>NC_091474.1:97230453-107230453 GCF_036971445.1 Narcine bancroftii | reverse complement strand
AGAGGAGCATCAGAGGAGCATCAGAGGTGGATCAGAGGAGCATCAGAGGAGCATCAGAGGAGCATCAGAGGAGCATCAGAGGAGAATCAGAGGAGTATCAGATGAGCATCAGAGGAGCAGCAGAGGAGCATCAGAGGAGCATCACAGGAGCATCAGAGGAGCATCAGAGGAGTATCAGAGGAGCATCAGAGGAGCATCAGAGGAGCATCAGAGGAGCATCAGAGGAGCATCAGAGGAGCCTCAGAGGAGCATCAGAGGAGCATCAGAGGAGCATCAGAGGAGCATCAGAGGAGGATCACAGGAGCATCAGAGGAGCATCACAGGAGCATCAGAGGAGCATCAGAGGAGCATCAGAGGAGCATCAGAGGAGCATCAGAGGAGCATCAGAGGAGCATCAGAGGAGCCTCAGAGGAGCATCAGAGGAGCATCAAAGGAGCATCAGAGGAGCATCAGAGGAGCAGCAGAGGAGGATCAGAGGAGCATCAGAGGAGCATCAGAGGAGCATCAGAGGAGCATCAGAGGAGCATCAGAGGAGCATCAGAGGAGCATCAGAGGAGCAACAGAGTAGCATCAGAGGAGCATCAGAGGAGGATCAGAGGAGCATTAGAGGAGCATCAGAGGAGCATCAGAGGAGCATCAGAGGAGAATCAGAGGAGCATCAGATGAGCATCAGAGGAGCAGCAGAGGAGCATCAGAGGAGCATCACAGGAGCATCAGAGGAGCATCAGAGGAGCATCAGAGGAGCATCAGAGGTGGATCAGAGGAGCATCAGAGGAGCATCAGAGGAGCATCAGAGGAGAATCAGAGGAGCATCAGATGAGCATCAGAGGAGCAGCAGAGGAGCATCAGAGGAGCATCACAGGAGCATCAGAGGAGCATCAGAGGAGTATCAGAGGAGCATCAGAGGAGCATCAGAGGAGCATCAGAGGAGCATCAGAGGAGCCTCAGATGAGCATCAGAGGAGCATCAGAGGAGCATCAGAGGAGCATCAGAGGAGGATCAGAGGAGCATCAGAGGAGCATCAGAGGAGCATCAGAGGAGCATCAGAGGAGCATCAGAGGAGAATCAGATCAGCATCAGAGGAGCAGCAGAGGAGCATCAGAGGAGCATCACAGGAGCATCAGAGGAGCATCAGAGGAGCATCAGAGGAGCATCACAGGAGCATCAGAGGAGCATCAGAGGAGCATCAGAGGAGGATCAGAGGAGCATCAGAGGAGCATAAGAGGAGCCACAGAGGAGCATCAGAGGAGCATCAGAGGAGCATCAGAGGAGGATCAGAGGAGCATCAGAGGAGCATCAGAGGAGCAGGAGCAGGAGCAGGAGCAGGAGCAGGAGCAGGAGCATCAGAGGTCATCAGAGGAGCATCAGAGGAGCAGGAGCAGGAGCAGGAGCATCAGAGGAGCATCAGAGGAGCATCAGAGGAGCGTCAGAGGAGCATCAGAGGAGCATCAGAGGAGCATCAGAGGAGCATCAGAGGAGCATCAGAGGAGCATCAGTGGAGCATCAGAGGAGCATCAGTGGAGCATCAGAGGAGGATCAGAGGAGCATCAGAGGAGCATCAGAGGAGCATCAGAGGACCATCAGAGGAGCATCAGAGGAGCATCAGAGGAGCATCAGAGGAGCATCAGAGGAGCAGGAGCAGGAGCAGGAGCAGGAGCAGGAGCAGGAGCAGGAGCAGGAGCAGGAGCATCAGAGGAGCATCAGAGGAGCATCAGAGGAGCATCAGAGGAGCATCAGTGGAGCATCAGAGGAGGATCAGAGGAGCATCAGAGGAGCATCAGAGGAGCATTAGAGGAGCATCAGAGGAGCATCAGAGGAGCATCAGAGGAGCATCAGAGGAGCATCAGAGGAGGATCAGAGGAGCATCAGAGGAGCATCAGAGGAGCATCAGAGGAGCATCAGAGGAGCATCAGAGGAGCATCAGAGGAGCATCAGAGGAGGATCAGAGGAGCATCAGAGGAGCATCAGAGGAGCATCAGAGGAGCATCAGAGGAGCATCAGAGGAGCATCTGAGGAGCATCAGAGGAGTATCAGAGGAACATCAGAGGAGCATCTGAGGAGCATCAGAGGAGTATCAGAGGAGCATCAGAGGAGCATCAGAGGTGCATCAGAGGAGCATCAGAGGTGCATCAGAGGAGCATCAGAGGAGCATCAGAGGAGCATCAGAGGAGCATCTGAGGAGCATCAGAGGAGCATCAGAGCAGCATCAGAGGAGCATCAGAGGAGCATCTGAGGAGCATCAGAGGAGTATCAGAGGAGAATCAGAGGAGCATCAGAGGTGCATCAGAGGAGCATCAGAGGTGCAGAAGCAGGAGCAGGAGCTGGAACAGGAGCAGGAGCAGGAGCAG
The DNA here is from genome assembly GCF_036971445.1 of Narcine bancroftii. Lineage (NCBI taxonomy): Eukaryota > Metazoa > Chordata > Chondrichthyes > Torpediniformes > Narcinidae > Narcine > Narcine bancroftii. The sequence continues at coordinate 107,228,105 of NC_091474.1, read as the reverse complement.
GAGCAGGAGCAGGAGCAGGAGCAGGAGCAGGAGCAGGAGCAGGAGCAGGAGCAGGAGCAGGAGCAGGAGCAGGAGCAGGAGCAGGAGCAGGAGCAGGAGCAGGAGCAGGAGCAGGAGCAGGAGCAGGAGCAGGAGCAGGAGCATCAGAGGAGCATCAGAGGAGCATCAGAGGAGCATCAGAGGAGCATCAGAGGAGCATCAGAGGAGCATCAGAGGAGCATTACAGGAGCAAAACAGGAGCAGGAGCAGGAGCAGGAGCAGGAGCAGGAGCATCAGAGGAGCATCAGAGGAGCATCAGAGGAGCATCAGAGGAGCATCATAGGAGCATCAGAGGAGCATCAGAGGAGCATCAGAGGAGTATCAGAGGAGCATCAGAGGAGGATCAGAGGAGCATCAGAGGAGCATCAGAGGAGCCTCAGAGGAGCATCAGAGGAGCATCAGAGGAGCATCAGAGGAGCATCAGAGGAACATCAGAGGAACAGCAGAGGAGCATCACAGGAGCATCAGAGGGGCATCACAGGAGCATCAGAGGAGCATCAGAGGAGCATCAGAGGAGCATCAGAAGAGAATCAGAGGAGCCTCAGAGGTGCCTCAGAGTAGCATCAGAGGAGCATCAGAGGAGCATCAGAGGAGCATCAGAGGAGCATCAGAGGAACATCAGAGGAGCATCAGAGGAGGATCAGAGGAGCATCAGAGGAGCATCAGAGGAGCATCAGAGGAGGATCACAGGAGCATCAGAGGAGCATCACAGGAGCATCAGAGGAGCATCAGAGGAGCATCAGAGGAGCATCAGAGGAGCATCAGAGGAGCATCAGAGGAGCATCAGAGGAGCCTCAGAGGAGCATCAGAGGAGCATCAGAGGAGCATCAGAGGAGCATCAGAGGGGCAGCAGAGGAGGATCAGAGGAGCATCAGAGGAGCATCAGAGGAGCATCAGAGGAGCATCAGAGGAGCATCAGAGGAGCATCAGAGGAGCATCAGAGGAGCATCAGAGTAGCATCAGAGGAGCATCAGAGGAGCATCAGAGGAGCATCAGAGGAGCATCAGAGGAGGATCAGAGGAGCATAAGAGGAGCATCAGAGGAGCATCAGAGGAGCATCAGAGGAGAATCAGAGGAGCATCAGATGAGCATCAGAGGAGCAGCAGAGGAGCATCAGAGGAGCATCAGACGAGCAGCAGAGGAGCATCAGAGGAGCATCAGAGGAGCATCAGAGGAGAATCAGAGGAGCATCAGATGAGCATCAGAGGAGCAGCAGAGGAGCATCAGAGGAGCATCACAGGAGCATCAGAGGAGCATCAGAGGAGTATCAGAGGAGCATCAGAGGAGCATCACAGGAGCATCAGAGGAGCATCAGAGGAGCATCAGAGGAGCCTCAGAGGAGCATCAGAGGAGCATGAGAGGAGCATCAGAGGAGCATCAGAGGAGGATCAGAGGAGCATCAGAGGAGCATCAGAGGAGCATCAGAGGAGCATCAGAGGAGCATCAGAGGAGAATCAGATCAGCATCAGAGGAGCAGCAGAGGAGCATCAGAGGAGCATCACAGGAGCATCAGAGGAGCATCAGAGGAGCATCACAGGAGCATCAGAGGAGCATCAGAGGAGCATCAGAGGAGCATCAGAGGGGCATCAGAGGAGCATCAGAGGAGCCTCAGAGGAGCATCAGAGGAGCATCAGAGGAGCATCAGAGGAGGATCAGAGGAGCATCAGAGGAGCATCAGAGGAGCAGGAGCTGGAGCAGGAGCAGGAGCAGGAGCAGGAGCATCAGAGGTCATCAGAGGAGCATCAGAGGAGCAGGAGCAGGAGCAGGAGCATCAGAGGAGCATCAGAGGAGCATCAGAGGAGCGTCAGAGGAGCATCAGAGGAGCATCAGAGGAGCATCAGAGGAGCATCAGAGGTGAATCAGAGGAGCATCAGAGGAGCCTCAGAGGAGCATCAGGAGCATCTGAGGAGCATCATTGGAGCATCAGAGGAGCATCAGAGGAGCATCAGAGGAGCAACAGAGGAGCATCAGAGGAGCATCAGAGGAGCATCAGAGGAGCATCAGAGGAGCATCAGAGGTGCATCAGAGGAGCATCTGAGGAGCATCAGAGGAGCATCACAGGAGCATCAGAGGAGCATCAGAGGAGCATCAGAGGAGCATCAGAGGAGCATCAGAGGAGCCTCAGAGGAGCATCAGAGGAGTATCAGAGGAGCATCAGAGGAGCATCAGAGGAGCATCAGAGGAGCATCAGAGGTGCATCAGAGGAGCATCTGAGGAGCATCAGAGGAGCATCATAGGAGCATCAGAGGAGCATCAGAGGTGCATCAGAGGAGCATCTGAGAAGCATCAGTGGAGCATCAGAGGAGCATCAGAGGAGCATCATAGGTGCATCAGAGGAGCATCGAGCAGGAGCAGGAGCATCGGAGGTGCAGGAGCAGGAGCCGGAGCAGGAGCCGGAGCAGGAGCCGGAGTAGGAGCAGGTGCAGGAGCAGGAGCAGGAGCAGGAGCAGGAGCAGGGGCAGGAGCATGAGCAGGAGCAGGAGCAGGAGCAGGACCAGGAGCAGGAGCAGGAGCAGGAGCAGGAGCAGGAGCAGGAGCAGGAGCAGGAGCAGGAGCAGGAGCAGGAGCAGGAGCATCAAAGGAGCATCAGAGGAACATCAGAGGAGCATCAGAGGAGCATCAGAGGAGCATCAGAGGAGCATCAGAGGAGATTCAGAGGAGCATCAGAGGAGCATCAGAGGAGCATCAGTGGAGCATCAGAGGAGGATCAGAGGAGCATCAGCGGAGCATCAGAGGAGAATCAGAGGAGCATCAGAGGAGCATCACAGAGGCATCAGAGGAGCATCAGAGGAGCATCAGAGGAGCATCAGAGGAGCATCTAAGGAGCATCAGAGGAGTATCAGAGGAGCATCAGAGGAGCATCAGAGGTGCATCAGAGGAGCATCAGAGGTGCAGGAGCAGGAGCAGCAGCAGGAGCAGGAACAGGAGCAGGAGCAGGAGCAGGAGCAGGAGCAGGAGCAGGAGCAGGAGCAGGAGCATCAGAGGAGCATCAGAGGAGCATCAGAGGAGCATCAGAGGAGCATCAGAGGAGCATCAGAGGAGGATCAGAGGAGCATCAGAGGAGCATCAGAGGAGCATCAGAGGAGCATCAGAGGAGCATCAGAGGAGCATCAGAGGAGCATCAGAGGAGCATCATAGGAGCATCAGAGGAGCATCAGAGGAGCATCAGAGGAGTATCAGAGGAGCATCAGAGGAGGATCAGAGGAGCATCAGAGGAGCATCAGAGGAGCCTCAGAGGAGCATCAGAGGAGCATCAGAGGAGCATCAGAGGAGCCTCAGAGGAGCATCAGAGGAGCATCACAGGAGCATCAGAGGAGGATCAGAGGAGCATCAGAGGAGCATCAGAGGAGCATCAGAGGAGCATCAGAGGAGCATCAGAGGAGCATCAGAGGAGCATCAGAGGAGGATCAGAGGTGCCTCAGAGGAGCATCAGAGGAGCATCAGAGGAGCATCAGAGGAGCATCAGAGGAGCATCAGAGGAGCATCAGAGGAGCACCAGAGGAGGATCAGAGGAGCATCACAGGAGCATCAGAGGAGCATCAGAGGAGGATCAGAGGAGCATCAGAGGAGCATCAGAGGAGCATCAGAAGAGAATCAGAGGAGCCTCAGAGGTGCCTCAGAGGAGCATCAGAGGAGCATCAGAGGAGCATCAGAGGAGCATCAGAGGAGCATCAGAGGAGCATCAGAGGAGCACCAGAGGAGGATCAGAGGAGCATCAGAGGAGCATCAGAGGAGCATCAGAGGAGGATCAGAGGAGCATCAGAGGAGCATCAGAGGAGCATCAGAGGAGCATCAGAGGAGCATCAGAGGAGCATCAGAGGAGCATCAGAGGAGCATCAGAGGAGCAGCAGAGGAGGATCAGAGGAGCATCAGAGGAGCATCAGAGGAGCATCAGAGGAGAATCAGAGGAGCATCAGAGGAGCATCAGAGGAGAATCAGAGGAGCATCAGAGGAGCATCAGAGGAGCAGCAGAGGAGGATCAGAGGAGCATCAGAGGAGCATCAGAGGAGCATCAGAGGAGCAACAGAGTAGCATCAGAGGAGCATCAGAGGAGGATCAGAGGAGCATAAGAGGAGCATCAGAGGAGCATCAGAGGAGCATCAGAGGAGAATCAGAGGAGCATCAGATGAGCATCAGAGGAGCAGCAGAGGAGCATCAGAGGAGCATCACAGGAGCATCAGAGGAGCATCAGAGGAGCATCAGAGGAGCATCAGAGGTGGATCAGAGGAGCATCAGAGGAGCATCAGAGGAGCATCAGAGGAGAATCAGAGGAGCATCAGATGAGCATCAGAGGAGCAGCAGAGGAGCATCAGAGGAGCATCACAGGAGCATCAGAGGAGCATCAGAGGAGTATCAGAGGAGCATCAGAGGAGCATCAGAGGAGCATCAGAGGAGCATCAGAGGAGCCTCAGATGAGCATCAGAGGAGCATCAGAGGAGCATCAGAGGAGCATCAGAGGAGGATCAGAGGAGCATCAGAGGAGCATCAGAGGAGCATCAGAGGAGCATCAGAGGAGCATCAGAGGAGAATCAGATCAGCATCAGAGGAGCAGCAGAGGAGCATCAGAGGAGCATCACAGGAGCATCAGAGGAGCATCAGAGGAGCATCAGAGGAGCATCACAGGAGCATCAGAGGAGCATCAGAGGAGCATCAGAGGAGCATCAGAGGAGCATCAGAGGAGCATAAGAGGAGCCTCAGAGGAGCATCAGAGGAGCATCAGAGGAGCATCAGAGGAGGATCAGAGGAGCATCAGAGGAGCATCAGAGGAGCAGGAGCAGGAGCAGGAGCAGGAGCAGGAGCAGGAGCATCAGAGGTCATCAGAGGAGCATCAGAGGAGCAGGAGCAGGAGCAGGAGCATCAGAGGAGCATCAGAGGAGCATCAGAGGAGCGTCAGAGGAGCATCAGAGGAGCATCAGAGGAGCATCAGAGGAGCATCAGAGGAGCATCAGAGGAGCATCAGTGGAGCATCAGAGGAGCATCAGTGGAGCATCAGAGGAGGATCAGAGGAGCATCAGAGGAGCATCAGAGGAGCATCAGAGGACCATAAGAGGAGCATCAGAGGAGCATCAGAGGAGCATCAGAGGAGCATCAGAGGAGCAGGAGCAGGAGCAGGAGCAGGAGCAGGAGCAGGAGCAGGAGCAGGAGCAGGAGCATCAGAGGAGCATCAGAGGAGCATCAGAGGAGCATCAGAGGAGCATCAGTGGAGCATCAGAGGAGGATCAGAGGAGCATCAGAGGAGCATCAGAGGAGCATTAGAGGAGCATCAGAGGAGCATCAGAGGTGCATCAGAGGAGCATCAGAGGAGCATCAGAGGAGGATCAGAGGAGCATCAGAGGAGCATCAGAGGAGCATCAGAGGAGCATCAGAGGAGCATCAGAGGAGCATCAGAGGAGCATCAGAGGAGGATCAGAGGAGCATCAGAGGAGCATCAGAGGAGCATCAGAGGAGCATCAGAGGAGCATCAGAGGAGCATCTGAGGAGCATCAGAGGAGTATCAGAGGAGCATCAGAGGAGCATCTGAGGAGCATCAGAGGAGTATCAGAGGAGCATCAGAGGAGCATCAGAGGTGCATCAGAGGAGCATCAGAGGTGCATCAGAGGAGCATCAGAGGAGCATCAGAGGAGCATCAGAGGAGCATCAGAGGAGCATCTGAGGAGCATCAGAGGAGCATCAGAGCAGCATCAGAGGAGCATCAGAGGAGCATCTGAGGAGCATCAGAGGAGTATCAGAGGAGAATCAGAGGAGCATCAGAGGTGCATCTGAGGGGCATCAGAGGTGCAGGAGCAGGAGCAGGAGCTGGAACAGGAGCAGGAGCAGGAGCAGGAGCAGGAGCAGGAGCAGGAGCAGGAGCAGGAGCAGGAGCAGGAGCAGGAGCAGGAGCAGGAGCAGGAGCAGGAGCAGGAGCAGGAGCAGGAGCAGGAGCAGGAGCAGGAGCAGGAGCAGGAGCAGGAGCAGGAGCAGGAGCATCAGAGGAGCATCAGAGGAGCATCAGAGGAGCATCAGAGGAGCATCAGAGGAGCATCAGAGGAGCATCAGAGGAGCATTACAGGAGCAAAACAGGAGCAGGAGCAGGAGCAGGAGCAGGAGCAGGAGCATCAGAGGAGCATCAGAGGAGCATCAGAGGAGCATCAGAGGAGCATCATAGGAGCATCAGAGGAGTATCAGAGGAGCATCAGAGGAGGATCAGAGGAGCATCAGAGGAGCATCAGAGGAGCCTCAGAGGAGCATCAGAGGAGCATCAGAGGAGCATCAGAGGAGCATCAGAGGAACATCAGAGGAACAGCAGAGGAGCATCACAGGAGCATCAGAGGAGCATCACAGGAGCATCAGAGGAGCATCAGAGGAGCATCAGAGGAGCATCAGAAGAGAATCAGAGGAGCCTCAGAGGTGCCTCAGAGTAGCATCAGAGGAGCATCAGAGGAGCATCAGAGGAGCATCAGAGGAGCATCAGAGGAGCATCAGAGGAGCATCAGAGGAGGATCAGAGGAGCATCAGAGGAGCATCAGAGGAGCATCAGAGGAGGATCACAGGAGCATCAGAGGAGCATCACAGGAGCATCAGAGGAGCATCAGAGGAGCATCAGAGGAGCATCAGAGGAGCATCAGAGGAGCATCAGAGGAGCATCAGAGGAGCCTCAGAGGAGCATCAGAGGAGCATCAGAGGAGCATCAGAGGAGCATCAGAGGGGCAGCAGAGGAGGATCAGAGGAGCATCAGAGGAGCATCAGAGGAGCATCAGAGGAGCATCAGAGGAGCATCAGAGGAGCATCAGAGGAGCATCAGAGGAGCATCAGAGTAGCATCAGAGGAGCATCAGAGGAGCATCAGAGGAGCATCAGAGGAGCATCAGAGGAGGATCAGAGGAGCATAAGAGGAGCATCAGAGGAGCATCAGAGGAGCATCACAGGAGAATCAGAGGAGCATCAGATGAGCATCAGAGGAGCAGCAGAGGAGCATCAGAGGAGCATCAGAGGAGCAGCAGAGGAGCATCAGAGGAGCATCAGAGGAGCATCATAGGAGAATCAGAGGAGCATCAGATGAGCATCAGAGGAGCAGCAGAGGAGCATCAGAGGAGCATCACAGGAGCATCAGAGGAGCATCAGAGGAGTATCAGAGGAGCATCAGAGGAGCATCACAGGAGCATCAGAGGAGCATCAGAGGAGCATCAGAGGAGCCTCAGAGGAGCATCAGAGGAGCATGAGAGGAGCATCAGAGGAGCATCAGAGGAGGATCAGAGGAGCATCAGAGGAGCATCAGAGGAGCATCAGAGGAGCATCAGAGGAGCATCAGAGGAGAATCAGATCAGCATCAGAGGAGCAGCAGAGGAGCATCAGAGGAGCATCACAGGAGCATCAGAGGAGCATCAGAGGAGCATCACAGGAGCATCAGAGGAGCATCAGAGGAGCATCAGAGGAGCATCAGAGGAGCATCAGAGGAGCATCAGAGGAGCCTCAGAGGAGCATCAGAGGAGCATCAGAGGAGCATCAGAGGAGGATCAGAGGAGCATCAGAGGAGCATCAGAGGAGCAGGAGCAGGAGCAGGAGCAGGAGCAGGAGCAGGAGCATCAGAGGTCATCAGAGGAGCATCAGAGGAGCAGGAGCAGGAGCAGGAGCATCAGAGGAGCATCAGAGGAGCATCAGAGGAGCGTCAGAGGAGCATCAGAGGAGCATCAGAGGAGCATCAGAGGAGCATCAGAGGTGCATCAGAGGAGCATCAGAGGAGCCTCAGAGGAGCATCAGGAGCATCTGAGGAGCATCATTGGAGCATCAGAGGAGCATCAGAGGAGCATCAGAGGAGCAACAGAGGAGCATCAGAGGAGCATCAGAGGAGCATCAGAGGAGCATCAGAGGAGCATCAGAGGTGCATCAGAGGAGCATCTGAGGAGCATCAGAGGAGCATCACAGGAGCATCAGAGGAGCATCAGAGGAGCATCAGAGGAGCATCAGAGGAGCATCAGAGGAGCCTCAGAGGAGCATCAGAGGAGTATCAGAGGAGCATCAGAGGAGCATCAGAGGAGCATCAGAGGAGCATCAGAGGTGCATCAGAGGAGCATCTGAGGAGCATCAGAGGAGCATCATAGGAGCATCAGAGGAGCATCAGAGGTGCATCAGAGGAGCATCTGAGAAGCATCAGTGGAGCATCAGAGGAGCATCAGAGGAGCATCATAGGTGCATCAGAGGAGCATCGAGCAGGAGCAGGAGCATCGGAGGTGCAGGAGCAGGAGCCGGAGCAGGAGCCGGAGCAGGAGCCGGAGTAGGAGCAGGTGCAGGAGCAGGAGCAGGAGCAGGAGCAGGAGCAGGGGCAGGAGCATGAGCAGGAGCAGGAGCAGGAGCAGGAGCAGGAGCAGGAGCAGGAGCAGGAGCAGGAGCAGGAGCAGGAGCAGGAGCAGGAGCAGGAGCAGGAGCAGGAGCAGGAGCATCAAAAAAGCATCAGAGGAGCATCAGAGGAACATCAGAGGAGCATCAGAGGAGCATCAGAGGAGCATCAGAGGAGCATCAGAGGAGATTCAGAGGAGCATCAGAGGAGCATCAGAGGAGCATCAGTGGAGCATCAGAGGAGGATCAGAGGAGCATCAGCGGAGCATCAGAGGAGAATCAGAGGAGCATCAGAGGAGCATCACAGAGGCATCAGAGGAGCATCAGAGGAGCATCAGAGGAGCATCAGAGGAGCATCTAAGGAGCATCAGAGGAGTATCAGAGGAGCATCAGAGGAGCATCAGAGGTGCATCAGAGGAGCATCAGAGGTGCAGGAGCAGGAGCAGCAGCAGGAGCAGGAACAGGAGCAGGAGCAGGAGCAGGAGCAGGAGCAGGAGCAGGAGCAGGAGCAGGAGCATCAGAGGAGCATCAGAGGAGCATCAGAGGAGCATCAGAGGAGCATCAGAGGAGCATCAGAGGAGGATCAGAGGAGCATCAGAGGAGCATCAGAGGAGCATCAGAGGAGCATCAGAGGAGCATCAGAGGAGCATCAGAGGAGCATCATAGGTGCATCAGAGGAGCATCAGAGGAGCATCAGAGGAGTATCAGAGGAGCATCAGAGGAGGATCAGAGGAGCATCAGAGGAGCATCAGAGGAGCCTCAGAGGAGCATCAGAGGAGCATCAGAGGAGCATCAGAGGAGCATCAGAGGAACATCAGAGGAACAGCAGAGCAGCATCACAGGAGCATCAGAGGAGCATCACAGGAGCATCAGAGGAGCATCAGAGGAGCATCAGAGGAGCATCAGAAGAGAATCAGAGGAGCCTCAGAGGTGCCTCAGAGGAGCATCAGAGGAGCATCAGAGGAGCATCAGAGGAGCATCAGAGGAGCATCAGAGGAGCATCAGAGGAGCACCAGAGGAGGATCAGAGGAGCATCAGAGGAGCATCAGAGGAGCATCAGAGGAGGATCACAGGAGCATCAGAGGAGCATCACAGGAGCATCAGAGGAGCATCAGAGGAGCATCAGAGGAGCATCAGAGGAGCATCAGAGGAGCATCAGAGGAGCATCAGAGGAGCATCAGAGGAGCATCAGAGGAGCATCAGAGGAGCATCAGAGGAGCATCAGAGGAGCAGCAGAGGAGGATCAGAGGAGCATCAGAGGAGCATCAGAGGAGCATCAGAGGAGCATCAGAGGAGCATCAGAGGAGCATCAGAGGAGAATCAGAGGAGCATCAGAGGAGCATCAGAGGAGCAGCAGAGGAGGATCAGAGGAGCATCAGAGGAGCATCAGAGGAGCATCAGAGGAGCATCAGAGGAGCATCAGAGGAGCATCAGAGGAGAATCAGAGGAGCATCAGAGGAGCATCAGAGGAGCATCAGAGGAGCATCAGAGGAGAATCAGAGGAGCATCAGAAGAGCATCAGAGGAGCAGCAGAGGAGCATCAGATGAGCATCACAGGAGCATCAGAGGAGCATCAGAGGAGCATCAGAGGAGCATCAGAGGTGGATCAGAGGAGCATCAGAGGAGCATCAGAGGAGCATCAGAGGAGCATCAGAGGAGAATCAGAGGAGCATCAGATGAGCATCAGAGGAGCAGCAGAGGAGCATCACAGGAGCATCAGAGGAGCATCAGAGGAGTATCAGAGGAGCATCAGAGGAGCATCAGAGGAGCATCAGAGGAGCATCAGAGGAGCCTCAGAGGAGCATCAGAGGAGCATTAGAGGAGCATCAGAGGAGCATCAGAGGAGGATCAGAGGAGCATCAGAGGAGCATCAGAGGAGCATCAGAGGAGCATCAGAGGAGCATCACAGGAGAATCAGATCAGCATCAGAGGAGCAGCAGAGGAGCATCAGAGGAGCATCACAGGAGCATCAGAGGAGCATCAGAGGAGCATCAGAGGAGCATCACAGGAGCATCAGAGGAGCATCAGAGAAGCATCAGAGGAGCATCAGAGGAGCATCAGAGGAGCATCAGAGGAGCATCAGAGGAGCATCAGAGGAGCATCAGAGGAGCATCAGAGGAGCATTACAGGAGCATCACAGGAGCATCAGAGGAGCATCAGTGGAGCATCAGAGGAGGATCAGAGGATCATCAGAGGAGCATCAGAGGAGCATCAGAGGAGCATCAGCGGAGCATCAGAGGAGAATCAGAGGAGAATCAGAGGAGCATTACAGAGGCATCAGAGGAGCATCAGAGGAGCATCAGAGGAGCATCAGAGGAGCATCTAAGGAGCATCGGAGGAGTATCAGAGGAGCATCAGAGGAGCATCAGAGGAGCATCAGCGGAGCATCAGAGGAGAATCAGAGGAGCATCAGAGGAGCATTACAGAGGCATCAGAGGAGCATCAGAGGAGCATCAGAGGAGCATCAGAGGAGCATCTAAGGAGCATCAGAGGAGTATCAGAGGAGCATCAGAGGAGCATCAGAGGTGCATCAGAGGAGCATCAGAGGTGCAGGAGCAGGAGCAGCAGCAGGAGCAGGAACAGGAGCAGGAGCAGGAGCAGGAGCAGGAGCAGGAGCAGGAGCAGGAGCAGGAGCAGGAGCAGGGGCAGGAGCATGAGCAGGAGCAGGAGCAGGAGCAGGAGCAGGAGCAGGAGCAGGAGCAGGAGCAGGAGCAGGAGCAGGAGCAGGAGCAGGAGCAGGAGCAGGAGCAGGAGCATCAAAGGAGCATCAGAGGAACATCAGAGGAGCATCAGAGGAGCATCAGAGGAGCATCAGAGGAGCATCAGAGGAGCATCAGAGGAGCATCAGAGGAGCATCAGAGGAGAATCAGAGGAGCATTACAGGAGCATCACAGGAGCATCAGAGGAGCATCAGTGGAGCATCAGAGGAGGATCAGAGGATCATCAGAGGAGCATCAGAGGAGCATCAGAGGAGCATCAGCGGAGCATCAGAGGAGAATCAGAGGAGCATCAGAGGAGCATCACAGAGGCATCAGAGGAGCATCAGAGGAGCATCAGAGGAGCATCAGAGGAGCATCTAAGGAGCATCAGAGGAGTATCAGAGGAGCATCAGAGGAGCATCAGAGGTGCATCAGAGGAGCATCAGAGGTGCAGGAGCAGGAGCAGCAGCAGGAGCAGGAGCAGCAGCAGGAGCAGGAGCAGGAGCAGGAGCAGGAGCAGGAGCAGGAGCAGGAGCAGGAGCAGGAGCAGGAGCAGGAGCAGGAGCATCAGAGGAGCATCAGAGGAGCATCAGAGGAGCATCAGAGGAGCATCAGAGGAGCATCAGAGGAGCATCAGAGGAGGATCAGAGGAGCATCAGAGGAGCATCAGAGGAGCATCAGAGGAGCATCAGAGGAGCATCAGAGGAGCATCAGAGGAGCATCAGAGGAGCATCATAGGAGCATCAGAGGAGCATCAGAGGAGCATCAGAGGAGTATCAGAGGAGCATCAGAGGAGGATCAGAGGAGAATCAGAGGAGCATCAGAGGAGCCTCAGAGGAGCATCAGAGGAGCATCAGAGGAGCATCAGAGGAGCATCAGAGGAACATCAGAGGAACAGCAGAGGAGCATCACAGGAGCATCAGAGGAGCATCACAGGAGCATCAGAGGAGCATCAGAGGAGCATCAGAGGAGCATCAGAAGAGAATCAGAGGAGCCTCAGAGGTGCCTCAGAGGAGCATCAAAGGAGCATCAGAGGAGCATCAGAGGAGCATCAGAGGAGCATCAGAGGAGCATCAGAGGAGCATCAGAGGAGGATCAGAGGAGCATCAGAGGAGCATCAGAGGAGCATCAGAGGAGGATCACAGGAGCATCAGAGGAGCATCACAGGAGCATCAGAGGAGCATCAGAGGAGCATCAGAGGAGCATCAGAGGAGCATCAGAGGAGCATCAGAGGAGCATCAGAGGAGCAGCAGAGGAGGATCACAGGAGCATCAGAGGAGCATCACAGGAGCATCAGAGGAGCATCAGAGGAGCCTCAGAGGAGCATCAGAGGAGCATCAGAGGAGCATCAGAGGAGCATCAGAGGAGCAGCAGAGGAGCATCAGAGGAGCATCAGAGGAGCATCAGAGGAGCATCAGAGGAGCATCAGAGGAGGATCACAGGAGCATCAGAGGAGCATCACAGGAGCATCAGAGGAGCATCAGAGGAACCTCAGAGGAGCATCAGAGGAGCATCAGAGGAGCATCAGAGGAGCATCAGAGGAGCAGCAGAGGAGGATCAGAGGAGCATCAGAGGAGCATCAGAGGAGCATCAGAGGAGCATCAGAGGAGCATCAGAGGAGCATCAGAGGAGCATCAGAGGAGCAACAGAGTAGCATCAGAGGAGCATCAGAGGAGGATCAGAGGAGCATAAGAGGAGCATCAGAGGAGCATCAGAGGAGCATCAGAGGAGAATCAGAGGAGCATCAGATGAGCATCAGAGGAGCAGCAGAGGAGCATCAGAGGAGCATCACAGGAGCATCAGAGGAGCATCAGAGGAGCATCAGAGGAGCATCAGAGGTGGATCAGAGGAGCATCAGAGGAGCATCAGAGGAGCATCAGTGGAGCATCAGAGGAGAATCAGAGGAGCATCAGATGAGCATCAGAGGAGCAGCAGAGGAGCATCAGAGGAGCATCACAGGAGCATCAGAGGAGCATCAGAGGAGCATCAGAGGAGCATCAGAGGAGCATCAGAGGAGCATCAGAGGAGCATCAGAGGAGCCTCAGAGGAGCATCAGAGGAGCATCAGAGGAGCATCAGAGGAGCATCAGAGGAGGATCAGAGGAGCATCAGAGGAGCATCAGAGGAGCATCAGAGGAGCATCAGAGGAGAATCAGATCAGCATCAGAGGAGCAGCAGAGGAGCATCAGAGGAGCATCACAGGAGCATCAGAGGAGCATCAGAGGAGCATCAGAGGAGCATCACAGGAGCATCAGAGGAGCATCAGAGGAGCATCAGAGGAGGATCAGAGGAGCATCAGAGGAGCATCAGAGGAGCATCAGAGGAGGATCACAGGAGCATCAGAGGAGCATCACAGGAGCATCAGAGGAGCATCAGAGGAGCATCAGAGGAGCATCAGAGGACCATCAGAGGAGCAGCAGAGGAGGATCAGAGGAGCATCAGAGGAGCATCAGAGGAGCATCAGAGGAGCATCAGAGGAGCATCAGAGGAGCATCAGAGGAGCATCAGAGGAGCAACAGAGTAGCATCATAGGAGCATCAGAGGAGCATAAGAGGAGCATCAGAGGAGCATCAGAGGAGCATCAGAGGAGCATCAGAGGAGAATCAGAGGAGCATCAGAGGAGCATCAGAGGAGCAGCAGAGGAGCATCAGAGGAGCATCACAGGAGCATCAGAGGAGCATCAGAGGAGCATCAGAGGAGCATCAGAGGTGGATCAGAGGAGCAGCAGAGGAGGATCAGAGGAGCATCAGAGGAGCATCAGAGGAGCATCAGAGGAGCATCAGAGGAGCATCAGAGGAGCATCAGAGGAGCATCAGAGGAGCAACAGAGTAGCATCAGAGGAGCATCAGAGGAGCATCAGAGGAGCATCAGAGGAGCATCAGAGGAGCAGCAGAGGAGGATCAGAGGAGCATCAGAGGAGCATCAGAGGAGCATCAGAGGAGCATCAGAGGAGCATCAGAGGAGCATCAGAGGAGAATCAGAGGAGCATCAGAGGAGCATCAGAGGAGCATCAGAGGAGGATCAGAGGAGCATAAGAGGAGCATCAGAGGAGCATCAGAGGAGCATCAGAGGAGAATCAGAGGAGCATCAGATGAGCATCAGAGGAGCAGCAGAGGAGCATCAGAGGAGCATCACAGGAGCATCAGAGGAGCATCAGAGGAGCATCAGAGGAGCATCAGAGGTGGATCAGAGGAGCATCAGAGGAGCATCAGAGGAGCATCAGAGGAGCATCAGAGGAGAATCAGAGGAGCATCAGATGAGCATCAGAGGAGCAGCAGAGGAGCATCACAGGAGCATCAGAGGAGCATCAGAGGAGTATCAGAGGAGCATCAGAGGAGCATCAGAGGAGCATCAGAGGAGCATCAGAGGAGCATCAGAGGAGCCTCAGAGGAGCATCAGAGGAGCATTAGAGGAGCATCAGAGGAGCATCAGAGGAGGATCAGAGGAGCATCAGAGGAGCATCAGAGGAGCATCAGAGGAGCATCAGAGGAGCATCACAGGAGAATCAGATCAGCATCAGAGGAGCAGCAGAGGAGCATCAGAGGAGCATCACAGGAGAATCAGAGGAGCATCAGAGGAGCATCAGAGGAGCATCACAGGAGCATCAGAGGAGCATCAGAGAAGCATCAGAGGAGCATCAGAGGAGCATCAGAGGAGCATCAGAGGAGCATCAGAGGAGCATCAGAGGAGCATCAGAGGAGCATTACAGGAGCATAGGAGCATCAGAGGAGCATCAGTGGAGCATCAGAGGAGGATCAGAGGATCATCAGAGGAGCATCAGAGGAGCATCAGAGGAGCATCAGCGGAGCATCAGAGGAGAATCAGAGGAGCATCAGAGGAGCATTACAGAGGCATCAGAGGAGCATCAGAGGAGCATCAGAGGAGCATCAGAGGAGCATCTAAGGAGCATCAGAGGAGTATCAGAGGAGCATCAGAGGAGCATCAGAGGAGCATCAGCGGAGCATCAGAGGAGAATCAGAGGAGCATCAGAGGAGCATTACAGAGGCATCAGAGGAGCATCAGAGGAGCATCAGAGGAGCATCAGAGGAGCATCTAAGGAGCATCAGAGGAGTATCAGAGGAGCATCAGAGGAGCATCAGAGGTGCATCAGAGGAGCATCAGAGGTGCAGGAGCAGGAGCAGCAGCAGGAGCAGGAACAGGAGCAGGAGCAGGAGCAGGAGCAGGAGCAGGAGCAGGAGCAGGAGCAGGAGCAGGAGCAGGGGCAGGAGCATTAGCAGGAGCAGGAGCAGGAGCAGGAGCAGGAGCAGGAGCAGGAGCAGGAGCAGGAGCAGGAGCAGGAGCAGGAGCAGGAGCAGGAGCAGGAGCAGGAGCATCAAAGGAGCATCAGAGGAACATCAGAGGAGCATCAGAGGAGCATCAGAGGAGCATCAGAGGAGCATCAGATTAGCATCAGAGGAGCATCAGAGGAGCATCAGAGGAGAATCAGAGGAGCATTACAGGAGCATCACAGGAGCATCAGAGGAGCATCAGTGGAGCATCAGAGGAGGATCAGAGGATCATCAGAGGAGCATCAGAGGAGCATCAGAGGAGCATCAGCGGAGCATCAGAGGAGAATCAGAGGAGCATCAGAGGAGCATCACAGAGGCATCAGAGGAGCATCAGAGGAGCATCAGAGGAGCATCAGAGGAGCATCTAAGGAGCATCAGAGGAGTATCAGAGGAGCATCAGAGGAGCATCAGAGGTGCATCAGAGGAGCATCAGAGGTGCAGGAGCAGGAGCAGCAGCAGGAGCAGGAACAGGAGCAGGAGCAGGAGCAGGAGCAGGAGCAGGAGCAGGAGCAGGAGCAGGAGCAGGAGCAGGAGCAGGAGCAGGAGCAGGAGCAGGAGCATCAGAGGAGCATCAGAGGAGCATCAGAGGAGCATCAGAGGAGCATCAGAGGAGCATCAGAGGAGGATCAGAGGAGCATCAGAGGAGCATCAGAGGAGCATCAGAGGAGCATCAGAGGAGCATCAGAGGAGCATCAGAGGAGCATCAGAGGAGCATCATAGGAGCATCAGAGGAGCATCAGAGGAGCATCAGAGGAGTATCAGAGGAGCATCAGAGGAGGATCAGAGGAGAATCAGAGGAGCATCAGAGGAGCCTCAGAGGAGCATCAGAGGAGCATCAGAGGAGCATCAGAGGAGCATCAGAGGAACATCAGAGGAACAGCAGAGGAGCATCACAGGAGCATCAGAGTAGCATCACAGGAGCATCAGAGGAGCATCAGAGGAGCATCAGAGGAGCATCAGAAGAGAATCAGAGGAGCCTCAGAGGTGCCTCAGAGGAGCATCAGAGGAGCATCAGAGGAGCATCAGAGGAGCATCAGAGGAGCATCAGAGGAGCATCAGAGGAGCATCAGAGGAGGATCAGAGGAGCATCAGAGGAGCATCAGAGGAGCATCAGAGGAGGATCACAGGAGCATCAGAGGAGCATCACAGGAGCATCAGAGGAGCATCAGAGGAGCATCAGAGGAGCATCAGAGGAGCATCAGAGGAGCATCAGAGGAGCATCAGAGGAGCAGCAGAGGAGGATCACAGGAGCATCAGAGGAGCATCACAGGAGCATCAGAGGAGCATCAGAGGAGCCTCAGAGGAGCATCAGAGGAGCATCAGAGGAGCATCAGAGGAGCATCAGAGGAGCAGCAGAGGAGCATCAGAGGAGCATCAGAGGAGCATCAGAGGAGCATCAGAGGCGCATCAGAGGAGGATCACAGGAGCATCAGAGGAGCATCACAGGAGCATCAGAGGAGCATCAGAGGAACCTCAGAGGAGCATCAGAGGAGCATCAGAGGAGCATCAGAGGAGCATCAGAGGAGCAGCAGAGGAGGATCAGAGGAGCATCAGAGGAGCATCAGAGGAGCATCAGAGGAGCATCAGAGGAGCATCAGAGGAGCATCAGAGGAGCATCAGAGGAGCAACAGAGTAGCATCAGAGGAGCATCAGAGGAGGATCAGAGGAGCATAAGAGGAGCATCAGAGGAGCATCAGAGGAGCATCAGAGGAGAATCAGAGGAGCATCAGATGAGCATCAGAGGAGCAGCAGAGGAGCATCAGAGGAGCATCACAGGAGCATCAGAGGAGCATCAGAGGAGCATCAGAGGAGCATCAGAGGTGGATCAGAGGAGCATCAGAGGAGCATCAGAGGAGCATCAGTGGAGCATCAGAGGAGAATCAGAGGAGCATCAGATGAGCATCAGAGGAGCAGCAGAGGAGCATCAGAGGAGCATCACAGGAGCATCAGAGGAGCATCAGAGGAGCATCAGAGGAGCATCAGAGGAGCATCAGAGGAGCATCAGAGGAGCATCAGATTAGCATCAGAGGAGCATCAGAGGAGCATCAGAGGAGAATCAGAGGAGCATTACAGGAGCATCACAGGAGCATCAGAGGAGCATCAGTGGAGCATCAGAGGAGGATCAGAGGATCATCAGAGGAGCATCAGAGGAGCATCAGAGGAGCATCAGCGGAGCATCAGAGGAGAATCAGAGGAGCATCAGAGGAGCATCACAGAGGCATCAGAGGAGCATCAGAGGAGCATCAGAGGAGCATCAGAGGAGCATCAGAGGAGCAACAGAGTAGCATCAGAGGAGCATCAGAGGAGGATCAGAGGAGCATAAGAGGAGCATCAGAGGAGCATCAGAGGAGCATCAGAGGAGAATCAGAGGAGCATCAGATGAGCATCAGAGGAGCAGCAGAGGAGCATCAGAGGAGCATCACAGGAGCATCAGAGGAGCATCAGAGGAGCATCAGAGGAGCATCAGAGGTGGATCAGAGGAGCATCAGAGGAGCATCAGAGGAGCATCAGTGGAGCATCAGAGGAGAATAAGAGGAGCATCAGATGAGCATCAGAGGAGCAGCAGAGGAGCATCGGAGGAGCATCACAGGAGCATCAGAGGAGCATCAGAGGAGCATCAGAGGAGCATCAGAGGAGCATCAGAGGAGCATCAGAGGAGCATCAGAGGAGCCTCAGAGGAGCATCAGAGGAGCATCAGAGGAGCATCAGAGGAGCATCAGAGGAGGATCAGAGGAGCATCAGAGGAGCATCAGAGGAGCATCAGAGGAGCATCAGAGGAGAATCTGATCAGCATCAGAGGAGCAGCAGAGGAGCATCAGAGGAGCATCACAGGAGCATCAGAGGAGCATCAGAGGAGCATCAGAGGAGCATCACAGGAGCATCAGAGGAGCATCAGAGGAGCATCAGAGGAGGATCAGAGGAGCATCAGAGGTGCATCAGAGGAGCATCAGAGGAGGATCACAGGAGCATCAGAGGAGCATCACAGGAGCATCAGAGGAGCATCAGAGGAGCATCAGAGGAGCATCAGAGGAGCATCAGAGGAGCAGCAGAGGAGCATCAGAGGAGCATCACAGGAGCATCAGAGGAGCATCAGAGGAGCATCAGAGGAGCATCAGAGGTGGATCAGAGGAGCAGCAGAGGAGGATCAGAGGAGCATCAGAGGAGCATCAGAGGAGCATCAGAGGAGCATCAGAGGAGCATCAGAGGAGCATCAGAGGAGCATCAGAGGAGCAACAGAGTAGCATCAGAGGAGCATCAGAGGAGCATCAGAGGAGCATCAGAGGAGCATCAGAGGAGCAGCAGAGGAGGATCAGAGGAGCATCAGAGGAGCATCAGAGGAGCATCAGAGGAGCATCAGAGGAGCATCAGAGGAGCATCAGAGGAGAATCAGAGGAGCATCAGAGGAGCATCAGAGGAGCATCAGAGGAGGATCAGAGGAGCATAAGAGGAGCATCAGAGGAGCATCAGAGGAGCATCAGAGGAGAATCAGAGGAGCATCAGATGAGCATCAGAGGAGCAGCAGAGGAGCATCAGAGGAGCATCACAGGAGCATCAGAGGAGCATCAGAGGAGCATCAGAGGAGCATCAGAGGTGGATCAGAGGAGCATCAGAGGAGCATCAGAGGAGCATCAGAGGAGCATCAGAGGAGAATCAGAGGAGCATCAGATGAGCATCAGAGGAGCAGCAGAGGAGCATCACAGGAGCATCAGAGGAGCATCAGAGGAGTATCAGAGGAGCATCAGAGGAGCATCAGAGGAGCATCAGAGGAGCATCAGAGGAGCATCAGAGGAGCCTCAGAGGAGCATCAGAGGAGCATTAGAGGAGCATCAGAGGAGCATCAGAGGAGGATCAGAGGAGCATCAGAGGAGCATCAGAGGAGCATCAGAGGAGCATCAGAGGAGCATCACAGGAGAATCAGATCAGCATCAGAGGAGCAGCAGAGGAGCATCAGAGGAGCATCACAGGAGCATCAGAGGAGCATCAGAGGAGCATCAGAGGAGCATCACAGGAGCATCAGAGGAGCATCAGAGAAGCATCAGAGGAGCATCAGAGGAGCATCAGAGGAGCATCAGAGGAGCATCAGAGGAGCATCAGAGGAGCATCAGAGGAGCATCAGAGGAGCATCAGAGGAGCATTACAGGAGCATCACAGGAGCATCAGAGGAGCATCAGTGGAGCATCAGAGGAGGATCAGAGGATCATCAGAGGAGCATCAGAGGAGCATCAGATGAGCATCAGCGGAGCATCAGAGGAGAATCAGAGGAGCATCAGAGGAGCATTACAGAGGCATCAGAGGAGCATCAGAGGAGCATCAGAGGAGCATCAGAGGAGCATCTAAGGAGCATCAGAGGAGTATCAGAGGAGCATCAGAGGAGCATCAGAGGAGCATCAGCGGAGCATCAGAGGAGAATAAGAGGAGCATCAGAGGAGCATTACAGAGGCATCAGAGGAGCATCAGAGGAGCATCAGAGGAGCATCAGAGGAGCATCTAAGGAGCATCAGATGAGTATCAGAGGAGCATCAGAGGAGCATCAGAGGTGCATCAGAGGAGCATCAGAGGTGCAGGAGCAGGAGCAGCAGCAGGAGCAGGAACAGGAGCAGGAGCAGGAGCAGGAGCAGGAGCAGGAGCAGGAGCAGGAGCAGGAGCAGGAGCAGGGGCAGGAGCATTAGCAGGAGCAGGAGCAGGAGCAGGAGCAGGAGCAGGAGCAGGAGCAGGAGCAGGAGCAGGAGCAGGAGCAGGAGCAGGAGCAGGAGCAGGAGCAGGAGCATCAAAGGAGCATCAGAGGAACATCAGAGGAGCATCAGAGGAGCATCAGAGGAGCATCAGAGGAGCATCAGATTAGCATCAGAGGAGCATCAGAGGAGCATCAGAGGAGAATCAGAGGAGCATTACAGGGGCATCACAGGAGCATCAGAGGAGCATCAGTGGAGCATCAGAGGAGGATCAGAGGATCATCAGAGGAGCATCAGAGGAGCATCAGAGGAGCATCAGCGGAGCATCAGAGGAGAATCAGAGGAGCATCAGAGGAGCATCACAGAGGCATCAGAGGAGCATCAGAGGAGCATCAGAGGAGCATCAGAGGAGCATCTAAGGAGCATCAGAGGAGTATCAGAGGAGCATCAGAGGAGCATCAGAGGTGCATCAGAGGAGCATCAGAGGTGCAGGAGCAGGAGCAGCAGCAGGAGCAGGAACAGGAGCAGGAGCAGGAGCAGGAGCAGGAGCAGGAGCAGGAGCAGGAGCAGGAGCAGGAGCAGGAGCAGGAGCAGGAGCAGGAGCAGGAGCATCAGAGGAGCATCAGAGGAGCATCAGAGGAGCATCAGAGGAGCATCAGAGGAGCATCAGAGGAGGATCAGAGGAGCATCAGAGGAGCATCAGAGGAGCATCAGAGGAGCATCAGAGGAGCATCAGAGGAGCATCAGAGGAGCATCAGAGGAGCATCATAGGAGCATCAGAGGAGCATCAGAGGAGCATCAGAGGAGTATCAGAGGAGCATCAGAGGAGGATCAGAGGAACATCAGAGGAACAGCAGAGGAGCATCACAGGAGCATCAGAGTAGCATCACAGGAGCATCAGAGGAGCATCAGAGGAGCATCAGAGGAGCATCAGAAGAGAATCAGAGGAGCCTCAGAGGTGCCTCAGAGGAGCATCAGAGGAGCATCAGAGGAGCATCAGAGGAGCATCAGAGGAGCATCAGAGGAGCATCAGAGGAGCATCAGAGGAGGATCAGAGGAGCATCAGAGGAGCATCAGAGGAGCATCAGAGGAGGATCACAGGAGCATCAGAGGAGCATCACAGGAGCATCAGAGGAGCATCAGAGGAGCATCAGAGGAGCATCAGAGGAGCATCAGAGGAGCATCAGAGGAGCATCAGAGGAGCAGCAGAGAGGATCACAGGAGCATCAGAGGAGCATCACAGGAGCATCAGAGGAGCATCAGAGGAGCCTCAGAGGAGCATCCGAGGAGCATCAGAGGAGCATCAGAGGAGCATCAGAGGAGCAGCAGAGGAGCATCAGAGGAGCATCAGAGGAGCATCAGAGGAGCATCAGAGGCGCATCAGAGGAGGATCACAGGAGCATCAGAGGAGCATCACAGGAGCATCAGAGGAGCATCAGAGGAACCTCAGAGGAGCATCAGAGGAGCATCAGAGGAGCATCAGAGGAGCATAAGAGGAGCAGCAGAGGAGGATCAGAGGAGCATCAGAGGAGCATCAGAGGAGCATCAGAGGAGCATCAGAGGAGCATCAGAGGAGCATCAGAGGAGCATCAGAGGAGCAACAGAGTAGCATCAGAGGAGCATCAGAGGAGGATCAGAGGAGCATAAGAGGAGCATCAGAGGAGCATCAGAGGAGCATCAGAGGAGAATCAGAGGAGCATCAGATGAGCATCAGAGGAGCAGCAGAGGAGCATCAGAGGAGCATCACAGGAGCATCAGAGGAGCATCAGAGGAGCATCAGAGGAGCATCAGAGGTGGATCAGAGGAGCATCAGAGGAGCATCAGAGGAGCATCAGTGGAGCATCAGAGGAGAATCAGAGGAGCATCAGATGAGCATCAGAGGAGCAGCAGAGGAGCATCAGAGGAGCATCACAGGAGCATCAGAGGAGCATCAGAGGAGCATCAGAGGAGCATCAGAGGAGCATCAGAGGAGCATCAGAGGAGCATCAGATTAGCATCAGAGGAGCATCAGAGGAGCATCAGAGGAGAATCAGAGGAGCATTACAGGAGCATCACAGGAGCATCAGAGGAGCATCAGTGGAGCATCAGAGGAGGATCAGAGGATCATCAGAGGAGCATCAGAGGAGCATCAGAGGAGCATCAGCGGAGCATCAGAGGAGAATCAGAGGAGCATCAGAGGAGCATCACAGAGGCATCAGAGGAGCATCAGAGGAGCATCAGAGGAGCATCAGAGGAGCATCTAAGGAGCATCAGAGGAGTATCAGAGGAGCATCAGAGGAGCATCAGAGGTGCATCAGAGGAGCATCAGAGGTGCAGGAGCAGGAGCAGCAGCAGGAGCAGGAACAGGAGCAGGAGCAGGAGCAGGAGCAGGAGCAGGAGCAGGAGCAGGAGCAGGAGCAGGAGCAGGAGCAGGAGCAGGAGCAGGAGCAGGAGCATCAGAGGAGCATCAGAGGAGCATCAGAGGAGCATCAGAGGAGCATCAGAGGAGCATCAGAGGAGGATCAGAGGAGCATCAAAGGAGCATCAGAGGAGCATCAGAGGAGCATCAGAGGAGCATCAGAGGAGCATCAGAGGAGCATCAGAGGAGCATCATAGGAGCATCAGAGGAGCATCAGAGGAGCATCAGAGGAGTATCAGAGGAGCATCAGAGGAGGATCAGAGGAGAATCAGAGGAGCATCAGAGGAGCCTCAGAGGAGCATCAGAGGAGCATCAGAGGAGCATCAGAGCAGCATCAGAGGAACATCAGAGGAACAGCAGAGGAGCATCACAGGAGCATCAGAGGAGCATCACAGGAGCATCAGAGGAGCATCAGAGGAGCATCAGAGGAGCATCAGAAGAGAATCAGAGGAGCCTCAGAGGTGCCTCAGAGGAGCATCAGAGGAGCATCAGAGGAGCATCAGAGGAGCATCAGAGGAGCATCAGAGGAGCATCAGAGGAGCATCAGAGGAGGATCAGAGGAGCATCAGAGGAGCATCAGAGGAGCATCAGAGGAGGATCACAGGAGCATCAGAGGAGCATCACAGGAGCATCAGAGGAGCATCAGAGGAGCATCAGAGGAGCATCAGAGGAGCATCAGAGGAGCATCAGAGGAGCATCAGAGGAGCAGCAGAGGAGGATCACAGGAGCATCAGAGGAGCATCACAGGAGCATCAGAGGAGCATCAGAGGAGCCTCAGAGGAGCATCAGAGGAGCATCAGAGGAGCATCAGAGGAGCATCAGAGGAGCAGCAGAGGAGCATCAGAGGAGCATCAGAGGAGCATCAGAGGAGCATCAGAGGCGCATCAGAGGAGGATCACAGGAGCATCAGAGGAGCATCACAGGAGCATCAGAGGAGCATCAGAGGAACCTCAGAGGAGCATCAGAGGAGCATCAGAGGAGCATCAGAGGAGCATCAGAGGAGCAGCAGAGGAGGATCAGAGGAGCATCAGAGGAGCATCAGAGGAGCATCAGAGGAGCATCAGAGGAGCATCAGAGGAGCATCAGAGGAGCATCAGAGGAGCAACAGAGTAGCATCAGAGGAGCATCAGAGGAGGATCAGAGGAGCATAAGAGGAGCATCAGAGGAGCATCAGAGGAGCATCAGAGGAGAATCAGAGGAGCATCAGATGAGCATCAGAGGAGCAGCAGAGGAGCATCAGAGGAGCATCACAGGAGCATCAGAGGAGCATCAGAGGAGCATCAGAGGAGCATCAGAGGTGGATCAGAGGAGCATCAGAGGAGCATCAGAGGAGCATCAGTGGAGCATCAGAGGAGAATCAGAGGAGCATCAGATGAGCATCAGAGGAGCAGCAGAGGAGCATCAGAGGAGCATCACAGGAGCATCAGAGGAGCATCAGAGGAGCATCAGAGGAGCATCAGAGGAGCATCAGAGGAGCATCAGAGGAGCATCAGAGGAGCCTCAGAGGAGCATCAGAGGAGCATCAGAGGAGCATCAGAGGAGCATCAGAGGAGGATCAGAGGAGCATCAGAGGAGCATCAGAGGAGCATCAGAGGAGAATCAGATCAGCATCAGAGGAGCAGCAGAGGAGCATCAGAGGAGCATCACAGGAGCATCAGAGGAGCATCAGAGGAGCATCAGAGGAGCATCACAGGAGCATCAGAGGAGCATCAGAGGAGCATCAGAGGAGGATCAGAGGAGCATCAGAGGAGCATCAGAGGAGCATCAGAGGAGGATCACAGGAGCATCAGAGGAGCATCACAGGAGCATCAGAGGAGCATCAGAGGAGCATCAGAGGAGCATCAGAGGAGCAGCAGAGGAGGATCAGAGGAGCATCAGAGGAGCATCAGAGGAGCATCAGAGGAGCATCAGAGGAGCATCAGAGGAGCATCAGAGGAGCATCAGAGGAGCAACAGAGTAGCATCAGAGGAGCATCAGAGGAGGATCAGAGGAGCATGAGGAGCATCAGAGGAGCATCAGAGGAGCATCAGAGGAGCATCAGAGGAGAATCAGAGGAGCATCAGAGGAGCATCAGAGGAGCAGCAGAGGAGCATCAGAGGAGCATCACAGGAGCATCAGAGGAGCATCAGAGGAGCATCAGAGGAGCATCAGAGGTGGATCAGAGGAGCAGCAGAGGAGGATCAGAGGAGCATCAGAGGAGCATCAGAGGAGCATCAGAGGAGCATCAGAGGAGCATCAGAGGAGCATCAGAGGAGCATCAGAGGAGCAACAGAGTAGCATCAGAGGAGCATCAGAGGAGGATCAGAGGAGCATAAGAGGAGCATAAGAGGAGCATCAGAGGAGCATCAGAGGAGCATCAGAGGAGAATCAGAGGAGCATCAGATGAGCATCAGAGGAGCAGCAGAGGAGCATCAGAGGAGCATCACAGGAGCATCAGAGGAGCATCAGAGGAGCATCAGAGGAGCATCAGAGGTGGATCAGAGGAGCATCAGAGGAGCATCAGAGGAGCATCAGAGGAGCATCAGAGGAGAATCAGAGGAGCATCAGATGAGCATCAGAGGAGCAGCAGAGGAGCATCAGAGGAGCATCACAGGAGCATCAGAGGAGCATCAGAGGAGTATCAGAGGAGCATCAGAGGAGCATCAGAGGAGCATCAGAGGAGCATCAGAGGAGCATCAGAGGAGCCTCAGAGGAGCATCAGAGGAGCATCAGAGGAGCATCAGAGGAGCATCAGAGGAGGATCACAGGAGCATCAGAGGAGCATCACAGGAGCATCAGAGGAGCATCAGAGGAGCATCAGAGGAGCATCAGAGGAGCATCAGAGGAGCATCAGAGGAGCATCAGAGGAGCCTCAGAGGAGCGTCAGAGGAGCATCAGAGGAGCATCAGAGGAGCATCAGAGGAGCAGCAGAGGAGGATCAGAGGAGCATCAGAGGAGCATCAGAGGAGCATCAGAGGAGCATCAGAGGAGCATCAGAGGAGCATCAGAGGAGCAACAGAGTAGCATCAGAGGAGCATCAGAGGAGTATCAGAGGAGCATAAGAGGAGCATCAGAGGAGCATCAGAGGAGCATCAGAGGAGAATCAGAGGAGCATCAGATGAGCATCAGAGGAGCAGCAGAGGAGCATCAGAGGAGCATCACAGGAGCATCAGAGGAGCATCAGAGGAGCATCAGAGGAGCATCAGAGGTGGATCAGAGGAGCATCAGAGGAGCATCAGAGGAGCATCAGAGGAGCATCAGAGGAGAATCAGAGGAGCATCAGATGAGCATCAGAGGAGCATCAGAGGAGCATCAGAGGAGCATCAGAGGAGGATCAGAGGAGCATCAGAGGAGCATCAGAGGAGCATCAGAGGAGCATCAGAGGAGCATCAGAGGAGAATCAGATCAGCATCAGAGGAGCAGCAGAGGAGCATCAGAGGAGCATCACAGGAGCATCAGAGGAGCATCAGAGGAGCATCAGAGGAGCATCAGAGGAGCATCAGAGGAGCATAATAGGAGCCTCAGAGGAGCATCAGAGGAGCATCAGAGGAGCATCAGAGGAGGATCAGAGGAGCATCAGAGGAGCATCAGAGGAGCAGGAGCAGGAGCAGGAGCAGGAGCAGGAGCAGGAGCATCAGAGGTCATCAGAGGAGCATCAGAGGAGCAGGAGCAGGAGCAGGAGCATCAGAGGAGCATCAGAGGAGCATCAGAGGAGCGTCAGAGGAGCATCAGAGGAGCATCAGAGGAGCATCAGAGGAGCATCAGAGGAGCATCAGAGGAGCATCAGTGGAGCATCAGAGGAGCATCAGTGGAGCATCAGAGGAGGATCAGAGGAGCATCAGTGGAGCATCAGAGGAGCATCAGAGGACCATCAGAGGAGCATCAGAGGAGCATCAGAGGAGCATCAGAGGAGCATCAGAGGAGCAGGAGCAGGAGCAGGAGCAGGAGCAGGAGCAGGAGCAGGAGCAGGAGCAGGAGCATCAGAGGAGCATCAGAGGAGCATCAGAGGAGCATCAGAGGAGCATCAGTGGAGCATCAGAGGAGGATCAGAGGAGCATCAGAGGAGCATCAGAGGAGCATTAGAGGAGCATCAGAGGAGCATCAGAGGAGCATCAGAGGAGCATCAGAGGAGCATCAGAGGAGGATCAGAGGAGCATCAGAGGAGCATCAGAGGAGCATCAGAGGAGCATCAGAGGAGCATCAGAGGAGCATCAGAGGAGGATCAGAGGAGCATCAGAGGAGCATCAGAGGAGCATCAGAGGAGCATCAGAGGAGCATCTGAGGAGCATCAGAGGAGTATCAGAGGAGCATCAGAGGAGCATCTGAGGAGCATCAGAGGAGTATCAGAGGAGCATCAGAGGAGCATCAGAGGTGCATCAGAGGAGCATCAGAGGTGCATCAGAGGAGCATCAGAGGAGCATCAGAGGAGCATCAGAGGAGCATCAGAGGAGCATCTGAGGAGCATCAGAGGAGTATCAGAGGAGCATCAGAGCAGCATCAGAGGAGCATCAGAGGAGCATCTGAGGAGCATCAGAGGAGTATCAGAGGAGAATCAGAGGAGCATCAGAGGTGCATCAGAGGAGCATCAGAGGTGCAGGAGCAGGAGCAGGAGCTGGAACAGGAGCAGGAGCAGGAGCAGGAGCAGGAGCAGGAGCAGGAGCAGCAGCAGGAGCAGGAGCAGGAGAAGGAGCAGGAGCAGGAGCAGGAGCAGGAGCAGGAGCAGGAGCAGGAGCAGGAGCAGGAGCAGGAGCAGGAGCAGGAGCAGGAGCATCAGAGGAGCATCAGAGGAGCATCAGAGGAGCATCAGAGGAGCATCAGAGGAGCATCAGAGGAGCATCAGAGGAGCATCAGAGGAGCATCAGAGGAGCATTACAGGAGCAAAACAGGAGCATCAGAGGAGCATCAGTGGAGCATCAGAGGAGGATCAGAGGATCATCAGAGGAGCATCAGAGGAGCATCAGAGGAGCATCAGCGGAGCATCAGAGGAGAATCAGAGGAGCATCAGAGGAGCATTACAGAGGCATCAGAGGAGCATCAGAGGAGCATCAGAGGAGCATCAGAGGAGCATCTAAGGAGCATCAGAGGAGTATCAGAGGAGCATCAGAGGAGCATCAGAGGTGCATCAGAGGAGCATCAGAAGTGCAGGAGCAGGAGCAGCAGCAGGAGCAGGAACAGGAGCAGGAGCAGGAGCAGGAGCAAGAGCAGGAGCAGGAGCAGGAGCAGGAGCAGGAGCAGGAGCAGGAGCAGGGGCAGGAGCATGAGCAGGAGCAGGAGCAGGAGCAGGAGCAGGAGCAGGAGCAGGAGCAGGAGCAGGAGCAGGAGCAGGAGCAGGAACAGGAGCAGGAGCAGGAGCATCAAAGGAGCATCAGAGGAGCATCAGAGGAACATCAGAGGAGCATCAGAGGAGCATCAGAGGAGCATCAGAGGAGCATCAGAGGAGCATCAGAGGAGCATCAGAGGAGCATCAGAGGAGAATCAGAGGAGCATTACAGGAGCATCACAGGAGCATCAGAGGAGCATCAGTGGAGCATCAGAGTAGGATCAGAGGATCATCAGAGGAGCATCAGAGGAGCATCAGAGGAGCATCAGCGGAGCATCAGAGGAGAATCAGAGGAGCATCAAAGGAGCATCACAGAGGCATCAGAGGAGCATCAGAGGAGCATCAGAGGAGCATCTAAGGAGCATCAGAGTAGTATCAGAGGAGCATCAGAGGAGCATCAGAGGTGCATCAGAGGAGCATCAGAGGTGCAGGAGCAGGAGCAGCAGCAGGAGCAGGAACAGGAGCAGGAGCAGGAGCAGGAGCAGGAGTAGGAGCAGGAGCAGGAGCAGGAGCAGGAGCAGGAGCAGGAGCAGGAGCAGGAGCAGGAGCATCAGAGGAGCATCAGAGGAGCATCAGAGGAGCATCAGAGGAGCATCAGAGGAGCATCAGAGGAGCATCAGAGGAGGATCAGAGGAGCATCAGAGGAGCATCAGAGGAGCATCAGAGGAGCATCAGAGGAGCATCAGAGGAGCATCAGAGGAGCATCAGAGGAGCATCAGAGGAGCATCATAGGAGCATCAGAGGAGCATCAGAGGAGCATCAGAGGAGTATCAGAGGAGCATCAGAGGAGGATCAGAGGAGCATCAGAGGAGCATCAGAGGAGCCTCAGAGGAGCATCAGAGGAGCATCAGAGGAGCATCAGAGGAGCATCAGAGGAACATCAGAGGAACAGCAGAGGAGCATCACAGGAGCATCAGAGGAGAATCACAGGAGCATCAGAGGAGCATCAGAGGAGCATCAGAGGAGCATCAGAAGAGAATCAGAGGAGCCTCAGAGGTGCCTCAGAGGAGCATCAGAGGAGCATCAGAGGAGCATCAGAGGAGCATCAGAGGAGCATCAGAGGAGCATCAGAGGAGCATCAGAGGAGGATCAGAGGAGCATCAGAGGAGCATCAGAGGAGCATCAGAGGAGGATCACAGGAGCATCAGAGGAGCATCACAGGAGCATCAGAGGAGCATCAGAGGAGCATCAGAGGAGCATCAGAGGAGCATCAGAGGAGCATCAGAGCAGCATTCGAGGAGCATCAGAGGAGCATCAGAGGTGGATCAGAGGAGCATCAGAGGAGCATCAGAGGAGCATCAGAGGAGCATCAGAGGAGAATCAGAGGAGCATCAGATGAGCATCAGAGGAGCAGCAGAGGAGCATCACAGGAGCATCACAGGAGCATCAGAGGAGCATCAGAGGAGTATCAGAGGAGCATCAGAGGAGCATCAGAGGAGCATCAGAGGAGCATCAGAGGAGCATCAGAGGAGCCTCAGAGGAGCATCAGAGGAGCATCAGAGGAGCATCAGAGGAGCATCAGAGGAGGATCAGAGGAGCATCAGAGGAGCATCAGAGGAGCATCAGAGGAGCATCAGAGGAGCATCAGAGGAGAATCAGATCAGCATCAGAGGAGCAGCAGAGGAGCATCAGAGGAGCATCACAGGAGCATCAGAGGAGCATCAGAGGAGCATCACAGGAGCATCAGAGGAGCATCAGAGGAGCATCAGAGGAGCATCAGAGGAGCATCAGAGGAGCCTCAGAGGAGCATCAGATGAGCATCAGAGGAGCATCAGAGGAGGATCAGAGGAGCATCAGAGGAGCATCAGAGGAGCAGGAGCAGGGGCAGGAGCAGGAGCAGGAGCAGGAGCATCAGACGTCATCAGAGGAGCATCAGAGGAGCAGGAGCAGGAGCAGGAGCATCAGAGGAGCATCAGAGGAGCATCAGAGGAGCGTCAGAGGAGCATCAGAGGAGCATCAGAGGAGCATCAGAGGAGCATCAGAGGAGCATCAGAGGAGCATCAGTGGAGCATCAGAGGAGCATCAGTGGAGCATCAGAGGAGGATCAGAGGAGCATCAGAGGAGCATCACAGGAGCATCAGAGGAGCATCAGAGGAGCATCAGAGGAGCATCAGAGGAGCATCAGAGGAGCATCAGAGGAGCAGGAGCAGGAGCAGGAGCAGGAGCAGGAGCAGGAGCAGGAGAATCAGAGGAGCATCAGAGGAGCATCAGAGGAGCATCAGAGGAGCATCAGTGAAGCATCAGAGGAGGATCAGAGGAGCATCAGAGGAGCATCAGAGGAGCATCAGAGGAGCATCAGAGGAGCATCAGAGGAGCATCAGAGGAGCATCAGAGGAGCATCAGAGGAGGATCAGAGGAGCATCAGAGGAGCATCAGAGGAGCATCAGAGGAGCATCAGAGGAGCATCAGAGGAGCATCAGAGGAGCATCAGAGGAGCATCAGAGGAGGATCAGAGGAGCATCAGAGGAGCATCAGAGGAGCATCAGAGGAGCATCAGAGGAGCATCAGAGGAGCATCTGAGGAGCATCAGAGGAGTATCAGAGGAGCATCAGAGGAGCATCTGAGGAGCATCAGAGGAGTATCAGAGGAGCATCAGAGGAGCATCAGAGGTGCATCAGAGGAGCATCAGAGGTGCATCAGAGGAGCATCAGAGGAGCATCAGAGGAGCATCAGAGGAGCATCAGAGGAGCATCTGAGGAGCATCAGAGGAGTATCAGAGGAGCATCAGAGGAGCATCAGAGGAGCATCAGAGGAGCATCTGAGGAGCATCAGAGGAGTATCAGAGGAGAATCAGAGGAGCATCAGAGGTGCATCAGAGGAGCATCAGAGGTGCAGGAGCAGGAGCAGGAGCAGGAACAGGAGCAGGAGCAGGAGCAGGAGCAGGAGCAGGAGCAGGAGCAGGAGCAGGAGCAGGAGCAGGAGCAGGAGCAGGAGCAGGAGCAGGAGCAGGAGCAGGAGCAGGAGCAGGAGCAGGAGCAGGAGCAGGAGCAGGAGCAGGAGCAGGAGCAGGAGCAGGAGCAGGAGCAGGAGCATCAGAGGAGCATCAGAGGAGCATCAGAGGAGCCTCAGAGGAGCATCAGAGGAGCATCAGAGGAGCATCAGAGGAGCATCAGAGGAGCATCAGAGGAGCATCAGAGGAGCATCAGAGGAGCATCAGAGGAGCATCAGAAAAGCCTCAGAGGAGCCTCAGAGGAGTATCAGAGGAGCATCAGATGAGCATCAGAGGAGCATCAGAGGAGCATCAGAGGAGGATCAGAGGAGCATCAGAGGAGCATCAGAGGAGCATCAGAGGAGCCTCAGAGGAGCATCAGAGGAGCATCAGAGGAGCCTCAGAGGAGCCTCAGAGGAGCATCAGAGGAACATCAGAGGAGCATCAGAGGAGCATCAGAGGAGCATCAGAGGAGCCTCAGAGGAGCCTCAGAGGAGCCTCAGAGGAGCATCAGAGGACCATCAGAGGAGCATCAGAGGAGCATCAGAGGAGCATCAGAAGAGCATCAGTGGAGCATCAGAGGAGCATCAGAGGAGCATCAGGGGAGCATCAGAGGAGCAACAGAGGAGCATCAGAGGAGCATCAGAGGAGCATCAGAGGAGCATCAGAGGAGCATCAGAGGAGCCTCAGAGGAGCATCAGAGGAGCAGCAGAGGAGCATCAGAGGACGATCACAGGAGCATCAGAGGAGCATCACAGGAGCATCAGAGGAGCATCAGAGGAGCATCAGAGGGGCATCAGAGGAGCATCAGAGGAGCATCAGAGGAGCATCAGAGGAGCATCAGAGGAGCATCAGAGGAGCATCAGAGGAGCATCAGAGGAGCATCAGAGGAGCATCAGAGGAACAGCGAGGAGCATCAGATGAGCATCAGAGGAGCATCACAGGAGCATCAGAGGAGCATCAGAGGAGCATCACAGGAGCATCAGAGGAGCATCATTGGAGCATCAGTGGAGCATCAGAGGAACAGCAGAGGAGCATCAGATGAGCATCAGAGGAGCATCACAGGAGCATCAGAGGAGCATGAGAGGAGCATCACAGGAGCATCAGAGGAGCATCATTGGAGCATCAGAGGAGCATCAGAGGAGCATCAGAGGAGCATCAGAGGAGCATCAGAGGAGCATCAGAGGAGGATCAGAGGAGCATCAGAGGAGCATCAGAGGAGCATCAGAGGAGCATCAGAGGAGCATCAGAGGAGCATCAGAGGAGCATCAGAGGAGCATCAGAGGAGCCTCAGAGGAGCATCAGAGGAGCATCAGAGGAGCATCAGAGGAGCATCAGAGGAACAGCGAGGAGCATCAGATGAGCATCAGAGGAGCATCACAGGAGCATCAGAGGAGCATCACAGGAGCATCAGAGGAGCATCAGAGGAGCATCAGTGGAGCATCAGAGGAACAGCAGAGGAGCATCAGATGAGCATCAGAGGAGCATCAGAGGAGCATCAGAGGAGCATGAGAGGAGCATCAGAGGAGCATCAGAGGAGCATCATTGGAGCATCAGAGGAGCATCAGAGGAGCATCAGAGGAGCATCAGAGGAGCATCAGAGGAGGATCAGAGGAGCATCAGAGGAGCATCAGAGGAGCATCAGAGGAGCATTAGAGGAGCATCAGAGGAGAATCAGATCAGCATCAGAGGAGCAGCAGAGGAGCATCAGAGGAGCATCACAGGAGCATCAGAGGAGCATCAGAGGAGCATCAGAGGAGCATCACAGGAGCATCAGAGGAGCATCAGAGGAGCATCAGAGGAGCATCAGAGGAGCATCAGAGGAGCATAATAGGAGCCTCAGAGGAGCATCAGAGGAGCATCAGAGGAGCATCAGAGGAGGATCAGAGGAGCATCAGAGGAGCATCAGAGGAGCAGGAGCAGGAGCAGGAGCAGGAGCAGGAGCAGGAGCATCAGAGGTCATCAGAGGAGCATCAGAGGAGCATCAGAGGAGCATCAGAGGAGCATCAGAGGAGCATCAGAGGAGCATCAGTGGAGCATCAGAGGAGCATCAGTGGAGCATCAGAGGAGGATCAGAGGAGCATCAGTGGAGCATCAGAGGAGCATCAGAGGACCATCAGAGGAGCATCAGAGGAGCATCAGAGGAGCATCAGAGGAGCATCAGAGGAGCAGGAGCAGGAGCAGGAGCAGGAGCAGGAGCAGGAGCAGGAGCAGGAGCAGGAGCATCAGAGGAGCATCAGAGGAGCATCAGAGGAGCATCAGAGGAGCATCAGTGGAGCATCAGAGGAGGATCAGAGGAGCATCAGAGGAGCATCAGAGGAGCATTAGAGGAGCATCAGAGGAGCATCAGAGGAGCATCAGAGGAGCATCAGAGGAGCATCAGAGGAGGATCAGAGGAGCATCAGAGGAGCATCAGAGGAGCATCAGAGGAGCATCAGAGGAGCATCAGAGGAGCATCAGAGGAGCATCAGAGGAGGATCAGAGGAGCATCAGAGGAGCATCAGAGGAGCATCAGAGGAGCATCAGAGGAGCATCTGAGGAGCATCAGAGGAGTATCAGAGGAGCATCAGAGGAGCATCTGAGGAGCATCAGAGGAGTATCAGAGGAGCATCAGAGGAGCATCAGAGGTGCATCAGAGGAGCATCAGAGGTGCATCAGAGGAGCATCAGAGGAGAATCAGAGGAGCATCAGAGGAGCATCAGAGGAGCATCTGAGGAGCATCAGAGGAGTATCAGAGGAGCATCAGAGCAGCATCAGAGGAGCATCAGAGGAGCATCTGAGGAGCATCAGAGGAGTATCAGAGGAGAATCAGAGGAGCATCAGAGGTGCATCAGAGGAGCATCAGAGGTGCAGGAGCAGGAGCAGGAGCTGGAACAGGAGCAGGAGCAGGAGCAGGAGCAGGAGCAGGAGCAGGAGCAGCAGCAGGAGCAGGAGCAGGAGAAGGAGCAGGAGCAGGAGCAGGAGCAGGAGCAGGAGCAGGAGCAGGAGCAGGAGCAGGAGCAGGAGCAGGAGCAGGAGCAGGAGCATCAGAGGAGCATCAGAGGAGCATCAGAGGAGCATCAGAGGAGCATCAGAGGAGCATCAGAGGAGCATCAGAGGAGCATCAGAGGAGCATCAGAGGAGCATTACAGGAGCAAAACAGGAGCATCAGAGGAACATCAGTGGAGCATCAGAGGAGGATCAGAGGATCATCAGAGGAGCATCAGAGGAGCATCAGAGGAGCATCAGCGGAGCATCAGAGGAGAATCAGAGGAGCATCAGAGGAGCATTACAGAGGCATCAGAGGAGCATCAGAGGAGCATCAGAGGAGCATCAGAGGAGCATCTAAGGAGCATCAGAGGAGTATCAGAGGAGCATCAGAGGAGCATCAGAGGTGCATCAGAGGAGCATCAGAAGTGCAGGAGCAGGAGCAGCAGCAGGAGCAGGAACAGGAGCAGGAGCAGGAGCAGGAGCAAGAGCAGGAGCAGGAGCAGGAGCAGGAGCAGGAGCAGGAGCAGGAGCAGGGGCAGGAGCATGAGCAGGAGCAGGAGCAGGAGCAGGAGCAGGAGCAGGAGCAGGAGCAGGAGCAGGAGCAGGAGCAGGAGCAGGAACAGGAGCAGGAGCAGGAGCATCAAAGGAGCATCAGAGGAGCATCAGAGGAACATCAGAGGAGCATCAGAGGAGCATCAGAGGAGCATCAGAGGAGCATCAGAGGAGCATCAGAGGAGCATCAGAGGAGCATCAGAGGAGAATCAGAGGAGCATTACAGGAGCATCACAGGAGCATCAGCGGAGCATCAGTGGAGCATCAGAGGAGGATCAGAGGATCATCAGAGGAGCATCAGAGGAGCATCAGAGGAGCATCAGCGGAGCATCAGAGGAGAATCAGAGGAGCATCAAAGGAGCATCACAGAGGCATCAGAGGAGCATCAGAGGAGCATCAGAGGAGCATCAGAGGAGCATCTAAGGAGCATCAGAGTAGTATCAGAGGAGCATCAGAGGAGCATCAGAGGTGCATCAGAGGAGCATCAGAGGTGCAGGAGCAGGAGCAGCAGCAGGAGCAGGAACAGGAGCAGGAGCAGGAGCAGGAGCAGGAGCAGGAGCAGGAGCAGGAGCAGGAGCAGGAGCAGGAGCAGGAGCAGGAGCAGGAGCATCAGAGGAGCATCAGAGGAGCATCAGAGGAGCATCAGAGGAGCATCAGAGGAGCATCAGAGGAGCATCAGAGGAGGATCAGAGGAGCATCAGAGGAGCATCAGAGGAGCATCAGAGGAGCATCAGAGGAGCATCAGAGGAGCATCAGAGGAGCATCAGAGGAGCATCAGAGGAGCATCATAGGAGCATCAGAGGAGCATCAGAGGAGCATCAGAGGAGTATCAGAGGAGCATCAGAGGAGGATCAGAGGAGCATCAGAGGAGCATCAGAGGAGCCTCAGAGGAGCATCAGAGGAGCATCAGAGGAGCATCAGAGGAGCATCAGAGGAACATCAGAGGAACAGCAGAGGAGCATCACAGGAGCATCAGAGGAGCATCACAGGAGCATCAGAGGAGCATCAGAGGAGCATCAGAGGAGCATCAGAAGAGAATCAGAGGAGCCTCAGAGGTGCCTCAGAGGAGCATCAGAGGAGCATCAGAGGAGCATCAGAGGAGCATCAGAGGAGCATCAGAGGAGCATCAGAGGAGCATCAGAGGAGGATCAGAGGAGCATCAGAGGAGGATCACAGGAGCATCAGAGGAGCATCACAGGAGCATCAGAGGAGCATCACAGGAGCATCAGAGGAGCATCAGAGGAGCATCAGAGGAGCATCAGAGGAGCATCAGAGGAGCATCAGAGCAGCATTCGAGGAGCATCAGAGGAGCATCAGAGGTGGATCAGAGGAGCATCAGAGGAGCATCAGAGGAGCATCAGAGGAGCATCAGAGGAGAATCAGAGGAGCATCAGATGAGCATCAGAGGAGCAGCAGAGGAGCATCACAGGAGCATCACAGGAGCATCAGAGGAGCATCAGAGGAGTATCAGAGGAGCATCAGAGGAGCATCAGAGGAGCATCAGAGGAGCATCAGAGGAGCATCAGAGGAGCCTCAGAGGAGCATCAGAGGAGCATCAGAGGAGCATCAGAGGAGCATCAGAGGAGGATCAGAGGAGCATCAGAGGAGCATCAGAGGAGCATCAGAGGAGCATCAGAGGAGCATCAGAGGAGAATCAGATCAGCATCAGAGGAGCAGCAGAGGAGCATCAGAGGAGCATCACAGGAGCATCAGAGGAGCATCAGAGGAGCATCACAGGAGCATCAGAGGAGCATCAGAGGAGCATCAGAGGAGCATCAGAGGAGCATCAGAGGAGCCTCAGAGGAGCATCAGAGGAGCATCAGAGGAGCATCAGAGGAGGATCAGAGGAGCATCAGAGGAGCATCAGAGGAGCAGGAGCAGGGGCAGGAGCAGGAGCAGGAGCAGGAGCATCAGACGTCATCAGAGGAGCATCAGAGGAGCAGGAGCAGGAGCAGGAGCATCAGAGGAGCATCAGAGGAGCATCAGAGGAGCGTCAGAGGAGCATCAGAGGAGCATCAGAGGAGCATCAGAGGAGCATCAGAGGAGCATCAGAGGAGCATCAGTGGAGCATCAGAGGAGCATCAGTGGAGCATCAGAGGAGGATCAGAGGAGCATCAGAGGAGCATCAGAGGAGCATCAGAGGAGCATCAGAGGAGCATCAGAGGAGCATCAGAGGAGCATCAGAGGAGCATCAGAGGAGCAGGAGCAGGAGCAGGAGCAGGAGCAGGAGCAGGAGCAGGAGCAGGAGCAGGAGCATCAGAGGAGCATCAGAGGAGCATCAGAGGAGCATCAGAGGAGCATCAGTGGAGCATCAGAGGAGGATCAGAGGAGCATCAGAGGAGCA
The DNA here is from genome assembly GCF_036971445.1 of Narcine bancroftii. Taxonomy (NCBI): domain Eukaryota; kingdom Metazoa; phylum Chordata; class Chondrichthyes; order Torpediniformes; family Narcinidae; genus Narcine; species Narcine bancroftii. The sequence continues at coordinate 107,191,602 of NC_091474.1, read as the reverse complement.
TCAGAGGAGCATCAGAGGAGCATCAGAGGAGCATCAGAGGAGCATCAGAGGAGCATCAGAGGAGGATCAGAGGAGCATCAGAGGAGCATCAGAGGAGCATCAGAGGAGCATCAGAGGAGCATCAGAGGAGCATCTGAGGAGCATCAGAGGAGTATCAGAGGAGCATCAGAGGAGCATCTGAGGAGCATCAGAGGAGTATCAGAGGAGCATCAGAGGAGCATCAGAGGTGCATCAGAGGAGCATCAGAGGTGCATCAGAGGAGCATCAGAGGAGCATCAGAGGAGCATCAGAGGAGCATCAGAGGAGCATCTGAGGAGCATCAGAGGAGTATCAGAGGAGCATCAGAGGAGCATCAGAGGAGCATCAGAGGAGCATCTGAGGAGCATCAGAGGAGTATCAGAGGAGAATCAGAGGAGCATCAGAGGTGCATCAGAGGAGCATCAGAGGTGCAGGAGCAGGAGCAGGAGCAGGAACAGGAGCAGGAGCAGGAGCAGGAGCAGGAGCAGGAGCAGGAGCAGGAGCAGGAGCAGGAGCAGGAGCAGGAGCAGGAGCAGGAGCAGGAGCAGGAGCAGGAGCAGGAGCAGGAGCAGGAGCAGGAGCAGGAGCAGGAGCAGGAGCAGGAGCAGGAGCAGGAGCAGGAGCATCAGAGGAGCATCAGAGGAGCATCAGAGGAGCCTCAGAGGAGCATCAGAGGAGCATCAGAGGAGCATCAGAGGAGCATCAGAGGAGCATCAGAGGAGCATCAGAGGAGCATCAGAGGAGCATCAGAGGAGCATCAGAGGAGCCTCAGAGGAGCATCAGAGGAGTATCAGAGGAGCATCAGATGAGCATCAGAGGAGCATCAGAGGAGCATCAGAGGAGGATCAGAGGAGCATCAGAGGAGCATCAGAGGAGCATCAGAGGAGCCTCAGAGGAGCATCAGAAGAGCATCAGAGGAGCATCAGAGGAGCCTCAGAGGAGCCTCAGAGGAGCATCAGAGGAACATCAGAGGAGCATCAGAGGAGCATCAGAGGAGCATCAGAGGAGCCTCAGAGGAGCCTCAGAGGAGCCTCAGAGGAGCATCAGAGGACCATCAGAGGAGCATCAGAGGAGCATCAGAGGAGCATCAGAAGAGCATCAGTGGAGCATCAGAGGAGCATCAGAGGAGCATCAGGGGAGCATCAGAGGAGCAACAGAGGAGCATCAGAGGAGCATCAGAGGAGCATCAGAGGAGCATCAGAGGAGCATCAGAGGAGCCTCAGAGGAGCATCAGAGGAGCAGCAGAGGAGCATCAGAGGAGGATCACAGGAGCATCAGAGGAGCATCACAGGAGCATCAGAGGAGCATCAGAGGAGCATCAGAGGGGCATCAGAGGAGCATCAGAGGAGCATCAGAGGAGCATCAGAGGAGCATCAGAGGAGCCTCAGAGGAGCATCAGAGGAGCATCAGAGGAGCATCAGAGGAGCATCAGAGGAACAGCGAGGAGCATCAGATGAGCATCAGAGGAGCATCACAGGAGCATCAGAGGAGCATCAGAGGAGCATCACAGGAGCATCAGAGGAGCATCATTGGAGCATCAGTGGAGCATCAGAGGAACAGCAGAGGAGCATCAAATGAGCATCAGAGGAGCATCACAGGAGCATCAGAGGAGCATGAGAGGAGCATCACAGGAGCATCAGAGGAGCATCATTGGAGCATCAGAGGAGCATCAGAGGAGCATCAGAGGAGCATCAGAGGAGCATCAGAGGAGCATCAGAGGATGATCAGAGGAGCATCAGAGGAGCATCAGAGGAGCATCAGAGGAGCATCAGAGGAGCATCAGAGGAGCATCAGAGGAGCATCAGAGGAGCATCAGAGGAGCATCAGAGGAGCCTCAGAGGAGCATCAGAGGAGCATCAGAGGAGCATCAGAGGAGCATCAGAGGAACAGCGAGGAGCATCAGATGAGCATCAGAGGAGCATCACAGGAGCATCAGAGGAGCATCACAGGAGCATCAGAGGAGCATCAGAGGAGCATCAGTGGAGCATCAGAGGAACAGCAGAGGAGCATCAGATGAGCATCAGAGGAGCATCAGAGGAGCATCAGAGGAGCATGAGAGGAGCATCAGAGGAGCATCAGAGGAGCATCATTGGAGCATCAGAGGAGCATCAGAGGAGCATCAGAGGAGCATCAGAGGAGCATCAGAGGAGGATCAGAGGAGCATCAGAGGAGCATCAGAGGAGCATCAGAGGAGCATCAGAGGAGCATCAGAGTAGCATCAGAGGAGCATCAGAGGAGCATCAGAGGAGCATCAGAGGAGCATCAGAGGAGCATCAGAGGAGCATCAGAGGAGGATCAGAGGAGCATCAGAGGAGCATCAGAGGAGCATCAGAGGAGCCTGTGCGGAATCGGAGATGGGGAATCAGAGGCAGGGAATCAGAGGCGGGGAATCAGAGGCAGGGAATCAGAATCAGAAGCGGGTAATCAGAGGCCAGGAATCAGAGGCCGGGAATCAGATGCTGGGAATAAGAGGCCGGGAATCAGAGGTGGGGAATCAGAGTCCGGGAATCAGAGATGGGGATTCAGAGGCGGGGAATGAGATATGGAGAATCAGAGGCGAGGAATCAGAGGCCGGGAAACAGAGGTGGGGAATCAGATATGGGGAAACAGAGGTGGCGAATCAAAGGCGGTTAATCAGAGATGGTGAATCAGAGGCGGGGAATCAGAGGCAGGGAATCAGATGCGGGGAATCAGAGGCGGGGAATCAGAGCTGGCGAATCAGAGGCGGGGAATCAGAGGTGGGCAATCAGAGGCGGGGAATCAGATATGGGGAATCAGAGGCGGGGAATCAGAGGCGGGGAAACAGAGGCGGGGAATCAAATATAGGGAATCAGAGGTGGGGAATCAGAGGTTGTGAATCAGAGATGGGGAATCAAGGCGGGGAATCAGAGGCAGGGAATCAGACACGGGGAATCAGAGGCGGGGATTCAGAGCTGGGGAATCAGAGGCGGGGAATTAGAGTTGGGGAATCAGAGGCAGGGAATCAGATATGGGGAATCAGAGGCGGGGAATCAGAGGCGGGGAAACAGAGGCGGGGAATCAGATATGGGGAATCAGAGGTGGGGAATCAGGGGCAGGGAATCAGTGGCAGGGAATCAGAGGCAGGGAATCAGAGGCGGGGAATCAGAGGCAGGGAATCAGACACGGGGAATCAGAGGCGGGGAATCAGAGATGGGGAATCAGAGCTGGGGAATCAGAGGCGGGGAATCAGAGTTGGGGAATCAGAGGCGGGGATTCAGATATGGGGAAATAGAGGCGGGGAATCAGATATGGGGAATCAGAGGTGTGGAATCAGAGGTTGGGAATCAGAGGAAGGGAATCAGAGTCGGGGAAACAGAGGCGGGGAATCAGATATGTGGAATCAGAGGTGGCGAATCAAAGGCGGTGAAACAGAGATGGGGAATCAGGGCAGGGAATCAGAGGCAGGGAATCAAACACGGGGAATCAGAGCTGGGGAATCAGAGGCGGGGAATCAGAGTTGGGAATCAGAGGCGGGGAATCAGAGGCGGGGAAACAGAGGCGGGGAATCAGATATGGGGAATCAGAGGTGGGGAATCAGAGGTTGGGAATCAGAGGCAGGCAATCAGAGGCGGGGAATCAGAGGCGGGGAATCAGAGGAAGGGAATCAGATGTGCGGAATCGGAGATGGGGAATCAGAGGCAGGGAATCAGAGGCGGGGAATCAGAGGCGGGGAATCAGAGGCCGGGAATAAGATATGGGGAAACTGAGGCGGGGAATCCGAGGCGGGGAAACAGAGGCGGGGAATCAGATATGGGGAATCAGAGGTGGGGAATCAGAGGTTGGGAATCAGAGGCAGGGAATCAGAGGCTTGGGATCAGATGCAGGGAATCAGATGCGGGGCATCAGAGGCGGGGAATCAGAGCTGGGGAATCAGAGGTGGGGAATCTGATTTGCGGAATCAGAGGTGGGGACTTAGATATTGGGAAACAGAGGCGGGGAATCAGAGGCGAGGAAACAGAGGTGGGGAATCAGATATGGGGAATCAGAGGTGGGGAATCAGAGGCAGGGAATCAGATGTGCGGAATCAGAGATAGGGAATCAGAGGCAGGGAATCAGAATCAGAAGCAGGGAATCAGAGGCCGGGAATCAGAGGCCGGAATCAGATGATGGGAATCAGAGGCCTGGAATCAGAGGCGGGGAATCAGAGGCAGGGAATCAGATGCGGGGAATCAGAGGCGGGGAATCAGAGCTGGGAAATCAGAGGCGGGGTATTAGAGTTGGGGAATCAGAGGCGGGGAATCAGATATGGGGAAACAGAGGTAGGGAATCAGAGGCGGGGAAACAGAGGCAGGGAATCAGATATGGGGAATCAGAGGCGGGGAATCAGAGGTGGGGAAACATAGGCAGGGAATCGGATGTGCGGAATCAGAGATGGGGAATCAGAGGCCGGGAATCAGAGGTGGTGAATCAGAGATGGGGAATCAGAGGCGGGGAATCAGAGGCAGGGTATCAGACGCAGGGAATCAGAGGTGGGCAATCAGAGGCGGGGAATCAGATATGGGGAATCAGAGGCAGGGAATCAGAGGCGGGGAAACAGAGGCGGGGAATCAGATATGGGGAATCAGAGGTGGGGCATCAGAGGTTGTGAATCACAGATGGGGAATCAGAGGCGGGGAATCAGAGGCAGGGAATCAGACGCGGGGAATCAGAGGCGGGGATTCAGAGCTGGGGAATCAGAAGCGGGGAATCAGAGTTGGGGAATCAGAGGCGGGGAATCAGATATGGGGAATCAGAGGCAGGGAATCAGAGGCGGGGAATCAGAGGCAGGGAATCAGACGCGGGGAATCTGAGGCGGGGAATCAGAGCTGGGGAATCAGAGGTGGGGAATCAGAGTTGGGGAATCAGAGGCAGGGAATTGGATGTGCGGAATCAGAGATGGGGAATCAGAGGTGGGGAATCAGAGGTGGTGAATCAGAGATGGGGAATCAGAGGCGGGGAATCAGAGGCAGGAAATCAGACACTGGGTTTCAGAGGCTGGGAATCAGACGGGGGGAATCAAAGGCGGGGAATCAGAGCTGGGGAATCTGAGGCAGGGAATCAGAGTTGGGGATTCAGAGGTGGGGAATCAGATATGGGGAAACAGAGGCGGGGAATCAGAGGCGGGCAAACAGAGGCGGGGAATTAGATATGGGGAATCAGAGGTAGGGAATCAGAGGTGGTGAATCAGTGATTGGGAATCACAGGCGGGGAATCAGAGGCAGGGAATAGAACGCGGGGAATCAGAGGCAGGGAATCAGAGCTGGGGAATCAGAGGCGGGGAATCATAGTTGGGAATCAGAGGCGGGAATCAGATATGGGGAAACAGAGGCGGGGAATCAGAGGCGGGGAAACAGAGGCGTGGAATCAGATATGGGGAATCGGATGCATGGAATCAGAGGCGGGGAATCAGAGCTGGGGAATCAGAGGCGGGGAATCAGAGTTGGGGCATCAGAGGTGGGGAATTAGATATAGGGAAACAGAGGCGGGGAATCAGAGGCGGGGAAACAGAGGCGGGGAATCAGATATGGGGAATCAGAGGTGGGGAATCAGAGGCAGGGAATCAGATGTGCGGAATCAGAGATGGGGAATCAGAGGCAGGGAATCAGAAGCGGGGAATCAGAGGCCGGGAATCAGAGGCCGGGAATCAGATGCTGGGAATAAGAGGCCGGGAATCAGAGGAGGGGAATCAGAGTCCGGGAATCAGAGATGGGGATTCAGAGGCGGGGAATGAGATATGGAGAATCAGAGGCGGGGAATCAGAGGCGGGGATACAGAGGTGGGGAATCAGATATGGGGAATCAGAGGTGGCGAATCAATGGTGGTGAATCAGAGATGGGGAATCAGAGGCAGGGAATCAGAGGCAGGGAATCAGATGCGGGGAATCAGAGGCGGGGAATCAGAGCTGACGAATCAGAGGCTGGGAATCAGAGGTGGGCAATCAGAGGCGGGGAATCAGATATGGGGAATCAGAGGCGGGGAATCAGAGGCGGGGAAACAGAGGCGGGGAATCAAATATAGGGAATCAGAGGTGGGGAATCAGAGGTTGTGAATCAGAGATGGGGAATCAAGGCGGGGAATCAGAGGCAGGGAATCAGACGCGGGGAATCAGAGGCGGTGATTCAGAGCTGGGGAATCAGAGGCGGGGAATCAGAGTTGGGGAATCAGAGGCAGGGAATCAGATATGGGGAATCAGAGGCAGGGAATCAGAGGCCGGGAATCAGATATGGGGAAACAGAGGCGGGGAATCCGAGGCGGGGAAACAGAGGCGGGGAATCAGATATGGGGAATCAGAGGTGGGGAATCAGAAGTTGGGAATCAGAGGCAGGGAATCAGAGGCTTGGAATCAGATGCAGGGTATAGGATGCGGGGAATCAGAGGCGGGGAATCAGAGCTGGGGAATCAGAGGTGGGGAATCAGATTTGGGGAATCAGAGGTGGGGACTTAGATATTGGGAAACAGAGGCGGGGAATCAGAGGCGGGGAAACAGAGGCGGGGAATCAGATATGGTGAATCAGAGGTGGGGAATCAGAGGCAGGGAATCAGATGTGCGGAATCAGAGATGTGGAATCAGAGGCAGGGAATCAGAATCAGAAGCAGGGAATCAGAGGCCGGGAATCAGAGGCCGGAATCAGATGCTGGGAATCAGAGGCCTGGAATCAGAGGCGGGGAATCAGAGGCAGGGAATCAGATGCGGGGAATCAGAGGCGGGGAATCAGAGCTGGGGAATCAGAGGCGGGGTATTAGAGTTGGGGAATCAGAGGCGGGGAATCAGATATGGGGAAACGGAGGTGTGGAATCAGAGGCGAGGAAACAGAGGCAGGGAATCAGATATGGGGAATCAGAGGAGGGGCATCAGAGGTTGTGAATCACAGATGGGGAATCAGAGGCGGGGAATCAGAGGCAGGGAATCAGACGCGGGGAATCAGAGGCGTGGATTCAGAGCTGGGGAATCAGAAGCGGGGAATCAGAGTTGGGGAATCAGAGGCGGGGAATCAGATATGGGGAATCAGAGGCAGGGAATCAGAGGCGGGGAATCAGAGGCAGGGAATCAGACGCGGGGAATCTGAGGCGGGGAATCAGAGCTGGGGAATCAGAGGTGGGGAATCAGAGTTGGGGAATCAGAGGCAGGGAATTGGATGTGCGGAATCAGAGAGGGGGAATCAGAGGTGGGGAATCAGAGGCGGTGAATCAGAGATGGGGAATCAGAGGCGGGGAATCAGAGGCAGGAAATCAGACACGGGGATTCAGAGGCTGGGAATCAGACGGGGGGAATCAAAGGCGGGGAATCAGAGCTGGGGAATCTGAGGCAGGGAATCAGAGTTGGGGATTCAGAGGCGGGGAATCAGATATGGGGAAACAGAGGCGGGGAATCAGAGGCGGGCAAACAGAGGCGGGGAATTAGATATGGGGAATCAGAGGTAGGGAATCAGAGGTGGTGAATCAGTGATGGGGAATCACAGGCGGGGAATCAGAGGCAGGGAATAGAACGCGGGGAATCAGAGGCAGGGAATCAGAGCTGGGGAATCAGAGGAGGGGATTCATAGTTGGGAAACAGAGGCGGGGAATCAGAGGCGGTGAAACAGAGGCGGGGAATCAGATATGGGGAATCGGATGCAGGGAATCAGAGGCGGGGAATCAGAGCTGGGGAATCAGAGGCGGGGAATCAGAGTTGGGGCATCAGAGGTGGGGAATTAGAGATATGGAAACAGAGGCGGGGAATCAGAGGCGGGGAAACAGAGGCGGGGAATCAGATATGGGGAATCAGAGGTGGGGAATCAGAGGCAGAGAATCAGATGTGCGGAATCAGAGATGGGGAATAAGTGGCAGGGAATCAGAATCAGAAGTGGGGAATCAGAGGCCAGGAATCAAAGGCCGGGAATCAGATGCTGGGAATAAGAGGCCGGGAATCAGAGGTGGGGAATCAGATATGGGGAATCAGAGGTGGCGAATCAAAGGCGGTGAATCAGAGATGGGGAATCAGAGGCGGGGAATCAGAGGCAGGGAATCAGATGCGGGGAATCAGAGGCGGGGAATCAGAGCTGGCGAATCAGAGGCTGGGAATCAGAGGTGGGCAATCAGAGGCGGGGAATCAGATATGGGGAATCAGAGGCGGGGAATCAGAGGCGGGGAAACAGATGCGGGGAATCAAATATAGGGAATCAGAGGTGGGGAATCAGAGGTTGTGAATCAGAGATGGGGAATCAAGGCGGGGAATCAGAGGCAGGGAATCAGACGCGGGGAATCAGAGGCGGGGATTCAGAGCTGGGGAATCAGAGGCGGGGAATCAGAGTTGGGGAATCAGAGGCAGGGAATCAGATATGGGGAATCAGAGGCGGGAAATCAGAGGCGGGGAAACAGAGGCGGGGAATCAGATGTGGGGAATCAGAGGTGGGGAATCAGGGGCAGGGAATCAGTGGCAGGGAATCAGAGGCGGGGAATCAGAGGCGGGGAATCAAAGGCAGGGAATCAGACACGGGGAATCAGAGGCGGGGAATCAGAGATGGGGAATCAGAGGCAGGGAATCGTATGCCGGGAATCAGAGTCGGGGAATCAGAGCTGGGGAATCAGAGGCGGGGAATCAGAGTTGGGGAATCAGAGGCGGGGAATCAGATATGGGGAAATAGAGGCGGGGAATCAGATATGGGGAATCAGAGGTGTGGAATCAGAGGTTGGGAATCAGAGGCAGGGAATCAGAGTCGGGGAAACAGAGGCGGGGAATCAGATATGGGGAATCAGAGGTGGCGAATCAAAGGCGGTGAAACAGAGATGGGGAATCAGGGCAGGGAATCAGAGGCAGGGAATCAAACACGGGGAATCAGAGCTGGGGAATCAGAGGCGGGGAATCAGAGTTGGGAATCAGAGGCGGGGAATCAGAGGCGGGGAAACAGAGGCGGGGAATCAAATATGGGGAATCAGAGGTGGGGAATCCGAGTTTGGGAATCAGAGGCAGGGAATCAGAGGCAGAAAATCAGAGGCGGGGAATCAGAGGAAGGGAATCAGATTTGCGGAATCGGAGATGGGGAATCAGGGGCAGGGAATCAGAGGCGGGGAATCAGAGGCGGGGAATCAGAGGCCGGGAATCAGATATGGGGAAACAGAGGCGGGGAATCCGAGGCGGGGAAACAGAGGCGGGGAATCAGATATGGGGAATCAGAGGTGGGGAATCAGAGGTTGGGAATCAGAGGCAGGGAATCAGAGGCTTGGAATCAGATGCAGGGAATCAGATGCGGGGAATCAGAGGCGGGGAATCAGAGCTGGGGAATCAGAGGTGGGGAATCAGATTTGGGGAATCAGAGGCGGGGACTTAGATATTGGGAAACAGAGGCGGGGAATCAGAGGCGGGGAAACCCATGCGGGGAATCAGATATGGGGAATCAGAGGTGGGGAATCAGAGGCAAGGAATCAGATGTGCGGAATCATAGATGGGGAAACAGAGGCAGGGAATCAGAATCAGAAGCAGGGAATCAGAGGCCGGGAATCAGAGGCCGGAATCAGATGCTGGGAATCAGAGGCCTGGAATCAGAGGCGGGGAATCAGAGGCAGGGAATCAGATGCGGGGAATCAGAGGCGGGGAATCAGAGCTGGGGAATCAGATGCGGGGTATTAGAGTTGGGGAATCAGAGGAGGGGAATCAGATATGGGGAAACAGAGGTGGGGAATCAGACGCGGGGAAACAGAGGCAGGGAATCAGATATGGGGAATCAGAGGCGGGGAATCAGAGGTGGGGAATCATAGGCAGGGAATCGGATGTGCGGAATCAGAGATGGGGAATCAGAGGCTGGGAATCAGAGGTGGTGAATCAGAGATGGGGAATCAGATATGGGGAATCAGAGGCGGGGAATCAGAGGCGGGGAAACAGAGGCGGGGAATCAGATATGGGGAATCAGAGGTGGGGCATCAGAGGTTGTGAATCAGAGATGGGGAATCAGAGGCGGGGAATCAGAGGCAGGGAATCAGACGCGGGGAATCAGAGGCGGGGATTCAGAGCTGGGGAATCAGAGGCTGGGAATCAGAGTTGGGGAATCAGAGGCGGGGAATCAGATATGGGGAATCAGAGGCAAGGAATCAGAGGCGGGAAAACAGAGGCGGGGAATCAGATATGGGGAATCAGAGGCAGGGAATCAGAGGCAGGGAATCAGACACGGGGTATCAGAGGCGGGGAATCAGAGATGGGGAATCAGAGGCGGGGAATCAGAGGCAGGGAATCGGATGCCGGGAATCAGAGGCGGGAAATCAGAGCTGGGGAATCAGAGGCGGGGAATCAGAGTTGGTGAATCAGAGGCGGCGAAGCAGATATGGGGAAATAGAGGCGGGGAATCAGATATGGGGAATCAGAGGCGGGGAATCAGATATGGGGAATCAGAGGCTGGGAATCAGAGGGGGGGAAACGGAGGCGGGGAATAAGATATGGGGAATCAGAGGTGGGGAATCAGGGGCGGGGAATCAGTGGCAGGGAATCAGAGGCGGGGAATCAGAGGCGGGGAATCAAAGGAAGGGAATCAGACACGGGGAATCAGAGGTGGGGAATCAGAGATGGGGAATCAGAGGCGGGGAATCACAGGCAGGGAATCAGACGCGGGGAATCAGAGGCGGGGAATCAGAGCTGGGGAATCAGAGGTGGGGAATCAGAGTCGGGGAATCATAGGCAGGGAATCGGTTGTGCGGAATCAGAGATGGGGAATCAGATGTGGGGAATCAGAGGCAGTGAATCAGAGGCGGGGAAACAGAGGCGGGTAATCAAATATAGGGAATCAGAGGTGGGAATCAGAGGTTGTGAATCAGAGATGGGGAATCAAGGCGGGGAATCAGAGGCAGGGAATCAGACGCGGGGAATCAGAGGCGGGGATTCAGAGCTGGGGAATCAGAGGCGGTGAATCAGAGTTGGGGAATCAGAGGCAGGGAATCAGATATGGGGAATCAGAGGTGGCGAATCAGAGGCGGGGAAACAGAGGCGGGGAATCAGATATGGGGAATCAGAATTGGGGAATCAGGGGCAGGGAATCAGTGGCAGGGAAACAGAGGCGGGGAATCAGAGGCGGGGAATCAGAGGGAGGGAATCAGACACGGGGAATCAGAGGCGGGGAATCAGAGATGGGGAATCAGAGGCGGGGAATCAGCGGCAGGGAATCGGACTCCGGGAATCAGAGTCGGGGAATCAGAGCTGGGGAATCAGAGGCGGGGAATCAGAGTTGGGGAATCAGAGGCGGAAATCAGATATGGGGAAATAGAGGCGGGGAATCAGATATGGGGAATCAGAGGTGTGGAATCAGAGGTTGGGAATCAGAGGCAGGGAATCAGAGTCGGGGAAACAGAGGCGGGTAATCAGATATGGGGAATCAGAGGTGGCGAATCAAAGGCGGTGAAACAGAGATGGGGAATCAGGGCAGGGAATCAGAGGCAGGGAATCAAACACGGGGAATCAGAGCTGGGGAATCAGAGGCGGGAAATCAGAGTTGGGAATCAGAGGCGGGGAATCAGAGGCGGGGAAACAGAGGCTGGGAATCAGATATGGGGAATCAGAGGTGGGGAATCCGAGGTTGGGAATCAGAGGCAGGGAATCAGAGGCGGGGAATCAGAGGCGGGGAATCAGAGGAAGGGAATCAGATGTGCGGAATCGGAGATGGGGAATCAGAGGCAGGGAATCAGAGGCGGGGAATCAGAGGCGGGGAATCAGAGGCCGGGAATCAGATATGGGGAAACAGAGGCGGGGAATCCGAGGCGGGGAAACAGAGGCGGGGAATCAGATATGGGGAATCAGAGGTGGGGAATCAGAGGTTGGGAATCAGAGGCAGGGAATCAGAGGCTTGGAATCAGATGCAGGGAATCAGATGCGGGGAATCAGAGGCGGGGAATCAGAGCTGGGGAATCAGAGGTGGAGAATCAGATTTGGGGAATCAGAGGCGGGGACTTAGATATTGGGAAACAGAGGCGGGGAATCAGAGGCGGGGAAACCCAGGCGGGGAATCAGATATGGGGAATCAGAGGTGGGGAATCAGAGGCAAGGAATCAGATGTGCGGAATCAGAGATGGGGAATCAGAGGCAGGGAATCAGAATCAGAAGCAGGGAATCAGAGGCCGGGAATTAGAGGCCGGAATCAGATGCTGGGAATCAGAGGCCTGGAATCAGAGGCGGGGAATCAGAGGCAGGGAATCAGATGCGGGGAATCAGAGGCGGGGAATCAGAGCTGGGGAATCAGAGGCGGGGTATTAGAGTTGGGGAATCAGAGGCGGGGAATCAGATATGGGGAAACAGAGGTGGGGAATCAGAGGCGGGGAAACAGAGGCAGGGAATCAGATATGGGGAATCAGAGGCGGGGAATCAGAGGTGGGGAATCATAGGCAGGGAATCGGATGTGCGGAATCAGAGATGGGGAATCAGAGGCTGGGAATCAGAGGTGGTGAATCAGAGATGGGGAATCAGAGGCGGGGAATCAGAGGCGGGGAATAAGACGCGGGGAATCAGAGGTGGGCAATCAGAGGCGGGGAATCAGATATGGGGAATCAGAGGCGGGGAATCAGAGGCGGGGAAACAGAGGCGGGGAATCAGATATGGGGTATCAGAGGTGGGGCATCAGAGGTTGTGAATCACAGATGGGGAATCAGAGGCGGGGAATCAGAGGCAGGGAATCAGACGCGGGGAATCAGAGGCGGGGATTCAGAGCTGGGGAATCAGAGGCGGGGAATCAGAGTTGGGGAATCAGAGGCGGGGAATCAGATATGGGGAATCAGAGGCAGGGAATCAGAGGCGGGAAAACATAGGCGGGGAATCAGATATGGGGAATCAGAGGCGGGGAATCAGAGGCAGGGAATCAGACACGGGGAATCAGAGGCGGGGAATCAGAGATGGGGAATCAGAGGCGGGGAATCAGAGGCAGGGAATCGGATGCCGGGAATCAGAGGCGGGAAATCAGAGGCAGGAAATCAGACAGGGATTCAGAGGCTGGGAATCAGACGGGGGGAATCAAAGGCGGGGAATCAGAGCTGGTGAATCAGAGGCAGGGAATCAGAGTTGGGGATTCAGAGGCGGGGAATCAGATATGGGGAAACAGAGGCGGGGAATGAGAGGCGGGCAAGCAGAGGTGGGGAATTAGATATGGGGAATCAGAGGTGGGAAATCAGAGGTGGTGAATCAGAGATGGGGAATCACAGGCGGGGAATCAGAGGCAGCGAATAGAACGCGGGGAATCAGAGGCAGGGAATCAGAGCTGGGGAATCAGAGGCGGGGAATCAGATATGGGGAAACAGAAGCGGGGAATCAGAGGCGGGGAAACAGAGGCGGGGAATCAGACATGGGGAATCGGATGCGGGGAATCAGAGTCGGGGAATCAGAGCTGGGGAATCAGAGGTGGGGCATCAGAGTTGGGGCATCAGAGGTGGGGAATTAGATATGGGGAAACAGAGATGGGGAATCAGAGGCGGGGAATCAGCGGCAGGGAATCGGACTCCGGGAATCAGAGTCGGGGAATCAGAGCTGGGGAATCAGAGGCGGGGAATCAGAGTTGGGGAATCAGAGGCGGAAATCAGATATGGGGAAATAGAGGCGGGGAATCAGATATGGGGAATCAGAGGTGTGGAATCAGAGGTTGGGAATCAGAGGCAGGGAATCAGAGTCGGGGAAACAGAGGCGGGTAATCAGATATGGGGAATCAGAGGTGGCGAATCAAAGGCGGTGAAACAGAGATGGGGAATCAGGGCAGGGAATCAGAGGCAGGGAATCAAACACGGGGAATCAGAGCTGGGGAATCAGAGGCGGGAAATCAGAGTTGGGAATCAGAGGCGGGGAATCAGAGGCGGGGAAACAGAGGCTGGGAATCAGATATGGGGAATCAGAGGTGGGGAATCCGAGGTTGGGAATCAGAGGCAGGGAATCAGAGGCGGGGAATCAGAGGCGGGGAATCAGAGGAAGGGAATCAGATGTGCGGAATCGGAGATGGGGAATCAGAGGCAGGGAATCAGAGGCGGGGAATCAGAGGCGGGGAATCAGAGGCCGGGAATCAGATATGGGGAAACAGAGGCGGGGAATCCGAGGCGGGGAAACAGAGGCGGGGAATCAGATATGGGGAATCAGAGGTGGGGAATCAGAGGTTGGGAATCAGAGGCAGGGAATCAGAGGCTTGGAATCAGATGCAGGGAATCAGATGCGGGGAATCAGAGGCGGGGAATCAGAGCTGGGGAATCAGAGGTGGAGAATCAGATTTGGGGAATCAGAGGCGGGGACTTAGATATTGGGAAACAGAGGCGGGGAATCAGAGGCGGGGAAACCCAGGCGGGGAATCAGATATGGGGAATCAGAGGTGGGGAATCAGAGGCAAGGAATCAGATGTGCGGAATCAGAGATGGGGAATCAGAGGCAGGGAATCAGAATCAGAAGCAGGGAATCAGAGGCCGGGAATTAGAGGCCGGAATCAGATGCTGGGAATCAGAGGCCTGGAATCAGAGGCGGGGAATCAGAGGCAGGGAATCAGATGCGGGGAATCAGAGGCGGGGAATCAGAGCTGGGGAATCAGAGGCGGGGTATTAGAGTTGGGGAATCAGAGGCGGGGAATCAGATATGGGGAAACAGAGGTGGGGAATCAGAGGCGGGGAAACAGAGGCAGGGAATCAGATATGGGGAATCAGAGGCGGGGAATCAGAGGTGGGGAATCATAGGCAGGGAATCGGATGTGCGGAATCAGAGATGGGGAATCAGAGGCTGGGAATCAGAGGTGGTGAATCAGAGATGGGGAATCAGAGGCGGGGAATCAGAGGCGGGGAATAAGACGCGGGGAATCAGAGGTGGGCAATCAGAGGCGGGGAATCAGATATGGGGAATCAGAGGCGGGGAATCAGAGGCGGGGAAACAGAGGCGGGGAATCAGATATGGGGTATCAGAGGTGGGGCATCAGAGGTTGTGAATCACAGATGGGGAATCAGAGGCGGGGAATCAGAGGCAGGGAATCAGACGCGGGGAATCAGAGGCGGGGATTCAGAGCTGGGGAATCAGAGGCGGGGAATCAGAGTTGGGGAATCAGAGGCGGGGAATCAGATATGGGGAATCAGAGGCAGGGAATCAGAGGCGGGAAAACATAGGCGGGGAATCAGATATGGGGAATCAGAGGCGGGGAATCAGAGGCAGGGAATCAGACACGGGGAATCAGAGGCGGGGAATCAGAGATGGGGAATCAGAGGCGGGGAATCAGAGGCAGGGAATCGGATGCCGGGAATCAGAGGCGGGAAATCAGAGGCAGGAAATCAGACAGGGATTCAGAGGCTGGGAATCAGACGGGGGGAATCAAAGGCGGGGAATCAGAGCTGGTGAATCAGAGGCAGGGAATCAGAGTTGGGGATTCAGAGGCGGGGAATCAGATATGGGGAAACAGAGGCGGGGAATGAGAGGCGGGCAAGCAGAGGTGGGGAATTAGATATGGGGAATCAGAGGTGGGAAATCAGAGGTGGTGAATCAGAGATGGGGAATCACAGGCGGGGAATCAGAGGCAGCGAATAGAACGCGGGGAATCAGAGGCAGGGAATCAGAGCTGGGGAATCAGAGGCGGGGAATCAGATATGGGGAAACAGAAGCGGGGAATCAGAGGCGGGGAAACAGAGGCGGGGAATCAGACATGGGGAATCGGATGCGGGGAATCAGAGTCGGGGAATCAGAGCTGGGGAATCAGAGGTGGGGCATCAGAGTTGGGGCATCAGAGGTGGGGAATTAGATATGGGGAAACAGAGGCGGGGAGTCAGAGGCGGGGAAACAGAGGCGGGGAATCAGATATGGGGAATCAGAGGTGGGGAATCAGAGGCAGGGAATCAGATGTGCGGAATCAGAGATGGGGAATCAGAGGCAGGGAATCAGAATCAGAAGCGGGGAATCAGAGGCCGGGAATCAGAGGCCGGGAATCAGATGCTGGGAATAAGAGGCCGGGAATCAGAGGTGGGGAATCAGAGTCTGGGAATCAGAGATGGGGATTCAGAGGTGGGGAATGAGATATGGAGAATCAGAGACGGGGAATCAGAGGCGGGGAAACAGAGGTGGGGAATCAGATATGGGGAAATAGAGGCGGGGAATCAGAGGTGTGGAATCAGAGTTTGGGAATCAGAGGCAGGGAATCAGAGTCGGGGAAACAGAGGCGGGTAATCAGATATGGGGAATCAGAGGTGGCGAATCAAGGGCGGTGAAACAGAGATGGGGAATCAGGGCAGGGAATCAGAGGCGGGGAAACAGAGGCGGGGAATCAGATATGGGGAATCAGAGGTGGCGAATCAAAGGTGGTGAATCAGAGATGGGGAATCAGAGGCAGGGAATCAGAGGCAGGGAATCAGATGCGGGGAATCAGAGGCGGGGAATCAGAGCTGACGAATCAGAGGCTGGGAATCAGAGGTGGGCAATCAGAGGCGGGGAATCAGATATGGGGAATCAGAGGCGGGGAATCAGAGGCGGGGAAACAGAGGCGGGGAATCAAATATAGGGAATCAGAGGTGGGGAATCAGAGGTTGTGAATCAGAGATGGGGAATCAAGGCGGGGAATCAGAGGCAGGGAATCAGACGCGGGGAATCAGAGGCGGTGATTCAGAGCTGGGGAATCAGAGGCGGGGAATCAGAGTTGGGGAATCAGAGGCAGGGAATCAGATATGGGGAATCAGAGGCAGGGAATCAGAGGCCGGGAATCAGATATGGGGAAACAGAGGCGGGGAATCCGAGGCGGGGAAACAGAGGCGGGGAATCAGATATGGGGAATCAGAGGTGGGGAATCAGAGGTTGGGAATCAGAGGCAGGGAATCAGAGGCTTGGAATCAGATGCAGGGTATAGGATGCGGGGAATCAGAGGCGGGGAATCAGAGCTGGGGAATCAGAGGTGGGGAATCAGATTTGGGGAATCAGAGGTGGGGACTTAGATATTGGGAAACAGAGGCGGGGAATCAGAGGCGGGGAAACAGAGGCGGGGAATCAGATATGGTGAATCAGAGGTGGGGAATCAGAGGCAGGGAATCAGATGTGCGGAATCAGAGATGGGGAATCAGAGGCAGGGAATCAGAATCAGAAGCAGGGAATCAGAGGCCGGGAATCAGAGGCCGGAATCAGATGCTGGGAATCAGAGGCCTGGAATCAGAGGCGGGGAATCAGAGGCAGGGAATCAGATGCGGGGAATCAGAGGCGGGGAATCAGAGCTGGGGAATCAGAGGCGGGGTATTAGAGTTGGGGAATCAGAGGCGGGGAATCAGATATGGGGAAACGGAGGTGTGGAATCAGAGGCGAGGAAACAGAGGCAGGGAATCAGATATGGGGAATCAGAGGAGGGGCATCAGAGGTTGTGAATCACAGATGGGGAATCAGAGGCGGGGAATCAGAGGCAGGGAATCAGACGCGGGGAATCTGAGGCGGGGATTCAGAGCTGGGGAATCAGAAGTGGGGAATCAGAGTTGGGGAATCAGAGGCGGGGAATCAGATATGGGGAATCAGAGGCAGGGAATCAGAGGCGGGGAATCAGAGGCAGGGAATCAGACGCGGGGAATCTGAGGCGGGGAATCAGAGCTGGGGAATCAGAGGTGGGGAATCAGAGTTGGGGAATCAGAGGCAGGGAATTGGATGTGCGGAATCAGAGAGGGGGAATCAGAGGTGGGGAATCAGAGGCGGTGAATCAGAGATGGGGAATCAGAGGCGGGGAATCAGAGGCAGGAAATCAGACACGGGGATTCAGAGGCTGGGAATCAGACGGGGGGAATCAAAGGCGGGGAATCAGAGCTGGGGAATCTGAGGCAGGGAATCAGAGTTGGGGATTCAGAGGCGGGGAATCAGATATGGGGAAACAGAGGCGGGGAATCAGAGGCGGGCAAACAGAGGCGGGGAATTAGATATGGGGAATCAGAGGTAGGGAATCAGAGGTGGTGAATCAGTGATGGGGAATCACAGGCGGGGAATCAGAGGCAGGGAATAGAACGCGGGGAATCAGAGGCAGGGAATCAGAGCTGGGGAATCAGAGGAGGGGATTCATAGTTGGGAAACAGAGGCGGGGAATCAGAGGCGGTGAAACAGAGGCGGGGAATCAGATATGGGGAATCGGATGCAGGGAATCAGAGGCGGGGAATCAGAGCTGGGGAATCAGAGGCGGGGAATCAGAGTTGGGGCATCAGAGGTGGGGAATTAGAGATATGGAAACAGAGGCGGGGAATCAGAGGCGGGGAAACAGAGGCGGGGAATCAGATATGGGGAATCAGAGGTGGGGAATCAGAGGCAGAGAATCAGATGTGCGGAATCAGAGATGGGGAATAAGTGGCAGGGAATCAGAATCAGAAGCGGGGAATCAGAGGCCAGGAATCAGAGGCCGGGAATCAGATGCTGGGAATAAGAGGCCGGGAATCAGAGGTGGGGAATCAGATATGGGGAATCAGAGGTGGCGAATCAAAGGCGGTGAATCAGAGATGGGGAATCAGAGGCGGGGAATCAGAGGCAGGGAATCAGATGCGGGGAATCAGAGGCGGGGAATCAGAGCTGGCGAATCAGAGGCTGGGAATCAGAGGTGGGCAATCAGAGGCGGGGAATCAGATATGGGGAATCAGAGGCGGGGAATCAGAGGCGGGGAAACAGAGGCGGGGAATCAAATATAGGGAATCAGAGGTGGGGAATCAGAGGTTGTGAATCAGAGATGGGGAATCAAGGCGGGGAATCAGAGGCAGGGAATCAGACGCGGGGAATCAGAGGCGGGGATTCAGAGCTGGGGAATCAGAGGCGGGGAATCAGAGTTGGGGAATCAGAGGCAGGGAATCAGATATGGGGAATCAGAGGCGGGGAATCAGAGGCGGGGAAACAGAGGCGGGGAATCAGATGTGGGGAATCAGAGGTGGGGAATCAGGGGCAGGGAATCAGTGGCAGGGAATCAGAGGCGGGGAATCAGAGGCGGGGAATCAAAGGCAGGGAATCAGACACGGGGAATCAGAGGCGGGGAATCAGAGATGGGGAATCAGAGGCAGGGAATCGTATGCCGGGAATCAGAGTCGGGGAATCAGAGCTGGGGAATCAGAGGCGGGGAATCAGAGTTGGGGAATCAGAGGCGGGGAATCAGATATGGGGAAATAGAGGCGGGGAATCAGATATAGGGAATCAGAGGTGTGGAATCAGAGGCAGGGAATCAGAGTCGGGGAAACAGAGGCGGGGAATCAGATATGGGGAATCAGAGGTGGCGAATCAAAGGCGGTGAAACAGAGATGGGGAATCAGGGCAGGGAATCAGAGGCAGGGAATCAAACACGGGGAATCAGAGCTTGGGAATCAGAGGCGGGGAATCAGAGTTGGGAATCAGAGGCGGGGAATCAGAGGCGGGGAAACAGAGGCGGGGAATCAGATATGGGGAATCAGAGGTGGGGAATCCGAGTTTGGGAATCAGAGGCAGGGAATCAGAGGCGGAAAATCAGAGGCGGGGAATCAGAGGAAGGGAATCAGATGTGCGGAATCGGAGATGGGGAATCAGAGGCAGGGAATCAGAGGCGGGGAATCAGAGGCGGGGAATCAGAGGCCGGGAATCAGATATGGGGAAACAGAGGCGGGGAATCCGAGGCGGGGAAACAGAGGCGGGGAATCAGATATGGGGAATCAGAGGTGGGGAATCAGAGGTTGGGAATCAGAGGCAGGGAATCAGAGGCTTGGAATCAGATGCAGGGAATCAGATGCGGGGAATCAGAGGCGGGGAATCAGAGCTGGGGAATCAGAGGTGGGGAATCAGATTTGGGGAATCAGAGGCGGGGACTTAGATATTGGGAAACAGAGGCGGGGAATCAGAGGCGGGGAAACCCAGGCGGGGAATCAGATATGGGGAATCAGAGGTGGGGAATCAGAGGCAAGGAATCAGATGTGCGGAATCATAGATGGGGAAACAGAGGCAGGGAATCAGAATCAGAAGCAGGGAATCAGAGGCCGGGAATCAGAGGCCGGAATCAGATGCTGGGAATCAGAGGCCTGGAATCAGAGGCGGGGAATCAGAGGCAGGGAATCAGATGCGGGGAATCAGAGGCGGGGAATCAGAGCTGGGGAATCAGAGGCGGGGTATTAGAGTTGGGGAATCAGAGGAGGGGAATCAGATATGGGGAAACAGAGGTGGGGAATCAGACGCGGGGAAACAGAGGCAGGGAATCAGATATGGGGAATCAGAGGCGGGGAATCAGAGGTGGGGAATCATAGGCAGGGAATCGGATGTGCGGAATCAGAGATGGGGAATCAGAGGCTGGGAATCAGAGGTGGTGAATCAGAGATGGGGAATCAGATATGGGGAATCAGAGGCGGGGAATCAGAGGCGGGGAAACAGAGGCGGGGAATCAGATATGGGGAATCAGAGGTGGGGCATCAGAGGTTGTGAATCACAGATGGGGAATCAGAGGCGGGGAATCAGAGGCAGGGAATCAGACGCGGGGAATCAGAGGCGGGGATTCAGAGCTGGGGAATCAGAGGCTGGGAATCAGAGTTGGGGAATCAGAGGCGGGGAATCAGATATGGGGAATCAGAGGCAAGGAATCAGAGGCGGGAAAACAGAGGCGGGGAATCAGATATGGGGAATCAGAGGCAGGGAATCAGAGGCAGGGAATCAGACACGGGGTATCAGAGGCGGGGAATCAGAGATGGGGAATCAGAGGCGGGGAATCAGAGGCAGGGAATCGGATGCCGGGAATCAGAGGCGGGAAATCAGAGCTGGGGAATCAGAGGCGGGGAATCAGAGTTGGGGAATCAGAGGCGGCGAAGCAGATATGGGGAAATAGAGGCGGGGAATCAGATATGGGGAATCAGAGGCGGGGAATAAGATATGGGGAATCAGAGGCTGGGAATCAGAGGGGGGGAAACGGAGGCGGGGAATAAGATATGGGGAATCAGAGGTGGGGAATCAGGGGCGGGGAATCAGTGGCAGGGAATCAGAGGCGGGGAATCAGAGGCGGGGAATCAAAGGAAGGGAATCAGACACGGGGAATCAGAGGTGGGGAATCAGAGATGGGGAATCAGAGGCGGGGAATCACAGGCAGGGAATCAGACGCGGGGAATCAGAGGCGGGGAATCAGAGCTGGGGAATCAGAGGTGGGGAATCAGAGTCGGGGAATCATAGGCAGGGAATCGGTTGTGCGGAATCAGAGATGGGGAATCAGATGTGGGGAATCAGAGGCAGTGAATCAGAGGCGGGGAAACAGAGGCGGGTAATCAAATATAGGGAATCAGAGGTGGGAATCAGAGGTTGTGAATCAGAGATGGGGAATCAAGGCGGGGAATCAGAGGCAGGGAATCAGACGCGGGGAATCAGAGGCGGGGATTCAGAGCTGGGGAATCAGAGGCGGTGAATCAGAGTTGGGGAATCAGAGGCAGGGAATCAGATATGGGGAATCAGAGGTGGCGAATCAGAGGCGGGGAAACAGAGGCGGGGAATCAGATATGGGGAATCAGAATTGGGGAATCAGGGGCAGGGAATCAGTGGCAGGGAAACAGAGGCGGGGAATCAGAGGCGGGGAATCAGAGGCAGGGAATCAGACACGGGGAATCAGAGGCGGGGAATCAGAGATGGGGAATCAGAGGCGGGGAATCAGCGGCAGGGAATCGGACTCCGGGAATCAGAGTCGGGGAAACAGAGCTGGGGAATCAGAGGCGGGGAATCAGAGTTGGGGAATCAGAGGCGGAAATCAGATATGGGGAAATAGAGGCGGGGAATCAGATATGGGGAATCAGAGGTGTGGAATCAGAGGTTGGGAATCAGAGGCAGGGAATCAGAGTCGGGGAAACAGAGGCGGGTAATCAGATATGGGGAATCAGAGGTGGCGAATCAAAGGCGGTGAAACAGAGATGGGGAATCAGGGCAGGGAATCAGAGGCAGGGAATCAAACACGGGGAATCAGAGCTGGGGAATCAGAGGCGGGAAATCAGAGTTGGGAATCAGAGGCGGGGAATCAGAGGCGGGGAAACAGATGCTGGGAATCAGATATGGCGAATCAGAGGTGGGGAATCCGAGGTTGGGAATCAGAGGCAGGGAATCAGAGGCGGGGAATCAGAGGCAGGGAATCAGAGGAAGGGAATCAGATGTGCGGAATCGGAGATGGGGAATCAGAGGCAGGGAATCAGAGGCGGGGAATCAGAGGCGGGGAATCAGAGGCCGGGAATCAGATATGGGGAAACAGAGGCGGGGAATCCGAGGCGGGGAAACAGAGGCGGGGAATCAGATATGGGGAATCAGAGGTGGGGAATCAGAGGTTGGGAATCAGAGGCAGGGAATCAGAGGCTTGGAATCAGATGCAGGGAATCAGATGCGGGGAATCAGAGGCGGGGAATCAGAGCTGGGGAATCAGAGGTGGAGAATCAGATTTGGGGAATCAGAGGCGGGGACTTAGATATTGGGAAACAGAGGCGGGGAATCAGAGGCGGGGAAACCCAGGCGGGGAATCAGATATGGGGAATCAGAGGTGGGGAATCAGAGGCAAGGAATCAGATGTGCGGAATCAGAGATGGGGAATCAGAGGCAGGGAATCAGAATCAGAAGCTGGGAATCAGAGGCCGGGAATTAGAGGCCGGAATCAGATGCTGGGAATCAGAGGCCTGGAATCAGAGGCGGGGAATCAGAGGCAGGGAATCAGATGCGGGGAATCAGAGGCGGGGAATCAGAGCTGGGGAATCAGAGGCGGGGTATTAGAGTTGGGGAATCAGAGGCGGGGAATCAGATATGGGGAAACAGAGGTGGGGAATCAGAGGCGGGGAAACAGAGGCAGGGAATCAGATATGGGGAATCAGAGGCGGGGAATCAGAGGTGGGGAATAATAGGCAGGGAATCGGATGTGCGGAATCAGAGATGGGGAATCAGAGGCTGGGAATCAGAGGTGGTGAATCAGAGATGGGGAATCAGAGGCGGGGAATCAGAGGCGGGGAATCAGACGCGGGGAATCAGAGGTGGGCAATCAGAGGCGGGGAATCAGATATGGGGAATCAGAGGCGGGGAATCAGAGGCGGGGAAACAGAGGCGGGGAATCAGATATGGGGTATCAGAGGTGGGGCATCAGAGGTTGTGAATCACAGATGGGGAATCAGAGGCGGGGAATCAGAGGCAGGGAATCAGACGCGGGGAATCAGAGGCGGGGATTCAGAGCTGGGGAATCAGAGGCGGGGAATCAGAGTTGGGGAATCAGAGGCGGGGAATCAGATATGGGGAATCAGAGGCAGGGAATCAGAGGCGGGAAAACATAGGCGGGGAATCAGATATGGGGAATCAGAGGCGGGGAATCAGAGGCAGGGAATCAGACACGGGGAATCAGAGGCGGGGAATCAGAGATGGGGAATCAGAGGCGGGGAATCAGAGGCAGGGAATCGGATGCCGGGAATCAGAGGCGGGAAATCAGAGGCAGGAAATCAGACAGGGATTCAGAGGCTGGGAATCAGACGGGGGGAATCAAAGGCGGGGAATCAGAGCTGGTGAATCAGAGGCAGGGAATCAGAGTTGGGGATTCAGAGGCGGGGAATCAGATATGGGGAAACAGAGGCGGGGAATGAGAGGCGGGCAAGCAGAGGCGGGGAATTAGATATGGGGAATCAGAGGTGGGAAATCAGAGGTGGTGAATCAGAGATGGGGAATCACAGGCGGGGAATCAGAGGCAGCGAATAGAACGCGGGGAATCAGAGGTGGGGAATCAGAGATGGGGAATCAGAGGCAGGGAATCAGACGCGGGGAATCAGAGGCGGGGATTCAGAGCTGGGGAATCAGAGGCGGTGAATCAGAGTTGGGGAATCAGAGGCAGGGAATCAGATATGGGGAATCAGAGGTGGCGAATCAGAGGCGGGGAAACAGAGGCGGGGAATCAGATATGGGGAATCAGAATTGGGGAATCAGGGGCAGGGAATCAGTGGCAGGGAAACAGAGGCGGGGAATCAGAGGCGGGGAATCAGAGGCAGGGAATCAGACACGGGGAATCAGAGGCGGGGAATCAGAGATGGGGAATCAGAGGCGGGGAATCAGCGGCAGGGAATCGGACTCCGGGAATCAGAGTCGGGGAAACAGAGCTGGGGAATCAGAGGCGGGGAATCAGAGTTGGGGAATCAGAGGCGGAAATCAGATATGGGGAAATAGAGGCGGGGAATCAGATATGGGGAATCAGAGGTGTGGAATCAGAGGTTGGGAATCAGAGGCAGGGAATCAGAGTCGGGGAAACAGAGGCGGGTAATCAGATATGGGGAATCAGAGGTGGCGAATCAAAGGCGGTGAAACAGAGATGGGGAATCAGGGCAGGGAATCAGAGGCAGGGAATCAAACACGGGGAATCAGAGCTGGGGAATCAGAGGCGGGAAATCAGAGTTGGGAATCAGAGGCGGGGAATCAGAGGCGGGGAAACAGATGCTGGGAATCAGATATGGGGAATCAGAGGTGGGGAATCCGAGGTTGGGAATCAGAGGCAGGGAATCAGAGGCGGGGAATCAGAGGCAGGGAATCAGAGGAAGGGAATCAGATGTGCGGAATCGGAGATGGGGAATCAGAGGCAGGGAATCAGAGGCGGGGAATCAGAGGCGGGGAATCAGAGGCCGGGAATCAGATATGGGGAAACAGAGGCGGGGAATCCGAGGCGGGGAAACAGAGGCGGGGAATCAGATATGGGGAATCAGAGGTGGGGAATCAGAGGTTGGGAATCAGAGGCAGGGAATCAGAGGCTTGGAATCAGATGCAGGGAATCAGATGCGGGGAATCAGAGTTGGGGAATCAGAGGCGGCGAAGCAGATATGGGGAAATAGAGGCGGGGAATCAGATATGGGGAATCAGAGGCGGGGAATCAGATATGGGGAATCAGAGGCTGGGAATCAGAGGGGGGGAAACGGAGGCGGGGAATAAGATATGGGGAATCAGAGGTGGGGAATCAGGGGCGGGGAATCAGTGGCAGGGAATCAGAGGCGGGGAATCAGAGGCGGGGAATCAAAGGAAGGGAATCAGACACGGGGAATCAGAGGTGGGGAATCAGAGATGGGGAATCAGAGGCGGGGAATCACAGGCAGGGAATCAGACGCGGGGAATCAGAGGCGGGGAATCAGAGCTGGG
Source organism: Narcine bancroftii (assembly GCF_036971445.1). NCBI lineage: Eukaryota > Metazoa > Chordata > Chondrichthyes > Torpediniformes > Narcinidae > Narcine > Narcine bancroftii. The sequence continues at coordinate 107,166,575 of NC_091474.1, read as the reverse complement.
GAATCAGAGGTGGGGAATCAGAGTCGGGGAATCATAGGCAGGGAATCGGTTGTGCGGAATCAGAGATGGGGAATCAGATGTGGGTAATCAGAGGCAGTGAATCAGAGGCGGGGAAACAGAGGCGGGTAATCAAATATAGGGAATCAGAGGTGGGAATCAGAGGTTGTGAATCAGAGATGGGGAATCAAGGCGGGGAATCAGAGGCAGGGAATCAGACGCGGGGAATCAGAGGCGGGGATTCAGAGCTGGGGAATCAGAGGCGGTGAATCAGAGTTGGGGAATCAGAGGCAGGGAATCAGATATGGGGAATCAGAGGTGGCGAATCAGAGGCGGGGAAACAGAGGCGGGGAATCAGATATGGGGAATCTGAATTGGGGAATCAGGGGCAGGTAATCAGTGGCAGGGAAACAGAGGCGGGGAATCAGAGGCGGGGAATCAGAGGCAGGGAATCAGACACGGGGAATCAGAGGCGGGGAATCAGAGCTGGGGAATCAGAGGTGGAGAATCAGATTTGGGGAATCAGAGGCGGGGACTTAGATATTGGGAAACAGAGGCGGGGAATCAGAGGCGGGGAAACCCAGGCGGGGAATCAGATATGGGGAATCAGAGGTGGGGAATCAGAGGCAAGGAATCAGATGTGCGGAATCAGAGATGGGGAATCAGAGGCAGGGAATCAGAATCAGAAGCAGGGAATCAGAGGCCGGGAATTAGAGGCCGGAATCAGATGCTGGGAATCAGAGGCCTGGAATCAGAGGCGGGGAATCAGAGGCAGGGAATCAGATGCGGGGAATCAGAGGCGGGGAATCCGAGCTGGGGAATCAGAGGCGGGGTATTAGAGTTGGGGAATCAGAGGCGGGGAATCAGATATGGGGAAACAGAGGTGGGGAATCAGAGGCGGGGAAACAGAGGCAGGGAATCAGATATGGGGAATCAGAGGCGGCGAATCAGAGGTGGGGAATCATAGGCAGGGAATCGGATGTGCGGAATCAGAGATGGGGAATCAGAGGCTGGGAATCAGAGGTGGTGAATCAGAGATGGGGAATCAGAGGCGGGGAATCAGAGGCGGGGAATCAGACGCGGGGAATCAGAGGTGGGCAATCAGAGGCGGGGAATCAGATATGGGGAATCAGAGGCGGGGAATCAGAGGCGGGGAAACAGAGGCGGGGAATCAGATATGGGGTATCAGAGGTGGGGCATCAGAGGTTGTGAATCACAGATGGGGAATCAGAGGCGGGGAATCAGAGGCAGGGAATCAGACGCGGGGAATCAGAGGCGGGGATTCAGAGCTGGGGAATCAGAGGCGGGGAATCAGAGTTGGGGAATCAGAGGCGGGGAATCAGATATGGGGAATCAGAGGCAGGGAATCAGAGGCGGGAAAACATAGGCGGGGAATCAGATATGGGGAATCAGAGGCGGGGAATCAGAGGCAGGGAATCAGACACGGGGAATCAGAGGCGGGGAATCAGAGATGGGGAATCAGAGGCGGGGAATCAGAGGCAGGGAATCGGATGCCGGGAATCAGAGGCGGGAAATCAGAGGCAGGAAATCAGACAGGGATTCAGAGGCTGGGAATCAGACGGGGGGAATCAAAGGCGGGGAATCAGAGCTGGTGAATCAGAGGCAGGGAATCAGAGTTGGGGATTCAGAGGCGGGGAATCAGATATGGGGAAACAGAGGCGGGGAATGAGAGGCGGGCAAGCAGAGGCGGGGAATTAGATATGGGGAATCAGAGGTGGGAAATCAGAGGTGGTGAATCAGAGATGGGGAATCACAGGCGGGGAATCAGAGGCAGCGAATAGAACGCGGGGAATCAGAGGCAGGGAATCAGAGCTGGGGAATCAGAGGCGGGGAATCAGATATGGGGAAACAGAAGCGGGGAATCAGAGGCGGGGAAACAGAGGCGGGGAATCAGACATGGGGAATCGGATGCGGGGAATCAGAGTCGGGGAATCAGAGCTGGGGAATCAGAGGTGGGGCATCAGAGTTGGGGCATCAGAGGTGGGGAATTAGATATGGGGAAACAGAGGCGGGGAATCAGAGGCGGGGAAACAGAGGCGGGGAATCAGATATGGGGAATCAGAGGTGGGGAATCAGAGGCAGGGAATCAGATGTGCGGAATCAGAGATGGGGAATCAGAGGCAGGGAATCAGAATCAGAAGCGGGGAATCAGAGGCCGGGAATCAGAGGCCGGGAATCAGATGCTGGGAATAAGAGGCCGGGAATCAGAGGTGGGGAATCAGAGTCTGGGAATCAGAGATGGGGATTCAGAGGTGGGGAATGAGATATGGAGAATCAGAGACGGGGAATCAGAGGCGGGGAAACAGAGGTGGGGAATCAGATATGGGGAAATAGAGGCGGGGAATCAGATATGGGGAATCAGAGGTGTGGAATCAGAGTTTGGGAATCAGAGGCAGGGAATCAGAGTCGGGGAAACAGAGGCGGGTAATCAGATATGGGGAATCAGAGGTGGCGAATCAAGGGCGGTGAAACAGAGATGGGGAATCAGGGCAGGGAATCAGAGGCAGGGAATCAAACACGGGGAATCAGAGCTGGGGAATCAGAGGCGGGGAATCAGAGTTGGGAATCAGAGGCGGGGAATCAGAGGCGGGGAAACAGAGGCGGGGAATCAGATATGGGGAATCAGAGGTGGGGAATCCGAGGTTGGGAATCAGAGGCAGGGAATCAGAGGCGGGGAATCAGAGGTGGGGAATCAGAGGAAGGGAATCAGATGTGCGGAATCGGAGATGGGGAATCAGAGGCAGGGAATCAGAGGCGGGGAATCAGAGGCGGGGAATCAGAGGCCGGGAATCAGATATGGGGAAACAGAGGCGGGGAATCCGAGGCGGGGAAACAGAGGCGGGGAATCAGATATGGGGAATCAGAGGTGGGGAATCAGAGGTTGGGAATCAGAGGCAGGGAATCAGAGGCTTGGAATCAGATGCAGGGAATTAGATGCGGGGAATCAGAGGCGGGGAATCAGAGCTGGGGAATCAGAGGTAGGGAATCAGATTTGGGGAATCAGAGGCGGGGACTTAGATATTGGGAAACAGAGGCGGGGAATCAGAGGCGGGGAAACCCAAGCGGGGAATCAGATATGGGGAATCAGAGGTGGGGAATCAGAGGCAAGGAATTAGATGTGCGGAATCAGAGATGGGGAATCAGAGGCAGGGAATCAGAATCAGAAGCAGGGAATCAGAGGCCGGGAATTAGAGGCCGGAATCAGATGCTGGGAATCAGAGGCCTGGAATCAGAGGCGGGGAATCAGAGGCAGGGAATCAGATGCGGGGAATCAGAGGCGGGGAATCAGAGCTGGGGAATCAGAGGCAGGGTATTAGAGTTGGGGAATCATAGGCAGGGAATCGGATGTGCGGAATCAGAGATGGGGAATCAGAGGCTGGGAATCAGAGGTGGTGAATCAGAGATGGGGAATCAGAGGCGGGGAATCAGAGGCGGGGAATCAGACGCGGGGAATCAGAGGTGGGCAATCAGAGGCGGGGAATCAGATATGGGGAATCAGAGGCGGGGAATCAGAGGCGGGGAAACAGAGGCGGGGAATCAGATATGGGGAATCAGAGGTGGGGCATCAGAGGTTGTGAATCACAGATGGGGAATCAGAGGCGGGGAATCAGAGGCAGGGAATCAGACGCGGGGAATCAGAGGCGGGGATTCAGAGCTGGGGAATCAGAGGCGGGGAATCAGAGTTGGGGAATCAGAGGTGGGGAATCAGATATGGGGATTCAGAGGCAGGGAATCTGAGGCGGGAAAACAGAGGCGGGGAATCAGATATGGGGAATCAGAGGCGGGGAATCAGAGGCAGGGAATCAGACACGGGGAATCAGAGGCGGGGAATCAGATATGGGGAATCAGACGCGGGGAATTAGATATGGGGAATCAGAGGATGGGAATCAGAGGGGGGGAAACAGAGGCGGGGAATAAGATATGGGGAATCAGAGGTGGGGAATCAGGGGCGGGGAATCAGTGGCAGGGAATCAGAGGCGGGGAATCAGAGGCGGGGAATCAAAGGAAGGGAATCAGACACGGGGAATCAGAGGTGGGGAATCAGAGATGGGGAATCAGAGGCGGGGAATCACAGGCAGGGAATCAGACGCGGGGAATCAGAGGCGGGGAATCAGAGCTGGGGAATCAGAGGTGGGGAATCAGAGTCGGGGAATCAGAGGAAGGGAATCGGTTGTGCGGAATCAGAGATTGGGAATCAGATGTGGGGAATCAGAGGCAGTGAATCAGAGATGGGGAATCAGAGGCGGGGAATCAGAGGCAGGAAATAAGACAGGGATTCAGAGGCTGGGAATCAGACGGGGGGAATCAAAGGCGGGGAATCAGAGCTGGTGAATCAGAGGCAGGGAATCAGAGTTGGGGATTCAGAGGCGGGGAATCAGATATGGGGAAACAGAGGCGGGGAATGAGAGGCGGGCAAGCAGAGGCGGGGAATTAGATATGGGGAATCAGAGGTGGGAAATCAGAGGTGGTGAATCAGAGATGGGGAATCACAGGCGGGGAATCAGAGGCAGCGAATAGAACGCGGGGAATCAGAGGCAGGGAATCAGAGCTGGGGAATCAGAGGCGGGGAATCAGATATGGGGAAACAGAGGCGGGGAATCAGAGGTGGGGAAACAGAGGCGGGGAATCAGACATGGGGAATCGGATGTGGGGAATCAGAGGCGGGGAATCAGAGCTGGGGACTCAGAGGTGGGGAATCAGAGTTGGGGAATCAGAGGTGGGGAATTAGATATGGGGAAACAGGCGGGGAATCAGAGGCGGGGAAACAGAGGCGGGGAATCAGATATGGGGAATCAGAGGTGGGGAATCAGAGGCAGGGAATCAGATGTGCGGAATCAGAGATGGGGAATCAGAGGCAGGGAATCAGAATCAGAAGCGGGGAATCAGAGGCCGGGAATCAGATATGGGGAATCAGAGGCGGGGAATCAGAGGCGGGGAAACAGAGGCGGGGAATCAGATATGGGGAATCAGAGGTGGGGAATCAGGGGCAGGGAATCAGTGGCAGGGAATCAGAGGCGGGGAATCTGAGCCGGGGAATCAGAGGCAGGGAATCAGACACGGGGAATCAGAGGCGGGGAATCAGAATCAGAAGCGGGGAATCAGAGGCCGGGAATCAGATATGGGGAATCAGAGGCGGGGAATCAGAGGCGGGGAAACAGAGGCGGGGAATCAGATATGGGGAATCAGAGGTGGGGAATCAGGGGCAGGGAATCAGTGGCAGGGAATCAGAGGCGGGGAATCTGTGCCGGGGAATCAGAGGCAGGGAATCAGACACGGGGAATCAGAGGCGGGGAATCAGAGATGGTGAATCAGAGGCGGGGAATCAAAGGCAGGGAATCGGACGCCGGGAATCAGAGGCGGGGAATCAGAGCTAGGGAATCAGAGGCGGGGAATCAGAGTTGGGTAATCAGAGGCGGGGAATCAGATATGGGGAAATAGAGGCGGGGAATCAGATATGGGGAATCAGAGGTGTGGAATCAGAGGTTGGGAATCAGAGGCAGGGAATCAGAGGCGGGGAAACAGAGGCGGGGAATCAGATATGGGGAATCAGAGGTGGCGAATCAAAGGCGGTGAAACAGAGATGGGGAATCAGGGCAGGGAATCAGAGGCAGGGAATCAGAGCTGGGGAAACAGAGGCGGGGAATCAGATATGGGGAATCAGAGGTGGGGAATCAGGGGCGGGGAATCAGTGGCAGGGAATCAGATATGGGGAAACAGAGGTGGGGAATAAGAGGCGGGGAAACAGAGGCAGGGAATCAGATATGGGGAATCAGAGGCGGGAATCAGAGGTGGGGAATCATAGGCAGGGAATCGGATGTGCGGAATCAGAGATGGGGAATCAGAGGCCGGGAATGAGAGGTGGTGAATCAGATATGGGGAATCAGAGGCGGGGAATCAGAGGCAGTGAATCAGATGCGGGGAATCAGAGGTGGGCAATCAGAGGCGGGGAATCAGATATGGGGAATCAGAGGCGGGGAATCAGAGGCTGGGAAACAGAAGCGGGGAATCAGAGTTGGGGAATCAGAGGTGGGGAATCAGATATGGGGAATCAGAGGCAGGGAATCAGAGGCGGGGAATCAGAGGCAGGGAATCAGACGCGGGGAATCTGAGGCGGGGAATCAGAGCTGGGGAATCAGAGGTGGGGAATCAGAGTTGGGGAATCAGAGGCAGGGAATTGGATGTGCGGAATCAGAGATGGGGAATCAGAGGTGGGGAATCAGAGGCGTTGAATCAGAGATGGGGAATCAGAGGCGGGGAATCAGAGGCAGGAAATCAGACACGGGGATTCAGAGGCTGGGAATCAGACGGGGGGAATCAAAGGCGGGGAATCAGAGCTTGGGAATCTGAGGCAGGGAATCAGAGTTGGGGATTCAGAGGCGGGGAATCAGATATGGGGAAACAGAGGCGGGGAATCAGAGGCGGGAAAACAGAGGCGGGGAATTAGATATGGGGAATCAGAGGTGGGGAATCAGAGGTGGTGAATCAGAGATGGGGAATCAGAGGCGGGGATTCAGAGGCAGGGAATCGGACGCCGGGAATCAGAGGCGGGGAATCAGAGCTGGGGAATCAGAGGCGGGGAATCAGAGTTGGTGAATCAGAGGCGGGGAATCAGATATGGGGAAATAGAAGCGTGGAATCAGATATGGGGAATCAGAGGTGTGGAATCAGAGGTTGGGAATCAGAGGCAGGGAATAAGAGGCGGGGAAACAGAGGCGGGGAATCAGATATGGGGAATCGGAGGTGGCGAATCAAATGCGTTGAAACAGAGATGGGGAATCAGGGCAGGGAATCAGAGGCAGGGAATCAGAGCTGGGGAAACAGAGGCGGGGAATCAGATATGGGGAATCAGAGGTGGGGAATCAGGGGCGGGGAATCAGTGGCAGGGAATCAGAGATGGGGAATCAGAGGTGGGGAATCAGAGCTGGGGAAACAGAGGCGGGGAATCAGATATGGGGAAACAGAGGTAGGGAATCAGAGGTGGTGAATCAGTGATGGGGAATCACAGGCGGGGAATCAGAGGCAGGGAATAGAACGCGGGGAATCAGAGGCAGGGAATCAGAGCTGGGGAATCAGAGGAGGGGATTCATAGTTGGGAATCAGAGGCGGGAATCAGATATGGGGAAACAGAGGCGGGGAATCAGAGGCGGTGAAACAGAGGCGGGGAATCAGATATGGGGAATCGGATGCAGGGAATCAGAGGCGGGGAATCAGAGCTGGGGAATCAGAGGCGGGGAATCAGAGTTGGGGCATCAGAGGTGGGGAATTAGATATAGGGAAACAGAGGCGGGGAATCAGAGGCGGGGAATCAGATGTGCGGATTCAGAGATGGGGAATAAGTGGCAGGGAATCAGAATCAGAAGCGGGGAATCAGAGGCCAGGAATCAGAGGCCGGGAATCAGATGCTGGGAATAAGAGGCCGGGAATCAGAGGTGGGGAATCAGATATGGGGAATCAGAGGTGGCGAATCAAAGGCAGTGAATCAGAGATGGGGAATCAGAGGCGGGGAATCAGAGGCAGGGAATCAGATGCGGGGAATCAGAGGCGGGGAATCAGAGCTGGCGAATCAGAGGCTGGGAATCAGAGGTGGGCAATCAGAGGCGGGGAATCAGATATGGGGAATCAGAGGCGGGGAATCAGAGGCGGGGAAACAGAGGCGGGGAATCAAATATAGGGAATCAGAGGTGGGGAATCAGAGGTTGTGAATCAGAGATGGGGAATCAAGGCGGGGAATCAGAGGCAGGGAATCAGACGCGGGGAATCAGAGGCGGGGATTCAGAGCTGGGGAATCAGAGGCGGGGAATCAGAGTTGGGGAATCAGAGGCAGGGAATCAGATATGGGGAATCAGAGGCGGGGAATCAGAGGCGGGGAAACAGAGGCGGGGAATCAGATGTGGGGAATCAGAGGTGGGGAATCAGGGGCAGGGAATCAGTGGCAGGGAATCAGAGGCGGGGAATCAGAGGCGGGGAATCAAAGGCAGGGAATCAGACACGGGGAATCAGAGGCGGGGAATCAGAGATGGGGAATCAGAGGCAGGGAATCGTATGCCGGGAATCAGAGTCGGGGAATCAGAGCTGGGGAATCAGAGGCGGGGAATCAGAGTTGGGGAATCAGAGGCGGGGAATCAGATATGGGGAAATAGAGGCGGGGAATCAGATATGGGGAATCAGAGGTGTGGAATCAGAGGTTGGGAATCAGAGGCAGGGAATCAGAGTCGGGGAAACAGAGGCGGGGAATCAGATATGGGGAATCAGAGGTGGCGAATCAAAGGCGGTGAAACAGAGATGGGGAATCAGGGCAGGGAATCAGAGGCAGGGAATCAAACACGGGGAATCAGAGCTGGGGAATCAGAGGCGGGGAATCAGAGTTGGGAATCAGAGGCGGGGAATCAGAGGCGGGGAAACAGAGGCGGGGAATCAGATATGGGGAATCAGAGGTGGGGAATCCGAGGTTGGGAATCAGAGGCAGGGAATCAGAGGCGGAAAATCAGAGGCGGGGAATCAGAGGAAGGGAATCAGATGTGCGGAATCGGAGATCGGGAATCAGAGGCAGGGAATCAGAGGCGGGGAATCAGAGGCGGGGAATCAGAGGCCGGGAATCAGATATGGGGAAACAGAGGCGGGGAATCCGAGGCGGGGAAACAGAGGCGGGGAGTCAGATATGGGGAATCAGAGGTGGGGAATCAGAGGTTGGGAATCAGAGGCAGGGAATCAGAGGCTTGGAATCAGATGCAGGGAATCAGATGCGGGGAATCAGAGGCGGGGAATCAGAGCTGGGGAATCAGAGGTGGGGAATCAGATTTGGGGAATCAGAGGCGGGGACTTAGATATTGGGAAACAGAGGCGGGGAATCAGAGGCGGGGAAACCCAGGCGGGGAATCAGATATGGGGAATCAGAGGTGGGGAATCAGAGGCAAGGAATCAGATGTGCGGAATCATAGTTGGGGAAACAGAGGCAGGGAATCAGAATCAGAAGCAGGGAATCAGAGGCCGGGAATCAGAGGCCGGAATCAGATGCTGGGAATCAGAGGCCTGGAATCAGAGGCGGGGAATCAGAGGCAGGGAATCAGATGCGGGGAATCAGAGGCGGGGAATCAGAGCTGGGGAATCAGAGGCGGGGTTTTAGAGTTGGGGAATCAGAGGCGGGGAATCAGATATGGGGAAACAGAGGTGGGGAATCAGACGCGGGGAAACAGAGGCAGGGAATCAGATATGGGGAATCAGAGGCGGGGAATCAGAGGTGGGGAATCATAGGCAGGGAATCGGATGTGCAGAATCAGAGATGGGGAATCAGAGGCTGGGAATCAGAGGTGGTGAATCAGAGATGGGGAATCAGAGGCGGGGAATCAGAGGCAGGGAATCAGACGCGGGGAATCAGAGGTGGGCAATCAGAGGCGTGGAATCAGATATGGGGAATCAGAGGCAGGGAATCAGAGGCGGGGAAACAGAGGCGGGGAATCAGATATGGGGAATCAGAGGTGGGGCATCAGAGGTTGTGAATCACAGATGGGGAATCAGAGGTGGGGAATCAGAGGCAGGGAATCAGACGCGGGGAATCAGAGGCGGGGATTCAGAGCTGGGGAATCAGAGGCTGGGAATCAGAGTTGGGGAATCAGAGGCGGGGAATCAGATATGGGGAATCAGAGGCAAGGAATCAGAGGCGGGAAAACAGAGGCGGGGAATCAGATATGGGGAATCAGAGGCGGGGAATCAGAGGCAGGGAATCAGACACGGGGAATCAGAGGCGGGGAATCAGAGATGGGGAATCAGAGGCGGGGAATCAGAGGCAGGGAATCGGATGCCGGGAATCAGAGGCGGGAAATCAGAGCTGGGGAATCAGAGGCGGGGAATCAGAGTTGGGGAATCAGAGGCGGCGAAGCGGATATGGGGAAATAGAGGCGGGGAATCAGATATGGGGAATCAGAGGCGGGGAATCAGATATGGGGAATCAGAGGCTGGGAATCAGAGGGGGGGAAACGGAGGCGGGGAATAAGATATGGGGAATCAGAGGTGGGGAATCAGGGGCGGGGAATCAGTGGCAGGGAATCAGAGGCGGGGAATCAGAGGCGGGGAATCAAAGGAAGGGAATCAGACACGGGGAATCAGAGGTGGGGAATCAGAGATGGGGAATCAGAGGCGGGGAATCACAGGCAGGGAATCAGACGCGGGGAATCAGAGGCGGGGAATCAGAGCTGGGGAATCAGAGGTGGGGAATCAGAGTCGGGGAATCATAGGCAGGGAATCGGTTGTGCGGAATCAGAGATGGGGAATCAGATGTGGGGAATCAGAGGCAGTGAATCAGAGGCGGGGAAACAGAGGCGGGTAATCAAATATAGGGAATCAGAGGTGGGAATCAGAGGTAGTGAATCAGAGATGGGGAATCAAGGCGGGGAATCAGAGGCAGGGAATCAGACTCGGGGAATCAGAGGCGGGGATTCAGAGCTGGGGAATCAGAGGCAGTGAATCAGAGTTGGGGAATCAGAGGCAGGGAATCAGATATGGGGAATCAGAGGTGGCGAATCAGAGGCGGGGAAACAGAGGCGGGGAATCAGATATGGGGAATCAGAATTGGGGAATCAGGGGCAGGGAATCAGTGGCAGGGAAACAGAGGCGGGGAATCTGAGGCGGGGAATCAGAGGCAGGGAATCAGACACGGAGAATCAGAGGCGGGGAATCAGAGATGGGGAATCAGAGGCGGGGAATCAGCGGCAGGGAATCGGACTCCGGGAATCAGAGTCGGGGAATCAGAGCTGGGGAATCAGAGGCGGGGAATCAGAGTTGGGGAATCAGAGGCGGAAATCAGATATGGGGAAATAGAGGCGGGGAATCAGATATGGGGAATCAGAGGTGTGGAATCAGAGGTTGGGAATCAGAGGCAGGGAATCAGAGTCGGGGAAACAGAGGCGGGTAATCAGATATGGGGAATCAGAGGTGGCGAATCAAAGGCGGTGAAACAGAGATGGGGAATCAGGGCAGGGAATCAGAGGCAGGGAATCAAACACGGGGAATCAGAGCTGGGGAATCAGAGGCGGGGAATCAGAGTTGGGAATCAGAGGCGGGGAATCAGAGGCGGGGAAACAGAGGCGGGGAATCAGATATGGGGAATCAGAGGTGGGGAATCCGAGGTTGGGAATCAGAGGCAGGGAATCAGAGGCGGGGAATCAGAGGCGGGGAATCAGAGGAAGGGAATCAGATGTGCGGAATCGGAGATGGGGAATCAGAGGCAGGGAATCAGAGGCGGGGAATCAGAGGCGGGGAATCAGAGGCCGGGAATCAGATATGGGGAAACAGAGGCGGGGAATCCGAGGCGGGGAAACAGAGGCGGGGAATCAGATATGGGGAATCAGAGGTGGGGAATCAGAGGCTTGGAATCAGATGCAGGGAATCAGATGCGGGGAATCAGAGGCGGGGAATCAGAGCTGGGGAATCAGAGGTGGAGAATCAGATTTGGGGAATCAGAGGCGGGGACTTAGATATTGGGAAACAGAGGCGGGGAATCAGAGGCGGGGAAACCCAGGCGGGGAATCAGATATGGGGAATCAGAGGTGGGGAATCAGAGGCAAGGAATCAGATGTGCGGAATCAGAGATGGGGAATCAGAGGCAGGGAATCAGAATCAGAAGCAGGGAATCAGAGGCCGGGAATTAGAGGCCGGAATCAGATGCTGGGAATCAGAGGCCTGGAATCAGAGGCGGGGAATCAGAGGCAGGGAATCAGATGCGGGGAATCAGAGGCGGGGAATCAGAGCTGGGGAATCAGAGGCGGGGTATTAGAGTTGGGGAATCAGAGGCGGGGAATCAGATATGGGGAAACAGAGGTGGGGAATCAGAGGCGGGGAAACAGAGGCAGGGTATCAGATATGGGGAATCAGAGGCGGGGAATCAGAGGTGGGGAATCATAGGCAGGGAATCGGATGTGTGGAATCAGAGATGGGGAATCAGAGGCTGGGAATCAGAGGTGGTGAATCAGAGATGGGGAATCAGAGGCGGGAAATCAGAGGCGGGGAATCAGACGCGGGGAATCAGAGGTGGGCAATCAGAGGCGGGGAATCAGATATGGGGAATCAGAGGCGGGGAATCAGAGGCGGGGAAACAGAGGCGGGGAATCAGATATGGGGTATCAGAGGTGGGGCATCAGAGGTTGTGAATCACAGATGGGGAATCAGAGGCGGGGAATCAGAGGCAGGGAATCAGACGCGGGGAATCAGAGGCGGGGATTCAGAGCTGGGGAATCAGAGGCGGGGAATCAGAGTTGGGGAATCAGAGGCGGGGAATCAGATATGGGGAATCAGAGGCAGGGAATCAGAGGCGGGAAAACAGAGGCGGGGAATCAGATATGGGGAATCAGAGGCTGGGAATCAGAGGCAGGGAATCAGACACGGGGAGTCAGAGGCGGGGAATCAGAGATGGGGAATCAGAGGCGGGGAATCAGAGGCAGGGAATCGGATGCCGGGAATCAGAGGCGGTAAATCAGAGGCAGGAAATCAGACAGGGATTCAGAGGCTGGGAATCAAACGGGGGGAATCAAAGGCGGGGAATCAGAGCTGGTGAATCAGAGGCAGGGAATCAGAGTTGGGGATTCAGAGGCGGGGAATCAGATATGGGGAAACAGAGGCGGGGAATGAGAGGCGGGCAAGCAGAGGCGGGGAATTAGATATGGGAAATCAGAGGTGGGAAATCAGAGGTGGTGAATCAGAGATGGGGAATCACAGGCGGGGAATCAGAGGCAGCGAATAGAACGCGGGGAATCAGAGGCAGGGAATTAGAGCTGGGGAATCAGAGGCGGGGAATCAGATATGGGGAAACAGAGGCGGGGAATCAGAGGCGGGGAAACAGAGGCGGGGAATCAGACATGGGGAATCGGATGCGGGGAATCAGAGTTGGGGAATCAGAGCTGGGGAATCAGAGGTGGGGCATCAGAGTTGGGGCATCAGAGGTGGGGAATTAGATATGGGGAAACAGAGGCGGGGAATCAGAGGCGGGGAAACAGAGGCGGGGAATCAGATATGGGGAATCAGAGGTGGGGAATCAGAGGCAGGGAATCAGATGTGCGGAATCAGAGATGGGGAATCAGAGGCAGGGAATCAGAATCAGAAGCGGGGAATCAGAGGCCGGGAATCAGAGGCCGGGAATCAGATGCTGGGAATAAGAGGCCGGGAATCAGAGGTGGGGAATCAGAGTCTGGGAATCAGAGATGGGGATTCAGAGGTGGGGAATGAGATATGGAGAATCAGAGGCGGGGAATCAGAGGCGGTGAAACAGAGATGGGGAATCAGGGCAGGGAATCAGAGGCAGGGAATCAAACACGGGGAATCAGAGCTGGGGAATCAGAGGCGGGGAATCAGAGTTGGGAATCAGAGGCGGGAAATCAGAGGCGGGGAAACAGAGGCGGGGAATCAGATATGGGGAATCAGAGGTGGGGAATCCGAGGTTGGGAATCAGAGGCAGGGAATCAGAGGCGGGGAATCAGAGGCGGGGAATCAGAGGAAGGGAATCAGATGTGCGGAATCGGAGATGGGGTATCAGAGGCAGGGAATCAGAGGCGGGGAATCAGAGGCGGGGAATCAGAGGCCGGGAATCAGATATGGGGAAACAGAGGCGGGGAATCCGAGGCGGGGAAACAGAGGCGGGGAATCAGATATGGGGAATCAGAGGTGGGGAATCAGAGGTTGGGAATCAGAGGCAGGGAATCAGAGGCTTGGAATCAGATGCAGGGAATCAGATGCGGGGAATCAGAGGCGGGGAATCAGAGCTGGGGAATCAGAAATAGGGAATCAGATTTGGGGAATCAGAGGCGGGGACTTAGATATTGGGAAACAGAGGCGGGGAATCAGAGGCGGGGAAACCCAGGCGGGGAATCAGATATGGGGAATCAGAGGTGGGGAATCAGAGGCAAGGAATCAGATGTGCGGAATCAGAGATGGGGAATCAGAGGCAGGGAATCAGAATCAGAAGCAGGGAATCAGAGGCTGGGAATTAGAGGCCGGAATCAGATGCTGGGAATCAGAGGCCTGGAATCAGAGGCGGGGAATCAGAGGCAGGGAATCAGATGCGGGGAATCAGAGGCGGGGAATCAGAGCTGGGGAATCAGAGGCAGGGTATTAGAGTTGGGGAATCAGAGGCGGGGAATCATATATGGGGAAACAGAGGTGGGGAATCAGAGGCGGGGAAACAGAGGCAGGGAATCAGATATGGGGAATCAGAGGCGGGGAATCAGAGGTGGGGAATCAAACACGGGGAATCAGAGCTGGGGAATCAGAGGCGGGGAATCAGAGTTGGGAATCAGAGGCGGGGAATCAGAGGCGGGGAAACAGAGGCGGGGAATCAGATATGGGGAATCAGAGGTGGGGAATCCGAGGTTGGGAATCAGAGGCAGGGAATCAGAGGCGGAAAATCAGAGGCGGGGAATCAGAGGAAGGGAATCAGATGTGCGGAATCGGAGATGGGGAATCAGAGGCAGGGAATCAGAGGCGGGGAATCAGAGGCGGGGAATCAGAGGCCGGGAATCAGATATGGGGAAACAGAGGCGGGGAATCCGAGGCGGGGAAACAGAGGCGGGGAATCAGATATGGGGAATCAGAGGTGGGGAATAAGAGGTTGGGAATCAGAGGCAGGGAATCAGAGGCTTGGAATCAGATGCAGGGAATCAGATGCGGGGAATCAGAGGCGGGGAATCAGAGCTGGGGAATCAGAGGTGGGGAATCAGATTTGGGGAATCAGAGGCGGGGACTTAGATATTGGGAAACAGAGGCGGGGAATCAGAGGCGGGGAAACCCAGGCGGGGAATCAGATATGGGGAATCAGAGGTGGGGAATCAGAGGCAAGGAATCAGATGTGCGGAATCATAGATGGGGAAACAGAGGCAGGGAATCAGAATCAGAAGCAGGGAATCAGAGGCCGGGAATCAGAGGCCGGAATCAGATGCTGGGAATCAGAGGCCTGGAATCAGAGGCGGTAAATCAGAGGCAGGGAATCAGATGCGGGGAATCAGAGGCGGGGAATCAGAGCTGGGGAATCAGAGGCGGGGTATTAGAGTTGGGGAATCAGAGGCGGGGAATCAGATATGGGGAAACAGAGGTGGGGAATCAGACGCGGGGAAACAGAGGCAGGGAATCAGATATGGGGAATCAGAGGCGGGTAATCAGAGGTGGGGAATCATAGGCAGGGAATCGGATGTGCGGAATCAGAGATGGGGAATCAGAGGCTGGGAATCAGAGGTGGTGAATCAGAGATGGGGAATCAGAGGCGGGGAATCAGAGGCAGGGAATCAGACGCGGGGAATCAGAGGTGGGCAATCAGAGGCGGGGAATCAGATATGGGGAATCAGAGGCGGGGAATCAGAGGCGGGGAAACAGAGGCGGGGAATCAGATATGGGGAATCAGAGGTGGGGCATCAGAGGTTGTGAATCACAGATGGGGAATCAGAGGCGGGGAATCAGAGGCAGGGAATCAGACGCGGGGAATCAGAGGCTGGGATTCAGAGCTGGGGAATCAGAGGCTGGGAATCAGAGTTGGGGAATCAGAGGCGGGGAATCAGATATGGGGAATCAGAGGCAAGGAATCAGAGGCGGGAAAACAGAGGCGGGGAATCAGATATGGGGAATCAGAGGCGGGGAATCAGAGGCAGGGAATCAGACACGGGGAATCAGAGGCGGGGAATCAGAGATGGGGAATCAGAGACGGGGAATCAGAGGCAGGGAATCGGATGCCGGGAATCAGAGGCGGGAAATCAGAGCTGGGGAATCAGAGGCGGGGAATCAGAGTTGGGGAATCAGAGGCGGCGAAGCAGATATGGGGAAATAGAGGCGGGGAATCAGATATGGGGAATCAGAGGCGGGGAATCAGATATGGGGAATCAGAGCCTGGGAATCAGAGGGGGGGAAACGGAGGCGGGGAATAAGATATGGGGAATCAGAGGTGGGGAATCAGGGGCGGGGAATCAGTGGCAGGGAATCAGAGGCGGGGAATCAGAGGCGGGGAATCAAAGGAAGGGAATCAGACACGGGGAATCAGAGGTGGGGAATCAGAGATTTGGAATCAGAGGCGGGGAATCACAGGCAGGGAATCAGACGCGGGGAATCAGAGGCGGGGAATCAGAGCTGGGGAATCAGAGGTGGGGAATCAGAGTCGGGGAATCATAGGCAGGGAATCGGTTGTGCGGAATCAGAGATGGGGAATCAGATGTGGGGAATCAGAGGCAGTGAATCAGAGGCGGGGAAACAGAGGCGGGTAATCAAATATAGGGAATCAGAGGTGGGAATCAGAGGTTGTGAATCAGAGATGGGGAATCAAGGCGGGGAATCAGAGGCAGGGAATCAGACGCGGGGAATCAGAGGCGGGGATTCAGAGCTGGGGAATCAGAGGCGGTGAATCAGAGTTGGGGAATCAGAGGCAGGGAATCAGATATGGGGAATCAGAGGTGGCGAATCAGAGGCGGGGAAACAGAGGCGGGGAATCAGATATGGGGAATCTGAATTGGGGAATCAGGGGCAGGGAATCAGTGGCAGGGAAACAGAGGCGGGGAATCAGAGGCGGGGAATCAGAGGCAGGGAATCAGACACGGGGAATCAGAGGCGGGGAATCAGAGATGGGGAATCAGAGGCGGGGAATCAGCGGCAGGGAATCGGACTCCGGGAATCAGAGTCGGGGAATCAGAGCTGGGGAATCAGAGGCGGGGAATCAGAGTTGGGAAATCAGAGGCGGAAATCAGATATGGGGAAATAGAGGCGGGGAATCAGATATGGGGAATCAGAGGTGTGGAATCAGAGGTTGGGAATCAGAGGCAGGGAATCAGAGTCGGGGAAACAGAGGCGGGTAATCAGATATGGGGAATCAGAGGTGGCGAATCAAAGGCGGTGAAACAGAGATGGGGAATCAGGGCAGGGAATCAGAGGCAGGGAATCAAACACGGGGAATCAGAGCTGGGGAATCAGAGGCGGGGAATCAGAGTTGGGAATCAGAGGCGGGGAATCAGAGGCGGGGAAACAGAGGCGGGGAATCAGATATGGGGAATCAGAGGTGGGGAATCCGAGGTTGGGAATCAGAGGCAGGGAATCAGAGGCGGGGAATCAGAGGCGGGGAATCAGAGGAAGGGAATCAGATGTGCGGAATCGGAGATGGGGAATCAGAGGCAGGGAATCAGAGGCGGGGAATCAGAGGCGGGGAATCAGAGGCCGGGAATCAGATATGGGGAAACAGAGGCGGGGAATCCGAGGCGGGGAAACAGAGGCGGGGAATCAGATATGGGGAATCAGAGGTGGGGAATCAGAGGTTGGTAATCAGAGGCAGGGAATCAGAGGCTTGGAATCAGATGCAGGGAATCAGATGCGGGGAATCAGAGGCGGGGAATCAGAGCTGGGGAATCAGAGGTGGAGAATCAGATTTGGGGAATCAGAGGCGGGGACTTAGATATTGGGAAACAGAGGCGGGGAATCAGAGGCGGGGAAACCCAGGTGGGGAATCAGATATGGGGAATCAGAGGTGGGGAATCAGAGGCAAGGAATCAGATGTGCGGAATCAGAGATGGGGAATCAGAGGCAGGGAATCAGAATCAGAAGCAGGGAATCAGAGGCCGGGAATTAGAGGCCGGAATCAGATGCTGGGAATCAGAGGCCTGGAATCAGAGGCGGGGAATCAGAGGCAGGGAATCAGATGCGGGGAATCAGAGGCGGGGAATCAGAGCTGGGGAATCAGAGGCGGGGTATTAGAGTTGGGGAATCAGAGGCGGGGAATCAGATATGGGGAAACAGAGGTGGGGAATCAGAGGCGGGGAAACAGAGGCAGGGAATCAGATATGGGGAATCAGAGGCGGGGAATCAGAGGTGGGGAATCATAGGCAGGGAATCGGATGTGCGGAATCAGAGATGGGGAATCAGAGGCTGGGAATCAGAGGTGGTGAATCAGAGATGGGGAATCAGAGGCGGGGAATCAGAGGCGGGGAATCAGACGCGGGGAATCAGAGGTGGGCAATCAGAGGCGGGGAATCAGATATGGGGAATCAGAGGCGGGGAATCAGAGGCGGGGAAACAGAGGCGGGGAATCATATATGGGGTATCAGAGGTGGGGCATCAGAGGTTGTGAATCACAGATGAGGAATCAGAGGCGGGGAATCAGAGGCAGGGAATCAGACGCGGGGAATCAGAGGCGGGGATTCAGAGCTGGGGAATCAGAGGCGGGGAATCAGAGTTGGGGAATCAGAGGCGGGGAATCAGATATGGGGAATCAGAGGCAGGGAATCAGAGGCGGGAAAACAGAGGCGGGGAATAAGATATGGGGAATCAGAGGCGGGGAATCAGAGGCAGGGAATCAGACACGGGGAATCAGAGGCGGGGAATCAGAGATGGGGAATCAGAGGCGGGGAATCAGAGGCAGGGAATCGGATGCCGGGAATCAGAGGCGGGAAATCAGAGGCAGGAAATCAGACAGGGATACAGAGGCTGGGAATCAGACGGGGGGAATCAAAGGCGGGGAATCAGAGCTGGTGAATCAGAGGCAGGGAATCAGAGTTGGGGATTCAGAGGCGGGGAATCAGATATGGGGAAACAGAGGCGGGGAATGAGAGGCGGGCAAGCAGAGGCGGGGAATTAGATATGGGGAATCAGAGGTGGGAAATCAGAGGTGGTGAATCAGAGATGGGGAATCACAGGCGGGGAATCAGAGGCAGCGAATAGAACGCGGGGAATCAGAGGCAGGGAATCAGAGCTGGGGAATCAGAGGCGGGGAATCAGATATGGGGAAACAGAGGCGGGGAATCAGAGGCGGGGAAACAGAGGCGGGGAATCAGACATGGGGAATCGGATGCGGGGAATCAGAGTCGGGGAATCAGAGCTGGGGAATCAGAGGTGGGGCATCAGAGTTGGGGCATCAGAGGTGGGGAATTAGATATGGGGAAACAGAGGCGGGGAATCAGAGGCGGGGAAACAGAGGCGGGGAATCAGATATGGGGAATCAGAGGTGGGGAATCAGAGGCAGGGAATCAGATGTGCGGAATCAGAGATGGGGAATCAGAGGCAGGGAATCAGAATCAGAAGCGGGGAATCAGAGGCCGGGAATCAGAGGCCGGGAATCAGATGCTGGGAATAAGAGGCCGGGAATCAGAGGTGGGGAATCAGAGTCTGGGAATCAGAGATGGGGATTCAGAGGTGGGGAATAAGATATGGAGAATCAGAGGCGGGGAATCAGAGGCGGGGAAACAGAGGTGGGGAATCAGATATGGGGAAATAGAGGCGGGGAATCAGATATGGGGAATCAGAGGTGTGGAATCAGAGGTTGGGAATCAGAGGCAGGGAATCAGAGTCGGGGAAACAGAGGCGGGTAATCAGATATGTGGAATCAGAGGTGGCGAATCAAGGGCGGTGAAACAGAGATGGGGAATCAGGGCAGGGAATCAGAGGCATGGAATCAAACACGGGGAATCAGAGCTGGGGAATCAGAGGCGGGGAATCAGAGTTGGGAATCAGAGGCGGGGAATCAGAGGCGGGGAAACAGAGGCGGGGAATCAGATATGGGAAATCAGAGGTGGGGAATCCGAGGTTGGGAATCAGAGGCAGGGAATCAGAGGCGGGGAATCAGAGGCGGGGAATCAGAGGAAGGGAATCAGATGTGCGGAATCGGAGATGGGGAATCAGAGGCAGGGAATCAGAGGCGGGGAATCAGAGGCGGGGAATCAGAGGCCGGGAATCAGATATGGGGAAACAGAGGCGGGGAATCCGAGGCGGGGAAACAGAGGCGGGGAATCAGATATGGGGAATCAGAGGTGGGGAATCAGAGGTTGGGAATCAGAGGCAGGGAATCAGAGGCTTGGAATCAGATGCAGGGAATCAGATGCGGGGAATCAGAGGCGGGGAATCAGAGCTGGGGAATCAGAGGTAGGGAATCAGATTTGGGGAATCAGAGGCGGGGACTTAGATATTGGGAAACAGAGGCGGGGAATCAGAGGCGGGGAAACCCAGGCGGGGAATCAGATATGGGGAATCAGAGGTGGGGAATCAGAGGCAAGGAATCAGATGTGCGGAATCAGAGATGGGGAATCAGAGGCAGGGAATCAGAATCAGAAGCAGGGAATCAGAGGCCGGGAATTAGAGGCCGGAATCAGATGCTGGGAATCAGAGGCCTGGAATCAGAGGCGGGGAATCAGAGGCAGGGAATCAGATGCGGGGAATCAGAGGCGGGGAATCAGAGCTGGGGAATCAGAGGCAGGGTATTAGAGTTGGGGAATCAGAGGCGGGGAATCAGATATGGGGAAACAGAGGTGGGGAATCAGAGGCGGGGAAACAGAGGCAGGGAATCAGATATGGGGAATCAGAGGCGGGGAATCAGAGGTGGGGAATCATAGGCAGGGAATCGGATGTGCGGAATCAGAGATGGGGAATCAGAGGCTGGGAATCAGAGGTGCTGAATCAGAGATGGGGAATCAGAGGCGGGGAATCAGAGGCGGGGAATCAGACGCGGGGAATCAGAGGTGGGCAATCAGAGGCGGGGAATCAGATATGGGGAATCAGAGGTGGGGAATCAGAGGCGGGGAAACAGAGGCGGGGAATCAGATATGGGGAATCAGAGGTGGGGCATCAGAGGTTGTGAATCACAGATGGGGAATCAGAGGCGGGGAATCAGAGGCAGGGAATCAGACGCGGGGAATCAGAGGCGGGGATTCAGAGCTGGGGAATCAGAGGCGGGGAATCAGAGTTGGGGAATCAGAGGCGGGGAATCAGATATGGGGAATCAGAGGCAGGGAATCTGAGGCGGGAAAACAGAGGCGGGGAATCAGATATGGGGAATCAGAGGCGGGGAATCAGAGGCAGGGAATCAGACACGGGGAATCAGAGGCGGGGAATCAGATATGGGGAATCAGAGGCGGGGAATTAGATATGGGGAATCAGAGGCTGGGAATCAGAGGGGGGAAACAGAGGCAGGGAATAAGATATGGGGAATCAGAGGTGGGGAATCAGGGGCGGGGAATCAGTGGCAGGGAATCAGAGGCGGGGAATCAGAGGCGGGGAATCAAAGGAAGGGAATCAGACACGGGGAATCAGAGGTGGGGAATCAGAGATGGGGAATCAGAGGCGGGGAATCACAGGCAGGGAATCAGACGCGGGGAATCAGAGGCGGGGAATCAGAGCTGGGGAATCAGAGGTGGGGAATCAGAGTCGGGGAATCAGAGGAAGGGAATCGGTTGTGCGGAATCAGAGATTGGGAATCAGATGTGGGGAATCAGAGGCAGTGAATCAGAGATGGGGAAACAGAGGCGGGGAATGAGAGGCGGGCAAGCAGAGGCGGGGAATTAGATATGGGGAATCAGAGGTGGGAAATCAGAGGTGGTGAATCAGAGATGGGGAATCACAGGCGGGGAATCAGAGGCAGCGAATAGAACGCGGGGAATCAGAGGCAGGGAATCAGAGCTGGGGAATCAGAGGCGGGGAATCAGATATGGGGAAACAGAGGCGGGGAATCAGAGGCGGGGAAACAGAGGCGGGGAATCAGACATGGGGAATCGGATGTGGGGAATCAGAGGCGGGGAATCAGAGCTGGGGAATCAGAGGTGGGGAATCAGAGTTGGGGCATCAGAGGTGGGGAATTAGATATGGGGAAACAGGCGGGGAATCAGAGGCGGGGAAACAGAGGCGGGGAATCAGATATGGGGAATCAGAGGTGGGGAATCAGAGGCAGGGAATCAGATGTGCGGAATCAGAGATGGGGAATCAGAGGCAGGGAATCAGAATCAGAAGCGGGGAATCAGAGGCCGGGAATCAGATATGGGGAATCAGAGGCGGGGAATCAGAGGCGGGGAAACAGAGGCGGGGAATCAGATATGGGGAATCAGAGGTGGGGAATCAGGGGCAGGGAATCAGTGGCAGGGAATCAGAGGCGGGGAATCTGAGCCGGGGAATCAGAGGCAGGGAATCAGACACGGGGAATCAGAGGCGGGGAATCAGAGATGGTGAATCAGAGGCGGGGAATCAGAGGCAGGGAATCGGACGCCGGGAATCAGAGACGGGGAATCAGAGCTGGGGAATCAGAGGCGGGGAATCAGAGTTGGGGAATCAGAGGCGGGGAATCAGATATGGGGAAATAGAGGCGGGGAATCAGATATGGGGAATGAGAGGTGTGGAATCAGAGGTTGGGAATCAGAGGCAGGGAATCAGAGGCGGGGAAACAGAGGCGGGGAATCAGATATGGGGAATCAGAGGTGGCGAATCAAAGGCGGTGAAACAGAGATGGGGAATCAGGGCAGGGAATCAGAGGCAGGGAATCAGAGCTGGGGAAACAGAGGCGGGGAATCAGATATGGGGAATCAGAGGTGGGGAATCAGGGGCGGGGAATCAGTGGCAGGGAATCAGAGCTGGGGAATCAGAGGTGGGGTATCAGAGCTGGGGAAACAGAGGCGGGGAATCAGATATGGGGAATCAGAGGTGGGGAATCAGGGGCGGGGAATCAGTGGCAGGGAATCAGAGGCCGGGAATAAAAGGCGGGGAATCAGAGCTGGGGAATCAGAGGCGGGGAATCAGAGTTGGGGAATCAGAGGAGGGGAATCAGATATGGGGAAACAGAGGCCGGGAATCAGAGGCAGGGAATCGGACGCCGGGAATCAGAGGCGGGGAATCAGAGCTGGGGAATCAGAGGCGGGGAATCAGAGGAAGGGAATCAGATGTGCGGAATCGGAGATGGGGAATCAGAGGCAGGGAATCAGAGGCGGGGAATCAGAGGCGGGGAATCAGAGGCCGGGAATCAGATATGGGGAAACAGAGGCGGGGAATCCGAGGCGGGGAAACAGAGGCGGGGAATCAGATATGGGGAATCAGAGGTGGGGAATCAGAGGTTGGGAATCAGAGGCAGGGAATCAGAGGCTTGGAATCAGATGCAGGGAATCAGAGGCGGGGAATCAGAGGCGGGGAATCAGAGCTGGGGAATCAGAGATAGGGAATCAGATTTGGGGAATCAGAGGCGGGGACTTAGATATTGGGAAACAGAGGCGGGGAATCAGAGGCGGGGAAACCCAGGCGGGGAATCAGATATGGGGAATCAGAGGTGGGGAATCAGAGGCAAGGAATCAGATGTGCGGAATCAGAGATGGGGAATCAGAGGCAGGGAATCAGAATCAGAAGCAGGGAATCAGAGGCTGGGAATTAGAGGCCGGAATCAGATGCTGGGAATCAGAGGCCTGGAATCAGAGGCGGGGAATCAGAGGCAGGGAATCAGATGCGGGGAATCAGAGGCGGGGAATCAGAGCTGGGGAATCAGAGGCAGGGTATTAGAGTTGGGGAATCAGAGGCGGGGAATCAGATATGGGGAAACAGAGGTGGGGAATCAGAGGCGGGGAAACAGAGGCAGGGAATCAGATATGGGGAATCAGAGGCGGGGAATCAGAGGTGGGGAATCAAACACGGGGAATCAGAGCTGGGGAATCAGAGGCGGGGAATCAGAGTTGGGAATCAGAGGCGGGGAATCAGAGGCGGGGAAACAGAGGCGGGGAATCAGATATGGGGAATCAGAGGTGGGGAATCCGAGGTTGGGAATCAGAGGCAGGGAATCAGAGGCGGAAAATCAGAGGCGGGGAATCAGAGGAAGGGAATCAGATGTGCGGAATCGGAGATGGGGAATCAGAGGCAGGGAATCAGAGGCGGGGAATCAGAGGCGGGGAATCAGAGGCCGGGAATCAGATATGGGGAAACAGAGGCGGGGAATCCGAGGCGGGGAAACAGAGGCGGGGAATCAGATATGGGGAATCAGAGGTGGGGAATAAGAGGTTGGGAATCAGAGGCAGGGAATCAGAGGCTTGGAATCAGATGCAGGGAATCAGATGCGGGGAATCAGAGGCGGGGAATCAGAGCTGGGGAATCAGAGGTGGGGAATCAGATTTGGGGAATCAGAGGCGGGGACTTAGATATTGGGAAACAGAGGCGGGGAATCAGAGGCGGGGAAACCCAGGCGGGGAATCAGATATGTGGAATCAGAGGTGGGGAATCAGAGGCAAGGAATCAGATGTGCGGAATCATAGATGGGGAAACAGAGGCAGGGAATCAGAATCAGAAGCAGGGAATCAGAGGCCGGGAATCAGAGGCCGGAATCAGATGCTGGGAATCAGAGGCCTGGAATCAGAGGCGGTAAATCAGAGGCAGGGAATCAGATGCGGGGAATCAGAGGCGGGGAATCAGAGCTGGGGAATCAGAGGCGGGGTATTAGAGTTGGGGAATCAGAGGCGGGGAATCAGATATGGGGAAACAGAGGTGGGGAATCAGACGCGGGGAAACAGAGGCAGGGAATCAGATATGGGGAATCAGAGGCGGGTAATCAGAGGTGGGGAATCATAGGCAGGGAATCGGATGTGCGGAATCAGAGATGGGGAATCAGAGGCTGGGAATCAGAGGTGGTGAATCAGAGATGGGGAATCAGAG
The DNA here is from genome assembly GCF_036971445.1 of Narcine bancroftii. Lineage (NCBI taxonomy): Eukaryota > Metazoa > Chordata > Chondrichthyes > Torpediniformes > Narcinidae > Narcine > Narcine bancroftii. The sequence goes on along the minus strand of NC_091474.1, from coordinate 107,142,170 downwards.
GCGGGGAATCAGAGGCAGGGAATCAGACGCGGGGAATCAGAGGTGGGCAATCAGAGGCGGGGAATCAGATATGGGGAATCAGAGGCGGGGAATCAGAGGCGGGGAAACAGAGGCGGGGAATCAGATATGGGGAATCAGAGGTGGGGCATCAGAGGTTGTGAATCACAGATGGGGAATCAGAGGCGGGGAATCAGAGGCAGGGAATCAGACGCGGGGAATCAGAGGCGGGGATTCAGAGCTGGGGAATCAGAGGCTGGGAATCAGAGTTGGGGAATCAGAGGCGGGGAATCAGATATGGGGAATCAGAGGCAAGGAATCAGAGGCGGGAAAACAGAGGCGGGGAATCAGATATGGGGAATCAGAGGCGGGGAATCAGAGGCAGGGAATCAGACACGGGGAATCAGAGGCGGGGAATCAGAGATGGGGAATCAGAGACGGGGAATCAGAGGCAGGGAATCGGATGCCGGGAATCAGAGGCGGGAAATCAGAGCTGGGGAATCAGAGGCGGGGAATCAGAGTTGGGGAATCAGAGGCGGCGAAGCAGATATGGGGAAATAGAGGCGGGGAATCAGATATGGGGAATCAGAGGCGGGGAATCAGATATGGGGAATCAGAGCCTGGGAATCAGAGGGGGGGAAACGGAGGCGGGGAATAAGATATGGGGAATCAGAGGTGGGGAATCAGGGGCGGGGAATCAGTGGCAGGGAATCAGAGGCGGGGAATCAGAGGCGGGGAATCAAAGGAAGGGAATCAGACACGGGGAATCAGAGGTGGGGAATCAGAGATTTGGAATCAGAGGCGGGGAATCACAGGCAGGGAATCAGACGCGGGGAATCAGAGGCGGGGAATCAGAGCTGGGGAATCAGAGGTGGGGAATCAGAGTCGGGGAATCATAGGCAGGGAATCGGTTGTGCGGAATCAGAGATGGGGAATCAGATGTGGGGAATCAGAGGCAGTGAATCAGAGGCGGGGAAACAGAGGCGGGTAATCAAATATAGGGAATCAGAGGTGGGAATCAGAGGTTGTGAATCAGAGATGGGGAATCAAGGCGGGGAATCAGAGGCAGGGAATCAGACGCGGGGAATCAGAGGCGGGGATTCAGAGCTGGGGAATCAGAGGCGGTGAATCAGAGTTGGGGAATCAGAGGCAGGGAATCAGATATGGGGAATCAGAGGTGGCGAATCAGAGGCGGGGAAACAGAGGCGGGGAATCAGATATGGGGAATCTGAATTGGGGAATCAGGGGCAGGGAATCAGTGGCAGGGAAACAGAGGCGGGGAATCAGAGGCGGGGAATCAGAGGCAGGGAATCAGACACGGGGAATCAGAGGCGGGGAATCAGAGATGGGGAATCAGAGGCGGGGAATCAGCGGCAGGGAATCGGACTCCGGGAATCAGAGTCGGGGAATCAGAGCTGGGGAATCAGAGGCGGGGAATCAGATTTGGGAAATCAGAGGCGGAAATCAGATATGGGGAAATAGAGGTGGGGAATCAGATATGGGGAATCAGAGGTGTGGAATCAGAGGTTGGGAATCAGAGGCAGGGAATCAGAGTCGGGGAAACAGAGGCGGGTAATCAGATATGGGGAATCAGAGGTGGCGAATCAAAGGCGGTGAAACAGAGATGGGAAATCAGGGCAGGGAATCAGAGGCAGGGAATCAAACACGGGGAATCAGAGCTGGGGAATCAGAGGCGGGGAATCAGAGTTGGGAATCAGAGGCGGGGAATCAGAGGCGGGGAAACAGAGGCGGGGAATCAGATATGGGGAATCAGAGGTGGGGAATCCGAGGTTGGGAATCAGAGGCAGGGAATCAGAGGCGGGGAATCAGAGGCGGGGAATCAGAGGAAGGGAATCAGATGTGCGGAATCGGAGATGGGGAATCAGAGGCAGGGAATCAGAGGCGGGGAATCAGAGGCGGGGAATCAGAGGCCGGGAATCAGATATGGGGAAACAGAGGCGGGGAATCCGAGGCGGGGAAACAGAGGCGGGGAATCAGATATGGGGAATCAGAGGTGGGGAATCAGAGGTTGGTAATCAGAGGCAGGGAATCAGAGGCTTGGAATCAGATGCAGGGAATCAGATGCGGGGAATCAGAGGCGGGGAATCAGAGCTGGGGAATCAGAGGTGGAGAATCAGATTTGGGGAATCAGAGGCGGGGACTTAGATATTGGGAAACAGAGGCGGGGAATCAGAGGCGGGGAAACCCAGGTGGGGAATCAGATATGGGGAATCAGAGGTGGGGAATCAGAGGCAAGGAATCAGATGTGCGGAATCAGAGATGGGGAATCAGAGGCAGGGAATCAGAATCAGAAGCAGGGAATCAGAGGCCGGGAATTAGAGGCCGGAATCAGATGCTGGGAATCAGAGGCCTGGAATCAGAGGCGGGGAATCAGAGGCAGGGAATCAGATGCGGGGAATCAGAGGCGGGGAATCAGAGCTGGGGAATCAGAGGCGGGGTATTTGAGTTGGGGAATCAGAGGCGGGGAATCAGATATGGGGAAACAGAGGTGGGGAATCAGAGGCGGGGAAACAGAGGCAGGGAATCAGATATGGGGAATCAGAGGCGGGGAATCAGAGGTGGGGAATCATAGGCAGGGAATCTGATGTGCGGAATCAGAGATGGGGAATCAGAGGCTGGGAATCAGAGGTGGTGAATCAGAGATGGGGAATCAGAGGCGGGGAATCAGAGGCGGGGAATCAGACGCGGGGAATCAGAGGTGGGCAATCAGAGGCGGGGAATCAGATATGGGGAATCAGAGGCGGGGAATCAGAGGCGGGGAAACAGAGGCGGGGAATCATATATGGGGTATCAGAGGTGGGGCATCAGAGGTTGTGAATCACAGATGAGGAATCAGAGGCGGGGAATCAGAGGCAGGGAATCAGACGCGGGGAATCAGAGGCGGGGATTCAGAGCTGGGGAATCAGAGGCGGGGAATCAGAGTTGGGGAATCAGAGGCGGGGAATCAGATATGGGGAATCAGAGGCAGGGAATCAGAGGCGGGAAAACAGAGGCGGGGAATAAGATATGGGGAATCAGAGGCGGGGAATCAGAGGCAGGGAATCAGACACGGGGAATCAGAGGCGGGGAATCAGAGATGGGGAATCAGAGGCGGGGAATCAGAGGCAGGGAATCGGATGCCGGGAATCAGAGGCGGGAAATCAGAGGCAGGAAATCAGACAGGGATACAGAGGCTGGGAATCAGACGGGGGGAATCAAAGGCGGGGAATCAGAGCTGGTGAATCAGAGGCAGGGAATCAGAGTTGGGGATTCAGAGGCGGGGAATCAGATATGGGGAAACAGAGGCGGGGAATGAGAGGCGGGCAAGCAGAGGCGGGGAATTAGATATGGGGAATCAGAGGTGGGAAATCAGAGGTGGTGAATCAGAGATGGGGAATCACAGGCGGGGAATCAGAGGCAGCGAATAGAACGCGGGGTATCAGAGGCAGGGAATCAGAGCTGGGGAATCAGAGGCGGGGAATCAGATATGGGGAAACAGAGGCGGGGAATCAGAGGCGGGGAAACAGAGGCGGGGAATCAGACATGGGGAATCGGATGCGGGGAATCAGAGTCGGGGAATCAGAGCTGGGGAATCAGAGGTGGGGCATCAGAGTTGGGGCATCAGAGGTGGGGAATTAGATATGGGGAAACAGAGGCGGGGAATCAGAGGCGGGGAAACAGAGGCGGGGAATCAGATATGGGGAATCAGAGGTGGGGAATCAGAGGCAGGGAATCAGATGTGCGGAATCAGAGATGGGGAATCAGAGGCAGGGAATCAGAATCAGAAGCGGGGAATCAGAGGCCGGGAATCAGAGGCCGGGAATCAGATGCTGGGAATAAGAGGCCGGGAATCAGAGGTGGGGAATCAGAGTCTGGGAATCAGAGATGGGGATTCAGAGGTGGGGAATGAGATATGGAGAATCAGAGGCGGGGAATCAGAGGCGGGGAAACAGAGGTGGGGAATCAGATATGGGGAAATAGAGGCGGGGAATCAGATATGGGGAATCAGAGGTGTGGAATCAGAGGTTGGGAATCAGAGGCAGGGAATCAGAGTCGGGGAAACAGAGGCGGGTAATCAGATATGTGGAATCAGAGGTGGCGAATCAAGGGCGGTGAAACAGAGATGGGGAATCAGGGCAGGGAATCAGAGGCATGGAATCAAACACGGGGAATCAGAGCTGGGGAATCAGAGGCGGGGAATCAGAGTTGGGAATCAGAGGCGGGGAATCAGAGGCGGGGAAACAGAGGCGGGGAATCAGATATGGGGAATCAGAGGTGGGGAATCCGAGGTTGGGAATCAGAGGCAGGGAATCAGAGGCGGGGAATCAGAGGCGGGGAATCAGAGGAAGGGAATCAGATGTGCGGAATCGGAGATGGGGAATCAGAGGCAGGGAATCAGAGGCGGGGAATCAGAGGCGGGGAATCAGAGGCCGGGAATCAGATATGGGGAAACAGAGGCGGGGAATCCGAGGCGGGGAAACAGAGGCGGGGAATCAGATATGGGGAATCAGAGGTGGGGAATCAGAGGTTGGGAATCAGAGGCAGGGAATCAGAGGCTTGGAATCAGATGCAGGGAATCAGATGCGGGGAATCAGAGGCGGGGAATCAGAGCTGGGGAATCAGAGGTAGGGAATCAGATTTGGGGAATCAGAGGCGGGGACTTAGATATTGGGAAACAGAGGCGGGGAATCAGAGGCGGGGAAACCCAGGCGGGGAATCAGATATGGGGAATCAGAGGTGGGGAATCAGAGGCAAGGAATCAGATGTGCGGAATCAGAGATGGGGAATCAGAGGCAGGGAATCAGAATCAGAAGCAGGGAATCAGAGGCCGGGAATTAGAGGCCGGAATCAGATGCTGGGAATCAGAGGCCTGGAATCAGAGGCGGGGAATCAGAGGCAGGGAATCAGATGCGGGGAATCAGAGGCGGGGAATCAGAGCTGGGGAATCAGAGGCAGGGTATTAGAGTTGGGGAATCAGAGGCGGGGAATCAGATATGGGGAAACAGAGGTGGGGAATCAGAGGCGGGGAAACAGAGGCAGGGAATCAGATATGGGGAATCAGAGGCGGGGAATCAGAGGTGGGGAATCATAGGCAGGGAATCGGATGTGCGGAATCAGAGATGGGGAATCAGAGGCTGGGAATCAGAGGTGCTGAATCAGAGATGGGGAATCAGAGGCGGGGAATCAGAGGCGGGGAATCAGACGCGGGGAATCAGAGGTGGGCAATCAGAGGCGGGGAATCAGATATGGGGAATCAGAGGTGGGGAATCAGAGGCGGGGAAACAGAGGCGGGGAATCAGATATGGGGAATCAGAGGTGGGGCATCAGAGGTTGTGAATCACAGATGGGGAATCAGAGGCGGGGAATCAGAGGCAGGGAATCAGACGCGGGGAATCAGAGGCGGGGATTCAGAGCTGGGGAATCAGAGGCGGGGAATCAGAGTTGGGGAATCAGAGGCGGGGAATCAGATATGGGGAATCAGAGGCAGGGAATCTGAGGCGGGAAAACAGAGGCGGGGAATCAGATATGGGGAATCAGAGGCGGGGAATCAGAGGCAGGGAATCAGACACGGGGAATCAGAGGCGGGGAATCAGATATGGGGAATCAGAGGCGGGGAATTAGATATGGGGAATCAGAGGCTGGGAATCAGAGGGGGGAAACAGAGGCAGGGAATAAGATATGGGGAATCAGAGGTGGGGAATCAGGGGCGGGGAATCAGTGGCAGGGAATCAGAGGCGGGGAATCAGAGGCGGGGAATCAAAGGAAGGGAATCAGACACGGGGAATCAGAGGTGGGGAATCAGAGATGGGGAATCAGAGGCGGGGAATCACAGGCAGGGAATCAGACGCGGGGAATCAGAGGCGGGGAATCAGAGCTGGGGAATCAGAGGTGGGGAATCAGAGTCGGGGAATCAGAGGAAGGGAATCGGTTGTGCGGAATCAGAGATTGGGAATCAGATGTGGGGAATCAGAGGCAGTGAATCAGAGATGGGGAAACAGAGGCGGGGAATGAGAGGCGGGCAAGCAGAGGCGGGGAATTAGATATGGGGAATCAGAGGTGGGAAATCAGAGGTGGTGAATCAGAGATGGGGAATCACAGGCGGGGAATCAGAGGCAGCGAATAGAACGCGGGGAATCAGAGGCAGGGAATCAGAGCTGGGGAATCAGAGGCGGGGAATCAGATATGGGGAAACAGAGGCGGGGAATCAGAGGCGGGGAAACAGAGGCGGGGAATCAGACATGGGGAATCGGATGTGGGGAATCAGAGGCGGGGAATCAGAGCTGGGGAATCAGAGGTGGGGAATCAGAGTTGGGGCATCAGAGGTGGGGAATTAGATATGGGGAAACAGGCGGGGAATCAGAGGCGGGGAAACAGAGGCGGGGAATCAGATATGGGGAATCAGAGGTGGGGAATCAGAGGCAGGGAATCAGATGTGCGGAATCAGAGATGGGGAATCAGAGGCAGGGAATCAGAATCAGAAGCGGGGAATCAGAGGCCGGGAATCAGATATGGGGAATCAGAGGCGGGGAATCAGAGGCGGGGAAACAGAGGCGGGGAATCAGATATGGGGAATCAGAGGTGGGGAATCAGGGGCAGGGAATCAGTGGCAGGGAATCAGAGGCGGGGAATCTGAGCCGGGGAATCAGAGGCAGGGAATCAGACACGGGGAATCAGAGGCGGGGAATCAGAGATGGTGAATCAGAGGCGGGGAATCAGAGGCAGGGAATCGGACGCCGGGAATCAGAGACGGGGAATCAGAGCTGGGGAATCAGAGGCGGGGAATCAGAGTTGGGGAATCAGAGGCGGGGAATCAGATATGGGGAAATAGAGGCGGGGAATCAGATATGGGGAATCAGAGGTGTGGAATCAGAGGTTGGGAATCAGAGGCAGGGAATCAGAGGCGGGGAAACAGAGGCGGGGAATCAGATATGGGGAATCAGAGGTGGCGAATCAAAGGCGGTGAAACAGAGATGGGGAATCAGGGCAGGGAATCAGAGGCAGGGAATCAGAGCTGGGGAAACAGAGGCGGGGAATCAGATATGGGGAATCAGAGGTGGGGAATCAGGGGCGGGGAATCAGTGGCAGGGAATCAGAGCTGGGGAATCAGAGGTGGGGTATCAGAGCTGGGGAAACAGAGGCGGGGAATCAGATATGGGGAATCAGAGGTGGGGAATCAGGGGCGGGGAATCAGTGGCAGGGAATCAGAGGCCGGGAATAAAAGGCGGGGAATCAGAGCTGGGGAATCAGAGGCGGGGAATCAGAGTTGGGGAATCAGAGGAGGGGAATCAGATATGGGGAAACAGAGGCCGGGAATCAGAGGCAGGGAATCGGACGCCGGGAATCAGAGGCGGGGAATCAGAGCTGGGGAATCAGAGGCGGGGAATCAGAGGAAGGGAATCAGATGTGCGGAATCGGAGATGGGGAATCAGAGGCAGGGAATCAGAGGCGGGGAATCAGAGGCGGGGAATCAGAGGCCGGGAATCAGATATGGGGAAACAGAGGCGGGGAATCCGAGGCGGGGAAACAGAGGCGGGGAATCAGATATGGGGAATCAGAGGTGGGGAATCAGAGGTTGGGAATCAGAGGCAGGGAATCAGAGGCTTGGAATCAGATGCAGGGAATCAGAGGCGGGGAATCAGAGGCGGGGAATCAGAGCTGGGGAATCAGAGATAGGGAATCAGATTTGGGGAATCAGAGGCGGGGACTTAGATATTGGGAAACAGAGGCGGGGAATCAGAGGCGGGGAAACCCAGGCGGGGAATCAGATATGGGGAATAAGAGGTGGGGAATCAGAGGCAAGGAATCAGATGTGCGGAATCAGAGATGGGGAATCAGAGGCAGGGAATCAGAATCAGAAGCAGGGAATCAGAGGCTGGGAATTAGAGGCCGGAATCAGATGCTGGGAATCAGAGGCCTGGAATCAGAGGCGGGGAATCAGAGGCAGGGAATCAGATGCGGGGAATCAGAGGCGGGGAATCAGAGCTGGGGAATCAGAGGCAGGGTATTAGAGTTGGGGAATCAGAGGCGGGGAATCAGATATGGGGAAACAGAGGTGGGGAATCAGAGGCGGGGAAACAGAGGCAGGGAATCAGATATGGGGAATCAGAGGCGGGGAATCAGAGGTGGGGAATCAAACACGGGGAATCAGAGCTGGGGAATCAGAGGCGGGGAATCAGAGTTGGGAATCAGAGGCGGGGAATCAGAGGCGGGGAAACAGAGGCGGGGAATCAGATATGGGGAATCAGAGGTGGGGAATCCGAGGTTGGGAATCAGAGGCAGGGAATCAGAGGCGGAAAATCAGAGGCGGGGAATCAGAGGAAGGGAATCAGATGTGCGGAATCGGAGATGGGGAATCAGAGGCAGGGAATCAGAGGCGGGGAATCAGAGGCGGGGAATCAGAGGCCGGGAATCAGATATGGGGAAACAGAGGCGGGGAATCCGAGGCGGGGAAACAGAGGCGGGGAATCAGATATGGGGAATCAGAGGTGGGGAATAAGAGGTTGGGAATCAGAGGCAGGGAATCAGAGGCTTGGAATCAGATGCAGGGAATCAGATGCGGGGAATCAGAGGCGGGGAATCAGAGCTGGGGAATCAGAGGTGGGGAATCAGATTTGGGGAATCAGAGGCGGGGACTTAGATATTGGGAAACAGAGGCGGGGAATCAGAGGCGGGGAAACCCAGGCGGGGAATCAGATATGGGGAATCAGAGGTGGGGAATCAGAGGCAAGGAATCAGATGTGCGGAATCATAGATGGGGAAACAGAGGCAGGGAATCAGAATCAGAAGCAGGGAATCAGAGGCCGGGAATCAGAGGCCGGAATCAGATGCTGGGAATCAGAGGCCTGGAATCAGAGGCGGTAAATCAGAGGCAGGGAATCAGATGCGGGGAATCAGAGGCGGGGAATCAGAGCTGGGGAATCAGAGGCGGGGTATTAGAGTTGGGGAATCAGAGGCGGGGAATCAGATATGGGGAAACAGAGGTGGGGAATCAGACGCGGGGAAACAGAGGCAGGGAATCAGATATGGGGAATAAGAGGCGGGGAATCAGAGGTGGGGAATCATAGGCAGGGAATCGGATGTGCGGAATCAGAGATGGGGAATCAGAGGCTGGGAATCAGAGGTGGTGAATCAGAGATGGGGAATCAGAGGCGGGGAATCAGAGGCAGGGAATCAGACGCGGGGAATCAGAGGTGGGCAATCAGAGGCGGGGAATCAGATATGGGGAATCAGAGGCGGGGAATCAGAGGCGGGGAAACAGAGGCGGGGAATCAGATATGGGGAATCAGAGGTGGGGCATCAGAGGTTGTGAATCACAGATGGGGAATCAGAGGCGGGGAATCAGAGGCAGGGAATCAGACGCGGGGAATCAGAGGCGGGGATTCAGAGCTGGGGAATCAGAGGCTGGGAATCAGAGTTGGGGAATCAGAGGCGGGGAATCAGATATGGGGAATCAGAGGCAAGGAATCAGAGGCGGGAAAACAGAGGCGGGGAATCAGATATGGGGAATCAGAGGCGGGAAATCAGAGGCAGGGAATCAGACACGGGGAATCAGAGGCGGGGAATCAGAGATGGGGAATCAGAGACGGGGAATCAGAGGCAGGGAATCGGATGCCGGGAATCAGAGGCGGGAAATCAGAGCTGGGGAATCAGAGGCGGGGAATCAGAGTTGGGGAATCAGAGGCGGCGAAGCAGATATGGGGAAATAGAGGCGGGGAATCAGACACGGGGAATCAGAGGCGGGGAATCAGAGATGGTGAATCAGAGGCGGGGAATCAGAGGCAGGGAATCGGACGCCGGGAATCAGAGACGGGGAATCAGAGCTGGGGAATCAGAGGCGGGGAATCAGAGTTGGGGAATCAGAGGCGGGGAATCAGATATGGGGAAATAGAGGCGGGGAATCAGATATGGGGAATCAGAGGTGTGGAATCAGAGGTTGGGAATCAGAGGCAGGGAATCAGAGGCGGGGAAACAGAGGCGGGGAATCAGATATGGGGAATCAGAGGTGGCGAATCAAAGGCGGTGAAACAGAGATGGGGAATCAGGGCAGGGAATCAGAGGCAGGGAATCAGAGCTGGGGAAACAGAGGCGGGGAATCAGATATGGGGAATCAGAGGTGGGGAATCAGGGGCGGGGAATCAGTGGCAGGGAATCAGAGCTGGGGAATCAGAGGTGGGGTATCAGAGCTGGGGAAACAGAGGCGGGGAATCAGATATGGGGAATCAGAGGTGGGGAATCAGGGGCGGGGAATCAGTGGCAGGGAATCAGAGGCCGGGAATAAAAGGCGGGGAATCAGAGCTGGGGAATCAGAGGCGGGGAATCAGAGTTGGGGAATCAGAGGAGGGGAATCAGATATGGGGAAACAGAGGCCGGGAATCAGAGGCAGGGAATCGGACGCCGGGAATCAGAGGCGGGGAATCAGAGCTGGGGAATCAGAGGCGGGGAATCAGAGGAAGGGAATCAGATGTGCGGAATCGGAGATGGGGAATCAGAGGCAGGGAATCAGAGGCGGGGAATCAGAGGCGGGGAATCAGAGGCCGGGAATCAGATATGGGGAAACAGAGGCGGGGAATCCGAGGCGGGGAAACAGAGGCGGGGAATCAGATATGGGGAATCAGAGGCAGGGAATCAGAGGCTTGGAATCAGATGCAGGGAATCAGAGGCGGGGAATCAGAGGCGGGGAATCAGAGCTGGGGAATCAGAGATAGGGAATCAGATTTGGGGAATCAGAGGCGGGGACTTAGATATTGGGAAACAGAGGCGGGGAATCAGAGGCGGGGAAACCCAGGCGGGGAATCAGATATGGGGAATCAGAGGTGGGGAATCAGAGGCAAGGAATCAGATGTGCGGAATCAGAGATGGGGAATCAGAGGCAGGGAATCAGAATCAGAAGCAGGGAATCAGAGGCTGGGAATTAGAGGCCGGAATCAGATGCTGGGAATCAGAGGCCTGGAATCAGAGGCGGGGAATCAGAGGCAGGGAATCAGATGCGGGGAATCAGAGGCGGGGAATCAGAGCTGGGGAATCAGAGGCAGGGTATTAGAGTTGGGGAATCAGAGGCGGGGAATCAGATATGGGGAAACAGAGGTGGGGAATCAGAGGCGGGGAAACAGAGGCAGGGAATCAGAGGTGGGGAATCAAACACGGGGAATCAGAGCTGGGGAATCAGAGGCGGGGAATCAGAGTTGGGAATCAGAGGCGGGGAATCAGAGGCGGGGAAACAGAGGCGGGGAATCAGATATGGGGAATCAGAGGTGGGGAATCCGAGGTTGGGAATCAGAGGCAGGGAATCAGAGGCGGAAAATCAGAGGCGGGGAATCAGAGGAAGGGAATCAGATGTGCGGAATCGGAGATGGGGAATCAGAGGCAGGGAATCAGAGGCGGGGAATCAGAGGCGGGGAATCAGAGGCCGGGAATCAGATATGGGGAAACAGAGGCGGGGAATCCGAGGCGGGGAAACAGAGGCGGGGAATCAGATATGGGGAATCAGAGGTGGGGAATAAGAGGTTGGGAATCAGAGGCAGGGAATCAGAGGCTTGGAATCAGATGCAGGGAATCAGATGCGGGGAATCAGAGGCGGGGAATCAGAGCTGGGGAATCAGAGGTGGGGAATCAGATTTGGGGAATCAGAGGCGGGGACTTAGATATTGGGAAACAGAGGCGGGGAATCAGAGGCGGGGAAACCCAGGCGGGGAATCAGATATGGGGAATCAGAGGTGGGGAATCAGAGGCAAGGAATCAGATGTGCGGAATCATAGATGGGGAAACAGAGGCAGGGAATCAGAATCAGAAGCAGGGAATCAGAGGCCGGGAATCAGAGGCCGGAATCAGATGCTGGGAATCAGAGGCCTGGAATCAGAGGCGGTAAATCAGAGGCAGGGAATCAGATGCGGGGAATCAGAGGCGGGGAATCAGAGCTGGGGAATCAGAGGCGGGGTATTAGAGTTGGGGAATCAGAGGCGGGGAATCAGATATGGGGAAACAGAGGTGGGGAATCAGACGCGGGGAAACAGAGGCAGGGAATCAGATATGGGGAATCAGAGGCGGGGAATCAGAGGTGGGGAATCATAGGCAGGGAATCGGATGTGCGGAATCAGAGATGGGGAATCAGAGGCTGGGAATCAGAGGTGGTGAATCAGAGATGGGGAATCAGAGGCGGGGAATCAGAGGCAGGGAATCAGACGCGGGGAATCAGAGGTGGGCAATCAGAGGCGGGGAATCAGATATGGGGAATCAGAGGCGGGGAATCAGAGGCGGGGAAACAGAGGCGGGGAATCAGATATGGGGAATCAGAGGTGGGGCATCAGAGGTTGTGAATCACAGATGGGGAATCAGAGGCGGGGAATCAGAGGCAGGGAATCAGACGCGGGGAATCAGAGGCGGGGATTCAGAGCTGGGGAATCAGAGGCTGGGAATCAGAGTTGGGGAATCAGAGGCGGGGAATCAGATATGGGGAATCAGAGGCAAGGAATCAGAGGCGGGAAAACAGAGGCGGGGAATCAGATATGGGGAATCAGAGGCGGGAAATCAGAGGCAGGGAATCAGACACGGGGAATCAGAGGCGGGGAATCAGAGATGGGGAATCAGAGACGGGGAATCAGAGGCAGGGAATCGGATGCCGGGAATCAGAGGCGGGAAATCAGAGCTGGGGAATCAGAGGCGGGGAATCAGAGTTGGGGAATCAGAGGCGGCGAAGCAGATATGGGGAAATAGAGGCGGGGAATCAGATATGGGGAATCAGAGGCGGGGAATCAGATATGAGGAATCAGAGCCTGGGAATCAGAGGGGGGGAAACGGAGGCGGGGAATAAGATATGGGGAATCAGAGGTGGGGAATCAGGGGCGGGGAATCAGTGGCAGGGAATCAGAGGCGGGGAATCAGAGGCGGGGAATCAAAGGAAGGGAATCAGACACGGGGAATCAGAGGTGGGGAATCAGAGATGGGGAATCAGAGGCGGGGAATCACAGGCAGGGAATCAGACGCGGGGAATCAGAGGCGGGGAATCAGAGCTGGGGAATCAGAGGTGGGGAATCAGAGTCGGGGAATCATAGGCAGGGAATCGGTTGTGCGGAATCAGAGATGGGGAATCAGATGTGGGAAATCAGAGGCAGTGAATCAGAGGCGGGGAAACAGAGGCGGGTAATCAAATATAGGGAATCAGAGGTGGGAATCAGAGGTTGTGAATCAGAGATGGGGAATCAAGGCGGGGAATCAGAGGCAGGGAATCAGACGCGGGGAATCAGAGGCGGGGATTCAGAGCTGGGGAATCAGAGGCGGTGAATCAGAGTTGGGGAATCAGAGGCAGGGAATCAGATATGGGGAATCAGAGGTGGCGAATCAGAGGCGGGGAAACAGAGGCGGGGAATCAGATATGGGGAATCTGAATTGGGGAATCAGGGGCAGGGAATCAGTGGCAGGGAAACAGAGGCGGGGAATCAGAGGCGGGGAATCAGAGGCAGGGAATCAGACACGGGGAATCAGAGGCGGGGAATCAGAGATGGGGAATCAGAGGCGGGGAATCAGCGGCAGGGAATCGGACTCCGGGAATCAGAGTCGGGGAATCAGAGCTGGGGAATCAGAGGCGGGGAATCAGAGTTGGGAAATCAGAGGCGGAAATCAGATATGGGGAAATAGAGGCGGGGAATCAGATATGGGGAATCAGAGGTGTGGAATCAGAGGTTGGGAATCAGAGGCAGGGAATCAGAGTCGGGGAAACAGAGGCGGGTAATCAGATATGGGGAATCAGAGGTGGCGAATCAAAGGCGGTGAAACAGAGATGGGGAATCAGGGCAGGGAATCAGAGGCAGGGAATCAAACACGGGGAATCAGAGCTGGGGAATCAGAGGCGGGGAATCAGAGTTGGGAATCAGAGGCGGGGAATCAGAGGCGGGGAAACAGAGGCGGGGAATCAGATATGGGGAATCAGAGGTGGGGAATCCGAGGTTGGGAATCAGAGGCAGGGAATCAGAGGCGGGGAATCAGAGGCGGGGAATCAGAGGAAGGGAATCAGATGTGCGGAATCGGAGATGGGGAATCAGAGGCAGGGAATCAGAGGCGGGGAATCAGAGGCGGGGAATCAGAGGCCGGGAATCAGATATGGGGAAACAGAGGCGGGGAATCCGAGGCGGGGAAACAGAGGCGGGGAATCAGATATGGGGAATCAGAGGTGGGGAATCAGAGGTTGGTAATCAGAGGCAGGGAATCAGAGGCTTGGAATCAGATGCAGGGAATCAGATGCGGGGAATCAGAGGCGGGGAATCAGAGCTGGGGAATCAGAGGTGGAGAATCAGATTTGGGGAATCAGAGGCGGGGACTTAGATATTGGGAAACAGAGGCGGGGAATCAGAGGCGGGGAAACCCAGGCGGGGAATCAGATATGGGGAATCAGAGGTGGGGAATCAGAGGCAAGGAATCAGATGTGCGGAATCAGAGATGGGGAATCAGAGGCAGGGAATCAGAATCAGAAGCAGGGAATCAGAGGCCGGGAATTAGAGGCCGGAATCAGATGCTGGGAATCAGAGGCCTGGAATCAGAGGCGGGGAATCAGAGGCAGGGAATCAGATGCGGGGAATCAGAGGCGGGGAATCAGAGCTGGGGAATCAGAGGCGGGGTATTAGAGTTGGGGAATCAGAGGCGGGGAATCAGATATGGGGAAACAGAGGTGGGGAATCAGAGGCGGGGAAACAGAGGCAGGGAATCAGATATGGGGAATCAGAGGCGGGGAATCAGAGGTGGGGAATCATAGGCAGGGAATCGGATGTGCGGAATCAGAGATGGGGAATCAGAGGCTGGGAATCAGAGGTGGTGAATCAGAGATGGGGAATCAGAGGCGGGGAATCAGAGGCGGGGAATCAGACGCGGGGAATCAGAGGTGGGCAATCAGAGGCGGGGAATCAGATATGGGGAATCAGAGGCGGGGAATCAGAGGCGGGGAAACAGAGGCGGGGAATCATATATGGGGTATCAGAGGTGGGGCATCAGAGGTTGTGAATCACAGATGAGGAATCAGAGGCGGGGAATCAGAGGCAGGGAATCAGACGCGGGGAATCAGAGGCGGGGATTCAGAGCTGGGGAATCAGAGGCGGGGAATCAGAGTTGGGGAATCAGAGGCGGGGAATCAGATATGGGGAATCAGAGGCAGGGAATCAGAGGCGGGAAAACAGAGGCGGGGAATAAGATATGGGGAATCAGAGGCGGGGAATCAGAGGCAGGGAATCAGACACGGGGAATCAGAGGCGGGGAATCAGAGATGGGGAATCAGAGGCGGGGAATCAGAGGCAGGGAATCGGATGCCGGGAATCAGAGGCGGGAAATCAGAGGCAGGAAATCAGACAGGGATTCAGAGGCTGGGAATCAGACGGGGGGAATCAAAGGCGGGGAATCAGAGCTGGTGAATCAGAGGCAGGGAATCAGAGTTGGGGATTCAGAGGCGGGGAATCAGATATGGGGAAACAGAGGCGGGGAATGAGAGGCGGGCAAGCAGAGGCGGGGAATTAGATATGGGGAATCAGAGGTGGGAAATCAGAGGTGGTGAATCAGAGATGGGGAATCACAGGCGGGGAATCAGAGGCAGCGAATAGAACGCGGGGAATCAGAGGCAGGGAATCAGAGCTGGGGAATCAGAGGCGGGGAATCAGATATGGGGAAACAGAGGCGGGGAATCAGAGGCGGGGAAACAGAGGCGGGGAATCAGACATGGGGAATCGGATGCGGGGAATCAGAGTCGGGGAATCAGAGCTGGGGAATCAGAGGTGGGGCATCAGAGTTGGGGCATCAGAGGTGGGGAATTAGATATGGGGAAACAGAGGCGGGGAATCAGAGGCGGGGAAACAGAGGCGGGGAATCAGATATGGGGAATCAGAGGTGGGGAATCAGAGGCAGGGAATCAGATGTGCGGAATCAGAGATGGGGAATCAGAGGCAGGGAATCAGAATCAGAAGCGGGGAATCAGAGGCCGGGAATCAGAGGCCGGGAATCAGATGCTGGGAATAAGAGGCCGGGAATCAGAGGTGGGGAATCAGAGTCTGGGAATCAGAGATG
Source organism: Narcine bancroftii (assembly GCF_036971445.1). Classification (NCBI taxonomy): domain Eukaryota; kingdom Metazoa; phylum Chordata; class Chondrichthyes; order Torpediniformes; family Narcinidae; genus Narcine; species Narcine bancroftii. Next base: position 107,126,135 of record NC_091474.1, on the reverse strand, counting down.
GGGATTCAGAGGTGGGGAATGAGATATGGAGAATCAGAGGCGGGGAATCAGAGGCGGGGAAACAGAGGTGGGGAATCAGATATGGGGAAATAGAGGCGGGGAATCAGATATGGGGAATCAGAGGTGTGGAATCAGAGGTTGGGAATCAGAGGCAGGGAATCAGAGTCGGGGAAACAGAGGCGGGTAATCAGATATGTGGAATCAGAGGTGGCGAATCAAGGGCGGTGAAACAGAGATGGGGAATCAGGGCAGGGAATCAGAGGCAGGGAATCAAACACGGGGAATCAGAGCTGGGGAATCAGAGGCGGGGAATCAGAGTTGGGAATCAGAGGCGGGGAATCAGAGGCGGGGAAACAGAGGCGGGGAATCAGATATGGGGAATCAGAGGTGGGGAATCCGAGGTTGGGAATCAGAGGCAGGGAATCAGAGGCGGGGAATCAGAGGCGGGGAATCAGAGGAAGGGAATCAGATGTGCGGAATCGGAGATGGGGAATCAGAGGCAGGGAATCAGAGGCGGGGAATCAGAGGCGGGGAATCAGAGGCCGGGAATCAGATATGGGGAAACAGAGGCGGGGAATCCGAGGCGGGGAAACAGAGGCGGGGAATCAGATATGGGGAATCAGAGGTGGGGAATCAGAGGTTGGGAATCAGAGGCAGGGAATCAGAGGCTTGGAATCAGATGCAGGGAATCAGATGCGGGGAATCAGAGGCGGGGAATCAGAGCTGGGAATCAGAGGTAGGGAATCAGATTTGGGGAATCAGAGGCGGGGACTTAGATATTGGGAAACAGAGGCGGGGAATCAGAGGCGGGGAAACCCAGGCGGGGAATCAGATATGGGGAATCAGAGGTGGGGAATCAGAGGCAAGGAATCAGATGTGCGGAATCAGAGATGGGGAATCAGAGGCAGGGAATCAGAATCAGAAGCAGGGAATCAGAGGCCGGGAATTAGAGGCCGGAATCTGATGCTGGGAATCAGAGGCCTGGAATCAGAGGCGGGGAATCAGAGGCAGGGAATCAGATGCGGGGAATCAGAGGCGGGGAATCAGAGCTGGGGAATCAGAGGCAGGGTATTAGAGTTGGGGAATCAGAGGCGGGGAATCAGATATGGGGAAACAGAGGTGGGGAATCAGAGGCGGGGAAACAGAGGCAGGGAATCAGATATGGGGAATCAGAGGCGGGGAATCAGAGGTGGGGAATCATAGGCAGGGAATCGGATGTGCGGAATCAGAGATGGGGAATCAGAGGCTGGGAATCAGAGGTGGTGAATCAGAGATGGGGAATCAGAGGCGGGGAATCAGAGGCGGGGAATCAGACGCGGGGAATCAGAGGTGGGCAATCAGAGGCGGGGAATCAGATATGGGGAATCAGAGGTGGGGAATCAGAGGCGGGGAAACAGAGGCGGGGAATCAGATATGGGGAATCAGAGGTGGGGCATCAGAGGTTGTGAATCACAGATGGGGATTCAGAGGCGGGGAATCAGAGGCAGGGAATCAGACGCGGGGAATCAGAGGCGGGGATTCAGAGCTGGGGAATCAGAGGCGGGGAATCAGAGTTGGGGAATCAGAGGCGGGGAATCAGATATGGGGAATCAGAGGCAGGGAATCTGAGGCGGGAAAACAGAGGCGGGGAATCAGATATGGGGAATCAGAGGCGGGGAATCAGAGGCAGGGAATCAGACACGGGGAATCAGAGGCGGGGAATCAGATATGGGGAATCAGAGGCGGGGACTTAGATATTGGGAAACAGAGGCGGGGAATCAGAGGCGGGGAAACCCAGGTGGGGAATCAGATATGGGGAATCAGAGGTGGGGAATCAGAGGCAAGGAATCAGATGTGCGGAATCAGAGATGGGGAATCAGAGGCAGGGAATCAGAATCAGAAGCAGGGAATCAGAGGCCGGGAATTAGAGGCCGGAATCAGATGCTGGGAATCAGAGGCCTGGAATCAGAGGCGGGGAATCAGAGGCAGGGAATCAGATGCGGGGAATCAGAGGCGGGGAATCAGAGCTGGGGAATCAGAGGCGGGGTATTAGAGTTGGGGAATCAGAGGCGGGGAATCAGATATGGGGAAACAGAGGTGGGGAATCAGAGGCGGGGAAACAGAGGCAGGGAATCAGATATGGGGAATCAGAGGCGGGGAATCAGAGGTGGGGAATCATAGGCAGGGAATCGGATGTGCGGAATCAGAGATGGGGAATCAGAGGCTGGGAATCAGAGGTGGTGAATCAGAGATGGGGAATCAGAGGCGGGGAATCAGAGGCGGGGAATCAGACGCGGGGAATCAGAGGTGGGCAATCAGAGGCGGGGAATCAGATATGGGGAATCAGAGGCGGGGAATCAGAGGCGGGGAAACAGAGGCGGGGAATCATATATGGGGTATCAGAGGTGGGGCATCAGAGGTTGTGAATCACAGATGAGGAATCAGAGGCGGGGAATCAGAGGCAGGGAATCAGACGCGGGGAATCAGAGGCGGGGATTCAGAGCTGGGGAATCAGAGGCGGGGAATCAGAGTTGGGGAATCAGAGGCGGGGAATCAGATATGGGGAATCAGAGGCAGGGAATCAGAGGCGGGAAAACAGAGGCGGGGAATAAGATATGGGGAATCAGAGGCGGGGAATCAGAGGCAGGGAATCAGACACGGGGAATCAGAGGCGGGGAATCAGAGATGGGGAATCAGAGGCGGGGAATCAGAGGCAGGGAATCGGATGCCGGGAATCAGAGGCGGGAAATCAGAGGCAGGAAATCAGACAGGGATACAGAGGCTGGGAATCAGACGGGGGGAATCAAAGGCGGGGAATCAGAGCTGGTGAATCAGAGGCAGGGAATCAGAGTTGGGGATTCAGAGGCGGGGAATCAGATATGGGGAAACAGAGGCGGGGAATGAGAGGCGGGCAAGCAGAGGCGGGGAATTAGATATGGGGAATCAGAGGTGGGAAATCAGAGGTGGTGAATCAGAGATGGGGAATCACAGGCGGGGAATCAGAGGCAGCGAATAGAACGCGGGGAATCAGAGGCAGGGAATCAGAGCTGGGGAATCAGAGGCGGGGAATCAGATATGGGGAAACAGAGGCGGGGAATCAGAGGCGGGGAAACAGAGGCGGGGAATCAGACATGGGGAATCGGATGCGGGGAATCAGAGTCGGGGAATCAGAGCTGGGGAATCAGAGGTGGGGCATCAGAGTTGGGGCATCAGAGGTGGGGAATTAGATATGGGGAAACAGAGGCGGGGAATCAGAGGCGGGGAAACAGAGGCGGGGAATCAGATATGGGGAATCAGAGGTGGGGAATCAGAGGCAGGGAATCAGATGTGCGGAATCAGAGATGGGGAATCAGAGGCAGGGAATCAGAATCAGAAGCGGGGAATCAGAGGCCGGGAATCAGAGGCCGGGAATCAGATGCTGGGAATAAGAGGCCGGGAATCAGAGGTGGGGAATCAGAGTCTGGGAATCAGAGATGGGGATTCAGAGGTGGGGAATGAGATATGGAGAATCAGAGGCGGGGAATCAGAGGCGGGGAAACAGAGGTGGGGAATCAGATATGGGGAAATAGAGGCGGGGAATCAGATATGGGGAATCAGAGGTGTGGAATCAGAGGTTGGGAATCAGAGGCAGGGAATCAGAGTCGGGGAAACAGAGGCGGGTAATCAGATATGTGGAATCAGAGGTGGCGAATCAAGGGCGGTGAAACAGAGATGGGGAATCAGGGCAGGGAATCAGAGGCATGGAATCAAACACGGGGAATCAGAGCTGGGGAATCAGAGGCGGGGAATCAGAGTTGGGAATCAGAGGCGGGGAATCAGAGGCGGGGAAACAGAGGCGGGGAATCAGATATGGGGAATCAGAGGTGGGGAATCCGAGGTTGGGAATCAGAGGCAGGGAATCAGAGGCGGGGAATCAGAGGCGGGGAATCAGAGGAAGGGAATCAGATGTGCGGAATCGGAGATGGGGAATCAGAGGCAGGGAATCAGAGGCGGGGAATCAGAGGCGGGGAATCAGAGGCCGGGAATCAGATATGGGGAAACAGAGGCGGGGAATCCGAGGCGGGGAAACAGAGGCGGGGAATCAGATATGGGGAATCAGAGGTGGGGAATCAGAGGTTGGGAATCAGAGGCAGGGAATCAGAGGCTTGGAATCAGATGCAGGGAATCAGATGCGGGGAATCAGAGGCGGGGAATCAGAGCTGGGGAATCAGAGGTAGGGAATCAGATTTGGGGAATCAGAGGCGGGGACTTAGATATTGGGAAACAGAGGCGGGGAATCAGAGGCGGGGAAACCCAGGCGGGGAATCAGATATGGGGAATCAGAGGTGGGGAATCAGAGGCAAGGAATCAGATGTGCGGAATCAGAGATGGGGAATCAGAGGCAGGGAATCAGAATCAGAAGCAGGGAATCAGAGGCCGGGAATTAGAGGCCGGAATCAGATGCTGGGAATCAGAGGCCTGGAATCAGAGGCGGGGAATCAGAGGCAGGGAATCAGATGCGGGGAATCAGAGGCGGGGAATCAGAGCTGGGGAATCAGAGGCAGGGTATTAGAGTTGGGAAATCAGAGGCGGGGAATCAGATATGGGGAAACAGAGGTGGGGAATCAGAGGCGGGGAAACAGAGGCAGTGAATCAGATATGGGGAATCAGAGGCGGGGAATCAGAGGTGGGGAATCATAGGCAGGGAATCGGATGTGCGGAATCAGAGATGGGGAATCAGAGGCTGGGAATCAGAGGTGCTGAATCAGAGATGGGGAATCAGAGGCGGGGAATCAGAGGCGGGGAATCAGACGCGGGGAATCAGAGGTGGGCAATCAGAGGCGGGGAATCAGATATGGGGAATCAGAGGTGGGGAATCAGAGGCGGGGAAACAGAGGCGGGGAATCAGATATGGGGAATCAGAGGTGGGGCATCAGAGGTTGTGAATCACAGATGGGGAATCAGAGGCGGGGAATCAGAGGCAGGGAATCAGACGCGGGGAATCAGAGGCAGGGATTCAGAGCTGGGGAATCAGAGGCGGGGAATCAGAGTTGGGGAATCAGAGGCGGGGAATCAGATATGGGGAATCAGAGGCAGGGAATCTGAGGCGGGAAAACAGAGGCGGGGAATCAGATATGGGGAATCAGAGGCGGGGAATCAGAGGCAGGGAATCAGACACGGGGAATCAGAGGCGGGGAATCAGATATGGGGAATCAGAGGCGGGGAATTAGATATGGGGAATCAGAGGCTGGGAATCAGAGGGGGGAAACAGAGGCAGGGAATAAGATATGGGGAATCAGAGGTGGGGAATCAGGGGCGGGGAATCAGTGGCAGGGAATCAGAGGCGGGGAATCAGAGGCGGGGAATCAAAGGAAGGGAATCAGACACGGGGAATCAGAGGTGGGGAATCAGAGATGGGGAATCAGAGGCGGGGAATCACAGGCAGGGAATCAGACGCGGGGAATCAGAGGCGGGGAATCAGAGCTGGGGAATCAGAGGTGGGGAATCAGAGTCGGGGAATCAGAGGAAGGGAATCGGTTGTGCGGAATCAGAGATTGGGAATCAGATGTGGGGAATCAGAGGCAGTGAATCAGAGATGGGGAAACAGAGGCGGGGAATGAGAGGCGGGCAAGCAGAGGCGGGGAATTAGATATGGGGAATCAGAGGTGGGAAATCAGAGGTGGTGAATCAGAGATGGGGAATCACAGGCGGGGAATCAGAGGCAGCGAATAGAACGCGGGGAATCAGAGGCAGGGAATCAGAGCTGGGGAATCAGAGGCGGGGAATCAGATATGGGGAAACAGAGGCGGGGAATCAGAGGCGGGGAAACAGAGGCGGGGAATCAGACATGGGGAATCGGATGTGGGGAATCAGAGGCGGGGAATCAGAGCTGGGGAATCAGAGGTGGGGAATCAGAGTTGGGGCATCAGAGGTGGGGAATTAGATATGGGGAAACAGGCGGGGAATCAGAGGCGGGGAAACAGAGGCGGGGAATCAGATATGGGGAATCAGAGGTGGGGAATCAGAGGCAGGGAATCAGATGTGCGGAATCAGAGATGGGGAATCAGAGGCAGGGAATCAGAATCAGAAGCGGGGAATCAGAGGCCGGGAATCAGATATGGGGAATCAGAGGCGGGGAATCAGAGGCGGGGAAACAGAGGCGGGGAATCAGATATGGGGAATCAGAGGTGGGGAATCAGGGGCAGGGAATCAGTGGCAGGGAATCAGAGGCGGGGAATCTGAGCCGGGGAATCAGAGGCAGGGAATCAGACACGGGGAATCAGAGGCGGGGAATCAGAGATGGTGAATCTGAGGCGGGGAATCAGAGGCAGGGAATCGGACGCCGGGAATCAGAGACGGGGAATCAGAGCTGGGGAATCAGAGGCGGGGAATCAGAGTTGGGGAATCAGAGGCGGGGAATCAGATATGGGGAAATAGAGGCGGGGAATCAGATATGGGGAATCAGAGGTGTGGAATCAGAGGTTGGGAATCAGAGGCAGGGAATCAGAGGCGGGGAAACAGAGGCGGGGAATCAGATATGGGGAATCAGAGGTGGCGAATCAAAGGCGGTGAAACAGAGATGGGGAATCAGGGCAGGGAATCAGAGGCAGGGAATCAGAGCTGGGGAAACAGAGGCGGGGAATCAGATATGGGGAATCAGAGGTGGGGAATCAGGGGCGGGGAATCAGTGGCAGGGAATCAGAGCTGGGGAATCAGAGGTGGGGTATCAGAGCTGGGGAAACAGAGGCGGGGAATCAGATATGGGGAATCAGAGGTGGGGAATCAGGGGCGGGGAATCAGTGGCAGGGAATCAGAGGCCGGGAATAAAAGGCGGGGAATCAGAGCTGGGGAATCAGAGGCGGGGAATCAGAGTTGGGGAATCAGAGGAGGGGAATCAGATATGGGGAAACAGAGGCCGGGAATCAGAGGCAGGGAATCGGACGCCGGGAATCAGAGGCGGGGAATCAGAGCTGGGGAATCAGAGGCGGGGAATCAGAGGAAGGGAATCAGATGTGCGGAATCGGAGATGGGGAATCAGAGGCAGGGAATCAGAGGCGGGGAATCAGAGGCGGGGAATCAGAGGCCGGGAATCAGATATGGGGAAACAGAGGCGGGGAATCCGAGGCGGGGAAACAGAGGCGGGGAATCAGATATGGGGAATCAGAGGTGGGGAATCAGAGGTTGGGAATCAGAGGCAGGGAATCAGAGGCTTGGAATCAGATGCAGGGAATCAGAGGCGGGGAATCAGAGGCGGGGAATCAGAGCTGGGGAATCAGAGATAGGGAATCAGATTTGGGGAATCAGAGGCGGGGACTTAGATATTGGGAAACAGAGGCGGGGAATCAGAGGCGGGGAAACCCAGGCGGGGAATCAGATATGGGGAATCAGAGGTGGGGAATCAGAGGCAAGGAATCAGATGTGCGGAATCAGAGATGGGGAATCAGAGGCAGGGAATCAGAATCAGAAGCAGGGAATCAGAGGCTGGGAATTAGAGGCCGGAATCAGATGCTGGGAATCAGAGGCCTGGAATCAGAGGCGGGGAATCAGAGGCAGGGAATCAGATGCGGGGAATCAGAGGCGGGGAATCAGAGCTGGGGAATCAGAGGCAGGGTATTAGAGTTGGGGAATCAGAGGCGGGGAATCAGATATGGGGAAACAGAGGTGGGGAATCAGAGGCGGGGAAACAGAGGCAGGGAATCAGATATGGGGAATCAGAGGCGGGGAATCAGAGGTGGGGAATCAAACACGGGGAATCAGAGCTGGGGAATCAGAGGCGGGGAATCAGAGTTGGGAATCAGAGGCGGGGAATCAGAGGCGGGGAAACAGAGGCGGGGAATCAGATATGGGGAATCAGAGGTGGGGAATCCGAGGTTGGGAATCAGAGGCAGGGAATCAGAGGCGGAAAATCAGAGGCGGGGAATCAGAGGAAGGGAATCAGATGTGCGGAATCGGAGATGGGGAATCAGAGGCAGGGAATCAGAGGCGGGGAATCAGAGGCGGGGAATCAGAGGCCGGGAATCAGATATGGGGAAACAGAGGCGGGGAATCCGAGGCGGGGAAACAGAGGCGGGGAATCAGATATGGGGAATCAGAGGTGGGGAATAAGAGGTTGGGAATCAGAGGCAGGGAATCAGAGGCTTGGAATCAGATGCAGGGAATCAGATGCGGGGAATCAGAGGCGGGGAATCAGAGCTGGGGAATCAGAGGTGGGGAATCAGATTTGGGGAATCAGAGGCGGGGACTTAGATATTGGGAAACAGAGGCGGGGAATCAGAGGCGGGGAAACCCAGGCGGGGAATCAGATATGGGGAATCAGAGGTGGGGAATCAGAGGCAAGGAATCAGATGTGCGGAATCATAGATGGGGAAACAGAGGCAGGGAATCAGAATCAGAAGCAGGGAATCAGAGGCCGGGAATCAGAGGCCGGAATCAGATGCTGGGAATCAGAGGCCTGGAATCAGAGGCGGTAAATCAGAGGCAGGGAATCAGATGCGGGGAATCAGAGGCGGGGAATCAGAGCTGGGGAATCAGAGGCGGGGTATTAGAGTTGGGGAATCAGAGGCGGGGAATCAGATATGGGGAAACAGAGGTGGGGAATCAGACGCGGGGAAACAGAGGCAGGGAATCAGATATGGGGAATAAGAGGCGGGGAATCAGAGGTGGGGAATCATAGGCAGGGAATCGGATGTGCGGAATCAGAGATGGGGAATCAGAGGCTGGGAATCAGAGGTGGTGAATCAGAGATGGGGAATCAGAGGCGGGGAATCAGAGGCAGGGAATCAGACGCGGGGAATCAGAGGTGGGCAATCAGAGGCGGGGAATCAGATATGGGGAATCAGAGGCGGGGAATCAGAGGCGGGGAAACAGAGGCGGGGAATCAGATATGGGGAATCAGAGGTGGGGCATCAGAGGTTGTGAATCACAGATGGGGAATCAGAGGCGGGGAATCAGAGGCAGGGAATCAGACGCGGGGAATCAGAGGCGGGGATTCAGAGCTGGGGAATCAGAGGCTGGGAATCAGAGTTGGGGAATCAGAGGCGGGGAATCAGATATGGGGAATCAGAGGCAAGGAATCAGAGGCGGGAAAACAGAGGCGGGGAATCAGATATGGGGAATCAGAGGCGGGAAATCAGAGGCAGGGAATCAGACACGGGGAATCAGAGGCGGGGAATCAGAGATGGGGAATCAGAGACGGGGAATCAGAGGCAGGGAATCGGATGCCGGGAATCAGAGGCGGGAAATCAGAGCTGGGGAATCAGAGGCGGGGAATCAGAGTTGGGGAATCAGAGGCGGCGAAGCAGATATGGGGAAATAGAGGCGGGGAATCAGACACGGGGAATCAGAGGCGGGGAATCAGAGATGGTGAATCAGAGGCGGGGAATCAGAGGCAGGGAATCGGACGCCGGGAATCAGAGACGGGGAATCAGAGCTGGGGAATCAGAGGCGGGGAATCAGAGTTGGGGAATCAGAGGCGGGGAATCAGATATGGGGAAATAGAGGCGGGGAATCAGATATGGGGAATCAGAGGTGTGGAATCAGAGGTTGGGAATCAGAGGCAGGGAATCAGAGGCGGGGAAACAGAGGCGGGGAATCAGATATGGGGAATCAGAGGTGGCGAATCAAAGGCGGTGAAACAGAGATGGGGAATCAGGGCAGGGAATCAGAGGCAGGGAATCAGAGCTGGGGAAACAGAGGCGGGGAATCAGATATGGGGAATAAGAGGTGGGGAATCAGGGGCGGGGAATCAGTGGCAGGGAATCAGAGCTGGGGAATCAGAGGTGGGGTATCAGAGCTGGGGAAACAGAGGCGGGGAATCAGATATGGGGAATCAGAGGTGGGGAATCAGGGGCGGGGAATCAGTGGCAGGGAATCAGAGGCCGGGAATAAAAGGCGGGGAATCAGAGCTGGGGAATCAGAGGCGGGGAATCAGAGTTGGGGAATCAGAGGAGGGGAATCAGATATGGGGAAACAGAGGCCGGGAATCAGAGGCAGGGAATCGGACGCCGGGAATCAGAGGCGGGGAATCAGAGCTGGGGAATCAGAGGCGGGGAATCAGAGGAAGGGAATCAGATGTGCGGAATCGGAGATGGGGAATCAGAGGCAGGGAATCAGAGGCGGGGAATCAGAGGCGGGGAATCAGAGGCCGGGAATCAGATATGGGGAAACAGAGGCGGGGAATCCGAGGCGGGGAAACAGAGGCGGGGAATCAGATATGGGGAATCAGAGGTGGGGAATCAGAGGTTGGGAATCAGAGGCAGGGAATCAGAGGCTTGGAATCAGATGCAGGGAATCAGAGGCGGGGAATCAGAGGCGGGGAATCAGAGCTGGGGAATCAGAGATAGGGAATCAGATTTGGGGAATCAGAGGCGGGGACTTAGATATTGGGAAACAGAGGCGGGGAATCAGAGGCGGGGAAACCCAGGCGGGGAATCAGATATGGGGAATCAGAGGTGGGGAATCAGAGGCAAGGAATCAGATGTGCGGAATCAGAGATGGGGAATCAGAGGCAGGGAATCAGAATCAGAAGCAGGGAATCAGAGGCTGGGAATTAGAGGCCGGAATCAGATGCTGGGAATCAGAGGCCTGGAATCAGAGGCGGGGAATCAGAGGCAGGGAATCAGATGCGGGGAATCAGAGGCGGGGAATCAGAGCTGGTGAATCAGAGGCAGGGTATTAGAGTTGGGGAATCAGAGGCGGGGAATCAGATATGGGGAAACAGAGGTGGGGAATCAGAGGCGGGGAAACAGAGGCAGGGAATCAGATATGGGGAATCAGAGGCGGGGAATCAGAGGTGGGGAATCAAACACGGGGAATCAGAGCTGGGGAATCAGAGGCGGGGAATCAGAGTTGGGAATCAGAGGCGGGGAATCAGAGGCGGGGAAACAGAGGCGGGGAATCAGATATGGGGAATCAGAGGTGGGGAATCCGAGGTTGGGAATCAGAGGCAGGGAATCAGAGGCGGAAAATCAGAGGCGGGGAATCAGAGGAAGGGAATCAGATGTGCGGAATCGGAGATGGGGAATCAGAGGCAGGGAATCAGAGGCGGGGAATCAGAGGCGGGGAATCAGAGGCCGGGAATCAGATATGGGGAAACAGAGGCGGGGAATCCGAGGCGGGGAAACAGAGGCGGGGAATCAGATATGGGGAATCAGATGCTGGGAATAAGAGGCCGGGAATCAGAGGTGGGGAATCAGAGTCTGGGAATCAGAGATGGGGATTCAGAGGTGGGGAATGAGATATGGAGAATCAGAGGCGGGGAATCAGAGGCGGGGAAACAGAGGTGGGGAATCAGATATGGGGAAATAGAGGCGGGGAATCAGATATGGGGAATCAGAGGTGTGGAATCAGAGGTTGGGAATCAGAGGCAGGGAATCAGAGTCGGGGAAACAGAGGCGGGTAATCAGATATGTGGAATCAGAGGTGGCGAATCAAGGGCGGTGAAACAGAGATGGGGAATCAGGGCAGGGAATCAGAGGCATGGAATCAAACACGGGGAATCAGAGCTGGGGAATCAGAGGCGGGGAATCAGAGTTGGGAATCAGAGGCGGGGAATCAGAGGCGGGGAAACAGAGGCGGGGAATCAGATATTGGGAATCAGAGGTGGGGAATCCGAGGTTGGGAATCAGAGGCAGGGAATCAGAGGCGGGGAATCAGAGGCGGGGAATCAGAGGAAGGGAATCAGATGTGCGGAATCGGAGATGGGGAATCAGAGGCAGGGAATCAGAGGCGGGGAATCAGAGGCGGGGAATCAGAGGCCGGGAATCAGATATGGGGAAACAGAGGCGGGGAATCCGAGGCGGGGAAACAGAGGCGGGGAATCAGATATGGGGAATCAGAGGTGGGGAATCAGAGGTTGGGAATCAGAGGCAGGGAATCAGAGGCTTGGAATCAGATGCAGGGAATCAGATGCGGGGAATCAGAGGCGGGGAATCAGAGCTGGGGAATCAGAGGTAGGGAATCAGATTTGGGGAATCAGAGGCGGGGACTTAGATATTGGGAAACAGAGGCGGGGAATCAGAGGCGGGGAAACCCAGGCGGGGAATCAGATATGGGGAATCAGAGGTGGGGAATCAGAGGCAAGGAATCAGATGTGCGGAATCAGAGATGGGGAATCAGAGGCAGGGAATCAGAATCAGAAGCAGGGAATCAGAGGCCGGGAATTAGAGGCCGGAATCAGATGCTGGGAATCAGAGGCCTGGAATCAGAGGCGGGGAATCAGAGGCAGGGAATCAGATGCGGGGAATCAGAGGCGGGGAATCAGAGCTGGGGAATCAGAGGCAGGGTATTAGAGTTGGGGAATCAGAGGCGGGGAATCAGATATGGGGAAACAGAGGTGGGGAATCAGAGGCGGGGAAACAGAGGCAGGGAATCAGATATGGGGAATCAGAGGCGGGGAATCAGAGGTGGGGAATCATAGGCAGGGAATCGGATGTGCGGAATCAGAGATGGGGAATCAGAGGCTGGGAATCAGAGGTGCTGAATCAGAGATGGGGAATCAGAGGCGGGGAATCAGAGGCGGGGAATCAGACGCGGGGAATCAGAGGTGGGCAATCAGAGGCGGGGAATCAGATATGGGGAATCAGAGGTGGGGAATCAGAGGCGGGGAAACAGAGGCGGGGAATCAGATATGGGGAATCAGAGGTGGGGCATCAGAGGTTGTGAATCACAGATGGGGAATCAGAGGCGGGGAATCAGAGGCAGGGAATCAGACGCGGGGAATCAGAGGCGGGGATTCAGAGCTGGGGAATCAGAGGCGGGGAATCAGAGTTGGGGAATCAGAGGCGGGGAATCAGATATGGGGAATCAGAGGCAGGGAATCTGAGGCGGGAAAACAGAGGCGGGGAATCAGATATGGGGAATCAGAGGCGGGGAATCAGAGGCAGGGAATCAGACACGGGGAATCAGAGGCGGGGAATCAGATATGGGGAATCAGAGGCGGGGAATTAGATATGGGGAATCAGAGGCTGGGAATCAGAGGGGGGAAACAGAGGCAGGGAATAAGATATGGGGAATCAGAGGTGGGGAATCAGGGGCGGGGAATCAGTGGCAGGGAATCAGAGGCGGGGAATCAGAGGCGGGGAATCAAAGGAAGGGAATCAGACACGGGGAATCAGAGGTGGGGAATCAGAGATGGGGAATCAGAGGCGGGGAATCACAGGCAGGGAATCAGACGCGGGGAATCAGAGGCGGGGAATCAGAGCTGGGGAATCAGAGGTGGGGAATCAGAGTCGGGGAATCAGAGGAAGGGAATCGGTTGTGCGGAATCAGAGATTGGGAATCAGATGTGGGGAATCAGAGGCAGTGAATCAGAGATGGGGAAACAGAGGCGGGGAATGAGAGGCGGGCAAGCAGAGGCGGGGAATTAGATATGGGGAATCAGAGGTGGGAAATCAGAGGTGGTGAATCAGAGATGGGGAATCACAGGCGGGGAATCAGAGGCAGCGAATAGAACGCGGGGAATCAGAGGCAGGGAATCAGAGCTGGGGAATCAGAGGCGGGGAATCAGATATGGGGAAACAGAGGCGGGGAATCAGAGGCGGGGAAACAGAGGCGGGGAATCAGACATGGGGAATCGGATGTGGGGAATCAGAGGCGGGGAATCAGAGCTGGGGAATCAGAGGTGGGGAATCAGAGTTGGGGCATCAGAGGTGGGGAATTAGATATGGGGAAACAGGCGGGGAATCAGAGGCGGGGAAACAGAGGCGGGGAATCAGATATGGGGAATCAGAGGTGGGGAATCAGAGGCAGGGAATCAGATGTGCGGAATCAGAGATGGGGAATCAGAGGCAGGGAATCAGAATCAGAAGCGGGGAATCAGAGGCCGGGAATCAGATATGGGGAATCAGAGGCGGGGAATCAGAGGCGGGGAAACAGAGGCGGGGAATCAGATATGGGGAATCAGAGGTGGGGAATCAGGGGCAGGGAATCAGTGGCAGGGAATCAGAGGCGGGGAATCTGAGCCGGGGAATCAGAGGCAGGGAATCAGACACGGGGAATCAGAGGCGGGGAATCAGAGATGGTGAATCAGAGGCGGGGAATCAGAGGCAGGGAATCGGACGCCGGGAATCAGAGACGGGGAATCAGAGCTGGGGAATCAGAGGCGGGGAATCAGAGTTGGGGAATCAGAGGCGGGGAATCAGATATGGGGAAATAGAGGCGGGGAATCAGATATGGGGAATCAGAGGTGTGGAATCAGAGGTTGGGAATCAGAGGCAGGGAATCAGAGGCGGGGAAACAGAGGCGGGGAATCAGATATGGGGAATCAGAGGTGGCGAATCAAAGGCGGTGAAACAGAGATGGGGATTCAGGGCAGGGAATCAGAGGCAGGGAATCAGAGCTGGGGAAACAGAGGCGGGGAATCAGATATGGGGAATCAGAGGTGGGGAATCAGGGGCGGGGAATCAGTGGCAGGGAATCAGAGCTGGGGAATCAGAGGTGGGGTATCAGAGCTGGGGAAACAGAGGCGGGGAATCAGATATGGGGAATCAGAGGTGGGGAATCAGGGGCGGGGAATCAGTGGCAGGGAATCAGAGGCCGGGAATAAAAGGCGGGGAATCAGAGCTGGGGAATCAGAGGCGGGGAATCAGAGTTGGGGAATCAGAGGAGGGGAATCAGATATGGGGAAACAGAGGCCGGGAATCAGAGGCAGGGAATCGGACGCCGGGAATCAGAGGCGGGGAATCAGAGCTGGGGAATCAGAGGCGGGGAATCAGAGGAAGGGAATCAGATGTGCGGAATCGGAGATGGGGAATCAGAGGCAGGGAATCAGAGGCGGGGAATCAGAGGCGGGGAATCAGAGGCCGGGAATCAGATATGGGGAAACAGAGGCGGGGAATCCGAGGCGGGGAAACAGAGGCGGGGAATCAGATATGGGGAATCAGAGGTGGGGAATCAGAGGTTGGGAATCAGAGGCAGGGAATCAGAGGCAGGGTATTAGAGTTGGGGAATCAGAGGCGGGGAATCAGATATGGGGAAACAGAGGTGGGGAATCAGAGGCGGGGAAACAGAGGCAGGGAATCAGATATGGGGAATCAGAGGCGGGGAATCAGAGGTGGGGAATCATAGGCAGGGAATCGGATGTGCGGAATCAGAGATGGGGAATCAGAGGCTGGGAATCAGAGGTGCTGAATCAGAGATGGGGAATCAGAGGCGGGGAATCAGAGGCGGGGAATCAGACGCGGGGAATCAGAGGTGGGCAATCAGAGGCGGGGAATCAGATATGGGGAATCAGAGGTGGGGAATCAGAGGCGGGGAAACAGAGGCGGGGAATCAGATATGGGGAATCAGAGGTGGGGCATCAGAGGTTGTGAATCACAGATGGGGAATCAGAGGCGGGGAATCAGAGGCAGGGAATCAGACGCGGGGAATCAGAGGCGGGGATTCAGAGCTGGGGAATCAGAGGCGGGGAATCAGAGTTGGGGAATCAGAGGCGGGGAATCAGATATGGGGAATCAGAGGCAGGGAATCTGAGGCGGGAAAACAGAGGCGGGGAATCAGATATGGGGAATCAGAGGCGGGGAATCAGAGGCAGGGAATCAGACACGGGGAATCAGAGGCGGGGAATCAGATATGGGGAATCAGAGGCGGGGAATTAGATATGGGGAATCAGAGGCTGGGAATCAGAGGGGGGAAACAGAGGCAGGGAATAAGATATGGGGAATCAGAGGTGGGGAATCAGGGGCGGGGAATCAGTGGCAGGGAATCAGAGGCGGGGAATCAGAGGCGGGGAATCAAAGGAAGGGAATCAGACACGGGGAATCAGAGGTGGGGAATCAGAGATGGGGAATCAGAAGCGGGGAATCACAGGCAGGGAATCAGACGCGGGGAATCAGAGGCGGGGAATCAGAGCTGGGGAATCAGAGGTGGGGAATCAGAGTCGGGGAATCAGAGGAAGGGAATCGGTTGTGCGGAATCAGAGATTGGGAATCAGATGTGGGGAATCAGAGGCAGTGAATCAGAGATGGGGAAACAGAGGCGGGGAATGAGAGGCGGGCAAGCAGAGGCGGGGAATTAGATATGGGGAATCAGAGGTGGGAAATCAGAGGTGGTGAATCAGAGATGGGGAATCACAGGCGGGGAATCAGAGGCAGCGAATAGAACGCGGGGAATCAGAGGCAGGGAATCAGAGCTGGGGAATCAGAGGCGGGGAATCAGATATGGGGAAACAGAGGCGGGGAATCAGAGGCGGGGAAGCAGAGGCGGGGAATCAGACATGGGGAATCGGATGTGGGGAATCAGAGGCGGGGAATCAGAGCTGGGGAATCAGAGGTGGGGAATCAGAGTTGGGGCATCAGAGGTGGGGAATTAGATATGGGGAAACAGGCGGGGAATCAGAGGCGGGGAAACAGAGGCGGGGAATCAGATATGGGGAATCAGAGGTGGGGAATCAGAGGCAGGGAATCAGATGTGCGGAATCAGAGATGGGGAATCAGAGGCAGGGAATCAGAATCAGAAGCGGGGAATCAGAGGCCGGGAATCAGATATGGGGAATCAGAGGCGGGGAATCAGAGGCGGGGAAACAGAGGCGGGGAATCAGATATGGGGAATCAGAGGTGGGGAATCAGGGGCAGGGAATCAGTGGCAGGGAATCAGAGGCGGGGAATCTGAGCCGGGGAATCAGAGGCAGGGAATCAGACACGGGGAATCAGAGGCGGGGAATCAGAGATGGTGAATCAGAGGCGGGGAATCAGAGGCAGGGAATCGGACGCCGGGAATCAGAGACGGGGAATCAGAGCTGGGGAATCAGAGGCGGGGAATCAGAGTTGGGGAATCAGAGGCGGGGAATCAGATATGGGGAAATAGAGGCGGGGAATCAGATATGGGGAATCAGAGGTGTGGAATCAGAGGTTGGGAATCAGAGGCAGGGAATCAGAGGCGGGGAAACAGAGGCGGGGAATCAGATATGGGGAATCAGAGGTGGCGAATCAAAGGCGGTGAAACAGAGATGGGGAATCAGGGCAGGGAATCAGAGGCAGGGAATCAGAGCTGGGGAAACAGAGGCGGGGAATCAGATATGGGGAATCAGAGGTGGGGAATCAGGGGCGGGGAATCAGTGGCAGGGAATCAGAGCTGGGGAATCAGAGGTGGGGTATCAGAGCTGGGGAAACAGAGGCGGGGAATCAGATATGGGGAATCAGAGGTGGGGAATCAGGGGCGGGGAATCAGTGGCAGGGAATCAGAGGCCGGGAATAAAAGGCGGGGAATCAGAGCTGGGGAATCAGAGGCGGGGAATCAGAGTTGGGGAATCAGAGGAGGGGAATCAGATATGGGGAAACAGAGGCCGGGAATCAGAGGCAGGGAATCGGACGCCGGGAATCAGAGGCGGGGAATCAGAGCTGGGGAATCAGAGGCGGGGAATCAGAGGAAGGGAATCAGATGTGCGGAATCGGAGATGGGGAATCAGAGGCAGGGAATCAGAGGCGGGGAATCAGAGGCGGGGAATCAGAGGCCGGGAATCAGATATGGGGAAACAGAGGCGGGGAATCCGAGGCGGGGAAACAGAGGCGGGGAATCAGATATGGGGAATCAGAGGTGGGGAATCAGAGGTTGGGAATCAGAGGCAGGGAATCAGAGGCTTGGAATCAGATGCAGGGAATCAGAGGCGGGGAATCAGAGGCGGGGAATCAGAGCTGGGGAATCAGAGATAGGGAATCAGATTTGGGGAATCAGAGGCGGGGACTTAGATATTGGGAAACAGAGGCGGGGAATCAGAGGCGGGGAAACCCAGGCGGGGAATCAGATATGGGGAATCAGAGGTGGGGAATCAGAGGCAAGGAATCAGATGTGCGGAATCAGAGATGGGGAATCAGAGGCAGGGAATCAGAATCAGAAGCAGGGAATCAGAGGCTGGGAATTAGAGGCCGGAATCAGATGCTGGGAATCAGAGGCCTGGAATCAGAGGCGGGGAATCAGAGGCAGGGAATCAGATGCGGGGAATCAGAGGCGGGGAATCAGAGCTGGGGAATCAGAGGCAGGGTATTAGAGTTGGGGAATCAGAGGCGGGGAATCAGATATGGGGAAACAGAGGTGGGGAATCAGAGGCGGGGAAACAGAGGCAGGGAATCAGATATGGGGAATCAGAGGCGGGGAATCAGAGGTGGGGAATCAAACACGGGGAATCAGAGCTGGGGAATCAGAGGCGGGGAATCAGAGTTGGGAATCAGAGGCGGGGAATCAGAGGCGGGGAAACAGAGGCGGGGAATCAGATATGGGGAATCAGAGGTGGGGAATCCGAGGTTGGGAATCAGAGGCAGGGAATCAGAGGCGGAAAATCAGAGGCGGGGAATCAGAGGAAGGGAATCAGATGTGCGGAATCGGAGATGGGGAATCAGAGGCAGGGAATCAGAGGCGGGGAATCAGAGGCGGGGAATCAGAGGCCGGGAATCAGATATGGGGAAACAGAGGCGGGGAATCCGAGGCGGGGAAACAGAGGCGGGGAATCAGATATGGGGAATCAGAGGTGGGGAATAAGAGGTTGGGAATCAGAGGCAGGGAATCAGAGGCTTGGAATCAGATGCAGGGAATCAGATGCGGGGAATCAGAGGCGGGGAATCAGAGCTGGGGAATCAGAGGTGGGGAATCAGATTTGGGGAATCAGAGGCGGGGACTTAGATATTGGGAAACAGAGGCGGGGAATCAGAGGCGGGGAAACCCAGGCGGGGAATCAGATATGGGGAATCAGAGGTGGGGAATCAGAGGCAAGGAATCAGATGTGCGGAATCATAGATGGGGAAACAGAGGCAGGGAATCAGAATCAGAAGCAGGGAATCAGAGGCCGGGAATCAGAGGCCGGAATCAGATGCTGGGAATCAGAGGCCTGGAATCAGAGGCGGTAAATCAGAGGCAGGGAATCAGATGCGGGGAATCAGAGGCGGGGAATCAGAGCTGGGGAATCAGAGGCGGGGTATTAGAGTTGGGGAATCAGAGGCGGGGAATCAGATATGGGGAAACAGAGGTGGGGAATCAGACGCGGGGAAACAGAGGCAGGGAATCAGATATGGGGAATAAGAGGCGGGGAATCAGAGGTGGGGAATCATAGGCAGGGAATCGGATGTGCGGAATCAGAGATGGGGAATCAGAGGCTGGGAATCAGAGGTGGTGAATCAGAGATGGGGAATCAGAGGCGGGGAATCAGAGGCAGGGAATCAGACGCGGGGAATCAGAGGTGGGCAATCAGAGGCGGGGAATCAGATATGGGGAATCAGAGGCGGGGAATCAGAGGCGGGGAAACAGAGGCGGGGAATCAGATATGGGGAATCAGAGGTGGGGCATCAGAGGTTGTGAATCACAGATGGGGAATCAGAGGCGGGGAATCAGAGGCAGGGAATCAGACGCGGGGAATCAGAGGCGGGGATTCAGAGCTGGGGAATCAGAGGCTGGGAATCAGAGTTGGGGAATCAGAGGCGGGGAATCAGATATGGGGAATCAGAGGCAAGGAATCAGAGGCGGGAAAACAGAGGCGGGGAATCAGATATGGGGAATCAGAGGCGGGAAATCAGAGGCAGGGAATCAGACACGGGGAATCAGAGGCGGGGAATCAGAGATGGGGAATCAGAGACGGGGAATCAGAGGCAGGGAATCGGATGCCGGGAATCAGAGGCGGGAAATCAGAGCTGGGGAATCAGAGGCGGGGAATCAGAGTTGGGGAATCAGAGGCGGCGAAGCAGATATGGGGAAATAGAGGCGGGGAATCAGACACGGGGAATCAGAGGCGGGGAATCAGAGATGGTGAATCAGAGGCGGGGAATCAGAGGCAGGGAATCGGACGCCGGGAATCAGAGACGGGGAATCAGAGCTGGGGAATCAGAGGCGGGGAATCAGAGTTGGGGAATCAGAGGCGGGGAATCAGATATGGGGAAATAGAGGCGGGGAATCAGATATGGGGAATCAGAGGTGTGGAATCAGAGGTTGGGAATCAGAGGCAGGGAATCAGAGGCGGGGAAACAGAGGCGGGGAATCAGATATGGGGAATCAGAGGTGGCGAATCAAAGGTGGTGAAACAGAGATGGGGAATCAGGGCAGGGAATCAGAGGCAGGGAATCAGAGCTGGGGAAACAGAGGCGGGGAATCAGATATGGGGAATAAGAGGTGGGGAATCAGGGGCGGGGAATCAGTGGCAGGGAATCAGAGCTGGGGAATCAGAGGTGGGGTATCAGAGCTGGGGAAACAGAGGCGGGGAATCAGATATGGGGAATCAGAGGTGGGGAATCAGGGGCGGGGAATCAGTGGCAGGGAATCAGAGGCCGGGAATAAAAGGCGGGGAATCAGAGCTGGGGAATCAGAGGCGGGGAATCAGAGTTGGGGAATCAGAGGAGGGGAATCAGATATGGGGAAACAGAGGCCGGGAATCAGAGGCAGGGAATCGGACGCCGGGAATCAGAGGCGGGGAATCAGAGCTGGGGAATCAGAGGCGGGGAATCAGAGGAAGGGAATCAGATGTGCGGAATCGGAGATGGGGAATCAGAGGCAGGGAATCAGAGGCGGGGAATCAGAGGCGGGGAATCAGAGGCCGGGAATCAGATATGGGGAAACAGAGGCGGGGAATCCGAGGCGGGGAAACAGAGGCGGGGAATCAGATATGGGGAATCAGAGGTGGGGAATCAGAGGTTGGGAATCAGAGGCAGGGAATCAGAGGCTTGGAATCAGATGCAGGGAATCAGAGGCGGGGAATCAGAGGCGGGGATTCAGAGCTGGGGAATCAGAGATAGGGAATCAGATTTGGGGAATCAGAGGCGGGGACTTAGATATTGGGAAACAGAGGCGGGGAATCAGAGGCGGGGAAACCCAGGCGGGGAATCAGATATGGGGAATCAGAGGTGGGGAATCAGAGGCAAGGAATCAGATGTGCGGAATCAGAGATGGGGAATCAGAGGCAGGGAATCAGAATCAGAAGCAGGGAATCAGAGGCTGGGAATTAGAGGCCGGAATCAGATGCTGGGAATCAGAGGCCTGGAATCAGAGGCGGGGAATCAGAGGCAGGGAATCAGATGCGGGGAATCAGAGGCGGGGAATCAGAGCTGGGGAATCAGAGGCAGGGTATTAGAGTTGGGGAATCAGAGGCGGGGAATCAGATATGGGGAAACAGAGGTGGGGAATCAGAGGCGGGGAAACAGAGGCAGGGAATCAGATATGGGGAATCAGAGGCGGGGAATCAGAGGTGGGGAATCAAACACGGGGAATCAGAGCTGGGGAATCAGAGGCGGGGAATCAGAGTTGGGAATCAGAGGCGGGGAATCAGAGGCGGGGAAACAGAGGCGGGGAATCAGATATTGGGAATCAGAGGTGGGGAATCCGAGGTTGGGAATCAGAGGCAGGGAATCAGAGGCGGAAAATCAGAGGCGGGGAATCAGAGGAAGGGAATCAGATGTGCGGAATCGGAGATGGGGAATCAGAGGCAGGGAATCAGAGGCGGGGAATCAGAGGCGGGGAATCAGAGGCCGGGAATCAGATATGGGGAAACAGAGGCGGGGAATCCGAGGCGGGGAAACAGAGGCGGGGAATCAGATATGGGGAATCAGAGGTGGGGAATAAGAGGTTGGGAATCAGAGGCAGGGAATCAGAGGCTTGGAATCAGATGCAGGGAATCAGATGCGGGGAATCAGAGGCGGGGAATCAGAGCTGGGGAATCAGAGGTGGGGAATCAGATTTGGGGAATCAGAGGCGGGGACTTAGATATTGGGAAACAGAGGCGGGGAATCAGAGGCGGGGAAACCCAGGCGGGGAATCAGATATGGGGAATCAGAGGTGGGGAATCAGAGGCAAGGAATCAGATGTGCGGAATCATAGATGGGGAAACAGAGGCAGGGAATCAGAATCAGAAGCAGGGAATCAGAGGCCGGGAATCAGAGGCCGGAATCAGATGCTGGGAATCAGAGGCCTGGAATCAGAGGCGGTAAATCAGAGGCAGGGAATCAGATGCGGGGAATCAGAGGCGGGGAATCAGAGCTGGGGAATCAGAGGCGGGGTATTAGAGTTGGGGAATCAGAGGCGGGGAATCAGATATGGGGAAACAGAGGTGGGGAATCAGACGCGGGGAAACAGAGGCAGGGAATCAGATATGGGGAATAAGAGGCGGGGAATCAGAGGTGGGGAATCATAGGCAGGGAATCGGATGTGCGGAATCAGAGATGGGGAATCAGAGGCTGGGAATCAGAGGTGGTGAATCAGAGATGGGGAATCAGAGGCGGGGAATCAGAGGCAGGGAATCAGACGCGGGGAATCAGAGGTGGGCAATCAGAGGCGGGGAATCAGATATGGGGAATCAGAGGCGGGGAATCAGAGGCGGGGAAACAGAGGCGGGGAATCAGATATGGGGAATCAGAGGTGGGGCATCAGAGGTTGTGAATCACAGATGGGGAATCAGAGGCGGGGAATCAGAGGCAGGGAATCAGACGCGGGGAATCAGAGGCGGGGATTCAGAGCTGGGGAATCAGAGGCTGGGAATCAGAGTTGGGGAATCAGAGGCGGGGAATCAGATATGGGGAATCAGAGGCAAGGAATCAGAGGCGGGAAAACAGAGGCGGGGAATCAGATATGGGGAATCAGAGGCGGGAAATCAGAGGCAGGGAATCAGACACGGGGAATCAGAGGCGGGGAATCAGAGATGGGGAATCAGAGACGGGGAATCAGAGGCAGGGAATCGGATGCCGGGAATCAGAGGCGGGAAATCAGAGCTGGGGAATCAGAGGCGGGGAATCAGAGTTGGGGAATCAGAGGCGGCGAAGCAGATATGGGGAAATAGAGGCGGGGAATCAGACACGGGGAATCAGAGGCGGGGAATCAGAGATGGTGAATCAGAGGCGGGGAATCAGAGGCAGGGAATCGGACGCCGGGAATCAGAGACGGGGAATCAGAGCTGGGGAATCAGAGGCGGGGAATCAGAGTTGGGGAATCAGAGGCGGGGAATCAGATATGGGGAAATAGAGGCGGGGAATCAGATATGGGGAATCAGAGGTGTGGAATCAGAGGTTGGGAATCAGAGGCAGGGAATCAGAGGCGGGGAAACAGAGGCGGGGAATCAGATATGGGGAATCAGAGGTGGCGAATCAAAGGCGGTGAAACAGAGATGGGGAATCAGGGCAGGGAATCAGAGGCAGGGAATCAGAGCTGGGGAAACAGAGGCGGGGAATCAGATATGGGGAATAAGAGGTGGGGAATCAGGGGCGGGGAATCAGTGGCAGGGAATCAGAGCTGGGGAATCAGAGGTGGGGTATCAGAGCTGGGGAAACAGAGGCGGGGAATCAGATATGGGGAATCAGAGGTGGGGAATCAGGGGCGGGGAATCAGTGGCAGGGAATCAGAGGCCGGGAATAAAAGGCGGGGAATCAGAGCTGGGGTATCAGAGGCGGGGAATCAGAGTTGGGGAATCAGAGGAGGGGAATCAGATATGGGGAAACAGAGGCCGGGAATCAGAGGCAGGGAATCGGACGCCGGTAATCAGAGGCGGGGAATCAGAGCTGGGGAATCAGAGGCGGGGAATCAGAGGAAGGGAATCAGATGTGCGGAATCGGAGATGGGGAATCAGAGGCAGGGAATCAGAGGCGGGGAATCAGAGGCGGGGAATCAGAGGCCGGGAATCAGATATGGGGAAACAGAGGCGGGGAATCCGAGGCGGGGAAACAGAGGCGGGGAATCAGATATGGGGAATCAGAGGTGGGGAATCAGAGGTTGGGAATCAGAGGCAGGGAATCAGAGGCTTGGAATCAGATGCAGGGAATCAGAGGCGGGGAATCAGAGGCGGGGAATCAGAGCTGGGGAATCAGAGATAGGGAATCAGATTTGGGGAATCAGAGGCGGGGACTTAGATATTGGGAAACAGAGGCGGGGAATCAGAGGCGGGGAAACCCAGGCGGGGAATCAGATATGGGGAATCAGAGGTGGGGAATCAGAGGCAAGGAATCAGATGTGCGGAATCAGAGATGGGGAATCAGAGGCAGGGAATCAGAATCAGAAGCAGGGAATCAGAGGCTGGGAATTAGAGGCCTGAATCAGATGCTGGGAATCAGAGGCCTGGAATCAGAGGCGGGGAATCAGAGGCAGGGAATCAGATGCGGGGAATCAGAGGCGGGGAATCAGAGCTGGGGAATCAGAGGCAGGGTATTAGAGTTGGGGAATCAGAGGCGGGGAATCAGATATGGGGAAACAGAGGTGGGGAATCAGAGGCGGGGAAACAGAGGCAGGGAATCAGATATGGGGAATCAGAGGCGGGGAATCAGAGGTGGGGAATCAAACACGGGGAATCAGAGCTGGGGAATCAGAGGCGGGGAATCAGAGTTGGGAATCAGAGGCGGGGAATCAGAGGCGGGGAAACAGAGGCGGGGAATCAGATATGGGGAATCAGAGGTGGGGAATCCGAGGTTGGGAATCAGAGGCAGGGAATCAGAGGCGGAAAATCAGAGGCGGGGAATCAGAGGAAGGGAATCAGATGTGCGGAATCGGAGATGGGGAATCAGAGGCAGGGAATCAGAGGCGGGGAATCAGAGGCGGGGAATCAGAGGCCGGGAATCAGATATGGGGAAACAGAGGCGGGGAATCCGAGGCGGGGAAACAGAGGCGGGGAATCAGATATGGGGAATCAGAGGTGGGGAATAAGAGGTTGGGAATCAGAGGCAGGGAATCAGAGGCTTGGAATCAGATGCAGGGAATCAGATGCGGGGAATCAGAGGCGGGGAATCAGAGCTGGGGAATCAGAGGTGGGGAATCAGATTTGGGGAATCAGAGGCGGGGACTTAGATATTGGGAAACAGAGGCGGGGAATCAGAGGCGGGGAAACCCAGGCGGGGAATCAGATATGGGGAATCAGAGGTGGGGAATCAGAGGCAAGGAATCAGATGTGCGGAATCATAGATGGGGAAACAGAGGCAGGGAATCAGAATCAGAAGCAGGGAATCAGAGGCCGGGAATCAGAGGCCGGAATCAGATGCTGGGAATCAGAGGCCTGGAATCAGAGGCGGGGAATCAGAGGCAGGGAATCAGATGCGGGGAATCAGAGGCGGGGAATCAGAGCTGGGGAATCAGAGGCGGGGTATTAGAGTTGGGGAATCAGAGGCGGGGAATCAGATATGGGGAAACAGAGGTGGGGAATCAGAGGCGGGGAAACAGAGGCAGGGAATCAGATATGGGGAATCAGAGGCGGGGAATCAGAGGTGGGGAATCATAGGCAGGGAATCGGATGTGCGGAATCAGAGATGGGGAATCAGAGGCTGGGAATCAGAGGTGGTGAATCAGAGATGGGGAATCAGAGGCGGGGAATCAGAGGCGGGGAATCAGACGCGGGGAATCAGAGGTGGGCAATCAGAGGCGGGGAATCAGATATGGGGAATCAGAGGCGGGGAATCAGAGGCGGGGAAACAGAGGCGGGGAATCATATATGGGGTATCAGAGGTGGGGCATCAGAGGTTGTGAATCACAGATGAGGAATCAGAGGCGGGGAATCAGAGGCAGGGAATCAGACGCGGGGAATCAGAGGCGGGGATTCAGAGCTGGGGAATCAGAGGCGGGGAATCAGAGTTGGGGAATCAGAGGCGGGGAATCAGATATGGGGAATCAGAGGCAGGGAATCAGAGGCGGGAAAACAGAGGCGGGGAATAAGATATGGGGAATCAGAGGCGGGGAATCAGAGGCAGGGAATCAGACACGGGGAATCAGAGGCGGGGAATCAGAGATGGGGAATCAGAGGCGGGGAATCAGAGGCAGGGAATCGGATGCCGGGAATCAGAGGCGGGAAATCAGAGGCAGGAAATCAGACAGGGATTCAGAGGCTGGGAATCAGACGGGGGGAATCAAAGGCGGGGAATCAGAGCTGGTGAATCAGAGGCAGGGAATCAGAGTTGGGGATTCAGAGGCGGGGAATCAGATATGGGGAAACAGAGGCGGGGAATGAGAGGCGGGCAAGCAGAGGCGGGGAATTAGATATGGGGAATCAGAGGTGGGAAATCAGAGGTGGTGAATCAGAGATGGGGAATCACAGGCGGGGAATCAGAGGCAGCGAATAGAACGCGGGGAATCAGAGGCAGGGAATCAGAGCTGGGGAATCAGAGGCGGGGAATCAGATATGGGGAAACAGAGGCGGGGAATCAGAGGCGGGGAAACTGAGGCGGGGAATCAGACATGGGGAATCGGATGCGGGGAATCAGAGTCGGGGAATCAGAGCTGGGGAATCAGAGGTGGGGCATCAGAGTTGGGGCATCAGAGGTGGGGAATTAGATATGGGGAAACAGAGGCGGGGAATCAGAGGCGGGGAAACAGAGGCGGGGAATCAGATATGGGGAATCAGAGGTGGGGAATCAGAGGCAGGGAATCAGATGTGCGGAATCAGAGATGGGGAATCAGAGGCAGGGAATCAGAATCAGAAGCGGGGAATCAGAGGCCGGGAATCAGAGGCCGGGAATCAGATGCTGGGAATAAGAGGCCGGGAATCAGAGGTGGGGAATCAGAGTCTGGGAATCAGAGATGGGGATTCAGAGGTGGGGAATGAGATATGGAGAATCAGAGGCGGGGAATCAGAGGCGGGGAAACAGAGGTGGGGAATCAGATATGGGGAAATAGAGGCGGGGAATCAGATATGGGGAATCAGAGGTGTGGAATCAGAGGTTGGGAATCAGAGGCAGGGAATCAGAGTCGGGGAAACAGAGGCGGGTAATCAGATATGTGGAATCAGAGGTGGCGAATCAAGGGCGGTGAAACAGAGATGGGGAATCAGGGCAGGGAATCAGAGGCAGGGAATCAAACACGGGGAATCAGAGCTGGGGAATCAGAGGCGGGGAATCAGAGTTGGGAATCAGAGGCGGGGAATCAGAGGCGGGGAAACAGAGGCGGGGAATCAGATATGGGGAATCAGAGGTGGGGAATCCGAGGTTGGGAATCAGAGGCAGGGAATCAGAGGCGGGGAATCAGAGGCGGGGAATCAGAGGAAGGGAATCAGATGTGCGGAATCGGAGATGGGGAATCAGAGGCAGGGAATCAGAGGCGGGGAATCAGAGGCGGGGAATCAGAGGCCGGGAATCAGATATGGGGAAACAGAGGCGGGGAATCCGAGGCGGGGAAACAGAGGCGGGGAATCAGATATGGGGAATCAGAGGTGGGGAATCAGAGGTTGGGAATCAGAGGCAGGGAATCAGAGGCTTGGAATCAGATGCAGGGAATCAGATGCGGGGAATCAGAGGCGGGGAATCAGAGCTGGGGAATCAGAGGTAGGGAATCAGATTTGGGGAATCAGAGGCGGGGACTTAGATATTGGGAAACAGAGGCGTGGAATCAGAGGCGGGGAAACCCAGGCGGGGAATCAGATATGGGGAATCAGAGGTGGGGAATCAGAGGCAAGGAATCAGATGTGCGGAATCAGAGATGGGGAATCAGAGGCAGGGAATCAGAATCAGAAGCAGGGAATCAGAGGCCGGGAATTAGAGGCCGGAATCTGATGCTGGGAATCAGAGGCCTGGAATCAGAGGCGGGGAATCAGAGGCAGGGAATCAGATGCGGGGAATCAGAGGCGGGGAATCAGAGCTGGGGAATCAGAGGCAGGGTATTAGAGTTGGGGAATCAGAGGCGGGGAATCAGATATGGGGAAACAGAGGTGGGGAATCAGAGGCGGGGAAACAGAGGCAGGGAATCAGATATGGGGAATCAGAGGCGGGGAATCAGAGGTGGGGAATCATAGGCAGGGAATCGGATGTGCGGAATCAGAGATGGGGAATCAGAGGCTGGGAATCAGAGGTGGTGAATCAGAGATGGGGAATCAGAGGCGGGGAATCAGAGGCGGGGAATCAGACGCGGGGAATCAGAGGTGGGCAATCAGAGGCGGGGAATCAGATATGGGGAATCAGAGGTGGGGAATCAGAGGCGGGGAAACAGAGGCGGGGAATCAGATATGGGGAATCAGAGGTGGGGCATCAGAGGTTGTGAATCACAGATGGGGATTCAGAGGCGGGGAATCAGAGGCAGGGAATCAGACGCGGGGAATCAGAGGCGGGGATTCAGAGCTGGGGAATCAGAGGCGGGGAATCAGAGTTGGGGAATCAGAGGCGGGGAATCAGATATGGGGAATCAGAGGCAGGGAATCTGAGGCGGGAAAACAGAGGCGGGGAATCAGATATGGGGAATCAGAGGCGGGGAATCAGAGGCAGGGAATCAGACACGGGGAATCAGAGGCGGGGAATCAGATATGGGGAATCAGAGGCGGGGAATTAGATATGGGGAATCAGAGGCTGGGAATCAGAGGGGGGGAAACAGAGGCGGGGAATAAGATATGGGGAATCAGAGGTGGGGAATCAGGGGCGGGGAATCAGTGGCAGGGAATCAGAGGCGGGGAATCAGAGGCGGGGAATCAAAGGAAGGGAATCAGACACGGGGAATCAGAGGTGGGGAATCAGAGGTTGGGAATCAGAGGCAGGGAATCAGAGGCTTGGAATCAGATGCAGGGAATCAGATGCGGGGAATCAGAGGCGGGGAATCAGAGCTGGGGAATCAGAGGTAGGGAATCAGATTTGGGGAATCAGAGGCGGGGACTTAGATATTGGGAAACAGAGGCGTGGAATCAGAGGCGGGGAAACCCAGGCGGGGAATCAGATATGGGGAATCAGAGGTGGGGAATCAGAGGCAAGGAATCAGATGTGCGGAATCAGAGATGGGGAATCAGAGGCAGGGAATCAGAATCAGAAGCAGGGAATCAGAGGCCGGGAATTAGAGGCCGGAATCTGATGCTGGGAATCAGAGGCCTGGAATCAGAGGCGGGGAATCAGAGGCAGGGAATCAGATGCGGGGAATCAGAGGCGGGGAATCAGAGCTGGGGAATCAGAGGCAGGGTATTAGAGTTGGGGAATCAGAGGCGGGGAATCAGATATGGGGAAACAGAGGTGGGGAATCAGAGGCGGGGAAACAGAGGCAGGGAATCAGATATGGGGAATCAGAGGCGGGGAATCAGAGGTGGGGAATCATAGGCAGGGAATCGGATGTGCGGAATCAGAGATGGGGAATCAGAGGCTGGGAATCAGAGGTGGTGAATCAGAGATGGGGAATCAGAGGCGGGGAATCAGAGGCGGGGAATCAGACGCGGGGAATCAGAGGTGGGCAATCAGAGGCGGGGAATCAGATATGGGGAATCAGAGGTGGGGAATCAGAGGCGGGGAAACAGAGGCGGGGAATCAGATATGGGGAATCAGAGGTGGGGCATCAGAGGTTGTGAATCACAGATGGGGATTCAGAGGCGGGGAATCAGAGGCAGGGAATCAGACGCGGGGAATCAGAGGCGGGGATTCAGAGCTGGGGAATCAGAGGCGGGGAATCAGAGTTGGGGAATCAGAGGCGGGGAATCAGATATGGGGAATCAGAGGCAGGGAATCTGAGGCGGGAAAACAGAGGCGGGGAATCAGATATGGGGAATCAGAGGCGGGGAATCAGAGGCAGGGAATCAGACACGGGGAATCAGAGGCGGGGAATCAGATATGGGGAATCAGAGGCGGGGAATTAGATATGGGGAATCAGAGGCTGGGAATCAGAGGGGGGGAAACAGAGGCGGGGAATAAGATATGGGGAATCAGAGGTGGGGAATCAGGGGCGGGGAATCAGTGGCAGGGAATCAGAGGCGGGGAATCAGAGGCGGGGAATCAAAGGAAGGGAATCAGACACGGGGAATCAGAGGTGGGGAATCAGAGATGGGGAATCAGAGGCGGGGAATCACAGGCAGGGAATCAGACGCGGGGAATCAGAGGCGGGGAATCAGAGCTGGGGAATCAGAGCTGGGGAATCAGAGTCGGGGAATCAGAGGAAGGGAATCGGTTGTGCGGAATCAGAGATTGGGAATCAGATGTGGGGAATCAGAGGCAGTGAATCAGAGATGGGGAATCAGAGGCGGGGAATCAGAGGCAGGAAATAAGACAGGGATTCAGAGGCTGGGAATCAGACGGGGGGAATCAAAGGCGGGGAATCAGAGCTGGTGAATCAGAGGCAGGGAATCAGAGTTGGGGATTCAGAGGCGGGGAATCAGATATGGGGAAACAGAGGCGGGGAATGAGAGGCGGGCAAGCAGAGGCGGGGAATTAGATATGGGGAATCAGAGGTGGGAAATCAGAGGTGGTGAATCAGAGATGGGGAATCACAGGCGGGGAATCAGAGGCAGCGAATAGAACGCGGGGAATCAGAGGCAGGGAATCAGAGCTGGGGAATCAGAGGCGGGGAATCAGATATGGGGAAACAGAGGCGGGGAATTAGAGGCGGGGAAACAGAGGCGGGGAATCAGACATGGGGAATCGGATGTGGGGAATCAGAGGTGGGGAATCAGAGCTGGGGAATCAGAGGTGGGGAATCAGAGTTGGGGCATCAGAGGTGGGGAATTAGATATGGGGAAACAGGCGGGGAATCAGAGGCGGGGAAACAGAGGCGGGGAATCAGATATGGGGAATCAGAGGTGGGGAATCAGAGGCAGGGAATCAGATGTGCGGAATCAGAGATGGGGAATCAGAGGCAGGGAATCAGAATCAGAAGCGGGGAATCAGAGGCCGGGAATCAGATATGGGGAATCAGAGGCGGGGAATCAGAGGCGGGGAAACAGAGGCGGGGAATCAGATATGGGGAATCAGAGGTGGGGAATCAGGGGCAGGGAATCAGTGGCAGGGAATCAGAGGCGGGGAATCTGAGCCGGGGAATCAGAGGCAGGGAATCAGACACGGGGAATCAGAGGCGGGGAATCAGAGATGGTGAATCAGAGGCGGGGAATCAGAGGCAGGGAATCGGACGCCGGGAATCAGAGGCGGGGAATCAGAGCTGGGGAATCAGAGGCGGGGAATCAGAGTTGGGGAATCAGAGGCGGGGAATCAGATATGGGGAAATAGAGGCGGGGAATCAGATATGGGGAATCAGAGGTGTGGAATCAGAGGTTGGGAATCAGAGGCAGGGAATCAGAGGCGGGGAAACAGAGGCGGGGAATCAGATATGGGGAATCAGAGGTGGCGAATCAAAGGCGGTGAAACAGAGATGGGGAATCAGGGCAGGGAATCAGAGGCAGGGAATCAGAGCTGGGGAAACAGAGGCGGGGAATCAGATATGGGGAATCAGAGGTGGGGAATCAGGGGCGGGGAATCAGTGGCAGGGAATCAGAGCTGGGGAATCAGAGGTGGGGAATCAGAGCTGGGGAAACAGAGGCGGGGAATCAGATATGGGGAATCAGAGGTGGGGAATCAGGGGCGGGGAATCAGTGGCAGGGAATCAGAGGCCGGGAATAAAAGGCGGGGAATCAGAGCTGGGGAATCAGAGGCGGGGAATCAGAGTTGGGGAATCAGAGGAGGGGAATCAGATATGGGGAAACAGAGGCCGGGAATCAGAGGCAGGGAAACAGAGGCGGGGAATCAGATATGGGGAATCAGAGGTGCGGAATTTGAGGTTGCGAATCAGAGGCGGGGAATCAGAGGCGGGGAATCAGAGGCAGGGAATCGGATGTGCGGAATCAGAGATGGGGAATCAGAGGTGGGGATTCAGAGGTGGTGAATCAGAAAAGGGGAATCAGAGGCTGGGAATCAGAGGCAGGGAATCAGACGCAGGGAATCAGAGGCGGGGAATCATAGCTGGCGAATTAGTGGAGGGGAATAAGAGTTGGGGAATCAGAGGCGGGGAATCAGATATGGGGAAACAGAGGCGGGGAATCAGAGGCGGGGAAACAGAGGTAGGGAATCAGATATGGGGAATCAGAGGTGGGGAATCAGAGGCAGGGAATCAGATGTGCGGAATCAGAGATGGGGAATCAGAGGCAGGGAATCAGAATCTGAAGCAGGGAATCAGAGGCCGGGAATCAGTGGCCGGAATCAGATGCTGGGAATCAGAGGCCTGGAATCAGAGGCGGGGAATCAGAGGCAGGGAATCTGATGCGGGGAATCAGAGGCGGGGAATCAGAGGCGGGGAATCAGAGCTGGGGAATCAGAGGTGGGGAATCAGAGGCGGGGAAACAGAGGCAGGGAATCAGATATGGGGAATCAGAGGCGGGAATCAGAGGTGGGGAATCATAGGCAGGGAATCGGATGTGCGGAATCAGAGATGGGGAATCAGAGGCCGGGAATGAGAGGTGGTGAATCAGATATGGGGAATCAGAGGCGGGGAATCAGAGGCAGTGAATCAGATGCGGGGAATCAGAGGTGGGCAATCAGAGGCGGGGAATCAGATATGGGGAATCAGAGGCGGGGAATCAGAGGCGGGGAAACAGAGGTGGGGAATCAGATATGGGGAATCAGAGGTGGGGCATCAGAGGTTGTGAATCACAGATGGGGAATTAGAGGCGGGGAATCAGAGGCAGGGAATCAGACTCGGGGAATCAGAGTCGGGGATTCAGAGCTGGGGAATCAGAAGCGGGGAATGAGAGTTGGGGAATCAGAGGTGGGGAATCAGATATGGGGAATCAGAGGCAGGGAATCAGAGGCGGGGAATCAGAGGCAGGGAATCAGACGCGGGGAATCTGAGGCGGGGAATCAGAGCTGGGGAATCAGAGGTGGGGAATCAGAGTTGGGGAATCAGAGGCAGGGAATTGGATGTGCGGAATCAGAGATGGGGAATCAGAGGTGGGGAATCAGAGGCGGTGAATCAGAGATGGGGAATCAGAGGCGGGGAATCAGAGGCAGGAAATCAGACACGGGGATTCAGAGGCTGGGAATCAGACGGGGGGAATCAAAGGCGGGGAATCAGAGCTGGGGAATCTGAGGCAGGGAATCAGAGTTGGGGATTCAGAGGCGGGGAATCAGATATGGGGAAACAGAGGCGGGGAATCAGAGGCGGGAAAACAGAGGCGGGGAATTAGATATGGGGAATCAGAGGTGGGGAATCAGAGGTGTTGAATCAGAGATGGGGAATCAGAGGCGGGGAATCAGAGGCAGGGAATCGGACGCCGGAAATCAGAGGCGGGGAATCAGAGCTGGGGAATCAGAGGCGGGGAATCAGAGTTGGTGAATCAGAGGCGGGGAATCAGATATGGGGAAATAGAAGCGTGGAATCAGATATGGGGAATCAGAGGTGTGGAATCAGAGGTTGGGAATCAGAGGCAGGGAATAAGAGGCGGGGAAACAGAGGCGGGGAATCAGATATGGGGAATCAGAGGTGGCGAATCAAATGCGTTGAAACAGAGATGGGGAATCAGGGCAGGGAATCAGAGGCAGGGAATCAGAGCTGGGGAAACAGAGGCGGGGAATCAGATATGGGGAATCAGAGGTGGGGAATCAGGGGCGGGGAATCAGTGGCAGGGAATCAGAGCTGGGGAATCAGAGGTGGGGAATCAGAGCTGTGGAAACAGAGGCGGGGAATCAGATATGGGGAATCAGAGGTGGGGAATCCGGGGCGGGGAATCAGTGGCAGGGAATCAGAGGCCGGGAATAAAAGGCGGGGAATCAGAGCTGGGGAATCAGAGGCGGGGAATCAGAGTTGGGGAATCAGAGGAGGGGAATCAGATATGGGGAAACAGAGGCCGGAATCAGAGGCAGGGAAACAGAGGCGGGGAATCAGATATGGGGAATCAGATGCTGGGAATAAGAGGCCAGGAATCAGAGGTGGGGAATCAGAGTCTGGGAATCAGAGATGGGGATTCAGAGGCGGGGAATGAGATATGGAGAATCAGAGGCGGGGAATCAGGGGCGGGGAAACAGAGGTGGAGAATCAGATATGGGGAATCAGACGTGGCGAATCAAAGGCGGTGAATCAGAGATGGGGAATCAGAGGCAGGGAATCAGATGCGGGGATTCAGAGGCGGGGAATCAGAGCTGGCGAATCAGAGGCGGGGAATCAGAGGTGGGCAATCAGAGCCGGGGAATCAGATATGGGGAATCAGAGGCGGGGAATCAGAGGCGGGGAAACAGAGGCGGGGAATCAGATATGGGGAATCAGAGGTGGGGAATCAGAGATGGGGAATCAAGGCGGGGAATCAGAGGGAGGGAATCAGACGCGGGGAATCAGAGGTGGGGATTCAGAGCTGGGGAATCAGAGGCGGGTAATCAGAGTTCGGGAATCAGAGGCAGGGAATCAGATATGGGGAATCAGAGGCGGGGAATCAGAGGCGGGGAAACAGAGGCGGGGAATCAGATATGGGGAATCAGAGGTGGTGAATCAGGGGCAGGGAATCAGTGGCAGGGAATCAGAGGCGGGGAATCTGAGGCGGGGAATCAGAGGCTGGGAATCAGACACGGGGAATCAGAGGCGGGGAATCAGAGATGGGGAATCAGAGGCGGGGAATCAGAGGCAGGGAAACGGATGCCGGGAATCAGAGGCGGGGAATCAGAGCTGGGGAATCACAGGCGGGGAATCAGAGTTGGGGAATCAGAGGCGGGGAATCAGATATGGGGAAATAGAGGCGGGGAATCAGATATGGGGAATCAGAGGTGTGGAATCAGAGGTTGGGAATCAGAGGCAGGGAATCAGAGGCGGGGAATCAGAGGAAGGGAATCGGTTGTGCGGAATCAGAGATTGGGAATCAGATGTGGGGAATCAGAGGCAGTGAATCAGAGATGGGGAATCAGAGGCGGGGAATCAGAGGCAGGAAATAAGACAGGGATTCAGAGGCTGGGAATCAGACGGGGGGAATCAAAGGCGGGGAATCAGAGCTGGTGAATCAGAGGCAGGGAATCAGAGTTGGGGATTCAGAGGCGGGGAATCAGATATGGGGAAACAGAGGCGGGGAATGAGAGGCGGGCAAGCAGAGGCGGGGAATTAGATATGGGGAATCAGAGGTGGGAAATCAGAGGTGGTGAATCAGAGATGGGGAATCACAGGCGGGGAATCAGAGGCAGCGAATAGAACGCGGGGAATCAGAGGCAGGGAATCAGAGCTGGGGAATCAGAGGCGGGGAATCAGATATGGGGAAACAGAGGCGGGGAATTAGAGGCGGGGAAACAGAGGCGGGGAATCAGACATGGGGAATCGGATGTGGGGAATCAGAGGCGGGGAATCAGAGCTGGGGAATCAGAGGTGGGGAATCAGAGTTGGGGCATCAGAGGTGGGGAATTAGATATGGGGAAACAGGCGGGGAATCAGAGGCGGGGAAACAGAGGCGGGGAATCAGATATGGGGAATCAGAGGTGGGGAATCAGAGGCAGGGAATCAGATGTGCGGAATCAGAGATGGGGAATCAGAGGCAGGGAATCAGAATCAGAAGCGGGGAATCAGAGGCCGGGAATCAGATATGGGGAATCAGAGGCGGGGAATCAGAGGCGGGGAAACAGAGGCGGGGAATCAGATATGGGGAATCAGAGGTGGGGAATCAGGGGCAGGGAATCAGTGGCAGGGAATCAGAGGCGGGGAATCTGAGCCGGGGAATCAGAGGCAGGGAATCAGACACGGGGAATCAGAGGCGGGGAATCAGAGATGGTGAATCAGAGGCGGGGAATCAGAGGCAGGGAATCGGACGCCGGGAATCAGAGGCGGGGAATCAGAGCTGGGGAATCAGAGGCGGGGAATCAGAGTTGGGGAATCAGAGGCGGGGAATCAGATATGGGGAAATAGAGGCGGGGAATCAGATATGGGGAATCAGAGGTGTGGAATCAGAGGTTGGGAATCAGAGGCAGGGAATCAGAGGCGGGGAAACAGAGGCGGGGAATCAGATATGGGGAATCAGAGGTGGCGAATCAAAGGCGGTGAAACAGAGATGGGGAATCAGGGCAGGGAATCAGAGGCAGGGAATCAGAGCTGGGGAAACAGAGGCGGGGAATCAGATATGGGGAATCAGAGGTGGGGAATCAGGGGCGGGGAATCAGTGGCAGGGAATCAGAGCTGGGGAATCAGAGGTGGGGAATCAGAGCTGGGGAAACAGAGGCGGGGAATCAGATATGGGGAATCAGAGGTGGGGAATCAGGGGCGGGGAATCAGTGGCAGGGAATCAGAGGCCGGGAATAAAAGGCGGGGAATCAGAGCTGGGGAATCAGAGGCGGGGAATCAGAGTTGGGGAATCAGAGGAGGGGAATCAGATATGGGGAAACAGAGGCCGGGAATCAGAGGCAGGGAAACAGAGGCGGGGAATCAGATATGGGGAATCAGAGGTGCGGAATTTGAGGTTGCGAATCAGAGGCGGGGAATCAGAGGCGGGGAATCAGAGGCAGGGAATCGGATGTGCGGAATCAGAGATGGGGAATCAGAGGTGGGGATTCAGAGGTGGTGAATCAGAAAAGGGGAATCAGAGGCTGGGAATCAGAGGCAGGGAATCAGACGCAGGGAATCAGAGGCGGGGAATCATAGCTGGCGAATTAGTGGAGGGGAATAAGAGTTGGGGAATCAGAGGCGGGGAATCAGATATGGGGAAACAGAGGCGGGGAATCAGAGGCGGGGAAACAGAGGTAGGGAATCAGATATGGGGAATCAGAGGTGGGGAATCAGAGGCAGGGAATCAGATGTGCGGAATCAGAGATGGGGAATCAGAGGCAGGGAATCAGAATCTGAAGCAGGGAATCAGAGGCCGGGAATCAGTGGCCGGAATCAGATGCTGGGAATCAGAGGCCTGGAATCAGAGGCGGGGAATCAGAGGCAGGGAATCTGATGCGGGGAATCAGAGGCGGGGAATCAGAGGCGGGGAATCAGAGCTGGGGAATCAGAGGTGGGGAATCAGAGGCGGGGAAACAGAGGCAGGGAATCAGATATGGGGAATCAGAGGCGGGAATCAGAGGTGGGGAATCATAGGCAGGGAATCGGATGTGCGGAATCAGAGATGGGGAATCAGAGGCCGGGAATGAGAGGTGGTGAATCAGATATGGGGAATCAGAGGCGGGGAATCAGAGGCAGTGAATCAGATGCGGGGAATCAGAGGTGGGCAATCAGAGGCGGGGAATCAGATATGGGGAATCAGAGGCGGGGAATCAGAGGCGGGGAAACAGAGGTGGGGAATCAGATATGGGGAATCAGAGGTGGGGCATCAGAGGTTGTGAATCACAGATGGGGAATTAGAGGCGGGGAATCAGAGGCAGGGAATCAGACTCGGGGAATCAGAGTCGGGGATTCAGAGCTGGGGAATCAGAAGCGGGGAATGAGAGTTGGGGAATCAGAGGTGGGGAATCAGATATGGGGAATCAGAGGCAGGGAATCAGAGGCGGGGAATCAGAGGCAGGGAATCAGACGCGGGGAATCTGAGGCGGGGAATCAGAGCTGGGGAATCAGAGGTGGGGAATCAGAGTTGGGGAATCAGAGGCAGGGAATTGGATGTGCGGAATCAGAGATGGGGAATCAGAGGTGGGGAATCAGAGGCGGTGAATCAGAGATGGGGAATCAGAGGCGGGGAATCAGAGGCAGGAAATCAGACACGGGGATTCAGAGGCTGGGAATCAGACGGGGGGAATCAAAGGCGGGGAATCAGAGCTGGGGAATCTGAGGCAGGGAATCAGAGTTGGGGATTCAGAGGCGGGGAATCAGATATGGGGAAACAGAGGCGGGGAATCAGAGGCGGGAAAACAGAGGCGGGGAATTAGATATGGGGAATCAGAGGTGGGGAATCAGAGGTGTTGAATCAGAGATGGGGAATCAGAGGCGGGGAATCAGAGGCAGGGAATCGGACGCCGGGAATCAGAGGCGGGGAATCAGAGCTGGGGAATCAGAGGCGGGGAATCAGAGTTGGTGAATCAGAGGCGGGGAATCAGATATGGGGAAATAGAAGCGTGGAATCAGATATGGGGAATCAGAGGTGTGGAATCAGAGGTTGGGAATCAGAGGCAGGGAATAAGAGGCGGGGAAACAGAGGCGGGGAATCAGATATGGGGAATCAGAGGTGGCGAATCAAATGCGTTGAAACAGAGATGGGGAATCAGGGCAGGGAATCAGAGGCAGGGAATCAGAGCTGGGGAAACAGAGGCGGGGAATCAGATATGGGGAATCAGAGGTGGGGAATCAGGGGCGGGGAATCAGTGGCAGGGAATCAGAGCTGGGGAATCAGAGGTGGGGAATCAGAGCTGTGGAAACAGAGGCGGGGAATCAGATATGGGGAATCAGAGGTGGGGAATCCGGGGCGGGGAATCAGTGGCAGGGAATCAGAGGCCGGGAATAAAAGGCGGGGAATCAGAGCTGGGGAATCAGAGGCGGGGAATCAGAGTTGGGGAATCAGAGGAGGGGAATCAGATATGGGGAAACAGAGGCCGGAATCAGAGGCAGGGAAACAGAGGCGGGGAATCAGATATGGGGAATCAGATGCTGGGAATAAGAGGCCGGGAATCAGAGGTGGGGAATCAGAGTCTGGGAATCAGAGATGGGGATTCAGAGGCGGGGAATGAGATATGGAGAATCAGAGGCGGGGAATCAGGGGCGGGGAAACAGAGGTGGAGAATCAGATATGGGGAATCAGACGTGGCGAATCAAAGGCGGTGAATCAGAGATGGGGAATCAGAGGCAGGGAATCAGATGCGGGGATTCAGAGGCGGGGAATCAGAGCTGGCGAATCAGAGGCGGGGAATCAGAGGTGGGCAATCAGAGCCGGGGAATCAGATATGGGGAATCAGAGGCGGGGAATCAGAGGCGGGGAAACAGAGGCGGGGAATCAGATATGGGGAATCAGAGGTGGGGAATCAGAGATGGGGAATCAAGGCGGGGAATCAGAGGGAGGGAATCAGACGCGGGGAATCAGAGGTGGGGATTCAGAGCTGGGGAATCAGAGGCGGGGAATCAGAGTTCGGGAATCAGAGGCAGGGAATCAGATATGGGGAATCAGAGGCGGGGAATCAGAGGCGGGGAAACAGAGGCGGGGAATCAGATATGGGGAATCAGAGGTGGGGAATCAGGGGCAGGGAATCAGTGGCAGGGAATCAGAGGCGGGGAATCTGAGGCGGGGAATCAGAGGCTGGGAATCAGACACGGGGAATCAGAGGCGGGGAATCAGAGATGGGGAATCAGAGGCGGGGAATCAGAGGCAGGGAATCGGATGCCGGGAATCAGAGGCGGGGAATCAGAGCTGGGGAATCACAGGCGGGGAATCAGAGTTGGGGAATCAGAGGCGGGGAATCAGATATGGGGAAATAGAGGCGGGGAATCAGATATGGGGAATCAGAGGTGTGGAATCAGAGGTTGGGAATCAGAGGCAGGGAATCAGAGGCGGGGAAACAGAGGCGGGGAATCAGATATGGGGAATCAGAGGTGACGAATCAAAGGCGGTGAAACAGAGATGGGGAATCAGAGGCGGGGAATCAGAGGCAGGGAATCAGAGCTGGGGAAACAGAGGCGGGGAATCAGATATGGGGAATCAGAGGTGGGGAATCAGGGGCGGGGAATCAGTGGCAGGGAATCAGAGGCCGGGAATAAAAGGCGGGGAATCAGAGCTGGGGAATCAGAGGCGGGGAATCAGAGTTGGGGAATCAGAGGAGGGGAATCAGATATGGGGAAACAGAGGCCGGGAATCAGAGGCAGGGAAACAGAGGCGGGGAATCAGATATGGGGAATCAGAGGTGGGGAATTAGAGGTTGCGAATCAGAGGCGGGGAATCAGAGGCAGGGAATCAGAGGCAGGGAATCGGATGTGCGGAATCAGAGATGGGGAATCAGAGGCGGGGAATCAGAGGTGGGCAATCAGAGCCGGGGAATCAGATATGGGGAATCAGAGGCGGGGAATCAGAGGCGGGGAAACAGAGGCGGGGAATCAGATATGGGGAATCAGAGGTGGGGAATCAGAGATGGGGAATCAAGGCGGGGAATCAGAGGGAGGGAATCAGACGCGGGGAATCAGAGGTGGGGATTCAGAGCTGGGGAATCAGAGTTCGGGAATCAGAGGCAGGGAATCAGATATGGGGAATCAGAGGCGGGGAATCAGAGGCGGGGAAACAGAGGCGGGGAATCAGATATGGGGAATCAGAGGTGGGGAATCAGGGGCAGGGAATCAGTGGCAGGGAATCAGAGGCGGGGAATCTGAGGCGGGGAATCAGAGGCTGGGAATCAGACACGGGGAATCAGAGGCGGGGAATCAGAGATGGGGAATCAGAGGCGGGGAATCAGAGGCAGGGAATCGGATGCCGGGAATCAGAGGCGGGGAATCAGAGCTGGGGAATCAGAGGCGGGGTATCAGAGTTGGGGAATCAGAGGCGGGGAATCAGATATGGGGAAATAGAGGCGGGGAATCAGATATGGGGAATCAGAGGTGTGGAATCAGAGGTTGGGAATCAGAGGCAGGGAATCAGAGGCGGGGAAACAGAGGCGGGGAATCAGATATGGGGAATCAGAGGTGGCGAATCAAAGGCGGTGAAACAGAGATGGGGAATCAGAGGCGGGGAATCAGAGGCAGGGAATCAGAGCTGGGGAAACAGAGGCGGGGAATCAGATATGGGGAATCAGAGGTGGGGAATCAGGGGCGGCGAATCAGTGGCAGGGAATCAGAGGCCGGGAATAAAAGGCGGGGAATCAGAGCTGGGGAATCAGAGGCGGGGAATCAGAGTTGGGGAATCAGAGGAGGGGAATCAGATATGGGGAAACAGAGGCCGGGAATCAGAGGCAGGGAAACAGAGGCGGGGAATCAGATATGGGGAATCAGAGGTGGGGAATTAGAGGTTGCGAATCAGAGGCGGGGAATCAGAGGCAGGGAATCAGAGGCAGGGAATCGGATGTGCGGAATCAGAGATGGGGAATCAGAGGTGGGGATTCAGAGGTTGTGAATCAGAGAAGGGGAATCAGAGGCTGGGAATCAGAGGCAGGGAATCAGACGCAGGGAATCAGAGGCGGGGAATCATAGCTGGCGAATTAGAGGAGGGGAATCAGAGTTGGGGAATCAGAGTCGGGGAATCAGATATGGGGAAACAGAGGCGGG
Source organism: Narcine bancroftii (assembly GCF_036971445.1). NCBI lineage: Eukaryota > Metazoa > Chordata > Chondrichthyes > Torpediniformes > Narcinidae > Narcine > Narcine bancroftii. The sequence continues at coordinate 107,085,458 of NC_091474.1, read as the reverse complement.
GAATCAGAGGCGGGGAATCAGAGGCGGGTAATCAGATATGGGGAATCAGAGGTGGGGAATCAGAGGCAGGGAATCAGAATCAGAAGCAGGGAATCAGAGGCCGGGAATCAGAGGCCGGAATCAGATGCTGGGAATCAGAGGCCTGGAATCAGAGGCGGGGAATCAGAGGCAGGGAATCAGATGCGGGGAATCAGAGGCGGGGAATCAGAGCTGGGGAATCAGAGGCAGGGTATTAGAGTTGGGGAATCAGAGGCGGGGAATCAGATATGGGGAAGCAGAGGTGGGGAATCAGAGGCGGGGAATCATAGGCAGGGAATCGGATGTGCGGATTCAGAGATGGGGAATCAGAAGCCGGGAATGAGAGGTGGTGAATCAGATATGGGGAATCAGAGGCGGGGAATCAGAGGCAGGGAATCAGACGCGGGGAATCAGAGGTGGGCAATCAGAGGCGGGGAATCAGATATGGGGAATCAGAGGCGGGGAATCAGAGGCGGGGAAACAGAGGCGGGGAATCAGATATGGGGAATCAGAGGTGGGGCATCAGAAGTTGTTAATCACAGATGGGGAATTAGAGGCGGGGAATCAGAGGCAGGGAATCAGACGCGGGGAATCAGAGGCGGGGATTCAGAGCTGGGGAATCAGAAGCGGGGAATCAGAGTTGGGGAATCAGAGGCGGGGATTCAGATATGGGGAATCAGAGGCAGGGAATCAGAGGCGGGGAATCAGAGGCAGGGAATCAGACGCGGGGAATCTGAGGCGGGGAATCAGAGCTGGGGAATCAGAGGTGGGGAATCAGAGTTGGGGAATCAGAGGCAGGGAATTGGATGTGCGGAATCAGAGATGGGGAATCAGAGGTGGGGAATCAGAGGCGGTGAATCAGAGATGGGGAATCAGAGGCGGGGAATCAGAGGCAGGAAATCAGACACGGGGATTCAGAGGCTGGGAATCAGACGGGGGGAATCAAAGGCGGGGAAACAGAGCTGGGGAATATGAGGCAGGGAATCAGAGTTGGGGAATCAGAGGCGGGGAATCAGATATGGGGAATCAGAGGCAGGGAATCAGAGGCGGAGAATCAGATATGGGGAAACAGAGGCGGGGAATCAGAGGCGGGAAAACAGAGGCGGGGAATTAGATATGGGGAATCAGAGGTGGGGAATCAGAGGTGGTGAATCAGAGATGGGGAATCAGAGGCGGGGAATCAGAGGCGGGGAATCAGAGCTGGGGAATCAGAGGCGGGGAATCAGAGTTGGGGAATCAGAGGCGGGGAATCAGATATGGGGAAATAGAGGCGGGGAATCACATATGGGGAATCAGAGGTGTGGAATCAGAGGTTGGGAATCAGAGGCAGGGAATCAGAGGCTTGGAATCAGATGCAGGGTATCAGATGCGGGGAATCAGAGGCGGGGAATCAGAGCTGGGGAATCAGAGGTGGGGAATCAGATTTGGGGAATCAGAGGTGGGGACTTAGATATTGGGAAACAGAGGCGGGGAATCAGAGGCGGGGAAACAGAGGCGTGGAATCAGATATGGGGAATCAGAGGTGGGGAATCAGAGGCAGGGAATGAGATGTGCGGAATCAGAGATGGGGAATCAGAGGCAGGGAATCAGAATCAGAAGAAGGGAATCAGAGGCCGGGAATCAGAGGCCGAAATCAGATGCTGGGAATCAGAGGCCTGGAATCAGAGGCGGGGAATCAGAGGCAGGGAATCAGATGCGGGGAATCAGAGGCGGGGAATCAGAGCTGGGGAATCAGAGGCGGGGTATTAGAGTTGGGGAATCAGAGGCGAGGAATCAGATATGGGGAAACAGAGGTGGGGAATCAGAGGCGGGGAAACAGAGGCAGGGAATCAGATATGGGGAATCAGAGGCGGGAATCAGAGGTGGGGAATCATAGGCAGGGAATCGGATGTGCGGAATCAGAGATGGGGAATCAGAGGCCGGGAATGAGAGGTGGTGAATCAGATATGGGGAATCAGAGGCGGGGAATCAGAGGCAGTGAATCAGATGCGGGGAATCAGAGGTGGGCAATCAGAGGCGGGGAATCAGATATGGGGAATCAGAGGCGGGGAATCAGAGGCGGGGAAACAGAGGTGGGGAATCAGATATGGGGAATCAGAGGTGGGGCATCAGAGGTTGTGAATCACAGATGGGGAATTAGAGGCGGGGAATCAGAGGCAGGGAATCAGACTCGGGGAATCAGAGTCGGGGATTCAGAGCTGGGGAATCAGAAGCGGGGAATGAGAGTTGGGGAATCAGAGGTGGGGAATCAGATATGGGGAATCAGAGGCAGGGAATCAGAGGCGGGGAATCAGAGGCAGGGAATCAGACGCGGGGAATCTGAGGCGGGGAATCAGAGCTGGGGAATCAGAGGTGGGGAATCAGAGTTGGGGAATCAGAGGCAGGGAATTGGATGTGCGGAATCAGAGATGGGGAATCAGAGGTGGGGAATCAGAGGCGGTGAATCAGAGATGGGGAATCAGAGGCGGGGAATCAGAGGCAGGAAATCAGACACGGGGATTCAGAGGCTGGGAATCAGACGGGGGGAATCAAAGGCGGGGAATCAGAGCTGGGGAATCTGAGGCAGGGAATCAGAGTTGGGGATTCAGAGGCGGGGAATCAGATATGGGGAAACAGAGGCGGGGAATCAGAGGCGGGAAAACAGAGGCGGGGAATTAGATATGGGGAATCAGAGGTGGGGAATCAGAGGTGTTGAATCAGAGATGGGGAATCAGAGGCGGGGAATCAGAGGCAGGGAATCGGACGCCGGGAATCAGAGGCGGGGAATCAGAGCTGGGGAATCAGAGGCGGGGAATCAGAGTTGGTGAATCAGAGGCGGGGAATCAGATATGGGGAAATAGAAGCGTGGAATCAGATATGGGGAATCAGAGGTGTGGAATCAGAGGTTGGGAATCAGAGGCAGGGAATAAGAGGCGGGGAAACAGAGGCGGGGAATCAGATATGGGGAATCAGAGGTGGCGAATCAAATGCGTTGAAACAGAGATGGGGAATCAGGGCAGGGAATCAGAGGCAGGGAATCAGAGCTGGGGAAACAGAGGCGGGGAATCAGATATGGGGAATCAGAGGTGGGGAATCAGGGGCGGGGAATCAGTGGCAGGGAATCAGAGCTGGGGAATCAGAGGTGGGGAATCAGAGCTGTGGAAACAGAGGCGGGGAATCAGATATGGGGAATCAGAGGTGGGGAATCCGGGGCGGGGAATCAGTGGCAGGGAATCAGAGGCCGGGAATAAAAGGCGGGGAATCAGAGCTGGGGAATCAGAGGCGGGGAATCAGAGTTGGGGAATCAGAGGAGGGGAATCAGATATGGGGAAACAGAGGCCGGAATCAGAGGCAGGGAAACAGAGGCGGGGAATCAGATATGGGGAATCAGATGCTGGGAATAAGAGGCCGGGAATCAGAGGTGGGGAATCAGAGTCTGGGAATCAGAGATGGGGATTCAGAGGCGGGGAATGAGATATGGAGAATCAGAGGCGGGGAATCAGGGGCGGGGAAACAGAGGTGGAGAATCAGATATGGGGAATCAGACGTGGCGAATCAAAGGCGGTGAATCAGAGATGGGGAATCAGAGGCAGGGAATCAGATGCGGGGATTCAGAGGCGGGGAATCAGAGCTGGCGAATCAGAGGCGGGGAATCAGAGGTGGGCAATCAGAGCCGGGGAATCAGATATGGGGAATCAGAGGCGGGGAATCAGAGGCGGGGAAACAGAGGCGGGGAATCAGATATGGGGAATCAGAGGTGGGGAATCAGAGATGGGGAATCAAGGCGGGGAATCAGAGGGAGGGAATCAGACGCGGGGAATCAGAGGTGGGGATTCAGAGCTGGGGAATCAGAGGCGGGGAATCAGAGTTCGGGAATCAGAGGCAGGGAATCAGATATGGGGAATCAGAGGCGGGGAATCAGAGGCGGGGAAACAGAGGCGGGGAATCAGATATGGGGAATCAGAGGTGGGGAATCAGGGGCAGGGAATCAGTGGCAGGGAATCAGAGGCGGGGAATCTGAGGCGGGGAATCAGAGGCTGGGAATCAGACACGGGGAATCAGAGGCGGGGAATCAGAGATGGGGAATCAGAGGCGGGGAATCAGAGGCAGGGAATCGGATGCCGGGAATCAGAGGCGGGGAATCAGAGCTGGGGAATCACAGGCGGGGAATCAGAGTTGGGGAATCAGAGGCGGGGAATCAGATATGGGGAAATAGAGGCGGGGAATCAGATATGGGGAATCAGAGGTGTGGAATCAGAGGTTGGGAATCAGAGGCAGGGAATCAGAGGCGGGGAAACAGAGGCGGGGAATCAGATATGGGGAATCAGAGGTGACGAATCAAAGGCGGTGAAACAGAGATGGGGAATCAGAGGCGGGGAATCAGAGGCAGGGAATCAGAGCTGGGGAAACAGAGGCGGGGAATCAGATATGGGGAATCAGAGGTGGGGAATCAGGGGCGGGGAATCAGTGGCAGGGAATCAGAGGCCGGGAATAAAAGGCGGGGAATCAGAGCTGGGGAATCAGAGGCGGGGAATCAGAGTTGGGGAATCAGAGGAGGGGAATCAGATATGGGGAAACAGAGGCCGGGAATCAGAGGCAGGGAAACAGAGGCGGGGAATCAGATATGGGGAATCAGAGGTGGGGAATTAGAGGTTGCGAATCAGAGGCGGGGAATCAGAGGCAGGGAATCAGAGGCAGGGAATCGGATGTGCGGAATCAGAGATGGGGAATCAGAGGCGGGGAATCAGAGGTGGGCAATCAGAGCCGGGGAATCAGATATGGGGAATCAGAGGCGGGGAATCAGAGGCGGGGAAACAGAGGCGGGGAATCAGATATGGGGAATCAGAGGTGGGGAATCAGAGATGGGGAATCAAGGCGGGGAATCAGAGGGAGGGAATCAGACGCGGGGAATCAGAGGTGGGGATTCAGAGCTGGGGAATCAGAGTTCGGGAATCAGAGGCAGGGAATCAGATATGGGGAATCAGAGGCGGGGAATCAGAGGCGGGGAAACAGAGGCGGGGAATCAGATATGGGGAATCAGAGGTGGGGAATCAGGGGCAGGGAATCAGTGGCAGGGAATCAGAGGCGGGGAATCTGAGGCGGGGAATCAGAGGCTGGGAATCAGACACGGGGAATCAGAGGCGGGGAATCAGAGATGGGGAATCAGAGGCGGGGAATCAGAGGCAGGGAATCGGATGCCGGGAATCAGAGGCGGGGAATCAGAGCTGGGGAATCAGAGGCGGGGTATCAGAGTTGGGGAATCAGAGGCGGGGAATCAGATATGGGGAAATAGAGGCGGGGAATCAGATATGGGGAATCAGAGGTGTGGAATCAGAGGTTGGGAATCAGAGGCAGGGAATCAGAGGCGGGGAAACGGAGGCGGGGAATCAGATATGGGGAATCAGAGGTGGCGAATCAAAGGCGGTGAAACAGAGATGGGGAATCAGAGGCGGGGAATCAGAGGCAGGGAATCAGAGCTGGGGAAACAGAGGCGGGGAATCAGATATGGGGAATCAGAGGTGGGGAATCAGGGGCGGCGAATCAGTGGCAGGGAATCAGAGGCCGGGAATAAAAGGCGGGGAATCAGAGCTGGGGAATCAGAGGCGGGGAATCAGAGTTGGGGAATCAGAGGAGGGGAATCAGATATGGGGAAACAGAGGCCGGGAATCAGAGGCAGGGAAACAGAGGCGGGGAATCAGATATGGGGAATCAGAGGTGGGGAATTAGAGGTTGCGAATCAGAGGCGGGGAATCAGAGGCAGGGAATCAGAGGCAGGGAATCGGATGTGCGGAATCAGAGATGGGGAATCAGAGGTGGGGATTCAGAGGTTGTGAATCAGAGAAGGGGAATCAGAGGCTGGGAATCAGAGGCAGGGAATCAGACGCAGGGAATCAGAGGCGGGGAATCATAGCTGGCGAATTAGAGGAGGGGAATCAGAGTTGGGGAATCAGAGTCGGGGAATCAGATATGGGGAAACAGAGGCGGGGAATCAGAGGCGGGGAATCAGAGGCGGGTAATCAGATATGGGGAATCAGAGGTGGGGAATCAGAGGCAGGGAATCAGAATCAGAAGCAGGGAATCAGAGGCCGGGAATCAGAGGCCGGAATCAGATGCTGGGAATCAGAGGCCTGGAATCAGAAGCGGGGAATCAGAGGCAGGGAATCAGATGCGGGGAATCAGAGGCGGGGAATCAGAGCTGGGGAATCAGAGGCAGGGTATTAGAGTTGGGGAATCAGAGGCGGGGAATCAGATATGGGGAAGCAGAGGTGGGGAATCAGAGGCGGGGAATCATAGGCAGGGAATCGGATGTGCGGATTCAGAGATGGGGAATCAGAAGCCGGGAATGAGAGGTGGTGAATCAGATATGGGGAATCAGAGGCGGGGAATCAGAGGCAGGGAATCAGACGCGGGGAATCAGAGGTGGGCAATCAGAGGCGGGGAATCAGATATGGGGAGTCAGAGGCGGGGAATCAGAGGCGGGGAAACAGAGGCGGGGAATCAGATATGGGGAATCAGAGGTGGGGCATCAGAAGTTGTTAATCACAGATGGGGAATTAGAGGCGGGGAATCAGAGGCAGGGAATCAGACGCGGGGAATCAGAGGCGGGGATTCAGAGCTGGGGAATCAGAAGCGGGGAATCAGAGTTGGGGAATCAGAGGCGGGGATTCAGATATGGGGAATCAGAGGCAGGGAATCAGAGGCGGGGAATCAGAGGCAGGGAATCAGACGCGGGGAATCTGAGGCGGGGAATCAGAGCTGGGGAATCAGAGGTGGGGAATCAGAGTTGGGGAATCAGAGGCAGGGAATTGGATGTGCGGAATCAGAGATGGGGAATCAGAGGTGGGGAATCAGAGGCGGTGAATCAGAGATGGGGAATCAGAGGCGGGGAATCAGAGGCAGGAAATCAGACACGGGGATTCAGAGGCTGGGAATCAGACGGGGGGAATCAAAGGCGGGGAAACAGAGCTGGGGAATATGAGGCAGGGAATCAGAGTTGGGGAATCAGAGGCGGGGAATCAGATATGGGGAATCAGAGGCAGGGAATCAGAGGCGGAGAATCAGATATGGGGAAACAGAGGCGGGGAATCAGAGGCGGGAAAACAGAGGCGGGGAATTAGATATGGGGAATCAGAGGTGGGGAATCAGAGGTGGTGAATCAGAGATGGGGAATCAGAGGCGGGGAATCAGAGGCGGGGAATCAGAGCTGGGGAATCAGAGGCGGGGAATCAGAGTTGGGGAATCAGAGGCGGGGAATCAGATATGGGGAAATAGAGGCGGGGAATCACATATGGGGAATCAGAGGTGTGGAATCAGAGGTTGGGAATCAGAGGCAGGGAATCAGAGGCTTGGAATCAGATGCAGGGTATCAGATGCGGGGAATCAGAGGCGGGGAATCAGAGCTGGGGAATCAGAGGTGGGGAATCAGATTTGGGGAATCAGAGGTGGGGACTTAGATATTGGGAAACAGAGGCGGGGAATCAGAGGCGGGGAAACAGAGGCGTGGAATCAGATATGGGGAATCAGAGGTGGGGAATCAGAGGCAGGGAATGAGATGTGCGGAATCAGAGATGGGGAATCAGAGGCAGGGAATCAGAATCAGAAGAAGGGAATCAGAGGCCGGGAATCAGAGGCCGAAATCAGATGCTGGGAATCAGAGGCCTGGAATCAGAGGCGGGGAATCAGAGGCAGGGAATCAGATGCGGGGAATCAGAGGCGGGGAATCAGAGCTGGGGAATCATAGGCGGGGTATTAGAGTTGGGGAATCAGAGGCGAGGAATCAGATATGGGGAAACAGAGGTGGGGAATCAGAGGCGGGGAAACAGAGGCAGGGAATCAGATATGGGGAATCAGAGGTGGGGCATCAGAGGTTGTGAATCACAGATGGGGAATCAGAGGCGGGGAATCAGAGGCAGGGAATCAGATGCGGGGAATCAGAGGCGGGGATTCAGAGCTGGGGAATCAGAAGCGGGGAATCAGAGTTGGGGAATCAGAGGCGGGGAATCAGATATGGGGAATCAGAGGCAGGGAATCAGAGGCGGGGAATCAGAGGCAGGGAATCAGACGCGGGGAATCTGAGGCGGGGAATCAGAGCTGGGGAATCAGAGGTGGGGAATCAGAGTTGGGGAATCAGAGGCAGGGAATTGGATGTGCGGAATCAGAGAGGGGGAATCAGAGGTGGGGAATCAGAGGCGGTGAATCAGAGATGGGGAATCAGAGGCGGGGAATCAGAGGCAGGAAATCAGACACGGGGATTCAGAGGCTGGGAATCAGACGGGGGGAATCAAAGGCGGGGAATCAGAGCTGGGGAATCTGAGGCAGGGAATCAGAGTTGGGGATTCAGAGGCGGGGAATCAGATATGGGGAAACAGAGGCGGGGAATCAGAGGCGGGCAAACAGAGGCGGGGAATTAGATATGGGGAATCAGAGGTGGGGAATCAGAGGTGGTGAATCAGTGATGGGGAATCACAGGCGGGGAATCAGAGGCAGGGAATAGGCGCGGGGAATCAGAGGCAGGGAATCAGAGCTGTGGAATCAGAGGAGGGGATTCATAGTTGGGAATCAGAGGCGGGAATCAGATATGGGGAAACAGAGGCGGGGAATCAGAGGCGGTGAAACAGAGGCGGGGAATCAGATATGGGGAATCGGATGCAGGGAATCAGAGGCGGGGAATCAGAGCTGGGGAATCAGAGGCGGGGAATCAGAGTTGGGGCATCAGAGGTGGGGAATTAGATATAGGGAAACAGAGGCGGGGAATCAGAGGCGGGGAAACAGAGGCGGGGAATCAGATATGGGGAATCAGAGGTGGGGAATCAGAGGCAGGGAATCAGATGTGCGGAATCAGAGATGGGGAATAAGAGGCAGGGAATCAGAATCAGAAGCGGGGAATCAGAGGCCGGGAATCAGAGGCCGGGAATCAGATGCTGGGAATATGAGGCCGGGAATCAGAGGTGGGGAATCAGATATGGGGAATCAGAGGTGGCGAATCAAAGGCGGTGAATCAGAGATGGGGAATCAGAGGCGGGGAATCAGAGGCAGGGAATCAGATGCGGGGAATCAGAGGCGGGGAATCAGAGCTGGCGAATCAGAGGCTGGGAATCAGAGGTGGGCAATCAGAGGCGGGGAATCAGATATGGGGAATCAGAGGCGGGGAATCAGAGGCGGGGAAACAGAGGCGGGGAATCAAATATAGGGAATCAGAGGTGGGGAATCAGAGGTTGTGAATCAGAGATGGGGAATCAAGGCGGGGAATCAGAGGCAGGGAATCAGACGCGGGGAATCAGAGGCGGGGATTCAGAGCTGGGGAATCAGAGGCGGGGAATCAGAGTTGGGGAATCAGAGGCAGGGAATCAGATATGGGGAATCAGAGGCGGGGAATCAGAGGCGGGGAAACAGAGGCGGGGAATCAGATGTGGGGAATCAGAGGTGGGGAATCAGGGGCAGGAAATCAGTGGCAGGGAATCAGAGGCGGGGAATCAGAGGCGGGGAATCAAAGGCAGGGAATCAGACACGGGGAATCAGAGGCGGGGAATCAGAGATGGGGAATCAGAGGCGGGGAATCAGAGGCAGGGAATCGGATGCCGGGAATCAGAGTCGGGGAATCAGAGCTGGGGAATCAGAGGCGGGGAATCAGAGTTGGGGAATCAGAGGCGGGGAATCAGATATGGGGAAATAGAGGCGGGGAATCAGATATGGGGAATCAGAGGTGTGGAATCAGAGGCAGGGAATCAGAGTCGGGGAAACAGAGGCGGGGAATCAGATATGGGGAATCAGAGGTGGCGAATCAAAGGCGGTGAAACAGAGATGGGGAATCAGGGCAGGGAATCAGAGGCAGGGAATCAAACACGGGGAATCAGAGCTGGGGAATCAGAGGCGGGGAATCAGAGTTGGGAATCAGAGGCGGGGATACAGAGGCAGGGAATCAGAAGATATGGGGAATCATAGGCAGGGAATCAGAATCAGAAGAAGGGAATCAGAGGCCGGGAATCAGAGGCCGGAATCAGATGCTGGGAATCAGAGGCCTGGAATCAGAGGCGGGGAATCAGAGGCAGGGAATCAGATGCGGGGAATCAGAGGCGGGGAATCAGAGCTGGGGAATCAGAGGCGGGGTATTAGAGTTGGGGAATCAGAGGCGGGGAATCAGATATGGGGAAACAGAGGTGGGGAATCAGAGGCGGGGAAACAGAAGCAGGGAATCAGATATGGGGAATCAGAGGTGGGGCATCAGAGGTTGTGAATCACAGATGGGGAATCAGAGGCGGGGAATCAGAGGCAGGGAATCAGACGCGGGGAATAAGAGGCGGGGATTCAGAGCTGGGGAATCAGAAGCGGGGAATCAGAGTTGGGGAATCAGAGGCGGGGAATCAGATATGGGGAATCAGAGGCAGGGAATCAGAGGCGGGGAATCAGAGGCAGGGAATCAGACACGGGGAATCTGAGGCGGGGAATCAGAGCTGGGGAATCAGAGGTGGGGAATCAGAGTTGGGGAATCAGAGGCAGGGAATTGGATGTGCGGAATCAGAGAGGGGGAATCAGAGGTGGGGAATCAGAGGCGGTGAATCAGAGATGGGGAATCAGAGGCGGGGAATCAGAGGCAGGAAATCAGACACGGGGATTCAGAGGCTGGGAATCAGACGTGTGGAATCAAAGGCGGGGAATCAGAGCTGGGGAATCTGAGGCAGGGAATCAGAGTTGGGGATTCAGAGGCGGGGAATCAGATATGGGGAAACAGAGGCGGGGAATCAGAGGCGGGCAAACAGAGGCGGGGAATTAGATATGGGGAATCAGAGGTAGGGAATCAGAGGTGGTGAATCAGTGATGGGGAATCACAGGCGGGGAATCAGAGGCAGGGAATAGGACGCGGGGAATCAGAGGCAGGGAATCAGAGCTGGGGAATCAGAGGAGGGGATTCATAGTTGGGAATCAGAGGCGGGAATCAGATATGGGGAAACAGAGGCGGGGAATCAGAGGCGGTGAAACAGAGGCGGGGAATCAGATATGGGGAATCGGATGCAGGGAATCAGAGGCGGGGAATCAGAGCTGGGGAATCAGAGGCGGGGAATCAGAGTTGGGGCATCAGAGGTGGGGAATTAGATATAGGGAAACAGAGGCGGGGAATCAGAGGCGGGGAAACAGAGGCGGGGAATCAGATATGGGGAATCAGAGGTGGGGAATCAGAGGCAGGGAATCAGATGTGCGGAATCAGAGATGGGGAATAAGAGGCAGGGAATCAGAATCAGAAGCGGGGAATCAGAGGCCGGGAATCAGAGGCCGGGAATCAGATGCTGGGAATAAGAGGCCGGGAATCAGAGGTGGGGAATCAGATATGGGGAATCAGAGGTGGCGAATCAAAGGCGGTGAATCAGAGATGGGGAATCAGAGGCGGGGAATCAGAGGCAGGGAATCAGATGCGGGGAATCAGAGGCGGGGAATCAGAGCTGGCGAATCAGAGGCTGGGAATCAGAGGTGGGCAATCAGAGGCGGGGAATCAGATATGGGGAATCAGAGGCGGGGAATAAGAGGCGGGGAAACAGAGGCGGGGAATCAAATATAGGGAATCAGAGGTGGGGAATCAGAGGTTGTGAATCAGAGATGGGGAATCAAGGCGGGGAATCAGAGGCAGGGAATCAGACGCGGGGAATCAGAGGCGGGGATTCAGAGCTGGGGAATCAGAGGCGGGGAATCAGAGTTGGGGAATCAGAGGCAGGGAATCAGATATGGGGAATCAGAGGCGGGGAATCAGAGGCGGGGAAACAGAGGCGGGGAATCAGATGTGGGGAATCAGAGGTGGGGAATCAGGGGCAGGGAATCAGTGGCAGGGAATCAGAGGCGGGGAATCAGAGGCGGGGAATCAAAGGCAGGGAATCAGACACGGGGAATCAGAGGCGGGGAATCAGAGATGGGGAATCAGAGGCGGGGAATCAGAGGCAGGGAATCGGATGCCGGGAATCAGAGTCGGGGAATCAGAGCTGGGGAATCAGAGGCGGGGAATCAGAGTTGGGGAATCAGAGGCGGGGAATCAGATATGGGGAAATAGAGGCGGGGAATCAGATATGGGGAATCAGAGGTGTGGAATCATAGGTTGGGCATCAGAGGCAGGGAATCAGAGTCGGGGAAACAGAGGCGGGGAATCAGATATGGGGAATCAGAGGTGGCGAATCAAAGGCGGTGAAACAGAGATGGGGAATCAGGGCAGGGAATCAGAGGCAGGGAATCAAACACGGGGAATCAGAGCTGGGGAATCAGAGGCGGGGAATCAGAGTTGGGAATCAGAGGCGGGGAATCTGAGGCGGGGAAACAGAGGCGGGGAATCAGATATGGGGAATCAGAGGTGGGGAATCCGAGGTTGGGAATCAGAGGCAGGGAATCAGAGGCGGAAAATCAGAGGCGGGGAATCAGAGGAAGGGAATCAGATGTGCGGAATCGGAGATGGGGAATCAGAGGCAGGGAATCAGAGGCGGGGAATCAGTGGCGGGGAATCAGAGGCCGGGAATCAGATATGGGGAAACAGAGGCGGGGAATCCGAGGCGGGGAAACAGAGGCGGGGAATCAGATATGGGGAATCAGAGGTGGGGAATCAGAGGTTGGGAATCAGAGGCAGGGAATCAGAGGCTTGGAATCAGATGCAGGGAATCAGATGCGGGGAATCAGAGGCGGGGAATCAGAGCTGGTGAATCAGAGGTGGGGAATCAGATTTGGGGAATCAGAGGCGGGGACTTAGATATTGGGAAACAGAGGCGGGGAATCAGAGGCGGGGAAACCCAGGCGGGGATTCAGATATGGGGAATCAGAGGTGGGGAATCAGAGGCAAGGAATCAGATGTGCGGAATCAGAGATGGGGAATCAGAGGCAGGGAATCAGAATCAGAAGCAGGGAATCAGAGGCCGGGAATCAGAGGCCGGAATCAGATGCTGGGAATCAGAGGCCTGGAATCAGAGGCGGGGAATCAGAGGCAGGGAATCAGATGCGGGGAATCAGAGGCGGGGAATCAGAGCTGGGGAATCAGAGGCGGGGTATTAGAGTTGGGGAATCAGAGGCGGGGAATCAGATATGGGGAAACAGAGGTGGGGAATCAGAGGCGGGGAAACAGAGGGAGGGAATCAAATATGGGGAATCAGAGGCGGGGAATCAGAGGTGGGGAATCATAGGCAGGGAATCGGATGTGCGGAATCAGAGATGGGGAATCAGAGGCTGGGAATCAGAGGTGGTGAATCAGAGATGGGGAATCAGAGGCGGGGAATCAGAGGTGGGCAATCAGAGGCGGGGAATCAGATATGGGGAATCAGAGGCGGGGAATCAGAGGCGGGGAAACAGAGGCGGGGAATCAGATATGGGGAATCAGAGGTGGGGCATCAGAGGTTGTGAATCACAGATGGGGAATCAGAGGCGGGGAATCAGAGGCAGGGAATCAGACGCGGGGAATCAGAGGCGGGGATTCAGAGCTGGGGAATCAGAGGCTGGGAATCAGAGTTGGGGAATCAGAGGCGGGGAATCAGATATGGGGAATCAGAGGCGGGGAGTCAGAGTTGGGGAATCAGAGGCAGGGAATCAGATATGGGGAATCAGAGGCGGGGAATCAGAGGCGGGGAAACAGAGGCGGGGAATCAGATGTGGGGAATCAGAGGTGGGGAATCAGGGGCAGGAAATCAGTGGCAGGGAATCAGAGGCGGGGAATCAGAGGCGGGGAATCAAAGGCAGGGAATCAGACACGGGGAATCAGAGGCGGGGAATCAGAGATGGGGAATCAGAGGCGGGGAATCAGAGGCAGGGAATCGGATGCCGGGAATCAGAGTCGGGGAATCAGAGCTGGGGAATCAGAGGCGGGGAATCAGAGTTGGGGAATCAGAGGTGGGGAATCAGAGGTTGGGAATCAGAGGCAGGGAATCAGAGGCTAGGAATCAGATGCAGGGAATCAGATGCGGGGAATCAGAGGCGGGGAATCAAAGGAAGGGAATCAGACACGGGGAATCAGAGGTGGGGAATCAGAGATGGGGAATCAGAGGCGGGGAATCACAGGCAGGGAATCAGACGCGGGGAATCAGAGGCGGGGAATCAGAGCTGGGGAATCAGAGGTGGGGAATCAGAGTCGGGGAATCATAGGCAGGGAATCGGTTGTGCGGAATCAGAGATGGGGAATCAGATGTGGGGAATCAGAGGCAGTGAATCAGAGGCGGGGAAACAGAGGCGGGGAATCAAATATAGGGAATCAGAGGTGGGGAATCAGAGGTTGTGAATCAGAGATGGGGAATCAAGGCGGGGAATCAGAGGCAGCGAATCAGACGCGGGGAATCAGAGGCGGGGATTCAGAGCTGGGGAATCAGAGGCGGTGAATCAGAGTTGGGGAATCAGAGGCAGGGAATCAGATATGGGGAATCAGAGGTGGGGAATCAGAGGCGGGGAAACAGAGGCGGGGAATCAGATATGGGGAATCAGAATTGGGGAATCAGGGGCAGGGAATCAGTGGCAGGGAATCAGAGGCGGGGAATCAGAGGCGGGGAATCAGAGGCAGGGAATCATACACGGGGAATCAGAGGCGGGGAATCAGAGATGGGGAATCAGAGGCGGGGAATCAGAGGCAGGGAATCGGACTCCGGGAATCAGAGTCGGGGAATCAGAGCTGGGGAATCAGAGGCGGGGAATCAGAGTTGGGGAATCAGAGGCGGGGAATCAGATATGGGGAAATAGAGGCGGGGAATCAGATATGGGGAATCAGAGGTGTGGAATCAGAGGTTGGGAATCAGAGGCAGGGAATCAGAGTCGGGGAAACAGAGGTGGGGAATCAGATATGGGGAATCAGAGGTGGGGAATCAGAGGCGGGGAATCAGAGGCAGGGAATCAGATGCGGGGAATCAGAGGCGGGGAATCAGAGCTGGCGAATCAGAGGCAGGGAATCAGCGGTGGGCAATCAGAGGCGGGGAATCAGATATGGGGAATCAGAGGCGGGGAATCAGAGGCGGGGAAACAGAGGCGGGGAATCAAATATAGGTAATCAGAGGTGGGGAATCAGAGGTTGTGAATCAGAGATGGGGAATCAAGGCGGGGAATCAGAGGCAGGGAATCAGACACGGGGAATCAGAGGCGGGGATTCAGAGCTGGGGAATCAGAGGCGGGGAATCAGAGTTGGGGAATCAGAGGCAGGGAATCAGATATGGGGAATCAGAGGCGGGGAATCAGAGGCGGGGAAACAGAGGCGGGGAATCAGATATGGGGAATCAGAGGTGGGGAATCAGGGGCAGGGAATCAGTGGCAGGGAATCAGAGGCGGGGAATCAGAGATGGGGAATCAGAGGCAGGGAATCAGACACGGGGAATCAGAGGCGGGGAATCAGAGATGGGGTATCAGAGGCGGGGAATCAGAGGCAGGGAATCGGACGCCGGGAATCAGAGTCGGGGAATCAGAGCTGGGGAATCAGAGGCGGGGAATCAGAGTTGGGGAATCAGAGGCGGGGATTCAGATATGGGGAAATAGAGGCGGGGAATCAGATATGGGGAATCAGAGGTGTGGAATCAGAGGTTGGGAATCAGAGGAAGGGAATCAGAGTCGGGGAAACAGAGGCGGGGAATCAGATATGTGGAATCAGAGGTGGCGAATCAAAGGCGGTGAAACAGAGATGGGGAATCAGGGCAGGGAATCAGAGGCAGGGAATCAAACACGGGGAATCAGAGCTGGGGAATCAGAGGCGGGGAATCAGAGTTGGGAATCAGAGGCGGGGAATCAGAGGCGGGGAAACAGAGGCGGGGAATCAGATATGGGGAATCAGAGGTGGGGAATCAGAGGTTGGGAATCAGAGGCAGGGAATCAGAGGCGGGGAATCAGAGGCGGGGAATCAGAGGAAGGGAATCAGATGTGCGGAATCGGAGATGGGGAATCAGAGGCAGGGAATCAGAGGCGGGGAATCAGAGGCGGGGAATCAGAGGCTGGGAATCAGATATGGGGAAACTGAGGCGGGGAATCCGAGGCGGGGAAACAGAGGCGGGGAATCAGATATGGGGAATCAGAGGTGGGGAATCAGAGGTTGGGAATCAGAGGCAGGGATTCAGAGGCTTGGAATCAGATGCAGGGAATCAGATGCGGGGCATCAGAGGCGGGGAATCAGAGCTGGGGAATCAGAGGTGGGGAATCAGATTTGGGGAATCAGAGGTGGGGACTTAGATATTGGGAAACAGAGGCGGGGAATCAGAGGCGGGGAAACAGAGGCGGGGAATCAGATATGGGGAATCAGAGGTGGGGAATCAGAGGCAGGGAATCAGATGTGCGGAATCAGAGATGGGGAATCAGAGGCAGGGAATCAGAATCAGAAGCAGGGAATCAGAGGCCGGGAATCAGAGGCCGGAATCAGATGATGGGAATCAGAGGCCTGGAATCAGAGGCGGGGAATCAGAGGCAGGGAATCAGATGCGGGGAATCAGAGGCGGGGAATCAGAGCTGGGGAATCAGAGGCGGGGTATTTGAGTTGGGGAATCAGAGGCGGGGAATCAGATATGGGGAAACAGAGGTAGGGAATCAGAGGCGGGGAAACAGAGGCAGGGAATCAGATATGGGGAATCAGAGGCGGGGAATCAGGTGGGGAAACATAGGCAGGGAATCGGATGTGCGGAATCAGAGATGGGGAATCAGAGGCCGGGAATCAGAGGTGGTGAATCAGAGATGGGGAATCAGAGGCGGGGAATCAGAGGCAGGAAATCAGACACGGGGATTCAGAGGCTGGGAATCAGAGGCAGGAAATCAGACACGGGGATTCAGAGGCTGGGAATCAGAGGCAGGGAATCAGACGCGGGGAATCTGAGGCGGGGAATCAGAGCTGGGGAATCTGAGGCAGGGAATCAGAGTTGGGGATTCAGAGGCGGGGAATCAGATATGGGGAAACAGAGGCGGGGAATCAGAGGCGGGCAAACAGAGGCGGGGAATTAGATATGGGGAATCAGAGGTAGGGAATCAGAGGTGGTGAATCAGTGATGGGGAATCACAGGCGGGGAATCAGAGGCAGGGAATAGAACGCGGGGAATCAGAGGCAGGGCATCAGAGCTGGGGAATCAGAGGCGGGGAATCATAGTTGGGAATCAGAGGCGGGAATCAGATATGGGGAAACAGAGGCGGGGAATCAGAGGCGGGGAAACAGAGGCGGGGAATCAGATATGGGGAATCGGATGCAGGGAATCAGAGGCGGGGAATCAGAGCTGGGGAATCAGAGGCGGGGAATCAGAGTTGGGGCATCAGAGGTGGGGAATTAGATATAGGGAAACAGAGGTGGGGAATCAGAGGCGGGGAAACAGAGGCGGGGAATCAGATATGGGGAATCAGAGGTGGGGAATCAGAGGCAGGGAATCAGATGTGCGGAATCAGAGATGGGGAATCAGAGGCAGGGAATCAGAAGCGAGGAATCAGAGGCCGGGAATCAGAGGCCGGGAATCAGATGCTGGGAATAAGAGGCCGGGAATCAGAGGAGGGGGATCAGAGTCCGGGAATCAGAGATGGGGATTGAGAGGCGGGGAATGAGATATGGAGAATCAGAGGCGGGGAATAAGAGGCGGGGAAACAGAGGTGGGGAATCAGATATGGGGAATCAGAGGTGGGGAATCAGGGGCGGGGAATCAGTGGCAGGGAATCAGAGCTGGGGAATCAGAGGTGGGGAATCAGAGCTGTGGAAACAGAGGCGGGGAATCAGATATGGGGAATCAGAGGTGGGGAATCCGGGGCGGGGAATCAGTGGCAGGGAATCAGAGGCCGGGAATAAAAGGCTGGGAATCAGAGCTGGGGAATCAGAGGCGGGGAATCAGAGTTGGGGAATCAGAGGAGGGGAATCAGATATGGGGAAACAGAGGCCGGAATCAGAGGCAGGGAAACAGAGGCGGGGAATCAGATATGGGGAATCAGATGCTGGGAATAAGAGGCCGGGAATCAGAGGTGGGGAATCAGAGTCTGGGAATCAGAGATGGGGATTCAGAGGCGGGGAATGAGATATGTAGAATCAGAGGCGGGGAATCAGGGGCGGGGAAACAGAGGTGGAGAATCAGATATGGGGAATCAGAGGTGGCGAATCAAAGGCGGTGAATCAGAGATGGGGAATCAGAGGCAGGGAATCAGATGCGGGGATTCAGAGGCGGGGAATCAGAGCTGGCGAATCAGAGGCGGGGAATCAGAGGTGGGCAATCAGAGCCGGGGAATCAGATATGGGGAATCAGAGGCGGGGAATCAGAGGCGGGGAAACAGAGGCGGGGAATCAGATATGGGGAATCAGAGGTGGGGAATCAGAGATGGGGAATCAAGGCGGGGAATCAGAGGGAGGGAATCAGACGCGGGGAATCAGAGGCGGGGATTCAGAGCTGGGGAATCAGAGGCGGGGAATCAGAGTTCGGGAATCAGAGGCAGGGAATCAGATATGGGGAATCAGAGGCGGGGAATCAGAGGCGGGGAAACAGAGGTGGGGAATCAGATATGGGGAATCAGAGGTGGGGAATCAGGGGCAGGGAATCAGTGGCAGGGAATCAGAGGCGGGGAATCTGAGGCGGGGAATCAGAGGCTGGGAATCAGACACGGGGAATCAGAGGCGGGGAATCAGAGATGGGGAATCAGAGGCGGGGAATCAGAGGCAGGGAATCGGATGCCGGGAATCAGAGGCGGGGAATCAGAGCTGGGGAATCAGAGGCGGGGAATCAGAGTTGGGGAATCAGAGGCGGGGAATCAGATATGGGGAAATAGAGGCGGGGAATCAGATATGGGGAATCAGAGGTGTGGAATCAGAGGTTGGGAATCAGAGGCAGGGAATCAGAGGCGGGGAAACAGAGGCGGGGAATCAGATATGGGGAATCAGAGGTGGCGAATCAAAGGCGGTGAAACAGAGATGGGGAATCAGAGGCGGGGAATCAGAGGCAGGGAATCAGAGCTGGGGAAACAGAGGCGGGGAATCAGATATGGGGAATCAGAGGTGGGGAATCAGGGGCGGGGAATCAGTGGCAGGGAATCAGAGGCCGGGAATAAAAGGCGGGGAATCAGAGCTGGGGAATCAGAGGCGGGGAATCAGAGTTGGGGAATCAGAGGAGGGGAATCAGATATGGGGAAACAGAGGCCGGGAATCAGAGGCAGGGAAACAGAGGCGGGGAATCAGATATGGGGAATCAGAGGTGGGGAATTAGAGGTTGCGAATCAGAGGCGGGGAATCAGAGGCAGGGAATCAGAGGCAGGGAATCGGATGTGCGGAATCAGAGATGGGGAATCAGAGGTGGGGA
Organism: Narcine bancroftii; assembly: GCF_036971445.1. Taxonomy (NCBI): domain Eukaryota; kingdom Metazoa; phylum Chordata; class Chondrichthyes; order Torpediniformes; family Narcinidae; genus Narcine; species Narcine bancroftii. The sequence goes on along the minus strand of NC_091474.1, from coordinate 107,066,238 downwards.
TTCAGAGGTTGTGAATCAGAGAAGGGGAATCAGAGGCTGGGAATCAGAGGCAGGGAATCAGACGCAGGGAATCAGAGGCGGGGAATCATAGCTGGCGAATTAGAGGAGGGGAATCAGAGTTGGGGAATCAGAGTCGGGGAATCAGATATGGGGAAACAGAGGCGGGAAATCAGAGGTGGCGAATCAAAGGCGGTGAAACAGAGATGGGGAATCAGGGCAGGGAATCAGAGGCAGGGAATCAAACACGGGGAATCAGAGCTGGGGAATCAGAGGCGGGGAATCAGAGTTGGGAATCAGAGGCGGGGAATCAGAGGCGGGGATACAGAGGCAGGGAATCAGATATGGGGAATCAGAGGCAGGGAATCAGAATCAGAAGAAGGGAATCAGAGGCCGGGAATCAGAGGCCGGAATCAGATGCTGGGAATCAGAGGCCTGGAATCAGAGGCGGGGAATCAGAGGCAGGGAATCAGATGCGGGGAATCAGAGGCGGGGAATCAGAGCTGGGGAATCAGAGGCGGGGTATTAGAGTTGGGGAATCAGAGGCGGGGAATCAGATATGGGGAAACAGAGGTGGGGAATCAGAGGCGGGGAAACAGAGGCAGGGAATCAGATATGGGGAATCAGAGGTGGGGCATCAGAGGTTGTGAATCACAGATGGGGAATCAGAGGCGGGGAATCAGAGGCAGGGAATCAGACGCGGGGAATCAGAGGCGGGGATTCAGAGCTGGGGAATCAGAAGCGGGGAATCAGAGTTGGGGAATCAGAGGCGGGGAATCAGATATGGGGAATCAGAGGCAGGGAATCAGAGGCGGGGAATCAGAGGCAGGGAATCAGACGCGGGGAATCTGAGGCGGGGAATCAGAGCTGGGGAATCAGAGGTGGGGAATCAGAGTTGGGGAATCAGAGGCAGGGAATTGGATGTGCGGAATCAGAGAGGGGGAATCAGAGGTGGGGAATCAGAGGCGGTGAATCAGAGATGGGGAATCAGAGGTGGGGAATCAGAGGCAGGAAATCAGACACGGGGATTCAGAGGCTGGGAATCAGACGGGTGGAATCAAAGGCGGGGAATCAGAGCTGGGGAATCTGAAGCAGGGAATCAGAGTTGGGGATTCAGAGGCGGGGAATCAGATATGGGGAAACAGAGGCGGGGAATCAGAGGCGGGCAAACAGAGGCGGGGAATTAGATATGGGGAATCAGAGGTAGGGAATCAGAGGTGGTGAATCAGTGATGGGGAATCACAGGCGGGGAATCAGAGGCAGGGAATAGGACGCGGGGAATCAGAGGCAGGGAATCAGAGCTGGGGAATCAGAGGAGGGGATTCATAGTTGGGAATCAGAGGCGGGAATCAGATATGGGGAAACAGAGGCGGGGAATCAGAGGCGGTGAAACAGAGGCGGGGAATCAGATATGGGGAATCGGATGCAGGGAATCAGAGGCGGGGAATCAGAGCTGGGGAATCAGAGGCGGGGAATCAGAGTTGGGGCATCAGAGGTGGGGAATTAGATATAGGGAAACAGAGGCGGGGAATCAGAGGCGGGGAAACAGAGGCGGGGAATCAGATATGGGGAATCAGAGGTGGGGAATCAGAGGCAGGGAATCAGATGTGCGGAATCAGAGATGGGGAATAAGAGGCAGGGAATCAGAATCAGAAGCGGGGAATCAGAGGCCGGGAATCAGAGGCCGGGAATCAGATGCTGGGAATAAGAGGCCGGGAATCAGAGGTGGGGAATCAGATATGGGGAATCAGAGGTGGCGAATCAAAGGCGGTGAATCAGAGATGGGGAATCAGAGGCGGGGAATCAGAGGCAGGGAATCAGATGCGGGGAATCAGAGGCGGGGAATCAGAGCTGGCGAATCAGAGGCTGGGAATCAGAGGTGGGCAATCAGAGGCGGGGAATCAGATATGGGGAATCAGAGGCGGGGAATCAGAGGCGGGGAAACAGAGGCGGGGAATCAAATATAGGGAATCAGAGGTGGGGAATCAGAGGTTGTGAATCAGAGATGGGGAATCAAGGCGGGGAATCAGAGGCAGGGAATCAGACGCGGGGAATCAGAGGCGGGGATTCAGAGCTGGGGAATCAGAGGCGGGGAATCAGAGTTGGGGAATCAGAGGCAGGGAATCAGATATGGGGAATCAGAGGCGGGGAATCAGAGGCGGGGAAACAGAAGCGGGGAATCAGATGTGGGGAATCAGAGGTGGGGAATCAGGGGCAGGGAATCAGTGGCAGGGAATCAGAGGCGGGGAATCAGAGGCGGGGAATCAAAGGCAGGGAATCAGACACGGGGAATCAGAGGCGGGGAATCAGAGATGGGGAATCAGAGGCGGGAATTCAGAGGCAGGGAACGGATGCCGGGAATCAGAGTCGGGGAATCAGAGCTGGGGAATCAGAGGCGGGGAATCAGAGTTGGGGAATCAGAGGCGGGGAATCAGATATGGGGAAATAGAGGCGGGGAATCAGATATGGGGAATCAGAGGTGTGGAATCATAGGTTGGGCATCAGAGGCAGGGAATCAGAGTCGGGGAAACAGAGGCGGGGAATCAGATATGGGGAATCAGAGGTGGCGAATCAAAGGCGGTGAAACAGAGATGGGGAATCAGGGCAGGGAATCAGAGGCAGGGAATCAAACACGGGGAATCAGAGCTGGGGAATCAGAGGCGGGGAATCAGAGTTGGGAATCAGAGGCGGGGAATCTGAGGCGGGGAAACAGAGGCGGGGAATCAGATATGGGGAATCAGAGGTGGGGAATCCGAGGTTGGGAATCAGAGGCAGGGAATCAGAGGCGGAAAATCAGAGGCGGGGAATCAGAGGAAGGGAATCAGATGTGCGGAATCGGAGATGGGGAATCAGAGGCAGGGAATCAGAGGCGGGGAATCAGTGGCGGGGAATCAGAGGCCGGGAATCAGATATGGGGAAACAGAGGCGGGGAATCCGAGGCGGGGAAACAGAGGCGGGGAATCAGATATGGGGAATCAGAGGTGGGGAATCAGAGGTTGGGAATCAGAGGCAGGGAATCAGAGGCTTGGAATCAGATGCAGGGGATCAGATGCGGGGAATCAGAGGCGGGGAATCAGAGCTGGGGAATCAGAGGTGGGGAATCAGATTTGGGGAATCAGAGGCGGGGACTTAGATATTGGGAAACAGAGGCGGGGAATCAGAGGCGGGGAAACCCAGGCGGGGATTCAGATATGGGGAATCAGAGGTGGGGAATCAGAGGCAAGGAATCAGATGTGCGGAATCAGAGATGGGGAATCAGAGGCAGGGAATCAGAATCAGAAGCAGGGAATCAGAGGCCGGGAATCAGAGGCCGGAATCAGATGCTGGGAATCAGAGGCCTGGAATCAGAGGCAGGGAATCAGAGGCAGGGAATCAGATATGGGGAAACAGAGGTGGGGAATCAGAGGCGGGGAAACAGAGGGAGGGAATCAAATATGGGGAATCAGAGGCGGGGAATCAGATATGGGGAAACAGAGGTGGGGAATCAGAGGCGGGGAAACAGAGGGAGGGAATCAAATATGGGGAATCAGAGGCGGGGAATCAGAGGTGGGGAATCATAGGCAGGGAATCGGATGTGCGGAATCAGAGATGGGGAATCAGAGGCTGGGAATCAGAGGTGGTGAATCAGAGATGGGGAATCAGAGGCGGGGAATCAGAGGCAGGGAATCAGATGCGGGGAATCAGAGGTGGGCAATCAGAGGCGGGGAATCAGATATGGGGAATCAGAGGCGGGGAATCAGAGGCGGGGAAACAGAGGCGGGGAATCAGATATGGGGAATCAGAGGTGGGGCATCAGAGGTTGTGAATCACAGATGGGGAATCAGAGGCGGGGAATCAGAGGCAGGGAATCAGACGCGGGGAATCAGAGGCGGGGATTCAGAGCTGGGGAATCAGAGGCTGGGAATCAGAGTTGGGGAATCAGAGGCGGGGAATCAGATATGGGGAATCAGAGGCGGGGAGTCAGAGTTGGGGAATCAGAGGCAGGGAATCAGATATGGGGAATCAGAGGCGGGGAATCAGAGGCGGGGAAACAGAGGCGGGGAATCAGATGTGGGGAATCAGAGGTGGGAAATCAGGGGCAGGAAATCAGTGGCAGGGAATCAGAGGCGGGGAATCAGAGGCGGGGAATCAAAGGCAGGGAATCAGACACGGGGAATCAGAGGCGGGGAATCAGAGATGGGGAATCAGAGGCGGGGAATCAGAGGCAGGGAATCGGATGCCGGGAATCAGAGTCGGGGAATCAGAGCTGGGGAATCAGAGGCGGGGAATCAGAGTTGGGGAATCAGAGGTGGGGAATCAGAGGTTGGGAATCAGAGGCAGGGAATCAGAGGCTTGGAATCAGATGCAGGGAATCAGATGCGGGGAATCAGAGGCGGGGAATCAAAGGAAGGGAATCAGACACGGGGAATCAGAGGTGGGGAATCAGAGATGGGGAATCAGAGGCAGGGAATCACAGGCAGGGAATCAGACGCGGGGAATCAGAGGCGGGGAATCAGAGCTGGGGATTCAGAGGTGGGGAATCAGAATCGGGGAATCATAGGCAGGGAATCGGTTGTGCGGAATCAGAGATGGGGAATCAGATGTGGGGAATCAGAGGCAGTGATTCAGAGGCGGGGAAACAGAGGCGGGGAATCAAATATAGGGAATCAGAGGTGGGGAATCAGAGGTTGTGAATCAGAGATGGGGAATCAAGGCGGGGAATCAGAGGCAGGGAATCAGACGCGGGGAATCAGAGGCGGGGATTCAGAGCTGGGGAATCAGAGGCGGTGAATCAGAGTTGGGGAATCAGAGGCAGGGAATCAGATATGGGGAATCAGAGGTGGGGAATCAGAGGCGGGGAAACAGAGGCGGGGAATCAGATATGGGGAATCAGAATTGGGGAATCAGGGGCAGGGAATCAGTGGCAGGGAATCAGAGGCGGGGAATCAGAGGCGGGGAATCAGAGGCAGGGAATCAGACACGGGGAATCAGAGGCGGGGAATCAGAGATGGGGAATCAGAGGCGGGGAATCAGAGGCAGGGAATCGGACTCCGGGAATCAGAGTCAGGGAATCAGAGCTGGGGAATCAGAGGCGGGGAATCAGAGTTGGGGAATCAGAGGCGAGGAATCAGATATGGGGAAATAGAGGCGGGGAATCAGATATGGGGAATCAGAGGTGTGGAATCAGAGGTTGGGAATCAGAGGCAGGGAATCAGAGTCGGGGAAACAGAGGTGGGGAATCAGATATGGGGAGTCAGAGGTGGGGAATCAGAGGCGGGGAATCAGAGGCAGGGAATCAGATGCGGGGAATCAGAGGCGGGGAATCAGAATCAGAAGAAGGGAATCAGAGGCCGGGAATCAGAGGCCGGAATCAGATGCTGGGAATCAGAGGCCTGGAATCAGAGGCGGGGAATCAGAGGCAGGGAATCAGATGCGGGGAATCAGAGGCGGGGAATCAGAGCTGGGGAATCAGAGGCGGGGTATTAGAGTTGGGGAATCAGAGGCGGGGAATCAGATATGGGGAAACAGAGGTGGGGAATCAGAGGCGGGGAAACAGAGGCAGGGAATCAGATATGGGGAATCAGAGGTGGGGCATCAGAGGTTGTGAATCACAGATGGGGAATCAGAGGCGGGGAATCAGAGGCAGGGAATCAGACGCGGGGAATCAGAGGCGGGGATTCAGAGCTGGGGAATCAGAAGCGGGGAATCAGAGTTGGGGAATCAGAGGCGGGGAATCAGATATGGGGAATCAGAGGCAGGGAATCAGAGGCGGGGAATCAGAGGCAGGGAATCAGGCGCGGGGAATCTGAGGCGGGGAATCAGAGCTGGGGAATCAGAGGTGGGGAATCAGAGTTGGGGAATCAGAGGCAGGGAATTGGATGTGCGGAATCAGAGAGGGGGAATCAGAGGTGGGGAATCAGAGGCGGTGAATCAGAGATGGGGAATCAGAGGCGGGGAATCAGAGGCAGGAAATCAGACACGGGGATTCAGAGGCTGGGAATCAGACGGGTGGAATCAAAGGCGGGGAATCAGAGCTGGGGAATCTGAGGCAGGGAATCAGAGTTGGGGATTCAGAGGCGGGGAATCAGATATGGGGAAACAGAGGCGGGGAATCAGAGGCGGGCAAACAGAGGCGGGGAATTAGATATGGGGAATCAGAGGTAGGGAATCAGAGGTGGTGAATCAGTGATGGGGAATCACAGGCGGGGAATCAGAGGCAGGGAATAGGACGCGGGGAATCAGAGGCAGGGAATCAGAGCTGGGGAATCAGAGGAGGGGATTCATAGTTGGGAATCAGAGGCGGGAATCAGATATGGGGAAACAGAGGCGGGGAATCAGAGGCGGTGAAACAGAGGCGGGGAATCAGATATGGGGAATCGGATGCAGGGAATCAGAGGCGGGGAATCAGAGCTGGGGAATCAGAGGCGGGGAATCAGAGTTGGGGCATCAGAGGTGGGGAATTAGATATAGGGAAACAGAGGCGGGGAATCAGAGGCGGGGAAACAGAGGCGGGGAATCAGATATGGGGAATCAGAGGTGGGGAATCAGAGGCAGGGAATCAGATGTGCGGAATCAGAGATGGGGAATAAGAGGCAGGGAATCAGAATCAGAAGCGGGGAATCAGAGGCCGGGAATCAGAGGCCGGGAATCAGATGCTGGGAATAAGAGGCCGGGAATCAGAGGTGGGGAATCAGATATGGGGAATCAGAGGTGGCGAATCAAAGGCGGTGAATCAGAGATGGGGAATCAGAGGCGGGGAATCAGAGGCAGGGAATCAGATGCGGGGAATCAGAGGCGGGGAATCAGAGCTGGCGAATCAGAGGCTGGGAATCAGAGGTGGGCAATCAGAGGCGGGGAATCAGATATGGGGAATCAGAGGCGGGGAATCAGAGGCGGGGAAACAGAGGAGGGGAATCAAATATAGGGAATCAGAGGTGGGGAATCAGAGGTTGTGAATCAGAGATGGGGAATCAAGGCGGGGAATCAGAGGCAGGGAATCAGACGCGGGGAATCAGAGGCGGGGATTCAGAGCTGGGGAATCAGAGGCGGGGAATCAGAGTTGGGGAATCAGAGGCAGGGAATCAGATATGGGGAATCAGAGGCGGGGAATCAGAGGCGGGGAAACAGAAGCGGGGAATCAGATGTGGGGAATCAGAGGTGGGGAATCAGGGGCAGGGAATCAGTGGCAGGGAATCAGAGGCGGGGAATCAGAGGCGGGGAATCAAAGGCAGGGAATCAGACACGGGGAATCAGAGGCGGGGAATCAAAGATGGGGAATCAGAGGCGGGAATTCAGAGGCAGGGAACGGATGCCGGGAATCAGAGTCGGGGAATCAGAGCTGGGGAATCAGAGGCGGGGAATCAGAGTTGGGGAATCAGAGGCGGGGAATCAGATATGGGGAAATAGAGGCGGGGAATCAGATATGGGGAATCAGAGGTGTGGAATCATAGGTTGGGCATCAGAGGCAGGGAATCAGAGTCGGGGATACAGAGGCGGGGAATCAGATATGGGGAATCAGAGGTGGCGAATCAAAGGCGGTGAAACAGAGATGGGGAATCAGGGCAGGGAATCAGAGGCAGGGAATCAAACACGGGGAATCAGAGCTGGGGAATCAGAGGCGGGGAATCAGAGTTGGGAATCAGAGGCGGGGAATCAGAGGCGGGGAAACAGAGGCGGGGAATCAGATATGGGGAATCAGAGGTGGGGAATCCGAGGTTGGGAATCAGAGGCAGGGAATCAGAGGCGGAAAATCAGAGGCGGGGAATCAGAGGAAGGGAATCAGATGTGCGGAATCGGAGATGGGGAATCAGAGGCAGGGAATCAGAGGCGGGGAATCAGTGGCGGGGAATCAGAGGCCGGGAATCAGATATGGGGAAACAGAGGCGGGGAATCCGAGGCGGGGAAACAGAGGCGGGGAATCAGATATGGGGAATCAGAGGTGGGGAATCAGAGGTTGGGAATCAGAGGCAGGGAATCAGAGTCTTGGAATCAGATGCAGGGAATCAGATGCGGGGAATCAGAGGCGGGGAATCAGAGCTGGGGAATCAGAGGTGGGGAATCAGATTTGGGGAATCAGAGGCGGGGACTTAGATATTGGGAAACAGAGGCGGGGAATCAGAGGCGGGGAAACCCAGGCGGGGATTCAGATATGGGGAATCAGAGGTGGGGAATCAGAGGCAAGGAATCAGATGTGCGGAATCAGAGATGGGGAATCAGAGGCAGGGAATCAGAATCAGAAGCAGGGAATCAGAGGCCGGGAATCAGAGGCCGGAATCAGATGCTGGGAATCAGAGGCCTGGAATCAGAGGCGGGGAATCAGAGGCAGGGAATCAGATGCGGGGAATCAGAGGCGGGTAATCAGAGCTGGGGAATCTGAGGCAGGGAATCAGAGTTGGGGATTCAGAGGCGGGGAATCAGATATGGGGAAACAGAGGCGGGGAATCAGAGGCGGGCAAACAGAGGCGGGGAATTAGATATGGGGAATCAGAGGTAGGGAATCAGAGGTGGTGAATCAGTGATGGGGAATCACAGGCGGGGAATCAGAGGCAGGGAATAGGACGCGGGGAATCAGAGGCAGGGAATCAGAGCTGGGGAATCAGAGGAGGGGATTCATAGTTGGGAATCAGAGGCGGGAATCAGATATGGGGAAACAGAGGCGGGGAATCAGAGGCGGTGAAACAGAGGCGGGGAATCAGATATGGGGAATCGGATGCAGGGAATCAGAGGCGGGGAATCAGAGCTGGGGAATCAGAGGCGGGGAATCAGAGTTGGGGAATCAGAGGTGGGGAATTAGATATAGGGAAACAGAGGCGGGGAATCAGAGGCGGGGAAACAGAGGCGGGGAATCAGATATGGGGAATCAGAGGTGGGGAATCAGAGGCAGGGAATCAGATGTGCGGAATCAGAGATGGGGAATAAGAGGCAGGGAATCAGAATCAGAAGCGGGGAATCAGAGGCCGGGAATCAGAGGCCGGGAATCAGATGCTGGGAATAAGAGGCCGGGAATCAGAGGTGGGGAATCAGATATGGGGAATCAGAGGTGGCGAATCAAAGGCGGTGAATCAGAGATGGGGAATCAGAGGCGGGGAATCAGAGGCAGGGAATCAGATGCGGGGAATCAGAGGCGGGGAATCAGAGCTGGCGAATCAGAGGCTGGGAATCAGAGGTGGGCAATCAGAGGCGGGGAATCAGATATGGGGAATCAGAGGCGGGGAATCAGAGGCGGGGAAACAGAGGAGGGGAATCAAATATAGGGAATCAGAGGTGGGGAATCAGAGGTTGTGAATCAGAGATGGGGAATCAAGGCGGGGAATCAGAGGCAGGGAATCAGACGCGGGGAATCAGAGGCGGGGATTCAGAGCTGGGGAATCAGAGGCGGGGAATCAGAGTTGGGGAATCAGAGGCAGGGAATCAGATATGGGGAATCAGAGGCGGGGAATCAGAGGCGGGGAAACAGAAGCGGGGAATCAGATGTGGGGAATCAGAGGTGGGGAATCAGGGGCAGGGAATCAGTGGCAGGGAATCAGAGGCGGGGAATCAGAGGCGGGGAATCAAAGGCAGGGAATCAGACACGGGGAATCAGAGGCGGGGAATCAAAGATGGGGAATCAGAGGCGGGAATTCAGAGGCAGGGAACGGATGCCGGGAATCAGAGTCGGGGAATCAGAGCTGGGGAATCAGAGGCGGGGAATCAGAGTTGGGGAATCAGAGGCGGGGAATCAGATATGGGGAAATAGAGGCGGGGAATCAGATATGGGGAATCAGAGGTGTGGAATCATAGGTTGGGCATCAGAGGCAGGGAATCAGAGTCGGGGATACAGAGGCGGGGAATCAGATATGGGGAATCAGAGGTGGCGAATCAAAGGCGGTGAAACAGAGATGGGGAATCAGGGCAGGGAATCAGAGGCAGGGAATCAAACACGGGGAATCAGAGCTGGGGAATCAGAGGCGGGGAATCAGAGTTGGGAATCAGAGGCGGGGAATCAGAGGCGGGGAAACAGAGGCGGGGAATCAGATATGGGGAATCAGAGGTGGGGAATCCGAGGTTGGGAATCAGAGGCAGGGAATCAGAGGCGGAAAATCAGAGGCGGGGAATCAGAGGAAGGGAATCAGATGTGCGGAATCGGAGATGGGGAATCAGAGGCAGGGAATCAGAGGCGGGGAATCAGTGGCGGGGAATCAGAGGCCGGGAATCAGATATGGGGAAACAGAGGCGGGGAATCCGAGGCGGGGAAACAGAGGCGGGGAATCAGATATGGGGAATCAGAGGTGGGGAATCAGAGGTTGGGAATCAGAGGCAGGGAATCAGAGTCTTGGAATCAGATGCAGGGAATCAGATGCGGGGAATCAGAGGCGGGGAATCAGAGCTGGGGAATCAGAGGTGGGGAATCAGATTTGGGGAATCAGAGGCGGGGACTTAGATATTGGGAAACAGAGGCGGGGAATCAGAGGCGGGGAAACCCAGGCGGGGATTCAGATATGGGGAATCAGAGGTGGGGAATCAGAGGCAAGGAATCAGATGTGCGGAATCAGAGATGGGGAATCAGAGGCAGGGAATCAGAATCAGAAGCAGGGAATCAGAGGCCGGGAATCAGAGGCCGGAATCAGATGCTGGGAATCAGAGGCCTGGAATCAGAGGCGGGGAATCAGAGGCAGGGAATCAGATGCGGGGAATCAGAGGCGGGTAATCAGAGCTGGGGAATCAGAGGCGGGGTATTAGAGTTGGGGAATCAGAGGCGGGGAATCAGATATGGGGAAACAGAGGTGGGGAATCAGAGGCGGGGAAACAGAGGGAGGGAATCAAATATGGGGAATCAGAGGCGGGGAATCAGAGGTGGGGAATCATAGGCAGGGAATCGGATGTGCGGAATCAGAGATGGGGAATCAGAGGCTGGGAATCAGAGGTGGTGAATCAGAGATGGGGAATCAGAGGCGGGGAATCAGAGGCAGGGAATCAGATGCTGGGAATCAGAGGTGGGCAATCAGAGGCGGGGAATCAGATATGGGGAATCAGAGGCGGGGAATCAGAGGCGGGGAAACAGAGGCGGGGAATCAGATATGGGGAATCAGAGGTGGGGCATCAGAGGTTGTGAATCACAGATGGGGAATCAGAGGCGGGGAATCAGAGGCAGGGAATCAGACGCGGGGAATCAGAGGCGGGGATTCAGAGCTGGGGAATCAGAGGCTGGGAATCAGAGTTGGGGAATCAGAGGCGGGGAATCAGATATGGGGAATCAGAGGCGGGGAGTCAGAGTTGGGGAATCAGAGGCAGGGAATCAGATATGGGGAATCAGAGGCGGGGAATCAGAGGCGGGGAAACAGAGGCGGGGAATCAGATGTGGGGAATCAGAGGTGGGAAATCAGGGGCAGGAAATCAGTGGCAGGGAATCAGAGGCGGGGAATCAGAGGCGGGGAATCAAAGGCAGGGAATCAGACACGGGGAATCAGAGGCGGGGAATCAGAGATGGGGAATCAGAGGCGGGGAATCAGAGGCAGGGAATCGGATGCCGGGAATCAGAGTCGGGGAATCAGAGCTGGGGAATCAGAGGCGGGGAATCAGAGTTGGGGAATCAGAGGTGGGGAATCAGAGGTTGGGAATCAGAGGCAGGGAATCAGAGGCTTGGAATCAGATGCAGGGAATCAGATGCGGGGAATCAGAGGCGGGGAATCAAAGGAAGGGAATCAGACACGGGGAATCAGAGGTGGGGAATCAGAGATGGGGAATCAGAGGCGGGGAATCACAGGCAGGGAATCAGACGCGGGGAATCAGAGGCGGGGAATCAGAGCTGGGGATTCAGAGGTGGGGAATCAGAATCGGGGAATCATAGGCAGGGAATCGGTTGTGCGGAATCAGAGATGGGGAATCAGATGTGGGGAATCAGAGGCAGTGATTCAGAGGCGGGGAAACAGAGGCGGGGAATCAAATATAGGGAATCAGAGGTGGGGAATCAGAGGTTGTGAATCAGAGATGGGGAATCAAGGCGGGGAATCAGAGGCAGGGAATCAGACGCGGGGAATCAGAGGCGGGGATTCAGAGCTGGGGAATCAGAGGCGGTGAATCAGAGTTGGGGAATCAGAGGCAGGGAATCAGATATGGGGAATCAGAGGTGGGGAATCAGAGGCGGGGAAACAGAGGCGGGGAATCAGATATGGGGAATCAGAATTGGGGAATCAGGGGCAGGGAATCAGTGGCAGGGAATCAGAGGCGGGGAATCAGAGGCGGGGAATCAGAGGCAGGGAATCAGACACGGGGAATCAGAGGCGGGGAATCAGAGATGGGGAATCAGAGGCGGGGAATCAGAGGCAGGGAATCGGACTCCGGGAATCAGAGTCGGGGAATCAGAGCTGGGGAATCAGAGGCGGGGAATCAGAGTTGGGGAATCAGAGGCGAGGAATCAGATATGGGGAAATAGAGGCGGGGAATCAGATATGGGGAATCAGAGGTGTGGAATCAGAGGTTGGGAATCAGAGGCAGGGAATCAGAGTCGGGGAAACAGAGGTGGGGAATCAGATATGGGGAGTCAGAGGTGGGGAATCAGAGGCGGGGAATCAGAGGCAGGGAATCAGATGCGGGGAATCAGAGGCGGGGGATCAGAGCTGGCGAATCAGAGGCGGGGAATCAGAGGTGGGCAATCAGAGGCGGGGAATCAGATATGGGGAATCAGAGGCGGGGAATCAGAGGCGGGGAAACAGAGGCGGGGAATCAAATATAGGTAATCAGAGGTGGGGAATCAGAGGTTGTGAATCAGAGATGGGGAATCAAGGCGGGGAATCAGAGGCAGGGAATCAGACACGGGGAATCAGAGGCGGGGATTCAGAGCTGGGGAATCAGAGGCGGGGAATCAGAGTTGGGGAATCAGAGGCAGGGAATCAGATATGGGGAATCAGAGGCGGGGAATCAGAGGCGGGGAAACAGAGGTGGGGAATCAGATATGGGGAATCAGAGGTGGGGAATCAGTGGCAGGGAATCAGTGGCAGGGAATCAGAGGCGGGGAATCAGAGGCGGGGAATCTGAGGCAGGGAATCAGACACGGGGAATCAGAGGCGGGGAATCAGAGATGGGGTATCAGAGGCGGGGAATCAGAGGCAGGGAATCGGACGCCGGGAATCAGAGTCGGGGAATCAGAGCTGGGGAATCAGAGGCGGGGAATCAGAGTTGGGGAATCAGAGGCGGGGATTCAGATATGGGGAAATAGAGGCGGGGAATCAGATATGGGGAATCAGAGGTGTGGAATCAGAGGTTGGGAATCAGAGGAAGGGAATCAGCGTCGGGGAAACAGAGGCGGGGAATCAGATATGTGGAATCAGAGGTGGCGAATCAAAGGCGGTGAAACAGAGATGGGGAATCAGGGCAGGGAATCAGAGGCAGGGAATCAAACACGGGGAATCAGAGCTGGGGAATCAGAGGCGGGGAATCAGAGTTGGGAATCAGAGGCGGGGAATCAGAGGCGGGGAAACAGAGGCGGGGAATCAGATATGGGGAATCAGAGGTGGGGAATCAGAGGTTGGGAATCAGAGGCAGGGAATCAGAGGCGGGGAATCAGAGGCGGGGAATCAGAGGAAGGGAATCAGATGTGCGGAATCGGAGATGGGGAATCAGAGGCAGGGAATCAGAGGCGGGGAATCAGAGGCGGGGAATCAGAGGCCGGGAATCAGATATGGGGAAACTGAGGCGGGGAATCCGAGGCGGGGAAACAGAGGCGGGGAATCAGATATGGGGAATCAGAGGTGGGGAATCAGAGGTTGGGAATCAGAGGCAGGGAATCAGAGGCTTGGAATCAGATGCAGGGAATCAGATGCGGGGCATTAGAGGCGGGGAATCAGAGCTGGGGAATCAGAGGTGGGGAATCAGATTTGGGGAATCAGAGGTGGGGACTTAGATATTGGGAAACAGAGGCGGGGAATCAGAGGCGGGGAAACAGAGGCGGGGAATCAGATATTGGGAATCAGAGGTGGGGAATCAGAGGCAGGGAATCAGATGTGCGGAATCAGAGATGGGGAATCAGAGGCAGGGAATCAGAATCAGAAGCAGGGAATCAGAGGCCGGGAATCAGAGGCCGGAATCAGATGATGGGAATCAGAGGCCTGGAATCAGAGGCGGGGAATCAGAGGCAGGGAATCAGATGCGGGGAATCAGAGGCGGGGAATCAGAGCTGGGGAATCAGAGGCGGGGTATTTGAGTTGGGGAATCAGAGGCGGGGAATCAGATATGGGGAAACAGAGGTAGGGAATCAGAGGCGGGGAAACAGAGGCAGGGAATCAGATATGGGGAATCAGAGGCGGGGAATCAGAGGTGGGGAAACATAGGCAGGGAATCGGATGTGCGGAATCAGAGATGGGGAATCAGAGGCCGGGAATCAGAGGTGGTGAATCAGAGATGGGGAATCAGAGGCGGGGAATCAGAGGCAGGGTATCAGACGCGGGGAATCAGAGGTGGGCAATCAGAGGCGGGGAATCAGATATGGGGAATCAGAGGCGGGGAATCAGAGGCGGGGAAACAGAGGCGGGGAATCAGATATGGGGAATCAGAGGTGGGGCATCAGAGGTTGTGAATCACAGATGGGGAATCAGAGGCGGGGAATCAGAGGCAGGGAATCAGACGCGGGGAATCAGAGGCGGGGATTCAGAGCTGGGGAATCAGAAGCGGGGAATCAGAGTTGGGGAATCAGAGGCGGGGAATCAGATATGGGGAATCAGAGGCAGGGAATCAGAGGCGGGGAATCAGAGGCAGGGAATCAAACGCGGGGAATCTGAGGCGGGGAATCAGAGCTGGGGAATCAGAGGTGGGGAATCAGAGTTGGGGAATCAGAGGCAGGGAATTGGATGTGCGGAATCAGAGATGGGGAATCAGAGTTGGGGAATCAGAGGCGGTGAATCAGAGATGGGGAATCAGAGGCGGGGAATCAGAGGCAGGAAATCAGACACGGGGATTCAGAGGCTGGGAATCAGAGGCAGGGAATCAGACGCGGGGAATCTGAGGCGGGGAATCAGAGCTGGGGAATCTGAGGCAGGGAATCAGAGTTGGGGATTCAGAGGCGGGGAATCAGATATGGGGAAACAGAGGCGGGGAATCAGAGGCGGGCAAACAGAGGCGGGGAATTAGATATGGGGAATCAGAGGTAGGGAATCAGAGGTGGTGAATCAGTGATGGGGAATCACAGGCGGGGAATCAGAGGCAGGGAATAGAACGCGGGGAATCAGAGTCAGGGAATCAGAGCTGGGCAATCAGAGGCGGGGAATCATAGTTGGGAATCAGAGGCGGGAATCAGAGCTGGGGAATCAGAGGCGGGGAAACAGAGGCGGGGAATCAGATATGGGGAATCGGATGCAGGGAATCAGAGGCGGGGAATCAGAGCTGGGGAATCAGAGGCGGGGAATCAGAGTTGGGGCATCAGAGGTGGGGAATTAGATATAGGGAAACAGAGGCGGGAATCAAACGCGGGGAATCAGAGGCAGGGAATCAGAGCTGGGCAATCAGAGGCGGGGAATCATAGTTGGGAATCAGAGGCGGGAATCAAACGCGGGGAATCTGAGTTGGGGCATCAGAGGTGGGGAATTAGATATAGGGAAACAGAGGCGGGGAATCAGAGGCGGGGAAACAGAGGCGGGGAATCAGATATGGGGAATCAGAGGTGGGGAATCAGAGGCAGGGAATCAGATGTGCGGAATCAGAGATGGGGAATCAGAGGCAGGGAATCAGAAGCGGGGAATCAGAGGCCGGGAATCAGAGGCCGGGAATCAGATGCTGGGAATAAGAGGCCGGGAATCAGAGGAGGGGAATCAGAGTCCGGGAATCAGAGATGGGGATTCAGAGGCGGGGAATGAGATATGGAGAATCAGAGGCGGGGAATAAGAGGCGGGGAAACAGAGGTGGGGAATCAGATATGGGGAATCAGATGTGGCGAATCAAAGGCGGTGAATCAGAGATGGGGAATCAGAGGCGGGGAATCAGAGGCAGGGAATCAGATGTGGGGAATCAGAGGTGGGGAATCAGAGGCGGGGAATCAGAGGCGGAGAATCAGAGGCGGGCAATCAGATGCAGGGAATCAGAGGCAGGGAATCAGAGGCGGAGAATCAGAGGCGGGCAATCAGATGCAGGGAATCAGAGGCAGGGAATCAGAGGCAGGGAATCAGAAGCGGGGAATCAGAGGTGGGGAATCAGAGGCGGGGAATCAGAGGCAGGGAATCAGAAGTGGGGAATCAGAGGTGGGGAATCAGAGGCGGGGAATCAGAGGCGGAGAATCAGAGGCGGGCAATCAGATGCAGGGAATCAGAGGCAGGGAATCAGAGGCAGGGAATCAGAGGCATGGAATCTGAGGCAGGGAATCTGAGGTGGGGAATCAGAGGCGGGGAAACAGGTGGGTAAACAGAGGCGGGTAAACATAGGCGGGGAATCAGAGGCGCGGAATCAGAGGCGGGGAATCAGAGGCAGGGAATCAGAGGCGGGGAATCAGAGGCGGGGAATCAGATGCGGGGAATCAGAGGTGGGGAATCAGAGGCGGGGTATCAGAGGAGGGGTATCAGAGGCGGGGAATCAGAGGCGGGGAATCAGAGGCGGGGAATCAGAGGCGTGCAATCAGAGGCGGGGAATCAGAGGTGGGGAATCAGAAGTGTGGAATCAGAGGCGGGGAATCAGATATGGGGAATCAGAGGCGGGGAATCAGAGGCAGGGAATTAGACACGGGGAATCAGAGGCGGGGAATCAGAGGCCGGGAATCAGATATGGGGAAACTGAGGCGGGGAATCCGAGGCGGGGAAACAGAGGCGGGGAATCAGATATGGGGAATCAGAGGTGGGGAATCAGAGGTTGGGAATCAGAGGCAGGGAATCAGAGGCTTGGAATCAGATGCAGGGAATCAGATGCGGGGCATTAGAGGCGGGGAATCAGAGCTGGGGAATCAGAGGTGGGGAATCAGATTTGGGGAATCAGAGGTGGGGACTTAGATATTGGGAAACAGAGGCGGGGAATCAGAGGCGGGGAAACAGAGGCGGGGAATCAGATATTGGGAATCAGAGGTGGGGAATCAGAGGCAGGGAATCAGATGTGCGGAATCAGAGATGGGGAATCAGAGGCAGGGAATCAGAATCAGAAGCAGGGAATCAGAGGCCGGGAATCAGAGGCCGGAATCAGATGATGGGAATCAGAGGCCTGGAATCAGAGGCGGGGAATCAGAGGAAGGGAATCAGATGCGGGGAATCAGAGGCGGGGAATCAGAGCTGGGGAATCAGAGGCGGGGTATTTGAGTTGGGGAATCAGAGGCGGGGAATCAGATATGGGGAAACAGAGGTAGGGAATCAGAGGCGGGGAAACAGAGGCAGGGAATCAGATATGGGGAATCAGAGGCGGGGAATCAGAGGTGGGGAAACATAGGCAGGGAATCGGATGTGCGGAATCAGAGATGGGGAATCAGAGGCCGGGAATCAGAGGTGGTGAATCAGAGATGGGGAATCAGAGGCGGGGAATCAGAGGCAGGGTATCAGACGCGGGGAATCAGAGGTGGGCAATCAGAGGCGGGGAATCAGATATGGGGAATCAGAGGCGGGGAATCAGAGGCGGGGAAACAGAGGCGGGGAATCAGATATGGGGAATCAGAGGTGGGGCATCAGAGGTTGTGAATCACAGATGGGGAATCAGAGGCGGGGAATCAGAGGCAGGGATTCAGACGCGGGGAATCAGAGGCGGGGATTCAGAGCTGGGGAATCAGAAGCGGGGAATCAGAGTTGGGGAATCAGAGGCGGGGAATCAGATATGGGGAATCAGAGGCAGGGAATCAGAGGCGGGGAATCAGAGGCAGGGAATCAAACGCGGGGAATCTGAGGCGGGGAATCAGAGCTGGGGAATCAGAGGTGGGGAATCAGAGTTGGGGAATCAGAGGCAGGGAATTGGATGTGCGGAATCAGAGATGGGGAATCAGAGTTGGGGAATCAGAGGCGGTGAATCAGAGATGGGGAATCAGAGGCGGGGAATCAGAGGCAGGAAATCAGACACGGGGATTCAGAGGCTGGGAATCAGAGGCAGGGAATCAGACGCGGGGAATCTGAGGCGGGGAATCAGAGCTGGGGAATCTGAGGCAGGGAATCAGAGTTGGGGATTCAGAGGCGGGGAATCAGATATGGGGAAACAGAGGCGGGGAATCAGAGGCGGGCAAACAGAGGCGGGGAATTAGATATGGGGAATCAGAGGTAGGGAATCAGAGGTGGTGAATCAGTGATGGGGAATCACAGGCGGGGAATCAGAGGCAGGGAATAGAACGCGGGGAATCAGAGTCAGGGAATCAGAGCTGGGCAATCAGAGGCGGGGAATCATAGTTGGGAATCAGAGGCGGGAATCAGATATGGGGAAACAGAGGCGGGGAATCAGAGGCGGGGAAACAGAGGCGGGGAATCAGATATGGGGAATCGGATGCAGGGAATCAGAGGCGGGGAATCAGAGCTGGGGAATCAGAGGCGGGGAATCAGAGTTGGGGCATCAGAGGTGGGGAATTAGATATAGGGAAACAGAGGCGGGGAATCAGAGGCGGGGAAACAGAGGCGGGGAATCAGATATGGGGAATCAGAGGTGGGGAATCAGAGGCAGGGAATCAGATGTGCGGAATCAGAGATGGGGAATCAGAGGCAGGGAATCAGAAGCGGGGAATCAGAGGCCGGGAATCAGAGGCCGGGAATCAGATGCTGGGAATAAGAGGCCGGGAATCAGAGGAGGGGAATCAGAGTCCGGGAATCAGAGATGGGGATTCAGAGGCGGGGAATGAGATATGGAGAATCAGAGGCGGGGAATAAGAGGCGGGGAAACAGAGGTGGGGAATCAGATATGGGGAATCAGATGTGGCGAATCAAAGGCGGTGAATCAGAGATGGGGATTCAGAGGCGGGGAATCAGAGGCAGGGAATCAGATGTGGGGAATCAGAGGTGGGGAATCAGAGGCGGGGAATCAGAGGCGGAGAATCAGAGGCGGGCAATCAGATGCAGGGAATCAGAGGCAGGGAATCAGAGGCGGAGAATCAGAGGCGGGCAATCAGATGCAGGGAATCAGAGGCAGGGAATCAGAGGCAGGGAATCAGAAGCGGGGAATCAGAGGTGGGGAATCAGAGGCGGGGAATCAGAGGCAGGGAATCAGAAGCGGGGAATCAGAGGTGGGGAATCAGAGGTGGGGAATCAGAGGCGGAGAATCAGAGGCAGGGAATCAGAGGCATGGAATCTGAGGCAGGGAATATGAGGTGGGGAATCAGAGGCGGGGAAACAGGTGGGTAAACAGAGGCGGGTAAACATATGCGGGGAATCAGAGGCGCGGAATCAGAGGCGGGGAATCAGAGGCAGCGAATCAGAGGCGGGGAATCAGAGGCGGGGAATCAGATGCGGGGAATCATAGGCAGGGAATCGGTTGTGCGGAATCAGAGATGGGGAATCAGATGTGGGGAATCAGAGGCAGTGATTCAGAGGCGGGGAAACAGAGGCGGGGAATCAAATATAGGGAATCAGAGGTGGGGAATCAGAGGTTGTGAATCAGAGATGGGGAATCAAGGCGGGGAATCAGAGGCAGGGAATCAGACGCGGGGAATCAGAGGCGGGGATTCAGAGCTGGGGAATCAGAGGCGGTGAATCAGAGTTGGGGAATCAGAGGCAGGGAATCAGATATGGGGAATCAGAGGTGGGGAATCAGAGGCGGGGAAACAGAGGCGGGGAATCAGATATGGGGAATCAGAATTGGGGAATCAGGGGCAGGGAATCAGTGGCAGGGAATCAGAGGCGGGGAATCAGAGGCGGGGAATCAGAGGCAGGGAATCAGACACGGGGAATCAGAGGCGGGGAATCAGAGATGGGGAATCAGAGGCGGGGAATCAGAGGCAGGGAATCGGACTCCGGGAATCAGAGTCGGGGAATCAGAGCTGGGGAATCAGAGGCGGGGAATCAGAGTTGGGGAATCAGAGGCGAGGAATCAGATATGGGGAAATAGAGGCGGGGAATCAGATATGGGGAATCAGAGGTGTGGAATCAGAGGTTGGGAATCAGAGGCAGGGAATCAGAGTCGGGGAAACAGAGGTGGGGAATCAGATATGGGGAGTCAGAGGTGGGGAATCAGAGGCGGGGAATCAGAGGCAGGGAATCAGATGCGGGGAATCAGAGGCGGGGGATCAGAGCTGGCGAATCAGAGGCGGGGAATCAGAGGTGGGCAATCAGAGGCGGGGAATCAGATATGGGGAATCAGAGGCGGGGAATCAGAGGCGGGGAAACAGAGGCGGGGAATCAAATATAGGTAATCAGAGGTGGGGAATCAGAGGTTGTGAATCAGAGATGGGGAATCAAGGCGGGGAATCAGAGGCAGGGAATCAGACACGGGGAATCAGAGGCGGGGATTCAGAGCTGGGGAATCAGAGGCGGGGAATCAGAGTTGGGGAATCAGAGGCAGGGAATCAGATATGGGGAATCAGAGGCGGGGAATCAGAGGCGGGGAAACAGAGGTGGGGAATCAGATATGGGGAATCAGAGGTGGGGAATCAGTGGCAGGGAATCAGTGGCAGGGAATCAGAGGCGGGGAATCAGAGGCGGGGAATCTGAGGCAGGGAATCAGACACGGGGAATCAGAGGCGGGGAATCAGAGATGGGGTATCAGAGGCGGGGAATCAGAGGCAGGGAATCGGACGCCGGGAATCAGAGTCGGGGAATCAGAGCTGGGGAATCAGAGGCGGGGAATCAGAGTTGGGGAATCAGAGGCGGGGATTCAGATATGGGGAAATAGAGGCGGGGAATCAGATATGGGGAATCAGAGGTGTGGAATCAGAGGTTGGGAATCAGAGGAAGGGAATCAGAGTCGGGGAAACAGAGGCGGGGAATCAGATATGTGGAATCAGAGGTGGCGAATCAAAGGCGGTGAAACAGAGATGGGGAATCAGGGCAGGGAATCAGAGGCAGGGAATCAAACACGGGGAATCAGAGCTGGGGAATCAGAGGCGGGGAATCAGAGTTGGGAATCAGAGGCGGGGAATCAGAGGCGGGGAAACAGAGGCGGGGAATCAGATATGGGGAATCAGAGGTGGGGAATCAGAGGTTGGGAATCAGAGGCAGGGAATCAGAGGCGGGGAATCAGAGGCGGGGAATCAGAGGAAGGGAATCAGATGTGCGGAATCGGAGATGGGGAATCAGAGGCAGGGAATCAGAGGCGGGGAATCAGAGGCGGGGAATCAGAGGCCGGGAATCAGATATGGGGAAACTGAGGCGGGGAATCCGAGGCGGGGAAACAGAGGCGGGGAATCAGATATGGGGAATCAGAGGTGGGGAATCAGAGGTTGGGAATCAGAGGCAGGGAATCAGAGGCTTGGAATCAGATGCAGGGAATCAGATGCGGGGCATTAGAGGCGGGGAATCAGAGCTGGGGAATCAGAGGTGGGGAATCAGATTTGGGGAATCAGAGGTGGGGACTTAGATATTGGGAAACAGAGGCGGGGAATCAGAGGCGGGGAAACAGAGGCGGGGAATCAGATATTGGGAATCAGAGGTGGGGAATCAGAGGCAGGGAATCAGATGTGCGGAATCAGAGATGGGGAATCAGAGGCAGGGAATCAGAATCAGAAGCAGGGAATCAGAGGCCGGGAATCAGAGGCCGGAATCAGATGATGGGAATCAGAGGCCTGGAATCAGAGGCGGGGAATCAGAGGCAGGGAATCAGATGCGGGGAATCAGAGGCGGGGAATCAGAGCTGGGGAATCAGAGGCGGGGTATTTGAGTTGGGGAATCAGAGGCGGGGAATCAGATATGGGGAAACAGAGGTAGGGAATCAGAGGCGGGGAAACAGAGGCAGGGAATCAGATATGGGGAATCAGAGGCGGGGAATCAGAGGTGGGGAAACATAGGCAGGGAATCGGATGTGCGGAATCAGAGATGGGGAATCAGAGGCCGGGAATCAGAGGTGGTGAATCAGAGATGGGGAATCAGAGGCGGGGAATCAGAGGCAGGGTATCAGACGCGGGGAATCAGAGGTGGGCAATCAGAGGCGGGGAATCAGATATGGGGAATCAGAGGCGGGGAATCAGAGGCGGGGAAACAGAGGCGGGGAATCAGATATGGGGAATCAGAGGTGGGGCATCAGAGGTTGTGAATCACAGATGGGGAATCAGAGGCGGGGAATCAGAGGCAGGGAATCAGACGCGGGGAATCAGAGGCGGGGATTCAGAGCTGGGGAATCAGAAGCGGGGAATCAGAGTTGGGGAATCAGAGGCGGGGAATCAGATATGGGGAATCAGAGGCAGGGAATCAGAGGCGGGGAATCAGAGGCAGGGAATCAAACGCGGGGAATCTGAGGCGGGGAATCAGAGCTGGGGAATCAGAGGTGGGGAATCAGAGTTGGGGAATCAGAGGCAGGGAATTGGATGTGCGGAATCAGAGATGGGGAATCAGAGTTGGGGAATCAGAGGCGGTGAATCAGAGATGGGGAATCAGAGGCGGGGAATCAGAGGCAGGAAATCAGACACGGGGATTCAGAGGCTGGGAATCAGAGGCAGGGAATCAGACGCGGGGAATCTGAGGCGGGGAATCAGAGCTGGGGAATCTGAGGCAGGGAATCAGAGTTGGGGATTCAGAGGCGGGGAATCAGATATGGGGAAACAGAGGCGGGGAATCAGAGGCGGGCAAACAGAGGCGGGGAATTAGATATGGGGAATCAGAGGTAGGGAATCAGAGGTGGTGAATCAGTGATGGGGAATCACAGGCGGGGAATCAGAGGCAGGGAATAGAACGCGGGGAATCAGAGTCAGGGAATCAGAGCTGGGCAATCAGAGGCGGGGAATCATAGTTGGGAATCAGAGGCGGGAATCAGAGCTGGGGAATCAGAGGCGGGGAAACAGAGGCGGGGAATCAGATATGGGGAATCGGATGCAGGGAATCAGAGGCGGGGAATCAGAGCTGGGGAATCAGAGGCGGGGAATCAGAGTTGGGGCATCAGAGGTGGGGAATTAGATATAGGGAAACAGAGGCGGGAATCAAACGCGGGGAATCAGAGGCAGGGAATCAGAGCTGGGCAATCAGAGGCGGGGAATCATAGTTGGGAATCAGAGGCGGGAATCAAACGCGGGGAATCTGAGTTGGGGCATCAGAGGTGGGGAATTAGATATAGGGAAACAGAGGCGGGGAATCAGAGGCGGGGAAACAGAGGCGGGGAATCAGATATGGGGAATCAGAGGTGGGGAATCAGAGGCAGGGAATCAGATGTGCGGAATCAGAGATGGGGAATCAGAGGCAGGGAATCAGAAGCGGGGAATCAGAGGCCGGGAATCAGAGGCCGGGAATCAGATGCTGGGAATAAGAGGCCGGGAATCAGAGGAGGGGAATCAGAGTCCGGGAATCAGAGATGGGGATTCAGAGGCGGGGAATGAGATATGGAGAATCAGAGGCGGGGAATAAGAGGCGGGGAAACAGAGGTGGGGAATCAGATATGGGGAATCAGATGTGGCGAATCAAAGGCGGTGAATCAGAGATGGGGAATCAGAGGCGGGGAATCAGAGGCAGGGAATCAGATGTGGGGAATCAGAGGTGGGGAATCAGAGGCGGGGAATCAGAGGCGGAGAATCAGAGGCGGGCAATCAGATGCAGGGAATCAGAGGCAGGGAATCAGAGGCGGAGAATCAGAGGCGGGCAATCAGATGCAGGGAATCAGAGGCAGGGAATCAGAGGCAGGGAATCAGAAGCGGGGAATCAGAGGTGGGGAATCAGAGGCGGGGAATCAGAGGCAGGGAATCAGAAGTGGGGAATCAGAGGTGGGGAATCAGAGGCGGGGAATCAGAGGCGGAGAATCAGAGGCGGGCAATCAGATGCAGGGAATCAGAGGCAGGGAATCAGAGGCAGGGAATCAGAGGCATGGAATCTGAGGCAGGGAATCTGAGGTGGGGAATCAGAGGCGGGGAAACAGGTGGGTAAACAGAGGCGGGTAAACATAGGCGGGGAATCAGAGGCGCGGAATCAGAGGCGGGGAATCAGAGGCAGGGAATCAGAGGCGGGGAATCAGAGGCGGGGAATCAGATGCGGGGAATCAGAGGTGGGGAATCAGAGGCGGGGTATCAGAGGAGGGGTATCAGAGGCGGGGAATCAGAGGCGGGGAATCAGAGGCGGGGAATCAGAGGCGTGCAATCAGAGGCGGGGAATCAGAGGTGGGGAATCAGAAGTGTGGAATCAGAGGCGGGGAATCAGATATGGGGAATCAGAGGCGGGGAATCAGAGGCAGGGAATTAGACACGGGGAATCAGAGGCGGGGAATCAGAGGCCGGGAATCAGATATGGGGAAACTGAGGCGGGGAATCCGAGGCGGGGAAACAGAGGCGGGGAATCAGATATGGGGAATCAGAGGTGGGGAATCAGAGGTTGGGAATCAGAGGCAGGGAATCAGAGGCTTGGAATCAGATGCAGGGAATCAGATGCGGGGCATTAGAGGCGGGGAATCAGAGCTGGGGAATCAGAGGTGGGGAATCAGATTTGGGGAATCAGAGGTGGGGACTTAGATATTGGGAAACAGAGGCGGGGAATCAGAGGCGGGGAAACAGAGGCGGGGAATCAGATATTGGGAATCAGAGGTGGGGAATCAGAGGCAGGGAATCAGATGTGCGGAATCAGAGATGGGGAATCAGAGGCAGGGAATCAGAATCAGAAGCAGGGAATCAGAGGCCGGGAATCAGAGGCCGGAATCAGATGATGGGAATCAGAGGCCTGGAATCAGAGGCGGGGAATCAGAGGAAGGGAATCAGATGCGGGGAATCAGAGGCGGGGAATCAGAGCTGGGGAATCAGAGGCGGGGTATTTGAGTTGGGGAATCAGAGGCGGGGAATCAGATATGGGGAAACAGAGGTAGGGAATCAGAGGCGGGGAAACAGAGGCAGGGAATCAGATATGGGGAATCAGAGGCGGGGAATCAGAGGTGGGGAAACATAGGCAGGGAATCGGATGTGCGGAATCAGAGATGGGGAATCAGAGGCCGGGAATCAGAGGTGGTGAATCAGAGATGGGGAATCAGAGGCGGGGAATCAGAGGCAGGGTATCAGACGCGGGGAATCAGAGGTGGGCAATCAGAGGCGGGGAATCAGATATGGGGAATCAGAGGCGGGGAATCAGAGGCGGGGAAACAGAGGCGGGGAATCAGATATGGGGAATCAGAGGTGGGGCATCAGAGGTTGTGAATCACAGATGGGGAATCAGAGGCGGGGAATCAGAGGCAGGGATTCAGACGCGGGGAATCAGAGGCGGGGATTCAGAGCTGGGGAATCAGAAGCGGGGAATCAGAGTTGGGGAATCAGAGGCGGGGAATCAGATATGGGGAATCAGAGGCAGGGAATCAGAGGCGGGGAATCAGAGGCAGGGAATCAAACGCGGGGAATCTGAGGCGGGGAATCAGAGCTGGGGAATCAGAGGTGGGGAATCAGAGTTGGGGAATCAGAGGCAGGGAATTGGATGTGCGGAATCAGAGATGGGGAATCAGAGTTGGGGAATCAGAGGCGGTGAATCAGAGATGGGGAATCAGAGGCGGGGAATCAGAGGCAGGAAATCAGACACGGGGATTCAGAGGCTGGGAATCAGAGGCAGGGAATCAGACGCGGGGAATCTGAGGCGGGGAATCAGAGCTGGGGAATCTGAGGCAGGGAATCAGAGTTGGGGATTCAGAGGCGGGGAATCAGATATGGGGAAACAGAGGCGGGGAATCAGAGGCGGGCAAACAGAGGCGGGGAATTAGATATGGGGAATCAGAGGTAGGGAATCAGAGGTGGTGAATCAGTGATGGGGAATCACAGGCGGGGAATCAGAGGCAGGGAATAGAACGCGGGGAATCAGAGTCAGGGAATCAGAGCTGGGCAATCAGAGGCGGGGAATCATAGTTGGGAATCAGAGGCGGGAATCAGATATGGGGAAACAGAGGCGGGGAATCAGAGGCGGGGAAACAGAGGCGGGGAATCAGATATGGGGAATCGGATGCAGGGAATCAGAGGCGGGGAATCAGAGCTGGGGAATCAGAGGCGGGGAATCAGAGTTGGGGCATCAGAGGTGGGGAATTAGATATAGGGAAACAGAGGCGGGGAATCAGAGGCGGGGAAACAGAGGCGGGGAATCAGATATGGGGAATCAGAGGTGGGGAATCAGAGGCAGGGAATCAGATGTGCGGAATCAGAGATGGGGAATCAGAGGCAGGGAATCAGAAGCGGGGAATCAGAGGCCGGGAATCAGAGGCCGGGAATCAGATGCTGGGAATAAGAGGCCGGGAATCAGAGGAGGGGAATCAGAGTCCGGGAATCAGAGATGGGGATTCAGAGGCGGGGAATGAGATATGGAGAATCAGAGGCGGGGAATAAGAGGCGGGGAAACAGAGGTGGGGAATCAGATATGGGGAATCAGATGTGGCGAATCAAAGGCGGTGAATCAGAGATGGGGATTCAGAGGCGGGGAATCAGAGGCAGGGAATCAGATGTGGGGAATCAGAGGTGGGGAATCAGAGGCGGGGAATCAGAGGCGGAGAATCAGAGGCGGGCAATCAGATGCAGGGAATCAGAGGCAGGGAATCAGAGGCGGAGAATCAGAGGCGGGCAATCAGATGCAGGGAATCAGAGGCAGGGAATCAGAGGCAGGGAATCAGAAGCGGGGAATCAGAGGTGGGGAATCAGAGGCGGGGAATCAGAGGCAGGGAATCAGAAGCGGGGAATCAGAGGTGGGGAATCAGAGGTGGGGAATCAGAGGCGGAGAATCAGAGGCAGGGAATCAGAGGCATGGAATCTGAGGCAGGGAATATGAGGTGGGGAATCAGAGGCGGGGAAACAGGTGGGTAAACAGAGGCGGGTAAACATAGGCGGGGAATCAGAGGCGCGGAATCAGAGGCGGGGAATCAGAGGCAGCGAATCAGAGGCGGGGAATCAGAGGCGGGGAATCAGATGCGGGGAATCAGAGGTGGGGAATCAGAGGCGGGGTATCAGAGGAGGGGTATCAGAGGCGGGGAATCAGAGGCGGGGAATCAGAGGCGGGGAATCAGAGGCGTGCAATCAGAGGCGGGGAATCAGAGGTGGGGAATCAGAAGTGTGGAATCAGAGGCGGGGAAACAGAGGCAGCGAATCAGAGGCGGGAAAACAGAGGCGGGGAATCAGATATGGGGAATCAGAGGCGGGGAATCAGAGGCAGGGAATTAGACACGGGGAATCAGAGGCGGGGAATCAGAGATGGGGAATCAGAGGCGGGGAATCAGAGGCAGGGAATCGGATGCCGGGAATCAGAGGCGGGAAATCAGAGCTGGGTAATCAGAGGCGGGGAATCAGAGTTGGGGAATCAGAGGCGGCGAAGCAGATATGGGGAAATAGAGGTGGGGAATCAGATATGGGGAATCAGAGGCGGGGAATCAGATATGGGGAATCAGAGGCTGGGAATCAGAGGGGGGGAAACAGAGGCGGGGAATAAGATATGGGGAATCAGAGGTGGGGAATCAGGGGCGGGGAATCAGTGGCAGGGAATCAGAGGCGGGGAATCAGAGGCGGGGAATCAAAGGAAGGGAATCAAAGGAAGGGAATCAGACACGGGGAATCAGAGGTGGGGAATCACAGGCAGGGAATCAGACGCGGGGAATCAGAGGCGGGGAATCAGAGCTGGGGAATCAGAGGTGGGGAATCAGAGTCGGGGAATCAGAGGCAGGGAATCGGTTGTGCAGAATCAGAGATGGGGAATCAGATGTGGGGAATCAGAGGCAGTGAATCAGAGATGGGGAATCAGAGGCGGGGAATCAGAGGCAGGAAATCAGACAGGGATTCAGAGGCTGGGAATCAGACGGGGGGAATCAAAGGCGGGGAATCAGAGCTGGTGAATCAGAGGCAGGGAATCAGAGTTGGGGATTCAGAGGCGGGGAATCAGATATGGGGAAACAGAGGCGGGGAATGAGAGGCGGGAAAGCAGAGGCGGGGAATTAGATATGGGGAATCAGAGGTGGGAAATCAGACATGGGGAATCGGATGCGGGGAATCAGAGGCGGGGAATCAGAGCTGGGGAATCAGATGTGGGGATCAGAGTTGGGGCATCAGAGGTGGGGAATTAGATATGGGGAATCAGAGGCGGGGAATCAGAGGCGGGGAAACAGAGGCGGGGAATCAGATATGGGGAAACAGAGGCGGGGAATCAGAGGCGGGGAAACAGAGGCGGGAAATCAGACATGGGGAATCGGATGCGGGGAATCAGAGGCGGGGAATCAGAGCTGGGGAATCAGAGGTGGGGAATCAGAGTTGGGGCATCAGAGGTGGGGAATAAGATATGGGGAAACAGAGGCGGGGAATCAGAGGCGGGGAAACAGAGGCGGGGAATCAGATATGGGGAATTTGAGGTGGGGAATCAGAGGCAGGGAATCAGATGTGCGGAATCAGAGATGGGGAATCAGAGGCAGGGAATCAGAATCAGAAGCAGGGAATCAGAGGCCGGGAATCAGAGGCCGGGAATCAGATGCTGGGAATAAGAGGCCGGGAATCAGAGGTGGGGATTCAGAGTCTGGGAATCAGAGATGGGGATTCAGAGGCGGGGAATGAGATATGGAGAATCAGAGGCGGGGAATCAGAGGCGGGGAAACAGAGGTGGGGAATCAGATATGGGGAATCAGAGGTGGCGAATCAAAGGCAGTGAATCAGAGATGGGGAATCAGAGGCGGGGAATCAGAGGCAGGGAATCAGATGCGGGGATTCAGAGGCGGGGAATCAGAGCTGGCGAATCAGAGGCGGGGAATCAGAGGTGGGCAATCAGAGCCGGGGAATCAGATATGGGGAATCAGAGGCGGGGAAACAGAGGCGGGGAATCAGATATGGGGAATCAGAGGTGGGGAATCAGAGGTTGTGAATCAGAGATGGGGAATCAAGGCGGGGAATCAGAGGGAGGGAATCAGACGCGGGGAATCAGATGCGGGGATTCAGAGCTGGGGAATCAGAGGCGGGGAATCAGAGTTGGGGAATCAGAGGCAGGGAATCAGATATGGGGAATCAGAGGCGGGGAATCAGAGGCGGGGAAACAGAGGCGGGGAATCAGATATGGGGAATCAGAGGTGGGGAATCAGGGGCAGGGAATCAGTGGCAGGGAATCAGAGGCGGGGAATCTGAGCCGGGGAATCAGAGGCAGGGAATCAGACACGGGGAATCAGAGGCGGGGAATCAGAGATGGTGAATCAGAGGCGGGGAATCAGAGGCAGGGAATCGGACGCCGGGAATCAGAAGCGGGGAATCAGAGGTGGGGAATCAGAGGCGGGGAATCAGAGGCATGGAATCTGAGGCAGGGAATCTGAGGTGGGGAATCAGAGGCGGGGAAACAGGTGGGTAAACAGAGGCGGGTAAACATAGGCGGGGAATCAGAGGCGCGGAATCAGAGGCGGGGAATCAGAGGCAGGGAATCAGAGGCGGGGAATCAGAGGCGGGGAATCAGATGCGGGGAATCAGAGGTGGGGAATCAGAGGCGGGGTATCAGAGGAGGGGAATCAGAGGCGGGGAATCAGAGGCGGGGAATCAGAGGCGGGGAATCAGAGGCGTGCAATCAGAGGCGGGGAATCAGAGGTGGGGAATCAGAAGTGTGGAATCAGAGGCGGGGAAACAGAGGCGGGGAATCAGATATGGGGAATCACTGGTGGGGCATCAGAGGTTGTGAATCACAGATGGGGAATCAGAGGCGGGGAATCTGAGGCAGGGAATCAGACGCGGGGAATCAGAGGCGGGGATTCAGAGCTGGGGAATCAGAGGCGGGGAATCAGAGTTGGGGAATCAGAGGCAGGGAATCAGATATGGGGAATCAGAGGCAGGGAATCAGAGGCGGGAAAACAGAGGCGGGGAATCAGATATGGGGAATCAGAGGCGGGGAATCAGAGGCAGGGAATTAGACACGGGGAATCAGAGGCGGGGAATCAGAAATGGGGAATCAGAGGCGGGGAATCAGAGGCAGGGAATCGGATGCCGGGAATCAGAGGCGGGAGATCAGAGCTGGGTAATCAGAGGCGGGGAATCAGAGTTGGGGAATCAGAGGCTGGGAATCAGAGGGGGGGAAACAGAGGCGGGCAATAAGATATGGGGAATCAGAGGTGGGGAATCAGGGGCGGGGAATCAGTGGCAGGGAATCAGAGGCGGGGAATCAGAGGCGGGGAATCAAAGGAAGGGAATCAAAGGAAGGGAATCAGACACGGGGAATCAGAGGTGGGGAATCACAGGCAGGGAATCAGACGCGGGGAATCAGAGGCGGGGAATCAGAGCTGGGGAATCAGATGTGGGGAATCAGAGTCGGGGAATCAGAGGCAGGGAATCGGTTGTGCAGAATCAGAGATGGGGAATCAGATGTGGGGAATCAGAGGCAGTGAATCAGAGATGGGGAATCAGAGGCGGGGAATCAGAGGCAGGAAATCAGACAGGGATTCAGAGGCTGGGAATCAGACGGGGGGAATCAAAGGCGGGGAATCAGAGCTGGTGAATCAGAGGCAGGGAATCAGAGTTGGGGATTCAGAGGCGGGGAATCAGATATGGGGAAACAGAGGCGGGGAATGAGAGGCGGGAAAGCAGAGGCGGGGAATTAGATATGGGGAATCAGAGGTGGGAAATCAGACATGGGGAATCGGATGCGGGGAATCAGAGGCGGGGAATCAGAGCTGGGGAATCAGATGTGGGGATCAGAGTTGGGGCATCAGAGGTGGGGAATTAGATATGGGGAATCAGAGGCGGGGAATCAGAGGCGGGGAAACAGAGGCGGGGAATCAGATATGGGGAAACAGAGGCGGGGAATCAGAGGCGGGGAAACAGATGCGGGGAATCAGACATGGGGAATCGGATGCGGGGAATCAGAGGCGGGGAATCAGAGCTGGGGAATCAGAGGTGGGGAATCAGAGTTGGGGCATCAGAGGTGGGGAATAAGATATGGGGAAACAGAGGCGGGGAATCAGAGGCGGGGAAACAGAGGCGGGGAATCAGATATGGGGAATTTGAGGTGGGGAATCAGAGGCAGGGAATCAGATGTGCGGAATCAGAGATGGGGAATCAGAGGCAGGGAATCAGAATCAGAAGCGGGGAATCAGAGGCCGGGAATCAGAGGCCGGGAATCAGATGCTGGGAATAAGAGGCCGGGAATCAGAGGTGGGGATTCAGAGTCTGGGAATCAGAGATGGGGATTCAGAGGCGGGGAATGAGATATGGAGAATCAGAGGCGGGGAATCAGAGGCGGGGAAACAGAGGTGGGGAATCAGATATGGGGAATCAGAGGTGGCGAATCAAAGGCAGTGAATCAGAGATGGGGAATCAGAGGCGGGGAATCAGAGGCAGGGAATCAGATGCGGGGATTCAGAGGCGGGGAATCAGAGCTGGCGAATCAGAGGCGGGGAATCAGAGGTGGGCAATCAGAGCCGGGGAATCAGATATGGGGAATCAGAGGCGGGGAAACAGAGGCGGGGAATCAGATATGGGGAATCAGAGGTGGGGAATCAGAGGTTGTGAATCAGAGATGGGGAATCAAGGCGGGGAATCAGAGGGAGGGAATCAGACGCGGGGAATCAGAGGCGGGGATTCAGAGCTGGGGAATCAGAGGCGGGGATTCAGAGTTGGGGAATCAGAGGCAGGGAATCAGATATGGGGAATCAGAGGCGGGGAATCAGAGGCGGGGAAACAGAGGCGGGGAATCAGATATGGGGAATCAGAGGTGGGGAATCAGGGGCAGGGAATCAGTGGCAGGGAATCAGAGGCGGGGAATCTGAGCCGGGGAATCAGAGGCAGGGAATCAGACACGGGGAATCAGAGGCGGGGAATCAGAGATGGTGAATCAGAGGCGGGGAATCAGAGGCAGGGAATCGGACGCCGGGAATCAGAAGCGGGGAATCAGAGGTGGGGAATCAGAGGCGGGGAATCAGAGGCATGGAATCTGAGGCAGGGAATCTGAGGTGGGGAATCAGAGGCGGGGAAACAGGTGGGTAAACAGAGGCGGGTAAACATAGGCGGGGAATCAGAGGCGCGGAATCAGAGGCGGGGAATCAGAGGCAGGGAATCAGAGGCGGGGAATCAGAGGCGGGGAATCAGATGCGGGGAATCAGAGGTGGGGAATCAGAGGCGGGGTATCAGAGGAGGGGAATCAGAGGCGGGGAATCAGAGGCGGGGAATGAGATATGGAGAATCAGAGGCGGGGAATCAGAGGCGGGGAAACAGAGGTGGGGAATCAGATATGGGGAATCAGAGGTGGCGAATCAAAGGCAGTGAATCAGAGATGGGGAATCAGAGGCGGGGAATCAGAGGCAGGGAATCAGATGCGGGGATTCAGAGGCGGGGAATCAGAGCTGGCGAATCAGAGGCGGGGAATCAGAGGTGGGCAATCAGAGCCGGGGAATCAGATATGGGGAATCAGAGGCGGGGAAACAGAGGCGGGGAATCAGATATGGGGAATCAGAGGTGGGGAATCAGAGGTTGTGAATCAGAGATGGGGAATCAAGGCGGGGAATCAGAGGGAGGGAATCAGACGCGGGGAATCAGAGGCGGGGATTCAGAGCTGGGGAATCAGAGGCGGGGATTCAGAGTTGGGGAATCAGAGGCAGGGAATCAGATATGGGGAATCAGAGGCGGGGAATCAGAGGCGGGGAAACAGAGGCGGGGAATCAGATATGGGGAATCAGAGGTGGGGAATCAGGGGCAGGGAATCAGTGGCAGGGAATCAGAGGCGGGGAATCTGAGCCGGGGAATCAGAGGCAGGGAATCAGACACGGGGAATCAGAGGCGGGGAATCAGAGATGGTGAATCAGAGGCGGGGAATCAGAGGCAGGGAATCGGACGCCGGGAATCAGAAGCGGGGAATCAGAGGTGGGGAATCAGAGGCGGGGAATCAGAGGCATGGAATCTGAGGCAGGGAATCTGAGGTGGGGAATCAGAGGCGGGGAAACAGGTGGGTAAACAGAGGCGGGTAAACATAGGCGGGGAATCAGAGGCGCGGAATCAGAGGCGGGGAATCAGAGGCAGGGAATCAGAGGCGGGGAATCAGAGGCGGGGAATCAGATGCGGGGAATCAGAGGTGGGGAATCAGAGGCGGGGTATCAGAGGAGGGGAATCAGAGGCGGGGAATCAGAGGCGGGGAATCAGAGGCGGGGAATCAGAGGCGTGCAATCAGAGGCGGGGAATCAGAGGTGGGGAATCAGAAGTGTGGAATCAGAGGCGGGGAAACAGAGGCGGGGAATCAGATATGGGGAATCAGTGGTGGGGCATCAGAGGTTGTGAATCACAGATGGGGAATCAGAGGCGGGGAATCAGAGGCAGGGAATCAGACGCGGGGAATCAGAGGCGGGGATTCAGAGCTGGGGAATCAGAGGCGGGGAATCAGAGTTGGGGAATCAGAGGCGGGGAATCAGATATGGGGAATCAGAGGCAGGGAATCAGAGGCGGGAAAACAGAGGCGGGGAATCAGATATGGGGAATCAGAGGCGGGGAATCAGAGGCAGGGAATTAGACACGGGGAATCAGAGGCGGGGAATCAGAGATGGGGAATCAGAGGCGGGGAATCAGAGGCAGGGAATCGGATGCCGGGAATCAGAGGCGGGAGATCAGAGCTGGGTAATCAGAGGCGGGGAATCAGAGTTGGGGAATCAGAGGCGGCGAAGCAGATATGGGGAAATAGAGGCGGGGAATCAGATATGGGGTATCAGAGGCGGGGAATCAGATATGGGGAATCAGAGGCTGGGAATCAGAGGGGGGGAAACAGGGGCGGGGAATAAGATATGGGGAATCAGAGGTGGGGAATCAGGGGCGGGGAATGAGTGGCAGGGAATCAGAGGCGGGGAATCAGAGGCGGGGAATCAAAGGAAGGGAATCAAAGGAAGGGAATCAGACACGGGGAATCAGAGGTGGGGAATCACAGGCAGGGAATCAGACGCGGGGAATCAGAGGCGGGGAATCAGAGCTGGGGAATCAGAGGTGGGGAATCAGAGTCGGGGAATCAGAGGCAGGGAATCGGTTGTGCAGAATCAGAGATGGGGAATCAGATGTGGGGAATCAGAGGCAGTGAATCAGAGATGGGGAATCAGAGGCGGGGAATCAGAGGCAGGAAATCAGACAGGGATTCAGAGGCTGGGAATCAGACGGGGGGAATCAAAGGCGGGGAATCAGAGCTGGTGAATCAGAGGCAGGGAATCAGAGTTGGGGATTCAGAGGCGGGGAATCAGATATGGGGAAACAGAGGCGGGGAATGAGAGGCGGGCAAGCAGAGGCGGGGAATTAGATATGGGGAATCAGAGGTGGGAAATCAGACATGGGGAATCGGATGCGGGGAATCAGAGGCGGGGAATCAGAGCTGGGGAATCAGATGTGGGGAATCAGAGTTGGGGCATCAGAGGTGGGGAATTAGATATGGGGAATCAGAGGCGGGGAATCAGAGGCGGGGAAACAGAGGCGGGGAATCAGATATGGGGAAACAGAGGCGGGGAATCAGAGGCGGGGAAACAGAGGCGGGGAATCAGACATGGGGAATCGGATGCGGGGAATCAGAGGCGGGGAATCAGAGCTGGGGAATCAGAGGTGGGGAATCAGAGTTGGGGCATCAGAGGTGGGGAATAAGATATGGGGAAACAGAGGCGGGGAATCAGAGGCGGGGAAACAGAGGCGGGGAATCAGATATGGGGAATCAGAGGTGGGGAATCAGAGGCAGGGAATCAGATGTGCGGAATCAGAGATGGGGAATCAGAGGCAGGGAATCAGAATCAGAAGCGTGGAATCAGAGGCCGGGAATCAGAGGCTGGGAATCAGATGCTGGGAATAAGAGGCCGGGAATCAGAGGTGGGGATTCAGAGTCTGGGAATCAGAGATGGGGATTCAGAGGCGGGGAATGAGATATGGAGAATCAGAGGCGGGGAATCAGATGCGGGGAAACAGAGGTGGGGAATCAGATATGGGGAATAAGAGGTGGCGAATCAAAGGCAGTGAATCAGAGATGGGGAATCAGAGGCGGGGTATCAGAGGCAGGGAATCAGAGGAGGGGTATCAGAGGCGGGGAATCAGAGGCGGGGAATCAGAGGCGGGGAATCAGAGGCGTGCAATCAGAGGCGGGGAATCAGAGGTGGGGAATCAGAAGTGTGGAATCAGAGGCGGGGAAACAGAGGCGGGGAATCAGATATGGGGAATCAGAGGTGGGGCATCAGAGGTTGTGAATCACAGATGGGGAATCAGAGGCGGGGAATCAGAGGCAGGGAATCAGACGCGGGGAATCAGAGGCGGGGATTCAGAGCGGGGAATCAGAGGCGGGGAATCAGAGTTGGGGAATCAGAGGCGGGGAATCAGATATGGGGAATCAGAGGCAGGGAATCAGAGGCGGGAAAACAGAGGCGGGGAATCAGATATGGGGAATCAGAGGCGGGGAATCAGAGGCAGGGAATTAGACACGGGGAATCAGAGGCGGGGAATCAGAGATGGGGAATCAGAGGCGGGGAATCAGAGGCAGGGAATCGGATGCCGGGAATCAGAGGCGGGAAATCAGAGCTGGGTAATCAGAGGCGGGGAATCAGAGTTGGGGAATAAGAGGCGGCGAAGCAGATATGGGGAAATAGAGGTGGGGAATCAGATATGGGGAATCAGAGGCGGGGAATCAGATATGGGGAATCAGAGGCTGGGAATCAGAGGGGGGGAAACAGAGGCGGGGAATAAGATATGGGGAATCAGAGGTGGGGAATCAGGGGCGGGGAATGAGTGGCAGGGAATCAGAGGCGGGGAATCAGAGGCGGGGAATCAAAGGAAGGGAATCAAAGGAAGGGAATCAGACACGGGGAATCAGAGGTGGGGAATCACAGGCAGGGAATCAGACGCGGGGAATCAGAGGCGGGGAATCAGAGCTGGGGAATCAGAGGTGGGGAATCAGAGTCGGGGAATCAGAGGCAGGGAATCGGTTGTGCAGAATCAGAGATGGGGAATCAGATGTGGGGAATCAGAGGCAGTGAATCAGAGATGGGGAATCAGAGGCGGGGAATCAGAGGCAGGAAATCAGACAGGGATTCAGAGGCTGGGAATCAGACGGGGGGAATCAAAGGCGGGGAATCAGAGCTGGTGAATCAGAGGCAGGGAATCAGAGTTGGGGATTCAGAGGCGGGGAATCAGATATGGGGAAACAGAGGCGGGGAATGAGAGGCGGGCAAGCAGTGGCGGGGAATTAGATATGGGGAATCAGAGGTAGGAAATCAGACATGGGGAATCGGATGCGGGGAATCAGAGGCGGGGAATCAGAGCTGGGGAATCAGATGTGGGGAATCAGAGTTGGGGCATCAGAGGTGGGGAATTAGATATGGGGAATCAGAGGCGGGGAATCAGAGGCGGGGAAACAGAGGCGGGGAATCAGATATGGGGAAACAGAGGCGGGGAATCAGAGGCGGGGAAACAGAGGTGGGGAATCAGACATGGGGAATCGGATGCGGGGAATCAGAGGCGGGGAATCAGAGCTGGGGAATCAGAGGTGGGGAATCAGAGTTGGGGCATCAGAGGTGGGGAATAAGATATGGGGAAACAGAGGCGGGGAATCAGAGGCGGGGAAACAGAGGCGGGGAATCAGATATGGGGAATCAGAGGTGGGGAATCAGAGGCAGGGAATCAGATGTGCGGAATCAGAGATGGGGAATCAGAGGCAGGGAATCAGAATCAGAAGCGGGGAATCAGAGGCCGGGAATCAGAGGCCGGGAATCAGATGCTGGGAATAAGAGGCCGGGAATCAGAGGTGGGGATTCAGAGTCTGGGAATCAGAGATGGGGATTCAGAGGCGGGGAATGAGATATGGAGAATCAGAGGCGGGGAATCAGATGCGGGGAAACAGAGGTGGGGAATCAGATATGGGGAATAAGAGGTGGCGAATCAAAGGCAGTGAATCAGAGATGGGGAATCAGAGGCGGGGAATCAGAGGCAGGGAATCAGAGGAGGGGTATCAGAGGCGGGGAATCAGAGGCGGGGAATCAGAGGCGGGGAATCAGAGGCGTGCAATCAGAGGCGGGGAATCAGAGGTGGGGAATCAGAAGTGTGGAATCAGAGGCGGGGAAACAGAGGCGGGGAATCAGATATGGGGAATCAGAGGCGGGGAATCAGAGGCAGGGAATTAGACACGGGGAATCAGAGGCGGGGAATCAGAGATGGGGAATCAGAGGCGGGGAATCAGAGGCAGGGAATCGGATGCCGGGAATCAGAGGCGGGAGATCAGAGCTGGGTAATCAGAGGCGGGGAATCAGAGTTGGGGAATCAGAGGCGGCGAAGCAGATATGGGGAAATAGAGGCGGGGAATCAGATATGGGGTATCAGAGGCGGGGAATCAGATATGGGGAATCAGAGGCTGGGAATCAGAGGGGGGGAAACAGAGGCGGGGAATAAGATATGGGGAATCAGAGGTGGGGAATCAGGGGCGGGGAATGAGTGGCAGGGAATCAGAGGCGGGGAATCAGAGGCGGGGAATCAAAGGAAGGGAATCAAAGGAAGGGAATCAGACACGGGGAATCAGAGGTGGGGAATCACAGGCAGGGAATCAGACGCGGGGAATCAGAGGCGGGGAATCAGAGCTGGGGAATCAGAGGTGGGGAATCAGAGTCGGGGAATCAGAGGCAGGGAATCGGTTGTGCAGAATCAGAGATGGGGAATCAGATGTGGGGAATCAGAGGCAGTGAATCAGAGATGGGGAATCAGAGGCGGGGAATCAGAGGCAGGAAATCAGACAGGGATTCAGAGGCTGGGAATCAGACGGGGGGAATCAAAGGCGGGGAATCAGAGCTGGTGAATCAGAGGCAGGGAATCAGAGTTGGGGATTCAGAGGCGGGGAATCAGATATGGGGAAACAGAGGCGGGGAATGAGAGGCGGGCAAGCAGAGGCGGGGAATTAGATATGGGGAATCAGAGGTGGGAAATCAGACATGGGGAATCGGATGCGGGGAATCAGAGGCGGGGAATCAGAGCTGGGGAATCAGATGTGGGGAATCAGAGTTGGGGCATCAGAGGTGGGGAATTAGATATGGGGAATCAGAGGCGGGGAATCAGAGGCGGGGAAACAGAGGCGGGGAATCAGATATGGGGAAACAGAGGCGGGGAATCAGAGGCGGGGAAACAGAGGCGGGGAATCAGACATGGGGAATCGGATGCGGGGAATCAGAGGCGGGGAATCAGAGCTGGGGAATCAGAGGTGGGGAATCAGAGTTGGGGCATCAGAGGTGGGGAATAAGATATGGGGAAACAGAGGCGGGGAATCAGAGGCGGGGAAACAGAGGCGGGGAATCAGATATGGGGAATCAGAGGTGGGGAATCAGAGGCAGGGAATCAGATGTGCGGAATCAGAGATGGGGAATCAGAGGCAGGGAATCAGAATCAGAAGCGTGGAATCAGAGGCCGGGAATCAGAGGCTGGGAATCAGATGCTGGGAATAAGAGGCCGGGAATCATAGGTGGGGATTCAGAGTCTGGGAATCAGAGATGGGGATTCAGAGGCGGGGAATGAGATATGGAGAATCAGAGGCGGGGAATCAGATGCGGGGAAACAGAGGTGGGGAATCAGATATGGGGAATAAGAGGTGGCGAATCAAAGGCAGTGAATCAGAGATGGGGAATCAGAGGCGGGGAATCAGAGGCAGGGAATCAGAGGAGGGGTATCAGAGGCGGGGAATCAGAGGCGGGGAATCAGAGGCGGGGAATCAGAGGCGTGCAATCAGAGGCGGGGAATCAGAGGTGGGGAATCAGAAGTGTGGAATCAGAGGCGGGGAAACAGAGGCGGGGAATCAGATATGGGGAATCAGAGGTGGGGCATCAGAGGTTGTGAATCACAGATGGGGAATCAGAGGCGGGGAATCAGAGGCAGGGAATCAGACGCGGGGAATCAGAGGCGGGGATTCAGAGCTGGGGAATCAGAGGCGGGGAATCAGAGTTGGGGAATCAGAGGCGGGGAATCAGATATGGGGAATCAGAGGCAGGGAATCAGAGGCGGGAAAACAGAGGCGGGGAATCAGATATGGGGAATCAGAGGCGGGGAATCAGAGGCAGGGAATTAGACACGGGGAATCAGAGGCGGGGAATCAGAGATGGGGAATCAGAGGCGGGGAATCAGAGGCAGGGAATCGGATGCCGGGAATCAGAGGCGGGAAATCAGAGCTGGGTAATCAGAGGCGGGGAATCAGAGTTGGGGAATAAGAGGCGGCGAAGCAGATATGGGGAAATAGAGGTGGGGAATCAGATATGGGGAATCAGAGGCGGGGAATCAGATATGGGGAATCAGAGGCTGGGAATCAGAGGGGGGGAAACAGAGGCGGGGAATAAGATATGGGGAATCAGAGGTGGGGAATCAGGGGCGGGGAATCAGTGGCAGGGAATCAGAGGCGGGGAATCAGAGGCGGGGAATCAAAGGAAGGGAATCAAAGGAAGGGAATCAGACACGGGGAATCAGAGGTGGGGAATCACAGGCAGGGAATCAGACGCGGGGAATCAGAGGCGGGGAATCAGAGCTGGGGAATCAGAGGTGGGGAATCAGAGTCGGGGAATCAGAGGCAGGGAATCGGTTGTGCAGAATCAGAGATGGGGAATCAGATGTGGGGAATCAGAGGCAGTGAATCAGAGATGGGGAATCAGAGGCGGGGAATCAGAGGCAGGAAATCAGACAGGGATTCAGAGGCTGGGAATCAGACGGGGGGAATCAAAGGCGGGGAATCAGAGCTGGTGAATCAGAGGCAGGGAATCAGAGTTGGGGATTCAGAGGCGGGGAATCAGATATGGGGAAACAGAGGCGGGGAATGAGAGGCGGGCAAGCAGAGGCGGGGAATTAGATATGGGGAATCAGAGGTAGGAAATCAGACATGGGGAATCGGATGCGGGGAATCAGAGGCGGGGAATCAGAGCTGGGGAATCAGATGTGGGGAATCAGAGTTGGGGCATCAGAGGTGGGGAATTAGATATGGGGAATCAGAGGCGGGGAATCAGAGGCGGGGAAACAGAGGCGGGGAATCAGATATGGGGAAACAGAGGCGGGGAATCAGAGGCGGGGAAACAGAGGTGGGGAATCAGACATGGGGAATCGGATGCGGGGAATCAGAGGCGGGGAATCAGAGCTGGGGAATCAGAGGTGGGGAATCAGAGTTGGGGCATCAGAGGTGGGGAATAAGATATGGGGAAACAGAGGCGGGGAATCAGAGGCGGGGAAACAGAGGCGGGGAATCAGATATGGGGAATCAGAGGTGGGGAATCAGAGGCAGGGAATCAGATGTGCGGAATCAGAGATGGGGAATCAGAGGCAGGGAATCAGAATCAGAAGCGGGGAATCAGAGGCCGGGAATCAGAGGCCGGGAATCAGATGCTGGGAATAAGAGGCCGGGAATCAGAGGTGGGGATTCAGAGTCTGGGAATCAGAGATGGGGATTCAGAGGCGGGGAATGAGATATGGAGAATCAGAGGCGGGGAATCAGATGCGGGGAAACAGAGGTGGGGAATCAGATATGGGGAATAAGAGGTGGCGAATCAAAGGCAGTGAATCAGAGATGGGGAATCAGAGGCGGGGAATCAGAGGCAGGGAATCAGAGGAGGGGTATCAGAGGCGGGGAATCAGAGGCGGGGAATCAGAGGCGGGGAATCAGAGGCGTGCAATCAGAGGCGGGGAATCAGAGGTGGGGAATCAGAAGTGTGGAATCAGAGGCGGGGAAACAGAGGCGGGGAATCAGATATGGGGAATCAGAGGTGGGGCATCAGAGGTTGTGAATCACAGATGGGGAATCAGAGGCGGGGAATCAGAGGCAGGGAATCAGACGCGGGGAATCAGAGGCGGGGATTCAGAGCTGGGGAATCAGAGGCGGGGAATCAGAGTTGGGGAATCAGAGGCGGGGAATCAGATATGGGGAATCAGAGGCAGGGAATCAGAGGCGGGAAAACAGAGGCGGGGAATCAGATATGGGGAATCAGAGGCGGGGAATCAGAGGCAGGGAATTAGACACGGGGAATCAGAGGCGGGGAATCAGAGATGGGGAATCAGAGGCGGGGAATCAGAGGCAGGGAATCGGATGCCGGGAATCAGAGGCGGGAAATCAGAGCTGGGTAATCAGAGGCGGGGAATCTGAGTTGGGGAATCAGAGGCGGCGAAGCAGATATGGGGAAATAGAGGTGGGGAATCAGAGGCGGGGAATCAGATATGGGGAATCAGAGGCTGGGAATCAGAGGGGGGGAAACAGAGGCGGGGAATAAGATATGGGGAATCAAAGGTGGGGAATCAGGGGCGGGGAATCAGTGGCAGGGAATCAGAGGCGGGGAATCAGAGGCGGGGAATCAAAGGAAGGGAATCAAAGGAAGGGAATCAGACACGGGGAATCAGAGGTGGGGAATCACAGGCAGGGAATCAGACGCGGGGAATCAGAGGCGGGGAATCAGAGCTGGGGAATCAGAGGTGGGGAATCAGAGTCGGGGAATCAGAGGCAGGGAATCGGTTGTGCAGAATCAGAGATGGGGAATCAGATGTGGGGAATCAGAGGCAGTGAATCAGAGATGGGGAATCAGAGGCGGGGAATCAGAGGCAGGAAATCAGACAGGGATTCAGAGGCTGGGAATCAGACGGGGGGAATCAAAGGCGGGGAATCAGAGCTGGTGAATCAGAGGCAGGGAATCAGAGTTGGGGATTCAGAGGCAGGGAATCAGATATGGGGAAACAGAGGCGGGGAATGAGAGGCGGGCAAGCAGAGGCGGGGAATTAGATATGGGGAATCAGAGGTAGGAAATCAGACATGGGGAATCGGATGCGGGGAATCAGAGGCGGGGAATCAGAGCTGGGGAATCAGATGTGGGGAATCAGAGTTGGGGCATCAGAGGTGGGGAATTAGATATGGGGAATCAGAGGCGGGGAATCGGAGGCGGGGAAACAGAGGCGGGGAATCAGATATGGGGAAACAGAGGCGGGGAATCAGAGGCGGGGAAACAGAGGCGGGGAATCAGACATGGGGAATCGGATGCGGGGAATCAGAGGCGGGGAATCAGAGCTGGGGAATCAGAGGTGGGGAATCAGAGTTGGGGCATCAGAGGTGGGGAATAGGATATGGGGAAACAGAGGCGGGGAATCAGAGGCGGGGAAACAGAGGCGGGGAATCAGATATGGGGAATTTGAGGTGGGGAATCAGAGGCAGGGAATCAGATGTGCGGAATCAGAGATGGGGAATCAGAGGCAGGGAATCAGAATCAGAAGCGGGGAATCAGAGGCCGGGAATCAGAGGCCGGGAATCAGATGCTGGGAATAAGAGGCCGGGAATCAGAGGTGGGGATTCAGAGTCTGGGAATCAGAGATGGGGATTCAGAGGCGGGGAATGAGATATGGAGAATCAGAGGCGGGGAATCAGAGGCGGGGAAACAGAGGTGGGGAATCAGATATGGGGAATCAGAGGTGGCGAATCAAAGGCAGTGAATCAGAGATGGGGAATCAGAGGCGGGGAATCAGAGGCAGGGAATCAGATGCGGGGATTCAGAGGCGGGGAATCAGAGCTGGCGAATCAGAGGCGGGGAATCAGAGGTGGGCAATCAGAGCCGGGGAATCAGATATGGGGAATCAGAGGCGGGGAAACAGAGGCGGGGAATCAGATATGGGGAATCAGAGGTGGGGAATCAGAGGTTGTGAATCAGAGATGGGGAATCAAGGCGGGGAATCAGAGGGAGGGAATCAGACGCGGGGAATCAGAGGCGGGGATTTAGAGCTGGGGAATCAGAGGCGGGGAATCAGAGTTGGGGAATCAGAGGCAGGGAATCAGATATGGGGAATCAGAGGCGGGGAATCAGAGGCGGGGAAACAGAGGTGGGGAATCAGATATGGGGAATCAGAGGTGGGGAATCAGGGGCAGGGAATCAGTGGCAGGGAATCAGAGGCGGGGAATCTGAGCCGGGGAATCAGAGGCAGGGAATCAGACACGGGGAATCAGAGGCGGGGAATCAGAGATGGTGAATCAGAGGCGGGGAATCAGAGGCAGGGAATCGGACGCCGGGAATCAGAAGCGGGGAATCAGAGGTGGGGAATCAGAGGCGGGGAATCAGAGGCGGAGAATCAGAGGCGGGCAATCAGATGCAGGGAATCAGAGGCAGGGAATCAGAGGCAGGGAATCAGAGGCATGGAATCTGAGGGAGGGAATCTGAGGTGGGGAATCAGAGGCGGGGAAACAGGTGGGTAAACAGAGGCGGGTAAACATAGGCGGGGAATCAGAGGCGCGGAATCAGAGGCGGGGAATCAGAGGCAGGGAATCAGAGGCGGGGAATCAGAGGCGGGGAATCAGAGGCGGGGAATCAGAGGTGGGGAATCAGAGGCGGGGTATCAGAGGAGGGGAATCAGAGGCGGGGAATCAGAGGCGGGGAATCAGAGGCGGGGAATCAGAGGCGTGCAATCAGAGGCGGGGAATCAGAGGTGGGGAATCAGAAGTGTGGAATCAGAGGCGGGGAAACAGAGGCGGGGAATCAGATATGGGGAATCAGTGGTGGGGCATCAGAGGTTGTGAATCACAGATGGGGAATCAGAGGCGGGGAATCAGAGGCAGGGATTCAGACGCGGGGAATCAGAGGCGGGGATTCAGAGCTGGGGAATCAGAGGCGGGGAATCAGAGTTGGGGAATCAGAGGCGGGGAATCAGATATGGGGAATCAGAGGCAGGGAATCAGAGGCGGGAAAACAGAGGCGGGGAATCAGATATGGGGAATCAGAGGCGGGGAATCAGAGGCAGGGAATTAGACACGGGGAATCAGAGGCGGGGAATCAGAG
Source organism: Narcine bancroftii (assembly GCF_036971445.1). Taxonomy (NCBI): domain Eukaryota; kingdom Metazoa; phylum Chordata; class Chondrichthyes; order Torpediniformes; family Narcinidae; genus Narcine; species Narcine bancroftii. Next base: position 107,022,582 of record NC_091474.1, on the reverse strand, counting down.
ATGGGGAATCAGAGGCGGGGAATCAGAGGCAGGGAATCGGATGCCGGGAATCAGAGGCGGGAAATCAGAGCTGGGTAATCAGAGGCGGGGAATCAGAGTTGGGGAATCAGAGGCGGCGAAGCAGATATGGGGAAATAGAGGCGGGGAATCAGATATGGGGTATCAGAGGCGGGGAATCAGATATGGGGAATCAGAGGCTGGGAATCAGAGGGGGGGAAACAGAGGCGGGGAATAAGATATGGGGAATCAAAGGTGGGGAATCAGGGGCGGGGAATCAGTGGCAGGGAATCAGAGGCGGGGAATCAGAGGCGGGGAATCAAAGGAAGGGAATCAAAGGAAGGGAATCAGACACGGGGAATCAGAGGTGGGGAATCACAGGCAGGGAATCAGACGCGGGGAATCAGAGGCGGGGAATCAGAGCTGGGGAATCAGAGGTGGGGAATCAGAGTCGGGGAATCAGAGGCAGGGAATCGGTTGTGCAGAATCAGAGATGGGGAATCAGATGTGGGGAATCAGAGGCAGTGAATCAGAGATGGGGAATCAGAGGCGGGGAATCAGAGGCAGGAAATCAGACAGGGATTCAGAGGCTGGGAATCAGATGGGGGGAATCAAAGGCGGGGAATCAGAGCTGGTGAATCAGAGGCAGGGAATCAGAGTTGGGGATTCAGAGGCGGGGAATCAGATATGGGGAAACAGAGGCGGGGAATGAGAGGCGGGCAAGCAGAGGCGGGGAATTAGATATGGGGAATCAGAGGTGGGAAATCAGACATGGGGAATCGGATGCGGGGAATCAGAGGCGGGGAATCAGAGCTGGGGAATCAGATGTGGGGAATCAGAGTTGGGGCATCAGAGGTGGGGAATTAGATATGGGGAATCAGAGGCGGGGAATCAGAGGCGGGGAAACAGAGGCGGGGAATCAGATATGGGGAAACAGAGGCGGGGAATCAGAGGCGGGGAAACAGAGGCGGGGAATCAGACATGGGGAATCGGATGCGGGGAATCAGAGGCGGGGAATCAGAGCTGGGGAATCAGAGGTGGGGAATCAGAGTTGGGGCATCAGAGGTGGGGAATAAGATATGGGGAAACAGAGGTGGGGAATCAGAGGCGGGGAAACAGAGGCGGGGAATCAGATATGGGGAATCAGAGGTGGGGAATCAGAGGCAGGGAATCAGATGTGCGGAATCAGAGATGGGGAATCAGAGGCAGGGAATCAGAATCAGAAGCGGGGAATCAGAGGCCGGGAATCAGAGGCCGGGAATCAGATGCTGGGAATAAGAGGCCGGGAATCAGAGGTGGGGATTCAGAGTCTGGGAATCAGAGATGGGGATTCAGAGGCGGGGAATGAGATATGGAGAATCAGAGGCGGGGAATCAGATGCGGGGAAACAGAGGTGGGGAATCAGATATGGGGAATAAGAGGTGGCGAATCAAAGGCAGTGAATCAGAGATGGGGAATCAGAGGCGGGGAATCAGAGATGGGGAATCAGAGGCGGGGAATCAGAGGCAGGGAATCGGATGCCGGGAATCAGAGGCGGGAAATCAGAGCTGGGGTATCAGAGGCGGGGAATCAGAGTTGGGGAATCAGAGGCGGCGAAGCAGATATGGGGAAATAGAGGCGGGGAATCAGATATGGGGTATCAGAGGCGGGGAATCAGATATGGGGAATCAGAGGCTGGGAATCAGAGGGGGGGAAACAGAGGCGGGGAATAAGATATGGGGAATCAGAGGTGGGGAATCAGGGGCGGGGAATCAGTGGCAGTGAATCAGAGGCGGGGAATCAGAGGCGGGGAATCAAAGGAAGGGAATCAAAGGAAGGGAATCAGACACGGGGAATCAGAGGTGGGGAATCACAGGCAGGGAATCAGACGCGGGGAATCAGAGGCGGGGAATCAGATCTGGGGAATCAGAGGTGGGGAATCAGAGTCGGGGAATCAGAGGCAGGGAATCGGTTGTGCAGAATCAGAGATGGGGAATCAGATGTGGGGAATCAGAGGCAGTGAATCAGAGATGGGGAATCAGAGGCGGGGAATCAGAGGCAGGAAATCAGACAGGGATTCAGAGGCTGGGAATCAGACGGGGGGAATCAAAGGCGGGGAATCAGAGCTGGTGAATCAGAGGCAGGGAATCAGAGTTGGGGATTCAGAGGCGGGGAATCAGATATGGGGAAACAGAGGCGGGGAATGAGACGCGGGCAAGCAGAGGCGGGGAATTAGATATGGGGAATCAGAGGTGGGAAATCAGACATGGGGAATCGGATGCGGGGAATCAGAGGCGGGGAATCAGAGCTGGGGAATCAGATGTGGGGAATCAGAGTTGGGGCATCAGAGGTGGGGAATTAGATATGGGGAATCAGAGGCGGGGAATCAGAGGCGGGGAAACAGAGGCGGGGAATCAGATATGGGGAAACAGAGGCGGGGAATCAGAGGCGGGGAAACAGAGGCGGGGAATCAGACATGGGGAATCGGATGCGGGGAATCAGAGGCGGGGAATCAGAGCTGGGGAATCAGAGGTGGGGAATCAGAGTTGGGGCATCAGAGGTGGGGAATAAGATATGGGGAAACAGAGGCGGGGAATCAGAGGCGGGGAAACAGAGGCGGGGAATCAGATATGGGGAATCAGAGGTGGGGAATCAGAGGCAGGGAATCAGATGTGCGGAATCAGAGATGGGGAATCAGAGGCAGGGAATCAGAATCAGAAGCGGGGAATCAGAGGCCGGGAATCAGATGCTGGGAATAAGGGGCCGGGAATCAGAGGTGGGGATTCAGAGTCTGGGAATCAGAGATGGGGATTCAGAGGCGGGGAATGAGATATGGAGAATCAGAGGCGGGGAATCAGATGCGGGGAAACAGAGGTGGGGAATCAGATATGGGGAATAAGAGGTAGCGAATCAAAGGCAGTGAATCAGAGATGGGGAATCAGAGGCGGGGAATCAGAGGCAGGGAATCAGATGCGGGGATTCAGAGGCGGGGAATCAGAGCTGGCGAATCAGAGGCGGGGAATCAGAGGTGGGCAATCAGAGCCGGGGAATCAGATATGGGGAATCAGAGGCGGGGAAACAGAGGCGGGGAATCAGATATGGGGAATCAGAGGTGGGGAATCAGAGGTTGTGAATCAGAGATGGGGAATCAAGGCGGGGAATCAGAGGGAGGGAATCAGACGCGGGGAATCAGAGGCGGGGATTCAGAGCTGGGGAATCAGAGGCGGGGAATCAGAGTTGGGGAATCAGAGGCAGGGAATCAGATATGGGGAATCAGAGGCGGGGAATCAGAGGCGGGGAAACAGAGGCGGGGAATCAGATATGGGGAATCAGAGGTGTGGAATCAGGGGCAGGGAATCAGTGGCAGGGAATCAGAGGCGGGGAATCTGAGCCGGGGAATCAGAGGCAGGGAATCAGACACGGGGAATCAGAGGCGGGGAATCAGAGATGGTGAATCAGAGGCGGGGAATCAGAGGCAGGGAATCGGACGCCGGGAATCAGAGGCGGGGAATCAGAGCTGGGGAATCAGAGGCGGGGAATCAGAGTTGGGGAATCAGAGGCGGGGAATCAGATATGGGGAAATAGAGGCGGGGAATCAGATATGGGGAATCAGAGGTGTGGAATCAGAGGTTGGGAATCAGAGGCAGGGAATCAGAGGCGGGGAAACAGAGGCGGGGAATCAGATATGGGGAATCAGAGGTGGCGAATCAAAGGCGGTGAAACAGAGATGGGGAATCAGGGCAGGGAATCAGAGGCAGGGAATCAGAGCTGGGGAAACAGAGGCGGGGAATCAGATATGGGGAATCAGAGGTGGGGAATCAGGGGCGGGGAATCAGTTGCAGGGAATCAGAGCTGGGGAATCAGAGGTGGGGAATCAGAGCTGGGGAAACAGAGGTGGGGAATCAGATATGGGGAATCAGAGGTGGGGAATCAGGGGCGGGGAATCAGTGGCAGGGAATCAGAGGCCGGGAATAAAAGGCGGGGAATCAGAGCTGGGGAATCAGAGGCGGGGAATCAGAGTTGGGGAATCAGAGGAGGGGAATCAGATATGGGGAAACAGAGGCCGGGAATCAGAGGCAGGTAAACAGAGGCGGGGAATCAGATATGGGGAATCAGAGGTGGGGAATTTGAGGTTGCGAATCAGAGGCGGGGAATCAGAGGCGGGGAATCAGAGGCAGGGAATCGGATGTGCGGAATCAGAGATGGGGAATCAGAGGTGGGGATTCAGAGGTGGTGAATCAGAAAAGGGGAATCAGAGGCTGGGAATCAGAGGCAGGGAATCAGACGCAGGGAATCAGAGGCGGGGAATCATAGCTGGCGAATTAGAGGAGGGGAATCAGAGTTGGGGAATCAGAGGCGGGGAATCAGATATGGGGAAACAGTCGGGGAATCAGAGGCGGGGAAACAGAGGCGGGGAATCAGATATGGGGAATCAGAGGTGGGGAATCAGAGGCAGGGAATTAGATGTGCGGAATCGGAGATGGGGAATCAGAGGCAGGGAATCAGAATCAGAAGCAGGGAATCAGAGGCCGGGAATCAGAGGCAGGGAATCAGATGCGGGGAATCAGAGGCGGGGAATCAGAGCTGGCGAATCAGAGGCTGGGAATCAGAGGTGGGCAATCAGAGGCGGGGAATCAGATATGGGGAATCAGACACGGGGAATCAGAGGCGGGGAATCAGAGATGTGGAATCAGAGGCGGGGAATCAGAGGCAGGGAATCGGACGCCGGGAATCAGAGTCGGGGAATCAGAGCTGGGGAATCAGAGGCGGGGAATCAGAGTTGGGGAATCAGAGGCGGGGATTCAGATATGGGGAAATAGAGGCGGGGAATCAGATATGGGGAATCAGAGGTGAGGAATCAGAGGTTGGGAATCAGAGGAAGGGAATCAGAGTCGGGGAAACAGAGGCGGGGAATCAGATATGTGGAATCAGAGGTGGCGAATCAAAGGCGGTGAAACAGAGATGGGGAATCAGGGCAGGGAATCAGAGGCAGGGAATCAAACACGGGGAATCAGAGCTGGGGAATCAGAGGCGGGGAATCAGAGTTGGGAATCAGAGGCGGGGAATCAGAGGCGGGGAAACAGAGGCGGGGAATCAGAGGTGGGGAATCAGAGGTTGGGAATCAGAGGCAGGGAATCAGGGGCGGGGAATCAGAGGCGGGGAATCAGAGGAAGGGAATCAGATGTGCGGAATCGGAGATGGCGAATCAGAGGCAGGGAATCAGAGGCGGGGAATCAGAGGCGGGGAATCAGAGGCCGGGAATCGGAGGCCGGGAATCAGATATGGGGAAACTGAGGCGGGGAATCCGAGGCGGGGAAACAGAGGCGGGGAATCAGATATGGGGAATCAGAGGTGGGGAATCAGAGGTTGGGAATCAGAGGCAGGGAATCAGAGGCTTGGAATCAGATGCAGGGAATCAGATGCGGGGCATCAGAGGCGGGGAATCAGAGCTGGGGAATCAGAGGTGGGGAATCAGATTTGGGGAATCAGAGGTGGGGACTTAGATATTGGGAAACAGAGGCGGGGAATCAGAGGCGGGGAAACAGAGGCGGGGAATCAGATATGGGGAATCAGAGGTGGGGAATCAGAGGCAGGGAATCAGATGTGCGGAATCAGAGATGGGGAATCAGAGGCAGGGAATCAGAATCAGAAGCAGGGAATCAGAGGCCGGAAATCAGAGGCCGGAATCAGATGATGGGAATCAGAGGCCTGGAATCAGAGGCGGGGAATCAGAGGCAGGGAATCAGATGCGGGGAATCAGAGGCGGGGAATCAGAGCTGGGGAATCAGAGGCGGGGTATTAGAGTTGGGGAATCAGAGGCGGGGAATCAGATATGGGGAAACAGAGGTAGGGAATCAGAGGCGGGGAAACAGAGGCAGGGAATCAGATATGGGGAATCAGAGGCGGGGAATCAGAGGTGGGGAAACATAGGCAGGGAATCGGATGTGCGGAATCAGAGATGGGGAAGCAGAGGCCGGGAATCAGAGGTGGTGAATCAGAGATGGGGAATCAGAGGCGGGGAATCAGAGGCAGGGTATCAGACGCGGGGAATCAGAGGTGGGCAATCAGAGGCGGGGAATCAGATATGGGGAATCAGAGGCGGGGAATCAGAGGCGGGGAAACAGAGGCGGGGAATCAGATATGGGGAATCAGAGGTGGGGCATCAGAGGTTGTGAATCACAGATGGGGAATCAGAGGCGGGGAATCAGAGGCAGGGAATCAGACGCGGGGAATCAGAGGCGGTGATTCAGAGCTGGGGAATCAGAGGCGGGGAATCAGAGTTGGGGAATCAGAGGCGGGGAATCAGATATGGGGAATCAGAGGCAGGGAATCAGAGGCGGGGAATCAGAAGCAGGGAATCAGACGCGGGGATTCTGAGGCGGGGAATCAGAGCTGGGGAATCAGAGGTGGGGAATCAGAGTTGGGGAATCAGAGGCAGGGAATTGGATGTGCGATATCAGAGATGGGGAATCAGAGGTGGGGAATCAGAGGCGGTGAATCAGAGATGGGGAATCAGAGGCGGGGAATCAGAGGCAGGAAATCAGACACGGGGATTCAGAGGCTGGGAATCAGAGGCAGGGAATCAGACGCGGGGAATCTGAGGCGGGGAATCAGAGCTGGGGAATCTGAGGCAGGGAATCAGAGTTGGGGATTCAGAGGCGGGGAATCAGATATGGGGAAACAGAGGCGGGGAATCAGAGGCGGGCAAACAGAGGCGGGGAATTAGATATGGGGAATCAGAGGTAGGGAATCAGAGGTGGTGAATCAGTGATGGGGAATCACAGGCGGGGAATCAGAGGCAGGGAATAGAACGCGGGGAATCAGAGGCAGGGAATCAGAGCTGGGGAATCGGAGGCGGGGAATCATAGTTGGGAATCAGAGGCGGGAATCAGATATGGGGAAACAGAGGCGGGGAATCAGAGGCGGGGAAACAGAGGCGGGGAATCAGATATGGGGAATCGGATGCAGGGAATCAGAGGCGGGGAATCAGAGCTGGGGAATCAGAGGCGGGGAATCAGAGTTGGGGCATCAGAGGTGGGGAATTAGATATAGGGAAACAGAGGCGGGGAATCAGAGGTGGGGAAACAGAGGCGGGGAATCAGATATGGAGAATCAGAGGTGGGGAATCAGAGGCAGGGAATCAGATGTGCGGAATCAGAGATGGGGAATCAGAGGCAGGGAATCAGAAGCGGGGAATCAGAGGCCGGGAATCAGAGGCCGGGAATCAGATGCTGGGAATAAGAGGCCGGGAATCAGAGGAGGGGAATCAGAGTCCGGGAATCAGAGATGGGGATTCAGAGGCGGGGAATGAGATATGGAGAATCAGAGGCGGGGAATAAGAGGCGGGGAAACAGAGGTGGGGAATCAGATATGGGGAATCAGAGGTGGCGAATCAAAGGCGGTGAATCAGAGATGGGGAATCAGAGGCGGGGAATCAGAGGCAGGGAATCAGATGCGGGGAATCAGAGGCGGGGAATCAGAGCTGGCGAATCAGAGGCTGGGAATCAGAGGTGGGCAATCAGAGGCGGGGAATCAGATATGGGGAATCAGAGGCGGGGAATCAGAGGCGGGGAAACAGAGGCGGGGAATCAAATATAGGGAATCAGAGGTGGGGAATCAGAGGTTGTGAATCATAAATGGGGAATCAAGGCGGGGAATCAGAGGCAGGGAATCAGACGCGGGGAAACAGCGGCGGGGATTCAGAGCTAGGGAATCAGAGGCGGGGAATCAGATATGGGGAATCAGAGGCGGGGAATCAGAGGCCGGGAATCAGATATGGGGAAACAGAGGCGGGGAATCCGAGGCGGGGAAACAGAGGCGGGAATCAGATATGGGGAATCAGAGGTGGGGAATCAGAGGTTGGGAATCAGAGGCAGGGAATCAGAGGCTTGGAATCAGAGGCGGGGAAACAGAGGCGGGGAATCAGATATGGGGAATCAGAGGTGGGGAATCAGAGGCAGGGAATGAGATGTGCGGAATCAGAGATGGGGAATCAGAGGCAGGGAATCAGAATCAGAAGAAGGGAATCAGAGGCCGGGAATCAGAGGCCGGAATCAGATGCTGGGAATCAGAGGCCTGGAATCAGAGGCGGGGTATCAGAGGCAGGGAATCAGATGCGGGGAATCAGAGGCGGGGAATCAGAGCTGGGGAATCAGAGGCGGGGTATTAGAGTTGGGGAATCAGAGGCGGGGAATCAGATATGGGGAAACAGAGGTGGGGAATCTGAGGCGGGGAAACAGAGGCAGGGAATCAGATATGGGGAATCAGAGGTGGGGCATCAGAGGTTGTGAATCACAGATGGGGAATCAGAGGCGGGGAATCAGAGGCAGGGAATCAGACGCGGGGAATCAGAGGCGGGGATTCAGAGCTGGGGAATCAGAAGCGGGGAATCAGAGTTGGGGAATCAGAGGCGGGGAATCAGATATGGGGAATCAGAGGCAGGGAATCAGAGGCGGGGAATCAGAGGCAGGGAATCAGACGCGGGGAATCTGAGGCGTGGAATCAGAGCTGGGGAATCAGAGGTGGGGAATCAGAGTTGGGGAATCAGAGGCAGGGAATTGGATGTGCGGAATCAGAGAGGGGGAATCAGAGGTGGGGAATCAGAGGCGGTGAATCAGAGATGGGGAATCAGAGGCGGGGAATCAGAGGCAGGAAATCAGACACGGGGATTCAGAGGCTGGGAATCAGACGGGGGGAATCAAAGGCGGGGAATCAGAGCTGGGGAATCTGAGGCAGGGAATCAGAGTTGGGGATTCAGAGGCGGGGAATCAGATATGGGGAAACAGAGGCGGGGAATCAGAGGCGGGCAAACAGAGGCGGGGAATTAGATATGGGGAATCAGAGGTATGGAATCAGAGGTGGTGAATCAGTGATGGGGAATCACAGGCGGGGAATCAGAGGCAGGGAATAGGACGCGGGGAATCAGAGGCAGGGAATCAGAGCTGGGGAATCAGAGGAGGGGATTCATAGTTGGGAATCAGAGGCGGGAATCAGATATGGGGAAACAGAGGCGGGGAATCAGAGGCGGTGAAACAGAGGCGGGGAATCAGATATGGGGAATCGGATGCAGGGAATCAGAGGCGGGGAATCAGAGCTGGGGAATCAGAGGCGGGGAATCAGAGTTGGGGCATCAGAGGTGGGGAATTAGATATAGGGAAACAGAGGCGGGGAATCAGAGGCGGGGAAACAGAGGCGGGGAATCAGATATGGGGTATCAGAGGTGGGGAATCAGAGGCAGGGAATCAGATGTGCGGAATCAGAGATGGGGAATAAGAGGCAGGGAATCAGAATCAGAAGCGGGGAATCAGAGGCCGGGAATCAGAGGCCGGGAATCAGATGCTGGGAATAAGAGGCCGGGAATCAGAGGTGGGGAATCAGATATGGGGAATCAGAGGTGGCGAATCAAAGGCGGTGAATCAGAGATGGGGAATCAGAGGCGGGGAATCAGAGGCAGGGAATCAGATGCGGGGAATCAGAGGCGGGGAATCAGAGCTGGCGAATCAGAGGCTGGGAATCAGAGGTGGGCAATCAGAGGCGGGGAATCAGATATGGGGAATCAGAGGCGGGGAATCAGAGGCGGGGAAACAGAGGCGGGGAATCAAATATAGGGAATCAGAGGTGGGGAATCAGAGGTTGTGAATCAGAGATGGGGAATCAAGGCGGGGAATCAGAGGCAGGGAATCAGACGCGGGGAATCAGAGTCGGGGATTCAGAGCTGGGGAATCAGAGGCGGGGAATCAGAGTTGGGGAATCAGAGGCAGGGAATCAGATATGGGGAATCAGAGGCGGGGAATCAGAGGCGGGGAAACAGAGGCGGGGAATCAGATGTGGGGAATCAGAGGTGGGGAATCAGGGGCAGGAAATCAGTGGCAGGGAATCAGAGGCGGGGAATCAGAGGCGGGGAATCAAAGGCAGGGAATCAGACACGGGGAATCAGAGGCGGGGAATCAGAGATGGGGAATCAGAGGCGGGGAATCAGAGGCAGGGAATCGGATGCCGGGAATCAGAGTCGGGGAATCAGAGCTGGGGAATCAGAGGCGGGGAATCAGAGTTGGGGAATCAGAGGCGGGGAATCAGATATGGGGAAATAGAGGCGGGGAATCAGATATGGGGAATCAGAGGTGTGGAATCAGAGGTTGGGAATCAGAGGCAGGGAATCAGAGTCGGGGAAACAGAGGCGGGGAATCAGATATGGGGAATCAGAGGTGGCGAATCAAAGGCGGTGAAACAGAGATGGGGAATCAGGGCAGGGAATCAGAGGCAGGGAATCAAACGGGGAATCAGAGCTGGGGAATCAGAGGCGGGGAATCAGAGTTGGGAATCTGAGGCGGGGAATCAGAGGCGGGGAAACAGAGGCAGGGAATCAGATATGGGGAATCAGAGGCAGGGAATCAGAATCAGAAGAAGGGAATCAGAGGCCGGGAATCAGAGGCCGGAATCAGATGCTGGGAATCAGAGGCCTGGAATCAGAGGCGGGGAATCAGAGGCAGGGAATCAGATGCGGGGAATCAGAGGCGGGGAATCAGAGCTGGGGAATCAGAGGCGGGGTATTAGAGTTGGGGAATCAGAGGCGGGGAATCAGATATGGGGAAACAGAGGTGGGGAATCTGAGGCGGGGAAACAGAGGCAGGGAATCAGATATGGGGAATCAGAGGTGGGGCATTAGAGGTTGTGAATCACAGATGGGGAATCAGAGGCGGGGAATCAGAGGCAGGGAATCAGACGCGGGGAATCAGAGGCGGGGATTCAGAGCTGGGGAATCAGAAGCGGGGAATCAGAGTTGGGGAATCAGAGGCGGGGAATCAGATATGGGGAATCAGAGGCAGGGAATCAGAGGCGGGGAATCAGAGGCAGGGAATCAGACGCGGGGAATCTGAGGCGGGGAATCAGAGCTGGGGAATCAGAGGTGGTGAATCAGAGTTGGGGAATCAGAGGCAGCGAATTGGATGTGCGGAATCAGAGAGGGGGAATCAGAGGTGGGGAATCAGAGGCGGTGAATCAGAGATGGGGAATCAGAGGCGGGGAATCAGAGGCAGGAAATCAGACACGGGAATTCAGAGGCTGGGAATCAGACGGGGGGAATCAAAGGCGGGGAATCAGAGCTGGGGAATCTGAGGAAGGGAATCAGAGTTGGGGATTCAGAGGCGGGGAATCAGATATGGGGAAACAGAGGCGGGGAATCAGAGGCGGTGAAACAGAGGCGGGGAATCAGATATGGGGAATCGGATGCAGGGAATCAGAGGCGGGGAATCAGAGCTGGGGAATCAGAGGCGGGGAATCAGAGTTGGGGCATCAGAGGTGGGGAATTAGATATAGGGAAACAGAGGCGGGGAATCAGAGGCGGGGAAACAGAGGCGGGGAATCAGATATGGGGAATCAGAGGTGGGGAATCAGAGGCAGGGAATCAGATGTGCAGAATCAGAGATGGGGAATAAGAGGCAGGGAATCAGAATCAGAAGCGGGGAATCAGAGGCCGGGAATCAGAGCCCGGGAATCAGATGCTGGGAATAAGAGGCCGGGAATCAGAGGTGGGGAATCAGATATGGGGAATCAGAGGTGGCGAATCAAAGGCGGTGAATCAGAGATGGGGAATCAGAGGCGGGGAATCAGAGGCAGGGAATCAGATGCGGGGAATCAGAGGCGGGGAATCAGAGCTGGCGAATCAGAGGCTGGGAATCAGAGGTGGGCAATCAGAGGCGGGGAATCAGATATGGGGAATCAGAGGAGGGGAATCAGAGGCGTGGAAACAGAGGCGGGGAATCAAATATAGGGAATCAGAGGTGGGGAATCAGAGGTTGTGAATCAGAGATGGGGAATCAAGGCGGGGAATCAGAGGCAGGGAATCAGACGCGGGGAATCAGAGGCGGGGAATCAGAGTTGGGGAATCAGAGGCAGGGTATCAGATATGGGGAATCAGAGGCTGGGAATCAGAGGGGGGGAAACAGAGGCGGGGAATAAGATATGGGGAATCAGAGGTGGGGAATCAGGGGCGGGGAATCAGTGGCAGGGAATCAGAGGCGGGGAATCAGAGGCGGGGAATCAAAGGAAGGGAATCAGACACGGGGAATCAGAGGTGGGGAATCAGAGATGGGGAATCAGAGGCGGGGAATCACAGGCAGGGAATCAGACGCGGGGAATCAGAGGCGGGGAATCAGAGCTGGGGAATCAGAGGTGGGGAATCAGAGTCGGGGAATCATAGGCAGGGAATCGGTTGTGCGGAATCAGAGATGGGGAATCAGATGTGGGGAATCAGAGGCAGTGAATCAGACGCGGGGAAACAGAGGCGGGGTATCAAATATAGGGAATCAGAGGTGAGGAATCAGAGGTTGTGAATCAGAGATGGGGAATCAAGGCGGGGAATCAGAGGCAGGGAATCAGACGCGGGGAATCAGAGGCGGGGATTCAGAACTGGGGAATCAGAGGCGGGGAAACAGAGGCGGGGAATCAGATATGGGGAATCAGATATGGGGAATCAGAGGTGGGGAATCAGAGGCGGGGAAACAGAGGCGGGGAATCAGATATGGGGAATCAGAATTGGGGAATCAGGGGCAGGGAATCAGTGGCAGGGAATCAGAGGCGGGGAATCAGAGGCGGGGAATCAGAGGCAGGGAATCAGACACGGGGAACCAGAGGCGGGGAATCAGAGATGGGGAATCAGAGGTGGGGAATCAGAGGCAGGGAATCGGACTCCGGGAATCAGAGTCGGGGAATCAGAGCTGGGGAATCAGAGACGGGGAATCAGAGTTGGGGAATCAGAGGCGGGGAATCAGATATGGGGAAATAGAGGCGGGGAATCAGATATGGGGAATCAGAGGTGTGGAATCAGAGGTTGGGAATCAGAGGCAGGGAATCAGAGTCGGGGAAACAGAGGCGGGTAATCAGATATGGGGAATCAGAGGTGGCGAATCAAAGGCGGTGAAACAGAGATGGGGAATCAGGGCAGGGAATCAGAGGCTGGGAGTCAAACACGGGGAATCAGAGCTGGGGAATCAGAGGCGGGGAATCAGAGTTGGGAATCAGAGGCGGGGAATCAGAGGCGGGGAAACAGAGGCGGGGAATCAGATATGGGGAATCAGAGGTGGGGAATCCGAGGTTGGGAATCAGAGGCAGGGAATCAGAGGCGGGGAATCAGAGGCGGGGAATCAGAGGAAGGGAATCAGATGTGCGGAATCGGAGATGGGGAATCAGAGGCAGGGAATCAGAGGCGGGGAATCAGATGCTGGGAATAAGAGGCCGGGAATCAGAGATGGGGAATCAGAGGCGGGGAAACAGAGGCAGGGAATCAGATGCGGGGAATCAGAGGCGGGGAATCAGAGGCAGGGAATCGGATGCCGGGAATCAGAGTCGGGGAATCAGAGCTGGGGAATCAGAGGCGGGGAATCAGAGTTGGGGAATCAGAGGCGGGGAATCAGATATGGGGAAATAGAGGCGGGGAATCAGATATGGGGAATCAGAGGTGTGGAATCAGAGGTTGGGAATCAGAGGCAGGGAATCAGAGTCGGGGAAACAGAGGCGGGGAATCAGATATGGGGAATCAGAGGTGGCAAATCAAAGGCGGTGAAACAGAGATGGGGAATCAGAGGCGGGGAATCAGATATGGGGAAATAGAGGCGGGGAATCAGATATGGGGAATCGGATGCAGGGAATCAGAGGCGGGGAATCAGAGCTGGGGAATCAGAGGCGGGGAATCAGAGTTGGGGCATCAGAGGTGGGGAATTAGATATAGGGAAACAGAGGCGGGGAATCAGAGGCGGGGAAACAGAGGCGGGGAATCAGATATGGGGTATCAGAGGTGGGGAATCAGAGGCAGGGAATCAGATGTGCGGAATCAGAGATGGGGAATAAGAGGCAGGGAATCAGAATCAGAAGCGGGGAATCAGAGGCCGGGAATCAGAGGCCGGGAATCAGATGCTGGGAATAAGAGGCCGGGAATCAGAGGTGGGGAATCAGATATGGGGAATCAGAGGTGGCGAATCAAAGGCGGTGAATCAGAGATGGGGAATCAGAGGCGGGGAATCAGAGGCAGGGAATCAGATGCGGGGAATCAGAGGCGGGGAATCAGAGCTGGCGAATCAGAGGCTGGGAATCAGAGGTGGGCAATCAGAGGCGGGGAATCAGATATGGGGAATCAGAGGCGGGGAATCAGAGGCGGGGAAACAGAGGCGGGGAATCAAATATAGGGAATCAGAGGTGGGGAATCAGAGGTTGTGAATCAGAGATGGGGAATCAAGGCGGGGAATCAGAGGCAGGGAATCAGACGCGGGGAATCAGAGTCGGGGATTCAGAGCTGGGGAATCAGAGGCGGGGAATCAGAGTTGGGGAATCAGAGGCAGGGAATCAGATATGGGGAATCAGAGGCGGGGAATCAGAGGCGGGGAAACAGAGGCGGGGAATCAGATGTGGGGAATCAGAGGTGGGGAATCAGGGGCAGGAAATCAGTGGCAGGGAATCAGAGGCGGGGAATCAGAGGCGGGGAATCAAAGGCAGGGAATCAGACACGGGGAATCAGAGGCGGGGAATCAGAGATGGGGAATCAGAGGCGGGGAATCAGAGGCAGGGAATCGGATGCCGGGAATCAGAGTCGGGGAATCAGAGCTGGGGAATCAGAGGCGGGGAATCAGAGTTGGGGAATCAGAGGCGGGGAATCAGATATGGGGAATCAGAGGCGGGGAATCAGATATGGGGAATCAGAGGAGGGGAATCAGAGGCGTGGAAACAGAGGCGGGGAATCAAATATAGGGAATCAGAGGTGGGGAATCAGAGGTTGTGAATCAGAGATGGGGAATCAAGGCGGGGAATCAGAGGCAGGGAATCAGACGCGGGGAATCAGAGGCGGGGAATCAGAGTTGGGGAATCAGAGGCAGGGTATCAGATATGGGGAATCAGAGGCTGGGAATCAGAGGGGGGGAAACAGAGGCGGGGAATAAGATATGGGGAATCAGAGGTGGGGAATCAGGGGCGGGGAATCAGTGGCAGGGAATCAGAGGCGGGGAATCAGAGGCGGGGAATCAAAGGAAGGGAATCAGACACGGGGAATCAGAGGTGGGGAATCAGAGATGGGGAATCAGAGGCGGGGAATCACAGGCAGGGAATCAGACGCGGGGAATCAGAGGCGGGGAATCAGAGCTGGGGAATCAGAGGTGGGGAATCAGAGTCGGGGAATCATAGGCAGGGAATCGGTTGTGCGGAATCAGAGATGGGGAATCAGATGTGGGGAATCAGAGGCAGTGAATCAGACGCGGGGAAACAGAGGCGGGGTATCAAATATAGGGAATCAGAGGTGAGGAATCAGAGGTTGTGAATCAGAGATGGGGAATCAAGGCGGGGAATCAGAGGCAGGGAATCAGACGCGGGGAATCAGAGGCGGGGATTCAGAACTGGGGAATCAGAGGCGGGGAAACAGAGGCGGGGAATCAGATATGGGGAATCAGATATGGGGAATCAGAGGTGGGGAATCAGAGGCGGGGAAACAGAGGCGGGGAATCAGATATGGGGAATCAGAATTGGGGAATCAGGGGCAGGGAATCAGTGGCAGGGAATCAGAGGCGGGGAATCAGAGGCGGGGAATCAGAGGCAGGGAATCAGACACGGGGAACCAGAGGCGGGGAATCAGAGATGGGGAATCAGAGGTGGGGAATCAGAGGCAGGGAATCGGACTCCGGGAATCAGAGTCGGGGAATCAGAGCTGGGGAATCAGAGACGGGGAATCAGAGTTGGGGAATCAGAGGCGGGGAATCAGATATGGGGAAATAGAGGCGGGGAATCAGATATGGGGAATCAGAGGTGTGGAATCAGAGGTTGGGAATCAGAGGCAGGGAATCAGAGTCGGGGAAACAGAGGCGGGTAATCAGATATGGGGAATCAGAGGTGGCGAATCAAAGGCGGTGAAACAGAGATGGGGAATCAGGGCAGGGAATCAGAGGCTGGGAGTCAAACACGGGGAATCAGAGCTGGGGAATCAGAGGCGGGGAATCAGAGTTGGGAATCAGAGGCGGGGAATCAGAGGCGGGGAAACAGAGGCGGGGAATCAGATATGGGGAATCAGAGGTGGGGAATCCGAGGTTGGGAATCAGAGGCAGGGAATCAGAGGCGGGGAATCAGAGGCGGGGAATCAGAGGAAGGGAATCAGATGTGCGGAATCGGAGATGGGGAATCAGAGGCAGGGAATCAGAGGCGGGGAATCAGATGCTGGGAATAAGAGGCCGGGAATCAGAGATGGGGAATCAGAGGCGGGGAAACAGAGGCAGGGAATCAGATGCGGGGAATCAGAGGCGGGGAATCAGAGGCAGGGAATCGGATGCCGGGAATCAGAGTCGGGGAATCAGAGCTGGGGAATCAGAGGCGGGGAATCAGAGTTGGGGAATCAGAGGCGGGGAATCAGATATGGGGAAATAGAGGCGGGGAATCAGATATGGGGAATCAGAGGTGTGGAATCAGAGGTTGGGAATCAGAGGCAGGGAATCAGAGTCGGGGAAACAGAGGCGGGGAATCAGATATGGGGAATCAGAGGTGGCAAATCAAAGGCGGTGAAACAGAGATGGGGAATCAGAGGCGGGGAATCAGATATGGGGAAATAGAGGCGGGGAATCAGATATGGGGAATCGGATGCAGGGAATCAGAGGCGGGGAATCAGAGCTGGGGAATCAGAGGCGGGGAATCAGAGTTGGGGCATCAGAGGTGGGGAATTAGATATAGGGAAACAGAGGCGGGGAATCAGAGGCGGGGAAACAGAGGCGGGGAATCAGATATGGGGTATCAGAGGTGGGGAATCAGAGGCAGGGAATCAGATGTGCGGAATCAGAGATGGGGAATAAGAGGCAGGGAATCAGAATCAGAAGCGGGGAATCAGAGGCCGGGAATCAGAGGCCGGGAATCAGATGCTGGGAATAAGAGGCCGGGAATCAGAGGTGGGGAATCAGATATGGGGAATCAGAGGTGGCGAATCAAAGGCGGTGAATCAGAGATGGGGAATCAGAGGCGGGGAATCAGAGGCAGGGAATCAGATGCGGGGAATCAGAGGCGGGGAATCAGAGCTGGCGAATCAGAGGCTGGGAATCAGAGGTGGGCAATCAGAGGCGGGGAATCAGATATGGGGAATCAGAGGCGGGGAATCAGAGGCGGGGAAACAGAGGCGGGGAATCAAATATAGGGAATCAGAGGTGGGGAATCAGAGGTTGTGAATCAGAGATGGGGAATCAAGGCGGGGAATCAGAGGCAGGGAATCAGACGCGGGGAATCAGAGTCGGGGATTCAGAGCTGGGGAATCAGAGGCGGGGAATCAGAGTTGGGGAATCAGAGGCAGGGAATCAGATATGGGGAATCAGAGGCGGGGAATCAGAGGCGGGGAAACAGAGGCGGGGAATCAGATGTGGGGAATCAGAGGTGGGGAATCAGGGGCAGGAAATCAGTGGCAGGGAATCAGAGGCGGGGAATCAGAGGCGGGGAATCAAAGGCAGGGAATCAGACACGGGGAATCAGAGGCGGGGAATCAGAGATGGGGAATCAGAGGCGGGGAATCAGAGGCAGGGAATCGGATGCCGGGAATCAGAGTCGGGGAATCAGAGCTGGGGAATCAGAGGCGGGGAATCAGAGTTGGGGAATCAGAGGCGGGGAATCAGATATGGGGAAATAGAGGCGGGGAATCAGATATGGGGAATCAGAGGTGTGGAATCAGAGGTTGGGAATCAGAGGCAGGGAATCAGAGTCGGGGAAACAGAGGCGGGGAATCAGATATGGGGAATCAGAGGTGGCGAATCAAAGGCGGTGAAACAGAGATGGGGAATCAGGGCAGGGAATCAGAGGCAGGGAATCAAACGGGGAATCAGAGCTGGGGAATCAGAGGCGGGGAATCAGAGTTGGGAATCTGAGGCGGGGAATCAGAGGCGGGGAAACAGAGGCAGGGAATCAGATATGGGGAATCAGAGGCAGGGAATCAGAATCAGAAGAAGGGAATCAGAGGCCGGGAATCAGAGGCCGGAATCAGATGCTGGGAATCAGAGGCCTGGAATCAGAGGCGGGGAATCAGAGGCAGGGAATCAGATGCGGGGAATCAGAGGCGGGGAATCAGAGCTGGGGAATCAGAGGCGGGGTATTAGAGTTGGGGAATCAGAGGCGGGGAATCAGATATGGGGAAACAGAGGTGGGGAATCTGAGGCGGGGAAACAGAGGCAGGGAATCAGATATGGGGAATCAGAGGTGGGGCATCAGAGGTTGTGAATCACAGATGGGGAATCAGAGGCGGGGAATCAGAGGCAGGGAATCAGACGCGGGGAATCAGAGGCGGGGATTCAGAGCTGGGGAATCAGAAGCGGGGAATCAGAGTTGGGGAATCAGAGGCGGGGAATCAGATATGGGGAATCAGAGGCAGGGAATCAGAGGCGGGGAATCAGAGGCAGGGAATCAGACGCGGGGAATCTGAGGCGGGGAATCAGAGCTGGGGAATCAGAGGTGGTGAATCAGAGTTGGGGAATCAGAGGCAGGGAATTGGATGTGCGGAATCAGAGAGGGGGAATCAGAGGTGGGGAATCAGAGGCGGTGAATCAGAGATGGGGAATCAGAGGCGGGGAATCAGAGGCAGGAAATCAGACACGGGAATTCAGAGGCTGGGAATCAGACGGGGGGAATCAAAGGCGGGGAATCAGAGCTGGGGAATCTGAGGAAGGGAATCAGAGTTGGGGATTCAGAGGCGGGGAATCAGATATGGGGAAACAGAGGCGGGGAATCAGAGGCGGTGAAACAGAGGCGGGGAATCAGATATGGGGAATCGGATGCAGGGAATCAGAGGCGGGGAATCAGAGCTGGGGAATCAGAGGCGGGGAATCAGAGTTGGGGCATCAGAGGTGGGGAATTAGATATAGGGAAACAGAGGCGGGGAATCAGAGGCGGGGAAACAGAGGCGGGGAATCAGATATGGGGAATCAGAGGTGGGGAATCAGAGGCAGGGAATCAGATGTGCAGAATCAGAGATGGGGAATAAGAGGCAGGGAATCAGAATCAGAAGCGGGGAATCAGAGGCCGGGAATCAGAGGCCGGGAATCAGATGCTGGGAATAAGAGGCCGGGAATCAGAGGTGGGGAATCAGATATGGGGAATCAGAGGTGGCGAATCAAAGGCGGTGAATCAGAGATGGGGAATCAGAGGCGGGGAATCAGAGGCAGGGAATCAGATGCGGGGAATCAGAGGCGGGGAATCAGAGCTGGCGAATCAGAGGCTGGGAATCAGAGGTGGGCAATCAGAGGCGGGGAATCAGATATGGGGAATCAGAGGAGGGGAATCAGAGGCGTGGAAACAGAGGCGGGGAATCAAATATAGGGAATCAGAGGTGGGGAATCAGAGGTTGTGAATCAGAGATGGGGAATCAAGGCGGGGAATCAGAGGCAGGGAATCAGACGCGGGGAATCAGAGGCGGGGAATCAGAGTTGGGGAATCAGAGGCAGGGAATCAGATATGGGGAATCAGAGGCGGGGAATCAGAGGCGGGGAAACAGAGGCGGGGAATCAGATGTGGGGAATCAAAGGTGGGGAATCAGGGGCAGGGAATCAGTGGCAGGGAATCAGAGGCGGGGAATCAGAGGCGGGGAATCAAAGGCAGGGAATCAGACACGGGGAATCAGAGGCGGGGAATCAGAGATGGGGAATCAGAGGCG
Source organism: Narcine bancroftii (assembly GCF_036971445.1). NCBI lineage: Eukaryota > Metazoa > Chordata > Chondrichthyes > Torpediniformes > Narcinidae > Narcine > Narcine bancroftii. The sequence continues at coordinate 107,002,961 of NC_091474.1, read as the reverse complement.
GGGAATCAGAGGCAGGGAATCGGATGCCGGGAATCAGAGTCGGGGAATCAGAGCTGGGGAATCAGAGGCGGGGAATCAGAGTTGGGGAATCAGAGGCGGGGAATCAGATATGGGGAAATAGAGGCGGGGAATCAGATATGGGGAATCAGAGGTGTGGAATCAGAGGTTGGGAATCAGAGGCAGGGAATCAGAGTCGGGGAAACAGAGGCGGGGAATCAGATATGGGGAATCAGAGGTGGCGAATCAAAGGCGGTGAAACAGAGATGGGGAATCAGGGCAGGGAATCAGAGGCAGGGAATCAAACACGGGGAATCAGAGCTGGGGAATCAGAGGCGGGGAATCAGAGTTTGGAATCAGAGGCGGGGAATCTGAGGCGGGGAAACAGAGGCGGGGAATCAGATATGGGGAATCAGAGGTGGGGAATCCGATGTTGGGAATCAGAGGCAGGGAATCAGAGGCGGAAAATCAGAGGCGGGGAATCAGAGGAAGGGAATCAGATGTGCGGAATCGGAGATGGGGAATCAGAGGCAGGGAATCAGAGGCGGGGAATCAGAGGCGGGGAATCAGAGGCCGGGAATCAGATATGGGGAAACAGAGGCGGGGAATCCGAGGCGGGGAAACAGAGGCGGGGAATCAGATATGGGGAATCAGAGGTGGGGAATCAGAGGTTGGGATTCAGAGGCAGGGAATCAGAGGCTTGGAATCAGATGCAGGGAATCAGATGCGGGGAATCAGAGGCGGGGAATTAGAGCTGGGGAATCAGAGGTGGGGAATCAGATTTGGGGAATCAGAGGCGGGGACTTAGATATTGGGAAACAGAGGCGGGGAATCAGAGGCGGGGAAACCCAGGCGGGGAATCAGATATGGGTTATCAGAGGTGGGGAATCAGAGGCAAGGAATCAGATGTGCGGAATCAGAGATGGGGAATCAGAGGCAGGGAATCAGAATCAGAAGCAGGGAATCAGAGGCCGGGAATCAGAGGCCGGAATCAGATGCTGGGAATCAGAGGCCTGGAATCAGAGGCGGGGAATCAGAGGCAGGGAATCAGATGCGGGGAATCAGAGGCGGGGAATCAGAGCTGGGGAATCAGAGGCGGGGTATTAGAGTTGGGGAATCAGAGGCGGGGAATCAGATATGGGGAAACAGAGGTGTGGAATCAGAGGCGGGGAAACAGAGGCAGGGAATCAGATATGGGGAATCAGAGGCGGGGAATCAGAGGTGGGGAATCATAGGCAGGGAATCGGATGTGCGGAATCAGAGATGGGGAATCAGAGGCTGGGAATCAGAGGTGGTGAATCAGAGATGGGGAATCAGAGGCGGGGAATCAGAGGCAGGGAATCAGACGCGGGGAATCAGAGGTGGGCAATCAGAGGCGGGGAATCAGATATGGGGAATCAGAGGCGGGGAATCAGAGGCGGGGAAACAGAGGCGGGGAATCAGATATGGGGAATCAGAGGTGGGGCATCAGAGGTTGTGAATCACAGATGGGGAATCAGAGGCGGGGAATCAGAGGCAGGGAATCAGACGCGGGGAATCAGAGGCGGGGATTCAGAGCTGGGGAATCAGAGGCTGGGAATCAGAGTTGGGGAATCAGAGGTGGGGAATCAGATATGGGGAATCAGAGGCAGGGAATCAGAGGCGGGAAAACAGAGGCGGGGAATCAGATATGGGGAATCAGAGGCGGGGAATCAGAGGCAGGGAATCAGACACGGGGAATCAGAGGCGGGGAATCAGAGATGGGGAATCAGAGGCGGGGAATCAGAGGCAGGGAATCGGATGCCGGGAATCAGAGGCGGGAAATCAGAGCTGGGGAATCAGAGGCGGGGAATCAGAGTTGGGGAATCAGAGGCGGCGAAGCAGATATGGGGAAATAGAGGCGGGGAATCAGATATGGGGAATCAGAGGCGGGGTATCAGATATGGGGAATCAGAGGCTGGGAATCAGAGGGGGGGAAACAGAGGCGGGGAATAAGATATGGGGAATCAGAGGTGGGGAATCAGGGGCGGGGAATCAGTGGCAGGGAATCAGAGGCGGGGAATCAGAGGCGGGGAATCAAAGGAAGGGAATCAGACACGGGGAATCAGAGGTGGGGAATCAGAGATGGGGAATCAGAGGCGGGGAATCACAGGCAGGGAATCAGACGCGGGGAATCAGAGGCGGGGAATCAGAGCTGGGGAATCAGAGGTGGGGAATCAGAGTCGGGGAATCATAGGCAGGGAATCGGTTGTGCGGAATCAGAGATGGGGAATCAGATGTGGGGAATCAGAGGCAGTGAATCAGACGCGGGGAAACAGAGGCGGGGTATCAAATATAGGGAATCAGAGGTGAGGAATCAGAGGTTGTGAATCAGAGATGGGGAATCAAGGCGGGGAATCAGAGGCAGGGAATCAGACGCGGGGAATCAGAGGCGGGGATTCAGAACTGGGGAATCAGAGGCGGGGAAACAGAGGCGGGGAATCAGATATGGGGAATCAGATATGGGGAATCAGAGGTGGGGAATCAGAGGCGGGGAAACAGAGGCGGGGAATCAGATATGGGGAATCAGAATTGGGGAATCAGGGGCAGGGAATCAGTGGCAGGGAATCAGAGGCGGGGAATCAGAGGCGGGGAATCAGAGGCAGGGAATCAGACACGGGGAACCAGAGGCGGGGAATCAGAGATGGGGAATCAGAGGTGGGGAATCAGAGGCAGGGAATCGGACTCCGGGAATCAGAGTCGGGGATTCAGAGCTGGGGAATCAGAGACGGGGAATCAGAGTTGGGGAATCAGAGGCGGGGAATCAGATATGGGGAAATAGAGGCGGGGAATCAGATATGGGGAATCAGAGGTGTGGAATCAGAGGTTGGGAATCAGAGGCAGGGAATCAGAGTCGGGGAAACAGAGGCGGGTAATCAGATATGGGGAATCAGAGGTGGCGAATCAAAGGCGGTGAAACAGAGATGGGGAATCAGGGCAGGGAATCAGAGGCTGGGAGTCAAACACGGGGAATCAGAGCTGGGGAATCAGAGGCGGGGAATCAGAGTTGGGAATCAGAGGCGGGGAATCAGAGGCGGGGAAACAGAGGCGGGGAATCAGATATGGGGAATCAGAGGTGGGGAATCCGAGGTTGGGAATCAGAGGCAGGGAATCAGAGGCGGGGAATCAGAGGCGGGGAATCAGAGGAAGGGAATCAGATGTGCGGAATCGGAGATGGGGAATCAGAGGCAGGGAATCAGAGGCGGGGAATCAGATGCTGGGAATAAGAGGCCGGGAATCAGAGATGGGGAATCAGAGGCGGGGAAACAGAGGCAGGGAATCAGATGCGGGGAATCAGAGGCGGGGAATCAGAGGCAGGGAAGCGGATGCCGGGAATCAGAGTCGGGGAATCAGAGCTGGGGAATCAGAGGCGGGGAATCAGAGTTTGGGAATCAGAGGCGGGGAATCAGATATGGGGAAATAGAGGCAGGGAATCAGATATGGGGAATCAGAGGTGTGGAATCAGAGGTTGGGAATCAGAGGCAGGGAATCAGAGTCGGGGAAACAGAGGCGGGGAATCAGATATGGGGAATCAGAGGTGGCAAATCAAAGGCGGTGAAACAGAGATGGGGAATCAGGGCAGGGAATCAGAGGCAGGGAATCAAACACGGGGAATCAGAGCTGGGGAATCAGAGGCGGGGAATCAGAGTTGGGAATCAGAGGCGGGGAATCAGAGGCGGGGATACAGAGGCAGGGAATCAGATATGGGGAATCAGAGGCAGGGAATCAGAATCAGAAGAAGGGAATCAGAGGCCGGGAATCAGAGGCCGGAATCAGATGCTGGGAATCAGAGGCCTGGAATCAGAGGCGGGGAATCAGAGGCAGGGAATCAGATGCGGGGAATCAGAGGCGGGGAATCAGAGCTGGGGAATCAGAGGCGGGGTATTAGAGTTGGGGAATCAGAGGCGGGGAATCAGATATGGGGAAACAGAGGTGGGGAATCAGAGGCGGGGAAACAGAGGCAGGGAATCAGATATGGGGAATCAGAGGTGGGGCATCAGAGGTTGTGAATCACAGATGGGGAATCAGAGGCGGGGAATCAAAGGCAGGGAATCAGACGCGGGGAATCAGAGGCGGGGATTCAGAGCTGGGGAATCAGAAGCGGGGAATCAGAGTTGGGGAATCAGAGGAGGGAATCAGATATGGGGAATCAGAGGCAGGGAATCAGAGGCGGGGAATCAGAGGCAGGGAATCAGACGCGGGGAATCTGAGGCGGGGAATCAGAGCTGGGGAATCAGAGGTGGGGAATCAGAGTTGGGGAATCAGAGGCAGGGAATTGGATGTGCGGAATCAGAGAGGGGGAATCAGAGGTGGGGAATCAGAGGCGGTGAATCAGAGATGGGGAATCAGAGGCGGGGAATCAGAGGAAGGAAATCAGACACGGGGATTCAGAGGCTGGGAATCAGACGGGGGGAATCAAAGGCGGGGAATCAGAGCTGGGGAATCTGAGGCAGGGAATCAGAGTTGGGGATTCAGAGGCGGGGAATCAGATATGGGGAAACAGAGGCGGGGAATCAGAGGCGGGCAAACAGAGGCGGGGAATTAGATATGGGGAATCAGAGGTAGGGAATCAGAGGTGGTGAATCAGTGATGGGGAATCACAGGCGGGGAATCAGAGGCAGGGAATAGGACGCGGGGAATCAGAGGCAGGGAATCAGAGCTGGGGAATCAGAGGAGGGGATTCATAGTTGGGAATCAGAGGCGGGAATCAGATATGGGGAAACAGAGGCGGGGAATCAGAGGCGGTGAAACAGAGGCGGGGAATCAGATATGGGGAATCGGATGCAGGGAATCAGAGGCGGGGAATCAGAGCTGGGGAATCAGAGGCGGGGAATCAGAGTTGGGGCATCAGAGGTGGGGAATTAGATATAGGGAAACAGAGGCGGGGAATCAGAGGCGGGGAAACAGAGGCGGGGAATCAGATATGGGGAATCAGAGGTGGGGAATCAGAGGCAGGGAATCAGATGTGCGGAATCAGAGATGGGGAATAAGAGGCAGGGAATCAGAATCAGAAGCGGGGAATCAGAGGCCGGGAATCAGAGGCCGGGAATCAGATGCTGGGAATAAGAGGCCGGGAATCAGAGGTGGGGAATCAGATATGGGGAATCAGAGGTGGCGAATCAAAGGCGGTGAATCAGAGATGGGGAATCAGAGGCGGGGAATCAGAGGCAGGGAATCAGATGCGGGGAATCAGAGGCGGGGAATCAGAGCTGGCGAATCAGAGGCTGGGAATCAGAGGTGGGCAATCAGAGGCGGGGAATCAGATATGGGGAATCAGAGGCGGGGAATCAGAGGCGGGGAAACAGAGGCGGGGAATCAAATATAGGGAATCAGAGGTGGGGAATCAGAGGTTGTGAATCAGAGATGGGGAATCAAGGCGGGGAATCAGAGGCAGGGAATCAGACGCGGGGAATCAGATATGGGGAAACAGTCGGGGAATCAGAGGCGGGGAAACAGAGGCGGGGAATCAGATATGGGGAATCAGAGGTGGGGAATCAGAGGCAGGGAATCAGATGTGCGGAATCGGAGATGGGGAATCAGAGGCAGGGAATCAGAATCAGAAGCAGGGAATCAGAGGCCGGGAATCAGAGGCAGGGAATCAGATGCGGGGAATCAGAGGCGGGGAATCAGAGCTGGCGAATCAGAGGCTGGGAATCAGAGGTGGGCAATCAGAGGCGGGGAATCAGATATGGGGAATCAGACACGGGGAATCAGAGGCGGGGAATCAGAGATGTGGAATCAGAGGCGTGGAATCAGAGGCAGGGAATCGGACGCCGGGAATCAGAGTCGGGGAATCAGAGCTGGGGAATCAGAGGCGGGGAATCAGAGTTGGGGAATCAGAGGCGGGGATTCAGATATGGGGAAATAGAGGCGGGGAATCATATATGGGGAATCAGAGGTGTGGAATCAGAGGTTGGGAATCAGAGGAAGGGAATCAGAGTCGGGGAAACAGAGGCAGGGAATCAGATATGTGGAATCAGAGGTGGCGAATCAAAGGCGGTGAAACAGAGATGGGGAATCAGGGCAGGGAATCAGAGGCAGGGAATCAAACACGGGGAATCAGAGCTGGGGAATCAGAGGCGGGGAATCAGAGTTGGGAATCAGAGGCGGGGAATCAGAGGCGGGGAAACAGAGGCGGGGAATCAGAGGTGGGGAATCAGAGGTTGGGAATCAGAGGCAGGGAATCAGGGGCGGGGAATCAGAGGCGGGGAATCAGAGGAAGGGAATCAGATGTGCGGAATCGGAGATGGGGAATCAGAGGCAGGGAATCAGAGGCGGGGAATCAGAGGCGGGGAATCAGAGGCCGGGAATCGGAGGCCGGGAATCAGATATGGGGAAACTGAGGCGGGGTATCCGAGGCGGGGAAACAGAGGCGGGGAATCAGATATGGGGAATCAGAGGTGGGGAATCAGAGGTTGGGAATCAGAGGCAGGGAATCAGAGGCTTGGAATCAGATGCAGGGAATCAGATGCGGGGCATCAGAGGCGGGGAATCAGAGCTGGGGAATCAGAGGTGGGGAATCAGATTTGGGGAATCAGAGGTGGGGACTTAGATATTGGGAAACAGAGGCGGGGAATCAGAGGCGGGGAAACAGAGGCGGGGAATCAGATATGGGGAATCAGAGGTGGGGAATCAGAGGCAGGGAATCAGATGTGCGGAATCAGAGATGGGGAATCAGAGGCAGGGAATCAGAATCAGAAGCAGGGAATCAGAGGCCGGAAATCAGAGGCCGGAATCAGATGATGGGAATCAGAGGCCTGGAATCAGAGGCGGGGAATCAGAGGCAGGGAATCAGATGCGGGGAATCAGAGGCGGGGAATCAGAGCTGGGGAATCAGAGGCGGGGTATTAGAGTTGGGGAATCAGAGGCGGGGAATCAGATATGGGGAAACAGAGGTAGGGAATCAGAGGTGGGGAAACAGAGGCAGGGAATCAGATATGGGGAATCAGAGGCGGGGAATCAGAGGTGGGGAAACATAGGCAGGGAATCAGAGGTGGTGAATCAGAGATGGGGAATCAGAGGCGGGGAATCAGAGGCAGGGTATCAGACGCGGGGAATCAGAGGTGGGCAATCAGAGGCGGGGAATCAGATATGGGGAATCAGAGGCGGGGAATCAGAGGCGGGGAAACAGAGGCGGGGAATCAGATATGGGGAATCAGAGGTGGGGCATCAGAGGTTGTGAATCACAGATGGGGAATCAGAGGCGGGGAATCAGAGGCAGGGAATCAGACGCGGGGAATCAGAGGCTGTGATTCAGAGCTGGGGAATCAGAGGCGGGGAATCAGAGTTGGGGAATCAGAGGCGGGGAATCAGATATGGGGAATCAGAGGCAGGGAATCAGAGGCGGGGAATCAGAAGCAGGGAATCAGACGCGGGGAATCTGAGGCGGGGAATCAGAGCTGGGGAATCAGAGGTGGGGAATCAGAGTTGGGGAATCAGAGGCAGGGAATTGGATGTGCGGAATCAGAGATGGGGAATCAGAGGTGGGGAATCAGAGGCGGTGAATCAGAGATGGGGAATCAGAGGCGGGGAATCAGAGGCAGGAAATCAGACACGGGGATTCAGAGGCTGGGAATCAGAGGCAGGGAATCAGACGCGGGGAATCTGAGGCGGGGAATCAGAGCTGGGGAATCTGAGGCAGGGAATCAGAGTTGGGGATTCAGAGGCGGGGAATCAGATATGGGGAAACAGAGGCGGGGAATCAGAGGCGGGCAAACAGAGGCGGGGAATTAGATATGGGGAATCAGAGGTAGGGAATCAGAGGTGGTGAATCAGTGATGGGGAATCACAGGCGGGGAATCAGAGGCAGGGAATAGAACGCGGGGAATCAGAGGCAGGGAATCAGAGCTGGGGAATCGGAGGCGGGGAATCATAGTTGGGAATCAGAGGCGGGAATCAGATATGGGGAAACAGAGGCGGAGAATCAGAGGCGGGGAAACAGAGGCGGGGAATCAGATATGGGGAATCGGATGCAGGGAATCAGAGGCGGGGAATCAGAGCTGGGGAATCAGAGGCGGGGAATCAGAGTTGGGGCATCAGAGGTGGGGAATTAGATATAGGGAAACAGAGGCGGGGAATCAGAGGCGGGGAAACAGAGGCGGGGAATCAGATATGGAGAATCAGAGGTTGGGAATCAGAGGCAGGGAATCAGATGTGCGGAATCAGAGATGGGGAATCAGAGGCAGGGAATCAGAAGCGGGGAATCAGAGGCCGGGAATCAGAGGCCGGGAATCAGATGCTGGGAATAAGAGGCCGGGAATCAGAGGAGGGGAATCAGAGTCCGGGAATCAGAGATGGGGATTCAGAGGCGGGGAATGAGATATGGAGAATCAGAGGCGGGGAATAAGAGGCGGGGAAACAGAGGCGGGGAATCAGATATGGGGAATCAGAGGTGGCGAATCAAAGGCGGTGAAACAGAGATGGGGAATCAGGGCAGGGAATCAGAGGCAGGGAATCAAACGGGGAATCAGAGCTGGGGAATCAGAGGCGGGGAATCAGAGTTGGGAATCTGAGGCGGGGAATCAGAGGCGGGGAAACAGAGGCAGGGAATCAGATATGGGGAATCAGAGGCAGGGAATCAGAATCAGAAGAAGGGAATCAGAGGCCGGGAATCAGAGGCCGGAATCAGATGCTGGGAATCAGAGGCCTGGAATCAGAGGCGGGGAATCAGAGGCGGGGAATCAGAGCTGGGGAATCAGAGGCGGGGTATTAGAGTTGGGGAATCAGAGGCGGGGAATCAGATATGGGGAAACAGAGGTGGGGAATCAGAGGCGGGGAAACAGAGGCAGGGAATCAGATATGGGGAATCAGAGGCGGGGAATCAGAGGTGGGGAATCATAGGCAGGGAATCGGATGTGCGGAATCAGAGATGGGGAATCAGAGGCTGGGAATCAGAGGTGGTGAATCAGAGATGGGGAATCAGAGGCGGGGAATCAGAGGCAGGGAATCAGACGCGGGGAATCAGAGGTGGGCAATCAGAGGCGGGGAATCAGATATGGGGAATCAGAGGCGGGGAATCAGAGGCGGGGAAACAGAGGCGGGGAATCAGATATGGGGAATCAGAGGTGGGGCATCAGAGGTTGTGAATCACAGATGGGGAATCAGAGGCGGGGAATCAGAGTTGGGAATCTGAGGCGGGGAATCAGAGGCGGGGAAACAGAGGCAGGGAATCAGATATGGGGAATCAGAGGCAGGGAATCAGAATCAGAAGAAGGGAATCAGAGGCCGGGAATCAGAGGCCGGAATCAGATGCTGGGAATCAGAGGCCTGGAATCAGAGGCGGGGAATCAGAGGCAGGGAATCAGATGCGGGGAATCAGAGGTGGGGAATCAGAGCTGGGGAATCAGAGGCGGGGTATTAGAGTTGGGGAATCAGAGGCGGGGAATCAGATATTGGGAAACAGAGGTGGGGAATCTGAGGCGGGGAAACAGAGGCAGGGAATCAGATATGGGGAATCAGAGGTGGGGCATCAGAGGTTGTGAATCACAGATGGGGAATCAGAGGCGGGGAATCAGAGGCAGGGAATCAGACGCGGGGAATCAGAGGCGGGGATTCAGAGCTGGGGAATCAGAAGCGGGGAATCAGAGTTGGGGAATCAGAGGCGGGGAATCAGATATGGGGAATCAGAGGCAGGGAATCAGAGGCGGGGAATCAGAGGCAGGGAATCAGACGCGGGGAATCTGAGGCGGGGAATCAGAGCTGGGGAATCAGAGGTGGTGAATCAGAGTTGGGGAATCAGAGGCAGGGAATTGGATGTGCGGAATCAGAGAGGGGGAATCAGAGGTGGGGAATCAGAGGCGGTGAATCAGAGATGGGGAATCAGAGGCGGGGAATCAGAGGCAGGAAATCAGACACGGGAATTCAGAGGCTGGGAATCAGACGGGGGGAATCAAAGGCGGGGAATCAGAGCTGGGGAATCTGAGGAAGGGAATCAGAGTTGGGGATTCAGAGGCGGGGAATCAGATATGGGGAAACAGAGGCGGGGAATCAGAGGCGGTGAAACAGAGGCGGGGAATCAGATATGGGGAATCGGATGCAGGGAATCAGAGGCGGGGAATCAGAGCTGGGGAATCAGAGGCGGGGAATCAGAGTTGGGGCATCAGAGGTGGGGAATTAGATATAGGGAAACAGAGGCGGGGAATCAGAGGCGGGGAAACAGAGGCGGGGAATCAGATATGGGGTATCAAAGGTGGGGAATCAGAGGCAGGGAATCAGATGTGCAGAATCAGAGATGGGGAATAAGAGGCAGGGAATCAGAATCAGAAGCGGGGAATCAGAGGCCGGGAATCAGAGGCCGGGAATCAGATGCTGGGAATAAGAGGCCGGGAATCAGAGGTGGGGAATCAGATATGGGGAATCAGAGGTGGCGAATCAAAGGCGGTGAATCAGAGATGGGGAATCAGTGGCGGGGAATCAGAGGCAGGGAATCAGATGCGGGGAATCAGAGGCGGGGAATCAGAGCTGGCGAATCAGAGGCTGGGAATCAGAGGTGGGCAATCAGAGGCGGGGAATCAGATATGGGGAATCAGAGGAGGGGAATCAGAGGCGTGGAAACAGAGGCGGGGAATCAAATATAGGGAATCAGAGGTGGGGAATCAGAGGTTGTGAATCAGAGATGGGGAATCAAGGCGGGGAATCAGAGGCAGGGAATCAGACGCGGGGAATCAGAGGCGGGGAATCAGAGTTGGGGAATCAGAGGCAGGGAATCAGATATGGGGAATCAGAGGCGGGGAATCAGAGGCGGGGAAACAGAGGCGGGGAATCAGATGTGGGGAATCAAAGGTGGGGAATCAGGGGCAGGGAATCAGTGGCAGGGAATCAGAGGCGGGGAATCAGAGGCGGGGAATCAAAGGCAGGAAATCAGACACGGGGAATCAGAGGCGGGGAATCAGAGATGGGGAATCAGAGGCGGGGAATCAGAGGCAGGGAATCGGATGCCGGGAATCAGAGTCGGGGAATCAGAGCTGGGGACTCAGAGGCGGGGAATCAGAGTTGGGGAATCAGAGGCGGGGAATCAGATATGGGGAAATAGAGGCGGGGAATCAGATATGGGGAATCAGAGGTGTGGAATCAGAGGTTGGGAATCAGAGGCAGGGAATCAGAGTCGGGGAAACAGAGGCGGGGAATCAGATATGGGGAATCAGAGGTGGCGAATCAAAGGCGGTGAAACAGAGATGGGGAATCAGGGCAGGGAATCAGAGGCAGGGAATCAAACACGGGGAATCAGAGCTGGGGAATCAGAGGCGGGGAATCAGAGTTTGGAATCAGAGGCGGGGAATCTGAGGCGGGGAAACAGAGGCGGGGAATCAGATATGGGGAATCAGAGGTGGGGAATCCGATGTTGGGAATCAGAGGCAGGGAATCAGAGGCGGAAAATCAGAGGCGGGGAATCAGAGGAAGGGAATCAGATGTGCGGAATCGGAGATGGGGAATCAGAGGCAGGGAATCAGAGGCGGGGAATCAGAGGCGGGGAATTAGAGCTGGGGAATCAGAGGTGGGGAATCAGATTTGGGGAATCAGAGGCGGGGACTTAGATATTGGGAAACAGAGGCGGGGAATCAGAGGCGGGGAAACCCAGGCGGGGAATCAGATATGGGTTATCAGAGGTGGGGAATCAGAGGCAAGGAATCAGATGTGCGGAATCAGAGATGGGGAATCAGAGGCAGGGAATCAGAATCAGAAGCAGGGAATCAGAGGCCGGGAATCAGAGGCCGGAATCAGATGCTGGGAATCAGAGGCCTGGAATCAGAGGCGGGGAATCAGAGGCAGGGAATCAGATGCGGGGAATCAGAGGCGGGGAATCAGAGCTGGGGAATCAGAGGCGGGGTATTAGAGTTGGGGAATCAGAGGCGGGGAATCAGATATGGGGAAACAGAGGTGGGGAATCAGAGGCGGGGAAACAGAGGCAGGGAATCAGATATGGGGAATCAGAGGCGGGGAATCAGAGGTGGGGAATCATAGGCAGGGAATCGGATGTGCGGAATCAGAGATGGGGAATCAGAGGCTGGGAATCAGAGGTGGTGAATCAGAGATGGGGAATCAGAGGCGGGGAATCAGAGGCAGGGAATCAGACGCGGGGAATCAGAGGTGGGCAATCAGAGGCGGGGAATCAGATATGGGGAATCAGAGGCGGGGAATCAGAGGCGGGGAAACAGAGGCGGGGAATCAGATATGCGGAATCAGAGGTGGGGCATCAGAGGTTGTGAATCACAGATGGGGAATCAGAGGCGGGGAATCAGAGGCAGGGAATCAGACGCGGGGAATCAGAGGCGGGGATTCAGAGCTGGGGAATCAGAGGCTGGGAATCAGAGTTGGGGAATCAGAGGCGGGGAATCAGATATGGGGAATCAGAGGCAGGGAATCAGAGGCGGGAAAACAGAGGCGGGGAATCAGATATGGGGAATCAGAGGCGGGGAATCAGAGGCAGGGAATCAGACACGGGGAATCAGAGGCGGGGAATCAGAGATGGGGAATCAGAGGCGGGGAATCAGAGGCAGGGAATCGGATGCCGGGAATCAGAGGCGGGAAATCAGAGCTGGGGAATCAGAGGCGGGGAATCAGAGTTGGGCAATCAGAGGCGGCGAAGCAGATATGGGGAAATAGAGGCGGGGAATCAGATATGGGGAATCAGAGGCGGGGTATCAGATATGGGGAATCAGAGGCTGGGAATCAGAGGGGGGGAAACAGAGGCGGGGAATAAGATATGGGGAATCAGAGGTGGGGAATCAGGGGCGGGGAATCAGTGGCAGGGAATCAGAGGCGGGGAATCAGAGGCGGGGAATCAAAGGAAGGGAATCAGACACGGGGAATCAGAGGTGGGGAATCAGAGATGGGGAATCAGAGGCGGGGAATCACAGGCAGGGAATCAGACGCGGGGAATCAGAGGCGGGGAATCAGAGCTGGGGAATCAGAGGTGGGGAATCAGAGTCGGGGAATCATAGGCAGGGAATCGGTTGTGCGGAATCAGAGATGGGGAATCAGATGTGGGGAATCAGAGGCAGTGAATCAGACGCGGGGAAACAGAGGCGGGGTATCAAATATAGGGAATCAGAGGTGAGGAATCAGAGGTTGTGAATCAGAGATGGGGAATCAAGGCGGGGAATCAGAGGCAGGGAATCAGACGCGGGGAATCAGAGGCGGGGATTCAGAACTGGGGAATCAGAGGCGGTGAATCAGAGTTGGGGAATCAGAGGCAGGGAATCAGATATGGGGAATCAGAGGTGGGGAATCAGAGGCGGGGAAACAGAGGCGGGGAATCAGATATGGGGAATCAGAATTGGGGAATCAGGGGCAGGGAATCAGTGGCAGGGAATCAGAGGCGGGGAATCAGAGGCGGGGAATCAGAGGCAGGGAATCAGACACGGGGAACCAGAGGCGGGGAATCAGAGATGGGGAATCAGAGGTGGGGAATCAGAGGCAGGGAATCGGACTCCGGGAATCAGAGTCGGGGAATCAGAGCTGGGGAATCAGAGACGGGGAATCAGAGTTGGGGAATCAGAGGCGGGGAATCAGATATGGGGAAATAGAGGCGGGGAATCAGATATGGGGAATCAGAGGTGTGGAATCAGAGGTTGGGAATCAGAGGCAGGGAATCAGAGTCGGGGAAACAGAGGCGGGTAATCAGATATGGGGAATCAGAGGTGGCGAATCAAAGGCGGTGAAACAGAGATGGGGAATCAGGGCAGGGAATCAGAGGCTGGGAGTCAAACACGGGGAATCAGAGCTGGGGAATCAGAGGCGGGGAATCAGAGTTGGGAATCAGAGGCGGGGAATCAGAGGCGGGGAAACAGAGGCGGGGAATCAGATATGGGGAATCAGAGGTGGGGAATCCGAGGTTGGGAATCAGAGGCAGGGAATCAGAGGCGGGGAATCAGAGGCGGGGAATCAGAGGAAGGGAATCAGATGTGCGGAATCGGAGATGGGGAATCAGAGGCAGGGAATCAGAGGCGGGGAATCAGATGCTGGGAATAAGAGGCCGGGAATCAGAGGTGGGGAATCAGATATGGGGAATCAGAGGTGGCGAATCAAAGGCGGTGAATCAGAGATGGGGAATCAGAGGCGGGGAATCAGAGGCAGGGAATCAGATGCGGGGAATCAGAGGCGGGGAATCAGAGGCAGGGAATCGGATGCCGGGAATCAGAGTCGGGGAATCAGAGCTGGGGAATCAGAGGCGGGGAATCAGAGTTGGGGAATCAGAGGCGGGGAATCAGATATGGGGAAATAGAGGCGGGGAATCAGATATGGGGAATCAGAGGTGTGGAATCAGAGGTTGGGAATCAGAGGCAGGGAATCAGAGTCGGGGAAACAGAGGCGGGGAATCAGATATGGGGAATCCGAGGTGGCGAATCAAAGGCGGTGAAACAGAGATGGGGAATCAGGGCAGGGAATCAGAGGCAGGGAATCAAACACGGGGAATCAGAGCTGGGGAATCAGAGGCGGGGAATCAGAGTTGGGAATCAGAGGCGGGGAATCAGAGGCGGGGATACAGAGGCAGGGAATCAGATATGGGGAATCAGAGGCAGGGAATCAGAATCAGAAGAAGGGAATCAGAGGCCGGGAATCAGAGGCCGGAATCAGATGCTGGGAATCAGAGGCCTGGAATCAGAGGCGGGGAATCAGAGGCAGGGAATCAGATGCGGGGAATCAGAGGCGGGGAATCAGAGCTGGGGAATCAGAGGCGGGGTATTAGAGTTGGGGAATCAGAGGCGGGGAATCAGATATGGGGAAACAGAGGTGGGGAATCAGAGGCGGGGAAACAGAGGCAGGGAATCAGATATGGGGAATCAGAGGTGGGGCATCAGAGGTTGTGAATCACAGATGGGGAATCAGAGGCGGGGAATCAAAGGCAGGGAATCAGACGCGGGGAATCAGAGGCGGGGATTCAGAGCTGGGGAATCAGAAGCGGGGAATCAGAGTTGGGGAATCAGAGGAGGGAATCAGATATGGGGAATCAGAGGCAGGGAATCAGAGGCGGGGAATCAGAGGCAGGGAATCAGACGCGGGGAATCTGAGGCGGGGAATCAGAGCTGGGGAATCAGAGGTGGGGAATCAGAGTTGGGGAATCAGAGGCAGGGAATTGGATGTGCGGAATCAGAGAGGGGGAATCAGAGGTGGGGAATCAGAGGCGGTGAATCAGAGATGGGGAATCAGAGGCGGGGAATCAGAGGCAGGAAATCAGACACGGGGATTCAGAGGCTGGGAATCAGACGGGGGGAATCAAAGGCGGGGAATCAGAGCTGGGGAATCTGAGGCAGGGAATCAGAGTTGGGGATTCAGAGGCGGGGAATCAGATATGGGGAAACAGAGGCGGGGAATCAGAGGCGGGCAAACAGAGGCGGGGAATTAGATATGGGGAATCAGAGGTAGGGAATCAGAGGTGGTGAATCAGTGATGGGGAATCACAGGCGGGGAATCAGAGGCAGGGAATAGGACGCGGGGAATCAGAGGCAGGGAATCAGAGCTGGGGAATCAGAGGAGGGGATTCATAGATGGGAATCAGAGGCGGGAATCAGATATGGGGAAACAGAGGCGGGGAATCAGAGGCGGTGAAACAGAGGCGGGGAATCAGATATGGGGAATCGGATGCAGGGAATCAGAGGCGGGGAATCAGAGCTGGGGAATCAGAGGCGGGGAATCAGAGTTGGGGCATCAGAGGTGGGGAATTAGATATAGGGAAACAGAGGCGGGGAATCAGAGGCGGGGAAACAGAGGCGGGGAATCAGATATGGGGAATCAGAGGTGGGGAATCAGAGGCAGGGAATCAGATGTGCGGAATCAGAGATGGGGAATAAGAGGCAGGGAATCAGAATCAGAAGCGGGGAATCAGAGGCCGGGAATCAGAGGCCGGGAATCAGATGCTGGGAATAAGAGGCCGGGAATCAGAGGTGGGGAATCAGATATGGGGAATCAGAGGTGGCGAATCAAAGGCGGTGAATCAGAGATGGGGAATCAGAGGCGGGGAATCAGAGGCAGGGAATCAGATGCGGGGAATCAGAGGCGGGGAATCAGAGCTGGCGAATCAGAGGCTGGGAATCAGAGGTGGGCAATCAGAGGCGGGGAATCAGATATGGGGAATCAGAGGCGGGGAATCAGAGGCGGGGAAACAGAGGCGGGGAATCAAATATAGGGAATCAGAGGTGGGGAATCAGAGGTTGTGAATCAGAGATGGGGAATCAAGGCGGGGAATCAGAGGCAGGGAATCAGACGCGGGGAATCAGATATGGGGAAACAGTCGGGGAATCAGCGGCGGGGAAACAGAGGCGGGGAATCAGATATGGGGAATCAGAGGTGGGGAATCAGAGGCAGGGAATCAGATGTGCGGAATCGGAGATGGGGAATCAGAGGCAGGGAATCAGAATCAGAAGCAGGGAATCAGAGGCCGGGAATCAGAGGCAGGGAATCAGATGCGGGGAATCAGAGGCGGGGAATCAGAGCTGGCGAATCAGAGGCTGGGAATCAGAGGTGGGCAATCAGAGGCGGGGAATCAGATATGGGGAATCAGACACGGGGAATCAGAGGCGGGGAATCAGAGATGTGGAATCAGAGGCGTGGAATCAGAGGCAGGGAATCGGACGCCGGGAATCAGAGTCGGGGAATCAGAGCTGGGGAATCAGAGGCGGGGAATCAGAGTTGGGGAATCAGAGGCGGGGATTCAGATATGGGGAAATAGAGGCGGGGAATCATATATGGGGAATCAGAGGTGTGGAATCAGAGGTTGGGAATCAGAGGAAGGGAATCAGAGTCAGGGAAACAGAGGCGGGGAATCAGATATGTGGAATCAGAGGTGGCGAATCAAAGGCGGTGAAACAGAGATGGGGAATCAGGGCAGGGAATCAGAGGCAGGGAATCAAACACGGGGAATCAGAGCTGGGGAATCAGAGGCGGGGAATCAGAGTTGGGAATCAGAGGCGGGGAATCAGAGGCGGGGAAACAGAGGCGGGGAATCAGAGGTGGGGAATCAGAGGTTGGGAATCAGAGGCAGGGAATCAGGGGCGGGGAATCAGAGGCGGGGAATCAGAGGAAGGGAATCAGATGTGCGGAATCGGAGATGGGGAATCAGAGGCAGGGAATCAGAGGCGGGGAATCAGAGGCGGGGAATCAGAGGCCGGGAATCGGAGGCCGGGAATCAGATATGGGGAAACTGAGGCGGGGTATCCGAGGCGGGGAAACAGAGGCGGGGAATCAGATATGGGGAATCAGAGGTGGGGAATCAGAGGTTGGGAATCAGAGGCAGGGAATCAGAGGCTTGGAATCAGATGCAGGGAATCAGATGCGGGGCATCAGAGGCGGGGAATCAGAGCTGGGGAATCAGAGGTGGGGAATCAGATTTGGGGAATCAGAGGTGGGGACTTAGATATTGGGAAACAGAGGCGGGGAATCAGAGGCGGGGAAACAGAGGCGGGGAATCAGATATGGGGAATCAGAGGTGGGGAATCAGAGGCAGGGAATCAGATGTGCGGAATCAGATATGGGGAATCAGAGGCAGGGAATCAGAATCAGAAGCAGGGAATCAGAGGCCGGAAATCAGAGGCCGGAATCAGATGATGGGAATCAGAGGCCTGGAATCAGAGGCGGGGAATCAGAGGCAGGGAATCAGATGCGGGGAATCAGAGGCGGGGAATCAGAGCTGGGGAATCAGAGGCGGGGTATTAGAGTTGGGGAATCAGAGGCGGGGAATCAGATATGGGGAAACAGAGGTAGGGAATCAGAGGTGGGGAAACAGAGGCAGGGAATCAGATATGGGGAATCAGAGGCGGGGAATCAGAGGTGGGGAAACATAGGCAGGGAATCGGATGTGCGGAATCAGAGATGGGGAAGCAGAGGCCGGGAATCAGAGGTGGTGAATCAGAGATGGGGAATCAGAGGCGGGGAATCAGAGGCAGGGTATCAGACGCGGGGAATCAGAGGTGGGCAATCAGAGGCGGGGAATCAGATATGGGGAATCAGAGGCGGGGAATCAGAGGCGGGGAAACAGAGGCGGGGAATCAGATATGGGGAATCAGAGGTGGGGCATCAGAGGTTGTGAATCACAGATGGGGAATCAGAGGCGGGGAATCAGAGGCAGGGAATCAGACGCGGGGAATCAGAGGCGGTGATTCAGAGCTGGGGAATCAGAGGCGGGGAATCAGAGTTGGGGAATCAGAGGCGGGGAATCAGATATGGGGAATCAGAGGCAGGGAATCAGAGGCGGGGAATCAGAAGCAGGGAATCAGACGCGGGGAATCTGAGGCGGGGAATCAGAGCTGGGGAATCAGAGGTGGGGAATCAGAGTTGGGGAATCAGAGGCAGGGAATTGGATGTGCGGAATCAGAGATGGGGAATCAGGGGTGGGGAATCAGAGGCGGTGAATCAGAGATGGGGAATCAGAGGCGGGGAATCAGAGGCAGGAAATCAGACACGGGGATTCAGAGGCTGGGAATCAGAGGCAGGGAATCAGACGCGGGGAATCTGAGGCGGGGAATCAGAGCTGGGGAATCTGAGGCAGGGAATCAGAGTTGGGGATTCAGAGGCGGGGAATCAGATATGGGGAAACAGAGGCGGGGAATCAGAGGCGGGCAAACAGAGGCGGGGAATTAGATATGGGGAATCAGAGGTAGGGAATCAGAGGTGGTGAATCAGTGATGGGGAATCACAGGCGGGGAATCAGAGGCAGGGAATAGAACGCGGGGAATCAGAGGCAGGGAATCAGAGCTGGGGAATCGGAGGCGGGGAATCATAGTTGGGAATCAGAGGCGGGAATCAGATATGGGGAAACAGAGGCGGGGAATCAGAGGCGGGGAAACAGAGGCGGGGAATCAGATATGGGGAATCGGATGCAGGGAATCAGAGGCGGGGAATCAGAGCTGGGGAATCAGAGGCGGGGAATCAGAGTTGGGGCATCAGAGGTGGGGAATTAGATATAGGGAAACAGAGGCGGGGAATCAGAGGCGGGGAAACAGAGGCGGGGAATCAGATATGGAGAATCAGAGGTGGGGAATCAGAGGCAGGGAATCAGATGTGCGGAATCAGAGATGGGGAATCAGAGGCAGGGAATCAGAAGCGGGGAATCAGAGGCCGGGAATCAGAGGCCGGGAATCAGATGCTGGGAATAAGAGGCCGGGAATCAGAGGAGGGGAATCAGAGTCCGGGAATCAGAGATGGGGATTCAGAGGCGGGGAATGAGATATGGAGAATCAGAGGCGGGGAATAAGAGGCGGGGAAACAGAGGTGGGGAATCAGATATGGGGAATCAGAGGTGGCGAATCAAAGGCGGTGAATCAGAGATGGGGAATCAGAGGCGGGGAATCAGAGGCAGGGAATCAGATGCGGGGAATCAGAGGCGGTGAATCAGAGCTGGCGAATCAGAGGCTGGGAATCAGAGGTGGGCAATCAGAGGCGGGGAATCAGATATGGGGAATCAGAGGCGGGGAATCAGAGGCGGGGAAACAGAGGCGGGGAATCAAATATAGGGAATCAGAGGTGGGGAATCAGAGGTTGTGAATCATAAATGGGGAATCAAGGCGGGGAATCAGAGGCAGGGAATCAGACGCGGGGAAACAGCGGCGGGGATTCAGAGCTAGGGAATCAGAGGCGGGGAATCAGATATGGGGAATCAGAGGCGGGGAATCAGAGGCCGGGAATCAGATATGGGGAAACAGAGGCGGGGAATCCGAGGCGGGGAAACAGAGGCGGGGAATCAGATATGGGGAATCAGAGGTGGGGAATCAGAGGTTGGGAATCAGAGGCAGGGAATCAGAGGCTTGGAATCAGAGGCGGGGAAACAGAGGCGGGGAATCAGATATGGGGAAACAGAGGTGGGGAATCAGAGGCAGGGAATGAGATGTGCGGAATCAGAGATGGGGAATCAGAGGCAGGGAATCAGAATCAGAAGAAGGGAATCAGAGGCCGGGAATAAAGGGCCGGAATCAGATGCTGGGAATCAGAGGCCTGGAATCAGAGGCGGGGAATCAGAGGCAGGGAATCAGATGCGGGGAATCAGAGGCGGGGAATCAGAGCTGGGGAATCAGAGGCGGGGTATTAGAGTTGGGGAATCAGAGGCGGGGAATCAGATATGGGGAAACAGAGGTGGGGAATCTGAGGCGGGGAAACAGAGGCAGGGAATCAGATATGGGGAATCAGAGGTGGGGCATCAGAGGTTGTGAATCACAGATGGGGAATCAGAGGCGGGGAATCAGAGGCAGGGAATCAGACGCGGGGAATCAGAGGCGGGGATTCAGAGCTGGGGAATCAGAAGCGGGGAATCAGAGTTGGGGAATCAGAGGCGGGGAATCAGATATGGGGAATCAGAGGCAGGGAATCAGAGGCGGGGAATCAGAGGCAGGGAATCAGACGCGGGGAATCTGAGGCGGGGAATCAGAGCTGGGGAATCAGAGGTGGGGAATCAGAGTTGGGGAATCAGAGGCAGGGAATTGGATGTGCGGAATCAGAGAGGGGGAATCAGAGGTGGGGAATCAGAGGCGGTGAATCAGAGATGGGGAATCAGAGGCGGGGAATCAGAGGCAGGAAATCAGACACGGGGATTCAGAGGCTGGGAATCAGACGGGGGGAATCAAAGGCGGGGAATCAGAGCTGGGGAATCTGAGGCAGGGAATCAGAGTTGGGGATTCAGAGGCGGGGAATCAGATATGGGGAAACAGAGGCGGGGAATCAGAGGCGGGCAAACAGAGGCGGGGAATTAGATATGGGGAATCAGAGGTAGGGAATCAGAGGTGGTGAATCAGTGATGGGGAATCACAGGCGGGGAATCAGAGGCAGGGAATAGGACGCGGGGAATCAGAGGCAGGGAATCAGAGCTGGGGAATCAGAGGAGGGGATTCATAGTTGGGAATCAGAGGCGGGAATCAGATATGGGGAAACAGAGGCGGGGAATCAGAGGCGGTGAAACAGAGGCGGGGAATCAGATATGGGGAATCGGATGCAGGGAATCAGAGGCGAGGAATCAGAGCTGGGGAATCAGAGGCGGGGAATCAGAGTTGGGGCATCAGAGGTGGGGAATTAGATATAGGGAAACAGAGGCGGGGAATCAGAGGCGGGGAAACAGAGGCGGGGAATCAGATATGGGGTATCAGAGGTGGGGAGTCAGAGGCAGGGAATCAGATGTGCGGAATCAGAGATGGGGAATAAGAGGCAGGGAATCAGAATCAGAAGCGGGGAATCAGAGGCCGGGAATCAGAGGCCGGGAATCAGATGCTGGGAATAAGAGGCCGGGAATCAGAGGTGGGGAATCAGATATGGGGAATCAGAGGTGGCGAATCAAAGGCGGTGAATCAGAGATGGGGAATCAGAGGCGGGGAATCAGAGGCAGGGAATCAGATGCGGGGAATCAGAGGCGGGGAATCAGAGCTGGCGAATCAGAGGCTGGGAATCAGAGGTGGGCAATCAGAGGCGGGGAATCAGATATGGGGAATCAGAGGCGGGGAATCAGAGGCGGGGAAACAGAGGCGGGGAATCAAATATAGGGAATCAGAGGTGGGGAATCAGAGGTTGTGAATCAGAGATGGGGAATCAAGGCGGGGAATCAGAGGCAGGGAATCAGACGCGGGGAATCAGAGTCGGGGATTCAGAGCTGGGGAATCAGAGGCGGGGAATCAGAGTTGGGGAATCAGAGGCAGGGAATCAGATATGGGGAATCAGAGGCGGGGAATCAGAGGCGGGGAAACAGAGGCGGGGAATCAGATGTGGGGAATCAGAGGTGGGGAATCAGGGGCAGGAAATCAGTGGCAGGGAATCAGAGGCGGGGAATCAGAGGCGGGGAATCAAAGGCAGGGAATCAGACACGGGGAATCAGAGGCGGGGAATCAGAGATGGGGAATCAGAGGCGGGGAATCAGAGGCAGGGAATCGGATGCCGGGAATCAGAGTCGGGGAATCAGAGCTGGGGAATCAGAGGCGGGGAATCAGAGTTGGGGAATCAGAGGCGGGGAATCAGATATGGGGAAATAGAGGCGGGGAATCAGATATGGGGAATCAGAGGTGTGGAATCAGAGGTTGGGAATCAGAGGCAGGGAATCAGAGTCGGGGAAACAGAGGCGGGGAATCAGATATGGGGAATCAGAGGTGGCGAATCAAAGGCGGTGAAACAGAGATAGGGAATCAGGGCAGGGAATCAGAGGCAGGGAATCAAACACGGGGAATCAGAGCTGGGGAATCAGAGGCGGGGAATCAGAGTTGGGAATCAGAGGCGGGGAATCAGAGGCGGGGAAACAGTGGCAGGGAATCAGATATGGGGAATCAGAGGCAGGGAATCAGAATCAGAAGAAGGGAATCAGAGGCCGGGAATCAGAGGCCGGAATCAGATGCTGGGAATCAGAGGCCTGGAATCAGAGGCGGGGAATCAGAGGCAGGGAATCAGATGCGGGGAATCAGAGGTGGGGAATCGGAGCTGGGGAATCAGAGGCGGGGTATTAGAGTTGGGGAATCAGAGGCGGGGAATCAGATATGGGGAAACAGAGGTGGGGAATCTGAGGCGGGGAAACAGAGGCAGGGAATCAGATATGGGGAATCAGAGGTGGGGCATCAGAGGTTGTGAATCACAGATGGGGAATCAGAGGCGGGGAATCAGAGGCAGGGAATCAGACGCGGGGAATCAGAGGCGGGGATTCAGAGCTGGGGAATCAGAAGCGGGGAATCAGAGTTGGGGAATCAGAGGCGGGGAATCAGATATGGGGAATCAGAGGCAGGGAATCAGAGGCGGGGAATCAGAGGCAGGGAATCAGACGCGGGGAATCTGAGGCGGGGAATCAGAGCTGGGGAATCAGAGGTGGTGAATCAGAGTTGGGGAATCAGAGGCAGGGAATTGGATGTGCGGAATCAGAGAGGGGGAATCAGAGGTGGGGAATCAGAGGCGGTGAATCAGAGATGGGGAATCAGAGGCGGGGAATCAGAGGCAGGAAATCAGACACGGGAATTCAGAGGCTGGGAATCAGACGGGGGGAATCAAAGGCGGGGAATCAGAGCTGGGGAATCTGAGGAAGGGAATCAGAGTTGGGGATTCAGAGGCGGGGAATCAGATATGGGGAAACAGAGGCGGGGAATCAGAGGCGGTGAAACAGAGGCGGGGAATCAGATATGGGGAATCGGATGCAGGGAATCAGAGGCGGGGAATCAGAGCTGGGGAATCAGAGGCGGGGAATCAGAGTTGGGGCATCAGAGGTGGGGAATTAGATATAGGGAAACAGAGGCGGGGAATCAGAGGCGGGGAAACAGAGGCGGGGAATCAGATATGGGGAATCAGAGGTGGGGAATCAGAGGCAGGGAATCAGATGTGCAGAATCAGAGATGGGGAATAAGAGGCAGGGAATCAGAATCAGAAGCGGGGAATCAGAGGCCGGGAATCAGAGGCCGGGAATCAGATGCTGGGAATAAGAGGCCGGGAATCAGAGGTGGGGAATCAGATATGGGGAATCAGAGGTGGCGAATCAAAGGCGGTGAATCAGAGATGGGGAATCAGAGGCGGGGAATCAGAGGCAGGGAATCAGATGCGGGGAATCAGAGGCGGGGAATCAGAGCTGGCGAATCAGAGGCTGGGAATCAGAGGTGGGCAATCAGAGGCGGGGAATCAGATATGGGGAATCAGAGGAGGGGAATCAGAGGCGTGGAAACAGAGGCGGGGAATCAAATATAGGGAATCAGAGGTGGGGAATCAGAGGTTGTGAATCAGAGATGGGGAATCAAGGCGGGGAATCAGAGGCAGGGAATCAGACGCGGGGAATCAGAGGCGGGGATTCAGAGCTGGGGAATCAGAGGCGGGGAATCAGAGTTGGGGAATCAGAGGCAGGGAATCAGATATGGGGAATCAGAGGCGGGGAATCAGAGGCGGGGAAACAGAGGCGGGGAATCAGATGTGGGGAATCAAAGGTGGGGAATCAGGGGCAGGGAATCAGTGGCAGGGAATCAGAGGCGGGGAATCAGAGGCGGGGAATCAAAGGCAGGGAATCAGACACGGGGAATCAGAGGCGGGGAATCAGAGATGGGGAATCAGAGGCGGGGAATCAGAGGCAGGGAATCGGATGCCGGGAATCAGAGTCGGGGAATCAGAGCTGGGGAATCAGAGGCGGGGAATCAGAGTTGGGGAATCAGAGGCGGGGAATCAGATATGGGGAAATAGAGGCGGGGAATCAGATATGGGGAATCAGAGGTGTGGAATCAGAGGTTGGGAATCAGAGGCAGGGAATCAGAGTCGGGGAAACAGAGGCGGGGAATCAGATATGGGGAATCAGAGGTGGCGAATCAAAGGCGGTGAAACAGAGATGGGGAATCAGGGCAGGGAATCAGAGGCAGGGAATCAAACACGGGGAATCAGAGCTGGGGAATCAGAGGCGGGGAATCAGAGTTTGGAATCAGAGGCGGGGAATCTGAGGCGGGGAAACAGAGGCGGGGAATCAGATATGGGGAATCAGAGGTGGGGAATCCGAGGTTGGGAATCAGAGGCAGGGAATCAGAGGCGGAAAATCAGAGGCGGGGAATCAGAGGAAGGGAATCAGATGTGCGGAATCGGAGATGGGGAATCAGAGGCAGGGAATCAGAGGCGGGGAATCAGAGGCGGGGAATCAGAGGCCGGGAATCAGATATGGGGAAACAGAGGCGGGGAATCCGAGGCGGGGAAACAGAGGCGGGGAATCAGATATGGGGAATCAGAGGTGGGGAATCAGAGGTTGGGAATCAGAGGCAGGGAATCAGAGGCTTGGAATCAGATGCAGGGAATCAGATGCGGGGAATCAGAGGCGGGGAATTAGAGCTGGGGAATCAGAGGTGGGGAATCAGATTTGGGGAATCAGAGGCGGGGACTTAGATATTGGGAAACAGAGGCGGGGAATCAGAGGCGGGGAAACCCTGGCGGGGAATCAGATATGGGTTATCAGAGGTGGGGAATCAGAGGCAAGGAATCAGATGTGCAGAATCAGAGATGGGGAATCAGAGGCAGGGAATCAGAATCAGAAGCAGGGAATCAGAGGCCGGGAATCAGAGGCCGGAATCAGATGCTGGGAATCAGAGGCCTGGAATCAGAGGCGGGGAATCAGAGGCAGGGAATCAGATGCGGGGAATCAGAGGCGGGGAATCAGAGCTGGGGAATCAGAGGCGGGGTATTAGAGTTGGGGAATCAGAGGCGGGGAATCAGATATGGGGAAACAGAGGTGGGGAATCAGAGGCGGGGAAACAGAGGCAGGGAATCAGATATGGGGAATCAGAGGCGGGGAATCAGAGGTGGGGAATCATAGGCAGGGAATCGGATGTGCGGAATCAGAGATGGGGAATCAGAGGCTGGGAATCAGAGGTGGTGAATCAGAGATGGGGAATCAGAGGCGGGGAATCAGAGGCAGGGAATCAGACGCGGGGAATCAGAGGTGGGCAATCAGAGGCGGGGAATCAGATATGGGGAATCAGAGGCGGGGAATCAGAGGCGGGGAAACAGAGGCGGGGAATCAGATATGGGGAATCAGAGGTGGGGCATCAGAGGTTGTGAATCACAGATGGGGAATCAGAGGCGGGGAATCAGAGGCAGGGAATCAGACGCGGGGAATCAGAGGCGGGGATTCAGAGCTGGGGAATCAGAGGCTGGGAATCAGAGTTGGGGAATCAGAGGCGGGGAATCAGATATGGGGAATCAGAGGCAGGGAATCAGAGGCGGGAAAACAGAGGCGGGGAATCAGATATGGGGAATCAGAGGCGGGGAATCAGAGGCAGGGAATCGGATGCCGGGAATCAGAGGCGGGAAATCAGAGCTGGGGAATCAGAGGCGGGGAATCAGAGTTGGGGAATCAGAGGCGGCGAAGCAGATATGGGGAAATAGAGGCGGGGAATCAGATATGGGGAATCAGAGGCGGGGTATCAGATATGGGGAATCAGAGGCTGGGAATCAGAGGGGGGGAAACAGAGGCGGGGAATAAGATATGGGGAATCAGAGGTGGGGAATCAGGGGCGGGGAATCAGTGGCAGGGAATCAGAGGCGGGGAATCAGAGGCGGGGAATCAAAGGAAGGGAATCAGACACGGGGAATCAGAGGTGGGGAATCAGAGATGGGGAATCAGAGGCGGGGAATCACAGGCAGGGAATCAGACGCGGGGAATCAGAGGCGGGGAATCAGAGCTGGGGAATCAGAGGTGGGGAATCAGAGTCGGGGAATCATAGGCAGGGAATCGGTTGTGCGGAATCAGAGATGGGGAATCAGATGTGGGGAATCAGAGGCAGTGAATCAGACGCGGGGAAACAGAGGCGGGGAATCAAATATAGGGATTCAGAGGTGAGGAATCAGAGGTTGTGAATCAGAGATGGGGAATCAAGGCGGGGAATCAGAGGCAGGGAATCAGACGCGGGGAATCAGAGGCGGGGATTCAGAACTGGGGAATCAGAGGCGGTGAATCAGAGTTGGGGAATCAGAGGCAGGGAATCAGATATGGGGAATCAGAGGTGGGGAATCAGAGGCGGGGAAACAGAGGCGGGGAATCAGATATGGGGAATCAGAATTGGGGAATCAGGGGCAGGGAATCAGTGGCAGGGAATCAGAGGCGGGAAATCAGAGGCGGGGAATCAGAGGCAGGGAATCAGACACGGGGAACCAGAGGCGGGGAATCAGAGATGGGGAATCAGAGGCGGGGAATCAGAGGCAGGGAATCGGACTCCGGGAATCAGAGTCGGGGAATCAGAGCTGGGGAATCAGAGACGGGGAATCAGAGTTGGGGAATCAGAGGCGGGGAATCAGATATGGGGAAATAGAGGCGGGGACTCAGATATGGGGAATCAGAGGTGTGGAATCAGAGGTTGGGAATCAGAGGCAGGGAATCAGAGTCGGGGAAACAGAGGCGGGTAATCAGATATGGGGAATCAGAGGTGGCGAATCAAAGGCGGTGAAACAGAAATGGGGAATCAGGGCAGGGAATCAGAGGCTGGGAGTCAAACACGGGGAATCAGAGCTGGGGAATCAGAGGCGGGGAATCAGAGTTGGGAATCAGAGGCGGGGAATCAGAGGCGGGGAAACAGAGGCGGGGAATCAGATATGGGGAATCAGAGGTGGGGAATCCGAGGTTGGGAATCAGAGGCAGGGAATCAGAGGCGGGGAATCAGAGGCGGGGAATCAGAGGAAGGGAATCAGATGTGCGGAATCGGAGATGGGGAATCAGAGGCAGGGAATCAGAGGCGGGGAATCAGATGCTGGGAATAAGAGGCCGGGAATCAGAGGTGGGGAATCAGATATGGGGAATCAGAGGTGGCGAATCAAAGGCGGTGAATCAGAGATGGGGAATCAGAGGCGGGGAATCAGAGGCAGGGAATCAGATGCGGGGAATCAGAGGCGGGGAATCAGAGGCAGGGAATCGGATGCCGGGAATCAGAGTCGGGGAATCAGAGCTGGGGAATCAGAGGCGGGGAATCAGAGTTGGGGAATCAGAGGCGGGGAATCAGATATGGGGAAATAGAGGCGGGGAATCAGATATGGGGAATCAGAGGTGTGGAATCAGAGGTTGGGAATCAGAGGCAGGGAATCAGAGTCGGGGAAACAGAGGCGGGGAATCAGATATGGGGAATCAGAGTTGGCGAATCAAAGGCGGTGAAACAGAGATGGGGAATCAGGGCAGGGAATCAGAGGCAGGGAATCAAACACGGGGAATCAGAGCTGGGGAATCAGAGGCGGGGAATCAGAGTTGGGAATCAGAGGCGGGGAATCAGAGGTGGGGATACAGAGGCAGGGAATCAGATATGGGGAATCAGAGGCAGGGAATCAGAATCAGAAGAAGGGAATCAGAGGCCGGGAATCAGAGGCCGGAATCAGATGCTGGGAATCAGAGGCCTGGAATCAGAGGCGGGGAATCAGAGGCAGGGAATCAGATGCGGGGAATCAGAGGCGGGGAATCAGAGCTGGGGAATCAGAGGCGGGGTATTAGAGTTGGGGAATCAGAGGCGGGGAATCAGATATGGGGAAACAGAGGTGGGGAATCAGAGGCGGGGAATCAAAGGCAGGGAATCAGACGCGGGGAATCAGAGGCGGGGATTCAGAGCTGGGGAATCAGAAGCGGGGAATCAGAGTTGGGGAATCAGAGGAGGGAATCAGATATGGGGAATCAGAGGCAGGGAATCAGAGGCGGGGAGTCAGAGGCAGGGAATCAGACTCGGGGAATCTGAGGCGGGGAATCAGAGCTGGGGAATCAGAGGTGGGGAATCAGAGTTGGGGAATCAGAGGCAGGGAATTGGATGTGCGGAATCAGAGAGGGGGAATCAGAGGTGGGGAATCAGAGGCAGTGAATCAGAGATGGGGAATCAGAGGCGGGGAATCAGAGGCAGGAAATCAGACACGGGGATTCAGAGGCTGGGAATCAGACGGGGGGAATCAAAGGCGGGGAATCAGAGCTGGGGAATCTGAGGCAGGGAATCAGAGTTGGGGATTCAGAGGCGGGGAATCAGATGTGGGGAAACAGAGGCGGGGAATCAGAGGCGGGCAAACAGAGGCGGGGAATTAGATATGGGGAATCAGAGGTAGGGAATCAGAGGTGGTGAATCAGTGATGGGGAATCACAGGCGGGGAATCAGAGGCAGGGAATAGGAAGCGGGGAATCAGAGGCAGGGAATCAGAGCTGGGGAATCAGAGGAGGGGATTCATAGTTGGGAATCAGAGGCGGGAATCAGATATGGGGAAACAGAGGCGGGGAATCAGAGGCGGTGAAACAGAGGCGGGGAATCAGATATGGGGAATCGGATGCAGGGAATCAGAGGCGGGGAATCAGAGCTGGGGAATCAGAGGCGGGGAATCAGAGTTGGGGCATCAGAGGTGGGGAATTAGATATAGGGAAACAGAGGCGGGGAATCAGAGGCGGGGAAACAGAGGCGGGGAATCAGATATGGGGAATCAGAGGTGGGGAATCAGAGGCAGGGAATCAGATGTGCGGAATCAGAGATGGGGAATAAGAGGCAGGGAATCAGAATCAGAAGCGGGGAATCAGAGGCCGGGAATCAGAGGACGGGAATCAGATGCTGGGAATAAGAGGCCGGGAATCAGAGGTGGGGAATCAGATATGGGGAATCAGAGGTGGCGAATCAAAGGCGGTGAATCAGAGATGGGGAATCAGAGGCGGGGAATCAGAGGCAGGGAATCAGATGCGGGGAATCAGAGGCGGGGAAATTGAGCTGGCGAATCAGAGGCTGGGAATCAGAGGTGGGCAATCAGAGGCGGGGAATCAGATATGGGGAATCAGAGGCGGGGAATCAGAGGCGGGGAAACAGAGGCGGGGAATCAAATATAGGGAATCAGAGGTGGGGAATCAGAGGTTGTGAATCAGAGATGGGGAATCAAGGCGGTGAATCAGAGGCAGGGAATCTGACGCGGGGAATCAGAGGCGGGGATTCAGAGCTGGGGAATCAGAGGCGGGGAATCAGAGTTGGGGAATCAGAGGCAGGGAATCAGATATGGGGAATCAGAGGCGGGGAATCAGAGGCGGGGAAACAGAGGCGGGGAATCAGATGTGGGGAATCAGAGGTGGGGAATCAGGGGCAGGGAATCAGTGGCAGGGAATCAGAGGCGGGGAATCAGAGGCGGGGAATCAAAGGCAGGGAATCAGACACGGGGAATTAGAGGCGGGGAATCAGAGATGGGGAATCAGAGGCGGGGAATCAGAGGCAGGGAATCGGATGCCGGGAATCAGAGTCGGGGAATCAGAGCTGGGGAATCAGAGGCGGGGAATCAGAGTTGGGGTATCAGAGGCGGGGAATCAGATATGGGGAAATAGAGGCGGGGAATCAGATATGGGGAATCAGAGGTGTGGAATCATAGGTTGGGCATCAGAGGCAGGGAATCAGAGTCGGGGAAACGGAGGCGGGGAATCAGATATGGGGAATCAGAGGTGGCGAATCAAAGGCGGTGAAACAGAGATGGGGAATCACGGCAGGGAATCAGAGGCAGGGAATCAAACACGGGGAATCAGAGCTGGGGAATCAGAGGCGGGGAATCAGAGTTGGGAATCAGAGGCGGGGAATCTGATGCGGGGAAACAGAGGCGGGGAATCAGATATGGGGAATCAGAGGTGGGGAATCCGAAGTTGGGAATCAGAGGCAGGGAATCAGAGGCGGAAAATCAGAGGCGGGGAATCAGAGGAAGGGAATCAGATGTGCGGAATCGGAGATGGGGAATCAGAGGCAGGGAATCAGAGGCGGGGAATCAGAGGCGGGGAATCAGAGGCCGGGAATCAGATATGGGGAAACAGAGGCGGGGAATCCGAGGCGGGGAAACAGAGGCGGGGAATCAGATATGGGGAATCAGAGGTGGGGAATCAGAGGTTGGGAATCAGAGGCAGTGAATCAGAGGCTTGGAATCAGATGCAGGGAATCAGATGCGGGGAATCAGAGGCGGGGAATCAGAGCTGGGGAATCAGAGGTGGGGAATCAGATTTGGGGAATCAGAGGCGGGGACTTAGATATTGGGAAACAGAGGAGGGGAATCAGAGGCGGGGAAACCCAGGCGGGGATTCAGATATGGGGAATCAGAGGTGGGGAATCAGAGGCAAGGAATCAGATGTGCGGAATCAGAGATGGGGAACCAGAGGCAGGGAATCAGAATCAGAAGCAGGGAATCAGAGGCCGGGAATCAGAGGCCGGAATCAGATGCTGGGAATCAGAGGCCTGGAATCAGAGGCGGGGAATCAGAGGCAGGGAATCAGATGCGGGGAATCAGAGGCGGGGAATCAGAGCTGGGGAATCAGAGGCGGGGTATTAGAGTTGGGGAATCAGAGGCGGGGAATCAGATATGGGGAAACAGAGGTGGGGAATCAGAGGCGGGGAAACAGAGGGAGGGAATCAAATATGGGGAATCAGAGGCGGGGAATCAGAGGTGGGGAATCATAGGCAGGGAATCGGATGTGCGGAATCAGAGATGGGGAATCAGAGGCTGGGAATCAGAGGTGGTGAATCAGAGATGGGGAATCAGAGGCGGGGAATCAGAGGCAGGGAATCAGACGCGGGGAATCAGAGGTGGGCAATCAGAGGCGGGGAATCAGATATGGGGAATCAGAGGCGGGGAATCAGAGGCGGGGAAACAGAGGCGGGGAATCAGATATGGGGAATCAGAGGTGGGGCATCAGAGGTTGTGAATCACAGATGGGGAATCAGAGGCGGGGAATCAGAGGCAGGGAATCAGACGCGGGGAATCAGAGGCGGGGATTCAGAGCTGGGGAATCAGAGGCTGGGAATCAGAGTTGGGGAATCAGAGGCGGGGAATCAGATATGGGGAATCAGAGGCGGGGAGTCAGAGTTGGGGAATCAGAGGCAGGGAATCAGATATGGGGAATCAGAGGCGGGGAATCAGAGGCGGGGAAACAGAGGCGGGGAATCAGATGTGGGGAATCAGAGGTGGGGAATCAGGGGCAGGAAATCAGTGGCAGGGAATCAGAGGCGGGGAATCAGAGGCGGGGAATCAAAGGCAGGGAATCAGACACGGGGAATCAGAGGCGGGAAATCAGAGATGGGGAATCAGAGGCGGGGAATCAGAGGCAGGGAATCGGATGCCGGGAATCAGAGTCGGGGAATCAGAGCTGGGGAATCAGAGGCGGGGAATCAGAGTTGGGGAATCAGAGGTGGGGAATCAGAGGTTGGGAATCAGAGGCAGGGAATCAGAGGCTTGGAATCAGATGCAGGGAATCAGATGCGGGGAATCAGAGGCGGGGAATCAAAGGAAGGGAATCAGACACGGGGAATCAGAGGTGGGGAATCAGAGATGGGGAATCAGAGGCGGGGAATCACAGGCAGGGAATCAGACGCGGGGAATCAGAGGCGGGGAATCAGAGCTGGGGAATCAGAGGTGGGGAATTAGAGTCGGGGAATCATAGGCAGGGAATCGGTTGTGCGGAATCAGAGATGGGGAATCAGATGTGGGGAATCAGAGGCAGTGAATCAGAGGCGGGGAAACGGAGGCGGGGAATCAAATATAGGGAATCAGAGGTGGGGAATCAGAGGTTGTGAATCAGAGATGGGGAATCAAGGCGGGGAATCAGAGGCAGGGAATCAGACGCGGGGAATCAGAGGCGGGGATTCAGAGCTGGGGAATCAGAGGCGGTGAATCAGAGTTGGGGAATCAGAGGCAGGGAATCAGATATGGGGAATCAGAGGTGGGGAATCAGAGGCGGGGAAACAGTGGCGGGGAATCAGATATGGGGAATCAGAATTGGGGAATCAGGGGCAGGGAATCAGTGGCAGGGAATCAGAGGCGGGGAATCAGAGGCGGGGAATCAGAGATGGGGAATCAGAGGCGGGGAATCAGAGGCAGGGAATCGGACTCCGGGAATCAGAGTCGGGGAATCAGAGCTGGGGAATCAGAGGCGGGGAATCAGAGTTGGGGAATCAGAGGCAGGGAATCAGATATGGGGAATCAGAGGCGGGGAATCAGAGGCGGGGAAACAGAGGCGGGGAATCAGATATGGGGAATCAGAGGTGGGGAATCAGGGGCAGGGAATCAGTGGCAGGGAATCAGAGGCGGGGAATCAGAGGCGGGGAATCAGAGGCAGGGAATCAAAAACGGTGAATCAGAGGCGGGGAATCAGAGATGGGGTATCAGAGGCGGGGAATCAGAGGCAGGGAATCGGACGCCGGGAATCAGAGTCGGGGAATCAGAGCTGGGGAATCAGAGGCGGGGAATCAGAGTTGGGGAATCAGAGGCGGGGATTCAGATATGGGGAAATAGAGGCGGGGAATCAGATATGGGGAATCAGAGGTGTGGAATCAGAGGTTGGGAATCAGAGGAAGGGAATCAGAGTCGGGGAAACAGAGGCGGGGAATCAGATATGTGGAATCAGAGGTGGCGAATCAAAGGCGGTGAAACAGAGATGGGGAATCAGGGCAGGGAATCAGAGGCAGGGAATCAAAGACGGGGAATCAGAGCTGGGGAATCAGAGGCGGGGAATCAGAGTTGGGAATCAGAGGCGGGGAATCAGAGGCGGGGAAACAGAGGCGGGGAATCAGATATGGGGAATCAGAGGTGGGGAATCAGAGGTTGGGAATCAGAGGCAGGGAATCAGAGGCGGGGAATCAGAGGCGGGGAATCAGAGGAAGGGAATCAGATGTGCGGAATCGGAGATGGGGAATCAGAGGCAGGGAATCAGAGGTGGGGAATCAGAGGCGGGGAATCAGAGGCCGGGAATCAGATATGGGGCAACTGAGGCGGGGAATCCGAGGCGGGGAAACAGAGGCGGGGAATCAGATATGGGGAATCAGAGGTGGGGAATCAGAGGTTGGGAATCAGAGGCAGGGAATCAGAGGCTTGGAATCAGATGCAGGGAATCAGATGCGGGGCATCAGAGGCGGGGAATCAGAGCTGGGGAATCGGAGGTGGGGAATCAGATTTGGGGAATCAGAGGTGGGGACTTAGATATTGGGAAACAGAGGCGGGGAATCAGAGGCGGGGAAACAGAGGCGGGGAATCAGATATGGGGAATCAGAGGTGGGGAATCAGAGGCAGGGAATCAGATGTGCGGAATCAGAGATGGGGAATCAGAGGCAGGGAATCAGAATCAGAAGCAGGGAATCAGAGGCCGGGAATCAGAGGCCGGAATCAGATGATGGGAATCAGAGGCCTGGAATCAGAGGCGGGGAATCAGAGGCAGGGAATCAGATGCGGGGAATCAGAGGCGGGGAATCAGAGCTGGGGAATCAGAGGCGGGGTATTTGAGTTGGGGAATCAGAGGCGGGGAATCAGATATGGGGAAACAGAGGTAGGGAATCAGAGGCGGGGAAACAGAGGCAGGGAATCAGATATGGGGAATCAGAGGCGGGGAATCAGAGGTGGGGAAACATAGGCAGGGAATCGGATGTGCGGAATCAGAGATGGGGAATCAGAGGCCGGGAATCAGAGGTGGTGAATCAGAGATGGGGAATCAGAGGCGGGGAATCAGAGGCAGGGTATCAGACGCGGGGAATCAGAGGTGGGCAATCAGAGGCGGGGAATCAGATATGGGGAATCAGAGGCGGGGAATCAGAGGCGGGGAAACAGAGGCGGGGAATCAGATATGGGGAATCAGAGGTGGGGCATCAGAGGTTGTGAATCACAGATGGGGAATCAGAGGCGGGGAATCAGAGGCAGGGAATCAGACGCGGGGAATCAGAGGCGGGGATTCAGAGCTGGGGAATCAGAAGCGGGGAATCAGAGTTGGGGAATCAGAGGCGGGGAATCAGATATGGGGAATCAGAGGCAGGGAATCAGAGGCGGGGAATCAGAGGCAGGGAATCAAACGCGGGGAATCTGAGGCGTGGAATCAGAGCTGGGGAATCAGAGGTGGGGAATCAGAGGCAGGGAATTGGATGTGCGGAATCAGAGATGGGGAATCAGAGGTGGGGAATCAGAGGCGGTGAATCAGAGATGGGGAATCAGAGGCGGGGAATCAGAGGCAGGAAATCAGACACGGGGATTCAGAGGCTGGGAATCAGAGGCAGGGAATCAGACGCGGGGAATCTGAGGTGGGGAATCAGAGCTGGGGAATCTGAGGCAGGGAATCAGAGTTGGGGATTCAGAGGCGGGGAATCAGATATGGGGAAACAGAGGCGGGGAATCAGAGGCGGGCAAACAGAGGCGGGGAATTAGATATGGGGAATCAGAGGTAGGGAATCAGAGGTGGTGAATCAGTGATGGGGAATCACAGGCGGGGAATCAGAGGCAGGGAATAGAACGCGGGGAATCAGAGGCAGGGAATCAGAGCTGGGGAATCAGAGGCGGGGAATCATAGTTGGGAATCAGAGGCGGGAATCAGATATGGTGAAACAGAGGCGGGGAATCAGAGGCGGGGAAACAGAGGCGGGGAATCAGATATGGGGAATCGGATGCAGGGAATCAGAGGCGGGGAATCAGAGCTGGGGAATCAGAGGCGGGGAATCAGAGTTGGGGCATCAGAGGTGGGGAATTAGATATAGGGAAACAGAGGCGGGGAATCAGAGGCGGGGAAACAGAGGCGTGGAATCAGATATGGGGAATCAGAGGTGGGGAATCAGAGGCAGGGAATCAGATGTGCGGAATCAGAGATGGGGAATCAGAGGCAGGGAATCAGAAGCGGGGAATCAGAGGCCGGGAATCAGAGGCCGGGAATCAGATGCTGGGAATAAGAGGCCGGGAATCAGAGGAGGGGAATCAGAGTCCGGGAATCAGAGATGGGGATTCAGAGGCGGGGAATGAGATATGGAGAATCAGAGGCGGGGAATAAGAGGCGGGGAAACAGAGGTGGGGAATCAGATATGGGGAATCAGATGTGGCGAATCAAAGGCGGTGAATCAGAGATGGGGAATCAGAGGCGGGGAATCAGAGGCAGGGAATCAGATGTGGGGAATCAGAGGTGGGGAATCAGAGGCGGGGAATCAGAGGCGGAGAATCAGAGGCGGGCAATCAGATGCAGGGAATCAGAGGCAGGGAATCAGAGGCGGAGAATCAGAGGCGGGCAATCAGATGCAGGGAATCAGAGGCAGGGAATCAGAGGCAGGGAATCAGAAGCGGGGAATCAGAGGTGCGGAATCAGAGGCGGGGAATCAGAGGCAGGGAATCAGAAGCGGGGAATCAGAGGTGGGGAATCAGAGGCGGGGAATCAGAGGCGGAGAATCAGAGGCGGGCAATCAGATGCAGGGAATCAGAGGCAGGGTATCAGAGGCAGGGAATCAGAGGCATGGAATCTGAGGCAGGGAATCTGAGGTGGGGAATCAGAGGCGGGGAAACAGGTGGGTAAACAGAGGGGGGTAAACATAGGCGGGGAATCAGAGGCGCGGAATCAGAGGCGGGGAATCAGAGGCAGGGAATCAGAGGCGGGGAATCAGAGGCGGGGAATCAGATGCGGGGAATCAGAGGTGGGGAATCAGAGGCGGGGTATCAGAGGAGGGGAATCAGAGGCGGGGAATCAGAGGCGGGGAATCAGAGGCGGGGAATCAGAGGCGTGCAATCAGAGGCGGGGAATCAGAGGTGGGGAATCAGAAGTGTGGAATCAGAGGCGGGGAAACAGAGGCGGGGAATCAGATATGGGGAATCAGAGGTGGGGCATCAGAGGTTGTGAATCACAGATGGGGAATCAGAGGCGGGGAATCAGAGGCAGGGAATCAGACGCGGGGAATCAGAGGCGGGGATTCAGAGCTGGGGAATCAGAGGCGGGGAATCAGAGTTGGGGAATCAGAGGCGGGGAATCAGATATGGGGAATCAGAGGCAGGGAATCAGAGGCGGGAAAACAGAGGCGGGGAATCAGATATGGGGAATCAGAGGCGGGGAATCAGAGGCAGGGAATTAGACACGGGGAATCAGAGGCGGGGAATCAGAGATGGGGAATCAGAGGCGGGGAATCAGAGGCAGGGAATCGGATGCCGGGAATCAGAGGCGGGAAATCAGAGCTGGGTAATCAGAGGCGGGGAATCAGAGTTGGGGAATCAGAGGCGGCGAAGCAGATATGGGGAAATAGAGGCGGGGAATCAGATATGGGGAATCAGAGGCGGGGAATCAGATATGGGGAATCAGAGGCTGGGTATCAGAGGGGGGGAAACAGAGGCGGGGAATAAGATATGGGGAATCAGAGGTGGGGAATCAGGGGCGGGGAATCAGTGGCAGGGAATCAGAGGCGGGGAATCAGAGGCGGGGAATCAAAGGAAGGGAATCAAAGGAAGGGAATCAGACACGGGGAATCAGAGGTGGGGAATCAGAGATGGGGAATCAGAGGCGGGGAATCACAGGCAGGGAATCAGACGCGGGGAATCAGAGGCGGGGAATCAGAGCTGGGGAATCAGAGGTGGGGAATCAGAGTCGGGGAATCAGAGGCAGGGAATCGGTTGTGCAGAATCAGAGATGGGGAATCAGATGTGGGGAATCAGAGGCAGTGAATCAGAGATGGGGAATCAGAGGCGGGGAATCAGAGGCAGGAAATCAGACAGGGATTCAGAGGCTGGGAATCAGACGGGGGGAATCAAAGGCGGGGAATCAGAGCTGGTGAATCAGAGGCAGAGAATCAGAGTTGGGGATTCAGAGGCGGGGAATCAGATATGGGGAAACAGAGGCGGGGAATGAGAGGCGGGCAAGCAGAGGCGGGGAATTAGATATGGGGAATCAGAGGTGGGAAATCAGACATGGGGAATCGGATGCGGGGAATCAGAGGCGGGGAATCAGAGCTGGGGAATCAGATGTGGGGAATCAGAGTTGGGGCATCAGAGGTGGGGAATTAGATATGGGGAATCAGAGGCGGGGAATCAGATATGGGGAAACAGAGGTGGGGAATCAGAGGCGGGGAAACAGAGGCGGGGAATCAGATATGGGGAAACAGAGGTGGGGAATCAGAGGCGGGGAAACAGAGGCGGGGAATCAGACATGGGGAATCGGATGCGGGGAATCAGAGGCGGGGAATCAGAGCTGGGGAATCAGAGGTGGGGAATCAGAGTTGGGGCATCAGAGGTGGGGAATAAGATATGGGGAAACAGAGGCGGGGAATCAGAGGCGGGGAAACAGAGGCGGGGAATCAGATATGGGGAATCAGAGGTGGGGAATCAGAGGCAGGGAATCAGATGTGCGGAATCAGAGATGGGGAATCAGAGGCAGGGAATCAGAATCAGAAGCGGGGAATCAGAGGCCGGGAATCAGAGTCCGGGAATCAGATGCTGGGAATAAGAGGCCGGGAATCAGAGGTGGGGATTCAGAGTCTGGGAATCAGAGATGGGGATTCAGAGGCGGGGAATGAGATATGGAGAATCAGAGGCGGGGAAACAGAGGTGGGGAATCAGATATGGGGAATCAGAGGTGGCGAATCAAAGGCGGTGAAACAGAGATGGGGAATCAGGGCAGGGAATCAGAGGCAGGGAATCAAACACGGGGAATCAGAGCTGGGGAATCAGAGGCGGGGAATCAGAGTTGGGAATCAGAGGCGGGGAATCAGAGGCGGGGAAACAGAGGCGGGGAATCA
Source organism: Narcine bancroftii (assembly GCF_036971445.1). NCBI lineage: Eukaryota > Metazoa > Chordata > Chondrichthyes > Torpediniformes > Narcinidae > Narcine > Narcine bancroftii. The sequence goes on along the minus strand of NC_091474.1, from coordinate 106,965,072 downwards.
GATATGGGGAATCAGAGGCGGGGAATCAGAGGCAGGGAATCAGATGCGGGGATTCAGAGGCGGGGAATCAGAGCTAGCATATCAGAGGCGGGGAATCAGAGGTGGGCAATCAGAGCCGGGGAATCAGATATGGGGAATCAGAGGTGGCGAATCAAAGGCGGTGAAACAGAGATGGGGAATCAGGGCAGGGAATCAGAGGCAGGGAATCTAACACGGGGAATCAGAGCTGGGGAATCAGAGGCGGGGAATCAGAGTTGGGAATCAGAGGCGGGGAATCAGAGGCGGGGAAACAGAGGCGGGGAATCAGATATGGGGAATCAGAGGTGGGGAATCAGAGGCGGGGAATCAGATATGGGGAATCAGAGGTGGGGAATCAGAGGCAGGGAATCAGAATCAGAAGCGGGGAATCAGAGGCCGGGAATCAGAGTCCGGGAATCAGATGCTGGGAATAAGAGGCCGGGAATCAGAGGTGGGGATTCAGAGTCTGGGAATCAGAGATGGGGATTCAGAGGCGGGGAATGAGATATGGAGAATCAGAGGCGGGGAAACAGAGGTGGGGAATCAGATATGGGGAATCAGAGGTGGCGAATCAAAGGCGGTGAAACAGAGATGGGGAATCAGGGCAGGGAATCAGAGGCAGGGAATCAAACACGGGGAATCAGAGCTGGGGAATCAGAGGCGGGGAATCAGAGTTGGGAATCAGAGGCGGGGAATCAGAGGCGGGGAAACAGAGGCGGGGAATCAGATATGGGGAATCAGAGGCGGGGAATCAGAGGCAGGGAATCAGATGCGGGGATTCAGAGGCGGGGAATCAGAGCTAGCATATCAGAGGCGGGGAATCAGAGGTGGGCAATCAGAGCCGGGGAATCAGATATGGGGAATCAGAGGTGGCGAATCAAAGGCGGTGAAACAGAGATGGGGAATCAGGGCAGGGAATCAGAGGCAGGGAATCTAACACGGGGAATCAGAGCTGGGGAATCAGAGGCGGGGAATCAGAGTTGGGAATCAGAGGCGGGGAATCAGAGGCGGGGAAACAGAGGCGGGGAATCAGATATGGGGAATCAGAGGTGGGGAATCAGAGGTTGGGAATCAGAGGCAGGGAATCAGAGGCGGGGAATCAGAGGCGGGGAATCAGAGGAAGGGAATCAGATGTGCGGAATCGGAGATGGGGAATCAGAGGCAGGGAATCAGAGGCGGGGAATCAGAGGCGGGGAATCAGAGGCCGGGAATCAGATATGGGGAAACTGAGGCGGGGAATCCGAGGCGGGGAAACAGAGGCGGGGAATCAGATATGGGGAATCAGAGGTGGGGAATCAGAGGTTGGGAATCAGAGGCAGGGAATCAGAGGCTTGGAATCAGATGCAGGGAATCAGATGCGGGGCATCAGAGGCGGGGAATCAGAGCTGGGGAATCAGAGGTGGGGAATCAGATTTGGGGAATCAGAGGTGGGGACTTAGATATTGGGAAACAGAGGCGGGGAATCAGAGGCGGGGAAACAGAGGCGGGGAATCAGATATGGGGAATCAGAGGTGGGGAATCAGAGGCAGGGAATCAGATGTGCGGAATCAGAGATGGGGAATCAGAGGCAGGGAATCAGAATCAGAAGCAGGGAATCAGAGGCCGGGAATCAGAGGCCGGAATCAGACGATGGGAATCAGAGGCCTGGAATCAGAGGCGGGGAATCAGAGGCAGGGAATCAGATGCGGGGAATCAGAGGCGGGGAATCAGAGCTGGGGAATCAGAGGCGGGGTATTTGAGTTGGGGAATCAGAGGCGGGGAATCAGATATGGGGAAACAGAGGTAGGGAATCAGAGGCGGGGAAACAGAGGCAGGGAATCAGATATGGGGAATCAGAGGCGGGGAATCAGAGGTGGGGAAACATAGGCAGGGAATCGGATGTGCGGAATCAGAGATGGGGAATCAGAGGCCGGGAATCAGAGGTGGTGAATCAGATATGGGGAATCAGAGGCGGGGAATCAGAGGCAGGGTATCAGACGCGGGGAATCAGAAGTGGGCAATCAGCGGCAGGGAATCAGATATGGGGAATCAGAGGCGGGGAATCAGAGGCGGGGAAACAGAGGCGGGGAATCAGATATGGGGAATCAGAGGTGGGGCATCAGAGGTTGTGAATCACAGATGGGGAATCAGAGGCGGGGAATCAGAGGCAGGGAATCAGACGCGGGGAATCAGAGGCGGGGATTCAGAGCTGGGGAATCAGAAGCGGGGAATCAGAGTTGGGGAATCAGAGGCGGGGAATCAGATATGGGGAATCAGAGGCAGGGAATCAGAGGCGGGGAATCAGAGGCAGGGAATCAAACGCGGGGAATCTGAGGCGTGGAATCAGAGCTGGGGAATCAGAGGTGGGGAATCAGAGTTGGGGAATCAGAGGCAGGGAATTGGATGTGCGGAATCAGAGATGGGGAATCAGAGGTGGGGAATCAGAGGCGGTGAATCAGAGATGGGGAATCAGAGGCGGGGAATCAGAGGCAGGAAATCAGACACGGGGATTCAGAGGCTGGGAATCAGAGGCAGGGAATCAGACGCGGGGAATCTGAGGCGGGGAATCAGAGCTGGGGAATCTGAGGCAGGGAATCAGAGTTGGGGATTCAGAGGCGTGGAATCAGATATGGGGAAACAGAGGCGGGGAATCAGAGGCGGGCAAACAGAGGCGGGGAATTAGATATGGGGAATCAGAGGCGGGGAATCAGAGGAAGGGAATCAGATGTGCGGAATCGGAGATGGGGAATCAGAGGCAGGGAATCAGAGGTGGGGAATCAGAGGCGGGGAATCAGAGGCCGGGAATCAGATATGGGGCAACTGAGGCGGGGAATCCGAGGCGGGGAAACAGAGGCGGGGAATCAGATATGGGGAATCAGAGGTGGGGAATCAGAGGTTGGGAATCAGAGGCAGGGAATCAGAGGCTTGGAATCAGATGCAGGGAATCAGATGCGGGGCATCAGAGGCGGGGAATCAGAGCTGGGGAATCGGAGGTGGGGAATCAGATTTGGGGAATCAGAGGTGGGGACTTAGATATTGGGAAACAGAGGCGGGGAATCAGAGGCGGGGAAACAGAGGCGGGGAATCAGATATGGGGAATCAGAGGTGGGGAATCAGAGGCAGGGAATCAGATGTGCGGAATCAGAGATGGGGAATCAGAGGCAGGGAATCAGAATCAGAAGCAGGGAATCAGAGGCCGGGAATCAGAGGCCGGAATCAGATGATGGGAATCAGAGGCCTGGAATCAGAGGCGGGGAATCAGAGGCAGGGAATCAGATGCGGGGAATCAGAGGCGGGGAATCAGAGCTGGGGAATCAGAGGCGGGGTATTTGAGTTGGGGAATCAGAGGCGGGGAATCAGATATGGGGAAACAGAGGTAGGGAATCAGAGGCGGGGAAACAGAGGCAGGGAATCAGATATGGGGAATCAGAGGCGGGGAATCAGAGGTGGGGAGACATAGGCAGGGAATCGGATGTGCGGAATCAGAGATGGGGAATCAGAGGCCGGGAATCAGAGGTGGTGAATCAGAGATGGGGAATCAGAGGCGGGGAATCAGAGGCAGGGTATCAGACGCGGGGAATCAGAGGTGGGCAATCAGAGGCGGGGAATCAGATATGGGGAATCAGAGGCGGGGAATCAGAGGCGGGGAAACAGAGGCGGGGAATCAGATATGGGGAATCAGAGGTGGGGCATCAGAGGTTGTGAATCACAGATGGGGAATCAGAGGCGGGGAATCAGAGGCAGGGAATCAGACGCGGGGAATCAGAGGCGGGGATTCAGAGCTGGGGAATCAGAAGCGGGGAATCAGAGTTGGGGAATCAGAGGCGGGGAATCAGATATGGGGAATCAGAGGCAGGGAATCAGAGGCGGGGAATCAGAGGCAGGGAATCAAACGCGGGGAATCTGAGGCGTGGAATCAGAGCTGGGGAATCAGAGGTGGGGAATCAGAGGCAGGGAATTGGATGTGCGGAATCAGAGATGGGGAATCAGAGGTGGGGAATCAGAGGCGGTGAATCAGAGATGGGGAATCAGAGGCGGGGAATCAGAGGCAGGAAATCAGACACGGGGATTCAGAGGCTGGGAATCAGAGGCAGGGAATCAGACGCGGGGAATCTGAGGCGGGGAATCAGAGCTGGGGAATCTGAGGCAGGGAATCAGAGTTGGGGATTCAGAGGCGGGGAATCAGATATGGGGAAACAGAGGCGGGGAATCAGAGGCGGGCAAACAGAGGCGGGGAATTAGATATGGGGAATCAGAGGTAGGGAATCAGAGGTGGTGAATCAGTGATGGGGAATCACAGGCGGGGAATCAGAGGCAGGGAATAGAACGCGGGGAATCAGAGGCAGGGAATCAGAGCTGGGGAATCAGAGGCGGGGAATCATAGTTGGGAATCAGAGGCGGGAATCAGATATGGTGAAACAGAGGCGGGGAATCAGAGGCGGGGAAACAGAGGCGGGGAATCAGATATGGGGAATCGGATGCAGGGAATCAGAGGCGGGGATTCAGAGCTGGGGAATCAGAGGCGGGGAATCAGAGTTGGGGCATCAGAGGTGGGGAATTAGATATAGGGAAACAGAGGCGGGGAATCAGAGGCGGGGAAACAGAGGCGTGGAATCAGATATGGGGAATCAGAGGTGGGGAATCAGAGGCAGGGAATCAGATGTGCGGAATCAGAGATGGGGAATCAGAGGCAGGGAATCAGAAGCGGGGAATCAGAGGCCGGGAATCAGAGGCCGGGAATCAGATGCTGGGAATAAGAGGCCGGGAATCAGAGGAGGGGAATCAGAGTCCGGGAATCAGAGATGGGGATTCATAGGCGTGGAATGAGATATTGAGAATCAGAGGCGGGGAATAAGAGGCGGGGAAACAGAGGTGGGGAATCAGATATGGGGAATCAGATGTGGCGAATCAAAGGCGGTGAATCAGAGATGGGGAATCAGAGGCGGGGAATCAGAGGCAGGGAATCAGATGTGGGGAATCAGAGGTGGGGAATCAGAGGCGGGGAATCAGAGGCGGAGAATCAGAGGTGGGCAATCAGATGCAGGGAATCAGAGGCAGGGAATCAGAGGCGGAGAATCAGAGGCGGGCAATCAGATGCAGGGAATCAGAGGCAGGGAATCAGAGGCAGGGAATCAGAAGCGGGGAATCAGAGGTGCGGAATCAGAGGCGGGGAATCGGAGGCAGGGAATCAGAGGCGGGCAATCAGATGCAGGGAATCAGAGGCAGGGAATCAGAGGCAGGGAATCAGAGGCATGGAATCTGAGGCAGGGAATCTGAGGTGGGGAATCAGAGGCGGGGAAACAGGTGGGTAAACAGAGGGGGGTAAACATAGGCGGGGAATCAGAGGCGCGGAATCAGAGGCGGGGAATCAGAGGCAGGGAATCAGAGGCGGGGAATCAGAGGCGGGGAATCAGATGCGGGGAATCAGAGGTGGGGAATCAGAGGCGGGGTATCAGAGGAGGGGAATCAGAGGCGGGGAATCAGAGGCGGGGAATCAGAGGCGGGGAATCAGAGGCGTGCAATCAGAGGCGGGGAATCAGAGGTGGGGAATCAGAAGTGTGGAATCAGAGGCGGGGAAACAGAGGCGGGGAATCAGATATGGGGAATCAGAGGTGGGGCATCAGAGGTTGTGAATCACAGATGGGGAATCAGAGGCGGGGAATCAGAGGCAGGGAATCAGACGCGGGGAATCAGAGGCGGGGATTCAGAGCTGGGGAATCAGAGGCGGGGAATCAGAGTTGGGGAATCAGAGGCGGGGAATCAGATATGGGGAATCAGAGGCAGGGAATCAGAGGCGGGAAAACAGAGGCGGGGAATCAGATATGGGGAATCAGAGGCGGGGAATCAGAGGCAGGGAATTAGACACGGGGAATCAGAGGCGGGGAATCAGAGATGGGGAATCAGAGGCGGGGAATCAGAGGCAGGGAATCGGATGCCGGGAATCAGAGGCGGGAAATCAGAGCTGGGTAATCAGAGGCGGGGAATCAGAGTTGGGGAATCAGAGGCGGCGAAGCAGATATGGGGAAATAGAGGCGGGGAATCAGATATGGGGAATCAGAGGCGGGGAATCAGATATGGGGAATCAGAGGCTGGGAATCAGAGGGGGGGAAACAGAGGCGGGGAATAAGATATGGGGAATCAGAGGTGGGGAATCAGGGGCGGGGAATCAGTGGCAGGGAATCAGAGGCGGGGAATCAGAGGCGGGGAATCAAAGGAAGGGAATCAAAGGAAGGGAATCAGACACGGGGAATCAGAGGTGGGGAATCAGAGATGGGGAATCAGAGGCGGGGAATCACAGGCAGGGAATCAGACGCGGGGAATCAGAGGCGGGGAATCAGAGCTGGGGAATCAGAGGTGGGGAATCAGAGTCGGGGAATCAGAGGCAGGGAATCGGTTGTGCAGAATCAGAGATGGGGAATCAGATGTGGGGAATCAGAGGCAGTGAATCAGAGATGGGGAATCAGAGGCGGGGAATCAGAGGCAGGAAATCAGACAGGGATTCAGAGGCTGGGAATCAGACGGGGGGAATCAAAGGCGGGGAATCAGAGCTGGTGAATCAGAGGCAGGGAATCAGAGTTGGGGATTCAGAGGCGGGGAATCAGATATGGGGAAACAGAGGCGGGGAATGAGAGGCGGGCAAGCAGAGGCGGGGAATTAGATATGGGGAATCAGAGGTGGGAAATCAGACATGGGGAATCGGATGCGGGGAATCAGAGGCGGGGAATCAGAGCTGGGGAATCAGATGTGGGGAATCAGAGTTGGGGCATCAGAGGTGGGGAATTAGATATGGGGAATCAGAGGCGGGGAATCAGAGGCGGGGAAACAGAGGCGGGGAATCAGATATGGGGAAACAGAGGTGGGGAATCAGAGGCGGGGAAACAGAGGCGGGGAATCAGACATGGGGAATCGGATGCGGGGAATCAGAGGCGGGGAATCAGAGCTGGGGAATCAGAGGTGGGGAATCAGAGTTGGGGCATCAGAGGTGGGGAATAAGATATGGGGAAACAGAGGCGGGGAATCAGAGGCGGGGAAACAGAGGCGGGGAATCAGATATGGGGAATCAGAGGTGGGGAATCAGAGGCAGGGAATCAGATGTGCGGAATCAGAGATGGGGAATCAGAGGCAGGGAATCAGAATCAGAAGCGGGGAATCAGAGGCCGGGAATCAGAGTCCGGGAATCAGATGCTGGGAATAAGAGGCCGGGAATCAGAGGTGGGGATTCAGAGTCTGGGAATCAGAGATGGGGATTCAGAGGCGGGGAATGAGATATGGAGAATCAGAGGCGGGGAAACAGAGGTGGGGAATCAGATATGGGGAATCAGAGGTGGCGAATCAAAGGCGGTGAAACAGAGATGGGGAATCAGGGCAGGGAATCAGAGGCAGGGAATCAAACACGGGGAATCAGAGCTGGGGAATCAGAGGCGGGGAATCAGAGTTGGGAATCAGAGGCGGGGAATCAGAGGCGGGGAAACAGAGGCGGGGAATCAGATATGGGGAATCAGAGGCGGGGAATCAGAGGCAGGGAATCAGATGCGGGGATTCAGAGGCGGGGAATCAGAGCTAGCATATCAGAGGCGGGGAATCAGAGGTGGGCAATCAGAGCCGGGGAATCAGATATGGGGAATCAGAGGTGGCGAATCAAAGGCGGTGAAACAGAGATGGGGAATCAGGGCAGGGAATCAGAGGCAGGGAATCTAACACGGGGAATCAGAGCTGGGGAATCAGAGGCGGGGAATCAGAGTTGGGAATCAGAGGCGGGGAATCAGAGGCGGGGAAACAGAGGCGGGGAATCAGATATGGGGAATCAGAGGTGGGGAATCAGAGGCGGGGAATCAGATATGGGGAATCAGAGGTGGGGAATCAGAGGCAGGGAATCAGAATCAGAAGCGGGGAATCAGAGGCCGGGAATCAGAGTCCGGGAATCAGATGCTGGGAATAAGAGGCCGGGAATCAGAGGTGGGGATTCAGAGTCTGGGAATCAGAGATGGGGATTCAGAGGCGGGGAATGAGATATGGAGAATCAGAGGCGGGGAAACAGAGGTGGGGAATCAGATATGGGGAATCAGAGGTGGCGAATCAAAGGCGGTGAAACAGAGATGGGGAATCAGGGCAGGGAATCAGAGGCAGGGAATCAAACACGGGGAATCAGAGCTGGGGAATCAGAGGCGGGGAATCAGAGTTGGGAATCAGAGGCGGGGAATCAGAGGCGGGGAAACAGAGGCGGGGAATCAGATATGGGGAATCAGAGGCGGGGAATCAGAGGCAGGGAATCAGATGCGGGGATTCAGAGGCGGGGAATCAGAGCTAGCATATCAGAGGCGGGGAATCAGAGGTGGGCAATCAGAGCCGGGGAATCAGATATGGGGAATCAGAGGTGGCGAATCAAAGGCGGTGAAACAGAGATGGGGAATCAGGGCAGGGAATCAGAGGCAGGGAATCTAACACGGGGAATCAGAGCTGGGGAATCAGAGGCGGGGAATCAGAGTTGGGAATCAGAGGCGGGGAATCAGAGGCGGGGAAACAGAGGCGGGGAATCAGATATGGGGAATCAGAGGTGGGGAATCAGAGGTTGGGAATCAGAGGCAGGGAATCAGAGGCGGGGAATCAGAGGCGGGGAATCAGAGGAAGGGAATCAGATGTGCGGAATCGGAGATGGGGAATCAGAGGCAGGGAATCAGAGGCGGGGAATCAGAGGCGGGGAATCAGAGGCCGGGAATCAGATATGGGGAAACTGAGGCGGGGAATCCGAGGCGGGGAAACAGAGGCGGGGAATCAGATATGGGGAATCAGAGGTGGGGAATCAGAGGTTGGGAATCAGAGGCAGGGAATCAGAGGCTTGGAATCAGATGCAGGGAATCAGATGCGGGGCATCAGAGGCGGGGAATCAGAGCTGGGGAATCAGAGGTGGGGAATCAGATTTGGGGAATCAGAGGTGGGGACTTAGATATTGGGAAACAGAGGCGGGGAATCAGAGGCGGGGAAACAGAGGCGGGGAATCAGATATGGGGAATCAGAGGTGGGGAATCAGAGGCAGGGAATCAGAGGCAGGGAATCAGAAGTGGGGAATCAGATATGGGGAATCAGATGTGGCGAATCAAAGGCGGTGAATCAGAGATGGGGATTCATAGGCGTGGAATGAGATATGGAGAATCAGAGGCGGGGAATAAGAGGCGGGGAAACAGAGGTGGGGAATCAGATATGGGGAATCAGATGTGGCGAATCAAAGGCGGTGAATCAGAGATGGGGAATCAGAGGCGGGGAATCAGAGGCAGGGAATCAGATGTGGGGAATCAGAGGTGGGGAATCAGAGGCGGGGAATCAGAGGCGGAGAATCAGAGGTGGGCAATCAGATGCAGGGAATCAGAGGCAGGGAATCAGAGGCGGAGAATCAGAGGCGGGCAATCAGATGCAGGGAATCAGAGGCAGGGAATCAGAGGCAGGGAATCAGAAGCGGGGAATCAGAGGTGCGGAATCAGAGGCGGGGAATCAGAGGCAGGGAATCAGAGGCGGGCAATCAGATGCAGGGAATCAGAGGCAGGGAATCAGAGGCAGGGAATCAGAGGCATGGAATCTGAGGCAGGGAATCTGAGGTGGGGAATCAGAGGCGGGGAAACAGGTGGGTAAACAGAGGGGGGTAAACATAGGCGGGGAATCAGAGGCGCGGAATCAGAGGCGGGGAATCAGAGGCAGGGAATCAGAGGCGGGGAATCAGAGGCGGGGAATCAGATGCGGGGAATCAGAGGTGGGGAATCAGAGGCGGGGTATCAGAGGAGGGGAATCAGAGGCGGGGAATCAGAGGCGGGGAATCAGAGGCGGGGAATCAGAGGCGTGCAATCAGAGGCGGGGAATCAGAGGTGGGGAATCAGAAGTGTGGAATCAGAGGCGGGGAAACAGAGGCGGGGAATCAGATATGGGGAATCAGAGGTGGGGCATCAGAGGTTGTGAATCACAGATGGGGAATCAGAGGCGGGGAATCAGAGGCAGGGAATCAGACGCGGGGAATCAGAGGCGGGGATTCAGAGCTGGGGAATCAGAGGCGGGGAATCAGAGTTGGGGAATCAGAGGCGGGGAATCAGATATGGGGAATCAGAGGCAGGGAATCAGAGGCGGGAAAACAGAGGCGGGGAATCAGATATGGGGAATCAGAGGCGGGGAATCAGAGGCAGGGAATTAGACACGGGGAATCAGAGGCGGGGAATCAGAGATGGGGAATCAGAGGCGGGGAATCAGAGGCAGGGAATCGGATGCCGGGAATCAGAGGCGGGAAATCAGAGCTGGGTAATCAGAGGCGGGGAATCAGAGTTGGGGAATCAGAGGCGGCGAAGCAGATATGGGGAAATAAAGGCGGGGAATCAGATATGGGGAATCAGAGGCGGGGAATCAGATATGGGGAATCAGAGGCTGGGAATCAGAGGGGGGGAAACAGAGGCGGGGAATAAGATATGGGGAATCAGAGGTGGGGAATCAGGGGCGGGGAATCAGTGGCAGGGAATCAGAGGCGGGGAATCAGAGGCGGGGAATCAAAGGAAGGGAATCAAAGGAAGGGAATCAGACACGGGGAATCAGAGGTGGGGAATCAGAGATGGGGAATCAGAGGCGGGGAATCACAGGCAGGGAATCAGACGCGGGGAATCAGAGGTGGGGAATCAGAGCTGGGGAATCAGAGGTGGGGAATCAGAGTCGGGGAATCAGAGGCAGGGAATCGGTTGTGCAGAATCAGAGATGGGGAATCAGATGTGGGGAATCAGAGGCAGTGAATCAGAGATGGGGAATCAGAGGCGGGGAATCAGAGGCAGGAAATCAGACAGGGATTCAGAGGCTGGGAATCAGACGGGGGGAATCAAAGGCGGGGAATCAGAGCTGGTGAATCAGAGGCAGGGAATCAGAGTTGGGGATTCAGAGGCGGGGAATCAGATATGGGGAAACAGAGGCGGGGAATGAGAGGCGGGCAAGCAGAGGCGGGGAATTAGATATGGGGAATCAGAGGTGGGAAATCAGACATGGGGAATCGGATGCGGGGAATCAGAGGCGGGGAATCAGAGCTGGGGAATCAGATGTGGGGAATCAGAGTTGGGGCATCAGAGGTGGGGAATTAGATATGGGGAATCAGAGGCGGGGAATCAGAGGCGGGGAAACAGAGGCGGGGAATCAGATATGGGGAAACAGAGGTGGGGAATCAGAGGCGGGGAAACAGAGGTGGGGAATCAGACATGGGGAATCGGATGCGGGGAATCAGAGGCGGGGAATCAGAGCTGGGGAATCAGAGGTGGGGAATCAGAGTTGGGGCATCAGAGGTGGGGAATAAGATATGGGGAAACAGACGCGGGGAATCAGAGGCGGGGAAACAGAGGCGGGGAATCAGATATGGGGAATCAGAGGTGGGGAATCAGAGGCAGGGAATCAGATGTGCGGAATCAGAGATGGGGAATCAGAGGCAGGGAATCAGAATCAGAAGCGGGGAATCAGAGGCCGGGAATCAGAGTCCGGGAATCAGATGCTGGGAATAAGAGGCCGGGAATCAGAGGTGGGGATTCAGAGTCTGGGAATCAGAGATGGGGATTCAGAGGCGGGGAATGAGATATGGAGAATCAGAGGCGGGGAAACAGAGGTGGGGAATCAGATATGGGGAATCAGAGGTGGCGAATCAAAGGCGGTGAAACAGAGATGGGGAATCAGGGCAGGGAATCAGAGGCAGGGAATCAAACACGGGGAATCAGAGCTGGGGAATCAGAGGCGGGGAATCAGAGTTGGGAATCAGAGGCGGGGAATCAGAGGCGGGGAAACAGAGGCGGGGAATCAGATATGGGGAATCAGAGGCGGGGAATCAGAGCTAGCATATCAGAGGCGGGGAATCAGAGGTGGGCAATCAGAGCCGGGGAATCAGATATGGGGAATCAGAGGTGGCGAATCAAAGGCGGTGAAACAGAGATGGGGAATCAGGGCAGGGAATCAGAGGCAGGGAATCTAACACGGGGAATCAGAGCTGGGGAATCAGAGGCGGGGAATCAGAGTTGGGAATCAGAGGCGGGGAATCAGAGGCGGGGAAACAGAGGCGGGGAATCAGATATGGGGAATCAGAGGTGGGGAATCAGAGGCGGGGAATCAGATATGGGGAATCAGAGGTGGGGAATCAGAGGCAGGGAATAAGAATCAGAAGCGGGGAATCAGAGACCGGGAATCAGAGTCCGGGAATCAGATGCTGGGAATAAGAGGCCGGGAATCAGAGGTGGGGATTCAGAGTCTGGGAATCAGAGATGGGGATTCAGAGGCGGGGAATGAGATATGGAGAATCAGAGGCGGGGAAACAGAGGTGGGGAATCAGATATGGGGAATCAGAGGTGGCGAATCAAAGGCGGTGAAACAGAGATGGGGAATCAGGGCAGGGAATCAGAGGCAGGGAATCAAACACGGGGAATCAGAGCTGGGGAATCAGAGGCGGGGAATCAGAGTTGGGAATCAGAGGCGGGGAATCAGAGGCGGGGAAACAGAGGCGGGGAATCAGATATGGGGAATCAGAGGCGGGGAATCAGAGGCAGGGAATCAGATGCGGGGATTCAGAGGCGGGGAATCAGAGCTAGCATATCAGAGGCGGGGAATCAGAGGTGGGCAATCAGAGCCGGGGAATCAGATATGGGGAATCAGAGGTGGCGAATCAAAGGCGGTGAAACAGAGATGGGGAATCAGGGCAGGGAATCAGAGGCAGGGAATCTAACACGGGGAATCAGAGCTGGGGAATCAGAGGCGGGGAATCAGAGTTGGGAATCAGAGGCGGGGAATCAGAGGCGGGGAAACAGAGGCGGGGAATCAGATATGGGGAATCAGAGGTGGGGAATCAGAGGTTGGGAATCAGAGGCAGGGAATCAGAGGCGGGGAATCAGAGGCGGGGAATCAGAGGAAGGGAATCAGATGTGCGGAATCGGAGATGGGGAATCAGAGGCAGGGAATCAGAGGCGGGGAATCAGAGGCGGGGAATCAGAGGCCGGGAATCAGATATGGGGAAACTGAGGCGGGGAATCCGAGGCGGGGAAACAGAGGCGGGGAATCAGATATGGGGAATCAGAGGTGGGGAATCAGAGGTTGGGAATCAGAGGCAGGGAATCAGAGGCTTGGAATCAGATGCAGGGAATCAGATGCGGGGCATCAGAGGCGGGGAATCAGAGCTGGGGAATCAGAGGTGGGGAATCAGATTTGGGGAATCAGAGGTGGGGACTTAGATATTGGGAAACAGAGGCGGGGAATCAGAGGCGGGGAAACAGAGGCGGGGAATCAGATATGGGGAATCAGAGGTGGGGAATCAGAGGCAGGGAATCAGATGTGCGGAATCAGAGATGGGGAATCAGAGGCAGGGAATCAGAATCAGAAGCAGGGAATCAGAGGCCGGGAATCAGAGGCCGGAATCAGACGATGGGAATCAGAGGCCTGGAATCAGAGGCGGGGAATCAGAGGCAGGGAATCAGATGCGGGGAATCAGAGGCGGGGAATCAGAGCTGGGGAATCAGAGGCGGGGTATTTGAGTTGGGGAATCAGAGGCGGGGAATCAGATATGGGGAAACAGAGGTAGGGAATCAGAGGCGGGGAAACAGAGGCAGGGAATCAGATATGGGGAATCAGAGGCGGGGAATCAGAGGTGGGGAAACATAGGCAGGGAATCGGATGTGCGGAATCAGAGATGGGGAATCAGAGGCCGGGAATCAGAGGTGGTGAATCAGATATGGGGAATCAGAGGCGGGGAATCAGAGGCAGGGTATCAGACGCGGGGAATCAGAAGTGGGCAATCAGCGGCGGGGAATCAGATATGGGGAATCAGAGGCGGGGAATCAGAGGCGGGGAAACAGAGGCGGGGAATCAGATATGGGGTATCAGAGGTGGGGCATCAGAGGTTGTGAATCACAGATGGGGAATCAGAGGCGGGGAATCAGAGGCAGGGAATCAGACGCGGGGAATCAGAGGCGGGGATTCAGAGCTGGGGAATCAGAAGCGGGGAATCAGAGTTGGGGAATCAGAGGCGGGGAATCAGATATGGGGAATCAGAGGCAGGGAATCAGAGGCGGGGAATCAGAGGCAGGGAATCAAACGCGGGGAATCTGAGGCGTGGAATCAGAGCTGGGGAATCAGAGGTGGGGAATCAGAGTTGGGGAATCAGAGGCAGGGAATTGGATGTGCGGAATCAGAGATGGGGAATCAGAGGTGGGGAATCAGAGGCGGTGAATCAGAGATGGGGAATCAGAGGCGGGGAATCAGAGGCAGGAAATCAGACACGGGGATTCAGAGGCTGGGAATCAGAGGCAGGGAATCAGACGCGGGGAATCTGAGGCGGGGAATAAGAGCTGGGGAATCTGAGGCAGGGAATCAGAGTTGGGGATTCAGAGGCGGGGAATCAGATATGGGGAAACAGAGGCGGGGAATCAGAGGCGGGCAAACAGAGGCGGGGAATTAGATATGGGGAATCAGAGGTAGGGAATCAGAGGTGGTGAATCAGTGATGGGGAATCACAGGCGGGGAATCAGAGGCAGGGAATAGAACGCGGGGAATCAGAGGCAGGGAATCAGAGCTGGGGAATCAGAGGCGGGGAATCATAGTTGGGAATCAGAGGCGGGAATCAGATATGGTGAAACAGAGGCGGGGAATCAGAGGCGGGGAAACAGAGGCGGGGAATCAGATATGGGGAATCGGATGCAGGGAATCAGAGGCGGGGAATCAGAGCTGGGGAATCAGAGGCGGGGAATCAGAGTTGGGGCATCAGAGGTGGGGAATTAGATATAGGGAAACAGAGGCGGGGAATCAGAGGCGGGGAAACAGAGGCGGGGAATCAGATATGGGGAATCAGAGGTGGGGAATCAGAGGCAGGGAATCAGATGTGCGGAATCAGAGATGGGGAATCAGAGGCAGGGAATCAGAAGCGGGGAATCAGAGGCCGGGAATCAGAGGCCGGGAATCAGATGCTGGGAATAAGAGGCCGGGAATCAGAGGAGGGGAATCAGAGTCCGGGAATCAGAGATGGGGATTCAGAGGCGGGGAATGAGATATGGAGAATCAGAGGCGGGGAATAAGAGGCGGGGAAACAGAGGTGGGGAATCAGATATGGGGAATCAGATGTGGCGAATCAAAGGCGGTGAATCAGAGATGGGGAATCAGAGGCGGGGAATCAGAGGCAGGGAATCAGATGTGGGGAATCAGAGGTGGGGAATCAGAGGCGGGGAATCAGAGGCGGAGAATCAGAGGCGGGCAATCAGATGCAGGGAATCAGAGGCAGGGATCAGAGGCGGAGAATCAGAGGCGAGCAATCAGATGCAGGGAATCAGAGGCAGGGAATCAGAGGCAGGGAATCAGAAGCGGGGAATCAGAGGTGGGGAATCAGAGGCGGGGAATCAGAGGCAGGGAATCAGAAGCGGGGAATCAGAGGTGGGGAATCAGAGGCGGGGAATCAGAGGCGGAGAATCAGAGGCGGGCAATCAGATGCAGGGAATCAGAGGCAGGGAATCAGAGGCAGGGAATCAGAGGCATGGAATCTGAGGCAGGGAATCTGAGGTGGGGAATCAGAGGCGGGGAAACAGGTGGGTAAACAGAGGGGGGTAAACATAGGCGGGGAATCAGAGGCGCGGAATCAGAGGCGGGGAATCAGAGGCAGGGAATCAGAGGCGGGGAAACAGAGGCGGGGAATCAGATATGGGGAATCAGAGGTGGGGCATCAGAGGTTGTGAATCACAGATGGGGAATCAGAGGCGGGGAATCAGAGGCAGGGAATCAGACGCGGGGAATCAGAGGCGGGGATTCAGAGCTGGGGAATCAGAGGCGGGGAATCAGAGTTGGGGAATCAGAGGCGGGGAATCAGAAAAAGGGGGATAAGAGGCAGGGAATCAGAGGCGGGAAAACAGAGGCGGGGAATCAGATATGGGGAATCAGAGGTGGGGAATCAGAGGCAGGGAATTAGACACGGGGAATCAGAGGCGGGGAATCAGAGATGGGGAATCAGAGGCTGGGAATCAGAGGCAGGGAATCGGATGCCGGGAATCAGAGGCGGGAAATCAGAGCTGGGTAATCAGAGGCGGGGAATCAGAGTTGGGGAATCAGAGGCGGCGAAGCAGATATGGGGAAATAGAGGCGGGGAATCAGATATGGGGAATCAGAGGCGGGGAATCAGATATGGGGAATCAGAGGCTGGGAATCAGAGGGGGGGAAACAGAGGCGGGGAATAAGATATGGGGAATCAGAGGTGGGGAATCAGGGGCGGGGAATCAGTGGCAGGGAATCAGAGGCGGGGAATCAGAGGCGGGGAATCAAAGGAAGGGAATCAAAGGAAGGGAATCAGACACGGGGAATCAGAGGTGGGGAATCAGAGATGGGGAATCAGAGGCGGGGAATCACAGGTAGGGAATCAGACGCGGGGAATCAGAGGCGGGGAATCAGAGCTGGGGAATCAGAGGTGGGGAATCAGAGTCGGGGAATCAGAGGCAGGGAATCGGTTGTGCAGAATCAGAGATGGGGAATCAGATGTGGGGAATCAGAGGCAGTGAATCAGAGATGGGGAATCAGAGGCGGGGAATCAGAGGCAGGAAATCAGACAGGGATTCAGAGGCTGGGAATCAGACGGGGGGAATCAAAGGCGGGGAATCAGAGCTGGTGAATCAGAGGCAGGGAATCAGAGTTGGGGATTCAGAGGCGGGGAATCAGATATGGGGAAACAGAGGCGGGGAATGAGAGGCGGGCAAGCAGAGGCGGGGAATTAGATATGGGGAATCAGAGGTGGGAAATCAGACATGGGGAATCGGATGCGGGGAATCAGAGGAGGGGAATCAGAGCTGGGGAATCAGATGTGGGGAATCAGAGTTGGGGCATCAGAGGTGGGGAATTAGATATGGGGAATCAGAGGCGGGTAATCAGAGGCGGGGAAACAGAGGCGGGGAATCAGATATGGGGAAACAGAGGTGGGGAATCAGAGGCGGGGAAACAGAGGCGGGGAATCAGACATGGGGAATCGGATGCGGGGAATCAGAGGCGGGGAATCAGAGCTGGGGAATCAGAGGTGGGGAATCAGAGTTGGGGCATCAGAGGTGGGGAATAAGATATGGGGAAACAGAGGCGGGGAATCAGAGGCGGGGAAACAGAGGCGGGGAATCAGATATGGGGAATCAGAGGTGGGGAATCAGAGGCAGGGAATCAGATGTGCGGAATCAGAGATGGGGAATCAGAGGCAGGGAATCAGAATCAGAAGCGGGGAATCAGAGGCCGGGAATCAGAGTCCGGGAATCAGATGCTGGGAATAAGAGGCCGGGAATCAGAGGTGGGGATTCAGAGTCTGGGAATCAGAGATGGGGATTCAGAGGCGGTTAATGAGATATGGAGAATCAGAGGCGGGGAAACAGAGGTGGGGAATCAGATATGGGGAATCAGAGGTGGCGAATCAAAGGCGGTGAAACAGAGATGGGGAATCAGGGCAGGGAATAAGAGGCAGGGAATCAAACACGGGGAATCAGAGCTGGGGAATCAGAGGCGGGGAATCAGAGTTGGGAATCAGAGGCGGGGAATCAGAGGCGGGGAAACAGAGGCGGGGAATCAGATATGGGGAATCAGAGGCGGGGAATCAGAGGCAGGGAATCAGATGCGGGGATTCAGAGGCGGGGAATCAGAGCTAGCATATCAGAGGCGGGGAATCAGAGGTGGGCAATCAGAGCCGGGGAATCAGATATGGGGAATCAGAGGTGGCGAATCAAAGGCGGTGAAACAGAGATGGGGAATCAGGGCAGGGAATCAGAGGCAGGGAATCTAACACGGGGAATCAGAGCTGGGGAATCAGAGGCGGGGAATCAGAGTTGGGAATCAGAGGCGGGGAATCAGAGGCGGGGAAACAGAGGCGGGGAATCAGATATGGGGAATCAGAGGTGGGGAATCAGAGGTTGGGAATCAGAGGCAGGGAATCAGAGGCGGGGAATCAGAGGCGGGGAATCAGAGGAAGGGAATCAGATGTGCGGAATCGGAGATGGGGAATCAGAGGCAGGGAATCAGAGGCGGGGAATCAGAGGCGGGGAATCAGAGGCCGGGAATCAGATATGGGGAAACTGAGGCGGGGAATCCGAGGCGGGGAAACAGAGGCGGGGAATCAGATATGTGGAATCAGAGGTGGGGAATCAGAGGTTGGGAATCAGAGGCAGGGAATCAGAGGCTTGGAATCAGATGCAGGGAATCAGATGCGGGGCATCAGAGGCGGGGAATCAGAGCTGGGGAATCAGAGGTGGGGAATCAGATTTGGGGAATCAGAGGTGGGGACTTAGATATTGGGAAACAGAGGCGGGGAATCAGAGGCGGGGAAACAGAGGCGGGGAATCAGATATGGGGAATCAGAGGTGGGGAATCAGAGGCAGGGAATCAGATGTGCGGAATCAGAGATGGGGAATCAGAGGCAGGGAATCAGAATCAGAAGCAGGGAATCAGAGGCCGGGAATCAGAGGCCGGAATCAGACGATGGGAATCAGAGGCCTGGAATCAGAGGCGGGGAATCAGAGCTGGGGAATCAGAGGCGGGGTATTTGAGTTGGGGAATCAGAGGCGGGGAATCAGATATGGGGAAACAGAGGTAGGGAATCAGAGGCGGGGAAACAGAGGCAGGGAATCAGATATGGGGAATCAGAGGCGGGGAATCAGAGGTGGGGAAACATAGGCAGGGAATCGGATGTGCGGAATCAGAGATGGGGAATCAGAGGCCGGGAATCAGAGGTGGTGAATCAGATATGGGGAATCAGAGGCGGGGAATCAGAGGCAGGGTATCAGACGCGGGGAATCAGAGGTGGGCAATCAGCGGCGGGGAATCAGATATGGGGAATCAGAGGCGGGGAATCAGAGGCGGGGAAACAGAGGCGGGGAATCAGATATGGGGAATCAGAGGTGGGGCATCAGAGGTTGTGAATCACAGATGGGGAATCAGAGGCGGGGAATCAGAGGCAGGGAATCAGACGCGGGGAATCAGAGGCGGGGATTCAGAGCTGGGGAATCAGAAGCGGGGAATCAGAGTTGGGGAATTAGAGGCGGGGAATCAGATATGGGGAATCAGAGGCAGGGAATCAGAGGCGGGGAATCAGAGGCAGGGAATCAAACGCGGGGAATCTGAGGCGTGGAATCAGAGCTGGGGAATCAGAGGTGGGGAATCAGAGTTGGGGAATCAGAGGCAGGGAATTGGATGTGCGGAATCAGAGATGGGGAATCAGAGGTGGGGAATCAGAGGCGGTGAATCAGAGATGGGGAATCAGAGGCGGGGAATCAGAGGCAGGAAATCAGACACGGGGATTCAGAGGCTGGGAATCAGAGGCTGGGAATCAGACGCGGGGAATCTGAGGCGGGGAATCAGAGCTGGGGAATCTGAGGCAGGGAATCAGAGTTGGGGATTCAGAGGCGGGGAATCAGATATGGGGAAACAGAGGCGGGGAATCAGAGGCGGGCAAACAGAGGCGGGGAATTAGATATGGGGAATCAGAGGTAGGGAATCAGAGGTGGTGAATCAGTGATGGGGAATCACAGGCGGGGAATCAGAGGCAGGGAATAGAACGCGGGGAATCAGAGGCAGGGAATCAGAGCTGGGGAATCAGAGGCGGGGAATCATAGTTGGGAATCAGAGGCGGGAATCAGATATGGTGAAACAGAGGCGGGGAATCAGAGGCGGGGAAACAGAGGCGGGGAATCAGATATGGGGAATCGGATGCAGGGAATCAGAGGCGGGGAATCAGAGCTGGGGAATCAGAGGCGGGGAATCAGAGTTGGGGCATCAGAGGTGGGGAATTAGATATAGGGAAACAGAGGCGGGGAATCAGAGGCGGGGAAACAGAGGCGGGGAATCAGATATGGGGAATCAGAGGTGGGGAATCAGAGGCAGGGAATCAGATGTGCGGAATCAGAGATGGGGAATCAGAGGCGGGGAATGAGATATGGAGAATCAGAGGCGGGGAATAAGAGGCGGGGAAACAGAGGTGGGGAATCAGATATGGGGAATCAGATGTGGCGAATCAAAGGCGGTGAATCAGAGATGGGGAATCAGAGGCGGGGAATCAGAGGCAGGGAATCAGATGTGGGGAATCAGAGGTGGGGAATCAGAGGCGGGGAATCAGAGGCGGAGAATCAGAGGCGGGCAATCAGATGCAGGGAATCAGAGGCAGGGATCAGAGGCGGAGAATCAGAGGCGAGCAATCAGATGCAGGGAATCAGAGGCAGGGAATCAGAGGCAGGGAATCAGAAGCGGGGAATCAGAGGTGGGGAATCAGAGGCGGGGAATCAGAGGCAGGGAATCAGAAGCGGGGAATCAGAGGTGGGGATATCAGAGGCGGGGAATCAGAGGCGGAGAATCAGAGGCGGGCAATCAGATGCAGGGAATCAGAGGCAGGGAATCAGAGGCAGGGAATCAGAGGCATGGAATCTGAGGCAGGGAATCTGAGGTGGGGAATCAGAGGCGGGGAAACAGGTGGGTAAACAGAGGGGGGTAAACATAGGCGGGGAATCAGAGGCGCGGAATCAGAGGCGGGGAATCAGAGGCAGGGAATCAGAGGCGGGGAAACAGAGGCGGGGAATCAGATATGGGGAATCAGAGGTGGGGCATCAGAGGTTGTGAATCACAGATGGGGAATCAGAGGCGGGGAATCAGAGGCAGGGAATCAGACGCGGGGAATCAGAGGCGGGGATTCAGAGCTGGGGAATCAGAGGCGGGGAATCAGAGTTGGGGAATCAGAGGCGGGGAATCAGATATGGGGAATCAGAGGCAGGGAATCAGAGGCGGGAAAACAGAGGCGGGGAATCAGATATGGGGAATCAGAGGTGGGGAATCAGAGGCAGGGAATTAGACACGGGGAATCAGAGGAGGGGAATCAGAGATGGGGAATCAGAGGCGGGGAATCAGAGGCAGGGAATCGGATGCCGGGAATCAGAGGCGGGAAATCAGAGCTGGGTAATCAGAGGCGGGGAATCAGAGTTGGGGAATCAGAGGCGGCGAAGCAGATATGGGGAAATAGAGGCGGGGAATCAGATATGGGGAATCAGAGGCGGGGAATCAGATATGGGGAATCAGAGGCTGGGAATCAGAGGGGGGGAAACAGAGGCGGGGAATAAGATATGGGGAATCAGAGGTGGGGAATCAGGGGCGGGGAATCAGTGGCAGGGAATCAGAGGCGGGGAATCAGAGGCGGGGAATCAAAGGAAGGGAATCAAAGGAAGGGAATCAGACACGGGGAATCAGAGGTGGGGAATCAGAGATGGGGAATCAGAGGCGGGGAATCACAGGCAGGGAATCAGACGCGGGGAATCAGAGGCGGGGAATCAGAGCTGGGGAATCAGAGGTGGGGAATCAGAGTTGGGGAATCAGAGGCAGGGAATCGGTTGTGCAGAATCAGAGATGGGGAATCAGATGTGGGGAATCAGAGGCAGTGAATCAGAGATGGGGAATCAGAGGCGGGGAATCAGAGGCAGGAAATCAGACAGGGATTCAGAGGCTGGGAATCAGACGGGGGGAATCAAAGGCGGGGAATCAGAGCTGGTGAATCAGAGGCAGGGAATCAGAGTTGGGGATTCAGAGGCGGGGAATCAGATATGGGGAAACAGAGGCGGGGAATGAGAGGCGGGCAAGCAGAGGCGGGGAATTAGATATGGGGAATCAGAGGTGGGAAATCAGACATGGGGAATCGGATGCGGGGAATCAGAGGAGGGGAATCAGAGCTGGGGAATCAGATGTGGGGAATCAGAGTTGGGGCATCAGAGGTGGGGAATTAGATATGGGGAATCAGAGGCGGGTAATCAGAGGCGGGGAAACAGAGGCGGGGAATCAGATATGGGGAAACAGAGGTGGGGAATCAGAGGCGGGGAAACAGAGGCGGGGAATCAGACATGGGGAATCGGATGCGGGGAATCAGAGGCGGGGAATCAGAGCTGGGGAATCAGAGGATGGGAATCAGAGTTGGGGCATCAGAGGTGGGGAATAAGATATGGGGAAACAGAGGCGGGGAATCAGAGGCGGGGAAACAGAGGCGGGGAATCAGATATGGGGAATCAGAGGTGGGGAATCAGAGGCAGGGAATCAGATGTGCGGAATCAGAGATGGGGAATCAGAGGCAGGGAATCAGAATCAGAAGCGGGGAATCAGAGGCCGGGAATCAGAGTCCGGGAATCAGATGCTGGGAATAAGAGGCCGGGAATCAGAGGTGGGGATTCAGAGTCTGGGAATCAGAGATGGGGATTCAGAGGCGGGGAATGAGATATGGAGAATCAGAGGCGGGGAAACAGAGGTGGGGAATCAGATATGGGGAATCAGAGGTGGCGAATCAAAGGCGGTGAAACAGAGATGGGGAATCAGGGCAGGGAATAAGAGGCAGGGAATCAAACACGGGGAATCAGAGCTGGGGAATCAGAGGCGGGGAATCAGAGTTGGGAATCAGAGGCGGGGAATCAGAGGCGGGGAAACAGAGGCGGGGAATCAGATATGGGGAATCAGAGGCGGGGAATCAGAGGCAGGGAATCAGATGCGGGGATTCAGAGGCGGGGAATCAGAGCTAGCATATCAGAGGCGGGGAATCAGAGGTGGGCAATCAGAGCCGGGGAATCAGATATGGGGAATCAGAGGTGGCGAATCAAAGGCGGTGAAACAGAGATGGGGAATCAGGGCAGGGAATCAGAGGCAGGGAATCTAACACGGGGAATCAGAGCTGGGGAATCAGAGGCGGGGAATCAGAGTTGGGAATCAGAGGCGGGGAATCAGAGGCGGGGAAACAGAGGCGGGGAATCAGATATGGGGAATCAGAGGTGGGGAATCAGAGGTTGGGAATCAGAGGCAGGGAATCAGAGGCGGGGAATCAGAGGCGGGGAATCAGAGGAAGGGAATCAGATGTGCGGAATCGGAGATGGGGAATCAGAGGCAGGGAATCAGAGGCGGGGAATCAGAGGCGGGGAATCAGAGGCCGGGAATCAGATATGGGGAAACTGAGGCGGGGAATCCGAGGCGGGGAAACAGAGGCGGGGAATCAGATATGGGGAATCAGAGGTGGGGAATCAGAGGTTGGGAATCAGAGGCAGGGAATCAGAGGCTTGGAATCAGATGCAGGGAATCAGATGCGGGGCATCAGAGGCGGGGAATCAGAGCTGGGGAATCAGAGGTGGGGAATCAGATTTGGGGAATCAGAGGTGGGGACTTAGATATTGGGAAACAGAGGCGGGGAATCAGAGGCGGGGAAACAGAGGCGGGGAATCAGATATGGGGAATCAGAGGTGGGGAATCAGAGGCAGGGAATCAGATGTGCGGAATCAGAGATGGGGAATCAGAGGCAGGGAATCAGAATCAGAAGCAGGGAATCAGAGGCCGGGAATCAGAGGCCGGAATCAGACGATGGGAATCAGAGGCCTGGAATCAGAGGCGGGGAATCAGAGCTGGGGAATCAGAGGCGGGGTATTTGAGTTGGGGAATCAGAGGCGGGGAATCAGATATAGGGAAACAGAGGTAGGGAATCAGAGGCGGGGAAACAGAGGCAGGGAATCAGATATGGGGAATCAGAGGCGGGGAATCAGAGGTGGGGAAACATAGGCAGGGAATCGGATGTGCGGAATCAGAGATGGGGAATCAGAGGCCGGGAATCAGAGGTGG
Source organism: Narcine bancroftii (assembly GCF_036971445.1). Taxonomy (NCBI): domain Eukaryota; kingdom Metazoa; phylum Chordata; class Chondrichthyes; order Torpediniformes; family Narcinidae; genus Narcine; species Narcine bancroftii. Next base: position 106,941,474 of record NC_091474.1, on the reverse strand, counting down.
TGAATCAGATATGGGGAATCAGAGGCGGGGAATCAGAGGCAGGGTATCAGACGCGGGGAATCAGAGGTGGGCAATCAGCGGCGGGGAATCAGATATGGGGAATCAGAGGCGGGGAATCAGAGGCGGGGAAACAGAGGCGGGGAATCAGATATGGGGAATCAGAGGTGGGGCATCAGAGGTTGTGAATCACAGATGGGGAATCAGAGGCGGGGAATCAGAGGCAGGGAATCAGACGCGGGGAATCAGAGGCGGGGATTCAGAGCTGGGGAATCAGAAGCGGGGAATCAGAGTTGGGGAATCAGAGGCGGGGAATCAGATATGGGGAATCAGAGGCAGGGAATCAGAGGCGGGGAATCAGAGGCAGGGAATCAAACGCGGGGAATCTGAGGCGTGGAATCAGAGCTGGGGAATCAGAGGTGGGGAATCAGAGTTGGGGAATCAGAGGCAGGGAATTGGATGTGCGGAATCAGAGATGGGGAATCAGAGGTGGGGAATCAGAGGCGGTGAATCAGAGATGGGGAATCAGAGGCGGGGAATCAGAGGCAGGAAATCAGACACGGGGATTCAGAGGCTGGGAATCAGAGGCAGGGAATCAGACGCGGGGAATCTGAGGCGGGGAATCAGAGCTGGGGAATCTGAGGCAGGGAATCAGAGTTGGGGATTCAGAGGCGGGGAATCAGATATGGGGAAACAGAAGCGGGGAATCAGAGGCGGGCAAACAGAGGCGGGGAATTAGATATGGGGAATCAGAGGTAGGGAATCAGAGGTGGTGAATCAGTGATGGGGAATCACAGGCGGGGAATCAGAGGCAGGGAATAGAACGCGGGGAATCAGAGGCAGGGAATCAGAGCTGGGGAATCAGAGGCGGGGAATCATAGTTGGGAATCAGAGGCGGGAATCAGATATGGTGAAACAGAGGCGGGGAATCAGAGGCGGGGAAACAGAGGCGGGGAATCAGATATGGGGAATCGGATGCAGGGAATCAGAGGCGGGGAATCAGAGCTGGGGAATCAGAGGCGGGGAATCAGAGTTGGGGCATCAGAGGTGGGGAATTAGATATAGGGAAACAGAGGCGGGGAATCAGAGGCGGGGAAACAGAGGCGGGGAATCAGATATGGGGAATCAGAGGTGGGGAATCAGAGGCAGGGAATCAGATGTGCGGAATCAGAGATGGGGAATCAGAGGCAGGGAATCAGAAGCGGGGAATCAGAGGCCGGGAATCAGAGGCCGGGAATCAGATGCTGGGAATAAGAGGCCGGGAATCAGAGGAGGGGAATCAGAGTCCGGGAATCAGAGATGGGGATTCAGAGGCGGGGAATGAGATATGGAGAATCAGAGGCGGGGAATAAGAGGCGGGGAAACAGAGGTGGGGAATCAGATATGGGGAATCAGATGTGGCGAATCAAAGGCGGTGAATCAGAGATGGGGAATCAGAGGCGGGGAATCAGAGGCAGGGAATCAGATGTGGGGAATCAGAGGTGGGGAATCAGAGGCGGGGAATCAGAGGCGGAGAATCAGAGGCGGGCAATCAGATGCAGGGAATCAGAGGCAGGGAATCAGAGGCGGAGAATCAGAGGCGAGCAATCAGATGCAGGGAATCAGAGGCAGGGAATCAGAGGCAGGGAATCAGAAGCGGGGAATCAGAGGTGGGGAATCAGAGGCGGGGAATCAGAGGCAGGGAATCAGAAGCGGGGAATCAGAGGTGGGGAATCAGAGGCGGGGAATCAGAGGCGGAGAATCAGAGGCGGGCAATCAGATGCAGGGATTCAGAGGCAGGGAATCAGAGGCAGGGAATCAGAGGCATGGAATCTGAGGCAGGGAATCTGAGGTGGGGAATCAGAGGCGGGGAAACAGGTGGGTAAACAGAGGGGGGTAAACATAGGCGGGGAATCAGAGGCGCGGAATCAGAGGCTGGGAATCAGAGGCAGGGAATCAGAGGCGGGGAATCAGAGGCGGGGAATCAGATGCGGGGAATCAGAGGTGGGGAATCAGAGGCGGGGTATCAGAGGAGGGGAATCAGAGGCGGGGAATCAGAGGCGGGGAATCAGAGGCGGGGAATCAGAGGCGTGCAATCAGAGGCGGGGAATCAGAGGTGGGGAATCAGAAGTGTGGAATCAGAGGCGGGGAAACAGAGGCGGGGAATCAGATATGGGGAATCAGAGGTGGGGCATCAGAGGTTGTGAATCACAGATGGGGAATCAGAGGCGGGGAATCAGAGGCAGGGAATCAGACGCGGGGAATCAGAGGCGGGGATTTAGAGCTGGGGAATCAGAGGCGGGGAATCAGAGTTGGGGAATCAGAGGCGGGGAATCAGATATGGGGAATCAGAGGCAGGGAATCAGAGGCGGGAAAACAGAGGCGGGGAATCAGATATGGGGAATCAGAGGCGGGGAATCAGAGGCAGGGAATTAGACACGGGGAATCAGAGGCGGGGAATCAGAGATGGGGAATCAGAGGCGGGGAATCAGAGGCAGGGAATCGGATGCCGGGAATCAGAGGCGGGAAATCAGAGCTGGGTAATCAGAGGCGGGGAATCAGAGTTGGGGAATCAGAGGCGGCGAAGCAGATATGGGGAAATAGAGGCGGGGAATCAGATATGGGGAATCAGAGGCGGGGAATCAGATATGGGGAATCAGAGGCTGGGAATCAGAGGGGGGGAAACAGAGGCGGGGAATAAGATATGGGGAATCAGAGGTGGGGAATCAGGGGCGGGGAATCAGTGGCAGGGAATCAGAGGCGGGGAATCAGAGGCGGGGAATCAAAGGAAGGGAATCAAAGGAAGGGAATCAGACACGGGGAATCAGAGGTGGGGAATCAGAGATGGGGAATCAGAGGCGGGGAATCACAGGCAGGGAATCAGACGCGGGGAATCAGAGGCGGGGAATCAGAGCTGGGGAATCAGAGGTGGGGAATCAGAGTCGGGGAATCAGAGGCAGGGAATCGGTTGTGCAGAATCAGAGATGGGGAATCAGATGTGGGGAATCAGAGGCAGTGAATCAGAGATGGGGAATCAGAGGCGGTGAATCAGAGGCAGGAAATCAGACAGGGATTCAGAGGCTGGGAATCAGATGGGGGGAATCAAAGGCGGGGAATCAGAGCTGGTGAATCAGAGGCAGGGAATCAGAGTTGGGGATTCAGAGGCGGGGAATCAGATATGGGGAAACAGAGGCGGGGAATGAGAGGCGGGCAAGCAGAGGCGGGGAATTAGATATGGGGAATCAGAGGTGGGAAATCAGACATGGGGAATCGGATGCGGGGAATCAGAGGCGGGGAATCAGAGCTGGGGAATCAGATGTGGGGAATCAGAGTTGGGGCATCAGAGGTGGGGAATTAGATATGGGGAATCAGAGGCGGGGAATCAGAGGCGGGGAAACAGAGGCGGGGAATCAGATATGGGGAAACAGAGGTGGGGAATCAGAGGCGGGGAAACAGAGGCGGGGAATCAGACATGGGGAATCGGATGCGGGGAATCAGAGGCGGGGAATCAGAGCTGGGGAATCAGAGGTGGGGAATCAGAGTTGGGGCATCAGAGGTGGGGAATAAGATATGGGGAAACAGAGGCGGGGAATCAGAGGCGGGGAAACAGAGGCGGGGAATCAGATATGGGGAATCAGAGGTGGGGAATCAGAGGCAGGGAATCAGATGTGCGAAATCAGAGATGGGGAATCAGAGGCAGGGAATCAGAATCAGAAGCGGGGAATCAGAGGCCGGGAATCAGAGGCCGGGAATCAGATGCTGGGAATAAGAGGCCGGGAATCAGAGGTGGGGATTCAGAGTCTGGGAATCAGAGATGGGGATTCAGAGGCGGGGAATGAGATATGGAGAATCAGAGGCGGGGAAACAGAGGTGGGGAATCAGATATGGGGAATCAGAGGTGGCGAATCAAAGGCAGTGAATCAGAGATGGGGAATCAGAGGCGGGGAATCAGAGGCAGGGAATCAGATGCGGGGATTCAGAGGCGGGGAATCAGAGCTGGCGAATCAGAGGCGGGGAATCAGAGGTGGGCAATCAGAGCCGGGGAATCAGATATGGGGAATCAGAGGCGGGGAAACAGAGGCGGGGAATCAGATATGGGGAATCAGAGGTGGGGAATCAGAGGTTGTGAATCAGAGATGGGGAATCAAGGCGGGGAATCAGAGGGAGGGAATCAGACGCGGGGAATCAGAGGCGGGGATTCAGAGCTGGGGAATCAGAGGCGGGGAATCAGAGGCAGGGAATCAGATATGGGGAATCAGAGGCGGGGAATCAGAGGCGGGGAAACAGAGGCGGGGAATCAGATATGGGGAATCAGAGGTGGGGAATTAGGGGCAGGGAATCAGTGGCAGGGAATCAGAGGCGGGGAATCTGAGCCGGGGAATCAGAGGCAGGGAATCAGACACGGGGAATCAGAGGCGGGGAATCAGAGATGGTGAATCAGAGGCGGGGAATCAGAGGCAGGGAATCGGACGCCGGGAATCAGAGGCGGGGAATCAGAGCTGGGGAATCAGAGGCGGGGAATCAGAGTTGGGGAATCAGAGGCGGGGAATCAGATATGGGGAAATAGAGGCGGGGAATCAGATATGGGGAATCAGAGGTGTGGAATCAGAGGTTGGGAATCAGAGGCAGGGAATCAGAGGCGGGGAAACAGAGGCGGGGAATCAGATATGGGGAATCAGAGGTGGCGAATCAAAGGCGGTGAAACAGAGATGGGGAATCAGGGCAGGGAATCAGAGGCAGGGAATCAGAGCTGGGGAAACAGTGGCGGGGAATCAGATATGGTGAATCAGAGGTGGGGAATCAGGGGCGGGGAATCAGTTGCAGGGAATCAGAGCTGGGGAATCAGAGGTGGGGAATCAGAGCTGGGGAAACAGAGGCGGGGAATCAGATATGGGGAATCAGAGGTGGGGAATCAGGGGCGGGGAATCAGTGGCAGGGAATCAGAGGCCGGGAATAAAAGGCGGGGAATCAGAGCTGGGGAATCAGAGGCGGGGAATCAGAGTTGGGGAATCAGAGGAGGGGAATCAGATATGGGGAAACAGAGGCCGGGAATCAGAGGCAGGGAAACAGAGGCGGGGAATCAGATATGGGGAATCAGAGGTGGGGAATTTGAGGTTGCGAATCAGAGGCGGGGAATCAGAGGCGGGGAATCAGAGGCAGGGAATCGGATGTGCGGAATCAGAGATGGGGAATCAGAGGTGGGGATTCAGAGGTGGTGAATCAGAAAAGGGGAATCAGAGGCTGGGAATCAGAGGCAGGGAATCAGACGCAGGGAATCAGAGGCGGGGAATCATAGCTGGCGAATTAGAGGAGGGGAATCAGAGTTGGGGAATCAGAGGCGGGGAATCAGATATGGGGAAACAGTCGGGGAATCAGAGGCGGGGAAACAGAGGCGAGGAATCAGATATGGGGAATCAGAGGTGGGGAATCAGAGGCAGGGAATCAGATGTGCGGAATCAGAGATGGGGAATCAGAGGCAGGGAATCAGAATCAGAAGCAGGGAATCAGAGGCCGGGAATCAGAGGCAGGGAATCAGATGCGGGGAATCAGAGGCGGGGAATCAGAGCTGGCGAACCAGAGGCTGGGAATCAGAGGCAGGGAATCGGACGCCGGGAATCAGAGTCGGGGAATCAGAGCTGGGGAATCAGAGGCGGGGAATCAGAGTTGGGGAATCAGAGGCGGGGATTCAGATATGGGGAAATAGAGGCGGGGAATCAGATATGGGGAATCAGAGGTGTGGAATCAGAGGTTGGGAATCAGAGGAAGGGAATCAGAGTCGGGGAAACAGAGGCGGGGAATCAGATATGTGGAATCAGAGGTGGCGAATCAAAGGCGGTGAAACAGAGATGGGGAATCAGGGCAGGGAATCAGAGGCAGGGAATCAAACACGGGGAATCAGAGCTGGGGAATCAGAGGCGGGGAATCAGAGTTGGGAATCAGAGGCGGGGAATCAGAGGCGGGGAAACAGAGGCGGGGAATCAGAGGTGGGGAATCAGAGGTTGGGAATCAGAGGCAGGGAATCAGAGGCGGGGAATCAGAGGCGGGGAATCAGAGGAAGGGAATCAGATGTGCGGAATCGGAGATGGGGAATCAGAGGCAGGGAATCAGAGGCTGGGAATCAGAGGCGGGGAATCAGAGGCCGGGAATCAGAGGCCGGGAATCAGATATGGGGAAACTGAGGCGGGGAATCAGAGGCGGGGAAACAGAGGCAGCGAATCAGATATGGGGAATCAGAGGTGGGGCATCAGAGGTTGTGAATCACAGATGGGGAATCAGAGGCGGGGAATCAGAGGCAGGGAATCAGACGCGGGGAATCAGAGGCGGGGATTCAGAGCTGGGGAATCAGAAGCGGGGAATCAGAGTTGGGGAATCAGAGGCGGGGAATCAGATATGGGGAATCAGAGGCAGGGAATCAGAGGCGGGGAATCAGAGGCAGGGAATCAGACGCGGGGAATCTGAGGCGGGGAATCAGAGCTGGGGAATCAGAGGTGGGGAATCAGAGTTGGGGAATCAGAGGCAGGGAATTGGATGTGCGGAATCAGAGAGGGGGAATCAGAGGTGGGGAATCAGAGGCGGTGAATCAGAGATGGGGAATCAGAGGCGGGGAATCAGAGGCAGGAAATCAGACACGGGGATTCAGAGGCTGGGAATCAGACGGGGGGAATCAAAGGCGGGGAATCAGAGCTGGGGAATCTGAGGCAGGGAATCAGAGTTGGGGATTCAGAGGCGGGGAATCAGATATGGGGAAACAGAGGCGGGGAATCAGAGGCGGGCAAACAGAGGCGGGGAATTAGATATGGGGAATCAGAGGTAGGGAATCAGAGGTGGTGAATCAGTGATGGGGAATCACAGGCGGGGAATCAGAGGCAGGGAATAGGATGCGGGGAATCAGAGGCAGGGAATCAGAGCTGGGGAATCAGAGGAGGGGATTCATAGTTGGGAATCAGAGGCGGGAATCAGATATGGGGAAACAGAGGCGGGGAATCAGAGGCGGTGAAACAGAGGCGGGGAATCAGATATGGGGAATCGGATGCAGGGAATCAGAGGCGGGGAATCAGAGCTGGGGAATCAGAGGCGGGGAATCAGAGTTGGGGCATCAGAGGTGGGGAATTAGATATAGGGAAACAGAGGCGGGGAATCAGAGGCGGGGAAACAGAGGCGGGGAATCAGATATGGGGTATCAGAGGTGGGGAATCAGAGGCAGGGAATCAGATGTGCGGAATCAGAGATGGGGAATAAGAGGCAGGGAATCAGAATCAGAAGCGGGGAATCAGAGGCCGGGAATCAGAGGCCGGGAATCAGATGCTGGGAATAAGAGGCCGGGAATCAGAGGTGGGGAATCAGATATGGGGAATCAGAGGTGGCGAATCAAAGGCGGTGAATCAGAGATGGGGAATCAGAGGCGGGCAATCAGAGGCAGGGAATCAGATGCGGGGAATCAGAGGCGGGGAATCAGAGCTGGCGAATCAGAGGCTGGGAATCAGAGGTGGGCAATCAGAGGCGGGGAATCAGATATGGGGAATCAGAGGCGGGGAATCAGAGGCGGGGAAACAGAGGCGGGGATTCAAATATAGGGAATCAGAGGTGGGGAATCAGAGGTTGTGAATCAGAGATGGGGAATCAAGGCGGGGAATCAGAGGCAGGGAATCAGACGCGGGGAATCAGAGTCGGGGATTCAGAGCTGGGGAATCAGAGGCGGGGAATCAGAGTTGGGGAATCAGAGGCAGGGAATCAGATATGGGGAATCAGAGGCGGGGAATCAGAGGCGGGGAAACAGAGGCGGGGAATCAGATGTGGGGAATCAGAGGTGGGGAATCAGGGGCAGGAAATCAGTGGCAGGGAATCAGAGGCGGGGAATCAGAGGCGGGGAATCAAAGGCAGGGAATCAGACACGGGGAATCAGAGGCGGGGAATCAGAGATGGGGAATCAGAGGCGGGGAATCAGAGGCAGGGAATCGGATGCCGGGAATCAGAGTCGGGGAATCAGAGCTGGGGAATCAGAGGCGGGGAATCAGAGTTGGGGAATCAGAGGCGGGGAATCAGATATGGGGAAATAGAGGCGGGGAATCAGATATGGGGAATCAGAGGTGTGGTATCAGAGGTTGGGAATCAGAGGCAGGGAATCAGAGTCGGGGAAACAGAGGCGGGGAATCAGATATGGGGAATCAGAGGTGGCGAATCAAAGGCGGTGAAACAGAGATGGGGAATCAGGGCAGGGAATCAGAGGAAGGGAATCAAACACGGGGAATCAGAGCTGGGGAATCAGAGGAGGGGAATCAGAGTTGGGAATCAGAGGCAGGGAATCAGAATCAGAAGAAGGGAATCAGAGGCCGGGAATCAGAGGCCGGAATCAGATGCTGGGAATCAGAGGCCTGGAATCAGAGGCGGGGAATCAGAGGCAGGGAATCAGATGCGGGGAATCAGAGGCGGGGAATCAGAGCTGGGGAATCAGAGGTGGGGTATTAGAGTTGGGGAATCAGAGGCGGGGAATCAGATATGGGGAAACAGAGGTGGGGAATCAGAGGCGGGGAAACAGAGGCAGGGAATCAGATATGGGGAATCAGAGCTGGGGCATCAGAGGTTGTGAATCACAGATGGGGAATCAGAGGCGGGGAATCAGAGGCAGGGAATCAGACGCGGGGAATCAGAGGCGGGGATTCAGAGCTGGGGAATCAGAAGCGGGGAATCAGAGTTAGGGAATCAGAGGCGGGGAATCAGATATGGGGAATCAGAGGCAGGGAATCAGAGGCGGGGAATCAGAGGCAGGGAATCAGACGCGGGGAATCTGAGGCGGGGAATCAGAGCTGGGGAATCAGAGGTGGGGAATCAGAGGCGGTGAATCAGAGATGGGGAATCAGAGGCGGGGAATCAGAGGCAGGAAATCAGACACGGGAATTCAGAGGCTGGGAATCAGACGGGGGGAATCAAAGGCGGGGAATCAGAGCTGGGGAATCTGAGGAAGGGAATCAGAGTTGGGGATTCAGAGGCGGGGAATCAGATATGGGGAAACAGAGGCGGGGAATCAGAGGCGGGCAAACAGAGGCGGGGAATTAGATATGGGGAATCAGAGGTAGGGAATCAGAGGTGGTGAATCAGTGATGGGGAATCACAGGCGGGGAATCAGAGGCAGGGAATAGGACGCGGGGAGTCAGAGGCAGGGAATCAGAGCTGGGGAATCAGAGGAGGGGATTCATAGTTGGGAATCAGAGGCGGGAATCAGATATGGGGAAACAGAGGAGGGGAATCAGAGGCGGTGAAACAGAGGCGGGGAATCAGATATGGGGAATCGGATGCAGGGAATCAGAGGCGGGGAATCAGAGCTGGGGAATCAGAGGCGGGGAATCAGAGTTGGGGCATCAGAGGTGGGGAATTAGATATAGGGAAACAGAGGCGGGGAATCAGAGGCGGGGAAACAGAGGCGGGGAATCAGATATGGGGAATCAGAGGTGGGGAATCAGAGGCAGGGAATCAGATGTGCAGAATCAGAGATGGGGAATAAGAGGCAGGGAATCAGAATCAGAAGCGGGGAATCAGAGGCCGGGAATCAGAGGCCGGGAATCAGATGCTGGGAATAAGAGGCCGGGAATCAGAGGTGGGGAATCAGATATGGGGAATCAGAGGTGGCGAATCAAAGGCGGTGAATCAGAGATGGGGAATCCGAGGCGGGGAATCAGAGGCAGGGAATCAGATGCGGGGAATCAGAGGCGGGGAATCAGAGCTGGCGAATCAGAGGCTGGGAATCAGAGGTGGGCAATCAGAGGCGGGGAATCAGATATGGGGAATCAGAGGAGGGGAATCAGAGGCGGGGAAACAGAGGCGGGGAATCAAATATAGGGAATCAGAGGTGGGGAATCAGAGGTTGTGAATCAGAGATGGGGAATCAAGGCGGGGAATCAGAGGCAGGGAATCAGACGCGGGGAATCAGAGGCGGGGATTCAGAGCTGGGGAATCAGAGGCGGGGAATCAGAGTTGGGGAATCAGAGGCAGGGAATCAGATATGGGGAATCAGAGGCGGGGAATCAGAGGCGGGGAAACAGAGGCGGGGAATCAGATGTGGGGAATCAGAGGTGGGGAATAAGGGGCAGGGAATCAGTGGCAGGGAATCAGAGGCGGGGAATCAGAGGCGGGGAATCAAAGGCAGGGAATCAGACACGGGGAATCAGAGGCGGGGAATCAGAGATGGGGAATCAGAGGCGGGGAATCAGAGGCAGGGAATCGGATGCCGGGAATCAGAGTCGGGGAATCAGAGCTGGGGAATCAGAGGCGGGGAATCAGAGTTGGGGAATCAGAGGCGGGGAATCAGATATGGGGAAATAGACGCGGGGAATCAGATATGGGGAATCAGAGGTGTGGAATCAGAGGTTGGGAATCAGAGGCAGGGAATCAGAGTCGGGGAAACAGAGGCGGGGAATCAGATATGGGGAATCAGAGGTGGCGAATCAAAGGCGGTGAAACAGAGATGGGGAATCAGGGCAGGGAATCAGAGGCAGGGAATCAAACACGGGGAATCAGAGCTGGGGAATCAGAGGCGGGGAATCAGTGTTGGGAATCAGAGGCGGGGAATCTGAGGCGGGGAAACAGAGGCGGGGAATCAGATATGGGGAATCAGAGGTGGGGAATCCGAGGTTGGGAATCAGAGGCAGGGAATCAGAGGCGGAAAATCAGAGGCGGGGAATCAGAGGAAGGGAATCAGATGTGCGGAATCGGAGATGGGGAATCAGAGGCAGGGAATCAGAGGCGGGGAATCAGAGGCGGGGAATCAGAGGCCGGGAATCAGATATGGGGAAACAGAGGCGGGGAATCCGAGGCGGGGAAACAGAGGCGGGGAATCAGATATGGGGAATCAGAGGTGGGGAATCAGAGGTTGGGAATCAGAGGCAGGGAATCAGAGGCTTGGAATCAGATGCAGGGAATCAGATGCGGGGAATCAGAGGCGGGGAATTAGAGCTGGGGAATCAGAGGTGGGGAATCAGATTTGGGGAATCAGAGGCGGGGACTTAGATATTGGGAAACAGAGGCGGGGAATCAGAGGCGGGGAAACCCTGGCGGGGAATCAGATATGGGTTATCAGAGGTGGGGAATCAGAGGCAAGGAATCAGATGTGCGGAATCAGAGATGGGGAATCAGAGGCAGGGAATCAGAATCAGAAGCAGGGAATCAGAGGCCGGGAATCAGATGCCGGAATCAGATGCTGGGAATCAGAGGCCTGGAATCAGAGGCGGGGAATCAGAGGCAGGGAATCAGATGCGGGGAATCAGAGGCGGGGAATCAGAGCTGGGGAATCAGAGGCGGGGTATTAGAGTTGGGGAATCAGAGGCGGGGAATCAGATATGGGGAAACAGAGGTGGGGAATCAGAGGCGGGGAAACAGAGGCAGGGAATCAGATATGGGGAATCAGAGGCGGGGAATCAGAGGTGGGGAATCATAGGCAGGGAATCGGATGTGCGGAATCAGAGATGGGGAATCAGAAGCGGGGAATCAGAGTTGGGGAATCAGAGGCGGGGAATCAGATATGGGGAATCAGAGGCAGGGAATCAGAGGCGGGGAATCAGAGGCAGGGAATCAGACGCGGGGAATCTGAGGCGGGGAATCAGAGCTGGGGAATCAGAGGTGGGGAATCAGAGTTGGGGAATCAGAGGCAGGGAATTGGATGTGTGGAATCAGAGAGGGGGAATCAGAGGTGGGGAATCAGAGGCGGTGAATCAGAGATGGGGAATCAGAGGCGGGGAATCAGAGGCAGGAAATCAGACACGGGGATTCAGAGGCTGGGAATCAGACGGGGGGAATCAAAGGCGGGGAATCAGAGCTGGGGAATCTGAGGCAGGGAATCAGAGTTGGGGATTCAGAGGCGGGGAATCAGATATGGGGAAACAGAGGCGGGGAATCAGAGGCGGGCAAACAGAGGCGGGGAATTAGATATGGGGAATCAGAGGTAGGGAATCAGAGGTGGTGAATCAGTGATGGGGAATCACAGGCGGGGAATCAGAGGCAGGGAATAGGATGCGGGGAATCAGAGGCAGGGAATCAGAGCTGGGGAATCAGAGGAGGGGATTCATAGTTGGGAATCAGAGGCGGGAATCAGATATGGGGAAACAGAGGCGGGGAATCAGAGGCGGTGAAACAGAGGCGGGGAATCAGATATGGGGAATCGGATGCAGGGAATCAGAGGCGGGGAATCAGAGCTGGGGAATCAGAGGCGGGGAATCAGAGTTGGGGCATCAGAGGTGGGGAATTAGATATAGGGAAACAGAGGCGGGGAATCAGAGGCGGGGAAACAGAGGCGGGGAATAGAATATGGGGTATCAGAGGTGGGGAATCAGAGGCAGGGAATCAGATGTGCGGAATCAGAGATGGGGAATAAGAGGCAGGGAATCAGAATCAGAAGCGGGGAATCAGAGGCCGGGAATCAGAGGCCGGGAATCAGATGCTGGGAATAAGAGGCCGGGAATCAGAGGTGGGGAATCAGATATGGGGAATCAGAGGTGGCGAATCAAAGGCGGTGAATCAGAGATGGGGAATCAGAGGCGGGGAATCAGAGGCAGGGAATCAGATGCGGGGAATCAGAGGCGGGGAATCAGAGCTGGCGAATCAGAGGCTGGGAATCAGAGGTGGGCAATCAGAGGCGGGGAATCAGATATGGGGAATCAGAGGCGGGGAATCAGAGGCGGGGAAACAGAGGCGGTGAATCAAATATAGGGAATCAGAGGTGGGGAATCAGAGGTTGTGAATCAGAGATGGGGAATCAAGGCGGGGAATCAGAGGCAGGGAATCAGACGCGGGGAATCAGAGTCGGGGATTCAGAGCTGGGGAATCAGAGGCGGGGAATCAGAGTTGGGGAATCAGAGGCAGGGAATCAGATATGGGGAATCAGAGGCGGGGAATCAGAGGCGGGGAAACAGAGGCGGGGAATCAGATGTGGGGAATCAGAGGTGGGGAATCAGGGGCAGGAAATCAGTGGCAGGGAATCAGAGGCGGGGAATCAGAGGCGGGGAATCAAAGGCAGGGAATCAGACACGGGGAATCAGAGGCGGGGAATCAGAGATGGGGAATCAGAGGCGGGGAATCAGAGGCAGGGAATCGGATGCCGGGAATCAGAGTCGGGGAATCAGAGCTGGGGAATCAGAGGCGGGGAATCAGAGTTGGGGAATCAGAGGCGGGGAATCAGATATGGGGAAATAGAGGCGGGGAATCAGATATGGGGAATCAGAGGTGTGGTATCAGAGGTTGGGAATCAGAGGCAGGGAATCAGAGTCGGGGAAACAGAGGCGGGGAATCAGATATGGGGAATCAGAGGTGGCGAATCAAAGGCGGTGAAACAGAGATGGGGAATCAGGGCAGGGAATCAGAGGCAGGGAATCAAACACGGGGAATCAGAGCTGGGGAATCAGAGGCGGGGAATCAGAGTTGGGAATCAGAGGCAGGGAATCAGAATCAGAAGAAGGGAATCAGAGGCCGGGAATCAGAGGCCGGAATCAGATGCTGGGAATCAGAGGCCTGGAATCAGAGGCGGGGAATCAGAGGCAGGGAATCAGATGCGGGGAATCAGAGGCGGGGAATCAGAGCTGGGGAATCAGAGGTGGGGTATTAGAGTTGGGGAATCAGAGGCGGGGAATCAGATATGGGGAAACAGAGGTGGGGAATCAGAGGCGGGGAAACAGAGGCAGGGAATCAGATATGGGGAATCAGAGGTGGGGCATCAGAGGTTGTGAATCACAGATGGGGAATCAGAGGCGGGGAATCAGAGGCAGGGAATCAGACGCGGGGAATCAGAGGCGGGGATTCAGAGCTGGGGAATCAGAAGCGGGGAATCAGAGTTGGGGAATCAGAGGCGGGGAATCAGATATGGGGAATCAGAGGCAGGGAATCAGAGGCGGGGAATCAGAGGCAGGGAATCAGACGCGGGGAATCTGAGGCGGGGAATCAGAGCTGGGGAATCAGAGGTGGGGAATCAGAGGCGGTGAATCAGAGATGGGGAATCAGAGGCGGGGAATCAGAGGCAGGAAATCAGACACGGGAATTCAGAGGCTGGGAATCAGACGGGGGGAATCAAAGGCGGGGAATCAGAGCTGGGGAATCTGAGGAAGGGAATCAGAGTTGGGGATTCAGAGGCGGGGAATCAGATATGGGGAAACAGAGGCGGGGAATCAGAGGCGGGCAAACAGAGGCGGGGAATTAGATATGGGGAATCAGAGGTAGGGAATCAGAGGTGGTGAATCAGTGATGGGGAATCACAGGCGGGGAATCAGAGGCAGGGAATAGGACGCGGGGAGTCAGAGGCAGGGAATCAGAGCTGGGGAATCAGAGGAGGGGATTCATAGTTGGGAATCAGAGGCGGGAATCAGATATGGGGAAACAGAGGAGGGGAATCAGAGGCGGTGAAACAGAGGCGGGGAATCAGATATGGGGAATCGGATGCAGGGAATCAGAGGCGGGGAATCAGAGCTGGGGAATCAGAGGCGGGGAATCAGAGTTGGGGCATCAGAGGTGGGGAATTAGATATAGGGAAACAGAGGCGGGGAATCAGAGGCGGGGAAACAGAGGCGGGGAATCAGATATGGGGAATCAGAGGTGGGGAATCAGAGGCAGGGAATCAGATGTGCAGAATCAGAGATGGGGAATAAGAGGCAGGGAATCAGAATCAGAAGCGGGGAATCAGAGGCCGGGAATCAGAGGCCGGGAATCAGATGCTGGGAATAAGAGGCCGGGAATCAGAGGTGGGGAATCAGATATGGGGAATCAGAGGTGGCGAATCAAAGGCGGTGAATCAGAGATGGGGAATCCGAGGCGGGGAATCAGAGGCAGGGAATCAGATGCGGGGAATCAGAGGCGGGGAATCAGAGCTGGCGAATCAGAGGCTGGGAATCAGAGGTGGGCAATCAGAGGCGGGGAATCAGATATGGGGAATCAGAGGAGGGGAATCAGAGGCGGGGAAACAGAGGCGGGGAATCAAATATAGGGAATCAGAGGTGGGGAATCAGAGGTTGTGAATCAGAGATGGGGAATCAAGGCGGGGAATCAGAGGCAGGGAATCAGACGCGGGGAATCAGAGGCGGGGATTCAGAGCTGGGGAATCAGAGGCGGGGAATCAGAGTTGGGGAATCAGAGGCAGGGAATCAGATATGGGGAATCAGAGGCGGGGAATCAGAGGCGGGGAAACAGAGGCGGGGAATCAGATGTGGGGAATCAGAGGTGGGGAATAAGGGGCAGGGAATCAGTGGCAGGGAATCAGAGGCGGGGAATCAGAGGCGGGGAATCAAAGGCAGGGAATCAGACACGGGGAATCAGAGGCGGGGAATCAGAGATGGGGAATCAGAGGCGGGGAATCAGAGGCAGGGAATCGGATGCCGGGAATCGGAGTCGGGGAATCAGAGCTGGGGAATCAGAGGCGGGGAATCAGAGTTGGGGAATCAGAGGCGGGGAATCAGATATGGGGAAATAGAGGCGGGGAATCAGATATGGGGAATCAGAGGTGTGGAATCAGAGTTTGGGAATCAGAGGCAGGGAATCAGAGTCGGGGAAACAGAGGCGGGGAATCAGATATGGGGAATCAGAGGTGGCGAATCAAAGGCGGTGAAACAGAGATGGGGAATCAGGGCAGGGAATCAGAGGCAGGGAATCAAACACGGGGAATCAGAGCTGGGGAATCAGAGGCGGGGAATCAGAGTTGGGAATCAGAGGCGGGGAATCTGAGGCGGGGAAACAGAGGCGGGGAATCAGATATGGGGAATCAGAGGTGGGGAATCCGAGGTTGGGAATCAGAGGCAGGGAATCAGAGGCGGAAAATCAGAGGCGGGGAATCAGAGGAAGGGAATCAGATGTGCGGAATCGGAGATGGGGAATCAGAGGCAGGGAATCAGAGGCGGGGAATCAGAGGCGGGGAATCAGAGGCCGGGAATCAGATATGGGGAAACAGAGGCGGGGAATCCGAGGCGGGGAAACAGAGGCGGGGAATCAGATATGGGGAATCAGAGGTGGGGAATCAGAGGTTGGGAATCAGAGGCAGGGAATCAGAGGCTTGGAATCAGATGCAGGGAATCAGATGCGGGGAATCAGAGGCGGGGAATTAGAGCTGGGGAATCAGAGGTGGGGAATCAGATTTGGGGAATCAGAGGCGGGGACTTAGATATTGGGAAACAGAGGCGGGGAATCAGAGGCGGGGAAACCCAGGCGGGGAATCAGATATGGGTTATCAGAGGTGGGGAATCAGAGGCAAGGAATCAGATGTGCGGAATCAGAGATGGGGAATCAGAGGCAGGGAATCAGAATCAGAAGCAGGGAATCAGAGGCCGGGAATCAGATGCCGGAATCAGATGCTGGGAATCAGAGGCCTGGAATCAGAGGCGGGGAATCAGAGGCAGGGAATCAGATGCGGGGAATCAGAGGCGGGGAATCAGAGCTGGGGAATCAGAGGCGGGGTATTAGAGTTGGGGAATCAGAGGCGGGGAATCAGATATGGGGAAACAGAGGTGGGGAATCAGAGGCGGGGAAACAGACGCAGGGAATCAGATATGGGGAATCAGAGGCGGGGAATCAGAGGTGGGGAATCATAGGCAGGGAATCGGATGTGCGGAATCCAAGATGGGGAATCAGAGGCTGGGAATAAGAGGTGGTGAATCAGAGATGGGGAATCAGAGGCGGGGAATCAGAGGCAGGGAATCAGACGCGGGGAATCAGAGGTGGGCAATCAGAGGCGGGGAATCAGATATGGGGAATCAGAGGCGGGGAATCAGAGGCGGGGAAACAGAGGCGGGGAATCAGATATGGGGAATCAGAGGTGGGGCATCAGAGGTTGTGAATCACAGATGGGGAATCAGAGGCGGGGAATCAGAGGCAGGGAATCAGACGCGGGGAATCAGAGGCGGGGATTCAGAGCTGGGGAATCAGAGGCTGGGAATCAGAGTTGGGGAATCAGAGGCGGGGAATCAGATATGGGGAATCAGAGGCAGGGAATCAGAGGCGGGAATACAGAGGCGGGGAATCAGATATGGGGAATCAGAGGCGGGGAATCAGAGGCAGGGAATCAGACACGGGGAATCAGAGGCGGGGAATCAGAGATGGGGAATCAGAGGCGGGGAATCAGAGGCAGGGAATCGGATGCCGGGAATCAGAGGCGGGAAATCAGAGCTGGGGAATCAGAGGCGGGGAATCAGAGTTGGGGAATCAGAGGCGGCGAAGCAGATATGGGGAAATAGAGGCGGGGAATCAGATATGGGGAATCAGAGGCGGGGTATCAGATATGGGGAATCAGAGGCTGGGAATCAGAGGGGGGGAAACAGAGGCGGGGAATAAGATATGGGGAATCAGAGGTGGGGAATCAGGGGCGGGGAATCAGTGGCAGGGAATCAGAGGCGGGGAATCAGAGGCGGGGAATCAAAGGAAGGGAATCAGACACGGGGAATCAGAGGTGGGGAATCAGAGATGGGGAATCAGAGGCGGGGAATCACAGGCAGGGAATCAGACGCGGGGAATCAGAGGCGGGGAATCAGAGCTGGGGAATCAGAGGTGGGGAATCAGAGTCGGGGAATCATAGGCAGGGAATCGGTTGTGCGGAATCAGAGATGGGGAATCAGATGTGGGGAATCAGAGGCAGTGAATCAGACGCGGGGAAACAGAGGCGGGGAATCAAATATAGGGAATCAGAGGTGAGGAATCAGAGGTTGTGAATCAGAGATGGGGAATCAAGGCGGGGAATCAGAGGCAGGGAATCAGACGCGGGGAATCAGAGGCGGGGATTCAGAACTGGGGAATCAGAGGCGGTGAATCAGAGTTGGGGAATCAGAGGCAGGGAATCAGATATGGGGAATCAGAGGTGGGGAATCAGAGGCGGGGAAACAGAGGCGGGGAATCAGATATGGGGAATCAGAATTGGGGAATCAGGGGCAGGGAATCAGTGGCAGGGAATCAGAGGCGGGGAATCAGAGGCGGGGAATCAGAGGCAGGGAATCAGACACGGGGAACCAGAGGCGGGGAATCAGAGATGGGGAATCAGAGGCGGGGAATCAGAGGCAGGGAATCGGACTCCGGGAATCAGAGTCGGGGAATCAGAGCTGGGGAATCAGAGGCGGGGAATCAGAGTTGGGGAATCAGAGGCGGGGAATCAGATATGGGGAAATAGAGGCGGGGAATCAGATATGGGGAATCAGAGGTGTGGAATCAGAGGTTGGGAATCAGAGGCAGGGAATCAGAGTCGGGAAAACAGAGGCGGGTAATCAGATATGGGGAATCAGAGGTGGCGAATCAAAGGCGGTGAAACAGAGATGGGGAATCAGGGCAGGGAATCAGAGGCAGGGAGTCAAACACGGGGAATCAGAGCTGGGGAATCAGAGGCGGGGAATCAGAGTTGGGAATCAGAGGCGGGGAATCAGAGGCGGGGAAACAGAGGCGGGGAATCAGATATGGGGAATCAGAGGTGGGGAATCCGAGGTTGGGAATCAGAGGCAGGGAATCAGAGGCGGGGAATCAGAGGCGGGGAATCAGAGGAAGGGAATCAGATGTGCGGAATCGGAGATGGGGAATCAGAGGCAGGGAATCAGAGGCGGGGAATCAGATGCTGGGAATAAGAGGCCGGGAATCAGAGGTGGGGAATCAGATATGGGGAATCAGAGGTGGCGAATCAAAGGCGGTGAATCAGAGATGGGGAATCAGAGGCGGGGAATCAGAGGCAGGGAATCAGATGCGGGGAATCAGAGGCGGGGAATCAGAGGCAGGGAATCGGATGCCGGGAATCAGAGTCGGGGAATCAGAGCTGGGGAATCAGAGGCGGGGAATCAGAGTTGGGGAATCAGAGGCGGGGAATCAGATATGGGGAAATAGAGGCGGGGAATCAGATATGGGGAATCAGAGGTGTGGAATCAGAGGTTGGGAATCAGAGGCAGGGAATCAGAGTCGGGGAAACAGAGGCGGGGAATCAGATATGGGGAATCAGAGGTGGCGAATCAAAGGCGGTGAAACAGAGATGGGGAATCAGGGCAGGGAATCAGAGGCAGGGAATCAAACACGGGGAATCAGAGCTGGGGAATCAGAGGCGGGGAATCAGAGTTGGGAATCAGAGGCGGGGAATCAGAGGCGGGGATACAGAGGCAGGGAATCAGATATGGGGAATCAGAGGCAGGGAATCAGAATCAGAAGAAGGGAATCAGAGGCCGGGAATCAGAGGCCGGAATCAGATGCTGGGAATCAGAGGCCTGGAATCAGAGCTGGGGAATCAGAGGCGGGGTATTAGAGTTGGGGAATCAGAGGCGGGGAATCAGATATGGGGAAACAGAGGTGGGGAATCAGAGGCGGGGAAACAGAGGCAGGGAATCAGATATGGGGAATCAGAGGTGGGGCATCAGAGGTTGTGAATCACAGATGGGGAATCAGAGGCGGGGAATCAGAGGCAGGGAATCAGACGCGGGGAATCAGAGGCGGGGATTCAGAGCTGGGGAATCAGAAGCGGGGAATCAGAGTTGGGGAATCAGAGGAGGGAATCAGATATGGGGAATCAGAGGCAGGGAATCAGAGGCGGGGAATCAGAGGCAGGGAATCAGACGCGGGGAATCTGAGGCGGGGAATCAGAGCTGGGGAATCAGAGGTGGGGAATCAGAGTTGGGGAATCAGAGGCAGGGAATTGGATGTGCGGAATCAGAGAGGGGGAATCAGAGGTGGGGAATCAGAGGCGGTGAATCAGAGATGGGGAATCAGAGGCGGGGAATCAGAGGCAGGAAATCAGACACGGGGATTCAGAGGCTGGGAATCAGACGGGGGGAATCAAAGGCGGGGAATCAGAGCTGGGGAATCTGAGGCAGGGAATCAGAGTTGGGGATTCAGAGGCGGGGAATCAGAGATGGGGAAACAGAGGCGGGGAATCAGAGGCGGGCAAACAGAGGCGGGGAATTAGATATGGGGAATCAGAGGTAGGGAATCAGAGGTGGTGAATCAGTGATGGGGAATCACAGGCGGGGAATCAGAGGCAGGGAATAGGACGCGGGGAATCAGAGGCAGGGAATCAGAGCTGGGGAATCAGAGGAGGGGATTCATAGTTGGGAATCAGAGGCGGGAATCAGATATGGGGAAACAGAGGCGGGGAATCAGAGGCGGTGAAACAGAGGCGGGGAATCAGATATGGGGAATCGGATGCAGGGAATCAGAGGCGGGGAATCAGAGCTGGGGAATCAGAGGCGGGGAATCAGAGTTGGGGCATCAGAGGTGGGGAATTAGATATAGGGAAACAGAGGCGGGGAATCAGAGGCGGGGAAACAGAGGCGGGGAATCAGATATGGGGAATCAGAGGTGGGGAATCAGAGGCAGGGAATCAGATGTGCGGAATCAGAGATGGGGAATAAGAGGCAGGGAATAAGAATCAGAAGCGGGGAATCAGAGGCCGGGAATCAGAGGCCGGGAATCAGATGCTGGGAATAAGAGGCCGGGAATCAGAGGTGAGGAATCAGATATGGGGAATCAGAGGTGGCGAATCAAAGGCGGTGAATCAGAGATGGGGAATCAGAGGCGGGGAATCAGAGGCAGGGAATCAGATGCGGGGAATCAGAGGCGGGGAATCAGAGCTGGCGAATCAGAGGCTGGGAATCAGAGGTGGGCAATCAGAGGCGGGGAATCAGATATGGGGAATCAGAGGCGGGGAATCAGAGGCGGGGAAACAGAGGCGGGGAATCAAATATAGGGAATCAGAGGTGGGGAATCAGAGGTTGTGAATCAGAGATGGGGAATCAAGGCGGGGAATCAGAGGCAGGGAATCAGACGCGGGGAATCAGAGGCGGGGAATCAGAGCTGGGGAATCAGAGGAGGGGATTCATAGTTGGGAATCAGAGGCGGGAATCAGATATGGGGAAACAGAGGCGGGGAATCAGAGGCGGTGAATCAGAGGTGGGGAATCAGATATGGGGAATCAGAGGTGGCGAATCAAAGGCGGTGAATCAGAGATGGGGAATCAGAGGCGGGGAATCAGAGGCAGGGAATCAGATGCGGGGAATCAGAGGCGGGGAATCAGAGGCAGGGAATCGGATGCCGGGAATCAGAGTCGGGGAATCAGAGCTGGGGAATCAGAGGCGGGGAATCAGAGTTGGGGAATCAGAGGCGGGGAATCAGATATGGGGAAATAGAGGCGGGGAATCAGATATGGGGAATCAGAGGTGTGGAATCAGAGGTTGGGAATCAGAGGCAGGGAATCAGAGTCGGGGAAACAGAGGCGGGGAATCAGATATGGGGAATCAGAGGTGGCGAATCAAAGGCGGTGAAACAGAGATGGGGAATCAGGGCAGGGAATCAGAGGCAGGGAATCAAACACGGGGAATCAGAGCTGGGGAATCAGAGGCGGGGAATCAGAGTTGGGAATCAGAGGCGGGGAATCAGAGGCGGGGATACAGAGGCAGGGAATCAGATATGGGGAATCAGAGGCAGGGAATCAGAATCAGAAGAAGGGAATCAGAGGCCGGGAATCAGAGGCCGGAATCAGATGCTGGGAATCAGAGGCCTGGAATCAGAGCTGGGGAATCAGAGGCGGGGTATTAGAGTTGGGGAATCAGAGGCGGGGAATCAGATATGGGGAAACAGAGGTGGGGAATCAGAGGCGGGGAAACAGAGGCAGGGAATCAGATATGGGGAATCAGAGGTGGGGCATCAGAGGTTGTGAATCACAGATGGGGAATCAGAGGCGGGGAATCAGAGGCAGGGAATCAGACGCGGGGAATCAGAGGCGGGGATTCAGAGCTGGGGAATCAGAAGCGGGGAATCAGAGTTGGGGAATCAGAGGAGGGAATCAGATATGGGGAATCAGAGGCAGGGAATCAGAGGCGGGGAATCAGAGGCAGGGAATCAGACGCGGGGAATCTGAGGCGGGGAATCAGAGCTGGGGAATCAGAGGTGGGGAATCAGAGTTGGGGAATCAGTGGCAGGGAATTGGATGTGCGGAATCAGAGAGGGGGAATCAGAGGTGGGGAATCAGAGGCGGTGAATCAGAGATGGGGAATCAGAGGCGGGGAATCAGAGGCAGGAAATCAGACACGGGGATTCAGAGGCTGGGAATCAGACGGGGGGAATCAAAGGCGGGGAATCAGAGCTGGGGAATCTGAGGCAGGGAATCAGAGTTGGGGATTCAGAGGCGGGGAATCAGATATGGGGAAACAGAGGCGGGGAATCAGAGGCGGGCAAACAGAGGCGGGGAATTAGATATGGGGAATCAGAGGTAGGGAATCAGAGGTGGTGAATCAGTGATGGGGAATCACAGGCGGGGAATCAGAGGCAGGGAATAGGACGCGGGGAATCAGAGGCAGGGAATCAGAGCTGGGGAATCAGAGGAGGGGATTCATAGTTGGGAATCAGAGGCGGGAATCAGATATGGGGAAACAGAGGCGGGGAATCAGAGGCGGTGAAACAGAGGCGGGGAATCAGATATGGGGAATCGGATGCAGGGAATCAGAGGCGGGGAATCAGAGCTGGGGAATCAGAGGCGGGGAATCAGAGTTGGGGCATCAGAGGTGGGGAATTAGATATAGGGAAACAGAGGCGGGGAATCAGAGGCGGGGAAACAGAGGCGGGGAATCAGATATGGGGAATCAGAGGTGGGGAATCAGAGGCAGGGAATCAGATGTGCGGAATCAGAGATGGGGAATAAGAGGCAGGGAATAAGAATCAGAAGCGGGGAATCAGAGGCCGGGAATCAGAGGCCGGGAATCAGATGCTGGGAATAAGAGGCCGGGAATCAGAGGTGAGGAATCAGATATGGGGAATCAGAGGTGGCGAATCAAAGGCGGTGAATCAGAGATGGGGAATCAGAGGCGGGGAATCAGAGGCAGGGAATCAGATGCGGGGAATCAGAGGCGGGGAATCAGAGCTGGCGAATCAGAGGCTGGGAATCAGAGGTGGGCAATCAGAGGCGGGGAATCAGATATGGGGAATCAGAGGCGGGGAATCAGAGGCGGGGAAACAGAGGCGGGGAATCAAATATAGGGAATCAGAGGTGGGGAATCAGAGGTTGTGAATCAGAGATGGGGAATCAAGGCGGGGAATCAGAGGCAGGGAATCAGACGCGGGGAATCAGAGGCGGGGATTCAGAGCTGGGGAATCAGAGGCGGGGAATCAGAGTTGGGGAATCAGAGGCAGGGAATCAGATATGGGGAATCAGAGGCGGGGAATCAGAGGCGGGGAAACAGAGGCGGGGAATCAGATGTGGGGAATCAGAGGTGGGGAATCAGGGGCAGGGAATCAGTGGCAGGGAATCAGAGGCGGGGAATCAGAGGCGGGGAATCAAAGGCAGGGAATCAGACACGGGGAATCAGAGGCGGGGAATCAGAGATGGGGAATCAGAGGCGGGGAATCAGAGGCAGGGAATCGGATGCCGGGAATCAGAGTCGGGGAATCAGAGCTGGGGAATCAGAGGCGGGGAATCAGAGTTGGGGAATCAGAGGCGGGGAATCAGATATGGGGAAATAGAGGCGGGGAATCAGATATGGGGATTCAGAGGTGTGGAATCATAGGTTGGGCATCAGAGGCAGGGAATCAGAGTCGGGGAAACAGAGGCGGGGAATCAGATATGGGGAATCAGAGGTGGCGAATCAAAAGCGGTGAAACAGAGATGGGGAATCAGGGCAGGGAATCAGAGGCAGGGAATCAAACACGGGGAATCAGAGCTGGGGAATCAGAGGCGGGGAATCAGAGTTGGGAATCAGAGGCAGGGAATCTGAGGCGGGGAAACAGAGGCGGGGAATCAGATATGGGGAATCAGAGGTGGGGAATCCGAGGTTGGGAATCAGAGGCAGGGAATCAGAGGCGGAAAATCAGAGGCGGGGAATCAGAGGAAGGGAATCAGATGTGCGGAATCGGAGATGGGGAATCAGAGGCAGGGAATCAGAGGCGGGGAATCAGAGGCGGGGAATCAGAGGCCGGGAATCAGATATGGGGAAACAGAGGCGGGGAATCCGAGGCGGGGAAACAGAGGCGGGGAATCAGATATGGGGAATCAGAGGTGGGGAATCAGAGGTTGGGAATCAGAGGCAGGGAATCAGAGGCTTGGAATCAGATGCAGGGAATCAGATGCGGGGAATCAGAGGCGGGGAATCAGAGCTGGGGAATCAGAGGTGGGGAATCAGATTTGGGGAATCAGAGGCGGGGACTTAGATATTGGGAAACAGAGGCGGGGAATCAGAGGCGGGGAAACCCAGGCGGGGATTCAGATATGGGGAATCAGAGGTGGGGAATCAGAGGCAGGGAATCAGAATCAGAAGCAGGGAATCAGAGGCCGGGAATCAGAGGCCGGAATCAGATGCTGGGAATCAGAGGCCTGGAATCAGAGGCGGGGAATCAGAGGCAGGGAATCAGATGCGGGGATTCAGAGGCGGGGAATCAGAGCTGGGGAATCAGAGGCGGGGTATTAGAGTTGGGGAATCAGAGGCGGGGAATCAGATATGGGGAAACAGAGGTGGGGAATCAGAGGCGGGGAAACAGAGGGAGGGAATCAAATATGGGGAATCAGAGGCGGGGAATCAGAGCTGGGGAATCAGAGGCGGGGAATCAGAGTTGGGGAATCAGAGGCGGGGAATCAGATATGGGGAAATAGAGGCGGGGAATCAGATATGGGGAATCAGAGGTGTGGAATCAGAGGTTGGGAATCAGAGGCAGGGAATCAGAGTCGGGGAAACAGAGGCGGGTAATCAGATATGGGGAATCAGAGGTGGCGAATCAAAGGCGTTGAAACAGAGATGGGGAATCAGGGCAGGGAATCAGAGGCAGGGAGTCAAACACGGGGAATCAGAGCTGGGGAATCAGAGGCGGGGAATCAGAGTTGGGAATCAGAGGCGGGGAATCAGAGGCGGGGAAACAGAGGCGGGGAATCAGATATGGGGAATCAGAGGTGGGGAATCCGAGGTTGGGAATCAGAGGCAGGGAATCAGAGGCGGGGAATCAGAGGCGGGGAATCAGAGGAAGGGAATCAGATGTGCGGAATCGGAGATGGGGAATCAGAGGCAGGGAATCAGAGGCGGGGAATCAGATGCTGGGAATAAGAGGCCGGGAATCAGAGGTGGGGAATCAGATATGGGGAATCAGAGGTGGCGAATCAAAGGCGGTGAATCAGAGATGGGGAATCAGAGGCGGGGAATCAGAGGCAGGGAATCAGATGCGGGGAATCAGAGGCGGGGAATCAGAGGCAGGGAATCGGATGCCGGGAATCAGAGTCGGGGAATCAGAGCTGGGGAATCAGAGGCGGGGAATCAGAGTTGGGGAATCAGAGGCGGGGAATCAGATATGGGGAAATAGAGGCGGGGAATCAGATATGGGGAATCAGAGGTGTGGAATCAGAGGTTGGGAATCAGAGGCAGGGAATCAGAGTCGGGGAAACAGAGGTGGGGAATAAGGGGCAGGGAATCAGTGGCAGGGAATCAGAGGCGGGGAATCAGAGGCGGGGAATCAAAGGCAGGGAATCAGACACGGGGAATCAGAGGCGGGGAATCAGAGATGGGGAATCAGAGGCGGGGAATCAGAGGCAGGGAATCGGATGCCGGGAATCAGAGTCGGGGAATCAGAGCTGGGGAATCAGAGGCGGGGAATCAGAGTTGGGGAATCAGAGGCGGGGAATCAGATATGGGGAAATAGAGGCGGGGAATCAGATATGGGGAATCAGAGGTGTGGAATCAGAGGTTGGGAATCAGAGGCAGGGAATCAGAGTCGGGGAAACAGAGGCGGGGAATCAGATATGGGGAATCAGAGGTGGCGAATCAAAGGCGGTGAAACAGAGATGGGGAATCAGGGCAGGGAATCAGAGGCAGGGAATCAAACACGGGGAATCAGAGCTGGGGAATCAGAGGCGGGGAATCAGAGTTGGGAATCAGAGGCGGGGAATCTGAGGCGGGGAAACAGAGGCGGGGAATCAGATATGGGGAATCAGAGGTGGGGAATCCGAGGTTGGGAATCAGAGGCAGGGAATCAGAGGCGGAAAATCAGAGGCGGGGAATCAGAGGAAGGGAATCAGATGTGCGGAATCGGAGATGGGGAATCAGAGGCAGGGAATCAGAGGCGGGGAATCAGAGGCGGGGAATCAGAGGCCGGGAATCAGATATGGGGAAACAGAGGCGGGGAATCCGAGGCGGGGAAACAGAGGTGGGGAATCAGATATGGGGAATCAGAGGTGGGGAATCAGAGGTTGGGAATCAGAGGCAGGGAATCAGAGGCTTGGAATCAGATGCAGGGAATCAGATGCGGGGAATCAGAGGCGGGGAATTAGAGCTGGGGAATAAGAGGTGGGGAATCAGATTTGGGGAATCAGAGGCGGGGACTTAGATATTGGGAAACAGAGGCGGGGAATCAGAGGCGGGGAAACCCAGGCGGGGAATCAGATATGGGTTATCAGAGGTGGGGAATCAGAGGCAAGGAATCAGATGTGCGGAATCAGAGATGGGGAATCAGAGGCAGGGAATCAGAATCAGAAGCAGGGAATCAGAGGCCGGGAATCAGATGCCGGAATCAGATGCTGGGAATCAGAGGCCTGGAATCAGAGGCGGGGAATCAGAGGCAGGGAATCAGATGCGGGGAATCAGAGGCGGGGAATCAGAGCTGGGGAATCAGAGGCGGGGTATTAGAGTTGGGGAATCAGAGGCGGGGAATCAGATATGGGGAAACAGAGGTGGGGAATCAGAGGCGGGGAAACAGACGCAGGGAATCAGATATGGGGAATCAGAGGCGGGGAATCAGAGGTGGGGAATCATAGGCAGGGAATCGGATGTGCGGAATCAGAGATGGGGAATCAGAGGCTGGGAATAAGAGGTGGTGAATCAGAGATGGGGAATCAGAGGCGGGGAATCAGAGGCAGGGAATCAGACGCGGGGAATCAGAGGTGGGCAATCAGAGGCGGGGAATCAGATATGGGGAATCAGAGGCGGGGAATCAGAGGCGGGGAAACAGAGGCGGGGAATCAGATATGGGGAATCAGAGGTGGGGCATCAGAGGTTGTGAATCACAGATGGGGAATCAGAGGCGGGGAATCAGAGGCAGGGAATCAGACGCGGGGAATCAGAGGCGGGGATTCAGAGCTGGGGAATCAGAGGCTGGGAATCAGAGTTGGGGAATCAGAGGCGGGGAATCAGATATGGGGAATCAGAGGCAGGGAATCAGAGGCGGGAATACAGAGGCGGGGAATCAGATATCGGGAATCAGAGGCGGGGAATCAGAGGCAGGGAATCAGACACGGGGAATCAGAGGCGGGGAATCAGAGATGGGGAATCAGAGGCGGGGAATCAGAGGCAGGGAATCGGATGCCGGGAATCAGAGGCGGGAAATCAGAGCTGGGGAATCAGAGGCGGGGAATCAGAGTTGGGGAATCAGAGGCGGCGAAGCAGATATGGGGAAATAGAGGCGGGGAATCAGATATGGGGAATCAGATGCGGGGTATCAGATATGGGGAATCAGAGGCTGGGAATCAGAGGCTGGGAATCAGAGGGGGGGAAACAGAGGCGGGGAATAAGATATGGGGAATCAGAGGTGGGGAATCAGGGGCGGGGAATCAGTGGCAGGGAATCAGAGGCGGGGAATCAGAGGCGGGGAATCAAAGGAAGGGAATCAGACACGGGGAATCAGAGGTGGGGAATCAGAGATGGGGAATCAGAGGCGGGGAATCACAGGCAGGGAATCAGACGCGGGGAATCAGAGGCGTGGAATCAGAGCTGGGGAATCAGAGGTGGGGAATCAGAGTCGGGGAATCATAGGCAGGGAATCGGTTGTGCGGAATCAGAGATGGGGAATCAGATGTGGGGAATCAGAGGCAGTGAATCAGACGCGGGGAAACAGAGGCGGGGAATCAAATATAGGGAATCAGAGGTGAGGAATCAGAGGTTGTGAATCAGAGATGGGGAATCAAGGCGGGGAATCAGAGGCAGGGAATCAGACGCGGGGAATCAGAGGCGGGGATTCAGAACTGGGGAATCAGAGGCGGTGAATCAGAGTTGGGGAATCAGAGGCAGGGAATCAGATATGGGGAATCAGAGGTGGGGAATCAGAGGCGGGGAAACAGAGGCGGGGAATCAGATATGGGGAATCAGAATTGGGGAATCAGGGGCAGGGAATCAGTGGCAGGGAATCAGAGGCGGGGAATCAGAGGCGGGGAATCAGAGGCAGGGAATCAGACACGGGGAACCAGAGGCGTGGAATCAGAGATGGGGAATCAGAGGCGGGGAATCAGAGGCAGGGAATCGGACTCCGGGAATCAGAGTCGGGGAATCAGAGCTATGGAATCAGAGGCGGGGAATCAGAGTTGGGGAATCAGAGGCGGGGAATCAGATATGGGGAAATAGAGGCGGGGAATCAGATATGGGGAATCAGAGGTGTGGAATCAGAGGTTGGGAATCAGAGGCAGGGAATCAGAGTCGGGAAAACAGAGGCGGGTAATCAGATATGGGGAATCAGAGGTGGCGAATCAAAGGCGGTGAAACAGAGATGGGGAATCAGGGCAGGGAATCAGAGGCAGGGAGTCAAACACGGGGAATCAGAGCTGGGGAATCAGAGGCGGGGAATCAGAGTTGGGAATCAGAGGCGGGGAATCAGAGGCGGGGAAACAGAGGCGGGGAATCAGATATGGGGAATCAGAGGTGGGGAATCCGAGGTTGGGAATCAGAGGCAGGGAATCAGAGGCGGGGAATCAGAGGCGGGGAATCAGAGGAAGGGAATCAGATGTGCGGAATCGGAGATGGGGAATCAGAGGCAGGGAATCAGAGGCGGGGAATCAGATGCTGGGAATAAGAGGCCGGGAATCAGAGGTGGGGAATCAGATATGGGGAATCAGAGGTGGCGAATCAAAGGCGGTGAATCAGAGATGGGGAATCAGAGGCGGGGAATCAGAGGCAGGGAATCAGATGCGGGGAATCAGAGGCGGGGAATCAGAGGCAGGGAATCGGATGCCGGGAATCAGAGTCGGGGAATCAGAGCTGGGGAATCAGAGGCGGGGAATCAGAGTTGGGGAATCAGAGGCGGGGAATCAGATATGGGGAAATAGAGGCGGGGAATCAGATATGGGGAATCAGAGGTGTGGAATCAGAGGTTGGGAATCAGAGGCAGGGAATCAGAGTCGGGGAAACAGAGGCGGGGAATCAGATATGGGGAATCAGAGGTGGCGAATCAAAGGCGGTGAAACAGAGATGGGGAATCAGGGCAGGGAATCAGAGGCAGGGAATCAAACACGGGGAATCAGAGCTGGGGAATCAGAGGCGGGGAATCAGAGTTGGGAATCAGAGGCGGGGAATCAGAGGCGGGGATACAGAGGCAGGGAATCAGATATGGGGAATCAGAGGCAGGGAATCAGAATCAGAAGAAGGGAATCAGAGGCCGGGAATCAGAGGCCGGAATCAGATGCTGGGAATCAGAGGCCTGGAATCAGAGCTGGGGAATCAGAGGCGGGGTATTAGAGTTGGGGAATCAGAGGCGGGGAATCAGATATGGGGAAACAGAGGTGGGGAATCAGAGGCGGGGAAACAGAGGCAGGGAATCAGATATGGGGAATCAGAGGTGGGGCATCAGAGGTTGTGAATCACAGATGGGGAATCAGAGGCGGGGAATCAGAGGCAGGGAATCAGACGCGGGGAATCAGAGGCGGGGATTCAGAGCTGGGGAATCAGAAGCGGGGAATCAGAGTTGGGGAATCAGAGGAGGGAATCAGATATGGGGAATCAGAGGCAGGGAATCAGAGGCGGGGAATCAGAGGCAGGGAATCAGACGCGGGGAATCTGAGGCGGGGAATCAGAGCTGGGGAATCAGAGGTGGGGAATCAGAGTTGGGGAATCAGAGGCAGGGAATTGGATGTGCGGAATCAGAGAGGGGGAATCAGAGGTGGGGAATCAGAGGCGGTGAATCAGAGATGGGGAATCAGAGGCGGGGAATCAGAGGCAGGAAATCAGACACGGGGATTCAGAGGCTGGGAATCAGACGGGGGGAATCAAAGGCGGGGAATCAGAGCTGGGGAATCTGAGGCAGGGAATCAGAGTTGGGGATTCAGAGGCGGGGAATCAGATATGGGGAAACAGAGGCGGGGAATCAGAGGCGGGCAAACAGAGGCGGGGAATTAGATATGGGGAATCAGAGGTAGGGAATCAGAGGTGGTGAATCAGTGATGGGGAATCACAGGCGGGGAATCAGAGGCAGGGAATAGGACGCGGGGAATCAGAGGCAGGGAATCAGAGCTGGGGAATCAGAGGAGGGGATTCATAGTTGGGAATCAGAGGCGGGAATCAGATATGGGGAAACAGAGGCGGGGAATCAGAGGCGGTGAAACAGAGGCGGGGAATCAGATATGGGGAATCGGATGCAGGGAATCAGAGGCGGGGAATCAGAGCTGGGGAATCAGAGGCGGGGAATCAGAGTTGGGGCATCAGAGGTGGGGAATTAGATATAGGGAAACAGAGGCGGGGAATCAGAGGCGGGGAAACAGAGGCGGGGAATCAGATATGGGGAATCAGAGGTGGGGAATCAGAGGCAGGGAATCAGATGTGCGGAATCAGAGATGGGGAATAAGAGGCAGGGAATAAGAATCAGAAGCGGGGAATCAGAGGCCGGGAATCAGAGGCCGGGAATCAGATGCTGGGAATAAGAGGCCGGGAATCAGAGGTGAGGAATCAGATATGGGGAATCAGAGGTGGCGAATCAAAGGCGGTGAATCAGAGATGGGGAATCAGAGGCGGGGAATCAGAGGCAGGGAATCAGATGCGGGGAATCAGAGGCGGGGAATCAGAGCTGGCGAATCAGAGGCTGGGAATCAGAGGTGGGCAATCAGAGGCGGGGAATCAGATATGGGGAATCAGAGGCGGGGAATCAGAGGCGGGGAAACAGAGGCGGGGAATCAAATATAGGGAATCAGAGGTGGGGAATCAGAGGTTGTGAATCAGAGATGGGGAATCAAGGTGGGGAATCAGAGGCAGGGAATCAGACGCGGGGAATCAGAGGCGGGGAATCAGAGCTGGGGAATCAGAGGAGGGGATTCATAGTTGGGAATCAGAGGCGGGAATCAGATATGGGGAAACAGAGGCGGGGAATCAGAGGCGGTGAATCAGAGGTGGGGAATCAGATATGGGGAATCAGAGGTGGCGAATCAAAGGCGGTGAATCAGAGATGGGGAATCAGAGGCGGGGAATCAGAGGCAGGGAATCAGATGCGGGGAATCAGAGGCGGGGAATCAGAGGCAGGGAATCGGATGCCGGGAATCAGAGTCGGGGAATCAGAGCTGGGGAATCAGAGGCGGGGAATCAGAGTTGGGGAATCAGAGGCGGGGAATCAGATATGGGGAAATAGAGGCGGGGAATCAGATATGGGGAATCAGAGGTGTGGAATCAGAGGTTGGGAATCAGAGGCAGGGAATCAGAGTCGGGGAAACAGAGGCGGGGAATCAGATATGGGGAATCAGAGGTGGCGAATCAAAGGCGGTGAAACAGAGATGGGGAATCAGGGCAGGGAATCAGAGGCAGGGAATCAAACACGGGGAATCAGAGCTGGGGAATCAGAGGCGGGGAATCAGAGTTGGGAATCAGAGGCGGGGAATCAGAGGCGGGGATACAGAGGCAGGGAATCAGATATGGGGAATCAGAGGCAGGGAATCAGAATCAGAAGAAGGGAATCAGAGGCCGGGAATCAGAGGCCGAAATCAGATGCTGGGAATCAGAGGCCTGGAATCAGAGCTGGGGAATCAGAGGCGGGGTATTAGAGTTGGGGAATCAGAGGCGGGGAATCAGATATGGGGAAACAGAGGTGGGGAATCAGAGGCGGGGAAACAGAGGCAGGGAATCAGATATGGGGAATCAGAGGTGGGGCATCAGAGGTTGTGAATCACAGATGGGGAATCAGAGGCGGGGAATCAGAGGCAGGGAATCAGACGCGGGGAATCAGAGGCGGGGATTCAGAGCTGGGGAATCAGAAGCGGGGAATCAGAGTTGGGGAATCAGAGGAGGGAATCAGATATGGGGAATCAGAGGCAGGGAATCAGAGGCGGGGAATCAGAGGCAGGGAATCAGACGCGGGGAATCTGAGGCGGGGAATCAGAGCTGGGGAATCAGAGGTGGGGAATCAGAGTTGGGGAATCAGAGGCAGGGAATTGGATGTGCGGAATCAGAGAGGGGGAATCAGAGGTGGGGAATCAGAGGCGGTGAATCAGAGATGGGGAATCAGAGGCGGGGAATCAGAGGCAGGAAATCAGACACGGGGATTCAGAGGCTGGGAATCAGACGGGGGGAATCAAAGGCGGGGAATCAGAGCTGGGGAATCTGAGGCAGGGAATCAGAGTTGGGGATTCAGAGGCGGGGAATCAGATATGGGGAAACAGAGGCGGGGAATCAGAGGCGGGCAAACAGAGGCGGGGAATTAGATATGGGGAATCAGAGGTAGGGAATCAGAGGTGGTGAATCAGTGATGGGGAATCACAGGCGGGGAATCAGAGGCAGGGAATAGGACGCGGGGAATCAGAGGCAGGGAATCAGAGCTGGGGAATCAGAGGAGGGGATTCATAGTTGGGAATCAGAGGCGGGAATCAGATATGGGGAAACAGAGGCGGGGAATCAGAGGCGGTGAAACAGAGGCGGGGAATCAGATATGGGGAATCGGATGCAGGGAATCAGAGGCGGGGAATCAGAGCTGGGGAATCAGAGGCGGGGTATCAGAGTTGGGGCATCAGAGGTGGGGAATTAGATATAGGGAAACAGAGGCGGGGAATCAGAGGCGGGGAAACAGAGGCGGGGAATCAGATATGGGGAATCAGAGGCAGGGAATCAGAATCAGAAGAAGGGAATCAGAGGCCGGGAATCAGAGGCCGGAATCAGATGCTGGGAATCAGAGGCCTGGAATCAGAGCTGGGGAATCAGAGGCGGGGTATTAGAGTTGGGGAATCAGAGGCGGGGAATCAGATATGGGGAAACAGAGGTGGGGAATCAGAGGCGGGGAAACAGAGGCAGGGAATCAGATATGGGGAATCAGAGGTGGGGCATCAGAGGTTGTGAATCACAGATGGGGAATCAGAGGCGGGGAATCAGAGGCAGGGAATCAGACGCGGGGAATCAGAGGCGGGGATTCAGAGCTGGGGAATCAGAAGCGGGGAATCAGAGTTGGGGAATCAGAGGAGGGAATCAGATATGGGGAATCAGAGGCAGGGAATCAGAGGCGGGGAATCAGAGGCAGGGAATCAGACGCGGGGAATCTGAGGCGGGGAATCAGAGCTGGGGAATCAGAGGTGGGGAATCAGAGTTGGGGAATCAGAGGCAGGGAATTGGATGTGCGGAATCAGAGAGGGGGAATCAGAGGTGGGGAATCAGAGGCGGTGAATCAGAGATGGGGAATCAGAGGCGGGGAATCAGAGGCAGGAAATCAGACACGGGGATTCAGAGGCTGGGAATCAGACGGGGGGAATCAAAGGCGGGGAATCAGAGCTGGGGAATCTGAGGCAGGGAATCAGAGTTGGGGATTCAGAGGCGGGGAATCAGATATGGGGAAACAGAGGCGGGGAATCAGAGGCGGGCAAACAGAGGCGGGGAATTAGATATGGGGAATCAGAGGTAGGGAATCAGAGGTGGTGAATCAGTGATGGGGAATCACAGGCGGGGAATCAGAGGCAGGGAATAGGACGCGGGGAATCAGAGGCAGGGAATCAGAGCTGGGGAATCAGAGGAGGGGATTCATAGTTGGGAATCAGAGGCGGGAATCAGATATGGGGAAACAGAGGCGGGGAATCAGAGGCGGTGAAACAGAGGCGGGGAATCAGATATGGGGAATCGGATGCAGGGAATCAGAGGCGGGGAATCAGAGCTGGGGAATCAGAGGCGGGGAATCAGAGTTGGGGCATCAGAGGTGGGGAATTAGATATAGGGAAACAGAGGCGGGGAATCAGAGGCGGGGAAACAGAGGCGGGGAATCAGATATGGGGAATCAGAGGTGGGGAATCAGAGGCAGGGAATCAGATGTGCGGAATCAGAGATGGGGAATAAGAGGCAGGGAATAAGAATCAGAAGCGGGGAATCAGAGGCCGGGAATCAGAGGCCGGGAATCAGATGCTGGGAATAAGAGGCCGGGAATCAGAGGTGAGGAATCAGATATGGGGAATCAGAGGTGGCGAATCAAAGGCGGTGAATCAGAGATGGGGAATCAGAGGCGGGGAATCAGAGGCAGGGAATCAGATGCGGGGAATCAGAGGCGGGGAATCAGAGCTGGCGAATCAGAGGCTGGGAATCAGAGGTGGGCAATCAGAGGCGGGGAATCAGATATGGGGAATCAGAGGCGGGGAATCAGAGGCGGGGAAACAGAGGCGGGGAATCAAATATAGGGAATCAGAGGTGGGGAATCAGAGGTTGTGAATCAGAGATGGGGAATCAAGGTGGGGAATCAGAGGCAGGGAATCAGACGCGGGGAATCAGAGGCGGGGAATCAGAGCTGGGGAATCAGAGGAGGGGATTCATAGTTGGGAATCAGAGGCGGGAATCAGATATGGGGAAACAGAGGCGGGGAATCAGAGGCGGTGAATCAGAGGTGGGGAATCAGATATGGGGAATCAGAGGTGGCGAATCAAAGGCGGTGAATCAGAGATGGGGAATCAGAGGCGGGGAATCAGAGGCAGGGAATCAGATGCGGGGAATCAGAGGCGGGGAATCAGAGGCAGGGAATCGGATGCCGGGAATCAGAGTCGGGGAATCAGAGCTGGGGAATCAGAGGCGGGGAATCAGAGTTGGGGAATCAGAGGCGGGGAATCAGATATGGGGAAATAGAGGCGGGGAATCAGATATGGGGAATCAGAGGTGTGGAATCAGAGGTTGGGAATCAGAGGCAGGGAATCAGAGTCGGGGAAACAGAGGCGGGGAATCAGATATGGGGAATCAGAGGTGGCGAATCAAAGGCGGTGAAACAGAGATGGGGAATCAGGGCAGGGAATCAGAGGCAGGGAATCAAACACGGGGAATCAGAGCTGGGGAATCAGAGGCGGGGAATCAGAGTTGGGAATCAGAGGCGGGGAATCAGAGGCGGGGATACAGAGGCAGGGAATCAGATATGGGGAATCAGAGGCAGGGAATCAGAATCAGAAGAAGGGAATCAGAGGCCGGGAATCAGAGGCCGAAATCAGATGCTGGGAATCAGAGGCCTGGAATCAGAGCTGGGGAATCAGAGGCGGGGTATTAGAGTTGGGGAATCAGAGGCGGGGAATCAGATATGGGGAAACAGAGGTGGGGAATCAGAGGCGGGGAAACAGAGGCAGGGAATCAGATATGGGGAATCAGAGGTGGGGCATCAGAGGTTGTGAATCACAGATGGGGAATCAGAGGCGGGGAATCAGAGGCAGGGAATCAGACGCGGGGAATCAGAGGCGGGGATTCAGAGCTGGGGAATCAGAAGCGGGGAATCAGAGTTGGGGAATCAGAGGAGGGAATCAGATATGGGGAATCAGAGGCAGGGAATCAGAGGCGGGGAATCAGAGGCAGGGAATCAGACGCGGGGAATCTGAGGCGGGGAATCAGAGCTGGGGAATCAGAGGTGGGGAATCAGAGTTGGGGAATCAGAGGCAGGGAATTGGATGTGCGGAATCAGAGAGGGGGAATCAGAGGTGGGGAATCAGAGGCGGTGAATCAGAGATGGGGAATCAGAGGCGGGGAATCAGAGGCAGGAAATCAGACACGGGGATTCAGAGGCTGGGAATCAGACGGGGGGAATCAAAGGCGGGGAATCAGAGCTGGGGAATCTGAGGCAGGGAATCAGAGTTGGGGATTCAGAGGCGGGGAATCAGATATGGGGAAACAGAGGCGGGGAATCAGAGGCGGGCAAACAGAGGCGGGGAATTAGATATGGGGAATCAGAGGTAGGGAATCAGAGGTGGTGAATCAGTGATGGGGAATCACAGGCGGGGAATCAGAGGCAGGGAATAGGACGCGGGGAATCAGAGGCAGGGAATCAGAGCTGGGGAATCAGAGGAGGGGATTCATAGTTGGGAATCAGAGGCGGGAATCAGATATGGGGAAACAGAGGCGGGGAATCAGAGGCGGTGAAACAGAGGCGGGGAATCAGATATGGGGAATCGGATGCAGGGAATCAGAGGCGGGGAATCAGAGCTGGGGAATCAGAGGCGGGGTATCAGAGTTGGGGCATCAGAGGTGGGGAATTAGATATAGGGAAACAGAGGCGGGGAATCAGAGGCGGGGAAACAGAGGCGGGGAATCAGATATGGGGAATCAGAGGTGGGGAATCAGAGGCAGGGAATCAGATGTGCGGAATCAGAGATGGGGAATAAGAGGCAGGGAATAAGAATCAGAAGCGGGGAATCAGAGGCCGGGAATCAGAGGCCGGGAATCAGATGCTGGGAATAAGAGGCCGGGAATCAGAGGTGAGGAATCAGATATGGGGAATCAGAGGTGGCGAATCAAAGGCGGTGAATCAGAGATGGGGAATCAGAGGCGGGGAATCAGAGGCAGGGAATCAGATGCGGGGAATCAGAGGCGGGGAATCAGAGCTGGCGAATCAGAGGCTGGGAATCAGAGGTGGGCAATCAGAGGCGGGGAATCAGATATGGGGAATCAGAGGCGGGGAATCAGAGGCGGGGAAACAGAGGCGGGGAATCAAATATAGGGAATCAGAGGTGGGGAATCAAAGGTTGTGAATCAGAGATGGGGAATCAAGGCGGGGAATCAGAGGCAGGGAATCAGACGCGGGGAATCAGAGGCGGGGATTCAGAGCTGGGGAATCAGAGGCGCCGAATCAGAGTTGGGGAATCAGAGGCAGGGAATCAGATATGGGGAATCAGAGGCGGGGAATCAGAGGCGGGGAAACAGAGGCGGGGAATCAGATGTGGGGAATCAGAGGTGGGGAATCAGGGGCAGGGAATCAGTGGCAGGGAATCAGAGGCGGGGAATCAGAGGCGGGGAATCAAAGGCAGGGAATCAGACACGGGGAATCAGAGGCGGGGAATCAGAGATGGGGAATCAGAGGCGGGGAATCAGAGGCAGGGAATCGGATGCCGGGAATCAGAGTCGGGGAATCAGAGCTGGGGAATCAGAGGCGGGGAATCAGAGTTGGGGAATCAGAGGCGGGGAATCAGATATGGGGAAATAGAGGCGGGGAATCAGATATGGGGAATCAGAGGTGTGGAATAATAGGTTGGGCATCAGAGGCAGGGAATCAGAGTCGGGGAAACAGAGGCGGGGAATCAGACGGGGGGAATCAAAGGCGGGGAATCAGAGCTGGGGAATCTGAGGCAGGGAATCAGAGTTGGGGATTCAGAGGCGGGGAATCAGATATGGGGAAACAGAGGCGGGGAATCAGAGGCGGGCAAACAGAGGCGGGGAATTAGATATGGGGAATCAGAGGTAGGGAATCAGAGGTGGTGAATCAGTGATGGGGAATCACAGGCGGGGAATCAGAGGCAGGGAATAGGACGCGGGGAATCAGAGGCAGGGAATCAGAGCTGGGGAATCAGAGGAGGGGATTCATAGTTGGGAATCAGAGGCGGGAATCAGATATGGGGAAACAGAGGCGGGGAATCAGAGGCGGTGAAACAGAGGCGGGGAATCAGATATGGGGAATCGGATGCAGGGAATCAGAGGCGGGGAATCAGAGCTGGGGAATCAGAGGCGGGGTATCAGAGTTGGGGCATCAGAGGTGGGGAATTAGATATAGGGAAACAGAGGCGGGGAATCAGAGGCGGGGAAACAGAGGCGGGGAATCAGATATGGGGAATCAGAGGCAGGGAATCAGAATCAGAAGAAGGGAATCAGAGGCCGGGAATCAGAGGCCGGAATCAGATGCTGGGAATCAGAGGCCTGGAATCAGAGCTGGGGAATCAGAGGCGGGGTATTAGAGTTGGGGAATCAGAGGCGGGGAATCAGATATGGGGAAACAGAGGTGGGGAATCAGAGGCGGGGAAACAGAGGCAGGGAATCAGATATGGGGAATCAGAGGTGGGGCATCAGAGGTTGTGAATCACAGATGGGGAATCAGAGGCGGGGAATCAGAGGCAGGGAATCAGACGCGGGGAATCAGAGGCGGGGATTCAGAGCTGGGGAATCAGAAGCGGGGAATCAGAGTTGGGGAATCAGAGGAGGGAATCAGATATGGGGAATCAGAGGCAGGGAATCAGAGGCGGGGAATCAGAGGCAGGGAATCAGACGCGGGGAATCTGAGGCGGGGAATCAGAGCTGGGGAATCAGAGGTGGGGAATCAGAGTTGGGGAATCAGAGGCAGGGAATTGGATGTGCGGAATCAGAGAGGGGGAATCAGAGGTGGGGAATCAGAGGCGGTGAATCAGAGATGGGGAATCAGAGGCGGGGAATCAGAGGCAGGAAATCAGACACGGGGATTCAGAGGCTGGGAATCAGACGGGGGGAATCAAAGGCGGGGAATCAGAGCTGGGGAATCTGAGGCAGGGAATCAGAGTTGGGGATTCAGAGGCGGGGAATCAGATATGGGGAAACAGAGGCGGGGAATCAGAGGCGGGCAAACAGAGGCGGGGAATTAGATATGGGGAATCAGAGGTAGGGAATCAGAGGTGGTGAATCAGTGATGGGGAATCACAGGCGGGGAATCAGAGGCAGGGAATAGGACGCGGGGAATCAGAGGCAGGGAATCAGAGCTGGGGAATCAGAGGAGGGGATTCATAGTTGGGAATCAGAGGCGGGAATCAGATATGGGGAAACAGAGGCGGGGAATCAGAGGCGGTGAAACAGAGGCGGGGAATCAGATATGGGGAATCGGATGCAGGGAATCAGAGGCGGGGAATCAGAGCTGGGGAATCAGAGGCGGGGAATCAGAGTTGGGGCATCAGAGGTGGGGAATTAGATATAGGGAAACAGAGGCGGGGAATCAGAGGCGGGGAAACAGAGGCGGGGAATCAGATATGGGGAATCAGAGGTGGGGAATCAGAGGCAGGGAATCAGATGTGCGGAATCAGAGATGGGGAATAAGAGGCAGGGAATAAGAATCAGAAGCGGGGAATCAGAGGCCGGGAATCAGAGGCCGGGAATCAGATGCTGGGAATAAGAGGCCGGGAATCAGAGGTGAGGAATCAGATATGGGGAATCAGAGGTGGCGAATCAAAGGCGGTGAATCAGAGATGGGGAATCAGAGGCGGGGAATCAGAGGCAGGGAATCAGATGCGGGGAATCAGAGGCGGGGAATCAGAGCTGGCGAATCAGAGGCTGGGAATCAGAGGTGGGCAATCAGAGGCGGGGAATCAGATATGGGGAATCAGAGGCGGGGAATCAGAGGCGGGGAAACAGAGGCGGGGAATCAAATATAGGGAATCAGAGGTGGGGAATCAGAGGTTGTGAATCAGAGATGGGGAATCAAGGTGGGGAATCAGAGGCAGGGAATCAGACGCGGGGAATCAGAGGCGGGGAATCAGAGCTGGGGAATCAGAGGAGGGGATTCATAGTTGGGAATCAGAGGCGGGAATCAGATATGGGGAAACAGAGGCGGGGAATCAGAGGCGGTGAATCAGAGGTGGGGAATCAGATATGGGGAATCAGAGGTGGCGAATCAAAGGCGGTGAATCAGAGATGGGGAATCAGAGGCGGGGAATCAGAGGCAGGGAATCAGATGCGGGGAATCAGAGGCGGGGAATCAGAGGCAGGGAATCGGATGCCGGGAATCAGAGTCGGGGAATCAGAGCTGGGGAATCAGAGGCGGGGAATCAGAGTTGGGGAATCAGAGGCGGGGAATCAGATATGGGGAAATAGAGGCGGGGAATCAGATATGGGGAATCAGAGGTGTGGAATCAGAGGTTGGGAATCAGAGGCAGGGAATCAGAGTCGGGGAAACAGAGGCGGGGAATCAGATATGGGGAATCAGAGGTGGCGAATCAAAGGCGGTGAAACAGAGATGGGGAATCAGGGCAGGGAATCAGAGGCAGGGAATCAAACACGGGGAATCAGAGCTGGGGAATCAGAGGCGGGGAATCAGAGTTGGGAATCAGAGGCGGGGAATCAGAGGCGGGGATACAGAGGCAGGGAATCAGATATGGGGAATCAGAGGCAGGGAATCAGAATCAGAAGAAGGGAATCAGAGGCCGGGAATCAGAGGCCGAAATCAGATGCTGGGAATCAGAGGCCTGGAATCAGAGCTGGGGAATCAGAGGCGGGGTATTAGAGTTGGGGAATCAGAGGCGGGGAATCAGATATGGGGAAACAGAGGTGGGGAATCAGAGGCGGGGAAACAGAGGCAGGGAATCAGATATGGGGAATCAGAGGTGGGGCATCAGAGGTTGTGAATCACAGATGGGGAATCAGAGGCGGGGAATCAGAGGCAGGGAATCAGACGCGGGGAATCAGAGGCGGGGATTCAGAGCTGGGGAATCAGAAGCGGGGAATCAGAGTTGGGGAATCAGAGGAGGGAATCAGATATGGGGAATCAGAGGCAGGGAATCAGAGGCGGGGAATCAGAGGCAGGGAATCAGACGCGGGGAATCTGAGGCGGGGAATCAGAGCTGGGGAATCAGAGGTGGGGAATCAGAGTTGGGGAATCAGAGGCAGGGAATTGGATGTGCGGAATCAGAGAGGGGGAATCAGAGGTGGGGAATCAGAGGCGGTGAATCAGAGATGGGGAATCAGAGGCGGGGAATCAGAGGCAGGAAATCAGACACGGGGATTCAGAGGCTGGGAATCAGACGGGGGGAATCAAAGGCGGGGAATCAGAGCTGGGGAATCTGAGGCAGGGAATCAGAGTTGGGGATTCAGAGGCGGGGAATCAGATATGGGGAAACAGAGGCGGGGAATCAGAGGCGGGCAAACAGAGGCGGGGAATTAGATATGGGGAATCAGAGGTAGGGAATCAGAGGTGGTGAATCAGTGATGGGGAATCACAGGCGGGGAATCAGAGGCAGGGAATAGGACGCGGGGAATCAGAGGCAGGGAATCAGAGCTGGGGAATCAGAGGAGGGGATTCATAGTTGGGAATCAGAGGCGGGAATCAGATATGGGGAAACAGAGGCGGGGAATCAGAGGCGGTGAAACAGAGGCGGGGAATCAGATATGGGGAATCGGATGCAGGGAATCAGAGGCGGGGAATCAGAGCTGGGGAATCAGAGGCGGGGTATCAGAGTTGGGGCATCAGAGGTGGGGAATTAGATATAGGGAAACAGAGGCGGGGAATCAGAGGCGGGGAAACAGAGGCGGGGAATCAGATATGGGGAATCAGAGGTGGGGAATCAGAGGCAGGGAATCAGATGTGCGGAATCAGAGATGGGGAATAAGAGGCAGGGAATAAGAATCAGAAGCGGGGAATCAGAGGCCGGGAATCAGAGGCCGGGAATCAGATGCTGGGAATAAGAGGCCGGGAATCAGAGGTGAGGAATCAGATATGGGGAATCAGAGGTGGCGAATCAAAGGCGGTGAATCAGAGATGGGGAATCAGAGGCGGGGAATCAGAGGCAGGGAATCAGATGCGGGGAATCAGAGGCGGGGAATCAGAGCTGGCGAATCAGAGGCTGGGAATCAGAGGTGGGCAATCAGAGGCGGGGAATCAGATATGGGGAATCAGAGGCGGGGAATCAGAGGCGGGGAAACAGAGGCGGGGAATCAAATATAGGGAATCAGAGGTGGGGAATCAAAGGTTGTGAATCAGAGATGGGGAATCAAGGCGGGGAATCAGAGGCAGGGAATCAGACGCGGGGAATCAGAGGCGGGGATTCAGAGCTGGGGAATCAGAGGCGCCGAATCAGAGTTGGGGAATCAGAGGCAGGGAATCAGATATGGGGAATCAGAGGCGGGGAATCAGAGGCGGGGAAACAGAGGCGGGGAATCAGATGTGGGGAATCAGAGGTGGGGAATCAGGGGCAGGGAATCAGTGGCAGGGAATCAGAGGCGGGGAATCAGAGGCGGGGAATCAAAGGCAGGGAATCAGACACGGGGAATCAGAGGCGGGGAATCAGAGATGGGGAATCAGAGGCGGGGAATCAGAGGCAGGGAATCGGATGCCGGGAATCAGAGTCGGGGAATCAGAGCTGGGGAATCAGAGGCGGGGAATCAGAGTTGGGGAATCAGAGGCGGGGAATCAGATATGGGGAAATAGAGGCGGGGAATCAGATATGGGGAATCAGAGGTGTGGAATAATAGGTTGGGCATCAGAGGCAGGGAATCAGAGTCGGGGAAACAGAGGCGGGGAATCAGATATGGGGAATCAGAGGTGGCGAATCAAAGGCGGTGAAACAGAGATGGGGAATCAGGGCAGGGAATCAGAGGCAGGGAATCAAACATGGGGAATCAGAGCTGGGGAATCAGAGGCGGGGAATCAGAGTTGGGAATCAGAGGCAGGGAATCAGAGGCGGGGAATCAGATGCTGGGAATAAGAGGCCGGGAATCAGAGGTGGGGAATCAGATATGGGGAATCAGAGGTGGCGAAT
The DNA here is from genome assembly GCF_036971445.1 of Narcine bancroftii. Lineage (NCBI taxonomy): Eukaryota > Metazoa > Chordata > Chondrichthyes > Torpediniformes > Narcinidae > Narcine > Narcine bancroftii. The sequence goes on along the minus strand of NC_091474.1, from coordinate 106,899,182 downwards.
CAAAGGCGGTGAATCAGAGATGGGGAATCAGAGGCGGGGAATCAGAGGCAGGGAATCAGATGCGGGGAATCAGAGGCGGGGAATCAGAGGCAGGGAATCGGATGCCGGGAATCAGAGTCGGGGAATCAGAGCTGGGGAATCAGAGGCGGGGAATCAGAGTTGGGGAATCAGAGGCGGGGAATCAGATATGGGGAAATAGAGGCGGGGAATCAGATATGGGGAATCAGAGGTGTGGAATCAGAGGTTGGGAATCAGAGGCAGGGAATCAGAGTCGGGGAAACAGAGGCGGGGAATCAGATATGGGGAATCAGAGGTGGCGAATCAAAGGCGGTGAAACAGAGATGGGGAATCAGGGCAGGGAATCAGAGGCAGGGAATCAAACACGGGGAATCAGAGCTGGGGAATCAGAGGCGGGGAATCAGAGTTGGGAATCAGAGGCGGGGAATCAGAGGCGGGGATACAGAGGCAGGGAATCAGATATGGGGAATCAGAGGCAGGGAATCAGAATCAGAAGAAGGGAATCAGAGGCCGGGAATCAGAGGCCGGAATCAGATGCTGGGAATCAGAGGCCTGGAATCAGAGCTGGGGAATCAGAGGCGGGGTATTAGAGTTGGGGAATCAGAGGCGGGGAATCAGATATGGGGAAACAGAGGTGGGGAATCAGAGGCGGGGAAACAGAGGCAGGGAATCAGATATGGGGAATCAGAGGTGGGGCATCAGAGGTTGTGAATCACAGATGGGGAATCAGAGGCGGGGAATCAGAGGCAGGGAATCAGACGCGGGGAATCAGAGGCGGGGATTCAGAGCTGGGGAATCAGAAGCGGGGAATCAGAGTTGGGGAATCAGAGGAGGGAATCAGATATGGGGAATCAGAGGCAGGGAATCAGAGGCGGGGAATCAGAGGCAGGGAATCAGACGCGGGGAATCTGAGGCGGGGAATCAGAGCTGGGGAATCAGAGGTGGGGAATCAGAGTTGGGGAATCAGAGGCAGGGAATTGGATGTGCGGAATCAGATAGGGGGAATCAGAGGTGGGGAATCAGAGGCGGTGAATCAGAGATGGGGAATCAGAGGCGGGGAATCAGAGGAAGGAAATCAGACACGGGGATTCAGAGGCTGGGAATCAGACGGGGGGAATCAAAGGCGGGGAATCAGAGCTGGGGAATCTGAGGCAGGGAATCAGAGTTGGGGATTCAGAGGCGGGGAATCAGATATGGGGAAACAGAGGCGGGGAATCAGAGGCGGGCAAACAGAGGCGGGGAATTAGATATGGGGAATCAGAGGTAGGGAATCAGAGGTGGTGAATCAGTGATGGGGAATCACAGGCGGGGAATCAGAGGCAGGGAATAGGACGCGGGGAATCAGAGGCAGGGAATCAGAGCTGGGGAATCAGAGGAGGGGATTCATAGTTGGGAATCAGAGGCGGGAATCAGATATGGGGAAACAGAGGCGGGGAATCAGAGGCGGTGAAACAGAGGCGGGGAATCAGATATGGGGAATCGGATGCAGGGAATCAGAGGCGGGGAATCAGAGCTGGGGAATCAGAGGCGGGGAATCAGAGTTGGGGCATCAGAGGTGGGGAATTAGATATAGGGAAACAGAGGCGGGGAATCAGAGGCGGGGAAACAGAGGCGGGGAATCAGATATGGGGAATCAGAGGTGGGGAATCAGAGGCAGGGAATCAGATGTGCGGAATCAGAGATGGGGAATAAGAGGCAGGGAATAAGAATCAGAAGCGGGGAATCAGAGGCCGGGAATCAGAGGCCGGGAATCAGATGCTGGGAATAAGAGGCCGGGAATCAGAGGTGAGGAATCAGATATGGGGAATCAGAGGTGGCGAATCAAAGGCAGTGAATCAGAGATGGGGAATCAGAGGCGGGGAATCAGAGGCAGGGAATCAGATGCGGGGAATCAGAGGCGGGGAATCAGAGCTGGCGAATCAGAGGCTGGGAATCAGAGGTGGGCAATCAGAGGCGGGGAATCAGATATGGGGAATCAGAGGCGGGGAATCAGAGGTTGTGAATCAGAGATGGGGAATCAAGGCGGGGAATCAGAGGCAGGGAATCAGACGCGGGGAATCAGAGGCGGGGATTCAGAGCTGGGGAATCAGAGGCGGGGAATCAGAGTTGGGGAATCAGAGGCAGGGAATCAGATATGGGGAATCAGAGGCGGGGAATCAGAGGCGGGGAAACAGAGGCGGGGAATCAGATGTGGGGAATCAGAGGTGGGGAATCAGGGGCAGGGAATCAGTGGCAGGGAATCAGAGGCGGGGAATCAGAGGCGGGGAATCAAAGGCAGGGAATCAGACACGGGGAATCAGAGGCGGGGAATCAGAGATGGGGAATCAGAGGCGGGGAATCAGAGGCAGGGAATCGGATGCCGGGAATCAGAGTCGGGGAATCAGAGCTGGGGAATCAGAGGCGGGGAATCAGAGTTGGGGAATCAGAGGCGGGGAATCAGATATGGGGAAATAGAGGCGGGGAATCAGATATGGGGAATCAGAGGTGTGGAATCATAGGTTGGGCATCAGAGGCAGGGAATCAGAGTCGGGGAAACAGAGGCGGGGAATCAGATATGGGGAATCAGAGGTGGCGAATCAAAGGCGGTGAAACAGAGATGGGGAATCAGGGCAGGGAATCAGAGGCAGGGAATCAAACATGGGGAATCAGAGCTGGGGAATCAGAGGCGGGGAATCAGAGTTGGGAATCAGAGGCAGGGAATCAGAGGCGGGGAATCAGATGCTGGGAATAAGAGGCCGGGAATCAGAGGTGGGGAATCAGATATGGGGAATCAGAGGTGGCGAATCAAAGGCGGTGAATCAGAGATGGGGAATCAGAGGCGGGGAATCAGAGGCAGGGAATCAGATGCGGGGAATCAGAGGCGGGGAATCAGAGGCAGGGAATCGGATGCCGGGAATCAGAGTCGGGGAATCAGAGCTGGGGAATCAGAGGCGGGGAATCAGAGTTGGGGAATCAGAGGCGGGGAATCAGATATGGGGAAATAGAGGCGGGGAATCAGATATGGGGAATCAGAGGTGTGGAATCAGAGGTTGGGAATCAGAGGCAGGGAATCAGAGTCGGGGAAACAGAGGCGGGGAATCAGATATGGGGAATCAGAGGTGGCGAATCAAAGGCGGTGAAACAGAGATGGGGAATCAGGGCAGGGAATCAGAGGCAGGGAATCAAACACGGGGAATCAGAGCTGGGGAATCAGAGGCGGGGAATCAGAGTTGGGAATCAGAGGCGGGGAATCAGAGGCGGGGATACAGAGGCAGGGAATCAGATATGGGGAATCAGAGGCAGGGAATCAGAATCAGAAGAAGGGAATCAGAGGCCGGGAATCAGAGGCCGGAATCAGATGCTGGGAATCAGAGGCCTGGAATCAGAGCTGGGGAATCAGAGGCGGGGTATTAGAGTTGGGGAATCAGAGGCGGGGAATCAGATATGGGGAAACAGAGGTGGGGAATCAGAGGCGGGGAAACAGAGGCAGGGAATCAGATATGGGGAATCAGAGGTGGGGCATCAGAGGTTGTGAATCACAGATGGGGAATCAGAGGCGGGGAATCAGAGGCAGGGAATCAGACGCGGGGAATCAGAGGCGGGGATTCAGAGCTGGGGAATCAGAAGCGGGGAATCAGAGTTGGGGAATCAGAGGAGGGAATCAGATATGGGGAATCAGAGGCAGGGAATCAGAGGCGGGGAATCAGAGGCAGGGAATCAGACGCGGGGAATCTGAGGCGGGGAATCAGAGCTGGGGAATCAGAGGTGGGGAATCAGAGTTGGGGAATCAGAGGCAGGGAATTGGATGTGCGGAATCAGAGAGGGGGAATCAGAGGTGGGGAATCAGAGGCGGTGAATCAGAGATGGGGAATCAGAGGCGGGGAATCAGAGGAAGGAAATCAGACACGGGGATTCAGAGGCTGGGAATCAGACGGGGGGAATCAAAGGCGGGGAATCAGAGCTGGGGAATCTGAGGCAGGGAATCAGAGTTGGGGATTCAGAGGCGGGGAATCAGATATGGGGAAACAGAGGCGGGGAATCAGAGGCGGGCAAACAGAGGCGGGGAATTAGATATGGGGAATCAGAGGTAGGGAATCAGAGGTGGTGAATCAGTGATGGGGAATCACAGGCGGGGAATCAGAGGCAGGGAATAGGACGCGGGGAATCAGAGGCAGGGAATCAGAGCTGGGGAATCAGAGGAGGGGATTCATAGTTGGGAATCAGAGGCGGGAATCAGATATGGGGAAACAGAGGCGGGGAATCAGAGGCGGTGAAACAGAGGCGGGGAATCAGATATGGGGAATCGGATGCAGGGAATCAGAGGCGGGGAATCAGAGCTGGGGAATCAGAGGCGGGGAATCAGAGTTGGGGCATCAGAGGTGGGGAATTAGATATAGGGAAACAGAGGCGGGGAATCAGAGGCGGGGAAACAGAGGCGGGGAATCAGATATGGGGAATCAGAGGTGGGGAATCAGAGGCAGGGAATCAGATGTGCGGAATCAGAGATGGGGAATAAGAGGCAGGGAATAAGAATCAGAAGCGGGGAATCAGAGGCCGGGAATCAGAGGCCGGGAATCAGATGCTGGGAATAAGAGGCCGGGAATCAGAGGTGAGGAATCAGATATGGGGAATCAGAGGTGGCGAATCAAAGGCGGTGAATCAGAGATGGGGAATCAGAGGCGGGGAATCAGAGGCAGGGAATCAGATGCGGGGAATCAGAGGCGGGGAATCAGAGCTGGCGAATCAGAGGCTGGGAATCAGAGGTGGGCAATCAGAGGCGGGGAATCAGATATGGGGAATCAGAGGCGGGGAATCAGAGGCGGGGAAACAGAGGCGGGGAATCAAATATAGGGAATCAGAGGTGGGGAATCAGAGGTTGTGAATCAGAGATGGGGAATCAAGGCGGGGAATCAGAGGCAGGGAATCAGACGCGGGGAATCAGAGGCGGGGATTCAGAGCTGGGGAATCAGAGGCGGGGAATCAGAGTTGGGGAATCAGAGGCAGGGAATCAGATATGGGGAATCAGAGGCGGGGAATCAGAGGCGGGGAAACAGAGGCGGGGAATCAGATGTGGGGAATCAGAGGTGGGGAATCAGGGGCAGGGAATCAGTGGCAGGGAATCAGAGGCGGGGAATCAGAGGCGGGGAATCAAAGGCAGGGAATCAGACACGGGGAATCAGAGGCGGGGAATCAGAGATGGGGAATCAGAGGCGGGGAATCAGAGGCAGGGAATCGGATGCCGGGAATCAGAGTCGGGGAATCAGAGCTGGGGAATCAGAGGCGGGGAATCAGAGTTGGGGAATCAGAGGCGGGGAATCAGATATGGGGAAATAGAGGCGGGGAATCAGATATGGGGAATCAGAGATGTGGAATCATAGGTTGGGCATCAGAGGCAGGGAATCAGAGTCGGGGAAACAGAGGCGGGGAATCAGATATGGGGAATCAGAGGTGGCGAATCAAAGGCGGTGAAACAGAGATGGGGAATCAGGGCAGGGAATCAGAGGCAGGGAATCAAACACGGGGAATCAGAGCTGGGGAATCAGAGGCGGGGAATCAGAGTTGGGAATCAGAGGCAGGGAATCTGAGGCGGGGAAACAGAGGCGGGGAATCAGATATGGGGAATCAGAGGTGGGGAATCCGAGGTTGGGAATCAGAGGCAGGGAATCAGAGGCGGAAAATCAGAGGCGGGGAATCACAGGAAGGGAATCAGATGTGCGGAATCGGAGATGGGGAATCAGAGGCAGGGAATCAGAGGCGGGGAATCAGAGGCGGGGAATCAGAGGCCGGGAATCAGATATGGGGAAACAGAGGCGGGGAATCCGAGGCGGGGAAACAGAGGCGGGGAATCAGATATGGGGAATCAGAGGTGGGGAATCAGAGGTTGGGAATCAGAGGCAGGGAATCAGAGGCTTGGAATCAGATGCAGGGAATCAGATGCGGGGAATCAGAGGCGGGGAATCAGAGCTGGGGAATCAGAGGTGGGGAATCAGATTTGGGGAATCAGAGGCGGGGACTTAGATATTGGGAAACAGAGGCGGGGAATCAGAGGCGGGGAAACCCAGGCGGGGATTCAGATATGGGGAATCAGAGGTGGGGAATCAGAGGCAAGGAATCAGATGTGCGGAATCAGAGATGGGGAATCAGAGGCATGGAATCAGAATCAGAAGCAGGGAATCAGAGGCCGGGAATCAGAGGCCGGAATCAGATGCTGGGAATCAGAGGCCTGGAATCAGAGGCGGGGAATCAGAGGCAGGGAATCAGATGCGGGGATTCAGAGGCGGGGAATCAGAGCTGGGGAATCAGAGGCGGGGTATTAGAGTTGGGGAATCAGAGGTGGGGAATCAGATATGGGGAAACAGAGGTGGGGAATCAGAGGCGGGGAAACAGAGGGAGGGAATCAAATATGGGGAATCAGAGGCGGGGAATCAGAGGTGGGGAATCATAGGCAGGGAATCGGATGTGCGGAATCAGAGATGGGGAATCAGAGGCTGGGAATCAGAGGTGGTGAATCAGAGATGGGGAATCAGAGGCGGGGAATCAGAGGCAGGGAATCAGACGCGGGGAATCAGAGGTGGGCAATCAAAGGCGGGGAATCAGATATGGGGAATCAGAGGCGGGGAATCAGAGGCGGGGAAACAGAGGCGGGGAATCAGATATGGGGAATCAGAGGTGGGGCATCAGAGGTTGTGAATCACAGATGGGGAATCAGAGGCGGGGAATCAGAGGCAGGGAATCAGACGCGGGGAATCAGAGGCGGGGATTCAGAGCTGGGGAATCAGAGGCTGGGAATCAGAGTTGGGGAATCAGAGGCGGGGAATCAGATATGGGGAATCAGAGGCGGGGAGTCAGAGTTGGGGAATCAGAGGCAGGGAATCAGATATGGGGAATCAGAGGCGGGGAATCAGAGGCGGGGAAACAGAGGCGGGGAATCAGATGTGGGGAATCAGAGGTGGGGAATCAGGGGCAGGAAATCAGTGGCAGGGAATCAGAGGCGGGGAATCAGAGGCGGGGAATCAAAGGCAGGGAATCAGACACGGGGAATCAGAGGCGGGGAATCAGAGATGGGGAATCAGAGGCGGGGAATCAGAGGCAGGGAATCGGATGCCGGGAATCAGAGTCGGGGAATCAGAGCTGGGGAATCAGAGGCGGGGAATCAGAGTTGGGGAATCAGAGGTGGGGAATCAGAGGTTGGGAATCAGAGGCAGGGAATCAGAGGCTTGGAATCAGATGCAGGGAATCAGATGCGGGGAATCAGAGGCGGGGAATCAAACGAAGGGAATCAGACACGGGGAATCAGAGGTGGGGAATCAGAGATGGGTAATCAGAGGCGGGGAATCACAGGCAGGGAATCAGACGCGGGGAATCAGAGCTGGGGAATCAGAGGTGGAAAATCAGAGTCGGGGAATCATAGGCAGGGAATCGGTTGTGCGGAATCAGAGATGGGGAATCAGATGTGGGGAATCAGAGGCAGTGAATCAGAGGCGGGGAAACAGAGGCGGGGAATCAAATATAGGGAATCAGAGGTGGGGAATCAGAGGTTGTGATTCAGAGATGGGGAATCAAGGCGGGGAATCAGAGGCAGGGAATCAGACGCGGGGAATCAGAGGCGGGGATTCAGAGCTGGGGAATCAGAGGCGGTGAATCAGAGTTGGGGAATCAGAGGCAGGGAATCAGATATGGGGAATCAGAGGTGGGGAATCAGAGGCGGGGAAACAGAGGCGGGGAATCAGATATGGGGAATCAGAATTGGGGAATCAGGGGCAGGGAATCAGTGGCAGGGAATCAGAGGCGGGGAATCAGAGGCGGGGAATCAGAGGCAGGGAATCAGACACGGGGAATCAGAGTCGGGGAATCAGAGATGGGGAATCAGAGGCGGGGAATCAGAGGCAGGGAATCGGACTCCGGGAATCAGAGTCGGGGAATCAGAGCTGGGGAATCAGAGGCGGGGAATCAGAGTTGGGGAATCAGAGGCGGGGAATCAGATATGGGGAAATAGAGGCGGGGAATCAGATATGGGGAATCAGAGGTGTGGAATCAGAGGTTGGGAATCAGAGGCAGGGAATCAGAGCTGGCGAATCAGAGGCGGGGAATCAGTGGTGGGCAATCAGAGGCGGGGAATCAGATATGGGGAATCAGAGGCGGGGAATCAGAGGCGGGGAAACAGAGGCGGGGAATCAAATATAGGTAATCAGAGGTGGGGAATCAGAGGTTGTGAATCAGAGATGGGGAATCAAGGCGGGGAATCAGAGGCAGGGAATCAGACACGGGGAATCAGAGGCGGGGATTCAGAGCTGGGGAATCAGAGGCGGGGAATCAGAGTTGGGGAATCAGAGGCAGGGAATCAGATATGGGGAATCAGAGGCGGGAAATCAGAGGCGGGGAAACAGAGGCGGGGAATCAGATATGGGGAATCAGAGGTGGGGAATCAGGGGCAGGGAATCAGTGGCAGGGAATCAGAGGCGGGGAATCAGAGGCGGGGAATCAGAGGCAGGGAATCAGACACGGGGAATCAGAGGCGGGGAATCAGAGATGGGGTATCAGAGGCGGGGAATCAGAGGCAGGGAATCGGACGCCGGGAATCAGAGTCGGGGAATCAGAGCTGGGGAATCAGAGGCGGGGAATCAGAGTTGGGGAATCAGAGGCGGGGATTCAGATATGGGGAAATAGAGGCGGGGAATCAGATATGGGGAATCAGAGGTGTGGAATCAGAGGTTGGGAATCAGAGGAAGGGAATCAGAGTCGGGGAAACAGAGGCGGGGAATCAGATATGTGGAATCAGAGGTGGCGAATCAAAGGCGGTGAAACAGAGATGGTGAATCAGGGCAGGGAATCAGAGGCAGGGAATCAAACACGGGGAATCAGAGCTGGGGAATCAGAGGCGGGGAATCAGAGTTGGGAATCAGAGGCGGGGAATCAGAGGCGGGGAAACAGAGGCGAGGAATCAGATATGGGGAATCAGAGGTGGGGAATCAGAGGTTGGGAATCAGAGGCAGGGAATCAGAGGCGGGGAATCAGAGGCGGGGAATCAGAGGAAGGGAATCAGATGTGCGGAATCGGAGATGGGGAATCAGAGGCAGGGAATCAGAGGCGGGGAATCAGAGGCGGGGAATCAGAGGCCGGGAATCAGATATGGGGAAACTGAGGCGGGGAATCCGAGGCGGGGAAACAGAGGCGGGGAATCAGATATGGGGAATCAGAGGTGGGGAATCAGAGGTTGGGAATCAGAGGCAGGGAATCAGAGGCATGGAATCAGATGCAGGGAATCAGATGCGGGGCATCAGAGGCGGGGAATCAGAGCTGGGGAATCAGAGGTGGGGAATCAGATTTGGGGAATCAGAGGTGGGGACTTAGATATTGGGAAACAGAGGCGGGGAATCAGAGGCGGGGAAACAGAGGCTGGGAATCAGATATGGGGAATCAGAGGTGGGGAATCAGAGGCAGGGAATCAGATGTGCGGAATCAGAGATGGGGAATCAGAGGCAGGGAATCAGAATCAGAAGCAGGGAATCATAGGCCGGGAATCAGAGGCCGGAATCAGATGATGGGAATCAGAGGCCTGGAATCAGAGGCGGGTAATCAGAGGCAGGGAATCAGATGCGGGGAATCAGAGGCGGGGAATCAGAGCTGGGGAATCAGAGGCGGGGTATTTGAGTTGGGGAATCAGAGGCGGGGAATCAGATATGGGGAAACAGAGGTAGGGAATCAGAGGCGGGGAAACAGAGGCAGGGAATCAGATATGGGGAATCAGAGGCGGGGAATCAGAGGTGGGGAAACATAGGCAGGGAATCGGATGTGCGGAATCAGAGATGGGGAATCAGAGGCCGGGAATCAGAGGTGGTGAATCAGAGATGGGGAATCAGAGGCGGGGAATCAGAGGCAGGGTATCAGACGCGGGGAATCAGAGGTGGGCAATCAGAGGCGGGGAATCAGATATGGGGAATCAGAGGCGGGGAATCAGAGGCGGGGAAACAGAGGCGGGGAATCAGATATGGGGAATCAGAGGTGGGGCATCAGAGGTTGTGAATCACAGATGGGGAATCAGAGGCGGGGAATCAGAGGCAGGGAATCAGACGCGGGGAATCAGAGGCGGGGATTCAGAGCTGGGGAATCAGAAGCGGGGAATCAGAGTTGGGGAATCAGAGGCGGGGAATCAGATATGGGGAATCAGAGGCAGGGAATCAGAGGCGGGGAATCAGAGGCAGGGAATCAAACGTGGGGAATCTGAGGCGGGGAATCAGAGCTGGGGAATCAGAGGTGGGGAATCAGAGTTGGGGAATCAGAGGCAGGGAATTGGATGTGCGGAATCAGAGATGGGGAATCAGAGGTGGGGAATCAGAGGCGGTGAATCAGAGATGGGGAATCAGAGGCGGGGAATCAGAGGCAGGAAATCAGACACGGGGATTCAGAGGCTGGGAATCAGAGGCAGGGAATCAGACGCGGGGAATCTGAGGTGGGGAATCAGAGCTGGGGAATCTGAGGCAGGGAATCAGAGTTGGGGATTCAGAGGCGGGGAATCAGATATGGGGAAACAGAGGCGGGGAATCAGAGGCGGGCAAACAGAGGCGGGGAATTAGATATGGGGAATCAGAGGTAGGGAATCAGAGGTGGTGAATCAGTGATGGGGAATCACAGGCGGGGAATCAGAGGCAGGGAATAGAACGCGGGGAATCAGAGGCAGGGAATCAGAGCTGGGGAATCAGAGGCGGGGAATCATAGTTGGGAATCAGAGGCGGGAATCAGATATGGGGAAACAGAGGCGGGGAATCAGAGGCGGGGAAACAGAGGCGGGGAATCAGATATGGGGAATCGGATGCAGGGAATCAGAGGCGGGGAATCAGAGCTGGGGAATCAGAGGCGGGGAATCAGAGTTGGGGCATCAGAAGTGGGGAATTAGATATAGGGAAACAGAGGCGGGGAATCAGAGGCGGGGAAACAGAGGCGGGGAATCAGATATGGGGAATCAGAGGTGGGGAATCAGAGGCAGGGAATCAGATGTGCGGAATCAGAGATGGGGAATCAGAGGCAGGGAATCAGAAGCGGGGAATCAGAGGCCGGGAATCAGAGGCCGGGAATCAGATGCTGGGAATAAGAGGCCGGGAATCAGAGGAGGGGAATCAGAGTCCGGGAATCAGAGATGGGGATTCAGAGGCGGGGAATGAGATATGGAGAATCAGAGGCGGGGAATAAGAGGCGGGGAAACAGAGGTGGGGAATCAGATATGGGGAATCAGATGTGGCGAATCAAAGGCGGTGAATCAGAGATGGGGAATCAGAGGCGGGGAATCAGAGGCAGGGAATCAGATGTGGGGAATCAGAGGTGGGGAATCAGAGGCGGGGAATCAGAGGCGGAGAATCAGAGGCGGGCAATCAGATGCAGGGAATCAGAGGCAGGGAATCAGAGGCGGAGAATCAGAGGCGGGCAATCAGATGCAGGGAATCAGAGGCAGGGAATCAGAGGCAGGGAATCAGAAGCGGGGAATCAGAGGTGGGGAATCAGAGGCGGGGAATCAGAGGCAGGGAATCAGAAGCGGGGAATCAGAGGTGGGGAATCAGAGGCGGGGAATCAGAGGCGGAGAATAAGAGGCGGGCAATCAGATGCAGGGAATCAGAGGCAGGGAATCAGAGGCAGGGAATCAGAGGCATGGAATCTGAGGCAGGGAATCTGAGGTGGGGAATCAGAGGCGGGGAAACAGGTGGGTAAACAGAGGGGGGTAAACATAGGCGGGGAATCAGAGGCGCGGAATCAGAGGCGGGGAATCAGAGGCAGGGAATCAGAGGCGGGGAATCAGAGGCGGGGAATCAGATGCGGGGAATCAGAGGTGGGGAATCAGAGGCGGGGTATCAGAGGAGGGGAATCAGAGGCGGGGAATCAGAGGCGGGGAATCAGAGGCGGGGAATCAGAGGCGTGCAATCAGAGGCGGGGAATCAGAGGTGGGGAATCAGAAGTGTGCAATCAGAGGCGGGGAAACAGAGGCGGGGAATCAGATATGGGGTATCAGAGGTGGGGCATCAGAGGTTGTGAATCACAGATGGGGAATCAGAGGCGGGGAATCAGAGGCAGGGAATCAGACGCGGGGAATCAGAGGCGTGGATTCAGAGCTGGGGAATCAGAGGCGGGGAATCAGAGTTGGGGAATCAGAGGCGGGGAATCAGATATGGGGAATCAGAGGCAGGGAATCAGAGGCGGGAAAACAGAGGCGGGGAATCAGATATGGGGAATCAGAGGCGGGGAATCAGAGGCAGGGAATTAGACACGGGGAATCAGAGGCGGGGAATCAGAGATGGGGAATCAGAGGCGGGGAATCAGAGGCAGGGAATCGGATGCCGGGAATCAGAGGCGGGATATCAGAGCTGGGTAATCAGAGGCGGGGAATCAGAGTTGGGGAATCAGAGGCGGCGAAGCAGATATGGGGAAATAGAGGCGGGGAATCAGATATGGGGAATCAGAGGCGGGGAATCAGATATGGGGAATCAGAGGCTGGGAATCAGAGGGGGGGAAACAGAGGCGGTGAATAAGATGTGGGGAATCAGGGGCGGGGAATCAGTGGCAGGGAATCAGAGGCGGGGTATCAGAGGCGGGGAATCAAAGGAAGGGAATCAAAGGAAGGGAATCAGACACGGGGAATCAGAGGTGGGGAATCAGAGATGGGGAATCAGAGGCGGGGAATCACAGGCAGGGAATCAGACGCGGGGAATCAGAGGCGGGGAATCAGAGCTGGGGAATCAGAGGTGGGGAATCAGAGTCGGGGAATCAGAGGCAGGGAATCGGTTGTGCAGAATCAGAGATGGGGAATCAGATGTGGGGAATCAGAGGCAGTGAATCAGAGATGGGGAATCAGAGGCGGGGAATCAGAGGCAGGAAATCAGACAGGGATTCAGAGGCTGGGAATCAGACGGGGGGAATCAAAGGCGGGGAATCAGAGCTGGTGAATCAGAGGCAGGGAATCAGAGTTGGGGATTCAGAGGCGGGGAATCAGATATGGGGAAACAGAGGCGGGGAATGAGAGGCGGGCAAGCAGAGGCGGGGAATTAGATATGGGGAATCAGAGGTGGGAAATCAGACATGGGGAATCGGATGCGGGGAATCAGAGGCGGGGAATCAGAGCTGGGGAATCAGATGTGGGGAATCAGAGTTGGGGCATCAGAGGTGGGGAATTAGATATGGGGAATCAGAGGCGGGGAATCAGAGGCGGGGAAACAGAGGCGGGGAATCAGATATGGGGAAACAGAGGTGGGGAATCAGAGGCGGGGAAACAGAGGCGGGGAATCAGACATGGTGAATCGGATGCGGGGAATCAGAGGCGGGGAATCAGAGCTGGGGAATCAGAGGTGGGGAATCAGAGTTGGGGCATCAGAGGTGGGGAATAAGATATGGGGAAACAGAGGCGGGGAATCAGAGGCGGGGAAACAGAGGCGGGGAATCAGATATGGGGAATCAGAGGTGGGGAATCAGAGGCAGGGAATCAGATGTGCGGAATCAGAGATGGGGAATCAGAGGCAGGGAATCAGAATCAGAAGCGGGGAATCAGAGGCCGGGAATCAGAGGCCGGGAGTCAAATGCTGGGAATAAGAGGCCGGGAATCAGAGGTGGGGATTCAGAGTCTGGGAATCAGAGATGGGGATTCAGAGGCGGGGAATGAGATATGGAGAATCAGAGGCGGGGAATCAGAGGCGGGGAAACAGAGGTGGGGAATCAGATATGGGGAATCAGAGGTGGCGAATCAAAGGCAGTGAATCAGAGATGGGGAATCAGAGGCGGGGAATCAGAGGCAGGGAATCAGATGCGGGGATTCAGAGGCGGGGAATCAGAGCTGGCGAATCAGAGGGTGGGAATCAGAGGTGGGCAATCAGAGCCGGGGAATCAGATATGGGGAATCAGAGGCGGGGAAACAGAGGCGGGGAATCAGATATGGGGAATCAGAGGTGGGGAATCAGAGGTTGTGAATCAGAGATGGGGAATCAATGCGGGGAATCAGAGGGAGGGAATCAGATGCGGGGAATCAGAGGCGGGGATTCAGAGCTGGGGAATCAGAGGCGGGGAATCAGAGTTGGGGAATCAGAGGCAGGGAATCAGATATGGGGAATCAGAGGCGGGGAATCAGAGGCGGGGAAACAGAGGCGGGGAATCAGATATGGGGAATCAGAGGCGGGGAATCAGATATGGGGAATCAGAGGCAGGGAATCAGAGGCGGGGAATCAGAGGCAGGGAATCAGACGCGGGGAATCTGAGGCGGGGAATCAGAGCTGGGGAATCAGAGGTGGGGAATCAGAGTTGGGGAATCAGAGGCAGGGAATTGGATGTGCGGAATCAGAGATGGGGAATCAGAGGTGGGGAATCAGAGGCGGTGAATCAGAGATGGGGAATCAGAGGCGGGGAATCAGAGGCAGGAAATCAGACACGGGGATTCAGAGGCTGGGAATCAGAGGCAGGGAATCAGACGCGGGGAATCTGAGGCGGGGAATCAGAGCTGGGGAATCTGAGGCAGGGAATCAGAGTTGGGGATTCAGAGGCGGGGAATCAGATATGGGGAAACAGAGGCGGGGAATCAGAGGCGGGCAAACAGAGGCGGGGAATTAGATATGGGGAATCAGAGGTAGGGAATCAGAGGTGGTGAATCAGTGATGGGGAATCACAGGCGGGGAATCAGAGGCAGGGAATAGAACGCGGGGAATCAGAGGCAGGGAATCAGAGCTGGGGAATCGGAGGCGGGGAATCATAGTTGGGAATCAGAGGCGGGAATCAGATATGGGGAAACAGAGGCGGGGAATCAGAGGCGGGGAAACAGAGGCGGGGAATCAGATATGGGGAATCGGATGCAGGGAATCAGAGGCGGGGAATCAGAGCTGGGGAATCAGAGGCGGGGAATCAGAGTTGGGACATCAGAGGTGGGGAATTAGATATAGGGAAACAGAGGCGGGGAATCAGAGGCGGGGAAACAGAGGCGGGGAATCAGATATGGAGAATCAGAGGTGGGGAATCAGAGGCAGGGAATCAGATGTGCGGAATCAGAGATGGGGAATCAGAGGCAGGGAATCAGAAGCGGGGAATCAGAGGCCGGGAATCAGAGGCCGGGAATCAGATGCTGGGAATAAGAGGCCGGGAATCAGAGGAGGGGAATCAGAGTCCGGGAATCAGAGATGGGGATTCAGAGGCGGGGAATGAGATATGGAGAATCAGAGGCGGGGAATAAGAGGCGGGGAAACAGAGGTGGGGAATCAGATATGGGGAATCAGAGGTGGCGAATCAAAGGCGGTGAATCAGAGATGGGGAATCAGAGGCGGGGAATCAGAGGCAGGGAATCAGATGCGGGGAATCAGAGGCGGGGAATCAGAGCTGGCGAATCAGAGGCTGGGAATCAGAGGTGGGCAATCAGAGGCGGGGAATCAGATATGGGGAATCAGAGGCGGGGAATCAGAGGCGGGGAAACAGAGGCGGGGAATCAAATATAGGGAATCAGAGGTGGGGAATCAGAGGTTGTGAATCAGAAATGGGGAATCAAGGCGGGGAATCAGAGGCAGGGAATCAGACGCGGGGAAACAGCGGCGGGGATTCAGAGCTAGGGAATCAGAGGCGGGGAATCAGAGTTGGGGAATCAGAGGCAGGGAATCAGATATGGGGAATCAGAGGTGGGGAATCAGAGGCCGGGAATCAGATATGGGGAAACAGAGGCGGGGAATCCGAGGCGGGGAAACAGAGGCGGGGAATCAGATATGGGGAATCAGAGGTGGGGAATCAGAGGTTGGGAATCAGAGGCAGGGAATCAGAGGCTTGGAATCAGAGGCGGGGAAACAGAGGCGGGGAATCAGATATGGGGAATCAGAGGTGGGGAATCAGAGGCAGGGAATGAGATGTGCGGAATCAGAGATGGGGAATCAGAGGCAGGGAATCAGAATCAGAAGAAGGGAATCAGAGGCCGGGAATCAGAGGCCGGAATCAGATGCTGGGAATCAGAGGCCTGGAATCAGAGGCGGGGAATCAGAGGCAGGGAATCAGATGCCGGGAATCAGAGGCGGGGAATCAGAGCTGGGGAATCAGAGGCGGGGTATTAGAGTTGGGGAATCAGAGGCGGGGAATCAGATATGGGGAAACAGAGGTGGGGAATCAGAGGCGGGGAAACAGAGGCAGGGAATCAGATATGGGGAATCAGAGGTGGGGCATCAGAGGTTGTGAATCACAGATGGGGAATCAGAGGCGGGGAATCAGAGGCAGGGAATCAGACGCGGGGAATCAGAGGCGGGGATTCAGAGCTGTGGAATCAGAAGCGGGGAATCAGAGTTGGGGAATCAGAGGCGGGGAATCAGATATGGGGAATCAGAGGCAGGGAATCAGAGGCGGGGAATCAGAGGCAGGGAATCAGACGCGGGGAATCTGAGGCGGGGAATCAGAGCTGGGGAATCAGAGGTGGGGAATCAGAGTTGGGGAATCAGATGCAGGGAATTGGATGTGCGGAATCAGAGAGGGGGAATCAGAGGTGGGGAATCAGAGGCGGTGAATCAGAGATGGGGAATCAGAGGCGGGGAATCAGAGGCAGGAAATCAGACACGGGGATTCAGAGGCTGGGAATCAGACGGGGGGAATCAAAGGCGGGGAATCAGAGCTGGGGAATCTGAGGCAGGGAATCAGATATGGGGAAACAGAGGCGGGGAATCAGAGGCGGGCAAACAGAGGCGGGGAATTAGATATGGGGAATCAGAGGTAGGGAATCAGAGGTGGTGAATCAGTGATGGGGAATCACAGGCGGGGAATCAGAGGCAGGGAATAGGACGCGGGGAATCAGAGGCAGGGAATCAGAGCTGGGGAATCAGAGGAGGGGATTCATAGTTGGGAATCAGAGCTGGGAATCAGATATGGGGAAACAGAGGCGGGGAATCAGAGGCGGTGAAACAGAGGCGGGGAATCAGATATGGGGAATCGGATGCAGGGAATCAGAGGCGGGGAATCAGAGCTGGGGAATCAGAGGCGGGGAATCAGAGTTGGGGCATCAGAGGTGGGGAATTAGATATAGGGAAACAGAGGCGGGGAATCAGAGGCGGGGAAACAGAGGCGGGGAATCAGATATGGGGTATCAGAGGTGGGGAATCAGAGGCAGGGAATCAGATGTGCGGAATCAGAGATGGGGAATAAGAGGCAGGGAATCAGAATCAGAAGCGGGGAATCAGAGGCCGGGAATCAGAGGCCGGGAATCAGATGCTGGGAATAAGAGGCCGGGAATCAGAGGTGGGGAATCAGATATGGGGAATCAGAGGTGGCGAATCAAAGGCGGTGAATCAGAGATGGGGAATCAGAGGCGGGGAATCAGAGGCAGGGAATCAGATGCGGGGAATCAGAGGCGGGGAATCAGAGCTGGCGAATCAGAGGCTGGGAATCAGAGGTGGGCAATCAGAGGCGGGGAATCAGATATGGGGAATCAGAGGCGGGGAATCAGAGGCGGGGAAACAGAGGCGGGGAATCAAATATAGGGAATCAGAGGTGGGGAATCAGAGGTTGTGAATCAGAGATGGGGAATCAAGGCGGGGAATCAGAGGCAGGGAATCAGACGCGGGGAATCAGAGTCGGGGATTCAGAGCTGGGGAATCAGAGGCGGGGAATCAGAGTTGGGGAATCAGAGGCAGGGAATCAGATATGGGGAATCAGAGGCGGGGAATCAGAGGCGGGGAAACAGAGGCGGGGAATCAGATGTGGGGAATCAGAGGTGGGGAATCAGGGGCAGGAAATCAGTGGCAGGGAATCAGAGGCGGGGAATCAGAGGCGGGGAATCAAAGGCAGGGAATCAGACACGGGGAATCAGAGGCGGGGAATCAGAGATGGGGAATCAGAGGCGGGGAATCAGAGGCAGGGAATCGGATGCCGGGAATCAGAGTCGGGGAATCAGAGCTGGGGAATCAGAGGCGGGGAATCAGAGTTGGGACATCAGAGGTGGGGAATTAGATATAGGGAAACAGAGGCGGGGAATCAGAGGCGGGGAAACAGAGGCGGGGAATCAGATATGGAGAATCAGAGGTGGGGAATCAGAGGCAGGGAATCAGATGTGCGGAATCAGAGATGGGGAATCAGAGGCAGGGAATCAGAAGCGGGGAATCAGAGGCCGGGAATCAGAGGCCGGGAATCAGATGCTGGGAATAAGAGGCCGGGAATCAGAGGAGGGGAATCAGAGTCCGGGAATCAGAGATGGGGATTCAGAGGCGGGGAATGAGATATGGAGAATCAGAGGCGGGGAATAAGAGGCGGGGAAACAGAGGTGGGGAATCAGATATGGGGAATCAGAGGTGGCGAATCAAAGGCGGTGAATCAGAGATGGGGAATCAGAGGCGGGGAATCAGAGGCAGGGAATCAGATGCGGGGAATCAGAGGCGGGGAATCAGAGCTGGCGAATCAGAGGCTGGGAATCAGAGGTGGGCAATCAGAGGCGGGGAATCAGATATGGGGAATCAGAGGCGGGGAATCAGAGGCGGGGAAACAGAGGCGGGGAATCAAATATAGGGAATCAGAGGTGGGGAATCAGAGGTTGTGAATCAGAAATGGGGAATCAAGGCGGGGAATCAGAGGCAGGGAATCAGACGCGGGGAAACAGCGGCGGGGATTCAGAGCTAGGGAATCAGAGGCGGGGAATCAGAGTTGGGGAATCAGAGGCAGGGAATCAGATATGGGGAATCAGAGGTGGGGAATCAGAGGCCGGGAATCAGATATGGGGAAACAGAGGCGGGGAATCCGAGGCGGGGAAACAGAGGCGGGGAATCAGATATGGGGAATCAGAGGTGGGGAATCAGAGGTTGGGAATCAGAGGCAGGGAATCAGAGGCTTGGAATCAGAGGCGGGGAAACAGAGGCGGGGAATCAGATATGGGGAATCAGAGGTGGGGAATCAGAGGCAGGGAATGAGATGTGCGGAATCAGAGATGGGGAATCAGAGGCAGGGAATCAGAATCAGAAGAAGGGAATCAGAGGCCGGGAATCAGAGGCCGGAATCAGATGCTGGGAATCAGAGGCCTGGAATCAGAGGCGGGGAATCAGAGGCAGGGAATCAGATGCCGGGAATCAGAGGCGGGGAATCAGAGCTGGGGAATCAGAGGCGGGGTATTAGAGTTGGGGAATCAGAGGCGGGGAATCAGATATGGGGAAACAGAGGTGGGGAATCAGAGGCGGGGAAACAGAGGCAGGGAATCAGATATGGGGAATCAGAGGTGGGGCATCAGAGGTTGTGAATCACAGATGGGGAATCAGAGGCGGGGAATCAGAGGCAGGGAATCAGACGCGGGGAATCAGAGGCGGGGATTCAGAGCTGGGGAATCAGAAGCGGGGAATCAGAGTTGGGGAATCAGAGGCGGGGAATCAGATATGGGGAATCAGAGGCAGGGAATCAGAGGCGGGGAATCAGAGGCAGGGAATCAGACGCGGGGAATCTGAGGCGGGGAATCAGAGCTGGGGAATCAGAGGTGGGGAATCAGAGTTGGGGAATCAGAGGCAGGGAATTGGATGTGCGGAATCAGAGAGGGGGAATCAGAGGTGGGGAATCAGAGGCGGTGAATCAGAGATGGGGAATCAGAGGCGGGGAATCAGAGGCAGGAAATCAGACACGGGGATTCAGAGGCTGGGAATCAGACGGGGGGAATCAAAGGCGGGGAATCAGAGCTGGGGAATCTGAGGCAGGGAATCAGATATGGGGAAACAGAGGCGGGGAATCAGAGGCGGGCAAACAGAGGCGGGGAATTAGATATGGGGAATCAGAGGTAGGGAATCAGAGGTGGTGAATCAGTGATGGGGAATCACAGGCGGGGAATCAGAGGCAGGGAATAGGACGCGGGGAATCAGAGGCAGGGAATCAGAGCTGGGGAATCAGAGGAGGGGATTCATAGTTGGGAATCAGAGCTGGGAATCAGATATGGGGAAACAGAGGCGGGGAATCAGAGGCGGTGAAACAGAGGCGGGGAATCAGATATGGGGAATCGGATGCAGGGAATCAGAGGCGGGGAATCAGAGCTGGGGAATCAGAGGCGGGGAATCAGAGTTGGGGCATCAGAGGTGGGGAATTAGATATAGGGAAACAGAGGCGGGGAATCAGAGGCGGGGAAACAGAGGCGGGGAATCAGATATGGGGTATCAGAGGTGGGGAATCAGAGGCAGGGAATCAGATGTGCGGAATCAGAGATGGGGAATAAGAGGCAGGGAATCAGAATCAGAAGCGGGGAATCAGAGGCCGGGAATCAGAGGCCGGGAATCAGATGCTGGGAATAAGAGGCCGGGAATCAGAGGTGGGGAATCAGATATGGGGAATCAGAGGTGGCGAATCAAAGGCGGTGAATCAGAGATGGGGAATCAGAGGCGGGGAATCAGAGGCAGGGAATCAGATGCGGGGAATCAGAGGCGGGGAATCAGAGCTGGCGAATCAGAGGCTGGGAATCAGAGGTGGGCAATCAGAGGCGGGGAATCAGATATGGGGAATCAGAGGCGGGGAATCAGAGGCGGGGAAACAGAGGCGGGGAATCAAATATAGGGAATCAGAGGTGGGGAATCAGAGGTTGTGAATCAGAGATGGGGAATCAAGGCGGGGAATCAGAGGCAGGGAATCAGACGCGGGGAATCAGAGTCGGGGATTCAGAGCTGGGGAATCAGAGGCGGGGAATCAGAGTTGGGGAATCAGAGGCAGGGAATCAGATATGGGGAATCAGAGGCGGGGAATCAGAGGCGGGGAAACAGAGGCGGGGAATCAGATGTGGGGAATCAGAGGTGGGGAATCAGGGGCAGGAAATCAGTGGCAGGGAATCAGAGGCGGGGAATCAGAGGCGGGGAATCAAAGGCAGGGAATCAGACACGGGGAATCAGAGGCGGGGAATCAGAGATGGGGAATCAGAGGCGGGGAATCAGAGGCAGGGAATCGGATGCCGGGAATCAGAGTCGGGGAATCAGAGCTGGGGAATCAGAGGCGGGGAATCAGAGTTGGGGAATCAGAGGCGGGGAATCCGATATGGGGAAATAGAGGCGGGGAATCAGATATGGGGAATCAGAGGTGTGGAATCAGAGGTTGGGAATCAGAGGCAGGGAATCAGAGTCGGGGAAACAGAGGCGGGGAATCAGATATGGGGAATCAGAGGTGGCAAATCAAAGGCGCTGAAACAGAGATGGGGAATCAGGGCAGGGAATCAGAGGCAGGGAATCAAACACGGGGAATCAGAGCTGGGGAATCAGAGGCGGGGAATCAGAGTTTGGAATCAGAGGCGGGGAATCAGAGGCGGGGAAACAGAGGCAGGGAATCAGATATGGGGAATCAGAGGCAGGGAATCAGAATCAGAAGAAGGGAATCAGAGGCCGGGAATCAGAGGCCGGAATCAGATGCTGGGAATCAGAGGCCTGGAATCAGAGGCGGGGAATCAGAGGCAGGGAATCAGATGCGGGGAATCAGAGGCGGGGAATCAGAGCTGGGGAATCAGAGGCGGGGTATTAGAGTTGGGGAATCAGAGGCGGGGAATCAGATATGGGGAAACAGAGGTGGGGAATCAGAGGCGGGGAAACAGAGGCAGGGAATCAGATATGGGGAATCAGAGGTGGGGCATCAGAGGTTGTGAATCACAGATGGGGAATCAGAGGCGGGGAATCAGAGGCAGGGAATCAGACGCGGGGAATCAGAGGCGGGGATTCAGAGCTGGGGAATCAGAAGCGGGGAATCAGAGTTGGGGAATCAGAGGCGGGGAATCAGATATGGGGAATCAGAGGCAGGGAATCAGAGGCGGGGAATCAGAGGCAGGGAATCAGACGCGGGGAATCTGAGGCGGGGAATCAGAGCTGGGGAATCAGAGGTGGGGAATCAGAGTTGGGGAATCAGAGGCAGGGAATTGGATGTGCGGAATCAGAGAGGGGGAATCAGAGGTGGGGAATCAGAGGCGGTGAATCAGAGATGGGGAATCAGAGGCGGGGAATCAGAGGCAGGAAATCAGACACGGGAATTCAGAGGCTGGGAATCAGACGGGGGGAATCAAAGGCGGGGAATCAGAGCTGGGGAATCTGAGGAAGGGAATCAGAGTTGGGGATTCAGAGGCGGGGAATCAGATATGGGGAAACAGAGGCGGGGAATCAGAGGCGGGCAAACAGAGGCGGGGAATTAGATATGGGGAATCAGAGGTAGGGAATCAGAGGTGGTGAATCAGTGATGGGGAATCACAGGCGGGGAATCAGAGGCAGGGAATAGGACGCGGGGAATCAGAGGCAGGGAATCAGAGCTGGGGAATCAGAGGAGGGGATTCATAGTTGGGAATCAGAGGCGGGAATCAGATATGGGGAAACAGAGGCGGGGAATCAGAGGCGGTGAAACAGAGGCGGGGAATCAGATATGGGGAATCGGATGCAGGGAATCAGAGGCGGGGAATCAGAGCTGGGCAATCAGAGGCGGGGAATCAGAGTTGGGGCATCAGAGGTGGGGAATTAGATATAGTGAAACAGAGGCGGGGAATCAGAGGCGGGGAAACAGAGGCGGGGAATCAGATATGGGGAATCAGAGGTGGGGAATCAGAGGCAGGGAATCAGATGTGCAGAATCAGAGATGGGGAATAAGAGGCAGGGAATCAGAATCAGAAGCGGGGAATCAGAGGCCGGGAATCAGAGGCCGGGAATCAGATGCTGGGAATAAGAGGCCGGGAATCAGAGGTGGGGAATCAGAGTTGGGGAATCAGAGGCGGGGAATCAGATATGGGGAATCAGAGGCAGGGAATCAGAGGCGGGAAAACAGAGGCGGGGAATCAGATATGGGGAATCAGAGGCGGGGAATCAGAGGCAGGGAATCAGACACGGGGAATCAGAGGCGGGGAATCAGAGATGGGGAATCAGAGGCGGGGAATCAGAGGCAGGGAATCAGAATCAGAAGCGGGGAATCAGAGGCCGGGAATCAGAGGCCGGGAATCAGATGCTGGGAATAAGAGGCCGGGAATCAGAGGTGGGGAATCAGATATGGGGAATCAGAGGTGGCGAATCAAAGGCGGTGAATCAGAGATGGGGAATCAGAGGCGGGGAATCAGAGGCAGGGAATCAGATGCGGGGAATCAGAGGCGGGGAATCAGAGCTGGCGAATCAGAGGCTGGGAATCAGAGGTGGGCAATCAGAGGCGGGGAATCAGATATGGGGAATCAGAGGTTGTGAATCAGAGATGGGGAATCAAGGCGGGGAATCAAAGGCAGGGAATCAGACGCGGGGAATCAGAGGCGGGGATTCAGAGCTGGGGAATCAGAGGCGGGGAATCAGAGTTGGGGAATCAGAGGCAGGGAATCAGATATGGGGAATCAGAGGCGGGGAATCAGAGGCGGGGAAACAGAGGCGGGGAATCAGATGTGGGGAATCAGAGGTGGGGAATCAGGGGCAGGAAATCAGTGGCAGGGAATCAGAGGCGGGGAATCAGAGGCGGGGAATCAAAGGCAGGGAATCAGACACGGGGAATCAGAGGCGGGGAATCAGAGATGGGGAATCAGAGGCGGGGAATCAGAGGCAGGGAATCGGATGCCGGGAATCAGAGTCGGGGAATCAGAGCTGGGGAATCAGAGGCGGGGAATCAGAGTTGGGGAATCAGAGGCGGGGAATCCGATATGGGGAAATAGAGGCGGGGAATCAGATATGGGGAATCAGAGGTGTGGAATCAGAGGTTGGGAATCAGAGGCAGGGAATCAGAGTCGGGGAAACAGAGGCGGGGAATCAGATATGGGGAATCAGAGGTGGCGAATCAAAGGCGCTGAAACAGAGATGGGGAATCAGGGCAGGGAATCAGAGGCAGGGAATCAAACACGGGGAATCAGAGCTGGGGAATCAGAGGCGGGGAATCAGAGTTTGGAATCAGAGGCGGGGAATCAGAGGCGGGGAAACAGAGGCAGGGAATCAGATATGGGGAATCAGAGGCAGGGAATCAGAATCAGAAGAAGGGAATCAGAGGCCGGGAATCAGAGGCCGGAATCAGATGCTGGGAATCAGAGGCCTGGAATCAGAGGCGGGGAATCAGAGGCAGGGAATCAGATGCGGGGAATCAGAGGCGGGGAATCAGAGCTGGGGAATCAGAGGCGGGGTATTAGAGTTGGGGAATCAGAGGCGGGGAATCAGATATGGGGAAACAGAGGTGGGGAATCAGAGGCGGGGAAACAGAGGCAGGGAATCAGATATGGGGAATCAGAGGTGGGGCATCAGAGGTTGTGAATCACAGATGGGGAATCAGAGGCGGGGAATCAGAGGCAGGGAATCAGACGCGGGGAATCAGAGGCGGGGATTCAGAGCTGGGGAATCAGAAGCGGGGAATCAGAGTTGGGGAATCAGAGGCGGGGAATCAGATATGGGGAATCAGAGGCAGGGAATCAGAGGCGGGGAATCAGAGGCAGGGAATCAGACGCGGGGAATCTGAGGCGGGGAATCAGAGCTGGGGAATCAGAGGTGGGGATTCAGAGTTGGGGAATCAGAGGCAGGGAATTGGATGTGCGGAATCAGAGAGGGGGAATCAGAGGTGGGGAATCAGAGGCGGTGAATCAGAGATGGGGAATCAGAGGCGGGGAATCAGAGGCAGGAAATCAGACACGGGAATTCAGAGGCTGGGAATCAGACGGGGGGAATCAAAGGCGGGGAATCAGAGCTGGGGAATCTGAGGAAGGGAATCAGAGTTGGGGATTCAGAGGCGGGGAATCAGATATGGGGAAACAGAGGCGGGGAATCAGAGGCGGGCAAACAGAGGCGGGGAATTAGATATGGGGAATCAGAGGTAGGGAATCAGAGGTGGTGAATCAGTGATGGGGAATCACAGGCGGGGAATCAGAGGCAGGGAATAGGACGCGGGGAATCAGAGGCAGGGAATCAGAGCTGGGGAATCAGAGGAGGGGATTCATAGTTGGGAATCAGAGGCGGGAATCAGATATGGGGAAACAGAGGCGGGGAATCAGAGGCGGTGAAACAGAGGCGGGGAATCAGATATGGGGAATCGGATGCAGGGAATCAGAGGCGGGGAATCAGAGCTGGGCAATCAGAGGCGGGGAATCAGAGTTGGGGCATCAGAGGTGGGGAATTAGATATAGGGAAACAGAGGCGGGGAATCAGAGGCGGGGAAACAGAGGCGGGGAATCAGATATGGGGAATCAGAGGTGGGGAATCAGAGGCAGGGAATCAGATGTGCAGAATCAGAGATGGGGAATAAGAGGCAGGGAATCAGAATCAGAAGCGGGGAATCAGAGGCCGGGAATCAGAGGCCGGGAATCAGATGCTGGGAATAAGAGGCCGGGAATCAGAGGTGGGGAATCAGAGTTGGGGAATCAGAGGCGGGGAATCAGATATGGGGAATCAGAGGCAGGGAATCAGAGGCGGGAAAACAGAGGCGGGGAATCAGATATGGGGAATCAGAGGCGGGGAATCAGAGGCAGGGAATCAGACACGGGGAATCAGAGGCGGGGAATCAGAGATGGGGAATCAGAGGCGGGGAATCAGAGGCAGGGAATCAGAATCAGAAGCGGGGAATCAGAGGCCGGGAATCAGAGGCCGGGAATCAGATGCTGGGAATAAGAGGCCGGGAATCAGAGGTGGGGAATCAGATATGGGGAATCAGAGGTGGCGAATCAAAGGCGGTGAATCAGAGATGGGGAATCAGAGGCGGGGAATCAGAGGCAGGGAATCAGATGCGGGGAATCAGAGGCGGGGAATCAGAGCTGGCGAATCAGAGGCTGGGAATCAGAGGTGGGCAATCAGAGGCGGGGAATCAGATATGGGGAATCAGAGGTTGTGAATCAGAGATGGGGAATCAAGGCGGGGAATCAAAGGCAGGGAATCAGACGCGGGGAATCAGAGGCGGGGATTCAGAGCTGGGGAATCAGAGGCGGGGAATCAGAGTTGGGGAATCAGAGGCAGGGAATCAGATATGGGGAATCAGAGGCGGGGAATCAGAGGCGGGGAAACAGAGGCGGGGAATAAAGAGGTGGGGAATCAGGGGCAGGGAATCAGTGGCAGGGAATCAGAGGCGGGGAATCAGAGGCGGGGAATCAAAGGCAGGGAATCAGACACGGGGAATCAGAGGCGGGGAATCAGAGATGGGGAATCAGAGGCGGGGAATCAGAGGCAGGGAATCGGATGCCGGGAATCAGAGTCGGGGAATCAGAGCTGGGGAATCAGAGGCGGGGAATCAGAGTTGGGGAATCAGAGGCGGGGAATCAGATATGGGGAAATAGAGGCGGGGAATCAGATATGGGGAATCAGAGGTGTAGAATCAGAGGTTGGGAATCAGAGGCAGGGCATCAGAGTCGGGGAAACAGAGGCGGGGAATCAGATATGGGGAATCAGAGGTGGCGAATCAAAGGCGGTGAAACAGAGATGGGGAATCAGGGCAGGGAATCAGAGGCAGGGAATCAAACACGGGGAATCAGAGCAGGGGAATCAGAGGCGGGGAATCAGAGTTGGGAATCAGAGGCGGGGATTCTGAGGCGGGGAAACAGAGGCGGGGAATCAGATATGGGGAATCAGAGGTGGGGAATCCGAGGTTGGGAATCAGAGGCAGGGAATCAGAGGCGGAAAATCAGAGGCGGGGAATCAGAGGAAGGGAGTCAGATGTGCGGAATCGGAGATGGGGAATCAGAGGCAGGGAATCAGAGGCGGGGAATCAGAGGCGGGGAATCAGAGGCCGGGAATCAGATATGGGGAAACAGAGGCGGGGAATCCGAGGCGGGGAAACAGAGGCGGGGAATCAGATATGGGGAATCAGAGGTGGGGAATCAGAGGTTGGGAATCAGAGGCAGGGAATCAGAGGCTTGGAATCAGATGCAGGGAATCAGATGCGGGGAATCAGAGGCGGGGAATTAGAGCTGGGGAATCAGAGGTGGGGAATCAGATTTGGGGAATCAGAGGCGGGGACTTAGATATTGGGAAACAGAGGCGGGGAATCAGAGGCGGGGAAACCCAGGCGGGGAATCAGATATGGGTTATCAGAGGTGGGGAATCAGAGGCAAGGAATCAGATGTGCGGAATCAGAGATGGGGAATCAGAGGCAGGGAATCAGAATCAGAAGCAGGGAATCAGAGGCCGGGAATCAGAGGCCGGAATCAGATGCTGGGAATCAGAGGCCTGGAATCAGAGGCGGGGAATCAGAGGCAGGGAATCAGATGCGGGGAATCAGAGGCGGGGAATCAGAGCTGGGGAATCAGAGGCGGGGTATTAGAGTTGGGGAATCAGAGGCGGGGAATCAGATATGGGGAAACAGAGGTGGGGAATCAGAGGCGGGGAAACAGAGGCAGGGAATCAGATATGGGGAATCAGAGGCGGGGAATCAGAGGTGGGGAATCATAGGCAGGGAATCGGATGTGCGGAATCAGAGATGGGGAATCAGAGGCTGGGAATCAGAGGTGGTGAATCAGAGATGGGGAATCAGAGGCGGGGAATCAGAGGCAGGGAATCAGACGCCGGGAATCAGAGATGGGCAATCAGAGGCGGGGAATCAGATATGGGGAATCAGAGGCGGGGAATTAGAGGCGGGGAAACAGAGGCGGGGAATCAGATATGGGGAATCAGAGGTGGGGCATCAGAGGTTGTGAATCACAGATGGGGAATCAGAGGCGGGGAATCAGAGGCAGGGAATCAGACGCGGGGAATCAGAGGCGGGGATTCAGAGCTGGGGAATCAGAGGCTGGGAATCAGAGTTGGGGAATCAGAGGCGGGGAATCAGATATGGGGAATCAGAGGCAGGGAATCAGAGGCGGGAAAACAGAGGCGGGGAATCAGATATGGGGAATCAGAGGCGGGGAATCAGAGGCAGGGAATCAGACACGGGGAATCAGAGGCGGGGAATCAGAGATGGGGAATCAGAGGCGGGGAATCAGAGGCAGGGAATCGGATGCCGGGAATCAGAGGCGGGAAATCAGAGCTGGGGAATCAGAGGCGGGGAATCAGAGTTGGGGAATCAGAGGCGGCGAAGCAGATATGGGGAAATAGAGGCGGGGAATCAGATATGGGGAATCAGAGGCGGGGTATCAGATATGGGGTATCAGAGGCTGGGAATCAGAGGGGGGGAAACAGAGGCGGGGAATAAGATATGGGGAATCAGAGGTGGGGAATCAGGGGCGGGGAATCAGTGGCAGGGAATCAGAGGCGGGGAATCAGAGGCGGGGAATCAAAGGAAGGGAATCAGACACGGGGAATCAGAGGTCGGGAATCAGAGATGGGGAATCAGAGGCGGGGAATCACAGGCAGGGAATCAGACGCGGGGAATCAGAGGCGGGGAATCAGAGCTGGGGAATCAGAGGTGGGGAATCAGAGTCGGGGAATCATAGGCAGGGAATCGGTTGTGCGGAATCAGAGATGGGGAATCAGATGTGGGGAATCAGAGGCAGTGAATCAGACGCGGGGAAACAGAGGCGGGGAATCAAATATAGGGAATCAGAGGTGAGGAATCAGAGGTTGTGAATCAGAGATGGGGAATCAAGGCGGGGAATCAGAGGCAGGGAATCAGACGCGGGGAATCAGAGGCGGGGATTCAGAACTGGGGAATCAGAGGCGGTGAATCAGAGTTGGGGAATCAGAGGCAGGGAATCAGATATGGGGAATCAGAGGTGGGGAATCAGAGGCGGGGAAACAGAGGCGGGGAATCAGATATGGGGAATCAGAATTGGGGAATCAGGGGCAGGGAATCAGTGGCAGGGAATCAGAGGCGGGGAATCAGAGGCGGGGAATCAGAGGCAGGGAATCAGACACGGGGAATCAGAGGCGGGGAATCAGAGATGGGGAATCAGAGGCGGGGAATCAGAGGCAGGGAATCGGACTCCGGGAATCAGAGCTGGGGAATCAGAGGCGGGGAATCAGAGTTGGGGAATCAGAGGCGGGGAATCAGATATGGGGAAATAGAGGCGGGGAATCAGATATGGGGAATCAGAGGTGTGGAATCAGAGGTTGGGAATCAGAGGCAGGGAATCAGAGGCGGGGAAACAGAGGCGGGTAATCAGATATGGGGAATCAGAGGTGGCGAATCAAAGGCGGTGAAACAGAGATGGGGAATCAGGGCAGGGAATCAGAGGCAGGGAGTCAAACACGGGGAATCAGAGCTGGGGAATCAGAGGCGGGGAATCAGAGTTGGGAATCAGAGGCGGGGAATCAGAGGCGGGGAAACAAAGGCGGGGAATCAGATATGGGGAATCAGAGGTGGGGAATCCGAGGTTGGGAATCAGAGGCAGGGAATCAGAGGCGGGGAATCAGAGGCGGGGAATCAGATGAAGGGAATCAGATGTGCGGAATCGGAGATGGGGAATCAGAGGCAGGATATCAGAGGCGGGGAATCAGATGCTGGGAATAAGAGGCCGGGAATCAGAGGTGGGGAATCAGATATGGGGAATCAGAGGTGGCGAATCAAAGGCGGTGAATCAGAGATGGGGAATCAGAGGCGGGGAATCAGAGGCAGGGAATCAGATGCAGGGAATCAGAGGCGGGGAATCAGAGCTGGCGAATCAGAGGCTGGGAATCAGAGGTGGGCAATCAGAGGCGGGGAATCAGATATGGGGTATCAGAGGCGGGGAATCAGAGGCGGGGAAACAGAGGCGGGGATTCAAATATAGGGAATCAGAGGTGAGGAATCAGAGGTTGTGAATCAGAGATGGGGAATCAAGGCGGGGAATCAGAGGCAGGGAATCAGACGCTGGGAATCAGAGGCGGGGATTCAGAGCTGGGGAATCAGAGGCGGGGAATCAGAGTTGGGGAATCAGAGGCAGGGAATCAGATATGGGGAATCAGAGGCGGGGAATCAGAGGCGGGGAATCAGAGGCGGGGAATCAAAGGCAGGGAATCAGACACGGGGAATCAGAGGCGGGGAATCAGAGATGGGGAATCAGAGGCGGGGAATCAGAGGCAGGGAATCGGATGCCGGAAATCAGAGTCGGGGAATCAGAGCTGGGGAATCAGAGGCGGGGAATCAGAGGCGGGGAATCAGATGTGGGGAATCAGAGGTGGGGAATCAGGGGCAGGGAATCAGTGGCAGGGAATCAGAGGCGGGGTATCAGAGGCGGGGAATCAAAGGCAGGGAATCAGACACGGGGAATCAGAGGCGGGGAATCAGAGA
Source organism: Narcine bancroftii (assembly GCF_036971445.1). Classification (NCBI taxonomy): domain Eukaryota; kingdom Metazoa; phylum Chordata; class Chondrichthyes; order Torpediniformes; family Narcinidae; genus Narcine; species Narcine bancroftii. Next base: position 106,869,155 of record NC_091474.1, on the reverse strand, counting down.
TGGGGAATCAGAGGCGGGGAATCAGAGGCAGGGAATCGGATGCCGGGAATCAGAGTCGGGGAATCAGAGCTGGGGAATCAGAGGCGGGGAATCAGAGTTGGGGAATCAGAGGCGGGGAATCAGATATGGGGAAATAGAGGCGGGGAATCAGATATGGGGAATCAGAGGTGTGGAATCAGAGGTTGGGAATCAGAGGCAGGGAATCAGAGTCGGGGAAACAGAGGCGGGGAATCAGATATGGGGAATCAGAGGTGGCGAATCAAAGGCGGTGGAACAGAGATGGGGAAACAGGGCAGGGAATCAGAGGCAGGGAATCAAACACGGGGAAACAGAGCTGGGGAATCAGAGGCGGGGAATCAGAGTTGGGAATCAGAGGCGGGGAATCTGAGGCGGGGAAACAGAGGCGGGGAATCAGATATGGGGAATCAGAGGTGGGGAATCCGAGGTTGGGAATCAGAGGCAGGGAATCAGAGGCGGAAAATCAGAGGCGGGGAATCAGAGGAAGGGAATCAGATGTGCGGAATCGGAGATGGGGAATCAGAGGCAGGGAATCAGAGGCGGGGAAACAGAGGCGGGGAATCAGAGGCCGGGAATCAGATATGGGGAAACAGAGGCGGGGAATCCGAGGCGGGGAAACAGAGGCGGGGAATCAGATATGGGGAATGAGAGGTGGGGAATCAGAGGTTGGGAATCAGAGGCAGGGAATCAGAGGCTTGGAATCAGATGCAGGGAATCAGATGCGGGGAATCAGAGGCGGGGAATCAGAGCTGGGGAATCAGAGGTGGGGAATCAGATTTGGGGAATCAGAGGCGGGGACTTAGATATTGGGAAACAGAGGCGGGGAATCAGAGGCGGGGAAACCCAGGCGGGGAATCAGATATGGGGAATCAGAGGTGGGGAATCAGAGGCAAGGAATCAGATGTGCGGAATCAGAGATGGGGAATCACAGGCAGGGAATCAGAATCAGAAGCAGGGAATCAGAGGCAGGGAATCAGAGGCCGGAATCAGATGCTGGGAATCAGAGGCCTGGAATCAGAGGCGGGGAATCAGAGGCAGGGAATCAGATGCGGGGAATCAGAGGCGGGGAATCAGAGCTGGGGAATCAGAGGCGGGGTATTAGAGTTGGGGAATCAGAGGCGGGGAATCAGATATGGGGAAACAGAGGTGGGGAATCAGAGGCGGGGAAACAGAGGCAGGGAATCAGATATGGGGAATCAGAGGCGGGGAATCAGAGGTGGGGAATCATAGGCAGGGAATCGGATGTGCGGAATCAGAGATGGGGAATCAGAGGCTGGGAATCAGAGGTGGTGAATCAGAGATGGGGAATCAGAGGCGGGGAATCAGAGGCAGGGAATCAGACGCGGGGAATCAGAGGTGGGCAATCAGAGGCGGGGAATCAGATATGGGGAATCAGAGGCGGGGAATCAGAGGCGGGGAAACAGAGGCGGGGAATCAGATATGGGGAATCAGAGGTGGGGCATCAGAGGTTGTGAATCACAGATGGGGAATCAGAGGCGGGGAATCAGAGGCAGGGAATCAGATGCGGGGAATCAGAGGCGGGGATTCAGAGCTGGGGAATCAGAGGCTGGGAATCAGAGTTGGGGAATCAGAGGCGGGGAATCAGATATGAGGAATCAGAGGCAGGGAATCAGAGGCGGGAAAACAGAGGCGGGGAATCAGATATGGGGAATCAGAGGCGGGGAATCAGAGGCAGGGAATCAGACACGGGGAATCAGAGGCGGGGAATCAGAGATGGGGAATCAGAGGCGGGGAATCAGAGGCAGGGAATCGGATGCCGGGAATCAGAGGCGGGAAATCAGAGCTGGGGAATCAGAGGCGGGGAATCAGAGTTGGGGAATCAGAGGCGGCGAAGCAGATATGGGGAAATAGAGGCGGGGAATCAGATATGGGGAATCAGAGGCGGGGAATCAGATATGGGGAATCAGAGGCTGGGAATCAGAGGGGGGGTAACAGAGGCGGGGAATAAGATATGGGGAATCAGAGGTGGGGAATCAGGGGCGGGGAATCAGTGGCAGGGAATCAGAGGCGGGGAATCAGAGGCGGGGAATCAAAGGGGGGGTAACAGAGGCGGGGAATAAGATATGGGGAATCAGAGGTGGGGAATCAGGGGCGGGGAATCAGTGGCAGGGAATCAGAGGCGGGGAATCAGAGGCGGGGAATCAAAGGAAGGGAATCAGACACGGGGAATCAGAGGTGGGGAATCAGAGATCGGGAATCAGAGGCGGGGAATCACAGGCAGGGAATCAGACGCGGGGAATCAGAGGCGGGGAATCAGAGCTGGGGAATCAGAGGTGGGGAATCAGAGTCGGGGAATCATAGGCAGGGAATCGGTTGTGCGGAATCAGAGATGGGGTATCAGATGTGGGGAATCAGAGGCAGTGAATCAGAGGCGGGGAAACAGAGGCGGGGAATCAAATATAGGGAATCAGAGGTGGGGAATCAGAGGTTGTGAATCAGAGATGGGGAATCAAGGCGGGGAATCAGAGGCAGGGAATCAGACGCGGGGAATCAGAGGCGGGGATTCAGAGCTGGGGAATCAGAGGCGGTGAATCAGAGTTGGGGAATCAGAGGCAGGGAATCAGATATGGGGAATCAGAGGTGGGGAATCAGAGGCGGGGAAACAGAGGCGGGGAATCAGATATGGGGAATCAGAATTGGGGAATCAGGGGCAGGGAATCAGTGGCAGGGAATCAGAGGCGGGGAATCAGAGGCGGGGAATCAGAGGCAGGGAATCAGACACGGGGAATCAGAGGCGGGGAATCAGAGATGGGGAATCAGAGGCGGGGAATCAGAGGCAGGGAATCGGACTCCGGGAATCAGAGTCGGGGAATCAGAGCTGGGGAATCAGAGGCGGGGAATCAGAGTTGGGGAATCAGAGGCGGGGAATCAGATATGGGGAAATAGAGGCGGGGAATCAGATATGGTGAATCAGAGGTGTGGAATCAGAGGTTGGGAATCAGAGGCAGGGAATCAAAGTCGGGGAAACAGAGGCGGGTAATCAGATATGGGGATTCAGAGGTGGCGAATCAAAGGCGGTGAAACAGAGATGGGGAATCAGGGCAGGGAATCAGAGGCAGGGAATCAAACACGGGGAATCAGAACTGGGGAATCAGAGGCGGGGAATCAGAGTTGGGAATCAGAGGCGGGGAATCAGAGGCGGGGAAACAGAGGCGGGGAATCAGATATGGGGAATCAGAGGTGGGGAATCCGAGGTTGGGAATCAGAGGCAGGGAATCAGAGGCGGGGAATCAGAGGCGGGGAATCAGAGGAAGGGAATCAGATGTGCGGAATCGTAGATGGGGAATCAGAGGCAGGGAATCAGAGGCGGGGAATCAGAGGCGGGGAATCAGAGGCCGGGAATAAGATATGGGGAAACAGAGGCGGGGAATCCGAGGCGGGGAAACAGAGGCGGGGAATCAGATATGGGGAATCAGAGGTGGGGAATCAGAGGTTGGGAATCAGAGGCAGGGAATCAGAGGCTTGGAATCAGATGCAGGGAATCAGATGCGGGGAATCAGAGGCGGGGAATCAGAGCTGGGGAATCAGAGGTGGGGAATCAGATTTGGGGAATCAGAGGCGGGGACTTAGATATTGGGAAACAGAGGCGGGGAATCAGAGGCGGGGAAACCCAGGCGGGGAATCAGATATGGGGAATCAGAGGTGGGGAATCAGAGGCAAGGAATCAGATGTGCGGAATCAGAGATGGGGAATCACAGGCAGGGAATCAGAATCAGAAGCAGGGAATCAGAGGCAGGGAATCAGAGGCCGGAATCAGATGCTGGGAATCAGAGGCCTGGAATCAGAGGCGGGGAATCAGAGGCAGGGAATCAGATGCGGGGAATCAGAGGCGGGGAATCAGAGCTGGGGAATCAGAGGCGGGGTATTAGAGTTGGGGAATCAGAGGCGGGGAATCAGATATGGGGAAACAGAGGTGGGGAATCAGAGGCGGGGAAACAGAGGCAGGGAATCAGATATGGGGAATCAGAGGCGGGGAATCAGAGGTGGGGAATCATAGGCAGGGAATCGGATGTGCGGAATCAGAGATGGGGAATCAGAGGCTGGGAATCAGAGGTGGTGAATCAGAGATGGGGAATCAGAGGCGGGGAATCAGAGGCAGGGAATCAGACGCGGGGAATCAGAGGTGGGCAATCAGAGGCGGGGAATCAGATATGGGGAATCAGAGGCGGGGAATCAGAGGCGGGGAAACAGAGGCGGGGAATCAGATATGGGGAATCAGAGGTGGGGCATCAGAGGTTGTGAATCACAGATGGGGAATCAGAGGCGGGGAATCAGAGGCAGGGAATCAGATGCGGGGAATCAGAGGCGGGGATTCAGAGCTGGGGAATCAGAGGCTGGGAATCAGAGTTGGGGAATCAGAGGCGGGGAATCAGATATGAGGAATCAGAGGCAGGGAATCAGAGGCGGGAAAACAGAGGCGGGGAATCAGATATGGGGAATCAGAGGCGGGGAATCAGAGGCAGGGAATCAGACACGGGGAATCAGAGGCGGGGAATCAGAGATGGGGAATCAGAGGCGGGGAATCAGAGGCAGGGAATCGGATGCCGGGAATCAGAGGCGGGAAATCAGAGCTGGGGAATCAGAGGCGGGGAATCAGAGTTGGGGAATCAGAGGCGGCGAAGCAGATATGGGGAAATAGAGGCGGGGAATCAGATATGGGGAATCAGAGGCGGGGAATCAGATATGGGGAATCAGAGGCTGGGAATCAGAGGGGGGGTAACAGAGGCGGGGAATAAGATATGGGGAATCAGAGGTGGGGAATCAGGGGCGGGGAATCAGTGGCAGGGAATCAGAGGCGGGGAATCAGAGGCGGGGAATCAAAGGGGGGGTAACAGAGGCGGGGAATAAGATATGGGGAATCAGAGGTGGGGAATCAGGGGCGGGGAATCAGTGGCAGGGAATCAGAGGCGGGGAATCAGAGGCGGGGAATCAAAGGAAGGGAATCAGACACGGGGAATCAGAGGTGGGGAATCAGAGATCGGGAATCAGAGGCGGGGAATCACAGGCAGGGAATCAGACGCGGGGAATCAGAGGCGGGGAATCAGAGCTGGGGAATCAGAGGTGGGGAATCAGAGTCGGGGAATCATAGGCAGGGAATCGGTTGTGCGGAATCAGAGATGGGGTATCAGATGTGGGGAATCAGAGGCAGTGAATCAGAGGCGGGGAAACAGAGGCGGGGAATCAAATATAGGGAATCAGAGGTGGGGAATCAGAGGTTGTGAATCAGAGATGGGGAATCAAGGCGGGGAATCAGAGGCAGGGAATCAGACGCGGGGAATCAGAGGCGGGGATTCAGAGCTGGGGAATCAGAGGCGGTGAATCAGAGTTGGGGAATCAGAGGCAGGGAATCAGATATGGGGAATCAGAGGTGGGGAATCAGAGGCGGGGAAACAGAGGCGGGGAATCAGATATGGGGAATCAGAATTGGGGAATCAGGGGCAGGGAATCAGTGGCAGGGAATCAGAGGCGGGGAATCAGAGGCGGGGAATCAGAGGCAGGGAATCAGACACGGGGAATCAGAGGCGGGGAATCAGAGATGGGGAATCAGAGGCGGGGAATCAGAGGCAGGGAATCGGACTCCGGGAATCAGAGTCGGGGAATCAGAGCTGGGGAATCAGAGGCGGGGAATCAGAGTTGGGGAATCAGAGGCGGGGAATCAGATATGGGGAAATAGAGGCGGGGAATCAGATATGGTGAATCAGAGGTGTGGAATCAGAGGTTGGGAATCAGAGGCAGGGAATCAAAGTCGGGGAAACAGAGGCGGGTAATCAGATATGGGGATTCAGAGGTGGCGAATCAAAGGCGGTGAAACAGAGATGGGGAATCAGGGCAGGGAATCAGAGGCAGGGAATCAAACACGGGGAATCAGAACTGGGGAATCAGAGGCGGGGAATCAGAGTTGGGAATCAGAGGCGGGGAATCAGAGGCGGGGAAACAGAGGCGGGGAATCAGATATGGGGAATCAGAGGTGGGGAATCCGAGGTTGGGAATCAGAGGCAGGGAATCAGAGGCGGGGAATCAGAGGCGGGGAATCAGAGGAAGGGAATCAGATGTGCGGAATCGTAGATGGGGAATCAGAGGCAGGGAATCAGAGGCGGGGAATCAGAGGCGGGGAATCAGAGGCCGGGAATAAGATATGGGGAAACAGAGGCGGGGAATCCGAGGCGGGGAAACAGAGGCGGGGAATCAGATATGGGGAATCAGAGGTGGGGAATCAGAGGTTGGGAATCAGAGGCAGGGAATCAGAGGCTTGGAATCAGATGCAGGGAATCAGATGCGGGGAATCAGAGGCGGGGAATCAGAGCTGGGGAATCAGAGGTGGGGAATCAGATTTGGGGAATCAGAGGCGGGGACTTAGATATTGGGAAACAGAGGCGGGGAATCAGAGGCGGGGAAACCCAGGCGGGGAATCAGATATGGGGAATCAGAGGTGGGGAATCAGAGGCAAGGAATCAGATGTGCGGAATCAGAGATGGGGAATCAGAGGCAGGGAATCAGAATCAGAAGCAGGGAATCAGAGGCCGGGAATCAGATGCCTGGAATCAGAGGCGGGGATTCAGAGGCAGGGAATCAGATGCGGGGAATCAGAGGCGGGGAATCAGAGCTGGGGAATCAGAGGCGGGGTATTAGAGTTGGGGAATCAGAGGCGGGGAATCAGATATGGGGAAACAGAGGTGGGGAATCAGAGGCGGGGAAACAGAGGCAGGGAATCAGATATGGGGAATCAGAGGCGGGGAATCAGAGGTGGGGAATCAGAGGCGGGGAATCAGAGGCGGGGAATCAGAGGCGGGGAATCAGAAGTGGGGAATCAGAGGTGGGGAATCAGAGGCGGGGAATCAGAGGCGGGGAATCAGAGGCGGGCAATCAGATGCAGGGAATCAGAGGCAGGGCATCAGAGTCGGGGAAACAGAGGCGGGGAATCAGATATGGGGAATCAGAGGTGGCGAATCAAAGGCGGTGAAACAGAGATGGGGAATCAGGGCAGGGAATCAGAGGCAGGGAATCAAACACGGGGAATCAGAGCAGGGGAATCAGAGGCGGGGAATCAGAGTTGGGAATCAGAGGCGGGGATTCTGAGGCGGGGAAACAGAGGCGGGGAATCAGATATGGGGAATCAGAGGTGGGGAATCCGAGGTTGGGAATCAGAGGCAGGGAATCAGAGGCGGAAAATCAGAGGCGGGGAATCAGAGGAAGGGAGTCAGATGTGCGGAATCGGAGATGGGGAATCAGAGGCAGGGAATCAGAGGCGGGGAATCAGAGGCGGGGAATCAGAGGCCGGGAATCAGATATGGGGAAACAGAGGCGGGGAATCCGAGGCGGGGAAACAGAGGCGGGGAATCAGATATGGGGAATCAGAGGTGGGGAATCAGAGGTTGGGAATCAGAGGCAGGGAATCAGAGGCTTGGAATCAGATGCAGGGAATCAGATGCGGGGAATCAGAGGCGGGGAATTAGAGCTGGGGAATCAGAGGTGGGGAATCAGATTTGGGGAATCAGAGGCGGGGACTTAGATATTGGGAAACAGAGGCGGGGAATCAGAGGCGGGGAAACCCAGGCGGGGAATCAGATATGGGTTATCAGAGGTGGGGAATCAGAGGCAAGGAATCAGATGTGCGGAATCAGAGATGGGGAATCAGAGGCAGGGAATCAGAATCAGAAGCAGGGAATCAGAGGCCGGGAATCAGAGGCCGGAATCAGATGCTGGGAATCAGAGGCCTGGAATCAGAGGCGGGGAATCAGAGGCAGGGAATCAGATGCGGGGAATCAGAGGCGGGGAATCAGAGCTGGGGAATCAGAGGCGGGGTATTAGAGTTGGGGAATCAGAGGCGGGGAATCAGATATGGGGAAACAGAGGTGGGGAATCAGAGGCGGGGAAACAGAGGCAGGGAATCAGATATGGGGAATCAGAGGCGGGGAATCAGAGGTGGGGAATCATAGGCAGGGAATCGGATGTGCGGAATCAGAGATGGGGAATCAGAGGCTGGGAATCAGAGGTGGTGAATCAGAGATGGGGAATCAGAGGCGGGGAATCAGAGGCAGGGAATCAGACGCCGGGAATCAGAGATGGGCAATCAGAGGCGGGGAATCAGATATGGGGAATCAGAGGCGGGGAATTAGAGGCGGGGAAACAGAGGCGGGGAATCAGATATGGGGAATCAGAGGTGGGGCATCAGAGGTTGTGAATCACAGATGGGGAATCAGAGGCGGGGAATCAGAGGCAGGGAATCAGACGCGGGGAATCAGAGGCGGGGATTCAGAGCTGGGGAATCAGAGGCTGGGAATCAGAGTTGGGGAATCAGAGGCGGGGAATCAGATATGGGGAATCAGAGGCAGGGAATCAGAGGCGGGAAAACAGAGGCGGGGAATCAGATATGGGGAATCAGAGGCGGGGAATCAGAGGCAGGGAATCAGACACGGGGAATCAGAGGCGGGGAATCAGAGATGGGGAATCAGAGGCGGGGAATCAGAGGCAGGGAATCGGATGCCGGGAATCAGAGGCGGGAAATCAGAGCTGGGGAATCAGAGGCGGGGAATCAGAGTTGGGGAATCAGAGGCGGCGAAGCAGATATGGGGAAATAGAGGCGGGGAATCAGATATGGGGAATCAGAGGCGGGGTATCAGATATGGGGTATCAGAGGCTGGGAATCAGAGGGGGGGAAACAGAGGCGGGGAATAAGATATGGGGAATCAGAGGTGGGGAATCAGGGGCGGGGAATCAGTGGCAGGGAATCAGAGGCGGGGAATCAGAGGCGGGGAATCAAAGGAAGGGAATCAGACACGGGGAATCAGAGGTCGGGAATCAGAGATGGGGAATCAGAGGCGGGGAATCACAGGCAGGGAATCAGACGCGGGGAATCAGAGGCGGGGAATCAGAGCTGGGGAATCAGAGGTGGGGAATCAGAGTCGGGGAATCATAGGCAGGGAATCGGTTGTGCGGAATCAGAGATGGGGAATCAGATGTGGGGAATCAGAGGCAGTGAATCAGACGCGGGGAAACAGAGGCGGGGAATCAAATATAGGGAATCAGAGGTGAGGAATCAGAGGTTGTGAATCAGAGATGGGGAATCAAGGCGGGGAATCAGAGGCAGGGAATCAGACGCGGGGAATCAGAGGCGGGGATTCAGAACTGGGGAATCAGAGGCGGTGAATCAGAGTTGGGGAATCAGAGGCAGGGAATCAGATATGGGGAATCAGAGGTGGGGAATCAGAGGCGGGGAAACAGAGGCGGGGAATCAGATATGGGGAATCAGAATTGGGGAATCAGGGGCAGGGAATCAGTGGCAGGGAATCAGAGGCGGGGAATCAGAGGCGGGGAATCAGAGGCAGGGAATCAGACACGGGGAATCAGAGGCGGGGAATCAGAGATGGGGAATCAGAGGCGGGGAATCAGAGGCAGGGAATCGGACTCCGGGAATCAGAGCTGGGGAATCAGAGGCGGGGAATCAGAGTTGGGGAATCAGAGGCGGGGAATCAGATATGGGGAAATAGAGGCGGGGAATCAGATATGGGGAATCAGAGGTGTGGAATCAGAGGTTGGGAATCAGAGGCAGGGAATCAGAGGCGGGGAAACAGAGGCGGGTAATCAGATATGGGGAATCAGAGGTGGCGAATCAAAGGCGGTGAAACAGAGATGGGGAATCAGGGCAGGGAATCAGAGGCAGGGAGTCAAACACGGGGAATCAGAGCTGGGGAATCAGAGGCGGGGAATCAGAGTTGGGAATCAGAGGCGGGGAATCAGAGGCGGGGAAACAAAGGCGGGGAATCAGATATGGGGAATCAGAGGTGGGGAATCCGAGGTTGGGAATCAGAGGCAGGGAATCAGAGGCGGGGAATCAGAGGCGGGGAATCAGATGAAGGGAATCAGATGTGCGGAATCGGAGATGGGGAATCAGAGGCAGGATATCAGAGGCGGGGAATCAGATGCTGGGAATAAGAGGCCGGGAATCAGAGGTGGGGAATCAAAGGCGGTGAATCAGAGATGGGGAATCAGAGGCGGGGAATCAGAGGCAGGGAATCAGATGCAGGGAATCAGAGGCGGGGAATCAGAGCTGGCGAATCAGAGGCTGGGAATCAGAGGTGGGCAATCAGAGGCGGGGAATCAGATATGGGGTATCAGAGGCGGGGAATCAGAGGCGGGGAAACAGAGGCGGGGATTCAAATATAGGGAATCAGAGGTGAGGAATCAGAGGTTGTGAATCAGAGATGGGGAATCAAGGCGGGGAATCAGAGGCAGGGAATCAGACGCTGGGAATCAGAGGCGGGGATTCAGAGCTGGGGAATCAGAGGCGGGGAATCAGAGTTGGGGAATCAGAGGCAGGGAATCAGATATGGGGAATCAGAGGCGGGGAATCAGAGGCGGGGAATCAGAGGCGGGGAATCAAAGGCAGGGAATCAGACACGGGGAATCAGAGGCGGGGAATCAGAGATGGGGAATCAGAGGCGGGGAATCAGAGGCAGGGAATCGGATGCCGGAAATCAGAGTCGGGGAATCAGAGCTGGGGAATCAGAGGCGGGGAATCAGAGGCGGGGAATCAGATGTGGGGAATCAGAGGTGGGGAATCAGGGGCAGGGAATCAGTGGCAGGGAATCAGAGGCGGGGTATCAGAGGCGGGGAATCAAAGGCAGGGAATCAGACACGGGGAATCAGAGGCGGGGAATCAGAGATGGGGAATCAGAGGCGGGGAATCAGAGGCAGGGAATCGGATGCCGGGAATCAGAGTCGGGGAATCAGAGCTGGGGAATCAGAGGCGGGGAATCAGAGTTGGGGAATCAGAGGCGGGGAATCAGATATGGGGAAATAGAGGCGGGGAATCAGATATGGGGAATCAGAGGTGTGGAATCAGAGGTTGGGAATCAGAGGCAGGGAATCAGAGTCGGGGAAACAGAGGCGGGGAATCAGATATGGGGAATCAGAGGTGGCGAATCAAAGGCGGTGGAACAGAGATGGGGAAACAGGGCAGGGAATCAGAGGCAGGGAATCAAACACGGGGAAACAGAGCTGGGGAATCAGAGGCGGGGAATCAGAGTTGGGAATCAGAGGCGGGGAATCTGAGGCGGGGAAACAGAGGCGGGGAATCAGATATGGGGAATCAGAGGTGGGGAATCCGAGGTTGGGAATCAGAGGCAGGGAATCAGAGGCGGAAAATCAGAGGCGGGGAATCAGAGGAAGGGAATCAGATGTGCGGAATCGGAGATGGGGAATCAGAGGCAGGGAATCAGAGGCGGGGAAACAGAGGCGGGGAATCAGAGGCCGGGAATCAGATATGGGGAAACAGAGGCGGGGAATCCGAGGCGGGGAAACAGAGGCGGGGAATCAGATATGGGGAATGAGAGGTGGGGAATCAGAGGTTGGGAATCAGAGGCAGGGAATCAGAGGCTTGGAATCAGATGCAGGGAATCAGATGCGGGGAATCAGAGGCGGGGAATCAGAGCTGGGGAATCAGAGGTGGGGAATCAGATTTGGGGAATCAGAGGCGGGGACTTAGATATTGGGAAACAGAGGCGGGGAATCAGAGGCGGGGAAACCCAGGCGGGGAATCAGATATGGGGAATCAGAGGTGGGGAATCAGAGGCAAGGAATCAGATGTGCGGAATCAGAGATGGGGAATCACAGGCAGGGAATCAGAATCAGAAGCAGGGAATCAGAGGCAGGGAATCAGAGGCCGGAATCAGATGCTGGGAATCAGAGGCCTGGAATCAGAGGCGGGGAATCAGAGGCAGGGAATCAGATGCGGGGAATCAGAGGCGGGGAATCAGAGCTGGGGAATCAGAGGCGGGGTATTAGAGTTGGGGAATCAGAGGCGGGGAATCAGATATGGGGAAACAGAGGTGGGGAATCAGAGGCGGGGAAACAGAGGCAGGGAATCAGATATGGGGAATCAGAGGCGGGGAATCAGAGGTGGGGAATCATAGGCAGGGAATCGGATGTGCGGAATCAGAGATGGGGAATCAGAGGCTGGGAATCAGAGGTGGTGAATCAGAGATGGGGAATCAGAGGCGGGGAATCAGAGGCAGGGAATCAGACGCGGGGAATCAGAGGTGGGCAATCAGAGGCGGGGAATCAGATATGGGGAATCAGAGGCGGGGAATCAGAGGCGGGGAAACAGAGGCGGGGAATCAGATATGGGGAATCAGAGGTGGGGCATCAGAGGTTGTGAATCACAAATGGGGAATCAGAGGCGGGGAATCAGAGGCAGGGAATCAGATGCGGGGAATCAGAGGCGGGGATTCAGAGCTGGGGAATCAGAGGCTGGGAATCAGAGTTGGGGAATCAGAGGCGGGGAATCAGATATGAGGAATCAGAGGCAGGGAATCAGAGGCGGGAAAACAGAGGCGGGGAATCAGATATGGGGAATCAGAGGCGGGGAATCAGAGGCAGGGAATCAGACACGGGGAATCAGAGGCGGGGAATCAGAGATGGGGAATCAGAGGCGGGGAATCAGAGGCAGGGAATCGGATGCCGGGAATCAGAGGCGGGAAATCAGAGCTGGGGAATCAGAGGCGGGGAATCAGAGTTGGGGAATCAGAGGCGGCGAAGCAGATATGGGGAAATAGAGGCGGGGAATCAGATATGGGGAATCAGAGGCGGGGAATCAGATATGGGGAATCAGAGGCTGGGAATCAGAGGGGGGGTAACAGAGGCGGGGAATAAGATATGGGGAATCAGAGGTGGGGAATCAGGGGCGGGGAATCAGTGGCAGGGAATCAGAGGCGGGGAATCAGAGGCGGGGAATCAAAGGGGGGGTAACAGAGGCGGGGAATAAGATATGGGGAATCAGAGGTGGGGAATCAGGGGCGGGGAATCAGTGGCAGGGAATCAGAGGCGGGGAATCAGAGGCGGGGAATCAAAGGAAGGGAATCAGACACGGGGAATCAGAGGTGGGGAATCAGAGATCGGGAATCAGAGGCGGGGAATCACAGGCAGGGAATCAGACGCGGGGAATCAGAGGCGGGGAATCAGAGCTGGGGAATCAGAGGTGGGGAATCAGAGTCGGGGAATCATAGGCAGGGAATCGGTTGTGCGGAATCAGAGATGGGGTATCAGATGTGGGGAATCAGAGGCAGTGAATCAGAGGCGGGGAAACAGAGGCGGGGAATCAAATATAGGGAATCAGAGGTGGGGAATCAGAGGTTGTGAATCAGAGATGGGGAATCAAGGCGGGGAATCAGAGGCAGGGAATCAGACGCGGGGAATCAGAGGCGGGGATTCAGAGCTGGGGAATCAGAGGCGGTGAATCAGAGTTGGGGAATCAGAGGCAGGGAATCAGATATGGGGAATCAGAGGTGGGGAATCAGAGGCGGGGAAACAGAGGCGGGGAATCAGATATGGGGAATCAGAATTGGGGAATCAGGGGCAGGGAATCAGTGGCAGGGAATCAGAGGCGGGGAATCAGAGGCGGGGAATCAGAGGCAGGGAATCAGACACGGGGAATCAGAGGCGGGGAATCAGAGATGGGGAATCAGAGGCGGGGAATCAGAGGCAGGGAATCGGACTCCGGGAATCAGAGTCGGGGAATCAGAGCTGGGGAATCAGAGGCGGGGAATCAGAGTTGGGGAATCAGAGGCGGGGAATCAGATATGGGGAAATAGAGGCGGGGAATCAGATATGGTGAATCAGAGGTGTGGAATCAGAGGTTGGGAATCAGAGGCAGGGAATCAAAGTCGGGGAAACAGAGGCGGGTAATCAGATATGGGGATTCAGAGGTGGCGAATCAAAGGCGGTGAAACAGAGATGGGGAATCAGGGCAGGGAATCAGAGGCAGGGAATCAAACACGGGGAATCAGAACTGGGGAATCAGAGGCGGGGAATCAGAGTTGGGAATCAGAGGCGGGGAATCAGAGGCGGGGAAACAGAGGCGGGGAATCAGATATGGGGAATCAGAGGTGGGGAATCCGAGGTTGGGAATCAGAGGCAGGGAATCAGAGGCGGGGAATCAGAGGCGGGGAATCAGAGGAAGGGAATCAGATGTGCGGAATCGTAGATGGGGAATCAGAGGCAGGGAATCAGAGGCGGGGAATCAGAGGCGGGGAATCAGAGGCCGGGAATAAGATATGGGGAAACAGAGGCGGGGAATCCGAGGCGGGGAAACAGAGGCGGGGAATCAGATATGGGGAATCAGAGGTGGGGAATCAGAGGTTGGGAATCAGAGGCAGGGAATCAGAGGCTTGGAATCAGATGCAGGGAATCAGATGCGGGGAATCAGAGGCGGGGAATCAGAGCTGGGGAATCAGAGGTGGGGAATCAGATTTGGGGAATCAGAGGCGGGGACTTAGATATTGGGAAACAGAGGCGGGGAATCAGAGGCGGGGAAACCCAGGCGGGGAATCAGATATGGGGAATCAGAGGTGGGGAATCAGAGGCAAGGAATCAGATGTGCGGAATCAGAGATGGGGAATCACAGGCAGGGAATCAGAATCAGAAGCAGGGAATCAGAGGCAGGGAATCAGAGGCCGGAATCAGATGCTGGGAATCAGAGGCCTGGAATCAGAGGCGGGGAATCAGAGGCAGGGAATCAGATGCGGGGAATCAGAGGCGGGGAATCAGAGCTGGGGAATCAGAGGCGGGGTATTAGAGTTGGGGAATCAGAGGCGGGGAATCAGATATGGGGAAACAGAGGTGGGGAATCAGAGGCGGGGAAACAGAGGCAGGGAATCAGATATGGGGAATCAGAGGCGGGGAATCAGAGGTGGGGAATCATAGGCAGGGAATCGGATGTGCGGAATCAGAGATGGGGAATCAGAGGCTGGGAATCAGAGGTGGTGAATCAGAGATGGGGAATCAGAGGCGGGGAATCAGAGGCAGGGAATCAGACGCGGGGAATCAGAGGTGGGCAATCAGAGGCGGGGAATCAGATATGGGGAATCAGAGGCGGGGAATCAGAGGCGGGGAAACAGAGGCGGGGAATCAGATATGGGGAATCAGAGGTGGGGCATCAGAGGTTGTGAATCACAGATGGGGAATCAGAGGCGGGGAATCAGAGGCAGGGAATCAGATGCGGGGAATCAGAGGCGGGGATTCAGAGCTGGGGAATCAGAGGCTGGGAATCAGAGTTGGGGAATCAGAGGCGGGGAATCAGATATGAGGAATCAGAGGCAGGGAATCAGAGGCGGGAAAACAGAGGCGGGGAATCAGATATGGGGAATCAGAGGCGGGGAATCAGAGGCAGGGAATCAGACACGGGGAATCAGAGGCGGGGAATCAGAGATGGGGAATCAGAGGCGGGGAATCAGAGGCAGGGAATCGGATGCCGGGAATCAGAGGCGGGAAATCAGAGCTGGGGAATCAGAGGCGGGGAATCAGAGTTGGGGAATCAGAGGCGGCGAAGCAGATATGGGGAAATAGAGGCGGGGAATCAGATATGGGGAATCAGAGGCGGGGAATCAGATATGGGGAATCAGAGGCTGGGAATCAGAGGGGGGGTAACAGAGGCGGGGAATAAGATATGGGGAATCAGAGGTGGGGAATCAGGGGCGGGGAATCAGTGGCAGGGAATCAGAGGCGGGGAATCAGAGGCGGGGAATCAAAGGGGGGGTAACAGAGGCGGGGAATAAGATATGGGGAATCAGAGGTGGGGAATCAGGGGCGGGGAATCAGTGGCAGGGAATCAGAGGCGGGGAATCAGAGGCGGGGAATCAAAGGAAGGGAATCAGACACGGGGAATCAGAGGTGGGGAATCAGAGATCGGGAATCAGAGGCGGGGAATCACAGGCAGGGAATCAGACGCGGGGAATCAGAGGCGGGGAATCAGAGCTGGGGAATCAGAGGTGGGGAATCAGAGTCGGGGAATCATAGGCAGGGAATCGGTTGTGCGGAATCAGAGATGGGGTATCAGATGTGGGGAATCAGAGGCAGTGAATCAGAGGCGGGGAAACAGAGGCGGGGAATCAAATATAGGGAATCAGAGGTGGGGAATCAGAGGTTGTGAATCAGAGATGGGGAATCAAGGCGGGGAATCAGAGGCAGGGAATCAGACGCGGGGAATCAGAGGCGGGGATTCAGAGCTGGGGAATCAGAGGCGGTGAATCAGAGTTGGGGAATCAGAGGCAGGGAATCAGATATGGGGAATCAGAGGTGGGGAATCAGAGGCGGGGAAACAGAGGCGGGGAATCAGATATGGGGAATCAGAATTGGGGAATCAGGGGCAGGGAATCAGTGGCAGGGAATCAGAGGCGGGGAATCAGAGGCGGGGAATCAGAGGCAGGGAATCAGACACGGGGAATCAGAGGCGGGGAATCAGAGATGGGGAATCAGAGGCGGGGAATCAGAGGCAGGGAATCGGACTCCGGGAATCAGAGTCGGGGAATCAGAGCTGGGGAATCAGAGGCGGGGAATCAGAGTTGGGGAATCAGAGGCGGGGAATCAGATATGGGGAAATAGAGGCGGGGAATCAGATATGGTGAATCAGAGGTGTGGAATCAGAGGTTGGGAATCAGAGGCAGGGAATCAAAGTCGGGGAAACAGAGGCGGGTAATCAGATATGGGGATTCAGAGGTGGCGAATCAAAGGCGGTGAAACAGAGATGGGGAATCAGGGCAGGGAATCAGAGGCAGGGAATCAAACACGGGGAATCAGAACTGGGGAATCAGAGGCGGGGAATCAGAGTTGGGAATCAGAGGCGGGGAATCAGAGGCGGGGAAACAGAGGCGGGGAATCAGATATGGGGAATCAGAGGTGGGGAATCCGAGGTTGGGAATCAGAGGCAGGGAATCAGAGGCGGGGAATCAGAGGCGGGGAATCAGAGGAAGGGAATCAGATGTGCGGAATCGTAGATGGGGAATCAGAGGCAGGGAATCAGAGGCGGGGAATCAGAGGCGGGGAATCAGAGGCCGGGAATAAGATATGGGGAAACAGAGGCGGGGAATCCGAGGCGGGGAAACAGAGGCGGGGAATCAGATATGGGGAATCAGAGGTGGGGAATCAGAGGTTGGGAATCAGAGGCAGGGAATCAGAGGCTTGGAATCAGATGCAGGGAATCAGATGCGGGGAATCAGAGGCGGGGAATCAGAGCTGGGGAATCAGAGGTGGGGAATCAGATTTGGGGAATCAGAGGCGGGGACTTAGATATTGGGAAACAGAGGCGGGGAATCAGAGGCGGGGAAACCCAGGCGGGGAATCAGATATGGGGAATCAGAGGTGGGGAATCAGAGGCAAGGAATCAGATGTGCGGAATCAGAGATGGGGAATCAGAGGCAGGGAATCAGAATCAGAAGCAGGGAATCAGAGGCCGGGAATCAGATGCCTGGAATCAGAGGCGGGGATTCAGAGGCAGGGAATCAGATGCGGGGAATCAGAGGCGGGGAATCAGAGCTGGGGAATCAGAGGCGGGGTATTAGAGTTGGGGAATCAGAGGCGGGGAATCAGATATGGGGAAACAGAGGTGGGGAATCAGAGGCGGGGAAACAGAGGCAGGGAATCAGATATGGGGAATCAGAGGCGGGGAATCAGAGGTGGGGAATCAGAGGCGGGGAATCAGAGGCGGGGAATCAGAGGCGGGGAATCAGAAGTGGGGAATCAGAGGTGGGGAATCAGAGGCGGGGAATCAGAGGCGGGGAATCAGAGGCGGGCAATCAGATGCAGGGAATCAGAGGCAGGGAATCAGAGGCAGGGAACCAGACGCAGGGAATCAAATGAAGGGAATCTGATGCAGGGAATCTGAGGCAGGGAATCTGAGGCAGGGAATCTGTGGTGGGGAATCAGAGGCGGGAAAACAGGCGGTTAAACAGAGGCAGGTAAACATAGGCGGGGATTCAGAGGCGTGGATTCAGAGGCGGGAAATCAGAGGCGGGGAAAGATATGTGGGGAAAAGTAGGCCAGGAAAGTTGAGCGGAAAGGGAGGCATTGAATCAGAGGCGGGGAATCAGAGGCAGGGAATCAGAAGCGGGGAATCAGAGGTGGGGAATCAGAGGCGGGGAATCAGAGGCGGAGAATCAGAGGCGGGCAATCAGATGCAGGGAATCAGAGGCAGGGAATCAGAGGCAGGGAATCAGAGGCATGGAATCTGAGGCAGGGAATCTGAGGTGGGGAATCAGAGGCGGGGAAACAGGTGGGTAAACAGAGGCGGGTAAACATAGGCGGGGAATCAGAGGCGCGGAATCAGAGGCGGGGAATCAGAGGCAGGGAATCAGAGGCGGGGAATCAGAGGCGGGGAATCAGATGCGTGGAATCAGAGGTGGGGAATCAGAGGCGGGGTATCAGAGTAGGGGAATCAGAGGCGGGGAATCAGAGGCGGGGAATCAGAGGCGGGGAATCAGAGGCGTGCAATCAGAGGCGGGGAATCAGAGGTGGGGAATCAGAAGTGTGGAATCAGAGGCGGGGAAACAGAGGCGGGGAATCAGATATGGGGAATCAGAGGTGGGGCATCAGAGGTTGTGAATCACAGATGGGGAATCAGAGGCGGGGAATCAGAGGCAGGGAATCAGACGCGGGGAATCAGAGGCGGGGATTCAGAGCTGGGGAATCAGAGGCGGGGAATCAGAGTTGGGGAATCAGAGGCGGGGAATCAGATATGGGGAATCAGAGGCAGGGAATCAGAGGCGGGAAAACAGAGGCGGGGAATCAGATATGGGGAATCAGAGGCGGGGAATCAGAGGCAGGGAATTAGACACGGGGAATCAGAGGCGGGGAATCAGAGATGGGGAATCAGAGGCGGGGAATCAGAGGCAGGGAATCGGATGCCGGGAATCAGAGGCGGGAAATCAGAGCTGGGTAATCAGAGGCGGGGAATCAGAGTTGGGGAATCAGAGGCGGCGAAGCAGATATGGGGAAATAGAGGCGGGGAATCAGATATGGGGAATCAGAGGCGGGGAATCAGGGGCGGGGAATCAGTGGCAGGGAATCAGAGGCGGAGAATCAGAGGCGGGGAATCAAAGGAAGGGAATCAGACACGGGGAATCAGAGGTGGGGAATCAGAGATGGGGAATCAGAGGCGGGGAATCACAGGCAGGGAATCAGACGCGGGGAATCAGAGGCGGGGAATCAGAGCTGGGGAATCAGAGGTGGGGAATCAGAGTCGGGGAATCAGAGGCAGGGAATCGGTTGTGCGGAATCAGAGATGGGGAATCAGATGTGGGGAATCAGAGGCAGTGAATCAGACGCGGGGAAACAGAGGCGGGGAATCAAATATAGGGAATCAGAGGTGAGGAATCAGAGGTTGTGAATCAGAGATAGGGAATCAAGGCGGGGAATCAGAGGCAGGGAATCAGACGCGGGGAATCAGAGGCGGGGATTCAGAACTGGGGAATCAGAGGCGGTGAATCAGAGTTGGGGAATCAGAGGCAGGGAATCAGATATGGGGAATCAGAGGTGGGGAATCAGAGGCGGGGAAACAGAGGCGGGGAATCAGATATGGGGAATCAGAATTGGGGAATCAGGGGCAGGGAATCAGTGGCAGGGAATCAGAGGCGGTGAATCAGAGGCGGGGAATCAGAGGCAGGGAATCAGACACGGGGAATCAGAGGCAGGGAATCAGAGATGGGGAATCAGAGGCGGGGAATCAGAGGCAGGGAATCGGACTCCGGGAATCAGAGTCGGGGAATCAGAGCTGGGGAATCAGAGGCGGGGAATCAGAGTTGGGGAATCAGAGGCGGGGAATCAGATATGGGGAAATAGAGGCGGGGAATCAGATATGGGGAATCAGAGGTGTGGAATCAGAGGTTGGGAATCAGAGGCAGGGAATCAGAGTCGGGGAAACAGAGGTGGGTAATCAGATATGGGGAATCAGAGGTGGCGAATCAAAGGCGGTGAAACAGAGATGGGGAATCAGGGCAGGGAATCAGAGGCAGGGAGTCAAACACGGGGAATCAGAGCTGGGGAATCAGAGGCGGGGAATCAGAGTTGGGAATCAGAGGCGGGGAATCAGAGGCGGGGAAACAGAGGCGGGGAATCAGATATGGGGAATCAGAGGTGGGGAATCCGAGGTTGGGAATCAGAGGCAGGGAATCAGAGGCGGGGAATCAGAGGCGGGGAATCAGAGGAAGGGAATCAGATGTGCGGAATCGGAGATGGGGAATCAGAGGCAGGATATCAGAGGCGGGGAATCAGATGCTGGGAATAAGAGGCCGGGAATCAGAGGTGGGGAATCAGATATGGGGAATCAGAGGTGGCGAATCAAAGGCGGTGAATCAGAGATGGGGAATCAGAGGCGGGGAATCAGAGGCAGGGAATCAGATGCGGGGAATCAGAGGCGGGGAATCAGAGCTGGCGAATCAGAGGCTGGGAATCAGAGGTGGGCAATCAGAGGCGGGGAATCAGATATGGGGTATCAGAGGCGGGGAATCAGAGGCGGGGAAACAGAGGCGGGGAATCAAATATAGGGAATCAGAGGTGGGGAATCAGAGGTTGTGAATCAGAGATGGGGAATCAAGGCGGGGAATCAGAGGCAGGGAATCAGACGCGGGGAATCAGAGGCGGGGATTCAGAGCTGGGGAATCAGAGGCGGGGAATCAGAGTTGGGGAATCAGAGGCAGGGAATCAGATATGGGGAATCAGAGGCGGGGAATCAGAGGCGGGGAATCAGAGGCGGGGAATCAAAGGCAGGGAATCAGACACGGGGAATCAGAGGCGGGGAATCAGAGATGGGGAATCAGAGGCGGGGAATCAGAGGCAGGGAATCGGATGACGGAAATCAGAGTCGGGGAATCAGAGCTGGGGAATCAGAGGCGGGGAATCAGAGGCGGGGAATCAGATGTGGGGAATCAGAGGTGGGGAATCAGGGGCAGGGAATCAGTGGCAGGGAATCAGACACGGGGAATCAGAGGCGGGGAATCAGAGATGGGGAATCAGAGGCGGGGAATCAGAGGCAGGGAATCGGATGCCGGGAATCAGAGTCGGGGAATCAGAGCTGGGGAATCAGAGGCGGGGAATCAGATATGGGGAAATAGAGGCGGGGAATCAGATATGGGGAATCAGAGGTGTGGAATCAGAGGTTGGGAATCAGAGGCAGGGAATCAGAGTCGGGGAAACAGAGGCGGGGAATCAGATATGGGGAATCAGAGGTGGCGAATCAAAGGCGGTGAAACAGAGATGGGGAATCAGGGCAGGGAATCAGAGGCAGGGAATCAAACACGGGGAAACAGAGCTGGGGAATCAGAGGCGGGGAATCAGAGTTGGGAATCAGAGGCGGGGAATCTGAGGCGGGGAAACAGAGGCGGGGAATCAGATATGGGGAATCAGAGGTGGGGAATCCGAGGTTGGGAATCAGAGGCAGGGAATCAGAGGCGGAAAATCAGAGGCGGGGAATCAGAGGAAGGGAATCAGATGTGCGGAATCGGAGATGGGGAATCAGAGGCAGGGAATCAGAGGCGGGGAATCAGAGGCGGGGAATCAGAGGCCGGGAATCAGATATGGGGAAACAGAGGCGGGGAATCCGAGGCGGGGAAACAGAGGCGGGGAATCAGATATGGGGAATCAGAGGTGGGGAATCAGAGGTTGGGAATCAGAGGCAGGGAATCAGAGGCTTCGAATCAGATGCAGTGAATCAGATGCGGGGAATCAGAGGCGGGCAATCAGAGCTGGGGAATCAGAGGTGGGGAATCAGATTTGGGGAATCAGAGGCGGGGACTTAGATATTGGGAAACAGAGGCGGGGTATCAGAGGCGGGGAAACCCAGGCGGGGAATCAGATATGGGGAATCAGAGGTGGGGAATCAGAGGCAAGGAATCAGATGTGCGGAATCAGAGATGGGGAATCAGAGGCAGGGAATCAGAATCAGAAGCAGGGAATCAGAGGCAGGGAATCAGAGGCCGGAATCAGATGCTGGGAATCAGAGGCCTGGAATCAGAGGCGGGGAATCAGAGGCAGGGAATCAGATGCGGGGAATCAGAGGCGGGGAATCAGAGCTGGGGAATCAGAGGCGGGGTATTAGAGTTGGGGAATCAGAGGCGGGGAATCAGATATGGGGAAACAGAGTTGGGGAATCAGAGGCGGGGAAACAGAGGCAGGGAATCAGATATGGGGAATCAGAGGCGGGGAATCAGAGGTGGGGAATCATAGGCAGGGAATCGGATGTGCGGAATCAGAGATGGGGAATCAGAGGCTGGGAATCAGAGGTGGTGAATCAGAGATGGGGAATCAGAGGCGGGGAATCAGAGGCAGGGAATCAGACGCGGGGAATCAGAGGTGGGCAATCAGAGGCGGGGAATCAGATATGGGGAATCAGAGGCGGGGAATCAGAGGCGGGGAAACAGAGGCGGGGAATCAGATATGGGGAATCAGAGGTGGGGCATCAGAGGTTGTGAATCACAGATGGGGAATCAGAGGCGGGGAATCAGAGGCAGGGAATCAGACGCGGGGAATCAGAGGCGGGGATTCAGAGCTGGGGAATCAGAGGCTGGGAATCAGAGTTGGGGAATCAGAGGCGGGGAATCAGATATGAGGAATCAGAGGCAGGGAATCAGAGGCGGGAAAACAGAGGCGGGGAATCAGATATGGGGAATCAGAGGCGGGGAATCAGAGGCAGGGAATCAGACACGGGGAATCAGAGGCGGGGAATCAGAGATGGGGAATCAGAGGCGGGGAATCAGAGGCAGGGAATCGGATGCCGGGAATCAGAGGCGGGAAATCAGAGCTGGGGAATCAGAGGCGGGGAATCAGAGTTGGGGAATCAGAGGCGGCGAAGCAGATATGGGGAAATAGAGGCGGGGAATCAGATATGGGGAATCAGAGGCGGGGAATCAGATATGGGGAATCAGAGGCTGGGAATCAGAGGGGGGGTAACAGAGGCGGGGAATAAGATATGGGGAATCAGAGGTGGGGAATCAGGGGCGGGGAATCAGTGGCAGGGAATCAGAGGCGGGGAATCAGAGGCGGGGAATCAAAGGAAGGGAATCAGACACGGGGAATCAGAGGTGGGGAATCAGAGATCGGGAATCAGAGGCGGGGAATCACAGGCAGGGAATCAGACGCGGGGAATCAGAGGCGGGGAATCAGAGCTGGGGAATCAGAGGTGGGGAATCAGAGTCGGGGAATCATAGGCAGGGAATCGGTTGTGCGGAATCAGAGATGGGGAATCAAGGCGGGGAATCAGAGGCAGGGAATCAGACGCGGGGAATCAGAGGCGGGGATTCAGAGCTGGGGAATCAGAGGCGGTGAATCAGAGTTGGGGAATCAGAGGCAGGGAATCAGATATGGGGAATCAGAGGTGGTGAATCAGAGGCGGGGAAACAGAGGCGGGGAATCAGATATGGGGAATCAGAATTGGGGAATCAGGGGCAGGGAATCAGTGGCAGGGAATCAGAGGCGGGGAATCAGAGGCGGGGAATCAGAGGCAGGGAATCAGACACGGGGAATCAGAGGCGGGGAATCAGAGATGGGGAATCAGAGGCGGGGAATCAGAGGCAGGGAATCGGACTCCGGGAATCAGAGTCGGGGAATCAGAGCTGGGGAATCAGAGGTTGGGAATCAGAGGCAGGGAATCAGAGGCTTCGAATCAGATGCAGTGAATCAGATGCGGGGAATCAGAGGCGGGCAATCAGAGCTGGGGAATCAGAGGTGGGGAATCAGATTTGGGGAATCAGAGGCGGGGACTTAGATATTGGGAAACAGAGGCGGGGTATCAGAGGCGGGGAAACCCAGGCGGGGAATCAGATATGGGGAATCAGAGGTGGGGAATCAGAGGCAAGGAATCAGATGTGCGGAATCAGAGATGGGGAATCAGAGGCAGGGAATCAGAATCAGAAGCAGGGAATCAGAGGCAGGGAATCAGAGGCCGGAATCAGATGCTGGGAATCAGAGGCCTGGAATCAGAGGCGGGGAATCAGAGGCAGGGAATCAGATGCGGGGAATCAGAGGCGGGGAATCAGAGCTGGGGAATCAGAGGCGGGGTATTAGAGTTGGGGAATCAGAGGCGGGGAATCAGATATGGGGAAACAGAGTTGGGGAATCAGAGGCGGGGAAACAGAGGCAGGGAATCAGATATGGGGAATCAGAGGCGGGGAATCAGAGGTGGGGAATCATAGGCAGGGAATCGGATGTGCGGAATCAGAGATGGGGAATCAGAGGCTGGGAATCAGAGGTGGTGAATCAGAGATGGGGAATCAGAGGCGGGGAATCAGAGGCAGGGAATCAGACGCGGGGAATCAGAGGTGGGCAATCAGAGGCGGGGAATCAGATATGGGGAATCAGAGGCGGGGAATCAGAGGCGGGGAAACAGAGGCGGGGAATCAGATATGGGGAATCAGAGGTGGGGCATCAGAGGTTGTGAATCACAGATGGGGAATCAGAGGCGGGGAATCAGAGGCAGGGAATCAGACGCGGGGAATCAGAGGCGGGGATTCAGAGCTGGGGAATCAGAGGCTGGGAATCAGAGTTGGGGAATCAGAGGCGGGGAATCAGATATGAGGAATCAGAGGCAGGGAATCAGAGGCGGGAAAACAGAGGCGGGGAATCAGATATGGGGAATCAGAGGCGGGGAATCAGAGGCAGGGAATCAGACACGGGGAATCAGAGGCGGGGAATCAGAGATGGGGAATCAGAGGCGGGGAATCAGAGGCAGGGAATCGGATGCCGGGAATCAGAGGCGGGAAATCAGAGCTGGGGAATCAGAGGCGGGGAATCAGAGTTGGGGAATCAGAGGCGGCGAAGCAGATATGGGGAAATAGAGGCGGGGAATCAGATATGGGGAATCAGAGGCGGGGAATCAGATATGGGGAATCAGAGGCTGGGAATCAGAGGGGGGGTAACAGAGGCGGGGAATAAGATATGGGGAATCAGAGGTGGGGAATCAGGGGCGGGGAATCAGTGGCAGGGAATCAGAGGCGGGGAATCAGAGGCGGGGAATCAAAGGAAGGGAATCAGACACGGGGAATCAGAGGTGGGGAATCAGAGATCGGGAATCAGAGGCGGGGAATCACAGGCAGGGAATCAGACGCGGGGAATCAGAGGCGGGGAATCAGAGCTGGGGAATCAGAGGTGGGGAATCAGAGTCGGGGAATCATAGGCAGGGAATCGGTTGTGCGGAATCAGAGATGGGGAATCAAGGCGGGGAATCAGAGGCAGGGAATCAGACGCGGGGAATCAGAGGCGGGGATTCAGAGCTGGGGAATCAGAGGCGGTGAATCAGAGTTGGGGAATCAGAGGCAGGGAATCAGATATGGGGAATCAGAGGTGGTGAATCAGAGGCGGGGAAACAGAGGCGGGGAATCAGATATGGGGAATCAGAATTGGGGAATCAGGGGCAGGGAATCAGTGGCAGGGAATCAGAGGCGGGGAATCAGAGGCGGGGAATCAGAGGCAGGGAATCAGACACGGGGAATCAGAGGCGGGGAATCAGAGATGGGGAATCAGAGGCGGGGAATCAGAGGCAGGGAATCGGACTCCGGGAATCAGAGTCGGGGAATCAGAGCTGGGGAATCAGAGGCGGGGAATCAGAGTTGGGGAATCAGAGGCGGGGAATCAGATATGGGGAAATAGAGGCGGGGAATCAGATATGGGGAATCAGAGGTGTGGAATCAGAGGTTGGGAATCAGAGGCAGGGAATCAGAGTCGGGGAAACAGAGGCGGGTAATCAGATATGGGGACTCAGAGGTGGCGAATCAAAGGCGGTGAAACAGAGATGGGGAATCAGGGCAGGGAATCAGAGGCAGGGAATCAAACACGGGGAATCAGAACTGGGGAATCAGAGGCGGGGAATCAGAGTTGGGAATCAGAGGCGGGGAATCAGAGGCGGGAAACTGAGGCGGGGAATCAGATATGGGTAATCAGAGGTGGGGAATCCGAGGTTGGGAATCAGAGGCAGGGAATCAGAGGCGGGGAATCAGAGGCGGGGAATCAGAGGAAGGGAATCAGATGTGCGGAATCGGAGATGGGGAATCAGAGGCAGGGAATCAGAGGCGGGGAATCAGAGGCGGGGAATCAGAGGCCTGGAATAAGATATGGGGAAACAGAGGCGGGGAATCCGAGGCGGGGAAACAGAGGCGGGGAATCAGATATGGGGAATCAGAGGTGGGGAATCAGAGGTTGGGAATCAGAGGCAGGGAATCAGAGGCTTGGAATCAGATGCAGGGAATCAGATGCGGGGAATCAGAGGCGGGGAATCAGAGCTGGGGAATCAGAGGTGGGGAATCAGATTTGGGGAATCAGAGGCGGGGACTTAGATATTGGGAAACAGAGGCGGGGAATCAGAGGCGGGGAAACCCAGGCGGGGAATCAGATATGGGGAATCAGAGGTGGGGAATCAGAGGCAAGGAATCAGATGTGCGGAATCAGAGATGGGGCATCAGAGGCAGGGAATCAGAATCAGAAGCAGGGAATCAGAGGCCGGGAATCAGAGGCCTGGAATCAGAGGCGGGGATTCAGAGGCAGGGAATCAGATGCGGGGAATCAGAGGCGGGGAATCAGAGCTGGGGAATCAGAGGCGGGGTATTAGAGTTGGGGAATCAGAGGCGGGGAATCAGATATGGGGAAACAGAGGTGGGGAATCAGAGGCGGGGAAACAGAGGCAGGGAATCAGATATGGGGAATCAGAGGCGGGGAATCAGAGGTGGGGAATCAGAGGCGGGGAATCAGAGGCGGGGAATCAGAGGCGGGGAATCAGAAGTGGGGAATCAGAGGTGGGGAATCAGAGGCGGGGAATCAGAGGCGGGGAATCAGAGGCGGGCAATCAGATGCAGGGAATCAGAGGCAGGGAATCAGAGGCAGGGAACCAGACGCAGGGAATCAAATGAAGGGAATCTGATGCAGGGAATCTGAGGCAGGGAATCTGAGGCAGGGAATCTGTGGTGGGGAATCAGAGGCGGGAAAACAGGCGGTTAAACAGAGGCGGGTAAACATAGGCGGGGATTCAGAGGCGTGGATTCAGAGGCGGGAAATCAGAGGCGGGGAAAGATATGTGGGGAAAAGTAGGCCAGGAAAGTTGAGCGGAAAGGGAGGCATTGAATCAGAGGCGGGGAATCAGAGGCAGGGAATCAGAAGCGGGGAATCAGAGGTGGGGAATCAGAGGCGGGGAATCAGAGGCGGAGAATCAGAGGCGGGCAATCAGATGCAGGGAATCAGAGGCAGGGAATCAGAGGCAGGGAATCAGAGGCATGGAATCTGAGGCAGGGAATCTGAGGTGGGGAATCAGAGGCGGGGAAACAGGTGGGTAAACAGAGGCGGGTAAACATAGGCGGGGAATCAGAGGCGCGGAATCAGAGGCGGGGAATCAGAGGCAGGGAATCAGAGGCGGGGAATCTGAGGCGGGGAATCAGATGCGGGGAATCAGAGGTGGGGAATCAGAGGCGGGGTATCAGAGTAGGGGAATCAGAGGCGGGGAATCAGAGGTGGGGAATCAGAGGCGGGGAATCAGAGGCGTGCAATCAGAGGCGGGGAATCAGAGGTGGGGAATCAGAAGTGTGGAATCAGAGGCGGGGAAACAGAGGCGGGGAATCAGATATGGGGAATCAGAGGTGGGGCATCAGAGGTTGTGAATCACAGATGGGGAATCAGAGGCGGGGAATCAGAGGCAGGGAATCAGACGCGGGGAATCAGAGGCGGGGATTCAGAGCTGGGGAATCAGAGGCGGGGAATCAGAGTTGGGGAATCAGAGGCGGGGAATCAGATATGGGGAATCAGAGGCAGGGAATCAGAGGCGGGAAAACAGAGGCGGGGAATCAGATATGGGGAATCAGAGGCGGCGAATCAGAGGCAGGGAATTAGACACGGGGAATCAGAGGCGGGGAATCAGAGATGGGGAATCAGAGGCGGGGAATCAGAGGCAGGGAATCGGATGCCGGGAATCAGAGGCGGGAAATCAGAGCTGGGTAATCAGAGGCGGGGAATCAGAGTTGGGGAATCAGAGGCGGCGAAGCAGATATGGGGAAATAGAGGCGGGGAATCAGATATGGGGAATCAGAGGCGGGGAATCAGATATGGGGAATCAGAGGCTGGGAATCAGAGGGGGGGAAACAGAGGCGGGGAATAAGATATGGGGAATCAGAGGTGGGGAATCAGGGGCGGGGAATCAGTGGCAGGGAATCAGACGCGGGGAATCAGAGGTGGGGAATCAGAGATGGGGAATCAGAGGCGGGGAATCACAGGCAGGGAATCAGACGCGGGGAATCAGAGGCGGGGAATCAGAGCTGGGGAATCAGAGGTGGGGAATCAGAGTCGGGGAATCAGAGGCAGGGAATCGGTTGTGCGGAATCAGAGATGGGGAATCAGATGTGGGGAATCAGAGGCAGTGAATCAGAGATGTGGAATCAGAGGCGGGGAATCAGAGGCAGGAAATTAGACAGGGATTCAGAGGCTGGGAATCAGACGGGGGGAATCAAAGGCGGGGAATCAGAGCTGGTGAATCAGAGGCAGGGAATCAGAGTTGGGGATTCAGAGGCGGAGAATCAGATATGGGGAAACAGAGGCGGGGAATGAGAGGCGGGCAAGCAGAGGCGGGGAATTAGATATGGGGAATCAGAGGTGGGAAATCAGACATGGGGAATCGGATGCGGGGAATCAGAGGCTGGGAATCAGAGCTGGGGAATCAGATGTGGGGAATCAGAGTTGGGGCATCAGAGGTGGGGAATTAGATATGGGAAACAGAGGCGGGGAATCAGAGGCGGGGAAACAGAGGCGGGGAATCAGATATGGGGAAACAGAGGCGGGGAATCAGAGGCGGGGAAACAGAGGCGGGGAATCAGACATGGGGAATCGGATGCGGGGAATCAGAGGCGGGGAATCAGAGCTGGGGAATCAGAGGTGGGGAATCAGAGTTGGGGCATCAGAGGTGGGGAATTAGATATGGGGAAACAGAGGCGGGGAATCAGAGGCGGGGAAACAGAGGCGGGGAATCAGATATGGGGAATCAGAGGTGGGGAATCAGAGGCAGGGAATCAGATGTGCGGAATCAGAGATGGGGAATCAGAGGCAGGGAATCAGAATCAGAAGCGGGGAATCAGAGGCCGGGAATCAGAGGCCGGGAATCAGATGCTGGGAATAAGAGGCCGGGAATCAGAGGTGGGGATTCAGAGTCTGGGAATCAGAGATGGGGATTCAGAGGCGGGGAATGAGATATGGAGAATCAGAGGCGGGGAATCAGAGGCGGGGAAACAGAGGTGGGGAATCAGATATGGGGAATCAGAGGTGGCGAATCAAAGGCGGTGAATCAGAGATGGGGAATAAGAGGCGGGGAATCAGAGGCAGGGAATCAGATGCGGGGATTCAGAGGCGGGGAATCAGAGCTGGCGAATCAGAGGTGGGGAATCAGAGGTGGGCAATCAGAGCCGGGGAATCAGATATGGGGAATCAGAGGCGGGGAAACAGAGGCGGGGAATCAGATATGGGGACTCAGAGGTGGGGAATCAGAGGTTGTGAATCAGAGATGGGGAATCAAGGCGGGGAAACAGAGGGAGGGAATCAGACGCGGGGAATCAGAGGCGGGGATTCAGAGCTGGGGAATCAGAGGCGGGGAATCAGAGTTGGGGAATCAGAGGCAGGGAATCAGATATGGGGAATCAGAGGCGGGGAATCAGAGGCGGGGAAACAGAGGCGGGGAATCAGATATGGGTAATCAGAGGTGGGGAATCAGGGGCAGGGAATCAGTGGCAGGGAATCAGAGGCGGGGAATCTGAGCCGGGGAATCAGAGGCAGGGAATCAGACACGGGGAATCAGAGGCGGGGAATCAGAGATGGTGAATCAGAGGCGGGGAATCAGAGGCAGGGAATCGGTCGCCGGGAATCAGAGGCGGGGAATCAGAGCTGGGGAATCAGAGGCGGGGAATCAGAGTCGGGGAATCAGAGGCGGGGAATCAGATATGGGGAAATAGAGGCGGGGAATCAGATATGGGGAATCAGAGGTGTGGAATCAGAGGTTGGGAATCAGAGGCAGGGAATCAGAGGCGGGGAAACAGAGGCGGGGAATCAGATATGGGGAATCAGAGGTGGCGAATCAAAGGCGGTGAAACAGAGATGGGGAATCAGGGCAGGGAATCAGAGGCAGGGAATCAGAGCTGGGGAAACAGAGGCGGGGAATCAGATATGGGGAATCAGAGGTGGGGAATCAGGGGCGGGGAATCAGTTGCAGGGAATCAGAGCTGGGGAATCAGAGGTGGGGAGTCAGAGCTGGGGAAACAGAGGCGGGGAATCAGATATGGGGAATCAGAGGTGGGGAATCAGGGGCGGGGAATAGTGGCAGGGAATCAGAGGCCGGGAATAAAAGGCGGGGAATCAGAGCTGGGGAATCAGAGGCGGGGAATCAGAGTTGGGGAATCAGAGGAGGGGAATCAGATATGGGGAAACAGAGGCCGGGAATCAGAGGCAGGGAAACAGAGGCGGGGAATCAGATATGGGGAATCAGAGGTGGGGAATTTGAGGTTGCGAATCAGATGCGGGGAATCAGAGGCGGGGAATCAGAGGCAGGGAATCGGATGTGCGGAATCAGAGATGGGGAATCAGAGGTGGGGATTCAGAGGTGGTGAATCAGAAAAGGGGAATCAGAGGCTGGGAATCAGAGGCAGGGAATCAGACGCAGGGAATCAGAGGCGGGGAATCATAGCTGGCGAATCAGAGGTGGGGAATCAGAGGTGGGCAATCAGAGCCGGGGAATCAGATATGGGGAATCAGAGGCGGGGAAACAGAGGCGGGGAATCAGATATGGGGAATCAGAGGTGGGGAATCAGAGGTTGTGAATCAGAGATGGGGAATCAAGGCGGGGAAACAGAGGGAGGGAATCAGACGCGGGGAATCAGAGGCGGGGATTCAGAGCTGGGGAATCAGAGGCGGGGAATCAGAGTTGGGGAATCAGAGGCAGGGAATCAGATATGGGGAATCAGAGGCGGGGAATCAGAGGCGGGGAAACAGAGGCGGGGAATCAGATATGGGTAATCAGAGGTGGGGAATCAGGGGCAGGGAATCAGTGGCAGGGAATCAGAGGCGGGGAATCTGAGCCGGGGAATCAGAGGCAGGGAATCAGACACGGGGAATCAGAGGCGGGGAATCAGAGATGGTGAATCAGAGGCGGGGAATCAGAGGCAGGGAATCGGACGCCGGGAATCAGAGGCGGGGAATCAGAGCTGGGGAATCAGAGGCGGGGAATCAGAGTCGGGGAATCAGAGGCGGGGAATCAGATATGGGGAAATAGAGGCAGGGAATCAGATATGGGGAATCAGAGGTGTGGAATCAGAGGTTGGGAATCAGAGGCAGGGAATCAGAGGCGGGGAAACAGAGGCGGGGAATCAGATATGGGGAATCAGAGGTGGCGAATCAAAGGCGGTGAAACAGAGATGGGGAATCAGGGCAGGGAATCAGAGGCAGGGAATCAGAGCTGGGGAAACAGAGGCGGGGAATCAGATATGGGGAATCAGAGGTGGGGAATCCGAGGTTGGGAATCAGAGGCAGGGAATCAGAGGCGGGGAATCATAGGCGGGGAATCAGAGGAAGGGAATCAGATGTGCGGAATCGGAGATGGGGAATCAGAGGCAGGGAATCAGAGGCGGGGAATCAGAGGCGGGGAATCAGAGGCCTGGAATAAGATATGGGGAAACAGAGGCGGGGAATCCGAGGCGGGGAAACAGAGGCGGGGAATCAGATATGGGGAATCAGAGGTGGGGAATCAGAGGTTGGGAATCAGAGGCAGGGAATCAGAGGCTTGGAATCAGATGCAGGGAATCAGATGCGGGGAATCAGAGGCGGGGAATCAGAGCTGGGGAATCAGAGGTGGGGAATCAGATTTGGGGAATCAGAGGCGGGGACTTAGATATTGGGAAACAGAGGCGGGGAATCAGAGGCGGGGAAACCCAGGCGGGGAATCAGATATGGGGAATCAGAGGTGGGGAATCAGAGGCAAGGAATCAGATGTGCGGAATCAGAGATGGGGCATCAGAGGCAGGGAATCAGAATCAGAAGCAGGGAATCAGAGGCCGGGAATCAGAGGCCTGGAATCAGAGGCGGGGATTCAGAGGCAGGGAATCAGATGCGGGGAATCAGAGGCGGGGAATCAGAGCTGGGGAATCAGAGGCGGGGTATTAGAGTTGGGGAATCAGAGGCGGGGAATCAGATATGGGGAAACAGAGGTGGGGAATCAGAGGCGGGGAAACAGAGGCAGGGAATCAGATATGGGGAATCAGAGGCGGGGAATCAGAGGTGGGGAATCAGAGGCGGGGAATCAGAGGCGGGGAATCAGAGGCGGGGAATCAGAAGTGGGGAATCAGAGGTGGGGAATCAGAGGCGGGGAATCAGAGGCGGGGAATCAGAGGCGGGCAATCAGATGCAGGGAATCAGAGGCAGGGAATCAGAGGCAGGGAACCAGACGCAGGGAATCAAATGAAGGGAATCTGATGCAGGGAATCTGAGGCAGGGAATCTGAGGCAGGGAATCTGTGGTGGGGAATCAGAGGCGGGAAAACAGGCGGTTAAACAGAGGCGGGTAAACATAGGCGGGGATTCAGAGGCGTGGATTCAGAGGCGGGAAATCAGAGGCGGGGAAAGATATGTGGGGAAATGTAGGCCAGGAAAGTTGAGCGGAAAGGGAGGCATTGAATCAGAGGCGGGGAATCAGAGGCAGGGAATCAGAAGCGGGGAATCAGAGGTGGGGAATCAGAGGCGGGGAATCAGAGGCGGAGAATCAGAGGCGGGCAATCAGATGCAGGGAATCAGAGGCAGGGAATCAGAGGCAGGGAATCAGAGGCATGGAATCTGAGGCAGGGAATCTGAGGTGGGGAATAAGAGGCGGGGAAACAGGTGGGTAAACAGAGGCGGGTAAACATAGGCGGGGAATCAGAGGCGCGGAATCAGAGGCGGGGAATCAGAGGCAGGGAATCAGAGGCGGGGAATCAGAGGCGGGGAATCAGATGCGGGGAATCAGAGGTGGGGAATCAGAGGCGGGGTATCAGAGTAGGGGAATCAGAGGCGGGGAATCAGAGGCGGGGAATCAGAGGCGGGGAATCAGAGGCGTGCAATCAGAGGCGGGGAATCAGAGGTGGGGAATCAGAAGTGTGGAATCAGAGGCGGGGAAACAGAGGCGGGGAATCAGATATGGGGAATCAGAGGTGGGGCATCAGAGGTTGTGAATCACAGATGGGGAATCAGAGGCGGGGAATCAGAGGCAGGGAATCAGACGCGGGGAATCAGAGGCGGGGATTCAGAGCTGGGGAATCAGAGGCGGGGAATCAGAGTTGGGGAATCAGAGGCGGGGAATCAGATATGGGGAATCAGAGGCAGGGAATCAGAGGCGGGAAAACAGAGGCGGGGAATCAGATATGGGGAATCAGAGGCGGCGAATCAGAGGCAGGGAATTAGACACGGGGAATCAGAGGCGGGGAATCAGAGATGGGGAATCAGAGGCGGGGAATCAGAGGCAGGGAATCGGATGCCGGGAATCAGAGGCGGGAAATCAGAGCTGGGTAATCAGAGGCGGGGAATCAGAGTTGGGGAATCAGAGGCGGCGAAGCAGATATGGGGAAATAGAGGCGGGGAATCAGATATGGGGAATCAGAGGCGGGGAATCAGATATGGGGAATCAGAGGCTGGGAATCAGAGGGGGGGAAACAGAGGCGGGGAATAAGATATGGGGAATCAGAGGTGGGGAATCAGGGGCGGGGAATCAGTGGCAGGGAATCAGAGGCGGAGAATCAGAGGCGGGGAATCAAAGGAAGGGAATCAGACACGGGGAATCAGAGGTGGGGAATCAGAGATGGGGAATCAGAGGCGGGGAATCACAGGCAGGGAATCAGACGCGGGGAATCAGAGGCGGGGAATCAGAGCTGGGGAATCAGAGGTGGGGAATCAGAGTCGGGGAATCAGAGGCAGGGAATCGGTTGTGCGGAATCAGAGATGGGGAATCAGATGTGGGGAATCAGAGGCAGTGAATCAGAGATGGGGAATCAGAGGCGGGGAATCAGAGGCAGGAAAT
The DNA here is from genome assembly GCF_036971445.1 of Narcine bancroftii. Taxonomy (NCBI): domain Eukaryota; kingdom Metazoa; phylum Chordata; class Chondrichthyes; order Torpediniformes; family Narcinidae; genus Narcine; species Narcine bancroftii. Next base: position 106,835,303 of record NC_091474.1, on the reverse strand, counting down.
TAGACAGGGATTCAGAGGCTGGGAATCAGACGGGGGGAATCAAAGGCGGGGAATCAGAGCTGGTGAATCAGAGTCAGGGAATCAGAGTTGGGGATTCAGAGGCGGGGAATCAGATATGGGGAAACAGAGGCGGGGAATGAGAGGCGGGCAAGCAGAGGCGGGGAATTAGATATGGGGAATCAGAGGTGGGAAATCAGACATGGGGAATCGGATGCGGGGAATCAGAGGCTGGGAATCAGAGCTGGGGAATCAGATGTGGGGAATCAGAGTTGGGGCATCAGAGGTGGGGAATTAGATATGGGAAACAGAGGCGGGGAATCAGAGGCGGGGAAACAGAGGCGGGGAATCAGATATGGGGAAACAGAGGCGGGGAATCAGAGGCGGGGAAACAGAGGCGGGGAATCAGACATGGGGAATCGGATGCGGGGAATCAGAGGCGGGGAATCAGAGCTGGGGAATCAGAGGTGGGGAATCAGAGTTGGGGCATCAGAGGTGGGGAATTAGATATGGGGAAACAGAGGCGGGGAATCAGAGGCGGGGAAACAGAGGCGGGGAATCAGATATGGGGAATCAGAGGTGGGGAATCAGAGGCAGGGAATCAGATGTGCGGAATCAGAGATGGGGAATCAGAGGCAGGGAATCAGAATCAGAAGCGGGGAATCAGAGGCCGGGAATCAGAGGCCGGGAATCAGATGCTGGGAATAAGAGGCCGGGAATCAGAGGTGGGGATTCAGAGTCTGGGAATCAGAGATGGGGATTCAGAGGCGGGGAATGAGATATGGAGAATCAGAGGCGGGGAATCAGAGGCGGGGAAACAGAGGTGGGGAATCAGATATGGGGAATCAGAGGTGGCGAATCAAAGGCGGTGAATCAGAGATGGGGAATAAGAGGCGGGGAATCAGAGGCAGGGAATCAGATGCGGGGATTCAGAGGCGGGGAATCAGAGCTGGCGAATCAGAGGTGGGGAATCAGAGGTGGGCAATCAGAGCCGGGGAATCAGATATGGGGAATCAGAGGCGGGGAAACAGAGGCGGGGAATCAGATATGGGGACTCAGAGGTGGGGAATCAGAGGTTGTGAATCAGAGATGGGGAATCAAGGCGGGGAAACAGAGGGAGGGAATCAGACGCGGGGAATCAGAGGCGGGGATTCAGAGCTGGGGAATCAGAGGCGGGGAATCAGAGTTGGGGAATCAGAGGCAGGGAATCAGATATGGGGAATCAGAGGCGGGGAATCAGAGGCGGGGAAACAGAGGCGGGGAATCAGATATGGGTAATCAGAGGTGGGGAATCAGGGGCAGGGAATCAGTGGCAGGGAATCAGAGGCGGGGAATCTGAGCCGGGGAATCAGAGGCAGGGAATCAGACACGGGGAATCAGAGGCGGGGAATCAGAGATGGTGAATCAGAGGCGGGGAATCAGAGGCAGGGAATCGGTCGCCGGGAATCAGAGGCGGGGAATCAGAGCTGGGGAATCAGAGGCGGGGAATCAGAGTCGGGGAATCAGAGGCGGGGAATCAGATATGGGGAAATAGAGGCGGGGAATCAGATATGGGGAATCAGAGGTGTGGAATCAGAGGTTGGGAATCAGAGGCAGGGAATCAGAGGCGGGGAAACAGAGGAGGGGAATCAGATATGGGGAATCAGAGGTGGCGAATCAAAGGCGGTGAAACAGAGATGGGGAATCAGGGCAGGGAATCAGAGGCAGGGAATCAGAGCTGGGGAAACAGAGGCGGGGAATCAGATATGGGGAATCAGAGGTGGGGAATCAGGGGCGGGGAATCAGTTGCAGGGAATCAGAGCTGGGGAATCAGAGGTGGGGAGTCAGAGCTGGGGAAACAGAGGCGGGGAATCAGATATGGGGAATCAGAGGTGGGGAATCAGGGGCGGGGAATAGTGGCAGGGAATCAGAGGCCGGGAATAAAAGGCGGGGAATCAGAGCTGGGGAATCAGAGGCGGGGAATCAGAGTTGGGGAATCAGAGGAGGGGAATCAGATATGGGGAAACAGAGGCCGGGAATCAGAGGCAGGGAAACAGAGGCGGGGAATCAGATATGGGGAATCAGAGGTGGGGAATTTGAGGTTGCGAATCAGATGCGGGGAATCAGAGGCGGGGAATCAGAGGCAGGGAATCGGATGTGCGGAATCAGAGATGGGGAATCAGAGGTGGGGATTCAGAGGTGGTGAATCAGAAAAGGGGAATCAGAGGCTGGGAATCAGAGGCAGGGAATCAGACGCAGGGAATCAGAGGCGGGGAATCATAGCTGGCGAATCAGAGGTGGGGAATCAGAGGTGGGCAATCAGAGCCGGGGAATCAGATATGGGGAATCAGAGGCGGGGAAACAGAGGCGGGGAATCAGATATGGGGAATCAGAGGTGGGGAATCAGAGGTTGTGAATCAGAGATGGGGAATCAAGGCGGGGAAACAGAGGGAGGGAATCAGACGCGGGGAATCAGAAGCGGGGATTCAGAGCTGGGGAATCAGAGGCGGGGAATCAGAGTTGGGGAATCAGAGGCAGGGAATCAGATATGGGGAATCAGAGGCGGGGAATCAGAGGCGGGGAAACAGAGGCGGGGAATCAGATATGGGTAATCAGAGGTGGGGAATCAGGGGCAGGGAATCAGTGGCAGGGAATCAGAGGCGGGGAATCTGAGCCGGGGATTCAGAGGCAGGGAATCAGACACGGGGAATCAGAGGCGGGGAATCAGAGATGGTGAATCAGAGGCGGGGAATCAGAGGCAGGGAATCGGACGCCGGGAATCAGAGGCGGGGAATCAGAGCTGGGGAATCAGAGGCGGGGAATCAGAGTCGGGGAATCAGAGGCGGGGAATCAGATATGGGGAAATAGAGGCGGGGAATCAGATATGGGGAATCAGAGGTGTGGAATCAGAGGTTGGGAATCAGAGGCAGGGAATCAGAGGCGGGGAAACAGAGGCGGGGAATCAGATATGGGGAATCAGAGGTGGCGAATCAAAGGCGGTGAAACAGAGATGGGGAATCAGGGCAGGGAATCAGAGGCAGGGAATCAGAGCTGGGGAAACAGAGGCGGGGAATCAGATATGGGGAATCAGAGGTGGGGAATCAGGGGCGGGGAATCAGTTGCAGGGAATCAGAGCTGGGGAATCAGAGGTGGGGAGTCAGAGCTGGGGAAACAGAGGCGGGGAATCAGATATGGGGAATCAGAGGTGGGGAATCAGGGGCGGGGAATAGTGGCAGGGAATCAGAGGCCGGGAATAAAAGGCGGGGAATCAGAGCTGGGGAATCAGAGGCGGGGAATCAGAGTTGGGGAATCAGAGGAGGGGAATCAGATATGGGGAAACAGAGGCCGGGAATCAGAGGCAGGGAAACAGAGGCGGGGAATCAGATATGGGGAATCAGAGGTGGGGAATTTGAGGTTGCGAATCAGAGGCGGGGAATCAGAGGCGGGGAATCAGAGGCAGGGAATCGGATGTGCGGAATCAGAGATGGGGAATCAGAGGTGGGGATTCAGAGGTGGTGAATCAGAAAAGGGGAATCAGAGGCTGGGAATCAGAGGCAGGGAATCAGACGCAGGGAATCAGAGGCGGGGAATCATAGCTGGCGAATTAGTGGAGGGGAATCAGAGTTGGGGAATCAGAGGCGGGGAATCAGATATGGGGAAACAGTCGGTGAATCAGAGGCGGGGAAACAGAGGCTGGGAATCAGATATGGGGAATCAGAGGTGGGGAATCAGAGGCAGGGAATCAGATGTGCGGAATCAGAGATGGGGAATCAGAGGCAGGGAATCAGAATCAGAAGCAGGGAATCAGAGGCCGGGAATCAGAGGCCGGAATCAGATGCTGGGAATCAGAGGCCTGGAATCAGAGGCAGGGAATCAGAGGCAGGGAATCTGATGCGGGGAATCAGAGGCGGGGAATCAGAGCTGGGGAATCATAGGCAGGGTATTAGAGTTGGGGAATCAGAGGCGGGGAATCAGATATGGGGAAACAGAGGTGGGGAATCAGAGGCGGGGAAACAGAGGCAGGGAATCAGATATGGGGAATCAGAGGCGGGAATCAGAGGTGGGGAATCATAGGCAGGGAATCGGATGTGCGGAATCAGAGATGGGGAATCAGAGGCCGGGAATGAGAGGTGGTGAATCAGATATGGGGAATCAGAGGTGGGGAATCAGAGGCAGTGAATCAGACGCGGGGAATCAGAGGTGGGCAATAAGAGGCGGGGAATCAGATATGGGGAATCAGAGGCGGGGAATCAGAGGCGGGGAAACAGAGGTGGGTAATCAGATATGGGGAATCAGAGGTGGGGCATCAGAGGTTGTGAATCACAGATGGGGAATTAGAGGCGGGGAATCAGAGGCAGGGAATCAGACTCGGGGAATCAGAGTCGGGGATTCAGAGCTGGGGAATCAGAAGCGGGGAATCAGAGTTGGGGAATCAGAGGCGGGGAATCAGATATGGGGAATCAGAGGCAGGGAATCAGAGGCGGGGAATCAGAGGCAGGGAATCAGACGCGGGGAATCTGAGGCGGGGAATCAGAGCTGGGGAATCAGAGGTGGGGAATCAGAGTTGGGGAATCAGAGGCAGGGAATTAGATGTGCGGAATCAGAGATGGGGAATCAGAGGTGGGGAATCAGAGGCGGTGAATCAGAGATGGGGAATCAGAGGCGGGGAATCAGAGGCAGGAAATCAGACACGGGGATTCAGAGGCTGGGAATCAGACGGGGGGAATCAAAGGCGGGGAATCAGAGCTGGGGAATCTGAGGCAGGGAATCAGAGTTGGGGATTCAGAGGCGGGGAATCAGATATGGGGAAACAGAGGCGGGGAATCAGAGGCGGGAAAACAGAGGCGTGGAATTAGATATGGGGAATCAGAGGTGGGGAATCAGAGGTGGTGAATCAGAGATGGGGAATCAGAGGCGGGGAATCAGAGGCAGGGAATCGGACGCCGGGAATCAGAGGCGGGGAATCAGAGCTGGGGAATCAGAGTCGGGGAATCAGAGGTGGTGAATCAGAGATGGGGAATCAGAGGCGGGGAATCAGAGGCAGGGAATCGGACGCCGGGAATCAGAGGCGGGGAATCAGAGCTGGGGAAACAGAGGCGGGGAATCAGATTTGGGGAATCAGAGGTGGGGAATCAGGGGCGGGGAATCAGTGGCAGGGAATCAGAGGCCGGGAATAAAAGGCGGGAAATCAGAGCTGGGGAATCAGAGGCGGGGAATCAGAGTTGGGGAATCAGAGGAGGGGAATCAGATATGGGGAAACAGAGGCCGGGAATCAGAGGCAGGGTAACAGAGGCGGGGAATCAGATATGGGGAATCAGAGGTGGGGAATTAGAGGTTGCGAATCAGAGGCGGGGAAACAGAGGCGGGGAATCCAATATAGGGAATCAGAGGTGGGGAATCAGAGGTTGTGAATCAGAGATGTGGAATCAAGGTGGGGAATCAGATATGGGGAATCAGAGGCGGGGAAACAGAGGCGGGGAATCAGATATGGGGAATCAGAGGTGGGGAATCAGAGGTTGTGAATCAGAGATGGGGAATCAAGGCGGGGAAACAGAGGGAGGGAATCAGACGCGGGGAATCAGAGGCGGGGATTCAGAGCTGGGGAATCAGAGGCGGGGAATCAGAGTTGGGGAATCAGAGGCAGGGAATCAGATATGGGGAATCAGAGGCGGGGAATCAGAGGCGGGGAAACAGAGGCGGGGAATCAGATATGGGGAATCAGAGGTGGGGAATCAGGGGCAGGGAATCAGTGGCAGGGAATCAGAGGCGGGGAATCTGAGCCGGGGAATCAGAGACAGGGAATAAGACACGGGGAATCAGAGGCGGGGAATCAGAGATGGTGAATCAGATGCGGGGAATCAGAGGCAGGGAATCGGACGCCGGGAATCAGAGGCGGGGAATCAGAGCTGGGGAATCAGAGGCGGGGAATCAGAGTCGGGGAATCAGAGGCGGGGAATCAGATATGGGGAAATAGAGGCGGGGAATCAGATATGGGGAATGAGAGGTGTGGAATCAGAGGCTGGGAATCAGAGGCAGGGAATCAGAGGCGGGGAAACATAGGCGGGGAATCAGATATGGGGAATCAGAGGTGGTGAATCAAAGGCGGTGAAACAGAGATGGGGAATCAGGGCAGGGAATCAGAGGCAGGGAATCAGAGCTGGGGAAACAGAGGCGGGGAATCAGATATGGGGAATCAGAGGTGGCGAATCAGGGGCGGGGAATCAGTTGCAGGGAATCAGAGCTGGGGAATCAGAGGTGGGGAATCAGAGCTGGGGAAACAGAGGCGGGGAATCAGATATGGGGAATCAGAGGTGGGGAATCAGGGGCGGGGAATAGTGGCAGGGAATCAGAGGCCGGGAATAAAATGCGGGGAATCAGAGCTGGGGAATCAGAGGCGGGGAATCAGAGTTGGGGAATCAGAGGAGGGGAATCAGATATGGGGAAACAGAGGCCGGGAATCAGAGGCAGGGAAACAGAGGCGGGGAATCAGATATGGGGAATCAGAGGTGGGGAATTTGAGGTTGCGAATCAGAGGCGGGGAATCAGAGGCGGGGAATCAGAGGCAGGGAATCGGATGTGCGGAATCAGAGATGGGGAATCAGAGGTGGGGATTCAGAGGTGGTGAATCAGAAAAGGGGAATCAGAGGCTGGGAATCAGAGGCAGGGAATCAGACGCAGGGAATCAGAGGCGGGGAATCATAGCTGGCGAATTAGAGGAGGGGAATCAGAGTTGGGGAATCAGAGGCGGGGTATCAGATATGGGGAAACAGTCGGGGAATCAGAGGCGGGGAAACAGAGGCAGGGAATCAGATATGGGGAATCAGATGTGGGGAATCAGAGGCAGGGAATCAGATGTGCGGAATCAGAGATGGGGAATCAGAGGCAGGGAATCAGAATCAGAAGCAGGGAATCAGAGGCCGGGAATCAGAGGCCGGAATCAGATGCTGGGAATCAGAGGCCTGGAATCAGAGGCAGGGAATCAGAGGCAGGGAATCTGATGCGGGGAATCAGAGGCGGGGAATCAGAGCTGGGGAATCATAGGCAGGGTATTAGAGTTGGGGAATCAGAGGCGGGGAATCAGATATGGGGAAACAGAGGTGGGGAATCAGAGGCGGGGAAACAGAGGCAGGGAATCAGATATGGGGAATCAGAGGCGGGAATCAGAGGTGGGGAATCATAGGCAGGGAATCGGATGTGCGGAATCAGAGATGGGGAATCAGAGGCCGGGAATCAGAGGTGGTGAATCAGATATGGGGAATCAGAGGCGGGGAATCAGAGGCAGTGAATCAGTCGCGGGGAATCAGAGGTGGGCAATCAGAGGCGGGGAATCAGATATGGGGAATCAGAGGCGGGGAATCAGAGGCGGGGAAACAGAGGCGGGGAATCAGATATGGGGAATCAGAGGTGGGGCATCAGAGGTTGTGAATCACAGATGGGGAATTAGAGGCGGGGAATCAGAGGCAGGGAATCAGACTCGGGGAATCAGAGTCGGGAATTCAGAGCTGGGGAATCAGAAGCGGGGAATCAGAGTTGGGGAATCAGAGGCGGGGAATCAGATATGGGGAATCAGAGGCAGGGAATCAGAGGCAGGGAATCGGATGCCGGGAATCAGAGGCGGGAAATCAGAGCTGGGTAATCAGAGGCGGGGAATCAGAGTTGGGGAATCAGAGGCGGCGAAGCAGATATGGGGAAATAGAGGCGGGGAATCAGATATGGGGAATCAGAGGCGGGGAATCAGATATGGGGAATCAGAGGCTGGGAATCAGAGGGGGGGAAACAGAGGCGGGGAATAAGATATGGGGAATCAGAGGTGGGGAATCAGGGGCGGGGAATCAGTGGCAGGGAATCAGACGCGGGGAATCAGAGGTGGGGAATCAGAGATGGGGAATCAGAGGCGGGGAATCACAGGCAGGGAATCAGACGCGGGGAATCAGAGGCGGGGAATCAGAGCTGGGGAATCAGAGGTGGGGAATCAGAGTCGGGGAATCAGAGGCAGGGAATCGGTTGTGCGGAATCAGAGATGGGGAATCAGATGTGGGGAATCAGAGGCAGTGAATCAGAGATGTGGAATCAGAGGCGGGGAATCAGAGGCAGGAAATTAGACAGGGATTCAGAGGCTGGGAATCAGACGGGGGGAATCAAAGGCGGGGAATCAGAGCTGGTGAATCAGAGGCAGGGAATCAGAGTTGGGGATTCAGAGGCGGAGAATCAGATATGGGGAAACAGAGGCGGGGAATGAGAGGCGGGCAAGCAGAGGCGGGGAATTAGATATGGGGAATCAGAGGTGGGAAATCAGACATGGGGAATCGGATGCGGGGAATCAGAGGCTGGGAATCAGAGCTGGGGAATCAGATGTGGGGAATCAGAGTTGGGGCATCAGAGGTGGGGAATTAGATATGGGAAACAGAGGCGGGGAATCAGAGGCGGGGAAACAGAGGCGGGGAATCAGATATGGGGAAACAGAGGCGGGGAATCAGAGGCGGGGAAACAGAGGCGGGGAATCAGACATGGGGAATCGGATGCGGGGAATCAGAGGCGGGGAATCAGAGCTGGGGAATCAGAGGTGGGGAATCAGAGTTGGGGCATCAGAGGTGGGGAATTAGATATGGGGAAACAGAGGCGGGGAATCAGAGGCGGGGAAACAGAGGCGGGGAATCAGATATGGGGAATCAGAGGTGGGGAATCAGAGGCAGGGAATCAGATGTGCGGAATCAGAGATGGGGAATCAGAGGCAGGGAATCAGAATCAGAAGCGGGGAATCAGAGGCCGGGAATCAGAGGCCGGGAATCAGATGCTGGGAATAAGAGGCCGGGAATCAGAGGTGGGGATTCAGAGTCTGGGAATCAGAGATGGGGATTCAGAGGCGGGGAATGAGATATGGAGAATCAGAGGCGGGGAATCAGAGGCGGGGAAACAGAGGTGGGGAATCAGATATGGGGAATCAGAGGTGGCGAATCAAAGGCGGTGAATCAGAGATGGGGAATAAGAGGCGGGGAATCAGAGGCAGGGAATCAGATGCGGGGATTCAGAGGCGGGGAATCAGAGCTGGCGAATCAGAGGTGGGGAATCAGAGGTGGGCAATCAGAGCCGGGGAATCAGATATGGGGAATCAGAGGCGGGGAAACAGAGGCGGGGAATCAGATATGGGGACTCAGAGGTGGGGAATCAGAGGTTGTGAATCAGAGATGGGGAATCAAGGCGGGGAAACAGAGGGAGGGAATCAGACGCGGGGAATCAGAGGCGGGGATTCAGAGCTGGGGAATCAGAGGCGGGGAATCAGAGTTGGGGAATCAGAGGCAGGGAATCAGATATGGGGAATCAGAGGCGGGGAATCAGAGGCGGGGAAACAGAGGCGGGGAATCAGATATGGGTAATCAGAGGTGGGGAATCAGGGGCAGGGAATCAGTGGCAGGGAATCAGAGGCGGGGAATCTGAGCCGGGGAATCAGAGGCAGGGAATCAGACACGGGGAATCAGAGGCGGGGAATCAGAGATGGTGAATCAGAGGCAGGGAATCAGAGGCAGGGAATCGGTCGCCGGGAATCAGAGGCGGGGAATCAGAGCTGGGGAATCAGAGGCGGGGAATCAGAGTCGGGGAATCAGAGGCGGGGAATCAGATATGGGGAAATAGAGGCGGGGAATCAGATATGGGGAATCAGAGGTGTGGAATCAGAGGTTGGGAATCAGAGGCAGGGAATCAGAGGCGGGGAAACAGAGGCGGGGAATCAGATATGGGGAATCAGAGGTGGCGAATCAAAGGCGGTGAAACAGAGATGGGGAATCAGGGCAGGGAATCAGAGGCAGGGAATCAGAGCTGGGGAAACAGAGGCGGGGAATCAGATATGGGGAATCAGAGGTGGGGAATCAGGGGCGGGGAATCAGTTGCAGGGAATCAGAGCTGGGGAATCAGAGGTGGGGAGTCAGAGCTGGGGAAACAGAGGCGGGGAATCAGATATGGGGAATCAGAGGTGGGGAATCAGGGGCGGGGAATAGTGGCAGGGAATCAGAGGCCGGGAATAAAAGGCGGGGAATCAGAGCTGGGGAATCAGAGGCGGGGAATCAGAGTTGGGGAATCAGAGGAGGGGAATCAGATATGGGGAAACAGAGGCCGGGAATCAGAGGCAGGGAAACAGAGGCGGGGAATCAGATATGGGGAATCAGAGGTGGGGAATTTGAGGTTGCGAATCAGATGCGGGGAATCAGAGATGGGGAATCAGAGGTGGGGATTCAGAGGTGGTGAATCAGAAAAGGGGAATCAGAGGCTGGGAATCAGAGGCAGGGAATCAGACGCAGGGAATCAGAGGCGGGGAATCATAGCTGGCGAATCAGAGGTGGGGAATCAGAGGTGGGCAATCAGAGCCGGGGAATCAGATATGGGGAATCAGAGGCGGGGAAACAGAGGCGGGGAATCAGATATGGGGAATCAGAGGTGGGGAATCAGAGGTTGTGAATCAGAGATGGGGAATCAAGGCGGGGAAACAGAGGGAGGGAATCAGACGCGGGGAATCAGAGGCGGGGATTCAGAGCTGGGGAATCAGAGGCGGGGAATCAGAGTTGGGGAATCAGAGGCAGGGAATCAGATATGGGGAATCAGAGGCGGGGAATCAGAGGCGGGGAAACAGAGGCGGGGAATCAGATATGGGTAATCAGAGGTGGGGAATCAGGGGCAGGGAATCAGTGGCAGGGAATCAGAGGCGGGGAATCTGAGCCGGGGAATCAGAGGCAGGGAATCAGACACGGGGAATCAGAGGCGGGGAATCAGAGATGGTGAATCAGAGGCGGGGAATCAGAGGCAGGGAATCGGACGCCGGGAATCAGAGGCGGGGAATCAGAGCTGGGGAATCAGAGGCGGGGAATCAGAGTCGGGGAATCAGAGGCGGGGAATCAGATATGGGGAAATAGAGGCGGGGAATCAGATATGGGGAATCAGAGGTGTGGAATCAGAGGTTGGGAATCAGAGGCAGGGAATCAGAGGCGGGGAAACAGAGGCGGGGAATCAGATATGGGGAATCAGAGGTGGCGAATCAAAGGCGGTGAAACAGAGATGGGGAATCAGGGCAGGGAATCAGAGGCAGGGAATCAGAGCTGGGGAAACAGAGGCGGGGAATCAGATATGGGGAATCAGAGGTGGGGAATCCGAGGTTGGGAATCAGAGGCAGGGAATCAGAGGCGGGGAATCAGAGGCGGGGAATCAGAGGAAGGGAATCAGATGTGCGGAATCGGAGATGGGGAATCAGAGGCAGGGAATCAGAGGCGGGGAATCAGAGGCGGGGAATCAGAGGCCTGGAATAAGATATGGGGAAACAGAGGCGGGGAATCCGAGGCGGGGAAACAGAGGCGGGGAATCAGATATGGGGAATCAGAGGTGGGGAATCAGAGGTTGGGAATCAGAGGCAGGGAATCAGAGGCTTGGAATCAGATGCAGGGAATCAGATGCGGGGAATCAGAGGCGGGGAATCAGAGCTGGGGAATCAGAGGTGGGGAATCAGATTTGGGGAATCAGAGGCGGGGACTTAGATATTGGGAAACAGAGGCGGGGAATCAGAGGCGGGGAAACCCAGGCGGGGAATCAGATATGGGGAATCAGAGGTGGGGAATCAGAGGCAAGGAATCAGATGTGCGGAATCAGAGATGGGGCATCAGAGGCAGGGAATCAGAATCAGAAGCAGGGAATCAGAGGCCGGGAATCAGAGGCCTGGAATCAGAGGCGGGGATTCAGAGGCAGGGAATCAGATGCGGGGAATCAGAGGCGGGGAATCAGAGCTGGGGAATCAGAGGCGGGGTATTAGAGTTGGGGAATCAGAGGCGGGGAATCAGATATGGGGAAACAGAGGTGGGGAATCAGAGGCGGGGAAACAGAGGCAGGGAATCAGATATGGGGAATCAGAGGCGGGGAATCAGAGGTGGGGAATCAGAGGCGGGGAATCAGAGGCGGGGAATCAGAGGCGGGGAATCAGAAGTGGGGAATCAGAGGTGGGGAATCAGAGGCGGGGAATCAGAGGCGGGGAATCAGAGGCGGGCAATCAGATGCAGGGAATCAGAGGCAGGGAATCAGAGGCAGGGAACCAGACGCAGGGAATCAAATGAAGGGAATCTGATGCAGGGAATCTGAGGCAGGGAATCTGAGGCAGGGAATCTGTGGTGGGGAATCAGAGGCGGGAAAACAGGCGGTTAAACAGAGGCGGGTAAACATAGGCGGGGATTCAGAGGCGTGGATTCAGAGGCGGGAAATCAGAGGCGGGGAAAGATATGTGGGGAAATGTAGGCCAGGAAAGTTGAGCGGAAAGGGAGGCATTGAATCAGAGGCGGGGAATCAGAGGCAGGGAATCAGAAGCGGGGAATCAGAGGTGGGGAATCAGAGGCGGGGAATCAGAGGCGGAGAATCAGAGGCGGGCAATCAGATGCAGGGAATCAGAGGCAGGGAATCAGAGGCAGGGAATCAGAGGCATGGAATCTGAGGCAGGGAATCTGAGGTGGGGAATCAGAGGCGGGGAAACAGGTGGGTAAACAGAGGCGGGTAAACATAGGCGGGGAATCAGAGGCGCGGAATCAGAGGCGGGGAATCAGAGGCAGGGAATCAGAGGCGGGGAATCAGAGGCGGGGAATCAGATGCGGGGAATCAGAGGTGGGGAATCAGAGGCGGGGTATCAGAGTAGGGGAATCAGAGGCGGGGAATCAGAGGCGGGGAATCAGAGGCGGGGAATCAGAGGCGTGCAATCAGAGGCGGGGAATCAGAGGTGGGGAATCAGAAGTGTGGAATCAGAGGCGGGGAAACAGAGGCGGGGAATCAGATATGGGGAATCAGAGGTGGGGCATCAGAGGTTGTGAATCACAGATGGGGAATCAGAGGCGGGGAATCAGAGGCAGGGAATCAGACGCGGGGAATCAGAGGCGGGGATTCAGAGCTGGGGAATCAGAGGCGGGGAATCAGAGTTGGGGAATCAGAGGCGGGGAATCAGATATGGGGAATCAGAGGCAGGGAATCAGAGGCGGGAAAACAGAGGCGGGGAATCAGATATGGGGAATCAGAGGCGGCGAATCAGAGGAAGGGAATTAGACACGGGGAATCAGAGGCGGGGAATCAGAGATGGGGAATCAGAGGCGGGGAATCAGAGGCAGGGAATCGGATGCCGGGAATCAGAGGCGGGAAATCAGAGCTGGGTAATCAGAGGCGGGGAATCAGAGTTGGGGAATCAGAGGCGGCGAAGCAGATATGGGGAAATAGAGGCGGGGAATCAGATATGGGGAATCAGAGGCGGGGAATCAGATATGGGGAATCAGAGGCTGGGAATCAGAGGGGGAGAAACAGAGGCGGGGAATAAGATATGGGGAATCAGAGGTGGGGAATCAGGGGCGGGGAATCAGTGGCAGGGAATCAGAGGCGGAGAATCAGAGGCGGGGAATCAAAGGAAGGGAATCAGACACGGGGAATAAGAGGTGGGGAATCAGAGATGGGGAATCAGAGGCGGGGAATCACAGGCAGGGAATCAGACGCGGGGAATCAGAGGCGGGGAATCAGAGCTGGGGAATCAGAGGTGGGGAATCAGAGTCGGGGAATCAGAGGCAGGGAATCGGTTGTGCGGAATCAGAGATGGGGAATCAGATGTGGGGAATCAGAGGCAGTGAATCAGAGATGGGGAATCAGAGGCGGGGAATCAGAGGCAGGAAATTAGACAGGGATTCAGAGGCTGGGAATCAGACGGGGGGAATCAAAGGCGGGGAATCAGAGCTGGTGAATCAGAGTCAGGGAATCAGAGTTGGGGATTCAGAGGCGGGGAATCAGATATGGGGAAACAGAGGCGGGGAATGAGAGGCGGGCAAGCAGAGGCGGGGAATTAGATATGGGGAATCAGAGGTGGGAAATCAGACATGGGGAATCGGATGCGGGGAATCAGAGGCTGGGAATCAGAGCTGGGGAATCAGATGTGGGGAATCAGAGTTGGGGCATCAGAGGTGGGGAATTAGATATGGGAAACAGAGGCGGGGAATCAGAGGCGGGGAAACAGAGGCGGGGAATCAGATATGGGGAAACAGAGGCGGGGAATCAGAGGCGGGGAAACAGAGGCGGGGAATCAGACATGGGGAATCGGATGCGGGGAATCAGAGGCGGGGAATCAGAGCTGGGGAATCAGAGGTGGGGAATCAGAGTTGGGGCATCAGAGGTGGGGAATTAGATATGGGGAAACAGAGGCGGGGAATCAGAGGCGGGGAAACAGAGGCGGGGAATCAGATATGGGGAATCAGAGGTGGGGAATCAGAGGCAGGGAATCAGATGTGCGGAATCAGAGATGGGGAATCAGAGGCAGGGAATCAGAATCAGAAGCGGGGAATCAGAGGCCGGGAATCAGAGGCCGGGAATCAGATGCTGGGAATAAGAGGCCGGGAATCAGAGGTGGGGATTCAGAGTCTGGGAATCAGAGATGGGGATTCAGAGGCGGGGAATGAGATATGGAGAATCAGAGGCGGGGAATCAGAGGCGGGGAAACAGAGGTGGGGAATCAGATATGGGGAATCAGAGGTGGCGAATCAAAGGCGGTGAATCAGAGATGGGGAATAAGAGGCGGGGAATCAGAGGCAGGGAATCAGATGCGGGGATTCAGAGGCGGGGAATCAGAGCTGGCGAATCAGAGGTGGGGAATCAGAGGTGGGCAATCAGAGCCGGGGAATCAGATATGGGGAATCAGAGGCGGGGAAACAGAGGCGGGGAATCAGATATGGGGACTCAGAGGTGGGGAATCAGAGGTTGTGAATCAGAGATGGGGAATCAAGGCGGGGAAACAGAGGGAGGGAATCAGACGCGGGGAATCAGAGGCGGGGATTCAGAGCTGGGGAATCAGAGGCGGGGAATCAGAGTTGGGGAATCAGAGGCAGGGAATCAGATATGGGGAATCAGAGGCGGGGAATCAGAGGCGGGGAAACAGAGGCGGGGAATCAGATATGGGTAATCAGAGGTGGGGAATCAGGGGCAGGGAATCAGTGGCAGGGAATCAGAGGCGGGGAATCTGAGCCGGGGAATCAGAGGCAGGGAATCAGACACGGGGAATCAGAGGCGGGGAATCAGAGATGGTGAATCAGAGGCGGGGAATCAGAGGCAGGGAATCGGTCGCCGGGAATCAGAGGCGGGGAATCAGAGCTGGGGAATCAGAGGCGGGGAATCAGAGTCGGGGAATCAGAGGCGGGGAATCAGATATGGGGAAATAGAGGCGGGGAATCAGATATGGGGAATCAGAGGTGTGGAATCAGAGGTTGGGAATCAGAGGCAGGGAATCAGAGGCGGGGAAACAGAGGAGGGGAATCAGATATGGGGAATCAGAGGTGGCGAATCAAAGGCGGTGAAACAGAGATGGGGAATCAGGGCAGGGAATCAGAGGCAGGGAATCAGAGCTGGGGAAACAGAGGCGGGGAATCAGATATGGGGAATCAGAGGTGGGGAATCAGGGGCGGGGAATCAGTTGCAGGGAATCAGAGCTGGGGAATCAGAGGTGGGGAGTCAGAGCTGGGGAAACAGAGGCGGGGAATCAGATATGGGGAATCAGAGGTGGGGAATCAGGGGCGGGGAATAGTGGCAGGGAATCAGAGGCCGGGAATAAAAGGCGGGGAATCAGAGCTGGGGAATCAGAGGCGGGGAATCAGAGTTGGGGAATCAGAGGAGGGGAATCAGATATGGGGAAACAGAGGCCGGGAATCAGAGGCAGGGAAACAGAGGCGGGGAATCAGATATGGGGAATCAGAGGTGGGGAATTTGAGGTTGCGAATCAGATGCGGGGAATCAGAGGCGGGGAATCAGAGGCAGGGAATCGGATGTGCGGAATCAGAGATGGGGAATCAGAGGTGGGGATTCAGAGGTGGTGAATCAGAAAAGGGGAATCAGAGGCTGGGAATCAGAGGCAGGGAATCAGACGCAGGGAATCAGAGGCGGGGAATCATAGCTGGCGAATCAGAGGTGGGGAATCAGAGGTGGGCAATCAGAGCCGGGGAATCAGATATGGGGAATCAGAGGCGGGGAAACAGAGGCGGGGAATCAGATATGGGGAATCAGAGGTGGGGAATCAGAGGTTGTGAATCAGAGATGGGGAATCAAGGCGGGGAAACAGAGGGAGGGAATCAGACGCGGGGAATCAGAAGCGGGGATTCAGAGCTGGGGAATCAGAGGCGGGGAATCAGAGTTGGGGAATCAGAGGCAGGGAATCAGATATGGGGAATCAGAGGCGGGGAATCAGAGGCGGGGAAACAGAGGCGGGGAATCAGATATGGGTAATCAGAGGTGGGGAATCAGGGGCAGGGAATCAGTGGCAGGGAATCAGAGGCGGGGAATCTGAGCCGGGGAATCAGAGGCAGGGAATCAGACACGGGGAATCAGAGGCGGGGAATCAGAGATGGTGAATCAGAGGCGGGGAATCAGAGGCAGGGAATCGGACGCCGGGAATCAGAGGCGGGGAATCAGAGCTGGGGAATCAGAGGCGGGGAATCAGAGTCGGGGAATCAGAGGCGGGGAATCAGATATGGGGAAATAGAGGCGGGGAATCAGATATGGGGAATCAGAGGTGTGGAATCAGAGGTTGGGAATCAGAGGCAGGGAATCAGAGGCGGGGAAACAGAGGCGGGGAATCAGATATGGGGAATCAGAGGTGGCGAATCAAAGGCGGTGAAACAGAGATGGGGAATCAGGGCAGGGAATCAGAGGCAGGGAATCAGAGCTGGGGAAACAGAGGCGGGGAATCAGATATGGGGAATCAGAGGTGGGGAATCAGGGGCGGGGAATCAGTTGCAGGGAATCAGAGCTGGGGAATCAGAGGTGGGGAGTCAGAGCTGGGGAAACAGAGGCGGGGAATCAGATATGGGGAATCAGAGGTGGGGAATCAGGGGCGGGGAATAGTGGCAGGGAATCAGAGGCCGGGAATAAAAGGCGGGGAATCAGAGCTGGGGAATCAGAGGCGGGGAATCAGAGTTGGGGAATCAGAGGAGGGGAATCAGATATGGGGAAACAGAGGCCGGGAATCAGAGGCAGGGAAACAGAGGCGGGGAATCAGATATGGGGAATCAGAGGTGGGGAATTTGAGGTTGCGAATCAGAGGCGGGGAATCAGAGGCGGGGAATCAGAGGCAGGGAATCGGATGTGCGGAATCAGAGATGGGGAATCAGAGGTGGGGATTCAGAGGTGGTGAATCAGAAAAGGGGAATCAGAGGCTGGGAATCAGAGGCAGGGAATCAGACGCAGGGAATCAGAGGCGGGGAATCATAGCTGGCGAATTAGTGGAGGGGAATCAGAGTTGGGGAATCAGAGGCGGGGAATCAGATATGGGGAAACAGTCGGTGAATCAGAGGCGGGGAAACAGAGGCTGGGAATCAGATATGGGGAATCAGAGGTGGGGAATCAGAGGCAGGGAATCAGATGTGCGGAATCAGAGATGGGGAATCAGAGGCAGGGAATCAGAATCAGAAGCAGGGAATCAGAGGCCGGGAATCAGAGGCCGGAATCAGATGCTGGGAATCAGAGGCCTGGAATCAGAGGCAGGGAATCAGAGGCAGGGAATCTGATGCGGGGAATCAGAGGCGGGGAATCAGAGCTGGGGAATCATAGGCAGGGTATTAGAGTTGGGGAATCAGAGGCGGGGAATCAGATATGGGGAAACAGAGGTGGGGAATCAGAGGCGGGGAAACAGAGGCAGGGAATCAGATATGGGGAATCAGAGGCGGGAATCAGAGGTGGGGAATCATAGGCAGGGAATCGGATGTGCGGAATCAGAGATGGGGAATCAGAGGCCGGGAATGAGAGGTGGTGAATCAGATATGGGGAATCAGAGGCGGGGAATCAGAGGCAGTGAATCAGACGCGGGGAATCAGAGGTGGGCAATCAGAGGCGGGGAATCAGATATGGGGAATCAGAGGCGGGGAATCAGAGGCGGGGAAACAGAGGTGGGTAATCAGATATGGGGAATCAGAGGTGGGGCATCAGAGGTTGTGAATCACAGATGGGGAATTAGAGGCGGGGAATCAGAGGCAGGGAATCAGACTCGGGGAATCAGAGTCGGGGATTCAGAGCTGGGGAATCAGAAGCGGGGAATCAGAGTTGGGGAATCAGAGGCGGGGAATCAGATATGGGGAATCAGAGGCAGGGAATCAGAGGCGGGGAATCAGAGGCAGGGAATCAGACGCGGGGAATCTGAGGCGGGGAATCAGAGCTGGGGAATCAGAGGTGGGGAATCAGAGTTGGGGAATCAGAGGCAGGGAATTAGATGTGCGGAATCAGAGATGGGGAATCAGAGGTGGGGAATCAGAGGCGGTGAATCAGAGATGGGGAATCAGAGGCGGGGAATCAGAGGCAGGAAATCAGACACGGGGATTCAGAGGCTGGGAATCAGACGGGGGGAATCAAAGGCGGGGAATCAGAGCTGGGGAATCTGAGGCAGGGAATCAGAGTTGGGGATTCAGAGGCGGGGAATCAGATATGGGGAAACAGAGGCGGGGAATCAGAGGCGGGAAAACAGAGGCGTGGAATTAGATATGGGGAATCAGAGGTGGGGAATCAGAGGTGGTGAATCAGAGATGGGGAATCAGAGGCGGGGAATCAGAGGCAGGGAATCGGACGCCGGGAATCAGAGGCGGGGAATCAGAGCTGGGGAATCAGAGTCGGGGAATCAGAGGTGGTGAATCAGAGATGGGGAATCAGAGGCGGGGAATCAGAGGCAGGGAATCGGACGCCGGGAATCAGAGGCGGGGAATCAGAGCTGGGGAAACAGAGGCGGGGAATCAGATTTGGGGAATCAGAGGTGGGGAATCAGGGGCGGGGAATCAGTGGCAGGGAATCAGAGGCCGGGAATAAAAGGCGGGAAATCAGAGCTGGGGAATCAGAGGCGGGGAATCAGAGTTGGGGAATCAGAGGAGGGGAATCAGATATGGGGAAACAGAGGCCGGGAATCAGAGGCAGGGTAACAGAGGCGGGGAATCAGATATGGGGAATCAGAGGTGGGGAATTAGAGGTTGCGAATCAGAGGCGGGGAAACAGAGGCGGGGAATCCAATATAGGGAATCAGAGGTGGGGAATCAGAGGTTGTGAATCAGAGATGTGGAATCAAGGCGGGGAATCAGATATGGGGAATCAGAGGCGGGGAAACAGAGGCGGGGAATCAGATATGGGGAATCAGAGGTGGGGAATCAGAGGTTGTGAATCAGAGATGGGGAATCAAGGCGGGGAAACAGAGGGAGGGAATCAGACGCGGGGAATCAGAGGCGGGGATTCAGAGCTGGGGAATCAGAGGCGGGGAATCAGAGTTGGGGAATCAGAGGCAGGGAATCAGATATGGGGAATCAGAGGCGGGGAATCAGAGGCGGGGAAACAGAGGCGGGGAATCAGATATGGGGAATCAGAGGTGGGGAATCAGGGGCAGGGAATCAGTGGCAGGGAATCAGAGGCGGGGAATCTGAGCCGGGGAATCAGAGACAGGGAATAAGACACGGGGAATCAGAGGCGGGGAATCAGAGATGGTGAATCAGATGCGGGGAATCAGAGGCAGGGAATCGGACGCCGGGAATCAGAGGCGGGGAATCAGAGCTGGGGAATCAGAGGCGGGGAATCAGAGTCGGGGAATCAGAGGCGGGGAATCAGATATGGGGAAATAGAGGCGGGGAATCAGATATGGGGAATGAGAGGTGTGGAATCAGAGGCTGGGAATCAGAGGCAGGGAATCAGAGGCGGGGAAACAGAGGCGGGGAATCAGATATGGGGAATCAGAGGTGGCGAATCAAAGGCGGTGAAACAGAGATGGGGAATCAGGGCAGGGAATCAGAGGCAGGGAATCAGAGCTGGGGAAACAGAGGCGGGGAATCAGATATGGGGAATCAGAGGTGGCGAATCAGGGGCGGGGAATCAGTTGCAGGGAATCAGAGCTGGGGAATCAGAGGTGGGGAATCAGAGCTGGGGAAACAGAGGCGGGGAATCAGATATGGGGAATCAGAGGTGGGGAATCAGGGGCGGGGAATAGTGGCAGGGAATCAGAGGCCGGGAATAAAATGCGGGGAATCAGAGCTGGGGAATCAGAGGCGGGGAATCAGAGTTGGGGAATCAGAGGAGGGGAATCAGATATGGGGAAACAGAGGCCGGGAATCAGAGGCAGGGAAACAGAGGCGGGGAATCAGATATGGGGAATCAGAGGTGGGGAATTTGAGGTTGCGAATCAGAGGCGGGGAATCAGAGGCGGGGAATCAGAGGCAGGGAATCGGATGTGCGGAATCAGAGATGGGGAATCAGAGGTGGGGATTCAGAGGTGGTGAATCAGAAAAGGGGAATCAGAGGCTGGGAATCAGAGGCAGGGAATCAGACGCAGGGAATCAGAGGCGGGGAATCATAGCTGGCGAATTAGAGGAGGGGAATCAGAGTTGGGGAATCAGAGGCGGGGTATCAGATATGGGGAAACAGTCGGGGAATCAGAGGCGGGGAAACAGAGGCAGGGAATCAGATATGGGGAATCAGATGTGGGGAATCAGAGGCAGGGAATCAGATGTGCGGAATCAGAGATGGGGAATCAGAGGCAGGGAATCAGAATCAGAAGCAGGGAATCAGAGGCCGGGAATCAGAGGCCGGAATCAGATGCTGGGAATCAGAGGCCTGGAATCAGAGGCAGGGAATCAGAGGCAGGGAATCTGATGCGGGGAATCAGAGGCGGGGAATCAGAGCTGGGGAATCATAGGCAGGGTATTAGAGTTGGGGAATCAGAGGCGGGGAATCAGATATGGGGAAACAGAGGTGGGGAATCAGAGGCGGGGAAACAGAGGCAGGGAATCAGATATGGGGAATCAGAGGCGGGAATCAGAGGTGGGGAATCATAGGCAGGGAATCGGATGTGCGGAATCAGAGATGGGGAATCAGAGGCCGGGAATCAGAGGTGGTGAATCAGATATGGGGAATCAGAGGCGGGGAATCAGAGGCAGTGAATCAGTCGCGGGGAATCAGAGGTGGGCAATCAGAGGCGGGGAATCAGATATGGGGAATCAGAGGCGGGGAATCAGAGGCGGGGAAACAGAGGCGGGGAATCAGATATGGGGAATCAGAGGTGGGGCATCAGAGGTTGTGAATCACAGATGGGGAATTAGAGGCGGGGAATCAGAGGCAGGGAATCAGACTCGGGGAATCAGAGTCGGGGATTCAGAGCTGGGGAATCAGAAGCGGGGAATCAGAGTTGGGGAATCAGAGGCGGGGAATCAGATATGGGGAATCAGAGGCAGGGAATCAGAGGCGGAGAATCAGAGGCAGGGAATCAGACGCGAGGAATCTGAGGCGGGGAATCAGAGCTGGGGAATCAGAGGTGGGGAATCAGAGTTGGGGAATCAGAGGCAGGGAATTAGATGTGCGGAATCAGAGATGGGGAATCAGAGGTGGGGAATCAGAGGCGGTGAATCAGAGATGGGGAATCAGAGGCGGGGAATCAGAGGCAGGAAATCAGACACGGGGATTCAGAGGCTGGGAATCAGACGGGGTGAATCAAAGGCGGGGAATCAGAGCTGGGGAATCTGAGGCAGGGAATCAGAGTTGGGGATTCCGAGGCGGGGAATCAGATATGGGGAAACAGAGGCGGGGAATCAGAGGCGGGAAAACAGTGGCGGGGAATTAGATATGGGGAATCAGAGGTGGGGAATCAGAGGTGGTGAATCAGAGATGGGGAATCAGAGGCGGGGAATCAGAGGCAGGGAATCGGACGCCGGGAATCAGAGGCGGGGAATCAGAGCTGGGGAATCAGAGGCGGGGAATCAGAGGTGGTGAATCAGAGATGGGGAATCAGAGGCGGGGAATCAGAGGCAGGGAATCGGACGCCGGGAATCAGAGGCGGGGAATCAGAGCTGGGGAAACAGAGGCGGGGAATCAGATATGGGGAATCAGAGGTGGGGAATCAGGGGCGGGGAATCAGTGGCAGGGAATCAGAGGCCGGGAATAAAAGGCGGGAAATCAGAGCTGGGGAATCAGAGGCGGGGAATCAGAGTTGGGGAATCAGAGGAGGGGAATCAGATATGGGGAAACAGAGGCCGGGAATCAGAGGCAGGGTAACAGAGGCGGGGAATCAGATATGGGGAATCAGAGGTGGGGAATTAGAGGTTGCGAATCAGAGGCGGGGAAACAGAGGCGGGGAATCAAATATAGGGAATCAGAGGTGGGGAATCAGAGGTTGTGAATCAGAGATGGGGAATCAAGGCGGGGAATCAGAGGCAGGGAATCAGATATGGGGAATCAGAGGCGGGGAATCAGAGGCGGGGAAACAGAGGCGGGGAATCAGATATGGGGAATCAGAATTGGGGAATCAGGGGCAGGGAATCAGTGGCAGGGAATCAGAGGCGTGGAATCAGAGTTGGGGAATCAGAGGCGGTGAATCAGAGTTGGGGAATCAGAGGCAGGGAATCAGATATGGGGAATCAGAGGCGGGGAATCAGAGGCGGGGAATCAGATATGGGGAATCAGAGGTGGCGAATCAAAGGCGGTGAAACAGAGATGGGGAATCAGGGCAGGGAATCAGAGGCAGGGAATCAGAGCTGGGGAAACAGAGGCGGGGAATCAGATATAAGGAATCAGAGGTGGGGAATCAGGGGCGGGGAATCAGTTGCAGGGAATCAGAGCTGGGGAATCAGAGGTGGGGAGTCAGAGCTGGGGAAACAGAGGCGGGGAATCAGATATGGGGAATCAGAGGTGGGGAATCAGGGGCGGGGAATAGTGGCAGGGAATCAGAGGCGGGGAAACAGAGGCGGGGAATCAGATATGGGGAATCAGAGGTGGCGAATCAAAGGCGGTGAAACAGAGATGGGGAATCAGGGCAGGGAATCAGAGGCAGGGAATCAGAGCTGGGGAAACAGAGGCGGGGAATCAGATATGGGGAATCAGATGTGGGGAATCAGGGGCGGGGAATCAGTTGCAGGGAATCAGAGCTGGGGAATCAGAGGTGGGGAGTCAGAGCTGGGGAAACAGAGGCGGGGAATCAGATATGGGGAATCAGAGGTGGGGAATCAGGGGCGGGGAATAGTGGCAGGGAATCAGAGGCCGGGAATAAAAGGCGGGGAATCAGAGCTGGGGAATCAGAGGCGGGGAATCAGAGTTGGGGAATCAGAGGAGGGGAATCAGATATGGGGAAACAGAGGCCGGGAAATTTGATGTGGCGAATCAGAGGCGGGGAATCAGAGGCGGGGAATCAGAGGCAGGGAATCGGATGTGCGGAATCAGAGATGGGGAATCAGAGGTGGGGATTCAGAGGTGGTGAATCAGAAAAGGGGAATCAGAGGCTGGGAATCAGAGGCAGGGAATCAGACGCAGGGAATCAGAGGCGGGGAATCATAGCTGGCGAATTAGAGGAGGGGAATCAGAGTTGGGGAATCAGAGGCGGGGAATCAGATATGGGGAAACAGTCGGGGAATCAGAGGCGGGGAAACAGAGGCTGGGAATCAGATATGGGGAATCAGAGGTGGGGAATCAGAGGCAGGGAATCAGATGTGCGGAATCAGAGATGGGGAATCAGAGGCAGGGAATCAGAATAAGAAGCAGGGAATCAGAGGCCGGGAATCAGAGGCCGGAATCAGATGCTGGGAATCAGAGGCCTGGAATCAGAGGCAGGGAATCAGAGGCAGGGAATCTGATGCGGGGAATCAGAGGCGGGGAATCAGAGCTGGGGAATCATAGGCAGGGTATTAGAGTTGGGGAATCAGAGGCGGGGAATCAGATATGGGGAAACAGAGGTGGGGAATCAGAGGCGGGGAAACAGAGGCAGGGAATCAGATATGGGGAATCAGAGGCGGGAATCAGAGGTGGGGAATCATAGGCAGGGAATCGGATGTGCGGAATCAGAGATGGGGAATCAGAGGCCGGGAATGAGAGGTGGTGAATCAGATATGGGGAATCAGAGGCGGGCAATCAGAGGCAGTGAATCAGACGCGGGGAATCAGAGGTGGGCAATCAGAGGCGGGGAATCAGATATGGGGAATCAGAGGCGGGGAATCAGAGGCGGGGAAACAGAGGCGGGTAATCAGATATGGGGAATCAGAGGTGGGGCATCAGAGGTTGTGAATCACAGATGGGGAATTAGAGGCGGGGAATCAGAGGCAGGGAATCAGACTCGGGGAATCAGAGTCGGGGATTCAGAGCTGGTGAATCAGAAGCGGGGAATCAAAGTTGGGGAATCAGAGGCGGGGAATCAGATATGGGGAATCAGAGGCAGGGAATCAGAGGCGGGGAATCAGAGGCAGGGAATCAGACGCGGGGAATCTGAGGCGGGGAATCAGAGCTGGGGAATCAGAGGTGGGGAATAAGAGTTGGGGAATCAGAGGCAGGGAATTAGATGTGCGGAATCAGAGATGGGGAATCAGAGGTGGGGAATCAGAGGCGGTGAATCAGAGATGGGGAATCAGAGGCGGGGAATCAGAGGCAGGAAATCAGACACGGGGATTCAGAGGCTGGGAATCAGACGGGGGGAATCAAAGGCGGGGAATCAGAGCTGGGGAATCTGAGGCAGGGAATCAGAGTTGGGGATTCAGAGGCGGGGAATCAGATATGGGGAAACAGAGGCGGGGAATCAGAGGCGGGAAAACAGAGGCGTGGAATTAGATATGGGGAATCAGAGGTGGGGAATCAGAGGTGGTGAATCAGAGATGGGGAATCAGAGGCGGGGAATCAGAGGCAGGGAATCGGACGCCGGGAATCAGAGGCGGGGAATCAGAGCTGGGGAATCAGAGTCGGGGAATCAGAGGTGGTGAATCAGAGATGGGGAATCAGAGGCGGGGAATCAGAGGCAGGGAATCGGACGCCGGGAATCAGAGGCGGGGAATCAGAGCTGGGGAAACAGAGGCGGGGAATCAGATATGGGGAATCAGAGGTGGGGAATCAGGGGCGGGAAATCAGTGGCAGGGAATCAGAGGCCGGGAATAAAAGGCGGGAAATCAGAGCTGGGGAATCAGAGGCGGGGAATCAGAGTTGGGGAATCAGAGGAGGGGAATCAGATATGGGGAAACAGAGGCCGGGAATCAGAGGCAGGGTAACAGAGGCGGGGAATCAGATATGGGGAATCAGAGGTGGGGAATTAGAGGTTGCGAATCAGAGGCGGGGAAACAGAGGCGGGGAATCCAATATAGGGAATCAGAGGTGGGGAATCAGAGGTTGTGAATCAGAGATGTGGAATCAAGGCGGGGAATCAGATATGGGGAATCAGAGGCGGGGAAACAGAGGCGGGGAATCAGATATGGGGAATCAGAGGTGGGGAATCAGAGGTTGTGAATCAGAGATGGGGAATCAAGGCGGGGAAACAGAGGGAGGGAATCAGACGCGGGGAATCAGAGGCGGGGATTCAGAGCTGGGGAATCAGAGGCGGGGAATCAGAGTTGGGGAATCAGAGGCAGGGAATCAGATATGGGGAATCAGAGGCGGGGAATCAGAGGCGGGGAAACAGAGGCGGGGAATCAGATATGGGGAATCAGAGGTGGGGAATCAGGGGCAGGGAATCAGTGGCAGGGAATCAGAGGCGGGGAATCTGAGCCGGGGAATCAGAGACAGGGAATAAGACACGGGGAATCAGAGGCGGGGAATCAGAGATGGTGAATCAGAGGCGGGGTATCAGAGGCAGGTAATCGGACGCCGGGAATCAGAGGCGGGGAATCAGAGCTGGGGAATCAGAGGCGGGGAATCAGAGTCGGGGAATCAGAGGCGGGGAATCAGATATGGGGAAATAGAGGCGGGGAATCAGATATGGGGAATCAGAGGTGTGGAATCAGAGGTTGGGAATCAGAGGCAGGGAATCAGAGGCGGGGAAACAGAGGCGGGGAATCAGATATGGGGAATCAGAGGTGGTGAATCAAAGGCGGTGAAACAGAGATGGGGAATCAGGGCAGGGAATCAGAGGCAGGGAATCAGAGCTGGGGAAACAGAGGCGGGGAATCAGATATGGGGAATCAGAGGTGGGGAATCAGGGGCGGGGAATCAGTTGCAGGGAATCAGAGCTGGGGAATCAGAGGTGGGGAATCAGAGCTGGGGAAACAGAGGCGGGGAATCAGATATGGGGAATCAGAGGTGGGGAATCAGGGGCGGGGAATAGTGGCAGGGAATCAGAGGCCGGGAATAAAATGCGGGGAATCAGAGCTGGGGAATCAGAGGCGGGGAATCAGAGTTGGGGAATCAGAGGAGGGGAATCAGATATGGGGAAACAGAGGCCGGGAATCAGAGGCAGGGAAACAGAGGCGGGGAATCAGATATGGGGAATCAGAGGTGGGGAATTTGAGGTTGCGAATCAGAGGCGGGGAATCAGAGGCGGGGAATCAGAGGCAGGGAATCGGATGTGCGGAATCAGAGATGGGGAATCAGAGGTGGGGATTCAGAGGTGGTGAATCAGAAAAGGGGAATCAGAGGCTGGGAATCAGAGGCAGGGAATCAGACGCAGGGAATCAGAGGCGGGGAATCATAGCTGGAGAATTAGAGGAGGGGAATCAGAGTTGGGGAATCAGAGGCGGGGAATCAGATATGGGGAAACAGTCGGGGAATCAGAGGCGGGGAAACAGAGGCAGGGAATCAGATATGGGGAATCAGATGTGGGGAATCAGAGGCAGGGAATCAGATGTGCGGAATCAGAGATGGGGAATCAGAGGCAGGGAATCAGAATCAGAAGCAGGGAATCAGAGGCCGGGAATCAGAGGCCGGAATCAGATGCTGGGAATCAGAGGCCTGGAATCAGAGGCAGGGAATCAGAGGCAGGGAATCTGATGCGGGGAATCAGAGGCGGGGAATCAGAGCTGGGGAATCATAGGCAGGGTATTAGAGTTGGGGAATCAGAGGCGGGGAATCAGATATGGGGAAACAGAGGTGGGGAATCAGAGGCGGGGAAACAGAGGCAGGGAATCAGATATGGGGAATCAGAGGCGGGAATCAGAGGTGGGGAATCATAGGCAGGGAATCGGATGTGCGGAATCAGAGATGGGGAATCAGAGGCCGGGAATCAGAGGTGGTGAATCAGATATGGGGAATCAGAGGCGGGGAATCAGAGGCAGTGAATCAGTCGCGGGGAATCAGAGGTGGGCAATCAGAGGCGGGGAATCAGATATGGGGAATCAGAGGCGGGGAATCAGAGTCGGGGAAACAGAGGCGGGGAATCAGATATGGGGAATCAGAGGTGGGGCATCAGAGGTTGTGAATCACAGATGGGGAATTAGAGGCGGGGAATCAGAGGCAGGGAATCAGACTCGGGGAATCAGAGTCGGGGATTCAGAGCTGGGGAATCAGAAGCGGGGAATCAGAGTTGGGGAATCAGAGGCGGGGAATCAGATATGGGGAATCAGAGGCAGGGAATCAGAGGCGGGGAATCAGAGGCAGGGAATCAGACGCGAGGAATCTGAGGCGGGGAATCAGAGCTGGGGAATCAGAGGTGGGGAATCAGAGTTGGGGAATCAGAGGCAGGGAATTAGATGTGCGGAATCAGAGATGGGGAATCAGAGGTGGGGAATCAGAGGCGGTGAATCAGAGATGGGGAATCAGAGGCGGGGAATCAGAGGCAGGAAATCAGACACGGGGATTCAGAGGCTGGGAATCAGACGGGGGGAATCAAAGGCGGGGAATCAGAGCTGGGGAATCTGAGGCAGGGAATCAGAGTTGGGGATTCAGAGGCGGGGAATCAGATATGGGGAAACAGAGGCGGGGAATCAGAGGCGGGAAAACAGTGGCGGGGAATTAGATATGGGGAATCAGAGGTGGGGAATCAGAGGTGGTGAATCAGAGATGGGGAATCAGAGGCGGGGAATCAGAGGCAGGGAATCGGACGCCGGGAATCAGAGGCGGGGAATCAGAGCTGGGGAATCAGAGGCGGGGAATCAGAGGTGGTGAATCTGAGATGGGGAATCAGAGGCCGGAATCAGATGCTGGGAATCAGATGCCTGGAATCAGAGGCGGGGAATCAGAGGCAGGGAATCAGATGCGGGGAATCAGAGGCGGGGAATCAGATATGGGGAAATAGAGGCGGGGAATCAGATATGGGGAATCAGAGGTGTGGAATCAGAGGTTGGGAATCAGAGGCAGGGAATCAGAGGCGGGGAAACAGAGGCGGGGAATCAAATATAGGGAATAAGAGGTGGGGAATCAGAGGTTGTGAATCAGAGATGGGGAATCAAGGCGGGGAATCAGAGGCAGGGAATCAGATATGGGGAATCAGAGGCGGGGAATCAGAGGCGGGGAAACAGAGGCGGGGAATCAGATATGGGGAATCAGAATTGGGGAATCAGGGGCAGGGAATCAGTGGCAGGGAATCAGAGGCGTGGAATCAGAGTTGGGGAATCAGAGGCGGTGAATCAGAGTTGGGGAATCAGAGGCAGGGAATCAGATATGGGGAATCAGAGGTGGGGAATCAGAGGCGGGGAAACAGAGGCGGGGAATCAGATATGGGGAATCAGAATTGGGGAATCAGGGGCAGGGAATCAGTGGCAGGGAATCAGAGGCGTGGAATCAGAGGCGGGGAATCAGAGGCAGGGAATAAGACACGGGGAATCGGAGGCAGGGAATCAGAGATGGGGAATCAGAGGCGGGGAATCAGAGGCAGGGAATCGGACTCCGGGAATCAGAGTTGGGGAATCAGAGCTGGGGAATCAGAGGCGGGGAATCAGAGTTGGGGAATCAGAGGCGGGGAATCAGATATGGGGAAATAGAGGCGGGGAATCAGATATGGGGAATCAGAGGTGTGGAATCAGAGGTTGGGAATCAGAGGCAGGGAATCAGAGTCGGGGAAACAGAGGCGGGGAATCAGATATGGGGAATCAGAGGTGGCGAATCAAAGGCGGTGAAACAGAGATGGGGAATCAGGGCAGGGAATCAGAGGCAGGGAATCAAACACGGGGAATCAGAGCTGGGGAATCAGAGGCGGGGAATCAGAGTTGGGAATCAGAGGCGGGGAATCAGAGGCGGGGAAACAGAGGCGGGGAATCAGATATGGGGAATCAGAGGTGGGGAATCCGAGGTTGGGAATCAGAGGCAGGGAATCAGAGGCGGGGAATCAGAGGCGGGGAATCAGAGGAAGGGAATCAGATGTGCGGAATCGGAGATGGGGAATCAGAGGCAGGGAATCAGAGGCGGGGAATCAGAGGCGGGGAATCAGAGGCCGGGAATCAGATATGGGAAAACAGAGGCTGGGAATCCGAGGCGGGGAAACAGAGGTGGGGAATCAGATATGGGGAATCAGAGTTGGGGAATCAGAGGTTGGGAATCAGAGGCAGGGAATCAGAGGCTTGGAATCAGATGCAGGGAATCAGATGCGGGGAATCAGAGGCGGGGAATCAGAGCTGGGGAATCAGAGGTGGGGAATCAGATTTGGGGAATCAGAGGCGGGGACTTAGATATTGGGAAACAGAGGCGGGGAATGAGAGGCGGGGAAACCCAGGCGGGGAATCAGATATGGGGAATCAGAGGTGGGGAATCAGAGGCAAGGAATCAGATGTGCGGAATAAGAGATGGGGAATCAGAGGCAGGGAATCAGAATCAGAAGCAGGGAATCAGAGGCCGGGAATCAGAGGCCGGAATCAGATGCTGGGAATCAGATGCCTGGAATCAGAGGCGGGGAATCAGAGGCAGGGAATCAGATGCGGGGAATCAGAGGCGGGGAATCAGAGCTGGGGAATCAGAGGTGGGGTATTAGAGTTGGGGAATCAGAGGCGGGGAATCAGATATGGGGAAACAGAGGTGGGGAATCAGAGGCGGGGAAACAGAGGCAGGGAATCAGATATGGGAAATCAGAGGTGGGGAATCAGAGATGGGGAATCAGAGGCGGTGAATCAGAGATGGGGAATCAGAGGCGGGGAATCAGAGGCAGGAAATCAGACACGGGGATTAAGAGGCTGGGAATCAGACGGGGGGAATCAAAGGCGGGGAATCAGAGCTGGGGAATCAGAGGCAGGGAATCAGAGGCGGGGAATCAGATATGGGGAATCAGAGGCTGGGATTCAGAGGCGGGGAATCAGAGGCAGGGAATCAGACATGTGGAATCAGAGGTGGGGAATCAGAGATGGGGAATCAGAGGCGGGGAATCAGAGGCAGGGAATCAGACGCGGGGAATCTGAGGCGGGGAATCAGAGCTGGGGAATCAGAGGTGGGGAATCAGAGGCAGGGAATCAGAGGCAGGGAATCGGATGTGCGGAATCAGAGATGGGGAATCAGATGTGGGGAATCAGAGGAATCAGAGATGGGGAATCAGAGGCGGGGAATCAGAGGCAGGAAATCAGACACGGGGATTCAGAGGCTGGGAATCAGACGGGGGGAATCAAAGGCGGGGAATCAGAGCTGGGGAATCAGAGGCAGGGAATCAGAGTTGGGGATTCAGAGACGGGGAATCAGATAAGGGGAAACAGAGGCGGGGAATCAGAGGCGGGCAAACAGAGGCGGGGAATTAGATATGGGGAATCAGAGGTGGGGAATCAGAGGTGGTGAATCAGTGATGGGGAATCACAGGCGGGGAATCAGAGGCAGGGAATAGAACGCAGGGAATCAGACGCAGGGAATCAGAGCTGGGGAATCAGAGGCGGGGAATCATAGTTGGGAATCAGAGGCGGGGAATCAGATATGGGGAAACAGAGGCGGGGAATCAGAGGCGGGGAAACAGAGGCGGGGAATCAGATATGGGGAATCGGATGCGGGGAATCAGAGGCGGGGAATCAGAGCTGGGGAATCAGAGGCGGGGAATCAGAGTTGGGGCATCAGAGGTGGGGAATTAGATATAGGGAAACAGAGGCGGGGAATCAGAGGCGGGGAAACAGAGGCGGGGAATCAGATATGGGGAATCAGAGGTGGGGAATCAGAGGCAGGGAATCAGATGTGCGGAATCAGAGATGGGGAATCAGAGGCAGGGAATCAGAATCAGAAGCGGGGAATCAGAGGCCGGGAATCAGAGGCCGGGAATCAGATGCTGGGAATAAGAGGCCGGGAATCAGAGGTGGGGAATCAGAGTCCGGGAATCAGAGATGGGGATTCAGAGGCGGGGAATGAGATATAGAGAATCAGAGGCGGGGAATCAGAGGCCGGGAAACAGAGGTGGGGAATCAGATATGGGGAATCAGAGGTGGCGAATCAAAGGCGGTGAATCAGAGATGGGGAATCAGAGGCGGGGAATCAGAGGCAGGGAATCAGATGCGGGGAATCAGAGGCGGGGAATCAGAGCTGGCGAATCAGAGGCGGGGAATCAGAGGTGGGCAATCAGAGGCGGGGAATCAGATATGGGGAATCAGAGGCGGGGAATCAGAGGCGGGGAAACAGAGGCGGGGAATCAAATATAGGGAATCAGAGGTGGGGAATCAGAGGTTGTGAATCAGAGATGGGGAATCAAGGCGGGGAATCAGAGGCAGGGAATCAGACACGGGGAATCAGAGGCGGGGATTCAGAGCTGGGGAATCAGAGGCGGGGAATCAGAGTTGGGGAATCAGAGGCAGGGAATCAGATATGGGGAATCAGAGGCGGGGAATCAGAGGCGGGGAAACAGAGGCGGGGAATCAGATATGGGAAATCCAAGGCGGGGAATCAGAGGCAGGGAATAAGACGCGGGGAATCAGAGGCGGTGATTCAGAGCTGGGGAATCAGAGGCGGGGAATCAGAGTTGGGGAATCAGAGGCAGGGAATCAGATATGGGGAATCAGAGGCCGGGAATCAGATATGGGGAAACAGAGGCGGGGAATCCGAGGCGGGGAAACAGAGGCGGGGAATCAGATATGGGGAATCAGAGGTGGGGAATCAGAGGCGGGGAATCAGAGGCGGGGAATCAGAGGAAGGGAATCAGATGTGCAGAATCGGAGATGGGGAATCAGAGGAAGGGAATCAGAGTCGGGGAAACAGAGGCGGGGAATCAGATATGTGGAATCAGAGGTGGCGAATCAAAGGCGGTGAAACAGAGATGGGGAATCAGGGCAGGGAATCAGAGGCAGGGAATCAAACACGGGGAATCAGAGCTGGGGAATCAGAGGCGGGGAATCAGAGTTGGGAATCAGAGGCGGGGAATCAGAGGCGGGGAAACAGAGGCGGGGAATCAGATATGGGGAATCAGAGGTGGGGAATCAGAGGTTGGGAATCAGAGGCAGGGAATCAGAGGCGGGGAATCAGAGGCGGGGAATCAGAGGTAGGGAATCAGATGTGCAGAATCGGAGATGGGGAATCAGAGGCAGGGAATCAGAGGAGGGGAATCAGAGGCGGGGAATCAGAGGCCGGGAATCAGATATGGGGAAACTGAGGCGGGGAATCCGAGGCGGGGAAACAGAGGCGGGGAATCAGATATGGGGAATCAGAGGTGGGGAATCAGAGGTTGGGAATCAGAGGCAGGGAATCAGAGGCTTGGAATCAGATGCAGGGAATCAGATGAGGGGCATCAGAGGCGGGGAATCAGAGCTGGGGAATCAGAGGTGGGGAATCAGATTTTGGGAATCAGAGGTGGGGACTTAGATATTGGGAAACAGAGGCGGGGAATCAGAGGCGGGGAAACAGAGGTGGGGAATCAGATATGGGGAATCAGAGGCGGGGAATCAGAGGCAGGGTATCAGACGCGGGGAATCAGAGGTGGCCAATCAGAGGCGGGGAATCAGATATGGGGAATCAGAGGCAGGGAATCAGAGGCGGGGAAACAGAGGCGGGGAATCAGATATGGGGAATCAGAGGTGGGGCATCAGAGGTTGTGAATCACAGATGGGGAATAAGAGGCGGGGAATCAGAGGCAGGGAATCAGACGCGGGGAATCAGAGGCGGGGATTCAGAGCTGGGGAATAAGAAGCGGGGAATCAGAGTTGGGGAATCAGAGGCGGGGAATCAGATATGGGGAACCAGAGGCAGGGAATCAGAGGCGGGGAATCAGAGGCGGGGAAACAGAGGCGGGGAATCAGATATGGGGAATCAGAGGTGGGGAATCCGAGGTTGGGAATCAGAGGCAGGGAATCAGAGGCGGGGAATCAGAGGCGGGGAATCAGAGGAAGGGAATCAGATGTGCGGAATCGGAGATGGGGAATCAGAGGCAGGGAATCAGAGGCGGGGAATCAGAGGCGGGGAATCAGAGGCCGGGAACCAGATATGGGAAAACAGAGGCTGGGAATCCCAGGCGGGGAAACAGAGGCGGGGAATCAGATATGGGGAATCAGAGTTGGGGAATCAGAGGTTGGGAATAAGAGGCAGGGAATCAGAGGCTTGGAATCAGATGCAGGGAATCAGATGCGGGGAATCAGAGGCGGGGAATCAGAGCTGGGGAAACAGAGGCGGGGAATCAGATATGGGGAATCAGAGGTGGGGAATCAGGGGCGGGGAATCAGTTGCAGGGAATCAGAGCTGGGGAATCAGAGGTGGGGAATCAGAGCTGGGGAAACAGAGGCGGGGAATCAGATATGGGGAATCAGAGGTGGGGAATCAGGGGCGGGGAATAGTGGCAGGGAATCAGAGGCCGGGAATAAAATGCGGGGAATCAGAGCTGGGGAATCAGAGGCGGGGAATCAGAGTTGGGGAATCAGAGGAGGGGAATCAGATATGGGGAAACAGAGGCCGGGAATCAGAGGCAGGGAAACAGAGGCGGGGAATCAGATATGGGGAATCAGAGGTGGGGAATTTGAGGTTGCGAATCAGAGGCGGGGAATCAGAGGCGGGGAATCAGAGGCAGGGAATCGGATGTGCGGAATCAGAGATGGGGAATCAGAGGTGGGGATTCAGAGGTGGTGAATCAGAAAAGGGGAATCAGAGGCTGGGAATCAGAGGCAGGGAATCAGACGCAGGGAATCAGAGGCGGGGAATCATAGCTGGAGAATTAGAGGAGGGGAATCAGAGTTGGGGAATCAGAGGCGGGGAATCAGATATGGGGAAACAGTCGGGGAATCAGAGGCGGGGAAACAGAGGCAGGGAATCAGATATGGGGAATCAGATGTGGGGAATCAGAGGCAGGGAATCAGATGTGCGGAATCAGAGATGGGGAATCAGAGGCAGGGAATCAGAATCAGAAGCAGGGAATCAGAGGCCGGGAATCAGAGGCAGGGAATCAGAGGCAGGGAATCTGATGCGGGGAATCAGAGGCGGGGAATCAGAGCTGGGGAATCATAGGCAGGGTATTAGAGTTGGGGAATCAGAGGCGGGGAATCAGATATGGGGAAACAGAGGTGGGGAATCAGAGGCGGGGAAACAGAGGCAGGGAATCAGATATGGGGAATCAGAGGCGGGAATCAGAGGTGGGGAATCATAGGCAGGGAATCGGATGTGCGGAATCAGAGATGGGGAATCAGAGGCCGGGAATCAGAGGTGGTGAATCAGATATGGGGAATCAGAGGCGGGGAATCAGAGGCAGTGAATCAGTCGCGGGGAATCAGAGGTGGGCAATCAGAGGCGGGGAATCAGATATGGGGAATCAGAGGCGGGGAATCAGAGTCGGGGAAACAGAGGCGGGGAATCAGATATGGGGAATCAGAGGTGGGGCATCAGAGGTTGTGAATCACAGATGGGGAATTAGAGGCGGGGAATCAGAGGCAGGGAATCAGACTCGGGGAATCAGAGTCGGGGATTCAGAGCTGGGGAATCAGAAGCGGGGAATCAGAGTTGGGGAATCAGAGGCGGGGAATCAGATATGGGGAATCAGAGGCAGGGAATCAGAGGCGGGGAATCAGAGGCAGGGAATCAGACGCGAGGAATCTGAGGCGGGGAATCAGAGCTGGGGAATCAGAGGTGGGGAATCAGAGTTGGGGAATCAGAGGCAGGGAATTAGATGTGCGGAATCAGAGATGGGGAATCAGAGGTGGGGAATCAGAGGCGGTGAATCAGAGATGGGGAATCAGAGGCGGGGAATCAGAGGCAGGAAATCAGACACGGGGATTCAGAGGCTGGGAATCAGACGGGGGGAATCAAAGGCGGGGAATCAGAGCTGGGGAATCTGAGGCAGGGAATCAGAGTTGGGGATTCAGAGGCGGGGAATCAGATATGGGGAAACAGAGGCGGGGAATCAGAGGCGGGAAAACAGTGGCGGGGAATTAGATATGGGGAATCAGAGGTGGGGAATCAGAGGTGGTGAATCAGAGATGGGGAATCAGAGGCGGGGAATCAGAGGCAGGGAATCGGACGCCGGGAATCAGAGGCGGGGAATCAGAGCTGGGGAATCAGAGGCGGGGAATCAGAGGTGGTGAATCTGAGATGGGGAATCAGAGGCGGGGAATCAGAGGCAGGGAATCGGACGCCGGGAATCAGAGGCGGGGAATCAGAGCTGGGGAAACAGAGGCGGGGAATCAGATATGGGGAATCAGAGGTGGGGAATCAGGGGCGGGGAATCAGTGGCAGGGAATCAGAGGCCGGGAATAAAAGGCGGGAAATCAGAGCTGGGGAATCAGAGGCGGGGAATCAGAGTTGGGGAATCAGAGGAGGGGAATCAGATATGGGGAAACAGAGGCCGGGAATCAGAGGCAGGGTAACAGAGGCGGGGAATCAGATATGGGGAATCAGAGGTGGGGAATTAGAGGTTGCGAATCAGAGGCGGGGAAACAGAGGCGGGGAATCAAATATAGGGAATAAGAGGTGGGGAATCAGAGGTTGTGAATCAGAGATGGGGAATCAAGGCGGGGAATCAGAGGCAGGGAATCAGATATGGGGAATCAGAGGCGGGGAATCAGAGGCGGGGAAACAGAGGCGGGGAATCAGATATGGGGAATCAGAATTGGGGAATCAGGGGCAGGGAATCAGTGGCAGGGAATCAGAGGCGTGGAATCAGAGTTGGGGAATCAGAGGCGGTGAATCAGAGTTGGGGAATCAGAGGCAGGGAATCAGATATGGGGAATCAGAGGTGGGGAATCAGAGGCGGGGAAACAGAGGCGGGGAATCAGATATGGGGAATCAGAATTGGGGAATCAGGGGCAGGGAATCAGTGGCAGGGAATCAGAGGCGTGGAATCAGAGGCGGGGAATCAGAGGCAGGGAATAAGACACGGGGAATCGGAGGCAGGGAATCAGAGATGGGGAATCAGAGGCGGGGAATCAGAGGCAGGGAATCGGACTCCGGGAATCAGAGTTGGGGAATCAGAGCTGGGGAATCAGAGGCGGGGAATCAGAGTTGGGGAATCAGAGGCGGGGAATCAGATATGGGGAAATAGAGGCGGGGAATCAGATATGGGGAATCAGAGGTGTGGAATCAGAGGTTGGGAATCAGAGGCAGGGAATCAGAGTCGGGGAAACAGAGGCGGGGAATCAGATATGGGGAATCAGAGGTGGCGAATCAAAGGCGGTGAAACAGAGATGGGGAATCAGGGCAGGGAATCAGAGGCAGGGAATCAAACACGGGGAATCAGAGCTGGGGAATCAGAGGCGGGGAATCAGAGTTGGGAATCAGAGGCGGGGAATCAGAGGCGGGGAAACAGAGGCGGGGAATCAGATATGGGGAATCAGAGGTGGGGAATCCGAGGTTGGGAATCAGAGGCAGGGAATCAGAGGCGGGGAATCAGAGGCGGGGAATCAGAGGAAGGGAATCAGATGTGCGGAATCGGAGATGGGGAATCAGAGGCAGGGAATCAGAGGCGGGGAATCAGAGGCGGGGAATCAGAGGCCGGGAATCAGATATGGGAAAACAGAGGCTGGGAATCCGAGGCGGGGAAACAGAGGCGGGGAATCAGATATGGGGAATCAGAGTTGGGGAATCAGAGGTTGGGAATCAGAGGCAGGGAATCAGAGGCTTGGAATCAGATGCAGGGCATCAGATGCGGGGAATCAGAGGCGGGGAATCAGAGCTGGGGAATCAGAGGTGGGGAATCAGATTTGGGGAATCAGAGGCGGGGACTTAGATATTGGGAAACAGAGGCGGGGAATGAGAGGCGGGGAAACCCAGGCGGGGAATCAGATATGGGGAATCAGAGGTGGGGAATCAGAGGCAAGGAATCAGATGTGCGGAATAAGAGATGGGGAATCAGAGGCAGGGAATCAGAATCAGAAGCAGGGAATCAGAGGCCGGGAATCAGAGGCCGGAATCAGATGCTGGGAATCAGATGCCTGGAATCAGAGGCGGGGAATCAGAGGCAGGGAATCAGATGCGGGGAATCAGAGGCGGGGAATCAGAGCTGGGGAATCAGAGGTGGGGTATTAGAGTTGGGGAATCAGAGGCGGGGAATCAGATATGGGGAAACAGAGGTGGGGAATCAGAGGCGGGGAAACAGAGGCAGGGAATCAGATATGGGAAATCAGAGGTGGGGAATCAGAGATGGGGAATGAGAGGCGGTGAATCAGAGATGGGGAATCAGAGGCGGGGAATCAGAGGCAGGAAATCAGACACGGGGATTAAGAGGCTGGGAATCAGACGGGGGGAATCAAAGGCGGGGAATCAGAGCTGGGGAATCAGAGGCAGGGAATCAGAGGCGGGGAATCAGATATGGGGAATCAGAGGCTGGGATTCAGAGGCGGGGAATCAGAGGCAGGGAATCAGACATGTGGAATCAGAGGTGGGGAATCAGAGATGGGGAATCAGAGGCGGGGAATCAGAGGCAGGGAATCAGACGCGGGGAATCTGAGGCGGGGAATCAGAGCTGGGGAATCAGAGGTGGGGAATCAGAGGCAGGGAATCAGAGGCAGGGAATCGGATGTGCGGAATCAGAGATGGGGAATCAGATGTGGGGAATCAGAGGAATCAGAGATGGGGAATCAGAGGCGGGGAATCAGAGGCAGGAAATCAGACACGGGGATTCAGAGGCTGGGAATCAGACGGGGGGAATCAAAGGCGGGGAATCAGAGCTGGGGAATCAGAGGCAGGGAATCAGAGTTGGGGATTCAGAGACGGGGAATCAGATAAGGGGAAACAGAGGCGGGGAATCAGAGGCGGGCAAACAGAGGCGGGGAATTAGATATGGGGAATCAGAGGTGGGGAATCAGAGGTGGTGAATCAGTGATGGGGAATCACAGGCGGGGAATCAGAGGCAGGGAATAGAACGCAGGGAATCAGACGCAGGGAATCAGAGCTGGGGAATCAGAGGCGGGGAATCATAGTTGGGAATCAGAGGCGGGGAATCAGATATGGGGAAACAGAGGCGGGGAATCAGAGGCGGGGAAACAGAGGCGGGGAATCAGATATGGGGAATCGGATGCGGGGAATCAGAGGCGGGGAATCAGAGCTGGGGAATCAGAGGCGGGGAATCAGAGTTGGGGCATCAGAGGTGGGGAATTAGATATAGGGAAACAGAGGCGGGGAATCAGAGGCGGGGAAACAGAGGCGGGGAATCAGATATGGGGAATCAGAGGTGGGGAATCAGAGGCAGGGAATCAGATGTGCGGAATCAGAGATGGGGAATCAGAGGCAGGGAATCAGAATCAGAAGCGGGGAATCAGAGGCCGGGAATCAGAGGCCGGGAATCAGATGCTGGGAATAAGAGGCCGGGAATCAGAGGTGGGGAATCAGAGTCCGGGAATCAGAGATGGGGATTCAGAGGCGGGGAATGAGATATAGAGAATCAGAGGCGGGGAATCAGAGGCCGGGAAACAGAGGTGGGGAATCAGATATGGGGAATCAGAGGTGGCGAATCAAAGGCGGTGAATCAGAGATGGGGAATCAGAGGCGGGGAATCAGAGGCAGGGAATCAGATGCGGGGAATCAGAGGCGGGGAATCAGAGCTGGCGAATCAGAGGCGGGGAATCAGAGGTGGGCAATCAGAGGCGGGGAATCAGATATGGGGAATCAGAGGCGGGGAATCAGAGGCGGGGAAACAGAGGCGGGGAATCAAATATAGGGAATCAGAGGTGGGGAATCAGAGGTTGTGAATCAGAGATGGGGAATCAAGGCGGGGAATCAGAGGCAGGGAATCAGACACGGGGAATCAGAGGCGGGGATTCAGAGCTGGGGAATCAGAGGCGGGGAATCAGAGTTGGGGAATCAGAGGCAGGGAATCAGATATGGGGAATCAGAGGCGGGGAATCAGAGGCGGGGAAACAGAGGTGGGGAATCAGATATGGGAAATCCAAGGCGGGGAATCAGAGGCAGGGAATAAGACGCGGGGAATCAGAGGCGGTGATTCAGAGCTGGGGAATCAGAGGCGGGGAATCAGAGTTGGGGAATCAGAGGCAGGGAATCAGATATGGGGAATCAGAGGCCGGGAATCAGATATGGGGAAACAGAGGCGGGGAATCCGAGGCGGGGAAACAGAGGCGGGGAATCAGATATGGGGAATCAGAGGTGGGGAATCAGAGGCGGGGAATCAGAGGCGGGGAATCAGAGGAAGGGAATCAGATGTGCAGAATCGGAGATGGGGAATCAGAGGAAGGGAATCAGAGTCGGGGAAACAGAGGCGGGGAATCAGATATGTGGAATCAGAGGTGGCGAATCAAAGGCGGTGAAACAGAGATGGGGAATCAGGGCAGGGAATCAGAGGCAGGGAATCAAACACGGGGAATCAGAGCTGGGGAATCAGAGGCGGGGAATCAGAGTTGGGAATCAGAGGCGGGGAATCAGAGGCGGGGAAACAGAGGCGGGGAATCAGATATGGGGAATCAGAGGTGGGGAATCAGAGGTTGGGAATCAGAGGCAGGGAATCAGAGGCGGGGAATCAGAGGCAGGGAATCAGAGGTAGGGAATCAGATGTGCAGAATCGGAGATGGGGAATCAGAGGCAGGGAATCAGAGGAGGGGAATCAGAGGCGGGGAATCAGAGGCCGGGAATCAGATATGGGGAAACTGAGGCGGGGAATCCGAGGCGGGGAAACAGAGGCGGGGAATCAGATATGGGGAATCAGAGGTGGGGAATCAGAGGTTGGGAATCAGAGGCAGGGAATCAGAGGCTTGGAATCAGATGCAGGGAATCAGATGAGGGGCATCAGAGGCGGGGAATCAGAGCTGGGGAATCAGAGGTGGGGAATCAGATTTTGGGAATCAGAGGTGGGGACTTAGATATTGGGAAACAGAGGCGGGGAATCAGAGGCGGGGAAACAGAGGTGGGGAATCAGATATGGGGAATCAGAGGCGGGGAATCAGAGGCAGGGTATCAGACGCGGGGAATCAGAGGTGGGCAATCAGAGGCGGGGAATCAGATATGGGGAATCAGAGGCAGGGAATCAGAGGCGGGGAAACAGAGGCGGGGAATCAGATATGGGGAATCAGAGGTGGGGCATCAGAGGTTGTGAATCACAGATGGGGAATCAGACGCGGGGAATCAGAGGCGGGGATTCAGAGCTGGGGAATAAGAAGCGGGGAATCAGAGTTGGGGAATCAGAGGCGGGGAATCAGATATGGGGAACCAGAGGCAGGGAATCAGAGGCGGGGAATCAGAGGCGGGGAAACAGAGGCGGGGAATCAGATATGGGGAATCAGAGGTGGGGAATCCGAGGTTGGGAATCAGAGGCAGGGAATCAGAGGCGGGGAATCAGAGGCGGGGAATCAGAGGAAGGGAATCAGATGTGCGGAATCGGAGATGGGGAATCAGAGGCAGGGAATCAGAGGCGGGGAATCAGAGGCGGGGAATCAGAGGCCGGGAACCAGATATGGGAAAACAGAGGCTGGGAATCCGAGGCGGGGAAACAGAGGCGGGGAATCAGATATGGGGAATCAGAGTTGGGGAATCAGAGGTTGGGAATAAGAGGCAGGGAATCAGAGGCTTGGAATCAGATGCAGGGAATCAGATGCGGGGAATCAGAGGCGGGGAATCAGAGCTGGGGAATCAGAGGTGGGGAATCAGATTTGGGGAATCAGAGGCGGGGACTTAGATATTGGGAAACAGAGGCGGGGAATGAGAGGCGGGGAAACCCAGGCGGGGAATCAGATATGGGGAATCAGAGGTGGGGAATCAGAGGCAAGGAATCAGATGTGCGGAATAAGAGATGGGGAATCAGAGGCAGGGAATCAGAATCAGAAGCAGGGAATCAGAGGCCGGGAATCAGAGGCCGGAATCAGATGCTGGGAATCAGATGCCTGGAATCAGAGGCGGGGAATCAGAGGCAGGGAATCAGATGCGGGGAATCAGAGGCGGGGAATCAGAGCTGGGGAATCAGAGGTGGGGTATTAGAGTTGGGGAATCAGAGGCGGGGAATCAGATATGGGGAAACAGAGGTGGGGAATCAGAGGCGGGGAAACAGAGGCAGGGAATCAGATATGGGAAATCAGAGGTGGGGAATCAGAGATGGGGAATCAGAGGCGGGGAATCAGAGGCAGGAAATCAGACACGGGGATTCAGAGGCTGGGAATCAGACGGGGGGAATCAAAGGCGGGGAATCAGAGCTGGGGAATCAGAGGCAGGGAATCAGAGGCGGGGAATCAGATATGGGGAATCAGAGGCTGGGATTCAGAGGCCA
Organism: Narcine bancroftii; assembly: GCF_036971445.1. NCBI lineage: Eukaryota > Metazoa > Chordata > Chondrichthyes > Torpediniformes > Narcinidae > Narcine > Narcine bancroftii. The sequence continues at coordinate 106,794,100 of NC_091474.1, read as the reverse complement.
GGAATCAGAGGCAGGGAATCAGACATGTGGAATCAGAGGTGGGGAATCAGAGATGGGGAATCAGAGGCGGGGAATCAGAGGCAGGGAATCAGACGCGGGGAATCTGAGGCGGGGAATCAGAGCTGGGGAATCAGAGGTGGGGAATCAGAGTTGGGGAATCAGAGGCAGGGAATCGGATGTGCGGAATCAGAGATGGGGAATCAGATGGTGGGAATCAGAGGAATCAGAGATGGGGAATCAGAGGCGGGGAATCAGAGGCAGGAAATCAGACACGGGGATTCAGAGGCTGGGAATCAGACGGGGGGAATCAAAGGCGGGGAATCAGAGCTGGGGAATCAGAGGCAGGGAATCAGAGTTGGGGATTCAGAGACGGGGAATCAGATATGGGGAAACAGAGGCGGGGAATCAGAGGCGGGCAAACAGAGGCGGGGAATTAGATATGGGGAATCAGAGGTGGGGAATCAGAGGTGGTGAATCAGTGATGGGGAATCAAGGCGGGGAATCAGAGGCAGGGAATCAGACACGGGGAATCAGAGGCGGGGATTCAGAGCTGGGGAATCAGAGGCGGGGAATCAGAGTTGGGGAATCAGAGGCAGGGAATCAGATATGGGGAATCAGAGGCGGGGAATCAGAGGCGGGGAAACAGAGGCGGGGAATCAGATATGGGGAATCCAAGGCGGGGAATCAGAGGCAGGGAATAAGACGCGGGGAATCAGAGGCGGTGATTCAGAGCTGGGGAATCAGAGGCGGGGAATCAGAGTTGGGGAATCAGAGGCAGGGAATCAGATATGGGGAATCAGAGGCGGGGAATCAGAGGCCGGGAACCAGATATGGGGAAACAGAGGCGGGGAATCCGAGGCGGGGAAACAGAGGCGGGGAATCAGATATGGGGAATCAGAGGTGGGGAATCAGAGGCGGGGAATCAGAGGCGGGGAATCAGAGGAAGGGTATCAGATGTGCAGAATCGGAGATGGGGAATCAGAGGAAGGGAATCAGAGTCGGGGAAACAGAGGCGGGGAATCAGATATGTGGAATCAGAGGTGGCGAATCAAAGGCGGTGAAACAGAGATGGGGAATCAGGGCAGGGAATCAGAGGCAGGGAATCAAACACGGGGAATCAGAGCTGGGGATTCAGAGGCGGGGAATCAGAGTTGGGAATCAGAGGCGGGGAATCAGAGGCGGGGAAACAGAGGCGGGGAATCAGATATGGGGAATAAGAGGTGGGGAATCAGAGGTTGGGAATCAGAGGCAGGGAATCAGAGGCGGGGAATCAGAGGCGGGGAATCAGAGGAAGGGAATCAGATGTGCAGAATCGGAGATGGGGAATCAGAGGCAGGGAATCAGAGGCGGGGAATCAGAGGCGGGGAATCAGAGGCCGGGAATCAGATATGGGGAAACTGAGGCGGGGAATCCGAGGCGGGGAAACAGAGGCGGGAAATCAGATATGGGGAATCAGAGGTGGGGAATCAGAGGTTGGGAATCAGAGGCAGGGAATCAGAGGCTTGGAATCAGATGCAGGGAATCAGATGAGGGGCATCAGAGGCGGGGAATCAGAGCTGGGGAATCAGAGGTGGGGAATCAGATTTTGGGAAAAAGAGGTGGGGACTTAGATATTGGGAAACAGAGGCGGGGAATCAGAGGCGGGGAAACAGAGGTGGGGAATCAGATATGGGGAATCAGAGGCGGGGAATCAGAGGCAGGGTATCAGACGCGGGGAATCAGAGGTGGGCAATCAGAGGCTGGGAATCAGATATGGGGAATCAGAGGCAGGGAATCAGAGGCGGGGAAACAGAGGCGGGGAATCAGATATGGGGAATCAGAGGTGGGGCATCAGAGGTTGTGAATCACAGATGGGGAATAAGAGGCGGGGAATCAGAGGCAGGGAATCAGACGCGGGGAATCAGAGGCGGGGATTCAGAGCTGGGGAATCAGAAGCGGGGAATCAGAGTTGGGGAATCAGAGGCGGGGAATCAGATATGGGGAACCAGAGGCAGGGAATCAGAGGCGGGGAATCAGAGGCAGGGAATCAGACGCGGGGAATCTGAGGCGGGGAATCAGAGCTGGGGAATCAGAGGTGGGGAATCAGAGTAGGGGAATCAGAGGCAGGGAATTGGATGTGCGGAATCAGAGATGGGGAATCAGAGGTGGGGAATCAGAGGCGGTGAATCAGAGATGGGGAATCAGAGGCGGGGAATCAGAGGCAGGAAATCAGACACGGGGATTCAGAGGCTGGGAATCAGACGGGGGGAATCAAAGGCGGGGAATCAGAGCTGGGGAATCTGAGGCAGGGAATCAGAGTTGGGGATTCAGAGGCGGGGAATCAGATATGGGGAAACAGAGGCGGGGAATCAGAGGCGGGCAAACAGAGGCGGGGAATTAGATATGGGGAATCAGAGGTAGGGAATCAGAGGTGGTGAATCAGTGATGGGGAATCACAGGCGGGGAATCAGAGGCAGGGAATAGAACGCGGGGAATCAGAGGCAGGGAATCAGAGCTGGGGAATCAGAGGCGGGGAATCATAGTTGGGAATCAGAGGCGGGAATCAGATATGGGGAAACAGAGGCGGGGAATCAGAGGCGGGGAAACAGAGGCGGGGAATCAGATATGGGGAATCGGATGCAGGGAATCAGAGGCGGGGAATCAGAGCTGGGGAATCAGAGGCGGGGAATCAGAGTTGGGGCATCAGAGGTGGGGAATTAGATATAGGGAAACAGAGGCGGGGAATCAGAGGCGGGGAAACAGAGGCGGGGAATCAGATATTGGGAATCAGAGGTGGGGAATCAGAGGCAGGGAATCAGATGTGCGGAATCAGAGATGGGGAATCAGAGGCAGGGAATCAGAAGCGGGGAATCAGAGGCCGGGAATCAGAGGCCGGGAATCAGATGCTGGGAATAAGAGGCCGGGAATCAGAGGAGGGGAATCAGAGTCCGGGAATCAGAGATGGGGATTCAGAGGCGGGGAATGAGATATGGAGAATCAGAGACGGGGAATCAGAGGCGGGGAAACAGAGGTGGGGAATCAGATATGGGGAATCAGAGGTGGCGAATCAAAGGCAGTGAATCAGAGATGGGGAATCAGAGTCAGGGAATCAGAGGCAGGGAATCAGATGCGGGGAATCAGAGGCGGGGAATCAGAGCTGGCGAATCAGAGGCTGGGAATCAGAGGTGGGCAAGCAGAGGCGGGGAATCAGATATGGGGAATCAGAGGCGGGGAATCAGAGGCGGGGAACAGAGGCGGGGAATCAAATATAGGGAATCAGAGGTGGGGAATCAGAGGTTGTGAATCAGAGATGGGGAATCAAGGCGGGGAATCAGAGGCAGGGAATCAGATATGGGGAATCAGAGGCGGGGAATCAGAGGCGGGGAAACAGAGGCGGGGAATCAGATATGGGGAATCAGAATTGGGGAATCAGGGGCAGGGAATCAGTGGCAGGGAATCAGAGGCGTGGAATCAGAGTTGGGGAATCAGAGGCGGTGAATCAGAGTTGGGGAATCAGAGGCAGGGAATCAGATATGGGGAATCAGAGGTGGGGAATCAGAGGCGGGGAAACAGAGGCGGGGAATCAGATATGGGGAATCAGAATTGGGGAATCAGGGGCAGGGAATCAGTGGCAGGGAATCAGAGGCGTGGAATCAGAGGCGGGGAATCAGAGGCAGGGAATAAGACACGGGGAATCGGAGGCAGGGAATCAGAGATGGGGAATCAGAGGCGGGGAATCAGAGGCAGGGAATCGGACTCCGGGAATCAGAGTTGGGGAATCAGAGCTGGGGAATCAGAGGCGGGGAATCAGAGTTGGGGAATCAGAGGCGGGGAATCAGATATGGGGAAATAGAGGCGGGGAATCAGATATGGGGAATCAGAGGTGTGGAATCAGAGGTTGGGAATCAGAGGCAGGGAATCAGAGTCGGGGAAACAGAGGCGGGGAATCAGATATGGGGAATCAGAGGTGGCGAATCAAAGGCGGTGAAACAGAGATGGGGAATCAGGGCAGGGAATCAGAGGCAGGGAATCAAACACGGGGAATCAGAGCTGGGGAATCAGAGGCGGGGAATCAGAGTTGGGAATCAGAGGCGGGGAATCAGAGGCGGGGAAACAGAGGCGGGGAATCAGATATGGGGAATCAGAGGTGGGGAATCCGAGGTTGGGAATCAGAGGCAGGGAATCAGAGGCGGGGAATCAGAGGCGGGGAATCAGAGGAAGGGAATCAGATGTGCGGAATCGGAGATGGGGAATCAGAGGCAGGGAATCAGAGGCGGGGAATCAGAGGCCGGGAATCAGATATGGGAAAACAGAGGCTGGGAATCCGAGGCGGGGAAACAGAGGCGGGGAATCAGATATGGGGAATCAGAGTTGGGGAATCAGAGGTTGGGAATCAGAGGCAGGGAATCAGAGGCTTGGAATCAGATGCAGGGAATCAGATGCGGGGAATCAGAGGCGGGGAATCAGAGCTGGGGAATCAGAGGTGGGGAATCAGATTTGGGGAATCAGAGGCGGGGACTTAGATATTGGGAAACAGAGGCGGGGAATGAGAGGCGGGGAAACCCAGGCGGGGAATCAGATATGGGGAATCAGAGGTGGGGAATCAGAGGCAAGGAATCAGATGTGCGGAATAAGAGATGGGGAATCAGAGGCAGGGAATCAGAATCAGAAGCAGGGAATCAGAGGCCGGGAATCAGAGGCCGGAATCAGATGCTGGGAATCAGATGCCTGGAATCAGAGGCGGGGAATCAGAGGCAGGGAATCAGATGCGGGGAATCAGAGGCGGGGAATCAGAGCTGGGGAATCAGAGGTGGGGTATTAGAGTTGGGGAATCAGAGGCGGGGAATCAGATATGGGGAAACAGAGGTGGGGAATCAGAGGCGGGGAAACAGAGGCAGGGAATCAGATATGGGAAATCAGAGGTGGGGAATCAGAGATGGGGAATCAGAGGCGGTGAATCAGAGATGGGGAATCAGAGGCGGGGAATCAGAGGCAGGAAATCAGACACGGGGATTAAGAGGCTGGGAATCAGACGGGGGGAATCAAAGGCGGGGAATCAGAGCTGGGGAATCAGAGGCAGGGAATCAGAGGCGGGGAATCAGATATGGGGAATCAGAGGCTGGGATTCAGAGGCGGGGAATCAGAGGCAGGGAATCAGACATGTGGAATCAGAGGTGGGGAATCAGAGATGGGGAATAAGAGGCGGGGAATCAGAGGCAGGGAATCAGACGCGGGGAATCTGAGGCGGGGAATCAGAGCTGGGGAATCAGAGGTGGGGAATCAGAGTTGGGGAATCAGAGGCAGGGAATCGGATGTGCGGAATCAGAGATGGGGAATCAGATGTGGGGAATCAGAGGAATCAGAGATGGGGAATCAGAGGCGGGGAATCAGAGGCAGGAAATCAGACACGGGGATTCAGAGGCTGGGAATCAGACGGGGGGAATCAAAGGCGGGGAATCAGAGCTGGGGAATCAGAGGCAGGGAATCAGAGTTGGGGATTCAGAGACGGGGAATCAGATAAGGGGAAACAGAGGCGGGGAATCAGAGGCGGGCAAACAGAGGCGGGGAATTAGATATGGGGAATCAGAGGTGGGGAATCAGAGGTGGTGAATCAGTGATGGGGAATCACAGGCGGGGAATCAGAGGCAGGGAATAGAACGCAGGGAATCAGACGCAGGGAATCAGAGCTGGGGAATCAGAGGCGGGGAATCATAGTTGGGAATCAGAGGCGGGGAATCAGATATGGGGAAACAGAGGCGGGGAATCAGAGGCGGGGAAACAGAGGCGGGGAATCAGATATGGGGAATCGGATGCGGGGAATCAGAGGCGGGGAATCAGAGCTGGGGAATCAGAGGCGGGGAATCAGAGTTGGGGCATCAGAGGTGGGGAATTAGATATAGGGAAACAGAGGCGGGGAATCAGAGGCGGGGAAACAGAGGCGGGGAATCAGATATGGGGAATCAGAGGTGGGGAATCAGAGGCAGGGAATCAGATGTGCGGAATCAGAGATGGGGAATCAGAGGCAGGGAATCAGAATCAGAAGCGGGGAATCAGAGGCCGGGAATCAGAGGCCGGGAATCAGATGCTGGGAATAAGAGGCCGGGAATCAGAGGTGGGGAATCAGAGTCCGGGAATCAGAGATGGGGATTCAGAGGCGGGGAATGAGATATAGAGAATCAGAGGCGGGGAATAAGAGGCCGGGAAACAGAGGTGGGGAATCAGATATGGGGAATCAGAGGTGGCGAATCAAAGGCGGTGAATCAGAGATGGGGAATCAGAGGCGGGGAATCAGAGGCAGGGAATCAGATGCGGGGAATCAGTGGCGGGGAATCAGAGCTGGCAAATCAGAGGCGGGGAATCAGAGGTGGGCAATCAGAGGCGGGGAATCAGATATGGGGAATCAGAGGCGGGGAATCAGAGGCAGGGAAACAGAGGCGGGGAATCAAATATAGGGAATCAGAGGTGGGGAATCAGAGGTTGTGAATCAGAGATGGGGAATCAAGGCGGGGAATCAGAGGCAGGGAATCAGACACGGGGAATCAGAGGCGGGGATTCAGAGCTGGGGAATCAGAGGCGGGGAATCAGAGTTGGGGAATCAGAGGCAGGGAATCAGATATGGGGAATCAGAGGCGGGGAATCAGAGGCGGGGAAACAGAGGCGGGGAATCAGATATGGGGAATCCAAGGCGGGGAATCAGAGGCAGGGAATAAGACGCGGGGAATCAGAGGCGGTGATTCAGAGCTGGGGAATCAGAGGCGGGGAATCAGAGTTGGGGAATCAGAGGCAGGGAATCAGATATGGGGAATCAGAGGCCGGGAATCAGATATGGGGAAACAGAGGCGGGGAATCCGAGGCGGGGAAACAGAGGCGGGGAATCAGATATGGGGAATCAGAGGTGGGGAATCAGAGGCGGGGAATCAGAGGCGGGGAATCAGAGGAAGGGAATCAGATGTGCAGAATCGGAGATGGGGAATCAGAGGAAGGGAATCAGAGTCGGGGAAACAGAGGCGGGGAATCAGATATGTGGAATCAGAGGTGGCGAATCAAAGGCGGTGAAACAGAGATGGGGAATCAGGGCAGGGAATCAGAGGCAGGGAATCAAACACGGGGAATCAGAGCTGGGGAATCAGAGGCGGGGAATCAGAGTTGGGAATCAGAGGCGGGGAATCAGAGGCGGGGAAACAGAGGCGGGGAATCAGATATGGGGAATCAGAGGTGGGGAATCAGAGGTTGGGAATCAGAGGCAGGGAATCAGAGGCGGGGAATCAGAGGCGGGGAATCAGAGGTAGGGAATCAGATGTGCAGAATCGGAGATGGGGAATCAGAGGCAGGGAATCAGAGGAGGGGAATCAGAGGCGGGGAATCAGAGGCCGGGAATCAGATATGGGGAAACTGAGGCGGGGAATCCGAGGCGGGGAAACAGAGGCGGGGAATCAGATATGGGGAATCAGAGGTGGGGAATCAGAGGTTGGGAATCAGAGGCAGGGAATCAGAGGCTTGGAATCAGATGCAGGGAATCAGATGAGGGGCATCAGAGGCGGGGAATCAGAGCTGGGGTATCAGAGGTGGGGAATCAGATTTTGGGAATCAGAGGTGGGGACTTAGATATTGGGAAACAGAGGCGGGGAATCAGAGGCGGGGAAACAGAGGTGGGGAATCAGATATGGGGAATCAGAGGCGGGGAATCAGAGGCAGGGTATCAGACGCGGGGAATCAGAGGTGGGCAATCAGAGGCGGGGAATCAGATATGGGGAATCAGAGGCAGGGAATCAGAGGCGGGGAAACAGAGGCGGGGAATCAGATATGGGGAATCAGAGGTGGGGCATCAGAGGTTGTGAATCACAGATGGGGAATAAGAGGCGGGGAATCAGAGGCAGGGAATCAGACGCGGGGAATCAGAGGCGGGGATTCAGAGCTGGGGAATCAGAAGCGGGGAATCAGAGTTGGGGAATCAGAGGCGGGGAATCAGATATGGGGAACCAGAGGCAGGGAATCAGAGGCGGGGAATCAGAGGCGGGGAAACAGAGGCGGGGAATCAGATATGGGGAATCAGAGGTGGGGAATCCGAGGTTGGGAATCAGAGGCAGGGAATCAGAGGCGGGGAATCAGAGGCGGGGAATCAGAGGAAGGGAATCAGATGTGCGGAATCGGAGATGGGGAATCAGAGGCAGGGAATCAGAGGCGGGGAATCAGAGGCGGGGAATCAGAGGCCGGGAACCAGATATGGGAAAACAGAGGCTGGGAATCCGAGGCGGGGAAACAGAGGCGGGGAATCAGATATGGGGAATCAGAGTTGGGGAATCAGAGGTTGGGAATAAGAGGCAGGGAATCAGAGGCTTGGAATCAGATGCAGGGAATCAGATGCGGGGAATCAGAGGCGGGGAATCAGAGCTGGGGAATCAGAGGTAGGGAATCAGATTTGGGGAATCAGAGGCGGGGACTTAGATATTGGGAAACAGAGGCGGGGAATGAGAGGCGGGGAAACCCAGGCGGGGAATCAGATATGGGGAATCAGAGGTGGGGAATCAGAGGCAAGGAATCAGATGTGCGGAATAAGAGATGGGGAATCAGAGGCAGGGAATCAGAATCAGAAGCAGGGAATCAGAGGCCGGGAATCAGAGGCCGGAATCAGATGCTGGGAATCAGATGCCTGGAATCAGAGGCGGGGAATCAGAGGCAGGGAATCAGATGCGGGGAATCAGAGGCGGGGAATCAGAGCTGGGGAATCAGAGGTGGGGTATTAGAGTTGGGGAATCAGAGGCGGGGAATCAGATATGGGGAAACAGAGGTGGGGAATCAGAGGCGGGGAAACAGAGGCAGGGAATCAGATATGGGAAATCAGAGGTGGGGAATCAGAGATGGGGAATCAGAGGCGGTGAATCAGAGATGGGGAATCAGAGGCGGAGAATCAGAGGCAGGAAATCAGACACGGGGATTCAGAGGCTGGGAATCAGACGGGGGGAATCAAAGGCGGGGAATCAGAGCTGGGGAATCAGAGGCAGGGAATCAGAGGCGGGGAATCAGATATGGGGAATCAGAGGCTGGGATTCAGAGGCCAGGAATCAGAGGCAGGGAATCAGACATGTGGAATCAGAGGTGGGGAATCAGAGATGGGGAATCAGAGGCGGGGAATCAGAGGCAGGGAATCAGACGCGGGGAATCTGAGGCGGGGAATCAGAGCTGGGGAATCAGAGGTGGGGAATCAGAGTTGGGGAATCAGAGGCAGGGAATCGGATGTGCGGAATCAGAGATGGGGAATCAGATGTGGGGAATCAGAGGAATCAGAGATGGGGAATCAGAGGCGGGGAATCAGAGGCAGGAAATCAGACACGGGGATTCAGAGGCTGGGAATCAGACGGGGGGAATCAAAGGCGGGGAATCAGAGCTGGGGAATCAGAGGCAGGGAATCAGAGTTGGGGATTCAGAGACGGGGAATCAGATATGGGGAAACAGAGGCGGGGAATCAGAGGCGGGCAAACAGAGGCGGGGAATTAGATATGGGGAATCAGAGGTGGGGAATCAGAGGTGGTGAATCAGTGATGGGGAATCAAGGCGGGGAATCAGAGGCAGGGAATCAGACACGGGGAATCAGAGGCGGGGATTCAGAGCTGGGGAATCAGAGGCGGGGAATCAGAGTTGGGGAATCAGAGGCAGGGAATCAGATATGGGGAATCAGAGGCGGGGAATCAGAGGCGGGGAAACAGAGGCGGGGAATCAGATATGGGGAATCCAAGGCGGGGAATCAGAGGCAGGGAATAAGACGCGGGGAATCAGAGGCGGTGATTCAGAGCTGGGGAATCAGAGGCGGGGAATCAGAGTTGGGGAATCAGAGGCAGGATATCAGATATGGGGAATCAGAGGCGGGGAATCAGAGGCCGGGAACCAGATATGGGGAAACAGAGGCGGGGAATCCGAGGCGGGGAAACAGAGGCGGGGAATCAGATATGGGGAATCAGAGGTGGGGAATCAGAGGCGGGGAATCAGAGGCGGGGAATCAGAGGAAGGGAATCAGATGTGCAGAATCGGAGATGGGGAATCAGAGGAAGGGAATCAGAGTCGGGGAAACAGAGGCGGGGAATCAGATATGTGGAATCAGAGGTGGCGAATCAAAGGCGGTGAAACAGAGATGGGGAATCAGGGCAGGGAATCAGAGGCAGGGAATCAAACACGGGGAATCAGAGCTGGGGAATCAGAGGCGGGGAATCAGAGTTGGGAATCAGAGGCGGGGAATCAGAGGCGGGGAAACAGAGGCGGGGAATCAGATATGGGGAATCAGAGGTGGGGAATCAGAGGTTGGGAATCAGAGGCAGGGAATCAGAGGCGGGGAATCAGAGGCGGGGAATCAGAGGAAGGGAATCAGATGTGCAGAATCGGAGATGGGGAATCAGAGGCAGGGAATCAGAGGCGAGGAATCAGAGGCGGGGAATCAGAGGCCGGGAATCAGATATGGGGAAACTGAGGCGGGGAATCCGAGGCGGGGAAACAGAGGCGGGGAATCAGATATGGGGAATCAGAGGTGGGGAATCAGAGGTTGGGAATCAGAGGCAGGGAATCAGAGGCTTGGAATCAGATGCAGGGAATCAGATGAGGGGCATCAGAGGCGGGGAATCAGAGCTGGGGAATCAGAGGTGGGGAATCAGATTTTGGGAATCAGAGGTGGGGACTTAGATATTGGGAAACAGAGGCGGGGAATCAGAGGCGGGGAAACAGAGGTGGGGAATCAGATATGGGGAATCAGAGGCGGGGAATCAGAGGCAGGGTATCAGACGCGGGGAATCAGAGGTGGGCAATCAGAGGCTGGGAATCAGATATGGGGAATCAGAGGCAGGGAATCAGAGGCGGGGAAACAGAGGCGGGGAATCAGATATGGGGAATCAGAGGTGGGGCATCAGAGGTTGTGAATCACAGATGGGGAATAAGAGGCGGGGAATCAGAGGCAGGGAATCAGACGCGGGGAATCAGAGGCGGGGATTCAGAGCTGGGGAATCAGAAGCGGGGAATCAGAGTTGGGGAATCAGAGGCGGGGAATCAGATATGGGGAACCAGAGGCAGGGAATCAGAGGCGGGGAATCAGAGGCAGGGAATCAGACGCGGGGAATCTGAGGCGGGGAATCAGAGCTGGGGAATCAGAGGTGGGGAATCAGAGTTGGGGAATCAGAGGCAGGGAATTGGATGTGCGGAATCAGAGATGGGGAATCAGAGGTGGGGAATCAGAGGCGGTGAATCAGAGATGGGGAATCAGAGGCGGGGAATCAGAGGCAGGAAATCAGACACGGGGATTCAGAGGCTGGGAATCAGACGGGGGGAATCAAAGGCGGGGAATCAGAGCTGGGGAATCTGAGGCAGGGAATCAGAGTTGGGGATTCAGAGGCGGGGAATCAGATATGGGGAAACAGAGGCGGGGAATCAGAGGCGGGCAAACAGAGGCGGGGAATTAGATATGGGGAATCAGAGGTAGGGAATCAGAGGTGGTGAATCAGTGATGGGGAATCACAGGCGGGGAATCAGAGGCAGGGAATAGAACGCGGGGAATCAGAGGCAGGGAATCAGAGCTGGGGAATCAGAGGTGGGGAATCATAGTTGGGAATCAGAGGCGGGAATCAGATATGGGGAAACAGAGGCGGGGAATCAGAGGCGGGGAAACAGAGGCGGGGAATCAGATATGGGGAATCGGATGCAGGGAATCAGAGGCGGGGAATCAGAGCTGGGGAATCAGAGGCGGGGAATCAGAGTTGGGGCATCAGAGGTGGGGAATTAGATATAGGGAAACAGAGGCGGGGAATCAGAGGCGGGGAAACAGAGGCGGGGAATCAGATATTGGGAATCAGAGGTGGGGAATCAGAGGCAGGGAATCAGATGTGCGGAATCAGAGATGGGGAATCAGAGGCAGGGAATCAGAAGCGGGGAATCAGAGGCCGGGAATCAGAGGCCGGGAATCAGATGCTGGGAATAAGAGGCCGGGAATCAGAGGAGGGGAATCAGAGTCCGGGAATCAGAGATGGGGATTCAGAGGCAGGGAATCAGAGGCAGGGAATCAGATGCGGGGAATCAGAGGCGGGAAATCAGAGCTGGCGAATCAGAGGCTGGGATTCAGAGGTGGGCAATCAGAGGCGGGGAATCAGAGGTGGGGAATCAGATATGGGGAATCAGAGGTGGCGAATCAAAGGCAGTGAATCAGAGATGGGGAATCAGAGTCAGGGAATCAGAGGCAGGGAATCAGATGCGGGGAATCAGAGGCGGGAAATCAGAGCTGGCGAATCAGAGGCTGGGAATCAGAGGTGGGCAATCAGAGGCGGGGAATCAGATATGGGGAATCAGAGGCGGGGAATCAGAGGCGGGGAACAGAGGCGGGGAATCAAATATAGGGAATCAGAGGTGGGGAATCAGAGGTTGTGAATCAGAGATGGGGAATCAAGGCGGGGAATCAGAGGCAGGGAATAAGACGCGGGGAATCAGAGGCGGTGATTCAGAGCTGGGGAATCAGAGGCGGGGAATCAGAGTTGGGGAATCAGAGGCAGGGAATCAGATATGGGGAATCAGAGGCGGGGAATCAGAGGCCGGGAATCAGATATGGGGAAACAGAGGCGGGGAATCCGAGGCGGGGAAACAGAGGCGGGGAATCAGATATGGGGAATCAGAGGTGGGGAATCAGAGGTTTGGAATCAGAGGCAGGGAATCAGAGGCTTGGAATCAGATGCAGGGTATCAGATGCGGGGAATCAGAGGCGGGGAATCAGAGCTGGGGAATCAGAGGTGGGGAATCAGATTTGGGGAGTCAGAGGTGGGGACTTAGATATTGGGAAACAGAGGCGGGGAATCAGAGGCGGGGAAACAGAGGAGGGGAATCAGATATGGTGAATCAGAGGTGGGGAATCAGAGGCAGGGAATCAGATGTGCGGAATCAGAGATGGGGAATCAGAGGAAGGGAATCAGAATCAGAAGCAGGGAATCAGAGGCCGGGAATCAGAGGCCGGAATCAGATGCTGGGAATCAGAGGCCTGGAATCAGAGGCGGGGAATCAGAGGCAGGGAATCAGATGCGGGGAATCAGAGGCGGGGAATCAGAGCTGGGGAATCAGAGGCGGGGTATTAGAGTTGGGGAATCAGAGGCGGGGAATCAGATATGGGGAAACAGAGGTGGGGAATCAGAGGCGGGGAAACAGAGGCAGGGAATCAGATATGGGGAATCAGAGGTGGGGCATCAGAGGTTGTGAATCACAGATGGGGAATCAGAGGCGGGGAATCAGAGGCAGGGAATCAGACACGGGGAATCAGAGGCGGGGATTCAGAGCTGGGGAATCAGAAGCGGGGAATCAGAGTTGGGGAATCAGAGGCGGGGAATCAGATATGGGGAATCAGAGGCAGGGAATCAGAGGCGGGGAATCAGAGGCAGGGAATCAGACGCGGGGAATCTGAGGCGGGGAATCAGAGCTGGGGAATCGGAGGTGGGGAATCAGAGTTGGGGAATCAGAGGCAGGGAATTGGATGTGCGGAATCAGAGAGGGGGAATCAGAGGTGGGGAATCAGAGGCGGTGAATCAGAGATGGGGAATCAGAGGCGGGGAATCAGAGGCAGGAAATCAGACACGGGGATTCAGAGGCTGGGAATCAGACGGGGGGACTCAAAGGCGGGGAATCAGAGCTGGGGAATCTGAGGCAGGGAATCAGAGTTGGGGATTCAGAGGCGGGGAATCAGATATGGGGAAACAGAGGCGGGGAATCAGAGGCGGGCAAACAGAGGCGGGGAATTAGATATGGGGAATCAGAGGTAGGGAATCAGAGGTGGTGAATCAGTGATGGGGAATCACAGGCGGGGAATCAGAGGCAGGGAATAGAACGCGGGGAATCAGAGGCAGGGAATCAGAGCTGGGGAATCAGAGGAGGGGATTCATAGTTGGGAATCAGAGGCGGGTATCAGATATGGGGAAACAGAGGCGGGGAATCAGAGGCGGTGAAACAGAGGCGGGGAATCAGATATGGGGAATCGGATGCAGGGAATCAGAGGCGGGGAATCAGAGCTGGGGAATCAGAGGCGGGGAATCAGAGTTGGGGCATCAGAGGTGGGGAATTAGATATAGGGAAACAGAGGCGGGGAATCAGAGGCGGGGAAACAGAGGCGGGGAATCAGATATGGGGAATCAGAGGTGGGGAATCAGAGCCAGGGAATCAGATGTGCGGAATCAGAGATGGGGAATAAGAGGCAGGGAATCAGAATCAGAAGCGGGTAATCAGAGGCCAGGAATCAGAGGCCGGGAATTAGATGCTGGGAATAAGAGGCCGGGAATCAGAGGTGGGGAATCAGATATGGGGAATCAGAGGTGGAGAATCAAAGGCGGTGAATCAGAGATGGGGAATCAGAGGCGGGGAATCAGAGGCAGGGAATCAGATGCGGGGAATCAGAGGCGGGGAATCAGAGCTGGCGAATCAGAGGCTGGGAATTAGAGGTGGGCAATCAGTGGCGGGGAATCAGATATGGGGAATCAGAGGCGGGGAATCAGAGGCGGGGAAACAGAGGTGGGGAATCAAATATAGGGAATCAGAGGTGGGGAATCAGAGGTTGTGAATCAGAGATGGGGAATCAAGGCGGGGAATCAGAGGCAGGGAATCAGACGCGGGGAATCAGAGGCGGGGATTCAGAGCTGGGGAATCAGAGGCGGGGAATCAGAGTTGGGGAATCAGAGGCAGGGAATCAGATATGGGGAATCAGAGGCGGGGAATCAGAGGCGGGGAAACAGAGGCGGGGAATCAGATGTGGGGAATCAGAGGTGGGGAATCAGGGGCAGGGAATCAGTGGCAGGGAATCAGAGGCGGGGAATCAGAGGCGGGGAATCAAAGGCAGGGAATCAGACACGGGGAATCAGAGGCGGGGAATCAGAGATGGGGAATCAGAGGCAGGGAATCGTATGCCGGGAATCAGAGTCAGGGAATCAGAGCTGGGGAATCAGAGGCGGGGAATCAGAGTTGGGGAATCAGAGGCGGGGAATCAGATATGGGGAAATAGAGGCGGGGAATCAGATATGGGGAATCAGAGGTGTGGAATCAGAGGTTGGGAATCAGAGGCAGGGAATCAGAGTCGGGGAAACAGAGGCGGGGAATCAGATATGGGGAATCAGAGGTGGCGAATCAAAGGCGGTGAAACAGAGATGGGGAATCAGGGCAGGGAATCAGAGGCAGGGAATCAAACACGGGGAATCAGAGCTGGGGAATCAGAGGTGGGGAATCAGAGTTGGGAATCAGAGGCGGGGAATCAGAGGCGGGGAAACAGAGGCGGGGAATCAGATATGGGGAATCAGAGGTGGGGAATCCGAGGTTGGGAATCAGAGGCAGGGAATCAGAGGCGGAAAATCAGAGGCGGGGAATCAGAGGAAGGGAATCAGATGTGCGGAATCGGAGATGGGGAATCAGAGGCAGGGAATCAGAGGCGGGGAATCAGAGGCGGGGAATCAGAGGCCGGGAATCAGATATGGGGAAACAGAGGCGGGGAATCCGAGGCGGGGAAACAGAGGCGGGGAATCAGATATGGGGAATCAGAGGTGGGGAATCAGAGGTTGGGAATCAGAGGCAGGGAATCAGAGGCTTGGAATCAGATGCAGGGAATCAGATGCGGGGAATCAGAGGCGGGGAATCAGAGCTGGGGAATCAGAGGTGGGGAATCAGATTTGGGGAATCAGAGGCGGGGACTTAGATATTGGGAAACAGAGGCGGGGAATCAGAGGCGGGGAAACCCAACCGGCGAATCAGATATGGGGAATCAGAGGTGGGGAATCAGAGGCAAGGAATCAGATGTGCGGAATCAGAGATGGGGAATCAGAGGCAGGGAATCAGAATCAGAAGCAGGGAATCAGAGGCCGGGAATCAGAGGCCGGAATCAGATGCTGGGAATCAGAGGCCTGGAATCAGAGGCGGGGAATCAGAGGCAGGGAATCAGATGCGGGGAATCAGAGGCGGGGAATCAGAGCTGGGGAATCAGAGGCGGGGTATTAGAGTTGGGGAATCAGAGGCGGGGAATCAGATATGGGGAAACAGAGGTGGGGAATCAGAGGCGGGGAAACAGAGGCAGGGAATCAGATATGGGGAATCAGAGGCGGGGAATCAGAGGTGGGGAATCATAGGCAGGGAATCGGATGTGCGGAATCAGAGATGGGGAATCAGAGGCTGGGAATCAGAGGTGGTGAATCAGAGATGGGGAATCAGAGGCGGGGAATCAGAGGCAGGGAATCAGACGCGGGGAATCAGAGGTGGGCAATCAGAGGCGGGGAATCAGATATGGGGAATCAGAGGCGGGGAATCAGAGGCGGGGAAACAAAGGTGGGGAATCAGATATGGGGAATCAGAGGTGGGGCATCAGAGGTTGTGAATCACAGATGGGGAATCAGAGGCGGGGAATCAGAGGCAGGGAATCAGATGCGGGGAATCAGAGGCGGGGATTCTGAGCTGGGGAATCAGAGGCTGGGAATCAGAGTTGGGGAATCAGAGGCGGGGAATCAGATATGGGGAATCAGAGGCAGGGAATCAGAGGCGGGAAAACAGAGGCGGGGAATCAGATATGGGGAATCAGAGGCGGGGAATCAGAGGCGGGGAATCAGAGATGGGGAATCAGAGGCGGGGAATCAGAGGCAGGGAATCGGATGCCGGGAATCAGAGGCGGGAAATCAGAGCTGGGGAATCAGAGGCGGGGAATCAGAGGCGGGGAATCAGAGTTGGGGAATCAGAGGCAGGGAATCAGATATGGGGAATCAGAGGCGGGGAATCAGAGGCCGGGAACCAGATATGGGGAAACAGAGGCGGGGAATCCGAGGCGGGGAAACAGAGGCGGGGAATCAGATATGGGGAATCAGAGGTGGGGAATCAGAGGCGGGGAATCAGAGGCGGGGAATCAGAGGAAGGGAATCAGATGTGCAGAATCGGAGATGGGGAATCAGAGGAAGGGAATCAGAGTCGGGGAAACAGAGGCGGGGAATCAGATATGTGGAATCAGAGGTGGCGAATCTAAGGCGGTGAAACAGAGATGGGGAATCAGGGCAGGGAATCAGAGGCAGGGAATCAAACACGGGGAATCAGAGCTGGGGAATCAGAGGCGGGGAATCAGAGTTGGGAATCAGAGGCGGGGAATCAGAGGCGGGGAAACAGAGGCGGGGAATCAGATATGGGGAATCAGAGGTGGGGAATCAGAGGTTGGGAATCAGAGGCAGGGAATCAGAGGCGGGGAATCAGAGGCGGGGAATCAGAGGAAGGGAATCAGATGTGCAGAATCGGAGATGGGGAATCAGAGGCAGGGAATCAGAGGCGGGGAATCAGAGGCGGGGAATCAGAGGCCGGGAATCAGATATGGGGAAACTGAGGCGGGGAATCCGAGGCGGGGAAACAGAGGCGGGGAATCAGATATGGGGAATCAGAGGTGGGGAATCAGAGGTTGGGAATCAGAGGCAGGGAATCAGAGGCTTGGAATCAGATGCAGGGAATCAGATGAGGGGCATCAGAGGCGGGGAATCAGAGCTGGGGAATCAGAGGTGGGGAATCAGATTTTGGGAATCAGAGGTGGGGACTTAGATATTGGGAAACAGAGGCGGGGAATCAGAGGCGGGGAAACAGAGGTGGGGAATCAGATATGGGGAATCAGAGGCGGGGAATCAGAGGCAGGGTATCAGACGCGGGGAATCAGAGGTGGGCAATCAGAGGCTGGGAATCAGATATGGGGAATCAGAGGCAGGGAATCAGAGGCGGGGAATCAGATATGGGGAATCAGAGGTGGGGCATCAGAGGTTGTGAATCACAGATGGGGAATAAGAGGCGGGGAATCAGAGGCAGGGAATCAGACGCGGGGAATCAGAGGCGGGGATTCAGAGCTGGGGAATCAGAAGCGGGGAATCAGAGTTGGGGAATCAGAGGCGGGGAATCAGATATGGGGAACCAGAGGCAGGGAATCAGAGGCGGGGAATCAGAGGCAGGGAATCAGACGCGGGGAATCTGAGGCGGGGAATCAGAGCTGGGGAATCAGAGGTGGGGAATCAGAGTTGGGGAATCAGAGGCAGGGAATTGGATGTGCGGAATCAGAGATGGGGAATCAGAGGTGGGGAATCAGAGGCGGTGAATCAGAGATGGGGAATCAGAGGCGGGGAATCAGAGGCAGGAAATCAGACACGGGGATTCAGAGGCTGGGAATCAGACGGGGGGAATCAAAGGCGGGGAATCAGAGCTGGGGAATCTGAGGCAGGGAATCAGAGTTGGGGATTCAGAGGCGGGGAATCAGATATGGGGAAACAGAGGCGGGGAATCAGAGGCGGGCAAACAGAGGCGGGGAATTAGATATGGGGAATCAGAGGTAGGGAATCAGAGGTGGTGAATCAGTGATGGGGAATCACAGGCGGGGAATCAGAGGCAGGGAATAGAACGCGGGGAATCAGAGGCAGGGAATCAGAGCTGGGGAATCAGAGGCGGGGAATCATAGTTGGGAATCAGAGGCGGGAATCAGATATGGGGAAACAGAGGCGGGGAATCAGAGGCGGGGAAACAGAGGCGGGGAATCAGATATGGGGAATCGGATGCAGGGAATCAGAGGCGGGGAATCAGAGCTGGGGAATCAGAGGCGGGGAATCAGAGTTGGGGCATCAGAGGTGGGGAATTAGATATAGGGAAACAGAGGCGGGGAATCAGAGGCGGGGAAACAGAGGCGGGGAATCAGATATGGGGAATCAGAGGTGGCGAATCAAAGGCAGTGAATCAGAGATGGGGAATCAGAGGCAGGGAATCAGAGGCAGGGAATCAGATGCGGGGAATCAGAGGCGGGGAATCAGAGCTGGCGAATCAGAGGCTGGGAATCAGAGGTGGGCAATCAGAGGCGGGGAATCAGATATGGGGAATCAGAGGCGGGGAATCAGAGGCGGGGAACAGAGGCGGGGAATCAAATATAGGGAATCAGAGGTGGGGAATCAGAGGTTGTGAATCAGAGATGGGGAATCAAGGCGGGGAATCAGAGGCAGGGAATAAGACGCGGGGAATCAGAGGCGGTGATTCAGAGCTGGGGAATCAGAGGCGGGGAATCAGAGTTGGGGAATCAGAGGCAGGGAATCAGATATGGGGAATCAGAGGCGGGGAATCAGAGGCCGGGAATCAGATATGGGGAAACAGAGGCGGGGAATCCGAGGCGGGGAAACAGAGGCGGGGAATCAGATATGGGGAATCAGAGGTGGGGAATCAGAGGTTTGGAATCAGAGGCAGGGAATCAGAGGCTTGGAATCAGATGCAGGGTATCAGATGCGGGGAATCAGAGGCGGGGAATCAGAGCTGGGGAATCAGAGGTGGGGAATCAGATTTGCGGAGTCAGAGGTGGGGACTTAGATATTGGGAAACAGAGGCGGGGAATCAGAGGCGGGGAAACAGAGGCGGGGAATCAGATATGGTGAATCAGAGGTGGGGAATCAGAGGCAGGGAATCAGATGTGCGGAATCAGAGATGGGGAATCAGAGGAAGGGAATCAGAATCAGAAGCAGGGAATCAGAGGCCGGGAATCAGAGGCCGGAATCAGATGCTGGGAATCAGAGGCCTGGAATCAGAGGCGGGGAATCAGAGGCAGGGAATCAGATGCGGGGAATCAGAGGCGGGGAATCAGAGCTGGGTAATCAGAGGCGGGGTATTAGAGTTGGGGAATCATAGGCGGGGAATCAGATATGGGGAAACAGAGGTGGGGAATCAGAGGCGGGGAAACAGAGGCAGGGAATCAGATATGGGGAATCAGAGGTGGGGCATCAGAGGTTGTGAATCACAGATGGGGAATCAGAGGCGGGGAATCAGAGGCAGGGAATCAGACATGGGGAATCAGAGGCGGGGATTCAGAGCTGGGGAATCAGAAGCGGGGAATCAGAGTTGGGGAATCAGAGGCGGGGAATCAAATATGGGGAATCAGAAGCAGGGAATCAGAGGCGGGGAATCAGAGGCAGGGAATCAGACGCGGGGAATCTGAGGCGGGGAATCAGAGCTGGGGAATCGGAGGTGGGGAATCAGAGTTGGGGAATCAGAGGCAGGGAATTGGATGTGCGGAATCAGAGAGGGGGAATCAGAGGTGGGGAATCAGAGGCGGTGAATCAGAGATGGGGAATCAGAGGCGGGGAATCAGAGGCAGGAAATCAGACACGGGGATTCAGAGGCTGGGAATCAGACGGGGGGAATCAAAGGCGGGGAATCAGAGCTGGGGAATCTGAGGCAGGGAATCAGAGTTGGGGATTCAGAGGCGGGGAATCAGATATGGGGAAACAGAGGCGGGGAATCAGAGGCGGGCAAACAGAGGCGGGGAATTAGATATGGGGAATCAGAGGTAGGGAATCAGAGGTGGTGAATCAGTGATGGGGAATCACAGGCGGGGAATCAGAGGCAGGGAATAGAACGCGGGGAATCAGAGGCAGGGAATCAGAGCTGGGGAATCAGAGGAGGGGATTCATAGTTGGGAATCAGAGGCGGGTATCAGATATGGGGAAACAGAGGCGGGGAATCAGAGGCGGTGAAACAGAGGCGGGGAATCAGATATGGGGAATCGGAATCAGGGAATCAGAGGCGGGGAATCAGAGCTGGGGAATCAGAGGCGGGGAATCAGAGTTGGGGCATCAGAGGTGGGGAATTAGATATAGGGAAACAGAGGCGGGGAATCAGAGGCGGGGAAACAGAGGCGGGGAATCAGATATGGGGAATCAGAGGTGGGGAATCAGAGCCAGGGAATCAGATGTGCGGAATCAGAGATGGGGAATAAGAGGCAGGGAATCAGAATCAGAAGCGGGGAATCAGAGGCCAGGAATCAGAGGCCGGGAATTAGATGCTGGGAATAAGAGGCCGGGAATCAGAGGTGGGGAATCAGATATGGGGAATCAGAGGTGGAGAATCAAAGGCGGTGAATCAGAGATGGGGAATCAGAGGCGGGGAATCAGAGGCAGGGAATCAGATGCGGGGAATCAGAGGCGGGGAATCAGAGCTGGCGAATCAGAGGCTGGGAATCAGAGGTGGGCAATCAGTGGCGGGGAATCAGATATGGGGAATCAGAGGCGGGGAATCAGAGGCGGGGAAACAGAGGTGGGGAATCAAATATAGGGAATCAGAGGTGGGGAATCAGAGGTTGTGAATCAGAGATGGGGAATCAAGGCGGGGAATCAGAGGCAGGGAATCAGACGCGGGGAATCAGAGGCGGGGATTCAGAGCTGGGGAATCAGAGGCGGGGAATCAGAGTTGGGGAATCAGAGGCAGGGAATCAGATATGGGGAATCAGAGGCGGGGAATCAGAGGCGGGGAAACAGAGGCGGGGAATCAGATGTGGGGAATCAGAGGTGGGGAATCAGGGGCAGGGAATCAGTGGCAGGGAATCAGAGGCGGGGAATCAGAGGCAGGGAATCAAAGGCAGGGAATCAGACACGGGGAATCAGAGGCGGGGAATCAGAGATGGGGAATCAGAGGCAGGGAATCGTATGCCGGGAATCAGAGTCGGGGAATCAGAGCTGGGGAATCAGAGGCGGGGAATCAGAGTTGGGGAATCAGAGGCGGGGAATCAGATATGGGGAAATAGAGGCGGGGAGTCAGATATGGGGAATCAGAGGTGTGGAATCAGAGGTTGGGAATCAGAGGCAGGGAATCAGAGTCGGGGAAACAGAGGCGGGGAATCAGATATGGGGAATCAGAGGTGGCGAATCAAAGGCGGTGAAACAGAGATGGGGAATCAGGGCAGGGAATCAGAGGCAGGGAATCAAACATGGGGAATCAGAGCTGGGGAATCAGAGGCGGGGAATCAGAGTTGGGAATCAGAGGCGGGGAATCAGAGGCGGGGAAACAGAGGCGGGGAATCAGATATGGGGAATCAGAGGTGGGGAATCCGAGGTTGGGAATCAGAGGCAGGGAATCAGAGGCGGAAAATCAGAGGCGGGGAATCAGAGGAAGGGAATCAGATGTGCGGAATCGGAGATGGGGAATCAGAGGCAGGGAATCAGAGGCGGGGAATCAGAGGCGGGGAATCAGAGGCCGGGAATCAGATATGGGGAAACAGAGGCGGGGAATCCGAGGCGGGGAAACAGAGGCGGGGAATCAGATATGGGGAATCAGAGGTGGGGAATCAGAGGTTGGGAATCAGAGGCAGGGAATCAGAGGCTTGGAATCAGATGCAGGGAATCAGATGCGGGGAATCAGAGGCGGGGAATCAGAGCTGGGGAATCAGAGGTGGGGAATCAGATTTGGGGAATCAGAGGCGGGGACTTAGATATTGGGAAACAGAGGCGGGGAATCAGAGGCGGGGAAACCCAGCCGGCGAATCAGATATGGGGAATCAGAGGTGGGGAATCAGAGGCAAGGAATCAGATGTGCGGAATCAGAGATGGGGAATCAGAGGCAGGGAATCAGAATCAGAAGCAGGGAATCAGAGGCCGGGAATCAGAGGCCGGAATCAGATGCTGGGAATCAGAGGCCTGGAATCAGAGGCGGGGAATCAGAGGCAGGGAATCAGATGCGGGGAATCAGAGGCGGGGAATCAGAGCTGGGGAATCAGAGGCGGGGTATTAGAGTTGGGGAATCAGAGGCGGGGAATCAGATATGGGGAAACAGAGGTGGGGAATCAGAGGCGGGGAAACAGAGGCAGGGAATCAGATATGGGGAATCAGAGGCGGGGAATCAGAGGTGGGGAATCATAGGCAGGGAATCGGATGTGCGGAATCAGAGATGGGGAATCAGAGGCTGGGAATCAGAGGTGGTGAATCAGAGATGGGGAATCAGAGGCGGGGAATCAGAGGCAGGGAATCAGACGCGGGGAATCAGAGGTGGGCAATCAGAAGCGGGGAATCAGATATGGGGAATCAGAGGCGGGGAATCAGAGGCGGGGAAACAGAGGTGGGGAATCAGATATGGGGAATCAGAGGTGGGGCATCAGAGGTTGTGAATCACAGATGGGGAATCAGAGGCGGGGAATCAGAGGCAGGGAATCAGACGCGGGGAATCAGAGGCGGGGATTCTGAGCTGGGGAATCAGAGGCTGGGAATCAGAGTTGGGGAATCAGAGGCGGGGAATCAGATATGGGGAATCAGAGGCAGGGAATCAGAGGCGGGAAAACAGAGGCGGGGAATCAGATATGGGGAATCAGAGGCGGGGAATCAGAGGCGGGGAATCAGAGATGGGGAATCAGAGGCGGGGAATCAGAGGCAGGGAATCGGATGCCGGGAATCAGAGGCGGGAAATCAGAGCTGGGGAATCAGAGGCGGGGAATCAGAGTTGGGGAATCAGAGGCGGCGAAGCAGATATGGGGAAATAGAGGCGGGGAATCAGATATGGGGAATCAGAGGCTGGGAATCAGAGGGGGGGAAACAGAGGCGGGGAATCAGAGGCAGGGAATCAGAGGCGGGAAAACAGAGGCGGGGATTCAGAGGCGGGGAATCAGATATGGGGAAACAGAGGCGGGGAATGAGAGGCGGGCAAGCAGAGGCGGGGAATTAGATATGGGGAATCAGAGGTGGGAAATCAGAGGTGGTGAATCAGAGATGGGGAATCACAGGCGGGGAATCAGAGGCAGCGAATAGAACGCGGGGAATCAGAGGCAGGGAATCAGAGCTGGGGAATCAGAGGCGGGGAATCAGATATGGGGAAACAGAGGCGGGGAATCAGAGGCGGGGAAACAGAGGCGGGGAATCAGACATGGGGAATCGGATGCGGGGAATCAGAGGCGGGGAATCAGAGCTGGGGAATCAGAGGTGGGGAATCAGAGTTGGGGCATCAGAGGTGGGGAATTAGATATGGGGAAACATAGGCGGGGAATCAGAGGCGGGGAAACAGAGGCGGGGAATCAGATATGGGGAATCAGAGGTGGGGAATCAGAGGCAGGGAATCAGATGTGCGGAATCAGAGATGGGGAATCAGAGGCAGGGAATCAGAATCAGAAGCGGGGAATCAGAGGCCGGGAATCAGAGGCCGGGAATCAGATGCTGGGAATAAGAGGCCGGGAATCAGAGGTGGGGAATCAGAGTCTGGGAATCAGAGATGGGGATTCAGAGGCGGGGAATGAGATATGGAGAATCAGAGGCGGGGAATCAGAGGCGGGGAAACAGAGGTGGGGTATCAGATATGGGGAATCAGAGGTGGCGAATCAAAGGCGGTGAATCAGAGATGGGGAATCAGAGGCGGGGAATCAGAGGCAGGGAATCAGATGCGGGGATTCAGAGGCGGGGAATCAGAGCTGGCGAATCAGAGGCGGGGAATCAGAGGTGGGCAATCAGAGCCGGGGAATCAGATATGGGGAATCAGAGGCGGGGAAACAGAGGCGGGGAATCAGATATGGGGAATCAGAGGTGGGGAATCAGAGGTTGTGAATCAGAGATGGGGAATCAAAGCGGGGAATCAGAGGGAGGGAATCAGACGCGGGGAATCAGAGGCGGGGATTCAGAGCTGGGGAATCAGAGGCGGGGAATCAGAGTTGGGGAATCAGAGGCAGGGAATCAGATATGGGGAATCAGAGGCGGGGAATCAGAGGCGGGGAAAAAGAGGCGGGGAATCAGATATGGGGAATCAGAGGTGGGGAATCAGGGGCAGGGAATCAGTGGCAGGGAATCAGAGGCGGGGAATCTGAGCCGGGGAATCAGAGGCAGGGAATCAGACACGGGGAATCAGAGGCGGGGAATCAGAGATGGTGAATCAGAGGCGGGGAATCAGAGGCAGGGAATCGGACGCCGGAAATCAGAGGCGGGGAATCAGAGCTGGGGAATCAGAGGCGGGGAATCAGAGTTGGGGAATCAGAGGCGTGGAATCAGATATGGGGAAATAGAGGCGGGGAATCAGATATGGGGAATCAGAGGTGTGGAATCAGAGGTTGGGAATCAGAGATAGGGAATCAGAGGCGGGGAAACAGAGGCGGGGAATCAGATATGGGGAATCAGAGGTGGCGAATCAAAGGCGGTGAAACAGAGATGGGGAATCAGGGCAGGGAATCAGAGGCAGGGAATCAGAGCTGGGGAAACAGAGGCGGGGAATCAGATATGGGGAATCAGAGGTGGGGAATCAGGGGCGGGGAATGAGTGGCAGGGAATTAGAGCTGGGGAATCAGAGGTGGGGAATCAGAGCTGGGGAAACAGAGGCGGGGAATCAGATATGGGGAATCAGAGGTGGGAATCAGGGGCGGGGAATCAGTGGCAGGGAATCAGAGGCCGGGAATAAAAGGCGGGGAATCAGAGCTGGGGAATCAGAGGCGGGGAATCAGAGTTGGGAATCAGAGGCGGGGAATCAGAGGCGGTGAAACAGAGATGGGGAATCAGGGCAGGGAAACAGAGGGGGGGTATCAGATATGGGGAATCAGAGGTGGGGAATTTGAGGTTGCGAATCAGAGGCGGGGATTCAGAGGCGGGGAATCAGAGGCAGGGAATCGGATATGGGGAATCAGAGGTGGGGATTCAGAGGTGGTGAATCAGAAAAGGGGAATCAGAGGCTGGGAATCAGAGGCAGGGAATCAGACGCAGGGAATCAGAGGCGGGGAATCATAGCTGGCGAATTAGTGGAGGGGAATCAGAGTTGGGGAATCAGAGGCGGGGAATCAGATATGGGGAAACAGAGGCGGGGAATCAGAGGCGGGGAAACAGAGGCGGGGAATCCGATATGGGGAATCAGAGGTGGGGAATCAGAGGCAGGGAATCAGATGTGCGGAATCAGAGATGGGGAATCAGAGGCAGGGAATCAGAATCTGAAGCAGGGAATCAGAGGCCGGGAATCAGAGGCCGGAATCAGATGCTGGGAATCAGAGGCCTGGAATCAGAGGCGGGGAATCAGAGGCAGGGAATCTGATGCGGGGAATCAGAGGCGGGGAATCAGAGCTGGGGAATCAGAGGCAGGGTATTAGAGTTGGGGAATCAGAGGCGGGGAATCAGATATGGGGAAACAGAGGTGGTGAATCAGAGGCGGGGAAACAGAGGCAGGGAATCAGATATGGGGAATCAGAGGCGGGAATCAGAGGTGGGGAATCAGAGGCCGGGAATGAGAGGTGGTGAATCAGATATGGGGAATCAGAGGCGGGGAATCAGAGGCAGTGAATCAGACGCGGGGAATCAGAGGTGGGCAATCAGAGGCGGGGAATCAGATATGGGGAATCAGAGGCGGGGAATCAGAGGCGGGGAAGCAGAGGCGGGGAATCAGATATGGGGAATCAGAGGTGGGGCATCAGAGGTTGTGAATCACAGATGGGGAATTAGAGGCGGGGAATCAGAGGCAGGGAATCAGACTCGGGGAATCAGAGTCGGGGATTCAGAGCTGGGGAATCAGAAGCGGGGAATCAGAGTTGGGGAATCAGAGGCGGGGAATCAGATATGGGGAATCAGAGGCAGGGAATCAGAGGCGGGGAATCAGAGGCAGGGAATCAGACGCAGGGAATCTGAGGCGGGGAATCAGAGCTGGGGAATCAGAGGTGGGGAATCAGAGTTGGGGAATCAGAGGCAGGGAATTGGATGTGCGGAATCAGAGATGGGGAATCAGAGGTGGGGAATCAGAGGCAGTGAATCAGAGATAGGGAATCAGAGGCGGGGAATCAGAGGCAGGAAATCAGACACGGGGATTCAGAGGCTGGGAATCAGAGCTGGGGAATCAGAGGCGGGGAATCAGAGTTGGGGAATCAGAGGCGGGGAATCAGATATGGGGAAATAGAAGCGGGGAATCAGAGTTGGGGAATCAGAGGCGGGGAATCAGATATGGGGAAACAGAGGCGGGGAATCAGAGGCGGGAAAACAGAGGCGGGGAATTAGATATGGGGAATCAGAGGTGGGGAATCAGAGGTGGTGAATCAGAGATGGGGAATCAGAGGCGGGGAATCAGAGGCAGGGAATCGGACGCCGGGAATCAGAGGCGGGGAATCAGAGCTGGGGAATCAGAGGCGGGGAATCAGAGTTGGGGAATCAGAGGCGGGGAATCAGATATGGGGAAATAGAAGCGGGGAATCAGCTATGGGGAATCAGAGGTGTGTAATCAGAGGTTGGGAATCAGAGGCAGGGAATCAGATATGGGGAATCAGAGGTGGCGAATCAAATGCGGTGAAACAGAGATGGGGAATCAGGGCAGGGAATCAGAGGCAGGGAATCAGAGCTGGGGAAACAGAGGCGGGGAATCAGATATGGGGAATCTGAGGTGGGGAATCCGGGGCGGGGAATCAGTGGCAGGGAATCAGAGGCCGGGAATAAAAGGCGGGGAATCAGAGCTGGGGAATCAGAGGCGGGGAATCAGAGTTGGGGAATCAGAGGAGGGGAATCAGATATGGGGAAACAGAGGCCGGTATCAGAGGCAGGGAAACAGAGGCGGAGAATCAGATATGGGGAATCAGATGCTGGGAATAAGAGGCCGGGAATCAGAGGTGGGGAATCAGAGTCTGGGAATCAGAGATGGGGATTCAGAGGCGGGGAATGAGATATGGAGAATCAGAGGCGGGGAATCAGGGGCGGGGAAACAGAGGTGGGGAATCAGATATGGGGAATCAGAGGTGGCGAATCAAAGGCGGTGAATCAGAGATGGGGAATCAGAGGCGGGGAATCAGAGGCAGGGAATCAGATGCGGGGATTCAGAGGCGGGGAATCAGAGCTGGCGAATCAGAGGCGGGGAATCAGAGGTGGGCAATCAGAGCCGGGGAATCAGATATGGGGAATCAGAGGCGGGGAATCAGAGGCGGGGAAACAGAGGCGGGGAATCAGATATGGGGAATCAGAGGTGGGGAATCAGAGGTTGTGAATCAGAGATGGGGAATCAAGGCGGGGAATCAGAGGGAGGGAATCAGACGCGGGGAATCAGAGGCGGGGATTCAGAGCTGGGGAATCAGAGGCGGGGAATCAGAGTTGGGGAATCAGAGGCAGGGAATCAGATATGGGGAATCAGAGGCGGGGAATCAGAGGCGGGGAAACAGAGGCGGGGAATCAGATATGGGGAATCAGAGGTGGGGAATCAGGGGCAGGGAATCAGTGGCAGGGAAACAGAGGCGGGGAATCTGAGGAGGGGAATCAGAGGCTGGGAATCAGACACGGGGAATCAGAGGCGGGGAATCAGAGATGGGGAATCAGAGGCGGAGAATCAGAGGCAGGGAATCGGATGCCGGGAATCAGAGGCGGGGAATAAGAGCTGGGGAATCAGAGGCGGGGAATCAGAGTTGGGGAATCAGAGGCTGGGAATCAGATATGGGGAAATAGAGGCGGGGAATCAGATATGGGGAATCAGAGGTGTGGAATCAGAGGTTGGGAATCAGAGGCAGGGAATCAGAGGCGGGGAAACAGAGGCGGGGAATCAGATATGGGGAATCAGAGGTGGCGAATCAAAGGCGGTGAAACAGAGATGGGGAATCAGAGGCGGGGAATCAGAGGCAGGGAATCAGAGCTGGGGAAACAGAGGCGGGGAATCAGATATGGGGAATCAGAGGTGGGGAATCAGGGGCGGGGAATCAGTGGCAGGGAATCAGAGGCCGGGAATAAAAGGCGGGGAATCAGAGCTGGGGAATCAGAGGCAGGGAATCAGAGTTGGGGAATCAGAGGAGGGGAATCAGATATGGGGAAACAGAGGCCGGGAATCAGAGGCAGGGAAACAGAGGCGGGGAATCAGATATGGGGAATCAGAGGTGGGGAATTAGAAGTTGCGAATCAGAGGCGGGGAATCAGAGGCGGGGAATCAGAGGCAGGGAATCGGTTGTGCGGAATCAGAGATGGGGAATCAGAGGTGGGGATTCAGAGGTGGTGAAACAGAGAAGGGGAATCAGAGGCTGGGAATCAGAGGCAGGGAATCAGACGCAGGGAATCAGAGGCGGGGAATCATAGCTGGCGAATTAGAGGAGGGGAATCAGAGTTGGGGAATCAGAGTCGGGGAATCAGATATGGGGAAACAGAGGCGGGGAATCAGAGGCGGGGAAACAGAGGCGGGTAATCAGATATGGGGAATCAGAGGTGTGGAATCAGAGGCAGGGAATCAGATGTGCGGAATCAGAGATGGGGAATCAGAGGCAGGGAATGAGAATCAGAAGCAGGGAATCAGAGGCCGGGAATCAGAGGCCGGAATCAGATGCTGGGAATCAGAGGCCTGGAATCAGAATCGGGGAATCAGAGGCAGGGAATCAGATGCGGGGAATCAGAGGCGGGGAATCAGAGCTGGGGAATCAGAGGCAGGGTATTAGAGTTGGAGAATCAGAGGCGGGGAATCAGATATGGGGAAACAGAGGTGGGGAATCAGAGGCGGGGAAACAGAGGCAGGGTATCAGATATGGGGAATCAGAGGCGGGGAATAAGAGGTGGGGAATCATAGGCAGGGAATCGGATGTGCGGAATCAGAGATGGGGAATCAGAGGCCGGGAATGAGAGGTGGTGAATCAGATATGGGGAATCAGAGGCGGGGAATCAGAGGCAGGGAATCAGACGCGGGGAATCAGAGGTGGGCAATCAGAGGCGGGGAATCAGATATGGGGAATCAGAGGCGGGGAATCAGAGGCGGGGAAACAGAGGCGGGGAATCAGATATGGGGAATCAGAGGTGGGGCATCAGAAGTTGTGAATCACAGATGGGGAATTAGAGACGGGGAATCAGAGGCAGGGAATCAGACGCGGGGAATCAGAGGCGGGGATTCAGAGCTGGGGAATCAGAAGCGGGGAATCAGAGTTGGGGAATCAGAGGTGGGGAATCAGATATGGGGAATCAGAGGCAGGGAATCAGAGGCGGGGAATCAGAGGCAGGGAATCAGACGCGGGGAATCTGAGGCGGGGAATCAGAGCTGGGGAATCAGAGGTGGGGAATCAGAGTTGGGGAATCAGAGGCAGGGAATTGGATGTGCGGAATCAGAGATGGGGAATCAGAGGTGGGGAATCAGAGGCGGTGAATCAGAGATGGGGAATCAGAGGCGGGGAATCAGAGGCAGGAAATCAGACACGGGGATTCAGAGGCTGGGAATCAGACGGGGGGAATCAAAGGCGGGGAATCAAGCTGGGGAATATGAGGCAGGGAATCAGAGTTGGGGAATCAGAGGCGGGGAATCAGATATGGGGAATCAGAGGCAGGGAATCAGAGGCGGGGAATCAGATATGGGGAAACAGAGGCGGGGAATCAGAGGCGGGAAAACAGAGGCGGGGTATTAGATATGGGGAATCAGAGGTGGGGAATAAGAGGTGGTGAATCAGAGATGGGGAATCAGAGGCGGGGAATCAGAGGCAGGGAATCGGACGCCGGGAATCAGAGGCGGGGAATCAGAGCTGGGGAATCAGAGGCGGGGAATCAGAGGCGGGGAATCAGAGATGGGGAATCAGAGGCGGGGAATCAGAGGCAGGGAATCGGATGCCGGGAATCAGAGGCGGGAAATCAGAGCTGGGGAATCAGAGGCAGGGAATCAGAGTTGGGGAATCAGAGGCGGCGAAGCAGATATGGGGAAATAGAGGCGGGGAATCAGATATGGGGAATCAGAGGCTGGGAATCAGAGGGGGGGAAACAGAGGCGGGGAATCAGAGCTGGTGAATCAGAGGCAGGGAATCAGAGTTGGGGATTCAGAGGCGGGGAATCAGATATGGGGAAACAGAGGCGGGGAATGAGAGGCGGGCAAGCAGAGGCGGGGAATTAGATATGGGGAATCAGAGGTGGGAAATCAGAGGTGGTGAATCAGAGATGGGGAATCACAGGCGGGGAATCAGAGGCAGCGAATAGAACGCGGGGAATCAGAGGCAGGGAATCAGAGCTGGGGAATCAGAGGCGGGGAATCAGATATGGGGAAACAGAGGCGGGGAATCAGAGGTGGGGAAACAGAGGCGGGGAATCAGACATGGGGAATCGGATGCGGGGAATCAGAGGCGGGGAATCAGAGCTGGGGAATCAGAGGTGGGGAATCAGAGTTGGGGCATCAGAGGTGGGGAATTAGATATGGGGAAACATAGGCGGGGAATCAGAGGCGGGGAAACAGAGGCGGGGAATCAGATATGGGGAATCAGAGGTGGGGAATCAGAGGCAGGGAATCAGATGTGCGGAATCAGAGATGGGGAATCAGAGGCAGGGAATCAGAATCAGAAGCGGGGAATCAGAGGCCGGGAATCAGAGGCCGGGAATCAGATGCTGGGAATAAGAGGCCGGGAATCAGAGGTGGGGAATCAGAGTCTGGGAATCAGAGATGGGGATTCAGAGGCGGGGAATGAGATATGGAGAATCAGAGGCGGGGAATCAGAGGCGGGGAAACAGAGGTGGGGAATCAGATATGGGGAATCAGAGGTGGCGAATCAAAGGCGGTGAATCAGAGATGGGGAATCAGAGGCGGGGAATCAGAGGCAGGGAATCAGATGCGGGGATTCAGAGGCGGGGAATCAGAGCTGGCGAATCAGAGGCGGGGAATCAGAGGTGGGCAATCAGAGCCGGGGAATCAGATATTGGGAATCAGAGGCGGGGAAACAGAGGCGGGGAATCAGATATGGGGAATCAGAGGTGGGGAATCAGAGGTTGTGAATCAGAGATGGGGAATCAAGGCGGGGAATCAGAGGGAGGGAATCAGACGTGGGGAATCAGAGGCGGGGATTCAGAGCTGGGGAATCAGAGGCGGGGAATCAGAGTTGGGGAATCAGAGGCAGGGAATCAGATATGGGGAATCAGAGGCGGGGAATCAGAGGCGGGGAAACAGAGGCGGGGAATCAGATATGGGGAATCAGAGGTGGGGAATCAGGGGCAGGGAATCAGTGGCAGGGAATCAGAGGCGGGGAATCTGAGCCGGGGAATCAGAGGCAGGGAATCAGACACGGGGAATCAGAGGCGGGGAATCAGAGATGGTGAATCAGAGGCGGGGAATCAGAGGCAGGGAATCGGACGCCGGAAATCAGAGGCGGGGAATCAGAGCTGGGGAATCAGAGGCGGGGAATCAGAGTTGGGGAATCAGAGGCGTGGAATCAGATATGGGGAAATAGAGGCGGGGAATCAGATATGGGGAATCAGAGGTGTGGAATCAGAGGTTGGGAATCAGAGATAGGGAATCAGAGGCGGGGAAACAGAGGCGGGGAATCAGATATGGGGAATCAGAGGTGGCGAATCAAAGGCGGTGAAACAGAGATGGGGAATCAGGGCAGGGAATCAGAGGCAGGGAATCAGAGCTGGGGAAACAGAGGCGGGGAATCAGATATGGGGAATCAGAGGTGGGGAATCAGGGGCGGGGAATGAGTGGCAGGGAATTAGAGCTGGGGAATCAGAGGTGGGGAATCAGAGCTGGGGAAACAGAGGCGGGGAATCAGATATGGGGAATCAGAGGTGGGGAATCAGGGGCGGGGAATCAGTGGCAGGGAATCAGAGGCCGGGAATAAAAGGCGGGGAATCAGAGCTGGGGAATCAGAGGCGGGGAATCAGAGTTGGGAATCAGAGGCGGGGAATCAGAGGCGGTGAAACAGAGATGGGGAATCAGGGCAGGGAAACAGAGGCGGGGAATCAGATATGGGGAATCAGAGGTGGGGAATTTGAGGTTGCGAATCAGAGGCGGGGATTCAGAGGCGGGGAATCAGAGGCAGGGAATCGGATATGGGGAATCAGAGGTGGGGATTCAGAGGTGGTGAATCAGAAAAGGGGAATCAGAGGCTGGGAATCAGAGGCAGGGAATCAGACGCAGGGAATCAGAGGCGGGGAATCATAGCTGGCGAATTAGTGGAGGGGAATCAGAGTTGGGGAATCAGAGGCGGGGAATCAGATATGGGGAAACAGAGGCGGGGAATCAGAGGCGGGGAAACAGAGGCGGGGAATCCGATATGGGGAATCAGAGGTGGGGAATCAGAGGCAGGGAATCAGATGTGCGGAATCAGAGATGGGGAATCAGAGGCAGGGAATCAGAATCTGAAGCAGGGAATCAGAGGCCGGGAATCAGAGGCCGGAATCAGATGCTGGGAATCAGAGGCCTGGAATCAGAGGCGGGGAATCAGAGGCAGGGAATCTGATGCGGGGAATCAGAGGCGGGGAATCAGAGCTGGGGAATCAGAGGCAGGGTATTAGAGTTGGGGAATCAGAGGCGGGGAATCAGATATGGGGAAACAGAGGTGGTGAATCAGAGGCGGGGAAACAGAGGCAGGGAATCAGATATGGGGAATCAGAGGCGGGAATCAGAGGTGGGGAATCATAGGCAGGGAATCGGATGTGCGGAATCAGAGATGGGGAATCAGAGGCCGGGAATGAGAGGTGGTGAATCAGATATGGGGAATCAGAGGCGGGGAATCAGAGGCAGTGAATCAGACGCGGGGAATCAGAGGTGGGCAATCAGAGGCGGGGAATCAGATATGGGGAATCAGAGGCGGGGAATCAGAAGCGGGGAAACAGAGGCGGGGAATCAGATATGGGGAATCAGAGGTGGGGCATCAGAGGTTGTGAATCACAGATGGGGAATTAGAGGCGGGGAATCAGAGGCAGGGAATCAGACTCGGGGAATCAGAGTCGGGGATTCAGAGCTGGGGAATCAGAAGCGGGGAATCAGAGTTGGGGAATCAGAGGCGGGGAATCAGATATGGGGAATCAGAGGCAGGGAATCAGAGGCGGGGAATCAGAGGCAGGGAATCAGACGCGGGGAATCTGAGGCGGGGAATCAGAGCTGGGGAATCAGAGGTGGGGAATCAGAGTTGGGGAATCAGAGGCAGGGAATTGGATGTGCGGAATCAGAGATGGGGAATCAGAGGTGGGGAATCAGAGGCAGTGAATCAGAGATGGGGAATCAGAGGCGGGGAATCAGAGGCAGGAAATCAGACACGGGGATTCAGAGGCTGGGAATCAGAGCTGGGGAATCAGAGGCGGGGAATCAGAGTTGGGGAATCAGAGGCGGGGAATCAGATATGGGGAAATAGAAGCGGGGAATCAGAGTTGGGGAATCAGAGGCGGGGAATCAGATATGGGGAAACAGAGGCGGGGAATCAGAGGCGGGAAAACAGAGGCGGGGAATTAGATATGGGGAATCAGAGGTGGGGAATCAGAGGTGGTGAATCAGAGATGGGGAATCAGAGGCGGGGAATCAGAGGCAGGGAATCGGACGCCGGGAATCAGAGGCGGGGAATCAGAGCTGGGGAATCAGAGGCGGGGAATCAGAGTTGGGGAATCAGAGGCGGGGAATCAGATATGGGGAAATAGAAGCGGGGAATCAGCTATGGGGAATCAGAGGTGTGGAATCAGAGGTTGGGAATCAGAGGCAGGGAATAAGAGGCGGGGAAACAGAGGCGGGGAATCAGATATGGGGAATCAGAGGTGGCGAATCAAATGCGGTGAAACAGAGATGGGGAATCAGGGCAGGGAATCAGAGGCAGGGAATCAGAGCTGGGGAAACAGAGGCGGGGAATCAGATATGGGGAATCTGAGGTGGGGAATCCGGGGCGGGGAATCAGTGGCAGGGAATCAGAGGCCGGAAATAAAAGGCGGGGAATCAGAGCTGGGGAATCAGAGGCGGGGAATCAGAGTTGGGGAATCAGAGGAGGGGAATCAGATATGGGGAAACAGAGGCCGGAATCAGAGGCAGGGAAACAGAGGCGGAGAATCAGATATGGGGAATCAGATGCTGGGAATAAGAGGCCGGGAATCAGAGGTGGGGAATCAGAGTCTGGGAATCAGAGATGGGGATTCAGAGGCGGGGAATGAGATATGGAGAATCAGAGGCGGGGAATCAGGGGCGGGGAAACAGAGGTGGGGAATCAAATATGGGGAATCAGAGGTGGCGAATCAAAGGCGGTGAATCAGAGATGGGGAATCAGAGGCGGGGAATCAGAGGCAGGGAATCAGATGCGGGGATTCAGAGGCGGGGAATCAGAGCTGGCGAATCAGAGGCGGGGAATCAGAGGTGGGCAATCAGAGCCGGGGAATCAGATATGGGGAATCAGAGGCGGGGAATCAGAGGCGGGGAAACAGAGGCGGGGAATCAGATATGGGGAATCAGAGGTGGGGAATCAGAGGTTGTGAATCAGAGATGGGGAATCAAGGCGGGGAATCAGAGGGAGGGAATCAGACGCGGGGAATCAGAGGCGGGGATTCAGAGCTGGGGAATCAGAGGCGGGGAATCAGAGTTGGGGAATCAGAGGCAGGGAATCAGATATGGGGAATCAGAGGCGGGGAATCAGAGGCGGGGAAACAGTGGCGGGGAATCAGATATGGGGAATCAGAGGTGGGGAATCAGGGGCAGGGAATCAGTGGCAGGGAAACAGAGGCGGGGAATCTGAGGAGGGGAATCAGAGGCTGGGAATCAGACACGGGGAATCAGAGGCGGGGAATCAGAGATGGGGAATCAGAGGCGGGGAATCAGAGGCAGGGAATCGGATGCCGGGAATCAGAGGCGGGGAATAAGAGCTGGGGAATCAGAGGCGGGGAATCAGAGTTGGGGAATCAGAGGCTGGGAATCAGATATGGGGAAATAGAGGCGGGGAATCAGATATGGGGAATCAGAGGTGTGGAATCAGAGGTTGGGAATCAGAGGCAGGGAATCAGAGGCGGGGAAACAGAGGCGGGGAATCAGATATGGGGAATCAGAGGTGGCGAATCAAAGGCGGTGAAACAGAGATGGGGAATCAGAGGCGGGGAATCAGAGGCAGGGAATCAGAGCTGGGGAAACAGAGGCGGGGAATCAGATATGGGGAATCAGAGGTGGGGAATCAGGGGCGGGGAATCAGTGGCAGGGAATCAGAGGCCGGGAATAAAAGGCGGGGAATCAGAGCTGGGGAATCAGAGGCGGGGAATCAGAGTTGGGGAATCAGAGGAGGGGAATCAGATATGGGGAAACAGAGGCCGGGAATCAGAGGCAGGGAAACAGAGGCGGGGAATCAGATATGGGGAATCAGAGGTGGGGAATTAGAAGTTGCGAATCAGAGGCGGGGAATCAGAGGCGGGGAATCAGAGGCAGGGAATCGGTTGTGCGGAATCAGAGATGGGGAATCAGAGGTGGGGATTCAGAGGTGGTGAAACAGAGAAGGGGAATCAGAGGCTGGGAATCAGAGGCAGGGAATCAGACGCAGGGAATCAGAGGCGGGGAATCATAGCTGGCGAATTAGAGGAGGGGAATCAGAGTTGGGGAATCAGAGTCGGGGAATCAGATATGGGGAAAAAGAGGCGGGGAATCAGAGGCGGGGAAACAGAGGCGGGTAATCAGATATGGGGAATCAGAGGTGGGGAATCAGAGGCAGGGAATCAGATGTGCGGAATCAGAGATGGGGAATCAGAGGCAGGGAATGAGAATCAGAAGCAGGGAATCAGAGGCCGGGAATCAGAGGCCGGAATCAGATGCTGGGAATCAGAGGCCTGGAATCAGAGGCGGGGAATCAGAGGCAGGGAATCAGATGCGGGGAATCAGAGGCGGGGAATCAGAGCTGGGGAATCAGAGGCAGGGTATTAGAGTTGGAGAATCAGAGGCGGGGAATCAGATATGGGGTAACAGAGGTGGGGAATCAGAGGCGGGGAAACAGAGGCAGGGTATCAGATATGGGGAATCAGAGGCGGGGAATCAGAGGTGGGGAATCATAGGCAGGGAATCGGATGTGCGGAATCAGAGATGGGGAATCAGAGGCCGGGAATGAGAGGTGGTGAATCAGATATGGGGAATCAGAGGCGGGGAATCAGAGGCAGGGAATCAGACGCGGGGAATCAGAGGTGGGCAATCAGAGGCGGGGAATCAGATATGGGGAATCAGAGGCGGGGAATCAGAGGCGGGGAAACAGAGGCGGGGAATCAGATATGGGGAATCAGAGGTGGGGCATCAGAAGTTGTGAATCACAGATGGGGAATTAGAGGCGGGGAATCAGAGGCAGGGAATCAGACGCGGGGAATCAGAGGCGGGGATTCAGAGCTGGGGAATCAGAAGCGGGGAATCAGAGTTGGGGAATCAGAGGTGGGGAATCAGATATGGGGAATCAGAGGCAGGGAATCAGAGGCGGGGAATTAGAGGCAGGGAATCAGACGCGGGGAATCTGAGGCGGGGAATCAGAGCTGGGGAATCAGAGGTGGGGAATCAGAGTTGGGGAATCAGAGGCAGGGAATTGGATGTGCGGAATCAGAGATGGGGAATCAGAGGTGGGGAATCAGAGGCGGTGAATCAGAGATGGGGAATCAGAGGCGGGGAATCAGAGGCAGGAAATCAGACACGGGGATTCAGAGGCTGGGAATCAGACGGGGGGAATCAAAGGCGGGGAATCAAGCTGGGGAATATGAGGCAGGGAATCAGAGTTGGGGAATCAGAGGCGGGGAATCAGATATGGGGAATCAGAGGCAGGGAATCAGAGGCGGGGAATCAGATATGGGGAAACAGAGGCGGGGAATCAGAGGCGGGAAAACAGAGGCGGGGTATTAGATATGGGGAATCAGAGGTGGGGAATAAGAGGTGGTGAATCAGAGATGGGGAATCAGAGGCGGGGAATCAGAGGCAGGGAATCGGACGCCGGGAATCAGAGGCGGGGTATCAGAGCTGGGGAATCAGAGGCGGGGAATCAAAGGCGGTGAAACAGAGATGGGGAATCAGGGCAGGGAATCAGAGGCAGGGAATCAGAGCTGGGGAAACAGAAGCGGGGAATCAGATATGGGGAATCAGAGGTGGGGAATCAGGGGCGGGGAATCAGTGGCAGGGAATCAGAGCTGGGGAATCAGAGGTGGGGAATCAGAGCTGGGGAAACAGAGGCGGGGAATCAGATATGGGGAATCAGAGGTGGGGAATCAGGGGCGGGGAATCAGTGGCAGGGAATCAGAGGCCGGGAATAAAAGGCGGGGAATCAGAGCTGGGGAATCAGAGGCGGGGAA
Organism: Narcine bancroftii; assembly: GCF_036971445.1. NCBI lineage: Eukaryota > Metazoa > Chordata > Chondrichthyes > Torpediniformes > Narcinidae > Narcine > Narcine bancroftii. The sequence continues at coordinate 106,756,427 of NC_091474.1, read as the reverse complement.
TCAGAGTTGGGGAATCAGAGGAGGGGAATCAGATATGGGGAAACAGAGGCCGGGAATCAGAGGCAGGGAAACAGAGGCGGGGAATCAGATATGGGGATTCAGAGGTGGGGAATTAGAGGTTGCGAATCAGAGGCGGGGAATCAGAGGCGGGGAATCAGAGGCAGGGAATCGGATGTGCGGAATCAGAGATGGGGAATCAGAGGTGGAGATTCAGAGGTGGTGAATCAGAGAAGGGGAATCAGAGGCTGGGAATCAGAGGCAGGGAATCAGACGCAGGAAATCAGAGGCGGGGAATCATAGCTGGCGAATTAGAGGAGGGGAATCAGAGTTGGGGAATCAGAGGCGGGGAATCAGATATGGGGAAACAGAGGCGGGGAATCAGAGGCGGGGAAACAGAGGCGGGGAATCAGATATGGGGAATCAGAGGTGGGGAATCAGAGGCAGGGAATCAGAAGTGCGGAATCAGAGATGGGGAATCAGAGGCAGGGAATCAGAATCAGAAGCAGGGAATCAGAGGCTGGGAATCAGAGGCCGGAATCAGATGCTGGGATCAGAGGCCTGGAATCAGAGGCGGGGAATCAGAGGCAAGGAATCAGATGCGGGAAATCAGAGGCCTGGAATCAGAGGCGGGGAATCAGAGGCAGGGAATCAGATGCGGGGAATCAGAGGCGGGGAATCAGAGCTGGGGAATCAGAGGCAGGGTATTAGAGTTGGGGAATCAGAGGCGGGGAATCAGATATGGGGAAACAGAGGTGGGGAATCAGAGGCGGGGAAACAGAGGCAGGGAATCAGATATGGGGAATCAGAGGCGGGGAATCAGAGGTGGGGAATCATAGGCAGGGAATCGGATGTGCGGAATCAGAGATGGGGAATCAGAGGCCGGGAATCAGAGGTGGTGAATCAGATATGGGGAATCAGAGGCGGGGAATCAGAGGCAGGGAATCAGACGCGGGGAATCAGAGGTGGGCAATCAGAGGCTGGGAATCAGATATGGGGAATCAGAGGCGGGGAATCAGAGGCGGGGAAACAGAGGCGGGGAATCAGATATGGGGAATCAGAGGTGGGGCATCAGAGGTTGTGAATCACAGATGGGGAATTAGAGGCGGGGAATCAGAGGCAGGGAATCAGAACGGGGAATCAGAGGCGGGGATTCAGAGCTGGGGAATCAGAAGCGGGGAATCAGAGTTGGGGTATCAGAGGCGGGGAATCAGATATGGGGAATCAGAGGCAGGGAATCAGAGGCGGGGAATCAGAGGCAGGGAATCAGACGCGGGGAATCTGAGGCGGGGAATCAGAGCTGGGGAATCAGAGGTGGGGAATCAGAGTTGGGGAATCAGAGGCAGGGAATTGGATGTGCGGAATCAGAGATGGGGAATCAGAGGTGGGGAATCAGAGGCGGTGAATCAGAGATGGGGAATCAGAGGCGGGGAATCAGAGGCAGGAAATCAGACACGGGGATTCAGAGGCTGGGAATCAGACGGGGGGAATCAAAGGCGGGGAATCAGAGCTGGGGAATCTGAGGCAGGGAATCAGAGTTGGGAATTCAGAGGCGGGGTATCAGATATGGGGAAACAGAGGCGGGGAATCAGAGGCGGGAAAACAGAGGCGGGGAATTAGATATGGGGAATCAGAGGTGGGGAATCAGAGGTGGTGAATCAGTGATGGGGAATCACAGGCGGGGAATCAGAGGCAGGGAATAGAACGCGGGGAATCAGAGGCAGGGAATCAGAGCTGGGGAATCAGAGGCGGGGAATCATAGTTGGGAATCAGAGGCGGGGAATCAGATATGGGGAAACAGACGCGGGGAATCAGTGGCGGGGAAAGAGAGGCGGGGAATCAGATATGGGGAATCGGATGCAGGGAATCAGAGGCGGGGAATCAGAGCTGGGGAATCAGAGGCGGGGAATCAGAGTTGGGGCATCAGAGGTGGGGAATTAGATATAGGGAAACAGAGGCGGGGAATCAGAGGCGGGGAAACAGAGGCGGGGAAACAGAGGCGGGGAATCAGATATGGGGAATCAGAGGTGGGGAATCCGAGGTTGGGAATCAGAGGCAGGGAATCAGAGGCGGGGAATCAGAGGCGGGGAAACAGATGCGGGGAATCAGATATGGGGAATCAGAGGTGGGGCATCAGAAGTTGTGAATCACAGATGGGGAATTAGAGGCGGGGAATCAGAGGCAGGGAATCAGACGCGGGGAATCAGAGGCGGGGATTCAGAGCTGGGGAATCAGAAGCGGGGAATCAGAGTTGGGGAATCAGAGGCGGGGAATCAGATATGGGGAATCAGAGGCAGGGAATCAGAGGCGGGGAATCATAGGCAGGGAATCAGACGCGGGGAATCTGAGGCGGGGAATCAGAGCTGGGGAATCAGAGGTGGGGAATCAGAGGCGGTGAATCAGAGATGGGGAATCAGAGCTGGGGAATCTGAGGCAGGGAATCAGAGTTGGGGATTCAGAGGCGGGGAATCAGATATGGGGAAACAGAGGCGGGGAATCAGAGGCGGGAAAACAGAGGCGGGGAATTAGATATGGGGAATCAGAGGTGTGGAATCAGAGGTGGTGAATTAGAGATGGGGAATCAGAGGCGGGGAATCAGAGGCAGGGAATCGGACGCCGGGAATCAGAGGCGGGGAATCAGAGCTGGGGAATCAGAGGCGGGGAATCAGAGTTGGGGAATCAGAGGCGGGGAATCAGATATGGGGAAATAGAGGCGGGGAATCAGATATGGGGAATCAGAGGTGTGGAATCAGAGGTTGGGAATCAGAGGCAGGGAATCAGAGGCGGGGAAACAGAGGCGGGGAATCAGATATGGGGAATCAGAGGTGGCGAATCAAAGGCGGTGAAACAGAGATGGGGAATCAGGGCAGGGAATCAGAGGCAGGGAATCAGAGCTGGGGAAACAGAGGCGGGGAATCAGATATGGGGAATCAGAGGTGGGGAATCAGGGGCGGGGAATCAGTGGCAGGGAATCAGAGCTGGGGAATCAGAGGTGGGGAATCAGAGCTGGGGAATCAGAGGCGGGGAATCAGATATGGGGAATCAGAGGTGGGGAATCAGGGGCGGGGAATCAGTGGCAGGGAATCAGAGGCCGGGAATAAAAGGCGGGGAATCAGAGCTGGGGAATCAGAGGCGGGGAATCAGAGTTGGGGAATCAGAGGAGGGGAATCAGATATGGGGAAACAGAGGCCGGGAATCAGAGGCAGGGAAACAGAGGCGGGGAATCAGATATGGGGAATCAGAGGTGGGGAATTAGAGGTTGCGAATCAGAGGCGGGGAATCAGAGGCGGGGAATCAGAGGCAGGGAATCGGATGTGCGGAATCAGAGATGGGGAATCAGAGGTGGGGATTCAGAGGTGGTGAATCAGAGAAGGGAAATCAGAGGCTGGGAATCAGAGGCAGGGAATCAGACGCAGGGAATCAGAGGCGGGGAATCATAGCTGGCGAATTAGAGGAGGGCAATCAGAGTTGGGGAATCAGAGGCGGGGTATCAGATATGGGGAAACAGAGGCGGGGAATCAGAGGCGGGGAAACAGAGGCGGGGAATCAGATATGGGGAATCAGAGGTGGGGAATCAGAGGCAGGGAATCAGATGTGCGGAATCAGAGATGGGGAATCAGAGGCAGGGAATCAGAATCAGAAGCAGGGAATCAGAGGCCAGGAATGAGAGGCCGGAATCAGATGCTGGGAATCAGAGGCCTGGAATCAGAGGCGGGGAATCAGAGGCAGGGAATCAGATGCGGGAAATCAGAGGCCTGGAATCAGAGGCGGGGAATCAGAGGCAGGGAATCAGATGCGGGGAATCAGAGGCGGGGAATCAGAGCTGGGGAATCAGAGGCAGGGTATTAGAGTTGGGGAATTAGAGGCGGGGAATCAGATATGGGGAAACAGAGGTGGGGAATCAGAGGCGGGGAAACAGAGGCAGGGAATCAGATATGGGGAATCAGAGGCGGGGAATCAGAGGTGGGGAATCATAGGCAGGGAATCGGATGTGCGGAATCAGAGATGGGGAATCAGAGGCCGGGAATCAGAGGTGGTGAATCAGATATGGGGAATCAGAGGCGGGGAATCAGAGGCAGGGAATCAGACGCGGGGAATCAGAGGTGGGCAATCAGAGGCGGGAAATCAGATATGGGGAATCAGAGGCGGGGAATCAGAGGCGGGGAAACAGAGGCGGGGAATCAGATATGGGGAATCAGAGGTGGGGCATCAGAGGTTGTGAATCAGAGGCGGGGAAACAGAGGCGGGGAATCAGATATGGGGAATCAGAGGTGGGGCATCAGAGGTTGTGAATCACAGATGGGGAATTAGAGGCGGGGAATCAGAGGCAGGGAATCAGACGCGGGGAATCAGAGGCGGGGATTCAGAGCTGGGGAATCAGAAGCGGGGAATCAGAGTTGGGGAATCAGAGGCGGGCAATCAGATATGGGGAATCAGAGGCAGGGAATCAGAGGCGGGGAATCAGAGGCAGGGAATCAGACGCGGGGAATCTGAGGCAGGGAATCAGAGCTGGGGAATCAGAGGTGGGGAATCAGAGTTGGGGAATCAGAGGCAGGGAATTGGATGTGCGGAATCAGAGATGGGGAATCAGAGGTGGGGAATCAGAGGCGGTGAATCAGAGATGGGGAATCAGAGGCGGGGAATCAGAGGCAGGAAATCAGACACGGGGATTCAGAGGCTGGGAATCAGACGGGGGGAATCAAAGGCGGGGAAACAGAGCTGGGGAATCTGAGGCAGGGAATCAGAGTTGGGGATTCAGAGGCGGGGAATCAGATATGGGGAAACAGAGGCGGGGAATCAGAGTCGGGAAAACAGAGGCGGGGAATTAGATATGGGGAATCAGAGGTGGGGAATCAGAGGTGGTGAATCAGTAATGGGGAATCACAGGCGGGGAATCAGAGGCAGGGAATAGAACGCGGGGAATCAGAGGCAGGGAATCAGAGCTGGGGAATCAGAGGCGGGGAATCATAGTTGGGAATCAGAGGTGGGGAATCAGATATGGGGAAACAGAGGCGGGGCATCAGTGGCGGGGAAACAGAGTTGGGGAATCAGATATGGGGAATCGGATGCAGGGAATCAGAGGCGGGGAATCAGAGCTGGGGAATCAGAGGCGGGGAATCAGAGTTGGGGCATCAGAGGTGGGGAATTAGATATAGGGAAACAGAGGCGGGGAATCAGAGGCGGGGAAACAGAGGCGGGGAAACAGAGGCGGGGAATCAGATATGGGGAATCAGAGGTGGGGAATCCGAGGTTGGGAATCAGAGGCAGGGAATCAGAGGCGGGGAATCAGAGGCGGGGAATCAGAGGAAGGGAATCAGATGTGCGGAATCGGAGATGGGGAATCAGAGGCAGGGAATCAGAGGCGGGGAATCAGAGGCGGGGAATCAGAGGCCGGGAATCAGATATGGGGAAACAGAGGCGGGGAATCCGAGGCGGGGAAACAGAGGCGGGGAATCAGATATGGGGAATCAGAGGTGGGGAATCAGAGGTTGGGAATCAGAGGCAGGGAATCAGAGGCTTGGAATCAGATGCAGGGAATCAGATGCGGGGAATCAGAGGCGGGGAATCAGAGCTGGGGAATCAGAGGTGGGGAATCAGATTTGGGGAATCAGAGGTGGGGACTTAGATATTTGGAAACAGAGGCGGGGAATCAGAGGCGGGGAAACCCAGGCGGGGAATCAGATATGGGGAATCAGAGGTGGGGAATCAGAGGCAAGGAATCAGATGTGCGGAATCAGAGATGGGGAATCAGAGGCAGGGAATCAGAATCAGAAGCAGGGAATCAGAGGCCGGGAATCAGAGGCCGGAATCAGAGGCGGGGAATCAGCGGCAGGGAATCAGATGCGGGGAATCAGAGGCGGGGAATCAGAGCTGGGGAATCAGAGGCGGGGTATTAGAGTTGGGGAATCAGAGGCGGGGAATCAGATATGGGGAAACAGAGGTGGGGAATCAGAGGCGGGGAAACAGATGCAGGGAATCAGATATGGGGAATCAGAGGCGGGGAATCAGAGGTGGGGAATCATAGGCAGGGAATCGGATGTGCGGAATCAGAGATGGGGAATCGGAGGCCGGGAATCAGAGGTGGTGAATCAGAGATGGGGAATCAGAGGCGGGGAATCAGAGGCAGGGAATCAGACGCGGGGAATCAGAGGTGGGCAATCAGAGGCGGGGAATCAGATATGGGGAATCAGAGGCGGGGAATCAGAGGCGGGGAAACAGAGGCGGGGAATCAGATATGGGGAATCAGAGGTGGGGCATCAGAGGTTGTGAATCACAGATGGGGAATCAGAGGCGGGGAATCAGAGGCAGGGAATCAGACGCGGGGAATCAGAGGCGGGGATTCAGAGCTGGGGAATCAGAGGCGGGGAATCAGAGTTGGGGAATCAGAGGCGGGGAATCAGATATGGGGAATCAGAGGCAGGGAATCAGAGGCGGGAAAACAGAGGCGGGGAATCAGATATGGGGAATCAGAGGCGGGGTATCAGAGCTGGGGAATCAGAGGTGGGGAATCAGAGTTGGGGAATCAGAGGCAGGGAATTGGATGTGCGGAATCAGAGATGGGGAATCAGAGGTGGGGAATCAGAGGCGGTGAATCAGAGATGGGGAATCAGAGGCGGGGAATCAGAGGCAGGAAATCAGACACGGGGATTCAGAGGCTGGGAATCAGACGGGGGGAATCAAAGGCGGGGAATCAGAGCTGGGGAATCTGAGGCAGGGAATCAGTGTTGGGGATTCAGAGGCGGGGAATCAGATATGGGGAAACAGAGGCGGGGAATCAGAGGCGGGAAAACAGAGGCGGGGAATTAGATATGGGGAATCAGAGGTGGGGAATCAGAGGTGGTGAATCAGTGATGGGGAATCACAGGCGGGGAATCAGAGGCAGGGAATAGAACGCGGGGAATCAGAGGCAGGGAATCAGAGCTGGGGAATCAGAGGCGGGGAATCATAGTTGGGAATCAGAGGCGGGGAATCAGATATGGGGAAACAGAGGCGGGGAATCAGTGGCGGGGAAACAGAGGCGGGGAATCAGATATGGGGAATCGGATGCAGGGAATCAGAGGCGGGGAATCAGAGCTGGGGAATCAGAGGCGGGGAATCAGAGTTGGGGCATCAGAGGTGGGGAATTAGATATAGGGAAACAGAGGCGGGGAATCAGAGGCGGGGAAACAGAGGCGGGGAAACAGAGGCGGGGAATCGGATATGGGGAATCAGAGGTGGGGAATCCGAGGTTGGGAATCAGAGGCAGGGAATCAGAGGCGGGGAATCAGAGGCAGGGAATCAGACGCGGGGAATCAGAGGCGGGGATTCAGAGCTGGGGAATCAGAAGCGGGGAATCAGAGTTGGGGAATCAGAGGCGGGCAATCAGATATGGGGAATCAGAGGCAGGGAATCAGAGGCGGGGAATCAGAGGCAGGGAATCAGACGCGGGGAATCTGAGGCGGGGAATCAGAGCTGGGGAATCAGAGGTGGGGAATCAGTGTTGGGGAATCAGAGGCAGGGAATTGGATGTGCGGAATCAGAGATGGGGAATCAGAGGTGGGGAATCAGAGGCGGTGAATCAGAGATGGGGAATCAGAGGCGGGGAATCAGAGGCAGGAAATCAGACACGGGGATTCAGAGGCTGGGAATCAGATGGGGGGAATCAAAGGCGGGGAAACAGAGCTGGGGAATCTGAGGCAGGGAATCAGAGTTGGGGATTCAGAGGCGGGGAATCAGATATGGGGAAACAGAGGCGGGGAATCAGAGGGGGGAAAACAGAGGCGGGGAATTAGATATGGGGAATCAGAGGTGGGGAATCAGAGGTGGTGAATCAGTGATGGGGAATCACAGGCGGGGAATCAAAGGCAGGGAATAGAACGCGGGGAATCAGAGGCAGGGAATCAGAGCTGGGGAATCAGAGGCGGGGAATCATAGTTGGGAATCAGAGGCGGGGAATCAGATATGGGGAAACAGAGGCGGGGAATCAGTGGCGGGGAAACAGAGGCGGGGAATCAGATATGGGGAATCGGATGCAGGGAATCAGAGGCGGGGAATCAGAGCTGGGGAATCAGAGGCGGGGAATGAGAGTTGGGGCATCAGAGGTGGGGAATTAGATATAGGGAAACAGAGGCGGGGAATCAGAGGCGGGGAAACAGAGGCGGGGAAACAGAGGCGGGGAATCAGATATGGGGAATCAGAGGTGGGGAATCCGAGGTTGGGAATCAGAGGCAGGGAATCAGAGGCGGGGAATCAGAGGCGGGGAATCAGAGGAAGGGAATCAGATGTGCGGAATCGGAGATGGGGAATCAGAGGCAGGGAATCAGAGGCGGGGAATCAGAGGCGGGGAATCAGAGGCCGGGAATCAGATATGGGGAAACAGAGGCGGGGAATCCGAGGCGGGGAAACAGAGGCGGGGAATCAGATATGGGGAATCAGAGGTGGGGAATCAGAGGTTGGGAATCAGAGGCAGGGAATCAGAGGCTTGGAATCAGATGAAGGGAATCAGATGCGGGGAATCAGAGGCGGGGAATCAGAGCTGGGGAATCAGAGGTGGGGAATCAGATTTGGGGAATCAGAGGCGGGGACTTAGATATTGGGAAACAGAGGCGGGGAATCAGAGGCGGGGAAACCCAGGCGGGGAATCAGATATGGGGAATCAGAGGTGGGGAATCAGAGGCAAGGAATCAGATGTGCGGAATCAGAGATGGGGAATCAGAGGCAGGGAATCAGAATCAGAAGCAGGGAATCAGAGGCCGGGAATCAGAGGCCGGAATCAGAGGCGGGGAATCAGCGGCAGGGAATCAGATTCGGGGAATCAGAGGCTGGGAATCAGAGCTGGGGAATCAGAGGCGGGGTATTAGAGTTGGGGAATCAGAGGCGGGGAATCAGATATGGGGAAACAGAGGTGGGGAATCAGAGGCGGGGAAACAGATGCAGGGAATCAGATATGGGGAATCAGAGGCGGGAAATCAGAGGTGGGGAATCATAGGCAGGGAATCGGATGTGCGGAATCAGAGATGGGGAATCAGAGGCCGGGAATCAGAGGTGGTGAATCAGAGATGGGGAATCAGAGGCGGGGAATCAGAGGCAGGGAATCAGACGCGGGGAATCAGAGGTGGGCAATCAGAGGCGGGGAATCAGATATGGGGAATCAGAGGCGGGGAATCAGAGGCGGGGAAACAGAGGCGGGGAATCAGATATGGGGAATCAGATGTGGGGCATCAGAGGTTGTGAATCACAGATGGGGAATCAGAGGCGAGGAATCAGAGGCAGGGAATCAGACGCGGGGAATCAGAGGCGGGGATTCAGAGCTGGGGAATCAGAGGCGGGGAATCAGAGTTGGGGAATCAGAGGCGGGGAATCAGATATGGGGAATCAGAGGCAGGGAATCAGAGGCGGGAAAACAGAGGCGGGGAATCAGATATGGGGAATCAGAGGCGGGGTATCAGAGCTGGGGAATCAGAGGTGGGGAATCAGAGTTGGGGAATCAGAGGCAGGGAATTGGATGTGCGGAATCAGAGATGGGGAATCAGAGGTGGGGAATCAGAGGCGGTGAATCAGAGATGGGGAATCAGAGGCGGGGAATCAGAGGCAGGAAATCAGACACGGGGATTCAGAGGCTGGGAATCAGACTGGGGGAATCAAAGGCGGGGAATCAGAGCTGGGGAATCTGAGGCAGGGAATCAGAGATGGGGATTCAGAGGCGGGGAATCAGATATGGGGAAACAGAGGCGGGGAATCAGAGGCGGGAAAACAGAGGCGGGGAATTAGATATGGGGAATCAGAGGTGGGGAATCAGAGGTGGTGAATCAGTGATGGGGAATCACAGGCGGGGAATCAGAGGCAGGGAATAGAACGCGGGGAATCAGAGGCAGGGAATCAGAGCTGGGGAATCAGAGGCGGGGAATCATAGTTGGGAATCAGAGGCGGGGAATCAGATATGGGGAAACAGAGGCGGGGAATCAGTGGCGGGGAAACAGAGGCGGGGAATCAGATATGGGGAATCGGATGCAGGGAATCAGAGGCAGGGAATCAGAGGCGGGGAATCAGAGGCGGGGAATCAGAGGAAGGGAATCAGATGTGCGGAATCGGAGATGGGGAATCAGAGGCAGGGAATCAGAGGCGGGGAATCAGAGGCGGGGAATCAGAGGCCGGGAATCAGATATGGGGAAACAGAGGCGGGGAATCCGAGGCGGGGAAACAGAGGCGGGGAATCAGATATGGGGAATCAGAGGTGGGGAATCAGAGGTTGGGAATCAGAGGCAGGGAATCAGAGGCTTGGAATCAGATGCAGGGAATCAGATGCGGGGAATCAGAGGCGGGGAATCAGAGCTGGGGAATCAGAGGTGGGGAATCAGATTTGGGGAATCAGAGGCGGGGACTTAGATATTGGGAAACAGAGGCGGGGAATCAGAGGCGGGGAAACCCAGGCGGGGAATCAGATATGGGGAATCAGAGGTGGGGAATCAGAGGCAAGGAATCAGATGTGCGGAATCAGAGATGGGGAATCAGAGGCAGGGAATCAGAATCAGAAGCAGGGAATCAGAGGCCGGGAATCAGAGGCCGGAATCAGAGGCGGGGAATCAGCGGCAGGGAATCAGATGCGGGGAATCAGAGGCAAGGAATCAGAGCTGGGGAATCAGAGGCGGGGTATTAGAGTTGGGGAATCAGAGGCGGGGAATCAGATATGGGGAAACAGAGGTGGGGAATCAGAGGCGGGGAAACAGAGGCAGGGATTAAGATATGGGGAATCAGAGGCGGGGATTCAGAGGTGGGGAATCATAGGCAGGGAATCGGATGTGCGGAATCAGAGATGGGGAATCAGAGGCCGGGAATCAGAGGTGGTGAATCAGAGATGGGGAATCAGAGGCGGGGAATCAGAGGCAGGGAATCAGACGCGGGGAATCAGAGGTGGGCAATCAGAGGCGGGGAATCAGATATGGGGAATCAGAGGCGGGGAATCAGAGGCGGGGAAACAGAGGCGGGGAATCAGATATGGGGAATCAGAGGTGGGGCATCAGAGGTTGTGAATCACAGATGGGGAATCAGAGGCGGGGAATCAGAGTTGGGGATTCAGAGGCGGGGAATCAGATATGGGGAATCAGAGGCAGGGAATCAGAGGCGGGAAAACAGAGGCGGGGAATCAGATATGGGGAATCAGAGGCGGGGAATCAGAGGCAGGGAATCAGACACGGGGAATCAGAGGCGGGGAATCAGAGATGGGGAATCAGAGGCGGGGAATCAGAGGCAGGGAATCGGATGCCGGGAATCAGAGGCGGGAAATCAGAGCTGGGGAATCAGAGGCTGGGAATCAGAGGGGGGGAAACAGAGGCGGGGAATAAGATATGGAGAATCAGAGGTGGGGAATCAGGGGCGGGGAATCAGTGGCAGGGAATCAGAGGCGGGGAATCAGAGGCGGGGAATCAAAGGAAGGGAATCAGACACGGGGAATCAGAGGTGGGGAATCAGAGATGGGGAATCAGAGGCGGGGAATCACAGGCAGGGAATCAGACGCGGGGAATCAGAGGCGGGGAATCAGAGCTGGGGAATCAGAGGTGTGGAATCAGAGTCGGGGAATCAGAGGCAGGGAATCGGTTGTGCGGAATCAGAGATGGGGAATCAGATGTGGGGAATCAGAGGCAGTGAATCAGAGATGGGGAATCAGAGGCGGGGAATCAGAGGCAAGAAATCAGACGGGGATTCAGAGGCTGGGAATCAGACGGGGGGAATCAAAGGCGGGGAATCAGAGCTGGTGAATCAGAGGCAGGGAATCAGAGTTGGGGATTCAGAGGTGGGGAATCAGATATGGGGAAACAGAGGCGGGGAATGAGAGGCAGGCAAGCAGAGGCGGGGAATTAGATATGGGGAATCAGAGGTGGGGAATCAGAGGTGGTGAATCAGAGATGGGGAATCACAGGAGGGGAATCAGAGTCAGCGATTAGAACGCGGGGAATCAGAGGCAGGGAATCAGAGCTGGGGAATCAGAGGCGGGGAATCAGATATGGGGAAACAGAGGCGGGGAATCAGAGGCGGGGAAACAGAGGCGGGGAATCAGACATGGGGAATCGGTTGCGGGGAATCAGAGGCGGGGAATCAGAGCTGGGGAATCAGAGGCGGGGAATCAGAGTTGGGGCATCAGAGGTGGGGAATTAGATATGGGGAAACAGAGGCGGGGAATCAGAGGCGGGGAAACAGAGGCGGGGATTCAGATATGGGGAATCAGAGGTGGGGAATCAGAGGCAGGGAATCAGATGTGCGGAATCAGAGATGGGGAATCAGAGGCAGGGAATCAGAATCAGAAGCGGGGAATCAGAGGCCGGGAATCAGAGGCCGGGAATCAGATGCTGGGAATAAGAGGCCGGGAATCAGAGGTGGGGAATCAGAGTCCGGGAATCAGAGATGGGGATTCAGAGGCGGGGAATGAGATATGGAGAATCAGAGGCGGGGAATCAGAGGCGGGGATACAGAGGTGGGGAATCAGATATGGAGAATCAGAGGTGGGGAATCAAAGGCGGTGAATCAGAGATGGGGAATCAGAGGCGGGGAATCAGAGGCAGGGAATCAGATGCGGGGATTCAGAGGCGGGGAATCAGAGCTGGCGAATCAGAGGCGGGGAATCAGAGGTGGGCAATCAGAGCCGGGGAATCAGATATGGGGAATCAGAGGCGGGGAATCAGAGGCGGGGAAACAGAGGCGGGGAATCAGATATGGGGAATCAGAGGTGGGGAATCAGAGGTTGTGAATCAGAGATGGGGAATCAAGGCGGGGAATCAGAGGGAGGGAATCAGACGCGGGGAATCAGAGGCGGGGTTTCAGAGCTGGGGAATCAGAGGCGGGGAATCAGAGTTGTGGAATCAGAGGCAGGGAATCAGATATGGGGAATCAGAGGCGGGGAATCAGAGGCGGGGAAACAGAGGCGGGGAATCAGATATGGGGAATCAGAGGTGGGGAATCAGGGGCAGGGAATCAGTGGCAGGGAATCAGAGGCGGGGAATCTGAGGCGGGGAATCAGAGGCAGGGAATCAGACACGGGGAATCAGAGGCGGGGAATCAGAGATGGCGAATCAGAGGCGGGGAATCAGAGGCAGGGAATCGGACGCCGGGAATCAGAGGCGGGGAATCAGAGTTGGGGAATCAGAGGCGGGGAATCAGAGTTGGGGAATCAGAGGCGGGGAATCAGATATGGGGAAATAGAGGCGGGGAATCAGATATGGGGAATCAGAGGTGTGGAATCAGAGGTTGGGAATCAGAGGCAGGGAATCAGAGGCGGGGAAACAGAGGCGGGGAATCAGATATGGGGAATCAGAGGTGGCGAATCAAAGGCGGTGAAACAGAGATGGGGAATCAGGGCAGGGAATCAGAGGCAGGGAATCAGAGCTGGGGAAACAGAGGCGGGGAATCAGATATGGGGAATCAGAGGTGGGGAATCAGGGGCGGGGAATCAGTGGCAGGGAATCAGAGCTGGGGAATCAGAGGTGGGGAATCAGAGCTGGGGAAACAGAGGCGGGGAATCAGATATGGGGAATCAGAGGTGGGGAATCAGGGGCGGGGAATCAGTGGCAGGGAATCAGAGGCCGGGAATAAAAGGCGGGGAATCAGAGCTGGGGAATCAGAGGCGGGGAATCAGAGTTGGGGAATCAGAGGAGGGGAATCAGATATGGGGAAACAGAGGCCGGGAATCAGAGGCAGGGAAACAGAGGCGGGGAATCAGATATGGGGAATCAGAGGTGGGGAATTAGAGGTTGCGAATCAGAGGCGGGGAATCAGAGGCTGGGAATCAGAGGCAGGGAATCGGATGTGCGGAATCAGAGATGGGGAATCAGAGGTGGGGATTCAGAGGTGGTGAATCAGAGAAGGGGAATCAGAGGCTGGGAATCAGAGGCAGGGAATCAGACGCAGGGAATCAGAGGCGGGGAATCATAGCTGGCGAATTAGAGGAGGGGAATCAGAGTTGGGGAAACAGAGGCGGGGAATCAGATATCGGGAAACAGAGGCGGGGAATCAGAGGCGGGGAAACAGAGGTGGGGAATCAGATATGGGGAATCAGAGGTGGGGAATCAGAGGCAGGGAATCAGATGTGCGGAATCAGAGATGGGGAATCAGAGGCAGGGAATCAGAATCAGAAGCAGGGAATCAGTGGCAGGTAATCAGAGGCCGGGAATAAAAGGCGGGGAATCAGAGGCAGGGAATCGGATGTGCGGAATCAGAGATGGGGAATCAGAGGTGGGGATTCAGAGGAGGTGAATCAGAGAAGGGGAATCAGAGGCTGGGAATCAGAGGCAGGGAATCAGATGCAGGGAATCAGAGGCGGGGAATCATAGCTGGCGAATTAGAGGAGGGGAATCAGTGTTGGGGAATCAGAGGCGGGGAATCAGATATGGGGTAACAGAGGCGGGGAATCAGAGGTGGGGAAACAGAGGCGGGGAATCAGATATGGGGAATCAGAGGTGGGGAATCAGGGGCAGGGAATCATTGGCAGGGAATCAGACGCGGGGAATCAGAGGCGGGGAATCAGAGGCGGGGAATCAGAGGCGGGGAATCAGAGGCAGGGAATCGGATGTGCGGAATCAGAGATGGGGAATCAGAGGTGGGGATTCAGAGGTGGTGAATCAGAGAAGGGGAATCAGAGGCTGGGAATCAGAGGCAGGGAATCAGACGCAGGGAATCAGAGGCGGGGAATCATAGCTGGCGAATTAGAGGAGGGGAATCAGAGTTGGGGAAACAGAGGCGGGGAATCAGATATGGGGAATCAGAGGTGGGGAATCAGGGGCAGGGAATCAGTGGCAGGGAATCAGAGGCGGGGAATCAGAGACGGGGAATCAGAGGCAGGGAATCAGACACGGGGAATCAGAGGCGGGGAATCAGAGATGGGGAATCAGAGGCGGGGAATCAGAGGCAGGGAATCAGAGGCCGGGAATCAGATGCTGGGAATAAGAGGCCGGGAATAAGAGGTGGGGAAACAGAGGCGGGGAATCAGATATGGGGAATCAGAGGTGGGGAATCAGAGGCGGGGAATCAGTGGCAGGGAATCAGAGGCCGGGAATAAAAGGCGGGGAATCAAAGCTGCGGAATCAGAGGCGGGGAATCAGAGTTGGGGAATCAGAGGAGGGGAATCAGATATGGGGAAACAGAGGCCGGGAATCAGAGGCAGGCAAACAGAGGCGGGGAATCAGATATGGGAAATCAGAGGTGGGGAATTAGAGGTTGCGAATCAGAGGCGGGATATCAGAGGCGGGGAATCAGAGGCAGGGAAACGGATGTGCGGAATCAGAGATGGGGAATCAGAGGTGGGGATTCAGAGGTGGTGAATCAGAGAAGGGGAATCAGAGGCTGGGAATCAGAGGCAGGGAATCAGACGCAGGGAATCAGAGGCGGGGAATCATAGCTGGCGAATTAGAGGAGAGGAATCAGAGTTGGGGAATCAGAGGCGGGGAATCAGATATGGGGAAACAGAGGCGGGGAATCAGAGGCGGGGAAACAGAGGCGGGGAATCAGAAATGGGGAATCAGAGGTGGGGAATCAGAGGCCGGAATCAGATGCTGGGAATCAGAGGCCTGGAATCAGAGGCGGGGAATCAGAGGCAGGGAATCAGAATCAGAAGCAGGGAATCAGAGGCCGGGAATCAGAGGCCGGAATCAGATGCTGGGAATCAGAGGCCTGGAATCAGAGGCGGGGAATCAGAGGCAGGGAATCAGATGCGGGGAATCAGAGGCGGGGAATCAGAGCTGGGGAATCAGAGGCAGGGTATTAGAGTTGGGGAATCAGAGGCGGGGAATCAGATATGGGGAAACAGAGGTGGGGAATCAGAGGCGGGGAAACAGAGGCAGGGAATCAGATATGGGGAATCAGAGGCGGGGAATCAGAGGTGGGGAATCATAGGCAGGGAATCGGATGTGCGGAATCAGAGATGGGGAATCAGAGGCCGGGAATCAGAGGTGGTGAATCAGATATGGGGAATCAGAGGCGGGGAATCAGAGGCAGGGAATCAGACGCGGGGAATCAGAGGTGGGCAATCAGAGGCGGGGAATCAGATATGGGGAATCAGAGGTGGGGAATCAGAGGCGGGGAAACAGGCGGGGAATCAGATATGGGGAATCAGAGGTGGGGCATCAGAGGTTGTGAATCACAGATGGGGAATTAGAGGCGGGGAATCAGAGGCAGGGAATAAGACGCGGGGAATCAGAGGCGGGGATTCAGAGCTGGGGAATCAGAAGCGGGGAATCAGATATGGGGAATCAGAGGCAGGGAATCAGAGGCGGGGAATCAGAGGCAGGGAATCAGACGTGGGGAATCTGAGGCGGGGAATCAGAGCTGGGGAATCAGAGGTGGGGAATCAGAGTTGGGGAATCAGAGGCAGGGAATTGGATGTGCGGAATCAGAGATGGGGAATCAGAGGTGGGGAATCAGAGGCGGTGAATCAGAGATGGGGAATCAGAGGCGGGGAATCAGAGGCAGGAAATCAGACACGGGGATTCAGAGGCTGGGAATCAGACGGGGGGAATCAAAGGCGGGGAATCAGAGCTGGGGAATCTGAGGCAGGGAATCAGAGTTGGGGATTCAGAGGCGGGGAATCAGATATGGGGAAACAGAGGCGGGGAATCAGAGGCGGGAAAACAGAGGCGGGGAATTAGATATGGGAAATCAGAGGTGGGGAATCAGAGGTGGTGAATCAGTGGGGGAATCACAGGCGGGGAATCAGAGGCAGGGAATAGAACGCGGGGAATCAGAGGCAGGGAATCAGAGCTGGGGAATCAGAGGCGGGGAATCATAGTTGGGAATCAGAGGCGGGGAATCAGATATGGGGAAACAGAGGCGGGGAATCAGAGGCGGGGAAACAGAGGCGGGGAATCAGATATGTGGAATCGGATGCAGGGAATCAGAGGCGGGGAATCAGAGCTGGGGAATCAGAGGCGGGGAATCAGAGTTGGGGCATCAGAGGTGGGGAATTAGATATAGGGAAACAGAGGCGGGGAATCAGAGGCGGGGAAACAGAGGCGGGGAATCAGATATGGGGAATCAGAGGTGGGGAATCAAAGGCAGGGAATCAGATGTGCGGAATTAGAGATGGGGAATCAGAGGCAGGGAATCAGAATCAGAAGCGGGGAATCAGAGGCCGGGAATAAGAGGCCGGGAATCAGATGCTGGGAATAAGAGGCCGGGAATCAGAGGTGGGTAATCAGAGTCCGGGAATCAGAGATGGGGATTCAGAGGCGGGGAATGAGATATGGAGAATCAGAGGCGGGGAATCAGAGGCGGGGAAACAGAGGTGGGGAATCAGATATGGGGAATCAGAGGTGGCGAATCAAAGGCGGTGAATCAGAGATGGGGAATCGGAGGCGGGGAATCAGAGGCAGGGAATCAGATGCGGGGAATCAGAGGCGGGGAATCGGAGCTGGCGAATCAGAGGCGGGGAATCAGAGGTGGGCAATCAGAGGCGGGGAATCAGATATGGGGAATCAGAGGCGGGGAATCAGACGCGGGGAAACAGAGGCGGGGAATCAAATATAGGGAATCAGAGGTGGGGAATCAGAGGTTGTGAATCAGAGATGGGGAATCAAGGCGGGGAATCAGAGGCAGGGAATCAGACGCGGGGAATCAGAGGCGGGGATTCGGAGCTGGGGAATCAGAGGCGGGGAATCAGAGTTGGGGAATCAGACGCAGGGAATCAGATATGGGGAATCAGAGGCGGGGAATCAGAGGCGGGGAAACAGAGGCGGGGAATCAGATATGGGGAATCAGAGGTGGGGAATTAGATATAGGGAAACAGAGGCGGTGAATCAGAGGCGGGGAAACAGAGGCGGGGAAACAGAGGCGGGGAATCAGATATGGGGAATCAGAGGTTGGGAATCCGAGGTTGGGAATCAGAGGCAGAGAATCAGAGGCGGGGAATCAGAGGCGGGGAATCAGAGGAAGGGAATCAGATGTGCGGAATCGGAGATGGGGAATCAGAGGCAGGGAATCAGAGGCGGGGAATCAGAGGCGGGGAATCAGAGGCCGGGAATCAGATATGGGGAAACAGAGGCGGGGAATCCGAGGCGGGGAAACAGAGGCGGGGAATCAGATATGGGGAATCAGAGGTGGGGAATCAGAGGTTGGGAGACAGAGGCAGGGAATCAGAGGCTTGGAATCAGATGCAGGGAATCAGATGCGGGGAATCAGAGGCGGGGAATCAGAGCTGGGGAATCAGAGGTGGGGAATCAGATTTGGGGAATCAGAGGCGGGGACTTAGATATTGGGAAACAGAGGCGGGGAATCAGAGGTGGGGAAACCCAGGCGGGGAATCAGATATGGGGAATCAGAGGTGGGGAATCAGAGGCAAGGAATCAGATGTGCGGAATCAGAGATGGGGAATCAGAGGCAGGGAATCAGAATCAGAAGCAGGGAATCAGAGGCCGGGAATCAGAGGCCGGAATCAGAGGTGGGGAATCAGCGGCAGGGAATCAGATGCGGGGAATCAGAGGCGGGGAATCAGAGCTGGGGAATCAGAGGCGGGGTATTAGAGTTGGGGAATCAGAGGCGGGGAATCAGATATGGGGAAACAGAGGTGGGGAATCAGAGGCGGGGAAACAGAGGCAGGGAATCAGATATGGGGAATCAGAGGCGGGGAATCAGAGGTGGGGAATCATAGGGAGGGAATCGGATGTGCGGAATCAGAGATGGGGAATCAGAGGCCGGGAATCAGAGGTGGTGAATCAGAGATGGGGAATCAGAGGCGGGGAATCAGAGGCAGGGAATCAGACGCGGGGAATCAGAGGTGGGCAATCAGAGGCAGGGAATCAGATATGGGGAATCAGAGGCGGGGAATCAGAGGCGGGGAAACAGAGGCGGGGAATCAGATATGGGGAATCAGAGGTGGGGAATCCGAGGTTGGGAATCAGAGGCAGGGAATCAGAGGCGGGGAATCAGAGGCGGGGAATCAGAGGAAGGGAATCAGATGTGCGGAATCGGAGATGGGGAATCAGAGGCAGGGAATCAGAGGCGGGGAATCAGAGGCGGGGAATCAGAGGCCGGGAATCAGATATGGGGAAACAGAGGCGGGGAATCCGAGGCAGGGAAACAGGCGGGGAATCAGATATGGGGAATCAGAGGTGGGGAATCAGAGGTTGGGAATCAGAGGCAGGGAATCAGAGGCTTGGAATCAGATGCAGGGAATCAGATGCGGGGAATCAGAGGCGGGAAATCAGAGCTGGGGAATCAGAGGTGGGGAATCAGATTTGGGGAATCAGAGGCGGGGACTTAGATATTGGGAAACGGAGGCGGGGAATCAGAGGCGGGGAAACCCAGGCGGGGAATCAGATATGGGGAATCAGAGGTGGGGAATCAGAGGCAAGGAATCAGATGTGCGGAATCAGAGATGGGGAATCAGAGGCAGGGAATCAGAATCAGAAGCAGGGAATCAGAGGCCGGGAATCAGAGGCCGGAATCAGAGGCGGGGAATCAGCGGCAGGGAATCAGATGCGGGGAATCAGAGGCGGGGAATCAGAGCTGGGGAATCAGAGGCGGGGTATTAGAGTTGGGGAATCAGAGGCGGGGAATCAGATATGGGGAAACAGAGGTGGGGAATCAGAGGCGGGGAAACAGAGGCAGGGAATCAGATATGGGGAATCAGAGGCGGGGAATCAGAGGTGGGGAATCATAGGCAGGGAATCGGATGTGCGGAATCAGAGATGGGGAATCAGAGGCCGGGAATCAGAGGTGGTGAATCAGAGATGGGGAATCAGAGGCGGGGAATCAGAGGCAGGGAATCAGACGTGGGGAATCAGAGGTGGGCAATCAGAGGCGGGGAATCAGATATGGGGAATCAGAGGCGGGGAATCAGAGGCGGGGAAACAGAGGCGGGGAATCAGATATGGGGAATCAGAGGTGGGGCATCGGAGGTTGTGAATCACAGATGGGCAATCAGAGGCGGGGAATCAGAGGCAGGGAATCAGACGCGGGGAATCAGAGGCGGGGATTCAGAGCTGGGGAATCAGAGGCGGGGAATCAGAGTTGGGGAATCAGAGGCGGGGAATCAGATATGGGGAATCAGAGGCAGGGAATCAGAGGCGGGAAAACAGAGGCGGGGAATCAGATATGGGGAATCAGAGGCGGGGAATCAGAGGCAGGGAATCGGACACGGGGAATCAGAGGCGGGGAATCAGAGATGGGGAATCAGAGGCGGGGAATCAGAGGCAGGGAATCGGATGCCGGGAATCAGAGGCGGGAAATCAGAGCTGGGGAATCAGAGGCGGGGAATCAGAGTTGGGGAATCAGAGGCGGCGAAGCAGATATGGGGAAATAGAGGCGGGGAATCAGATATGGGGAATCAGAAGCGGGGAATCAGATATGGGGAATCAGAGGCTGGGAATCAGAGGGGGGGAAACAGAGGCGGGGAATAAGATATGGAGAATCAGAGGTGGGGAATCAGGGGCGGGGAATCAGTGGCAGGGAATCAGAGGCGGGGAATCAGAGGCGGGGAATCAAAGGAAGGGAATCAGACACGGGGAATCAGAGGTGGGGAATTAGAGATGGGGAATCAGAGGCGGGGAATCACAGGCAGGGAATCAGACGCGGGGAATCAGAGGCGGGGAATCAGAGCTGGGGAATCAGAGGTGTGGAATTAGAGTCGGGGAATCAGAGGCAGGGAATCGGTTGTGCGGAATCAGAGATGGGGAATCAGATGTGGGGAATCAGAGGCAGTGAATCAGAGATGGGGAATCAGAGGCGGGGAATCAGAGGCAAGAAATCAGACGGGGATTCAGAGGCTGGGAATCAGACGGGGGGAATCAAAGGCGGGGAATCAGAGCTGGTGAATCAGAGGCAGGGAATCAGAGTTGGGGATTCAGAGGCGGGGAATCAGATATGGGGAAACAGAGGCGGGGAATGAGAGGCGGGCAAGCAGAGGCGGGGAATTAGATATGGGGAATCAGAGGTGGGGAATCAGAGGTGGTGAATCAGAGATGGGGAATCACAGGAGGGGAATCAGAGGCAGCGAATAGAACGCGGGGAATCAGAGGCAGGGAATCAGAGCTGGGGAATCAGAGGCGGGGAATCAGATATGGGGAAACAGAGGCGGGGAATCAGAGGCGGGGAAACAGAGGCAGGGAATCAGACATGGGGAATCGGTTGCGGGGAATCAGAGGCGGGGAATCAGAGCTGGGGAATCAGAGGCGGAGAATCAGAGTTGGGGCATCAGAGGTGGGGAATTAGATATGGGGAAACAGAGGCGGGGAATCAGAGGCGGGGAAACAGAGGCGGGGAATCAGATATGGGGAATCAGAGGTGGGGAATCAGAGGCAGGGAATCAGATGTGCGGAATCAGAGATGGGGAATCAGAGGCAGGGAATCAGAATCAGAAGCGGGGAATCAGAGGCCGGGAATCAGAGGCCGGGAATCAGATGCTGGGAATAAGAGGCCGGGAATCAGAGGTGGGGAATCAGAGTCCGGGAATCAGAGATGGGGATTCAGAGGCGGGGAATGAGATATGGAGAATCAGAGGCGGGGAATCAGAGGCGGGGAAACAGAGGTGGGGAATCAGATATGGAGAATCAGAGGTGGGGAATCAAAGGCGGTGAATCAGAGATGGGGAATCAGAGGCGGGGAATCAGAGGCAGGGAATCAGATGCGGGGATTCAGAGGCGGGGAATCAGAGCTGGCGAATCAGAGGCGGGGAATCAGAGGTGGGCAATCAGAGCCGGGGAATCAGATATGGGGAATCAGAGGCGGGGAATCAGAGGCGGGGAAACAGAGGCGGGGAATCAGATATGGGGAATCAGAGGTGGGGAATCAGAGGTTGTGAATCAGAGATGGGGAATCAAGGCGGGGAATCAGAGGGAGGGAATCAGACGCGGGGAATCAGAGGCGGGGTTTCAGAGCTGGGGAATCAGAGGCGGGGAATCAGAGTTGTGGAATCAGAGGCAGGGAATCAGATATGGGGAATCAGAGGCAGGGGAATCAGAGGCGGGGAAACAGAGGCGGGGAATCAGATATGGGGAATCAGAGGTGGGGAATCAGGGGCTAGGAATCAGTGGCAGGGAATCAGAGGCGGGGAATCTGAGGCGGGGAATCAGAGGCAGGGAATCAGACACGGGGAATCAGAGGCGGGGAATCAGAGATGGCGAATCAGAGGCGGGGAATCAGAGGCAGGGAATCGGACGCCGGGAATCAGAGGCGGGGAATCAGAGTTTGGGAATCAGAGGCGGGGAATCAGAGTTGGGGAATCAGAGGCGGGGAATCAGATATAGGGAAATAGAGGCGGGGAATCAGATATGGGGAATCAGAGGTGTGGAATCAGAGGTTGGGAATCAGAGGCGGGGAATCAGATATGGGGAAACAGAGGCGGGGAATCAGAGGCGGGGAAACAGAGGCGGGGAATCAGATATGGGGAATCGGATGCAGGGAATCAGAGGCGGGGAATCAGAGCTGGGGAATCAGAGGCGGGGAATCAGAGTTGGGGCATCAGAGGTGGGGAATTAGATATAGGGAAACAGAGGCGGGGAATCAGAGGCGGGGAAACAGAGGCGGGGAATCAGATATGGGGAATCAGAGGTGGGGAATCAAAGGCAGGGAATCAGATGTGCGGAATTAGAGATGGGGAATCAGAGGCAGGGAATCAGAATCAGAAGCGGGGAATCAGAGGCCGGGAATAAGAGGCCGGGAATCAGATGCTGGGAATAAGAGGCCGGGAATCAGAGGTGGGTAATCAGAGTCCGGGAATCAGAGATGGGGATTCAGAGGCGGGGAATGAGATATGGAGAATCAGAGGCGGGGAATCAGAGGCGGGGAAACAGAGGTGGGGAATCAGATATGGGGAATCAGAGGTGGCGAATCAAAGGCGGTGAATCAGAGATGGGGAATCAGAGGCGGGGAATCAGAGGCAGGGAATCAGATGCGGGGAATCAGAGGCGGGGAATCGGAGCTGGCGAATCAGAGGCGGGGAATCAGAGGTGGGCAATCAGAGGCGGGGAATCAGATATGGGGAATCAGAGGCGGGGAATCAGAGGCGGGGAAACAGAGGCGGGGAATCAAATATAGGGAATCAGAGGTTGTGAATCAGAGATGGGGAATCAAGGCGGGGAATCAGAGGCAGGGAATCAGACGCGGGGAATCAGAGGCGGGGATTCAGAGCTGGGGAATCAGAGGCGGGGAATCAGAGTTGGGGAATCAGAGGCAGGGAATCAGATATGGGGAATCAGAGGCGGGGAATCAGAGGCGGGGAAACAGAGGCGGGGAATCAGATATGGGGAATCAGAGGTGGGGAATTAGATATAGGGAAACAGAGGCGGTGAATCAGAGGCGGGGAAACAGAGGCGGGGAAACAGAGGCGGGGAATCAGATATGGGGAATCAGAGGTTGGGAATCCGAGGTTGGGAATCAGAGGCAGGGAATCAGAGGCGGGGAATCAGAGGCGGGGAATCAGAGGAAGGGAATCAGATGTGCGGAATCGGAGATGGGGAATCAGAGGCAGGGAATCAGAGGCGGGGAATCAGAGGCGGGGAATCAGAGGCCGGGAATCAGATATGGGGAAACAGAGGCGGGGAATCCGAGGCGGGGAAACAGAGGCGGGGAATCAGATATGGGGAATCAGAGGTGGGGAATCAGAGGTTGGGAATCAGAGGCAGGGAATCAGAGGCTTGGAATCAGATGCAGGGAATCAGATGCGGGGAATCAGAGGCGGGGAATCAGAGCTGGGGAATCAGAGGTGGGGAATCAGATTTGGGGAATCAGAGGCGGGGACTTAGATATTGGGAAACAGAGGCGGGGAATCAGAGGTGGGGAAACCCAGGCGGGGAATCAGATATGGGGAATCAGAGGTGGGGAATCAGAGGCAAGGAATCAGATGTGCGGAATCAGAGATGGGGAATCAGAGGCAGGGAATCAGAATCAGAAGCAGGGAATCAGAGGCCGGGAATCAGAGGCCGGAATCAGAGGTGGGGAATCAGCGGCAGGGAATCAGATGCGGGGAATCAGAGGCGGGGAATCAGAGCTGGGGAATCAGAGGCGGGGTATTAGAGTTGGGGAATCAGAGGCGGGGAATCAGATATGGGGAAACAGAGGTGGGGAATCAGAGGCGGGGAAACAGAGGCAGGGAATCAGATATGGGGAATCAGAGGCGGGGAATCAGAGGTGGGGAATCATAGGCAGGGAATCGGATGTGCGGAATCAGAGATGGGGAATCAGAGGCCGGGAATCAGAGGTGGTGAATCAGAGATGGGGAATCAGAGGCGGGGAATCAGAGGCAGGGAATCAGACGCGGGGAATCAGAGGTGGGCAATCAGAGGCAGGGAATCAGATATGGGGAATCAGAGGCGGGGAATCAGAGGCGGGGAAACAGAGGCGGGGAATCAGATATGGGGAATCAGAGGTGGGGAATCCGAGGTTGGGAATCAGAGGCAGGGAATCAGAGGCGGGGAATCAGAGGCGGGGAATCAGAGGAAGGGAATCAGATGTGCGGAATCGGAGATGGGGAATCAGAGGCAGGGAATCAGAGGCGGGGAATCAGAGGCGGGGAATCAGAGGCCGGGAATCAGATATGGGGAAACAGAGGCGGGGAATCCGAGGCGGGGAAACAGGCGGGGAATCAGATATGGGGAATCAGAGGTGGGGAATCAGAGGTTGGGAATCAGAGGCAGGGAATCAGAGGCTTGGAATGAGATGCAGGGAATCAGATGCGGGGAATCAGAGGCGGGGAATCAGAGCTGGGGAATCAGAGGTGGGGAATCAGATTTGGGGAATCAGAGGCGGGGACTTAGATATTGGGAAACCGAGGCGGGGAATCAGAGGCGGGGAAACCCAGGCGGGGAATCAGATATGGGGAATCAGAGGTGGGGAATCAGAGGCAAGGAATCAGATGTGCGGAATCAGAGATGGGGAATCAGAGGCAGGGAATCAGAATCAGAAGCAGGGAATCAGAGGCCGGGAATCAGAGGCCGGAATCAGAGGCGGGGAATCAGCGGCAGGGAATCAGATGCGGGGAATCAGAGGCGGGGAATCAGAGCTGGGGAATCAGAGGCGGGGTATTAGAGTTGGGGAATCAGAGGCGGGGAATCAGATATGGGGAAACAGAGGTGGGGAATCAGAGGCGGGGAAACAGAGGCAGGGAATCAGATATGGGGAATCAGAGGCGGGGAATCAGAGGTGGGGAATCATAGGCAGGGAATCGGATGTGCGGAATCAGAGATGGGGAATCAGAGGTGGGGCATCGGAGGTTGTGAATCACAGATGGGCAATCAGAGGCGGGGAATCAGAGGCAGGGAATCAGACGCGGGGAATCAGAGGCGGGGATTCAGAGCTGGGGAATCAGAGGCGGGGAATCAGAGTTGGGGAATCAGAGGCGGGGAATCAGATATGGGGAATCAGAGGCAGGGAATCAGAGGCGGGAAAACAGAGGCGGGGAATCAGATATGGGGAATCAGAGGCGGGGAATCAGAGGCAGGGAATCGGACACGGGGAATCAGAGGTGGGGAATCAGAGATGGGGAATCAGAGGCGGGGAATCAGAGGCAGGGAATCGGATGCCGGGAATCAGAGGCGGGAAATCAGAGCTGGGGAATCAGAGGCGGGGAATCAGAGCTGGGGAATCAGAGGCGGCGAAGCAGATATGGGGAAATAGAGGCGGGGAATCAGATATGGGGAATCAGAAGCGGGGAATCAGATATGGGGAATCAGAGGCTGGGAATCAGAGGGGGGGAAACAGAGGCGGGGAATAAGATATGGAGAATCAGAGGTGGGGAATCAGGGGCGGGGAATCAGTGGCAGGGAATCAGAGGCGGGGAATCAGAGGCGGGGAATCAAAGGAAGGGAATCAGACACGGGGAATCAGAGGTGGGGAATTAGAGATGGGGAATCAGAGGCGGGGAATCACAGGCAGGGAATCAGACGCGGGGAATCAGAGGCGGGGAATCAGAGCTGGGGAATCAGAGGTGTGGAATTAGAGTCGGGGAATCAGAGGCAGGGAATCGGTTGTGCGGAATCAGAGATGGGGAATCAGATGTGGGGAATCAGAGGCAGTGAATCAGAGATGGGGAATCAGAGGCGGGGAATCAGAGGCAAGAAATCAGACGGGGATTCAGAGGCTGGGAATCAGATGGGGGGAATCAAAGGCGGGGAATCAGAGCTGGTGAATCAGAGGCAGGGAATCAGAGTTGGGGATTCAGAGGCGGGGAATCAGATATGGGGAAACAGAGGCGGGGAATGAGAGGCGGGCAAGCAGAGGCGGGGAATTAGATATGGGGAATCAGAGGTGGGGAATCAGAGGTGGTGAATCAGAGATGGGGAATCACAGGAGGGGAATCAGAGGCAGCGAATAGAACGCGGGGAATCAGAGGCAGGGAATCAGAGCTGGGGAATCAGAGGCGGGGAATCAGATATGGGGAAACAGAGGCGGGGAATCAGAGGCGGGGAAACAGAGGCAGGGAATCAGACATGGGGAATCGGTTGCGGGGAATCAGATGCAGGGAATCAGATGCGGGGAATCAGAGGCGGGGAATCAGAGCTGGGGAATCAGAGGTGGGGAATCAGATTTGGGGAATCAGAGGCGGGGACTTAGATATTGGGAAACAGAGGCGGGGAATCAGAGGTGGGGAAACCCAGGCGGGGAATCAGATATGGGGAATCAGAGGTGGGGAATCAGAGGCAAGGAATCAGATGTGCGGAATCAGAGATGGGGAATCAGAGGCAGGGAATCAGAATCAGAAGCAGGGAATCAGAGGCCGGGAATCAGAGGCCGGAATCAGAGGTGGGGAATCAGCGGCAGGGAATCAGATGCGGGGAATCAGAGGCGGGGAATCAGAGCTGGGGAATCAGAGGCGGGGTATTAGAGTTGGGGAATCAGAGGCGGGGAATCAGATATGGGGAAACAGAGGTGGGGAATCAGAGGCGGGGAAACAGAGGCAGGGAATCAGATATGGGGAATCAGAGGCGGGGAATCAGAGGTGGGGAATCATAGGCAGGGAATCGGATGTGCGGAATCAGAGATGGGGAATCAGAGGCCGGGAATCAGAGGTGGTGAATCAGAGATGGGGAATCAGAGGCGGGGAATCAGAGGCAGGGAATCAGACGCGGGGAATCAGAGGTGGGCAATCAGAGGCAGGGAATCAGATATGGGGAATCAGAGGCGGGGAATCAGAGGCGGGGAAACAGAGGCGGGGAATCAGATATGGGGAATCAGAGGTGGGGAATCCGAGGTTGGGAATCAGAGGCAGGGAATCAGAGGCGGGGAATCAGAGGCGGGGAATCAGAGGAAGGGAATCAGATGTGCGGAATCGGAGATGGGGAATCAGAGGCAGGGAATCAGAGGCGGGGAATCAGAGGCGGGGAATCAGAGTCCGGGAATCAGATATGGGGAAACAGAGGCGGGGAATCCGAGGCAGGGAAACAGGCGGGGAATCAGATATGGGGAATCAGAGGTGGGGAATCAGAGGTTGGGAATCAGAGGCAGGGAATCAGAGGCTTGGAATCAGATGCAGGGAATCAGATGCGGGGAATCAGAGGCGGGGAATCAGAGCTGGGGAATCAGAGGTGGGGAATCAGATTTGGGGAATCAGAGGCGGGGACTTAGATATTGGGAAACGGAGGCGGGGAATCAGAGGCGGGGAAACCCAGGCGGGGAATCAGATATGGGGAATCAGAGGTGGGGAATCAGAGGCAAGGAATCAGATGTGCGGAATCAGAGATGGGGAATCAGAGGCAGGGAATCAGAATCATAAGCAGGGAATCAGAGGCCGGGAATCAGAGGCCGGAATCAGAGGCGGGGAATCAGCGGCAGGGAATCAGATGCGGGGAATCAGAGGCGGGGAATCAGAGCTGGGGAATCAGAGGCGGGGTATTAGAGTTGGGGAATCAGAGGCGGGGAATCAGATATGGGGAAACAGAGGTGGGGAATCAGAGGCGGGGAAACAGAGGCAGGGAATCAGATATGGGGAATCAGAGGCGGGGAATCAGAGGTGGGGAATCATAGGCAGGGAATCGGATTTGCGGAATCAGAGATGGGGAATCAGAGGCCGGGAATCAGAGGTGGTGAATCAGAGATGGGGAATCAGAGGCGGGGAATCAGAGGCAGGGAATCAGACGCGGGGAATCAGAGGTGGGCAATCAGAGGCGGGGAATCAGATATGGGGAATCAGAGGCGGGGAATCAGAGGCGGGGAAACAGAGGCGGGGAATCAGATATGGGGAATCAGAGGTGGGGCATCGGAGGTTGTGAATCACAGATGGGCAATCAGAGGCGGGGAATCAGAGGCAGGGAATCAGACGCGGGGAATCAGAGGCGGGGATTCAGAGCTGGGGAATCAGAGGCGGGGAATCAGAGTTGGGGAATCAGAGGCGGGGAATCAGATATGGGGAATCAGAGGCAGGGAATCAGAGGCGGGAAAACAGAGGCGGGGAATCAGATATGGGGAATCAGAGGCGGGGAATCAGAGGCAGGGAATCGGACACGGGGAATCAGAGGCGGGGAATCAGAGATGGGGAATCAGAGGCGGGGAATCAGAGGCAGGGAATCGGATGCCGGGAATCAGAGGCGGGAAATCAGAGCTGGGGAATCAGAGGCGGGGAATCAGAGTTGGGGAATCAGAGGCGGCGAAGCAGATATGGGGAAATAGAGGCGGGGAATCAGATATGGGGAATCAGAAGCGGGGAATCAGATATGGGGAATCAGAGGCTGGGAATCAGAGGGGGGGAAACAGAGGCGGGGAATAAGATATGGAGAATCAGAGGTGGGGAATCAGGGGCGGGGAATCAGTGGCAGGGAATCAGAGGCGGGGAATCAGAGGCGGGGAATCAAAGGAAGGGAATCAGACACGGGGAATCAGAGGTGGGGAATTAGAGATGGGGAATCAGAGGCGGGGAATCACAGGCAGGGAATCAGACGCGGGGAATCAGAGGCGGGGAATCAGAGCTGGGGAATCAGAGGTGTGGAATTAGAGTCGGGGAATCAGAGGCAGGGAATCGGTTGTGCGGAATCAGAGATGGGGAATCAGATGTGGGGAATCAGAGGAAGTGAATCAGAGATGGGGAATCAGAGGCGGGGAATCAGAGGCAAGAAATCAGACGGGGATTCAGAGGCTGGGAATCAGACGGGGGGAATCAAAGGCGGGGAATCAGAGCTGGTGAATCAGAGGCAGGGAATCAGAGTTGGGGATTCAGAGGCGGGGAATCAGATATGGGGAAACAGAGGCGGGGAATGAGAGGCGGGCAAGCAGAGGCGGGGAATTAGATATGGGGAATCAGAGGTGGGGAATCAGAGGTGGTGAATCAGAGATGGGGAATCACAGGAGGGGAATCAGAGGCAGCGAATAGAACGCGGGGAATCAGAGGCAGGGAATCAGAGCTGGGGAATCAGAGGCGGGGAATCAGATATGGGGAAACAGAGGCGGGGAATCAGAGGCGGGGAAACAGAGGCAGGGAATCAGACATGGGGAATCGGTTGCGGGGAATCAGAGGCGGGGAATCAGAGCTGGGGAATCAGAGGCGGAGAATCAGAGTTGGGGCATCAGAGGTGGGGAATTAGATATGGGGAAACAGAGGCGGGGAATCAGAGGCGGGGAAACAGAGGCGGGGAATCAGATATGGGGAATCAGAGGTGGGGAATCAGAGGCAGGGAATCAGATGTGCGGAATCAGAGATGGGGAATCAGAGGCAGGGAATCAGAATCAGAAGCGGGGAATCAGAGGCCGGGAATCAGAGGCCGGGAATCAGATGCTGGGAATAAGAGGCCGGGAATCAGAGGTGGGGAATCAGAGTCCGGGAATCAGAGATGGGGATTCAGAGGCGGGGAATGAGATATGGGGAATCAGAGGCGGGGAATCAGAGGCGGGGAAACAGAGGCGGGGAATCAGATATGGGGAATCAGAGGTGGGGAATTAGATATAGGGAAACAGAGGCGGTGAATCAGAGGCGGGGAAACAGAGGCGGGGAAACAGAGGCGGGGAATCAGATATGGGGAATCAGAGGTTGGGAATCCGAGGTTGGGAATCAGAGGCAGGGAATCAGAGGCGGGGAATCAGAGGCGGGGAATCAGAGGAAGGGAATCAGATGTGCGGAATCGGAGATGGGGAATCAGAGGCAGGGAATCAGAGGCGGGGAATCAGAGGCGGGGAATCAGAGGCCGGGAATCAGATATGGGGAAACAGAGGCGGGGAATCCGAGGCGGGGAAACAGAGGCGGGGAATCAGATATGGGGAATCAGAGGTGGGGAATCAGAGGTTGGGAATCAGAGGCAGGGAATCAGAGGCTTGGAATCAGATGCAGGGAATCAGATGCGGGGAATCAGAGGCGGGGAATCAGAGCTGGGGAATCAGAGGTGGGGAATCAGATTTGGGGAATCAGAGGCGGGGACTTAGATATTGGGAAACAGAGGCGGGGAATCAGAGGTGGGGAAACCCAGGCGGGGAATCAGATATGGGGAATCAGAGGTGGGGAATCAGAGGCAAGGAATCAGATGTGCGGAATCAGAGATGGGGAATCAGAGGCAGGGAATCAGAATCAGAAGCAGGGAATCAGAGGCCGGGAATCAGAGGCCGGAATCAGAGGTGGGGAATCAGCGGCAGGGAATCAGATGCGGGGAATCAGAGGCGGGGAATCAGAGCTGGGGAATCAGAGGCGGGGTATTAGAGTTGGGGAATCAGAGGCGGGGAATCAGATATGGGGAAACAGAGGTGGGGAATCAGAGGCGGGGAAACAGAGGCAGGGAATCAGATATGGGGAATCAGAGGCGGGGAATCAGAGGTGGGGAATCATAGGCAGGGAATCGGATGTGCGGAATCAGAGATGGGGAATCAGAGGCCGGGAATCAGAGGTGGTGAATCAGAGATGGGGAATCAGAGGCGGGGAATCAGAGGCAGGGAATCAGACGCGGGGAATCAGAGGTGGGCAATCAGAGGCAGGGAATCAGATATGGGGAATCAGAGGCGGGGAATCAGAGGCGGGGAAACAGAGGCGGGGAATCAGATATGGGGAATCAGAGGTGGGGAATCCGAGGTTGGGAATCAGAGGCAGGGAATCAGAGGCGGGGAATCAGAGGCGGGGAATCAGAGGAAGGGAATCAGATGTGCGGAATCGGAGATGGGGAATCAGAGGCAGGGAATCAGAGGCGGGGAATCAGAGGCGGGGAATCAGAGGCCGGGAATCAGATATGGGGAAACAGAGGCGGGGAATCCGAGGCGGGGAAACAGGCGGGGAATCAGATATGGGGAATCAGAGGTGGGGAATCAGAGGTTGGGAATCAGAGGCAGGGAATCAGAGGCTTGGAATGAGATGCAGGGAATCAGATGCGGGGAATCAGAGGCGGGGAATCAGAGCTGGGGAATCAGAGGTGGGGAATCAGATTTGGGGAATCAGAGGCGGGGACTTAGATATTGGGAAACCGAGGCGGGGAATCAGAGGCGGGGAAACCCAGGCGGGGAATCAGATATGGGGAATCAGAGGTGGGGAATCAGAGGCAAGGAATCAGATGTGCGGAATCAGAGATGGGGAATCAGAGGCAGGGAATCAGAATCAGAAGCAGGGAATCAGAGGCCGGGAATCAGAGGCCGGAATCAGAGGCGGGGAATCAGCGGCAGGGAATCAGATGCGGGGAATCAGAGGCGGGGAATCAGAGCTGGGGAATCAGAGGCGGGGTATTAGAGTTGGGGAATCAGAGGCGGGGAATCAGATATGGGGAAACAGAGGTGGGGAATCAGAGGCGGGGAAACAGAGGCAGGGAATCAGATATGGGGAATCAGAGGCGGGGAATCAGAGGTGGGGAATCATAGGCAGGGAATCGGATGTGCGGAATCAGAGATGGGGAATCAGAGGTGGGGCATCGGAGGTTGTGAATCACAGATGGGCAATCAGAGGCGGGGAATCAGAGGCAGGGAATCAGACGCGGGGAATCAGAGGCGGGGATTCAGAGCTGGGGAATCAGAGGCGGGGAATCAGAGTTGGGGAATCAGAGGCGGGGAATCAGATATGGGGAATCAGAGGCAGGGAATCAGAGGCGGGAAAACAGAGGCGGGGAATCAGATATGGGGAATCAGAGGCGGGGAATCAGAGGCAGGGAATCGGACACGGGGAATCAGAGGTGGGGAATCAGAGATGGGGAATCAGAGGCGGGGAATCAGAGGCAGGGAATCGGATGCCGGGAATCAGAGGCGGGAAATCAAAGCTGGGGAATCAGAGGCGGGGAATCAGAGCTGGGGAATCAGAGGCGGCGAAGCAGATATGGGGAAATAGAGGCGGGGAATCAGATATGGGGAATCAGAAGCGGGGAATCAGATATGGGGAATCAGAGGCTGGGAATCAGAGGGGGGGAAACAGAGGCGGGGAATAAGATATGGAGAATCAGAGGTGGGGAATCAGGGGCGGGGAATCAGTGGCAGGGAATCAGAGGCGGGGAATCAGAGGCGGGGAATCAAAGGAAGGGAATCAGACACGGGGAATCAGAGGTGGGGAATTAGAGATGGGGAATCAGAGGCGGGGAATCACAGGCAGGGAATCAGACGCGGGGAATCAGAGGCGGGGAATCAGAGCTGGGGAATCAGAGGTGTGGAATTAGAGTCGGGGAATCAGAGGCAGGGAATCGGTTGTGCGGAATCAGAGATGGGGAATCAGATGTGGGGAATCAGAGGCAGTGAATCAGAGATGGGGAATCAGAGGCGGGGAATCAGAGGCAAGAAATCAGACGGGGATTCAGAGGCTGGGAATCAGATGGGGGGAATCAAAGGCGGGGAATCAGAGCTGGTGAATCAGAGGCAGGGAATCAGAGTTGGGGATTCAGAGGCGGGGAATCAGATATGGGGAAACAGAGGCGGGGAATGAGAGGCGGGCAAGCAGAGGCGGGGAATTAGATATGGGGAATCAGAGGTGGGGAATCAGAGGTGGTGAATCAGAGATGGGGAATCACAGGAGGGGAATCAGAGGCAGCGAATAGAACGCGGGGAATCAGAGGCAGGGAATCAGAGCTGGGGAATCAGAGGCTGGGAATCAGATATGGGGAAACAGAGGCGGGGAATCAGAGGCGGGGAAACAGAGGCAGGGAATCAGACATGGGGAATCGGTTGCGGGGAATCAGATGCAGGGAATCAGATGCGGGGAATCAGAGGCGGGGAATCAGAGCTGGGGAATCAGAGGTGGGGAATCAGATTTGGGGAATCAGAGGCGGGGACTTAGATATTGGGAAACAGAGGCGGGGAATCAGAGGTGGGGAAACCCAGGCGGGGAATCAGATATGGGGAATCAGAGGTGGGGAATCAGAGGCAAGGAATCAGATGTGCGGAATCAGAGATGGGGAATCAGAGGCAGGGAATCAGAATCAGAAGCAGGGAATCAGAGGCCGGGAATCAGAGGCCGGAATCAGAGGTGGGGAATCAGCGGCAGGGAATCAGATGCGGGGAATCAGAGGCGGGGAATCAGAGCTGGGGAATCAGAGGCGGGGTATTAGAGTTGGGGAATCAGAGGCGGGGAATCAGATATGGGGAAACAGAGGTGGGGAATCAGAGGCGGGGAAACAGAGGCAGGGAATCAGATATGGGGAATCAGAGGCGGGGAATCAGAGGTGGGGAATCATAGGCAGGGAATCGGATGTGCGGAATCAGAGATGGGGAATCAGAGGCCGGGAATCAGAGGTGGTGAATCAGAGATGGGGAATCAGAGGCGGGGAATCAGAGGCAGGGAATCAGACGCGGGGAATCAGAGGTGGGCAATCAGAGGCAGGGAATCAGATATGGGGAATCAGAGGCGGGGAATCAGAGGCGGGGAAACAGAGGCGGGGAATCAGATATGGGGAATCAGAGGTGGGGAATCCGAGGTTGGGAATCAGAGGCAGGGAATCAGAGGCGGGGAATCAGAGGCGGGGAATCAGAGGAAGGGAATCAGATGTGCGGAATCGGAGATGGGGAATCAGAGGCAGGGAATCAGAGGCGGGGAATCAGAGGCGGGGAATCAGAGTCCGGGAATCAGATATGGGGAAACAGAGGCGGGGAATCCGAGGCAGGGAAACAGGCGGGGAATCAGATATGGGGAATCAGAGGTGGGGAATCAGAGGTTGGGAATCAGAGGCAGGGAATCAGAGGCTTGGAATCAGATGCAGGGAATCAGATGCGGGGAATCAGAGGCGGGGAATCAGAGCTGGGGAATCAGAGGTGGGGAATCAGATTTGGGGAATCAGAGGCGGGGACTTAGATATTGGGAAACGGAGGCGGGGAATCAGAGGCGGGGAAACCCAGGCGGGGAATCAGATATGGGGAATCAGAGGTGGGGAATCAGAGGCAAGGAATCAGATGTGCGGAATCAGAGATGGGGAATCAGAGGCAGGGAATCAGAATCATAAGCAGGGAATCAGAGGCCGGGAATCAGAGGCCGGAATCAGAGGCGGGGAATCAGCGGCAGGGAATCAGATGCGGGGAATCAGAGGCGGGGAATCAGAGCTGGGGAATCAGAGGCGGGGTATTAGAGTTGGGGAATCAGAGGCGGGGAATCAGATATGGGGAAACAGAGGTGGGGAATCAGAGGCGGGGAAACAGAGGCAGGGAATCAGATATGGGGAATCAGAGGCGGGGAATCAGAGGTGGGGAATCATAGGCAGGGAATCGGATTTGCGGAATCAGAGATGGGGAATCAGAGGCCGGGAATCAGAGGTGGTGAATCAGAGATGGGGAATCAGAGGCGGGGAATCAGAGGCAGGGAATCAGACGCGGGGAATCAGAGGTGGGCAATCAGAGGCGGGGAATCAGATATGGGGAATCAGAGGCGGGGAATCAGAGGCGGGGAAACAGAGGCGGGGAATCAGATATGGGGAATCAGAGGTGGGGCATCGGAGGTTGTGAATCACAGATGGGCAATCAGAGGCGGGGAATCAGAGGCAGGGAATCAGACGCGGGGAATCAGAGGCGGGGATTCAGAGCTGGGGAATCAGAGGCGGGGAATCAGAGTTGGGGAATCAGAGGCGGGGAATCAGATATGGGGAATCAGAGGCAGGGAATCAGAGGCGGGAAAACAGAGGCGGGGAATCAGATATGGGGAATCAGAGGCGGGGAATCAGAGGCAGGGAATCGGACACGGGGAATCAGAGGCGGGGAATCAGAGATGGGGAATCAGAGGCGGGGAATCAGAGGCAGGGAATCGGATGCCGGGAATCAGAGGCGGGAAATCAGAGCTGGGGAATCAGAGGCGGGGAATCAGAGTTGGGGAATCAGAGGCGGCGAAGCAGATATGGGGAAATAGAGGCGGGGAATCAGATATGGGGAATCAGAAGCGGGGAATCAGATATGGGGAATCAGAGGCTGGGAATCAGAGGGGGGGAAACAGAGGCGGGGAATAAGATATGGAGAATCAGAGGTGGGGAATCAGGGGCGGGGAATCAGTGGCAGGGAATCAGAGGCGGGGAATCAGAGGCGGGGAATCAAAGGAAGGGAATCAGACACGGGGAATCAGAGGTGGGGAATTAGAGATGGGGAATCAGAGGCGGGGAATCACAGGCAGGGAATCAGACGCGGGGAATCAGAGGCGGGGAATCAGAGCTGGGGAATCAGAGGTGTGGAATTAGAGTCGGGGAATCAGAGGCAGGGAATCGGTTGTGCGGAATCAGAGATGGGGAATCAGATGTGGGGAATCAGAGGAAGTGAATCAGAGATGGGGAATCAGAGGCGGGGAATCAGAGGCAAGAAATCAGACGGGGATTCAGAGGCTGGGAATCAGACGGGGGGAATCAAAGGCGGGGAATCAGAGCTGGTGAATCAGAGGCAGGGAATCAGAGTTGGGGATTCAGAGGCGGGGAATCAGATATGGGGAAACAGAGGCGGGGAATGAGAGGCGGGCAAGCAGAGGCGGGGAATTAGATATGGGGAATCAGAGGTGGGGAATCAGAGGTGGTGAATCAGAGATGGGGAATCACAGGAGGGGAATCAGAGGCAGCGAATAGAACGCGGGGAATCAGAGGCAGGGAATCAGAGCTGGGGAATCAGAGGCGGGGAATCAGATATGGGGAAACAGAGGCGGGGAATCAGAGGCGGGGAAACAGAGGCAGGGAATCAGACATGGGGAATCGGTTGCGGGGAATCAGAGGCGGGGAATCAGAGCTGGGGAATCAGAGGCGGAGAATCAGAGTTGGGGCATCAGAGGTGGGGAATTAGATATGGGGAAACAGAGGCGGGGAATCAGAGGCGGGGAAACAGAGGCGGGGAATCAGATATGGGGAATCAGAGGTGGGGAATCAGAGGCAGGGAATCAGATGTGCGGAATCAGAGATGGGGAATCAGAGGCAGGGAATCAGAATCAGAAGCGGGGAATCAGAGGCCGGGAATCAGAGGCCGGGAATCAGATGCTGGGAATAAGAGGCCGGGAATCAGAGGTGGGGAATCAGAGTCCGGGAATCAGAGATGGGGATTCAGAGGCGGGGAATGAGATATGGAGAATCAGAGGCGGGGAATCAGAGGCGGGGAAACAGAGGTGGGGAATCAGATATGGAGAATCAGAGGTGGGGAATCAAAGGCGGTGAATCAGAGATGGGGAATCAGAGGCGGGGAATCAGAGGCAGGGAATCAGATGCGGGGATTCAGAGGCGGGGAATCAGAGCTGGCGAATCAGAGGCGGGGAATCAGAGGTGGGCAATCAGAGCCGGGGAATCAGATATGGGGAATCAGAGGCGGGGAATCAGAGGCGGGGAAACAGAGGCGGGGAATCAGATATGGGGAATCAGAGGTGGGGAATCAGAGGTTGTGAATCAGAGATGGGGAATCAAGGCGGGGAATCAGAGGGAGGGAATCAGACGCGGGGAATCAGAGGCGGGGTTTCAGAGCTGGGGAATCAGAGGCGGGGAATCAGAGTTGTGGAATCAGAGGCAGGGAATCAGATATGGGGAATCAGAGGCGGGGAATCAGAGGCGGGGAAACAGAGGCGGGGAATCAGATATGGGGAATCAGAGGTGGGGAATCAGGGGCTAGGAATCAGTGGCAGGGAATCAGAGGCGGGGAATCTGAGGCGGGGAATCAGAGGCAGGGAATCAGACACGGGGAATCAGAGGCGGGGAATCAGAGATGGCGAATCAGAGGCGGGGAATCAGAGGCAGGGAATCGGACGCCGGGAATCAGAGGCGGGGAATCAGAGTTTGGGAATCAGAGGCGGGGAATCAGAGTTGGGGAATCAGAGGCGGGGAATCAGATATGGGGAAATAGAGGCGGGGAATCAGATATGGGGAATCAGAGGTGTGGAATCAGAGGTTGGGAATCAGAGGCGGGGAATCAGATATGGGGAAACAGAGGCGGGGAATCAGAGGCGGGGAAACAGAGGCGGGGAATCAGATATGGGGAATCGGATGCAGGGAATCAGAGGCGGGGAATCAGAGCTGGGGAATCAGAGGCGGGGAATCAGAGTTGGGGCATCAGAGGTGGGGAATTAGATATAGGGAAACAGAGGCGGGGAATCAGAGGCGGGGAAACAGAGGCGGGGAATCAGATATGGGGAATCAGAGGTGGGGAATCAAAGGCAGGGAATCAGATGTGCGGAATTAGAGATGGGGAATCAGAGGCAGGGAATCAGAATCAGAAGCGGGGAATCAGAGGCCGGGAATAAGAGGCCGGGAATCAGATGCTGGGAATAAGAGGCCGGGAATCAGAGGTGGGTAATCAGAGTCCGGGAATCAGAGATGGGGATTCAGAGGCGGGGAATGAGATATGGAGAATCAGAGGCGGGGAATCAGAGGCGGGGAAACAGAGGTGGGGAATCAGATATGGGGAATCAGAGGTGGCGAATCAAAGGCGGTGAATCAGAGATGGGGAATCAGAGGCGGGGAATCAGAGGCAGGGAATCAGATGCGGGGAATCAGAGGCGGGGAATCGGAGCTGGCGAATCAGAGGCGGGGAATCAGAGGTGGGCAATCAGAGGCGGGGAATCAGATATGGGGAATCAGAGGCGGGGAATCAGAGGCGGGGAAACAGAGGCGGGGAATCAAATATAGGGAATCAGAGGTGGGGAATCAGAGGTTGTGAATCAGAGATGGGGAATCAAGGCGGGGAATCAGAGGCAGGGAATCAGACGCGGGGAATCAGAGGCGGGGATTCAGAGCTGGGGAATCAGAGGCGGGGAATCAGAGTTGGGGAATCAGAGGCAGGGAATCAGATATGGGGAATCAGAGGCGGGGAATCAGAGGCGGGGAAACAGAGGCGGGGAATCAGATATGGGGAATCAGAGGTGGGGAATTAGATATAG
The DNA here is from genome assembly GCF_036971445.1 of Narcine bancroftii. NCBI lineage: Eukaryota > Metazoa > Chordata > Chondrichthyes > Torpediniformes > Narcinidae > Narcine > Narcine bancroftii. Next base: position 106,718,293 of record NC_091474.1, on the reverse strand, counting down.
GGAAACAGAGGCGGTGAATCAGAGGCGGGGAAACAGAGGCGGGGAAACAGAGGCGGGGAATCAGATATGGGGAATCAGAGGTTGGGAATCCGAGGTTGGGAATCAGAGGCAGGGAATCAGAGGCGGGGAATCAGAGGCGGGGAATCAGAGGAAGGGAATCAGATGTGCGGAATCGGAGATGGGGAATCAGAGGCAGGGAATCAGAGGCGGGGAATCAGAGGCGGGGAATCAGAGGCCGGGAATCAGATATGGGGAAACAGAGGCGGGGAATCCGAGGCGGGGAAACAGAGGCGGGGAATCAGATATGGGGAATCAGAGGTGGGGAATCAGAGGTTGGGAATCAGAGGCAGGGAATCAGAGGCTTGGAATCAGATGCAGGGAATCAGATGCGGGGAATCAGAGGCGGGGAATCAGAGCTGGGGAATCAGAGGTGGGGAATCAGATTTGGGGAATCAGAGGCGGGGACTTAGATATTGGGAAACAGAGGCGGGGAATCAGAGGTGGGGAAACCCAGGCGGGGAATCAGATATGGGGAATCAGAGGTGGGGAATCAGAGGCAAGGAATCAGATGTGCGGAATCAGAGATGGGGAATCAGAGGCAGGGAATCAGAATCAGAAGCAGGGAATCAGAGGCCGGGAATCAGAGGCCGGAATCAGAGGTGGGGAATCAGCGGCAGGGAATCAGATGCGGGGAATCAGAGGCGGGGAATCAGAGCTGGGGAATCAGAGGCGGGGTATTAGAGTTGGGGAATCAGAGGCGGGGAATCAGATATGGGGAAACAGAGGTGGGGAATCAGAGGCGGGGAAACAGAGGCAGGGAATCAGATATGGGGAATCAGAGGCGGGGAATCAGAGGTGGGGAATCATAGGCAGGGAATCGGATGTGCGGAATCAGAGATGGGGAATCAGAGGCCGGGAATCAGAGGTGGTGAATCAGAGGCGGGGAATCAGAGGCAGGGAATCAGACGCGGGGAATCAGAGGTGGGCAATCAGAGGCAGGGAATCAGATATGGGGAATCCGAGGTTGGGAATCAGAGGCAGGGAATCAGAGGCGGGGAATCAGAGGCGGGGAATCAGAGGAAGGGAATCAGATGTGCGGAATCGGAGATGGGGAATCAGAGGCAGGGAATCAGAGGCGGGGAATCAGAGGCGGGGAATCAGAGGCCGGGAATCAGATATGGGGAAACAGAGGCGGGGAATCCGAGGCGGGGAAACAGGCGGGGAATCAGATATGGGGAATCAGAGGTGGGGAATCAGAGGTTGGGAATCAGAGGCAGGGAATCAGAGGCTTGGAATCAGATGCAGGGAATCAGATGCGGGGAATCAGAGGCGGGGAATCAGAGCTGGGGAATCAGAGGTGGGGAATCAGATTTGGGGAATCAGAGGCGGGGACTTAGATATTGGGAAACCGAGGCGGGGAATCAGAGGCGGGGAAACCCAGGCGGGGAATCAGATATGGGGAATCAGAGGTGGGGAATCAGAGGCAAGGAATCAGATGTGCGGAATCAGAGATGGGGAATCAGAGGCAGGGAATCAGAATCAGAAGCAGGGAATCAGAGGCCGGGAATCAGAGGCCAGAATCAGAGGCGGGGAATCAGCGGCAGGGAATCAGATGCGGGGAATCAGAGGCGGGGAATCAGAGCTGGGGAATCAGAGGCGGGGTATTAGAGTTGGGGAATCAGAGGCGGGGAATCAGATATGGGGAAACAGAGGTGGGGAATCAGAGGCGGGGAAACAGAGGCAGGGAATCAGATATGGGGAATCAGAGGCGGGGAATCAGAGGTGGGGAATCATAGGCAGGGAATCGGATGTGCGGAATCAGAGATGGGGAATCAGAGGCCGGGAATCAGAGGTGGTGAATCAGAGATGGGGAATCAGAGGCGGGGAATCCGAGGCAGGGAATCAGACGCGGGGAATCAGAGGTGGGCAATCAGAGGCGGGGAATCAGATATGGGGAATCAGAGGCGGGGAATCAGAGGCGGGGAAACAGAGGCGGGGAATCAGATATGGGGAATCAGAGGTGGGGCATCGGAGGTTGTGAATCACAGATGGGCAATCAGAGGCGGGGAATCAGAGGCAGGGAATCAGACGCGGGGAATCAGAGGCGGGGATTCAGAGCTGGGGAATCAGAGGCGGGGAATCAGAGTTGGGGAATCAGAGGCGGGGAATCAGATATGGGGAATCAGAGGCAGGGAATCAGAGGCGGGAAAACAGAGGCGGGGAATCAGATATGGGGAATCAGAGGCGGGGAATCAGAGGCAGGGAATCGGACACGGGGAATCAGAGGTGGGGAATCAGAGATGGGGAATCAGAGGCGGGGAATCAGAGGCAGGGAATCGGATGCCGGGAATCAGAGGCGGGAAATCAGAGCTGGGGAATCAGAGGCGGGGAATCAGAGTTGGGGAATCAGAGGCGGCGAAGCAGATATGGGGAAATAGAGGCGGGGAATCAGATATGGGGAATCAGAAGCGGGGAATCAGATATGGGGAATCAGAGGCTGGGAATCAGAGGGGGGGAAACAGAGGCGGGGAATAAGATATGGAGAATCAGAGGTGGGGAATCAGGGGCGGGGAATCAGTGGCAGGGAATCAGAGGCGGGGAATCAGAGGCGGGGAATCAAAGGAAGGGAATCAGACACGGGGAATCAGAGGTGGGGAATTAGAGATGGGGAATCAGAGGCGGGGAATCACAGGCAGGGAATCAGACGCGGGGAATCAGAGGCGGGGAATCAGAGCTGGGGAATCAGAGGTGTGGAATTAGAGTCGGGGAATCAGAGGCAGGGAATCGGTTGTGCGGAATCAGAGATGGGGAATCAGATGTGGGGAATCAGAGGCAGTGAATCAGAGATGGGGAATCAGAGGCGGGGAATCAGAGGCAAGAAATCAGACGGGGATTCAGAGGCTGGGAATCAGACGGGGGGAATCAAAGGCGGGGAATCAGAGCTGGTGAATCAGAGGCAGGGAATCAGAGTTGGGGATTCAGAGGCGGGGAATCAGATATGGGGAAACAGAGGCGGGGAATGAGAGGCGGGCAAGCAGAGGCGGGGAATTAGATATGGGGAATCAGAGGTGGGGAATCAGAGGTGGTGAATCAGAGATGGGGAATCACAGGAGGGGAATCAGAGGCAGCGAATAGAACGCGGGGAATCAGAGGCAGGGAATCAGAGCTGGGGAATCAGAGGCGGGGAATCAGATATGGGGAAACAGAGGCGGGGAATCAGAGGCGGGGAAACAGAGGCAGGGAATCAGACATGGGGAATCGGTTGCGGGGAATCAGAGGCGGGGAATCAGAGCTGGGTAATCAGAGGCGGAGAATCAGAGTTGGGGCATCAGAGGTGGGGAATTAGATATGGGGAAACAGAGGCGGGGAATCAGAGGCGGGGAAACAGAGGCGGGGAATCAGATATGGGGAATCAGAGGTGGGGAATCAGAGGCAGGGAATCAGAGGTGGGGAATCAGAGTCCGGGAATCAGAGATGGGGATTCAGAGGCGGGGAATGAGATATGGAGAATCAGAGGCGGGGAATCAGAGGCGGGGAAACAGAGGTGGGGAATCAGAGGCCGGGAATCAGAGGCCGGGAATCAGATGCTGGGAATAAGAGGCCGGGAATCAGAGGTGGGGAATCAGAGTCCGGGAATCAGAGATGGGGATTCAGAGGCGGGGAATGAGATATGGAGAATCAGAGGCGGGGAATCAGAGGCGGGGAAACAGAGGTGGGGAATCAGATATGGAGAATCAGAGGTGGGGAATCAAAGGCGGTGAATCAGAGATGGGGAATCAGAGGCGGGGAATCAGAGGCAGGGAATCAGATGCGGGGATTCAGAGGCGGGGAATCAGAGCTGGCGAATCAGAGGCGGGGAATCAGAGGTGGGCAATCAGAGCCGGGGAATCAGATATGGGGAATCAGAGGCGGGGAATCAGAGGCGGGGAAACAGAGGCGGGGAATCAGATATGGGGAATCAGAGGTGGGGAATCAGAGGTTGTGAATCAGAGATGGGGAATAAAGGCGGGGAATCAGAGGGAGGGAATCAGACGCGGGGAATCAGAGGCGGGGTTTCAGAGCTGGGGAATCAGAGGCGGGGAATCAGAGTTGTGGAATCAGAGGCAGGGAATCAGATATGGGGAATCAGAGGCGGGGAATCAGAGGCGGGGAAACAGAGGCGGGGAATCAGATATGGGGAATCAGAGGTGGGGAATCAGGGGCAGGGAATCAGTGGCAGGGAATCAGAGGCGGGGAATCTGAGGCGGGGAATCAGAGGCAGGGAATCAGACACGGGGAATCAGAGGCGGGGAATCAGAGATGGCGAATCAGAGGCGGGGAATCAGAGGCAGGGAATCGGACGCCGGGAATCAGAGGCGGGGAATCAGAGTTGGGGAATCAGAGGCGGGGAATCAGAGTTGGGGAATAAGAGGCGGGGAATCAGATATGGGGAAATAGAGGCGGGGAATCAGATATGGGGAATCAGAGGTGTGGAATCAGAGGTTGGGAATCAGAGGCAGGGAATCAGAGGCGGGGAAACAGAGGCGGGGAATCAGATATGGGGAATCAGAGGTGGCGAATCAAAGGCGGTGAAACAGAGATGGGGAATCAGGGCAGGGAATCAGAGGCAGGGAATCAGAGCTGGGGAAACAGAGGCGGGGAATCAGATATGGGGAATCAGAGGTGGGGAATCAGGGGCGGGGAATCAGTGGCAGGGAATCAGAGCTGGGGAATCAGAGGTGGGGAATCAGAGCTGGGGAAACAGAGGCGGGGAATCAGATATGGGGAATCAGAGGTGGGAAATCAGGGGCGGGGAAACAGTGGCAGGGAATCAGAGGCCGGGAATAAAAGGCGGGGAATCAGAGCTGGGGAATCAGAGGCGGGGAATCAGAGTTGGGGAATCAGAGGAGGGGAATCAGATATGGGGAAACAGAGGCCGGGAATCAGAGGCAGGGAAACAGAGGCGGGGAATCAGATATGGGGAATCAGAGGTGGGGAATTAGAGGTTGCGAATCAGAGGCGGGGAATCAGAGGCTGGGAATCAGAGGCAGGGAATCGGATGTGCGGAATCAGAGATGGGGAATCAGAGGTGGGGATTCAGAGGTGGTGAATCAGAGAAGGGGAATCAGAGGCTGGGAATCAGAGGCAGGGAATCAGAGGCAGGGAATCAGAGGCGGGGAATCATAGCTGGCGAATTAGAGGAGGGGAATCAGAGTTGGGGAATCAGAGGCGGGGAATCAGATATCGGGAAACAGAGGCGGGGAATCAGAGGCGGGGAAACAGAGGCGGGGAATCAGATATGGGGAATCAGAGGTGGGGAATCAGAGGCAGGGAATCAGATGTGCGGAATCAGAGATGGGGAATCAGAGGCAGGGAATCAGAATCAGAAGCAGGGAATCAGTGGCAGGGAATCAGAGGCCGGGAATAAAAGGCGGGGAATCAGAGGCAGGGAATCGGATGTGCGGAATCAGAGATGGGGAATCAGAGGAGGGGATTCAGAGGTGGTGAATCAGAGAAGGGGAATCAGAGGCTGGGAATCAGAGGCAGGGAATCAGATGCAGGGAATCAGAGGCGGGGAATCATAGCTGGCGAATTAGAGGAGGGGAATCAGAGTTGGGGAATCAGAGGCGGGGAATCAGATATGGGGTAACAGAGGCGGGGAATCAGAGGTAGGGAAACAGAGGCGGGGAATCAGATATGGGGAATCAGAGGTGGGGAATCAGGGGCAGGGAATCAGTGGCAGGGAATCAGACGCGGGGAATCAGAGGCGGGGAATCAGAGGCGGGGAATCAGAGGCGGGGAATCAGAGGCAGGGAATCGGATGTGCGGAATCAGAGATGGGGAATCAGAGGTGGGGATTCAGAGGTGGTGAATCAGAGAAGGGGAATCAGAGGCTGGGAATCAGAGGCAGGGAATCAGACGCAGGGAATCAGAGGCGGGGAATCATAGCTGGCGAATTAGAGGAGGGGAATCAGAGTTGGGGAAACAGAGGCGGGGAATCAGATATGGGGAATCAGAGGTGGGGAATCAGGGGCAGGGAATCAGTGGCAGGGAATCAGAGGCGGGGAATCATAGCTGGCGAATTAGAGGAAGGGAATCAGAGTTGGGGAAACAGAGGCGGGGAATCAGATATGGGGAATCAGAGGTGGGGAATCAGGGGCAGGGAATCAGTGGCAGGGAATCAGACGCGGGGAATCAGAGACGGGGAATCAGAGGCAGGGAATCAGACACGGGGAATCAGAGGCGGGGAATCAGAGATGGGGAATCAGAGGCGGGGAATCAGAGGCAGGGAATCAGAGGCCGGGAATCAGATGCTGGGAATAAGAGGCCGGGAATCAGAGGTGGGGAAACAGAGGCGGGGAATCAGATATGGGGAATCAGAGGTGGGGAATCAGAGGCGGGGAATCAGTGGCAGGGAATCAGAGGCCGGGAATAAAAGGCGGGGAATCAAAGCTGGGGAATCAGAGGCGGGGAATCAGAGTTGGGGAATCAGAGGAGGGGAATCAGATATGGGGAAACAGAGGCCGGGAATCAGAGGCAGGGAAACAGAGGCGGGGAATCAGATATGGGAAATCAGAGGTGGGGAATTAGAGGTTGCGAATCAGAGGCGGGATATCAGAGGCGGGGAATCAGAGGCAGGGAATCGGATGTGCGGAATCAGAGATGGGGAATCAGAGGTGGGGATTCAGAGGTGGTGAATCAGAGAAGGGGAATCAGAGGCTGGGAATCAGAGGCAGGGAATCAGACGCAGGGAATCAGAGGCGGGGAATCATAGCTGGCGAATTAGAGGAGGGGAATCAGAGTTGGGGAATCAGAGGCGGGGAATCAGATATGGGGAAACAGAGGCGGGGAATCAGAGGCGGGGAAACAGAGGCGGGGAATCAGATATGGGGAATCAGAGGTGGGGAATCAGAGGCAGGGAATCAGATGTGCGGAATCAGAGATGGGGAATCAGAGGCAGGGAATCAGAATCAGAAGCAGGGAATCAGAGGCCGGGAATCAGAGGCCGGAATCAGATGCTGGGAATCAGAGGCCTGGAATCAGAGGCGGGGAATCAGAGGCAGGGAATCAGATGCGGGGAATCAGAGGCGGGGAATCAGAGCTGGGGAATCAGAGGCAGGGTATTAGAGTTGGGGAATCAGAGGCGGGGAATCAGATATGGGGAAACAGAGGTGGGGAATCAGAGGCGGGGAAACAGAGGCAGGGAATCAGATATGGGGAATCAGAGGCGGGGAATCAGAGGTGGGGAATCATAGGCAGGGAATCGGATGTGCGGAATCAGAGATGGGGAATCAGAGGCCGGGAATCAGAGGTTGTGAATCAGATATGGGGAATCAGAGGCGGGGAATCAGAGGCAGGGAATCAGACGCGGGGAATCAGAGGTGGGCAATCAGAGGCGGGGAATCAGATATGGGTAATCAGAGGTGGGGAATCAGAGGCGGGGAAACAGGCGGGGAATCAGATATGGGGAATCAGAGGTGGGGCATCAGAGGTTGTGAATCACAGATGGGGAATTAGAGGCGGGGAATCAGAGGCAGGGAATCAGACGCGGGGAATCAGAGGCGGGGATTCAGAGCTGGGGAATCAGAAGCGGGGAATCAGAGTTGGGGAATCAGAGGCGGGGAATCAGATATGGGGAATCAGAGGCAGGGAATCAGAGGCGGGGAATCAGAGGCAGGGAATCAGAAGTGGGGAATCTGAGGCGGGGAATCAGAGCTGGGGAATCAGAGGTGGGGAATCAGAGTTGGGGAATCAGAGGCAGGGAATTGGATGTGCGGAATCAGAGATGGGGAATCAGAGGTGGGGAATCAGAGGCGGTGAATCAGAGATGGGGAATCAGAGGCGGGGAATCAGAGGCAGGAAATCAGACACGGGGATTCAGAGGCTGGGAATCAGACGGGGGGAATCAAAGGCGGGGAATCAGAGCTGGGGAATCTGAGGCAGGGAATCAGAGTTGGGGATTCAGAGGCGGGGAATCAGATATGGGGAAACAGAGGCGGGGAATCAGAGGCGGGAAAACAGAGGCGGGGAATTAGATATGGGGAATCAGAGGTGGGGAATCAGAGGTGGTGAATCAGTGGGGGAATCACAGGCGGGGAATCAGAGGCAGGGAATAGAACGCGGGGAATCAGAGGCAGGGAATCAGAGCTGGGGAATCAGAGGCGGGGAATCATAGTTGGGAATCAGAGGCGGGGAATCAGATATGGGGAAACAGAGGCGGGGAATCAGAGGCGGGGAAACAGAGGCGGGGAATCAGATATGGGGAATCAGAGGCGGGGAATCAGAGCTGGGGAATCAGAGGCGGGGAATCAGAGTTGGGGCATCAGAGGTGGGGAATTAGATATAGGGAAACAGAGGCGGGGAATCAGATATGGGGAATCAGAGGTGGGGAATCAGGGGCGGGGAATCAGTGGCAGGGAATCAGAGCTGGGGAATCAGAGGTGGGGAATCAGAGCTGGGGAAACAGAGGCGGGGAATCAGATATGGGGAATCAGAGGTGGGGAATCAGGGGCGGGGAAACAGTGGCAGGGAATCAGAGGCCGGGAATAAAAGGCGGGGAATCAGAGCTGGGGAATCAGAGGCGGGGAATCAGAGTTGGGGAATCAGAGGAGGGGAATCAGATATGGGGAAACAGAGGCCGGGAATCAGAGGCAGGGAAACAGAGGCGGGGAATCAGATATGGGGAATCAGAGGTGGGGAATTAGAGGTTGCGAATCAGAGGCGGGGAATCAGAGGCTGGGAATCAGAGGCAGGGAATCGGATGTGCGGAATCAGAGATGGGGAATCAGAGGTGGGGATTCAGAGGTGGTGAATCAGAGAAGGGGAATCAGAGGCTGGGAATCAGAGGCAGGGAATCAGACGCAGGGAATCAGAGGCGGGGAATCATAGCTGGCGAATTAGAGGAGGGGAATCAGAGTTGGGGAATCAGAGGCGGGGAATCAGATATCGGGAAACAGAGGCGGGGAATCAGAGGCGGGGAAACAGAGGCGGGGAATCAGATATGGGGAATCAGAGGTGGAGAATCAGAGGCAGGGAATCAGATGTGCGGAATCAGAGATGGGGAATCAGAGGCAGGGAATCAGAATCAGAAGCAGGGAATCAGTGGCAGGGAATCAGAGGCCGGGAATAAAAGGCGGGCAATCAGAGGCAGGGAATCGGATGTGCGGAATCAGAGATGGGGAATCAGAGGTGGGGATTCAGAGGTGGTGAATCAGAGAAGGGGAATCAGAGGCTGGGAATCAGAGGCAGGGAATCAGATGCAGGGAATCAGAGGCGGGGAATCATAGCTGGCGAATTAGAGGAGGGGAATCAGAGTTGGGGAATCAGAGGCGGGGAATCAGATATGGGGTAACAGAGGCGGGGAATCAGAGGTGGGGAAACAGAGGCGGGGAATCAGATATGGGGAATCAGAGGTGGGGAATCAGGGGCAGGGAATCAGTGGCAGGGAATCAGACGCGGGGAATCAGAGGCGGGGAATCAGAGGCGGGGAATCAGAGGCGGGGAATCAGAGGCAGGGAATCGGATGTGCGGAATCAGAGATGGGGAATCAGAGGTGGGGATTCAGAGGTGGTGAATCAGAGAAGGGGAATCAGAGGCTGGGAATCAGAGGCAGGGAATCAGACGCAGGGAATCAGAGGCGGGGAATCATAGCTGGCGAATTAGAGGAGGGGAATCAGAGTTGGGGAAACAGAGGCGGGGAATCAGATATGGGGAATCAGAGGTGGGGAATCAGGGGCAGGGAATCAGTGGCAGGGAATCAGAGGCGGGGAATCATAGCTGGCGAATTAGAGGAAGGGAATCAGAGTTGGGGAAACAGAGGCGGGGAATCAGATATGGGGAATCAGAGGTGGGGAATCAGGGGCAGGGAATCAGTGGCAGGGAATCAGACGCGGGGAATCAGAGACGGGGAATCAGAGGCAGGGAATCAGACACGGGGAATCAGAGGCGGGGAATCAGAGATGGGGAATCAGAGGCGGGGAATCAGAGGCAGGGAATCAGAGGCCGGGAATCAGATGCTGGGAATAAGAGGCCGGGAATCAGAGGTGGGGAAACAGAGGCGGGGAATCAGATATGGGGAATCAGAGGTGGGGAATCAGAGGCGGGGAATCAGTGGCAGGGAATCAGAGGCCGGGAATAAAAGGCGGGGAATCAAAGCTGGGGAATCAGAGGCGGGGAATCAGAGTTGGGGAATCAGAGGAGGGGAATCAGATATGGGGAAACAGAGGCCGGGAATCAGAGGCAGGGAAACAGAGGCGGGGAATCAGATATGGGAAATCAGAGGTGGGGAATTAGAGGTTGCGAATCAGAGGCGGGATATCAGAGGCGGGGAATCAGAGGCAGGGAATCGGATGTGCGGAATCAGAGATGGGGAATCAGAGGTGGGGATTCAGAGGTGGTGAATCAGAGAAGGGGAATCAGAGGCTGGGAATCAGAGGCAGGGAATCAGATCAGGGAATCAGAGGCGGGGAATCATAGCTGGCGAATTAGAGGAGGGGAATCAGAGTTGGGGAATCAGAGGCGGGGAATCAGATATGGGGAAACAGAGGCGGGGAATCAGAGGCGGGGAAACAGAGGCGGGGAATCAGATATGGGGAATCAGAGGTGGGGAATCAGAGGCAGGGAATCAGATGTGCGGAATCAGAGATGGGGAATCAGAGGCAGGGAATCAGAATCAGAAGCAGGGAATCAGAGGCCGGGAATCAGAGGCCGGAATCAGATGCTGGGAATCAGAGGCCTGGAATCAGAGGCGGGGAATCAGAGGCAGGGAATCAGATGCGGGGAATCAGAGGCGGGGAATCAGAGCTGGGGAATCAGAGGCAGGGTATTAGAGTTGGGGAATCAGAGGCGGGGAATCAGATATGGGGAAACAGAGGTGGGGAATCAGAGGCGGGGAAACAGAGGCAGGGAATCAGATATGGGGAATCAGAGGCGGGGAATCAGAGGTGGGGAATCATAGGCAGGGAATCGGATGTGCGGAATCAGAGATGGGGAATCAGAGGCCGGGAATCAGAGGTTGTGAATCAGATATGGGGAATCAGAGGCGGGGAATCAGAGGCAGGGAATCAGACGCGGGGAATCAGAGGTGGGCAATCAGAGGCGGGGAATCAGATATGGGTAATCAGAGGTGGGGAATCAGAGGCGGGGAAACAGGCGGGGAATCAGATATGGGGAATCAGAGGTGGGGCATCAGAGGTTGTGAATCACAGATGGGGAATTAGAGGCGGGGAATCAGAGGCAGGGAATCAGACGCGGGGAATCAGAGGCGGGGATTCAGAGCTGGGGAATCAGAAGCGGGGAATCAGAGTTGGGGAATCAGAGGCGGGGAATCAGATATGGGGAATCAGAGGCAGGGAATCAGAGGCGGGGAATCAGAGGCAGGGAATCAGAAGTGGGGAATCTGAGGCGGGGAATCAAAGCTGGGGAATCAGAGGTGGGGAATCAGAGTTGGGGAATCAGAGGCAGGGAATTGGATGTGCGGAATCAGAGATGGGGAATCAGAGGTGGGGAATCAGAGGCTGTGAATCAGAGATGGGGAATCAGAGGCGGGGAATCAGAGGCAGGAAATCAGACACGGGGATTCAGAGGCTGGGAATCAGACGGGGGGAATCAAAGGCGGGGAATCAGAGCTGGGGAATCTGAGGCAGGGAATCAGAGTTGGGGATTCAGAGGCGGGGAATCAGATATGGGGAAACAGAGGCGGGGAATCAGAGGCGGGAAAACAGAGGCGGGGAATTAGATATGGGGAATCAGAGGTGGGGAATCAGAGGTGGTGAATCAGTGGGGGAATCACAGGCGGGGAATCAGAGGCAGGGAATAGAACGCGGGGAATCAGAGGCAGGGAATCAGAGCTGGGGAATCAGAGGCGGGGAATCATAGTTGGGAATCAGAGGCGGGGAATCAGATATGGGGAAACAGAGGCGGGGAATCAGAGGCGGGGAAACAGAGGCGGGGAATCAGATATGGGGAATCAGATGCAGGGAATCAGAGGCGGGGAATCAGAGCTGGGGAATCAGAGGCGGGGAATCAGAGTTGGGGCATCAGAGGTGGGGAATTAGATATAGGGAAACAGAGGCGGGGAATCAGAGGCGGGGAAACAGAGGCGGGGAATCAGATATGGGGAATCAGAGGTGGGGAATCAGAGGCAGGGAATCAGATGTGCGGAATCAGAGATGGGGAATCAGAGGCAGGGAATCAGAATCAGAAGCGGGGAATCAGAGGCCGGGAATAAGAGGCAGGGAATCAGATGCTGGGAATAAGAGACTGGGAATCAGAGGTGGGGTATCAGAGTCCGGGAATTAGAGATGGGGATTCAGAGGCGGGGAATGAGATATGGAGAATCAGAGGCAGGGAATCAGAGGCGGGGAAACAGAGGTGGGGAATCAGATATGGGGAATCAGAGGTGGCGAATCAAAGGCGGTGAATCAGAGATGGGGAATCAGAGGCGGGGAATCAGAGGCAGGGAATCAGATGCGGGGAATCAGAGGCGGGGAATCGGAGCTGGCGAATCAGAGGCGGGGAATCAGAGGTGGGCAATCAGAGGCGGGGAATCAGATATGGGGAATCAGAGGCGGGGAATCAGAGGCGGGGAAACAGAGGCGGGGAATCAAATATAGGGAATCAGAGGTGGGGAATCAGAGGTTGTGAATCAGAGATGGGGAATCAAGGCGGGGAATCAGAGGCAGGGAATCAGACGCGGGGAATCAGAGGCGGGGATTCAGAGCTGGGGAATCAGAGGCAGGGAATCAGAGTTGGGGAATCAGAGTTGGGGAATCAGATATGGGGAATCAGAGGCGGGGAATCAGAGGCGGGGAAACAGAGGCGGGGAATCAGATATGGGGAATCAGAGGTGGGGAATTAGATATAGGGAAACAGAGGCGGGGAATCAGAGGCGGGGAAACAGAGGCGGGGAAACAGAGGCGGTGAATCAGATATGGGGAATCAGAGGTGGGGAATCCGAGGTTGGGAATCAGAGGCAGGGAATCAGAGGCGGGGAATCAGAGGCGGGGAATCAGAGGAAGGGAATCAGATGTGCGGAATCGGAGATGGGGAATCAGAGGCAGGGAATCAGAGGCGGGGAATCAGAGGCGGGGAATCAGAGGCCGGTAATCAGATATGGGGAAACAGAGGCGGGGAATCCGAGGCGGGGAAACAGAGGCGGGGAATCAGATATGGGAAATCAGAGGTGGGGAATCAGAGGTTGGGAATCAGAGGCAGGGAATCAGAGGCTTCGAATCAGATGCAGGGAATCAGATGCGGGGAATCAGAGGCGGGGAATCAGAGCTGAGGAATCAGAGGTGGGGAATCAGATTTGGGGAATCAGAGGCGGGGACTTAGATATTGGGAAACAGAGGCGGGGAATCAGAGGCGGGGAAACCCAGGCGGGTAATCAGATATGGGGAATCAGAGGTGGGGAATCAGAGGCAAGGAATCAGATGTGCGGAATCAGAGATGGGGAATCAGAGGCAGGGAATCAGAATCAGAAGCAGGGAATCAGAGGCCGGGAATCAGAGGCCGGAATCAGAGGTGGGGAATCAGCGGCAGGGAATCAGATGCGGGGAATCAGAGGCGGGGAATCAGAGCTGGGGAATCAGAGGCGGGGTATTAGAGTTGGGGAATCAGAGGCGGGGAATCAGATATGGGGAAACAGAGGTGGGGAATCAGAGGCGGGGAAACAGAGGCAGGGAATCAGATATGGGGAATCAGAGGCGGGGAATCAGAGGTGGGGAATCATAGGCAGGGAATCGGATGTGCGGAATCAGAGATGGGGAATCAGAGGCCGGGAATCAGAGGTGGTGAATCAGAGATGGGGAATCAGAGGCGGGGAATCAGAGGCAGGGAATCAGACGCGGGGAATCAGAGGTGGGCAATCAGAGGCGGGGAATCAGATATGGGGAATCAGAGGCGGGGAATCAGAGGCGGGGAAACAGAGGCGGGGAATCAGATATGGGGAATCAGAGGTGGGGCATCAGAGGTTGTGAATCACAGATGGGGAATTAGAGGCGGGGAATCAGAGGCAGGGAATCAGACGCGGGGAATCAGAGGCGGGGATTCAGAGCTGGGGAATAAGAAGCGGGGAATCAGAGTTGGGGAATCAGAGGCGGGGAATCAGATATGGGGAATCAGAGGCAGGGAATCAGAGGCGGGGAATCAGAGGCAGGGAATCAGAAGTGGGGAATCTGAGGCGGGGAATCAGAGCTGGGGAATCAGAGGTGGGGAATCAGAGTTGGGGAATCAGAGGCAGGGAATTGGATGTGCGGAATCAGAGATGGGGAATCAGAGGTGGGGAATCAGAGGCGGTGAATCAGAGATGGGGAAGCAGAGGCGGGGAATCAGAGGCAGGAAATCAGACACGGGGATTCAGAGGCTGGGAATCAGACGGGGGGAATCAAAGGCGGGGAATCAGAGCTGGGGAATCTGAGGCAGGGAATCAGAGTTGGGGATTCAGAGGCGGGGAATCAGATATGGGGAAACAGAGGCGGGGAATCAGAGGCGGGAAAACAGAGGCGGGGAATTAGATATGGGGAATCAGAGGTGGGGAATCAGAGGTGGTGAATCAGTGGGGGAATCACAGGCGGGGAATCAGAGGCAGGGAATAGAACGCGGGGAATAAGAGGCAGGGAATCAGAGCTGGGGAATCAGAGGCGGGGAATCATAGTTGGGAATCAGAGGCGGGGAATCAGATATGGGGAAACAGAGGCGGGGAATCAGAGGCGGGGAAACAGAGGCGGGGAATCAGATATGGGGAATCGGATGCAGGGAATCAGAGGCGGGGAATCAGAGCTGGGGAATCAGAGGCGGGGAATCAGAGTTGGGGCATCAGAGGTGGGGAATTAGATATAGGGAAACAGAGGCGGGGAATCAGAGGCGGGGAAACAGAGGCGGGGAATCAGATATGGGGAATCAGAGGTGGGGAATCAGAGGCAGGGAATCAGATGTGCGGAATCAGAGATGGGGAATCAGAGGCAGGGAATCAGAATCAGAAGCGGGGAATCAGAGGCCGGGAATAAGAGGCAGGGAATCAGATGCTGGGAATAAGAGACTGGGAATCAGAGGTGGGGAATCAGAGTCCGGGAATCAGAGATGGGGATTCAGAGGCGGGGAATGAGATATGGAGAATCAGAGGCAGGGAATCAGAGGCGGGGAAACAGAGGTGGGGAATCAGATATGGGGAATCAGAGGTGGCGAATCAAAGGCGGTGAATCAGAGATGGGGAATCAGAGGCGGGGAATCAGAGGCAGGGAATCAGATGCGGGGAATCAGAGGCGGGGAATCGGAGCTGGCGAATCAGAGGCGGGGAATCAGAGGTGGGCAATCAGAGGCGGGGAATCAGATATGGGGAATCAGAGGCGGGGAATCAGAGGTGGGGAAACAGAGGCGGGGAATCAAATATAGGGAATCAGAGGTGGGGAATCAGAGGTTGTGAATCAGAGATGGGGAATCAAGGCGGGGAATCAGAGGCAGGGAATCAGACGCGGGGAATCAGAGGCGGGGATTCAGAGCTGGGGAATCAGAGGCAGGGAATCAGAGTTGGGGAATCAGAGTTGGGGAATCAGATATGGGGAATCAGAGGCGGGGAATCAGAGGCGGGGAAACAGAGGCGGGGAATCAGATATGGGGAATCAGAGGTGGGGAATTAGATATAGGGAAACAGAGGCGGGGAATCAGAGGCGGGGAAACAGAGGCGGGGAAACAGAGGCGGTGAATCAGATATGGGGAATCAGAGGTGGGGAATCCGAGGTTGGGAATCAGAGGCAGGGAATCAGAGGCGGGGAATCAGAGGCGGGGAATCAGAGGAAGGGAATCAGATGTGCGGAATCGGAGATGGGGAATCAGAGGCAGGGAATCAGAGGCGGGGAATCAGAGGCGGGGAATCAGAGGCCGGTAATCAGATATGGGGAAACAGAGGCGGGGAATCCGAGGCGGGGAAACAGAGGCGGGGAATCAGATATGGGGAATCAGAGGTGGGGAATCAGAGGTTGGGAATCAGAGGCAGGGAATCAGAGGCTTGGAATCAGATGCAGGGAATAAGATGCGGGGAATCAGAGGCGGGGAATCAGAGCTGAGGAATCAGAGGTGGGGAATCAGATTTGGGGAATCAGAGGCGGGGACTTAGATATTGGGAAACAGAGGCGGGGAATCAGAGGTGGGGAAACCCAGGCGGGGAATCAGATATGGGGAATCAGAGGTGGGGAATCAGAGGCAAGGAATCAGATGTGCGGAATCAGAGATGGGGAATCAGAGGCAGGGAATCAGAATCAGAAGCAGGGAATCAGAGGCCGGGAATCAGAGGCCGGAATCAGAGGTGGGGAATCAGCGGCAGGGAATCAGATGCGGGGAATCAGAGGCGGGGAATCAGAGCTGGGGAATCAGAGGCGGGGTATTAGAGTTGGGGAATCAGAGGCGGGGAATCAGATATGGGGAAACAGAGGTGGGGAATCAGAGGCGGGGAAACAGAGGCAGGGAATCAGATATGGGGAATCAGAGGCGGGGAATCAGAGGTGGGGAATCATAGGCAGGGAATCGGATGTGCGGAATCAGAGATGGGGAATCAGAGGCCGGGAATCAGAGGTGGTGAATCAGAGATGGGGAATCAGAGGCGGGGAATCAGAGGCAGGGAATCAGACGCGGGGAATCAGAGGTGGGCAATCAGAGGCGGGGAATCAGATATGGGGAATCAGAGGCGGGGAATCAGAGGCGGGGAAACAGAGGCGGGGAATCAGATATGGGGAATCAGAGGTGGGGCATCAGAGGTTGTGAATCACAGATGGGGAATTAGAGGCGGGGAATCAGAGGCAGGGAATCAGACGCGGGGAATCAGAGGCGGGGATTCAGAGCTGGGGAATCAGAGGCGGGGAATCAGAGTTGGGGAATCAGAGGCGGGGAATCAGATATGGGGAATCAGAGGCAGGGAATCAGAGGCGGGAAAACAGAGGCGGGGAATCAGATATGGGGAATCAGAGGTGGGGAATCAGAGGTGTGGATTCAGAGTCGGGGAATCAGAGGCAGGGAATCGGTTGTGCGGAATCAGAGATGGGGAATCAGATGTGGGGAATCAGAGGCAGTGAATCAGAGATGGGGAATCAGAGGCGGGGAATCAGAGGCAAGAAATCAGACGGGGATTCAGAGGCTGGGAATCAGACGGGGGGAATCAAAGGCGGGGAATCAGAGCTGGTGAATCAGAGGCAGGGAATCAGAGTTGGGGATTCAGAGGCGGGGAATCAGATATGGGGAAACAGAGGCGGGGAATGAGAGGCGGGCAAGCAGAGGCGGGGAATTAGATATGGGGAATCAGAGGTGGGGAATCAGAGGTGGTGAATCAGAGATGGGGAATCACAGGAGGGGAATCAGAGGCAGCGAATAGAACGCGGGGAATCAGAGGCAGGGAATCAGAGCTGGGGAATCAGAGGCGGGGAATCAGATATGGGGAAACAGAGGCGGGGAATCAGAGGCGGGGAAACAGAGGCGGGGAATCAGACATGGGGAATCGGTTGCGGGGAATCAGAGGCGGGGAATCAGAGCTGGGGAATCAGAGGCGGGGAATCAGAGTTGGGGCATCAGAGGTGGGGAATTAGATATGGGGAAACAGATGCGGGGAATCAGAGGCGGGGAAACAGAGGCGGGGAATCAGATATGGGGAATCAGAGGTGGGGAATCAGAGGCAGGGAATCAGATGTGCGGAATCAGAGATGGGGAATCAGAGGCAGGGAATCAGAATCAGAAGCGGGGAATCAGAGGCCGGGAATCAGAGGCCGGGAATCAGATGCTGGGAATAAGAGGCCGGGAATCAGAGGTGGGGAATCAGAGTCCGGGAATCAGAGATGGGGATTCAGAGGCGGGGAATGAGATATGGAGAATCAGAGGCGGGGAATCAGAGGCGGGGAAACAGAGGTGGGGAATCCGATATGGAGAATCAGAGGTGGGGAATCAAAAACGGTGAATCAGAGTTGGGGAATCAGAGGCGGGGAATCAGAGGCAGGGAATCAGATGCGGGGATTCAGAGGCGGGGAATCTGAGCTGGCGAATCAGAGGCGGGGAATCAGAGGTGGGCAATCAGAGCCGGGGAATCAGATATGGGGAATCAGAGGCGGGGAATCAGAGGCGGGGAAACAGAGGCGGGGAATCAGAGGCGGGGAAACAGAGGCGGGGAAACAGAGGCGGTGAATCAGATATGGGGAATCAGAGGTGGGGAATCCGAGGTTGGGAATCAGAGGCAGGGAATCAGAGGCGGGGAATCAGAGGCGGGGAATCAGAGGAAGGGAATCAGATGTGCGGAATCGGAGATGGGGAATCAGAGGCAGGGAATCAGAGGCGGGGAATCAGAGGCGGGGAATCAGAGGCCGGTAATCAGATATGGGGAAACAGAGGCGGGGAATCCGAGGCGGGGAAACAGAGGCGGGGAATCAGATATGGGAAATCAGAGGTGGGGAATCAGAGGTTGGGAATCAGAGGCAGGGAATCAGAGGCTTCGAATCAGATGCAGGGAATCAGATGCGGGGAATCAGAGGCGGGGAATCAGAGCTGAGGAATCAGAGGTGGGGAATCAGATTTGGGGAATCAGAGGCGGGGAATCAGATATGGGGAATCAGAGGTGGGGAATCAGAGGCAAGGAATCAGATGTGCGGAATCAGAGATGGGGAATCAGAGGCAGGGAATCAGAATCAGAAGCAGGGAATCAGAGGCCGGGAATCAGAGGCCGGAATCAGAGGTGGGGAATCAGCGGCAGGGAATCAGATGCGGGGAATCAGAGGCGGGGAATCAGAGCTGGGGAATCAGAGGCGGGGTATTAGAGTTGGGGAATCAGAGGCGGGGAATCAGATATGGGGAAACAGAGGTGGGGAATCAGAGGCGGGGAAACAGAGGCAGGGAATCAGATATGGGGAATCAGAGGCGGGGAATCAGAGGTGGGGAATCATAGGCAGGGAATCGGATGTGCGGAATCAGAGATGGGGAATCAGAGGCCGGGAATCAGAGGTGGTGAATCAGAGATGGGGAATCAGAGGCGGGGAATCAGAGGCAGGGAATCAGACGCGGGGAATCAGAGGTGGGCAATCAGAGGCGGGGAATCAGATATGGGGAATCAGAGGCGGGGAATCAGAGGCGGGGAAACAGAGGCGGGGAATCAGATATGGGGAATCAGAGGTGGGGCATCAGAGGTTGTGAATCACAGATGGGGAATTAGAGGCGGGGAATCAGAGGCAGGGAATCAGACGCGGGGAATCAGAGGCGGGGATTCAGAGCTGGGGAATCAGAGGCGGGGAATCAGAGTTGGGGAATCAGAGGCGGGGAATCAGATATGGGGAATCAGAGGCAGGGAATCAGAGGCGGGAAAACAGAGGCGGGGAATCAGATATGGGGAATCAGAGGTGGGGAATCAGAGGTGTGGATTCAGAGTCGGGGAATCAGAGGCAGGGAATCGGTTGTGCGGAATCAGAGATGGGGAATCAGATGTGGGGAATCAGAGGCAGTGAATCAGAGATGGGGAATCAGAGGCGGGGAATCAGAGGCAAGAAATCAGACGGGGATTCAGAGGCTGGGAATCAGACGGGGGGAATCAAAGGCGGGGAATCAGAGCTGGTGAATCAGAGGCAGGGAATCAGAGTTGGGGATTCAGAGGCGGGGAATCAGATATGGGGAAACAGAGGCGGGGAATGAGAGGCGGGCAAGCAGAGGCGGGGAATTAGATATGGGGAATCAGAGGTGGGGAATCAGAGGTGGTGAATCAGAGATGGGGAATCACAGGAGGGGAATCAGAGGCAGCGAATAGAACGCGGGGAATCAGAGGCAGGGAATCAGAGCTGGGGAATCAGAGGCGGGGAATCAGATATGGGGAAACAGAGGCGGGGAATCAGAGGCGGGGAAACAGAGGCGGGGAATCAGACATGGGGAATCGGTTGCGGGGAATCAGAGGCGGGGAATCAGAGCTGGGGAATCAGAGGCGGGGAATCAGAGTTGGGGCATCAGAGGTGGGGAATTAGATATGGGGAAACAGATGCGGGGAATCAGAGGCGGGGAAACAGAGGCGGGGAATCAGATATGGGGAATCAGAGGTGGGGAATCAGAGGCAGGGAATCAGATGTGCGGAATCAGAGATGGGGAATCAGAGGCAGGGAATCAGAATCAGAAGCGGGGAATCAGAGGCCGGGAATCAGAGGCCGGGAATCAGATGCTGGGAATAAGAGGCCGGGAATCAGAGGTGGGGAATCAGAGTCCGGGAATCAGAGATGGGGATTCAGAGGCGGGGAATGAGATATGGAGAATCAGAGGCGGGGAATCAGAGGCGGGGAAACAGAGGTGGGGAATCCGATATGGAGAATCAGAGGTGGGGAATCAAAAACGGTGAATCAGAGTTGGGGAATCAGAGGCGGGGAATCAGAGGCAGGGAATCAGATGCGGGGATTCAGAGGCGGGGAATCTGAGCTGGCGAATCAGAGGCGGGGAATCAGAGGTGGGCAATCAGAGCCGGGGAATCAGATATGGGGAATCAGAGGCGGGGAATCAGAGGCGGGGAAACAGAGGCGGGGAATCAGAGGCGGGGAAACAGAGGCGGGGAAACAGAGGCGGTGAATCAGATATGGGGAATCAGAGGTGGGGAATCCGAGGTTGGGAATCAGAGGCAGGGAATCAGAGGCGGGGAATCAGAGGCGGGGAATCAGAGGAAGGGAATCAGATGTGCGGAATCGGAGATGGGGAATCAGAGGCAGGGAATCAGAGGCGGGGAATCAGAGGCGGGGAATCAGAGGCCGGTAATCAGATATGGGGAAACAGAGGCGGGGAATCCGAGGCGGGGAAACAGAGGCGGGGAATCAGATATGGGAAATCAGAGGTGGGGAATCAGAGGTTGGGAATCAGAGGCAGGGAATCAGAGGCTTCGAATCAGATGCAGGGAATCAGATGCGGGGAATCAGAGGCGGGGAATCAGAGCTGAGGAATCAGAGGTGGGGAATCAGATTTGGGGAATCAGAGGCGGGGAATCAGATATGGGGAATCAGAGGTGGGGAATCAGAGGCAAGGAATCAGATGTGCGGAATCAGAGATGGGGAATCAGAGGCAGGGAATCAGAATCAGAAGCAGGGAATCAGAGGCCGGGAATCAGAGGCCGGAATCAGAGGTGGGGAATCAGCGGCAGGGAATCAGATGCGGGGAATCAGAGGCGGGGAATCAGAGCTGGGGAATCAGAGGCGGGGTATTAGAGTTGGGGAATCAGAGGCGGGGAATCAGATATGGGGAAACAGAGGTGGGGAATCAGAGGCGGGGAAACAGAGGCAGGGAATCAGATATGGGGAATCAGAGGCGGGGAATCAGAGGTGGGGAATCATAGGCAGGGAATCGGATGTGCGGAATCAGAGATGGGGAATCAGAGGCCGGGAATCAGAGGTGGTGAATCAGAGATGGGGAATCAGAGGCGGGGAATCAGAGGCAGGGAATCAGACGCGGGGAATCAGAGGTGGGCAATCAGAGGCGGGGAATCAGATATGGGGAATCAGAGGCGGGGAATCAGAGGCGGGGAAACAGAGGCGGGGAATCAGATATGGGGAATCAGAGGTGGGGCATCAGAGGTTGTGAATCACAGATGGGGAATTAGAGGCGGGGAATCAGAGGCAGGGAATCAGACGCGGGGAATCAGAGGCGGGGATTCAGAGCTGGGGAATAAGAAGCGGGGAATCAGAGTTGGGGAATCAGAGGCGGGGAATCAGATATGGGGAATCAGAGGCAGGGAATCAGAGGCGGGGAATCAGAGGCAGGGAATCAGAAGTGGGGAATCTGAGGCGGGGAATCAGAGCTGGGGAATCAGAGGTGGGGAATCAGAGTTGGGGAATCAGAGGCAGGGAATTGGATGTGCGGAATCAGAGATGGGGAATCAGAGGTGGGGAATCAGAGGCGGTGAATCAGAGATGGGGAAGCAGAGGCGGGGAATCAGAGGCAGGAAATCAGACACGGGGATTCAGAGGCTGGGAATCAGACGGGGGGAATCAAAGGCGGGGAATCAGAGCTGGGGAATCTGAGGCAGGGAATCAGAGTTGGGGATTCAGAGGCGGGGAATCAGATATGGGGAAACAGAGGCGGGGAATCAGAGGCGGGAAAACAGAGGCGGGGAATTAGATATGGGGAATCAGAGGTGGGGAATCAGAGGTGGTGAATCAGTGGGGGAATCACAGGCGGGGAATCAGAGGCAGGGAATAGAACGCGGGGAATAAGAGGCAGGGAATCAGAGCTGGGGAATCAGAGGCGGGGAATCATAGTTGGGAATCAGAGGCGGGGAATCAGATATGGGGAAACAGAGGCGGGGAATCAGAGGCGGGGAAACAGAGGCGGGGAATCAGATATGGGGAATCGGATGCAGGGAATCAGAGGCGGGGAATCAGAGCTGGGGAATCAGAGGCGGGGAATCAGAGTTGGGGCATCAGAGGTGGGGAATTAGATATAGGGAAACAGAGGCGGGGAATCAGAGGCGGGGAAACAGAGGCGGGGAATCAGATATGGGGAATCAGAGGTGGGGAATCAGAGGCAGGGAATCAGATGTGCGGAATCAGAGATGGGGAATCAGAGGCAGGGAATCAGAATCAGAAGCGGGGAATCAGAGGCCGGGAATAAGAGGCAGGGAATCAGATGCTGGGAATAAGAGACTGGGAATCAGAGGTGGGGAATCAGAGTCCGGGAATCAGAGATGGGGATTCAGAGGCGGGGAATGAGATATGGAGAATCAGAGGCAGGGAATCAGAGGCGGGGAAACAGAGGTGGGGAATCAGATATGGGGAATCAGAGGTGGCGAATCAAAGGCGGTGAATCAGAGATGGGGAATCAGAGGCGGGGAATCAGAGGCAGGGAATCAGATGCGGGGAATCAGAGGCGGGGAATCGGAGCTGGCGAATCAGAGGCGGGGAATCAGAGGTGGGCAATCAGAGGCGGGGAATCAGATATGGGGAATCAGAGGCGGGGAATCAGAGGTGGGGAAACAGAGGCGGGGAATCAAATATAGGGAATCAGAGGTGGGGAATCAGAGGTTGTGAATCAGAGATGGGGAATCAAGGCGGGGAATCAGAGGCAGGGAATCAGACGCGGGGAATCAGAGGCGGGGATTCAGAGCTGGGGAATCAGAGGCAGGGAATCAGAGTTGGGGAATCAGAGTTGGGGAATCAGATATGGGGAATCAGAGGCGGGGAATCAGAGGCGGGGAAACAGAGGCGGGGAATCAGATATGGGGAATCAGAGGTGGGGAATTAGAGGCGGGGAATCAGAGGCGGGGAAACAGAGGCGGGGAAACAGAGGCGGTGAATCAGATATGGGGAATCAGAGGTGGGGAATCCGAGGTTGGGAATCAGAGGCAGGGAATCAGAGGCGGGGAATCAGAGGCGGGGAATCAGAGGAAGGGAATCAGATGTGCGGAATCGGAGATGGGGAATCAGAGGCAGGGAATCAGAGGCGGGGAATCAGAGGCGGGGAATCAGAGGCCGGTAATCAGATATGGGGAAACAGAGGCGGGGAATCCGAGGCGGGGAAACAGAGGCGGGGA
Organism: Narcine bancroftii; assembly: GCF_036971445.1. Taxonomy (NCBI): domain Eukaryota; kingdom Metazoa; phylum Chordata; class Chondrichthyes; order Torpediniformes; family Narcinidae; genus Narcine; species Narcine bancroftii. The sequence continues at coordinate 106,694,802 of NC_091474.1, read as the reverse complement.
ATCAGATATGGGGAATCAGAGGTGGGGAATCAGAGGTTGGGAATCAGAGGCAGGGAATCAGAGGCTTGGAATCAGATGCAGGGAATAAGATGCGGGGAATCAGAGGCGGGGAATCAGAGCTGAGGAATCAGAGGTGGGGAATCAGATTTGGGGAATCAGAGGCGGGGACTTAGATATTGGGAAACAGAGGCGGGGAATCAGAGGTGGGGAAACCCAGGCGGGGAATCAGATATGGGGAATCAGAGGTGGGGAATCAGAGGCAAGGAATCAGATGTGCGGAATCAGAGATGGGGAATCAGAGGCAGGGAATCAGAATCAGAAGCAGGGAATCAGAGGCCGGGAATCAGAGGCCGGAATCAGAGGTGGGGAATCAGCGGCAGGGAATCAGATGCGGGGAATCAGAGGCGGGGAATCAGAGCTGGGGAATCAGAGGCGGGGTATTAGAGTTGGGGAATCAGAGGCGGGGAATCAGATATGGGGAAACAGAGGTGGGGAATCAGAGGCGGGGAAACAGAGGCAGGGAATCAGATATGGGGAATCAGAGGCGGGGAATCAGAGGTGGGGAATCATAGGCAGGGAATCGGATGTGCGGAATCAGAGATGGGGAATCAGAGGCCGGGAATCAGAGGTGGTGAATCAGAGATGGGGAATCAGAGGCGGGGAATCAGAGGCAGGGAATCAGACGCGGGGAATCAGAGGTGGGCAATCAGAGGCGGGGAATCAGATATGGGGAATCAGAGGCGGGGAATCAGAGGCGGGGAAACAGAGGCGGGGAATCAGATATGGGGAATCAGAGGTGGGGCATCAGAGGTTGTGAATCACAGATGGGGAATTAGAGGCGGGGAATCAGAGGCAGGGAATCAGACGCGGGGAATCAGAGGCGGGGATTCAGAGCTGGGGAATCAGAGGCGGGGAATCAGAGTTGGGGAATCAGAGGCGGGGAATCAGATATGGGGAATCAGAGGCAGGGAATCAGAGGCGGGAAAACAGAGGCGGGGAATCAGATATGGGGAATCAGAGGTGGGGAATCAGAGGTGTGGATTCAGAGTCGGGGAATCAGAGGCAGGGAATCGGTTGTGCGGAATCAGAGATGGGGAATCAGATGTGGGGAATCAGAGGCAGTGAATCAGAGATGGGGAATCAGAGGCGGGGAATCAGAGGCAAGAAATCAGACGGGGATTCAGAGGCTGGGAATCAGACGGGGGGAATCAAAGGCGGGGAATCAGAGCTGGTGAATCAGAGGCAGGGAATCAGAGTTGGGGATTCAGAGGCGGGGAATCAGATATGGGGAAACAGAGGCGGGGAATGAGAGGCGGGCAAGCAGAGGCGGGGAATTAGATATGGGGAATCAGAGGTGGGGAATCAGAGGTGGTGAATCAGAGATGGGGAATCACAGGAGGGGAATCAGAGGCAGCGAATAGAACGCGGGGAATCAGAGGCAGGGAATCAGAGCTGGGGAATCAGAGGCGGGGAATCAGATATGGGGAAACAGAGGCGGGGAATCAGAGGCGGGGAAACAGAGGCGGGGAATCAGACATGGGGAATCGGTTGCGGGGAATCAGAGGCGGGGAATCAGAGCTGGGGAATCAGAGGCGGGGAATCAGAGTTGGGGCATCAGAGGTGGGGAATTAGATATGGGGAAACAGATGCGGGGAATCAGAGGCGGGGAAACAGAGGCGGGGAATCAGATATGGGGAATCAGAGGTGGGGAATCAGAGGCAGGGAATCAGATGTGCGGAATCAGAGATGGGGAATCAGAGGCAGGGAATCAGAATCAGAAGCGGGGAATCAGAGGCCGGGAATCAGAGGCCGGGAATCAGATGCTGGGAATAAGAGGCCGGGAATCAGAGGTGGGGAATCAGAGTCCGGGAATCAGAGATGGGGATTCAGAGGCGGGGAATGAGATATGGAGAATCAGAGGCGGGGAATCAGAGGCGGGGAAACAGAGGTGGGGAATCCGATATGGAGAATCAGAGGTGGGGAATCAAAAACGGTGAATCAGAGTTGGGGAATCAGAGGCGGGGAATCAGAGGCAGGGAATCAGATGCGGGGATTCAGAGGCGGGGAATCTGAGCTGGCGAATCAGAGGCGGGGAATCAGAGGTGGGCAATCAGAGCCGGGGAATCAGATATGGGGAATCAGAGGCGGGGAATCAGAGGCGGGGAAACAGAGGCGGGGAATCAGATATGGGGAATCAGAGGTGGGGAATCAGAGGTTGTGAACCAGAGATGGGGAATCAAGGCGGGGAATCAGAGGGAGGGAATCAGACGCGGGGAATCAGAGGCGGGGTTTCAGAGCTGGGGAATCAGAGGCGGGGAATCAGAGTTGGGGAATCAGAGGCAGGGAATCAGATATGGGGAATCAGAGGCGGGGAATCAGAGGCGGGGAAACAGAGGCGGGGAATCAGATATGGGGAATCAGAGGTGGGGAATCAGGGGCAGGGAATCAGTGGCAGGGAATCAGAGGCGGGGAATCTGAGGCGGGGAATCAGAGGCTGGGAATCAGACATGGGGAATCAGAGGCGGGGAATCAGAGATGGCGAATCAGAGGCGGGGAATCAGAGGCAGGGAATCGGACGCCGGGAATCAGAGGCGGGGAATCAGAGTTGGGGAATCAGAGGCGGGGAATCAGAGTTGGGGAATCAGAGGCGAGGAATCAGATATGGGGAAATAGAGGCGGGGAATCAGATATGGGGAATCAGAGGTGTGGAATCAGAGGTTGGGAATCAGAGGCAGGGAATCAGAGGCGGGGAAACAGAGGCGGGGAATCAGATATGGGGAATCAGAGGTGGCGAATCAAAGGCGGTGAAACAGAGATGGGGAATCAGGGCAGGGAATCAGAGGCAGGGAATCAGAGCTGGGGAAACAGAGGCGGGGAATCAGATATGGGGAATCAGAGGTGGGGAATCAGGGGCGGGGAATCAGTGGCAGGGAATCAGAGCTGGGGAATCAGAGGTGGGGAATCAGAGATGGGGAAACAGAGGCGGGGAATCAGATATGGGGAATCAAAGGTGGGGAATCAGGGGCGGGGAATCAGTGGCAGGGAATCAGAGGCCGGAAATAAAAGGCGGGGAATCAGAGCTGGGGAATCAGAGGCGGGGAATCAGAGTTGGGGAATCAGAGGAGGGGAATCAGATATGGGGAAACAGAGGCCGGGAATCAGAGGCAGGGAAACAGAGGCGGGGAATCAGATATGGGGAATCAGAGGTTGGGAATTAGAGGTTGCGAATCAGAGGCGGGGAATCAGAGGCTGGGAATCAGAGGCAGGGAATCGGATGTGCGGAATCAGAGATGGGGAATCAGAGGTGGGGATTCAGAGGTGGTGAATCAGAGAAGGGGAATCAGAGGCTGGGAATCAGAGGCAGGGAATCAGACGCAGGGAATCAGAGGCGGGGAATCATAGCTGGCGAATTAGAGGAGGGGAATCAGAGTTGGGGAATCAGAGGCGGGGAATCAGATATCGGGAAACAGAGGCGGGGAATCAGATATGGGGAATCAGAGGTGGGGAATCAGAGGCAGGGAATCAGATGTGCGGAATCAGAGATGGGGAATCAGAGGCAGGGAATCAGAATCAGAAGCAGGGAATCAGTGGCAGGGAATCAGAGGCCGGGAATAAAAGGCGGGGAATCAGAGGCAGGGAATCAGACGCGGGGAATCAGAGGCGGGGATTCAGAGCTGGGGAATCAGAGGCAGGGAATCAGAGTTGGGGAATCAGAGTTGGGGAATCAGATATGGGGAATCAGAGGCGGGGAATCAGAGGCGGGGAAACAGAGGCGGGGAATCAGATATGGGGAATCAGAGGTGGGGAATTAGATATAGGGAAACAGAGGCGGGGAATCAGAGGCGGGGAAACAGAGGCGGGGAAACAGAGGCGGTGAATCAGATATGGGGAATCAGAGGTGGGGAATCCGAGGTTGGGAATCAGAGGCAGGGAATCAGAGGCGGGGAATCAGAGGCGGGGAATCAGAGGAAGGGAATCAGATGTGCGGAATCGGAGATGGGGAATCAGAGGCAGGGAATCAGAGGCGGGGAATCAGAGGCGGGGAATCAGAGGCCGGTAATCAGATATGGGGAAACAGAGGCGGGGAATCCGAGGCGGGGAAACAGAGGCGGGGAATCAGATATGGGGAATCAGAGGTGGGGAATCAGAGGTTGGGAATCAGAGGCAGGGAATCAGAGGCTTGGAATCAGATGCAGGGAATAAGATGCGGGGAATCAGAGGCGGGGAATCAGAGCTGAGGAATCAGAGGTGGGGAATCAGATTTGGGGAATCAGAGGCGGGGACTTAGATATTGGGAAACAGAGGCGGGGAATCAGAGGTGGGGAAACCCAGGCGGGGAATCAGATATGGGGAATCAGAGGTGGGGAATCAGAGGCAAGGAATCAGATGTGCGGAATCAGAGATGGGGAATCAGAGGCAGGGAATCAGAATCAGAAGCAGGGAATCAGAGGCCGGGAATCAGAGGCCGGAATCAGAGGTGGGGAATCAGCGGCAGGGAATCAGATGCGGGGAATCAGAGGCGGGGAATCAGAGCTGGGGAATCAGAGGCGGGGTATTAGAGTTGGGGAATCAGAGGCGGGGAATCAGATATGGGGAAACAGAGGTGGGGAATCAGAGGCGGGGAAACAGAGGCAGGGAATCAGATATGGGGAATCAGAGGCGGGGAATCAGAGGTGGGGAATCATAGGCAGGGAATCGGATGTGCGGAATCAGAGATGGGGAATCAGAGGCCGGGAATCAGAGGTGGTGAATCAGAGATGGGGAATCAGAGGCGGGGAATCAGAGGCAGGGAATCAGACGCGGGGAATCAGAGGTGGGCAATCAGAGGCGGGGAATCAGATATGGGGAATCAGAGGCGGGGAATCAGAGGCGGGGAAACAGAGGCGGGGAATCAGATATGGGGAATCAGAGGTGGGGCATCAGAGGTTGTGAATCACAGATGGGGAATTAGAGGCGGGGAATCAGAGGCAGGGAATCAGACGCGGGGAATCAGAGGCGGGGATTCAGAGCTGGGGAATCAGAGGCGGGGAATCAGAGTTGGGGAATCAGAGGCGGGGAATCAGATATGGGGAATCAGAGGCAGGGAATCAGAGGCGGGAAAACAGAGGCGGGGAATCAGATATGGGGAATCAGAGGTGGGGAATCAGAGGTGTGGATTCAGAGTCGGGGAATCAGAGGCAGGGAATCGGTTGTGCGGAATCAGAGATGGGGAATCAGATGTGGGGAATCAGAGGCAGTGAATCAGAGATGGGGAATCAGAGGCGGGGAATCAGAGGCAAGAAATCAGACGGGGATTCAGAGGCTGGGAATCAGACGGGGGGAATCAAAGGCGGGGAATCAGAGCTGGTGAATCAGAGGCAGGGAATCAGAGTTGGGGATTCAGAGGCGGGGAATCAGATATGGGGAAACAGAGGCGGGGAATGAGAGGCGGGCAAGCAGAGGCGGGGAATTAGATATGGGGAATCAGAGGTGGGGAATCAGAGGTGGTGAATCAGAGATGGGGAATCACAGGAGGGGAATCAGAGGCAGCGAATAGAACGCGGGGAATCAGAGGCAGGGAATCAGAGCTGTGGAATCAGAGGCGGGGAATCAGATATGGGGAAACAGAGGCGGGGAATCAGAGGCGGGGAAACAGAGGCGGGGAATCAGACATGGGGAATCGGTTGCGGGGAATCAGAGGCGGGGAATCAGAGCTGGGGAATCAGAGGCGGGGAATCAGAGTTGGGGCATCAGAGGTGGGGAATTAGATATGGGGAAACAGATGCGGGGAATCAGAGGCGGGGAAACAGAGGCGGGGAATCAGATATGGGGAATCAGAGGTGGGGAATCAGAGGCAGGGAATCAGATGTGCGGAATCAGAGATGGGGAATCAGAGGCAGGGAATCAGAATCAGAAGCGGGGAATCAGAGGCCGGGAATCAGAGGCCGGGAATCAGATGCTGGGAATAAGAGGCCGGGAATCAGAGGTGGGGAATCAGAGTCCGGGAATCAGAGATGGGGATTCAGAGGCGGGGAATGAGATATGGAGAATCAGAGGCGGGGAATCAGAGGCGGGGAAACAGAGGTGGGGAATCCGATATGGAGAATCAGAGGTGGGGAATCAAAAACGGTGAATCAGAGTTGGGGAATCAGAGGCGGGGAATCAGAGGCAGGGAATCAGATGCGGGGATTCAGAGGCGGGGAATCTGAGCTGGCGAATCAGAGGCGGGGAATCAGAGGTGGGCAATCAGAGCCGGGGAATCAGATATGGGGAATCAGAGGCGGGGAATCAGAGGCGGGGAAACAGAGGCGGGGAATCAGATATGGGGAATCAGAGGTGGGGAATCAGAGGTTGTGAACCAGAGATGGGGAATCAAGGCGGGGAATCAGAGGGAGGGAATCAGACGCGGGGAATCAGAGGCGGGGTTTCAGAGCTGGGGAATCAGAGGCGGGGAATCAGAGTTGGGGAATCAGAGGCAGGGAATCAGATATGGGGAATCAGAGGCGGGGAATCAGAGGCGGGGAAACAGAGGCGGGGAATCAGATATGGGGAATCAGAGGTGGGGAATCAGGGGCAGGGAATCAGTGGCAGGGAATCAGAGGCGGGGAATCTGAGGCGGGGAATCAGAGGCTGGGAATCAGACATGGGGAATCAGAGGCGGGGAATCAGAGATGGCGAATCAGAGGCGGGGAATCAGAGGCAGGGAATCGGACGCCGGGAATCAGAGGCGGGGAATCAGAGTTGGGGAATCAGAGGCGGGGAATCAGAGTTGGGGAATCAGAGGCGAGGAATCAGATATGGGGAAATAGAGGCGGGGAATCAGATATGGGGAATCAGAGGTGTGGAATCAGAGGTTGGGAATCAGAGGCAGGGAATCAGAGGCGGGGAAACAGAGGCGGGGAATCAGATATGGGGAATCAGAGGTGGCGAATCAAAGGCGGTGAAACAGAGATGGGGAATCAGGGCAGGGAATCAGAGGCAGGGAATCAGAGCTGGGGAAACAGAGGCGGGGAATCAGATATGGGGAATCAGAGGTGGGGAATCAGGGGCGGGGAATCAGTGGCAGGGAATCAGAGCTGGGGAATCAGAGGTGGGGAATCAGAGATGGGGAAACAGAGGCGGGGAATCAGATATGGGGAATCAAAGGTGGGGAATCAGGGGCGGGGAATCAGTGGCAGGGAATCAGAGGCCGGAAATAAAAGGCGGGGAATCAGAGCTGGGGAATCAGAGGCGGGGAATCAGAGTTGGGGAATCAGAGGAGGGGAATCAGATATGGGGAAACAGAGGCCGGGAATCAGAGGCAGGGAAACAGAGGCGGGGAATCAGATATGGGGAATCAGAGGTTGGGAATTAGAGGTTGCGAATCAGAGGCGGGGAATTAGAGGCTGGGAATCAGAGGCAGGGAATCGGATGTGCGGAATCAGAGATGGGGAATCAGAGGTGGGGATTCAGAGGTGGTGAATCAGAGAAGGGGAATCAGAGGCTGGGAATCAGAGGCAGGGAATCAGACGCAGGGAATCAGAGGCGGGGAATCATAGCTGGCGAATTAGAGGAGGGGAATCAGAGTTGGGGAATCAGAGGCGGGGAATCAGATATCGGGAAACAGAGGCGGGGAATCAGATATGGGGAATCAGAGGTGGGGAATCAGAGGCAGGGAATCAGATGTGCGGAATCAGAGATGGGGAATCAGAGGCAGGGAATCAGAATCAGAAGCAGGGAATCAGTGGCAGGGAATCAGAGGCCGGGAATAAAAGGCGGGGAATCAGAGGCAGGGAATCGGATGTGTGGAATCAGAGATGGGGAATCAGAGGTGGGGATTCAGAGGTGGTGAATCAGAGAAGGGGAATCAGAGGCTGGGAATCAGAGGCAGGGAATCAGATGCAGGGAATCAGAGGCGGGGAATCAGAGCTGGTGAATTAGAGGAGGGGAATCAGAGTTGGGGAATCAGAGGCGGGGAATCAGATATGGGGAAACAGAGGCGGGGAATCAGAGGTGGGGAAACAGAGGTGGGGTATCAGATATGGGGAATCAGAGGTGGGGAATCAGGGGCAGGGAATCAGTGGCAGGGAATCAGACGCGGGGAATCAGAGGCGGGGAATCAGAGGCGGGGAATCAGAGGCGGGGAATCAGAGGCAGGGAATCGGATGTGCGGAATCAGAGATGGGGAATCAGAGGTGGGGATTTAGAGGTGGTGAATCAGAGAAGGGGAATCAGAGGCTGGAAATCAGAGGCAGGGAATCAGACGCAGGGAATCAGAGGCGGGGAATCATAGCTGGCGAATTAGAGGAGGGGAATCAGAGTTGGGGAATCAGAGGCGGGGAATCATATATGGGGAATCAGAGGTGGGGAATCAGGGGCAGGGAATCAGTGGCAGGGAATCAGAGGCGGGGAATCATAGCTGGCGAATTAGAGGAAGGGAATCAGAGTTGGGGAAACAGAGGCGGGGAATCAGATATGGGGAATCAGAGGTGGGGAATCAGGGGCAGGGAATCAGTGGCAGGGAATCAGACGCGGGGAATCAGAGACGGGGAATCAGAGGCAGGGAATCAGACACGGGGAATCAGAGGCGGGGAATCAGAGATGGGGAATCAGAGGCGGGGAATCAGAGGCAGGGAATCAGAGGCCGGGAATCAGATGCTGGGAATAAGAGGCCGGGAATCAGAGGTGGGGAAACAGAGGCGGGGAATCAGATATGGGGAATCAGAGGTGGGGAATCAGAGGCGGGGAATCAGTGGCAGGGAATCAGAGGCCGGGAATAAAAGGCGGGGAATCAAAGCTGGGGAATCAGAGACGGAGAATCAGAGTTGGGGAATCAGAGGAGGGGAATCAGATATGGGGAAACAGAGGCCGGGAATCAGAGGCAGGGAAACAGAGGCGGGGAATCAGATATGGGAAATCAGAGGTGGGGAATTAGAGGTTGCGAATCAGAGGCGGCATATCAGAGGCGGGGAATCAGAGGCAGGGAATCGGATGTGCGGAATCAGAGATGGGGAATCAGTGGTGGGGATTCAGAGGTGGTGAATCAGAGAAGGGGAATCAGAGGCTGGGAATCAGAGGCAGGGAATCAGACGCAGGGAATCAGAGGCGGGGAATCATAGCTGGCGAATTAGAGGAGGGGAATCAGAGTTGGGGAATCAGAGGCGGGGAATCAGATATGGGGAAACAGAGGCGGGGAATCAGAGGCGGGGAAACAGAGGCGGGGAATCAGATATGGGAAATCAGAGGTGGGGAATCAGAGGCAGGGAATCAGATGTGCGGAATCAGAGATGGGGAATCAGAGGCAGGGAATCAGAATCAGAAGCAGGGAATCAGAGGCCGGGAATCAGAGGCCGGAATCAGATGCTGGGAATCAGAGGCCTGGAATCAGAGGCGGGGAATCAGAGGCAGGGAATCAGATGCGGGGAATCAGAGGCTGGGAATCAGAGCTGGGGAATCAGAGGCAGGGTATTAGAGTTGGGGAATCAGAGGCGGGGAATCAGATATGGGGAAACAGAGGTGGGGAATCAGAGGCGGGTAAACAGAGGCAGGGAATCAGATATGGGGAATCAGAGGCGGGGAATCAGAGGTGGGGAATCATAGGCAGGGAATCGGATGTGCGGAATCAGAGATGGGGAATCAGAGGCCGGGAATCAGAGGTGGTGAATCAGATATGGGGAATCAGAGGCGGGGAATCAGAGGCAGGGAATCAGACGCGGGGAATCAGAGGTGGGCAATCAGAGGCGGGGAATCAGATATGGGGAATCAGAGGTGGGGAATCAGAGGCGGGGAAACGGATGTGCGGAATCAGAGATGGGGAATCAGAGGTGGGGATTCAGAAGTGGTGAATCAGAGAAGGGGAATCAGAGGCTGGGAATCAGAGGCAGGGAATCAGACGCAGGGAATCAGAGGCGGGGAATCATAGCTGGCGAATTAGAGGAGGGGAATCAGAGTTGGGGAAACAGAGGCGGGGAATCAGATATGGGGAATCAGAGGTGGGGAATCAGGGGCAGGGAATCAGTGGCAGGGAATCAGAGGCGGGGAATCATAGCTGGCGAATTAGAGGAAGGGAATCAGAGTTGGGGAAACAGAGGCGGGGAATCAGATAGGGGAATCAGAGGTGGGGAATCAGGGGCAGGGAATCAGTGGCAGGGAATCAGACGCGGGGAATCAGAGACGGGGAATCAGAGGCAGGGAATCAGACACGGGGAATCAGAGGTGGGGAATCAGAGATGGGGAATCAGAGGCGGGGAATCAGAGGCAGGGAATCAGAGGCCGGGAATCAGATGCTGGGAATAAGAGGCCGGGAATCAGAGGAGGGGAAACAGAGGCGGGGAATCAGATATGGGGAATCAGAGGTGGGGAATCAGAGGCGGGGAATCAGTGGCAGGGAATCAGAGGCCGGGAATAAAAGGCGGGGAATCAAAGCTGGGGAATCAGAGGCGGGGAATCAGAGTTGGGGAATCAGAGGAGGGGAATCAGATATGGGGAAACAGAGGCCGGGAATCAGAGGTAGGGAAACAGAGGCGGGGAATCAGGTATGGGAAATCAGAGGTGGGGAATTAGAGGTTGCGAATCAGAGGCGGGATATCAGAGGCGGGGAATCAGAGGCAGGGAATCGGATGTGCGCAATCAGAGATGGGGAATCAGAGGTGGGGATTCAGAGGTGGTGAATCAGAGAAGGGGAATCAGAGGCTGGGAATCAGAGGCAGGGAATCAGACGCAGGGAATCAGAGGCGGGGAATCATAGCTGGCGAATTAGAGGAGGGGAATCAGAGTTGGGGAATCAGAGGCGGGGAATCAGATATGGGGAAACAGAGGCGGGGAATCAGAGGCGGGGAAACAGAGGCGGGGAATCAGATATGGGGAATCAGAGGCGGGGAATCAGAGGTGGGGAATCATAGGCAGGGAATCGGATGTGCGGAATCAGAGATGGGGAATCAGAGGCCGGGAATCAGAGGTGGTGAATCAGATATGGGGAATCAGATTCGGGGAATCAGAGGCAGGGAATCAGACGCGGGGAATCAGAGGTGGGCAATCAGAGGCGGGGAATCAGATATGGGGAACCAGAGGTGGGGAATCAGCGGCGGGGAAACAGGCGGGGAATCAGATATGGGGAATCAGAGGTGGGGCATCAGAGGTTGTGAATCACAGATGGGGAATTAGAGGCGGGGAATCAGAGGCAGGGAATCAGACGCGGGGAATCAGAGGCGGGGATTCAGAGCTGGGGAATCAGAAGCGGGGAATCAGAGTTGGGGAATCAGAGGCGGGGAATCAGATATGGGGAATCAGAGGCAGGGAATCAGAGGCGGGGAATCAGAGGCGGGGAATCAGACGTGGGGAATCTGAGGCGGGGAATCAGAGCTGGGGAATCAGAGGTGGGGAATCAGAGTTGGGGAATCAGAGGCAGGGAATTGGATGTGCGGAATCAGAGATGGGGAATCAGAGGTGGGGAATCAGAGGCGGTGAATCAGAGATGGGGAATCAGAGGCGGGGAATCAGAGGCAGGAAATCAGACACGGGGATTCAGAGGCTGGGAATCAGACGGGGGGAATCAAAGGCGGGGAATCAGAGCTGGGGAATCTGAGGCAGGGAATCAGAGTTGGGGATTCAGAGGCGAGGAATCAGATATGGGGAAACAGAGGCGGGGAATCAGAGGCGGGAAAACAGAGGCGGGGAATTAGATATGGGGAATTAGAGGTGGGGAATCAGAGGTGGTGAATCAGTGGGGGAATCACAGGCGGGGAATCAGAGGCAGGGAATAGAACGCGGGGAATCAGAGGCAGGGAATCAGAGCTGGGGAATCAGAGGCGGGGAATCATAGTTGGGAATCAGAGGCGGGGAATCAGATATGGGGAAACAGAGGCGGGGAATCAGAGGCGGGGAAACAGAGGTGGGGAATCAGATATGGGGAATCGGATGCAGGGAATCAGAGGCGGGGAATCAGAGCTGGGGAATCAGAGGCGGGGAATCAGAGTTGGGGCATCAGAGGTGGGGAATTAGATATAGGGAAACAGAGGCGGGGAATCAGAGGCGGGGAAACAGAGGCGGGGAATCAGATATGGGGAATCAGAGTTGGGGAATCAGAGGCAGGGAATCAGATGTGCGGAATCAGAGATGGGGAATCAGAGGCAGGGAATCAGAATCAGAAGCGGGGAATCAGAGGCCGGGAATAAGAGGCCGGGAATCAGATGCTGGGAATAAGAGGCCGGGAATCAGAGGTGGGGAATCAGAGTCCGGGAATCAGAGATGGGGATTCAGAGGCGGGGAATGAGATATGGAGAATCCGAGGCGGGGAATCAGAGGCGGGGAAACAGAGGTGGGGAATCAGATATGGGGAATCAGAGGTGGCGAATCAAAGGCGGTGAATCAGAGATGGGGAATCAGAGGCGGGGAATCAGAGGCAGGGAATCAGATGCGGGGAAAACGAGGCGGGGAATCGGAGCTGGCGAATCAGAGGCGGGGAATCAGAGGTGGGCAATCAGAGGCGGGGAATCAGATATGGGGAATCAGAGGCGGGGAATCAGAGGCGGGGAAACAGTGGCGGGAAATCAAATATAGGGAATCAGAGGTGGGGAATCAGAGGTTGTGAATCAGAGATGGGGAATCAAGGCCGGGAATAAAAGGCGGGGAATCAAAGCTGGGGAATCAGAGGCGGGGAATCAGAGTTGGGGAATCAGAGGAGGGGAATCAGATATGGGGAAACAGAGGCCGGGAATCAGAGGCAGGGAAACAGAGGCGGGGAATCAGATATGGGAAATCAGAGGTGGGGAATTAGAGGTTGCGAATCAGAGGCGGGATATCAGAGGCGGGGAATCAGAGGCAGGGAATCGGATGTGCGGAATCAGAGGTGGGGAATCAGAGGCAGGGAATCAGATGTGCGGAATCAGAGATGGGGAATCAGAGGCAGGGAATCAGAATCAGAAGCAGGGAATCAGAGGCCGGGAATCAGAGGCCGGAATCAGATGCTGGGAATCAGAGGCCTGGAATCAGAGGCGGGGAATCAGAGGCAGGGAATCAGATGCGGGGAATCAGAGGCGGGGAATCAGAGCTGGGGAATCAGAGGCAGGGTATTAGAGTTGGGGAATCAGAGGCGGGGAATCAGATATGGGGAAACAGAGGTGGGGAATCAGAGGCGGGGAAACAGAGGCAGGGAATCAGATATGGGGAATCAGAGGCGGGGAATCAGAGGTGGGGAATCATAGGCAGGGAATCGGATGTGCGGAATCAGAGATGGGGAATCATAGGCCGGGAATCAGAGGTGGTGAATCAGATATGGGGAATCAGAGGCGGGGAATCAGAGGCAGGGAATCAGACGCGGGGAATCAGAGGTGGGCAATCAGAGGCGGGGAATCAGATATGGGGAATCAGAGGTGGGGAATCAGAGGCGGGGAAACAGGCGGGGAATCAGATATGGGGAATCAGAGGTGGGGCATCAGAGGTTGTGAATCACAGATGGGGAATTAGAGGCGGGGAATCAGAGGCAGGGAATCAGACGCGGGGAATCAGAGGCGGGGATTCAGAGCTGGGGAATCAGAAGCGGGGAATCAGAGTTGGGGAATCAGAGGCGGGGAATCAGATATGGGGAATCAGAGGCAGCGAATCAGAGGCGGGGAATCAGACGCAGGGAATCAGACGTGGGGAATCTGAGGCGGGGAATCAGAGCTGGGGAATCAGAGGTGGGGAATCAGAGTTGGGGAATCAGAGGCAGGGAATTGGATGTGCGGAATCAGAGATGGGGAATCAGAGGTGGGGAATCAGAGGCGGTGAATCAGAGATGGGGAATCAGAGGCGGGGAATCAGAGGCAGGAAATCAGACACGGGGATTCAGAGGCTGGGAATCAGACGGGGGGAATCAAAGGCGGGGAATCAGAGCTGGGGAATCTGAGGCAGGGAATCAGAGTTGGGGATTCAGAGGCGGGGAATCAGATATGGGGAAACAGAGGCAGGGAATCAGAGGCGGGAAAACAGAGGCGGGGAATTAGATATGGGGAATCAGAGGTGGGGAATCAGAGGTGGTGAATCAGTGGGGGAATCACAGGCGGGGAATCAGAGGCAGGGAATAGAACGCAGGGAATCAGAGGCAGGGAATCAGAGCTGGGGAATCAGAGGCGGGGAATCATAGTTGGGAATCAGAGGCGGGGAATCAGATATGGGGAAACAGAGGCGGGGAATCAGAGGCGGGGAAACAGAGGCGGGGAATCAGATATGGGGAATCGGATGCAGGGAATCAGAGGCGGGGAATCAGAGCTGGGGAATCAGAGGCGGGGAATCAGAGTTGGGGCATCAGAGGTGGGGAATTAGATATAGGGAAACAGAGGCGGGGAATCAGAGGCGGGGAAACAGAGGCGGGGAATCAGATATGGGGAATCAGAGGTGGGGAATCAAAGGCAGGGAATCAGATGTGCGGAATTAGAGATGGGGAATCAGAGGCAGGGAATCAGAATCAGAAGCGGGGAATCAGAGGCCGGGAATAAGAGGCCGGGAATCAGATGCTGGGAATAAGAGGCCGGGAATCAGAGGTGGGGAATCAGAGTCCGGGAATCAGAGAAGGGGATTCAGAGGCGGGGAATGAGATATGGAGAATCAGAGGCGGGGAATCAGAGGCGGGGAAACAGAGGTGGGGAATCAGATATGGGGAATCAGAGGTGGCGAATCAAAGGCGGTGAATCAGAGATGGGGAATCAGAGGCGGGGAATCAGAGGCAGGGAATCAGATGCGGGGTATCAGAGGCGGGGAATCGGAGCTGGCGAATCAGAGGCGGGGAATCAGAGGTGGGCAATCAGAGGCGGGGAATCAGATATGGGGAATCAGAGGCGGGGAATCAGAGGCGGGGAAACAGAGGCGGGGAATCAAATATAGGGAATCAGAGGTGGGGAATCAGAGGTTGTGAATCAGAGATGGGGAATCAAGGCGGGGAATCAGAGGCAGGGAATCAGACGCGGGGAATCAGAGGCGGGGATTCAGAGCTGGGGAATCAGAGGCGGGGAATCAGAGTTGGGGAATCAGAGGCAGGGAATCAGATATGGGGAATCAGAGGCGGGGAATCAGAGGCGGGGAAACAGAGGCGGGGAATCAGATATGGGGAATCAGAGGTGGGGAATTAGATATAGGGAAACAGAGGCGGTGAATCAGAGGCGGGGAAACAGAGGCGGGGAAACAGAGGCGGGGAATCAGATATGGGGAATCAGAGGTGGGGAATCCGAGGTTGGGAATCAGAGGCAGGGAATCAGAGGCGGGGAATCAGAGGCGGGGAATCAGAGGAAGGGAATCAGATGTGCGGAATCGGAGATGGGGAATCAGAGGCAGGGAATCAGAGGCGGGGAATCAGAGGCGGGGAATCAGAGGCCGGGAATCAGATATGGGGAAACAGAGGCGGGGAATCCGAGGCGGGGAAACAGAGGCGGGGAATCAGATATGGGGAATCAGAGGTGGGGAATCAGAGGTTGGGAATCAGAGGCAGGGAATCAGAGGCTTGGAATCAGATGCAGGGAATCAGATGCGGGGAATCAGAGGCGGGGAATCAGAGCTGGGGAATCAGAGGTGGGGAATCAGATTTGGGGAATCAGAGGCGGGGACTTAGATATTGGGAAACAGAGGCGGGGAATCAGAGGCGGGGAAACCCAGGCGGGGAATCAGATATGGGGAATCAGAGGTGGGGAATCAGAGGCAAGGAATCAGATGTGCGGAATCAGAGATGGGGAATCAGAGGCAGGGAATCAGAATCAGAAGCAGGGAATCAGAGGCCGGGAATCAGAGGCCGGAATCAGAGGTGGGGAATCAGCGGCAGGGAATCAGATGCGGGGAATCAGAGGCGGGGAATCAGAGCTGGGGAATCAGAGGCGGGGTATTAGAGTTGGGGAATCAGAGGCGGGGAATCAGATATGGGGAAACAGAGGTGGGGAATCAGAGGCGGGGAAACTGAGGCAGGGAATCAGATATGGGGAATCAGAGGCGGGGAATCAGAGGTGGGGAATCATAGGCAGGGAATCGGATGTGCGGAATCAGAGATGGGGAATCAGAGGCCGGGAATCAGAGGTGGTGAATCAGAGATGGGGAATCAGAGGCGGGGATTCAGAGGCAGGGAATCAGACGCGGGGAATCAGAGGTGGGCAATCAGAGGCGGGGAATCAGATATGGGGAATCAGAGGCGGGGAATCAGAGGCGGGGAAACAGAGGCGGGGAATCAGATATGGGGAATCAGAGGTGGGGAATCCGAGGTTGGGAATCAGAGGCAGGGAATCAGAGGCGGGGAATCAGAGGCGGGGAATCAGAGGAAGGGAATCAGATGTGCGGAATCGGAGATGGGGAATCAGAGGCAGGGAATCAGAGGCGGGGAATCAGAGGCGGGGAATCAGAGGCCGGGAATCAGATATGGGGAAACAGAGGCGGGGAATCCGAGGCGGGGAAACAGAGGCGGGGAATCAGATATGGGGAATCAGAGGTGGGGAATCAGAGGTTGGGAATCAGAGGCAGGGAATCAGAGGCTTGGAATCAGATGCAGGGAATCAGATGCGGGGAATCAGAGGCGGGGAATCAGAGCTGGGGAATCAGAGGTGGGGAATCAGATTTGGGGAATCAGAGGCGGGGACTTAGATATTTGGAAACAGAGGCGGGGAATCAGAGGCGGGGAAACCCAGGCGGGAAAACAGAGGCGGGGAATCAGATATGGGGAATCAGAGGTGGGGAATCAGAGGTTGGGAATCAGAGGCAGGGAATCAGAGGCTTGGAATCAGATGCAGGGAATCAGATGCGGGGAATCAGAGGCGGGGAATCGGAGCTGGGGAATCAGAGGTGGGGAATCAGATTTGGGGAATCAGAGGCGGGGACTTAGATATTTGGAAACAGAGGCGGGGAATCAGAGGCGGGGAAACCCAGGCGGGGAATCATATATGGGGAATCAGAGGTGGGGAATCAGAGCAAGGAATCAGATGTGCGGAATCAGAGATGGGGAATCAGAGGCAGGGAATCAGAATCAGAAGCAGGGAATCAGAGGCCGGGAATCAGAGGCCGGAATCAGAGGCGGGGAATCAGCGGCAGGGAATCAGATGCGGGGAATCAGAGGCGGGGAATCAGAGCTGGGGAATCAGAGGCGGGGTATTAGAGTTGGGGAATCAGAGGCGGGGAATCAGATATGGGGAAACAGAGGTGGGGAATCAGAGGCGGGGAAACAGAGGCAGGGAATCAGATATGGGGAATCAGAGGCGGGGAATCAGAGGTGGGCAATCATAGGCAGGGAATCGGATGTGCGGAATCAGAGATGGGGAATCAGAGGCCGGGAATCAGAGGTGGTGAATCAGAGATGGGGAATCAGAGGCGGGGAATCAGAGGCAGGGAATCAGACGCGGGGAATCAGAGGTGGGCAATCAGAGGCGGGGAATCAGATATGGGGAATCAGAGGCGGGGAATCAGAGGCGGGGAAACAGAGGCGGGGAATCAGATATGGGGAATCAGAGGTGGGGCATCGGAGGTTGTGAATCACAGATGGGGAATCAGAGGTGGGGAATCAGAGGCAGGGAATCAGACGCGGGGAATCAGAGGCGGGGATTCAGAGCTGGGGAATCAGAGGCGGGGAATCAGAGTTGGGGAATCAGAGGCGGGGAATCAGATATGGGGAATCAGAGGCAGGGAATCAGAGGCGGGAAAACAGAGGCGGGGAATCAGATATGGGGAATCAGAGGCGGGGAATCAGAGGCAGGGAATCAGACACGGGGAATCAGAGGCGGGGAATCAGAGATGGGGAATCAGAGGCGGGGAATCAGAGGCAGGGAATCGGATGCCGGGAATCAGAGGCGGGAAATCAGAGCTGGGGAATCAGAGGCGGGGAATCAGAGTTGGGGAATCAGAGGCGGCGAAGCAGATATGGGGAAATAGAGGCGGGGAATCAGATATGGGGAATCAGAAGCGGGGAATCAGATATGGGGTATCAGAGGCTGGGAATCAGAGGGGGGGAAACAGAGGCGGGGAATAAGATATCGAGAATCAGAGGTGGGGAATCAGGGGCGGGGAATCAGTGGCAGGGAATCAGAGGCGGGGAATCAGAGGCGGGGAATCAAAGGAAGGGAATCAGACACGGGGAATCAGAGGTGGGGAATCAGAGATGGGGAATCAGAGGCGGGGAATCACAGGCAGGGAATCAGACGCGGGGAATCAGAGGCGGGGAATCAGAGCTGGGGAATCAGAGGTGTGGAATCAGAGTCGGGGAATCAGAGGCAGGGAATCGGTTGTGCGGAATCAGAGATGGGGAATCAGATGTGGGGAATCAGAGGCAGTGAATCAGAGATGGGGAATCAGAGGCGGGGAATCAGAGGCAAGAAATCAGACGGGGATTCAGAGGCTGGGAATCAGACGGGTGGAATCAAAGGCGGGGAATCAGAGCTGGTGAATCAGAGGCGGGGAATGAGATATGGAGAATCAGAGGCGGGGAATCAGAGGCGGGGAAACAGAGGTGGGGAATCAGATATGGGGAATCAGAGGTGGCGAATCAAAGGCGGTGAATCAGAGATGGGGAATCAGAGGCGGGGAATCAGAGGCAGGGAATCAGATGCGGGGTATCAGAGGCGGGGAATCGGAGCTGGCGAATCAGAGGCGGGGAATCAGAGGTGGGCAATCAGAGGCGGGGAATCAGATATGGGGAATCAGAGGCGGGGAATCAGAGGCGGGGAAACAGAGGCGGGGAATCAAATATAGGGAATCAGAGGTGGGGAATCAGAGGTTGTGAATCAGAGATGGGGAATCAAGGCGGGGAATCAGAGGCAGGGAATCAGACGCGGGGAATCAGAGGCGGGGATTCAGAGCTGGGGAATCAGAGGCGGGGAATCAGAGTTGGGGAATCAGAGGCAGGGAATCAGATATGGGGAATCTGAGGCGGGGAATCAGAGGCGGGGAAACAGAGGCGGGGAATCAGATATGGGGAATCAGAGGTGGGGAATTAGATATAGGGAAACAGAGGCGGTGAATCAGAGGCGGGGAAACAGAGGCGGGGAAACAGAGGCGGGGAATCAGATATGGGGAATCAGAGGTGGGGAATCCGAGGTTGGGAATCAGAGGCAGGGAATCAGAGGCGGGGAATCAGAGGCGGGGAATCAGAGGAAGGGAATCAGATGTGCGGAATCGGAGATGGGGAATCAGAGGCAGGGAATCAGAGGCGGGGAATCAGAGGCGGGGAATCAGAGGCCGGGAATCAGATATGGGGAAACAGAGGCGGGGAATCCGAGGCGGGGAAACAGAGGCGGGGAATCAGATATGGGGAATCAGAGGTGGGGAATCAGAGGTTGGGAATCAGAGGCAGGGAATCAGAGGCTTGGAATCAGATGCAGGGAATCAGATGCGGGGAATCAGAGGCGGGGAATCAGAGCTGGGGAATCAGAGGTGGGGAATCAGATTTGGGGAATCAGAGGCGGGGACTTAGATATTGGGAAACAGAGGCGGGGAATCAGAGGCGGGGAAACCCAGGCGGGGAATCAGATATGGGGAATCAGAGGTGGGGAATCAGAGGCAAGGAATCAGATGTGCGGAATCAGAGATGGGGAATCAGAGGCAGGGAATCAGAATCAGAAGCAGGGAATCAGAGGCCGGGAATCAGAGGCCGGAATCAGAGGTGGGGAATCAGCGGCAGGGAATCAGATGCGGGGAATCAGAGGCGGGGAATCAGAGCTGGGGAATCAGAGGCGGGGTATTAGAGTTGGGGAATCAGAGGCGGGGAATCAGATATGGGGAAACAGAGGTGGGGAATCAGAGGCGGGGAAACAGAGGCAGGGAATCAGATATGGGGAATCAGAGGCGGGGAATCAGAGGTGGGGAATCATAGGCAGGGAATCGGATGTGCGGAATCAGAGATGGGGAATCAGAGGCCGGGAATCAGAGGTGGTGAATCAGAGATGGGGAATCAGAGGCGGGGATTCAGAGGCAGGGAATCAGACGCGGGGAATCAGAGGTGGGCAATCAGAGGCGGGGAATCAGATATGGGGAATCAGAGGCGGGGAATCAGAGGCGGGGAAACAGAGGCGGGGAATCAGATATGGGGAATCAGAGGTGGGGAATCCGAGGTTGGGAATCAGAGGCAGGGAATCAGAGGCGGGGAATCAGAGGCGGGGAATCAGAGGAAGGGAATCAGATGTGCGGAATCGGAGATGGGGAATCAGAGGCAGGGAATCAGAGGCGGGGAATCAGAGGCGGGGAATCAGAGGCCGGGAATCAGATATGGGGAAACAGAGGCGGGGAATCCGAGGCGGGGAAACAGAGGCGGGGAATCAGATATGGGGAATCAGAGGTGGGGAATCAGAGGTTGGGAATCAGAGGCAGGGAATCAGAGGCTTGGAATCAGATGCAGGGAATCAGATGCGGGGAATCAGAGGCGGGGAATCAGAGCTGGGGAATCAGAGGTGGGGAATCAGATTTGGGGAATCAGAGGCGGGGACTTAGATATTTGGAAACAGAGGCGGGGAATCAGAGGCGGGGAAACCCAGGCGGGGAAACAGAGGCGGGGAATCAGATATGGGGAATCAGAGGTGGGGAATCAGAGGTTGGGAATCAGAGGCAGGGAATCAGAGGCTTGGAATCAGATGCAGGGAATCAGATGCGGGGAATCAGAGGCGGGGAATCAGAGCTGGGGAATCAGAGGTGGGGAATCAGATTTGGGGAATCAGAGGCGGGGACTTAGATATTTGGAAACAGAGGCGGGGAATCAGAGGCGGGGAAACCCAGGCGGGGAATCATATATGGGGAATCAGAGGTGGGGAATCAGAGCAAGGAATCAGATGTGCGGAATCAGAGATGGGGAATCAGAGGCAGGGAATCAGAATCAGAAGCAGGGAATCAGAGGCCGGGAATCAGAGGCCGGAATCAGAGGCGCGGAATCAGCGGCAGGGAATCAGATGCGGGGAATCAGAGGCGGGGAATCAGAGCTGGGGAATCAGAGGCGGGGTATTAGAGTTGGGGAATCAGAGGCGGGGAATCAGATATGGGGAAACAGAGGTGGGGAATCAGAGGCGGGGAAACAGAGGCAGGGAATCAGATATGGGGAATCAGAGGCGGGGAATCAGAGGTGGGCAATCATAGGCAGGGAATCGGATGTGCGGAATCAGAGATGGGGAATCAGAGGCCGGGAATCAGAGGTGGTGAATCAGAGATGGGGAATCAGAGGCGGGGAATCAGAGGCAGGGAATCAGACGCGGGGAATCAGAGGTGGGCAATCAGAGGCGGGGA
Organism: Narcine bancroftii; assembly: GCF_036971445.1. Lineage (NCBI taxonomy): Eukaryota > Metazoa > Chordata > Chondrichthyes > Torpediniformes > Narcinidae > Narcine > Narcine bancroftii. Next base: position 106,673,640 of record NC_091474.1, on the reverse strand, counting down.
ATCAGATATGGGGAATCAGAGGCGGGGAATCAGAGGCGTGGAAACAGAGGCGGGGAATCAGATATGGGGAATCAGAGGTGGGGCATCGGAGGTTGTGAATCACAGATGGGGAATCAGAGGTGGGGAATCAGAGGCAGGGAATCAGACGCGGGGAATCAGAGGCGGGGATTCAGAGCTGGGGAATCAGAGGCGGGGAATCAGAGTTGGGGAATCAGAGGCGGGGAATCAGATATGGGGAATCAGAGGCAGGGAATCAGAGGCGGGAAAACAGAGGCGGGGAATCAGATATGGGGAATCAGAGGCGGGGAATCAGAGGCAGGGAATCAGACACGGGGAATCAGAGGCGGGGAATCAGAGATGGGGAATCAGAGGCGGGGAATCAGAGGCAGGGAATCGGATGCCGGGAATCAGAGGCGGGAAATCAGAGCTGGGGAATCAGAGGCGGGGAATCAGAGTTGGGGAATCAGAGGCGGCGAAGCAGATATGGGGAAATAGAGGCGGGGAATCAGATATGGGGAATCAGAAGCGGGGAATCAGATATGGGGTATCAGAGGCTGGGAATCAGAGGGGGGGAAACAGAGGCGGGGAATAAGATATGGAGAATCAGAGGTGGGGAATCAGGGGCGGGGAATCAGTGGCAGGGAATCAGAGGCGGGGAATCAGAGGCGGGGAATCAAAGGAAGGGAATCAGACACGGGGAATCAGAGGTGGGGAATCAGAGATGGGGAATCAGAGGCGGGGAATCACAGGCAGGGAATCAGACGCGGGGAATCAGAGGCGGGGAATCAGAGCTGGGGAATCAGAGGTGTGGAATCAGAGTCGGGGAATCAGAGGCAGGGAATCGGTTGTGCGGAATCAGAGATGGGGAATCAGATGTGGGGAATCAGAGGCAGTGAATCAGAGATGGGGAATCAGAGGCGGGGAATCAGAGGCAAGAAATCAGACGGGGATTCAGAGGCTGGGAATCAGACGGGTGGAATCAAAGGCGGGGAATCAGAGCTGGTGAATCAGAGGCAGGGAATCAGAGTTGGGGATTCAGAGGCGGGGAATCAGATATGGGGAAACAGAGGCGGGGAATGAGAGGCGGGCAAGCAGAGGCGTGGAATTAGATATGGGGAATCAGAGGTGGGGAATCAGAGGTGGTGAATCAGAGATGGGGAATCACAGGAGGGGAATCAGAGGCAGCGAATAGAACGCGGGGAATCAGAGGCAGGGAATCAGAGCTGGGGAATCAGAGGCGGGGAATCAGATATGGGGAAACAGAGGCGGGGAATCAGAGGCGGGGAAACAGAGGCGGGGAATCAGACATGGGGAATCGGTTGCGGGGAATCAGAGGCGGGGAATCAGAGCTGGGGAATCAGAGGCGGGGAATCAGAGTTGGGGCATCAGAGGTGGGGAATTAGATATGGGGAAACAGAGGCGGGGAATCAGAGGCGGGGAAACAGAGGCGGGGAATCAGATATGGGGAATCAGAGGTGGGGAATCAGAGGCAGGGAATCAGATGTGCGGAATCAGAGATGGGGAATCAGAGGCAGGGAATCAGAATCAGAAGCGGGGAATCAGAGGCCGGGAATCAGAGGCCGGGAATCAGATGCTGGGAATAAGAGGCCGGGAATCAGAGGTGGGGAATCAGAGTCCGGGAATCAGTGATGGGGATTCAGAGGCGGGGAATGAGATATGGAGAATCAGAGGCGGGGAATCAGAGGCGGGGAAACAGAGGTGGGGAATCAGATATGGAGAATCAGAGGTGGGGAATCAAAGGCGGTGAATCTGAGATGGGGAATCAGAGGCGGGGAATCAGAGGCAGGGAATCAGATGCGGGGATTCAGAGGCGGGGAATCAGAGCTGGCGAATCAGAGGCGGGGAATCAGAGGTGGGCAATCAGAGCCGGGGAATCAGATATGGGGAATCAGAGGCGGGGAATCAGAGGCGGGGAAACAGAGGCGGGGAATCAGATATGGGGAATCAGAGGTGGGGAATCAGAGGTTGTGAATCAGAGATGGGGAATCAAGGCGGGGAATCAGAGGGAGGGAATCAGACGCGGGGAATCAGAGGCGGGGTTTCAGAGCTGGGGAATCAGAGGCGGGGAATCAGAGTTGTGGAATCAGAGGCAGGGAATCAGATATGGGGAATCAGAGGCGGGGAATCAGAGGCGGGGAAACAGAGGCGGGGAATCAGATATGGGGAATCAGAGGTGGGGAATCAGGGGCAGGGAATCAGTGGCAGGGAATCAGAGGCGGGGAATCTGAGGCGGGGAATCAGAGGCAGGGAATCAGACACGGGGAATCAGAGGCGGGGAATCAGAGATGGCGAATCAGAGGCGGGGAATCAGAGGCAGGGAATCGGACGCCGGGAATCAGAGGCGGGGAATCAGAGTTGGGGAATCAGAGGCGGGGAATCAGAGTTGGGGAATCAGAGGCGGGGAATCAGATATGGGGAAATAGAGGCGGGGAATCAGATATGGGGAATCAGAGGTGTGGAATCAGAGGTTGGGAATCAGAGGCAGGGAATCAGAGGCGGGGAAACAGAGGCGGGGAATCAGATATGGGGAATCAGAGGTGGCGAATCAAAGGCGGTGAAACAGAGATGGGGAATCAGGGCAGGGAATCAGAGGCAGGGAATCAGAGCTGGGGAAACAGAGGCGGGGAATCAGATATGGGGAATCAGAGGTGGGGAATCAGGGGCGGGGAATCAGTGGCAGGGAATCAGAGCTGGGGAATCAGAGGTGGGGAATCAGAGCTGGGGAAACAGAGGCGAGGAATCAGATATGGGGAATCAGAGGTGGGGAATCAGGGGCGGGGAATCAGTGGCAGGGAATCAGAGGCCGGGAATAAAAGGCGGGGAATCAGAGCTGGGGAATCAGAGGCGGGGAATCAGAGTTGGGGAATCAGAGGAGGGGAATCAGATATGGGGAAACAGAGGCCGGGAATCAGAGGCAGGGAAACAGAGGCGGGGAATCAGATATGGGGAATCAGAGGTGGGGAATTAGAGGTTGCGAATCAGAGGTGGGGAATCAGAGGCTGGGAATCAGAGGCAGGGAATCGGATGTGCGGAATCAGAGATGGGGAATCAGAGGTGGGGATTCAGAGGTGGTGAATCAGAGAAGGGGAATCAGAGGCTGGGAATCAGAGGCAGGGAATCAGACGCAGGGAATCAGAGGCGGGGAATCATAGCTGGCGAATTAGAGGAGGGGAATCAGAGTTGGGGAATCAGAGGCGGGGAATCAGATATCGGGAAACAGAGGCGGGGAATCAGAGGCGGGGAAACAGAGGCGGGGAATCAGATATGGGGAATCAGAGGTGGGGAATCAGAGGCAGGGAATCAGATGTGCGGAATCAGAGATGGGGAATCAGAGGCAGGGAATCAGAATCAGAAGCAGGGAATCAGTGGCAGGGAATCAGAGGCCGGGAATAAAAGGCGGGGAATCAGAGGCAGGGAATCGGATGTGCAGAATCAGAGATGGGGAATCAGAGGTGGGGATTCAGAGGTGGTGAATCAGAGAAGGGGAATCAGAGGCTGGGAATCAGAGGCAGGGAATCAGATGCAGGGAATCAGAGGCGGGGAATCATAGCTGGCGAATTAGAGGAGTGGAATCAGAGTTGGGGAATCAGAGGCGGGGAATCAGATATGGGGTAACAGAGGCGGGGAATCAGAGGTGGGGAAACAGAGGCGGGGAATCAGATATGGGGAATCAGAGGTGGGGAATCAGGGGCAGGGAATCAGTGGCAGGGAATCAGACGCGGGGAATCAGAGGCGGGGAATCAGAGGCGGGGAATCAGAGGCGGGGAATCAGAGGCAGGGAATCGGATGTGCGGAATCAGAGATGGGGAATCAGAGGTGGGGATTCAGAGGTGGTGAATCAGAGAAGGGGATTCAGAGGCTGGAAATCAGAGGCAGGGAATCAGACGCAGGGAATCAGAGGCGGGGAATCATAGCTGGCGAATTAGAGGAGGGGAATCAGAGTTGGGGAAACAGAGGCGGGGAATCAGATATGGGGAATCAGAGGTGGGGAATCTGGGGCAGGGAATCAGTGGCAGGGAATCAGAGGCGGGGAATCATAGCTGGCGAATTAGAGGAAGGGAATCAGAGTTGGGGAAACAGAGGCGGGGAATCAGATATGGGGAATCAGAGGTGGGGAATCAGGGGCAGGGAATCAGTGGCAGGGAATCAGACGCGGGGAATCAGAGACGGGGAATCAGAGGCAGGGAATCAGACACGGGGAATCAGAGGCGGGGAATCAGAGATGGGGAATCAGCGGCGGGGAATCAGAGGCAGGGAATCAGAGGCCGGGAATCAGATGCTGGGAATAAGAGGCCGGGAATCAGAGGTGGGGAAACAGAGGCGGGGAGTCAGATATGGGGAATCAGAGGTGGGGAATCAGAGGCGGGGAATCAGTGGCAGGGAATCAGAGGCCGGGAATAAAAGGCGGGGAATCAAAGCTGGGGAATCAGAGGCGGGGAATCAGAGTTGGGGAATCAGAGGAGGGGAATCAGATATGGGGAAACAGAGGCCGGGAATCAGAGGCAGGGAAACAGAGGCGGGGAATCAGATATGGGAAATCAGAGGTGGGGAATTAGAGGTTGCGAATCAGAGGCGGGATATCAGAGGCGGGGAATCAGAGGCAGGGAATCGGATGTTCGGAATCAGCGATGGGGAATCAGAGGTGGGGATTCAGAGGTGGTGAATCAGAGAAGGGGAATCAGAGTCTGGGAATCAGAGGCAGGGAATCAGACGCAGGGAATCAGAGGCGGGGAATCATAGCTGGCGAATTAGAGGAGGGGAATCAGAGTTGGGGAATCAGAGGCGGGGAATCAGATATGGGGAAACAGAGGCGGGGAATCAGAGGCGGGGAAACAGAGGCGGGGAATCAGATATGGGGAATCAGAGGTGGGGAATCAGAGGCAGGGAATCAGATGTGCGGAATCAGAGATGGGAAATCAGAGGCAGGGAATCAGAATCAGAAGCAGGGAATCAGAGGCTGGGAATCAGAGGCCGGAATCAGATGCTGGGAATCAGAGGCCTGGAATCAGAGGCGGGGAATCAGAGGCAGGGAATCAGATGCGGGGAATCAGAGGCGGGGAATCAGAGCTGGGGAATCAGAGGCAGGGTATTAGAGTTGGGGAATCAGCGGCGGGGAATCAGATATGGGGAAACAGAGGTGGGGAATCAGAGGCGGGGAAACAGAGGCAGGGAATCAGATATGGGGAATCAGAGGCGGGGAATCAGAGGTGGGGAATCATAGGCAGGGAATCGGATGTGCGGAATCAGAGATGGGGAATCAGAGGCCGGGAATCAGAGGTGGTGAATCAGATATGGAGAATCAGAGGCGGGGAATCAGAGGCAGGGAATCAGACGCGGGGAATCAGAGGTGGGCAATCAGAGGCGGGGAATCAGATATGGGGAATCAGAGGTGGGGAATCAGAGGCGGGGAAACAGGCGGGGAATCAGATATGGGGAATCAGAGGTGGGACATCAGAGGTTGTGAATCACAGATGGGGAATCAGAGTTGGGGATTCAGAGGCGGGGAATCAGATATGGGGAAACAGAGGCGGGGAATGAGAGGCGGGCAAGCAGAGGCGGGGAATTAGATATGGGGAATCAGAGGTGGGGAATCAGAGGTGGTGAATCAGAGATGGGGAATCACAGGAGGGGAATCAGAGGCAGCGAATAGAACGCGGGGAATCAGAGGCAGGGAATCAGAGCTGGGGAATCAGAGGCGGGGAATCAGATATGGGGAAACAGAGGCGGGGAATCAGAGGCGGGGAAACAGAGGCGGGGAATCAGACATGGGGAATCGGTTGCGGGGAATCAGAGGCGGGGAATCAGAGCTGGGGAATCAGAGGCGGGGAATCAGAGTTGGGGCATCAGAGGTGGGGAATTAGATATGGGGAAACAGATGCGGGGAATCAGAGGCGGGGAAACAGAGGCGGGGAATCAGATATGGGGAATCAGAGGTGGGGAATCAGAGGCAGGGAATCAGATGTGCGGAATCAGAGATGGGGAATCAGAGGCAGGGAATCAGAATCAGAAGCGGGGAATCAGAGGCCGGGAATCAGAGGCCGGGAATCAGATGCTGGGAATAAGAGGCCGGGAATCAGAGGTGGGGAATCAGAGTCCGGGAATCAGAGATGGGGATTCAGAGGCGGGGAATGAGATATGGAGAATCAGAGGCGGGGAATCAGAGGCGGGGAAACAGAGGTGGGGAATCCGATATGGAGAATCAGAGGTGGGGAATCAAAAACGGTGAATCAGAGATGGGGAATCAGAGGCGGGGAATCAGAGGCAGGGAATCAGATGCGGGGATTCAGAGGCGGGGAATCAGAGCTGGCGAATCAGAGGCGGGGAATCAGAGGTGGGCAATCAGAGCCGGGGAATCAGATATGGGGAATCAGAGGCGGGGAATCAGAGGCGGGGAAACAGAGGCGGGGAATCAGATATGGGGAATCAGAGGTGGGGAATCAGAGGTTGTGAACCAGAGATGGGGAATCAAGGCGGGGAATCAGAGGGAGGGAATCAGACGCGGGGAATCAGAGGCGGGGTTTCAGAGCTGGGGAATCAGAGGCGGGGAATCAGAGTTGGGGAATCAGAGGCAGGGAATCAGATATGGGGAATCAGAGGCGGGGAATCAGAGGCGGGGAAACAGAGGCGGGGAATCAGATATGGGGAATCAGAGGTGGGGAATCAGGGGCAGGGAATCAGTGGCAGGGAATCAGAGGCGGGGAATCTGAGGCGGGGAATCAGAGGCAGGGAATCAGACATGGGGAATCAGAGGCGGGGAATCAGAGATGGCGAATCAGAGGCGGGGAATCAGAGGCAGGGAATCGGACGCCGGGAATCAGAGGCGGGGAATCAGAGTTGGGGAATCAGAGGCGGGGAATCAGAGTTGGGGAATCAGAGGCGGGGAATCAGATATGGGGAAATAGAGGCGGGGAATCAGATATGGGGAATCAGAGGTGTGGAATCAGAGGTTGGGAATCAGAGGCAGGGAATCAGAGGCGGGGAAACAGAGGCGGGGAATCAGATATGGGGAATCAGAGGTGGCGAATCAAAGGCGGTGAAACAGAGATGGGGAATCAGGGCAGGGAATCAGAGGCAGGGAATCAGAGCTGGGGAAACAGAGGCGGGGAATCAGATATGGGGAATCAGAGGTGGGGAATCAGGGGCGGGGAATCAGTGGCAGGGAATCAGAGCTGGGGAATCAGAGGTGGGGAATCAGAGCTGGGGAAACAGAGGCGGGGAATCAGATATGGGGAATCAGAGGTGGGGAATCAGGGGCGGGGAATCAGTGGCAGGGAATCAGAGGCCGGAAATAAAAGGCGGGGAATCAGAGCTGGGGAATCAGAGGCGGGGAATCAGAGTTGGGGAATCAGAGGAGGGGAATCAGATATGGGGAAACAGAGGCCGGGAATCAGAGGCAGGGAAACAGAGGCGGGGAATCAGATATGGGGAATCAGAGGTTGGGAATTAGAGGTTGCGAATCAGAGGCGGGGAATCAGAGGCTGGGAATCAGAGGCAGGGAATCGGATGTGCGGAATCAGAGATGGGGAATCAGAGGTGGGGATTCAGAGGTGGTGAATCAGAGAAGGGGAATCAGAGGCTGGGAATCAGAGGCAGGGAATCAGACGCAGGGAATCAGAGGCGGGGAATCATAGCTGGCGAATTAGAGGAGGGGAATCAGAGTTGGGGAATCAGAGGCGGGGAATCAGATATTGGGAAACAGAGGCGGGGAATCAGATATGGGGAATCAGAGGTGGGGAATCAGAGGCAGGGAATCAGATGTGCGGAATCAGAGATGGGGAATCAGAGGCAGGGAATCAGAATCAGAAGCAGGGAATCAGTGGCAGGGTATCAGAGGCCGGGAATAAAAGGCGGGCAATCAGATGCAGGGAATCAGAGGCAGGGAATCAGAGGACGGGAATCAGAGGCAGGGAATCTGAGGCAGGGAATCTGTGTTGGGGAACCAGAGGCGGGAAAACAGGCGAGTAAACAGAGGCGGGTAAACATAGGTGGGGAATCAGAGGCGGGGAATCAGAGCCGGGAAATCAGAGGCGGGGAATCTGAGGCGGGGAATCAGATGCAGGGAATCAGATGCGGGACATCAGAGGTGCGGTATCAGAGGTGGGGAATTAGAGGCGGGGAATCAGAGGCGGGGAATCAGAGGAGTGGAATCAGAGGCGGGGAATCAGAGGCGGGTAAACATAGGCGGGGAATCAGAGGTGGGGAATCAGAGGCGGGGAATCAGAGGCGGGGAATCAGAGGCGGGGAATCAGAGGCGTGGAATCAGATGCGGTGAATCAGTGGCGGAGAATCAGAGGCGGGGTATTAGACGAGGGGAATCGGAGATGGGGAATCAGAGGCAGTGAATCAGAGGCGGGGAATCAGAGGCGGGGAATCAGAGGCCGGGAATCAGATATGGGGAAACAGAGGCGGGGAATCCGAGGTGGGGAAACAGAGGCGGGGAATCAGATATGGGGAATCAGAGGTGGGGAATCAGAGGTTGGGAATCAGAGGCAGGGAATCAGAGTCTTGGAATCAGATGCAGGGAATCAGATGCGGGGAATCAGAGGCGGGGAATCAGAGCTGGGGAATCAGAGGTGGGGAATCAGATTTGGGGAATCAGAGGCGGGGACTTAGATATTGGGAAACAGAGGCGGGGAATCAGAGGCGGGGAAACCCAGGCGGGGAATCAGATATGGGGAATCAGAGGTGGGGAATCAGAGGCAAGGAATCAGATGTGCGGAATCAGAGATGGGGAATCAGAGGCAGGGAATCAGAATCAGAAGCAGGGAATCAGAGGCCGGGAATCAGAGGCCGGAATCAGATGCTGGGAATCAGAGGCCTGGAATCAGAGGCGGGGAATCAGATGCGGGGAATCAGATGCGGGGAATCAGAGGCGGGGAATCAGAGCTGGGGAATCAGAGGTGGGGTATTAGAGTTGGGGAATCAGAGGCGGGGAATCAAATATGGGGAAACAGAGGTGGGGAATCAGAGGCGGGGAAACAGAGGCAGGGAATCAGATATGGGGAATCAGAGGTGGGGAATCAGAGATGGGGAATCAGAGGCGGTGAATCAGAGATGGGGAATCAGAGGCGGGGAATCAGAGGCAGGAATTCAGACACGGGGATTCAGAGGCTGGGAATCAGACGGGGGGAATCAAAGGCGGGGAATCAGAGCTGGGGAATCAGAGGCAGGGAATCAGAGGCGGGGAATCAGATATGGGGAATCAGAGGCTGGGATTCAGAGGCGGGGAATCAGAGGCAGGGAATCAGACACGGGGAATCAGAGGCGGGGAATCAGAGATGGGGAATCAGAGGCGGGGAATCAGAGGCAGGGAATCATACGCGGGGAATCTGAGGCGGAGAATCAGAGCTGGGGAATCAGAGGTGGGGAATCAGAGTTGGGGAATCAGAGGCAGGGAATCGGATGTGCGGAATCAGAGATGGGGAATCAGATGTGGGGAATCAGAGGAATCAGAGATGGGGAATCAGAGGCGGGGAATCAGAGGCAGGAAATCAGACACGGGGATTCAGAGGCTGGGAATCAGACGGGGGGAATCAAAGGCGGGGAATCAGAGCTGGGGAATCAGAGGCAGGGAATCAGAGTTGGGGATTCAGAGACGGGGAATCAGATATGGGGAAACAGAGGCGGGGAATCAGAGGCGGGCAAACAGAGGCGGGGAATTAGATATGGGGAATCAGAGGTGGGGAATCAGAGGTGGTGAATCAGTGATGGGGAATCACAGGCGGGGAATCAGAGGCAGGGAATAGAACGCAGGGAATCAGAAGCAGGGAATAAGAGCTGGGGAATCAGAGGCGGGGAATCATAGTTGGGAATCAGAGGCGGGGAATCAGATATGGGGAAACAGAGGCGGGGAATCAGAGGCGGGGAAACAGAGGTGGGGAATCAGATATGGGGAATCGGATGCGTGGAATCAGAGGCGGGGAATCAGAGCTGGGGAATCAGAGGCGGGGAATCAGAGTTGGGGCATCAGAGGTGGGGAATTAGATATAGGGAAACAGAGGCGGGGAATCAGAGGCGGGGAAACAGAGGCGGGGAATCAGATATGGGGAATCAGAGGTGGGGATCAGAGGCAGGGAATCAGATGTGCGGAATCAGAGATGAGGAATCAGAGGCAGGGAATCAGAATCAGAAGCGGGGAATCAGAGGCCGGGAATCAGAGGCCGGGAATCAGATGTTGGGAATAAGAGGCCGGGAATCAGAGGTAGGGAATCAGAGTCCGGGAATCAGAGATGGGGATTCAGAGGCGGGGAATGAGATATGGAGAATCAGAGGCGGGGAATCAGAGGCCGGGAAACAGAGGTGGGGAATCAGATATGGGGAATCAGAGGTGGCGAATCAAAGGCGGTGAATCAGAGATGGGGAATCAGAGTCGGGGAATCAGAGGCAGGGAATCAGATGCGGGGAATCAGAGGCGGGGAATCAGAGCTGGCGAATCAGAGGCGGGGAATCAGAGGTGGGCAATCAGAGGCGGGGAATCAGATATGGGGAATCAGAGGCGGGGAATCAGAGGCGGGGAAACAGAGGCGGGGAATCAAATATAGGGAATCAGAGGTGGGGAATCAGAGGTTGTGAATCAGAGATGGGGAATCAAGGCGGGGAATCAGAGGCAGGGAATCAGACACGGGGAATCAGAGGCGGGGATTCAGAGCTGGGGAATCAGAGGCGGGGAATCAGAGGCGGGGAATCAGAGGCAGGGAATCAGAGGCGGGGAAAGATATGTGGGGAAACGTAGGCCAGGAAAGTTGAGCGGAAAGGGAGGCAGTGAATCAGAGGTGGGGAATCAGAGGCGGGGAATCAGAGGCGGGGAATCAGAGGCGGGGATTCAGAGGCGGGGAATCAGAAGCGGGGAATCAGAGGTGGGGAATCAGAGGCGGGGTATCAGAGGTTGAGAATCAGAGATGGGCATTCAGATGCAGGGAATCAGAGGCAGGGAATCAGAGGCAGGGAATCAGAGTCACGGAATCTGAGGTAGGGAATCTGAGGTGGGGAATCAGAGGCGGGGAAACAGGCGGGTAAACAGAGGCGGGTAAACATAGGCGGGGAATCAGAGGCAGGGAATCAGAGGCGGGGAATCAGAGGCGGTGAATCAGAGGCGGGGAATCAGAGGCGGGGAATCAGATGCGGGGAATCAGAGGCGGGGAATCAGAGGTGGGGTATTAGATGAGGGGAATCAGAGGCGGGGAATCAGAGGCGGGGAATCAGAGGCGGGGAATCAGAGGCGTGGAATCAGAGGCGGGGAATCAGAGGCGGGGTATCAGAAGTGGGGAATCAGATGTGGGGAATCAGAGGCGGGGAATCAGAGGCAGGGAATCAGAGGCGGGCAATCAGAAGTGGGGAATCAGAAGCGGGGAATCAGAGGCGGGGAAACAGAGGCGGTGAATCAGAGGCGGGGAATCAGAAGTGGGGAATCAGAGGTGGGGAATCAGAGGCGGGGAATCCGAGGCGGGGAATCAGAGGCGGGCAATCAGATGCAGGGAATCAGAGGCAGGGAATCAGAGGCAGGGAATCAGAGGCAGGGAATCTGAGGCAGGGAATCTGTGTTGGGGAACCAGAGGCGGGAAAACAGGCGAGTAAACAGAGGCGGGTAAACATAGGTGGGGAATCAGAGGCGGGGAATCAGAGCCGGGAAATCAGAGGCGGGGAATCTGAGGCGGGGAATCAGATGCAGGGAATCAGATGCGGGACATCAGAGGTGCGGTATCAGAGGCGGGGAATTAGAGGCGGGGAATCAGAGGCGGGGAATCAGAGGCGGGGAATCAGAGGCGTGGAATCAGAGGCGGGGAATCAGAGGCGGGTAAACATAGGCGGGGAATCAGAGGCGGGGAATCAGAGGCGGGGAATCAGAGGCGGGGAATCAGAGGCGGGGAATCAGAGGCGTGGAATCAGATGCGGTGAATCAGTGGCGGAGAATCAGAGGCGGGGTATTAGACGAGGGGAATCGGAGATGGGGAATCAGAGGCAGTGAATCAGAGGCGGGGAATCAGAGGCGGGGAATCAGAGGCCGGGAATCAGATATGGGGAAACAGAGGCGGGGAATCCGAGGCGGGGAAACAGAGGCGGGGAATCAGATATGGGGAATCAGAGGTGGGGAATCAGAGGTTGGGAATCAGAGGCAGGGAATCAGAGGCTTGGAATCAGATGCAGGGAATCAGATGCGGGGAATCAGAGGCGGGGAATCAGAGCTGGGGAATCAGAGGTGGGGAATCAGATTTGGGGAATCAGAGGCGGGGACTTAGATATTGGGAAACAGAGGCGGGGAATCAGAGGCGGGGAAACCCAGGCGGGGAATCAGATATGGGGAATCAGAGGTGGGGAATCAGAGGCAAGGAATCAGATGTGCGGAATCAGAGATGGGGAATCAGAGGCAGGGAATCAGAATCAGAAGCAGGGAATCAGAGGCCGGGAATCAGAGGCCGGAATCAGATGCTGGGAATCAGAGGCCTGGAATCAGAGGCGGGGAATCAGAGGCACGGAATCAGATGCGGGGAATCAGAGGCGGGGAATCAGAGCTGGGGAATCAGAGGTGGGGTATTAGAGTTGGGGAATCAGAGGCGGGGAATCAGATATGGGGAAACAGAGGTGGGGAATCAGAGGCGGGGAAACAGAGGCAGGTAATCAGATATGGGGAATCAGAGGTGGGGAATCAGAGATGGGGAATCAGAGGCGGTGAATCAGAGATGGGGAATCAGAGGCGGGGAATCAGAGGCAGGAAATCAGACACGGGGATTCAGAGGCTGGGAATCAGACGGGGGGAATCAAAGGCGGGGAATCAGAGCTGGGGAATCAGAGGCAGGGAATCAGAGGCGGGGAATCAGATATGGGGAATCAGAGGCTGGGATTCAGAGGCGGGGAATCACAGGCAGGGAATCAGACACGGGGAATCAGAGGTGGGGAATCAGAGATGGGGAATCAGAGGCGGGGAATCAGAGGCAGGGAATCAGACGCGGGGAATCTGAGGCGGGGAATCAGAGCTGGGGAATCAGAGTTGGGGAATCAGAGTTGGGGAATCAGAGGCAGGGAATCGGATGTGCGGAATCAGAGATGGGGAATCAGATGTGGGGAATCAGAGGAATCAGAGATGGGGAATCAGAGGCGGGGAATCAGAGGCAGGAAATCAGACACGGGGATTCAGAGGCTGGGAATCAGACGGGGGGAATCAAAGGCGGGGAATCAGAGCTGGGGAATCAGAGGCAGGGAATCAGAGTTGGGGATTCAGAGACGGGGAATCAGATATGGGGAATCAGAGGTGGGGAATCAGAGGTGGTGAATCAGTGATGGGGAATCACAGGCGGGGAATCAGAGGCAGGGAATAGAACGCAGGGAATCAGACGCAGGGAATAAGAGCTGGGGAATCAGAGGCGGGGAATCATAGTTGGGAATCAGAGGCGGGGAATCAGATATGGGGAAACAGAGGCGGGGAATCAGAGGCGGGGAAACAGAGGCGGGGAATCAGATATGGGGAATCGGATGCGGGGAATCAGAGGCGGGGAATCAGAGCTGGGGAATCAGAGGCGGGGAATCAGAGTTGGGGCATCAGAGGTGGGGAATTAGATATAGGGAAACAGAGGCGGGGAATCAGAGGCGGGGAAACAGAGGCGGGGTATCAGATATGGGGAATCAGAGGTGGGGATCAGAGGCAGGGAATCAGATGTGCGGAATCAGAGATGAGGAATCAGAGGCAGGGAATCAGAATCAGAAGCGGGGAATCAGAGGCCGGGAATCAGAGGCCGGGAATCAGATGCTGGGAATAAGAGGCCGGGAATCAGAGGTAGGGAATCAGAGTCCGGGAATCAGAGATGGGGATTCAGAGGCGGGGAATTAGATATGGAGAATCAGAGGCGGGGAATCAGAGGCCTGGAATCAGAGGCGGGGAATCAGAGGCACGGAATCAGATGCGGGGAATCAGAGGCGGGGAATCAGAGCTGGGGAATCAGAGGTGGGGTATTAGAGTTGGGGAATCAGAGGCGGGGAATCAGATATGGGGAAACAGAGGTGGGGAATCAGAGGCGGGGAAACAGAGGCAGGTAATCAGATATGGGGAATCAGAGGTGGGGAATCAGAGGCGGTGAATCAGAGATGGGGAATCAGAGGCGGGGAATCAGAGGCAGGAAATCAGACACGGGGATTCAGAGGCTGGGAATCAGACGGGGGGAATCAAAGGCGGGGAATCAGAGCTGGGGAATCAGAGGCAGGGAATCAGAGGCGGGGAATCAGATATGGGGAATCAGAGGCTGGGATTCAGAGGCGGGGAATCAGAGGCAGGGAATCAGACACGGGGAATCAGAGGTGGGGAATCAGAGATGGGGAATCAGAGGCGGGGAATCAGAGGCAGGGAATCAGACGCGGGGAATCTGAGGCGGGGAATCAGAGCTGGGGAATCAGAGGTGGGGAATCAGAGTTGGGGAATCAGAGGCAGGGAATCGGATGTGCGGAATCAGAGATGGGGAATCAGATGTGGGGAATCAGAGGAATCAGAGATGGGGAATCAGAGGCGGGGAATCAGAGGCAGGAAATCAGACACGGGGATTCAGAGGCTGGGAATCAGACGGGGGGAATCAAAGGCGGGGAATCAGAGCTGGGGAATCAGAGGCAGGGAATCAGAGTTGGGGATTCAGAGACGGGGAATCAGATATGGGGAAACAGAGGCGGGGAATCAGAGGCGGGCAAACAGAGGCGGGGAATTAAATATGGGGAATCAGAGGTGGGGAATCAGAGGTGGTGAATCAGTGATGGGGAATCACAGGCGGGGAATCAGAGGCAGGGAATAGAACGCAGGGAATCAGACGCAGGGAATAAGAGCTGGGAAATCAGAGGCGGGGAATCATAGTTGGGAATCAGAGGCGGGGAATCAGATATGGGGAAACAGAGGCGGGGAATCAGAGGCGGGGAAACAGAGGCGGGGAATCAGATATGGGGAATCGGATGCGGGGAATCAGAGGCGGGGAATCAGAGCTGGGGAATCAGAGGCGGGGAATCAGAGTTGGGGCATCAGAGGTGGGGAATTAGATATAGGGAAACAGAGGCGGGGAATCAGAGGCGGGGAAACAGAGGCGGGGTATCAGATATGGGGAATCAGAGGTGGGGATCAGAGGCAGGGAATCAGATGTGCGGAATCAGAGATGAGGAATCAGAGGCAGGGAATCAGAATCAGAAGCGGGGAATCAGAGGCCGGGAATCAGAGGCCGGGAATCAGATGCTGGGAATAAGAGGCCGGGAATCAGAGGTAGGGAATCAGAGTCCGGGAATCAGAGATGGGGATTCAGAGGCGGGGAATTAGATATGGAGAATCAGAGGCGGGGAATCAGAGGCCGGGAAACAGAGGTGGGGAATCAGATATGGGGAATCAGAGGTGGCGAATCAAAGGCGGTGAATCAGAGATGGGGAATCAGAGTCGGGGAATCAGAGGCAGGGAATCAGATGCGGGGAATCAGAGGCGGGGAATCAGAGCTGGCGAATCAGAGGCGGGGAATCAGAGGTGGGCAATCAGAGGCGGGGAATCAGATATGGGGAATCAGAGGCGGGGAATCAGAGGCGGGGAAACAGAGGCGGGGAATCAAATATAGGGAATCAGAGGTGGGGAATCAGAGGTTGTGAATCAGAGATGGGGAATCAAGGCGGGGAATCAGAGGCAGGGAATCAGACACGGGGAATCAGAGGCGGGGATTCAGAGCTGGGGAATCAGAGGCGGGGAATCAGAGTTGGGGAATCAGAGGCAGGGAATCAGATATGGGGAATCAGAGGCGGGGAATCAGAGGCGGGGAAACAGAGGCGGGGAATCAGATATGGGGAATCAGAGGTGGGGAATCAGGGGCAGGGATTCAGTGTCAGGGAATCAGAGGCGGGGAATCAGAGGCGGGGAATCAGAGGCAGGGAATCAGACACGGGGAATCAGAGGCGGGGAATCAGAGATGGGGAATAAGAGGCGGGGAATCAGAGGCAGGGAATCGGACGCCGGGAATCAGAGTCGGGGAATCAGAGCTGGGGAATCAGAGGCGGGGAATCAGAGTTGGGGAATCAGAGGCGGGGATTCAGATATGGGGAAATAGAGGCGGGGAATCAGATATGGGGAATCAGAGGTGTGGAATCAGAGGTTGGGAATCAGAGGAAGGGAATCAGAGTCGGGGAAACAGAGGCGGGGAATCAGATATGTGGAATCAGAGGTGGCGAATCAAAGGCGGTGAAACAGAGATGGGGAATCAGGGCAGGGAATCAGAGGCAGGGAATCAAACACGGGGAATCAGAGCTGGGGAATCAGAGGCGGGGAATCAGAGTTGGGAATCAGAGGCGGGGAATCAGAGGCGGGGAAACAGAGGCGGGGAATCAGATATGGGGAATCAGAGGTGGGGAATCAGAGGTTGTGAATCAGAGGCAGGGAATCGGAGATGGGGAATCAGAGGCAGGGAATCAGAGGCGGGGAATCAGAGGCCGGGAATCAGAGGCGGGGAATCAGAGGCCGGGAATCAGGTATGGGGAAACTGAGGCGGGGAATCCGAGGCGGGGAAACAGAGGCGGGGAATCAGATATGGGGAATCAGAGGTGGGGAATCAGAGGTTGGGAATCAGAGGCAGGGAATCAGAGGCTTGGAATCAGATGCAGGGAATCAGATGCGGGGAATCAGAGGCGGGGAATCAGAGCTGGGGAATCAGAGGTGGGGAATCAGATTTGGGGAATCAGAGGTGGGGTCTTAGATATTGGGAAACAGAGGCGGGGAATCAGAGGCGGGGAAACAGAGGCGGGGAATCAGATATGGGGAATCAGAGGTGGGGAATCAGAGGCAGGGAATCAGATGTGCGGAATCAGAGATGGGGAATCAGAGGCAGGGAATCAGAATCAGAAGCAGGGAATCAGAGGCCGGGAATCAGAGGCCGGAATCAGATGATGGGAATCAGAGGACTGGAATCAGAGGCGGGGAATCAGAGGCAGGGAATCAGATGTGGGGAATCAGAGGCGGGGAATAAGAGCTGGGGAATCAGAGGCGGGGTATTAGAGTTGGGGAATCAGAGGCGGGGAATCAGATATGGGGAAACAGAGGTAGGGAATCAGAGGCGGGGAAACAGAGGCAGGGAATCAGATATGGGGAATCAGAGGCGGGGAATCAGAGGTGGGGAATCATAGGCAGGGAATCGGATGTGCGGAATCAGAGATGGGGAATCAGAGGCCGGGAATCAGAGGTGGTGAATCAGAGATGGGAAATCAGAGACGGGGAATCAGAGGCAGGGTATCAGACGCGGGGAATCAGAGGTGGGCAATCAGAGACGGGGAATCAGATATGGGGAATCAGAGGCGGGGAATCAGAGGCGGGGAAACAGAGGCGGGGAATCAGATATGGGGAATCAGAGGTGGGGCATCAGAGGTTGTGAATCACAGATGGGGAATCAGAGGCGGGGAATCAGAGGCAGGGAATCAGACGCTGGGAATCAGAGGCGGGGATTCAGAGCTGGGGAATCAGAAGCGGGGAATCAGAGTTGGGGAATCAGAGGCGGGGAATCAGAGGCGGGGAATCAGAGGCAGGGAATCAGAGGCGGGGAATCAGAGGCAGGGAATCAGACGCGGGGAATCTGAGGCGGGGAATCAGAGCTGGGGAATCAGAGGTGGGGAATCAGAGTTGGGGAATCAGAGGCAGGGAATTGGATGTGCGGAATCAGAGATGGGGAATCAGAGGTGGGGAATCAGAGGCGGTGAATCAGAGATGGGGAATCAGAGGCGGGGAATCAGAGGCAGGAAATCAGACACGGGGATTCAGAGGCTGGGAATCAGACGGGGGGAATCAAAGGCGGGGAATCAGAGCTGGGGAATCTGAGGCAGGGAATCAGAGTTGGGGATTCAGAGGCGAGGAATCAGATATGGGGAAACAGAGGCGGGGAATCAGAGGCGGGCAAACAGAGGCGGGGAATTAGATATGGGGAATCAGAGGTAGGGAATCAGAGGTGGTGAATCAGTGATGGGGAATCACAGGCGGGGAATCAGAGGCAGGGAATAGAACGCGGGGAATCAGAGGCAGGGAATCAGAGCTGGGGAATCAGAGGCGGGGAATAATAGTTGGGAATCTGAGACGGGAATCAGATATGGGGAAACAGAGGCGGGGAATCAGATATGGGGAATCAGAGGCAGGGAATCAGAGGCGGGGAATCAGAGGCAGGGAATCAGACGCGGGGAATCTGAGGCGGGGAATCAGAGCTGGGGAATCAGAGGTGGGGAATCAGAGTTGGGGAATCAGAGGCAGGGAATTGGATGTGCGGAATCAGAGATGGGGAATCAGAGGTGGGGAATCAGAGGCGGTGAATCTGAGATGGGGAATCAGAGGCGGGGAATCAGAGGCAGGAAATCAGACACGGGGATTCAGAGGCTGGGAATCAGACGGGGGGAATCAAAGGCGGGGAATCAGAGCTGGGGAATCTGAGGCAGGGAATCAGAGTTGGGGATTCAGAGGCGGGGAATCAGATATGGGGAAACAGAGGCGGGGAATCAGAGGCGGGCAAACAGAGGCGGGGAATTAGATATGGGGAATCAGAGGTAGGGAATCAGAGGTGGTGAATCAGTGATGGGGAATCACAGGCGGGGAATCAGAGGCAGGGAATAGAACGCGGGGAATCAGAGGCAGGGAATCAGAGCTGGGGAATCAGAGGCGGGGAATCATAGTTGGGAATCAGAGACGGGAATCAGATATGGGGAAACAGAGGCGGGGAATCAGAGGCGGGGAAACAGAGGCGGGGAATCAGATATGGGGAATCGGATGCAGGGAATCAGAGGCGGGGAATCAGAGCTGAGGAATCAGAGGCGGGGAATCAGAGTTGGGGCATCAGAGGTGGGGAATTAGATATAGGGAAACAGAGGCGGGGAATCAGAGGCGGGGAAACAGAGGCGGGGAATCAGATATGGGGAATCAGAGGTGGGGAATCAGAGGCAGGGAATCAGATGTGCGGAATCAGAGATGGGGAATCAGAGGCAGGGAATCAGAAGCGGGGAATCAGAGGCCGGGAATCAGAGGCCGGGAATCAGATGCTGGGAATAAGAGGCCGGGAATCAGAGGAGGGGAATCAGAGTCCGGGAATCAGAGATGGGGATTCAGAGGCGGGGAGTGAGATATGGAGAATCAGAGGCGGGGAATCAGAGTCGGGGAAACAGAGGTGGGGAATCAGATATGGGGAATCAGAGGTGGCGAATCAAAGGCGGTGAATCATAGATGGGGAATCAGAGGCGGGGAATCAGAGGCAGGGAATCAGATGCGGGGAATCAGAGGCGGGGAATCGGAGCTGGCCAATCAGAGCTGGGGAATCAGAGGTGGGGAATCAGAGTTGGGGAATCAGAGGCAGGGAATTGGATGTGCGGAATCAGAGATGGGGAATCAAAGGTGGGGAATCAGAGGCGGTGAATCAGAGATGGGGAATCAGAGGCGGGGAATCAGAAGCAGGAAATCAGACACGGGGATTCAGAGGCTGGGAATCAGACGGGGGGAATCAAAGGCGGGGAATCAGAGCTGGGGAATCTGAGGCAGGGAATCAGAGTTGGGGATTCAGAGGCGGGGAATCAGATATGGGGAAACAGAGGCGGGGAATCAGAGGCGGGCAAACAGAGGCGGGGAATTAGATATGGGGAATCAGAGGTAGGGAATCAGAGGTGGTGAATCAGTGATGGGGAATCACAGGCGTGGAATCAGAGGCAGGGAATAGAACGCGGGGAATCAGAGGCAGGGAATCAGAGCTGGGGAATCAGAGGCGGGGAATCATAGTTGGGAATCAGAGACGGGAATCAGATATGGGGAAACAGAGGCGGGGAATCAGAGGCGGGGAAACAGAGGCGGGGAATCAGATATGGGGAATCGGATGCAGGGAATCAGAGGCGGGGAATCAGAGCTGAGGAATCAGAGGCGGGGAATCAGAGTTGGGGCATCAGAGGTGGGGAATTAGATATAGGGAAACAGAGGCGGGGAATCAGAGGCGGGGAAACAGAGGCGGGGAATCAGATATGGGGAATCAGAGGTGGGGAATCAGAGGCAGGGAATCAGATGTGCGGAATCAGAGATGGGGAATCAGAGGCAGGGAATCAGAAGCGGGGAATCAGAGGCCGGGAATCAGAGGCCGGGAATCAGATGCTGGGAATAAGAGGCCGGGAATCAGAGGAGGGGAATCAGAGTCCGGGAATCAGAGATGGGGATTCAGAGGCGGGGAGTGAGATATGGAGAATCAGAGGCGGGGAATCAGAGTCGGGGAAACAGAGGTGGGGAATCAGATATGGGGAATCAGAGGTGGCGAATCAAAGGCGGTGAATCATAGATGGGGAATCAGAGGCGGGGAATCAGAGGCAGGGAATCAGATGCGGGGAATCAGAGGCGGGGAATCAGAGCTGGCGAATCAGAGGCTGGGAATCAGAGGTGGGCAATCAGAGGCGGGGAATCAGATATGTGGAATCAGAGGCGGGGAATCAGAGGCGGGGAAACAGAGGCGGGGAATCAAATATAGGGAATCAGAGGTGGGGAATCAGAGGTTGTGAATCAGAGATGGGGAATCAAGGCGGGGAATCAGAGGCAGGGAATCAGATGCGGGGAATCAGAGGCGGGGATTCAGAGCTGGGGAATCAGAGGCGGGGAATCAGAGTTGGGGAATCAGAGGCAGGGAATCAGATATGGGGAATCAGAGGCGGGGAATCCGAGGCCGGGAATCAGATATGGGGAAACAGAGGCGGGGAATCCGAGGCGGGGAAACAGAGGCGGGGAATCAGATATTTGGAATCAGAGGTGGGGAATCAGAGGTTGGGAATCAGAGGCAGGGAATCAGAGGCTTGGAATCAGATGCAGGGTATCAGATGCGGGGAATCAGAGGCGGGGAATCAGAGCTGGGGAATCAGAGGTGGGGAATCAGATTTGGGGAATCAGAGGTGGGGACTTAGATATTGGGAAACAGAGGCGGGGAATCAGAGGCAGGGAAACAGAGGCGGGGAATCTGATATGGGGAATCAGAGGTGGGGAATCAGAGGCAGGGAATCAGATGTGCGGAATCAGAGATGGGGAATCAGAGGCAGGAAATCAGAATCAGAAGCAGGGAATCAGAGGCCGGGAATCAGAGGCCGGAATCAGATGCTGGGAATCAGAGGCCTGGAATCAGAGGCGGGGAATCAGAAGCAGGGAATCAGATGCGGGGAATCAGAGGCGGGGAATCAGAGCTGGGGAATCAGAGGCGGGATATTAGAGTTGGGGAATCAGAGGCGGGGAATCAGATATGGGGAAACAGAGGTGGGGAATCAGAGGCGGGGAAAGAGAGGCAGGGAATCAGATATGGGGAATCAGAGGTGGGGCATCAGAGGTTGTGAATCACAGATGGGGAATCAGAGGCGGGGAATCAGAGGCAGGGAATCAGACGCGGGGAATCAGAGGCGGGGATTCAGAGCTTGGGAATCAGAAGCGGGGAATCAGAGTTGGGGAATCAGAGGCGGGGAATCAGATATGGGGAATCAGATATGGGGAATCAGAGGCGGGGAATCAGAGGTGGGGAATCATAGGCAGGGAATTGGATGTGCGGAATCAGAGATGGGGAATCAGAGGCCGGGAATCAGAGGTGGTGAATCAGAGATGGGAAATCAGAGGCGGGGAATCAGAGGCAGGGTATCAGACGCGGGGAATCAGAGGTGGGCAATCAGAGGCGGGGAATCAGATATGGGGAATCAGAGGCGGGGAATCAGAGGCGGGGAAACAGAGGCGGGGAATCAGATATGGGGAATCAGAGGTGGGGCATCAGAGGTTGTGAATCACAGATGGGGAATCAGAGGCGGGGATTCAGAGGCAGGGAATCAGACGCTGGGAATCAGAGGCGGGGATTCAGAGCTGGGGAATCAGAAGCAAGGAATCAGAGTTGGGGAATCAGAGGCGGGGAATCAGAGGCGGGGAGTCAGAGGCAGGGAATCAGAGGCGGGGAATCAGAGGCAGGGAATCAGACACGGGGAATCTGAGGCGGGGAATCAGAGCTGGGGAATCAGAGGTGGGGAATCAGAGTTGGGGAATCAGAGGCAGGGAATTGGATGTGCGGAATCAGAGCTGGGGAATCAGAGGTGTGGAATCAGAGGCGGTGAATCAGAGATGGGGAATCAGAGGCGGGGAATCAGAGGCAGGAAATCAGACACGGGGATTCAGAGGCTGGGAATCAGACGGGGGGAATCAAAGGCGGGGAATCAGAGCTGGGGAATCTGAGGCAGGGAATCAGAGTTGGGGATTCAGAGGCGGGGAATCAGATATGGGGAAACAGAGGCGGGGAATCAGAGGCGGGCAAACAGAGGCGGGGAATTAGATATGGGGAATCAGAGGTAGGGAATCAGAGGTGGTGAATCAGTGATGGGGAATCACAGGCGGGGAATCAGAGGCAGGGAATAGAACGCGGGGAATCAGAGGCAGGGAATCAGAGCTGGGGAATCAGAGGCGGGGAATCATAGTTGGGAATCAGAGACGGGAATCAGATATGGGGAAACAGAGGCGGGGAATGAGATATGGGGAATCAGAGGCAGGGAATCAGAGGCGGGGAATCAGAGGCAGGGAATCAGACGCGGGGAATCTGAGGCGGGGAATCAGAGCTGGGGAATCAGAGGTGGGGAATCAGAGTTGGGGAATCAGAGGCAGGGAATTGGATGTGCGGAATCAGAGATGGGGAATCAGAGGTGGGGAATCAGAGGCGGTGAATCAGAGATGGGGAATCAGAGGCGGGGAATCAGAGGCAGGAAATCTGACACGGGGATTCAGAGGCTGGGAATCAGACGGGGGGAATCAAAGGCGGGGAATCAGAGCTGGGGAATCTGAGGCAGGGAATCAGAGTTGGGGATTCAGAGGCGGGGAATCAGATATGGGGAAACAGAGGCGGGGAATCAGAGGCGGGCAAACAGAGGGTGGGAATTAGATATGGGGAATCAGAGGTAGGGAATCAGAGGTGGTGAATCAGTGATGGGGAATCACAGGCGGGGAATCAGAGGCAGGGAATAGAACGCGGGGAATCAGAGGCAGGGAATCAGAGCTGGGGAATCAGAGGCGGGGAATCATAGTTGGGAATCAGAGACGGGAATCAGATATGGGGAAACAGAGGCGGGGAATCAGAGGCGGGGAAACAGAGGCGGGGAATCAGATATGGGGAATCGGATGCAGGGAATCAGAGGCGGGGAATCAGAGGTGGGGAATCAGAGGCGGGGAATCAGAGTTGGGGCATCAGAGGTGGGGAATTAGATATAGGGAAACAGAGGCGGGGAATCAGAGGCGGGGAAACAGAGGCGGGGAATCAGATATGGGGAATCAGAGGTGGGGAATCAGAGGCAGGGAATCAGATGTGCGGAATCAGAGATGGGGAATCAGAGGCAGGGAATCAGAAGCGGGGAATCAGAGGCCGGGAATCAGAGGCCGGGAATCAGATGCTGGGAATAAGAGGCCGGGAATCAGAGGAGGGGAATCAGAGTCCGGGAATCAGAGATGGGGATTCAGAGGCGGGGAATGAGATATGGAGAGTCAGAGGCGGGGAATCAGAGGCGGGGAAACAGAGGTGGGGAATCAGATATGGGGAATCAGAGGTGGCGAATCAAAGGCGGTGAATCAGAGATGGGGAATCAGAGTCGGGGAATCAGAGGCAGGGAATCAGATGCGGGGAATCAGAGGCGGGGAATCAGAGCTGGCGAATCAGAGGCGGGGAATCAGAGGTGGGCAATCAGAGGCGGGGAATCAGATATGGGGAATCAGAGGCGGGGAATCAGAGGCGGGGAAACAGAGGCGGGGAATCAAATATAGGGAATCAGAGGTGGGGAATCAGAGGTTGTGAATCAGAGATGGGGAATCAAGGCGGGGAATCAGAGGCAGGGAATCAGACACGGGGAATCAGAGGCGGGGATTCAGAGCTGGGGAATCAGAGGCGGGGAATCAGAGTTGGGGAATCAGAGGCAGGGAATCAGATATGGGGAATCAGAGGCGGGGAATCAGAGGCGGGGAAACAGAGGCGGGGAATCAGATATGGGGAATCAGAGGTGGGGAATCAGGGGCAGGGATTCAGTGTCAGGGAATCAGAGGCGGGGAATCAGAGGCGGGGAATCAGAGGCAGGGAATCAGACACGGGGAATCAGAGCTGGGGAATCAGAGGCGGGGAATCAGAGTTGGGGAATCAGAGGCGGGGATTCAGATATGGGGAAATAGAGGCGGGGAATCAGATATGGGGAATCAGAGGTGTGGAATCAGAGGTTGGGAATCAGAGGAAGGGAATCAGAGTCGGGGAAACAGAGGCGGGGAATCAGATATGTGGAATCAGAGGTGGCGAATCAAAGGCGGTGAAACAGAGATGGGGAATCAGGGCAGGGAATCAGAGGCAGGGAATCAAACACGGGGAATCAGAGCTGGGGAATCAGAGGCGGGGAATCAGAGTTGGGAATCAGAGGCGGGGAATCAGAGGCGGGGAAACAGAGGCGGGGAATCAGATATGGGGAATCAGAGGTGGGGAATCAGAGGTTGTGAATCAGAGGCAGGGAATCGGAGATGGGGAATCAGAGGCAGGGAATCAGAGGCGGGGAATCAGAGGCCGGGAATCAGAGGCGGGGAATCAGAGGCCGGGAATCAGGTATGGGGAAACTGAGGCGGGGAATCCGAGGCGGGGAAACAGAGGCGGGGAATCAGATATGGGGAATCAGAGGTGGGGAATCAGAGGTTGGGAATCAGAGGCAGGGAATCAGAGGCTTGGAATGAGATGCAGGGAATCAGATGCGGGGAATCAGAGGCGGGGAATCAGAGCTGGGGAATCAGAGGTGGGGAATCAGATTTGGGGAATCAGAGGTGGGGACTTAGATATTGGGAAACAGAGGCGGGGAATCAGAGGCGGGGAAACAGAGGCGGGGAATCAGATATGGGGAATCAGAGGTGGGGAATCAGAGGCAGGGAATCAGATGTGCGGAATCAGAGATGGGGAATCAGAGGCAGGGAATCAGAATCAGAAGCAGGGAATCAGAGGCCGGGAATCAGAGGCCGGAATCAGATGATGGGAATCAGAGGACTGGAATCAGAGGCGGGGAATCAGAGGCAGGGAATCAGATGTGGGGAATCAGAGGCGGGGAATAAGAGCTGGGGAATCAGAGGCGGGGTATTAGAGTTGGGGAATCAGAGGCGGGGAATCAGATATGGGGAAACAGAGGTAGGGAATCAGAGGCGGGGAAACAGAGGCAGGGAATCAGATATGGGGAATCAGAGGCGGGGAATCAGAGGTGGGGAATCATAGGCAGGGAATCGGATGTGCGGAATCAGAGATGGGGAATCAGAGGCCGGGAATCAGAGGTGGTGAATCAGAGATGGGAAATCAGAGACGGGGAATCAGAGGCAGGGTATCAGACGCGGGGAATCAGAGGTGGGCAATCAGAGACGGGGAATCAGATATGGGGAATCAGAGGCGGGGAATCAGAGGCGGGGAAACAGAGGCGGGGAATCAGATATGGGGAATCAGAGGTGGGGCATCAGAGGTTGTGAATCACAGATGGGGAATCAGAGGCGGGGAATCAGAGGCAGGGAATCAGACGCTGGGAATCAGAGGCGGGGATTCAGAGCTGGGGAATCAGAAGCGGGGAATCAGAGTTGGGGAATCAGAGGCGGGGAATCAGAGGCGGGGAATCAGAGGCAGGGAATCAGAGGCGGGGAATCAGAGGCAGGGAATCAGACGCGGGGAATCTGAGGCGGGGAATCAGAGCTGGGGAATCAGAGGTGGGGAATCAGAGTTGGGGAATCAGAGGCAGGGAATTGGATGTGCGGAATCAGAGATGGGGAATCAGAGGTGGGGAATCAGAGGCGGTGAATCAGAGATGGGGAATCAGAGGCGGGGAATCAGAGGCAGGAAATCAGACACGGGGATTCAGAGGCTGGGAATCAGACGGGGGGAATCAAAGGCGGGGAATCAGAGCTGGGGAATCTGAGGCAGGGAATCAGAGTTGGGGATTCAGAGGCGAGGAATCAGATATGGGGAAACAGAGGCGGGGAATCAGAGGCGGGCAAACAGAGGCGGGGAATTAGATATGGGGAATCAGAGGTAGGGAATCAGAGGTGGTGAATCAGTGATGGGGAATCACAGGCGGGGAATCAGAGGCAGGGAATAGAACGCGGGGAATCAGAGGCAGGGAATCAGAGCTGGGGAATCAGAGGCGGGGAATAATAGTTGGGAATCTGAGACGGGAATCAGATATGGGGAAACAGAGGCGGGGAATCAGATATGGGGAATCAGAGGCAGGGAATCAGAGGCGGGGAATCAGAGGCAGGGAATCAGACGCTGGGAATCTGAGGCGGGGAATCAGAGCTGGGGAATCAGAGGTGGGGAATCAGAGTTGGGGAATCAGAGGCAGGGAATTGGATGTGCGGAATCAGAGATGGGGAATCAGAGGTGGGGAATCAGAGGCGGTGAATCTGAGATGGGGAATCAGAGGCGGGGAATCAGAGGCAGGAAATCAGACACGGGGATTCAGAGGCTGGGAATCAGACGGGGGGAATCAAAGGCGGGGAATCAGAGCTGGGGAATCTGAGGCAGGGAATCAGAGTTGGGGATTCAGAGGCGGGGAATCAGATATGGGGAAACAGAGGCGGGGAATCAGAGGCGGGCAAACAGAGGCGGGGAATTAGATATGGGGAATCAGAGGTAGGGAATCAGAGGTGGTGAATCAGTGATGGGGAATCACAGGCGGGGAATCAGAGGCAGGGAATAGAACGCGGGGAATCAGAGGCAGGGAATCAGAGCTGGGGAATCAGAGGCGGGGAATCATAGTTGGGAATCAGAGACGGGAATCAGATATGGGGAAACAGAGGCGGGGAATCAGAGGCGGGGAAACAGAGGCGGGGAATCAGATATGGGGAATCGGATGCAGGGAATCAGAGGCGGGGAATCAGAGCTGAGGAATCAGAGGCGGGGAATCAGAGTTGGGGCATCAGAGGTGGGGAATTAGATATAGGGAAACAGAGGCGGGGAATCAGAGGCGGGGAAACAGAGGCGGGGAATCAGATATGGGGAATCAGAGGTGGGGAATCAGAGGCAGGGAATCAGATGTGCGGAATCAGAGATGGGGAATCAGAGGCAGGGAATCAGAAGCGGGGAATCAGAGGCCGGGAATAAGAGGCCGGGAATCAGATGCTGGGAATAAGAGGCCGGGAATCAGAGGAGGGGAATCAGAGTCCGGGAATCAGAGATGGGGATTCAGAGGCGGGGAGTGAGATATGGAGAATCAGAGGCGGGGAATCAGAGTCGGGGAAACAGAGGTGGGGAATCAGATATGGGGAATCAGAGGTGGCGAATCAAAGGCGGTGAATCATAGATGGGGAATCAGAGGCGGGGAATCAGAGGCAGGGAATCAGATGCGGGGAATCAGAGGCGGGGAATCGGAGCTGGCCAATCAGAGCTGGGGAATCAGAGGTGGGGAATCAGAGTTGGGGAATCAGAGGCAGGGAATTGGATGTGCGGAATCAGAGATGGGGAATCAAAGGTGGGGAATCAGAGGCGGTGAATCAGAGATGGGGAATCAGAGGCGGGGAATCAGAGGCAGGAAATCAGACACGGGGATTCAGAGGCTGGGAATCAGACGGGGGGAATCAAAGGCGGGGAATCAGAGCTGGGGAATCTGAGGCAGGGAATCAGAGTTGGGGATTCAGAGGCGGGGAATCAGATATGGGGAAACAGAGGCGGGGAATCAGAGGCGGGCAAACAGAGGCGGGGAATTAGATATGGGGAATCAGAGGTAGGGAATCAGAGGTGGTGAATCAGTGATGGGGAATCACAGGCGGGGAATCAGAGGCAGGGAATAGAACGCGGGGAATCAGAGGCAGGGAATCAGAGCTGGGGAATCAGAGGCGGGGAATCATAGTTGGGAATCAGAGACGGGAATCAGATATGGGGAAACAGAGGCGGGGAATCAGAGGCGGGGAAACAGAGGCGGGGAATCAGATATGGGGAATCGGATGCAGGGAATCAGAGGCGGGGAATCAGAGCTGAGGAATCAGAGGCGGGGAATCAGAGTTGGGGCATCAGAGGTGGGGAATTAGATATAGGGAAACAGAGGCGGGGAATGAGAGGCGGGGAAACAGAGGCGGGGAATCAGATATGGGGAATCAGAGGTGGGGAATCAGAGGCAGGGAATCAGATGTGCGGAATCAGAGATGGGGAATCAGAGGCAGGGAATCAGAAGCGGGGAATCAGAGGCCGGGAATCAGAGGCCGGGAATCAGATGCTGGGAATAAGAGGCCGGGAATCAGAGGAGGGGAATCAGAGTCCGGGAATCAGAGATGGGGATTCAGAGGCGGGGAGTGAGATATGGAGAATCAGAGGCGGGGAATCAGAGTCGGGGAAACAGAGGTGGGGAATCAGATATGGGGAATCAGAGGTGGCGAATCAAAGGCGGTGAATCATAGATGGGGAATCAGAGGCGGGGAATCAGAGGCAGGGAATCAGATGCGGGGAATCAGAGGCGGGGAATCAGAGCTGGCGAATCAGAGGCTGGGAATCAGAGGTGGGCAATCAGAGGCGGGGAATCAGATATGTGGAATCAGAGGCGGGGAATCAGAGGCGGGGAAACAGAGGCGGGGAATCAAATATAGGGAATCAGAGGTGGGGAATCAGAGGTTGTGAATCAGAGATGGGGAATCAAGGCGGGGAATCAGAGGCAGGGAATCAGATGCGGGGAATCAGAGGCGGGGATTCAGAGCTGGGGAATCAGAGGCGGGGAATCAGAGTTGGGGAATCAGAGGCAGGGAATCAGATATGGGGAATCAGAGGCGGGGAATCCGAGGCCGGGAATCAGATATGGGGAAACAGAGGCGGGGAATCCGAGGCGGGGAAACAGAGGCGGGGAATCAGATATTTGGAATCAGAGGTGGGGAATCAGAGGTTGGGAATCAGAGGCAGGGAATCAGAGGCTTGGAATCAGATGCAGGGTATCAGATGCGGGGAATCAGAGGCGGGGAATCAGAGCTGGGGAATCAGAGGTGGGGAATCAGATTTGGGGAATCAGAGGTGGGGACTTAGATATTGGGAAACAGAGGCGGGGAATCAGAGGCAGGGAAACAGAGGCGGGGAATCAGATATGGGGAATCAGAGGTGGGGAATCAGAGGCAGGGAATCAGATGTGCGGAATCAGAGATGGGGAATCAGAGGCAGGAAATCAGAATCAGAAGCAGGGAATCAGAGGCCGGGAATCAGAGGCCGGAATCAGATGCTGGGAATCAGAGGCCTGGAATCAGAGGCGGGGAATCAGAAGCAGGGAATCAGATGCGGGGAATCAGAGGCGGGGAATCAGAGCTGGGGAATCAGAGGCGGGATATTAGAGTTGGGGAATCAGAGGCGGGGAATCAGATATGGGGAAACAGAGGTGGGGAATCAGAGGCGGGGAAAGAGAGGCAGGGAATCAGATATGGGGAATCAGAGGTGGGGCATCAGAGGTTGTGAATCACAGATGGGGAATCAGAGGCGGGGAATCAGAGGCAGGGAATCAGACGCGGGGAATCAGAGGCGGGGATTCAGAGCTTGGGAATCAGAAGCGGGGAATCAGAGTTGGGGAATCAGAGGCGGGGAATCAGATATGGGGAATCAGATATGGGGAATCAGAGGCGGGGAATCAGAGGTGGGGAATCATAGGCAGGGAATCGGATGTGCGGAATCAGAGATGGGGAATCAGAGGCCGGGAATCAGAGGTGGTGAATCAGAGATGGGAAATCAGAGGCGGGGAATCAGAGGCAGGGTATCAGACGCGGGGAATCAGAGGTGGGCAATCAGAGGCGGGGAATCAGATATGGGGAATCAGAGGCGGGGAATCAGAGGCGGGGAAACAGAGGCGGGGAATCAGATATGGGGAATCAGAGGTGGGGCATCAGAGGTTGTGAATCACAGATGGGGAATCAGAGGCGGGGATTCAGAGGCAGGGAATCAGACGCTGGGAATCAGAGGCGGGGATTCAGAGCTGGGGAATCAGAAGCGGGGAATCAGAGTTGGGGAATCAGAGGCGGGGAATCAGAGGCGGGGAGTCAGAGGCAGGGAATCAGAGGCGGGGAATCAGAGGCAGGGAATCAGACACGGGGAATCTGAGGCGGGGAATCAGAGCTGGGGAATCAGAGGTGGGGAATCAGAGTTGGGGAATCAGAGGCAGGGAATTGGATGTGCGGAATCAGAGCTGGGGAATCAGAGGTGGGGAATCAGAGGCGGTGAATCAGAGATGGGGAATCAGAGGCGGGGAATCAGAGGCAGGAAATCAGACACGGGGATTCAGAGGCTGGGAATCAGACGGGGGGAATCAAAGGCGGGGAATCAGAGCTGGGGAATCTGAGGCAGGGAATCAGAGTTGGGGATTCAGAGGCGGGGAATCAGATATGGGGAAACAGAGGCGGGGAATCAGAGGCGGGCAAACAGAGGCGGGGAATTAGATATGGGGAATCAGAGGTAGGGAATCAGAGGTGGTGAATCAGTGATGGGGAATCACAGGCGGGGAATCAGAGGCAGGGAATAGAACGCGGGGAATCAGAGGCAGGGAATCAGAGCTGGGGAATCAGAGGCGGGGAATCATAGTTGGGAATCAGAGACGGGAATCAGATATGGGGAAACAGAGGCGGGGAATGAGATATGGGGAATCAGAGGCAGGGAATCAGAGGCGGGGAATCAGAGGCAGGGAATCAGACGCGGGGAATCTGAGGCGGGGAATCAGAGCTGGGGAATCAGAGGTGGGGAATCAGAGTTGGGGAATCAGAGGCAGGGAATTGGATGTGCGGAATCAGAGATGGGGAATCAGAGGTGGGGAATCAGAGGCGGTGAATCAGAGATGGGGAATCAGAGGCGGGGAATCAGAGGCAGGAAATCAGACACGGGGATTCAGAGGCTGGGAATCAGACGGGGGGAATCAAAGGCGGGGAATCAGAGCTGGGGAATCTGAGGCAGGGAATCAGAGTTGGGGATTCAGAGGCGGGGAATCAGATATGGGGAAACAGAGGCGGGGAATCAGAGGCGGGCAAACAGAGGGTGGGAATTAGATATGGGGAATCAGAGGTAGGGAATCAGAGGTGGTGAATCAGTGATGGGGAATCACAGGCGGGGAATCAGAGGCAGGGAATAGAACGCGGAGAATCAGAGGCAGGGAATCAGAGCTGGGGAATCAGAGGCGGGGAATCATAGTTGGGAATCAGAGACGGGAATCAGATATGGGGAAACAGAGGCGGGGAATCAGAGGCGGGGAAACAGAGGCGGGGAATCAGATATGGGGAATCGGATGCAGGGAATCAGAGGCGGGGAATCAGAGCTGGGGAATCAGAGGCGGGGAATCAGAGTTGGGGCATCAGAGGTGGGGAATTAGATATAGGGAAACAGAGGCGGGGAATCAGAGGCGGGGAAACAGAGGCGGGGAATCAGATATGGGGAATCAGAGGTGGGGAATCAGAGGCAGGGAATCAGATGTGCGGAATCAGAGATGGGGAATCAGAGGCAGGGAATCAGAAGCGGGGAATCAGAGGCCGGGAATCAGAGGCCGGGAATCAGATGCTGGGAATAAGAGGCCGGGAATCAGAGGAGGGGAATCAGAGTCCGGGAATCAGAGATGGGGATTCAGAGGCGGGGAATGAGATATGGAGAATCAGAGGCGGGGAATCAGAGGCGGGGAAACAGAGGTGGGGAATCAGATATGGGGAATCAGAGGTGGCGAATCAAAGGCGGTGAATCAGAGATGGGGAATCAGAGGCGGGGAATCAGAGGCAGGGAATCAGATGCGGGGAATCAGAGGCGGGGAATCAGAGCTGGCGAATCAGAGGCTGGGAATCAGAGGTGGGCAATCAGAGGCGGGGAATCAGATATGGGGTATCAGAGGCGGGGAATCAGAGGCGGGGAAACAGAGGCGGGGAATCAAATATAGGGAATCAGAGGTGGGGAATCAGAGGTTGTGAATCAGAGATGGGGAATCAAGGCGGGGAATCAGAGGCAGGGAATCAGATGCGGGGAATCAGATGCGGGGATTCAGAGCTGGGGAATCAGAGGCGGGGAATCAGAGTTGGGGAATCAGAGGCAGGGAATCAGATATGGGGAATCAGAGGCGGGGAATCCGAGGCCGGGAATCAGATATGGGGAAACAGAGGCGGGGAATCCGAGGCGGGGAAACAGAGGCGGGGAATCAGATATTTGGAATCAGAGGTGGGGAATCAGAGGTTGGGAATCAGAGGCAGGGAATCAGAGGCTTGGAATCAGATGCAGGGTATCAGATGCGGGGAATCAGAGGCGGGGAATCAGAGGCCGGAATCAGATGCTGGGAATCAGAGGCCTGGAATCAGAGGAGGGGAATCAGAAGCAGGGAATCAGATGCGGGGAATCAGAGGCGGGGAATCAGAGCTGGGGAATCAGAGGCGGGATATTAGAGTTGGGGAATCAGAGGCGGGGAATCAGATATGGGGAAACAGAGGTGGGGAATCAGAGGCGGGGAAAGAGAGGCAGGGAATCAGATATGGGGAATCAGAGGTGGGGCATCAGAGGTTGTGAATCACAGATGGGGAATAAGAGGCGGGGAATCAGAGGCAGGGAATCAGACGCGGGGAATCAGAGGCGGGGATTCAGAGCTTGGGAATCAGAAGCGGGGAATCAGAGTTGGGGAATCAGAGGCGGGGAATCAGATATGGGGAATCAGAGGCAGGGAATCAGAGGCGGGGAATCAGAGGTGGGGAATCAGAGGTGGGGAATCAGAGGCGGGGAATCAGAGGCAGGGAATCAGATGAAGGGAATCTGATGCAGGGAATCTGAGGCAGGGAATCTGAGGCAGGGAATCTGTGTCAGGGAATCTGATGCGGGTTATCAGAAGGGGGAAATGAGATGTGGGAAACGAGATGCAGAGAAAGAGACACGGAAATAGAGGCAGGGAAAGACAGGCAGGGAATCAGAGGCGGGGAATCAGAGGTGGGGAATCAGAGGCTGGGAATCAGAGGCGGGGAATCAGAGGGGGGAATCAGAGGTGGGGAATCAGAGGCAGGGAATCAGAGGCAGGGAATCAGAGGCGGGAAATCAGAGGCGGCGAATCTGAGGCGTGGAATCAGAGGTGGGGAAAGAGATGTGGGGAAACGTAGGCCAGGAAAGTTGCGCGGAAAGGGAGGCGGTGTATCAGAGGCGGGCAATCAGAGGCGGGGAATCAGAGGCGGGGAATCAGAGGCGTGGAATCAGAGGTGGGGAAAGAGATGTGGGGAAACAGGCGGGTAAACAGAAGCGGGTAAACATAGCTGCATAAATAGAGGCAGCGAAAGAGATGGGCGAAACATAGTGGTTGGAACTTGTGTGTTGAAAATTAGGTACACAGAACAGATCAAACAGAGTTGTTGAAATTGAGGGAGGGAAAGAGAGGCACAGAAAGAGTGGAGGGGAAAGAGTGCAGTCAAAATAGAGGCGTAGAGACAGAGGTGGGGAATCAGAGGCGGGGATTCAGAGGCGGGGAATCAGAGGCAGGGAATCAGATGAAGGGAATCTGATGCAGGGAATCTGAGGCAGGGAATCTGAGGCAGGGAATCGGAGGCAGAGAATCTGAGGCAGGGAATCAGTAAAAAGTTATCAGAGGCAGGGTATCAGAGGCGGAGAATCAGAGGTGGGGATTCAGAAGTGGGGAATCAGAGGTGGGGAATCAGAGGCGTGGAATCAGAGGCGGGGAATCAGAGGTGGGGAATCAGAAGTGGGGAATCAGAGGTGGGGAATCAGAGGCGGGGAATCAGAGGCGTGGAATCAGAGGCGGGCAATCAGAAGTGGGGAATCAGAGGCGGGGAATCAGAGGCGGGGAATCAGAGGCGGTGAATCAGAGGTGGGGAATCAGAGGCGGGGAATCAGAGGCGGGGAATCAGAAGTGGGGAATCAGACGTGGGGAATCAGAGGCGGGGAATCAGAGGCGGGGAATCAGAGGCGGGCAATCAGATGCAGGGAATCAGAGGCAGGGAATCAGACGCAGGGAATCAAATGAAGGGAATCTGATGCAGGGAATCTGAGGCAGGGAATCTGAGGCAGGGAATCTGTGGTGGGGAATCAGAGGAGGGAAAACAGGCGGGTAAAAAGAGGCGGGTAAACATAGGCGGGGAATCAGAGTTGGGGAATCAGAGGCAGGGAATCAGATATGGGGAATCAGAGGAGGGGGATCAGAGGCGGGGAAACAGAGGCGGGGAATCAGATATGGGGAATCAGAGGTGGGGAATCAGGGGCAGGGAATCAGTGGCAGGGAATCAGAGGCGGGGAATCTGAGGCGGGGAATCAGAGGCTGGGAATCAGACACGGGGAATCAGAGGCGGGGAATCAGAGATGGGGAATCAGAGGCGGGGAATCAGAGGCAGGGAATCGGATGCCGGGAATCAGAGGCGGGGAATCAGAGCTGGGGAATCAGAGGCGGGGAATCAGAGTTGGGGAATCAGAGGCGGGGAATCAGATATGGGGAAATAGAGGCGGGGAATCAGATATGGGGAATCAGAGGTGTGGAATCAGAGGTTGGGAATCAGAGGCAGGGAATCAGAGGCGGGGAAACAGAGGCGGGGAATCAGATATGGGGAATCATAGGTGGCGAATCAAAGGCGGTGAAACAGAGATGGGGAATCAGAGGCGGGGAATCAGAGGCAGGGAATCAGAGCTGGGGAAACAGAGGCAGGGAATCAGATATGGGGAATCAGAGGTGGGGAATCAGGGGCGGGGAATCAGTGGCAGGGAATCAGAGGCCGGGAATAAAAGGCGGGGAATCAGAGCTGGGGAATCAGAGGCGGGGAATCAGAGTTGGGGAATCAGAGGAGGGGAATCAGATATGGGGAAACAGAGGCCGGGAATCAGAGGCAGGGAAACAGAGGCGGGGAATCAGATATGGGGAATCAGAGGTGGGGAATTAGAGGTTGCGAATCAGAGGCGGGGAATCAGAGGCGGGGAATCAGAGGCAGTGAATCGGATGTGCAGAATCAGAGATGGTGAATCAGAGGTGGGGATTCAGAGGTGGTAATTCAGAGAAGGGGAATCAGAGGCTGGGAATCAGAGGCAGGGAATCAGACGCAGGGAATCAGAGACGGGGAATCATAGCTGGCGAATTAGAGGAGGGGAATCAGAGTTGGGGTATCAGAGTCGGGGAATCAGATATGGGGAAACAGAGGCGGGGAATCAGAGGCGGGGAAACAGAGGCGGGTAATCAGATATGGGGAATCAGAGGTGGGGAATCAGAGGCAGGGAATCAGATGTGCGGAATCAGAGATGGGGAATCAGAGGCAGGGAATCAGAATCAGAAGCAGGGAATCAGAGGCCGGAATCAGATGCTGGGAATCAGAGGCCTGGAATCAGAGGCGGGGAATCAGAGGCAGGGAATCAGATGCGGGGAATCAGAGGCGGGGAATCAGAGCTGGGGAATCAGAGGCAGGGTATTAGAGTTGGGGAATCAGAGGTGGGGAATCAGATATGGGGAAACAGAGGTGGGGAATCAGAGGCGGGGAAACAGAGGCAGGGAATCAGATATGGGGAATCAGAGGCGGGGAATCAGAGGTGGGGAATCATAGGCAGGGAATCGGATGTGCGGAATCAGAGATGGGGAATCAGAGGCCGGGAATGAGAGGTGGTGAATCAGATATGGGGAATCAGAGGCGGGGAATCAGAGGCAGAGAATCAGACGCGGGGAATCAGAGGTGGGCAATCAGAGGCGGGGAATCAGATATGGGGAATCAGAGGCGGGGAATCAGAGGCGGGGAAACAGAGGCGGGGAATCAGATATGGGGAATCAGAGGTGGGGCATCAGAAGTTGTGAATCACAGATGGGGAATTTGAGGCGGGGAATCAGAGGCAGGGAATCATACGCGGGGAATCAGAGGCGGGGATTCAGAGCTGGGGAATGAGAAGCGGGGAATCAGAGTTGGGGAATCAGAGGCGGGGAATCAGATATGGGGAATAAGAGGCAGGGAATCAGAGGCGGGGAATCAGAGGCAGGGAATCAGACGCGGGGAATCTGAGGCGGGGAATCAGAGCTGGGGAATCAGAGGTGGGGAATCAGAGTTGGGGAATCAGAGGCATGGAATTGGATGTGCGGAATCAGAGATGGGGAATCAGAGGTGGGGAATCAGAGGCAGTGAATCAGAGATGGGGAATCAGAGGCGGGGAATCAGAGGCAGGAAATCAGACACGGGGATTCAGAGGCTGGGAATCAGACGGGGGGAATCAAAGGCGGGGAATCAGAGCTGGGGAATCTGAGGCAGGGAATCAGAGTTGGGGAATCAGAGGCGGGGAATCAGATATGGGGAATCAGAGGCAGGGAATCAGAGGCGGGGAATCAGATATGGGGAAACAGAGGCGGGGAATCAGAGGCGGGAAAACAGAGGCGGGGAATTAGATATGGGGAATCAGAGGTGGGGAATCAGAGGTGGTGAATCAGAGATGGGGAATCAGAGGCGGGGAATCAGAGGCAGGGAATCGGACACCGGGAATCAGAGGCGGGGAATCAGAGCTGGGGAATCAGAGGCGGGGAATCAGAGTTGGGGAATCAGAGGCGGGGAATCAGATATGGGGAAATAGAGGCGGGGAATCAGATATGGGGAATCAGAGGTGTGGAATCAGAGGTTGGGAATCAGAGGCAGGGAATCAGAGGCGGGAAAACAGAGGCGGGGAATCAGATATGGGGAATCAGAGGTGGCGAATCAAAGGCGGTGAAACAGAGATGGGGAATCAGGGCAGGGAATCAGAGGCAGGGAATCTAAGCTGGGGAAACAGAGGCGGGGAATCAGATATGGGGAATCAGAGGTGGGGAATCAGGGGCGGGGAATCAGTGGCAGGGAATCAGAGCTGGGGAATCAGAGGTGGGGAATCAGAGCTGGGGAATCAGAGCTGGGGAAAAAGAGGCGGGGAATCAGATATGGGGAATCAGAGGTGGGGAATCAGGGGCGGGGAATCAGTGGCAGGGAATCAGAGGCCGGGAATAAAAGGCGGGGAATCAGAGCTGGGGAATCAGAGGCGGGGAATCAGAGATGGGGAATCAGAGGAGGAGGGGAATCAGATATGGGGAAACAGAGGCCGGGAATCAGAGGCAGGGAAACAGAGGCGGGGAATCAGATATGGGGAATCAGAGGTGGGGAATTAGAGGTTGCGAATCAGAGTCGGGGAATCAGAGGCGGGGAATCAGAGGCAGGGAATCGGATGTGCGGAATCAGAGATGGGGAATCAGAGGTGGGGATTCAGAGGTGGTGAATCAGAGAAGGGGAATCAGAGGCTGGGAATCAGAGGCAGGGAATCAGACGCAGGAAATCAGAGGCGGGGAATCATAGCTGGCGAATTAGAGGAGGGGAATCAGAGTTTGGGAATCAGAGGCGGGGAATCAGATATGGGGAAACAGAGGCGGGGAATCAGAGGCGGGGAAACAGAGGCGGGTAATCAGATATGGGGAATCAGAGGTGGGGAATCAGAGGCAGGGAATCAGATGTGCGGAATCAGAGATGGGGAATCAGAGGCAGGGAATCAGAATCAGAAGCAGGGAATCAGAGGCTGGGAATCAGAGGCCGGAATCAGATGCTGGGATCAGAGGCCTGGAATCAGAGGCGGGGAATCAGAGGCAGGGAATCAGATGCGGGAAATCAGAGGCCTGGAATCAGAGGCGGGGAATCAGAGGCAGGGAATCAGATGCGGGGAATCAGAGGCGGGGAATCAGAGCTGGGGAATCAGAGGCAGGGTATTAGAGTTGGGGAATCAGAGGCGGGGAATCAGATATGGGGAAACAGAGGTGGGGAATCAGAGGCGGGGTAACAGAGGCAGGGAATCAGATATGGGGAATCAGAGGCGGGGAATAAGAGGTGGGCAATCAGAGGCGGGGAATCAGATATGGGGAAACAGAGGCGGGGAATCAGAGGCGGGAAAACAGAGGCGGGGAATTAGATATGGGGAATCAGAGGTGGGGAATCAGAGGTTGGGAATCAGAGGCAGGGAATCAGAGGCGGGGAATCAGAGGCGGGGAAACAGAGGCGGGGAATCAGATATGGGGAATCAGAGGTGGGGCATCAGAAGTTGTGAATCACAGATGGGGAATTAGAGGCGGGGAATCAGAGGCAGGGAATCAGACGCGGGGAATCAGAGGCGGGGATTCAGAGCTGGGGTATCAGAAGCGGGGAATCAGAGTTGGGGAATCAGAGGCGGGGAATCAGATATGGGGAATCAGAGGCAGGGAATCAGAGGCGGGGAATCTGAGGCGGGGAATCAGAGCTGGGGAATCAGAGGTGGGGAATCAGAGTTGGGGAATCAGAGGCAGGGAATTGGATGTGCGGAATCAGAGATGGGGAATCAGAGGTGGGGAATCAGAGGCGGTGAATCAGAGATGGGGAATCAGAGGCGGGGAATCAGAGGCAGGAAATCAGACACGGGGATTCAGAGGCTGGGAATCAGACGGGGGGAATCAAAGGCGGGGAATCAGAGCTGTGGAATCTGAGGCAGGGAATCAGAGTTGGGGATTCAGAGGCAGGGAATCAGATATGGGGAAACAGAGGAGGGGAATCAGAGGCGGGAAAACAGAGGCGGGGAATTAGATATGGGGAATCAGAGGTGGGGAATCAGAGGTGGGGAATCAGAGGTGGGGAATCAGAGGCGGGGAGTCAGAGGCAGGGAATCTGACGCCGGGAATCAGAGGCGGGGAATCAGAGCTGGGGAATCAGAGGCGGGGAATCAGAGTTGGGGAATCAGAGGCGGGGAATCAGATATGGGGAAATAGAGGCGGGGAATCAGATATGGGGAATCAGAGGTGTGGAATCAGAGGTTGGGAATCAGAGGCAGGGAATCAGAGGCGGGGAAACAGAGGCGGGGAATCAGATATGGGGAATCAGAGGTGGCGAATCAAAGGCGGTGAAACAGAGATGGGGAATCAGGGCAGGTAAACATAGGCGGGGAATCAGAGGCGGGGAATCAGAGGCGGGGAATCAGAGGCGGGGAATCAGAGTCGGGGAATCAGAGGCGGGGAATCTGAGGCGGGGAATCAGATGCAGGGAATCAGAGGCGGGGAATCAGAGGCGGCGTATCAGAGGCGGGGAATCAGAGGCGCGGAATCAGAGGCGGGGAATGAGAGGCGTGGAATCAGAGACGGGGAATCAGAGGCGGGGAATCAGAAGTGGGGAATCAGAGGTGGGAAATCAGAGGCTGGGAATCAGAGGCGGGGATTCAGAGGCGGGGAATCAGAGGCAGGGTATCAGAGGCGGGCAATCAGATGCAGGGAATCAGAGGCAGGGAATCAGAGGCAGGGAATCAGAGGCAGGGAACCTGAGATGGCGAATATGAGGTGGTGAATCAGAGGCGGGGAAACAGTCGGGTAAACAGAGGCGGGGAATCAGAGGCAGGGAATCAGCCGCGGGGAATCAGAGGCAGGGAATCAGATGAAGGGAATCCGATGCAGGGAATCTGAGGCAGGGTATCTGAGGCAGGGAATCTGTGGCAGGGAATCTGATGCGGGTTATCAGAATGGGGAAATGAGATGTGGGAAACGAGATGCAGAGAAAGAGGCATGGAAATAGAGGCAGGGAAAGAGAGGCAGTGTATCAGAGGCGGGTAATCAGAGGCGTGGAATCAGAGGCGGGGAATCAGAGACACAGAAAGAGAGGCGTGGAATCAGAGGTGCGGAATCAGAGCCGGTGAATCTGAGCCGGGAAATCAGAAGCAGAGCAACAGAGGTGGTGAAACATGGGTGCGGAATCGGACACGGGGAATCAGAGGTGGGGACTCAGAGGCCGGGAATCAGAGGCAGGGAATCAGAGGCAGGTTATCAGAGGCAGGGAATCAGAGGTGGGAAATCAGAGGCGGGGAATCAGAGGCGGCGAATCAGAGGCGGGCAATCAGAGGCGGGGAATCAGAGGCGGGGAATCAGAGGCGGCGAATCAAAGGCGGGGAATCAGAGGCGGGGAATCAGAGGCGGAGAATCAGAGGCGGGCAATCAGATGCAGGAAATCAGAGGCAGGGAATCAGAGGCAGGGAATCAGAGGCAGGGAATCTGAGGCAGGGAATCAGAG
Organism: Narcine bancroftii; assembly: GCF_036971445.1. Classification (NCBI taxonomy): domain Eukaryota; kingdom Metazoa; phylum Chordata; class Chondrichthyes; order Torpediniformes; family Narcinidae; genus Narcine; species Narcine bancroftii. The sequence continues at coordinate 106,633,676 of NC_091474.1, read as the reverse complement.
GTGGGGAATCAGAGGCGGGGAATCAGAGGCAGGGAATCAGATGAAGGGAATCTGATGCAGGGAATCTGAGGCAGGGAATCTGAGGCAGGGAATCTGTGGCAGGGAATCTGATGCGGGTTATCAGAAGGGGGAATTGAGATGTGGGAAACGAGATGCAGAGAAAGAGGCACGGAAATAGAGGCAGGGAAAGACAGGCAGGGAATCAGAGGCGGGGAATCAGAGGTGGGGAATCAGAGGCTGGGAATCAGAGGCAGGGAATCAGAGGGGGGAATCAGAGGTGGGGAATCAGAGGCAGGGAATCAGAGGCATGGAATCAGAGGCGGGAAATCAGAGGCGGCGAATCTGAGGCGTGGAATCAGAGGTGGGGAAAGAGATGTGGGGAAACGTAGGCCAGGAAAGTTGCGCGGAAAGGGAGGCGGTGAATCAGAGGCGGGGAATCAGAGGCGCGGAATCAGAGGCGGGGAATCAGAGGCGGGGATTCAGAGCTGGGGAATCAGAGGCGGGGAATCAGAGTTGGGGAATCAGAGGCAGGGAATCAGATATGGGGAATCAGAGGCGGGGAATCAGAGGCGGGGAAACAGAGGCCGGGAATCAGATGTGGGGAATCAGAGGTGGGGAATCAGGGGCAGGGAATCAGTGGCAGGGAATCAGAGGCGGGAGAATCAGAGGCGGGGAATCAAAGGCAGGGAATCAGACACGGGGAATCAGAGGCGGGGAATCAGAGATGGGGAATCAGAGGCGGGGAATCAGAGGCAGGGAATCGGATGCCGGGAATCAGAGTCGGGGAATCAGAGCTGGGGAATCAGAGGCGGGGAATCAGAGTTGGGGAATCAGAGGCGGGGAATCAGATATGGGGAAATAGAGGCGGGGAATCAGATATGGGGAATCAGAGGTGTGGAATCAGAGGTTGGGAATCAGAGGCTGGGAATCAGAGGTGGCAATCAGAGGCGGGGAATCAGATATGGGGAATCAGAGGCGGGGAATCAGAGGCGGGGAAACAGAGGCGGGGAATCAAATATAGGGAATCAGAGGTGGGGAATCAGAGGTTGTGAATCAGAGATGGTGAATCAAGGCGGGGAATCAGAGGCAGGGAATCAGACGCGGGGAATCAGAGGCGGGGATTCAGAGCTGGGGAATCAGAGGCGGGGAATCAGAGTTGGGGAATCAGAGGCAGGGAATCAGATATGGGGAATCAGAGGCGGGGAATCAGAGGCGGGGAAACAGAGGCCGGGAATCAGATGTGGGGAATCAGAGGTGGGGAATCAGGGGCAGGGAATCAGTGGCAGGGAATCAGAGGCGGGGAATCAGAGGCGGGGAATCAAAGGCAGGGAATCAGACACGGGGAATCAGAGGCGGGGAATCAGAGATGGGGAATCAGAGGCGGGGAATCAGAGGCAGGGAATCGGAAGCCGGGAATCAGAGTCGGGGAATCAGAGCTGGGGAATCAGAGGCGGGGAATCAGAGTTGGGGAATCAGAGGCGGGGAATCAGATATGGGGAAATAGAGGCGGGGAATCAGATATGGGGAACCAGAGGTGTGGAATCAGAGGTTGGGAATCAGAGGCAGGGAATCAGAGTCGGGGAAACAGAGGCGGGGAATCAGATATGGGGAATCAGAGGTGGCGAATCAAAGGCGGTGAAACAGAGATGGGGAATAAGGGCAGGGAATCAGAGGCAGGGAATCAAACACGGGGAATCAGAGCTGGGGAATCAGAGGCGGGGAATCAGAGTTGGGAATCAGAGGCGGGGAATCAGAGGCGGGGAAACAGAGGCGGGGAATCAGATATGGGGAATCAGAGGTGGGGAATCCGAGGTTGGGAATCAGAGGCAGGGAATCAGAGGTGGAAAATCAGATGCGGGGAATCAGAGGAAGGGAATCAGATGTGCGGAATCGGAGATGGGGAATCAGAGGCAGGGAATAAGAGGCGGGGAATCAGAGGCGGGGAATCAGAGGCCGGGAATCAGATATGGGGAAACAGAGGCGGGGAATCCGAGTCGGGGAAACAGAGGCGGGGAATCAGATATGGGGAATCAGAGGTGGGGAATCAGAGGTTGGGAATCAGAGGCAGGGAATCAGAGGCTTGGAATCAGGTGCAGGGAATCAGATGCGGGGAATCAGAGGCGGGGAATCAGAGCTGGGGAATCAGAGGTGGGGAATCAGATTTGGGGAATCAGAGGCGGGGACTTAGATATTGGGAAACAGATGCGGGGAATCAGAGGCGGGGAAACCCAGGTGGGGAATCAGATATGGGGAATCAGAGGTGGGGAATCAGAGGCAAGGAATCAGATGTGCGGAATCACAGCTGGGGAATCAGAGGCAGGGAATCAGAATCAGAAGCAGGGAATCAGAGGCCGGGAATCAAAGGCCGGAATCAGATGCTGGGAATCAGAGGCCTGGAATCAGAGGCGGGGAATCAGAGGCAGGGAATCAGATGCGGGGAATCAGAGGCGGGGAATCAGAGCTGGGGAATCAGAGGCGGGGATTCAGAGTTGGGGAATCAGAGGCGGGGAATCAGAGGCGGGGAAACAGAGGCGGGGAATCAGATATGGGGAATCAGAGGTTGGGAATCAGAGGTTGGGAATCAGATGCAGGGAATCAGAGGCGGGGAATCAGAGGCGGGGAATCAGAGGCAGGGAATCCGATGTGCGGAATCGGAGATGGGGAATCAGAGGCAGGGAATCAGAGGCGGGGAATAAGAGGCGGAGAATCAGAGGCCGGGAATCAGATATGGGGAAACAGAGGCGGGGAATCAGAGGCGGGGAAACAGAGGCGGGGAATCAGATATGGGGAATCAGAGGTGGGGAATCAGAGGTTGGGAATCAGAGGCAGGGAATCAGAGGCTGGGAATCAGATGCAGGGAATCAGATGCGGGAAATCAGAGGCGGGGAATCAGAGCTGGGGAATCAGAGGTGGGGAATCAGAGTTGGGGAATCAGAGTCGGGGACTTAGATATGGGGAAACAGAGGCGGGGAATCAGAGGCGGGGAAACAGACGCGGGGAATCAGAGGCGGGGATTCAGAGCTGGGGAATCAGAGGCGGGGAATCAGAGTTGGGGAATCAGAGGCGGGGAATCAGATATGGGTAATCAGAGGCGGGGAATCAGAGGCGGGGAAACAGAGGCAGGGAATCAGATATGGGGAATCAGAGGTGGGGTATCAGGGGCAGGGAATCAGTGGCAGGGAATCAGAGGCGGGGAATCAGAGGCGGGGAATCAGAGGCAGGGAATCAGACACGGGGAATCAGATATGGGGAAACAGAGGCGGGGAATCAGAGGCGGGCAAACAGAGGCGGGGAATTAGATATGGGGAATCAGAGGTGGGGAATCAGAGGTGGTGAATCAGAGATGGGGAATCACAGGCGGGGAATCAGAGGCAGGGAATAGAACGCGGGGAATCAGAGGCGGGGAATCAGAGCTGGGGAATCAGAGGCGGGGAATCATAGTTGGGAATCAGAGGCGGGGAATCAGATAGGGGGAAACAGAGGCGGGGAATCAAAGGCGGGGAAACAGAGGCGGGGAATCAGATATGGGGAATCGGATGCGGGGAATCAGAGGCGGGGAATCAGAGCTGGGGAATCAGAGGCGGGGTATCAGAGTTGGGGCATCTGAGGTGGGGAATTAGATATGGGGAAACAGGGGCGGGGAATCAGAGGTGGGGAAACAGAGGCGAGGAATCAGATATGGGGAATCAGACGTGGGGAATCAGAGGCAGGGAATCAGATGTGCGGAATCTGAGATGGGGAATCAGAGGAAGGGAATCAGAATCAGAAGCGGGGAATCAGAGGCCGGGAATCAGAGGCCGGGATTCAGATGCCGGGAATAAGAGGCCGGGAATCAGAGGTGGGGAATCAGAGTCCGGGAATCAGAGATGGGGATTCAGAGGCGGGGAATGATATATGGGGAATCAGAGGCAGGGAATCAGAGGTGGGGTAACAGAGGTGGGGAATCAGATATGGGGAATCAGAGGTGGCGAATCAAAGGCGGTGAATCAGAGATGGGGAATCAGAGGCGGGGAATCAGAGGCAGGGAATCAAACACGGGGAATCAGAGGCGGGGAATCAGAGCTGGGGAATCGGAGGCGGGGAATCAGAGTTGGGGAATCAGAGGCGGTTAATCAGATATGGGGAAACAGGGGCGGGGAATCAGAGGCAGGGAAACAGAGGCGGGGAAACAGAGGCGGGGAATCAGATATGGGGAATCAGGGGTGGGGAATCAGAGGTTGGGAATCAGAGGCAGGGAATCAGAGGCGTGGAAACAGAGGCGGGGATTCAGATATGGGGATTCAGAGGTGGGGAATCAGGGGCGTGGAATCAGAGGCAGGGAATTAGATGTGGTGAATCAGAGATGGGGAATCAGAGGCAGGGAATCAGAATCAGAAGCGGGGTATCAGTGGCCGGGAATCAGAGGAAGGTAATCAGAGGCAGGGGATCAAACACGGGGAATCAGAGGCTGGGAATCAGAGCTGGGGAATCAGAGGCGGGGAATCAGAGCTGGGGAATCACAGGCGGGGAATCAGAGATGGGGAATCAAGGGGGGAATCAGAGGCAGGGAATCAGATGCGGGGAATCAGAGGCGGGGAATCATAGATGGCGAATCAGAGGCGGGGAATCAGAGGTGGGCAATCAGAGGATGGGAATCAGATATGGGGAATCAGAGGCGGGGAATCAGAGCTGGGGAATCACAGGCGGGGAATCAGAGTTGGGGAATCAGAGGCGGGGAATCAGATATGGGGAAACAGAGGCGGGGAATCAGAGGCGGTGAAACAGAGGCGGGGAATCAGATATTGGGAATCAGAGGTGGGGAATCAGAGTTGGGGAATCAGAGTCGGGGACTTAGATATGGGGAAACAGAGGCGGGGAATCAGAGGCGGGGAAACAGACGCGGGGAATCAGAGGCGGGGAATCATAGTTGGGAATCAGATATTGGGAATCAGAGGTGGGGAATCAGAGTTGGGGAATCAGAGTCGGGGACTTAGATATGGGGAAACAGAGGCGGGGAATCAAAGGCGGGGAAACAGAGGCGGGGAATCAGATATGGGGAATCGGATGCGGGGAATCAGAGGCGGGGAATCAGAGCTGGGGAATCAGAGGCGGGGTATCAGAGTTGGGGCATCTGAGGTGGGGAATTAGATATGGAGAAACAGAGGCGGGGAATCAGAGGCGGGGAAACAGAGGCGAGGAATCAGATATGGGGAATCAGAGGTGGGGAATCAGAGGCAGGGAATCAGATGTGCGGAATCAGAGATGGGGAATCAGAGGCAGGGAATCAGAATCAGAAGCGGGGAATCAGAGGCCGGGAATCAGAGGCCGGGATTCAGATGCCGGGAATAAGAGGCCGGGAATCAGAGGTGGGGAATCAGAGTCCGGGAATCAGAGATGGGGATTCAGAGGCGGGGAATGATATATGGGGAATCAGAGGCGGGGAATCAGAGGTGGGGTAACAGAGGTGGGGAATCAGATATGGGGAATCAGAGGTGGCGAATCAAAGGCGGTGAATCAGAGATGGGGAATCAGAGGCGGGGAATCAGAGGCAGGGAATCAAACACGGGGAATCAGAGGCGGGGAATCAGAGCTGGGGAATCGGAGGCGGGGAATCAGAGTTGGGGAATCAGAGGCGGGGAATCAGATATGGGGAAACAGGGGCGGGGAATCAGAGGCAGGGAAACAGAGGCGGGGAATCAGATATGGGGAATCAGGGGTGGGGAATCAGAGGTTGGGAATCAGAGGCAGGGAATCAGAGGCGTGGAAACAGAGGCGGGGATTCAGATATGGGGAATCAGAGGTGGGGAATCAGGGGCGTGGAATCAGAGGCAGGGAATTAGATGTGGTGAATCAGAGATGGGGAATCAGAGGCAGGGAATCAGAATCAGAAGCGGGGTATCAGTGGCCGGGAATCAGAGGAAGGTAATCAGAGGCAGGGGATCAAACACGGGGAATCAGAGGCTGGGAATCAGAGCTGGGGAATCAGAGGCGGGGAATCAGAGCTGGGGAATCACAGGCGGGGAATCAGAGATGGGGAATCAAGGGGGGAATCAGAGGCAGGGAATCAGATGCGGGGAATCAGAGGCGGGGAATCATAGATGGCGAATCAGAGGCGGGGAATCAGAGGTGGGCAATCAGAGGATGGGAATCAGATATGGGGAATCAGAGGCGGGGAATCAGAGCTGGGGAATCACAGGCGGGGAATCAGAGTTGGGGAATCAGAGGCGGGGAATCAGATATGGGGAAACAGAGGCGGGGAATCAGAGGCGGTGAAACAGAGGCGGGGAATCAGATATTGGGAATCAGAGGTGGGGAATCAGAGGTTGGGAATCAGAGGCCTGGAATCAGAGGCGTGGAATCAGAGGCAGGGAATCAGATGCGGGGAATCAGAGGAGGGGAATCAGAGCTGGGGAATCAGAGGCGGGGTATTAGAGTTGGGGAATCAGAGGCGGGGAATCAGACGCGGGGAATCAGAGGGGGGGAATCATAGCTGGCGAATCAGAGGCGGGGAATCAGAGGTGGGCAATCAGAGGCCGGGAATCAGAGGTGGTGAATCAGAGATGGGGAATCAGAGGCGGGGAATCAGTGGCAGGGAATCAGATATGGGGAATCAGAGGCGTCGAATCAGAGGCAGGGAATCAGACACGGGGAATCAGACACGGGGAATCAGAGGTGGGGAATCAGAGATGGGGAATCAGAGGCGGTGAATCAGAGATGGGGAATCAGAGGCGGGGAATCAGAGGCAGGAAATCAGACACGGGGATTCAGAGGCTGGGAATCAGACGGGGGGAATCAAAGGCGGGGAATCAGAGCTGGGGAATCAGAGGCAGGGAATCAGAGGCGGGGAATCAGATATGGGGAATCAGAGGCTGGTATTCAGAGGCGGGGAATCAGAGGCAGGGAATCAGACACGGGGAATCAGAGGTGGCGAATCAGAGATGGGGAATCAGAGGCGGGGAATCAGAGTTGGGGAATCAGAGGCAGGGAATCGGATGTGCGGAATCAGAGATGGGGAATCAGAGGTGGGGAATCAGAGGCGGTGAATCAGAGATGGGGAATCAGAGGCGGGGAATCAGAGGCAGGAAATCAGACACGGGGATTCAGAGGCTGGGAATCAGACAGGGGGAATCAAAGGCGGGGAATCGGAGCTGGGGAATCAGAGGCAGGGAATCAGAGTTGGGGATTCAGAGACGGGGAATCAGATATGGGGAAACAGAGGCGGGGAATCAGAGGCGGGCAAACAGAGGCGGGGAATTAGATATGGGGAATCAGATGTGGGGAATCAGAGGTGGTGAATCAGTGATGGGGAATCACAGGCGGGGAATCAGAGGCAGGGAATAGAACGCAGGGAATCAGAGGCAGGGAATCAGAGCTGGGGAATCAGAGGCGGGGAATCATAGTTGGGAATCAGAGGCGGGGAATCAGATATGGGGAAACAGAGGCGGGGAATCAGAGGCGGGGAAACAGAGGCGGGGAATCAGATATGGGGAATCGGATGCGGGGAATCAGAGGCGGGGAATCAGAGCTGGGGAATCAGAGGCGGGGAATCAGAGTTGGGGCATCAGAGGTGGGGAATTAGATATAGGGAAACAGAGGCGGGGAATCAGAGGCGGGGAAACAGAGGCGGGGAATCAGATATGGGGAATCAGATGTGGGGAATCAGAGGCAGGGAATCAGATGTGCGGAATCAGAGATGGGGAATCAGAGGCAGGGAATCAGAATCAGAAGCGGGGTATCAGAGGCCGGGAATCAGAGGCCGGGAATCAGATGCTGGGAATAAGAGGCCGGGAATCAGAGGTGGGGAATCAGAGTCCGGGAATCAGAGATGGGGATTCAGAGGCGGGGAATGAGATATGGAGAATCAGAGGCGGGGAATCAGAGGCCGGGAAACAGAGGTGGGGAATCAGATATGGGGAATCAGAGGTGGCGAATCAAAGGCGGTGAATCAGAGATGGGGAATCAGAGGCGGGGAATCAGAGGCAGGGAATCAGATGCGGGGAATCAGAGGCGGGGAATCAGAGCTGGCGAATCAGAGGCGGGGAATCAGAGGTAGGCAATCAGAGCCGGGGAATCAGATATGGGGAATCAGAGGCGGGGAATCAGAGGCGGGGAAACAGAGGTGGGGAATCAGATATGGGTAAACAGAGGTGGCGAATCAAAGGCGGTGAATCAGAGATGGGGAATCAGAGGCGGGGAATCAGAGGCAGGGAATCAAAAACGGGGAATCAGAGGCGGGGAATCAGAGCTGGGGAATCAGAGGCGGGGAAGCAGAGTAGGAGAATCAGAGGTGGGGAATCAGATATGGGGAAACAGGGGCGGGGAATCAGAGGCTGGGAAACAGAGGCGGGGAATCAGATATGGGGAATCAGAGGTGTGGAATCAGAGGTTGGGAATCAGAGGCGGGGAAACAGAGGAGGGGAATCAGATATGGGGAATCAGAGGTGGCGAATTAAAGGCGGTGAATCAGAGATGGGGAATCAGGGCAGGGAATCAGAGGCAGGGAATCAAACACGGGGAATCAGAGGCGTGGAATCAGAGCTGGGGAATCAGAGGCGGGGATTCAGAGTTGGGGAATCAGAGGCGGGGAATCAGAGGCGGGGAAACAGAGGCGGGGAATCAGATATGGGGAATCAGAGGTGGGGAATCAGAGGTTGGGAATCAGAAGCAGGGAATCAGAGGCGGGGAATCAGAGGCGGGGAATCAGAGGCAGGAAATCCGATGTGCGGAATCGGAGATGGGGAATCAGAGGCAGGGAATCAGATGCGGGGAATCAGAGGCGGGGAATCAGAGGCCGGGAATCAGATATGGGGAAACAGAGGCGGGGAATCAGAGGCGGGGAAACAGAGGCGGGGAATCAGATATGGGGAATCAGAGGTGGGGAATCAGAGGTTGGGAATCAGAGGCAGGGAATCAGAGGCTGGGAATCAGATGCAGGGAATCAGATGCGGGGAATCAGAGGCGGGGAATCAGAGCTGGGGAATCAGAGGTGGGGAATCAGAGTTGGGGAATCAGAGTCGGGGACTTAGATATGGGGAAACAGAGGCAGGGAATCAGAGGCGGGGAAACAGACGCGGGGAATCAGAGGCGGGTATCAGAGCTGGGGAATCAGAGGCGGGGAATCAGAGTTGGGGAATCAGAGGCGGGGAATCAGAGGCGGGGAATCAGAGGCGGGGAATCAGAGGCGGGGAAACAGAGGCAGGGAATCAGATATGGGGAATCAGAGGTGGGGTATCAGGGGCAGGGAATCAGTGGCAGGGAATCAGAGGTGGGGAATCAGAGGCGGGGAATCAGAGGCAGGGAATCAGACACGGGGAATCAGATATGGGGAAACAGAGGCGGGGAATCAGAGGCGGGCAAACAGAGGCGGGGAATTAGATAAGGGGAATCAGAGGTGGGGAATCAGAGGTGGTGAATCAGAGATGGGGAATCACAGGCGGGGAATCAGAGGCAGGGAATAGAACACGGGGAATCAGAGGCGGGGAATCTGAGGCAGGGAATCTGTGGTGGGGAATCAGAGGAGGGAAAACAGGCGGGTAAACAGAGGCGGGCAAACATAGGCGGGGAATCAGAGTTGGGGAATCAGAGGCAGGGAATCAGATATGGGGAATCAGAGGCGGGGGATCAGAGGCGGGGAAACAGAGGCGGGGAATCAGATATGGGGAATCAGAGGTGGGGAATCAGGGGCAGGGAATCAGTGGCAGGGAATCAGAGGCGGGGAATCTGAGGCGGGGAATCAGAGGCTGGGAATCAGACACGGGGAATCAGAGGCGGTGAATCAGAGATGGGGAATCAGAGGCGGGGAATCAGAGGCAGGGAATCGGATGCCGGGAATCAGAGGCGGGGAATCAGAGCTGGGGAATCAGAGGCGGGGAATCAGAGTTGGGGAATCAGAGTTGGGGAATCAGAGGCGGGGAATCAGATATGGGGAAATAGAGGCGGGGAATCAGATATGGGGAATCAGAGGTGTGGAATCAGAGGTTGGGAATCAGAGGCAGGGAATCAGAGGCGGGGAAACAGAGGCAGGGAATCAGATATGGGGAATCAGAGGTGGCGAATCAAAGGTGGTGAAACAGAGATGGGGAATCAGAGGCGGGGAATCAGAGGCAGGGAATCAGAGCTGGGGAAACAGAGGCGGGGAATCAGATATGGGGAATCAGAGGTGGGGAATCAGGGGCGGGGAATCAGTGGCAGGGAATCAGAGGCCGGGTATAAAAGGCGGGGAATCAGAGCTGGGGAATCAGAGGCGGGGAATCAGAGTTGGGGAATCAGAGGAGGGGAATCAGATATGGGGAAACAGAGGCCGGGAATCAGAGGCAGGGAAACAGAGGCGGGGAATCAGATATGGGGAATCAGAGGTGGGGAATTAGATGTTGCGAATCAGAGGCGGGGAATCAGAGGCGGGGAATCAGAGGCAGGGAATCGGATGTGCGGAATCAGAGATGGGGAATCAGAGGTGGGGATTCAGAGGTGGTAATTCAGAGAAGGGGAATCAGAGGCTGGGAATCAGAGGCAGGGAATCAGACGCAGGGAATCAGAGGCGGGGAATCATAGCTGGCGAATTAGAGGAGGGGAATCAGAGTTGGGGAATCAGAGTCGGGGAATCAGATATGGGGAAACAGAGGCGGGGAATCAGAGGCGGGGAAACAGAGGCGGGTAATCAGATATGGGGAATCAGAGGTGGGGAATCAGAGGCAGGGAATCAGATGTGCGGAATCAGAGATGGGGAATCAGAGGCAGGGAATCAGAATCAGAAGCAGGGAATCAGAGGCCGGAATCAGATGCTGGGAATCAGAGGCGGGGAAACAGAGGCGGGGAATCAGATATGGGGAATCAGAGGTGGGGAATCAGAGGTTGGGAATCAGAAGCAGGGAATCAGAGGCGGGGAATCAGAGGCGGGGAATCAGAGGCAGGAAATCCGATGTGCGGAATCGGAGATGGGGAATCAGAGGCAGGGAATCAGAGGCGAGGAATCAGAGGCCGGGAATCAGAGGCCGGGAATCAGATATGGGGAAACAGAGGCGGGGAATCAGAGGCGGGGAAACAGAGGCGGGGAATCAGATATGGGGAATCAGAGGTGGGGAATCAGAGGTTGGGAATCAGAGGCAGGGAATCAGAGGCTGGGAATTAGATGCAGGGAATCAGATGCGGGGAATCAGAGGCGGGGAATCAGAGCTGGGGAATCAGAGGTGGGGAATCAGAGTTGGGGAATCAGAGTCGGGGACTTAGATATGGGGAAACAGAGGCAGGGAATCAGAGGCGGGGAAACAGACGCGGGGAATCAGAGGCGGGTATCAGAGCTGGGGAATCAGAGGCGGGGAATCAGAGTTGGGGAATCAGAGGCGGGGAATCAGAGGCGGGGAATCAGAGGCGGGGAATCAGAGGCGGGGAAACAGAGGCAGGGAATCAGATATGGGGAATCAGAGGTGGGGTATCAGGGGCAGGGAATCAGTGGCAGGGAATCAGAGGTGGGGAATCAGAGGCGGGGAATCAGAGGCAGGGAATCAGACACGGGGAATCAGATATGGGGAAACAGAGGCGGGGAATCAGAGGCGGGCAAACAGAGGCGGGGAATTAGATAAGGGGAATCAGAGGTGGGGAATCAGAGGTGGTGAATCAGAGATGGGGAATCACAGGCGGGGAATCAGAGGCAGGGAATAGAACACGGGGAATCAGAGGCGGGGAATCTGAGGCAGGGAATCTGTGGTGGGGAATCAGAGGAGGGAAAACAGGCGGGTAAACAGAGGCGGGCAAACATAGGCGGGGAATCAGAGTTGGGGAATCAGAGGCAGGGAATCAGATATGGGGAATCAGAGGCGGGGGATCAGAGGCGGGGAAACAGAGGCGGGGAATCAGATATGGGGAATCAGAGGTGGGGAATCAGGGGCAGGGAATCAGTGGCAGGGAATCAGAGGCGGGGAATCTGAGGCGGGGAATCAGAGGCTGGGAATCAGACACGGGGAATCAGAGGCGGGGAATCAGAGATGGGGAATCAGAGGCGGGGAATCAGAGGCAGGGAATCGGATGCCGGGAATCAGAGGCGGGGAATCAGAGCTGGGGAATCAGAGGCGGGGAATCAGAGTTGGGGAATCAGAGTTGGGGAATCAGAGGCGGGGAATCAGATATGGGGAAATAGAGGCGGGGAATCAGATATGGGGAATCAGAGGTGTGGAATCAGAGGTTGGGAATCAGAGGCAGGGAATCAGAGGCGGGGAAACAGAGGCAGGGAATCAGATATGGGGAATCAGAGGTGGCGAATCAAAGGCGGTGAAACAGAGATGGGGAATCAGAGGCGGGGAATCAGAGGCAGGGAATCAGAGCTGGGGAAACAGAGGCGGGGAATCAGATATGGGGAATCAGAGGTGGGGAATCAGGGGCGGGGAATCAGTGGCAGGGAATCAGAGGCCGGGAATAAAAGGCGGGGAATCAGAGCTGGGGAATCAGAGGCGGGGAATCAGAGTTGGGGAATCAGAGGAGGGGAATCAGATATGGGGAAACAGAGGCCGGGAATCAGAGGCAGGGAAACAGAGGCGGGGAATCAGATATGGGGAATCAGAGGTGGGGAATTAGAGGTTGCGAATCAGAGGCGGGGAATCAGAGGCGGGGAATCAGAGGCAGGGAATCCGATGTGCGGAATCAGAGATGGGGAATCAGAGGTGGGAATTCAGAGGTGGTAATTCAGAGAAGGGGAATCAGAGGCTGGGAATCAGAGGCAGGGAATCAGACGCAGGGAATCAGAGGCGGGGAATCATAGCTGGCGAATTAGAGGAGGGGAATCAGAGTTGGGGAATCAGAGTCGGGGAATCAGATATGGGGAAACAGAGGCGGGGAATCAGAGGCGGGGAAACAGAGGCGGGTAATCAGATATGGGGAATCAGAGGTGGGGAATCAGAGGCAGGGAATCAGATGTGCGGAATCAGAGATGGGGAATCAGAGGCAGGGAATCAGAATCAGAAGCAGGGAATCAGAGGCCGGAATCAGATGCTGGGAATCAGAGGCCTGGAATCAGAGGCGGGGAATCAGAGGCAGGGAATCAGATGCGGGGAATCAGAGGCGGGGAATCAGAGCTGGGGAATCAGAGGCAGGGTATTAGAGTTGGGGAATCAGAGGCGGGGAATCAGATATGGGGAAACAGAGGTGGGGAATCAGAGGCGGGGAAACAGAGGCAGGGAATCAGATATGGGGAATCAGAGGCGGGGAATCAGAGGTGGGGAATCATAGGCAGGGAATCGGATGTGCGGAATCAGAGATGGGGAATCAGAGGCCGGGAATGAGAGGTGGTGAATCAGATATGGGGAATCAGAGGCGGGGAATCAGAGGCAGAGAATCAGACGCGGGGAATCAGAGGTGGGCAATCAGAGGCGGGGAATCAGATATGGGGAATCAGAGGCGGGGAATCAGAGGCGGGGAAACAGAGGCGGGGAATCAGATATGGGGAATCAGAGGTGGGGCATCAGAAGTTGTGAATCACAGATGGGGAATTAGAGGCGGGGAATCAGTGGCAGGGAATCATACGCGGGGAATCAGAGGCGGGGATTCAGAGCTGGGGAATGAGAAGCGGGGAATCAGAGTTGGGGAATCAGAGGCGGGGAATCAGATATGGGGAATAAGAGGCAGGGAATCAGAGGCGGGGAATCAGAGGCAGGGAATCAGACGCGGGGAATCTGAGGCGGGGAATCAGAGCTGGGGAATCAGAGGTGGGGAATCAGAGTTGGGGAATCAGAGGCATGGAATTGGATGTGCGGAATCAGAGATGGGGAATCAGAGGTGGGGAATCAGAGGCGGTGAATCAGAGATGGGGAATCAGAGGCGGGGAATCAGAGGCAGGGAATCGGACGCCGGGAATCAGAGGCGGGGAATCAGAGCTGGGGAATCAGAGGCGGGGAATCAGAGTTGGGGAATCAGAGGCGGGGAATCAGATATGGGGAAATAGAGGCGGGGAATCAGATATGGGGAATCAGAGGTGTGGAATCAGAGGTTGGGAATCAGAGGCAGGGAATCAGAGGCGGGGAAACAGAGGCGGGGAATCAGATATGGGGAATCAGAGGTGGCGAATCAAAGGCGGTGAAACAGAGATGGGGAATCAGGGCAGGGAATCAGAGGCAGGGAATCAGAGCTGGGGAAACAGAGGCGGGGAATCAGATATGGGGAATCAGAGGTGGGGAATCAGGGGCGGGGAATCAGTGGCAGGGAATCAGAGCTGGGGAATCAGAGGTGGGGAATCAGAGCTGGTGAAACAGAGGCGGGGAATCAGATATGGGGAATCAGAGGTGGGGAATCAGAGGCGGGGAATCAGTGGCAGGGAATCAGAGGCCGGGAATAAAAGGCGGGGAATCAGAGCTGGGGAATCAGAGGCGGGGAATCAGAGATGGGGAATCAGAGGAGGGGAATCAGATATGGGGAAACAGAGGCCGGGAATCAGAGGCAGGGAAACAGAGGCGGGGAATCAGATATGGGGAATCAGAGGTGGGGAATTAGAGGTTGCGAATCAGAGGCGGGGAATCAGAGGCGGGGAATCAGAGGCAGGGAATCGGATGTGCGGAATCAGAGATGGGGAATCAGAGGTGGGGATTCAGAGGTGGTGAATCAGAGAAGGGGAATCAGAGGCTGGGAATCAGAGGCAGGGAATCAGACGCAGGAAATCAGAGGCGGGGAATCATAGCTGGTGAATTAGAGGAGGGGAATCAGAGTTGGGGAATCAGAGGCGGGGAATCAGATATGGGGAAACAGAGGCGGGGAATCAGAGGCGGGAAAACAGAGGCGGGGAATTAGATATGGGGAATCAGAGGTGGGGAATCAGAGGTGGTGAATCAGTGATGGGGAATCACAGGCGGGGAATCAGAGGCAGGGAATAGAACGCGGGGAATCAGAGGCAGGGAATCAGAGCTGGGGAATCAGAGGCGGGGAATCATAGTTGGGAATCAGAGGCGGGGAATCAGATATGGGGAAACAGAGGCGGGGAATCAGATATGGGGAATCGGATGCAGGGAATCAGAGGCGGGGAATCAGAGCTGGGGAATCAGAGGCGGGGAATCAGAGTTGGGGCATCAGAGGTGGGGAATTAGATATAGGGAAACAGAGGCGGGGAATCAGAGGCGGGGAAACAGAGGCGGGGAAACAGAGGCGGGGAATCAGATATGGGGAATCAGAGGTGGGGAATCCGAGGTTGGGAATCAGAGGCAGGGAATCAGAGGCGGGGAATCAGAGATGGGGAAACAGAGGCGGGGAATCAGATATGGGGAATCAGAGGTGGGGCATCAGAAGTTGTGAATCACAGATGGGGAATTAGAGGCGGGGAATCAGAGGCAGGGAATCAGACGCGGGGAATCAGAGGCGGGGATTCAGAGCTGGGGTATCAGAAGCGGGGAATCAGAGTTGGGGAATCAGAGGCGGGGAATCAGATATGGGGAATCAGAGGCAGGGAATCAGAGGCGGGGAATCAGAGGCAGGGAATCAGACGCGGGGAATCTGAGGCGGGGAATCAGAGCTGGGGAATCAGAGGTGGGGAATCAGAGTTGGGGAATCAGAGGCAGGGAATTGGATGTGCGGAATCAGAGATGGGGAATCAGAGGTGGGGAATCAGAGGCGGTGAATCAGAGATGGGGAATCAGAGGCGGGGAATCAGAGGCAGGAAATCAGACACGGGGATTCAGAGGCTGGGAATCAGACGGGGGGAATCAAAGGCGGGGAATCAGGGCTGGGGAATCTGAGGCAGGGAATCAGAGTTGGGGATTCAGAGGCAGGGAATCAGATATGGGGAAACAGAGGCGGGGAATCAGAGGCGGGAAAACAGAGGCGGGGAATTAGATATGGGGAATCAGAGGTGGGGAATCAGAGGTGGGGAATCAGAGGTGGGGAATCAGAGGCGGGGAGTCAGAGGCAGGGAATCTGACGCCGGGAATCAGAGGCGGGGAATCAGAGCTGGGGAATCAGAGGCGGGGAATCAGAGTTGGGGAATCAGAGGCGGGGAATCAGATATGGGGAAATAGAGGCGGGGAATCAGATATGGGGAATCAGAGGTGTGGAATCAGAGGTTGGGAATCAGAGGCAGGGAATCAGAGGCGGGGAAACAGAGGCGGGGAATCAGATATGGGGAATCAGAGGTGGCGAATCAAAGGCGGTGAAACAGAGATGGGGAATCAGGGCAGGTAAACATAGGCGGGGAATCAGAGGCGGGGAATCAGAGGCGGGGAATCAGAGGCGGGGAATCAGAGTCGGGGAATCAGAGGCGGGGATTCTGAGGCGGGGAATCAGATGCAGGGAATCAGAGGCGGGGAATCAGAGGCGGGGTATCAGAGGCGGGGAATCAGAGGCGCGGAATCAGAGGCGGGGAATCAGAGGCGTGGAATCAGAGACGGGGAATCAGAGGCGGGGAATCAGAAGTGGGGAATCAGAGGTGGGAAATCAGAGGCTGGGAATCAGAGGCGGGGATTCAGAGGCGGGGAATCAGAGGCAGGGTATCAGAGGCGGGCAATCAGATGCAGGGAATCAGAGGCAGGGAATCAGAGGCAGTGAATCAGAGGCAGGGAACCTGAGATGGCGAATATGAGGTGGTGAATCAGAGGCGGGGAAACAGTCGGGTAAACAGAGGCGGGGAATCAGAGGCAGGGAATCAGCCGCGGGGAATCAGAGGCAGGGAATCAGATGAAGGGAATCTGATGCAGGGAATCTGAGGCAGGGTATCTGAGGCAGGGAATCTGTGGCAGGGAATCTGATGCGGGTTATCAGAAGGGGGAAATGAGATGTGGGAAACGAGATGCAGAGAAAGAGGCACGGAAATAGAGGCAGGGAAAGAGAGGCAGTGTATCAGAGGCGGGTAATCAGAGGCGTGGAATCAGAGGCGGGGAATCAGAGACACAGAAAGAGAGGCGTGGAATCAGAGGTGCGGAATCAGAGCCGGTGAATCTGAGCCGGGAAATCAAAAGCAGAGCAACAGAGGTGGTGAAACATGGGTGCGGAATCGGACACGGGGAATCAGAGGTGGGGACTCAGAGGCCGGGAATCAGAGGCAGGGAATCAGAGGCAGGTTATCAGAGGCAGGGAATCAGAGGTGGGAAATCAGAGGCGGGGAATCAGAGGCGGCGAATCAGAGGCGGGGAATCAGAGGCGGGGAATCAGAGGCGGAGAATCAGAGGCGGGCAATCAGATGCAGGAAATCAGAGGCAGGGAATCAGAGGCAGGGAATCAGAGGCAGGGAATCTGAGGCAGGGAATCAGAGGTGGGGAATCAGAGGCGGGGAATCAGAGGCAGGTAATCAGATGAAGGGAATCTGATGCAGGGAATCTGAGGCAGGGAATCTGAGGCAGGGAATCTGTGGCAGGGAATCTGATGCGGGTTATCAGAAGGGGGAAATGAGATGTGGGAAACGAGATGCAGAGAAAGAGGCACGGAAATAGAGGCAGGGAAAGACAGGCAGGGAATCAGAGGCGGGGAATCAGAGGTGGGGAATCAGAGGCTGGGAATCAGAGGCGGGCAATCAGAGGGGGGAATCAGAGGTGGGGAATCTGAGGCAGGGAATCAGAGGCAGGGAATCAGAGGCGGGAAATCAGAGGCGGCGAATCTGAGGCGTGGAATCAGAGGTGGGGAAAGAGATGTGGGGAAACGTAGGCCAGGAAAGTTGCGCGGAAAGGGAGGCGGTGAATCAGAGGCGGGGAATCATAGATGGCGAATCAGAGGCGGGGAATCAGAGGTGGGCAATCAGAGGATGGGAATCAGATATGGGGAATCAGAGGCGGGGAATCAGAGCTGGGGAATCACAGGCGGGGAATCAGAGTTGGGGAATCAGAGGCGGGGAATCAGATATGGGGAAACAGAGGCGGGGAATCAGAGGCGGTGAAACAGAGGCGGGGAATCAGATATTGGGAATCAGAGGTGGGGAATCAGAGTTGGGGAATCAGAGTCGGGGACTTAGATATGGGGAAACAGAGGCGGGGAATCAGAGGCGGGGAAACAGACGCGGGGAATCAGAGGCGGGGAATCATAGTTGGGAATCAGATATTGGGAATCAGAGGTGGGGAATCAGAGTTGGGGAATCAGAGTCGGGGACTTAGATATGGGGAAACAGAGGCGGGGAATCAAAGGCGGGGAAACAGAGGCGGGGAATCAGATATGGGGAATCGGATGCGGGGAATCAGAGGCGGGGAATCAGAGCTGGGGAATCAGAGGCGGGGTATCAGAGTTGGGGCATCTGAGGTGGGGAATTAGATATGGAGAAACAGAGGCGGGGAATCAGAGGCGGGGAAACAGAGGCGAGGAATCAGATATGGGGAATCAGAGGTGGGGAATCAGAGGCAGGGAATCAGATGTGCGGAATCAGAGATGGGGAATCAGAGGCAGGGAATCAGAATCAGAAGCGGGGAATCAGAGGCCGGGAATCAGAGGCCGGGATTCAGATGCCGGGAATAAGAGGCCGGGAATCAGAGGTGGGGAATCAGAGTCCGGGAATCAGAGATGGGGATTCAGAGGCGGGGAATGATATATGGGGAATCAGAGGCGGGGAATCAGAGGTGGGGTAACAGAGGTGGGGAATCAGATATGGGGAATCAGAGGTGGCGAATCAAAGGCGGTGAATCAGAGATGGGGAATCAGAGGCGGGGAATCAGAGGCAGGGAATCAAACACGGGGAATCAGAGGCGGGGAATCAGAGCTGGGGAATCGGAGGCGGGGAATCAGAGTTGGGGAATCAGAGGCGGGGAATCAGATATGGGGAAACAGGGGCGGGGAATCAGAGGCAGGGAAACAGAGGCGGGGAATCAGATATGGGGAATCAGGGGTGGGGAATCAGAGGTTGGGAATCAGAGGCAGGGAATCAGAGGCGTGGAAACAGAGGCGGGGATTCAGATATGGGGAATCAGAGGTGGGGAATCAGGGGCGTGGAATCAGAGGCAGGGAATTAGATGTGGTGAATCAGAGATGGGGAATCAGAGGCAGGGAATCAGAATCAGAAGCGGGGTATCAGTGGCCGGGAATCAGAGGAAGGTAATCAGAGGCAGGGGATCAAACACGGGGAATCAGAGGCTGGGAATCAGAGCTGGGGAATCAGAGGCGGGGAATCAGAGCTGGGGAATCACAGGCGGGGAATCAGAGATGGGGAATCAAGGGGGGAATCAGAGGCAGGGAATCAGATGCGGGGAATCAGAGGCGGGGAATCATAGATGGCGAATCAGAGGCGGGGAATCAGAGGTGGGCAATCAGAGGATGGGAATCAGATATGGGGAATCAGAGGCGGGGAATCAGAGCTGGGGAATCACAGGCGGGGAATCAGAGTTGGGGAATCAGAGGCGGGGAATCAGATATGGGGAAACAGAGGCGGGGAATCAGAGGCGGTGAAACAGAGGCGGGGAATCAGATATTGGGAATCAGAGGTGGGGAATCAGAGGTTGGGAATCAGAGGCCTGGAATCAGAGGCGGGGAATCAGAGGCAGGGAATCAGATGCGGGGAATCAGAGGAGGGGAATCAGAGCTGGGGAATCAGAGGCGGGGTATTAGAGTTGGGGAATCAGAGGCGGGGAATCAGACGCGGGGAATCAGAGGGGGGGAATCATAGCTGGCGAATCAGAGGCGGGGAATCAGAGGTGGGCAATCAGAGGCCGGGAATCAGAGGTGGTGAATCAGAGATGGGGAATCAGAGGCGGGGAATCAGTGGCAGGGAATCAGATATGGGGAATCAGAGGCGTCGAATCAGAGGCAGGGAATCAGACACGGGGAATCAGACACGGGGAATCAGAGGTGGGGAATCAGAGATGGGGAATCAGAGGCGGTGAATCAGAGATGGGGAATCAGAGGCGGGGAATCAGAGGCAGGAAATCAGACACGGGGATTCAGAGGCTGGGAATCAGACGGGGGGAATCAAAGGCGGGGAATCAGAGCTGGGGAATCAGAGGCAGGGAATCAGAGGCGGGGAATCAGATATGGGGAATCAGAGGCTGGTATTCAGAGGCGGGGAATCGGAGGCAGGGAATCAGACACGGGGAATCAGAGATGGCGAATCAGAGATGGGGAATCAGAGGCGGGGAATCAGAGTTGGGGAATCAGAGGCAGGGAATCGGATGTGCGGAATCAGAGATGGGGAATCAGAGGTGGGGAATCAGAGGCAGTGAATCAGAGATGGGGAATCAGAGGCGGGGAATCAGAGGCAGGAAATCAGACACGGGGATTCAGAGGCTGGGAATCAGACAGGGGGAATCAAAGGCGGGGAATCGGAGCTGGGGAATCAGAGGCAGGGAATCAGAGTTGGGGATTCAGAGACGGGGAATCAGATATGGGGAAACAGAGGCGGGGAATCAGAGGCGGGCAAACAGAGGCGGGGAATTAGATATGGGGAATCAGATGTGGGGAATCAGAGGTGGTGAATCAGTGATGGGGAATCACAGGCGGGGAATCAGAGGCAGGGAATAGAACGCAGGGAATCAGAGGCAGGGAATCAGAGCTGGGGAATCAGAGGCGGGGAATCATAGTTGGGAATCAGAGGCGGGGAATCAGATATGGGGAAACAGAGGCGGGGAATCAGAGGCGGGGAAACAGAGGCGGGGAATCAGATATGGGGAATCGGATGCGGGGAATCAGAGGCGGGGAATCAGAGCTGGGGAATCAGAGGCGGGGAATCAGAGTTGGGGCATCAGAGGTGGGGAATTAGATATAGGGAAACAGAAGCGGGGAATCAGAGGCGGGGAAACAGAGGCGGGGAATCAGATATGGGGAATCAGATGTGGGGAATCAGAGGCAGGGAATCAGATGTGCGGAATCAGAGATGGGGAATCAGAGGCAGGGAATCAGAATCAGAAGCGGGGTATCAGAGGCCGGGAATCAGAGGCCGGGAATCAGATGCTGGGAATAAGAGGCCGGGAATCAGAGGTGGGGAATCAGAGTCCGGGAATCAGAGATGGGGATTCAGAGGCGGGGAATGAGATATGGAGAATCAGAGGCGGGGAATCAGAGGCCGGGAAACAGAGGTGGGGAATCAGATATGGGGAATCAGAGGTGGCGAATCAAAGGCGGTGAATCAGAGATGGGGAATCAGAGGCGGGGAATCAGAGGCAGGGAATCAGATGCGGGGAATCAGAGGCGGGGAATCAGAGCTGGCGAATCAGAGGCGGGGAATCAGAGGTGGGCAATCAGAGCCGGGGAATCAGATATGGGGAATCAGAGGCGGGGAATCAGAGGCGGGGAAACAGAGGTGGGGAATCAGATATGGGGAAACAGAGGTGGCGAATCAAAGGCGGTGAATCAGAGATGGGGAATCAGAGGCGGGGAATCAGAGGCAGGGAATCAAAAACGGGGAATCAGAGGCGGGGAATCAGAGCTGGGGAATCAGAGGCGGGGAAGCAGAGTAGGAGAATCAGAGGTGGGGAATCAGATATGGGGAAACAGGGGCGGGGAATCAGAGGCTGGGAAACAGAGGCGGGGAATCAGATATGGGGAATCAGAGGTGTGGAATCAGAGGTTGGGAATCAGAGGCGGGGAAACAGAGGAGGGGAATCAGATATGGGGAATCAGAGGTGGCGAATTAAAGGCGGTGAATCAGAGATGGGGAATCAGGGCAGGGAATCAGAGGCAGGGAATCAAACACGGGGAATCAGAGGCGTGGAATCAGAGCTGGGGAATCAGAGGCGGGGATTCAGAGTTGGGGAATCAGAGGCGGGGAATCAGAGGCGGGGAAACAGAGGCGGGGAATCAGATATGGGGAATCAGAGGTGGGGAATCAGAGGTTGGGAATCAGAAGCAGGGAATCAGAGGCGGGGAATCAGAGGCGGGGAATCAGAGGCAGGAAATCCGATGTGCGGAATCGGAGATGGGGAATCAGAGGCAGGGAATCAGATGCGGGGAATCAGAGGCGGGGAATCAGAGGCCGGGAATCAGATATGGGGAAACAGAGGCGGGGAATCAGAGGCGGGGAAACAGAGGCGGGGAATCAGATATGGGGAATCAGAGGTGGGGAATCAGAGGTTGGGAATCAGAGGCAGGGAATCAGAGGCTGGGAATCAGATGCAGGGAATCAGATGCGGGGAATCAGAGGCGGGGAATCAGAGCTGGGGAATCAGAGGTGGGGAATCAGAGTTGGGGAATCAGAGTCGGGGACTTAGATATGGGGAAACAGAGGCAGGGAATCAGAGGCGGGGAAACAGACGCGGGGAATCAGAGGCGGGTATCAGAGCTGGGGAATCAGAGGCGGGGAATCAGAGTTGGGGAATCAGAGGCGGGGAATCAGAGGCGGGGAATCAGAGGCGGGGAATCAGAGGCGGGGAAACAGAGGCAGGGAATCAGATATGGGGAATCAGAGGTGGGGTATCAGGGGCAGGGAATCAGTGGCAGGGAATCAGAGGTGGGGAATCAGAGGCGGGGAATCAGAGGCAGGGAATCAGACACGGGGAATCAGATATGGGGAAACAGAGGCGGGGAATCAGAGGCGGGCAAACAGAGGCGGGGAATTAGATAAGGGGAATCAGAGGTGGGGAATCAGAGGTGGTGAATCAGAGATGGGGAATCACAGGCGGGGAATCAGAGGCAGGGAATAGAACACGGGGAATCAGAGGCGGGGAATCTGAGGCAGGGAATCTGTGGTGGGGAATCAGAGGAGGGAAAACAGGCGGGTAAACAGAGGCGGGCAAACATAGGCGGGGAATCAGAGTTGGGGAATCAGAGGCAGGGAATCAGATATGGGGAATCAGAGGCGGGGGATCAGAGGCGGGGAAACAGAGGCGGGGAATCAGATATGGGGAATCAGAGGTGGGGAATCAGAGGCAGGGAATCAGTGGCAGGGAATCAGAGGCGGGGAATCTGAGGCGGGGAATCAGAGGCTGGGAATCAGACACGGGGAATCAGAGGCGGGGAATCAGAGATGGGGAATCAGAGGCGGGGAATCAGAGGCAGGGAATCGGATGCCGGGAATCAGAGGCGGGGAATCAGAGCTGGGGAATCAGAGGCGGGGAATCAGAGTTGGGGAATCAGAGTTGGGGAATCAGAGGCGGGGAATCAGATATGGGGAAATAGAGGCGGGGAATCAGATATGGGGAATCAGAGGTGTGGAATCAGAGGTTGGGAATCAGAGGCAGGGAATCAGAGGCGGGGAAACAGAGGCAGGGAATCAGATATGGGGAATCAGAGGTGGCGAATCAAAGGTGGTGAAACAGAGATGGGGAATCAGAGGCGGGGAATCAGAGGCAGGGAATCAGAGCTGGGGAAACAGAGGCGGGGAATCAGATATGGGGAATCAGAGGTGGGGAATCAGGGGCGGGGAATCAGTGGCAGGGAATCAGAGGCCGGGTATAAAAGGCGGGGAATCAGAGCTGGGGAATCAGAGGCGGGGAATCAGAGTTGGGGAATCAGAGGAGGGGAATCAGATATGGGGAAACAGAGGCCGGGAATCAGAGGCAGGGAAACAGAGGCGGGGAATCAGATATGGGGAATCAGAGGTGGGGAATTAGATGTTGCGAATCAGAGGCGGGGAATCAGAGGCGGGGAATCAGAGGCAGGGAATCGGATGTGCGGAATCAGAGATGGGGAATCAGAGGTGGGGATTCAGAGGTGGTAATTCAGAGAAGGGGAATCAGAGGCTGGGAATCAGAGGCAGGGAATCAGACGCAGGGAATCAGAGGCGGGGAATCATAGCTGGCGAATTAGAGGAGGGGAATCAGAGTTGGGGAATCAGAGTCGGGGAATCAGATATGGGGAAACAGAGGCGGGGAATCAGAGGCGGGGAAACAGAGGCGGGTAATCAGATATGGGGAATCAGAGGTGGGGAATCAGAGGCAGGGAATCAGATGTGCGGAATCAGAGATGGGGAATCAGAGGCAGGGAATCAGAATCAGAAGCAGGGAATCAGAGGCCGGAATCAGATGCTGGGAATCAGAGGCGGGGAAACAGAGGCGGGGAATCAGATATGGGGAATCAGAGGTGGGGAATCAGAGGTTGGGAATCAGAAGCAGGGAATCAGAGGCGGGGAATCAGAGGCGGGGAATCAGAGGCAGGAAATCCGATGTGCGGAATCGGAGATGGGGAATCAGAGGCAGGGAATCAGAGGCGAGGAATCAGAGGCCGGGAATCAGAGGCCGGGAATCAGATATGGGGAAACAGAGGCGGGGAATCAGAGGCGGGGAAACAGAGGCGGGGAATCAGATATGGGGAATCAGAGGTGGGGAATCAGAGGTTGGGAATCAGAGGCAGGGAATCAGAGGCTGGGAATTAGATGCAGGGAATCAGATGCGGGGAATCAGAGGCGGGGAATCAGAGCTGGGGAATCAGAGGTGGGGAATCAGAGTTGGGGAATCAGAGTCGGGGACTTAGATATGGGGAAACAGAGGCAGGGAATCAGAGGCGGGGAAACAGACGCGGGGAATCAGAGGCGGGTATCAGAGCTGGGGAATCAGAGGCGGGGAATCAGAGTTGGGGAATCAGAGGCGGGGAATCAGAGGCGGGGAATCAGAGGCGGGGAATCAGAGGCGGGGAAACAGAGGCAGGGAATCAGATATGGGGAATCAGAGGTGGGGTATCAGGGGCAGGGAATCAGTGGCAGGGAATCAGAGGTGGGGAATCAGAGGCGGGGAATCAGAGGCAGGGAATCAGACACGGGGAATCAGATATGGGGAAACAGAGGCGGGGAATCAGAGGCGGGCAAACAGAGGCGGGGAATTAGATAAGGGGAATCAGAGGTGGGGAATCAGAGGTGGTGAATCAGAGATGGGGAATCACAGGCGGGGAATCAGAGGCAGGGAATAGAACACGGGGAATCAGAGGCGGGGAATCTGAGGCAGGGAATCTGTGGTGGGGAATCAGAGGAGGGAAAACAGGCGGGTAAACAGAGGCGGGCAAACATAGGCGGGGAATCAGAGTTGGGGAATCAGAGGCAGGGAATCAGATATGGGGAATCAGAGGCGGGGGATCAGAGGCGGGGAAACAGAGGCGGGGAATCAGATATGGGGAATCAGAGGTGGGGAATCAGGGGCAGGGAATCAGTGGCAGGGAATCAGAGGCGGGGAATCTGAGGCGGGGAATCAGAGGCTGGGAATCAGACACGGGGAATCAGAGGCGGGGAATCAGAGATGGGGAATCAGAGGCGGGGAATCAGAGGCAGGGAATCGGATGCCGGGAATCAGAGGCGGGGAATCAGAGCTGGGGAATCAGAGGCGGGGAATCAGAGTTGGGGAATCAGAGTTGGGGAATCAGAGGCGGGGAATCAGATATGGGGAAATAGAGGCGGGGAATCAGATATGGGGAATCAGAGGTGTGGAATCAGAGGTTGGGAATCAGAGGCAGGGAATCAGAGGCGGGGAAACAGAGGCAGGGAATCAGATATGGGGAATCAGAGGTGGCGAATCAAAGGCGGTGAAACAGAGATGGGGAATCAGAGGCGGGGAATCAGAGGCAGGGAATCAGAGCTGGGGAAACAGAGGCGGGGAATCAGATATGGGGAATCAGAGGTGGGGAATCAGGGGCGGGGAATCAGTGGCAGGGAATCAGAGGCCGGGAATAAAAGGCGGGGAATCAGAGCTGGGGAATCAGAGGCGGGGAATCAGAGTTGGGGAATCAGAGGAGGGGAATCAGATATGGGGAAACAGAGGCCGGGAATCAGAGGCAGGGAAACAGAGGCGGGGAATCAGATATGGGGAATCAGAGGTGGGGAATTAGAGGTTGCGAATCAGAGGCGGGGAATCAGAGGCGGGGAATCAGAGGCAGGGAATCCGATGTGCGGAATCAGAGATGGGGAATCAGAGGTGGGAATTCAGAGGTGGTAATTCAGAGAAGGGGAATCAGAGGCTGGGAATCAGAGGCAGGGAATCAGACGCAGGGAATCAGAGGCGGGGAATCATAGCTGGCGAATTAGAGGAGGGGAATCAGAGTTGGGGAATCAGAGTCGGGGAATCAGATATGGGGAAACAGAGGCGGGGAATCAGAGGCGGGGAAACAGAGGCGGGTAATCAGATATGGGGAATCAGAGGTGGGGAATCAGAGGCAGGGAATCAGATGTGCGGAATCAGAGATGGGGAATCAGAGGCAGGGAATCAGAATCAGAAGCAGGGAATCAGAGGCCGGAATCAGATGCTGGGAATCAGAGGCCTGGAATCAGAGGCGGGGAATCAGAGGCAGGGAATCAGATGCGGGGAATCAGAGGCGGGGAATCAGAGCTGGGGAATCAGAGGCAGGGTATTAGAGTTGGGGAATCAGAGGCGGGGAATCAGATATGGGGAAACAGAGGTGGGGAATCAGAGGCGGGGAAACAGAGGCAGGGAATCAGATATGGGGAATCAGAGGCGGGGAATCAGAGGTGGGGAATCATAGGCAGGGAATCGGATGTGCGGAATCAGAGATGGGGAATCAGAGGCCGGGAATGAGAGGTGGTGAATCAGATATGGGGAATCAGAGGCGGGGAATCAGAGGCAGAGAATCAGACGCGGGGAATCAGAGGTGGGCAATCAGAGGCGGGGAATCAGATATGGGGAATCAGAGGCGGGGAATCAGAGGCGGGGAAACAGAGGCGGGGAATCAGATATGGGGAATCAGAGGTGGGGCATCAGAAGTTGTGAATCACAGATGGGGAATTAGAGGCGGGGAATCAGTGGCAGGGAATCATACGCGGGGAATCAGAGGCGGGGATTCAGAGCTGGGGAATGAGAAGCGGGGAATCAGAGTTGGGGAATCAGAGGCGGGGAATCAGATATGGGGAATAAGAGGCAGGGAATCAGAGGCGGGGAATCAGAGGCAGGGAATCAGACGCGGGGAATCTGAGGCGGGGAATCAGAGCTGGGGAATCAGAGGTGGGGAATCAGAGTTGGGGAATCAGAGGCATGGAATTGGATGTGCGGAATCAGAGATGGGGAATCAGAGGTGGGGAATCAGAGGCGGTGAATCAGAGATGGGGAATCAGAGGCGGGGAATCAGAGGCAGGGAATCGGACGCCGGGAATCAGAGGCGGGGAATCAGAGCTGGGGAATCAGAGGCGGGGAATCAGAGTTGGGGAATCAGAGGCGGGGAATCAGATATGGGGAAATAGAGGCGGGGAATCAGATATGGGGAATCAGAGGTGTGGAATCAGAGGTTGGGAATCAGAGGCAGGGAATCAGAGGCGGGGAAACAGAGGCGGGGAATCAGATATGGGGAATCAGAGGTGGCGAATCAAAGGCGGTGAAACAGAGATGGGGAATCAGGGCAGGGAATCAGAGGCAGGGAATCAGAGCTGGGGAAACAGAGGCGGGGAATCAGATATGGGGAATCAGAGGTGGGGAATCAGGGGCGGGGAATCAGTGGCAGGGAATCAGAGCTGGGGAATCAGAGGTGGGGAATCAGAGCTGGTGAAACAGAGGCGGGGAATCAGATATGGGGAATCAGAGGTGGGGAATCAGAGGCGGGGAATCAGTGGCAGGGAATCAGAGGCCGGGAATAAAAGGCGGGGAATCAGAGCTGGGGAATCAGAGGCAGGGAATCAGAGATGGGGAATCAGAGGAGGGGAATCAGATATGGGGAAACAGAGGCCGGGAATCAGAGGCAGGGAAACAGAGGCGGGGAATCAGATATGGGGAATCAGAGGTGGGGAATTAGAGGTTGCGAATCAGAGGCGGGGAATCAGAGGCGGGGAATCAGAGGCAGGGAATCGGATGTGCGGAATCAGAGATGGGGAATCAGAGGTGGGGATTCAGAGGTGGTGAATCAGAGAAGGGGAATCAGAGGCTGGGAATCAGAGGCAGGGAATCAGACGCAGGAAATCAGAGGCGGGGAATCATAGCTGGTGAATTAGAGGAGGGGAATCAGAGTTGGGGAATCAGAGGCGGGGAATCAGATATGGGGAAACAGAGGCGGGGAATCAGAGGTGGGGAAACAGAGGCGGGTAATCAGATATGGGGAATCAGAGGTGGGGAATCAGAGGCAGGGAATCAGATGTGCGGAATCAGAGATGGGGAATCAGAGGCTGGGAATCAGAGGCCGGAATCAGATGCTGGGATCAGAGGCCTGGAATCAGAGGCGGGGAATCAGAGGCAGGGAATCAGATGCGGGAAATCAGAGGCCTGGAATCAGAGGCGGGGAATCAGAGGCAGGGAATCAGATGCGGGGAATCAGAGGCGGGGAATCAGAGCTGGGGAATCAGAGGCAGGGTATTAGAGTTGGGGAATCAGAGGCGGGGAATCAGATATGGGGAAACAGAGGTGGGGAATCAGAGGCGGGGTAACAGAGGCAGGGAATCAGATATGGGGAATCAGAGGCGGGGAATAAGAGGTGGGCAATCAGAGGCGGGGAATCAGATATGGGGAAACAGAGGCGGGGAATCAGAGGCGGGAAAACAGAGGCGGGGAATTAGATATGGGGAATCAGAGGTGGGGAATCAGAGGTGGTGAATCAGTGATGGGGAATCACAGGCGGGGAATCAGAGGCAGGGAATAGAACGCGGGGAATCAGAGGCAGGGAATCAGAGCTGGGGAATCAGAGGCGGGGAATCATAGTTGGGAATCAGAGGCGGGGAATCAGATATGGGGAAACAGAGGCGGGGAATCAGATATGGGGAATCGGATGCAGGGAATCAGAGGCGGGGAATCAGAGCTGGGGAATCAGAGGCGGGGAATCAGAGTTGGGGCATCAGAGGTGGGGAATTAGATATAGGGAAACAGAGGCGGGGAATCAGAGGCGGGGAAACAGAGGCGGGGAAACAGAGGCGGGGAATCAGATATGGGGAATCAGAGGTGGGGAATCCGAGGTTGGGAATCAGAGGCAGGGAATCAGAGGCGGGGAATCAGAGATGGGGAAACAGAGGCGGGGAATCAGATATGGGGAATCAGAGGTGGGGCATCAGAAGTTGTGAATCACAGATGGGGAATTAGAGGCGGGGAATCAGAGGCAGGGAATCAGACGCGGGGAATCAGAGGCGGGGATTCAGAGCTGGGGTATCAGAAGCGGGGAATCAGAGTTGGGGAATCAGAGGCGGGGAATCAGATATGGGGAATCAGAGGCAGGGAATCAGAGGCGGGGAATCAGAGGCAGGGAATCAGACGCGGGGAATCTGAGGCGGGGAATCAGAGCTGGGGAATCAGAGGCGGGGATTCAGAGCTGGGGTATCAGAAGCGGGGAATCAGAGTTGGGGAATCAGAGGCGGGGAATCAGATATGGGGAATCAGAGGCAGGGAATCAGAGGCGGGGAATCAGAGGCAGGGAATCAGACGCGGGGAATCTGAGGCGGGGAATCAGAGCTGGGGAATCAGAGGTGGGGAATCAGAGTTGGGGAATCAGAGGCAGGGAATTGGATGTGCGGAATCAGAGATGGGGAATCAGAGGTGGGGAATCAGAGGCGGTGAATCAGAGATGGGGAATCAGAGGCGGGGAATCAGAGGCAGGAAATCAGACACGGGGATTCAGAGGCTGGGAATCAGACGGGGGGAATCAAAGGCGGGGAATCAGGGCTGGGGAATCTGAGGCAGGGAATCAGAGTTGGGGATTCAGAGGCAGGGAATCAGATATGGGGAAACAGAGGCGGGGAATCAGAGGCGGGAAAACAGAGGCGGGGAATTAGATATGGGGAATCAGAGGTGGGGAATCAGAGGTGGGGAGTCAGAGGTGGGGAATCAGAGGCGGGGAGTCAGAGGCAGGGAATCTGACGCCGGGAATCAGAGGCGGGGAATCAGAGCTGGGGAATCAGAGGCGGGGAATCAGAGTTGGGGAATCAGAGGCGGGGAATCAGATATGGGGAAATAGAGGCGGGGAATCAGATATGGGGAATCAGAGGTGTGGAATCAGAGGTTGGGAATCAGAGGCAGGGAATCAGAGGCGGGGAAACAGAGGCGGGGAATCAGATATGGGGAATCAGAGGTGGCGAATCAAAGTCGGTGAAACAGAGATGGGGAATCAGGGCAGGTAAACATAGGCGGGGAATCAGAGGCGGGGAATCAGAGGCGGGGAATCAGAGGCGGGGAATCAGAGTCGGGGAATCAGAGGCGGGGATTCTGAGGCGGGGAATCAGATGCAGGGAATCAGAGGCGGGGAATCAGAGGCGGGATATCAGAGGCGGGGAATCAGAGGCGCGGAATCAGAGGCGGGGAATCAGAGGCGTGGAATCAGAGACGGGGAATCAGAGGCGGGGAATCAGAAGTGGGGAATCAGAGGTGGGAAATCAGAGGCTGGGAATCAGAGGCGGGGATTCAGAGGCGGGGAATCAGAGGCAGGGTATCAGAGGCGGGCAATCAGATGCAGGGAATCAGAGGCAGGGAATCAGAGGCAGTGAATCAGAGGCAGGGAACCTGAGATGGCGAATATGAGGTGGTGAATCAGAGGCGGGGAAACAGTCGGGTAAACAGAGGCGGGGAATCAGAGGCAGGGAATCAGCCGCGGGGAATCAGAGGCAGGGAATCAGATGAAGGGAATCTGATGCAGGGAATCTGAGGCAGGGTATCTGAGGCAGGGAATCTGTGGCAGGGAATCTGATGCGGGTTATCAGAAGGGGGAAATGAGATGTGGGAAACGAGATGCAGAGAAAGAGGCACGGAAATAGAGGCAGGGAAAGAGAGGCAGTGTATCAGAGGCGGGTAATCAGAGGCGTGGAATCAGAGGCGGGGAATCAGAGACACAGAAAGAGAGGCGTGGAATCAGAGGTGCGGAATCAGAGCCGGTGAATCTGAGCCGGGAAATCAAAAGCAGAGCAACAGAGGTGGTGAAACATGGGTGCGGAATCGGACACGGGGAATCAGAGGTGGGGACTCAGAGGCCGGGAATCAGAGGCAGGGAATCAGAGGCAGGTTATCAGAGGCAGGGAATCAGAGGTGGGAAATCAGAGGCGGGGAATCAGAGGCGGCGAATCAGAGGCGGGGAATCAGAGGCGGGGAATCAGAGGCGGAGAATCAGAGGCGGGCAATCAGATGCAGGAAATCAGAGGCAGGGAATCAGAGGCAGGGAATCAGAGGCAGGGAATCTGAGGCAGGGAATCAGAGGTGGGGAATCAGAGGCGGGGAATCAGAGGCAGGGAATCAGATGAAGGGAATCTGATGCAGGGAATCTGAGGCAGGGAATCTGAGGCAGGGAATCTGTGGCAGGGAATCTGATGCGGGTTATCAGAAGGGGGAAATGAGATGTGGGAAACGAGATGCAGAGAAAGAGGCACGGAAATAGAGGCAGGGAAAGACAGGCAGGGAATCAGAGGCGGGGAATCAGAGGTGGGGAATCAGAGGCTGGGAATCAGAGGCGGGCAATCAGAGGGGGGAATCAGAGGTGGGGAATCTGAGGCAGGGAATCAGAGGCAGGGAATCAGAGGCGGGAAATCAGAGGCGGCGAATCTGAGGCGTGGAATCAGAGGTGGGGAAAGAGATGTGGGGAAACGTAGGCCAGGAAAGTTGCGCGGAAAGGGAGGCGGTGAATCAGAGGCGGGGAATCAGAGGCGCGGAATCAGAGGCGGGGAATCAGAGGCGGGGATTCAGAGCTGGGGAATCAGAGGCGGGGAATCAGAGTTGGGGAATCAGAGACAGGGAATCAGATATGTGGAATCAGAGGCAGGGAATCAGAGGCGGGGAAACAGAGGCCGGGAATCAGATGTGGGGAATCAGAGGTGGGGAATCAGGGGCAGGGAATCAGTGGCAGGGAATCAGAGGCGGGGAATCAGAGGCGGGGAATCAAAGGCAGGGAATCAGACACGGGGAATCAGAGGCGGGGAATCAGAGATGGGGAATCAGAGGCGGGGAATCAGAGGCAGGGAATCGGATGCCGGGAATCAGAGTCGGGGAATCAGAGCTGGGGAATCAGAGGCGGGGAATCAGAGTTGGGGAATCAGAGGCGGGGAATCAGATATGGGGAAATAGAGGCGGGGAATCAGATATGGGGAATCAGAGGTGTGGAATCAGAGGTTGGGAATCAGAGGCTGGGAATCAGAGGTGGCAATCAGAGGCGGGGAATCAGATATGGGGAATCAGAGGCGGGGAATCAGAGGCGGGGAAACAGAGGCGGGGAATCAAATATAGGGAATCAGAGGTGGGGAATCAGAGGTTGTGAATCAGAGATGGTGAATCAAGGCGGGGAATCAGAGGCAGGGAATCAGACGCGGGGAATCAGAGGCGGGGATTCAGAGCTGGGGAATCAGAGGCGGGGAATCAGAGTTGGGGAATCAGAGGCAGGGAATCAGATATGGGGAATCAGAGGCGGGGAATCAGAGGCGGGGAAACAGAGGCCGGGAATCAGATGTGGGGAATCAGAGGTGGGGAATCAGGGGCAGGGAATCAGTGGCAGGGAATCAGAGGCGGGGAATCAGAGGCGGGGAATCAAAGGCAGGGAATCAGACACGGGGAATCAGAGGCGGGGAATCAGAGATGGGGAATCAGAGGCGGGGAATCAGAGGCAGGGAATCGGATGCCGGGAATCAGAGTCGGGGAATCAGAGCTGGGGAATCAGAGGCGGGGAATCAGAGTTGGGGAATCAGAGGCGGGGAATCAGATATGGGGAAATAGAGGCGGGGAATCAGATATGGGGAATCAGAGGTGTGGAATCAGAGGTTGGGAATCAGAGGCAGGGAATCAGAGTCGGGGAAACAGAGGCGGGGAATCAGATATGGGGAATCAGAGGTGGCGAATCAAAGGCGGTGAAACAGAGATGGGGAATCAGGGCAGGGAATCAGAGGCAGGGAATCAAACACGGGGAATCAGAGCTGGGGAATCAGAGGCGGAGAATCAGAGTTGGGAATCAGAGGCGGGGAATCAGATGCGGGGAAACAGAGGCGGGGAATCAGATATGGGGAATCAGAGGTGGGGAATCCGAGGTTGGGAATCAGAGGCAGGGAATCAGAGGCGGAAAATCAGAGGCGGGGAATCAGAGGAAGGGAATCAGATGTGCGGAATCGGAGATGGGGAATCAGAGGCAGGGAATCAGAGGCGGGGAATCAGAGGCGGGGAATCAGAGGCCGGGAATCAGATATGGGGAAACAGAGGCGGGGAATCCGAGTCGGGGAAACAGAGGCGGGGAATCAGATATGGGGAATCAGAGGTGGGGAATCAGAGGTTGGGAATCAGAGGCAGGGAATCAGAGGCTTGGAATCAGGTGCAGGGAATCAGATGCGGGGAATCAGAGGCGGGGAATCAGAGCTGGGGAATCAGAGGTGGGGAATCAGAATTGGGGAATCAGAGGCGGGGACTTAGATATTGGGAAACAGAGGCGGGGAATCAGAGGCGGGGAAACCCAGGTGGGGAATCAGATATGGGGAATCAGAGGTGGGGAATCAGAGGCAAGGAATCAGATGTGCGGAATCAGAGATGGGGAATCAGAGGCAGGGAATCAGAATCAGAAGCAGGGAATCAGAGGACGGGAATCAAAGGCCGGAATCAGATGCTGGGAATCAGAGGCCTGGAATCAGAGGTGGGGAATCAGAGGCAGGGAATCAGATGCGGGGAATCAGAGGCGGGGAATCAGAGCTGGGGAATCAGAGGCGGGGATTCAGAGTTGGGGAATCAGAGGCGGGGAATCAGAGGCGGGGAAACAGAGGCGGGGAATCAGATATGGGGAATCAGAGGTGGGTTATCAGAGGTTGGGAATCAGAAGCAGGGAATCAGAGGCGGGGAATCAGAGGCGGGGAATCAGAGGCAGGGAATCCGATGTGCGGAATCGGAGATGGGGAAACAGAGGCGGGGAATCAGATATGGGGAATCAGAGGTGGGGAATCAGAGGTTGGGAATCAGAGGCAGGGAATCAGAGGCTGGGAATCAGATGCAGGGAATCAGATGCGGGAAATCAGAGGCGGGGAATCAGAGCTGGGGAATCAGAGGTGGGGAATCAGAGTTGGGGAATCAGAGTCGGGGACTTAGATATGGGGAAACAGAGGCGGGGAATCAGAGGCGGGGAAACAGACGCGGGGAATCAGAGGCGGGGATTCAGAGCTGGGGAATCAGAGGCGGGGAATCAGTGTTGGGGAATCAGAGGCGGGGAATCAGATATGGGTAATCAGAGGCGGGGAATCAGAGGCGGGGAAACAGAGGCAGGGAATCAGATATGGGGAATCAGAGGTGGGGTATCAGGGGCAGGGAATCAGTGGCAGGGAATCAGATGCGGGGAATCAAGGCGGGGAATCAGAGGCAGGGAATCAGACACGGGGAATCAGATATGGGGAAACAGAGGCGGGGAATCAGAGGCGGGCAAACAGAGGCGGGGAATTAGATATGGGGAATCAGAGGTGGGGAATCAGAGGTGGTGAATCAGAGATGGGGAATCACAGGCGGGGAATCAGAGGCAGGGAATAGAACGCGGGGAATCAGAGGCGGGGAAGCAGAGCTGGGGAATCAGAGGCGGGGAATCATAGTTGGGAATCAGAGGCGGGGAATCAGATAGGGGGAAACAGAGGCGGGGAATCAAAGGCGGGGAAACAGAGGCGGGGAATCAGATATGGGGAATCGGATGCGGGGAATCAGAGGCGGGGAATCAGAGCTGGGGAATCAGAGGCGGGGTATCAGAGTTGGGGCATCTGAGGTGGGGAATTAGATATGGGGAAACAGAGGCGGGGAATCAGAGGCGGGGAAACAGAGGCGAGGAATCAGATATGGGGAATCAGAGGTGGGGAATCAGAGGCAGGGAATCAGATGTGCGGAATCAGAGATGGGGAATCAGAGGCAGGGAATCAGAATCAGAAGCTGGGAATCAGAGGCCGGGAATCAGAGGCCGGGATTCAGATGCCGGGAATAAGAGGCCGAGAATCAGAGGTGGGGAATCAGAGTCCGGGAATCAGAGATGGGGATTCAGAGGCGGGGAATGATATATGGGGAATCAGAGGCGGGGAATCAGAGGTGGGGTAACAGAGGTGGGGAATCAGATATGGGGAATCAGAGGTGGCGAATCAAAGGCGGTGAATCAGAGATGGGGAATCAGAGGCGGGGAATCAGAGGCAGGGAATCAAACACGGGGAATCAGAGGCGGGGAATCAGAGCTGGGGAATCGGAGGCGGGGAATCAGAGTTGGGGAATCAGAGGCGGGGAATCAGATATGGGGAAACAGGGGCGGGGAATCAGAGGCAGGGAAACAGAGGCGGGGAATCAGATATGGGGAATCAGGGGTGGGGAATCAGAGGTTGGGAATCAGAGGCAGGGAATCAGAGGCGTGGAAACAGAGGCGGGGATTCAGATATGGGGAATCAGAGGTGGGGAATCAGGGGCGTGGAATCAGAGGCAGGGAATTAGATGTGGTGAATCAGAGATGGGGAATCAGAGGCAGGGAATCAGAATCAGAAGCGGGGTATCAGTGGCCGGGAATCAGAGGAAGGTAATCAGAGGCAGGGGATCAAACACGGGGAATCAGAGGCTGGGAATCAGAGCTGGGGAATCAGAGGCGGGGAATCAGAGCTGGGGAATCACAGGCGGGGAATCAGAGATGGGGAATCAAGGGGGGAATCAGAGGCAGGGAATCAGATGCGGGGAATCAGAGGCGGGGAATCATAGATGGCGAATCAGAGGCGGGGAATCAGAGGTGGGCAATCAGAGGATGGGAATCAGATATGGGGAATCAGAGGCGGGGAATCAGAGCTGGGGAATCACAGGCGGGGAATCAGAGTTGGGGAATCAGAGGCGGGGAATCAGATATGGGGAAACAGAGGCGGGGAATCAGAGGCGGTGAAACAGAGGCGGGGAATCAGATATTGGGAATCAGAGGTGGGGAATCAGAGTTGGGGAATCAGAGTCGGGGACTTAGATATGGGGAAACAGAGGCGGGGAATCAGAGGCGGGGACACAGACGCGGGGAATCAGAGGTGGGGAATCATAGTTGGGAATCAGAGGCGGGGAATCAAAGGCGGGGAAACAGAGGCGGGGAATCAGATATGGGGAATCGGATGCGGGGAATCAGAGGCGGGGAATCAGAGCTGGGGAATCAGAGGCGGGGTATCAGAGTTGGGGCATCTGAGGTGGGGAATTAGATATGGGGAAACAGAGGCGGGGAATCAGAGGCGGGGAAACAGAGGCGAGGAATCAGATATGGGGAATCAGAGGTGGGGAATCAGAGGCAGGGAATCAGATGTGCGGAATCAGAGATGGGGAATCAGAGGCAGGGAATCAGAATCAGAAGCGGGGAATCAGAGGCCGGGAATCAGAGGCCGGGATTCAGATGCCGGGAATAAGAGGCCGGGAATCAGAGGTGGGGAATCAGAGTCCGGGAATCAGAGATGGGGATTCAGAGGCGGGGAATGATATATGGGGAATCAGAGGCGGGGAATCAGAGGTGGGGTAACAGAGGTGGGGAATCAGATATGGGGAATCAGAGGTGGCGAATCAAAGGCGGTGAATCAGAGATGGGGAATCAGAGGCGGGGAATCAGAGGCAGGGAATCAAACACGGGGAATCAGAGGCGGGGAATCAGAGCTGGGGAATCGGAGGCGGGGAATCAGAGTTGGGGAATCAGAGGCGGGGAATCAGATATGGGGAAACAGGGGCGGGGAATCAGAGGCAGGGAAACAGAGGCGGGGAATCAGATATGGGGAATCAGGGGTGGGGAATCAGAGGTTGGGAATCAGAGGCAGGGAATCAGAGACGTGGAAACAGAGGCGGGGATTCAGATATGGGGAATCAGAGGTGGGGAATCAGGGGCGTGGAATCAGAGGCAGGGAATTAGATGTGGTGAATCAGAGATGGGGAATCAGAGGCAGGGAATCAGAATCAGAAGCGGGGTATCAGTGGCCGGGAATCAGAGGAAGGTAATCAGAGGCAGGGGATCAAACACGGGGAATCAGAGGCTGGGAATCAGAGCTGGGGAATCAGAGGCGGGGAATCAGAGCTGGGGAATCACAGGCGGGGAATCAGAGATGGGGAATCAAGGGGGGAATCAGAGGCAGGGAATCAGATGCGGGGAATCAGAGGCGGGGAATCATAGATGGCGAATCAGAGGCGGGGAATCAGAGGTGGGCAATCAGAGGATGGGAATCAGATATGGGGAATCAGAGGCGGGGAATCAGAGCTGGGGAATCACAGGCGGGGAATCAGAGTTGGGGAATCAGAGGCGGGGAATCAGAGCTGGGGAATCGGAGGCGGGGAATCAGAGTTGGGGAATCAGAGGCGGGGAATCAGATATGGGGAAACAGGGGCGGGGAATCAGAGGCAGGGAAACAGAGGCGGGGAATCAGATATGGGGAATCAGGGGTGGGGAATCAGAGGTTGGGAATCAGAGGCAGGGAATCAGAGACGTGGAAACAGAGGCGGGGATTCAGATATGGGGAATCAGAGGTGGGGAATCAGGGGCGTGGAATCAGAGGCAGGGAATTAGATGTGGTGAATCAGAGATGGGGAATCAGAGGCAGGGAATCAGAATCAGAAGCGGGGTATCAGTGGCCGGGAATCAGAGGAAGGTAATCAGAGGCAGGGGATCAAACACGGGGAATCAGAGGCTGGGAATCAGAGCTGGGGAATCAGAGGCGGGGAATCAGAGCTGGGGAATCACAGGCGGGGAATCAGAGATGGGGAATCAAGGGGGGAATCAGAGGCAGGGAATCAGATGCGGGGAATCAGAGGCGGGGAATCATAGATGGCGAATCAGAGGCGGGGAATCAGAGGTGGGCAATCAGAGGATGGGAATCAGATATGGGGAATCAGAGGCGGGGAATCAGAGCTGGGGAATCACAGGCGGGGAATCAGAGTTGGGGAATCAGAGGCGGGGAATCAGATATGGGGAAACAGAGGCGGGGAATCAGAGGCGGTGAAACAGAGGCGGGGAATCAGATATTGGGAATCAGAGGTGGGGAATCAGAGGTTGGGAATCAGAGGCCTGGAATCAGAGGCGGGGAATCAGAGGCAGGGAATCAGATGCGGGGAATCAGAGGAGGGGAATCAGAGCTGGGGAATCAGAGGCGGGGTATTAGAGTTGGGGAATCAGAGGCGGGGAATCAGACGCGGGGAATCAGAGGGGGGGAATCATAGCTGGCGAATCAGAGGCGGGGAATCAGAGGTGGGCAATCAGAGGCCGGGAATCAGAGGTGGTGAATCAGAGATGGGGAATCAGAGGCGGGGAAACAGAGGCAGGGAATCAGATGCGGGGAATCAGAGGCGGGGAATCAGAGCTGGGGAATCAGAGGCGGGGAATCAGATATGGGGAATCAGAGGTGGGGAATCAGAGGTTGGGAATCAGAAGCAGGGAATCAGAGGCGGGGAATCAGAGGCGGGGAATCAGAGGCAGGGAATCCGATGTGCGGAATCGGAGATGGGGAAACAGAGGCGGGGAATCAGATATGGGGAATCAGAGGTGGGGAATCAGAGGTTGGGAATCAGAGGCAGGGAATCAGAGGCTGGGAATCAGATGCAGGGAATCAGATGCGGGAAATCAGAGGCGGGGAATCAGAGCTGGGGAATCAGAGGTGGGGAATCAGAGTTGGGGAATCAGAGTCGGGGACTTAGATATGGGGAAACAGAGGCGGGGAATCAGAGGCGGGGAAACAGACGCGGGGAATCAGAGGCGGGGATTCAGAGCTGGGGAATCAGAGGCGGGGAATCAGAGTTGGGGAATCAGAGGCGGGGAATCAGATATGGGTAATCAGAGGCGGGGAATCAGAGGCGGGGAAACAGAGGCAGGGAATCAGATATGGGGAATCAGAGGTGGGGTATCAGGGGCAGGGAATCAGTGGCAGGGAATCAGAGGCGGGGAATCAAGGCGGGGAATCAGAGGCAGGGAATCAGACACGGGGAATCAGATATGGGGAAACAGAGGCGGGGAATCAGAGGCGGGCAAACAGAGGCGGGGAATTAGATATGGGGAATCAGAGGTGGGGAATCAGAGGTGGTGAATCAGAGATGGGGAATCACAGGCGGGGAATCAGAGGCAGGGAATAGAACGCGGGGAATCAGAGGCGGGGAATCAGAGCTGGGGAATCAGAGGCGGGGAATCATAGTTGGGAATCAGAGGCGGGGAATCAGATAGGGGGAAACAGAGGCGGGGAATCAAAGGCGGGGAAACAGAGGCGGGGAATCAGATATGGGGAATCGGATGCGGGGAATCAGAGGCGGGGAATCAGAGCTGGGGAATCAGAGGCGGGGTATCAGAGTTGGGGCATCTGAGGTGGGGAATTAGATATGGGGAAACAGAGGCGGGGAATCAGAGGCGGGGAAACAGAGGCGAGGAATCAGATATGGGGAATCAGAGGTGGGGAATCAGAGGCAGGGAATCAGATGTGCGGAATCAGAGATGGGGAATCAGAGGCAGGGAATCAGAATCAGAAGCGGGGAATCAGAGGCCGGGAATCAGAGGCCGGGATTCAGATGCCGGGAATAAGAGGCCGGGAATCAGAGGTGGGGAATCAGAGTCCGGGAATCAGAGATGGGGATTCAGAGGCGGGGAATGATATATGGGGAATCAGAGGCGGGGAATCAGAGGTGGGGTAACAGAGGTGGGGAATCAGATATGGGGAATCAGAGGTGGCGAATCAAAGGCGGTGAATCAGAGATGGGGAATCAGAGGCGGGGAATCAGAGGCAGGGAATCAAACACGGGGAATCAGAGGCGGGGAATCAGAGCTGGGGAATCGGAGGCGGGGAATCAGAGTTGGGGAATCAGAGGCGGGGAATCAGATATGGGGAAACAGGGGCGGGGAATCAGAGGCAGGGAAACGGAGGCGGGGAATCAGATATGGGGAATCAGGGGTGGGGAATCAGAGGTTGGGAATCAGAGGCAGGGAATCAGAGGCGTGGAAACAGAGGCGGGGATTCAGATATGGGGAATCAGAGGTGGGGAATCAGGGGCGTGGAATCAGAGGCAGGGAATTAGATGTGGTGAATCAGAGATGGGGAATCAGAGGCAGGGAATCAGAATCAGAAGCGGGGTATCAGTGGCCGGGAATCAGAGGAAGGTAATCAGAGGCAGGGGATCAAACACGGGGAATCAGAGGCTGGGAATCAGAGCTGGGGAATCAGAGGCGGGGAATCAGAGCTGGGGAATCACAGGCGGGGAATCAGAGATGGGGAATCAAGGGGGGAATCAGAGGTAGGGAATCAGATGCAGGGAATCAGAGGCGGGGAATCATAGATGGCGAATCAGAGGCGGGGATTCAGAGGTGGGCAATCAGAGGATGGGAATCAGATATGGGGCATCAGAGGCGGGGAATCAGAGCTGGGGAATCACAGGCGGGGAATCAGAGTTGGGGAATCAGAGGCGGGGAATCAGATATGGGGAAACAGAGGCGGGGAATCAGAGGCGGTGAAACAGAGGCGGGGAATCAGATATTGGGAATCAGAGGTGGGGAATCAGAGGTTGGGAATCAGAGGCCTGGAATCAGAGGCGGGGAATCAGAGGCAGGGAATCAGATGCGGGGAATCAGAGGAGGGGAATCAGAGCTGGGGAATCAGAGGCGGGGTATTAGAGTTGGGGAATCAGAGGCGGGGAATCAGACGCGGGGAATCAGAGGGGGGGAATCATAGCTGGCGAATCAGAGGCGGGGAATCAGAGGTGGGCAATCAGAGGCCGGGAATCAGAGGTGGTGAATCAGAGATGGGGAATCAGAGGCGGGGAATCAGTGGCAGGGAATCAGATATGGGGAATCAGAGGCGTGGAATCAGAGGCAGGGAATCAGACACGGGGAATCAGACACGGGGAATCAGAGGTGGGGAATCAGAGGCGGGGAATCAGAGGCAGGAAATCAGACACGGGGATTCAGAGGCTGGGAATCAGACGGGGGGAATCAAAGGCGGGGAATCAGAGCTGGGGAATCAGAGGCAGGGAATCAGAGGCGGGGAATCAGATATGGGGAATCAGAGGCTGGTATTCAGAGGCGGGGAATCAGAGGCAGGGAATCAGACACGGGGAATCAGAGGTGGGGAATCAGAGATGGGGAATCAGAGGCGGGGAATCAGAGTTGGGGAATCAGAGGCAGGGAATCGGATGTGCGGAATCAGAGATGGGGAATCAGAGGTGGGGAATCAGAGGCGGTGAATCAGAGATGGGGAATCAGAGGCGGGGAATCAGAGGCAGGAAATCAGACACTGGGATTCAGAGGCTGGGAATCAGACGGGGGGAATCAAAGGCGGGGAATCAGAGCTGGGGAATCAGAGGCAGGGAATCAGAGTTGGGGATTCAGAGACGGGGAATCAGATATGGGGAAACAGAGGCGGGGAATCAGAGGCGGGCAAACAGAGGCGGGGAATTAGATATGGGGAATCAGATGTGGGGAATCAGAGGTGGTGAATCAGTGATGGGGAATCACAGGCGGGGAATCAGAGGCAGGGAATAGAACGCAGGGAATCAGAGGCAGGGAATCAGAGCTGGGGAATCAGAGGCGGGGAATCATAGTTGGGAATCAGAGGCGGGGAATCAGATATGGGGAAACAGAGGCGGGGAATCAGAGGCGGGGAAACAGAGGCGGGGAATCAGATATGGGGAATCGGATGCGGGGAATCAGAGGCGGGGAATCAGAGCTGGGGAATCAGAGGCGGGGAATCAGAGTTGGGGCATCAGAGGTGGGGAATTAGATATAGCGAAACAGAGGCGGGGAATCAGAGGCGGGGAAACAGAGGCGGGGAATCAGATATGGGGAATCAGAGGCGGGGAATCAGAGCTGGGGAATCACAGGCGGGGAATCAGAGATGGGGAATCAAGGGGGGAATCAGAGGCAGGGAATCAGATGCGGGGAATCAGAGGCGGGGAATCATAGATGGCGAATCAGAGGCGGGGAATCAGAGGTGGGCAATCAGAGGATGGGAATCAGATATGGGGAATCAGAGGCGGGGAATCAGAGCTGGGGAATCACAGGCGGGGAATCAGAGTTGGGGAATCAGAGGCGGGGAATCAGATATGGGGAAACAGAGGCGGGGAATCAGAGGCGGTGAAACAGAGGCGGGGAATCAGATATTGGGAATCAGAGGTGGGGAATCAGAGTTGGGGAATCAGAGTCGGGGACTTAGATATGGGGAAACAGAGGCGGGGAATCAGAGGCGGGGACACAGACGCGGGGAATCAGAGGTGGGGAATCATAGTTGGGAATCAGAGGCGGGGAATCAAAGGCGGGGAAACAGAGGCGGGGAATCAGATATGGGGAATCGGATGCGGGGAATCAGAGGCGGGGAATCAGAGCTGGGGAATCAGAGGCGGGGTATCAGAGTTGGGGCATCTGAGGTGGGGAATTAGATATGGGGAAACAGAGGCGGGGAATCAGAGGCGGGGAAACAGAGGCGAGGAATCAGATATGGGGAATCAGAGGTGGGGAATCAGAGGCAGGGAATCAGATGTGCGGAATCAGAGATGGGGAATCAGAGGCAGGGAATCAGAATCAGAAGCGGGGAATCAGAGGCCGGGAATCAGAGGCCGGGATTCAGATGCCGGGAATAAGAGGCCGGGAATCAGAGGTGGGGAATCAGAGTCCGGGAATCAGAGATGGGGATTCAGAGGCGGGGAATGATATATGGGGAATCAGAGGCGGGGAATCAGAGGTGGGGTAACAGAGGTGGGGAATCAGATATGGGGAATCAGAGGTGGCGAATCAAAGGCGGTGAATCAGAGATGGGGAATCAGAGGCGGGGAATCAGAGGCAGGGAATCAAACACGGGGAATCAGAGGCGGGGAATCAGAGCTGGGGAATCGGAGGCGGGGAATCAGAGTTGGGGAATCAGAGGCGGGGAATCAGATATGGGGAAACAGGGGCGGGGAATCAGAGGCAGGGAAACAGAGGCGGGGAATCAGATATGGGGAATCAGGGGTGGGGAATCAGAGGTTGGGAATCAGAGGCAGGGAATCAGAGACGTGGAAACAGAGGCGGGGATTCAGATATGGGGAATCAGAGGTGGGGAATCAGGGGCGTGGAATCAGAGGCAGGGAATTAGATGTGGTGAATCAGAGATGGGGAATCAGAGGCAGGGAATCAGAATCAGAAGCGGGGTATCAGTGGCCGGGAATCAGAGGAAGGTAATCAGAGGCAGGGGATCAAACACGGGGAATCAGAGGCTGGGAATCAGAGCTGGGGAATCAGAGGCGGGGAATCAGAGCTGGGGAATCACAGGCGGGGAATCAGAGATGGGGAATCAAGGGGGGAATCAGAGGCAGGGAATCAGATGCGGGGAATCAGAGGCGGGGAATCATAGATGGCGAATCAGAGGCGGGGAATCAGAGGTGGGCAATCAGAGGATGGGAATCAGATATGGGGAATCAGAGGCGGGGAATCAGAGCTGGGGAATCACAGGCGGGGAATCAGAGTTGGGGAATCAGAGGCGGGGAATCAGATATGGGGAAACAGAGGCGGGGAATCAGAGGCGGTGAA
Organism: Narcine bancroftii; assembly: GCF_036971445.1. Taxonomy (NCBI): domain Eukaryota; kingdom Metazoa; phylum Chordata; class Chondrichthyes; order Torpediniformes; family Narcinidae; genus Narcine; species Narcine bancroftii. The sequence continues at coordinate 106,590,554 of NC_091474.1, read as the reverse complement.
ACAGAGGCGGGGAATCAGATATTGGGAATCAGAGGTGGGGAATCAGAGGTTGGGAATCAGAGGCCTGGAATCAGAGGCGGGGAATCAGAGGCAGGGAATCAGATGCGGGGAATCAGAGGAGGGGAATCAGAGCTGGGGAATCAGAGGCGGGGTATTAGAGTTGGGGAATCAGAGGCGGGGAATCAGACGCGGGGAATCAGAGGGGGGGAATCATAGCTGGCGAATCAGAGGCGGGGAATCAGAGGTGGGCAATCAGAGGCCGGGAATCAGAGGTGGTGAATCAGAGATGGGGAATCAGAGGCGGGGAAACAGAGGCAGGGAATCAGATGCGGGGAATCAGAGGCGGGGAATCAGAGCTGGGGAATCAGAGGCGGGGAATCAGATATGGGGAATCAGAGGTGGGGAATCAGAGGTTGGGAATCAGAAGCAGGGAATCAGAGGCGGGGAATCAGAGGCGGGGAATCAGAGGCAGGGAATCCGATGTGCGGAATCGGAGATGGGGAAACAGAGGCGGGGAATCAGATATGGGGAATCAGAGGTGGGGAATCAGAGGTTGGGAATCAGAGGCAGGGAATCAGAGGCTGGGAATCAGATGCAGGGAATCAGATGCGGGAAATCAGAGGCGGGGAATCAGAGCTGGGGAATCAGAGGTGGGGAATCAGAGTTGGGGAATCAGAGTCGGGGACTTAGATATGGGGAAACAGAGGCGGGGAATCAGAGGCGGGGAAACAGACGCGGGGAATCAGAGGCGGGGATTCAGAGCTGGGGAATCAGAGGCGGGGAATCAGAGTTGGGGAATCAGAGGCGGGGAATCAGATATGGGTAATCAGAGGCGGGGAATCAGAGGCGGGGAAACAGAGGCAGGGAATCAGATATGGGGAATCAGAGGTGGGGTATCAGGGGCAGGGAATCAGTGGCAGGGAATCAGAGGCGGGGAATCAAGGCGGGGAATCAGAGGCAGGGAATCAGACACGGGGAATCAGATATGGGGAAACAGAGGCGGGGAATCAGAGGCGGGCAAACAGAGGCGGGGAATTAGATATGGGGAATCAGAGGTGGGGAATCAGAGGTGGTGAATCAGAGATGGGGAATCACAGGCGGGGAATCAGAGGCAGGGAATAGAACGCGGGGAATCAGAGGCGGGGAATCAGAGCTGGGGAATCAGAGGCGGGGAATCATAGTTGGGAATCAGAGGCGGGGAATCAGATAGGGGGAAACAGAGGCGGGGAATCAAAGGCGGGGAAACAGAGGCGGGGAATCAGATATGGGGAATCGGATGCGGGGAATCAGAGGCGGGGAATCAGAGCTGGGGAATCAGAGGCGGGGTATCAGAGTTGGGGCATCTGAGGTGGGGAATTAGATATGGGGAAACAGAGGTGGGGAATCAGAGGCGGGGAAACAGAGGCGAGGAATCAGATATGGGGAATCAGAGGTGGGGAATCAGAGGCAGGGAATCAGATGTGCGGAATCAGAGATGGGGAATCAGAGGCAGGGAATCAGAATCAGAAGCGGGGAATCAGAGGCCGGGAATCAGAGGCCGGGATTCAGATGCCGGGAATAAGAGGCCGGGAATCAGAGGTGGGGAATCAGAGTCCGGGAATCAGAGATGGGGATTCAGAGGCGGGGAATGATATATGGGGAATCAGAGGCGGGGAATCAGAGGTGGGGTAACAGAGGTGGGGAATCAGATATGGGGAATCAGAGGTGGCGAATCAAAGGCGGTGAATCAGAGATGGGGAATCAGAGGCGGGGAATCAGAGGCAGGGAATCAAACACGGGGAATCAGAGGCGGGGAATCAGAGCTGGGGAATCGGAGGCGGGGAATCAGAGTTGGGGAATCAGAGGCGGGGAATCAGATATGGGGAAACAGGGGCGGGGAATCAGAGGCAGGGAAACGGAGGCGGGGAATCAGATATGGGGAATCAGGGGTGGGGAATCAGAGGTTGGGAATCAGAGGCAGGGAATCAGAGGCGTGGAAACAGAGGCGGGGATTCAGATATGGGGAATCAGAGGTGGGGAATCAGGGGCGTGGAATCAGAGGCAGGGAATTAGATGTGGTGAATCAGAGATGGGGAATCAGAGGCAGGGAATCAGAATCAGAAGCGGGGTATCAGTGGCCGGGAATCAGAGGAAGGTAATCAGAGGCAGGGGATCAAACACGGGGAATCAGAGGCTGGGAATCAGAGCTGGGGAATCAGAGGCGGGGAATCAGAGCTGGGGAATCACAGGCGGGGAATCAGAGATGGGGAATCAAGGGGGGAATCAGAGGTAGGGAATCAGATGCAGGGAATCAGAGGCGGGGAATCATAGATGGCGAATCAGAGGCGGGGATTCAGAGGTGGGCAATCAGAGGATGGGAATCAGATATGGGGCATCAGAGGCGGGGAATCAGAGCTGGGGAATCACAGGCGGGGAATCAGAGTTGGGGAATCAGAGGCGGGGAATCAGATATGGGGAAACAGAGGCGGGGAATCAGAGGCGGTGAAACAGAGGCGGGGAATCAGATATTGGGAATCAGAGGTGGGGAATCAGAGGTTGGGAATCAGAGGCCTGGAATCAGAGGCGGGGAATCAGAGGCAGGGAATCAGATGCGGGGAATCAGAGGAGGGGAATCAGAGCTGGGGAATCAGAGGCGGGGTATTAGAGTTGGGGAATCAGAGGCGGGGAATCAGACGCGGGGAATCAGAGGGGGGGAATCATAGCTGGCGAATCAGAGGCGGGGAATCAGAGGTGGGCAATCAGAGGCCGGGAATCAGAGGTGGTGAATCAGAGATGGGGAATCAGAGGCGGGGAATCAGTGGCAGGGAATCAGATATGGGGAATCAGAGGCGTGGAATCAGAGGCAGGGAATCAGACACGGGGAATCAGACACGGGGAATCAGAGGTGGGGAATCAGAGGCGGGGAATCAGAGGCAGGAAATCAGACACGGGGATTCAGAGGCTGGGAATCAGACGGGGGGAATCAAAGGCGGGGAATCAGAGCTGGGGAATCAGAGGCAGGGAATCAGAGGCGGGGAATCAGATATGGGGAATCAGAGGCTGGTATTCAGAGGCGGGGAATCAGAGGCAGGGAATCAGACACGGGGAATCAGAGGTGGGGAATCAGAGATGGGGAATCAGAGGCGGGGAATCAGAGTTGGGGAATCAGAGGCAGGGAATCGGATGTGCGGAATCAGAGATGGGGAATCAGAGGTGGGGAATCAGAGGCGGTGAATCAGAGATGGGGAATCAGAGGCGGGGAATCAGAGGCAGGAAATCAGACACTGGGATTCAGAGGCTGGGAATCAGACGGGGGGAATCAAAGGCGGGGAATCAGAGCTGGGGAATCAGAGGCAGGGAATCAGAGTTGGGGATTCAGAGACGGGGAAGCAGATATGGGGAAACAGAGGCGGGGAATCAGAGGCGGGCAAACAGAGGCGGGGAATTAGATATGGGGAATCAGATGTGGGGAATCAGAGGTGGTGAATCAGTGATGGGGAATCACAGGCGGGGAATCAGAGGCAGGGAATAGAACGCAGGGAATCAGAGGCAGGGAATCAGAGCTGGGGAATCAGAGGCGGGGAATCATAGTTGGGAATCAGAGGCGGGGAATCAGATATGGGGAAACAGAGGCGGGGAATCAGAGGCGGGGAAACAGAGGCGGGGAATCAGATATGGGGAATCGGATGCGGGGAATTAGAGGCGGGGAATCAGAGCTGGGGAATCAGAGGCGGGGAATCAGAGTTGGGGCATCAGAGGTGGGGAATTAGATATAGCGAAACAGAGGCGGGGAATCAGAGGCGGGGAAACAGAGGCGGGGAATCAGATATGGGGAATCAGAGGTGGGGAATCAGAGGCAGGGAATCAGATGTGCGGAATCAGAGATGGGGAATCAGAGGCAGGGAATCAGAATCAGAAGCGGGGAATCAGAGGCTGGGAATCAGAGGCCGGGAATCAGATGCTGGGAATAAGATGCCGGGAATCAGAGGTGGGGAATCAGAGTCCGGGAATCAGAGATGGGGATTCAGAGGCGGGGAATGAGATATGGAGAATCAGAGGCGGGGAATCAGAGGCCGGGAAACAGAGGTGGGGAATCAGATATGGGGAATCAGAGGTGGCGAATCAAAGGCGGTGAATCAGAGATGGGGAATCAGAGGCGGGGAATCAGAGGCAGGGAATCAGATGCGGGGAATCAGAGGCGGGGAATCAGAGTTGGCGAATCAGAGGCGGGGAATCAGAGGTGGGCAATCAGAGCCGGGGAATCAGATATGGGGAATCAGAGGCGGGGAATCAGAGGCGGGGAAACAGAGGTGGGGAATCAGATATGGGGAAACAGAGGTGGCGAATCAAAGGCGGTGAATCAGAGATGGGGAATCAGAGGCGGGGAATCAGAGGCAGGGAATCAAAAACGGGGAATCAGAGGCGGGGAATCAGAGCTGGGGAATCAGAGGCGGGGAAGCAGAGTAGGAGAATCAGAGGTGGGGAATCAGATATGGGGAAACAGGGGCGGGGAATCAGAGGCTGGGAAACAGAGGCGGGGAATCAGATATGGGGAATCAGAGGTGTGGAATCAGAGGTTGGGTATCAGAGGCGGGGAAACAGAGGAGGGGAATCAGATATGGGGAATCAGAGGTGGCGAATTAAAGGCGGTGAATCAGAGATGGGGAATCAGGGCAGGGAATCAGAGGCAGGGAATCAAACACGGGGAATCAGAGGCGTGGAATCAGAGCTGGGGAATCAGAGGCGGGGATTCAGAGTTGGGGAATCAGAGGCGGGGAATCAGAGGCGGGGAAACAGAGGCGGGGAATCAGATATGGGGAATCAGAGGTGGGGAATCAGAGGTTGGGAATCAGAAGCAGGGAATCAGAGGCGGGGAATCAGAGGCGGGGAATCAGAGGCCGGGAATCAGATATGGGGAAACAGAGGCGGGGAATCAGAGGCGGGGAAACAGAGGCGGGGAATCAGATATGGGGAATCAGAGGTGGGGAATCAGAGGTTGGGAATCAGAGGCAGGGAATCAGAGGCTGGGAATCAGATGCAGGGAATCAGATGCGGGGAATCAGAGGCGGGGAATCAGAGCTGGGGAATCAGAGGTGGGGAATCAGAGTTGGGGAATCAGAGTCGGGGACTTAGATATGGGGAAACAGAGGCAGGGAATCAGAGGCGGGGAAACAGACGCGGGGATCAGAGGCGGGTATCAGAGCTGGGGAATCAGAGGTGGGGAATCAGAGTTGGGGAATCAGAGGCGGGGAATCAGAGGCGGGGAATCAGAGGCGGGGAATCAGAGGCGGGGAAACAGAGGCAGGGAATCAGATATGGGGAATCAGAGGTGGGGTATCAGGGGCAGGGAATCAGTGGCAGGGAATCAGAGGCGGGGAATCAGAGGCGGGGAATCAGAGGCAGGGAATCAGACACGGGGAATCAGATATGGGGAAACAGAGGCGGGGAATCAGAGGCGGGCAAACAGAGGCGGGGAATTAGATAAGGGGAATCAGAGGTGGGGAATCAGAGGTGGTGAATCAGAGATGGGGAATCACAGGCGGGGAATCAGAGGCAGGGAATAGAATGCGGGGAATCAGAGGCGGGGAATCAGAGCTGGGGAATCAGAGGCGGGAAATCATAGTTGGGAATCAGAGGCGGGGAATCAGATATGGGGAAACAGAGGCGGGGAATCAAAGGCGGGGAAACAGAGGCGGGGAATCAGATATGGGGAATCGGATGCGGGGAATCAGAGGCGGGGAATCAGAGCTGGGGAATCAGAGGCGGGGTATCAGAGTTGGGGCATCAGAGGTGGGGAATTAGATATGGGGAAACAGAGGCGGGGAATCAGAGGCGGGGAAACAGAGGTGGGGAATCAGATATGGGGAATCAGAGGTGGGGAATCAGAGGCAGGGAATCAGATGTGCGGAATCAGAGATGGGGAATCAGAGGCAGGGAATCAGAATCAGAAGCGGGGAATCAGAGGCCGGGAATCAGAGGCCGGGATTCAGATGCCGGGAATAAGAGGCCGGGAATCAGAGGTGGGGAATCAGAGTCCGGGAATCAGAGATGGGGATTCAGAGGCGGGGAATGATATATGGGGAATCAGAGGCGGGGAATCAGATATGGGGAATCAGAGGCGGGGTATTAGAGTTGGGGAATCCGAGGCGGGGAATCAGACGCGGGGAATCAGAGGGGGGGTATCATAGCTGGCGAATCAGAGGCGGGGAATCAGATATGGGGAATCAGAGGTGTCGAATCAAAGGCGGGGAATCAGAGATGGGGAATCAGAGGCGGGGAATCAGAGGCGGGAATCAAACACGGGGAATCAGAGGCGGGGAATCAGAGCTGGGGAATCAGAGGTGGGGAATCAGAGTTGGGGAATCAGAGGCGAGGAATCAGATATGGGGAAACAGGGGCGGAGAATCAGAGGCAGGGAAACAGAGGCGGGGAATCAGATATGGGGAATCAGAGGTGGGGAATCAGGGGCGTGGAATCAGAGGCAGGGAATTAGATGTGGTGAATCAGAGATGGGGAATCAGAGGCAGGGAATCAGAATCAGAAGCGGGGTATCAGAGGCCGGGAATCAGAGGAAGGTAATCAGAGGCAGGGGATCAAACACGGGGAATCAGAGGCTGGGAATCAGAGCTGGGGAATCACAGGCGGGGAATCAGAGATGGGGAATCAGAGGCGGGGAATCAGAGGCAGGGAATCAGATGCGGGGAATCAGAGGCGGGGAATCAGAGCTGGCGAATCAGAGGCGGGGAATCAGAGGTGGGCAATCAGAGGATGGGAATCAGATATGGGGAATCAGAGGTGGGGAATTAGAGCTGGGGAATCACAGGTGGGGAATCAGAGTTGGGGAATCAGAGGCGGGGAATCAGATATGGGGAAACAGAGTCGGGGAATCAGAGGCGGTGAAACAGAGGCGGGGAATCAGATAAGGGGAATCAGAGGAGGGGAATCAGAGGTTGGGAATCAGAGGCCTGGAATCAGAGGCGGGGAATCAGAGGCAGGGAATCAGATGCGGGGAATCAGAGGAGGGGAATCAGAGCTGGGGAATCAGAGGCGGGGTATTAGAGTTGGGGAATCAGAGGCGGGGAATCAGACGCGGGGAATCAGAGGGGGGGTATCATAGCTGGCGAATCAGAGGCGGGGAATCAGAGGTGGGCAATCAGAGGCCGGGAATCAGAGGTGGTGAATCAGAGATGGGGAATCAGAGGCGGGGATTCAGTGGCAGGGAATCAGATATGGGGAATCAGAGGCGTAGAAACAGAGGCAGGGAATCAGACACGGGGAATCAGACACGGGGAATCAGAGGTGGGGAATCAGAGATGGGGAATCAGAGGCGGTGAATCAGAGATGGGGAATCAGAGGCGGGGAATCAGAGGCAGGAAATCAGACACGGGGATTCAGAGGCTAGGAATTAGACGGGGGGAATCAAAGGTGGGGAATCAGAGCTGGGGAATCAGAGGCAGGGGATCAGAGGCGGGGAATCAGATATGGGGAATCAGACGCTGGGATTCAGAAGCGGGGAATCAGAGGCAGGGAATCAGACACGGGGAATCAGAGGTGGGGATTCAGAGATGGGGAATCAGAGGCGGGGAATCAGAGGCAGGGAATCAGACGCGGGGAATCTGAGGCGGGGAATCAGAGCTGGGGAATCAGAGGTGGGGAATCAGAGTTGGGGAATCAGAGGCAGGGAATCGGATGTGCGGAATCAGAGATGGGGAATCAGATGTGGGGAATCAGAGGAATCAGAGATGGGGAATCAGAGGCGGGGAATCAGAGGCAGGAAATCAGACACGGGGATTCAGAGGCTGGGAATCAGACGGGGGGAATCAAAGGCGGGGAATAAGAGCTGGGGAATCAGAGGCAGGGAATCAGAGTTTGGGATTCAGAGACGGGGAATCAGATATAGGGAAAGAGAGGCGGGGAATCAGAGGCGGGAAAAAAGAGGCGGGGAATTAGATATGGGGAATCAGAGGTGGGGAATCAGAGGTGGTGAATCAGTGATGGGGAATCACAGGCGGGGAATCAGAGGCAGGGAATAGAACGCAGGGAATCAGACGCAGGGTATCAGAGCTGGGGAATCAGAGGCGGGGAATCATAGTTGGGAATCAGAGGCGGGGAATCAGATATGGGGAAACAGAGGCGGGGAATCAGAGGCGGGGAAACAGAGGCGGGGAATCAGATATGGGGAATCGGATGCGGGGAATCAGAGGCGGGGAATCAGAGCTGGGGAATCAGAGGCGGGGAATCAGAGTTGGGGCATCAGAGGTGGGGAATTAGATATCGGGAAACAGAGGTGGGGAATCAGAGGCGGGGAAACAGAGGCGGGGAATCAAATATGGGGAATCAGAGGTGGGGAATCAGAGGCAGTGAATCAGATGTGCGGAATCAGAGATGGGGAATCAGAGGCAGGGTATCAGAATCAGAAGCGGGGAATCAGAGGCCGGGAATCAGAGGCCGGGAATCAGATGCTGGGAATAAGAGGCCGGGAATCAGAGGTGGGGAATCAGAGTCCGGGAATCAGAGATGGGGATTCAGAGGCGGGGAATGAGATATGGAGAATCAGAGGCGGGGAATCAGAGGCCGGGAAACAGAGGTGGGGAATCAGATATGGGGAATCAGAGGTGGCGAATCAAAGGCGGTGAATCAGAGATGGGGAATCAGAGGCGGGGAATCAGAGGCAGGGAATCAGATGCGGGGAATCAGAGGCGGGGAATCAGAGCTGGCGAATCAGAGGCGGGGAATCAGAGGTGGGCAATCAGAGGCGGGGAATCAGATATGGGGAATCAGAGGCGGGGAATCAGAGGCGGGGAAACAGAGGCGGGGAATCAAATATAGGGAATCAGAGGTGGGGAATCAGAGGTTGTGAATCAGAGATGGGGAATCAAGGCGGGGAATCAGAGGCAGGGAATCAGACACGGGGAATCAGAGGCGGGGATTCAGAGCTGGGGAATCAGAGGCGGGGAATCAGAGTTGGGGAATCAGAGGCAGGGAATCAGATATGGGGAATCAGAGGGGGGGAATCAGAGGCGGAGAAACAGAGGCGGGGAATCAGATATGGGGAATCAGAGGTGGGGAATCAGGGGCAGGGAATCAGTGGCAGGGAATCAGAGGCGGGGAATCAGAGGCGGGGAATCAGAGGCAGGGAATCAGACACGGGGAATCAGAGGCGGGGAATCAGAGATGGGGAATCAGAGGCGGGGAATCAGAGGCAGGGAATCGGACGCCGGGAATCAGAGTCGGGGAATCAGAGCTGGGGAATCAGAGGCGGGGAATCAGAGTTGGGGAATCAGAGGCGGGGAATCAGATATGGGGAAATAGAGGCGGGGAATCAGATATGGGGAATCAGAGGTGTGGAATCAGAGGTTGTGAATCAGAGGAAGATAATCAGAGTCGGGGAAACAGACGTGGGGAATCAGATATGTGGAATCAGAGGTGGCGAATCAAAGGCGGTGAAACAGAGATGGGGAATCAGGGCAGGGAATCAGAGGCAGGGAATCAAACACGGGGAATCAGAGCTGGGGAATCAGAGACGGGGAATCAGAGTTGGGAATCAGAGGCGGGGAATCAGAGGCGGGAAAACAGAGGCGGGGAATCAGATATGGGGAATCAGAGGTGGGGAATCAGAGGTTGGGAATCAGAGGCAGGGAATCAGAGGCGGGGAATCAGAGGCGGGGAATCAGAGGAAGGGAATCAGATGTGCGGAATCGGAGATGGGGAATCAGAGGCAGGGAATCAGAGGCGGGGAATCAGAGGCGGGGAATCAGAGGCCGGGAATCAGATATGGGGAAACTGAGGCGGGGAATCCGATGCGGGGAAACAGAGGCGGGGAATCAGATATGGGGAATCAGAGGTGGGGAATCAGAGGTTGGGAATCAGAGGCAGGGAATCAGAGGCTTGGAATCAGATGCAGGGAATCAGATGCGGGGAATCAGAGGCGGGGAATCAGAGCTGGCGAATCAGAGGCGGGGAATCAGAGGTGGGCAATCAGAGGCGGGGAATCAGATATGGGGAATCAGAGGCGGGGAATCAGAGGCGGGGAAACAGAGGCGGGGAATCAAATATAGGGAATCAGAGGTGGGGAATCAGAGGTTGTGAATCAGAGATGGGGAATCAAGGCGGGGAATCAGAGGCAGGGAATCAGACACGGGGAATCAGAGGCGGGGATTCAGAGCTGGGGAATCAGAGGCGGGGAATCAGAGTTGGGGAATCAGAGGCAGGGAATCAGATATGGGGAATCAGAGGGGGGGAATCTGAGGCGGAGAAACCGAGGCGGGGAATCAGATATGGGGAATCAGAGGTGGGGAATCAGGGGCAGGGAATCAGTGGCAGGGAATCAGAGGCGGGGAATCAGAGGCGGGGAATCAGAGGCAGGGAATCAGACACGGGGAATCAGAGGCGGGGAATCAGAGATGGGGAATCAGAGGCGGGGAATCAGAGGCAGGGAATCGGACGCCGGGAATCAGAGTCGGGGAATCAGAGCTGGGGAATCAGAGGCGGGGAATAAGAGTTGGGGAATCAGAGGCGGGGAATCAGATATGGGGAAATAGAGGCGGGGAATCAGATATGGGGAATCAGAGGTGTGGAATCAGAGGTTGTGAATCAGAGGAAGGGAATCAGAGTCGGGGAAACAGATGCGGGGAATCAGATATGTGGAATCAGAGGTGGCGAATCAAAGGCGGTGAAACAGAGATGGGGAATCAGGGCAGGGAATCAGAGGCAGGGAATCAAACACGGGGAATCAGAGCTGGGAAATCAGAGACGGGGAATCAGAGTTGGGAATCAGAGGCGGGGAATCAGAGGCGGGGAAACAGAGGCGGGGAATCAGATATGGGGAATCAGAGGTGGGGAATCAGAGGTTGGGAATCAGAGGCAGGGAATCAGAGGCGGGGAATCAGAGGCGGGGAATCAGAGGAAGGGAATCAGATGTGCGGAATCGGAGATGGGGAATCAGAGGCAGGGAATCAGAGGCGGGGAATCAGAGGCGGGGAATCAGAGGCCGGGAATCAGATATGGGGAAACTGAGGCGGGGAATCCGAGGCGGGGAAACAGAGGCGGGGAATCAGATATGGGGAATCAGAGGTGGGGAATCAGAGGTTCGGAATCAGAGGCAGGGAATCAGAGGCTTGGAATCAGATGCATGGAATCAGATGCGGGGAATCAGAGGCGGGGAATCAGAGCTGGGGAATCAGAGGTGGGGAATCAGATTTGGGGAATCAGAGGTGGGGACTTAGATATTGGGAAACAGAGGCGGGGAATCAGAGGCGGGGAAACAGAGGTGGGGAATCAGATATGGGGAATCAGTGGTGGGGAATCAGTGGCAGGGAATCAGAAGTGCGGAATCAGAGATGGGGAATCAGAGGCAGGGAAACAGAATCAGAAGCAGGGAATCAGAGGCCGGGAATCAGAGGCCGGAATAAGATGCTGGGAATCAGAGGCCTGGAATCAGAGGCGGGGAATCAGAGGCAGGGAATCAGATGCGGGGAATCAGAGGCGGGGAATCAGAGCTGGGGAATCAGAGGCGGGGTATTAGAGTTGGGGAATCAGAGGCGGGGAATCAGAGTTGGGGAATCAGAGGCAGGGAATTGGATGTGCGGAATCAGAGATGGGGAATCAGAGGTGGGAATCAGAGGCGGTGAATCAGAGATGGGGAATCAGAGGCAGGGAATCAGAGGCGGGGAATCAGAGGCAGGGAATCAGACGCGGGGAATCTGAGGCGGGGAATCAGAGCTGGGGAATCAGAGGTGGGGAATCAGAGTTGGGGAATCAGAGGCAGGGATTTGGATGTGCGGAATCAGAGATGGGGAATCAGAGGTGGGGAATCAGAGGCGGTGAATCAGAGATGGGGAATCAGAGGCGGGGAATCAGAGGCAGGAAATCAGACACGGGGATTCAGAGGCTGGGAATCAGACGGGGGGAATCAAAGGCGGGGAATCAGAGCTGGGTAATCTGAGGCAGGGAATCAGAGTTGGGGATTCAGAGGCGGGGAATCAGATATGGGGAAACAGAGGCGGGGAATCAGAGGCGGGCAAACAGAGGCGGGGAATTAGATATGGGGAATCAGAGGTAGGGAATCAGAGGTGGTGAATCAGTGATGGGGAATCACAGGCGGGGAATCAGAGGCAGGGAATAGAACGCGGGGAATCAGAGGCAGGGAATCAGAGCTGGGGAATCAGAGGCGGGGAATCATAGTTGGGAATCAGAGGCGGGAATCAGATATGGGGAAACAGAGGCGGGGAATCAGAGGCGGGGAAACAGAGGCGGGGAATCAGATATGGGGAATCGGATGCAGGGAATCAGAGGCGGGGAATCAGAGCTGGGGAATCAGAGGCGGGGAATCAGAGTTGGGGCATCAGAGGTGGGGAATTAGATATAGGGAAACAGAGGCGGGGAATCAGAGGCGGGGAAACAGAGGCGGGGAATCAGATATGGAGAATCAGAGGTGGGGAATCAGAGGCGGGGAATCAGGGGCAGGGAATCGGACGCCGGGAATCAGAGGCGGGGAATCAGAGCTGGGGAATCAGAGGCGGGGTATTAGAGTTGGGGAATCAGAGGCGGGGAATCAGAGCTGGGGAATCAGAGGCGGGGAATCAGAGTTGGGGCATCAGAGGTGGGGAATTAGATATCGGGAAACAGAGGTGGGGAATCAGAGGCGGGGAAACAGAGGCGGGGAATCAGATATGGGGAATCAGAGGTGGGGAATCAGAGGCAGGGAATCAGATGTGCGGAATCAGAGATGGGGAATCAGAGGCAGGGAATCAGAATCAGAAGCGGGGAATCAGAGGCCGGGAATCAGAGGCCGGGAATCAGATGCTGGGAATAAGAGGCCGGGAATCAGAGGTGGGGAATCAGAGTCCGGGAATCAGAGATGGGGATTCAGAGGCGGGGAATGAGATATGGAGAATCAGAGGCGGGGAATCAGAGGCCGGGAAACAGAGCTGGGGAATCAGATATGGGGAATCAGAGGTGGCGAATCAAAGGCGGTGAATCAGAGATGGGGAATCAGAGGCGGGGAATCAGAGGCAGGGAATCAGATGCGGGGAATCAGAGGCGGGGAATCAGAGCTGGCGAATCAGAGGCGGGGAATCAGAGGTGGGCAATCAGAGGCGGGGAATCAGATATGGGGAATCAGAGGCGGGGAATCAGAGGTGGGGAAACAGAGGCGGGGAATCAAATATAGGGAATCAGAGGTGGGGAATCAGAGGTTGTGAATCAGAGATGGGGAATCAAGGCGGGGAATCAGAGGCAGGGAATCAGACACGGGGAATCAGAGGCGGGGATTCAGAGCTGGGGAATCAGAGGCGGGGAATCAGAGTTGGGGAATCAGAGGCAGGGAATCAGATATGGGGAATCAGAGGGGGGGAATCAGAGGCGGAGAAACAGAGGCGGGGAATCAGATATGGGGAATCAGAGGTGGGGAATCAGGGGCAGGGAATCAGTGGCAGGGAATCAGAGGCGGGGAATCAGAGGCGGGGAATCAGAGGCAGGGAATCAGACACGGGGAATCAGAGGCGGGGAATAAGAGATGGGGAATCAGAGGCGGGGAATCAGAGGCAGGGAATCGGACGCCGGGAATCAGAGTCGGGGAATCAGAGCTGGGGAATCAGAGGCGGGGAATCAGAGTTGGGGAATCAGAGGCGGGGAATCAGATATGGGGAAATAGAGGCGGGGAATCAGATATGGGGAATCAGAGGTGTGGAATCAGAGGTTGTGAATCAGAGGAAGGGAATCAGAGTCGGGGAAACAGAAGCGGGGAATCAGATATGTGGAATCAGAGGTGGCGAATCAAAGGCGGTGAAACAGAGATGTGGAATCAGGGCAGGGAATCAGAGGCAGGGAATCAAACACGGGGAATCAGAGCTGGGGAATCAGAGACGGGGAATCAGAGTTGGGAATCAGAGGCGGGGAATCAGAGGCGGGGAAACAGAGGCGGGGAATCAGATATGGGGAATCAGAGGTGGGGAATCAGAGGTTGGGAATCAGAGGCAGGGAATCAGAGGCGGGGAATCAGAGGCGGGGAATCAGAGGAAGGGAATCAGATGTGCGGAATCGGAGATGGGGAATCAGAGGCAGGGAATCAGAGGCGGGGAATCAGAGGCGGGGAATCAGAGGCCGGGAATCAGATATGGGGAAACTGAGGCGGGGAATCCGAGGCGGGGAAACAGAGGCGGGGAATCAGATATGGGGAATCAGAGGTGGGGAATCAGAGGTTGGGAATCAGAGGCAGGGAATCAGAGGCTTGGAATCAGATGCAGGGAATCAGATGCGGGGAATCAGAGGCGGGGAATCAGAGCTGGGGAATCAGAGGTGGGGAATCAGATTTGGGGAATCAGAGGTGGGGACTTAGATATTGGGAAACAGAGGCGGGGAATCAGAGGCGGGGAAACAGAGGCGGGGAATCAGATATGGGGAATCAGAGGTGGGGAATCAGAGGCAGGGAATCAGATGTGCGGAATCAGAGATGGGGAATCAGAGGCAGGGAAACAGAATCAGAAGCAGGGAATCAGAGGCCGGGAATCAGAGGCCGGAATCAGATGCTGGGAATCAGAGGCCTGGAATCAGAGGCGGGGAATCAGAGGCAGGGAATCAGATGCGGGGAATCAGAGGCGGGGAATCAGAGCTGGGGAATCAGAGGCGGGGTATTAGAGTTGGGGAATCAGAGGCGGGGAATCAGAGTTGGGGAATCAGAGGCAGGGAATTGGATGTGCGGAATCAGAGATGGGGAATCAGAGGTGGGGAATCAGAGGCGGTGAATCAGAGATGGGGAATCAGAGGCAGGGAATCAGAGGCGGGGAATCAGAGGCAGGGAATCAGACGCGGGGAATCTGAGGCGGGGAATCAGAGCTGGGGAATCAGAGGTGGGGAATCAGAGTTGGGGAATCAGAGGCAGGGAATTGGATGTGCGGAATCAGAGATGGGGAATCAGAGGTGGGGAATCAGAGGCGGTGAATCAGAGATGGGGAATCAGAGGCGGGGAATCAGAGGCAGGAAATCAGACACGGGGATTCAGAGGCTGGGAATCAGACGGGGGGAATCAAAGGCGGGGAATCAGAGCTGGGTAATCTGAGGCAGGGAATCAGAGTTGGGGATTCAGAGGCGGGGAATCAGATATGGGGAAACAGAGGCGGGGAATCAGAGGCGGGCAAACAGAGGCGGGGAATTAGATATGGGGAATCAGAGGTAGGGAATCAGAGGTGGTGAATCAGTGATGGGGAATCACAGGCGGGGAATCAGAGGCAGGGAATAGAACGCGGGGAATCAGAGGCAGGGAATCAGAGCTGGGGAATCAGAGGCGGGGAATCATAGTTGGGAATCAGAGGCGGGAATCAGATATGGGGAAACAGAGGCGGGGAATCAGAGGCGGGGAAACAGAGGCGGGGAATCAGATATGGGGAATCGGATGCAGGGAATCAGAGGCGGGGAATCAGAGCTGGGGAATCAGAGGCGGGGAATCAGAGTTGGGGCATCAGAGGTGGGGAATTAGATATAGGGAAACAGAGGCGGGGAATCAGAGGCGGGGAAACAGAGGCGGGGAATCAGATATGGAGAATCAGAGGTGGGGAATCAGAGGCGGGGAATCAGAGGCAGGGAATCGGACGCCGGGAATCAGAGGCGGGGAATCAGAGCTGGGGAATCAGAGGCGGGGAATCAGAGTTGGGGAATCAGAGGCGGGGAATCAGATATGGGGAAATAGAGGCGGGGAATCAGATATGGGGAATCAGAGGTGTGGAATCAGAGGTTGGGAATCAGAGGCAGGGAATCAGAGGCGGGGAAACAGAGGCGGGGAATCAGATATGGGGAATCAGAGGTGGCGAATCAAAGGCGGTGAAACAGAGATGGGGAATCAGGGCAGGGAATCAGAGGCAGGGAATCAGAGCTGGGGAAAGAGAGGCGGGGAATCAGATATGGGAAATCAGAGGTGGGGAATCAGGGGCGGGGAATCAGTGGCAGGGAATCAGAGCTTGGGAATCAGAGGTGGGGAATCAGAGCTGGGGAAACAGAGGCGGGGAATCAGATATGGGGAATCAGAGGTGGGGAATCAGGGGTGGGGAATCAGTGGCAGGGAATCAGAGGCCGGGAATAAAAGGCGGGGAATCAGAGCTGGGGAATCAGAGGCGGGGAATCAGAGTTGGGGAATCAGAGGAGGGGAATCAGATATGGGGAAACAGAGGCCGGGAATCAGAGGCAGGCTAACAGGGGCGGGGAATCAGATATGGGGAATCAGAGGTGGGGAATTAGAGGTTGCGAATCAGAGGCGGGGAAACAGAGGCGGGGAATCAAATATAGGGAATCAGAGGTGGGGAATCAGAGGTTGTGAATCAGAGATGGGGAATCAAGGCGGGGAATCAGAGGCAGGGAATCAGACGCGGGGAATCAGAGGCGGGGATTCAGAGCTGGGGAATCAGAGGCGGTGAATCAGAGTTGGGGAATCAGAGGCAGGGAATCAGATATGGGGAATCAGAGGCGGGGAATCAGAGGCGGGGAAACAGAGGCGGGGAATCAGATATGGGGAATCAGAATTGGGGAATCAGGGGCAGGGAATCAGTGGCAGGGAATCAGAGGCGGGGAATCAGAGGCGGGGAATCAGAGGCAGGGAATCAGACACGGGGAATCGGAGGCGGGGAATCAGAGATGGGGAATCAGAGGCGGGGAATCAGAGGCAGGGAATCGGACTCCGGGAATCAGAGTCGGGGAATCAGAGCTGGGGAATCAGAGGCGGGGAATCAGAGTTGGGGAATCAGAGGCGGGGAATCAGATATGGGGAAATAGAGGCGGGGAATCAGATATGGGGAATCAGAGGTGTGGAATCAGAGGTTTGGAATCAGAGGCAGGGAATCAGAGTTGGGGAAACAGAGGCGGGGAATCAGATATGGGGAATCAGAGGTGGCGAATCAAAGGCGGTGAAACAGAGATGGGGAATCAGGGCAGGGAATCAAACACGGGGAATCAGAGCTGGGCAATCAGAGGCGGGGAATCAGAGTTGGGAATCAGAGGCGGGGAATCAGAGGCGGGGAAACAGAGGCGGGGAATCAGATATTGGGAATCAGAGGTGGGGAATCCGAGGTTGGGAATCAGAGGCAGGGAATCAGAGGCGGGGAATCAGAGGCGGGGTATCAGGGGCAGGGAATCAGTGGCAGGGAATCAGAGGCGGGGAATCAGAGGCGGGGAATCAGAGGCAGGGAATCAGACACGGGGAATCAGAGGCGGGGAATCAGAGATGGGGAATCAGAGGCGGGGAATCAGAGGCAGGGAATCGGACGCCGGGAATCAGAGTCGGGGAATCAGATATGTGGAATCAGAGGTGGCGAATCAAAGGCGGTGAAACAGAGATGGGGAATCAGAGGCGGGGAATCAGATATGTGGAATCAGAGGTGGCGAATCAAAGGCGGTGAAACAGAGATGGGGAATCAGGGCAGGGAATCAGAGGCAGGGAATCAAACACGGGGAATCAGAGCTGGGGAATCAGAGACGGGGAATCAGAGTTGGGAATCAGAGGCGGGGAATCAGAGGCGGGGAAACAGAGGCGGGGAATCAGATATGGGGAATCAGAGGTGGGGAATCAGAGGTTGGGAATCAGAGGCAGGGAATCAGAGGCAGGGAATCAGAGGCGGGGAATCAGAGGAAGGGAATCAGATGTGCGGAATCGGAGATGGGGAATCAGAGGCAGGGAATCAGAGGCGGGGAATCAGAGGCGGGGAATCAGAGGCCGGGAATCAGATATGGGGAAACTGAGGCGGGGAATCCGAGGCGGGCAAACAGTGGCGGGGAATCAGATATGGGGAATCAGAGGTGGGGAATCAGAGGTTGGGAATCAGAGGCAGGGAATCAGAGGCTTGGAATCAGATGCAGGGAATCAGATGCGGGGAATCAGAGGCGGGGAATCAGAGCTGGCGAATCAGAGGCGGGGAATCAGAGGTGGGCAATCAGAGGCGGGGAATCAGATATGGGGAATCAGAGGCGGGGAATCAGAGGCGGGGAAACAGAGGCGGGGAATCAAATATAGGGAATCAGAGGTGGGGAATCAGAGGTTGTGAATCAGAGATGGGGAATCAAGGCGTGGAATCAGAGGCAGGGAATCAGACATGGGGAATCAGAGGCGGGGATTCAGAGCTGGGGAATCAGAGGCGGGGAATCAGAGTTGGGGAATCAGAGGCAGGGAATCAGATATGGGGAATCAGAGGGGGGGAATCAGAGGCGGAGAAACAGAGGCGGGGAATCAGATATAGGGAATCAGAGGTGGGGAATCAGGGGCAGGGAATCAGTGGCAGGGAATCAGAGGCGGGGAATCAGAGGCGGGGAATCAGAGGCAGGGAATCAGACACGGGGAATCAGAGGCGGGGAATCAGAGATGGGGAATCAGAGGCGGGGAATCAGAGGCAGGGAATCGGACGCCGGGAATCAGAGTCGGGGAATCAGAGCTGGGGAATCAGAGGCGGGGAATCAGAGTTGGGGAATCAGAGGCGGGGAATCAGATATGGGGAAATAGAGGCGGGGAATCAGATATGGGGAATCAGAGGTGTGGAATCAGAGGTTGTGAATCAGAGGAAGGGAATCAGAGTCGGGGAAACAGAAGCGGGGAATCAGATATGTGGAATCAGAGGTGGCTAATCAAAGGCGGTGAAACAGAGATGGGGAATCAGGGCAGGGAATCAGAGGCAGGGAATCAAACACGGGGAATCAGAGCTGGGAAATCAGAGACGGGGAATCAGAGTTGGGAATCAGAGGCGGGGAATCAGAGGCGGGGAAACAGAGGCGGGGAATCAGATATGGGGAATCAGAGGTGGGGAATCAGAGGTTGGGAATCAGAGGCAGGGAATCAGAGGCGGGGAATCAGAGGCGGGGAATCAGAGGAAGGGAATCAGATGTGCGGAATCGGAGATGGGGAATCAGAGGCAGGGAATCAGAGGCGGGGAATCAGAGGCGGGGAATCAGAGGCCGGGAATCAGATATGGGGAAACTGAGGCGGGGAATCCGAGGCGGGGAAACAGAGGCGGGGAATCAGATATGGGGAATCAGAGGTGGGGAATCAGAGGTTCGGAATCGGAGGCAGGGAATCAGAGGCTTGGAATCAGATGCAGGGAATCAGATGCGGGGAATCAGAGGCGGGGAATCAGAGCTGGGGAATCAGAGGTGGGGAATCAGATTTGGGGAATCAGAGGTGGGGACTTAGATATTGGGAAACAGAGGCGGGGAATCAGAGGCGGGGAAACAGAGGCGGGGAATCAGATATGGGGAATCAGAGGTGGGGAATCAGAGGCAGGGAATCAGATGTGCGGAATCAGAGATGGGGAATCAGAGGCAGGGAAACAGAATCAGAAGCAGGGAATCAGAGGCCGGGAATCAGAGGCCGGAATCAGATGCTGGGAATCAGAGGCCTGGAATCAGAGGCGGGGAATCAGAGGCAGGGAATCAGATGCGGGGAATCAGAGGCGGGGAATCAGAGCTGGGGAATCAGAGGCGGGGTATTAGAGTTGGGGAATCAGAGGCGGGGAATCAGAGTTGGGGAATCAGAGGCAGGGAATTGGATGTGCGGAATCAGAGATGGGGAATCAGAGGTGGGAATCAGAGGCAGTGAATCAGAGATGGGGAATCAGAGGCAGGGAATCAGAGGCGGGAAATCAGAGGCAGGGAATCAGACGCGGGGAATCTGAGGCGGGGAATCAGAGCTGGGGAATCAGAGGTGGGGAATCAGAGTTGGGGAATCAGAGGCAGGGAATTGGATGTGCGGAATCAGAGATGGGGAATCAGAGGTGGGGAATCAGAGGCGGTGAATCAGAGATGGGGAATCAGAGGCGGGGAATCAGAGGCAGGAAATCAGACACGGGGATTCAGAGGCTGGGAATCAGACGGGGGGAATCAAAGGCGGGGAATCAGAGCTGGGTAATCTGAGGCAGGGAATCAGAGTTGGGGATTCAGAGGCGGGGAATCAGATATGGGGAATCAGAGGTGTGGAATCAGAGGTTGGGTATCAGAGGCGGGGAAACAGAGGAGGGGAATCAGATATGGGGAATCAGAGGTGGCGAATTAAAGGCGGTGAATCAGAGATGGGGAATCAGGGCAGGGAATCAGAGGCAGGGAATCAAACACGGGGAATCAGAGGCGTGGAATCAGAGCTGGGGAATCAGAGGCGGGGATTCAGAGTTGGGGAATCAGAGGCGGGGAATCAGAGGCGGGGAAACAGAGGCGGGGAATCAGATATGGGGAATCAGAGGTGGGGAATCAGAGGTTGGGAATCAGAAGCAGGGAATCAGAGGCGGGGAATCAGAGGCGGGGAATCAGAGGCAGGAAATCCGATGTGCGGAATCGGAGATGGGGAATCAGAGGCAGGGAATCAGAGGCGGGGAATCAGAGGCGGGGAATCAGAGGCCGGGAATCAGATATGGGGAAACAGAGGCGGGGAATCAGAGGCGGGGAAACAGAGGCGGGGAATCAGATATGGGGAATCAGAGGTGGGGAATCAGAGGTTGGGAATCAGAGGCAGGGAATCAGAGGCTGGGAATCAGATGCAGGGAATCAGATGCGGGGAATCAGAGGCGGGGAATCAGAGCTGGGGAATCAGAGGTGGGGAATCAGAGTTGGGGAATCAGAGTCGGGGACCTAGATATGGGGAAACAGAGGCAGGGAATCAGAGGCGGGGAAACAGACGCGGGGAATCAGAGGCGGGTATCAGAGCTGGGGAATCAGAGGTGGGGAATCAGAGTTGGGGAATCAGAGGCGGGGAATCAGAGGCGGGGAATCAGAGGCGGGGAATCAGAGGCGGGGAAACAGAGGCAGGGAATCAGATATGGGGAATCAGAGGTGGGGTATCAGGGGCAGGGAATCAGTGGCAGGGAATCAGAGGCGGGGAATCAGAGGCGGGGAATCAGAGGCAGGGAATCAGACACGGGGAATCAGATATGGGGAAACAGAGGCGGGGAATCAGAGGCGGGCAAACAGAGGCGGGGAATTAGATAAGGGGAATCAGAGGTGGGGAATCAGAGGTGGTGAATCAGAGATGGGGAATCACAGGCGGGGAATCAGAGGCAGGGAATAGAACGCGGGGAATCAGAGGCGGGGAATCAGAGCTGGGGAATCAGAGGCGGGAAATCATATTTGGGAATCAGAGGCGGGGAATCAGATATGGGGAAACAGAGGCGGGGAATCAAAGGCGGGGAAACAGAGGCGGGGAATCAGATATGGGGAATCGGATGCGGGGAATCAGAGGCGGGGAATCAGAGCTGGGGAATCAGAGGCGGGGTATCAGAGTTGGGGCATCAGAGGTGGGGAATTAGATATGGGGAAACAGAGGCGGGGAATCAGAGGCGGGGAAACAGAGGTGGGGAATCAGATATGGGGAATCAGAGGTGGGGAATCAGAGGCAGGGAATCAGATGTGCGGAATCAGAGATGGGGAATCAGAGGCAGGGAATCAGAATCAGAAGCGGGGAATCAGAGGCCGGGAATCAGAGGCCGGGATTCAGATGCCGGGAATAAGAGGCCGGGAATCAGAGGTGGGGAATCAGAGTCCGGGAATCAGAGATGGGGATTCAGAGGCGGGGAATGATATATGGGGAATCAGAGGCGGGGAATCAGATATGGGGAATCAGAGGCGGGGTATTAGAGTTGGGGAATCCGAGGCGGGGAATCAGACGCGGGGAATCAGAGGGGGGGTATCATAGCTGGCGAATCAGAGGTGGGGAATCAGATATGGGGAATCAGAGGTGTCGAATCAAAGGCGGTGAATCAGAGATGGGGAATCAGAGGCGGGGAATCAGAGGCAGGGAATCAAACACGGGGAATCAGAGGCGGGGAATCAGAGCTGGGGAATCAGAGGTGGGGAATCAGAGTTGGGGAATCAGAGGCGGGGAATCAGATATGGGGAAACAGGGGCGGAGAATCAGAGGCAGGGAAACAGAGGCGGGGAATCAGATATGGGGAATCAGAGGTGGGGAATCAGGGGCGTGGAATCAGAGGCAGGGAATTAGATGTGGTGAATCAGAGATGGGGAATCAGAGGCAGGGAATCAGAATCAGAAGCGGGGTATCAGAGGCCGGGAATCAGAGGAAGGTAATCAGAGGCAGGGGATCAAACACGGGGAATCAGAGGCTGGGAATCAGAGCTGGGGAATCACAGGCGGGGAATCAGAGATGGGGAATCAGAGGCGGGGAATCAGAGGCAGGGAATCAGATGCGGGGAATCAGAGGCGGGGAATCAGAGCTGGCGAATCAGAGGCGGGGAATCAGAGGTGGGCAATCAGAGGATGGGAATCAGATATGGGGAATCAGAGGTGGGGAATTAGAGCTGGGGAATCACAGGTGGGGAATCAGAGTTGGGGAATCAGAGGCGGGGAATCAGATATGGGGAAACAGAGTCGGGGAATCAGAGGCGGTGAAACAGAGGCGGGGAATCAGATAAGGGGAATCAGAGGTGGGGAATCAGAGGTTGGGAATCAGAGGCCTGGAATCAGAGGCGGGGAATCAGAGGCAGGGAATCAGATGCGGGGAATCAGAGGAGGGGAATCAGAGCTGGGGAATCAGAGGCGGGGTATTAGAGTTGGGGAATCAGAGGCGGGGAATCAGACGCGGGGAATCAGAGGGGGGGTATCATAGCTGGCGAATCAGAGGCGGGGAATCAGAGGTGGGCAATCAGAGGCCGGGAATCAGAGGTGGTGAATCAGAGATGGGGAATCAGAGGCGGGGATTCAGTGGCAGGGAATCAGATATGGGGAATCAGAGGCGTAGAAACAGAGGCAGGGAATCAGACACGGGGAATCAGACACGGGGAATCAGAGGTGGGGAATCAGAGATGGGGAATCAGAGGCGGTGAATCAGAGATGGGGAATCAGAGGCGGGGAATCAGAGGCAGGAAATCAGACACGGGGATTCAGAGGCTGGGAATTAGACGGGGGGAATCAAAGGTGGGGAATCAGAGCTGGGGAATCAGAGGCAGGGGATCAGAGGCGGGGAATCAGATATGGGGAATCAGACGCTGGGATTCAGAAGCGGGGAATCAGAGGCAGGGAATCAGACACGGGGAATCAGAGGTGGGGATTCAGAGATGGGGAATCAGAAGCGGGGAATCAGAGGCAGGGAATCAGACGCGGGGAATCTGAGGCGGGGAATCAGAGCTGGGGAATCAGAGGTGGGGAATCAGAGTTGGGGAATCAGAGGCAGGGAATCGGATGTGCGGAATCAGAGATGGGGAATCAGATGTGGGGAATCAGAGGAATCAGAGATGGGGAATCAGAGGCGGGGAATCAGAGGCAGGAAATCAGACACGGGGATTCAGAGGCTGGGAATCAGACGGGGGGAATCAAAGGCGGGGAATAAGAGCTGGGGAATCAGAGGCAGGGAATCAGAGTTTGGGATTCAGAGACGGGGAATCAGATATAGGGAAAGAGAGGCGGGGAATCAGAGGCGGGAAAAAAGAGGCGGGGAATTAGATATGGGGAATCAGAGGTGGGGAATCAGAGGTGGTGAATCAGTGATGGGGAATCACAGGCGGGGAATCAGAGGCAGGGAATAGAACGCAGGGAATCAGACGCAGGGTATCAGAGCTGGGGAATCAGAGGTGGGGAATCATAGTTGGGAATCAGAGGCGGGGAATCAGATATGGGGAAACAGAGGCGGGGAATCAGAGGCGGGGAAACAGAGGCGGGGAATCAGATATGGGGAATCGGATGCGGGGAATCAGAGGCGGGGAATCAGAGCTGGGGAATCAGAGGCGGGGAATCAGAGTTGGGGCATCAGAGGTGGGGAATTAGATATCGGGAAACAGAGGTGGGGAATCAGAGGCGGGGAAACAGAGGCGGGGAATCAAATATGGGGAATCAGAGGTGGGGAATCAGAGGCAGGGAATCAGATGTGCGGAATCAGAGATGGGGAATCAGAGGCAGGGTATCAGAATCAGAAGCGGGGAATCAGAGGCCGGGAATCAGAGGCCGGGAATCAGATGCTGGGAATAAGAGGCCGGGAATCAGAGGTGGGGAATCAGAGTCCGGGAATCAGAGATGGGGATTCAGAGGCGGGGAATGAGATATGGAGAATCAGAGGCGGGGAATCAGAGGCCGGGAAACAGAGGTGGGGAATCAGATATGGGGAATCAGAGGTGGCGAATCAAAGGTGGTGAATCAGAGATGGGGAATCAGAGGCGGGGAATCAGAGGCAGGGAATCAGATGCGGGGAATCAGAGGCGGGGAATCAGAGCTGGCGAATCAGAGGCGGGGAATCAGAGGTGGGCAATCAGAGGCGGGGAATCAGATATGGGGAATCAGAGGCGGGGAATCAGAGGCGGGGAAACAGAGGCGGGGAATCAAATATAGGGAATCAGAGGTGGGGAATCAGAGGTTGTGAATCAGAGATGGGGAATCAAGGCGGGGAATCAGAGGCAGGGAATCAGACACGGGGAATCAGAGGCGGGGATTCAGAGCTGGGGAATCAGAGGCGGGGAATCAGAGTTGGGGAATCAGAGGCAGGGAATCAGATATGGGGAATCAGAGGGGGGGAATCAGAGGCGGAGAAACAGAGGCGGGGAATCAGATATGGGGAATCAGAGGTGGGGAATCAGGGGCAGGGAATCAGCGGCAGGGAATCAGAGGCGGGGAATCAGAGGCGGGGAATCAGAGGCAGGGAATCAGACACGGGGAATCAGAGGCGGGGAATCAGAGATGGGGAATCAGAGGCGGGGAATCAGAGGCAGGGAATCGGACGCCGGGAATCAGAGTCGGGGAATCAGAGCTGGGGAATCAGAGGCGGGGAATCAGAGTTGGGGAATCAGAGGCGGGGAATCAGATATGGGGAAATAGAGGCGGGGAATCAGATATGGGGAATCAGAGGTGTGGAATCAGAGGTTGTGAATCAGAGGAAGGGAATCAGAGTCGGGGAAACAGACGTGGGGAATCAGATATGTGGAATCAGAGGTGGCGAATCAAAGGCGGTGAAACAGAGATGGGGAATCAGGGCAGGGAATCAGAGGCAGGGAATCAAACACGGGGAATCAGAGCTGGGGAATCAGAGACGGGGAATCAGAGTTGGGAATCAGAGGCGGGGAATCAGAGGCGGGGAAACAGAGGCGGGGAATCAGATATGGGGAATCAGAGGTGGGGAATCAGAGGTTGGGAATCAGAGGCAGGGAATCAGAGGCGGGGAATCAGAGGCGGGGAATCAGAGGAAGGGAATCAGATGTGCGGAATCGGAGATGGGGAATCAGAGGCAGGGAATCAGAGGCGGGGAATCAGAGGCGGGGAATCAGAGGCCGGGAATCAGATATGGGGAAGCTGAGGCGGGGAATCCGAGGCGGGGAAACAGAGGCGGGGAATCAGATATGGGGAATCAGAGGTGGGGAATCAGAGGTTGGGAATCAGAGGCAGGGAATCAGAGGCTTGGAATCAGATGCAGGGAATCAGATGCGGGGAATCAGAGGCGGGGAATCAGAGCTGGCGAATCAGAGGCGGGGAATCAGAGGTGGGCAATCAGAGGAGGGGAATCAGATATGGGGAATCAGAGGCGGGGAATCAGAGGCGGGGAAACAGAGGCGGGGAATCAAATATAGGGAATCAGAGGTGGGGAATCAGAGGTTGTGAATCAGAGATGGGGAATCACAGGCGGGGAATCAGAGGCAGGGAATAGAACGCAGGGAATCAGACGCAGGGTATCAGAGCTGGGGAATCAGAGGTGGGGAATCATAGTTGGGAATCAGAGGCGGGGAATCAGATATGGGGAAACAGAGGCGGGGAATCAGATGCGGGGAATCAGAGGCGGGGAATCAGAGCTGGGGAATCAGAGGCAGGGGATCAGAGGCGGGGAATCAGATATGGGGAATCAGACGCTGGGATTCAGAAGCGGGGAATCAGAGGCAGGGAATCAGACACGGGGAATCAGAGGTGGGGATTCAGAGATGGGGAATCAGAAGCGGGGAATCAGAGGCAGGGAATCAGACGCGGGGAATCTGAGGCGGGGAATCAGAGCTGGGGAATCAGAGGTGGGGAATCAGAGTTGGGGAATCAGAGGCAGGGAATCGGATGTGCGGAATCAGAGATGGGGAATCAGATGTGGGGAATCAGAGGAATCAGAGATGGGGAATCAGAGGCGGGGAATCAGAGGCAGGAAATCAGACACGGGGATTCAGAGGCTGGGAATCAGACGGGGGGAATCAAAGGCGGGGAATAAGAGCTGGGGAATCAGAGGCAGGGAATCAGAGTTTGGGATTCAGAGACGGGGAATCAGATATAGGGAAAGAGAGGCGGGGAATCAGAGGCGGGAAAAAAGAGGCGGGGAATTAGATATGGGGAATCAGAGGTGGGGAATCAGAGGTGGTGAATCAGTGATGGGGAATCACAGGCGGGGAATCAGAGGCAGGGAATAGAACGCAGGGAATCAGACGCAGGGTATCAGAGCTGGGGAATCAGAGGTGGGGAATCATAGTTGGGAATCAGAGGCGGGGAATCAGATATGGGGAAACAGAGGCGGGGAATCAGAGGCGGGGAAACAGAGGCGGGGAATCAGATATGGGGAATCGGATGCGGGGAATCAGAGGCGGGGAATCAGAGCTGGGGAATCAGAGGCGGGGAATCAGAGTTGGGGCATCAGAGGTGGGGAATTAGATATCGGGAAACAGAGGTGGGGAATCAGAGGCGGGGAAACAGAGGCGGGGAATCAAATATGGGGAATCAGAGGTGGGGAATCAGAGGCAGGGAATCAGATGTGCGGAATCAGAGATGGGGAATCAGAGGCAGGGTATCAGAATCAGAAGCGGGGAATCAGAGGCCGGGAATCAGAGGCCGGGAATCAGATGCTGGGAATAAGAGGCCGGGAATCAGAGGTGGGGAATCAGAGTCCGGGAATCAGAGATGGGGATTCAGAGGCGGGGAATGAGATATGGAGAATCAGAGGCGGGGAATCAGAGGCCGGGAAACAGAGGTGGGGAATCAGATATGGGGAATCAGAGGTGGCGAATCAAAGGGGGTGAATCAGAGATGGGGAATCAGAGGCGGGGAATCAGAGGCAGGGAATCAGATGCGGGGAATCAGAGGCGGGGAATCAGAGCTGGCGAATCAGAGGCGGGGAATCAGAGGTGGGCAATCAGAGGCGGGGAATCAGATATGGGGAATCAGAGGCGGGGAATCAGAGGCGGGGAAACAGAGGCGGGGAATCAAATATAGGGAATCAGAGGTGGGGAATCAGAGGTTGTGAATCAGAGAATGGGAATCAAGGCGGGGAATCAGAGGCAGGGAATCAGACACGGGGAATCAGAGGCGGGGATTCAGAGCTGGGGAATCAGAGGCGGGGAATCAGAGTTGGGGAATCAGAGGCAGGGAATCAGATATGGGGAATCAGAGGGGGGGAATCAGAGGCGGAGAAACAGAGGCGGGGAATCAGATATGGGGAATCAGAGGTGGGGAATCAGGGGCAGGGAATCAGTGGCAGGGAATCAGAGGCGGGGAATCAGAGGCGGGGAATCAGAGGCAGGGAATCAGACACGGGGAATCAGAGGCGGGGAATCAGAGATGGGGAATCAGAGGCGGGGAATCAGAGGCAGGGAATCGGACGCCGGGAATCAGAGTCGGGGAATCAGAGCTGGGGAATCAGAGGCGGGGAATCAGAGTTGGGGAATCAGAGGCGGGGAATCAGATATGGGGAAATAGAGGCGGGGAATCAGATATGGGGAATCAGAGGTGTGGAATCAGAGGTTGTGAATCAGAGGAAGGGAATCAGAGTCGGGGAAACAGACGTGGGGAATCAGATATGTGGAATCAGAGGTGGCGAATCAAAGGCGGTGAAACAGAGATGGGGAATCAGGGCAGGGAATCAGAGGCAGGGAATCAAACACGGGGAATCAGAGCTGGGGAATCAGAGACGGGGAATCAGAGTTGGGAATCAGAGGCGGGGAATCAGAGGCGGGGAAACAGAGGCGGGGAATCAGATATGGGGAATCAGAGGTGGGGAATCAGAGGTTGGGAATCAGAGGCAGGGAATCAGAGGCGGGGAATCAGAGGCGGGGAATCAGAGGAAGGGAATCAGATGTGCGGAATCGGAGATGGGGAATCAGAGGCAGGGAATCAGAGGCGGGGAATCAGAGGCGGGGAATCAGAGGCCGGGAATCAGATATGGGGAAACTGAGGCGGGGAATCCGAGGCGGGGAAACAGAGGCGGGGAATCAGATATGGGGAATCAGAGGTGGGGAATCAGAGGTTGGGAATCAGAGGCAGGGAATCAGAGGCTTGGAATCAGATGCAGGGAATCAGATGCGGGGAATCAGAGGCGGGGAATCAGAGCTGGCGAATCAGAGGCGGGGAATCAGAGGTGGGCAATCAGAGGAGGGGAATCAGATATGGGGAATCAGAGGCGGGGAATCAGAGGCGGGGAAACAGAGGCGGGGAATCAAATATAGGGAATCAGAGGTGGGGAATCAGAGGTTGTGAATCAGAGATGGGGAATCAAGGCGGGGAATCAGAGGCAGGGAATCAGACACGGGGAATCAGAGGCGGGGATTCAGAGCTGGGGAATCAGAGGCGGGGAATCAGAGTTGGGGAATCAGAGGCAGGGAATCAGATATGGGGAATCAGAGGGGGGGAATCTGAGGCGGAGAAACCGAGGCGGGGAATCAGATATGGGGAATCAGAGGTGGGGAATCAGGGGCAGGGAATCAGTGGCAGGGAATCAGAGGCGGGGAATCAGAGGCGGGGAATCAGAGGCAGGGAATCAGACACGGGGATCAGAGGCGGGGAATCAGAGATGGGGAATCAGAGGCGGGGAATCAGAGGCAGGGAATCGGACGCCGGGAATCAGAGTCGGGGAATCAGAGCTGGGGAATCAGAGGCGGGGAATAAGAGTTGGGGAATCAGAGGCGGGGAATCAGATATGGGGAAATAGAGGCGGGGAATCAGATATGGGGAATCAGAGGTGTGGAATCAGAGGTTGTGAATCAGAGGAAGGGAATCAGAGTCGGGGAAACAGAAGCGGGGAATCAGATATGTGGAATCAGAGGTGGCGAATCAAAGGCGGTGAAACAGAGATGGGGAATCAGGGCAGGGAATCAGAGGCAGGGAATCAAACACGGGGAATCAGAGCTGGGAAATCAGAGACGGGGAATCAGAGTTGGGAATCAGAGGCGGGGAATCAGAGGCGGGGAAACAGAGGCGGGGAATCAGATATGGGGAATCAGAGGTGGGGAATCAGAGGTTGGGAATCAGAGGCAGGGAATCAGAGGCGGGGAATCAGAGGCGGGGAATCAGAGGAAGGGAATCAGATGTGCGGAATCGGAGATGGGGAATCAGAGGCAGGGAATCAGAGGCGGGGAATCAGAGGCGGGGAATCAGAGGCCGGGAATCAGATATGGGGAAACTGAGGCGGGGAATCCGAGGCGGGGAAACAGAGGCGGGGAATCAGATATGGGGAATCAGAGGTGGGGAATCAGAGGTTCGGAATCAGAGGCAGGGAATCAGAGGCTTGGAATCAGATGCATGGAATCAGATGCGGGGAATCAGAGGCGGGGAATCAGAGCTGGGGAATCAGAGGTGGGGAATCAGATTTGGGGAATCAGAGGTGGGGACTTAGATATTGGGAAACAGAGGCGGGGAATCAGAGGCGGGGAAACAGAGGCGGGGAATCAGATATGGGGAATCAGAGGTGGGGAATCAGTGGCAGGGAATCAGAAGTGCGGAATCAGAGATGGGGAATCAGAGGCAGGGAAACAGAATCAGAAGCAGGGAATCAGAGGCCGGGAATCAGAGGCCGGAATCAGATGCTGGGAATCAGAGGCCTGGAATCAGAGGCGGGGAATCAGAGGCAGGGAATCAGATGCGGGGAATCAGAGGCGGGGAATCAGAGCTGGGGAATCAGAGGCGGGGTATTAGAGTTGGGGAATCAGAGGCGGGGAATCAGAGTTGGGGAATCAGAGGCAGGGAATTGGATGTGCGGAATCAGAGATGGGGAATCAGAGGTGGGAATCAGAGGCGGTGAATCAGAGATGGGGAATCAGAGGCAGGGAATCAGAGGCGGGGAATCAGAGGCAGGGAATCAGACGCGGGGAATCTGAGGCGGGGAATCAGAGCTGGGGAATCAGAGGTGGGGAATCAGAGTTGGGGAATCAGAGGCAGGGAATTGGATGTGCGGAATCAGAGATGGGGAATCAGAGGTGGGGAATCAGAGGCGGTGAATCAGAGATGGGGAATCAGAGGCGGGGAATCAGAGGCAGGAAATCAGACACGGGGATTCAGAGGCTGGGAATCAGACGGGGGGAATCAAAGGCGGGGAATCAGAGCTGGGTAATCTGAGGCAGGGAATCAGAGTTGGGGATTCAGAGGCGGGGAATCAGATATGGGGAAACAGAGGCGGGGAATCAGAGGCGGGCAAACAGAGGCGGGGAATTAGATATGGGGAATCAGAGGTAGGGAATCAGAGGTGGTGAATCAGTGATGGGGAATCACAGGCGGGGAATCAGAGGCAGGGAATAGAACGCGGGGAATCAGAGGCAGGGAATCAGAGCTGGGGAATCAGAGGCGGGGAATCATAGTTGGGAATCAGAGGCGGGAATCAGATATGGGGAAACAGAGGCGGGGAATCAGAGGCGGGGAAACAGAGGCGGGGAATCAGATATGGGGAATCGGATGCAGGGAATCAGAGGCGGGGAATCAGAGCTGGGGAATCAGAGGCGGGGAATCAGAGTTGGGGCATCAGAGGTGGGGAATTAGATATAGGGAAACAGAGGCGGGGAATCAGAGGCGGGGAAACAGAGGCGGGGAATCAGATATGGAGAATCAGAGGTGGGGAATCAGAGGCGGGGAATCAGAGGCAGGGAATCGGACGCCGGGAATCAGAGGCGGGGAATCAGAGCTGGGGAATCAGAGGCGGGGTATTAGAGTTGGGGAATCAGAGGCGGGGAATCAGAGCTGGGGAATCAGAGGCGGGGAATCAGAGTTGGGGCATCAGAGGTGGGGAATTAGATATCGGGAAACAGAGGTGGGGAATCAGAGGCGGGGAAACAGAGGCGGGGAATCAGATATGGGGAATCAGAGGTGGGGAATCAGAGGCAGGGAATCAGATGTGCGGAATCAGAGATGGGGAATCAGAGGCAGGGAATCAGAATCAGAAGCGGGGAATCAGAGGCCGGGAATCAGAGGCCGGGAATCAGATGCTGGGAATAAGAGGCCGGGAATCAGAGGTGGGGAATCAGAGTCCGGGAATCAGAGATGGGGATTCAGAGGCGGGGAATGAGATATGGAGAATCAGAGGCGGGGAATCAGAGGCCGGGAAACAGAGCTGGGGAATCAGATATGGGGAATCAGAGGTGGCGAATCAAAGGCGGTGAATCAGAGATGGGGAATCAGAGGCGGGGAATCAGAGGCAGGGAATCAGATGCGGGGAATCAGAGGCGGGGAATCAGAGCTGGCGAATCAGAGGCGGGGAATCAGAGGTGGGCAATCAGAGGCGGGGAATCAGATATGGGGAATCAGAGGCGGGGAATCAGAGGCGGGGAAACAGAGGCGGGGAATCAAATATAGGGAATCAGAGGTGGGGAATCAGAGGTTGTGAATCAGAGATGGGGAATCAAGGCGGGGAATCAGAGGCAGGGAATCAGACACGGGGAATCAGAGGCGGGGATTCAGAGCTGGGGAATCAGAGGCGGGGAATCAGAGTTGGGGAATCAGAGGCAGGGAATCAGATATGGGGAATCAGAGGGGGGGAATCAGAGGCGGAGAAACAGAGGCGGGGAATCAGATATGGGGAATCAGAGGTGGGGAATCAGGGGCAGGGAATCAGTGGCAGGGAATCAGAGGCGGGGAATCAGAGGCGGGGAATCAGAGGCAGGGAATCAGACACGGGGAATCAGAGGCGGGGAATAAGAGATGGGGAATCAGAGGCGGGGAATCAGAGGCAGGGAATCGGACGCCGGGAATAAGAGTCGGGGAATCAGAGCTGGGGAATCAGAGGCGGGGTATCAGAGTTGGGGAATCAGAGGCGGGGAATCAGATATGGGGAAATAGAGGCGGGGAATCAGATATGGGGAATCAGAGGTGTGGAATCAGAGGTTGTGAATCAGAGGAAGGGAATCAGAGTCGGGGAAACAGAAGCGGGGAATCAGATATGTGGAATCAGAGGTGGCGAATCAAAGGCGGTGAAACAGAGATGTGGAATCAGGGCAGGGAATCAGAGGCAGGGAATCAAACACGGGGAATCAGAGCTGGGGAATCAGAGACGGGGAATCAGAGTTGGGAATCAGAGGCGGGGAATCAGAGGCGGGGAAACAGAGGCGGGGAATCAGATATGGGGAATCAGAGGTGGGGAATCAGAGGTTGGGAATCAGAGGCAGGGAATCAGAGGCGGGGAATCAGAGGCGGGGAATCAGAGGAAGGGAATCAGATGTGCGGAATCGGAGATGGGGAATCAGAGGCAGGGAATCAGAGGCGGGGAATCAGAGGCGGGGAATCAGAGGCCGGGAATCAGATATGGGGAAACTGAGGCGGGGAATCCGAGGCGGGGAAACAGAGGCGGGGAATCAGATATGGGGAATGAGAGGTGGGGAATCAGAGGTTGGGAATCAGAGGCAGGGAATCAGAGGCTTGGAATCAGATGCAGGGAATCAGATGCGGGGAATCAGAGGCGGGGAATCAGAGCTGGGGAATCAGAGGTGGGGAATCAGATTTGGGGAATCAGAGGTGGGGACTTAGATATTGGGAAACAGAGGCGGGGAATCAGAGGCGGGGAAACAGAGGCGGGGAATCAGATATGGGGAATCAGAGGTGGGGAATCAGAGGCAGGGAATCAGATGTGCGGAATCAGAGATGGGGAATCAGAGGCAGGGAAACAGAATCAGAAGCAGGGAATCAGAGGCCGGGAATCAGAGGCCGGAATCAGATGCTGGGAATCAGAGGCCTGGAATCAGAGGCGGGGAATCAGAGGCAGGGAATCAGATGCGGGGAATCAGAGGCGGGGAATCAGAGCTGGGGAATCAGAGGCGGGGTATTAGAGTTGGGGAATCAGAGGCGGGGAATCAGAGTTGGGGAATCAGAGGCAGGGAATTGGATGTGCGGAATCAGAGATGGGGAATCAGAGGTGGGGAATCAGAGGCGGTGAATCAGAGATGGGGAATCAGAGGCAGGGAATCAGAGGCGGGGAATCAGAGGCAGGGAATCAGACGCGGGGAATCTGAGGCGGGGAATCAGAGCTGGGGAATCAGAGGTGGGGAATCAGAGTTGGGGAATCAGAGGCAGGGAATTGGATGTGCGGAATCAGAGATGGGGAATCAGAGGTGGGGAATCAGAGGCGGTGAATCAGAGATGGGGAATCAGAGGCGGGGAATCAGAGGCAGGAAATCAGACACGGGGATTCAGAGGCTGGGAATCAGACGGGGGGAATCAAAGGCGGGGAATCAGAGCTGGGTAATCTGAGGCAGGGAATCAGAGTTGGGGATTCAGAGGCGGGGAATCAGATATGGGGAAACAGAGGCGGGGAATCAGAGGCGGGCAAACAGAGGCGGGGAATTAGATATGGGGAATCAGAGGTAGGGAATCAGAGGTGGTGAATCAGTGATGGGGAATCACAGGCGGGGAATCAGAGGCAGGGAATAGAACGCGGGGAATCAGAGGCAGGGAATCAGAGCTGGGGAATCAGAGGCGGGGAATCATAGTTGGGAATCAGAGGCGGGAATCAGATATGGGGAAACAGAGGCGGGGAATCAGAGGCGGGGAAACAGAGGCGGGGAATCAGATATGGGGAATCGGATGCAGGGAATCAGAGGCGGGGAATCAGAGCTGGGGAATCAGAGGCGGGGAATCAGAGTTGGGGCATCAGAGGTGGGGAATTAGATATAGGGAAACAGAGGCGGGGAATCAGAGGCGGGGAAACAGAGGCGGGGAATCAGATATGGAGAATCAGAGGTGGGGAATCAGAGGCGGGGAATCAGAGGCAGGGAATCGGACGCCGGGAATCAGAGGCGGGGAATCAGAGCTGGGGAATCAGAGGCGGGGAATCAGAGTTGGGGAATCAGAGGCGGGGAATCAGATATGGGGAAATAGAGGCGGGGAATCAGATATGGGGAATCAGAGGTGTGGAATCAGAGGTTGGGAATCAGAGGCAGGGAATCAGAGGCGGGGAAACAGAGGCGGGGAATCAGATATGGGGAATCAGAGGTGGCGAATCAAAGGCGGTGAAACAGAGATGGGGAATCAGGGCAGGGAATCAGAGGCAGGGAATCAGAGCTGGGGAAACAGAGGCGGGGAATCAGATATGGGAAATCAGAGGTGGGGAATCAGGGGCGGGGAATCAGTGGCAGGGAATCAGAGCTTGGGAATCAGAGGTGGGGAATCAGAGCTGGGGAAACAGAGGCGGGGAATCAGATATGGGGAATCAGAGGTGGGGAATCAGGGGCGGGGAATCAGTGGCAGGGAATCAGAGGCCGGGAATAAAAGGCGGGGAATCAGAGCTGGGGAATCAGAGGCGGGGAATCAGAGTTGGGGAATCAGAGGAGGGGAATCAGATATGGGGAAACAGAGGCCGGGAATCAGAGGCAGGCTAACAGAGGCGGGGAATCAGATATGGGGAATCAGAGGTGGGGAATTAGAGGTTGCGAATCAGAGGCGGGGAAACAGAGGCGGGGAATCAAATATAGGGAATCAGAGGTGGGGAATCAGAGGTTGTGAATCAGAGATGGGGAATCAAGGCGGGGAATCAGAGGCAGGGAATCAGACGCGGGGAATCAGAGGCGGGGATTCAGAGCTGGGGAATCAGAGGCGGTGAATCAGAGTTGGGGAATCAGAGGCAGGGAATCAGATATGGGGAATCAGAGGCGGGGAATCAGAGGCGGGGAAACAGAGGCGGGGAATCAGATATGGGGAATCAGAATTGGGGAATCAGGGGCAGGGAATCAGTGGCAGGGAATCAGAGGCGGGGAATCAGAGGCGGGGAATCAGAGGCAGGGAATCAGACACGGGGAATCGGAGGCGGGGAATCAGAGATGGGGAATCAGAGGCGGGGAATCAGAGGCAGGGAATCGGACTCCGGGAATCAGAGTCGGGGAATCAGAGCTGGGGAATCAGAGGCGGGGAATCAGAGTTGGGGAATCAGAGGCGGGGAATCAGATATGGGGAAATAGAGGCGGGTAATCAGATATGGGGAATCAGAGGTGTGGAATCAGAGGTTTGGAATCAGAGGCAGGGAATCAGAGTCGGGGAAACAGAGGCGGGGAATCAGATATGGGGAATCAGAGGTGGCGAATCAAAGGCGGTGAAACAGAGATGGGGAATCAGGGCAGGGAATCAAACACGGGGAATCAGAGCTGGGCAATCAGAGGCGGGGAATCAGAGTTGGGAATCAGAGGCGGGGAATCAGAGGCGGGGAAACAGAGGCGGGGAATCAGATATGGGGAATCAGAGGTGGGGAATCCGAGGTTGGGAATCAGAGGCAGGGAATCAGAGGCGGGGAATCAGAGGCGGGGTATCAGGGGCAGGGAATCAGTGGCAGGGAATCAGAGGCGGGGAATCAGAGGCGGGGAATCAGAGGCAGGGAATCAGACACGGGGAATCAGAGGCGGGGAATCAGAGATGGGGAATCAGAGGCGGGGAATCAGAGGCAGGGAATCGGACGCCGGGAATCAGAGTCGGGGAATCAGATATGTGGAATCAGAGGTGGCGAATCAAAGGCGGTGAAACAGAGATGGGGAATCAGAGGCGGGGAATCAGATATGTGGAATCAGAGGTGGCGAATCAAAGGCGGTGAAACAGAGATGGGGAATCAGGGCAGGGAATCAGAGGCAGGGAATCAAACACGGGGAATCAGAGCTGGGGAATCAGAGACGGGGAATCAGAGTTGGGAATCAGAGGCGGGGAATCAGAGGCGGGGAAACAGAGGTGGGGAATCAGATATGGGGAATCAGAGGTGGGGAATCAGAGGTTGGGAATCAGAGGCAGGGAATCAGAGGCGGGGAATCAGAGGCGGGGAATCAGAGGAAGGGAATCAGATGTGCGGAATCGGAGATGGGGAATCAGAGGCAGGGAATCAGAGGCGGGGAATCAGAGGCGGGGAATCAGAGGCCGGGAATCAGATATGGGGAATCAGAGGTGGGGAATCAGAGGTTGGGAATCAGAGGCAGGGAATCAGAGGCTTGGAATCAGATGCAGGGAATCAGATGCGGGGAATCAGAGGCGGGGAATCAGAGCTGGCGAATCAGAGGCTGGGAATCAGAGGTGGGCAATCAGAGGCGGGGAATCAGATATGGGGAATCAGAGGCGGGGAATCAGAGGCGGGGAAACAGAGGCGGGGAATCAAATATAGGGAATCAGAGGTGGGGAATCAGAGGTTGTGAATCAGAGATGGGGAATCAAGGCGTGGAATCAGAGGCAGGGAATCAGACATGGGGAATCAGAGGCGGGGATTCAGAGCTGGGGAATCAGAGGCGGGGAATCAGAGTTGGGGAATCAGAGGCAGGGAATCAGATATGGGGAATCAGAGGGGGGGAATCAGAGGCGGAGAAACAGAGGCGGGGAATCAGATATGGGGAATCAGAGGTGGGGAATCAGGGGCAGGGAATCAGTGGCAGGGAATCAGAGGCGGGGAATCAGAGGCGGGGAATCAGAGGCAGGGAATCAGACACGGGGAATCAGAGGCGGGGAATCTGAGATGGGGAATCAGAGGCGGGGAATCAGAGGCAGGGAATCGGACGCCGGGAATCAGAGTCGGGGAATCAGAGCTGGGGAATCAGAGGCGGGGAATCAGAGTTGGGGAATCAGAGGCGGGGAATCAGATATGGGGAAATAGAGGCGGGGAATCAGATATGGGGAATCAGAGGTGTGGAATCAGAGGTTGTGAATCAGAGGAAGGGAATCAGAGTCGGGGAAACAGAAGCGGGGAATCAGATTTGTGGAATCAGAGGTGGCGAATCAAAGGCGGTGAAACAGAGATGGGGAATCAGGGCAGGGAATCAGAGGCAGGGAATCAAACACGGGGAATCAGAGCTGGGAAATCAGAGACGGGGAATCAGAGTTGGGAATCAGAGGCGGGGAATCAGAGGCGGGGAAACAGAGGCGGGGAATCAGATATGGGGAATCAGAGGTGGGGAATCAGAGGTTGGGAATCAGAGGCAGGGAATCAGAGGCGGGGAATCAGAGGCGGGGAATCAGAGGAAGGGAATCAGATGTGCGGAATCGGAGATGGGGAATCAGAGGCAGGGAATCAGAGGCGGGGAATCAGAGGCGGGGAATCAGAGGCCGGGAATCAGATATGGGGAAACTGAGGCGGGGAATCCGAGGCGGGGAAACAGAGGCGGGGAAACAGATATGGGGAATCAGAGGTGGGGAATCAGAGGTTCGGAATCGGAGGCAGGGAATCAGAGGCTTGGAATCAGATGCAGGGAATCAGATGCGGGGAATCAGAGGCGGGGAATCAGAGCTGGGGAATCAGAGGTGGGGAATCAGATTTGGGGAATCAGAGGTGGGGACTTAGATATTGGGAAACAGAGGCGGGGAATCAGAGGCGGGGAAACAGAGGCGGGGAATCAGATATGGGGAATCAGAGGTGGGGAATCAGAGGCAGGGAATCAGATGTGCGGAATCAGAGATGGGGAATCAGAGGCAGGGAAACAGAATCAGAAGCAGGGAATCAGAGGCCGGGAATCAGAGGCCGGAATCAGATGCTGGGAATCAGAGGCCTGGAATCAGAGGCGGGGAATCAGAGGCAGGGAATCAGATGCGGGGAATCAGAGGCGGGGAATCAGAGCTGGGGAATCAGAGGCGGGGTATTAGAGTTGGGGAATCAGAGGCGGGGAATCAGAGTTGGGGAATCAGAGGCAGGGAATTGGATGTGCGGAATCAGAGATGGGGAATCAGAGGTGGGAATCAGAGGCGGTGAATCAGAGATGGGGAATCAGAGGCAGGGAATCAGAGGCGGGAAATCAGAGGCAGGGAATCAGACGCGGGGAATCTGAGGCGGGGAATCAGAGCTGGGGAATCAGAGGTGGGGAATCAGAGTTGGGGAATCAGAGGCAGGGAATTGGATGTGCGGAATCAGAGATGGGGAATCAGAGGTGGGGAATCAGAGGCTGTGAATCAGAGATGGGGAATCAGAGGCGGGGAATCAGAGGCAGGAAATCAGACACGGGGATTCAGAGGCTGGGAATCAGACGGGGGGAATCAAAGGCGGGGAATCAGAGCTGGGTAATCTGAGGCAGGGAATCAGAGTTGGGGATTCAGAGGCGGGGAATCAGATATGGGGAAACAGAGGCGGGGAATCAGAGGCGGGCAAACAGAGGCGGGGAATTAGATATGGGGAATCAGAGGTAGGGAATCAGAGGTGGTGAATCAGTGATGGGGAATCACAGGCGGGGAATCAGAGGCAGGGAATAGAACGCGGGGAATCAGAGGCAGGGAATCAGAGCTGGGGAATCAGAGGCGGGGAATCATAGTTGGGAATCAGAGGCGGGAATCAGATATGGGGAAACAGAGGCGGGGAATCAGAGGCGGGGAAACAGAGGCGGGGAATCAGATATGGGGAATCGGATGCAGGGAATCAGAGGCGGGGAATCAGAGCTGGGGAATCAGAGGCGGGGAATCAGAGTTGGGGCATCAGAGGTGGGGAATTAGATATAGGGAAACAGAGGAGGGGAATCAGCGGCGGGGAAACAGAGGCGGGGAATCAGATATGGAGAATCAGAGGTGGGGAATCAGAGGCGGGGAATCAGAGGCAGGGAATCGGACGCCGGGAATCAGAGGCGGGGAATCAGAGCTGGGGAATCAGAGGCGGGGTATTAGAGTTGGGGAATCAGAGGCGGGGAATCAGAGCTGGGGAATCAGAGGCGGGGAATCAGAGTTGGGGCATCAGAGGTGGGGAATTAGATATCGGGAAACAGAGGTGGGGAATCAGAGGCGGGGAAACAGAGGCGGGGAATCAGATATGGGGAATCAGAGGTGGGGAATCAGAGGCAGGGAATCAGATGTGCGGAATCAGAGATGGGGAATCAGAGGCAGGGAATCAGAATCAGAAGCGGGGAATCAGAGGCCGGGAATCAGAGGCCGGGAATCAGATGCTGGGAATAAGAGGCCGGGAATCAGAGGTGGGGAATCAGAGTCCGGGAATCAGAGATGGGGATTCAGAGGCGGGGAATGAGATATGGAGAATCAGAGGCGGGGAATCAGAGGCCGGGAAACAGAGGTGGGGAATCAGATATGGGGAATCAGAGGTGGCGAATCAAAGGCGGTGAATCAGAGATGGGGAATCAGAAGCGGGGAATCAGAGGCAGGGAATCAGAGGCGGGGAAACAGAGGCGGGGAATCAAATATAGGGAATCAGAGGTGGGGAATCAGAGGTTGTGAATCAGAGATGGGGAATCAAGGCGGGGAATCAGAGGCAGGGAATCAGACACGGGGAATCAGAGGCGGGGATTCAGAGCTGGGGAATCAGAGGCGGGGAATCAGAGTTGGGGAATCAGAGGCAGGGAATCAGAAATGGGGAATCAGAGGGGGGGAATCAGAGGCGGAGAAACAGAGGCGGGGAATCAGATATGGGGAATCAGAGGTGGGGAATCAGGGGCAGGGAATCAGTGGCAGGGAATCAGAGGCGGGGAATCAGAGGCGGGGAATCAGAGGCAGGGAATCAGACACGGGGAATCAGAGGCGGGGAATAAGAGATGGGGAATCAGAGGCGGGGAATCAGAGGCAGGGAATCGGACGCCGGGAATCAGAGTCGGGGAATCAGAGCTGGGGAATCAGAGGCGGGGAATCAGAGTTGGAGAATCAGAGGCGGGGAATCAGATATGGGGAAATAGAGGCGGGGAATCAGATATGGGGAATCAGAGGTGTGGAATCAGAGGTTGTGAATCAGAGGAAGGGAATCAGAGTCGGGGAAACAGAAGCGGGGAATCAGATATGTGGAATCAGAGGTGGCGAATCAAAGGCGGTGAAACAGAGATGGGGAATCAGGGCAGGGAATCAGAGGCAGGGAATCAAACACGGGGAATCAGAGCTGGGGAATCAGAGACGGGGAATCAGAGTTGGGAATCAGAGGCGGGGAATCAGAGGCGGGGAAACAGAGGCGGGGAATCAGATATGGGGAATCAGAGGTGGGGAATCAGAGGTTGGGAATCAGAGGCAGGGAATCAGAGGCGGGGAATCAGAGGCGGGGAATCAGAGGAAGGGAATCAGATGTGCGGAATCGGAGATGGGGAATCAGAGGCAGGGAATCAGAGGCGGGGAATCAGAGGCGGGGAATCAGAGGCCGGGAATCAGATATGGGGAAACTGAGGCGGGGAATCCGAGGCGGGGAAACAGAGGCGGGGAATCAGATATGGGGAATCAGAGGTGGGGAATCAGAGGTTGGGAATCAGAGGCAGGGAATCAGAGGCTTGGAATCAGATGCAGGGAATCAGATGCGGGGAATCAGAGGCGGGGAATCAGATCTGGGGAATCAGAGATGGGGAATCAGATTTGGGGAATCAGAGGTGGGGACTTAGATATTGGGAAACAGAGGCGGGGAATCAGAGGTGGGGAAACAGAGGCGGGGAATCAGATATGGGGAATCAGAGGTGGGGAATCAGAGGCAGGGAATCAGATGTGCGGAATCAGAGATGGGGAATCAGAGGCAGGGAAACAGAATCAGAAGCAGGGAATCAGAGGCCGGGAATCAGAGGCCGGAATCAGATGCTGGGAATCAGAGGCCTGGAATCAGAGGCGGGGAATCAGAGGCAGGGAATCAGATGCGGGGAATCAGAGGCGGGGAATCAGAGCTGGGGAATCAGAGGCGGGGTATTAGAGTTGGGGAATCAGAGGCGGGGAATCAGAGTTGGGGAATCAGAGGCAGGGAATTGGATGTGCGGAATCAGAGATGGGGAATCAGAGGTGGGGAATCAGAGGCGGTGAATCAGAGATGGGGAATCAGAGGCAGGGAATCAGAGGCGGGGAATCAGAGGCAGGGAATCAGACGCGGGGAATCTGAGGCGGGGAATCAGAGCTGGGGAATCAGAGGTGGGGAATCAGAGTTGGGGAATCAGAGGCAGGGAATTGGATGTGCGGAATCAGAGATGGGGAATCAGAGGTGGGGAATCAGAGGCGGTGAATCAGAGATGGGGAATCAGAGGCGGGGAATCAGAGGCAGGAAATCAGACACGGGGATTCAGAGGCTGGGAATCAGACTGGGGGAATCAAAGGCGGGGAATCAGAGCTGGGTAATCTGAGGCAGGGAATCAGAGTTGGGGATTCAGAGGCGGGGAATCAGATATGGGGAAACAGAGGCGGGGAATCAGAGGCGGGCAAACAGAGGCGGGGAATTAGATATGGGGAATCAGAGGTAGGGAATCAGAGGTGGTGAATCAGTGATGGGGAATCACAGGCGGGGAATCAGAGGCAGGGAATAGAACACGGGGAATCAGAGGCAGGGAATCAGAGCTGGGGAATCAGAGGCGGGGAATCATAGTTGGGAATCAGAGGCGGGAATCAGATATGGGGAAACAGAGGCGGGGAATCAGAGGCGGGGAAACAGAGGCGGTGAATCAGATATGGGGAATCGGATGCAGGGAATCAGAGGCGGGGAATCAGAGCTGGGGAATCAGAGGCGGGGAATCATAGTTGGGAATCAGAGGCGGGAATCAGATATGGGGAAACAGAGGCGGGGAATCAGAGGCGGGGAAACAGAGGCGGTGAATCAGATATGGGGAATCGGATGCAGGGAATCAGAGGCGGGGAATCAGAGCTGGGGAATCAGAGGCGGGGAATCAGAGTTGGGGCATCAGAGGTGGGGAATTAGATATAGGGAAACAGAGGCGGGGAATCAGAGGCGGGGAATCAGAGGCAGGGAATCGGACGCCGGGAATCAGAGGTGGGGAATCAGAGCTGGGAAATCAGAGGCGGGGAATCAGAGTTGGGGAATCAGAGGCGGGGAATCAGATATGGGGAAATAGAGGCGGGGAATCAGATATGGGGAATCAGAGGTGTGGAATCAGAGGTTGGGAATCAGAGGCAGGGAATCAGAGGCGGGGAAACAGAGGCGGGGAATCAGATATGGGGAATCAGAGGTGGCGAATCAAAGGCGGTGAAACAGAGATGGGGAATCAGGGCAGGGAATCAGAGGCAGGGAATCAGAGCTGGGGAAACAGAGGCGGGGAATCTGATATGGGAAATCAGAGGTGGGGAATCAGGGGCGGGGAATCAGTGGCAGGGAATCAGAGCTTGGGAATCAGAGGTGGGGAATCAGAGCTGGGGAAACAGAGGCGGGGAATCAGATATGGGGAATCAGAGGTGGGGAATCAGGGGCGGGGAATCAGTGGCAGGGAATCAGAGGCCGGGAATAAAAGGCGGGGAATCAGAGCTGGGGAATCAGAGGCGGGGAATCAGAGTTGGGGAATCAGAGGAGGGGAATCAGATATGTGGAAACAGAGGCCGGGAATCAGAGGCAGGCTAACAGAGGCGGGGAATCAGATATGGGGAATCAGAGGTGGGGAATTAGAGGTTGCGAATCAGAGGCGGGGAAACAGAGGCGGGGAATCAAATATAGGGAATCAGAGGTGGGGAATCAGAGGTTGTGAATCAGAGATGGGGAATCAAGGCGGGGAATCAGAGGCAGGGAATCAGACGCGGGGAATCAGAGGCGGGGATTCAGAGCTGGGGAATCAGAGGCGGTGAATCAGAGTTGGGGAATCAGAGGCAGGGAATCAGATATGGGGAATCAGAGGCGGGGAATCAGAGGCGGGGAAACAGAGGCGGGGAATCAGATATGGGGAATCAGAATTGGGGAATCAGGGGTGGGGAATCAGAGGTTGGGAATCAGAGGCAGGGAATCAGAGGCGTGGAAACAGAGGCGGGGATTCAGATATGGGGAATCAGAGGTGGGGAATCAGGGGCGTGGAATCATTGGCAGGGAATTAGATGTGGTGAATCAGAGATGGGGAATCAGAGGCAGGGAATCAGAATCAGAAGCGGGGTATCAGTGGCCGGGAATCAGAGGAAGGTAATCAGAGGCAGGGGATCAAACACGGGGAATCAGAGGCTGGGAATCAGAGCTGGGGAATCAGAGGCGGGGAATCAGAGCTGGGGAATCACAGGCGGGGAATCAGAGATGGGGAATCAAGGGGGGAATCAGAGGCAGGGAATCAGATGCGGGGAATCAGAGGCGGGGAATCATAGATGGCGAATCAGAGGCGGGGAATCAGAGGTGGGCAATCAGAGGATGGGAATCAGATATGGGGAATCAGAGGCGGGGAATCAGAGCTGGGGAATCACAGGCGGGGAATCAGAGTTGGGGAATCAGAGGCGGGGAATCAGATATGGGGAAACAGAGGCGGGGAATCAGAGGCGGTGAAACAGAGGCGGGG
The DNA here is from genome assembly GCF_036971445.1 of Narcine bancroftii. Lineage (NCBI taxonomy): Eukaryota > Metazoa > Chordata > Chondrichthyes > Torpediniformes > Narcinidae > Narcine > Narcine bancroftii. Next base: position 106,547,316 of record NC_091474.1, on the reverse strand, counting down.
AATCAGATATTGGGAATCAGAGGTGGGGAATCAGAGTTGGGGAATCAGAGTCGGGGACTTAGATATGGGGAAACAGAGGCGGGGAATCAGAGGCGGGGAAACAGACGCGGGGAATCAGAGGCGGGGAATCATAGTTGGGAATCAGAGGCGGGGAATCAAAGGCGGGGAAACAGAGGCGGGGAATCAGATATGGGGAATCGGATGCGGGGAATCAGAGGCGGGGAATCAGAGCTGGGGAATCAGAGGCGGGGTATCAGAGTTGGGGCATCTGAGGTGGGGAATTAGATATGGGGAAACAGAGGCGGGGAATCAGAGGCGGGGAAACAGAGGCGAGGAATCAGATATGGGGAATCAGAGGTGGGGAATCAGAGGCAGGGAATCAGATGTGCGGAATCAGAGATGGGGAATCAGAGGCAGGGAATCAGAATCAGAAGCGGGGAATCAGAGGCCGGGAATCAGAGGCCGGGATTCAGATGCCGGGAATAAGAGGCCGGGAATCAGAGGTGGGGAATCAGAGTCCGGGAATCAGAGATGGGGATTCAGAGGCGGGGAATGATATATGGGGATTCAGAGGCGGGGAATCAGAGGTGGGGTAACAGAGGTGGGGAATCAGATATGGGGAATCAGAGGTGGCGAATCAAAGGCGGTGAATCAGAGATGGGGAATCAGAGGCGGGGAATCAGAGGCATGGAATCAAACATGGGGAATCAGAGGCGGGGAATCAGAGCTGGGGAATCGGAGGCGGGGAATCAGAGTTGGGGAATCAGAGGCGGGGAATCAGATATGGGGAAACAGGGGCGGGGAATCAGAGGCAGGGAAACAGAGGCGGGGAATCAGATATGGGGAATCAGGGGTGGGGAATCAGAGGTTGGGAATCAGAGGCAGGGAATCAGAGGCGTGGAAACAGAGGCGGGGATTCAGATATGGGGAATCAGAGGTGGGGAATCAGGGGCGTGGAATCAGAGGCAGGGAATTAGATGTGGTGAATCAGAGATGGGGAATCAGAGGCAGGGAATCAGAATCAGAAGCGGGGTATCAGTGGCCGGGAATCAGAGGAAGGTAATCAGAGGCAGGGGATCAAACACGGGGAATCAGAGGCTGGGAATCAGAGCTGGGGAATCAGAGGCGGGGAATCAGAGCTGGGGAATCACAGGCGGCGAATCAGAGATGGGGAATCAAGGGGGGAATCAGAGGCAGGGAATCAGATGCGGGGAATCAGAGGCGGGGAATCATAGATGGCGAATCAGAGGCGGGGAATCAGAGGTGGGCAATCAGAGGATGGGAATCAGATATGGGGAATCAGAGGCGGGGAATCAGAGCTGGGGAATCACAGGCGGGGAATCAGAGTTGGGGAATCAGAGGCGGGGAATCAGATATGGGGAAACAGAGGCGGGGAATCAGAGGCGGTGAAACAGAGGCGGGGAATCAGATATTGGGAATCAGAGGTGGGGAATCAGAGGTTGGGAATCAGAGGCCTGGAATCAGAGGCGGGGAATCAGAGGCAGGGAATCAGATGCGGGGAATCAGAGGAGGGGAATCAGAGCTGGGGAATCAGAGGCGGGGTATTAGAGTTGGGGAATCAGAGGCGGGGAATCAGACGCGTGGAATCAGAGGGGGGGAATCATAGCTGGCGAATCAGAGGCGGGGAATCAGAGGTGGGCAATCAGAGGCCGGGAATCAGAGGTGGTGAATCAGAGATGGGGAATCAGAGGCGGGGAAACAGAGGCAGGGAATCAGATGCGGGGAATCAGAGGCGGGGAATCAGAGCTGGGGAATCAGAGGCGGGGATTCAGAGTTGGGGAATCAGAGGCGGGGAATCAGAGGCGGGGAAACAAAGGCGGGGAATCAGATATGGGGAATCAGAGGTGGGGAATCAGAGGTTGGGAATCAGAAGCAGGGAATCAGAGGCGGGGAATCAGAGGCGGGGAATCAGAGGCAGGGAATCCGATGTGCGGAATCGGAGATGGGGAAACAGAGGCGGGGAATCAGATATGGGGAATCAGAGGTGGGGAATCAGAGGTTGGGAATCAGAGGCAGGGAATCAGAGGCTGGGAATCAGATGCAGGGAATCAGATGCGGGAAATCAGAGGCGGGGAATCAGAGCTGGGGAATCAGAGGTGGGGAATCAGAGTTGGGGAATCAGAGTCGGGGACTTAGATATGGGGAAACAGAGGCGGGGAATCAGAGGCGGGGAAACAGACGCGGGGAATCAGAGGCGGGGATTCAGAGCTGGGGAATCAGAGGCGGGGAATCAGAGTTGGGGAATCAGAGGCGGGGAATCAGATATGGGTAATCAGAGGCGGGGAATCAGAGGCGGGGAAACAGAGGCAGGGAATCAGATATGGGGAATCAGAGGTGGGGTATCAGGGGCAGGGAATCAGTGGCAGGGAATCAGAGGCGGGGAATCAAGGCGGGGAATCAGAGGCAGGGAATCAGACACGGGGAATCAGATATGGGGAAACAGAGGCGGGGAATCAGAGGCGGGCAAACAGAGGCTGGGAATTAGATATGGGGAATCAGAGGTGGGGAATCAGAGGTGGTGAATCAGAGATGGGGAATCACAGGCGGGGAATCAGAGGCAGGGAATAGAACGCGGGGAATCAGAGGCGGGGAATCAGAGCTGGGGAATCAGAGGCGGGGAATCATAGTTGGGAATCAGAGGCGGGGAATCAGATAGGGGGAAACAGAGGCGGGGAATCAAAGGCGGGGAAACAGAGGCGGGGAATCAGATATGGGGAATCGGATGCGGGGAATCAGAGGCGGGGAATCAGAGCTGGGGAATCAGAGGCGGGGTATCAGAGTTGGGGCATCTGAGGTGGGGAATTAGATATGGGGAAACAGAGGCGGGGAATCAGAGGCGGGGAAACAGAGGCGAGGAATCAGATATGGGGAATCAGAGGTGGGGAATCAGAGGCAGGGAATCAGATGTGCGGAATCAGAGATGGGGAATCAGAGGCAGGGAATCAGAATCAGAAGCGGGGAATCAGAGGCCGGGAATCAGAGGCCGGGATTCAGATGCCGGGAATAAGAGGCCGGGAATCAGAGGTGGGGAATCAGAGTCCGGGAATCAGAGATGGGGATTCAGAGGCGGGGAATGATATATGGGGAATCAGAGGCGGGGAATCAGAGGTGGGGTAACAGAGGTGGGGAATCAGATATGGGGAATCAGAGGTGGCGAATCAAAGGCGGTGAATCAGAGATGGGGAATCAGAGGCGGGGAATCAGAGGCAGGGAATCAAACACGGGGAATCAGAGGCGGGGAATCAGAGCTGGGGAATCGGAGGCGGGGAATCAGAGTTGGGGAATCAGAGGCGGGGAATCAGATATGGGGAAACAGGGGCGGGGAATCAGAGGCAGGGAAACAGAGGCGGGGAATCAGATATGGGGAATCAGGGGTGGGGAATCAGAGGTTGGGAATCAGAGGCCTGGAATCAGAGGCGGGGAATCAGAGGCAGGGAATCAGATGCGGGGAATCAGAGGAGGGGAATCAGAGCTGGGGAATCAGAGGCGGGGTATTAGAGTTGGGGAATCAGAGGCAGGGAATCAGATGCGGGGAATCAGAGGAGGGGAATCAGATGCGGGGAATCAGAGGCGGTGAATCAGAGTTGGGGAATCAGAGGCAGGGAATCAGATATGGGGAATCAGAGGCGGGGAATCAGAGGCGGGGAAACAGAGGCGGGGAATCAGATATGGGGAATCAGAATTGGGGAATCAGGGGCAGGGAATCAGTGGCAGGGAATCAGAGGCGGGGAATCAGAGGCGGGGAATCAGAGGCAGGGAATCAGACACGGGGAATCGGAGGCGGGGAATCAGAGATGGGGAATCAGAGGCGGGGAATCAGAGGCAGGGAATCGGACTCCGGGAATCAGAGTCGGGGAATCAGAGCTGGGGAATCAGAGGCGGGGAATCAGAGTTGGGGAATCAGAGGCGGGGAATCAGATATGGGGAAATAGAGGCGGGGAATCAGATATGGGGAATCAGAGGTGTGGAATCAGAGGTTTGGAATCAGAGGCAGGGAATCAGAGTTGGGGAAACAGAGGCGGGGAATCAGATATGGGGAATCAGAGGTGGCGAATCAAAGGCGGTGAAACAGAGATGGGGAATCAGGGCAGGGAATCAAACACGGGGAATCAGAGCTGGGCAATCAGAGGCGGGGAATCAGAGTTGGGAATCAGAGGCGGGGAATCAGAGGCGGGGAAACAGAGGCGGGGAATCAGATATGGGGAATCAGAGGTGGGGAATCCGAGGTTGGGAATCAGAGGCAGGGAATCAGAGGCGGGGAATCAGAGGCGGGGTATCAGGGGCAGGGAATCAGTGGCAGGGAATCAGAGGCGGGGAATCAGAGGCGGGGAATCAGAGGCAGGGAATCAGACACGGGGAATCAGAGGCGGGGAATCAGAGATGGGGAATCAGAGGCGGGGAATCAGAGGCAGGGAATCGGACGCCGGGAATCAGAGTCGGGGAATCAGATATGTGGAATCAGAGGTGGCGAATCAAAGGCGGTGAAACAGAGATGGGGAATCAGAGGCGGGGAATCAGATATGTGGAATCAGAGGTGGCGAATCAAAGGCGGTGAAACAGATATGGGGAATCAGGGCAGGGAATCAGAGGCAGGGAATCAAACACGGGGAATCAGAGCTGGGGAATCAGAGACGGGGAATCAGAGTTGGGAATCAGAGGCGGGGAATCAGAGGCGGGGAAACAGAGGCGGGGAATCAGATATGGGGAATCAGAGGTGGGGAATCAGAGGTTGGGAATCAGAGGCAGGGAATCAGAGGCGGGGAATCAGAGGCGGGGAATCAGAGGAAGGGAATCAGATGTGCGGAATCGGAGATGGGGAATCAGAGGCAGGGAATCAGAGGCGGGGAATCAGAGGCGGGGAATCAGAGGCCGGGAATCAGATATGGGGAAACTGAGGCGGGGAATCCGAGGCGGGCAAACAGTGGCGGGGAATCAGATATGGGGAATCAGAGGTGGGGAATCAGAGGTTGGGAATCAGAGGCAGGGAATCAGAGGCTTGGAATCAGATGCAGGGAATCAGATGCGGGGAATCAGAGGCGGGGAATCAGAGCTGGCGAATCAGATGCGGGGAATCAGAGGTGGGCAATCAGAGGCGGGGAATCAGATATGGGGAATCAGAGGCGGGGAATCAGAGGCGGGGAAACAGAGGCGGGGAATCAAATATAGGGAATCAGAGGTGGGGAATCAGAGGTTGTGAATCAGAGATGGGGAATCAAGGCGTGGAATCAGAGGCAGGGAATCAGACATGGGGAATCAGAGGCGGGGATTCAGAGCTGGGGAATCAGAGGCGGGGAATCAGAGTTGGGGAATCAGAGGCAGGGAATCAGATATGGGGAATCAGAGGGGGGGAATCAGAGGCGGAGAAACAGAGGCGGGGAATCAGATATAGGGAATCAGAGGTGGGGAATCAGGGGCAGGGAATCAGTGGCAGGGAATCAGAGGCGGGGAATCAGAGGCGGGGAATCAGAGGCAGGGAATCAGACACGGGGAATCAGAGGCGGGGAATCAGAGATGGGGAATCAGAGGCGGGGAATCAGAGGCAGGGAATCGGACGCCGGGAATCAGAGTCGGGGAATCAGAGCTGGGGAATCAGAGGCGGGGAATCAGAGTTGGGGAATCAGAGGCGGGGAATCAGATATGGGGAAATAGAGGCGGGGAATCAGATATGGGGAATCAGAGGTGTGGAATCAGAGGTTGTGAATCAGAGGAAGGGAATCAGAGTCGGGGAAACAGAAGCGGGGAATCAGATATGTGGAATCAGAGGTGGCGAATCAAAGGCGGTGAAACAGAGATGGGGAATCAGGGCAGGGAATCAGAGGCAGGGAATCAAACACGGGGAATCAGAGCTGGGAAATCAGAGACGGGGAATCAGAGTTGGGAATCAGAGGCGGGGAATCAGAGGCGGGGAAACAGAGGCGGGGAATCAGATATGGGGAATCAGAGGTGGGGAATCAGAGGTTGGGAATCAGAGGCAGGGAATCAGAGGCGGGGAATCAGAGGCGGGGAATCAGAGGAAGGGAATCAGATGTGCGGAATCGGAGATGGGGAATCAGAGGCAGGGAATCAGAGGCGGGGAATCAGAGGCGGGGAATCAGAGGCCGGGAATCAGATATGGGGAAACTGAGGCGGGGAATCCGAGGCGGGGAAACAGAGGCGGGGAATCAGATATGGGGAATCAGAGGTGGGGAATCAGAGGTTCGGAATCGGAGGCAGGGAATCAGAGGCTTGGAATCAGATGCAGGGAATCAGATGCGGGGAATCAGAGGCGGGGAATCAGAGCTGGGGAATCAGAGGTGGGGAATCAGATTTGGGGAATCAGAGGTGGGGACTTAGATATTGGGAAACAGAGGCGGGGAATCAGAGGCGGGGAAACAGAGGCGGGGAATCAGATATGGGGAATCAGAGGTGGGGAATCAGAGGCAGGGAATCAGATGTGCGGAATCAGAGATGGGGAATCAGAGGCAGGGAAACAGAATCAGAAGCAGGGAATCAGAGGCCGGGAATCAGAGGCCGGAATCAGATGCTGGGAATCAGAGGCCTGGAATCAGAGGCGGGGAATCAGAGGCAGGGAATCAGATGCGGGGAATCAGAGGCGGGGAATCAGAGCTGGGGAATCAGAGGCGGGGTATTAGAGTTGGGGAATCAGAGGCGGGGAATCAGAGTTGGGGAATCAGAGGCAGGGAATTGGATGTGCGGAATCAGAGATGGGGAATCAGAGGTGGGAATCAGAGGCGGTGAATCAGAGATGGGGAATCAGAGGCAGGGAATCAGAGGCGGGAAATCAGAGGCAGGGAATCAGACGCGGGGAATCTGAGGCGGGGAATCAGAGCTGGGGAATCAGAGGTGGGGAATCAGAGTTGGGGAATCAGAGGCAGGGAATTGGATGTGCGGAATCAGAGATGGGGAATCAGAGGTGGGGAATCAGAGGCGGTGAATCAGAGATGGGGAATCAGAGGCGGGGAATCAGAGGCAGGAAATCAGACACGGGGATTCAGAGGCTGGGAATCAGACGGGGGGAATCAAAGGCGGGGAATCAGAGCTGGGTAATCTGAGGCAGGGAATCAGAGTTGGGGATTCAGAGGCTGGGAATCAGATATGGGGAATCAGAGGTGTGGAATCAGAGGTTGGGTATCAGAGGCGGGGAAACAGAGGAGGGGAATCAGATATGGGGAATCAGAGGTGGCGAATTAAAGGCGGTGAATCAGAGATGGGGAATCAGGGCAGGGAATCAGAGGCAGGGAATCAAACACGGGGAATCAGAGGCGTGGAATCAGAGCTGGGGAATCAGAGGCGGGGATTCAGAGTTGGGGAATCAGAGGCGGGGAATCAGAGGCGGGGAAACAGAGGCGGGGAATCAGATATGGGGAATCAGAGGTGGGGAATCAGAGGTTGGGAATCAGAAGCAGGGAATCAGAGGCGGGGAATCAGAGGCGGGGAATCAGAGGCAGGAAATCCGATGTGCGGAATCGGAGATGGGGAATCAGAGGCAGGGAATCAGAGGCGGGGAATCAGAGGCGGGGAATCAGAGGCCGGGAATCAGATATGGGGAAACAGAGGCGGGGAATCAGAGGCGGGGAAACAGAGGCGGGGAATCAGATATGGGGAATCAGAGGTGGGGAATCAGAGGTTGGGAATCAGAGGCAGGGAATCAGAGGCTGGGAATCAGATGCAGGGAATCAGATGCGGGGAATCAGAGGCGGGGAATCAGAGCTGGGGAATCAGAGGTGGGGAATCAGAGTTGGGGAATCAGAGTCGGGGACTTAGATATGGGGAAACAGAGGCAGGGAATCAGAGGCGGGGAAACAGACGCGGGGAATCAGAGGCGGGTATCAGAGCTGGGGAATCAGAGGTGGGGAATCAGAGTTGGGGAATCAGAGGCGGGGAATCAGAGGCGGGGAATCAGAGGCGGGGAATCAGAGGCGGGGAAACAGAGGCAGGGAATCAGATATGGGGAATCAGAGGTGGGGTATCAGGGGCAGGGAATCAGTGGCAGGGAATCAGAGGCGGGGAATCAGAGGCGGGGAATCAGAGGCAGGGAATCAGACACGGGGAATCAGATATGGGGAAACAGAGGCGGGGAATCAGAGGCGGGCAAACAGAGGCGGGGAATTAGATAAGGGGAATCAGAGGTGGGGAATCAGAGGTGGTGAATCAGAGATGGGGAATCACAGGCGGGGAATCAGAGGCAGGGAATAGAACGCGGGGAATCAGAGGCGGGGAATCAGAGCTGGGGAATCAGAGGCGGGAAATCATAGTTGGGAATCAGAGGCGGGGAATCAGATATGGGGAAACAGAGGCGGGGAATCAAAGGCGGGGAAACAGAGGCGGGGAATCAGATATGGGGAATCGGATGCGGGGAATCAGAGGCGGGGAATCAGAGCTGGGGAATCAGAGGCGGGGTATCAGAGTTGGGGCATCAGAGGTGGGGAATTAGATATGGGGAAACAGAGGCGGGGAATCAGAGGCGGGGAAACAGAGGTGGGGAATCAGATATGGGGAATCAGAGGTGGGGAATCAGAGGCAGGGAATCAGATGTGCGGAATCAGAGATGGGGAATCAGAGGCAGGGAATCAGAATCAGAAGCGGGGAATCAGAGGCCGGGAATCAGAGGCCGGGATTCAGATGCCGGGAATAAGAGGCCGGGAATCAGAGGTGGGGAATCAGAGTCCGGGAATCAGAGATGGGGATTCAGAGGCGGGGAATGATATATGGGGAATCAGAGGCGGGGAATCAGATATGGGGAATCAGAGGCGGGGTATTAGAGTTGGGGAATCCGAGGCGGGGAATCAGACGCGGGGAATCAGAGGGGGGGTATCATAGCTGGCGAATCAGAGGCGGGGAATCAGATATGGGGAATCAGAGGTGTCGAATCAAAGGCGGTGAATCAGAGATGGGGAATCAGAGGCGGGGAATCAGAGGCAGGGAATCAAACACGGGGAATCAGAGGCGGGGAATCAGAGCTGGGGAATCAGAGGTGGGGAATCAGAGTTGGAGAATCAGAGGCGGGGAATCAGATATGGGGAAACAGGGGCGGAGAATCAGAGGCAGGGAAACAGAGGCGGGGAATCAGATATGGGGAATCAGAGGTGGGGAATCAGGGGCGTGGAATCAGACGCAGGGAATTAGATGTGGTGAATCAGAGATGGGGAATCAGAGGCAGGGAATCAGAATCAGAAGCGGGGTATCAGAGGCCGGGAATCAGAGGAAGGTAATCAGAGGCAGGGGATCAAACACGGGGAATCAGAGGCTGGGAATCAGAGCTGGGGAATCACAGGCGGGGAATCAGAGATGGGGAATCAGAGGCGGGGAATCAGAGGCAGGGAATCAGATGCGGGGAATCAGAGGCGGGGAATCAGAGCTGGCGAATCAGAGGCGGGGAATCAGAGGTGGGCAATCAGAGGATGGGAATCAGATATGGGGAATCAGAGGTGGGGAATTAGAGCTGGGGAATCACAGGTGGGGAATCAGAGTTGGGGAATCAGAGGCGGGGAATCAGATATGGGGAAACAGAGTCGGGGAATCAGAGGCGGTGAAACAGAGGCGGGGAATCAGATAAGGGGAATCAGAGGTGGGGAATCAGAGGTTGGGAATCAGAGGCCTGGAATCAGAGGCGGGGAATCAGAGGCAGGGAATCAGATGCGGGGAATCAGAGGAGGGGAATCAGAGCTGGGGAATCAGAGGCGGGGTATTAGAGTTGGGGAATCAGAGGCGGGGAATCAGACGCGGGGAATCAGAGGGGGGGTATCATAGCTGGCGAATCAGAGGCGGGGAATCAGAGGTGGGCAATCAGAGGCCGGGAATCAGAGGTGGTGAATCAGAGATGGGGAATCAGAGGCGGGGATTCAGTGGCAGGGAATCAGATATGGGGAATCAGAGGCGTAGAAACAGAGGCAGGGAATCAGACACGGGGAATCAGACACGGGGAATCAGAGGTGGGGAATCAGAGATGGGGAATCAGAGGCGGTGAATCAGAGATGGGGAATCAGAGGCGGGGAATCAGAGGCAGGAAATCAGACACGGGGATTCAGAGGCTGGGAATTAGACGGGGGGAATCAAAGGTGGGGAATCAGAGCTGGGGAATCAGAGGCAGGGGATCAGAGGCGGGGAATCAGATATGGGGAATCAGACGCTGGGATTCAGAAGCGGGGAATCAGAGGCAGGGAATCAGACACGGGGAATCAGAGGTGGGGATTCAGAGATGGGGAATCAGAGGCGGGGAATCAGAGGCAGGGAATCAGACGCGGGGAATCTGAGGCGGGGAATCAGAGCTGGGGAATCAGAGGTGGGGAATCAGAGTTGGGGAATCAGAGGCAGGGAATCGGATGTGCGGAATCAGAGATGGGGAATCAGATGTGGGGAATCAGAGGAATCAGAGATGGGGAATCAGAGGCGGGGAATCAGAGGCAGGAAATCAGACACGGGGATTCAGAGGCTGGGAATCAGACGGGGGGAATCAAAGGCGGGGAATAAGAGCTGGGGAATCAGAGGCAGGGAATCAGAGTTTGGGATTCAGAGACGGGGAATCAGATATAGGGAAAGAGAGGCGGGGAATCAGAGGCGGGAAAAAAGAGGCGGGGAATTAGATATGGGGAATCAGAGGTGGGGAATCAGAGGTGGTGAATCAGTGATGGGGAATCACAGGCGGGGAATCAGAGGCAGGGAATAGAACGCAGGGAATCAGACGCAGGGTATCAGAGCTGGGGAATCAGAGGCGGGGAATCATAGTTGGGAATCAGAGGCGGGGAATCAGATATGGGGAAACAGAGGCGGGGAATCAGAGGCGGGGAAACAGAGGCGGGGAATCAGATATGGGGAATCGGATGCGGGGAATCAGAGGCGGGGAATCAGAGCTGGGGAATCAGAGGCGGGGAATCAGAGTTGGGGCATCAGAGGTGGGGAATTAGATATCGGGAAACAGAGGTGGGGAATCAGAGGCGGGGAAACAGAGGCGGGGAATCAAATATGGGGAATCAGAGGTGGGGAATCAGAGGCAGGGAATCAGATGTGCGGAATCAGAGATGGGGAATCAGAGGCAGGGTTTCAGAATCAGAAGCGGGGAATCAGAGGCCGGGAATCAGAGGCCGGGAATCAGATGCTGGGAATAAGAGGCCGGGAATCAGAGGTGGGGAATCAGAGTCCGGGAATCAGAGATGGGGATTCAGAGGCGGGGAATGAGATATGGAGAATCAGAGGCGGGGAATCAGAGGCCGGGAAACAGAGGTGGGGAATCAGATATGGGGAATCAGAGGTGGCGAATCAAAGGGGGTGAATCAGAGATGGGGAATCAGAGGCGGGGAATCAGAGGCAGGGAATCAGATGCGGGGAATCAGAGGCGGGGAATCAGAGCTGGCGAATCAGAGGCGGGGAATCAGAGGTGGGCAATCAGAGGCGGGGAATCAGATATGGGGAATCAGAGGCGGGGAATCAGAGGCGGGGAAACAGAGGCGGGGAATCAAATATAGGGAATCAGAGGTGGGGAATCAGAGGTTGTGAATCAGAGATGGGGAATCAAGGCGGGGAATCAGAGGCAGGGAATCAGACACGGGGAATCAGAGGCGGGGATTCAGAGCTGGGGAATCAGAGGCGGGGAATCAGAGTTGGGGAATCAGAGGCAGGGAATCAGATATGGGGAATCAGAGGGGGGGAATCAGAGGCGGAGAAACAGAGGCGGGGAATCAGATATGGGGAATCAGAGGTGGGGAATCAGGGGCAGGGAATCAGTGGCAGGGAATCAGAGGCGGGGAATCAGAGGCGGGGATTCAGAGGCAGGGAATCAGACACGGGGAATCAGAGGCGGGGAATCAGAGATGGGGAATCAGAGGCGGGGAATCAGAGGCAGGGAATCGGACGCCGGGAATCAGAGTCGGGGAATCAGAGCTGGGGAATCAGAGGCGGGGAATCAGAGTTGGGGAATCAGAGGCGGGGAATCAGATATGGGGAAATAGAGGCGGGGAATCAGATATGGGGAATCAGAGGTGTGGAATCAGAGGTTGTGAATCAGAGGAAGGGAATCAGAGTCGGGGAAACAGACGTGGGGAATCAGATATGTGGAATCAGAGGTGGCGAATCAAATGCGGTGAAACAGAGATGGGGAATCAGGGCAGGGAATCAGAGGCAGGGAATCAAACACGGGGAATCAGAGCTGGGGAATCAGAGACGGGGAATCAGAGTTGGGAATCAGAGGCGGGGAATCAGAGGCGGGGAAACAGAGGCGGGGAATCAGATATGGGGAATCAGAGGTGGGGAATCAGAGGTTGGGAATCAGAGGCAGGGAATCAGAGGCGGGGAATCAGAGGCGGGGAATCAGAGGAAGGGAATCAGATGTGCGGAATCGGAGATGGGGAATCAGAGGCAGGGAATCAGAGGCGGGGAATCAGAGGCGGGGAATCAGAGGCCGGGAATCAGATATGGGGAAACTGAGGCGGGGAATCCGAGGCGGGGAAACAGAGGCGGGGAATCAGATATGGGGAATCAGAGGTGGGGAATCAGAGGTTGGGAATCAGAGGCAGGGAATCAGAGGCTTGGAATCAGATGCAGGGAATCAGATGCGGGGAATCAGAGGCGGGGAATCAGAGCTGGTGAATCAGAGGCGGGGAATCAGAGGTGGGCAATCAGAGGAGGGGAATCAGATATGGGGAATCAGAGGCGGGGAATCAGAGGCGGGGAAACAGAGGCGGGGAATCAAATATAGGGAATCAGAGGTGGGGAATCAGAGGTTGTGAATCAGAGATGGGGAATCAAGGCGGGGAATCAGAGGCAGGGAATCAGACACGGGGAATCAGAGGCGGGGATTCAGAGCTGGGGAATCAGAGGCGGGGAATCAGAGTTGGGGAATCAGAGGCAGGGAATCAGATATGGGGAATCAGAGGGGGGGAATCTGAGGCGGAGAAACCGAGGCGGGGAATCAGATATGGGGAATCAGAGGTGGGGAATCAGGGGCAGGGAATCAGTGGCAGGGAATCAGAGGCGGGGAATCAGAGGCGGGGAATCAGAGGCAGGGAATCAGACACGGGGAATCAGAGGCGGGGAATCAGAGATGGGGAATCAGAGGCGGGGAATCAGAGGCAGGGAATCGGACGCCGGGAATCAGAGTCGGGGAATCAGAGCTGGGGAATCAGAGGCGGGGAATAAGAGTTGGGGAATCAGAGGCGGGGAATCAGATATGGGGAAATAGAGGCGGGGAATCAGATATGGGGAATCAGAGGTGTGGAATCAGAGGTTGTGAATCAGAGGAAGGGAATCAGAGTCGGGGAAACAGAAGCGGGGAATCAGATATGTGGAATCAGAGGTGGCGAATCAAAGGCGGTGAAACAGAGATGGGGAATCAGGGCAGGGAATCAGAGGCAGGGAATCAAACACGGGGAATCAGAGCTGGGAAATCAGAGACGGGGAATCAGAGTTGGGAATCAGAGGCGGGGAATCAGAGGCGGGGAAACAGAGGCGGGGAATCAGATATGGGGAATCAGAGGTGGGGAATCAGAGGTTGGGAATCAGAGGCAGGGAATCAGAGGCGGGGAATCAGAGGCGGGGAATCAGAGGAAGGGAATCAGATGTGCGGAATCGGAGATGCGGAATCAGAGGCAGGGAATCAGAGGCGGGGAATCAGAGGCGGGGAATCAGAGGCCGGGAATCAGATATGGGGAAACTGAGGCGGGGAATCCGAGGCGGGGAAACAGAGGCGGGGAATCAGATATGGGGAATCAGAGGTGGGGAATCAGAGGTTCGGAATCAGAGGCAGGGAATCAGAGGCTTGGAATCAGATGCATGGAATCAGATGCGGGGAATCAGAGGCGGGGAATCAGAGCTGGGGAATCAGAGGTGGGGAATCAGATTTGGGGAATCAGAGGTGGGGACTTAGATATTGGGAAACAGAGGCGGGGAATCAGAGGCGGGGAAACAGAGGCGGGGAATCAGATATGGGGAATCAGAGGTGGGGAATCAGTGGCAGGGAATCAGAAGTGCGGAATCAGAGATGGGGAATCAGAGGCAGGGAAACAGAATCAGAAGCAGGGAATCAGAGGCCGGGAATCAGAGGCCGGAATCAGATGCTGGGAATCAGAGGCCTGGAATCAGAGGCGGGGAATCAGAGGCAGGGAATCAGATGCGGGGAATCAGAGGCGGGGAATCAGAGCTGGGGAATCAGAGGCGGGGTATTAGAGTTGGGGAATCAGAGGCGGGGAATCAGAGTTGGGGAATCAGAGGCAGGGAATTGGATGTGCGGAATCAGAGATGGGGAATCAGAGGTGGGAATCAGAGGCCGGGAATCAGATATGGGGAAACAGAGGCGGGGAATCAGAGGCGGGGAAACAGAGGCGGGGAATCAGATATGGGGAATCAGAGGTGGGGAATCAGAGGTTGGGAATCAGAGGCAGGGAATCAGAGGCTGGGAATCAGATGCAGGGAATCAGATGCGGGGAATCAGAGGCGGGGAATCAGAGCTGGGGAATCAGAGGTGGGGAATCAGAGTTGGGGAATCAGAGTCGGGGACTTAGATATGGGGAAACAGAGGCAGGGAATCAGAGGCGGGGAAACAGACGCGGGGAATCAGAGGCGGGTATCAGAGCTGGGGAATCAGAGGTGGGGAATCAGAGTTGGGGAATCAGAGGCGGGGAATCAGAGGCGGGGAATCAGAGGCGGGGAATCAGAGGCGGGGAAACAGAGGCAGGGAATCAGATATGGGGAATCAGAGGTGGGGTATCAGGGGCAGGGAATCAGTGGCAGGGAATCAGAGGCGGGGAATCAGAGGCGGGGAATCAGAGGCAGGGAATCAGACACGGGGAATCAGATATGGGGAAACAGAGGCGGGGAATCAGAGGCGGGCAAACAGAGGCGGGGAATTAGATAAGGGGAATCAGAGGTGGGGAATCAGAGGTGGTGAATCAGAGATGGGGAATCACAGGCGGGGAATCAGAGGCAGGGAATAGAACGCGGGGAATCAGAGGCGGGGAATCAGAGCTGGGGAATCAGAGGCGGGAAATCATAGTTGGGAATCAGAGGCGGGGAATCAGATATGGGGAAACAGAGGCGGGGAATCAAAGGCGGGGAAACAGAGGCGGGGAATCAGATATGGGGAATCGGATGCGGGGAATCAGAGGCGGGGAATCAGAGCTGGGGAATCAGAGGCGGGGTATCAGAGTTGGGGCATCAGAGGTGGGGAATTAGATATGGGGAAACAGAGGCGGGGAATCAGAGGCGGGGAAACAGAGGTGGGGAATCAGATATGGGGAATCAGAGGTGGGGAATCAGAGGCAGGGAATCAGATGTGCGGAATCAGAGATGGGGAATCAGAGGCAGGGAATCAGAATCAGAAGCGGGGAATCAGAGGCCGGGAATCAGAGGCCGGGATTCAGATGCCGGGAATAAGAGGCCGGGAATCAGAGGTGGGGAATCAGAGTCCGGGAATCAGAGATGGGGATTCAGAGGCGGGGAATGATATATGGGGAATCAGAGGCGGGGAATCAGATATGGGGAATCAGAGGCGGGGTATTAGAGTTGGGGAATCCGAGGCGGGGAATCAGACGCGGGGAATCAGAGGGGGGGTATCATAGCTGGCGAATCAGAGGCGGGGAATCAGATATGGGGAATCAGAGGTGTCGAATCAAAGGCGGTGAATCAGAGATGGGAAATCAGAGGCGGGGAATCAGAGGCAGGGAATCAAACACGGGGAATCAGAGGCGGGGAATCAGAGCTGGGGAATCAGAGGTGGGGAATCAGAGTTGGGGAATCAGAGGCGGGGAATCAGATATGGGGAAACAGGGGCGGAGAATCAGAGGCAGGGAAACAGAGGCGGGGAATCAGATATGGGGAATCAGAGGTGGGGAATCAGGGGCGTGGAATCAGACGCAGGGAATTAGATGTGGTGAATCAGAGATGGGGAATCAGAGGCAGGGAATCAGAATCAGAAGCGGGGTATCAGAGGCCGGGAATCAGAGGAAGGTAATCAGAGGCAGGGGATCAAACACGGGGAATCAGAGGCTGGGAATCAGAGCTGGGGAATCACAGGCGGGGAATCAGAGATGGGGAATCAGAGGCGGGGAATCAGAGGCAGGGAATCAGATGCGGGGAATCAGAGGCGGGGAATCAGAGCTGGCGAATCAGAGGCGGGGAATCAGAGGTGGGCAATCAGAGGATGGGAATCAGATATGGGGAATCAGAGGTGGGGAATTAGAGCTGGGGAATCACAGGTGGGGAATCAGAGTTGGGGAATCAGAGGCGGGGAATCAGATATGGGGAAACAGAGTCGGGGAATCAGAGGCGGTGAAACAGAGGCGGGGAATCAGATAAGGGGAATCAGAGGTGGGGAATCAGAGGTTGGGAATCAGAGGCCTGGAATCAGAGGCGGGGAATCAGAGGCAGGGAATCAGATGCGGGGAATCAGAGGAGGGGAATCAGAGCTGGGGAATCAGAGGCGGGGTATTAGAGTTGGGGAATCAGAGGCGGGGAATCAGACGCGGGGAATCAGAGGGGGGGTATCATAGCTGGCGAATCAGAGGCGGGGAATCAGAGGTGGGCAATCAGAGGCCGGGAATCAGAGGTGGTGAATCAGAGATGGGGAATCAGAGGCGGGGATTCAGTGGCAGGGAATCAGATATGGGGAATCAGAGGCGTAGAAACAGAGGCAGGGAATCAGACACGGGGAATCAGACACGGGGAATCAGAGGTGGGGAATCAGAGATGGGGAATCAGAGGCGGTGAATCAGAGATGGGGAATCAAAGGCGGGGAATCAGAGGCAGGAAATCAGACACGGGGATTCAGAGGCTGGGAATTAGACGGGGGGAATCAAAGGTGGGGAATCAGAGCTGGGGAATCAGAGGCAGGGGATCAGAGGCGGGGAATCAGATATGGGGAATCAGACGCTGGGATTCAGAAGCGGGGAATCAGAGGCAGGGAATCAGACACGGGGAATCAGAGGTGGGGATTCAGAGATGGGGAATCAGAGGCGGGGAATCAGAGGCAGGGAATCAGACGCGGGGAATCTGAGGCGGGGAATCAGAGCTGGGGAATCAGAGGTGGGGAATCAGAGTTGGGGAATCAGAGGCAGGGAATCGGATGTGCGGAATCAGAGATGGGGAATCAGATGTGGGGAATCAGAGGAATCAGGGATGGGGAATCAGAGGCGGGGAATCAGAGGCAGGAAATCAGACACGGGGATTCAGAGGCTGGGAATCAGACGGGGGGAATCAAAGGCGGGGAATAAGAGCTGGGGAATCAGAGGCAGGGAATCAGAGTTTGGGATTCAGAGACGGGGAATCAGATATAGGGAAAGAGAGGCGGGGAATCAGAGGCGGGAAAAAAGAGGCGGGGAATTAGATATGGGGAATCAGAGGTGGGGAATCAGAGGTGGTGAATCAGTGATGGGGAATCACAGGCGGGGAATCAGAGGTAGGGAATAGAACGCAGGGAATCAGACGCAGGGTATCAGAGCTGGGGAATCAGAGGCGGGGAATCATAGTTGGGAATCAGAGGCGGGGAATCAGATATGGGGAAACAGAGGCGGGGAATCAGAGGCGGGGAAACAGAGGCGGGGAATCAGATATGGGGAATCGGATGCGGGGAATCAGAGGCGGGGAATCAGAGCTGGGGAATCAGAGGCGGGGAATCAGAGTTGGGGCATCAGAGGTGGGGAATTAGATATCGGGAAACAGAGGTGGGGAATCAGAGGCGGGGAAACAGAGGCGGGGAATCAAATATGGGGAATCAGAGGTGGGGAATCAGAGGCAGGGAATCAGATGTGCGGAATCAGAGATGGGGAATCAGAGGCAGGGTATCAGAATCAGAAGCGGGGAATCAGAGGCCGGGAATCAGAGGCCGGGAATCAGATGCTGGGAATAAGAGGCCGGGAATCAGAGGTGGGGAATCAGAGTCCGGGAATCAGAGATGGGGATTCAGAGGCGGGGAATGAGATATGGAGAATCAGAGGCGGGGAATCAGAGGCCGGGAAACAGAGGTGGGGAATCAGATATGGGGAATCAGAGGTGGCGAATCAAAGGGGGTGAATCAGAGATGGGGAATCAGAGGCGGGGAATCAGAGGCAGGGAATCAGATGCGGGGAATCAGAGGCGGGGAATCAGAGCTGGCGATTCAGAGGCGGGGAATCAGAGGTGGGCAATCAGAGGCGGGGAATCAGATATGGGGAATCAGAGGCGGGGAATCAGAGGCGGGGAAACAGAGGCGGGGAATCAAATATAGGGAATCAGAGGTGGGGAATCAGAGGTTGTGAATCAGAGATGGGGAATCAAGGCGGGGAATCAGAGGCAGGGAATCAGACACGGGGAATCAGAGGCGGGGATTCAGAGCTGGGGAATCAGAGGCGGGGAATCAGAGTTGGGGAATCAGAGGCAGGGAATCAGATATGGGGAATCAGAGGGGGGGAATCAGAGGCGGAGAAACAGAGGCGGGGAATCAGATATGGGGAATCAGAGGTGGGGAATCAGGGGCAGGGAATCAGTGGCAGGGAATCAGAGGCGGGGAATCAGAGGCGGGGATTCAGAGGCAGGGAATCAGACACGGGGAATCAGAGGCGGGGAATCAGAGATGGGGAATCAGAGGCGGGGAATCAGAGGCAGGGAATCGGACGCCGGGAATCAGAGTCGGGGAATCAGAGCTGGGGAATCAGAGGCGGGGAATCAGAGTTGGGGAATCAGAGGCGGGGAATCAGATATGGGGAAATAGAGGCGGGGAATCAGATATGGGGAATCAGAGGTGTGGAATCAGAGGTTGTGAATCAGAGGAAGGGAATCAGAGTCGGGGAAACAGACGTGGGGAATCAGATATGTGGAATCAGAGGTGGCGAATCAAAGGCGGTGAAACAGAGATGGGGAATCAGGGCAGGGAATCAGAGGCAGGGAATCAAACACGGGGAATCAGAGCTGGGGAATCAGAGACGGGGAATCAGAGTTGGGAATCAGAGGCGGGGAATCAGAGGCGGGGAAACAGAGGCGGGGAATCAGATATGGGGAATCAGAGGTGGGGAATCAGAGGTTGGGAATCAGAGTCAGGGAATCAGAGGCGGGGAATCAGAGGCGGGGAATCAGAGGAAGGGAATCAGATGTGCGGAATCGGAGATGGGGAATCAGAGGCAGGGAATCAGAGGCGGGGAATCAGAGGCGGGGAATCAGAGGCCGGGAATCAGATATGGGGAAACTGAGGCGGGGAATCCGAGGCGGGTAAACAGAGGCGGGGAATCAGATATGGGGAATCAGAGGTGGGGAATCAGAGGTTGGGAATCAGAGGCAGGGAATCAGAGGCTTGGAATCAGATGCAGGGAATCAGATGCGGGGAATCAGAGGCGGGGAATCAGAGCTGGTGAATCAGAGGCGGGGAATCAGAGGTGGGCAATCAGAGGAGGGGAATCAGATATGGGGAATCAGAGGCGGGGAATCAGAGGCGGGGAAACAGAGGCGGGGAATCAAATATAGGGAATCAGAGGTGGGGAATCAGAGGTTGTGAATCAGAGATGGGGAATCAAGGCGGGGAATCAGAGGCAGGGAATCAGACACGGGGAATCAGAGGCGGGGATTCAGAGCTGGGGAATCAGAGGCGGGGAATCAGAGTTGGGGAATCAGAGGCAGGGAATCAGATATGGGGAATCAGAGGGGGGGAATCTGAGGCGGAGAAACCGAGGCGGGGAATCAGATATGGGGAATCAGAGGTGGGGAATCAGGGGCAGGGAATCAGTGGCAGGGAATCAGAGGCGGGGAATCAGAGGCGGGGAATCAGAGGCAGGGAATCAGACACGGGGAATCAGAGGCGGGGAATCAGAGATGGGGAATCAGAGGCGGGGAATCAGAGGCAGGGAATCGGACGCCGGGAATCAGAGTCGGGGAATCAGAGCTGGGGAATCAGAGGCGGGGAATAAGAGTTGGGGAATCAGAGGCGGGGAATCAGATATGGGGAAATAGAGGCGGGGAATCAGATATGGGGAATCAGAGGTGTGGAATCAGAGGTTGTGAATCAGAGGAAGGGAATCAGAGTCGGGGAAACAGAAGCGGGGAATCAGATATGTGGAATCAGAGGTGGCGAATCAAAGGCGGTGAAACAGAGATGGGGAATCAGGGCAGGGAATCAGAGGCAGGGAATCAAACACGGGGAATCAGAGCTGGGAAATCAGAGACGGGGAATCAGAGTTGGGAATCAGAGGCGGGGAATCAGAGGCGGGGAAACAGAGGCGGGGAATCAGATATGGGGAATCAGAGGTGGGGAATCAGAGGTTGGGAATCAGAGGCAGGGAATCAGAGGCAGGGAATCAGAGGCGGGGAATCAGAGGAAGGGAAGCAGATGTGCGGAATCGGAGATGCGGAATCAGAGGCAGGGAATCAGAGGCGGGGAATCAGAGGCGGGGAATCAGAGGCCGGGAATCAGATATGGGGAAACTGAGGCGGGGAATCCGAGGCGGGGAAACAGAGGCGGGGAATCAGATATGGGGAATCAGAGGTGGGGAATCAGAGGTTCGGAATCAGAGGCAGGGAATCAGAGGCTTGGAATCAGATGCATGGAATCAGATGCGGGGAATCAGAGGCGGGGAATCAGAGCTGGGGAATCAGAGGTGGGGAATCAGATTTGGGGAATCAGAGGTGGGGACTTAGATATTGGGAAACAGAGGCGGGGAATCAGAGGCGGGGAAACAGAGGCGGGGAATCAGATATGGGGAATCAGAGGTGGGGAATCAGTGGCAGGGAATCAGAAGTGCGGAATCAGAGATGGGGAATCAGAGGCAGGGAAACAGAATCAGAAGCAGGGAATCAGAGGCCGGGAATCAGAGGCCGGAATCAGATGCTGGGAATCAGAGGCCTGGAATCAGAGGCGGGGAATCAGAGGCAGGGAATCAGATGCGGGGAATCAGAGGCGGGGAATCAGAGCTGGGGAATCAGAGGCGGGGTATTAGAGTTGGGGAATCAGAGGCGGGGAATCAGAGTTGGGGAATCAGAGGCAGGGAATTGGATGTGCGGAATCAGAGATGGGGAATCAGAGGTGGGAATCAGAGGCGGTGAATCAGAGATGGGGAATCAGAGGCAGGGAATCAGAGGCGGGGAATCAGAGGCAGGGAATCAGACGCGGGGAATCTGAGGCGGGGAATCAGAGCTGGGGAATCAGAGGTGGGGAATCAGAGTTGGGGAATCAGAGGCAGGGAATTGGATGTGCGGAATCAGAGATGGGGAATCAGAGGTGGGGAATCAGAGGCGGTGAATCAGAGATGGGGAATCAGAGGCGGGGAATCAGAGGCAGGAAATCAGACACGGGGATTCAGAGGCTGGGAATCAGACGGGGGGAATCAAAGGCGGGGAATCAGAGCTGGGTAATCTGAGGCAGGGAATCAGAGTTGGGGATTCAGAGGCGGGGAATCAGATATGGGGAAACAGAGGCGGGGAATCAGAGGCGGGAAAACAGAGGCGGGGAATTAGATATGGGGAATCAGAGGTAGGGAATCAGAGGTGGTGAATCAGTGATGGGGAATCACAGGCGGGGAATCAGAGGCAGGGAATAGAACGCGGGGAATCAGAGGCAGGGAATCAGAGCTGGGGAA
The DNA here is from genome assembly GCF_036971445.1 of Narcine bancroftii. NCBI lineage: Eukaryota > Metazoa > Chordata > Chondrichthyes > Torpediniformes > Narcinidae > Narcine > Narcine bancroftii. Next base: position 106,525,771 of record NC_091474.1, on the reverse strand, counting down.
TCAGAGGCGGGGAATCAGAGGCGGGGAAACAGAGGCGGGGAATCAGATATGGGGAATCGGATGCAGGGAATCAGAGGCGGGGAATCAGAGCTGGGGAATCAGAGGCGGGGAATCAGAGTTGGGGCATCAGAGGTGGGGAATTAGATATGGGGAAACAGAGGCGGGGAATCAGAGGCGGGGAAACAGAGGCGGGGAATCAGATATGGAGAATCAGAGGTGGGGAATCAGAGGCGGGGAATCAGAGGCAGGGAATCGGACGCCGGGAATCAGAGGCGGGGAATCAGAGCTGGGGAATCAGAGGCGGGGTATTAGAGTTGGGGAATCAGAGGCGGGGAATCAGAGCTGGGGAATCAGAGGCGGGGAATCAGAGTTGGGGCATCAGAGGTGGGGAATTAGATATCGGGAAACAGAGGTGGGGAATCAGAGGCGGGGAAACAGAGGCGGGGAATCAGATATGGGGAATCAGAGGTGGGGAATCAGAGGCAGGGAATCAGATGTGCGGAATCAGAGATGGGGAATCAGAGGCAGGGAATCAGAATCAGAAGCGGGGAATCAGAGGCCGGGAATCAGAGGCCGGGAATCAGATGCTGGGAATAAGAGGCCGGGAATCAGAGGTGGGGAATCAGAGTCCGGGAATCAGAGATGGGGATTCAGAGGCGGGGAATGAGATATGGAGAATCAGAGGCGGGGAATCAGAGGCCGGGAAACAGAGCTGGGGAATCAGATATGGGGAATCAGAGGTGGCGAATCAAAGGCGGTGAATCAGAGATGGGGAATCAGAGGCGGGGAATCAGAGGCAGGGAATCAGATGCGGGGAATCAGAGGCGGGGAATCAGAGCTGGCGAATCAGAGGCGGGGAATCAGAGGTGGGCAATCAGAGGCGGGGAATCAGATATGGGGAATCAGAGGCGGGGAATCAGAGGCGGGGAAACAGAGGCGGGGAATCAAATATAGGGAATCAGAGGTGGGGAATCAGAGGTTGTGAATCAGAGATGGGGAAACAGAGGCGGGGAATCAGATATGGGGAATCAGAGGTGGGGAATCAGGGGCAGGGAATCAGTGGCAGGGAATCAGAGGCGGGGAATCAGAGGCGGGGAATCAGAGGCAGGGAATCAGACACGGGGAATCAGAGGCGGGGAATAAGAGATGGGGAATCAGAGGCGGGGAATCAGAGGCAGGGAATCGGACGCCGGGAATCAGAGTCGGGGAATCAGAGCTGGGGAATCAGAGGCGGGGAATCAGAGTTGGGGAATCAGAGGCGGGGAATCAGATATGGGGAAATAGAGGCGGGGAATCAGATATGGGGAATCAGAGGTGTGGAATCAGAGGTTGTGAATCAGAGGAAGGGAATCAGAGTCGGGGAAACAGAAGCGGGGAATCAGATATGTGGAATCAGAGGTGGCGAATCAAAGGCGGTGAAACAGAGATGTGGAATCAGGGCAGGGAATCAGAGGCAGGGAATCAAACACGGGGAATCAGAGCTGGGGAATCAGAGACGGGGAATCAGAGATGGGAATCAGAGGCGGGGAATCAGAGGCGGGGAAACAGAGGCGGGGAATCAGATATGGGGAATCAGAGGTGGGGAATCAGAGGTTGGGAATCAGAGGCAGGGAATCAGAGGCGGGGAATCAGAGGCGGGGAATCAGAGGAAGGGAATCAGATGTGCGGAATCGGAGATGGGGAATCAGAGGCAGGGAATCAGAGGCGGGGAATCAGAGGCCGGGAATCAGATATGGGGAAACTGAGGCGGGGAATCCGAGGCGGGGAAACAGAGGCGGGGAATCAGATATGGGGAATCAGAGGTGGGGAATCAGAGGTTGGGAATCAGAGGCAGGGAATCAGAGGCTTGGAATCAGATGCAGGGAATCAGATGCGGGGAATCAGAGGCGGGGAATCAGAGCTGGGGAATCAGAGGTGGGGAATCAGATTTGGGGAATCAGAGGTGGGGACTTAGATATTGGGAAACAGAGGCGGGGAATCAGAGGCGGGTAAACAGAGGCGGGGAATCAGATATGGGGAATCAGAGGTGGGGAATCAGAGGCAGGGAATCAGATGTGCGGAATCAGAGATGGGGAATCAGAGGCAGGGAAACAGAATCAGAAGCAGGGAATCAGAGGCCGGGAATCAGAGGCCGGAATCAGATGCTGGGAATCAGAGGCCTGGAATCAGAGGCGGGGAATCAGAGGCAGGGAATCAGATGCGGGGAATCAGAGGCGGGGAATCAGAGCTGGGGAATCAGAGGCGGGGTATTAGAGTTGGGGAATCAGAGGCGGGGAATCAGAGTTGGGGAATCAGAGGCAGGGAATTGGATGTGCGGAATCAGAGATGGGGAATCAGAGGTGGGGAATCAGAGGCGGTGAATCAGAGATGGGGAATCAGAGGCAGGGAATCAGAGGCGGGGAATCAGAGGCAGGGAATCAGACGCGGGGAATCTGAGGCGGGGAATCAGAGCTGGGGAATCAGAGGTGGGGAATCAGAGTTGGGGAATCAGAGGCAGGGAATTGGATGTGCGGAATCAGAGATGGGGAATCAGAGGTGGGGAATCAGAGGCGGTGAATCAGAGATGGGGAATCAGAGGCGGGGAATCAGAGGCAGGAAATCAGACACGGGGATTCAGAGGCTGGGAATCAGACGGGGGGAATCAAAGGCGGGGAATCAGAGCTGGGTAATCTGAGGCAGGGAATCAGAGTTGGGGATTCAGAGGCGGGGAATCAGATATGGGGAAACAGAGGCGGGGAATCAGAGGCGGGCAAACAGAGGCGGGGAATTAGATATGGGGAATCAGAGGTAGGGAATCAGAGGTGGTGAATCAGTGATGGGGAATCACAGGCGGGGAATCAGAGGCAGGGAATAGAACGCGGGGAATCAGAGGCAGGGAATCAGAGCTGGGGAATCAGAGGCGGGGAATCATAGTTGGGAATCAGAGGCGGGAATCAGATATGGGGAAACAGAGGCGGGGAATCAGAGGCGGGGAAACAGAGGCGGGGAATCAGATATGGGGAATCGGATGCAGGGAATCAGAGGCGGGGAATCAGAGCTGGGGAATCAGAGGCGGGGAATCAGAGTTGGGGCATCAGAGGTGGGGAATTAGATATAGGGAAACAGAGGCGGGGAATCAGAGGCGGGGAAACAGAGGCGGGGAATCAGATATGGAGAATCAGAGGTGGGGAATCAGAGGCGGGGAATCAGAGGCAGGGAATCGGACGCCGGGAATCAGAGGCGGGGAATCAGAGCTGGGGAATCAGAGGCGGGGAATCAGAGTTGGGGAATCAGAGGCGGGGAATCAGATATGGGGAAATAGAGGCGGGGAATCAGATATGGGGAATCAGAGGTGTGGAATCAGAGGTTGGGAATCAGAGGCAGGGAATCAGAGGCGGGGAAACAGAGGCGGGGAATCAGATATGGGGAATCAGAGGTGGCGAATCAAAGGCGGTGAAACAGAGATGGGGAATCAGGGCAGGGAATCAGAGGCAGGGAATCAGAGCTGGGGAAACAGAGGCGGGGAATCAGATATGGGAAATCAGAGGTGGGGAATCAGGGGCGGGGAATCAGTGGCAGGGAATCAGAGCTTGGGAATCAGAGGTGGGGAATCAGAGCTGGGGAAACAGAGGCGGGGAATCAGATATGGGGAATCAGAGGTGGGGAATCAGGGGCGGGGAATCAGTGGCAGGGAATCAGAGGCCGGGAATAAAAGGCGGGGAATCAGAGCTGGGGAATCAGAGGCGGGGAATCAGAGTTGGGGAATCAGAGGAGGGGAATCAGATATGGGGAAACAGAGGCCGGGAATCAGAGGCAGGCTAACAGAGGCGGGGAATCAGATATGGGGAATCAGAGGTGGGGAATTAGAGGTTGCGAATCAGAGGCGGGGAAACAGAGGCGGGGAATCAAATATAGGGAATCAGAGGTGGGGAATCAGAGGTTGTGTAATAAGAGATGGGGAATCAAGGCGGGGAATCAGAGGCAGGGAATCAGACGCGGGGAATCAGAGGCGGGGATTCAGAGCTGGGGAATCAGAGGCGGTGAATCAGAGTTGGGGAATCAGAGGCAGGGAATCAGATATGGGGAATCAGAGGCGGGGAATCAGAGGCGGGGAAACAGAGGCGGGGAATCAGATATGGGGAATCAGAATTGGGGAATCAGGGGCAGGGAATCAGTGGCAGGGAATCAGAGGCGGGGAATCAGAGGCGGGGAATCAGAGGCAGGGAATCAGACACGGGGAATCGGAGGCGGGGAATCAGAGATGGGGAATCAGAGGCGGGGAATCAGAGGCAGGGAATCGGACTCCGGGAATCAGAGTCGGGGAATCAGAGCGGGGGAATCAGAGGCGGGGAATCAGAGTTGGGGAATCAGAGGCGGGGAATCAGATATGGGGAAATAGAGGCGGGGAATCAGAAATGGGGAATCAGAGGTGTGGAATCAGAGGTTTGGAATCAGAGGCAGGGAATCAGAGTCGGGGAAACAGAGGCGGGGAATCAGATATGGGGAATCAGAGGTGGCGAATCAAAGGCGGTGAAACAGAGATGGGGAATCAGGGCAGGGAATCAAACACGGGGAATCAGAGCTGGGCAATCAGAGGCGGGGAATCAGAGTTGGGAATCAGAGGCGGGGAATCAGAGGCGGGGAAACAGAGGCGGGGAATCAGATATGGGGAATCAGAGGTGGGGAATCCGAGGTTGGGAATCAGAGGCAGGGAATCAGAGGCGGGGAATCAGAGGCAGGGTATCAGGGGCAGGGAATCAGTGGCAGGGAATCAGAGGCGGGGAATCAGAGGCGGGGAATCAGAGGCAGGGAATCAGACACGGGGAATCAGAGGCGGGGAATCAGAGATGGGGAATCAGAGGCGGGGAATCAGAGGCAGGGAATCGGACGCCGGGAATCAGAGTCGGGGAATCAGATATGTGGAATCAGAGGTGGCGAATCAAAGGCGGTGAAACAGAGATGGGGAATCAGAGGCGGGGAATCAGATATGTGGAATCAGAGGTGGCGAATCAAAGGCGGTGAAACAGAGATGGGGAATCAGGGCAGGGAATCAGAGGCAGGGAATCAAACACGGGGAATCAGAGCTGGGGAATCAGAGACGGGGAATCAGAGTTGGGAATCAGAGGCGGGGAATCAGAGGCGGGGAAACAGAGGCGGGGAATCAGATATGGGGAATCAGAGGTGGGGAATCAGAGGTTGGGAATCAGAGGCAGGGAATCAGAGGCGGGGAATCAGAGGCGGGGAATCAGAGGAAGGGAATCAGATGTGCGGAATCGGAGATGGGGAATCAGAGGCAGGGAATCAGAGGCGGGGAATCAGAGGCGGGGAATCAGAGGCCGGGAATCAGATATGGGGAAACTGAGGCGGGGAATCCGAGGCGGGCAAACAGTGGCGGGGAATCAGATATGGGGAATCAGAGGTGGGGAATCAGAGGTTGGGAATCAGAGGCAGGGAATCAGAGGCTTGGAATCAGATGCAGGGAATCAGATGCGGGGAATCAGAGGCGGGGAATCAGAGCTGGCGAATCAGAGGCTGGGAATCAGAGGTGGGCAATCAGAGGCGGGGAATCAGATATGGGGAATCAGAGGCGGGGAATCAGAGGCGGGGAAACAGATGCGGGGAATCAAATATAGGGAATCAGAGGTGGGGAATCAGAGGTTGTGAATCAGAGATGGGGAATCAAGGCGTGGAATCAGAGGCAGGGAATCAGACATGGGGAATCAGAGGCGGGGATTCAGAGCTGGGGAATCAGAGGCGGGGAATCAGAGTTGGGGAATCAGAGGCAGGGAATCAGATATGGGGAATCAGAGGGGGGGAATCAGAGGCGGAGAAACAGAGGCGGGGAATCAGATATGGGGAATCAGAGGTGGGGAATCAGGGGCAGGGAATCAGTGGCAGGGAATCAGAGGCGGGGAATCAGAGGCGGGGAATCAGAGGCAGGGAATCAGACACGGGGAATCAGAGGCGGGGAATCAGAGATGGGGAATCAGAGGCGGGGAATCAGAGGCAGGGAATCGGACGCCGGGAATCAGAGTCGGGGAATCAGAGCTGGGGAATCAGAGGCGGGGAATCAGAGTTGGGGAATCAGAGGCGGGGAATCAGATATGGGGAAATAGAGGCGGGGAATCAGATATGGGGAATCAGAGGTGTGGAATCAGAGGTTGTGAATCAGAGGAAGGGAATCAGAGTCGGGGAAACAGAAGCGGGGAATCAGATATGTGGAATCAGAGGTGGCGAATCAAAGGCGGTGAAACAGAGATGGGGAATCAGGGCAGGGAATCAGAGGCAGGGAATCAAACACGGGGAATCAGAGCTGGGAAATCAGAGACGGGGAATCAGAGTTGGGAATCAGAGGCGGGGAATCAGAGGCGGGGAAACAGAGGCGGGGAATCAGATATGGGGAATCAGAGGTGGGGAATCAGAGGTTGGGAATCAGAGGCAGGGAATCAGAGGCGGGGAATCAGAGGCGGGGAATCAGAGGAAGGGAATCAGATGTGCGGAATCGGAGATGGGGAATCAGAGGCAGGGAATCAGAGGCGGGGAATCAGAGGCGGGGAATCAGAGGCCGGGAATCAGATATGGGGAAACTGAGGCGGGGAATCCGAGGCGGGGAAACAGAGGCGGGGAATCAGATATGGGGAATCAGAGGTGGGGAATCAGAGGTTCGGAATCGGAGGCAGGGAATCAGAGGCTTGGAATCAGATGCAGGGAATCAGATGCGGGGAATCAGAGGCGGGGAATCAGAGCTGGGGAATCAGAGGTGGGGAATCAGATTTGGGGAATCAGAGGTGGGGACTTAGATATTGGGAAACAGAGGCGGGGAATCAGAGGCGGGGAAACAGAGGCGGGGAATCAGATATGGGGAATCAGAGGTGGGGAATCAGAGGCAGGGAATCAGATGTGCGGAATCAGAGATGGGGAATCAGAGGCAGGGAAACAGAATCAGAAGCAGGGAATCAGAGGCCGGGAATCAGAGGCCGGAATCAGATGCTGGGAATCAGAGGCCTGGAATCAGAGGCGGGGAATCAGAGGCAGGGAATCAGATGCGGGGAATCAGAGGCGGGGAATCAGAGCTGGGGAATCAGAGGCGGGGTATTAGAGTTGGGGAATCAGAGGCGGGGAATCAGAGTTGGGGAATCAGAGGCAGGGAATTGGATGTGCGGAATCAGAGATGGGGAATCAGAGGTGGGAATCAGAGGCGGTGAATCAGAGATGGGGAATCAGAGGCAGGGAATCAGAGGCGGGAAATCAGAGGCAGGGAATCAGACGCGGGGAATCTGAGGCGGGGAATCAGAGCTGGGGAATCAGAGGTGGGGAATCAGAGTTGGGGAATCAGAGGCAGGGAATTGGATGTGCGGAATCAGAGATGGGGAATCAGAGGTGGGGAATCAGAGGCGGTGAATCAGAGATGGGGAATCAGAGGCGGGGAATCAGAGGCAGGAAATCAGACACGGGGATTCAGAGGCTGGGAATCAGACGGGGGGAATCAAAGGCGGGGAATCAGAGCTGGGTAATCTGAGGCAGGGAATCAGAGTTGGGGATTCAGAGGCGGGGAATCAGATATGGGGAAACAGAGGCGGGGAATCAGAGGCGGGCAAACAGAGGCGGGGAATTAGATATGGGGAATCAGAGGTAGGGAATCAGAGGTGGTGAATCAGTGATGGGGAATCACAGGCGGGGAATCAGAGGCAGGGAATAGAACGCGGGGAATCAGAGGCAGGGAATCAGAGCTGGGGAATCAGAGGCGGGGAATCATAGTTGGGAATCAGAGGCGGGAATCAGATATGGGGAAACAGAGGCGGGGAATCAGAGGCGGGGAAACAGAGGCGGGGAATCAGATATGGGGAATCGGATGCAGGGAATCAGAGGCGGGGAATCAGAGCTGGGGAATCAGAGGCGGGGAATCAGAGTTGGGGCATCAGAGGTGGGGAATTAGATATAGGGAAACAGAGGAGGGGAATCAGCGGCGGGGAAACAGAGGCGGGGAATCAGATATGGAGAATCAGAGGTGGGGAATCAGAGGCGGGGAATCAGAGGCAGGGAATCGGACGCCGGGAATCAGAGGCGGGGAATCAGAGCTGGGGAATCAGAGGCGGGGTATTAGAGTTGGGGAATCAGAGGCGGGGAATCATAGCTGGGGAATCAGAGGCGGGGAATCAGAGTTGGGGCATCAGAGGTGGGGAATTAGATATCGGGAAACAGAGGTGGGGAATCAGAGGCGGGGAAACAGAGGCGGGGAATCAGATATGGGGAATCAGAGGTGGGGAATCAGAGGCAGGGAATCAGATGTGCGGAATCAGAGATGGGGAATCAGAGGCAGGGAATCAGAATCAGAAGCGGGGAATCAGAGGCCGGGAATCAGAGGCCGGGAATCAGATGCTGGGAATAAGAGGCCGGGAATCAGAGGTGGGGAATCAGAGTCCGGGAATCAGAGATGGGGATTCAGAGGCGGGGAATGAGATATGGAGAATCAGAGGCGGGGAATCAGAGGCCGGGAAACAGAGGTGGGGAATCAGATATGGGGAATCAGAGGTGGCGAATCAAAGGCGGTGAATCAGAGATGGGGAATCAGAGGCGGGGAATCAGAGGCAGGGAATCAGAGGCGGGGAAACAGAGGCGGGGAATCAAATATAGGGAATCAGAGGTGGGGAATCAGAGGTTGTGAATCAGAGATGGGGAATCAAGGCGGGGAATCAGAGGCAGGGAATCAGACACGGGGAATCAGAGGCGGGGATTCAGAGCTGGGGAATCAGAGGCGGGGAATCAGAGTTGGGGAATCAGAGGCAGGGAATCAGAAATGGGGAATCAGAGGGGGGGAATCAGAGGCGGAGAAACAGAGGCGGGGAATCAGATATGGGGAATCAGAGGTGGGGAATCAGGGGCAGGGAATCAGTGGCAGGGAATCAGAGGCGGGGAATCAGAGGCGGGGAATCAGAGGCAGGGAATCAGACACGGGGAATCAGAGGCGGGGAATAAGAGATGGGGAATCAGAGGCGGGGAATCAGAGGCAGGGAATCGGACGCCGGGAATCAGAGTCGGGGAATCAGAGCTGGGGAATCAGAGGCGGGGAATCAGAGTTGGAGAATCAGAGGCGGGGAATCAGATATGGGGAAATAGAGGCGGGGAATCAGATATGGGGAATCAGAGGTGTGGAATCAGAGGTTGTGAATCAGAGGAAGGGAATCAGAGTCGGGGAAACAGAAGCGGGGAATCAGATATGTGGAATCAGAGGTGGCGAATCAAAGGCGGTGAAACAGAGATGGGGAATCAGGGCAGGGAATCAGAGGCAGGGAATCAAACACGGGGAATCAGAGCTGGGGAATCAGAGACGGGGAATCAGAGTTGGGAATCAGAGGCGGGGAATCAGAGGCGGGGAAACAGAGGCGGGGAATCAGATATGGGGAATCAGAGGTGGGGAATCAGAGGTTGGGAATCAGAGGCAGGGAATCAGAGGCGGGGAATCAGAGGCGGGGAATCAGAGGAAGGGAATCAGATGTGCGGAATCGGAGATGGGGAATCAGAGGCAGGGAATCAGAGGCGGGGAATCAGAGGCGGGGAATCAGAGGCCGGGAATCAGATATGGGGAAACTGAGGCGGGGAATCCGAGGCGGGGAAACAGAGGCGGGGAATCAGATATGGGGAATCAGAGGTGGGGAATCAGAGGTTGGGAATCAGAGGCAGGGAATCAGAGGCTTGGAATCAGATGCAGGGAATCAGATGCGGGGAATCAGAGGCGGGGAATCAGAGCTGGGGAATCAGAGATGGGGAATCAGATTTGGGGAATCAGAGGTGGGGACTTAGATATTGGGAAACAGAGGCGGGGAATCAGAGGTGGGGAAACAGAGGCGGGGAATCAGATATGGGGAATCAGAGGTGGGGAATCAGAGGCAGGGAATCAGATGTGCGGAATCAGAGATGGGGAATCAGAGGCAGGGAAACAGAATCAGAAGCAGGGAATCAGAGGCCGGGAATCAGAGGCCGGAATCAGATGCTGGGAATCAGAGGCCTGGAATCAGAGGCGGGGAATCAGAGGCAGGGAATCAGATGCGGGGAATCAGAGGCGGGGAATCAGAGCTGGGGAATCAGAGGCGGGGTATTAGAGTTGGGGAATCAGAGGCGGGGAATCAGAGTTGGGGAATCAGAGGCAGGGAATTGGATGTGCGGAATCAGAGATGGGGAATCAGAGGTGGGGAATCAGAGGCGGTGAATCAGAGATGGGGAATCAGAGGCAGGGAATCAGAGGCGGGGAATCAGAGGCAGGGAATCAGACGCGGGGAATCTGAGGCGGGGAATCAGAGCTGGGGAATCAGAGGTGGGGAATCAGAGTTGGGGAATCAGAGGCAGGGAATTGGATGTGCGGAATCAGAGATGGGGAATCAGAGGTGGGGAATCAGAGGCGGTGAATCAGAGATGGGGAATCAGAGGCGGGGAATCAGAGGCAGGAAATCAGACACGGGGATTCAGAGGCTGGGAATCAGACTGGGGGAATCAAAGGCGGGGAATCAGAGCTGGGTAATCTGAGGCAGGGAATCAGAGTTGGGGATTCAGAGGCGGGGAATCAGATATGGGGAAACAGAGGCGGGGAATCAGAGGCGGGCAAACAGAGGCGGGGAATTAGATATGGGGAATCAGAGGTAGGGAATCAGAGGTGGTGAATCAGTGATGGGGAATCACAGGCGGGGAATCAGAGGCAGGGAATAGAACGCGGGGAATCAGAGGCAGGGAATCAGAGCTGGGGAATCAGAGGCGGGGAATCATAGTTGGGAATCAGATGCGGGAATCAGATATGGGGAAACAGAGGCGGGGAATCAGAGGCGGGGAAACAGAGGCGGGGAATCAGATATGGGGAATCGGATGCAGGGAATCAGAGGCGGGGAATCAGAGCTGGGGAATCAGAGGCGGGGAATCAGAGTTGGGGCATCAGAGGTGGGGAATTAGATATAGGGAAACAGAGGCGGGGAATCAGAGGCGGGGAAACAGAGGCGGGGAATCAGATATGGAGAATCAGAGGTGGGGAATCAGAGGCGGGGAATCAGAGGCAGGGAATCGGACGCCGGGAATCAGAGGCGGGGAATCAGAGCTGGGAAATCAGAGGCGGGGAATCAGAGTTGGGGAATCAGAGGCGGGGAATCAGATATGGGGAAATAGAGGCGGGGAATCAGATATGGGGAATCAGAGGTGTGGAATCAGAGGTTGGGAATCAGAGGCAGGGAATCAGAGGCGGGGAAACAGAGGCGGGGAATCAGATATGGGGAATCAGAGGTGGCGAATCAAAGGCGGTGAAACAGAGATGGGGAATCAGGGCAGGGAATCAGAGGCAGGGAATCAGAGCTGGGGAAACAGAGGCGGGGAATCTGATATGGGAAATCAGAGGTGGGGAATCAGGGGCGGGGAATCAGTGGCAGGGAATCAGAGCTTGGGAATCAGAGGTGGGGAATCAGAGCTGGGGAAACAGAGGCGGGGAATCAGATATGGGGAATCAGAGGTGGGGAATCAGGGGCGGGGAATCAGTGGCAGGGAATCAGAGGCCGGGAATAAAAGGCGGGGAATCAGAGCTGGGGAATCAGAGGCGGGGAATCAGAGTTGGGGAATCAGAGGAGGGGAATCAGATATGTGGAAACAGAGGCCGGGAATCAGAGGCAGGCTAACAGAGGCGGGGAATCAGATATGGGGAATCAGAGGTGGGGAATTAGAGGTTGCGAATCAGAGGCGGGGAAACAGAGGCGGGGAATCAAATATAGGGAATCAGAGGTGGGGAATCAGAGGTTGTGAATCAGAGATGGGGAATCAAGGCGGGGAATCAGAGGCAGGGAATCAGACGCGGGGAATCAGAGGCGGGGATTCAGAGCTGGGGAATCAGAGGCGGTGAATCAGAGTTGGGGAATCAGAGGCAGGGAATCAGATATGGGGAATCAGAGGCGGGGAATCAGAGGCGGGGAAACAGAGGCGGGGAATCAGATATGGGGAATCAGAATTGGGGAATCAGGGGTGGGGAATCAGAGGTTGGGAATCAGAGGCAGGGAATCAGAGGCGTGGAAACAGAGGCGGGGATTCAGATATGGGGAATCAGAGGTGGGGAATCAGGGGCGTGGAATCATTGGCAGGGAATTAGATGTGGTGAATCAGAGATGGGGAATCAGAGGCAGGGAATCAGAATCAGAAGCGGGGTATCAGTGGCCGGGAATCAGAGGAAGGTAATCAGAGGCAGGGGATCAAACACGGGGAATCAGAGGCTGGGAATCAGAGCTGGGGAATCAGAGGCGGGGAATCAGAGCTGGGGAATCACAGGCGGGGAATCAGAGATGGGGAATCAAGGGGGGAATCAGAGGCAGGGAATCAGATGCGGGGAATCAGAGGCGGGGAATCATAGATGGCGAATCAGAGGCGGGGAATCAGAGGTGGGCAATCAGAGGATGGGAATCAGATATGGGGAATCAGAGGCGGGGAATCAGAGCTGGGGAATCACAGGCGGGGAATCAGAGTTGGGGAATCAGAGGCGGGGAATCAGATATGGGGAAACAGAGGCGGGGAATCAGAGGCGGTGAAACAGAGGCGGGGAATCAGATATTGGGAATCAGAGGTGGGGAATCAGAGTTGGGGAATCAGAGTCGGGGACTTAGATATGGGGAAACAGAGGCGGGGAATCAGAGGCGGGGAAACAGACGCGGGGAATCAGAGGCGGGGAATCATAGTTGGGAATCAGAGGCGGGGAATCAAAGGCGGGGAAACAGAGGCGGGGAATCAGATATGGGGAATCGGATGCGGGGAATCAGAGGCGGGGAATCAGAGCTGGGGAATCAGAGGCGGGGTATCAGAGTTGGGGCATCTGAGGTGGGGAATTAGATATGGGGAAACAGAGGCGGGGAATCAGAGGCGGGGAAACAGAGGCGAGGAATCAGATATGGGGAATCAGAGGTGGGGAATCAGAGGCAGGGAATCAGATGTGCGGAATCAGAGATGGGGAATCAGAGGCAGGGAATCAGAATCAGAAGCGGGGAATCAGAGGCCGGGAATCAGAGGCCGGGATTCAGATGCCGGGAATAAGAGGCCGGGAATCAGAGGTGGGGAATCAGAGTCCGGGAATCAGAGATGGGGATTCAGAGGCGGGGAATGATATATGGGGAATCAGAGGCGGGGAATCAGAGGTGGGGTAACAGAGGTGGGGAATCAGATATGGGGAATCAGAGGTGGCGAATCAAAGGCGGTGAATCAGAGATGGGGAATCAGAGGCGGGGAATCAGAGGCATGGAATCAAACACGGGGAATCAGAGGCGGGGAATCAGAGCTGGGGAATCGGAGGCGGGGAATCAGAGTTGGGGAATCAGAGGCGGGGAATCAGATATGGGGAAACAGGGGCGGGGAATCAGAGGCAGGGAAACAGAGGCGGGGAATCAGATATGGGGAATCAGGGGTGGGGAATCAGAGGTTGGGAATCAGAGGCAGGGAATCAGAGGCGTGGAAACAGAGGCGGGGATTCAGATATGGGGAATCAGAGGTGGGGAATCAGGGGCGTGGAATCAGAGGCAGGGAATTAGATGTGGTGAATCAGAGATGGGGAATCAGAGGCAGGGAATCAGAATCAGAAGCGGGGTATCAGTGGCCGGGAATCAGAGGAAGGTAATCAGATACAGGGGATCAAACACGGGGAATCAGAGGCTGGGATTCAGAGCTGGGGAATCAGAGGCGGGGAATCAGAGCTGGGGAATCACAGGCGGCGAATCAGAGATGGGGAATCAAGGGGGGAATCAGAGGCAGGGAATCAGATGCGGGGAATCAGAGGCGGGGAATCATAGATGGCGAATCAGAGGCGGGGAATCAGAGGTGGGCAATCAGAGGATGGGAATCAGATATGGGGAATCAGAGGCGGGGAATCAGAGCTGGGGAATCACAGGCGGGGAATCAGAGTTGGGGAATCAGAGGCGGGGAATCAGATATGGGGAAACAGAGACGGGGAATCAGAGGCGGTGAAACAGAGGCGGGGAATCAGATATTGGGAATCAGAGGTGGGGAATCAGAGGTTGGGAATCAGAGGCCTGGAATCAGAGGCGGGGAATCAGAGGCAGGGAATCAGATGCGGGGAATCAGAGGAGGGGAATCAGAGCTGGGGAATCAGAGGCGGGGTATTAGAGTTGGGGAATCAGAGGCGGGGAATCAGACGCGGGGAATCAGAGGGGGGGAATCATAGCTGGCGAATCAGAGGCGGGGAATCAGAGGTGGGCAATCAGAGGCCGGGAATCAGAGGTGGTGAATCAGAGATGGGGAATCAGAGGCGGGGAAACAGAGGCAGGGAATCAGATGCGGGGAATCAGAGGCGGGGAATCAGAGCTGGGGAATCAGAGGCGGGGATTCAGAGTTGGGGAATCAGAGGCGGGGAATCAGAGGCGGGGAAACAAAGGCGGGGAATCAGATATGGGGAATCAGAGGTGGGGAATCAGAGGTTGGGAATCAGAAGCAGGGAATCAGAGGCGGGGAATCAGAGGCGGGGAATCAGAGGCAGGGAATCCGATGTGCGGAATCGGAGATGGGGAAACAGAGGCGGGGAATCAGATATGGGGAATCAGAGGTGGGGAATCAGAGGTTGGGAATCAGAGGCAGGGAATCAGAGGCTGGGAATCAGATGCAGGGAATCAGATGCGGGAAATCAGAGGCGGGGAATCAGAGCTGGGGAATCAGAGGTGGGGAATCAGAGTTGGGGAATCAGAGTCGGGGACTTAGATATGGGGAAACAGAGGCGGGGAATCAGAGGCGGGGAAACAGACGCGGGGAATCAGAGGCGGGGATTCAGAGCTGGGGAATCAGAGGCGGGGAATCAGAGTTGGGGAATCAGAGGCGGGGAATCAGATATGGGTAATCAGAGGCGGGGAATCAGAGGCGGGGAAACACAGGCAGGGAATCAGATATGGGGAATCAGAGGTGGGGTATCAGGGGCAGGGAATCAGTGGCAGGGAATCAGAGGCGGGGAATCAAGGCGGGGAATCAGAGGCAGGGAATCAGACACGGGGAATCAGATATGGGGAAACAGAGGCGGGGAATCAGAGGCGGGCAAACAGAGGCTGGGAATTAGATATGGGGAATCAGAGGTGGGGAATCAGAGGTGGTGAATCAGAGATGGGGAATCACAGGCGGGGAATCAGAGGCAGGGAATAGAACGCGGGGAATCAGAGGCGGGGAATCAGAGCTGGGGAATCAGAGGCGGGGAATCATAGTTGGGAATCAGAGGCGGGGAATCAGATAGGGGGAAACAGAGGCGGGGAATCAAAGGCGTGGAAACAGAGGCGGGGAATCAGATATGGGGAATCGGATGCGGGGAATCAGAGGCGGGGAATCAGAGCTGGGGAATCAGAGGCGGGGTATCAGAGTTGGGGCATCTGAGGTGGGGAATTAGATATGGGGAAACAGAGGCGGGGAATCAGAGGCGGGGAAACAGAGGCGAGGAATCAGATATGGGGAATCAGAGGTGGGGAATCAGAGGCAGGGAATCAGATGTGCGGAATCAGAGATGGGGAATCAGAGGCAGGGAATCAGAATCAGAAGCGGGGAATCAGAGGCCGGGAATCAGAGGCCGGGATTCAGATGCCGGGAATAAGAGGCCGGGAATCAGAGGTGGGGAATCAGAGTCCGGGAATCAGAGATGGGGATTCAGAGGCGGGGAATGATATATGGGGAATCAGAGGCGGGGAATCAGAGGTGGGGTAACAGAGGTGGGGAATCAGATATGGGGAATCAGAGGTGGCGAATCAAAGGCGGTGAATCAGAGATGGGGAATCAGAGGCGGGGAATCAGAGGCAGGGAATCAAACACGGGGAATCAGAGGCGGGGAATCAGAGCTGGGGAATCGGAGGCGGGGAATCAGAGTTGGGGAATCAGAGGCGGGGAATCAGATATGGGGAAACAGGGGCGGGGAATCAGAGGCAGGGAAACAGAGGCGGGGAATCAGATATGGGGAATCAGGGGTGGGGAATCAGAGGTTGGGAATCAGAGGCAGGGAATCAGAGGCGTGGAAACAGAGGCGGGGATTCAGATATGGGGAATCAGAGGTGGGGAATCAGGGGCGTGGAATCAGAGGCAGGGAATTAGATGTGGTGAATCAGAGATGGGGAATCAGAGGCAGGGAATCAGAATCAGAAGCGGGGTGTCAGTGGCCGGGAATCGGAGGAAGGTAATCAGAGGCAGGGGATCAAACACGGGGAATCAGAGGCTGGGAATCAGAGCTGGGGAATCAGAGGCGGGGAATCAGAGCTGGGGAATCACAGGCGGGGAATCAGAGATGGGGAATCAAGGGGGTAATCAGAGGCAGGGAATCAGATGCGGGGAATCAGAGGCGGGGAATCATAGATGGCGAATCAGAGGCGGGGAATCAGAGGTGGGCAATCAGAGGATGGGAATCAGATATGGGGAATCAGAGGCGGGGAATCAGAGCTGGGGAATCACAGGCGGGGAATCAGAGTTGGGGAATCAGAGGCGGGGAATCAGATATGGGGAAACAGAGGCGGGGAATCAGAGGCGGTGAAACAGAGGCGGGGAATCAGATATTGGGAATCAGAGGTGGGGAATCAGAGTTGGGGAATCAGAGTCGGGGACTTAGATATGGGGAAACAGAGGCGGGGAATCAGAGGCGGGGAAACAGACGCGGGGAATCAGAGGCGGGGAATCATAGTTGGGAATCAGAGGCGGGGAATCAAAGGCGGGGAAACAGAGGCGGGGAATCAGATATGGGGAATCGGATGCGGGGAATCAGAGGCGGGGAATCAGAGCTGGGGAATCAGAGGCGGGGTATCATAGTTGGGGCATCTGAGGTGGGGAATTAGATATGGGGAAACAGAGGCGGGGAATCAGAGGCGGGGAAACAGAGGCGAGGAATCAGATATGGGGAATCAGAGGTGGAGAATCAGAGGCAGGGAATCAGATGTGCGGAATCAGAGATGGGGAATCAGAGGCAGGGAATCAGAATCAGAAGCGGGGAATCAGAGGCCGGGAATCAGAGGCCGGGATTCAGATGCCGGGAATAAGAGGCCGGGAATCAGAGGTGGGGAATCAGAGTCCGGGAATCAGAGATGGGGATTCAGAGGCGGGGAATGATATATGGGGAATCAGAGGCGGGGAATCAGAGGTGGGGTAACAGAGGTGGGGAATCAGATATGGGGAATCAGAGGTGGCGAATCAAAGGCGGTGAATCAGAGATGGGGAATCAGAGGCGGGGAATCAGAGGCAGGGAATCAAACACGGGGAATCAGAGGCGGGGAATCAGAGCTGGGGAATCGGAGGCGGGGAATCAGAGTTGGGGAATCAGAGGCGGGGAATCAGATATGGGGAAACAGGGGCGGGGAATCAGAGGCAGGGAAACAGAGGCGGGGAATCAGATATGGGGAATCAGGGGTGGGGAATCAGAGGTTGGGAATCAGAGGCAGGGAATCAGAGGCGTGGAAACAGAGGCGGGGATTCAGATATGGGGAATCAGAGGTGGGGAATCAGGGGCGTGGAATCAGAGGCAGGGAATTAGATGTGGTGAATCAGAGATGGGGAATCAGAGGCAGGGAATCAGAATCAGAAGCGGGGTATCAGTGGCCGGGAATCAGAGGAAGGTAATCAGAGGCAGGGGATCAAACACGGGGAATCAGAGGCTGGGAATCAGAGCTGGGGAATCAGAGGCGGGGAATCAGAGCTGGGGAATCACAGGCGGGGAATCAGAGATGGGGAATCAAGGGGGGAATCAGAGGCAGGGAATCAGATGCGGGGAATCAGAGGCGGGGAATCATAGATGGCGAATCAGAGGCGGGGAATCAGAGGTGGGCAATCAGAGGATGGGAATCAGATATGGGGCATCAGAGGCGGGGAATCAGAGCTGGGGAATCACAGGCGGGGAATCAGAGTTGGGGAATCAGAGGCGGGGAATCAGATATGGGGAAACAGAGGCGGGGAATCAGAGGCGGTGAAACAGAGGCGGGGAATCAGATATTGGGAATCAGAGGTGGGGAATCAGAGGTTGGGAATCAGAGGCCTGGAATCAGAGGCGGGGAATCAGAGGCAGGGAATCAGATGCGGGGAATCAGAGGAGGGGAATCAGAGCTGGGGAATCAGAGGCGGGGTATTAGAGTTGGGGAATCAGAGGCGGGGAATCAGACGCGGGGAATCAGAGGGGGGGAATCATAGCTGGCGAATCAGAGGCGGGGAATCAGAGGTGGGCAATCAGAGGCCGGGAATCAGAGGTGGTGAATCAGAGATGGGGAATCAGAGGCGGGGAATCAGTGGCAGGGAATCAGATATGGGGAATCAGAGGCGTGGAATCAGAGGCAGGGAATCAGACACTGGGAATCAGACACGGGGAATCAGAGGTGGGGAATCAGAGGCGGGGAATCAGAGGCAGGAAATCAGACACGGGGATTCAGAGGCTGGGAATCAGACGGGGGGAGTCAAAGGCGGGGAATCAGAGCTGGGGAATCAGAGGCAGGGAATCAGAGGCGGGGAATCAGATATGGGGAATCAGAGGCTGGTATTCAGAGGCGGGGAATCAGAGGCAGGGAATCAGACACAGGGAATCAGAGGTGGGGAATCAGAGATGGGGAATCAGAGGCGGGGAATCAGAGTTGGGGAATCAGAGGCAGGGAATCGGATGTGCGGAATCAGAGATGGGGAAACAGAGGTGGGGAATCAGAGGCGGTGAATCAGAGATGGGGAATCAGAGGCGGGGAATCAAAGGCAGGAAATCAGACACGGGGATTCAGAGGCTGGGAATCAGACGGGGGGAATCAAAGGCGGGGAATCAGAGCTGGGGAATCAGAGGCAGGGAATCAGAGTTAGGGATTCAGAGACGGGGAATCAGATATGGGGAAACAGAGGCGGGGAATCAGAGGCGGGCAAACAGAGGCGGGGAATTAGATATGGGGAATCAGATGTGGGGAATCAGAGGTGGTGAATCAGTGATGGGGAATCACAGGCGGGGAATCAGAGGCAGGGAATAGAACGCAGGGAATCAGAGGCAGGGAATCAGAGCTGGGGAATCAGAGGCGGGGAATCATAGTTTGGAATCAGAGGCGGGGAATCAGATATGGGGAAACAGAGGCGGGGAATCAGAGGCGGGGAAACAGAGGCGGGGAATCAGATATGGGGAATCGGATGCGGGGAATCAGAGGCGGGGAATCAGAGCTGGGGAATCAGAGGCGGGGAATCAGAGTTGGGGCATCAGAGGTGGGGAATTAGATATAGGGAAACAGAGGCGGGGAATCAGAGGCGGGGAAACAGAGGCGGGGAATCAGATATGGGGAATCAGAGGTGGGGAATCAGAGGCAGGGAATCAGATGTGCGGAATCAGAGATGGGGAATCAGAGGCAGGGAATCAGAATCAGAAGCGGGGAATCAGAGGCTGGGAATCAGAGGCCGGGAATCAGATGCTGGGAATAAGATGCCGGGAATCAGAGGTGGGGAATCAGAGTCCGGGAATCAGAGATGGGGATTCAGAGGCGGGGAATGAGATATGGAGAATCAGAGGCGGGGAATCAGAGGCCGGGAAACAGAGGTGGGGAATCAGATATGGGGAATCAGAGGTGGCGAATCAAAGGCGGTGAATCAGAGATGGGGAATCAGAGGCGGGGAATCAGAGGCAGGGAATCAGATGCGGGGAATCAGAGGCGGGGAATCAGAGTTGGCGAATCAGAGGCGGGGAATCAGAGGTGGGCAATCAGAGCCGGGGAATCAGATATGGGGAATCAGAGGCGGGGAATCAGAGGCGGGGAAACAGAGGTGGGGAATCAGATATGGGGAAACAGAGGTGGCGAATCAAAGGCGGTGAATCAGAGATGGGGAATCAGAGGCGGGGAATCAGAGGCAGGGAATCAAAAACGGGGAATCAGAGGCGGGGAATCAGAGCTGGGGAATCAGAGGCGGGGAAGCAGAGTAGGAGAATCAGAGGTGGGGAATCAGATATGGGGAAACAGGGGCGGGGAATCAGAGGCTGGGAAACAGAGGCGGGGAATCAGATATGGGGAATCAGAGGTGTGGAATCAGAGGTTGGGTATCAGAGGCGGGGAAACAGAGGAGGCGAATCAGATATGGGGAATCAGAGGTGGCGAATTAAAGGCGGTGAATCAGAGATGGGGAATCAGGGCAGGGAATCAGAGGCAGGGAATCAAACACGGGGAATCAGAGGCGTGGAATCAGAGCTGGGGAATCAGAGGCGGGGATTCAGAGTTGGGGAATCAGAGGCGGGGAATCAGAGGCGGGGAAACAGAGGCGGGGAATCAGATATGGGGAATCAGAGGTGGGGAATCAGAGGTTGGGAATCAGAAGCAGGGAATCAGAGGCGGGGAATCAGAGGCGGGGAATCAGAGGCAGGAAATCCGATGTGCGGAATCAGAGGTGGGCAATCAGAGGATGGGAATCAGATATGGGGCATCAGAGGCGGGGAATCAGAGCTGGGGAATCACAGGCGGGGAATCAGAGTTGGGGAATCAGAGGCGGGGAATCAGATATGGGGAAACAGAGGCGGGGAATCAGAGGCGGGGAAACAGAGGCGGGGAATCAGATATGGGGAATCGGATGCAGGGAATCAGAGGCGGGGAATCAGAGCTGGGGAATCAGAGGCGGGGAATCAGAGTTGGGGCATCAGAGGTGGGGAATTAGATATAGGGAAACAGAGGCGGGGAATCAGAGGCGGGGAAACAGAGGCGGGGAATCAGATATGGAGAATCAGAGGTGGGGAATCAGAGGCGGGGAATCAGAGGCAGGGAATCGGACGCCGGGAATCAGAGGCGGGGAATCAGAGCTGGGAAATCAGAGGCGGGGAATCAGAGTTGGGGAATCAGAGGCGGGGAATCAGATATGGGGAAATAGAGGCGGGGAATCAGATATGGGGAATCAGAGGTGTGGAATCAGAGGTTGGGAATCAGAGGCAGGGAATCAGAGGCGGGGAAACAGAGGCGGGGAATCAGATATGGGGAATCAGAGGTGGCGAATCAAAGGCGGTGAAACAGAGATGGGGAATCAGGGCAGGGAATCAGAGGCAGGGAATCAGAGCTGGGGAAACAGAGGCGGGGAATCTGATATGGGAAATCAGAGGTGGGGAATCAGGGGCGGGGAATCAGTGGCAGGGAATCAGAGCTTGGGAATCAGAGGTGGGGAATCAGAGCTGGGGAAACAGAGGCGGGGAATCAGATATGGGGAATCAGAGGTGGGGAATCAGGGGCGGGGAATCAGTGGCAGGGAATCAGAGGCCGGGAATAAAAGGCGGGGAATCAGAGCTGGGGAATCAGAGGCGGGGAATCAGAGTTGGGGAATCAGAGGAGGGGAATCAGATATGTGGAAACAGAGGCCGGGAATCAGAGGCAGGCTAACAGAGGCGGGGAATCAGATATGGGGAATCAGAGGTGGGGAATTAGAGGTTGCGAATCAGAGGCGGGGAAACAGAGGCGGGGAATCAAATATAGGGAATCAGAGGTGGGGAATCAGAGGTTGTGAATCAGAGATGGGGAATCAAGGCGGGGAATCAGAGGCAGGGAATCAGACGCGGGGAATCAGAGGCGGGGATTCAGAGCTGGGGAATCAGAGGCGGTGAATCAGAGTTGGGGAATCAGAGGCAGGGAATCAGATATGGGGAATCAGAGGCGGGGAATCAGAGGCGGGGAAACAGAGGCGGGGAATCAGATATGGGGAATCAGAATTGGGGAATCAGGGGTGGGGAATCAGAGGTTGGGAATCAGAGGCAGGGAATCAGAGGCGTGGAAACAGAGGCGGGGATTCAGATATGGGGAATCAGAGGTGGGGAATCAGGGGCGTGGAATCATTGGCAGGGAATTAGATGTGGTGAATCAGAGATGGGGAATCAGAGGCAGGGAATCAGAATCAGAAGCGGGGTATCAGTGGCCGGGAATCAGAGGAAGGTAATCAGAGGCAGGGGATCAAACACGGGGAATCAGAGGCTGGGAATCAGAGCTGGGGAATCAGAGGCGGGGAATCAGAGCTGGGGAATCACAGGCGGGGAATCAGAGATGGGGAATCAAGGGGGGAATCAGAGGCAGGGAATCAGATGCGGGGAATCAGAGGCGGGGAATCATAGATGGCGAATCAGAGGCGGGGAATCAGAGGTGGGCAATCAGAGGATGGGAATCAGATATGGGGAATCAGAGGCGGGGAATCAGAGCTGGGGAATCACAGGCGGGGAATCAGAGTTGGGGAATCAGAGGCGGGGAATCAGATATGGGGAAACAGAGGCGGGGAATCAGAGGCGGTGAAACAGAGGCGGGGAATCAGATATTGGGAATCAGAGGTGGGGAATCAGAGTTGGGGAATCAGAGTCGGGGACTTAGATATGGGGAAACAGAGGCGGGGAATCAGAGGCGGGGAAACAGACGCGGGGAATCAGAGGCGGGGAATCATAGTTGGGAATCAGAGGCGGGGAATCAAAGGCGGGGAAACAGAGGCGGGGAATCAGATATGGGGAATCGGATGCGGGGAATCAGAGGCGGGGAATCAGAGCTGGGGAATCAGAGGCGGGGTATCAGAGTTGGGGCATCTGAGGTGGGGAATTAGATATGGGGAAACAGAGGCGGGGAATCAGAGGCGGGGAAACAGAGGCGAGGAATCAGATATGGGGAATCAGAGGTGGGGAATCAGAGGCAGGGAATCAGATGTGCGGAATCAGAGATGGGGAATCAGAGGCAGGGAATCAGAATCAGAAGCGGGGAATCAGAGGCCGGGAATCAGAGGCCGGGATTCAGATGCCGGGAATAAGAGGCCGGGAATCAGAGGTGGGGAATCAGAGTCCGGGAATCAGAGATGGGGATTCAGAGGCGGGGAATGATATATGGGGAATCAGAGGCGGGGAATCAGAGGTGGGGTAACAGAGGTGGGGAATCAGATATGGGGAATCAGAGGTGGCGAATCAAAGGCGGTGAATCAGAGATGGGGAATCAGAGGCGGGGAATCAGAGGCATGGAATCAAACACGGGGAATCAGAGGCGGGGAATCAGAGCTGGGGAATCGGAGGCGGGGAATCAGAGTTGGGGAATCAGAGGCGGGGAATCAGATATGGGGAAACAGGGGCGGGGAATCAGAGGCAGGGAAACAGAGGCGGGGAATCAGATATGGGGAATCAGGGGTGGGGAATCAGAGGTTGGGAATCAGAGGCAGGGAATCAGAGGCGTGGAAACAGAGGCGGGGATTCAGATATGGGGAATCAGAGGTGGGGAATCAGGGGCGTGGAATCAGAGGCAGGGAATTAGATGTGGTGAATCAGAGATGGGGAATCAGAGGCAGGGAATCAGAATCAGAAGCGGGGTATCAGTGGCCGGGAATCAGAGGAAGGTAATCAGATACAGGGGATCAAACACGGGGAATCAGAGGCTGGGATTCAGAGCTGGGGAATCAGAGGCGGGGAATCAGAGCTGGGGAATCACAGGCGGCGAATCAGAGATGGGGAATCAAGGGGGGAATCAGAGGCAGGGAATCAGATGCGGGGAATCAGAGGCGGGGAATCATAGATGGCGAATCAGAGGCGGGGAATCAGAGGTGGGCAATCAGAGGATGGGAATCAGATATGGGGAATCAGAGGCGGGGAATCAGAGCTGGGGAATCACAGGCGGGGAATCAGAGTTGGGGAATCAGAGGCGGGGAATCAGATATGGGGAAACAGAGGCGGGGAATCAGAGGCGGTGAAACAGAGGCGGGGAATCAGATATTGGGAATCAGAGGTGGGGAATCAGAGGTTGGGAATCAGAGGCCTGGAATCAGAGGCGGGGAATCAGAGGCAGGGAATCAGATGCGGGGAATCAGAGGAGGGGAATCAGAGCTGGGGAATCAGAGGCGGGGTATTAGAGTTGGGGAATCAGAGGCGGGGAATCAGACGCGGGGAATCAGAGGGGGGGAATCATAGCTGGCGAATCAGAGGCGGGGAATCAGAGGTGGGCAATCAGAGGCCGGGAATCAGAGGTGGTGAATCAGAGATGGGGAATCAGAGGCGGGGAAACAGAGGCAGGGAATCAGATGCGGGGAATCAGAGGCGGGGAATCAGAGCTGGGGAATAAGAGGCGGGGATTCAGAGTTGGGGAATCAGAGGCGGGGAATCAGAGGCGGGGAAACAAAGGCGGGGAATCAGATATGGGGAATCAGAGGTGGGGAATCAGAGGTTGGGAATCAGAAGCAGGGAATCAGAGGCGGGGAATCAGAGGCGGGGAATCAGAGGCAGGGAATCCGATGTGCGGAATCGGAGATGGGGAAACAGAGGCGGGGAATCAGATATGGGGAATCAGAGGTGGGGAATCAGAGGTTGGGAATCAGAGGCAGGGAATCAGAGGCTGGGAATCAGATGCAGGGAATCAGATGCGGGAAATCAGAGGCGGGGAATCAGAGCTGGGGAATCAGAGGTGGGGAATCAGAGTTGGGGAATCAGAGTCGGGGACTTAGATATGGGGAAACAGAGGCGGGGAATCAGAGGCGGGGAAACAGACGCGGGGAATCAGAGGCGGGGATTCAGAGCTGGGGAATCAGAGGCGGGGAATCAGAGTTGGGGAATCAGAGGCGGGGAATCAGATATGGGTAATCAGAGGCGGGGAATCAGAGGCGGGGAAACACAGGCAGGGAATCAGATATGGGGAATCAGAGGTGGGGTATCAGGGGCAGGGAATCAGTGGCAGGGAATCAGAGGCGGGGAATCAAGGCGGGGAATCAGAGGCAGGGAATCAGACACGGGGAATCAGATATGGGGAAACAGAGGCGGGGAATCAGAGGCGGGCAAACAGAGGCTGGGAATTAGATATGGGGAATCAGAGGTGGGGAATCAGAGGTGGTGAATCAGAGATGGGGAATCACAGGCGGGGAATCAGAGGCAGGGAATAGAACGCGGGGAATCAGAGGCGGGGAATCAGAGCTGGGGAATCAGAGGCGGGGAATCATAGTTGGGAATCAGAGGCGGGGAATCAGATAGGGGGAAACAGAGGCGGGGAATCAAAGGCGTGGAAACAGAGGCGGGGAATCAGATATGGGGAATCGGATGCGGGGAATCAGAGGCGGGGAATCAGAGCTGGGGAATCAGAGGCGGGGTATCAGAGTTGGGGCATCTGAGGTGGGGAATTAGATATGGGGAAACAGAGGCGGGGAATCAGAGGCGGGGAAACAGAGGCGAGGAATCAGATATGGGGAATCAGAGGTGGGGAATCAGAGGCAGGGAATCAGATGTGCGGAATCAGAGATGGGGAATCAGAGGCAGGGAATCAGAATCAGAAGCGGGGAATCAGAGGCCGGGAATCAGAGGCCGGGATTCAGATGCCGGGAATAAGAGGCCGGGAATCAGAGGTGGGGAATCAGAGTCCGGGAATCAGAGATGGGGATTCAGAGGCGGGGAATGATATATGGGGAATCAGAGGCGGGGAATCAGAGGTGGGGTAACAGAGGTGGGGAATCAGATATGGGGAATCAGAGGTGGCGAATCAAAGGCGGTGAATCAGAGATGGGGAATCAGAGGCGGGGAATCAGAGGCAGGGAATCAAACACGGGGAATCAGAGGCGGGGAATCAGAGCTGGGGAATCGGAGGCGGGGAATCAGAGTTGGGGAATCAGAGGCGGGGAATCAGATATGGGGAAACAGGGGCGGGGAATCAGAGGCAGGGAAACAGAGGCGGGGAATCAGATATGGGGAATCAGGGGTGGGGAATCAGAGGTTGGGAATCAGAGGCAGGGAATCAGAGGCGTGGAAACAGAGGCGGGGATTCAGATATGGGGAATCAGAGGTGGGGAATCAGGGGCGTGGAATCAGAGGCAGGGAATTAGATGTGGTGAATCAGAGATGGGGAATCAGAGGCAGGGAATCAGAATCAGAAGCGGGGTGTCAGTGGCCGGGAATCGGAGGAAGGTAATCAGAGGCAGGGGATCAAACACGGGGAATCAGAGGCTGGGAATCAGAGCTGGGGAATCAGAGGCGGGGAATCAGAGCTGGGGAATCACAGGCGGGGAATCAGAGATGGGGAATCAAGGGGGTAATCAGAGGCAGGGAATCAGATGCGGGGAATCAGAGGCGGGGAATCATAGATGGCGAATCAGAGGCGGGGAATCAGAGGTGGGCAATCAGAGGATGGGAATCAGATATGGGGAATCAGAGGCGGGGAATCAGAGCTGGGGAATCACAGGCGGGGAATCAGAGTTGGGGAATCAGAGGCGGGGAATCAGATATGGGGAAACAGAGGCGGGGAATCAGAGGCGGTGAAACAGAGGCGGGGAATCAGATATTGGGAATCAGAGGTGGGGAATCAGAGTTGGGGAATCAGAGTCGGGGACTTAGATATGGGGAAACAGAGGCGGGGAATCAGAGGCGGGGAAACAGACGCGGGGAATCAGAGGCGGGGAATCATAGTTGGGAATCAGAGGCGGGGAATCAAAGGCGGGGAAACAGAGGCGGGGAATCAGATATGGGGAATCGGATGCGGGGAATCAGAGGCGGGGAATCAGAGCTGGGGAATCAGAGGCGGGGTATCAGAGTTGGGGCATCTGAGGTGGGGAATTAGATATGGGGAAACAGAGGCGGGGAATCAGAGGCGGGGAAACAGAGGCGAGGAATCAGATATGGGGAATCAGAGGTGGAGAATCAGAGGCAGGGAATCAGATGTGCGGAATCAGAGATGGGGAATCAGAGGCAGGGAATCAGAATCAGAAGCGGGGAATCAGAGGCCGGGAATCAGAGGCCGGGATTCAGATGCCGGGAATAAGAGGCCGGGAATCAGAGGTGGGGAATCAGAGTCCGGGAATCAGAGATGGGGATTCAGAGGCGGGGAATGATATATGGGGAATCAGAGGCGGGGAATCAGAGGTGGGGTAACAGAGGTGGGGAATCAGATATGGGGAATCAGAGGTGGCGAATCAAAGGCGGTGAATCAGAGATGGGGAATCAGAGGCGGGGAATCAGAGGCAGGGAATCAAACACGGGGAATCAGAGGCGGGGAATCAGAGCTGGGGAATCGGAGGCGGGGAATCAGAGTTGGGGAATCAGAGGCGGGGAATCAGATATGGGGAAACAGGGGCGGGGAATCAGAGGCAGGGAAACAGAGGCGGGGAATCAGATATGGGGAATCAGGGGTGGGGAATCAGAGGTTGGGAATCAGAGGCAGGGAATCAGAGGCGTGGAAACAGAGGCGGGGATTCAGATATGGGGAATCAGAGGTGGGGAATCAGGGGCGTGGAATCAGAGGCAGGGAATTAGATGTGGTGAATCAGAGATGGGGAATCAGAGGCAGGGAATCAGAATCAGAAGCGGGGTATCAGTGGCCGGGAATCAGAGGAAGGTAATCAGAGGCAGGGGATCAAACACGGGGAATCAGAGGCTGGGAATCAGAGCTGGGGAATCAGAGGCGGGGAATCAGAGCTGGGGAATCACAGGCGGGGAATCAGAGATGGGGAATCAAGGGGGGAATCAGAGGCAGGGAATCAGATGCGGGGAATCAGAGGCGGGGAATCATAGATGGCGAATCAGAGGCGGGGAATCAGAGGTGGGCAATCAGAGGATGGGAATCAGATATGGGGCATCAGAGGCGGGGAATCAGAGCTGGGGAATCACAGGCGGGGAATCAGAGTTGGGGAATCAGAGGCGGGGAATCAGATATGGGGAAACAGAGGCGGGGAATCAGAGGCGGTGAAACAGAGGCGGGGAATCAGATATTGGGAATCAGAGGTGGGGAATCAGAGGTTGGGAATCAGAGGCCTGGAATCAGAGGCGGGGAATCAGAGGCAGGGAATCAGATGCGGGGAATCAGAGGAGGGGAATCAGAGCTGGGGAATCAGAGGCGGGGTATTAGAGTTGGGGAATCAGAGGCGGGGAATCAGACGCGGGGAATCAGAGGGGGGGAATCATAGCTGGCGAATCAGAGGCGGGGAATCAGAGGTGGGCAATCAGAGGCCGGGAATCAGAGGTGGTGAATCAGAGATGGGGAATCAGAGGCGGGGAATCAGTGGCAGGGAATCAGATATGGGGAATCAGAGGCGTGGAATCAGAGGCAGGGAATCAGACACTGGGAATCAGACACGGGGAATCAGAGGTGGGGAATCAGAGGCGGGGAATCAGAGGCAGGAAATCAGACACGGGGATTCAGAGGCTGGGAATCAGACGGGGGGAGTCAAAGGCGGGGAATCAGAGCTGGGGAATCAGAGGCAGGGAATCAGAGGCGGGGAATCAGATATGGGGAATCAGAGGCTGGTATTCAGAGGCGGGGAATCAGAGGCAGGGAATCAGACACAGGGAATCAGAGGTGGGGAATCAGAGATGGGGAATCAGAGGCGGGGAATCAGAGTTGGGGAATCAGAGGCAGGGAATCGGATGTGCGGAATCAGAGATGGGGAAACAGAGGTGGGGAATCAGAGGCGGTGAATCAGAGATGGGGAATCAGAGGCGGGGAATCAAAGGCAGGAAATCAGACACGGGGATTCAGAGGCTGGGAATCAGACGGGGGGAATCAAAGGCGGGGAATCAGAGCTGGGGAATCAGAGGCAGGGAATCAGAGTTAGGGATTCAGAGACGGGGAATCAGATATGGGGAAACAGAGGCGGGGAATCAGAGGCGGGCAAACAGAGGCGGGGAATTAGATATGGGGAATCAGATGTGGGGAATCAGAGGTGGTGAATCAGTGATGGGGAATCACAGGCGGGGAATCAGAGGCAGGGAATAGAACGCAGGGAATCAGAGGCAGGGAATCAGAGCTGGGGAATCAGAGGCGGGGAATCATAGTTTGGAATCAGAGGCGGGGAATCAGATATGGGGAAACAGAGGCGGGGAATCAGAGGCGGGGAAACAGAGGCGGGGAATCAGATATGGGGAATCGGATGCGGGGAATCAGAGGCGGGGAATCAGAGCTGGGGAATCAGAGGCGGGGAATCAGAGTTGGGGCATCAGAGGTGGGGAATTAGATATAGGGAAACAGAGGCGGGGAATCAGAGGCGGGGAAACAGAGGCGGGGAATCAGATATGGGGAATCAGAGGTGGGGAATCAGAGGCAGGGAATCAGATGTGCGGAATCAGAGATGGGGAATCAGAGGCAGGGAATCAGAATCAGAAGCGGGGAATCAGAGGCTGGGAATCAGAGGCCGGGAATCAGATGCTGGGAATAAGATGCCGGGAATCAGAGGTGGGGAATCAGAGTCCGGGAATCAGAGATGGGGATTCAGAGGCGGGGAATGAGATATGGAGAATCAGAGGCGGGGAATCAGAGGCCGGGAAACAGAGGTGGGGAATCAGATATGGGGAATCAGAGGTGGCGAATCAAAGGCGGTGAATCAGAGATGGGGAATCAGAGGCGGGGAATCAGAGGCAGGGAATCAGATGCGGGGAATCAGAGGCGGGGAATCAGAGTTGGCGAATCAGAGGCGGGGAATCAGAGGTGGGCAATCAGAGCCGGGGAATCAGATATGGGGAATCAGAGGCGGGGAATCAGAGGCGGGGAAACAGAGGTGGGGAATCAGATATGGGGAAACAGAGGTGGCGAATCAAAGGCGGTGAATCAGAGATGGGGAATCAGAGGCGGGGAATCAGAGGCAGGGAATCAAAAACGGGGAATCAGAGGCGGGGAATCAGAGCTGGGGAATCAGAGGCGGGGAAGCAGAGTAGGAGAATCAGAGGTGGGGAATCAGATATGGGGAAACAGGGGCGGGGAATCAGAGGCTGGGAAACAGAGGCGGGGAATCAGATATGGGGAATCAGAGGTGTGGAATCAGAGGTTGGGTATCAGAGGCGGGGAAACAGAGGAGGGGAATCAGATATGGGGAATCAGAGGTGGCGAATTAAAGGCGGTGAATCAGAGATGGGGAATCAGGGCAGGGAATCAGAGGCAGGGAATCAAACACGGGGAATCAGAGGCGTGGAATCAGAGCTGGGGAATCAGAGGCGGGGATTCAGAGTTGGGGAATCAGAGGCGGGGAATCAGAGGCGGGGAAACAGAGGCGGGGAATCAGATATGGGGAATCAGAGGTGGGGAATCAGAGGTTGGGAATCAGAAGCAGGGAATCAGAGGCGGGGAATCAGAGGCGGGGAATCAGAGGCAGGAAATCCGATGTGCGGAATCGGAGATGGGGAAT
Source organism: Narcine bancroftii (assembly GCF_036971445.1). Classification (NCBI taxonomy): domain Eukaryota; kingdom Metazoa; phylum Chordata; class Chondrichthyes; order Torpediniformes; family Narcinidae; genus Narcine; species Narcine bancroftii. Next base: position 106,495,753 of record NC_091474.1, on the reverse strand, counting down.
CAGAGGCAGGGAATCAGAGGCGGGGAATCAGAGGCGGGGAATCAGAGGCCGGGAATCAGATATGGGGAAACAGAGGCGGGGAATCAGAGGCGGGGAAACAGAGGCGGGGAATCAGATATGGGGAATCAGAGGTGGGGAATCAGAGGTTGGGAATCAGAGGCAGGGAATCAGAGGCTGGGAATCAGATGCAGGGAATCAGATGCGGGGAATCAGAGGCGGGGAATCAGAGCTGGGGAATCAGAGGTGGGGAATCAGAGTTGGGGAATCAGAGTCGGGGACTTAGATATGGGGAAACAGAGGCAGGGAATCAGAGGCGGGGAAACAGACACGGGGAATCAGAGGCGGGTATCAGAGCTGGGGAATCAGAGGTGGGGAATCAGAGTTGGGGAATCAGAGGCGGGGAATCAGAGGCGGGGAATCAGAGGCAGGGAATCAGAGGCGGGGAAACAGAGGCAGGGAATCAGATATGGGGAATCAGAGGTGGGGTATCAGGGGCAGGGAATCAGTGGCAGGGAATCAGAGGCGGGGAATCAGAGGCGGGGAATCAGAGGCAGGGAATCAGACACGGGGAATCAGATATGGGGAAACAGAGGCGGGGAATCAGAGGCGGGCAAACAGAGGCGGGGAATTAGATAAGGGGAATCAGAGGTGGGGAATCAGAGGTGGTGAATCAGAGATGGGGAATCACAGGCGGGGAATCAGAGGCAGGGAATAGAACGCGGGGAATCAGAGGCGGGGAATCAGAGCTGGGGAATCAGAGGCGGGAAATCATAGTTGGGAATCAGAGGCGGGGAATCAGATATGGGGAAACAGAGGCGGGGAATCAAAGGCGGGGAAACAGAGGCGGGGAATCAGATATGGGGAATCGGATGCGGGGAATCAGAGGCGGGGAATCAGAGCTGGGGAATCAGAGGCGGGGTATCAGAGTTGGGGCATCAGAGGTGGGGAATTAGATATGGGGAAACAGAGGCGGGGAATCAGAGGCGGGGAAACAGAGGTGGGGAATCAGATATGGGGAATCAGAGGTGGGGAATCAGAGGCAGGGAATCAGATGTGCGGAATCAGAGATGGGGAATCAGAGGCAGGGAATCAGAATCAGAAGCGGGGAATCAGAGGCCGGGAATCAGAGGCCGGGATTCAGATGCCGGGAATAAGAGGCCGGGAATCAGAGGTGGGGAATCAGAGTCCGGGAATCAGAGATGGGGATTCAGAGGCGGGGAATGATATATGGGGAATCAGAGGCGGGGAATCAGATATGGGGAATCAGAGGCGGGGAATCAAAGGCGGTGAATCAGAGATGGGGAATCAGAGGCGGGGAATCAGAGGCAGGGAATCAAACACGGGGAATCAGAGGCGGGGAATCAGAGCTGGGGAATCAGAGGTGGGGAATCAGAGTTGGGGAATCAGAGGCGGGGAATCAGATATGGGGAATCAGAGGTGTCGAATCAAAGGCGGTGAATCAGAGATGGGGAATCAGAGGCGGGGAATCAGAGGCAGGGAATCAAACACGGGGAATCAGAGGCGGGGAATCAGAGCTGGGGAATCAGAGGTGGGGAATCAGAGTTGGGGAATCAGAGGCGGGGAATCAGATATGGGGAAACAGGGGCGGAGAATCAGAGGCAGGGAAACAGAGGCGGGGAATCAGATATGGGGAATCAGAGGTGGGGAATCAGGGGCGTGGAATCAGAGGCAGGGAATTAGATGTGGTGAATCAGAGATGGGGAATCAGAGGCAGGGAATCAGAATCAGAAGCGGGGTATCAGAGGCCGGGAATCAGAGGAAGGTAATCAGAGGCAGGGGATCAAACACGGGGAATCAGAGGCTGGGAATCAGAGCTGGGGAATCACAGGCGGGGAATCAGAGATGGGGAATCAGAGGCGGGGAATCAGAGGCAGGGAATCAGATGCGGGGAATCAGAGGCGGGGAATCAGAGCTGGCGAATCAGAGGCGGGGAATCAGAGGTGGGCAATCAGAGGATGGGAATCAGATATGGGGAATCAGAGGTGGGGAATTAGAGCTGGGGAATCACAGGTGGGGAATCAGAGTTGGGGAATCAGAGGCGGGGAATCAGATATGGGGAAACAGAGTCGGGGAATCAGAGGCGGTGAAACAGAGGCGGGGAATCAGATAAGGGGAATCAGAGGTGGGGAATCAGAGGTTGGGAATCAGAGGCCTGGAATCAGAGGTGGGGAATCAGAGGCAGGGAATCAGATGCGGGGAATCAGAGGAGGGGAATCAGAGCTGGGGAATCAGAGGCGGGGTATTAGAGTTGGGGAATCAGAGGCGGGGAATCAGACGCGGGGAATCAGAGGGGGGGTATCATAGCTGGCGAATCAGAGGCGGGGAATCAGAGGTGGGCAATCAGAGGCCGGGAATCAGAGGTGGTGAATCAGAGATGGGGAATCAGAGGCGGGGAATCAGTGGCAGGGAATCAGATATGGGGAATCAGAGGCGTAGAAACAGAGGCAGGGAATCAGACACGGGGAATCAGACACGGGGAATCAGAGGTGGGGAATCAGAGATGGGGAATCAGAGGCGGTGAATCAGAGATGGGGAATCAGAGGCGGGGAATCAGAGGCAGGAAATCAGACACGGGGATTCAGAGGCTGGGAATTAGACGGGGGGAATCAAAGGTGGGGAATCAGAGCTGGGGAATCAGAGGCAGGGGATCAGAGGCGGGGAATCAGATATGGGGAATCAGACGCTGGGATTCAGAAGCGGGGAATCAGAGGCAGGGAATCAGACACGGGGAATCAGAGGTGGGGATTCAATGATGGGGAATCAGAGGCGGGGAATCAGAGGCAGGGAATCAGACGCGGGGAATCTGAGGCGGGGAATCAGAGCTGGGGAATCAGAGGTGGGGAATCAGAGTTGGGGAATCAGAGGCAGGGAATCGGATGTGCGGAATCAGAGATGGGGAATCAGATGTGGGGAATCAGAGGAATCAGAAATGGGGAATCAGAGGCGGGGAATCAGAGGCAGGAAATCAGACACGGGGATTCAGAGGCTGGGAATCAGACGGGGGGAATCAAAGGCGGGGAATAAGAGCTGGGGAATCAGAGGCAGGGAATCAGAGTTTGGGATTCAGAGACGGGGAATCAGATATAGGGAAAGAGAGGCGGGGAATCAGAGGCGGGAAAACAGAGGCGGGGAATTAGATATGGGGAATCAGAGGTGGGGAATCAGAGGTGGTGAATCAGTGATGGGGAATCACAGGCGGGGAATCAGAGGCAGGGAATAGAACGCAGGGAATCAGACGCAGGGTATCAGAGCTGGGGAATCAGAGGCGGGGAATCATAGTTGGGAATCAGAGGAGGGGAATCAGATATGGGGAAACAGAGGCGGGGAATCAGAGGCGGGGAAACAGAGGCGGGGAATCAGATATGGGGAATCGGATGCGGGGAATCAGAGGCGGGGAATCAGAGCTGGGGAATCAGAGGCGGGGAATCAGAGTTGGGGCATCAGAGGTGGGGAATTAGATATCGGGAAACAGAGGTGGGGAATCAGAGGCGGGGAAACAGAGGCGGGGAATCAGATATGGGGAATCAGAGGTGGGGAATCAGAGGCAGGGAATCAGATGTGCGGAATCAGAGATGGGGAATCAGAGGCAGGGTATCAGAATCAGAAGCGGGGAATCAGAGGCCGGGAATCAGAGGCCGGGAATCAGATGCTGGGAATAAGAGGCCGGGAATCAGAGGTGGGGAATCAGAGTCCGGGAATCAGAGATGGGGATTCAGAGGCGGGGAGTGAGATATGGAGAATCAGAGGCGGGGAATCAGAGGCCGGGAAACAGAGGTGGGGAATCAGATATGGGGAATCAGAGGTGGCGAATCAAAGGCGGTGAATCAGAGATGGGGAATCAGAGGCGGGGAATCAGAGGCAGGGAATCAGATGCGGGGAATCAGAGGCGGGGAATCAGAGCTGGCGAATCAGAGGCGGGGAATCAGAGGTGGGCAATCAGAGGCGGGGAATCAGATATGGGGAATCAGAGGCGGGGAATCAGAGGCGGGGAAACAGAGGCGGGGAATCAAATATAGGGAATCAGAGGTGGGGAATCAGAGGTTGTGAATCAGAGATGGGGAATCAAGGCGGGGAATCAGAGGCAGGGAATCAGACACGGGGAATCAGAGGCGGGGATTCAGAGCTGGGGAATCAGAGGCGGGGAATCAGAGTTGGGGAATCAGAGGCAGGGAATCAGATATGGGGAATCAGAGGGGGGGAATCAGAGGCGGAGAAACAGAGGCGGGGAATCAGATATGGGGAATCAGAGGTGGGGAATCAGGGGCAGGGAATCAGTGGCAGGGAATCAGAGGCGGGGAATCAGAGGCGGGGAATCAGAGGCAGGGAATCAGACACGGGGAATCAGAGGCGGGGAATCAGAGATGGGGAATCAGAGGCGGGGAATCAGAGGCAGGGAATCGGACGCCGGGAATCAGAGTCGGGGAATCAGAGCTGGGGAATCAGAGGCGGGGAATAAGAGTTGGGGAATCAGAGGCGGGGAATCAGATATGGGGAAATAGAGGCGGGGAATCAGATATGGGGAATCAGAGGTGTGGAATCAGAGGTTGTGAATCAGAGGAAGGGAATCAGAGTCGGGGAAACAGACGTGGGGAATCAGATATGTGGAATCAGAGGTGGCGAATCAAAGGCGGTGAAACAGAGATGGGGAATCAGGGCAGGGAATCAGAGGCAGGGAATCAAACACGGGGAATCAGAGCTGGGGAATCAGAGACGGGGAATCAGATATGGGGAATCAGAGGTGGGGAATCAGAGGTTGGGAATCAGAGGCAGGGAATCAGAGGCGGGGAATCAGAGGCGGGGAATCAGAGGAAGGGAATCAGATGTGCGGAATCGGAGATGGGGAATCAGAGGCAGGGAATCAGAGGCGGGGAATCAGAGGCGGGGAATCAGAGGCCGGGAATCAGATATGGGGAAACTGAGGCGGGGAATCCGAGGCGGGGAAACAGAGGCGGGGAATCAGATATGGGGAATCAGAGGTGGGGAATCAGAGGTTGGGAATCAGAGGCAGGGAATCAGAGGCTTGGAATCAGATGCAGGGAATCAGATGCGGGGAATCAGAGGTGGGGAATCAGAGCTGGCGAATCAGAGGCGGGGAATCAGAGGTGGGCAATCAGAGGCGGGGAATCAGATATGGGGAATCAGAGGCGGGGAATCAGAGGCGGGGAAACAGAGGCGGGGAATCAAATATAGGGAATCAGAGGTGGGGAATCAGAGGTTGTGAATCAGAGATGGGGAATCAAGGCGGGGAATCAGAGGCAGGGAATCAGACACGGGGAATCAGAGGCGGGGATTCAGAGCTGGGGAATCAGAGGCGGGGAATCAGAGTTGGGGAATCAGAGGCAGGGAATCAGATATGGGGAATCAGAGGGGGGGAATCTGAGGCGGAGAAACAGAGGCGGGGAATCAGATATGGGGAATCAGAGGTGGGGAATCAGGGGCAGGGAATCAGTGGCAGGGAATCAGAGGCGGGGAATCAGAGGCGGGGAATCAGAGGCAGGGAATCAGACACGGGGAATCAGAGGCGGGGAATCAGAGATGGGGAATCAGAGGCGGGGAATCAGAGGCAGGGAATCGGACGCCGGGAATCAGAGTCGGGGAATCAGAGCTGGGGAATCAGAGGCGGGGAATAAGAGTTGGGGAATCAGAGGCGGGGAATCAGATATGGGGAAATAGAGGCGGGGAATCAGATATGGGGAATCAGAGGTGTGGAATCAGAGGTTGTGAATCAGAGGAAGGGAATCAGAGTCGGGGAAACAGAAGCGGGGAATCAGATATGTGGAATCAGAGGTGGCGAATCAAAGGCGGTGAAACAGAGATGGGGAATCAGGGCAGGGAATCAGAGGCAGGGAATCAAACACGGGGAATCAGAGCTGGGAAATCAGAGACGGGGAATCAGAGTTGGGAATCAGAGGCGGGGAATCAGAGGCGGGGAAACAGAGGCGGGGAATCAGATATGGGGAATCAGAGGTGGGGAATCAGAGGTTGGGAATCAGAGGCAGGGAATCAGAGGCGGGGAATCAGAGGCGGGGAATCAGAGGAAGGGAATCAGATGTGCGGAATCGGAGATGGGGAATCAGAGGCAGGGAATCAGAGGCGGGGAATCAGAGGCGGGGAATCAGAGGCCGGGAATCAGATATGGGGAAACTGAGGCGGGGAATCCGAGGCGGGGAAACAGAGGCGGGGAATCAGATATGGGGAATCAGAGGTGGGGAATCAGAGGTTCGGAATCAGAGGCAGGGAATCAGAGGCTTGGAATCAGATGCATGGAATCAGATGCGGGGAATCAGAGGCGGGGAATCAGAGCTGGGGAATCAGAGGTGGGGAATCAGATTTGGGGAATCAGAGGTGGGGACTTAGATATTGGGAAACAGAGGCGGGGAATCAGAGGCGGGGAAACAGAGGCGGGGAATCAGATATGGGGAATCAGAGGTGGGGAATCAGTGGCAGGGAATCAGAAGTGCGGAATCAGAGATGGGGAATCAGAGGCAGGGAAACAGAATCAGAAGCAGGGAATCAGAGGCCGGGAATCAGAGGCCGGAATCAGATGCTGGGAATCAGAGGCCTGGAATCAGAGGCGGGGAATCAGAGGCAGGGAATCAGATGCGGGGAATCAGAGGCGGGGAATCAGAGCTGGGGAATCAGAGGCGGGGTATTAGAGTTGGGGAATCAGAGGCGGGGAATCAGAGTTGGGGAATCAGAGGCAGGGAATTGGATGTGCGGAATCAGAGATTGGGAATAAGATGTGGGAATCAGAGGCGGTGAATCAGAGATGGGGAATCAGAGGCAGGGAATCAGAGGCGGGGAATCAGAGGCAGGGAATCAGACGCGGGGAATCTGAGGCGGGGAATCAGAGCTGGGGAATCAGAGGTGGGGAATCAGAGTTGGGGAATCAGAGGCAGGGAATTGGATGTGCGGAATCAGAGATGGGGAATCAGAGGTGGGGAATCAGAGGCGGTGAATCAGAGATGGGGAATCAGAGGCGGGGAATCAGAGGCAGGAAATCAGACACGGGGATTCAGAGGCTGGGAATCAGACGGGGGGAATCAAAGGCGGGGAATCAGAGCTGGGTAATCTGAGGCAGGGAATCAGAGTTGGGGATTCAGAGGCGGGGAATCAGATATGGGGAAACAGAGGCGGGGAATCAGAGGCGGGCAAACAGAGGCGGGGAATTAGATATGGGGAATCAGAGGTAGGGAATCAGAGGTGGTGAATCAGTGATGGGGAATCACAGGCGGGGAATCAGAGGCAGGGAATAGAACGCGGGGAATCAGAGGCAGGGAATCAGAGCTGGGGAATCAGAGGCGGGGAATCATAGTTGGGAATCAGAGGCGGGAATCAGATATTGGGAAACAGAGGCGGGCAATCAGAGGCGGGGAAACAGAGGCGGGGAATCAGATCTGGGGAATCGGATGCAGGGAATCAGAGGCGGGGAATCAGAGCTGGGGAATCAGAGGCGGGGAATCAGAGTTGGGGCATCAGAGGTGGGGAATTAGATATAGGGAAACAGAGGCGGGGAATCAGAGGCGGGGAAACAGAGGCGGGGAATCAGATATGGAGAATCAGAGGTGGGGAATCAGAGGCGGGGAATCAGAGGCAGGGAATCGGACGCCGGGAATCAGAGGCGGGGAATCAGAGCTGGGGAATCAGAGGCGGGGTATTAGAGTTGGGGAATCAGAGGCGGGGAATCAGAGCTGGGGAATCAGAGGCGGGGAATCAGAGTTGGGGCATCAGAGGTGGGGAATTAGATATCGGGAAACAGAGGTGGGGAATCAGAGGCGGGGAAACAGAGGCGGGGAATCAGATATGGGGAATCAGAGGTGGGGAATCAGAGGCAGGGAATCAGATGTGCGGAATCAGAGATGGGGAATCAGAGGCAGGGAATCAGAATCAGAAGCGGGGAATCAGAGGCCGGGAATCAGAGGCCGGGAATCAGATGCTGGGAATAAGAGGCCGGGAATCAGAGGTGGGGAATCAGAGTCCGGGAATCAGAGATGGGGATTCAGAGGCGGGGAATGAGATATGGAGAATCAGAGGCGGGGAATCAGAGGCCGGGAAACAGAGCTGGGGAATCAGATATGGGGAATCAGAGGTGGCGAATCAAAGGCGGTGAATCAGAGATGGGGAATCAGAGGCGGGGAATCAGAGGCAGGGAATCAGATGCGGGGAATCAGAGGCGGGGAATCAGAGCTGGCGAATCAGAGGCGGGGAATCAGAGGTGGGCAATCAGAGGCGGGGAATCAGATATGGGGAATCAGAGGCGGGGAATCAGAGGCGGGGAAACAGAGGCGGGGAATCAAATATAGGGAATCAGAGGTGGGGAATCAGAGGTTGTGAATCAGAGATGGGGAATCAAGGCGGGGAATCAGAGGCAGGGAATCAGACACGGGGAATCAGAGGCGGGGATTCAGAGCTGGGGAATCAGAGGCGGGGAATCAGAGTTGGGGAATCAGAGGCAGGGAATCAGATATGGGGAATCAGAGGGGGGGAATCAGAGGCGGAGAAACAGAGGCGGGGAATCAGATATGGGGAATCAGAGGTGGGGAATCAGGGGCAGGGAATCAGTGGCAGGGAATCAGAGGCGGGGAATCAGAGGCGGGGAATCAGAGGCAGGGAATCAGACACGGGGAATCAGAGGCGGGGAATAAGAGATGGGGAATCAGAGGCGGGGAATCAGAGGCAGGGAATCGGACGCCGGGAATCAGAGTCGGGGAATCAGAGCTGGGGAATCAGAGGCGGGGAATCAGAGTTGGGGAATCAGAGGCGGGGAATCAGATATGGGGAAATAGAGGCGGGGAATCAGATATGGGGAATCAGAGGTGTGGAATCAGAGGTTGTGAATCAGAGGAAGGGAATCAGAGTCGGGGAAACAGAAGCGGGGAATCAGATATGTGGAATCAGAGGTGGCGAATCAAAGGCGGTGAAACAGAGATGTGGAATCAGGGCAGGGAATCAGAGGCAGGGAATCAAACACGGGGAATCAGAGCTGGGGAATCAGAGACGGGGAATCAGAGTTGGGAATCAGAGGCGGGGAATCAGAGGCGGGGAAACAGAGGCGGGGAATCAGATATGGGGAATCAGAGGTGGGGAATCAGAGGTTGGGAATCAGAGGCAGGGAATCAGAGGCGGGGAATCAGAGGCGGGGAATCAGAGGAAGGGAATCAGATGTGCGGAACCGGAGATGGGGAATCAGAGGCAGGGAATCAGAGGCGGGGAATCAGAGGCGGGGAATCAGAGGCCGGGAATCAGATATGGGGAAACTGAGGCGGGGAATCCGAGGCGGGGAAACAGAGGCGGGGAATCAGATATGGGGAATCAGAGGTGGGGAATCAGAGGTTGGGAATCAGAGGCAGGGAATCAGAGGCTTGGAATCAGATGCAGGGAATCAGATGCGGGGAATCAGAGGCGGGGAATCAGAGCTGGGGATTCAGAGGTGGGGAATCAGATTTGGGGAATCAGAGGTGGGGACTTAGATATTGGGAAACAGAGGCGGGGAATCAGAGGCGGGGAAACAGAGGCGGGGAATCAGATATGGGGAATCAGAGGTGGGGAATCAGAGGCAGGGAATCAGATGTGCGGAATCAGAGATGGGGAATCAGAGGCAGGGAAACAGAATCAGAAGCAGGGAATCAGAGGCCGGGAATCAGAGGCCGGAATCAGATGCTGGGAATCAGAGGCCTGGAATCAGAGGCGGGGAATCAGAGGCAGGGAATCAGATGCGGGGAATCAGAGGCGGGGAATCAGAGCTGGGGAATCAGAGGCGGGGTATTAGAGTTGGGGAATCAGAGGCGGGGAATCAGAGTTGGGGAATCAGAGGCAGGGAATTGGATGTGCGGAATCAGAGATGGGGAATCAGAGGTGGGGAATCAGAGGCGGTGAATCAGAGATGGGGAATCAGAGGCAGGGAATCAGAGGCGGGGAATCAGAGGCAGGGAATCAGACGCGGGGAATCTGAGGCGGGGAATCAGAGCTGGGGAATCAGAGGTGGGGAATCAGAGTTGGGGAATCAGAGGCAGGGAATTGGATGTGCGGAATCAGAGATGGGGAATCAGAGGTGGGGAATCAGAGGCGGTGAATCAGAGATGGGGAATCAGAGGCGGGGAATCAGAGGCAGGAAATCAGACACGGGGATTCAGAGGCTGGGAATCAGACGGGGGGAATCAAAGGCGGGGAATCAGAGCTGGGTAATCTGAGGCAGGGAATCAGAGTTGGGGATTCAGAGGCGGGGAATCAGATATGGGGAAACAGAGGCGGGGAATCAGAGGCGGGCAAACAGAGGCGGGGAATTAGATATGGGGAATCAGAGGTAGGGAATCAGAGGTGGTGAATCAGTGATGGGGAATCACAGGCGGGGAATCAGAGGCAGGGAATAGAACGCGGGGAATCAGAGGCAGGCAATCAGAGCTGGGGAATCAGAGGCGGGGAATCATAGTTGGGAATCAGAGGCGGGAATCAGATATGGGGAAACAGAGGCGGGGAATCAGAGGCGGGGAAACAGAGGCGGGGAATCAGATATGGGGAATCGGATGCAGGGAATCAGAGGCGGGGAATCAGAGCTGGGGAATCAGAGGCGGGGAATCAGAGTTGGGGCATCAGAGGTGGGGAATTAGATATAGGGAAACAGAGGCGGGGAATCAGAGGCGGGGAAACAGAGGCGGGGAATCAGATATAGAGAATCAGAGGTGGGGAATCAGAGGCGGGGAATCAGAGGCAGGGAATCGGACGCCGGGAATCAGAGGCGGGGAATCAGAGCTGGGGAATCAGAGGTGGGGAATCAGAGTTGGGGAATCAGAGGCGGGGAATCAGATATGGGGAAATAGAGGCGGGGAATCAGATATGGGGAATCAGAGGTGTGGAATCAGAGGTTGGGAATCAGAGGCAGGGAATCAGAGGCGGGGAAACAGAGGCGGGGAATCAGATATGGGGAATCAGAGGTGGCGAATCAAAGGCGGTGAAACAGAGATGGGGAATCAGGGCAGGGAATCAGAGGCAGGGAATCAGAGCTGGGGAAACAGAGGCGGGGAATCAGATATGGGAAATCAGAGGTGGGGAATCAGGGGCGGGGAATCAGTGGCAGGGAATCAGAGCTTGGGAATCAGAGGTGGGGAATCAGAGCTGGGGAAACAGAGGCGGGGAATCAGATATGGGGAATCAGAGGTGGGGAATCAGGGGCGGGGAATCAGTGGCAGGGAATCAGAGGCCGGGAATAAAAGGCGGGGAATCAGAGCTGGGGAATCAGAGGCGGGGAATCAGAGTTGGGGAATCAGAGGAGGGGAATCAGATATGGGGAAACAGAGGCCGGGAATCAGAGGCCGGGAATAAAAGGCGGGGAATCAGAGCTTGGGAAACAGAGGCGGGGAATCAGATATGGGGAATCAGAGGTGGGGAATTAGAGGTTGCGAATCAGAGGCGGGGAAACAGAGGCGGGGAATCAAATATAGGGAATCAGAGGTGGGGAATCAGAGGTTGTGAATCAGAGATGGGGAATCAAGGCGGGGAATCAGAGGCAGGGAATCAGACGCGGGGAATCAGAGGCGGGGATTCAGAGCTGGGGAATCAGAGGCGGTGAATCAGAGTTGGGGAATCAGAGGCAGGGAATCAGATATGGGGAATCAGAGGCGGGGAATCAGAGGCGGGGAAACAGAGGCGGGGAATCAGATATGGGGAATCAGAATTGGGGAATCAGGGGCAGGGAATCAGTGGCAGGGAATCAGAGGCGGGGAATCAGAGGCGGGGAATCAGAGGCAGGGAATCAGACACGGGGAATCGGAGGCGGGGAATCAGAGATGGGGAATCAGAGGCGGGGAATCAGAGGCAGGGAATCGGACTCCGGGAATCAGAGTCGGGGAATCAGAGCTGGGGAATCAGAGGCGGGGAATCAGAGTTGGGGAATCAGAGGCGGGGAATCAGATATGGGGAAATAGAGGCGGGGAATCAGATATGGGGAATCAGAGGTGTGGAATCAGAGGTTTGGAATCAGAGGCAGGGAATCAGAGTCGGGGAAACAGAGGCGGGGAATCAGATATGGGGAATCAGAGGTGGCGAATCAAAGGCGGTGAAACAGAGATGGGGAATCAGGGCAGGGAATCAAACACGGGGAATCAGAGCTGGGCAATCAGAGGCGGGGAATCAGAGTTGGGAATCAGAGGCGGGGAATCAGAGGCGGGGAAACAGAGGCGGGGAATCAGATATGGGGAATCAGATGTGGGGAATCCGAGGTTGGGAATCAGAGGCAGGGAATCAGAGGCGGGGAATCAGAGGCGGGGAATCAGGGGCAGGGAATCAGTGGCAGGGAATCAGAGGCGGGGAATCAGAGGCGGGGAATCAGAGGCAGGGAATCAGACACGGGGAATCAGAGGCGGGGAATCAGAGATGGGGAATCAGAGGCGGGGAATCAGAGGCAGGGAATCGGACGCCGGGAATCAGAGTCGGGGAATCAGATATGTGGAATCAGAGGTGGCGAATCAAAAGCGGTGAAACAGAGATGGGGAATCAGAGGCGGGGAATCAGATATGTGGAATCAGAGGTGGCGAATCAAAGGCGGTGAAACAGAGATGGGGAATCAGGGCAGGGAATCAGAGGCAGGGAATCAAACACGGGGAATCAGAGCTGGGGAATCAGAGACGGGGAATCAGAGTTGGGAATCAGAGGCGGGGAATCAGAGGCGGGGAAACAGAGGCGGGGAATCAGATATGGGGAATCAGAGGTGGGGAATCAGAGGTTGGGAATCAGAGGCAGGGAATCAGAGGCGGGGAATCAGAGGCGGGGAATCAGAGGAAGGGAATCAGATGTGCGGAATCGGAGATGGGGAATCAGAGGCAGGGAATCAGAGGCGGGGAATCAGAGGCGGGGAATCAGAGGCCGGGAATCAGATATGGGGAAACTGAGGCGGGGAATCCGAGGCGGGGAAACAGAGGCGGGGAATCAGATATGGGGAATCAGAGGTGGGGAATCAGAGGTTGTGAATCAGAGGCAGGGAATCAGAGGCTTGGAATCAGATGCAGGGAATCAGATGCGGGGAATCAGAGGCGGGGAATCAGAGCTGGCGAATCAGAGGCGGGGAATCAGAGGTGGGCAATCAGAGGCGGGGAATCAGATATGGGGAATCAGAGGCGGGGAATCAGAGGCGGGGAAACAGAGGCGGGGAATCAAATATAGGGAATCAGAGGTGGGGAATCAGAGGTTGTGAATCAGAGATGGGGAATCAAGGCGGGGAATCAGAGGCAGGGAATCAGACATGGGGAATCAGAGGCGGGGATTCAGAGCTGGGGAATCAGAGGCGGGGAATCAGAGTTGGGGAATCAGAGGCAGGGAATCAGATATGGGGAATCAGAGGGGGGGAATCAGAGGCGGAGAAACAGAGGCGGGGAATCAGATATGGGGAATCAGAGGTGGGGAATCAGGGGCAGGGAATCAGTGGCAGGGAATCAGAGGCGGGGAATCAGAGGCGGGGAATCAGAGGCAGGGAATCAGACACGGGGAATCAGAGGCGGGGAATCAGAGATGGGGAATCAGAGGCGGGGAATCAGAGGCAGGGAATCGGACGCCGGGAATCAGAGTCGGGGAATCAGAGCTGGGGAATCAGAGGCGGGGAATCAGAGTTGGGGAATCAGAGGCGGGGAATCAGATATGGGGAAATAGAGGCGGGGAATCAGATATGGGGAATCAGAGGTGTGGAATCAGAGGTTGTGAATCAGAGGAAGGGAATCAGAGTCGGGGAAACAGAAGCGGGGAATCAGATATGTGGAATCAGAGGTGGCGAATCAAAGGCGGTGAAACAGAGATGGGGAATCAGGGCAGGGAATCAGAGGCAGGGAATCAAACACGGGGAATCAGAGCTGGGAAATCAGAGACGGGGAATCAGAGTTGGGAATCAGAGGCGGGGAATCAGAGGCGGGGAAACAGAGGCGGGGAATCAGATATGGGGAATCAGAGGTGGGGAATCAGAGGTTGGGAATCAGAGGCAGGGAATCAGAGGCGGGGAATCAGAGGCGGGGAATCAGAGGAAGGGAATCAGATGTGCGGAATCGGAGATGGGGAATCAGAGGCAGGGAATCAGAGGCGGGGAATCAGAGGCGGGGAATCAGAGGCCGGGAATCAGATATGGGGAAACTGAGGCGGGGAATCCGAGGCGGGGAAACAGAGGCGGGGAATCAGATATGGGGAATCAGAGGTGGGGAATCAGAGGTTCGGAATCTGAGGCAGGGAATCAGAGGCTTGGAATCAGATGCAGGGAATCAGATGCGGGGAATCAGAGGCGGGGAATCAGAGCTGGGGAATCAGAGGTGGGGAATCAGATTTGGGGAATCAGAGGTGGGGACTTAGATATTGGGAAACAGAGGCGGGGAATCAGAGGCGGGGAAACAGAGGCGGGGAATCAGATATGGGGAATCAGAGGTGGGGAATCAGAGGCATGGAATCAGATGTGCGGAATCAGAGATGGGGAATCAGAGGCAGGGAAACAGAATCAGAAGCAGGGAATCAGAGGCCGGGAATCAGAGGCCGGAATCAGATGCTGGGAATCAGAGGCCTGGAATCAGAGGCGGGGAATCAGAGGCAGGGAATCAGATGCGGGGAATCAGAGGCGGGGAATCAGAGCTGGGGAATCAGAGGCGGGGTATTAGAGTTGGGGAATCAGAGGCGGGGAATCAGAGTTGGGGAATCAGAGGCAGGGAATTGGATGTGCGGAATCAGAGATGGGGAATCAGAGGTGGGAATCAGAGGCGGTGAATCAGAGATGGGGAATCAGAGGCAGGGAATCAGAGGCGGGGAATCAGAGGCAGGGAATCAGACGCGGGGAATCTGAGGCGGGGAATCAGAGCTGGGGAATCAGAGGTGGGGAATCAGAGTTGGGGAATCAGAGGCAGGGAATTGGATGTGCGGAATCAGAGATGGGGAATCAGAGGTGGGGAATCAGAGGCGGTGAATCAGAGATGGGGAATCAGAGGCGGGGAATCAGAGGCAGGAAATCAGACACGGGGATTCAGAGGCTGGGAATCAGACGGGGGGAATCAAAGGCGGGGAATCAGAGCTGGGTAATCTGAGGCAGGGAATCAGAGTTGGGGATTCAGAGGCGGGGAATCAGATATGGGGAAACAGAGGCGGGGAATCAGAGGCGGGCAAACAGAGGCGGGAAATTAGATATGGGGAATCAGAGGTAGGGAATCAGATGTGGTGAATCAGTGATGGGGAATCACAGGCGGGGAATCAGAGGCAGGGAATAGAACGCGGGGAATCAGAGGCAGGGAATCAGAGCTGGGGAATCAGAGGCGGGGAATCATAGTTGGGAATCAGAGGCGGGAATCAGATATGGGGAAACAGAGGCGGGGAATCAGAGGCGGGGAAACAGAGGCGGGGAATCAGATATGGGGAATCGGATGCAGGTAATCAGAGGCGGGGAATCAGAGCTGGGGAATCAGAGGCGGGGAATCAGAGTTGGGGCATCAGAGGTGGGGAATTAGATATAGGGAAACAGAGGAGGGGAATCAGAGGCAGGGAAACAGAGGCGGGGAATCAGATATGGAGAATCAGAGGTGGGGAATCAGAGGCGGGGAATCAGAGGCAGGGAATCGGACGCCGGGAATCAGAGGCGGGGAATCAGAGCTGGGGAATCAGAGGCGGGGTATTAGAGTTGGGGAATCAGAGGCGGGGAATCAGAGCTGGGGAATCAGAGGCGGGGAATCAGAGTTGGGGCATCAGAGGTGGGGAATTAGATATCGGGAAACAGAGGTGGGGAATCAGAGGCGGGGAAACAGAGGCGGGGAATCAGATATGGGGAATCAGAGGTGTGGAATCAGAGGCAGGGAATCAGATGTGCGGAATCAGAGATGGGGAATCAGAGGCAGGGAATCAGAATCAGAAGCGGGGAATCAGAGGCCGGGAATCAGAGGCCGGGAATCAGATGCTGGGAATAAGAGGCCGGGAATCAGAGGTGGGGAATCAGAGTCCGGGAATCAGAGATGGGGATTCAGAGGCGGGGAATGAGATATGGAGAATCAGAGGCGGGGAATCAGAGGCCGGGAAACAGAGGTGGGGAATCAGATATGGGGAATCAGAGGTGGCGAATCAAAGGCGGTGAATCAGAGATGGGGAATCAGAGGCGGGGAATCAGAGGCAGGGAATCAGATGCGGGGAATCAGAGGCGGGGAATCAGAGCTGGCGAATCAGAGGCGGGGAATCAGAGGTGGGCAATCAGAGGCGGGGAATCAGATATGGGGAATCAGAGGCAGGGAATCAGAGGCGGGGAAACAGAGGCGGGGAATCAAATATAGGGAATCAGAGGTGGGGAATCAGAGGTTGTGAATCAGAGATGGGGAATCAAGGCGGGGAATCAGAGGCAGGGAATCAGACACGGGGAATCAGAGGCGGGGATTCAGAGCTGGGGAATCAGAGGCGGGGAATCAGAGTTGGGGAATCAGAGGCAGGGAATCAGATATGGGGAATCAGAGGGGGGGAATCAGAGGCGGAGAAACAGAGGCGGGGAATCAGATATGGGGAATCAGAGGTGGGGAATCAGGGGCAGGGAATCAGTGGCAGGGAATCAGAGGCGGGGAATCAGAGGCGGGGAATCAGAGGCAGGGAATCAGACACGGGGAATCAGAGGCGGGGAATAAGAGATGGGGAATCAGAGGCGGGGAATCAGAGGCAGGGAATCGGACGCCGGGAATCAGAGTCGGGGAATCAGAGCTGGGGAATCAGAGGCGGGGAATCAGAGTTGGAGAATCAGAGGCGGGGAATCAGATATGGGGAAATAGAGGCGGGGAATCAGATATGGGGAATCAGAGGTGTGGAATCAGAGGTTGTGAATCAGAGGAAGGGAATCAGAGTCGGGGAAACAGAAGCGGGGAATCAGATATGTGGAATCAGAGGTGGCGAATCAAAGGCGGTGAAACAGAGATGGGGAATCAGGGCAGGGAATCAGAGGCAGGGAATCAAACACGGGGAATCAGAGCTGGGGAATCAGAGACGGGGAATCAGAGTTGGGAATCAGAGGCGGGGAATCAGAGGTGGGGAAACAGAGGCAGGGAATCAGATATGGGGAATCAGAGGTGGGGAATCAGAGGTTGGGAATCAGAGGCAGGGAATCAGAGGCGGGGAATCAGAGGCGGGGAATCAGAGGAAGGGAATCAGATGTGCGGAATCGGAGATGGGGAATCAGAGGCAGGGAATCAGAGGCGGGGAATCAGAGGCGGGGAATCAGAGGCCGGGAATCAGATATGGGGAAACTGAGGCGGGGAATCCGAGGCGGGGAAACAGAGGCGGGGAATCAGATATGGGGAATCAGAGGTGGGGAATCAGAGGTTGGGAATCAGAGGCAGGGAATCAGAGGCTTGGAATCAGATGCAGGGAATCAGATGCGGGGAATCAGAGGCGGGGAATCAGAGCTGGGGAATCAGAGGTGGGGAATCAGATTTGGGGAATCAGAGGTGGGGACTTAGATATTGGGAAACAGAGGCGGGGAATCAGAGGCGGGGAAACAGAGGCGGGGAATCAGATATGGGGAATCAGAGGTGGGGAATCAGAGGCAGGGAATCAGATGTGCGGAATCAGAGATGGGGAATCAGAGGCAGGGAAACAGAATCAGAAGCAGGGAATCAGAGGCCGGGAATCAGAGGCCGGAATCAGATGCTGGGAATCAGAGGCCTGGAATCAGAGGCGGGGAATCAGAGGCAGGGAATCAGATGCAAGGAATCAGAGGCGGGGAATCAGAGCTGGGGAATCAGAGGCGGGGTATTAGAGTTGGGGAATCAGAGGCGGGGAATCAAAGTTGGGGAATCAGAGGCAGGGAATTGGATGTGCGGAATCAGAGATGGGGAATCAGAGGTGGGGAATCAGAGGCGGTGAATCAGAGATGGGGAATCAGAGGCGGGGAATCAGATATGGGGAAACAGAGGCGGGGAATCAGAGGCGGGCAAACAGAGGCGGGGAATTAGATATGGGGAATCAGAGGTAGGGAATCAGAGGTGGTGAATCAGTGATGGGGAATCACAGGCGGGGAATCAGAGGCAGGGAATAGAACGCGGGGAATCAGAGGCAGGCAATCAGAGCTGGGGAATCAGAGGCGGGGAATCATAGTTGGGAATCAGAGGCGGGAATCAGATATGGGGAAACAGAGGCGGGGAATCAGAGGCGGGGAAACAGAGGCGGGGAATCAGATATGGGGAATCGGATGCAGGGAATCAGAGGCGGGGAATCAGAGCTGGGGAATCAGAGGCGGGGAATCAGAGTTGGGGCATCAGAGGTGGGGAATTAGATATAGGGAAACAGAGGCGGGGAATCAGAGGCGGGGAAACAGAGGCGGGGAATCAGATATGGAGAATCAGAGGTGGGGAATCAGAGGCGGGGAATCAGAGGCAGGGAATCGGACGCCGGGAATCAGAGGCGGGGAATCAGAGCTGGGGAATCAGAGGCGGGGAATCAGAGTTGGGGAATCAGAGGCGGGGAATCAGATATGGGGAAATAGAGGCGGGGAATCAGATATGGGGAATCAGAGGTGTGGAATCAGAGGTTGGGAATCAGAGGCAGGGAATCAGAGGCGGGGAAACAGAGGCGGGGAATCAGATATGGGGAATCAGAGGTGGCGAATCAAAGGCGGTGAAACAGAGATGGGGAATCAGGGCAGGGAATCAGAGGCAGGGAATCAGAGCTGGGGAAACAGAGGCGGGGAATCAGATATGGGAAATCAGAGGTGGGGAATCAGGGGCGGGGAAACAGTGGCAGGGAATCAGAGCTTGGGAATCAGAGGTGGGGAATCAGAGCTGGGGAAACAGAGGCGGGGAATCAGATATGGGGAATCAGAGGTGGGGAATCAGGGGCGGGGAATCAGTGGCAGGGAATCAGAGGCCGGGAATAAAAGGCGGGGAATCAGAGCTGGGGAATCAGAGGCGGGGAATCAGAGTTGGGGAATCAGAGGAGGGGAATCAGATATGGGGAAACAGAGGCCGGGAATCAGAGGCAGGCTAACAGAGGCGGGGAATCAGATATGGGGAATCAGAGGTGGGGAATTAGAGGTTGCGAATCAGAGGCGGGGAAACAGAGGCGGGGAATCAAATATAGGGAATCAGAGGTGGGGAATCAGAGGTTGTGAATCAGAGATGGGGAATCAAGGCGGGGAATCAGAGGCAGGGAATCAGACGCGGGGAATCAGAGGCGGGGATTCAGAGCTGGGGAATCAGAGGCGGTGAATCAGAGTTGGGGAATCAGAGGCAGGGAATCAGATATGGGGAATCAGAGGCGGGGAATCAGAGGCGGGGAAACAGAGGCGGGGAATCAGATATGGGGAATCAGAATTGGGGAATCAGGGGCAGGGAATCAGTGGCAGGGAATCAGAGGCGGGGAATCAGAGGCGGGGAATCAGAGGCAGGGAATCAGACACGGGGAATCGGAGGCGGGGAATCAGAGATGGGGAATCAGAGGCGGGGAATCAGAGGCAGGGAATCGGACTCCGGGAATCAGAGTCGGGGAATCAGAGCTGGGGAATCAGAGGCGGGGAATCAGAGTTGGGGAATCAGAGGCGGGGAATCAGATATGGGGAAATAGAGGCGGGGAATCAGATATGGGGAATCAGAGGTGTGGAATCAGAGGTTTGGAATCAGAGGCAGGGAATCAGAGTCGGGGAAACAGAGGCGGGGAATCAGATATGGGGAATCAGAGGTGGCGAATCAAAGGCGGTGAAACAGAGATGGGGAATCAGGGCAGGGAATCAAACACGGGGAATCAGAGCTGGGCAATCAGAGGCGGGGAATCAGAGTTGGGAATCAGAGGCGGGGAATCAGAGGCGGGGAAACAGAGGCGGGGAATCAGATATGGGGAATCAGATGTGGGGAATCCGAGGTTGGGAATCAGAGGCAGGGAATCAGAGGCGGGGAATCAGAGGCGGGGAATCAGGGGCAGGGAATCAGTGGCAGGGAATCAGAGGCGGGGAATCAGAGGCGGGGAATCAGAGGCAGGGAATCAGACACGGGGAATCAGAGGCGGGGAATCAGAGATGGGGAATCAGAGGCGGGGAATCAGAGGCAGGGAATCGGACGCCGGGAATCAGAGTCGGGGAATCAGATATGTGGAATCAGAGGTGGCGAATCAAAAGCGGTGAAACAGAGATGGGGAATCAGAGGCGGGGAATCAGATATGTGGAATCAGAGGTGGCGAATCAAAGGCGGTGAAACAGAGATGGGGAATCAGGGCAGGGAATCAGAGGCAGGGAATCAAACACGGGGAATCAGAGCTGGGGAATCAGAGACGGGGAATCAGAGTTGGGAATCAGAGGCGGGGAATCAGAGGCGGGGAAACAGAGGCGGGGAATCAGATATGGGGAATCAGAGGTGGGGAATCAGAGGTTGGGAATCAGAGGCAGGGAATCAGAGGCGGGGAATCAGAGGTGGGGAATCAGAGGAAGGGAATCAGATGTGCGGAATCGGAGATGGGGAATCAGAGGCAGGGAATCAGAGGCGGGGAATCAGAGGCGGGGAATCAGAGGCCGGGAATCAGATATGGGGAAACTGAGGCGGGGAATCCGAGGCGGGGAAACAGAGGCGGGGAATCAGATATGGGGAATCAGAGGTGGGGAATCAGAGGTTGGGAATCAGAGGCAGGGAATCAGAGGCTTGGAATCAGATGCAGGGAATCAGATGCGGGGAATCAGAGGCGGGGAATCAGAGCTGGCGAATCAGAGGCGGGGAATCAGAGGTGGGCAATCAGAGGCGGGGAATCAGATATGGGGAATCAGAGGCGGGGAATCAGAGGCGGGGAAACAGAGGCGGGGAATCAAATATAGGGAATCAGAGGTGGGGAATCAGAGGTTGTGAATCAGAGATGGGGAATCAAGGCGGGGAATCAGAGGCAGGGAATCAGACATGGGGAATCAGAGGCGGGGATTCAGAGCTGGGGAATCAGAGGCGGGGAATCAGAGTTGGGGAATCAGAGGCAGGGAATCAGATATGGGGAATCAGAGGGGGGGAATCAGAGGCGGAGAAACAGAGGCGGGGAATCAGATATGGGGAATCAGAGGTGGGGAATCAGGGGCAGGGAATCAGTGGCAGGGAATCAGAGGCGGGGAATCAGAGGCGGGGAATCAGAGGCAGGGAATCAGACACGGGGAATCAGAGGCGGGGAATCAGAGATGGGGAATCAGAGGCGGGGAATCAGAGGCAGGGAATCGGACGCCGGGAATCAGAGTCGGGGAATCAGAGCTGGGGAATCAGAGGCGGGGAATCAGAGTTGGGGAATCAGAGGCGGGGAATCAGATATGGGGAAATAGAGGCGGGGAATCAGATATGGGGAATCAGAGGTGTGGAATCAGAGGTTGTGAATCAGAGGAAGGGAATCAGAGTCGGGGAAACAGAAGCGGGGAATCAGATATGTGGAATCAGAGGTGGCGAATCAAAGGCGGTGAAACAGAGATGGGGAATCAGGGCAGGGAATCAGAGGCAGGGAATCAAACACGGGGAATCAGAGCTGGGAAATCAGAGACGGGGAATCAGAGTTGGGAATCAGAGGCGGGGAATCAGAGGCGGGGAAACAGAGGCGGGGAATCAGATATGGGGAATCAGAGGTGGGGAATCAGAGGTTGGGAATCAGAGGCAGGGAATCAGAGGCGGGGAATCAGAGGCGGGGAATCAGAGGAAGGGAATCAGATGTGCGGAATCGGAGATGGGGAATCAGAGGCAGGGAATCAGAGGCGGGGAATCAGAGGCGGGGAATCAGAGGCCGGGAATCAGATATGGGGAAACTGAGGCGGGGAATCCGAGGCGGGGAAACAGAGGCGGGGAATCAGATATGGGGAATCAGAGGTGGGGAATCAGAGGTTCGGAATCTGAGGCAGGGAATCAGAGGCTTGGAATCAGATGCAGGGAATCAGATGCGGGGAATCAGAGGCGGGGAATCAGAGCTGGGGAATCAGAGGTGGGGAATCAGATTTGGGGAATCAGAGGTGGGGACTTAGATATTGGGAAACAGAGGCGGGGAATCAGAGGCGGGGAAACAGAGGCGGGGAATCAGATATGGGGAATCAGAGGTGGGGAATCAGAGGCATGGAATCAGATGTGCGGAATCAGAGATGGGGAATCAGAGGCAGGGAAACAGAATCAGAAGCAGGGAATCAGAGGCCGGGAATCAGAGGCCGGAATCAGATGCTGGGAATCAGAGGCCTGGAATCAGAGGCGGGGAATCAGAGGCAGGGAATCAGATGCGGGGAATCAGAGGCGGGGAATCAGAGCTGGGGAATCAGAGGCGGGGTATTAGAGTTGGGGAATCAGAGGCGGGGAATCAGAGTTGGGGAATCAGAGGCAGGGAATTGGATGTGCGGAATCAGAGATGGGGAATCAGAGGTGGGAATCAGAGGCGGTGAATCAGAGATGGGGAATCAGAGGCAGGGAATCAGAGGCGGGGAATCAGAGGCAGGGAATCAGACGCGGGGAATCTGAGGCGGGGAATCAGAGCTGGGGAATCAGAGGTGGGGAATCAGAGTTGGGGAATCAGAGGCAGGGAATTGGATGTGCGGAATCAGAGATGGGGAATCAGAGGTGGGGAATCAGAGGCGGTGAATCAGAGATGGGGAATCAGAGGCGGGGAATCAGAGGCAGGAAATCAGACACGGGGATTCAGAGGCTGGGAATCAGACGGGGGGAATCAAAGGCGGGGAATCAGAGCTGGGTAATCTGAGGCAGGGAATCAGAGTTGGGGATTCAGAGGCGGGGAATCAGATATGGGGAAACAGAGGCGGGGAATCAGAGGCGGGCAAACAGAGGCGGGAAATTAGATATGGGGAATCAGAGGTAGGGAATCAGAGGTGGTGAATCAGTGATGGGGAATCACAGGCGGGGAATCAGAGGCAGGGAATAGAACGCGGGGAATCAGAGGCAGGGAATCAGAGCTGGGGAATCAGAGGCGGGGAATCATAGTTGGGAATCAGAGGCGGGAATCAGATATGGGGAAACAGAGGCGGGGAATCAGAGGCGGGGAAACAGAGGCGGGGAATCAGATATGGGGAATCGGATGCAGGTAATCAGAGGCGGGGAATCAGAGCTGGGGAATCAGAGGCGGGGAATCAGAGTTGGGGCATCAGAGGTGGGGAATTAGATATAGGGAAACAGAGGAGGGGAATCAGAGGCAGGGAAACAGAGGCGGGGAATCAGATATGGAGAATCAGAGGTGGGGAATCAGAGGCGGGGAATCAGAGGCAGGGAATCGGACGCCGGGAATCAGAGGCGGGGAATCAGAGCTGGGGAATCAGAGGCGGGGTATTAGAGTTGGGGAATCAGAGGCGGGGAATCAGAGCTGGGGAATCAGAGGCGGGGAATCAGAGTTGGGGCATCAGAGGTGGGGAATTAGATATCGGGAAACAGAGGTGGGGAATCAGAGGCGGGGAAACAGAGGCGGGGAATCAGATATGGGGAATCAGAGGTGGGGAATCAGAGGCAGGGAATCAGATGTGCGGAATCAGAGATGGGGAATCAGAGGCAGGGAATCAGAATCAGAAGCGGGGAATCAGAGGCCGGGAATCAGAGGCCGGGAATCAGATGCTGGGAATAAGAGGCCGGGAATCAGAGGTGGGGAATCAGAGTCCGGGAATCAGAGATGGGGATTCAGAGGCGGGGAATGAGATATGGAGAATCAGAGGCGGGGAATCAGAGGCCGGGAAACAGAGGTGGGGAATCAGATATGGGGAATCAGAGGTGGCGAATCAAAGGCGGTGAATCAGAGATGGGGAATCAGAGGCGGGGAATCAGAGGCAGGGAATCAGATGCGGGGAATCAGAGGCGGGGAATCAGAGCTGGCGAATCAGAGGCGGGGAATCAGAGGTGGGCAATCAGAGGCGGGGAATCAGATATGGGGAATCAGAGGCAGGGAATCAGAGGCGGGGAAACAGAGGCGGGGAATCAAATATAGGGAATCAGAGGTGGGGAATCAGAGGTTGTGAATCAGAGATGGGGAATCAAGGCGGGGAATCAGAGGCAGGGAATGAGACACGGGGAATCAGAGGCAGGGATTCAGAGCTGGGGAATCAGCGGCGGGGAATCAGAGTTGGGGAATCAGAGGCAGGGAATCAGATATGGGGAATCAGAGGGGGGGAATCAGAGGCGGAGAAACAGAGGCGGGGAATCAGATATGGGGAATCAGAGGTGGGGAATCAGGGGCAGGGAATCAGTGGCAGGGAATCAGAGGCGGGGAATCAGAGGCGGGGAATCAGAGGCAGGGAATCAGACACGGGGAATCAGAGGCGGGGAATAAGAGATGGGGAATCAGAGGCGGGGAATCAGAGGCAGGGAATCGGACGCCGGGAATCAGAGTCGGGGAATCAGAGCTGGGGAATCAGAGGCGGGGAATCAGAGTTGGAGAATCAGAGGCGGGGAATCAGATATGGGGAAATAGAGGCGGGGAATCAGATATGGGGAATCAGAGGTGTGGAATCAGAGGTTGTGAATCAGAGGAAGGGAATCAGAGTCGGGGAAACAGAAGCGGGGAATCAGATATGTGGAATCAGAGGTGGCGAATCAAAGGCGGTGAAACAGAGATGGGGAATCAGGGCAGGGAATCAGAGGCAGGGAATCAAACACGGGGAATCAGAGCTGGGGAATCAGAGACGGGGAATCAGAGTTGGGAATCAGAGGCGGGGAATCAGAGGTGGGGAAACAGAGGCGGGGAATCAGATATGGGGAATCAGAGGTGGGGAATAAGAGGTTGGGAATCAGAGGCAGGGAATCAGAGGCGGGGAATCAGAGGCGGGGAATCAGAGGAAGGGAATCAGATGTGCGGAATCGGAGATGGGGAATCAGAGGCAGGGAATCAGAGGCGGGGAATCAGAGGCGGGGAATCAGAGGCCGGGAATCAGATATGGGGAAACTGAGGCGGGGAATCCGAGGCGGGGAAACAGAGGCGGGGAATCAGATATGGGGAATCAGAGGTGGGGAATCAGAGGTTGGGAATCAGAGGCAGGGAATCAGAGGCTTGGAATCAGATGCAGGGAATCAGATGCGGGGAATCAGAGGCGGGGAATCAGAGCTGGGGAATCAGAGGTGGGGAATCAGATTTGGGGAATTAGAGGTGGGGACTTAGATATTGGGAAACAGAGGCGGGGAATCAGAGGCGGGGAAACAGAGGCGGGGAATCAGATATGGGGAATCAGAGGTGGGGAATCAGAGGCAGGGAATCAGATGTGCGGAATCAGAGATGGGGAATCAGAGGCAGGGAAACAGAATCAGAAGCAGGGAATCAGAGGCCGGGAATCAGAGGCCGGAATCAGATGCTGGGAATCAGAGGCCTGGAATCAGAGGCGGGGAATCAGAGGCAGGGAATCAGATGCAAGGAATCAGAGGCGGGGAATCAGAGCTGGGGAATCAGAGGCGGGGTATTAGAGTTGGGGAATCAGAGGCGGGGAATCAAAGTTGGGGAATCAGAGGCAGGGAATTGGATGTGCGGAATCAGAGATGGGGAATCAGAGGTGGGGAATCAGAGGCGGTGAATCAGAGATGGGGAATCAGAGGCAGGGAATCAGAGGCAGGGTATCAGAGGCAGGGAATCAGACGCGGGGAATCTGAGGCGGGGAATCAGAGCTGGGGAATCAGAGGTGGGGAATCAGAGTTGGGGAATCAGAGGCAGGGAATTGGATGTGCGGAATCAGAGATGGGGAATCAGAGGTGGGGAATCAGAGGCGGTGAATCAGAGATGGGGAATCAGAGGCGGGGAATCAAAGGCAGGAAATCAGACACGGGGATTCAGAGGCTGGGAATCAGACTGGGGGAATCAAAGGCGGGGAATCAGAGCTGGGTAATCTGAGGCAGGGAATCAGAGTTGGGGATTCAGAGGCGGGGAATCAGATATGGGGAAACAGAGGCGGGGAATCAGAGGCGGGCAAACAGAGGCGGGGAATTAGATATGGGGAATCAGAGGTAGGGAATCAGAGGTGGTGAATCAGTGATGGGGAATCACAGGCGGGGAATCAGAGGCAGGGAATAGAACGCGGGGAATCAGAGGCAGGGAATCAGAGCTGGGGAATCAGAGGCGGGGAATCATAGTTGGGAATCAGAGGCGGGAATCAGATATGGGGAAACAGAGGCGGGGAATCAGAGGCGGGGAAACAGAGGCGGGGAATCAGATATGGGGAATCGGATGCAGGGAATCAGAGGCGGGGAATCAGAGCTGGGGAATCACAGGCGTGGAATCAGAGTTGGGGCATCAGAGGTGGGGAATTAGATATAGGGAAACAGAGGCGGGGAATCAGATGCGGGGAAACAGAGGCGGGGAATCAGATATGGAGAATCAGAGGTGGGGAATCAGAGGCGGGGAATCAGAGGCAGGGAATCGGACGCCGGGAATCAGAGGCGGGGAATCAGAGCTGGGGAATCAGAGGCGGGGAATCAGAGTTGGGGAATCAGAGGCGGGGAATCAGATATGGGGAAATAGAGGCGGGGAATCAGATATGGGGAATCAGAGGTGTGGAATCAGAGGTTGGGAATCAGAGGCAGGGAATCAGAGGCGGGGAAACAGAGGCGGGGAATCAGATATGGGGAATCAGAGGTGGCGAATCAAAGGCGGTGAAACAGAGATGGGGAATCAGGGCAGGGAATCAGAGGCAGGGAATCAGAGCTGGGGAAACAGAGGCGGGGAATCAGATATGGGAAATCAGAGGTGGGGAATCAGGGGCGGGGAATCAGTGGCAGGGAATCAGAGCTTGGGAATCAGAGGTGGGGAATCAGAGCTGGGGAAACAGAGGCGGGGAATCAGATATGGGGAATCAGAGGTGGGGAATCAGGGGCGGGGAATCAGTGGCAGGGAATCAGAGGCCGGGAATAAAAGGCGGGGAATCAGAGCTGGGAAATCAGAGGCGGGGAATCAGAGTTGGGGAATCAGAGGAGGGGAATCAGATATGGGGAAACAGAGGCCGGGAATCAGAGGCAGGCTAACAGAGGCGGGGAATCAGATATGGGGAATCAGAGGTGGGGAATTAGAGGTTGCGAATCAGAGGCGGGGAAACAGAGGCGGGGAATCAAATATAGGGAATCAGAGGTGGGGAATCAGAGGTTGTGAATCAGAGATGGGGAATCAAGGCGGGGAATCAGAGGCAGGGAATCAGACGCGGGGAATCAGAGGCGGGGATTCAGAGCTGGGGAATCAGAGGCGGTGAATCAGAGTTGGGGAATCAGAGGCAGGGAATCAGATATGGGGAATCAGAGGCGGGGAATCAGAGGCGGGGAAACAGAGGCGGGGAATCAGATATGGGGAATCAGAATTGGGGAATCAGGGGCAGGGAATCAGTGGCAGGGAATCAGAGGCGGGGAATCAGAGGCGGGGAATCAGAGGCAGGGAATCAGACACGGGGAATCGGAGGCGGGGAATCAGAGATGGGGAATCAGAGGCGGGGAATCAGAGGCAGGGAATCGGACTCCGGGAATCAGAGTCGGGGAATCAGAGCTGGGGAATCAGAGGCGGGGAATCAGAGTTGGGGAATCAGAGGCTGGGAATCAGATATGGGGAAATAGAGGCGGGGAATCAGATATGGGGAATCAGAGGTGTGGAATCAGAGGTTTGGAATCAGAGGCAGGGAATCAGAGTCGGGGAAACAGAGGCGGGGAATCAGATATGGGGAATCAGAGGTGGCGAATCAAAGGCGGTGAAACAGAGATGGGGAATCAGGGCAGGGAATCAAACACGGGGAATCAGAGCTGGGCAATCAGAGGCGGGGAATCAGAGTTGGGAATCAGAGGCGGGGAATCAGAGGCGGGGAAACAGAGGCGGGGAATCAGATATGGGGAATCAGAGGTGGGGAATCCGAGGTTGGGAATCAGAGGCAGGGAATCAGAGGCGGGGAATCAGAGGCGGGGAATCAGGGGCAGGGAATCAGTGGCAGGGAATCAGAGGCGGGGAATCAGAGGCGGGGAATCAGAGGCAGGGAATCAGACACGGGGAATCAGAGGCGGGGAATCAGAGATGGGGAATCAGAGGCGGGGAATCAGAGGCAGGGAATCGGACGCCGGGAATCAGAGTCGGGGAATCAGAGCTGGGGAATCAGAGGCGGGGAATCAGAGTTGGGGAATCAGAGGCGGGGAATCAGATATGGGGAAATAGAGGCGGGGAATCAGATATGGGGAATCAGAGGTGTGGAATCAGAGGTTGTGAATCAGAGGAAGGGAATCAGAGTCGGGGAAACAGAAGCGGGGAATCAGATATGTGGAATCAGAGGTGGCGAATCAAAGGCGGTGAAACAGAGATGGGGAATCAGGGCAGGGAATCAGAGGCAGGGAATCAAACACGGGGAATCAGAGCTGGGGAATCAGAGACGGGGAATCAGAGTTGGGAAACAGAGGCGGGGAATCAGAGGCGGGGAAACAGAGGCGGGGAATCAGATATGGGGAATCAGAGGTGGGGAATCAGAGGTTGGGAATCAGAGGCAGGGAATCAGAGGCGGGGAATCAGAGGCGGGGAATCAGAGGAAGGGAATCAGATGTGCGGAATCGGAGATGGGGAATCAGAGGCAGGGAGTCAGAGGCGGGGAATCAGAGGCGGGGAATCAGAGGCCGGGAATCAGATATGGGGAAACTGAGGCGGGGAATCCGAGGCGGGGAAACAGAGGCGGGGAATCAGATATGGGGAATCAGAGGTGGGGAATCAGAGGTTCGGAATCAGAGGCAGGGAATCAGAGGCTTGGAATCAGATGCAGGGAATCAGATGCGGGGAATCAGAGGCGGGGAATCAGAACTGGGGAATCAGAGGTGGGGAATCAGATTTGGGGAATCAGAGGTGGGGACTTAGATATTGGGAAACAGAGGCGGGGAATCAGAGGCGGGGAAACAGAGGCGGGGAATCATATATGGGGAATCAGAGGTGGGGAATCAGAGGCAGGGAATCAGATGTGCGGAATCAGAGATGGGGAATCAGAGGCAGGGAAACAGAATCAGAAGCAGGGAATCAGAGGCCGGGAATCAGAGGCCGGAATCAGATGCTGGGAATCAGAGGCCTGGAATCAGAGGCGGGGAATCAGAGGCAGGGAATCAGGTGCGGGGAATCAGAGGCGGGGAATCAGAGCTGGGGAATCAGAGGCGGGGTATTAGAGTTGGGGAATCAGAGGCGGGGAATCAGAGTTGGGGAATCAGAGGCAGGGAATTGGATGTGCGGAATCAGAGATGGGGAATCAGAGGTGGGGAATCAGAGGCGGTGAATCAGAGATGGGGAATCAGAGGCAGGGAATCAGAGGCGGGGAATCAGAGGCAGGGAATCAGAGGCGGGGAATCAAATATAGGGAATCAGAGGTGGGGAATCAGAGGTTGTGAATCAGAGATGGTGAATCAAGGTGGGGAATCAGAGGCAGGGAATCAGACGCGGGGAATCAGAGGCGGGGATTCAGAGCTGGGGAATCAGAGGTGGGGAATCAGAGTTGGGGAATCAGAGGCAGGGAATTGGATGTGGGGAAATGAGATGTGGGAAACGAGATGCAGAGAAAGAGGCACGGAAATAGAGGCAGGGAAAGACAGGCAGGGAATCAGAGGCGGGGAATCAGAGGTGGGGAATCAGAGGCTGGGAATCAGAGGCGGGGAATCAGAGGGGGGAATCAGAGGTGGGGAATCAGAGGCAGGGAATCAGAGGCAGGGAATCAGAGGCGGGAAATCAGAGGCGGCGAATCTGAGGCGTGGAATCAGAGGTGGGGAAAGAGATGTGGGGAAACGTAGGCCAGGAAAGTTGCGCGGAAAGGGAGGCGGTGAATCAGAGGCGGGGAATCAGAGGCGCGGAATCAGAGGCGGGGAATCAGAGGCGGGGATTCAGAGCTGGGGAATCAGAGGCGGGGAATCAGAGTTGGGGAATCAGAGGCAGGGAATCAGATATGGGGAATCAGAGGCTGGGAATCAGAGGCGGGGAAACAGAGGCCGGGAATCAGATGTGGGGAATCAGAGGTGGGGAATCAGGGGCAGGGAATCAGTGGCAGGGAATCAGAGGCGGGGAATCAGAGGCGGGGAATCAAAGGCAGGGAATCAGACACGGGGAATCAGAGGCGGGGAATCAGAGATGGGGAATCAGAGGCGGGGAATCAGAGGCAGGGAATCGGATGCCGGGAATCAGAGTCGGGGAATCAGAGCTGGGGAATCAGAGGCGGGGAATCAGAGTTGGGGAATCAGAGGCGGGGAATCAGATATGGGGAAATAGAGGCGGGGAATCAGATATGGGGAATCAGAGGTGTGGAATCAGAGGTTGGGAATCAGAGGCTGGGAATCAGAGGTGGCAATCAGAGGCGGGGAAACAGAGGCGGGGAATCAAATATAGGGAATCAGAGGTGGGGAATCAGAGGTTGTGAATCAGAGATGGTGAATCAAGGTGGGGAATCAGAGGCAGGGAATCAGACGCGGGGAATCAGAGGCGGGGATTCAGAGCTGGGGAATCAGAGGCGGGGAATCAGAGTTGGGGAATCAGAGGCAGGGAATCAGATATGGGGAAACAGAGGCGGGGAATCAGAGGCGGGGAAACAGAGGCCGGGAATCAGATGTGGGGAATCAGAGGTGGGGAATCAGGGGCAGGGAATCAGTGGCAGGGAATCAGAGGCGGGGAATCAGAGGCGGGGAATCAAAGGCAGGGAATCAGACACGGGGAATCAGAGGCGGGGAATCAGAGATGGGGAATCAGAGGCGGGGAATCAGAGGCAGGGAATCAGAGTCGGGGAAACAGAGGCGGGGAATCAGAGTTGGGGAATCAGAGGCTGGGAATCAGATATGGGGAAATAGAGGCGGGGAATCAGATATGGGGAATCAGAGGTGTGGAATCAGAGGTTTGGAATCAGAGGCAGGGAATCAGAGTCGGGGAAACAGAGGCGGGGAATCAGATATGGGGAATCAGAGGTGGCGAATCAAAGGCGGTGAAACAGAGATGGGGAATCAGGGCAGGGAATCAAACACGGGGAATCAGAGCTGGGCAATCAGAGGCGGGGAATCAGAGTTGGGAATCAGAGGCGGGGAATCAGAGGCGGGGAAACAGAGGCGGGGAATCAGATATGGGGAATCAGAGGTGGGGAATCCGAGGTTGGGAATCAGAGGCAGGGAATCAGAGGCGGGGAATCAGAGGCGGGGAATCAGGGGCAGGGAATCAGTGGCAGGGAATCAGAGGCGGGGAATCAGAGGCGGGGAATCAGAGGCAGGGAATCAGACACGGGGAATCAGAGGCGGGGAATCAGAGATGGGGAATCAGAGGCGGGGAATCAGAGGCAGGGAATCGGACGCCGGGAATCAGAGTCGGGGAATCAGAGCTGGGGAATCAGAGGCGGGGAATCAGAGTTGGGGAATCAGAGGCGGGGAATCAGATATGGGGAAATAGAGGCGGGGAATCAGATATGGGGAATCAGAGGTGTGGAATCAGAGGTTGTGAATCAGAGGAAGGGAATCAGAGTCGGGGAAACAGAAGCGGGGAATCAGATATGTGGAATCAGAGGTGGCGAATCAAAGGCGGTGAAACAGAGATGGGGAATCAGGGCAGGGAATCAGAGGCAGGGAATCAAACACGGGGAATCAGAGCTGGGGAATCAGAGACGGGGAATCAGAGTTGGGAAACAGAGGCGGGGAATCAGAGGCGGGGAAACAGAGGCGGGGAATCAGATATGGGGAATCAGAGGTGGGGAATCAGAGGTTGGGAATCAGAGGCAGGGAATCAGAGGCGGGGAATCAGAGGCGGGGAATCAGAGGAAGGGAATCAGATGTGCGGAATCGGAGATGGGGAATCAGAGGCAGGGAATCAGAGGCGGGGAATCAGAGGCGGGGAATCAGAGGCCGGGAATCAGATATGGGGAAACTGAGGCGGGGAATCCGAGGCGGGGAAACAGAGGCGGGGAATCAGATATGGGGAATCAGAGGTGGGGAATCAGAGGTTCGGAATCAGAGGCAGGGAATCAGAGGCTTGGAATCAGATGCAGGGAATCAGATGCGGGGAATCAGAGGCGGGGAATCAGAACTGGGGAATCAGAGGTGGGGAATCAGATTTGGGGAATCAGAGGTGGGGACTTAGATATTGGGAAACAGAGGCGGGGAATCAGAGGCGGGGAAACAGAGGCGGGGAATCAGATATGGGGAATCAGAGGTGGGGAATCAGAGGCAGGGAATCAGATGTGCGGAATCAGAGATGGGGAATCAGAGGCAGGGAAACAGAATCAGAAGCAGGGAATCAGAGGCCGGGAATCAGAGGCCGGAATCAGATGCTGGGAATCAGAGGCCTGGAATCAGAGGCGGGGAATCAGAGGCAGGGAATCAGGTGCGGGGAATCAGAGGCGGGGAATCAGAGCTGGGGAATCAGAGGCGGGGTATTAGAGTTGGGGAATCAGAGGCGGGGAATCAGAGTTGGGGAATCAGAGGCAGGGAATTGGATGTGCGGAATCAGAGATGGGGAATCAGAGGTGGGGAATCAGAGGCAGGGAATCAGACGCGGGGAATCTGAGGCGGGGAATCAGAGCTGGGGAATCAGAGGTGGGGAATCAGAGTTGGGGAATCAGAGGCAGGGAATTGGATGTGGGGAAATGAGATGTGGGAAACGAGATGCAGAGAAAGAGGCACGGAAATAGAGGCAGGGAAAGACAGGCAGGGAATCAGAGGCGGGGAATCAGAGGTGGGGAATCAGAGGCTGGGAATCAGAGGCGGGGAATCAGAGGGGGGAATCAGAGGTGGGGAATCAGAGGCAGGGAATCAGAGGCAGGGAATCAGAGGCGGGAAATCAGAGGCGGCGAATCTGAGGCGTGGAATCAGAGGTGGGGAAAGAGATGTGGGGAAACGTAGGCCAGGAAAGTTGCGCGGAAAGGGAGGCGGTGAATCAGAGGCGGGGAATCAGAGGCGCGGAATCAGAGGCGGGGAATCAGAGGCGGGGATTCAGAGCTGGGGAATCAGAGGCGGGGAATCAGAGTTGGGGAATCAGAGGCAGGGAATCAGATATGGGGAATCAGAGGCGGGGAATCAGAGGCGGGGAAACAGAGGCCGGGAATCAGATGTGGGGAATCAGAGGTGGGGAATCAGGGGCAGGGAATCAGTGGCAGGGAATCAGAGGCGGGGAATCAGAGGCGGGGAATCAGAGGCGGGGAATCAGGGGCAGGGAATCAGTGGCAGGGAATCAGAGGCGGGGAATCAGAGGCGGGGAATCAGAGGCAGGGAATCAGACACGGGGAATCAGAGGCGGGGAATCAGAGATGGGGAATCAGAGGCGGGGAATCAGAGGCAGGGAATCGGACGCCGGGAATCAGAGTCGGGGAATCAGAGCTGGGGAATCAGAGGCGGGGAATCAGAGTTGGGGAATCAGAGGCGGGGAATCAGATATGGGGAAATAGAGGCGGGGAATCAGATATGGGGAATCAGAGGTGTGGAATCAGAGGTTGTGAATCAGAGGAAGGGAATCAGAGTCGGGGAAACAGAAGCGGGGAATCAGATATGTGGAATCAGAGGTGGCGAATCAAAGGCGGTGAAACAGAGATGGGGAATCAGGGCAGGGAATCAGAGGCAGGGAATCAAACACGGGGAATCAGAGCTGGGGAATCAGAGACGGGGAATCAGAGTTGGGAAACAGAGGCGGGGAATCAGAGGCGGGGAAACAGAGGCGGGGAATCAGATATGGGGAATCAGAGGTGGGGAATCAGAGGTTGGGAATCAGAGGCAGGGAATCAGAGGCGGGGAATCAGAGGCGGGGAATCAGAGGAAGGGAATCAGATGTGCGGAATCGGAGATGGGGAATCAGAGGCAGGGAATCAGAGGCGGGGAATCAGAGGCGGGGAATCAGAGGCCGGGAATCAGATATGGGGAAACTGAGGCGGGGAATCCGAGGCGGGGAAACAGAGGCGGGGAATCAGATATGGGGAATCAGAGGTGGGGAATCAGAGGTTCGGAATCAGAGGCAGGGAATCAGAGGCTTGGAATCAGATGCAGGGAATCAGATGCGGGGAATCAGAGGCGGGGAATCAGAACTGGGGAATCAGAGGTGGGGAATCAGATTTGGGAAATCAGAGGTGGGGACTTAGATATTGGGAAACAGAGGCGGGGAATCAGAGGGGGGGAAACAGAGGCGGGGAATCAGATATGGGGAATCAGAGGTGGGGAATCAGAGGCAGGGAATCAGATGTGCGGAATCAGAGATGGGGAATCAGAGGCAGGGAAACAGAATCAGAAGCAGGGAATCAGAGGCCGGGAATCAGAGGCCGGAATCAGATGCTGGGAATCAGAGGCCTGGAATCAGAGGCGGGGAATCAGAGGCAGGGAATCAGGTGCGGGGAATCAGAGGCGGGGAATCAGAGCTGGGGAATCAAAGGCGGGGTATTAGAGTTGGGGAATCAGAGGCGGGGAATCAGAGTTGGGGAATCAGAGGCAGGGAATTGGATGTGCGGAATCGGAGATGGGGAATCAGAGGTGGGGAATCAGAGGCGGTGAATCAGAGATGGGGAATCAGAGGCAGGGAATCAGAGGCGGGGAATCAGAGGCAGGGAATCAGACGCGGGGAATCTGAGGCGGGGAATCAGAGCTGGGGAATCAGAGGTGGGGAATCAGAGTTGGGGAATCAGAGGCAGGGAATTGGATGTGGGGAAATGAGATGTGGGAAACGAGATGCAGAGAAAGAGGCACGGAAATAGAGGCAGGGAAAGACAGGCAGGGAATCAGAGGCGGGGAATCAGAGGTGGGGAATCAGAGGCTGGGAATCAGAGGCGGGGAATCAGAGGGGGGATCAGAGGTGGGGAATCAGAGGCAGGGAATCAGAGGCAGGGAATCAGAGGCGGGAAATCAGAGGCGGCGAATCTGAGGCGTGGAATCAGAGGTGGGGAAAGAGATGTGGGGAAACGTAGGCCAGGAAAGTTGCGCGGAAAGGGAGGCGGTGAATCAGAGGCGGGGAATCAGAGGCGCGGAATCAGAGGCGGGGAATCAGAGGCGGGGATTCAGAACTGGGGAATCAGAGGCGGGGAATCAGAGTTGGGGAATCAGAGGCAGGGAATCAGATATGGGGAATCAGAGGCGGGGAATCAGAGGCGGGGAAACAGAGGCCGGGAATCAGATGTGGGGAATCAGAGGTGGGGAATCAGGGGCAGGGAATCAGTGGCAGGGAATCAGAGGCGGGGAATCAGAGGCGGGGAATCAAAGGCAGGGAATCAGACACGGGGAATCAGAGGCGGGGAATCAGAGATGGGGAATCAGAGGCGGGGAATCAGAGGCAGGGAATCGGATGCCGGGAATCAGAGTCGGGGAATCAGAGCTGGGGAATCAGAGGCGGGGAATCAGAGTTGGGGAATCAGAGGCGGGGAATCAGATATGGGGAAATAGAGGCGGGGAATCAGATATGGGGAATCAGAGGTGTGGAATCAGAGGTTGGGAATCAGAGGCTGGGAATCAGAGGTGGCAATCAGAGGCGGGGAAACAGAGGCGGGGAATCAAATATAGGGAATCAGAGGTGGGGAATCAGAGTTTGTGAATCAGAGATGGTGAATCAAGGTGGGGAATCAGAGGCAGGGAATCAGACGCGGGGAATCAGAGGCGGGGATTCAGAGCTGGGGAATCAGAGGCGGGGAATCAGAGTTGGGGAATCAGAGGCAGGGAATCAGATATGGGGAATCAGAGGCGGGGAATCAGAGGCGGGGAAACAGAGGCCGGGAATCAGATGTGGGGAATCAGAGGTGGGGAATCAGGGGCAGGGAATCAGTGGCAGGGAATCAGAGGCGGGGAATCAGAGGCGGGGAATCAAAGGCAGGGAATCAGACACGGGGAATCAGAGGCGGGGAATCAGAGATGGGGAATCAGAGGCGGGGAATCAGAGGCAGGGAATCGGAAGCCGGGAATCAGAGTCGGGGGATCAGAGCTGGGGAATCAGAGGCGGGGAATCAGAGTTGGGGAATCAGAGGCGGGGAATCAGATATGGGGAAATAGAGGCGGGGAATCAGATATGGGGAATCAGAGGTGTGGAATCAGAGGTTGGGAATCAGAGGCAGGGAATCAGAGTCGGGGAAACAGAGGCGGGGAATCAGATATGGGGAATCAGAGGTGGCGAATCAAAGGCGGTGAAACAGAGATGGGGAATCAGGGCAGGGAATCAGAGGCAGGGAATCAAACACGGGGAATCAGAGCTGGGGAATCAGAGGCGGGGAATCAGAGTTGGGAATCAGAGGCGGGGAATCAGAGGCGGGGAAACAGAGGCGGGGAATCAGATATGGGGAATCAGAGGTGGGGAATCCGAGGTTGGGAATCAGAGGCAGGGAATCAGAGGCGGAAAATCAGAGGCGGGGAATCAGAGGAAGGGAATCAGATGTGCGGAATCGGAGATGGGGAATCAGAGGCAGGGAATCAGATGCGGGGAATCAGAGGCGGGGAATCAGAGGCCGGGAATCAGATATGGGGAAACAGAGGCGGGGAATCCGAGTCGGGGAAACAGAGGCGGGGAATCAGATATGGGGAATCAGAGGTGGGGAATCAGAGGTTGGGAATCAGAGGCAGGGAATCAGAGGCTTGGAATCAGGTGCAGGGAATCAGATGCGGGGAATCAGAGGCGGGGAATCAGAGCTGGGGAATCAGAGGTGGGGAATCAGATTTGGGGAATCAGAGGCGGGGACTTAGATATTGGGAAACAGAGGCGGGGAATCAGAGGCGGGGAAACCCAGGTGGGGAATCAGATATGGGGAATCAGAGGTGGGGAATCAGAGGCAAGGAATCAGATGTGCGGAATCAGAGATGGGGAATCAGAGGCAGGGAATCAGAATCAGAAGCAGGGAATCAGAGGCCGGGAATCAAAGGCCGGAATCAGATGCTGGGAATCAGAGGCCTGGAATCAGAGGCGGGGAATCAGAGGCAGGGAATCAGATGCGGGGAATCAGAGGCGGGGAATCAGAGCTGGGGAATCAGAGGCGGGGATTCAGAGTTGGGGAATCAGAGGCGGGGAATCAGATGCGGGGAAACAGAGGCGGGGAATCAGATATGGGGAATCAGAAGTGGGGAATCAGAGGTTGGGAATCAGAAGCAGGGAATCAGAGGCGGGGAATCAGAGGCGGGGAATCAGAGGCAGGGAATCCGATGTGCGGAATCGGAGATGGGGAATCAGAGGCAGGGAATCAGAGGCGGGGAATAAGAGGCGGAGAATCAGAGGACGGGAATCAGATATGGGGAAACAGAGGCGGGGAATCAGAGGCGGGGAAACAGAGGCGGGGAATCAGATATGGGGAATCAGAGGTGGGGAATCAGAGGTTGGGAATCAGAGGCAGGGAATCAGAGGCTGGGAATCAGATGCAGGGAATCAGATGCGGGAAATCAGAGGCGGGGAATCAGAGCTGGGGAATCAGAGGTGGGGGATCAGAGTTGGGGAATCAGAGTCGGGGACTTAGATATGGGGAAACAGAGGCGGGGAATCAGAGGCGGGGAAACAGACGCGGGGAATCAGAGGCGGGGATTCAGAGCTGGGGAAACAGAGGCGGGGAATCAGAGTTGGGGAATCAGAGGCGGGGAATCAGATATGGGTAATCAGAGGCGGGGAATCAGAGGCGGGGAAACAGAGGCAGGGAATCAGATATGGGGAATCAGAGGTGGGGTATCAGGGGCAGGGAATCAGTGGCAGGGAATCAGAGGCGGGGAATCAGAGGCGGGGAATCAGAGGCAGGGAATCAGACACGGGGAATCAGATATGGGGAAACAGAGGCGGGGAATCAGAGGCGGGCAAACAGAGGCGGGGAATTAGATATGGGGAATCAGAGGTGGGGTATCAGAGGTGGTGAATCAGAGATGGGGAATCACAGGCGGGGAATCAGAGGCAGGGAATAGAACGCGGGGAATCAGAGGCGGGGAATCAGAGCTGGGGAATCAG
This sequence comes from Narcine bancroftii, assembly GCF_036971445.1. Classification (NCBI taxonomy): domain Eukaryota; kingdom Metazoa; phylum Chordata; class Chondrichthyes; order Torpediniformes; family Narcinidae; genus Narcine; species Narcine bancroftii. The sequence goes on along the minus strand of NC_091474.1, from coordinate 106,457,965 downwards.
AGGCGGGGAATCATAGTTGGGAATCAGAGGCGGGGAATCAGATAGGGGGAAACAGAGGCGGGGAATCAAAGGCGGGGAAACAGAGGCGGGGAATCAGATATGGGGAATCGGATGCGGGGAATCAGAGGCGGGGAATCAGAGCTGGGGAATCAGAGGCGGGGTATCAGAGTTGGGGCATCTGAGGTGGGGAATTAGATATGGGGAAACAGAGGCGGGGAATCAGAGGCGGGGAAACAGAGGCGAGGAATCAGATATGGGGAATCAGAGGTGGGGAATCAGAGGCAGGGAATCAGATGTGCGGAATCTGAGATGGGGAATCAGAGGCAGGGAATCAGAATCAGAAGCGGGGAATCAGAGGCCGGGAATAAGAGGCCGGGAATCAGAGGTGGGGAATCAGAGTCCGGGAATCAGAGATGGGGATTCAGAGGCGGGGAATGATATATGGGGAATCAGAGGCGGGGAATCAGAGGTGGGGTAAAAGAGGTGGGGAATCAGATATGGGGAATCAGAGGTGGCGAATCAAAGGCGGTGAATCAGAGATGGGGAATCAGAGGCGGGGAATCAGAGGCAGGGAATCAAACACGGGGAATCAGAGGCGGGGAATCAGAGCTGGGGAATTGGAGGCGGGGAATCAGAGTTGGGGAATCAGAGGCGGGGAATCAGATATGGGGAAACAGGGGCGCGGAATCAGAGGCAGGGAAACAGAGGCGGGGAATCAGATATGGGGAATCAGGGGTGGGGAATCAGAGGTTGGGAATCAGAGGCAGGGAATCAGAGGCGTGGAAACAGAGGCGGGGATTCAGATATGGGGAATCAGAGGTGGGGAATCAGGGGCGTGGAATCAGAGGCAGGGAATTCGATGTGGTGAATCAGAGATGGGGAATCAGAGGCAGGGAATCAGAATCAGAAGCGGGGTATCAGTGGCCGGGAATTAGAGGAAGGTAATCAGAGGCAGGGGATCAAACACGGGGAATCAGAGGCTGGGAATCAGAGCTGGGGAATCAGAGGCGGGGAATCAGAGCTGGGGAATCACAGGCGGGGAATCAGAGATGGGGAATCAAGGGGGGAATCAGAGGCAGGGAATCAGATGCGGGGAATCAGAGGCGGGGAATCATAGATGGCGAATCAGAGGCGGGGAATCAGAGGTGGGCAATCAGAGGATGGGAATCAGATATGGGGAATCAGAGGCGGGGAATCAGAGCTGGGGAATCACAGGCGGGGAATCAGAGTTGGGGAATCAGAGGCGGGGAATCAGATATGGGGAAACAGAGGCGGGGAATCAGAGGCGGTGAAACAGAGGCGGGGAATCAGATATTGGGAATCAGAGGTGGGGAATCAGAGTTGGGGAATCAGAGTCGGGGACTTAGATATGGGGAAACAGAGGCGGGGAATCAGAGGCGGGGAAACAGACGCGGGGAATCAGAGGCGGGGAATCATAGTTGGGAATCAGAGGCGGGGAATCAAAGGCGGGGAAACAGAGGCGGGGAATCAGATATGGGGAATCGGATGCGGGGAATCAGAGGCGGGGAATCAGAGCTGGGGAATCAGAGGCGGGGTATCAGAGTTGGGGCATCTGAGGTGGGGAATTAGATATGGGGAAACAGAGGCGGGGAATCAGAGGCGGGGAAACAGAGGCGAGGAATCAGATATGGGGAATCAGAGGTGGGGAATCAGAGGCAGGGAATCAGATGTGCGGAATCTGAGATGGGGAATCAGAGGCAGGGAATCAGAATCAGAAGCGGGGAATCAGAGGCCGGGAATCAGAGGCCGGGATTCAGATGCCGGGAATAAGAGGCCGGGAATCAGAGGTGGGGAATCAGAGTCCGGGAATCAGAGATGGGGATTCAGAGGCGGGGAATGATATATGGGGAATCAGAGGCGGGGAATCAGAGGTGGGGTAACAGAGGTGGGGAATCAGATATGGGGAATCAGAGGTGGCGAATCAAAGGCGGTGAATCAGAGATGGGGAATCAGAGGCGGGGAATCAGAGGCAGGGAATCAAACACGGGGAATCAGAGGCGGGGAATCAGAGCTGGGGAATCGGAGGCGGGGAATCAGAGTTGGGGAATCAGAGTCGGGGAATCAGATATGGGGAAACAGGGGCGGGGAATCAGAGGCAGGGAAACAGAGGCGGGGAATCAGATATGGGGAATCAGGGGTGAGGAATCAGAGGTTGGGAATCAGAGGCAGGGAATCAGAGGCGTGGAAACAGAGGCGGGGATTCAGATATGGGGAATCAGAGGTGGGGAATCAGGGGCGTGGAATCAGAGGCAGGGAATTAGATGTGGTGAATCAGAGATGGGGAATCAGAGGCAGGGAATCAGAATCAGAAGCGGGGTATCAGTGGCCGGGAATCAGAGGAAGGTAATCAGAGGCAGGGGATCAAACACGGGGAATCAGAGGCTGGGAATCAGAGCTGGGGAATCAGAGGCGGGGAATCAGAGCTGGGGAATCACAGGCGGGGAATCAGAGATGGGGAATCAAGGGGGGAATCAGAGGCAGGGAATCAGATGCGGGGAATCAGAGGCGGGGAATCATAGATGGCGAATCAGAGGCGGGGAATCAGAGGTGGGCAATCAGAGGATGGGAATCAGATATGGGGAATCAGAGGCGGGGAATCAGAGCTGGGGAATCACAGGCGGGGAATCAGAGTTGGGGAATCAGAGGCGGGGAATCAGATATGGGGAAACAGAGGCGGGGAATCAGAGGCGGTGAAACAGAGGCGGGGAATCAGATATTGGGAATCAGAGGTGGGGAATCAGAGGTTGGGAATCAGAGGCCTGGAATCAGAGGCGGGGAATCAGAGGCAGGGAATCAGATGCGGGGAATCAGAGGAGGGGAATCAGAGCTGGGGAATCAGAGGCGGAGTATTAGAGTTGGGGAATCAGAGGCGGGGAATCAGACGCGGGGAATCAGAGGGGGGGAATCATAGCTGGCGAATCAGAGGCGGGGAATCAGAGGTGGGCAATCAGAGGCCGGGAATCAGAGGTGGTGAATCAGAGATGGGGAATCAGAGGCGGGGAATCAGTGGCAGGGAATCAGATATGGGGAATCAGAGGCGTGGAATCAGAGGCAGGGAATCAGACACGGGGAATCAGACACGGGGAATCAGAGGTGGGGAATCAGAGATGGGGAATCAGAGGCGGTGAATCAGAGATGGGGAATCAGAGGCGGGGAATCAGAGGCAGGAAATCAGACACGGTTATTCAGAGGCTGGGAATCAGACGGGGGGAATCAAAGGCGGGGAATCAGAGCTGGGGAATCAGAGGCAGGGAATCAGAGGCGGGGAATCAGATATGGGGAATCAGAGGCTGGTATTCAGAGGCGGGGAATCAGAGGCAGGGAATCAGACACGGGGAATCAGAGGTGGGGAATCAGAGATGGGGAATCAGAGGCGGGGAATCAGAGTTGGGGAATCAGAGGCAGGGAATCGGATGTGCGGAATCAGAGATGGGGAATCAGAGGTGGGGAATCAGAGGCGGTGAATCAGAGATGGGGAATCAGAGGCGGGGAATCAGAGGTGGGGTAACAGAGGTGGGGAATCAGATATGGGGAATCAGAGGCGGGGAATCAGAGGCAGGGAATCAAACACGGGGAATCAGAGGCGGGGAATCAGAGCTGGGGAATCGGAGGCGGGGAATCAGAGTTGGGGAATCAGAGGCGGGGAATCAGATATGGGGAAACAGGGGCGGGGAATCAGAGGCAGGGAAACAGAGGCGGGGAATCAGATATGGGGAATCAGGGGTGGGGAATCAGAGGTTGGGAATCAGAGGCAGGGAATCAGAGGCGTGGAAACAGAGGCGGGGATTCAGATATGGGGAATCAGAGGTGGGGAATCAGGGGCGTGGAATCAGAGGCAGGGAATTCGATGTGGTGAATCAGAGATGGGGAATCAGAGGCAGGGAATCAGAATCAGAAGCGGGGTATCAGTGGCCGGGAATCAGAGGAAGGTAATCAGAGGCAGGGGATCAAACACGGGGAATCAGAGGCTGGGAATCAGAGCTGGGGAATCAGAGGCGGGGAATCAGAGCTGGGGAATCACAGGCGGGGAATCAGAGATGGGGAATCAAGGGGGGAATCAGAGGCAGGGAATCAGATGCGGGGAATCAGAGGCGGGGAATCATAGATGGCGAATCAGAGGCGGGGAATCAGAGGTGGGCAATCAGAGGATGGGAATCAGATATGGGGAATCAGAGGCGGGGAATCAGAGCTGGGGAATCACAGGCGGGGAATCAGAGTTGGGGAATCAGAGGCGGGGAATCAGATATGGGGAAACAGAGGCGGGGAATCAGAGGCGGTGAAACAGAGGCGGGGAATCAGATATTGGGAATCAGAGGTGGGGAATCAGAGTTGGGGAATCAGAGTCGGGGACTTAGATATGGGGAAACAGAGGCGGGGAATCAGAGGCGGGGAAACAGACGCGGGGAATCAGAGGCGGGGAATCATAGTTGGGAATCAGAGGCGGGGAATCAAAGGCGGGGAAACAGAGGCGGGGAATCAGATATGGGGAATCGGATGCGGGGAATCAGAGGCGGGGAATCAGAGCTGGGGAATCAGAGGCGGGGTATCAGAGTTGGGGCATCTGAGGTGGGGAATTAGATATGGGGAAACAGAGGCGGGGAATCAGAGGCGGGGAAACAGAGGCGAGGAATCAGATATGGGGAATCAGAGGTGGGGAATCAGAGGCAGGGAATCAGATGTGCGGAATCTGAGATGGGGAATCAGAGGCAGGGAATCAGAATCAGAAGCGGGGAATCAGAGGCCGGGAATCAGAGGCCGGGATTCAGATGCCGGGAATAAGAGGCCGGGAATCAGAGGTGGGGAATCAGAGTCCGGGAATCAGAGATGGGGATTCAGAGGCGGGGAATGATATATGGGGAATCAGAGGCGGGGAATCAGAGGTGGGGTAACAGAGGTGGGGAATCAGATATGGGGAATCAGAGGTGGCGAATCAAAGGCGGTGAATCAGAGATGGGGAATCAGAGGCGGGGAATCAGAGGCAGGGAATCAAACACGGGGAATCAGAGGCGGGGAATCAGAGCTGGGGAATCGGAGGCGGGGAATCAGAGTTGGGGAATCAGAGTCGGGGAATCAGATATGGGGAAACAGGGGCGGGGAATCAGAGGCAGGGAAACAGAGGCGGGGAATCAGATATGGGGAATCAGGGGTGAGGAATCAGAGGTTGGGAATCAGAGGCAGGGAATCAGAGGCGTGGAAACAGAGGCGGGGATTCAGATATGGGGAATCAGAGGTGGGGAATCAGGGGCGTGGAATCAGAGGCAGGGAATTATATGTGGTGAATCAGAGATGGGGAATCAGAGGCAGGGAATCAGAATCAGAAGCGGGGTATCAGTGGCCGGGAATCAGAGGAAGGTAATCAGAGGCAGGGGATCAAACACGGGGAATCAGAGGCTGGGAATCAGAGCTGGGGAATCAGAGGCGGGGAATCAGAGCTGGGGAATCACAGGCGGGGAATCAGAGATGGGGAATCAAGGGGGGAATCAGAGGCAGGGAATCAGATGCGGGGAATCAGAGGCGGGGAATCATAGATGGCGAATCAGAGGCGGGGAATCAGAGGTGGGCAATCAGAGGATGGGAATCAGATATGGGGAATCAGAGGCGGGGAATCAGAGCTGGGGAATCACAGGCGGGGAATCAGAGTTGGGGAATCAGAGGCGGGGAATCAGATATGGGGAAACAGAGGCGGGGAATCAGAGGCGGTGAAACAGAGGCGGGGAATCAGATATTGGGAATCAGAGGTGGGGAATCAGAGGTTGGGAATCAGAGGCCTGGAATCAGAGGCGGGGAATCAGAGGCAGGGAATCAGATGCGGGGAATCAGAGGAGGGGAATCAGAGCTGGGGAATCAGAGGCGGAGTATTAGAGTTGGGGAATCAGAGGCGGGGAATCAGACGCGGGGAATCAGAGGGGGGGAATCATAGCTGGCGAATCAGAGGCGGGGAATCAGAGGTGGGCAATCAGAGGCCGGGAATCAGAGGTGGTGAATCAGAGATGGGGAATCAGAGGCGGGGAATCAGTGGCAGGGAATCAGATATGGGGAATCAGAGGCGTGGAATCAGAGGCAGGGAATCAGACACGGGGAATCAGACACGGGGAATCAGAGGTGGGGAATCAGAGATGGGGAATCAGAGGCGGTGAATCAGAGATGGGGAATCAGAGGCGGGGAATCAGAGGCAGGAAATCAGACACGGGGATTCAGAGGCTGGGAATCAGACGGGGGGAATCAAAGGCGGGGAATCAGAGCTGGGGAATCAGAGGCAGGGAATCAGAGGCGGGGAATCAGATATGGGGAATCAGAGGCTGGTATTCAGAGGCGGGGAATCAGAGGCAGGGAATCAGACACGGGGAATCAGAGGTGGGGAATCAGAGATGGGGAATCAGAGGCGGGGAATCAGAGTTGGGGAATCAGAGGCAGGGAATCGGATGTGCGGAATCAGAGATGGGGAATCAGAGGTGGGGAATCAGAGGCGGTGAATCAGAGATGGGGAATCAGAGGCGGGGAATCAGAGGCAGGAAATCAGACACGGGGATTCAGAGGCTGGGAATCAGACAGGGGGAATCAAAGGCGGGGAATCAGAGCTGGGGAATCAGAGGCAGGGAATCAGAGTTGGGGATTCAGCGACGGGGAATCAGATATGGGGAAACAGAGGCGGGGAATCAGAGGCGGGCAAACAGAGGCGGGGAATTAGATATGGGGAATCAGATGTGGGGAATCAGAGGTGGTGAATCAGTGATGGGGAATCACAGGCGGGGAATCAGAGGCAGGGAATAGAACGCAGGGAATCAGAGGCAGGGAATCAGAGCTGGGGAATCAGAGGCGGGGAATCATAGTTGGGAATCAGAGGCGGGGAATCAGATATGGGGAAACAGAGGCGGGGAATCAGAGGCGGGGAAACAGAGGCGGGGAATCAGATATGGGGAATCGGATGCGGGGAATCAGAGGCGGGGAATCAGAGCTGGGGAATCAGAGGCGGGGAATCAGAGTTGGGGCATCAGAGGTGGGGAATTAGATATAGGGAAACAGAGGCGGGGAATCAGATGCGGGGAAACAGAGGCGGGGAATCAGATATGGGGAATCAGAGGTGGGGAATCAGAGGCAGGGAATCAGATGTGCGGAATCAGAGATGGGGAATCAGAGGCAGGGAATCAGAATCAGAAGCGGGGAATCAGAGGCCGGGAATCAGAGGCCGGGAATCAGATGCTGGGAATAAGAGGCCGGGAATCAGAGGTGGGGAATCAGAGTCCGGGAATCAGAGATGGGGATTCAGAGGCGGGGAATGAGATATGGAGAATCAGAGGCGGGGAATCAGAGGCCGGGAAACAGAGGTGGGGAATCAGATATGGGGAATCAGAGGTGGCGAATCAAAGGCGGTGAATCAGAGATGGGGAATCAGAGGCGGGGAATCAGAGGCAGGGAATCAGATGCGGGGAATCAGAGGCGGGGAATCAGAGCTGGCGAATCAGAGGCGGGGAATCAGAGGTGGGCAATCAGAGCCGGGGAATCAGATATGGGGAATCAGAGGCGGGGAATCAGAGGCGGGGAAACAGAGGTGGGGAATCAGATATGGGGAAACAGAGGTGGCGAATCAAAGGCGGTGAATCAGAGATGGGGAATCAGAGGCGGGGAATCAGAGGCAGGGAATCAAAAACGGGGAATCAGAGGCGGGGAATCAGAGCTGGGGAATCAGAGGCGGGGAAGCAGAGTAGGAGAATCAGAGGTGGGGAATCAGATATGGGGAAACAGGGGCGGGGAATCAGAGGAGGGGAATCAGATATGGGGAATCAGAGGTGGCGAATTAAAGGCGGTGAATCAGAGATGGGGAATCAGGGCAGGGAATCAGAGGCAGGGAATCAAACACGGGGAATCAGAGGCGTGGAATCAGAGCTGGGGAATCAGAGGCGGGGATTCAGAGTTGGGGAATCAGAGGCGGGGAATCAGAGGCGGGGAAACAGAGGCGGGGAATCAGATATGGGGAATCAGAGGTGGGGAATCAGAGGTTGGGAATCAGAAGCAGGGAATCAGAGGCGGGGAATCAGAGGCGGGGAATCAGAGGCAGGAAATCCGATGTGCGGAATCAGAGATGGGGAATCAGGGCAGGGAATCAGAGGCAGGGAATCAAACACGGGGAATCAGAGGCGTGGAATCAGAGCTGGGGAATCAGAGGCGGGGATTCAGAGTTGGGGAATCAGAGGCGGGGAATCAGAGGCGGGGAAACAGAGGCGGGGAATCAGAGGCAGGGAATCAGACACGGGGAATCAGATATGGGGAAACAGAGGCGGGGAATCAGAGGCGGGCAAACAGAGGCGGGGAATTAGATATGGGAATCAGAGGTGGGGAATCAGAGGTGGTGAATCAGAGATGGGGAATCACAGGCGGGGAATCAGAGGCAGGGAATAGAACGCGGGGAATCAGAGGCGGGGAATCAGAGCTGGGGAATCAGAGGCGGGGAATCATAGTTGGGAATCAGAGGCGGGGAATCAGATAGGGGGAAACAGAGGCGTGGAATCAAAGGCGGGGAAACAGAGGCGGGGAATCAGATATGGGGAATCGGATGCGGGGAATCAGAGGCGGGGAATCAGAGCTGGGGAATCAGAGGCGGGGTATCAGAGTTGGGGCATCTGAGGTGGGGAATTAGATATGGGGAAACAGAGGCGGGGAATCAGAGGCGGGGAAACAGAGGCGAGGAATCAGATATGGGGAATCAGAGGTGGGGAATCAGAGGCAGGGAATCAGATGTGCGGAATCTGAGATGGGGAATCAGAGGCAGGGAATCAGAATCAGAAGCGGGGAATCAGAGGCCGGGAATCAGAGGCCGGGATTCAGATGCCGGGAATAAGAGGCCGGGAATCAGAGGTGGGGAATCAGAGTCCGGGAATCAGAGATGGGGATTCAGAGGCGGGGAATGATATATGGGGAATCAGAGGCGGGGAATCAGAGGTGGGGTAACAGAGGTGGGGAATCAGATATGGGGAATCAGAGGTGGCGAATCAAAGGCGGTGAATCAGAGATGGGGAATCAGAGGCGGGGAATCAGAGGCAGGGAATCAAACACGTGGAATCGGAGGCGGGGAATCAGAGCTGGGGAATCAGAGGCGGGGAATCAGATATGGGGAAACAGGGGCGGGGAATCAGAGGCAGGGAAACAGAGGCGGGGAATCAGATATGGGGAATCAGGGGTGGGGAATCAGAGGTTGGGAATCAGAGGCAGGGAATCAGAGGCGTGGAAACAGAGGCGGGGATTCAGATATGGGGAATCAGAGGTGGGGAATCAGGGGCGTGGAATCAGAGGCAGGGAATTAGATGTGGTGAATCAGAGATGGGGAATCAGAGGCAGGGAATCAGAATCAGAAGCGGGGTATCAGTGGCCGGGAATCAGAGGAAGGTAATCAGAGGCAGGGGATCAAACACGGGGAATCAGAGGCTGGGAATCAGAGCTGGGGAATCAGAGGCGGGGAATCAGAGCTGGGGATTCACAGGCGGGGAATCAGAGATGGGGAATCAAGGGGGGAATCAGAGGCAGGGAATCAGATGCGGGGAATCAGAGGCGGGGAATCATAGATGGCGAATCAGAGGCGGGGAATCAGAGGTGGGCAATCAGAGGATGGGAATCAGATATGGGGAATCAGAGGCGGGGAATCAGAGCTGGGGAATCACAGGCGGGGAATCAGAGTTGGGGAATCAGAGGCGGGGAATCAGATATGGGGAAACAGAGGCGGGGAATCAGAGGCGGTGAAACAGAGGCGGGGAATCAGATATTGGGAATCAGAGGTGGGGAATCAGAGTTGGGGAATCAGAGTCGGGGACTTAGATATGGGGAAACAGAGGCGGGGAATCAGAGGCGGGGAAACAGATGCGGGGAATCAGAGGCGGGGAATCATAGTTGGGAATCAGAGGCGGGGAATCAAAGGCGGGGAAACAGAGGCGGGGAATCAGATATGGGGAATCGGATGCGGGGAATCAGAGGCGGGGAATCAGAGCTGGGGAATCAGAGGCGGGGTATCAGAGTTGGGGCATCTGAGGTGGGGAATTAGATATGGGGAAACAGAGGCGGGGAATCAGAGGCGGGGAAACAGAGGCGAGGAATCAGATATGGGGAATCAGAGGTGGGGAATCAGAGGCAGGGAATCAGATGTGCGGAATCAGAGATGGGGAATCAGAGGCAGGGAATCAGAATCAGAAGCGGGGAATCAGAGGCCGGGAATCAGAGGCCGGGATTCAGAGGCGGGGAATGATATATGGGGAATCAGAGGCGGGGAATCAGAGGTGGGGTAACAGAGGTGGGGAATCAGATATGGGGAATCAGAGGTGGCGAATCAAAGGCGGTGAATCAGAGATGGGGAATCAGAGGCGGGGAATCAGAGGCAGGGAATCAAACACGGGGAATCAGAGGCGGGGAATCAGAGCTGGGGAATCGGAGGCGGGGAATCAGAGTTGGGGAATCAGAGGTGGGGAATCAGATATGGGGAAACAGGGGCGGGGAATCAGAGGCAGGGAAACAGAGGCGGGGAATCAGATATGGGGAATCAGGGGTGGGGAATCAGAGGTTGGGAATCAGAGGCAGGGAATCAGAGGCGTGGAAACAGAGGCGGGGATTCAGATATGGGGAATCAGAGGTGGGGAATCAGGGGCATGGAATCAGAGGCAGGGAATTAGATGTGGTGAATCAGAGATGGGGAATCAGAGGCAGGGAATCAGAATCAGAAGCGGGGTATCAGTGGCCGGGAATCAGAGGAAGGTAATCAGAGGCAGGGGATCAAACACGGGGAATCAGAGGCTGGGAATCAGAGCTGGGGAATCAGAGGCGGGGAATCAGAGCTGGGGAATCACAGGCGGGGAATCAGAGATGGGGAATCAAGGGGGGAATAAGAGGCAGGGAATCAGATGCGGGGAATCAGAGGCGGGGAATCATAGATGGCGAATCAGAGGCGGGGAATCAGAGGTGGGCAATCAGAGGATGGGAATCAGATATGGGGAATCAGAGGCGGGGAATCAGAGCTGGGGAATCACAGGCGGGGAATCAGAGTTGGGGAATCAGAGGCGGGGAATCAGATATGGGGAAGCAGAGGCGGGGAATCAGAGGCGGGGAAACAGAGGCGGGGAATGAGATATGGGGAATCGGATGCGGGGAATCAGAGGCGGGGAATCAGAGCTGGGGAATCAGAGGCGGGGAATCAGAGTTGGGGCATCAAAGGTGGGGAATTAGATATAGGGAAACAGAGGCGGGGAATCAGAGGCGGGGAAACAGAGGCGGGGAATCAGATATGGGGAATCAGAGGTGGGGAATCAGAGGCAGGGAATCAGATGTGCGGAATCAGAGATGGGGAATCAGAGGCAGGGAATCAGAATCAGAAGCGGGGAATCAGAGGCCGGGAATCAGAGGCCGGGAATCAGATGCTGGGAATAAGAGGCCGGGAATCAGAGGTGGGGAATCAGAGTCCGGGAATCAGAGATGGGGATTCAGAGGCGGGGAATGAGATATGGAGAATCAGAGGCGGGGAATCAGAGGCCGGGAAACAGAGGTGGGGAATCAGATATGGGGAATCAGAGGTGGCGAATCAAAGGCGGTGAATCAGAGATGGGGAATCAGAGGCGGGGAATCAGAGGCAGGGAATCAGATGCGGGGAATCAGAGGCGGGGAATCAGAGCTGGCGAATCAGAGGCGGGGAATCAGAGGTGGGCAATCAGAGCCGGGGAATCAGATATGGGGAATCAGAGGCGGGGAATCAGAGGCGGGGAAACAGAGGTGGGGAATCAGATATGGGGAAACAGAGGTGGCGAATCAAAGGCGGTGAATCAGAGATGGGGAATCAGAGGCGGGGAATCAGAGGCAGGGAATCAAAAACGGGGAATCAGAGGCGGGGAATCAGAGCTGGGGAATCAGAGGCGGGGAAGCAGAGTAGGAGAATCAGAGGTGGGGAATCAGATATGGGGAAACAGGGGCGGGGAATCAGAGGCTGGGAAACAGAGGCGGGGAATCAGATATGGGGAATCAGAGGTGTGGAATCAGAGGTTGGGAATCAGAGGCGGGGAAACAGAGGAGGGGAATCAGATATGGGGAATCAGAGGTGGCGAATTAAAGGCGGTGAATCAGAGATGGGGAATCAGGGCAGGGAATCAGAGGCAGGGAATCAAACACGGGGAATCAGAGGCGTGGAATCAGAGCTGGGGAATCAGAGGCGGGGATTCAGAGTTGGGGAATCAGAGGCGGGGAATCAGAGGCGGGGAAACAGAGGCGGGGAATCAGATATGGGGAATCAGAGGTGGGGAATCAGAGGTTGGGAATCAGAAGCAGGGAATCAGAGGCGGGGAATTAGAGGCGGGGAATCAGAGGCAGGAAATCCGATGTGCGGAATCGGAGATGGGGAATAAGAGGCAGGGAATCAGAGGCGGGGAATCAGAGGCGGGGAATCAGAGGCCGGGAATCAGATATGGGGAAACAGAGGCGGGGAATCAGAGGCGGGGAAACAGAGGCGGGGAATCAGATATGGGGAATCAGAGGTGGGGAATCAGAGGTTGGGAATCAGAGGCAGGGAATCAGAGGCTGGGAATCAGATGCAGGGAATCAGATGCGGGGAATCAGAGGCGGGGAATCAGAGCTGGGGAATCAGAGGTGGGGAATCAGAGTTGGGGAATCAGAGTCGGGGACTTAGATATGGGGAAACAGAGGCAGGGAATCAGAGGCGGGGAAACAGACGCGGGGAATCAGAGGCGGGTATCAGAGCTGGGGAATCAGAGGCGGGGAATCAGAGTTGGGGAATCAGAGGCGGGGAATCAGAGGCGGGGAATCAGAGGCGGGGAATCAGAGGCGGGGAAACAGAGGCAGGGAATCAGATATGGGGAATCAGAGGTGGGGTATCAGGGGCAGGGAATCAGTGGCAGGGAATCAGAGGCGGGGAATCAGAGGCGGGGAATCAGAGGCAGGGAATCAGACACGGGGAATCAGATATGGGGAAACAGAGGCGGGGAATCAGAGGCGGGCAAACAGAGGCGGGGAATTAGATAAGGGGAATCAGAGGTGGGGAATCAGAGGTGGTGAATCAGAGATGGGGAATCACAGGCGGGGAATCAGAGGCGGGGAATAAGAGGCAGGGAATCGGATGTGCGGAATCAGAGATGGGGAATCAGAGGTGGGGATTCAGAGGTGGTAATTCAGAGAAGGGGAATCAGAGGCTGGGAATCAGAGGCAGGGAATCAGACGCAGGGAATCAGAGGCGGGGAATCATAGCTGGCGAATTAGAGGAGGGGAATCAGAGTTGGGGAATCGGAGTCGGGGAATCAGATATGGGGAAACAGAGGCGGGGAATCAGAGGTGGGGAAACAGAGGCGGGTAATCAGATATGGGGAATCAGAGGTGGGGAATCAGAGGCAGGGAATCAGATGTGCGGAATCAGAGATGGGGAATCAGAGGCAGGGAATCAGAATCAGAAGCAGGGAATCAGAGGCCGGAATCAGATGCTGGGAATCAGAGGCCTGGAATCAGAGGCGGGGAATCAGAGGCAGGGAATCAGATGCGGGGAATCAGAGGCGGGGAATCAGAGCTGGGGAATCAGAGGCAGGGTATTAGAGTTGGGGAATCAGAGGCGGGGAATCAGATATGGGGAAACAGAGGTGGGGAATCAGAGGCGGGGAAACAGAGGCAGGGAATCAGATATGGGGAATCAGAGGCGGGGAATCAGAGGTGGGGAATCATAGGCAGGGAATCGGATGTGCGGAATCAGAGATGGGGAATCAGAGGCCGGGAATGAGAGGTGGTGAATCAGATATGGGGAATCAGAGGCGGAGAATCAGAGGCAGAGAATCAGACGCGGGGAATCAGAGGTGGGCAATCAGAGGCGGGGAATCAGATATGGGGAATCAGAGGCGGGGAATCAGAGGCGGGGAAACAGAGGCGGGGAATCAGATATGGGGAATCAGAGGTGGGGCATCAGAAGTTGTGAATCACAGATGGGGAATTAGAGGCGGGGAATCAGAGGTTTGGAATCAGAGGCCTGGAATCAGAGGCGGGGAATCAGAGGCAGGGAATCAGATGCGGGGAATCAGAGGAGGGGAATCAGAGCTGGGGAATCAGAGGCGGAGTATTAGAGTTGGGGAATCAGAGGCGGGGAATCAGACGCGGGGAATCAGAGGGGGGGAATCATAGCTGGCGAATCAGAGCCGGGGAATCAGAGGTGGGCAATCAGAGGCCGGGAATCAGAGGTGGTGAATCAGAGATGGGGAATCAGAGGCGGGGAATCAGTGGCAGGGAATCAGATATGGGGAATCAGAGGCGTGGAATCAGAGGCAGGGAATCAGACACGGGGAATCAGACACGGGGAATCAGAGGTGGGGAATCAGAGATGGGGAATCAGAGGCGGTGAATCAGAGATGGGGAATCAGAGGCGGGGAATCAGAGGCAGGAAATCAGACACGGGGATTCAGAGGCTGGGAATCAGACGGGGGGAATCAAAGGCGGGGAATCAGAGCTGGGGAATCAGAGGCAGGGAATCAGAGGCGGGGAATCAGATATGGGGAATCAGAGGCTGGTATTCAGAGGCGGGGAATCAGAGGCAGGGAATCAGACACGGGGAATCAGAGGTGGGGAATCAGAGATGGGGAATCAGAGGCGGGGAATCAGAGTTGGGGAATCAGAGGCAGGGAATCGGATGTGCGGAATCAGAGATGGGGAATCAGAGGTGGGGAATCAGAGGCGGTGAATCAGAGATGGGGAATCAGAGGCGGGGAATCAGAGGTGGGGTAACAGAGGTGGGGAATCAGATATGGGGAATCAGAGGTGGCGAATCAAAGGCGGTGAATCAGAGATGGGGAATCAGAGGCGGGGAATCAGAGGCAGGGAATCAAACACGGGGAATCAGAGGCGGGGAATCAGAGCTGGGGAATCGGAGGCGGGGAATCAGAGTTGGGGAATCAGAGGCGGGGAATCAGATATGGGGAAACAGGGGCGGGGAATCAGAGGCAGGGAAACAGAGGCGGGGAATCAGATATGGGGAATCAGGGGTGGGGAATCAGAGGTTGGGAATCAGAGGCAGGGAATCAGAGGCGTGGAAACAGAGGCGGGGATTCAGATATGGGGAATCAGAGGTGGGGAATCAGGGGCGTGGAATCAGAGGCAGGGAATTCGATGTGGTGAATCAGAGATGGGGAATCAGAGGCAGGGAATCAGAATCAGAAGCGGGGTATCAGTGGCCGGGAATCAGAGGAAGGTAATCAGAGGCAGGGGATCAAACACGGGGAATCAGAGGCTGGGAATCAGAGCTGGGGAATCAGAGGCGGGGAATCAGAGCTGGGGAATCACAGGCAGGGAATCAGAGATGGGGAATCAAGGGGGGAATCAGAGGCAGGGAATCAGATGCGGGGAATCAGAGGCGGGGAATCATAGATGGCGAATCAGAGGCGGGGAATCAGAGGTGGGCAATCAGAGGATGGGAATCAGATATGGGGAATCAGAGGCGGGGAATCAGAGCTGGGGAATCACAGGCGGGGAATCAGAGTTGGGGAATCAGATGCGGGGAATCAGATATGGGGAAACAGAGGCGGGGAATCAGAGGCGGTGAAACAGAGGCGGGGAATCAGATATTGGGAATCAGAGGTGGGGAATCAGAGTTGGGGAATCAGAGTCGGGGACTTAGATATGGGGAAACAGAGGCGGGGAATCAGAGGCGGGGAAACAGACGCGGGGAATCAGAGGCGGGGAATCATAGTTGGGAATCAGAGGCGGGGAATCAAAGGCGGGGAAACAGACGCGGGGAATCAGATATGGGGAATCGGATGCGGGGAATCAGAGGCGGGGAATCAGAGCTGGGGAATCAGAGGCGGGGTATCAGAGTTGGGGCATCTGAGGTGGGGAATTAGATATGGGGAAACAGAGGCGGGGAATCAGAGGCGGGGAAACAGAGGCGAGGAATCAGATATGGGGAATCAGAGGTGGGGAATCAGAGGCAGGGAATCAGATGTGCGGAATCTGAGATGGGGAATCAGAGGCAGGGAATCAGAATCAGAAGCGGTGAATCAGAGGCCGGGAATCAGAGGCCGGGATTCAGATGCCGGGAATAAGAGGCCGGGAATCAGAGGTGGGGAATCAGAGTCCGGGAATCAGAGATGGGGATTCAGAGGCGGGGAATGATATATGGGGAATCAGAGGCGGGGAATCAGAGGTGGGGTAACAGAGGTGGGGAATCAGATATGGGGAATCAGAGGTGGCGAATCAAAGGCGGTGAATCAGAGATGGGGAATCAGAGGTGGGGAATCAGAGGCAGGGAATCAAACACGGGGAATCAGAGGCGGGGAATCAGAGCTGGGGAATCGGAGGCGGGGAATCAGAGTTGGGGAATCAGAGTCGGGGAATCAGATATGGGGAAACAGGGGCGGGGAATCAGAGGCAGGGAAACAGAGGCGGGGAATCAGATATGGGGAATCAGGGGTGAGGAATCAGAGGTTGGGAATCAGAGGCAGGGAATCAGAGGCGTGGAAACAGAGGCGGGGATTCAGATATGGGGAATCAGAGGTGGGGAATCAGGGGCGTGGAATCAGAGGCAGGGAATTAGATGTGGTGAATCAGAGATGGGGAATCAGAGGCAGGGAATCAGAATCAGAAGCGGGGTATCAGTGGCCGGGAATCAGAGGAAGGTAATCAGAGGCAGGGGATCAAACACGGGGAATCAGAGGCTGGGAATCAGAGCTGGGGAATCAGAGGCGGGGAATCAGAGCTGGGGAATCACAGGCGGGGAATCAGAGATGGGGAATCAAGGTTGGAATCAGAGGCAGGGAATCAGATGCGGGGAATCAGAGGCGGGGAATCATAGATGGCGAATCAGAGGCGGGGAATCAGAGGTGGGCAATCAGAGGATGGGAATCAGATATGGGGAATCAGAGGCGGGGAATCAGAGCTGGGGAATCACAGGCGGGGAATCAGAGTTGGGGAATCAGAGGCGGGGAATCAGATATGGGGAAACAGAGGCGGGGAATCAGAGGCGGTGAAACAGAGGCGGGGAATCAGATATTGGGAATCAGAGGTGGGGAATCAGAGGTTGGGAATCAGAGGCCTGGAATCAGAGGCGGGGAATCAGAGGCAGGGAATCAGATGCGGGGAATCAGAGGAGGGGAATCAGAGCTGGGGTATCAGAGGCGGAGTATTAGAGTTGGGGAATCAGAGGCGGGGAATCAGACGCGGGGAATCAGAGGGGGGGAATCATAGCTGGCGAATCAGAGGCGGGGAATCAGAGGTGGGCAATCAGAGGCCGGGAATCAGAGGTGGTGAATCAGAGATGGGGAATCAGAGGCGGGGAATCAGTGGCAGGGAATCAGATATGGGGAATCAGAGGCGTGGAATCAGAGGCAGGGAATCAGACACGGGGAATCAGACACGGGGAATCAGAGGTGGGGAATCAGAGATGGGGAATCAGAGGCGGTGAATCAGAGATGGGGAATCAGAGGCGGGGAATCAGAGGCAGGAAATCAGACACGGGGATTCAGAGGCTGGGAATCAGACGGGGGGAATCAAAGGCGGGGAATCAGAGCTGGGGAATCAGAGGCAGGGAATCAGAGGCGGGGAATCAGATATGGGGAATCAGAGGCTGGTATTCAGAGGCGGGGAATCAGAGGCAGGGAATCAGACACGGGGAATCAGAGGTGGGGAATCAGAGATGGGGAATCAGAGGCGGGGAATCAGAGTTGGGGAATCAGAGGCAGGGAATCGGATGTGCGGAATCAGAGATGGGGAATCAGAGGTGGGGAATCAGAGGCGGTGAATCAGAGATGGGGAATCAGAGGCGGGGAATCAGAGGCAGGAAATCAGACACGGGGATTCAGAGGCTGGGAATCAGACAGGGGGAATCAAAGGCGGGGAATCAGAGCTGGGGAATCAGAGGCAGGGAATCAGAGTTGGGGATTCAGCGACGGGGAATCAGATATGGGGAAACAGAGGCGGGGAATCAGAGGCGGGCAAACAGAGGCGGGGAATTAGATATGGGGAATCAGATGTGGGGAATCAGAGGTGGTGAATCAGTGATGGGGAATCACAGGCGGGGAATCAGAGGCAGGGAATAGAACGCAGGGAATCAGAGGCAGGGAATCAGAGCTGGGGAATCAGAGGCGGGGAATCATAGTTGGGAATCAGAGGCGGGGAATCAGATATGGGGAAACAGAGGCGGGGAATCAGAGGCGGGGAAACAGAGGCGGGGAATCAGATATGGGGAATCGGATGCGGGGAATCAGAGGCGGGGAATCAGAGCTGGGGAATCAGAGGCGGGGAATCAGAGTTGGGGCATCAGAGGTGGGGAATTAGATATAGGGAAACAGAGGCGGGGAATCAGATGCGGGGAATCAGAGGCGGGGAATCAGATATGGGGAATCAGAGGTGGGGAATCAGAGGCAGGGAATCAGATGTGCGGAATCAGAGATGGGGAATCAGAGGCAGGGAATCAGAATCAGAAGCGGGGAATCAGAGGCCGGGAATCAGAGGCCGGGAATCAGATGCTGGGAATAAGAGGCCGGGAATCAGAGGTGGGGAATCAGAGTCCGGGAATCAGAGATGGGGATTCAGAGGCGGGGAATGAGATATGGAGAATCAGAGGCGGGGAATCAGAGGCCGGGAAACAGAGGTGGGGAATCAGATATGGGGAATCAGAGGTGGCGAATCAAAGGCGGTGAATCAGAGATGGGGAATCAGAGGCGGGGAATCAGAGACAGGGAATCAGATGCGGGGAATCAGAGGCAGGGAATCAGAGCTGGCGAATCAGAGGCGGGGAATCAGAGGTGGGCAATCAGAGCCGGGGAATCAGATATGGGGAATCAGAGGCGGGGAATCAGAGGCGGGGAAACAGAGGTGGGGAATCAGATATGGGGAAACAGAGGTGGCGAATCAAAGGCGGTGAATCAGAGATGGGGAATCAGAGGCGGGGAATCAGAGGCAGGGAATCAAAAACGGGGAATCAGAGGCGGGGAATCAGAGCTGGGGAATCAGAGGCGGGGAAGCAGAGTAGGAGAATCAGAGGTGGGGAATCAGATATGGGGAAACAGGGGCGGGGAATCAGAGGAGGGGAATCAGATATGGGGAATCAGAGGTGGCGAATTAAAGGCGGTGAATCAGAGATGGGGAATCAGGGCAGGGAATCAGAGGCAGGGAATCAAACACGGGGAATCAGAGGCGTGGAATCAGAGCTGGGGAATCAGAGGCGGGGATTCAGAGTTGGGGAATCAGAGGCGGGGAATCAGAGGCGGGGAAACAGAGGCGGGGAATCAGATATGGGGAATCAGAGGTGGGGAATCAGAGGTTGGGAATCAGAAGCAGGGAATCAGAGGCGGGGAATCAGAGGCGGGGAATCAGAGGCAGGAAATCCGATGTGCGGAATCAGAGATGGGGAATCAGGGCAGGGAATCAGAGGCAGGGAATCAAACACGGGGAATCAGAGGCGTGGAATCAGAGCTGGGGAATCAGAGGCGGGGATTCAGAGTTGGGGAATCAGAGGCGGGGAATCAGAGGCGGGGAAACAGAGGCGGGGAATCAGAGGCAGGGAATCAGACACGGGGAATCAGATATGGGGAAACAGAGGCGGGGAATCAGAGGCGGGCAAACAGAGGCGGGGAATTAGATATGGGAATCAGAGGTGGGGAATCAGAGGTGGTGAATCAGAGATGGGGAATCACAGGCGGGGAATCAGAGGCAGGGAATAGAACGCGGGGAATCAGAGGCGGGGAATCAGAGCTGGGGAATCAGAGGCGGGGAATCATAGTTGGGAATCAGAGGCGGGGAATCAGATAGGGGGAAACAGAGGCGGGGAATCAAAGGCGGGGAAACAGAGGCGGGGAATCAGATATGGGGAATCGGATGCGGGGAATCAGAGGCTGGGAATCAGAGCTGGGGAATCAGAGGCGGGGTATCAGAGTTGGGGCATCTGAGGTGGGGAATTAGATATGGGGAAACAGAGGCGGGGAATCAGAGGCGGGGAAACAGAGGCGAGGAATCAGATATGGGGAATCAGAGGTGGGGAATCAGAGGCAGGGAATCAGATGTGCGGAATCTGAGATGGGGAATCAGAGGCAGGGAATCAGAATCAGAAGCGGGGAATCAGAGGCCGGGAATCAGAGGCCGGGATTCAGATGCCGGGAATAAGAGGCCGGGAATCAGAGGTGGGGAATCAGAGTCCGGGAATCAGAGATGGGGATTCAGAGGCGGGGAATGATATATGGGGAATCAGAGGCGGTGAATCAGAGGTGGGGTAACAGAGGTGGGGAATCAGATATGGGGAATCAGAGGTGGCGAATCAAAGGCGGTGAATCAGAGATGGGGAATCAGAGGCGGGGAATCAGAGGCAGGGAATCAAACACGGGGAATCGGAGGCGGGGAATCAGAGCTGGGGAATCAGAGGCGGGGAATCAGATATGGGGAAACAGGGGCGGGGAATCAGAGGCAGGGAAACAGAGGCGGGGAATCAGATATGGGGAATCAGGGGTGGGGAATCAGAGGTTGGGAATCAGAGGCAGGGAATCAGAGGCGTGGAAACAGAGGCGGGGATTCAGATATGGGGAATCAGAGGTGGGGAATCAGGGGCGTGGAATCAGAGGCAGGGAATTAGATGTGGTGAATCAGAGATGGGGAATCAGAGGCAGGGAATCAGAATCAGAAGCGGGGTATCAGTGGCCGGGAATCAGAGGAAGGTAATCAGAGGCAGGGGATCAAACACGGGGAATCAGAGGCTGGGAATCAGAGCTGGGGAATCAGAGGCGGGGAATCAGAGCTGGGGAATCACAGGCGGGGAATCAGAGATGGGGAATCAAGGGGGGAATCAGAGGCAGGGAATCAGATGCGGGGAATCAGAGGCGGGGAATCATAGATGGCGAATCAGAGGCGGGGAATCAGAGGTGGGCAATCAGAGGATGGGAATCAGATATGGGGAATCAGAGGCGGGGAATCAGAGCTGGGGAATCACAGGCGGGGAATCAGAGTTGGGGAATCAGAGGCGGGGAATCAGATATGGGGAAACAGAGGCGGGGAATCAGAGGCGGTGAAACAGAGGCGGGGAATCAGATATTGGGAATCAGAGGTGGGGAATCAGAGTTGGGGAATCAGAGTCGGGGACTTAGATATGGGGAAACAGAGGCGGGGAATCAGAGGCGGGGAAACAGATGCGGGGAATCAGAGGCGGGGAATCATAGTTGGGAATCAGAGGCGGGGAATCAAAGGCGGGGAAACAGAGGCGGGGAATCAGATATGGGGAATCGGATGCGGGGAATCAGAGGCGGGGAATCAGAGCTGGGGAATCAGAGGCGGGGTATCAGAGTTGGGGCATCTGAGGTGGGGAATTAGATATGGGGAAACAGAGGCAGGGAATCAGAGGCGGGGAAACAGAGGCGAGGAATCAGATATGGGGAATCAGAGGTGGGGAATCAGAGGCAGGGAATCAGATGTGCGGAATCAGAGATGGGGAATCAGAGGCAGGGAATCAGAATCAGAAGCGGGGAATCAGAGGCCGGGAATCAGAGGCCGGGATTCAGAGGCGGGGAATGATATATGGGGAATCAGAGGCGGGGAATCAGAGGTGGGGTAACAGAGGTGGGGAATCAGATATGGGGAATCAGAGGTGGCGAATCAAAGGCGGTGAATCAGAGATGGGGAATCAGAGGCGGGGAATCAGAGGCACGGAATCAAACACGGGGAATCAGAGGCGGGGAATCAGAGCTGGGGAATCGGAGGCGGGGAATCAGAGTTGGGGAATCAGAGGTGGGGAATCAGATATGGGGAAACAGGGGCGGGGAATCAGAGGCAGGGAAACAGAGGCGGGGAATCAGATATGGGGAATCAGGGGTGGGGAATCAGAGGTTGGGAATCAGAGGCAGGGAATCAGAGGCGTGGAAACAGAGGCGGGGATTCAGATATGGGGAATCAGAGGTGGGGAATCAGGGGCATGGAATCAGAGGCAGGGAATTAGATGTGGTGAATCAGAGATGGGGAATCAGAGGCAGGGAATCAGAATCAGAAGCGGGGTATCAGTGGCCGGGAATCAGAGGAAGGTAATCAGAGGCAGGGGATCAAACACGGGGAATCAGAGGCTGGGAATCAGAGCTGGGGAATCAGAGGCGGGGAATCAGAGCTGGGGAATCACAGGCGGGGAATCAGAGATGGGGAATCAAGGGGGGAATCAGAGGCAGGGAATCAGATGCGGGGAATCAGAGGCGGGGAATCATAGATGGCGAATCAGAGGCGGGGAATCAGAGGTGGGCAATCAGAGGATGGGAATCAGATATGGGGAATCAGAGGCGGGGAATCAGAGCTGGGGAATCACAGGCGGGGAATCAGAGTTGGGGAATCAGAGGCGGGGAATCAGATATGGGGAAACAGAGGCGGGGAATCAGAGGCGGTGAAACAGAGGCGGGGAATCAGATATTGGGAATCAGAGGTGGGGAATCAGAGGTTGGGAATCAGAGGCCTGGAATCAGAGGCGGGGAATCAGAGGCAGGGAATCAGATGCGGGGAATCAGAGGAGGGGAATCAGAGCTGGGGAATCAGAGGCGGAGTATTAGAGTTGGGGAATCAGAGGCGGGGAATCAGACGCGGGGAATCAGAGGGGGGGAATCATAGCTGGCGAATCAGAGGCGGGGAATCAGAGGAGGGCAATCAGAGGCCGGGAATCAGAGGTGGTGAATCAGAGGCAGGAAATCAGACACGGGGAATCAGAGGTGGGGAATCAGAGATGGGGAATCAGAGGCGGTGAATCAGAGATGGGGAATCAGAGGCGGGGAATCAGAGGCAGGAAATCAGACACGGGGATTCAGAGGCTGGGAATCAGACGGGGGGAATCAAAGGCGGGGAATCAGAGCTGGGGAATCAGAGGCAGGGAATCAGAGGCGGGGAATCAGATATGGGGAATCAGAGGCTGGTATTCAGAGGCGGGGAATCAGAGGCAGGGAATCAGACACGGGGAATCAGAGGTGGGGAATCAGAGATGGGGAATCAGAGGCGGGGAATCAGAGTTGGGGAATCAGAGGCAGGGAATCGGATGTGCGGAATCAGAGATGGGGAATCAGAGGTGGGGAATCAGAGGCGGTGAATCAGAGATGGGGAATCAGAGGCGGGGAATCAGAGGCAGGAAATCAGACACGGGGATTCAGAGGCTGGGAATCAGACAGGGGGAATCAAAGGCGGGGAATCAGAGCTGGGGAATCAGAGGCGGGGAATCATAGTTGGGAATCAGAGGCGGGGAATCAGATATGGGGAAACAGAGGCGGGGAATCAGAGGCGGGGAAACAGAGGCGGGGAATCAGATATGGGGAATCGGATGCGGGGAATCAGAGGCGGGGAATCAGAGCTGGGGAATCAGAGGCGGGGAATCAGAGTTGGGGCATCAGAGGTGGGGAATTAGATATAGGGAAACAGAGGCGGGGAATCAGAGGCGGGGAAACAGAGGCGGGGAATCAGATATGGGGAATCAGAGGTGGGGAATCAGAGGCAGGGAATCAGATGTGCGGAATCAGAGATGGGGAATCAGAGGCAGGGAATCAGAATCAGAAGCGGGGAATCAGAGGCCGGGAATCAGAGGCCGGGAATCAGATGCTGGGAATAAGAGGCCGGGAATCAGAGGTGGGGAATCAGAGTCCGGGAATCAGAGATGGGGATTCAGAGGCGGGGAATGAGATATGGAGAATCAGAGGCGGGGAATCAGAGGCCGGGAAACAGAGGTGGGGAATCAGATATGGGGAATCAGAGGTGGCGAATCAAAGGCGGTGAATCAGAGATGGGGAATCAGAGGCGGGGAATCAGAGGCAGGGAATCAGATGCGGGGAATCAGAGGCGGGGAATCAGAGCTGGCGAATCAGAGGCGGGGAATCAGAGGTGGGCAATCAGAGCCGGGGAATCAGATATGGGGAATCAGAGGCGGGGAATCAGAGGCGGGGAAACAGAGGTGGGGAATCAGATATGGGGAAACAGAGGTGGCGAATCAAAGGCGGTGAATCAGAGATGGGGAATCAGAGGCGGGGAATCAGAGGCAGGGAATCAAAAACGGGGAATCAGAGGCGGGGAATCAGAGCTGGGGAATCAGAGGCGGGGAAGCAGAGTAGGAGAATCAGAGGTGGGGAATCAGATATGGGGAAACAGGGGCGGGGAATCAGAGGCTGGGAAACAGAGGCGGGGAATCAGATATGGGGAATCAGAGGTGTGGAATCAGAGGTTGGGAATCAGAGGCGGGGAAACAGAGGAGGGGAATCAGATATGGGGAATCAGAGGTGGCGAATTAAAGGCGGTGAATCAGAGATGGGGAATCAGGGCAGGGAATCAGAGGCAGGGAATCAAACACGGGGAATCAGAGGCGTGGAATCAGAGCTGGGGAATCAGAGGCGGGGATTCAGAGTTGGGGAATCAGAGGCGGGGAATCAGAGGCGGGGAAACAGAGGCGGGGAATCAGATATGGGGAATCAGAGGTGGGGAATCAGAGGTTGGGAATCAGAAGCAGGGAATCAGAGGCGGGGAATCAGAGGCGGGGAATCAGAGGCAGGAAATCCGATGTGCGGAATCGGAGATGGGGAATAAGAGGCAGGGAATCAGAGGCGGGGAATCAGAGGCGGGGAATCAGAGGCCGGGAATCAGATATGGGGAAACAGAGGCGGGGAATCAGAGGCGGGGAAACAGAGGCGGGGAATCAGATATGGGGAATCAGAGGTGGGGAATCAGAGGTTGGGAATCAGAGGCAGGGAATCAGAGGCTGGGAATCAGATGCAGGGAATCAGATGCGGGGAATCAGAGGCGGGGAATCAGAGCTGGGGAATCAGAGGTGGGGAATCAGAGTTGGGGAATCAGAGTCGGGGACTTAGATATGGGGAAACAGAGGCAGGGAATCAGAGGCGGGGAAACAGACGCGGGGAATCAGAGGCGGGTATCAGAGCTGGGGAATCAGAGGCGGGGAATCAGAGTTGGGGAATCAGAGGCGGGGAATCAGAGGCGGGGAATCAGAGGCGGGGAATCAGAGGCGGGGAAACAGAGGCAGGGAATCAGATATGGGGAATCAGAGGTGGGGTATCAGGGGCAGGGAATCAGTGGCAGGGAATCAGAGGCGGGGAATCAGAGGCGGGGAATCAGAGGCAGGGAATCAGACACGGGGAATCAGATATGGGGAAACAGAGGCGGGGAATCAGACGCGGGCAAACAGAGGCGGGGAATTAGATAAGGGGAATCAGAGGTGGGGAATCAGAGGTGGTGAATCAGAGATGGAGAATCACAGGCGGGGAATCAGATGCGGGGAAACAGAGGCGGGGAATCAGATATGGGGAATCAGAGGTGGGGAATCAGAGGTGGGGATTCAGAGGTGGTAATTCAGAGAAGGGGAATCAGAGGCTGGGAATCAGAGGCAGGGAATCAGACGCAGGGAATCAGAGGCGGGGAATCATAGCTGGCGAATTAGAGGAGGGGAATCAGAGTTGGGGAATCGGAGTCGGGGAATCAGATATGGGGAAACAGAGGCGGGGAATCAGAGGTGGGGAAACAGAGGCGGGTAATCAGATATGGGGAATCAGAGGTGGGGAATCAGAGGCAGGGAATCAGATGTGCGGAATCAGAGATGGGGAATCAGAGGCAGGGAATCAGAATCAGAAGCAGGGAATCAGAGGCCGGAATCAGATGCTGGGAATCAGAGGCCTGGAATCAGAGGCGGGGAATCAGAGGCAGGGAATCAGATGCGGGGAATCAGAGGCGGGGAATCAGAGCTGGGGAATCAGAGGCAGGGTATTAGAGTTGGGGAATCAGAGGCGGGGAATCAGATATGGGGAAACAGAGGTGGGGAATCAGAGGCGGGGAAACAGAGGCAGGGAATCAGATATGGGGAATCAGAGGCGGGGAATTAGAGGTGGGGAATCATAGGCAGGGAATCGGATGTGTGGAATCAGAGATGGGGAATCAGAGGCCGGGAATGAGAGGTGGTGAATCAGATATGGGGAATCAGAGGCGGAGAATCAGAGGCAGAGAATCAGACGCGGGGAATCAGAGGTGGGCAATCAGAGGCGGGGAATCAGATATGGGGAATCAGAGGCGGGGAATCAGAGGCGGGGAAACAGAGGCGGGGAATCAGATATGGGGAATCAGAGGTGGGGCATCAGAAGTTGTGAATCACAGATGGGGAATTAGAGGCGGGGAATCAGAGGTTGGGAATCAGAGGCCTGGAATAAGAGGCGGGGAATCAGAGGCAGGGAATCAGATGCGGGGAATCAGAGGAGGGGAATCAGAGCTGGGGAATCAGAGGCGGAGTATTAGAGTTGGGGAATCAGAGGCGGGGAATCAGACGCGGGGAATCAGAGGGGGGGAATCATAGCTGGCGAATCAGAGGCGGGGAATCAGAGGTGGGCAATCAGAGGCCGGGAATCAGAGGTGGTGAATCAGAGATGGGGAATCAGAGGCGGGGAATCAGTGGCAGGGAATCAGATATGGGGAATCAGAGGCGTGGAATCAGAGGCAGGGAATCAGACACGGGGAATCAGACACGGGGAATCAGAGGTGGGGAATCAGAGATGGGGAATCAGAGGCGGTGAATCAGAGATGGGGAATCAGAGGCGGGGAATCAGAGGCAGGAAATCAGACACGGGGATTCAGAGGCTGGGAATCAGACGGGGGGAATCAAAGGCGGGGAATCAGAGCTGGGGAATCAGAGGCAGGGAATCAGAGGCGGGGAATCAGATATGGGGAATCAGAGGCTGGTATTCAGAGGCGGGGAATCAGAGGCAGGGAATCAGACACGGGGAATCAGAGGTGGGGAATCAGAGATGGGGAATCAGAGGCGGGGATTCAGAGTTGGGGAATCAGAGGCAGGGAATCGGATGTGCGGAATCAGAGATGGGGAATCAGAGGTGGGGAATCAGAGGCGGTGAATCAGAGATGGGGAATCAGAGGCGGGGAATCAGAGGCAGGAAATCAGACACGGGGATTCAGAGGCTGGGAATCAGACAGGGGGAATCAAAGGCGGGGAATCAGAGCTGGGGAATCAGAGGCAGGGAATCAGAGTTGGGGATTCAGAGACGGGGAATCAGATATGGGGAAACAGAGGCGGGGAATCAGAGGCGGGCAAACAGAGGCGGGGAATTAGATATGGGGAATCAGATGTGGGGAATCAGAGGTGGTGAATCAGTGATGGGGAATCACAGGCGGGGAATCAGAGGCAGGGAATAGAACGCAGGGAATCAGAGGCAGGGAATCAGAGCTGGGGAATCAGAGGCGGGGAATCATATTTGGGAATCAGAGGCGGGGAATCAGATATGGGGAAACAGAGGCGGGGAATCAGAGGCGGGGAAACAGAGGCGGGGAATCAGATATGGGGAATCGGATGCGGGGAATCAGAGGCGGGGAATCAGAGCTGGGGAATCAGAGGCGGGGAATCAGAGTTGGGGCATCAGAGGTGGGGAATTAGATATAGGGAAACAGAGGCGGGGAATCAGATGCGGGGAAACAGAGGCGGGGAATCAGATATGGGGAATCAGAGGTGGGGAATCAGAGGCAGGGAATCAGATGTGCGGAATCAGAGATGGGGAATCAGAGGCAGGGAATCAGAATCAGAAGCGGGGAATCAGAGGCCGGGAATCAGAGGCCGGGAATCAGATGCTGGGAATAAGAGGCCGGGAATCAGAGGTGGGGAATCAGAGTCCGGGAATCAGAGATGGGGATTCAGAGGCGGGGAATGAGATATGGAGAATCAGAGGCGGGGAATCAGAGGCCGGGAAACAGAGGTGGGGAATCAGATATGGGGAATCAGAGGTGGCGAATCAAAGGCGGTGAATCAGAGATGGGGAATCAGAGGCGGGGAATCAGAGGCAGGGAATCAGATGCGGGGAATCAGAGGCGGGGAATCAGAGCTGGCGAATCAGAGGCGGGGAATCAGAGGTGGGCAATCAGAGCCGGGGAATCATATATGGGGAATCAGAGGCGGGGAATCAGAGGCGGGGAAACAGAGGTGGGGAATCAGATATGGGGAAACAGAGGTGGCGAATCAAAGGCGGTGAATCAGAGATGGGGAATCAGAGGCGCGGAATCAGAGGCAGGGAATCAAAAACGGGGAATCAGAGGCGGGGAATCAGATATGGGGAATCAGGGGTGGGGAATCAGAGGTTGGGAATCAGACGCAGGGAATCAGAGGCGGGGAATCATAGCTGGCGAATTAGAGGAGGGGAATCAGAGTTGGGGAATCGGAGTCGGGGAATCAGATATGGGGAAACAGAGGCGGGGAATCAGAGGTGGGGAAACAGAGGCGGGTAATCAGATATGGGGAATCAGAGGTGGGGAATCAGAGGCAGGGAATCAGATGTGCGGAATCAGAGATGGGGAATCAGAGGCAGGGAATCAGAATCAGAAGCAGGGAATCAGAGGCCGGAATCAGATGCTGGGAATCAGAGGCCTGGAATCAGAGGCGGGGAATCAGAGGCAGGGAATCAGATGCGGGGAATCAGAGGCGGGGAATCAGAGCTGGGGAATCAGAGGCAGGGTATTAGAGTTGGGGAATCAGAGGCGGGGAATCAGATATGGGGAAACAGAGGTGGGGAATCAGAGGCGGGGAAGCAGAGGCAGGGAATCAGATATGGGGAATCAGAGGCGGGGAATCAGAGGTGGGGAATCATAGGCAGGGAATCGGATGTGTGGAATCAGAGATGGGGAATCAGAGGCCGGGAATGAGAGGTGGTGAATCAGATATGGGGAATCAGAGGCGGAGAATCAGAGGCAGAGAATCAGACGCGGGGAATCAGAGGTGGGCAATCAGAGGCGGGGAATCAGATATGGGGAATCAGAGGCGGGGAATCAGAGGCGGGGAAACAGAGGCGGGGAATCAGATATGGGGAATCAGATGTGGGGCATCAGAAGTTGTGAATCACAGATGGGGAATTAGAGGCGGGGAATCAGAGGTTGGGAATCAGAGGCCTGGAATAAGAGGCGGGGAATCAGAGGCAGGGAATCAGATGCGGGGAATCAGAGGAGGGGAATCAGAGCTGGGGAATCAGAGGCGGAGTATTAGAGTTGGGGAATCAGAGGCGGGGAATCAGACGCGGGGAATCAGAGGGGGGGAATCATAGCTGGCGAATCAGAGGCGGGGAATCAGAGGTGGGCAATCAGAGGCCGGGAATCAGAGGTGGTGAATCAGAGATGGGGAATCAGAGGCGGGGAATCAGTGGCAGGGAATCAGATATGGGGAATCAGAGGCGTGGAATCAGAGGCAGGGAATCAGACACGGGGAATCAGACACGGGGAATCAGAGGTGGGGAATCAGAGATGGGGAATCAGAGGCGGTGAATCAGAGATGGGGAATCAGAGGCGGGGAATCAGAGGCAGGAAATCAGACACGGGGATTCAGAGGCTGGGAATCAGACGGGGGGAATCAAAGGCGGGGAATCAGAGCTGGGGAATCAGAGGCAGGGAATCAGAGGCGGGGAATCAGATATGGGGAATCAGAGGCTGGTATTCAGAGGCGGGGAATCAGAGGCAGGGAATCAGACACGGGGAATCAGAGGTGGGGAATCAGAGATGGGGAATCAGAGGCGGGGAATCAGAGTTGGGGAATCAGAGGCAGGGAATCGGATGTGCGGAATCAGAGATGGGGAATCAGAGGTGGGGAATCAGAGGCGGTGAATCAGAGATGGGGAATCAGAGGCGGGGAATCAGAGGCAGGAAATCAGACACGGGGATTCAGAGGATGGGAATCAGACAGGGGGAATCAAAGGCGGGGAATCAGAGCTGGGGAATCAGAGGCAGGGAATCAGAGTTGGGGATTCAGAGACGGGGAATCAGATATGGGGAAACAGAGGCGGGGAATCAGAGGCGGGCAAACAGAGGCGGGGAATTAGATATGGGGAATCAGATGTGGGGAATCAGAGGTGGTGAATCAGTGATGGGGAATCACAGGCGGGGAATCAGAGGCAGGGAATAGAACGCAGGGAATCAGAGGCAGGGAATCAGAGCTGGGGAATCAGAGGCGGGGAATCATAGTTGGGAATCAGAGGCGGGGAATCAGATATGGGGAAACAGAGGCGGGGAATCAGAGGCGGGGAAACAGAGGCGGGGAATCAGATATGGGGAATCGGATGCGGGGAATCAGAGGCGGGGAATCAGAGCTGGGGAATCAGAGGCGGGGAATCAGAGTTGGGGCATCAGAGGTGGGGAATTAGATATAGGGAAACAGAGGCGGGGAATCAGATGCGGGGAAACAGAGGCGGGGAATCAGATATGGGGAATCAGAGGTGGGGAATCAGAGGCAGGGAATCAGATGTGCGGAATCAGAGATGGGGAATCAGAGGCAGGGAATCAGAATCAGAAGCGGGGAATCAGAGGCCGGGAATCAGAGGCCGGGAATCAGATGCTGGGAATAAGAGGCCGGGAATCAGAGGTGGGGAATCAGAGTCCGGGAATCAGAGATGGGGATTCAGAGGCGGGGAATGAGATATGGAGAATCAGAGGCGGGGAATCAGAGGCCGGGAAACAGAGGTGGGGAATCAGATATGGGGAATCAGAGGTGGCGAATCAAAGGCGGTGAATCAGAGATGGGGAATCAGAGGCGGGGAATCAGAGGCAGGGAATCAGATGCGGGGAATCAGAGGCGGGGAATCAGAGCTGGCGAATCAGAGGCGGGGAATCAGAGGTGGGCAATCAGAGCCGGGGAATCATATATGGGGAATCAGAGGCGGGGAATCAGAGGCGGGGAAACAGAGGTGGGGAATCAGATATGGGGAAACAGAGGTGGCGAATCAAAGGCGGTGAATCAGAGATGGGGAATCAGAGGCGGGGAATCAGAGGCAGGGAATCAAAAACGGGGAATCAGAGGCGGGGAATCAGATATGGGGAATCAGGGGTGGGGAATCAGAGGTTGGGAATCAGAGGCAGGGAATCAGAGGCGTGGAAACAGAGGCGGGGATTCAGATATGGGGAATCAGAGATGGGGAATCAGGGGCATGGAATCAGAGGCAGGGAATTAGATGTGGTGAATCAGAGATGGGGAATCAGAGGCAGGGAATCAGAATCAGAAGCGGGGTATCAGTGGCCGGGAATCAGAGGAAGGTAATCAGAGGCAGGGGATCAAACACGGGGAATCAGAGGCTGGGAATCAGAGCTGGGGAATCAGAGGCGGGGAATCAGAGCTGGGGAATCACAGGCGGGGAATCAGAGATGGGGAATCAAGGGGGGAATCAGAGGCAGGGAATCAGATGCGGGGAATCAGAGGCGGGGAATCATAGATGGCGAATCAGAGGCGGGGAATCAGAGGTGGGCAATCAGAGGATGGGAATCAGATATGGGGAATCAGAGGCGGGGAATCAGAGCTGGGGAATCACAGGCGGGGAATCAGAGTTGGGGAATCAGAGGCGGGGAATCAGATATGGGGAAACAGAGGCGGGGAATCAGAGGCGGTGAAACAGAGGCGGGGAATCAGATATTGGGAATCAGAGGTGGGGAATCAGAGGTTGGGAATCAGAGGCCTGGAATCAGAGGCGGGGAATCAGAGGCAGGGAATCAGATGCGGGGAATCAGAGGAGGGGAATCAGAGCTGGGGAATCAGAGGCGGAGTATTAGAGTTGGGGAATCAGAGGCGGGGAATCAGACGCGGGGAATCAGAGGGGGGGAATCATAGCTGGCGAATCAGAGGCGGGGAATCAGAGGAGGGCAATCAGAGGCCGGGAATCAGAGGTGGTGAATCAGAGATGGGGAATCAGAGGCGGGGAATCAGTGGCAGGGAATCAGATATGGGGAATCAGAGGCGTGGAATCAGAGGCAGGGAATCAGACACGGGGAATCAGACACGGGGAATCAGAGGTGGGGAATCAGAGATGGGGAATCAGAGGCGGTGAATCAGAGATGGGGAATCAGAGGCGGGGAATCAGAGGCAGGAAATCAGACACGGGGATTCAGAGGCTGGGAATCAGACGGGGGGAATCAAAGGCGGGGAATCAGAGCTGGGGAATCAGAGGCAGGGAATCAGAGGCGGGGAATCAGATATGGGGAATCAGAGGCTGGTATTCAGAGGCGGGGAATCAGAGGCAGGGAATCAGACACGGGGAATCAGAGGTGGGGAATCAGAGATGGGGAATCAGAGGCGGGGAATCAGAGTTGGGGAATCAGAGGCAGGGAATCGGATGTGCGGAATCAGAGATGGGGAATCAGAGGTGGGGAATCAGAGGCGGTGAATCAGAGATGGGGAATCAGAGGCGGGGAATCAGAGGCAGGAAATCAGACACGGGGATTCAGAGGCTGGGAATCAGACAGGGGGAATCAAAGGCAGGGAATCAGAGCTGGGGAATCAGAGGCAGGGAATCAGAGTTGGGGATTCAGAGACGGGGAATCAGATATGGGGAAAGAGAGGCGGGGAATCAGAGGCGGGCAAACAGAGGCGGGGAATTAGATATGGGGAATCAGATGTGGGGAATCAGAGGTGGTGAATCAGTGATGGGGAATCACAGGCGGGGAATCAGAGGCAGGGAATAGAACGCAGGGAATCAGAGGCAGGGAATCAGAGCTGGGGAATCAGAGGCGGGGAATCATAGTTGGGAATCAGAGGCGGGGAATCAGATATGGGGAAACAGAGGCGGGGAATCAGAGGCGGGGAAACAGAGGCGGGGAATCAGATATGGGGAATCGGATGCGGGGTATCAGAGGCGGGGAATCAGAGCTGGGGAATCAGAGGCGGGGAATCAGAGTTGGGGCATCAGAGGTGGGGAATTAGATATAGGGAAACAGAGGCGGGGAATCAGAGGCGGGGAAACAGAGGCGGGGAATCAGATATGGGGAATCAGAGGTGGGGAATCAGAGGCAGGGAATCAGATGTGCGGAATCAGAGATGGGGAATCAGAGGCAGGGAATCAGAATCAGAAGCGGGGAATCAGAGGCCGGGAATCAGAGGCCGGGAATCAGATGCTGGGAATAAGAGGCCGGGAATCAGAGGTGGGGAATCAGAGTCCGGGAATCAGAGATGGGGATTCAGAGGCGGGGAATGAGATATGGAGAATCAGAGGCGGGGAATCAGAGGCCGGGAAACAGAGGTGGGGAATCAGATATGGGGAATCAGAGGTGGCGAATCAAAGGCGGTGAATCAGAGATGGGGAATCAGAGGCGGGGAATCAGAGGCAGGGAATCAGATGCGGGGAATCAGAGGCGGGGAATCAGAGCTGGCGAATCAGAGGCGGGGAATCAGAGGTGGGCAATCAGAGCCGGGGAATCAGATATGGGGAATCAGAGGCGGGGAATCAGAGGCGGGGAAACAGAGGTGGGGAATCAGATATGGGGAAACAGAGGTGGCGAATCAAAGGCGGTGAATCAGAGATGGGGAATCAGAGGCGGGGAATCAGAGGCAGGGAATCAAAAACGGGGAATCAGAGGCGGGGAATCAGAGCTGGGGAATCAGAGGCGGGGAAGCAGAGTAGGAGAATCAGAGGTGGGGAATCAGATATGGGGAAACAGGGGCGGGGAATCAGAGGCTGGGAAACAGAGGCGGGGAATCAGATATGGGGAATCAGAGGTGTGGAATCAGAGGTTGGGAATCAGAGGCGGGGAAACAGAGGAGGGGAATCAGATATGGGGAATCAGAGGTGGCGAATTAAAGGCGGTGAATCTGAGATGGGGAATCAGGGCAGGGAATCAGAGGCAGGGAATCAAACACGGGGAATCAGAGGCGTGGAATCAGAGCTGGGGAATCAGAGGCGGGGATTCAGAGTTGGGGAATCAGAGGCGGGGAATCAGAGGCGGGGAAACAGAGGCGGGGAATCAGATATGGGGAATCAGAGGTGGGGAATCAGAGGTTGGGAATCAGAAGCAGGGAATCAGAGGCGGGGAATCAGAGGCGGGGAATCAGAGGCAGGAAATCCGATGTGCGGAATCGGAGATGGGGAATCAGAGGCAGGGAATCAGAGGCGGGGAATCAGAGGCGGGGAATCAGAGGCCGGGAATCAGATATGGGGAAACAGAGGCGGGGAATCAGAGGCGGGGAAACAGAGGCGGGGAATCAGATATGGGGAATCAGAGGTGGGGAATCAGAGGTTGGGAATCAGAGGCAGGGAATCAGAGGCTGGGAATCAGATGCAGGGAATCAGATGCGGGGAATCAGAGGCGGGGAATCAGAGCTGGGGAATCAGAGGTGGGGAATCAGAGTTGGGGAATCAGAGTCGGGGACTTAGATATGGGGAAACAGAGGCAGGGAATCAGAGGCGGGGAAACAGACGCGGGGAATCAGAGGCGGGTATCAGAGCTGGGGAATCAGAGGCGGGGAATCAGAGTTGGGGAATCAGAGGCGGGGAATCAGAGGCGGGGAATCAGAGGCGGGGAATCAGAGGCGGGGAAACAGAGGCAGGGAATCAGATATGGGGAATCAGAGGTGGGGTATCAGGGGCAGGGAATCAGTGGCAGGGAATCAGAGGCGGGGAATCAGAGGCGGGGAATCAGAGGCAGGGAATCAGACACGGGGAATCAGATATGGGGAAACAGAGGCGGGGAATCAGACGCGGGCAAACAGAGGCGGGGAATTAGATAAGGGGAATCAGAGGTGGGGAATCAGAGGTGGTGAATCAGAGATGGAGAATCACAGGCGGGGTATCAGAGGCAGGGAATAGAACACGGGGAATCAGAGGCGGGGAATCTGAGGCAGGGAATCTGTGGTGGGGAATCAGAGGAGGGAAAACAGGCGGGTAAACAGAGGCGGGCAAACATAGGCGGGGAATCAGAGTTGGGGAATCAGAGGCAGGGAATCAGATATGGGGAATCAGAGGCGGGGGATCAGAGGCGGGGAAACAGAGGCGGGGAATCAGATATGGGGAATCAGAGGTGGGGAATCAGGGGCAGGGAATCAGTGGCAGGGAATCAGAGGCGGGGAATCTGAGGCGGGGAATCAGAGGCTGGGAATCAGACACGGGGAATCAGAGGCGGGGAATCAGAGATGGGGAATCAGAGGCGGGGAATCAGAGGCAGGGAATCGGATGCCGGGAATCAGAGGCGGGGAATCAGAGCTGGGGAATCAGAGGCGGGGAATCAGAGTTGGGGAATCAGAGTTGGGGAATCAGAGGCGGGGAATCAGATATGGGGAAATAGAGGCGGGGAATCAGATATGGGGAATCAGAGGTGTGGAATCAGAGGTTGGGAATCAGAGGCAGGGAATCAGAGGCGGGGAAACAGAGGCAGGGAATCAGATATGGGGAATCAGAGGTGGCGAATCAAAGGCGGTGAAACAGAGATGGGGAATCAGAGGCGGGGAATCAGAGGCAGGGAATCAGAGCTGGGGAAACAGAGGCGGGGAATCAGATATGGGGAATCAGAGGTGGGGAATCAGGGGCGGGGAATCAGTGGCAGGGAATCAGAGGCCGGGAATAAAAGGCGGGGAATCAGAGCTGGGGAATCAGAGGCGGGGAATCAGAGTTGGGGAATCAGAGGAGGGGAATCAGATATGGGGAAACAGAGGCCGGGAATCAGAGGCAGGGAAACAGAGGCGGGGAATCAGATATGGGGAATCAGAGGTGGGGAATTAGAGGTTGCGAATCAGAGGCGGGGAATCAGAGGCGGGGAATAAGAGGCAGGGAATCGGATGTGCGGAATCAGAGATGGGGAATCAGAGGTGGGGATTCAGAGGTGGTAATTCAGAGAAGGGGAATCAGAGGCTGGGAATCAGAGGCAGGGAATCAGACGCAGGGAATCAGAGGCGGGGAATCATAGCTGGCGAATTAGAGGAGGGGAATCAGAGTTGGGGAATCGGAGTCGGGGAATCAGATATGGGGAAACAGAGGCGGGGAATCAGAGGTGGGGAAACAGAGGCGGGTAATCAGATATGGGGAATCAGAGATGGGGAATCAGAGGCAGGGAATCAGATGTGCGGAATCAGAGATGGGGAATCAGAGGCAGGGAATCAGAATCAGAAGCAGGGAATCAGAGGCCGGAATCAGATGCTGGGAATCAGAGGCCTGGAATCAGAGGCGGGGAATCAGAGGCAGGGAATCAGATGCGGGGAATCAGAGGCGGGGAATCAGAGCTGGGGAATCAGAGGCAGGGTATTAGAGTTGGGGAATCAGAGGCGGGGAATCAGATATGGGGAAACAGAGGTGGGGAATCAGAGGCGGGGAAACAGAGGCAGGGAATCAGATATGGGGAATCAGAGGTGGGGAATCAGAGGTGGGGAATCATAGGCAGGGAATCGGATGTGCGGAATCAGAGATGGGGAATCAGAGGCCGGGAATGAGAGGTGGTGAATCAGATATGGGGAATCAGAGGCGGGGAATCAGAGGCAGAGAATCAGACGCGGGGAATCAGAGGTGGGCAATCAGAGGCGGGGAATCAGATATGGGGAATCAGAGGAGGGGAATCAGAGGCGGGGAAACAGAGGCGGGGAATCAGATATGGGGAATCAGAGGTGGGGCATCAGAAGTTGTGAATCACAGATGGGGAATTAGAGGCGGGGAATCAGAGGTTGGGAATCAGAGGCCTGGAATCAGAGGCGGGGAATCAGAGGCAGGGAATCAGATGCGGGGAATCAGAGGAGGGGAATCAGAGCTGGGGAATCAGAGGCGGAGTATTAGAGTTGGGGAATCAGAGGCGGGGAATCAGACGCGGGGAATCAGAGGGGGGGAATCATAGCTGGCGAATCAGAGGCGGGGAATCAGAGGTGGGCAATCAGAGGCCGGGAATCAGAGGTGGTGAATCAGAGATGGGGAATCAGAGGCGGGGAATCAGTGGCAGGGAATCAGATATGGGGAATCAGAGGCGTGGAATCAGAGGCAGGGAATCAGACACGGGGAATCAGACACGGGGAATCAGAGGTGGGGAATCAGAGATGGGGAATCAGAGGCGGTGAATCAGAGATGGGGAATCAGAGGCGGGGAATCAGAGGCAGGAAATCAGACACGGGGATTCAGAGGCTGGGAATCAGACGGGGGGAATCAAAGGCGGGGAATCAGAGCTGGGGAATCAGAGGCAGGGAATCAGAGGCGGGGAATCAGATATGGGGAATCAGAGGCTGGTATTCAGAGGCGGGGAATCAGAGGCAGGGAATCAGACACGGGGAATCAGAGGTGGGGAATCAGAGATGGGGAATCAGAGGCGGGGAATCAGAGTTGGGGAATCAGAGGCAGGGAATCGGATGTGCGGAATCAGAGATGGGGAATCAGAGGTGGGGAATCAGAGGCGGTGAATCAGAGATGGGGAATCAGAGACGGGGAATCAGAGGCAGGAAATCAGACACGGGGATTCAGAGGCTGGGAATCAGACAGGGGGAATCAAAGGCGGGGAATCAGAGCTGGGGAATCAGAGGCAGGGAATCAGAGTTGGGGATTCAGAGACGGGGAATCAGATATGGGGAAACAGAGGCGGGGAATCAGAGGCGGGCAAACAGAGGCGGGCAATTAGATATGGGGAATCAGATGTGGGGAATCAGAGGTGGTGAATCAGTGATGGGGAATCACAGGCGGGGAATCAGAGGCAGGGAATAGAACGCAGGGAATCAGAGGCAGGGAATCAGAGCTGGGGAATCAGAGGCGGGGAATCATAGTTGGGAATCAGAGGCGGGGAATCAGATATGGGGAAACAGAGGCGGGGAATCAGAGGCGGGGAAACAGAGGCGGGGAATCAGATATGGGGAATCGGATGCGGGGAATCAGAGGCGGGGAATCAGAGCTGGGGAATCAGAGGCGGGGAATCAGAGTTGGGGCATCAGAGGTGGGGAATTAGATATAGGGAAACAGAGGCGGGGAATCAGATGCGGGGAAACAGAGGCGGGGAATCAGATATGGGGAATCAGAGGTGGGGAATCAGAGGCAGGGAATCAGAATCAGAAGCGGGGAATCAGAGGCCGGGAATCAGAGGCCGGGAATCAGATGCTGGGAATAAGAGGCCGGGAATCAGAGGTGGGGAATCAGAGTCCGGGAATCAGAGATGGGGATTCAGAGGCGGGGAATGAGATATGGAGAATCAGAGGCGGGGAATCAGAGGCCGGGAAACAGAGGTGGGGAATCAGATATGGGGAATCAGAGGTGGCGAATCAAAGGCGGTGAATCAGAGATGGGGAATCAGAGGCGGGGAATCAGAGGCAGGGAATCAGATGCGGGGAATCAGAGGCGGGGAATCAGAGCTGGCGAATCAGAGGCGGGGAATCAGAGGTGGGCAATCAGAGCCGGGGAATCAGATATGGGGAAACAGAGGCGGGGAATCAGAGGCGGGGAAACAGAGGTGGGGAATCAGATATGGGGAAACAGAGGTGGCGAATCAAAGGCGGTGAATCAGAGATGGGGAATCAGAGGCGGGGAATCAGAGGCAGGGAATCAAAAACGGGGAATCAGAGGCGGGGAATCAGAGCTGGGGAATCAGAGGCGGGGAAGCAGAGTAGGAGAATCAGAGGTGGGGAATCAGATATGGGGAAACAGGGGCGGGGAATCAGAGGAGGGGAATCAGATATGGGGAATCAGAGGTGGCGAATTAAAGGCGGTGAATCAGAGATGGGGAATCAGGGCAGGGAATCAGAGGCAGGGAATCAAACACGGGGAATCAGAGGCGTGGAATCAGAGCTGGGGAATCAGAGGCGGGGATTCAGAGTTGGGGAATCAGAGGCGGGGAATCAGAGGCGGGGAAACAGAGGCGGGGAATCAGATATGGGGAATCAGAGGTGGGGAATCAGAGGTTGGGAATCAGAAGCAGGGAATCAGAGGCGGGGAATCAGAGGCGGGGAATCAGAGGCAGGAAATCCGATGTGCGGAATTAGAGATGGGGAATCAGGGCAGGGAATCAGAGGCAGGGAATCAAACACGGGGAATCAGAGGCGTGGAATCAGAGCTGGGGAATCAGAGGCGGGGATTCAGAGTTGGGGAATCAGAGGCGGGGAATCAGAGGCGGGGAAACAGAGGCGGGGAATCAGATATGGGGAATCAGAGGTGGGGAATCAGAGGTTGGGAATCAGAAGCAGGGAATCAGAGGCGGGGAATCAGAGGCGGGGAATCAGAGGCAGGAAATCCGATGTGCGGAATCGGAGATGGGGAATCAGAGGCAGGGAATCAGAGGCGGGGAATCAGAGGCGGGGAATCAGAGGCAGGGAATCAGACACGGGGAATCAGATATGGGGAAACAGAGGCGGGGAATCAGAGGCGGGCAAACAGAGGCGGGGAATTAGATATGGGAATCAGAGGTGGGGAATCAGAGGTGGTGAATCAGAGATGGGGAATCACAGGCGGGGAATCAGAGGCAGGGAATAGAACGCGGGGAATCAGAGGCGGGGAATCAGAGCTGGGGAATCAGAGGCGGGGAATCATAGTTGGGAATCAGAGGCGGGGAATCAGATAGGGGGAAACAGAGGCGGGGAATCAAAGGCGG
The DNA here is from genome assembly GCF_036971445.1 of Narcine bancroftii. Classification (NCBI taxonomy): domain Eukaryota; kingdom Metazoa; phylum Chordata; class Chondrichthyes; order Torpediniformes; family Narcinidae; genus Narcine; species Narcine bancroftii. Next base: position 106,418,674 of record NC_091474.1, on the reverse strand, counting down.
GGAAACAGAGGCGGGGAATCAGATATGGGGAATCGGATGCGGGGAATCAGAGGCGGGGAATCAGAGCTGGGGAATCAGAGGCGGGGTATCAGAGTTGGGGCATCTGAGGTGGGGAATTAGATATGGGGAAACAGAGGCGGGGAATCAGAGGCGGGGAAACAGAGGCGAGGAATCAGATATGGGGAATCAGAGGTGGGGAATCAGAGGCAGGGAATCAGATGTGCGGAATCTGAGATGGGGAATCAGAGGCAGGGAATCAGAATCAGAAGCGGGGAATCAGAGGCCGGGAATCAGAGGCCGGGATTCAGATGCCGGGAATAAGAGGCCGGGAATCAGAGGTGGGGAATCAGAGTCCGGGAATCAGAGATGGGGATTCAGAGGCGGGGAATGATATATGGGGAATCAGAGGCGGGGAATCAGAGGTGGGGTAACAGAGGTGGGGAAACAGATATGGGGAATCAGAGGTGGCGAATCAAAGGCGGTGAATCAGAGATGGGGAATCAGAGGCGGGGAATCAGAGGCAGGGAATCAAACACGAGGAATCAGAGGCGGGGAATCAGAGCTGGGGAATCGGAGGCGGGGAATCAGAGTTGGGGAATCAGAGGCGGGGAATCAGATATGGGGAAACAGGGGCGGGGAATCAGAGGCAGGGAAACAGAGGCGGGGAATCAGATATGGGGAATCAGGGGTGGGGAATCAGAGGTTGGGAATCAGAGGCAGGGAATCAGAGGCGTGGAAACAGAGGCGGGGATTCAGATATGGGGAATCAGAGGTGGGGAATCAGGGGCGTGGAATCAGAGGCAGGGAATTAGATGTGGTGAATCAGAGATGGGGAATCAGAGGCAGGGAATCAGAATCAGAAGCGGGGTATCAGTGGCCGGGAATCAGAGGAAGGTAATCAGAGGCAGGGGATCAAACACGGGGAATCAGAGGCTGGGAATCAGAGCTGGGGAATCAGAGGCGGGGAATCAGAGCTGGGGAATCACAGGCGGGGAATCAGAGATGGGGAATCAAGGGGGGAATCAGAGGCAGGGAATCAGATGCGGGGAATCAGAGGCGGGGAATCATAGATGGCGAATCAGAGGCGGGGAATCAGAGGTGGGCAATCAGAGGATGGGAATCAGATATGGGGAATCAGAGGCGGGGAATCAGAGCTGGGGAATCACAGGCGGGGAATCAGATTTGGGGAATCAGAGGCGGGGAATCAGATATGGGGAAACAGAGGCGGGGAGTCAGAGGCGGTGAAACAGAGGCGGGGAATCAGATATTGGGAATCAGACGTGGGGAATCAGAGTTGGGGAATCAGAGTCGGGGACTTAGATATGGGGAAACAGAGGCGGGGAATCAGAGGCGGGGAAACAGACGCGGGGAATCAGAGGCGGGGAATCATAGTTGGGAATCAGAGGCGGGGAATCAAAGGCGGGGAAACAGAGGCGGGGAATCAGATATGGGGAATCGGATGCGGGGAATCAGAGGCGGGGAATCAGAGCTGGGGAATCAGAGGCGGGGTATCAGAGTTGGGGCATCTGAGGTGGGGAATTAGATATGGGGAAACAGAGGCGGGGAATCAGAGGCGGGGAAACAGAGGCGAGGAATCAGATATGGGGAATCAGAGGTGGGGAATCAGAGGCAGGGAATCAGATGTGCGGAATCAGAGATGGGGAATCAGAGGCAGGGAATCAGAATCAGAAGCGGGGAATCAGAGGCCGGGAATCAGAGGCCGGGATTCAGATGCCGGGAATAAGAGGCCGGGAATCAGAGGTGGGGAATCAGAGTCCGGGAATCAGAGATGGGGATTCAGAGGCGGGGAATGATATATGGGGAATCAGAGGCGGGGAATCAGAGGTGGGGTAACAGAGGTGGGGAATCAGATATGGGGAATCAGAGGTGGCGAATCAAAGGCGGTGAATCAGAGATGGGGAATCAGAGGCGGGGAATCAGAGGCAGGGAATCAAACACGGGGAATCAGAGGCGGGGAATCAGAGCTGGGGAATCGGAGGCGGGGAATCAGAGTTGGGGAATCAGAGGCGGGGAATCAGATATGGGGAAACAGGGGCGGGGAATCAGAGGCAGGGAAACAGAGGCGGGGAATCAGATATGGGGAATCAGGGGTGGGGAATCAGAGGTTGGGAATCAGAGGCAGGGAATCAGAGGCGTGGAAACAGAGGCGGGGATTCAGATATGGGGAATCAGATGTGGGGAATCAGGGGCATGGAATCAGAGGCAGGGAATTAGATGTGGTGAATCAGAGATGGGGAATCAGAGGCAGGGAATCAGAATCAGAAGCGGGGTATCAGTGTCCGGGAATCAGAGGAAGGTAATCAGAGGCAGGGGATCAAACACGGGGAATCAGAGGCTGGGAATCAGAGCTGGGGAATCAGAGGCGGGGAATCAGAGCTGGGGAATCACAGGCGGGGAATCAGAGATGGGGAATAAAGGGGGGAATCAGAGGCAGGGAATCAGATGCGGGGAATCAGAGGCGGGGAATCATAGATGGCGAATCAGAGGCGGGGAATCAGAGGTGGGCAATCAGAGGATGGGAATCAGATATGGGGAATCAGAGGCGGGGAATCAGAGCTGGGGAATCACAGGCGGGGAATCAGAGTTGGGGAATCAGAGGCGGGGAATCAGATATGGGGAAACAGAGGCGGGGAATCAGAGGCGGTGAAACAGAGGCGGGGAATCAGATATTGGGAATCAGAGGTGGGGAATCAGAGGTTGGGAATCAGAGGCCTGGAATCAGAGGCGGGGAATCAGAGGCAGGGAATCAGATGCGGGGAATCAGAGGAGGGGAATCAGAGCTGGGGAATCAGAGGCGGAGTATTAGAGTTGGGGAATCAGAGGCGGGGAATCAGACGCGGGGAATCAGAGGGGGGGAATCATAGCTGGCGAATCAGAGGCGGGTAATCAGAGGTGGGCAATCAGAGGCCGGGAATCAGAGGTGGTGAATCAGAGATGGTGAATCAGAGGCGGGGAATCAGTGGCAGGGAATCAGATATGGGGAATCAGAGGCGTGGAATCAGAGGCAGGGAATCAGACACGGGGAATCAGACACGGGGAATCAGAGGTGGGGAATCAGAGATGGGGAATCAGAGGCGGTGAATCAGAGATGGGGAATCAGAGGCGGGGAATCAGAGGCAGGAAATCAGACACGGGGATTCAGAGGCTGGGAATCAGACGGGGGGAATCAAAGGCGGGGAATCAGAGCTGGGGAATCAGAGGCAGGGAATCAGAGACGGGGAATCAGATATGGGGAATCAGAGGCTGGTATTCAGAGGCGGGGAATCAGAGGCAGGGAATCAGACACGGGGAATCAGAGCTGGGGAATCAGAGGCAGGGAATCAGAGTTGGGGATTCAGAGACGGGGAATCAGATATGGGGAAACAGAGGCGGGGAATCAGAGGCGGGCAAACAGAGGCGGGGAATTAGATATGGGGAATCAGATGTGGGGAATCAGAGGTGGTGAATCAGTGATGGGGAATCACAGGCGGGGAATCAGAGGCAGGGAATAGAACGCAGGGAATCAGAGGCAGGGAATCAGAGCTGGGGAATCAGAGGCGGGGAATCATAGTTGGGAATCAGAGGCGGGGAATCAGATATGGGGAAACGGAGGCGGGGAATCAGAGGCGGGGAAACAGAGGCGGGGAATCAGATATGGGGAATCGGATGCGGGGAATCAGAGGCGGGGAGTCAGAGTTGGGGCATCAGAGGTGGGGAATTAGATATAGGGAAACAGAGGCGGGGAATCAGAGGCGGGGAAACAGAGGCGGGGAATCAGATATGGGGAATCAGAGGTGGGGAATCAGAGGCAGGGAATCAGATGTGCGGAATCAGAGATGGGGAATCAGAGGCAGGGAATCAGAATCAGAAGCGGGGAATCAGAGGCCGGGAATCAGAGGCCGGGAATCAGATGCTGGGAATAAGAGGCCGGGAATCAGAGGTGGGGAATCAGAGTCCGGGAATCAGAGATGGGGATTCAGAGGCGGGGAATGAGATATGGAGAATCAGAGGCGGGGAATCAGAGGCCGGGAAACAGAGGTGGGGAATCAGATATGGGGAATCAGAGGTGGCGAATCAAAGGCGGTGAATCAGAGATGGGGAATCAGAGGCGGGGAATCAGAGGCAGGGAATCAGATGCGGGGAATCAGAGGCGGGGAATCAGAGCTGGCGAATCAGAGGCGGGGAATCAGAGGTGGGCAATCAGAGCCGGGGAATCAGATATGGGGAATCAGAGGCGGGGAATCAGAGGCGGGGAAACAGAGGTGGGGAATCAGATATGGGGAAACAGAGGTGGCGAATCAAAGGCGGTGAATCAGAGATGGGGAATCAGAGGCGGGGAATCAGAGGCAGGGAATCAAAAACGGGGAATCAGAGGCGGGGAATCAGAGCTGGGGAATCAGAGGCGGGGAAGCAGAGTAGGAGAATCAGAGGTGGGGAATCAGATATGGGGAAACAGGGGCGGGGAATCAGAGGCTGGGAAACAGAGGCGGGGAATCAGATATGGGGAATCAGAGGTGTGGAATCAGAGGTTGGGAATCAGAGGCGGGGAAACAGATGAGGGGAATCAGATATGGGGAATCAGAGGTGGCGAATTAAAGGCGGTGAATCAGAGATGGGGAATCAGGGCAGGGAATCAGAGGCAGTGAATCAAACACGGGGAATCAGAGGCGTGGAATCAGAGCTGGGGAATCAGAGGCGGGGATTCAGAGTTGGGGAATCAGAGGCGGGGAATCAGAGGCGGGGAAACAGAGGCGGGGAATCAGATGTGGGGAATCAGAGGTGGGGAATCAGAGGTTGGGAATCAGAAGCAGGGAATCAGAGGCGGGGAATCAGAGGCGGGGAATCAGAGGCAGGAAATCCGATGTGCGGAATCGGAGATGGGGAATCAGAGGAAGGGAATCAGAGGCGGGGAATCAGAGGCGGGGAATCAGAGGCCGGGAATCAGATATGGGGAAACAGAGGCGGGGAATCAGAGGCGGGGAAACAGAGGCGGGGAATCAGATATGGGGAATCAGAGGTGGGGAATCAGAGGTTGGGAATCAGAGGCAGGGAATCAGAGGCTGGGAATCAGATGCAGGGAATCAGAGGCGGGGAATCAGAGGCGGGGAATCAGAGCTGGGGAAACAGAGGTGGGGAATCAGAGTTGGGGAATCAGAGTCGGGGACTTAGATATGGGGAAACAGAGGCAGGGAATCAGAGGCGGGGAAACAGACGCGGGGAATCAGAGGCGGGTATCAGAGCTGGGGAATCAGAGGCGGGGAATCAGAGTTGGGGAATCAGAGGCGGGGAATCAGAGGCGGGGAATCAGAGGCGGGGAATCAGAGGCGGGGAAACAGAGGCAGGGAATCAGATATGGGGAATCAGAGGTGGGGTATCAGGGGCAGGGAATCAGTGGCAGGGAATCAGAGGCGGGGAATCAGAGGCGGGGAATCAGAGGCAGGGAATCAGACACGGGGAATCAGATATGGGGAAACAGAGGCGGGGAATCAGACGCGGGCAAACAGAGGCGGGGAATTAGATAAGGGGAATCAGAGGTGGGGAATCAGAGGTGGTGAATCAGAGATGGAGAATCACAGGCGGGGAATCAGAGGCAGGGAATAGAACACGGGGAATCAGAGGCGGGGAATCTGAGGCAGGGAATCTGTGGTGGGGAATCAGAGGAGGGAAAACAGGCGGGTAAACAGAGGCGGGCAAACATAGGCGGGGAATCAGAGTTGGGGAATCAGAGGCAGGGAATCAGATATGGGGAATCAGAGGCGGGGGATCAGAGGCGGGGAAACAGAGGCGGGGAATCAGATATGGGGAATCAGAGGTGGGGAATCAGGGGCAGGGAATCAGTGGCAGGGAATCAGAGGCGGGGAATCTGAGGCGGGGAATCAGAGGCTGGGAATCAGACACGGGGAATCAGAGGCGGGGAATCAGAGATGGGGAATCAGAGGCGGGGAATCAGAGGCAGGGAATCGGATGCCGGGAATCAGAGGCGGGGAATCAGAGCTGGGGAATCAGAGGCGGGGAATCAGAGTTGGGGAATCAGAGTTGGGGAATCAGAGGCGGGGAATCAGATATGGGGAAATAGAGGCGGGGAATCAGATATGGGGAATCAGAGGTGTGGAATCAGAGGTTGGGAATCAGAGGCAGGGAATCAGAGGCGGGGAAACAGAGGCAGGGAATCAGATATGGGGAATCAGAGGTGGCGAATCAAAGGCGGTGAAACAGAGATGGGGAATCAGAGGCGGGGAATCAGAGGCAGGGAATCAGAGCTGGGGAAACAGAGGCGGGGAATCAGATATGGGGAATCAGAGGTGGGGAATCAGGGGCGGGGAATCAGTGGCAGGGAATCAGAGGCCGGGAATAAAAGGCGGGGAATCAGAGCTGGGGAATCAGAGGCGGGGAATCAGAGTTGGGGAATCAGAGGAGGGGAATCAGATATGGGGAAACAGAGGCTGGGAATCAGAGGCAGGGAAACAGAGGCGGGGAATCAGATATGGGGAATCAGAGGTGGGGAATTAGAGGTTGCGAATCAGAGGCGGGGAATCAGAGGCGGGGAATAAGAGGCAGGGAATCGGATGTGCGGAATCAGAGATGGGGAATCAGAGGTGGGGATTCAGAGGTGGTAATTCAGAGAAGGGGAATCAGAGGCTGGGAATCAGAGGCAGGGAATCAGACGCAGGGAATCAGAGGCGGGGAATCATAGCTGGCGAATTAGAGGAGGGGAATCAGAGTTGGGGAATCAGAGTCGGGGAATCAGATATGGGGAAACAGAGGCGGGGAATCAGAGGTGGGGAAACAGAGGCGGGTAATCAGATATGGGGAATCAGAGGTGGGGAATCAGAGGCAGGGAATCAGATGTGCGGAATCAGAGATGGGGAATCAGAGGCAGGGAATCAGAATCAGAAGCAGGGAATCAGAGGCCGGAATCAGATGCTGGGAATCAGAGACCTGGAATCAGAGGCGGGGAATCAGAGGCAGGGAATCAGATGCGGGGAATCAGAGGCGGGGAATCAGAGCTGGGGAATCAGAGGCAGGGTATTAGAGTTGGGGAATCAGAGGCGGGGAATCAGATATGGGGAAACAGAGGTGGGGAATCAGAGGCGGGGAAACAGAGGCAGGGAATCAGATATGGGGAATCAGAGGCGGGGAATCAGAGGTGGGGAATCATAGGCAGGGAATCGGATGTGCGGAATCAGAGATGGGGAATCGGAGGCCGGGAATGAGAGGTGGTGAATCAGATATGGGGAATCAGAGGCGGGGAATCAGAGGCAGAGAATCAGACGCGGGGAATCAGAGGTGGGCAATCAGAGGCGGGGAATCAGATATGGGGAATCAGAGGCGGGGAATCAGAGGTGGGGAAACAGAGGCGGGGAATCAGATATGGGGAATCAGAGGTGGGGCATCAGAAGTTGTGAATCACAGATGGGGAATTAGAGGCGGGGAATCAGAGGCAGGGAATCATACGCGGGGAATCAGAGGCGGGGATTCAGAGCTGGGGAATGAGAAGCGGGGAATCAGAGTTGGGGAATCAGAGGCGGGGAATCAGATATGGGGAATAAGAGGCAGGGAATCAGAGGCGGGGAATCAGAGGCAGGGAATCAGACGCGGGGAATCTGAGGCGGGGAATCAGAGTTGGGGAATCAGAGGCGGGGAATCAGATATGGGGAAACAGGGGCGGGGAATCAGAGGCAGGGAAACAGAGGCGGGGAATCAGATATGGGGAATCAGGGGTGGGGAATCAGAGGTTGGGAATCAGAGGCAGGGAATCAGAGGCGTGGAAACAGAGGCGGGGATTCAGATATGGGGAATCAGAGGTGGGGAATCAGGGGCGTGGAATCAGAGGCAGGGAATTAGATGTGGTGAATCAGAGATGGGGAATCAGAGGCAGGGAATCAGAATCAGAAGCGGGGTATCAGTGGCCGGGAATCAGAGGAAGGTAATCAGAGGCAGGGGATCAAACACGGGGAATCAGAGGCTGGGAATCAGAGCTGGGGAATCAGAGGCGGGGAATCAGAGCTGGGGAATCACAGGCGGGGAATCAGAGATGGGGAATCAAGGGGGGAATCAGAGGCAGGGAATCAGATGCGGGGAATCAGAGGCGGGGAATCATAGATGGCGAATCAGAGGCGGGGAATCAGAGGTGGGCAATCAGAGGATGGGAATCAGATATGGGGAATCAGAGGCGGGGAATCAGAGCTGGGGAATCACAGGCGGGGAATCAGATTTGGGGAATCAGAGGCGGGGAATCAGATATGGGGAAACAGAGGCGGGGAGTCAGAGGCGGTGAAACAGAGGCGGGGAATCAGATATTGGGAATCAGAGGTGGGGAATCAGAGTTGGGGAATCAGAGTCGGGGACTTAGATATGGGGAAACAGAGGCGGGGAATCAGAGGCGGGGAAACAGACGCGGGGAATCAGAGGCGGGGAATCATAGTTGGGAATCAGAGGCGGGGAATCAAAGGCGGGGAAACAGAGGCGGGGAATCAGATATGGGGAATCGGATGTGGGGAATCAGAGGCGGGGAATCAGAGCTGGGGAATCAGAGGCGGGGTATCAGAGTTGGGGCATCTGAGGTGGGGAATTAGATATGGGGAAACAGAGGCGGGGAATCAGAGGCGGGGAAACAGAGGCGAGGAATCAGATATGGGGAATCAGAGGTGGGGAATCAGAGGCAGGGAATCAGATGTGCGGAATCAGAGATGGGGAATCAGAGGCAGGGAATCAGAATCAGAAGCGGGGAATCAGAGGCCGGGAATCAGAGGCCGGGATTCAGATGCCGGGAATAAGAGGCCGGGAATCAGAGGTGGGGAATCAGAGTCCGGGAATCAGAGATGGGGATTCAGAGGCGGGGAATGATATATGGGGAATCAGAGGCGGGGAATCAGAGGTGGGGTAACAGAGGTGGGGAATCAGATATGGGGAATCAGAGGTGGCGAATCAAAGGCGGTGAATCAGAGATGGGGAATCAGAGGCGGGGAATCAGAGGCAGGGAATCAAACACGGGGAATCAGAGGCGGGGAATCAGAGCTGGGGAATCGGAGGCGGGGAATCAGAGTTGGGGAATCAGAGGCGGGGAATCAGATATGGGGAAACAGGGGCGGGGAATCAGAGGCAGGGAAACAGAGGCGGGGAATCAGATATGGGGAATCAGGGGTGGGGAATCAGAGGTTGGGAATCAGAGGCAGGGAATCAGAGGCGTGGAAACAGAGGCGGGGATTCAGATATGGGGAATCAGATGTGGGGAATCAGGGGCATGGAATCAGAGGCAGGGAATTAGATGTGGTGAATCAGAGATGGGGAATCAGAGGCAGGGAATCAGAATCAGAAGCGGGGTATCAGTGGCCGGGAATCAGAGGAAGGTAATCAGAGGCAGGGGATCAAACACGGGGAATCAGAGGCTGGGAATCAGAGCTGGGGAATCAGAGGCGGGGAATCAGAGCTGGGGAATCACAGGCGGGGAATCAGAGATGGGGAATAAAGGGGGGAATCAGAGGCAGGGAATCAGATGCGGGGAATCAGAGGCGGGGAATCATAGATGGCGAATCAGAGGCGGGGAATCAGAGGTGGGCAATCAGAGGATGGGAATCAGATATGGGGAATCAGAGGCGGGGAATCAGAGCTGGGGAATCACAGGCGGGGAATCAGAGTTGGGGAATCAGAGGCGGGGAATCAGATATGGGGAAACAGAGGCGGGGAATCAGAGGCGGTGAAACAGAGGCGGGGAATCAGATATTGGGAATCAGAGGTGGGGAATCAGAGGTTGGGAATCAGAGGCCTGGAATCAGAGGCGGGGAATCAGAGGCAGGGAATCAGATGCGGGGAATCAGAGGAGGGGAATCAGAGCTGGGGAATCAGAGGCGGAGTATTAGAGTTGGGGAATCAGAGGCGGGGAATCAGACGCGGGGAATCAGAGGGGGGGAATCATAGCTGGCGAATCAGAGGCGGGTAATCAGAGGTGGGCAATCAGAGGCCGGGAATCAGAGGTGGTGAATCAGAGATGGGGAATCAGAGGCGGGGAATCAGTGGCAGGGAATCAGATATGGGGAATCAGAGGCGTGGAATCAGAGGCAGGGAATCAGACACGGGGAATCAGACACGGGGAATCAGAGGTGGGGAATCAGAGATGGGGAATCAGAGGCGGTGAATCAGAGATGGGGAATCAGAGGCGGGGAATCAGAGGCAGGAAATCAGACACGGGGATTCAGAGGCTGGGAATCAGACGGGGGGAATCAAAGGCGGGGAATCAGAGCTGGGGAATCAGAGGCAGGGAATCAGAGACGGGGAATCAGATATGGGGAATCAGAGGCTGGTATTCAGAGGCGGGGAATCAGAGGCAGGGAATCAGACACGGGGAATCAGAGCTGGGGAATCAGAGGCAGGGAATCAGAGTTGGGGATTCAGAGACGGGGAATCAGATATGGGGAAACAGAGGCGGGGAATCAGAGGCGGGCAAACAGAGGCGGGGAATTAGATATGGGGAATCAGATGTGGGGAATCAGAGGTGGTGAATCAGTGATGGGGAATCACAGGCGGGGAATCAGAGGCAGGGAATAGAACGCAGGGAATCAGAGGCAGGGAATCAGAGCTGGGGAATCAGAGGCGGGGAATCATAGTTGGGAATCAGAGGCGGGGAATCAGATATGGGGAAACGGAGGCGGGGAATCAGAGGCGGGGAAACAGAGGCGGGGAATCAGATATGGGGAATCGGATGCGGGGAATCAGAGGCGGGGAGTCAGAGTTGGGGCATCAGAGGTGGGGAATTAGATATAGGGAAACAGAGGCGGGGAATCAGAGGCGGGGAAACAGAGGCGGGGAATCAGATATGGGGAATCAGAGGTGGGGAATCAGAGGCAGGGAATCAGATGTGCGGAATCAGAGATGGGGAATCAGAGGCAGGGAATCAGAATCAGAAGCGGGGAATCAGAGGCCGGGAATCAGAGGCCGGGAATCAGATGCTGGGAATAAGAGGCCGGGAATCAGAGGTGGGGAATCAGAGTCCGGGAATCAGAGATGGGGATTCAGAGGCGGGGAATGAGATATGGAGAATCAGAGGCGGGGAATCAGAGGCCGGGAAACAGAGGTGGGGAATCAGATATGGGGAATCAGAGGTGGCGAATCAAAGGCGGTGAATCAGAGATGGGGAATCAGAGGCGGGGAATCAGAGGCAGGGAATCAGATGCGGGGAATCAGAGGCGGGGAATCAGAGCTGGCGAATCAGAGGCGGGGAATCAGAGGTGGGCAATCAGAGCCGGGGAATCAGATATGGGGAATCAGAGGCGGGAAATCAGAGGCGGGGAAACAGAGGTGGGGAATCAGATATGGGGAAACAGAGGTGGCGAATCAAAGGCGGTGAATCAGAGATGGGGAATCAGAGGCGGGGAATCAGAGGCAGGGAATCAAAAACGGGGAATCAGAGGCGGGGAATCAGAGCTGGGGAATCAGAGGCGGGGAAGCAGAGTAGGAGAATCAGAGGTGGGGAATCAGATATGGGGAAACAGGGGCGGGGAATCAGAGGCTGGGAAACAGAGGCGGGGAATCAGATATGGGGAATCAGAGGTGTGGAATCAGAGGTTGGGAATCAGAGGCGGGGAAACAGATGAGGGGAATCAGATATGGGGAATCAGAGGTGGCGAATTAAAGGCGGTGAATCAGAGATGGGGAATCAGGGCAGGGAATCAGAGGCAGTGAATCAAACACGGGGAATCAGAGGCGTGGAATCAGAGCTGGGGAATCAGAGGCGGGGATTCAGAGTTGGGGAATCAGAGGCGGGGAATCAGAGGCGGGGAAACAGAGGCGGGGAATCAGATGTGGGGAATCAGAGGTGGGGAATCAGAGGTTGGGAATCAGAAGCAGGGAATCAGAGGCGGGGAATCAGAGGCGGGGAATCAGAGGCAGGAAATCCGATGTGCGGAATCGGAGATGGGGAATCAGAGGAAGGGAATCAGAGGCGGGGAATCAGAGGCGGGGAATCAGAGGCCGGGAATCAGATATGGGGAAACAGAGGCGGGGAATCAGAGGCGGGGAAACAGAGGCGGGGAATCAGATATGGGGAATCAGAGGTGGGGAATCAGAGGTTGGGAATCAGAGGCAGGGAATCAGAGGCTGGGAATCAGATGCAGGGAATCAGATGCGGGGAATCAGAGGCGGGGAATCAGAGCTGGGGAAACAGAGGTGGGGAATCAGAGTTGGGGAATCAGAGTCGGGGACTTAGATATGGGGAAACAGAGGCAGGGAATCAGAGGCGGGGAAACAGACGCGGGGAATCAGAGGCGGGTATCAGAGCTGGGGAATCAGAGGCGGGGAATCAGAGTTGGGGAATCAGAGGCGGGGAATCAGAGGCGGGGAATCAGAGGCGGGGAATCAGAGGCGGGGAAACAGAGGCAGGGAATCAGATATGGGGAATCAGAGGTGGGGTATCAGGGGCAGGGAATCAGTGGCAGGGAATCAGAGGCGGGGAATCAGAGGCGGGGAATCAGAGGCAGGGAATCAGACACGGGGAATCAGATATGGGGAAACAGAGGCGGGGAATCAGACGCGGGCAAACAGAGGCGGGGAATTAGATAAGGGGAATCAGAGGTGGGGAATCAGAGGTGGTGAATCAGAGATGGAGAATCACAGGCGGGGAATCAGAGGCAGGGAATAGAACACGGGGAATCAGAGGCGGGGAATCTGAGGCAGGGAATCTGTGGTGGGGAATCAGAGGAGGGAAAACAGGCGGGTAAACAGAGGCGGGCAAACATAGGCGGGGAATCAGAGTTGGGGAATCAGAGGCAGGGAATCAGATATGGGGAATCAGAGGCGGGGGATCAGAGGCGGGGAAACAGAGGCGGGGAATCAGATATGGGGAATCAGAGGTGGGGAATCAGGGGCAGGGAATCAGTGGCAGGGAATCAGAGGCGGGGAATCTGAGGCGGGGAATCAGAGGCTGGGAATCAGACACGGGGAATCAGAGGCGGGGAATCAGAGATGGGGAATCAGAGGCGGGGAATCAGAGGCAGGGAATCGGATGCCGGGAATCAGAGGCGGGGAATCAGAGCTGGGGAATCAGAGGCGGGGAATCAGAGTTGGGGAATCAGAGTTGGGGAATCAGAGGCGGGGAATCAGATATGGGGAAATAGAGGCGGGGAATCAGATATGGGGAATCAGAGGTGTGGAATCAGAGGTTGGGAATCAGAGGCAGGGAATCAGAGGCGGGGAAACAGAGGCAGGGAATCAGATATGGGGAATCAGAGGTGGCGAATCAAAGGCGGTGAAACAGAGATGGGGAATCAGAGGCGGGGAATCAGAGGCAGGGAATCAGAGCTGGGGAAACAGAGGCGGGGAATCAGATATGGGGAATCAGAGGTGGGGAATCAGGGGCGGGGAATCAGTGGCAGGGAATCAGAGGCCGGGAATAAAAGGCGGGGAATCAGAGCTGGGGAATCAGAGGCGGGGAATCAGAGTTGGGGAATCAGAGGAGGGGAATCAGATATGGGGAAACAGAGGCTGGGAATCAGAGGCAGGGAAACAGAGGCGGGGAATCAGATATGGGGAATCAGAGGTGGGGAATTAGAGGTTGCGAATCAGAGGCGGGGAATCAGAGGCGGGGAATAAGAGGCAGGGAATCGGATGTGCGGAATCAGAGATGGGGAATCAGAGGTGGGGATTCAGAGGTGGTAATTCAGAGAAGGGGAATCAGAGGCTGGGAATCAGAGGCAGGGAATCAGACGCAGGGAATCAGAGGCGGGGAATCATAGCTGGCGAATTAGAGGAGGGGAATCAGAGTTGGGGAATCAGAGTCGGGGAATCAGATATGGGGAAACAGAGGCGGGGAATCAGAGGTGGGGAAACAGAGGCGGGTAATCAGATATGGGGAATCAGAGGTGGGGAATCAGAGGCAGGGAATCAGATGTGCGGAATCAGAGATGGGGAATCAGAGGCAGGGAATCAGAATCAGAAGCAGGGAATCAGAGGCCGGAATCAGATGCTGGGAATCAGAGACCTGGAATCAGAGGCGGGGAATCAGAGGCAGGGAATCAGATGCGGGGAATCAGAGGCGGGGAATCAGAGCTGGGGAATCAGAGGCAGGGTATTAGAGTTGGGGAATCAGAGGCGGGGAATCAGATATGGGGAAACAGAGGTGGGGAATCAGAGGCGGGGAAACAGAGGCAGGGAATCAGATATGGGGAATCAGAGGCGGGGAATCAGAGGTGGGGAATCATAGGCAGGGAATCGGATGTGCGGAATCAGAGATGGGGAATCGGAGGCCGGGAATGAGAGGTGGTGAATCAGATATGGGGAATCAGAGGCGGGGAATCAGAGGCAGAGAATCAGACGCGGGGAATCAGAGGTGGGCAATCAGAGGCGGGGAATCAGATATGGGGAATCAGAGGCGGGGAATCAGAGGTGGGGAAACAGAGGCGGGGAATCAGATATGGGGAATCAGAGGTGGGGCATCAGAAGTTGTGAATCACAGATGGGGAATTAGAGGCGGGGAATCAGAGGCAGGGAATCATACGCGGGGAATCAGAGGCGGGGATTCAGAGCTGGGGAATGAGAAGCGGGGAATCAGAGTTGGGGAATCAGAGGCGGGGAATCAGATATGGGGAATAAGAGGCAGGGAATCAGAGGCGGGGAATCAGAGGCAGGGAATCAGACGCGGGGAATCTGAGGCGGGGAATCAGAGCTGGGGAATCAGAGGTGGGGAATCAGAGTTGGGGAATCAGAGGCATGGAATTGGATGTGCGGAATCAGATGTGCGGAATCAGAGATGGGGAATCAGAGGCAGGGAATCAGAATCAGAAGCGGGGAATCAGAGGCCGGGAATCAGAGGCCGGGAATCAGATGCTGGGAATAAGAGGCCGGGAATCAGAGGTGGGGAATCAGAGTCCGGGAATCAGAGATGGGGATTCAGAGGCGGGGAATGAGATATGGAGAATCAGAGGCGGGGAATCAGAGGCCGGGAAACAGAGGTGGGGAATCAGATATGGGGAATCAGAGGTGGCGAATCAAAGGCGGTGAATCAGAGATGGGGAATCAGAGGCGGGGAATCAGAGGCAGGGAATCAGATGCGGGGAATCAGAGGCGGGGAATCAGAGCTGGCGAATCAGAGGCGGGGAATCAGAGGTGGGCAATCAGAGCCGGGGAATCAGATATGGGGAATCAGAGGCGGGGAATCAGAGGCGGGGAAACAGAGGTGGGGAATCAGATATGGGGAAACAGAGGTGGCGAATCAAAGGCGGTGAATCAGAGATGGGGAATCAGAGGCGGGGAATCAGAGGCAGGGAATCAAAA
The DNA here is from genome assembly GCF_036971445.1 of Narcine bancroftii. Lineage (NCBI taxonomy): Eukaryota > Metazoa > Chordata > Chondrichthyes > Torpediniformes > Narcinidae > Narcine > Narcine bancroftii. The sequence continues at coordinate 106,403,410 of NC_091474.1, read as the reverse complement.
ACGGGGAATCAGAGGCGGGGAATCAGAGCTGGGGAATCAGAGGCGGGGAAGCAGAGTAGGAGAATCAGAGGTGGGGAATCAGATATGGGGAAACAGGGGCGGGGAATCAGAGGCTGGGAAACAGAGGCGGGGAATCAGATATGGGGAATCAGAGGTGTGGAATCAGAGGTTGGGAATCAGAGGCGGGGAAACAGATGAGGGGAATCAGATATGGGGAATCAGAGGTGGCGAATTAAAGGCGGTGAATCAGAGATGGGGAATCAGGGCAGGGAATCAGAGGCAGGGAATCAAACACGGGGAATCAGAGGCGTGGAATCAGAGCTGGGGAATCAGAGGCAGGGATTCAGAGTTGGGGAATCAGAGGCGGGGAATCAGAGGCGGGGAAACAGAGGCGGGGAATCAGATATGGGGAATCAGAGGTGGGGAATCAGAGGTTGGGAATCAGAAGCAGGGAATCAGAGGCGGGGAATCAGAGGCGGGGAATCAGAGGCAGGAAATCCGATGTGCGGAATCGGAGATGGGGAATCAGAGGCAGGGAATCAGAGGCGGGGAATCCGAGGCGGGGAATCAGAGGCCGGGAATCAGATATGGGGAAACAGAGGCGGGGAATCAGAGGCGGGGAAACAGAGGCGGGGAATCAGATATGGGGAATCAGAGGTGGGGAATCAGAGGTTGGGAATCAGAGGCAGGGAATCAGAGGCTGGGAATCAGATGCAGGGAATCAGATGCGGGGAATCAGAGGCGGGGAATCAGAGCTGGGGAATCAGAGGTGGGGAATCAGAGTTGGGGAATCAGAGTCGGGGACTTAGATATGGGGAAACAGAGGCAGGGAATCAGAGGCGGGGAAACAGACGCGGGGAATCAGAGGCGGGTATCAGAGCTGGGGAATCAGAGGCGGGGAATCAGAGTTGGGGAATCAGAGGCGGGGAATCAGAGGCGGGGAATCAGAGGCGGGGAATCAGAGGTGGGGAAACAGAGGCAGGGAATCAGATATGGGGAATCAGAGGTGGGGTATCAGGGGCAGGGAATCAGTGGCAGGGAATCAGAGGCGGGGAATCAGAGGCGGGGAATAAGAGGCAGGGAATCAGACACGGGGAATCAGATATGGGGAAACAGAGGCGGGGAATCAGACGCGGGCAAACAGAGGCGGGGAATTAGATAAGGGGAATCAGAGGTGGGGAATCAGAGGTGGTGAATCAGAGATGGAGAATCACAGGCGGGGAATCAGAGGCAGGGAATAGAACACGGGGAATCAGAGGCGGGGAATCTGAGGCAGGGAATCTGTGGTGGGGAATCAGAGGAGGGAAAACAGGCGGGTAAACAGAGGCGGGCAAACATAGGCGGGGAATCAGAGTTGGGGAATCAGAGGCAGGGAATCAGATATGGGGAATCAGAGGCGGGGGATCAGAGGCGGGGAAACAGAGGCGGGGAATCAGATATGGGGAATCAGAGGTGGGGAATCAGGGGCAGGGAATCTGTGGCAGGGAATCAGAGGCGGGGAATCTGAGGCGGGGAATCAGAGGCTGGGAATCAGACACGGGGAATCAGAGGCGGGGAATCAGAGATGGGGAATCAGAGGCGGGGAATCAGAGGCAGGGAATCGGATGCCGGGAATCAGAGGCGGGGAATCAGAGCTGGGGAATCAGAGGCGGGGAATCAGAGTTGGGGAATCAGAGTTGGGGAATCAGAGGCGGGGAATCAGATATGGGGAAATAGAGGCGGGGAATCAGATATGGGGAATCAGAGGTGTGGAATCAGAGGTTGGGAATCAGAGGCAGGGAATCAGAGGCGGGGAAACAGAGGCAGGGAATCAGATATGGGGAATCAGAGGTGGCGAATCAAAGGCGGTGAAACAGAGATGGGGAATCAGAGGCGGGGAATCAGAGGCAGGGAATCAGAGCTGGGGAAACAGAGGCGGGGAATCAGATATGGGGAATCAGAGGTGGGGAATCAGGGGCGGGGAATCAGTGGCAGGGAATCAGAGGCCGGGAATAAAAGGCGGGGAATCAGAGCTGGGGAATCAGAGGCGGGGAATCAGAGTTGGGGAATCAGAGGAGGGGAATCAGATATGGGGAAACAGAGGCTGGGAATCAGAGGCAGGGAAACAGAGGCGGGGAATCAGATATGGGGAATCAGAGGTGGGGAATTAGAGGTTGCGAATCAGAGGCGGGGAATCAGAGGCGGGCAATAAGAGGCAGGGAATCGGATGTGCGGAATCAGAGATGGGGAATCAGAGGTGGGGATTCAGAGGTGGTAATTCAGAGAAGGGGAATCAGAGGCTGGGAATCAGAGGCAGGGAATCAGACGCAGGGAATCAGAGGCGGGGAATCATAGCTGGCGAATTAGAGGAGGGGAATCAGAGTTGGGGAATCAGAGTCGGGGAATCAGATATGGGGAAACAGAGGCGGGGAATCAGAGGTGGGGAAACAGAGGCGGGTAATCAGATATGGGGAATCAGAGGTGGGGAATCAGAGGCAGGGAATCAGATGTGCGGAATCAGAGATGGGGAATCAGAGGCAGGGAATCAGAATCAGAAGCAGGGAATCAGAGGCCGGAATCAGATGCTGGGAATCAGAGGCCTGGAATCAGAGGCGGGGAATCAGAGGCAGGGAATCAGATGCGGGGAATCAGAGGCGGGGAATCAGAGCTGGGGAATCAGAGGCAGGGTATTAGAGTTGGGGAATCAGAGGCGGGGAATCAGATATGGGGAAACAGAGGTGGGGAATCAGAGGCGGGGAAACAGAGGCAGGGAATCAGATATGGGGAATCAGAGGCGGGGAATCAGAGGTGGGGAATCATAGGCAGGGAATCGGATGTGCGGAATCAGAGATGGGGAATCAGAGGCCGGGAATGAGAGGTGGTGAATCAGATATGGGGAATCAGAGGCGGGGAATCAGAGGCAGAGAATCAGACGCGGGGAATCAGAGGTGGGCAATCAGAGGCGGGGAATCAGATATGGGGAATCAGAGGCGGGGAATCAGAGGCGGGGAAACAGAGGCGGGGAATCAGATATGGGGAATCAGAGGTGGGGCATCAGAAGTTGTGAATCACAGATGGGGAATTAGAGGCGGGGAATCAGAGGCAGGGAATCATACGCGGGGAATCAGAGGCGGGGATTCAGAGCTGGGGAATGAGAAGCGGGGAATCAGAGTTGGGGAATCAGAGGCGGGGAATCAGATATGGGGAATAAGAGGCAGGGAATCAGAGGCGGGGAATCAGAGGCAGGGAATCAGACGCGGGGAATCTGAGGCGGGGAATCAGAGCTGGGGAATCAGAGGTGGGGAATCAGAGTTGGGGAATCAGAGGCATGGAATTGGATGTGCGGAATCAGAGATGGGGAATCAGAGGTGGGGAATCAGAGGCGGTGAATCAGAGATGGGGAATCAGAGGCGGGGAATCAGAGGCTGGAAATCAGACACGGGGATTCAGAGGCTGGGAATCAGACGGGGGGAATCAAAGGCGGGGAATCAGAGCTGGGGAATCTGAGGCAGGGAATCAGAGTTGGGGAATCAGAGGCGGGGAATCAGATATGGGGAATCAGAGGCAGGGAATCAGAGGCAGGGAATCAGATATGGGGAAACAGAGGCGGGGAATCAGAGGCGGGAAAACAGAGGCGGGGAATTAGATATGGGGAATCAGAGGTGGGGAATCAGAGGTGGTGAATCAGAGATGGGGAATCAGAGGCGGGGAATCAGAGGCAGGGAATCGGACGCCGGGTATCAGAGGCGGGGAATCAGAGCTGGGGAATCAGAGGCGGGGAATCAGAGTTGGGGAATCAGAGGCGGGGAATCAGATATGGGGAAATAGAGGCGGGGAATCAGATATGGGGAATCAGAGGTGTGGAATCAGAGGTTGGGAATCAGAGGCAGGGAATCAGAGGCGGGGAAACAGAGGCGGGGAATCAGATATGGGGAATCAGAGGTGGCGAATCAAAGGTGGTGAAACAGAGATGGGGAATCAGGGCAGGGAATCAGAGGCAGGGAATCAGAGCTGGGGAAACAGAGGCGGGGAATCAGATATGGGGAATCAGAGGTGGGGAATCAGGGGCGGGGAATCAGTGGCAGGGAATCAGAGCTGGGGAATCAGAGGTGGGGAATCAGAGCTGGGGAAACAGAGGCGGGGAATCAGATATGGGGAATCAGAGGTGGGGAATCAGGGGAGGGGAATCAGTGGCAGGGAATCAGAGGCCGGGAATAAAAGGCGGGGAATCAGAGCTGGGGAATCAGAGGCGGGGAATCAGAGATGGGGAATCAGAGGAGGGGAATCAGATATGGGGAAACAGAGGCCGGGAATCAGAGGCAGGGAAACAGAGGCGGGGAATCAGATATGGGGAATCAGAGGTGGGGAATTAGAGGTTGCGAATCAGAGGCGGGGAATCAGAGGCGGGGAATCAGAGGCAGGGAATCGGATGTGCGGAATCAGAGATTGGGAATCAGAGGTGGGGATTCAGAGGTGGTGAATCAGAGAAGGGGAATCAGAGGCTGGGAATCAGAGGCAGGAAATCAGACGCAGGAAATCAGAGGCGGGGAATCATAGCTGGCGAATTAGAGGAGGGGAATCAGAGTTGGGGAATCAGAGGCGGGGAATCAGATATGGGGAAACAGAGGCGGGGAATCAGAGGCGGGAAACAGAGGCGGGTAATCAGATATGGGGAATCAGAGGTGGGGAATCAGAGGCAGGGAATCAGATGTGCGGAATCAGAGATGGGGAATCAGAGGCAGGGAATCAGAATCAGAAGCAGGGAATCAGAGGCTGGGAATCAGTGGCCGGAATCAGATGCTGGGATCAGAGGCCTGGAATCAGAGGCGGGGAATCAGAGGCAGGGAATCAGATGCGGGAAATCAGAGGCCTGGAGTCAGAGGCGGGGAATCAGAGGCAGGGAATCAGATGCGGGGAATCAGAGGCGGGGAATCAGAGCTGGGGAATCAGAGGCAGGGTATTAGAGTTGGGGAATCAGAGGCGGGGAATTAGATATGGGGAAACAGAGGTGGGGAATCAGAGGCGGGGTAACAGAGGCAGGGAATCAGATATGGGGAATCAGAGGCGGGGAATAAGAGGTGGGCAATCAGAGGCGGGGAATCAGATATGGGGAAACAGAGGCGGGGAATCAGAGGCGGGAAAACAGAGGCGGGGAATTAGATATGGGGAATCAGAGGTGGGGAATCAGAGGTGGTGAATCAGTGATGGGGAATCACAGGCGGGGAATCAGAGGCAGGGAATAGAACGCGGGGAATCAGAGGCAGGGAATCAGAGCTGGGGAATCAGAGGCGGGGAATCATAGTTGGGAATCAGAGGCGGGGAATCAGATATGGGGAAACAGAGGCGAGGAATCAGATATGGGGAATCGGATGCAGGGAATCAGAGGCGGGGAATCAGAGCTGGGGAATCAGAGGCGGGGAATCAGAGTTGGGGCATCAAAGGTGGGGAATTAGATATAGGGAAACAGAGGCGGGGAATCAGAGGCGGGGAATCAGAGGCGGGGAATCAGAAGCCGGGAATCAGATATGGGGAATCAGAGGCGGGGAATCAGAGGCGGGGAAACAGAGGCGGGGAATCAGATATGGGGAATCAGAGGTGGGGAATCAGAGGTTGGGAATCAGAGGCAGGGAATCAGAGGCTGGGAATCAGATGCAGGGAATCAGATGCGGGGAATCAGAGGCGGGGAATCAGAGCTGGGGAATCAGAGGTGGGGAATCAGAGTTGGGGAATCAGAGTCGGGGACTTAGATATGGGGAAACAGAGGCAGGGAATCAGAGGCGGGGAAACAGACGCGGGGAATCAGAGGCGGGTATCAGAGCTGGGGAATCAGAGGCGGGGAATCAGAGTTGGGGAATCAGAGGCGGGGAATCAGAGGCGGGGAATCAGAGGCGGGGAATCAGAGGCGGGGAAACAGAGGCAGGGAATCAGATATGGGGAATCAGAGGTGGGGTATCAGGGGCAGGGAATCAGTGGCAGGGAATCAGAGGCGGGGAATCAGAGGCGGGGAATCAGAGGCAGGGAATCAGACACGGGGAATCAGATATGGGGAAACAGAGGCGGGGAATCAGACGCGGGCAAACAGAGGCGGGGAATTAGATAAGGGGAATCAGAGGTGGGGAATCAGAGGTGGTGAATCAGAGATGGAGAATCACAGGCGGGGAATCAGAGGCAGGGAATAGAACACGGGGAATAAGAGGCGGGGAATCTGAGGCAGGGAATCTGTGGTGGGGAATCAGAGGAGGGAAAACAGGCGGGTAAACAGAGGCGGGCAAACATAGGCGGGGAATCAGAGTTGGGGAATCAGAGGCAGGGAATCAGATATGGGGATTCAGAGGCGGGGGATCAGAGGCGGGGAAACAGAGGCGGGGAATCAGATATGGGGAATCAGAGGTGGGGAATCAGGGGCAGGGAATCAGTGGCAGGGAATCAGAGGCGGGGAATCTGAGGCGGGGAATCAGAGGCTGGGAATCAGACACGGGGAATCAGAGGCGGGGAATCAGAGATGGGGAATCAGAGGCGGGGAATCAGAGGCAGGGAATCGGATGCCGGGAATCAGAGGCGGGGAATCAGAGCTGGGGAATCAGAGGCGGGGAATCAGAGTTGGGGAATCAGAGTTGGGGAATCAGAGGCGGGGAATCAGATATGGGGAAATAGAGGCGGGGAATCAGATATGGGGAATCAGAGGTGTGGAATCAGAGGTTGGGAATCAGAGGCAGGGAATCAGAGGCGGGGAAACAGAGGCAGGGAATCAGATATGGGGAATCAGAGGTGGCGAATCAAAGGCGGTGAAACAGAGATGGGGAATCAGAGGCGGGGAATCAGAGGCAGGGAATCAGAGCTGGGGAAACAGAGGCGGGGAATCAGATATGGGGAATCAGAGGTGGGGAATCAGGGGCGGGGAATCAGTGGCAGGGAATCAGAGGCCGGGAATAAAAGGCGGGGAATCAGAGCTGGGGAATCAGAGGCGCGGAATCAGAGTTGGGGAATCAGAGGAGGGGAATCAGATATGGGGAAACAGAGGCCGGGAATCAGAGGCAGGGAAACAGAGGCGGGGAATCAGATATGGGGAATCAGAGGTGGGGAATTAGAGGTTGCGAATCAGAGGCGGGGAATCAGAGGCGGGGAATAAGAGGCAGGGAATCGGATGTGCGGAATCAGAGATGGGGAATCAGAGGTGGGGATTCAGAGGTGGTAATTCAGAGAAGGGGAATCAGAGGCTGGGAATCAGAGGCAGGGAATCAGACGCAGGGAATCAGAGGCGGGGAATCATAGCTGGTGAATTAGAGGAGGGGAATCAGAGTTGGGGAATCAGAGTCGGGGAATCAGATATGGGGAATCAGAGGCGGGGAATCAGAGGTGGGGAAACAGAGGCGGGTAATCAGATATGGGGAATCAGAGGTGGGGAATCAGAGGCAGGGAATCAGATGTGCGGAATCAGAGATGGGGAATCAGAGGCAGGGAATCAGAATCAGAAGCAGGGAATCAGAGGCCGGAATCAGATGCTGGGAATCAGAGGCCTGGAATCAGAGGCGGGGAATCAGAGGCAGGGAATCAGATGCGGGGAATCAGAGGCGGGGAATCAGAGCTGGGGAATCAGAGGCAGGGTATTAGAGTTGGGGAATCAGAGGCGGGGAATCAGATATGGGGAAAAAGAGGTGGGGAATCAGAGGCGGGGAAACAGAGGCAGGGAATCAGATATGGGGAATCAGAGGCGGGGAATCAGAGGTGGGGAATCATAGGCAGGGAATCGGATGTGCGGAATCAGAGATGGGGAATCAGAGGCCGGGAATGAGAGGTGGTGAATCAGATATGGGGAATCAGAGGCGGGGAATCAGAGGCAGAGAATCAGACGCGGGGAATCAGAGGTGGGCAATCAGAGGCGGGGAATCAGATATGGGGAATCAGAGGCGGGGAATCAGAGGCGGGGAAACAGAGGCGGGGAATCAGATATGGGGAATCAGAGGTGGGGCATCAGAAGTTGTGAATCACAGATGGGGAATTAGAGGCGGGGAATCAGAGGCAGGGAATCATACGCGGGGAATCAGAGGCGGGGATTCAGAGCTGGGGAATGAGAAGCGGGGAATCAGAGTTGGGGAATCAGAGGCGGGGAATTAGATATGGGGAATAAGAGGCAGGGAATCAGAGGCGGGGAATCAGAGGCAGGGAATCAGACGCGGGGAATCTGAGGCGGGGAATCAGAGCTGGGGAATCAGAGGTGGGGAATCAGAGTTGGGGAATCAGAGGCATGGAATTGGATGTGCGGAATCAGAGATGGGGAATCAGAGGTGGGGAATCAGAGGCGGTGAATCAGAGATGGGGAATCAGAGGCGGGGAATCAGAGGCAGGAAATCAGACACGGGGATTCAGAGGCTGGGAATCAGACGGGGGGAATCAAAGGCGGGGAATCAGAGCTGGGGAATCTGAGGCAGGGAATCAGAGTTGGGGAATCAGAGGCGGGGAATCAGATATGGGGAATCAGAGGCAGGGAATCAGAGGCGGGGAATCAGATATGGGGAAACAGAGGCGGGGAATCAGAGGCGGGAAAACAGAGGCGGGGAATTAGATATGGGGAATCAGAGGTGGGGAATCAGAGGTGGTGAATCAGCGATGGGGAATCAGAGGCGGGGAATCAGAGGCAGGGAATCGGACGCCGGGTATCAGAGGCGGGGAATCAGAGCTGGGGAATCAGAGGCGGGGAATCAGAGTTGGGGAATCAGAGGCGGGGAATCAGATATGGGGAAATAGAGGCGGGGAATCAGATATGGGGAATCAGAGGTGTGGAATCAGAGTTTGGGAATCAGAGGCAGGGAATCAGAGGCGGGGAAACAGAGGCGGGGAATCAGATATGGGGAATCAGAGGTGGCGAATCAAAGGTGGTGAAACAGAGATGGGGAATCAGGGCAGGGAATCAGAGGCAGGGAATCAGAGCTGGGGAAACAGAGGCGGGGAATCAGATATGGGGAATCAGAGGTGGGGAATCAGGGGCGGGGAATCAGTGGCAGGGAATCAGAGCTGGGGAATCAGAGGTGGGGAATCAGAGCTGGGGAAACAGAGGCGGGGAATCAGATATTGGGAATCAGAGGTGGGGAATCAGGGGCGGGGAATCAGTGGCAGGGAATCATAGGCCGGGAATAAAAGGCGGGGAATCAGAGCTGGGGAATCAGAGGCGGGGAATCAGAGATGGGGAATCAGAGGAGGGGAATCAGATATGGGGAAACAGAGGCCGGGAATCAGAGGCAGGGAAACAGAGGCGGGGAATCAGATATGGGGAATCAGAGGTGGGGAATTAGAGGTTGCGAATCAGAGGCGGGGAATCAGAGGCGGGGAATCAGAGGCAGGGAATCGGATGAGCGGAATCAGAGATTGGGAATCAGAGGTGGGGATTCAGAGGTGGTGAATCAGAGAAGGGGAATCAGAGGCTGGGAATCAGAGGCAGGGAATCAGACGCAGGAAATCAGAGGCGGGGAATCATAGCTGGCGAATTAGAGGAGGGGTATCAGAGTTGGGGAATCAGAGGCGGGGAATCAGATAAGGGGAAACAGAGTCGGGGAATCAGAGGCGGGGAAACAGAGGCGGGTAATCAGATATGGGGAATCAGAGGTGGGGAATCAGAGGCAGGGAATCAGATGTGCGGAATCAGAGATGGGGAATCAGAGGCAGGGAATCAGAATCAGAAGCAGGGAATCAGAGGCTGGGAATCAGTGGCCGGAATCAGATGCTGGGATCAGAGGCCTGGAATCAGAGGCGGGGAATCAGAGGCAGGGAATCAGATGCGGGAAATCAGAGGCCTGGAGTCAGAGGCGGGGAATCAGAGGCAGGGAATCAGATGCGGGGAATCAGAGGCGGGGAATCAGAGCTGGGGAATCAGAGGCAGGGTATTAGAGTTGGGGAATCAGAGGCGGGGAATCAGATATGGGGAAACAGAGGTGGGGAATCAGAGGCGGGGTAACAGAGGCAGGGAATCAGATATGGGGAATCAGAGGCGGGGAATAAGAGGTGGGCAATCAGAGGCGGGGAATCAGATATGGGGAAACAGAGGCGGGGAATCAGAGGCGGGAAAACAGAGGCGGGGAATTAGATATGGGGAATCACAGGTGGGGAATCAGAGGTGGTGAATCAGTGATGGGGAATCACAGGCGGGGAATCAGAGGCAGGGAATAGAACGCGGGGAATCAGAGGCAGGGAATCAGAGCTGGGGAATCAGAGGCGGGGAATCATAGTTGGGAATCAGAGGCGGGGAATCAGATATGGGGAAACAGAGGCGAGGAATCAGATATGGGGAATCGGATGCAGGGAATCAGAGGCGGGGAATCAGAGCTGGGGAATCAGAGGCGGGGAATCAGAGTTGGGGCATCAAAGGTGGGGAATTAGATATAGGGAAACAGAGGCGGGGAATCAGAGGCGGGGAAACAGAGGCGGGGAAACAGAGGCGGGGAATCAGATATGGGGAATCAGAGGTGGGGAATCCGAGGTTGGGAATCAGAGGCAGGGAATCAGAGGCGGGGAATCAGAGGCGGGGAAACAGAGGCGGGGAATCAGATATGGGGAATCAGAGGTGGGGCATCAGAAGTTGTGAATCACAGATGGGGAATTAGAGGCGGGGAATCAGAGGCAGGGAATCAGACGCGGGGAATCAGAGGCGGGGATTCAGAGCTGGGGTATCAGAAGCGGGGAATCAGAGTTGGGGAATCAGAGGCGGGGAATCAGATATGGGGAATCAGAGGCAGGGAATCAGAGGCGGGGAATCAGAGGCAGGGAATCAGACGCGGGGAATCTGAGGCGGGGAATCAGAGCTGGGGAATCAGAGGTGGGGAATCAGAGTTGGGGAATCAGAGGCAGGGAATTGGATGTGCGGAATCAGAGATGGGGAATCAGAGGTGGGGAATCAGAGGCGGGGAATCAGAGGCAGGGAATCGGACGCCGGGTATCAGAGGCGGGGAATCAGAGCTGGGGAATCAGAGGCGGGGAATCAGAGTTGGGGAATCAGAGGCGGGGAATCAGATATGGGGAAATAGAGGCGGGGAATCAGATATGGGGAATCAGAGGTGTGGAATCAGAGTTTGGGAATCAGAGGCAGGGAATCAGAGGCGGGGAAACAGAGGCGGGGAATCAGATATGGGGAATCAGAGGTGGCGAATCAAAGGTGGTGAAACAGAGATGGGGAATCAGGGCAGGGAATCAGAGGCAGGGAATCAGAGCTGGGGAAACAGAGGCGGGGAATCAGATATGGGGAATCAGAGGTGGGGAATCAGGGGCAGGGAATCAGTGGCAGGGAATCAGAGCTGGGGAATCAGAGGTGGGGAATCAGAGCTGGGGAAACAGAGGCGGGGAATCAGATATTGGGAATCAGAGGTGGGGAATCAGGGGCGGGGAATCAGTGGCAGGGAATCATAGGCCGGGTATAAAAGGCGGGGAATCAGAGCTGGGGAATCAGAGGCGGGGAATCAGAGATGGGAAATCAGAGGAGGGGAATCAGATATGGGGAAACAGAGGCCGGGAATCAGAGGCAGGGAAACAGAGGCGGGGAATCAGATATGGGGAATCAGAGGTGGGGAATTAGAGGTTGCGAATCAGAGGCGGGGAATCAGAGGCGGGGAATCAGAGGCAGGGAATCGGATGAGCGGAATCAGAGATTGGGAATCAGAGGTGGGGATTCAGAGGTGGTGAATCAGAGAAGGGGAATCAGAGGCTGGGAATCAGAGGCAGGGAATCAGACGCAGGAAATCAGAGGCGGGGAATCATAGCTGGCGAATTAGAGGAGGGGAATCAGAGTTGGGGAATCAGAGGCGGGGAATCAGATAAGGGGAAACAGAGTCGGGGAATCAGAGGCGGGGAAACAGAGGCGGGTAATCAGATATGGGGAATCAGAGGTGGGGAATCAGAGGCAGGGAATCAGATGTGCGGAATCAGAGATGGGGAATCAGAGGCAGGGAATCAGAATCAGAAGCAGGGAATCAGAGGCTGGGAATCAGTGGCCGGAATCAGATGCTGGGATCAGAGGCCTGGAATCAGAGGCGGGGAATCAGAGGCAGGGAATCAGATGCGGGAAATCAGAGGCCTGGAGTCAGAGGCGGGGAATCAGAGGCAGGGAATCAGATGCGGGGAATCAGAGGCGGGGAATCAGAGCTGGGGAATCAGAGGCAGGGTATTAGAGTTGGGGAATCAGAGGCGGGGAATCAGATATGGGGAAACAGAGGTGGGGAATCAGAGGCGGGGTAACAGAGGCAGGGAATCAGATATGGGGAATCAGAGGCGGGGAATAAGAGGTGGGCAATCAGAGGCGGGGAATCAGATATGGGGAAACAGAGGCGGGGAATCAGAGGCGGGAAAACAGAGGCGGGGAATTAGATATGGGGAATCACAGGTGGGGAATCAGAGGTGGTGAATCAGTGATGGGGAATCACAGGCGGGGAATCAGAGGCAGGGAATAGAACGCGGGGAATCAGAGGCAGGGAATCAGAGCTGGGGAATCAGAGGCGGGGAATCATAGTTGGGAATCAGAGGCGGGGAATCAGATATGGGGAAACAGAGGCGAGGAATCAGATATGGGGAATCGGATGCAGGGAATCAGAGGCGGGGAATCAGAGCTGGGGAATCAGAGGCGGGGAATCAGAGTTGGGGCATCAAAGGTGGGGAATTAGATATAGGGAAACAGAGGCGGGGAATCAGAGGCGGGGAAACAGAGGCGGGGAAACAGAGGCGGGGAATCAGATATGGGGAATCAGAGGTGGGGAATCCGAGGTTGGGAATCAGAGGCAGGGAATCAGAGGCGGGGAATCAGAGGCGGGGAAACAGAGGCGGGGAATCAGATATGGGGAATCAGAGGTGGGGCATCAGAAGTTGTGAATCACAGATGGGGAATTAGAGGCGGGGAATCAGAGGCAGGGAATCAGACGCGGGGAATCAGAGGCGGGGATTCAGAGCTGGGGTATCAGAAGCGGGGAATCAGAGTTGGGGAATCAGAGGCGGGGAATCAGATATGGGGAATCAGAGGCAGGGAATCAGAGGCGGGGAATCAGAGGCAGGGAATCAGACGCGGGGAATCTGAGGCGGGGAATCAGAGCTGGGGAATCAGAGGTGGGGAATCAGAGTTGGGGAATCAGAGGCAGGGAATTGGATGTGCGGAATCAGAGATGGGGAATCAGAGGTGGGGAATCAGAGGCGGTGAATCAGAGATGGGGAATCAGAGGCGGGGAATCAGAGGCAGGAAATCAGACACGGGGATTCAGAGGCTGGGAATCAGACGGGGGGAATCAAAGGCGGGGAATCAGAGCTGGGGAATCTGAGGCAGGGAATCAGAGTTGGGGATTCAGAGGCAGGGAATCAGATATGGGGAAACAGAGGCGGGGAATCAGAGGCGGGAAAACAGAGGCTGGGAATTAGATATGGGGAATCAGAGGTGGGGAATCAGAGGTGGGGAATCAGAGGTGGGGAATCAGAGGCGGGGAGTCAGAGGCAGGGAATCTGACGCCGGGAATCAGAGGCGGGGAATCAGAGCTGGGGAATCAGAGGCGGGGAATCAGAGTTGGGGAATCAGAGGCGGGGAATCAGAGCTGGGGAATCAGAGGCGGGGAATCAGAGTTGGGGAATCAGAGGCGGGGAATCAGATATGGGGAAATAGAGGCGGGGAATCAGATATGGGGAATCAGAGGTGCGGAATCAGAGGTTGGGAATCAGAGGCAGGGAATCAGAGGCGGGGAAACAAAGGCGGGGAATCAGATATGGGGAATCAGAGGTGGCGAATCAAAGGCGGTGAAACAGAGATGGGGAATCAGGGCAGGTAAACATAGGCGGGGAATCAGAGGCGGGGAATCAGAGGCGGGGAATCAGAGGCGGGGAATCAGAGTCGGGGAATCAGAGGCGGGGAATCTGAGGCGGGGAATCAGATGCAGGGAATCAGAGGCGGGGAATCAGAGGCGGGGTATCAGAGGCGGGGAATCAGAGGCCTGGAATCAGAGGCGGGGAATCAGAGGCAGGGAATCAGATGCGGGGAATCAGAGGCGGGGAATCAGAGCTGGGGAATCAGAGGCAGGGTATTAGAGTTGGGGTATCAGAGGCGGGGAATCAGATATGGGGAAACAGAGGTGGGGAATCAGAGGCGGGGAAACAGAGGCAGGGAATCAGATATGGGGAATCAGAGGCGGGGAATCAGAGGTGGGGAATCATAGGCAGGGAATCGGATGTGCGGAATCAGAGATGGGGAATCAGAGGCCGGGAATGAGAGGTGGTGAATCAGATATGGGGAATCAGAGGCGGGGAATCAGAGGCAGAGAATCAGACGCGGGGAATCAGAGGTGGGCAATCAGAGGCGGGGAATCAGATATGGGGAATCAGAGGCGGGGAATCAGAGGCGGGGAAACAGAGGCGGGGAATCAGATATGGGGAATCAGAGGTGGGGCATCAGAAGTTTTGAATCACAGATGGGGAATTAGAGGCGGGGAATCAGAGGCAGGGAATCATACGCGGGGAATCAGAGGCGGGGATTCAGAGCTGGGGAATGAGAAGCGGGGAATCAGAGTTGGGGAATCAGAGGCGGGGAATCAGATATGGGGAATAAGAGGCAGGGAATCAGAGGCGGGGAATCAGAGGCAGGGAATCAGACGCGGGGAATCTGAGGCGGGGAATCAGAGCTGGGGAATCAGAGGTGGGGAATCAGAGTTGGGGAATCAGAGGCATGGAATTGGATGTGCGGAATCAGAGATGGGGAATCAGAGGTGGGGAATCAGAGGCGGTGAATCAGAGATGGGGAATCAGAGGCGGGGAATCAGAGGCAGGAAATCAGACACGGGGATTCAGAGGCTGGGAATCAGACGGGGGGAATCAAAGGCGGGGAATCAGAGCTGGGGAATCTGAGGCAGGGAATCAGAGTTGGGGAATCAGAGGCGGGGAATCAGATATGGGGAATCAGAGGCAGGGAATCAGAGGCGGGGAATCAGATATGGGGAAACAGAGGCGGGGAATCAGAGGCGGGAAAACAGAGGCGGGGAATTAGATATGGGGAATCAGAGGTGGGGAATCAGAGGTGGTGAATCAGCGATGGGGAATCAGAGGCGGGGAATCAGAGGCAGGGAATCGGTCGCCGGGTATCAGAGGCGGGGAATCAGAGCTGGGGAATCAGAGGCGGGGAATCAGAGTTGGGGAATCAGAGGCGGGGAATCAGATATGGGGAAATAGAGGCGGGGAATCAGATATGGGGAATCAGAGGTGTGGAATCAGAGTTTGGGAATCAGAGGCAGGGAATCAGAGGCGGGGAAACAGAGGCGGGGAATCAGATATGGGGAATCAGAGGTGGCGAATCAAAGGTGGTGAAACAGAGATGGGGAATCAGGGCAGGGAATCAGAGGCAGGGAATCAGAGCTGGGGAAACAGAGGCGGGGAATCAGATATGGGGAATCAGAGGTGGGGAATCAGGGGCGGGGAATCATTGGCAGGGAATCAGAGCTGGGGAATCAGAGGTGGGGAATCAGAGCTGGGGAAACAGAGGCGGGGAATCAGATATTGGGAATCAGAGGTGGGGAATCAGGGGCGGGGAATCAGTGGCAGGGAATCAGAGGCCGGGAATAAAAGGCGGGGATTCAGAGCTGGGGAATCAGAGGCGGGGAATCAGAGATGGGGAATCAGAGGAGGGGAATCAGATATGGGGAAACAGAGGCCGGGAATCAGAGGCAGGGAAACAGAGGCGGGGAATCAGATATGGGGAATCAGAGGTGGGGAATTAGAGGTTGCGAATCAGAGGCGGGGAATCAGAGGCGGGGAATCAGAGGCAGGGAATCGGATGTGCGGAATCAGAGATTGGGAATCAGAGGTGGGGATTCAGAGGTGGTGAATCAGAGAAGGGGAATCAGAGGCTGGGAATCAGAGGCAGGGAATCAGACGCAGGAAATCAGAGGCGGGGAATCATAGCTGGCGAATTAGAGGAGGGGAATCAGAGTTGGGGAATCAGAGGCGGGGAATCAGATATGGGGAAACAGAGGCGGGGAATCAGAGGCGGGGAAACAGAGGCGGGTAATCAGATATGGGGAATCAGAGGTGGGGAATCAGAGGCAGGGAATCAGATGTGCGGAATCAGAGATGGGGAATCAGAGGCAGGGAATCAGAATCAGAAGCAGGGAATCAGAGGCTGGGAATCAGTGGCCGGAATCAGATGCTGGGATCAGAGGCCTGGAATCAGAGGCGGGGAATCAGAGGCAGGGAATCAGATGCGGGAAATCAGAGGCCTGGAGTCAGAGGCGGGGAATCAGAGGCAGGGAATCAGATGCGGGGAATCAGAGGCGGGGAATCAGAGCTGGGGAATCAGAGGCAGGGTATTAGAGTTGGGGAATCAGAGGCGGGGAATCAGATATGGGGAAACAGAGGTGGGGAATCAGAGGCGGGGTAACAGAGGCAGGGAATCAGATATGGGGAATCAGAGGCGGGGAATAAGAGGTGGGCAATCAGAGGCGGGGAATCAGATATGGGGAAACAGAGGCGGGGAATCAGAGGCGGGAAAACAGAGGCGGGGAATTAGATATGGGGAATCACAGGTGGGGAATCAGAGGTGGTGAATCAGTGATGGGGAATCACAGGCGGGGAATCAGAGGCAGGGAATAGAACACGGGGAATCAGAGGCAGGGAATCAGAGCTGGGGAATCAGAGGCGGGGAATCATAGTTGGGAATCAGAGGCGGGGAATCAGATATGGGGAAACAGAGGCGAGGAATCAGATATGGGGAATCGGATGCAGGGAATCAGAGGCGGGGAATCAGAGCTGGGGAATCAGAGGCGGGGAATCAGAGTTGGGGCATCAAAGGTGGGGAATTAGATATAGGGAAACAGAGGCGGGGAATCAGAGGCGGGGAAACAGAGGCGGGGAAACAGAGGCGGGGAATCAGATATGGGGAATCAGAGGTGGGGAATCCGAGGTTGGGAATCAGAATCAGAAGCAGGGAATCAGAGGCCGGAATCAGATGCTGGGAATCAGAGGCCTGGAATCAGAGGCGGGGAATCAGAGGCAGGGAATCAGATGCGGGGAATCAGATGCGGGGAATCAGAGCTGGGGAATCAGAGGCAGGGTATTAGAGTTGGGGAATCAGAGGCGGGGAATCAGATATGGGGAAACAGAGGTGGGGATTCAGAGGCGGGGAAACAGAGGCAGGGAATCAGATATGGGGAATCAGAGGCGGGGAATCAGAGGTGGGGAATCATAGGCAGGGAATCGGATGTGCGGAATCAGAGATGGGGAATCAGAGGCCGGGAATGAGAGGTGGTGAATCAGATATGGGGAATCAGAGGCGGGGAATCAGAGGCAGAGAATCAGACGCGGGGAATCAGAGGTGGGCAATCAGAGGCGGGGAATCAGATATGGGGAATCAGAGGCGGGGAATCAGAGGCGGGGAAACAGAGGCGGGGAATCAGATATGGGGAATCAGAGGTGGGGCATCAGAAGTTGTGAATCACAGATGGGGAATTAGAGGCGGGGAATCAGAGGCAGGGAATCATACGCGGGGAATCAGAGGCGGGGATTCAGAGCTGGGGAATGAGAAGCGGGGAATCAGAGTTGGGGAATCAGAGGCGGGGAATTAGATATGGGGAATAAGAGGCAGGGAATCAGAGGCGGGGAATCAGAGGCAGGGAATCAGACGCGGGGAATCTGAGGCGGGGAATCAGAGCTGGGGAATCAGAGGTGGGGAATCAGAGTTGGGGAATCAGAGGCATGGAATTGGATGTGCGGAATCAGAGATGGGGAATCAGAGGTGGGGAATCAGAGGCGGTGAATCAGAGATGGGGAATCAGAGGCGGGGAATCAGAGGCAGGAAATCAGACACGGGGATTCAGAGGCTGGGAATCAGACGGGGGGAATCAAAGGCGGGGAATCAGAGCTGGGGAATCTGAGGCAGGGAATCAGAGTTGGGGAATCAGAGGCGGGGAATCAGATATGGGGAATCAGAGGCAGGGAATCAGAGGCGGGGAATCAGATATGGGGAAACAGAGGCGGGGAATCAGAGGCGGGAAAACAGAGGCGGGGAATTAGATATGGGGAATCAGAGGTGGGGAATCAGAGGTGGTGAATCAGCGATGGGGAATCAGAGGCGGGGAATCAGAGGCAGGGAATCGGACGCCGGGTATCAGAGGCGGGGAATCAGAGCTGGGGAATCAGAGGCGGGGAATCAGAGTTGGGGAATCAGAGGCGGGGAATCAGATATGGGGAAATAGAGGCGGGGAATCAGATATGGGGAATCAGAGGTGTGGAATCAGAGTTTGGGAATCAGAGGCAGGGAATCAGAGGCGGGGAAACAGAGGCGGGGAATCAGATATGGGGAATCAGAGGTGGCGAATCAAAGGTGGTGAAACAGAGATGGGGAATCAGGGCAGGGAATCAGAGGCAGGGAATCAGAGCTGGGGAAACAGAGGCGGGGAATCAGATATGGGGAATCAGAGGTGGGGAATCAGGGGCGGGGAATCAGTGGCAGGGAATCAGAGCTGGGGAATCAGAGGTGGGGAATCAGAGCTGGGGAAACAGAGGCGGGGAATCAGATATTGGGAATCAGAGGTGGGGAATCAGGGGCGGGGAATCAGTGGCAGGGAATCAGAGGCCGGGAATAAAAGGCGGGGAATCAGAGCTGGGGAATCAGAGGCGGGGAATCAGAGATGGGGAATCAGAGGAGGGGAATCAGATATGGGGAAACAGAGGCCGGGAATCAGAGGCAGGGAAACAGAGGCGGGGAATCAGATATGGGGAATCAGAGGTGGGGAATTAGAGGTTGCGAATCAGAGGCGGGGAATCAGAGGCGGGGAATCAGAGGCAGGGAATCGGATGTGCGGAATCAGAGATTGGGAATCAGAGGTGGGGATTCAGAGGTGGTGAATCAGAGAAGGGGAATCAGAGGCTGGGAATCAGAGGCAGGGAATCAGACGCAGGAAATCAGAGGCGGGGAATCATAGCTGGCGAATTAGAGGAGGGGAATCAGAGTTGGGGAATCAGAGGCGGGGAATCAGATAAGGGGAAACAGAGTCGGGGAATCAGAGGCGGGGAAACAGAGGCGGGTAATCAGATATGGGGAATCAGAGGTGGGGAATCAGAGGCAGGGAATCAGATGTGCGGAATCAGAGATGGGGAATCAGAGGCAGGGAATCAGAATCAGAAGCAGGGAATCAGAGGCTGGGAATCAGTGGCCGGAATCAGATGCTGGGATCAGAGGCCTGGAATCAGAGGCGGGGAATCAGAGGCAGGGAATCAGATGCGGGAAATCAGAGGCCTGGAGTCAGAGGCGGGGAATCAGAGGCAGGGAATCAGATGCGGGGAATCAGAGGCGGGGAATCAGAGCTGGGGAATCAGAGGCAGGGTATTAGAGTTGGGGAATCAGAGGCGGGGAATCAGATATGGGGAAACAGAGGTGGGGAATCAGAGGCGGGGTAACAGAGGCAGGGAATCAGATATGGGGAATCAGAGGCGGGGAATAAGAGGTGGGCAATCAGAGGCGGGGAATCAGATATGGGGAAACAGAGGCGGGGAATCAGAGGCGGGAAAACAGAGGCGGGGAATTAGATATGGGGAATCACAGGTGGGGAATCAGAGGTGGTGAATCAGTGATGGGGAATCACAGGCGGGGAATCAGAGGCAGGGAATAGAACGCGGGGAATCAGAGGCAGGGAATCAGAGCTGGGGAATCAGAGGCGGGGAATCATAGTTGGGAATCAGAGGCGGGGAATCAGATATGGGGAAACAGAGGCGAGGAATCAGATATGGGGAATCGGATGCAGGGAATCAGAGGCGGGGAATCAGAGCTGGGGAATCAGAGGCGGGGAATCAGAGTTGGGGCATCAAAGGTGGGGAATTAGATATAGGGAAACAGAGGCGGGGAATCAGAGGCGGGGAAACAGAGGCGGGGAAACAGAGGCGGGGAATCAGATATGGGGAATCAGAGGTGGGGAATCCGAGGTTGGGAATCAGAGGCAGGGAATCAGAGGCGGGGAATCAGAGGCGGGGAAACAGAGGCGGGGAATCAGATATGGGGAATCAGAGGTGGGGCATCAGAAGTTGTGAATCACAGATGGGGAATTAGAGGCGGGGAATCAGAGGCAGGGAATCAGACGCGGGGAATCAGAGGCGGGGATTCAGAGCTGGGGTATCAGAAGCGGGGAATCAGAGTTGGGGAATCAGAGGCGGGGAATCAGATATGGGGAATCAGAGGCAGGGAATCAGAGGCGGGGAATCAGAGGCAGGGAATCAGACGCGGGGAATCTGAGGCGGGGAATCAGAGCTGGGGAATCAGAGGTGGGGAATCAGAGTTGGGGAATCAGAGGCAGGGAATTGGATGTGCGGAATCAGAGATGGGGAATCAGAGGTGGGGAATCAGAGGCGGTGAATCAGAGATGGGGAATCAGAGGCGGGGAATCAGAGGCAGGAAATCAGACACGGGGATTCAGAGGCTGGGAATCAGACGGGGGGAATCAAAGGCGGGGAATCAGAGCTGGGGAATCTGAGGCAGGGAATCAGAGTTGGGGATTCAGAGGCAGGGAATCAGATATGGGGAAACAGAGGCGGGGAATCAGAGGCGGGAAAACAGAGGCTGGGAATTAGATATGGGGAATCAGAGGTGGGGAATCAGAGGTGGGGAATCAGAGGTGGGGAATCAGAGGCGGGGAGTCAGAGGCAGGGAATCTGACGCCGGGAATCAGAGGCGGGGAATCAGAGCTGGGGAATCAGAGGCGGGGAATCAGAGTTGGGGAATCAGAGGCGGGGAATCAGAGCTGGGGAATCAGAGGCGGGGAATCAGAGTTGGGGAATCAGAGGCGGGGAATCAGATATGGGGAAATAGAGGCGGGGAATCAGATATGGGGAATCAGAGGTGCGGAATCAGAGGTTGGGAATCAGAGGCAGGGAATCAGAGGCGGGGAAACAAAGGCGGGGAATCAGATATGGGGAATCAGAGGTGGCGAATCAAAGGCGGTGAAACAGAGATGGGGAATCAGGGCAGGTAAACATAGGCGGGGAATCAGAGGCGGGGAATCAGAGGCGGGGAATCAGAGGCGGGGAATCAGAGTCGGGGAATCAGAGGCGGGGAATCTGAGGCGGGGAATCAGATGCAGGGAATCAGAGGCGGGGAATCAGAGGCGGGGTATCAGAGGCGGGGAATCAGAGGCCTGGAATCAGAGGCGGGGAATCAGAGGCAGGGAATCAGATGCGGGGAATCAGAGGCGGGGAATCAGAGCTGGGGAATCAGAGGCAGGGTATTAGAGTTGGGGTATCAGAGGCGGGGAATCAGATATGGGGAAACAGAGGTGGGGAATCAGAGGCGGGGAAACAGAGGCAGGGAATCAGATATGGGGAATCAGAGGCGGGGAATCAGAGGTGGGGAATCATAGGCAGGGAATCGGATGTGCGGAATCAGAGATGGGGAATCAGAGGCCGGGAATGAGAGGTGGTGAATCAGATATGGGGAATCAGAGGCGGGGAATCAGAGGCAGAGAATCAGACGCGGGGAATCAGAGGTGGGCAATCAGAGGCGGGGAATCAGATATGGGGAATCAGAGGCGGGGAATCAGAGGCGGGGAAACAGAGGCGGGGAATCAGATATGGGGAATCAGAGGTGGGGCATCAGAAGTTGTGAATCACAGATGGGGAATTAGAGGCGGGGAATCAGAGGCAGGGAATCATACGCGGGGAATCAGAGGCGGGGATTCAGAGCTGGGGAATGAGAAGCGGGGAATCAGAGTTGGGGAATCAGAGGCGGGGAATCAGATATGGGGAATAAGAGGCAGGGAATCAGAGGCGGGGAATCAGAGGCAGGGAATCAGACGCGGGGAATCTGAGGCGGGGAATCAGAGCTGGGGAATCAGAGGTGGGGAATCAGAGTTGGGGAATCAGAGGCATGGAATTGGATGTGCGGAATCAGAGATGGGGAATCAGAGGTGGGGAATCAGAGGCGGTGAATCAGAGATGGGGAATCAGAGGCGGGGAATCAGAGGCAGGAAATCAGACACGGGGATTCAGAGGCTGGGAATCAGACGGGGGGAATCAAAGGCGGGGAATCAGAGCTGGGGAATCTGAGGCAGGGAATCAGAGTTGGGGAATCAGAGGCGGGGAATCAGATATGGGGAATCAGAGGCAGGGAATCAGAGGCGGGGAATCAGATATGGGGAAACAGAGGCGGGGAATCAGAGGCGGGAAAACAGAGGCGGGGAATTAGATATGGGGAATCAGAGGTGGGGAATCAGAGGTGGTGAATCAGCGATGGGGAATCAGAGGCGGGGAATCAGAGGCAGGGAATCGGTCGCCGGGTATCAGAGGCGGGGAATCAGAGCTGGGGAATCAGAGGCGGGGAATCAGAGTTGGGGAATCAGAGGCGGGGAATCAGATATGGGGAAATAGAGGCGGGGAATCAGATATGGGGAATCAGAGGTGTGGAATCAGAGTTTGGGAATCAGAGGCAGGGAATCAGAGGCGGGGAAACAGAGGCGGGGAATCAGATATGGGGAATCAGAGGTGGCGAATCAAAGGTGGTGAAACAGAGATGGGGAATCAGGGCAGGGAATCAGAGGCAGGGAATCAGAGCTGGGGAAACAGAGGCGGGGAATCAGATATGGGGAATCAGAGGTGGGGAATCAGGGGCGGGGAATCAGTGGCAGGGAATCAGAGCTGGGGAATCAGAGGTGGGGAATCAGAGCTGGGGAAACAGAGGCGGGGAATCAGATATTGGGAATCAGAGGTGGGGAATCAGGGGCGGGGAATCAGTGGCAGGGAATCAGAGGCCGGGAATAAAAGGCGGGGAATCAGAGCTGGGGAATCAGAGGCGGGGAATCAGAGATGGGGAATCAGAGGAGGGGAATCAGATATGGGGAAACAGAGGCCGGGAATCAGAGGCAGGGAAACAGAGGCGGGGAATCAGATATGGGGAATCAGAGGTGGGGAATTAGAGGTTGCAAATCAGAGGCGGGGAATCAGAGGCGGGGAATCAGAGGCAGGGAATCGGATGTGCGGAATCAGAGATTGGGAATCAGAGGTGGGGATTCAGAGGTGGTGAATCAGAGAAGGGGAATCAGAGGCTGGGAATCAGAGGCAGGGAATCAGATGCAGGAAATCAGAGGCGGGGAATCATAGCTGGCGAATTAGAGGAGGGGAATCAGAGTTGGGGAATCAGAGGCGGGGAATCAGATATTGGGAAACAGAGGCGGGGAATCAGAGGCGGGGAAACAGAGGCGGGTAATCAGATATGGGGAATCAGAGGTGGGGAATCAGAGGCAGGGAATCAGATGTGCGGAATCAGAGATGGGGAATCAGAGGCAGGGAATCAGAATCAGAAGCAGGGAATCAGAGGCTGGGAATCAGAGGCGGGGAAACAGAGGCGGGGAATCAGATATGGGGAATCAGAGGTGGGGCATCAGAAGTTGTGAATCACAGATGGGGAATTAGAGGCGGGGAATCAGAGGCAGGGAATCAGACGCGGGGAATCAGAGGCGGGGATTCAGAGCTGGGGTATCAGAAGCGGGGAATCAGAGTTGGGGAATCAGAGGCGGGGAATCAGATATGGGGAATCAGAGGCAGGGAATCAGAGGCGGGGAATCAGAGGCAGGGAATCAGACGCGGGGAATCTGAGGCGGGGAATCAGAGCTGGGGAATCAGAGGTGGGGAATCAGAGTTGGGGAATCAGAGGCAGGGAATTGGATGTGCGGAATCAGAGATGGGGAATCAGAGGTGGGGAATCAGAAGCGGTGAATCAGAGATGGGGAATCAGAGGCGGGGAATCAGAGGCAGGAAATCAGACACGGGGATTCAGAGGCTGGGAATCAGACGGGGGGAATCAAAGGCGGGGAATCAGAGCTGGGGAATCTGAGGCAGGGAATCAGAGTTGGGGATTCAGAGGCAGGGAATCAGATATGGGGAAACAGAGGCGGGGAATCAGAGGCGGGAAAACAGAGGCTGGGAATTAGATATGGGGAATCAGAGGTGGGGAATCAGAGGTGGGGAATCAGAGGTGGGGAATCAGAGGCGGGGAGTCAGAGGCAGGGAATCTGACGCCGGGAATCAGAGGCGGGGAATCAGAGCTGGGGAATCAGAGGCGGGGAATCAGAGTTGGGGAATCAGAGGCGGGGAATCAGAGTCGGGGAATCAGAGGCGGGGAATCTGAGGCGGGGAATCAGATGCAGGGAATCAGAGGCGGGGAATCAGAGGCGGGGTATCAGAGGCGGGGAATCAGAGGCGCGGAATCAGAGGCGGGGAATCAGAGGAATGGAATCAGAGACGGGGAATCAGAGGCGGGGAATCAGAAGTGGGGAATCAGAGGTGGGAAATCAGAGGCTGGGAATCAGAGGCGGGGATTCAGAGGCGGGGAATCAGAGGCAGGGTATCAGAGGCGGGCAATCAGATGCAGGGAATCAGAGGCAGGGAATCAGAGGCAGGGAATCAGAGGCAGGGAACCTGAGATGGCGAATATGAGGTGGTGAATCAGAGGCGGGGAAACAGTCGGGTAAACAGAGGCGGGGAATCAGAGGCAGGGAATCAGCCGCGGGGAATCAGAGGCAGGGAATCAGATGAAGGGAATCTGATGCAGGGAATCTGAGGCAGTGTATCTGAGGCAGGGAATCTGTGGCAGGGAATCTGATGCGGGTTATCAGAAGGGGGAAATGAGATGTGGGAAACGAGATGCAGAGAAAGAGGCACGGAAATAGAGGCAGGGAAAGAGAGGCAGTGTATCAGAGGCGGGTAATCAGAGGCGTGGAATCAGAGGCGGGGAATCAGAGACACAGAAAGAGAGGCGTGGAATCAGAGGTGCGGAATCAGAGCCGGTGAATCTGAGCCGGGAAATCAGAAGCAGAGCAACAGAGGTGGTGAAACATGGGTGCGGAATCGGACACGGGGAATCAGAGGTGGGGACTCAGAGGCCGGGAATCAGAGGCAGGCAATCAGAGGCAGGTTATCAGAGGCAGGGAATCAGAGGTGGGAAATCAGAGGCGGGGAATCAAAGGCGGCGAATCAGAGGCGGGGAATCAGAGGCGGGGAATCAGAGGCGGAGAATCAGAGGCGGGCAATCAGATGCAGGAAATCAGAGGCAGGGAATCAGAGGCAGGGAATCAGAGGCAGGGAATCTGAGGCAGGGAATCAGAGGTGGGGAATCAGAGGCGGGGAATCAGAGGCAGGGAATCAGATGAAGGGAATCTGATGCAGGGAATCTGAGGCAGGGAATCTGAGGCAGGGAATCTGTGGCAGGGAATCTGATGCGGGTTATCAGAAGGGGGAAATGAGATGTGGGAAACGAGATGCAGAGAAAGAGGCACGGAAATAGAGGCAGGGAAAGACAGGCAGGGAATCAGAGGCGGGGAATCAGAGGTGGGGAATCAGAGGCTGGGAATCAGAGGCGGGCAATCAGAGGGGGGAATCAGAGGTGGGGAATCAGAGGCAGGGAATCAGAGGCAGGGAATCAGAGGCGGGAAATCAGAGGCGGCGAATCTGAGGCGTGGAATCAGAGGTGGGGAAAGAGATGTGGGGAAACGTAGGCCAGGAAAGTTGCGCGGAAAGGGAGGCGGTGAATCAGAGGCGGGGAATCAGAGGCGCGGAATCAGAGGCGGGGAATCAGAGGCGGGGATTCAGAGCTGGGGAATCAGAGGCGGGGAATCAGAGTTGGGGAATCAGAGGCAGGGAATCAGATATGGGGAATCAGAGGCGGGGAATCACAGGCGGGGAAACAGAGGCCGGGAATCAGATGTGGGGAATCAGAGGTGGGGAATCAGGGGCAGGGAATCAGTGGCAGGGAATCAGAGGCGGGGAATCAGAGGCGGGGAATCAAAGGCAGGGAATCAGACACGGGGAATCAGAGGCGGGGAATCAGAGATGGGGAATCAGAGGCGGGGAATCAGAGGCAGGGAATCGGATGCCGGGAATCAGAGTCGGGGAATCAGAGCTGGGGAATCAGAGGCGGGGAATCAGAGTTGGGGAATCAGATATGGGGAAATAGAGGCGGGGAATCAGATATGGGGAATCAGAGGTGTGGAATCAGAGGTTGGGAATCAGAGGCTGGGAATCAGAGGTGGCAATCAGAGGCGGGGAATCAGATATGGGGAATCAGAGGCGGGGAATCAGAGGCTGGGAAACAGAGGCGGGGAATCAAATATAGGGAATCAGAGGTGGGGAATCAGAGGTTGTGAATCAGAGATGGTGAATCAAGGCGGGGAATCAGAGGCAGGGAATCAGACGCGGGGAATCAGAGGCGGGGATTCAGAGCTGGGGAATCAGAGGCGGGGAATCAGTGGCAGGGAATCAGAGGCGGGGAATCAGAGGCGGGGAATCAAAGGCAGGGAATCAGACACGGGGAATCAGAGGCGGGGAATCAGAGATGGGGAATCAGAGGCGGGGAATCAGAGGCAGGGAATCGGATGCCGGGAATCAGAGTCGGGGAATCAGAGCTGGGGAATCAGAGGCGGGGAATCAGAGTTGGGGAATCAGAGGCGGGGAATCAGATATGGGGAAATAGAGGCGGGGAATCAGATATGGGGAATCAGAGGTGTGGAATCAGAGGTTGGGAATCAGAGGCAGGGAATCAGAGTCGGGGAAACAGAGGCGGGGAATCAGATATGGGGAATCAGAGGTGGCGAATCAAAGGCGGTGAAACAGAGATGGGGAATCAGGGCAGGGAATCAGAGGCAGGGAATCAAACACGGGGAATCAGAGCTGGGGAATCAGAGGCGGGGAATCAGAGTTGGGAATCAGAGGCGGGGAATCAGAGGCGGGGAAACAGAGGCGGGGAATCAGATATGGGGAATCAGAGGTGGGGAATCCGAGGTTGGGAATCAGAGGCAGGGAATCAGAGGCGGAAAATCAGAGGCGGGGAATCAGAGGAAGGGAATCAGATGTGCGGAATCGGAGATGGGGAATCAGAGGCAGGGAATCAGAGGCGGGGAATCAGAGGCGGGGAATCAGAGGCCGGGAATCAGATATGGGGAAACAGAGGCGGGGAATCCGAGTCGGGGAAACAGAGGCGGGGAATCAGATATGGGGAATCAGAGGTGGGGAATCAGAGGTTGGGAATCAGAGGCAGGGAATCAGAGGCTTGGAATCAGGTGCAGGGAATCAGATGCGGGGAATCAGAGGCGGGGAATCAGAGCTGGGGAATCAGAGGTGGGGAATCAGATTTGGGGAATCAGAGGCGGGGACTTAGATATTGGGAAACAGAGGCGGGGAATCAGAGGCGGGGAAACCCAGGTGGGGAATCAGATATGGGGAATCAGAGGTGGGGAATCAGAGGCAAGGAATCAGATGTGCGGAATCAGAGATGGGGAATCAGAGGCAGGGAATCAGAATCAGAAGCAGGGAATCAGAGGCCGGGAATCAAAGGCCGGAATCATATGCTGGGAATCAGAGGCCTGGAATAAGAGGCGGGGAATCAGAGGCAGGGAATCAGATGCGGGGAATCAGAGGCGGGGAATCAGAGCTGGGGAATCAGAGGCGGGGATTCAGAGTTGGGGAATCAGAGGCGGGGAATCAGAGGCGGGGAAACAGAGGCGGGGAATCAGATATGGGGAATCAGAGGTGGGGAATCAGAGGTTGGGAATCAGAAGCAGGGAATCAGAGGCGGGGAATCAGAGGCGGGGAATCAGAGGCAGGGAATCCGATGTGCGGAATCGGAGATGGGGAATCAGAGGCGGGGAATCAGATATGGGGAATCAGAGGTGGGGAATCAGAGGTTGGGAATCAGAGGCAGGGAATCAGAGGCTGGGAATCAGATGCAGGGAATCAGATGCGGGAAATCAGAGGCGGGGAATCAGAGCTGGGGAATCAGAGGTGGGGAATCAGAGTTGGGGAATCAGAGTCGGGGACTTAGATATGGGGAAACAGAGGCGGGGAATCAGAGGCGGGGAAACAGACGCGGGGAATCAGAGGCGGGGATTCAGAGCTGGGGAATCAGAGGTGGGGAATCAGAGTTGGGGAATCAGAGGCGGGGAATCAGATATGGGTAATCAGAGGCGGGGAATCAGAGGCGGGGAAACAGAGGCAGGGAATCAGATATGGGGAATCAGAGGTGGGGTATCAGGGGCAGGGAATCAGTGGCAGGGAATCAGAGGCGGGGAATCAGAGGCGGGGAATCAGAGGCAGGGAATCAGACACGGGGAATCAGATATGGGGAAACAGAGGCGGGGAATCAGAGGCGGGCAAACAGAGGCGGGGAATTAGATATGGGGAATCAGAGGTGGGGAATCAGAGGTGGTGAATCAGAGATGGGGAATCACAGGCGGGGAATCAGAGGCAGGGAATAGAACGCGGGGAATCAGAGGCGGGGAATCAGAGCTGGGGAATCAGAGGCGGGGAATCATAGTTGGGAATCAGAGGCGGGGAATCAGATAGGGGGAAACAGAGGCGGGGAATCAGAGGCGGGGAAACAGAGGCGGGGAATCAGATATGGGGAATCGGATGCGGGGAATCAGAGGCGGGGAATCAGAGCTGGGGAATCAGAGGCGGGGTATCAGAGTTGGGGCATCTGAGGTGGGGAATTAGATATGGGGAAATAGAGGCGGGGAATCAGAGGCGGGGAAACAGAGGCGAGGAATCAGATATGGGGAATCAGAGGTGGGGAATCAGAGGCAGGGAATCAGATGTGCGGAATCAGAGATGGGGAATCAGAGGCAGGGAATCAGAATCAGAAGCGGGGAATCAGAGGCCGGGAATCAGAGGCCGGGATTCAGATGCCGGGAATAAGAGGCCGGGAATCAGAGGTGGGGAATCAGAGTCCGGGAATCAGAGATGGGGATTCAGAGGCGGGGAATGATATATGGGGAATCAGAGGCGGGGAATCAGAGGTGGGGTAAGAGAGGTGGGGAATCAGATATGGGGAATCAGAGGTGGCGAATCAAAGGTGGTGAATCAGAGATGGGGAATCAGAGGCGGGGAATCAGAGGCAGGGAATCAAACACGGGGAATCAGAGGCGGGGTATCAGAGCTGGGGAATCGGAGGCGGGGAATCAGAGTTGGGGAATCAGAGGCGGGGAATCAGATATGGGGAAACAGGGGCGGGGAATCAGAGGCAGGGAAACAGAGGCGGGGAATCAGATATGGGGAATCAGGGGTGGGGAATCAGGTTGGGAATCAGAGGCAGGGAATCAGAGGCGTGGAAACATGGCGGGGATTCAGATATGGGGAATCAGAGGTGGGGAATCAGGGGCGTGGAATCAGAGGCAGGGAATTAGATGTGGTGAATCAGAGATGGGGAATCAGAGGCAGGGAATCAGAATCAGAAGCGGGGTATCAGTGGCCGGGAATCAGAGGAAGGTAATCAGAGGCAGGGGATCAAACACGGGGAATCAGAGGCTGGGAATCAGAGCTGGGGAATCAGAGGCGGGGAATCAGAGCTGGGGAATCACAGGCGGGGAATCAGAGATGGGGAATCAAGGGGGGAATCAGAGGCAGGGAATCAGATGCGGGGAATCAGAGGCGGGGAATCATAGATGGCGAATCAGAGGCGGGGAATCAGAGGTGGGCAATCAGAGGATGGGAATCAGATATGGGGAATCAGAGGCGGAGAATCAGAGCTGGGGAATCACAGGCGGGGAATCAGAGTTGGGGAATCAGAGGCGGGGAATCAGATATGGGGAAACAGAGGCGGGAAATCAGAGGCGGTGAAACAGAGGCGGGGAATCAGATATTGGGAATCAGAGGTGGGGAATCAGAGTTGGGGAATCAGAGTCGGGGACTTAGATATGGGGAAACAGAGGCGGGGAATCAGAGGCGGGGAAACAGACGCGGGGAATCAGAGGCGGGGAATCATAGTTGGGAATCAGAGGCGGGGAATCAAAGGCGGGGAAACAGAGGCGGGGAATCAGATATGGGGAATCGGATGCGGGGAATCAGAGGCGGGGAATCAGAGCTGGGGAATCAGAGGCGGGGTATCAGAGTTGGGGCATCTGAGGTGGGGAATTAGATATGGGGAAACAGAGGCGGGGAATCAGAGGCGCGGAAACAGAGGCGAGGAATCAGATATGGGGAATCAGAGGTGGGGAATCAGAGGCAGGGAATCAGATGTGCGGAATCAGAGATGGGGAATCAGAGGCAGGGAATCAGAATCAGAAGCGGGGAATCAGAGGCCGGGAATCAGAGGCCGGGATTCAGATGCCGGGAATAAGAGGCCGGGAATCAGAGGTGGGGAATCAGAGTCCGGGAATCAGAGATGGGGATTCAGAGGCGGGGAATGATATATGGGGAATCAGAGGCGGGGAATCAGAGGTGGGGTAACAGAGGTGGGGAATCAGATATGGGGAATCAGAGGTGGCGAATCAAAGGCGGTGAATCAGAGATGGGGAATCAGAGGCGGGGAATCAGAGGCAGGGAATCAAACACGGGGAATCAGAGGCGGGGAATCAGAGCTGGGGAATCGGAGGCGGGGAATCAGAGTTGGGGAATCAGAGGCGGGGAATCAGATATGGGGAAACAGGGGCGGGGAATCAGAGGCAGGGAAACAGAGGCGGGGAATCAGATATGGGGAATCAGGGGTGGGGAATCAGAGGTTGGGAATCAGAGGCAGGGAATCAGAGGCGTGGAAACAGAGGCGGGATTCAGATATGGGGAATCAGAGGTGGGGAATCAGGGGCGTGGAATCAGAGGCAGGGAATTAGATGTGGTGAATCAGAGATGGGGAATCAGAGGCAGGGAATCAGAATCAGAAGCGGGGTATCAGTGGCCGGGAATCAGAGGAAGGTAATCAGAGGCAGGGGATCAAACACGGGGAATCAGAGGCTGGAAATCAGAGCTGGGGAATCAGAGGCGGGGAATCAGAGCTGGGGAATCACAGGCGGGGAATCAGAGATGGGGAATCAAGGGGGGAATCAGAGGCAGGGAATCAGATGCGGGGAATCAGAGGCGGGGAATCATAGATGGCGAATCAGAGGCGGGGAATCAGAGGTGGGCAATCAGAGGATGGGAATCAGATATGGGGAATCAGAGGCGGGGAATCAGAGCTGGGGAATCACAGGCGGGGAATCAGAGTTGGGGAATCAGAGGCGGGGAATCAGATATGGGGAAACAGAGGCGGGGAATCAGAGGCGGTGAAACAGAGGCGGGGAATCAGATATTGGGAATCAGAGGTGGGGAATCAGAGGTTGGGAATCAGAGGCCTGGAATCAGAGGCGGGGAATCAGAGGCAGGGAATCAGATGCGGGGAATCAGAGGAGGGGAATCAGAGCTGGGGAATCAAAGGTGGGGAATCAGAGCTGAGGAATCAGAGGCAGGGAATCAGAGGCGGGGAATCAGATATGGGGAATCAGAGGCTGGTATTCAGAGGCGGGGAATCAGAGGCAGGGAATCAGACACGGGGAATCAGATATGGGGAAACAGAGGCGGGGAATTAGAGGCGGGCAAACAGAGGCGGGGAATTAGATATGGGGAATCAGAGGTGGGGAATCAGAGGTGGTGAATCAGAGATGGGGAATCACAGGCGGGGAATCAGAGGCAGGGAATAGAACGCGGGGAATCAGAGGCGGGGAATCAGAGCTGGGGAATCAGAGGCGGGGAATCATAGTTGGGAATCAGAGGCGGGGAATCAGATAGGGGGAAACAGAGGCGGGGAATCAAAGGCGGGGAAACAGAGGCGGGGAATCAGATATGGGGAATCGGATGCGGGGAATCAGAGGCGGGGAATCAGAGCTGGGGAATCAGAGGCGGGGTATCAGAGTTGGGGCATCTGAGGTGGGGAATTAGATATGGGGAAACAGAGGCGGGGAATCAGAGGCGGGGAAACAGAGGCGAGGAATCAGATATGGGGAATCAGAGGTGGGGAATCAGAGGCAGGGAATCAGATGTGCGGAATCAGAGATGGGGAATCAGAGGCAGGGAATCAGAATCAGAAGCGGGGAATCAGAGGCCGGGAATCAGAGGCCGGGATTCAGATGCCGGGAATAAGAGGCCGGGAATCAGAGGTGGGGAATCAGAGTCCGGGAATCAGAGATGGGGATTCAGAGGCGGGGAATGATATATGGGGAATCAGAGGCGGGGAATCAGAGGTGGGGTAAGAGAGGTGGGGAATCAGATATGGGGAATCAGAGGTGGCGAATCAAAGGTGGTGAATCAGAGATGGGGAATCAGAGGCGGGGAATCAGAGGCAGGGAATCAAACACGGGGAATCAGAGGCGGGGTATCAGAGCTGGGGAATCGGAGGCGGGGAATCAGAGTTGGGGAATCAGAGGCGGGGAATCAGATATGGGGAAACAGGGGCGGGGAATCAGAGGCAGGGAAACAGAGGCGGGGAATCAGATATGGGGAATCAGGGGTGGGGAATCAGAGGTTGGGAATCAGAGGCAGGGAATCAGAGGCGTGGAAACATGGCGGGGATTCAGATATGGGGAATCAGAGGTGGGGAATCAGGGGCGTGGAATCAGAGGCAGGGAATTAGATGTGGTGAATCAGAGATGGGGAATCAGAGGCAGGGAATCAGAATCAGAAGCGGGGTATCAGTGGCCGGGAATCAGAGGAAGGTAATCAGAGGCAGGGGATCAAACACGGGGAATCAGAGGCTGGGAATCAGAGCTGGGGAATCAGAGGCGGGGAATCAGAGCTGGGGAATCACAGGCGGGGAATCAGAGATGGGGAATCAAGGGGGGAATCAGAGGCAGGGAATCAGATGCGGGGAATCAGAGGCGGGGAATCATAGATGGCGAATCAGAGGCGGGGAATCAGAGGTGGGCAATCAGAGGATGGGAATCAGATATGGGGAATCAGAGGCGGAGAATCAGAGCTGGGGAATCACAGGCGGGGAATCAGAGTTGGGGAATCAGAGGCGGTGAATCAGATATGGGGAAACAGAGGCGGGAAATCAGAGGCGGTGAAACAGAGGCGGGGAATCAGATATTGGGAATCAGAGGTGGGGAATCAGAGTTGGGGAATCAGAGTCGGGGACTTAGATATGGGGAAACAGAGGCGGGGAATCAGAGGCGGGGAAACAGACGCGGGGAATCAGAGGCGGGGAATCATAGTTGGGAATCAGAGGCGGGGAATCAAAGGCGGGGAAACAGAGGCGGGGAATCAGATATGGGGAATCGGATGCGGGGAATCAGAGGCGGGGAATCAGAGCTGGGGAATGAGAGGCGGGGTATCAGAGTTGGGGCATCTGAGGTGGGGAATTAGATATGGGGAAACAGAGGCGGGGAATCAGAGGCGCGGAAACAGAGGCGAGGAATCAGATATGGGGAATCAGAGGTGGGGAATCAGAGGCAGGGAATCAGATGTGCGGAATCAGAGATGGGGAATCAGAGGCAGGGAATCAGAATCAGAAGCGGGGAATCAGAGGCCGGGAATCAGAGGCCGGGATTCAGATGCCGGGAATAAGAGGCCGGGAATCAGAGGTGGGGAATCAGAGTCCGGGAATCAGAGATGGGGATTCAGAGGCGGGGAATGATATATGGGGAATCAGAGGCGGGGAATCAGAGGTGGGGTAACAGAGGTGGGGAATCAGATATGGGGAATCAGAGGTGGCGAATCAAAGGCGGTGAATCAGAGATGGGGAATCAGAGGCGGGGAATCAGAGGCAGGGAATCAAACACGGGGAATCAGAGGCGGGGAATCAGAGCTGGGGAATCGGAGGCGGGGAATCAGAGTTGGGGAATCAGAGGCGGGGAATCAGATATGGGGAAACCGGGGCGGGGAATCAGAGGCAGGGAAACAGAGGCGGGGAATCAGATATGGGGAATCAGGGGTGGGGAATCAGAGGTTGGGAATCAGAGGCAGGGAATCAGAGGCGTGGAAACAGAGGCGGGGATTCAGATATGGGGAATCAGAGGTGGGGAATCAGGGGCGTGGAATCAGAGGCAGGGAATTAGATGTGGTGAATCAGAGATGGGGAATCAGAGGCAGGGAATCAGAATCAGAAGCGGGGTATCAGTGGCCGGGAATCAGAGGAAGGTAATCAGAGGCAGGGGATCAAACACGGGGAATCAGAGGCTGGGAATCAGAGCTGGGGAATCAGAGGCGGGGAATCAGAGCTGGGGAATCACAGGCGGGGAATCAGAGATGGGGAATCAAGGGGGGAATCAGAGGCAGGGAATCAGATGCGGGGAATCAGAGGCGGGGAATCATAGATGGCGAATCAGAGGCGGGGAATCAGAGGTGGGCAATCAGAGGATGGGAATCAGATATGGGGAATCAGAGGCGGGGAATCAGAGCTGGGGAATCACAGGCGGGGAATCAGAGTTGGGGAATCAGAGGCGGGGAATCAGATATGGGGAAACAGAGGCGGGGAATCAGAGGCGGTGAAACAGAGGCGGGGAATCAGATATTGGGAATCAGAGGTGGGGAATCAGAGGTTTGGAATCAGAGGCCTGGAATCAGAGGCGGGGAATCAGAGGCAGGGAATCAGATGCGGGGAATCAGAGGAGGGGAATCAGAGCTGGGGAATCAAAGGTGGGGAATCAGAGCTGGGGAATCAGAGGCAGGGAATCAGAGGCGGGGAATCAGATATGGGGAATCAGAGGCTGGTATTCAGAGGCGGGGAATCAGAGGCAGGGAATCAGACACGGGGAATCAGAGGTGGGGAATCAGAGATGGGGAATCAGAGGCGGGGAATCAGAGTTGGGGAATCAGAGGCAGGGAATCGGATGTGCGGAATCAGAGATGGGGAATCAGAGGTGGGGAATCAGAGGCGGTGAATCAGAGATGGGGAATCAGAGGCGGGGAATCAGAGGCAGGAAATCAGACACGGGGATTCAGAGGCTGGGAATCAGACGGGGGGAATCAAAGGCGGGGAATCAGAGCTGGGGAATCAGAGGCAGGGAATCAGAGTTGGGGATTCAGAGACGGGGAATCAGATATGGGGAAACAGAGGCGGGGAATCAGAGGCGGGCAAACAGAGGCGGGGAATTAGATATGGGGAATCAGATGTGGGGAATCAGAGGTGGTGAATCAGTGATGGGGAATCACAGGCGGGGAATCAGAGGCAGGGAATAGAACGCAGGGAATCAGAGGCAGGGAATCAGAGCTGGGGAATCAGAGGCGGGGAATCATAGTTGGGAATCAGAGGTGGGGAATCAGATATGGGGAAACAGAGGCGGGGAATCAGAGGCGGGGAAACAGAGGCGGGGAATCAGATATGGGGAATCGGATGCGGGGAATCAGAGGCGGGGAATCAGAGCTGGGGAATCAGAGGCGGGGAATCAGAGTTGGGGCATCAGAGGTGGGGAATCAGATATGGGGAATCAGAGGTGGCGAATCAAAGGCGGTGAATCAGAGATGGGGAATCAGAGGCGGGGAATCAGAGGCAGGGAATCATATGCGGGGAATCAGAGGCGGGGAATCAGAGCTGGCGAATCAGAGGCGGGGAATCAGAGGTGGGCAATCAGAGCCGGGGAATCAGATATGGGGAATCAGAGGCGGGGAATCAGAGGCGGGGAAACAGAGGTGGGGAATCAGATATGGGGAAACAGAGGTGGCGAATCAAAGGCGGTGAATCAGAGATGGGGAATCAGAGGCGGGGAATCAGAGGCAGGGAATCAAAAACGGGGAATCAGAGGCGGGGAATCAGAGCTGGGGAATCAGAGGCGGGGAAGCAGAGTAGGAGAATCAGAGGTGGGGAATCAGATATGGGGAAACAGGGGCGGGGAATCAGAGGCTGGGAAACAGAGGCGGGGAATCAGATATGGGGAATCAGAGGTGTGGAATCAGAGGTTGGGAATCAGAGGCGGGGAAACAGAGGAGGGGAATCAGATATGGGGAATCAGAGGTGGCGAATTAAAGGCGGTGAATCAGAGATGGGGAATCAGGGCAGGGAATCAGAGGCAGGGAATCAAACACGGGGAATCAGAGGCGTGGAATCAGAGCTGGGGAATCAGAGGCGGGGATTCAGAGTTGGGGAATCAGAGGCGGGGTATCAGAGGCGGGGAAACAGAGGCGGGGAATCAGATATGGGGAATCAGAGGTGGGGAATCAGAGGTTGGGAATCAGAAGCAGGGAATCAGAGGCGGGGAATC
Organism: Narcine bancroftii; assembly: GCF_036971445.1. Taxonomy (NCBI): domain Eukaryota; kingdom Metazoa; phylum Chordata; class Chondrichthyes; order Torpediniformes; family Narcinidae; genus Narcine; species Narcine bancroftii. Next base: position 106,367,519 of record NC_091474.1, on the reverse strand, counting down.
AGAGGCGGGGAAACAGAGGCGGGGAATCAGATATGGGGAATCAGAGGTGGGGAATCAGAGGTTGGGAATCAGAAGCAGGGAATCAGAGGCGGGGAAACAGAGGCGGGGAGTCAGATATGGGGAATCAGAGGTGGGGAATCAGAGGTTGGGAATCAGAAGCAGGGAATCAGAGGCGGGGAATCAGAGGTGGGGAATCAGAGGTGGTGAATCAGTGATGGGGAATCACAGGCGGGGAATCAGAGGCAGGGAATAGAACGCGGGGAATCAGAGGCAGGGAATCAGAGCTGGGGAATCAGAGGCGGGGAATCATAGTTGGGAATCAGAGGCGGGGAATCAGATATGTGGAAACAGAGGCGGGGAATCAGATATGGGGAATCGGATGCAGGGAATCAGAGGCGGGGAATCAGAGCTGGGGAATCAGAGGCGGGGAATCAGAGTTGGGGCATCAAAGGTGGGGAATTAGATATAGGGAAACAGAGGCGGGGAATCAGAGGCGGGGAAACAGAGGCGGGGAAACAGAGGCGGGGAATCAGATATGGGGAATCAGAGGTGGGGAATCCGAGGTTGGGAATCAGAGGCAGGGAATCAGAGGCGGGGAATCAGAGGCGGGGAAACAGAGGCGGGGAATCAGATATGGGGAATCAGAGGTGGGGCATCAGAAGTTGTGAATCACAGATGGGGAATTAGAGGCGGGGAATCAGAGGCGGGGAATCAGATATGGGGAATCAGAGGCAGGGAATCAGAGGCGGGGAATCAGAGGCAGGGAATCAGACGCGGGGAATCTGAGGCGGGGAATCAGAGCTGGGGAATCAGAGGTGGGTAATCAGAGTTGGGGAATCAGAGGCAGGGAATTGGATGTGCGGAATCAGACATGGGGAATCAGAGGTGGGGAATCAGAGGCGGTGAATCAGAGATGGGGAATCAGAGGCGGGGAATCAGAGGCAGGAAATCAGACACGGGGATTCAGAGGCTGGGAATCAGACGGGGGGAATCAAAGGCGGGGAATCAGAGCTGGGGAACCTGAGGCAGGGAATCAGAGTTGGGGATTCAGAGGCAGGGAATCAGATATGGGGAAACAGAGGCGGGGAATCAGAGGCGGGAAAACAGAGGCGGGGAATTAGATATGGGGAATCAGAGGTGGGGAATCAGAGGTGGGGAATCAGAGGTGGGGAATCAGAGGCGGGGAGTCAGAGGCAGGGAATCTGACGCCGGGAATCAGAGGCGGGGAATCAGAGCTGGGGAATCAGAGGCGGGGAATCAGAGTTGGGGAATCAGAGGCGGGGAATCAGATATGGGGAAATAGAGGCGGGGAATCAGATATGGGGAATCAGAGGTGTGGAATCAGAGGTTGGGAATCAGAGGCAGGGAATCAGAGGCGGGGAAACAGAGGCGGGGAATCAGATATGGGGAATCAGAGGTGGCGAATCAAAGGCGGTGAAACAGAGATGGGGAATCAGGGCAGGTAAACATAGGCGGGGAATCAGAGGCGGGGAATCAGAGGCGGGGAATCAGAGGCGGGGAATCAGAGTCGGGGAATCAGAGGCGGGGAATCTGAGGCGGGGAATCAGATGCAGGGAATCAGAGGCGGGGAATCAGAGGCGGGGTATCAGAGGCGGGGAATCAGAGGCGCGGAATCAGAGGCGGGGAATCAGAGGCGTGGAATCAGAGACGGGGAATCAGAGGCGGGGAATCAGAAGTGGGGAATCAGAGGTGGGAAATCAGAGGCTGGGAATCAGAGGCGGGGATTCAGAGGCGGGGAATCAGAGGCAGGGTATCAGAGGCGGGCAATCAGATGCAGTGAATCAGAGGCAGGGAATCAGAGGCAGGGAATCAGAGGCAGGGAACCTGAGATGGCGAATATGAGGTGGTGAATCAGAGGCGGGGAAACAGTCGGGTAAACAGAGGCGGGGAATCAGAGGCAGGGAATCAGCCGCGGGGAATCAGAGGCAGGGAATCAGATGAAGGGAATCTGATGCAGGGAATCTGAGGCAGGGTATCTGAGGCAGGGAATCTGTGGCAGGGAATCTGATGCGGGTTATCAGAAGCGGGAAATGAGATGTGGGAAACGAGATGCAGAGAAAGAGGCACGGAAATAGAGGCAGGGAAAGAGAGGCAGTGTATCAGAGGCGGGTAATCAGAGGCGTGGAATCAGAGGCGGGGAATCAGAGACACAGAAAGAGAGGCGTGGAATCAGAGGTGCGGAATCAGAGCCGGTGAATCTGAGCCGGGAAATCAGAAGCAGAGCAACAGAGGTGGTGAAACATGGGTGCGGAATCGGACACGGGGAATCAGAGGTGGGGACTCAGAGGCCGGGAATCAGAGGCAGGGAATCAGAGGCAGGTTATCAGAGGCAGGGAATCAGAGGTGGGAAATCAGAGGCGGGGAATCAGAGGCGGCGAATCAGAGGCGGGGAATCAGAGGCGGGGAATCAGAGGCGGATAATCAGAGGCAGGCAATCAGATGCAGGAAATCAGAGGCAGGGAATCAGAGGCAGGGAATCAGAGGCAGGGAATCTGAGGCAGGGAATCAGAGGTGGGGAATCAGAGGCGGGGAATCAGAGGCATGGAATCAGATGAAGGGAATCTGATGCAGGGAATCTGAGGCAGGGAATCTGAGGCAGGGAATCTGTGGCAGGGAATCTGATGCGGGTTATCAGAAGGGGGAAATGAGATGTGGGAAACGAGATGCAGAGAAAGAGGCACGGAAATAGAGGCAGGGAAAGACAGGCAGGGAATCAGAGGCGGGGAATCAGAGGTGGGGAATCAGAGGCTGGGAATCAGAGGCGGGCAATCAGAGGGGGGAATCAGAGGTGGGGAATCAGAGGCAGGGAATCAGAGGCAGGGAATCAGAGGCGGGAAATCAGAGGCGGCGAATCTGAGGCGTGGAATCAGAGGTGGGGAAAGAGATGTGGGGAAACGTAGGCCAGGAAAGTTGCGCGGAAAGGGAGGCGGTGAATCAGAGGCGGGGAATCAGAGGCGCAGAATCAGAGGCGGGGAATCAGAGGCGGGGATTCAGAGCTGGGGAATCAGAAGCGGGGAATCAGAGTTGGGGAATCAGAGGCAGGGAATCAGATATGGGGAATCAGAGGCGGGGAATCAGAGGCGGGGAAACAGAGGCCGGGAATCAGATGTGGGGAATCAGAGGTGGGGAATCAGGGGCAGGGAATCAGTGGCAGGGAATCAGAGGCGGGGAATCAGAGGCGGGGAATCAAAGGCAGGGAATCAGACACGGGGAATCAGAGGCGGGGAATCAGAGATGGGGAATCAGAGGCGGGGAATCAGAGGCAGGGAATCGGATGCCGGGAATCAGAGTCGGGGAATCAGAGCTGGGGAATCAGAGGCGGGGAATCAGAGTTGGGGAATCAGAGGCGGGGAATCAGATATGGGGAAATAGAGGCGGGGAATCAGATATGGGGAATCAGAGGTGTGGATTCAGAGGTTGGGAATCAGAGGCTGGGAATCAGAGGTGGCAATCAGAGGCGGGGAATCAGATATGGGGAATCAGAGGCGGGGAATCAGAGGCGGGGAAACAGAGGCGGGGAATCAAATATAGGGAATCAGAGGTGGGGAATCAGAGGTTGTGAATCAGAGATGGTGAATCAAGGCGGGGAATCAGAGGCAGGGAATCAGACGCGGGGAATCAGAGGCGGGGATTCAGAGCTGGGGAATCAGAGGCGGGGAATCAGTGGCAGGGAATCAGAGGCGGGGAATCAGAGGCGGGGAATCAAAGGCAGGGAATCAGACACGGGGAATCAGAGGCGGGGAATCAGAGATGGGGAATCAGAGGCGGGGAATCAGAGGCAGGGAATCGGATGCCGGGAATCAGAGTCGGGGAATCAGAGCTGGGGAATCAGAGGCGGGGAATCAGAGTTGGGGAATCAGAGGCGGGGAATCAGATATGGGGAAATAGAGGCAGGGAATCAGATATGGGGAATCAGAGGTGTGGAATCAGAGGTTGGGAATCAGAGGCAGGGAATCAGAGTCGGGGAAACTGAGGCGGGGAATCAGATATGGGGAATCAGAGGTGGCGAATCAAAGGCGGTGAAACAGAGATGGGGAATCAGGGCAGGGAATCAGAGGCAGGGAATCAAACACGGGGAATCAGAGCTGGGGAATCAGAGGCGGGGAATCAGAGTTGGGAATCAGAGGCGGGGAATCAGAGGCGGGGAAACAGAGGCGGGGAATCAGATATGGGGAATCAGAGGTGGGGAATCCGAGGTTGGGAATCAGAGGCAGGGAATCAGAGGCGGAAAATCAGAGGCGGGGAATCAGAGGAAGGGAATCAGATGTGCGGAATCGGAGATGGGGAATCAGAGGCAGGGAATCAGAGGCGGGGAATCAGAGGCGGGGAATCAGAGGCCGGGAATCAGATATGGGGAAACAGAGGCGGGGAATCCGAGTCGGGGAAACAGAGGCGGGGAATCAGAGATGGGGAATCAGAGGTGGGGAATCAGAGGTTGGGAATCAGAGGCAGGGAATCAGAGGCTTGGAATCAGGTGCAGGGAATCAGATGCGGGGAATCAGAGGCGGGGAATCAGAGCTGGGGAATCAGAGGTGGGGAATCAGATTTGGGGAATCAGAGGCGGGGACTTAGATATTGGGAAACAGAGGCGGGGAATCAGAGGCGGGGAAACCCAGGTGGGGAATCAGATATGGGGAATCAGAGGTGGGGAATCAGAGGCAAGGAATCAGATGTGCGGAATCAGAGATGGGGAATCAGAGGCAGGGAATCAGAATCAGAAGCAGGGAATCAGAGGCCGGGAATCAAAGGCCGGAATCAGATGCTGGGAATCAGAGGCCTGGAATCAGAGGCGGGGAATCAGAGGCAGGGAATCAGATGCGGGGAATCAGAGGCGGGGAATCAGAGCTGGGGAATCAGAGGCGGGGATTCAGAGTTGGGGAATCAGAGGCGGGGAATCAGAGGCGGGGAAACAGAGGCGGGGAATCAGATATGGGGAATCAGAGGTGGGGAATCAGAGGTTGGGAATCAGAAGCAGGGAATCAGAGGCGGGGAATCAGAGGCGGGGAATCAGAGGCAGGGAATCCGATGTGCGGAATCGGAGATGGGGAATCAGAGGCGGGGAATCAGATATGGGGAATCAGAGGTGGGGAATCAGAGGTTGGGAATCAGAGGCAGGGAATCAGAGGCTGGGAATCAGATGCAGGGAATCAGATGCGGGAAATCAGAGGCGGGGAATCAGAGCTGGGGAATCAGAGGTGGGGAATCAGAGTTGGGGAATCAGAGTCGGGGACTTAGATATGGGGAAACAGAGGCGGGGAATCAGAGGCGGGGAAACAGACGCGGGGAATCAGAGGCGGGGATTCAGAGCTGGGGAATCAGAGGCGGGGAATCAGAGTTGGGGAATCAGAGGCGGGGAATCAGATATGGGTAATCAGAGGCGGGGAATCAGAGGCGGGGAAACAGAGGCAGGGAATCAGATATGGGGAATCAGAGGTGGGGTATCAGGGGCAGGGAATCAGTGGCAGGGAATCAGAGGCGGGGAATCAGAGGCGGGGAATCAGAGGCAGGGAATCAGACACGGGGAATCAGATATGGGGAAACAGAGGCGGGGAATCAGAGGCGGGCAAACAGAGGCGGGGAATTAGATATGGGGAATCAGAGGTGGGGAATCAGAGGTGGTGAATCAGAGATGGGGAATCACAGGCGGGGAATCAGAGGCAGGGAATAGAACGCGGGGAATCAGAGGCGGGGAATCAGAGCTGGGGAATCAGAGGCGGGGAATCATAGTTGGGAATCAGAGGCGGGGAATCAGATAGGGGGAAACAGAGGCGGGGAATCAAAGGCGGGGAAACAGAGGCGGGGAATCAGATATGGGGAATCGGATGCGGGGAATCAGAGGCGGGGAATCAGAGCTGGGGAATCAGAGGCGGGGTATCAGAGTTGGGGCATCTGAGGTGGGGAATTAGATATGGGGAAACAGAGGCGGGGAATCAGAGGCGGGGAAACAGAGGCGAGGAATCAGATATGGGGAATCAGAGGTGGGGAATCAGAGGCAGGGAATCAGATGTGCGGAATCAGAGATGGGGAATCAGAGGCAGGGAATCAGAATCAGAAGCGGGGAATCAGAGGCCGGGAATCAGAGGCCGGGATTCAGATGCCGGGAATAAGAGGCCGGGAATCAGAGGTGGGGAATCAGAGTCCGGGAATCAGAGATGGGGATTCAGAGGCGGGGAATGATATATGGGGAATCAGAGGCGGGGAATCAGAGGTGGGGTAACAGAGGTGGGGAATCAGATATGGGGAATCAGAGGTGGCGAATCAAAGGCGGTGAATCAGAGATGGGGAATCAGAGGCGGGGAATCAGAGGCAGGGAATCAAACACGGGGAATCAGAGGCGGGGAATCAGAGCTGGGGAATCGGAGGCGGGGAATCAGAGTTGGGGAATCAGAGGCGGGGAATCAGATATGGGGAAACAGGGGCGGGGAATCAGAGGCAGGGAAACAGAGGCGGGGAATCAGATATGGGGAATCAGGGGTGGGGAATCAGAGGTTGGGAATCAGAGGCAGGGAATCAGAGGCGTGGAAACAGAGGCGGGGATTCAGATATGGGGAATCAGAGGTGGGGAATCAGGGGCGTGGAATCAGAGGCAGGGAATTAGATGTGGTGAATCAGAGATGGGGAATCAGAGGCAGGGAATCAGAATCAGAAGCGGGGTATCAGTGGCCGGGAATCAGAGGAAGGTAATCAGAGGCAGGGGATCAAACACGGGGAATCAGAGGCTGGGAATCAGAGCTGGGGAATCAGAGGCGGGGAATCAGAGCTGGGGAATCACAGGCGGGGAATCAGAGATGGGGAATCAAGGGGGGAATCAGAGGCAGGGAATCAGATGCGGTGAATCAGAGGCGGGGAATCATAGATGGCGAATCAGAGGCGGGGAATCAGAGGTGGGCAATCAGAGGATGGGAATCAGATATGGGGAATCAGAGGCGGGGAATCAGAGCTGGGGAATCACAGGCGGGGAATCAGAGTTGGGGAATCAGAGGCGGGGAATCAGATATGGGGAAACAGAGGCGGGGAATCAGAGGCGGTGAAACAGAGGCGGGGAATCAGATATTGGGAATCAGAGGTGGGGAATCAGAGTTGGGGAATCAGAGTCGGGGACTTAGATATGGGGAAACAGAGGCGGGGAATCAGAGGCGGGGAAACAGACGCGGGGAATCAGAGGCGGGGAATCATAGTTGGGAATCAGAGGCGGGGAATCAAAGGCGGGGAAACAGAGGCGTGGAATCAGATATGGGGAATCGGATGCGGGGAATCAGAGGCGGGGAATCAGAGCTGGGGAATCAGAGGCGGGGTATCAGAGTTGGGGCATCTGAGGTGGGGAATTAGATATGGGGAAACAGAGGCGGGGAATCAGAGGCGCGGAAACAGAGGCGAGGAATCAGATATGGGGAATCAGAGGTGGGGAATCAGAGGCAGGGAATCAGATGTGCGGAATCAGAGATGGGGAATCAGAGGCAGGGAATCAGAATCAGAAGCGGGGAATCAGAGGCCGGGAATCAGAGGCCGGGAATCAGAGGTGGGGAATCAGAGTCCGGGAATCAGAGATGGGGATTCAGAGGCGGGGAATGATATATGGGGAATCAGAGGCGGGGAATCAGAGGTGGGGTAACAGAGGTGGGGAATCAGATATGGGGAATCAGAGGTGGCGAATCAAAGGCGGTGAATCAGAGATGAAGAATCAGAGGCGGGGAATCAGAGGCAGGGAATCAAACACGGGGAATCAGAGGCGGGGAATCAGAGCTGGGGAATCGGAGGCGGGGAATCAGAGTTGGCGAATCAGAGGCGGGGAATCAGATATGGGGAAACAGGGGCGGGGAATCAGAGGCAGGGAAACAGAGGCGGGGAATCAGATATGGGGAATCAGGGGTGGGGAATCAGAGGTTGGGAATCAGAGGCAGGGAATCAGAGGCGTGGAAACAGAGGCGGGGATTCAGATATGGGGAATCAGAGGTGGGGAATCTGGGGCGTGGAATCAGAGGCAGGGAATTAGATGTGGCGAATCAGAGATGGGGAATCAGAGGCAGGGAATCAGAATCAGAAGCGGGGTATCAGTGGCCGGGAATCAGAGGAAGGTAATCAGAGGCAGGGGATCAAACACGGGGAATCAGAGGCTGGGAATCAGAGCTGGGGAATCAGAGGCGGGGAATCAGAGCTGGGGAATCACAGGCGGGGAATCAGAGATGGGGAATCAAGGGGGGAATCAGAGGCAGGGAATCAGATGCGGGGAATCAGACGCGGGGAATCATAGATGGTGAATCAGAGGCGGGGAATCAGAGGTGGGCAATCAGAGGATGGGAATCAGATATGGGGAATCAGAGGCGGGGTATTAGAGTTGGGGAATCAGAGGCGGGGAATCATAGCTGGCGAATCAGAGGCGGGGAATCAGAGGTGGGCAATCAGAGGCCGGGAATCAGAGGTGGTGAATCAGAGATGGGGAATCAGAGGCGGGGAATCAGTGGCAGGGAATCAGATATGGGGAATCAGAGGCGTGGAATCAGAGGCAGGGAATCAGACACGGGGAATCAGAGGTGGGGAATCAGAGATGGGGAATCAGAGGCGGTGAATCAGAGATGGGGAATCAGAGGCGGGGAATCAGAGGCAGGAAATCAGACACGGGGATTCAGAGGCTGGGAATCAGACGGGGGGAATCAAAGGCGGGGAATCAGAGCTGGGGAATCAGAGGCAGGGAATCAGAGGCGGGGAATCAGATATGGGGAATCAGAGGCTGGTATTCAGAGGCGGGGAATCAGAGGCAGGGAATCAGACACGGGGAATCAGAGGTGGGGAATCAGAGATGGGGAATCAGAGGCGGGGAATCAGAGTTGGGGAATCAGAGGCAGGGAATCGGATGTGCGGAATCAGAGATGGGGAATCAGAGGTGGGGAATCAGAGGCGGTGAATCAGAGATGGGGAATCAGAGGCGGGGAATCAGAGGCAGGAAATCAGACATGGGGATTCAGATGCTGGGAATCAGACGGGGGGAATCAAAGGCGGGGAATCAGAGCTGGGGAATCAGAGGGAGGGAATCAGAGTTGGGGATTCAGAGACGGGGAATCAGATATGGGGAAACAGAGGCGGGGAATCAGAGGCGGGCAAACAGAGGCGGGGAATTAGATATGGGGAATCAGATGTGGGGAATCAGAGGTGGTGAATCAGTGATGGGGAATCACAGGCGGGGAATCAGAGGCAGGGAATAGAACGCAGGGAATCAGAGGCAGGGAATCAGAGCTGGGGAATCAGAGGCGGGGAATCATAGTTGGGAATCAGAGGCGGGGAATCAGATATGGGGAAACAGAGGCGGGGAATCAGAGGCGGGGAAACAGAGGCGGGGAATCAGATATGGGGAATCGGATGCGGGGAATCAGAGGCGGGGAATCAGAGCTGGGGAATCAGAGGCGGGGAATCAGAGTTGGGGCATCGAGGTGGGGAATCAGATATTGGGAATCAGAGGTGGCGAATCAAAGGCGGTGAATCAGAGATGGGGAATCAGAGGCGGGGAATCAGAGGCAGGGAATCAGATGCGGGGAATCAGAGGCAGGGAATCAGAGCTGGCGAATCAGAGGCGGGGAATCAGAGGTGGGCAATCAGAGCCGGGGAATCAGATATGGGGAATCAGAGGCGGGGAATCAGAGGCGGGGAAACAGAGGTGGGGAATCAGATATGGGGAAACAGAGGTGGCGAATCAAAGGCGGTGAATCAGAGATGGAGAATCAGAGGCGGGGAATCAGAGGCAGGGAATCAAAAACGGGGAATCAGAGGCGGGGAATCAGAGCTGGGGAATCAGAGGCGGGGAAGCAGAGTAGGAGAATCAGAGGTGGGGAATCAGATATGGGGAAACAGGGGCGGGGAATCAGAGGCTGGGACACAGAGGCGGGGAATCTGATATGGGGAATCAGAGGTGTGGAATCAGAGGTTGGGAATCAGAGGCGGGGAAACAGAGGAGGGGAATCAGAGGCGTGGAATCAGAGCTGGGGAATCAGAGGCGGGGAATCAGAGCTGGGGAATCACAGGCGGGGAATCAGAGATGGGGAATCAAGGGGGGAATCAGAGGCAGGGAATCAGATGCGGGGAATCAGAGGCGGGGAATCATAGATGGCGAATCAGAGGCGGGGAATCAGAGGTGGGCAATCAGAGGATGGGAATCAGATATGGGGAATCAGAGGCGGGGAATCAGAGCTGGGGAATCACAGGCGGGGAATCAGATTTGGGGAATCAGAGGCGGGGAATCAGATATGGGGAAACAGAGGCGGGGAGTCAGAGGCGGTGAAACAGAGGCGGGGAATCAGATATTGGGAATCAGAGGTGGGGAATCAGAGTTGGGGAATCAGAGTCGGGGACTTAGATATGGGGAAACAGAGGCGGGGAATCAGAGGCGGGGAAACAGACGCGGGGAATCAGAGGCGGGGAATCATAGTTGGGAATCAGAGGCGGGGAATCAAAGGCGGGGAAACAGAGGCGGGGAATCAGATATGGGGAATCGGATGCGGGGAATCAGAGGCGGGGAATCAGAGCTGGGGAATCAGAGGCGGGGTATCAGAGTTGGGGCATCTGAGGTGGGGAATTAGATATGGGGAAACAGAGGCGGGGAATCAGAGGCGGGGAAACAGAGGCGAGGAATCAGATATGGGGAATCAGAGGTGGGGAATCAGAGGCAGGGAATCAGATGTGCGGAATCAGAGATGGGGAATCAGAGGCAGGGAATCAGAATCAGAAGCGGGGAATCAGAGGCCGGGAATCAGAGGCCGGGATTCAGATGCCGGGAATAAGAGGCCGGGAATCAGAGGTGGGGAATCAGAGTCCGGGAATCAGAGATGGGGATTCAGAGGCGGGGAATGATATATGGGGAATCAGAGGCGGGGAATCAGAGGTGGGGTAACAGAGGTGGGGAATCAGATATGGGGAATCAGAGGTGGCGAATCAAAGGCGGTGAATCAGAGATGGGGAATCAGAGGCGGGGAATCAGAGGCAGGGAATCAAACACGGGGAATCAGAGGCGGGGAATCAGAGCTGGGGAATCGGAGGCGGGGAATCAGAGTTGGGGAATCAGAGGCGGGGAATCAGATATGGGGAAACAGGGGCGGGGAATCAGAGGCAGGGAAACAGAGGCGGGGAATCAGATATGGGGAATCAGGGGTGGGGAATCAGAGGTTGGGAATCAGAGGCAGGGAATCAGAGGCGTGGAAACAGAGGCGGGGATTCAGATATGGGGAATCAGATGTGGGGAATCAGGGGCATGGAATCAGAGGCAGGGAATTAGATGTGGTGAATCAGAGATGGGGAATCAGAGGCAGGGAATCAGAATCAGAAGCGGGGTATCAGTGGCCGGGAATCAGAGGAAGGTAATCAGAGGCAGGGGATCAAACACGGGGAATCAGAGGCTGGGAATCAGAGCTGGGGAATCAGAGGCGGGGAATCAGAGCTGGGGAATCACAGGCGGGGAATCAGAGATGGGGAATAAAGGGGGGAATCAGAGGCAGGGAATCAGATGCGGGGAATCAGAGGCGGGGAATCATAGATGGCGAATCAGAGGCGGGGAATCAGAGGTGGGCAATCAGAGGATGGGAATCAGATATGGGGAATCAGAGGCGGGGAATCAGAGCTGGGGAATCACAGGCGGGGAATCAGAGTTGGGGAATCAGAGGCGGGGAATCAGATATGGGGAAACAGAGGCGGGGAATCAGAGGCGGTGAAACAGAGGCGGGGAATCAGATATTGGGAATCAGAGGTGGGGAATCAGAGGTTGGGAATCAGAGGCCTGGAATCAGAGGCGGGGAATCAGAGGCAGGGAATCAGATGCGGGGAATCAGAGGAGGGGAATCAGAGCTGGGGAATCAGAGGCGGAGTATTAGAGTTGGGGAATCAGAGGCGGGGAATCAGACGCGGGGAATCAGAGGGGGGGAATCATAGCTGGCGAATCAGAGGCGGGTAATCAGAGGTGGGCAATGAGAGGCCGGGAATCAGAGGTGGTGAATCAGAGATGGGGAATCAGAGGCGGGGAATCAGTGGCAGGGAATCAGATATGGGGAATCAGAGGCGTGGAATCAGAGGCAGGGAATCAGACACGGGGAATCAGACACGGGGAATCAGAGGTGGGGAATCAGAGATGGGGAATCAGAGGCGGTGAATCAGAGATGGGGAATCAGAGGCGGGGAATCAGAGGCAGGAAATCAGACACGGGGATTCAGAGGCTGGGAATCAGACGGGGGGAATCAAAGGCGGGGAATCAGAGCTGGGGAATCAGAGGCAGGGAATCAGAGACGGGGAATCAGATATGGGGAATCAGAGGCTGGTATTCAGAGGCGGGGAATCAGAGGCAGGGAATCAGACACGGGGAATCAGAGCTGGGGAATCAGAGGCAGGGAATCAGAGTTGGGGATTCAGAGACGGGGAATCAGATATGGGGAAACAGAGGCGGGGAATCAGAGGCGGGCAAACAGAGGCGGGGAATTAGATATGGGGAATCAGATGTGGGGAATCAGAGGTGGTGAATCAGTGATGGGGAATCACAGGCGGGGAATCAGAGGCAGGGAATAGAACGCAGGGAATCAGAGGCAGGGAATCAGAGCTGGGGAATCAGAGGCGGGGAATCATAGTTGGGAATCAGAGGCGGGGAATCAGATATGGGGAAACGGAGGCGGGGAATCAGAGGCGGGGAAACAGAGGCGGGGAATCAGATATGGGGAATCGGATGCGGGGAATCAGAGGCGGGGAGTCAGAGTTGGGGCATCAGAGGTGGGGAATTAGATATAGGGAAACAGAGGCGGGGAATCAGAGGCGGGGAAACAGAGGCGGGGAATCAGATATGGGGAATCAGAGGTGGGGAATCAGAGGCAGGGAATCAGATGTGCGGAATCAGAGATGGGGAATCAGAGGCAGGGAATCAGAATCAGAAGCGGGGAATCAGAGGCCGGGAATCAGAGGCCGGGAATCAGATGCTGGGAATAAGAGGCCGGGAATCAGAGGTGGGGAATCAGAGTCCGGGAATCAGAGATGGGGATTCAGAGGCGGGGAATGAGATATGGAGAATCAGAGGCGGGGAATCAGAGGCCGGGAAACAGAGGTGGGGAATCAGATATGGGGAATCAGAGGTGGCGAATCAAAGGCGGTGAATCAGAGATGGGGAATCAGAGGCGGGGAATCAGAGGCAGGGAATCAGATGCGGGGAATCAGAGGCGGGGAATCAGAGCTGGCGAATCAGAGGCGGGGAATCAGAGGTGGGCAATCAGAGCCGGGGAATCAGATATGGGGAATCAGAGGCGGGGAATCAGAGGTGGGGAAACAGAGGTGGGGAATCAGATATGGGGAAACAGAGGTGGCGAATCAAAGGCGGTGAATCAGAGATGGGGAATCAGAGGCGGGGAATCAGAGGCAGGGAATCAAAAACGGGGAATCAGAGGCGGGGAATCAGAGCTGGGGAATCAGAGGCGGGGAAGCAGAGTAGGAGAATCAGAGGTGGGGAATCAGATATGGGGAAACAGGGGAGGGGAATCAGAGGCTGGGAAACAGAGGCGGGGAATCAGATATGGGGAATCAGAGGTGTGGAATCAGAGGTTGGGAATCAGAGGCGGGGAAACAGATGAGGGGAATCAGATATGGGGAATCAGAGGTGGCGAATTAAAGGCGGTGAATCAGAGATGGGGAATCAGGGCAGGGAATCAGAGGCAGGGAATCAAACACGGGGAATCAGAGGCGTGGAATCAGAGCTGGGGAATCAGAGGCGGGGATTCAGAGTTGGGGAATCAGAGGCGGGGAATCAGAGGCGGGGAAACAGAGGCGGGGAATCAGATGTGGGGAATCAGAGGTGGGGAATCAGAGGTTGGGAATCAGAAGCAGGGAATCAGAGGCGGGGAATCAGAGGCGGGGAATCAGAGGCAGGAAATCCGATGTGCGGAATCGGAGATGGGGAATCAGAGGAAGGGAATCAGAGGCGGGGAATCAGAGGCGGGGAATCAGAGGCCGGGAATCAGATATGGGGAAACAGAGGCGGGGAATCAGAGGCGGGGAAACAGAGGCGGGGAATCAGATATGGGGAATCAGAGGTGGGGAATCAGAGGTTGGGAATCAGAGGCAGGGAATCAGAGGCTGGGAATCAGATGCAGGGAATCAGATGCGGGGAATCAGAGGCGGGGAATCAGAGCTGGGGAAACAGAGGTGGGGAATCAGAGTTGGGGAATCAGAGTCGGGGACTTAGATATGGGGAAACAGAGGCAGGGAATCAGAGGCGGGGAAACAGACGCGGGGAATCAGAGGCGGGTATCAGAGCTGGGGAATCAGAGGCGGGGAATCAGAGTTGGGGAATCAGAGGCGGGGAATCAGAGGCGGGGAATCAGAGGCGGGGAATCAGAGGCGGGGAAACAGAGGCAGGGAATCAGATATGGGGAATCAGAGGTGGGGTATCAGGGGCAGGGAATCAGTGGCAGGGAATCAGAGGCGGGGAATCAGAGGCGGGGAATCAGAGGCAGGGAATCAGACACGGGGAATCAGATATGGGGAAACAGAGGCGGGGAATCAGACGCGGGCAAACAGAGGCGGGGAATTAGATAAGGGGAATCAGAGGTGGGGAATCAGAGGTGGTGAATCAGAGATGGAGAATCACAGGCGGGGAATCAGAGGCAGGGAATAGAACACGGGGAATCAGAGGCGGGGAATCTGAGGCAGGGAATCTGTGGTGGGGAATCAGAGGAGGGAAAACAGGCGGGTAAACAGAGGCGGGCAAACATAGGCGGGGAATCAGAGTTGGGGAATCAGAGGCAGGGAATCAGATATGGGGAATCAGAGGCGGGGGATCAGAGGCGGGGAAACAGAGGCGGGGAATCAGATATGGGGAATCAGAGGTGGGGAATCAGGGGCAGGGAATCAGTGGCAGGGAATCAGAGGCGGGGAATCTGAGGCGGGGAATCAGAGGCTGGGAATCAGACACGGGGAATCAGAGGCGGGGAATCAGAGATGGGGAATCAGAGGCGGGGAATCAGAGGCAGGGAATCGGATGCCGGGAATCAGAGGCGGGGAATCAGAGCTGGGGAATCAGAGGCGGGGAATCAGAGTTGGGGAATCAGAGTTGGGGAATCAGAGGCGGGGAATCAGATATGGGGAAATAGAGGCGGGGAATCAGATATGGGGAATCAGAGGTGTGGAATCAGAGGTTGGGAATCAGAGGCAGGGAATCAGAGGCGGGGAAACAGAGGCAGGGAATCAGATATGGGGAATCAGAGGTGGCGAATCAAAGGCGGTGAAACAGAGATGGGGAATCAGAGGCGGGGAATCAGAGGCAGGGAATCAGAGCTGGGGAAACAGAGGCGGGGAATCAGATATGGAGAATCAGAGGTGGGGAATCAGGGGCGGGGAATCAGTGGCAGGGAATCAGAGGCCGGGAATAAAAGGCGGGGAATCAGAGCTGGGGAATCAGAGGCGGGGAATCAGAGTTGGGGAATCAGAGGAGGGGAATCAGATATGGGGAAACAGAGGCTGGGAATCAGAGGCAGGGAAACAGAGGCGGGGAATCAGATATGGGGAATCAGAGGTGGGGAATTAGAGGTTGCGAATCAGAGGCGGGGAATAAGAGGCAGGGAATCGGATGTGCGGAATCAGAGATGGGGAATCAGAGGTGGGGATTCAGAGGTGGTAATTCAGAGAAGGGGAATCAGAGGCTGGGAATCAGAGGCAGGGAATCAGACGCAGGGAATCAGAGGCGGGGAATCATAGCTGGCGAAATAGAGGAGGGGAATCAGAGTTGGGGAATCAGAGTCGGGGAATCAGATATGGGGAAACAGAGGCGGGGAATCAGAGGTGGGGAAACAGAGGCGGGTAATCAGATATGGGGAATCAGAGGTGGGGAATCAGAGGCAGGGAATCAGATGTGCGGAATCAGAGATGGGGAATCAGAGGCAGGGAATCAGAATCAGAAGCAGGGAATCAGAGGCCGGAATCAGATGCTGGGAATCAGAGACCTGGAATCAGAGGCGGGGAATCAGAGGCAGGGAATCAGATGCGGGGAATCAGAGGCGGGGAATCAGAGCTGGGGAATCAGAGGCAGGGTATTAGAGTTGGGGAATCAGAGGCGGGGAATCAGATATGGGGAAACAGAGGTGGGGAATCAGAGGCGGGGAAACAGAGGCAGGGAATCAGATATGGGGAATCAGAGGCGGGGAATCAGAGGTGGGGAATCATAGGCAGGGAATCGGATGTGCGGAATCAGAGATGGGGAATCGGAGGCCGGGAATGAGAGGTGGTGAATCAGATATGGGGAATCAGAGGCGGGGAATCAGAGGCAGAGAATCAGACGCGGGGAATCAGAGGTGGGCAATCAGAGGCGGGGAATCAGATATGGGGAATCAGAGGCGGGGAATCAGAGGCGGGGAAACAGAGGCGGGGAATCAGATATGGGGAATCAGAGGTGGGGCATCAGAAGTTGTGAATCACAGATGGGGAATTAGAGGCGGGGAATCAGAGGCAGGGAATCATACGCGGGGAATCAGAGGCGGGGATTCAGAGCTGGGGAATGAGAAGCGGGGAATCAGAGTTGGGGAATCAGAGGCGGGGAATCAGATATGGGGAATAAGAGGCAGGGAATCAGAGGCGGGGAATCAGAGGCAGGGAATCAGACGCGGGGAATCTGAGGCGGGGAATCAGAGCTGGGGAATCAGAGGTGGGGAATCAGAGTTGGGGAATCAGAGGCATGGAATTGGATGTGCGGAATCAGATGTGCGGAATCAGAGATGGGGAATCAGAGGCAGGGAATCAGAATCAGAAGCGGGGAATCAGAGGCCGGGAATCAGAGGCCGGGAATCAGATGCTGGGAATAAGAGGCCGGGAATCAGAGGTGGGGAATCAGAGTCCGGGAATCAGAGATGGGGATTCAGAGGCGGGGAATGAGATATGGAGAATCAGAGGCGGGGAATCAGAGGCCGGGAAACAGAGGTGGGGAATCAGATATGGGGAATCAGAGGTGGCGAATCAAAGGCGGTGAATCAGAGATGGGGAATCAGAGGCGGGGAATCAGAGGCAGGGAATCAGATGCGGGGAATCAGAGGCGGGGAATCAGAGCTGGCGAATCAGAGGCGGGGAATCAGAGGTGGGCAATCAGAGCCGGGGAATCAGATATGGGGAATCAGAGGCGGGGAATCAGAGGCGGGGAAACAGAGGTGGGGAATCAGATATGGGGAAACAGAGGTGGCGAATCAAAGGCGGTGAATCAGAGATGGGGAATCAGAGGCGGGGAATCAGAGGCAGGGAATCAAAAACGGGGAATCAGAGGCGGGGAATCAGAGCTGGGGAATCAGAGGCGGGGAAGCAGAGTAGGAGAATCAGAGGTGGGGAA
Source organism: Narcine bancroftii (assembly GCF_036971445.1). NCBI lineage: Eukaryota > Metazoa > Chordata > Chondrichthyes > Torpediniformes > Narcinidae > Narcine > Narcine bancroftii. The sequence goes on along the minus strand of NC_091474.1, from coordinate 106,350,178 downwards.
TCAGATATGGGGAAACAGGGGCGGGGAATCAGAGGCTGGGAAACAGAGGCGGGGAATCAGATATGGGGAATCAGAGGTGTGGAATCAGAGGTTGGGAATCAGAGGCGGGGAAACAGATGAGGGGAATCAGATATGGGGAATCAGAGGTGGCGAATTAAAGGCGGTGAATCAGAGATGGGGAATCAGGGCAGGGAATCAGAGGCAGGGAATCAAACACGGGGAATCAGAGGCGTGGAATCAGAGCTGGGGAATCAGAGGCGGGGATTCAGAGTTGGGGAATCAGAGGCGGGGAATCAGAGGCGGGGAAACAGAGGCGGGGAATCAGATATGGGGAATCAGAGGTGGGGAATCAGAGGTTGGGAATCAGAAGCAGGGAATCAGAGGCGGGGAATCAGAGGCGGGGAATCAGAGGCAGGAAATCCGATGTGCGGAATCGGAGATGGGGAATCAGAGGCAGGGAATCAGAGGCGGGGAATCAGAGGCGGGGAATCAGAGGCCGGGAATCAGATATGGGGAAACAGAGGCGGGGAATCAGAGGCGGGGAAACAGAGGCGGGGAATCAGATATGGGGAATCAGAGGTGGGGAATCAGAGGTTGGGAATCAGAGGCAGGGAATCAGAGGCTGGGAATCAGATGCAGGGAATCAGATGCGGGGAATCAGAGGCGGGGAATCAGAGCTGGGGAATCAGAGGTGGGGAATCAGAGTTGGGGAATCAGAGTCGGGGACTTAGATATGGGGAAACAGAGGCAGGGAATCAGAGGCGGGGAAACAGACGCGGGGAATCAGAGGCGGGTATCAGAGCTGGGGAATCAGAGGCGGGGAATCAGAGTTGGGGAATCAGAGGCGGGGAATCAGAGGCGGGGAATCAGAGGCGGGGAATCAGAGGCGGGGAAACAGAGGCAGGGAATCAGATATGGGGAATCAGAGGTGGGGTATCAGGGGCAGGGAATCAGTGGCAGGGAATCAGAGGCGGGGAATCAGAGGCGGGGAATAAGAGGCAGGGAATCAGACACGGGGAATCAGATATGGGGAAACAGAGGCGGGGAATCAGACGCGGGCAAACAGAGGCGGGGAATTAGATAAGGGGAATCAGAGGTGGGGAATCAGAGGTGGTGAATCAGAGATGGAGAATCACAGGCGGGGAATCAGAGGCAGGGAATAGAACACGGGGAATCAGAGGCGGGGAATCTGAGGCAGGGAATCTGTGGTGGGGAATCAGAGGAGGGAAAACAGGCGGGTAAACAGAGGCGGGCAAACATAGGCGGGGAATCAGAGTTGGGGAATCAGAGGCAGGGAATCAGATATGGGGAATCAGAGGCGGGGGATCAGAGGCGGGGAAACAGAGGCGGGGAATCAGATATGGGGAATCAGAGGTGGGGAATCAGGGGCAGGGAATCAGTGGCAGGGAATCAGAGGCGGGGAATCTGAGGCGGGGAATCAGAGGCTGGGAATCAGACACGGGGAATCAGAGGCGGGGAATCAGAGATGGGGAATCAGAGGCGGGGAATCAGAGGCAGGGAATCGGATGCCGGGAATCAGAGGCGGGGAATCAGAGCTGGGGAATCAGAGGCGGGGAATCAGAGTTGGGGAATCAGAGTTGGGGAATCAGAGGCGGGGAATCAGATATGGGGAAATAGAGGCGGGGAATCAGATATGGGGAATCAGAGGTGTGGAATCAGAGGTTGGGAATCAGAGGCAGGGAATCAGAGGCGGGGAAACAGAGGCAGGGAATCAGATATGGGGAATCAGAGGTGGCGAATCAAAGGCGGTGAAACAGAGATGGGGAATCAGAGGCGGGGAATCAGAGGCAGGGAATCAGAGCTGGGGAAACAGAGGCGGGGAATCAGATATGGGGAATCAGAGGTGGGGAATCAGGGGCGGGGAATCAGTGGCAGGGAATCAGAGGCCGGGAATAAAAGGCGGGGAATCAGAGCTGGGGAATCAGAGGCGGGGAATCAGAGTTGGGGAATCAGAGGAGGGGAATCAGATATGGGGAAACAGAGGCTGGGAATCAGAGGCAGGGAAACAGAGGCGGGGAATCAGATATGGGGAATCAGAGGTGGGGAATTAGAGGTTGCGAATCAGAGGCGGGGAATCAGAGGCGGGGAATAAGAGGCAGGGAATCGGATGTGCGGAATCAGAGATGGGGAATCAGAGGTGGGGATTCAGAGGTGGTAATTCAGAGAAGGGGAATCAGAGGCTGGGAATCAGAGGCAGGGAATCAGACGCAGGGAATCAGAGGCGGGGAATCATAGCTGGCGAATTAGAGGAGGGGAATCAGAGTTGGGGAATCAGAGTCGGGGAATCAGATATGGGGAAACAGAGGCGGGGAATCAGAGGTGGGGAAACAGAGGCGGGTAATCAGATATGGGGAATCAGAGGTGGGGAATCAGAGGCAGGGAATCAGATGTGCGGAATCAGAGATGGGGAATCAGAGGCAGGGAATCAGAATCAGAAGCAGGGAATCAGAGGCCGGAATCAGATGCTGGGAATCAGAGGCCTGGAATCAGAGGCGGGGAATCAGAGGCAGGGAATCAGATGCGGGGAATCAGAGGCGGGGAATCAGAGCTGGGGAATCAGAGGCAGGGTATTAGAGTTGGGGAATCAGAGGCGGGGAATCAGATATGGGGAAACAGAGGTGGGGAATCAGAGGCGGGGAAACAGAGGCAGGGAATCAGATATGGGGAATCAGAGGCGGGGAATCAGAGGTGGGGAATCATAGGCAGGGAATCGGATGTGCGGAATCAGAGATGGGGAATCAGAGGCCGGGAATGAGAGGTGGTGAATCAGATATGGGGAATCAGAGGCGGGGAATCAGAGGCAGAGAATCAGACGCGGGGAATCAGAGGTGGGCAATCAGAGGCGGGGAATCAGATATGGGGAATCAGAGGCGGGGAATCAGAGGCGGGGAAACAGAGGCGGGGAATCAGATATGGGGAATCAGAGGTGGGGCATCAGAAGTTGTGAATCACAGATGGGGAATTAGAGGCGGGGAATCAGAGGCAGGGAATCATACGCGGGGAATCAGAGGCGGGGATTCAGAGCTGGGGAATGAGAAGCGGGGAATCAGAGTTGGGGAATCAGAGGCGGGGAATCAGATATGGGGAATAAGAGGCAGGGAATCAGAGGCGGGGAATCAGAGGCAGGGAATCAGACGCGGGGAATCTGAGGCGGGGAATCAGAGCTGGGGAATCAGAGGTGGGGAATCAGAGTTGGGGAATCAGAGGCATGGAATTGGATGTGCGGAATCAGAGATGGGGAATCAGAGGTGGGGAATCAGAGGCGGTGAATCAGAGATGGGGAATCAGAGGCGGGGAATCAGAGGCTGGAAATCAGACACGGGGATTCAGAGGCTGGGAATCAGACGGGGGGAATCAAAGGCGGGGAATCAGAGCTGGGGAATCTGAGGCAGGGAATCAGAGTTGGGGAATCAGAGGCGGGGAATCAGATATGGGGAATCAGAGGCAGGGAATCAGAGGCAGGGAATCAGATATGGGGAAACAGAGGCGGGGAATCAGAGGCGGGAAAACAGAGGCGGGGAATTAGATATGGGGAATCAGAGGTGGGGAATCAGAGGTGGTGAATCAGAGATGGGGAATCAGAGGCGGGGAATCAGAGGCAGGGAATCGGACGCCGGGTATCAGAGGCGGGGAATCAGAGCTGGGGAATCAGAGGCGGGGAATCAGAGTTGGGGAATCAGAGGCGGGGAATCAGATATGGGGAAATAGAGGCGGGGAATCAGATATGGGGAATCAGAGGTGTGGAATCAGAGGTTGGGAATCAGAGGCAGGGAATCAGAGGCGGGGAAACAGAGGCGGGGAATCAGATATGGGGAATCAGAGGTGGCGAATCAAAGGTGGTGAAACAGAGATGGGGAATCAGGGCAGGGAATCAGAGGCAGGGAATCAGAGCTGGGGAAACAGAGGCGGGGAATCAGAGATGGGGAATCAGAGGTGGGGAATCAGGGGCGGGGAATCAGTGGCAGGGAATCAGAGCTGGGGAATCAGAGGTGGGGAATCAGAGCTGGGGAAACAGAGGCGGGGAATCAGATATGGGGAATCAGAGGTGGGGAATCAGGGGAGGGGAATCAGTGGCAGGGAATCAGAGGCCGGGAATAAAAGGCGGGGAATCAGAGCTGGGGAATCAGAGGCGGGGAATCAGAGATGGGGAATCAGAGGAGGGGAATCAGATATGGGGAAACAGAGGCCGGGAATCAGAGGCAGGGAAACAGAGGCGGGGAATCAGATATGGGGAATCAGAGGTGGGGAATTAGAGGTTGCGAATCAGAGGCGGGGAATCAGAGGCGGGGAATCAGAGGCAGGGAATCGGATGTGCGGAATCAGAGATTGGGAATCAGAGGTGGGGATTCAGAGGTGGTGAATCAGAGAAGGGGAATCAGAGGCTGGGAATCAGAGGCAGGGAATCAGACGCAGGAAATCAGAGGCGGGGAATCATAGCTGGCGAATTAGAGGAGGGGAATCAGAGTTGGGGAATCAGAGGCGGGGAATCAGATATGGGGAAACAGAGGCGGGGAATCAGAGGCGGGAAACAGAGGCGGGTAATCAGATATGGGGAATCAGAGGTGGGGAATCAGAGGCAGGGAATCAGATGTGCGGAATCAGAGATGGGGAATCAGAGGCAGGGAATCAGAATCAGAAGCAGGGAATCAGAGGCTGGGAATCAGTGGCCGGAATCAGATGCTGGGATCAGAGGCCTGGAATCAGAGGCGGGGAATCAGAGGCAGGGAATCAGATGCGGGAAATCAGAGGCCTGGAGTCAGAGGCGGGGAATCAGAGGCAGGGAATCAGATGCGGGGAATCAGAGGCGGGGAATCAGAGCTGGGGAATCAGAGGCAGGGTATTAGAGTTGGGGAATCAGAGGCGGGGAATCAGATATGGGGAAACAGAGGTGGGGAATCAGAGGCGGGGTAACAGAGGCAGGGAATCAGATATGGGGAATCAGAGGCGGGGAATAAGAGGTGGGCAATCAGAGGCGGGGAATCAGATATGGGGAAACAGAGGCGGGGAATCAGAGGCGGGAAAACAGAGGCGGGGAATTAGATATGGGGAATCAGAGGTGGGGAATCAGAGGTGGTGAATCAGTGATGGGGAATCACAGGCGGGGAATCAGAGGCAGGGAATAGAACGCGGGGAATCAGAGGCAGGGAATCAGAGCTGGGGAATCAGAGGCGGGGAATCATAGTTGGGAATCAGAGGCGGGGAATCAGATATGGGGAAACAGAGGCGAGGAATCAGATATGGGGAATCGGATGCAGGGAATCAGAGGCGGGGAATAAGAGCTGGGGAATCAGAGGCGGGGAATCAGAGTTGGGGCATCAAAGGTGGGGAATTAGATATAGGGAAACAGAGGCGGGGAATCAGAGGCGGGGAATCAGAGGCGGGGAATCAGAAGCCGGGAATCAGATATGGGGAATCAGAGGCGGGGAATCAGAGGCGGGGAAACAGAGGCGGGGAATCAGATATGGGGAATCAGAGGTGGGGAATCAGAGGTTGGGAATCAGAGGCAGGGAATCAGAGGCTGGGAATCAGATGCAGGGAATCAGATGCGGGGAATCAGAGGCGGGGAATCAGAGCTGGGGAATCAGAGGTGGGGAATCAGAGTTGGGGAATCAGAGTCGGGGACTTAGATATGGGGAAACAGAGGCAGGGAATCAGAGGCGGGGAAACAGACGCGGGGAATCAGAGGCGGGTATCAGAGCTGGGGAATCAGAGGCGGGGAATCAGAGTTGGGGAATCAGAGGCGGGGAATCAGAGGCGGGGAATCAGAGGCGGGGAATCAGAGGCGGGGAAACAGAGGCAGGGAATCTGATATGGGGAATCAGAGGTGGGGTATCAGGGGCAGGGAATCAGTGGCAGGGAATCAGAGGCGGGGAATCAGAGGCGGGGAATCAGAGGCAGGGAATCAGACACGGGGAATCAGATATGGGGAAACAGAGGCGGGGAATCAGACGCGGGCAAACAGAGGCGGGGAATTAGATAAGGGGAATCAGAGGTGGGGAATCAGAGGTGGTGAATCAGAGATGGAGAATCACAGGCGGGGAATCAGAGGCAGGGAATAGAACACGGGGAATCAGAGGCGGGGAATCTGAGGCAGGGAATCTGTGGTGGGGAATCAGAGGAGGGAAAACAGGCGGGTAAACAGAGGCGGGCAAACATAGGCGGGGAATCAGAGTTGGGGAATCAGAGGCAGGGAATCAGATATGGGGATTCAGAGGCAGGGGATCAGAGGCGGGGAAACAGAGGCGGGGAATCAGATATGGGGAATCAGAGGTGGGGAATCAGGGGCAGGGAATCAGTGGCAGGGAATCAGAGGCGGGGAATCTGAGGCGGGGAATCAGAGGCTGGGAATCAGACACGGGGAATCAGAGGCGGGGAATCAGAGATGGGGAATCAGAGGCGGGGAATCAGAGGCAGGGAATCGGATGCCGGGAATCAGAGGCGGGGAATCAGAGCTGGGGAATCAGAGGCGGGGAATCAGAGTTGGGGAATCAGAGTTGGGGAATCAGAGGCGGGGAATCAGATATGGGGAAATAGAGGCGGGGAATCAGATATGGGGAATCAGAGGTGTGGAATCAGAGGTTGGGAATCAGAGGCAGGGAATCAGAGGCGGGGAAACAGAGGCAGGGAATCAGATATGGGGAATCAGAGGTGGCGAATCAAAGGCGGTGAAACAGAGATGGGGAATCAGAGGCGGGGAATCAGAGGCAGGGAATCAGAGCTGGGGAAACAGAGGCGGGGAATCAGATATGGGGAATCAGAGGTGGGGAATCAGGGGCGGGGAATCAGTGGCAGGGAATCAGAGGCCGGGAATAAAAGGCGGGGAATCAGAGCTGGGGAATCAGAGGCGCGGAATCAGAGTTGGGGAATCAGAGGAGGGGAATCAGATATGGGGAAACAGAGGCCGGGAATCAGAGGCAGGGAAACAGAGGCGGGGAATCAGATATGGGGAATCAGAGGTGGGGAATTAGAGGTTGCGAATCAGAGGCGGGGAATCAGAGGCGGGGAATAAGAGGCAGGGAATCGGATGTGCGGAATCAGAGATGGGGAATCAGAGGTGGGGATTCAGAGGTGGTAATTCAGAGAAGGGGAATCAGAGGCTGGGAATCAGAGGCAGGGAATCAGACGCAGGGAATCAGAGGCGGGGAATCATAGCTGGTGAATTAGAGGAGGGGAATCAGAGTTGGGGAATCAGAGTCGGGGAATCAGATATGGGGAATCAGAGGCGGGGAATCAGAGGTGGGGAAACAGAGGCGGGTAATCAGATATGGGGAATCAGAGGTGGGGAATCAGAGGCAGGGAATCAGATGTGCGGAATCAGAGATGGGGAATCAGAGGCAGGGAATCAGAATCAGAAGCAGGGAATCAGAGGCCGGAATCAGATGCTGGGAATCAGAGGCGGGGAATCAGAGGCGGGGAAACAGAGGCGGGGAATCAGATATGGGGAATCAGAGGTGGGGCATCAGAAGTTGTGAATCACAGATGGGGAATTAGAGGCGGGGAATCAGAGGCAGGGAATCATACGCGGGGAATCAGAGGCGGGGATTCAGAGCTGGGGAATGAGAAGCGGGGAATCAGAGTTGGGGAATCAGAGGCGGGGAATTAGATATGGGGAATAAGAGGCAGGGAATCAGAGGCGGGGAATCAGAGGCAGGGAATCAGACGCGGGGAATCTGAGGCGGGGAATCAGAGCTGGGGAATCAGAGGTGGGGAATCAGAGTTGGGGAATCAGAGGCATGGAATTGGATGTGCGGAATCAGAGATGGGGAATCAGAGGTGGGGAATCAGAGGCGGTGAATCAGAGATGGGGAATCAGAGGCGGGGAATCAGAGGCAGGAAATCAGACACGGGGATTCAGAGGCTGGGAATCAGACGGGGGGAATCAAAGGCGGGGAATCAGAGCTGGGGAATCTGAGGCAGGGAATCAGAGTTGGGGAATCAGAGGCGGGGAATCAGATATGGGGAATCAGAGGCAGGGAATCAGAGGCGGGGAATCAGATATGGGGAAACAGAGGCGGGGAATCAGAGGCGGGAAAACAGAGGCGGGGAATTAGATATGGGGAATCAGAGGTGGGGAATCAGAGGTGGTGAATCAGCGATGGGGAATCAGAGGCGGGGAATCAGAGGCAGGGAATCGGACGCCGGGTATCAGAGGCGGGGAATCAGAGCTGGGGAATCAGAGGCGGGGAATCAGAGTTGGGGAATCAGAGGCGGGGAATCAGATATGGGGAAATAGAGGCGGGGAATCAGATATGGGGAATCAGAGGTGTGGAATCAGAGTTTGGGAATCAGAGGCAGGGAATCAGAGGCGGGGAAACAGAGGCGGGGAATCAGATATGGGGAATCAGAGGTGGCGAATCAAAGGTGGTGAAACAGAGATGGGGAATCAGGGCAGGGAATCAGAGGCAGGGAATCAGAGCTGGGGAAACAGAGGCGGGGAATCAGATATGGGGAATCAGAGGTGGGGAATCAGGGGCGGGGAATCAGTGGCAGGGAATCAGAGCTGGGGAATCAGAGGTGGGGAATCAGAGCTGGGGAAACAGAGGCGGGGAATCAGATATTGGGAATCAGAGGTGGGGAATCAGGGGCGGGGAATCAGTGGCAGGGAATCAGAGGCCGGGAATAAAAGGCGGGGAATCAGAGCTGGGGAATCAGAGGCGGGGAATCAGAGATGGGGAATCAGAGGAGGGGAATCAGATATGGGGAAACAGAGGCCGGGAATCAGAGGCAGGGAAACAGAGGCGGGGAATCAGATATGGGGAATCAGAGGTGGGGAATTAGAGGTTGCGAATCAGAGGCGGGGAATCAGAGGCGGGGAATCAGAGGCAGGGAATCGGATGAGCGGAATCAGAGATTGGGAATCAGAGGTGGGGATTCAGAGGTGGTGAATCAGAGAAGGGGAATCAGAGGCTGGGAATCAGAGGCAGGGAATCAGACGCAGGAAATAAGAGGCGGGGAATCATAGCTGGCGAATTAGAGGAGGGGAATCAGAGTTGGGGAATCAGAGGCGGGGAATCAGATAAGGGGAAACAGAGTCGGGGAATCAGAGGCGGGGAAACAGAGGCGGGTAATCAGATATGGGGAATCAGAGGTGGGGAATCAGAGGCAGGGAATCAGATGTGCGGAATCAGAGATGGGGAATCAGAGTCAGGGAATCAGAATCAGAAGCAGGGAATCAGAGGCTGGGAATCAGTGGCCGGAATCAGATGCTGGGATCAGAGGCCTGGAATCAGAGGCGGGGAATCAGAGGCAGGGAATCAGATGCGGGAAATCAGAGGCCTGGAGTCAGAGGCGGGGAATCAGAGGCAGGGAATCAGATGCGGGGAATCAGAGGCGGGGAATCAGAGCTGGGGAATCAGAGGCAGGGTATTAGAGTTGGGGAATCAGAGGCGGGGAATCAGATATGGGGAAACAGAGGTGGGGAATCAGAGGCGGGGTAACAGAGGCAGGGAATCAGATATGGGGAATCAGAGGCGGGGAATAAGAGGTGGGCAATCAGAGGCGGGGAATCAGATATGGGGAAACAGAGGCGGGGAATCAGAGGCGGGAAAACAGAGGCGGGGAATTAGATATGGGGAATCACAGGTGGGGAATCAGAGGTGGTGAATCAGTGATGGGGAATCACAGGCGGGGAATCAGAGGCAGGGAATAGAACGCGGGGAATCAGAGGCAGGGAATCAGAGCTGGGGAATCAGAGGCGGGGAATCATAGTTGGGAATCAGAGGCGGGGAATCAGATATGGGGAAACAGAGGCGAGGAATCAGATATGGGGAATCGGATGCAGGGAATCAGAGGCGGGGAATCAGAGCTGGGGAATCAGAGGCGGGGAATCAGAGTTGGGGCATCAAAGGTGGGGAATTAGATATAGGGAAACAGAGGCGGGGAATCAGAGGCGGGGAAACAGAGGCGGGGAAACAGAGGCGGGGAATCAGATATGGGGAATCAGAGGTGGGGAATCCGAGGTTGGGAATCAGAGGCAGGGAATCAGAGGCGGGGAATCAGAGGCGGGGAAACAGAGGCGGGGAATCAGATATGGGGAATCAGAGGTGGGGCATCAGAAGTTGTGAATCACAGATGGGGAATTAGAGGCGGGGAATCAGAGGCAGGGAATCAGACGCGGGGAATCAGAGGCGGGGATTCAGAGCTGGGGTATCAGAAGCGGGGAATCAGAGTTGGGGAATCAGAGGCGGGGAATCAGATATGGGGAATCAGAGGCAGGGAATCAGAGGCGGGGAATCAGAGGCAGGGAATCAGACGCGGGGAATCTGAGGCGGGGAATCAGAGCTGGGGAATCAGAGGTGGGGAATCAGAGTTGGGGAATCAGAGGCAGGGAATTGGATGTGCGGAATCAGAGATGGGGAATCAGAGGTGGGGAATCAGAGGCGGTGAATCAGAGATGGGGAATCAGAGGCGGGGAATCAGAGGCAGGAAATCAGACACGGGGATTCAGAGGCTGGGAATCAGACGGGGGGAATCAAAGGCGGGGAATCAGAGCTGGGGAATCTGAGGCAGGGAATCAGAGTTGGGGATTCAGAGGCAGGGAATCAGATATGGGGAAACAGAGGCGGGGAATCAGAGGCGGGAAAACAGAGGCTGGGAATTAGATATGGGGAATCAGAGGTGGGGAATCAGAGGTGGGGAATCAGAGGTGGGGAATCAGAGGCGGGGAGTCAGAGGCAGGGAATCTGACGCCGGGAATCAGAGGCGGGGAATCAGAGCTGGGGAATCAGAGGCGGGGAATCAGAGTTGGGGAATCAGAGGCGGGGAATCAGAGCTGGGGAATCAGAGGCGGGGAATCAGAGTTGGGGAATCAGAGGCGGGGAATCAGATATGGGGAAATAGAGGCGGGGAATCAGATATGGGGAATCAGAGGTGCGGAATCAGAGGTTGGGAATCAGAGGCAGGGAATCAGAGGCGGGGAAACAAAGGCGGGGAATCAGATATGGGGAATCAGAGGTGGCGAATCAAAGGCGGTGAAACAGAGATGGGGAATCAGGGCAGGTAAACATAGGCGGGGAATCAGAGGCGGGGAATCAGAGGCGGGGAATCAGAGGCGGGGAATCAGAGTCGGGGAATCAGAGGCGGGGAATCTGAGGCGGGGAATCAGATGCAGGGAATCAGAGGCGGGGAATCAGAGGCGGGGTATCAGAGGCGGGGAATCAGAGGCCTGGAATCAGAGGCGGGGAATCAGAGGCAGGGAATCAGATGCGGGGAATCAGAGGCGGGGAATCAGAGCTGGGGAATCAGAGGCAGGGTATTAGAGTTGGGGTATCAGAGGCGGGGAATCAGATATGGGGAAACAGAGGTGGGGAATCAGAGGCGGGGAAACAGAGGCAGGGAATCAGATATGGGGAATCAGAGGCGGGGAATCAGAGGTGGGGAATCATAGGCAGGGAATCGGATGTGCGGAATCAGAGATGGGGAATCAGAGGCCGGGAATGAGAGGTGGTGAATCAGATATGGGGAATCAGAGGCGGGGAATCAGAGGCAGAGAATCAGACGCGGGGAATCAGAGGTGGGCAATCAGAGGCGGGGAATCAGATATGGGGAATCAGAGGCGGGGAATCAGAGGCGGGGAAACAGAGGCGGGGAATCAGATATGGGGAATCAGAGGTGGGGCATCAGAAGTTGTGAATCACAGATGGGGAATTAGAGGCGGGGAATCAGAGGCAGGGAATCATACGCGGGGAATCAGAGGAGGGGATTCAGAGCTGGGGAATGAGAAGCGGGGAATCAGAGTTGGGGAATCAGAGGCGGGGAATCAGATATGGGGAATAAGAGGCAGGGAATCAGAGGCGGGGAATCAGAGGCAGGGAATCAGACGCGGGGAATCTGAGGCGGGGAATCAGAGCTGGGGAATCAGAGGTGGGGAATCAGAGTTGGGGAATCAGAGGCATGGAATTGGATGTGCGGAATCAGAGATGGGGAATCAGAGGTGGGGAATCAGAGGCGGTGAATCAGAGATGGGGAATCAGAGGCGGGGAATCAGAGGCAGGAAATCAGACACGGGGATTCAGAGGCTGGGAATCAGACGGGGGGAATCAAAGGCGGGGAATCAGAGCTGGGGAATCTGAGGCAGGGAATCAGAGTTGGGGAATCAGAGGCGGGGAATCAGATATGGGGAATCAGAGGCAGGGAATCAGAGGCGGGGAATCAGATATGGGGAAACAGAGGCGGGGAATCAGAGGCGGGAAAACAGAGGCGGGGAATTAGATATGGGGAATCAGAGGTGGGGAATCAGAGGTGGTGAATCAGCGATGGGGAATCAGAGGCGGGGAATCAGAGGCAGGGAATCGGTCGCCGGGTATCAGAGGCGGGGAATCAGAGCTGGGGAATCAGAGGCGGGGAATCAGAGTTGGGGAATCAGAGGCGGGGAATCAGATATGGGGAAATAGAGGCGGGGAATCAGATATGGGGAATCAGAGGTGTGGAATCAGAGTTTGGGAATCAGAGGCAGGGAATCAGAGGCGGGGAAACAGAGGCGGGGAATCAGATATGGGGAATCAGAGGTGGCGAATCAAAGGTGGTGAAACAGAGATGGGGAATCAGGGCAGGGAATCAGAGGCAGGGAATCAGAGCTGGGGAAACAGAGGCGGGGAATCAGATATGGGGAATCAGAGGTGGGGAATCAGGGGCGGGGAATCAGTGGCAGGGAATCAGAGCTGGGGAATCAGAGGTGGGGAATCAGAGCTGGGGAAACAGAGGCGGGGAATCAGATATTGGGAATCAGAGGTGGGGAATCAGGGGCGGGGAATCAGTGGCAGGGAATCAGAGGCCGGGAATAAAAGGCGGGGAATCAGAGCTGGGGAATCAGAGGCGGGGAATCAGAGATGGGGAATCAGAGGAGGGGAATCAGATATGGGGAAACAGAGGCCGGGAATCAGAGGCAGGGAAACAGAGGCGGGGAATCAGATATGGGGAATCAGAGGTGGGGAATTAGAGGTTGCGAATCAGAGGCGGGGAATCAGAGGCGGGGAATCAGAGGCAGGGAATCGGATGTGCGGAATCAGAGATTGGGAATCAGAGGTGGGGATTCAGAGGTGGTGAATCAGAGAAGGGGAATCAGAGGCTGGGAATCAGAGGCAGGGAATCAGACGCAGGAAATCAGAGGCGGGGAATCATAGCTGGCGAATTAGAGGAGGGGAATCAGAGTTGGGGAATCAGAGGCGGGGAATCAGATATGGGGAAACAGAGGCGGGGAATCAGAGGCGGGGAAACAGAGGCGGGTAATCAGATATGGGGAATCAGAGGTGGGGAATCAGAGGCAGGGAATCAGATGTGCGGAATCAGAGATGGGGAATCAGAGGCAGGGAATCAGAATCAGAAGCAGGGAATCAGAGGCTGGGAATCAGTGGCCGGAATCAGATGCTGGGATCAGAGGCCTGGAATCAGAGGCGGGGAATCAGAGGCCTGGAGTCAGAGGCGGGGAATCAGAGGCAGGGAATCAGATGCGGGGAATCAGAGGCGGGGAATCAGAGCTGGGGAATCAGAGGCAGGGTATTAGAGTTGGGGAATCAGAGGCGGGGAATCAGATATGGGGAAACAGAGGTGGGGAATCAGAGGCGGGGTAACAGAGGCAGGGAATCAGATATGGGGAATCAGAGGCGGGGAATAAGAGGTGGGCAATCAGAGGCGGGGAATCAGATATGGGGAAACAGAGGCGGGGAATCAGAGGCGGGAAAACAGAGGCGGGGAATTAGATATGGGGAATCACAGGTGGGGAATCAGAGGTGGTGAATCAGTGATGGGGAATCACAGGCGGGGAATCAGAGGCAGGGAATAGAACGCGGGGAATCAGAGGCAGGGAATCAGAGCTGGGGAATCAGAGGCGGGGAATCATAGTTGGGAATCAGAGGCGGGGAATCAGATATGGGGAATCAGAGGCAGGGAATCAGAGGCGGGGAATCAGATATGGGGAAACAGAGGCGGGGAATCAGAGGCGGGAAAACAGAGGCGGGGAATTAGATATGGGGAATCAGAGGTGGGGAATCAGAGGTGGTGAATCAGCGATGGGGAATCAGAGGCGGGGAATCAGAGGCAGGGAATCGGACGCCGGGTATCAGAGGCGGGGAATCAGAGCTGGGGAATCAGAGGCGGGGAATCAGAGTTGGGGAATCAGAGGCGGGGAATCAGATATGGGGAAATAGAGGCGGGGAATCAGATATGGGGAATCAGAGGTGTGGAATCAGAGTTTGGGAATCAGAGGCAGGGAATCAGAGGCGGGGAAACAGAGGCGGGGAATCAGATATGGGGAATCAGAGGTGGCGAATCAAAGGTGGTGAAACAGAGATGGGGAATCAGGGCAGGGAATCAGAGGCAGGGAATCAGAGCTGGGGAAACAGAGGCGGGGAATCAGATATGGGGAATCAGAGGTGGGGAATCAGGGGCGGGGAATCAGTGGCAGGGAATCAGAGCTGGGGAATCAGAGGTGGGGAATCAGAGCTGGGGAAACAGAGGCGGGGAATCAGATATTGGGAATCAGAGGTGGGGAATCAGGGGCGGGGAATCAGTGGCAGGGAATCAGAGGCCGGGAATAAAAGGCGGGGAATCAGAGCTGGGGAATCAGAGGCGGGGAATCAGAGATGGGGAATCAGAGGAGGGGAATCAGATATGGGGAAACAGAGGCCGGGAATCAGAGGCAGGGAAACAGAGGCGGGGAATCAGATATGGGGAATCAGAGGTGGGGAATTAGAGGTTGCGAATCAGAGGCGGGGAATCAGAGGCGGGGAATCAGAGGCAGGGAATCGGATGAGCGGAATCAGAGATTGGGAATCAGAGGTGGGGATTCAGAGGTGGTGAATCAGAGAAGGGGAATCAGAGGCTGGGAATCAGAGGCAGGGAATCAGACGCAGGAAATAAGAGGCGGGGAATCATAGCTGGCGAATTAGAGGAGGGGAATCAGAGTTGGGGAATCAGAGGCGGGGAATCAGATAAGGGGAAACAGAGTCGGGGAATCAGAGGCGGGGAAACAGAGGCGGGTAATCAGATATGGGGAATCAGAGGTGGGGAATCAGAGGCAGGGAATCAGATGTGCGGAATCAGAGATGGGGAATCAGAGTCAGGGAATCAGAATCAGAAGCAGGGAATCAGAGGCTGGGAATCAGTGGCCGGAATCAGATGCTGGGATCAGAGGCCTGGAATCAGAGGCGGGGAATCAGAGGCAGGGAATCAGATGCGGGAAATCAGAGGCCTGGAGTCAGAGGCGGGGAATCAGAGGCAGGGAATCAGATGCGGGGAATCAGAGGCGGGGAATCAGAGCTGGGGAATCAGAGGCAGGGTATTAGAGTTGGGGAATCAGAGGCGGGGAATCAGATATGGGGAAACAGAGGTGGGGAATCAGAGGCGGGGTAACAGAGGCAGGGAATCAGATATGGGGAATCAGAGGCGGGGAATAAGAGGTGGGCAATCAGAGGCGGGGAATCAGATATGGGGAAACAGAGGCGGGGAATCAGAGGCGGGAAAACAGAGGCGGGGAATTAGATATGGGGAATCACAGGTGGGGAATCAGAGGTGGTGAATCAGTGATGGGGAATCACAGGCGGGGAATCAGAGGCAGGGAATAGAACGCGGGGAATCAGAGGCAGGGAATCAGAGCTGGGGAATCAGAGGCGGGGAATCATAGTTGGGAATCAGAGGCGGGGAATCAGATATGGGGAAACAGAGGCGAGGAATCAGATATGGGGAATCGGATGCAGGGAATCAGAGGCGGGGAATCAGAGCTGGGGAATCAGAGGCGGGGAATCAGAGTTGGGGCATCAAAGGTGGGGAATTAGATATAGGGAAACAGAGGCGGGGAATCAGAGGCGGGGAAACAGAGGCGGGGAAACAGAGGCGGGGAATCAGATATGGGGAATCAGAGGTGGGGAATCCGAGGTTGGGAATCAGAGGCAGGGAATCAGAGGCGGGGAATCAGAGGCGGGGAAACAGAGGCGGGGAATCAGATATGGGGAATCAGAGGTGGGGCATCAGAAGTTGTGAATCACAGATGGGGAATTAGAGGCGGGGAATCAGAGGCAGGGAATCAGACGCGGGGAATCAGAGGCGGGGATTCAGAGCTGGGGTATCAGAAGCGGGGAATCAGAGTTGGGGAATCAGAGGCGGGGAATCAGATATGGGGAATCAGAGGCAGGGAATCAGAGGCGGGGAATCAGAGGCAGGGAATCAGACGCGGGGAATCTGAGGCGGGGAATCAGAGCTGGGGAATCAGAGGTGGGGAATCAGAGTTGGGGAATCAGAGGCAGGGAATTGGATGTGCGGAATCAGAGATGGGGAATCAGAGGTGGGGAATCAGAGGCGGTGAATCAGAGATGGGGAATCAGAGGCGGGGAATCAGAGGCAGGAAATCAGACACGGGGATTCAGAGGCTGGGAATCAGACGGGGGGAATCAAAGGCGGGGAATCAGAGCTGGGGAATCTGAGGCAGGGAATCAGAGTTGGGGATTCAGAGGCAGGGAATCAGATATGGGGAAACAGAGGCGGGGAATCAGAGGCGGGAAAACAGAGGCTGGGAATTAGATATGGGGAATCAGAGGTGGGGAATCAGAGGTGGGGAATCAGAGGTGGGGAATCAGAGGCGGGGAGTCAGAGGCAGGGAATCTGACGCCGGGAATCAGAGGCGGGGAATCAGAGCTGGGGAATCAGAGGCGGGGAATCAGAGTTGGGGAATCAGAGGCGGGGAATCAGAGCTGGGGAATCAGAGGCGGGGAATCAGAGTTGGGGAATCAGAGGCGGGGAATCAGATATGGGGAAATAGAGGCGGGGAATCAGATATGGGGAATCAGAGGTGTGGAATCAGAGGTTGGGAATCAGAGGCAGGGAATCAGAGGCGGGGAAACAAAGGCGGGGAATCAGATATGGGGAATCAGAGGTGGCGAATCAAAGGCGGTGAAACAGAGATGGGGAATCAGGGCAGGTAAACATAGGCGGGGAATCAGAGGCGGGGAATCAGAGGCGGGGAATCAGAGGCGGGGAATCAGAGTCGGGGAATCAGAGGCGGGGAATCTGAGGCGGGGAATCAGATGCAGGGAATCAGAGGCGGGGAATCAGAGGCGGGGTATCAGAGGCGGGGAATCAGAGGCCTGGAATCAGAGGCGGGGAATCAGAGGCAGGGAATCAGATGCGGGGAATCAGAGGCGGGGAATCAGAGCTGGGGAATCAGAGGCAGGGTATTAGAGTTGGGGTATCAGAGGCGGGGAATCAGATATGGGGAAACAGAGGTGGGGAATCAGAGGCGGGGAAACAGAGGCAGGGAATCAGATATGGGGAATCAGAGGCGGGGAATCAGAGGTGGGGAATCATAGGCAGGGAATCGGATGTGCGGAATCAGAGATGGGGAATCAGAGGCCGGGAATGAGAGGTGGTGAATCAGATATGGGGAATCAGAGGCGGGGAATCAGAGGCAGAGAATCAGACGCGGGGAATCAGAGGTGGGCAATCAGAGGCGGGGAATCAGATATGGGGAATCAGAGGCGGGGAATCAGAGGCGGGGAAACAGAGGCGGGGAATCAGATATGGGGAATCAGAGGTGGGGCATCAGAAGTTGTGAATCACAGATGGGGAATTAGAGGCGGGGAATCAGAGGCAGGGAATCATACGCGGGGAATCAGAGGAGGGGATTCAGAGCTGGGGAATGAGAAGCGGGGAATCAGAGTTGGGGAATCAGAGGCGGGGAATCAGATATGGGGAATAAGAGGCAGGGAATCAGAGGCGGGGAATCAGAGGCAGGGAATCAGACGCGGGGAATCTGAGGCGGGGAATCAGAGCTGGGGAATCAGAGGTGGGGAATCAGAGTTGGGGAATCAGAGGCATGGAATTGGATGTGCGGAATCAGAGATGGGGAATCAGAGGTGGGGAATCAGAGGCGGTGAATCAGAGATGGGGAATCAGAGGCGGGGAATCAGAGGCAGGAAATCAGACACGGGGATTCAGAGGCTGGGAATCAGACGGGGGGAATCAAAGGCGGGGAATCAGAGCTGGGGAATCTGAGGCAGGGAATCAGAGTTGGGGAATCAGAGGCGGGGAATCAGATATGGGGAATCAGAGGCAGGGAATCAGAGGCGGGGAATCAGATATGGGGAAACAGAGGCGGGGAATCAGAGGCGGGAAAACAGAGGCGGGGAATTAGATATGGGGAATCAGAGGTGGGGAATCAGAGGTGGTGAATCAGCGATGGGGAATCAGAGGCGGGGAATCAGAGGCAGGGAATCGGTCGCCGGGTATCAGAGGCGGGGAATCAGAGCTGGGGAATCAGAGGCGGGGAATCAGAGTTGGGGAATCAGAGGCGGGGAATCAGATATGGGGAAATAGAGGCGGGGAATCAGATATGGGGAATCAGAGGTGTGGAATCAGAGTTTGGGAATCAGAGGCAGGGAATCAGAGGCGGGGAAACAGAGGCGGGGAATCAGATATGGGGAATCAGAGGTGGCGAATCAAAGGTGGTGAAACAGAGATGGGGAATCAGGGCAGGGAATCAGAGGCAGGGAATCAGAGCTGGGGAAACAGAGGCGGGGAATCAGATATGGGGAATCAGAGGTGGGGAATCAGGGGCGGGGAATCAGTGGCAGGGAATCAGAGCTGGGGAATCAGAGGTGGGGAATCAGAGCTGGGGAAACAGAGGCGGGGAATCAGATATTGGGAATCAGAGGTGGGGAATCAGGGGCGGGGAATCAGTGGCAGGGAATCAGAGGCCGGGAATAAAAGGCGGGGAATCAGAGCTGGGGAATCAGAGGCGGGGAATCAGAGATGGGGAATCAGAGGAGGGGAATCAGATATGGGGAAACAGAGGCCGGGAATCAGAGGCAGGGAAACAGAGGCGGGGAATCAGATATGGGGAATCAGAGGTGGGGAATTAGAGGTTGCGAATCAGAGGCGGGGAATCAGAGGCGGGGAATCAGAGGCAGGGAATCGGATGTGCGGAATCAGAGATTGGGAATCAGAGGTGGGGATTCAGAGGTGGTGAATCAGAGAAGGGGAATCAGAGGCTGGGAATCAGAGGCAGGGAATCAGACGCAGGAAATCAGAGGCGGGGAATCATAGCTGGCGAATTAGAGGAGGGGAATCAGAGTTGGGGAATCAGAGGCGGGGAATCAGATATGGGGAAACAGAGGCGGGGAATCAGAGGCGGGGAAACAGAGGCGGGTAATCAGATATGGGGAATCAGAGGTGGGGAATCAGAGGCAGGGAATCAGATGTGCGGAATCAGAGATGGGGAATCAGAGGCAGGGAATCAGAATCAGAAGCAGGGAATCAGAGGCTGGGAATCAGTGGCCGGAATCAGATGCTGGGATCAGAGGCCTGGAATCAGAGGCGGGGAATCAGAGGCCTGGAGTCAGAGGCGGGGAATCAGAGGCAGGGAATCAGATGCGGGGAATCAGAGGCGGGGAATCAGAGCTGGGGAATCAGAGGCAGGGTATTAGAGTTGGGGAATCAGAGGCGGGGAATCAGATATGGGGAAACAGAGGTGGGGAATCAGAGGCGGGGTAACAGAGGCAGGGAATCAGATATGGGGAATCAGAGGCGGGGAATAAGAGGTGGGCAATCAGAGGCGGGGAATCAGATATGGGGAAACAGAGGCGGGGAATCAGAGGCGGGAAAACAGAGGCGGGGAATTAGATATGGGGAATCACAGGTGGGGAATCAGAGGTGGTGAATCAGTGATGGGGAATCACAGGCGGGGAATCAGAGGCAGGGAATAGAACGCGGGGAATCAGAGGCAGGGAATCAGAGCTGGGGAATCAGAGGCGGGGAATCATAGTTGGGAATCAGAGGCGGGGAATCAGATATGGGGAAACAGAGGCGAGGAATCAGATATGGGGAATCGGATGCAGGGAATCAGAGGCGGGGAATCAGAGCTGGGGAATCAGAGGCGGGGAATCAGAGTTGGGGCATCAAAGGTGGGGAATTAGATATAGGGAAACAGAGGCGGGGAATCAGAGGCGGGGAAACAGAGGCGGGGAAACAGAGGCGGGGAATCAGATATGGGGAATCAGAGGTGGGGAATCCGAGGTTGGGAATCAGAATCAGAAGCAGGGAATCAGAGGCCGGAATCAGATGCTGGGAATCAGAGGCCTGGAATCAGAGGCGGGGAATCAGAGGCAGGGAATCAGATGCGGGGAATCAGAGGCGGGGAATCAGATATGGGGAAACAGAGGTGGGGAATCAGAGGCGGGGAAACAGAGGCAGGGAATCAGAGCTGGGGAATCAGAGGCGGGGAATCAGAGTTGGGGCATCAAAGGTGGGGAATTAGATATAGGGAAACAGAGGCGGGGAATCAGAGGCGGGGAAACAGAGGCGGGGAAACAGAGGCGGGGAATCAGATATGGGGAATCAGAGGCCGGGAATGAGAGGTGGTGAATCAGATATGGGGAATCAGAGGCGGGGAATGAGAGGCAGAGAATCAGACGCGGGGAATCAGAGGTGGGCAATCAGAGGCGGGGAATCAGATATGGGGAATCAGAGGCGGGGAATCAGAGGCGGGGAAACAGAGGCGGGGAATCAGATATGGGGAATCAGAGGTGGGGCATCAGAAGTTGTGAATCACAGATGGGGAATTAGAGGCGGGGAATCAGAGGCAGGGAATCATACGCGGGGAATCAGAGGCGGGGATTCAGAGCTGGGGAATGAGAAGCGGGGAATCAGAGTTGGGGAATCAGAGGCGGGGAATTAGATATGGGGAATAAGAGGCAGGGAATCAGAGGCGGGGAATCAGAGGCAGGGAATCAGACGCGGGGAATCTGAGGCGGGGAATCAGAGCTGGGGAATCAGAGGTGGGGAATCAGAGTTGGGGAATCAGAGGCATGGAATTGGATGTGCGGAATCAGAGATGGGGAATCAGAGGTGGGGAATCAGAGGCGGTGAATCAGAGATGGGGAATCAGAGGCGGGGAATCAGAGGCAGGAAATCAGACACGGGGATTCAGAGGCTGGGAATCAGACGGGGGGAATCAAAGGCGGGGAATCAGAGCTGGGGAATCTGAGGCAGGGAATCAGAGTTGGGGAATCAGAGGCGGGGAATCAGATATGGGGAATCAGAGGCAGGGAATCAGAGGCGGGGAATCAGATATGAGGAAACAGAGGCGGGGAATCAGAGGCGGGAAAACAGAGGCGGGGAATTAGATATGGGGAATCAGAGGTGGGGAATCAGAGGTGGTGAATCAGCGATGGGGAATCAGAGGCGGGGAATCAGAGGCAGGGAATCGGACGCCGGGTATCAGAGGCGGGGAATCAGAGCTGGGGAATCAGAGGCGGGGAATCAGAGTTGGGGAATCAGAGGCGGGGAATCAGATATGGGGAAATAGAGGCGGGGAATCAGATATGGGGATTCAGAGGTGTGGAATCAGAGTTTGGGAATCAGAGGCAGGGAATCAGAGGCGGGGAAACAGAGGCGGGGAATCAGATATGGGGAATCAGAGGTGGCGAATCAAAGGTGGTGAAACAGAGATGGGGAATCAGGGCAGGGAATCAGAGGCAGGGAATCAGAGCTGGGGAAACAGAGGCGGGGAATCAGATATGGGGAATCAGAGGTGGGGAATCAGGGGCGGGGAATCAGTGGCAGGGAATCAGAGCTGGGGAATCAGAGGTGGGGAATCAGAGCTGGGGAAACAGAGGCGGGGAATCAGATATTGGGAATCAGAGGTGGGGAATCAGGGGCGGGGAATCAGTGGCAGGGAATCAGAGGCCGGGAATAAAAGGCGGGGAATCAGAGCTGGGGAATCAGAGGCGGGGAATCAGAGATGGGGAATCAGAGGAGGGGAATCAGATATGGGGAAACAGAGGCCTGGAATCAGAGGCAGGGAAACAGAGGCGGGGAATCAGATATGCGGAATCAGAGGTGGGGAATTAGAGGTTGCGAATCAGAGGCGGGGAATCAGAGGCGGGGAATCAGAGGCAGGGAATCGGATGTGCGGAATCAGAGATTGGGAATCAGAGGTGGGGATTCAGAGGTGGTGAATCAGAGAAGGGGAATCAGAGGCTGGGAATCAGAGGCAGGGAATCAGACGCAGGAAATCAGAGGCGGGGAATCATAGCTGGCGAATTAGAGGAGGGGAATCAGAGTTGGGGAATCAGAGGCGGGGAATCAGATAAGGGGAAACAGAGTCGGGGAATCAGAGGCGGGGAAACAGAGGCGGGTAATCAGATATGGGGAATCAGAGGTGGGGAATCAGAGGCAGGGAATCAGATGTGCGGAATCAGAGATGGGGAATCAGAGGCAGGGAATCAGAATCAGAAGCAGGGAATCAGAGGCTGGGAATCAGTGGCCGGAATCAGATGCTGGGATCAGAGGCCTGGAATCAGAGGCGGGGAATCAGAGGCAGGGAATCAGATGCGGGAAATCAGAGGCCTGGAGTCAGAGGCGGGGAATCAGAGGCAGGGAATCAGATGCGGGGAATCAGAGGCGGGGAATCAGAGCTGGGGAATCAGAGGCAGGGTATTAGAGTTGGGGAATCAGAGGCGGGGAATCAGATATGGGGAAACAGAGGTGGGGAATCAGAGGCGGGGTAACAGAGGCAGGGAATCAGATATGGGGAATCAGAGGCGGGGAATAAGAGGTGGGCAATCAGAGGCGGGGAATCAGATATGGGGAAACAGAGGCGGGGAATCAGAGGCGGGAAAACAGAGGCGGGGAATTAGATATGGGGAATCACAGGTGGGGAATCAGAGGTGGTGAATCAGTGATGGGGAATCACAGGCGGGGAATCAGAGGCAGGGAATAGAACGCGGGGAATCAGAGGCAGGGAATCAGAGCTGGGGAATCAGAGGCGGGGAATCATAGTTGGGAATCAGAGGCGGGGAATCAGATATGGGGAAACAGAGGCGAGGAATCAGATATGGGGAATCGGATGCAGGGAATCAGAGGCGGGGAATCAGATCTGGGGAATCAGAGGCGGGGAATCAGAGTTGGGGCATCAAAGGTGGGGAATTAGATATAGGGAAACAGAGGCGGGGAATCAGAGGCGGGGAAACAGAGGCGGGGAAACAGAGGCGGGGAATCAGATATGGGGAATCAGAGGTGGGGAATCCGAGGTTGGGAATCAGAGGCAGGGAATCAGAGGCGGGGAATCAGAGGCGGGGACACAGAGGCGGGGAATCAGATATGGGGAATCAGAGGTGGGGCATCAGAAGTTGTGAATCACAGATGGGGAATTAGAGGCGGGGAATCAGAGGCAGGGAATCAGACGCGGGGAATCAGAGGCGGGGATTCAGAGCTGGGGTATCAGAAGCGGGGAATCAGAGTTGGGGAATCAGAGGCGGGGAATCAGATATGGGGAATCAGAGGCAGGGAATCAGAGGCGGGGAATCAGAGGCAGGGAATCAGACGCGGGGAATCTGAGGCGGGGAATCAGAGCTGGGGAATCAGAGGTGGGGAATCAGAGTTGGGGAATCAGAGGCAGGGAATTGGATGTGCGGAATCAGAGATGGGGAATCAGAGGTGGGGAATCAGAGGCGGTGAATCAGAGATGGGGAATCAGAGGCGGGGAATCAGAGGCAGGAAATCAGACACGGGGATTCAGAGGCTGGGAATCAGACGGGGGGAATCAAAGGCTGGGAATCAGAGCTGGGGAATCTGAGGCAGGGAATCAGAGTTGGGGATTCAGAGGCAGGGAATCAGATATGGGGAAACAGAGGCGGGGAATCAGAGGCGGGAAAACAGAGGCTGGGAATTAGATATGGGGAATCAGAGGTGGGGAATCAGAGGTGGGGAATCAGAGGTGGGGAATCAGAGGCGGGGAGTCAGAGGCAGGGAATCTGACGCCGGGAATCAGAGGCGGGAAATCAGAGCTGGGGAATCAGAGGCGGGGAATCAGAGTTGGGGAATCAGAGGCGGGGAATCAGAGCTGGGGAATCAGAGGCGGGGAATCAGAGTTGGGGAATCAGAGGCGGGGAATCAGATATGGGGAAATAGAGGCGGGGAATCAGATATGGGGAATCAGAGGTGCGGAATCAGAGGTTGGGAATCAGAGGCAGGGAATCAGAGGCGGGGAAACAAAGGCGGGGAATCAGATATGGGGAATCAGAGGTGGCGAATCAAAGGCGGTGAAACAGAGATGGGGAATCAGGGCAGGTAAACATAGGCGGGGAATCAGAGGCGGGGAATCAGAGGCGGGGAATCAGAGGCGGGGAATCAGAGTCGGGGAATCAGAGGCGGGGAATCTGAGGCGGGGAATCAGATGCAGGGAAGCAGAGGCGGGGAATCAGAGGCGGGGTATCAGAGGCGGGGAATCAGAGGCCTGGAATCAGAGGCGGGGAATCAGAGGCAGGGAATCAGATGCGGGGAATCAGAGGCGGGGAATCAGAGCTGGGGAATCAGAGGCAGGGTATTAGAGTTGGGGTATCAGAGCCGGGGAATCAGATATGGGGAAACAGAGGTGGGGAATCAGAGGCGGGGAAACAGAGGCAGGGAATCAGATATGGGGAATCAGAGGCGGGGAATCAGAGGTGGGGAATCATAGGCAGGGAATCGGATGTGCGGAATCAGAGATGGGGAATCAGAGGCCGGGAATGAGAGGTGGTGAATCAGATATGGGGAATCAGAGGCGGGGAATCAGAGGCAGAGAATCAGACGCGGGGAATCAGAGGTGGGCAATCAGAGGCGGGGAATCAGATATGGGGAATCAGAGGCGGGGAATCAGAGGCGGGGAAACAGAGGCGGGGAATCAGATATGGGGAATCAGAGGTGGGGCATCAGAAGTTGTGAATCACAGATGGGGAATTAGAGGCGGGGAATCAGAGGCAGGGAATCATACGCGGGGAATCAGAGGCGGGGATTCAGAGCTGGGGAATGAGAAGCGGGGAATCAGAGTTGGGGAATCAGAGGCGGGGAATCAGATATGGGGAATAAGAGGCAGGGAATCAGAGGCGGGGAATCAGAGGCAGGGAATCAGACGCGGGGAATCTGAGGCGGGGAATCAGAGCTGGGGAATCAGAGGTGGGGAATCAGAGTTGGGGAATCAGAGGCATGGAATTGGATGTGCGGAATCAGAGATGGGGAATCAGAGGTGGGGAATCAGAGGCGGTGAATCAGAGATGGGGAATCAGAGGCGGGGAATCAGAGGCAGGAAATCAGACACGGGGATTCAGAGGCTGGGAATCAGACGGGGGGAATCAAAGGCGGGGAATCAGAGCTGGGGAATCTGAGGCAGGGAATCAGAGTTGGGGAATCAGAGGCGGGGAATCAGATATGGGGAATCAGAGGCAGGGAATCAGAGGCGGGGAATCAGATATGGGGAAACAGAGGCGGGGAATCAGAGGCGGGAAAACAGAGGCGGGGAATTAGATATGGGGAATCAGAGGTGGGGAATCAGAGGTGGTGAATCAGCGATGGGGAATCAGAGGCGGGGAATCAGAGGCAGGGAATCGGTCGCCGGGTATCAGAGGCGGGGAATCAGAGCTGGGGAATCAGAGGCGGGGAATCAGAGTTGGGGAATCAGAGGCGGGGAATCAGATATGGGGAAATAGAGGCGGGGAATCAGATATGGGGAATCAGAGGTGTGGAATCAGAGTTTGGGAATCAGAGGCAGGGAATCAGAGGCGGGGAAACAGAGGCGGGGAATCAGATATGGGGAATCAGAGGTGGCGAATCAAAGGTGGTGAAACAGAGATGGGGAATCAGGGCAGGGAATCAGAGGCAGGGAATCAGAGCTGGGGAAACAGAGGCGGGGAATCAGATATGGGGAATCAGAGGTGGGGAATCAGGGGCGGGGAATCAGTGGCAGGGAATCAGAGCTGGGGAATCAGAGGTGGGGAATCAGAGCTGGGGAAACAGAGGCGGGGAATCAGATATTGGGAATCAGAGGTGGGGAATCAGGGGCGGGGAATCAGTGGCAGGGAATCAGAGGCCGGGAATAAAAGGCGGGGAATCAGAGCTGGGGAATCAGAGGCGGGGAATCAGAGATGGGGAATCAGAGGAGGGGAATCAGATATGGGGAAACAGAGGCCGGGAATCAGAGGCAGGGAAACAGAGGCGGGGAATCAGATATGGGGAATCAGAGGTGGGGAATTAGAGGTTGCGAATCAGAGGCGGGGAATCAGAGGCGGGGAATCAGAGGCAGGGAATCGGATGTGCGGAATCAGAGATTGGGAATCAGAGGTGGGGATTCAGAGGTGGTGAATCAGAGAAGGGGAATCAGAGGCTGGGAATCAGAGGCAGGGAATCAGACGCAGGAAATCAGAGGCGGGGAATCATAGCTGGCGAATTAGAGGAGGGGAATCAGAGTTGGGGAATCAGAGGCGGGGAATCAGATATGGGGAAACAGAGGCGGGGAATCAGAGGCGGGGAAACAGAGGCGGGTAATCAGATATGGGGAATCAGAGGTGGGGAATCAGAGGCAGGGAATCAGATGTGCGGAATCAGAGATGGGGAATCAGAGGCAGGGAATCAGAATCAGAAGCAGGGAATCAGAGGCTGGGAATCAGTGGCCGGAATCAGATGCTGGGATCAGAGGCCTGGAATCAGAGGCGGGGAATCAGAGGCAGGGAATCAGATGCGGGAAATCAGAGGCCTGGAGTCAGAGGCGGGGAATCAGAGGCAGGGAATCAGATGCGGGGAATCAGAGGCGGGGAATCAGAGCTGGGGAATCAGAGGCAGGGTATTAGAGTTGGGGAATCAGAGGCGGGGAATCAGATATGGGGAAACAGAGGTGGGGAATCAGAGGCGGGGTAACAGAGGCAGGGAATCAGATATGGGGAATCAGAGGCGGGGAATAAGAGGTGGGCAATCAGAGGCGGGGAATCAGATATGGGGAAACAGAGGCGGGGAATCAGAGGCGGGAAAACAGAGGCGGGGAATTAGATATGGGGAATCACAGGTGGGGAATCAGAGGTGGTGAATCAGTGATGGGGAATCACAGGCGGGGAATCAGAGGCAGGGAATAGAACGCGGGGAATCAGAGGCAGGGAATCAGAGCTGGGGAATCAGAGGCGGGGAATCATAGTTGGGAATCAGAGGCGGGGAATCAGATATGGGGAAACAGAGGCGAGGAATCAGATATGGGGAATCGGATGCAGGGAATCAGAGGCGGGGAATCAGAGCTGGGGAATCAGAGGCGGGGAATCAGAGTTGGGGCATCAAAGGTGGGGAATTAGATATAGGGAAACAGAGGCGGGGAATCAGAGGCGGGGAAACAGAGGCGGGGAAACAGAGGCGGGGAATCAGATATGGGGAATCAGAGGTGGGGAATCCGAGGTTGGGAATCAGAGGCAGGGAATCAGAGGCGGGGAATCAGAGGCGGGGAAACAGAGGCGGGGAATCAGATATGGGGAATCAGAGGTGGGGCATCAGAAGTTGTGAATCACAGATGGGGAATTAGAGGCGGGGAATCAGAGGCAGGGAATCAGACGCGGGGAATCAGAGGCGGGGATTCAGAGCTGGGGTATCAGAAGCGGGGAATCAGAGTTGGGGAATCAGAGGCGGGGAATCAGATATGGGGAATCAGAGGCAGGGAATCAGAGGCGGGGAATCAGAGGCAGGGAATCAGACGCGGGGAATCTGAGGCGGGGAATCAGAGCTGGGGAATCAGAGGTGGGGAATCAGAGTTGGGGAATCAGAGGCAGGGAATTGGATGTGCGGAATCAGAGATGGGGAATCAGAGGTGGGGAATCAGAAGCGGTGAATCAGAGATGGGGAATCAGAGGCGGGGAATCAGAGGCAGGAAATCAGACACGGGGATTCAGAGGCTGGGAATCAGACGGGGGGAATCAAAGGCGGGGAATCAGAGCTGGGGAATCTGAGGCAGGGAATCAGAGTTGGGGATTCAGAGGCAGGGAATCAGATATGGGGAAACAGAGGCGGGGAATCAGAGGCGGGAAAACAGAGGCTGGGAATTAGATATGGGGAATCAGAGGTGGGGAATCAGAGGTGGGGAATCAGAGGTGGGGAATCAGAGGCGGGGAGTCAGAGGCAGGGAATCTGACGCCGGGAATCAGAGGCGGGGAATCAGAGCTGGGGAATCAGAGGCGGGGAATCAGAGTTGGGGAATCAGAGGCGGGGAATCAGATATGGGGAAATAGAGGCGGGGAATCAGATATGGGGAATCAGAGGTGCGGAATCAGAGGTTGGGAATCAGAGGCAGGGAATCAGAGGCGGGGAAACAAAGGCGGGGAATCAGATATGGGGAATCAGAGGTGGCGAATCAAAGGCGGTGAAACAGAGATGGGGAATCAGGGCAGGTAAACATAGGCGGGGAATCAGAGGCGGGGAATCAGAGGCGGGGAATCAGAGGCGGGGAATCAGAGTCGGGGAATCAGAGGCGGGGAATCTGAGGCGGGGAATCAGATGCAGGGAATCAGAGGCGGGGAATCAGAGGCGGGGTATCAGAGGCGGGGAATCAGAGGCGCGGAATCAGAGGCGGGGAATCAGAGGCATGGAATCAGAGACGGGGAATCAGAGGCGGGGAATCAGAAGTGGGGAATCAGAGGTGGGAAATCAGAGGCTGGGAATCAGAGGCGGGGATTCAGAGGCGGGGAATCAGAGGCTGGGTATCGGAGGCGGGCAATCAGATGCAGGGAATCAGAGGCAGGGAATCAGAGGCAGGGAATCAGAGGCAGGGAACCTGAGATGGCGAATATGAGGTGGTGAATCAGAGGCGGGGAAACAGTCGGGTAAACCGAGGCGGGGAATCAGAGGCAGGGAATCAGCCGCGGGGAATCAGAGGCAGGGAATCAGATGAAGGGAATCTGATGCAGGGAATCTGAGGCAGGGTATCTGAGGCAGGGAATCTGTGGCAGGGAATCTGATGCGGGTTATCAGAAGGGGGAAATGAGATGTGGGAAACGAGATGCAGAGAAAGAGGCACGGAAATAGAGGCAGGGAAAGAGAGGCAGTGTATCAGAGGCGGGTAATCAGAGGCGTGGAATCAGAGGCGGGGAATCAGAGACACAGAAAGAGAGGCGTGGAATCAGAGGTGCGGAATC
The DNA here is from genome assembly GCF_036971445.1 of Narcine bancroftii. Classification (NCBI taxonomy): domain Eukaryota; kingdom Metazoa; phylum Chordata; class Chondrichthyes; order Torpediniformes; family Narcinidae; genus Narcine; species Narcine bancroftii. The sequence goes on along the minus strand of NC_091474.1, from coordinate 106,321,253 downwards.
AGAGCCGGTGAATCTGAGCCGGGAAATCAGAAGCAGAGCAACAGAGGTGGTGAAACATGGGTGCGGAATCGGACACGGGGAATCAGAGGTGGGGACTCAGAGGCCGGGAATCAGAGGCAGGGAATCAGAGGCAGGTTATCAGAGGCAGGGAATCAGAGGTGGGAAATCAGAGGCGGGGAATCAGAGGCGGCGAATCAGAGGCGGGGAATCAGAGGCGGGGAATCAGAGGCGGAGAATCAGAGGCGGGCAATCAGATGCAGGAAATCAGAGGCAGGGAATCAGAGGCAGGGAATCAGAGGCAGGGAATCTGAGGCAGGGAATCAGAGGTGGGGAATCAGAGGCGGGGAATCAGAGGCAGGGAATCAGATGAAGGGAATCTGATGCAGGGAATCTGAGGCAGGGAATCTGAGGCAGGGAATCTGTGGCAGGGAATCTGATGCGGGTTATCAGAAGGGGGAAATGAGATGTGGGAAACGAGATGCAGAGAAAGAGGCACGGAAATAGAGGCAGGGAAAGACAGGCAGGGAATCAGAGGCGGGGAATCAGAGGTGGGGAATCAGAGGCTGGGAATCAGAGGCGGGCAATCAGAGGGGGGAATCAGAGGTGGGGAATCAGAGGCAGGGAATCAGAGGCAGGGAATCAGAGGCGGGAAATCAGAGGCGGCGAATCTGAGGCGTGGAATCAGAGGTGGGGAAAGAGATGTGGGGAAACGTAGGCCAGGAAAGTTGCGCGGAAAGGGAGGCGGTGAATCAGAGGCGGGGAATCAGAGGCGCGGAATCAGAGGCGGGGAATCAGAGGCGGGGATTCAGAGCTGGGGAATCAGAGGCGGGGAATCAGAGTTGGGGAATCAGAGGCAGGGAATCAGATATGGGGAATCAGAGGCGGGGAATCACAGGCGGGGAAACAGAGGCCGGGAATCAGATGTGGGGAATCAGAGGTGGGGAATCAGGGGCAGGGAATCAGTGGCAGGGAATCAGAGGCGGGGAATCAGAGGCGGGGAATCAAAGGCAGGGAATCAGACACGGGGAATCAGAGGCGGGGAATCAGAGATGGGGAATCAGAGGCGGGGAATCAGAGGCAGGGAATCGGATGCCGGGAATCAGAGTCGGGGAATCAGAGCTGGGGAATCAGAGGCGGGGAATCAGAGTTGGGGAATCAGATATGGGGAAATAGAGGCGGGGAATCAGATATGGGGAATCAGAGGTGTGGAATCAGAGGTTGGGAATCAGAGGCTGGGAATCAGAGGTGGCAATCAGAGGCGGGGAATCAGATATGGGGAATCAGAGGCGGGGAATCAGAGGCTGGGAAACAGAGGCGGGGAATCAAATATAGGGAATCAGAGGTGGGGAATCAGAGGTTGTGAATCAGAGATGGTGAATCAAGGCGGGGAATCAGAGGCAGGGAATCAGACGCGGGGAATCAGAGGCGGGGATTCAGAGCTGGGGAATCAGAGGCGGGGAATCAGTGGCAGGGAATCAGAGGCGGGGAATCAGAGGCGGGGAATCAAAGGCAGGGAATCAGACACGGGGAATCAGAGGCGGGGAATCAGAGATGGGGAATCAGAGGCGGGGAATCAGAGGCAGGGAATCGGATGCCGGGAATCAGAGTCGGGGAATCAGAGCTGGGGAATCAGAGGCGGGGAATCAGAGTTGGGGAATCAGAGGCGGGGAATCAGATATGGGGAAATAGAGGCGGGGAATCAGATATGGGGAATCAGAGGTGTGGAATCAGAGGTTGGGAATCAGAGGCAGGGAATCAGAGTCGGGGAAACAGAGGCGGGGAATCAGATATGGGGAATCAGAGGTGGCGAATCAAAGGCGGTGAAACAGAGATGGGGAATCAGGGCAGGGAATCAGAGGCAGGGAATCAAACACGGGGAATCAGAGCTGGGGAATCAGAGGCGGGGAATCAGAGTTGGGAATCAGAGGCGGGGAATCAGAGGCGGGGAAACAGAGGCGGGGAATCAGATATGGGGAATCAGAGGTGGGGAATCCGAGGTTGGGAATCAGAGGCAGGGAATCAGAGGCGGAAAATCAGAGGCGGGGAATCAGAGGAAGGGAATCAGATGTGCGGAATCGGAGATGGGGAATCAGAGGCAGGGAATCAGAGGCGGGGAATCAGAGGCGGGGAATCAGAGGCCGGGAATCAGATATGGGGAAACAGAGGCGGGGAATCCGAGTCGGGGAAACAGAGGCGGGGAATCAGATATGGGGAATCAGAGGTGGGGAATCAGAGGTTGGGAATCAGAGGCAGGGAATCAGAGGCTTGGAATCAGGTGCAGGGAATCAGATGCGGGGAATCAGAGGCGGGGAATCAGAGCTGGGGAATCAGAGGTGGGGAATCAGATTTGGGGAATCAGAGGCGGGGACTTAGATATTGGGAAACAGAGGCGGGGAATCAGAGGCGGGGAAACCCAGGTGGGGAATCAGATATGGGGAATCAGAGGTGGGGAATCAGAGGCAAGGAATCAGATGTGCGGAATCAGAGATGGGGAATCAGAGGCAGGGAATCAGAATCAGAAGCAGGGAATCAGAGGCCGGGAATCAAAGGCCGGAATCATATGCTGGGAATCAGAGGCCTGGAATCAGAGGCGGGGAATCAGAGGCAGGGAATCAGATGCGGGGAATCAGAGGCGGGGAATCAGAGCTGGGGAATCAGAGGCGGGGATTCAGAGTTGGGGAATCAGAGGCGGGGAATCAGAGGCGGGGAAACAGAGGCGGGGAATCAGATATGGGGAATCAGAGGTGGGGAATCAGAGGTTGGGAATCAGAAGCAGGGAATCAGAGGCGGGGAATCAGAGGCGGGGAATCAGAGGCAGGGAATCCGATGTGCGGAATCGGAGATGGGGAATCAGAGGCGGGGAATCAGATATGGGGAATCAGAGGTGGGGAATCAGAGGTTGGGAATCAGAGGCAGGGAATCAGAGGCTGGGAATCAGATGCAGGGAATCAGATGCGGGAAATCAGAGGCGGGGAATCAGAGCTGGGGAATCAGAGGTGGGGAATCAGAGTTGGGGAATCAGAGTCGGGGACTTAGATATGGGGAAACAGAGGCGGGGAATCAGAGGCGGGGAAACAGACGCGGGGAATCAGAGGCGGGGATTCAGAGCTGGGGAATCAGAGGTGGGGAATCAGAGTTGGGGAATCAGAGGCGGGGAATCAGATATGGGTAATCAGAGGCGGGGAATCAGAGGCGGGGAAACAGAGGCAGGGAATCAGATATGGGGAATCAGAGGTGGGGTATCAGGGGCAGGGAATCAGTGGCAGGGAATCAGAGGCGGGGAATCAGAGGCGGGGAATCAGAGGCAGGGAATCAGACACGGGGAATCAGATATGGGGAAACAGAGGCGGGGAATCAGAGGCGGGCAAACAGAGGCGGGGAATTAGATATGGGGAATCAGAGGTGGGGAATCAGAGGTGGTGAATCAGAGATGGGGAATCACAGGCGGGGAATCAGAGGCAGGGAATAGAACGCGGGGAATCAGAGGCGGGGAATCAGAGCTGGGGAATCAGAGGCGGGGAATCATAGTTGGGAATCAGAGGCGGGGAATCAGATAGGGGGAAACAGAGGCGGGGAATCAAAGGCGGGGAAACAGAGGCGGGGAATCAGATATGGGGAATCGGATGCGGGGAATCAGAGGCGGGGAATCAGAGCTGGGGAATCAGAGGCGGGGTATCAGAGTTGGGGCATCTGAGGTGGGGAATTAGATATGGGGAAATAGAGGCGGGGAATCAGAGGCGGGGAAACAGAGGCGAGGAATCAGATATGGGGAATCAGAGGTGGGGAATCAGAGGCAGGGAATCAGATGTGCGGAATCAGAGATGGGGAATCAGAGGCAGGGAATCAGAATCAGAAGCGGGGAATCAGAGGCCGGGAATCAGAGGCCGGGATTCAGATGCCGGGAATAAGAGGCCGGGAATCAGAGGTGGGGAATCAGAGTCCGGGAATCAGAGATGGGGATTCAGAGGCGGGGAATGATATATGGGGAATCAGAGGCGGGGAATCAGAGGTGGGGTAAGAGAGGTGGGGAATCAGATATGGGGAATCAGAGGTGGCGAATCAAAGGTGGTGAATCAGAGATGGGGAATCAGAGGCGGGGAATCAGAGGCAGGGAATCAAACACGGGGAATCAGAGGCGGGGTATCAGAGCTGGGGAATCGGAGGCGGGGAATCAGAGTTGGGGAATCAGAGGCGGGGAATCAGATATGGGGAAACAGGGGCGGGGAATCAGAGGCAGGGAAACAGAGGCGGGGAATCAGATATGGGGAATCAGGGGTGGGGAATCAGGTTGGGAATCAGAGGCAGGGAATCAGAGGCGTGGAAACATGGCGGGGATTCAGATATGGGGAATCAGAGGTGGGGAATCAGGGGCGTGGAATCAGAGGCAGGGAATTAGATGTGGTGAATCAGAGATGGGGAATCAGAGGCAGGGAATCAGAATCAGAAGCGGGGTATCAGTGGCCGGGAATCAGAGGAAGGTAATCAGAGGCAGGGGATCAAACACGGGGAATCAGAGGCTGGGAATCAGAGCTGGGGAATCAGAGGCGGGGAATCAGAGCTGGGGAATCACAGGCGGGGAATCAGAGATGGGGAATCAAGGGGGGAATCAGAGGCAGGGAATCAGATGCGGGGAATCAGAGGCGGGGAATCATAGATGGCGAATCAGAGGCGGGGAATCAGAGGTGGGCAATCAGAGGATGGGAATCAGATATGGGGAATCAGAGGCGGAGAATCAGAGCTGGGGAATCACAGGCGGGGAATCAGAGTTGGGGAATCAGAGGCGGGGAATCAGATATGGGGAAACAGAGGCGGGAAATCAGAGGCGGTGAAACAGAGGCGGGGAATCAGATATTGGGAATCAGAGGTGGGGAATCAGAGTTGGGGAATCAGAGTCGGGGACTTAGATATGGGGAAACAGAGGCGGGGAATCAGAGGCGGGGAAACAGACGCGGGGAATCAGAGGCGGGGAATCATAGTTGGGAATCAGAGGCGGGGAATCAAAGGCGGGGAAACAGAGGCGGGGAATCAGATATGGGGAATCGGATGCGGGGAATCAGAGGCGGGGAATCAGAGCTGGGGAATCAGAGGCGGGGTATCAGAGTTGGGGCATCTGAGGTGGGGAATTAGATATGGGGAAACAGAGGCGGGGAATCAGAGGCGCGGAAACAGAGGCGAGGAATCAGATATGGGGAATCAGAGGTGAGGAATCAGAGGCAGGGAATCAGATGTGCGGAATCAGAGATGGGGAATCAGAGGCAGGGAATCAGAATCAGAAGCGGGGAATCAGAGGCCGGGAATCAGAGGCCGGGATTCAGATGCCGGGAATAAGAGGCCGGGAATCAGAGGTGGGGAATCAGAGTCCGGGAATCAGAGATGGGGATTCAGAGGCGGGGAATGATATATGGGGAATCAGAGGCGGGGAATCAGAGGTGGGGTAACAGAGGTGGGGAATCAGATATGGGGAATCAGAGGTGGCGAATCAAAGGCGGTGAATCAGAGATGGGGAATCAGAGGCGGGGAATCAGAGGCAGGGAATCAAACACGGGGAATCAGAGGCGGGGAATCAGAGCTGGGGAATCGGAGGCGGGGAATCAGAGTTGGGGAATCAGAGGCGGGGAATCAGATATGGGGAAACAGGGGCGGGGAATCAGAGGCAGGGAAACAGAGGCGGGGAATCAGATATGGGGAATCAGGGGTGGGGAATCAGAGGTTGGGAATCAGAGGCAGGGAATCAGAGGCGTGGAAACAGAGGCGGGGATTCAGATATGGGGAATCAGAGGTGGGGAATCAGGGGCGTGGAATCAGAGGCAGGGAATTAGATGTGGTGAATCAGAGATGGGGAATCAGAGGCAGGGAATCAGAATCAGAAGCGGGGTATCAGTGGCCGGGAATCAGAGGAAGGTAATCAGAGGCAGGGGATCAAACACGGGGAATCAGAGGCTGGGAATCAGAGCTGGGGAATCAGAGGCGGGGAATCAGAGCTGGGGAATCACAGGCGGGGAATCAGAGATGGGGAATCAAGGGGGGAATCAGAGGCAGGGAATCAGATGCGGGGAATCAGAGGCGGGGAATCATAGATGGCGAATCAGAGGCGGGGAATCAGAGGTGGGCAATCAGAGGATGGGAATCAGATATGGGGAATCAGAGGCGGGGAATCAGAGCTGGGGAATCACAGGCGGGGAATCAGAGTTGGGGAATCAGAGGCGGGGAATCAGATATGGGGAAACAGAGGCGGGGAATCAGAGGCGGTGAAACAGAGGCGGGGAATCAGATATTGGGAATCAGAGGTGGGGAATCAGAGGTTGGGAATCAGAGGCCTGGAATCAGAGGCGGGGAATCAGAGGCAGGGAATCAGATGCGGGGAATCAGAGGAGGGGAATCAGAGCTGGGGAATCAAAGGTGGGGAATCAGAGCTGGGGAATCAGAGGCAGGGAATCAGAGGCGGGGAATCAGATATGGGGAATCAGAGGCTGGTATTCAGAGGCGTGGAATCAGAGGCAGGGAATCAGACACGGGGAATCAGATATGGGGAAACAGAGGCGGGGAATTAGAGGCGGGCAAACAGAGGCGGGGAATTAGATATGGGGAATCAGAGGTGGGGAATCAGAGGTGGTGAATCAGAGATGGGGAATCACAGGCGGGGAATCAGAGGCAGGGAATAGAACGCGGGGAATCAGAGGCGGGGAATCAGAGCTGGGGAATCAGAGGCGGGGAATCATAGTTGGGAATCAGAGGCGGGGAATCAGATAGGGGGAAACAGAGGCGGGGAATCAAAGGCGGGGAAACAGAGGCGGGGAATCAGATATGGGGAATCGGATGCGGGGAATCAGAGGCGGGGAATCAGAGCTGGGGAATCAGAGGCGGGGTATCAGAGTTGGGGCATCTGAGGTGGGGAATTAGATATGGGGAAACAGAGGCGGGGAATCAGAGGCGGGGAAACAGAGGCGAGGAATCAGATATGGGGAATCAGAGGTGGGGAATCAGAGGCAGGGAATCAGATGTGCGGAATCAGAGATGGGGAATCAGAGGCAGGGAATCAGAATCAGAAGCGGGGAATCAGAGGCCGGGAATCAGAAGCCGGGATTCAGATGCCGGGAATAAGAGGCCGGGAATCAGAGGTGGGGAATCAGAGTCCGGGAATCAGAGATGGGGATTCAGAGGCGGGGAATGATATATGGGGAATCAGAGGCGGGGAATCAGAGGTGGGGTAAGAGAGGTGGGGAATCAGATATGGGGAATCAGAGGTGGCGAATCAAAGGTGGTGAATCAGAGATGGGGAATCAGAGGCGGGGAATCAGAGGCAGGGAATCAAACACGGGGAATCAGAGGCGGGGTATCAGAGCTGGGGAATCGGAGGCGGGGAATCAGAGTTGGGGAATCAGAGGCGGGGAATCAGATATGGGGAAACAGGGGCGGGGAATCAGAGGCAGGGAAACAGAGGCGGGGAATCAGATATGGGGAATCAGGGGTGGGGAATCAGAGGTTGGGAATCAGAGGCAGGGAATCAGAGGCGTGGAAACATGGCGGGGATTCAGATATGGGGAATCAGAGGTGGGGAATCAGGGGCGTGGAATCAGAGGCAGGGAATTAGATGTGGTGAATCAGAGATGGGGAATCAGAGGCAGGGAATCAGAATCAGAAGCGGGGTATCAGTGGCCGGGAATCAGAGGAAGGTAATCAGAGGCAGGGGATCAAACACGGGGAATCAGAGGCTGGGAATCAGAGCTGGGGAATCAGAGGCGGGGAATCAGAGCTGGGGAATCACAGGCGGGGAATCAGAGATGGGGAATCAAGGGGGGAATCAGAGGCAGGGAATCAGATGCGGGGAATCAGAGGCGGGGAATCATAGATGGCGAATCAGAGGCGGGGAATCAGAGGTGGGCAATCAGAGGATGGGAATCAGATATGGGGAATCAGAGGCGGAGAATCAGAGCTGGGGAATCACAGGCGGGGAATCAGAGTTGGGGAATCAGAGGCGGGGAATCAGATATGGGGAAACAGAGGCGGGAAATCAGAGGCGGTGAAACAGAGGCGGGGAATCAGATATTGGGAATCAGAGGTGGGGAATCAGAGTTGGGGAATCAGAGTCGGGGACTTAGATATGGGGAAACAGAGGCGGGGAATCAGAGGCGGGGAAACAGACGCGGGGAATCAGAGGCGGGGAATCATAGTTGGGATTCAGAGGCGGGGAATCAAAGGCGGGGAAACAGAGGCGGGGAATCAGATATGGGGAATCGGATGCGGGGAATCAGAGGCGGGGAATCAGAGCTGGGGAATCAGAGGCGGGGTATCAGAGTTGGGGCATCTGAGGTGGGGAATTAGATATGGGGAAACAGAGGCGGGGAATCAGAGGCGCGGAAACAGAGGCGAGGAATCAGATATGGGGAATCAGAGGTGGGGAATCAGAGGCAGGGAATCAGATGTGCGGAATCAGAGATGGGGAATCAGAGGCAGGGAATCAGAATCAGAAGCGGGGAATCAGAGGCCGGGAATCAGAGGCCGGGATTCAGATGCCGGGAATAAGAGGCCGGGAATCAGAGGTGGGGAATCAGAGTCCGGGAATCAGAGATGGGGATTCAGAGGCGGGGAATGATATATGGGGAATCAGAGGCGGGGAATCAGAGGTGGGGTAACAGAGGTGGGGAATCAGATATGGGGAATCAGAGGTGGCGAATCAAAGGCGGTGAATCAGAGATGGGGAATCAGAGGCGGGGAATCAGAGGCAGGGAATCAAACACGGGGAATCAGAGGCGGGGAATCAGAGCTGGGGAATCGGAGGCGGGGAATCAGAGTTGGGGAATCAGAGGCGGGGAATCAGATATGGGGAAACAGGGGCGGGGAATCAGAGGCAGGGAAACAGAGGCGGGGAATCAGATATGGGGAATCAGGGGTGGGGAATCAGAGGTTGGGAATCAGAGGCAGGGAATCAGAGGCGTGGAAACAGAGGCGGGGATTCAGATATGGGGAATCAGAGGTGGGGAATCAGGGGCGTGGAATCAGAGGCAGGGAATTAGATGTGGTGAATCAGAGATGGGGAATCAGAGGCAGGGAATCAGAATCAGAAGCGGGGTATCAGTGGCCGGGAATCAGAGGAAGGTAATCAGAGGCAGGGGATCAAACACGGGGAATCAGAGGCTGGGAATCAGAGCTGGGGAATCAGAGGCGGGGAATCAGAGCTGGGGAATCACAGGCGGGGAATCAGAGATGGGGAATCAAGGGGGGAATCAGAGGCAGGGAATCAGATGCGGGGAATCAGAGGCGGGGAATCATAGATGGCGAATCAGAGGCGGGGAATCAGAGGTGGGCAATCAGAGGATGGGAATCAGATATGGGGAATCAGAGGCGGGGAATCAGAGCTGGGGAATCACAGGCGGGGAATCAGAGTTGGGGAATCAGAGGCGGGGAATCAGATATGGGGAAACAGAGGCGGGGAATCAGAGGCGGTGAAACAGAGGCGGGGAATCAGATATTGGGAATCAGAGGTGGGGAATCAGAGGTTGGGAATCAGAGGCCTGGAATCAGAGGCGGGGAATCAGAGGCAGGGAATCAGATGCGGGGAATCAGAGGAGGGGAATCAGAGCTGGGGAATCAAAGGTGGGGAATCAGAGCTGGGGAATCAGAGGCAGGGAATCAGAGGCGGGGAATCAGATATGGGGAATCAGAGGCTGGTATTCAGAGGCGGGGAATCAGAGGCAGGGAATCAGACACGGGGAATCAGAGGTGGGGAATCAGAGATGGGGAATCAGAGGCGGGGAATCAGAGTTGGGGAATCAGAGGCAGGGAATCGGATGTGCGGAATCAGAGATGGGGAATCAGAGGTGGGGAATCAGAGGCGGTGAATCAGAGATGGGGAATCAGAGGCGGGGAATCAGAGGCAGGAAATCAGACACGGGGATTCAGAGGCTGGGAATCAGACGGGGGGAATCAAAGTCGGGGAATCAGAGCTGGGGAATCAGAGGCAGGGAATCAGAGTTGGGGATTCAGAGACGGGGAATCAGATATGGGGAAACAGAGGCGGGGAATCAGAGGCGGGCAAACAGAGGCGGGGAATTAGATATGGGGAATCAGATGTGGGGAATCAGAGGTGGTGAATCAGTGATGGGGAATCACAGGCGGGGAATCAGAGGCAGGGAATAGAACGCAGGGAATCAGAGGCAGGGAATCAGAGCTGGGGAATCAGAGGCGGGGAATCATAGTTGGGAATCAGAGGTGGGGAATCAGATATGGGGAAACAGAGGCGGGGAATCAGAGGCGGGGAAACAGAGGCGGGGAATCAGATATGGGGAATCGGATGCGGGGAATCAGAGGCGGGGAATCAGAGCTGGGGAATCAGAGGCGGGGAATCAGAGTTGGGGCATCAGAGGTGGGGAATCAGATATGGGGAATCAGAGGTGGCGAATCAAAGGCGGTGAATCAGAGATGGGGAATCAGAGGCGGGGAATCAGAGGCAGGGAATCATATGCGGGGAATCAGAGGCGGGGAATCAGAGCTGGCGAATCAGAGGCGGGGAATCAGAGGTGGGCAATCAGAGCCGGGGAATCAGATATGGGGAATCAGAGGCGGGGAATCAGAGGCGGGGAAACAGAGGTGGGGAATCAGATATGGGGAAACAGAGGTGGCGAATCAAAGGCGGTGAATCAGAGATGGGGAATCAGAGGCGGGGAATCAGAGGCAGGGAATCAAAAACGGGGAATCAGAGGCGGGGAATCAGAGCTGGGGAATCAGAGGCGGGGAAGCAGAGTAGGAGAATCAGAGGTGGGGAATCAGATATGGGGAAACAGGGGCGGGGAATCAGAGGCTGGGAAACAGAGGCGGGGAATCAGATATGGGGAATCAGAGGTGTGGAATCAGAGGTTGGGAATCAGAGGCGGGGAAACAGAGGAGGGGAATCAGATATGGGGAATCAGAGGTGGCGAATTAAAGGCGGTGAATCAGAGATGGGGAATCAGGGCAGGGAATCAGAGGCAGGGAATCAAACACGGGGAATCAGAGGCGTGGAATCAGAGCTGGGGAATCAGAGGCGGGGATTCAGAGTTGGGGAATCAGAGGCGGGGTATCAGAGGCGGGGAAACAGAGGCGGGGAATCAGATATGGGGAATCAGAGGTGGGGAATCAGAGGTTGGGAATCAGAAGCAGGGAATCAGAGGCGGGGAATCAGAGGCGGGGAAACAGAGGCGGGGAATCAGATATGGGGAATCAGAGGTGGGGAATCAGAGGTTGGGAATCAGAAGCAGGGAATCAGAGGCGGGGAAACAGAGGCGGGGAATCAGATATGGGGAATCAGAGGAGGGGAATCAGAGGTTGGGAATCAGAAGCAGGGAATCAGAGGCGGGGAATCAGAGGTGGGGAATCAGAGGTGGTGAATCAGTGATGGGGAATCACAGGCAGGGAATCAGAGGCAGGGAATAGAACGCGGGGAATCAGAGGCAGGGAATCAGAGCTGGGGAATCAGAGGCGGGGAATCATAGTTGGGAATCAGAGGCGGGGAATCAGATATGTGGAAACAGAGGCGGGGAATCAGATATGGGGAATCGGATGCAGGGAATCAGAGGCGGGGAATCAGAGCTGGGGAATCAGAGGCGGGGAATCAGAGTTGGGGCATCAAAGGTGGGGAATTAGATATAGGGAAACAGAGGCGGGGAATCAGAGGCGGGGAAACAGAGGCGGGGAAACAGAGGCGGGGAATCAGATATGGGGAATCAGAGGTGGGGAATCCGAGGTTGGGAATCAGAGGCAGGGAATCAGAGGCGGGGAATCAGAGGCGGGGAAACAGAGGCGGGGAATCAGATATGGGGAATCAGAGGTGGGGCATCAGAAGTTGTGAATCACAGATGGGGAATTAGAGGCGGGGAATCAGAGGCGGGGAATCAGATATGGGGAATCAGAGGCAGGGAATCAGAGGCGGGGAATCAGAGGCAGGGAATCAGACGCGGGGAATCTGAGGCGGGGAATCAGAGCTGGGGAATCAGAGGTGGGGAATCAGAGTTGGGGAATCAGAGGCAGGGAATTGGATGTGCGGAATCAGAGATGGGGAATCAGAGGTGGGGAATCAGAGGCGGTGAATCAGAGATGGGGAATCAGAGGCGGGGAATCAGAGGCAGGAAATCAGACACGGGGATTCAGAGGCTGGGAATCAGACGGGGGGAATCAAAGGCGGGGAATCAGAGCTGGGGAACCTGAGGCAGGGAATCAGAGTTGGGGATTCAGAGGCAGGGAATCAGATATGGGGAAACAGAGGCGGGGAATCAGAGGCGGGAAAACAGAGGCGGGGAATTAGATATGGGGAATCAGAGGTGGGGAATCAGAGGTGGGGAATCAGAGGTGGGGAATCAGAGGCGGGGAGTCAGAGGCAGGGAATCTGACGCCGGGAATCAGAGGCGGGGAATCAGAGCTGGGGAATCAGAGGCGGGGAATCAGAGTTGGGGAATCAGAGGCGGGGAATCAGATATGGGGAAATAGAGGCGGGGAATCAGATATGGGGAATCAGAGGTGTGGAATCAGAGGTTGGGAATCAGAGGCAGGGAATCAGAGGCGGGGAAACAGAGGCGGGGAATCAGATATGGGGAATCAGAGGTGGCGAATCAAAGGCGGTGAAACAGAGATGGGGAATCAGGGCAGGTAAACATAGGCGGGGAATCAGAGGCGGGGAATCAGAGGCGGGGAATCAGAGGCGGGGAATCAGAGTCGGGGAATCAGAGGCGGGGAATCTGAGGCGGGGAATCAGATGCAGGGAATCAGAGGCGGGGAATCAGAGGCGGGGTATCAGAGGCGGGGAATCAGAGGCGCGGAATCAGAGGCGGGGAATCAGAGGCGTGGAATCAGAGACGGGGAATCAGAGGCGGGGAATCAGAAGTGGGGAATCAGAGGTGGGAAATCAGAGGCTGGGAATCAGAGGCGGGGATTCAGAGGCGGGGAATCAGAGGCAGGGTATCAGAGGCGGGCAATCAGATGCAGTGAATCAGAGGCAGAGAATCAGAGGCAGGGAATCAGAGGCAGGGAACCTGAGATGGCGAATATGAGGTGGTGAATCAGAGGCGGGGAAACAGTCGGGTAAACAGAGGCGGGGAATCAGAGGCAGGGAATCAGCCGCGGGGAATCAGAGGCAGGGAATCAGATGAAGGGAATCTGATGCAGGGAATCTGAGGCAGGGTATCTGAGGCAGGGAATCTGTGGCAGGGAATCTGATGCGGGTTATCAGAAGCGGGAAATGAGATGTGGGAAACGAGATGCAGAGAAAGAGGCACGGAAATAGAGGCAGGGAAAGAGAGGCAGTGTATCAGAGGCGGGTAATCAGAGGCGTGGAATCAGAGGCGGGGAATCAGAGACACAGAAAGAGAGGCGTGCAATCAGAGGTGCGGAATCAGAGCCGGTGAATCTGAGCCGGGAAATCAGAAGCAGAGCAACAGAGGTGGTGAAACATGGGTGCGGAATCGGACACGGGGAATCAGAGGTGGGGACTCAGAGGCCGGGAATCAGAGGCAGGGAATCAGAGGCAGGTTATCAGAGGCAGGGAATCAGAGGTGGGAAATCAGAGGCGGGGAATCAGAGGCGGCGAATCAGAGGCGGGGAATCAGAGGCGGGGAATCAGAGGCGGATAATCAGAGGCAGGCAATCAGATGCAGGAAATCAGAGGCAGGGAATCAGAGGCAGGGAATCAGAGGCAGGGAATCTGAGGCAGGGAATCAGAGGTGGGGAATCAGAGGCGGGGAATCAGAGGCATGGAATCAGATGAAGGGAATCTGATGCAGGGAATCTGAGGAAGGGAATCTGAGGCAGGGAATCTGTGGCAGGGAATCTGATGCGGGTTATCAGAAGGGGGAAATGAGATGTGGGAAACGAGATGCAGAGAAAGAGGCACGGAAATAGAGGCAGGGAAAGACAGGCAGGGAATCAGAGGCGGGGAATCAGAGGTGGGGAATCAGAGGCTGGGAATCAGAGGCGGGCAATCAGAGGGGGGAATCAGAGGTGGGGAATCAGAGGCAGGGAATCAGAGGCAGGGAATCAGAGGCGGGAAATCAGAGGCGGCGAATCTGAGGCGTGGAATCAGAGGTGGGGAAAGAGATGTGGGGAAACGTAGGCCAGGAAAGTTGCGCGGAAAGGGAGGCGGTGAATCAGAGGCGGGGAATCAGAGGCGCGGAATCAGAGGCGGGGAATCAGAGGCGGGGATTCAGAGCTGGGGAATCAGAAGCGGGGAATCAGAGTTGGGGAATCAGGGGCAGGGAATCAGATATGGGGAATCAGAGGCGGGGAATCAGAGGCGGGGAAACAGAGGCCGGGAATCAGATGTGGGGAATCAGAGGTGGGGAATCAGGGGCAGGGAATCAGTGGCAGGGAATCAGAGGCGGGGAATCAGAGGCGGGGAATCAAAGGCAGGGAATCAGACACGGGGAATCAGAGGCGGGGAATCAGAGATGGGGAATCAGAGGCGGGGAATCAGAGGCAGGGAATCGGATGCCGGGAATCAGAGTCGGGGAATCAGAGCTGGGGAATCAGAGGCGGGGAATCAGAGTTGGGGAATCAGAGGCGGGGAATCAGATATGGGGAAATAGAGGCGGGGAATCAGATATGGGGAATCAGAGGTGTGGATTCAGAGGTTGGGAATCAGAGGCTGGGAATCAGAGGTGGCAATCAGAGGCGGGGAATCAGATATGGGGAATCAGAGGCGGGGAATCAGAGGCGGGGAAACAGAGGCGGGGAATCAAATATAGGGAATCAGAGGTGGGGAATCAGAGGTTGTGAATCAGAGATGGTGAATCAAGGCGGGGAATCAGAGGCAGGGAATCAGACGCGGGGAATCAGAGGCGGGGATTCAGAGCTGGGGAATCAGAGGCGGGGAATCAGTGGCAGGGAATCAGAGGCGGGGAATCAGAGGCGGGGAATCAAAGGCAGGGAATCAGACACGGGGAATCAGAGGCGGGGAATCAGAGATGGGGAATCAGAGGCGGGGAATCAGAGGCAGGGAATCGGATGCCGGGAATCAGAGTCGGGGAATCAGAGCTGGGGAATCAGAGGCGGGGAATCAGAGTTGGGGAATCAGAGGCGGGGAATCAGATATGGGGAAATAGAGGCAGGGAATCAGATATGGGGAATCAGAGGTGTGGAATCAGAGGTTGGGAATCAGAGGCAGGGAATCAGAGTCGGGGAAACTGAGGCGGGGTATCAGATATGGGGAATCAGAGGTGGCGAATCAAAGGCGGTGAAACAGAGATGGGGAATCAGGGCAGGGAATCAGAGGCAGGGAATCAAACACGGGGAATCAGAGCTGGGGAATCAGAGGCGGGGAATCAGAGTTGGGAATCAGAGGCGGGGAATCAGTGGCGGGGAAACAGAGGCGGGGAATCAGATATGGGGAATCAGAGGTGGGGAATCCGAGGTTGGGAATCAGAGGCAGGGAATCAGAGGCGGAAAATCAGAGGCGGGGAATCAGAGGAAGGGAATCAGATGTGCGGAATCGGAGATGGGGAATCAGAGGCAGGGAATCAGAGGCGGGGAATCAGAGGCCGGGAATCAGAGGCCGGGAATCAGATATGGGGAAACAGAGGCGGGGAATCCGAGTCGGGGAAACAGAGGCGGGGAATCAGATATGGGGAATCAGAGGTGGGGAATCAGAGGTTGGGAATCAGAGGCAGGGAATCAGAGGCTTGGAATCAGGTGCAGGGAATCAGATGCGGGGAATCAGAGGCGGGGAATCAGAGCTGGGGAATCAGAGGTGGGGAATCAGATTTGGGGAATCAGAGGCGGGGACTTAGATATTGGGAAACAGAGGCGGGGAATCAGAGGCGGGGAAACCCAGGTGGGGAATCAGATATGGGGAATCAGAGGTGGGGAATCAGAGGCAAGGAATCAGATGTGCGGAATCAGAGATGGGGAATCAGAGGCAGGGAATCAGAATCAGAAGCAGGGAATCAGAGGCCGGGAATCAAAGGCCGGAATCAGATGCTGGGAATCAGAGGCCTGGAATCAGAGGCGGGGAATCAGAGGCAGGGAATCAGATGCGGGGAATCAGAGGCGGGGAATCAGAGCTGGGGAATCAGAGGCGGGGATTCAGAGTTGGGGAATCAGAGGCGGGGAATCAGAGGCGGGGAAACAGAGGCGGGGAATCAGATATGGGGAATCAGAGGTGGGGAATCAGAGGTTGGGAATCAGAAGCAGGGAATCAGAGGCGGGGAATCAGAGGCGGGGAATCAGAGGCAGGGAATCCGATGTGCGGAATCGGAGATGGGGAATCAGAGGCGGGGAATCAGATATGGGGAATCAGAGGTGGGGAATCAGAGGTTGGGAATCAGAGGCAGGGAATCAGAGGCTGGGAATCAGATGCAGGGAATCAGATGCGGGAAATCAGAGGCGGGGAATCAGAGCTGGGGAATCAGAGGTGGGGAATCAGAGTTGGGGAATCAGAGTCGGGGACTTAGATATGGGGAAACAGAGGCGGGGAATCAGAGGCGGGGAAACAGACGCGGGGAATCAGAGGCGGGGATTCAGAGCTGGGGAATCAGAGGCGGGGAATCAGAGTTGGGGAATCAGAGGCGGGGAATCAGATATGGGTAATCAGAGGCGGGGAATCAGAGGCGGGGAAACAGAGGCAGGGAATCAGATATGGGGAATCAGAGGTGGGGTATCAGGGGCAGGGAATCAGTGGCAGGGAATCAGAGGCGGGGAATCAGAGGCGGGGAATCAGAGGCAGGGAATCAGACACGGGGAATCAGATATGGGGAAACAGAGGCGGGGAATCAGAGGCGGGCAAACAGAGGCGGGGAATTAGATATGGGGAATCAGAGGTGGGGAATCAGAGGTGGTGAATCAGAGATGGGGAATCACAGGCGGGGAATCAGAGGCAGGGAATAGAACGCGGGGAATCAGAGGCGGGGAATCAGAGCTGGGGAATCAGAGGCGGGGAATCATAGTTGGGAATCAGAGGCGGGGAATCAGATAGGGGGAAACAGAGGCGGGGAATCAAAGGCGGGGAAACAGAGGCGGGGAATCAGATATGGGGAATCGGATGCGGGGAATCAGAGGCGGGGAATCAGAGCTGGGGAATCAGAGGCGGGGTATCAGAGTTGGGGCATCTGAGGTGGGGAATTAGATATGGGGAAACAGAGGCGGGGAATCAGAGGCGGGGAAACAGAGGCGAGGAATCAGATATGGGGAATCAGAGGTGGGGAATCAGAGGCAGGGAATCAGATGTGCGGAATCAGAGATGGGGAATCAGAGGCAGGGAATCAGAATCAGAAGCGGGGAATCAGAGGCCG
Source organism: Narcine bancroftii (assembly GCF_036971445.1). Lineage (NCBI taxonomy): Eukaryota > Metazoa > Chordata > Chondrichthyes > Torpediniformes > Narcinidae > Narcine > Narcine bancroftii. The sequence goes on along the minus strand of NC_091474.1, from coordinate 106,304,004 downwards.
GGAATCAGAGGCCGGGATTCAGATGCCGGGAATAAGAGGCCGGGAATCAGAGGTGGGGAATCAGAGTCCGGGAATCAGAGATGGGGATTCAGAGGCGGGGAATGATATATGGGGAATCAGAGGCGGGGAATCAGAGGTGGGGTAACAGAGGTGGGGAATCAGATATGGGGAATCAGAGGTGGCGAATCAAAGGCGGTGAATCAGAGATGGGGAATCAGAGGCGGGGAATCAGAGGCAGGGAATCAAACACGGGGAATCAGAGGCGGGGAATCAGAGCTGGGGAATCGGAGGCGGGGAATCAGAGTTGGGGAATCAGAGGCGGGGAATCAGATATGGGGAAACAGGGGCGGGGAATCAGAGGCAGGGAAACAGAGGCGGGGAATCAGATATGGGGAATCAGGGGTGGGGAATCAGAGGTTGGGAATCAGAGGCAGGGAATCAGAGGCGTGGAAACAGAGGCGGGGATTCAGATATGGGGAATCAGAGGTGGGGAATCAGGGGCGTGGAATCAGAGGCAGGGAATTAGATGTGGTGAATCAGAGATGGGGAATCAGAGGCAGGGAATCAGAATCAGAAGCGGGGTATCAGTGGCCGGGAATCAGAGGAAGGTAATCAGAGGCAGGGGATCAAACACGGGGAATCAGAGGCTGGGAATCAGAGCTGGGGAATCAGAGGCGGGGAATCAGAGCTGGGGAATCACAGGCGGGGAATCAGAGATGGGGAATCAAGGGGGGAATCAGAGGCAGGGAATCAGATGCGGGGAATCAGAGGCGGGGAATCATAGATGGCGAATCAGAGGCGGGGAATCAGAGGTGGGCAATCAGAGGATGGGAATCAGATATGGGGAATCAGAGGCGGGGAATCAGAGCTGGGGAATCACAGGCGGGGAATCAGAGTTGGGGAATCAGAGGCGGGGAATCAGATATGGGGAAACAGAGGCGGGGAATCAGAGGCGGTGAAACAGAGGCGGGGAATCAGATATTGGGAATCAGAGGTGGGGAATCAGAGTTGGGGAATCAGAGTCGGGGACTTAGATATGGGGAAACAGAGGCGGGGAATCAGAGGCGGGGAAACAGACGCGGGGAATCAGAGGCGGGGAATCATAGTTGGGAATCAGAGGCGGGGAATCAAAGGCGGGGAAACAGAGGCGTGGAATCAGATATGGGGAATCGGATGCGGGGAATCAGAGGCGGGGAATCAGAGCTGGGGAATCAGAGGCGGGGTATCAGAGTTGGGGCATCTGAGGTGGGGAATTAGATATGGGGAAACAGAGGCGGGGAATCAGAGGCGCGGAAACAGAGGCGAGGAATCAGATATGGGGAATCAGAGGTGGGGAATCAGAGGCAGGGAATCAGATGTGCGGAATCAGAGATGGGGAATCAGAGGCAGGGAATCAGAATCAGAAGCGGGGAATCAGAGGCCGGGAATCAGAGGCCGGGATTCAGATGCCGGGAATAAGAGGCCGGGAATCAGAGGTGGGGAATCAGAGTCCGGGAATCAGAGATGGGGATTCAGAGGCGGGGAATGATATATGGGGAATCAGAGGCGGGGAATCAGAGGTGGGGTAACAGAGGTGGGGAATCAGATATGGGGAATCAGAGGTGGCGAATCAAAGGCGGTGAATCAGAAATGGGGAATCAGAGGCGGGGAATCAGAGGCAGGGAATCAAACACGGGGAATCAGAGGCGGGGAATCAGAGCTGGGGAATCGGAGGCGGGGAATCAGAGTTGGCGAATCAGAGGCGGGGAATCAGATATGGGGAAACAGGGGCGGGGAATCAGAGGCAGGGAAACAGAGGCGGGGAATCAGATATGGGGAATCAGGGGTGGGGAATCAGAGGTTGGGAATCAGAGGCAGGGAATCAGAGGCGTGGAAACAGAGGCGGGGATTCAGATATGGGGAATCAGAGGTGGGGAATCAGGGGCGTGGAATCAGAGGCAGGGAATTAGATGTGGTGAATCAGAGATGGGGAATCAGAGGCAGGGAATCAGAATCAGAAGCGGGGTATCAGTGGCCGGGAATCAGAGGAAGGTAATCAGAGGCAGGGGATCAAACACGGGGAATCAGAGGCTGGGAATCAGAGCTGGGGAATCAGAGGCGGGGAATCAGAGCTGGGGAATCACAGGCGGGGAATCAGAGATGGGGAATCAAGGGGGGAATCAGAGGCAGGGAATCAGATGCGGGGAATCAGACGCGGGGAATCATAGATGGTGAATCAGAGGCGGGGAATCAGAGGTGGGCAATCAGAGGATGGGAATCAGATATGGGGAATCAGAGGCGGGGAATCAGAGCTGGGGAATCACAGGCGGGGAATCAGAGTTGGGGAATCAGAGGCGGGGAATCAGATATGGGGAAACAGAGGCGGGGAATCAGAGGCGGTGAAACAGAGGCGGGGAATCAGATATTGGGAATCAGAGGTGGGGAATCAGAGGCCTGGAATCAGAGGCGGGGAATCAGAGGCAGGGAATCAGATGCGGGGAATCAGAGGAGGGGAATCAGAGCTGGGGAATCAGAGGCGGGGTATTAGAGTTGGGGAATCAGAGGCGGGGAATCAGACGCGGGGAATCAGAGGGGGGGAATCATAGCTGGCGAATCAGAGGCGGGGAATCAGAGGTGGGCAATCAGAGGCCGGGAATCAGAGGTGGTGAATCAGAGATGGGGAATCAGAGGCGGGGAATCAGTGGCAGGGAATCAGATATGGGGAATCAGAGGCGTGGAATCAGAGGCAGGGAATCAGACACGGGGAATCAGAGGTGGGGAATCAGAGATGGGGAATCAGAGGCGGTGAATCAGAGATGGGGAATCAGAGGCGGGGAATCAGAGGCAGGAAATCAGACACGGGGATTCAGAGGCTGGGAATCAGACGGGGGGAATCAAAGGCGGGGAATCAGAGCTGGGGAATCAGAGGCAGGGAATCAGAGGCGGGGAATCAGATATGGGGAATCAGAGGCTGGTATTCAGAGGCGGGGAATCAGAGGCAGGGAATCAGACACGGGGAATCAGAGGTGGGGAATCAGAGATGGGGAATCAGAGGCGGGGAATCAGAGTTGGGGAATCAGAGGCAGGGAATCGGATGTGCGGAATCAGAGATGGGGAATCAGAGGTGGGGAATCAGAGGCGGTGAATCAGAGATGGGGAATCAGAGGCGGGGAATCAGAGGCAGGAAATCAGACATGGGGATTCAGAGGCTGGGAATCAGACGGGGGGAATCAAAGGCGGGGAATCAGAGCTGGGGAATCAGAGGGAGGGAATCAGAGTTGGGGATTCAGAGACGGGGAATCAGATATGGGGAAACAGAGGCGGGGAATCAGAGGCGGGCAAACAGAGGCGGGGAATTAGATATGGGGAATCAGATGTGGGGAATCAGAGGTGGTGAATCAGTGATGGGGAATCACAGGCGGGGAATCAGAGGCAGGGAATAGAACGCAGGGAATCAGAGGCAGGGAATCAGAGCTGGGGAATCAGAGGCGGGGAATCATAGTTGGGAATCAGAGGCGGGGAATCAGATATGGGGAAACAGAGGCGGGGAATCAGAGGCGGGGAAACAGAGGCGGGGAATCAGATATGGGGAATCGGATGCGGGGAATCAGAGGCGGGGAATCAGAGCTGGGGAATCAGAGGCGGGGAATCAGAGTTGGGGCATCGAGGTGGGGAATCAGATATGGGGAATCAGAGGTGGCGAATCAAAGGCGGTGAATCAGAGATGGGGAATCAGAGGCGGGGAATCAGAGGCAGGGAATCAGATGCGGGGAATCAGAGGCAGGGAATCAGAGCTGGCGAATCAGAGGCGGGGAATCAGAGGTGGGCAATCAGAGCCGGGGAATCAGATATGGGGAATCAGAGGCGGGGAATCAGAGGCGGGGAAACAGAGGTGGAGAATCAGATATGGGGAAACAGAGGTGGCGAATCAAAGGCGGTGAATCAGAGATGGAGAATCAGAGGCGGGGAATCAGAGGCAGGGAATCAAAAACGGGGAATCAGAGGCGGGGAATCAGAGCTGGGGAATCAGAGGCGGGGAAGCAGAGTAGGAGAATCAGAGGTGGGGAATCAGATATGGGGAAACAGGGGCGGGGAATCAGAGGCTGGGACACAGAGGCGGGGAATCTGATATGGGGAATCAGAGGTGTGGAATCAGAGGTTGGGAATCAGAGGCGGGGAAACAGAGGAGGGGAATCAGAGGCGTGGAATCAGAGCTGGGGAATCAGAGGCGGGGATTCAGAGTTGGGGAATCAGAGGCGGGGAATCAGAGGCGGGGAAACAGATGCGGGGAATCAGATATGGGGAATCAGAGGTGGGCAATCAGAGGATGGGAATCAGATATGGGGAATCAGAGGCGGGGAATCAGAGCTGGGGAATCACAGGCGGGGAATCAGAGTTGGGGAATCAGAGGCGGGGAATCAGATATGGGGAAACAGAGGCGGGGAATCAGAGGCGGTGAAACAGAGGCGGGGAATCAGATATTGGGAATCAGAGGTGGGGAATCAGAGGTTGGGAATCAGAGGCCTGGAATCAGAGGCGGGGAATCAGAGGCAGGGAATCAGATGCGGGGAATCAGAGGAGGGGAATCAGAGCTGGGGAATCAAAGGTGGGGAATCAGAGCTGGGGAATCAGAGGCAGGGAATCAGAGGCGGGGAATCAGATATGGGGAATCAGAGGCTGGTATTCAGAGGCGGGGAATCAGAGGCAGGGAATCAGACACGGGGAATCAGAGGTGGGGAATCAGAGATGGGGAATCAGAGGCGGGGAATCAGAGTTGGGGAATCAGAGGCAGGGAATCGGATGTGCGGAATCAGAGATGGGGAATCAGAGGTGGGGAATCAGAGGCGGTGAATCAGAGATGGGGAATCAGAGGCGGGGAATCAGAGGCAGGAAATCAGACACGGGGATTCAGAGGCTGGGAATCAGACGGGGGGAATCAAAGGCGGGGAATCAGAGCTGGGGAATCAGAGGCAGGGAATCAGAGTTGGGGATTCAGAGACGGGGAATCAGATATGGGGAAACAGAGGCGGGGAATCAGAGGCGGGCAAACAGAGGCGGGGAATTAGATATGGGGAATCAGATGTGGGGAATCAGAGGTGGTGAATCAGTGATGGGGAATCACAGGCGGGGAATCAGAGGCAGGGAATAGAACGCAGGGAATCAGAGGCAGGGAATCAGAGCTGGGGAATCAGAGGCGGGGAATCATAGTTGGGAATCAGAGGCGGGGAATCAGATATGGGGAAACAGAGGCGGGGAATCAGAGGCGGGGAAACAGAGGCGGGGAATCAGATATGGGGAATCGGATGCGGGGAATCAGAGGCGGGGAATCAGAGCTGGGGAATCAGAGGCGGGGAATCAGAGTTGGGGCATCAGAGGTGGGGAATCAGATATGGGGAATCAGAGGTGGCGAATCAAAGGCGGTGAATCAGAGATGGGGAATCAGAGGCGGGGAATCAGAGGCAGGGAATCATATGCGGGGAATCAGAGGCGGGGAATCAGAGCTGGCGAATCAGAGGCGGGGAATCAGAGGTGGGCAATCAGAGCCGGGGAATCAGATATGGGGAATCAGAGGCGGGGAATCAGAGGCGGGGAAACAGAGGTGGGGAATCAGATATGGGGAAACAGAGGTGGCGAATCAAAGGCGGTGAATCAGAGATGGGGAATCAGAGGCGGGGAATCAGAGGCAGGGAATCAAAAACGGGGAATCAGAGGCGGGGAATCAGAGCTGGGGAATCAGAGGCGGGGAAGCAGAGTAGGAGAATCAGAGGTGGGGAATCAGATATGGGGAAACAGGGGCGGGGAATCAGAGGCTGGGAAACAGAGGCGGGGAATCAGATATGGGGAATCAGAGGTGTGGAATCAGAGGTTGGGAATCAGAGGCGGGGAAACAGAGGAGGGGAATCAGATATGGGGAATCAGAGGTGGCGAATTAAAGGCGGTGAATCAGAGATGGGGAATCAGGGCAGGGAATCAGAGGCAGGGAATCAAACACGGGGAATCAGAGGCGTGGAATCAGAGCTGGGGAATCAGAGGCGGGGATTCAGAGTTGGGGAATCAGAGGCGGGGTATCAGAGGCGGGGAAACAGAGGCGGGGAATCAGATATGGGGAATCAGAGGTGGGGAATCAGAGGTTGGGAATCAGAAGCAGGGAATCAGAGGCGGGGAATCAGAGGCGGGGAAACAGAGGCGGGGAATCAGATATGGGGAATCAGAGGTGGGGAATCAGAGGTTGGGAATCAGAAGCAGGGAATCAGAGGCGGGGAAACAGAGGCGGGGAATCAGATATGGGGAATCAGAGGTGGGGAATCAGAGGTTGGGAATCAGAAGCAGGGAATCAGAGGCGGGGAATCAGAGGTGGGGAATCAGAGGTGGTGAATCAGTGATGGGGAATCACAGGCGGGGAATCAGAGGCAGGGAATAGAACGCGGGGAATCAGAGGCAGGGAATCAGAGCTGGGGAATCAGAGGCGGGGAATCATAGTTGGGAATCAGAGGCGGGGAATCAGATATGTGGAAACAGAGGCGGGGAATCAGATATGGGGAATCGGATGCAGGGAATCAGAGGCGGGGAATCAGAGCTGGGGAATCAGAGGCGGGGAATCAGAGTTGGGGCGTCAAAGGTGGGGAATTAGATATAGGGAAACAGAGGCGGGGAATCAGAGGCGGGGAAACAGAGGCGGGGAAACAGAGGCGGGGAATCAGATATGGGGAATCAGAGGTGGGGAATCCGAGGTTGGGAATCAGAGGCAGTGAATCAGAGGCGGGGAATCAGAGGCGGGGAAACAGAGGCGGGGAATCAGATATGGGGAATCAGAGGTGGGGCATCAGAAGTTGTGAATCACAGATGGGGAATTAGAGGCGGGGAATCAGAGGCGGGGAATCAGATATGGGGAATCAGAGGCAGGGAATCAGAGGCGGGGAATCAGAGGCAGGGAATCAGACGCGGGGAATCTGAGGCGGGGAATCAGAGCTGGGGAATCAGAGGTGGGGAATCAGAGTTGGGGAATCAGAGGCAGGGAATTGGATGTGCGGAATCAGAGATGGGGAATCAGAGGTGGGGAATCAGAGGCGGTGAATCAGAGATGGGGAATCAGAGGCGGGGAATCAGAGGCAGGAAATCAGACACGGGGATTCAGAGGCTGGGAATCAGACGGGGGGAATCAAAGGCGGGGAATCAGAGCTGTGGAACCTGAGGCAGGGAATCAGAGTTGGGGATTCAGAGGCAGGGAATCAGATATGGGGAAACAGAGGCGGGGAATCAGAGGCGGGAAAACAGAGGCGGGGAATTAGATATGGGGAATCAGAGGTGGGGAATCAGAGGTGGGGAATCAGAGGTGGGGAATCAGAGGCGGGGAGTCAGAGGCAGGGAATCTGACGCCGGGAATCAGAGGCGGGGAATCAGAGCTGGGGAATCAGAGGCGGGGATTCAGAGTTGGGGAATCAGAGGCGGGGAATCAGAGGCGGGGAAACAGATGCGGGGAATCAGATATGGGGAATCAGAGGTGGGCAATCAGAGGATGGGAATCAGATATGGGGAATCAGAGGCGGGGAATCAGAGCTGGGGAATCACAGGCGGGGAATCAGAGTTGGGGAATCAGAGGCGGGGAATCAGATATGGGGAAACAGAGGCGGGGAATCAGAGGCGGTGAAACAGAGGCGGGGAATCAGATATTGGGAATCAGAGGTGGGGAATCAGAGGTTGGGAATCAGAGGCCTGGAATCAGAGGCGGGGAATCAGAGGCAGGGAATCAGATGCGGGGAATCAGAGGAGGGGAATCAGAGCTGGGGAATCAAAGGTGGGGAATCAGAGCTGGGGAATCAGAGGCAGGGAATCAGAGGCGGGGAATCAGATATGGGGAATCAGAGGCTGGTATTCAGAGGCGGGGAATCAGAGGCAGGGAATCAGACACGGGGAATCAGAGGTGGGGAATCAGAGATGGGGAATCAGAGGCGGGGAATCAGAGTTGGGGAATCAGAGGCAGGGAATCGGATGTGCGGAATCAGAGATGGGGAATCAGAGGTGGGGAATCAGAGGCGGTGAATCAGAGATGGGGAATCAGAGGCGGGGAATCAGAGGCAGGAAATCAGACACGGGGATTCAGAGGCTGGGAATCAGACGGGGGGAATCAAAGGCGGGGAATCAGAGCTGGGGAATCAGAGGCAGGGAATCAGAGTTGGGGATTCAGAGACGGGGAATCAGATATGGGGAAACAGAGGCGGGGAATCAGAGGCGGGCAAACAGAGGCGGGGAATTAGATATGGGGAATCAGATGTGGGGAATCAGAGGTGGTGAATCAGTGATGGGGAATCACAGGCGGGGAATCAGAGGCAGGGAATAGAACGCAGGGAATCAGAGGCAGGGAATCAGAGCTGGGGAATCAGAGGCGGGGAATCATAGTTGGGAATCAGAGGCGGGGAATCAGATATGGGGAAACAGAGGCGGGGAATCAGAGGCGGGGAAACAGAGGCGGGGAATCAGATATGGGGAATCGGATGCGGGGAATCAGAGGCGGGGAATCAGAGCTGGGGAATCAGAGGCGGGGAATCAGAGTTGGGGCATCAGAGGTGGGGAATCAGATATGGGGAATCAGAGGTGGCGAATCAAAGGCGGTGAATCAGAGATGGGGAATCAGAGGCGGGGAATCAGAGGCAGGGAATCATATGCGGGGAATCAGAGGCGGGGAATCAGAGCTGGCGAATCAGAGGCGGGGAATCAGAGGTGGGCAATCAGAGCCGGGGAATCAGATATGGGGAATCAGAGGCGGGGAATCAGAGGCGGGGAAACAGAGGTGGGGAATCAGATATGGGGAAACAGAGGTGGCGAATCAAAGGCGGTGAATCAGAGATGGGGAATCAGAGGCGGGGAATCAGAGGCAGGGAATCAAAAACGGGGAATCAGAGGCGGGGAATCAGAGCTGGGGAATCAGAGGCGGGGAAGCAGAGTAGGAGAATCAGAGGTGGGGAATCAGATATGGGGAAACAGGGGCGGGGAATCAGAGGCTGGGAAACAGAGGCGGGGAATCAGATATGGGGAATCAGAGGTGTGGAATCAGAGGTTGGGAATCAGAGGCGGGGAAACAGAGGAGGGGAATCAGATATGGGGAATCAGAGGTGGCGAATTAAAGGCGGTGAATCAGAGATGGGGAATCAGGGCAGGGAATCAGAGGCAGGGAATCAAACACGGGGAATCAGAGGCGTGGAATCAGAGCTGGGGAATCAGAGGCGGGGATTCAGAGTTGGGGAATCAGAGGCGGGGTATCAGAGGCGGGGAAACAGAGGCGGGGAATCAGATATGGGGAATCAGAGGTGGGGAATCAGAGGTTGGGAATCAGAAGCAGGGAATCAGAGGCGGGGAATCAGAGGCGGGGAAACAGAGGCGGGGAATCAGATATGGGGAATCAGAGGTGGGGAATCAGAGGTTGGGAATCAGAAGCAGGGAATCAGAGGCGGGGAAACAGAGGCGGGGAATCAGATATGGGGAATCAGAGGTGGGGAATCAGAGGTTGGGAATCAGAAGCAGGGAATCAGAGGCGGGGAATCAGAGGTGGGGAATCAGAGGTGGTGAATCAGTGATGGGGAATCACAGGCGGGGAATCAGAGGCAGGGAATAGAACGCGGGGAATCAGAGGCAGGGAATCAGAGCTGGGGAATCAGAGGCGGGGAATCATAGTTGGGAATCAGAGGCGGGGAATCAGATATGTGGAAACAGAGGCGGGGAATCAGATATGGGGAATCGGATGCAGGGAATCAGAGGCGGGGAATCAGAGCTGGGGAATCAGAGGCGGGGAATCAGAGTTGGGGCATCAAAGGTGGGGAATTAGATATAGGGAAACAGAGGCGGGGAATCAGAGGAGGGGAAACAGAGGCGGGGAAACAGAGTCGGGGAATCAGATATGGGGAATCAGAGGTGGGGAATCCGAGGTTGGGAATCAGAGGCAGGGAATCAGAGGCGGGGAATCAGAGGCGGGGAAACAGAGGCGGGGAATCAGATATGGGGAATCAGAGGTGGGGCATCAGAAGTTGTGAATCACAGATGGGGAATTAGAGGCGGGGAATCAGAGGCGGGGAATCAGATATGGGGAATCAGAGGCAGGGAATCAGAGGCGGGGAATCAGAGGCAGGGAATCAGACGCAGGGAATCTGAGGCGGGGAATCAGAGCTGGGGAATCAGAGGTGGGGAATCAGAGTTGGGGAATCAGAGGCAGGGAATTGGATGTGCGGAATCAGAGATGGGGAATCAGAGGTGGGGAATCAGAGGCGGTGAATCAGAGATGGGGAATCAGAGGCGGGGAATCAGAGGCAGGAAATCAGACACGGGGATTCAGAGGCTGGGAATCAGACGGGGGGAATCAAAGGCGGGGAATCAGAGCTGGGGAACCTGAGGCAGGGAATCAGAGTTGGGGATTCAGAGGCAGGGAATCAGATATGGGGAAACAGATGCGGGGAATCAGAGGCGGGAAAACAGAGGCGGGGAATTAGATATGGGGAATCAGAGGTGGGGAATCAGAGGTGGGGAATCAGAGGTGGGGAATCAGAGGCGGGGAGTCAGAGGCAGGGAATCTGACGCCGGGAATCAGAGGCGGGGAATCAGAGCTGGGGAATCAGAGGCGGGGAATCAGAGTTGGGGAATCAGAGGCGGGGAATCAGATATGGGGAAATAGAGGCGGGGAATCAGATATGGGGAATCAGAGGTGTGGAATCAGAGGTTGGGAATCAGAGGCAGGGAATCAGAGGCGGGGAAACAGAGGCGGGGAATCAGATATGGGGAATCAGAGGTGGCGAATCAAAGGCGGTGAAACAGAGATGGGGAATCAGGGCAGGTAAACATAGGCGGGGAATCAGAGGCGGGGAATCAGAGGCGGGGAATCAGAGGCGGGGAATCAGAGTCGGGGAATCAGAGGCGGGGAATCTGAGGCGGGGAATCAGATGCAGGGAATCAGAGGCGGGGAATCAGAGGCGGGGTATCAGAGGCGGGGAATCAGAGGCGCGGAATCAGAGGCGGGGAATCAGAGGCGTGGAATCAGAGACGGGGAATCAGAGGCGGGGAATCAGAAGTGGGGAATCAGAGGTGGGAAATCAGAGGCTGGGAATCAGAGGCGGGGATTCAGAGGCGGGGAATCAGAGGCAGGGTATCAGAGGCGGGCAATCAGATGCAGGGAATCAGAGGCAGGGAATCAGAGGCAGGGAATCAGAGGCAGGGAACCTGAGATGGCGAATATGAGGTGGTGAATCAGAGGCGGGGAAACAGTCGGGTAAACAGAGGCGGGGAATCAGAGGCAGGGAATCAGCCGCGGGGAATCAGAGGCAGGGAATCAGATGAAGGGAATCTGATGCAGGGAATCTGAGGCAGGGTATCTGAGGCAGGGAATCTGTGGCAGGGAATCTGATGCGGGTTATCAGAAGCGGGAAATGAGATGTGGGAAACGAGATGCAGAGAAAGAGGCACGGAAATAGAGGCAGGGAAAGAGAGGCAGTGTATCAGAGGCGGGTAATCAGAGGCGTGGAATCAGAGGCGGGGAATCAGAGACACAGAAAGAGAGGCGTGGAATCAGAGGTGCGGAATCAGAGCCGGTGAATCTGAGCCGGGAAATCAGAAGCAGAGCAACAGAGGTGGTGAAACATGGGTGCGGAATCGGACACGGGGAATCAGAGGTGGGGACTCAGAGGCCGGGAATCAGAGGCAGGGAATCAGAGGCAGGTTATCAGAGGCAGGGAATCAGAGGTGGGAAATCAGAGGCGGGGAATCAGAGGCGGCGAATCAGAGGCGGGGAATCAGAGGCGGGGAATCAGAGGCGGATAATCAGAGGCAGGCAATCAGATGCAGGAAATCAGAGGCAGGGAATCAGAGGCAGGGAATCAGAGGCACGGAATCTGAGGCAGGGAATCAGAGGTGGGGAATCAGAGGCGGGGAATCAGAGGCAGGGAATCAGATGAAGGGAATCTGATGCAGGGAATCTGAGGCAGGGAATCTGAGGCAGGGAATCTGTGGCAGGGAATCTGATGCGGGTTATCAGAAGGGGGAAATGAGATGTGGGAAACGAGATGCAGAGAAAGAGGCACGGAAATAGAGGCAGGGAAAGACAGGCAGGGAATCAGAGGCGGGGAATCAGAGGTGGGGAATCAGAGGCTGGGAATCAGAGGCGGGCAATCAGAGGGGGGAATCAGAGGTGGGGAATCAGAGGCAGGGAATCAGAGGCAGGGAATCAGAGGCGGGAAATCAGAGGCGGCGAATCTGAGGCGTGGAATCAGAGGTGGGGAAAGAGATGTGGGGAAACGTATGCCAGGAAAGTTGCGCGGAAAGGGAGGCGGTGAATCAGAGGCGGGGAATCAGAGGCGCGGAATCAGAGGCGGGGAATCAGAGGCGGGGATTCAGAGCTGGGGAATCAGAAGCGGGGAATCAGAGTTGGGGAATCAGAGGCAGGGAATCAGATATGGGGAATCAGAGGCGGGGAATCAGAGGCGGGGAAACAGAGGCCGGGAATCAGATGTGGGGAATCAGAGGTGGGGAATCAGGGGCAGGGAATCAGTGGCAGGGAATCAGAGGCGGGGAATCAGAGGCGGGGAATCAAAGGCAGGGAATCAGACACGGGGAATCAGAGGCGGGGAATCAGAGATGGGGAATCAGAGGCGGGGAATCAGAGGCAGGGAATCGGATGCCGGGAATCAGAGTCGGGGAATCAGAGCTGGGGAATCAGAGGCGGGGAATCAGAGTTGGGGAATCAGAGGCGGGGAATCAGATATGGGGAAATAGAGGCGGGGAATCAGATATGGGGAATCAGAGGTGTGGATTCAGAGGTTGGGAATCAGAGGCTGGGAATCAGAGGTGGCAATCAGAGGCGGGGAATCAGATATGGGGAATCAGAGGCGGGGAATCAGAGGCGGGGAAACAGAGGCGGGGAATCAAATATAGGGAATCAGAGGTGGGGAATCAGAGGTTGTGAATCAGAGATGGTGAATCAAGGCGGGGAATCAGAGGCAGGGAATCAGACGCGGGGAATCAGAGGCGGGGATTCAGAGCTGGGGAATCAGAGGTGGGGAATCAGTGGCAGGGAATCAGAGGCGGGGAATCAGAGGCGGGGAATCAAAGGCAGGGAATCAGACACGGGGAATCAGAGGCGGGGAATCAGAGATGGGGAATCAGAGGCGGGGAATCAGAGGCAGGGAATCGGATGCCGGGAATCAGAGTCGGGGAATCAGAGCTGGGGAATCAGAGGCGGGGAATCAGAGTTGGGGAATCAGAGGCGGGGAATCAGATATGGGGAAATAGAGGCAGGGAATCAGATATGGGGAATCAGAGGTGTGGAATCAGAGGTTGGGAATCAGAGGCAGGGAATCAGAGTCGGGGAAACTGAGGCGGGGAATCAGATATGGGGAATCAGAGGTGGCGAATCAAAGGCGGTGAAACAGAGATGGGGAATCAGGGCAGGGAATCAGAGGCAGGGAATCAAACACGGGGAATCAGAGCTGGGGAATCAGAGGCGGGGAATCAGAGTTGGGAATCAGAGGCGGGGAATCAGAGGCGGGGAAACAGAGGCGGGGAATCAGATATGGGGAATCAGAGGTGGGGAATCCGAGGTTGGGAATCAGAGGCAGGGAATCAGAGGCGGAAAATCAGAGGCGGGGAATCAGAGGAAGGGAATCAGATGTGCGGAATCGGAGATGGGGAATCAGAGGCAGGGAATCAGAGGCGGGGAATCAGAGGCGGGGAATCAGAGGCCGGGAATCAGATATGGGGAAACAGAGGCGGGGAATCCGAGTCGGGGAAACAGAGGCGGGGAATCAGATATGGGGAATCAGAGGTGGGGAATCAGAGGTTGGGAATCAGAGGCAGGGAATCAGAGGCTTGGAATCAGGTGCAGGGAATCAGATGCGGGGAATCAGAGGCGGGGAATCAGAGCTGGGGAATCAGAGGTGGGGAATCAGATTTGGGGAATCAGAGGCGGGGACTTAGATATTGGGAAACAGAGGCGGGGAATCAGAGGCGGGGAAACCCAGGTGGGGAATCAGATATGGGGAATCAGAGGTGGGGAATCAGAGGCAAGGAATCAGATGTGCGGAATCAGAGATGGGGAATCAGAGGCAGGGAATCAGAATCAGAAGCAGGGAATCAGAGGCCGGGAATCAAAGGCCGGAATCAGATGCTGGGAATCAGAGGCCTGGAATCAGAGGCGGGGAATCAGAGGCAGGGAATCAGATGCGGGGAATCAGAGGCGGGGAATCAGAGCTGGGGAATCAGAGGCGGGGATTCAGAGTTGGGGAATCAGAGGCGGGGAATCAGAGGCGGGGAAACAGAGGCGGGGAATCAGATATGGGGAATCAGAGGTGGGGAATCAGAGGTTGGGAATCAGAAGCAGGGAATCAGAGGCGGGGAATCAGAGGCGGGGAATCAGAGGCAGGGAATCCGATGTGCGGAATCGGAGATGGGGAATCAGAGGCGGGGAATCAGATATGGGGAATCAGAGGTGGGGAATCAGAGGTTGGGAATCAGAGGCAGGGAATCAGAGGCTGGGAATCAGATGCAGGGAATCAGATGCGGGAAATCAGAGGCGGGGAATCAGAGCTGGGGAATCAGAGGTGGGGAATCAGAGTTGGGGAATCAGAGTCGGGGACTTAGATATGGGGAAACAGAGGCGGGGAATCAGAGGCGGGGAAACAGACGCGGGGAATCAGAGGCGGGGATTCAGAGCTGGGGAATCAGAGGCGGGGAATCAGAGTTGGGGAATCAGAGGCGGGGAATCAGATATGGGTAATCAGAGGCGGGGAATCAGAGGCGGGGAAACAGAGGCAGGGAATCAGATATGGGGAATCAGAGGTGGGGTATCAGGGGCAGGGAATCAGTGGCAGGGAATCAGAGGCGGGGAATCAGAGGCGGGGAATCAGAGGCAGGGAATCAGACACAGGGAATCAGATATGGGGAAACAGAGGCGGGGAATCAGAGGCGGGCAAACAGAGGCGGGGAATTAGATATGGGGAATCAGAGGTGGGGAATCAGAGGTGGTGAATCAGAGATGGGGAATCACAGGCGGGGAATCAGAGGCAGGGAATAGAACGCGGGGAATCAGAGGCGGGGAATCAGAGCTGGGGAATCAGAGGCGGGGAATCATAGTTGGGAATCAGAGGCGGGGAATCAGATAGGGGGAAACAGAGGCGGGGAATCAAAGGCGGGGAAACAGAGGCGGGGAATCAGATATGGGGAATCGGATGCGGGGAATCAGAGGCGGGGAATCAGAGATGGGGAATCAGAGGCGGGGTATCAGAGTTGGGGCATCTGAGGTGGGGAATTAGATATGGGGAAACAGAGGCGGGGAATCAGAGGCGGGGAAACAGAGGCGAGGAATCAGATATGGGGAATCAGAGGTGGGGAATCAGAGGCAGGGAATCAGATGTGCGGAATCAGAGATGGGGAATCAGAGGCAGGGAATCAGAATCAGAAGCGGGGAATCAGAGGCCGGGAATCAGAGGCCGGGATTCAGATGCCGGGAATCAGAGGTGGGGAATCAGAGTCCGGGAATCAGAGATGGGGATTCAGAGGCGGGGAATGATATATGGGGAATCAGAGGCGGGGAATCAGAGGTGGGGTAACAGAGGTGGGGAATCAGATATGGGGAATCAGAGGTGGCGAATCAAAGGCGGTGAATCAGAGATGGGGAATCAGAGGCGGGGAATCAGAGGCAGGGAATCAAACACGGGGAATCAGAGGCGGGGAATCAGAGCTGGGGAATCGGAGGCGGGGAATCAGAGTTGGGGAATCAGAGGCGGGGAATCAGATATGGGGAAACAGGGGCGGGGAATCAGAGGCAGGGAAACAGAGGCGGGGAATCAGATATGGGGAATCAGGGGTGGGGAATCAGAGGTTGGGAATCAGAGGCAGGGAATCAGAGGCATGGAAACAGAGGCGGGGATTCAGATATGGGGAATCAGAGGTGGGGAATCAGGGGCGTGGAATCAGAGGCAGGGAATTAGATGTGGTGAATCAGAGATGGGGAATCAGAGGCAGGGAATCAGAATCAGAAGCGGGGTATCAGTGGCCGGGAATCAGAGGAAGGTAATCAGAGGCAGGGGATCAAACACGGGGAATCAGAGGCTGGGAATCAGAGCTGGGGAATCAGAGGCGGGTAATCAGAGCTGGGGAATCACAGGCGGGGAATCAGAGATGGGGAATCAAGGGGGGAATCAGAGGCAGGGAATCAGATGCGGGGAATCAGAGGCGGGGAATCATAGATGGCGAATCAGAGGCGGGGAATCAGAGGTGGGCAATCAGAGGATGGGAATCAGATATGGGGAATCAGAGGCGGGGAATCAGAGCTGGGGAATCACAGGCGGGGAATCAGAGTTGGGGAATCAGAGGCGGGGAATCAGATATGGGGAAACAGAGGCGGGGAATCAGAGGCGGTGAAACAGAGGCGGGGAATCAGATATTGGGAATCAGAGGTGGGGAATCAGAGTTGGGGAATCAGAGTCGGGGACTTAGATATGGGGAAACAGAGGCGGGGAATCAGAGGCGGGGAAACAGACGCGGGGAATCAGAGGCGGGGAATCATAGTTGGGAATCAGAGGCGGGGAATCAAAGGCGGGGAAACAGAGGCGTGGAATCAGATATGGGGAATCGGATGCGGGGAATCAGAGGCGGGGAATCAGAGCTGGGGAATCAGAGGCGGGGTATCAGAGTTGGGGCATCTGAGGTGGGGAATTAGATATGGGGAAACAGAGGCGGGGAATCAGAGGCGCGGAAACAGAGGCGAGGAATCAGATATGGGGAATCAGAGGTGGGGAATCAGAGGCAGGGAATCAGATGTGCGGAATCAGAGATGGGGAATCAGAGGCAGGGAATCAGAATCAGAAGCGGGGAATCAGAGGCCGGGAATCAGAGGCCGGGATTCAGATGCCGGGAATAAGAGGCCGGGAATCAGAGGTGGGGAATCAGAGTCCGGGAATCAGAGATTGGGATTCAGAGGCGGGGAATGATATATGGGGAATCAGAGGCGGGGAATCAGAGGTGGGGTAACAGAGGTGGGGAATCAGATATGGGGAATCAGAGGTGGCGAATCAAAGGCGGTGAATCAGAGATGGGGAATCAGAGGCGGGGAATCAGAGGCAGGGAATCAAACACGGGGAATCAGAGGCGGGGAATCAGAGCTGGGGAATCGGAGGCGGGGAATCAGAGTTGGCGAATCAGAGGCGGGGAATCAGATATGGGGAAACAGGGGCGGGGAATCAGAGGCAGGGAAACAGAGGCGGGGAATCAGATATGGGGAATCAGGGGTGGGGAATCAGAGGTTGGGAATCAGAGGCAGGGAATCAGAGGCGTGGAAACAGAGGCGGGGATTCAGATATGGGGAATCAGAGGTGGGGAATCAGGGGCGTGGAATCAGAGGCAGGGAATTAGATGTGGTGAATCAGAGATGGGGAATCAGAGGCAGGGAATCAGAATCAGAAGCGGGGTATCAGTGGCCGGGAATCAGAGGAAGGTAATCAGAGGCAGGGGATCAAACACGGGGAATCAGAGGCTGGGAATCAGAGCTGGGGAATCAGAGGCGGGGAATCAGAGCTGGGGAATCACAGGCGGGGAATCAGAGATGGGGAATCAAGGGGGGAATCAGAGGCAGGGAATCAGATGCGGGGAATCAGACGCGGGGAATCATAGATGGTGAATCAGAGGCGGGGAATCAGAGGTGGGCAATCAGAGGATGGGAATCAGATATGGGGAATCAGAGGCGGGGAATCAGAGCTGGGGAATCACAGGCGGGGAATCAGAGTTGGGGAATCAGAGGCGGGGAATCAGATATGGGGAAACAGAGGCGGGGAATCAGAGGCGGTGAAACAGAGGCGGGGAATCAGATATTGGGAATCAGAGGTGGGGAATCAGAGGTTGGGAATCAGAGGCCTGGAATCAGAGGCGGGGAATCAGAGGCAGGGAATCAGATGCGGGGAATCAGAGGAGGGGAATCAGAGCTGGGGAATCAGAGGCGGGGTATTAGAGTTGGGGAATCAGAGGCGGGGAATCAGACGCGGGGAATCAGAGGGGGGGAATCATAGATGGCGAATCAGAGGCGGGGAATCAGAGGTGGGCAATCAGAGGCCGGGAATCAGAGGTGGTGAATCAGAGATGGGGAATCAGAGGCGGGGAATCAGTGGCAGGGAATCAGATATGGGGAATCAGAGGCGTGGAATCAGAGGCAGGGAATCAGACACGGGGAATCAGAGGTGGGGAATCAGAGATGGGGAATCAGTGGCGGTGAATCAGAGATGGGGAATCAGAGGCGGGGAATCAGAGGCAGGAAATCAGACACGGGGATTCAGAGGCTGGGAATCAGACGGGGGGAATCAAAGGCGGGGAATCAGAGCTGGGGAATCAGAGGCAGGGAATCAGAGGCGGGGAATCAGATATGGGGAATCAGAGGCTGGTATTCAGAGGCGGGGAATCAGAGGCAGGGAATCAGACACGGGGAATCAGAGGTGGGGAATCAGAGATGGGGAATCAGAGGCGGGGAATCAGAGTTGGGGAATCAGAGGCAGGGAATCGGATGTGCGGAATCAGAGATGGGGAATCAGAGGTGGGGAATCAGAGGCGGTGAATCAGAGATGGGGAATCAGAGGCGGGGAATCAGAGGCAGGAAATCAGACATGGGGATTCAGAGGCTGGGAATAAGACGGGGGGAATCAAAGGCGGGGAATCAGAGCTGGGGAATCAGAGGGAGGGAATCAGAGTTGGGGATTCAGAGACGGGGAATCAGATATGGGGAAACAGAGGCGGGGAATCAGAGGCGGGCAAACAGAGGCGGGGAATTAGATATGGGGAATCAGATGTGGGGAATCAGAGGTGGTGAATCAGTGATGGGGAATCACAGGCGGGGAATCAGAGGCAGGGAATAGAACGCAGGGAATCAGAGGCAGGGAATCAGAGCTGGGGAATCAGAGGCGGGGAATCATAGTTGGGAATCAGAGGCGGGGAATCAGATATGGGGAAACAGAGGCGGGGAATCAGAGGCGGGGAAACAGAGGCGGGGAATCAGATATGGGGAATCGGATGCGGGGAATCAGAGGCGGGGAATCAGAGCTGGGGAATCAGAGGCGGGGAATCAGAGTTGGGGCATCGAGGTGGGGAATCAGATATGGGGAATCAGAGGTGGCGAATCAAAGGCGGTGAATCAGAGATGGGGAATCAGAGGCGGGGAATCAGAGGCAGGGAATCAGATGCGGGGAATCAGAGGCAGGGAATCAGAGCTGGCGAATCAGAGGCGGGGAATCAGAGGTGGGCAATCAGAGCCGGGGAATCAGATATGGGGAATCAGAGGCGGGGAATCAGAGGCGGGGAAACAGAGGTGGGGAATCAGATATGGGGAAACAGAGGTGGCGAATCAAAGGCGGTGAATCAGAGATGGAGAATCAGAGGCGGGGAATCAGAGGCAGGGAATCAAAAACGGGGAATCAGAGGCGGGGAATCAGAGCTGGGGAATCAGAGGCGGGGAAGCAGAGTAGGAGAATCAGAGGTGGGGAATCAGATATGGGGAAACAGGGGCGGGGAATCAGAGGCTGGGACACAGAGGCGGGGAATCTGATATGGGGAATCAGAGGTGTGGAATCAGAGGTTGGGAATCAGAGGCGGGGAAACAGAGGAGGGGAATCAGAGGCGTGGAATCAGAGCTGGGGAATCAGAGGCGGGGATTCAGAGTTGGGGAATCAGAGGCGGGGAATCAGAGGCGGGGAAACAGATGCGGGGAATCAGATATGGGGAATCAGAGGTGGGGAATCAGAGGTTGGGAATCAGAAGCAGGGAATCAGAGGCGGGGAATCAGAGGCGGGGAATCAGAGGCGGGGAATCAGAGCTGGGGAATCAGAGGCGGGGATTCAGAGTTGGGGAATCAGAGGCGGGGAATCAGAGGCGGGGAAACAGATGCGGGGAATCAGATATGGGGAATCAGAGGTGGGGAATCAGAGGTTGGGAATCAGAAGCAGGGAATCAAAGGCGGGGAATCAGAGGCGGGGAATCAGAGGCAGGAAATCCGATGTGCGGAGTCGGAGATGGGGAATCAGAGGCAGGGAATCAGAGGCGGGGAATCAGAGGCGGGAAATCAGAGGCCGTGAATCAGATATGGGGAAACAGAGGCGGGGAATCAGAGGCGGGGAAACAGAGGCGGGGAATCAGATATGGGGAATCAGAGGTGGGGAATCAGAGGTTGGGAATCAGAGGCAGGGAATCAGAGGCTGGGAATCAGATGCAGGGAATCAGATGCGGGGAATCAGAGGCGGGGAATCAGAGCTGGGGAATCAGAGGTGGGGAATCAGAGTTGGGGAATCAGAGGTGGCGAATCAAAGGCGGTGAATCAGAGATGGGGAATCAGAGGCGGGGAATCAGAGGCAGGGAATCAAACACGGGGAATCAGAGGCGGGGAATCAGAGCTGGGGAATCGGAGGCGGGGAATCAGAGTTGGCGAATCAGAGGCGGGGAATCAGATATGGGGAAACAGGGGCGGGGAATCAGAGGCAGGGAAAAAGAGGCGGGGAATCAGATATGGGGAATCAGGGGTGGGGAATCAGAGGTTGGGAATCAGAGGCAGGGAATCAGAGGCGTGGAAACAGAGGCGGGGATTCAGATATGGGGAATCAGAGGTGGGGAATCAGGGGCGTGGAATCAGAGGCAGGGAATTAGATGTGGTGAATCAGAGATGGGGAATCAGAGGCAGGGAATCAGAATCAGAAGCGGGGTATCAGTGGCCGGGAATCAGAGGAAGGTAATCAGAGGCAGGGGATCAAACACGGGGAATCAGAGGCTGGGAATCAGAGCTGGGGAATCAGAGGCGGGGAATCAGAGCTGGGGAATCACAGGCGGGGAATCAGAGATGGGGAATCAAGGGGGGAATCAGAGGCAGGGAATCAGATGCGGGGAATCAGACGCGGGGAATCATAGATGGTGAATCAGAGGCGGGGAATCAGAGGTGGGCAATCAGAGGATGGGAATCAGATATGGGGAATCAGAGGCGGGGAATCAGAGCTGGGGAATCACAGGCGGGGAATCAGAGTTGGGGAATCAGAGGCGGGGAATCAGATATGGGGAAACAGAGGCGGGGAATCAGAGGCGGTGAAACAGAGGCGGGGAATCAGATATTGGGAATCAGAGGTGGGGAATCAGAGGTTGGGAATCAGAGGCCTGGAATCAGAGGCGGGGAATCAGAGGCAGGGAATCAGATGCGGGGAATCAGAGGAGGGGAATCAGAGCTGGGGAATCAGAGGCGGGGTATTAGAGTTGGGGAATCAGAGGCGGGGAATCAGACGCGGGGAATCAGAGGGGGGGAATCATAGCTGGCGAATCAGAGGCGGGGAATCAGAGGTGGGCAATCAGAGGCCGGGAATCAGAGGTGGTGAATCAGAGATGGGGAATCAGAGGCGGGGAATCAGTGGCAGGGAATCAGATATGGGGAATCAGAGGCGTGGAATCAGAGGCAGGGAATCAGACACGGGGAATCAGAGGTGGGGAATCAGAGATGGGGAATCAGTGGCGGTGAATCAGAGATGGGGAATCAGAGGCGGGGAATCAGAGGAAGGAAATCAGACACGGGGATTCAGAGGCTGGGAATCAGACGGGGGGAATCAAAGGCGGGGAATCAGAGCTGGGGAATCAGAGGCAGGGAATCAGAGGCGGGGAATCAGATATGGGGAATCAGAGGCTGGTATTCAGAGGCGGGGAATCAGAGGCAGGGAATCAGACAC
Organism: Narcine bancroftii; assembly: GCF_036971445.1. Classification (NCBI taxonomy): domain Eukaryota; kingdom Metazoa; phylum Chordata; class Chondrichthyes; order Torpediniformes; family Narcinidae; genus Narcine; species Narcine bancroftii. The sequence goes on along the minus strand of NC_091474.1, from coordinate 106,282,318 downwards.
GGGGAATCAGAGGTGGGGAATCAGAGATGGGGAATCAGAGGCGGGGAATCAGAGTTGGGGAATCAGAGGCAGGGAATCGGATGTGCGGAATCAGAGATGGGGAATCAGAGGTGGGGAATCAGAGGCGGTGAATCAGAGATGGGGAATCAGAGGCGGGGAATCAGAGGCAGGAAATCAGACATGGGGATTCAGAGGCTGGGAATCAGACGGGGGGAATCAAAGGCGGGGAATCAGAGCTGGGGAATCAGAGGGAGGGAATCAGAGTTGGGGATTCAGAGACGGGGAATCAGATATGGGGAAACAGAGGCGGGGAATCAGAGGCGGGCAAACAGAGGCGGGGAATTAGATATGGGGAATCAGATGTGGGGAATCAGAGGTGGTGAATCAGTGATGGGGAATCACAGGCGGGGAATCAGAGGCAGGGAATAGAACGCAGGGAATCAGAGGCAGGGAATCAGAGCTGGGGAATCAGAGGCGGGGAATCATAGTTGGGAATCAGAGGCGGGGAATCAGATATGGGGAAACAGAGGCGGGGAATCAGAGGCGGGGAAACAGAGGCGGGGAATCAGATATGGGGAATCGGATGCGGGGAATCAGAGGCGGGGAATCAGAGCTGGGGAATCAGAGGCGGGGAATCAGAGTTGGGGCATCGAGGTGGGGAATCAGATATGGGGAATCAGAGGTGGCGAATCAAAGGCGGTGAATCAGAGATGGGGAATCAGAGGCGGGGAATCAGAGGCAGGGAATCAGATGCGGGGAATCAGAGGCAGGGAATCAGAGCTGGCGAATCAGAGGCGGGGAATCAGAGGTGGGCAATCAGAGCCGGGGAATCAGATAAGGGGAATCAGAGGCGGGGAATCAGAGGCGGGGAAACAGAGGTGGGGAATCAGATATGGGGAAACAGAGGTGGCGAATCAAAGGCGGTGAATCAGAGATGGAGAATCAGAGGCGGGGAATCAGAGGCAGGGAATCAAAAACGGGGAATCAGAGGCGGGGAATCAGAGCTGGGGAATCAGAGGCGGGGAAGCAGAGTAGGAGAATCAGAGGTGGGGAATCAGATATGGGGAAACAGGGGCGGGGAATCAGAGGCTGGGACACAGAGGCGGGGAATCTGATATGGGGAATCAGAGGTGTGGAATCAGAGGTTGGGAATCAGAGGCGGGGAAACAGAGGAGGGGAATCAGAGGCGTGGAATCAGAGCTGGGGAATCAGAGGCGGGGATTCAGAGTTGGGGAATCAGAGGCGGGGAATCAGAGGCGGGGAAACAGATGCGGGGAATCAGATATGGGGAATCAGAGGTGGGGAATCAGAGGTTGGGAATCAGAAGCAGGGAATCAGAGGCGGGGAATCAGAGGCGGGGAATCAGAGGCGGGGAATCAGAGCTGGGGAATCAGAGGCGGGGATTCAGAGTTGGGGAATCAGAGGCGGGGAATCAGAGGCGGGGAAACAGATGCGGGGAATCAGATATGGGGAATCAGAGGTGGGGAATCAGAGGTTGGGAATCAGAAGCAGGGAATCAAAGGCGGGGAATCAGAGGCGGGGAATCAGAGGCAGGAAATCCGATGTGCGGAGTCGGAGATGGGGAATCAGAGGCAGGGAATCAGAGGCGGGGAATCAGAGGCGGGGAATCAGAGGCCGTGAATCAGATATGGGGAAACAGAGGCGGGGAATCAGAGGCGGGGAAACAGAGGCGGGGAATCAGATATGGGGAATCAGAGGTGGGGAATCAGAGGTTGGGAATCAGAGGCAGGGAATCAGAGGCTGGGAATCAGATGCAGGGAATCAGATGCGGGGAATCAGAGGCGGGGAATCAGAGCTGGGGAATCAGAGGTGGGGAATCAGAGTTGGGGAATCAGAGTCGGGGACTTAGATATGGGGAAACAGAGGCAGGGAATCAGAGGCGGGGAAACAGACGCGGGGAATCAGAGGCGGTTATCAGAGCTGGGGAATCAGAGGCGGGGAATCAGAGTTGGGGAATCAGAGGCGGGGAATCAGAGGCGGGGAATCAGAGGCGGGGAATCAGAGGCGGGGAAACAGAGGCAGGGAATCAGATATGGGGAATCAGAGGTGGGGTATCAGGGGCAGGGAATCAGTGGCAGGGAATCAGAGGCGGGGAATCAGAGGCGGGGAATCAGAGGCAGGGAATCAGACACGGGGAATCAGATATGGGGAAACAGAGGCGGGGAATCAGAGGCGGGCAAACAGAGGCGGGGAATTAGATAAGGGGAATCAGAGGTGGGGAATCAGAGGTGGTGAATCAGAGATGGGGAATCACAGGCGGGGAATCAGAGGCAGGGAATAGAATGCGGGGAATCAGAGGCGGGGAATCAGAGCTGGGGAATCAGAGGCGGGAAATCATAGTTGGGAATCAGAGGCGGGGAATCAGATATGGGGAAACAGAGGCGGGGAATCAAAGGCGGGGAAACAGAGGCGGGGAATCAGATATGGGGAATCGGATGCGGGGAATCAGAGGCGGGGAATCAGAGCTGGGGAATCAGAGGCGGGGTATCAGAGTTGGGGCATCAGAGGTGGGGAATTAGATATAGGGAAACAGAGGCGGGGAATCAGAGGCGGGGAAACAGAGGTGGGGAATCAGATATGGGGAATCAGAGGTGGGGAATCAGAGGCAGGGAATCAGATGTGCGGAATCAGAGATGGGGAATCAGAGGCAGGGAATCAGAATCAGAAGCGGGGAATCAGAGGCCGGGAATCAGAGGCCGGGATTCAGATGCCGGGAATAAGAGGCCGGGAATCAGAGGTGGGGAATCAGAGTCCGGGAATCAGAGATGGGGATTCAGAGGCGGGGAATGATATATGGGGAATCAGAGGCGGGGAATCAGTGGCGGGGTAACAGAGGTGGGGAATCAGATATGGGGAATCAGAGGTGTCGAATCAAAGGCGGTGAATCAGAGATGGGGAATCAGAGGCGGGGAATCAGAGGCAGGGAATCAAACACGGGGAATCAGAGGCGGGGAATCAGAGCTGGGGAATCAGAGGTGGGGAATCAGAGTTGGGGAATCAGAGGCGGCGAATCAGATATGGGGAAACAGGGGCGGAGAATCAGAGGCAGGGAAACAGAGGCGGGGAATCAGATATGGGGAATCAGGGGTGGGGAATCAGAGGTTGGGAATTAGAGGCAGGGAATCAGAGGCGTGGAAACAGAGGCGGGGATTCAGATATGGGGAATCAGAGGTGGGGAATCAGGGGCGTGGAATCAGAGGCAGGGAATTAGATGTGGTGAATCAGAGATGGGGAATCAGAGGCAGGGAATCAGAATCAGAAGCGGGGTATCAGAGGCCGGGAATCAGAGGAAGGTAATCAGAGGCAGGGGATCAAACACGGGGAATCAGAGGCTGGGAATCAGAGCTGGGGAATCACAGGCGGGGAATCAGAGATGGGGAATCAGAGGCGGGGAATCAGAGGCAGGGAATCAGATGCGGGGAATCAGAGGCGGGGAATCAGAGCTGGCGAATCAGAGGCGGGGAATCAGAGGTGGGCAATCAGAGGATGGGAATCAGATATGGGGAATCAGAGGCGGGGAATTAGAGCTGGGGAATCACAGGCGGGGAATCAGAGTTGGGGAATCAGAGGCGGGGAATCAGATATGGGGAAACAGAGTCGGGGAATCAGAGGCGGTGAAACAGAGGCGGGGAATCAGATATGGGGAATCAGAGGTGGGGAATCAGAGGCCTGGATTCAGAGGCGGGGAATCAGAGGCAGGGAATCAGATGCGGGGAATCAGAGGAGGGGAATCAGAGCTGGGGAATCAGAGGCGGGGTATTAGAGTTGGGGAATCAGAGGCGAGGAATCAGACGCGGGGAATCAGAGGGGGGGTATCATAGCTGGCGAATCAGAGGCGGGGAATCAGATATGGGGAATCAGAGGTGTCGAATCAAAGGCGGTGAATCAGAGATGGGGAATCAGAGGCGGGGAATCAGAGGCAGGGAATCAAACACGGGAAATCAGAGGCGGGGAATCAGAGCTGGGGAATCAGAGGTGGGGAATCAGAGTTGGGGAATCAGAGGCGGGGAATCAGATATGGGGAAACAGGGGCGGAGAATCAGAGGCAGGGAAACAGAGGCGGGGAATCAGATATGGGGAATCAGGGGTGGGGAATCAGAGGTTGGGAATCAGAGGCAGGGAATCAGAGGCTGGGAATCAGAGCTGGGGAATCACAGGCGGGGAATCAGAGATGGGGAATCAGAGGCGGGGAATCAGAGGCAGGGAAACAGAGGCGGGGAATCAGATATGGGGAATCAGAGGTGGGGAATCAGGGGCGTGGAATCAGAGGCAGGGAATTAGATGTGGTGAATCAGAGATGGGGAATCAGAGGCAGGGAATCAGAATCAGAAGCGGGGTATCAGAGGCCGGGAATCAGAGGAAGGTAATCAGAGGCAGGGGATCAAACACGGGGAATCAGAGGCTGGGAATCAGAGCTGGGGAATCACAGGCGGGGAATCAGAGATGGGGAATCAGAGGCGGGGAATCAGAGGCAGGGAATCAGATGCGGGGAATCAGAGGCGGGGAATCAGAGCTGGCGAATCAGAGGCGGGGAATCAGAGGTGGGCAATCAGAGGATGGGAATCAGATATGGGGAATCAGAGGTGGGGAATTAGAGCTGGGGAATCACAGGCGGGGAATCAGAGTTGGGGAATCAGAGGCGGGGAATCAGATATGGGGAAACAGAGTCGGGGAATCAGAGGCGGTGAAACAGAGGCGGGGAATCAGATATGGGGAATCAGAGGTGGGGAATCAGAGGTTCGGAATCAGAGGCCTGGAATCAGAGGCGGGGAATCAGAGGCAGGGAATCAGATGCGGGGAATCAGAGGAGGGGAATCAGAGCTGGGGAATCAGAGGCGGGGTATTAGAGTTGGGGAATCAGAGGCGGGAATCAGACGCGGGGAATCAGAGGGGGGGTATCATAGCTGGCGAATCAGAGGCGGGGAATCAGAGGTGGGCAATCAGAGGCCGGGAATCAGAGGTGGTGAATCAGAGATGGGGAATCAGGGCGGGGAATCAGTGGCAGGGAATCAGATATGGGGAATCAGAGGCGTGGAATCAGAGGCAGGGAATCAGACACGGGGAATCAGACACGGGGTATCAGAGGTGGGGAATCAGAGATGGGGAATCAGAGGCGGTGAATCAGAGATGGGGAATCAGAGGCGGGGAATCAGAGGCAGGAAATCAGACACGGGGATTCAGAGGCTGGGAATTAGACGGGGGGAATCAAAGGTGGGGAATCAGAGCTGGGGAATCAGAGGCAGGGGATCAGAGGCGGGGAATCAGATATGGGGAATCAGAGGCTGGGATTCAGAAGCGGGGAATCAGAGGCAGGGAATCAGACACGGGGAATCAGAGGTGGGGATTCAGAGATGGGGAATCAGAGGCGGGGAATCAGAGGCAGGGAATCAGACGCGGGGAATCTGAGGCGGGGAATCAGAGCTGGGGAATCAGAGGCGGGGATTCAGAGTTAGGGAATCAGAGGCGGGGAATCAGAGGCGGGGAAACAGATGCGGGGAATCAGATATGGGGAATCAGAGGTGGGGAATCAGAGGTTGGGAATCAGAAGCAGGGAATCAGAGGCGGGGAATCAGAGGCGGGGAATCAGAGGCAGGAAATCCGATGTGCGGAGTCGGAGATGGGGAATCAGAGGCAGGGAATCAGAGGCGGGGAATCAGAGGCGGGGAATCAGAGGCCGGGAATCAGATATGGGGAAACAGAGGCGGGGAATCAGAGGCGGGGAAACAGAGGCGGGGAATCAGATATGGGGAATCAGAGGTGGGGAATCAGAGGTTGGGAATCAGAGGCAGGGAATCAGAGGCTGGGAATCAGATGCAGGGAATCAGATGCGGGGAATCAGAGGCGGGGAATCAGAGCTGGGGAATCAGAAGTGGGGAATCAGAGTTGGGGAATCAGAGTCGGGGACTTAGATATGGGGAAACAGAGGCAGGGAATCAGAGGCGGGGAAACAGACGCGGGGAATCAGAGGCGGTTATCAGAGCTGGGGAATCAGAGGCGGGGAATCAGAGTTGGGGAATCAGAGGCGGGGAATCAGAGGCGGGGAATCAGAGGCGGGGAATCAGAGGCGGGGAAACAGAGGCAGGGAATCAGATATGGGGAATCAGAGGTGGGGTATCAGGGGCAGGGAATCAGTGGCAGGGAATCAGAGGCGGGGAATCAGAGGCGGGGAATCAGAGGCAGGGAATCAGACACGGGGAATCAGATATGGGGAAACAGAGGCGGGGAATCAGAGGCGGGCAAACAGAGGCGGGGAATTAGATAAGGGGAATCAGAGGTGGGGAATCAGAGGTGGTGAATCAGAGATGGGGAATCACAGGCGGGGAATCAGAGGCAGGGAATAGAATGCGGGGAATCAGAGGCGGGGAATCAGAGCTGGGGAATCAGAGGCGGGAAATCATAGTTGGGAATCAGAGGCGGGGAATCAGATATGGGGAAACAGAGGCGGGGAATCAAAGGCGGGGAAACAGAGGCGGGGAATCAGATATGGGGAATCGGATGCGGGGAATCAGAGGCGGGGAATCAGAGCTGGGGAATCAGAGGCGGGGTATCAGAGTTGGGGCATCAGAGGTGGGGAATTAGATATAGGGAAACAGAGGCGGGGAATCAGAGGCGGGGAAACAGAGGTGGGGAATCAGATATGGGGAATCAGAGGTGGGGAATCAGAGGCAGGGAATCAGATGTGCGGAATCAGAGATGGGGAATCAGAGGCAGGGAATCAGAATCAGAAGCGGGGAATCAGAGGCCGGGAATCAGAGGCCGGGATTCAGATGCCGGGAATAAGAGGCCGGGAATCAGAGGTGGGGAATCAGAGTCCGGGAATCAGAGATGGGGATTCAGAGGCGGGGAATGATATATGGGGAATCAGAGGCGGGGAATCAGTGGCGGGGTAACAGAGGTGGGGAATCAGATATGGGGAATCAGAGGTGTCGAATCAAAGGCGGTGAATCAGAGATGGGGAATCAGAGGCGGGGAATCAGAGGCAGGGAATCAAACACGGGGAATCAGAGGCGGGGAATCAGAGCTGGGGAATCAGAGGTGGGGAATCAGAGTTGGGGAATCAGAGGCGGGGAATCAGATATGGGGAAACAGGGGCGGAGAATCAGAGGCAGGGAAACAGAGGCGGGGAATCAGATATGGGGAATCAGGGGTGGGGAATCAGAGGTTGGGAATTAGAGGCAGGGAATCAGAGGCGTGGAAACAGAGGCGGGGATTCAGATATGGGGAATCAGAGGTGGGGAATCAGGGGCGTGGAATCAGAGGCAGGGAATTAGATGTGGTGAATCAGAGATGGGGAATCAGAGGCAGGGAATCAGAATCAGAAGCGGGGTATCAGAGGCCGGGAATCAGAGGAAGGTAATCAGAGGCAGGGGATCAAACACGGGGAATCAGAGGCTGGGAATCAGAGCTGGGGAATCACAGGCGGGGAATCAGAGATGGGGAATCAGAGGCGGGGAATCAGAGGCAGGGAATCAGATGCGGGGAATCAGAGGCGGGGAATCAGAGCTGGCGAATCAGAGGCGGGGAATGAGAGGTGGGCAATCAGAGGATGGGAATCAGATATGGGGAATCAGAGGCGGGGAATTAGAGCTGGGGAATCACAGGCGGGGAATCAGAGTTGGGGAATCAGAGGCGGGGAATCAGATATGGGGAAACAGAGTCGGGGAATCAGAGGCGGTGAAACAGAGGCGGGGAATCAGATATGGGGAATCAGAGGTGGGGAATCAGAGGTTGGGAATCAGAGGCCTGGATTCAGAGGCGGGGAATCAGAGGCAGGGAATCAGATGCGGGGAATCAGAGGAGGGGAATCAGAGCTGGGGAATCAGAGGCGGGGTATTAGAGTTGGGGAATCAGAGGCGAGGAATCAGACGCGGGGAATCAGAGGGGGGGTATCATAGCTGGCGAATCAGAGGCGGGGAATCAGATATGGGGAATCAGAGGTGTCGAATCAAAGGCGGTGAATCAGAGATGGGGAATCAGAGGCGGGGAATCAGAGGCAGGGAATCAAACACGGGAAATCAGAGGCGGGGAATCAGAGCTGGGGAATCAGAGGTGGGGAATCAGAGTTGGGGAATCAGAGGCGGGGAATCAGATATGGGGAAACAGGGGCGGAGAATCAGAGGCAGGGAAACAGAGGCGGGGAATCAGATATGGGGAATCAGGGGTGGGGAATCAGAGGTTGGGAATCAGAGGCAGGGAATCAGAGGCTGGGAATCAGAGCTGGAGAATCACAGGCGGGGAATCAGAGATGGGGAATCAGAGGCGGGGAATCAGAGGCAGGGAAACAGAGGCGGGGAATCAGATATGGGGAATCAGAGGTGGGGAATCAGGGGCGTGGAATCAGAGGCAGGGAATTAGATGTGGTGAATCAGAGATGGGGAATCAGAGGCAGGGAATCAGAATCAGAAGCGGGGTATCAGAGGCCGGGAATCAGAGGAAGGTAATCAGAGGCAGGGGATCAAACACGGGGAATCAGAGGCTGGGAATCAGAGCTGGGGAATCACAGGCGGGGAATCAGAGATGGGGAATCAGAGGCGGGGAATCAGAGGCAGGGAATCAGATGCGGGGAATCAGAGGCGGGGAATCAGAGCTGGCGAATCAGAGGCGGGGAATCAGAGGTGGGCAATCAGAGGATGGGAATCAGATATGGGGAATCAGAGGTGGGGAATTAGAGCTGGGGAATCACAGGCGGGGAATCAGAGTTGGGGAATCAGAGGCGGGGAATCAGATATGGGGAAACAGAGTCGGGGAATCAGAGGCGGTGAAACAGAGGCGGGGAATCAGATATGGGGAATCAGAGGTGGGGAATCAGAGGTTCGGAATCAGAGGCCTGGAATCAGAGGCGGGGAATCAGAGGCAGGGAATCAGATGCGGGGAATCAGAGGAGGGGAATCAGAGCTGGGGAATCAGAGGCGGGGTATTAGAGTTGGGGAATCAGAGGCGGGAATCAGACGCGGGGAATCAGAGGGGGGGTATCATAGCTGGCGAATCAGAGGCGGGGAATCAGAGGTGGGCAATCAGAGGCCGGGAATCAGAGGTGGTGAATCAGAGATGGGGAATCAGGGCGGGGAATCAGTGGCAGGGAATCAGATATGGGGAATCAGAGGCGTGGAATCAGAGGCAGGGAATCAGACACGGGGAATCAGACACGGGGTATCAGAGGTGGGGAATCAGAGATGGGGAATCAGAGGCGGTGAATCAGAGATGGGGAATCAGAGGCGGGGAATCAGAGGCAGGAAATCAGACACGGGGATTCAGAGGCTGGGAATTAGACGGGGGGAATCAAAGGTGGGGAATCAGAGCTGGGGAATCAGAGGCAGGGGATCAGAGGCGGGGAATCAGATATGGGGAATCAGAGGCTGGGATTCAGAAGCGGGGAATCAGAGGCAGGGAATCAGACACGGGGAATCAGAGGTGGGGATTCAGAGATGGGGAATCAGAGGCGGGGAATCAGAGGCAGGGAATCAGACGCGGGGAATCTGAGGCGGGGAATCAGAGCTGGGGAATCAGAGGTGGGGAATCAGAGTTGGGGAATCAGAGGCAGGGAATCGGATGTGCGGAATCAGAGATGGGGAATCAGATGTGGGGAATCAGAGGAATCAGAGATGGGGAATCAGAGGCGGGGAATCAGAGGCAGGAAATCAGACACGGGGATTCAGAGGCTGGGAATCAGACGGGGGGAATCAAAGGCGGGGAATAAGAGCTGGGGAATCAGAGGCAGGGAATCAGAGTTTGGGATTCAGAGACGGGGAATCAGATATGGGGAAAGAGAGGCGGGGAATCAGAGGCGGGCAAACAGAGGCGGGGAATTAGATATGGGGAATCAGAGGTGGGGAATCAGAGGTGGTGAATCGGTGATGGGGAATCACAGGCGGGGAATCAGAGGCAGGGAATAGAACGCAGGGAATCAGACGCAGGGAATCAGAGCTGGGGAATCAGAGGCGGGGAATCATAGTTGGGAATCAGAGGCGGGGAATCAGATATGGGGAAACAGAGGCGGGGAATCAGAGGCGGGGAAACAGAGGCGGGGAATCAGATATGGGGAATCGGATGCGGGGAATCAGAGGCGGGGAATCAGAGCTGGGGAATCAGAGGCGGGGAATCAGAGTTGTGGCATCAGAGGTGGGGAATTAGATATCGGGAAACAGAGGTGGGGAATCAGAGGCGGGGAAACAGAGGCGGGGAATCAGATATGGGGAATCAGAGGTGGGGAATCAGAGGCAGGGAATCAGATGTGCGGAATCAGAGATGGGGAATCAGAGGCAGGGAATCAGAATCAGAAGCGGGGAATCAGAGGCCGGGAATCAGAGGCCGGGAATCAGATGCTGGGAATAAGAGGCCGGGAATCAGAGGTGGGGAATCAGAGTCCGGGAATCAGAGATGGGGATTCAGAGGCGGGGAATGAGATATGGAGAATCAGAGGCGGTGAATCAGAGGCCGGGAAACAGAGGTGGGGAATCAGATATGGGGAATCAGAGGTGGCGAATCAAAGGCGGTGAATCAGAGATGGGGAATCAGAGGCGGGGAATCAGAGGCAGGGAATCAGATGCGGGGAATCAGAGGCGGGGAATCAGAGCTGGCGAATCAGAGGCGGGGAATCAGAGGTGGGCAATCAGAGGCGGGGAATCAGATATGGGGAATCAGAGGCGGGGAATCAGAGGCGGGGAAACAGAGGCGGGGAATCAAATATAGGGAATCAGAGGTGGGGAATCAGAGGTTGTGAATCAGAGATGGGGAATCAAGGCGGGGAATCAGAGGCAGGGAATCAGACACGGGGAATCAGAGGCGGGGATTCAGAGCTGGGGAATCAGAGGCGGGGAATCAGAGTTGGGGAATCAGAGGCAGGGAATCAGATATGGGGAATCAGAGGGGGGGAATCAGAGGCGGAGAAACAGAGGCGGGGAATCAGATATATGGGAATCAGAGGTGGGGAATCAGGGGCAGGGAATCAGTGGCAGGGAATCAGAGGCGGGGAATCAGAGGCGGGGAATCAGAGGCAGGGAATCAGACACGGGGAATCAGAGGCGGGGAATCAGAGATGGGGAATCAGAGGCGGGGAATCAGAGGCAGGGAATCGGACGCCGGGAATCAGAGTCGGGGAATCAGAGCTGGGGAATCAGAGGCGGGGAATCAGAGTTGGGGAATCAGAGGCGGGGAATCAGATATGGGGAAATAGAGGCGGGGAATCAGATATGGGGAATCAGAGGTGTGGAATCAGAGGTTGTGAATCAGAGGAAGGGAATCAGAGTCGGGGAAACAGACGTGGGGAATCAGATATGTGGAATCAGAGGTGGCGAATCAAAGGCGGTGAAACAGAGATGGGGATTCAGAGGCGGGGAATGAGATATGGAGAATCAGAGGCGGCGAATCAGAGGCCGGGAAACAGAGGTGGGGAATCAGATATGGGGAATCAGAGGTGGCGAATCAAAGGCGGTGAATCAGAGATGGGGAATCAGAGGCGGGGAATCAGAGGTTGGGAATCAGAGGCAGGGAATCAGAGGCGGGGAATCAGAGGCGGGGAATCAGAGGAAGGGAATCAGATGTGCGGAATCGGAGATGGGGAATCAGAGGCAGGGAATCAGAGGCGGGGAATCAGAGGCGGGGAATCAGAGGCCGGGAATCAGATATGGGGAAACTGAGGCGGGGAATCCGAGGCGGGGAAACAGAGGCGGGGAATCAGATATGGGGAATCAGAGGTGGGGAATCAGAGGTTGGGAATCAGAGGCAGGGAATCAGAGGCTTGGAATCAGATGCAGGGAATCAGATGCGGGGAATCAGAGGCGGGGAATCAGAGCTGGCGAATCAGAGGCGGGGAATCAGAGGTGGGCAATCAGAGGCGGGGAATCAGATATGGGGAATCAGAGGCGGGGAATCAGAGGCGGGGAAACAGAGGCGGGGAATCAAATATAGGGAATCAGAGGTGGGGAATCAGAGGTTGTGAATCAGAGATGGGGAATCAAGGCGGGGAATCAGAGGCAGGGAATCAGACACGGGGAATCAGAGGCGGGGATTCAGAGCTGGGGAACCAGAGGCGGGGAATCAGAGTTGGGGAATCAGAGGCAGGGAATCAGATATGGGGAATCAGAGGGGGGGAATCAGAGGCGGAGAAACAGAGGCGGGGAATCAGATATGGGGAATCAGAGGTGGGGAATCAGGGGCAGGGAATCAGTGGCAGGGAATCAGAGGCGGGGAATCAGAGGCGGGGAATCAGAGGCAGGGAATCAGACACGGGGAATCAGAGGCGGGGAATCAGAGATGGAGAATCAGAGGCGGGGAATCAGAGGCAGGGAATCGGACGCCGGGAATCAGAGTCGGGGAATCAGAGCTGGGGAATCAGAGGCGGGGAATCAGAGTTCGGGAATCAGAGGCGGGGAATCAGATATGGGGAAATAGAGGCGGGGAATCAGATATGGGGAATCAGAGGTGTGGAATCAGAGGTTGTGAATCAGAGGAAGGGAATCAGAGTCGGGGAAACAGAAGCGGGGAATCAGATATGTGGAATCAGAGGTGGCGAATCAAAGGCGGTGAAACAGAGATGGGGAATCAGGGCAGGGAATCAGAGGCAGGGAATCAAACACGGGGAATCAGAGCTGGGAAATCAGAGACGGGGAATCAGAGTTGGGAATCAGAGGCGGGGAATCAGAGGCGGGGAAACAGAGGCGGGGAATCAGATATGGGGAATCAGAGGTGGGGAATCAGAGGTTGGGAATCAGAGGCAGGGAATCAGAGGCGGGGAATCAGAGGCGGGGAATCAGAGGAAGGGAATCAGATGTGCGGAATCGGAGATGGGGAATCAGAGGCAGGGAATCAGAGGCGGGGAATCAGAGGCGGGGAATCAGAGGCCGGGAATCAGATATGGGGAAACTGAGGCGGGGAATCCGAGGCGGGGAAACAGAGGCGGGGAATCAGATATGGGGAATCAGAGGTGGGGAATCAGAGGTTCGGAATCAGAGGCAGGGAATCAGAGGCTTGGAATCAGATGCAGGGAATCAGATGCGGGGAATCAGAGGCGGGGAATCAGAGCTGGGGAATCAGAGGTGGGGAATCAGATTTGGGGAATCAGAGGTGGGGACTTAGATATTGGGAAACAGAGGCGGGGAATCAGAGGCGGGGAAACAGAGGCGGGGAATCAGATATGGGGAATCAGAGGTGGGGAATCAGAGGCAGGGAATCAGATGTGCGGAATCAGAGATGGGGAATCAGAGGCAGGGAAACAGAATCAGAAGCAGGGAATCAGATGCCGGGAATCAGAGGCCGGAATCAGATGCTGGGAATCAGAGGCCTGGAATCAGAGGCGGGGAATCAGAGGCAGGGAATCAGATGCGTGGAATCAGAGGCGGGGAATCAGAGCTGGGGAATCAGAGGCGGGGTATTAGAGTTGGGGAATCAGAGGCGGGGAATCAGAGTTGGGGAATCAGAGGCAGGGAATTGGATGTGCGGAATCAGAGATGGGGAATCAGAGGTGGGGAATCAGAGGCGGTGAATCAGAGATGGGGAATCAGAGGCAGGGAATCAGAGGCGGGGAATCAGAGGCAGGGAATCAGACGCGGGGAATCTGAGGCGGGGAATCAGAGCTGGGGAATCAGAGGTGGGGAATCAGAGTTGGGGAATCAGAGGCAGGGAATTGGATGTGCGGAATCAGAGATGGGGAATCAGAGGTGGGGAATCAGAGGCGGTGAATCAGAGATGGGGAATCAGAGGCGGGGAATCAGAGGCAGGAAATCAGACACGGGGATTCAGAGGCTGGGAATCAGACGGGGGGAATCAAAGGCGGGGAATCAGAGCTGGGTAATCTGAGGCAGGGAATCAGAGTTGGGGATTCAGAGGCGGGGAATCAGATATGGGGAAACAGAGGCGGGGAATCAGAGGCGGGCAAACAGAGGCGGGGAATTAGATATGGGGAATCAGAGGTAGGGAATCAGAGGTGGTGAATCAGTGATGGGGAATCACAGGCGGGGAATCAGAGGCAGGGAATAGAACGCGGGGAATCAGAGGCAGGGAATCAGAGCTGGGGAATCAGAGGCGGGGAATCATAGTTGGGAATCAGAGGCGGGAATCAGATATGGGGAAACAGAGGCGGGGAATCAGAGGCGGGGAAGCAGAGGCGGGGAATCAGATATGGGGAATCGGATGCAGGGAATCAGAGGCGGGGAATCAGAGCTGGGGAATCAGAGGCGGGGAATCAGAGTTGGGGCATCAGAGGTGGGGAATTAGATATAGGGAAACAGAGGCGGGGAATCAGAGGCGGGGAAACAGAGGCGGGGAATCAGATATGGAGAATCAGAGGTGGGGAATCAGAGGCGGGGAATCAGAGGCAGGGAATCGGACGCCGGGAATCAGAGGCGGGGAATCAGAGCTGGGGAATCAGAGGCGGGGTATTAGAGTTGGGGAATCAGAGGCGGGGAATCAGAGCTGGGGAATCAGAGGCGGGGAATCAGAGTTGGGGCATCAGAGGTGGGGAATTAGATATCTGGAAACAGAGGTGGGGAATCAGAGGCGGGGAAACAGAGGCGGGGAATCAGATATGGGGAATCAGAGGTGGGGAATCAGAGGCAGGGAATCAGATGTGCGGAATCAGAGATGGGGAATCAGAGGCAGGGAATCAGAATCAGAAGCGGGGAATCAGAGGCCGTGAATCAGAGGCCGGGAATCAGATGCTGGGAATAAGAGGCCGGGAATCAGAGGTGGGGAATCAGAGTCCGGGAATCAGAGATGGGGATTCAGAGGCGGGGAATGAGATATGGAGAATCAGAGGCGGGGAATCAGAGGCCGGGAAACAGAGGTGGGGAATCAGATATGGGGAATCAGAGGTGGCGAATCAAAGGCGGTGAATCAGAGATGGGGAATCAGAGGCGGGGAATCAGAAGCAGGGAATCAGATGCGGGGAATCAGAGGCGGGGAATCAGAGCTGGCGAATCAGAGGCGGGGAATCAGAGGTGGGCAATCAGAGGCGGGGAATCAGATATGGGGAATCAGAGGCGGGGAATCAGATGCGGGGAAACAGAGGCGGGGAATCAAATATAGGGAATCAGAGGTGGGGAATCAGAGGTTGTGAATCAGAGATGGGGAATCAAAGCGGGGAATCAGAGGCAGGGAATCAGACACGGGGAATCAGAGGCGGGGATTCAGAGCTGGGGAATCAGAGGCGGGGAATCAGAGTTGGGGAATCAGAGGGAGGGAATCAGATATGGGGAATCAGAGGGGGGGAATCAGAGGCGGAGAAACAGAGGCGGGGAATCAGATATGGGGAATCAGAGGTGGGGAATCAGGGGCAGGGAATCAGTGGCAGGGAATCAGAGGCGGGGAATCTGAGGCGGGGAATCAGAGGCAGGGAATCAGACACGGGGAATCAGAGGCGGGGAATAAGAGATGGGGAATCAGAGGCGGGGAATCAGAGGCAGGGAATCGGACGCCGGGAATCAGAGTCGGGGAATCAGAGCTGGGGAATCAGAGGCGGGGAATCAGAGTTGGGGAATCAGAGGCGGGGAATCAGATATGGGGAAATAGAGGCGGGGAATCAGATATGGGGAATCAGAGGTGTGGAATCAGAGGTTGTGAATCAGAGGAAGGGAATCAGAGTCGGGGAAACAGAAGCGGGGAATCAGATATGTGGAATCAGAGGTGGCGAATCAAAGGCGGTGAAACAGAAATGGGGAATCAGGGCAGGGAATCAGAGGCAGGGAATCAAACACGGGGAATCAGAGCTGGGGATTCAGAGATGGGGAATCAGAGTTGGGAATCAGAGGCGGGGAATCAGAGGCGGGGAAACAGAGGCGGGGAATCAGATATGGGGAATCAGAGGTGGGGAATCAGAGGTTGGGAATCAGAGGCAGGGAATCAGAGGCGGGGAATCAGAGGCGGGGAATCAGAGGAAGGGAATCAGATGTGCGGAATCGGAGATGGGGAATCAGAGGCAGGGAATCAGAGGCGGGGAATCAGAGGCGGGGAATCAGAGGCCGGGAATCAGATATGGGGAAACTGAGGCGGGGAATCCGAGGCGGGGAAACAGAGGCGGGGAATCAGATATGGGGAATCAGAGGTGGGGAATCAGAGGTTGGGAATCAGTGGCAGGGAATCAGAGGCTTGGAATCAGATGCAGGGAATCAGATGCGGGGCATCAGAGGCGGGGAATCAGAGCTGGGGAATCAGAGGTGGGGAATCAGATTTGGGGAATCAGAGGTGGGGACTTAGATATTGGGAAACAGAGGCGGGGAATCAGAGGCGGGGAAACAGAGGCGGGGAATCAGATATGGGGAATCAGAGGTGGGGAATCAGAGGCAGGGAATCAGATGTGCGGAATCAGAAATGGGGAATCAGAGGCAGGGAAACAGAATCAGAAGCATGGAATCAGAGGCCGGGAATCAGAGGCCGGAATCAGATGCTGGGAATCAGAGGCCTGGAATCAGAGGCGGGGATTCAGAGGCAGGGAATCAGATGCGGGGAATCAGAGGCGGGGAATCAGAGCTGGGGAATCAGAGGCGGGGTATTAGAGTTGGGGAATCAGAGGCGGGGAATCAGAGTTGGGGAATCAGAGGCAGGGAATTGGATGTGCGGAATCAGAGATGGGGAATCAGAGGTGGGGAATCAGAGGCGGTGAATCAGAGATGGGGAATCAGAGGCAGGGAATCAGAGGCGGGGAATCAGAGGCAGGGAATCAGACGCGGGGAATCTGAGGCGGGGAATCAGAGCTGGGGAATCAGAGGTGGGGTATCAGAGTTGGGGAATCAGAGGCAGGGAATTGGATGTGCGGAATCAGAGATGGGGAATCAGAGGTGGGGAATCAGAGGCGGTGAATCAGAGATGGGGAATCAGAGGCGGGGAATCAGAGGCAGGAAATCAGACACGGGGATTCAGAGGCTGGGAATCAGACGGGGGGAATCAAAGGCGGGGAATCAGAGCTGGGTAATCTGAGGCAGGGTATCAGAGTTGGGGATTCAGAGGCGGGGAATCAGATATGGGGAAACAGAGGCGGGGAATCAGAGGCGGGCAAACAGAGGCGGGGAATTAGATATGGGGAATCAGAGGTAGGGAATCAGAGGTGGAAAATCAGTGATGGGGAATCACAGGCGGGGAATCAGAGGCAGGGAATAGAACGCGGGGAATCAGAGGCAGGGAATCAGAGCTGGGGAATCAGAGGCGGGGAATCATAGTTGGGAATCAGAGGCGGGAATCAGATATGGGGAAACGGAGGCGGGGAATCAGAGGCGGGGAAACAGAGGCGGGGAATCAGATATGGGGAATCGGATGCAGGGAATCAGAGGCGGGGAATCAGAGCTGGGGAATCAGAGGCGGGGAATCAGAGTTGGGGCATCAGAGGTGGGGAATTAGATATAGGGAAACAGAGGCGGGGAATCAGAGGCGGGGAAACAGAGGCGGGGAATCAGATATGGAGAATCAGAGGTGGGGAATCAGAGGCGGGGAATCAGAGCTGGGGAATCAGAGGCGGGGAATCAGAGTTGGGGAATCAGAGGCGGGGAATCAGATATGGGGAAATAGAGGCGGGGAATCAGATATGGGGAATCAGAGGTGTGGAATCAGAGGTTGGGAATCAGAGGCAGGGAATCAGAGGCGGGGAAACAGAGGCGGGGAATCAGATATGGGGAATCAGAGGTGGTGAATCAAAGGCGGTGAAACAGAGATGGGGAATCAGGTCAGGGAATCAGAGGCAGGGAATCAGAGCTGGGGAAACAGAGGCGGGGAATCAGATATGGGAAATCAGAGGTGGGGAATCAGGGGCGGGGAATCAGTGGCAGGGAATCAGAGCTTGGGAATCAGAGGTGGGGAATCAGAGCTGGGGAAACAGAGGCGGGGAATCAGATATGGGGAATCAGAGGTGGGGAATCAGGGGCGGGGAATCAGTGGCAGGGAATCAGAGGCCGGGAATAAAAGGCGGGGAATCAGAGCTGGGGAATCAGAGGCGGGGAATCAGAGTTGTGGAATCAGAGGAGGGGAATCAGATATGGGGAAACAGAGGCCGGGAATCAGAGGCAGGCTAACAGAGGCGGGGAATCAGATATGGGGAATCAGAGGTGGGGAATTAGAGGTTGCGAATCAGAGGCGGGGAAACAGAGGCGGGGAATCAAATATAGGGAATCAGAGGTGGGGAATCAGAGGTTGTGAATCAGAGATGGGGAATCAAGGCGGGGAATCAGAGGCAGGGAATCAGACGCGGGGAATCAGAGGCGGGGATTCAGAGCTGGGGAATCAGAGGCGGTGAATCAGAGTTGGGGAATCAGAGGCAGGGAATCAGATATGGGGAATCAGAGGCGGGGAATCAGAGGCGGGGAAACAGAGGCGGGGAATCAGATATGGGGAATCAGAATTGGGGAATCAGGGGCAGGGAATCAGTGGCAGGGAATAAGAGGCGGGGAATCAGAGGCGGGGAATCAGAGGCAGGGAATCAGACACGGTGAATCGGAGGCGGGGAATCAGAGATGGGGAATCAGAGGCGGGGAATAAGAGGCAGGGAATCGGACTCCGGGAATCAGAGTTGGGGAATCAGAGCTGGGGAATCAGAGGCGGGGAATCAGAGTTGGGGAATCAGAGGCGGGGAATCAGATATGGGGAAATAGAGGCGGGGAATCAGATATGGGGAATCAGAGGTGTGGAATCAGAGGTTTGGAATCAGAGGCAGGGAATCAGAGTCGGGGAAACAGAGGCGGGGAATCAGATATGGGGAATCAGAGGTGGCGAATCAAAGGCGGTGAAACAGAGATGGGGAATCAGGGCAGGGAATCAGAGGCAGGGAATCAAACACGGGGAATCAGAGCTGGGCAATCAGAGGCGGGGAATCAGAGTTGGGAAACAGAGGCGGGGAATCAGAGGCGGGGAAACAGAGGCGGGGAATCAGATATGGGGAATCAAAGGTGGGGAATCCGAGGTTGGGAATCAGAGGCAGGGAATCAGAGGCGGGGAATCAGAGGCGGGGAATCAGGGGCAGGGAATCAGTGGCAGGGAATCAGAGGCGGGGAATCAGAGGCGGGGAATCAGAGGCAGGGAATCAGACACGGGGAATCAGAGGCGGGGAATCAGAGATGGGGAATCAGAGGCGGGGAATCAGAGGCAGGGAATCGGACGCCGGGAATCAGAGTCGGGGAATCAGAGCTGGGGAATCAGAGGCGGGGAATCAGAGTTGGGGAATCAGAGGCGGGGAATCAGATATGGGGAAATAGAGGCGGGGAATCAGATATGGGGAATCAGAGGTGTGGAATCAGAGGTTGTGAATCAGAGGAAGGGAATCAGAGTCGGGGAAACAGAAGCGGGGAATCAGATATGTGGAATCAGAGGTGGCGAATCAAAGGCGGTGAAACAGAGATGGGGAATCAGGGCAGGGAATCAGAGGCAGGGAATCAAACACGGGGAATCAGAGCTGGGGAATCAGAGACGGGGAATCAGAGTTGGGAATCAGAGGCGGGGAATCAGAGGCGGGGAATCAGAGGCGGGGAATCAGAGGAAGGGAATCAGATGTGCGGAATCGGAGATGGGGAATCAGAGGCAGGGAATCAGAGGCGGGGAATCAGAGGCGGGGAATCAGAGGCCGGGAATCAGATATGGGGAAACTGAGGCGGGGAATCCGAGGCTGGGAAACAGAGGCGGGGAATCAGATATGGGGAATCAGAGGTGGGGAATCAGAGGTTCGGAATCAGAGGCAGGGAATCAGAGGCTTGGAATCAGATGCAGGGAATCAGATGCGGGGAATCAGAGGCGGGGAATCAGAGCTGGGGAATCAGAGGTGGGGAATCAGATTTGGGGAATCAGAGGTGGGGACTTAGATATTGGGAAACAGAGGCGGGGAATCAGAGGCGGGGAAACAGAGGCGGGGAATCAGATATGGGGAATCAGAGGTGGGGAATCAGAGGCAGGGAATCAGATGTGCGGAATCAGAGATGGGGAATCAGAGGCAGGGAAACAGAATCAGAAGCAGGGAATCAGAGGCCGGGAATCAGAGGCCGGAATCAGATGCTGGGAATCAGAGGCCTGGAATCAGAGGTGGGGAATCAGAGGCAGGGAATCAGATGCGGGGAATCAGAGGCGGGGAATCAGAGCTGGGGAATCAGAGGCGGGGTATTAGAGTTGGGGAATCAGAGGCGGGGAATCAGAGTTGGGGAATCAGAGGCAGGGAATTGGATGTGCGGAATCAGAGATGGGGAATCAGAGGTGGGGAATCAGAGGCGGTGAATCAGAGATGGGGAATCAGAGGCAGGGAATCAGAGGTGGGGAATCAGAGGCAGGGAATCAGACGCGGGGAATCTGAGGCGGGGAATCAGAGCTGGGGAATCAGAGGTGGGGAATCAGAGTTGGGGAATCAGAGGCAGGGAATTGGATGTGCGGAATCAGAGATGGGGAATCAGAGGTGGGGAATCAGAGGCGGTGAATCAGAGATGGGGAATCAGAGGCGGGGAAACAGAGGCAGGAAATCAGACACGGGGATTCAGAGGCTGGGAATCAGACGGGGGGAATCAAAGGCGGGGAATCAGAGCTGGGTAATCTGAGGCAGGGAATCAGAGTTGGGGATTCAGAGGCGGGGAATCAGATATGGGGAAACAGAGGCGGGGAATCAGAGGCGGGCAAACAGAGGCGGGGAATTAGATATGGGGAATCAGAGGTAGGGAATCAGAGGTGGTGAATCAGTGATGGGGAATCACAGGCGGGGAATCAGAGGCAGGGAATAGAACGCGGGGAATCAGAGGCAGGGAATCAGAGCTGGGGAATCAGAGGCGGGGAATCATAGTTGGGAATCAGAGGCGGGAATCAGATATGGGGAAACAGAGGCGGGGAATCAGAGGCGGGGAAACAGAGGCGGGGAATCAGATATGGGGAATCGGATGCAGGGAATCAGAGGCGGGGAATCAGAGCTGGGGAATCAGAGGCGGCGAATCAGAGTTGGGGCATCAGAGGTGGGGAATTAGATATAGGGAAACAGAGGCGGGGAATCAGAGGCGGGGAAACAGAGGCGGGGAATCAGATATGGAGAATCAGAGGTGGGGAATCAGAGGCGGGGAATCAGAGGCAGGGAATCGGACGCCGGGAATCAGAGGCGGGGAATCAGAGCTGGGGAATCAGAGGCGGGGTATTAGAGTTGGGGAATCAGAGGCGGGGAATCAGAGCTGGGGAATCAGAGGCGGGGAATCAGAGTTGGGGCATCAGAGGTGGGGAATTAGATATCGGGAAACAGAGGTGGGGAATCAGAGGCGTGGAAACAGAGGCGGGGAATCAGATATGGGGAATCAGAGGTGGGGAATCAGAGGCAGGGAATCAGATGTGCGGAATCAGAGATGGGGAATCAGAGGCAGGGAATCAGAATCAGAAGCGGGGAATCAGAGGCCGGGAATCAGAGGCCGGGAATCAGATGCTGGGAATAAGAGGCCGGGAATCAGAGGTGGGGAATCAGAGTCCGGGAATCAGAGATGGGGATTCAGAGGCGGGGAATGAGATATGGAGAATCAGAGGCGGGGAATCAGAGGCCGGGAAACAGAGGTGGGGAATCAGATATGGGGAATCAGAGGTGGCGAATCAAAGGCGGTGAATCAGAGATGGGGAATCAGAGGCGGGGAATCAGAGGCAGGGAATCAGATGCGGGGAATCAGAGGCGGGGAATCAGAGCTGGCGAATCAGAGGCGGGGAATCAGAGGTGGGCAATCAGAGGCGGGGAATCAGATATGGGGAATCAGAGGCGGGGAATCAGAGGCGGGGAAACAGAGGCGGGGAATCAAATATAGGGAATCAGAGGTGGGGAATCAGAGGTTGTGAATCAGAGATGGGGAATCAAGGCGGGGAATCAGAGGCAGGGAATCAGACACGGGGAATCAGAGGTGGGGAATCCGAGGTTGGGTATCAGAGGCAGGGAATCAGAGGCGGGGAATCAGAGGCGGGGAATCAGGGGCAGGGAATCAGTGGCAGGGAATCAGAGGCGGGGAATCAGAGGCGGGGAATCAGAGGCAGGGAATCAGACACGGGGAATCAGAGGCGGGGAATCAAAGATGGGGAATCAGAGGCGGGGAATCAGAGGCAGGGAATCGGACGCCGGGAATCAGAGTCGGGGAATCAGAGCTGGGGAATCAGAGGCGAGGAATCAGAGTTGGGGAATCAGAGGCGGGGAATCAGATATGGGGAAATAGAGGCGGGGAATCAGATATGGGGAATCAGAGGGGGGGAATCAGAGTCGGAGAAACAGAGGCGGGGAATCAGATATGGGGAATCAGAGGTGGGGAATCAGGGGCAGGGAATCAGTGGCAGGGAATCAGAGGCGGGGAATCAGAGGCGGGGAATCAGAGGCAGGGAATCAGACACGGGGAATCAGAGGCGGGGAATAAGAGATGGGGAATCAGAGGCGGGGAATCAGAGGCAGGGAATCGGACGCCGGGAATCAGAGTCGGGGAATCAGAGCTGGGGAATCAGAGGCGGGGAATCAGAGTTGGGGAATCAGAGGCGGGGAATCAGATATGGGGAAATAGAGGCGGGGAATCAGATATGGGGAATCAGAGGTGTGGAATCAGAGGTTGTGAATCAGAGGAAGGGAATCAGAGTCGGGGAAACAGAAGCGGGGAATCAGATATGTGGAATCAGAGGTGGCGAATCAAAGGCGGTGAAACAGAGATGGGGACTCAGGGCAGGGAATCAGAGGCAGGGAATCAAACACGGGGAATCAGAGCTGGGGAATCAGAGACGGGGAATCAGAGTTGGGAATCAGAGGCGGGGAATCAGAGGCGGGGAAACAGAGGCGGGGAATCAGATATGGGGAATCAGAGGTGGGGAATCAGAGGTTGGGAATCAGAGGCTGGGAATCAGAGGCGGGGAATCAGAGGCGGGGAATCAGAGGAAGGGAATCAGATGTGCGGAATCGGAGATGGGGAATCAGAGGCAGGGAATCAGAGGTGGGGAATCAGAGGCGGGGAATCAGAGGCCGGGAATCATATATGGGGAAACTGAGGCGGGGAATCCGAGGCGGGGAAACAGAGGCGGGGAATCAGATATGGGGAATCAGAGGTGGGGAATCAGAGTTTGGGAATCAGAGGCAGGGAATCAGAGGCTTGGAATCAGATGCAGGGAATCAGATGCGGGGAATCAGAGGCGGGGAATCAGAGCTGGGGAATCAGAGGTGGGGAATCAGATTTGGGGAATCAGAAGTGGGGACTTAGATATTGGGAAACAGAGGCGGGGAATCAGAGGCGGGGAAACAGAGGCGGGGAATCAGATATGGGGAATCAGAGGTGGGGAATCAGAGGCAGGGAATCAGATGTGCGGAATCAGAGATGGGGAATCAGAGGCAGGGAATCAGATGCGGGGAATCAGAGGCGGGGAATCAGAGCTGGGGAATCAGAGGCGGGGTATTAGAGTTGGGGAATCAGAGGCGGGGAATCAGAGTTGGGGAATCAGAGTCAGGGAATTGGATGTGCGGAATCAGAGATGGGGAATCAGAGGTGGGGATTCAGAGGCGGTGAATCAGAGATGGGGAATCAGAGGCAGGGAATCAGAGGCGGGGAATCAGAGGCAGGGAATCAGACGCGGGGAATCTGAGGCGGGGAATCAGAGCTGGGGAATCAGAGGTGGGGAATCAGAGTTGGGGAATCAGAGGCAGGGAATTGGATGTGCGGAATCAGAGATGGGGAATCAGAGGTGGGGAATCAGAGGCGGTGAATCAGAGATGGGGAATCAGAGGCGGGGAATCTGAGGCAGGAAATCAGACACGGGGATTCAGAGGCTGGGAATCAGATGGGGGGAATCAAAGGCGGGGAATCAGAGCTGGGTAATCTGAGGCAGGGAATCAGAGTTGGGGATTCAGAGGCGGGGAATCAGATATGGGGAAACAGAGGCGGGCAATCAGAGGCGGGCAAACAGAGGCGGGGAATTAGATATGGGGAATCAGAGGTAGGGAATCAGAGGTGGTGAATCAGTGATGGGGAATCACAGACGGGGAATCAGAGGCAGGGAATAGAACGCGGGGAATCAGAGGCAGGGAATCAGAGCTGGGGAATCAGAGGCGGGGAATCATAGTTGGGAATCAGAGGCGGGAATCAGATATGGGGAAACAGAGGCGGGGAATCAGAGGCGGGGAAACAGAGGCGGGGAATCAGATATGGGGAATCGGATGCAGGGAATCAGAGGCGGGGAATCAGAGCTGGGGAATCAGAGGCGGGGAATCAGAGTTGGGGCATCAGAGGTGGGGAATTAGATATAGGGAAACAGAGGCGGGGAATCAGAGGCGGGGAAACAGAGGCGGGGAATCAGATATGGAGAATCAGAGGTGGGGAATCAGAGGCGGGGAATCAGAGGCAGGGAATCGGACGCCGGGAATCAGAGGCGGGGAGTCAGAGCTGGGGAATCAGAGGCGGGGAATCAGAGTTGGGGAATCAGAGGCGGGGAATCAGATATGGGGAAATAGAGGCGGGGAATCAGATATGGGGAATCAGAGGTGTGGAATCAGAGGTTGGGAATCAGAGGCAGGGAATCAGAGGCGGGGAAACAGAGGCGGGGAATCAGATATGGGGAATCAGAGGTGGCGAATCAAAGGCGGTGAAACAGAGATGGGGAATCAGGGCAGGGAATCAGAGGCAGGGAATCAGAGCTGGGGAAACAGAGGCGGGGAATCAGATATGGGAAATCAGAGGTGGGGAATCAGGGGCGGGGAATCAGTGGCAGGGAATCAGAGCTTGGGAATCAGAGGTGGGGAATCAGAGCTGGGGAAACAGAGGCGGGGAATCAGATATGGGGAATCAGAGGTGGGGAATCAGGGGCGGGGAATCAGTGGCAGGGAATCAGAGGCCGGGAATAAAAGGCGGGGAATCAGAGCTGGGGAATCAGAGGCGGGGAATCAGAGTTGGGGAATCAGAGGAGGGGAATCAGATATGGGGAAACAGAGGCCGGGAATCAGAGGCAGGCTAACAGAGGCGGGGAATCAGATATGGGGAATCAGATGTGGGGAATTAGAGGTTGCGAATCAGAGACGGGGAAACAGAGGCGGGGAATCAAATATAGGGAATCAGAGGTGGGGAATCAGAGGTTGTGAATCAGAGATGGGGAATCAAGGCGGGGAATCAGAGGCAGGGAATCAGACGCGGGGAATCAGAGGCAGGGATTCAGAGCTGGGGAATCAGAGGCGGTGAATCAGAGTTGGGGAATCAGAGGCAGGGAATCAGATATGGGGAATCAGAGGCGGGGAATCAGAGGCGGGGAAACAGAGGCGGGGAATCAGATATGGGGAATCAGAATTGGGGAATCAGGGGCAGGGAATCAGTGGCAGGGAATCAGAGGCGGGGAATCAGAGATGGGGAATCAGAGGCAGGGAATCAGACACGGGGAATCGGAGGCGGGGAATCAGAGATGGGGATTCAGAGGCGGGGAATTAGAGGCAGGGAATCGGACTCCGGGAATCAGAGTCGGGGAATCAGAGCTGGGGAATCAGAGGCGGGGAATCAGAGTTGGGGAATCAGAGGCGGGGAATCAGATATGGGGAAATAGAGGCGGGGAATCAGATATGGGGAATCAGAGGTGTGGAATCAGAGGTTGGGAATCAGAGGCAGGGAATCAGAGTCGGGGAAACAGAGGCGGGGAATCAGATATGGGGAATCAGAGGTGGCGAATCAAAGGCGGTGAAACAGAGATGGGGAATCAGGGCAGGGAATCAGAGGCAGGGAATCAAACACGGGGAATCAGAGCTGGGCAATCAGAGGCGGGGAATCAGAGTTGGGAATCACAGGCGGGGAATCAGAGGCGGGGAAACAGAGGCGGGGAATCAGATATGGGGAATCAGAGGTGGGGAATCCGAGGTTGGGAATCAGAGGCGGGGAATCAGAGGAAGGGAATCAGATGTGCGGAATCGGAGATGGGGAATCAGAGGCAGGGAATCAGAGGCGGGGAATCAGAGGCGGGGAATCAGAGGCCGGGAATCAGATATGGGGAAACAGAGGCGGGGAATCCGAGGCGGGGAAACAGAGGCGGGGAATCAGATATGGGGAATAAGAGGTGTGGAATCAGAGGTTGGGAATCAGAGGCAGGGAATCAGAGGCTTGGAATCAGATGCAGGGAATCAGATGCGGGGAATCAGAGGCGGGGAATCAGAGCTGGGGAATCAGAGGTGGGGAATCAGATTTGGGGAATCAGAGGCGGGGACTTAGATATTGGGAAACAGAGGAGGGGAATCAGAGGCGGGGAAACCCAGGCGGGGAATCAGATATGGGGAATCAGAGGTGGGGAATCAGAGGCAAGGAATCAGATGTGCGGAATCAGAGATGGGAAATCAGAGGCAGGGAATCAGAATCAGAAGCAGGGAATCAGAGGCCGGGAATAAGAGGCCGGAATCAGATGCTGGGAATCAGAGGCCTGGAATCAGAGGCGGGGAATCAGAGGCAGGGAATCAGATGCGGGGAATCAGAGGCGGGGAATCAGAGCTGGGGAATCAGAGGTGGGGTATTAGAGTTGGGGAATCAGAGGCGGGGAATCAGATATGGGGAAACAGAGGTGGGGAATCAGAGGCGGGGAAACAGAGGCAGGGAATCAGATATGGGGAATCAGAGGTGGGGAATCAGAGATGGGGAATCAGAGGCGGTGAATCAGAGATGGGGAATCAGAGGCGGGGAATCAGAGGCAGGAAATCAGACACGGGGATTCAGAGCCTGGGAATCAGACGGGGGGAATCAAAGGCGGGGAATCAGAGCTGGGGAATCAGAGGCAGGGAATCAGAGGCGGGGAATCAGATATGGGGAATCAGAGGCTGGGATTCAGAGGCGGGGAATCAGAGGCATGGAATCAGACACGGGGAATCAGAGGTGGGGAATCAGAGATGGGGAATCAGAGGCGGGGAATCAGAGGCAGGGAATCAGACGCGATGAATCTGAGGCGGGGAATCAGAGCTGGGGAATCAGAGGTGGGGAATCAGAGTTGGGGAATCAGAGGCAGGGAATCGGATGTGCGGAATCAGAGATGGGGAATCAGATGTGGGGAATCAGAGGAATCAGAGATGGGGAATCAGAGGCGGGGAATCAGAGGCAGGAAATCAGACACGGGGATTCAGAGGCTGGGAATCAGACGGGGGGAATCAAAGGCGGGGAATCAGAGCTGGGGAATCAGAGGCAGGGAATCAGAGTTGGGGATTCAGAGACGGGGAATCAGATATGGGGAAACAGAGGCGGGGAATCAGAGGCGGGCAAACAGAGGCGGGGAATTAGATATGGGGAATCAGAGGTGGGGAATCAGAGGTGGTGAATCAGTGATGGGGAATCACAGGCGGGGAATCAGAGGCAGGGAATAGAACGCAGGGAATCAGACGCAGGGAATGAGAGCTGGGGAATCAGAGGTGGGGAATCAGAGGTTGGGAATCAGAGGCAGGGAATCAGAGGCGGGGAATCAGAGGCGGGGAATCAGAGGAAGGGAATCAGATGTGCGGAATCGGAGATGGGGAATCAGAGGCAGGGAATCAGAGGCGGGGAATCAGAGGCGGGGAATCAGAGGCCGGGAATCAGATATGGGGAAACTGAGGCGGGGAATCCGAGGCGGGGAAACAGAGGCGGGGAATCAGATATGGGGAATCAGAGGTGGGGAATCAGAGGTTCGGAATCAGAGGCAGGGAATCAGAGGCTTGGAATCAGATGCAGGGAATCAGATGCGGGGAATCAGAGGCGGGGAATCAGAGCTGGGGAATCAGAGGTGGGGAATCAGATTTGGGGAATCAGAGGGTGGGGACTTAGATATTGGGAAACAGAGGCGGGGAATCAGAGGCGGGGAAACAGAGGCGGGGAATCAGATATGGGGAATCAGAGGTGGGGAATCAGAGGCAGGGAATCAGATCTGCGGAATCAGAGATGGGGAATCAGAGGCAGGGAAACAGAATCAGAAGCAGGGAATCAGAGGCCGGGAATCAGAGGCCGGAATCAGATGCTGGGAATCAGAGGCCTGGAATCAGAGGTGGGGAATCAGAGGCAGGGAATTAGATGCGGGGAATCAGAGGCGGGGAATCAGAGCTGGGGAATCAGAGGCGGGGTATTAGAGTTGGGGAATCAGAGGCGGGGAATCAGAGTTGGGGAATCAGAGGCAGGGAATTGGATGTGCGGAATCAGAGATGGGGAATCAGAGGTGGGGAATCAGAGGCGGTGAATCAGAGATGGGGAATCAGAGGCAGGGAATCAGAGGCGGGGAATCAGAGGCAGGGAATCAGACGCGGGGAATCTGAGGCGGGGAATCAGAGCTGGGGAATCAGAGGTGGGGAATCAGAGTTGGGGAATCAGAGGCAGGGAATTGGATGTGCGGAATCAGAGATGGGGAATCAGAGGTGGGGAATCAGAGGCGGTGAATCAGAGATGGGGAATCAGAGGCGGGGAAACAGAGGCAGGAAATCAGACATGGGGATTCAGAGGCTGGGAATCAGACGGGGGGAATCAAAGGCGGGGAATCAGAGCTGGGTAATCTGAGGCAGGGAATCAGAGTTGGGGATTCAGAGGCGGGGAATCAGATATGGGGAAACAGAGGCGGGGAATCAGAGGCGGGCAAACAGAGGCGGGGAATTAGATATGGGGAATCAGAGGTAGGGAATCAGAGGTGGTGAATCAGTGATGGGGAATCACAGGCGGGGAATCAGAGGCAGGGAATAGAACGCGGGGAATCAGAGGCAGGGAATCAGAGCTGGGGAATCAGAGGCGGGGAATCATAGTTGGGAATCAGAGGCGGGAATCAGATATGGGGAAACAGAGGCGGGGAATCAGAGGCGGGGAAACAGAGGCGGGGAATCAGATATGGGGAATCGGATGCAGGGAATCAGAGGCGGGGAATCAGAGCTGGGGAATCAGAGGCGGGGAATCAGAGTTGGGGCATCAGAGGTGGGGAATTAGATATAGGGAAACAGAGGCGGGGAATCAGAGGCGGGGAAACAGAGGCGGGGAATCAGATATGGAGAATCAGAGGTGGGGAATCAGAGGCGGGGAATCAGAGGCAGGGAATCGGACGCCGGGAATCAGAGGCGGGGAATCAGAGCTGGGGAATCAGAGGCGGGGTATTAGAGTTCGGGAATCAGAGGCGGGGAATCAGAGCTGGGGAATCAGAGGCGGGGAATCAGAGTTGGGGCATCAGAGGTGGGGAATTAGATATCGGGAAACAGAGGTGGGGAATCAGAGGCGGGGAAACAGAGGCGGGGAATCAGATATGGGGAATCAGAGGTGGGGAATCAGAGGCAGGGAATCAGATGTGCGGAATCAGAGATGGGGAATCAGAGGCAGGGAATCAGAATCAGAAGCGGGGAATCAGAGGCCGGGAATCAGAGGCCGGGAATCAGATGCTGGGAATAAGAGGCCGGGAATCAGAGGTGGGGAATCAGAGTCCGGGAATCAGAGATGGGGATTCAGAGGCGGGGAATGAGATATGGAGAATCAGAGGCGGGGAATCAGAGGCCGGGAAACAGAGGTGGGGAATCAGATATGGGGAATCAGAGGTGGCGAATCAAAGGCGGTGAATCAGAGATGGGGAATCAGAGGCGGGGAATCAGAGGCAGGGAATCAGATGCGGGGAATCAGAGGCGGGGAATCAGAGCTGGCGAATCAGAGGCGGGGAATCAGAGGTGGGCAATCAGAGGCGGGGAATCAGATATGGGGAATCAGAGGCGGGGAATCAGAGGCGGGGAAACAGAGGCGGGGAATCAAATATAGGGAATCAGAGGTGGGGAATCAGAGGTTGTGAATCAGAGATGGGGAATCAAGGCGGGGAATCAGAGGCAGGGAATCAGACACGGGGAATCAGAGGCGGGGATTCAGAGCTGGGGAATCAGAGGCGGGGAATCAGAGTTGGGGAATCAGAGGCGGGGAATCAGAGGCGGGGAAACAGAGGCGGGGAATCAAATATAGGGAATCAGAGGTGGGGAATCAGAGGTTGTGAATCAGAGATGGGGAATCAAGGCGGGGAATCAGAGGCAGGGAATCAGACACGGGGAATCAGAGGCGGGGATTCAGAGCTGGGGAATCAGAGGCGGGGAATCAGAGTTGGGGAATCAGAGGCAGGGAATTAGATGCGGGGAATCAGAGGCGGGGAATCAGAGCTGGGGAATCAGAGGCGGGGTATTAGAGTTGGGGAATCAGAGGCGGGGAATCAGAGTTGGGGAATCAGAGGCAGGGAATTGGATGTGCGGAATCAGAGATGGGGAATCAGAGGTGGGGAATCAGAGGCGGTGAATCAGAGATGGGGAATCAGAGGCAGGGAATCAGAGGCGGGGAATCAGAGGCAGGGAATCAGACGCGGGGAATCTGAGGCGGGGAATCAGAGCTGGGGAATCAGAGGTGGGGAATCAGAGTTGGGGAATCAGAGGCAGGGAATTGGATGTGCGGAATCAGAGATGGGGAATCAGAGGTGGGGAATCAGAGGCGGTGAATCAGAGATGGGGAATCAGAGGCGGGGAAACAGAGGCAGGAAATCAGACATGGGGATTCAGAGGCTGGGAATCAGACGGGGGGAATCAAAGGCGGGGAATCAGAGCTGGGTAATCTGAGGCAGGGAATCAGAGTTGGGGATTCAGAGGCGGGGAATCAGATATGGGGAAACAGAGGCGGGGAATCAGAGGCGGGCAAACAGAGGCGGGGAATTAGATATGGGGAATCAGAGGTAGGGAATCAGAGGTGGTGAATCAGTGATGGGGAATCACAGGCGGGGAATCAGAGGCAGGGAATAGAACGCGGGGAATCAGAGGCAGGGAATTAGAGCTGGGGAATCAGAGGCGGGGAATCATAGTTGGGAATCAGAGGCGGGAATCAGATATGGGGAAACAGAGGCGGGGAATCAGAGGCGGGGAAACAGAGGCGGGGAATCAGATATGGGGAATCGGATGCAGGGAATCAGAGGCGGGGAATCAGAGCTGGGGAATCAGAGGCGGGGAATCAGAGTTGGGGCATCAGAGGTGGGGAATTAGATATAGGGAAACAGAGGCGGGGAATCAGAGGCGGGGAAACAGAGGCGGGGAATCAGATATGGAGAATCAGAGGTGGGGAATCAGAGGCGGGAAATCAGAGGCAGGGAATCGGACGCCGGGAATCAGAGGCGGGGAATCAGAGCTGGGGAATCAGAGGCGGGGTATTAGAGTTCGGGAATCAGAGGCGGGGAATCAGAGCTGGGGAATCAGAGGCGGGGAATCAGAGTTGGGGCATCAGAGGTGGGGAATTAGATATCGGGAAACAGAGGTGGGGAATCAGAGGCGGGGAAACAGAGGCGGGGAATCAGATATGGGGAATCAGAGGTGGGGAATCAGAGGCAGGGAATCAGATGTGCGGAATCAGAGATGGGGAATCAGAGGCAGGGAATCAGAATCAGAAGCGGGGAATCAGAGGCCGGGAATCAGAGGCCGGGAATCAGATGCTGGGAATAAGAGGCCGGGAATCAGAGGTGGGGAATCAGAGTCCGGGAATCAGAGATGGGGATTCAGAGGCGGGGAATGAGATATGGAGAATCAGAGGCGGGGAATCAGAGGCCGGGAAACAGAGGTGGGGAATCAGATATGGGGAATCAGAGGTGGCGAATCAAAGGCGGTGAATCAGAGATGGGGAATCAGAGGCGGGGAATCAGAGGCAGGGAATCAGATGCGGGGAATCAGAGGCGGGGAATCAGAGCTGGCGAATCAGAGGCGGGGAATCAGAGGTGGGCAATCAGAGGCGGGGAATCAGATATGGGGAATCAGAGGCGGGGAATCAGAGGCGGGGAAACAGAGGCGGGGAATCAAATATAGGGAATCAGAGGTGGGGAATCAGAGGTTGTGAATCAGAGATGGGGAATCAAGGCGGGGAATCAGAGGCAGGGAATCAGACTCGGGGAATCAGAGGCGGGGATTCAGAGCTGGGGAATCAGAGGCGGGGAATCAGAGTTGGGGAATCAGAGGCAGGGAATCAGATATGGGGAATCAGAGGGGGGGAATCAGAGGCGGAGAAACAGAGGCGGGGAATCAGATATGGGGAATCAGAGGTGGGGAATCAGGGGCAGGGAATCAGTGGCAGGGAATCAGAGGCGGGGAATCAGAGTGGGGGAATCAGAGGCAGGGAATCAGACACGGGGAAACAGAGGCGGGGAATAAGAGATGGGGAATCAGAGGCGGGGAATCAGAGGCAGGGAATCGGACGCCGGGAATCAGAGTCGGGGAATCAGAGCTGGGGAATCAGAGGCGGGGAATCAGAGTTGGGGAATCAGAGGCGGGGAATCAGATATGGGGAAATAGAGGCGGGGAATCAGATATGGGGAATCAGAGGTGTGGAATCAGAGGTTGTGAATCAGAGGAAGGGAATCAGAGTCGGGGAAACAGAAGCGGGGAATCAGATATGTGGAATCAGAGGTGGCGAATCAAAGGCGGTGAAACAGAGATGGGGAATCAGGGCAGGGAATCAGAGGCAGGGAATCAAACACGGGGAATCAGAGCTGGGGAATCAGAGACGGGGAATCAGAGTTGGGAATCAGAGGCGGGGAATCAGAGGCGGGGAAACAGAGGCGGGGAATGAGATATGGGGAATCAGAGATGGGGAATCAGAGGTTGGGAATCAGAGGCAGGGAATCAGAGGCGGGGAATCAGAGGCGGGGAATCAGAGGAAGGGAATCAGATGTGCGGAATCGGAGATGGGGAATCAGAGGCAGGGAATCAGAGGCGGGGAATCAGAGGCGGGGAATCAGAGGCCGGGAATCAGATATGGGGAAACTGAGGCGGGGAATCCGAGGCGGGGAAACAGAGGCGGGGAATCAGATATGGGGAATCAGAGGTGGGGAATCAGAGGTTGGGAATCAGAGGCAGGGAATCAGAGGCTTGGAATCAGATGCAGGGAATCAGATGCGTGGAATCAGAGGCGGGGAATCAGAGCTGGGGAATCAGAGGTGGGGAATCAGATTTGGGGAATCAGAAGTGGGGACTTAGATATTGGGAAACAGAGGCGGGGAATCAGAGGCGGGGAAACAGAGGCGGGGAATCAGATATGGGGAATCAGAGGTGGGGAATCAGAAGCAGGGAATCAGATGTGCGGAATCAGAGATGGGGAATCAGAGGCAGGGAAACAGAATCAGAAGCTGGGAATCAGAGGCCTGGAATCAGAGGCGGGGAATCAGAGGCAGAGAATCAGATGCGGGGAATCAGAGGCGGGGAATCAGAGCTGGGGAATCAGAGGCGGGGTATTAGAGTTGGGGAATCAGAGGCGGGGAATC
This sequence comes from Narcine bancroftii, assembly GCF_036971445.1. Taxonomy (NCBI): domain Eukaryota; kingdom Metazoa; phylum Chordata; class Chondrichthyes; order Torpediniformes; family Narcinidae; genus Narcine; species Narcine bancroftii. Next base: position 106,249,159 of record NC_091474.1, on the reverse strand, counting down.
AGAGTTGGGGAATCAGAGGCAGGGAATTGGATGTGCGGAATCAGAGATGGGGAATCAGAGGTGGGGAATCAGAGGCGGTGAATCAGAGATGGGGAATCAGAGGCAGGGAATCAGAGGCGGGGAATCAGAGGCAGCGAATCAGACGCTTAATCTGAGGCGAGGAATCAGAGCTGGGGAATCAGAGGTGGGGAATCAGAGTTGGGGAATCAGAGGCAGGGAATTGGATGTGCGGAATCAGAGATGGGGAATCAGAGGTGGGGAATCAGAGGCGGTGAATCAGAGATGGGGAATCAGAGGCGGGGAATCAGAGGCAGGAAATCAGACACGGGGATTCAGAGGCTGGGAATCAGACGGGGGGAATCAAAGGCGGGGAATCAGAGATGGGTAATCTGAGGCGGGGAATCAGAGTTGGGGCATCAGAGGTGGGGAATTAGATATAGGGAAACAGAGGCGGGGAATCAGAGGCGGGGAAACAGAGGCGGGGAATCAGATATGGAGAATCAGAGGTGGGGAATCAGAGGCGGGAAATCAGAGGCAGGGAATCGGACGCCGGGAATCAGAGGCGGGGAATCAGAGCTGGGGAATCAGAGGCGGGGTATTAGAGTTCGGGAATCAGAGGCGGGGAATCAGAGCTGGGGAATCAGAGGCGGGGAATCAGAGTTGGGGCATCAGAGGTGGGGAATTAGATATCGGGAAACAGAGGTGGGGAATCAGAGGCGGGGAAACAGAGGCGGGGAATCAGATATGGGGAATCAGAGGTGGGGAATCAGAGGCAGGGAATCAGATGTGCGGAATCAGAGATGGGGAATCAGAGGCAGGGAATCAGAATCAGAAGCGGGGAATCAGAGGCCGGGAATCAGAGGCCGGGAATCAGATGCTGGGAATAAGAGGCCGGGAATCAGAGGTGGGGAATCAGAGTCCGGGAATCAGAGATGGGGATTCAGAGGCGGGGAATGAGATATGGAGAATCAGAGGCGGGGAATCAGAGGCCGGGAAACAGAGGTGGGGAATCAGATATGGGGAATCAGAGGTGGCGAATCAAAGGCGGTGAATCAGAGATGGGGAATCAGAGGCGGGGAATCAGAGGCAGGGAATCAGATGCGGGGAATCAGAGGCGGGGAATCAGAGCTGGCGAATCAGAGGCGGGGAATCAGAGGTGGGCAATCAGAGGCGGGGAATCAGATATGGGGAATCAGAGGCGGGGAATCAGAGGCGGGGAAACAGAGGCGGGGAATCAAATATAGGGAATCAGAGGTGGGGAATCAGAGGTTGTGAATCAGAGATGGGGAATCAAGGCGGGGAATCAGAGGCAGGGAATCAGACACGGGGAATCAGAGGCGGGGATTCAGAGCTGGGGAATCAGAGGCGGGGAATCAGAGTTGGGGAATCAGAGGCAGGGAATCAGATATGGGGAATCAGAGGGGGGGAATCAGAGGCGGAGAAACAGAGGCGGGGAATCAGATATGGGGAATCAGAGGTGGGGAATCAGGGGCAGGGAATCAATGGCAGGGAATCAGAGGCGGGGAATCAGAGTGGGGGAATCAGAGGCAGGGAATCAGACACGGGGAAACAGAGGCGGGGAATAAGAGATGGGGAATCAGAGGCGGGGAATCAGAGGCAGGGAATCGGACGCCGGGAATCAGAGTCGGGGAATCAGAGCTGGGGAATCAGAGGCGGGGAATCAGAGTTGGGGAATCAGAGGCGGGGAATCAGATATGGGGAAATAGAGGCGGGGAATCAGATATGGGGAATCAGAGGTGTGGAATCAGAGGTTGTGAATCAGAGGAAGGGAATCAGAGTCGGGGAAACAGAAGCGGGGAATCAGATATGTGGAATCAGAGGTGGCGAATCAAAGGCGGTGAAACAGAGATGGGGAATCAGGGCAGGGAATCAGAGGCAGGGAATCAAACACGGGGAATCAGAGCTGGGGAATCAGAGACGGGGAATCAGAGTTGGGAATCAGAGGCGGGGAATCAGAGGCGGGGAAACAGAGGCGGGGAATGAGATATGGGGAATCAGAGGTGGGGAATCAGAGGTTGGGAATCAGAGGCAGGGAATCAGAGGCGGGGAATCAGAGGCGGGGAATCAGAGGAATGGAATCAGATGTGCGGAATCGGAGATGGGGAATCAGAGGCAGGGAATCAGAGGCGGGGAATCAGAGGCGGGGAATCAGAGGCCGGGAATCAGATATGGGGAAACTGAGGCGGGGAATCCGAGGCGGGGAAACAGAGGCGGGGAATCAGATATGGGGAATCAGAGGTGGGGAATCAGAGGTTGGGAATCAGAGGCAGGGAATCAGAGGCTTGGAATCAGATGCAAGGAATCAGATGCGTGGAATCAGAGGCGGGGAATCAGAGCTGGGGAATCAGAGGTGGGGAATCAGATTTGGGGAATCAGAAGTGGGGACTTAGATATTGGGAAACAGAGGCGGGGAATCAGAGGCGGGGAAACAGAGGCGGGGAATCAGATATGGGGAATCAGAGGTGGGGAATCAGAAGCAGGGAATCAGATGTGCGGAATCAGAGATGGGGAATCAGAGGCAGGGAAACAGAATCAGAAGCTGGGAATCAGAGGCCTGGAATCAGAGGCGGGGAATCAGAGGCAGAGAATCAGATGCGGGGAATCAGAGGCGGGGAATCAGAGCTGGGGAATCAGAGGCGGGGTATTAGAGTTGGGGAATCAGAGGCGGGGAATCAGAGTTGGGGAATCAGAGGCAGGGAATTGGATGTGCGGAATCAGAGATGGGGAATCAGAGGTGGGGAATCAGAGGCGGTGAATCAGAGATGGGGAATCAGAGGCAGGGAATCAGAGGCGGGGAATCAGAGGCAGCGAATCAGACGCTTAATCTGAGGCGAGGAATCAGAGCTGGGGAATCAGAGGTGGGGAATCAGAGTTGGGGAATCAGAGGCAGGGAATTGGATGTGCGGAATCAGAGATGGGGAATCAGAGGTGGGGAATCAGAGGCGGTGAATCAGAGATGGGGAATCAGAGGCGGGGAATCAGAGGCAGGAAATCAGACACGGGGATTCAGAGGCTGGGAATCAGACGGGGGGAATCAAAGGCGGGGAATCAGAGATGGGTAATCTGAGGCAGGGAATCAGAGTTGGGGATTCAGAGGCGGGGAATCAGATATGGGGAAACAGAGGCGGGCAATCAGAGGTGGGCAAACAGAGGCGGGGAATTAGATATGGGGAATCAGAGGTAGGGAATCAGAGGTTGTGAATCAGTGATGGGGAATCACAGGCGGGGAATCAGAGGCAGGGAATAGAACGCGGGGAATCAGAGGCAGGGAATCAGAGCTGGGGAATCAGAGGCGGGGAATCATAGTTGGGAATCAGAGGCGGGAATCAGATATGGGGAAACAGAGGCGGGGAATCAGAGGCGGGGAAACAGAGGCGGGGAATCAGATATGGGGAATCGGATGCAGGGAATCAGAGGCGGGGAATCAGAGCTGGGGAATCAGAGGCGGGGAATCAGAGTTGGGGCATCAGAGGTGGGGAATTAGATATAGGGAAACAGAGGCGGGTAATCAGAGGCGGGGAAACAGAGGCGGGGAATTAGATATGGAGAATCAGAGGTGGGGAATCAGAGGCGGGGAATCAGAGGCAGGGAATCGGACGCCGGGAATCAGAGGCGGGGAATCAGAGCTGGGGAATCAGAGGCGGGGAATCAGAGTTGGGGAATCAGAGGCGGGGAATCAGATATGGGGAAATAGAGGCGGGGAATCAGATATGGGGAATCAGAGGTGTGGAATCAGAGGTTGGGAATCAGAGGCAGGGAATCAGAGGCGGGGAAACAGAGGCGGGGAATCAGATATGGGGAATCAGAGGTGGCGAATCAAAGGCGGTGAAACAGAGATGGGGAATCAGGGCAGGGAATCAGAGGCAGGGAATCAGAGCTGGGGAAACAGAGGCGGGGAATCAGATATGGGAAATCAGAGATGGGGAATCAGGGGCGGGGAATCAGTGGCAGGGAATCAGAGCTTGGGAATCAGAGGTGGGGAATCAGAGCTGGGGAAACAGAGGCGGGGAATCAGAAATGGGGAATCAGAGGTGGGGAATCAGGGGCGGGGAATCAGTGGCAGGGAATCAGAGGCCGGGAATAAAAGGCGGGGAATCAGAGCTGGGGTATCAGAGGCGGGGAATCAGAGTTGGGGAATCAGAGGAGGGGAATCAGATATGGGGAAACAGAGGCCGGGAATCAGAGGCAGGCTAACAGAGGCGGGGAATCAGATATGGGGAATTAGAGGTGGGGAATTAGAGGTTGCGAATCAGAGGCGGGGAAACAGAGGCGGGGAATCAAATATAGGGAATCAGAGGTGGGGAATCAGAGGTTGTGAATCAGAGATGGGGAATCAAGGCGGGGAATCAGAGGCAGGGAATCAGACGCGGGGAATCAGAGGCGGGGATTCAGAGCTGGGGAATCAGAGGCGGTGAATCAGAGTTGGGGAATCAGAAGCAGGGAATCAGATATGGGGAATCAGAGGCGGGGAAACAGAGGCGCGGAAACAGAGGCGGGGAATCAGATATGGGGAATCAGAATTGGGGAATCAGGGGCAGGGAATCAGTGGCAGGGAATCAGAGGCGGGGAATCAGAGGCGGGGAATCAGAGGCAGGGAATCAGACACGGGGAATCGGAGGCGGGGAATCAGAGATGGGGAATCAGAGGCGGGGAATCAGAGGCAGGGAATCGGACTCCGGGAATCAGAGTCGGGGAATCGGAGCTGGGGAATCAGAGGCGGGGAATCAGAGTTGGGGAATCAGAGGCGGGGAATCAGATATGGGGAAGTAGAGGCGGGGAATCAGATATGGGGAATCAGAGGTGTGGAATCAGAGGTTGGGAATCAGAGGCAGGGAATCAGAGTCAGGGAAACAGAGGCGGGGAATCAGATATGGGGAATCAGAGGTGGCGAATCAAAGGCAGTGAAACAGAGATGGGGAATCAGGGCAGGGAATCAGAGGCAGGGAATCAAACGCGGGGAATCAGAGCTGGGCAATCAGAGGCGGGGAATCAGAGTTGGGAATCACAGGCGGGGAATCAGAGGCGGGGAAACAGAGGCGGGGAATCAGATATGGGGAATCAGAGGTGGGGAATCCGAGGTTGGGAATCAGAGGCAGGGAATCAGAGGCGGGGAATCAGAGGCGGGGAATCAGAGGAAGGGAATCAGATGTGCGGAATCGGAGATGGGGAATCAGAGGCAGGGAATCAGAGGCGGGGAATCAGAGGCGGGGAATCAGAGGCCGGGAATCAGATATGGGGAAACAGAGGCGGGGAATCCGAGGCGGGGAAACAGAGGCGGGGAATCAGATATGGGGAATAAGAGGTGGGGAATCAGAGGTTGGGAATCAGAGGCAGGGAATCAGAGGCTTGGAATCAGATGCAGGGAATCAGATGCGGGGAATCAGAGGCGGGGAATCAGAGCTGGGGAATCAGAGGTGGGGAATCAGATTTGGGGAATCAGAGGCGGGGACTTAGATATTGGGAGACAGAGGAGGGGAATCAGAGGCGGGGAAACCCAGGCGGGGAATCAGATATGGGGAATCAGAGGTGGGGAATCAGAGGCAAGGAATCAGATGTGCGGAATCAGAGATGGGGAATCAGAGGCAGGGAATCAAAATCAGAAGCAGGGAATCAGAGGCCGGGAATAAGAGGCCGGAATCAGATGCTGGGAATCAGAGGCCTGGAATCAGAGGCGGGGAATCAGAGGCAGGGAATCAGATGCGGGGAATCAGAGGCGGGGAATCAGAGCTGGGGAATCAGAGTTGGGGTATTAGAGTTGGGGAATCAGAGGCGGGGAATCAGATATGGGGAAACAGAGGTGGGGAATCAGAGGCGGGGAAACAGAGGCAGGGAATCAGATATGGGGAATCAGAGGTGGGGAATCAGAGATGGGGAATCAGAGGCGGTGAATCAGAGATGGGGAATCAGAGGCGGGGAATCAGAGGCAGGAAATCAGACACGGGGATTCAGAGCCTGGGAATCAGACGGGGGGAATCAAAGGCGGGGAATCAGAGCTGGGGAATCAGAGGCAGGGAATCAGAGGCGGGGAATCAGATATGGGGAATCAGAGGCTGGAATTCAGAGGCGGGGAATCAGAGGCATGGAATCAGACACGGGGAATCAGAGGTGGGGAATCAGAGATGGGGAATCAGAGGCGGGGAATCAGAGGCAGGGAATCAGACGCGATGAATCTGAGGCGGGGAATCAGAGCTGGGGAATCAGAGGTGGGGAATCAGAGTTGGGGAATCAGAGGCAGGGAATCGGATGTGCGGAATCAGAGATGGGGAATCAGATGTGGGGAATCAGAGGAATCAGAGATGGGGAATCAGAGGCGGGGAATCAGAGGCAGGAAATCAGACACGGGGATTCAGAGGCTGGGAATCAGACGGGGGGAATCAAAGGCGGGGAATCAGAGCTGGGGAATCAGAGGCAGGGAATCAGAGTTGGGGATTCAGAGACGGGGAATCAGATATGGGGAAACAGAGGCGGGGAATCAGAGGCGGGCAAACAGAGGCGGGGAATTAGATATGGGGAATCAGAGGTGGGAAATCAGAGGTGGTGAATCAGTGATGGGGAATCACAGGCGGGGAATCAGAGGCAGGGAATAGAACGCAGGGAATCAGACGCAGGGAATCAGAGCTGGGGAATCAGAGGCGGGGAATCATAGTTGGGAATCAGAGGCGGGGAATCAGATATGGGGAAACAGAGGCGGGGAATCAGAGGCGGGGAAACAGAGGCGGGGAATCAGATATGGGGAATCGGATGCGGGGAATCAGAGGCGGGGAATCAGAGCTGGGGAATCAGAGGCGGGGAATCAGAGTTGGGGCATCAGAGGTGGGGAATTAGATATAGGGAAACAGAGGCGGGGAATCAGAGGCGGGGAAACAGAGGCGGGGAATCAGATATGGGGAATCAGAGGTGGGGAATCAGAGGCAGGGAATCAGATGTGCGGAATCAGAGATGGGGAATCAGAGGCAGGGAATCAGAATCAGAAGCGGGGAATAAGAGGCCGGGAATCAGAGGCCGGGAATCAGATGCTGGGAATAAGAGGCCGGGAATCAGAGGTGGGGAATCAGAGTCCGGGAATCAGAGATGGGGATTCAGAGGCGGGGAATGAGATATGGAGAATCAGAGGCGGGGAATCAGAGGCCGGGAAACAGAGGTGGGGAATCAGATATGGGGAATCAGAGGTGGCGAATCAAAGGCGGTGAATCAGAGATGGGGAATCAGAGGCGGGGAATCAGAGGCAGGGAATCAGATGCGGGGAATCAGAGGCGGGGAATCAGAGCTGGCGAATCAGAGGCGGGGAATCAGAGGTGGGCAATCAGAGGCGGGGAATCAGATATGGAGAATCAGAGGCGGGGAATCAGAGGCGGGGAAACAGAGGCGGGGAATCAAATATAGGGAATCAGAGGTGGGGAATCAGAGGTTGTGAATCAGAGATGGGGAATCAAGGCGGGGAATCAGAGGCAGGGAATCAGACACGGGGAATCAGAGGCGGGGATTCAGAGCTGGGGAATCAGAGGCGGGGAATCAGAGTTGGGGAATCAGAGGTAGGGAATCAGATATGGGGAATCAGAGGCGGGGAATCAGAGGCGGGGAAACAGAGGCGGGGAATCAGATATGGGGAATCAGAGGTGGGGAATCAGGGGCAGGGAATCAGTGGCAGGGAATCAGAGGCGGGGAATCAGAGGCGGGGAATCAGAGGCAGGGAATCAGACACGGGGAATCAGAGGCGGGGAATCAGAGATGGGGAATCAGAGGCGGGGAATCAGAGGCAGGGAATCGGACGCCGGGAATCAGAGTCGGGGAATCAGAGGCGGGGAATCAGAGGCAGGGAATCAGACACGGGGAATCAGAGGCGGGGAATCAGAGATGGGGAATCAGAGGCGGGGAATCAGAGGCAGGGAATCGGACGCCGGGAATCAGAGTCGGGGAATCAGAGCTGGGGAATCAGAGGCGGGGAATCAGAGTTGGGGAATCAGAGGCGGGGAATCAGATATGGGGAAATAGAGGCGGGGAATCAGATATGGTTAATCAGAGGTGTGGAATCAGAGGTTGTGAATCAGAGGAAGGGAATCAGAGTCGGGGAAACAGAAGCGGGGAATCAGATATGTGGAATCAGAGGTGGCGAATCAAAGGCGGTGAAACAGAGATGGGGAATCAGGGCAGGGAATCAGAGGCAGGGAATCAAACACGGGGAATCAGAGATGGGGAATCAGAGACGGGGAATCAGAGTTGGGAATCAGAGGCGGGGAATCAGAGGCGGGGAATCAGAGGCGGGGAATCAGAGGAAGGGAATCAGATGTGCGGAATCGGAGATGGGGAATCAGAGGCAGGGAATCAGAGGCGGGGAATCAGAGGCGGGGAATCAGAGGCCGGGAATCAGATATGGGGAAACTGAGGCGGGGAATCCGAGGCTGGGAAACAGAGGCGGGGAATCAGATATGGGGAATCAGAGGTGGGGAATCAGAGGTTCGGAATCAGAGGCAGGGAATCAGAGGCTTGGAATCAGATGCAGGGAATCAGATGCGGGGAATCAGAGGCGGGGAATCAGAGCTGGGGAATCAGAGGTGGGGAATCAGATTTGGGGAATCAGAGGTGGGGACTTAGATATTGGGAAACAGAGGCGGGGAATCAGAGGCGGGGAAACAGAGGCGGGGAATCAGATATGGGGAATCAGAGGTGGGGAATCAGAGGCAGGGAATCAGATGTGCGGAATCAGAGATGGGGAATCAGAGGCAGGGAAACAGAATCAGAAGCAGGGAATCAGAGGCCGGGAATCAGAGGCCGGAATCAGATGCTGGGAATCAGAGGCCTGGAATCAGAGGTGGGGAATCAGAGGCAGGGAATCAGATGCGGGGAATCAGAGGCGGGGAATCAGAGCTGGGGAATCAGAGGCGGGGTATTAGAGTTGGGGAATCAGAGGCGGGGAATCAGAGTTGGGGAATCAGAGGCAGGGAATTGGATGTGCGGAATCAGAGATGGGGAATCAGAGGTGGGGAATCAGAGGCGGTGAATCAGAGATGGGGAATCAGAGGCAGGGAATCAGAGGCGGGGAATCAGAGGCAGGGAATCAGACGCGGGGAATCTGAGGCGGGGAATCAGAGCTGGGGAATCAGAGGTGGGGAATCAGAGTTGGGGAATCAGAGGCAGGGAATTGGATGTGCGGAATCAGAGATGGGGAATCAGAGGTGGGGAATCAGAGGCGGTGAATCAGAGATGGGGAATCAGAGGCGGGGAAACAGAGGCAGGAAATCAGACACGGGGATTCAGAGGCTGGGAATCAGACGGGGGGAATCAAAGGCGGGGAATCAGAGCTGGGTAATCTGAGGCAGGGAATCAGAGTTGGGGATTCAGAGGCGGGGAATCAGATATGGGGAAACAGAGGCGGGAATCAGAGGCGGGCAAACAGAGGCGGGGAATTAGATATGGGGAATCAGAGGTAGGGAATCAGAGGTGGTGAATCAGTGATGGGGAATCACAGGCGGGGAATCAGAGGCAGGGAATAGAACGCGGGGAATCAGAGGCAGGGAATCAGAGCTGGGGAATCAGAGGCGGGGAATCATAGTTGGGAATCAGAGGCGGGAATCAGATATGGGGAAACAGAGGCGGGGAATCAGAGGCGGGGAAACAGAGGCGGGGAATCAGATATGGGGAATCGGATGCAGGGAATCAGAGGCGGGGAATCAGAGCTGGGGAATCAGAGGCGGGGAATCAGAGTTGGGGCATCAGAGGTGGGGAATTAGATATAGGGAAACAGAGGCGGGGAATCAGAGGCGGGGAAACAGAGGCGGGGAATCAGATATGGAGAATCAGAGGTGGGGAATCAGAGGCGGGGAATCAGAGGCAGGGAATCGGACGCCGGGAATCAGAGGCGGGGAATCAGAGCTGGGGAATCAGAGGCGGGGTATTAGAGTTGGGGAATCAGAGGCGGGGAATCAGAGCTGGGGAATCAGAGGCGGGGAATCAGAGTTGGGGCATCAGAGGTGGGGAATTAGATATCGGGAAACAGAGGTGGGGAATCAGAGGCGGGGAAACAGAGGCGGGGAATCAGATATGGGGAATCAGAGGTGGGGAATCAGAGGCAGGGAATCAGATGTGCGGAATCAGAGATGGGGAATCAGAGGCAGGGAATCAGAATCAGAAGCGGGGAATCAGAGGCCGGGAATCAGAGGCCGGGAATCAGATGCTGGGAATAAGAGGCCGGGAATCAGAGGTGGGGAATCAGAGTCCGGGAATCAGAGATGGGGATTCAGAGGCGGGGAATGAGATATGGAGAATCAGAGGCGGGGAATCAGAGGCCGGGAAACAGAGGTGGGGAATCAGATATGGGGAATCAGAGGTGGCGAATCAAAGGCGGTGAATCAGAGATGGGGAATCAGAGGCGGGGAATCAGAGGCAGGGAATCAGATGCGGGGAATCAGAGGCGGGGAATCAGAGCTGGCGAATCAGAGGCGGGGAATCAGAGGTGGGCAATCAGAGGCGGGGAATCAGATATGGGGAATCAGACGCGGGGAATCAGAGGCGGGGAAACAGAGGCGGGGAATCAAATATAGGGAATCAGAGGTGGGGAATCAGAGGTTGTGAATCAGAGATGGGGAATCAAGGCGGGGAATCAGAGGCAGGGAATCAGACACGGGGAATCAGAGGTGGGGAATCCGAGGTTGGGAATCAGAGGCAGGGAATCAGAGGCGGGGAATCAGAGGCGGGGAATCAGGGGCAGGGAATCAGTGGCAGGGAATCAGAGGCGGGGAATCAGAGGCGGGGAATCAGAGGCAGGGAATCAGACACGGGGAATCAGAGGCGGGGAATCAGAGATGGGGAATCAGAGGCGGGGAATCAGAGGCAGGGAATCGGACGCCGGGAATCAGAGTCGGGGAATCAGAGCTGGGGAATCAGAGGCGGGGAATCAGAGTTGGGGAATCAGAGGCGGGGAATCAGATATGGGGAAATAGAGGCGGGGAATCAGATATGGGGAATCAGAGGGGGGGAATCAGAGTCGGAGAAACAGAGGCGGGGAATCAGATATGGGGAATCAGAGGTGGGGAATCAGGGGCAGGGAATCAGTGGCAGGGAATCAGAGGCGGGGAATCAGAGGCGGGGAATCAGAGGCAGGGAATCAGACACGGGGAATCAGAGGCGGGGAATAAGAGATGGGGAATCAGAGGCGGGGAATCAGAGGCAGGGAATCGGACGCCGGGAATCAGAGTCGGGGAATCAGAGCTGGGGAATCAGAGGCGGGGAATCAGAGTTGGGGAATCAGAGGCGGGGAATCAGATATGGGGAAATAGAGGCGGGGAATCAGATATGGGGAATCAGAGGTGTGGAATCAGAGGTTGTGAATCAGAGGAAGGGAATCAGAGTCGGGGAAACAGAAGCGGGGAATCAGATATGTGGAATCAGAGGTGGCGAATCAAAGGCGGTGAAACAGAGATGGGGAATCAGGGCAGGGAATCAGAGGCAGGGAATCAAACACGGGGAATCAGAGCTGGGGAATCAGAGACGGGGAATCAGAGTTGGGAATCAGAGGCGGGGAATCAGAGGCGGGGAAACAGAGGCGGGGAATCAGATATGGGGAATCAGAGGTGGGGAATCAGAGGTTGGGAATCAGAGGCAGGGAATCAGAGGCGGGGAATCAGAGGCGGGGAATCAGAGGAAGGGAATCAGATGTGCGGAATCGGAGATGGGGAATCAGAGGCAGGGAATCAGAGGTGGGGAATCAGAGGCGGGGAATCAGAGGCCGGGAATCAGATATGGGGAAACTGAGGCGGGGAATCCGAGGCGGGGAAACAGAGGCGGGGAATCAGATATGGGGAATCAGAGGTGGGGAATCAGAGTTTGGGAATCAGAGGCAGGGAATCAGAGGCTTGGAATCAGATGCAGGGAATCAGATGCGGGGAATCAGAGGCGGGGAATCAGAGCTGGGGAATCAGAGGTGGGGAATCAGATTTGGGGAATCAGAAGTGGGGACTTAGATATTGGGAAACAGAGGCGGGGAATCAGAGGCGGGGAAACAGAGGCGGGGAATCAGATATGGGGAATCAGAGGTGGGGAATCAGAGGCAGGGAATCAGAAGTGCGGAATCAGAGATGGGGAATCAGAGGCAGGGAAACAGAATCAGAAGCAGGGAATCAGAGGCCGGGAATCAGAGGCCGGAATCAGATGCTGGGAATCAGAGGCCTGGAATCAGAGGCGGGGAATCAGAGGCAGGGAATCAGATGCGGGGAATCAGAGGCGGGGAATCAGAGCTGGGGAATCAGAGGCGGGGTATTAGAGTTGGGGAATCAGAGGCGGGGAATCAGAGTTGGGGAATCAGAGTCAGGGAATTGGATGTGCGGAATCAGAGATGGGGAATCAGAGGTGGGGAATCAGAGGCGGTGAATCAGAGATGGGGAATCAGAGGCAGGGAATCAGAGGCGGGGAATCAGAGGCAGGGAATCAGACGCGGGGAATCTGAGGCGGGGAATCAGAGCTGGGGAATCAGAGGTGGGGAATCAGAGTTGGGGAATCAGAGGCAGGGAATTGGATGTGCGGAATCAGAGATGGGGAATCAGAGGTGGGGAATCAGAGGCGGGGAATCAGAGATGGGGAATCAGAGGCGGGGAATCTGAGGCAGGAAATCAGACACGGGGATTCAGAGGCTGGGAATCAGATGGGGGGAATCAAAGGCGGGGAATCAGAGCTGGGTAATCTGAGGCAGGGAATCAGAGTTGGGGATTCAGAGGCGGGGAATCAGATATGGGGAAACAGAGGCGGGCAATCAGAGGCGGGCAAACAGAGGCGGGGAATTAGATATGGGGAATCAGAGGTAGGGAATCAGAGGTGGTGAATCAGTGATGGGGAATCACAGACGGGGAATCAGAGGCAGGGAATAGAACGCGGGGAATCAGAGGCAGGGAATCAGAGCTGGGGAATCAGAGGCGGGGAATCATAGTTGGGAATCAGAGGCGGGAATCAGATATGGGGAAACAGAGGCGGGGAATCAGAGGCGGGGAAACAGAGGCGGGGAATCAGATATGGGGAATCGGATGCAGGGAATCAGAGGCGGGGAATCAGAGCTGGGGAATCAGAGGCGGGGAATCAGAGTTGGGGCATCAGAGGTGGGGAATTAGATATAGGGAAACAGAGGTGGGGAATCAGAGGTTGTGAATCAGAGATGGGGAATCAAGGCGGGGAATCAGAGGCAGGGAATCAGACACGGGGAATCAGAGGTGGGGAATCCGAGGTTGGGAATCAGAGGCAGGGAATCAGAGGCGGGGAATCAGAGGCGGGGAATCAGGGGCAGGGAATCAGTGGCAGGGAATCAGAGGAGGGGAATCAGAGGCGGGGAATCAGAGGCAGGGAATCAGACACGGGGAATCAGAGGCGGGGAATCAGAGATGGGGAATCAGAGGCGGGGAATCAGAGGCAGGGAATCGGACGCCGGGAATCAGAGTCGGGGAATCAGAGCTGGGGAATCAGAGGCGGGGAATCAGAGCTGGGGAATCAGAGGTGGGGAATCAGAGTTGGGGAATCAGAGGCAGGGAATTGGATGTGCGGAATCAGAGATGGGGAATCAGAGGTGGGGAATCAGAGGCGGTGAATCAGAGATGGGGAATCAGAGGCAGGGAATCAGAGGCGGGGAATCAGAGGCAGGGAATCAGACGCGGGGAATCTGAGGCGGGGAATCAGAGCTGGGGAATCAGAGGTGGGGAATCAGAGTTGGGGAATCAGAGGCAGGGAATTGGATGTGCGGAATCAGAGATGGGGAATCAGAGGTGGGGAATCAGAGGCGGTGAATCAGAGATGGGGAATCAGAGGCGGGGAAACAGAGGCAGGAAATCAGACACGGGGATTCAGAGGCTGGGAATCAGACGGGGGGAATCAAAGGCGGGGAATCAGAGCTGGGTAATCTGAGGCAGGGAATCAGAGTTGGGGATTCAGAGGCGGGGAATCAGATATGGGGAAACAGAGGCGGGAATCAGAGGCGGGCAAACAGAGGCGGGGAATTAGATATGGGGAATCAGAGGTAGGGAATCAGAGGTGGTGAATCAGTGATGGGGAATCACAGGCGGGGAATCAGAGGCAGGGAATAGAACGCGGGGAATCAGAGGCAGGGAATCAGAGCTGGGGAATCAGAGGCGGGGAATCATAGTTGGGAATCAGAGGCGGGAATCAGATATGGGGAAACAGAGGCGGGGAATCAGAGGCGGGGAAACAGAGGCGGGGAATCAGATATGGGGAATCGGATGCAGGGAATCAGAGGCGGGGAATCAGAGCTGGGGAATCAGAGGCGGGGAATCAGAGTTGGGGCATCAGAGGTGGGGAATTAGATATAGGGAAACAGAGGCGGGGAATCAGAGGCGGGGAAACAGAGGCGGGGAATCAGATATGGAGAATCAGAGGTGGGGAATCAGAGGCGGGGAATCAGAGGCAGGGAATCGGACGCCGGGAATCAGAGGCGGGGAATCAGAGCTGGGGAATCAGAGGCGGGGTATTAGAGTTGGGGAATCAGAGGCGGGGAATCAGAGCTGGGGAATCAGAGGCGGGGAATCAGAGTTGGGGCATCAGAGGTGGGGAATTAGATATCGGGAAACAGAGGTGGGGAATCAGAGGCGGGGAAACAGAGGCGGGGAATCAGATATGGGGAATCAGAGGTGGGGAATCAGAGGCAGGGAATCAGATGTGCGGAATCAGAGATGGGGAATCAGAGGCAGGGAATCAGAATCAGAAGCGGGGAATCAGAGGCCGGGAATCAGAGGCCGGGAATCAGATGCTGGGAATAAGAGGCCGGGAATCAGAGGTGGGGAATCAGAGTCCGGGAATCAGAGATGGGGATTCAGAGGCGGGGAATGAGATATGGAGAATCAGAGGCGGGGAATCAGAGGCCGGGAAACAGAGGTGGGGAATCAGATATGGGGAATCAGAGGTGGCGAATCAAAGGCGGTGAATCAGAGATGGGGAATCAGAGGCGGGGAATCAGAGGCAGGGAATCAGATGCGGGGAATCAGAGGCGGGGAATCAGAGCTGGCGAATCAGAGGCGGGGAATCAGAGGTGGGCAATCAGAGGCGGGGAATCAGATATGGGGAATCAGACGCGGGGAATCAGAGGCGGGGAAACAGAGGCGGGGAATCAAATATAGGGAATCAGAGGTGGGGAATCAGAGGTTGTGAATCAGAGATGGGGAATCAAGGCGGGGAATCAGAGGCAGGGAATCAGACACGGGGAATCAGAGGTGGGGAATCCGAGGTTGGGAATCAGAGGCAGGGAATCAGAGGCGGGGAATCAGAGGCGGGGAATCAGGGGCAGGGAATCAGTGGCAGGGAATCAGAGGCGGGGAATCAGAGGCGGGGAATCAGAGGCAGGGAATCAGACACGGGGAATCAGAGGCGGGGAATCAGAGATGGGGAATCAGAGGCGGGGAATCAGAGGCAGGGAATCGGACGCCGGGAATCAGAGTCGGGGAATCAGAGCTGGGGAATCAGAGGCGGGGAATCAGAGTTGGGGAATCAGAGGCGGGGAATCAGATATGGGGAAATAGAGGCGGGGAATCAGATATGGGGAATCAGAGGGGGGGAATCAGAGTCGGAGAAACAGAGGCGGGGAATCAGATATGGGGAATCAGAGGTGGGGAATCAGGGGCAGGGAATCAGTGGCAGGGAATCAGAGGCGGGGAATCAGAGGCGGGGAATCAGAGGCAGGGAATCAGACACGGGGAATCAGAGGCGGGGAATAAGAGATGGGGAATCAGAGGCGGGGAATCAGAGGCAGGGAATCGGACGCCGGGAATCAGAGTCGGGGAATCAGAGCTGGGGAATCAGAGGCGGGGAATCAGAGTTGGGGAATCAGAGGCGGGGAATCAGATATGGGGAAATAGAGGCGGGGAATCAGATATGGGGAATCAGAGGTGTGGAATCAGAGGTTGTGAATCAGAGGAAGGGAATCAGAGTCGGGGAAACAGAAGCGGGGAATCAGATATGTGGAATCAGAGGTGGCGAATCAAAGGCGGTGAAACAGAGATGGGGAATCAGGGCAGGGAATCAGAGGCAGGGAATCAAACACGGGGAATCAGAGCTGGGGAATCAGAGACGGGGAATCAGAGTTGGGAATCAGAGGCGGGGAATCAGAGGCGGGGAAACAGAGGCGGGGAATCAGATATGGGGAATCAGAGGTGGGGAATCAGAGGTTGGGAATCAGAGGCAGGGAATCAGAGGCGGGGAATCAGAGGCGGGGAATCAGAGGAAGGGAATCAGATGTGCGGAATCGGAGATGGGGAATCAGAGGCAGGGAATCAGAGGTGGGGAATCAGAGGCGGGGAATCAGAGGCCGGGAATCAGATATGGGGAAACTGAGGCGGGGAATCCGAGGCGGGGAAACAGAGGCGGGGAATCAGATATGGGGAATCAGAGGTGGGGAATCAGAGTTTGGGAATCAGAGGCAGGGAATCAGAGGCTTGGAATCAGATGCAGGGAATCAGATGCGGGGAATCAGAGGCGGGGAATCAGAGCTGGGGAATCAGAGGTGGGGAATCAGATTTGGGGAATCAGAAGTGGGGACTTAGATATTGGGAAACAGAGGCGGGGAATCAGAGGCGGGGAAACAGAGGCGGGGAATCAGATATGGGGAATCAGAGGTGGGGAATCAGAGGCAGGGAATCAGAAGTGCGGAATCAGAGATGGGGAATCAGAGGCAGGGAAACAGAATCAGAAGCAGGGAATCAGAGGCCGGGAATCAGAGGCCGGAATCAGATGCTGGGAATCAGAGGCCTGGAATCAGAGGCGGGGAATCAGAGGCAGGGAATCAGATGCGGGGAATCAGAGGCGGGGAATCAGAGCTGGGGAATCAGAGGCGGGGTATTAGAGTTGGGGAATCAGAGGCGGGGAATCAGAGTTGGGGAATCAGAGTCAGGGAATTGGATGTGCGGAATCAGAGATGGGGAATCAGAGGTGGGGAATCAGAGGCGGTGAATCAGAGATGGGGAATCAGAGGCAGGGAATCAGAGGCGGGGAATCAGAGGCAGGGAATCAGACGCGGGGAATCTGAGGCGGGGAATCAGAGCTGGGGAATCAGAGGTGGGGAATCAGAGTTGGGGAATCAGAGGCAGGGAATTGGATGTGCGGAATCAGAGATGGGGAATCAGAGGTGGGGAATCAGAGGCGGTGAATCAGAGATGGGGAATCAGAGGCGGGGAATCTGAGGCAGGAAATCAGACACGGGGATTCAGAGGCTGGGAATCAGATGGGGGGAATCAAAGGCGGGGAATCAGAGCTGGGTAATCTGAGGCAGGGAATCAGAGTTGGGGATTCAGAGGCGGGGAATCAGATATGGGGAAACAGAGGCGGGCAATCAGAGGCGGGCAAACAGAGGCGGGGAATTAGATATGGGGAATCAGAGGTAGGGAATCAGAGGTGGTGAATCAGTGATGGGGAATCACAGACGGGGAATCAGAGGCAGGGAATAGAACGCGGGGAATCAGAGGCAGGGAATCAGAGCTGGGGAATCAGAGGCGGGGAATCATAGTTGGGAATCAGAGGCGGGAATCAGATATGGGGAAACAGAGGCGGGGAATCAGAGGCGGGGAAACAGAGGCGGGGAATCAGATATGGGGAATCGGATGCAGGGAATCAGAGGCGGGGAATCAGAGCTGGGGAATCAGAGGCGGGGAATCAGAGTTGGGGCATCAGAGGTGGGGAATTAGATATAGGGAAACAGAGGTGGGGAATCAGAGGTTGTGAATCAGAGATGGGGAATCAAGGCGGGGAATCAGAGGCAGGGAATCAGACACGGGGAATCAGAGGTGGGGAATCCGAGGTTGGGAATCAGAGGCAGGGAATCAGAGGCGGGGAATCAGAGGCGGGGAATCAGGGGCAGGGAATCAGTGGCAGGGAATCAGAGGCGGGGAATCAGAGGCGGGGAATCAGAGGCAGGGAATCAGACACGGGGAATCAGAGGCGGGGAATCAGAGATGGGGAATCAGAGGCGGGGAATCAGAGGCAGGGAATCGGACGCCGGGAATCAGAGTCGGGGAATCAGAGCTGGGGAATCAGAGGCGGGGAATCAGAGTTGGGGAATCAGAGGCGGGGAATCAGATATGGGGAAATAGAGGCGGGGAATCAGATATGGGGAATCAGAGGGGGGGAATCAGAGTCGGAGAAACAGAGGCGGGGAATCAGATATGGGGAATCAGAGGTGGGGAATCAGGGGCAGGGAATCAGTGGCAGGGAATCAGAGGCGGGGAATCAGAGGCGGGGAATCAGAGGCAGGGAATCAGACACGGGGAATCAGAGGCGGGGAATAAGAGATGGGGAATCAGAGGCGGGGAATCAGAGGCAGGGAATCGGACGCCGGGAATCAGAGTCGGGGAATCAGAGCTGGGGAATCAGAGGCGGGGAATCAGAGTTGGGGAATCAGAGGCGGGGAATCAGATATGGGGAAATAGAGGCGGGGAATCAGATATGGGGAATCAGAGGTGTGGAATCAGAGGTTGTGAATCAGAGGAAGGGAATCAGAGTCGGGGAAACAGAAGCGGGGAATCAGATATGTGGAATCAGAGGTGGCGAATCAAAGGCGGTGAAACAGAGATGGGGAATCAGGGCAGGGAATCAGAGGCAGGGAATCAAACACGGGGAATCAGAGCTGGGGAATCAGAGACGGGGAATCAGAGTTGGGAATCAGAGGCGGGGAATCAGAGGCGGGGAAACAGAGGCGGGGAATCAGATATGGGGAATCAGAGGTGGGGAATCAGAGGTTGGGAATCAGAGGCAGGGAATCAGAGGCGGGGAATCAGAGGCGGGGAATCAGAGGAAGGGAATCAGATGTGCGGAATCGGAGATGGGGAATCAGAGGCAGGGAATCAGAGGTGGGGAATCAGAGGCGGGGAATCAGAGGCCGGGAATCAGATATGGGGAAACTGAGGCGGGGAATCCGAGGCGGGGAAACAGAGGCGGGGAATCAGATATGGGGAATCAGAGGTGGGGAATCAGAGTTTGGGAATCAGAGGCAGGGAATCAGAGGCTTGGAATCAGATGCAGGGAATCAGATGCGGGGAATCAGAGGCGGGGAATCAGAGCTGGGGAATCAGAGGTGGGGAATCAGATTTGGGGAATCAGAAGTGGGGACTTAGATATTGGGAAACAGAGGCGGGGAATCAGAGGCGGGGAAACAGAGGCGGGGAATCAGATATGGGGAATCAGAGGTGGGGAATCAGAGGCAGGGAATCAGAAGTGCGGAATCAGAGATGGGGAATCAGAGGCAGGGAAACAGAATCAGAAGCAGGGAATCAGAGGCCGGGAATCAGAGGCCGGAATCAGATGCTGGGAATCAGAGGCCTGGAATCAGAGGCGGGGAATCAGAGGCAGGGAATCAGATGCGGGGAATCAGAGGCGGGGAATCAGAGCTGGGGAATCAGAGGCGGGGTATTAGAGTTGGGGAATCAGAGGCGGGGAATCAGAGTTGGGGAATCAGAGTCAGGGAATTGGATGTGCGGAATCAGAGATGGGGAATCAGAGGTGGGGAATCAGAGGCGGTGAATCAGAGATGGGGAATCAGAGGCAGGGAATCAGAGGCGGGGAATCAGAGGCAGGGAATCAGACGCGGGGAATCTGAGGCGGGGAATCAGAGCTGGGGAATCAGAGGTGGGGAATCAGAGTTGGGGAATCAGAGGCAGGGAATTGGATGTGCGGAATCAGAGATGGGGAATCAGAGGTGGGGAATCAGAGGCGGTGAATCAGAGATGGGGAATCAGAGGCGGGGAATCTGAGGCAGGAAATCAGACACGGGGATTCAGAGGCTGGGAATCAGATGGGGGGAATCAAAGGCGGGGAATCAGAGCTGGGTAATCTGAGGCAGGGAATCAGAGTTGGGGATTCAGAGGCGGGGAATCAGATATGGGGAAACAGAGGCGGGCAATCAGAGGCGGGCAAACAGAGGCGGGGAATTAGATATGGGGAATCAGAGGTAGGGAATCAGAGGTGGTGAATCAGTGATGGGGAATCACAGACGGGGAATCAGAGGCAGGGAATAGAACGCGGGGAATCAGAGGCAGGGAATCAGAGCTGGGGAATCAGAGGCGGGGAATCATAGTTGGGAATCAGAGGCGGGAATCAGATATGGGGAAACAGAGGCGGGGAATCAGAGGCGGGGAAACAGAGGCGGGGAATCAGATATGGGGAATCGGATGCAGGGAATCAGAGGCGGGGAATCAGAGCTGGGGAATCAGAGGCGGGGAATCAGAGTTGGGGCATCAGAGGTGGGGAATTAGATATAGGGAAACAGAGGTGGGGAATCAGAGGTTGTGAATCAGAGATGGGGAATCAAGGCGGGGAATCAGAGGCAGGGAATCAGACACGGGGAATCAGAGGTGGGGAATCCGAGGTTGGGAATCAGAGGCAGGGAATCAGAGGCGGGGAATCAGAGGCGGGGAATCAGGGGCAGGGAATCAGTGGCAGGGAATCAGAGGCGGGGAATCAGAGGCGGGGAATCAGAGGCAGGGAATCAGACACGGGGAATCAGAGGCGGGGAATCAGAGATGGGGAATCAGAGGCGGGGAATCAGAGGCAGGGAATCGGACGCCGGGAATCAGAGTCGGGGAATCAGAGCTGGGGAATCAGAGGCGGGGAATCAGAGTTGGGGAATCAGAGGCGGGGAATCAGATATGGGGAAATAGAGGCGGGGAATCAGATATGGGGAATCAGAGGGGGGGAATCAGAGTCGGAGAAACAGAGGCGGGGAATCAGATATGGGGAATCAGAGGTGGGGAATCAGGGGCAGGGAATCAGTGGCAGGGAATCAGAGGCGGTGAATCAGAGGCGGGGAATCAGAGGCAGGGAATCAGACACGGGGAATCAGAGGCGGGGAATAAGAGATGGGGAATCAGAGGCGGGGAATCAGAGGCAGGGAATCGGACGCCGGGAATCAGAGTCGGGGAATCAGAGCTGGGGAATCAGAGGCGGGGAATCAGAGTTGGGGAATCAGAGGCGGGGAATCAGATATGGGGAAATAGAGGCGGGGAATCAGATATGGGGAATCAGAGGTGTGGAATCAGAGGTTGTGAATCAGAGGAAGGGAATCAGAGTCGGGGAAACAGAAGCGGGGAATCAGATATGTGGAATCAGAGGTGGCGAATCAAAGGCGGTGAAACAGAGATGGGGAATCAGGGCAGGGAATCAGAGGCAGGGAATCAAACACGGGGAATCAGAGCTGGGGAATCAGAGACGGGGAATCAGAGTTGGGAATCAGAGGCGGGGAATCAGAGGCGGGGAAACAGAGGCGGGGAATCAGATATGGGGAATCAGAGGTGGGGAATCAGAGGTTGGGAATCAGAGGCAGGGAATCAGAGGCGGGGAATCAGAGGCGGGGAATCAGAGGAAGGGAATCAGATGTGCGGAATCGGAGATGGGGAATCAGAGGCAGGGAATCAGAGGTGGGGAATCAGAGGCGGGGAATCAGAGGCCGGGAATCAGATATGGGGAAACTGAGGCGGAGAATCCGAGGCGGGGAAACAGAGGCGGGGAATCAGATATGGGGAATCAGAGGTGGGGAATCAGAGTTTGGGAATCAGAGGCAGGGAATCAGAGGCTTGGAATCAGATGCAGGGAATCAGATGCGGGGAATCAGAGGCGGGGAATCAGAGCTGGGGAATCAGAGGTGGGGAATCAGATTTGGGGAATCAGAAGTGGGGACTTAGATATTGGGAAACAGAGGCGGGGAATCAGAGGCGGGGAAACAGAGGCGGGGAATCAGATATGGGGAATCAGAGGTGGGGAATCAGA
Organism: Narcine bancroftii; assembly: GCF_036971445.1. Taxonomy (NCBI): domain Eukaryota; kingdom Metazoa; phylum Chordata; class Chondrichthyes; order Torpediniformes; family Narcinidae; genus Narcine; species Narcine bancroftii. The sequence continues at coordinate 106,227,406 of NC_091474.1, read as the reverse complement.
GGCAGGGAATCAGAAGTGCGGAATCAGAGATGGGGAATCAGAGGCAGGGAAACAGAATCAGAAGCAGGGAATCAGAGGCCGGGAATCAGAGGCCGGAATCAGATGCTGGGAATCAGAGGCCTGGAATCAGAGGCGGGGAATCAGAGGCAGGGAATCAGATGCGGGGAATCAGAGGCGGGGAATCAGAGCTGGGGAATCAGAGGCGGGGTATTAGAGTTGGGGAATCAGAGGCGGGGATTCAGAGTTGGGGAATCAGAGTCAGGGAATTGGATGTGCGGAATCAGAGATGGGGAATCAGAGGTGGGGAATCAGAGGCGGTGAATCAGAGATGGGGAATCAGAGGCAGGGAATCAGAGGCGGGGAATCAGAGGCAGGGAATCAGACGCGGGGAATCTGAGGCGGGGAATCAGAGCTGGGGAATCAGAGGTGGGGAATCAGAGTTGGGGAATCAGAGGCAGGGAATTGGATGTGCGGAATCAGAGATGGGGAATCAGAGGTGGGGAATCAGAGGCGGTGAATCAGAGATGGGGAATCAGAGGCGGGGAATCTGAGGCAGGAAATCAGACACGGGGATTCAGAGGCTGGGAATCAGATGGGGGGAATCAAAGGCGGGGAATCAGAGCTGGGTAATCTGAGGCAGGGAATCAGAGTTGGGGATTCAGAGGCGGGGAATCAGATATGGGGAAACAGAGGCGGGCAATCAGAGGCGGGCAAACAGAGGCGGGGAATTAGATATGGGGAATCAGAGGTAGGGAATCAGAGGTGGTGAATCAGTGATGGGGAATCACAGACGGGGAATCAGAGGCAGGGAATAGAACGCGGGGAATCAGAGGCAGGGAATCAGAGCTGGGGAATCAGAGGCGGGGAATCATAGTTGGGAATCAGAGGCGGGAATCAGATATGGGGAAACAGAGGCGGGGAATCAGAGGCGGGGAAACAGAGGCGGGGAATCAGATATGGGGAATCGGATGCAGGGAATCAGAGGCGGGGAATCAGAGCTGGGGAATCAGAGGCGGGGAATCAGAGTTGGGGCATCAGAGGTGGGGAATTAGATATAGGGAAACAGAGGCGGGGAATCAGAGGCGGGGAAACAGAGGCGGGGAATCAGATATGGAGAATCAGAGGTGGGGAATCAGAGGCGGGGAATCAGAGGCAGGGAATCGGACGCCGGGAATCAGAGGCGGGGAATCAGAGCTGGGGAATCAGAGGCGGGGAATCAGAGTTGGGGAATCAGAGGCGGGGAATCAGATATGGGGAAATAGAGGCGGGGAATCAGATATGGGGAATCAGAGGTGTGGAATCAGAGGTTGGGAATCAGAGGCAGGGAATCAGAGGCGGGGAAACAGAGGCGGGGAATCAGATATGGGGAATCAGAGGTGGCGAATCAAAGGCGGTGAAACAGAGATGGGGAATCAGGGCAGGGAATCAGAGGCAGGGAATCAGAGCTGGGGAAACAGAGGCCGGGAATCAGATATGGGAAATCAGAGGTGGGGAATCAGGGGCGGGGAATCAGTGGCAGGGAATCAGAGCTTGGGAATCAGAGGTGGGGAATCAGAGCTGGGGAAACAGAGGCGGGGAATCAGATATGGGGAATCAGAGGTGGGGAATCAGGGGCGGGGAATCAGTGGCAGGGAATCAGAGGCCGGGAATAAAAGGCGGGGAATCAGAGCTGGGGAATCAGAGGCGGGGAATCAGAGTTGGGGAATCAGAGGAGGGGAATCAGATATGGGGAAACAGAGGCCGGGAATCAGAGGCAGGCTAACAGAGGCGGGGAATCAGATATGGGGAATCAGAGGTGGGGAATTAGAGGTTGCGAATCAGAGGCGGGGAAACAGAGGCGGGGAATCAAATATAGGGAATCAGAGGTGGGGAATCAGAGGTTGTGAATCAGAGATGGGGAATCAAGGCGGGGAATCAGAGGCAGGGAATCAGACGCGGGGAATCAGAGGCGGGGATTCAGAGCTGGGGAATCAGAGGCGGTGAATCAGAGTTGGGGAATCAGAGGCAGGGAATCAGATATGGGGAATCAGAGGCGGGGAATCAGAGGCGGGGAAACAGAGGCGGGGAATCAGATATGGGGAATCAGAATTGGGGAATCAGGGGCAGGGAATCAGTGGCAGGGAATCAGAGGCGGGGAATCAGAGATGGGGAATCAGAGGCAGGGAATCAGACACGGGGAATCGGAGGCGGGGAATCAGAGATGGGGATTCAGAGGCGGGGAATCAGAGGCAGGGAATCGGACTCCGGGAATCAGAGTCGGGGAATCAGAGCTGGGGAATCAGAGGCGGGGAATCAGAGTTGGGGAATCAGAGGCGGGGAATCAGATATGGGGAAATAGAGGCGGGGAATCAGATATGGGGAATCAGAGGTGTGGAATCAGAGGTTGGGAATCAGAGGCAGGGAATCAGAGTCGGGGAAACAGAGGCGGGGAATCAGATATGGGGAATCAGAGGTGGCGAATCAAAGGCGGTGAAACAGAGATGGGGAATCAGGGCAGGGAATCAGAGGCAGGGAATCAAACACGGGCAATCAGAGCTGGGCAATCAGAGGCGGGGAATCAGAGTTGGGAATCACAGGCGGGGAATCAGAGGCGGGGAAACAGAGGCGGGGAATCAGATATGGGGAATCAGAGGTGGGGAATCCGAGGTTGGGAATCAGAGGCAGGGAATCAGAGGCGGGGAATCAGAGGCGGGGAATCAGAGGAAGGGAATCAGATGTGCGGAATCGGAGATGGGGAATCAGAGGCAGGGAATCAGAGGCGGGGAATCAGAGGCGGGGAATCAGAGGCCGGGAATCAGATATGGGGAAACAGAGGCGGGGAATCCGAGGCGGGGAAACAGAGGCGGGGAATCAGATATGGGGAATAAGAGGTGTGGAATCAGAGGTTGGGAATCAGAGGCAGGGAATCAGAGGCTTGGAATCAGATGCAGGGAATCAGATGCGGGGAATCAGAGGCGGGGAATCAGAGCTGGGGAATCAGAGGTGGGGAATCAGATTTGGGGAATCAGAGGCGGGGACTTAGATATTGGGAAACAGAGGAGGGGAATCAGAGGCGGGGAAACCCAGGCGGGGAATCAGATATGGGGAATCAAAGGTGGGGAATCAGAGGCAAGGAATCAGATGTGCGGAATCAGAGATGGGGAATCAGAGGCAGGGAATCAGAATCAGAAGCAGGGAATCAGAGGCCGGGAATAAGAGGCCGGAATCAGATGCTGGGAATCAGAGGCCTGGAATCAGAGGCGGGGAATCAGAGGCAGGGAATCAGATGCGGGGAATCAGAGGCGGGGAATCAGAGCTGGGGAATCAGAGGTGGGGTATTAGAGTTGGGGAATCAGAGGCGGGGAATCAGATATGGGGAAACAGAGGTGGGGAATCAGAGGCGGGGAAACAGAGGCAGGGAATCAGATATGGGGAATCAGAGGTGGGGAATCAGAGATGGGGAATCAGAGGCGGTGAATCAGAGATGGGGAATCAGAGGCGGGAATCAGAGGCAGGAAATCAGACACGGGGATTCAGAGCCTGGGAATCAGACGGGGGGAATCAAAGGCGGGGAATCAGAGCTGGGGAATCAGAGGCAGGGAATCAGAGGCGGGGAATCAGATATGGGGAATCAGAGGCTGGGATTCAGAGGCGGGGAATCAGAGGCATGGAATCAGACACGGGGAATCAGAGGTGGGGAATCAGAGATGGGGAATCAGAGGCGGGGAATCAGAGGCAGGGAATCAGACGCGATGAATCTGAGGCGGGGAATCAGAGCTGGGGAATCAGAGGTGGGGAATCAGAGTTGGGGAATCAGAGGCAGGGAATCGGATGTGCGGAATCAGAGATGGGGAATCAGATGTGGGGAATCAGAGGAATCAGAGATGGGGAATCAGAGGCGGGGAATCAGAGGCAGGAAATCAGACACGGGGATTCAGAGGCTGGGAATCAGACGGGGGGAATCAAAGGCGGGGAATCAGAGCTGGGGAATCAGAGGCAGGGAATCAGAGTTGGGGATTCAGAGACGGGGAATCAGATATGGGGAAACAGAGGCGGGGAATCAGAGGCGGGCAAACAGAGGCGGGGAATTAGATATGGGGAATCAGAGGTGGGGAATCAGAGGTGGTGAATCAGTGATGGGGAATCACAGGCGGGGAATCAGAGGCAGGGAATAGAACGCAGGGAATCAGACGCAGGGAATCAGAGCTGGGGAATCAGAGGTGGGGAATCAGAGGTTGGGAATCAGAGGCAGGGAATCAGAGGCGGGGAATCAGAGGCGGGGAATCAGAGGAAGGGAATCAGATGTGCGGAATCGGAGATGGGGAATCAGAGGCAGGGAATCAGAGGCGGGGAATCAGAGGCGGGGAATCAGAGGCCGGGAATCAGATATGGGGAAACTGAGGCGGGGAATCCGAGGCGGGGAAACAGAGGCGGGGAATCAGATGTGCGGAATCGGAGATGGGGAATCAGAGGCAGGGAATCAGAGGCGGGGAATCAGAGGCGGGGAATCAGAGGCCGGGAATCAGATATGGGGAAACAGAGGCGGGGAATCCGAGGCGGGGAAACAGAGGCGGGGAATCAGATATGGGGAATAAGAGGTGTGGAATCAGAGGTTGGGAATCAGAGGCAGGGAATCAGAGGCTTGGAATCAGATGCAGGGAATCAGATGCGGGGAATCAGAGGCGGGGAATCAGAGCTGGGGAATCAGAGGTGGGGAATCAGATTTGGGGAATCAGAGGCGGGGACTTAGATATTGGGAAACAGAGGAGGGGAATCAGAGGCGGGGAAACCCAGGCGGGGAATCAGATATGGGGAATCAAAGGTGGGGAATCAGAGGCAAGGAATCAGATGTGCGGAATCAGAGATGGGGAATCAGAGGCAGGGAATCAGAATCAGAAGCAGGGAATCAGAGGCCGGGAATAAGAGGCCGGAATCAGATGCTGGGAATCAGAGGCCTGGAATCAGAGGCGGGGAATCAGAGGCAGGGAATCAGATGCGGGGAATCAGAGGCGGGGAATCAGAGCTGGGGAATCAGAGGTGGGGTATTAGAGTTGGGGAATCAGAGGCGGGGAATCAGATATGGGGAAACAGAGGTGGGGAATCAGAGGCGGGGAAACAGAGGCAGGGAATCAGATATGGGGAATCAGAGGTGGGGAATCAGAGATGGGGAATCAGAGGCGGTGAATCAGAGATGGGGAATCAGAGGCGGGAATCAGAGGCAGGAAATCAGACACGGGGATTCAGAGCCTGGGAATCAGACGGGGGGAATCAAAGGCGGGGAATCAGAGCTGGGGAATCAGAGGCAGGGAATCAGAGGCGGGGAATCAGATATGGGGAATCAGAGGCTGGGATTCAGAGGCGGGGAATCAGAGGCATGGAATCAGACACGGGGAATCAGAGGTGGGGAATCAGAGATGGGGAATCAGAGGCGGGGAATCAGAGGCAGGGAATCAGACGCGATGAATCTGAGGCGGGGAATCAGAGCTGGGGAATCAGAGGTGGGGAATCAGAGTTGGGGAATCAGAGGCAGGGAATCGGATGTGCGGAATCAGAGATGGGGAATCAGATGTGGGGAATCAGAGGAATCAGAGATGGGGAATCAGAGGCGGGGAATCAGAGGCAGGAAATCAGACACGGGGATTCAGAGGCTGGGAATCAGACGGGGGGAATCAAAGGCGGGGAATCAGAGCTGGGGAATCAGAGGCAGGGAATCAGAGTTGGGGATTCAGAGACGGGGAATCAGATATGGGGAAACAGAGGCGGGGAATCAGAGGCGGGCAAACAGAGGCGGGGAATTAGATATGGGGAATCAGAGGTGGGGAATCAGAGGTGGTGAATCAGTGATGGGGAATCACAGGCGGGGAATCAGAGGCAGGGAATAGAACGCAGGGAATCAGACGCAGGGAATCAGAGCTGGGGAATCAGAGGTGGGGAATCAGAGGTTGGGAATCAGAGGCAGGGAATCAGAGGAAGGGAATCAGATGTGCGGAATCGGAGATGGGGAATCAGAGGCAGGGAATCAGAGGCGGGGAATCAGAGGCGGGGAATCAGAGGCCGGGAATCAGATATGGGGAAACTGAGGCGGGGAATCCGAGGCGGGGAAACAGAGGCGGGGAATCAGATATGGGGAATCAGAGGTGGGGAATCAGAGGTTCGGAATCAGAGGCAGGGAATCAGAGGCTTGGAATCAGATGCAGGGAATCAGATGCGGGGAATCAGAGGCGGGGAATCAGAGCTGGGGAATCAGAGGTGGGGAATCAGATTTGGGGAATCAGAGGGTGGGGACTTAGATATTGGGAAACAGAGGCGGGGAATCAGAGGCGGGGAAACAGAGGCGGGGAATCAGATATGGGGAATCAGAGGTGGGGAATCAGAGGCAGGGAATCAGATCTGCGGAATCAGAGATGGGGAATCAGAGGCAGGGAAACAGAATCAGAAGCAGGGAATCAGAGGCCGGGAATCAGAGGCCGGAATCAGATGCTGGGAATCAGAGGCCTGGAATCAGAGGTGGGGAATCAGAGGCAGGGAATTAGATGCGGGGAATCAGAGGCGGGGAATCAGAGCTGGGGAATCAGAGGCGGGGTATTAGAGTTGGGGAATCAGAGGCGGGGAATCAGAGTTGGGGAATCAGAGGCAGGGAATTGGATGTGCGGAATCAGAGATGGGGAATCAGAGGTGGGGAATCAGAGGCGGTGAATCAGAGATGGGGAATCAGAGGCAGGGAATCAGAGGCGGGGAATCAGAGGCAGGGAATCAGACGCGGGGAATCTGAGGCGGGGAATCAGAGCTGGGGAATCAGAGGTGGGGAATCAGAGTTGGGGAATCAGAGGCAGGGAATTGGATGTGCGGAATCAGAGATGGGGAATCAGAGGTGGGGAATCAGAGGCGGTGAATCAGAGATGGGGAATCAGAGGCGGGGAAACAGAGGCAGGAAATCAGACACGGGGATTCAGAGGCTGGGAATCAGACGGGGGGAATCAAAGGCGGGGAATCAGAGCTGGGTAATCTGAGGCAGGGAATCAGAGTTGGGGATTCAGAGGCGGGGAATCAGATATGGGGAAACAGAGGCGGGGAATCAGAGGCGGGCAAACAGAGGCGGGGAATTAGATATGGGGAATCAGAGGTAGGGAATCAGAGGTGGTGAATCAGTGATGGGGAATCACAGGCGGGGAATCAGAGGCAGGGAATAGAACGCGGGGAATCAGAGGCAGGGAATCAGAGCTGGGGAATCAGAGGCGGGGAATCATAGTTGGGAATCAGAGGCGGGAATCAGATATGGGGAAACAGAGGCGGGGAATCAGAGGCGGGGAAACAGAGGCGGGGAATCAGATATGGGGAATCGGATGCAGGGAATCAGAGGCGGGGAATCAGAGCTGGGGAATCAGAGGCGGGGAATCAGAGTTGGGGCATCAGAGGTGGGGAATTAGATATAGGGAAACAGAGGCGGGGAATCAGAGGCGGGGAAACAGAGGCGGGGAATCAGATATGGAGAATCAGAGGTGGGGAATCAGAGGCGGGGAATCAGAGGCAGGGAATCGGACGCCGGGAATCAGAGGCGGGGAATCAGAGCTGGGGAATCAGAGGCGGGGTATTAGAGTTGGGGAATCAGAGGCGGGGAATCAGAGCTGGGGAATCAGAGGTGGGGAATCAGAGTTGGGGCATCAGAGGTGGGGAATTAGATATCGGGAAACAGAGGTGGGGAATCAGAGGCGGGGAAACAGAGGCGGGGAATCAGATATGGGGAATCAGAGGTGGGGAATCAGAGGCAGGGAATCAGATGTGCGGAATCAGAGATGGGGAATCAGAGGCAGGGAATCAGAATCAGAAGCGGGGAATCAGAGGCCGGGAATCAGAGGCCGGGAATCAGATGCTGGGAATAAGAGGCCGGGAATCAGAGGTGGGGAATCAGAGTCCGGGAATCAGAGATGGGGATTCAGAGGCGGGGAATGAGATATGGAGAATCAGAGGCGGGGAATCAGAGGCCGGGAAACAGAGGTGGGGAATCAGATATGGGGAATCAGAGGTGGCGAATCAAAGACGGTGAATCAGAGATGGGGAATCAGAGGCGGGGAATCAGAGGCAGGGAATCAGATGCGGGGAATCAGAGGCGGGGAATCAGAGCTGGCGAATCAGAGGCGGGGAATCAGAGGTGGGCAATCAGAGGCGGGGAATCAGATATGGGGAATCAGAGGCGGGGAAACAGAGGCGGGGAATCAAATATAGGGAATCAGAGGTGGGGAATCAGAGGTTGTGAATCAGAGATGGGGAATCAAGGCGGGGAATCAGAGGCAGGGAATCAGACACGGGGAATCAGAGGCGGGGATTCAGAGCTGGGGAATCAGAGGCGGGGAATCAGAGTTGGGGAATCAGAGGCAGGGAATCAGATATGGGGAATCAGAGGGGGGGAATCAGAGGCGGAGAAACAGAGGCGGGGAATCAGATATGGGGAATCAGAGGTGGGGAATCAGGGGCAGGGAATCAGTGGCATGGAATCAGAGGCGGGGAATCAGAGGCGGGTAATCAGAGGCAGGGAATCAGACACGGGGAAACAGAGGCGGGGAATAAGAGATGGGGAATCAGAGGCGGGGAATCAGAGGCAGGGAATCGGACTCCGGGAATCAGAGTCGGGGAATCAGAGCTGGGGAATCAGAGGCGGGGAATCAGAGTTGGGGAATCAGAGGCGGGGAATCAGATATGGGGAAATAGAGGCGGGGAATCAGATATGGGGAATCAGAGGTGTGGAATCAGAGGTTGTGAATCAGAGGAAGGGAATCAGAGTCGGGGAAACAGAAGCGGGGAATCAGATATGTGGAATCAGAGGTGGCGAATCAAAGGCGGTGAAACAGAGATGGGGAATCAGGGCAGGGAATCAGAGGCAGGGAATCAAACACGGGGAATCAGAGCTGGGGAATCAGAGACGGGGAATCAGAGTTGGGAATCAGAGGCGGGGAATCAGAGGCGGGGAAACAGAGGCGGGGAATGAGATATGGGGAATCAGAGGTGGGGAATCAGAGGTTGGGAATCAGAGGCAGGGAATCAGAGGCGGGGAATCAGAGGCGGGGAATCAGAGGAAGGGAATCAGATGTGCGGAATCGGAGATGGGGAATCAGAGGCAGGGAATCAGAGGCGGGGAATCAGAGGCGGGGAATCAGAGGCCGGGAATCAGATATGGGGAAACTGAGGCGGGGAATCCGAGGCGGGGAAACAGAGGCGGGGAATCAGATATGGGGAATCAGAGGTGGGGAATCAGAGGTTGGGAATCAGAGGCAGGGAATCAGAGGCTTGGAATCAGATGCAGGGAATCAGATGCGGTGAATCAGAGGCGGGGAATCAGAGCTGGGGAATCAGAGGTGGGGAATCAGATTTGGGGAATCAGAAGTGGGGACTTAGATATTGGGAAACAGAGGCGGGGAATCAGAGGCGGGGAAACAGAGGCGGGGAATCAGATATGGGGAATCAGAGGTGGGGAATCAGAGGCGGGGAATCAGAGGCAGGGAATCGGACGCCGGGAATCAGAGGCGGGGAATCAGAGCTGGGGAATCAGAGGCGGGGAATCAGAGTTGGGGAATCAGAGGCGGGGAATCAGATATGGGGAAATAGAGGCGGGGAATCAGATATGGGGAATCAGAGGTGTGGAATCAGAGGTTGGGAATCAGAGGCAGGGAATCAGAGGCGGGGAAACAGAGGCGGGGAATCAGATATGGGGAATCAGAGGTGGCGAATCAAAGGCGGTGAAACAGAGATGGGGAATCAGGGCAGGGAATCAGAGGCAGGGAATCAGAGCTGGGGAAACAGAGGCGGGGAATCAGATATGGGAAATCAGAGGTGGGGAATCAGGGGCGGGGAATCAGTGGCAGGGAATCAGAGCTTGGGATCCAGAGGTGGGGAATCAGAGCTGGGGAAACAGAGGCGGGGAATCAGAAATGGGGAATCAGAGGTGGGGAATCAGGGGCGGGGAATCAGTGGCAGGGAATCAGAGGCCGGGAATAAAAGGCGGGGAATCAGAGCTGGGGAATCAGAGGCGGGGAATCAGAGTTGGGGAATCAGAGGAGGGGAATCAGATATGGGGAAACAGAGGCCGGGAATCAGAGGCAGGCTAACAGAGGCGGGGAATCAGATATGGGGAATCAGAGGTGGGGAATTAGAGGTTGCGAATCAGAGGCGGGGAAACAGAGGCGGGGAATCAAATATAGGGAATCAGAGGTGGGGAATCAGAGGTTGTGAATCAGAGATGGGGAATCAAGGCGGGGAATCAGAGGCAGGGAATCAGACGCGGGGAATCAGAGGCGGGGATTCAGAGCTGGGGAATCAGAGGTGGTGAATCAGAGTTGGGGAATCAGAAGCAGGGAATCAGATATGGGGAATCAGAGGCGGGGAAACAGAGGCGGGGAAACAGAGGCGGGGAATCAGATATGGGGAATCAGAATTGGGGAATCAGGGGCAGGGAATCAGTGGCAGGGAATCAGAGGCGGGGAATCAGAGGCGGGGAATCAGAGGCAGGGAATCAGACACGGGGAATCGGAGGCGGGGAATCAGAGATGGGGAATCAGAGGCGGGGAATCAGAGGCAGGGAATCGGACTCCGGGAATCAGAGTCGGGGAATCGGAGCTGGGGAATCAGAGGCGGGGAATCAGAGTTGGGGAATCAGAGGCGGGGAATCAGATATGGGGAAGTAGAGGCGGGGAATCAGATATGGGGAATCAGAGGTGTGGAATCAGAGGTTGGGAATCAGAGGCAGGGAATCAGAGTCGGGGAATCGGAGGCGGGGAATCAGATATGGGGAATCAGAGGTGGGGAATCCGAGGTTGGGAATCAGAGGCAGGGAATCAGAGGCGGGGAATCAGAGGCGGGGAATCAGAGGAAGGGAATCAGATGTGCGGAATCGGAGATGGGGAATCAGAGGCAGGGAATCAGAGGCGGGGAATCAGAGGCGGGGAATCAGAGGCCGGGAATCAGATATGGGGAAACAGAGGCGGGGAATCCGAGGCGGGGAAACAGAGGCGGGGAATCAGATATGGGGAATAAGAGGTGGGGAATCAGAGGTTGGGAATCAGAGGCAGGGAATCAGAGGCTTGGAATCAGATGCAGGGAATCAGATGCGGGGAATCAGAGGCGGGGAATCAGAGCTGGGGAATCAGAGGTGGGGAATCAGATTTGGGGAATCAGAGGCGGGGACTTAGATATTGGGAAACAGAGGAGGGGAATCAGAGGCGGGGAAACCCAGGCGGGGAATCAGATATGGGGAATCAGAGGTGGGGAATCAGAGGCAAGGAATCAGATGTGCGGAATCAGAGATGGGGAATCAGAGGCAGGGAATCAAAATCAGAAGCAGGGAATCAGAGGCCGGGAATAAGAGGCCGGAATCAGATGCTGGGAATCAGAGGCCTGGAATCAGAGGCGGGGAATCAGAGGCAGGGAATCAGATGCGGGGAATCAGAGGCGGGGAATCAGAGCTGGGGAATCAGAGTTGGGGTATTAGAGTTGGGGAATCAGAGGCGGGGAATCAGATATGGGGAAACAGAGGTGGGGAATCAGAGGCGGGGAAACAGAGGCAGGGAATCAGATATGGGGAATCAGAGGTGGGGAATCAGAGATGGGGAATCAGAGGCGGTGAATCAGAGATGGGGAATCAGAGGCGGGGAATCAGAGGCAGGAAATCAGACACGGGGATTCAGAGCCTGGGAATCAGACGGGGGGAATCAAAGGCGGGGAATCAGAGCTGGGGAATCAGAGGCAGGGAATCAGAGGCGGGGAATCAGATATGGGGAATCAGAGGCTGGAATTCAGAGGCGGGGAATCAGAGGCATGGAATCAGACACGGGGAATCAGAGGTGGGGAATCAGAGATGGGGAATCAGAGGCGGGGAATCAGAGGCAGGGAATCAGACGCGATGAATCTGAGGCAGGGAATCAGAGCTGGGGAATCAGAGGTGGGGAATCAGAGTTGGGGAATCAGAGGCAGGGAATCGGATGTGCGGAATCAGAGATGGGGAATCAGATGTGGGGAATCAGAGGTGGCGAATCAAAGGCGGTGAAACAGAGATGGGGAATCAGGGCAGGGAATCAGAGGCAGGGAATCAAACACGGGCAATCAGAGCTGGGCAATCAGAGGCGGGGAATCAGAGTTGGGAATCACAGGCGGGGAATCAGAGGCAGGGAAACAGAGGCGGGGAATCAGATATGGGGAATCAGAGGTGGGGAATCCGAGGTTGGGAATCAGAGGCAGGGAATCAGAGGCGGGGAATCAGAGGCGGGGAATCAGAGGAAGGGAATCAGATGTGCGGAATCGGAGATGGGGAATCAGAGGCAGGGAATCAGAGGCGGGGAATCAGAGGCGGGGAATCAGAGGCCGGGAATCAGATATGGGGAAACAGAGGCGGGGAATCCGAGGCGGGGAAACAGAGGCGGGGAATCAGATATGGGGAATAAGAGGTGTGGAATCAGAGGTTGGGAATCAGAGGCAGGGAATCAGAGGCTTGGAATCAGATGCAGGGAATCAGATGCGGGGAATCAGAGGCGGGGAATCAGAGCTGGGGAATCAGAGGTGGGGAATCAGATTTGGGGAATCAGAGGCGGGGATTTAGATATTGGGAAACAGAGGAGGGGAATCAGAGGCGGGGAAACCCAGGTGGGGAATCAGATATGGGGAATCAAAGGTGGGGAATCAGAGGCAAGGAATCAGATGTGCGGAATCAGAGATGGGGAATCAGAGGCAGGGAATCAGAATCAGAAGCAGGGAATCAGAGGCCGGGAATAAGAGGCCGGAATCAGATGCTGGGAATCAGAGGCCTGGAATCAGAGGCGGGGAATCAGAGGCAGGGAATCAGATGCGGGGAATCAGAGGCGGGGAATCAGAGCTGGGGAATCAGAGGTGGGGTATTAGAGTTGGGGAATCAGAGGCGGGGAATCAGATATGGGGAAACAGAGGTGGGGAATCAGAGGCGGGGAAACAGAGGCAGGGAATCAGATATGGGGAATCAGAGGTGGGGAATCAGAGATGGGGAATCAGAGGCGGTGAATCAGAGATGGGGAATCAGAGGCGGGAATCAGAGGCAGGAAATCAGACACGGGGATTCAGAGCCTGGGAATCAGACGGGGGGAATCAAAGGCGGGGAATCAGAGCTGGGGAATCAGAGGCAGGGAATCAGAGGCGGGGAATCAGATATGGGGAATCAGAGGCTGGGATTCAAAGGCGGGGAATCAGAGGCATGGAATCAGACACGGGGAATCAGAGGTGGGGAATCAGAGATGGGGAATCAGAGGCGGGGAATCAGAGGCAGGGAATCAGACGCGATGAATCTGAGGCGGGGAATCAGAGCTGGGGAATCAGAGGTGGGGAATCAGAGTTGGGGAATCAGAGGCAGGGAATCGGATGTGCGGAATCAGAGATGGGGAATCAGATGTGGGGAATCAGAGGAATCAGAGATGGGGAATCAGAGGCGGGGAATCAGAGGCAGGAAATCAGACACGGGGATTCAGAGGCTGGGAATCAGACGGGGGGAATCAAAGGCGGGGAATCAGAGCTGGGGAATCAGAGGCAGGGAATCAGAGTTGGGGATTCAGAGACGGGGAATCAGATATGGGGAAACAGAGGCGGGGAATCAGAGGCGGGCAAACAGAGGCGGGGAATTAGATATGGGGAATCAGAGGTGGGGAATCAGAGGTGGTGAATCAGTGATGGGGAATCACAGGCGGGGAATCAGAGGCAGGGAATAGAACGCAGGGAATCAGACGCAGGGAATCAGAGCTGGGGAATCAGAGGTGGGGAATCAGAGGTTGGGAATCAGAGGCAGGGAATCAGAGGCGGGGAATCAGAGGCGGGGAATCAGAGGAAGGGAATCAGATGTGCGGAATCGGAGATGGGGAATCAGAGGCAGGGAATCAGAGGCGGGGAATCAGAGGCGGGGAATCAGAGGCCGGGAATCAGATATGGGGAAACTGAGGCGGGGAATCCGAGGCGGGGAAACAGAGGCGGGGAATCAGATATGGGGAATCAGAGGTGGGGAATCAGAGGTTCGGAATCAGAGGCAGGGAATCAGAGGCTTGGAATCAGATGCAGGGAATCAGATGCGGGGAATCAGAGGCGGGGAATCAGAGCTGGGGAATCAGAGGTGGGGAATCAGATTTGGGGAATCAGAGGGTGGGGACTTAGATATTGGGAAACAGAGGCGGGGAATCAGAGGCGGGGAAACAGAGGCGGGGAATCAGATATGGGGAATCAGAGGTGGGGAATCAGAGGCAGGGAATCAGATCTGCGGAATCAGAGATGGGGAATCAGAGGCAGGGAAACAGAATCAGAAGCAGGGAATCAGAGGCCGGGAATCAGAGGCCGGAATCAGATGCTGGGAATCAGAGGCCTGGAATCAGAGGTGGGGAATCAGAGGCAGGGAATTAGATGCGGGGAATCAGAGGCGGGGAATCAGAGCTGGGGAATCAGAGGCGGGGTATTAGAGTTGGGGAATCAGAGGCGGGGAATCAGAGTTGGGGAATCAGAGGCAGGGAATTGGATGTGCGGAATCAGAGATGGGGAATCAGAGGTGGGGAATCAGAGGCGGTGAATCAGAGATGGGGAATCAGAGGCAGGGAATCAGAGGCGGGGAATCAGAGGCAGGGAATCAGACGCGGGGAATCTGAGGCGGGGAATCAGAGCTGGGGAATCAGAGGTGGGGAATCAGAGTTGGGGAATCAGAGGCAGGGAATTGGATGTGCGGAATCAGAGATGGGGAATCAGAGGTGGGGAATCAGAGGCGGTGAATCAGAGATGGGGAATCAGAGGCGGGGAAACAGAGGCAGGAAATCAGACACGGGGATTCAGAGGCTGGGAATCAGACGGGGGGAATCAAAGGCGGGGAATCAGAGCTGGGTAATCTGAGGCAGGGAATCAGAGTTGGGGATTCAGAGGCGGGGAATCAGATATGGGGAAACAGAGGCGGGGAATCAGAGGCGGGCAAACAGAGGCGGGGAATTAGATATGGGGAATCAGAGGTAGGGAATCAGAGGTGGTGAATCAGTGATGGGGAATCACAGGCGGGGAATCAGAGGCAGGGAATAGAACGCGGGGAATCAGAGGCAGGGAATCAGAGCTGGGGAATCAGAGGCGGGGAATCATAGTTGGGAATCAGAGGCGGGAATCAGATATGGGGAAACAGAGGCGGGGAATCAGAGGCGGGGAAACAGAGGCGGGGAATCAGATATGGGGAATCGGATGCAGGGAATCAGAGGCGGGGAATCAGAGCTGGGGAATCAGAGGCGGGGAATCAGAGTTGGGGCATCAGAGGTGGGGAATTAGATATAGGGAAACAGAGGCGGGGAATCAGAGGCGGGGAAACAGAGGCGGGGAATCAGATATGGAGAATCAGAGGTGGGGAATCAGAGGCGGGGAATCAGAGGCAGGGAATCGGACGCCGGGAATCAGAGGCGGGGAATCAGAGCTGGGGAATCAGAGGCGGGGTATTAGAGTTGGGGAATCAGAGGCGGGGAATCAGAGCTGGGGAATCAGAGGTGGGGAATCAGAGTTGGGGCATCAGAGGTGGGGAATTAGATATCGGGAAACAGAGGTGGGGAATCAGAGGCGGGGAAACAGAGGCGGGGAATCAGATATGGGGAATCAGAGGTGGGGAATCAGAGGCAGGGAATCAGATGTGCGGAATCAGAGATGGGGAATCAGAGGCAGGGAATCAGAATCAGAAGCGGGGAATCAGAGGCCGGGAATCAGAGGCCGGGAATCAGATGCTGGGAATAAGAGGCCGGGAATCAGAGGTGGGGAATCAGAGTCCGGGAATCAGAGATGGGGATTCAGAGGCGGGGAATGAGATATGGAGAATCAGAGGCGGGGAATCAGAGGCCGGGAAACAGAGGTGGGGAATCAGATATGGGGAATCAGAGGTGGCGAATCAAAGACGGTGAATCAGAGATGGGGAATCAGAGGCGGGGAATCAGAGGCAGGGAATCAGATGCGGGGAATCAGAGGCGGGGAATCAGAGCTGGCGAATCAGAGGCGGGGAATCAGAGGTGGGCAATCAGAGGCGGGGAATCAGATATGGGGAATCAGAGGCGGGGAAACAGAGGCGGGGAATCAAATATAGGGAATCAGAGGTGGGGAATCAGAGGTTGTGAATCAGAGATGGGGAATCAAGGCGGGGAATCAGAGGCAGGGAATCAGACACGGGGAATCAGAGGCGGGGATTCAGAGCTGGGGAATCAGAGGCGGGGAATCAGAGTTGGGGAATCAGAGGCAGGGAATCAGATATGGGGAATCAGAGGGGGGGAATCAGAGGCGGAGAAACAGAGGCGGGGAATCAGATATGGGGAATCAGAGGTGGGGAATCAGGGGCAGGGAATCAGTGGCATGGAATCAGAGGCGGGGAATCAGAGGCGGGGAATCAGAGGCAGGGAATCAGACACGGGGAAACAGAGGCGGGGAATAAGAGATGGGGAATCAGAGGCGGGGAATCAGAGGCAGGGAATCGGACTCCGGGAATCAGAGTCGGGGAATCAGAGCTGGGGAATCAGAGGCGGGGAATCAGAGTTGGGGAATCAGAGGCGGGGAATCAGATATGGGGAAATAGAGGCGGGGAATCAGATATGGGGAATCAGAGGTGTGGAATCAGAGGTTGTGAATCAGAGGAAGGGAATCAGAGTCGGGGAAACAGAAGCGGGGAATCAGATATGTGGAATCAGAGGTGGCGAATCAAAGGCGGTGAAACAGAGATGGGGAATCAGGGCAGGGAATCAGAGGCAGGGAATCAAACACGGGGAATCAGAGCTGGGGAATCAGAGACGGGGAATCAGAGTTGGGAATCAGAGGCGGGGAATCAGAGGCGGGGAAACAGAGGCGGGGAATGAGATATGGGGAATCAGAGGTGGGGAATCAGAGGTTGGGAATCAGAGGCAGGGAATCAGAGGCGGGGAATCAGAGGCGGGGAATCAGAGGAAGGGAATCAGATGTGCGGAATCGGAGATGGGGAATCAGAGGCAGGGAATCAGAGGCGGGGAATCAGAGGCGGGGAATCAGAGGCCGGGAATCAGATATGGGGAAACTGAGGCGGGGAATCCGAGGCGGGGAAACAGAGGCGGGGAATCAGATATGGGGAATCAGAGGTGGGGAATCAGAGGTTGGGAATCAGAGGCAGGGAATCAGAGGCTTGGAATCAGATGCAGGGAATCAGATGCGGTGAATCAGAGGCGGGGAATCAGAGCTGGGGAATCAGAGGTGGGGAATCAGATTTGGGGAATCAGAAGTGGGGACTTAGATATTGGGAAACAGAGGCGGGGAATCAGAGGCGGGGAAACAGAGGCGGGGAATCAGATATGGGGAATCAGAGGTGGGGAATCAGAGGCGGGGAATCAGAGGCAGGGAATCGGACGCCGGGAATCAGAGGCGGGGAATCAGAGCTGGGGAATCAGAGGCGGGGAATCAGAGTTGGGGAATCAGAGGCGGGGAATCAGATATGGGGAAATAGAGGCGGGGAATCAGATATGGGGAATCAGAGGTGTGGAATCAGAGGTTGGGAATCAGAGGCAGGGAATCAGAGGCGGGGAAACAGAGGCGGGGAATCAGATATGGGGAATCAGAGGTGGCGAATCAAAGGCGGTGAAACAGAGATGGGGAATCAGGGCAGGGAATCAGAGGCAGGGAATCAGAGCTGGGGAAACAGAGGCGGGGAATCAGATATGGGAAATCAGAGGTGGGGAATCAGGGGCGGGGAATCAGTGGCAGGGAATCAGAGCTTGGGATCCAGAGGTGGGGAATCAGAGCTGGGGAAACAGAGGCGGGGAATCAGAAATGGGGAATCAGAGGTGGGGAATCAGGGGCGGGGAATCAGTGGCAGGGAATCAGAGGCCGGGAATAAAAGGCGGGGAATCAGAGCTGGGGAATCAGAGGCGGGGAATCAGAGTTGGGGAATCAGAGGAGGGGAATCAGATATGGGGAAACAGAGGCCGGGAATCAGAGGCAGGCTAACAGAGGCGGGGAATCAGATATGGGGAATCAGAGGTGGGGAATTAGAGGTTGCGAATCAGAGGCGGGGAAACAGAGGCGGGGAATCAAATATAGGGAATCAGAGGTGGGGAATCAGAGGTTGTGAATCAGAGATGGGGAATCAAGGCGGGGAATCAGAGGCAGGGAATCAGACGCGGGGAATCAGAGGCGGGGATTCAGAGCTGGGGAATCAGAGGCGGTGAATCAGAGTTGGGGAATCAGAAGCAGGGAATCAGATATGGGGAATCAGAGGCGGGGAAACAGAGGCGGGGAAACAGAGGCGGGGAATCAGATATGGGGAATCAGAATTGGGGAATCAGGGGCAGGGAATCAGTGGCAGGGAATCAGAGGCGGGGAATCAGAGGCGGGGAATCAGAGGCAGGGAATCAGACACGGGGAATCGGAGGCGGGGAATCAGAGATGGGGAATCAGAGGCGGGGAATCAGAGGCAGGGAATCGGACTCCGGGAATCAGAGTCGGGGAATCGGAGCTGGGGAATCAGAGGCGGGGAATCAGAGTTGGGGAATCAGAGGCGGGGAATCAGATATGGGGAAGTAGAGGCGGGGAATCAGATATGGGGAATCAGAGGTGTGGAATCAGAGGTTGGGAATCAGAGGCAGGGAATCAGAGTCGGGGAATCGGAGGCGGGGAATCAGATATGGGGAATCAGAGGTGGGGAATCCGAGGTTGGGAATCAGAGGCAGGGAATCAGAGGCGGGGAATCAGAGGCGGGGAATCAGAGGAAGGGAATCAGATGTGCGGAATCGGAGATGGGGAATCAGAGGCAGGGAATCAGAGGCGGGGAATCAGAGGCGGGGAATCAGAGGCCGGGAATCAGATATGGGGAAACAGAGGCGGGGAATCCGAGGCGGGGAAACAGAGGCGGGGAATCAGATATGGGGAATAAGAGGTGGGGAATCAGAGGTTGGGAATCAGAGGCAGGGAATCAGAGGCTTGGAATCAGATGCAGGGAATCAGATGCGGGGAATCAGAGGCGGGGAATCAGAGCTGGGGAATCAGAGGTGGGGAATCAGATTTGGGGAATCAGAGGCGGGGACTTAGATATTGGGAAACAGAGGAGGGGAATCAGAGGCGGGGAAACCCAGGCGGGGAATCAGATATGGGGAATCAGAGGTGGGGAATCAGAGGCAAGGAATCAGATGTGCGGAATCAGAGATGGGGAATCAGAGGCAGGGAATCAAAATCAGAAGCAGGGAATCAGAGGCCGGGAATAAGAGGCCGGAATCAGATGCTGGGAATCAGAGGCCTGGAATCAGAGGCGGGGAATCAGAGGCAGGGAATCAGATGCGGGGAATCAGAGGCGGGGAATCAGAGCTGGGGAATCAGAGTTGGGGTATTAGAGTTGGGGAATCAGAGGCGGGGAATCAGATATGGGGAAACAGAGGTGGGGAATCAGAGGCGGGGAAACAGAGGCAGGGAATCAGATATGGGGAATCAGAGGTGGGGAATCAGAGATGGGGAATCAGAGGCGGTGAATCAGAGATGGGGAATCAGAGGCGGGGAATCAGAGGCAGGAAATCAGACACGGGGATTCAGAGCCTGGGAATCAGACGGGGGGAATCAAAGGCGGGGAATCAGAGCTGGGGAATCAGAGGCAGGGAATCAGAGGCGGGGAATCAGATATGGGGAATCAGAGGCTGGAATTCAGAGGCGGGGAATCAGAGGCATGGAATCAGACACGGGGAATCAGAGGTGGGGAATCAGAGATGGGGAATCAGAGGCGGGGAATCAGAGGCAGGGAATCAGACGCGATGAATCTGAGGCGGGGAATCAGAGCTGGGGAATCAGAGGTGGGGAATCAGAGTTGGGGAATCAGAGGCAGGGAATCGGATGTGCGGAATCAGAGATGGGGAATCAGATGTGGGGAATCAGAGGAATCAGAGATGGGGAATCAGAGGCGGGGAATCAGAGGCAGGAAATCAGACACGGGGATTCAGAGGCTGGGAATCAGACGGGGGGAATCAAAGGCGGGGAATCAGAGCTGGGGAATCAGAGGCAGGGAATCAGAGTTGGGGATTCAGAGACGGGGAATCAGATATGGGGAAACAGAGGCGGGGAATCAGAGGCGGGCAAACAGAGGCGGGGAATTAGATATGGGGAATCAGAGGTGGGGAATCAGAGGTGGTGAATCAGTGATGGGGAATCACAGGCGGGGAATCAGAGGCAGGGAATAGAACGCAGGGAATCAGACGCAGGGAATCAGAGCTGGGGAATCAGAGGCGGGGAATCATAGTTGGGAATCAGAGGCGGGGAATCAGATATGGGGAAACAGAGGCGGGGAATCAGAGGCGGGGAAACAGAGGCAGGGAATCAGATATGGGGAATCGGATGCGGGGAATCAGAGGCGGGGAATCAGAGCTGGGGAATCAGAGGCGGGGAATCAGAGTTGGGGCATCAGAGGTGGGGAATTAGATATAGGGAAACAGAGGCGGGGAATCAGAGGCGGGGAAACAGAGGCGGGGAATCAGATATGGGGAATCAGAGGTGGGGAATCAGAGGCAGGGAATCAGATGTGCGGAATCAGAGATGGGGAATCAGAGGCAGGGAATCAGAATCAGAAGCGGGGAATAAGAGGCCGGGAATCAGAGGCCGGGAATCAGATGCTGGGAATAAGAGGCCGGGAATCAGAGGTGGGGAATCAGAGTCCGGGAATCAGAGATGGGGATTCAGAGGCGGGGAATGAGATATGGAGAATCAGAGGCGGGGAATCAGAGGCCGGGAAACAGAGGTGGGGAATCAGATATGGGGAATCAGAGGTGGCGAATCAAAGGCGGTGAATCAGAGATGGGGAATCAGAGGCGGGGAATCAGAGGCAGGGAATCAGATGCGGGGAATCAGAGGCGGGGAATCAGAGCTGGCGAATCAGAGGCGGGGAATCAGAGGTGGGCAATCAGAGGCGGGGAATCAGATATGGGGAATCAGAGGCGGGGAATCAGAGGCGGGGAAACAGAGGCGGGGAATCAAATATAGGGAATCAGAGGTGGGGAATCAGAGGTTGTGAATCAGAGATGGGGAATCAAGGCGGGGAATCAGAGGCAGGGAATCAGACACGGGGAATCAGAGGCGGGGATTCAGAGCTGGGGAATCAGAGGCGGGGAATCAGAGTTGGGGAATCAGAGGTAGGGAATCAGATATGGGGAATCAGAGGCGGGGAATCAGAGGCGGGGAAACAGAGGCGGGGAATCAGATATGGGGAATCAGAGGTGGGGAATCAGGGGCAGGGAATCAGTGGCAGGGAATCAGAGGCGGGGAATCAGAGGCGGGGAATCAGAGGCAGGGAATCAGACACGGGGAATCAGAGGCGGGGAATCAGAGATGGGGAATCAGAGGCGGGGAATCAGAGGCAGGGAATCGGACGCCGGGAATCAGAGTCGGGGAATCAGAGCTGGGGAATCAGAGGCGGGGAATCAGAGTTGGGGAATCAGAGGCGGGGATTCAGATATGGGGAAATAGAGGCGGGGAATCAGATATGGGGAATCAGAGGTGTGGAATCAGAGGTTGGGAATCAGAGGAAGGGAATCAGAGTCGGGGAAACAGAGGCGGGGAATCAGATATGTGGAATCAGAGGTGGCGAATCAAAGGCGGTGAAACAGAGATGGGGAATCAGGGCAGGGAATCAGAGGCAGGGAATCAAACACGGAGAATCAGAGCTTGGCATTCAGAGGCGGGGAATCAGAGTTGGGAATCAGAGGCGGGGAATCAGAGGCGGGGAAACAGAGGCGGGGAATCAGATATGGGGAATCAGAGGTGGGGAATCAGAGGTTGGGAATCAGAGGCAGGGAATCAGAGGCGGGGAATCAGAGGCGGGGAATCAGAGGAAGGGAATCAGATGTGCGGAATCGGAGATGGGGAATCAGAGGCAGGGAATCAGAGACGGGGAATCAGAGGCGGGGAATCAGAGGCCGGGAATCAGATATGGGGAAACTGAGGCGGGGAATCCGAGGCGGGGAAACAGAGGCGGGGAATCAGATATGGGGAATCAGAGGTGGGGAATCAGAGGTTGGGAATCAGAGGCAGGGAATCAGAGGCTTGGAATCAGATGCAGGGAATCAGATGCGGGGCATCAGAGGCGGGGAATCAGAGCTGGGGAATCAGAGGTGGGGAATCAGATTTGGGGAATCAGAGGTGGGGACTTAGATATTGGGAAACAGAGGTGGGGAATCAGAGGCGGGGAAACAGAGGCGGGGAATCAGATATGGGGAATCAGAGGTGGGGAATCAGAGGCAGGGAATCAGATGTGCGGAATCAGAGATGGGGAATCAGAGGCAGGGAATCAGATATGGGGAATCAGAGGTGGGACATCAGAGGTTGTGAATCACAGATGGGGAATCAGAGGCGGGGAATCAGATATGGGGAATCAGAGGCAGGGAATCAGAGGCGGGGAATCAGAGATGGGGAATCAGAGGTGGGGAATCAGAGGCGGTGAATCAGAGATGGGGAATCAGAGGCGGGGAATCAGAGGCAGGAAATCAGACACGGGGATTCAGAGGCTGGGAATCAGACGGGGGGAATCAAAGGCGGGGAATCAGAGCTGGGGAATCTGAGGCAGGGAATCAGAGTTGGGGATTCAGAGGCGGGGAATCAGATATGGGGAAACAGAGGCGGGGAATCAGAGGCGGGCAAACAGAGGCGGGGAATTAGATTTGGGGAATCAGAGGTAGGGAATCAGAGGTGGTGAATCAGTGATGGGGAATCACAGGCGGCGAATCAGAGGCAGGGAATAGAACGCGGGGAATCAGAGGCAGGGAATCAGAGCTGGGGAATCAGAGGCGGGGAATCATAGTTGGGAATCAGAGGCGGGAATCAGATATGGGGAAACAGAGGCGGGGAATCAGAGGCGGGGAAACAGAGGCGGGGAATCAGATATGGGGAATCGGATGCAGGGAATCAGAGGCGGGGAATCAGAGCTGGGGAATCAGAGGCGGGGAATCAGAGTTGGGGCATCAGAGGTGGGGAATTAGATATAGGGAAACAGAGGCGGGGAATCAGAGGCGGGAAACAGAGGCGGGGAATCAGATATGGGGAATCAGAGGTGGGGAATCAGAGGCAGGGAATCAGATGTGCGGAATCAGAGATGGGGAATCAGAGGCAGGGAATCAGAAGCGGGGAATCAGAGGCCGGGAATCAGAGGCCGGGAATCAGATGCTGGGAATAAGAGGCCGGGAATCAGAGGAGGGGAATCAGAGTCCGGGAATCAGAGATGGGGATTCAGAGGCGGGGAATGAGATATGGAGAATCAGAGGCGGGGAATCAGAGGCGGGGAAACAGAGGTGGGGAATCAGATATGGGGAATCAGAGGTGGCGAATCAAAGGCGGTGAATCAGAGATGGGGAATCTGAGGCGGGGAATCAGAGGCAGGGAATCAGATGCGGGGAATCAGAGGCGGGGAATCAGAGCTGGCGAATCAGAGGCTGGGAATCAGAGGTGGGCAATCAGAGGCGGGGAATCAGATATGGGGAATCAGAGGCGGGGAATCAGAGGCGGGGAAACAGAGGCGGGGAATCAAATATAGGGAATCAGAGGTGGGGAATCAGAGGTTGTGAATCAGAGATGGGGAATCAAGGCGGGGAATCAGAGGCAGGGAATCAGACGCGGGGAATCAGAGGCGGGGATTCAGAGCTGGGGAATCAGAGGCGGGGAATCAGAGTTGGGGAATCAGAGGCAGGGAATAAGATATGGGGAATCAGAGGCGGGGAATCAGAGGCCGGGAATCAGATATGGGGAAACAGAGGCGGGGAATCCGAGGCGGGGAAACAGAGGCGGGGAATCAGATATGGGGAATCAGAGGTGGGGAATCAGAGGTTGGGAATCAGAGGCAGGGAATCAGAGGCTTGGAATCAGATGCAGGGTATCAGATGCGGGGAATCAGAGGCGGGGAATCAGAGCTGGGGAATCAGAGGTGGGGAATCAGATGGTGAATCAGAGATGGGGAATCAGAGGTGGGGAATCAGAGGCAGGGAATCAGATGTGCGGAATCAGAGATGGGGAATAAGAGGCAGGGAATCAGAATCAGAAGCGGGGAATCAGAGGCCGGGAATCAGAGGCCGGGAATCAGATGCTGGGAATAAGAGGCCGGGAATCAGAGGTGGGGAATCAGATATGGGGAATCAGAGGTGGCGAATCAAAGGCGGTGAATCAGAGATGGGGAATCAGAGGCGGGGAATCAGAGGCAGGGAATCAGATGCGGGGAATCAGAGGCGGGGAATCAGAGCTGGCGAATCAGAGGCTGGGAATCAGAGGTGGGCAATCAGAGGCGGGGAATCAGATATGGGGAATCAGAGGCGGGGAATCAGAGGCGGGGAAACAGAGGCGGGGAATCAAATATAGGGAATCAGATGTGGGGAATCAGAGGTTGTGAATCAGAGGCAGGGAATCAAGGCGGGGAATCAGAGGCAGGGAATCAGACGCGGGGAATCAGAGGCGGGGATTCAGAGCTGGGGAATCAGAGGCGGGGAATCAGAGTTGGGGAATCAGAGGCAGGGAATCATATATGGGGAATCAGAGGCGGGGAATCAGAGGCGGGGAAACAGATGTGGGGAATCAGAGGTGGGGAATCAGGGGCAGGGAATCAGAGTTGGGGAATCAGAGGCAGGGAATCATATATGGGGAATCAGAGGCGGGGAATCAGAGGCGGGAATCAGAGGCGGGGAATCAGAGCTGGCGAATCAGAGGCTGGGAATCAGAGGTGGGCAATCAGAGGCGGGGAATCAGATATGGGGAATCAGAGGCGGGGAATCAGAGGCGGGGAAACAGAGGCGGGGAATCAGAGGCGGGGAAACAGAGGCGGGGAATCAAATATAGGGAATCAGATGTGGGGAATCAGAGGTTGTGAATCAGAGGCAGGGAATCAAGGCGGGGAATCAGAGGCAGGGAATCAGACGCGGGGAATCAGAGGCGGGGATTCAGAGCTGGGGAATCAGAGGCGGGGAATCAGAGTTGGGGAATCAGAGGCAGGGAATCATATATGGGGAATCAGAGGCGGGGAATCAGAGGCGGGGAATCAGATGTGGGGAATCAGAGGTGGGGAATCAGGGGCAGGGAATCAGAGTTGGGGAATCAGAGGCAGGGAATCATATATGGGGAATCAGAGGCGGGGAATCAGATGCGGGAATCAGAGGCGGGAATCAGATATGGGGAAACAGAGGCGGGGAATCAGAGGCGGTGAAACAGAGGCGGGGAATCAGATATGGGGAATCGGATGCAGGGAATCAGAGGCGGGGAATCAGAGCTGGGGAATCAGAGGCGGGGAATCAGAGTTGGGGCATCAGAGGTGGGGAATTAGATATAGGGAAACAGAGGCGGGGAATCAGAGGCGGGGAAACAGAGGCGGGGAATCAGATATGGGGAATCAGAGGTGGGGAATCAGAGGCAGGGAATCAGATGTGCGGAATCAGAGATGGGGAATAAGAGGCAGGGAATCAGAATCAGAAGCGGGGAATCAGAGGCCGGGAATCAGAGGCCGGGAATCAGATGCTGGGAATAAGAGGCCGGGAATCAGAGGTGGGGAATCAGATATGGGGAATCAGAGGTGGCGAATCAAAGGCGGTGAATCAGAGATGGGGAATCAGAGGCGGGGAATCAGAGGCAGGGAATCAGATGCGGGGAATCAGAGGCGGGGAATCAGAGCTGGCGAATCAGAGGCTGGGAATCAGAGGTGGGCAATCAGAGGCGGGGAATCAGATATGGGGAATCAGAGGCGGGGAATCAGAGGCGGGGAAACAGAGGCGGGGAATCAAATATAGGGAATCAGATGTGGGGAATCAGAGGTTGTGAATCAGAGGCAGGGAATCAAGGCGGGGAATCAGAGGCAGGGAATCAGACGCGGGGAATCAGAGGCGGGGATTCAGAGTTGGGGAATCAGAGGCAGGGAATCATATATGGGGAATCAGAGGCGGGGAATCAGAGGCGGGGAAACAGAGGCGGGGAATCAGATGTGGGGAATCAGAGGTGGGGAATCAGGGGCAGGGAATCAGAGTTGGGGAATCAGAGGCAGGGAAGCATATATGGGGAATCAGAGGCGGGGAATCAGAGGCGGGGAAACAGAGGCGGGGAATCAGATGTGGGGAATCAGAGGCGGGGAATCAGACGCGGGGAATCAAAGGCAGGGAATCAGACACGGGGAATCAGAGGCGGGGAATCAGAGATAGGGAATCAGAGGCGGGGAATCAGAGGCAGGGAATCGGATGCCGGGAATCAGAGTCGGGGAATCAGAGCTGGGGAATCAGAGGCGGGGAATCAGAGTTGGGGAATCAGAGGCGGGGAATCAGATATGGGGAAATAGAGGCGGGGAATCAGATATGGGGAATCAGAGGTGTGGAATCAGAGGTTGGCAATCAGAGGCAGGGAATCAGAGTCGGGGAAACAGAGGCGGGGAATCAGATATGGGGAATCAGAGGTGGCGAATCAAAGGCGGTGAAACAGAGATGGGGAATCAGGGCAGGGAATCAGAGGCAGGGAATCAGAATCAGAAGCGGGGAATAAGAGGCCGGGAATCAGAGGCCGGGAATCAGATGCTGGGAATAAGAGGCCGGGAATCAGAGGTGGGGAATCAGAGTCCGGGAATCAGAGATGGGGATTCAGAGGCGGGGAATGAGATATGGAGAATCAGAGGCGGGGAATCAGAGGCCGGGAAACAGAGGTGGGGAATCAGATATGGGGAATCAGAGGTGGCGAATCAAAGGCGGTGAATCAGAGATGGGGAATCAGAGGCGGGGAATCAGAGGCAGGGAATCAGATGCGGGGAATCAGAGGCGGGGAATCGGAGCTGGCGAATCAGAGGCGGGGAATCAGAGGTGGGCAATCAGAGGCGGGGATTCAGATATGGGAAATCAGAGGCGGGGAATCAGAGGCGGGGATACAGAGGCGGGGAATCAAATATAGGGAATCAGAGGTGGGGAATCAGAGGTTGTGAATCAGAGATGGGGAATCAAGGCGGGGAATCAGAGGCCGGGAATCAGACACGGGGAATCAGAGGCGGGGATTCAGAGGCGGGGAATCAGAGTTGGGGAATCAGAGGCGGGGAATCAGAGGCAGGGAATCAGACACGGGGAATCAGAGGCGGGGAATCAGAGATGGGGAATCAGAGGCGGGGAATCAGAGGCAGGGAATCGGACGCCGGGAATCAGAGTCGGGGAATCAGAGCTGGGGAATCAGAGGCGGGGAATCAGAGTTGGGGAATCAGAGGCGGGGATTCAGATATGGGGAAATAGAGGCGGGGAATCAGATATGGGGAATCAGAGGTGTGGAATCAGAGGTTGGGAATCAGAGGAAGGGAATCACAGTCGGGGAAACAGAGGCGGGGAATCAGATATGTGGAATCAGAGGTGGCGAATCAAAGGCGGTGAAATAGAGATGGGGAATCAGGGCAGGGAATCAGAGGCAGGGAATCAAACACGGAGAATCAGAGCTGGGCATTCAGAGGCGGGGAATCAGAGTTGGGAATCAGAGGCGGGGAATCAGAGGCGGGGAAACAGAGGCGGGGAATCAGATATGGGGAATCAGAGGTGGGGAATCAGAGGTTGGGAATCAGAGGCAGGGAATCAGAGGCGGGGAATCAGAGGCGGGGAATCAGAGGAAGGGAATCAGATGTGCGGAATCGGAGATGGGGAATCAGAGGCAGGGAATCAGAGACGGGGAATCAGAGGCGGGGAATCAGAGGCCGGGAATCAGATATGGGGAAACTGAGGCGGGGAATCCGAGGCGGGGAAACAGAGGCGGGGAATCAGATATGGGGAATCAGAGGTGGGGAATCAGAGGTTGGGAATCAGAGGCAGGGAATCAGAGGCTTGGAATAAGATGCAGGGAATCAGATGCGGGGCATCAGAGGCGGGGAATCAGAGCTGGGGAATCAGAGGTGGGGAATCAGATTTGGGGAATCAGAGGTGGGGACTTAGATATTGGGAAACTGAGGCGGGGAATCAGAGGCGGGGAAACAGAGGCGGGGAATCAGATATGGGGAATCAGAGGTGGGGAATCAGAGGCAGGGAATCAGATGTGCGGAATCAGAGATGGGGAATCAGAGGCAGGGAATCAGATATGGGGAATCAGAGGTGGGACATCAGAGGTTGTGAATCACAGATGGGGAATCAGAGGCGGGGAATCAGATATGGGGAATCAGAGGCAGGGAATCAGAGGCGGGGAATCAGAGATGGGGAATCAGAGGTGGGGAATCAGAGGCGGTGAATCAGAGATGGGGAACCAGAGGCGGGGAATCAGAGGCAGGAAATCAGACACGGGGATTCAGAGGCTGGGAATCAGACGGGGGGAATCAAAGGCGGGGAATCAGAGCTGGGGAATCTGAGGCAGGGAATCAGAGTTGGGGATTCAGAGGCGGGGAATCAGATATGGGGAAACAGAGGCGGGGAATCAGAGGCGGGCAAACAGAGGCGGGGAATTAGATATGGGGAATCAGAGGTAGGGAATCAGAGGTGGTGAATCAGTGATGGGGAATCACAGGCGGGGAATCAGAGGCAGGGAATAGAACGCGGGGAATCAGAGGCAGGGAATCAGAGCTGGGGAATCAGAGGCGGGGAATCATAGTTGGGAATCAGAGGCGGGAATCAGATATGGGGAAACAGAGGCGGGGAATCAGAGGCGGGGAAACAGAGGCGGGGAATCAGATATGGGGAATCGGATGCAGGGAATCAGAGGCGGGGAATCAGAGCTGGGGAATCAGAGGCGGGGAATCAGAGTTGGGGCATCAGAGGTGGGGAATTAGATATAGGGAAACAGAGGCGGGGAATCAGAGGCGGGGAAACAGAGGCGGGGAATCAGATATGGGGAATCAGAGGTGGGGAATCAGAGGCAGGGAATCAGATGTGCGGAATCAGAGATGGGGAATCAGAGGCAGGGAATCAGAAGCGGGGAATCAGAGGCCGGGAATCAGAGGCCGGGAATCAGATGCTGGGAATAAGAGGCCGGGAATCAGAGGAGGGGAATCAGAGTCCGGGAATCAGAGATGGGGATTCAGAGGCGGGGAATGAGATATGGAGAATCAGAGGCGGGGAATCAGAGGCGGGGAAACAGAGGTGGGGAATCAGATATGGGGAATCAGAGGTGGCGAATCAAAGGCGGTGAATCAGAGATGGGGAATCAGAGGCGGGGAATCAGAGGCAGGGAATCAGATGCGGGGAATCAGAGGCGGGGAATCAGAGCTGGCGAATCAGAGGCTGGGAATCAGAGGTGGGCAATCAGAGGCGGGGAATCAGATATGGGGAATCAGAGGCGGGGAATCAGAGGCGGGGAAACAGAGGCGGGGAATCAAATATAGGGAATCAGAGGTGGGGAATCAGAGGTTGTGAATCAGAGATTGGGAATCAAGGCGGGGAATCAGAGGCAGGGAATCAGACGCGGGGAATCAGAGGCGTGGATTCAGAGCTGGGGAATCAGAGGCGGGGAATCAGAGTTGGGGAATCAGAGGCAGGGAATCAGATATGGGGAATCAGAGGCGGGGAATCAGAGGCCGGGAATCAGATATGGGGAAACAGAGGCGGGGAATCCGAGGCGGGGAAACAGAGGCGGGGAATCAGATATGGGGAATCAGAGGTGGGGAATCAGAGGTTGGGAATCAGAGGCAGGGAATCAGAGGCTTGGAATCAGATGCAGGGTATCAGATGCGGGGAATCAGAGGCGGGGAATCAGAGCTGGGGAATCAGAGGTGGGGAATCAGATTTGGGGAATCAGAGGTGGGGACTTAGATATTGGGAAACAGAGGCGGGGAATCAGAGGCGGGGAAACAGAGGCGGGGAATCAGATATGGGGAATCAGAGGTGGGGAATCAGAGGCAGGGAATCAGATGTGCGGAATCAGAGATGGGGAATCAGAGGCAGGGAATCAGAATCAGAAGAATGGAATCAGAGGCCGGGAATCAGAGGCCGGAATCAGATGCTGGGAATCAGAGGCCTGGAATCAGAGGCGGGGAATCAGAGGCAGGGAATCAGATGCGGGGAATCAGAGGCGGGGAATCAGAGCTGGGGAATCAGAGGCGGGGTATTAGAGTTAGGGAATCAGAGGCGGGGAATCAGATATGGGGAAACAGAGGTGGGGAATCAGAGGCGGGGAAACAGAGGCAGGGAATCAGATATGGGGAATCAGAGGTGGGGCATCAGAGGTTGTGAATCACAGATGGGGAATCAGAGGTGGGGAATCAGAGGCAGGGAATCAGACGCGGGGAATCAGAGGCGGGGATTCAGAACTGGGGAATCAGAAGCGGGGAATCAGAGTTGGGGAATCAGAGGCGGGGAATCAGATATGCGGAATCAGAGGCAGGGAATCGGAGGCGGGGAATCAGAGGCAGGGAATCAGACGCGTGGAATCTGAGGCGGGGAATGAGATATGGGGAATCAGAGGTGGGGAATCAGAGTTGGGGAATCAGAGGCAGGGAATTGGATGTGCGGAATCAGAGAGGGGGAATCAGAGGTGCGGAATCAGGCGGTGAATCAGAGATGGGGAATCAGAGGCGGGGAATCAGAGGCAGGAAATCAGACACGGGGATTCAGAGGCTGGGAATCAGACGGGGGGAATCAAAGGCGGGGAATCAGAGCTGGGGAATCTGAGGCAGGGAATCAGAGTTGGGGATTCAGAGGCGGGGAATCAGATATGGGGAAACAGAGGCGGGGAATCAGAGGCGGGCAAACAGAGGCGGGGAATTAGATATGGGGAATCAGAGGTAGGAATCAGAGGTGGTGAATCTGTGATGGGGAATCACAGGCGGGGAATCAGAGGCAGGGAATAGAACGCGGGGAATCAGAGGCAGGGAATCAGAGCTGGGGAATCAGAGGAGGGGATTCATAGTTGGGAATCAGAGGCGGGAATCAGATATGGGGAAACAGAGGCGGGGAATCAGAGGCGGTGAAACAGAGGCGGGGAATCAGAGGCAGGGAATCAGATGCGGGGAATCAGAGGCGGGGAATCAGAGCTGGCGAATCAGAGGCTGGGAATCAGAGGTGGGCAATCAGAGGCGGGGAATCAGATATGGGGAATCAGAGGCGGGGAATCAGAGGCGGGGAAACAGAGGCGGGGAATCAAATATAGGGAATCAGAGGTGGGGAATCAGAGGTTGTGAATCAGAGATGGGGAATCAAGGCGGGGAATCAGAGGCAGGGAATCAGACGCGGGGAATCAGAGGCGGGGATTCAGAGCTGGGGAATCAGAGGCGGGGAATCAGAGTTGGGGAATCAGAGGCAGGGAATCAGATATGGGGAATCAGAGGCGGGGAATCAGAGGCCGGGAATCAGATATGGGGAAACAGAGGCGGGGAATCCGAGGCGGGGAAACAGAGGCGGGGAATCAGATATGGGGAATCAGAGGTGGGGAATCAGAGGTTGGGAATCAGAGGCAGGGAATCAGAGGCTTGGAATCAGATGCAGGGTATCAGATGCGGGGAATCAGAGGCGGGGAATCAGAGCTGGGGAATCAGAGGTGGGGAATCAGATTTGGGGAATCAGAGGTGGGGACTTAGAGGCGGGGAATCAGAGGCGGGGAAACAGAGGCGGGGAATCAGATATGGGGAATCAGAGGTGGGGAATCAGAGGCAGGGAATCAGATGTGCGGAATCAGAGATGGGGAATCAGAGGCAGGGAATCAGAATCAGAAGAATGGAATCAGAGGCCGGGAATCAGAGGCCAGAATCAGATGCTGGGAATCAGAGGCCTGGAATCAGAGGCGGGGAATCAGAGGCAGGGAATCAGATGCGGGGAATCAGAGGCGGGGAATCAGAGCTGGGGAATCAGAGGCGGGGTATTAGAGTTAGGGAATCAGAGGCGGGGAATCAGATATGGGGAAACAGAGGTGGGGAATCAGAGGCGGGGAAACAGAGGCAGGGAATCAGATATGGGGAATCAGAGGTGGGGCATCAGAGGTTGTGAATCACAGATGGGGAATCAGAGGTGGGGTATCAGAGGCAGGGAATCAGACGCGGGGAATCAGAGGCGGAGATTCAGAACTGGGGAATCAGAAGCGGGGAATCAGAGTTGGGGAATCAGAGGCGGGGAATCAGATATGGGGAATCAGAGGCAGGGAATCGGAGGCGGGGAATCAGAGGCAGGGAATCAGACGCGTGGAATCTGAGGCGGGGAATGAGAGATGGGGAATCAGAGGTGGGGAATCAGAGTTGGGGAATCAGAGGCAGGGAATTGGATGTGCGGAATCAGAGAGGGGGAATCAGAGGTGGGGAATCAGGCGGTGAATCAGAGATGGGGAATCAGAGGCGGGGAATCAGAGGCAGGAAATCAGACACGGGGATTCAGAGGCTGGGAATCAGACGGGGGGAATCAAAGGCGGGGAATCAGAGCTGGGGAATCTGAGGCAGGGAATCAGAGTTGGGGATTCAGAGGCGGGGAATCAGATATGGGGAAACAGAGGCGGGGAATCAGAGGCGGGCAAACAGAGGCGGGGAATTAGATATGGGGAATCAGAGGTAGGGAATCAGAGGTGGTGAATCAGTGATGGGGAATCACAGGCGGGGAATCAGAGGCAGGGAATAGAACGCGGGGAATCAGAGGCAGGGAATCAGAGCTGGGGAATCAGAGGAGGGGATTCATGGTTGGGAATCAGAGGCGGGAATCAGATATGGGGAAACAGAGGAGGGGAATCAGAGGCGGTGAAACAGAGGCGGGGAATCAGATATGGGGAATCGGATGCAGGGAATCAGAGGCGTGGAATCAGAGCTGGGGAATCAGAGGCGGGGAATCAGAGTTGGGGCATCAGAGGTGGGGAATTAGATATAGGGAAACAGAGGCGGGGAATCAGAGGCGGGGAAACAGAGGCGGGGAATCAGATATGGGGAATCAGAGGTGGGGAATCAGAGGCAGGGAATCAGATGTGCGGAATCAGAGATGGGGAATAAGAGGCAGGGAATCAGAATCAGAAGCGGGGAATCAGAGGCCGGGAATCAGAGGCCGGGAATCAGATGCTGGGAATAAGAGGCCGGGAATCAGAGGTGGGGAATCAGATATGGGGAATCAGAGGTGGCGAATCAAAGGCGGTGAATCAGAGATGGGGAATCAGAGGCGGGGAATCAGAGGCAGGGATTCAGATGCGGGGAATCAGAGGCGGGGAATCAGAGCTGGCGAATCAGAGGCTGGGAATCAGAGGTGGGCAATCAGAGGCGGGGAATCAGATATGGGGAATCAGAGGCGGGGAATCAGAGGCGGGGAAACAGAGGCGGGGAATCAAATATAGGGAATCAGATGTGGGGAATCAGAGGTTGT
This sequence comes from Narcine bancroftii, assembly GCF_036971445.1. Lineage (NCBI taxonomy): Eukaryota > Metazoa > Chordata > Chondrichthyes > Torpediniformes > Narcinidae > Narcine > Narcine bancroftii. The sequence continues at coordinate 106,194,218 of NC_091474.1, read as the reverse complement.
GAATCAGAGGCAGGGAATCAAGGCGGGGAATCAGAGGCAGGGAATCAGACGCGGGGAATCAGAGGCGGGGATTCAGAGCTGGGGAATCAGAGGCGGGGAATCAGAGTTGGGGATTCAGAGGCAGGGAATCATATATGGGGAATCAGAGGCGGGGAATCAGAGGCGGGGAAACAGAGGCGGGGAATCAGATGTGGGGAATCAGAGGTGGGGAATCAGGGGCAGGGAATCAGTGGCAGGGAATCAGAGGCGGGGAATCAGACGCGGGGAATCAAAGGCAGGGAATCAGACACGGGGAATCAGAGGCGGGGAATCAGAGATGGGGAATCAGAGGCGGGGAATCAGAGGCAGGGAATCGGATGCCGGGAATCAGAGTCGGGGAATCAGAGCTGGGGAATCAGAGGCGGGGAATCAGAGTTGGGGAATCAGAGGCGGGGAATCAGATATGGGGAAATAGAGGCGGGGAATCAGATATGGGGAATCAGAGGTGTGGAATCAGAGGTTGGCAATCAGAGGCAGGGAATCAGAGTCGGGGAAACAGAGGCGGGGAATCAGATATGGGGAATCAGAGGTGGCGAATCAAAGGCGGTGAAACAGAGATGGGGAATCAGGGCAGGGAATCAGAGGCAGGGAATCAAACACGGGGAATCAGAGCTGGGGAATCAGAGGTGGGGAATCAGAGTTGGGAATCAGAGGCGGCGAATCAGAGGCGGGGAAACAGAGGCGGGGAATCAGATATGGGGAATCAGAGGTGGGGAATCCGAGGTTGGGAATCAGAGGCAGGGAATCAGAGGCGGAAAATCAGAGGCGGGGAATCAGAGGAAGGGAATCAGATGTGCGGAATCGGAGATGGGGAATCAGAGGCAGGGAATCAGAGGCGGGGAATCAGAGGCGGGGAATCAGAGGCCGGGAATCAGATATGGGGAAACAGAGGCGGGGAATCCGAGGCGGGGAAACAGAGGCGGGGAATCAGATATGGGGAATCAGAGGTGGGGAATCAGAGGTTGGGAATCAGAGGCAGGGAATCAGAGGCTTGGAATCAGATGCAGGGAATCAGATGCGGGGAATCAGAGGCGGGGAATCAGAGCTGGGGAATCAGAGGTGGGGAATCAGATTTGGGGAATCAGAGGCGGGGACTTAGATATTGGGAAACAGAGGCGGGGAATCAGAGGCGGGGAAACCCAGGCGGGGAATCAAATATGGGGAATCAGAGGTGGGGAATCAGAGGCAAGGAATCAGATGTGCGGAATCAGAGATGGGGAATCAGAGGCAGGGAATCAGAATCAGAAGCAGGGTATCAGAGGCCGGGAATCAGAGGCCGGAATCAGATGCTGGGAATCAGAGGCCTGGAATCAGAGGCGGGGAATCAGAGGCAGGGAATCAGATGCGGGGAATCAGAGGCGGGGAATCAGAGCTGGGGAATCAGAGGCGGGGTATTAGAGTTGGGGAATCAGAGGCGGGGAATCAGATATGGGGAAACAGAGGTGGGTAATCAGAGGCGGGGAAACAGAGGCAGGGAATCAGATATGGGGAATCAGAGGCGGGGAATCAGAGGTGGGGAATCATAGGCAGGGAATCGGATGTGCGGAATCAGAGATGGGGAATCAGAGGCTGGGAATCAGAGGTGCGGAATCAGAGCCGGTGAATCTGAGCCGGGAAATCAGAAGCAGAGCAACAGAGGTGGTGAAACATGGGTGCGGAATCGGACACGGGGAATCAGAGGTGGGGACTCAGAGGCCGGGAATCAGAGGCAGGGAATCAGAGGCAGGTTATCAGAGGCAGGGAATCAGAGGTGGGAAATCAGAGGCGGGGAATCAGAGGCGGCGAATCAGAGGCGGGGAATCAGAGGCGGCGAATCAGAGGCGGAGAATCAGAGGCGGGCAATCAGATGCAGGAAATCAGAGGCAGGGAATCAGAGGCAGGGAATCAGAGGCAGGGAATCTGAGGCAGGGAATCAGAGGTGGGGAATCAGAGGCGGGGAATCAGAGGCAGGGAATCAGATGAAGGGAATCTGATGCAGGGAATCTGAGGCAGGGAATCTGAGGCAGGGAATCTGTGGCAGGGAATCTGATGCGGGTTATCAGAAGGGGGAAATGAGATGTGGGAAACGAGATGCAGAGAAAGAGGCACGGAAATAGAGGCAGGGAAAGACAGGCAGGGAATCAGAGGCGGGGAATCAGAGGTGGGGAATCAGAGGCTGGGAATCAGAGGCGGGGAATCAGAGGGGGGAATCAGAGGTGGGGAATCAGAGGCAGGGAATCAGAGGCAGGGAATCAGAGGCGGGAAATCAGAGGCGGCGAATCTGAGGCGTGGAATCAGAGGTGGGGAAAGAGATGTGGGGAAACGTAGGCCAGTAAAGTTGCGCGGAAAGGGAGGCGGTGAATCAGAGGCGGGGAATCAGAGGCGGGGAATCAGAGGCGTGGAATCAGAGGTGAGGAAAGAGATGTGGGGAATCAGGCGGGTAAACAGAAGCGGGTAAACTTAGCTGCATAAATAGAGGCAGCGAAAGAGATGGGCGAAACATAGTGGTTGGAACTTGTGTGTTGAAAATTAGGTACACAGAACAGATCAAACAGAGTTGTTGAAATTGAGGGAGGGAAAGAGAGGCACAGAAAGAGTGGAGGGGAAAGAGTGCAGGCAAAATAGAGGCGTAGAGACAGAGGTGGGGAATCAGAGGCGGGGAATCAGATGAAGGGAATCTGATGCAGGGAATCTGAGGCAGGGAATCTGAGGTAGGGAATCGGAGGCAGGGAATCTGCGGCAGGGAATCAGACGCAGGGAATCAAATGAAGGGAATCTGATGCAGGGAATCTGAGGCAGGGAATCTGAGGCAGGGAACCTGAGATGGCGAATATGAGGTGGTGAATCAGAGGCGGGGAAACAGTCGGGTAAACAGAGGCGGGGAATCAGAGGCAGGGAATCAGATGAAGGGAATCTGATGCAGTGAATCTGAGGCAGGGAATCTGAGGCGGGGAAACAGGCGGGTAAACAGAGGCAGGTAAACATAGGCGGGGAATCAGAGGCGGGGAATCAGAGGCGGGGAATCAGAGGCGGGGAATCAGAGGCTGGGAATCAGAGGCGGGGAATCAGATGCGGGGAATCAGATGCGGGGAATCAGAGGTGGGGAATCAGAAGCGGGGTATCAGAGGAGGGGAATCAGAGGCGGGGAATCAGAGGTGGGGAATCAGAGGCGGGAATTCAGAGGCGGGGAAAGATATGTGGGGAAACGTAGGCCAGGAAAGTTGAGCGGAAATGGAGGCAGTGAATCAGAGGTGGGGAATCAGAGGCGGGGAATCAGAGGAGGGGAATCAGAGGCGGGGAATCAGAGGCGGGGAATCAGAAGTGGGGAATCAGAGGTGGGGAATCAGAGGCGGGGAATCAGAAGCGGGGAATCAGAGGCGGGGAATCAGAGACAGGGAATCAGAGGCGGGCAATCAGATGCAGGGAATCAGAGGAAGGGAATCAGATGTGCGGAATCGGAGATGGGGAATCAGAGGCAGGGAATCAGAGACGGGGAATCAGAGGCGGGGAATCAGAGGCCGGGAATCAGATATGGGGAAACTGAGGCGGGGAATCCGAGGCGGGGAAACAGAGGCGGGGAATCAGATATGGGGAATCAGAGGTGGGGAATCAGAGGTTGGGAATCAGAGGCAGGGAATCAGAGGCTTGGAATAAGATGCAGGGAATCAGATGCGGGGCATCAGAGGCGGGGAATCAGAGCTGGGGAATCAGAGGTGGGGAATCAGATTTGGGGAATCAGAGGTGGGGACTTAGATATTGGGAAACTGAGGCGGGGAATCAGAGGCGGGGAAACAGAGGCGGGGAATCAGATATGGGGAATCAGAGGTGGGGAATCAGAGGCAGGGAATCAGATGTGCGGAATCAGAGATGGGGAATCAGAGGCAGGGAATCAGATATGGGGAATCAGAGGTGGGACATCAGAGGTTGTGAATCACAGATGGGGAATCAGAGGCGGGGAATCAGATATGGGGAATCAGAGGCAGGGAATTAGATATGGGGAATCAGAGGTAGGGAATCAGAGGTGGTGAATCAGTGATGGGGAATCACAGGCGGGGAATCAGAGGCAGGGAATAGAACGCGGGGAATCAGAGGCAGGGAATCAGAGCTGGGGAATCAGAGGCGGGGAATCATAGTTGGGAATCAGAGGCGGGAATCAGATATGGGGAAACAGAGGCGGGGAATCAGAGGCGGGGAAACAGAGGCGGGGAATCAGATATGGGGAATCGGATGCAGGGAATCAGAGGCGGGGAATCAGAGCTGGGGAATCAGAGGCGGGGAATCAGAGTTGGGGCATCAGAGGTGGGGAATTAGATATAGGGAAACAGAGGCGGGGAATCAGAGGCGGGGAAACAGAGGCGGGGAATCAGATATGGGGAATCAGAGGTGGGGAATCAGAGGCAGGGAATCAGATGTGCGGAATCAGAGATGGGGAATCAGAGGCAGGGAATCAGAAGCGGGGAATCAGAGGCCGGGAATCAGAGGCCGGGAATCAGATGCTGGGAATAAGAGGCCGGGAATCAGAGGAGGGGAATCAGAGTCCGGGAATCAGAGATGGGGATTCAGAGGCGGGGAATGAGATATGGAGAATCAGAGGCGGGGAATCAGAGGCGGGGAAACAGAGGTGGGGAATCAGATATGGGGAATCAGAGGTGGCGAATCAAAGGCGGTGAATCAGAGATGGGGAATCAGAGGCGGGGAATCAGAGGCAGGGAATCAGATGCGGGGAATCAGAGGCGGGGAATCAGAGCTGGCGAATCAGAGGCTGGGAATCAGAGGTGGGCAATCAGAGGCGGGGAATCAGATATGGGGAATCAGAGGCGGGGAATCAGAGGCGGGGAAACAGAGGCGGGGAATCAAATATAGGGAATCAGAGGTGGGGAATCAGAGGTTGTGAATCAGAGATGGGGAATCAAGGCGGGGAATCAGAGGCAGGGAATCAGACGCGGGGAATCAGAGGCGTGGATTCAGAGCTGGGGAATCAGAGGCGGGGAATCAGAGTTGGGGAATCAGAGGCAGGGAATCAGATATGGGGAATCAGAGGCGGGGAATCAGAGGCCGGGAATCAGATATGGGGAAACAGAGGCGGGGAATCCGAGGCGGGGAAACAGAGGCGGGGAATCAGATATGGGGAATGAGAGGTGGGGAATCAGAGGTTGGGAATCAGAGGCAGGGAATCAGAGGCTTGGAATCAGATGCAGGGTATCAGATGCGGGGAATCAGAGGCGGGGAATCAGAGCTGGGGAATCAGAGGTGGGGAATCAGATTTGGGGAATCAGAGGTGGGGACTTAGATATTGGGAAACAGAGGCGGGGAATCAGAGGCGGGGAAACAGAGGCGGGGAATCAGATATGGGGAATCAGAGGTGGGGAATCAGAGGCAGGGAATCAGATGTGCGGAATCAGAGATGGGGAATCAGAGGCAGGGAATCAGAATCAGAAGAATGGAATCAGAGGCCGGGAATCAGAGGCCGGAATCAGATGCTGGGAATCAGAGGCCTGGAATCAGAGGCGGGGAATCAGAGGCAGTTAATCAGATGCGGGGAATCAGAGGCGGGGAATCAGAGCTGGGGAATCAGAGGCGGGGTATTAGAGTTAGGGAATCAGAGGCGGGGAATCAGATATGGGGAAACAGAGGTGGGGAATCAGAGGCGGGGAAACAGAGGCAGGGAATCAGATATGGGGAATCAGAGGTGGGGCATCAGAGGTTGTGAATCACAGATGGGGAATCAGAGGTGGGGAATCAGAGGCAGGGAATCAGACGCGGGGAATCAGAGGCGGGGATTCAGAACTGGGGAATCAGAAGCGGGGAATCAGAGTTGGGGAATCAGAGGCGGGGAATCAGATATGCGGAATCAGAGGCAGGGAATCGGAGGCGGGGAATCAGAGGCAGGGAATCAGACGCGTGGAATCTGAGGCGGGGAATGAGAGATGGGGAATCAGAGGTGGGGAATCAGAGTTGGGGAATCAGAGGCAGGGAATTGGATGTGCGGAATCAGAGAGGGGGAATCAGAGGTGGGGAATCAGGCGGTGAATCAGAGATGGGGAATCAGAGGCGGGGAATCAGAGGCAGGAAATCAGACACGGGGATTCAGAGGCTGGGAATCAGACGGGGGGAATCAAAGGCGGGGAATCAGAGCTGGGGAATCTGAGGCAGGGAATCAGAGTTGGGGATTCAGAGGCGGGGAATCAGATATGGGGAAACAGAGGCGGGGAATCAGAGGCGGGCAAACAGAGGCGGGGAATTAGATATGGGGAATCAGAGGTAGGAATCAGAGGTGGTGAATCTGTGATGGGGAATCACAGGCGGGGAATCAGAGGCAGGGAATAGAACGCGGGGAATCAGAGGCAGGGAATCAGAGCTGGGGAATCAGAGGAGGGGATTCATAGTTGGGAATCAGAGGCGGGAATCAGATATGGGGAAACAGAGGCGGGGAATCAGAGGCGGTGAAACAGAGGCGGGGAATCAGAGGCAGGGAATCAGATGCGGGGAATCAGAGGCGGGGAATCAGAGCTGGCGAATCAGAGGCTGGGAATCAGAGGTGGGCAATCAGAGGCGGGGAATCAGATATGGGGAATCAGAGGCGGGGAATCAGAGGCGGGGAAACAGAGGCGGGGAATCAAATATAGGGAATCAGAGGTGGGGAATCAGAGGTTGTGAATCAGAGATGGGGAATCAAGGCGGGGAATCAGAGGCAGGGAATCAGACGCGGGGAATCAGAGGCGGGGATTCAGAGCTGGGGAATCAGAGGCGGGGAATCAGAGTTGGGGAATCAGAGGCAGGGAATCAGATATGGGGAATCAGAGGTGGGGAATCAGAGGCCGGGAATCAGATATGGGGAAACAGAGGCGGGGAATCCGAGGCGGGGAAACAGAGGCGGGGAATCAGATATGGGGAATCAGAGGTGGGGAATCAGAGGTTGGGAATCAGAGGCAGGGAATCAGAGGCTTGGAATCAGATGCAGGGTATCAGATGCGGGGAATCAGAGGCGGGGAATCAGAGCTGGGGAATCAGAGGTGGGGAATCAGATTTGGGGAATCAGAGGTGGGGACTTAGATATTGGGAAACAGAGGCGGGGAATCAGAGGCGGGGAAACAGAGGCGGGGAATCAGATATGGGGAATCAGAGGTGGGGAATCAGAGGCAGGGAATCAGATGTGCGGAATCAGAGATGGGGAATCAGAGGCAGGGAATCAGAATCAGAAGAATGGAATCAGAGGCCGGGAATCAGAGGCCAGAATCAGATGCTGGGAATCAGAGGCCTGGAATCAGAGGCGGGGAATCAGAGGCAGGGAATCAGATGCGGGGAATCAGAGGCGGGGAATCAGAGCTGGGGAATCAGAGGCGGGGTATTAGAGTTAGGGAATCAGAGGCGGGGAATCAGATATGGGGAAACAGAGGTGGGGAATCAGAGGCGGGGAAACAGAGGCAGGGAATCAGATATGGGGAATCAGAGGTGGGGCATCAGAGGTTGTGAATCACAGATGGGGAATCAGAGGTGGGGTATCAGAGGCAGGGAATCAGACGCGGGGAATCAGAGGCGGGGATTCAGAACTGGGGAATCAGAAGCGGGGAATCAGAGTTGAGGAATCAGAGGCGGGGAATCAGATATGGGGAATCAGAGGCAGGGAATCGGAGGCGGGGAATCAGAGGCAGGGAATCAGACGCGTGGAATCTGAGGCGGGGAATGAGAGATGGGGAATCAGAGGTGGGGAATCAGAGTTGGGGAATCAGAGGCAGGGAATTGGATGTGCGGAATAAGAGAGGGGGAATCAGAGGTGGGGAATCAGGCGGTGAATCAGAGATGGGGAATCAGAGGCGGGGAATCAGAGGCAGGAAATCAGACACGGGGATTCAGAGGCTGGGAATCAGACGGGGGGAATCAAAGGCGGGGAATCAGAGCTGGGGAATCTGAGGCAGGGAATCAGAGTTGGGGATTCAGAGGCGGGGAATCAGATATGGGGAAACAGAGGCGGGGAATCAGATGTGGGCAAACAGAGGCGGGGAATTAGATATGGGGAATCAGAGGTAGGGAATCAGAGGTGGTGAATCAGTGATGGGGAATCACAGGCGGGGAATCAGAGGCAGGGAATAGAACGCGGGGAATCAGAGGCAGGGAATCAGAGCTGGGGAATCAGAGGAGGGGATTCATGGTTGGGAATCAGAGGCGGGAATCAGATATGGGGAAACAGAGGAGGGGAATCAGAGGCGGTGAAACAGAGGCGGGGAATCAGATATGGGGAATCGGATGCAGGGAATCAGAGGCGTGGAATCAGAGCTGGGGAATCAGAGGCGGGGAATCAGAGTTGGGGCATCAGAGGTGGGGAATTAGATATAGGGAAACAGAGGCGGGGAATCAGAGGTGGGGAAACAGAGGCGGGGAATCAGATATGGGGAATCAGAGGTGGGGAATCAGAGGCAGGGAATCAGATGTGCGGAATCAGAGATGGGGAATAAGAGGCAGGGAATCAGAATCAGAAGCGGGGAATCAGAGGCCGGGAATCAGAGGCCGGGAATCAGATGCTGGGAATAAGAGGCCGGGAATCAGAGGCGGTGAATCAGAGATGGGGAATCAGAGGCGGGGAATCAGAGGCAGGGATTCAGATGCGGGGAATCAGAGGCGGGGAATCAGAGCTGGCGAATCAGAGGCTGGGAATCAGAGGTGGGCAATCAGAGGCGGGGAATCAGATATGGGGAATCAGAGGCGGGGAATCAGAGGCGGGGAAACAGAGGCGGGGAATCAAATATAGGGAATCAGATGTGGGGAATCAGAGGTTGTGAATCAGAGGCAGGGAATCAAGGCGGGGAATCAGAGGCAGGGAATCAGACGCGGGGAATCAGAGGCGGGGATTCAGAGCTGGGGAATCAGAGGCGGGGAATCAGAGTTGGGGATTCAGAGGCAGGGAATCATATATGGGGAATCAGAGGCGGGGAATCAGAGGCGGGGAAACAGAGGCGGGGAATCAGATGTGGGGAATCAGAGGTGGGGAATCAGGGGCAGGGAATCAGTGGCAGGGAATCAGAGGCGGGGAATCAGACGCGGGGAATCAAAGGCAGGGAATCAGACACGGGGAATCAGAGGCGGGGAATCAGAGATGGGGAATCAGAGGCGGGGAATCAGAGGCAGGGAATCGGATGCCGGGAATCAGAGTCGGGGAATCAGAGCTGGGGAATCAGAGGTGGGGAATCAGAGTTGGGGAATCAGAGGCGGGGATTCAGATATGGGGAAATAGAGGCGGGGAATCAGATATGGGGAATCAGAGGTGTGGAATCAGAGGTTGGCAATCAGAGGCAGGGAATCAGAGTCGGGGAAACAGAGGCGGGGAATCAGATATGGGGAATCAGAGGTGGCGAATCAAAGGCGGTGAAACAGAGATGGGGAATCAGGGCAGGGAATCAGAGGCAGGGAATCAAACACGGGGAATCAGAGCTGGGGAATCAGAGGTGGGGAATCAGAGTTGGGAATCAGAGGCGGGGAATCAGAGGCGGGGAAACAGAGGCGGGGAATCAGATATGGGGAATCAGAGGTGGGGAATCCGAGGTTGGGAATCAGAGGCAGGGAATCAGAGGCGGAAAATCAGAGGCGGGGAATCAGAGGAAGGGAATCAGATGTGCGGAATCGGAGATGGGGAATCAGAGGCAGGGAATCAGAGGCGGGGAATCAGAGGCGGGGAATCAGAGGCCGGGAATCAGATATGGGGAAACAGAGGCGGGGAATCCGAGGCGGGGAAACAGAGGCGGGGAATCAGATATGGGGAATCAGAGGTGGGGAATCAGAGGTTGGGAATCAGAGGCAGGGAATCAGAGGCTTGGAATCAGATGCAGGGAATCAGATGCGGGGAATCAGAGGCGGGGAATCAGAGCTGGGGAATCAGAGGTGGGGAATCAGATTTGGGGAATCAGAGGCGGGGACTTAGATATTGGGAAACAGAGGCGGGGAATCAGAGGCGGGGAAACCCAGGCGGGGAATCAAATATGGGGAATCAGAGGTGGGGAATCAGAGGCAAGGAATCAGATGTGCGGAATCAGAGATGGGGAATCAGAGGCAGGGAATCAGAATCAGAAGCAGGGTATCAGAGGCCGGGAATCAGAGGCCGGAATCAGATGCTGGGAATCAGAGGCCTGGAATCAGAGGCGGGGAATCAGAGGCAGGGAATCAGATGCGGGGAATCAGAGGCGGGGAATCAGAGCTGGGGAATCAGAGGCGGGGTATTAGAGTTGGGGAATCAGAGGCGGGGAATCAGATATGGGGAAACAGAGGTGGGTAATCAGAGGCGGGGAAACAGAGGCAGGGAATCAGATATGGGGAATCAGAGGCGGGGAATCAGAGGTGGGGAATCATAGGCAGGGAATCGGATGTGCGGAATCAGAGATGGGGAATCAGAGGCTGGGAATCAGAGGTGCGGAATCAGAGCCGGTGAATCTGAGCCGGGAAATCAGAAGCAGAGCAACAGAGGTGGTGAAACATGGGTGCGGAATCGGACACGGGGAATCAGAGGTGGGGACTCAGAGGCCGGGAATCAGAGGCAGGGAATCAGAGGCAGGTTATCAGAGGCAGGGAATCAGAGGTGGGAAATCAGAGGCGGGGAATCAGAGGCGGCGAATCAGAGGCGGGGAATCAGAGGCGGCGAATCAGAGGCGGAGAATCAGAGGCGGGCAATCAGATGCAGGAAATCAGAGGCAGGGAATCAGAGGCAGGGAATCAGAGGCAGGGAATCTGAGGCAGGGAATCAGAGGTGGGGAATCAGAGGCGGGGAATCAGAGGCAGGGAATCAGATGAAGGGAATCTGATGCAGGGAATCTGAGGCAGGGAATCTGAGGCATGGAATCTGTGGCAGGGAATCTGATGCGGGTTATCAGAAGGGGGAAATGAGATGTGGGAAACGAGATGCAGAGAAAGAGGCACGGAAATAGAGGCAGGGAAAGACAGGCAGGGAATCAGAGGCGGGGAATCAGAGGTGGGGAATCAGAGGCTGGGAATCAGAGGCGGGGAATCAGAGGGGGGAATCAGAGGTGGGGAATCAGAGGCAGGGAATCAGAGGCAGGGAATCAGAGGCGGGAAATCAGAGGCGGCGAATCTGAGGCGTGGAATCAGAGGTGGGGAAAGAGATGTGGGGAAACGTAGGCCAGTAAAGTTGCGCGGAAAGGGAGGCGGTGAATCAGAGGCGGGGAATCAGAGGCGGGGAATCAGAGGCGTGGAATCAGAGGTGAGGAAAGAGATGTGGGGAATCAGGCGGGTAAACAGAAGCGGGTAAACTTAGCTGCATAAATAGAGGCAGCGAAAGAGATGGGCGAAACATAGTGGTTGGAACTTGTGTGTTGAAAATTAGGTACACAGAACAGATCAAACAGAGTTGTTGAAATTGAGGGAGGGAAAGAGAGGCACAGAAAGAGTGGAGGGGAAAGAGTGCAGGCAAAATAGAGGCGTAGAGACAGAGGTGGGGAATCAGAGGCGGGGAATCAGATGAAGGGAATCTGATGCAGGGAATCTGAGGCAGGGAATCTGAGGTAGGGAATCGGAGGCAGGGAATCTGCGGCAGGGAATCAGACGCAGGGAATCAAATGAAGGGAATCTGATGCAGGGAATCTGAGGCAGGGAATCTGAGGCAGGGAACCTGAGATGGCGAATATGAGGTGGTGAATCAGAGGCGGGGAAACAGTCGGGTAAACAGAGGCGGGGAATCAGAGGCAGGGAATCAGATGAAGGGAATCTGATGCAGTGAATCTGAGGCAGGGAATCTGAGGCGGGGAAACAGGCGGGTAAACAGAGGCGGGTAAACATAGGCGGGGAATCAGAGGCGGGGAATCAGAGGCGGGGAATCAGAGGCGGGGAATCAGAGGCGGGGAATCAGAGGCGGGGAATCAGATGCGGGGAATCAGATGCGGGGAATCAGAGGTGGGGAATCAGAAGCGGGGTATCAGAGGAGGGGAATCAGAGGCGGGGAATCAGAGGTGGGGAATCAGAGGCGGGAATTCAGAGGCGGGGAAAGATATGTGGGGAAACGTAGGCCAGGAAAGTTGAGCGGAAATGGAGGCAGTGAATCAGAGGTGGGGAATCAGAGGCGGGGAATCAGAGGCGGGGAATCAGAGGCGGGGAATCAGAGGCGGGGAATCAGAAGTGGGGAATCAGAGGTGGGGAATCAGAGGCGGGGAATCAGAAGCGGGGAATCAGAGGCGGGGAATCAGAGACAGGGAATCAGAGGCGGGCAATCAGATGCAGGGAATCAGAGGAAGGGAATCAGATGTGCGGAATCGGAGATGGGGAATCAGAGGCAGGGAATCAGAGACGGGGAATCAGAGGCGGGGAATCAGAGGCCGGGAATCAGATATGGGGAAACTGAGGCGGGGAATCCGAGGCGGGGAAACAGAGGCGGGGAATCAGATATGGGGAATCAGAGGTGGGGAATCAGAGGTTGGGAATCAGAGGCAGGGAATCAGAGGCTTGGAATAAGATGCAGGGAATCAGATGCGGGGCATCAGAGGCGGGGAATCAGAGCTGGGGAATCAGAGGTGGGGAATCAGATTTGGGGAATCAGAGGTGGGGACTTAGATATTGGGAAACTGAGGCGGGGAATCAGAGGCGGGGAAACAGAGGCGGGGAATCAGATATGGGGAATCAGAGGTGGGGAATCAGAGGCAGGGAATCAGATGTGCGGAATCAGAGATGGGGAATCAGAGGCAGGGAATCAGATATGGGGAATCAGAGGTGGGACATCAGAGGTTGTGAATCACAGATGGGGAATCAGAGGCGGGGAATCAGATATGGGGAATCAGAGGCAGGGAATTAGATATGGGGAATCAGAGGTAGGGAATCAGAGGTGGTGAATCAGTGATGGGGAATCACAGGCGGGGAATCAGAGGCAGGGAATAGAACGCGGGGAATCAGAGGCAGGGAATCAGAGCTGGGGAATCAGAGGCGGGGAATCATAGTTGGGAATCAGAGGCGGGAATCAGATATGGGGAAACAGAGGCGGGGAATCAGAGGCGGGGAAACAGAGGCGGGGAATCAGATATGGGGAATCGGATGCAGGGAATCAGAGGCGGGGAATCAGAGCTGGGGAATCAGAGGCGGGGAATCAGAGTTGGGGCATCAGAGGTGGGGAATTAGATATAGGGAAACAGAGGCGGGGAATCAGAGGCGGGGAAACAGAGGCGGGGAATCAGATATGGGGAATCAGAGGTGGGGAATCAGAGGCAGGGAATCAGATGTGCGGAATCAGAGATGGGGAATCAGAGGCAGGGAATCAGAAGCGGGGAATCAGAGGCCGGGAATCAGAGGCCGGGAATCAGATGCTGGGAATAAGAGGCCGGGAATCAGAGGAGGGGAATCAGAGTCCGGGAATCAGAGATGGGGATTCAGAGGCGGGGAATGAGATATGGAGAATCAGAGGCGGGGAATCAGAGGCGGGGAAACAGAGGTGGGGAATCAGATATGGGGAATCAGAGGTGGCGAATCAAAGGCGGTGAATCAGAGATGGGGAATCAGAGGCGGGGAATCAGAGGCAGGGAATCAGATGCGGGGAATCAGAGGCGGGGAATCAGAGCTGGCGAATCAGAGGCTGGGAATCAGAGGTGGGCAATCAGAGGCGGGGAATCAGATATGGGGAATCAGAGGCGGGGAATCAGATGCGGGGAAACAGAGGCGGGGAATCAAATATAGGGAATCAGAGGTGGGGAATCAGAGGTTGTGAATCAGAGATGGGGAATCAAGGCGGGGAATCAGAGGCAGGGAATCAGACGCGGGGAATCAGAGGCGTGGATTCAGAGCTGGGGAATCAGAGGCGGGGAATCAGAGTTGGGGAATCAGAGGCAGGGAATCAGATATGGGGAATCAGAGGCGGGGAATCAGAGGCCGGGAATCAGATATGGGGAAACAGAGGCGGGGAATCCGAGGCGGGGAAACAGAGGCGGGGAATCAGATATGGGGAATCAGAGGTGGGGAATCAGAGGTTGGGAATCAGAGGCAGGGAATCAGAGGCTTGGAATCAGATGCAGGGTATCAGATGCGGGGAATCAGAGGCGGGGAATCAGAGCTGGGGAATCAGAGGTGGGGAATCAGATTTGGGGAATCAGAGGTGGGGACTTAGATATTGGGAAACAGAGGCGGGGAATCAGAGGCGGGGAAACAGAGGCGGGGAATCAGATATGGGGAATCAGAGGTGGGGAATCAGAGGCAGGGAATCAGATGTGCGGAATCAGAGATGGGGAATCAGAGGCAGGGAATCAGAATCAGAAGAATGGAATCAGAGGCCGGGAATCAGAGGCCGGAATCAGATGCTGGGAATCAGAGGCCTGGAATCAGAGGCGGGGAATCAGAGGCAGTTAATCAGATGCGGGGAATCAGAGGCGGGGAATCAGAGCTGGGGAATCAGAGGCGGGGTATTAGAGTTAGGGAATCAGAGGCGGGGAATCAGATATGGGGAAACAGAGGTGGGGAATCAGAGGCGGGGAAACAGAGGCAGGGAATCAGATATGGGGAATCAGAGGTGGGGCATCAGAGGTTGTGAATCACAGATGGGGAATCAGAGGTGGGGAATCAGAGGCAGGGAATCAGACGCGGGGAATCAGAGGCGGGGATTCAGAACTGGGGAATCAGAAGCGGGGAATCAGAGTTGGGGAATCAGAGGCGGGAAATCAGATATGCGGAATCAGAGGCAGGGAATCGGAGGCGGGGAATCAGAGGCAGGGAATCAGACGCGTGGAATCTGAGGCGGGGAATGAGAGATGGGGAATCAGAGGTGGGGAATCAGAGTTGGGGAATCAGAGGCAGGGAATTGGATGTGCGGAATCAGAGAGGGGGAATCAGAGGTGGGGAATCAGGCGGTGAATCAGAGATGGGGAATCAGAGGCGGGGAATCAGAGGCAGGAAATCAGACACGGGGATTCAGAGGCTGGGAATCAGACGGGGGGAATCAAAGGCGGGGAATCAGAGCTGGGGAATCTGAGGCAGGGAATCAGAGTTGGGGATTCAGAGGCGGGGAATCAGATATGGGGAAACAGAGGCGGGGAATCAGAGGCGGGCAAACAGAGGCGGGAAATTAGATATGGGGAATCAGAGGTAGGAATCAGAGGTGGTGAATCAGTGATGGGGAATCACAGGCGGGGAATCAGAGGCAGGGAATAGAACGCGGGGAATCAGAGGCAGGGAATCAGAGCTGGGGAATCAGAGGAGGGGATTCATAGTTGGGAATCAGAGGCGGGAATCAGATATGGGGAAACAGAGGCGGGGAATCAGAGGCGGTGAAACAGAGGCGGGGAATCAGAGGCAGGGAATCAGATGCGGGGAATCAGAGGCGGGGAATCAGAGCTGGCGAATCAGAGGCTGGGAATCAGAGGTGGGCAATCAGAGGCGGGGAATCAGATATGGGGAATCAGAGGCGGGGAATCAGAGGCGGGGAAACAGAGGCGGGGAATCAAATATAGGGAATCAGAGGTGGGGAATCAGAGGTTGTGAATCAGAGATGGGGAATCAAGGCGGGGAATCAGAGGCAGGGAATCAGACGCGGGGAATCAGAGGCGGGGATTCAGAGCTGGGGAATCAGAGGCGGGGAATCAGAGTTGGGGAATCAGAGGCAGGGAATCAGATATGGGGAATCAGAGGCGGGGAATCAGAGGCCGGGAATCAGATATGGGGAAACAGAGGCGGGGAATCCGAGGCGGGGAAACAGAGGCGGGGAATCAGATATGGGGAATCAGAGGTGGGGAATCAGAGGTTGGGAATCAGAGGCAGGGAATCAGAGGCTTGGAATCAGATGCAGGGTATCAGATGCGGGGAATCAGAGGCGGGGAATCAGAGCTGGGGAATCAAAGGTGGGGAATCAGATTTGGGGAATCAGAGGTGGGGACTTAGATATTGGGAAACAGAGGCGGGGAATCAGAGGCGGGGAAACAGAGGCGGGGAATCAGATATGGGGAATCAGAGGTGGGGAATCAGAGGCAGGGAATCAGATGTGCGGAATCAGAGATGGGGAATCAGAGGCAGGGAATCAGAATCAGAAGAATGGAATCAGAGGCCGGGAATCAGAGGCCAGAATCAGATGCTGGGAATCAGAGGCCTGGAATCAGAGGCGGGGAATCAGAGGCAGGGAATCAGATGCGGGGAAACAGAGGCGGGGAATCAGAGCTGGGGAATCAGAGGCGGGGTATTAGAGTTAGGGAATCAGAGGCGGGGAATCAGATATGGGGAAACAGAGGTGGGGAATCAGAGGCGGGGAAACAGAGGCAGGGAATCAGATATGGGGAATCAGAGGTGGGGCATCAGAGGTTGTGAATCACAGATGGGGAATCAGAGGTGGGGAATCAGAGGCAGGGAATCAGACGCGGGGAATCAGAGGCGGGGATTCAGAACTGGGGAATCAGAAGCGGGGAATCAGAGTTGGGGAATCAGAGGCGGGGAATCAGATATGGGGAATCAGAGGCAGGGAATCGGAGGCGGGGAATCAGAGGCAGGGAATCAGACGCGTGGAATCTGAGGCGGGGAATGAGAGATGGGGAATCAGAGGTGGGGAATCAGAGTTGGGGAATCAGAGGCAGGGAATTGGATGTGCGGAATCAGAGAGGGGGAATCAGAGGTGGGGAATCAGGCGGTGAATCAGAGATGGGGAATCAGAGGCGGGGAATCAGAGGCAGGAAATCAGACACGGGGATTCAGAGGCTGGGAATCAGACGGGGGGAATCAAAGGCGGGGAATCAGAGCTGGGGAATCTGAGGCAGGGAATCAGAGTTGGGGATTCAGAGGCGGGGAATCAGAGGCAGGGAATCAGAGCTGGGGAATCAGAGGAGGGGATTCATAGTTGGGAATCAGAGGCGGGAATCAGATATGGGGAAACAGAGGCGGGGAATCAGAGGCGGTGAAACAGAGGCGGGGAATCAGAGGCAGGGAATCAGATGCGGGGAATCAGAGGCGGGGAATCAGAGCTGGCGAATCAGAGGCTGGGAATCAGAGGTGGGCAATCAGAGGCGGGGAATCAGATATGGGGAATCAGAGGCGGGGAATCAGAGGCGGGGAAACAGAGGCGGGGAATCAAATATAGGGAATCAGAGGTGGGGAATCAGAGGTTGTGAATCAGAGATGGGGAATCAAGGCGGGGAATCAGAGGCAGGGAATCAGACGCGGGGAGTCAGAGGCGGGGATTCAGAGCTGGGGAATCAGAGGCGGGGAATCAGAGTTGGGGAATCAGAGGCAGGGAATCAGATATGGGGAATCAGAGGCGGGGAATCAGAGGCCGGGAATCAGATATGGGGAAACAGAGGCGGGGAATCCGAGGCGGGGAAACAGAGGCGGGGAATCAGATATGGGGAATCAGAGGTGGGGAATCAGAGGTTGGGAATCAGAGGCAGGGAATCAGAGGCTTGGAATCAGATGCAGGGTATCAGATGCGGGGAATCAGAGGTGGGGAATCAGAGCTGGGGAATCAGAGGTGGGGAATCAGATTTGGGGAATCAGAGGTGGGGACTTAGATATTGGGAAACAGAGGCGGGGAATCAGAGGCGGGGAAACAGAGGCGGGGAATCAGATATGGGGAATCAGAGGTGGGGAATCAGAGGCAGGGAATCAGATGTGCGGAATCAGAGATGGGGAATCAGAGGCAGGGAATCAGAATCAGAAGAATGGAATCAGAGGCCGGGAATCAGAGGCCAGAATCAGATGCTGGGAATCAGAGGCCTGGAATCAGAGGCGGGGAATCAGAGGCAGGGAATCAGATGCGGGGAATCAGAGGCGGGGAATCAGAGCTGGGGAATCAGAGGCGGGGTATTAGAGTTAGGGAATCAGAGGCGGGGAATCAGATATGGGGAAACAGAGGTGGGGAATCAGAGGCGGGGAAACAGAGGCAGGGAATCAGATATGGGGAATCAGAGGTGGGGCATCAGAGGTTGTGAATCACAGATGGGGAATCAGAGGTGGGGAATCAGAGGCAGGGAATCAGATGCGGGGAATAAGAGGCGGGGATTCAGAACTGGGGAATCAGAAGCGGGGAATCAGAGTTGGGGAATCAGAGGCGGGGAATCAGATATGGGGAATCAGAGGCAGGGAATCGGAGGCGGGGAATCAGAGGCAGGGAATCAGACGCGTGGAATCTGAGGCGGGGAATGAGAGATGGGGAATCAGAGGTGGGGAATCAGAGTTGGGGAATCAGAGGCAGGGAATTGGATGTGCGGAATCAGAGAGGGGGAATCAGAGGTGGGGAATCAGGCGGTGAATCAGAGATGGGGAATCAGAGGCGGGGAATCAGAGGCAGGAAATCAGACACGGGGATTCAGAGGCTGGGAATCAGACGGGGGGAATCAAAGGCGGGGAATCAGAGCTGGGGAATCTGAGGCAGGGAATCAGAGTTGGGGATTCAGAGGCGGGGAATCAGATATGGGGAAACAGAGTCGGGGAATCAGAGGCGGGCAAACAGAGGCGGGGAATTAGATATGGGGAATCAGAGGTAGGGAATCAGAGGTGGTGAATCAGTGATGGGGAATCACAGGCGGGGAATCAGAGGCAGGGAATAGAACGCGGGGAATCAGAGGCAGGGAATCAGAGCTGGGGAATCAGAGGAGGGGATTCATAGTTGGGAATCAGAGGCGGGAATCAGATATGGGGAAACAGAGGCGGGGAATCAGAGGCGGTGAAACAGAGGCGGGGAATCAGATATGGGGAATCGGATGCAGGGAATCAGAGGCGTGGAATCAGAGCTGGGGAATCAGAGGCGGGGAATCAGAGTTGGGGCATCAGAGGTGGGGAATTAGATATAGGGAAACAGAGGCGGGGAATCAGAGGCGGGGAAACAGAGGCGGGGAATCAGATATGGGGAATCAGAGGTGGGGAATCAGAGGCAGGGAATCAGATGTGCGGAATCAGAGATGGGGAATAAGAGGCAGGGAATCAGAATCAGAAGCGGGGAATCAGAGGCCGGGAATCAGAGGCCGGGAATCAGATGCTGGGAATAAGAGGCCGGGAATCAGAGGTGGGGAATCAGATATGGGGAATCAGAGGTGGCGAATCAAAGGCGGTGAATCAGAGATGGGGAATCAGAGGCGGGGAATCAGAGGCAGGGAATCAGATGCGGGGAATCAGAGGCGGGGAATCAGAGCTGGCGAATCAGAGGCTGGGAATCAGAGGTGGGCAATCAGAGGCGGGGAATCAGATATGGGGAATCAGAGGCGGGGAATCAGAGGCGGGGAAACAGAGGCGGGGAATCAAATATAGGGAATCAGATGTGGGGAATCAGAGGTTGTGAATCAGAGGCAGGGAATCAAGGCGGGGAATCAGAGGCAGGGAATCAGACGCGGGGAATCAGAGGCGGGGATTCAGAGCTGGGGAATCAGAGGCGGGGAATCAGAGTTGGGGAATCAGAGGCAGGGAATCATATATGGGGAATCAGAGGCGGGGAATCAGAGGCGGGGAAACAGAGGCGGGGAATCAGATGTGGGGAATCAGAGGTGGGGAATCAGGGGCAGGGAATCAGTGGCAGGGAATCAGAGGCGGGGAATCAGACGCGGGGAATCAAAGGCAGGGAATCAGACACGGGGAATCAGAGGCGGGGAATCAGAGATGGGGAATCAGAGGCGGGGAATCAGAGGCAGGGAATCGGATGCCGGGAATCAGAGTCGGGGAATCAGAGCTGGGGAATCAGAGGCAGGGAATCAGAGTTGGGGAATCAGAGGCGGGGAATCAGATATGGGGAAATAGAGGCGGGGAATCAGATATGGGGAATCAGAGGTGTGGAATCAGAGGTTGGCAATCAGAGGCAGGGAATCAGAGTCGGGGAAACAGAGGCGGGGAATCAGATATGGGGAATCAGAGGTGGCGAATCAAAGGCGGTGAAACAGAGATGGGGAATCAGGGCAGGGAATCAGAGGCAGGGAATCAAACACGGGGAATCAGAGCTGGGGAATCAGAGGTGGGGAATCAGAGTTGGGAATCAGAGGCGGGGAATCAGAGGCGGGGAAACAGAGGCGGGGAATCAGATATGGGGAATCAGAGATGGGGAATCCGAGGTTGGGAATCAGAGGCAGGGAATCAGAGGCGGAAAATCAGAGGCGGGGAATCAGAGGAAGGGAATCAGATGTGCGGAATCGGAGATGGGGAATCAGAGGCAGGGAATCAGAGGCGGGGAATCAGAGGCGGGGAATCAGTGGCCGGGAATCAGATATGGGGAAACAGAGGCGGGGAATCCGAGGCGGGGAAACAGAGGCGGGGAATCAGATATGGGGAATCAGAGGTGGGGAATCAGAGGTTGGGAATCAGAGGCAGGGAATCAGAGGCTTGGAATCAGATGCAGGGAATCAGATGCGGGGAATCAGAGGCGGGGAATCAGAGGCGGGGATTCAGAGCTGGGGAATCAGAGGCGGGGAATCAGAGTTGGGGAATCAGAGGCAGGGAATCAGATATGGGGAATCAGAGGCGGGGAATCAGAGGCCGGGAATCAGATATGGGGAAACAGAGGCGGGGAATCCGAGGCGGGGAAACAGAGGCGGGGAATCAGATATGGGGAATCAGAGGTGGGGAATCAGAGGTTGGGAATCAGAGGCGGGGAATCAGAGGCGGGGAAACAGAGGCGGGGAATCAGATATGGGGAATCAGAGGTGGGGAATCAGAGGCAGGGAATCAGATGTGCGGAATCAGAGATGGGGAATCAGAGGCAGGGAATCAGAATCAGAAGAATGGAATCAGAGGCCGGGAATCAGAGGCCAGAATCAGATGCTGGGAATCAGAGGCCTGGAATCAGAGGCGGGGAATCAGAGGCAGGGAATCAGATGCGGGGAATCAGAGGCGGGGAATCAGAGATGGGGAATCAGAGGCGGGGTATTAGAGTTAGGGAATCAGAGGCGGGGAATCAGATATGGGGAAACAGAGGTGGGGAATCAGAGGCGGGGAAACAGAGGCAGGGAATCAGATATGGGGAATCAGAGGTGGGGCATCAGAGGTTGTGAATCACAGATGGGGAATCAGAGGTGGGGAATCAGAGGCAGGGAATCAGACGCGGGGAATAAGAGGCGGGGATTCAGAACTGGGGAATCAGAAGCGGGGAATCAGAGTTGGGGAATCAGAGGCGGGGAATCAGATATGGGGAATCAGAGGCAGGGAATCGGAGGCGGGGAATCAGAGGCAGGGAATCAGACGCGTGGAATCTGAGGCGGGGAATGAGAGATGGGGAATCAGAGGTGGGGAATCAGAGTTGGGGAATCAGAGGCAGGGAATTGGATGTGCGGAATCAGAGAGGGGGAATCAGAGGTGGGGAATCAGGCGGTGAATCAGAGATGGGGAATCAGAGGCGGGGAATCAGAGGCAGGAAATCAGACACGGGGATTCAGAGGCTGGGAATCAGACGGGGGGAATCAAAGGCGGGGAATCAGAGCTGGGGAATCTGAGGCAGGGAATCAGAGTTGGGGATTCAGAGGCGGGGAATCAGATATGGGGAAACAGAGGCGGGGAATCAGAGGCGGGCAAACAGAGGCGGGGAATTAGATATGGGGAATCAGAGGTAGGGAATCAGAGGTGGTGAATCAGTGATGGGGAATCACAGGCGGGGAATCAGAGGCAGGGAATAGAACGCGGGGAATCAGAGGCAGGGAATCAGAGCTGGGGAATCAGAGGAGGGGATTCATAGTTGGGAATCAGAGGCGGGAATCAGATATGGGGAAACAGAGGCGGGGAATCAGAGGCGGTGAAACAGAGGCGGGGAATCAGATATGGGGAATCGGATGCAGGGAATCAGAGGCGTGGAATCAGAGCTGGGGAATCAGAGGCGGGGAATCAGAGTTGGGGCATCAGAGGTGGGGAATTAGATATAGGGAAACAGAGGCGGGGAATCAGAGGCGGGGAAACAGAGGCGGGGAATCAGATATGGGGAATCAGAGGTGGGGAATCAGAGACAGGGAATCAGATGTGCGGAATCAGAGATGGGGAATAAGAGGCAGGGAATCAGAATCAGAAGCGGGGAATCAGAGGCCGGGAATCAGAGGCCGGGAATCAGATGCTGGGAATAAGAGGCCGGGAATCAGAGGTGGGGAATCAGATATGGGGAATCAGAGGTGGCGAATCAAAGGCGGTGAATCAGAGATGGGGAATCAGAGGCGGGGAATCAGAGGCAGGGAATCAGATGCGGGGAATCAGAGGCGGGGAATCAGAGCTGGCGAATCAGAGGCTGGGAATCAGAGGTGGGCAATCAGAGGCGGGGAATCAGATATGGGGAATCAGAGGCGGGGAATCAGAGGCGGGGAAACAGAGGCGGGGAATCAAATATAGGGAATCAGATGTGGGGAATCAGAGGTTGTGAATCAGAGGCAGGGAATCAAGGCGGGGAATCAGAGGCAGGGAATCAGACGCGGGGAATCAGAGGCGGGGATTCAGAGCTGGGGAATCAGAGGCGGGGAATCAGAGTTGGGGAATCAGAGGCAGGGAATCATATATGGGGAATCAGAGGCGGGGAATCAGAGGCGGGGAAACAGAGGCGGGGAATCAGATGTGGGGAATCAGAGGTGGGGAATCAGGGGCAGGGAATCAGTGGCAGGGAATCAGAGGCGGGGAATCAGACGCGGGGAATCAAAGGCAGGGAATCAGACACGGGGAATCAGAGGCGGGGAATCAGAGATGGGGAATCAGAGGCGGGGAATCAGAGGCAGGGAATCGGATGCCGGGAATCAGAGTCGGGGAATCAGAGCTGGGGAATCAGAGGCGGGGAATCAGAGTTGGGGAATCAGAGGCGGGGAATCAGATATGGGGAAATAGAGGCGGGGAATCAGATATGGGGAATCAGAGGTGTGGAATCAGAGGTTGGCAATCAGAGGCAGGGAATCAGAGTCGGGGAAACAGAGGCGGGGAATCAGATATGGGGAATCAGAGGTGGCGAATCAAAGGCGGTGAAACAGAGATGGGGAATCAGGGCAGGGAATCAGAGGCAGGGAATCAAACACGGGGAATCAGAGCTGGGGAATCAGAGGTGGGGAATCAGAGTTGGGAATCAGAGGCGGGGAATCAGAGGCGGGGAAACAGAGGCGGGGAATCAGATATGGGGAATCAGAGGTGGGGAATCCGAGGTTGGGAATCAGAGGCAGGGAATCAGAGGCGGAAAATCAGAGGCGGGGAATCAGAGGAAGGGAATCAGATGTGCGGAATCGGAGATGGGGAATCAGAGGCAGGGAATCAGATGCGGGGAATCAGAGGCGGGGAATCAGAGGCCGGGAATCAGATATGGGGAAACAGAGGCGGGGAATCCGAGGCGGGGAAACAGAGGCGGGGAATCAGATATGGGGAATCAGAGGTGGGGAATCAGAGGTTGGGAATCAGAGGCAGGGAATCAGAGGCTTGGAATCAGATGCAGGGAATCAGATGCGGGGAATCAGAGGCGGGGAATCAGAGCTGGGGAATCAGAGGTGGGGAATCAGATTTGGGGAATCAGAGGCGGGGACTTAGATATTGGGAAACAGAGGCGGGGAATCAGAGGCGGGGAAACCCAGGCGGGGAATCAAATATGGGGAATCAGAGGTGGGGAATCAGAGGCAAGGAATCAGATGTGCGGAATCAGAGATGGGGAATCAGAGGCAGGGAATCAGAATCAGAAGCAGGGAATCAGAGGCCGGGAATCAGAGGCCGGAATCAGATGCTGGGAATCAGAGGCCTGGAATCAGAGGCGGGGAATCAGAGGCAGGGAATCAGATGCGGGGAATCAGAGGCGGGGAATCAGAGCTGGGGAATCAGAGGCGGGGTATTAGAGTTGGGGAATCAGAGGCGGGGAATCAGATATGGGGAAACAGAGGTGGGTAATCAGAGGCGGGGAAACAGAGGCAGGGAATCAGATATGGGGAATCAGAGGCGGGGAATCAGAGGTGGGGAATCATAGGCAGGGAATCGGATGTGCGGAATCAGAGATGGGGAATCAGAGGCTGGGAATCAGAGGTGGTGAATCAGAGATGGGGAATCAGAGGCGGGGAATCAGAGGCAGGGAATCAGACGTGGGGAATCAGAGGTGGGCAATCAGAGGCGGGGAATCAGATATGGGGAATCAGAGGCGGGGAATCAGAGGCGGGGAAACAGAGGCGGGGAATCAGATATGGGGAATCAGAGGTGGGGCATCAGAGGTTGTGAATCACAGATGGGGAATCAGAGGCGGGGAATCAGAGGCAGGGAATCAGACGCGGGGAATCAGAGGCAGGGATTCAGAGCTGGGGAATCAGAGGCTGGGAATCAGAGTTGGGGAATCAGAGGTGGTGAATCAGATATGGGGAATCAGAGGCAGGGAATCAGAGGCGGGAAAACAGAGGCGGGGAATCAGATATGGGGAATCAGAGGCGGGGAATCAGTGGCAGGGAATCAGACACGGGGAATCAGAGGCGGGGAATCAGAGATGGGGAATCAGAGGCGGGGAATCAGAGGCAGGGAATCGGATGCCGGGAATCAGAGGCGGGAAATCAGAGCTGGGGAATCAGAGGCGGGGAATCAGAGTTGGGGAATCAGAGGCGGCGAAGCAGTTATGGGGAAATAGAGGCGGGGAATCAGATATGGGGAATCAGAGGCGGGGAATCAGATATGGGGAATCAGAGGCTGGGAATCAGAGGGGGGGAAACAGAGGCGGGGAATAAGATATGGGGAATCAGAGGTGGGGAATCAGGGGCGGGGAATCAGTGGCAGGGAATCAGAGGCGGGGAATCAGAGGCGGGGAATCAAAGGAAGGGAATCAGACTCGGGGAATCAGAGGTGGGGAATCAGAGATGTGGAATCAGAGGCGGGGAATCACAGGCAGGGAATCAGACGCGGGGAATCAGAGGCGGGGAATCAGAGCTGGGGAATCAGAGGTGGGGAATCAGAGTCGGGGAATCATAGGCAGGGAATCGTTTGTGCGGAATCAGAGATGGGGAATCAGATGTGGGGAATCAGAGGCAGTGAATCAGAGGCGGGGAAACAGAGGCGGGGAATCAAATATAGGGAATCAGAGGTGGGGAATCAGAGGTTGTGAATCAGAGATGGGGAATCAAGGCGGGGAATCAGAGGCAGGGAATCAGACGCGGGGAATCAGAGGCGGGGATTCAGAGCTGGGGAATCAGAGGCGGTGAATCAGAGTTGGGGAATCAGAGGCAGGGAATCAGATATGGGAAATCAGAGGTGGGGAATCAGAGGCGGGGAAACAGAGGCGGGGAATCAGATATGGGGAATCAGAATTGGGGAATCAGGGGCAGGGAATCAGTGGCAGGGAATCAGAGGCGGGGAATCAGAGGCGGGGAATCAGAGGCAGGGAATCAGACACGGGGAATCAGAGGCGGGGAATCAGAGATGGGGAATCAGAGGCGGGGAATCAGAGGCAGGGAATCGGACTCCGGGAATCAGAGTCGGGGAATCAGAGCTGGGGAATCAGAGGCGGGGAATCAGAGTTGGGGAATCAGAGGCGGGGAATCAGATATGGGGAAATAGAGGCGGGGAATCAGATATGGGGAATCAGAGGTGTGGAATCAGAGGTTGGGAATCAGAGGCAGGGAATCAGAGTCGGGGAAACAGAGGCGGGTAATCAGATATGGGGAATCAGAGGTGGCGAATCAAAGGTGGTGAAACAGAGATGGGGAATCAGGGCAGGGAATCAGAGGCAGGGAATCAAACACGGGGAATCAGAGCTGGGGAATCAGAGGCGGGGAATCAGAGTTGGGAATTAGAGGCGGGGAATCAGAGGCGGGGAAACAGAGGCGGGGAATCAGATATGGGGAATCAGAGGTGTGGAATCCGAGGTTGGGAATCAGAGGCAGGTAATCAGAGGCGGGGAATCAGAGGTGGGGAATCAGAGGAAGGGAATCAGATGTGCGGAATCGGAGATGGGGAATCAGAGGCAGGGAATCAGAGGCGGGGAATCAGAGGCGGGGAATCAGAGGCCGGGAATCAGATATGGGGAAACAGAGGCGGGGAATCCGAGGCGGGGAAACAGAGGCGGGGAATCAGATATGGGGAATCAGAGGTGGGGAATCAGAGGTTGGGAATCAGAGGCAGGGAATCAGAGGCTTGGAATCAGATGCAGGGAATCAGATGCGGGGAATCAGAGGCGGGGAATCAGAGCTGGGGAATCAGAGGTGGGGAATCAGATTTGGGGAATCAGAGGCGGGGACTTAGATATTGGGAAACAGAGGCGGGGAATCAGAGGCGGGGAAACCCAGGCGGGGAATCAGATATGGGGAATCAGAGGTGGGGAATCAGAGGCAAGGAATCAGATGTGCAGAATCAGAGATGGGGAATCAGAGGCAGGGAATCAGAATCAGAAGCAGGGAATCAGAGGCCGGGAATTAGAGGCCGGAAGCAGATGCTGGGAATCAGAGGCCTGGAATCAGAGGCGGGGAATCAGAGGCAGGGAATCAGATGCGGGGAATCAGAGGCGGGGAATCAGAGCTGGGGAATCAGAGGCGGGGTATTAGAGTTGGGGAATCAGAGGCGGGGAATCAGATATGGGGAAACAGAGGTGGGGAATCAGAGGCGGGGAAACAGAGGCAGGGAATCAGATATGGGGAATCAGAGGCGGGGAATCAGAGGTGGGGAATCATAGGCAGGGAATCGGATGTGCGGAATCAGAGATGGGGAATCAGAGGCTGGGAATCAGAGGTGGTGAATCAGAGATGGGGAATCAGAGGCGGGGAATCAGACTCATGGAATCAGACGCGGGGAATCAGAGGTGGGCAATCAGAGGCGGGGAATCAGATATGGGGAATCAGAGGCGGGGAATCAGAGGCGGGGAAACAGAGGCGGGGAATCAGATATGGGGAATCAGAGGTGTGGCATCAGAGGTTGTGAATCACAGATGGGGAATCAGAGGCGGGGAATCAGATGCAGGGAATCAGACGCGGGGAATCAGAGGCGGGGATTCAGAGCTGGGGAATCAGAGGCGGGGATTCAGAGTTGGGGAATCAGAGGCGGGGAATCAGATATGGGGAATCAGAGGCAGGGAATCAGAGGCGGGAAAACGGAGGCGGGGAATGAGATATGGGGAATCAGAGGCGGGGAATCAGAGGCAGGGAATCAGACACGGGGAATCAGAGGCGGGGAATCAGAGATGGGGAATCAGAGGCGGGGAATCAGAGGCAGAGAATCGGATGCCGGGAATCAGAGGCGGGAAATCAGTGCTGGGGAATCTGAGGCTGGGAATCAGAGGCAAGGAATCAGATGTGCGGAATCAGAGATGGGGAATCAGAGGCAGGGAATCAGAATCAGAAGCAGGGAATCAGAGGCCGGGAATCAGAGGAGCATCAGAGGAGCATCAGAGGAGCATCAGAGGAGCATCAGAGGAGCATCAGAGGAGCATCAGAGGAGCATCAGAGGATCATCAGAGGAGCATCAGAGGAGCATCAGAGGAGCATCAGAGGAGCATCAGAGGAGCATCAGAGGAACCTCAGAGGAGCATCAGAGGAGTATCAGAGGAGCATCAGATGAGCATCAGAGGAGCATCAGAGGAGCATCAGAGGAGCATCAGAGGAGCATCAGAGGAGCATCAGAGGAGCATCAGAGGAGCATCAGAGGAGCATCACAGGAGCATCAGTGGAGCATCATTGGAGCATCATTGGAGCATCAGAGGAGCATCAGAGGAGCATCAGAGGAGCAACAGAGGAGCATCAGAGGAGCATCAGAGGAGCATCAGAGGAGCATCAGAGGAGCATCAGCGGAGCATCAGAGGAGAATCAGAGGAGCATCAGAGGAGCATCACAGAGGCATCAGAGGAGCATCAGAGGAGCATCAGAGGAGCATCAGAGGAGCATCAGAGGAGCCTCAGAGGAGCATCAGAGGAGTATCAGAGGAGTATCAGATGAGCATCAGAGGAGCATCAGAGGAGCATCAGAGGAGCATCAGAGGAGCATCAGAGTAGCATCAGAGGAGCATCAGAGGTGCATCAGAGGAGCATCAGAGGAGCCTCAGAGGAGCATCAGAGGAGCATCTGAGGAGCATCATTGGAGCATCAGAGGAGCATCAGAGGAGCATCAGAGGAGCAACAGAGGAGCATCAGAGGAGCATCAGAGGAGCATCAGAGGAGCATCAGAGGAGCATCAGAGGTGCATCAGAGGAGCATCTGAGGAGCATCAGAGGAGCATCACAGGAGCATCAGAGGAGCATCAGACGAGCATCAGAGGAGCATCAGAGGAGCATCAGAGGAGCCTCAGAGGAGCATCAGAGGAGTATCAGAGGAGCATCAGAGGAGCATCAGAGGAGCATCAGAGGAGCATCAGAGGTGCATCAGAGGAGCATCTGAGGAGCATCAGAGGAGCATCATAGGAGCATCAGAGGAGCATCAGAGGTGCATCAGAGGAGCATCTGAGGAGCATCAGTGGAGCATCAGAGGAGCATCAGAGGAGCATCAGAGGTGCATCAGAGGAGCATCGAGCAGGAGCAGGAGCATCAGAGGTGCAGGAGCAGGAGCCGGAGCAGGAGCCGGAGCAGGAGCCGGAGCAGGAGCAGGTGCAGGAGCAGGAGCAGGAGCAGGAGCAGGAGCAGGGGCAGGAGCATGAGCAGGAGCAGGAGCAGGAGCAGGAGCAGGAGCAGGAGCAGGAGCAGGAGCAGGAGCAGGAGCATGAGCAGGAGCAGGAGCAGGAGCAGGAGCATCAAAGGAGCATCAGAGGAGCATCAGAGGAACATCAGAGGAGCATCAGAGGAGCATCAGAGGAGCATCAGAGGAGCATCAGAGGAGATTCAGAGGAGCATCAGAGGAGCATCAGAGGAGCATCAGTGGAGCATCAGAGGAGGATCAGAGGAGCATCAGCGGAGCATCAGAGGAGAATCAGAGGAGCATCAGAGGAGCATCACAGAGGCATCAGAGGAGCATCAGAGGAGCATCAGAGGAGCATCAGAGGAACATCTAAGGAGCATCAGAGGAGTATCAGAGGAGCATCAGAGGAGCATCAGAGGTGCATCAGAGGAGCATCAGAGGTGCAGGAGCAGGAGCAGCAGCAGGAGCAGGAACAGGAGCAGGAGCAGGAGCAGGAGCAGGAGCAGGAGCAGGAGCAGGAGCAGGAGCAGGAGCAGGAGCAGGAGCAGGAGCAGGAGCAGGAGCATCAGAGGAGCATCAGAGGAGCATCAGAGGAGCATCAGAGGAGCATCAGAGGAGCATCAGAGGAGCATCAGAGGAGGATCAGAGGAGCATCAGAGGAGCATCAGAGGAGCATCAGAGGAGCATCAGAGGAGCATCAGAGGAGCATCAGAGGAGCATCAGAGGAGCATCATAGGAGCATCAGAGGAGCATCAGAGGAGCATCAGAGGAGCATCAGAGGAGCATCAGAGGAGGATCAGAGGAGCATCAGAGGAGCATCAGAGGAGCCTCAGAGGAGCATCAGAGGAGCATCAGAGGAGCATCAGAGGAGCATCAGAGGAACATCAGAGGAACAGCAGAGCAGCATTCAGAGGAGCATCAGAGGAGCCTCAGAGGAGCATCAGAGGAGCATCAGAGGAGCATCAGAGGAGCATCAGAGGAACATCAGAGGAACAGCAGAGCAGCATCACAGGAGCATCAGAGGAGCATCACAGGAGCATCAGAGGAGCATCAGAGGAGCATCAGAGGAGCATCAGAAGAGAATCAGAGGAGCCTCAGAGGTGCCTCAGAGGAGCATCAGAGGAGCATCAGAGGAGCATCAGAGGAGCATCAGAGGAGCATCAGAGGAGCATCAGAGGAGCACCAGAGGAGGATCAGAGGAGCATCAGAGGAGCATCAGAGGAGCATCAGAGGAGGATCACAGGAGCATCAGAGGAGCATCACAGGAGCATCAGAGGAGCATCAGAGGAGCATCAGAGGAGCATCAGAGGAGCATCAGAGGAGCATCAGAGGAGCATCAGAGGCGCCTCAGAGGAGCATCAGAGGAGCATCAGAGGAGCATCAGAGGAGCATCAGAGGAGCATCAGAGGAGGATCAGAGGAGCATCAGAGGAGCATCAGAGGAGCATCAGAGGAGCATCAGAGTAGCATCAGAGGAGCATCAGAGGAGCATCAGAGGAGCATCAGAGGAGCATCAGAGGAGCATCAGAGGAGGATCAGAGGAGCATAAGAGGAGCATCAGAGGAGCATCAGAGGAGCATCAGAGGAGAATCAGAGGAGCATCAGATGAGCATCAGAGGAGCAGCAGAGGAGCATCAGAGGAGCATCACAGGAGCATCAGAGGAGCATCAGAGGAGCATCAGAGTAGCATCAGAGGTGGATCAGAGGAGCATCAGAGGAGCATCAGAGGAGCATCAGAGGAGCATCAGAGGAGAATCAGAGGAGCATCAGATGAGCATCAGAGGAGCAGCAGAGGAGCATCAGAGGAGCATCACAGGAGCATCAGAGGAGCATCAGAGGAGTATCAGAGGAGCATCAGAGGAGCATCAGAGGAGCATCAGAGGAGCATCAGAGGAGCCTCAGAGGAGCATCAGAGGAGCATTAGAGGAGCATCACAGGAGCATCAGAGGAGCATCAGAGGAGCATCAGAGGAGCATCACAGGAGCATCAGAGGAGGATCAGAGGAGCATCAGAGGAGCATCAGAGGAGCATCAGAGGAGGATCACAGGAGCATCAGAGGAGCATCACAGGAGCATCAGAGGAGCATCAGAGGAGCATCAGAGGAGCATCAGAGGAGCATCAGAGGAGCATCAGAGGAGCATCAGAGGCGCCTCAGAGGAGCATCAGAGGAGCATCAGAGGAGCATCAGAGGAGCATCAGAGGAGCATCAGAGGAGGATCAGAGGAGCATCAGAGGAGCATCAGAGGAGCATCAGAGGAGCATCAGAGTAGCATCAGAGGAGCATCAGAGGAGCATCAGAGGAGCATCAGAGGAGCATCAGAGGAGCATCAGAGGAGGATCAGAGGAGCATAAGAGGAGCATCAGAGGAGCATCAGAGGAGCATCAGAGGAGAATCAGAGGAGCATCAGATGAGCATCAGAGGAGCAGCAGAGGAGCATCAGAGGAGCATCACAGGAGCATCAGAGGAGCATCAGAGGAGCATCAGAGTAGTATCAGAGGTGGATCAGAGGAGCATCAGAGGAGCATCAGAGGAGCATCAGAGGAGCATCAGAGGAGAATCAGAGGAGCATCAGATGAGCATCAGAGGAGCAGCAGAGGAGCATCAGAGGAGCATCACAGGAGCATCAGAGGAGCATCAGAGGAGTATCAGAGGAGCATCAGAGGAGCATCAGAGGAGCATCAGAGGAGCATCAGAGGAGCCTCAGAGGAGCATCAGAGGAGCATTAGAGGAGCATGAGAGGAGCATCAGAGGAGCATCAGAGGAGCATCAGAGGAACATCACAGGAGCATCAGAGGAGCATCAGAGGAGTATCAGACGAGCATCAGAGGAGCATCAGAGGAGCATCAGAGGAGCATCAGAGGAGCCTCAGAGGAGCATCAGAGGAGCATTAGAGGAGCATCAGAGGAGCATCAGAGGAGGATCAGAGGAGCATCAGAGGAGCAGCAGAGGAGCATCAGAGGAGCATCAGAGGAGCATCAGAGGAGAATCAGATCAGCATCAGAGGAGCAGCAGAGGAGCATCAGAGGAGCATCACAGGAGCATCAGAGGAGCATCAGAGGAGCATCAGAGGAGCATCACAGGAGCATCAGAGGAGCATCAGAGAAGCATCAGAGGAGCATCAGAGGAGCATCAGAGGAGCATCTAGGAGCATCAGAGGAGCATCAGAGGAGCATCAGAGGAGCATCAGAGGAGCATCAGAGGAGCATCAGAGGAGCATTACAGGAGCATCACAGGAGCATCAGAGGAGCATCAGTGGAGCATCAGAGGAGGATCAGAGGATCATCAGAGGAGCATCAGAGGAGCATCAGAGGAGCATCAGCGGAGCATCAGAGGAGAATCAGAGGAGCATCAGAGGAGCATTACAGAGGCATCAGAGGAGCATCAGAGGAGCATCAGAGGAGCATCAGAGGAGCATCTAAGGAGCATCAGAGGAGTATCAGAGGAGCATCAGAGGAGCATCAGAGGTGCATCAGAGGAGCATCAGAGGTGCAGGAGCAGGAGCAGCAGCAGGAGCAGGAACAGGAGCAGGAGCAGGAGCAGGAGCAGGAGCAGGAGCAGGAGCAGGAGCAGGAACAGGAGCAGGAGCAGGGGCAGGAGCATGAGCAGGAGCAGGAGCAGGAGCAGGAGCAGGAGCAGGAGCAGGAGCAGGAGCAGGAGCAGGAGCAGGAGCAGGAGCAGGAGCAGGAGCATCAAAGGAGCATCAGAGGAGCATCAGAGGAACATCAGAGGAGCATCAGAGGAGCATCAGAGGAGCATCAGAGGAGCATCAGAGGAGCATCAGAGGAGCATCAGAGGAGCATCAGAAGAGAATCAGAGGACCATTACAGGAGCATCACAGGAGCATCAGAGGAGCATCAGTGGAGCATCAGAGGAGGATCAGAGGATCATCAGAGGAGCATCAGAGGAGCATCAGAGGAGCATCAGCGGAGCATCAGAGGAGAATCAGAGGAGCATCAGAGGAGCATCACAGAGGCATCAGAGGAGCATCAGAGGAGCATCAGAGGAGCATCAGAGGAGCATCTAAGGAGCATCAGAGGAGTATCAGAGGAGCATCAGAGGAGCATCAGAGGTGCATCAGAGGAGCATCAGAGGTGCAGGAGCAGGAGCAGCAGCAGGAGCAGGAACAGGAGCAGGAGCAGGAGCAGGAGCAGGAGCAGGAGCAGGAGCAGGAGCAGGAGCAGGAGCAGGAGCAGGAGCAGGAGCATCAGAGGAGCATCAGAGGAGCATCAGAGGAGCATCAGAGGAGCATCAGAGGAGCATCAGAGGAGCATCAGAGGAGGATCAGAGGAGCATCAGAGGAGCATCAGAGGAGCATCAGAGGAGCATCAGAGGAGGATCAGAGGAGCATCAGAGGAGCATCAGAGGAGCATCAGAGGAGCATCAGAGGAGCATCAGAGGAGCATCAGAGGAGCATCAGAGGAGCATCAGAGGAGCATCATAGGAGCATCAGAGGAGCATCAGAGGAGCATCAGAGGAGTATCAGAGGAGCATCAGAGGAGGATCAGAGGAGCATCAGAGGAGCATCAGAGGAGCCTCAGAGGAGCATCAGAGGAGCATCAGAGGAGCATCAGAGGAGCATCAGAGGAACATCAGAGGAACAGCAGAGGAGCATCACAGGAGCATCAGAGGAGCATCACAGGAGCATCAGAGGAGCATCAGAAGAGCATCAGAGGAGCATCAGAAGAGAATCAGAGGAGCCTCAGAGGTGCCTCAGAGGAGCATCAGAGGAGCATCAGAGGAGCATCAGAGGAGCATCAGAGGAGCATCAGAGGAGCATCAGAGGAGCATCAGAGGAGGATCAGAGGAGCATCGGAGGAGCATCAGAGGAGCATCAGAGGAGGATCACAGGATCATCAGAGGAGCATCACAGGAGCATCAGAGGAGTATCAGAGGAGCATCAGAGGAGCATCAGAGGAGCATCAGAGGAGCATCAGAGGAGCATCAGAGGAGCCTCAGAGGAGCATCAGAGGAGCATCAGAGGAGCATCAGAGGAGCATCAGAGGAGCATCAGAGGAGCATCAGAGGATCAACAGAGTAGCATCAGAGGAGCATCAGAGGAGGATCAGAGGAGCATAAGAGGAGCATCAGAGGAGCATCAGAGGAGCATCAGAGGAGAATCAGAGGAGCATTAGATGAGCATCAGAGGAGCAGCAGAGGAGCATCAGAGGAGCATCACAGGAGCATCAGAGGAGCATCAGAGGAGCATCAGAGGAGCATCAGAGGAGCATCATAGGAGCATCAGAGGAGCATCAGAGGAGCATCAGAGGAGTATCAGAGGAGCATCAGAGGAGGATCAGAGGAGCATCAGAGGAGCATCAGAGGAGCCTCAGAGGAGCATCAGAGGAGCATCAGAGGAGCATCAGAGGAGCATCAGAGGAACATCAGAGGAACAGCAGAGGAGCATCACAGGAGCATCAGAGGAGCATCACAGGAGCATCAGAGGAGCATCAGAGGAGCATCAGAGGAGCATCAGAAGAGAATCAGAGGAGCCTCAGAGATGCCTCAGAGGAGCATCAGAGGAGCATCAGAGGAGCATCAGAGGAGCATCAGAGTAGCATCAGAGGAGCATCAGAGGAGCATCAGAGGAGGATCAGAGGAGCATCGGAGGAGCATCAGAGGAGCATCAGAGGAGGATCACAGGAGCATCAGAGGAGCATCACAGGAGCATCAGAGGAGCATCAGAGGAGCATCAGAGGAGCATCAGAGGAGCATCAGAGGAGCATCAGAGAAGCATCAGAGGAGCCTCAGAGGAGCATCAGAGGAGCATCAGAGGAGCATCAGAGGAGCATCAGAGGAGCATCAGAAGAGCATCAGAGGAGCAACAGAGTAGCATCAGAGGAGCATCAGAGGAGGATCAGAGGAGCATAAGAGGAGCATCAGAGGAGCATCAGAGGAGCATCAGAGGAGAATCAGAGGAGCATTAGATGAGCATCAGAGGAGCAGCAGAGGAGCATCAGAGGAGCATCACAGGAGCATCAGAGGAGCATCAGAGGAGCATCAGAGGAGCATCAGAGGTGGATCAGAGGAGCATCAGAGGAGCATCAGAGGAGCATCAGAGGAGCATCAGAGGAGAATCAGAGGAGCATCAGATGAGCATCAGAGGAGCAGCAGAGGAGCATCAGAGGAGCATCACAGGAGCATCAGAGGAGCATCAGAGGAGTATCAGAGGAGCATCAGAGGAGCATCAGAGGAGCATCAGAGGAGCATCAGAGGAGCATCAGAGGAGCCTCAGAGGAGCATCAGAGGAGCATCAGAGGAGCATCAGAGGAGCATCAGAGGAGGATCAGAGGAGCATCAGAGGAGCATCAGAGGAGCATCAGAGGAGCATCAGAGGAGAATCAGATCAGCATCAGAGGAGCAGCAGAGGAGCATCAGAGGAGCATCACAGGAGCATCAGAGGAGCATCAGAGGAGCATCAGAGGAGCATCACAGGAGCATCAGAGGAGCATCAGAGGAGCATCAGAGGAGGATCAGAGGAGCATCAGAGGAGAATCAGAGGAGCATCAGAGGAGGATCACAGGAGCATCAGAGGAGAATCACAGGAGCATCAGAGGAGCATCAGAGGAGCATCAGAGGAGCATCAGAGGAGCATCAGAGGAGCATCAGAGGAGCCTCAGAGGGGCATCAGAGGAGCATCAGAGGAGCATCAGAGGAGCATCAGAGGAGCAGCAGAGGAGGATCAGAGGAGCATCAGAGGAGCATCAGAGGAGCATCAGAGGAGCATCAGAGGAGCATCAGAGGAGCAACAGAGTAGCATCAGAGGAGCATCAGAGGAGGATCAGAGGAGCATAAGAGGAGCATCAGAGGAGCATCAGAGGAGCATCAGAGGAGCATCAGAGGAGAATCAGAGGAGCATCAGATGAGCATCAGAGGAGCAGCAGAGGAGCATCAGAGGAGCATCACAGGAGCATCAGAGGAGCATCAGAGGAGCATCAGAGGAGCATCAGAGGAGCATCAGAGGAGCATAAGAGGAGCCTCAGAGGAGCATCAGAGGAGCATTAGAGGAGCATCAGAGGAGGATCAGAGGAGCATCAGAGGAGCATCAGAGGAGCATCAGAGGAGCATCAGAGGGGCAGCAGAGAAGGATCAGAGGAGCATCAGAGGAGCGTCAGAGGAGCATCAGAGGAGCATCAGAGGAGCATCAGAGGAGCATCAGAGGAGCATCAGAGGAGCATCAGTGGAGCATCAGAGGAGCATCAGTGGAGCATCAGAGGAGGATCAGAGGAGCATCAGAGGAGCATCAGAGGAGCATCAGAGGAGCATCAGAGGAGCATCAGAGGAGCATCAGAGGAGCATCAGAGGAGCATCAGAGGAGCAGGAGCAGGAGCAGGAGCAGGAGCAGGAGCAGGAGCAGGAGCAGGAGCAGGAGCATCAGAGGAGCATCAGAGGAGCATCAGAGGAGCATCAGAGGAGCATCAGTGGAGCATCAGAGGAGGATCAGAGGAGCATCAGAGGAGCATCAGAGGAGCATTAGAGGAGCATCAGAGGAGCATCAGAGGAGCATCAGAGGAGCATCAGAGGAGCATCAGAGGAGGATCAGAGGAGCATCAGAGGAGCATCAGAGGAGCATCAGAGGAGCATCAGAGGAGCATCAGAGGAGCATCAGAGGAGCATCAGAGGAGGATCAGAGGAGCATCAGAGGAGCATCAGAGGAGCATCAGAGGAGCATCAGAGGAGCATCAGAGGAGCATCTGAGGAGCATCAGAGGAGTATCAGAGGAGCATCAGAGGAGCATCTGAGGAGCATCAGAGGAGTATCAGAGGAGCATCAGAGGAGCATCAGAGGTGCATCAGAGGAGCATCAGAGGTGCATCAGAGGAGCATCAGAGGAGCATCAGAGGAGCATCAGAGGAGCATCAGAGGAGCATCTGAGGAGCATCAGAGGAGTATCAGAGGAGCATCAGAGCAGCATCAGAGGAGCATCAGAGGAGCATCTGAGGAGCATCAGAGGAGTATCAGAGGAGAATCAGAGGAGCATCAGAGGTGCATCAGAGGAGCATCAGAGGTGCAGGAGCAGGAGCAGGAGCAGGAACAGGAGCAGGAGCAGGAGCAGGAGCAGGAGCAGGAGCAGGAGCAGGAGCAGGAGCAGGAGCAGGAGCAGGAGCAGGAGCAGGAGCAGGAGCAGGAGCAGGAGCAGGAGCAGGAGCAGGAGCAGGAGCAGGAGCAGGAGCAGGAGCATCAGAGGAGCATCAGAGGAGCATCAGAGGAGCATCAGAGGAGAATCAGAGGAGCATCAGAGGAGCATCAGAGGAGCATCAGAGGAGCATCAGAGGAGCATTACAGGAGCAAAACAGGAGCATCAGAGGAGCATCAGTGGAGCATCAGAGGAGGATCAGAGGATCATCAGAGGAGCATCAGAAGAGCATCAGAGGAGCATCAGCGGAGCATCAGAGGAGAATCAGAGGAGCATCAGAGGAGCATTACAGAGGCATCAGAGGAGCATCAGAGGAGCATCAGAGGAGCATCAGAGGAGCATCAGAGGAGCATCAGAGGAGCATCAGAGGAGCATCAGAGGAGCATCAGAGGAGCATCAGAGGAGCATCAGAGAAGCATCAGAGGAGCCTCAGAGGAGCATCAGAGGAGCATCAGAGGAGCATCAGAGGAGCATCAGAGGAGCATCAGAAGAGCATCAGAGGAGCAACAGAGTAGCATCAGAGGAGCATCAGAGGAGGATCAGAGGAGATTCAGAGGAGCATCAGAGGAGCATCAGAGGAGCATCAGAGGAGCATCAGAGGAGGATCAGAGGAGCATCAGAGGAGCATCAGAGGAGCATCAGAGGAGCATCAGAGGAGCATCAGAGGAGCATCTGAGGAGCATCAGAGGACTATCAGAGGAGCATCAGAGGAGCATCTGAGGAGCATCAGAGGAGTATCAGAGGAGCATCAGAGGAGCATCAGAGGTGCATCAGAGGAGCATCAGAGGTGCATCAGAGGAGCATCAGAGGAGCATCAGAGGAGCATCAGAGGAGCATCAGAGGAGCATCTGAGGAGCATCAGAGGAGTATCAGAGGAGCATCAGAGCAGCATCAGAGGAGCATCAGAGGAGCATCTGAGGAGCATCAGAGGAGTATCAGAGGAGAATCAGAGGAGCATCAGAGGTGCATCAGAGGAGCATCAGAGGTGCAGGAGCAGGAGCAGGAGCAGGAACAGGAGCAGGAGCAGGAGCAGGAGCAGGAGCAGGAGCAGGAGCAGGAGCAGGAGCAGGAGCAGGAGCAGGAGCAGGAGCAGGAGCAGGAGCAGGAGCAGGAGCAGGAGCAGGAGCATCAGAGGAGCATCAGAGGAGCATCAGAGGAGCATCAGAGGAGCATCAGAGGAGCATCAGAGGAGCATCAGAGGAGCATCAGAAGAGAATCAGAGGACCATTACAGGAGCATCACAGGAGCATCAGAGGAGCATCAGTGGAGCATCAGAGGAGGATCAGAGGATCATCAGAGGAGCATCAGAGGAGCATCAGAGGAGCATCAGCGGAGCATCAGAGGAGAATCAGAGGAGCATCAGAGGAGCATCACAGAGGCATCAGAGGAGCATCAGAGGAGCATCAGAGGAGCATCAGAGGAGCATCTAAGGAGCATCAGAGGAGTATCAGAGGAGCATCAGAGGAGCATCAGAGGTGCATCAGAGGAGCATCAGAGGTGCAGGAGCAGGAGCAGCAGCAGGAGCAGGAACAGGAGCAGGAGCAGGAGCAGGAGCAGGAGCAGGAGCAGGAGCAGGAGCAGGAGCAGGAGCAGGAGCAGGAGCAGGAGCAGGAGCAGGAGCAGGAGCATCAGAGGAGCATCAGAGGAGCATCAGAGGAGCATCAGAGGAGCATCAGAGGAGCATCAGAGGAGCATCAGAGGAGGATCAGAGGAGCATCAGAGGAGCATCAGAGGAGCATCAGAGGAGCATCAGAGGAGGATCAGAGGAGCATCAGAGGAGCATCAGAGGAGCATCAGAGGAGCATCAGAGGAGCATCAGAGGAGCATCAGAGGAGCATCAGAGGAGCATCAGAGGAGCATCATAGGAGCATCAGAGGAGCATCAGAGGAGCATCAGAGGAGTATCAGAGGAGCATCAGAGGAGGATCAGAGGAGCATCAGAGGAGCATCAGAGGAGCCTCAGAGGAGCATCAGAGGAGCATCAGAGGAGCATCAGAGGAGCATCAGAGGAACATCAGAGGAACAGCAGAGGAGCATCACAGGAGCATCAGAGGAGCATCACAGGAGCATCAGAGGAGCATCAGAGGAGCATCAGAGGAGCATCAGAAGAGAATCAGAGGAGCCTCAGAGGTGCCTCAGAGGAGCATCAGAGGAGCATCAGAGGAGCATCAGAGGAGCATCAGAGGAGCATCAGAGGAGCATCAGAGGAGGATCAGAGGAGCATCGGAGGAGCATCAGAGGAGCATCAGAGGAGGATCACAGGAGCATCAGAGGAGCATCACAGGAGCATCAGAGGAGCATCAGAGGAGCATCAGAGGAGCATCAGAGGAGCATCAGAGGAGCATCAGAGGAGCCTCAGAGGAGCATCAGAGGAGCATCAGAGGAGCATCAGAGGAGCATCAGAGGAGCATCAGAGGATCAACAGAGTAGCATCAGAGGAGCATCAGAGGAGGATCAGAGGAGCATAAGAGGAGCATCAGAGGAGCATCAGAGGAGCATCAGAGGAGAATCAGAGGAGCATTAGATGAGCATCAGAGGAGCAGCAGAGGAGCATCAGAGGAGCATCAGAGGAGCATCAGAGGAGCATCAGAGGAGCATCAGAGGAGCATCAGAGGAGCATCATAGGAGCATCAGAGGAGCATCAGAGGAGCATCAGAGGAGTATCAGAGGAGCATCAGAGGAGGATCAGAGGAGCATCAGAGGAGCATCAGAGGAGCCTCAGAGGAGCATCAGAGGAGCATCAGAGGAGCATCAGAGGAGCATCAGAGGAACATCAGAGGAACAGCAGAGGAGCATCACAGGAGCATCAGAGGAGCATCACAGGAGCATCAGAGGAGCATCAGAGGAGCATCAGAGGAGCATCAGAAGAGAATCAGAGGAGCCTCAGAGATGCCTCAGAGGAGCATCAGAGGAGCATCAGAGGAGCATCAGAGGAGCATCAGAGGAGCATCAGAGGAGCATCAGAGGAGCATCAGAGGAGGATCAGAGGAGCATCGGAGGAGCATCAGAGGAGCATCAGAGGAGGATCACAGGAGCATCAGAGGAGCATCACAGGAGCATCAGAGGAGAATCAGAGGAGCATCAGAGGAGCATCAGAGGAGCATCAGAGGAGCATCAGAGAAGCATCAGAGGAGCCTCAGAGGAGCATCAGAGGAGCATCAGAGGAGCATCAGAGGAGCATCAGAGGAGCATCAGAAGAGCATCAGAGGAGCAACAGAGTAGCATCAGAGGAGCATCAGAGGAGGATCAGAGGAGATTCAGAGGAGCATCAGAGGAGCATCAGAGGAGCATCAGAGGAGCATCAGAGGAGGATCAGAGGAGCATCAGAGGAGCATCAGAGGAGCATCAGAGGAGCATCAGAGGAGCATCAGAGGAGCATCTGAGGAGCATCAGAGGAGTATCAGAGGAGCATCAGAGGAGCATCTGAGGAGCATCAGAGGAGTATCAGAGGAGCATCAGAGGAGCATCAGAGGTGCATCAGAGGAGCATCAGAGGTGCATCAGAGGAGCATCAGAGGAGCATCAGAGGAGCATCAGAGGAGCATCAGAGGAGCATCTGAGGAGCATCAGAGTAGTATCAGAGGAGCATCAGAGCAGCATCAGAGGAGCATCAGAGGAGTATCTGAGGAGCATCAGAGGAGTATCAGAGGAGAATCAGAGGAGCATCAGAGGTGCATCAGAGGAGCATCAGAGGTGCAGGAGCAGGAGCAGGAGCAGGAACAGGAGCAGGAGCAGGAGCAGGAGCAGGAGCAGGAGCAGGAGCAGGAGCAGGAGCAGGAGCAGGAGCAGGAGCAGGAGCAGGAGCAGGAGCAGGAGCAGGAGCAGGAGCAGGAGCAGGAGCAGGAGCAGGAGCAGGAGCAGGAGCAGGAGCATCAGAGGAGCATCAGAGGAGCATCAGAGGAGCATCAGAGGAGCATCAGAGGAGCATCAGAGGAGCATCAGAGGAGCATCAGAGGAGCATCAGAGGAGCATCAG
The DNA here is from genome assembly GCF_036971445.1 of Narcine bancroftii. Taxonomy (NCBI): domain Eukaryota; kingdom Metazoa; phylum Chordata; class Chondrichthyes; order Torpediniformes; family Narcinidae; genus Narcine; species Narcine bancroftii. The sequence goes on along the minus strand of NC_091474.1, from coordinate 106,153,665 downwards.
AGGAGCATCAGAGGAGCATCAGAGGAGCATCAGAGGAGCATCAGAGAAGCATCAGAGGAGCCTCAGAGGAGCATCAGAGGAGCATCAGAGGAGCATCAGAGGAGCATCAGAGGAGCATCAGAAGAGCATCAGAGGAGCAACAGAGTAGCATCAGAGGAGCATCAGAGGAGGATCAGAGGAGATTCAGAGGAGCATCAGAGGAGCATCAGAGGAGCATCAGAGGAGCATCAGAGGAGGATCAGAGGAGCATCAGAGGAGCATCAGAGGAGCATCAGAGGAGCATCAGAGGAGCATCAGAGGAGCATCTGAGGAGCATCAGAGGAGCATCAGAGGAACATCAGAGGAACAGCAGAGGAGCATCACAGGAGCATCAGAGGAGCATCACAGGAGCATCAGAGGAGCATCAGAGGAGCATCAGAGGAGCATCAGAAGAGAATCAGAGGAGCCTCAGAGATGCCTCAGAGGAGCATCAGAGGAGCATCAGAGGAGCATCAGAGGAGCATCAGAGGAGCATCAGAGGAGCATCAGAGGAGGATCAGAGGAGCATCGGAGGAGCATCAGAGGAGCATCAGAGGAGGATCACAGGAGCATCAGAGGAGCATCACAGGAGCATCAGAGGAGCATCAGAGGAGCATCAGAGGAGCATCAGAGGAGCATCAGAGGAGCATCAGAGAAGCATCAGAGGAGCCTCAGAGGAGCATCAGAGGAGCATCAGAGGAGCATCAGAGGAGCATCAGAGGAGCATCAGAAGAGCATCAGAGGAGCAACAGAGTAGCATCAGAGGAGCATCAGAGGAGGATCAGAGGAGATTCAGAGGAGCATCAGAGGAGCATCAGAGGAGCATCAGAGGAGCATCAGAGGAGGATCAGAGGAGCATCAGAGGAGCATCAGAGGAGCATCAGAGGAGCATCAGAGGAGCATCAGAGGAGCATCTGAGGAGCATCAGAGGAGTATCAGAGGAGCATCACAGGAGCATCAGAGGAGCATCAGAGGAGTATCAGAGGAGCATCAGAGGAGCATCATAGGAGCATCAGAGGAGCATCAGAGGAGCATCAGAGGAGTATCAGAGGAGCATCAGAGGAGGATCAGAGGAGCATCAGAGGAGCATCAGAGGAGCCTCAGAGGAGCATCAGAGGAGCATCTGAGGAGCATCAGAGGAGCATCAGAGGAACATCAGAGGAACAGCAGAGGAGCATCACAGGAGCATCAGAGGAGCATCACAGGAGCATCAGAGGAGCATCAGAGGAGCATCAGAGGAGCATCAGAAGAGAATCAGAGGAGCCTCAGAGATGCCTCAGAGGAGCATCAGAGGAGCATCAGAGGAGCATCAGAGGAGCATCAGAGGAGCATCAGAGGAGCATCAGAGGAGCATCAGAGGAGGATCAGAGGAGCATCGGAGGAGCATCAGAGGAGCATCAGAGGAGGATCACAGGAGCATCAGAGGAGCATCACAGGAGCATCAGAGGAGCATCAGAGGAGCATCAGAGGAGCATCAGAGGAGCATCAGAGGAGCATCAGAGAAGCATCAGAGGAGCCTCAGAGGAGCATCAGAGGAGCATCAGAGGAGCATCAGAGGAGCATCAGAGGAGCATCAGAAGAGCATCAGAGGAGCAACAGAGTAGCATCAGAGGAGCATCAGAGGAGGATCAGAGGAGATTCAGAGGAGCATCAGAGGAGCATCAGAGGAGCATCAGAGGAGCATCAGAGGAGGATCAGAGGAGCATCAGAGGAGCATCAGAGGAGCATCAGAGGAGCATCAGAGGAGCATCAGAGGAGCATCTGAGGAGCATCAGAGGAGTATCAGAGGAGCATCAGAGGAGCATCTGAGGAGCATCAGAGGAGTATCAGAGGAGCATCAGAGGAGCATCAGAGGTGCATCAGAGGAGCATCAGAGGTGCATCAGAGGAGCATCAGAGGAGCATCAGAGGAGCATCAGAGGAGCATCAGAGGAGCATCTGAGGAGCATCAGAGGAGTATCAGAGGAGCATCAGAGCAGCATCAGAGGAGCATCAGAGGAGCATCTGAGGAGCATCAGAGGAGTATCAGAGGAGAATCAGAGGAGCATCAGAGGTGCATCAGAGGAGCATCAGAGGTGCAGGAGCAGGAGCAGGAGCAGGAACAGGAGCAGGAGCAGGAGCAGGAGCAGGAGCAGGAGCAGGAGCAGGAGCAGGAGCAGGAGCAGGAGCAGGAGCAGGAGCAGGAGCAGGAGCAGGAGCAGGAGCAGGAGCAGGAGCAGGAGCAGGAGCAGGAGCATCAGAGGAGCATCAGAGGAGCATCAGAGGAGCATCAGAGGAGCATCAGAGGAGCATCAGAGGAGCATCAGAGGAGCATCAGAGGAGCATCAGAGGAGCATTACAGGAGCAAAACAGGAGCATCAGAGGAGCATCAGTGGAGCATCAGAGGAGGATCAGAGGATCATCAGAGGAGCATCAGAAGAGCATCAGAGGAGCATCAGCGGAGCATCAGAGGAGAATCAGAGGAGCATCAGAGGAGCATTACAGAGGCATCAGAGGAGCATCAGAGGAGCATCAGAGGAGCATCAGAGGAGCATCAGAGGAGCATCAGAGGAGCATCAGAGGAGCATCAGAGGAGCATCAGAGGAGCATCAGAGGAGCATCAGAGAAGCATCAGAGGAGCATCAGAGGTGGATCAGAGGAGCATCAGAGGAGCATCAGAGGAGCATCAGAGGAGCATCAGAGGAGAATCAGAGGAGCATCAGATGAGCATCAGAGGAGCAGCAGAGGAGCATCAGAGGAGCATCACAGGAGCATCAGAGGAGCATCAGAGGAGTATCAGAGGAGCATCAGAGGAGCATCAGAGGAGCATCAGAGGAGCATCAGAGGAGCATCAGAGGAGCCTCAGAGGAGCATCAGAGGAGCATCAGAGGAGCATCAGCGGAGCATCAGAGGAGGATCAGAGGAGCATCAGAGGAGCATCAGAGGAGCATCAGAGGAGCATCAGAGGAGAATCAGATCAGCATCAGAGGAGCAGCAGAGGAGCATCAGAGGAGCATCACAGGAGCATCAGAGGAGCATCAGAGGAGCATCAGAGGAGCATCACAGGAGCATCAGAGGAGCATCAGAGGAGCATCAGAGGAGGATCAGAGGAGCATCAGAGGAGAATCAGAGGAGCATCAGAGGAGGATCACAGGAGCATCAGAGGAGCATCACAGGAGCATCAGAGGAGCATCAGAGGAGCATCAGAGGAGCATCAGAGGAGCATCAGAGGAGCATCAGAGGAGCATCAGAGGAGCCTCAGAGGGGCATCAGAGGAGCATCAGAGGAGCATCAGAGGAGCATCAGAGGAGCAGCAGAGGAGGATCAGAGGAGCATCAGAGGAGCATCAGAGGAGCATCAGAGGAGCATCAGAGGAGCATCAGAGGAGCAACAGAGTAGCATCAGAGGAGCATCAGAGGAGGATCAGAGGAGCATAAGAGGAGCATCAGAGGAGCATCAGAGGAGCATCAGAGGAGCATCAGAGGAGAATCAGAGGAGCATCAGATGAGCATCAGAGGAGCAGCAGAGGAGCATCAGAGGAGCATCACAGGAGCATCAGAGGAGCATCAGAGGAGCATCAGAGGAGCATCAGAGGAGCATCAGAGGAGCATAAGAGGAGCCTCAGAGGAGCATCAGAGGAGCATTAGAGGAGCATCAGAGGAGGATCAGAGGAGCATCAGAGGAGCATCAGAGGAGCATCAGAGGAGCATCAGAGGGGCAGCAGAGAAGGATCAGAGGAGCATCAGAGGAGCGTCAGAGGAGCATCAGAGGAGCATCAGAGGAGCATCAGAGGAGCATCAGAGGAACATCAGAGGAGCATCAGTGGAGCATCAGAGGAGCATCAGTGGAGCATCAGAGGAGGATCAGAGGAGCATCAGAGGAGCATCAGAGGAGCATCAGAGGAGCATCAGAGGAGCATCAGAGGAGCATCAGAGGAGCAGGAGCAGGAGCAGGAGCAGGAGCAGGAGCAGGAGCAGGAGCAGGAGCAGGAGCATCAGAGGAGCATCAGAGGAGCATCAGAGGAGCATCAGAGGAGCATCAGTGGAGCATCAGAGGAGGATCAGAGGAGCATTAGAGGAGCATCAGAGGAGCATTAGAGGAGCATCAGAGGAGCATCAGAGGAGCATCAGAGGAGCATCAGAGGAGCATCAGAGGAGGATCAGAGGAGCATCAGAGGAGCATCAGAGGAGCATCAGAGGAGCATCAGAGGAGCATCAGAGGAGCATCAGAGGAGCATCAGAGGAGGATCAGAGGAGCATCAGAGGAGCATCAGAGGAGCATCAGAGGAGCATCAGAGGAGCATCAGAGGAGCATCTGAGGAGCATCAGAGGAGTATCAGAGGAGCATCAGAGGAGCATCTGAGGAGCATCAGAGGAGTATCAGAGGAGCATCAGAGGAGCATCAGAGGTGCATCAGAGGAGCATCAGAGGTGCATCAGAGGAGCATCAGAGGAGCATCAGAGGAGCATCAGAGGAGCATCAGAGGAGCATCTGAGGAGCCTCAGAGGAGTATCAGAGGAGCATCAGAGCAGCATCAGAGGAGCATCAGAGGAGCATCTGAGGAGCATCAGAGGAGTATCAGAGGAGAATCAGAGGAGCATCAGAGGTGCATCAGAGGAGCATCAGAGTTGCAGGAGCAGGAGCAGGAGCAGGAACAGGAGCAGGAGCAGGAGCAGGAGCAGGAGCAGGAGCAGGAGCAGGAGCAGGAGCAGGAGCAGGAGCAGGAGCAGGAGCAGGAGCAGGAGCAGGAGCAGGAGCAGGAGCAGGAGCAGGAGCAGGAGCAGGAGCAGGAGCAGGAGCAGGAGCATCAGAGGAGCATCAGAGGAGCATCAGAGGAGCATCAGAGGAGCATCAGAGGAGCATCAGAGGAGCATCAGAGGAGCATCAGAGGAGCATCAGAGGAGCATTACAGGAGCAAAACAGGAGCATCAGAGGAGCATCAGTGGAGCATCAGAGGAGGATCAGAGGATCATCAGAGGAGCATCAGAAGAGCATCAGAGGAGCATCAGCGGAGCATCAGAGGAGAATCAGAGGAGCATCAGAGGAGCATTACAGAGGCATCAGAGGCGCATCAGAGGAGCATCAGAGGAGCATCAGAGGAGCATCTAAGGAGCATCAGAGGAGTATCAGAGGAGCATCAGAGGAGCATCAGAGGTGCATCAGAGGAGCATCAGAGGTGCAGGAGCAGGAGCAGCAGCAGGAGCAGGAGCAGGAGCAGGAGCAGGAGCAGGAGCAGGAGCAGGAGCAGGAGCAGGAGCAGGAGCAGGAGCAGGAGCAGGAGCAGGAGCAGGGGCAGGAGCATGAGCAGGAGCAGGAGCAGGAGCAGGAGCAGGAGCAGGAGCAGGAGCAGGAGCAGGAGCAGGAGCAGGAGCAGGAGCAGGAGCATCAAAGGAGCATCAGAGGAGCATCAGAGGAACATCAGAGGAGCATCAGAGGAGCATCAGAGGAGCATCAGAGGAGCATCAGAGGAGCATCAGAGGAGCATCAGAGGAGCATCAGAGGAGAATCAGAGGAGCATTACAGGAGCATCACAGGAGCATCAGAGGAGCATCAGTGGAGCATCAGAGGAGGATCAGAGGATCATCAGAGGAGCATCAGAGGAGCATCAGAGGAGCATCAGCGGAGCATCAGAGGAGAATCAGAGGAGCATCAAAGGAGCATCACAGAGGCATCAGAGGAGCATCAGAGGAGCATCAGAGGAGCATCAGAGGAGCATCTAAGGAGCATCAGAGGAGTATCAGAGGAGCATCAGAGGAGCATCAGAGGTGTATCAGAGGAGCATCAGAGGTGCAGGAGCAGGAGCAGCAGCAGGAGCAGGAACAGGAGCAGGAGCTGGAGCAGGAGCAGGAGCAGGAGCAGGAGCAGGAGCAGGAGCAGGAGCAGGAGCAGGAGCAGGAGCAGGAGCAGGAGCATCAGAGGAGCATCAGAGGAGCATCAGAGGAGCATCAGAGGAGCATCAGAGGAGCATCAGAGGAGCATCAGAGGAGGATCAGAGGAGCATCAGAGGAGCATCAGAGGAGCATCAGAGGAGCATCAGAGGAGCATCAGAGGAGCATCAGAGGAGCATCAGAGGAGCATCATAGGAGCATCAGAGGAGCATCAGAGGAGCATCAGAGGAGTATCAGAGGAGCATCAGAGGAGGATCAGAGGAGCATCAGAGGAGCATCAGAGGAGCATCAGAGGGGCAGCAGAGAAGGATCAGAGGAGCATCAGAGGAGCATCAGAGGAGCATCAGAGGAGCCTCAGAGGAGCATCAGAGGAGCATCAGAGGAGCATCAGAGGAGCATCAGAGGGGCAGCAGAGAAGGATCAGAGGAGCATCAGAGGAGCATCAGAGGAGCATCAGAGGAGCATCAGAGGAGCATCAGAGGAGCATCAGAGGAGCATCAGAGGAGCATCAGAGTAGCATCAGAGGAGCATCAGAGGAGCATCAGAGGAGCATCAGAGGAGGATCAGAGGAGCATAAGAGGAGCATCAGAGGAGCATCAGAGGAGCATCGGAGGAGAATCAGAGGAGCATCAGATGAGCATCAGAGGAGCAGCAGAGGAGCATCAGAGGAGCATCACAGGAGCATCAGAGGAGCATCAGAGGAGCATCAGAGGAGCATCAGAGGTGGATCAGAGGAGCATCAGAGGAGCATCAGAGGAGCATCAGAGGAGCATCAGAGGAGCATCAGATGAGCATCAGAGGAGCAGCAGAGGAGCATCAGAGGAGCATCACAGGAGCATCAGAGGAGTATCAGAGGAGTATCAGAGGAGCATCAGAGGAGCATCACAGGAGCATCAGAGGAGCATCAGAGGAGCATCAGAGGAGCCTCAGAGGAGCATCAGAGGAGCATCAGAGGAGCATCAGAGGAGCATCAGAGGAGGATCAGAGGAGCATCAGAGGAGCATCAGAGGAGCATCAGAGGAGCATCAGAGGAGCATCAGAGGAGAATCAGATCAGCATCAGAGGAGAAGCAGAGGAGCATCAGAGGAGCATCACAGGAGCATCAGAGGAGCATCAGAGGAGCATCACAGGAGCATCAGAGGAGCATCAGAGGAGCATCAGAGGAGCATCAGAAGAGCATCAGAGGAGCATCAGAGGAGCCTCAGAGGAGCATCAGAGGAGCATCAGAGGAGCATCAGAGGAGGATCAGAGGAGCATCAGAGGAGCATCAGAGGAGCAGGAGCAGGAGCAGGAGCAGGAGCAGGAGCAGGAGCATCAGAGGTCATCAGAGGAGCATCAGAGGAGCAGGAGCAGGAGCAGGAGCATCAGAGGAGCATCAGAGGAGCATCAGAGGAGCGTCAGAGGAGCATCAGAGGAGCATCAGAGGAGAATCAGAGGAGCATCAGAGGTGCATCAGAGGAGCATCAGAGGAGCCTCAGAGGAGCATCAGAGGAGCATCTGAGGAGCATCATTGGAGCATCAGAGGAGCATCAGAGGAGCATCAGAGGAGCAACAGAGGAGCATCAGAGGAGCATCAGAGGAGCATCTAAGGAGCATCAGAGGAGTATCAGAGGAGCATCAGAGGAGCATCAGAGGTGCATCAGAGGAGCATCAGAGGTGCAGGAGCAGGAGCAGCAGCAGGAGCAGGAACAGGAGCAGGAGCAGGAGCAGGAGCAGGAGCAGGAGCAGGAGCAGGAGCAGGAGCAGGAGCAGGAGCAGGAGCAGGAGCAGGAGCAGGAGCAGGAGCATCAGAGGAGCATCAGAGGAGCATCAGAGGAGCATCAGAGGAGCATCAGAGGAGCATCAGAGGAGCATCAGAGGAGGATCAGAGGAGCATCAGAGGAGCATCAGAGGAGCATCAGAGGAGCATCAGAGGAGGATCAGAGGAGCATCAGAGGAGCATCAGAGGAGCATCAGAGGAGCATCAGAGGAGCATCAGAAGAGCATCAGAGGAGCAACAGAGTAGCATCAGAGGAGCATCAGAGGAGGATCAGAGGAGCATAAGAGGAGCATCAGAGGAGCATCAGAGGAGCATCAGAGGAGAATCAGAGGAGCATTAGATGAGCATCAGAGGAGCAGCAGAGGAGCATCAGAGGAGCATCACAGGAGCATCAGAGGAGCATCAGAGGAGCATCAGTGGAGCATCAGAGGTGGATCAGAGGAGCATCAGAGGAGCATCAGAGGAGCATCAGAGGAGCATCAGAGGAGAATCAGAGGAGCATCAGATGAGCATCAGAGGAGCAGCAGAGGAGCATCAGAGGAGCATCACAGGAGCATCAGAGGAGCATCAGAGGAGTATCAGAGGAGCATCAGAGGAGCATCAGAGGAGCATCAGAGGAGCATCAGAGGAGCATCAGAGGAGCCTCAGAGGAGCATCAGAGGAGCATCAGAGGAGCATCAGAGGAGCATCAGAGGAGGATCAGAGGAGCATCAGAGGAGCATCAGAGGAGCATCAGAGGAGCATCAGAGGAGAATCAGATCAGCATCAGAGGAGCAGCAGAGGAGCATCAGAGGAGCATCACAGGAGCATCAGAGGAGCATCAGAGGAGCATCAGAGGAGCATCACAGGAGCATCAGAGGAGCATCAGAGGAGCATCAGAGGAGGATCAGAGGAGCATCAGAGGAGAATCAGAGGAGCATCAGAGGAGGATCACAGGAGCATCAGAGGAGCATCACAGGAGCATCAGAGGAGCATCAGAGGAGCATCAGAGGAGCATCAGAGGAGCATCAGAGGAGCATCAGAGGAGCATCAGAGGAGCCTCAGAGGGGCATCAGAGGAGCATCAGAGGAGCATCAGAGGAGCATCAGAGGAGCAGCAGAGGAGGATCAGAGGAGCATCAGAGGAGCATCAGAGGAGCATCAGAGGAGCATCAGAGGAGCATCAGAGGAGCAACAGAGTAGCATCAGAGGAGCATCAGAGGAGGATCAGAGGAGCATAAGAGGAGCATCAGAGGAGCATCAGAGGAGCATCAGAGGAGCATCAGAGGAGAATCAGAGGAGCATCATATGAGCATCAGAGGAGCAGCAGAGGAGCATCAGAGGAGCATCACAGGAGCATCAGAGGAGCATCAGAGGAGCATCAGAGGAGCATCAGAGGAGCATCAGAGGAGCATAAGAGGAGCCTCAGAGGAGCATCAGAGGAGCATTAGAGGAGCATCAGAGGAGGATCAGAGGAGCATCAGAGGAGCATCAGAGGAGCATCAGAGGAGCATCAGAGGGGCAGCAGAGAAGGATCAGAGGAGCATCAGAGGAGCGTCAGAGGAGCATCAGAGGAGCATCAGAGGAGCATCAGAGGAGCATCAGAGGAGCATCAGAGGAGCATCAGTGGAGCATCAGAGGAGCATCAGTGGAGCATCAGAGGAGGATCAGAGGAGCATCAGAGGAGCATCAGAGGAGCATCAGATTAGCATCAGAGGAGCATCAGAGGAGCATCAGAGGAGCATCAGAGGAGCATCAGAGGAGCAGGAGCAGGAGCAGGAGCAGGAGCAGGAGCAGGAGCAGGAGCAGGAGCAGGAGCATCAGAGGAGCATCAGAGGAGCATCAGAGGAGCATCAGAGGAGCATCAGTGGAGCATCAGAGGAGGATCAGAGGAGCATCAGAGGAGCATCAGAGGAGCATTAGAGGAGCATCAGAGGAGCATCAGAGGAGCATCAGAGGAGCATCAGAGGAGCATCAGAGGAGGATCAGAGGAGCATCAGAGGAGCATCAGAGGAGCATCAGAGGAGCATCAGAGGAGCATCAGAGGAGCATCAGAGGAGCATCAGAGGAGGATCAGAGGAGCATCAGAGGAGCATCAGAGGAGCATCAGAGGAGCATCAGAGGAGCATCAGAGGAGCATCTGAGGAGCATCAGAGGAGTATCAGAGGAGCATCAGAGGAGCATCTGAGGAGCATCAGAGGAGTATCAGAGGAGCATCAGAGGAGCATCAGAGGTGCATCAGAGGAGCATCAGAGGTGCATCAGAGGAGCATCAGAGGAGCATCAGAGGAGCATCAGAGGAGCATCTGAGGAGCATCAGAGGAGTATCAGAGGAGCATCAGAGCAGCATCAGAGGAGCATCAGAGGAGCATCTGAGGAGCATCAGAGGAGTATCAGAGGAGAATCAGAGGAGCATCAGAGGTGCATCAGAGGAGCATCAGAGTTGCAGGAGCAGGAGCAGGAGCAGGAACAGGAGCAGGAGCAGGAGCAGGAGCAGGAGCAGGAGCAGGAGCAGGAGCAGGAGCAGGAGCAGGAGCAGGAGCAGGAGCAGGAGCAGGAGCAGGAGCAGGAGCAGGAGCAGGAGCAGGAGCAGGAGCAGGAGCAGGAGCAGGAGCATCAGAGGAGCATCAGAGGAGCATCAGAGGAGCATCAGAGGAGCATCAGAGGAGCATCAGAGGAGCATCAGAGGAGCATCAGAGGAGCATCAGAGGAGCATTACAGGAGCAAAACAGGAGCATCAGAGGAGCATCAGTGGAGCATCAGAGGAGGATCAGAGGATCATCAGAGGAGCATCAGAAGAGCATCAGAGGAGCATCAGCGGAGCATCAGAGGAGAATCAGAGGAGCATCAGAGGAGCATTACAGAGGCATCAGAGGAGCATCAGAGGAGCATCAGAGGAGCATCAGAGGAGCATCTAAGGAGCATCAGAGGAGTATCAGAGGAGCATCAGAGGAGCATCAGAGGTGCATCAGAGGAGCATCAGAGGTGCAGGAGCAGGAGCAGCAGCAGGAGCAGGAGCAGGAGCAGGAGCAGGAGCAGGAGCAGGAGCAGGAGCAGGAGCAGGAGCAGGAGCAGGAGCAGGAGCAGGGGCAGGAGCATGAGCAGGAGCAGGAGCAGGAGCAGGAGCAGGAGCAGGAGCAGGAGCAGGAGCAGGAGCAGGAGCAGGAGCAGGAGCAGGAGCAGGAGCATCAAAGGAGCATCAGAGGAGCATCAGAGGAACATCAGAGGAGCATCAGAGGAGCATCAGAGGAGCATCAGAGGAGCATCAGAGGAGCATCAGAGGAGCATCAGAGGAGCATCAGAGGAGAATCAGAGGAGCATTACAGGAGCATCACAGGAGCATCAGAGGAGCATCAGTGGAGCATCAGAGGAGGATCAGAGGAGCATCAGCGGAGCATCAGAGGAGAATCAGAGGAGCATCAAAGGAGCATCACAGAGGCATCAGAGGAGCATCAGAGGAGCATCAGAGGAGCATCAGAGGAGCATCTAAGGAGCATCAGAGGAGTATCAGAGGAGCATCAGAGGAGCATCAGAGGTGTATCAGAGGAGCATCAGAGGTGCAGGAGCAGGAGCAGCAGCAGGAGCAGGAACAGGAGCAGGAGCAGGAGCAGGAGCAGGAGCAGGAGCAGGAGCAGGAGCAGGAGCAGGAGCAGGAGCAGGAGCAGGAGCAGGAGCATCAGAGGAGCATCAGAGGAGCATCAGAGGAGCATCAGAGGAGCATCAGAGGAGCATCAGAGGAGCATCAGAGGAGGATCAGAGGAGCATCAGAGGAGCATCAGAGGAGCATCAGAGGAGCATCAGAGGAGCATCAGAGGAGCATCAGAGGAGCATCAGAGGAGCATCATAGGAGCATCAGAGGAGCATCAGAGGAGCATCAGAGGAGTATCAGAGGAGCATCAGAGGAGGATCAGAGGAGCATCAGAGGAGCATCAGAGGAGCATCAGAGGGGCAGCAGAGAAGGATCAGAGGAGCATCAGAGGAGCATCAGAGGAGCATCAGAGGAGCATCAGAGGAGCCTCAGAGGAGCATCAGAGGAGCATCAGAGGAGCATCAGAGGAGCATCAGAGGGGCAGCAGAGAAGGATCAGAGGAGCATCAGAGGAGCATCAGAGGAGCATCAGAGGAGCATCAGAGGAGCATCAGAGGAGCATCAGAGGAGCATCAGAGGAGCATCAGAGTAGCATCAGAGGAGCATCAGAGGAGTATCAGAGGAGTATCAGAGGAGCATCAGAGGAGCATCACAGGAGCATCAGAGGAGCATCAGAGGAGCATCAGAGGAGCCTCAGAGGAGCATCAGAGGAGCATCAGAGGAGCATCAGAGGAGCATCAGAGGAGGATCAGAGGAGCATCAGAGGAGCATCAGAGGAGCATCAGAGGAGCATCAGAGGAGCATCAGAGGAGAATCAGATCAGCATCAGAGGAGCAGCAGAGGAGCATCAGAGGAGCATCACAGGAGCATCAGAGGAGCATCAGAGGAGCATCACAGGAGCATCAGAGGAGCATCAGAGGAGCATCAGAGGAGCATCAGAAGAGCATCAGAGGAGCATCAGAGGAGCCTCAGAGGAGCATCAGAGGAGCATCAGAGGAGCATCAGAGGAGGATCAGAGGAGCATCAGAGGAGCATCAGAGGAGCAGGAGCAGGAGCAGGAGCAGGAGCAGGAGCAGGAGCATCAGAGGTCATCAGAGGAGCATCAGAGGAGCAGGAGCAGGAGCAGGAGCATCAGAGGAGCATCAGAGGAGCATCAGAGGAGCGTCAGAGGAGCATCAGAGGAGCATCAGAGGAGCATCAGAGGAGCATCAGAGGTGCATCAGAGGAGCATCAGAGGAGCCTCAGAGGAGCATCAGAGGAGCATCTGAGGAGCATCATTGGAGCATCAGAGGAGCATCAGAGGAGCATCAGAGGAGCAACAGAGGAGCATCAGAGGAGCATCAGAGGAGCATCAGAGGAGCATCAGAGGAGCATCAGAGGTGCATCAGAGGAGCATCTGAGGAGCATCAGAGGAGCATCAGAGGAGCATCAGAGGAGCATCAGAGGAGCATCAGAGGAGCATCAGAGGAGCATCAGAGGAGCCTCAGAGGAGCATCAGAGGAGTATCAGAGGAGCATCAGAGGAGCATCAGAGGAGCATCAGAGGAGCATCAGAGGTGCATCAGAGGAGCATCTGAGGAGCATCAGAGGAGCATCATAGGAGCATCAGAGGAGCATCAGAGGTGCATCAGAGGAGCATCTGAGAAGCATCAGTGGAGCATCAGAGGAGCATCAGAGGAGCTTCAGACGTGCATCAGAGGAGCATCGAGCAGGAGCAGGAGCATCAGAGGTGCAGGAGCAGGAGCCGGAGCAGGAGCCGGAGCAGGAGCCGGAGCAGGAGCAGGTGCAGGAGCAGGAGCAGGAGCAGGAGCAGGAGCAGGGGCAGGAGCATGAGCAGGAGCAGGAGCAGGAGCAGGAGCAGGAGCAGGAGCAGGAGCAGGAGCAGGAGCAGGAGCAGGAGCAGGAGCAGGAGCAGGAGCAGGAGCATCAAAGGAGCATCAGAGGAGCATCAGAGGAACATCAGAGGAGCATCAGAGGAGCATCAGAGGAGCATCAGAGGAGCATCAGAGGAGATTCAGAGGAGCATCAGAGGAGCATCAGAGGAGCATCAGTGGAGCATCAGAGGAGGATCAGAGGAGCATCAGCGGAGCATCAGAGGAGAATCAGAGGAGCATCAGAGGAGCATCACAGAGGCATCAGAGGAGCATCAGAGGAGCATCAGAGGAGCATCAGAGGAGCATCTAAGGAGCATCAGAGGAGTATCAGAGGAGCATCAGAGGAGCATCAGAGGTGCATCAGAGGAGCATCAGAGGTGCAGGAGCAGGAGCAGCAGCAGGAGCAGGAACAGGAGCAGGAGCAGGAGCAGGAGCAGGAGCAGGAGCAGGAGCAGGAGCAGGAGCAGGAGCAGGAGCATCAGAGGAGCATCAGAGGAGCATCAGAGGAGCATCAGAGGAGCATCAGAGGAGCATCAGAGGAGCATCAGAGGAGGGTCAGAGGAGCATCAGAGGAGCATCAGAGGAGCATCAGAGGAGCATCAGAGGAGGATCACAGGAGCATCAGAGGAGCATCACAGGAGCATCAGAGGAGCATCAGCGGAGCATCAGAGGAGCATCAGAGGAGCATCAGAGGAGCATCAGAGGAGCATCAGAGGAGCATCAGAGGAGCATCAGAGGAGCATCAGAGGAGCATCAGAGGAGCAGCAGAGGAGGATCAGAGGAGCATCAGAGGAGCATCAGAGGAGCATCAGAGGAGCATCAGAGGTGGATCAGAGGAGCATCAGAGGAGCATCAGAGGAGCATCAGAGGAGCATCAGAGGAGAATCAGAGGAGCATCAGATGAGCATCAGAGGAGCAGCAGAGGAGCATCAGAGGAGCATCACAGGAGCATCAGAGGAGCATCAGAGGAGTATCAGAGGAGCATCAGAGGAGCATCAGAGGAGCATCAGAGGAGCATCAGAGGAGCATCAGAGGAGCCTCAGAGGAGCATCAGAGGAGCATCAGAGGAGCATCAGAGGAGCATCAGAGGAGGATCACAGGAGCATCAGAGGAGAATCACAGGAGCATCAGAGGAGCATCAGAGGAGCATCAGAGGAGCATCAGAGGAGCATCAGAGGAGCATCAGAGGAGCATCAGAGGAGCCTCAGAGGAGCATCAGAGGAGCATCAGAGGAGCATCAGAGGAGCATCAGAGGAGCAGCAGAGGAGGATCAGAGGAGCATCAGAGGAGCATCAGAGGAGCATCAGAGGAGCATCAGAGGAGCATCAGAGGAGCATCAGAGGAGAATCAGAGGAGCATCAGATGAGCATCAGAGGAGCAGCAGAGGAGCATCAGAGGAGCATCACAGGAGCATCAGAGGAGCATCAGAGGAGTATCAGAGGATCATCAGAGGAGCATCAGAGGAGCATCAGAGGAGCATCAGAGGAGCATCAGAGGAGCCTCAGAGGAGCATCAGAGGAGCATCAGAGGAGCATCAGAGGAGCATCAGAGGAGGATCAGAGGAGCATCAGAGGAGCATCAGAGGAGCATCAGAGGAGCATCAGAGGAGCATCAGAGGAGAATCAGATCAGCATCAGAGGAGCAGCAGAGGAGCATCAGAGGAGCATCACAGGAGCATCAGAGGAGCATCAGAGGAGCATCAGAGGAGCATCACAGGAGCATCAGAGGAGCATCAGAGGAGCATCAGAGGAGCATCAGAGGAGCATCAGAGGAGCATAAGAGGAGCCTCATAGGAGCATCAGAGGAGCATCAGAGGAGCATCAGAGGAGGATCAGAGGAGCATCAGAGGAGCATCAGAGGAGCAGGAGCAGGAGCAGGAGCAGGAGCAGGAGCAGGAGCATCAGAGGTCATCAGAGGAGCATCAGAGGAGCAGGAGCAGGAGCAGGAGCATCAGAGGAGCATCAGAGGAGCATCAGAGGAGCGTCAGAGGAGCATCAGAGGAGCATCAGAGGAGCATCAGAGGAGCATCAGAGGAGCATCAGAGGAGCATCAGTGGAGCATCAGAGGAGCATCAGTGGAGCATCAGAGGAGGATCAGAGGAGCATCAGAGGAGCATCAGAGGAGCATCAGAGGACCATCAGAGGAGCATCAGAGGAGCATCAGAGGAGCATCAGAGGACCATCAGAGGAGCAGGAGCAGGAGCAGGAGCAGGAGCAGGAGCAGGAGCAGGAGCAGGAGCAGGAGCATCAGAGGAGCATCAGAGGAGCATCAGAGGAGCATCAGAGGAGCATCAGTGGAGCATCAGAGGAGGATCAGAGGAGCATCAGAGGAGCATCAGAGGAGCATTAGAGGAGCATCAGAGGAGCATCAGAGGATCATCAGAGGAGCATCAGAGGAGCATCAGAGGAGGATCAGAGGAGCATCAGAGGAGCATCAGAGGAGCATCAGAGGAGCATCAGAGGAGCATCAGAGGAGCATCAGAGGAGCATCAGAGGAGGATCAGAGGAGCATCAGAGGAGCATCAGAGGAGCATCAGAGGAGCATCAGAGGAGCATCAGAGGAGCATCTGAGGAGCATCAGAGGAGTATCAGAGGAGCATCAGAGGAGCATCTGAGGAGCATCAGAGGAGTATCAGAGGAGCATCAGAGGAGCATCAGAGGTGCATCAGAGGAGCATCAGAGGTGCATCAGAGGAGCATCAGAGGAGCATCAGAGGAGCATCAGAGGAGCATCAGAGGAGCATCTGAGGAGCATCAGAGGAGTATCAGAGGAGCATCAGAGCAGCATCAGAGGAGCATCAGAGGAGCATCTGAGGAGCATCAGAGGAGTATCAGAGGAGAATCAGAGGAGCATCAGAGGTGCATCAGAGGAGCATCAGAGGTGCAGGAGCAGGAGCAGGAGCTGGAACAGGAGCAGGAGCAGGAGCAGGAGCAGGAGCAGGAGCAGGAGCAGGAGCAGGAGCAGGAGCAGGAGCAGGAGCAGGAGCAGGAGCAGGAGCAGGAGCAGGAGCAGGAGCAGGAGCAGGAGCAGGAGCAGGAGCAGGAGCAGGAGCAGGAGCATCAGAGGAGCATCAGAGGAGCATCAGAGGAGCATCAGAGGAGCATCAGAGGAGCATCAGAGGAGCATCAGAGGAGCATCAGAGGAGCATCAGAGGAGCATTACAGGAGCAAAACAGGAGCATCAGAGGAGCATCAGTGGAGCATCAGAGGAGGATCAGAGGATCATCAGAGGAGCATCAGAGGAGCATCAGAGGAGCATCAGCGGAGCATCAGAGGAGAATCAGAGGAGCATCAGAGGAGCATTACAGAGGCATCAGAGGAGCATCAGAGGAGCATCAGAGGAGCATCAGAGGAGCATCTAAGGATCATCAGAGGAGTATCAGAGGAGCATCAGAGGAGCATCAGAGGTGCATCAGAGGAGCATCAGAGGTGCAGGAGCAGGAGCAGCAGCAGGAGCAGGAACAGGAGCAGGAGCAGGAGCAGGAGCAGGAGCAGGAGCAGGAGCAGGAGCAGGAGCAGGAGCAGGAGCAGGAGCAGGGGCAGGAGCATGAGCAGGAGCAGGAGCAGGAGCAGGAGCAGGAGCAGGAGCAGGAGCAGGAGCAGGAGCAGGAGCAGGAGCAGGAGCAGGAGCATCAAAGGAGCATCAGATGAGCATCAGAGGAGCAGCAGAGGAGCATCAGAGGAGCATCACAGGAGCATCAGAGGAGCATCAGAGGAGCATCAGAGGAGCATCAGAGGAGCATCAGAGGTGCATCAGAGGAGCATCAGAGGAGCATCAGAGGAGCATCAGAGGAGGATCAGAGGAGCATCAGAGGAGGATCACAGGAGCATCAGAGGAGCATCAGAGGAGCATCAGAGGAGCATCAGAGGAGCATCAGAGGAGCATCAGAGGAGCATCAGAGGAGCATCAGAGGAGCATCAGAGGAGCCTCAGAGGAGCATCAGAGGAGCATCAGAGGAGCATCAGAGGAGCATCAGAGGAGCAGCAGAGGAGGATCAGAGGAGCATCAGAGGAGCATCAGAGGAGCATCAGAGGAGCATCAGAGGAGCATCAGAGGAGCATCAGAGGAGCATCAGAGGAGCAACAGAGGAGGATCAGAGGAGCATAAGAGGAGCATCAGAGGAGCATCAGAGGAGCATCAGAGGAGAATCAGAGGAGCATCAGATGAGCATCAGAGGAGCAGCAGAGGAGCATCAGAGGAGCATCACAGGAGCATCAGAGGAGCATCAGAGGAGCATCAGAGGAGCATCAGAGGTGGATCAGAGGAGCATCAGAGGAGCATCAGAGGAGCATCAGAGGAGCATCAGAGGAGAATCAGAGGAGCATCAGATGAGCATCAGAGGAGCAGCAGAGGAGCATCAGAGGAGCATCACAGGAGCATCAGAGGAGCATCAGAGGAGTATCAGAGGAGCATCAGAGGAGCATCAGAGGAGCATCAGAGGAGCCTCAGAGGAGCATCAGAGGAGCATCAGAGGAGCATCAGAGGAGCATCAGAGGAGGATCAGAGGAGCATCAGAGGAGCATCAGAGGAGCATCAGAGGAGCATCAGAGGAGCATCAGAGGAGAATCAGATCAGCATCAGAGGAGCAGCAGAGGAGCATCAGAGGAGCATCACAGGAGCATCAGAGGAGCATCAGAGGAGCATCAGAGGAGCATCACAGGAGCATCAGAGGAGCATCAGAGGAGCATCAGAGGAGCATCAGAGGAGCATCAGAGGAGCATAAGAGGAGCCTCAGAGGAGCATCAGAGGAGCATTAGAGGAGCATCAGAGGAGGATCAGAGGAGCATCAGAGGAGCATCAGAGGAGCAGGAGCAGGAGCAGGAGCAGGAGCAGGAGCAGGAGCAGGAGCATCAGAGGTCATCAGAGGAGCATCAGAGGAGCAGGAGCAGGAGCAGGAGCATCAGAGGAGCATCAGAGGAGCATCAGAGGAGCATCACAGGAGCATCAGAGGAGCATCAGAGGAGCATCAGAGGAGCATCAGAGGAGCATCTGAGGAGCATAAGAGGAGTATCAGAGGAGCATCAGAGCAGCATCAGAGGAGCATCAGAGGATCATCTGAGGAGCATCAGAGGAGTATCAGAGGAGAATCAGAGGAGCATCAGAGGTGCATCAGAGGAGCATCAGAGGTGCAGGAGCAGGAGCAGGAGCTGGAACAGGAGCAGGAGCAGGAGCAGGAGCAAGAGCAGGAGCAGGAGCAGGAGCAGGAGCAGGAGCAGGAGCAGGAGCAGGAGCAGGAGCAGGAGCAGGAGCAGGAGCAGGAGCAGGAGCAGGAGCAGGAGCAGGAGCAGGAGCAGGAGCAGGAGCAGGAGCATCAGAGGAGCATCAGAGGAGCATCAGAGGAGCATCAGAGGAGCATCAGAGGAGCATCAGAGGAGCATCAGAGGAGCATCAGAGGAGCATCAGAGGAGCATTACAGGAGCAAAACAGGAGCATCAGAGGAGCATCAGTGGAGCATCAGAGGAGGATCAGAGGATCATCAGAGGAGCATCAGAGGAGCATCAGAGGAGCATCAGCGGAGCATCAGAGGAGAATCAGAGGAGCATCAGAGGAGCATTACAGAGGCATCAGAGGAGCATCAGAGGAGCATCAGAGGAGCATCAGAGGAGCATCTAAGGAGCATCAGAGGAGTATCAGAGGAGCATCAGAGGAGCATCAGAGGTGCATCAGAGGAGCATCAGAGGTGCAGGAGCAGGAGCAGCAGCAGGAGCAGGAACAGGAGCAGGAGCAGGAGCAGGAGCAGGAGCAGGAGCAGGAGCAGGAGAAGGAGCAGGAGCAGGAGCAGGAGCAGGGGCAGGAGCATGAGCAGGAGCAGGAGCAGGAGCAGGAGCAGGAGCAGGAGCAGGAGCAGGAGCAGGAGCAGGAGCAGGAGCAGGAGCAGGAGCAGGAGCAGGAGCATCAAAGGAGCATCAGAGGAGCATCAGAGGAACATCAGAGGAGCATCAGAGGAGCATCAGAGGAGCATCAGAGGAGCATCAGAGGAGCATCAGAGGAGAATCAGAGGAGCATTACAGGAGCATCACAGGAGCATCAGAGGAGCATCAGTGGAGCATCAGAGGAGGATCAGAGGATCATCAGAGTAGTATCAGAGGAGCATCAGAGGAGCATCAGAGGAGCATCAGAGGAGCATCAGAGGAGCATCAGAGGAGCATCAGAGGAGCCTCAGAGGAGCATCAGAGGAGCATTAGAGGAGCATCAGAGGAGCATCAGAGGAGGATCAGAGGAGCATCAGAGGAGCATCAGAGGAGCATCAGAGGAGCATCAGAGGAGCATCAGAGGAGAATCAGATCAGCATCAGAGGAGCAGCAGAGGAGCATCAGAGGAGCATCACAGGAGCATCAGAGGAGCATCAGAGGAGCATCAGAGGAGCATCACAGGAGCATCAGAGGAGCATCAGAGGAGAATCAGATCAGCATCAGAGGAGCAGCAGAGGAGCATCAGAGGAGCATCACAGGAGCATCAGAGGAGCATCAGAGGAGCATCAGAGGAGCATCAGAGGAGCATCAGAGGAGCATCAGAGAAGCATCAGAGGAGCATCAGAGGAGCATCAGAGGAGCATCAGAGGAGCATCAGAGGAGCATCAGAGGAGCATCAGAGGAGCATCAGAGGAGCATTACAGGAGCATCACAGGAGCATCAGAGGAGCATCAGTGGAGCATCAGAGGAGGATCAAAGGATCATCAGAGGAGCATCAGAGGAGCATCAGAGGAGCATCAGCGGAGCATCAGAGGAGAATCAGAGGAGCATCAGAGGAGCATTACAGAGGCATCAGAGGAGCATCAGAGGAGCATCAGAGGAGCATCAGAGGAGCATCTAAGGAGCATCAGAGGAGTATCAGAGGAGCATCAGAGGAGCATCAGAGGTGCATCAGAGGAGCATCAGAGGTGCAGGAGCACGAGCAGCAGCAGGAGCAGGAACAGGAGCAGGAGCAGGAGCAGGAGCAGGAGCAGGAGCAGGAGCAGGAGCAGGAGCAGGAGCAGGAGCAGGGGCAGGAGCATGAGCAGGAGCAGGAGCAGGAGCAGGAGCAGGAGCAGGAGCAGGAGCAGGAGCAGGAGCAGGAGCAGGAGCAGGAGCAGGAGCAGGAGCAGGAGCATCAAAGGAGCATCAGAGGAGCATCAGAGGAACATCAGAGGAGCATCAGAGGAGCATCAGAGGAGCATCAGAGGAGCATCAGAGGAGCATCAGAGGAGCATCAGAGGAGCATCAGAGGAGAATCAGAGGAGCATTACAGGAGCATCACAGTAGCATCAGAGGAGCATCAGTGGAGCATCAGAGGAGGATCAGAGGAGCATCAGAGGAGCATCTAAGGAGCATCAGAGGAGTATCAGAGGAGCATCAGAGGAGCATCAGAGGTGCATCAGAGGAGCATCAGAGGTGCAGGAGCAGGAGCAGCAGCAGGAGCAGGAACAGGAGCAGGAGCAGGAGCAGGAGCAGGAGCAGGAGCAGGAGCAGGAGCAGGTGCAGGAGCAGGAGCAGGAGCAGGAGCAGGAGCAGGAGCATCAGAGGAGCATCAGAGGAGCATCAGAGGAGCATCAGAGGAGCATCAGAGGAGCATCAGAGGAGGATCAGAGGAGCATCAGAGGAGCATCAGAGGAGCATCAGAGGAGCATCAGAGGAGCATCAGAGGAGCATCAGAGGAGCATCAGAGGAGCATCAGAGGAGCATCATAGGAGCATCAGAGGAGCATCAGAGGAGCATCAGAGGAGTATCAGAGGAGCATCAGAGGAGGATCAGAGGAGCATCAGAGGAGCATCAGAGGAGCATCAGAGGAGCATCTGAGGAGCATCAGAGGAGTATCAGAGGAGCATCAGAGCAGCATCAGAGGAGCATCAGAGGAGCATCTGAGGAGCATCAGAGGAGTATCAGAGGAGAATCAGAGGAGCATCAGAGGTGCATCAGAGGAGCATCAGAGGTGCAGGAGCAGGAGCAGGAGCTGGAACAGGAGCAGGAGCAGGAGCAGGAGCAGGAGCAGGAGCAGGAGCAGGAGCAGGAGCAGGAGCAGGAGCAGGAGCAGGAGCAGGAGCAGGAGCAGGAGCAGGAGCAGGAGCAGGAGCAGGAGCAGGAGCAGGAGCATCAGAGGAGCATCAGAGGAGCATCAGAGGAGCATCAGAGGAGCATCAGAGGAGCATCAGAGGAGCATCAGAGGAGCATCAGAGGAGCATCAGAGGAGCATTACAGGAGCAAAACAGGAGCATCAGAGGAGCATCAGTGGAGCATCAGAGGAGGATCAGAGGATCATCAGAGGAGCATCAGAGGAGCATCAGAGGAGCATCAGCGGAGCATCAGAGGAGAATCAGAGGAGCATCAGAGGAGCATTACAGAGGCATCAGAGGAGCATCAGAGGAGCATCAGAGGAGCATCAGAGGAGCATCTAAGGAGCATCAGAGGAGTATCAGAGGAGCATCAGAGGAGCATCAGAGGTGCATCAGAGGAGCATCAGAGGTGCAGGAGCAGGAGCAGCAGCAGGAGCAGGAACAGGAGCAGGAGCAGGAGCAGGAGCAGGAGCAGGAGCAGGAGCAGGAGCAGGAGCAGGAGCAGGAGCAGGAGCAGGGGCAGGAGCATGAGCAGGAGCAGGAGCAGGAGCAGGAGCAGGAGCAGGAGCAGGAGCAGGAGCAGGAGCAGGAGCAGGAGCAGGAGCAGGAGCATCAAAGGAGCATCAGATGAGCATCAGAGGAGCAGCAGAGGAGCATCAGAGGAGCATCACAGGAGCATCAGAGGAGCATCAGAGGAGCATCAGAGGAGCATCAGAGGAGCATCAGAGGTGCATCAGAGGAGCATCAGAGGAGCATCAGAGGAGCATCAGAGGAGGATCAGAGGAGCATCAGAGGAGGATCACAGGAGCATCAGAGGAGCATCAGAGGAACATCAGAGGAGCATCAGAGGAGCATCAGAGGAGCATCAGAGGAGCATCAGAGGAGCATCAGAGGAGCATCAGAGGAGCCTCAGAGGAGCATCAGAGGAGCATCAGAGGAGCATCAGAGGAGCATCAGAGGAGCAGCAGAGGAGGATCAGAGGAGCATCAGAGGAGCATCAGAGGAGCATCAGAGGAGCATCAGAGGAGCATCAGAGGAGCATCAGAGGAGCATCAGAGGAGCAACAGAGGAGGATCAGAGGAGCATAAGAGGAGCATCAGAGGAGCATCAGAGGAGCATCAGAGGAGAATCAGAGGAGCATCAGATGAGCATCAGAGGAGCAGCAGAGGAGCATCAGAGGAGCATCACAGGAGCATCAGAGGAGCATCAGAGGAGCATCAGAGGAGCATCAGAGGTGGATCAGAGGAGCATCAGAGGAGCATCAGAGGAGCATCAGAGGAGCATCAGAGGAGAATCAGAGGAGCATCAGATGAGCATCAGAGGAGCAGCAGAGGAGCATCAGAGGAGCATCACAGGAGCATCAGAGGAGCATCAGAGGAGTATCAGAGGAGCATCAGAGGAGCATCAGAGGAGCATCAGAGGAGCATCAGAGGAGCATCAGAGGAGCCTCAGAGGAGCATCAGAGGAGCATCAGAGGAGCATCAGAGGAGCATCAGAGGAGGATCAGAGGAGCATCAGAGGAGCATCAGAGGAGCATCAGAGGAGCATCAGAGGAGCATCAGAGGAGAATCAGATCAGCATCAGAGGAGCAGCAGAGGAGCATCAGAGGAGCATCACAGGAGCATCAGAGGAGCATCAGAGGAGCATCAGAGGAGCATCACAGGAGCATCAGAGGAGCATCAGAGGAGCATCAGAGGAGCATCAGAGGAGCATCAGAGGAGCATAAGAGGAGCCTCAGAGGAGCATCAGAGGAGCATTAGAGGAGCATCAGAGGAGGATCAGAGGAGCATCAGAGGAGCATCAGAGGAGCAGGAGCAGGAGCAGGAGCAGGAGCAGGAGCAGGAGCAGGAGCATCAGAGGTCATCAGAGGAGCATCAGAGGAGCAGGAGCAGGAGCAGGAGCATCAGAGGAGCATCAGAGGAGCATCAGAGGAGCATCACAGGAGCATCAGAGGAGCATCAGAGGAGCATCAGAGGAGCATCAGAGGAGCATCTGAGGAGCATAAGAGGAGTATCAGAGGAGCATCAGAGCAGCATCAGAGGAGCATCAGAGGATCATCTGAGGAGCATCAGAGGAGTATCAGAGGAGAATCAGAGGAGCATCAGAGGTGCATCAGAGGAGCATCAGAGGTGCAGGAGCAGGAGCAGGAGCTGGAACAGGAGCAGGAGCAGGAGCAGGAGCAAGAGCAGGAGCAGGAGCAGGAGCAGGAGCAGGAGCAGGAGCAGGAGCAGGAGCAGGAGCAGGAGCAGGAGCAGGAGCAGGAGCAGGAGCAGGAGCAGGAGCAGGAGCAGGAGCAGGAGCAGGAGCAGGAGCATCAGAGGAGCATCAGAGGAGCATCAGAGGAGCATCAGAGGAGCATCAGAGGAGCATCAGAGGAGCATCAGAGGAGCATCAGAGGAGCATCAGAGGAGCATTACAGGAGCAAAACAGGAGCATCAGAGGAGCATCAGTGGAGCATCAGAGGAGGATCAGAGGATCATCAGAGGAGCATCAGAGGAGCATCAGAGGAGCATCAGCGGAGCATCAGAGGAGAATCAGAGGAGCATCAGAGGAGCATTACAGAGGCATCAGAGGAGCATCAGAGGAGCATCAGAGGAGCATCAGAGGAGCATCTAAGGAGCATCAGAGGAGTATAAGAGGAGCATCAGAGGAGCATCAGAGGTGCATCAGAGGAGCATCAGAGGTGCAGGAGCAGGAGCAGCAGC
Organism: Narcine bancroftii; assembly: GCF_036971445.1. Lineage (NCBI taxonomy): Eukaryota > Metazoa > Chordata > Chondrichthyes > Torpediniformes > Narcinidae > Narcine > Narcine bancroftii. The sequence continues at coordinate 106,129,852 of NC_091474.1, read as the reverse complement.
AGGAGCAGGAACAGGAGCAGGAGCAGGAGCAGGAGCAGGAGCAGGAGCAGGAGCAGGAGAAGGAGCAGGAGCAGGAGCAGGAGCAGGGGCAGGAGCATGAGCAGGAGCAGGAGCAGGAGCAGGAGCAGGAGCAGGAGCAGGAGCAGGAGCAGGAGCAGGAGCAGGAGCAGGAGCAGGAGCAGGAGCAGGAGCATCAAAGGAGCATCAGAGGAGCATCAGAGGAACATCAGAGGAGCATCAGAGGAGCATCAGAGGAGCATCAGAGGAGCATCAGAGGAGCATCAGAGGAGAATCAGAGGAGCATTACAGGAGCATCACAGGAGCATCAGAGGAGCATCAGTGGAGCATCAGAGGAGGATCAGAGGATCATCAGAGGAGTATCAGAGGAGCATCAGAGGAGCATCAGAGGAGCATCAGAGGAGCATCAGAGGAGCATCAGAGGAGCATCAGAGGAGCCTCAGAGGAGCATCAGAGGAGCATTAGAGGAGCATCAGAGGAGCATCAGAGGAGGATCAGAGGAGCATCAGAGGAGCATCAGAGGAGCATCAGAGGAGCATCAGAGGAGCATCAGAGGAGAATCAGATCAGCATCAGAGGAGCAGCAGAGGAGCATCAGAGGAGCATCACAGGAGCATCAGAGGAGCATCAGAGGAGCATCAGAGGAGCATCACAGGAGCATCAGAGGAGCATCAGAGGAGAATCAGATCAGCATCAGAGGAGCAGCAGAGGAGCATCAGAGGAGCATCACAGGAGCATCAGAGGAGCATCAGAGGAGCATCAGAGGAGCATCAGAGGAGCATCAGAGGAGCATCAGATAAGCATCAGAGGAGCATCAGAGGAGCATCAGAGGAGCATCAGAGGAGCATCAGAGGAGCATCAGAGGAGCATCAGAGGAGCATCAGAGGAGCATCAGAGGAGCATTACAGGAGCATCACAGGAGCATCAGAGGAGCATCAGTGGAGCATCAGAGGAGGATCAAAGGATCATCAGAGGAGCATCAGAGGAGCATCAGAGGAGCATCAGCGGAGCATCAGAGGAGAATCAGAGGAGCATCAGAGGAGCATTACAGAGGCATCAGAGGAGCATCAGAGGAGCATCAGAGGAGCATCAGAGGAGCATCTAAGGAGCATCAGAGGAGTATCAGAGGAGCATCAGAGGAGCATCAGAGGTGCATCAGAGGAGCATCAGAGGTGCAGGAGCACGAGCAGCAGCAGGAGCAGGAACAGGAGCAGGAGCAGGAGCAGGAGCAGGAGCAGGAGCAGGAGCAGGAGCAGGAGCAGGAGCAGGAGCAGGGGCAGGAGCATGAGCAGGAGCAGGAGCAGGAGCAGGAGCAGGAGCAGGAGCAGGAGCAGGAGCAGGAGCAGGAGCAGGAGCAGGAGCAGGAGCAGGAGCAGGAGCATCAAAGGAGCATCAGAGGAGCATCAGAGGAACATCAGAGGAGCATCAGAGGAGCATCAGAGGAGCATCAGAGGAGCATCAGAGGAGCATCAGAGGAGCATCAGAGGAGCATCAGAGGAGAATCAGAGGAGCATTACAGGAGCATCACAGTAGCATCAGAGGAGCATCAGTGGAGCATCAGAGGAGGATCAGAGGAGCATCAGAGGAGCATCTAAGGAGCATCAGAGGAGTATCAGAGGAGCATCAGAGGAGCATCAGAGGTGCATCAGAGGAGCATCAGAGGTGCAGGAGCAGGAGCAGCAGCAGGAGCAGGAACAGGAGCAGGAGCAGGAGCAGGAGCAGGAGCAGGAGCAGGAGCAGGAGCAGGTGCAGGAGCAGGAGCAGGAGCAGGAGCAGGAGCAGGAGCATCAGAGGAGCATCAGAGGAGCATCAGAGGAGCATCAGAGGAGCATCAGAGGAGGATCAGAGGAGCATCAGAGGAGCATCAGAGGAGCATCAGAGGAGCATCAGAGGAGCATCAGAGGAGCATCAGAGGAGCATCAGAGGAGCATCAGAGGAGCATCATAGGAGCATCAGAGGAGCATCAGAGGAGCATCAGAGGAGTATCAGAGGAGCATCAGAGGAGGATCAGAGGAGCATCAGAGGAGCATCAGAGGAGCCTCAGAGGAGCATCAGAGGAGCATCAGAGGAGCATCAGAGGAGCATCAGAGGAACATCAGAGGAACAGCAGAGGAGCATCACAGGAGCATCAGAGGAGCATCACAGGAGCATCAGAGGAGCATCAGAGGAGCATCAGAGGAGCATCAGAAGAGAATCAGAGGAGCCTCAGAGGTGCCTCAGAGGAGCATCAGAGGAGCATCAGAGGAGCATCAGAGGAGCATCAGAGGAGCATCAGAGGAGCATCAGAGGAGCATCAGAGGAGGATCAGAGGAGCATCAGAGGAGCATCAGAGGAGCATCAGAGGAGCATCAGAGGAGCATCAGAGAAGCATCAGAGGAGCATCAGAGGAGCATCAGAGGAGCATCAGAGGAGCATCAGAGGAGCATCAGAGGAGCATCAGAGGAGCATCAGAGGAGCATCAGAGGAGCATTACAGGAGCATCACAGGAGCATCAGAGGAGCATCAGTGGAGCATCAGAGGAGGATCAAAGGATCATCAGAGGAGCATCAGAGGAGCATCAGAGGAGCATCAGCGGAGCATCAGAGGAGAATCAGAGGAGCATCAGAGGAGCATTACAGAGGCATCAGAGGAGCATCAGAGGAGCATCAGAGGAGCATCAGAGGAGCATCTAAGGAGCATCAGAGGAGTATCAGAGGAGCATCAGAGGAGCATCAGAGGTGCATCAGAGGAGCATCAGAGGTGCAGGAGCACGAGCAGCAGCAGGAGCAGGAACAGGAGCAGGAGCAGGAGCAGGAGCAGGAGCAGGAGCAGGAGCAGGAGCAGGAGCAGGAGCAGGAGCAGGGGCAGGAGCATGAGCAGGAGCAGGAGCAGGAGCAGGAGCAGGAGCAGGAGCAGGAGCAGGAGCAGGAGCAGGAGCAGGAGCAGGAGCAGGAGCAGGAGCAGGAGCATCAAAGGAGCATCAGAGGAGCATCAGAGGAACATCAGAGGAGCATCAGAGGAGCATCAGAGGAGCATCAGAGGAGCATCAGAGGAGCATCAGAGGAGCATCAGAGGAGCATCAGAGGAGAATCAGAGGAGCATTACAGGAGCATCACAGTAGCATCAGAGGAGCATCAGTGGAGCATCAGAGGAGGATCAGAGGAGCATCAGAGGAGCATCTAAGGAGCATCAGAGGAGTATCAGAGGAGCATCAGAGGAGCATCAGAGGTGCATCAGAGGAGCATCAGAGGTGCAGGAGCAGGAGCAGCAGCAGGAGCAGGAACAGGAGCAGGAGCAGGAGCAGGAGCAGGAGCAGGAGCAGGAGCAGGAGCAGGTGCAGGAGCAGGAGCAGGAGCAGGAGCAGGAGCAGGAGCATCAGAGGAGCATCAGAGGAGCATCAGAGGAGCATCAGAGGAGCATCAGAGGAGGATCAGAGGAGCATCAGAGGAGCATCAGAGGAGCATCAGAGGAGCATCAGAGGAGCATCAGAGGAGCATCAGAGGAGCATCAGAGGAGCATCAGAGGAGCATCATAGGAGCATCAGAGGAGCATCAGAGGAGCATCAGAGGAGTATCAGAGGAGCATCAGAGGAGGATCAGAGGAGCATCAGAGGAGCATCAGAGGAGCCTCAGAGGAGCATCAGAGGAGCATCAGAGGAGCATCAGAGGAGCATCAGAGGAACATCAGAGGAACAGCAGAGGAGCATCACAGGAGCATCAGAGGAGCATCACAGGAGCATCAGAGGAGCATCAGAGGAGCATCAGAGGAGCATCAGAAGAGAATCAGAGGAGCCTCAGAGGTGCCTCAGAGGAGCATCAGAGGAGCATCAGAGGAGCATCAGAGGAGCATCAGAGGAGCATCAGAGGAGCATCAGAGGAGCATCAGAGGAGGATCAGAGGAGCATCAGAGGAGCATCAGAGGAGCATCAGAGGAGGATCACAGGAGCATCAGAGGAGCATCACAGGAGCATCAGAGGAGCATCAGAGGAGCATCAGAGGAGCATCAGAGGAGCATCAGAGGAGCATCAGAGGAGCAGCAGAGGAGGATCACAGGAGCATCAGAGGAGCATCACAGGAGCATCAGAGGAGCATCAGAGGAGCCTCAGAGGAGCATCAGAGGAGCATCAGAGGAGCATCAGAGGAGCATCAGAGGAGCAGCAGAGGAGCATCAGAGGAGCATCAGAGGAGCATCAGAGGAGCATCAGAGGAGCATCAGAGGAGGATCACAGGAGCATCAGAGGAGCATCACAGGAGCATCAGAGGAGCATCAGAGGAGCCTCAGAGGAGCATCAGAGGAGCATCAGAGGAGCATCAGAGGAGCATCAGAGGAGCAGCAGAGGAGGATCAGAGGAGCATCAGAGGAGCATCAGAGGAGCATCAGAGGAGCATCAGAGGAGCATCAGTGGAGTATCAGAGGAGCATCAGAGGAGGATCAGAGGAGCATCAGAGGAGCATCAGAGGAGCCTCAGAGGAGCATCAGAGGAGCATCAGAGGAGCATCAGAGGAGGATCAGAGGAGCATCAGAGGAGCATCAGAGGAGCCTCAGAGGAGCATCAGAGGAGCATCAGAGGAGCATCAGAGGAGCATCAGAGGAACATCAGAGGAACAGCAGAGGAGCATCACAGGAGCATCAGAGGAGCATCACAGGAGCATCAGAGGGGCATCAGAGGAGCATCAGAGGAGCATCAGAAGAGAATCAGAGGAGCCTCAGAGGTGCCTCAGAGGAGCATCAGAGGAGCATCAGAGGAGCATCAGAGGAGCATCAGAGGAGCATCAGAGGAGCATCAGAGGAGCATCAGAGGAGCATCAGAAGAGAATCAGAGGAGCCTCAGAGGTGCCTCAGAGGAGGATCACAGGAGCATCAGAGGAGCATCACAGGAGCATCAGAGGAGCATCAGAGGAGCATCAGAGGAGCATCAGAGGAGCATCAGAGGAGCATCAGAGGAGCAGCAGAGGAGGATCACAGGAGCATCAGAGGAGCATCACAGGAGCATCAGAGGAGCATCAGAGGAGCCTCAGAGGAGCATCAGAGGAGCATCAGAGGAGCATCAGAGGAGCATCAGAGGAGCAGCAGAGGAGCATCAGAGGAGCATCAGAGGAGCATCAGAGGAGCATCAGAGGAGCATCAGAGGAGGATCACAGGAGCATCAGAGGAGCATCACAGGAGCATCAGAGGAGCATCAGAGGAGCCTCAGAGGAGCATCAGAGGAGCATCAGAGGAGCATCAGAGGAGCATCAGAGGAGCAGCAGAGGAGGATCAGAGGAGCATCAGAGGAGCATCAGAGGAGCATCAGAGGAGCATCAGAGGAGCATCAGAGGAGCATCAGAGGAGCATCAGAGGAGCAACAGAGTAGCATCAGAGGAGCATCAGAGGAGGATCAGAGGAGCATAAGAGGAGCATCAGAGGAGCATCATAGGAGCATCAGAGGAGAATCAGAGGAGCATCAGATGAGCATCAGAGGAGCAGCAGAGGAGCATCAGAGGAGCATCACAGGAGCATCAGAGGAGCATCAGAGGAGCATCAGAGGAGCATCAGAGGTGGATCAGAGGAGCATCAGAGGAGCATCAGAGGAGCATCAGAGGAGCATCAGAGGAGAATCAGAGGAGCATCAGATGAGCATCAGAGGAGCAGCAGAGGTGCATCAGAGGAGCATCACAGGAGCATCAGAGGAGCATCAGAGGAGTATCAGAGGAGCATCAGAGGAGCATCAGAGGAGCATCAGAGGAGCATCAGAGGAGCATCAGAGGAGCCTCAGAGGAGCATCAGAGGAGCATCAGAGGAGCATCAGAGGAGCATCAGAGGAGGATCAGAGGAGCATCAGAGGAGCATCAGAGGAGCATCAGAGGAGCATCAGAGGAGAATCAGATCAGCATCAGAGGAGCAGCAGAGGAGCATCAGAGGAGCATCACAGGAGCATCAGAGGAGCATCAGAGGAGCATCAGAGGAGCATCACAGGAGCATCAGAGGAGCATCAGAGGAGCATCAGAGGAGGATCAGAGGAGCATCAGAGGAGCATCAGAGGAGCATCAGAGGAGGATCACAGGAGCATCAGAGGAGCATCACAGGAGCATCAGAGGAGCATCAGAGGAGCATCAGAGGAGCATCAGAGGAGCATCAGAGGAGCATCAGAGGAGCATCAGAGGAGCCTCAGAGGGGCATCAGAGGAGCATCAGAGGAGCATCAGAGGAGCATCAGAGGAGCAGCAGAGGAGGATCAGAGGAGCATCAAAGGAGCATCAGAGGAGCATCAGAGGAGCATCAGAGGAGCATCAGAGGAGCATCAGAGGAGCATCAGAGGAGCAACAGAGTAGCATCAGAGGAGCATCAGAGGAGGATCAGAGGAGCATAAGAGGAGGATCAGAGGAGCATCAGAGGAGCATCAGAGGAGCATCAGAGGAGAATCAGAGGAGCATCAGAGGAGCATCAGAGGAGCAGCAGAGGAGCATCAGAGGAGCATCACAGGAGCATCAGAGGAGCATCAGAGGAGCATCAGAGGAGCATCAGAGGTGGATCAGAGGAGCAGCAGAGGAGGATCAGAGTAGCATCAGAGGAGCATCAGAGGAGCATCAGAGGAGCATCAGAGGAGCATTAGAGGAGCATCAGAGGAGCAACAGAGAAGCATCAGAGGAGCATCAGAGGAGGATCAGAGGAGCATAAGAGGAGCATAAGAGGAGCATCAGAGGAGCATCAGAGGAGCATCAGAGGAGAATCAGAGGAGCATCAGATGAGTATCAGAGGAGCTGCAGAGGAGCATCAGAGGAGCATCACAGGAGCATCAGAGGAGCATCAGAGGAGCATCAGAGGAGCATCAGAGGTGGATCAGAGGAGCATCAGAGGAGCATCAGAGGAGCATCAGAGGAGCATCAGAGGAGAATCAGAGGAGCATCAGATGAGCATCAGAGGAGCAGCAGAGGAGCATCAGAGGAGCATCACAGGAGCATCAGAGGAGCATCAGAGGAGTATCAGAGGAGCATCAGAGGAGCATCAGAGGAGCATCAGAGGAGCATCAGAGGAGCATCAGAGGAGCCTCAGAGGAGCATCAGAGGAGCATCAGAGGAGCATCAGAGGAGCATCAGAGGAGGATCACAGGAGCATCAGAGGAGCATCACAGGAGCATCAGATGAGCATCAGAGGAGCATCAGAGGAGCATCAGAGGAGCATCAGAGGGGCATCAGAGGAGCATCAGAGGAGCCTCAGAGGAGCATCAGAGGAGCATCAGAGGAGCATCAGAGGAGCATCAGAGGAGCAGCAGAGGAGGATCAGAGGAGCATCAGAGGAGCATCAGAGGAGCATCAGAGGAGCATCAGAGGAGCATCAGAGGAGCATCAGAGGAGCATCAGAGGAGCAACAGAGTAGCATCAGAGGAGCATCAGAGGAGGATCAGAGGAGCATAAGAGGAGCATCAGAGGAGCATCAGAGGAGCATCAGAGGAGAATCAGAGGAGCATCAGATGAGCATCAGAGGAGCAGCAGAGGAGCATCAGAGGAGCATCACAGGAGCATCAGAGGAGCATCAGAGGAGCATCAGAGGAGCATCAGAGGTAGATCAGAGGAGCATCAGAGGAGCATCAGAGGAGCATCAGAGGAGCATCAGAGGAGAATCAGAGGAGCATCAGATGAGCATCAGAGGAGCAGCAGAGGAGCATCAGAGGAGCATCACAGGAGCATCAGAGGAGCATCAGAGGAGTATCAGAGGAGCATCAGAGGAGCATCAGAGGAGCATCAGAGGAGCATCAGAGGAGGATCACAGGAGCATCAGAGGAGCATCAGAGGAGCATCAGAGGAGCATCAGAGGAGCATCAGAGGAGCATCAGAGGAGCATCAGAAGAGAATCAGAGGAGCCTCAGAGGTGCCTCAGAGGAGGATCACAGGAGCATCAGAGGAGCATCACAGGAGCATCAGAGGAGCATCAGAGGAGCATCAGAGGAGCATCAGAGGAGCATCAGAGGAGCATCAGAGGAGCATCAGAGGAGCAGCAGAGGAGGATCACAGGAGCATCAGAGGAGCATCACAGGAGAATCAGAGGAGCATTAGAGGAGCCTCAGAGGAGCATCAGAGGAGCATCAGAGGAGCATCAGAGGAGCATCAGAGGAGCAGCAGAGGAGCATCAGAGGAGCATCAGAGGAGCATCAGAGGAGCATCAGAGGAGCATCAGAGGAGGATCACAGGAGCATCAGAGGAGCATCACAGGAGCATCAGAGGAGCATCAGAGGAGCCTCAGAGGAGCATCAGAGGAGCATCAGAGGAGCATCAGAGGAGCATCAGAGGAGCAGCAGAGGAGGATCAGAGGAGCATCAGAGGAGCATCAGAGGAGCATCAGAGGAGCATCAGAGGAGCATCAGAGGAGCATCAGAGGAGCATCAGAGGAGCAACAGAGTAGCATCAGAGGAGCATCAGAGGAGGATCAGAGGAGCATAAGAGGAGCATCAGAGGAGCATCAGAGGAGCATCAGAGGAGAATCAGAGGAGCATCAGATGAGCATCAGAGGAGCAGCAGAGGAGCATCAGAGGAGCATCACAGGAGCATCAGAGGAGCATCAGAGGAGCATCAGAGGAGCATCAGAGGTGGATCAGAGGAGCATCAGAGGAGCATCAGAGGAGCATCAGAGGAGCATCAGAGGAGAATCAGAGGAGCATCAGATGAGCATCAGAGGAGCAGCAGAGGAGCATCAGAGGAGCATCACAGGAGCATCAGAGGAGCATCAGAGGAGTATCAGAGGAGCATCAGAGGAGCATCAGAGGAGCATCAGAGGAGCATCAGAGGAGCATCAGAGGAGCATCAGAGGAGCATCAGAGGAGCATCAGAGGAGGATCAGAGGAGCATCAGAGGAGCATCAGAGGAGCATCAGAGGAGCATCAGAGGAGAATCAGATCAGCATCAGAGGAGCAGCAGAGGAGCATCAGAGGAGCATCACAGGAGCATCAGAGGAGCATCAGAGGAGCATCAGAGGAGCATCACAGGAGCATCAGAGGAGCATCAGAGGAGCATCAGAGGAGGATCAGAGGAGCATCAGAGGAGCATCAGAGGAGCATCAGAGGAGGATCACAGGAGCATCAGAGGAGCATCACAGGAGCATCAGAGGAGCATCAGAGGAGCATCAGAGGAGCATCAGAGGAGCATCAGAGGAGCATCAGAGGAGCCTCAGAGGGGCATCAGAGGAGCATCAGAGGAGCATCAGAGGAGCATCAGAGGAGCAGCAGAGGAGGATCAGAGGAGCATCAGAGGAGCATCAGAGGAGCATCAGAGGAGCATCAGAGGAGCATCAGAGGAGCATCAGAGGAGCATCAGATGAGCAACAGAGTAGCATCAGAGGAGCATCAGAGGAGGATCAGAGGAGCATAAGAGGAGCATCAGAGGAGCATCAGAGGAGCATCAGAGGAGCATCAGTGGAGAATCAGAGGAGCATCAGAGGAGCATCAGAGGAGCAGCAGAGGAGCATCAGAGGAGCATCACAGGAGCATCAGAGGAGCATCAGAGGAGCATCAGAGGAGCATCAGAGGTGGATCAGAGGAGCAGCAGAGGAGGATCAGAGGAGCATCAGAGGAGCATCAGAGGAGCATCAGAGGAGCATCAGAGGAGCATCAGAGGAGCATCAGAGGAGCATCAGAGGAGCAACAGAGTAGCATCAGAGGAGCATCAGAGGAGGATCAGAGGAGCATAAGAGGAGCATAAGAGGAGCATCAGAGGAGCATCAGAGGAGCATCAGAGGAGAATCAGAGGAGCATCAGATGAGCATCAGAGGAGCAGCAGAGGAGCATCAGAGGAGCATCACAGGAGCATCAGAGGAGCATCAGAGGAGCATCAGAGGAGCATCAGAGGTGGATCAGAGGAGCATCAGAGGAGCATCAGAGGAGCATCAGAGGAGAATCAGAGGAGCATCAGATGTGCATCAGAGGAGCAGCAGAGGAGCATCAGAGAAGCATCACAGGAGCATCAGAGGAGCATCAGAGGAGTATCAGAGGAGCATCAGAGGAGCATCAGAGGAGCATCAGAGGAGCATCAGAGGAGCATCAGAGGAGCCTCAGAGGAGCATCAGAGGAGCATCAGAGGAGCATCAGAGGAGCATCAGAGGAGGATCACAGGAGCATCAGAGGAGCATCACAGGAGCATCAGAGGAGCATCAGAGGAGCATCAGAGGAGCATCAGAGGAGCATCAGAGGAGCATCAGAGGAGCATCAGAGGAGCCTCGGAGGAGCATCAGAGGAGCATCAGAGGAGCATCAGAGGAGCATCAGAGGAGCAGCAGAGGAGGATCAGAGGAGCATCAGAGGAGCATCAGAGGAGCATCAGAGGAGCATCAGAGGAGCATCAGAGGAGCATCAGAGGAGCATCAGAGGAGCAACAGAGTAGCATCAGAGGAGCATCAGAGGAGGATCATAGGAGCATAAGAGGAGCATCAGAGGAGCATCAGAGGAGCATCAGAGGAGAATCAGAGGAGCATCAGATGAGCATCAGAGGAGCAGCAGAGGAGCATCAGAGGAGCATCACAGGAGCATCAGAGGAGCATCAGAGGAGCATCAGAGGAGCATCAGAGGTGGATCAGAGGAGCATCAGAGGAGCATCAGAGGAGCATCAGAGGAGCATCAGAGGAGAATCAGAGGAGCATCAGATGAGCATCAGAGGAGCAGCAGAGGAGCATCAGAGGAGCATCACAGGAGCATCAGAGGAGCATCAGAGGAGTATCAGAGGAGCATCAGAGGAGCATCAGAGGAGCATCAGAGGAGCATCAGAGGAGCATCAGAGGAGCCTCAGAGGAGCATCAGAGGAGCATCAGAGGAGCATCAGAGGAGCATCAGAGGAGGATCAGAGGAGCATCAGAGGAGCATCAGAGGAGCATCAGAGGAGCATCAGAGGAGCATCAGAGGAGAATCAGATCAGCATCAGAGGAGCAGCAGAGGAGCATCAGAGGAGCATCACAGGAGCATCAGAGGAGCATCAGAGGAGCATCAGAGGAGCATCACAGGAGCATCAGAGGAGCATCAGAGGAGCATCAGAGGAGCATCAGAGGAGCATCAGAGGAGCATAAGAGGAGCCTCAGAGGAGCATCAGAGGAGCATCAGAGGAGCATCAGAGGAGGATCAGAGGAGCATCAGAGGAGCATCAGAGGAGCAGGAGCAGGAGCAGGAGCAGGAGCAGGAGCAGGAGCATCAGAGGTCATCAGAGGAGCATCAGAGGAGCAGGAGCAGGAGCAGGAGCATCAGAGGAGCATCAGAGGAGTATCAGAGGAGCATCAGATGAGCATCAGAGGAGCATCAGAGGAGCATCAGAGGAGGATCAGAGGAGCATCAGAGGAGCATCAGAGGAGCCTCAGAGGAGCCTCAGAGGAGCATCAGAGGAGCATCAGAGGAGCATCAGAGGAGCATCAGAGGAGCATCAGAGGAGCATCAGAGGAGCCTCAGAGGAGCCTCAGAGGAGCCTCAGAGGAGCATCAGAGGACCATCAGAGGAGCATCAGAGGAGCATCAGAGGAGCATCAGAAGAGCATCAGTGGAGCATCAGAGGAGCATCAGAGGAGCATCAGGGGAGCATCAGAGGAGCAACAGAGGAGCATCAGAGGAGCATCAGAGGAGCATCAGAGGAGCATCAGAGGAGCATCAGAGGAGCATCAGAGGAGCATCAGAGGAACATCAGAGGAGCATCAGAGGAGCATCAGAGGAGCATCAGAGGAGCAGGAGCAGGAGCAGGAGCAGGAGCAGGAGCAGGAGCAGGAGCAGGAGCAGGAGCAGGAGCAGGAGCAGGAGCATCAGAGGAGCATCAGATGAGCAGGAGCAGGAGCAGGAGCAGGAGCAGGAGCAGGAGCAGGAGCAGGAGCAGGAGCAGGAGCAGGAGCATCAGAGGATCATAGGAAAAGCATCAGAGGAGCATCAGAGGAGCATCAGAGGAGAATCAGAGGAGCATCAGAGGAGCATCAGAGGAGGATCAGAGGAGCATCAGAGGAGCATCAGAGGAGCATCAGAGGAGCATCAGAGGAGCTTCAGAGGAGCATCAGAGGAGCTTCAGAGGAGCATCAGAGGAGCATCAGAGGAGCATCAGAGGAGCATCAGAGGAGCATCAGAGGAGGATCAGAGGAGCATCAGAGGAGCATCAGAGGAGCCTCAGAGGAGCATCAGAGGAGCATCAGAGGAGCATCAGAGGAGCATCAGAGGAGCATCAGAGGAGCATCAGACGAGCATCAGAGGAGGATCAGAGGAGCATCAGAGGTGCATCAGAGGAGCCTCAGAGGAGCATCAGAGGAGCAGCAGAGGAGCATCAGAGGAGGATCACAGGAGCATCAGAGGAGCATCACAGGAGCATCAGAGGAGCATCAGAGGAGCATCAGAGGAGAATCAGATCAGCATCAGAGGAGCAGCAGAGGAGCATCAGAGGAGCATCACAGGAGCATCAGAGGAGCATCAGAGGAGCATCAGAGGAGCATCACAGGAGCATCAGAGGAGCATCAGAGGAGCATCAGAGGAGCATCAGAGGAGCATCAGAGGAGCATAAGAGGAGCCTCAGAGGAGCATCAGAGGAGCATCAGAGGAGCATCAGAGGAGGATCAGAGGAGCATCAGAGGAGCATCAGAGGAGCAGGAGCAGGAGCAGGAGCAGGAGCAGGAGCAGGAGCATCAGAGGTCATCAGAGGAGCATCAGAGGAGCAGGAGCAGGAGCAGGAGCATCAGAGGAGCATCAGAGGAGTATCAGAGGAGCATCAGATGAGCATCAGAGGAGCATCAGAGGAGCATCAGAGGAGGATCAGAGGAGCATCAGAGGAGCATCAGAGGAGCCTCAGAGGAGCCTCAGAGGAGCATCAGAGGAGCATCAGAGGAGCATCAGAGGAGCATCAGAGGAGCATCAGAGGAGCATCAGAGGAGCCTCAGAGGAGCCTCAGAGGAGCCTCAGAGGAGCATCAGAGGACCATCAGAGGAGCATCAGAGGAGCATCAGAGGAGCATCAGAAGAGCATCAGTGGAGCATCAGAGGAGCATCAGAGGAGCATCAGGGGAGCATCAGAGGAGCAACAGAGGAGCATCAGAGGAGCATCAGAGGAGCATCAGAGGAGCATCAGAGGAGCATCAGAGGAGCATCAGAGGAGCATCAGAGGAACATCAGAGGAGCATCAGAGGAGCATCAGAGGAGCATCAGAGGAGCAGGAGCAGGAGCAGGAGCAGGAGCAGGAGCAGGAGCAGGAGCAGGAGCAGGAGCAGGAGCAGGAGCAGGAGCATCAGAGGAGCATCAGATGAGCAGGAGCAGGAGCAGGAGCAGGAGCAGGAGCAGGAGCAGGAGCAGGAGCAGGAGCAGGAGCAGGAGCATCAGAGGATCATAGGAAAAGCATCAGAGGAGCATCAGAGGAGCATCAGAGGAGAATCAGAGGAGCATCAGAGGAGCATCAGAGGAGGATCAGAGGAGCATCAGAGGAGCATCAGAGGAGCATCAGAGGAGCATCAGAGGAGCTTCAGAGGAGCATCAGAGGAGCTTCAGAGGAGCATCAGAGGAGCATCAGAGGAGCATCAGAGGAGCATCAGAGGAGCATCAGAGGAGGATCAGAGGAGCATCAGAGGAGCATCAGAGGAGCCTCAGAGGAGCATCAGAGGAGCATCAGAGGAGCATCAGAGGAGCATCAGAGGAGCATCAGAGGAGCATCAGACGAGCATCAGAGGAGGATCAGAGGAGCATCAGAGGTGCATCAGAGGAGCCTCAGAGGAGCATCAGAGGAGCAGCAGAGGAGCATCAGAGGAGGATCACAGGAGCATCAGAGGAGCATCACAGGAGCATCAGAGGAGCATCAGAGGAGCATCAGAGGGGCATCAGAGGAGCATCAGAGGAGCATCAGAGGAGCATCAGAGGAGCCTCAGAGGAGCATCAGAGGAGCATCAGAGGAGCATCAGAGGAGCATCAGAGGAACAGCGAGGAGCATCAGATGAGCATCAGAGGAGCATCACATGAGCATCAGAGGAGCATCAGAGGAGCATCACAGGAGCATCAGAGGAGCATCATTGGAGCATCAGTCGAGCATCAGAGGAACAGCAGAGGAGCATCAGATGAGCATCAGAGGAGCATCACAGGAGCATCAGAGGTGCATCAGAGGAGCATCACAGGAGCATCAGAGGAGCATCATTGGAGCATCAGAGGAGCATCAGAGGAGCATCAGAGGAGCATCAGAGGAGCATCAGAGGAGCATCAGAGGAGGATCAGAGGAGCATCAGAGGAGCATCAGAGGAGCATCAGAGGAGCATCAGAGAAGCATCAGAGGAGCATCAGAGGAGCATCAGAGGAGCATCAGAGGAGGATCAGAGGAGCATCAGAGGAGCATCAGAGGAGCCTCAGAGGAGTATCAGAGGAGCATCAGAGGAGCATCAGAGGAGCAGCAGAGGAGCATCAGAGGAGGATCACAGGAGCATCAGAGGAGCATCACAGGATCATCAGAGGAGCATCAGAGGAGCATCAGAGGAGCATCAGAGGAGCATCAGAGGAGCATCAGAGGAGCCTCAGAGGAGCATCAGAGGAGCATCAGAGGAGCATCAGAAGAGCATCAGAGGAGCATCAGAGGAGCATCAGAGGAGGATCAGAGGAGCATCAGAGGAGCATCAGAGGAGCATTAGAGGAGCATCAGAGGAGCATCAGAGGAGCATCAGAGGAGCATCAGAGGAGCATCAGAGGAGGATCAGAGGAGCATCAGAGGAGCATCAGAGGAGCATCAGAGGAGCATCAGAGGAGCATCAGAGGAGCATCAGAGGAGCATCAGAGGAGCATCAGAGGAGGATCAGAGGAGCATCAGAGGAGCATCAGAGGAGCATCAGAGGAGCATCAGAGGAGCATCAGAGGAGCATCTGAGGAGCATCAGAGGAGTATCAGAGGAGCATCAGAGAAGCATCTGAGGAGCATCAGAGGAGTATCAGAGGAGCATCAGAGGAGCATCAGAGGTGCATCAGAGGAGCATCAGAGGTGCATCAGAGGAGAATCAGAGGAGCATCAGAGGAGCATCAGAGGAGCATCAGAGGAGCATCTGAGGAGCATCAGAGGAGTATCAGAGGAGCATCAGAGGAGCATCAGAGGAGCATCAGAGGAGCATCTGAGGAGCATCAGAGGAGTATCAGAGGAGAATCAGAGGAGCATCAGAGGTGCATCAGAGGAGCATCAGAGGTGCAGGAGCAGGAGCAGGAGCAGGAACAGGAGCAGGAGCAGGAGCAGGAGCAGGAGCAGGAGCAGGAGCAGGAGCAGGAGCAGGAGCAGGAGCAGGAGCAGGAGCAGGAGCAGGAGCAGGAGCAGGAGCAGGAGCAGGAGCAGGAGCAGGAGCAGGAGCAGGAGCATCAGAGGAGCATCAGAGGAGCATCAGAGGAGCATCAGATGAGCAACAGAGTAGCATCAGAGGAGCATCAGAGGAGGATCAGAGGAGCATAAGAGGAGCATCAGAGGAGCATCAGAGGAGCATCAGAGGAGCATCAGAGGAGCATCAGATGAGCATCAGAGGAGCAGCAGAGGAGCATCAGAGGAGCATCACAGGAGCATCAGAGGAGCATCAGAGGAGCATCAGAGGAGCATCAGAGGTGGATCAGAGGAGCATCAGAGGAGCATCAGAGGAGCATCAGAGGAGCATCAGAGGAGAATCAGAGGAGCATCAGATGAGCATCAGAGGAGCAGCAGAGGAGCATCAGAGGAGCATCACAGGAGCATCAGAGGAGCATCAGAGGAGTATCAGAGGAGCATCAGAGGAGCATCAGAGGAGCATCAGAGGAGCATCAGAGGAGCATCAGAGGAGCCTCAGAGGAGCATCAGAGGAGCATCAGAGGAGCATCAGAGGAGCATCAGAGGAGGATCAGAGGAGCATCAGAGGAGCATCAGAGGAGCATCAGAGGAGCATCAGAGGAGCATCAGAGGAGAATCAGATCAGCATCAGAGGAGCAGCAGAGGAGCATCAGAGGAGCATCACAGGAGCATCAGAGGAGCATCAGAGGAGCATCAGAGGAGCATCACAGGAGCATCAGAGGAGCATCAGAGGAGCATCAGAGGAGCATCAGAGGAGCATCAGAGGAGCATAAGAGGAGCCTCAGAGGAGCATCAGAGGAGCATCAGAGGAGCATCAGAGGAGGATCAGAGGAGCATCAGAGGAGCAGGAGCAGGAGCAGGAGCAGGAGCAGGAGCAGGAGCATCAGAGGTCATCAGAGGAGCATCAGAGGAGCAGGAGCAGGAGCAGGAGCATCAGAGGAGCATCAGAGGAGTATCAGAGGAGCATCAGATGAGCATCAGAGGAGCATCAGAGGAGCATCAGAGGAGGATCAGAGGAGCATCAGAGGAGCATCAGAGGAGCCTCAGAGGAGCCTCAGAGGAGCATCAGAGGAGCATCAGAGGAGCATCAGAGGAGCATCAGAGGAGCATCAGAGGAGCATCAGAGGAGCCTCAGAGGAGCCTCAGAGGAGCCTCAGAGGAGCATCAGAGGACCATCAGAGGAGCATCAGAGGAGCATCAGAGGAGCATCAGAAGAGCATCAGTGGAGCATCAGAGGAGCATCAGAGGAGCATCAGGGGAGCATCAGAGGAGCAACAGAGGAGCATCAGAGGAGCATCAGAGGAGCATCAGAGGAGCATCAGAGGAGCATCAGAGGAGCATCAGAGGAGCATCAGAGGAACATCAGAGGAGCATCAGAGGAGCATCAGAGGAGCATCAGAGGAGCAGGAGCAGGAGCAGGAGCAGGAGCATCAGAGGAGCATCAGATGAGCAGGAGCAGGAGCAGGAGCAGGAGCAGGAGCAGGAGCAGGAGCAGGAGCAGGAGCAGGAGCAGGAGCAGGAGCATCAGAGGATCATAGGAAAAGCATCAGAGGAGCATCAGAGGAGCATCAGAGGAGAATCAGAGGAGCATCAGAGGAGCATCAGAGGAGGATCAGAGGAGCATCAGAGGAGCATCAGAGGAGCATCAGAGGAGCATCAGAGGAGCTTCAGAGGAGCATCAGAGGAGCTTCAGAGGAGCATCAGAGGAGCATCAGAGGAGCATCAGAGGAGCATCAGAGGAGCATCAGAGGAGGATCAGAGGAGCATCAGAGGAGCATCAGAGGAGCCTCAGAGGAGCATCAGAGGAGCATCAGAGGAGCATCAGAGGAGCATCAGAGGAGCATCAGAGGAGCATCAGACGAGCATCAGAGGAGGATCAGAGGAGCATCAGAGGTGCATCAGAGGAGCCTCAGAGGAGCATCAGAGGAGCAGCAGAGGAGCATCAGAGGAGGATCACAGGAGCATCAGAGGAGCATCACAGGAGCATCAGAGGAGCATCAGAGGAGCATCAGAGGGGCATCAGAGGAGCATCAGAGGAGCATCAGAGGAGCATCAGAGGAGCATCAGAGGAGCCTCAGAGGAGCATCAGAGGAGCATCAGAGGAGCATCAGAGGAGCATCAGAGGAACAGCGAGGAGCATCAGATGAGCATCAGAGGAGCATCACATGAGCATCAGAGGAGCATCAGAGGAGCATCACAGGAGCATCAGAGGAGCATCATTGGAGCATCAGTCGAGCATCAGAGGAACAGCAGAGGAGCATCAGATGAGCATCAGAGGAGCATCACAGGAGCATCAGAGGTGCTTCAGAGGAGCATCACAGGAGCATCAGAGGAGCATCATTGGAGCATCAGAGGAGCATCAGAGGAGCATCAGAGGAGCATCAGAGGAGCATCAGAGGAGCATCAGAGGAGGATCAGAGGAGCATCAGAGGAGCATCAGAGGAGCATCAGAGGAGCATCAGAGGAGCATCAGAGGAGCATCTGAGGAGCATCAGAGGAGTATCAGAGGAGCATCAGAGAAGCATCTGAGGAGCATCAGAGGAGTATCAGAGGAGCATCAGAGGAGCATCAGAGGTGCATCAGAGGAGCATCAGAGGTGCATCAGAGGAGAATCAGAGGAGCATCAGAGGAGCATCAGAGGAGCATCAGAGGAGCATCTGAGGAGCATCAGAGGAGTATCAGAGGAGCATCAGAGGAGCATCAGAGGAGCATCAGAGGAGAATCAGAGGAGCATCAGATGAGCATCAGAGGAGCAGCAGAGGAGCATCAGAGGAGCATCACAGGAGCATCAGAGGAGCATCAGAGGAGCATCAGAGGAGGATCAGAGGTGGATCAGAGGAGCATCAGAGGAGCATCAGAGGAGCATCAGAGGAGCATCAGAGGAGAATCAGAGGAGCATCAGATGAGCATCAGAGGAGCAGCAGAGGAGCATCAGAGGAGCATCACAGGAGCATCAGAGGAGCATCAGAGGAGTATCAGAGGAGCATCAGAGGAGCATCAGAGGAGCATCAGAGGAGCATCAGAGGAGCATCAGAGGAGCCTCAGAGGAGCATCAGAGGAGCATCAGAGGAGCATCAGAGGAGCATCAGAGGAGGATCAGAGGAGCATCAGAGGAGCATCAGAGGAGCATCAGAGGAGCATCAGAGGAGCATCAGAGGAGAATCAGATCAGCATCAGAGGAGCAGCAGAGGAGCATCAGAGGAGCATCACAGGAGCATCAGAGGAGCATCAGAGGAGCATCAGAGGAGCATCACAGGAGCATCAGAGGAGCATCAGAGGAGCATCAGAGGAGCATCAGAGGAGCATCAGAGGAGCATAAGAGGAGCCTCAGAGGAGCATCAGAGGAGCATCAGAGGAGCATCAGAGGAGGATCAGAGGAGCATCAGAGGAGCATCAGAGGAGCAGGAGCAGGAGCAGGAGCAGGAGCAGGAGCAGGAGCATCAGAGGTCATCAGAGGAGCATCAGAGGAGCAGGAGCAGGAGCAGGAGCATCAGAGGAGCATCAGAGGAGTATCAGAGGAGCATCAGATGAGCTTCAGAGGAGCATCAGAGGAGCATCAGAGGAGGATCAGAGGAGCATCAGAGGAGCATCAGAGGAGCCTCAGAGGAGCCTCAGAGGAGCATCAGAGGAGCATCAGAGGAGCATCAGAGGAGCATCAGAGGAGCATCAGAGGAGCATCAGAGGAGCCCCAGAGGAGCCTCAGAGGAGCCTCAGAGGAGCATCAGAGGACCATCAGAGGAGCATCAGAGGAGCATCAGAGGAGCATCAGAAGAGCATCAGTGGAGCATCAGAGGAGCATCAGAGGAGCATCAGGGGAGCATCAGAGGAGCAACAGAGGAGCATCAGAGGAGCATCAGAGGAGCATCAGAGGAGCATCAGAGGAGCATCAGAGGAGCATCAGAGGAGCATCAGAGGAACATCAGAGGAGCATCAGAGGAGCATCAGAGGAGCATCAGAGGAGCAGGAGCAGGAGCAGGAGCAGGAGCAGGAGCAGGAGCAGGAGCAGGAGCAGGAGCAGGAGCAGGAGCAGGAGCATCAGAGGAGCATCAGATGAGCAGGAGCAGGAGCAGGAGCAGGAGCAGGAGCAGGAGCAGGAGCAGGAGCAGGAGCAGGAGCAGGAGCAGGAGCATCAGAGGATCATAGGAAAAGCATCAGAGGAGCATCAGAGGAGCATCAGAGGAGAATCAGAGGAGCATCAGAGGAGCATCAGAGGAGGATCAGAGGAGCATCAGAGGAGCATCAGAGGAGCATCAGAGGAGCATCAGAGGAGCTTCAGAGGAGCATCAGAGGAGCTTCAGAGGAGCATCAGAGGAGCATCAGAGGAGCATCAGAGGAGCATCAGAGGAGCATCAGAGGAGGATCAGAGGAGCATCAGAGGAGCATCAGAGGAGCCTCAGAGGAGCATCAGAGGAGCATCAGAGGAGCATCAGAGGAGCATCAGAGGAGCATCAGACGAGCATCAGAGGAGGATCAGAGGAGCATCAGAGGTGCATCAGAGGAGCCTCAGAGGAGCATCAGAGGAGCAGCAGAGGAGCATCAGAGGAGGATCACAGGAGCATCAGAGGAGCATCACAGGAGCATCAGAGGAGCATCAGAGGAGCATCAGAGGGGCATCAGAGGAGCATCAGAGGAGCATCAGAGGAGCATCAGAGGAGCATCAGAGGAGCCTCAGAGGAGCATCAGAGGAGCATCAGAGGAGCATCAGAGGAGCATCAGAGGAACAGCGAGGAGCATCAGATGAGCATCAGAGGAGCATCACATGAGCATCAGAGGAGCATCAGAGGAGCATCACAGGAGCATCAGAGGAGCATCATTGGAGCATCAGTCGAGCATCAGAGGAACAGCAGAGGAGCATCAGATGAGCATCAGAGGAGCATCACAGGAGCATCAGAGGTGCATCAGAGGAGCATCACAGGAGCATCAGAGGAGCATCATTGGAGCATCAGAGGAGCATCAGAGGAGCATCAGAGGAGCATCAGAGGAGCATCAGAGGAGCATCAGAGGAGGATCAGAGGAGCATCAGAGGAGCATCAGAGGAGCATCAGAGGAGCATCAGAGAAGCATCAGAGGAGCATCAGAGGAGCATCAGAGGAGCATCAGAGGAGGATCAGAGGAGCATCAGAGGAGCATCAGAGGAGCCTCAGAGGAGCATCAGAGGAGCATCAGAGGAGCATCAGAGGAGCATCAGAGGAGCAGCAGAGGAGCATCAGAGGAGGATCACAGGAGCATCAGAGGAGCATCACAGGATCATCAGAGGAGCATCAGAGGAGCATCAGAGGAGCATCAGAGGAGCATCAGAGGAGCATCAGAGGAGCCTCAGAGGAGCATCAGAGGAGCATCAGAGGAGCATCAGAAGAGCATCAGAGGAGCATCAGAGGAGCATCAGAGGAGGATCAGAGGAGCATCAGAGGAGCATCAGAGGAGCATTAGAGGAGCATCAGAGGAGCATCAGAGGAGCATCAGAGGAGCATCAGAGGAGCATCAGAGGAGGATCAGAGGAGCATCAGAGGAGCATCAGAGGAGCATCAGAGGAGCATCAGAGGAGCATCAGAGGAGAATCAGAGGAGCATCAGAGGAGCATCAGAGGAGGATCAGAGGAGCATCAGAGGAGCATCAGAGGAGCATCAGAGGAGCATCAGAGGAGCATCAGAGGAGCATCTGAGGAGCATCAGAGGAGTATCAGAGGAGCATCAGAGAAGCATCTGAGGAGCATCAGAGGAGTATCAGAGGAGCATCAGAGGAGCATCAGAGGTGCATCAGAGGAGCATCAGAGGTGCATCAGAGGAGAATCAGAGGAGCATCAGAGGAGCATCAGAGGAGCATCAGAGGAGCATCTGAGGAGCATCAGAGGAGTATCAGAGGAGCATCAGAGGAGCATCAGAGGAGCATCAGAGGAGCATCTGAGGAGCATCAGAGGAGTATCAGAGGAGAATCAGAGGAGCATCAGAGGTGCATCAGAGGAGCATCAGAGGTGCAGGAGCAGGAGCAGGAGCAGGAACAGGAGCAGGAGCAGGAGCAGGAGCAGGAGCAGGAGCAGGAGCAGGAGCAGGAGCAGGAGCAGGAGCAGGAGCAGGAGCAGGAGCAGGAGCAGGAGCAGGAGCAGGAGCAGGAGCAGGAGCAGGAGCAGGAGCAGGAGCAGGAGCAGGAGCAGGAGCAGGAGCATCAGAGGAGCATCAGAGGAGCATCAGAGGAGCCTCAGAGGAGCATCAGAGGAGCATCAGAGGAGCATCAGAGGAGCATCAGAAGAGCATCAGAGGAGCATCAGAGGAGCATCAGAGGAGGATCAGAGGAGCATCAGAGGAGCATCAGAGGAGCATCAGAGGAGCATCAGAGGAGCATCAGAGGAGCATCAGAGTAGCATCAGAGGAGCATCAGAGGAGCATCAGAGGAGCATCAGAGGAGGATCAGAGGAGCATCAAAGGAGCATCAGAGGAGCATTAGAGGAGCATCAGAGGAGCATCAGAGGAGGATCAGAGGAGCATCAGAGGAGCATCAGAGGAGCATCAGAGGAGCCTGTGCGGAATCGGAGATGGGGAATCAGAGGCAGGGAATCAGAGGCGGGGAATCAGCGGCAGGGAATCAGAATCAGAAGCGGGGAATCAGAGGCCGGGAATCAGAGGCCGGGAATCAGATGCTGGGAATAAGAGGCCGGGAATCAGAGGTGGGGAATCAGAGTCCGGGAATCAGAGATGGGGATTCAGAGGCGGGGAATGAGATATGGAGAATCAGAGGCGGGGAATCAGAGGCCGGGAAACAGAGGTGGGGAATCAGATATGGGGAATCAGAGGTGGCGAATCAAAGGCGGTGAATCAGAGATGGGGAATCAGAGGCGGGGAATCAGAGGCAGGGAATCAGATGCGGGGAATCAGAGGCGGGGAATCAGAGCTGGCGAATCAGAGGCGGGGAATCAGAGGTGGGCAATCAGAGGCGGGGAATCAGATATGGGGAATCAGAGGCGGGGAATCAGAGGCGGGGAAACAGAGGCGGGGAATCAAATATAGGGAATCAGAGGTGGGGAATCAGAGGTTGTGAATCAGAGATGGGGAATCAAGGCGGGGAATCAGAGGCAGGGAATCAGACACGGGGAATCAGAGGCGGGGATTCAGAGCTGGGGAATCAGAGGCGGGGAATCAGAGTTGGGGAATCAGAGGCAGGGAATCAGATATGGGGAATCAGAGGCGGGGAATCAGAGGCGGGGAAACAGAGGCGGGGAATCAGATATGGGGAATCAGAGGTGGGGAATCAGGGGCAGGGAATCAGTGGCAGGGAATCAGAGGCAGGGAATCAGAGGCGGGGAATCAGAGGCATGGAATCAGACACGGGGAATCAGAGGCGGGGAATCAGAGATGGGGAATCAGAGGCGGGGAATCAGAGGCAGGGAATCGGACGCCGGGAATCAGAGTCGGGGAATCAGAGCTGGGGAATCAGAGGCGGGGAATCAGAGTTGGGGAATCAGAGGCGGGGATTCAGATATGGGGAAATAGAGGCGGGGAATCAGATATGGGGAATCAGAGGTGTGGAATCAGAGGTTGGGAATCAGAGGAAGGGAATCAGAGTTGGGGAAACAGAGGCGGGGAATCAGATATGTGGAATCAGAGGTGGCGAATCAAAGGCGGTGAAACAGAGATGGGGAATCAGGGCAGGGAATCAGAGGCAGGGAATCAAACACGGGGAATCAGAGCTGGGGAATCAGAGGCGGGGAATCAGAGTTGGGAATCAGAGGCGGGGAATCAGAGGCGGGGAAACAGAGGCGGGGAATCAGATATGGGGAATCAGAGGTGGGGAATCAGAGGTTGGGAATCAGAGGCAGGGAATCAGAGGCGGGGAATCAGAGGCGGGGAATCAGAGGAAGGGAATCAGATGTGCGGAATCAGAGATGGGGAATCAGAGGCAGGGAATCAGAGGCGGGGAATCAGAGGCGGGGAATCAGAGGCCGGGAATCAGATATGGGGAAACTGAGGCGGGGAATCCGAGGCGGGGAAACAGAGGCGGGGAATCAGATATGGGGAATCAGAGGTGGGGAATCAGAGGTTGGGAATCAGAGGCAGGGAATCAGAGGCTTGGGATCAGATGCAGGGAATCAGATGCGGGGCATCAGAGGCGGGGAATCAGAGCTGGGGAATCAGAGGTGGGGAATCTGATTTGGGGAATCAGAGGTGGGGACTTAGATATTGGGAAACAGAGGCGGGGAATCAGAGGCGGGGAAACAGAGGTGGGGAATCAGATATGGGGAATCAGAGGTGGGGAATCAGAGGCAGGGAATCAGATGTGCGGAATCAGAGATAGGGAATCAGAGGCAGGGAATCAGAATCAGAAGCAGGGAATCAGAGGCCGGGAATCAGAGGCCGGAATCAGATGATGGGAATCAGAGGCCTGGAATCAGAGGCGGGGAATCAGAGGCAGGGAATCAGATGCGGGGAATCAGAGGCGGGGAATCAGAGCTGGGGAATCAGAGGCGGGGTATTAGAGTTGGGGAATCAGAGGCGGGGAATCAGATATGGGGAAACAGAGG
The DNA here is from genome assembly GCF_036971445.1 of Narcine bancroftii. Classification (NCBI taxonomy): domain Eukaryota; kingdom Metazoa; phylum Chordata; class Chondrichthyes; order Torpediniformes; family Narcinidae; genus Narcine; species Narcine bancroftii. The sequence goes on along the minus strand of NC_091474.1, from coordinate 106,106,107 downwards.
TAGGGAATCAGAAGCGGGGAATCAGAGTTGGGGAATCAGATATGGGGAATCAGAGGCAGGGAATCAGAGGCGGGGAATCAGAGGCAGGGAATCAGACGCGGGGAATCTGAGGCGGGGAATCAGAGCTGGGGAATCAGAGGTGGGGAATCAGAGTTGGGGAATCAGAGGCAGGGAATTGGATGTGCGGAATCAGAGATGGGGAATCAGAGGTGGGGAATCAGAGGCGGTGAATCAGAGATGGGGAATCAGAGGCGGGGAATCAGAGGCAGGAAATCAGACACGGGGATTCAGAGGCTGGGAATCAGACGGGGGGAATCAAAGGCGGGGAATCAGAGCTGGGGAATCTGAGGCAGGGAATCAGAGTTGGGGATTCAGAGGCGGGGAATCAGATATGGGGAAACAGAGGCGGGGAATCAGAGGCGGGCAAACAGAGGCGGGGAATTAGATATGGGGAATCAGAGGTAGGGAATCAGAGGTGGTGAATCAGTGATGGGGAATCACAGGCGGGGAATCAGAGGCAGGGAATAGAACGCGGGGAATCAGAGGCAGGGAATCAGAGCTGGGGAATCAGAGGCGGGGAATCATAGTTGGGAATCAGATATGGGGAAACAGAGGCGGGGAATCAGAGGCGGGGAAACAGAGGCGGGGAATCAGATATGGGGAATCGGATGCATGGAATCAGAGGCGGGGAATCAGAGCTGGGGAATTAGAGGCGGGGAATCAGAGTTGGGGCATCAGAGGTGGGGAATAAGATATAGGGAAACAGAGGCGGGGAATCGGAGGCGGGGAAACAGAGGCGGGGAATCAGATATGGGGAATCAGATGTGGGGAATCAGAGGCAGGGAATCAGATGTGCGGAATCAGAGATGGGGAATCAGAGGCAGGGAATCAGAAGCGGGGAATCAGAGGCCGGGAATCAGAGGCCGGGAATCAGATGCTGGGAATAAGAGGCCGGGAATCAGAGGAGGGGAATCAGAGTCCGGGAATCAGAGATGGGGATTCAGAGGCGGGGAATGAGATATGGAGAATCAGAGGCGGGGAATCAGAGGCGGGGATACAGAGGTGGGGAATCAGATATGGGGAATCAGAGGTGGCGAATCAAAGGCGGTGAATCAGAGATGGGGAATCAGAGGCAGGGAATCAGAGGCAGGGAATCAGATGCGTGGAATCAGAGGCGGGGAATCAGAGCTGACGAATCAGAGGCTGGGAATCAGAGGTGGGCAATCAGAGGCGGGGAATCAGATATGGGGAATCAGAGGCGGGGAATCAGAGGCGGGGAAACAGAGGCGGGGAATCAAATATAGGGAATCAGAGGTGGGGAATCAGAGGTTGTGAATCAGAGATGGGGAATCAAGGCGGGGAATCAGAGGCAGGGAATCAGACGCGGGGAATCAGAGGCGGGGATTCAGAGCTGGGGAATCAGAGGCGGGGAATCAGAGTTGGGGAATCAGAGGCAGGGAATCAGATATGGGGAATCAGAGGCAGGGAATCAGAGGCCGGGAATCAGATATGGGGAATCAGAGGCGGTGAATCAGAGATGGGGAATCAGAGGCGGGGAATCAGAGGCAGGAAATCAGACACGGGGATTCAGAGGCTGGCAATCAGACGGGGGGAATCAAAGGCGGGGAATCAGAGCTGGGGAATCTGAGGCAGGGAATCAGAGTTGGGGATTCAGAGGCGGGGAATCAGATATGGGGAAACAGAGGCGGGGAATCAGAGGCGGGCAAACAGAGGCGGGGAATTAGATATGGGGAATCAGAGGTAGGGAATCAGAGGTGGTGAATCAGTGATGGGGAATCACAGGCGGGGAATCAGAGGCAGGGAATAGAACGCGGGGAATCAGAGGCAGGGAATCAGAGCTGGGGAATCAGAGGCGGGGAATCATAGTTGGGAATCAGAGGCGGGAATCAGATATGGGGAAACAGAGGCGGGGAATCAGAGGCGGGGAAACAGAGGCGGGGAATCAGATATGGGGAATCGGATGCATGGAATCAGAGGCGGGGAATCAGAGCTGGGGAATCAGAGGCGGGGAATCAGAGTTGGGGCATCAGAGGTGGGGAATTAGATATAGGGAAACAGAGGCGGGGAATCGGAGGCGGGGAAACAGAGGCGGGGAATCAGATATGGGGAATCAGAGGTGGGGAATCAGAGGCAGGGAATCAGATGTGCGGAATCAGAGATGGGGAATCAGAGGCAGGGAATCAGAAGCGGGGAATCAGAGGCCGGGAATCAGAGGCCGGGAATCAGATGCTGGGAATAAGAGGCCGGGAATCAGAGGAGGGGAATCAGAGTCCGGGAATCAGAGATGGGGATTCAGAGGCGGGGAATGAGATATGGAGAATCAGAGGCGGGGAATCAGAGGCGGGGATTCAGAGGCGGGGAATCAGATATGGGGAAACAGAGGCGGGGAATCAGAGGCGGGCAAACAGAGGCGGGGAATTAGATATGGGGAATCAGAGGTAGGGAATCAGAGGTGGTGAATCAGTGATGGGGAATCACAGGCGGGGAATCAGAGGCAGGGAATAGAACGCGGGGAATCAGAGGCAGGGAATCAGAGCTGGGGAATCAGAGGCGGGGAATCATAGTTGGGAATCAGAGGCGGGAATCAGATATGGGGAAACAGAGGCGGGGAATCAGAGGCGGGGAAACAGAGGCGGGGAATCAGATATGGGGAATCGGATGCATGGAATCAGAGGCGGGGAATCAGAGCTGGGGAATCAGAGGCGGGGAATCAGAGTTGGGGCATCAGAGGTGGGGAATTAGATATAGGGAAACAGAGGCGGGGAATCGGAGGCGGGGAAACAGAGGCGGGGAATCAGATATGGGGAATCAGAGGTGGGGAATCAGAGGCAGGGAATCAGATGTGCGGAATCAGAGATGGGGAATCAGAGGCAGGGAATCAGAAGCGGGGAATCAGAGGCCGGGAATCAGAGGCCGGGAATCAGATGCTGGGAATAAGAGGCCGGGAATCAGAGGAGGGGAATCAGAGTCCGGGAATCAGAGATGGGGATTCAGAGGCGGGGAATGAGATATGGAGAATCAGAGGCGGGGAATCAGAGGCGGGGATACAGAGGTGGGGAATCAGATATGGGGAATCAGAGGTGGCGAATCAAAGGCGGTGAATCAGAGATGGGGAATCAGAGGCAGGGAATCAGAGGCAGGGAATCAGATGCGGGGAATCAGAGGCGGGGAATCAGAGCTGACGAATCAGAGGCTGGGAATCAGAGGTGGGCAATCAGAGGCGGGGAATCAGATATGGGGAATCAGAGGCGGGGAATCAGAGGCGGGGAAACAGAGGCGGGGAATCAAATATAGGGAATCAGAGGTGGGGAATCAGAGGTTGTGAATCAGAGATGGGGAATCAAGGCGGGGAATCAGAGGCAGGGAATCAGACGCGGGGAATCAGAGGCGGGGATTCAGAGCTGGGGAATCAGAGGCGGGGAATCAGAGTTGGGGAATCAGAGGCAGGGAATCAGATATGGGGAATCAGAGGCAGGGAATCAGAGGCCGGGAATCAGATATGGGGAATCAGAGGCGGTGAATCAGAGATGGGGAATCAGAGGCGGGGAATCAGAGGCAGGAAATCAGACACGGGGATTCAGAGGCTGGGAATCAGACGGTGGGAATCAAAGGCGGGGAATCAGAGCTGGGGAATCTGAGGCAGGGAATCAGAGTTGGGGATTCAGAGGCGGGGAATCAGATATGGGGAAACAGAGGCGGGGAATCAGAGGCGGGCAAACAGAGGCGGGGAATTAGATATGGGGAATCAGAGGTAGGGAATCAGAGGTGGTGAATCAGTGATGGGGAATCACAGGCGGGGAATCAGAGGCAGGGAATAGAACGCGGGGAATCAGAGGCAGGGAATCAGAGCTGGGGAATCAGAGGCGGGGAATCATAGTTGGGAATCAGAGGCGGGAATCAGATATGGGGAAACAGAGGCGGGGAATCAGAGGCGGGGAAACAGAGGCGGGGAATCAGATATGGGGAATCGGATGCATGGAATCAGAGGCGGGGAATCAGAGCTGGGGAATCAGAGGCGGGGAATCAGAGTTGGGGCATCAGAGGTGGGGAATTAGATATAGGGAAACAGAGGCGGGGAATCGGAGGCGGGGAAACAGAGGCGGGGAATCAGATATGGGGAATCAGAGGTGGGGAATCAGAGGCAGGGAATCAGATGTGCGGAATCAGAGATGGGGAATCAGAGGCAGGGAATCAGAAGCGGGGAATCAGAGGCCGGGAATCAGAGGCCGGGAATCAGATGCTGGGAATAAGAGGCCGGGAATCAGAGGAGGGGAATCAGAGTCCGGGAATCAGAGATGGGGATTCAGAGGCGGGGAATGAGATATGGAGAATCAGAGGCGGGGAATCAGAGGCGGGGATACAGAGGTGGGGAATCAGATATGGGGAATCAGAGGTGGCGAATCAAAGGCGGTGAATCAGAGATGGGGAATCAGAGGCGGGGAATCATAGTTGGGAATCAGAGGCGGGAATCAGATATGGGGAAACAGAGGCGGGGAATCAGAGGCGGGGAAACAGAGGCGGGGAATCAGATATGGGGAATCGGATGCATGGAATCAGAGGCGGGGAATCAGAGCTGGGGAATCAGAGGCGGGGAATCAGAGTTGGGGCATCAGAGGTGGGGAATTAGATATAGGGAAACAGAGGCGGGGAATCGGAGGCGGGGAAACAGAGGCGGGGAATCAGATATGGGGAATCAGAGGTGGGGAATCAGAGGCAGGGAATCAGATGTGCGGAATCAGAGATGGGGAATCAGAGGCAGGGAATCAGAAGCGGGGAATCAGAGGCCGGGAATCAGAGGCCGGGAATCAGATGCTGGGAATAAGAGGCCGGGAATCAGAGGAGGGGAATCAGAGTCCGGGAATCAGAGATGGGGATTCAGAGGCGGGGAATGAGATATGGAGAATCAGAGGCGGGGAATCAGAGGCGGGGATTCAGAGGCGGGGAATCAGATATGGGGAAACAGAGGCGGGGAATCAGAGGCGGGCAAACAGAGGCGGGGAATTAGATATGGGGAATCAGAGGTAGGGAATCAGAGGTGGTGAATCAGTGATGGGGAATCACAGGCGGGGAATCAGAGGCAGGGAATAGAACGCGGGGAATCAGAGGCAGGGAATCAGAGCTGGGGAATCAGAGGCGGGGAATCATAGTTGGGAATCAGAGGCGAAAATCAGATATGGGGAAACAGAGGCGGGGAATCAGAGGCGGGGAAACAGAGGCGGGGAATCAGATATGGGGAATCGGATGCATGGAATCAGAGGCGGGGAATCAGAGCTGGGGAATCAGAGGCGGGGAATCAGAGTTGGGGCATCAGAGGTGGGGAATTAGATATAGGGAAACAGAGGCGGGGAATCGGAGGCGGGGAAACAGAGGCGGGGAATCAGATATGGGGAATCAGAGGTGGGGAATCAGAGGCAGGGAATCAGATGTGCGGAATCAGAGATGGGGAATCAGAGGCAGGGAATCAGAAGCGGGGAATCAGAGGCCGGGAATCAGAGGCCGGGAATCAGATGCTGGGAATAAGAGGCCGGGAATCAGAGGAGGGGAATCAGAGTCCGGGAATCAGAGATGGGGATTCAGAGGCGGGGAATGAGATATGGAGAATCAGAGGCGGGGAATCAGAGGCGGGGATACAGAGGTGGGGAATCAGATATGGGGAATCAGAGGTGGCGAATCAAAGGCGGTGAATCAGAGATGGGGAATCAGAGGCAGGGAATCAGAGGCAGGGAATCAGATGCGGGGAATCAGAGGCGGGGAATCAGAGCTGACGAATCAGAGGCTGGGAATCAGAGGTGGGCAATCAGAGGCGGGGAATCAGATATGGGGAATCAGAGGCGGGGAATCAGAGGCGGGGAAACAGAGGCGGGGAATCAAATATAGGGAATCAGAGGTGGGGAATCAGAGGTTGTGAATCAGAGATGGGGAATCAAGGCGGGGAATCAGAGGCAGGGAATCAGACGCGGGGAATCAGAGGCGGGGATTCAGAGCTGGGGAATCAGAGGCGGGGAATCAGAGTTGGGGAATCAGAGGCAGGGAATCAGATATGGGGAATCAGAGGCAGGGAATCAGAGGCCGGGAATCAGATATGGGGAATCAGAGGCGGTGAATCAGAGATGGGGAATCAGAGGCGGGGAATCAGAGGCAGGAAATCAGACACGGGGATTCAGAGGCTGGGAATCAGACGGGGGGAATCAAAGGCGGGGAATCAGAGCTGGGGAATCTGAGGCAGGGAATCAGAGTTGGGGATTCAGAGGCGGGGAATCAGATATGGGGAAACAGAGGCGGGGAATCAGAGGCGGGCAAACAGAGGCGGGGAATTAGATATGGGGAATCAGAGGTGGGGAATCAGAGGCAGGGAATCAGATGTGCGGAATCAGAGATGGGGAATAAGTGGCAGGGAATCAGAATCAGAAGCGGGGAATCAGAGGCCAGGAATCAGAGGCCGGGAATCAGATGCTGGGAATAAGAGGCCGGGAATCTGAGGCGGGGAATCAGAGGCTGGGAATCAGACACGGGGAATCAGAGGCGGGGAATCAGAGATGGGGAATCAGAGGCGGGGAATCAGAGGCAGGAAATCAGACACGGGGATTCAGAGGCTGGGAATCAGACGGGGGGAATCAAAGGCGGGGAATCAGAGCTGGGGAATCTGAGGCAGGGAATCAGAGTTGGGGATTCAGAGGCGGGGAATCAGATATGGGGAAACAGAGGCGGGGAATCAGAGGCGGGCAAACAGAGGCGGGGAATTAGATATGGGGAATCAGAGGTAGGGAATCAGAGGTGGTGAATCAGTGATGGGGAATCACAGGCGGGGAATCAGAGGCAGGGAATAGAACGCGGGGAATCAGAGGCAGGGAATCAGAGCTGGGGAATCAGAGGCGGGGAATCATAGTTGGGAATCATAGGCGGGAATCAGATATGGGGAAACAGAGGCGGGGAATCAGAGGCGGGGAAACAGAGGCGGGGAATCAGATATGGGGAATCGGATGCATGGAATCAGAGGCGGGGAATCAGAGCTGGGGAATCAGAGGCGGGGAATCAGAGTTGGGGCATCAGAGGTGGGGAATTAGATATAGGGAAACAGAGGCGGGGAATCGGAGGCGGGGAAACAGAGGCGGGGAATCAGATATGGGGAATCAGAGGTGGGGAATCAGAGGCAGGGAATCAGATGTGCGGAATCAGAGATGGGGAATCAGAGGCAGGGAATCAGAAGCGGGGAATCAGAGGCCGGGAATCAGAGGCCGGGAATCAGATGCTGGGAATAAGAGGCCGGGAATCAGAGGAGGGGAATCAGAGTCCGGGAATCAGAGATGGGGATTCAGAGGCGGGGAATGAGATATGGAGAATCAGAGGCGGGGAATCAGAGGCGGGGATACAGAGGTGGGGAATCAGATATGGGGAATCAGAGGTGGCGAATCAAAGGCGGTGAATCAGAGATGGGGAATCAGAGGCAGGGAATCAGAGGCAGGGAATCAGATGCGGGGAATCAGAGGCGGGGAATCAGAGCTGACGAATCAGAGGCTGGGAATCAGAGGTGGGCAATCAGAGGCGGGGAATCAGATATGGGGAATCAGAGGCGGGGAATCAGAGGCGGGGAAACAGAGGCGGGGAATCAAATATAGGGAATCAGAGGTGGGGAATCAGAGGTTGTGAATCAGAGATGGGGAATCAAGGCGGGGAATCAGAGGCAGGGAATCAGACGCGGGGAATCAGAGGCGGGGATTCAGAGCTGGGGAATCAGAGGCGGGGAATCAGAGTTGGGGAATCAGAGGCAGGGAATCAGATATGGGGAATCAGAGGCAGGGAATCAGAGGCCGGGAATCAGATATGGGGAAACAGAGGCGGGGAATCCGAGGCGGGGAAACAGAGGCGGGGAAACAGAGGCGGGGAAACAGAGGCGGGGAATCAGATATGGTGAATCAGAGGTGGGGAATTAGAGGCAGGGAAACAGAGGCGGGGAATCAGATATGGTGAATCAGAGGTGGGGAATCAGAGGCAGGGAATCAGATGTGCGGAATCAGAGATGGGGAATCAGAGGCAGGGAATCAGAATCAGAAGCAGGGAATCAGAGGCCGGGAATCAGAGGCCGGAATCAGATGCTGGGAATCAGAGGCCTGGAATCAGAGGCGGGGAATCAGAGGCAGGGAATCAGATGCGGGGAATCAGAGGCGGGGAATCAGAGCTGGGGAATCAGAGGCGGGGTATTAGAGTTGGGGAATCAGAGGCGGGGAATCAGATATGGGGAAACAGAGGTGTGGAATCAGAGGCGAGGAAACAGAGGCAGGGAATCAGATATGGGGAATCAGAGGAGGGGCATCAGAGGTTGTGAATCACAGATGGGGAATCAGAGGCGGGGAATCAGAGGCAGGGAATCAGACGCGGGGAATCAGAGGCGGGGATTCAGAGCTGGGGAATCAGAAGCGGGGAATCAGAGTTTGGGAATCAGAGTTTGGGAATCAGATATGGGGAATCAGAGGCAGGGAATCAGAGGCGGGGAATCAGAGGCAGGGAATCAGACGCGGGGAATCTGAGGCGGGGAATCAGAGCTGGGGAATCAGAGGTGGGGAATCAGAGTTGGGGAATCAGAGGCAGGGAATTGGATGTGCGGAATCAGAGAGGGGGAATCAGAGGTGGGGAATCAGAGGCGGTGAATCAGAGATGGGGAATCAGAGGCGGGGAATCAGAGGCAGGAAATCAGACACGGGGATTCAGAGGCTGGGAATCAGACGGGGGGAATCAAAGGCGGGGAATCAGAGCTGGGGAATCTGAGGCAGGGAATCAGAGTTGGGGATTCAGAGGCGGGGAATCAGATATGGGGAAACAGAGGCGGGGAATCAGAGGCAGGCAAACAGAGGTGGGGAATTAGATATGGGGAATCAGAGGTAGGGAATCAGAGGTGGTGAATCAGTGATGGGGAATCACAGGCGGGGAATCAGAGGCAGGGAATAGAACGCGGGGAATCAGAGGCAGGGAATCAGAGCTGGGGAATCAGAGGAGGGGATTCATAGTTGGGAAACAGAGGCGGGGAATCAGAGGCGGTGAAACAGAGGCGGGGAATCAGATATGGGGAATCGGATGCAGGGAATCAGAGGCGGGGAATCAGAGCTGGGGAATCAGAGGCGGGGAATCAGAGTTGGGGCATCAGAGGTGGGGAATTAGATATAGGGAAACAGAGGCGGGGAATCAGAGGCGGGGAAACAGAGGCGGGGAATCAGATATGGGGAATCAGAGGTGGGGAATCAGAGGCAGGGAATCAGATGTGCGGAATCAGAGATGGGGAATAAGTGGCAGGGAATCAGAATCAGAAGCGGGGAATCAGAGGCCAGGAATCAGAGGCCGGGAATCAGATGCTGGGAATAAGAGGCCGGGAATCAGAGGTGGGGAATCAGATATGGGGAATCAGAGGTGGCGAATCAAAGGCGGTGAATCAGAGATGGGGAATCAGAGGCGGGGAATCAGAGGCAGGGAATCAGATGCGGGGAATCAGAGGCGGGGAATCAGAGCTGGCGAATCAGAGGCTGGGAATCAGAGGTGGGCAATCAGAGGCGGGGAATCAGATATGGGGAATCAGAGGCGGGGAATCAGAGGCGGGGAAACAGAGGCGGGGAATCAAATATAGGGAATCAGAGGTGGGGAATCAGAGGTTGTGAATCAGAGATGGGGAATCAAGGCGGGGAATCAGAGGCAGGGAATCAGACGCGGGGAATCAGAGGCGGGGATTCAGAGCTGGGGAATCAGAGGCGGGGAATCAGAGTTGGGGAATCAGAGGCAGAGAATCAGATATGGGGAATCAGAGGCGGGGAATCAGAGGCGGGGAAACAGAGGCAGGGAATCAGATGTGGGGAATCAGAGGTGGGGAATCAGGGGCAGGGAATCAGTGGCAGGGAATCAGAGGCGGGGAATCAGAGGCGGGGAATCAAAGGCAGGGAATCAGACACGGGGAATCAGAGGCGGGGAATCAGAGATGGGGAATCAGAGGCAGGGAATCGTATGCCGGGAATCAGAGTCGGGGAATCAGAGCTGGGGAATCAGAGGCGGGGAATCAGAGTTGGGGAATCAGAGGCGGGGAATCAGATATGGGGAAATAGAGGCGGGGAATCAGATATGGGGAATCAGAGGTGTGGAATCAGAGGTTGGGAATCAGAGGCAGGGAATCAGAGTCGGGGAAACAGAGGCGGGTAATCAGATATGGGGAATCAGAGGTGGCGAATCAAAGGCGGTGAAACAGAGATGGGGAATCAGGGCAGGGAATCAGAGGCAGGGAATCAAACACGGGGAATCAGAGCTGGGGAATCAGAGGCGGGGAATCAGAGTTGGGAATCAGTGGCGGGGAATCAGAGGCGGGGAAACAGAGGCGGGGAATCAGATATGGGGAATCAGAGGTGGGGAATCCGAGGTTGGGAATCAGAGGCAGGGAATCAGAGGCGGAAAATTAGAGGCGGGGAATCAGAGGAAGGGAATCAGATGTGCGGAATCGGAGATGGGGAATCAGAGGCAGGGAATCAGAGGCGGGGAATCAGAGGCGGGGAATCAGAGGCCGGGAATCAGATATGGGGAAACAGAGGCGGGGAATCCGAGGCGGGGAAACAGAGGCGGGGAATCAGATATGGGGAATCAGAGGTGGGGAATCAGAGGTTGGGAATCAGAGGTAGGGAATCAGAGGCTTGGAATCAGATGCAGGGAATCAGATGCGGGGAATCAGAGGCGGGGAATCAGAGCTGGGGAATCAGAGGTGGGGAATCAGATTTGGGGAATCAGAGGCGGGGACTTAGATATTGGGAAACAGAGGCGGGGAATCAGAGGCGGGGAAACCCAGGCGGGGAATCAGATATGGGGAATCAGAGGTGGGGAATCAGAGGCAAGGAATCAGATGTGCGGAATCATAGATGGGGAAACAGAGGCAGGGAATCAGAATCAGAAGCAGGGAATCAGAGGCCGGGAATCAGAGGCCGGAATCAGATGCTGGGAATCAGAGGCCTGGAATCAGAGGCGGGGAATCAGAGGCAGGGAATCAGATGCGGGGAATCAGAGGCGGGGAATCAGAGCTGGGGAATCAGAGGCGGGGTATTAGAGTTGGGGAATCAGAGGAGGGGAATCAGATATGGGGAAACAGAGGTGGGGAATCAGACGCGGGGAAACAGAGGCAGGGAATCAGATATGGGGAATCAGAGGCGGGGAATCAGAGGTGGGGAATCATAGGCAGGGAATCGGATGTGCGGAATCAGAGATGGGGAATCAGAGGCTGGGAATCAGAGGTGGTGAATCAGAGATGGGGAATCAGATATGGGGAATCAGAGGCGGGGAATCAGAGGCGGGGAAACAGAGGCGGGGAATCAGATATGGGGAATCAGAGGTGGGGCATCAGAGGTTGTGAATCACAGATGGGGAATCAGAGGCGGGGAATCAGAGGCAGGGAATCAGACGCGGGGAATCAGAGGCGGGGATTCAGAGCTGGGGAATCAGAGGCTGGGAATCAGAGTTGGGGAATCAGAGGCGGGGAATCAGATATGGGGAATCAGAGGCAAGGAATCAGAGGCGGGAAAACAGAGGCGGGGAATCAGATATGGGGAATCAGAGGCAGGGAATCAGAGGCAGGGAATCAGACACGGGGAATCAGAGGCGGGGAATCAGAGATGGGGAATCAGAGGCGGGGAATCAGAGGCAGGGAATCGGATGCCGGGAATCAGAGGCGGGAAATCAGAGCTGGGGAATCAGAGGCGGGGAATCAGAGTTGGGGAATCAGAGGCGGCGAAGCAGATATGGGGAAATAGAGGCGGGGAATCAGATATGGGGAATCAGAGGCGGGGAATCAGATATGGGGAATCAGAGGCTGGGAATCAGAGGGGGGGAAACGGAGGCGGGGAATAAGATATGGGGAATCAGAGGTGGGGAATCAGGGGCGGGGAATCAGTGGCAGGGAATCAGAGGCGGGGAATCAGAGGCGGGGAATCAAAGGAAGGGAATCAGACACGGGGAATCAGAGGTGGGGAATCAGAGATGGGGAATCAGAGGCGGGGAATCACAGGCAGGGAATCAGACGCGGGGAATCAGAGGCGGGGAATCAGAGCTGGGGAATCAGAGGTGGGGAATCAGAGTCGGGGAATCATAGGCAGGGAAACGGTTGTGCGGAATCAGAGATGGGGAATCAGATGTGGGGAATCAGAGGCAGTGAATCAGAGGCGGGGAAACAGAGGCGGGTAATCAAATATAGGGAATCAGAGGTGAGAATCAGAGGTTGTGAATCAGAGATGGGGAATCAAGGCGGGGAATCAGAGGCAGGGAATCAGACGCGGGGAATCAGAGGCGGGGATTCAGAGCTGGGGAATCAGTGGCGGTGAATCAGAGTTGGGGAATCAGAGGCAGGGAATCAGATATGGGGAATCAGAGGTGGCGAATCAGAGGCGGGGAAACAGAGGCGGGGAATCAGATATGGGGAATCAGAATTGGGGAATCAGGGGCAGGGAATCAGTGGCAGGGAAACAGAGGCGGGGAATCAGAGGCGGGGAATCGGAGGCAGGGAATCAGACACGGGGAATCAGAGGCGGGGAATCAGAGATGGGGAATCAGAGGCGGGGAATCAGCGGCAGGGAATCGGACTCCGGGAATCAGAGTCGGGGAATCAGAGCTGGGGAATCAGAGGCGGGGAATCAGAGTTGGGGAATCAGAGGCGGAAATCAGATATGGGGAAATAGAGGCGGGGAATCAAATATGGGGAATCAGAGGTGTGGAATCAGAGGTTGGGAATCAGAGGCAGGGAATCAGAGTCGGGGAAACAGAGGCGGGGAATCAGGGCAGGGAATCAGAGGCAGGGAATCAAACACGGGGAATCAGAGCTGGGGAATCAGAGGCGGGAAATCAGAGTTGGGAATCAGAGGCGGGGAATCAGAGGCGGGGAAACAGAGGCGGGGAATCAGATATGGGGAATCAGAGGTGGGGAATCCGAGGTTGGGAATCAGAGGCAGGGAATCAGAGGCGGGGAATCAGAGGCGGGGAATCAGAGGAAGGGAATCAGATGTGCGGAATCGGAGATGGGGAATCAGAGGCAGGGAATCAGAGGCGGGGAATCAGAGGCGGGGAATCAGAGGCGGGGAATCAGAGGCGGGGAATCAGATATGGGGAATCAGAGGTGGGGAATCAGAGGTTGGGAATCAGAGGCAGGGAATCAGAGGCTTGGAATCAGATGCAGGGAATCAGATGCGGGGAATCAGAGGCGGGGAATCAGAGCTGGGGAATCAGAGGTGGAGAATCAGATTTGGGGAATCAGAGGCGGGGACTTAGAGATTGGGAAACAGAGGCGGGGAATCAGATATGGGGAATCAGAGGTGGGGAATCAGAGGCAAGGAATCAGATGTGCGGAATCATTGATGGGGAATCAGAGGCAGGGAATCAGAATCAGAAACAGGGAATCAGAGGCCGGGAATTAGAGGCCGGAATCAGATGCTGGGAATCAGAGGCCTGGAATCAGAGGCGGGGAATCAGAGGCAGGGAATCAGATGCGGGGAATCAGAGGCGGGGAATCAGAGCTGGGGAATCAGAGGCGGGGTATTAGAGTTGGGGAATCAGAGGCGGGGAATCAGATATGGGGAAACAGAGGTGGGGAATCAGAGGCGGGGAAACAGAGGCAGGGAATCAGATATGGGGAATCAGAGGCGGGGAATCAGAGGTGGGGAATCATAGGCAGGGAATCGGATGTGCGGAATCAGAGATGGGGAATCAGAGGCTGGGAATCAGAGGTGGTGAATCAGAGATGGGGAATCAGAGGCGGGGAATCAGAGGCGGGGAATCAGACGCGGGGAATCAGAGGTGGGCAATCAGAGGCGGGGAATCAGAGGCAGGGAATCAGACGCGGGGAATCAGAGACGGGGATTCAGAGCTGGGGAATCAGAGGCGGGGAATCAGAGTTGGGGAATCAGAGGCGGGGAATCAGATATGGGGAATCAGAGGCAGGGAATCAGAGGCGGGAAAACATAGGCGGGGAATCAGATATGGGGAATCAGAGGCGGGGAATCAGAGGCAGGGAATCAGACACGGGGAATCAGAGGCGGGGAATCAGAGATGGGGAATCAGAGGCGGGGAATCAGAGGCAGGGAATCGGATGCCGGGAATCAGAGGCGGGAAATCAGAGGCAGGAAATCAGACAGGGATTCAGAGGCTGGGAATCAGACGGGGGGAATCAAAGGCGGGGAATCAGAGCTGGTGAATCAGAGGCAGGGAATCAGAGTTGGGGATTCAGAGGCGGGGAATCAGATATGGGGAAACAGAGGCGGGGAATGAGAGGCGGGCAAGCAGAGGCGGGGAATTAGATATGGGGAATCAGAGGTGGGAAATCAGAGGTGGTGAATCAGAGATGGGGAATCACAGGCGGGGAATCAGAGGCAGCGAATAGAACGCGGGGAATCAGAGGCAGGGAATCAGAGCTGGGGAATCAGAGGCGGGGAATCAGATATGGGGAAACAGAAGCGGGGAATCAGAGGCGGGGAAACAGAGGCGGGGAATCAGACATGGGGAATCGGATGCGGGGAATCAGAGTCGGGGAATCAGAGCTGGGGAATCAGAGGTGGGGCATCAGAGTTGGGGCATCAGAGGTGGGGAATTAGATATGGGGAAACAGAGGCGGTGAATCAGAGGCGGGGAGACAGAGGCGGGGAATCAGATATGGGGAATCAGAGGTGGGGAATCAGAGGCAGGGAATCAGATGTGCGGAATCAGAGATGGGGAATCAGAGGCAGGGAATCAGAATCAGAAGCGGGGAATCAGAGGCCGGGAATCAGAGGCCGCGAATCAGATGCTGGGAATAAGAGGCCGGGAATCAGAGGTGGGGAATCAGAGTCTGGGAATCAGAGATGGGGATTCAGAGGTGGGGAATGAGATATGGAGAATCAGAGGCGGGGAATCAGAGTCGGGGAAACAGAGGCGGGTAATCAGATATGGGGAATCAGAGGTGGCGAATCAAGGGCGGTGAAACAGAGATGGGGAATCAGGGCAGGGAATCAGAGGCAGGGAATCAAACACGGGGAATCAGAGCTGGGGAATCAGAGGCGGGGAATCAGAGTTGGGAATCAGAGGCGGGGAATCAGAGGCGGGGAAACAGAGGCGGGGAATCAGATATGGGGAATCAGAGGTGGGGAATCCGAGGTTGGGAATCAGAGGCAGGGAATCAGAGGCGGGGAATCAGAGGCGGGGAATCAGAGGAAGGGAATCAGATGTGCGGAATCGGAGATGGGGAATCAGAGGCAGGGAATCAGAGGCTGGGAATCAGAGGCGGGGAATCAGAGGCCGGGAATCAGATATGGGGAAACAGAGGCGGGGAATCCGAGGCGGGGAAACAGAGGCGGGGAATCAGATATGGGGAATCAGAGGTGGGGAATCAGAGGCTGGGAATCAGAGGCAGGGAATCAGAGGCTTGGAATCAGATGCAGGGAATTAGATGCGGGGAATCAGAGGCGGGGAATCAGAGCTGGGGAATCAGAGGTAGGGAATCAGATTTGGGGAATCAGAGGCGGGGACTTAGATATTGGGAAACAGAGGCGGGGAATCAGAGGCGGGGAAACCCAAGTGGGGAATCAGATATGGGGAATCAGAGGTGGGGAATCAGAGGCAAGGAATCAGATGTGCGGAATCAGAGATGGGGAATCAGAGGCAGGGTATCAGAATCAGAAGCAGGGAATCAGAGGCCGGGAATTAGAGGCCGGAATCAGATGCTGGGAATCAGAGGCCTGGAATCAGAGGCGGGGAATCAGAGGCAGGGAATCAGATGCGGGGAATCAGAGGCGGGGAATCAGAGCTGGGGAATCAGAGGCAGGGTATTAGAGTTGGGGAATCAGAGGCGGGGAATCAGATATGGGGAAACAGAGGTGGGGAATCAGAGGCGGGGAAACAGAGGCAGGGAATCAGATATGGGGAATCAGAGGCGGGGAATCAGAGGTGGGGAATAATAGGCAGGGAATCGGATGTGCGGAATCAGAGATGGGGAATCAGAGGCTGGGAATCAGAGGTGGTGAATCAGAGATGGGGAATCAGAGGCGGGGAATCAGAGGCGGGGAATCAGACGCGGGGAATCAGAGGTGGGCAATCAGAGGCGGGGAATCAGATATGGGGAATCAGAGGCGGGGAATCAGAGGCGGGGAAACAGAGGCGGGGAATCAGATATGGGGAATCAGAGGTGGGGCATCAGAGGTTGTGAATCACAGATGGGGAATCAGAGGCGGGGAATCAGAGGCAGGGAATCAGACGCGGGGAATCAGAGGCGGGGATTCAGAGCTGGGGAATCAGAGGCGGGGAATCAGAGTTGGGGAATCAGAGGCGGGGAATCAGATATGGGGAATCAGAGGCAGGGAATCTGAGGCGGGAAAACAGAGGCGGGGAATCAGATATGGGGAATCAGAGGCGGGGAATCAGAGGCAGGGAATCAGACACGGGGAATCAGAGGCGGGGAATCAGATATGGGGAATCAGAGGCGGGGAATTAGATATGGGGAATCAGAGGCTGGGAATCAGAGGGGGGGAAACAGAGGCGGGGAATAAGATATGGGGAATCAGAGGTGGGGAATCAGGGGCGGGGAATCAGTGGCAGGGAATCAGAGGCGGGGAATCAGAGGCGGGGAATCAAAGGAAGGGAATCAGACACGGGGAATCAGAGGTGGGGAATCAGAGACGGGGAATCAGAGGCGGGGAATCACAGGCAGGGAATCAGACGCGGGGAATCAGAGGCGGGGAATCAGAGCTGGGGAATCAGAGGTGGGGAATCAGAGTCGGGGAATCAGAGGAAGGGAATCGGTTGTGCGGAATCAGAGATTGGGAATCAGATGTGGGGAATCAGAGGCAGTGAATCAGAGATGGGGAATCAGAGGCGGGGAATCAGAGGCAGGAAATAAGACAGGGATTCAGAGGCTGGGAATCAGACGGGGGGAATCAAAGGCGGGGAATCAGAGCTGGTGAATCAGAGGCAGGGAATCAGAGTTGGGGATTCAGAGGCGGGGAATCAGATATGGGGAAACAGAGGCGGGGAATGAGAGGCGGGCAAGCAGAGGCGGGGAATTAGATATGGGGAATCAGAGGTGGGAAATCAGAGGTGGTGAATCAGAGATGGGGAATCACAGGCGGGGAATCAGAGGCAGCGAATAGAACGCGGGGAATCAGAGGCAGGGAATCAGAGCTGGGGAATCAGAGGCGGGGAATCAGATATGGGGAAACAGAGGCGGGGAATCAGAGGCGGGGAAACAGAGGCGGGGAATCAGACATGGGGAATCGGATGTGGGGAATCAGAGGCGGGGAATCAGAGCTGGGGAATCAGAGGTGGGGAATCAGAGTTGGGGCATCAGAGGTGGGGAATTAGATATGGGGAAACAGGCGGGGAATCAGAGGCGGGGAAACAGAGGCGGGGAATCAGATATGGGGAATCAGAGTTGGGGAATCAGAGGCAGGGAATCAGATGTGCGGAATCAGAGATGGGGAATCAGAGGCAGGGAATCAGAATCAGAAGCGGGGAATCAGAGGCCGGGAATCAGATATGGGGAATCAGAGGCGGGGAATCAGAGGCGGGGAAACAGAGGCGGGGAATCAGATATGGGGAATCAGAGGTGGGGAATCAGGGGCAGGGAATCAGTGGCAGGCAATCAGAGGCGGGGAATCTGAGCCGGGGAATCAGAGGCAGGGAATCAGACACGGGGAATCAGAGGCGGGGAATCAGAATCAGAAGCGGGGAATCAGAGGCCGGGAATCAGATATGGGGAATCAGAGGCGGGGAATCAGAGGCGGGGAAACAGAGGCGGGGAATCAGATATGGGGAATCAGAGGTGGGGAATCAGGGGCAGGGAATCAGTGGCAGGGAATCAGAGGCGGGGAATCTGAGCCGGGGAATCAGAGGCAGGGAATCAGACACGGGGAATCAGAGGCGGGGAATCAGTGATGGTGAATCAGAGGCGGGGAATCAGAGGCAGGGAATCGGACGCCGGGAATCAGAGGCGGGGAATCAGAGCTGGGGAATCAGAGGCGGGGAATCAGAGTTGGGGAATCAGAGGCGGGGAATCAGATATGGGGAAATAGAGGCGGGGAATCAGATATGGGGAATCAGAGGCGGGGAATCAGAGGCAGGGAATCAGACGCGGGGAATCAGAGGTGGGCAATCAGAGGCGTGGAATCAGATATGGGGAATCAGAGGCGGGGAATCAGAGGCGGGGAATCAGTGGCAGGGAATCAGAGCTGGGGAATCAGAGGTGGGGAATCAGAGCTGGGGAAACAGAGTCGGGGAATCAGATATGGGGAATCAGAGGTGGGGAATCAGGGGCGGGGAATCAGTGGCAGGGAATCAGAGGCCGGGAATAAAAGGCGGGGAATCAGAGCTGGGGAATCAGAGGCGGGGAATCAGAGTTGGCGAATCAGAGGAGGGGAATCAGATACGGGGAAACAGAGGCCGGGAATCAGAGGCAGGGAAACAGAGGCGGGGAATCAGATATGGGGAATCAGAGGTGCGGAATTTGAGGTTGCGAATCAGAGGCGGGGAATCAGAGGCGGGGAATCAGAGGTAGGGAATCGGATGTGCGGAATCAGAGATGGGGAATCAGAGGTGGGGATTCAGAGGTGGTGAATCAGAAAAGGGGAATCAGAGGCTGGGAATCAGAGGCAGGAAATCAGACACGGGGAATCAGAGGCGGGGAATCAGACGGGGGGAATCAAAGGCGGGGAATCAGAGGTGGGGAATCAGAGGCAGGGAATCAGATGTGCGGAATCAGAGATGGGGAATAAGTGGCAGGGAATCGGATGCCGGGAATCAGAGGCGGGAAATCAGAGGCAGGAAATCAGACAGGGATTCAGAGGCTGGGAATCAGACGGGGGGAATCAAAGGCGGGGAATCAGAGCTGGTGAATCAGAGGCAGGGAATCAGAGTTGGGGATTCAGAGGCGGGGAATCAGATATGGGGAAACAGAGGCGGGGAATGAGAGGCGGGCAAGCAGAGGCGGGGAATTAGATATGGGGAATCAGAGGTGGGAAATCAGAGGTGGTGAATCAGAGATGGGGAATCACAGGCGGGGAATCAGAGGCAGCGAATAGAACGCGGGGAATCAGAGGCAGGGAATCAGAGCTGGGGAATCAGAGGCGGGGAATCAGATATGGGGAAACAGAAGCGGGGAATCAGAGGCGGGGAAACAGAGGCGGGGAATCAGACATGGGGAATCGGATGCGGGGAATCAGAGTCGGGGAATCAGAGCTGGGGAATCAGAGGTGGGGCATCAGAGTTGGGGCATCAGAGGTGGGGAATTAGATATGGGGAAACAGAGGCGGGGAATCAGAGGCGGGGAGACAGAGGCGGGGAATCAGATATGGGGAATCAGAGGTGGGGAATCAGAGGCAGGGAATCAGATGTGCGGAATCAGAGATGGGGAATCAGAGGCAGGGAATCAGAATCAGAAGCGGGGAATCAGAGGCCGGGAATCAGAGGCCGCGAATCAGATGCTGGGAATAAGAGGCCGGGAATCAGAGGTGGGGAATCAGAGTCTGGGAATCAGAGATGGGGATTCAGAGGTGGGGAATGAGATATGGAGAATCAGAGGCGGGGAATCAGAGTCGGGGAAACAGAGGCGGGTAATCAGATATGGGGAATCAGAGGTGGCGAATCAAGGGCGGTGAAACAGAGATGGGGAATCAGGGCAGGGAATCAGAGGCAGGGAATCAAACACGGGGAATCAGAGCTGGGGAATCAGAGGCGGGGAATCAGAGTTGGGAATCAGAGGCGGGGAATCAGAGGCGGGGAAACAGAGGCGGGGAATCAGATATGGGGAATCAGAGGTGGGGAATCCGAGGTTGGGAATCAGAGGCAGGGAATCAGAGGCGGGGAATCAGAGGCGGGGAATCAGAGGAAGGGAATCAGATGTGCGGAATCGGAGATGGGGAATCAGAGGCAGGGAATCAGAGGCGGGGAATCAGAGGCGGGGAATCAGAGGCCGGGAATCAGATATGGGGAAACAGAGGCGGGGAATCCGAGGCGGGGAAACAGAGGCGGGGAATCAGATATGGGGAATCAGAGGTGGGGAATCAGAGGTTGGGAATCAGAGGCAGGGAATCAGAGGCTTGGAATCAGATGCAGGGAATTAGATGCGGGGAATCAGAGGCGGGGAATCAGAGCTGGGGAATCAGAGGTAGGGAATCAGATTTGGGGAATCAGAGGCGGGGACTTAGATATTGGGAAACAGAGGCGGGGAATCAGAGGCGGGGAAACCCAAGTGGGGAATCAGATATGGGGAATCAGAGGTGGGGAATCAGAGGCAAGGAATCAGATGTGCGGAATCAGAGATGGGGAATCAGAGGCAGGGTATCAGAATCAGAAGCAGGGAATCAGAGGCCGGGAATTAGAGGCCGGAATCAGATGCTGGGAATCAGAGGCCTGGAATCAGAGGCGGGGAATCAGAGGCAGGGAATCAGATGCGGGGAATCAGAGGCGGGGAATCAGAGCTGGGGAATCAGAGGCAGGGTATTAGAGTTGGGGAATCAGAGGCGGGGAATCAGATATGGGGAAACAGAGGTGGGGAATCAGAGGCGGGGAAACAGAGGCAGGGAATCAGATATGGGGAATCAGAGGCGGGGAATCAGAGGTGGGGAATCATAGGCAGGGAATCGGATGTGCGGAATCAGAGATGGGGAATCAGAGGCTGGGAATCAGAGGTGGTGAATCAGAGATGGGGAATCAGAGGCGGGGAATCAGAGGCGGGGAATCAGACGCGGGGAATCAGAGGTGGGCAATCAGAGGCGGGGAATCAGATATGGGGAATCAGAGGCGGGGAATCAGAGGCGGGGAAACAGAGGCGGGGAATCAGATATGGGGAATCAGAGGTGGGGCATCAGAGGTTGTGAATCACAGATGGGGAATCAGAGGCGGGGAATCAGAGGCAGGGAATCAGACGCGGGGAATCAGAGGCGGGGATTCAGAGCTGGGGAATCAGAGGCGGGGAATCAGAGTTGGGGAATCAGAGGCGGGGAATCAGATATGGGGAATCAGAGGCAGGGAATCTGAGGCGGGAAAACAGAGGCGGGGAATCAGATATGGGGAATCAGAGGCGGGGAATCAGAGGCAGGGAATCAGACACGGGGAATCAGAGGCGGGGAATCAGATATGGGGAATCAGAGGCGGGGAATTAGATATGGGGAATCAGAGGCTGGGAATCAGAGGGGGGGAAACAGAGGCGGGGAATAAGATATGGGGAATCAGAGGTGGGGAATCAGGGGCGGGGAATCAGTGGCAGGGAATCAGAGGCGGGGAATCAGAGGCGGGGAATCAAAGGAAGGGAATCAGACACGGGGAATCAGAGGTGGGGAATCAGAGACGGGGAATCAGAGGCGGGGAATCACAGGCAGGGAATCAGACGCGGGGAATCAGAGGCGGGGAATCAGAGCTGGGGAATCAGAGGTGGGGAATCAGAGTCGGGGAATCAGAGGAAGGGAATCGGTTGTGCGGAATCAGAGATTGGGAATCAGATGTGGGGAATCAGAGGCAGTGAATCAGAGATGGGGAATCAGAGGCGGGGAATCAGAGGCAGGAAATAAGACAGGGATTCAGAGGCTGGGAATCAGACGGGGGGAATCAAAGGCGGGGAATCAGAGCTGGTGAATCAGAGGCAGGGAATCAGAGTTGGGGATTCAGAGGCGGGGAATCAGATATGGGGAAACAGAGGCGGGGAATGAGAGGCGGGCAAGCAGAGGCGGGGAATTAGATATGGGGAATCAGAGGTGGGAAATCAGAGGTGGTGAATCAGAGATGGGGAATCACAGGCGGGGAATCAGAGGCAGCGAATAGAACGCGGGGAATCAGAGGCAGGGAATCAGAGCTGGGGAATCAGAGGCGGGGAATCAGATATGGGGAAACAGAGGCGGGGAATCAGAGGCGGGGAAACAGAGGCGGGGAATCAGACATGGGGAATCGGATGTGGGGAATCAGAGGCGGGGAATCAGAGCTGGGGAATCAGAGGTGGGGAATCAGAGTTGGGGCATCAGAGGTGGGGAATTAGATATGGGGAAACAGGCGGGGAATCAGAGGCGGGGAAACAGAGGCGGGGAATCAGATATGGGGAATCAGAGGTGGGGAATCAGAGGCGGGGAATCAGTGGCAGGGAATCAGAGCTGGGGAATCAGATATGGGGAATCAGAGGTGGGGAATCAGGGGCGGGGAATCAGTGGCAGGGAATCAGAGGCCGGGAATAAAAGGCGGGGAATCAGAGCTGGGGAATCAGAGGCGGGGAATCAGAGTTGGCGAATCAGAGGAGGGGAATCAGATACGGGGAAACAGAGGCCGGGAATCAGAGGCAGGGAAACAGAGGCGGGGAATCAGATATGGGGAATCAGAGGTGCGGAATTTGAGGTTGCGAATCAGAGGCGGGGAATCAGAGGCGGGGAATCAGAGGTAGGGAATCGGATGTGCGGAATCAGAGATGGGGAATCAGAGGTGGGGATTCAGAGGTGGTGAATCAGAAAAGGGGAATCAGAGGCTGGGAATCAGAGGCAGGAAATCAGACACGGGGAATCAGAGGCGGGGAATCAGACGGGGGGAATCAAAGGCGGGGAATCAGAGGTGGGGAATCAGAGGCAGGGAATCAGATGTGCGGAATCAGAGATGGGGAATAAGTGGCAGGGAATCAGAATCAGAAGCGGGGAATCAGAGGCCAGGAATCAGAGGCCGGGAATCAGATGCTGGGAATAAGAGGCCGGGAATCAGAGGTGGGAAATCAGATATGGGGAATCATAGGTGGCGAATCAAAGGCGGTGAATCAGAGATGGGGAATCAGAGGCGGGGAATCAGAGGCAGGGAATCAGATGCGGGGAATCAGAGGCGGGGAATCAGAGCTGGCGAATCAGAGGCTGGGAATCAGAGGTGGGCAATCAGAGGTGGGGAATCAGATATGGGGAATCAGAGGCGGGGAATCAGAGGCGGGGAAACAGAGGTGGGGAATCAAATATAGGGAATCAGAGGTGGGGAATCAGAGGTTGTGAATCAGAGATGGGGAATCAAGGCGGGGAATCAGAGGCAGGGAATCAGACGCGGGGAATCAGAGGCGGGGATTCAGAGCTGGGGAATCAGATGCGGGGAATCAGAGTTGGGGAATCAGAGGCAGGGAATCAGATATGGGGAATCAGAGGCGGGGAATCAGAGGCGGGGAAACAGAGGCGGGGAATCAGATGTGGGGAATCAGAGGTGGGGAATCAGGGGCAGGGAATCAGTGGCAGGGAATCAGAGGCGGGGAATCAGAGGCGGGGAATCAAAGGCAGAGAATCAGACACGGGGAATCAGAGGCGGGGAATCAGAGATGGGGAATCAGAGGCAGGGAATCGTATGCCGGGAATCAGAGTCGGGGAATCAGAGCTGGGGAATCAGAGGCGGGGAATCAGAGTTGGGGAATCAGAGGCGGGGAATCAGATATGGGGAAATAGAGGCGGGGAATCAGATATGGGGAATCAGAGGTGTGGAATCAGAGGTTGGGAATCAGAGGCAAGGAATCAGAGTCGGGGAAACGGAGGCGGGGAATCAGATATGGGGAATCAGAGGTGGCGAATCAAAGGTGGTGAAACAGAGATGGGGAATCAGGGCAGGGAATCAGAGGCAGGGAATCAAACACGGGGAATCAGAGCTGGGGAATCAGAGGCGGGGAATCAGAGTTGGGAATCAGAGGCGGGGAATCAGAGGCGGGGAAACAGAGGCGGGGAATCAGATATGGGGAATCAGAGGTGGGGAATCCGAGGTTGGGAATCAGAGGCAGGGAATCAGAGGCGGAAAATCAGAGGCGGGGAATCTGAGGAAGGGAATCAGATGTGCGGAATCGGAGATGGGGAATCAGAGGCATGGAATCAGAGGCGGGGAATCAGAGGCGGGGAATCAGAGGCCGGGAATCAGATATGGGGAAACAGAGGCGGGGAATCCGAGGCGGGGAAACAGAGGCGGGGAATCAGATATGGGGAATCAGAGGTGGGGAATCAGAGGTTGGGAATCAGAGGCAGGGAATCAGAGGCTTGGAATCAGATGCAGGGAATCAGATGCGGGGAATCAGAGGCGGGGAATCAGAGCTGGGGAATCAGAGGTGGGGAATCAGATTTGGGGAATCAGAGGCGGGGACTTAGATATTGGGAAACAGAGGCGGGGAATCAGAGGCGGGGAAACCCAGGTGGGGAATCAGATATGGGGAATCAGAGGTGGGGAATCAGAGGCAAGGAATCAGATGTGCGGAATCATAGATGGGGAAACAGAGGCAGGGAATCAGAATCAGAAGCAGGGAATCAGAGGCCGGGAATCAGAGGCCGGAATCAGATGCTGGGAATCAGAGGCCTGGAATCAGAGGCGGGGAATCAGAGGCAGGGAATCAGATGCGGGGAATCAGAGGCGGGGAATCAGAGCTGGGGAATCAGAGGCGGGGTTTTAGAGTTGGGGAATCAGAGGCGGGGAATCAGATATAGGGAAACAGAGGTGGGGAATCAGACGCGGGGAAACAGAGGCAGGGAATCAGATATGGGGAATCAGAGGCGGGGAATCAGAGGTGGGGAATCATAGGCAGGGAATCGGATGTGCGGAATCAGAGATGGGGAATCAGAGGCTGGGAATCAGAGGTGGTGAATCAGAGATGGGGAATCAGAGGCGGGGAATCAGAGGCAGGGAATCAGACGCGGGGAATCAGAGGTGGGCAATCAGAGGCGTGGAATCAGATATGGGGAATCAGAGGCGGGGAATCAGAGGCGGGGAAACAGAGGCGGGGAATCAGATATGGGGAATCAGAGGTGGGGCATCAGAGGTTGTGAATCACAGATGGGGAATCAGAGGTGGGGAATCAGAGGCAGGGAATCAGACGCTGGGAATCAGAGGCGGGGATTCAGAGCTGGGGAATCAGAGGCTGGGAATCAGAGTTGGGGAATCAGAGGCGGGGAATCAGATATGGGGAATCAGAGGCAAGGAATCAGAGGCGGGAAAACAGAGGCGGGGAATCAGATATGGGGAATCAGAGGCGGGGAATCAGAGGCAGGGAATCAGACACGGGGAATCAGAGGCGGGGAATCAGAGATGGGGAATCAGAGGCGGGGAATCAGAGGCAGGGAATCGGATGCCGGGAATCAGAGGCGGGAAATCAGAGCTGGGGAATCAGAGGCGGGGAATCAGAGTTGGGGAATCAGAGGCGGCGAAGCAGATATGGGGAAATAGAGGCGGGGAATCAGATATGGGGAATCAGAAGCGGGGAATCAGATATGGGGAATCAGAGGCTGGGAATCAGAGGGGGGGAAACGGAGGCGGGGAATAAGATATGGGGAATCAGAGGTGGGGAATCAGGGGCGGGGAATCAGTGGCAGGGAATCAGAGGCGGGGAATCAGAGGCGGGGAATCAAAGGAAGGGAATCAGACACGGGGAATCAGAGGTGGGGAATCAGAGATGGGGAATAAGAGGCGGGGAATCACAGGCAGGGAATCAGACGCGGGGAATCAGAGGCAGGGAATCAGAGCTGGGGAATCAGAGGTGGGGAATCAGAGTCGGGGAATCATAGGCAGGGAATCGGTTGTGCGGAATCAGAGATGGGGAATCAGATGTGGGGAATCAGAGGCAGTGAATACGAGGCGGGGAAACAGAGGCGGGTAATCAAATATAGGGAATCAGAGGTGGGAATCAGAGGTTGTGAATCAGAGATGGGGAATCAAGGCGGGGAATCAGAGGCAGGGAATCAGACGCGGGGAATCAGAGGCGGGGTTTCAGAGCTGGGGAATCAGAGGCAGTGAATCAGAGTTGGGGAATCAGAGGCAGGGAATCAGATATGGGGAATCAGAGGTGGCGAATCAGAGGCGGGGAAACAGAGGCGGGGAATCAGATATGGGGAATCAGAATTGGGGAATCAGGGGCAGGGAATCAGTGGCAGGGAAACAGAGGCGGGGAATCTGAGGCGGGGAATCAGAGGCAGGGAATCAGACACGGGGAATCAGAGGCGGGGAATCAGAGATGGGGAATCAGAGGCGGGGAATCAGCGGCAGGGAATCGGACTCCGGGAATCAGAGTCGGGGAATCAGAGCTGGGGAATCAGAGGCGGGGAATCAGAGTTGGGGAATCAGAGGCGGAAATCAGATATGGGGAAATAGAGGCGGGGAATCAGATATGGGGAATCAGAGGTGTGGAATCAGAGGTTGGGAATCAGAGGCAGGGTATCAGAGTCGGGGAAACAGAGGCGGGTAATCAGATATGGGGAATCAGAGGTGGCGAATCAAAGGCGGTGAAACAGAGATGGGGAATCAGGGCAGGGAATCAGAGGCAGGGAATCAAACACGGGGAATCAGAGCTGGGGAATCAGAGGCGGGGAATCAGAGTTGGGAATCAGAGGCGGGGAATCAGAGGCGGGGAAACAGAGGCGGGGAATCAGATATGGGGAATCAGAGGTGGGGAATCCGAGGTTGGGAATCAGAGGCAGGGAATCAGAGGCGGGGAATCAGAGGCGGGGAATCAGAGGAAGGGAATCAGATGTGCGGAATCGGAGATGGGGAATCAGAGGCAGGGAATCAGAGGCGGGGAATCAGAGGCGGGGAATCAGAGGCCGGGAATCAAATATGGGGAAACAGAGGCGGGGAATCCGAGGCGGGGAAACAGAGGCGGGGAATCAGATATGGGGAATCAGAGGTGGGGAATCAGAGGTTGGGAATCAGAGGCAGGGAATCAGAGGCTTGGAATCAGATGCAGGGAATCAGATGCGGGGAATCAGAGGTGGGGAATCAGAGCTGGGGAATCAGAGGTGGAGAATCAGATTTGGGGAATCAGAGGCGGGGACTTAGATATTGGGAAACAGAGGCGGGGAATCAGAGGCGGGGAAACCCAGGCGGGGAATCAGATATGGGGAATCAGAGGTGGGGAATCAGAGGCAAGGAATCAGATGTGCGGAATCAGAGATGGGGAATCAGAGGCAGGGAATCAGAATCAGAAGCAGGGAATCAGAGGCCGGGAATTAGAGGCCGGAATCAGATGCTGGGAATCAGAGGCCTGGAATCAGAGGCGGGGAATCAGAGGCAGGGAATCAGATGCGGGGAATCAGAGGCGGGGAATCAGAGCTGGGGAATCAGAGGCGGGGTATTAGAGTTGGGGAATCAGAGGCGGGGAATCAGATATGGGGAAACAGAGGTGGGGAATCAGAGGCGGGGAAACAGAGGCAGGGAATCAGATATGGGGAATCAGAGGCGGGGAATCAGAGGTGGGGAATCATAGGCAGGGAATCGGATGTGTGGAATCAGAGATGGGGAATCAGAGGCTGGGAATCAGAGGTGGTGAATCAGAGATGGGGAATCAGAGGCGGGGAATCAGAGGCGGGGAATCAGACGCGGGGAATCAGAGGTGGGCAATCAGAGGCGGGGAATCAGATATGGGGAATCAGAGGCGGGGAGTCAGAGGCGGGGAAACAGAGGCGGGGAATCAGATATGGGGTATCAGAGGTGGGGCATCAGAGGTTGTGAATCACAGATGGGGAATCAGAGGCGGGGAATCAGAGGCAGGGAATCAGACGCGGGGAATCAGAGGCGGGGATTCAGAGCTGGGGAATCAGAGGCGGGGAATCAGAGTTGGGGAATCAGAGGCGGGGAATCAGATATGGGGAATCAGAGGCAGGGAATCGGAGGCGGGAAAACAGAGGCGGGGAATCAGATATGGGGAATCAGAGGCGGGGAATCAGAGGCAGGGAATCAGACACGGGGAATCAGAGGCGGGGAATCAGAGATGGGGAATCAGAGGCGGGGAATCAGAGGCAGGGAATCGGATGCCGGGAATCAGAGG
The DNA here is from genome assembly GCF_036971445.1 of Narcine bancroftii. Classification (NCBI taxonomy): domain Eukaryota; kingdom Metazoa; phylum Chordata; class Chondrichthyes; order Torpediniformes; family Narcinidae; genus Narcine; species Narcine bancroftii. The sequence goes on along the minus strand of NC_091474.1, from coordinate 106,078,332 downwards.
CGGGAAATCAGAGGCAGGAAATCAGACAGGGATTCAGAGGCTGGGAATCAGACGGGGGGAATCAAAGGCGGGGAATCAGAGCTGGTGAATCAGAGGCAGGGAATCAGAGTTGGGGATTCAGAGGCGGGGAATCAGATATGGGGAAACAGAGGCGGGGAATGAGAAGGCGGGCAAGCAGAGGCGGGGAATTAGATATGGGGAATCAGAGGTGGGAAATCAGAGGTGGTGAATCAGAGATGGGGAATCACAGGCGGGGAATCAGAGGCAGCGAATAGAACGCGGGGAATCAGAGGCAGGGAATCAGAGCTGGGGAATCAGAGGCGGGGAATCAGATATGGGGAAACAGAGGCGGGGAATCAGAGGCGGGGAAACAGAGGCGGGGAATCAGACATGGGGAATCGGATGCGGGGAATCAGAGTCGGGGAATCAGAGCTGGGGAATCAGAGGTGGGGCATCAGAGTTGGGGCATCAGAGGTGGGGAATTAGATATGGGGAAACAGAGGCGGGGAATCAGAGATGGTGAATCAGAGGCGGGGAATCAGAGGCAGGGAATCGGACGCCGGGAATCAGAGGCGGGGAATCAGAGCTGGGGAATCAGAGGCGGGGAATCAGAGGCAGGGAATCGGACGCCGGGAATCAGAGGCGGGGAATCAGAGCTGGGGAATCAGAGGCGGGGAATCAGAGTTGGGGAATCAGAGGCGGGGAATCAGATATGGGGAAATAGAGGCGGGGAATCAGATATGGGGAATCAGAGGTGTGGAATCAGAGGTTGGGAATCAGAGGCAGGGAATCAGAGGCGGGGAAACAGAGGCGGGGAATCAGATATGGGGAATCAGAGGTGGCGAATCAAAGGCGGTGAAACAGAGATGGGGAATCAGGGCAGGGAATGAGAGGCAGGGAATCAGAGCTGGGGAAACAGAGGCGGGGAATCAGATATGGGGAATCAGAGGTGGGGAATCAGAGGCAGGGAATCAGACACGGGGAATCAGAGGCGGGGAATCAGAGATGGGGAATCAGAGGCGGGGAATCAGAGGCAGGGAATCGGATGCCGGGAATCAGAGGCGGGAAATCAGAGCTGGGGAATCAGAGGCGGGGAATCAGAGTTGGGGAATCAGAGGCGGCGAAGCAGATATGGGGAAATAGAGGCGGGGAATCAGATATGGGGAATCAGAGGCGGGGAATCAGATATGGGGAATCAGAGGCTGGGAATCAGAGGGGGGGAAATGGAGGCGGGGAATAAGATATGGGGAATCAGAGGTGGGGAATCAGGGGCGGGGAATCAGTGGCAGGGAATCAGAGGCGGGGAATCAGAGGCGGGGAATCAAAGGAAGGGAATCAGACACGGGGAATCAGAGGTGGGGAATCAGAGATGGGGAATCAGAGGCGGGGAATCACAGGCAGGGAATCAGACGCGGGGAATCAGAGGCGGGGAATCAGAGCTGGGGAATCAGAGGTGGGGAATCAGAGTCGGGGAATCATTGGCAGGGAATCGGTTGTGCGGAATCAGAGATGGGGAATCAGATGTGGGGAATCAGAGGCAGTGAATCAGAGGCGGGGAAACAGAGGCGGGTAATCAAATATAGGGAATCAGAGGTGGGAATCAGAGGTTGTGAATCAGAGATGGGGAATCAAGGCGGGGAATCAGAGGCAGGGAATCAGACGCGGGGAATCAGAGGCGGGGATTCAGAGCTGGGGAATCAGATATGGGGAATCAGAGGTGGGGCATCAGAGGTTGTGAATCACAGATGGGGAATTAGAGGCGGGGAATCAGAGGCAGGGAATCAGACTCGGGGAATCAGAGTCGGGGATTCAGAGCTGGGGAATCAGAAGCGGGGAATCAGAGTTGGGGAATCAGAGGTGGGGAATCAGATATGGGGAATCAGAGGCAGGGAATCAGAGGCGGGGAATCAGAGGCAGGGAATCAGACGCGGGGAATCTGAGGCGGGGAATCAGAGCTGGGGAATCAGAGGTGGGGAATCAGAGTTGGGGAATCAGAGGCAGGGACTTGGATGTGCGGAATCAGAGATGGGGAATCAGAGGTGGGGAATCAGAGGCGGTGAATCAGAGATGGGGAATCAGAGGCGGGGAATCAGAGGCAGGAAATCAGACACGGGGATTCAGAGGCTGGGAATCAGACGGGGGGAATCAAAGGCGGGGAATCAGAGCTGGGGAATCTGAGGCAGGGAATCAGAGTTGGGGATTCAGAGGCGGGGAATCAGATATGGGGAAACAGAGGCGGGGAATCAGAGGCGGGAAAACAGAGGCGGGGAATTAGATATGGGGAATCAGAGGTGGGGAATCAGAGGTGGTGAATCAGAGATGGGGAATCAGAGGCGGGGAATCAGAGGCAGGGAATCGGACGCCGGGAATCAAAGGCGGGGAATCAGAGCTGGGGAATCAGAGGCGGGGAATCAGTGTTGGTGAATCAGAGGCGGGGAATCAGATATGGGGAAATAGAAGCGTGGAATCAGATATGGGGAATCAGAGGTGTGGAATCAGAGGTTGGGAATCAGAGGCAGGGAATAAGAGGCGGGGAAACAGAGGCGGGGAATCAGATATGGGGAATCAGAGGTGGCGAATCAAATGCGTTGAAACAGAGATGGGGAATCAGGGCAGGGAATCAGAGGCAGGGAATCAGAGCTGGGGAAACAGAGGCGGGGAATCAGATATGGGGAATCAGAGGTGGGGAATCAGGGGCGGGGAATCAGTGGCAGGGAATCAGAGCTGGGGAATCAGAGGTGGGGAATCAGAGCTGGGGAAACAGAGGCGGGGAATCAGATATGGGGAAACAGAGGTAGGGAATCAGAGGTGGTGAATCAGTGATGGGGAATCACAGGCGGGGAATCAGAGGCAGGGAATAGAACGCGGGGAATCAGAGGCAGGGAATCAGAGCTGGGGAATCAGAGGAGGGGATTCATAGCTGGGAATCAGAGGCGGGAATCAGATATGGGGAAACAGAGGCGGGGAATCAGAGGCGGTGAAACAGAGGCGGGGAATCAGATATGGGGAATCGGATGCAGGGAATCAGAGGCAGGGAATCAGAGCTGGGGAATCAGAGGCGGGGAATCAGAGTTGGGGCATCAGAGGTGGGGAATTAGATATAGGGAAACAGAGGCGGGGAATCAGAGGCGGGGAAACAGAGGCGGGGAATCAGATATGGGGAATCAGAGGTGGGGAATCAGAGGCAGGGAATCAGATGTGCGGAATCAGAGATGGGGAATAAGTGGCAGGGTATCAGAATCAGAAGCGGGGAATCAGAGGCCAGGAATCAGAGGCCGGGAATCAGATGCTGGGAATAAGAGGCCGGGAATCAGAGGTGGGGAATCAGATATGGGGAACCAGAGGTGGCGAATCAAAGGCGGTGAATCAGAGATGGGGAATCAGAGGCGGGGAATCAGAGGCAGGGAATCAGATGCGGGGAATCAGAGGCGGGGAATCAGAGCTGGCGGATCAGAGGCTGGGAATCAGAGGTGGGCAATCAGAGGCGGGGAATCAGATATGGGGAATCAGAGGCGGGGAATCAGAGGCGGGGAAACAGAGGCGGGGAATCAAATATAGGGAATCAGAGGTGGGGAATCAGAGGTTGTGAATCAGAGATGGGGAATCAAGGCGGGGAATCAGATGCAGGGAATCAGACACGGGGAATCAGAGGCGGGGATTCAGAGCTGGGGAATCAGAGGCGGGGAATCAGAGTTGGGGAATCAGAGGCAGGGAATCAGATATGGGGAATCAGAGGCGGGGAATCAGAGGCGGGGAAACAGAGGCGGGGAATCAGATGTGGGGAATCAGAGGTGGGGAATCAGGGGCAGGGAATCAGTGGCAGGGAATCAGAGGCGGGGAATCAGAGGCGGGGAATCAAAGGCAGGGAATCAGACACGGGGAATCAGAGGCGGGGAATCAGAGATGGGGAATCAGAGGCAGGGAATCGTATGCCGGGAATCAGAGTCGGGGAATCAGAGTTGGGGAATCAGAGGCAGGGAATCAGATATAGGGAATCAGAGGTGGCGAATCAGAGGCGGGGAAACAGAGGCGGGGAATCAGATATGGGGAATCAGAATTGGGGAATCAGGGGCAGGGAATCAGTGGCAGGGAAACAGAGGCGGGGAATCTGAGGCGGGGAATCAGAGGCAGGGAATCAGACACGGGGAATCAGAGGCGGTGAAACAGAGATGGGGAATCAGGGCAGGGAATCAGAGGCAGGGAATCAAACACGGGGAATCAGAGCTGGGGAATCAGAGGCGGGGAATCAGAGTTGGGAATCAGAGGCGGGGAATCAGAGGCGGGGAAACAGAGGCGGGGAATCAGATATGGGGAATCAGAGGTGGGGAATCCGAGGTTGGGAATCAGAGGCAGGGAATCAGAGGCGGAAAATCAGAGGCGGGGAATCTGAGGAAGGGAATCAGATGTGCGGAATCGGAGATGGGGAATCAGAGGCAGGGAATCAGAGGCGGGGAATCAGAGGCGGGGAATCAGAGGCCGGGAATCAGATATGGGGAAACAGAGGCGGGGAATCCGAGGCGGGGAAACAGAGGCGGGGAATCAGATATGGGGAATCAGAGGTGGGGAATCAGAGGTTGGGAATCAGAGGCAGGGAATCAGAGGCTTGGAATCAGATGCAGGGAATCAGATGCGGGGAATCAGAGGCGGGGAATCAGAGCTGGGGAATCAGAGGTGGGGAATCAGATTTGGGGAATCAGAGGCGGGGACTTAGATATTGGGAAACAGAGGCGGGGAATCAGAGGCGGGGAAACCCAGGCGGGGAATCAGATATGGGGAATCAGAGGTGGGGAATCAGAGGCAAGGAATCAGATGTGCGGAATCATAGATGGGGAAACAGAGGCAGGGAATCAGAATCAGAAGCAGGGAATCAGAGGCCGGGAATCAGAGGCCGGAATCAGATGCTGGGAATCAGAGGCCTGGAATCAGAGGCAGGGAATCAGATGCGGGGAATCAGAGGCGGGGAATCAGAGCTGGGGAATCAGAGGCGGGGTTTTAGAGTTGGGGAATCAGAGGCGGGGAATGAGATATGGGGAAACAGAGGTGGGGAATCAGACGCGGGGAAACAGAGGCAGGGAATCAGATATGGGGAATCAGAGGCGGGGAATCAGAGGTGGGGAATCATAGGCAGGGAATCGGATGTGCGGAATCAGAGATGGGGAATCAGAGGCTGGGAATCAGAGGTGGTGAATCAGAGATGGGGAATCAGAGGCGGGGAATCAGAGGCAGGGAATCAGACGCGGGGAATCGGAGGTGGGCAATCAGAGGCGTGGAATCAGATATGGGGAATCAGAGGCGGGGAATCAGAGGCGGGGAAACAGAGGCGGGGAATCAGATATGGGGAATCAGAGGTGGGGCATCAGAGGTTGTGAATCACAGATGGGGAATCAGAGGTGGGGAATCAGAGGCAGGGAATCAGACGCGGGGAATCAGAGGCGGGGATTCAGAGCTGGGGAATCAGAGGCTGGGAATCAGAGTTGGGGAATCAGAGGCGGGGAATCAGAGGTGGGGAATCATAGGCAGGGAATCGGATGTGCGGAATCAGAGATGGGGAATCAGAGGCTGGGAATCAGAGGTGGTGAATCAGAGATGGGGAATCAGAGGCGGGGAATCAGAGGCAGGGAATCAGACGCGGGGAATCGGAGGTGGGCAATCAGAGGCGTGGAATCAGATATGGGGAATCAGAGGCGGGGAATCAGAGGCGGGGAAACAGAGGCGGGGAATCAGATATGGGGAATCAGAGGTGGGGCATCAGAGGTTGTGAATCACAGATGGGGAATCAGAGGTGGGGAATCAGAGGCAGGGAATCAGACGCGGGGAATCAGAGGCGGGGATTCAGAGCTGGGGAATCAGAGGCTGGGAATCAGAGTTGGGGAATCAGAGGCGGGGAATCAGATATGGGGATTCAGAGGCAAGGAATCAGAGGCGGGAAAACAGAGGCGGGGAATCAGATATGGGGAATCAGAGGCGGGGAATCAGAGGCAGGGAATCAGACACGGGGAATCAGAGGCGGGGAATCAGAGATGGGGAATCAGAGGCGGGGAATCAGAGGCAGGGAATCGGATGCCGGGAATCAGAGGCGGGAAATCAGAGCTGGGGAATCAGAGGCGGGGAATCAGAGTTGGGGAATCAGAGGCGGCGAAGCAGATATGGGGAAATAGAGGCGGGGAATCAGATATGGGGAATCAGATGCGGGGAATCAGATATGGGGAATCAGAGGCTGGGAATCAGAGGGGGGGAAACGGAGGCGGGGAATAAGATATGGGGAATCAGAGGTGGGGAATCAGGGGCGGGGAATCAGTGGCAGGGAATCAGAGGCGGGGAATCAGAGGCGGGGAATCAAAGGAAGGGAATCAGACACGGGGAATCAGAGGTGGGGAATCAGAGATGGGGAATCAGAGGCGGGGAATCACAGGCAGGGAATCAGACGCGGGGAATCAGAGGCGGGGAATCAGAGCTGGGGAATCAGAGGTGGGGAATCAAAGTCGGGGAATCATAGGCAGGGAATCGGTTGTGCGGAATCAGAGATGGGGAATCAGATGTGGGGAATCAGAGGCAGTGAATCAGAGGCGGGGAAACAGAGGCGGGTAATCAAATATAGGGAATCAGAGGTGGGAATCAGAGGTTGTGAATCAGAGATGGGGAATCAAGGCGGGGAATCAGAGGCAGGGAATCAGACGCGGGGAATCAGAGGCGGGGATTCAGAGCTGGGGAATCAGAGGCAGTGAATCAGAGTTGGGGAATCAGAGGCAGGGAATCAGATATGGGGAATCAGAGGTGGCGAATCAGAGGCGGGGAAACAGAGGCGGGGAATCAGATATGGGGAATCAGAATTGGGGAATCAGGGGCAGGGAATCAGTGGCAGGGAAACAGAGGCGGGGAATCTGAGGCGGGGAATCAGAGGCAGGGAATCAGACACGTGGAATCAGAGGCGGGGAATCAGAGATGGGGAATCAGAGGCGGGGAATCAGCGGCAGGGAATCGGACTCCGGGAATCAGAGTCGGGGAATCAGAGCTGGGGAATCAGAGGCGGGGAATCAGAGTTGGGGAATCAGAGGCGGAAATCAGATATGGGGAAATAGAGGCGGGGAATCAGATATGGGGAATCAGAGGTGTGGAATCAGAGGTTGGGAATCAGAGGCAGGGAATCAGAGTCGGGGAAACAGAGGCGGGTAATCAGATATGGGGAATCAGAGGTGGCGAATCAAAGGCGGTGAAACAGAGATGGGGAATCAGGGCAGGGAATCAGAGGCAGGGAATCAAACACGGGGAATCAGAGCTGGGGAATCAGAGGCGGGGAATCAGAGTTGGGATTCAGAGGCGGGGAATCAGAGGCGGGGAAACAGAGGCGGGGAATCAGATATGGGGAATCAGAGGTGGGGAATCCGAGGTTGGGAATCAGAGGCAGGGAATCAGAGGCGGAAAATCAGAGGCGGGGAATCTGAGGAAGGGAATCAGATGTGCGGAATCGGAGATGGGGAATCAGAGGCAGGGAATCAGAGGCGGGGAATCAGAGGCGGGGAATCAGAGGCCGGGAATCAGATATGGGGAAACAGAGGCGGGGAATCCGAGGCGGGGAAACAGAGGCGGGGAATCAGATATGGGGAATCAGAGGTGGGGAATCAGAGGTTGGGAATCAGAGGCAGGGAATCAGAGGCTTGGAATCAGATGCAGGGAATCAGATGCGGGGAATCAGAGGCGGGGAATCAGAGCTGGGGAATCAGAGGTGGGGAATCAGATTTGGGGAATCAGAGGCGGGGACTTAGATATTGGGAAACAGAGGTGGGGAATCAGAGGCGGGGAAACCCAGGCGGGGAATCAGATATGGGGAATCAGAGGTGGGGAATCAGAGGCAAGGAATCAGATGTGCGGAATCATAGATGGGGAAACATAGGCAGGGAATCAGAATCAGAAGCAGGGAATCAGAGGCCGGGAATCAGAGGCCGGAATCAGATGCTGGGAATCAGAGGCCTGGAATCAGAGGCAGGGAATCAGATGCGGGGAATCAGAGGCGGGGAATCAGAGCTGGGGAATCAGAGGCGGGGTTTTAGAGTTGGGGAATCAGAGGCGGGGAATCAGATATGGGGAAACAGAGGTGGGGAATCAGACGCGGGGAAACAGAGGCAGGGAATCAGATATGGGGAATCAGAGGCGGGGAATCAGAGGTGGGGAATCATAGGCAGGGAATCGGATGTGCGGAATCAGAGATGGGGAATCAGAGGCTGGGAATCAGAGGTGGTGAATCAGAGATGGGGAATCAGAGGCGGGGAATCAGAGGCAGGGAATCAGACGCGGGGAATCGGAGGTGGGCAATCAGAGGCGTGGAATCAGATATGGGGAATCAGAGGCGGGGAATCAGAGGCGGGGAAACAGAGGCGGGGAATCAGATATGGGGAATCAGAGGTGGGGCATCAGAGGTTGTGAATCACAGATGGGGAATCAGAGGTGGGGAATCAGAGGCAGGGAATCAGACGCGGGGAATCAGAGGCGGGGATTCAGAGCTGGGGAATCAGAGGCTGGGAATCAGAGTTGGGGAATCAGAGGCGGGGAATCAGATATGGGGAATCAGAGGCAAGGAATCAGAGGCGGGAAAACAGAGGCGGGGAATCAGATATGGGGAATCAGAGGCGGGGAATCAGAGGCAGGGAATCAGACACGGGGAATCAGAGGCGGGGAATCAGAGATGGGGAATCAGAGGCGGGGAATCAGAGGCAGGGAATCGGATGCCGGGAATCAGAGGCGGGAAATCAGAGCTGGGGAATCAGAGGCGGGGAATCAGAGTTGGGGAATCAGAGGCGGCGAAGCAGATATGGGGAAATAGAGGCGGGGAATCAGATATGGGGAATCAGAGGCGGGGAATCAGATATGGGGAATCAGAGGCTGGGAATCAGAGGGGGGGAAATGGAGGCGGGGAATAAGATATGGGGAATCAGAGGTGGGGAATCAGGGGCGGGGAATCAGTGGCAGGGAATCAGAGGCGGGGAATCAGAGGCGGGGAATCAAAGGAAGGGAATCAGACACGGGGAATCAGAGGTGGGGAATCAGAGATGGGGAATCAGAGGCGGGGAATCACAGGCAGGGAATCAGACGCGGGGAATCAGAGGCGGGGAATCAGAGCTGGGGAATCAGAGGTGGGGAATCAGAGTCGGGGAATCATTGGCAGGGAATCGGTTGTGCGGAATCAGAGATGGGGAATCAGATGTGGGGAATCAGAGGCAGTGAATCAGAGGCGGGGAAACAGAGGCGGGTAATCAAATATAGGGAATCAGAGGTGGGAATCAGAGGTTGTGAATCAGAGATGGGGAATCAAGGCGGGGAATCAGAGGCAGGGAATCAGACGCGGGGAATCAGAGGCGGGGATTCAGAGCTGGGGAATCAGATATGGGGAATCAGAGGTGGGGCATCAGAGGTTGTGAATCACAGATGGGGAATTAGAGGCGGGGAATCAGAGGCAGGGAATCAGACTCGGGGAATCAGAGTCGGGGATTCAGAGCTGGGGAATCAGAAGCGGGGAATCAGAGTTGGGGAATCAGAGGTGGGGAATCAGATATGGGGAATCAGAGGCAGGGAATCAGAGGCGGGGAATCAGAGGCAGGGAATCAGACGCGGGGAATCTGAGGCGGGGAATCAGAGCTGGGGAATCAGAGGTGGGGAATCAGAGTTGGGGAATCAGAGGCAGGGACTTGGATGTGCGGAATCAGAGATGGGGAATCAGAGGTGGGGAATCAGAGGCGGTGAATCAGAGATGGGGAATCAGAGGCGGGGAATCAGAGGCAGGAAATCAGACACGGGGATTCAGAGGCTGGGAATCAGACGGGGGGAATCAAAGGCGGGGAATCAGAGCTGGGGAATCTGAGGCAGGGAATCAGAGTTGGGGATTCAGAGGCGGGGAATCAGATATGGGGAAACAGAGGCGGGGAATCAGAGGCGGGAAAACAGAGGCGGGGAATTAGATATGGGGAATCAGAGGTGGGGAATCAGAGGTGGTGAATCAGAGATGGGGAATCAGAGGCGGGGAATCAGAGGCAGGGAATCGGACGCCGGGAATCAAAGGCGGGGAATCAGAGCTGGGGAATCAGAGGCGGGGAATCAGAGTTGGTGAATCAGAGGCGGGGAATCAGATATGGGGAAATAGAAGCGTGGAATCAGATATGGGGAATCAGAGGTGTGGAATCAGAGGTTGGGAATCAGAGGCAGGGAATAAGAGGCGGGGAAACAGAGGCGGGGAATCAGATATGGGGAATCAGAGGTGGCGAATCAAATGCGTTGAAACAGAGATGGGGAATCAGGGCAGGGAATCAGAGGCAGGGAATCAGAGCTGGGGAAACAGAGGCGGGGAATCAGATATGGGGAATCAGAGGTGGGGAATCAGGGGCGGGGAATCAGTGGCAGGGAATCAGAGCTGGGGAATCAGAGGTGGGGAATCAGAGCTGGGGAAACAGAGGCGGGGAATCAGATATGGGGAAACAGAGGTAGGGAATCAGAGGTGGTGAATCAGTGATGGGGAATCACAGGCGGGGAATCAGAGGCAGGGAATAGAACGCGGGGAATCAGAGGCAGGGAATCAGAGCTGGGGAATCAGAGGAGGGGATTCATAGCTGGGAATCAGAGGCGGGAATCAGATATGGGGAAACAGAGGCGGGGAATCAGAGGCGGTGAAACAGAGGCGGGGAATCAGATATGGGGAATCGGATGCAGGGAATCAGAGGCAGGGAATCAGAGCTGGGGAATCAGAGGCGGGGAATCAGAGTTGGGGCATCAGAGGTGGGGAATTAGATATAGGGAAACAGAGGCGGGGAATCAGAGGCGGGGAAACAGAGGCGGGGAATCAGATATGGGGAATCAGAGGTGGGGAATCAGAGGCAGGGAATCAGATGTGCGGAATCAGAGATGGGGAATAAGTGGCAGGGTATCAGAATCAGAAGCGGGGAATCAGAGGCCAGGAATCAGAGGCCGGGAATCAGATGCTGGGAATAAGAGGCCGGGAATCAGAGGTGGGGAATCAGATATGGGGAACCAGAGGTGGCGAATCAAAGGCGGTGAATCAGAGATGGGGAATCAGAGGCGGGGAATCAGAGGCAGGGAATCAGATGCGGGGAATCAGAGGCGGGGAATCAGAGCTGGCGAATCAGAGGCTGGGAATCAGAGGTGGGCAATCAGAGGCGGGGAATCAGATATGGGGAATCAGAGGCGGGGAATCAGAGGCGGGGAAACAGAGGCGGGGAATCAAATATAGGGAATCAGAGGTGGGGAATCAGAGGTTGTGAATCAGAGATGGGGAATCAAGGCGGGGAATCAGATGCAGGGAATCAGACACGGGGAATCAGAGGCGGGGATTCAGAGCTGGGGAATCAGAGGCGGGGAATCAGAGTTGGGGAATCAGAGGCAGGGAATCAGATATGGGGAATCAGAGGCGGGGAATCAGAGGCGGGGAAACAGAGGCGGGGAATCAGATGTGGGGAATCAGAGGTGGGGAATCAGGGGCAGGGAATCAGTGGCAGGGAATCAGAGGCGGGGAATCAGAGGCGGGGAATCAAAGGCAGGGAATCAGACACGGGGAATCAGAGGCAGGGAATCAGAGATGGGGAATCAGAGGCAGGGAATCGTATGCCGGGAATCAGAGTCGGGGAATCAGAGTTGGGGAATCAGAGGCAGGGAATCAGATATAGGGAATCAGAGGTGGCGAATCAGAGGCGGGGAAACAGAGGCGGGGAATCAGATATGGGGAATCAGAATTGGGGAATCAGGGGCAGGGAATCAGTGGCAGGGAAACAGAGGCGGGGAATCTGAGGCGGGGAATCAGAGGCAGGGAATCAGACACGGGGAATCAGAGGCGGTGAAACAGAGATGGGGAATCAGGGCAGGGAATCAGAGGCAGGGAATCAAACACGGGGAATCAGAGCTGGGGAATCAGAGGCGGGGAATCAGAGTTGGGAATCAGAGGCGGGGAATCAGAGGCGGGGAAACAGAGGCGGGGAATCAGATATGGGGAATCAGAGCTGGGGAATCAGAGGCAGTGAATCAGAGTTGGGGAATCAGAGGCAGGGAATCAGATATGGGGAATCAGAGGTGGCGAATCAGAGGCGGGGAAACAGAGGCGGGGAATCAGATATGGGGAATCAGAATTGGGGAATCAGGGGCAGGGAATCAGTGGCAGGGAAACAGAGGCGGGGAATCTGAGGCGGGGAATCAGAGGCAGGGAATCAGACACGTGGAATCAGAGGCGGGGAATCAGAGATGGGGAATCAGAGGCGGGGAATCAGCGGCAGGGAATCGGACTCCGGGAATCAGAGTCGGGGAATCAGAGCTGGGGAATCAGAGGCGGGGAATCAGAGTTGGGGAATCAGAGGCGGAAATCAGATATGGGGAAATAGAGGCGGGGAATCAGATATGGGGAATCAGAGGTGTGGAATCAGAGGTTGGGAATCAGAGGCAGGGAATCAGAGTCGGGGAAACAGAGGCGGGTAATCAGATATGGGGAATCAGAGGTGGCGAATCAAAGGCGGTGAAACAGAGATGGGGAATCAGGGCAGGGAATCAGAGGCAGGGAATCAAACACGGGGAATCAGAGCTGGGGAATCAGAGGCGGGGAATCAGAGTTGGGATTCAGAGGCGGGGAATCAGAGGCGGGGAAACAGAGGCGGGGAATCAGATATGGGGAATCAGAGGTGGGGAATCCGAGGTTGGGAATCAGAGGCAGGGAATCAGAGGCGGAAAATCAGAGGCGGGGAATCTGAGGAAGGGAATCAGATGTGCGGAATCGGAGATGGGGAATCAGAGGCAGGGAATCAGAGGCGGGGAATCAGAGGCGGGGAATCAGAGGCCGGGAATCAGATATGGGGAAACAGAGGCGGGGAATCCGAGGCGGGGAAACAGAGGCGGGGAATCAGATATGGGGAATCAGAGGTGGGGAATCAGAGGTTGGGAATCAGAGGCAGGGAATCAGAGGCTTGGAATCAGATGCAGGGAATCAGATGCGGGGAATCAGAGGCGGGGAATCAGAGCTGGGGAATCAGAGGTGGGGAATCAGATTTGGGGAATCAGAGGCGGGGACTTAGATATTGGGAAACAGAGGTGGGGAATCAGAGGCGGGGAAACCCAGGCGGGGAATCAGATATGGGGAATCAGAGGTGGGGAATCAGAGGCAAGGAATCAGATGTGCGGAATCATAGATGGGGAAACATAGGCAGGGAATCAGAATCAGAAGCAGGGAATCAGAGGCCGGGAATCAGAGGCCGGAATCAGATGCTGGGAATCAGAGGCCTGGAATCAGAGGCAGGGAATCAGATGCGGGGAATCAGAGGCGGGGAATCAGAGCTGGGGAATCAGAGGCGGGGTTTTAGAGTTGGGGAATCAGAGGCGGGGAATCAGATATGGGGAAACAGAGGTGGGGAATCAGACGCGGGGAAACAGAGGCAGGGAATCAGATATGGGGAATCAGAGGCGGGGAATCAGAGGTGGGGAATCATAGGCAGGGAATCGGATGTGCGGTATCAGAGATGGGGAATCAGAGGCTGGGAATCAGAGGTGGTGAATCAGAGATGGGGAATCAGAGGCGGGGAATCAGAGGCAGGGAATCAGACGCGGGGAATCGGAGGTGGGCAATCAGAGGCGTGGAATCAGATATGGGGAATCAGAGGCGGGGAATCAGAGGCGGGGAAACAGAGGCGGGGAATCAGATATGGGGAATCAGAGGTGGGGCATCAGAGGTTGTGAATCACAGATGGGGAATCAGAGGTGGGGAATCAGAGGCAGGGAATCAGACGCGGGGAATCAGAGGCGGGGATTCAGAGCTGGGGAATCAGAGGCTGGGAATCAGAGTTGGGGAATCAGAGGCGGGGAATCAGATATGGGGAATCAGAGGCAAGGAATCAGAGGCGGGAAAACAGAGGCGGGGAATCAGATATGGGGAATCAGAGGCGGGGAATCAGAGGCAGGGAATCAGACACGGGGAATCAGAGGCGGGGAATCAGAGATGGGGAATCAGAGGCGGGGAATCAGAGGCAGGGAATCGGATGCCGGGAATCAGAGGCGGGAAATCAGAGCTGGGGAATCAGAGGCGGGGAATCAGAGTTGGGGAATCAGAGGCGGCGAAGCAGATATGGGGAAATAGAGGCGGGGAATCAGATATGGGGAATCAGAGGCGGGGAATCAGATATGGGGAATCAGAGGCTGGGAATCAGAGGGGGGGAAATGGAGGCGGGGAATAAGATATGGGGAATCAGAGGTGGGGAATCAGGGGCGGGGAATCAGTGGCAGGGAATCAGAGGCGGGGAATCAGAGGCGGGGAATCAAAGGAAGGGAATCAGACACGGGGAATCAGAGGTGGGGAATCAGAGATGGGGAATCAGAGGCGGGGAATCACAGGCAGGGAATCAGACGCGGGGAATCAGAGGCGGGGAATCAGAGCTGGGGAATCAGAGGTGGGGAATCAGAGTCGGGGAATCATTGGCAGGGAATCGGTTGTGCGGAATCAGAGATGGGGAATCAGATGTGGGGAATCAGAGGCAGTGAATCAGAGGCGGGGAAACAGAGGCGGGTAATCAAATATAGGGAATCAGAGGTGGGAATCAGAGGTTGTGAATCAGAGATGGGGAATCAAGGCGGGGAATCAGAGGCAGGGAATCAGACGCGGGGAATCAGAGGCGGGGATTCAGAGCTGGGGAATCAGATATGGGGAATCAGAGGTGGGGCATCAGAGGTTGTGAATCACAGATGGGGAATTAGAGGCGGGGAATCAGAGGCAGGGAATCAGACTCGGGGAATCAGAGTCGGGGATTCAGAGCTGGGGAATCAGAAGCGGGGAATCAGAGTTGGGGAATCAGAGGTGGGGAATCAGATATGGGGAATCAGAGGCAGGGAATCAGAGGCGGGGAATCAGAGGCAGGGAATCAGACGCGGGGAATCTGAGGCGGGGAATCAGAGCTGGGGAATCAGAGGTGGGGAATCAGAGTTGGGGAATCAGAGGCAGGGACTTGGATGTGCGGAATCAGAGATGGGGAATCAGAGGTGGGGAATCAGAGGCGGTGAATCAGAGATGGGGAATCAGAGGCGGGGAATCAGAGGCAGGAAATCAGACACGGGGATTCAGAGGCTGGGAATCAGACGGGGGGAATCAAAGGCGGGGAATCAGAGCTGGGGAATCTGAGGCAGGGAATCAGAGTTGGGGATTCAGAGGCGGGGAATCAGATATGGGGAAACAGAGGCGGGGAATCAGAGGCGGGAAAACAGAGGCGGGGAATTAGATATGGGGAATCAGAGGTGGGGAATCAGAGGTGGTGAATCAGAGATGGGGAATCAGAGGCGGGGAATCAGAGGCAGGGAATCGGACGCCGGGAATCAAAGGCGGGGAATCAGAGCTGGGGAATCAGAGGCGGGGAATCAGAGTTGGTGAATCAGAGGCGGGGAATCAGATATGGGGAAATAGAAGCGTGGAATCAGATATGGGGAATCAGAGGTGTGGAATCAGAGGTTGGGAATCAGAGGCAGGGAATAAGAGGCGGGGAAACAGAGGCGGGGAATCAGATATGGGGAATCAGAGGTGGCGAATCAAATGCGTTGAAACAGAGATGGGGAATCAGGGCAGGGAATCAGAGGCAGGGAATCAGAGCTGGGGAAACAGAGGCGGGGAATCAGATATGGGGAATCAGAGGTGGGGAATCAGGGGCGGGGAATCAGTGGCAGGGAATCAGAGCTGGGGAATCAGATGTGGGGAATCAGAGCTGGGGAAACAGAGGCGGGGAATCAGATATGGGGAAACAGAGGTAGGGAATCAGAGGTGGTGAATCAGTGATGGGGAATCACAGGCGGGGAATCAGAGGCAGGGAATAGAACGCGGGGAATCAGAGGCAGGGAATCAGAGCTGGGGAATCAGAGGAGGGGATTCATAGCTGGGAATCAGAGGCGGGAATCAGATATGGGGAAACAGAGGCGGGGAATCAGAGGCGGTGAAACAGAGGCGGGGAATCAGATATGGGGAATCGGATGCAGGGAATCAGAGGCAGGGAATCAGAGCTGGGGAATCAGAGGCGGGGAATCAGAGTTGGGGCATCAGAGGTGGGGAATTAGATATAGGGAAACAGAGGCGGGGAATCAGAGGCGGGGAAACAGAGGCGGGGAATCAGATATGGGGAATCAGAGGTGGGGAATCAGAGGCAGGGAATCAGATGTGCGGAATCAGAGATGGGGAATAAGTGGCAGGGTATCAGAATCAGAAGCGGGGAATCAGAGGCCAGGAATCAGAGGCCGGGAATCAGATGCTGGGAATAAGAGGCCGGGAATCAGAGGTGGGGAATCAGATATGGGGAACCAGAGGTGGCGAATCAAAGGCGGTGAATCAGAGATGGGGAATCAGAGGCGGGGAATCAGAGGCAGGGAATCAGATGCGGGGAATCAGAGGCGGGGAATCAGAGCTGGCGAATCAGAGGCTGGGAATCAGAGGTGGGCAATCAGAGGCGGGGAATCAGATATGGGGAATCAGAGGCGGGGAATCAGAGGCGGGGAAACAGAGGCGGGGAATCAAATATAGGGAATCAGAGGTGGGGAATCAGAGGTTGTGAATCAGAGATGGGGAATCAAGGCGGGGAATCAGATGCAGGGAATCAGACACGGGGAATCAGAGGCGGGGATTCAGAGCTGGGGAATCAGAGGCGGGGAATCAGAGTTGGGGAATCAGAGGCAGGGAATCAGATATGGGGAATCAGAGGCGGGGAATCAGAGGCGGGGAAACAGAGGCGGGGAATCAGATGTGGGGAATCAGAGGTGGGGAATCAGGGGCAGGGAATCAGTGGCAGGGAATCAGAGGCGGGGAATCAGAGGCGGGGAATCAAAGGCAGGGAATCAGACACGGGGAATCAGAGGCGGGGAATCAGAGATGGGGAATCAGAGGCAGGGAATCGTATGCCGGGAATCAGAGTCGGGGAATCAGAGTTGGGGAATCAGAGGCAGGGAATCAGATATAGGGAATCAGAGGTGGCGAATCAGAGGCGGGGAAACAGAGGCGGGGAATCAGATATGGGGAATCAGAATTGGGGAATCAGGGGCAGGGAATCAGTGGCAGGGAAACAGAGGCGGGGAATCTGAGGCGGGGAATCAGAGGCAGGGAATCAGACACGGGGAATCAGAGGCGGTGAAACAGAGATGGGGAATCAGGGCAGGGAATCAGAGGCAGGGAATCAAACACGGGGAATCAGAGCTGGGGAATCAGAGGCGGGGAATCAGAGTTGGGAATCAGAGGCGGGGAATCAGAGGCGGGGAAACAGAGGCGGGGAATCAGATATGGGGAATCAGAGGTGGGGAATCCGAGGTTGGGAATCAGAGGCAGGGAATCAGAGGCGGAAAATCAGAGGCGGGGAATCTGAGGAAGGGAATCAGATGTGCGGAATCGGAGATGGGGAATCAGAGGCAGGGAATCAGAGGCGGGGAATCAGAGGCGGGGAATCAGAGGCCGGGAATCAGATATGGGGAAACAGAGGCGGGGAATCCGAGGCGGGGAAACAGAGGCGGGGAATCAGATATGGGGAATCAGAGGTGGGGAATCAGAGGTTGGGAATCAGAGGCAGGGAATCAGAGGCTTGGAATCAGATGCAGGGAATCAGATGCGGGGAATCAGAGGCGGGGAATCAGAGCTGGGGAATCAGAGGTGGGGAATCAGATTTGGGGAATCAGAGGCGGGGACTTAGATATTGGGAAACAGAGGCGGGGAATCAGAGGCGGGGAAACCCAGGCGGGGAATCAGATATGGGGAATCAGAGGTGGGGAATCAGAGGCAAGGAATCAGATGTGCGGAATCATAGATGGGGAAACAGAGGCAGGGAATCAGAATCAGAAGCAGGGAATCAGAGGCCGGGAATCAGAGGCCGGAATCAGATGCTGGGAATCAGAGGCCTGGAATCAGAGGCAGGGAATCAGATGCGGGGAATCAGAGGCGGGGAATCAGAGCTGGGGAATCAGAGGCGGGGTTTTAGAGTTGGGGAATCAGAGGCGGGGAATGAGATATGGGGAAACAGAGGTGGGGAATCAGACGCGGGGAAACAGAGGCAGGGAATCAGATATGGGGAATCAGAGGCGGGGAATCAGAGGTGGGGAATCATAGGCAGGGAATCGGATGTGCGGAATCAGAGATGGGGAATCAGAGGCTGGGAATCAGAGGTGGTGAATCAGAGATGGGGAATCAGAGGCGGGGAATCAGAGGCAGGGAATCAGACGCGGGGAATCGGAGGTGGGCAATCAGAGGCGTGGAATCAGATATGGGGAATCAGAGGCGGGGAATCAGAGGCGGGGAAACAGAGGCGGGGAATCAGATATGGGGAATCAGAGGTGGGGCATCAGAGGTTGTGAATCACAGATGGGGAATCAGAGGTGGGGAATCAGAGGCAGGGAATCAGACGCGGGGAATCAGAGGCGGGGATTCAGAGCTGGGGAATCAGAGGCTGGGAATCAGAGTTGGGGAATCAGAGGCGGGGAATCAGAGGTGGGGAATCATAGGCAGGGAATCGGATGTGCGGAATCAGAGATGGGGAATCAGAGGCTGGGAATCAGAGGTGGTGAATCAGAGATGGGGAATCAGAGGCGGGGAATCAGAGGCAGGGAATCAGACGCGGGGAATCGGAGGTGGGCAATCAGAGGCGTGGAATCAGATATGGGGAATCAGAGGCGGGGAATCAGAGGCGGGGAAACAGAGGCGGGGAATCAGATATGGGGAATCAGAGGTGGGGCATCAGAGGTTGTGAATCACAGATGGGGAATCAGAGGTGGGGAATCAGAGGCAGGGAATCAGACGCGGGGAATCAGAGGCGGGGATTCAGAGCTGGGGAATCAGAGGCTGGGAATCAGAGTTGGGGAATCAGAGGCGGGGAATCAGATATGGGGATTCAGAGGCAAGGAATCAGAGGCGGGAAAACAGAGGCGGGGAATCAGATATGGGGAATCAGAGGCGGGGAATCAGAGGCAGGGAATCAGACACGGGGAATCAGAGGCGGGGAATCAGAGATGGGGAATCAGAGGCGGGGAATCAGAGGCAGGGAATCGGATGCCGGGAATCAGAGGCGGGAAATCAGAGCTGGGGAATCAGAGGCGGGGAATCAGAGTTGGGGAATCAGAGGCGGCGAAGCAGATATGGGGAAATAGAGGCGGGGAATCAGATATGGGGAATCAGATGCGGGGAATCAGATATGGGGAATCAGAGGCTGGGAATCAGAGGGGGGGAAACGGAGGCGGGGAATAAGATATGGGGAATCAGAGGTGGGGAATCAGGGGCGGGGAATCAGTGGCAGGGAATCAGAGGCGGGGAATCAGAGGCGGGGAATCAAAGGAAGGGAATCAGACACGGGGAATCAGAGGTGGGGAATCAGAGATGGGGAATCAGAGGCGGGGAATCACAGGCAGGGAATCAGACGCGGGGAATCAGAGGCGGGGAATCAGAGCTGGGGAATCAGAGGTGGGGAATCAAAGTCGGGGAATCATAGGCAGGGAATCGGTTGTGCGGAATCAGAGATGGGGAATCAGATGTGGGGAATCAGAGGCAGTGAATCAGAGGCGGGGAAACAGAGGCGGGTAATCAAATATAGGGAATCAGAGGTGGGAATCAGAGGTTGTGAATCAGAGATGGGGAATCAAGGCGGGGAATCAGAGGCAGGGAATCAGACGCGGGGAATCAGAGGCGGGGATTCAGAGCTGGGGAATCAGAGGCAGTGAATCAGAGTTGGGGAATCAGAGGCAGGGAATCAGATATGGGGAATCAGAGGTGGCGAATCAGAGGCGGGGAAACAGAGGCGGGGAATCAGATATGGGGAATCAGAATTGGGGAATCAGGGGCAGGGAATCAGTGGCAGGGAAACAGAGGCGGGGAATCTGAGGCGGGGAATCAGAGGCAGGGAATCAGACACGTGGAATCAGAGGCGGGGAATCAGAGATGGGGAATCAGAGGCGGGGAATCAGCGGCAGGGAATCGGACTCCGGGAATCAGAGTCGGGGAATCAGAGCTGGGGAATCAGAGGCGGGGAATCAGAGTTGGGGAATCAGAGGCGGAAATCAGATATGGGGAAATAGAGGCGGGGAATCAGATATGGGGAATCAGAGGTGTGGAATCAGAGGTTGGGAATCAGAGGCAGGGAATCAGAGTCGGGGAAACAGAGGCGGGTAATCAGATATGGGGAATCAGAGGTGGCGAATCAAAGGCGGTGAAACAGAGATGGGGAATCAGGGCAGGGAATCAGAGGCAGGGAATCAAACACGGGGAATCAGAGCTGGGGAATCAGAGGCGGGGAATCAGAGTTGGGAATCAGAGGCGGGGAATCAGAGGCGGGGAAACAGAGGCGGGGAATCAGATATGGGGAATCAGAGGTGGGGAATCCGAGGTTGGGAATCAGAGGCAGGGAATCAGAGGCGGAAAATCAGAGGCGGGGAATCTGAGGAAGGGAATCAGATGTGCGGAATCGGAGATGGGGAATCAGAGGCAGGGAATCAGAGGCGGGGAATCAGAGGCGGGGAATCAGAGGCCGGGAATCAGATATGGGGAAACAGAGGCGGGGAATCCGAGGCGGGGAAACAGAGGCGGGGAATCAGATATGGGGAATCAGAGGTGGGGAATCAGAGGTTGGGAATCAGAGGCAGGGAATCAGAGGCTTGGAATCAGATGCAGGGAATCAGATGCGGGGAATCAGAGGCGGGGAATCAGAGCTGGGGAATCAGAGGTGGGGAATCAGATTTGGGGAATCAGAGGCGGGGACTTAGATATTGGGAAACAGAGGTGGGGAATCAGAGGCGGGGAAACCCAGGCGGGGAATCAGATATGGGGAATCAGAGGTGGGGAATCAGAGGCAAGGAATCAGATGTGCGGAATCATAGATGGGGAAACATAGGCAGGGAATCAGAATCAGAAGCAGGGAATCAGAGGCCGGGAATCAGAGGCCGGAATCAGATGCTGGGAATCAGAGGCCTGGAATCAGAGGCAGGGAATCAGATGCGGGGAATCAGAGGCGGGGAATCAGAGCTGGGGAATCAGAGGCGGGGTTTTAGAGTTGGGGAATCAGAGGCGGGGAATCAGATATGGGGAAACAGAGGTGGGGAATCAGACGCGGGGAAACAGAGGCAGGGAATCAGATATGGGGAATCAGAGGCGGGGAATCAGAGGTGGGGAATCATAGGCAGGGAATCGGATGTGCGGAATCAGAGATGGGGAATCAGAGGCTGGGAATCAGAGGTGGTGAATCAGAGATGGGGAATCAGAGGCGGGGAATCAGAGGCAGGGAATCAGACGCGGGGAATCGGAGGTGGGCAATCAGAGGCGTGGAATCAGATATGGGGAATCAGAGGCGGGGAATCAGAGGCGGGGAAACAGAGGCGGGGAATCAGATATGGGGAATCAGAGGTGGGGCATCAGAGGTTGTGAATCACAGATGGGGAATCAGAGGTGGGGAATCAGAGGCAGGGAATCAGACGCGGGGAATCAGAGGCGGGGATTCAGAGCTGGGGAATCAGAGGCTGGGAATCAGAGTTGGGGAATCAGAGGCGGGGAATCAGATATGGGGAATCAGAGGCAAGGAATCAGAGGCGGGAAAACAGAGGCGGGGAATCAGATATGGGGAATCAGAGGCGGGGAATCAGAGGCAGGGAATCAGACACGGGGAATCAGAGGCGGGGAATCAGAGATGGGGAATCAGAGGCGGGGAATCAGAGGCAGGGAATCGGATGCCGGGAATCAGAGGCGGGAAATCAGAGCTGGGGAATCAGAGGCGGGGAATCAGAGTTGGGGAATCAGAGGCGGCGAAGCAGATATGGGGAAATAGAGGCGGGGAATCAGATATGGGGAATCAGAGGCGGGGAATCAGATATGGGGAATCAGAGGCTGGGAATCAGAGGGGGGGAAATGGAGGCGGGGAATAAGATATGGGGAATCAGAGGTGGGGAATCAGGGGCGGGGAATCAGTGGCAGGGAATCAGAGGCGGGGAATCAGAGGCGGGGAATCAAAGGAAGGGAATCAGACACGGGGAATCAGAGGTGGGGAATCAGAGATGGGGAATCAGAGGCGGGGAATCACAGGCAGGGAATCAGACGCGGGGAATCAGAGGCGGGGAATCAGAGCTGGGGAATCAGAGGTGGGGAATCAGAGTCGGGGAATCATTGGCAGGGAATCGGTTGTGCGGAATCAGAGATGGGGAATCAGATGTGGGGAATCAGAGGCAGTGAATCAGAGGCGGGGAAACAGAGGCGGGTAATCAAATATAGGGAATCAGAGGTGGGAATCAGAGGTTGTGAATCAGAGATGGGGAATCAAGGCGGGGAATCAGAGGCAGGGAATCAGACGCGGGGAATCAGAGGCGGGGATTCAGAGCTGGGGAATCAGAGGCAGTGAATCAGAGTTGGGGAATCAGAGGCAGGGAATCAGATATGGGGAATCAGAGGTGGCGAATCAGAGGCGGGGAAACAGAGGCGGGGAATCAGATATGGGGAATCAGAATTGAGGAATCAGGGGCAGGGAATCAGTGGCAGGGAAACAGAGGCGGGGAATCTGAGGCGGGGAATCAGAGGCAGGGAATCAGACACGGGGAATCAGAGGCGGGGAATCAGAGATGGGGAATCAGAGGTGGGGAATCAGCGGCAGGGAATCGGACTCCGGGAATCAGAGTCGGGGAATCAGAGCTGGGGAATCAGAGGCGGGGAATCAGAGTTGGGGAATCAGAGGCGGAAATCAGATATGGGGAAATAGAGGCGGGGAATCAGATATGGGGAATCAGAGGTGTGGAATCAGAGGTTGGGAATCAGAGGCAGGGAATCAGAGTCGGGGAAACAGAGGCGGGTAATCAGATATGGGGAATCAGAGGTGGCGAATCAAAGGCGGTGAAACAGAGATGGGGAATCAGGGCAGGGAATCAGAGGCAGGGAATCAAACACGGGGAATCAGAGCTGGGGAATCAGAGGCGGGGAATCAGAGTTGGGAATCAGAGGCGGGGAATCAGAGGCGGGGAAACAGAGGCGGGGAATCAGATATGGGGAATCAGAGGTGGGGAATCCGAGGTTGGGAATCAGAGGCAGGGAATCAGAGGCGGGGAATCAGAGGCGGGCAATCAGAGGAAGGGAATCAGATGTGCGGAATCGGAGATGGGGAATCAGAGGCAGGGAATCAGAGGCGGGGAATCAGAGGCGGGGAATCAGAGGCCGGGAATCAGATATGGGGAAACAGAGGCGGGGAATCCGAGGCGGGGAAACAGAGGCGGGGAATCAGATATGGGGAATCAGAGGTGGGGAATCAGAGGTTGGGAATCAGAGGCAGGGAATCAGAGGCTTGGAATCAGATGCAGGGAATCAGATGCGGGGAATCAGAGGCGGGGAATCAGAGCTGGGGAATCAGAGGTGGAGAATCAGATTTGGGGAATCAGAGGCGGGGACTTAGATATTGGGAAACAGAGGCGGGGAATCAGAGGCGGGGAAACCCAGGCGGGGAATCAGATATGGGGAATCAGAGGTGGGGAATCAGAGGCAAGGAATCAGATGTGCGGAATCAGAGATGGGGAATCAGAGGCAGGGAATCAGAATCAGAAGCAGGGAATCAGAGGCCGGGAATTAGAGGCCGGAATCAGATGCTGGGAATCAGAGGCCAGGAATCAGAGGCGGGGAATCAGAGGCAGGGAATCAGATGCGGGGAATCAGAGGCGGGGATTCAGAGCTGGGGAATCAGAGGCAGTGAATCAGAGTTGGGGAATCAGAGGCAGGGAATCAGATATGGGGAATCAGAGGTGGCGAATCAGAGGCGGGGAAACAGAGGCGGGGAATCAGATATGGGGAATCAGAATTGGGGAATCAGGGGCAGGGAATCAGTGGCAGGGAAACAGAGGCGGGGAATCTGAGGCGGGGAATCAGAGGCAGGGAATCAGACACGGGGAATCAGAGGCGGGGAATCAGAGATGGGGAATCAGAGGTGGGGAATCAGCGGCAGGGAATCGGACTCCGGGAATCAGAGTCGGGGAATCAGAGCTGGGGAATCAGAGGCGGGGAATCAGAGTTGGGGAATCAGAGGCGGAAATCAGATATGGGGAAATAGAGGCGGGGAATCAGATATGGGGAATCAGAGGTGTGGAATCAGAGGTTGGGAATCAGAGGCAGGGAATCAGAGTCGGGGAAACAGAGGCGGGTAATCAGATATGGGGAATCAGAGGTGGCGAATCAAAGGCGGTGAAACAGAGATGGGGAATCAGGGCAGGGAATCAGAGGCAGGGAATCAAACACGGGGAATCAGAGCTGGGGAATCAGAGGCGGGGAATCAGAGTTGGGAATCAGAGGCGGGGAATCAGAGGCGGGGAAACAGAGGCGGGGAATCAGATATGGGGAATCAGAGGTGGGGAATCCGAGGTTGGGAATCAGAGGCAGGGAATCAGAGGCGGGGAATCAGAGGCGGGCAATCAGAGGAAGGGAATCAGATGTGCGGAATCGGAGATGGGGAATCAGAGGCAGGGAATCAGAGGCGGGGAATCAGAGGCGGGGAATCAGAGGCCGGGAATCAGATATGGGGAAACAGAGGCGGGGAATCCGAGGCGGGGAAACAGAGGCGGGGAATCAGATATGGGGAATCAGAGGTGGGGAATCAGAGGTTGGGAATCAGAGGCAGGGAATCAGAGGCTTGGAATCAGATGCAGGGAATCAGATGCGGGGAATCAGAGGCGGGGAATCAGAGCTGGGGAATCAGAGGTGGAGAATCAGATTTGGGGAATCAGAGGCGGGGACTTAGATATTGGGAAACAGAGGCGGGGAATCAGAGGCGGGGAAACCCAGGCGGGGAATCAGATATGGGGAATCAGAGGTGGGGAATCAGAGGCAAGGAATCAGATGTGCGGAATCAGAGATGGGGAATCAGAGGCAGGGAATCAGAATCAGAAGCAGGGAATCAGAGGCCGGGAATTAGAGGCCGGAATCAGATGCTGGGAATCAGAGGCCTGGAATCAGAGGCGGGGAATCAGAGGCAGGGAATCAGATGCGGGGAATCAGAGGCGGGGAATCAGAGCTGGGGAATCAGAGGCGGGGTATTAGAGTTGGGGAATCAGAGGCGGGGAATCAGATATGGGGAAACAGAGGTGGGGAATCAGAGGCGGGGAAACAGAGGCAGGGAATCAGATATGGGGAATCAGAGGCGGGGAATCAGAGGTGGGGAATCATAGGCAGGGAATCGGATGTGTGGAATCAGAGATGGGGAATCAGAGGCTGGGAATCAGAGGTGGTGAATCAGAGATGGGGAATCAGAGGCGGGGAATCAGAGGCGGGGAATCAGACGCGGGGAATCAGAGGTGGGCAATCAGAGGCGGGGAATCAGATATGGGGAATCAGAGGCGGGGAATCAGAGGCGGGGAAACAGAGGCGGGGAATCAGATATGGGGTATCAGAGGTGGGGCATCAGAGGTTGTGAATCACAGATGGGGAATCAGAGGCGGGGAATCAGAGGCAGGGAATCAGACGCGGGGAATCAGAGGCGGGGATTCAGAGCTGGGGAATCAGAGGCGGGGAATCAGAGTTGGGGAATCAGAGGCGGGGAATCAGATATGGGGAATCAGAGGCAGGGAATCAGAGGCGGGAAAACAAAGGCGGGGAATCAGATATGGGGAATCAGAGGCGGGGAATCAGAGGCAGGGAATCAGACACGGGGAATCAGAGGCGGGGAATCAGAGATGGGGAATCAGAGGCGGGGAATCAGAGGCAGGGAATCGGATGCCGGGAATCAGAGGCAGGAAATCAGAGGCAGGAAATCAGACAGGGATTCAGAGGCTGGGAATCAGACGGGGGGAATCAAAGGCGGGGAATCAGAGCTGGTGAATCAGAGGCAGGGAATCAGAGTTGGGGATTCAGAGGCGGGGAATCAGATATGGGGAAACAGAGGCGGGGAATGAGAGGCGGGCAAGCAGAGGTGGGGAATTAGATATGGGGAATCAGAGGTGGGAAATCAGAGGTGGTGAATCAGAGATGGGGAATCACAGGCGGGGAATCAGAGGCAGCGAATAGAACGCGGGGAATCAGAGGCAGGGAATCAGAGCTGGGGAATCAGAGGCGGGGAATCAGATATGGGGAAACAGAGGCGGGGAATCAGAGGCGGGGAAACAGAGGCGGGGAATCAGACATGGGGAATCGGATGCGGGGAATCAGAGTCGGGGAATCAGAGCTGGGGAATCAGAGGTGGGGCATCAGAGTTGGGGCATCAGAGGTGGGGAATTAGATATGGGGAAACAGAGGCGGGGAATCAGAGGCGGGGAAACAGAGGCGGGGAATCAGATATGGGGAATCAGAGGTGGGGAATCAGAGGCATGGAATCAGAATCAGAAGCGGGGAATCAGAGGCCGGGAATCAGAGGCCGGGAATCAGATGCTGGGAATAAGAGGCCGGGAATCAGAGGTGGGGAATCAGAGTCTGGGAATCAGAGATGGGGATTCAGAGGTGGGGAATGAGATATGGAGAATCAGAGGCGGGGAATCAGAGGCGGGGAAACAGAGGTGGGGAATCAGATATGGGGAAATAGAGGCGGGGAATCAGATATGGGGAATCAGAGGTGTGGAATCAGAGGTTGGGAATCAGAGGCAGGGAATCAGAGTCGGGGAAACAGAGGCGGGTAATCAGATATGGGGAATCAGAGGTGGCGAATCAAGGGCGGTGAAACAGAGATGGGGAATCAGGGCAGGGAATCAGAGGCAGGGAATCAAACACGGGGAATCAGAGCTGGGGAATCAGAGGCGGGGAATCAGAGTTGGGAATCAGAGGCGGGGAATCAGAGGCGGGGAAACAGAGGCGGGGAATCAGATATGGGGAATCAGAGGTGGGGAATCCGAGGTTGGGAATCAGAGGCAGGGAATCAGAGGCGGGGAATCAGAGGCGGGGAATCAGAGGAAGGGAATCAGATGTGCGGAATCGGAGATGGGGAATCAGAGGCAGGGAATCAGAGGCGGGGAATCAGAGGCGGGGAATCAGAGGCCGGGAATCAGATATGGGGAAACAGAGGCGGGGAATCCGAGGCGGGGAAACAGAGGCGGGGAATCAGATATGGGGAATCAGAGGTGGGGAATCAGAGGTTGGGAATCAGAGGCAGGGAATCAGAGGCTTGGAATCAGATGCAGGGAATCAGATGCGGGGAATCAGAGGCGGGGAATCAGAGCTGGGGAATCAGAGATAGGGAATCAGATTTGGGGAATCAGAGGCGGGGACTTAGATATTGGGAAACAGAGGCGGGGAATCAGAGGCGGGGAAACCCAGGCGGGGAATCAGATATGGGGAATCAGAGGTGGGGAATCAGAGGCAAGGAATCAGATGTGCGGAATCAGAGATGGGGAATCAGAGGCAGGGAATCAGAATCAGAAGCAGGGAATCAGAGGCTGGGAATTAGAGGCCGGAATCAGATGCTGGGAATCAGAGGCCTGGAATCAGAGGCGGGGAATCAGAGGCAGGGAATCAGATGCGGGGAATCAGAGGCGGGGAATCAGAGCTGGGGAATCAGAGGCAGGGTATTAGAGTTGGGGAATCAGAGGCGGGGAATCAGATATGGGGAAACAGAGGTGGGGAATCAGAGGCGGGGAAACAGAGGCAGGGAATCAGATATGGGGAATCAGAGGCGGGGAATCAGAGGTGGGGAATCAGAGGCGGGGAATCAGAGTTGGGAATCAGAGGCGGGGAATCAGAGGCGGGGAAACAGAGGCGGGGAATCAGATATGGGGAATCAGAGGTGGGGAATCCGAGGTTGGGAATCAGAGGCAGGGAATCAGAGGCGGAAAATCAGAGGCGGGGAATCAGAGGAAGGGAATCAGATGTGCGGAATCGGAGATGGGGAATCAGAGGCAGGGAATCAGAGGCGGGTAATCAGAGGCGGGGAATCAGAGGCCGGGAATCAGATATGGGGAAACAGAGGCGGGGAATCCGAGGCGGGGAAACAGAGGCGGGGAATCAGATATGGGGAATCAGAGGTGGGGAATCAGAGGTTGGGAATCAGAGGCAGGGAATCAGAGGCTTGGAATCAGATGCAGGGAATCAGATGCGGGGAATCAGAGGCAGGGAATCAGAGCTGGGGAATCAGAGGTGGGGAATCAGATTTGGGGAATCAGAGGCGGGGACTTAGATATTGGGAAACAGAGGCGGGGAATCAGAGGCGGGGAAACCCAGGCGGGGAATCAGAGGCGGGGAATCAGAGGCAGGGAATCAGACACGGGGAATCAGAGGCGGGGAATCAGAGATGGGGAATCAGAGGCGGGGAATCAGCGGCAGGGAATCGGACTCCGGGAATCAGAGTCGGGGAATCAGAGCTGGGGAATCAGAGGCGGGGAATCAGAGTTGGGGAATTAGAGGCGGAAATCAGATATGGGGAAATAGAGGCGGGGAATCAGATATGGGGAATCAGAGGTGTGGAATCAGAGGTTGGGAATCAGAGGCAGGGAATCAGAGTCGGGGAAACAGAGGCGGGTAATCAGATATGGGGAATCAGAGGTGGCGAATCAAAGGCGGTGAAACAGAGATGGGGAATCAGGGCAGGGAATCAGAGGCAGGGAATCAAACACGGGGAATCAGAGCTGGGGAATCAGAGGCGGGGAATCAGAGTTGGGAATCAGAGGCGGGGAATCAGAGGCGGGGAAACAGAGGCGGGGAATCAGATATGGGGAATCAGAAGTGGGGAATCCGAGGTTGGGAATCAGAGGCAGGGAATCAGAGGCGGGGAATCAGAGGCGGGGAATCAGAGGAAGGGAATCAGATGTGCGGAATCGGAGATGGGGAATCAGAGGCAGGGAATCAGAGGCGGGGATTCAGAGGCGGGGAATCAGATATGGGGAAACAGAGGCGGGGAATGAGAGGCGGGCAAGCAGAGGTGGGGAATTAGATATGGGGAATCAGAGGTGGGAAATCAGAGGTGGTGAATCAGAGATGGGGAATCACAGGCGGGGAATCAGAGGCAGCGAATAGAACGCGGGGAATCAGAGGCAGGGAATCAGAGCTGGGGAATCAGAGGCGGGGAATCAGATATGGGGAAACAGAGGCGGGGAATCAGAGGCGGGGAAACAGAGGCGGGGAATCAGACATGGGGAATCGGATGCGGGGAATCAGAGTCGGGGAATCAGAGCTGGGGAATCAGAGGTGGGGCATCAGAGTTGGGGCATCAGAGGTGGGGAATTAGATATGGGGAAACAGAGGCGGGGAATCAGAGGCGGGGAAACAGAGGCGGGGAATCAGATATGGGGAATCAGAGGTGGGGAATCAGAGGCATGGAATCAGATGTGCGGAATCAGAGATGGGGAATCAGAGGCAGGGAATCAGAATCAGAAGCGGGGAATCAGAGGCCGGGAATCAGACGCCGGGAATCAGATGCTGGGAATAAGAGGCCGGGAATCAGAGGTGGGGAATCAGAGTCTGGGAATCAGAGATGGGGATTCAGAGGTGGGGAATGAGATATGGAGAATCAGAGGCGGGGAATCAGAGGCGGGGAAACAGAGGTGGGGAATCAGATATGGGGAAATAGAGGCGGGGAATCAGATATGGGGAATCAGAGGTGTGGAATCAGAGGTTGGGAATCAGAGGCAGGGAATCAGAGTCGGGGAAACAGAGGCGGGTAATCAGATATGGGGAATCAGAGGTGGCGAATCAAGGGCGGTGAAACAGAGATGGGGAATCAGGGCAGGGAATGAGAGGCAGGGAATCAAACACGGGGAATCAGAGCTGGGGAATCAGAGGCGGGGAATCAGAGTTGGGAATCAGAGGCGGGGAATCAGAGGCGGGGAAACAGAGGCGGGGAATCAGATATGGGGAATCAGAGGTGGGGAATCCGAGGTTGGGAATCAGAGGCAGGGAATCAGAGGCGGGGAATCAGAGGCGGGGAATCAGAGGAAGGGAATCAGATGTGCGGAATCGGAGATGGGGAATCAGAGGCAGGGAATCAGAGGCGGGGAATCAGAGGCGGGGAATCAGAGGCCGGGAATCAGATATGGGGAAACAGAGGCGGGGAATCCGAGGCGGGGAAACAGAGGCGGGGAATCAGATATGGGGAATCAGAGGTGGGGAATCAGAGGTTGGGAATCAGAGGCAGGGAATCAGAGGCTTGGAATCAGATGCAGGGAATCAGATGCGGGGAATCAGAGGCGGGGAATCAGAGCTGGGGAATCAGAGATAGGGAATCAGATTTGGGGAATCAGAGGCGGGGACTTAGATATTGGGAAACAGAGGCGGGGAATCAGAGGCGGGGAAACCCAGGCGGGGAATCAGATATGGGGAATCAGAGGTGGGGAATCAGAGGCAAGGAATCAGATGTGCGGAATCAGAGATGGGGAATCAGAGGCAGGGAATCAGAATCAGAAGCAGGGAATCAGAGGCTGGGAATTAGAGGCCGGAATCAGATGCTGGGAATCAGAGGCCTGGAATCAGAGGCGGGGAATCAGAGGCAGGGAATCAGATGCGGGGAATCAGAGGCGGGGAATCAGAGCTGGGGAATCAGAGGCAGGGTATTAGAGTTGGGGAATCAGAGGCGGGGAATCAGATATGGGGAAACAGAGGTGGGGAATCAGAGGCGGGGAAACAGAGGCAGGGAATCAGATATGGGGAATCAGAGGCGGGGAATCAGAGGTGGGGAATCAAACACGGGGAATCAGAGCTGGGGAATCAGAGGCGGGGAATCAGAGTTGGGAATCAGAGGCGGGGAATCAGATATGGGGAATCAGAGGTGGGGAATCCGAGGTTGGGAATCAGAGGCAGGGAATCAGAGGCGGAAAATCAGAGGCG
This sequence comes from Narcine bancroftii, assembly GCF_036971445.1. Lineage (NCBI taxonomy): Eukaryota > Metazoa > Chordata > Chondrichthyes > Torpediniformes > Narcinidae > Narcine > Narcine bancroftii. The sequence goes on along the minus strand of NC_091474.1, from coordinate 106,047,611 downwards.
GGGAATCAGAGGAAGGGAATCAGATGTGCGGAATCGGAGATGGGGAATCAGAGGCAGGGAATCAGAGGCGGGTAATCAGAGGCGGGGAATCAGAGGCCGGGAATCAGATATGGGGAAACAGAGGCGGGGAATCCGAGGCGGGGAAACAGAGGCGGGGAATCAGATATGGGGAATCAGAGGTGGGGAATCAGAGGTTGGGAATCAGAGGCAGGGAATCAGAGGCTTGGAATCAGATGCAGGGAATCAGATGCGGGGAATCAGAGGCGGGGAATCAGAGCTGGGGAATCAGAGGTGGGGAATCAGATTTGGGGAATCAGAGGCGGGGACTTAGATATTGGGAAACAGAGGCGGGGAATCAGAGGCGGGGAAACCCAGGCGGGGAATCAGAGGCGGGGAATCAGAGGCAGGGAATCAGACACGGGGAATCAGAGGCGGGGAATCAGAGATGGGGAATCAGAGGCGGGGAATCAGCGGCAGGGAATCGGACTCCGGGAATCAGAGTCGGGGAATCAGAGCTGGGGAATCAGAGGCGGGGAATCAGAGTTGGGGAATCAGAGGCGGAAATCAGATATGGGGAAATAGAGGCGGGGAATCAGATATGGGGAATCAGAGGTGTGGAATCAGAGGTTGGGAATCAGAGGCAGGGAATCAGAGTCGGGGAAACAGAGGCGGGTAATCAGATATGGGGAATCAGAGGTGGCGAATCAAAGGCGGTGAAACAGAGATGGGGAATCAGGGCAGGGAATCAGAGGCAGGGAATCAAACACGGGGAATCAGAGCTGGGGAATCAGAGGCGGGGAATCAGAGTTGGGAATCAGAGGCGGGGAATCAGAGGCGGGGAAACAGAGGCGGGGAATCAGATATGGGGAATCAGAGGTGGGGAATCCGAGGTTGGGAATAAGAGGCAGGGAATCAGAGGCGGAAAATCAGAGGCGGGGAATCTGAGGAAGGGAATCAGATGTGCGGAATCGGAGATGGGGAATCAGAGGCAGGGAATCAGAGGCGGGGAATCAGAGGCGGGGAATCAGAGGCCGGGAATCAGATATGGGGAAACAGAGGCGGGGAATCCGAGGCGGGGAAACAGAGGCGGGGAATCAGATATGGGGAATCAGAGGTGGGGAATCAGAGGTTGGGAATCAGAGGCAGGGAATCAGATGCGGGGAATCAGAGGCGGGGAATCAGAGCTGGGGAATCAGAGGTGGGGAATCAGATTTGGGGAATCAGAGGCGGGGACTTAGATATTGGGAAACAGAGGTGGGGAATCAGAGGCGGGGAAACCCAGGCGGGGAATCAGATATGGGGAATCAGAGGTGGGGAATCAGAGGCAAGGAATCAGATGTGCGGAATCATAGATGGGGAAACATAGGCAGGGAATCAGAATCAGAAGCAGGGAATCAGAGGCCGGGAATCAGAGGCCGGAATCAGATGCTGGGAATCAGAGGCCTGGAATCAGAGGCAGGGAATCAGATGCGGGGAATCAGAGGCGGGGATTCAGAGCTGGGGAATCAGAGGCGGGGTTTTAGAGTTGGGGAATCAGAGGCGGGGAATCAGATATGGGGAAACAGAGGTGGGGAATCAGACGCGGGGAAACAGAGGCAGGGAATCAGATATGGGGAATCAGAGGCGGGGAATCAGAGGTGGGGAATCATAGGCAGGGAATCGGATGTGCGGAATCAGAGATGGGGAATCAGAGGCTGGGAATCAGAGGTGGTGAATCAGAGATGGGGAATCAGAGGCGGGGAATCAGAGGCAGGGAATCAGACGCGGGGAATCGGAGGTGGGCAATCAGAGGCGTGGAATCAGATATGGGGAATCAGAGGCGGGGAATCAGAGGCGGGGAAACAGAGGCGGGGAATCAGATATGGGGAATCAGAGGTGGGGCATCAGAGGTTGTGAATCACAGATGGGGAATCAGAGGTGGGGAATCAGAGGCAGGGAATCAGACGCGGGGAATCAGAGGCGGGGATTCAGAGCTGGGGAATCAGAGGCTGGGAATCAGAGGCGGGGAATCAGATATGGGGAATCAGAGGCAAGGAATCAGAGGCGGGAAAACAGAGGCGGGGAATCAGATATGGGGAATCAGAGGCGGGGAATCAGAGGCAGGGAATCAGACACGGGGAATCAGAGGCGGGGAATCAGAGATGGGGAATCAGAGGCGGGGAATCAGAGGCAGGGAATCGGATGCCGGGAATCAGAGGCGGGAAATCAGAGCTGGGGAATCAGAGGCGGGGAATCAGAGTTGGGGAATCAGAGGCAGCGAAGCAGATATGGGGAAATAGAGGCGGGGAATCAGATATGGGGAATCAGAGGCGGGGAATCAGATATGGGGAATCAGAGGCTGGGAATCAGAGGGGGGGAAACGGAGGCGGGGAATAAGATATGGGGAATCAGAGGTGGGGAATCAGGGGCGGGGAATCAGTGGCAGGGAATCAGAGGCGGGGAATCAGAGGCGGGGAATCAAAGGAAGGGAATCAGACACGGGGAATCAGAGGTGGGGAATCAGAGATGGGGAATCAGAGGCGGGGAATCACAGGCAGGGAATCAGACGCGGGGAATCAGAGGCGGGGAATCAGAGCTGGGGAATCAGAGGTGGGGAATCAGAGTCGGGGAATCATAGGCAGGGAATCGGTTGTGCGGAATCAGAGATGGGGAATCAGATGTGGGGAATCAGAGGCAGTGAATCAGAGGCGGGGAAACAGAGGCGGGTAATCAAATATAGGGAATCAGAGGTGGGAATCAGAGGTTGTGAATCAGAGATGGGGAATCAAGGCGGGGAATCAGAGGCAGGGAATCAGACGCGGGGAATCAGAGGCGGGGATTCAGAGCTGGGGAATCAGAGGCAGTGAATCAGAGTTGGGGAATCAGAGGCAGGGAATCAGATATGGGGAATCAGAGGTGGCGAATCAGAGGCGGGGAAACAGAGGCGGGGAATCAGATATGGGGAATCAGAATTGGGGAATCAGGGGCAGGGAATCAGTGGCAGGGAAACAGAGGCGGGGAATCTGAGGCGGGGAATCAGAGGCAGGGAATCAGACACGGGGAATCAGAGGCGGGGAATCAGAGATGGGGAATCAGAGGCGGGGAATCAGCGGCAGGGAATCGGACTCCGGGAATCAGAGTCGGGGAATCAGAGCTGGGGAATCAGAGGCGGGGAATCAGAGTTGGGGAATCAGAGGCGGAAATCAGATATGGGGAAATAGAGGCGGGGAATCAGATATGGGGAATCAGAGGTGTGGAATCAGAGGTTGGGAATCAGAGGCAGGGAATCAGAGTCGGGGAAACAGAGGCGGGTAATCAGATATGGGGAATCAGAGGTGGCGAATCAAAGGCGGTGAAACAGAGATGGGGAATCAGGGCAGGGAATCAGAGGCAGGGAATCAAACACGGGGAATCAGAGCTGGGGAATCAGAGGCGGGGAATCAGAGTTGGGAATCAGAGGCGGGGAATCAGAGGCGGGGAAACAGAGGCGGGGAATCAGATATGGGGAATCAGAGGTGGGGAATCCGAGTTTGGGAATCAGAGGCAGGGAATCAGAGGCGGGGAATCAGAGGCGGGCAATCAGAGGAAGGGAATCAGATGTGCGGAATCGGAGATGGGGAATCAGAGGCAGGGAATCAGAGGCGGGGAATCAGAGGCGGGGAATCAGAGGCCGGGAATCAGATATGGGGAAACAGAGGCGGGGAATCCGAGGCGGGGAAACAGAGGCGGGGAATCAGATATGGGGAATCAGAGGTGGGGAATCAGAGGTTGGGAATCAGAGGCAGGGAATCAGAGGCTTGGAATCAGATGCAGGGAATCAGATGCGGGGAATCAGAGGCGGGGAATCAGAGCTGGGGAATCAGAGGTGGAGAATCAGATTTGGGGAATCAGAGGCGGGGACTTAGATATTGGGAAACAGAGGCGGGGAATCAGAGGCGGGGAAACCCAGGCGGGGAATCAGATATGGGGAATCAGAGGTGGGGAATCAGAGGCAAGGAATCAGATGTGCGGAATCAGAGATGGGGAATCAGAGGCAGGGAATCAGAATCAGAAGCAGGGAATCAGAGGCCGGGAATTAGAGGCCGGAATCAGATGCTGGGAATCAGAGGCCTGGAATCAGAGGCGGGGAATCAGAGGCAGGGAATCAGATGCGGGGAATCAGAGGCGGGGAATCAGAGCTGGGGAATCAGAGGCGGGGTATTAGAGTTGGGGAATCAGAGGCGGGGAATCAGATATGGGGAAACAGAAGTGGGGAATCAGAGGCGGGGAAACAGAGGCAGGGAATCAGATATGGGGAATCAGAGGCGGGGAATCAGAGGTGGGGAATAATAGGCAGGGAATCGGATGTGTGGAATCAGAGATGGGGAATCAGAGGCTGGGAATCAGAGGTGGTGAATCAGAGATGGGGAATCAGAGGCGGGGAATCAGAGGCGGGGAATCAGACGCGGGGAATCAGAGGTGGGCAATCAGAGGCGGGGAATCAGATATGGGGAATCAGAGGCGGGGAATCAGAGGCGGGGAAACAGAGGCGGGGAATCAGATATGGGGTATCAGAGGTGGGGCATCAGAGGTTGTGAATCACAGATGGGGAATCAGAGGCGGGGAATCAGAGGCAGGGAATCAGACGCGGGGAATCAGAGGCGGGGATTCAGAGCTGGGGAATCAGAGGCGGGGAATCAGAGTTGGGGAATCAGAGGCGGGGAATCAGATATGGGGAATCAGAGGCAGGGAATCAGAGGCGGGAAAACAAAGGCGGGGAATCAGATATGGGGAATCAGAGGCGGGGAATCAGAGGCAGGGAATCAGACACGGGGAATCAGAGGCGGGGAATCAGAGATGGGGAATCAGAGGCGGGGAATCAGAGGCAGGGAATCGGATGCCGGGAATCAGAGGCGGGAAATCAGAGGCAGGAAATCAGACAGGGATTCAGAGGCTGGGAATCAGACGGGGGGAATCAAAGGCGGGGAATCAGAGCTGGTGAATCAGAGGCAGGGAATCAGAGTTGGGGATTCAGAGGCGGGGAATCAGATATGGGGAAACAGAGGCGGGGAATGAGAGGCGGGCAAGCAGAGGTGGGGAATTAGATATGGGGAATCAGAGGTGGGAAATCAGAGGTGGTGAATCAGAGATGGGGAATCACAGGCGGGGAATCAGAGGCAGCGAATAGAACGCGGGGAATCAGAGGCAGGGAATCAGAGCTGGGGAATCAGAGGCGGGGAATCAGATATGGGGAAACAGAGGCGGGGAATCAGAGGCGGGGAAACAGAGGCGGGGAATCAGACATGGGGAATCGGATGCGGGGAATCAGAGTCGGGGAATCAGAGCTGGGGAATCAGAGGTGGGGCATCAGAGTTGGGGCATCAGAGGTGGGGAATTAGATATGGGGAAACAGAGGCGGGGAATCAGAGGCGGGGAAACAGAGGCGGGGAATCAGATATGGGGAATCAGAGGTGGGGAATCAGAGGCATGGAATCAGAATCAGAAGCGGGGAATCAGAGGCCGGGAATCAGAGGCCGGGAATCAGATGCTGGGAATAAGAGGCCGGGAATCAGAGGTGGGGAATCAGAGTCTGGGAATCAGAGATGGGGATTCAGAGGTGGGGAATGAGATATGGAGAATCAGAGGCGGGGAATCAGAGGCGGGGAAACAGAGGTGGGGAATCAGATATGGGGAAATAGAGGCGGGGAATCAGATATGGGGAATCAGAGGTGTGGAATCAGAGGTTGGGAATCAGAGGCAGGGAATCAGAGTCGGGGAAACAGAGGCGGGTAATCAGATATGGGGAATCAGAGGTGGCGAATCAAGGGCGGTGAAACAGAGATGGGGAATCAGGGCAGGGAATCAGAGGCAGGGAATCAAACACGGGGAATCAGAGCTGGGGAATCAGAGGCGGGGAATCAGAGTTGGGAATCAGAGGCGGGGAATCAGAGGCGGGGAAACAGAGGCGGGGAATCAGATATGGGGAATCAGAGGTGGGGAATCCGAGGTTGGGAATCAGAGGCAGGGAATCAGAGGCGGGGAATCAGAGGCGGGGAATCAGAGGAAGGGAATCAGATGTGCGGAATCGGAGATGGGGAATCAGAGGCAGGGAATCAGAGGCGGGGAATCAGAGGCGGGGAATCAGAGGCCGGGAATCAGATATGGGGAAACAGAGGCGGGGAATCCGAGGCGGGGAAACAGAGGCGGGGAATCAGATATGGGGAATCAGAGGTGGGGAATCAGAGGTTGGGAATCAGAGGCAGGGAATCAGAGGCTTGGAATCAGATGCAGGGAATCAGATGCGGGGAATCAGAGGCGGGGAATCAGAGCTGGGGAATCAGAGATAGGGAATCAGATTTGGGGAATCAGAGGCGGGGACTTAGATATTGGGAAACAGAGGCGGGGAATCAGAGGCGGGGAAACCCAGGCGGGGAATCAGATATGGGGAATCAGAGGTGGGGAATCAGAGGCAAGGAATCAGATGTGCGGAATCAGAGATGGGGAATCAGAGGCAGGGAATCAGAATCAGAAGCAGGGAATCAGAGGCTGGGAATTAGAGGCCGGAATCAGATGCTGGGAATCAGAGGCCTTGAATCAGAGGCGGGGAATCAGAGGCAGGGAATTAGATGCGGGGAATCAGAGGCGGGGAATCAGAGCTGGGGAATCAGAGGCAGGGTATTAGAGTTGGGGAATCAGAGGCGGGGAATCAGATATGGGGAAACAGAGGTGGGGAATCAGAGGCGGGGAAACAGAGGCAGGGAATCAGATATGGGGAATCAGAGGCGGGGAATCAGAGGTGGGGAATCAAACACGGGGAATCAGAGCTGGGGAATCAGAGGCGGGGAATCAGAGTTGGGAATCAGAGGCGGGGAATCAGAGGCGGGGAAACAGAGGCGGGGAATCAGATATGGGGAATCAGAGGTGGGGAATCCGAGGTTGGGAATCAGAGGCAGGGAATCAGAGGCGGAAAATCAGAGGCGGGGAATCAGAGGAAGGGAATCAGATGTGCGGAATCGGAGATGTGGAATCAGAGGCAGGGAATCAGAGGCGGGTAATCAGAGGCGGGGAATCAGAGGCCGGGAATCAGATATGGGGAAACAGAGGCGGGGAATCCGAGGCGGGGAAACAGAGGTGGGGAATCAGATATGGGGAATCAGAGGTGGGGAATCAGAGGTTGGGAATCAGAGGCAGGGAATCAGAGGCTTGGAATCAGATGCAGGGAATCAGATGCGGGGAATCAGAGGCAGGGAATCAGAGCTGGGGAATCAGAGGTGGGGAATCAGATTTGGGGAATCAGAGGCGGGGACTTAGATATTGGGAAACAGAGGCGGGGAATCAGAGGCGGGGAAACCCAGGCGGGGAATCAGAGGCGGGGAATCAGAGGCAGGGAATCAGACACGGGGAATCAGAGGCGGGGAATCAGAGATGGGGAATCAGAGGCGGGGAATCAGCGGCAGGGAATCGGACTCCGGGAATCAGAGTCGGGGAATCAGAGCTGGGGAATCAGAGGCGGGGAATCAGAGTTGGGGAATCAGAGGCGGAAATCAGATATGGGGAAATAGAGGCGGGGAATCAGATATGGGGAATCAGAGGTGTGGAATCAGAGGTTGGGAATCAGAGGCAGGGAATCAGAGTCGGGGAAACAGAGGCGGGTAATCAGATATGGGGAATCAGAGGTGGCGAATCAAAGGCGGTGAAACAGAGATGGGGAATCAGGGCAGGGAATCAGAGGCAGGGAATCAAACACGGGGAATCAGAGCTGGGGAATCAGAGGCGGGGAATCAGAGTTGGGAATCAGAGGCGGGGAATCAGAGGCGGGGAAACAGAGGCGGGGAATCAGATATGGGGAATCAGAAGTGGGGAATCCGAGGTTGGGAATCAGAGGCAGGGAATCAGAGGCGGGGAATCAGAGGCGGGGAATCAGAGGAAGGGAATCAGATGTGCGGAATCGGAGATGGGGAATCAGAGGCAGGGAATCAGAGGCGGGGATTCAGAGGCGGGGAATCAGATATGGGGAAACAGAGGCGGGGAATGAGAGGCGGGCAAGCAGAGGTGGGGAATTAGATATGGGGAATCAGAGGTGGGAAATCAGAGGTGGTGAATCAGAGATGGGGAATCACAGGCGGGGAATCAGAGGCAGCGAATAGAACGCGGGGAATCAGAGGCAGGGAATCAGAGCTGGGGAATCAGAGGCGGGGAATCAGATATGGGGAAACAGAGGCGGGGAATCAGAGGCGGGGAAACAGAGGCGGGGAATCAGACATGGGGAATCGGATGCGGGGAATCAGAGTCGGGGAATCATAGCTGGGGAATCAGAGGTGGGGCATCAGAGTTGGGGCATCAGAGGTGGGGAATTAGATATGGGGAAACAGAGGCGGGGAATCAGAGGCGGGGAAACAGAGGCGGGGAATCAGATATGGGGAATCAGAGGTGGGGAATCAGAGGCATGGAATCAGATGTGCGGAATCAGAGATGGGGAATCAGAGGCAGGGAATCAGAATCAGAAGCGGGGAATCAGAGGCCGGGAATCAGACGCCGGGAATCAGATGCTGGGAATAAGAGGCCGGGAATCAGAGGTGGGGAATCAGAGTCTGGGAATCAGAGATGGGGATTCAGAGGTGGGGAATGAGATATGGAGAATCAGAGGCGGGGAATCAGAGGCGGGGAAACAGAGGTGGGGAATCAGATATGGGGAAATAGAGGCGGGGAATCAGATATGGGGAATCAGAGGTGTGGAATCAGAGGTTGGGAATCAGAGGCAGGGAATCAGAGTCGGGGAAACAGAGGCGGGTAATCAGATATGGGGAATCAGAGGTGGCGAATCAAGGGCGGTGAAACAGAGATGGGGAATCAGGGCAGGGAATCAGAGGCAGGGAATCAAACACGGGGAATCAGAGCTGGGGAATCAGAGGCGGGGAATCAGAGTTGGGAATCAGAGGCGGGGAATCAGAGGCGGGGAAACAGAGGCGGGGAATCAGATATGGGGAATCAGAGGTGGGGAATCCGAGGTTGGGAATCAGAGGCAGGGAATCAGAGGCGGGGAATCAGAGGCGGGGAATCAGAGGAAGGGAATCAGATGTGCGGAATCGGAGATGGGGAATCAGAGGCAGGGAATCAGAGGCGGGGAATCAGAGGCGGGGAATCAGAGGCCGGGAATCAGATATGGGGAAACAGAGGCGGGGAATCCGAGGCGGGGAAACAGAGGCGGGGAATCAGATATGGGGAATCAGAGGTGGGGAATCAGAGGTTGGGAATCAGAGGCAGGGAATCAGAGGCTTGGAATCAGATGCAGGGAATCAGATGCGGGGAATCAGAGGCGGGGAATCAGAGCTGGGGAATCAGAGATAGGGAATCAGATTTGGGGAATCAGAGGCGGGGACTTAGATATTGGGAAACAGAGGCGGGGAATCAGAGGCGGGGAAACCCAGGCGGGGAATCAGATATGGGGAATCAGAGGTGGGGAATCAGAGGCAAGGAATCAGATGTGCGGAATCAGAGATGGGGAATCAGAGGCAGGGAATCAGAATCAGAAGCAGGGAATCAGAGGCTGGGAATTAGAGGCCGGAATCAGATGCTGGGAATCAGAGGCCTGGAATCAGAGGCGGGGAATCAGAGGCAGGGAATCAGATGCGGGGAATCAGAGGCGGGGAATCAGAGCTGGGGAATCAGAGGCAGGGTATTAGAGTTGGGGAATCAGAGGCGGGGAATCAGATATGGGGAAACAGAGGTGGGGAATCAGAGGCGGGGAAACAGAGGCAGGGAATCAGATATGGGGAATCAGAGGCGGGGAATCAGAGGTGGGGAATCAAACACGGGGAATCAGAGCTGGGGAATCAGAGGCGGGGAATCAGAGTTGGGAATCAGAGGCGGGGAATCAGAGGCGGGGAAACAGAGGCGGGGAATCAGATATGGGGAATCAGAGGTGGGGAATCCGAGGTTGGGAATCAGAGGCAGGGAATCAGAGGCGGAAAATCAGAGGCGGGGAATCAGAGGAAGGGAATCAGATGTGCGGAATCGGAGATGGGGAATCAGAGGCAGGGAATCAGATGCGGGTAATCAGAGGCGGGGAATCAGAGGCCGGGAATCAGATATGGGGAAACAGAGGCGGGGAATCCGAGGCGGGGAAACAGAGGCGGGGTATCAGATATGGGGAATCAGAGGTGGGGAATCAGAGGTTGGGAATCAGAGGCAGGGAATCAGAGGCTTGGAATCAGATGCAGGGAATCAGATGCGGGGAATCAGAGGCGGGGAATCAGAGCTGGGGAATCAGAGGTGGGGAATCAGATTTGGGGAATCAGAGGCGGGGACTTAGATATTGGGAAACAGAGGCGGGGAATCAGAGGTGGGGAAACCCAGGCGGGGAATCAGAGGCGGGGAATCAGAGGCAGGGAATCAGACACGGGGAATCAGAGGCGGGGAATCAGAGATGGGGAATCAGAGGCGGGGAATCAGCGGCAGGGAATCGGACTCCGGGAATCAGAGTCGGGGAATCAGAGCTGGGGAATCAGAGGCGGGGAATCAGAGTTGGGGAATCAGAGGCGGAAATCAGATATGGGGAAATAGAGGCGGGGAATCAGATATGGGGAATCAGAGGTGTGGAATCAGAGGTTGGGAATCAGAGGCAGGGAATCAGAGTCGGGGAAACAGAGGCGGGTAATCAGATATGGGGAATCAGAGGTGGCGAATCAAAGGCGGTGAAACAGAGATGGGGAATCAGGGCAGGGAATCAGAGGCAGGGAATCAAACACGGGGAATCAGAGCTGGGGAATCAGAGGCGGGGAATCAGAGTTGGGAATCAGAGGCGGGGAATCAGAGGCGGGGAAACAGAGGCGGGGAATCAGATATGGGGAATCAGAAGTGGGGAATCCGAGGTTGGGAATCAGAGGCAGGGAATCAGAGGCGGGGAATCAGAGGCGGGGAATCAGAGGAAGGGAATCAGATGTGCGGAATCGGAGATGGGGAATCAGAGGCAGGGAATCAGAGGCGGGGAATCAGAGGCGGGGAATCAGAGGCCGGGAATCAGATATGGGGAAACAGAGGCGGGGAATCCGAGGCGGGGAAACAGAGGCGGGGAATCAGATATGGGGAATCAGAGGTGGGGAATCAGAGGTTGGGAATCAGAGGCAGGGAATCAGAGGCTTGGAATCAGATGCAGGGAATCAGATGCGGGGAATCAGAGGCGGGGAATCAGAGCTGGGGAATCAGAGGTGGAGAATCAGATTTGGGGAATCAGAGGCGGGGACTTAGATATTGGGAAACAGAGGCGGGGAATCAGAGGCGGGGAAACCCAGGCGGGGAATCAGATATGGGGAATCAGAGGTGGGGAATCAGAGGCAAGGAATCAGATGTGCGGAATCAGAGATGGGGAATCAGAGGCAGGGAATCAGAATCAGAAGCAGGGAATCAGAGGCCGGGAATTAGAGGCCGGAATCAGATGCTGGGAATCAGAGGCCTGGAATCAGAGGCGGGGAATCAGAGGCAGGGAATCAGATGCGGGGAATCAGAGGCGGAGAATCAGAGCTGGGGAATCAGAGGCGGGGTATTTGAGTTGGGGAATCAGAGGCGGGGAATCAGATATGGGGAAACAGAGGTGGGGAATCAGAGGCGGGGAAACAGAGGCAGGGAATCAGATATGGGGAATCAGAGGCGGGGAATCAGAGGTGGGGAATCATAGGCAGGGAATCGGATGTGCGGAATCAGAGATGGGGAATCAGAGGCTGGGAATCAGAGGTGGTGAATCAGAGATGGGGAATCAGAGGCGGGGAATCAGAGGCGGGGAATCAGACGCGGGGAATCAGAGGTGGGCAATCAGAGGCGGGGAATCAGATATGGGGAATCAGAGGCGGGGAATCAGAGGCGGGGAAACAGAGGCGGGGAATCATATATGGGGTATCAGAGGTGGGGCATCAGAGGTTGTGAATCACAGATGGGGAATCAGAGGCGGGGAATCAGAGGCAGGGAATCAGACGCGGGGAATCAGAGGCGGGGATTCAGAGCTGGGGAATCAGAGGCGGGGAATCAGAGTTGGGGAATCAGAGGCGGGGAATCAGATATGGGGAATCAGAGGCAGGGAATCAGAGGCGGGAAAACAGAGGCGGGGAATCAGATATGGGGAATCAGAGGCGGGGAATCAGAGGCAGGGAATCAGACACGGGGAATCAGAGGCGGGGAATCAGAGATGGGGAATCAGAGGCGGGGAATCAGAGGCAGGGAATCGGATGCCGGGAATCAGATGCGGGAAATCAGAGGCAGGAAATCAGACAGGGATTCAGAGGCTGGGAATCAGACGGGGGGAATCAAAGGCGGGGAATCAGAGCTGGTGAATCAGAGGCAGGGAATCAGAGTTGGGGATTCAGAGGCGGGGAATCGGATATGGGGAAACAGAGGCGGGGAATGAGAGGCGGGCAAGCAGAGGCGGGGAATTAGATATGGGGAATCAGAGGTGGGAAATCAGAGGTGGTGAATCAGAGATGGGGAATCACAGGCGGGGAATCAGAGGCAGCGAATAGAACGCGGGGAATCAGAGGCAGGGAATCAGAGCTGGGGAATCTGAGGCAGGGAATCAGATATGGGGAAACAGAGGCGGGGAATCAGAGGCGGGGAAACAGAGGCGGGGAATCAGACATGGGGAATCGGATGCGGGGAATCAGAGTCGGGGAATCAGAGCTGGGGAATCAGAGGTGGGGCATCAGAGTTGGGGCATCAGAGGTGGGGAATTAGATATGGGGAAACAGAGGCGGGGAATCAGAGGCGGGGAAACAGAGGCGGGGAATCAGATATGGGGAATCAGAGGTGGGGAATCAGAGGCAGGGAATCAGATGTGCGGAATCAGAGATGGGGAATCAGAGGCAGGGAATCAGAATCAGAAGCGGGGAATCAGAGGCCGGGAATCAGACACCGGGAATCAGATGCTGGGAATAAGAGGCCGGGAATCAGAGGTGGGGAATCAGAGTCTGGGAATCAGAGATGGGGATTCAGAGGTGGGGAATGAGATATGGAGAATCAGAGGCGGGGAATCAGAGGCGGGGAAACAGAGGTGGGGAATCAGATATGGGGAAATAGAGGCGGGGAATCAGATATGGGGAATCAGAGGTGTGGAATCAGAGGTTGGGAATCAGAGGCAGGGAATCAGAGTCGGGGAAACAGAGGCGGGTAATCAGATATGTGGAATCAGAGGTGGCGAATCAAGGGCGGTGAAACAGAGATGGGGAATCAGGGCAGGGAATCAGAGGCAGGGAATCAAACACGGGGAATCAGAGCTGGGGAATCAGAGGCGGGGAATCAGAGTTGGGAATCAGAGGCGGGGAATCAGAGGCGGGGAAACAGAGGCGGGGAATCAGATATGGGGAATCAGAGGTGGGGAATCCGAGGTTGGGAATCAGAGGCAGGGAATCAGAGGCGGGGAATCAGAGGCGGGGAATCAGAGGAAGGGAATCAGATGTGCGGAATCGGAGATGGGGAATCAGAGGCAGGGAATCAGAGGCGGGGAATCAGAGGCGGGGAATCAGAGGCCGGGAATCAGATATGGGGAAACAGAGGCGGGGAATCCGAGGCGGGGAAACAGAGGCGGGGAATCAGATATGGGGAATCAGAGGTGGGGAATCAGAGGTTGGGAATCAGAGGCAGGGAATCAGAGGCTTGGAATCAGATGCAGGGAATCAGATGCGGGGAATCAGAGGCGGGGAATCAGAGCTGGGGAATCAGAGGTAGGGAATCAGATTTGGGGAATCAGAGGCGGGGACGTAGATATTGGGAAACAGAGGCGGTGAATCAGAGGCGGGGAAACCCAGGCGGGGAATCAGATATGGGGAATCAGAGGTGGGGAATCAGAGGCAAGGAATCAGATGTGCGGAATCAGAGATGGGGAATCAGAGGCAGGGAATCAGAATCAGAAGCAGGGAATCAGAGGCCGGGAATTAGAGGCCGGAATCAGATTCTGGGAATCAGAGGCCTGGAATCAGAGGCGGGGAATCAGAGGCAGGGAATCAGATGCGGGGAATCAGAGGCGGGGAATCAGAGCTGGGGAATCAGAGGCAGGGTATTAGAGTTGGGGAATCAGAGGCGGGGAATCAGATATGGGGAAACAGAGGTGGGGAATCAGAGGCGGGGAAACAGAGGCAGGGAATCAGATATGGGGAATCAGAGGCGGGGAATCAGAGGTGGGGAATCATAGGCAGGGAATCGGATGTGCGGAATCAGAGATGGGGAATCAGAGGCTGGGAATCAGAGGTGGTGAATCAGAGATGGGGAATCAGAGGCGGGGAATAAGAGGCGGGGAATCAGACGCGGGGAATCAGAGGTGGGCAATCAGAGGCGGGGAATCAGATATGGGGAATCAGAGGTGGGGAATCAGAGGCGGGGAAACAGAGGCGGGGAATCAGATATGGGGAATCAGAGGTGGGGCATCAGAGGTTGTGAATCACAGATGGGGAATCAGAGGCGGGGAATCAGAGGCAGGGAATCAGACGCGGGGAATCAGAGGCGGGGATTCAGAGCTGGGGAATCAGAGGCGGGGAATCAGAGTTGGGGAATCAGAGGCGGGGAATCAGATATGGGGAATCAGAGGCAGGGAATCTGAGGCGGGAAAACAGAGGCGGGGAATCAGATATGGGGAATCAGAGGCGGGGAATCAGAGGCAGGGAATCAGACACGGGGAATCAGAGGCGGGGAATCAGATATGGGGAATCAGAGGCGGGGAATTAGATATGGGGAATCAGAGGCTGGGAATCAGAGGGGGGAAACAGAGGCGGGGAATAAGATATGGGGAATCAGAGGTGGGGAATCAGGGGCGGGGAATCAGTGGCAGGGAATCAGAGGCGGGGAATCAGAGGCGGGGAATCAAAGGAAGGGAATCAGACACGGGGAATCAGAGGTGGGGTATCAGAGATGGGGAATCAGAGGCGGGGAATCACAGGCAGGGAATCAGACGCGGGGAATCAGAGGCGGGGAATCAGAGCTGGGGAATCAGAGGTGGGGAATCAGAGTCGGGGAATCAGAGGAATGGAATCGGTTGTGCGGAATCAGAGATTGGGAATCAGATGTGGGGAATCAGAGGCAGTGAATCAGAGATGGGGAATCAGAGGCGGGGAATCAGAGGCAGGAAATAAGACAGGGATTCAGAGGCTGGGAATCAGACGGGGGGAATCAAAGGCGGGGAATCAGAGCTGGTGAATCAGAGGCAGGGAATCAGAGTTGGGGATTCAGAGGCGGGGAATCAGATATGGGGAAACAGAGGCGGGGAATGAGAGGCGGGCAAGCAGAGGCGGGGAATTAGATATGGGGAATCAGAGGTGGGAAATCAGAGGTGGTGAATCAGAGATGGGGAATCACAGGCGGGGAATCAGAGGCAGCGAATAGAACGCGGGGAATCAGAGGCAGGGAATCAGAGCTGGGGAATCAGAGGCGGGGAATCAGATATGGGGAAACAGAGGCGGGGAATCAGAGGCGGGGAAACAGAGGCGGGGAATCAGACATGGGGAATCGGATGTGGGGAATCAGAGGCGGGGAATCAGAGCTGGGGAATCAGAGGTGGGGAATCAGAGTTGGGGCATCAGAGGTGGGGAATTAGATATGGGGAAACAGGCGGGGAATCAGAGGCGGGGAAACAGTGGCGGGGAATCAGATATGGGGAATCAGAGGTGGGGAATCAGAGGCAGGGAATCAGATGTGCGGAATCAGAGATGGGGAATCAGAGGCAGGGAATCAGAATCAGAAGCGGGGAATCAGAGGCCGGGAATCAGATATGGGGAATCAGAGGCGGGGAATCAGAGGCGGGGAAACAGAGGCGGGGAATCAGATATGGGGAATCAGAGGTGGGGAATCAGGGGCAGGGAATCAGTGGCAGGGAATCAGAGGCGGGGAATCTGAGCCGGGGAATCAGAGGCAGGGAATCAGACACGGGGAATCAGAGGCGGGGAATCAGAGATGGTGAATCAGAGGCGGGGAATCAGAGGCAGGGAATCGGACGCCGGGAATCAGAGGCGGGGAATCAGAGCTGGGGAATCAGAGGCGGGGAATCAGAGTTGGGGAATCAGAGGCGGGGAATCAGATATGGGGAAATAGAGGCGGGGAATCAGATATGGGGAATCAGAGGTGTGGAATCAGAGGTTGGGAATCAGAGGCAGGGAATCAGAGGCGGGGAAACAGAGGCGGGGAATCAGATATGGGGAATCAGAGGTGGCGAATCAAAGGCGGTGAAACAGAGATGGGGAATCAGGGCAGGGAATCAGAGGCAGGGAATCAGAGCTGGGGAAACAGAGGCGGGGAATCAGATATGGGGAATCAGAGGTGGGGAATCAGGGGCGGGGAATCAGTGGCAGGGAATCAGAGCTGGGGAATCAGAGGTGGGGAATCAGAGCTGGGGAAACAGAGGCGGGGAATCAGATATGGGGAATCAGAGGTGGGGAATCAGGGGCGGGGAATCAGTGGCAGGGAATCAGAGGCCGGGAATAAAAGGCGGGGAATCAGAGCTGGGGAATCAGAGGCGGGGAATCAGAGTTGGGGAATCAGAGGAGGGGAATCAGATATGGGGAAACAGAGGCCGGGAATCAGAGGCAGGGAAACAGAGGCGGGGAATCAGATATGGGGAATCAGAGGTGCGGAATTTGAGGTTGCGAATCAGAGGCGGGGAATCAGAGGCGGGGAATCAGAGGCAGGGAATCGGATGTGCGGAATCAGAGATGGGGAATCAGAGGTGGGGATTCAGAGGTGGTGAATCAGAAAAGGGGAATCAGAGGCTGGGAATCAGAGGCAGGGAATCAGACGCAGAGAATCAGAGGCGGGGAATCATAGCTGGCGAATTAGTGGAGGGGAATAAGAGTTGGGGAATCAGAGGCGGGGAATCAGATATGGGGAAACAGAGGCGGGGAATCAGAGGCGGGGAAACAGAGGTAGGGAATCAGATATGGGGAATCAGAGGTGGGGAATCAGAGGCAGGGAATCAGATGTGCGGAATCAGAGATGGGGAATCAGAGGCAGGGAATCAGAATCTGAAGCAGGGAATCAGAGGCCGGGAATCAGTGGCCGGAATCAGATGCTGGGAATCAGAGGCCTGGAATCAGAGGCGGGGAATCAGAGGCAGGGAATCTGATGCGGGGAATCAGAGGCGGGGAATCAGAGGCGGGGAATCAGAGCTGGGGAATCAGAGGCAGGGTATTAGAGTAGGGGAATCAGAGGCGGGGAATCAGATATGGGGAAACAGAGGTGGGGAATCAGAGGCGGGGAAACAGAGGCAGGGAATCAGATATGGGGAATCAGAGGCGGGAATCAGAGGTGGGGAATCATAGGCAGGGAATCGGATGTGCGGAATCAGAGATGGGGAATCAGAGGCCGGGAATGAGAGGTGGTGAATCAGATATGGGGAATCAGAGGCGGGGAATCAGAGGCAGTGAATCAGATGCGGGGAATCAGAGGTGGGCAATCAGAGGCGGGGAATCAGATATGGGGAATCAGAGGCGGGGAATCAGAGGCGGGGAAACAGAGGTGGGGAATCAGATATGGGGAATCAGAGGTGGGGCATCAGAGGTTGTGAATCACAGATGGGGAATTAGAGGCGGGGAATCAGAGGCAGGGAATCAGACTCGGGGAATCAGAGTCGGGGATTCAGAGCTGGGGAATCAGAAGCGGGGAATCAGAGTTGGGGAATCAGAGGTGGGGAATCAGATATGGGGAATCAGAGGCAGGGAATCAGAGGCGGGGAATCAGAGGCAGGGAATCAGACGCGGGGAATCTGAGGCGGGGAATCAGAGCTGGGGAATCAGAGGTGGGGAATCAGAGTTGGGGAATCAGAGGCAGGGAATTGGATGTGCGGAATCAGAGATGGGGAATCAGAGGTGGGGAATCAGAGGCGGTGAATCAGAGATGGGGAATCAGAGGCGGGGAATCAGAGGCAGGAAATCAGACACGGGGTTTCAGAGGCTGGGAATCAGACGGGGGGAATCAAAGGCGGGGAATCAGAGCTGGGGAATCTGAGGCAGGGAATCAGAGTTGGGGATTCAGAGGCGGGGAATCAGATATGGGGAAACAGAGGCGGGGAATCAGAGGCGGGAAAACAGAGGCGGGGAATTAGATATGGGGAATCAGAGGTGGGGAATCAGAGGTGGTGAATCAGAGATGGGGAATCAGAGGCGGGGAATCAGAGGCAGGGAATCGGACGACGGGAATCAGAGGCGGGGAATCAGAGCTGGGGAATCAGAGGCGGGGAATCAGAGTTGGTGAATCAGAGGCGGGGAATCAGATATGGGGAAATAGAAGCGTGGAATCAGATATGGGGAATCAGAGGTGTGGAATCAGAGGTTGGGAATCAGAGGCAGGGAATAAGAGGCGGGGAAACAGAGGCGGGGAATCAAATATGGGGAATCAGAGGTGGCGAATCAAATGCGTTGAAACAGAGATGGGGAATCAGGGCAGGGAATCAGAGGCAGGGAATCAGAGCTGGGGAAACAGAGGCGGGGAATCAGATATGGGGAATCAGAGGTGGGGAATCAGGGGCGGGGAATCAGTGGCAGGGAATCAGAGCTGGGGAATCAGAGGTGGGGAATCAGAGCTGTGGAAACAGAGGCGGGGAATCAGATATGGGGAATCAGAGGTGGGGAATCCGGGGCGGGGAATCAGTGGCAGGGAATCAGAGGCCGGGAATAAAAGGCGGGGAATCAGAGCTGGGGAATCAGAGGCGGGGAATCAGAGTTGGGGAATCAGAGGAGGGGAATCAGATATGGGGAAACAGAGGCCGGAATCAGAGGCAGGGAAACAGAGGCGGGGAATCAGATATGGGGAATCAGATGCTGGGAATAAGAGGCCGGGAATCAGAGGTGGGGAATCAGAGTCTGGGAATCAGAGATGGGGATTCAGAGGCGGGGAATGAGATATGGAGAATCAGAGGCGGGGAATCAGGGGCGGGGAAACAGAGGTGGAGAATCAGATATGGGGAATCAGAGGTGGCGAATCAAAGGCGGTGAATCAGAGATGGGGAATCAGAGGCAGGGAATCAGATGCGGGGATTCAGAGGCGGGGAATCAGAGCTGGCGAATCAGAGGCGGGGAATCAGAGGTGGGCAATCAGAGCCTGGGAATCAGATATGGGGAATCAGAGGCGGGGAATCAGAGGTGGGGAAACAGAGGCTTGGAATCAGATATGGGGAATCAGAGGTGGGGAATCAGAGATGGGGAATCAAGGCGGGGAATCAGAGGGAGGGAATCAGACGCGGGGAATCAGAGGCGGGGATTCAGAGCTGGGGAATCAGAGGCGGGGAATCAGAGTTCGGGAATCAGAGGCAGGGAATCAGATATGGGGAATCAGAGGCGGGGAATCAGAGGCGGGGAAACAGAGGCGGGGAATCAGATATGGGGAATCAGAGGTGGGGAATCAGGGGCAGGGAATCAGTGGCAGGGAATCAGAGGCGGGGAATCTGAGGCGGGGAATCAGAGGCTGGGAATCAGACACGGGGAATCAGAGGCGGGGAATCAGAGATGGGGAATCAGAGGCGGGGAATCAGAGGCAGGGAATCGGACGCCGGGAATCAGAGGCGGGGAATCAGAGCTGGGGAATCAGAGGCGGGGAATCAGAGTTGGGGAATCAGAGGCGGGGAATCAGATATGGGGAAACAGAGGCGGGGAATCAGATATGGGGAATCAGAGGTGGCGAATCAAAGGCGGTGAAACAGAGATGGGGAATCAGAGGCGGGGAATCAGAGGCAGGGAATCAGAGCTGGGGAAACAGAGGCGGGGAATCAGATATGGGGAATCAGAGGTGGGGAATCAGGGGCGGGGAATCAGTGGCAGGGAATCAGAGGCCGGGAATAAAAGGCGGGGAATCAGAGCTGGGGAATCAGAGGCGGGGAATCAGAGTTGGGGAATCAGAGGAGGGGAATCAGATATGGGGAAACAGAGGCCGGGAATCAGAGGCAGGGAAACAGAGGCGGGGAATCAGATATGGGGAATCAGAGGTGGGGAATTAGAGGTTGCGAATCAGAGGCGGGGAATCAGAGGCAGGGAATCAGAGGCAGGGAATCGGATGTGCGGAATCAGAGATGGGGAATCAGAGGTGGGGATTCAGAGGTGGTGAATCAGAGAAGGGGAATCAGAGGCTGGGAATCAGAGGCAGGGAATCAGACGCAGGGAATCAGAGGCGGGGAATCATAGCTGGCGAATTAGAGGAGGGGAATCAGAGTTGGGGAATCAGAGTCGGGGAATCAGATATGGGGAAACAGAGGCGGGGAATCAGAGGCGGGGAATCAGAGGCGGGGAATCAGATATGGGGAATCAGAGGTGGGGAATCAGAGGCAGGGAATCAGATGTGCGGAATCAGAGATGGGGAATCAGAGGCAGGGAATCAGAATCAGAAGCAGGGAATCAGAGGCCTGGAATCAGAGGCCGGAATCAGATGCTGGGAATCAGAGGCCTGGAATCAGAGGCGGGGAATCAGAGGCAGGGAATCAGATGCTGGGAATCAGAGGCGGGGAATCAGAGCTGGGGAATCAGAGGCAGGGTATTAGAGTTGGGGAATCAGAGGCGGGGAATCAGATATGGGGAAGCAGAGGTGGGGAATCAGAGGCGGGGAAACAGAGGCAGGGAATCAGATATGGGGAATCAGAGGCGGGGAATCAGAGGTGGGGAATCATAGGCAGGGAATCGGATGTGCGGAATCAGAGATGGGGAATCAGAAGCCGGGAATGAGAGGTGGTGAATCAGATATGGGGAATCAGAGGCGGGGAATCACAGGCAGGGAATCAGACGCGGGGAATCAGAGGTGGGCAATCAGAGGCGGGGAATCAGATATGGGGAATCAGAGGCGGGGAATCAGAGGCGGGGAAACAGAGGCGGGGAATCAGATATGGGGAATCAGAGGTGGGGCATCAGAAGTTGTGAATCACAGATGGGGAATTAGAGGCGGGGAATCAGAGGCAGGGAATCAGACGCGGGGAATCAGAGGCGGGGATTCAGAGCTGGGGAATCAGAAGCGGGGAATCAGAGTTTGGGGAATCAGAGGCGGGGAATCAGATATGGGGAATCAGAGGCAGGGAATCAGAGGCGGGGAATCAGAGGCAGGGAATCAGACGCGGGGAATCTGAGGCGGGGAATCAGAGCTGGGGAATCAGAGGTGGGGAATCAGAGTTGGGGAATCAGAGGCAGGGAATTGGATGTGCGGAATCAGAGATGGGGAATCAGAGGTGGGGAATCAGAGGCGGTGAATCAGAGATGGGGAATCAGAGGCGGGGAATCAGAGGCAGGAAATCAGACACGGGGATTCAGAGGCTGGGAATCAGACGGGGGGAATCAAAGGCGGGGAATCAGAGCTGGGGAATCTGAGGCAGGGAATCAGAGTTGGGGATTCAGAGGCGGGGAATCAGATATGGGGAAACAGAGGCGGGGAATCAGAGGCGGGAAAACAGAGGCGGGGAATTAGATATGGGGAATCAGAGGTGGGGAATCAGAGGTGGTGAATCAGAGATGGGGAATCAGAGGCGTGGAATCAGAGGCAGGGAATCGGACGCCGGGAATCAGAGGCGGGGAATCAGAGCTGGGGAATCAGAGGCGGGGAATCAGAGTTGGTGAATCAGAGGCGGGGAATCAGATATGGGGAAATAGAAGCGTGGAATCAGATATGGGGAATCAGAGGTGTGGAATCAGAGGTTGGGAATCAGAGGCAGGGAATAAGAGGCGGGGAAACAGAGGCGGGGAATCAGATATGGGGAATCAGAGGTGGCGAATCAAATGCGTTGAAACAGAGATGGGGAATCAGGGCAGGGAATCAGAGGCAGGGAATCAGAGCTGGGGAAACAGAGGCGGGGAATCAGATATGGGGAATCAGAGGTGGGGAATCAGGGGCGGGGAATCAGTGGCAGGGAATCAGAGCTGGGGAATCAGAGGTGGGGAATCAGAGCTGTGGAAACAGAGGCGGGGAATCAGATATGGGGAATCAGAGGTGGGGAATCAGGGGCGGGGAATTAGTGGCAGGGAATCAGAGGCCGGGAATAAAAGGCGGGGAATCAGAGCTGGGGAATCAGACGCGGGGAATCAGAGTTGGGGAATCAGAGGAGGGGAATCAGATATGGGGAAACAGAGGCCGGAATCTGAGGCAGGGAAACAGAGGCGGGGAATCAGATATGGGGAATCAGATGCTGGGAATAAGAGGCCGGGAATCAGAGGTGGGGAATCAGAGTCTGGGAATCAGAGATGGGGATTCAGAGGCGGGGAATGAGATATGGAGAATCAGAGGCGGGGAATCAGGGGCGGGGAAACAGAGGTGGAGAATCAGATATGGGGAATCAGAGGTGGCGAATCAAAGGCGGTGAATCAGAGATGGGGAATCAGAGGCAGGGAATCAGATGCGGGGATTCAGAGGCGGGGAATCAGAGCTGGCGAATCAGAGGCGGGGAATCAGAGGTGGGCAATCAGAGCCGGGGAATCAGATATGGGGAATCAGAGGCGGGGAATCAGAGGCGGGGAAACAGAGGCGGGGAATCAGATTTGGGGAATCAGAGGTGGGGAATCAGAGATGGGGAATCAAGGCGGGGAATCAGAGGGAGGGAATCAGACGCGGGGAATCAGAGGCGGGGATTCAGAGCTGGGGAATCAGAGGCGGGGAATCAGAGTTCGGGAATCAGAGGCAGGGAATCAGATATGGGGAATCAGAGGCGGGGAATCAGAGGCGGGGAAACAGAGGCGGGGAATCAGATATGGGGAATCAGAGGTGGGGAATCAGGGGCAGGGAATCAGTGGCAGGGAATCAGAGGCGGGGAATCTGAGGCGGGGAATCAGAGGTTGGGAATCAGACACGGGGAATCAGAGGCGGGGAATCAGAGATGGGGAATCAGAGGCGGGGAATCAGAGGCAGGGAATCGGATGCCGGGAATCAGAGGCGGGGAATCAGAGCTGGGGAATCAGAGGCAGGGAATCAGAGTTGGGGAATCAGAGGCGGGGAATCAGAGGCGGGGAATCAGAGGCAGGGAATCAGAGCTGGGGAAACAGAGGCGGGGAATCAGATATGGGGAATCAGAGGTGGGGAATCAGGGGCGGGGAATCAGTGGCAGGGAATCAGAGGCCGGGAATAAAAGGCGGGGAATCAGAGCTGGGGAATCAGAGGCGGGGAATCAGAGTTGGGGAATCAGAGGAGGGGAATCAGATATGGGGAAACAGAGGCCGGGAATCAGAGGCAGGGAAACAGAGGCGGGGAATCAGATATGGGGAATCAGAGGTGGGGAATTAGAGGTTGCGAATCAGAGGCGGGGAATCTGAGGCAGGGAATCAGAGGCAGGGAATCGGATGTGCGGAATCAGAGATGGGGAATCAGAGGTGGGGATTCAGAGGTGGTGAATCAGAGAAGGGGAATCAGAGGCTGGGAATCAGAGGCAGGGAATCAGACGCAGGGAATCAGAGGCGGGGAATCATAGCTGGCGAATTAGAGGAGGGAAATCAGAGTTGGGGAATCAGAGTCGGGGAATCAGATATGGGGAAACAGAGGCGGGGAATCAGAGGCGGGGAATCAGAGGCGGGTAATCAGATATGGGGAATCAGAGGTGGGGAATCAGAGGCAGGGAATCAGAATCAGAAGCAGGGAATCAGAGGCCGGGAATCAGAGGCCGGAATCAGATGCTGGGAATCAGAGGCCTGGAATCAGAGGCGGGGAATCAGAGGCAGGGAATCAGATGCGGGGAATCAGAGGCGGGGAATCAGAGCTGGGGAATCAGAGGCAGGGTATTAGAGTTGGGGAATCAGAGGCGGGGAATCAGATATGGGGAAGCAGAGGTGGAGAATCAGAGGCGGGGAAACAGAGGCAGGGAATCAGATATGGGGAATCAGAGGCGGGGAATCAGAGGTGGGGAATCATAGGCAGGGAATCGGATGTGCGGAATCAGAGATGGGGAATCAGAAGCCGGGAATGAGAGGTGGTGAATCAGATATGGGGAATCAGAGGCGGGGAATCAGAGGCAGGGAATCAGACGCGGGGAATCAGAGGTGGGCAATCAGAGGCGGGGAATCAGATATGGGGAATCAGAGGCGGGGAATCAGAGGCGGGGAAACAGAGGCGGGGAATCAGATATGGGGAATCAGAGGTGGGGCATCAGAAGTTGTGAATCACAGATGGGGAATTAGAAGCGGGGAATCAGAGGCAGGGAATCAGACGCGGGGAATAAGAGGCGGGGATTCAGAGCTGGGGAATCAGAAGCGGGGAATCAGAGTTGGGGAATCAGAGGCGGGGAATCAGATATGGGGAATCAGAGGCAGGGAATCAGAGGCGGGGAATCAGAGGCAGGGAATCAGACGCGGGGAATCTGAGGCGGGGAATCAGAGCTGGGGAATCAGAGGTGGGGAATCAGAGTTGGGGAATCAGAGGCAGGGAATTGGATGTTCGGAATCAGAGATGGGGAATCAGAGGCAGTGAATCAGAGATGGGGAATCAGAGGCGGGGAATCAGAGGCAGGAAATCAGACACGGGGATTCAGAGGCTGGGAATCAGACGGGGGGAATCAAAGGCGGGGAAACAGAGCTGGGGAATATGAGGCAGGGAATCAGAGTTGGGGAATCAGAGGTGGGGAATCAGATATGGGGAATCAGAGGCAGGGAATCAGAGGCGGGGAATCAGATATGGGGAAACAGAGGCGGGGAATCAGAGGCGGGAAAACAGAGGCGGGGAATTAGATATGGGGAATCAGAGGTGGGGAATCAGAGGTGGTGAATCAGAGATGGGGAATCAGAGGCGGGGAATCAGAGGCGGGGAATCAGAGCTGGGGAATCAGAGGCGGGGAATCAGAGTTGGGGAATCAGAGGCGGGGAATCAGATATGGGGAAATAGAGGCGGGGAATCACATATGGGGAATCAGAGGTGTGGAATCAGAGGTTGGGAATCAGAGGCAGGGAATCAGAGGCTTGGAATCAGATGCAGGGTATCAGATGCGGGGAATCAGAGGCGGGGAATCAGAGCTGGGGAATCAGAGGTGGGGAATCAGATTTGGGGAATCAGAGGTGGGGACTTAGATATTGGGAAACAGAGGCGGGGAATCAGAGGCGGGGAAACAGAGGCGTGGAATCAGATATGGGGAATCAGAGGTGGGGAATCAGAGGCAGGGAATGAGATGTGCGGAATCAGAGATGGGGAATCAGAGGCAGGGAATCAGAATCAGAAGAAGGGAATCAGAGGCCGGGAATCAGAGGCCGGAATCAGATGCTGGGAATCAGAGGCCTGGAATCAGAGGCGGGGAATCAGAGGCAGGGAATCAGATGCGGGGAATCAGAGGCGGGGAATCAGAGCTGGGGAATCAGAGGCGGGGTATTAGAGTTGGGGAATCAGAGGTGGGGAATCAGATATGGGGAAACAGAGGTGGGGAATCAGAGGCGGGGAAACAGAGGCAGGGAATCAGATATGGGGAATCAGAGGTGGGGCATCAGAGGTTGTGAATCACAGATGGGGAATCAGAGGCGGGGAATCAGAGGCAGGGAATCAGATGCGGGGAATCAGAGGCGGGGATTCAGAGCTGGGGAATCAGAAGCAGGGAATCAGAGTTGGGGAATCAGAGGCGGGGAATCAGATATGGGGAATCAGAGGCAGGGAATCAGAGGCGGGGAATCAGAGGCAGGGAATCAGACGCGGGGAATCTGAGGCGGGGAATCAGAGCTGGGGAATCAGAGGTGGGGAATCAGAGTTGGGGAATCAGAGGCAGGGAATTGGATGTGCGGAATCAGAGAGGGGGAATCAGAGGTGGGGAATCAGAGGCGGTGAATCAGAGATGGGGAATCAGAGGCGGGGAATCAGAGGCAGGAAATCAGACACGGGGATTCAGAGGCTGGGAATCAGACGGGGGGAATCAAAGGCGGGGAATCAGAGCTGGGGAATCTGAGGCAGGGAATCAGAGTTGGGGATTCAGAGGCGGGGAATCAGATATGGGGAAACAGAGGCGGGGAATCAGAGGCGGGCAAACAGAGGCGGGGAATTAGATATGGGTAATCAGAGGTGGGGAATCAGAGGTGGTGAATCAGTGATGGGGAATCACAGGCGGGGAATCAGAGGCAGGGAATAGGACGCGGGGAATCAGAGGCAGGGAATCAGAGCTGGGGAATCAGAGGATGGGATTCATAGTTGGGAATCAGAGGCGGGAATCAGATATGGGGAAACAGAGGCGGGGAATCAGAGGCGGTGAAACAGAGGCGGGGAATCAGATATGGGGAATCGGATGCAGGGAATCAGAGGCGGGGAATCAGAGCTGGGGAATCAGAGGCGGAGAATCAGATATGGGGAATCAGAGGTGGGGAATCAGAGGCAGGGAATCAGATGTGCGGAATCAGAGATGGGGAATAAGAGGCAGGGAATCAGAATCAGAAGCGGGGAATCAGAGGCCGGGAATCAGAGGCCGGGAATCAGATGCTGGGAATATGAGGCCGGGAATCAGAGGTGGGGAATCAGATATGGGGAATCAGAGGTGGCGAATCAAAGGCGGTGAATCAGAGATGGGGAATCAGAGGCGGGGAATCAGAGGCAGGGAATCAGATGCGGGGAATCAGAGGCGGGGAATCAGAGCTGGCGAATCAGAGGCTGGGAATCAGAGGTGGGCAATCAGAGGCGGGGAATCAGATATGGGGAATCAGAGGCGGGGAATCAGAGGCGGGGAAACAGAGGCGGGGAATCAAATATAGGGAATCAGAGGTGGGGAATCAGAGGTTGTGAATCAGAGATGGGGAATCAAGGCGGGGAATCAGAGGCAGGGAATCAGACGCGGGGAATCAGAGGCGGGGATTCAGTGCTGGGGAATCAGAGGCGGGGAATCAGAGTTGGGGAATCAGAGGCAGGGAATCAGATATGGGGAATCAGAGGCGGGGAATCAGAGGCGGGGAAACAGAGGCGGGGAATCAGATGTGGGGAATCAGAGGTGGGGAATCAGGGGCAGGGAATCAGTGGCAGGGAATCAGAGGCGGGGAATCAGAGGCGGGGAATCAAAGGCAGGGAATCAGACACGGGGAATCAGAGGCGGGGAATCAGAGATGGGGAATCAGAGGCGGGGAATCAGAGGCAGGGAATCGGATGCCGGGAATCAGAGTCGGGGAATCAGAGCTGGGGAATCAGAGGCGGGGAATCAGAGTTGGGGAATCAGAGGCGGGGAATCAGATATGGGGAAATAGAGGCGGGGAATCAGATATGGGGAATCAGAGGTGTGGAATCATAGGTTGGGCATCAGAGGCAGGGAATCAGAGTCGAGGAAACAGAGGCGGGGAATCAGATATGGGGAATCAGAGGTGGCGAATCAAAGGCGGTGAAACAGAGATGGGGAATCAGGGCAGGGAATCAGAGGCAGGGAATCAAACACGGGGAATCAGAGCTGGGGAATCAGAGGCGGGGAATCAGAGTTGGGAATCAGAGGCGGGGAATCTGAGGCGGGGAAACAGAGGCGGGGAATCAGATATGGGGAATCAGAGGTGGGGAATCCGAGGTTGGGAATCAGAGGCAGGGAATCAGAGGCGGAAAATCAGAGGCGTGGAATCAGAGGAAGGGAATCAGATGTGCGGAATCGGAGATGGGGAATCAGAGGCAGGGAATCAGAGGCGGGGAATCAGAGGCGGGGAATCAGAGGCCGGGAATCAGATATGGGGAAACAGAGGCGGGGAATCCGAGGCGGGGAAACAGAGGCGGGGAATCAGATATGGGGAATCAGAGGTGGGGAATCAGAAGTTGGGAATCAGAGGCAGGGAATCAGAGGCTTGGAATCAGATGCAGGGAATCAGATGCGGGGAATCAGAGGCGGGGAATCAGAGCTGGGGAATCAGAGGTGGGGAATCAGATTTGGGGAATCAGAGGCGGGGACTTAGATATTGGGAAACAGAGGCGGGGAATCAGAGGCGGGGAAACCCAGGCGGGGATTCAGATATGGGGAATCAGAGGTGGGGAATCAGAGGCAAGGAATCAGATGTGCGGAATCAGAGATGGGGAATCAGAGGCAGGGAATCAGAATCAGAAGCAGGGAATCAGAGGCCGGGAATCAGAGGCCGGAATCAGATGCTGGGAATCAGAGGCCTGGAATCAGAGGCGGGGAATTAGAGGCAGGGAATCAGATGCGGGGAATCAGAGGCGGGGAATCAGAGCTGGGGAATCAGAGGCGGGGTATTAGAGTTGTGGAATCAGAGGCGGGGAATCAGATATGGGGAAACAGAGGTGGGGAATCAGAGGCGGGGAAACAGAGGGAGGGAATCAAATATGGGGAATCAGAGGCGGGGAATCAGAGGTGGGGAATCATAGGCAGGGAATCGGATGTGCGGAATCAGAGATGGGGAATCAGAGGCTGGGAATCAGAGGTGGTGAATCAGAGATGGGGAATCAGAGGCGGGGAATCAGAGGCAGGGAATCAGACGCGGGGAATCAGAGGTGGGTAATCAGAGGCGGGGAATCAGATATGGGGAATCAGAGGCGGGGAATCAGAGGCGGGGAAACAGAGGCGGGGAATCAGATATGGGGAATCAGAGGTGGGGCATCAGAGGTTGTGAATCACAGATGGGGAATCAGAGGCGGGGAATCAGAGGCAGGGAATCAGACGCGGGGAATCAGAGGCGGGGATTCAGAGCTGGGGAATCAGAGGCTGGGAATCAGAGTTGGGGAATCAGAGGCGGGGAATCAGATATGGGGAATCAGAGGCGGGGAGTCAGAGTTGGGGAATCAGAGGCAGGGAATCAGATATGGGGAATCAGAGGCGGGGAATCAGAGGCGGGGAAACAGAGGCGGGGAATCAGATGTGGGGAATCAGAGGTGGGGAATCAGGGGCAGGAAATCAGTGGCAGGGAATCAGAGGCGGGGAATCAGAGGCGGGGAATCAAAGGCAGGGAATCAGACACGGGGAATCAGAGGCGGGGAATCAGAGATGGGGAATCAGAGGCGGGGAATCAGAGGCAGGGAATCGGATGCCGGGAATCAGAGTCGGGGAATCAGAGCTGGGGCATCAGAGGCGGGGAATCAGAGTTGGGGAATCAGAGGTGGGGAATCAGAGGTTGGGAATCAGAGGCAGGGAATCAGAGGCTTGGAATCAGATGCAGGGAATCAGATGCGGGGAATCAGAGGCGGGGAATCAAAGGAAGGGAATCAGACACGGGGAATCAGAGGTGGGGAATCAGAGATGGGGAATCAGAGGCGGGGAATCACAGGCAGGGAATCAGACGCGGGGAATCAGAGGCGGGGAATCAGAGCTGGGGAATCAGAGGTGGGGAATCAGAGTCGGGGAATCATAGGCAGGGAATCGGTTGTGCGGAATCAGAGATGGGGAATCAGAAGTGGGGAATCAGAGGCAGTGAATCAGAGGCGGGGAAACAGAGGCGGGGAATCAAATATAGGGAATCAGAGGTGGGGAATCAGAGGTTGTGAATCAGAGATGGGGAATCAAGGCGGGGAATCAGAGGCAGGGAATCAGACGCGGGGAATCAGAGGCGGGGATTCAGAGCTGGGGAATCAGAGGCGGTGAATCAGAGTTGGGGAATCAGAGGCAGGGAATCAGATATGGGGAATCAGAGGTGGGGAATCAGAGGCGGGGAAACAGAGGCGGGGAATCAGATATGGGGAATCAGAATTGGGGAATCAGGGGCAGGGAATCAGTGGCAGGGAATCAGAGGCGGGGAATCAGAGGCGGGGAATCAGAGGCAGGGAATCAGACACGGGGAATCAGAGGCGGGGAATCAGAGATGGGGAATCAGAGGCGGGGAATCAGAGGCAGGGAATCGGACTCCGGGAATCAGAGTCGGGGAATCAGAGCTGGGGAATCAGAGGCGGGGAATCAGAGTTGGGGAATCAGAGGCGGGGAATCAGATATGGGGAAATAGAGGCGGGGAATCAGATATGGGGAATCAGAGGTGTGGAATCAGAGGTTGGGAATTAGAGGCAGGGAATCAGAGTCGGGGAAACAGAGGTGGGGAATCAGATATGGGGAATCAGAGGTGGCGAATCAAAGGCGGTGAATCAGAGATGGGGAATCAGAGGCGGGGAATCAGAGGCAGGGAATCAGATGCGGGGAATCAGAGGCGGGGAATCAGAGCTGGCGAATCAGAGGCGGGGAATCAGAGGTGGGCAATCAGAGGCGGGGAATCAGATATGGGGAATCAGAGGCGGGGAATCAGAGGCGGGGAAACAGAGGCGGGGAATCAAATATAGGTAATCAGAGGTGGGGAATCAGAGGTTGTGAATCAGAGATGGGGAATCAAGGCGGGGAATCAGAGGCAGGGAATCAGACACGGGGAATCAGAGGCGGGGATTCAGAGCTGGGGAATCAGAGGCGGGGAATCAGAGTTGGGGAATCAGAGGCAGGGAATCAGATATGGGGAATCAGAGGCGGGGAATCAGAGGCGGGGAAACAGAGGCGGGGAATCAGATATGGGGAATCAGAGGTGGGGAATCAGGGGCAGGGAATCAGTGGCAGGGAATCAGAGGCGGGGAATCAGAGGCGGGGAATCAGAGGCAGGGAATCAGACACGGGGAATTCGAGGCGGGGAATCAGAGATGGGGTATCAGAGGCGGGGAATCAGAGGCAGGGAATCGGACGCCGGGAATCAGAGTCGGGGAATCAGAGCTGGGGAATCAGAGGCGGGGAATCAGAGTTGGGGAATCAGAGGCGGGGATTCAGATATGGGGAAATAGAGGCGGGGAATCAGATATGGGGAATCAGAGGTGTGGAATCAGAGGTTGGGAATCAGAGGAAGGGAATCAGAGTCGGGGAAACAGAGGCGGGGAATCAGATATGTGGAATCAGAGGTGGCGAATC
Organism: Narcine bancroftii; assembly: GCF_036971445.1. Lineage (NCBI taxonomy): Eukaryota > Metazoa > Chordata > Chondrichthyes > Torpediniformes > Narcinidae > Narcine > Narcine bancroftii. Next base: position 106,016,932 of record NC_091474.1, on the reverse strand, counting down.
AAAGGCGGTGAAACAGAGATGGGGAATCAGGGCAGGGAATCAGAGGCAGGGAATCAAACACGGGGAATCAGAGCTGGGGAATCAGAGGCGGGGAATCAGAGTTGGGAATCAGAGGCGGGGAATCAGAGGCGGGGAAACAGAGGCGGGGAATCAGATATGGGGAATCAGAGGTGGGGAATCAGAGGTTGGGAATCAGAGGCAGGGAAACAGAGGCGGGGAATCAGATGTGGGGAATCAGAGGTGGGGAATCAGGGGCAGGAAATCAGTGGCAGGGAATCAGAGGCGGGGAATCAGAGGCGGGGAATCAAAGGCAGGGAATCAGACACGGGGAATCAGAGGCGGGGAATCAGAGATGGGGAATCAGAGGCGGGGAATCAGAGGCAGGGAATCGGATGCCGGGAATCAGAGTCGGGGAATCAGAGCTGGGGCATCAGAGGCGGGGAATCAGAGTTGGGGAATCAGAGGTGGGGAATCAGAGGTTGGGAATCAGAGGCAGGGAATCAGAGGCTTGGAATCAGATGCAGGGAATCAGATGCGGGGAATCAGAGGCGGGGAATCAAAGGAAGGGAATCAGACACGGGGAATCAGAGGTGGGGAATCAGAGATGGGGAATCAGAGGCGGGGAATCACAGGCAGGGAATCAGACGCGGGGAATCAGAGGCGGGGAATCAGAGCTGGGGAATCAGAGGTGGGGAATCAGAGTCGGGGAATCATAGGCAGGGAATCGGTTGTGCGGAATCAGAGATGGGGAATCAGAAGTGGGGAATCAGAGGCAGTGAATCAGAGGCGGGGAAACAGAGGCGGGGAATCAAATATAGGGAATCAGAGGTGGGGAATCAGAGGTTGTGAATCAGAGATGGGGAATCAAGGCGGGGAATCAGAGGCAGGGAATCAGACGCGGGGAATCAGAGGCGGGGATTCAGAGCTGGGGAATCAGAGGCGGTGAATCAGAGTTGGGGAATCAGAGGCAGGGAATCAGATATGGGGAATCAGAGGTGGGGAATCAGAGGCGGGGAAACAGAGGCGGGGAATCAGATATGGGGAATCAGAATTGGGGAATCAGGGGCAGGGAATCAGTGGCAGGGAATCAGAGGCGGGGAATCAGAGGCGGGGAATCAGAGGCAGGGAATCAGACACGGGGAATCAGAGGCGGGGAATCAGAGATGGGGAATCAGAGGCGGGGAATCAGAGGCAGGGAATCGGACTCCGGGAATCAGAGTCGGGGAATCAGAGCTGGGGAATCAGAGGCGGGGAATCAGAGTTGGGGAATCAGAGGCGGGGAATCAGATATGGGGAAATAGAGGCGGGGAATCAGATATGGGGAATCAGAGGTGTGGAATCAGAGGTTGGGAATTAGAGGCAGGGAATCAGAGTCGGGGAAACAGAGGTGGGGAATCAGATATGGGGAATCAGAGGTGGCGAATCAAAGGCGGTGAATCAGAGATGGGGAATCAGAGGCGGGGAATCAGAGGCAGGGAATCAGATGCGGGGAATCAGAGGCGGGGAATCAGAGCTGGCGAATCAGAGGCGGGGAATCAGAGGTGGGCAATCAGAGGCGGGGAATCAGATATGGGGAATCAGAGGCGGGGAATCAGAGGCGGGGAAACAGAGGCGGGGAATCAAATATAGGTAATCAGAGGTGGGGAATCAGAGGTTGTGAATCAGAGATGGGGAATCAAGGCGGGGAATCAGAGGCAGGGAATCAGACACGGGGAATCAGAGGCGGGGATTCAGAGCTGGGGAATCAGAGGCGGGGAATCAGAGTTGGGGAATCAGAGGCAGGGAATCAGATATGGGGAATCAGAGGCGGGGAATCAGAGGCGGGGAAACAGAGGCGGGGAATCAGATATGGGGAATCAGAGGTGGGGAATCAGGGGCAGGGAATCAGTGGCAGGGAATCAGAGGCGGGGAATCAGAGGCGGGGAATCAGAGGCAGGGAATCAGACACGGGGAATTCGAGGCGGGGAATCAGAGATGGGGTATCAGAGGCGGGGAATCAGAGGCAGGGAATCGGACGCCGGGAATCAGAGTCGGGGAATCAGAGCTGGGGAATCAGAGGCGGGGAATCAGAGTTGGGGAATCAGAGGCGGGGATTCAGATATGGGGAAATAGAGGCGGGGAATCAGATATGGGGAATCAGAGGTGTGGAATCAGAGGTTGGGAATCAGAGGAAGGGAATCAGAGTCGGGGAAACAGAGGCGGGGAATCAGATATGTGGAATCAGAGGTGGCGAATCAAAGGCGGTGAAACAGAGATGGGGAATCAGGGCAGGGAATCAGAGGCAGGGAATCAAACACGGGGAATCAGAGCTGGGGAATCAGAGGCGGGGAATCAGAGTTGGGAATCAGAGGCGGGGAATCAGAGGCGGGGAAACAGAGGCGGGGAATCAGATATGGGGAATCAGAGGTGGGGAATCAGAGGTTGGGAATCAGAGGCAGGGAATCAGAGGCGGGGAATCAGAGGCGGGGAATCAGAGGAAGGGAATCAGATGTGCGGAATCGGAGATGGGGAATCAGAGGCAGGGAATCAGAGGCGGGGAATCAGAGGCGGGGAATCAGAGGCCGGGAATTAGATATGGGGAAACTGAGGCGGGGAATCCGAGGCGGGGAAACAGAGGCGGGGAATCAGATATGGGGAATCAGAGGTGGGGAATCAGAGGTTGGGAATCAGAGGCAGGGAATCAGAGGCTTGGAATCAGATGCAGGGAATCAGATGCGGGGCATCAGAGGCGGGGAATCAGAGCTGGGGAATCAGAGGTGGGGAATCAGATTTGGGGAATCAGAGGTGGGGACTTAGATATTGGGAAACAGAGGCGGGGAATCAGAGGCGGGGAAACAGAGGCAGGGAATCAGATATGGGGAATCAGAGGTGGGGAATCAGAGGCAGGGAATCAGATGTGCGGAATCAGAGATGGGGAATCAGAGGCAGGGAATCAGAATCAGAAGCAGGGAATCAGAGGCCGGGAATCAGAGGCCGGAATCAGATGATGGGAATCAGAGGCCTGGAATCAGAGGCGGGGAATCAGAGGCAGGGAATCAGATGCGGGGAATCAGAGGCGGGGAATCAGAGCTGGGGAATCAGAGGCGGGGTATTTGAGTTGGGGAATCAGAGGCGGGGAATCAGATATGGGGAAACAGAGGTAGGGAATCAGAGGCGGGGAAACAGAGGCAGGGAATCAGATATGGGGAATCAGAGGCGGGGAATCAGAGGTGGGGAAACATAGGCAGGGAATCGGATGTGCGGAATCAGAGATGGGGAATCAGAGGCCGGGAATCAGAGGTGGTGAATCAGAGATGGGGAATCAGAGGCGGGGAATCAGAGGCAGGGTATCAGACGCGGGGAATCAGAGGTGGGCAATCAGAGGCGGGGAATCAGATATGGGGAATCAGAGGCGGGGAATCAGAGGCGGGGAAACAGAGGCGGGGAATCAGATATGGGGAATCAGAGGTGGGGCATCAGAGGTTGTGAATCACAGATGGGGAATCAGAGGCGGAGAATCAGAGGCAGGGAATCAGACGCGGGGAATCAGAGGCGGGGATTCAGAGTTGGGGAATCAGAAGCGGGGAATCAGAGTTGGGGAATCAGAGGCGGGGAATCAGATATGGGGAATCAGAGGCAGGGAATCAGAGGCGGGGAATCAGAGGCAGGGAATCAAACGCGGGGAATCTGAGGCGGGGAATCAGAGCTGTGGAATCAGAGGTGGGGAATCAGAGTTGGGGAATCAGAGGCAGGGAATTGGATGTGCGGAATCAGAGATGGGGAATCAGAGGTGGGGAATCAGAGGCGGTGAATCAGAGATGGGGAATCAGAGGCGGGGAATCAGAGGCAGGAAATCAGACACGGGGATTCAGAGGTTGGGAATCAGAGGCAGGGAATCAGACGCGGGGAATCTGAGGCGGGGAATCAGAGCTGGGGAATCTGAGGCAGGGAATCAGAGTTGGGGATTCAGAGGCGGGGAATCAGATATGGGGAAACAGAGGCGGGGAATCAGAGGCGGACAAACAGAGGCGGGGAATTAGATATGGCGAATCAGAGGTAGGGAATAAGAGGTGGTGAATCAGTGATGGGGAATCACAGGCGGGGAATCAGAGGCAGGGAATAGAACGCGGGGAATCAGAGGCAGGGAATCAGAGCTGGGGAATCAGAGGCGGGGAATCATAGTTGGGAATCAGAGGCGGGAATCAGATATGGGGAAACAGAGGCGGGGAATCAGAGGCGGGGAAACAGAGGCGGGGAATCAGATATGGGGAATCGGATGCAGGGAATCAGAGGCGGGGAATCAGAGCTGGAGAATCAGAGGCGGGGAATCAGAGTTGGGGCATCAGAGGTGGGGAATTAGATATAGGGAAACAGAGGCGGGGAATCAGAGGCGGGGAAACAGAGGCGGGGAATCAGATATGGGTAATCAGAGGTGGGGAATCAGAGGCAGGGAATCAGATGTGCGGAATCAGAGATGGGGAATCAGAGGCAGGGAATTAGAAGCGGGGAATCAGAGGCCGGGAATCAGAGGCCGGGAATCAGATGCTGGGAATAAGAGGACGGGAATCAGAGGAGGGGAATCAGAGTCCGGGAATCAGAGATGGGGATTCAGAGGCGGGGAATGAGATATGGAGAATCAGAGGCGGGGAATAAGAGGCGGGGAAACAGAGGTGGGGAATCAGATATGGGGAATCAGATGTGGCGAATCAAAGGCGGAGAATCAGAGATGGGGAATCAGAGGCGGGGAATCAGAGGCAGGGAATCAGATGTGGGGAATCAGAGGTGGGGAATCAGAGGCGGGGAATCAGAGGCGGAGAATCAGAGGCGGGCAATCAGATGCAGGGAATCAGGGGCAGGGAATCAGAGGCGGAGAATCAGAGGCGGGCAATCAGATGCAGGGAATCAGAGGCAGGGAATCAGAGGCAGGGAATCAGAAGCGGGGAATCAGAGGTGGGGAATCAGAGGCGGGGAATCAGAGGCAGGGAATCAGAAGCGGGGAATCAGAGGTGGGGAATCAGAGGCGGGGAATTAGAGGCGGAGAATCAGAGGCGGGCAATCAGATGCAGGGAATCAGAGGCAGGGAATCAGAGGCAGGGAATCAGAGGCATGGAATCTGAGGCAGGGAATCTGAGGTGGGGAATCAGAGGCGGGGAAACAGGTGGGTAAACAGCGGCGGGTAAACATAGGCAGGGAATCAGAGGCGCGGAATCAGAGGCGGGGAATCAGAGGCAGGGAATCAGAGGCGGGGAATCAGAGGCGGGGAATCAGATGCGGGGAATCAGAGGTGGGGAATCAGAGGCGGGGTATCAGAGGAGGGGAATCAGAGGCGGGGAATCAGAGGCGGGGAATCAGAGGCGGGGAATCAGAGGCGTGCAATCAGAGGCGGGGAATCAGAGGTGGGGAATCAGAAGTGTGGAATCAGAGGCGGGGAAACAGAGGCGGGGAATCAGATATGGGGAATCAGAGGTGGGGCATCAGAGGTTGTGAATCACAGATGGGGAATCAGAGGCGGGGAATCAGAGGCGGGGAATCAGACGCGGGGAATCAGAGGCGGGGATTCAGAGCTGGGGAATCAGAGGCGTGGAATCAGAGTTGGGGAATCAGAGGCGGGGAATCAGATATGGGGAATCAGAGGCAGGGAATCAGAGGCGGGAAAACAGAGGCGGGGAATCAGATATGGGGAATCAGAGGCGGGGAATCAGAGGCAGGGAATTAGACACGGGGAATCAGAGGCGGGGAATCAGAGATGGGGAATCAGAGGCGGGGAATCAGAGGCAGGGAATCGGATGCCGGGAATCAGAGGCGGGAAATCAGAGCTGGGTAATCAGAGGCGGGGAATCAGAGTTGGGGAATCAGAGGCGGCGAAGCAGATATGGGGAAATAGAGGCGGGGAATCAGATATGGGGAATCAGAGGCGGGGAATCAGATATGGGGAATCAGAGGCTGGGAATCAGAGGGGGGGAAACAGAGGCGGGGAATAAGATATGGGGAATCAGAGGTGGGGAATCAGGGGCGGGGAATCAGTGGCAGGGAATCAGAGGCGGGGAATCAGAGGCGGGGAATCAAAGGAAGGGAATCAAAGGAAGGGAATCAGACACGGGGAATCAGAGGTGGGGAATCACAGGCAGGGAATCAGACGCGGGGAATCAGAGGCGGGGAATCAGAGCTGGGGAATCAGAGGTGGGGAATCAGAGTCGGGGAATCAGAGGCAGGGAATCGGTTGTGCAGAATCAGTGATGGGGAATCAGATGTGGGGAATCAGAGGCAGTGAATCAGAGATGGGGAATCAGAGGCGGGGAATCAGAGGCAGGAAATCAGACAGGGATTCAGAGGCTGGGAATCAGACGGGGGGAATCAAAGGCGGGGAATCAGAGCTGGTGAATCAGAGGCAGGGAATCAGAGTTGGGGATTCAGAGGCGGGGAATCAGATATGGGGAAACAGAGGCGGGGAATGAGAGGCGGGCAAGCAGAGGCGGGGAATTAGATATGGGGAATCAGAGGTGGGAAATCAGACATGGGGAATCGGATGCGGGGAATCAGAGGCGGGGAATCAGAGCTGGGGAATCAGATCTGGGGAATCAGAGTTGGGGCATCAGAGGTGGGGAATTAGATATGGGGAATCAGAGGCGGGGAATCAGAGGCGGGGAAACAGAGGCGGGGAATCAGACATGGGGAATCGGATGCGGGGAATCAGAGGCGGGGAATCAGAGCTGGGGAATCAGAGGTGGGGAATCAGAGTTGGGGCATCAGAGGTGGGGAATAAGATATGGGGAAACAGAGGCGGGGAATCAGAGTCGGGGAAACAGAGGCGGGGAATCAGATATGGGGAATCAGAGGTGGGGAATCAGAGGCAGGGAATCAGATGTGCGGAATCAGAGATGGGGAATCAGAGGCAGGGAATCAGAATCAGAAGCGGGGAATCAGAGGCCGGGAATCAGAGGCCGGGAATCAGATGCTGGGAATAAGAGGCCGGGAATCAGAGGTGGGGATTCAGAGTCTGGGAATCAGAGATGGGGATTCAGAGGCGGGGAATGAGATATGGAGAATCAGAGGCGGGGAATCAGAGGCGGGGAAACAGAGGTGGGGAATCAGATATGGGGAATCAGAGGTGGCGAATCAAAGGCAGTGAATCAGAGATGGGGAATCAGAGGCGGGGAATCAGAGGCAGGGAATCAGATGCGGGGATTCAGAGGCGGGGAATCAGAGCTGGCGAATCAGAGGCGGGGAATCAGAGGTGGGCAATCAGAGCCGGGGAATCAGATATGGGGAATCAGAGGCGGGGAAACAGAGGCGGGGAATCAGATATGGGGAATCAGAGGTGGGGAATCAGAGGTTGTGATTCAGAGATGGGGAATCAAGGCGGGGAATCAGAGGGAGGGAATCAGACGCGGGGAATCAGAGGCGGGGATTCAGAGCTGGGGAATCAGAGGCGGGGAATCAGAGTTGGGGAATCAGAGGCAGGGAATCAGATATGGGGAATCAGAGGCGGGGAATCAGAGGCGGGGAAACAGAGGCGGGGAATCAGATATGGGGAATCAGAGGTGGGGAATCAGGGGCAGGGAATCAGTGGCAGGGAATCAAAGGCGGGGAATCTGAGGCGGGGAAACAGAGGTGGGGAATCAGATATGGGGAATCAGAGGTGGCGAATCAAAGGCAGTGAATCAGAGGCATGGAATCTGAGGCAGGGAATCTGAGGTGGGGAATCAGAGGCGGGGAAACAGGTGGGTAAACAGCGGCGGGTAAACATAGGCAGGGAATCAGAGGCGCGGAATCAGAGGCGGGGAATCAGAGGCAGGGAATCAGAGGCGGGGAATCAGAGGCGGGGAATCAGATGCGGGGAATCAGGTGGGGAATCAGAGGCGGGGTATCAGAGGAGGGGAATCAGAGGCGGGGAATCAGAGGCGGGGAATCAGAGGCGGGGAATCAGAGGCGTGCAATCAGAGGCGGGGAATCAGAGGTGGGGAATCAGAAGTGTGGAATCAGAGGCGGGGAAACAGAGGCGGGGAATCAGATATGGGGAATCAGAGGTGGGGCATCAGAGGTTGTGAATCACAGATGGGGAATCAGAGGCGGGGAATCAGAGGCGGGGAATCAGACGCGGGGAATCAGAGGCGGGGATTCATAGCTGGGGAATCAGAGGCGGGGAATCAGAGTTGGGGAATCAGAGGCGGGGAATCAGATATGGGGAATCAGAGGCAGGGAATCAGAGGCGGGAAAACAGAGGCGGGGAATCAGATATGGGGAATCAGAGGCGGGGAATCAGAGGCAGGGAATTAGACACGGGGAATCAGAGGCGGGGAATCAGAGATGGGGAATCAGAGGCGGGGAATCAGAGGCAGGGAATCGGATGCCGGGAATCAGAGGCGGGAAATCAGAGCTGGGTAATCAGAGGCGGGGAATCAGAGTTGGGGAATCAGAGGCGGCGAAGCAGATATGGGGAAATAGAGGCGGGGAATCAGATATGGGGAATCAGAGGCGGGGAATCAGATATGGGGAATCAGAGGCTGGGAATCAGAGGGGGGGAAACAGAGGCGGGGAATAAGATATGGGGAATCAGAGTTGGGGAATCAGGGGCGGGGAATCAGTGGCAGGGAATCAGAGGCGGGGAATCAGAGGCAGGGAATCAAAGGAAGGGAATCAAAGGAAGGGAATCAGACACGGGGAATCAGAGGTGGGGAATCACAGGCAGGGAATCAGACGCGGGGAATCAGAGGCGGGGAATCAGAGCTGGGGAATCAGAGGTGGGGAATCAGAGTCGGGGAATCAGAGGCACGGAATCGGTTGTGCAGAATCAGTGATGGGGAATCAGATGTGGGGAATCAGAGGCAGTGAATCAGAGATGGGGAATCAGAGGCGGGGAATCAGAGGCAGGAAATCAGACAGGGATTCAGAGGCTGGGAATCAGACGGGGGGAATCAAAGGCGGGGAATCAGAGCTGGTGAATCAGAGGCAGGGAATCAGAGTTGGGGATTCAGAGGCGGGGAATCAGATATGGGGAAACAGAGGCGGGGAATGAGAGGCGGGCAAGCAGAGGCGGGGAATTAGATATGGGGAATCAGAGGTGGGAAATCAGACATGGGGAATCGGATGCGGGGAATCAGAGGCGGGGAATCAGAGCTGGGGAATCAGATGTGGGGAATCAGAGTTGGGGCATCAGAGGTGGGGAATTAGATATGGGGAATCAGAGGCGGGGAATCAGAGGCGGGGAAACAGAGGCGGGGAATCAGACATGGGGAATCGGATGCGGGGAATCAGAGGCGGGGAATCAGAGCTGGGGAATCAGAGGTGGGGAATCAGAGTTGGGGCATCAGAGGTGGGGAATAAGATATGGGGAAACAGAGGCGGGGAATCAGAGGCGGGGAAACAGAGGCGGGGAATCAGATATGGGGAATCAGAGGTGGGGAATCAGAGGCAGGGAATCAGATGTGCGGAATCAGAGATGGGGAATCAGAGGCAGGGAATCAGAATCAGAAGCGGGGAATCAGAGGCCGGGAATCAGAGGCCGGGAATCAGATGCTGGGAATAAGAGGCCGGGAATCAGAGGTGGGGATTCAGAGTCTGGGAATCAGAGATGGGGATTCAGAGGCGGGGAATGAGATATGGAGAATCAGAGGCGGGGAATCAGAGGCGGGGAAACAGAGGTGGGGAATCAGATATGGGGAATCAGAGGTGGCGAATCAAAGGCAGTGAATCAGAGATGGGGAATCAGAGGCGGGGAATCAGAGGCAGGGAATCAGATGTGGGGATTCAGAGGCGGGGAATCAGAGCTGGCGAATCAGAGGCGGGGAATCAGAGGTGGGCAATCAGAGCCGGGGAATCAGATATGGGGAATCAGAGGCGGGGAAACAGAGGCGGGGAATCAGATATGGGGAATCAGAGGTGGGGAATCAGAGGTTGTGATTCAGAGATGGGGAATCAAGGCGGGGAATCAGAGGGAGGGAATCAGACGCGGGGAATCAGAGGCGGGGATTCAGAGCTGGGGAATCAGAGGCGGGGAATCAGAGTTGGGGAATCAGAGGCAGGGAATCAGATATGGGGAATCAGAGGCGGGGAATCAGAGGCGGGGAAACAGAGGCGGGGAATCAGATATGGGGAATCAGAGGTGGGGAATCAGGGGCAGGGAATCAGTGGCAGGGAATCAGAGGCGGGGAATCTGAGGCGGGGAAACAGAGGTCGGGAATCAGATATGGGGAATCAGAGGTGGCGAATCAAAGGCAGTGAATCAGAGATGGGGAATCAGAGGCGGGGAATCAGAGGCAGGGAATCAGATGCGGGGATTCAGAGGCGGGGAATCAGAGCTGGCGAATCAGAGGCGGGGAATCAGAGGTGGGCAATCAGAGCCGGGGAATCAGATATGGGGAATCAGAGGTGGGGAAACAGAGGCGGGGAATCAGATATGGGGAATCAGAGGTGGGGAATCAGAGGTTGTGAATCAGAGATGGGGAATCAAGGCGGGGAATCAGAGGGAGGGAATCAGACGCGGGGAATCAGAGGCGGGGATTCAGAGCTGGGGAATCAGAGGCGGGGAATCAGAGTTGGGGAATCAGAGGCAGGGAATCAGATATGGGGAATCAGAGGCGGGGAATCAGAGGCGGGGAAACAGAGGCGGGGAATCAGATATGGGGAATCAGAGGTGGGGAATCAGGGGCAGGGAATCAGTGGCAGGGAATCAGAGGCGGGGAATCTGAGCCGGGGAATCAGAGGCAGGGAATCAGACACGGGGAATCAGAGGCGGGGAATCAGAGATGGTGAATCAGAGGCGGGGAATCAGATATGGGGAAATAGAGGCGGGGAATCAGATATGGGGAATCAGAGGTGTGGAATCAGAGGTTGGGAATCAGAGGCAGGGAATCAGAGGCGGGGAAACAGAGGCGGGGAATCAGATATGGGGAATCAGAGGTGGCGAATCAAAGGCGGTGAAACAGAGATGGGGAATCAGGGCAGGGAATCAGAGGCAGGGAATCAGAGCTGGGGAAACAGAGGCGGGGAATCAGATATGGGGAATCAGAGGTGGGGAATCAGGGGCGGGGAATCAGTTGCAGGGAATCAGAGCTGGGGAATCAGAGGTGGGGAATCAGAGCTGGGGAAACAGAGGCGGGGAATCAGATATGGGGAATCAGAGGTGGGGAATCAGGGGCGGGGAATCAGTGGCAGGGAATCAGAGGCTGGGAATAAAAGGCGGGGAATCAGAGCTGGGGAATCAGAGGCGGGGAATCAGAGTTGGGGAATCAGAGGAGGGGAATCAGATATGGGGAAACAGAGGCCGGGAATCAGAGGCAGGGAAACAGAGGCGGGGAATCAGATATGGGGAATCAGAGGTGGGGAATTTGAGGTTGCGAATCAGAGGCGGGGAATCAGAGTTGGGGAATCAGAGGCAGGGAATCAGATATGGGGATTCAGAGGTGGTGAATCAGAAAATGGGAATCAGAGGCTGGGAATCAGAGGCAGGGAATCAGACGCAGGGAATCAGAGGCGGGGAATCATAGCTGGCGAATTAGAGGAGGGGAATCAGAGTTGGGGAATCAGAGTCGGGGAATCAGATATGGGGAAACAGTCGGGGAATCAGAGGTGGGGAAACAGAGGCGGGGAATCAGATATGGGGAATCAGAGGTGGGGAATCAGAGGCAGGGAATCAGATGTGCGGAATCGGAGATGGGGAATCAGAGGCAGGGAATCAGAATCAGAAGCAGGGAATCAGAGGCCGGGAATCAGAGGCAGGGAATCAGATGCGGGGAGTCAGAGGCGGGGAATCAGAGCTGGCGAATCAGAGGCTGGGAATCAGAGGTGGGCAATCAGAGGCGGGGAATCAGATATGGGGAATCAGACACGGGGAATCAGAGGCGGGGAATCAGAGATGGGGAATCAGAGGCGGGGAATCAGAGGCAGGGAATCGGACGCCGGGAATCAGAGTCGGGGAATCAGAGCTGGGGAATCAGAGGCGGGGAATCAGAGTTGGGGAATCAGAGGCGCGGATTCAGATATGGGGAAATAGAGGCGGGGAATCAGATATGGGGAATCAGAGGTGTGGAATCAGAGGTTGGGAATCAGAGGAAGGGAATCAGAGTCGGGGAAACAGAGGCGGGGAATCAGATATGTGGAATCAGAGGTGGCGAATCAAAGGCGGTGAAACAGAGATGGGGAATCAGGGCAGGGAATCAGAGGCAGGGAATCAAACACGGGGAATCAGAGCTGGGGAATCAGAGGCGGGGAATCAGAGTTGGGAATCAGAGGCGGGGAATCAGAGGCGGGGAAACAGAGGCGGGGAATCAGAGGTGGGGAATCAGAGGTTGGGAATCAGAGGCAGGGAATCAGAGGCGGGGAATCAGAGGCGGGGAATCAGAGGAAGGGAATCAGTTGTGCGGAATCGGAGATGGGGAATCAGAGGCAGGGAATCAGAGGCGGGGAATCAGAGGCGGGGAATCAGAGGCCGGGAATCGGAGGCCGGGAATCAGATATGGGGAAACTGAGGCGGGGAATCCGAGGCGCGGAAACAGAGGCGGGGAATCAGATATGGGGAATCAGAGGTGGGGAATCAGAGGTTGGGAATCAGAGGCAGGGAATCAGTGGCTTGGAATCAGATGCATGGAATCAGATGCGGGGCATCAGAGGCGGGGAATCAGAGCTGGGGAATCAGAGGTGGGGAATCAGATTTGGGGAATCAGAGGTGGGGACTTAGATATTGGGAAACAGAGGCGGGGAATCAGAGGCGGGGAAACAGAGGCGGGGAATCAGATATGGGGAATCAGAGGTGGGGAATCAGAGGCAGGGAATCAGATGTGCGGAATCAGAGATGGGGAATCAGAGGCAGGGAATCAGAATCAGAAGCAGGGAATCAGAGGCCGGGAATCAGAGGCCGGAATCAGATGATGGGAATCAGAGGCCTGGAATCAGAGGCGGGGAATCAGAGGCAGGGAATCAGATGCGGGGAATCAGAGGCGGGGAATCAGAGCTGGGGAATCAGAGGCGGGGTATTAGAGTTGGGGAATCAGAGGCGGGGAATCAGATATGGGGAAACAGAGGTAGGGAATCAGAGGCGGGGAAACAGAGGCAGGGAATCAGATATGGGGAATCAGAGGCGGGGAATCAGAGGTGGGGAAACATAGGCAGGGAATCGGATGTGCGGAATCAGAGATGGGGAAGCAGAGGCCGGGAATCAGAGGTGGTGAATCAGAGATGGGGAATCAGAGGCGGGGAATCAGAGGCAGGGTATCAGACGCGGGGAATCAGAGGTGGGCAATCAGAGGCGGGGAATCAGATATGGGGAATCAGAGGCGGGGAATCAGAGGCGGGGAAACAGAGGCGGGGAATCAGATATGGGGAATCAGAGGTGGGGCATCAGAGGTTGTGAATCACAGATGGGGAATCAGAGGCGGGGAATCAGAGGCAGGGAATCAGACGCGGGGAATCAGAGGCGGGGATTCAGAGCTGGGGAATCAGAGGCGGGGAATCAGAATTGGGGAATCAGAGGCGGGGAATCAGATATGGGGAATCAGAGGCAGGGAATCAGAGGCGGGGAATCAGAAGCAGGGAATCAGACGCGGGGAATCTGAGGCGGGGAATCAGAGCTGGGGAATCAGAGGTGGGGAATCAGAGGCGGGGAATCAGAGGCAGGGAATCAGACGCGGGGAATCTGAGGCGGGGAATCAGAGCTGGGGAATCAGAGGTGGTGAATCAGAGTTGGGGAATCAGAGGCAGGGAATTGGATGTGCGGAATCAGAGAGGGGGAATCAGAGGTGGGGAATCAGAGGCGGTGAATCAGAGATGGGGAATCAGAGGCGGGGAATCAGAGGCAGGAAATCAGACACGGGAATTCAGAGGCTGGGAATCAGACGGGGGGAATCAAAGGCGGGGAATCAGAGCTGGGGAATCTGAGGAAGGGAATCAGAGTTGGGGATTCAGAGGCGGGGAATCAGATATGGGGAAACAGAGGCGGGGAATCAGAGGCGGGCAAACAGAGGCGGGGAATTAGATATGGGGAATCAGAGGTCGGGAATCAGAGGCAGGGAATAGGACGCGGGGAATCAGAGGCAGGGAATCAGAGCTGGGGAATCAGAGGAGGGGATTCATAGTTGGGAATCAGAGGCGGGAATCAGATATGGGGAAACAGAGGCGGGGAATCAGAGGCGGTGAAACAGAGGCGGGGAATCAGATATGGGGAATCGGATGCAGGGAATCAGAGGCGGGGAATCAGAGCTGGGGAATCAGAGGCGGGGAATCAGAGTTGGGGCATCAGAGGTGGGGAATTAGATATAGGGAAACAGAGGCGGGGAATCAGAGGCGGGGAAACAGAGGCGGGGAATCAGATATGTGGAATCAGAGGTGGGGAATCAGAGGCAGGGAATCAGATGTGCAGAATCAGAGATGGGGAATAAGAGGCAGGGAATCAGAATCAGAAGCGGGGAATCAGAGGCCGGGAATCAGAGGCCGGGAATCAGATGCTGGGAATAAGAGGCCGGGAATCAGAGGTGGGGAATCAGATATGGAGAATCAGAGGTGGCGAATCAAAGGCGGTGAATCAGAGATGGGGAATCAGAGGCGGGGAATCAGAGGCAGGGAATCAGATGCGGGGAATCAGAGGCGGGGAATCAGAGCTGGCGAATCAGAGGCTGGGAATCAGAGGTGGGCAATCAGAGGCGGGGAATCAGATATGGGGAATCAGAGGAGGGGAATCAGAGGCGGGGAAACAGAGGCGGGGAATCAAATATAGGGAATCAGAGGTGGGGAATCAGAGGTTGTGAATCAGAGATGGGGAATCAAGGCGGGGAATCAGAGGCAGGGAATCAGACGCGGGGAATCAGAGGCGGGGATTCAGAGCTGGGGAATCAGAGGCGGGGAATCAGAGTTGGGGAATCAGAGGCAGGGAATCAGATATGGGGAATCAGAGGCGGGGAATCAGAGGCGGGGAAACAGAGGCGGGGAATCAGATGTGGGGAATCAGAGGTGGGGAATCAGGGGCAGGGAATCAGTGGCAGGGAATCAGAGGCGGGGAATCAGAGGCGGGGAATCAAAGGCAGGGAATCAGACACGGGGAATCAGAGGCGGGGAATCATAGATGGGGAATCAGAGGCGGGGAATCAGAGGCAGGGAATCGGATGCCGGGAATCAGAGTCGGGGAATCAGAGCTGGGGAATCAGAGGCGGGGAATCAGAGTTGGGGAATCAGAGGCGGGGAATCAGATATGGGGAAATAGAGGCGGGGAATCAGATATGGGGAATCAGAGGTGTGGAATCAGAGGTTGGGAATCAGAGGCAGGGAATCAGAGTCGGGGAAACAGAGGTGGGGAATCAGATATGGGGAATCAGAGGTGGCGAATCAAAGGCGGTGAAACAGAGATGGGGAATCAGGGCAGGGAATCAGAGGCAGGGAATCAAACACGGGGAATCAGAGCTGGGGAATCAGAGGCGGGGAATCAGAGTTGGGAATCAGAGGCGGGGAATCTGAGGCGGGGAAACAGAGGCGGGGAATCAGATATGGGGAATCAGAGGTGGGGAATCCGAGGTTGGGAATCAGAGGCAGGGAATCAGAGGCGGAAAATCAGAGGCGGGGAATCAGAGGAAGGGAATCAGATGTGCGGAATCGGAGATGGGGAATCAGAGGCAGGGAATCAGAGGCGGGGAATCAGAGGCGGGGAATCAGAGGCCGGGAATCAGATATGGGGAAACAGAGGCGGGGAATCCGAGGCGGGGAAACAGAGGCGGGGAATCAGATATGGGGAATCAGAGGTGGGGAATCAGAGGTTGGGAATCAGAGGCAGGGAATCAGAGGCTTGGAATCAGATGCAGGGAATCAGATGCGGGGAATCAGAGGCGGGGAATTAGAGCTGGGGAATCAGAGGTGGGGAATCAGATTTGGGGAATCAGAGGCGGGGACTTAGATATTGGGAAACAGAGGCGGGGAATCAGAGGCGGGGAAACCCAGGCGGGGAATCAGATATGGGTTATCAGAGGTGGGGAATCAGAGGCAAGGAATCAGATGTGCGGAATCAGACATGGGGAATCAGAGGCAGGGAATCAGAATCAGAAGCAGGGAATCAGAGGCCGGGAATCAGAGGCCGGAATCAGATGCTGGGAATCAGAGGCCTGGAATCAGAGGCGGGGAATCAGAGGCAGGGAATCAGATGTGGGGAATCAGAGGCGGGGAATCAGAGCTGGGGAATCAGAGGTGGTGAATCAGAGTTGGGGAATCAGAGGCAGGGAATTGGATGTGCGGAATCAGAGAGGGGGAATCAGAGGTGGGGAATCAGAGGCGGTGAATCAGAGATGGGGAATCAGAGGCGGGGAATCAGAGGCAGGAAATCAGACACGGGAATTCAGAGGCTGGGAATCAGACGGGGGGAATCAAAGGCGGGGAATCAGAGCTGGGGAATCTGAGGAAGGGAATCAGAGTTGGGGATTCAGAGGCGGGGAATCAGATATGGGGAAACAGAGGCGGGGAATCAGAGGCGGGCAAACAGAGGCGGGGAATTAGATATGGGGAATCAGAGGTAGGGAATCAGAGGTGGTGAATCAGTGATGGGGAATCACAGGCGGGGAATCAGAGGCAGGGAATAGGACGCGGGGAATCAGAGGCAGGGAATCAGAGCTGGGGAATCAGAGGAGGGGATTCATAGTTGGGAATCAGAGGCGGGAATCAGATATGGGGAAACAGATGCGGGGAATCAGAGGCGGTGAAACAGAGGCGGGGAATCAGATATGGGGAATCGGATGCAGGGAATCAGAGGCGGGGAATCAGAGCTGGGGAATCAGAGGCGGGGAATCAGAGTTGGGGAATCAGAGGTGGGGAATTAGATATAGGGAAACAGAGGCGGGGAATCAGAGGCGGGGAAACAGAGGAGGGGAATCAGATATGGGGAATCAGAGGTGGGGAATCAGGGGCAGGGAATCAGTGGCAGGGAATCAGAGGCGGGGAATCAGAGGCGGGGAATCAAAGGCAGGGAATCAGACACGGGGAATCAGAGGCGGGGAATCAGAGATGGGGAATCAGAGGCGGGGAATCAGAGGCAGGGAATCGGATGCCGGGAATCAGAGTCGGGGAATCAGAGCTGGGGAATCAGAGGCGGGGAATCAGAGTTGGGGAATCAGAGGCGGGGAATCAGATATGGGGAAATAGAGGCGGGGAATCAGATATGGGGAATCAGAGGTGTGGAATCAGAGGTTGGGAATCAGAGGCAGGGAATCAGAGTCGGGGAAACAGAGGTGGGGAATCAGATATGGGGAATCAGAGGTGGCGAATCAAAGGCGGTGAAACAGAGATGGGGAATCAGGGCAGGGAATCAGAGGCAGGGAATCAAACACGGGGAATCAGAGCTGGGGAATCAGAGGCGGGGAATCAGAGTTGGGAATCAGAGGCGGGGAATCTGAGGCGGGGAAACAGAGGCGGGGAATCAGATATGGGGAATCAGAGGTGGGGAATCCGAGGTTGGGAATCAGCGGCAGGGAATCAGAGGCGGAAAATCAGAGGCGGTGAATCAGAGGAAGGGAATCAGATGTGCGGAATCGGAGATGGGGAATCAGAGGCAGGGAATCAGAGGCGGGGAATCAGAGGCGGGGAATCAGAGGCCGGGAATCAGATATGGGGAAACAGAGGCGGGGAATCCGAGGCGGGGAAACAGAGGCGGGGAATCAGATATGGGGAATCAGAGGTGGGGAATCAGAGGTTGGGAATCAGAGGCAGGGAATCAGAGGCTTGGAATCAGATGCAGGGAATCAGATGCGGGGAATCAGAGGCGGGGAATTAGAGCTGGGGAATCAGAGGTGGGGAATCAGATTTGGGGAATCAGAGGCGGGGACTTAGATATTGGGAAACAGAGGCGGGGAATCAGAGGCGGGGAAACCCAGGCGGGGAATCAGATATGGGTTATCAGAGGTGGGGAATCAGAGGCAAGGAATCAGATGTGCGGAATCAGAGATGGGGAATCAGAGGCAGGGAATCAGAATCAGAAGCAGGGAATCAGAGGCCGGGAATCAGAGGCCGGAATCAGATGCTGGGAATCAGAGGCCTGGAATCAGAGGCGGGGAATCAGAGGCAGGGAATCAGATGCGGGGAATCAGAGGCGGGGAATCAGAGCTGGGGAATCAGAGGTGGTGAATCAGAGTTGGGGAATCAGAGGCAGGGAATTGGATGTGCGGAATCATAGAGGGGGAATCAGAGGTGGGGAATCAGAGGCGGTGAATCAGAGATGGGGAATCAGAGGCGGGGAATCAGAGGCAGGAAATCAGACACGGGAATTCAGAGGCTGGGAATCAGACGGGGGGAATCAAAGGCGGGGAATCAGAGCTGGGGAATCTGAGGAAGGGAATCAGAGTTGGGGATTCAGAGGCGGGGAATCAGATATGGGGAAACAGAGGCGGGGAATCAGAGGCGGGCAAACAGAGGCGGGGAATTAGATATGGGGAATCAGAGGTAGGGAATCAGAGGTGGTGAATCAGTGATGGGGAATCACAGGCGGGGAATCAGAGGCAGGGAATAGGACGCGGGGAATCAGAGGCAGGGAATCAGAGCTGGGGAATCAGAGGAGGGGATTCATAGTTGGGAATCAGAGGCGGGAATCAGATATGGGGAAACAGATGCGGGGAATCAGAGGCGGTGAAACAGAGGCGGGGAATCAGATATGGGGAATCGGATGCAGGGAATCAGAGGCGGGGAATCAGAGCTGGGGAATCAGAGGCGGGGAATCAGAGTTGGGGCATCAGAGGTGGGGAATTAGATATAGGGAAACAGAGGCGGGGAATCAGAGGCGGGGAAACAGAGGCGGGGAATCAGATATGGGGAATCAGAGGTGGGGAATCAGAGGCAGGGAATCAGATGTGCAGAATCAGAGATGGGGAATAAGAGGCAGGGAATCAGAATCAGAAGCGGGGAATCAGAGGCCGGGAATCAGAGGCCGGGAATCAGATGCTGGGAATAAGAGGCCGGGAATCAGAGGTGGGGAATCAGATATGGGGAATCAGAGGTGGCGAATCAAAGGCGGTGAATCAGAGATGGGGAATCAGAGGCGGGGAATCAGAGGCAGGGAATCAGATGCGGGGAATCAGAGGCGGGGAATCAGAGCTGGCGAATCAGAGGCTGGGAATCAGAGGTGGGCAATCAGAGGCGGGGAATCAGATATGGGGAATCAGAGGAGGGGAATCAGAGGCGGGGAAACAGAGGCGGGGAATCAAATATAGGGAATCAGAGGTGGGGAATCAGAGGTTGTGAATCAGAGATGGGGAATCAAGGCGGGGAATCAGAGGCAGGGAATCAGACGCGGGGAATCAGAGGCGGGGATTCAGAGCTGGGGAATCAGAGGCGGGGAATCAGAGTTGGGGAATCAGAGGCAGGGAATCAGATATGGGGAATCAGAGGCGGGGAATCAGAGGCGGGGAAACAGAGGCGGGGAATCAGATGTGGGGAATCAGAGGTGGGGAATCAGGGGCAGGGAATCAGTGGCAGGGAATCAGAGGCGGGGAATCAGAGGCGGGGAATCAAAGGCAGGGAATCAGACACGGGGAATCAGAGGCGGGGAATCAGAGATGGGGAATCAGAGGCGGGGAATCAGAGGCAGGGAATCGGATGCCGGGAATCAGAGTCGGGGAATCAGAGCTGGGGAATCAGAGGCGGGGAATCAGAGTTGGGGAATCAGAGGCGGGGAATCAGATATGGGGAAATAGAGGCGGGGAATCAGATATGGGGAATCAGAGGTGTGGAATCAGAGGTTTGGAATCAGAGGCAGGGAATCAGAGTCGGGGAAACAGAGGCGGGGAATCAGATATGGGGAATCAGAGGTGGCGAATCAAAGGCGGTGAAACAGAGATGGGGAATCAGGGCAGGGAATCAGAGGCAGGGAATCAAACACGGGGAATCAGAGCTGGGGAATCAGAGGCGGGGAATCAGAGTTGGGAATCAGAGGCGGGGAATCTGAGGCGGGGAAACAGAGGCGGGGAATCAGATATGGGGAATCAGAGGTGGGGAATCCGAGGTTGGGAATCAGAGGCAGGGAATCAGAGGCGGAAAATCAGAGGCGGGGAATCAGAGGAAGGGAATCAGATGTGCGGAATCGGAGATGGGGAATCAGAGGCAGGGAATCAGAGGCGGGGAATCAGAGGCGGGGAATCAGAGGCCGGGAATCAGATATGGGGAAACAGAGGCGGGGAATCCGAGGCGGGGAAACAGAGGCGGGGAATCAGATATGGGGAATCAGAGGTGGGGAATCAGAGGTTGGGAATCAGAGGCAGGGAATCAGAGGCTTGGAATCAGATGCAGGGAATCAGATGCGGGGAATCAGAGGCGGGGAATTAGAGCTGGGGAATCAGAGGTGGGGAATCAGATTTGGGGAATCAGAGGCGGGGACTTAGATATTGGGAAACAGAGGCGGGGAATCAGAGGCGGGGAAACCCAGGCGGGGAATCAGATATGGGTTATCAGAGGTGGGGAATCAGAGGCAAGGAATCAGATGTGCGGAATCAGAGATGGGGAATCAGAGGCAGGGAATCAGAATCAGAAGCAGGGAATCAGAGGCCGGGAATCAGAGGCCGGAATCAGATGCTGGGAATCAGAGGCCTGGAATCAGAGGCGGGGAATCAGAGGCAGGGAATCAGATGCGGGGAATCAGAGGCGTGGAATCAGAGCTGGGGAATCAGAGGCGGGGTATTAGAGTTGGGGAATCAGAGGCGGGGAATCAGATATGGGGAAACAGAGGTGGGGAATCAGAGGCGGGGAAACAGAGGCAGGGAATCAGATATGGGGAATCAGAGGCGGGGAATCAGAGGTGGAGAATCATAGGCAGGGAATCGGATGTACGGAATCAGAGATGGGGAATCAGAGGCGGGGAATCAGAGGCAGGGAATCAGACGCGGGGAATCAGAGGTGGGCAATCAGAGGCGGGGAATCAGATATGGGGAATCAGAGGCGGGGAATCAGAGGTGGGGAAACAGAGGCGGGGAATCAGATATGGGGAATCAGAGGTGGGGCATCAGAGGTTGTGAATCACAGATGGGGAATCAGAGGCGGGGAATCAGAGGCAGGGAATCAGACGCGGGGAATCAGAGGCGGGGATTCAGAGCTGGGGAATCAGAGGCTGGGAATCAGAGTTGGGGAATCAGAGGCGGGGAATCAGATATGGGGAATCAGAGGCAGGGAATCAGAGGCGGGAAAACAGAGGCGGGGAATCAGATATGGGGAATCAGAGGCGGGGAATCAGAGGCAGGGAATCAGACACGGGGAATCTGAGGCGGGGAATCAGAGATGGGGAATCAGAGGCGGGGAATCAGAGGCAGGGAATCGGATGCCGGGAATCAGAGGCGGGAAATCAGAGCTGGGGAATCAGAGGCGGGGAATCAGAGTTGGGGAATCAGAGGCGGCGAAGCAGATATGGGGAAATAGAGGCGGGGAATCAGATATGGGGAATCAGAGGCGGGGTATCAGATATGGGGAATCAGAGGCTGGGAATCAGAGGGGGGGAAACAGAAGCGGGGAATAAGATATGGGGAATCAGAGGTGGGGAATCAGGGGCGGGGAATCAGTGGCAGGGAATCAGAGGCGGGGAATCAGAGGCGGGGAATCAAAGGAAGGGAATCAGACACGGGGAATCAGAGGTGGGGAATCAGAGATGGGGAATCAGAGGCGGGGAATCACAGGCAGGGAATCAGACGTGGGGAATCAGAGGCGGGGAATCAGAGCTGGGGAATCAGAGGTGGGGAATCAGAGTCGGGGAATCATAGGCAGGGAATCGGTTGTGCGGAATCAGAGATGGGGAATCAGATGTGGGGAATCAGAGGCAGTGAATCAGACGCGGGGAAACAGAGGCTGGGAATCAAATATAGGGAATCAGAGGTGAGGAATCAGAGGTTGTGAATCAGAGATGGGGAATCAAGGCGGGGAATCAGAGGCAGGGAATCAGACGCGGGGAATCAGAGGCGGGGATTCAGAACTGGGGAATCAGAGGCGGTGAATCAGAGTTGGGGAATCAGAGGCAGGGAATCAGATATGGGGAATCAGAGGTGGGGAATCAGAGGCGGGGAAACAGAGTCGGGGAATCAGATATGGGGAATCAGAATTGGGGAATCAGGGGCAGGGAATCAGTGGCAGGGAATCAGAGGCGGGGAATCAGAGGCGGGGAATCAGAGGCAGGGAATCAGACACGGGGAATCAGAGGCGGGGAATCAGAGATGGGGAATCAGAGGCGGGGAATCAGAGGCAGGGAATCGGACTCCGGGAATCAGAGTCGGGGAATCAGAGCTGGGGAATCAGAGGCGGGGAATCAGAGTTGGGGAATCAGAGGCGGGGAATCAGAGGCGGGGATTCAGAGCCTGGGAATCAGAGTTGGGGAATCAGAGGCGGGGAATCAGATATGGGGAATCAGAGGCAGGGAATCAGAGGCGGGGAATCAGAGGTGGGCAATCAGAGGCGGGGAATCAGATATGGGGAATCAGAGGCGGGGAATCAGATATGGGGAATCAGAGGCAGGGAATCAGAGGCGGGGAATCAGAGGTGGGCAATCAGAGGCGGGGAATCAGATATGGGGAATCAGAGGCGGGGAATCAGAGGCGGGGAAACAGAGGCGGGGAATCAGATATGGGGAATCAGAGGTGGGGCATCAGAGGTTGTGAATCACAGATGGGGAATCAGAGGCGGGGAATCAGAGGCAGGGAATCAGACGCGGGGAATCAGAGGCGGGGATTCAGAGCTGGGGAATCAGAGGCTGGGAATCAGAGTTGGGGAATCAGAGGCGGGGAATCAGATATGGGGAATCAGAGGCAGGGAATCAGAGGCGGGAAAACAGAGGCGAGGAATCAGATATGGGGAATCAGAGGCGGGGAATCAGAGGCAGGGAATCAGACACGGGGAATCAGAGGCGGGGAATCAGAGATGGGGAATCAGAGGCGGGGAATCAGAGGCAGGGAATCGGATGCCGGGAATCAGAGGCGGGAAATCAGAGCTGGGGAATCAGAGGCGGGGAATCAGAGTTGGGGAATCAGAGGCGGCGAAGCAGATATGGGGAAATAGAGGCGGGGAATCAGATATGGGGAATCAGAGGCGGGGTATCAGATATGGGGAATCAGAGGCTGGGAATCAGAGGGGGGGAAACAGAAGCGGGGAATAAGATATGGGGAATCAGAGGTGGGGAATCAGGGGCGGGGAATCAGTGGCAGGGAATCAGAGGCGGGGAATCAGAGGCGGGGAATCAAAGGAAGGGAATCAGACACGGGGAATCAGAGGTGGGGAATCAGAGATGGGGAATCAGAGGCGGGGAATCACAGGCAGGGAATCAGACGTGGGGAATCAGAGGCGGGGAATCAGAGCTGGGGAATCAGAGGTGGGGAATCAGAGTCGGGGAATCATAGGCAGGGAATCGGTTGTGCGGAATCAGAGATGGGGAATCAGATGTGGGGAATCAGAGGCAGTGAATCAGACGCGGGGAAACAGAGGCTGGGAATCAAATATAGGGAATCAGAGGTGAGGAATCAGAGGTTGTGAATCAGAGATGGGGAATCAAGGCGGGGAATCAGAGGCAGGGAATCAGACGCGGGGAATCAGAGGCGGGGATTCAGAACTGGGGAATCAGAGGCGGTGAATCAGAGTTGGGGAATCAGAGGCAGGGAATCAGATATGGGGAATCAGAGGTGGGGAATCAGAGGCGGGGAAACAGAGGCGGGGAATCAGATATGGGGAATCAGAATTGGGGAATCAGGGGCAGGGAATCAGTGGCAGGGAATCAGAGGCGGGGAATCAGAGGCGGGGAATCAGAGGCAGGGAATCAGACACGGGGAATCAGAGGCGGGGAATCAGAGATGGGGAATCAGAGGCGGGGAATCAGAGGCAGGGAATCGGACTCCGGGAATCAGAGTCGGGGAATCAGAGCTGGGGAATCAGAGGCGGGGAATCAGAGTTGGGGAATCAGAGGCGGGGAATCAGATATGGGGAAATAGAGGCGGGGAATCAGATATGGGGAATCAGAGGTGTGGAATCAGAGGTTGGGAATCAGAGGCAGGGAATCAGAGTCGGGGAAACAGAGGCAGGGAATCAGATGCGGGGAATCAGAGGCGTGGAATCAGAGCTGGGGAATCAGAGGCGGGGTATTAGAGTTGGGGAATCAGAGGCGGGGAATCAGAGATGGGGAATCAGAGGCGGGGAATCACAGGCGGGGAATCAGAGTTGGGAATCAGAGGCGGGGAATCAGAGGCGGGGAAACAGAGGCGGGGAATCAGATATGGGGAATCAGAGGTGGGGAATCCGAGGTTGGGAATCAGAGGCAGGGAATCAGAGGCGGGGAATCAGAGGCGGGGAATCAGAGGAAGGGAATCAGATGTGCGGAATCGGAGATGGGGAATCAGAGGCAGGGAATCAGAGGCGGGGAATCAGATGCTGGGAATAAGAGGCCGGGAATCAGAGGTGGGGAATCAGATATGGGGAATCAGAGGTGGCGAATCAAAGGCGGTGAATCAGAGATGGGGAATCAGAGGCGGGGAATCAGAGGCAGGGAATCAGATGCGGGGAATCAGAGGCGGGTAATCAGAGCTGGCGAATCAGAGGCTGGGAATCAGAGGTGGGCAATCAGAGGCGGGGAATCAGATATGGGGTATCAGAGGCGTGGAATCAGAGGCGGGGAAACAGAGGCGGGGAATCAAATATAGGGAATCAGAGGTGGGGAATCAGAGGTTGTGAATCAGAGATGGGGAATCAAGGCGGGGAATCAGAGGCAGGGAATCAGACGCGGGGAATCAGAGGCGGGGATTCAGAGCTGGGGAATCAGAGGCGGGGAATCAGAGTTGGGGAATCAGAGGCAGGGAATCAGATATGGGGAATCAGAGGCGGGGAATCAGAGGCGGGGAATCAGAGGCGGGGAATCAAAGGCAGGGAATCAGACACGGGGAATCAGAGGCGGGGAATCAGAGATGGCGAATCAGAGGCGGGGAATCAGAGGCAGGGAATCGGATGCCGGGAATCAGAGTCGGGGAATCAGAGCTGGGGAATCAGATATGGGGAATCAGAGGCGGGGAATCAGAGGCGGGGAAACAGAGGCGGGGAATCAGATATGGGGAATCAGAGGTGGGGCATCAGAGGTTGTGAATCACAGATGGGGAATCAGAGGCGGGGAATCAGAGGCAGGGAATCAGACGCGGGGAATCAGAGGCGGGGATTCAGAGCTGGGGAATCAGAGGCTGGGAATCAGAGTTGGGGAATCAGAGGCGGGGAATCAGATATGGGGAATCAGAGGCAGGGAATCAGAGGCGGGAAAACAGAGGCGGGGAATCAGATATGGGGAATCAGAGGCGGGGAATCAGAGGCAGGGAATCAGACACGGGGAATCTGAGGCGGGGAATCAGAGATGGGGAATCAGAGGCGGGGAATCAGAGGCAGGGAATCGGATGCCGGGAATCAGAGGCGGGAAATCAGAGCTGGGGAATCAGAGGCGGGGAATCAGAGTTGGGGAATCAGAGGCGGCGAAGCAGATATGGGGAAATAGAGGCGGGGAATCAGATATGGGGAATCAGAGGCGGGGTATCAGATATGGGGAATCAGAGGCTGGGAATCAGAGGGGGGGAAACAGAAGCGGGGAATAAGATATAGGGAATCAGAGGTGGGGAATCAGGGGCGGGGAATCAGTGGCAGGGAATCAGAGGCGGGGAATCAGAGGCGGGGAATCAAAGGAAGGGAATCAGACACGGGGAATCAGAGGTGGGGAATCAGAGATGGGGAATCAGAGGCGGGGAATCACAGGCAGGGAATCAGACGTGGGGAATCAGAGGCGGGGAATCAGAGCTGGGGAATCAGAGGTGGGGAATCAGAGTCGGGGAATCATAGGCAGGGAATCGGTTGTGCGGAATCAGAGATGGGGAATCAGATGTGGGGAATCAGAGGCAGTGAATCAGACGCGGGGAAACAGAGGCTGGGAATCAAATATAGGGAATCAGAGGTGAGGAATCAGAGGTTGTGAATCAGAGATGGGGAATCAAGGCGGGGAATCAGAGGCAGGGAATCAGACGCGGGGAATCAGAGGCGGGGATTCAGAACTGGGGAATCAGAGGCGGTGAATCAGAGTTGGGGAATCAGAGGCAGGGAATCAGATATGGGGAATCAGAGGTGGGGAATCAGAGGCGGGGAAACAGAGGCGGGGAATCAGATATGGGGAATCAGAATTGGGGAATCAGGGGCAGGGAATCAGTGGCAGGGAATCAGAGGCGGGGAATCAGAGGCGGGGAATCAGAGGCAGGGAATCAGACACGGGGAATCAGAGGCGGGGAATCAGAGATGGGGAATCAGAGGCGGGGAATCAGAGGCAGGGAATCGGACTCCGGGAATCAGAGTCGGGGAATCAGAGCTGGGGAATCAGAGGCGGGGAATCAGAGTTGGGGAATCAGAGGCGGGGAATCAGAGGCGGGGATTCAGAGCCTGGGAATCAGAGTTGGGGAATCAGAGGCGGGGAATCAGATATGGGGAATCAGAGGCAGGGAATCAGAGGCGGGGAATCAGAGGTGGGCAATCAGAGGCGGGGAATCAGATATGGGGAATCAGAGGTGTGGAATCAGAGGTTGGGAATCAGAGGCAGGGAATCAGAGTCGGGGAAACAGAGGCAGGGAATCAGATGCGGGGAATCAGAGGCGTGGAATCAGAGCTGGGGAATCAGAGGCGGGGTATTAGAGTTGGGGAATCAGAGGCGGGGAATCAGAGATGGGGAATCAGAGGCGGGGAATCACAGGCGGGGAATCAGAGTTGGGAATCAGAGGCGGGGAATCAGAGGCGGGGAAACAGATGCGGGGAATCAGATATGGGGAATCAGAGGTGGGGAATCCGAGGTTGGGAATCAGAGGCAGGGAATCAGAGGCGGGGAATCAGAGGCGGGGAATCAGAGGAAGGGAATCAGATGTGCGGAATCGGAGATGGGGAATCAGAGGCAGGGAATCAGAGGCGGGGAATCAGATGCTGGGAATAAGAGGCCGGGAATCAGAGGTGGGGAATCAGATATGGGGAATCAGAGGTGGCGAATCAAAGGCGGTGAATCAGAGATGGGGAATCAGAGGCGGGGAATCAGAGGCAGGGAATCAGATGCGGGGAATCAGAGGCGGGGAATCAGAGCTGGCGAATCAGAGGCTGGGAATCAGAGGTGGGCAATCAGAGGCGGGGAATCAGATATGGGGTATCAGAGGCGGGGAATCAGAGGCGGGGAAACAGAGGCGGGGAATCAAATATAGGGAATCAGAGGTGGGGAATCAGAGGTTGTGAATCAGAGATGGGGAATCAATGCGGGGAATCAGAGGCAGGGAATCAGACGCGGGGAATCAGAGGCGGGGATTCAGAGCTGGGGAATCAGAGGCGGGGAATCAGAGTTGGGGAATCAGAGGCAGGGAATCAGATATGGGGAATCAGAGGCGGGGAATCAGAGGCGGGGAATCAGAGGCGGGGAATCAAAGGCAGGGAATCAGACACGGGGAATCAGAGGCGGGGAATCAGAGATGGCGAATCAGAGGCGGGGAATCAGAGGCAGGGAATCGGATGCCGGGAATCAGAGTCGGGGAATCAGAGCTGGGGAATCAGATATGGGGAATCAGAGGCGGGGAATCAGAGGCGGGGAAACAGAGGCGGGGAATCAGATATGGGGAATCAGAGGTGGGGCATCAGAGGTTGTGAATCACAGATGGGGAATCAGAGGCGGGGAATCAGAGGCAGGGAATCAGACGCGGGGAATCAGAGGCGGGGATTCAGAGCTGGGGAATCAGAGGCTGGGAATCAGAGTTGGGGAATCAGAGGCGGGGAATCAGATATGGGGAATCAGAGGCAGGGAATCAGAGGCGGGAAAACAGAGGCGGGGAATCAGATATGGGGAATCAGAGGCGGGGAATCAGAGGCAGGGAATCAGACACGGGGAATCTGAGGCGGGGAATCAGAGATGGGGAATCAGAGGCGGGGAATCAGAGGCAGGGAATCGGATGCCGGGAATCAGAGGCGGGAAATCAGAGCTGGGGAATCAGAGGCGGGGAATCAGAGTTGGGGAATCAGAGGCGGCGAAGCAGATATGGGGAAATAGAGGCGGGGAATCAGATATGGGGAATCAGAGGCGGGGTATCAGATATGGGGAATCAGAGGCTGGGAATCAGAGGGGGGGAAACAGAAGCGGGGAATAAGATATGGGGAATCAGAGGTGGGGAATCAGGGGCGGGGAATCAGTGGCAGGGAATCAGAGGCGGGGAATCAGAGGCGGGGAATCAAAGGAAGGGAATCAGACACGGGGAATCAGAGGTGGGGAATCAGAGATGGGGAATCAGAGGCGGGGAATCACAGGCAGGGAATCAGACGTGGGGAATCAGAGGCGGGGAATCAGAGCTGGGGAATCAGAGGTGGGGAATCAGAGTCGGGGAATCATAGGCAGGGAATCGGTTGTGCGGAATCAGAGATGGGGAATCAGATGTGGGGAATCAGAGGCAGTGAATCAGACGCGGGGAAACAGAGGCTGGGAATCAAATATAGGGAATCAGAGGTGAGGAATCAGAGGTTGTGAATCAGAGATGGGGAATCAAGGCGGGGAATCAGAGGCAGGGAATCAGACGCGGGGAATCAGAGGCGGGGATTCAGAACTGGGGAATCAGAGGCGGTGAATCAGAGTTGGGGAATCAGAGGCAGGGAATCAGATATGGGGAATCAGAGGTGGGGAATCAGAGGCGGGGAAACAGAGGCGGGGAATCAGATATGGGGAATCAGAATTGGGGAATCAGGGGCAGGGAATCAGTGGCAGGGAATCAGAGGCGGGGAATCAGAGGCGGGGAATCAGAGGCAGGGAATCAGACACGGGGAATCAGAGGCGGGGAATCAGAGATGGGGAATCAGAGGCGGGGAATCAGAGGCAGGGAATCGGACTCCGGGAATCAGAGTCGGGGAATCAGAGCTGGGGAATCAGAGGCGGGGAATCAGAGTTGGGGAATCAGAGGCGGGGAATCAGAGGCGGGGATTCAGAGCCTGGGAATCAGAGTTGGGGAATCAGAGGCGGGGAATCAGATATGGGGAATCAGAGGCAGGGAATCAGAGGCGGGGAATCAGAGGTGGGCAATCAGAGGCGGGGAATCAGATATGGGGAATCAGAGGCGGGGAATCAGATATGGGGAATCAGAGGCAGGGAATCAGAGGCGGGGAATCAGAGGTGGGCAATCAGAGGCGGGGAATCAGATATGGGGAATCAGAGGCGGGGAATCAGAGGCGGGGAAACAGAGGCGGGGAATCAGATATGGGGAATCAGAGGTGGGGCATCAGAGGTTGTGAATCACAGATGGGGAATCAGAGGCGGGGAATCAGAGGCAGGGAATCAGACGCGGGGAATCAGAGGCGGGGATTCAGAGCTGGGGAATCAGAGGCTGGGAATCAGAGTTGGGGAATCAGAGGCGGGGAATCAGATATGGGGAATCAGAGGCAGGGAATCAGAGGCGGGAAAACAGAGGCGGGGAATCAGATATGGGGAATCAGAGGCGGGGAATCAGAGGCAGGGAATCAGACACGGGGAATCAGAGGCGGGGAATCAGAGATGGGGAATCAGAGGCGGGGAATCAGAGGCAGGGAATCGGATGCCGGGAATCAGAGGCGGGAAATCAGAGCTGGGGAATCAGAGGCGGGGAATCAGAGTTGGGGAATCAGAGGCGGCGAAGCAGATATGGGGAAATAGAGGCGGGGAATCAGATATGGGGAATCAGAGGCGGGGTATCAGATATGGGGAATCAGAGGCTGGGAATCAGAGGGGGGGAAACAGAAGCGGGGAATAAGATATGGGGAATCAGAGGTGGGGAATCAGGGGCGGGGAATCAGTGGCAGGGAATCAGAGGCGGGGAATCAGAGGCGGGGAATCAAAGGAAGGGAATCAGACACGGGGAATCAGAGGTGGGGAATCAGAGATGGGGAATCAGAGGCGGGGAATCACAGGCAGGGAATCAGACGTGGGTAATCAGAGGCGGGGAATCAGAGCTGGGGAATCAGAGGTGGGGAATCAGAGTCGGGGAATCATAGGCAGGGAATCGGTTGTGCGGAATCAGAGATGGGGAATCAGATGTGGGGAATCAGAGGCAGTGAATCAGACGCGGGGAAACAGAGGCTGGGAATCAAATATAGGGAATCAGAGGTGAGGAATCAGAGGTTGTGAATCAGAGATGGGGAATCAAGGCGGGGAATCAGAGGCAGGGAATCAGACGCGGGGAATCAGAGGCGGGGATTCAGAACTGGGGAATCAGAGGCGGTGAATCAGAGTTGGGGAATCAGAGGCAGGGAATCAGATATGGGGAATCAGAGGTGGGGAATCAGAGGCGGGGAAACAGAGGCGGGGAATCAGATATGGGGAATCAGAATTGGGGAATCAGGGGCAGGGAATCAGTGGCAGGGAATCAGAGGCGGGGAATCAGAGGCGGGGAATCAGAGGCAGGGAATCAGACACGGGGAATCAGAGGCGGGGAATCAGAGATGGGGAATCAGAGGCGGGGAATCAGAGGCAGGGAATCGGACTCCGGGAATCAGAGTCGGGGAATCAGAGCTGGGGAATCAGAGGCGGGGAATCAGAGTTGGGGAATCAGAGGCGGGGAATCAGATATGGGGAAATAGAGGCGGGGAATCAGATATGGGGAATCAGAGGTGTGGAATCAGAGGTTGGGAATCAGAGGCAGGGAATCAGAGTCGGGGAAACAGAGGCAGGGAATCAGATGCGGGGAATCAGAGGCGTGGAATCAGAGCTGGGGAATCAGAGGCGGGGTATTAGAGTTGGGGAATCAGAGGCGGGGAATCAGAGATGGGGAATCAGAGGCGGGGAATCACAGGCGGGGAATCAGAGTTGGGAATCAGAGGCGGGGAATCAGAGGCGGGGAAACAGAGGCGGGGAATCAGATATGGGGAATCAGAGTTGGGGAATCCGAGGTTGGGAATCAGAGGCAGGGAATCAGAGGCGGGGAATCAGAGGCGGGGAATCAGAGGAAGGGAATCAGATGTGCGGAATCGGAGATGGGGAATCAGAGGCAGGGAAT
Organism: Narcine bancroftii; assembly: GCF_036971445.1. Taxonomy (NCBI): domain Eukaryota; kingdom Metazoa; phylum Chordata; class Chondrichthyes; order Torpediniformes; family Narcinidae; genus Narcine; species Narcine bancroftii. Next base: position 105,985,988 of record NC_091474.1, on the reverse strand, counting down.
CAGAGGCGGGGAATCAGATGCTGGGAATAAGAGGCCGGGAATCAGAGGTGGGGAATCAGATATGGGGAATCAGAGGTGGCGAATCAAAGGCGGTGAATCAGAGATGGGGAATCAGAGGCGGGGAATCAGAGGCAGGGAATCAGATGCGGGGAATCAGAGGCGGGGAATCAGAGCTGGCGAATCAGAGGCTGGGAATCAGAGGTGGGCAATCAGAGGCGGGGAATCAGATATGGGGTATCAGAGGCGGGGAATCAGAGGCGGGGAAACAGAGGCGGGGAATCAAATATAGGGAATCAGAGGTGGGGAATCAGAGGTTGTGAATCAGAGATGGGGAATCAAGGCGGGGAATCAGAGGCAGGGAATCAGACGCGGGGAATCAGAGGCGGGGATTCAGAGCTGGGGAATCAGAGGCGGGGAATCAGAGTTGGGGAATCAGAGGCAGGGAATCAGATATGGGGAATCAGAGGCGGGGAATCAGAGGCGGGGAATCAGAGGCGGGGAATCAGAGATGGCGAATCAGAGGCGGGGAATCAGAGGCAGGGAATCGGATGCCGGGAATCAGAGTCGGGGAATCAGAGCTGGGGAATCAGAGGCGGGGAATCAGAGCTGGGGAATCAGAGGCGGGGAATCAGAGGCGGGGAATCAGATGTGCGGAATCAGAGATGGGGAATAAGAGGCAGGGAATCAGAATCAGAAGCGGGGAATCAGAGGCCGGGAATCAGAGGCCGGGAATCAGATGCTGGGAATAAGAGGCCGGGAATCAGAGGTGGGGAATCAGATATGGGGAATCAGAGGTGGCGAATCAAAGGCGGTGAATCAGAGATGGGGAATCAGAGGCGGGGAATCAGAGGCAGGGAATCAGATGCGGGGAATCAGAGGCGGGGAATCAGAGCTGGCGAATCAGAGGCTGGGAATCAGAGGTGGGCAATCAGAGGCGGGGAATCAGATATGGGGAATCAGAGGCGGGGAATCAGAGGCGGGGAAACAGAGGCGGGGAATCAAATATAGGGAATCAGAGGTGGGGAATCAGAGGTTGTGAATCAGAGATGGGGAATCAAGGCGGGGAATCAGAGGCAGGGAATCAGACGCGGGGAATCAGAGGCGGGGATTCAGAGCTGGGGAATCAGAGGCGGGGAATCAGAGTTGGGGAATCAGAGGCAGGGAATCAGATATGGGGAATCAGAGGCGGGGAATCAGAGGCGGGGAAACAGAGGCGGGGAATCAGATGTGGGGAATCAGAGGTGGGGAATCAGGGGCAGGAAATCAGTGGCAGGGAATCAGAGGCGGGGAATCAGAGGCGGGGAATCAAAGGCAGGGAATCAGACACGGGGAATCAGAGGCGGGGAATCAGAGATGGGGAATCAGAGGCGGGGAATCAGAGGCAGGGAATCGGATGCCGGGAATCAGAGTCGGGGAATCAGAGCTGGGGAATCAGAGGCGGGGAATCAGAGTTGGGGAATCAGAGGCGGGGAATCAGATATGGGGAAATAGAGGCGGGGAATCAGATATGGGGAATCAGAGGTGTGGAATCAGAGGTTGGGAATCAGAGGCAGGGTATCAGAGGCGGGGAATCAGAGTTGGGAATCAGAGGCGGGGAATCAGAGGCGGGGATACAGAGGCAGGGAATCAGATATGTGGAATCAGAGGCAGGGAATCAGAATCAGAAGAAGGGAATCAGAGGCCGGGAATCAGAGGCCGGAATCAGATGCTGGGAATCAGAGGCCTGGAATCAGAGGCGGGGAATCATAGGCAGGGAATCAGATGCGGGGAATCAGAGGCGGGGAATCAGAGCTGGGGAATCAGAGGCGGGGTATTAGAGTTGGGGAATCAGAGGCGGGGAATCAGATATGGGGAAACAGAGGTGGGGAATCAGAGGCGGGGAAACAGAGGCAGGGAATCAGATATGGGGAATCAGAGGTGGGGCATCAGAGGTTGTGAATCACAGATGGGGAATCAGAGGCGGGGAATCAGTGGCAGGGAATCAGACGCGGGGAATCAGAGGCGGGGATTCAGAGCTGGGGAATCAGAAGCGGGGAATCAGAGTTGGGGAATCAGAGGCGGGGAATCAGATATGGGGAATCAGAGGCAGGGAATCAGAGGCGGGGAATCAGAGGCAGGGAATCAGACGCGGGGAATCTGAGGCGGGGAATCAGAGCTGGGGAATCAGAGGTGGGGAATCAGAGTTGGGGAATCAGAGGCAGGGAATTGGATGTGCGGAATCAGAGAGGGGGAATCAGAGGTGGGGAATCAGAGGCGGTGAATCAGAGATGGGGAATCAGAGGCGGGGAATCAGAGGCAGGAAATCAGACACGGGGATTCAGAGGCTGGGAATCAGACGGGGGGAATCAAAGGCGGGGAATCAGAGCTGGGGAATCTGAGTCAGGGAATCAGAGTTGGGGATTCAGAGGCGGGGAATCAGATATGGGGAAACAGAGGCGGGGAATCAGAGGCGGGCAAACAGAGGCGGGGAATTAGATATGGGGAATCAGAGGTAGGGAATCAGAGGTGGTGAATCAGTGATGGGGAATCACAGGCGGGGAATCAGAGGCAGGGAATAAGACGCGGGGAATCAGAGGCAGGGAATCAGAGCTGGGGAATCAGAGGAGGGGATTCATTGTTGGGAATCAGAGGCGGGAATCAGATATGGGGAAACAGAGGCGGGGAATCAGAGGCGGTGAAACAGAGGTGGGGAATCAGATATGGGGAATCGGATGCAGGGAATCAGAGGCGGGGAATCAGAGCTGGGGAATCAGAGGCGGGGAATCAGAGTTGGGGCATCAGAGGTGGGGAATTAGATATAGGGAAACAGAGGCGGGGAATCAGAGGCGGGGAAACAGAGGCGGGGAATCAGATATGGGGAATCAGAGGTGGGGAATCAGAGGCAGGGAATCAGATGTGCGGAATCAGAGATGGGGAATAAGAGGCAGGGAATCAGAATCAGAAGCGGGGAATCAGAGGCCGGGAATCAGAGGCCGGGAATCAGATGCTGGGAATAAGAGGCCGGGAATCAGAGGTGGGGAATCAGATATGGGGAATCAGAGGTGGCGAATCAAAGGCGGTGAATCAGAGATGGGGAATCAGAGGCGGGGAATCAGAGGCAGGGAATCAGATGCGGGGAATCAGAGGCGGGGAATCAGAGCTGGCGAATCAGAGGCTGGGAATCAGAGGTGGGCAATCAGAGGCGGGGAATCAGATATGGGGAATCAGAGGCGGGGAATCAGAGGCGGGGAAACAGAGGCGGGGAATCAAATATAGGGAATCAGAGGTGGGGAATCAGAGGTTGTGAATCAGAGATGGGGAATCAAGGCGGGGAATCAGAGGCAGGGAATCAGACGCGGGGAATCAGAGGCGGGGATTCAGAGCTGGGGAATCAGAGGCGGGGAATCAGAGTTGGGGAATCAGAGGCAGGGAATCAGATATGGGGAATCAGAGGCGGGGAATCAGAGGCGGGGAAACAGAGGCGGGGAATCAGATGTGGGAATCAGAGGTGGGGAATCAGGGGCAGGGAATCAGTGGCAGGGAATCAGAGGCGGGGAATCAGAGGCGGGGAATCAAAGGCAGGGAATCAGACACGGGGAATCAGAGGCGGGGAATCAGAGATGGGGAATCAGAGGCGGGGAATCAGAGGCAGGGAATCGGATGCCGGGAATCAGAGTCGGGGAATCAGAGCTGGGGAATCAGAGGCGGGGAATCAGAGTTGGGGAATCAGAGGCGGGGAATCAGATATGGGGAAATAGAGGCGGGGAATCAGATATGGGGAATCAGAGGTGTGGAATCATAGGTTGGGCATCAGAGGCAGGGAATCAGAGTCGGGAAAACAGAGGCGGGGAATCAGATATGGGGAATCAGAGGTGGCGAATCAAAGGCGGTGAAACAGAGATGGGGAATCAGGGCAGGGAATCAGAGGCAGGGAATCAAACACGGGGAATCAGAGCTGGGGAATCAGAGGCGGGGAATCAGAGTTGGGAATCAGAGGCGGGGAATCTGAGGCGGGGAAACAGAGGCGGGGAATCAGATATGGGGAATCAGAGGTGGGGAATCCGAGGTTGGGAATCAGAGGCAGGGAATCAGAGGCGGAAAATCAGAGGCGGGGAATCAGAGGAAGGGAATCAGATGTGCGGAATCGGAGATGGGGAATCAGAGGCAGGGAATCAGAGGCGGGGAATCAGAGGCGGGGAATCAGAGGCCGGGAATCAGATATGGGGAAACAGAGGCGGGGAATCCGAGGCGGGGAAACAGAGGCGGGGAATCAGATATGGGGAATCAGAGGTGGGGAATCAGAGGTTGGGAATCAGAGGCAGGGAATCAGAGGCTTGGAATCAGATGCAGGGAATCAGATGCGGGGAATCAGAGGCGGGGAATCAGAGCTGGGGAATCAGAGGTGGGGAATCAGATTTGGGGAATCAGAGGCGGGGACTTAGATATTGGGAAACAGAGGCGGGGAATCAGAGGCGGGGAAACCCAGGCGGGGATTCAGATATGGGGAATCAGAGGTGGGGAATCAGAGGCAAGGAATCAGATGTGCGGAATCAGAGATGGGGAATCAGAGGCAGGGAATCAGAATCAGAAGCAGGGAATCAGAGGCCGGGAATCAGAGGCCGGAATCAGATGCTGGGAATCAGAGGCCTGGAATCAGAGGCGGGGAATCAGAGGCAGGGAATCAGATGCGGGGAATCAGAGGCGGGGAATCAGAGCTGGGGAATCAGAGGCGGGGTATTAGAGTTGGGGAATCAGAGGCGGGGAATCAGATATGGGGAAACAGAGGTGGGGAATCAGAGGCGGGGAAACAGAGGGAGGGAATCAAATATGGGGAATCAGAGGCGGGGAATCAGAGGTGGGGAATCATAGGCATGGAATCGGATGTGCGGAATCAGAGATGGGGAATCAGAGGCTGGGAATCAGAAGTGGTGAATCAGAGATGGGGAATCAGAGGCGGGGAATCAGAGGCAGGGAATCAGACGCGGGGAATCAGAGGTGGGCAATCAGAGGCGGGGAATCAGATATGGGGAATCAGAGGCGGGGAATCAGAGGCGGGGAAACAGAGGCGGGGAATCAGATATGGGGAATCAGAGGTGGGGCATCAGAGGTTGTGAATCACAGATGGGGAATCAGAGGCGGGGAATCAGAGGCAGGGAATCAGACGCGGGGAATCAGAGGCGGGGATTCAGAGCTGGGGAATCAGAGGCTGGGAATCAGAGTTGGGGAATCAGAGGCGGGGAATCAGATATGGGGAATCAGAGGCGGGGAGTCAGAGTTGGGGAATCAGAGGCAGGGAATCAGATATGGGGAATCAGAGGCGGGGAATCAGAGGCGGGGAAACAGAGGCGGGGAATCAGATGTGGGGAATCAGAGGTGGGGAATCAGGGGCAGGAAATCAGTGGCAGGGAATCAGAGGCGGGGAATCAGAGGCGGGGAATCAAAGGCAGGGAATCAGACACGGGGAATCAGAGGCGGGGAATCAGAGATGGGGAATCAGAGGCGGGGAATCAGAGTTGGGGAATCAGAGGTGGGGAATCAGAGGTTGGGAATCAGAGGCAGGGAATCAGAGGCTTGGAATCAGATGCAGGGAATCAGATGCGGGGAATCAGAGGTGGGGAATCAGAGATGGGGAATCAGAGGCGGGGAATCACAGGCAGGGAATCAGACGCGGGGAATCAGAGGTGGGGAATCAGAGATGGGGAATCAGAGGCGGGGAATCAAAGGAAGGGAATCAGACACGGGGAATCAGAGGTGGGGAATCAGAGATGGGGAATCAGAGGCGGGGAATCACAGGCAGGGAATCAGACGCGGGGAATCAGAGGCTGGGAATCAGAGCTGGGGAATCAGAGGTGGGGAATCAGAGTCGGGGAATCATAGGCAGGGAATCGGTTGTGCGGAATCAGAGATGGGGAATCAGATGTGGGGAATCAGAGGCAGTGAATCAGAGGCGGGGAAACAGAGGCGGGGAATCAAATATAGGGAATCAGAGGTGGGGAATCAGAGGTTGTGAATCAGAGATGGGGAATCAAGGCGGGGAATCAGAGGCAGGGAATCAGACGCGGGGAATCAGAGGCGGGGATTCAGAGCTGGGGAATCAGAGGCGGTGAATCAGAGTTGGGGAATCAGAGGCAGGGAATCAGATATGGGGAATCAGAGGTGGGGAATCAGAGGCGGGGAAACAGAGGCGGGGAATCAGATATGGGGAATCAGAATTGGGGAATCAGGGGCAGGGAATCAGTGGCAGGGAATCAGAGGCGGGGAATCAGAGGCGGGGAATCAGAGGCAGGGAATCAGACACGGGGAATCAGAGGCGGGGAATCAGAGATGGGGAATCAGAGGCGGGGAATCAGAGGCAGGGAATCGGACACCGGGAATCAGAGTCGGGGAATCAGAGCTGGGGAATCAGAGGCGGGGAATCAGAGTTGGGGAATCAGAGGCGGGGAATCAGATATGGGGAAATAGAGGCGGGGAATCAGATATGGGGAATCAGAGGTGTGGAATCAGAGGTTGGGAATCAGAGGCAGGGAATCAGAGTCGGGGAAACAGAGGTGGGGAATCAGATATGGGGAATCAGAGGTGGCGAATCAAAGGCGGTGAATCAGAGATGGGGAATCAGAGGCGGGGAATCAGAGGCAGGGAATCAGATGCGGGGAATCAGAGGCGGGGAATCAGAGCTGGCGAATCAGAGGCGGGGAATCAGAGGTGGGCAATCAGAGGCGGGGAATCAGATATGGGGAATCAGAGGCGGGGAATCAGAGGCGGGGAAACAGAGGCGGGGAATCAAATATAGGTAATCAGAGGTGGGGAATCAGAGGTTGTGAATCAGAGATGGGGAATCAAGGCGGGGAATCAGAGGCAGGGAATCAGACACGGGGAATCGGAGGCGGGGATTCAGAGCTGGGGAATCAGAGGCGGGGAATCAGAGTTGGGGAATCAGAGGCAGGGAATCAGATATGGGGAATCAGAGGCGGGGAATCAGAGGCGGGGAAACAGAGGCGGGGAATCAGATATGGGGAATCAGAGGTGGGGAATCAGGGGCAGGGAATCAGTGGCAGGGAATCAGAGGCGGGGAATCAGAGGCGGGGAATCAGAGGCAGGGAATCAGACACGGGGAATCAGAGGCGGGGAATCAGAGATGGGGTATCAGAGGCGGGGAATCAGAGGCAGGGAATCGGACGCCGGGAATCAGAGTTGGGGAATCAGAGCTGGGGAATCAGAGGCGGGGAATCAGAGTTGGGGAATCAGAGGCGGTGATTCAGATATGGGGAAATAGAGGCGGGGAATCAGATATGGGGAATCAGAGGTGTGGAATCAGAGGTTGGGAATCAGAGGAAGGGAATCAGAGTCGGGGAAACAGAGGCGGGGAATCAGATATGTGGAATCAGAGGTGGCGAATCAAAGGCGGTGAAACAGAGATGGGGAATCAGTGCAGGGAATCAGAGGCAGGGAATCAAACACGGGGAATCAGAGCTGGGGAATCAGAGGCGGGGAATCAGAGTTGGGAATCAGAGGCGGGGAATCAGAGGCGGGTAAACAGAGGCGGGGAATCAGATATGGGGAATCAGAGGTGGGGAATCAGAGGTTGGGAATCAGAGGCAGGGAATCAGAGGCGGGGAATCAGAGGCGGGGAATCAGAGGAAGGGAATCAGATGTGCGGAATCGGAGATGGGGAATCAGAGGCAGGGAATCAGAGGCGGGGAATCAGAGGCGGGGAATCAGAGGCCGGGAATCAGATATGGGGAAACTGAGGCAGGGAATCCGAGGCGGGGAAACAGAGGCGGGGAATCAGATATGGGGAATCAGAGGTGGGGAATCAGAGGTTGGGAATCAGAGGCAGGGAATCAGAGGCTTGGAATCAGATGCAGGGAATCAGATGCGGGGCATCAGAGGCGGGGAATCAGAGCTGGGGAATCAGAGGTGGGGAGTCAGATTTGGGGAATCAGAGGTGGGGACTTAGATATTGGGAAACAGAGGCGGGGAATCAGAGGCGGGGAAACAGAGGCGGGGAATCAGATATGGGGAATCAGAGGTGGGGAATCAGAGGCAGGGAATCATATGTGCGGAATCAGAGATGGGGAATCAGAGGCAGGGAATCAGAATCAGAAGCAGGGAATCAGAGGCCGGGAATCAGAGGCCGGAATAAGATGATGGGAATCAGAGGCCTGGAATCAGAGGCGGGGAATCAGAGGCAGGGAATCAGATGCGGGGAATCAGAGGCGGGGAATCAGAGCTGGGGAATCAGAGGCGGGGTATTTGAGTTGGGGAATCAGAGGCGGGGAATCAGATATGGGGAAACAGAGGTAGGGAATCAGAGGCGGGGAAACAGAGGCAGGGAATCAGATATGGGGAATCAGAGGCGGGGAATCAGAGGTGGGGAAACATAGGCAGGGAATCGGATGTGCGGAATCAGAGATGGGGAATCAGAGGCCGGGAATCAGAGGTGGTGAATCAGAGATGGGGAATCAGAGGCGGGGAATCAGAGGCAGGGTATCAGACGCGGGGAATCAGAGGTGGGCAATCAGAGGCGGGGAATCAGATATGGGGAATCAGAGGCGGGGAATCAGAGGCGGGGAAACAGAGGCGGGGAATCAGATATGGGGAATCAGAGGTGGGGCATCAGAGGTTGTGAATCACAGATGGGGAATCAGAGGCAGGGAATCAGAGGCAGGGAATCAGACGCGGGGAATCAGAGGCGGGGATTCAGAGCTGGGGAATCAGAAGCGGGGAATCAGAGTTGGGGAATCAGAGGCGGGGAATCAGATATGGGGAATCAGAGGCAGGGAATCAGAGGCGGGGAATCAGAGGCAGGGAATCAAACGTGGGGAATCTGAGGCGGGGAATCAGAGCTGGGGAATCAGAGGTGGGGAATCAGAGTTGGGGAATCAGAGGCAGGGAATTGGATGTGCGGAATCAGAGATGGGGAATCAGAGGTGGGGAATCAGAGGCGGTGAGTCAGAGATGGGGAATCAGAGGCGGGGAATCAGAGGCAGGAAATCAGACACGGGGATTCAGAGGCTGGGAATCAGAGGCAGGGAATCAGACGCGGGGAATCTGAGGCGGGGAATCAGAGTTGGGGATTCAGAGGCGGGGAATCAGATATGGGGAAACAGAGGCGGGGAATCAGAGGCGGGCAAACAGAGGCGGGGAATTAGATATGGGGAATCAGAGGTAGGGAATCAGAGGTGGTGAATCAGTGATGGGGAATCACAGGCGGGGAATCAGAGGCAGGGAATAGAACGCGGGGAATCAGAGGCAGGGAATCAGAGCTGGGGAATCAGAGGCGGGGAATCATAGTTGGGAATCAGAGGCGGGAATCAGATATGGGGAAACCGAGGCGGGGAATCAGAGGCGGGGAAACAGAGGCGGGGAATCAGATATGGGGAATCGGATGCAGGGAATCAGAGGCGGGGAATCAGAGCTGGGGAATCAGAGGCGGGGAATCAGAGTTGGGGCATCAGAGGTGGGGAATTAGATATAGGGAAACAGAGGCGGGGAATCAGAGGCGGGGAAACAGAGGCGGGGAATCAGATATGGGGAATCAGAGGTGGGGAATCAGAGGCAGGGAATCAGATGTGCGGAATCAGAGATGGGGAATCAGAGGCAGGGAATCAGAAGCGGGGAATCAGAGGCCGGGAATCAGAGGCCGGGAATCAGATGCTGGGTATAAGAGGCCGGGAATCAGAGGAGGGGAATCAGAGTCCGGGAATCAGAGATGGGGATTCAGAGGTGGGTAAAGAGATATGGAGAATCAGAGGCGGGGAATAAGAGGCGGGGAAACAGAGGTGGGGAATCAGATATCGGGAATCAGATGTGGCGAATCAAAGGCGGTGAATCAGAGATGGGGAATCAGAGGCGGGGAATCAGAGGCAGGGAATCAGATGTGGGGAATCAGAGGTGGGGAATCAGAGGCGGGGAATCAGAGGCGGAGAATCAGAGGCGGGCAATCAGATGCAGGGAATCAGAGGCAGGGAATCAGAGGCGGAGAATCAGAGGCGGGCAATCAGATGCAGGGAATCAGAGGCAGGGAATCAGAGGCAGGGAATCAGAAGCGGGGAATCAGAGGTGGGGAATCAGAGGCGGGGAATCAGAGGCAGGGAATCAGAAGCGGGGAATCAGAGGTGGGGAATCAGAGGCGGGGAATCAGAGGCGGAAAATCAGAGGCGGGCAATCAGATGCAGGGAATCAGAGGCAGGGAATCAGAGGCAGGGAATCAGAGGCATGGAATCTGAGGCAGGGAATCTGAGGTGGGGAATCAGAGGCGGGGAAACAGGTGGGTAAACAGAGGCGGGTAAACATAGGCGGGGAATCAGAGGCGCGGAATCAGAGGCGGGGAATCAGAGGCAGGGAATCAGAGGCGGGGAATCAGAGGCGGGGAATCAGATGCGGGGAATCGGAGGTGGGGAATCAGAGGCGGGGTATCAGAGGAGGGGAATCAGAGGCGGGGAATCAGAGGCGGGGAATCAGAGGCGGGGAATCAGAGGCGTGCAATCAGAGGCGGGGAATCAGAGGTGGGGAATCAGAAGTGTGGAATCAGAGGCGGGGAAACAGAGGCGGGGAATCAGATATGGGGAATCAGAGGTGGGGCATCAGAGGTTGTGAATCACAGATGGGGAATCAGAGGCGGGGAATCAGAGGCAGGGAATCAGACACGGGGAATCAGAGGCGGGGATTCAGAGCTGGGGAATCAGAGGCGGGGAATCAGAGTTGGGGAATCAGAGGCGGGGAATCAGATATGGGGAATCAGAGGCAGGGAATCAGAGGCGGGAAAACAGAGGCGGGGAATCAGATATGGGGAATCAGAGGCGGGGAATCAGAGGCAGGGAATTAGACACGGGGAATCAGAGGCGGGGAATCAGAGATGGGGAATCAGAGGCGGGGAATCAGAGGCAGGGAATCGGATGCCGGGAATCAGAGGCGGGAAATCAGAGCTGGGTAATCAGAGGCGGGGAATCAGAGTTGGGGAATCAGAGGCGGCGAAGCAGATATGGGGAAATAGAGGCGGGGAATCAGATATGGGGAATCAGAGGCGGGGAATCAGATATGGGGAATCAGAGGCTGGGAATCAGAGGGGGGGAAACAGAGGCGGGGAATAAGATATGGGGAATCAGAGGTGGGGAATCAGGGGCGGGGAATCAGTGGCAGGGAATCAGAGGCGGGGAATCAGAGGCGGGGAATCAAAGGAAGGGAATCAAAGGAAGAGAATCAGACACGGGGAATCAGAGGTGGGGAAATCAGAGATGGGGAATCAGAGGCGGGGAATCACAGGCAGGGAATCAGACGCGGGGAATCAGAGGCGGGGAATCAGAGCTGGGGAATCAGAGGTGGGGAATCAGAGTCGGGGAATCAGAGGCAGGGAATCGGTTGTGCAGAATCAGAGATGGGGAATCAGATGTGGGGAATCAGAGGCAGTGAATCAGATGGGGAATCAGAGGCGGGGAATCAGAGGCAGGAAATCAGACAGGGATTCAGAGGCTGGGAATCAGACGGGGGGAATCAAAGGCGGGGAATCAGAGCTGGTGAATCAGAGGCAGGGAATCAGAGTTGGGGATTCAGAGGCGGGGAATCAGATATGGGGAAACAGAGGCGGGGAATGAGAGGCGGGCAAGCAGAGGCGGGGAATTAGATATGGGGAATCAGAGGTGGGAAATCAGACATGGGGAATCGGATGCGGGGAATCAGAGGCGGGGAATCAGAGCTGGGGAATCAGATGTGGGGAATCAGAGTTGGGGCATCAGAGGTGGGGAATTAGATATGGGGAATCAGAGGCGGGGAATCAGAGGCGGGGAAACAGAGGCGGGGAATCAGATATGGGGAAACAGAGGTGGGGAATCAGAGGCGGGGAAACAGAGGCGGGGAATCAGACATGGGGAATCGGATGCGGGGAATCAGAGGCGGGGAATCAGAGCTGGGGAATCAGAGGTGGGGAATCAGAGTTGGGGCATCAGAGGTGGGGAATAAGATATGGGGAAACAGAGGCGGGGAATCAGAGGTGGGGAAACAGAGGCGGGGAATCAGATATGGGGAATCAGAGGTGGGGAATCAGAGGCAGGGAATCAGATGTGCGGAATCAGAGATGGGGAATCAGAGGCAGGGAATCAGAATCAGAAGCGGGGAATCAGAGGCCGGGAATCAGAGGCCGGGAATCAGATGCTGGGAATAAGAGGCCGGGAATCAGAGGTGGGGATTCAGAGTCTGGGAATCAGAGATGGGGATTCAGAGGCGGGGAATGAGATATGGAGAATCAGAGGCGGGGAATCAGAGGCGGGGAAACAGAGGTGGGGAATCAGATATGGGGAATCAGAGGTGGCGAATCAAAGGCAGTGAATCAGAGATGGGTAATCAGAGGCGGGGAATCAGAGGCAGGGAATCAGATGCGGGGATTCAGAGGCGGGGAATCAGAGCTGGCGAATCAGAGGCGGGGAATCAGAGGTGGGCAATCAGAGCCGGGGAATCAGATATGGGGAATCAGAGGCGGGGAAACAGAGGCGGGGAATCAGATATGGGGAATCAGAGGTGGGGAATCAGAGGTTGTGAATCAGAGATGGGGAATCAAGGCGGGGAATCAGAGGGAGGGAATCAGACGCGGGGAATCAGAGGCGGGGATTCAGAGGTGGGGAATCAGAGATGGGGAATCAGAGGCGGGGAATCACAGGCAGGGAATCAGACGCGGGGAATCAGAGGTGGGGAATCAGAGATGGGGAATCAGAGGCGGGGAATCAAAGGAAGGGAATCAGACACGGGGAATCAGAGGTGGGGAATCAGAGATGGGGAATCAGAGGCGGGGAATCACAGGCAGGGAATCAGACGCGGGGAATCAGAGGCGGGGAATCAGAGCTGGGGAATCAGAGGTGGGGAATCAGAGTCGGGGAATCATAGGCAGGGAATCGGTTGTGCGGAATCAGAGATGGGGAATCAGATGTGGGGAATCAGAGGCAGTGAATCAGAGGCGGGGAAACAGAGGCGGGGAATCAAATATAGGGAATCAGAGGTGGGGAATCAGAGGTTGTGAATCAGAGATGGGGAATCAAGGCGGGGAATCAGAGGCAGGGAATCAGACGCGGGGAATCAGAGGCGGGGATTCAGAGCTGGGGAATCAGAGGCGGTGAATCAGAGTTGGGGAATCAGAGGCAGGGAATCAGATATGGGGAATCAGAGGTGGGGAATCAGAGGCGGGGAAACAGAGGCGGGGAATCAGATATGGGGAATCAGAATTGGGGAATCAGGGGCAGGGAATCAGTGGCAGGGAATCAGAGGCGGGGAATCAGAGGCGGGGAATCAGAGGCAGGGAATCAGACACGGGGAATCAGAGGCGGGGAATCAGAGATGGGGAATCAGAGACGGGGAATCAGAGGCAGGGAATCGGACTCCGGGAATCAGAGTCGGGGAATCAGAGCTGGGGAATCAGAGGCGGGGAATCAGAGTTGGGGAATCAGAGGCGGGGAATCAGATATGGGGAAATAGAGGCGGGGAATCAGATATGGGGAATCAGAGGTGTGGAATCAGAGGTTGGGAATCAGAGGCAGGGAATCAGAGTCGGGGAAACAGAGGTGGGGAATCAGATATGGGGAATCAGAGGTGGCGAATCAAAGGCGGTGAATCAGAGATGGGGAATCAGAGGCGGGGAATCAGAGGCAGGGAATCAGATGCGGGGAATCAGAGGCGGGGAATCAGAGCTGGCGAATCAGAGGCGGGGAATCAGAGGTGGGCAATCAGAGGCGGGGAATCAGATATGGGGAATCAGAGGCGGGGAATCAGAGGCGGGGAAACAGAGGCGGGGAATCAAATATAGGTAATCAGAGGTGGGGAATCAGAGGTTGTGAATCAGAGATGGGGAATCAAGGCGGGGAATCAGAGGCAGGGAATCAGACACGGGGAATCAGAGGCGGGGATTCAGAGCTGGGGAATCAGAGGCGGGCAATCAGAGTTGGGGAATCAGAGGCAGGGAATCAGATATGGGGAATCAGAGGCGGGGAATCAGAGGCGGGGAAACAGAGGCGGGGAATCAGATATGGGGAATCAGAGGTGGGGAATCAGGGGCAGGGAATCAGTGGCAGGGAATCAGAGGTGGGGAATCAGAGGCGGGGAATCAGAGGCAGGGAATCAGACACGGGGAATCAGAGGCGGGGAATCAGAGATGGGGTATCAGAGGCGGGGAATCAGAGGCAGGGAATCGGACGCCGGGAATCAGAGTTGGGGAATCAGAGCTGGGGAATCAGAGGCGGGGAATCAGAGTTGGGGAATCAGAGGCGGGGATTCAGATATGGGGAAATAGAGGCGGGGAATCAGATATGGGGAATCAGAGGTGTGGAATCAGAGGTTGGGAATCAGAGGAAGGGAATCAGAGTCGGGGAAACAGAGGCGGGGAATCAGATATGTGGAATCAGAGGTGGCGAATCAAAGGCGGTGAAACAGAGATGGGGAATCAGTGCAGGGAATCAGAGGCAGGGAATCAAACATTGGGAATCAGAGCTGGGGAATCAGAGGCGGGGAATCAGAGTTGGGAATCAGAGGCGGGGAATCAGAGGCGGGGAAACAGAGGCGGGGAATCAGATATGGGGAATCAGAGGTGGGGAATCAGAGGTTGGGAATAAGAGGCAGGGAATCAGAGGCGGGGAATCAGAGGCGGGGAATCAGAGGAAGGGAATCAGATGTGCGGAATCGGAGATGGGGAATCAGAGGCAGGGAATCAGAGGCGGGGAATCAGAGGCGGGGAATCAGAGGCCGGGAATCAGATATGGGGAAACTGAGGCAGGGAATCCGAGGCGGGGAAACAGAGGTGGGGAATCAGATATGGGGAATCAGAGGTGGGGAATCAGAGGTTGGGAATCAGAGGCAGGGAATCAGAGGCTTGGAATCAGATGCAGGGAATCAGATGCGGGGCATCAGAGGCGGGGAATCAGAGCTGGGGAATCAGAGGTGGGGAGTCAGATTTGGGGAATCAGAGGTTGGGACTTAGATATTGGGAAACAGAGGCGGGGAATCAGAGGCGGGGAAACAGAGGCGGGGAATCAGATATGGGGAATCAGAGGTGGGGAATCAGAGGCAGGGAATCAGATGTGCGGAATCAGAGATGGGGAATCAGAGGCAGGGAATCAGAATCAGAAGCAGGGAATCAGAGGCCGGGAATCAGAGGCCGGAATAAGATGATGGGAATCAGAGGCCTGGAATCAGAGGCGGGGAATCAGAGGCAGGGAATCAGATGCGGGGAATCAGAGGCGGGGAATCAGAGCTGGGGAATCAGAGGCGGGGTATTAGAGTTGGGGAATCAGAGGCGGGGAATCAGATATGGGGAAACAGAGGTAGGGAATCAGAGGCGGGGAAACAGAGGCAGGGAATCAGATATGGGGAATCAGAGGCGGGGAATCAGAGGTGGGGAAACATAGGCAGGGAATCGTATGTGCGGAATCAGAGATGGGGAATCAGAGGCCGGGAATCAGAGGTGGTGAATCAGAGATGGGGAATCAGAGGCGGGGAATCAGAGGCAGGGTATCAGACGCGGGGAATCAGAGGTGGGCAATCAGAGGCGGGGAATCAGATATGGGGAATCAGAGGCGGGGAATCAGAGGCGGGGAAACAGAGGCGGGGAATCAGATATGGGGAATCAGAGGTGGGGCATCAGAGGTTGTGAATCACAGATGGGGAATCAGAGGCAGGGAATCAGAGGCAGGGAATCAGACGCGGGGAATCAGAGGCGGGGATTCAGAGCTGGGGAATCAGAAGCGGGGAATCAGAGTTGGGGAATCAGAGGCGGGGAATCAGATATGGGGAATCAGAGGCAGGGAATCAGAGGCGGGGAATCAGAGGCAGGGAATCAAACGTGGGGAATCTGAGGCGGGGAATCAGAGCTGGGGAATCAGAGGTGGGGAATCAGAGTTGGGGAATCAGAGGCAGGGAATTGGATGTGCGGAATCAGAGATGGGGAATCAGAGGTGGGGAATCAGAGGCGGTGAATCAGAGATGGGGAATCAGAGGCGGGGAATCAGAGGCAGGAAATCAGACACGGGGATTCAGAGGCTGGGAATCAGAGGCAGGGAATTAGACGCGGGGAATCTGAGGCGGGGAATCAGAGTTGGGGATTCAGAGGCGGGGAATCAGATATGGGGAAACAGAGGCGGGGAATCAGAGGCGGGCAAACAGAGGCGGGGAATTAGATATGGGGAATCAGAGGTAGGGAATCAGAGGTGGTGAATCAGTGATGGGGAATCACAGGCGGGGAATCAGAGGCAGGGAATAGAACGCGGGGAATCAGAGGCAGGGAATCAGAGCTGGGGAATCAGAGGCGGGGAATCATAGTTGGGAATCAGAGGCGGGAATCAGATATGGGGAAACCGAGGCGGGGAATCAGAGGCGGGGAAACAGAGGCGGGGAATCAGATATGGGGAATCGGATGCAGGGAATCAGAGGCGGGGAATCAGAGCTGGGGAATCAGAGGCGGGGAATCAGAGTTGGGGCATCAGAGGTGGGGAATTAGATATAGGGAAACAGAGGCGGGGAATCAGAGGCGGGGAAACAGAGGCGGGGAATCAGATATGGGGAATCAGAGGTGGGGAATCAGAGGCAGGGAATCAGATGTGCGGAATCAGAGATGGGGAATCAGAGGCAGGGAATCAGAAGCGGGGAATCAGAGGCCGGGAATCAGAGGCCGGGAATCAGATGCTGGGAATAAGAGGCCGGGAATCAGAGGAGGGGAATCAGAGTCCGGGAATCAGAGATGGGGATTCAGAGGTGGGTAAAGAGATATGGAGAATCAGAGGCGGGGAATAAGAGGCGGGGAAACAGAGGTGGGGAATCAGATATGGGGAATCAGATGTGGCGAATCAAAGGCGGTGAATCAGAGATGGGGAATCAGAGGCGGGGAATCAGAGGCAGGGAATCAGATGTGGGGAATCAGAGGTGGGGAATCAGAGGCGGGGAATCAGAGGCGGAGAATCAGAGGCGGGCAATCAGATGCAGGGAATCAGAGGCAGGGAATCAGAGGCGGAGAATCAGAGGCGGGCAATCAGATGCAGGGAATCAGAGGCAGGGAATCAGAGGCAGGGAATCAGAAGCGGGGAATCAGAGGTGGGGAATCAGAGGCGGGGAATCAGAGGCAGGGAATCAGAAGCGGGGAATCAGAGGTGGGGAATCAGAGGCGGGGAATCAGAGGCGGAAAATCAGAGGCGGGCAATCAGATGCAGGGAATCAGAGGCAGGGAATCAGAGGCAGGGAATCAGAGGCATGGAATCTGAGGCAGGGAATCTGAGGTGGGGAATCAGAGGCGGGGAAACAGGTGGGTAAACAGAGGCGGGTAAACATAGGCGGGGAATCAGAGGCGCGGAATCAGAGGCGGGGAATCAGAGGCAGGGAATCAGAGGCGGGGAATCAGAGGCGGGGAATCAGATGCGGGGAATCAGAGGTGGGGAATCAGAGGCGGGGTATCAGAGGAGGGGAATCAGAGGCGGGGAATCAGAGGCGGGGAATCAGAGGCGGGGAATCAGAGGCGTGCAATCAGAGGCGGGGAATCAGAGGTGGGGAATCAGAAGTGTGGAATCAGAGGCGGGGAAACAGAGGCGGGGAATCAGATATGGGGAATCAGAGGTGGGGCATCAGAGGTTGTGAATCACAGATGGGGAATCAGAGGCGGGGAATCAGAGGCAGGGAATCAGACACGGGGAATCAGAGGCGGGGATTCAGAGCTGGGGAATCAGAGGCGGGGAATCAGAGTTGGGGAATCAGAGGCGGGGAATCAGATATGGGGAATCAGAGGCAGGGAATCAGAGGCGGGAAAACAGAGGCGGGGAATCAGATATGGGGAATCAGAGGCGGGGAATCAGAGGCAGGGAATTAGACACGGGGAATCAGAGGCGGGGAATCAGAGATGGGGAATCAGAGGCGGGGAATCAGAGGCAGGGAATCGGATGCCGGGAATCAGAGGCGGGAAATCAGAGCTGGGTAATCAGAGGCGGGGAATCAGAGTTGGGGAATCAGAGGCGGCGAAGCAGATATGGGGAAATAGAGGCGGGGAATCAGATATGGGGAATCAGAGGCGGGGAATCAGATATGGGGAATCAGAGGCTGGGAATCAGAGGGGGGGAAACAGAGGCGGGGAATAAGATATGGGGAATCAGAGGTGGGGAATCAGGGGCGGGGAATCAGTGGCAGGGAATCAGAGGCGGGGAATCAGAGGCGGGGAATCAAAGGAAGGGAATCAAAGGAAGAGAATCAGACACGGGGAATCAGAGGTGGGGAAATCAGAGATGGGGAATCAGAGGCGGGGAATCAGAGCTGGGGAATCAGAGGTGGGGAATCAGAGTCGGGGAATCAGAGGCAGGGAATCGGTTGTGCAGAATCAGAGATGGGGAATCAGATGTGGGGAATCAGAGGCAGTGAATCAGATGGGGAATCAGAGGCGGGGAATCAGAGGCAGGAAATCAGACAGGGATTCAGAGGCTGGGAATCAGACGGGGGGAATCAAAGGCGGGGAATCAGAGCTGGTGAATCAGAGGCAGGGAATCAGAGTTGGGGATTCAGAGGCGGGGAATCAGATATGGGGAAACAGAGGCGGGGAATGAGAGGCGGGCAAGCAGAGGCGGGGAATTAGATATGGGGAATCAGAGGTGGGAAATCAGACATGGGGAATCGGATGCGGGGAATCAGAGGCGGGGAATCAGAGCTGGGGAATCAGATGTGGGGAATCAGAGTTGGGGCATCAGAGGTGGGGAATTAGATATGGGGAATCAGAGGCGGGGAATCAGAGGCGGGGAAACAGAGGCGGGGAATCAGATATGGGGAAACAGAGGTGGGGAATCAGAGGCGGGGAAACAGAGGCGGGGAATCAGACATGGGGAATCGGATGCGGGGAATCAGAGGCGGGGAATCAGAGCTGGGGAATCAGAGGTGGGGAATCAGATTTGGGGCATCAGAGGTGGGGAATAAGATATGGGGAAACAGAGGCGGGGAATCAGAGGCGGGGAAACAGAGGCGGGGAATCAGATATGGGGAATCAGAGGTGGGGAATCAGAGGCAGGGAATCAGATGTGCGGAATCAGAGATGGGGAATCAGAGGCAGGGAATCAGAATCAGAAGCGGGGAATCAGAGGCCGGGAATCAGAGGCCGGGAATCAGATGCGGGGAATAAGAGGCCGGGAATCAGAGGTGGGGATTCAGAGTCTGGGAATCAGAGATGGGGATTCAGAGGCGGGGAATGAGATATGGAGAATCAGAGGCGGGGAATCAGAGGCGGGGAAACAGAGGTGGGGAATCAGATATGGGGAATCAGAGGTGGCGAATCAAAGGCAGTGAATCAGAGATGGGTAATCAGAGGCGGGGAATCAGAGGCAGGGAATCAGATGCGGGGATTCAGAGGCGGGGAATCAGAGCTGGCGAATCAGAGGCGGGGAATCAGAGGTGGGCAATCAGAGCCGGGGAATCAGATATGGGGAATCAGAGGCGGGGAAACAGAGGCGGGGAATCAGATATGGGGAATCAGAGGTGGGGAATCAGAGGTTGTGAATCAGAGATGGGGAATCAAGGCGGGGAATCAGAGGGAGGGAATCAGACGCGGGGAATCAGAGGTGGGGATTCAGAGCTGGGGAATAAGAGGCGGGGAATCTGAGCCGGGGAATCAGAGGCAGGGAATCAGACACGGGGAATCAGAGGCGGGGAATCAGAGATGGTGAATCAGAGGCGGGGAATCAGAGGCAGGGAATCGGACGCCGGGAATCAGAGGCGGGGAATCAGAGCTGGGGAATCAGAGGCGGGGAATCAGAGTTGGGGAATCAGAGGCGGGGAATCAGATATGGGGAAATAGAGGCGGGGAATCAGATATGGGGAATCAGAGGTGTGGAATCAGAGGTTGGGAATCAGAGGCAGGGAATCAGAGGCGGGGAAACAGAGGCGGGGAATCAGATATGGGGAATCAGAGGTGGCGAATCAAAGGCGGTGAAACAGAGATGGGGAATCAGGGCAGGGAATCAGAGGCAGGGAATCAGAGCTGGGGAAACAGAGGCGGGGAATCAGATATGGGGAATCAGAGGTGGGGAATCAGGGGCGGGGAATCAGTTGCAGGGAATCAGAGCTGGGGAATCAGAGGTGTGGAATCAGAGGTTGGGAATCAGAGGAAGGGAATCAGAGTCGGGGAAACAGAGGCGGGGAATCAGATATGTGGAATCAGAGGTGGTGAATCAAAGGCGGTGAAACGGAGATGGGGAATCAGGGCAGGGAATCAGAGGCAGGGAATCAAACACGGGGAATCAGAGCTGGGGAATCAGAGGCGGGGAATCAGAGTTGGGAATCAGAGGCGGGGAATCAGAGGCGGGGAAACAGAGGCGGGGAATCACAGGTGGGGAATCAGAGGTTGGGAATCAGAGGCAGGGAATCAGAGGCGGGGAATCAGAGGCGGGGAATCAGAGGAAGGGAATCAGATGTGCGGAATCAGAGATGGGGAATCAGAGGCAGGGAATCAGAGGCGGGGAATCAGAGGCGGGGAATCAGAGGCCGGGAATCAGAGGCCGGGAATCAGATATGGGGAAACTGAGGCGGGGAATCCGAGGCGGGGAAACAGAGGCGGGGAATCAGATATGGGGAATCAGAGGTGGGGAATCAGAGGTTGGGAATCAGAGGCAGGGAATCAGAGGCTTGGAATCAGATGCAGGGAATCAGATGCGGGGCATCAGAGGCGGGGAATCAGAGCTGGGGAATCAGAGGTGGGGAATCAGATTTGGGGAATCAGAGGTGGGGACTTAGATATTGGGAAACAGAGGCAGGGAATCAGAGGCGGGGAAACAGAGGCGGGGAATCAGATATGGGGAATCAGAGGTGGGGAATCAGAGGCAGGGAATCAGATGTGCGGAATCAGAGATGGGGAATCAGAGGCAGGGAATCAGAATCAGAAGCAGGGAATCAGAGGCCGGGAATCAGAGGCCGGAATCAGATGATGGGAATCAGAGGCCTGGAATCAGAGGCGGGGGATCAGAGGCAGGGAATCAGATGCGGGGAATCAGAGGCGGGGAATCAGAGCTGGGGAATCAGAGGCGGGGTATTAGAGTTGGGGAATCAGAGGCGGGGAATCAGATATGGGGAAACAGAGGTAGGGAATCAGAGGCGGGGAAACAGAGGCAGGGAATCAGATATGGGGAATCAGAGGCGGGGAATCAGAGGTGGGGAAACATAGGCAGGGAATCGGATGTGCGGAATCAGAGATGGGGAAGCAGAGGCCGGGAATCAGAGGTGGTGAATCAGAGATGGGGAATCAGAGGCGGGGAATCAGAGGCAGGGTATCAGACGCGGGGAATCAGAGGTGGGCAATCAGAGGCGGGGAATCAGATATGGGGAATCAGAGGCGGGGAATCAGAGGCGGGGAAACAGAGGCGGGGAATCAGATATGGGGAATCAGAGGTGGGGCATCAGAGGTTGTGAATCACAGATGGGGAATCAGAGGCGGGGAATCAGAGGCAGGGAATCAGACGCGGGGAATCAGAGGCGGGGATTCAGAGCTGGGGAATCAGAGGCGGGGAATCAGAGTTGGGGAATCAGAGGCGGGGAATCAGATATGGGGAATCAGTGGCAGGGAATCAGAGGCGGGGAATCAGAGGCAGGGAATCAGACGCGGGGAATCTGAGGCGGGGAATCAGAGGTGGGGAATCAGAGGTGGGGAATCAGAGTTGGGGAATCAGAGGCAGGGAATTGGATGTGCGGAATCAGAGATGGGGAATCAGAGGTGGGGAATCAGAGGCGGTGAATCAGAGATGGGGAATCAGAGGCGGGGAATCAGAGGCAGGAAATCAGACACGGGGATTCAGAGGCTGGGAATCAGAGGCAGGGAATCAGACGCGGGGAATCTGAGGCGGGGAATCAGAGCTGGGGAATCTGAGGCAGGGAATCAGAGTTGGGGATTCAGAGGCGGGGAATCAGATATGGGGAAACAGAGGCGGGGATCGGAGGCGGGCAAACAGAGGCGGGGAATTAGATATGGGGAATCAGAGGTAGGGAATCAGAGGTGGTGAATCAGTGATGGGGAATCACAGGCGGGGAATCAGAGGCAGGGAATAGAACGCGGGGAATCAGAGGCAGGGAATCAGAGCTGGGGAATCGGAGGCGGGGAATCATAGTTGGGAATCAGAGGCGGGAATCAGATATGGGGAAACAGAGGCGGGGAATCAGAGGCGGGGAAACAGAGGCGGGGAATCAGATATGGGGAATCGGATGCAGGGAATCAGAGGCGGGGAATCAGAGCTGGGGAATCAGAGGCGGGGAATCAGAGTTGGGGCATCAGAGGTGGGGAATTAGATATAGGGAAACAGAGGCGGGGAATCAGAGGCGGGGAAACAGAGGCGGGGAATCAGATATGGAGAATCAGAGGTGGGGAATCAGAGGCAGGGAATCAGATGTGCGGAATCAGAGATGGGGAATCAGAGGCAGGGAATCAGAAGCGGGGAATCAGAGGCCGGGAATCAGAGGCCGGGAATCAGATGCTGGGAATAAGAGGCCGGGAATCAGAGGAGGGGAATCAGAGTCCGGGAATCAGAGATGGGGATTCAGAGGCGGGGAATGAGATATGGAGAATCAGAGGCGGGGAATAAGAGGCGGGGAAACAGAGGTGGGGAATCAGATATGGGGAATCAGAGGTGGCGAATCAAAGGCGGTGAATCAGAGATGGGGAATCAGAGGCGGGGAATCAGAGGCAGGGAATCAGATGCGGGGAATCAGAGGCGGGGAATCAGAGCTGGCGAATCAGAGGCTGGGAATCAGAGGTGGGCAATCAGAGGCGGGGAATCAGATATGGGGAATCAGAGGCGGGGAATCAGAGGCGGGGAAACAGAGGCGGGGAATCAAATATAGGGAATCAGAGGTGGGGAATCAGAGGTTGTGAATCAGAAATGGGGAATCAAGGCGGGGAATCAGAGG
The DNA here is from genome assembly GCF_036971445.1 of Narcine bancroftii. NCBI lineage: Eukaryota > Metazoa > Chordata > Chondrichthyes > Torpediniformes > Narcinidae > Narcine > Narcine bancroftii. The sequence goes on along the minus strand of NC_091474.1, from coordinate 105,963,125 downwards.
CAGGGAATCAGACGCGGGGAAACAGCGGCGGGGATTCAGAGCTAGGGAATCAGAGGCGGGGAATCAGAGTTGGGGAATCAGAGGCAGGGAATCAGATATGGGGAATCAGAGGCGGGGAATCAGAGGCCGGGAATCAAATATAGGGAAACAGAGGCGGGGAATCCGAGGCGGGGAAACAGAGGCGGGGAATCAGATATGGGGAATCAGAGGTGGGGAATCAGAGGTTGGGAATCAGAGGCAGGGAATCAGAGGCTTGGAATCAGAGGCGGGGAAACAGAGGCGGGGAATCAGATATGGGGAATCAGAGGTGGGGAATCAGAGGCAGGGAATGAGATGTGCGGAATCAGAGATGGGGAATCAGAGGCAGGGAATCAGAATCAGAAGAAGGGAATCAGAGGCCGGGAATCAGAGGCCGGAATCAGATGCTGGGAATCAGAGGCCTGGAATCAGAGGCGGGGAATCAGAGGCAGGGAATCAGATGCGGGGAATCAGAGGCGGGGAATCAGAGCTGGGGAATCAGAGGCGGGGTATTAGAGTTGGGGAATCAGAGGCGGGGAATCAGATATGGGGAAACAGAGGTGGGGAATCAGAGGCGGGGAAACAGAGGCAGGGAATCAGATATGGGGAATCAGAGGTGGGGCATCAGAGGTTGTGAATCACAGATGGGGAATCAGAGGCGGGGAATCAGAGGCAGGGAATCAGACGCGGGGAATCAGAGGCGGGGATTCAGAGCTGGGGAATCAGAAGCGGGGAATCAGAGTTGGGGAATCAGAGGCGGGGAATCAGATATGGGGAATCAGAGGCAGGGAATCAGAGGCGGGGAATCAGAGGCAGGGAATCAGACGCGGGGAATCTGAGGCGGGGAATCAGAGCTGGGGAATCAGAGGTGGGGAATCAGAGTTGGGGAATCAGAGGCAGGGAATTGGATGTGCGGAATCAGAGAGGGGGAATCAGAGGTGGGGAATCAGAGGCTGTGAATCAGAGATGGGGAATCAGAGGCGGGGAATCAGAGGCAGGAAATCAGACACGGGGATTCAGAGGCTGGGAATCAGATATGGGGAAACAGAGGCGGGGAATCAGAGGCGGGCAAACAGAGGCGGGGAATTAGATATGGGGAATCAGAGGTAGGGAATCAGAGGTGGTGAATCAGTGATGGGGAATCACAGGCGGGGAATCAGAGGCAGGGAATAGGACGCGGGGAATCAGAGGCAGGGAATCAGAGCTGGGGAATCAGAGGAGGGGATTCATAGTTGGGAATCAGAGGCGGGAATCAGATATGGGGAAACAGAGGCGGGGAATCAGAGGCGGTGAAACAGAGGCGGGGAATCAGATATGGGGAATCGGATGCAGGGAATCAGAGGCGGGGAATCAGAGCTGGGGAATCAGAGGCGGGGAATCAGAGTTGGGGCATCAGAGGTGGGGAATTAGATATAGGGAAACAGAGGCGGGGAATCAGAGGCGGGGAAACAGAGGTGGGGAATCAGATATGGGGTATCAGAGGTGGGGAATCAGAGGCAGGGAATCAGATGTGCGGAATCAGAGATGGGGAATAAGAGGCAGGGAATCAGAATCAGAAGCGGGGAATCAGAGGCCGGGAATCAGAGGCCGGGAATCAGATGCTGGGAATAAGAGGCCGGGAATCAGAGGTGGGGAATCAGATATGGGGAATCAGAGGTGGCGAATCAAAGGCGGTGAATCAGAGATGGGGAATCAGAGGCGGGGAATCAGAGGCAGGGAATCAGATGCGGGGAATCAGAGGCGGGGAATCAGAGCTGGCGAATCAGAGGCTGGGAATCAGAGGTGGGCAATCAGAGGCGGGGAATCAGATATGGGGAATCAGAGGCGGGGAATCAGAGGCGGGGAAACAGAGGCGGGGAATCAAATATAGGGAATCAGAGGTGGGGAATCAGAGGTTGTGAATCAGAGATGGGGAATCAAGGCGGGGAATCAGAGGCAGGGAATCAGACGCGGGGAATCAGAGTCGGGGATTCAGAGCTGGGGAATCAGAGGCGGGGAATCAGAGTTGGGGAATCAGAGGCAGGGAATCAGATATGGGGAATGAGAGGCGGGGAATCAGAGGGGGGGAAACAGAGGCGGGGAATCAGATGTGGGGAATCAGAGGTGGGGAATCAGGGGCAGGAAATCAGTGGCAGGGAATCAGAGGCGGGGAATCAGAGGCGGGGAATCAAAGGCAGGGAATCAGACACGGGGAATCAGAGGCGGGGAATCAGAGATGGGGAATCAGAGGCGGGGAATCAGAGGCAGGGAATCGGATGCCGGGAATCAGAGTCGGGGAATCAGAGCTGGGGAATCAGAGGCGTGGAATCAGAGTTGGGGAATCAGAGGCGGGGAATCAGATATGGGGAAATAGAGGCGGGGAATCAGATATGGGGAATCAGAGGTGTGGAATCAGAGGTTGGGAATCAGAGGCAGGGAATCAGAGTCGGGGAAACAGAGGCGGGGAATCAGATATGGGGAATCAGAGGTGGCGAATCAAAGGCGGTGAAACAGAGATGGGGAATCAGGGCAGGGAATCAGAGGCAGGGAATCAAACACGGGGAATCAGAGCTGGGGAATCAGAGGCGGGGAATCAGAGTTGGGAATCAGAGGCGGGGAATCAGAGGCGGGGAAACAGAGGCAGGGAATCAGATATGGGGAATCAGAGGCAGGGAATCAGAATCAGAAGAAGGGAATCAGAGGCCGGGAATCAGAGGCCGGAATCAGATGCTGGGAATCAGAGGCCTGGAATCAGAGGCGGGGAATCAGAGGCAGGGAATCAGATGCGGGGAATCAGAGGCGGGGAATATGAGCTGGGGAATCAGAGGCGGGGTATTAGAGTTGGGGAATCAGAGGCGGGGAATCAGATATGGGGAAACAGAGGTGGGGAATCAGAGTCGGGGAAACAGAGGCAGGGAATCAGATATGGGGAATCAGAGGTGGGGCATCAGAGGTTGTGAATCACAGATGGGGAATCAGAGGCGGGGAATCAGAGGCAGGGAATCAGACGAGGGGAATCAGAGGCGGGGATTCAGAGCTGGGGAATCAGAAGCGGGGAATCAGAGTTGGGGAATCAGAGGCGGGGAATCAGATATGGGGAATCAGAGGCAGGGAATCAGAGGCGGGGAATCAGAGGCAGGGAATCAGACGCGGGGAATCTGAGGCGGGGAATCAGAGCTGGGGAATCAGAGGTGGGGAATCAGAGTTGGGGAATCAGAGGCAGGGAATTGGATGTGCGGAATCAGAGAGGGGGAATCAGAGGTGGGGAATCAGAGGCGGTGAATCAGAGATGGGGAATCAGAGGCGGGGAATCAGAGGCAGGAAATCAGACACGGGAATTCAGAGGCTGGGAATCAGACGGGGGGAATCAAAGGCGGGGAATCAGAGCTGGGGAATCTGACGAAGGGAATCAGAGTTGGGGATTCAGAGGCGGGGAATCAGATATGGGGAAACAGAGGCGGGGAATCAGAGGCGGGCAAACAGAGGCGGGGAATTATATATGGGGAATCAGAGGTAGGGAATCAGAGGTGGTGAATCAGTGATGGGGAATCACAGGCGGGGAATCAGAGGCAGGGAATAGGACGCGGGGAATCAGAGGCAGGGAATCAGAGCTGGGGAATCAGAGGAGGGGATTCATAGTTGGGAATCAGAGGCGGGAATCAGATATGGGGAAACAGAGGCGGGGAATCAGAGGCGGTGAAACAGAGGCGGGGAATCAGATATGGGGAATCGGATGCAGGGAATCAGAGGCGGGGAATCAGAGCTGGGGAATCAGAGGCGGGGAGTCAGAGTTGGGGCATCAGAGGTGGGGAATTAGATATAGGGAAACAGAGGCGGGGAATCAGAGGCGGGGAAACAGAGGCGGGGAATCAGATATGGGGAATCAGAGGTGGGGAATCAGAGGCAGGGAATCAGATGTGCAGAATCAGAGATGGGGAATAAGAGGCAGGGAATCAGAATCAGAAGCTGGGAATCAGAGGCCGGGAATCAGAGGCCGGGAATCAGATGCTGGGAATAAGAGGCCGGGAATCAGAGGTGGGGAATCAGATATGGGGAATCAGAGGTGGCGAATCAAAGGCGGTGAATCAGAGATGGGGAATCAGAGGCGGGTAATCAGAGGCAGGGAATCAGATGCGGGGAATCAGAGGCGGGGAATCAGAGCTGGCGAATCAGAGGCTGGGAATCAGAGGTGGGCAATCAGAGGCGGGGAATCAGATATGGGGAATCAGAGGAGGGGAATCAGAGGCGGGGAAACAGAGGCGGGGAATCAAATATAGGGAATCAGAGGTGGGGAATCAGAGGTTGTGAATCAGAGATGGGGAATCAAGGCGGGGAATCAGAGGCAGGGAATCAGACGCGGGGAATCAGAGGCGGGGATTCAGAGCTGGGGAATCAGAGGCGGGGAATCAGAGTTGGGGAATCAGAGGCAGGGAATCAGATATGGGGAATCAGAGGCGGGGAATCAGAGGCGGGGAAACAGAGGCGGGGAATCAGATGTGGGGAATCAGAGGTGGGGAATCAGTGGCAGGGAATCAGTGGCAGGGAATCAGAGGCGGGGAATCAGAGGCGGGGAATCAAAGGCAGGGAATCAGACACGGGGAATCAGAGGCGGGGAATCAGAGATGGGGAATCAGAGGCGGGGAATCAGAGGCAGGGAATCGGATGCCGGGAATCAGAGTCGGGGAATCAGAGCTGGGGAATCAGAGGTGGGGAATCAGAGTTGGGGAATCAGAGGCGGGGAATCAGATATGGGGAAATAGAGGCGGGGAATCAGATATGGGGAATCAGAGGTGTGGAATCAGAGGTTGGGAATCAGAGGCAGGGAATCAGAGTCGGGGAAACAGAGGCGGGGAATCAGATATGGGGAATCAGAGGTGGCGAATCAAAGGCGGTGAAACAGAGATGGGGAATCAGGGCAGGGAATCAGAGGCAGGGAATCAAACACGGGGAATCAGAGCTGGGGAATCAGAGGCGGGGAATCAGAGTTGGGAATCAGAGGCGGGGAATCTGAGGCGGGGAAACAGAGGCGGGGAATCAGATATGGGGAATCAGAGGTGGGGAATCCGAGGTTGGGAATCAGAGGCAGGGAATCAGAGGCGGAAAATCAGAGGCGGGGAATCAGAGAAAGGGAATCAGATGTGCGGAATCGGAGATGGGGAATCAGAGGCAGGGAATCAGAGGCGGGGAATCAGAGGCGGGGAATCAGAGGCCGGGAATCAGATATGGGGAAACAGAGGCGGGGAATCCGAGGCGGGGAAACAGAGGCGGGGAATCAGATATGGGGAATCAGAGGTGGGGAATCAGAGGTTGGGAATCAGAGGCAGGGAATCAGAGGCTTGGAATCAGATGCAGGGAATCAGATGCGGGGAATCAGAGGCGGGGAATTAGAGCTGGGGAATCAGAGGTGGGGAATCAGATTTGGGGAATCAGAGGCGGGGACTTAGATATTGGGAAACAGAGGCGGGGAATCAGAGGCGGGGAAACCCAGGCGGGGAATCAGATATGGGTTATCAGAGGTGGGGAATCAGAGGCAAGGAATCAGATGTGCGGAATCAGAGATGGGGAATCAGAGGCAGGGAATCAGAATCAGAAGCAGGGAATCAGAGGCCGGGAATCAGAGGCCGGAATCAGATGCTGGGAATCAGAGGCCTGGAATCAGAGGCGGGGAATCAGAGGCAGGGAATCAGGTGCGGGGAATCAGAGGCGGGGAATCAGAGCTGGGGAATCAGAGGCGGGGTATTAGAGTTGGGGAATCAGAGGCGGGGAATCAGATATGGGGAAACAGAGGTGGGGAATCAGAGGCGGGGAAACAGAGGCAGGGAATCAGATATGGGGAATCAGAGGCGGGGAATCAGAGGTGGGGAATCATAGGCAGGGAATCGGATGTGCGGAATCAGAGATGGGGAATCAGAGGCTGGGAATCAGAGGTGGTGAATCAGAGATGGGGAATCAGAGGCGGGGAAACAGAGGCAGGGAATCAGATATGGGGAATCAGAGGCGGGGAATCAGAGGTGGGGAAACATAGGCAGGGAATCGGATGTGCGGAATCAGAGATGGGGAAGCAGAGGCCGGGAATCAGAGGTGGTGAATCAGAGATGGGGAATCAGAGGCGGGGAATCAGAGGCAGGGTATCAGACGCGGGGAATCAGAGGTGGGCAATCAGAGGCGGGGAATCAGATATGGGGAATCAGAGGCGGGGAATCAGAGGCGGGGAAACAGAGGCGGGGAATCAGATATGGGGAATCAGAGGTGGGGCATCAGAGGTTGTGAATCACAGATGGGGAATCAGAGGCGGGGAATCAGAGGCAGGGAATCAGACGCGGGGAATCAGAGGCGGGGATTCAGAGCTGGGGAATCAGAGGCGGGGAATCAGAGTTGGGGAATCAGAGGCGGGGAATCAGATATGGGGAATCAGTGGCAGGGAATCAGAGGCGGGGAATCAGAGGCAGGGAATCAGACGCGGGGAATCTGAGGCGGGGAATCAGAGGTGGGGAATCAGAGGTGGGGAATCAGAGTTGGGGAATCAGAGGCAGGGAATTGGATGTGCGGAATCAGAGATGGGGAATCAGAGGTGGGGAATCAGAGGCGGTGAATCAGAGATGGGGAATCAGAGGCGGGGAATCAGAGGCAGGAAATCAGACACGGGGATTCAGAGGCTGGGAATCAGAGGCAGGGAATCAGACGCGGGGAATCTGAGGCGGGGAATCAGAGCTGGGGAATCTGAGGCAGGGAATCAGAGTTGGGGATTCAGAGGCGGGGAATCAGATATGGGGAAACAGAGGCGGGGATCAGAGGCGGGCAAACAGAGGCGGGGAATTAGATATGGGGAATCAGAGGTAGGGAATCAGAGGTGGTGAATCAGTGATGGGGAATCACAGGCGGGGAATCAGAGGCAGGGAATAGAACGCGGGGAATCAGAGGCAGGGAATCAGAGCTGGGGAATCGGAGGCGGGGAATCATAGTTGGGAATCAGAGGCGGGAATCAGATATGGGGAAACAGAGGCGGGGAATCAGAGGCGGGGAAACAGAGGCGGGGAATCAGATATGGGGAATCGGATGCAGGGAATCAGAGGCGGGGAATCAGAGCTGGGGAATCAGAGGCGGGGAATCAGAGTTGGGGCATCAGAGGTGGGGAATTAGATATAGGGAAACAGAGGCGGGGAATCAGAGGCGGGGAAACAGAGGCGGGGAATCAGATATGGAGAATCAGAGGTGGGGAATCAGAGGCAGGGAATCAGATGTGCGGAATCAGAGATGGGGAATCAGAGGCAGGGAATCAGAAGCGGGGAATCAGAGGCCGGGAATCAGAGGCCGGGAATCAGATGCTGGGAATAAGAGGCCGGGAATCAGAGGAGGGGAATCAGAGTCCGGGAATCAGAGATGGGGATTCAGAGGCGGGGAATGAGATATGGAGAATCAGAGGCGGGGAATAAGAGGCGGGGAAACAGAGGTGGGGAATCAGATATGGGGAATCAGAGGTGGCGAATCAAAGGCGGTGAATCAGAGATGGGGAATCAGAGGCGGGGAATCAGAGGCAGGGAATCAGATGCGGGGAATCAGAGGCGGGGAATCAGAGCTGGCGAATCAGAGGCTGGGAATCAGAGGTGGGCAATCAGAGGCGGGGAATCAGATATGGGGAATCAGAGGCGGGGAATCAGAGGCGGGGAAACAGAGGCGGGGAATCAAATATAGGGAATCAGAGGTGGGGAATCAGAGGTTGTGAATCAGAAATGGGGAATCAAGGCGGGGAATCAGAGGCAGGGAATCAGACGCGGGGAAACAGCGGCGGGGATTCAGAGCTAGGGAATCAGAGGCGGGGAATCAGAGTTGGGGAATCAGAGGCAGGGAATCAGATATGGGGAATCAGAGGCGGGGAATCAGAGGCCGGGAATCAGATATAGGGAAACAGAGGCGGGGAATCCGAGGCGGGGAAACAGAGGCGGGGAATCAGATATGGGGAATCAGAGGTGGGGAATCAGAGGTTGGGAATCAGAGGCAGGGAATCAGAGGCTTGGAATCAGAGGCGGGGAAACAGAGGCGGGGAATCAGATATGGGGAATCAGAGGTGGGGAATCAGAGGCAGGGAATGAGATGTGCGGAATCAGAGATGGGGAATCAGAGGCAGGGAATCAGAATCAGAAGAAGGGAATCAGAGGCCGGGAATCAGAGGCCGGAATCAGATGCTGGGAATCAGAGGCCTGGAATCAGAGGCGGGGAATCAGAGGCAGGGAATCAGATGCGGGGAATCAGAGGCGGGGAATCAGAGCTGGGGAATCAGAGGCGGGGTATTAGAGTTGGGGAATCAGAGGCGGGGAATCAGATATGGGGAAACAGAGGTGGGGAATCAGAGGCGGGGAAACAGAGGCAGGGAATCAGATATGGGGAATCAGAGGTGGGGCATCAGAGGTTGTGAATCACAGATGGGGAATCAGAGGCGGGGAATCAGAGGCAGGGAATCAGACGCGGGGAATCAGAGGCGGGGATTCAGAGCTGGGGAATCAGAAGCGGGGAATCAGAGTTGGGGAATCAGAGGCGGGTAATCAGATATGGGGAATCAGAGGCAGGGAATCAGAGGCGGGGAATCAGAGGCAGGGAATCAGACGCGGGGAATCTGAGGCGGGGAATCAGAGCTGGGGAATCAGAGGTGGGGAATCAGAGTTGGGGAATCAGAGGCAGGGAATTGGATGTGCGGAATCAGAGAGGGGGAATCAGAGGTGGGGAATCAGAGGCGGTGAATCAGAGATGGGGAATCAGAGGCGGGGAATCAGAGGCAGGAAATCAGACACGGGGATTCAGAGGCTGGGAATCAGATATGGGGAAACAGAGGCGGGGAATCAGAGGCGGGCAAACAGAGGCGGGGAATTAGATATGGGGAATCAGAGGTAGGGAATCAGAGGTGGTGAATCAGTGATGGGGAATCACAGGCGGGGAATCAGAGGCAGGGAATAGGACGCGGGGAATCAGAGGCAGGGAATCAGAGCTGGGGAATCAGAGGAGGGGATTCATAGTTGGGAATCAGAGGCGGGAATCAGATATGGGGAAACAGAGGCGGGGAATCAGAGGCGGTGAAACAGAGGCGGGGAATCAGATATGGGGAATCGGATGCAGGGAATCAGAGGCGGGGAATCAGAGCTGGGGAATCAGAGGCGGGGAATCAGAGTTGGGGCATCAGAGGTGGGGAATTAGATATAGGGAAACAGAGGCGGGGAATCAGAGGCGGGGAAACAGAGGTGGGGAATCAGATATGGGGTATCAGAGGTGGGGAATTAGAGGCAGGGAATCAGATGTGCGGAATCAGAGATGGGGAATAAGAGGCAGGGAATCAGAATCAGAAGCGGGGAATCAGAGGCCGGGAATCAGAGGCCGGGAATCAGATGCTGGGAATAAGAGGCCGGGAATCAGAGGTGGGGAATCAGATATGGGGAATCAGAGGTGGCGAATCAAAGGCGGTGAATCAGAGATGGGGAATCAGAGGCGGGAAATCAGAGGCAGGGAATCAGATGCGGGGAATCAGAGGCCGGGAATCAGAGCTGGCGAATCAGAGGCTGGGAATCAGAGGTGGGCAATCAGAGGCGGGGAATCAGATATGGGGAATCAGAGGCGGGGAATCAGAGGCGGGGAAACAGAGGCGGGGAATCAAATACAGGGAATCAGAGGTGGGGAATCAGAGGTTGTGAATCAGAGATGGGGAATCAAGGCGGGGAATCAGAGGCAGGGAATCAGACGCGGGGAATCAGAGTCGGGGATTCAGAGCTGGGGAATCAGAGGCGGGGAATCAGAGTTGGGGAATCAGAGGCAGGGAATCAGATATGGGGAATGAGAGGCAGGGAATCAGAGGCGGGGAAACAGAGGCGGGGAATCAGATGTGGGGAATCAGAGGTGGGGAATCAGGGGCAGGAAATCAGTGGCAGGGAATCAGAGGCGGGGAATCAGAGGCGGGGAATCAAAGGCAGGGAATCAGACACGGGGAATCAGAGGCGGGGAATCAGAGATGGGGAATCAGAGGCGGGGAATCAGAGGCAGGGAATCGGATGCCGGGAATCAGAGTCGGGGAATCAGAGCTGGGGAATCAGAGGCGGGGAATCAGAGTTGGGGAATCAGAGGCGGGGAATCAGATATGGGGAAATAGAGGCGGGGAATCAGATATGGGGAATCAGAGGTGTGGAATCAGAGGTTGGGAATCAGAGGCAGGGAATCAGAGTCGGGGAAACAGAGGCGGGGAATCAGATATGGGGAATCAGAGGTGGCGAATCAAAGGCGGTGAAACAGAGATGGGGAATCAGGGCAGGGAATCAGAGGCAGGGAATCAAACACGGGGAATCAGAGCTGGGGAATCAGAGGCGGGGAATCAGAGTTGGGAATCAGAGGCGGGGAATCAGAGGCGGGGAAACAGAGGCAGGGAATCAGATATGGGGAATCAGAGGCAGGGAATCAGAATCAGAAGAAGGGAATCAGAGGCCGGGAATCAGAGGCCGGAATCAGATGCTGGGAATCAGAGGCCTGGAATCAGAGGCGGGGAATCAGAGGCAGGGAATCAGATGCGGGGAATCAGAGGCGGGGAATCAGAGCTGGGGAATCAGAGGCGGGGTATTAGAGTTGGGGAATCAGAGGCGGGGAATCAGATATGGGGAAACAGAGGTGGGGAATCAGAGTCGGGGAAACAGAGGCAGGGAATCAGATATGGGGAATCAGAGGTGGGGCATCAGAGGTTGTGAATCACAGATGGGGAATCAGAGGCGGGGAATCAGAGGCAGGGAATCAGACGAGGGGAATCAGAGGCGGGGATTCAGAGCTGGGGAATCAGAAGCGGGGAATCAGAGTTGGGGAATCAGAGGCGGGGAATCAGATATGGGGAATCAGAGGCAGGGAATCAGAGGCGGGGAATCAGAGGCAGGGAATCAGACGCGGGGAATCTGAGGCGGGGAATCAGAGCTGGGGAATCAGAGGTGGGGAATCAGAGTTGGGGAATCAGAGGCAGGGAATTGGATGTGCGCAATCAGAGAGGGGGAATCAGAGGTGGGGAATCAGAGGCGGTGAATCAGAGATGGGGAATCAGAGGCGGGGAATCAGAGGCAGGAAATCAGACACGGGAATTCAGAGGCTGGGAATCAGACGGGGGGAATCAAAGGCGGGGAATCAGAGCTGGGGAATCTGATGCTGGGAATAAGAGGCCGGGAATCAGAGGTGGGGAATCAGATATGGGGAATCAGAGGTGGCGAATCAAAGGCGGTGAATCAGAGATGGGGAATCAGAGGCGGGGAATCAGAGGCAGGGAATCAGATGCGGGGAATCAGAGGCGGGGAATCAGAGCTGGCGAATCAGAGGCTGGGAATCAGAGGTGGGCAATCAGAGGCGGGGAATCAGATATGGGGAATCAGAGGAGGGGAATCAGAGGCGGGGAAACAGAGGCGGGGAATCAAATATAGGGAATCAGAGGTGGGGAATCAGAGGTTGTGAATCAGAGATGGGGAATCAAGGCGGGGAATCAGAGGCAGGGAATCAGACGCGGGGAATCAGAGGCGGGGATTCAGAGCTGGGGAATCAGAGGCGGGGAATCAGAGTTGGGGAATCAGAGGCAGGGAATCAGATATGGGGAATCAGAGGCGGGGAATCAGAGGCGGGGAAACAGAGGCGGGGAATCAGATGTGGGGAATCAGAGGTGGGGAATCAGGGGCAGGGAATCAGTGGCAGGGAATCAGAGGCGGGGAATCAGAGGCGGGGAATCAAAGGCAGGGAATCAGACACGGGGAATCAGAGGCGGGGAATCAGAGATGGGGAATCAGAGGCGGGGAATCAGAGGCAGGGAATCGGATGCCGGGAATCAGAGTCGGGGAATCAGAGCTGGGGAATCAGAGGCGGGGAATCAGAGTTGGGGAATCAGAGGCGGGGAATCAGATATGGGGAAATAGAGGCGGGGAATCAGATATGGGGAATCAGAGGAGTGGAATCAGAGGTTGGGAATCAGAGGCAGGGAATCAGAGTCGGGGAAACAGAGGCGGGGAATCAGATATGGGGAATCAGAGGTGGCGAATCAAAGGCGGTGAAACAGAGATGGGGAATCAGGGCAGGGAATCAGAGGCAGGGAATCAAACACGTGGAATCAGAGCTGGGGAATCAGAGGCGGGGAATCAGAGTTGGGAATCAGAGGCGGGGAATCTGAGGCGGGGAAACAGAGGCGGGGAATCAGATATGGGGAATCAGAGGTGGGGAATCCGAGGTTGGGAATCAGAGGCAGGGAATCAGAGGCGGAAAATCAGAGGCGGGGAATCAGAGAAAGGGAATCAGATGTGCGGAATCGGAGATGGGGAATCAGAGGCAGGGAATCAGAGGCGGGGAATCAGAGGCGGGGAATCAGAGGCCGGGAATCAGATATGGGGAAACAGAGGCGGGGAATCCGAGGCGGGGAAACAGAGGCGGGGAATCAGATATGGGGAATCAGAGGTGGGGAATCAGAGGTTGGGAATCAGAGGCAGGGAATCAGAGGCTTGGAATCAGATGCAGGGAATCAGATGCGGGGAATCAGAGGCGGGGAATTAGAGCTGGGGAATCAGAGGTGGGGAATCAGATTTGGGGAATCAGAGGCGGGGACTTAGATATTGGGAAACAGAGGCGGGGAATCAGAGGCGGGGAAACCCAGGCGGGGAATCAGATATGGGTTATCAGAGGTGGGGAATCAGAGGCAAGGAATCAGATGTGCGGAATCAGAGATGGGGAATCAGAGGCAGGGAATCAGAATCAGAAGCAGGGAATCAGAGGCCGGGAATCAGAGGCCGGAATCAGATGCTGGGAATCAGAGGCCTGGAATCAGAGGCGGGGAATCAGAGGCAGGGAATCAGATGCGGGGAATCAGAGGCGGGGAATCAGAGCTGGGGAATCAGAGGCGGGGTATTAGAGTTGGGGAATCAGAGGCGGGGAATCAGATATGGGGAAACAGAGGTGGGGAATCAGAGGCGGGGAAACAGAGGCAGGGAATCAGATATGGGGAATCAGAGGCGGGGAATCAGAGGTGGGGAATCATAGGCAGGGAATCGGATGTGCGGAATCAGAGATGGGGAATCAGAGGCTGGGAATCAGAGGTGGTGAATCAGAGATGGGGAATCAGAGGCGGAGAATCAGAGGCAGGGAATCAGACGCGGGGAATCAGAGGTGGGCAATCAGAGGCGGGGAATCAGATATGGGGAATCAGAGGCGGGGAATCAGAGGCGGGGAAACAGAGGCGGGGAATCAGATATGGGGAATCAGAGGTGGGGCATCAGAGGTTGTGAATCACAGATGGGTAATCAGAGGCGGGGAATCAGAGGCAGGGAATCAGACGCGGGGAATCAGAGGCGGGGATTCAGAGCTGGGGAATCAGAGGCTGGGAATCAGAGTTGGGGAATCAGAGGCGGGGAATCAGATATGGGGAATCAGAGGCAGGGAATCAGAGGCGGGAAAACAGAGGCGGGGAATCAGATATGGGATATCAGAGGCGGGGAATCAGAGGCAGGGAATCAGACACGGGGAATCAGAGGCGGGGATTCAGAGATGGGGAATCAGAGGAGGGGAATCAGAGGCGGGGAATCAAAGGAAGGGAATCAGATACGGGGAATCAGAGGTGGGGAATCAGAGATGGGGAATCAGAGGCGGGGAATCACAGGCAGGGAATCAGACGCGGGGAATCAGAGGCGGGGAATCAGAGCTGGGGAATCAGAGGCGGGGAATCAGAGGCGGGGAATCAAAGGAAGGGAATCAGATACGGGGAATCAGAGGTGGGGAATCAGAGATGGGGAATCAGTGGCAGGGAATCAGAGGCGGGGAATCAGAGGCGGGGAATCAAAGGAAGGGAATCAGATACGGGGAATCAGAGGTGGGGAATCAGAGATGGGGAATCAGAGGCGGGGAATCACAGGCAGGGAATCAGACGCGGGGAATCAGAGGCGGGGAATCAGAGCTGGGGAATCAGAGGTGGGGAATCAGAGTCGGGGAATCATAGGCAGGGAATCGGTTGTGCGGAATCAGAGATGGGGAATCAGATGTGGGGAATCAGAGGCAGTGAATCAGACGCGGGGAAACAGAGGCGGGGAATCAAATATAGGGAATCAGAGGTGAGGAATCAGAGGTTGTGAATCAGAGATGGGGAATCAAGGCGGGGAATCAGAGGCAGGGAATCAGACGCGGGGAATCAGAGGCGGGGATTCAGAACTGGGGAATCAGAGGCGGTGAATCAGAGTTGGGGAATCAGAGGCAGGGAATCAGATATGGGGAATCAGAGGTGGGGAATCAGAGGCGGGGAAACAGAGGCGGGGAATCAGATATGGGGAATCAGAATTGGGGAATCAGGGGCAGGGAATCAGTGGCAGGGAATCAGAGGCGGGGAATCAGAGGCGGGGAATCAGAGGCAGGGAATCAGACACGGGGAATCAGAGGCGGGGAATCAGAGATGGGGAATCAGAGGCGGGGAATCAGAGGCAGGGAATCGGACTCCGGGAATCAGAGTCGGGGAATCAGAGCTGGGGAATCAGAGGCGGGGAATCAGAGTTGGGGAATCAGAGGCGGGGAATCAGATATGGGGAAATAGAGGCGGGGAATCAGATATGGGGAATCAGAGGTGTGGAATCAGAGGTTGGGAATCAGAGGCAGGGAATCAGAGTCGGGGAAACAGAGGCGGGTAATCAGATATGGGGAATCAGAGGTGGCGAATCAAACGCGGTGAAACAGAGATGGGGAATCAGGGCAGGGAATCAGAGGCAGGGAGTCAAACACGGGGAATCAGAGCTGGGGAATCAGAGGCGGGGAATCAGAGTTGGGAATCAGAGGCGGGGAATCAGAGGCGGGGAAACAGAGGCGGGGAATCAGATATGGGGAATCAGAGGTGGGGAATCCGAGGTTGGGAATCAGAGGCAGGGAATCAGAGGCGGGGAATCAGAGGCGGGGAATCAGAGGAAGGGAATCAGATGTGCGGAATCGGAGATGGGGAATCAGAGGCAGGGAATCAGAGGCGGGGAATCAGATGCTGGGAATAAGAGGCCGGGAATCAGAGGTGGGGAATCAGATATGGGGAATCAGAGGTGGCGAATCAAAGGCGGTGAATCAGAGATGGGGAATCAGAGGCGGGGAATCAGAGGCAGGGAATCAGATGCGGGGAATCAGAGGCGGGGAATAAGAGCTGGCGAATCAGAGGCTGGGAATCAGAGGTGGGCAATCAGAGGCGGGGAATCAGATATGGGGTATCAGAGGCGGGGAATCAGAGGCGGGGAAACAGAGGCGGGGAATCAAATATAGGGAATCAGAGGTGGGGAATCAGAGGTTGTGAATCAGAGATGGGGAATCAAGGCGGGGAATCAGAGGCAGGGAATCAGACGCGGGGAATCAGAGGCGGGGATTCAGAGCTGGGGAATCAGAGGCGGGGAATCAGAGTTGGGGAATCAGAGGCATGGAATCAGATATGGGGAATCAGAGGCGGGGAATCAGAGGCGGGGAAACAGAGGCGGGGAATCAGATGTGGGGAATCAGAGGTGGGGAATCAGGGGCAGGGAATCAGTGGCAGGGAATCAGAGGCGGGGAATCAGAGGCGGGGAATCAAAGGCAGGGAATCAGACACGGGGAATCAGAGGCGGGGAATCAGAGATGGGGAATCAGAGGCGGGGAATCAGAGGCAGGGAATCGGATGCCGGGAATCAGAGTCGGGGAATCAGAGCTGGGGAATCAGAGGCGGGGAATCAGAGTTGGGGAATCAGAGGCGGGGAATCAGATATGGGGAAATAGAGGCGGGGAATCAGATATGGGGAATCAGAGGAGTGGAATCAGAGGTTGGGAATCAGAGGCAGGGAATCAGAGTCGGGGAAACAGAGGCGGGGAATCAGATATGGGGAATCAGAGGTGGCGAATCAAAGGCGGTGAAACAGAGATGGGGAATCAGGGCAGGGAATCAGAGGCAGGGAATCAAACACGGGGAATCAGAGCTGGGGAATCAGAGGCGGGGAATCAGAGTTGGGAATCAGAGGCGGGGAATCTGAGGCGGGGAAACAGAGGCGGGGAATCAGATATGGGGAATCAGAGGTGGGGAATCCGAGGTTGGGAATCAGAGGCAGGGAATCAGAGGCGGAAAATCAGAGGCGGGGAATCAGAGAAAGGGAATCAGATGTGCGGAATCGGAGATGGGGAATCAGAGGCAGGGAATCAGAGGCGGGGAATCAGAGGCGGGGAATCAGAGGCCGGGAATCAGATATGGGGAAACAGAGGCGGGGAATCCGAGGCGGGGAAACAGAGGCGGGGAATCAGATATGGGGAATCAGAGGTGGGGAATCAGAGGCAGGGAATCAGAGGCTTGGAATCAGATGCAGGGAATCAGATGCGGGGAATCAGAGGCGGGGAATTAGAGCTGGGGAATCAGAGGTGGGGAATCAGATTTGGGGAATCAGAGGCGGGGACTTAGATATTGGGAAACAGAGGCGGGGAATCAGAGGCGGGGAAACCCAGGCGGGGAATCAGATATGGGTTATCAGAGGTGGGGAATCAGAGGCAAGGAATCAGATGTGCGGAATCAGAGATGGGGAATCAGAGGCAGGGAATCAGAATCAGAAGCAGGGAATCAGAGGCCGGGAATCAGAGGCCGGAATCAGATGCTGGGAATCAGAGGCCTGGAATCAGAGGCGGGGAATCAGAGGCAGGGAATCAGATGCGGGGAATCAGAGGCGGGGAATCAGAGCTGGGGAATCAGAGGCGGGGTATTAGAGTTGGGGAATCAGAGGCGGGGAATCAGATATGGGGAAACAGAGGTGGGGAATCAGAGGCGGGGAAACAGAGGCAGGGAATCAGATATGGGGAATCAGAGGCGGGGAATCAGAGGTGGGGAATCATAGGCAGGGAATCGGATGTGCGGAATCAGAGATGGGGAATCAGAGGCTGGGAATCAGAGGTGGTGAATCAGAGATGGGGAATCAGAGGCGGAGAATCAGAGGCAGGGAATCAGACGCGGGGAATCAGAGGTGGGCAATCAGAGGCGGGGAATCAGATATGGGGAATCAGAGGCGGGGAATCAGAGGCGGGGAAACAGAGGCGGGGAATCAGATATGGGGAATCAGAGGTGGGGCATCAGAGGTTGTGAATCACAGATGGGGAATCAGAGGCGGGGAATCAGAGGCAGGGAATCAGACGCGGGGAATCAGAGGCGGGGATTCAGAGCTGGGGAATCAGAGGCTGGGAATCAGAGTTGGGGAATCAGAGGCGGGGAATCAGATATGGGGAATCAGAGGCAGGGAATCAGAGGCGGGAAAACAGAGGCGGGGAATCAGATATGGGATATCAGAGGCGGGGAATCAGAGGCAGGGAATCAGACACGGGGAATCAGAGGCGGGGATTCAGAGATGGGGAATCAGAGGAGGGGAATCAGAGGCGGGGAATCAAAGGAAGGGAATCAGATACGGGGAATCAGAGGTGGGGAATCAGAGATGGGGAATCAGAGGCGGGGAATCACAGGCAGGGAATCAGACGCGGGGAATCAGAGGCGGGGAATCAGAGCTGGGGAATCAGAGGCGGGGAATCAGAGGCGGGGAATCAAAGGAAGGGAATCAGATACGGGGAATCAGAGGTGGGGAATCAGAGATGGGGAATCAGTGGCAGGGAATCAGAGGCGGGGAATCAGAGGCGGGGAATCAAAGGAAGGGAATCAGATACGGGGAATCAGAGGTGGGGAATCAGAGATGGGGAATCAGAGGCGGGGAATCACAGGCAGGGAATCAGACGCGGGGAATCAGAGGCGGGGAATCAGAGCTGGGGAATCAGAGGTGGGGAATCAGAGTCGGGGAATCATAGGCAGGGAATCGGTTGTGCGGAATCAGAGATGGGGAATCAGATGTGGGGAATCAGAGGCAGTGAATCAGACGCGGGGAAACAGAGGCGGGGAATCAAATATAGGGAATCAGAGGTGAGGAATCAGAGGTTGTGAATCAGAGATGGGGAATCAAGGCGGGGAATCAGAGGCAGGGAATCAGACGCGGGGAATCAGAGGCGGGGATTCAGAACTGGGGAATCAGAGGCGGTGAATCAGAGTTGGGGAATCAGAGGCAGGGAATCAGATATGGGGAATCAGAGGTGGGGAATCAGAGGCGGGGAAACAGAGGCGGGGAATCAGATATGGGGAATCAGAATTGGGGAATCAGGGGCAGGGAATCAGTGGCAGGGAATCAGAGGCGGGGAATCAGAGGCGGGGAATCAGAGGCAGGGAATCAGACACGGGGAATCAGAGGCGGGGAATTAGAGATGGGGAATCAGAGGCGGGGAATCAGAGGCAGGGAATCGGACTCCGGGAATCAGAGTCGGGGAATCAGAGCTGGGGAATCAGAGGCGGGGAATCAGAGTTGGGGAATCAGAGGCGGGGAATCAGATATGGGGAAATAGAGGCGGGGAATCAGATATGGGGAATCAGAGGTGTGGAATCAGAGGTTGGGAATCAGAGGCAGGGAATCAGAGTCGGGGAAACAGAGGCGGGTAATCAGATATGGGGAATCAGAGGTGGCGAATCAAACGCGGTGAAACAGAGATGGGGAATCAGGGCAGGGAATCAGAGGCAGGGAGTCAAACACGGGGAATCAGAGCTGGGGAATCAGAGGCGGGGAATCAGAGTTGGGAATCAGAGGCGGGGAATCAGAGGCGGGGAAACAGAGGCGGGGAATCAGATATGGGGAATCAGAGGTGGGGAATCCGAGGTTGGGAATCAGAGGCAGGGAATCAGAGGCGGGGAATCAGAGGCGGGGAATCAGAGGAAGGGAATCAGATGTGCGGAATCGGAGATGGGGAATCAGAGGCAGGGAATCAGAGGCGGGGAATCAGATGCTGGGAATAAGAGGCCGGGAATCAGAGGTGGGGAATCAGATATGGGGAATCAGAGGTGGCGAATCAAAGGCGGTGAATCAGAGATGGGGAATCAGAGGCGGGGAATCAGAGGCAGGGAATCAGATGCGGGGAATCAGAGGCGGGGAATAAGAGCTGGCGAATCAGAGGCTGGGAATCAGAGGTGGGCAATCAGAGGCGGGGAATCAGATATGGGGTATCAGAGGCGGGGAATCAGAGGCGGGGAAACAGAGGCGGGGAATCAAATATAGGGAATCAGAGGTGGGGAATCAGGGGTTGTGAATCAGAGATGGGGAATCAAGGCGGGGAATCAGAGGCAGGGAATCAGACGCGGGGAATCAGAGGCGGGGATTCAGAGCTGGGGAATCAGAGGCGGGGAATCAGAGTTGGGGAATCAGAGGCAGAGAATCAGATATGGGGAATCAGAGGCGGGGAATCAGAGGCGGGGAATCAGAGGCGGGGAATCAAAGGCAGGGAATCAGACACGGGGAATCAGAGGCGGGGAATCAGAGATGGGGAATCAGAGGTGGGGAATCAGAGGCAGGGAATCGGATGCCGGGAATCAGAGTCGGGGAATCAGAGCTGGGGAATCAGAGGCGGGGAATCAGAGGCGGGCAATCAGATGTGGGGAATCAGAGGTGGGGAATCAGGGGCAGGGAATCAGTGGCAGGGAATCAGAGGCGGGGTATCAGAGGCGGGGAATCAAAGGCAGGGAATCAGACACGGGGAATCAGAGGCGGGGAATCAGAGATGGGGAATCAGAGGCGGGGAATCAGAGGCAGGGAATCGGATGCCGGGAATCAGAGTCGGGGAATCAGAGCTGGGGAATCAGAGGCGGGGAATCAGAGTTGGGGAATCAGAGGCGGGGAATCAGATATGGGGAAATAGAGGCGGGGAATCAGATATGGGGAAAGAGAGGTGTGGAATCAGAGGTTGGGAATCAGAGGCAGGGAATCAGAGTCGGGGAAACATAGGCGGGGAATCAGATATGGGGAATCAGAGGTGGCGAATCAAAGGCGGTGAAACAGAGATGGGGAATCAGGGCAGGGAATCAGAGGCAGGGAATCAAACACGGGGAATCAGAGCTGGGGAATCAGAGGCGGGGAATCAGAGTTGGGAATCAGAGGCGGGGAATCTGAGGCGGGGAAACAGAGGCGGGGAATCAGATATGGGGAATCAGAGGTGGGGAATCCGAGGTTGGGAATCAGAGGCAGGGAATCAGAGGCGGAAAATCAGAGGCGGGGAATCAGAGGGAGGGAATCAGATGTGCGGAATCGGAGATGGGGAATCAGAGGCAGGGAATCAGAGGCGGGGAATCAGAGGCGGGGAATCAGAGGCCGGGAATCAGATATGGGGAAACAGAGGCGGGGAATCAGATATGGGGAATCAGAGGTGGGGAATCAGAGTTTGGGAATCAGAGGCAGGGAATCAGAGGCTTGGAATCAGATGCAGGGAATCAGATGCGGGGAATCAGAGGCGGGGAATCAGAGCTGGGGAATCAGAGGTGGGGAATCAGATTTGGGGAATCAGAGGCGGGGACTTAGATATTGGGAAACAGAGGCGGGGAATCAGAGGCGGGGAAACCCAGGCAGGGAATCAGATATGGGGAATCAGAGGTGGGGAATCAGAGGCAAGGAATCAGATGTGCGGAATCAGAGATGGGGAATCAGAGGCAGGGAATCAGAATCAGAAGCAGGGAATCAGAGGCCGGGAATCAGAGGCCGGAATCAGATGCTGGGAATCAGAGGCCTGGAATCAGAGGCGGGGAATCAGAGGCAGGGAATCAGATGCGGGGAATCAGAGGCGGGGAATCAGAGCTGGGGAATCAGAGGCGGGGTATTAGAGTTGGGGAATCAGAGGCGGGGAATCAGATATGGGGAAACAGAGGTGGGGAATCAGAGGCGGGGAAACAGAGGCAGGGAATCAGATATGGGGAATCAGAGGCGGGGAATCAGAGGTGGTGAATCATAGGCAGGGAATCGGATGTGCGGAATCAGAGATGGGGAATCAGAGGCTGGGAATCAGAGGTGGTGAATCAGAGATGGGGAATCAGAGGCGGGGAATCAGAGGCAGGGAATCAGACGCGGGGAATCAGAGGTGGGCAATCAGAGGCGGGGAATCAGAGGCAGGGAATCAGACGCGGGGAATCAGAGGTGGGCAATCAGAGGCGGGGAATCAGATATGGGGAATCAGAGGCGGGGAATCAGAGGCGGGGAAACAGAGGCGGGGAATGAGATATGGGGAATCAGAGGTGGGGCATCAGAGGTTGTGAATCACAGGTGGGGAATCAGAGGCGGGGAATCAGAGGCAGGGAATCAGACGCGGGGAATCAGAGGCGGGGATTCAGAGCTGGGGAATCAGAGGCTGGGAATCAGAGTTGGGGAATCAGAGGCGGGGAATCAGATATGGGGAATCAGAGGCAGGGAATCAGAGGCGGGAAAACAGAGGCGGGGATCAGATATGGGGAATCAGAGGCGGGGAATCAGAGGCAGGGAATCAGACACGGGGAATCAGAGGCGGGGAATCAGAGATGGGGAATCAGAGGCGGGGAATCAGAGGCAGGGAATCGGATGCCGGGAATCAGAGGCAGGAAATCAGAGCTGGGGAATCAGAGGCGGGGAATCAGAGTTGGGGAATCAGAGGCGGCGAAGCAGATAGGGGGAAATAGAGGCGGGGAATCTGATATGGGGAATCAGAGGCGGGGAATCAGATATGGGGAATCAGAGGCTGGGAATCAGAGGTGGGGAATCAGGGGCGGGGAATCAGTGGCAGGGAATCAGAGGCGGGGAATCAGAGGCGGGGAATCAAAGGAAGGGAATCAGACACGGGGAATCAGAGGTGGGGAATCAGAGATCGGGAATCAGAGGCGGGGAATCACAGGCAGCGAATCAGACGCGGGGAATCAGAGGCGGGGAATCAGAGCTGGGGAATCAGAGGTGGGGAATCAGAGTCGGGGAATCATAGGCAGGGAATCGGTTGTGCGGAATCAGAGATGGGGAATCAGATGTGGGGAATCAGAGGCAGTGAATCAGAGGCGGGGAAACAGAGGCGGGGAATCAAATATAGGGAATCAGATGTGGGGAATCAGAGGTTGTGAATCAGAGATGGGGAATCAAGGCGGGGAATCAGAGGCAGGGAATCAGACGCGGGGAATCAGAGGCGGGGATTCAGAGCTGGGGAATCAGAGGCGGTGAATCAGAGTTGGGGAATCAGAGGCAGGGAATCAGATATGGGGAATCAGAGGTGGGGAATCAGAGGCGGGGAAACAGAGGCGGGGAATCAGATATGGGGAATCAGAATTGGGGAATCAGGGGCAGGGAATCAGTGGCAGGAAATCAGAGGCGGGGAATCAGAGGCGGGGAATCAGAGGCAGGGAATCAGACACGGGGAATCAGAGGCGGGGAATCAGAGATGGGGAATCAGAGGCGGGGAATCAGAGGCAGGGAATCGGACTCCGGGAATCAGAGTCGGGGAATCAGAGCTGGGGAATCAGAGGCGGGGAATCAGAGTTGGGGAATCAGAGGCGGGGAATCAGATATGGGGAAATAGAGGCGGGGAATCAGATATGGGGAATCAGAGGTGTGGAATCAGAGGTTGGGAATTAGAGGCAGGGAATCAGAGTCGGGGAAACAGAGGCGGGTAATCAGATATGGGGAATCAGAGGTGGCGAATCAAAGGCGGTGAAACAGAGATGGGGAATCAGGGCAGGGAATCAGAGGCAGGGAATCAAACACGGGGAATCAGAACTGGGGAATCAGAGGCGGGGAATCAGAGTTGGGAATCAGAGGCGGGGAATCAGAGGCGGGGAAACAGAGGCGGGGAATCAGATATGGGGAATCAGAGGTGGGGAATCCGAGGTTGGGAATCAGAGGCAGGGAATCAGAGGCGGGGAATCAGAGGCGGGGAATCAGAGGAAGGGAATCAGATGTGCGGAATCGGAGATGGGGAATCAGAGGCAGGGAATCAGAGGCGGGGAATCAGAGGCGGGGAATCAGAGGCCGGGAATCAGATATGGGGAAACAGAGGCGGGGAATCCGAGGCGGGGAAACAGAGGCGGGGAATCAGATATGGGGAATCAGAGGTGGGGAATCAGAGGTTGGGAATCAGAGGCAGGGAATCAGAGGCTTGGAATCAGATGCAGGGAATCAGATGCGGGGAATCAGAGGCGGGGAATCAGAGCTGGGGAATCAGAGGTGGGGAATCAGATTTGGGGAATCAGAGGCGGGGACTTAGATATTGAAAAACAGAGGCGGGGAATCAGAGGCGGGGAAACCCAGGCGGGGAATCAGATATGGGGAATCAGAGGTGGGGAATCAGAGGCAAGGAATCAGATGTGCGGAATCAGAGATGGGGAATCAGAGGCAGGGAATCAGAATCAGAAGCAGGGAATCAGAGGCCGGGAATTAGAGGCCGGAATCAGATGCTGGGAATCAGAGGCTTGGAATCAGATGCGGGGATTCAGAGGCAGGGAATCAGATGCGGGGAATCAGAGGCGGGGAATCAGAGCTGGGGAATCAGAGGCGGGGTATTAGAGTTGGGGAATCAGAGGCGGGGAATCAGATATGGGGAAACAGAGGTGAGGAATCAGAGGCGGGGAAACAGAGGCAGGGAATCAGATATGGGGAATCAGATGCGGGGAATCAGAGGTGGGGAATCAGAGGCGGGGAATCAGAGGCGGGGAATCAGAGGCGGGGAATCAGAAGTGGGGAATCAGAGGTGGGGAATCAGAGGCGGGGAATCAGAGGCGGGGAATCAGAGGCGGGCAATCAGATGCAGGGAATCAGAGGCAGGGAATCAGAGGCAGGGAACCAGACGCAGGGAATCAAATGAAGGGAATCTGATGCAGGGAATCTGAGGCAGGGAATCTGAGGCAGGGAATCTGTGGTGGGGAATCAGAGGCGGGAAAACAGGCGGTTAAACAGAGGCGGGTAAACATAGGCGGGGATTCAGAGGCGTGGATTCAGAGGCGGGAAATCAGAGGCGGGGAAAGATATGTGGGGAAAAGTAGGCCAGGAAAGTTGAGCGGAAAGGGAGGCATTGAATCAGAGGCGGGGAATCAGAGGCAGGGAATCAGAAGCGGGGAATCAGAGGTGGGGAATCAGAGGCGGGGAATCAGAGGCGGAGAATCAGAGGTGGGCAATCAGATGCAGGGAATCAGAGGCAGGGAATCAGAGGCAGGGAATCAGAGGCATGGAATCTGAGGCAGGGAATCTGAGGTGGGGAATCAGAGGCGGGGAAACAGGTGGGTAAACAGAGGCGGGTAAACATAGGCGGGGAATCAGAGGCGCGGAATCAGAGGCGGGGAATCAGAGGCAGGGAATCAGAGGCGGGGAATCAGAGGCGGGGAATCAGATGCGGGGAATCAGAGGTGGGGAATCAGAGGCGGGGTATCAGAGTAGGGGAATCAGAGGCGGGGAATCAGAGGCGGGGAATCAGAGGCGGGGAATCAGAGGCGTGCAATCAGAGGCGGGGAATCAGAGGTGGGGAATCAGAAGTGTGGAATCAGAGGCGGGGAAACAGAGGCGGGGAATCAGATATGGGGAATCAGAGGTGGGGCATCAGAGGTTGTGAATCACAGATGGGGAATCAGAGGCGGGGAATCAGAGGCAGGGAATCAGACGCGGGGAATCAGAGGCGGGGATTCAGAGCTGGGAAATCAGAGGCGGGGAATCAGAGTTGGGGAATCAGAGGCGGGGAATCAGATATGGGGAATCAGAGGCAGGGAATCAGAGGCGGGAAAACAGAGGCGGGGAATCAGATATGGGGAATCAGAGGCGGGGAATCAGAGGCAGGGAATTAGACACGGGGAATCAGAGGCGGGGAATCAGAGATGGGGAATCAGAGGCGGGGAATCAGAGGCAGGGAATCGGATGCCGGGAATCAGAGGCGGGAAATCAGAGCTGGGTAATCAGAGGCGGGGAATCAGAGTTGGGGAATCAGAGGCGGCGAAGCAGATATGGGGAAATAGAGGCGGGGAATCAGATATGGGGAATCAGAGGCGGGGAATCAGATATGGGGAATCAGCGGCTGGGAATCAGAGGGGGGGAAACAGAGGCGGGGAATAAGATATGGGGAATCAGAGGTGGGGAATCAGGGGCGGGGAATCAGTGGCAGGGAATCAGAGGCGGAGAATCAGAGGCGGGGGATCAAAGGAAGGGAATCAGACACGGGGAATCAGAGGTGCGGAATCAGAGATGGGGAATCAGAGGCGGGGAATCACAGGCAGGGAATCAGACGCGGGGAATCAGAGGCGGGGAATCAGAGCTGGGGAATCAGAGGTGGGGAATCAGAGTCGGGGAATCAGAGGCAGGGAATCGGTTGTGCGGAATCAGAGATGGGGAATCAGATGTGGGGAATCAGAGGCAGTGAATCAGAGATGGGGAAACAGAGGCGGGGAATCAGAGGCAGGAAATTAGACAGGGATTCAGAGGCTGGGAATCAGACGGGGGGAATCAAAGGCGGGGAATCAGAGCTGGTGAATCAGAGGCAGGGAATCAGAGTTGGGGATTCAGAGGCGGGGAATCAGATATGGGGAAACAGAGGCGGGGAATGAGAGGCGGGCAAGCAGAGGCGGGGAATTAGATATGGGGAATCAGAGGTGGGAAATCAGACATGGGGAATCGGATGCGGGGAATCAGAGGCTGGGAATCAGAGCTGGGGAATCAGACGTGGGGAATCAGAGTTGGGGCATCAGAGGTGGGGAATTAGATATGGGAAACAGAGGCGGGGAATCAGAGGCGGGGAAACAGAGGCGGGGAATCAGATATGGGGAATCAGAGGTGGGGCATCAGAGGTTGTGAATCACAGATGGGGAATCAGAGGCGGGGAATCAGAGGCAGGGAATCAGACGCGGGGAATCAGAGGCGGGGATTCAGAGCTGGGGAATCAGAGGCTGGGAATCAGAGTTGGGGAATCAGAGGCGGGGAATCAGATATGGGGAATCAGAGGCAGGGAATCAGAGGCGGGAAAACAGAGGCGGGGAATCAGATATGGGGAATCAGAGGCGGGGAATCAGAGGCAGGGAATCAGACACGGGGAATCAGAGGCGGGGAATCAGAGATGGGGAATCAGAGGCGGGGAATCAGAGGCAGGGAATCGGATGCCGGGAATCAGAGGCGGGAAATCAGAGCTGGGGAATCAGAGGCGGGGAATCAGAGTTGGGGAATCAGAGGCGGCGAAGCTGATATGGGGAAATAGAGGCGGGGAATCAGATATGGGGAATCAGAGGCGGGGAATCAGATATGGGGAATCAGAGGCTGGGAATCAGAGGGGGGGAAACAGAGGCGGGGAATAAGATATGGGGAATCAGAGGTGGGGAATCAGGGGCGGGGAATCAGTGGCAGGGAATCAGAGGCGGGGAATCAGAGGCGGGGAATCAAAGGAAGGGAATCAGACACGGGGAATCAGAGGTGGGGAATCAGAGATCGGGAATCAGAGGCGGGGAATCACAGGCAGGGAATCAGACGCGGGGAATCAGAGGCGGGGAATCAGAGCTGGGGAATCAGAGGTGGGGAATAAGAGTCGGGGAATCATAGGCAGGGAATCGGTTGTGCGGAATCAGAGATGGGGAATCAGATGTGGGGAATCAGAGGCAGTGAATCAGAGGCGGGGAAACAGAGGCGGGGAATCAAATATAGGGAATCAGAGGTGGGGAATCAGAGGTTGTGAATCAGAGATGGGGAATCAAGGCGGGGAATCAGAGGCAGGGAATCAGACGCGGGGAATCAGAGGCGGGGATTCAGAGCTGGGGAATCAGAGGCGGTGAATCAGAGTTGGGGAATCAGAGGCAGGGAATCAGATATGGGGAATCAGAGGTGGGGAATCAGAGGCGGGGAAACAGAGGCGGGGAATCAGATATGGGGAATCAGAATTGGGGAATCAGGGGCAGGGAATCAGTGGCAGGGAATCAGAGGCGGGGAATAAGAGGCGGGGAATCAGAGGCAGGGAATCAGACACGGGGAATCAGAGGCGGGGAATCAGAGATGGGGAATCAGAGGCGGGGAATCAGAGGCAGGGAATCGGACTCCGGGAATCAGAGTCGGGGAATCAGAGCTGGGGAATCAGAGGCGGGGAATCAGAGTTGGGGAATCAGAGGCGGGGAATCAGATATGGGGAAATAGAGGCGGGGAATCAGATATGGGGAATCAGAGGTGTGGAATCAGAGGTTGGGAATCAGAGGCAGGGAATCAGAGTCGGGGAAACAGAGGCGGGTAATCAGATATGGGGAATCAGAGGTGGCGAATCAAAGGCGGTGAAACAGAGATGGGGAATCAGGGCAGGGAATCAGAGGCAGGGAATCAAACACGGGGAATCAGAACTGGGGAATCAGAGGCGGGGAATCAGAGTTGGGAATCAGAGGCGGGGAATCAGAGGCGGGGAAACAGAGGCGGGGAATCAGATATGGGGAATCAGAGGTGGGGAATCCGAGGTTGGGAATCAGAGGCAGGGAATCAGAGGCGGGGAATCAGAGGCGGGGAATCAGAGGAAGGGAATCAGATGTGCGGAATCGGAGATGGGGAATCAGAGGCAGGGAATCAGAGGCGGGGAATCAGAGGCGGGGAATCAGAGGCCGGGAATCAGATATGGGGTAACAGAGGCGGGGAATCCGAGGCGGGGAAACAGAGGCGGGGAATCAGATATGGGGAATCAGAGGTGGGGAATCAGAGGTTGGGAATCAGAGGCAGGGAATCAGAGGCTTGGAATCAGATGCAGGGAATCAGATGCGGTGAATCAGAGGCGGGGAATCAGAGCTGGGGAATCAGAGGTGGGGAATCAGATTTGGGGAATCAGAGGCGGGGACTTAGATATTGGGAAACAGAGGCGGGGAATCAGAGGCGGGGAAACCCAGGCGGGGAATCAGATATGGGGAATCAGAGGTGGGGAATCAGAGGCAAGGAATCAGATGTGCGGAATCAGAGATGGGGAATCAGAGGCAGGGAATCAGAATCAGAAGCAGGGAATCAGAGGCCGGGAATTAGAGGCCGGAATCAGATGCTGGGAATCAGAGGCCTGGAATCAGAGGCGGGGATTCAGAGGCAGGGAATCAGATGCGGGGAATCAGAGGCGGGGAATCAGAGCTGGGGAATCAGAGGCGGGGTATTAGAGTTGGGGAATCAGAGGCGGGGAATCAGATATGGGGAAACAGAGGTGGGGAATCAGAGGCGGGGAAACAGAGGCAGGGAATCAGATATGGGGAATCAGAGGCGGGGAATCAGAGGTGGGGAATCAGAGGCGGGGAATCAGAGGCGGGGAATCAGAGGCGGGGAATCAGAAGTGGGGAATCAGAGGTGGGGAATCAGAGGCGGGGAATCAGAGGCGGGGAATCAGAGGCGGGCAATCAGATGCAGGGAATCAGAGGCAGGGAATCAGAGGCAGGGAACCAGACGCAGGGAATCAAATGAAGGGAATCTGATGCAGGGAATCTGAGGCAGGGAATCTGAGGCAGGGAATCTGTGGTGGGGAATCAGAGGCGGGAAAACAGGCGGTTAAACAGAGGCGGGTAAACATAGGCGGGGATTCAGAGGCGTGGATTCAGAGGCGGGAAATCAGAGGCGGGGAAAGATATGTGGGGAAAAGTAGGCCAGGAAAGTTGAGCGGAAAGGGAGGCATTGAATCAGAGGCAGGGAATCAGAGGCAGGGAATCAGAAGCGGGGAATCAGAGGTGGGGAATCAGAGGCGGGGAATCAGAGGCGGAGAATCAGAGGCGGGCAATCAGATGCAGGGAATCAGAGGCAGGGAATCAGAGGCAGGGAATCAGAGGCATGGAATCTGAGGCAGGGAATCTGAGGTGGGGAATCAGAGGCGGGGAAACAGGTGGGTAAACAGAGGCGGGTAAACATAGGCGGGGAATCAGAGGCGCGGAATCAGAGGCGGGGAATCAGAGGCAGGGAATCAGAGGCGGGGAATCAGAGGCGGGGAATCAGATGCGGGGAATCAGAGGTGGGGAATCAGAGGCGGGGTATCAGAGTAGGGGAATCAGAGGCGGGGAATCAGAGGCGGGGAATCAGAGGCGGGGAATCAGAGGCGTGCAATCAGAGGCGGGGAATCAGAGGTGGGGAATCAGAAGTGTGGAATCAGAGGCGGGGAAACAGAGGCGGGGAATCAGATATGGGGAATCAGAGGTGGGGCATGAGAGGTTGTGAATCACAGATGGGGAATCAGAGGCGGGGAATCAGAGGCAGGGAATCAGATGCGGGGAATCAGAGGCGGGGATTCAGAGCTGGGAAATCAGAGGCGGGGAATCAGAGTTGGGGAATCAGAGGCGGGGAATCAGATATGGGGAATCAGAGGCAGGGAATCAGAGGCGGGAAAACAGAGGCGGGG
Organism: Narcine bancroftii; assembly: GCF_036971445.1. Classification (NCBI taxonomy): domain Eukaryota; kingdom Metazoa; phylum Chordata; class Chondrichthyes; order Torpediniformes; family Narcinidae; genus Narcine; species Narcine bancroftii. The sequence goes on along the minus strand of NC_091474.1, from coordinate 105,933,974 downwards.
AATCAGATATGGGGAATCAGAGGCGGGGAATCAGAGGCAGTGAATCAGAGATGGGGAATCAGAGGCGGGGAATCAGAGGCAGGAAATTAGACAGGGATTCAGAGGCTGGGAATCAGACGGGGGAATCAAAGGCGGGGAATCAGAGCTGGTGAATCAGAGGCAGGGAATCAGAGTTGGGGATTCAGAGGCGGGGAATCAGATATGGGGAAAGAGAGGCGGGGAATGAGAGGCGGGCAAGCTGAGGCGGGGAATTAGATATGGGGAATCAGAGGTGGGAAATCAGACATGGGGAATCGGATGCGGGGAATCAGAGGCTGGGAATCAGAGCTGGGGAATTAGATGTGGGGAATCAGAGTTGGGGCATCAGAGGTGGGGAATTAGATATGGGAAACAGAGGCGGGGAATCAGAGGCGGGGAAACAGAGGCGGGGAATCAGATATGGGGAATCAGAGGTGGGGCATCAGAGGTTGTGAATCACAGATGGGGAATCAGAGGCGGGGAATCAGAGGCAGGGAATCAGACGCGGGGAATCAGAGGCGGGGATTCAGAGCTGGGGAATCAGAGGCTGGGAATCAGAGTTGGGGAATCAGAGGCGGGGAATCAGATATGGGGAATCAGAGGCAGGGAATCAGAGGGGGGAAAACAGAGGCGGGGAATCAGATATGGGGAATCAGAGGCGGGGAATCAGAGGCAGGGAATCAGACACGGGGAATCAGAGGCGGGGAATCAGAGATGGGGAATCAGAGGCGGGGAATCAGAGGCAGGGAATCGGATGCCGGGAATCAGAGGCGGGAAATCAGAGCTGGGGAATCAGAGGCGGGGAATCAGAGTTGGGGAATCAGAGGCGGCGAAGCAGATATGGGGAAATAGAGGCGGGGAATCAGATATGGGGAATCAGAGGCGGGGAATCAGATATGGGGAATCAGAGGCTGGGAATCAGAGGGGGGGAAACAGAGGCGGGGAATAAGATATGGGGAATCAGAGGTGGGGAATCAGGGGCGGGGAATCAGTGGCAGGGAATCAGAGGCGGGGAATCAGAGGCGGGGAATCAAAGGAAGGGAATCAGACACGGGGAATCAGAGGTGGGGAATCAGAGATCGGGAATCAGAGGCGGGGAATCACAGGCAGGGAATCAGACGCGGGGAATCAGAGGCGGGGAATCAGAGCTGGGGAATCAGAGGTGGGGAATCAGAGTCGGGGAATCATAGGCAGGGAATCGGTTGTGCGGAATCAGAGATGGGGAATCAGATGTGGGGAATCAGAGGCAGTGAATCAGAGGCGGGGAAACAGAGGCGGGGAATCAAATATAGGGAATCAGAGGTGGGGAATCAGAGGTTGTGAATCAGAGATGGGGAATCAAGGCGGGGAATCAGAGGCAGGGAATCAGACGCGGGGAATCAGAGGCGGGGATTCAGAGCTGGGGAATCAGAGGCGGTGAATCAGAGTTGGGGAATCAGAGGCAGGGAATCAGATATGGGGAATCAGAGGTGGGGAATCAGAGGCGGGGAAACAGAGGCGGGGAATCAGATATGGGGAATCAGAATTGGGGAATCAGGGGCAGGGAATCAGTGGCAGGGAATCAGAGGCGGGGAATCAGAGGCGGGGAATCAGAGGCAGGGAATCAGACACGGGGAATCAGAGGCGGGGAATCAGAGATGGGGAATCAGAGGCGGGGAATCAGAGGCAGGGAATCGGACTCCGGGAATCAGAGTCGGGGAATCAGAGCTGGGGAATCAGAGGCGGGGAATCAGAGTTGGGGAATCAGAGGCCGGGAATCAGATATGGGGAAATAGAGGCGGGTAATCAGATATGGGGAATCAGAGGTGTGGAATCAGAGGTTGGGAATCAGAGGCAGGGAATCAGAGTCGGGGAAACAGAGGCGGGTAATCAGATATGGGGAATCAGAGGTGGCAAATCAAAGGCGGTGAAACAGAGATGGGGAATCAGGGCAGGGAATCAGAGGCAGGGAATCAAACACGGGGAATCAGAACTGGGGAATCAGAGGCGGGGAATCAGAGTTGGGAATCAGAGGCGGGGAATCAGAGGCGGGGAAACAGAGGCGGGGAATCAGATATGGGGAATCAGAGGTGGGGAATCCGAGGTTGGGAATCAGAGGCAGGGAATCAGAGGCGGGGAATCAGAGGCGGGGAATCAGAGGAAGGGAATCAGATGTGCAGAATCGGAGATGGGGAATCAGAGGCAGGGAATCAGAGGCGGGGAATCAGAGGCGGGGAATCAGAGGCCGGGAATCAGATATGGGGAAACAGAGGCGGGGAATCCGAGGCGGGGAAACAGAGGCGGGGAATCAGATATGGGGAATCAGAGGTGGGGAATCAGAGGTTGGGAATCAGAGGCAGGGAATCAGAGGCTTGGAATCAGATGCAGGGAATCAGATGCGGGGAATCAGAGGCGGGGAATCAGAGCTGGGGAATCAGAGATGGGGAATCAGATTTGGGGAATCAGAGGCGGGGACTTAGATATTGGGAAACAGAGGCGGGGAATCAGAGGCGGGGAAACCCAGGCGGGGAATCAGATATGGGGAATCAGAGGTGGGGAATCAGAGGCAAGGAATCAGATGTGCGGAATCAGAGATGGGGAATCAGAGGCAGGGAATCAGAATCAGAAGCAGGGAATCAGAGGCCGGGAATTAGAGGCCGGAATCAGATGCTGGGAATCAGAGGCCTGGAATCAGAGGCGGGGATTCAGAGGTAGGGAATCAGATGCGGGGAATCAGAGGCGGGGAATCAGAGCTGGGGAATCAGAGGCGGGGTATTAGAGTTGGGGAATCAGAGGCGGGGAATCAGATATGGGGAAACAGAGGTGGGGAATCAGAGGCGGGGAAACAGAGGCAGGGAATCAGATATGGGGAATCAGAGGCGGGGAATCAGAGGTGGGGAATCAGAGGCGGGGAATCAGAGGCGGGGAATCAGAGGCGGGGAATCAGAAGTGGGGAATCAGAGGTGGGGAATCAGAGGCGGGGAATCAGAGGCGGGGAATCAGAGGCGGGCAATCAGATGCAGGGAGTCAGAGGGAGGGAATCAGAGGCAGGGAACCAGACGCAGGGAATCAAATGAAGGGAATCTGATGCAGGGAATCTGAGGCAGGGAATCTGAGGCAGGGAATCTGTGGTGGGGAATCAGAGGCGGGAAAACAGGCGGTTAAACAGAGGCGGGTAAACATAGGCGGGGATTCAGAGGCGTGGATTCAGAGGCGGGAAATCAGAGGCGGGGAAAGATATGTGGGGAAAAGTAGGCCAGGAAAGTTGAGCGGAAAGGGAGGCATTGAATCAGAGGCGGGGAATCAGAGGCAGGGAATCAGAAGCGGGGAATCAGAGGTGGGGAATCAGAGGCGGGGAATCAGAGGCGGAGAATCAGAGGCGGGCAATCAGATGCAGGGAATCAGAGGCAGGGAATCAGAGGCAGGGAATCAGAGGCATGGAATCTGAGGCAGGGAATCTGAGGTGGGGAATCAGAGGCGGGGAAACAGGTGGGTAAACAGAGGCGGGTAAACATATGCGGGGAATCAGAGGCGCGGAATCAGAGGCGGGGAATCAGAGGCAGGGAATCAGAGGCGGGGAATCAGAGGCGGGGAATCAGATGCGGGGAATCAGAGGTGGGGAATCAGAGGCGGGGTATCAGAGTAGGGGAATCAGAGGCGGGGAATCAGAGGCGGGGAATCAGAGGCGGGGAATCAGAGGCGTGCAATCAAAGAGGGGAATCAGAGGTGGGGAATCAGAAGTGTGGAATCAGAGGCGGGGAAACAGAGGCGGGGAATCAGATATGGGGAATCAGAGGTGGGGCATCAGAGGTTGTGAATCACAGATGGGGAATCAGAGGCGGGGAATCAGAGGCAGGGAATCAGACGCGGGGAATCAGAGGCGGGGATTCAGAGCTGGGAAATCAGAGGCGGGGAATCAGAGTTGGGGAATCAGAGGCGGGGAATCAGATATTGGGAATCAGAGGCAGGGAATCAGAGGCGGGAAAACAGAGGCGGGGAATCAGATATGGGGAATCAGAGGCGGGGAATCAGAGGCAGTGAATTAGACACGGGGAATCAGAGGCGGGGAATCAGAGATGGGGATTCAGAGGCGGGGAATCAGAGGCAGGGAATCGGATGCCGGGAATCAGAGGCGGGAAATCAGAGCTGGGTAATCAGAGGCGGGGAATCAGAGTTGGGGAATCAGAGGCGGCGAAGCAGATATGGGGAAATAGAGGCGGGGAATCAGATATGGGGAATCAGAGGCGGGGAATCAGATATGGGGAATCAGAGGCTGGGAATCAGAGGGGGGGAAACAGAGGCGGGGAATAAGATATGGGGAATCAGAGGTGGGGAATCAGGGGCGGGGAATCAGTGGCAGGGAATCAGAGGCGGAGAATCAGAGGCGGGGAATCAAAGGAAGGGAATCAGACACGGGGAATCAGAGGTGGGGAATCAGAGATGGGGAATCAGAGGCGGGGAATCACAGGCAGGGAATCAGACGCGGGGAATCAGAGGCGGGGAATCAGAGCTGGGGAATCAGAGGTGGGGAATCAGAGTCGGGGAATCAGAGGCAGGGAATCGGTTGTGCGGAATCAGAGATGGGGAATCAGATGTGGGGAATCAGAGGCAGTGAATCAGAGATGGGGAGTCAGAGGCGGGGAATCAGAGGCAGGAAATTAGACATGGATTCAGAGGCTGGGAATCAGACGGGGGGAATCAAAGGCGGGGAATCAGAGCTGGTGAATCAGAGGCAGGGAATCAGAGTTGGGGATTCAGAGGCGGGGAATCAGATATGGGGTAACAGAGGCGGGGAATGAGAGGCGGGCAAGCAGAGGCGGGGAATTAGATGTGGGGAATCAGAGGTGGGAAATCAGACATGGGGAATCGGATGCGGGGAATCAGAGGCTGGGAATCAGAGCTGGGGAATCAGATGTGGGGAATCAGAATTGGGGCATCAGAGGTGGGGAATTAGATATGGGAAACAGAGGCGGGGAATCAGAGGCGGGGAAACAGAGGCGGGGAATCAGATATGGGGAAACAGAGGCGGGGAATCAGAGGCGGGGAAACAGAGGCGGGGAATCAGACATGGGGAATCGGATGCGGGGAATCAGAGGCGGGGAATCAGAGCTGGGGAATCAGAGGTGGGGAATCAGAGTTGGGGCATCAGAGGTGGGGAATTAGATATGGGGAAACAGAGGCGGGGAATCAGAGGCGGGGAAACAGAGGCGGGGAATCAGATATGGGGAATCAGAGGTGGGGAATCAGAGGCAGGGAATCAGATGTGCGGAATCAGAGATGGGGAATCAGAGACAGGGAATCAGAATCATAAGCGGGGAATCAGAGGCCGGGAATCAGAGGCCAGGAATCAGATACTGGTAATAAGAGGCCGGGAATCAGAGGTGGGGATTCAGAGTCTGGGAATCAGAGATGGGGATTCAGAGGCGGGGAATGAGATATGGAGAATCAGAGGCGGGGAATCAGAGGCGGGGAAACAGAGGTGGGGAATCAGATATGGGGAATCAGAGGTGGCGAATCAAAGGCGGTGAATCAGAGATGGGGAATAAGAGGCGGGGAATCAGAGTCAGGGAATCAGATGCGGGGATTCAGAGGCGGGGAATCAGATCTGGCGAATCAGAGATGGGGAATCAGAGGTGGGCAATCAGAGCCGGGGAATCAGATATGGGGAATCAGAGGCGGGGAAACAGAGGCAGGGAATCAGATATGGGGAATCAGAGGTGGGGAATCAGAGGTTGTGAATCAGAGATGGGGAATCAAGGCGGGGAAACAGAGAGAGGGAATCAGACGCGGGGAATCAGAGGCGGGGATTCAGAGCTGGGGAATCAGAGGCGGGGAATCAGAGTTGGGGAATCAGAGGCAGGGAATCAGATATGGGGAATCAGAGGCGGGGAATCAGAGGCGGGGAAACAGAGGCGGGGAATCAGATATGGGGAATCAGAGGTGGGGAATCAGGGGCAGGGAATCAGTGGCAGGGAATCAGAGGCGGGGAATCTGAGCCGGGGAATCAGAGGCAGGGAATCAGACACGGGGAATCAGAGGCGGGGAATCAGAGATGGTGAATCAGAGGCGGGGAATCAGAGGCAGGGAATCGGACGCCGGGAATCAGAGGCGGGGAATCAGAGCTGGGGAATCAGAGGCGGGGAATCAGAGTCGGGGAATCAGAGGCGGGGAATCAGATATGGGGAAATAGAGGCGGGGAATCAGATATGGGGAATCAGAGGTGTGGAATCAGAGGTTGGGAATCAGAGGCAGGGAATCAGAGGCGGGGAAACAGAGGCGGAGAATCAGATATGGGGAATCAGAGGTGGCGAATCAAAGGCGGTGAAACAGAGATGGGGAATCAGGGCAGGGAATCAGAGGCAGGGAATCAGAGCTGGGGAAACAGAGGCGGGGAATCAGATATGGGGAATCAGAGGTGGGGAATCAGGGGCGGGGAATCAGTTGCAGGGAATCAGAGCTGGGGAATCAGAGGTGGGGAATCAGAGCTGGGGAAACAGAGGCGGGGAATCAGATATGGGGAATCAGAGGTGGGGAATCAGGGGCGGGGAATAGTGGCAGGGAATCAGAGGCCGGGAATAAAAGGCGGGGAATCAGAGCTGGGGAATCAGAGGCGGGGAATCAGAGTTGGGGAATCAGAGGAGGGGAATCAGATATGGGGAAACAGAGGCCGGGAATCAGAGGCAGGGAAACAGAGGCGGGGAATCAGATATGGGGAATCAGAGGTGGGGAATTTGAGGTTGCGAATCAGAGGCGGGGAATCAGAGGCGGGGAATCAGAGGCAGGGAATCGGATGTGCGGAATCAGAGATGGGGAATCAGAGGTGGGGATTCAGAGGTGGTGAATCAGAAAAGGGGAATCAGAGGCTGGGAATCAGAGGCAGGGAATCAGACGCAGGGAATCAGAGGCGGGGAATCATAGCTGGCGAATTAGAGGAGGGGAATCAGAGTTGGGGAATCAGAGGTGGGGAATCAGATATGGGGAAACAGTCGGGGAATCAGAGGTGGGGAAACAGAGGCGGGGAATCAGATATGGGGAATCAGAGGTGGGGAATCAGAGGCAGGGAATCAGATGTGCGGAATCAGAGATGGGGAATCAGAGGCAGGGAATCAGAATCAGAAGCAGGGAATCAGAGGCCGGGAATCAGAGGCCGGAATCAGATGCTGGGAATCAGAGGCCTGGAATCAGAGGCACGGAATCAGAGGCAGGGAATCTGATGCGGGGAATCAGAGGCGGGGAATCAGAGCTGGGGAATCATAGGCAGGGTATTAGAGTTGGGGAATCAGAGGCGGGGAATCAGATATGGGGAAACAGAGGTGGGGAATCAGAGGCGCGGAAACAGAGGCAGGGAATCAGATATGGGGAATCAGAGGCGGGAATCAGAGGTGGGGAATCATAGGCAGGGAATCGGATGTGCGGAATCAGAGATGGGGAATCAGAGGCCGGGAATGAGAGGTGGTGAATCAGATATGGGGAATCAGAGGCGGGGAATCAGAGGCAGGGAATCAGATATGGGGAATCAGAGGCGGGGAATCAGAGGCGGGGAAACAGAGGCGGGTAATCAGATATGGGGAATCAGAGGTGGGGCATCAGAGGTTGTGAATCACAGATGGGGAATTAGAGGCGGGGAATCAGAGGCAGGGAATCAGACTCGGGGATTCAGAGCTGGGGAATCAGAAGCGGGGAATCAGAGTTGGGGAATCAGAGGCGGGGAATCAGATATGGGGAATCAGAGGCAGGGAATCAGAGGCGGGGAATCAGAGGCAGGGAATCAGACCCGGGGAATCTGAGGCGGGGAATCAGAGCTGGGGAATCAGAGGTGGGGAATCAGAGTTGGGGAATCAGAGGCAGGGAATTAGATGTGCGGAATCAGAGATGGGGAATCAGAGGTGGGGAATCAGATGCGGTGAATCAGAGATGGGGAATCAGAGGCGGGGAATCAGAGGCAGGAAATCAGACACGGGGATTCAGAGGCTGGGAATCAGACGGGGGGAATCAAAGGCGGGGAATCAGAGCTGGGGAATCTGAGGCAGGGAATCAGAGTAGGGGATTCAGAGGCGGGGAATCAGATATGGGGAAACAGAGGCGGGGAATCAGAGGCGGGAAAACAGAGGCGTGGAATTAGATATGGGGAATCAGAGGTGGGGAATCAGAGGTGGTGAATCAGAGATGGGGAATCAGAGGCGGGGAATCAGAGGCAGGGAATCGGACGCCGGGAATCAGAGGCGGGGAATCAGAGCTGGGGAATCAGAGTCGGGTAATCAGAGGTGGTGAATCAGAGATGGGGAATCAGAGGCGGGGAATCAGAGGCAGGGAATCGGACGCTGGGAATCAGAGGCGGGGAATCAGAGCTGGGGAAACAGAGGCGGGGAATCAGATATGGGGAATCAGAGGTGGGGAATCAGGGGCGGGGAATCAGTGGCAGGGAATCAGAGGCCGGGAATAAAAGGCGGGAAATCAGAGCTGGGGAAACAGAGGCCGGGAATCAGAGGCAGGGTAACAGAGGCGGGGAATCAGATATGGGGAATCAGAGGTGGGGAATTAGAGGTTGCGAATCAGAGGCGGGGAAACAGAGGCGGGGAATCAAATATAGGGAATCAGAGGTGGGGAATCAGAGGTTGTGAATCAGAGATGTGGAATCAAGGCAGGGAATCAGATATGGGGAATCAGAGGCGGGGAAACAGAGGCGGGGAATCAGATATGGGGAATCAGAGGTGGGGAATCAGAGGTTGTGAATCAGAGATGGGGAATCAAGGCGGGGAAACAGAGGGAGGGAATCAGACGCGGGGAATCAGAGGCGGGGATTCAGAGCTGGGGAATCAGAGGCAGGGAATCAGATATGGGGAATCAGAGGCGGGGAATCAGAGGCGGGGAAACAGAGGCGGGGAATCAGATATGGGGAATCAGAGGTGGGGAATCAGGGGCTGGGAATCAGTGGCAGGGAATCAGAGGCGGGGAATCTGAGCCGGGGAATCAGAGGCAGGGAATCAGACACGGGGAATCAGAGGCGGGGAATCAGAGATGGTGAATCAGAGGCGGGGAATCAGAGGCAGGGAATCGGACGCCGGGAATCAGAGGCGGGGAATCAGAGCTGGGGAATCAGAGGCGGGGAATCAGAGTCGTGGAATCAGAGGCGGGGAATCAGATATGGGGAAATAGAGGCGGGGAATCAGATATGGGGAATCAGAGGTGTGGAATCAGAGGTTGGGAATCAGAGGCAGGGAATCAGAGGCGGGGAAACAGAGGCGGGGAATCAGATATGGGGAATCAGAGGTGGCGAATCAAAGGCGGTGAAACAGAGATGGGGAATCAGGGCAGGGAATCAGAGGCAGGGAATCAGAGCTGGGGAAACAGAGGCGGGGAATCAGATATGGGGAATCAGAGGTGGGGAATCAGGGGCGGGGAATCAGTTGCAGGGAATCAGAGCTGGGGAATCAGAGGTGGGGATTCAGAGCTGGGGAAACAGAGGCGGGGAATCAGATATGGGGAATCAGAGGTGGGGAATCAGGGGCGGGGAATAGTGGCAGGGAATCAGAGGCCGGGAATAAAAGGCGGGGAATCAGAGCTGGGGAATCAGAGGCGGGGAATCAGAGTTGGGGAATCAGAGGAGGGGAATCAGATATGGGGAAACAGAGGCCGGGAATCAGAGGCAGGGAAACAGAGGCGGGGAATCAGATATGGGGAATCAGAGGTGGGGAATTTGAGGTTGCGAATCAGAGGCGGGGAATCAGAGGCGGGGAATCAGAGGCAGGGAATCGGATGTGCGGAATCAGAGATGGGGAATCAGAGGTGGGGATTCAGAGGTGGTGAATCAGAAAAGGGGAATCAGAGGCTGGGAATCAGAGGCAGGGAATCAGACGCAGGGAATCAGAGGCGGGGAATCATAGCTGGCGAATTAGAGGAGGGGAATCAGAGTTGGGGAATCAGAGGCGGGGAATCAGATATGGGGAAACAGTCGGGGAATCAGAGGCGGGGAAACAGAGGCAGGGAATCAGATATGGGGAATCAGATGTGGGGAATCAGAGGCAGGGAATCAGATGTGCGGAATCAGAGATGGGGAATCAGAGGCAGGGAATCAGAATCAGAAGCAGGGAATCAGAGGCCGGGAATCAGAGGCCGGAATCAGATGCTGGGAATCAGAGGCCTGGAATCAGAGGCAGGGAATCAGAGGCAGGGAATCTGATGCGGGGAATCAGAGGCGGGGAATCAGAGCTGGGGAATCATAGGCAGGGTATTAGAGTTGGGGAATCAGAGGCGGGGAATCAGATATGGGGAAACAGAGGTGGGGAATCAGAGGTGGGGAAACAGAGGCAGGGAATCAGATATGGGGAATCAGAGGCGGGAATCAGAGGTGGGGAATCATAGGCAGGGAATCGGATGTGCGGAATCAGAGATGGGGAATCAGAGGCCGGGAATCAGAGGTGGTGAATCAGATATGGGGAATCAGAGGCGGGGAATCAGAGGCAGTGAATCAGTCGCGGGGAATCAGAGGTGGGCAATCAGAGGCGGGGAATCAGATATGGGGAATCAGAGGCGGGGAATCAGAGGCGGGGAAACAGAGGCGGGGAATCAGATATGGGGAATCAGAGGTGGGGCATCAGAGGTTGTGAATCACAGATGGGGAATTAGAGGCGGGGAATCAGAGGCAGGGAATCAGACTCGGGGAATCAGAGTCGGGGATTCAGAGCTGGGGAATCAGAGCGGGGAATCAGAGTTGGGGAATCAGAGGCGGGGAATCAGATATGGGGAATCAGAGGCAGGGAATCAGAGGCGGGGAATCAGAGGCAGGGAATCAGACGCGGGGAATCTGAGGCGGGGAATCAGAGCTGGGGAATCAGAGGTGGGGAATCAGAGTTGGGGAATCAGAGGCAGGGAATTAGATGTGCGGAATCAGAGATGGGGAATCAGAGGTGGGGAATCAGAGGCGGTGAATCAGAGATGGGGAATCAGAGGCGGGGAATCAGAGGCAGGAAATCAGACACGGGGATTCAGAGGCTGGGAATCAGACGGGGGGAATCAAAGGCGGGGAATCAGAGCTGGGGAATCTGAGGCAGGGAATCAGAGTTGGGGATTCAGAGGCGGGGAATCAGATATGGGGAAACAGAGGCGGGGAATCAGAGGCGGGAAAACAGAGGCGGGGAATTAGATATGGGGAATCAGAGGTGGGGAATCAGAGGTGGTGAATCAGAGATGGGGAATCAGAGGCGGGGAATCAGAGGCAGGGAATCGGACGCCGGGAATCAGAGGCGGGGAATCAGAGCTGGGGAATCAGAGGCGGGGAATCAGAGGTGGTGAATCAGAGATGGGGAATCAGAGGCGGGGAATCAGAGGCAGGGAATCGGACGCCGGGAATCAGAGGCGGTGAATCAGAGCTGGGGAAACAGAGGCGGGGAATCAGATATGGGGAATCAGAGGTGGGGAATCAGGGGCGGGGAATCAGTGGCAGGGAATCAGAGGCCGGGAATAAAAGGCGGGAAATCAGAGCTGGGGAATCAGAGGCGGGGAATCAGAGTTGGGGAATCAGAGGAGGGGAATCAGATATGGGGAAACAGAGGCCGGGAATCAGAGGCAGGGTAACAGAGGCGGGGAATCAGATATGGGGAATCAGAGGTGGGGAATTAGAGGTTGCGAATCAGAGGCGGGGAAACAGAGGCGGGGAATCAAATATAGGGAATCAGAGGTGGGGAATCAGAGGTTGTGAATCAGAGATGGGGAATCAAGGCGGGGAATCAGAGGCAGGGAATCAGACGCGGGGAATCAGAGGCGGGGATTCAGAGCTGGGGAATCAGAGGCGGTGAATCAGAGTTGGGGAATCAGAGGCAGGGAATCAGATATGGGGAATCAGAGGCGTGGAATCAGAGGCGGGGAAACAGAGGCGGGGAATCAGATATGGGGAATCAGAATTGGGGAATCAGGGGCAGGGAATCAGTGGCAGGGAATCAGAGGCGTGGAATCAGAGGCGGGGAATCAGAGGCAGGGAATCAGACACGGGGAATCGGAGGCGGGGAATCAGAGATGGGGAATCAGAGGCGGGGAATCAGAGGCAGGGAATCGGACTCCGGGAATCAGAGTTGGGGAATCAGAGCTGGGGAATCAGAGGCGGGGAATCAGAGTTGGGGAATCAGAGGCGGGGAATCAGATATGGGGAAATAGAGGCGGGGAATCAGATATGGGGAATCAGAGGTGTGGAATCAGAGGTTGGGAATCAGAGGCAGGGAATCAGAGTCGGGGAAACAGAGGCGGGGAATCAGATATGGGGAATCAGAGGTGGCGAATCAAAGGCGGTGAAACAGAGATGGGGAATCAGGGCAGGGAATCAGAGGCAGGGAATCAAACACGGGGAATCAGAGCTGGGGAATCAGAGGCGGGGAATCAGAGTTGGGAATCAGAGGCGGGGAATCAGAGGCGGGGAAACAGAGGCGGGGAATCAGATATGGGGAATCAGAGGTGGGGAATCCGAGGTTGGGATTCAGAGGCAGGGAATCAGAGGCGGGGAATCAGAGGCGGGGAATCAGAGGAAGGGAATCAGATGTGCGGAATCGGAGATGGGGAATCAGAGGCAGGGAATCAGAGGCGGGGAATCAGAGGCGGGGAATCAGAGGCCGGGAATCAGATATGGGAAAACAGAGGCTGGGAATCCGAGGCGGGGAAACAGAGGCGGGGAATCAGATATGGGGAATCAGAGTTGGGGAATCAGAGGTTGGGAATCAGAGGCAGGGAATCAGAGGCTTGGAATCAGATGCAGGGAATCAGATGCGGGGAATCAGAGGCTGGGAATCAGAGCTGGGGAATCAGAGGTGGGGAATCAGATTTGGGGAATCAGAGGCGGGGACTTAGATATTGGGAAACAGAGGCGGGGAATGAGAGGCGGGGAAACCCAGGCGGGGAATCAGATATGGGGAATCAGAGGTGGGGAATCAGAGGCAAGGAATCAGATGTGCGGAATAAGAGATGGGGAATCAGAGGCAGGGAATCAGAATCAGAAGCAGGGAATCAGAGGCCGGGAATCAGAGGCCGGAATCAGATGCTGGGAATCAGATGCCTGGAATCAGAGGCGGGGAATCAGAGGCAGGGAATCAGATGCGGGGAATCAGAGGCGGGGAATCAGAGCTGGGGAATCAGAGGTGGGGTATTAGAGTTGGGGAATCAGAGGCGGGGAATCAGATATGGGGAAACAGAGGTGGGGAATCAGAGGCGGGGAAACAGAGGCAGGGAATCAGATATGGGAAATCAGAGGTGGGGAATCAGAGATGGGGAATCAGAGGCGGTGAATCAGAGATGGGGAATCAGAGGCGGGGAATCAGAGGCAGGAAATCAGACACGGGGATTCAGAGGCTGGGAATCAGACGGGGGGAATCAAAGGCGGGGAATCAGAGCTGGGGAATCAGAGGCAGGGAATCAGAGGCGGGGAATCAGATATGGGGAATCAGAGGCTGGGATTCAGAGGCGGGGAATCAGAGGCAGGGAATCAGACATGTGGAATCAGAGGTGGGGAATCAGAGATGGGGAATCAGAGGCGGGGAATCAGAGGCAGGGAATCAGACGCGGGGAATCTGAGGCGGGGAATCAGAGCTGGGGAATCAGAGGTGGGGAATCAGAGTTGGGGAATCAGAGGCAGGGAATCGGATGTGCGGAATCAGAGATGGGGAATCAGATGTGGGGAATCAGAGGAATCAGAGATGGGGAATCAGAGGCGGGGAATCAGAGGCAGGAAATCAGACACGGGGATTCAGAGGCTGGGAATCAGACGGGGGGAATCAAAGGCGGGGAATCAGAGCTGGGGAATCAGAGGCAGGGAATCAGAGTTGGGGATTCAGAGACGGGGAATCAGATATGGGGAAACAGAGGCGGGGAATCAGAGGCGGGCAAACAGAGGCGGGGAATTAGATATGGGGAATCAGAGGTGGGGAATCAGAGGTGGTGAATCAGTGATGGGGAATCACAGGCGGGGAATCAGAGGCAGGGAATAGAACGCAGGGAATCAGACGCAGGGAATCAGAGCTGGGGAATCAGAGGCGGGGAATCATAGTTGGGAATCAGAGGCGGGGAATCAGATATGGGGAAACAGAGGCGGGGAATCAGAGGCGGGGAAACAGAGGCGGGGAATCAGATATGGGGAATCGGATGCGGGGAATCAGAGGCGGGGAATCAGAGCTGGGGAATCAGAGGCGGGGAATCAGAGTTGGGGCATCAGAGGTGGGGAATTAGATATAGGGAAACAGAGGCGGGGAATCAGAGGCGGGGAAACAGAGGCGGGGAATCAGATATGGGGAATCAGAGGTGGGGAATCAGAGGCAGGGAATCAGATGTGCGGAATCAGAGATGGGGAATCAGAGGCAGGGAATCAGAATCAGAAGCGGGGAATCAGAGGCTGGGAATCAGAGGCCGGGAATCAGATGCTGGGAATAAGAGGCCGGGAATCAGAGGTGGGGAATCAGAGTCCGGGAATCAGAGATGGGGATTCAGAGGCGGGGAATGAGATATAGAGAATCAGAGGCGGGGAATCAGAGGCCGGGAAACAGAGGTGGGGAATCAGATATGGGGAATCAGAGGTGGCGAATCAAAGGCGGTGAATCAGAGATGGGGAATCAGAGGCGGGGAATCAGAGGCAGGGAATCAGATGCGGGGAATCAGAGGCGGGGAATCAGAGCTGGCGAATCAGAGGCGGGGAATCAGAGGTGGGCAATCAGAGGCGGGGAATCAGATATGGGGAATCAGAGGCGGGGAATCAGAGGCGGGGAAACAGAGGCGGGGAATCAAATATAGGGAATCAGAGGTGGGGAATCAGAGGTTGTGAATCAGAGATGGGGAATCAAGGCGGGGAATCAGAGGCAGGGAATCAGACACGGGGAATCAGAGGCGGGGATTCAGAGCTGGGGAATCAGAGGCGGGGAATCAGAGTTGGGGAATCAGAGGCAGGGAATCAGATATGGGGAATCAGAGGCGGGGAATCAGAGGCGGGGAAACAGAGGCGGGGAATCAGATATGGGGAATCCAAGGCGGGGAATCAGAGGCAGGGAATAAGACGCGGGGAATCAGAGGCGGTGATTCAGAGCTGGGGAATCAGAGGCGGGGAATCAGTGTTGGGGAATCAGAGGCAGGGAATCAGATATGGGGAATCAGAGGCGGGGAATCAGAGGCCGGGAATCAAATATGGGAAAACAGAGGCGGGGAATCCGAGGTGGGGAAACAGAGGCGGGGAATCAGATATGGGGAATCAGAGGTGGGGAATCAGATTTGGGGAATCAGAGGCGGGGACTTAGATATTGGGAAACAGAGGCGGGGAATGAGAGGCGGGGAAACCCAGGCGGGGAATCAGATATGGGGAATCAGAGGTGGGGAATCAGAGGCAAGGAATCAGATGTGCGGAATAAGAGATGGGGAATCAGAGGCAGGGAATCAGAATCAGAAGCAGGGAATCAGAGGCCGGGAATCAGAGGCCGGAATCAGATGCTGGGAATCAGATGCCTGGAATCAGAGGCGGGGAATCAGAGGCAGGGAATCAGATGCGGGGAATCAGAGGCGGGGAATCAGAGCTGGGGAATCAGAGGTGGGGTATTAGAGTTGGGGAATCAGAGGCGGGGAATCAGATATGGGGAAACAGAGGTGGGGAATCAGAGGCGGGGAAACAGAGGCAGGGAATCAGATATGGGAAATCAGAGGTGGGGAATCAGAGATGGGGAATCAGAGGCGGTGAATCAGAGATGGGGAATCAGAGGCGGGGAATCAGAGGCAGGAAATCAGACACGGGGATTCAGAGGCTGGGAATCAGACGGGGGGAATCAAAGGCGGGGAATCAGAGCTGGGGAATCAGAGGCAGGGAATCAGAGGCGGGGAATCAGATATGGGGAATCAGAGGCTGGGATTCAGAGGCGGGGAATCAGAGGCAGGGAATCAGACATGTGGAATCAGAGGTGGGGAATCAGAGATGGGGAATCAGAGGCGGGGAATCAGAGGCAGGGAATCAGACGCGGGGAATCTGAGGCGGGGAATCAGAGCTGGGGAATCAGAGGTGGGGAATCAGAGTTGGGGAATCAGAGGCAGGGAATCGGATGTGCGGAATCAGAGATGGGGAATCAGATGTGGGGAATCAGAGGAATCAGAGATGTGGAATCAGAGGCGGGGAATCAGAGGCAGGAAATCAGACACGGGGATTCAGAGGCTGGGAATCAGACGAGGGGAATCAAAGGCGGGGAATCAGAGCTGGGGAATCAGAGGCAGGGAATCAGAGTTGGGGATTCAGAGACGGGGAATCAGATATGGGGAAACAGAGGCGGGGAATCAGAGGCGGGCAAACAGAGGCGGGGAATTAGATATGGGGAATCAGAGGTGGGGAATCAGAGGTGGTGAATCAGTGATGGGGAATCACAGGCGGGGAATCAGAGGCAGGGAATAGAACGCAGGGAATCAGACGCAGGGAATCAGAGCTGGGGAATCAGAGGCGGGGAATCATAGTTGGGAATCAGAGGCGGGGAATCAGATATGGGGAAACAGAGGCGGGGAATCAGAGGCGGGGAAACAGAGGCGGGGAATCAGATATGGGGAATCGGATGCGGGGAATCAGAGGCGGGGAATCAGAGCCTGGGAATCAGAGGCGGGGAATCAGAGTTGGGGCATCAGAGGTGGGGAATTAGATATAGGGAAACAGAGGCGGGGAATCAGAGGCGGGGAAACAGAGGCGGGGAATCAGATATGGGGAATCAGAGGTGGGGAATCAGAGGCAGGGAATCAGATGTGCGGAATCAGAGATGGGGAATCAGAGGCAGGGAATCAGAATCAGAAGCGGGGAATCAGAGGCTGGGAATCAGAGGCCGGGAATCAGATGCTGGGAATAAGAGGCCGGGAATCAGAGGTGGGGAATCAGAGTCCGGGAATCAGAGATGGGGATTCAGAGGCGGGGAATGAGATATAGAGAATCAGAGGCGGGGAATCAGAGGCCGGGAAACAGAGGTGGGGAATCAGATATGGGGAATCAGAGGTGGCGAATCAAAGGCGGTGAATCAGAGATGGGGAATCAGAGGCGGGGAATCAGAGGCAGGGAATCAGATGCGGGGAATCAGAGGCGGGGAATCAGAGCTGGCGAATCAGAGGCGGGGAATCAGAGGTGGGCAATCAGAGGCGGGGAATCAGATATGGGGAATCAGAGGCGGGGAATCAGAGGCGGGGAAACAGAGGCGGGGAATCAAATATAGGGAATCAGAGGTGGGGAATCAGAGGTTGTGAATCAGAGATGGGGAATCAAGGCGGGGAATCAGAGGCAGGGAATCAGACACGGGGAATCAGAGGCGGGGATTCAGAGCTGGGGAATCAGAGGCGGGGAATCAGAGTTGGGGAATCAGAGGCAGGGAATCAGATATGGGGAATCAGAGGCGGGGAATCAGAGGCGGGGAAACAGAGGCGGGGAATCAGATATGGGGAATCCAAGGCGGGGAATCAGAGGCAGGGAATAAGACGCGGGGAATCAGAGGCGGTGATTCAGAGCTGGGGAATCAGAGGCGGGGAATCAGTGTTGGGGAATCAGAGGCAGGGAATCAGATATGGGGAATCAGAGGCGGGGAATCAGAGGCCGGGAATCAGATATGGGAAAACAGAGGCGGGGAATCCGAGGTGGGGAAACAGAGGCGGGGAATCAGATATGGGGAATCAGAGGTGGGGAATCAGAGGCGGGGAATCAGAGGCGGGGAATCAGAGGAAGGGAATCAGATGTGCAGAATCGGAGATGGGGAATCAGAGGAAGGGAATCAGAGTCGGGGAAACAGAGGCGGGGAATCACATATGTGGAATCAGAGGTGGCGAATCAAAGCCGGTGAAACAGAGATGGGGAATCAGGGCAGGGAATCAGAGGCAGGGAATCAAACACGGGGAATCAGAGCTGGGGAATCAGAGGCGGGGAATCAGAGTTGGGAATCAGAGGCGGGGAATCAGAGGCGGGGAAACAGAGGCGGGGAATCAGATATGGGGAATCAGAGGTGGGGAATCAGAGGTTGGGAATCAGAGGCAGGGAATCAGAGGCGGGGAATCAGAGGCGGGGAATCAGAGGAAGGGAATCAGATGTGCAGAATCGGAGATGGGGAATCAGAGGCAGGGAATCAGAGGCGGGGAATCAGAGGCGGGGAATCAGAGGCCGGGAATCAGATATGGGGAAACTGAGGCGGGGAATCCGAGGCGGGGAAACAGAGGCGGGGAATCAGATATGGGGAATCAGAGGTGGGGAATCAGAGGTTGGGAATCAGAGGCAGGGAATCAGAGGCTTGGAATCAGATGCAGGGAATCAGATGAGGGGCATCAGAGGCGGGGAATCAGAGCTGGGGAATCAGAGGTGGGGAATCAGATTTGGGGAATCAGAGGTGGGGACTTAGATATTGGGAAACAGAGGCGGGGAATCAGAGGCGGGGAAACAGAGGTGGGGAATCAGATATGGGGAATCAGAGGTGGGGAATCAGAGGCAGGGAATCAGATGTGCGGAATCAGAGATAGGGAATCAGAGGCAGGGAATCAGAATGAGAAGCAGGGAATCAGAGGCCGGGAATCAGAGGCCGGAATCAAATGATGGGAATCAGAGGCCTGGAATCAGAGGCGGGGAATCAGAGGCAGGGAATCAGATGCGGGGAATCAGAGGCGGGGAATCAGAGCTGGGGAATCAGAGGCGGGGTATTAGAGTTGGGGAATCAGAGGCGGGGAATCAGATATGGGGAAACAGAGGTAGGGAATCAGAGGCGGGGAAACAGAGGCAGGGAATCAGATATGGGGAATCAGAGGCGGGGAATCAGAGGTGGGGAAACATAGGCAGGGAATCGGATGTGCGGAATCAGAGATGGGGAATCAGAGGCCGGGAATCAGAGGTGGTGAATCAGAGATGGGGAATCAGAGGCGGGGAATCAGAGGCAGGGTATCAGACGCGGGGAATCAGAGGTGGGCAATCAGAGGCGGGGAATCAGATATGGGTAATCAGAGGCAGGGAATCAGAGGCGGGGAAACAGAGGCGGGGAATCAGATATGGGGAATCAGAGGTGGGGCATCAGAGGTTGTGAATCACAGATGGGGAATAAGAGGCGGGGAATCAGAGGCAGGGAATCAGACGCGGGGAATCAGAGGCGGGGATTCAGAGCTGGGGAATCAGAAGCGGGGAATCAGAGTTGGGGAATCAGAGGCGGGGAATCAGATATGGGGAACCAGAGGCAGGGAATCAGAGGCGGGGAATCAGAGGCAGGGAATCAGACGCGGGGAATCTGAGGCGGGGAATCAGAGCTGGGGAATCAGAGGTGGGGAATAAGAGTTGGGGAATCAGAGGCAGGGAATTGGATGTGCGGAATCAGAGATGGGGAATCAGAGGTGGGGAATCAGAGGCGGTGAATCAGAGATGGGGAATCAGAGGCGGGGAATCAGAGGCAGGAAATCAGACACGGGGATTCAGAGGCTGGGAATCAGACTGGGGGAATCAAAGGCGGGGAATCAGAGCTGGGGAATCTGAGGCAGGGAATCAGAGTTGGGGATTCAGAGGCGGGGAATCAGATATGGGGAAACAGAGGCGGGGAATCAGAGGCGGGCAAACAGAGGCGGGGAATTAGATATGGGGAATCAGAGGTAGGGAATCAGAGGTGGTGAATCAGTGATGGGGAATCACAGGCGGGGAATCAGAGGCAGGGAATAGAACGCGGGGAATCAGAGGCAGGGAATCAGAGCTGGGGAATCAGAGGCGGGGAATCATAGTTGGGAATCAGAGGCGGGAATCAGATATGGGGAAACAGAGGCGGGGAATCAGAGGCGGGGAAACAGAGGCGGGGAATCATATATGGGGAATCGGATGCAGGGAATCAGAGGCGGGGAATCAGAGCTGGGGAATCAGAGGCGGGGAATCAGAGTTGGGGCATCAGAGGTGGGGAATTAGATATACGGAAACAGAGGCGGGGAATCAGAGGCGGGGAAACAGAGGCGGGGAATCAGATATTGGGAATCAGAGGTGGGGAATCAGAGGCAGGGAATCAGATGTGCGGAATCAGAGATGGGGAATCAGAGGCAGGGAATCAGAAGCGGGGAATCAGAGGCCGGGAATCAGAGGCCGGGAATCAGATGCTGGGAATAAGAGGCCGGGAATCAGAGGAGGGGAATCAGAGTCCGGGAATCAGAGATGGGGATTCAGAGGCTGGGAATGAGATATGGAGAATCAGAGGCGGGGAATCAGAGGCGGGGAAACAGAGGTGGGGAATCAGATATGGGGAATCAGAGGTGGCGAATCGAAGGCAGTGAATCAGAGATGGGGAATCAGAGGCAGGGAATCAGAGGCAGGGAATCAGATGCGGGGAATCAGAGGCGGGGAATCAGAGCTGGCGAATCAGAGGCTGGGAATCAGAGGTGGGCAATCAGAGGCGGGGAATCAGATATGGGGAATCAGAGGCGGGGAATCAGAGGCGGGGAAACAGAGGCGGGGAATCAAATATAGGGAATCAGAGGTGGAGAATCAGAGGTTGTGAATCAGAGATGGGGAATCAAGGCGGGGAATCAGAGGCAGGGAATAAGACGCGGGGAATCAGAGGCGGTGATTCAGAGCTGGGGAATCAGAGGCGGGGAATCAGAGTTGGGGAATCAGAGGCAGGGAATCAGATATGGGGAATCAGAGGCGGGGAATCAGAGGCCGGGAATCAGATATGGGGAAACAGAGGCGGGGAATCCGAGGCGGGGAAACAGAGGCGGGGAATCAGATATGGGGAATCAGAGGTGGGGAATCAGAGGTTTGGAATCAGAGGCAGGGAATCAGAGGCTTGGAATCAGATGCAGGGTATCAGATGCGGGGAATCAGAGGCGGGGAATCAGAGCTGGGGAATCAGAGGTGGGGAATCAGATTTGGGGAGTCAGAGGTGGGGACTTAGATATTGGGAAACAGAGGCGGGGAATCAGAGGCGGGGAAACAGAGGCGGGGAATCAGATATGGTGAATCAGAGGTGGGGAATCAGAGGCAGGGAATCAGATGTGCGGAATCAGAGATGGGGAATCAGAGGAAGGGAATCAGAATCAGAAGCAGGGAATCAGAGGCCGGGAATCAGAGGCCGGAATCAGATGCTGGGAATCAGAGGCCTGGAATCAGAGGCGGGGAATCAGAGGCAGGGAATCAGATGCGGGGAATCAGAGGCGGGGAATCAGAGCTGGGGAATCAGAGGCGGGGTATTAGAGTTGGGGAATCAGAGGCGGGGAATCAGATATGGGGAAACAGAGGTGGGGAATCAGAGGCGGGGAAACAGAGGCAGGGAATCAGATATGGGGAATCAGAGGTGGGGCATCAGAGGTTGTGAATCACAGATGGGGAATCAGAGGCGGGGAATCAGAGGCAGGGAATCAGACACGGGGAATCAGAGGCGGGGATTCAGAGCTGGGGAATCAGAAGCGGGGAATCAGAGTTGGGGAATCAGAGGCGGGGAATCAGATATGGGGAATCAGAGGCAGGGAATCAGAGGCGGGGAATCAGAGGCAGGGAATCAGACGCGGGGAATCTGAGGCGGGGAATCAGAGCTGGGGAATCGGAGGTGGGGAATCAGAGTTGGGGAATCAGAGGCAGGGAATTCGATGTGCGGAATCAGAGAGGGGGAATCAGAGGTGGGGAATCAGAGGCGGTGAATCAGAGATGGGGAATCAGAGGCGGGGAATCAGAGGCAGGAAATCAGACTCGGGGATTCAGAGGCTGGGAATCAGACGGGGGGAATCAAAGGCGGGGAATCAGAGCTGGGGAATCTGAGGCAGGGAATCAGAGTTGGGGATTCAGAGGCGGGGAATCAGATATGGGGAAACAGAGGCGGGAAATCAGAGGCGGGCAAACAGAGGCGGGGAATTAGATATGGGGAATCAGAGGTAGGGAATCAGAGGTGGTGAATCAGTGATGGGGAATCACAGGCGGGGAATCAGAGGCAGGGAATAGAACGCGGGGAATCAGAGGCAGGGAATCAGAGCTGGGGAATCAGAGGAGGGGATTCATAGTTGGGAATCAGAGGCGGGTATCAGATATGGGGAAACAGAGGCGGGGAATCAGAGGCGGTGAAACAGAGGCGGGGAATCAGATATGGGGAATCGGATGCAGGGAATCAGAGGCGGGGAATCAGATCTGGGGAATCAGAGGCGGGGAATCAGAGTTGGGGCATCAGAGGTGGGGAATTAGATATAGGGAAACAGAGGCGGGGAATCAGAGGCGGGGAAACAGAGGCGGGGAATCAGATATGGGGAATCAGAGGTGGGGAATCAGAGCCAGGGAATCAGATGTGCGGAATCAGAGATGGGGAATAAGAGGCAGGGAATCAGAATCAGAAGCGGGGAATCAGAGGCCAGGAATCAGAGGCCGGGAATCAGATGCTGGGAATAAGAGGCCGGGAATCAGAGGTGGGGAATCAGATATGGGGAATCAGAGGTGGCGAATCAAAGGCGGTGAATCAGAGATGGGGAATCAGAGGCGGGGAATCAGAGGCAGGGAATCAGATGCGGGGAATCAGAGGCGGGGAATCAGAGCTGGCGAATCAGAGGCTGGGAATCAGAGGTGGGCAATCAGTGGCGGGGAATCAGATATGGGGAATCAGAGGCGGGGAATCAGAGGCGGGGAAACAGAGGTGGGGAATCAAATATAGGGAATCAGAGGTGGGGAATCAGAGGTTGTGAATCAGAGATGGGGAATCAAGGCGGGGAATCAGAGGCAGGGAATCAGACGCGGGGAATCAGAGGCGGGGATTCAGAGCTGGGGAATCAGAGGCGGGGAATCAGAGTTGGGGAATCAGAGGAAGGGAATCAGATATGGGGAATCAGAGGCGGGGAATCAGAGGCGGGGAAACAGAGGCGGGGAATCAGATGTGGGGAATCAGAGGTGGGGAATCAGGGGCAGGGAATCAGTGGCAGGGAATCAGAGGCGGGGAATCAGAGGCGGGGAATCAAAGGCAGGGAATCAGACACGGGGAATCAGAGGCGGGGAATCAGAGATGGGGAATCAGAGGCAGGGAATCGTATGCCGGGAATCAGAGTCAGGGAATCAGAGCTGGGGAATCAGAGGCGGGGAATCAGAGTTGGGGAATCAGAGGCGGGGAATCAGATATGGGGAAATAGAGGCGGGGAATCAGATATGGGGAATCAGAGGTGTGGAATCAGAGGTTGGGAATCAGAGGCAGGGAATCAGAGTCGGGGAAACAGAGGCGGGGAATCAGATATGGGGAATCAGAGGTGGCGAATCAAAGGCGGTGAAACAGAGATGGGGAATCAGGGCAGGGAATCAGAGGCAGGGAATCAAACACGGGGAATCAGAGCTGGGGAATCAGAGGCGGGGAATCAGAGTTGGGAATCAGAGGCGGGGAATCAGAGGAGGGGAAACAGAGGCGGGGAATCAGATATGGGGAATCAGAGGTGGGGAATCCGAGGTTGGGAATCAGAGGCAGGGAATCAGAGGCGGAAAATCAGAGGCGGGGAATCAGAGGAAGGGAATCAGATGTGCGGAATCGGAGATGGGGAATCAGAGGCAGGGAATCAGAGGCGGGGAATCAGAGGCGGGGAATCAGAGGCCGGGAATCAGATATGGGGAAACAGAGACGGGGAATCCGAGGCGGGGAAACAGAGGCGGGGAATCAGATATGGGGAATCAGAGGTGGGGAATCAGAGGTTGGGAATCAGAGGCAGGGAATCAGAGGCTTGGAATCAGATGCATGGAATCAGATGCGGGGAATCAGAGGCGGGGAATCAGAGCTGGGGAATCAGAGGTGGGGAATCAGATTTGGGGAATCAGAGGCGGGGACTTAGATATTGGGAAACAGAGGCGGGGAATCAGAGGCGGGGAAACCCAGGCGGCGAATCAGATATGGGGAATCAGAGGTGGGGAATCAGAGGCAAGGAATCAGATGTGCGGAATCAGAGATGGGGAATCAGAGGCAGGGAATCAGAATCAGAAGCAGGGAATCAGAGGCCGGGAATCAGAGGCCGGAATCAGATGCTGGGAATCAGAGGCCTGGAATCAGAGGCGGGGAATCAGAGGCAGGGAATCAGATGCGGGGAATCAGAGGCGGGGAATCAGAGCTGGGGAATCAGAGGCGGGGTATTAGAGTTGGAGAATCAGAGGCGGGGAATCAGATATGGGGAAACAGAGGTGGGGAATCAGAGGCGGGGAAACAGAGGCAGGGAATCAGATATGGGGAATCAGAGGCGGGGAATCAGAGGTGGGGAATCATAGGCAGGGAATCGGATGTGCGGAATCAGAGATGGGGAATCAGAGGCTGGGAATCAGAGGTGGTGAATCAGAGATGGGGAATCAGAGGCGGGGAATCAGAGGCAGGGAATCAGACGCGGGGAATCAGAGGTGGGCAATCAGAGGCGGGGAATCAGATATGGGGAATCAGAGGCGGGGAATCAGAGGCGGGGAAACAGAGGTGGGGAATCAGATATGGGGAATCAGAGGTGGGGCATCAGAGGTTGTGAATCACAGATGGGGAATCAGAGGCGGGGAATCAGAGGCAGGGAATCAGACGCGGGGAATCAGAGGTGGGGATTCAGAGCTGGGGAATCAGAGGCTGGGAATCAGAGTTGGGGAATCAGAGGCGGGGAATCAGATATGGGGAATCAGAGGCAGGGAATCAGAGGCGGGAAAACAGAGGCGGGGAATCAGATATGGGGAATCAGAGGCGGGGAATCAGAGGCGGGGAATCAGAGATGGGGAATCAGAGGCGGGGAATCAGAGGCAGGGAATCGGATGCCGGGAATCAGAGGCGGGAAATCAGAGCTGGGGAATCAGAGGCGGGGAATCAGAGTTGGGGAATCAGAGGCGGCGAAGCAGATATGGGGAAATAGAGGCGGGGAATCAGATATGGGGAATCAGAGGCTGGGAATCAGAGGGGGGGAAACAGAGGCGGGAATAAGATATGGGGAATCAGAGGTGGGGAATCAGGGGCGGGGAATCAGTGGCAGGGAATCAGAGGCGGGGAATCAGAGGCGGGGAATCACAGGCAGGGAATCAGACGCGGGGAATCAGAGGCGGGGAATCAGAGCTGGGGAATCAGAGGTGGGGAATCAGAGTCGGGGAATCATAGGCAGGGAATCGGTTGTGCGGAATCAGAGATGGGGAATCAGATGTGGGGAATCAGAGGCAGTGAATCAGAGGCGGGGAAACAGAGGCGGGGAATCAGAGGCAGGGAATCAGACGCGGGGAATCAGAGGCGGGGATTCAGAGCTGGGGAATCAGAGGCGGTGAATCAGAGTTGGGGAATCAGAGGCAGGGAATCAGATATGGGGAATCAGAGGTGGCGAATCAGAGGCGGGGAAACAGAGGCGGGGAATCAGATATGGGGAATCAGAATTGGGGAATCAGGGGCAGGGAATCAGTGGCAGGGAATCAGAGGCGGGGAATCAGAGGCGGGGAATCAGAGGCAGGGAATCAGACACGAGGAATCATAGGCGGGGAATCAGAGATGGGGAATCAGAGGCGGGGAATCAGAGGCAGGGAATCGGACTCCGGGAATCAGAGTCGGGGAATCAGAGCTGGGGAATCAGAGGCGGGGAATCAGAGTTGGGGAATCAGAGGCGGGGAATCAGATATGGGGAAATAGAGGCGGGGAATCAGATATGGGGAATCAGAGGTGTGGAATCAGAGGTTGGGAATCAGAGGCAGGGAATCAGAGTCGGGGAAACAGAGGTGGGTAATCAGATATGGGGAATCAGAGGTGGCGAATCAAAGGCGGTGAAACAGAGATGGGGAATCAGGGCAGGGAATCAGAGGCAGGGAATCAAACACGGGGAATCAGAGCTGGGGAATCAGAGGCGGGGAATCAGAGTTGGGAATCAGAGGCGGGGAATCAGAGGCGGGGAAACAGAGGCGGGGAATCAGATATGGGGAATCAGAGGGGGGGAATCCGAGGTTGGGAATCAGAGGCAGGGAATCAGAGGCGGGGAATCAGAGGCGGGGAATCAGAGGAAGGGAATCAGATGTGCGGAATCGGAGATGGGGAACCAGAGGCAGGGAATCAGAGGCGGGGAATCAGAGGCGGGGAATCAGATGCCGGGAATCAGATATGGGGAAACAGAGGCGGGGAATCCGAGGCGGGGAAACAGAGGCGGGGAATCAGATATGGGGAATCAGAGGTGGGGAATC
The DNA here is from genome assembly GCF_036971445.1 of Narcine bancroftii. NCBI lineage: Eukaryota > Metazoa > Chordata > Chondrichthyes > Torpediniformes > Narcinidae > Narcine > Narcine bancroftii. The sequence continues at coordinate 105,907,885 of NC_091474.1, read as the reverse complement.
AGAGGTTGGGAATCAGAGGCAGGGAATCAGAGGCTTGGAATCAGATGCAGGGAATCAGATGCGGGGAATCAGAGGCGGGGAATCAGAGCTGGGGAATCAGAGGTGGGGAATCAGATTTGGGGAATCAGAGGCGGGGACTTAGATATTGGGAAACAGAGGCGGGGAATCAGAGGCGGGGAAACCCAGGCGGGGAATCAGATATGGGGAATCAGAGGTGGGGAATCAGAGGCAAGGAATCAGATGTGCGGAATCAGAGATGGGGAATCAGAGGCAGGGAATCAGATGCGGGGAATCAGAGGCGGGGAATCAGAGCTGGGGAATCAGAGGCGGGGTATTAGAGTTGGGGAATCAGAGGCGGGGAATCAGATATGGGGAAACAGAGGTGGGGAATCAGAGGCGGAGAAACAGAGGCAGGGAATCAGATATGGGGAATCAGAGGCGGGGAATCAGAGGTGGGGAATCATAGGCAGGGAATCGGATGTGCGGAATCAGAGATGGGGAATCAGAGGCTGGGAATCAGAGGTGGTGAATCAGAGATGGGGAATCAGAGGCGGGGAATCAGAGGCGGGGAATCAGACGCGGGGAATCAGAGGTGGGCAATCAGAGGCGGGGAATCAGATATGGGGAATCAGAGGCGGGGAATCAGAGGCGGGGAAACAGAGGCGGGGAATCAGATATGGGGAATCAGAGGTGGGGCATCAGAGGTTGTGAATCACAGATGGGGAATCAGAGGCGGGGAATCAGAGGCAGGGAATCAGACGCAGGGAATCAGAGGCGGGAATTCAGAGCTGGGGAATCAGAGGCGGGGAATCAGAGTTGGGGAATCAGAGGCGGGGAATCAGATATGGGGAATCAGAGGCAGGGAATCAGAGGCGGGAAAACAGAGGCGGGGAATCAGATATGGGGAATCAGAGGCGGGGAATCAGAGGCAGGGAATCAGACACGGGGAATCAGAGGTGGGGAATCAGAGATGGGGAATCAGAGGCGGGGAATCAGAGGCAGGGAATCGGATGCCGGGAATCAGAGGCGGGAAATCAGAGGCAGGAAATCAGACAGGGATTCAGAGGCTGGGAATCAGACGGGGGGAATCAAAGGCGGGGAATCAGAGCTGGTGAATCAGAGGCAGGGAATCAGAGTTGGGGATTCAGAGGCGGGGAATCAGATATGGGGAAACAGAGGCGGGGAATCAGAGGCGGGCAAGCAGAGGCGGGGAATTAGATATGGGGAATCAGAGCTGGGAAATCAGAGGTGGTGAATCAGAGATGGGGAATCACAGGCGGGGAATCAGAGGCAGCGAATAGAACGCGGGGAATCAGAGGCAGGGAATCAGAGCTGGGGAATCAGAGGCGGGGAATCAGATATGGGGAAACAGAGGCGGGGAATCAGAGGCGGGGAAACAGAGGCGGGGAATCAGATATGGGGAATCGGATGCAGGGAATCAGAGGCGGGGAATCAGAGCTGGGGAATCAGAGGCGGGGAATCAGAGTTGGGGCATCAGAGGTGGGGAATTAGATATACGGAAACAGAGGCGGGGAATCAGAGGCGGGGAAACAGAGGCGGGGAATCAGATATTGGGAATCAGAGGTGGGGAATCAGAGGCAGGGAATCAGATGTGCGGAATCAGAGATGGGGAATCAGAGGCAGGGAATCAGAAGCGGGGAATCAGAGGCCGGGAATCAGAGGCCGGGAATCAGATGCTGGGAATAAGAGGCCGGGAATCAGAGGAGGGGAATCAGAGTCCGGGAATCAGAGATGGGGATTCAGAGGCGGGGAATGAGATATGGAGAATCAGAGGCGGGGAATCAGAGGCGGGGAAACAGAGGTGGGGAATCAGATATGGGGAATCAGAGGTGGCGAATCGAAGGCAGTGAATCAGAGATGGGGAATCAGAGGCAGGGAATCAGAGGCAGGGAATCAGATGCGGGGAATCAGAGGCGGGGAATCAGAGCTGGCGAATCAGAGGCTGGGAATCAGAGGTGGGCAATCAGAGGCGGGGAATCAGATATGGGGAATCAGAGGCGGGGAATCAGAGGCGGGGAAACAGAGGCGGGGAATCAAATATAGGGAATCAGAGGTGGAGAATCAGAGGTTGTGAATCAGAGATGGGGAATCAAGGCGGGGAATCAGAGGCAGGGAATAAGACGCGGGGAATCAGAGGCGGTGATTCAGAGCTGGGGAATCAGAGGCGGGGAATCAGAGTTGGGGAATCAGAGGCAGGGAATCAGATATGGGGAATCAGAGGCGGGGAATCAGAGGCCGGGAATCAGATATGGGGAAACAGAGACGGGGAATCCGAGGCGGGGAAACAGAGGCAGGGAATCAGACACGGGGAATCAGAGGTGGGGAATCAGAGATGGGGAATCAGAGGCGGGGAATCAGAGGCAGGGAATCGGATGCCGGGAATCAGAGGCGGGAAATCAGAGGCAGGAAATCAGACAGGGATTCAGAGGCTGGGAATCAGACGGGGGGAATCAAAGGCGGGGAATCAGAGCTGGTGAATCAGAGGCAGGGAATCAGAGTTGGGGATTCAGAGGCGGGGAATCAGATATGGGGAAACAGAGGCGGGGAATCAGAGGCGGGCAAGCAGAGGCGGGGAATTAGATATGGGGAATCAGAGCTGGGAAATCAGAGGTGGTGAATCAGAGATGGGGAATCACAGGCGGGGAATCAGAGGCAGCGAATAGAACGCGGGGAATCAGAGGCAGGGAATCAGAGCTGGGGAATCAGAGGTGGGGAATCAGATATGGGGAAACAGAGGCGGGGAATCAGAGGCGGGGAAACAGAGGCGGGGAATCAGATATGGGGAATCGGATGCAGGGAATCAGAGGCGGGGAATCAGAGCTGGGGAATCAGAGGCGGGGAATCAGAGTTGGGGCATCAGAGGTGGGGAATTAGATATACGGAAACAGAGGCGGGGAATCAGAGGCGGGGAAACAGAGGCGGGGAATCAGATATTGGGAATCAGAGGTGGGGAATCAGAGGCAGGGAATCAGATGTGCGGAATCAGAGATGGGGAATCAGAGGCAGGGAATCAGAAGCGGGGAATCAGAGGCCGGGAATCAGAGGCCGGGAATCAGATGCTGGGAATAAGAGGCCGGGAATCAGAGGAGGGGAATCAGAGTCCGGGAATCAGAGATGGGGATTCAGAGGCGGGGAATGAGATATGGAGAATCAGAGGCGGGGAATCAGAGGCGGGGAAACAGAGGTGGGGAATCAGATATGGGGAATCAGAGGTGGCGAATCGAAGGCAGTGAATCAGAGATGGGGAATCAGACTCGGGGATTCAGAGGCTGGGAATCAGACGGGGGGAATCAAAGGCGGGGAATCAGAGCTGGGGAATCTGAGGCAGGGAATCAGAGTTGGGGATTCAGAGGCGGGGAATCAGATATGGGGAAACAGAGGCGGGAAATCAGAGGCGGGCAAACAGAGGCGGGGAATTAGATATGGGGAATCAGAGGTAGGGAATCAGAGGTGGTGAATCAGTGATGGGGAATCACAGGCGGGGAATCAGAGGCAGGGAATAGAACGCGGGGAATCAGAGGCAGGGAATCAGAGCTGGGGAATCAGAGGAGGGGATTCATAGTTGGGAATCAGAGGCGGGTATCAGATATGGGGAAACAGAGGCGGGGAATCAGAGGCGGTGAAACAGAGGCGGGGAATCAGATATGGGGAATCGGATGCAGGGAATCAGAGGCGGGGAATCAGATCTGGGGAATCAGAGGCGGGGAATCAGAGTTGGGGCATCAGAGGTGGGGAATTAGATATAGGGAAACAGAGGCGGGGAATCAGAGGCGGGGAAACAGAGGCGGGGAATCAGATATGGGGAATCAGAGGTGGGGAATCAGAGCCAGGGAATCAGATGTGCGGAATCAGAGATGGGGAATAAGAGGCAGGGAATCAGAATCAGAAGCGGGGAATCAGAGGCCAGGAATCAGAGGCCGGGAATCAGATGCTGGGAATAAGAGGCCGGGAATCAGAGGTGGGGAATCAGATATGGGGAATCAGAGGTGGCGAATCAAAGGCGGTGAATCAGAGATGGGGAATCAGAGGCGGGGAATCAGAGGCAGGGAATCAGATGCGGGGAATCAGAGGCGGGGAATCAGAGCTGGCGAATCAGAGGCTGGGAATCAGAGGTGGGCAATCAGTGGCGGGGAATCAGATATGGGGAATCAGAGGCGGGGAATCAGAGGCGGGGAAACAGAGGTGGGGAATCAAATATAGGGAATCAGAGGTGGGGAATCAGAGGTTGTGAATCAGAGATGGGGAATCAAGGCGGGGAATCAGAGGCAGGGAATCAGACGCGGGGAATCAGAGGCGGGGATTCAGAGCTGGGGAATCAGAGGCGGGGAATCAGAGTTGGGGAATCAGAGGAAGGGAATCAGATATGGGGAATCAGAGGCGGGGAATCAGAGGCGGGGAAACAGAGGCGGGGAATCAGATGTGGGGAATCAGAGGTGGGGAATCAGGGGCAGGGAATCAGTGGCAGGGAATCAGAGGCGGGGAATCAGAGGCGGGGAATCAAAGGCAGGGAATCAGACACGGGGAATCAGAGGCGGGGAATCAGAGATGGGGAATCAGAGGCAGGGAATCGTATGCCGGGAATCAGAGTCAGGGAATCAGAGCTGGGGAATCAGAGGCGGGGAATCAGAGTTGGGGAATCAGAGGCGGGGAATCAGATATGGGGAAATAGAGGCGGGGAATCAGATATGGGGAATCAGAGGTGTGGAATCAGAGGTTGGGAATCAGAGGCAGGGAATCAGAGTCGGGGAAACAGAGGCGGGGAATCAGATATGGGGAATCAGAGGTGGCGAATCAAAGGCGGTGAAACAGAGATGGGGAATCAGGGCAGGGAATCAGAGGCAGGGAATCAAACACGGGGAATCAGAGCTGGGGAATCAGAGGCGGGGAATCAGAGTTGGGAATCAGAGGCGGGGAATCAGAGGAGGGGAAACAGAGGCGGGGAATCAGATATGGGGAATCAGAGGTGGGGAATCCGAGGTTGGGAATCAGAGGCAGGGAATCAGAGGCGGAAAATCAGAGGCGGGGAATCAGAGGAAGGGAATCAGATGTGCGGAATCGGAGATGGGGAATCAGAGGCAGGGAATCAGAGGCGGGGAATCAGAGGCGGGGAATCAGAGGCCGGGAATCAGATATGGGGAAACAGAGACGGGGAATCCGAGGCGGGGAAACAGAGGCGGGGAATCAGATATGGGGAATCAGAGGTGGGGAATCAGAGGTTGGGAATCAGAGGCAGGGAATCAGAGGCTTGGAATCAGATGCATGGAATCAGATGCGGGGAATCAGAGGCGGGGAATCAGAGCTGGGGAATCAGAGGTGGGGAATCAGATTTGGGGAATCAGAGGCGGGGACTTAGATATTGGGAAACAGAGGCGGGGAATCAGAGGCGGGGAAACCCAGGCGGCGAATCAGATATGGGGAATCAGAGGTGGGGAATCAGAGGCAAGGAATCAGATGTGCGGAATCAGAGATGGGGAATCAGAGGCAGGGAATCAGAATCAGAAGCAGGGAATCAGAGGCCGGGAATCAGAGGCCGGAATCAGATGCTGGGAATCAGAGGCCTGGAATCAGAGGCGGGGAATCAGAGGCAGGGAATCAGATGCGGGGAATCAGAGGCGGGGAATCAGAGCTGGGGAATCAGAGGCGGGGTATTAGAGTTGGAGAATCAGAGGCGGGGAATCAGATATGGGGAAACAGAGGTGGGGAATCAGAGGCGGGGAAACAGAGGCAGGGAATCAGATATGGGGAATCAGAGGCGGGGAATCAGAGGTGGGGAATCATAGGCAGGGAATCGGATGTGCGGAATCAGAGATGGGGAATCAGAGGCTGGGAATCAGAGGTGGTGAATCAGAGATGGGGAATCAGAGGCGGGGAATCAGAGGCAGGGAATCAGACGCGGGGAATCAGAGGTGGGCAATCAGAGGCGGGGAATCAGATATGGGGAATCAGAGGCGGGGAATCAGAGGCGGGGAAACAGAGGTGGGGAATCAGATATGGGGAATCAGAGGTGGGGCATCAGAGGTTGTGAATCACAGATGGGGAATCAGAGGCGGGGAATCAGAGGCAGGGAATCAGACGCGGGGAATCAGAGGCGGGGATTCAGAGCTGGGGAATCAGAGGCTGGGAATCAGAGTTGGGGAATCAGAGGCGGGGAATCAGATATGGGGAATCAGAGGCAGGGAATCAGAGGCGGGAAAACAGAGGCGGGGAATCAGATATGGGGAATCAGAGGCGGGGAATCAGAGGCGGGGAATCAGAGATGGGGAATCAGAGGCGGGGAATCAGAGGCAGGGAATCGGATGCCGGGAATCAGAGGCGGGAAATCAGAGCTGGGGAATCAGAGGCGGGGAATCAGAGTTGGGGAATCAGAGGCGGCGAAGCAGATATGGGGAAATAGAGGCGGGGAATCAGATATGGGGAATCAGAGGCTGGGAATCAGAGGGGGGGAAACAGAGGCGGGAATAAGATATGGGGAATCAGAGGTGGGGAATCAGGGGCGGGGAATCAGTGGCAGGGAATCAGAGGCGGGGAATCAGAGGCGGGGAATCACAGGCAGGGAATCAGACGCGGGGAATCAGAGGCGGGGAATCAGAGCTGGGGAATCAGAGGTGGGGAATCAGAGTCGGGGAATCATAGGCAGGGAATCGGTTGTGCGGAATCAGAGATGGGGAATCAGATGTGGGGAATCAGAGGCAGTGAATCAGAGGCGGGGAAACAGAGGCGGGGAATCAGAGGCAGGGAATCAGACGCGGGGAATCAGAGGCGGGGATTCAGAGCTGGGGAATCAGAGGCGGTGAATCAGAGTTGGGGAATCAGAGGCAGGGAATCAGATATGGGGAATCAGAGGTGGCGAATCAGAGGCGGGGAAACAGAGGCGGGGAATCAGATATGGGGAATCAGAATTGGGGAATCAGGGGCAGGGAATCAGTGGCAGGGAATCAGAGGCGGGGAATCAGAGGCGGGGAATCAGAGGCAGGGAATCAGACACGAGGAATCATAGGCGGGGAATCAGAGATGGGGAATCAGAGGCGGGGAATCAGAGGCAGGGAATCGGACTCCGGGAATCAGAGTCGGGGAATCAGAGCTGGGGAATCAGAGGCGGGGAATCAGAGTTGGGGAATCAGAGGCGGGGAATCAGATATGGGGAAATAGAGGCGGGGAATCAGATATGGGGAATCAGAGGTGTGGAATCAGAGGTTGGGAATCAGAGGCAGGGAATCAGAGTCGGGGAAACAGAGGTGGGTAATCAGATATGGGGAATCAGAGGTGGCGAATCAAAGGCGGTGAAACAGAGATGGGGAATCAGGGCAGGGAATCAGAGGCAGGGAATCAAACACGGGGAATCAGAGCTGGGGAATCAGAGGCGGGGAATCAGAGTTGGGAATCAGAGGCGGGGAATCAGAGGCGGGGAAACAGAGGCGGGGAATCAGATATGGGGAATCAGAGGGGGGGAATCCGAGGTTGGGAATCAGAGGCAGGGAATCAGAGGCGGGGAATCAGAGGCGGGGAATCAGAGGAAGGGAATCAGATGTGCGGAATCGGAGATGGGGAATCAGAGGCAGGGAATCAGAGGCGGGGAATCAGAGGCGGGGAATCAGATGCCGGGAATCAGATATGGGGAAACAGAGGCGGGGAATCCGAGGCGGGGAAACAGAGGCGGGGAATCAGATATGGGGAATCAGAGGTGGGGAATCAGAGGTTGGGAATCAGAGGCAGGGAATCAGAGGCTTGGAATCAGATGCAGGGAATCAGATGCGGGGAATCAGAGGCGGGGAATCAGAGCTGGGGAATCAGAGGTGGGGAATCAGATTTGGGGAATCAGAGGCGGGGACTTAGATATTGGGAAACAGAGGCGGGGAATCAGAGGCGGGGAAACCCAGGCGGGGAATCAGATATGGGGAATCAGAGGTGGGGAATCAGAGGCAAGGAATCAGATGTGCGGAATCAGAGATGGGGAATCAGAGGCAGGGAATCAGATGCGGGGAATCAGAGGCGGGGAATCAGAGCTGGGGAATCAGAGGCGGGGTATTAGAGTTGGGGAATCAGAGGCGGGGAATCAGATATGGGGAAACAGAGGTGGGGAATCAGAGGCGGAGAAACAGAGGCAGGGAATCAGATATGGGGAATCAGAGGCGGGGAATCAGAGGTGGGGAATCATAGGCAGGGAATCGGATGTGCGGAATCAGAGATGGGGAATCAGAGGCTGGGAATCAGAGGTGGTGAATCAGAGATGGGGAATCAGAGGCGGGGAATCAGAGGCGGGGAATCAGACGCGGGGAATCAGAGGTGGGCAATCAGAGGCGGGGAATCAGATATGGGGAATCAGAGGCGGGGAATCAGAGGCGGGGAAACAGAGGCGGGGAATCAGATATGGGGAATCAGAGGTGGGGCATCAGAGGTTGTGAATCACAGATGGGGAATCAGAGGCGGGGAATCAGAGGCAGGGAATCAGACGCAGGGAATCAGAGGCGGGAATTCAGAGCTGGGGAATCAGAGGCGGGGAATCAGAGTTGGGGAATCAGAGGCGGGGAATCAGATATGGGGAATCAGAGGCAGGGAATCAGAGGCGGGAAAACAGAGGCGGGGAATCAGATATGGGGAATCAGAGGCGGGGAATCAGAGGCAGGGAATCAGACACGGGGAATCAGAGGTGGGGAATCAGAGATGGGGAATCAGAGGCGGGGAATCAGAGGCAGGGAATCGGATGCCGGGAATCAGAGGCGGGAAATCAGAGGCAGGAAATCAGACAGGGATTCAGAGGCTGGGAATCAGACGGGGGGAATCAAAGGCGGGGAATCAGAGCTGGTGAATCAGAGGCAGGGAATCAGAGTTGGGGATTCAGAGGCGGGGAATCAGATATGGGGAAACAGAGGCGGGGAATCAGAGGCGGGCAAGCAGAGGCGGGGAATTAGATATGGGGAATCAGAGCTGGGAAATCAGAGGTGGTGAATCAGAGATGGGGAATCACAGGCGGGGAATCAGAGGCAGCGAATAGAACGCGGGGAATCAGAGGCAGGGAATCAGAGCTGGGGAATCAGAGGCGGGGAATCAGATATGGGGAAACAGAGGCGGGGAATCAGAGGCGGGGAAACAGAGGCGGGGAATCAGACATGGGGAATCGGATGCGGGGAATCAGAGGCGGGGAATCAGAGCTGGGGAATCAGAGGTGGGGAATCAGAGTTGGGGCATCAGAGGTGGGGAATTAGATATGGGGAAACAGAGGCGGGGAATCAGAGGCGGGGAAACAGAGGCAGGGAATCAGATATGGGGAATCAGAGGTGGGGAATCAGAGGCAGGGAATCAGATGTGCGGAATCAGAGATGGGGAATCAGAGGCAGGGAATCAGAATCAGAAGCGGGGAATCAGAGGCCGGGAATCAGAGGCCGGGAATCAGATGCTGGGAATAAGAGGCCGGGAATCAGAGGTGGGGAATCAGAGTCTGGGAATCAGAGATGGGGATTCAGAGGTGTGGAATGAGATATGGAGAATCAGAGGCGGGGAATCAGAGGCGGGGAAACAGAGGTGGGGAATCAGATATGGGGAAATAGAGGCGGGGAATCAGATATGGGGAATCAGAGGTGTGGAATCAGAGGTTGGGAATCAGAGGCAGGGAATCAGATCGGGGAAACAGAGGCGGGTAATCAGATATGGGGAATCAGAGGTGGCGAATCAAAGGCGGTGAAACAGAGATGGGGAATCAGGGCAGGGAATCAGAGGCAGGGAATCAAACACGGGGAATCAGAGCTGGGGAATCAGAGGCGGGGAATCAGAGTTGGGAATCAGAGGCGGGGAATCAGAGGCGGGGAAACAGAGGCGGGGAATCAGATATGGGGAATCAGAGGGGGGGAATCCGAGGTTGGGAATCAGAGGCAGGGAATCAGAGGCGGGGAATCAGAGGCGGGGAATCAGAGGAAGGGAATCAGATGTGCGGAATCGGAGATGGGGAATCAGAGGCAGGGAATCAGAGGCGGGGAATCAGAGGCGGGGAATCAGATGCCGGGAATCAGATATGGGGAAACAGAGGCGGGGAATCCGAGGCGGGGAAACAGAGGCGGGGAATCAGATATGGGGAATCAGAGGTGGGGAATCAGAGGTTGGGAATCAGAGGCAGGGAATCAGAGGCTTGGAATCAGATGCAGGGAATCAGATGCGGGGAATCAGAGGCGGGGAATCAGAGCTGGGGAATCAGAGGTGGGGAATCAGATTTGGGGAATCAGAGTCGGGGACTTAGATATTGGGAAACAGAGGCGGGGAATCAGAGGCGGGGAAACCCAGGCGGGGAATCAGATATGGGGAATCAGAGGTGGGGAATCAGAGGCAAGGAATCAGATGTGCGGAATCAGAGATGGGGAATCAGAGGCAGGGAATCAGATGCGGGGAATCAGAGGCGGGGAATCAGAGCTGGGGAATCAGAGGCGGGGTATTAGAGTTGGGGAATCAGAGGCGGGGAATCAGATATGGGGAAACAGAGGTGGGGAATCAGAGGCGGAGAAACAGAGGCAGGGAATCAGATATGGGGAATCAGAGGCGGGGAATCAGAGGTGGGGAATCATAGGCAGGGAATCGGATGTGCGGAATCAGAGATGGGGAATCAGAGGCTGGGAATCAGAGGTGGTGAATCAGAGATGGGGAATCAGAGGCGGGGAATCAGAGGCGGGGAATCAGACGCGGGGAATCAGAGGTGGGCAATCAGAGGCGGGGAATCAGATATGGGGAATCAGAGGCGGGGAATCAGAGGCGGGGAAACAGAGGCGGGGAATCAGATATGGGGAATCAGAGGTGGGGCATCAGAGGTTGTGAATCACAGATGGGGAATCAGAGGCGGGGAATCAGAGGCAGGGAATCAGACGCAGGGAATCAGAGGCGGGAATTCAGAGCTGGGGAATCAGAGGCGGGGAATCAGAGTTGGGGAATCAGAGGCGGGGAATCAGATATGGGGAATCAGAGGCAGGGAATCAGAGGCGGGAAAACAGAGGCGGGGAATCAGATATGGGGAATCAGAGGCGGGGAATCAGAGGCAGGGAATCAGACACGGGGAATCAGAGGTGGGGAATCAGAGATGGGGAATCAGAGGCGGGGAATCAGAGGCAGGGAATCGGATGCCGGGAATCAGAGGCGGGAAATCAGAGGCAGGAAATCAGACAGGGATTCAGAGGCTGGGAATCAGACGGGGGGAATCAAAGGCGGGGAATCAGAGCTGGTGAATCAGAGGCAGGGAATCAGAGTTGGGGATTCAGAGGCGGGGAATCAGATATGGGGAAACAGAGGCGGGGAATCAGAGGCGGGCAAGCAGAGGCGGGGAATTAGATATGGGGAATCAGAGCTGGGAAATCAGAGGTGGTGAATCAGAGATGGGGAATCACAGGCGGGGAATCAGAGGCAGCGAATAGAACGCGGGGAATCAGAGGCAGGGAATCAGAGCTGGGGAATCAGAGGCGGGGAATCAGATATGGGGAAACAGAGGCGGGGAATCAGAGGCGGGGAAACAGAGGCGGGGAATCAGACATGGGGAATCGGATGCGGGGAATCAGAGGCGGGGAATCAGAGCTGGGGAATCAGAGGTGGGGAATCAGAGTTGGGGCATCAGAGGTGGGGAATTAGATATGGGGAAACAGAGGCGGGGAATCAGAGGCGGGGAAACAGAGGCAGGGAATCAGATATGGGGAATCAGAGGTGGGGAATCAGAGGCAGGGAATCAGATGTGCGGAATCAGAGATGGGGAATCAGAGGCAGGGAATCAGAATCAGAAGCGGGGAATCAGAGGCCGGGAATCAGAGGCCGGGAATCAGATGCTGGGAATAAGAGGCCGGGAATCAGAGGTGGGGAATCAGAGTCTGGGAATCAGAGATGGGGATTCAGAGGTGTGGAATGAGATATGGAGAATCAGAGGCGGGGAATCAGAGGCGGGGAAACAGAGGTGGGGAATCAGATATGGGGAAATAGAGGCGGGGAATCAGATATGGGGAATCAGAGGTGTGGAATCAGAGGTTGGGAATCAGAGGCAGGGAATCAGATCGGGGAAACAGAGGCGGGTAATCAGATATGGGGAATCAGAGGTGGCGAATCAAAGGCGGTGAAACAGAGATGGGGAATCAGGGCAGGGAATCAGAGGCAGGGAATCAAACACGGGGAATCAGAGCTGGGGAATCAGAGGCGGGGAATCAGAGTTGGGAATCAGAGGCGGGGAATCAGAGGCGGGGAAACAGAGGCGGGGAATCAGATATGGGGAATCAGAGGTGGGGAATCCGAGGTTGGGAATCAGAGGCAGGGAATCAGAGGCGGGGAATCAGAGGCGGGGAATCAGAGGAAGGGAATCAGATGTGCGGAATCGGAGATGGGGAATCAGAGGCAGGGAATCAGAGGCGGGGAATCAGAGGCGGGGAATCAGAGGCCGGGAATCAGATATGGGGAAACAGAGGCGGGGAATCCGAGGCGGGGAAACAGAGGCGGGGAATCAGATATGGGGAATCAGAGGTGGGGAATCAGAGGTTGGGAATCAGAGGCAGGGAATCAGAGGCTTGGAATCAGATGCAGGGAATCAGATGCGGGGAATCAGAGGCGGGGAATCAGAGCTGGGGAATCAGAGGTGGGGAATCAGATTTGGGGAATCAGAGGCGGGGACTTAGATATTGGGAAACAGAGGCGGGGAATCAGAGGCGGGGAATCCCAGGCGGGGAATCAGATATGGGGAATCAGAGGTGGGGAATCAGAGGCAAGGAATCAGATGTGCGGAATCAGAGATGGGGAATCAGAGGCAGGGAATCAGAATCAGAAGCAGGGAATCAGAGGCCGGGAATTAGAGGCCGGAATCAGATGCTGGGAATCAGAGGCCTGGAATCAGAGGCGGGGAATCAGAGGCAGGGAATCAGATGCGGGGAATCAGAGGCGGGGAATCAGATCTGGGGAATCAGAGGCGGGGTATTAGAGTTGGGGAATCAGAGGCGGGGAATCAGATATAGGGAAACAGAGGTGGGGAATCAGAGGCGGGGAAACAGAGGCAGGGAATCAGATATGGGGAATCAGAGGCGGGGAATCAGAGGTGGGGAATCTAAGGCAGGGAATCGGATGTGCGGAATCAGAGATGGGGAATCAGAGGCTGGGAATCAGAGGTGGTGAATCAGAGATGGGGAATCAGAGGCGGGAATCAGAGGCGTGGAATCAGACGCGGGGAATCAGAGGTGGGCAATCAGAGGCGGGGAATCAGATATGGGGAATCAGAGGCGGGGAATCAGAGGCGGGGAAACAGAGGCGGGTAATCAGATATGGGGAATCAGAGGTGGGGCATCAGAGGTTGTGAATCACAGATGGGGAATCAGAGGCGGGGAATCAGAGGCAGGGAATCAGACGCGGGGAATCAGAGGCGGGGATTCAGAGCTGGGGAATCAGAGGCGGGGAATCAGAGTTGGGGAATCAGAGGCGGGGAATCAGATATGGGGAATCAGAGGCAGGGAATCAGAGGCGGGAAAACAGAGGCGGGGAATCAGATATGGGGAATCAGAGGCGGGGAATCAGAGGCAGGGAATCAGACACGGGGAATCAGAGGCGGGGAATCAGAGATGGGGAATCAGAGGCGGGGAATCAGAGGCAGGGAATCGGATGCCGGGAATCAGAGGCGGGAAATCAGAGCTGGGGAATCAGAGGCGGGGAATCAGAGTTGGGGAATCAGAGGCAGCGAAGCAGATATGGGGAAATAGAGGCGGGGAATCAGATATGGGGAATCAGAGGCGGGGAATTAGATATGGGGAATCAGAGGCTGGGAATCAGAGGGGGGGAAAACAGAGGCGGGGAATAAGATATGGGGAATCAGAGGTGGGGAATCAGGGGCGGGGAATCAGTGGCAGGGAACAGGAGGCAGGGAATCAGAGGCGGGGAATCAAAGGAAGGGAATCAGGCACGGGGAATCAGAGGTGGGGAATCAGAGATGGGGAATCAGAGGCGGGGAATCACAGGCAGGGAATCAGACGCGGGGAATCAGAGGCGGGGAATCAGAGCTGGGGAATCAGATGTGGGGAATCAGAGTCGGGGAATCAGAGGCAGGGAATCGGTTGTGCGGAATCAGAGATGGGGAATCAGATGTGGGGAATCAGAGGCAGTGAATCAGAGATGGGGAATCAGAGGCGGGGAATCAGAGGCAGGAAATAAGACAGGGATTCAGAGGCTGGGAATCAGACGGGGGGAATCAAAGGCGGGGAATCAGAGCTGGTGAATCAGAGGCAGGGAATCAGAGTTGGGGATTAAGAGGCGGGGAATCAGATATGGGGAAACAGAGGCGGGGAATGAGAGGCGGGCAAGCAGAGGCGGGGAATTAGATATGGGGAATCAGAGGTGGGAAATCAGAGGTGGTGAATCAGAGATGGGGAATCACAGGCGGGGAATCAGAGGCAGCGAATAGAACGCGGGGAATCAGAGGCAGGGAATCAGAGCTGGGGAATCAGAGGCGGGGAATCAGATATGGGGAAACAGAGGCGGGGAATCAGAGGCGGGGAAACAGAGGCGGGGAATCAGACATGGGGAATCGGATGCGGGGAATCAGAGGCGGGGAATCAGAGCTGGGGAATCAGAGGTGGGGAATCAGAGTTGGGGCATCAGAGGTGGGGAATTAGATATGGGGAAACAGAGGCGGGGAATCAGAGGCGGGGAAACAGAGGCGGGGAATCAGATATGGGGAATCAGAGGTGGGGAATCAGAGGCAGGGAATCAGATGTGCGGAATCAGAGATGGGGAATCAGAGGCAGGGAATCAGAATCAGAAGCGGGGAATCAGAGGCCGGGAATCAGAGGTGGGGAATCAGAGTCTGGGAATCAGAGATGGGGATTCAGAGGCGGGGAATGAGATATGAAGAATCAGAGGTGGGGAATCAGAGGCGGGGAAACAGAGGTGGGGAATCAGATATGGGGAATCAGAGGTGGCGAATCAAAGGCGGTGAATCAGAGATGGGGAATCAGAGGCGGGGAATCAGAGGCAGGGAATCAGATGCGGGGATTCAGAGGCGGGGAATCAGAGCTGGCGAATCAGAGGCGGGGAATCAGAGGTGGGCAATCAGAGCCGGGGAATCAGATATGGGGAATCAGAGGCGGGGAAACAGAGGCGGGGAATCAGATATGGGGAATCAGAGGTGGGGAATCAGAGGTTGTGAATCAGAGATGGGGAATCAAGGCGGGGAATCAGAGGGAGGGAATCAGACGCGGGGAATCACAGGCGGGGATTCAGAGCTGGGGAATCAGAGGCGGGGAATCAGAGTTGGGGAATCAGAGGCAGGGAATCAGATATGGGGAATCAGAGGCGGGGAATCAGAGGCGGGGAAACAGAGGCGGGGAATCAGATATGGGGAATCAGAGGTGGGGAATCAGGGGCAGGGAATCAGTGGCAGGGAATCAGAGGCGGGGAATCTGAGCCGGGGAATCAGAGGCAGGGAATCAGACACGGGGAATCAGAGGCGGGGAATCAGAGATGGTGAATCAGAGGCGGGGAATCAGAGGCAGGGAATCGGACGCCGGGAATCAGAGGCGGGGAATCAGAGCTGGGGAATCAGAGGCGGGGAATCAGAGTTGGGGAATCAGAGGCGGGGAATCAGATATGGGGAAATAGAGGCGGGGAATCAGATATGGGGAATAAGAGGTGTGGAATCAGAGGTTGGGATTCAGAGGTAGGGAATCAGAGGCGGGGAAACAGAGGCGGGGAATCAGATATGGGGAATCAGAGGTGGCGAATCAAAGGCGGTGAAACAGAGATGGGGAATCAGGGCAGGGAATCAGAGGCAGGGAATCAGAGCTGGGGAAACAGAGGCGGGGAATCAGATATGGGGAATCAGAGGTGGGGAATCAGGGGCGGGGAATGAGTGGCAGGGAATTAGAGCTGGGGAATCAGAGGTGGGGAATCAGAGCTGGGGAAACAGAGGCGGGGAATCAGATATGGGGAATCAGAGGTGGGGAATCAGGGGCGGGGAATCAGTGGCAGGGAATCAGAGGCCGGGAATACAAGGCGGGGAATCAGAGCTGGGGAATCAGAGGCGGGGAATCAGAGTTGGGAATCAGAGGCGGGGAATCAGAGGCGGTGAAACAGAGATGGGGAATCAGGGCAGGGAAACAGAGGCGGGGAATCAGATATGGGGAATCAGAGGTGGGGAATTTGAGGTTGCGAATCAGAGGCGGGGAATCAGAGGCGGGGAATCAGAGGCAGGGAATCGGATATGGGGATTCAGAGGTGGGGATTCAGAGGTGGTGAATCAGAAAAGGGGAATCAGAGGCTGGGAATCAGAGGCAGGGAATCAGACGCAGGGAATCAGAGGCGGGGAATCATAGCTGGCGAATTAGTGGAGGGGAATCAGAGTTGGGGAATCAGAGGCGGGGAATCAGATATGGGGAAACAGAGGCGGGGAATGAGAAGCGGGCAAGCAGAGGCGGGGAATTAGATATGGGGAATCAGAGGTGGGAAATCAGAGGTGGTGAATCAGAGATGGGGAATCACAGGCGGGGAATCAGAGGCAGCGAATAGAACGCGGGGAATCAGAGGCAGGGAATCAGAGCTGGGGAATCAGAGGCGGGGAATCAGATATGGGGAAACAGAGGCGGGGAATCAGAGGTGGGGAAACAGAGGCGGGGAATCAGACATGGGGAATCGGATGCGGGGAATCAGAGGCGGGGAATCAGAGCTGGGGAATCAGAGGTGGGGAATCAGAGTTGGGGCATCAGAGGTGGGGAATTAGATATGGGGAAACAGAGGCGGGGAATCAGAGGCGGGGAAACAGAGGCAGGGAATCAGATGTGGGGAATCAGAGGTGGGGAATCAGAGGCAGGGAATCAGATGTGCGGAATCAGAGATGGGGAATCAGAGGCAGGGAATCAGAATCAGAAGCGGGGAATCAGAGGCCGGGAATCAGAGGCCGGGAATCAGATGCTGGGAATAAGAGGCCGGGAATCAGAGGTGGGGAATCAGAGTCTGGGAATCAGAGATGGGGATTCAGAGGTGGGGAATGAGATATGGAGAATCAGAGGCGGGGAATCAGAGGCGGGGAAACAGAGGTGGGGAATCAGATATGGGGAAATAGAGGCGGGGAATCAGATATGGGGAATCAGAGGTGTGGAATCAGAGGTTGGGAATCAGAGGCAGGGAATCAGATCGGGGAAACAGAGGCGGGTAATCAGATATGGGGAATCAGAGGTGGCGAATCAAAGGCGGTGAAACAGAGATGGGGAATCAGGGCAGGGAATCAGAGGCAGGGAATCAAACACGGGGAATCAGAGCTGGGGAATCAGAGGCGGGGAATCAGAGTTGGGAATCAGAGGCGGGGAATCAGAGGCGGGGAAACAGAGGCGGGGAATAAGATATGGGGAATCAGAGGTGGGGAATCCGAGGTTGGGAATCAGAGGCAGGGAATCAGAGGCGGGGAATCAGAGGCGGGGAATCAGAGGAAGGGAATCAGATGTGCGGAATCGGAGATGGGGAATCAGAGGCAGGGAATCAGAGGCGGGGAATCAGAGGCGGGGAATCAGAGGCCGGGAATCAGATATGGGGAAACAGAGGCGGGGAATCCGAGGCGGGGAAACAGAGGCGGGGAATCAGATATGGGGAATCAGAGGTGGGGAATCAGAGGTTGGGAATCAGAGGCAGGGAATCAGAGGCTTGGAATCAGATGCAGGGAATCAGATGCGGGGAATCAGAGGCGGGGAATCAGAGCTGGGGAATCAGAGGTGGGGAATCAGATTTGGGGAATCAGAGGCGGGGACTTAGATATTGGGAAACAGAGGCGGGGAATCAGAGGCGGGGAAACCCAGGCGGGGAATCAGATATGGGGAATCAGAGGTGGGGAATCAGATGCAAGGAATCAGATGTGCGGAATCAGAGATGGGGAAGCAGAGGCAGGGAATCAGAATCAGAAGCAGGGAATCAGAGGCCGGGAATTAGAGGCCGGAATCAGATGCTGGGAATCAGAGGCCTGGAATCAGAGGCGGGGAATCAGAGGCAGGGAATCAGATGCGGGGAATCAGAGGCGGGGAATCAGAGCTGGGGAATCAGAGGCGGGGTATTAGAGTTGGGGAATCAGAGGCGGGGAATCAGATATGGGGAAACAGAGGTGGGGAATCAGAGGCGGGGAAACAGAGGCAGGGAATCAGATATGGGGAATCAGAGGCGGGGAATCAGAGGTGGGGAATCTAAGGCAGGGAATCGGATGTGCGGAATCAGAGATGGGGAATCAGAGGCTGGGAATCAGAGGTGGTGAATCAGAGATGGGGAATCAGAGGCGGGAATCAGAGGCGGGGAATCAGACGCGGGGAATCAGAGGTGGGCAATCAGAGGCGGGGAATCAGATATGGGGAATCAGAGGCGGGGAATCAGAGGCGGGGAAACAGAGGCGGGGAATCAGATATGGGGAATCAGAGGTGGGGCATCAGAGGTTGTGAATCACAGATGGGGAATCAGAGGCGGGGAATCAGAGGCAGGGAATCAGACGCGGGGAATCAGAGGCGGGGATTCAGAGCTGGGGAATCAGAGGCAGGGAATCAGAGGCGGGAAAACAGAGGCGGGGAATCAGATATGGGGAATCAGAGGCGGGGAATCAGAGGCAGGGAATCAGACACGGGGAATCAGAGGCGGGGAATCAGAGATGGGGAATCAGAGGCGGGGAATCAGAGGCAGGGAATCGGATGCCGGGAATCAGAGGCGGGAAATCAGAGCTGGGGAATCAGAGGCGGGGAATCAGAGTTGGGGAATCAGAGGCGGCGAAGCAGATATGGGGAAATAGAGGCGGGGAATCAGATATGGGGAATCAGAGGCGGGGAATTAGATATGGGGAATCAGAGGCTGGGAATCAGAGGGGGGGAAACAGAGGCGGGGAATAAGATATGGGGAATCAGAGGTGGGGAATCAGGGGCGGGGAATCAGTGGCAGGGAACAGGAGGCGGGGAATCAGAGGCGGGGAATCAAAGGAAGGGAATCAGGCACGGGGAATCAGAGGTGGGGAATCAGAGATGGGGAATCAGTGGCGGGGAATCACAGGCAGGGAATCAGACGCGGGGAATCAGAGGCGGGGAATCAGAGCTGGGGAATCAGAGGTGGGGAATCAGAGTCGGGGAATCAGAGGCAGGGAATCGGTTGTGCGGAATCAGAGATGGGGAATCAGATGTGGGGAATCAGAGGCAGTGAATCAGAGATGGGGAATCAGAGGCGGGGAATCAGAGGCAGGAAATAAGACAGGGATTCAGAGGCTGGGAATCAGACGGGGGGAATCAAAGGCGGGGAATCAGAGCTGGTGAATCAGAGGCAGGGAATCAGAGTTGGGGATTCAGAGGCGGGGAATCAGATATGGGGAAACAGAGGCGGGGAATGAGAGGCGGGCAAGCAGAGGCGGGGAATTAGATATGGGGAATCAGAGGTGGGAAATCAGAGGTGGTGAATCAGAGATGGGGAATCACAGGCGGGGAATCAGAGGCAGCGAATAGAACGCGGGGAATCAGAGGCAGGGAATCAGAGCTGGGGAATCAGAGGCGGGGAATCAGATATGGGGAAACAGAGGCGGGGAATCAGAGGCGGGGAAACAGAGGCGGGGAATCAGACATGGGGAATCGGATGCGGGGAATCAGAGGCGGGGAATCAGAGCTGTGGAATCAGAGGTGGGAAATCAGAGTTGGGGCATCAGAGGTGGGGAATTAGATATGGGGAAACAGAGGCGGGGAATCAGAGGCGGGGAAACAGAGGCGGGGAATCAGATATGGGGAATCAGAGGTGGGGAATCAGAGGCAGGGAATCAGATGTGCGGAATCAGAGATGGGGAATCAGAGGCAGGGAATCAGAATCAGAAGCGGGGAATCAGAGGCCGGGAATCAGAGGTGGGGAATCAGAGTCTGGGAATCAGAGATGGGGATTCAGAGGCGGGGAATGAGATATGAAGAATCAGAGGCGGGGAATCAGAGGCGGGGAAACAGAGGTGGGGAATCAGATATGGGGAATCAGAGGAGGCGAATCAAAGGCGGTGAATCAGAGATGGGGAATCAGAGGCGGGGAATCAGAGGCAGGGAATCAGATGCGGGGATTCAGAGGCGGGGAATCAGAGCTGGCGAATCAGAGGCGGGGAATCAGAGGTGGGCAATCAGAGCCGGGGAATCAGATATGGGGAATCAGAGGCGGGGAAACAGAGGCGGGGAATCAGATATGGGGAATCAGAGGTGGGGAATCAGAGGTTGTGAATCAGAGATGGGGAATCAAGGCGGGGAATCAGAGGGAGGGAATCAGACGCGGGGAATCAGAGGCGGGGATTCAGAGCTGGGGAATCAGAGGCGGGGAATCAGAGTTGGGGAATCAGAGGCAGGGAATCAGATATGGGGAATCAGAGGCGGGGAATCAGAGGCGGGGAAACAGAGGCGGGGAATCAGATATGGGGAATCAGAGGTGGGGAATCAGGGGCAGGGAATCAGTGGCAGGGAATCAGAGGCGGGGAATCTGACCCGGGAATCAGAGGCAGGGAATCAGACACGGGGAATCAGAGGCGGGGAATCAGAGATGGTGAATCAGAGGCGGGGAATCAGAGGCAGGGAATCGGACGCCGGGAATCAGAGGCGGGGAATCAGAGCTGGGGAATCAGAGGCGGGGAATCAGAGTTGGGGAATCAGAGGCGGGGAATCAGATATGGGGAAATAGAGGCGGGGAATCAGATATGGGGAATAAGAGGTGTGGAATCAGAGGTTGGGAATCAGAGGTAGGGAATCAGAGGCGGGGAAACAGAGGCGGGGAATCAGATATGGGGAATCAGAGGTGGCGAATCAAAGGCGGTGAAACAGAGATGGGGAATCAGGGCAGGGAATCAGAGGCAGGGAATCAGAGCTGGGGAAACAGAGGCGGGGAATCAGATATGGGGAATCAGAGGTGGGGAATCAGGGGCGGGGAATGAGTGGCAGGGAATTAGAGCTGGGGAATCAGAGGTGGGGAATCAGAGCTGGGGAAACAGAGGCGGGGAATCAGATATGGGGAATCAGAGGTGGGGAATCAGGGGCGGGGAATCAGTGGCAGGGAATCAGAGGCCGGGAATAAAAGGCGGGGAATCAGAGCTGGGGAATCAGAGGCGGGGAATCAGAGTTGGGAATCAGAGGCGGGGAATCAGAGGCGGTGAAACAGAGATGGGGAATCAGGGCAGGGAAACAGAGGCGGGGAATCAGATATGGGGAATCAGAGGTGGGGAATTTGAGGTTGCGAATCAGAGGCGGGGAATCAGAGGCGGGGAATCAGAGGCAGGGAATCGGATATGGGGAATCAGAGGTGGGGATTCAGAGGTGGTGAATCAGAAAAGGGGAATCAGAGGCTGGGAATCAGAGGCAGGGAATCAGACGCAGGGAATCAGAGGCGGGGAATCATAGCTGGCGAATTAGTGGAGGGGAATCAGAGTTGGGGAATCAGAGGCGGGGAATCAGATATGGGGAAACAGAGGCGGGGAATGAGAGGCGGGCAAGCAGAGGCGGGGAATTAGATATGGGGAATCAGAGGTGGGAAATCAGAGGTGGTGAATCAGAGATGGGGAATCACAGGCGGGGAATCAGAGGCAGCGAATAGAACGCGGGGGAAATCAGAGGCAGGGAATCAGAGCTGGGGAATCAGAGGCGGGGAATCAGATATGGGGAAACAGAGGCGGGGAATCAGAGGCGGGGAAACAGAGGCGGGGAATCAGACATGGGGAATCGGATGCGGGGAATCAGAGGCGGGGAATCAGAGCTGGGGAATCAGAGGTGGGGAATCAGAGTTGGGGCATCAGAGGTGGGGAATTAGATGTGGGGAAACAGAGGCGGGGAATCAGAGGCGGGGAAACAGAGGCAGGGAATCAGATATGGGGAATCAGAGGTGGGGAATCAGAGGCAGGGAATCAGATGTGCGGAATCAGAGATGGGGAATCAGAGGCAGGGAATCAGAATCAGAAGCGGGGAATCAGAGGCCGGGAATCAGAGGCCGGGAATCAGATGCTGGGAATAAGAGGCCGGGAATCAGAGGTGGGGAATCAGAGTCTGGGAATCAGAGATGGGGATTCAGAGGTGGGGAATGAGATATGGAGAATCAGAGGCGGGGAATCAGAGGCGGGGAAACAGAGGTGGGGAATCAGATATGGGGAAATAGAGGCGGGGAATCAGATATGGGGAATCAGAGGTGTGGAATCAGAGGTTGGGAATCAGAGGCAGGGAATCAGATCGGGGAAACAGAGGCGGGTAATCAGATATGGGGAATCAGAGGTGGCGAATCAAAGGCGGTGAAACAGAGATGGGGAATCAGGGCAGGGAATCAGAGGCAGGGAATCAAACACGGGGAATCAGAGCTGGGGAATCAGAGGCGGGGAATCAGAGTTGGGAATCAGAGGCGGGGAATCAGAGGCGGGGAAACAGAGGCGGGGAATCAGATATGGGGAATCAGAGGTGGGGAATCCGAGGTTGGGAATCAGAGGCAGGGAATCAGAGGCGGGGAATCAGAGGCGGGGAATCAGAGGAAGGGAATCAGATGTGCGGAATCGGAGATGGGGAATCAGAGGCAGGGAATCAGAGGCGGGGAATCAGAGGCGGGGAATCAGAGGCCGGGAATCAGATATGGGGAAACAGAGGCGGGGAATCCGAGGCGGGGAAACAGAGGCGGGGAATCAGATATTGGGAATCAGAGGTGGGGAATCAGAGGTTGGGAATCAGAGGCAGGGAATCAGAGGCTTGGAATCAGATGCAGGGAATCAGATGCGGGGAATCAGAGGCGGGGAATCAGAGCTGGGGAATCAGAGGTGGGGAATCAGATTTGGGGAATCAGAGGCGGGGACTTAGATATTGGGAAACAGAGGCGGGGAATCAGAGGCGGGGAAACCCAGGCGGGGAATCAGATATGGGGAATCAGAGGTGGGGAATCAGATGCAAGGAATCAGATGTGCGGAATCAGAGATGGGGAATCAGAGGCAGGGAATCAGAATCAGAAGCAGGGAATCAGAGGCCGGGAATTAGAGGCCGGAATCAGATGCTGGGAATCAGAGGCCTGGAATCAGAGGCGGGGAATCAGAGGCAGGGAATCAGATGCGGGGAATCAGAGGCGGGGAATCAGAGCTGGGGAATCAGAGGCGGGGTATTAGAGTTGGGGAATCAGAGGCGGGGAATCAGATATGGGGAAACAGAGGTGGGGAATCAGAGGCGGGGAAACAGAGGCAGGGAATCAGATATGGGGAATCAGAGGCGGGGAATCAGAGGTGGGGAATCTAAGGCAGGGAATCGGATGTGCGGAATCAGAGATGGGGAATCAGAGGCTGGGAATCAGAGGTGGTGAATCAGAGATGGGGAATCAGAGGCGGGAATCAGAGGCGGGGAATCAGACGCGGGGAATCAGAGGTGGGCAATCAGAGGCGGGGAATCAGATATGGGGAATCAGAGGCGGGGAATCAGAGGCGGGGAAACAGAGGCGGGGAATCAGATATGGGGAATCAGAGGTGGGGCATCAGAGGTTGTGAATCACAGATGGGGAATCAGAGGCGGGGAATCAGAGGCAGGGAATCAGACGCGGGGAATCAGAGGCGGGGATTCAGAGCTGGGGAATCAGAGGCGGGGAATCAGAGTTGGGGAATCAGAGGCGGGGAATCAGATATGGGGAATCAGAGGCAGGGAATCAGAGGCGGGAAAACAGAGGCGGGGAATCAGATATGGGGAATCAGAGGCGGGGAATCAGAGGCAGGGAATCAGACACGGGGAATCAGAGGCGGGGAATCAGAGATGGGGAATCAGAGGCGGGGAATCAGAGGCAGGGAATCGGATGCCGGGAATCAGAGGCGGGAAATCAGAGCTGGGGAATCAGAGGCGGGGAATCAGAGTTGGGGAATCAGAGGCGGCGAAGCAGATATGGGGAAATAGAGGCGGGGAATCAGATATGGGGAATCAGAGGCGGGGAATTAGATATGGGGAATAAGAGGCTGGGAATCAGAGGGGGGGAAACAGAGGCGGGGAATAAGTTATGGGGAATCAGAGGTGGGGAATCAGGGGCGGGGAATCAGTGGCAGGGAACAGGAGGCGGGGAATCAGAGGCGGGGAATCAAAGGAAGGGAATCAGGCACGGGGAATCAGAGGTGGGGAATCAGAGATGGGGAATCAGAGGCGGGGAATCACAGGCAGGGAATCAGACGCGGGGAATCAGAGGCGGGGAATCAGAGCTGGGGAATCAGAGGTGGGGAATCAGAGTCGGGGAATCAGAGGCAGGGAATCGGTTGTGCGGAATCAGAGATGGGGAATCAGATGTGGGGAATCAGAGGCAGTGAATCAGAGATGGGGAATCAGAGGCGGGGAATCAGAGGCAGGAAATAAGACAGGGATTCAGAGGCTGGGAATCAGACGGGGGGAATCAAAGGCGGGGAATCAGAGCTGGTGAATCAGAGGCAGGGAATCAGAGTTGGGGATTCAGAGGCGGGGAATCAGATATGGGGAAACAGAGGCGGGGAATGAGAGGCGGGCAAGCAGAGGCGGGGAATTAGATATGGGGAATCAGAGGTGGGAAATCAGAGGTGGTGAATCAGAGATGGGGAATCACAGGCGGGGAATCAGAGGCAGCGAATAGAACGCGGGGAATCAGAGGCAGGGAATCAGAGCTGGGGAATCAGAGGCGGGGAATCAGATATGGGGAAACAGAGGCGGGGAATCAGAGGCGGGGAAACAGAGGCGGGGAATCAGACATGGGGAATCGGATGCGGGGAATCAGAGGCGGGGAATCAGAGCTGGGGAATCAGAGGTGGGGAATCAGAGTTGGGGCATCAGAGGTGGGGAATTAGATATGGGGAAACAGAGGCGGGGAATCAGAGGCGGGGAAACAGAGGCGGGGAATCAGATATGGGGAATCAGAGGTGGGGAATCAGAGGCAGGGAATCAGATGTGCGGAATCAGAGATGGGGAATCAGAGGCAGGGAATCAGAATCAGAAGCGGGGAATCAGAGGCCGGGAATCAGAGGCCGGGAATCAGATGCTGGGAATAAGAGGCCGGGAATCAGAGGTGGGGAATCAGAGTCTGGGAATCAGAGATGGGGATTCAGAGGCGGGGAATGAGATATGGAGAATCAGAGGCGGGGAATCAGAGGCGGGGAAACAGAGGTGGGGAATCAGATATGGGGAATCAGAGGTGGCGAATCAAAGGCGGTGAATCAGAGATGGGGAATCAGAGGCGGGGAATCAGAGGCAGGGAATCAGATGCGGGGATTCAGAGGCGGGGAATCAGAGCTGGCGAATCAGAGGCGGGGAATCAGAGGTGGGCAATCAGAGCCGTGGAATCAGATATGGGGAATCAGAGGCGGGGAAACAGAGGCGGGGAATCAGATATGGGGAATCAGAGGTGGGGAATCAGAGGTTGTGAATCAGAGATGGGGAATCAAGGCGGGGAATCAGAGGGAGGGAATCAGAGCTGGGGAATCAGAGGCGGGGAATCAGATATGGGGAAACAGAGGCGGGGAATCAGAGGCGGGGAAACAGAGGCGGGGAATCAGACATGGGGAATCGGATGCGGGGAATCAGAGGCGGGGAATCAGAGCTGGGGAATCAGAGGTGGGGAATCAGAGTTGGGGCATCAGAGGTGGGGAATTAGATATGGGGAAACAGAGGCGGGGAATCAGAGGCGGGGAAACAGAGGCGGGGAATCAGATATGGGGAATCAGAGGTGGGGAATCAGAGGCAGGGAATCAGATGTGCGGAATCAGAGAAGGGGAATCAGAGGCAGGGAATCAGAATCAGAAGCGGGGAATCAGAGGCCGGGAATCAGAGGCCGGGAATCAGATGCTGGGAATAAGAGGCCGGGAATCAGAGGTGGGGAATCAGAGTCTGGGAATCAGAGATGGGGATTCAGAGGCGGGGAATGAGATATGGAGAATCAGAGGCGGGGAATCAGAGGCGGGGAAACAGAGGTGGGGAATCAGATATGGGGAATCAGAGGTGGCGAATCAAAGGCGGTGAATCAGAGATGGGGAATCAGAGGCGGGGAATCAGAGGCAGGGAATCAGATGCGGGGATTCAGAGGCGGGGAATCAGAGCTGGCGAATCAGAGGCGGGGAATCAGAGGTGGGCAATCAGAGCCGGGGAATCAGATATGGGGAATCAGAGGCGGGGAAACAGAGGCGGGGAATCAGATATGGGGAATCAGAGGTGGGGAATCAGAGGTTGTGAATCAGAGATGGGGAATCAAGGCGGGTAATCAGAGGGAGGGAATCAGACGCGGGGAATCAGAGGCGGGGATTCAGAGCTGGGGAATCAGAGGCGGGAATCAGAGTTGGGGAATCAGAGGCAGGGAATCAGATATGGGGAATCAGAGGCGGGGAATCAGAGGCGGGGAAACAGAGGCGGGGAATCAGATATGGGGAATCAGAGGTGGGGAATCAGGGGCAGGGAATCAGTGGCAGGGAATCAGAGGCGGGGAATCTGAGCCGGGGAATCAGAGGCAGGGAATCAGACACAGGGAATCAGAGGCGGGGAATCAGAGATGGTGAATCAGAGGCGGGGAATCAGAGGCAGGGAATCGGACGCCGGGAATCAGAGGCGGGGAATCAGAGCTGGGGAATCAGAGGCGGGGAATCAGAGTTGGGGAATCAGAGGCGGGGAATCAGATATGGGGAAATAGAGGCGGGGAATCAGATATGGGGAATCAGAGGTGTGGAATCAGAGGTTGGGAATCAGAGGTAGGGAATCAGAGGCGGGGAAACAGAGGCGGGGAATCAGATATGGGGAATCAGAGGTGGCGAATCAAAGGCGGTAAAACAGAGATGGGGAATCAGGGCAGGGAATCAGAGGCAGGGAATCAGAGCTGGGGAAACAGAGGCGGGGAATCAGATATGGGGAATCAGAGGTGGGGAATCAGGGGCGGGGAATGAGTGGCAGGGAATTAGAGCTGGGGAATCAGAGGTGGGGTATCAGAGCTGGGGAAACAGAGGCGGGGAATCAGATATGGGGAATCAGAGGTGAGGAATCAGGGGCGGGGAATCAGTGGCAGGGAATCAGAGGCCGGGAATAAAAGGCGGGGAATCAGAGCTGGGGAATCAGAGGCGGGGAATCAGAGTTGGGAATCAGAGGCGGGGAATCAGAGGCGGTGAAACAGAGATGGGGAATCAGGGCAGGGAAACAGAGGCGGGGAATCAGATATGGGGAATCAGAGGTGGGGAATTTGAGGTTGCGAATCAGAGGCGGGGAATCAGAGGCGGGGAATCAGAGGCAGGGAATCGGATATGGGGAATCAGAGGTGGGGATTCAGAGGTGGTGAATCTGAAAAGGGGAATCAGAGGCTGGGAATCAGAGGCAGGGAATCAGACGCAGGGAATCAGAGGCAGGGAATCATAGCTGGCGAATTAGTGGAGGGGAATCAGAGTTGGGGAATCAGAGGCGGGGAATCAGATATGGGGAAACAGAGGCGGGGAATCAGAGGCGGGGAAACAGAGGCGGGGAATCCGATATGGGGAATCAGAGGTGGGGAATCAGAGGCAGGGAATCAGATGTGCGGAATCAGAGTTGGGGAATCAGAGGCAGGGAATCAGAATCTGAAGCAGGGAATCAGAGGCCGGGAATCAGAGGCCGGAATCAGATGCTGGGAATCAGAGGCCTGGAATCAGAGGCGGGGAATCAGAGCTGGTGAATCAGAGGCAGGGTATTAGAGTTGGGGAATCAGAGGCGGGGAATCAGATATGGGGAAACAGAGGTGGTGAATCAGAGGCGGGGAAACAGAGGCAGGGAATCAGATATGGGGAATCAGAGGTGGGGAATCAGAGGCAGGGAATCAGATGTGAGGAATCAGAGATGGGGAATCAGAGGCAGGGAATCAGAATCAGAAGCGGGGAATCAGAGGCCGGGAATCAGAGGCCGGGAATCAGATGCTGGGAATAAGAGGCCGGGAATCAGAGGTGGGGAATCAGAGTCTGGGAATCAGAGATGGGGATTCAGAGGCGGGGAATGAGATATGGAGAATCAGAGGCGGGGAATCAGAGGCGGGGAAACAGAGGTGGGGAATCAGATATGGGGAATCAGAGGTGGCGAATCAAAGGCGGTGAATCAGAGATGGGGAATCAGAGGCGGGGAATCAGAGGCAGGGAATCAGATGCGGGGATTCAGAGGCGGGGAATCAGAGCTGGCGAATCAGAGGCGGGGAATCAGAGGTGGGCAATCAGAGCCGGGGAATCAGATATGGGGAATCAGAGGCGGGGAAACAGAGGCGGGGAATCAGATATGGGGAATCAGAGGTGGGGAATCAGAGGTTGTGAATCAGAGATGGGGAATCAAGGCGGGTAATCAGAGGGAGGGAATCAGACGCGGGGAATCAGAGGCGGGGATTCAGAGCTGGGGAATCAGAGGCGGGAATCAGAGTTGGGGAATCAGAGGCAGGGAATCAGATATGGGGAATCAGAGGCGGGGAATCAGAGGCGGGGAAACAGAGGCGGGGAATCAGATATGGGGAATCAGAGGTGGGGAATCAGGGGCAGGGAATCAGTGGCAGGGAATCAGAGGCGGGGAATCTGAGCCGGGGAATCAGAGGCAGGGAATCAGACACAGGGAATCAGAGGCGGGGAATCAGAGATGGTGAATCAGAGGCGGGGAATCAGAGGCAGGGAATCGGACGCCGGGAATCAGAGGCGGGGAATCAGAGCTGGGGAATCAGAGGCGGGGAATCAGAGTTGGGGAATCAGAGGCGGGGAATCAGATATGGGGAAATAGAGGCGGGGAATCAGATATGGGGAATCAGAGGTGTGGAATCAGAGGTTGGGAATCAGAGGTAGGGAATCAGAGGCGGGGAAACAGAGGCGGGGAATCAGATATGGGGAATCAGAGGTGGCGAATCAAAGGCGGTAAAACAGAGATGGGGAATCAGGGCAGGGAATCAGAGGCAGGGAATCAGAGCTGGGGAAACAGAGGCGGGGAATCAGATATGGGGAATCAGAGGTGGGGAATCAGGGGCGGGGAATGAGTGGCAGGGAATTAGAGCTGGGGAATCAGAGGTGGGGTATCAGAGCTGGGGAAACAGAGGCGGGGAATCAGATATGGGGAATCAGAGGTGAGGAATCAGGGGCGGGGAATCAGTGGCAGGGAATCAGAGGCCGGGAATAAAAGGCGGGGAATCAGAGCTGGGGAATCAGAGGCGGGGAATCAGAGTTGGGAATCAGAGGCGGGGAATAAGAGGCGGTGAAACAGAGATGGGGAATCAGGGCAGGGAAACAGAGGCGGGGAATCAGATATGGGGAATCAGAGGTGGGGAATTTGAGGTTGCGAATCAGAGGCGGGGAATCAGAGGCGGGGAATCAGAGGCAGGGAATCGGATATGGGGAATCAGAGGTGGGGATTCAGAGGTGGTGAATCTGAAAAGGGGAATCAGAGGCTGGGAATCAGAGGCAGGGAATCAGACGCAGGGAATCAGAGGCAGGGAATCATAGCTGGCGAATTAGTGGAGGGGAATCAGAGTTGGGGAATCAGAGGCGGGGAATCAGATATGGGGAAACAGAGGCGGGGAATCAGAGGCGGGGAAACAGAGGCGGGGAATCCGATATGGGGAATCAGAGGTGGGGAATCAGAGGCAGGGAATCAGATGTGCGGAATCAGAGTTGGGGAATAAGAGGCAGGGAATCAGAATCTGAAGCAGGGAATCAGAGGCCGGGAATCAGAGGCGGAGAATCAGATATGGGGAATCAGATGCTGGGAATAAGAGGCCGGGAATCAGAGGAGGGGAATCAGAGTCTGGGAATCAGAGATGGGGATTCAGAGGCGGGGAATGAGATATGGAGAATCAGAGGCGGGGAATCAGGGGCGGGGAAACAGAGGTGGGGAATCAGATATGGGGAATCAGAGGTGGCGAATCAAAGGCGGTGAATCAGAGATGGGGAATCAGAGGCGGGGAATCAGAGGCAGGGAATCAGATGCGGGGATTCAGAGGCGGGGAATCAGAGCTGGCGAATGAGAGGCGGGGAATCAGAGGTGGGCAATCAGAGCCGGGGAATCAGATATGGGGAATCAGAGGCGGGGAATCAGAGGCGGGGAAACAGAGGCGGGGAATCAGATATGGGGAATCAGAGGTGGGGAATCAGAGGTTGTGAATCAGAGATGGGGAATCAAGGCGGGGAATCAGAGGGAGGGAATCAGACGCGGGGAATCAGAGGCGGGGATTCAGAGCTGGGGAATCAGAGGCGGGGAATCAGAGTTGGGGAATCAGAGGCAGGGAATCAGATATGGGGAATCAGAGGCGGGGAATCAGAGGCGGGGAAACAGAGGCGGGGAATCAGATATGGGGAATCAGAGGTGGGGAATCAGGGGCAGGGAATCAGTGGCAGGGAAACAGAGGCGGGGAATCTGAGGAGGGGAATCAGAGGCTGGGAATCAGACACGGGGAATCAGAGGCGGGGAATCAGAGATGGGGAATCAGAGGCGGGGAATCAGAGGCAGGGAATCGGATGCCGGGAATCAGAGGCGGGGAATAAGAGCTGGGGAATCAGAGGCGGGGAATCAGAGTTGGGGAATCAGAGGCGGGGAATCAGATATGGGGAAATAGAGGCGGGGAATCAGATATGGGGAATCAGAGGTGTGGAATCAGAGGTTGGGAATCAGAGGCAGGGAATCAGAGGCGGGGAAACAGAGGCGGGTAATCAGATATGGGGAATCAGAGGTGGCGAATCAAAGGCGGTGAAACAGAGATGGGGAATCAGAGGCGGGGAATCAGAGGCAGGGAATCAGAGCTGGGGAAACAGAGGCGGGGAATCAGATATGGGGAATCAGAGGTGGGGAATCAGGGGCGGGGAATCAGTGGCAGGGAATCAGAGGCCGGGAATAAAAGGCGGGGAATCAGAGCTGGGGAATCAGAGGCGGGGAATCAGAGTTGGGGAATCAGAGGAGGGGAATCAGATATGGGGAAACAGAGGCCGGGAATCAGAGGCAGGGAAACAGAGGCGGGGAATCAGATATGGGGAATCAGAGGTGGGGAATTAGAGGTTGCGAATCAGAGGCGGGGAATCAGAGGCGGGGAATCAGAGGCAGGGAATCGGTTGTGCGGAATCAGAGATGGGGAATCAGAGGTGGGGATTCAGAGGTGGTGAAACAGAGAAGGGGAATCAGAGGCTGGGAATCAGAGGCAGGGAATCAGACGCAGGGAATCAGAGGCGGGGAATCTTAGCTGGCGAACTAGAGGAGGGGAATCAGAGTTGGGGAATCAGAGTCGGGGAATCAGATATGGGGAAACAGAGGCGGGGAATCAGAGGCGGGGAAACAGAGGCGGGTAATCAGATATGGGGAATCAGAGGTGGGGAATCAGAGGCAGGGAATCAGATGTGCGGAATCAGAGATGGGGAATCAGAGGCAGGGAATGAGAATCAGAAGCAGGGAATCAGAGGCCGGGAATCAGAGGCCGGAATCAGATGCTGGGAATCAGAGGCCTGGAATCAGAGGCGGGGAATCAGAGGCAGGGAATCAGATGTGGGGAATCAGAGGCGGGGAATCAGAGCTGGGGAATCAGAGGCAGGGTATTAGAGTTGGGGAATCAGAGGCGGGGAATCAGATATGGGGAAACAGAGGTGGGGAATCAGAGGCGGGGAAACAGAGGCAGGGTATCAGATATGGGGAATCAGAGGCGGGGAATCAGAGGTGGGGAATCATAGGCAGGGAATCGGATGTGCGGAATCAGAGATGGGGAATCAGAGGCCGGGAATGAGAGGTGGTGAATCAGATATGGGGAATCAGAGGCGGGGAATCAGAGGCAGGGAATCAGACGCGGGGAATCAGAGGTGGGCAATCATAGGCGGGGAATCAGATATGGGGAATCAGAGGCGGGGAATCAGAGGCGGGGAAACAGATGCGGGGAATCAGATATGGGGAATCAGAGGTGGGGCATCAGAAGTTGTGAATCACAGATGGGGAATTAGAGGCGGGGAATCAGAGGCAGGGAATCAGACGCGTGGAATCAGAGGCGGGGATTCAGAGCTGGGGAATCAGAAGCGGGGAATCAGAGTTGGGGAATCAGAGGCGGGGAATCAGATATGGGGAATCAGAGGCAGGGAATCAGAGGCGGGGAATCAGAGGCAGGGAATCAGACGCGGGGAATCTGAGGCGGGGAATCAGAGCTGGGGAATCAGAGGTGGGGAATCAGAGTTGGGGAATCAGAGGCAGGGAATTGGATGTGCGGAATCAGAGATGGGGAATCAGAGGTGGGGAATCAGAGGCGGTGAATCAGAGATGGGGAATCAGAGGAGGGGAATCAGAGGCAGGAAATCAGACACGGGGATTCAGAGGCTGGGAATCAGACGGGGGGAATCAAAGGCGGGGAATCAAGCTGGGGAATATGAGGCAGGGAATCAGAGTTGGGGAATCTGAGGCGGGGAATCAGATATGGGGAATCAGAGGCAGGGAATCAGAGGCGGGGAATCAGATATGGGGAAACAGAGGCGGGGAATCAGAGGCGGGAAAACAGAGGCGGGGTATTAGATATGGGGAATCAGAGGTGGGGAATAAGAGGTGGTGAATCAGAGATGGGGAATCAGAGGCGGGGAATCAGAGGCAGGGAATCGGACGCCGGGAATCAGAGGCGGGGAATCAGAGCTGGGGAATCAGAGGCGGGGAATCAGAGTTGGGGAATCAGAGGCGGGGAATCAGATATGGGGAAATAGATGCGGGGAATCAGATATGGGGAATCAGAGGTGTGGAATCAGAGGTTGGGAATCAGAGGCAGGGAATCAGAGGCGGGGAAACAGAGGCGGGTAATCAGATATGGGGAATCAGAGGTGGCGAATCAAAGGCGGTGAAACAGAGATGGGGAATCAGAGGCGGGGAATCAGAGGCAGGGAATCAGAGCTGGGGAAACAGAGGCGGGGAATCAGATATGGGGAATCAGAGGTGGGGAATCAGGGGCGGGGAATCAGTGGCAGGGAATCAGAGGCCGGGAATAAAAGGCGGGGAATCAGAG
Organism: Narcine bancroftii; assembly: GCF_036971445.1. Lineage (NCBI taxonomy): Eukaryota > Metazoa > Chordata > Chondrichthyes > Torpediniformes > Narcinidae > Narcine > Narcine bancroftii. Next base: position 105,874,984 of record NC_091474.1, on the reverse strand, counting down.
CTGGGGAATCAGAGGCGGGGAATCAGAGTTGGGGAATCAGAGGAGGGGAATCAGATATGGGGAAACAGAGGCCGGGAATCAGAGGCAGGGAAACAGAGGCGGGGAATCAGATATGGGGAATCAGAGGTGGGGAATTAGAGGTTGCGAATCAGAGGCGGGGAATCAGAGGCGGGGAATCAGAGGCAGGGAATCGGTTGTGCGGAATCAGAGATGGGGAATCAGAGGTGGGGATTCAGAGGTGGTGAAACAGAGAAGGTGAATCAGAGGCTGGGAATCAGAGGCAGGGAATCAGACGCAGGGAATCAGAGGCGGGGAATCATAGCTGGCGAACTAGAGGAGGGGAATCAGAGTTGGGGAATCAGAGTCGGGGAATCAGATATGGGGAAACAGAGGCGGGGAATCAGAGGCGGGGAAACAGAGGCGGGTAATCAGATATGGGGAATCAGAGGTGGGGAATCAGAGGCAGGGAATCAGATGTGCGGAATCAGAGATGGGGAATCAGAGGCAGGGAATGAGAATCAGAAGCAGGGAATCAGAGGCCGGGAATCAGAGGCCGGAATCAGATGCTGGGAATCAGTGGCCTGGAATCAGAGGCGGGGAATCAGAGGCAGGGAATCAGATGTGGGGAATCAGAGGCGGGGAATCAGAGCTGGGGAATCAGAGGCAGGGTATTAGAGTTGGGGAATCAGAGGCGGGGAATCAGATATGGGGAAACAGAGGTGGGGAATCAGAGGCGGGGAAACAGAGGCAGGGTATCAGATATGGGGAATCAGAGGCGGGGAATCAGAGGTGGGGAATCATAGGCAGGGAATCGGATGTGCGGAATCAGAGATGGGGAATCAGAGGCCGGGAATGAGAGGTGGTGAATCAGATATGGGGAATCAGAGGCGGGGAATCAGAGGCAGGGAATCAGACGCGGGGAATCAGAGGTGGGCAATCATAGGCGGGGAATCAGATATGGGGAATCAGAGGCGGGGAATCAGAGGCGGGGAAACAGAGGCGGGGAATCAGATATGGGGAATCAGAGGTGGGGCATCAGAAGTTGTGAATCACAGATGGGGAATTAGAGGCGGGGAATCAGAGGCAGGGAATCAGACGCGTGGAATCAGAGGCGGGGATTCAGAGCTGGGGAATCAGAAGCGGGGAATCAGAGTTGGGGAATCAGAGGCGGGGAATCAGATATGGGGAATCAGAGGCAGGGAATCAGAGGCGGGGAATCAGAGGCAGGGAATCAGACGCGGGGAATCTGAGGCGGGGAATCAGAGCTGGGGAATCAGAGGTGGGGAATCAGAGTTGGGGAATCAGAGGCAGGGAATTGGATGTGCGGAATCAGAGATGGGGAATCAGAGGTGGGGAATCAGAGGCGGTGAATCAGAGATGGGGAATCAGAGGAGGGGAATCAGAGGCAGGAAATCAGACACGGGGATTCAGAGGCTGGGAATCAGACGGGGGGAATCAAAGGCGGGGAATCAAGCTGGGGAATATGAGGCAGGGAATCAGAGTTGGGGAATCTGAGGCGGGGAATCAGATATGGGGAATCAGAGGCAGGGAATCAGAGGCGGGGAATCAGATATGGGGAAACAGAGGCGGGGAATCAGAGGCGGGAAAACAGAGGCGGGGTATTAGATATGGGGAATCAGAGGTGGGGAATAAGAGGTGGTGAATCAGAGATGGGGAATCAGAGGCGGGGAATCAGAGGCAGGGAATCGGACGCCGGGAATCAGAGGCGGGGAATCAGAGCTGGGGAATCAGAGGCGGGGAATCAGAGTTGGGGAATCAGAGGCGGGGAATCAGATATGGGGAAATAGAGGCGGGGAATCAGATATGGGGAATCAGAGGTGTGGAATCAGAGGTTGGGAATCAGAGGCAGGGAATCAGAGGCGGGGAAACAGAGGCGGGGAATCAGATATGGGGAATCAGAGGTGGCGAATCAAAGGCGGTGAAACAGAGATGGGGAATCAGGGCAGGGAATCAGAGGCAGGGAATCAGAGCTGGGGAAACAGAGGCGGGGAATCAGATATGGGGAATCAGAGGTGGGGAATCAGGGGCGGGGAATCAGTGGCAGGGAATCAGAGCTGGGGAATCAGAGGTGGGGAATCAGAGCTGGGGAAACAGAGGCGGGGAATCAGATATGGGGAATCAGAGGTGGGGAATCAGGGGTGGGGAATCAGTGGCAGGGAATCAGAGGCCGGGAATAAAAGGCGGGGAATCAGAGCTGGGGAATCAGAGGCGGGGAATCAGAGTTGGGGAATCAGAGGAGGGGAATCAGATATGGGGAAACAGAGGCCGGGAATCAGAGGCAGGGAAACAGAGGCGGGGAATCAGATATGGGGAATCAGAGGTGGGGAATTAGAGGTTGCGAATCAGAGGCGGGGAATCAGAGGCGGGGAATCAGAGGCAGGGAATCGGATGTGCGGAATCAGAGATGGGGAATCAGAGGTGGGGATTCAGAGGTGGTGAATCAGAGAAGGGGAATCAGAGGCTGGGAATCAGAGGCAGGGAATCAGACGCAGGAAATCAGAGGCGGGGAATCATAGCTGGCGAATTAGAGGAGGGGAATCAGAGTTGGGGAATCAGAGGCGGGGAATCAGATATGGGGAAACAGAGGCGGGGAATCAGAGGCGGGGAAACAGAGGCGGGGAATCAGATATGGGGAATCAGAGGTGGGGAATCAGAGGCAGGGAATCAGAAGTGCGGAATCAGAGATGGGGAATCAGAGGCAGGGAATCAGAATCAGAAGCAGGGAATCAGAGGCTGGGTATCAGAGGCCGGTATCAGATGCTGGGATCAGAGGCCTGGAATCAGAGGCGGGGAATCAGAGGCAGGGAATCAGATGCGGGGAATCAGAGGCGGGGAATCAGAGCTGGGGAATCAGAGGCAGGGTATTAGAGTTGGGGAATCAGAGGCGGGGAATCAGATATGGGGAAACAGAGGTGGGGAATCAGAGGCGGGGAAACAGAGGCAGGGAATCAGATATGGGGAATCAGAGGCGGGGAATCAGAGGTGGGGAATCATAGGCAGGGAATCGGATGTGCGGAATCAGAGATGGGGAATCAGAGGCCGGGAATCAGAGGTGGTGAATCAGATATGGGGAATCAGAGGCGGGGAATCAGAGGCAGGGAATCAGACGCGGGGAATCAGAGGTGGGCAATCAGAGGCGGGGAATCAGATATGGGGAATCAGAGGCGGGAATCAGAGGCGGGGAAACAGAGGCGGGGAATCAGATATGGGGAATCAGAGGTGGGGCATCAGAGGTTGTGAATCACAGATGGGGAATTAGAGGCGGGGAATCAGAGGCAGGGAATCAGAACGGGGAATCAGAGGCGGGGATTCAGAGCTGGGGAATCAGAAGCGGGGAATCAGAGTTGGGGAATCAGAGGCGGGGAATCAGAGGCGGGGATTCAGAGCTGGGGAATCAGAGGCGGGGAATCAGAGGCAGGGAATCAGACGCGGGGAATCTGAGGCGGGGAATCAGAGCTGGGGAATCAGAGGTGGGGAATCAGAGTTGGGGAATCAGAGGCAGGGAATTGGATGTGCGGAATCAGAGATGGGGAATCAGAGGTGGGGAATCAGAGGCGGTGAATCAGAGATGGGGAATCAGAGGCGGGGAATCAGAGGCAGGAAATCAGACACGGGGATTCAGAGGCTGGGAATCAGACGGGGGGAATCAAAGGCGGGGAATCAGAGCTGGGGAATCTGAGGCAGGGAATCAGAGTTGGGGATTCAGAGGCGGGGTATCAGATATGGGGAAACAGAGGCGGGGAATCAGAGGCGGGAAAACAGAGGCGGGGAATTAGATATGGGGAATCAGAGGTGGGGAATCAGAGGTGGTGAATCAGTGATGGGGAATCACAGGCGGGGAATCAGAGGCAGGGAATAGAACGCGGGGAATCAGAGGCAGGGAATCAGAGCTGGGGAATCAGAGGCGGGGAATCATAGTTGGGAATCAGAGGCGGGGAATCAGATATGGGGAAACAGAGGCGGGGAATCAGTGGCGGGGAAAGAGAGGCGGGGAATCAGATATGGGGAATCGGATGCAGGGAATCAGAGGCGGGGAATCAGAGCTGGGGAATCAGAGGCGGGGAATCAGAGTTGGGGCATCAGAGGTGGGGAATTAGATATAGGGAAACAGAGGCGGGGAATCAGAGGCGGGGAAACAGAGGCGGGGAAACAGAGGCGGGGAATCAGATATGGGGAATCAGAGGTGGGGAATCCGAGGTTGGGAATCAGAGGCAGGGAATCAGAGGCGGGGAATCAGAGGCGGGGAAACAGATGCGGGGAATCAGATGTGGGGAATCAGAGGTGGGGCATCAGAAGTTGTGAATCACAGATGGGGAATTAGAGGCGGGGAATCAGAGGCAGGGAATCAGACGCGGGGAATCAGAGGCGGGGATTCAGAGCTGGGGAATCAGAAGCGGGGAATCAGAGTTGGGGAATCAGAGGCGGGGAATCAGATATGGCGAATCAGAGGCAGGGAATCAGAGGCGGGGAATCAGAGGCAGGGAATCAGACGCGGGGAATCTGAGGCGGGGAATCAGAGCTGGGGAATCAGAGGTGGGGAATCAGAGTTGGGGAATCAGAGGCAGGGAATTGCATGTGCGGAATCAGAGATGGGGAATCAGAGGTGGGGAATCAGAGGCGGTGAATCAGATATGGGGAAACAGAGGCGGGGAATCAGAGGCGGGGAAACAGAGGCGGGGAATCAGATATGGGGAATCAGAGGTGGGGAATCAGAGGCAGGGAATCAGAAGTGCGGAATCAGAGATGGGGAATCAGAGGCAGGGAATCAGAATCAGAAGCAGGGAATCAGAGGCTGGGAATCAGAGGCCGGAATCAGATGCTGGGATCAGAGGCCTGGAATCAGAGGCGGGGAATCAGAGGCAGGGAATCAGATGCGGGAAATCAGAGGCCTGGAATCAGAGGCGGGGAATCAGAGGCAGGGAATCAGATGCGGGGAATCAGAGGCGGGGAATCAGAGCTGGGGAATCAGAGGCAGGGTATTAGAGTTGGGGAATCAGAGGCGGGGAATCAGATATGGGGAAACAGAGGTGGGGAATCAGAGGCGGGGAAACAGAGGCAGGGAATCAGATATGGGGAATCAGAGGCGGGGAATCAGAGGTGGGGAATCATAGGCAGGGAATCGGATGTGCGGAATCAGAGATGGGGAATCAGAGGCCGGGAATCAGAGGTGGTGAATCAGATATGGGGAATCAGAGGCGGGGAATCAGAGGCAGGGAATCAGACGCGGGGAATCAGAGGTGGGCAATCAGAGGCGGGGAATCAGATATGGGGAATCAGAGGCGGGGAATCAGAGGCGGGGAAACAGAGGCGGGGAATCAGATATGGGGAATCAGAGGTGGGGCATCAGAGGTTGTGAATCACAGATGGGGAATTAGAGGCGGGGAATCAGAGGCAGGGAATCAGAACGGGGAATCAGAGGCGGGGATTCAGAGCTGGGGAATCAGAAGCGGGGAATCAGAGTTGGGGAATCAGAGGCGGGGAATCAGATATGGGGAATCAGAGGCAGGGAATCAGAGGCGGGGAATCAGAGGCAGGGAATCAGACGCGGGGAATCTGAGGCGGGGAATCAGAGCTGGGGAATCAGAGGTGGGGAATCAGAGTTGGGGAATCAGAGGCAGGGAATTGGATGTGCGGAATCAGAGAGGGGGAATCAGAGGTGGGGAATCAGAGGCGGTGAATCAGAGATGGGGAATCAGAGGCGGGGAATCAGAGGCAGGAAATCAGACACGGGGATTCAGAGGCTGGGAATCAGACGGGGGGAATCAAAGGCGGGGAATCAGAGCTGGGGAATCTGAGGCAGGGAATCAGAGTTGGGGATTCAGAGGCGGGGTATCAGATATGGGGAAACAGAGGCGGGGAATCAGAGGCGGGAAAACAGAGGCGGGGAATTAGATATGGGGAATCAGAGGTGGGGAATCAGAGGTGGTGAATCAGTGATGGGGAATCACAGGCGGGGAATCAGAGGCAGGGAATAGAACGCGGGGAATCAGAGGCAGGGAATCAGAGCTGGGGAATCAGAGGCGGGGAATCATAGTTGGGAATCAGAGGCGGGGAATCAGATATGGGGAAACAGAGGCGGGGAATCAGTGGTGGGGAAAGAGAGGCGGGGAATCAGATATGGGGAATCGGATGCAGGGAATCAGAGGCGGGGAATCAGAGCTGGGGAATCAGAGGCGGGGAATCAGAGTTGGGGCATCAGAGGTGGGGAATTAGATATAGGGAAACAGAGGCGGGGAATCAGAGGCGGGGAAACAGAGGCGGGGAAACAGAGGCGGGGAATCAGATATGGGGAATCAGAGGTGGGGAATCCGAGGTTGGGAATCAGAGGCAGGGAATCAGAGGCGGGGAATCAGAGGCGGGGAAACAGATGCGGGGAATCAGATGTGGGGAATCAGAGGTGGGGCATCAGAAGTTGTGAATCACAGATGGGGAATTAGAGGCGGGGAATCAGAGGCAGGGAATCAGACTCGGGGAATCAGAGGCGGGGATTCAGAGCTGGGGAATCAGAAGCGGGGAATCAGAGTTGGGGAATCAGAGGCGGGGAATCAGATATGGGGAATCAGAGGCAGGGAATCAGAGGCGGGGAATCAGAGGCAGGGAATCAGACGCGGGGAATCTGAGGCGGGGAATCAGAGCTGGGGAATCAGAGGTGGGGAATCAGAGTTGGGGAATCAGAGGCAGGGAATTGGATGTGCGGAATCAGAGATGGGGAATCAGAGGTGGGGAATCAGAGGCGGTGAATCAGAGATGGGGAATCAGAGCTGGGGAATCTGAGGCAGGGAATCAGAGTTGGGGATTCAGAGGCGGGGAATCAGATATGGGGAAACAGAGGCGGGGAATCAGAGGCGGGAAAACAGAGGCGGGGAATTAGATATGGGGAATCAGAGGTGTGGAATCAGAGGTGGTGAATTAGAGATGGGGAATCAGAGGCGGGGAATCAGAGGCAGGGAATCGGACGCCGGGAATCAGAGGCGGGGAATCAGAGCTGGGGAATCAGAGGCGGGGAATCAGAGTTGGGGAATCAGAGGCGGGGAATCAGATATGGGGAAATAGAGGCGGGGAATCAGATATGGGGAATCAGAGGTGTGGAATCAGAGGTTGGGAATCAGAGGCAGGGAATCAGAGGCGGGGAAACAGAGGCGGGGAATCAGATATGGGGAATCAGAGGTGGCGAATCAAAGGCGGTGAAACAGAGATGGGGAATCAGGGCAGGGAATCAGAGGCAGGGAATCAGAGCTGGGGAAACAGAGGCGGGGAATCAGATATGGGGAATCAGAGGTGGGGAATCAGGGGCGGGGAATCAGTGGCAGGGAATCAGAGCTGGGGAATCAGAGGTGGGGAATCAGAGCTGGGGAATCAGAGGCGGGGAATCAGATATGGGGAATCAGAGGTGGGGAATCAGGGGCGGGGAATCAGTGGCAGGGAATCAGAGGCCGGGAATAAAAGGCGGGGAATCAGAGCTGGGGAATCAGAGGCGGGGAATCAGAGTTGGGGAATCAGAGGAGGGGAATCAGATATGGGGAAACAGAGGCCGGGAATCAGAGGCAGGGAAACAGAGGCGGGGAATCAGATATGGGGAATCAGAGGTGGGGAATTAGAGGTTGCGAATCAGAGGCGGGGAATCAGAGGCGGGGAATCAGAGGCAGGGAATCGGATGTGCGGAATCAGAGATGGGGAATCAGAGGTGGGGATTCAGAGGTGGTGAATCAGAGAAGGGAAATCAGAGGCTGGGAATCAGAGGCAGGGAATCAGACGCAGGGAATCAGAGGCGGGGAATCATAGCTGGCGAATTAGAGGACGGCAATCAGAGTTGGGGAATCAGAGGCGGGGTATCAGATATGGGGAAACAGAGGCGGGGAATCAGAGGCGGGGAAACAGAGGCGGGGAATCAGATATGGGGAATCAGAGGTGGGGAATCAGAGGCAGGGAATCAGATGTGCGGAATCAGAGATGGGGAATCAGAGGCAGGGAATCAGAATCAGAAGCAGGGAATCAGAGGCCAGGAATGAGAGGCCGGAATCAGATGCTGCGAATCAGAGGCCTGGAATCAGAGGCGGGGAATCAGAGGCAGGGAATCAGATGCGGGAAATCAGAGGCCTGGAATCAGAGGCGGGGAATCAGAGGCAGGGAATCAGATGCGGGGAATCAGAGGCGGGGAATCAGAGCTGGGGAATCAGAGGCAGGGTATTAGAGTTGGGGAATTAGAGGCGGGGAATCAGATATGGGGAAACAGAGGTGGGGAATCAGAGGCGGGGAAACAGAGGCAGGGAATCAGATATGGGGAATCAGAGGCGGGGAATCAGAGGTGGGGAATCATAGGCAGGGAATCGGATGTGCGGAATCAGAGATGGGGAATCAGAGGCCGGGAATCAGAGGTGGTGAATCAGATATGGGGAATCAGAGGCGGGGAATCAGAGGCAGGGAATCAGACGCGGGGAATCAGAGGTGGGCAATCAGAGGCGGGGAATCAGATATGGGGAATCAGAGGCGGGGAATCAGAGGCGGGGAAACAGAGGCGGGGAATCAGATATGGGGAATCAGAGGTGGGGCATCAGAGGTTGTGAATCACAGATGGGGAATTAGAGGCGGGGAATCAGAGGCAGGGAATCAGACGCGGGGAATCAGAGGCGGGGATTCAGAGCTGGGGAATCAGAAGCGGGGAATCAGAGTTGGGGAATCAGAGGCGGGCAATCAGATATGGGGAATCAGAGGCAGGGAATCAGAGGCGGGGAATCAGAGGCAGGGAATCAGAGGTGGTGAATCAGATATGGGGAATCAGAGGCGGGGAATCAGAGGCAGTGAATCAGTCGCGGGGAATCAGAGGTGGGCAATCAGAGGCGGGGAATCAGATATGGGGAATCAGAGGTGTGGAATCAGAGGTTGGGAATCAGAGGCAGGGAATCAGAGTCGGGGAAACAGAGGCGGGGAATCAGATATGGGGAATCAGAGGTGGCGAATCAAAGGCGGTGAAACAGAGAAGGGGAATCAGGGCAGGGAATCAGAGGCAGGGAATCAAACACGGGGAATCAGAGCTGGGGAATCAGAGGCGGGGAATCAGAGTTGGGAATCAGAGGCGGGGAATCAGAGGCGGGGAAACAGAGGCGGGGAATCAGATATGGGGAATCAGAGGCGGGGAATCCGAGGTTGGGAATCAGAGGCAGGGAATCAGTGGCGGAAAATCAGAGGCGGGGAATCAGAGGAAGGGAATCAGATGTGCGGAATCGGAGATGGGGAATCAGAGGCAGGGAATCAGAGGCAGGGAATCAGAGGCGGGGAATCAGAGGCCGGGAATCAGATATGGGGAAACAGAGGCGGGGAATCCGAGGCGGGGAAACAGAGGCGGGGAATCAGATATGGGGAATCAGAGGTGGGGAATCAGAGGTTGGGAATCAGAGGCAGGGAATCAGAGGCTTGGAATCAGATGCAGGGAATCAGATGCGGGGAATCAGAGGCGGGGAATCTGAGCTGGGGAATCAGAGGTGGGGAATCAGATTTGGGGAATCAGAGGCGGGGACTTAGATATTGGGAAACAGAGGCGGGGAATCAGAGGCGGGGAAACCCAGGCGGGGAATCAGATATGGGGAATCAGAGGTGGGGAATCAGAGGCAAGGAATCAGATGTGCGGAATCAGAGATGGGGAATCAGAGGCAGGGAATCAGAATCAGAAGCAGGGAATCAGAGGCCGGGAATCAGAGGCCGGAATCAGATGCTGGGAATCAGAGGCCTGGAATCAGAGGCGGGGAATCAGAGGCAGGGAATCAGATGCGGGGAATCAGAGGCGGGGAATCAGAGCTGGGGAATAAGAGGCGGGGATTCAGAGTTGGGGAATCAGAGGCGGGGAATCAGAGGCGGGGAAACAGAGGCGGGGAATCAGATATGGGGAATCAGAGGTGGGGCATCAGAGGTTGTGAATCACAGATGGGGAATTAGAGGCGGGGAATCAGAGGCAGGGAATCAGACTCGGGGAATCAGAGTCGGGGATTCAGAGCTGGGGAATCAGAGCGGGGAATCAGAGTTGGGGAATCAGAGGCGGGGAATCAGATATGGGGAATCAGAGGCAGGGAATCAGAGGCGGGGAATCAGAGGCAGGGAATCAGACGCGGGGAATCTGAGGCGGGGAATCAGAGCTGGGGAATCAGAGGTGGGGAATCAGAGTTGGGGAATCAGAGGCAGGGAATTAGATGTGCGGAATCAGAGATGGGGAATCAGAGGTGGGGAATCAGAGGCGGTGAATCAGAGATGGGGAATCAGAGGCGGGGAATCAGAGGCAGGAAATCAGACACGGGGATTCAGAGGCTGGGAATCAGACGGGGGGAATCAAAGGCAGGGAATCAGAGCTGGGGAATCTGAGGCAGGGAATCAGAGTTGGGGATTCAGAGGCGGGGAATCAGATATGGGGAAACAGAGGCGGGGAATCAGAGGCGGGAAAACAGAGGCGGGGAATTAGATATGGGGAATCAGAGGTGGGGAATCAGAGGTGGTGAATCAGAGATGGGGAATCAGAGGCGGGGAATCAGAGGCAGGGAATCGGACGCCGGGAATCAGAGGCGGGGAATCAGAGCTGGGGAATCAGAGGCGGGGAATCAGAGGTGGTGAATCAGAGATGGGGAATCAGAGGCGGGGAATCAGAGGCAGGGAATCGGACGCCGGGAATCAGAGGCGGTGAATCAGAGCTGGGGAAACAGAGGCGGGGAATCAGATATGGGGAATCAGAGGTGGGGAATCAGGGGCGGGGAATCAGTGGCAGGGAATCAGAGGCCGGGAATAAAAGGCGGGAAATCAGAGCTGGGGAATCAGAGGCGGGGAATCAGAGTTGGGGAATCAGAGGAGGGGAATCAGATATGGGGAAACAGAGGCCGGGAATCAGAGGCAGGGTAACAGAGGCGGGGAATCAGATATGGGGAATCAGAGGTGGGGAATTAGAGGTTGCGAATCAGAGGCGGGGAAACAGAGGCGGGGAATCAAATATAGGGAATCAGAGGTGGGGAATCAGAGGTTGTGAATCAGAGATGGGGAATCAAGGCGGGGAATCAGAGGCAGGGAATCAGACGCGGGGAATCAGAGGCGGGGATTCAGAGCTGGGGAATCAGAGGCGGTGAATCAGAGTTGGGGAATCAGAGGCAGGGAATCAGATATGGGGAATCAGAGGCGTGGAATCAGAGGCGGGGAAACAGAGGCGGGGAATCAGATAAGGGGAATCAGAATTGGGGAATCAGGGGCAGGGAATCAGTGGCAGGGAATCAGAGGCGTGGAATCAGAGGCGGGGAATCAGAGGCAGGGAATCAGACACGGGGAATCGGAGGCGGGGAATCAGAGATGGGGAATCAGAGGCGGGGAATCAGAGGCAGGGAATCGGACTCCGGGAATCAGAGTTGGGGAATCAGAGCTGGGGAATCAGAGGCGGGGAATCAGAGTTGGGGAATCAGAGGCGGGGAATCAGATATGGGGAAATAGAGGCGGGGAATCAGATATGGGGAATCAGAGGTGTGGAATCAGAGGTTGGGAATCAGAGGCAGGGAATCAGAGTCGGGGAAACAGAGGCGGGGAATCAGATATGGGGAATCAGAGGTGGCGAATCAAAGGCGGTGAAACAGAGATGCGGAATCAGGGCAGGGAATCAGAGGCAGGGAATCAAACACGGGGAATCAGAGCTGGGGAATCAGAGGCGGGGAATCAGAGTTGGGAATCAGAGGCGGGGAATCAGAGGCGGGGAAACAGAGGCGGGGAATCAGATATGGGGAATCAGAGGTGGGGAATCCGAGGTTGGGAATCAGAGGCAGGGAATCAGAGGCGGGGAATCAGAGGCGGGGAATCAGAGGAAGGGAATCAGATGTGCGGAATCGGAGATGGGGAATCAGAGGCAGGGAATCAGAGGCGGGGAATCAGAGGCGGGGAATCAGAGGCCGGGAATCAGATATGGGAAAACAGAGGCTGGGAATCCGAGGCGGGGAAACAGAGGCGGGGAATCAGATATGGGGAATCAGAGTTGGGGAATCAGAGGTTGGGAATCAGAGGCAGGGAATCAGAGGCTTGGAATCAGATGCAGGGAATCAGATGCGGGGAATCAGAGGCGGGGAATCAGAGCTGGGGAATCAGAGGTGGGGAATCAGATTTGGGGAATCAGAGGCGGGGACTTAGATATTGGGAAACAGAGGCGGGGAATGAGAGGCGGGGAAACCCAGGCGGGGAATCAGATATGGGGAATCAGAGGTGGGGAATCAGAGGCAAGGAATCAGATGTGCGGAATAAGAGATGGGGAATCAGAGGCAGGGAATCAGAATCAGAAGCAGGGAATCAGAGGCCGGGAATCAGAGGCCGGAATCAGATGCTGGGAATCAGATGCCTGGAATCAGAGGCGGGGAATCAGAGGCAGGGAATCAGATGCGGGGAATCAGAGGCGGGGAATCAGAGCTGGGGAATCAGAGGTGGGGTATTAGAGTTGGGGAATCAGAGGCGGGGAATCAGATATGGGGAAACAGAGGTGGGGAATCAGAGGCGGGGAAACAGAGGCAGGGAATCAGATATGGGAAATCAGAGGTGGGGAATCAGAGATGGGGAATCAGAGGCGGTGAATCAGAGATGGGGAATCATAGGCGGGGAATCAGAGGCAGGAAATCAGACACGGGGATTCAGAGGCTGGGAATCAGACGGGGGGAATCAAAGGCGGGGAATCAGAGCTGGGGAATCAGAGGCAGGGAATCAGAGGCGGGGAATCAGATATGGGGAATCAGAGGCTGGGATTCAGAGGCGGGGAATCAGAGGCAGGGAATCAGACATGTGGAATCAGAGGTGGGGAATCAGAGATGGGGAATCAGAGGCGGGGAATCAGAGGCAGGGAATCAGACGCGGGGAATCTGAGGCGGGGAATCAGAGCTGGGGAATCAGAGGTGGGGAATCAGAGTTGGGGAATCAGAGGCAGGGAATCGGATGTGCGGAATCAGAGATGGGGAATCAGATGTGGGGAATCAGAGGAATCAGAGATGGGGAATCAGAGGCGGGGAATCAGAGGCAGGAAATCAGACACGGGGATTCAGAGGCTGGGAATCAGACGGGGGGAATCAAAGGCGGGGAATCAGAGCTGGGGAATCAGAGGCAGGGAATCAGAGTTGGGGATTCAGAGACGGGGAATCAGATATGGGGAAACAGAGGCGGGGAATCAGAGGCGGGCAAACAGAGGCGGGGAATTAGATATGGGGAATCAGAGGTGGGGAATCAGAGGTGGTGAATCAGTGATGGGGAATCACAGGCGGGGAATCAGAGGCAGGGAATAGAACGCAGGGAATCAGACGCAGGGAATCAGAGCTGGGGAATCAGAGGCGGGGAATCATAGTTGGGAATCAGAGGCGGGGAATCAGATATGGGGAAACAGAGGCGGGGAATCAGTGGCGGGGAAACAGAGGCGGGGAATCAGATATGGGGAATCGGATGCGGGGAATCAGAGGCGGGGAATCAGAGCTGGGGAATCAGAGGCGGGGAATCAGAGTTGGGGCATCAGAGGTGGGGAATTAGATATAGGGAAACAGAGGCGGGGAATCAGAGGCGGGGAAACAGAGGCGGGGAATCAGATATGGGGAATCAGAGGTGGGAATCAGAGGCAGGGAATCAGATGTGCGGAATCAGAGATGGGGAATCAGAGGCAGGGAATCAGAATCAGAAGCGGGGAATCAGAGGCCGGGAATCAGAGGCCAGGAATCAGATGCTGGGAATAAGAGGCCGGGAATCAGAGGTGGGGAATCAGAGTCCGGGAATCAGAGATGGGGATTCAGAGGCGGGGAATGAGATATAGAGAATCAGAGGCGGGGAATCAGAGGCCGGGAAACAGAGGTGGGGAATCAGATATGGGGAATCAGAGGTGGCGAATCAAAGGCGGTGAATCAGAGATGGGGAATCAGAGGCGGGGAATCAGAGGCAGGGAATCAGATGCGGGGAATCAGAGGCGGGGAATCAGAGCTGGCGAATCAGAGGCGGGGAATCAGAGGTGGGCAATCAGAGGCGGGGAATCAGATATGGGGAATCAGAGGCGGGGAATCAGAGGCGGGGAAACAGAGGCGGGGAATCAAATATAGGGAATCAGAGGAGGGGAATCAGAGGTTGTGAATCAGAGATGGGGAATCAAGGCGGGGAATCAGAGGCAGGGAATCAGACACGGGGAATCAGAGGCGGGGATTCAGAGCTGGGGAATCAGAGGCGGGGAATCAGAGTTGGGGAATCAGAGGCAGGGAATCTGATATGGGGAATCAGAGGCGGGGAATCAGAGGCGGGGAAACAGAGGCGGGGAATCAGATATGGGGAATCCAAGGCGGGGAATCAGAGGCAGGGAATAAGACGCGGGGAATCAGAGGCGGTGATTCAGAGCTGGGGAATCAGAGGCGGGGAATCAGTGTTGGGGAATCAGAGGCAGGGAATCAGATATGGGGAATCAGAGGCGGGGAATCAGAGGCCGGGAATCAGATATGGGGAAACAGAGGCGGGGAATCCGAGGCGGGGAAACAGAGGCGGGGAATCAGATATGGGGAATCAGAGGTGGGGAATCAGAGGCGGGGAATCAGAGGCGGGGAATCAGAGGAAGGGAATCAGATGTGCAGAATCGGAGATGGGGAATCAGAGGAAGGGAATCAGAGTCGGGGAAACAGAGGCGGGGAATCAGATATGTGGAATCAGAGGTGGCGAATCAAAGGCGGTGAAACAGAGATGGGGAATCAGGGCAGGGAATCAGAGGCAGGGAATCAAACACGGGGAATCAGAGCTGGGGAATCAGAGGCGGGGAATCAGAGTTGGGAATCAGAGGCGGGGAATCAGCGGCGGGGAAACAGAGGCGGGGAATCAGATATGGGGAATCAGAGGTGGGGAATCAGAGTTTGGGAATCAGAGGCAGGGAATCAGAGGCGGGGAATCAGAGGCGGGGAATCAGAGGAAGGGAATCAGATGTGCAGAATCGGAGATGGGGAATCAGAGGCAGGGAATCAGAGGCGGGGAATCAGAGGCGGGGAATCAGAGGCCGGGAATCAGATATGGGGAAACTGAGGCGGGGAATCCGAGGCGGGGAAACAGAGGCGGGGAATCAGATATGGGGAATCAGAGGTGGGGAATCAGAGGTTGGGAATCAGAGGCAGGGAATCAGAGGCTTGGAATCAGATGCAGGGAATCAGATGAGGGGCATCAGAGGCGGGGAATCAGAGCTGGGGAATCAGAGGTGGGGAATCAGATTTGGGGAATCAGAGGTGGGG
This sequence comes from Narcine bancroftii, assembly GCF_036971445.1. Classification (NCBI taxonomy): domain Eukaryota; kingdom Metazoa; phylum Chordata; class Chondrichthyes; order Torpediniformes; family Narcinidae; genus Narcine; species Narcine bancroftii. The sequence goes on along the minus strand of NC_091474.1, from coordinate 105,859,736 downwards.
ACTTAGATATTGGGAAACAGAGGCGGGGAATCAGAGGCGGGGAAACAGAGGTGGGGAATCAGATATGGGGAATCAGAGGTGGGGAATCAGAGGCAGGGAATCAGATGTGCGGAATCAGAGATAGGGAATCAGAGGCAGGGAATCAGAATGAGAAGCAGGGAATCAGAGGCCGGGAATCAGAGGCCGGAATCAGATGATGGGAATCAGAGGCCTGGAATCAGAGGCGGGGAATCAGAGGCAGGGAATCAGATGCGGGGAATCAGAGGCGGGGAATCAGAGCTGGGGAATCGGAGGCGGGGTATTAGAGTTGGGGAATCAGATGCGGGGAATCAGATATGGGGAAACAGAGGTAGGGAATCAGAGGCGGGGAAACAGAGGCAGGGAATCAGATATGGGGAATCAGAGGCGGGGAATCAGAGGTGGGGAAACATAGGCAGGGAATCGGATGTGCGGAATCAGAGATGGGGAATCAGAGGCCGGGAATCAGAGGTGGTGAATCAGAGATGGGGAATCAGAGGCGGGGAATCAGAGGCAGGGTATCAGACGCGGGGAATCAGAGGTGGGCAATCAGAGGCGGGGAATCAGATATGGGTAATCAGAGGCAGGGAATCAGAGGCGGGGAAACAGAGGCGGGGAATCAGATATGGGGAATCAGAGGTGGGGCATCAGAGGTTGTGAATCACAGATGGGGAATAAGAGGCGGGGAATCAGAGGCAGGGAATCAGACGCGGGGAATCAGAGGCGGGGATTCAGAGCTGGGGAATCAGAAGCGGGGAATCAGAGTTGGGGAATCAGAGGCGGGGAATCAGATATGGGGAACCAGAGGCAGGGAATCAGAGGCGGGGAATCAGAGGCAGGGAATCAGACGCGGGGAATCTGAGGCGGGGAATCAGAGCTGGGGAATCAGAGGTGGGGAATCAGAGTTGGGGAATCAGAGGCAGGGAATTGGATGTGCGGAATCAGAGATGGGGAATCAGAGGTGGGGAATCAGAGGCGGTGAATCAGAGATGGGGAATCAGAGGCGGGGAATCAGAGGCAGGAAATCAGACACGGGGATTCAGAGGCTGGGAATCAGACGGGGGGAATCAAAGGCGGGGAATCAGAGCTGGGGAATCTGAGGCAGGGAATCAGAGTTGGGGATTCAGAGGCGGGTAATCAGATATGGGGAAACAGAGGCGGGGAATCAGAGGCGGGCAAACAGAGGCGGGGAATTAGATATGGGGAATCAGAGGTAGGGAATCAGAGGTGGTGAATCAGTGATGGGGAATCACAGGCGGGGAATCAGAGGCAGGGAATAGAACGCGGGGAATCAGAGGCAGGGAATCAGAGCTGGGGAATCAGAGGCGGGGAATCATAGTTGGGAATCAGAGGCGGGAATCAGATATGGGGAAACAGAGGCGGGGAATCAGAGGCGGGGAAACAGAGGCGGGGAATCAGAGTTGGGGCATCAGAGGTGGGGAATTAGATATACGGAAACAGAGGCGGGGAATCAGAGGCGGGGAAACAGAGGCGGGGAATCAGATATTGGGAATCAGAGGTGGGGAATCAGAGGCAGGGAATCAGATGTGCGGAATCAGAGATGGGGTATCAGAGGCAGGGAATCAGAAGCGGGGAATCAGAGGCCGGGAATCAGAGGCCGGGAATCAGATGCTGGGAATAAGAGGCCGGGAATCAGAGGAGGGGAATCAGAGTCCGGGAATCAGAGATGGGGATTCAGAGGCGGGGAATGAGATATGGAGAATCAGAGGCGGGGAATCAGAGGCGGGGAAACAGAGGTGGGGAATCAGATATGGGGAATCAGAGGTGGCGAATCAAAGGCAGTGAATCAGAGATGGGGAATCAGAGGCAGGGAATCAGAGGCAGGGAATCAGATGCGGGGAATCAGAGGCGGGGAATCAGAGCTGGCGAATCAGAGGCTGGGAATCAGAGGTGGGCAATCAGAGGCGGGGAATCAGATATGGGGAATCAGAGGCGGGGAATCAGAGGCGGGGAAACAGAGGCGGGGAATCAAATATAGTGAATCAGAGGTGGAGAATCAGAGGTTGTGAATCAGAGATGGGGAATCAAGGCGGGGAATCAGAGGCAGGGAATAAGACGCGGGGAATCAGAGGCGGTGATTCAGAGCTGGGGAATCAGAGGCGGGGAATCAGAGTTGGGGAATCAGAGGCAGGGAATCAGATATGGGGAATCAGAGGCGGGGAATCAGAGGCCGGGAATCAGATATGGGGAAACAGAGGCGGGGAATCCGAGGCGGGGAAACAGAGGCGGGGAATCAGATATGGGGAATCAGAGGTGGGGAATCAGAGGTTGGGAATCAGAGGCAGGGAATCAGAGGCTTGGAATCAGATGCAGGGTATCAGATGCGGGGAATCAGAGGCGGGGAATCAGAGCTGGGGAATCAGAGGTGGGGAATCAGATTTGGGGAGTCAGAGGTGGGGACTTAGATATTGGGAAACAGAGGCGGGGAATCAGAGGCGGGGAAACAGAGGCGGGGAATCAGATATGGTGAATCAGAGGTGGGGGATCAGAGGCAGGGAATCAGATGTGCGGAATCAGAGATGGGGAATCAGAGGAAGGGAATCAGAATCAGAAGCAGGGAATCAGAGGCCGGGAATCAGAGGCCGGATTCAGATGCTGGGAATCAGAGGCCTGGAATCAGAGGCGGGGAATCAGAGGCAGGGAATCAGATGCGGGGAATCAGAGGCGGGGAATCAGAGCTGGGGAATCAGAGGCGGGGTATTAGAGTTGGGGAATCAGAGGCGGGGAATCAGATATGGGGAAACAGAGGTGGGGAATCAGAGGCGGGGAAACAGAGGCAGGGAATCAGATATGGGGAATCAGAGGTGGGGCATCAGAGGTTGTGAATCACAGATGGGGAATCAGAGGCGGGGAATCAGAGGCAGGGAATCAGACACGGGGAATCAGAGGCGGGGATTCAGAGCTGGGGAATCAGAAGCGGGGAATCAGAGTTGGGGAATCAGAGGCGGGGAATCAGATATGGGGAATAAGAGGCAGGGAATCAGAGCTGGGGAATCGGAGGTGGGGAATCAGAGTTGGGGAATCAGAGGCAGGGAATTGGATGTGCGGAATCAGAGAGGGGGAATCAGAGGTGGGGAATCAGAGGCGGTGAATCAGAGATGGGGAATCAGAGGCGGGGAATCAGAGGCAGGAAATCAGACTAGGGGATTCAGAGGCTGGGAATCAGACGGGGGGAATCAAAGGCGGGGAATCAGAGCTGGGGAATCTGAGGCAGGGAATCAGAGTTGGGGATTCAGAGGCGGGGAATCAGATATGGGGAAACAGAGGCGGGGAATCAGAGGCGGGCAAACAGAGGCGGGGAATTAGATATGGGGAATCAGAGGTAGGGAATCAGAGGTGGTGAATCAGTGATGGGGAATCACAGGCGGGGAATCAGAGGCAGGGAATAGAACGCGGGGAATCAGAGGCAGGGAATCAGAGCTGGGGAATCAGAGGAGGGGATTCATAGTTGGGAATCAGAGGCGGGTATCAGATATGGGGAAACAGAGGCGGGGAATCAGAGGCGGTGAAACAGAGGCGGGGAATCAGATATGGGGAATCGGATGCAGGGAATCAGAGGCGGGGAATCAGAGCTGGGGAATCAGAGGCGGGGAATCAGAGTTGGGGCATCAGAGGTGGGGAATTAGATATAGGGAAACAGAGGCGGGGAATCAGAGGCGGGGAAACAGAGGCGGGGAATCAGATATGGGGAATCAGAGGTGGGGAATCAGAGCCAGGGAATCAGATGTGCGGAATCAGAGATGGGGAATAAGAGGCAGGGAATCAGAATCAGAAGCGGGGAATCAGAGGCCAGGAATCAGAGGCCGGGAATCAGATGCTGGGAATAAGAGGCCGGGAATCAGAGGTGGGGAATCAGATATGGGGAATCAGAGGTGGCGAATCAAAGGCGGTGAATCAGAGATAGGGAATCAGAGGCGGGGATTCAGAGGCAGGGAATCAGATGCGGGGAATCAGAGGCGGGGAATCAGAGCTGGCGTATCAGAGGCTGGGAATCAGAGGTGGGCAATCAGTGGCGGGGAATCAGATATGGGGAATCAGAGGCGGGGAATCAGAGGCGGGGAAACAGAGGTGGGGAATCAAATATAGGGAATCAGAGGTGGGGAATCAGAGGTTGTGAATCAGAGATGGGGAATCAAGGCGGGGAATCAGAGGCAGGGAATCAGACGCGGGGAATCAGAGGCGGGGATTCAGAGCTGGGGAATCAGAGGCGGGGAATCAGAGTTGGGGAATCAGAGGCAGGGAATCAGATATGGGGAATCAGAGGCGGGGAATCAGAGGCGGGGAAACAGAGGCGGGGAATCAGATGTGGGGAATCAGAGGTGGGGAATCAGGGGCAGGGAATCAGTGGCAGGGAATCAGAGGCGGGGAATCAGAGGCGGGGAATCAAAGGCAGGGAATCAGACACGGGGAATCAGAGGCGGGGAATCAGAGATGGGGAATCAGAGGCAGGGAATCGTATGCCGGGAATCAGAGTCAGGGAATCAGAACTGGGGAATCAGAGGCGGGGAATCAGAGTTGGGGAATCAGAGGCGGGGAATCAGATATGGGGAAATAGAGGCGGGGAATCAGATATGGGGAATCAGAGGTGTGGAATCAGAGGTTGGGAATCAGAGGCAGGGAATCAGAGTCGGGGAAACAGAGGCGGGGAATCAGATATGGGGAATCAGAGGTGGCGAATCAAAGGCGGTGAAACAGAGATGGGGAATCAGGGCAGGGAATCAGAGGCAGGGAATCAAACACGGGGAATCAGAGCTGGGGAATCAGAGGCGGGGAATCAGAGTTGGGAATCAGAGGCGGGGAATCAGAGGCGGGGAAACAGAGGCGGGGAATCAGATATGGGGAATCAGAGGTGGGGAATCCGAGGTTGGGAATCAGAGGCAGGGAATCAGAGGCGGAAAATCAGAGGCGGGGAATCAGAGGAAGGGAATCAGATGTGCGGAATCGGAGATGGGGAATCAGAGGCAGGGAATCAGAGGCGGGGAATCAGAGGCGGGGAATCAGAGGCCGGGAATCAGATATGGGGAAACAGAGGCGGGGAATCCGAGGCGGGGAAACAGAGGCGGGGAATCAGATATGGGGAATCAGAGGTGGGGAATCAGAGGTTGGGAATCAGAGGCAGGGAATCAGAGGCTTGGAATCAGATGCAGGGAATCAGATTCGGGGAATCAGAGGCGGGGAATCAGAGCTGGGGAATCAGAGGTGGGGAATCAGATTTGGGGAATCAGCGGCGGGGACTTAGATATTGGGAAACAGAGGCGGGGAATCAGAGGCGGGGAAACCCAGGCGGCGAATCAGATATGGGGAATCAGAGGTGGGGAATCAGAGGCAAGGAATCAGATGTGCGGAATCAGAGATGGGGAATAAGAGGCAGGGAATCAGAATCAGAAGCAGGGAATCAGAGGCCGGGAATCAGAGGCCGGAATCAGATGCTGGGAATCAGAGGCCTGGAATCAGAGGCGGGGAATCAGAGGCAGGGAATCAGATGCGGGGAATCAGAGGCGGGGAATCAGAGCTGGGGAATCAGAGGCGGGGTATTAGAGTTGGGGAATCAGAGGCGGGGAATCAGATATGGGGAAACAGAGGTGGGGAATCAGAGGCGGGGAAACAGAGGCAGGGAATCAGATATGGGGAATCAGAGGCGGGGAATCAGAGGTGGGGAATCATAGGCAGGGAATCGGATGTGCGGAATCAGAGAATGGGAATCAGAGGCTGGGAATCAGAGGTGGTGAATCAGAGATGGGGAATCAGAGGCGGGGAATCAGAGGCAGGGAATCAGACGTGGGGAATCAGAGGTGGGCAATCAGAGGCGGGGAATCAGATATGGGGAATCAGAGGCGGGGAATCAGAGGCGGGGAAACAGAGGTGGGGAATCAGATATGGGGAATCAGAGGTGGGGCATCAGAGGTTGTGAATCACAGATGGGGAATCAGAGGCGTGGAATCAGAGGCAGGGAATCAGATGCGGGGAATCAGAGGCGGGGATTCAGAGCTGGGGAATCAGAGGCTGGGAATCAGAGTTGGGAATCAGAGGCGGGGAATCAGATATGGGGAATCAGAGGCAGGGAATCAGAGGCGGGAAAACAGAGGCGGGGAATCAGATATGGGGAATCAGAGGCGGGGAATCAGAGGCGGGGAATCAGAGATGGGGAATCAGAGGCGGGGAATCAGAGGCAGGGAATCGGATGCCGGGAATCAGAGGCGGGAAATCAGAGCTGGGGAATCAGAGGCGGGGAATCAGAGTTGGGGAATCAGAGGCAGCGAAGCAGATATGGGGAAATAGAGGCGGGGAATCAGATATGGGGAATCAGAGGCTGGGAATCAGAGGGGGGGAAACAGAGGCGGGAATAAGATATGGGGAATCAGAGGTGGGGAATCAGGGGCGGGGAATCAGTGGCAGGGAATCAGAGGCGGGGAATCAGAGGCGGGGAATCACAGGCAGGGAATCAGACGCGGGGAATCAGAGGCGGGGAATCAGAGCTGGGGAATCAGAGGTGGGGAATCAGAGTCGGGGAATCATAGGCAGGGAATCGGTTGTGCGGAATCAGAGATGGGGAATCAGATGTGGGGAATCAGAGGCAGTGAATCTGAGGCGGGGAAACAGAGGCGGGGAATCAAATATAGGTAATCAGAGGTGGGGAATCAGAGGTTGAGAATCAGAGATGGGGAATCAAGGCGGGGAATCAGAGGCAGGGAATCAGACGCGGGGAATCAGAGGCGGGGATTCAGAGCTGGGGAATCAGAGGCGGTGAATCAGAGTTGGGGAATCAGAGGCAGGGAATCAGATATGGGGAATCAGAGGTGGCGAATCAGAGGCGGGGAAACAGATGCGGGGAATCAGATATGGGGAATCAGAATTGGGGAATCAGGGGCAGGGAATCAGTGGCAGGGAATCAGAGGCGGGGAATCAGAGGCGGGGAATCAGAGGCAGGGAATCAGACACGAGGAATCATAGGCGGGGAATCAGAGATGGGGAATCAGAGGCGGGGAATCAGAGGCAGGGAATCGGACTCCGGGAATCAGAGTCGGGGAATCAGAGCTGGGGAATCAGAGGCGGGGAATCAGAGTTGGGGAATCAGAGGCGGGGAATCAGATATGGGGAAATAGAGGCGGGGAATCAGATATGGGGAATCAGAGGTGTGGAATCAGAGGTTGGGAATCAGAGGCAGGGAATCAGAGTCGGGGAAACAGAGGTGGGTAATCAGATATGGGGAATCAGAGGTGGCGAATCAAAGGCGGTGAAACAGAGATGGGGAATCAGGGCAGGGAATCAGAGGCAGGGAATCAAACACGGGGAATCAGAGCTGGGGAATCAGAGGCGGGGAATCAGAGTTGGGAATCAGAGGCGGGGAATCAGAGGCGGGGAAACAGAGGCGGGGAATCAGATATGGGGAAACAGTGGTAGGGAATCAGAGGCGGGGAAACAGAGGCAGGGAATCAGATATGGGGAATCAGAGGCGGGGAATCAGAGGTGGGGAAACATAGGCAGGGAATCGGATGTGCGGAATCAGAGATGGGGAATCAGAGGCCGGGAATCAGAGGTGGTGAATCAGAGATGGGGAATCAGAGGCGGGGAATCAGAGGCAGGGTATCAGACGCGGGGAATCAGAGGTGGGCAATCAGAGGCGGGGAATCAGATATGGGTAATCAGAGGCAGGGAATCAGAGGCGGGGAAACAGAGGCGGGGAATCAGATATGGGGAATCAGAGGTGGGGCATCAGAGGTTGTGAATCACAGATGGGGAATAAGAGGCGGGGTATCAGAGGCAGGGAATCAGACGCGGGGAATCAGAGGCGGGGATTCAGAGCTGGGGAATCAGAAGCGGGGAATCAGAGTTGGGGAATCAGAGGCGGGGAATCAGATATGGGGAACCAGAGGCAGGGAATCAGAGGCGGGGAATCAGAGGCAGGGAATCAGACGCGGGGAATCTGAGGCGGGGAATCAGAGCTGGGGAATCAGAGGTGGGGAATAAGAGTTGGGGAATCAGAGGCAGGGAATTGGATGTGCGGAATCAGAGATGGGGAATCAGAGGTGGGGAATCAGAGGCGGTGAATCAGAGATGGGGAATCAGAGGCGGGGAATCAGAGGCAGGAAATCAGACACGGGGATTCAGAGGCTGGGAATCAGACGGGGGGAATCAAAGGCGGGGAATCAGAGCTGGGGAATCTGAGGCAGGGAATCAGAGTTGGGGATTCAGAGGCGGGGAATCAGATATGGGGAAACAGAGGCGGGGAATCAGAGGCGGGCAAACAGAGGCGGGGAATTAGATATGGGGAATCAGAGGTAGGGAATCAGAGGTGGTGAATCAGTGATGGGGAATCACAGGCGGGGAATCAGAGGCAGGGAATAGAACGCGGGGAATCAGAGGCAGGGAATCAGAGCTGGGGAATCAGAGGCGGGGAATCATAGTTGGGAATCAGAGGCGGGAATCAGATATGGGGAAACAGAGGCGGGGAATCAGAGGCGGGGAAACAGAGGCGGGGAATCAGATATGGGGAATCGGATGCAGGGAATCAGAGGCGGGGAATCAGAGCTGGGTAATCAGAGGCGGGGAATCAGAGTTGGGGCATCAGAGGTGGGGAATTAGATATACGGAAACAGAGGCGGGGAATCAGAGGCGGGGAAACAGAGGCGGGGAATCAGATATTGGGAATCAGAGGTGGGGAATCAGAGGCAGGGAATCAGATGTGCGGAATCAGAGATGGGGAATCAGAGGCAGGGAATCAGAAGCGGGGAATCAGAGGCCGGGAATCAGAGGCCGGGAATCAGATGCTGGGAATAAGAGGCCGGGAATCAGAGGAGGGGAATCAGAGTCCGGGAATCAGAGATGGGGATTCAGAGGCGGGGAATGAGATATGGAGAATCAGAGGCGGGGAATCAGAGGCGGGGAAACAGAGGTGGGGAATCAGATATGGGGAATCAGAGGTGGCGAATCGAAGGCAGTGAATCAGAGATGGGGAATCAGAGGCAGGGAATCAGAGGCAGGGAATCAGATGCGGGGAATCAGAGGCGGGGAATCAGAGCTGGCGAATCAGAGGCTGGGAATCAGAGGTGGGCAATCAGAGGCGGGGAATCAGATATGGGGAATCAGAGGCGGGGAATCAGAGGCGGGGAAACAGAGGCGGGGAATCAAATATAGGGAATCAGAGGTGGAGAATCAGAGGTTGTGAATCAGAGATGGGGAATCAAGGCGGGGAATCAGAGGCAGGGAATAAGACGCGGGGAATCAGAGGCGGTGATTCAGAGCTGGGGAATCAGAGGCGGGGAATCAGAGTTGGGGAATCAGAGGCAGGGAATCAGATATGGGGAATCAGAGGCGGGGAATCAGAGGCCGGGAATCAGATATGGGGAAACAGAGGCGGGGAATCCGAGGCGGGGAAACAGAGGCGGGGAATCAGATATGGGGAATCAGAGGTGGGGAATCAGAGGTTTGGAATCAGAGGCAGGGAATCAGAGGCTTGGAATCAGATGCAGGGTATCAGATGCGGGGAATCAGAGGCGGGGAATCAGAGCTGGGGAATCAGAGGTGGGGAATCAGATTTGGGGAGTCAGAGGTGGGGACTTAGATATTGGGAAACAGAGGCGGGGAATCAGAGGCGGGGAAACAGAGGCGGGGAATCAGATATGGTGAATCAGAGGTGGGGAATCAGAGGCAGGGAATCAGATGTGCGGAATCAGAGATGGGGAATCAGAGGAAGGGAATCAGAATCAGAAGCAGGGAATCAGAGGCCGGGAATCAGAGGCCGGAATCAGATGCTGGGAATCAGAGGCCTGGAATCAGAGGCGGGGAATCAGAGGCAGGGAATCAGATGCGGGGAATCAGAGGCGGGGAATCAGAGCTGGGGAATCAGAGGCGGGGTATTAGAGTTGGGGAATCAGAGGCGGGGAATCAGATATGGGGAAACAGAGGTGGGGAATCAGAGGCGGGGAAACAGAGGCAGGGAATCAGATATGGGGAATCAGAGGTGGGGCATCAGAGGTTGTGAATCACAGATGGGGAATCAGAGGCGGGGAATCAGAGGCAGGGAATCAGACACGGGGAATCAGAGGCGGGGATTCAGAGCTGGGGAATCAGAAGCGGGGAATCAGAGTTGGGGAATCAGAGGCGGGGAATCAGATATGGGGAATCAGAGGCAGGGAATCAGAGGCGGGGAATCAGAGGCAGGGAATCAGACGCGGGGAATCTGAGGCGGGGAATCAGAGCTGGGGAATCGGAGGTGGGGAATCAGAGTTGGGGAATCAGAGGCAGGGAATTCGATGTGCGGAATCAGAGAGGGGGAATCAGAGGTGGGGAATCAGAGGCGGTGAATCAGAGATGGGGAATCAGAGGCGGGGAATCAGAGGCAGGAAATCAGACTCGGGGATTCAGAGGCTGGGAATCAGACGGGGGGAATCAAAGGCGGGGAATCAGAGCTGGGGAATCTGAGGCAGGGAATCAGAGTTGGGGATTCAGAGGCGGGGAATCAGATATGGGGAAACAGAGGCGGGAAATCAGAGGCGGGCAAACAGAGGCGGGGAATTAGATATGGGGAATCAGAGGTAGGGAATCAGAGGTGGTGAATCAGTGATGGGGAATCACAGGCGGGGAATCAGAGGCAGGGAATAGAACGCGGGGAATCAGAGGCAGGGAATCAGAGCTGGGGAATCAGAGGAGGGGATTCATAGTTGGGAATCAGAGGCGGGTATCAGATATGGGGAAACAGAGGCGGGGAATCAGAGGCGGTGAAACAGAGGCGGGGAATCAGATATGGGGAATCGGATGCAGGGAATCAGAGGCGGGGAATCAGAGCTGGGGAATCAGAGGCGGGGAATCAGAGTTGGGGCATCAGAGGTGGGGAATTAGATATAGGGAAACAGAGGCGGGGAATCAGAGGCGGGGAAACAGAGGCGGGGAATCAGATATGGGGAATCAGAGGTGGGGAATCAGAGCCAGGGAATCAGATGTGCGGAATCAGAGATGGGGAATAAGAGGCAGGGAATCAGAATCAGAAGCGGGGAATCAGAGGCCAGGAATCAGAGGCCGGGAATCAGATGCTGGGAATAAGAGGCCGGGAATCAGAGGTGGGGAATCAGATATGGGGAATCAGAGGTGGCGAATCAAAGGCGGTGAATCAGAGATGGGGAATCAGAGGCGGGGAATCAGAGGCAGGGAATCAGATGCGGGGAATCAGAGGCGGGGAATCAGAGCTGGCGAATCAGAGGCTGGGAATCAGAGGTGGGCAATCAGTGGCGGGGAATCAGATATGGGGAATCAGAGGCGGGGAATCAGAGGCGGGGAAACAGAGGTGGGGAATCAAATATAGGGAATCAGAGGTGGGGAATCAGAGGTTGTGAATCAGAGATGGGGAATCAAGGCGGGGAATCAGAGGCAGGGAATCAGACGCGGGGAATCAGAGGCGGGGATTCAGAGCTGGGGAATCAGAGGCGGGGAATCAGAGTTGGGGAATCAGAGGCAGGGAATCAGATATGGGGAATCAGAGGCGGGGAATCAGAGGCGGGGAAACAGAGGCGGGGAATCAGATGTGGGGAATCAGAGGTGGGGAATCAGGGGCAGGGAATCAGTGGCAGGGAATCAGAGGCGGGGAATCAGAGGCGGGGAATCAAAGGCAGGGAATCAGACACGGGGAATCAGAGGCGGGGAATCAGAGATGGGGAATCAGAGGCAGGGAATCGTATGCCGGGAATCAGAGTCAGGGAATCAGAGCTGGGGAATCAGAGGCGGGGAATCAGAGTTGGGGAATCAGAGGCGGGGAATCAGATATGGGGAAATAGAGGCGGGGAATCAGATATGGGGAATCAGAGGTGTGGAATCAGAGGTTGGGAATCAGAGGCAGGGAATCAGAGTCGGGGAAACAGAGGCGGGGAATCAGATATGGGGAATCAGAGGTGGCGAATCAAAGGCGGTGAAACAGAGATGGGGAATCAGGGCAGGGAATCAGAGGCAGGGAATCAAACACGGGGAATCAGAGCTGGGGAATCAGAGGCGGGGAATCAGAGTTGGGAATCAGAGGCGGGGAATCAGAGGCGGGGAAACAGAGGCGGGGAATCAGATATGGGGAATCAGAGGTGGGGAATCCGAGGTTGGGAATCAGAGGCAGGGAATCAGAGGCGGAAAATCAGAGGCGGGGAATCAGAGGAAGGGAATCAGATGTGCGGAATCGGAGATGGGGAATCAGAGGCAGGGAATCAGAGGCGGGGAATCAGAGGCGGGGAATCAGAGGCCGGGAATCAGATATGGGGAAACAGAGACGGGGAATCCGAGGCGGGGAAACAGAGGCGGGGAATCAGATATGGGGAATCAGAGGTGGGGAATCAGTGGTTGGGAATCAGAGGCAGGGAATCAGAGGCTTGGAATCAGATGCAGGGAATCAGATGCGGGGAATCAGAGGCGGGGAATCAGAGCTGGGGAATCAGAGGTGGGGAATCAGATTTGGGGAATCAGAGGCGGGGACTTAGATATTGGGAAACAGAGGCGGGGAATCAGAGGCGGGGAAACCCAGGCGGCGAATCAGATATGGGGAATCAGAGGTGGGGAATCAGAGGCAAGGAATCAGATGTGCGGAATCAGAGATGGGGAATCAGAGGCAGGGAATCAGAATCAGAAGCAGGGAATCAGAGGCCGGGAATCAGAGGCCGGAATCAGATGCTGGGAATCAGAGGCCTGGAATCAGAGGCGGGGAATCAGAGGCAGGGAATCAGATGCGGGGAATCAGAGGCGGGGAATCAGAGCTGGGGAATCAGAGGCGGGGTATTAGAGTTGGAGAATCAGAGGCGGGGAATCAGATATGGGGAAACAGAGGTGGGGAATCAGAGGCGGGGAAACAGAGGCAGGGAATCAGATATGGGGAATCAGAGGCGGGGAATCAGAGGTGGGGAATCATAGGCAGATAATCGGATGTGCGGAATCAGAGATGGGGAATCAGAGGCTGGGAATCAGAGGTGGTGAATCAGAGATGGGGAATCAGAGGCGGGGAATCAGAGGCAGGGAATCAGACGCGGGGAATCAGAGGTGGGCAATCAGAGGCGGGGAATCAGATATGGGGAATCAGAGGCGGGGAATCAGAGGCGGGGAAACAGAGGTGGGGAATCAGATATGGGGAATCAGAGGTGGGGCATCAGAGGTTGTGAATCACAGATGGGGAATCAGAGGCGGGGAATCAGAGGCAGTGAATCAGACGCGGGGAATCAGAGGCGGGGATTCAGAGCTGGGGAATCAGAGGCAGGGAATCAGAGTTGGGGAATCAGAGGCGGGGAATCAGATATGGGGAATCAGAGGCAGGGAATCAGAGGCGGGAAAACAGAGGCGGGGAATCAGATATGGGGAATCAGAGGCGGGGAATCAGAGGCGGGGAATCAGAGATGGGGAATCAGAGGCGGGGAATCAGAGGCAGGGAATCGGATGCCGGGAATCAGAGGCGGGAAATCAGAGCTGGGGAATCAGAGGCGGGGAATCAGAGTTGGGGAATCAGAGGCGGCGAAGCAGATATGGGGAAATAGAGGCGGGGAATCAGATATGGGGAATCAGAGGCTGGGAATCAGAGGGGGGGAAACAGAGGCGGGAATAAGATATGGGGAATCAGAGGTGGGGAATCAGGGGCGGGGAATCAGTGGCAGGGAATCAGAGGCGGGGAATCAGAGGCGGGGAATCACAGGCAGGGAATCAGACGCGGGGAATCAGAGGCGGGGAATCAGAGCTGGGGAAACAGAGGTGGGGAATCAGAGTCGGGGAATCATAGGCAGGGAATCGGTTGTGCGGAATCAGAGATGGGGAATCAGATGTGGGGAATCAGAGGCAGTGAATCAGAGGCGGGGAAACAGAGGCGGGGAATCAGAGGCAGGGAATCAGACGCGGGGAATCAGAGGCGGGGATTCAGAGCTGGGGAATCAGAGGCGGTGAATCAGAGTTGGGGAATCAGAGGCAGGGAATCAGATATGGGGAATCAGAGGTGGCGAATCAGAGGCGGGGAAACAGAGGCGGGGAATCAGATATGGGGAATCAGAATTGGGGAATCAGGGGCAGGGAATCAGTGGCAGGGAATCAGAGGCGGGGAATCAGAGGCGGGGAATCAGAGGCAGGGAATCAGACACGAGGAATCATAGGCGGGGAATCAGAGATGGGGAATCAGAGGCGGGGAATCAGAGGCAGGGAATCGGACTCCGGGAATCAGAGTCGGGGAATCAGAGCTGGGGAATCAGAGGCGGGGAATCAGAGTTGGGGAATCAGAGGCGGGGAATCAGATATGGGGAAATAGAGGCGGGGAATCAGATATGGGGAATCAGAGGTGTGGAATCAGAGGTTGGGAATCAGAGGCAGGGAATCAGAGTCGGGGAAACAGAGGTGGGTAATCAGATATGGGGAATCAGAGGTGGCGAATCAAAGGCGGTGAAACAGAGATGGGGAATCAGGGCAGGGAATCAGAGGCAGGGAATCAAACACGGGGAATCAGAGCTGGGGAATCAGAGGCGGGGAATCAGAGTTGGGAATCAGAGGCGGGGAATCAGAGGCGGGGAAACAGAGGCGGGGAATCAGATATGGGGAATCAGAGGGGGGGAATCCGAGGTTGGGAATCAGAGGCAGGGAATCAGAGGCGGGGAATCAGAGGCGGGGAATCAGAGGAAGGGTATCAGATGTGCGGAATCGGAGATGGGGAATCAGAGGCAGGGAATCAGAGGCGGGGAATCAGAGGCGGGGAATCAGATGCCGGGAATCAGATATGGGGAAACAGAGGCGGGGAATCCGAGGCGGGGAAACAGAGGCGGGGAATCAGATATGGGGAATCAGATGTGGGGAATCAGAGGTTGGGAATCAGAGGCAGGGAATCAGAGGCTTGGAATCAGATGCAGGGAATCAGATGCGGGGAATCAGAGGCGGGGAATCAGAGCTGGGGAATCAGAGGTGGGGAATCAGATTTGGGGAATCAGAGGCGGGGACTTAGATATTGGGAAACAGAGGCGGGGAATCAGAGGCGGGGAAACCCAGGCGGGGAATCAGATATGGGGAATCAGAGGTGGGGAATCAGAGGCAAGGAATCAGATGTGCGGAATCAGAGATGGGGAATCAGAGGCAGGGAATCAGATGCGGGGAATCAGAGGCGGGGAATCAGAGCTGGGGAATCAGAGGCGGGGTATTAGAGTTGGGGAATCAGAGGCGGGGAATCAGATATGGGGAAACAGAGGTGGGGAATCAGAGGCGGAGAAACAGAGGCAGGGAATCAGATATGGGGAATCAGAGGCGGGGAATCAGAGGTGGGGAATCATAGGCAGGGAATCGGATGTGCGGAATCAGAGATGGGGAATCAGAGGCTGGGAATCAGAGGTGGTGAATCAGAGATGGGGAATCAGAGGCGGGGAATCAGAGGCGGGGAATCAGACGCGGGGAATCAGAGGTGGGCAATCAGAGGCGGGGAATCAGATATGGGGAATCAGAGGCGGGGAATCAGAGGCGGGGAAACAGAGGCGGGGAATCAGATATGGGGAATCAGAGGTGGGGCATCAGAGGTTGTGAATCACAGATGGGGAATCAGAGGCGGGGAATCAGAGGCAGGGAATCAGACGCAGGGAATCAGAGGCGGGAATTCAGAGCTGGGGAATCAGAGGCGGGGAATCAGAGTTGGGGAATCAGAGGCGGGGAATCAGATATGGGGAATCAGAGGCAGGGAATCAGAGGCGGGAAAACAGAGGCGGGGAATCAGATATGGGGAATCAGAGGCGGGGAATCAGAGGCAGGGAATCAGACACGGGGAATCAGAGGCGGGGAATCAGAGATGGGGAATCAGAGGCGGGGAATCAGAGGCAGGGAATCGGATGCCGGGAATCAGAGGCGGGAAATCAGAGGCAGGAAATCAGACAGGGATTCAGAGGCTGGGAATCAGACGGGGGGAATCAAAGGCGGGGAATCAGAGCTGGTGAATCAGAGGCAGGGAATCAGAGTTGGGGATTCAGAGGCGGGGAATCAGATATGGGGAAACAGAGGCGGGGAATCAGAGGCGGGCAAGCAGAGGCGGGGAATTAGATATGGGGAATCAGAGCTGGGAAATCAGAGGTGGTGAATCAGAGATGGGGAATCACAGGCGGGGAATCAGAGGCAGCGAATAGAACGCGGGGAATCAGAGGCAGGGAATCAGAGCTGGGGAATCAGAGGCGGGGAATCAGATATGGGGAAACAGAGGCGGGGAATCAGAGGCGGGGAAACAGAGGCGGGGAATCAGACATGGGGAATCGGATGCGGGGAATCAGAGGCGGGGAATCAGAGCTGGGGAATCAGAGGTGGGGAATCAGAGTTGGGGCATCAGAGGTGGGGAATTAGATATGGGGAAACAGAGGCGGGGAATCAGAGGCGGGGAAACAGAGGCAGGGAATCAGATATGGGGAATCAGAGGTGGGGAATCAGAGGCAGGGAATCAGATGTGCGGAATCAGAGATGGGGAATCAGAGGCAGGGAATCAGAATCAGAAGCGGGGAATCAGAGGCCGGGAATCAGAGGCCGGGAATCAGATGCTGGGAATAAGAGGCCGGGAATCAGAGGTGGGGAATCAGAGTCTGGGAATCAGAGATGGGGATTCAGAGGTGTGGAATGAGATATGGAGAATCAGAGGCGGGGAATCAGAGGCGGGGAAACAGAGGTGGGGAATCAGATATGGGGAAATAGAGGCGGGGAATCAGATATGGGGAATCAGAGGTGTGGAATCAGAGGTTGGGAATCAGAGGCAGGGAATCAGATCGGGGAAACAGAGGCGGGTAATCAGATATGGGGAATCAGAGGTGGCGAATCAAAGGCGGTGAAACAGAGATGGGGAATCAGGGCAGGGAATCAGAGGCAGGGAATCAAACACGGGGAATCAGAGCTGGGGAATCAGAGGCGGGGAATCAGAGTTGGGAATCAGAGGCGGGGAATCAGAGGCGGGGAAACAGAGGCGGGGAATCAGATATGGGGAATCAGAGGTGGGGAATCCGAGGTTGGGAATCAGAGGCAGGGAATCAGAGGCGGGGAATCAGAGGCGGGGAATCAGAGGAAGGGAATCAGATGTGCGGAATCGGAGATGGGGAATCAGAGGCAGGGAATCAGAGGCGGGGAATCAGAGGCGGGGAATCAGAGGCCGGGAATCAGATATGGGGAAACAGAGGCGGGGAATCCGAGGCGGGGAAACAGAGGCGGGGAATCAGATATGGGGAATCAGAGGTGGGGAATCAGAGGTTGGGAATCAGAGGCAGGGAATCAGAGGCTTGGAATCAGATGCAGGGAATCAGATGCGGGGAATCAGAGGCGGGGAATCAGAGCTGGGGAATCAGAGGTGGGGAATCAGATTTGGGGAATCAGAGGCGGGGACTTAGATATTGGGAAACAGAGGCGGGGAATCAGAGGCGGGGAAACCCAGGCGGGGAATCAGATATGGGGAATCAGAGGTGGGGAATCAGAGGCAAGGAATCAGATGTGCGGAATCAGAGATGGGGAATCAGAGGCAGGGAATCAGAATCAGAAGCAGGGAATCAGAGGCCGGGAATTAGAGGCCGGAATCAGATGCTGGGAATCAGAGGCCTGGAATCAGAGGCGGGGAATCAGAGGCAGGGAATCAGATGCGGGGAATCAGAGGCGGGGAATCAGATCTGGGGAATCAGAGGCGGGGTATTAGAGTTGGGGAATCAGAGGCGGGGAATCAGATATAGGGAAACAGAGGTGGGGAATCAGAGGCGGGGAAACAGAGGCAGGGAATCAGATATGGGGAATCAGAGGCGGGGAATCAGAGGTGGGGAATCTAAGGCAGGGAATCGGATGTGCGGAATCAGAGATGGGGAATCAGAGGCTGGGAATCAGAGGTGGTGAATCAGAGATGGGGAATCAGAGGCGGGAATCAGAGGCGGGGAATCAGACGCGGGGAATCAGAGGTGGGCAATCAGAGGCGGGGAATCAGATATGGGGAATCAGAGGCGGGGAATCAGAGGCGGGGAAACAGAGGCGGGTAATCAGATATGGGGAATCAGAGGTGGGGCATCAGAGGTTGTGAATCACAGATGGGGAATCAGAGGCGGGGAATCAGAGGCAGGGAATCAGACGCGGGGAATCAGAGGCGGGGATTCAGAGCTGGGGAATCAGAGGCGGGGAATCAGAGTTGGGGAATCAGAGGCGGGGAATCAGATATGGGGAATCAGAGGCAGGGAATCAGAGGCGGGAAAACAGAGGCGGGGAATCAGATATGGGGAATCAGAGGCGGGGAATCAGAGGCAGGGAATCAGACACGGGGAATCAGAGGCGGGGAATCAGAGATGGGGAATCAGAGGCGGGGAATCAGAGGCAGGGAATCGGATGCCGGGAATCAGAGGCGGGAAATCAGAGCTGGGGAATCAGAGGCGGGGAATCAGAGTTGGGGAATCAGAGGCAGCGAAGCAGATATGGGGAAATAGAGGCGGGGAATCAGATATGGGGAATCAGAGGCGGGGAATTAGATATGGGGAATCAGAGGCTGGGAATCAGAGGGGGGGAAACAGAGGCGGGGAATAAGATATGGGGAATCAGAGGTGGGGAATCAGGGGCGGGGAATCAGTGGCAGGGAACAGGAGGCAGGGAATCAGAGGCGGGGAATCAAAGGAAGGGAATCAGGCACGGGGAATCAGAGGTGGGGAATCAGAGATGGGGAATCAGAGGCGGGGAATCACAGGCAGGGAATCAGACGCGGGGAATCAGAGGCGGGGAATCAGAGCTGGGGAATCAGAGGTGGGGAATCAGAGTCGGGGAATCAGAGGCAGGGAATCGGTTGTGCGGAATCAGAGATGGGGAATCAGATGTGGGGAATCAGAGGCAGTGAATCAGAGATGGGGAATCAGAGGCGGGGAATCAGAGGCAGGAAATAAGACAGGGATTCAGAGGCTGGGAATCAGACGGGGGGAATCAAAGGCGGGGAATCAGAGCTGGTGAATCAGAGGCAGGGAATCAGAGTTGGGGATTAAGAGGCGGGGAATCAGATATGGGGAAACAGAGGCGGGGAATGAGAGGCGGGCAAGCAGAGGCGGGGAATTAGATATGGGGAATCAGAGGTGGGAAATCAGAGGTGGTGAATCAGAGATGGGGAATCACAGGCGGGGAATCAGAGGCAGCGAATAGAACGCGGGGAATCAGAGGCAGGGAATCAGAGCTGGGGAATCAGAGGCGGGGAATCAGATATGGGGAAACAGAGGCGGGGAATCAGAGGCGGGGAAACAGAGGCGGGGAATCAGACATGGGGAATCGGATGCGGGGAATCAGAGGCGGGGAATCAGAGCTGGGGAATCAGAGGTGGGGAATCAGAGTTGGGGCATCAGAGGTGGGGAATTAGATATGGGGAAACAGAGGCGGGGAATCAGAGGCGGGGAAACAGAGGCGGGGAATCAGATATGGGGAATCAGAGGTGGGGAATCAGAGGCAGGGAATCAGATGTGCGGAATCAGAGATGGGGAATCAGAGGCAGGGAATCAGAATCAGAAGCGGGGAATCAGAGGCCGGGAATCAGAGGTGGGGAATCAGAGTCTGGGAATCAGAGATGGGGATTCAGAGGCGGGGAATGAGATATGAAGAATCAGAGGCGGGGAATCAGAGGCGGGGAAACAGAGGTGGGGAATCAGATATGGGGAATCAGAGGTGGCGAATCAAAGGCGGTGAATCAGAGATGGGGAATCAGAGGCGGGGAATCAGAGGCAGGGAATCAGATGCGGGGATTCAGAGGCGGGGAATCAGAGCTGGCGAATCAGAGGCGGGGAATCAGAGGTGGGCAATCAGAGCCGGGGAATCAGATATGGGGAATCAGAGGCGGGGAAACAGAGGCGGGGAATCAGATATGGGGAATCAGAGGTGGGGAATCAGAGGTTGTGAATCAGAGATGGGGAATCAAGGCGGGGAATCAGAGGGAGGGAATCAGACGCGGGGAATCAGAGGCGGGGATTCAGAGCTGGGGAATCAGAGGCGGGGAATCAGAGTTGGGGAATCAGAGGCAGGGAATCAGATATGGGGAATCAGAGGCGGGGAATCAGAGGCGGGGAAACAGAGGCGGGGAATCAGATATGGGGAATCAGAGGTGGGGAATCAGGGGCAGGGAATCAGTGGCAGGGAATCAGAGGCGGGGAATCTGAGCCGGGGAATCAGAGGCAGGGAATCAGACACGGGGAATCAGAGGCGGGGAATCAGAGATGGTGAATCAGAGGCGGGGAATCAGAGGCAGGGAATCGGACGCCGGGAATCAGAGGCGGGGAATCAGAGCTGGGGAATCAGAGGCGGGGAATCAGAGTTGGGGAATCAGAGGCGGGGAATCAGATATGGGGAAATAGAGGCGGGGAATCAGATATGGGGAATAAGAGGTGTGGAATCAGAGGTTGGGAATCAGAGGTAGGGAATCAGAGGCGGGGAAACAGAGGCGGGGAATCAGATATGGGGAATCAGAGGTGGCGAATCAAAGGCGGTGAAACAGAGATGGGGAATCAGGGCAGGGAATCAGAGGCAGGGAATCAGAGCTGGGGAAACAGAGGCGGGGAATCAGATATGGGGAATCAGAGGTGGGGAATCAGGGGCGGGGAATGAGTGGCAGGGAATTAGAGCTGGGGAATCAGAGGTGGGGAATCAGAGCTGGGGAAACAGAGGCGGGGAATCAGATATGGGGAATCAGAGGTGGGGAATCAGGGGCGGGGAATCAGTGGCAGGGAATCAGAGGCCGGGAATAAAAGGCGGGGAATCAGAGCTGGGGAATCAGAGGCGGGGAATCAGAGTTGGGAATCAGAGGCGGGGAATCAGAGGCGGTGAAACAGAGATGGGGAATCAGGGCAGGGAAACAGAGGCGGGGAATCAGATATGGGGAATCAGAGGTGGGGAATTTGAGGTTGCGAATCAGAGGCGGGGAATCAGAGGCGGGGAATCAGAGGCAGGGAATCGGATATGGGGAATCAGAGGTGGGGATTCAGAGGTGGTGAATCAGAAAAGGGGAATCAGAGGCTGGGAATCAGAGGCAGGGAATCAGACGCAGGGAATCAGAGGCGGGGAATCATAGCTGGCGAATTAGTGGAGGGGAATCAGAGTTGGGGAATCAGAGGCGGGGAATCAGATATGGGGAAACAGAGGCGGGGAATGAGAGGCGGGCAAGCAGAGGCGGGGAATTAGATATGGGGAATCAGAGGTGGGAAATCAGAGGTGGTGAATCAGAGATGGGGAATCACAGGCGGGGAATCACAGGCAGGGAATCAGAGGCAGGGAATCAGAGCTGGGGAATCAGAGGCGGGGAATCAGATATGGGGAAACAGAGGCGGGGAATCAGAGGCGGGGAAACAGAGGCGGGGAATCAGACATGGGGAATCGGATGCGGGGAATCAGAGGCGGGGAATCAGAGCTGGGGAATCAGAGGTGGGGAATCAGAGTTGGGGCATCAGAGGTGGGGAATTAGATATGGGGAAACAGAGGCGGGGAATCAGAGGCGGGGAAACAGAGGCAGGGAATCAGATGTGGGGAATCAGAGGTGGGGAATCAGAGGCAGGGAATCAGATGTGCGGAATCAGAGATGGGGAATCAGAGGCAGGGAATCAGAATCAGAAGCGGGGAATCAGAGGCCGGGAATCAGAGGCCGGGAATCAGATGCTGGGAATAAGAGGCCGGGAATCAGAGGTGGGGAATCAGAGTCTGGGAATCAGAGATGGGGATTCAGAGGTGGGGAATGAGATATGGAGAATCAGAGGCGGGGAATCAGAGGCGGGGAAACAGAGGTGGGGAATCAGATATGGGGAAATAGAGGCGGGGAATCAGATATGGGGAATCAGAGGTGTGGAATCAGAGGTTGGGAATCAGAGGCAGGGAATCAGATCGGGGAAACAGAGGCGGGTAATCAGATATGGGGAATCAGAGGTGGCGAATCAAAGGCGGTGAAACAGAGATGGGGAATCAGGGCAGGGAATCAGAGGCAGGGAATCAAACACGGGGAATCAGAGCTGGGGAATCAGAGGCGGGGAATCAGAGTTGGGAATCAGAGGCGGGGAATCAGAGGCGGGGAAACAGAGGCGGGGAATCAGATATGGGGAATCAGAGGTGGGGAATCCGAGGTTGGGAATCAGAGGCAGGGAATCAGAGGCGGGGAATCAGAGGCGGGGAATCAGAGGAAGGGAATCAGATGTGCGGAATCGGAGATGGGGAATCAGAGGCAGGGAATCAGAGGCGGGGAATCAGAGGCGGGGAATCAGAGGCCGGGAATCAGATATGGGGAAACAGAGGCGGGGAATCCGAGGCGGGGAAACAGAGGCGGGGAATCAGATATGGGGAATCAGAGGTGGGGAATCAGAGGTTGGGAATCAGAGGCAGGGAATCAGAGGCTTGGAATCAGATGCAGGGAATCAGATGCGGGGAATCAGAGGCGGGGAATCAGAGCTGGGGAATCAGAGGTGGGGAATCAGATTTGGGGAATCAGAGGCGGGGACTTAGATATTGGGAAACAGAGGCGGGGAATCAGAGGCGGGGAAACCCAGGCGGGGAATCAGATATGGGGAATCAGAGGTGGGGAATCAGATGCAAGGAATCAGATGTGCGGAATCAGAGATGGGGAATCAGAGGCAGGGAATCAGAATCAGAAGCAGGGAATCAGAGGCCGGGAATTAGAGGCCGGAATCAGATGCTGGGAATCAGAGGCCTGGAATCAGAGGCGGGGAATCAGAGGCAGGGAATCAGATGCGGGGAATCAGAGGCGGGGAATCAGAGCTGGGGAATCAGAGGCGGGGTATTAGAGTTGGGGAATCAGAGGCGGGGAATCAGATATGGGGAAACAGAGGTGGGGAATCAGAGGCGGGGAAACAGAGGCAGGGAATCAGATATGGGGAATCAGAGGCGGGGAATCAGAGGTGGGGAATCTAAGGCAGGGAATCGGATGTGCGGAATCAGAGATGGGGAATCAGAGGCTGGGAATCAGAGGTGGTGAATCAGAGATGGGGAATCAGAGGCGGGAATCAGAGGCGGGGAATCAGACGCGGGGAATCAGAGGTGGGCAATCAGAGGCGGGGAATCAGATATGGGGAATCAGAGGCGGGGAATCAGAGGCGGGGAAACAGAGGCGGGGAATCAGATATGGGGAATCAGAGGTGGGGCATCAGAGGTTGTGAATCACAGATGGGGAATCAGAGGCGGGGAATCAGAGGCAGGGAATCAGACGCGGGGAATCAGAGGCGGGGATTCAGAGCTGGGGAATCAGAGGCGGGGAATCAGAGTTGGGGAATCAGAGGCGGGGAATCAGATATGGGGAATCAGAGGCAGGGAATCAGAGGCGGGAAAACAGAGGCGGGGAATCAGATATGGGGAATCAGAGGCGGGGAATCAGAGGCAGGGAATCAGACACGGGGAATCAGAGGCGGGGAATCAGAGATGGGGAATCAGAGGCGGGGAATCAGAGGCAGGGAATCGGATGCCGGGAATCAGAGGCGGGAAATCAGAGCTGGGGAATCAGAGGCGGGGAATCAGAGTTGGGGAATCAGAGGCGGCGAAGCAGATATGGGGAAATAGAGGCGGGGAATCAGATATGGGGAATCAGAGGCGGGGAATTAGATATGGGGAATCAGAGGCTGGGAATCAGAGGGGGGGAAACAGAGGTGGGGAATAAGATATGGGGAATCAGAGGTGGGGAATCAGGGGCGGGGAATCAGTGGCAGGGAACAGGAGGCGGGGAATCAGAGGCGGGGAATCAAAGGAAGGGAATCAGGCACGGGGAATCAGAGGTGGGGAATCAGAGATGGGGAATCAGAGGCGGGGAATCACAGGCAGGGAATCAGACGCGGGGAATCAGAGGCGGGGAATCAGAGCTGGGGAATCAGAGGTGGGGAATCAGAGTCGGGGAATCAGAGGCAGGGAATCGGTTGTGCGGAATCAGAGATGGGGAATCAGATGTGGGGAATCAGAGGCAGTGAATCAGAGATGGGGAATCAGAGGCGGGGAATCAGAGGCAGGAAATAAGACAGGGATTCAGAGGCTGGGAATCAGACGGGGGGAATCAAAGGCGGGGAATCAGAGCTGGTGAATCAGAGGCAGGGAATCAGAGTTGGGGATTCAGAGGCGGGGAATCAGATATGGGGAAACAGAGGCGGGGAATGAGAGGCGGGCAAGCAGAGGCGGGGAATTAGATATGGGTAATCAGAGGTGGGAAATCAGAGGTGGTGAATCAGAGATGGGGAATCACAGGCGGGGAATCAGAGGCAGCGAATAGAACGCGGGGAATCAGAGGCAGGGAATCAGAGCTGGGGAATCAGAGGCGGGGAATCAGATATGGGGAAACAGAGGCGGGGAATCAGAGGCGGGGAAACAGAGGCGGGGAATCAGACATGGGGAATCGGATGCGGGGAATCAGAGGCGGGGAATCAGAGCTGGGGAATCAGAGGTGGGGAATCAGAGTTGGGGCATCAGAGGTGGGGAATTAGATATGGGGAAACAGAGGCGGGGAATCAGAGGCGGGGAAACAGAGGCGGGGAATCAGATATGGGGAATCAGAGGTGGGGAATCAGAGGCAGGGAATCAGATGTGCAGAATCAGAGATGGGGAATCAGAGGCAGGGAATCAGAATCAGAAGCGGGGAATCAGAGGCCAGGAATCAGAGGTGGGGAATCAGAGTCTGGGAATCAGAGATGGGGATTCAGAGGCGGGGAATGAGATATGAAGAATCAGAGGCGGGGAATCAGAGGCGGGGAAACAGAGGTGGGGAATCAGATATGGGGAATCAGAGGAGGCGAATCAAAGGCGGTGAATCAGAGATGGGGAATCAGAGGCGGGGAATCAGAGGCAGGGAATCAGATGCGGGGATTCAGAGGCGGGGAATCAGAGCTGGCGAATCAGAGGCGGGGAATCAGAGGTGGGCAATCAGAGCCGGGGAATCAGATATGGGGAATCAGAGGCGGGGAAACAGAGGCGGGGAATCAGATATGGGGAATCAGAGGTGGGGAATCAGAGGTTGTGAATCAGAGATGGGGAATCAAGGCGGGGAATCAGAGGGAGGGAATCAGACGCGGGGAATCAGAGGCGGGGATTCAGAGCTGGGGAATCAGAGGCGGGGAATCAGAGTTGGGGAATCAGAGGCAGGGAATCAGATATGGGGAATCAGAGGCGGGGAATCAGAGGCGGGGAAACAGAGGCGGGGAATCAGATATGGGGAATCAGAGGTGGGGAATCAGGGGCAGGGAATCAGTGGCAGGGAATCAGAGGCGGGGAATCTGACCCGGGAATCAGAGGCAGGGAATCAGACACGGGGAATCAGAGGCGGGGAATCAGAGATGGTGAATCAGAGGCGGGGAATCAGAGGCAGGGAATCGGACGCCGGGAATCAGAGGCGGGGAATCAGAGCTGGGGAATCAGAGGCGGGGAATCAGAGTTGGGGAATCAGAGGCGGGGAATCAGATATGGGGAAATAGAGGCGGGGAATCAGATATGGGGAATAAGAGGTGTGGAATCAGAGGTTGGGAATCAGAGGTAGGGAATCAGAGGCGGGGAAACAGAGGCGGGGAATCAGATATGGGGAATCAGAGGTGGCGAATCAAAGGCGGTGAAACAGAGATGGGGAATCAGGGCAGGGAATCAGAGGCAGGGAATCAGAGCTGGGGAAACAGAGGCGGGGAATCAGATATGGGGAATCAGAGGTGGGGAATCAGGGGCGGGGAATGAGTGGCAGGGAATTAGAGCTGGGGAATCAGAGGTGGGGAATCAGAGCTGGGGAAACAGAGGCGGGGAATCAGATATGGGGAATCAGAGGTGGGGAATCAGGGGCGGGGAATCAGTGGCAGGGAATCAGAGGCCGGGAATAAAAGGCGGGGAATCAGAGCTGGGGAATCAGAGGCGGGGAATCAGAGTTGGGAATCAGAGGCGGGGAATCAGAGGCGGTGAAACAGAGATGGGGAATCAGGGCAGGGAAACAGAGGCGGGGAATCAGATATGGGGAATCAGAGGTGGGGAATTTGAGGTTGCGAATCAGAGGCGGGGAATCAGAGGCGGGGAATCAGAGGCAGGGAATCGGATATGGGGAATCAGAGGTGGGGATTCAGAGGTGGTGAATCAGAAAAGGGGAATCAGAGGCTGGGAATCAGAGGCAGGGAATCAGACGCAGGGAATCAGAGGCGGGGAATCATAGCTGGCGAATTAGTGGAGGGGAATCAGAGTTGGGGAATCAGAGGCGGGGAATCAGATATGGGGAAACAGAGGCGGGGAATGAGAGGCGGGCAAGCAGAGGCGGGGAATTAGATATGGGGAATCAGAGGTGGGAAATCAGAGGTGGTGAATCAGAGATGGGGAATCACAGGCGGGGAATCAGAGGCAGCGAATAGAACGCGGGGGAAATCAGAGGCAGGGAATCAGAGCTGGGGAATCAGAGGCAGGGAATCAGATATGGGGAAACAGAGGCGGGGAATCAGAGGCGGGGAAACAGAGGCGGGGAATCAGACATGGGGAATCGGATGCGGGGAATCAGAGGCGGGGAATCAGAGCTGGGGAATCAGAGGTGGGGAATCAGAGTTGGGGCATCAGAGGTGGGGAATTAGATATGGGGAAACAGAGGCGGGGAATCAGAGGCGGGGAAACAGAGGCAGGGAATCAGATATGGGGAATCAGAGGTGGGGAATCAGAGGCAGGGAATCAGATGTGCGGAATCAGAGATGGGGAATCAGAGGCAGGGAATCAGAATCAGAAGCGGGGAATCAGAGGCCGGGAATCAGAGGCCGGGAATCAGATGCTGGGAATAAGAGGCCGGGAATCAGAGGTGGGGAATCAGAGTCTGGGAATCAGAGATGGGGATTCAGAGGTGGGGAATGAGATATGGAGAATCAGAGGCGGGGAATCAGAGGCGGGGAAACAGAGGTGGGGAATCAGATATGGGGAAATAGAGGCGGGGAATCAGATATGGGGAATCAGAGGTGTGGAATCAGAGGTTGGGAATCAGAGGCAGGGAATCAGATCGGGGAAACAGAGGCGGGTAATCAGATATGGGGAATCAGAGGTGGCGAATCAAAGGCGGTGAAACAGAGATGGGGAATCAGGGCAGGGAATCAGAGGCAGGGAATCAAACACGGGGAATCAGAGCTGGGGAATCAGAGGCGGGGAATCAGAGTTGGGAATCAGAGGCGGGGAATCAGAGGCGGGGAAACAGAGGCGGGGAATCAGATATGGGGAATCAGAGGTGGGGAATCCGAGGTTGGGAATCAGAGGCAGGGAATCAGAGGCGGGGAATCAGAGGCGGGGAATCAGAGGAAGGGAATCAGATGTGCGGAATCGGAGATGGGGAATCAGAGGCAGGGAATCAGAGGCGGGGAATCAGAGGCGGGGAATCAGAGGCCGGGAATCAGATATGGGGAAACAGAGGCGGGGAATCCGAGGCGGGGAAACAGAGGCGGGGAATCAGATATGGGGAATCAGAGGTGGGGAATCAGAGGTTGGGAATCAGAGGCAGGGAATCAGAGGCTTGGAATCAGATGCAGGGAATCAGATGCGGGGAATCAGAGGCGGGGAATCAGAGCTGGGGAATCAGAGGTGGGGAATCAGATTTGGGGAATCAGAGGCGGGGACTTAGATATTGGGAAACAGAGGCGGGGAATCAGAGGCTGGGAAACCCAGGCGGGGAATCAGATATGGGGAATCAGAGGTGGGGAATCAGATGCAAGGAATCAGATGTGCGGAATCAGAGATGGGGAATCAGAGGCAGGGAATCAGAATCAGAAGCAGGGAATCAGAGGCCGGGAATTAGAGGCCGGAATCAGATGCTGGGAATCAGAGGCCTGGAATCAGAGGCGGGGAATCAGAGGCAGGGAATCAGATGCGGGGAATCAGAGGCGGGGAATCAGAGCTGGGGAATCAGAGGCGGGGTATTAGAGTTGGGGAATCAGAGGCGGGGAATCAGATATGGGGAAACAGAGGTGGGGAATCAGAGGCGGGGAAACAGAGGCAGGGAATCAGATATGGGGAATCAGAGGCGGGGAATCAGAGGTGGGGAATCTAAGGCAGGGAATCGGATGTGCGGAATCAGAGATGGGGAATCAGAGGCTGGGAATCAGAGGTGGTGAATCAGAGATGGGGAATCAGAGGCGGGAATCAGAGGCGGGGAATCAGACGCGGGGAATCAGAGGTGGGCAATCAGAGGCGGGGAATCAGATATGGGGAATCAGAGGCGGGGAATCAGAGGCGGGGAAACAGAGGCGGGGAATCAGATATGGGGAATCAGAGGTGGGGCATCAGAGGTTGTGAATCACAGATGGGGAATCAGAGGCGGGGAATCAGAGGCAGGGAATCAGACGCGGGGAATCAGAGGCGGGGATTCAGAGCTGGGGAATCAGAGGCGGGGAATCAGAGTTGGGGAATCAGAGGCGGGGAATCAGATATGGGGAATCAGAGGCAGGGAATCAGAGGCGGGAAAACAGAGGCGGGGAATCAGATATGGGGAATCAGAGGTGGGGAATCAGAGGCAGGGAATCAGACACGGGGAATCAGAGGCGGGGAATCAGAGATGGGGAATCAGAGGCGGGGAATCAGAGGCAGGGAATCGGATGCCGGGAATCAGAGGCGGGAAATCAGAGCTGGGGAATCAGAGGCGGGGAATCAGAGTTGGGGAATCAGAGGCGGCGAAGCAGATATGGGGAAATAGAGGCGGGGAATCAGATATGGGGAATCAGAGGCGGGGAATTAGATATGGGGAATAAGAGGCTGGGAATCAGAGGGGGGGAAACAGAGGCGGGGAATAAGATATGGGGAATCAGAGGTGGGGAATCAGGGGCGGGGAATCAGTGGCAGGGAACAGGAGGCGGGGAATCAGAGGCGGGGAATCAAAGGAAGGGAATCAGGCACGGGGAATCAGAGGTGGGGAATCAGAGATGGGGAATCAGAGGCGGGGAATCACAGGCAGGGAATCAGACGCGGGGAATCAGAGGCGGGGAATCAGAGCTGGGGAATCAGAGGTGGGGAATCAGAGTCGGGGAATCAGAGGCAGGGAATCGGTTGTGCGGAATCAGAGATGGGGAATCAGATGTGGGGAATCAGAGGCAGTGAATCAGAGATGGGGAATCAGAGGCGGGGAATCAGAGGCAGGAAATAAGACAGGGATTCAGAGGCTGGGAATCAGACGGGGGGAATCAAAGGCGGGGAATCAGAGCTGGTGAATCAGAGGCAGGGAATCAGAGTTGGGGATTCAGAGGCGGGGAATCAGATATGGGGAAACAGAGGCGGGGAATGAGAGGCGGGCAAGCAGAGGCGGGGAATTAGATATGGGGAATCAGAGGTGGGAAATCAGAGGTGGTGAATCAGAGATGGGGAATCACAGGCGGGGAATCAGAGGCAGCGAATAGAACGCGGGGAATCAGAGGCAGGGAATCAGAGCTGGGGAATCAGAGGCGGGGAATCAGATATGGGGAAACAGAGGCGGGGAATCAGAGGCGGGGAAACAGAGGCGGGGAATCAGACATGGGGAATCGGATGCGGGGAATCAGAGGCGGGGAATCAGAGCTGGGGAATCAGAGGTGGGGAATCAGAGTTGGGGCATCAGAGGTGGGGAATTAGATATGGGGAAACAGAGGCGGGGAATCAGAGGCGGGGAAACAGAGGCAGGGAATCAGATATGGGGAATCAGAGGTGGGGAATCAGAGGCAGGGAATCAGATGTGCGGAATCAGAGATGGGGAATCAGAGGCAGGGAATCAGAATCAGAAGCGGGGAATCAGAGGCCGGGAATCAGAGGCCGGGAATCAGATGCTGGGAATAAGAGGCCGGGAATCAGAGGTGGGGAATCAGAGTCTGGGAATCAGAGATGGGGATTCAGAGGTGGGGAATGAGATATGGAGAATCAGAGGCGGGGAATCAGAGGCGGGGAAACAGAGGTGGGGAATCAGATATGGGGAAATAGAGGCGGGGAATCAGATATGGGGAATCAGAGGTGTGGAATCAGAGGTTGGGAATCAGAGGCAGGGAATCAGATCGGGGAAACAGAGGCGGGTAATCAGATATGGGGAATCAGAGGTGGCGAATCAAAGGCGGTGAAACAGAGATGGGGAATCAGGGCAGGGAATCAGAGGCAGGGAATCAAACACGGGGAATCAGAGCTGGGGAATCAGAGGCGGGGAATCAGAGTTGGGAATCAGAGGCGGGGAATCAGAGGCGGGGAAACAGAGGCGGGGAATCAGATATGGGGAATCAGAGGTGGGGAATCCGAGGTTGGGAATCAGAGGCAGGGAATCAGAGGCGGGGAATCAGAGGCGGGGAATCAGAGGAAGGGAATCAGATGTGCGGAATCGGAGATGGGGAATCAGAGGCAGGGAATCAGAGGCGGGGAATCAGAGGCGGGGAATCAGAGGCCGGGAATCAGATATGGGGAAACAGAGGCGGGGAATCCGAGGCGGGGAAACAGAGGCGGGGAATCAGATATGGGGAATCAGAGGTGGGGAATCAGAGGTTGGGAATCAGAGGCAGGGAATCAGAGGCTTGGAATCAGATGCAGGGAATCAGATGCGGGGAATCAGAGGCGGGGAATCAGAGCTGGGGAATCAGAGGTGGGGAATCAGATTTGGGGAATCAGAGGCGGGGACTTAGATATTGGGAAACAGAGGCGGGGAATCAGAGGCTGGGAAACCCAGGCGGGGAATCAGATATGGGGAATCAGAGGTGGGGAATCAGATGCAAGGAATCAGATGTGCGGAATCAGAGATGGGGAATCAGAGGCAGGGAATCAGAATCAGAAGCAGGGAATCAGAGGCCGGGAATTAGAGGCCGGAATCAGATGCTGGGAATCAGAGGCCTGGAATCAGAGGCGGGGAATCAGAGGCAGGGAATCAGATGCGGGGAATCAGAGGCGGGGAATCAGAGCTGGGGAATCAGAGGCGGGGTATTAGAGTTGGGGAATCAGAGGCGGGGAATCAGATATGGGGAAACAGAGGTGGGGAATCAGAGGCGGGGAAACAGAGGCAGGGAATCAGATATGGGGAATCAGAGGCGGGGAATCAGAGGTGGGGAATCTAAGGCAGGGAATCGGATGTGCGGAATCAGAGATGGGGAATCAGAGGCTGGGAATCAGAGGTGGTGAATCAGAGATGGGGAATCAGAGGCGGGAATCAGAGGCGGGGAATCAGACGCGGGGAATCAGAGGTGGGCAATCAGAGGCGGGGAATCAGATATGGGGAATCAGAGGCGGGGAATCAGAGGCGGGGAAACAGAGGCGGGGAATCAGATATGGGGAATCAGAGGTGGGGCATCAGAGGTTGTGAATCACAGATGGGGAATCAGAGGCGGGGAATCAGAGGCAGGGAATCAGACGCGGGGAATCAGAGGCGGGGATTCAGAGCTGGGGAATCAGAGGCGGGGAATCAGAGTTGGGGAATCAGAGGCGGGGAATCAGATATGGGGAATCAGAGGCAGGGAATCAGAGGCGGGAAAACAGAGGCGGGGAATCAGATATGGGGAATCAGAGGTGGGGAATCAGAGGCAGGGAATCAGACACGGGGAATCAGAGGCGGGGAATCAGAGATGGGGAATCAGAGGCGGGGAATCAGAGGCAGGGAATCGGATGCCGGGAATCAGAGGCGGGAAATCAGAGCTGGGGAATCAGAGGCGGGGAATCAGAGTTGGGGAATCAGAGGCGGCGAAGCAGATATGGGGAAATAGAGGCGGGGAATCAGATATGGGGAATCAGAGGCGGGGAATTAGATATGGGGAATAAGAGGCTGGGAATCAGAGGGGGGGAAACAGAGGCGGGGAATAAGATATGGGGAATCAGAGGTGGGGAATCAGGGGCGGGGAATCAGTGGCAGGGAACAGGAGGCGGGGAATCAGAGGCGGGGAATCAAAGGAAGGGAATCAGGCACGGGGAATCAGAGGTGGGGAATCAGAGATGGGGAATCAGAGGCGGGGAATCACAGGCAGGGAATCAGACGCGGGGAATCAGAGGCGGGGAATCAGAGCTGGGGAATCAGAGGTGGGGAATCAGAGTCGGGGAATCAGAGGCAGGGAATCGGTTGTGCGGAATCAGAGATGGGGAATCAGATGTGGGGAATCAGAGGCAGTGAATCAGAGATGGGGAATCAGAGGCGGGGAATCAGAGTCAGGAAATAAGACAGGGATTCAGAGGCTGGGAATCAGACGGGGGGAATCAAAGGCGGGGAATCAGAGCTGGTGAATCAGAGGCAGGGAATCAGAGTTGGGGATTCAGAGGCGGGGAATCAGATATGGGGAAACAGAGGCGGGGAATGAGAGGCGGGCAAGCAGAGGCGGGGAATTAGATATGGGGAATCAGAGGTGGGAAATCAGAGGTGGTGAATCAGAGATGGGGAATCACAGGCGGGGAATCAGAGGCAGCGAATAGAACGCGGGGAATCAGAGGCAGGGAATCAGAGCTGGGGAATCAGAGGCGGGGAATCAGATATGGGGAAACAGAGGCGGGGAATCAGAGGCGGGGAAACAGAGGCGGGGAATCAGACATGGGGAATCGGATGCGGGGAATCAGAGGCGGGGAATCAGAGCTGGGGAATCAGAGGTGGGGAATCAGAGTTGGGGCATCAGAGGTGGGGAATTAGATATGGGGAAACAGAGGCGGGGAATCAGAGGCGGGGAAACAGAGGCGGGGAATCAGATATGGGGAATCAGAGGTGGGGAATCAGAGGCAGGGAATCAGATGTGCGGAATCAGAGATGGGGAATCAGAGGCAGGGAATCAGAATCAGAAGCGGGGAATCAGAGGCCGGGAATCAGAGGCCGGGAATCAGATGCTGGGAATAAGAGGCCGGGAATCAGAGGTGGGGAATCAGAGTCTGGGAATCAGAGATGGGGATTCAGAGGCGGGGAATGAGATATGGAGAATCAGAGGCGGGGAATCAGAGGCGGGGAAACAGAGGTGGGGAATCAGATATGGGGAATCAGAGGTGGCGAATCAAAGGCGGTGAATCAGAGATGGGGAATCAGAGGCGGGGAATCAGAGGCAGGGAATCAGATGCGGGGATTCAGAGGCGGGGAATCAGAGCTGGCGAATCAGAGGCGGGGAATCAGAGGTGGGCAATCACAGCCGTGGAATCAGATATGGGGAATCAGAGGCGGGGAAACAGAGGCGGGGAATCAGATATGGGGAATCAGAGGTGGGGAATCAGAGGTTGTGAATCAGAGATGGGGAATCAAGGCGGGGAATCAGAGGGAGGGAATCAGAGCTGGGGAATCAGAGGCGGGGAATCAGATATGGGGAAACAGAGGCGGGGAATCAGAGGCGGGGAAACAGAGGCGGGGAATCGGACATGGGGAATCGGATGCGGGGAATCAGAGGCGGGGAATCAGAGCTGGGGAATCAGAGGTGGGGAATCAGAGTTGGGGCATCAGAGGTGGGGAATTAGATATGGGGAAACAGAGGCGGGGAATCAGAGGCGGGGAAACAGAGGTGGGGAATCAGATATGGGGAATCAGAGGTGGGGAATCAGAGGCAGGGAATCAGATGTGCGGAATCAGAGATGGGGAATCAGAGGCAGGGAATCAGAATCAGAAGCGGGGAATCAGAGGCCGGGAATCAGAGGCCGGGAATCAGATGCTGGGAATAAGAGGCCGGGAATCAGAGGTGGGGAATCAGAGTCTGGGAATCAGAGATGGGGATTCAGAGGCGGGGAATGAGATATGGAGAATCAGAGGCGGGGAATCAGAGGCGGGGAAACAGAGGTGGGGAGTCAGATATGGGGAATCAGAGGTGGCGAATCAAAGGCGGTGAATCAGAGATGGGGAATCAGAGGCGGGGAATCAGAGGCAGGGAATCAGATGCGGGGATTCAGAGGCGGGGAATCAGAGCTGGCGAATCAGAGGCGGGGAATCAGAGGTGGGCAATCAGAGCCGGGGAATCAGATATGGGGAATCAGAGGCGGGGAAACAGAGGCGGGGAATCAGATATGGGGAATCAGAGGTGGGGAATCAGAGGTTGTGAATCAGAGATGGGGAATCAAGGCGGGGAATCAGAGGGAGGGAATCAGACGCGGGGAATCAGAGGCGGGGATTCAGAGCTGGGGAATCAGAGGCGGGAATCAGAGTTGGGGAATCAGAGGCAGGGAATCAGATATGGGGAATCAGAGGCGGGGAATCAGAGGCGGGGAATCAGAGGCAGGGAATCAGACACAGGGAATCAGAGGCGGGGAATCAGAGATGGTGAATCAGAGGCGGGGAATCAGAGGCAGGGAATCGGACGCCGGGAATCAGAGGCGGGGAATCAGAGCTGGGGAATCAGAGGCGGGGAATCAGAGTTGGGGAATCAGAGGCGGGGAATCAGATATGGGGAAATAGAGGCGGGGAATCAGATATGGGGAATCAGAGGTGTGGAATCAGAGGTTGGGAATCAGAGATAGGGAATCAGAGGCGGGGAAACAGAGGCGGGGAATCAGATATGGGGAATCAGAGGTGGCGAATCAAAGGCGGTGAAACAGAGATGGGGAATCAGGGCAGGGAATCAGAGGCAGGGAATCAGAGCTGGGGAAACAGAGGCGGGGAATCAGATATGGGGAATCAGAGGTGGGGAATCAGGGGCGGGGAATGAGTGGCAGGGAATTAGAGCTGGGGAATCAGAGGTGGGGTATCAGAGCTGGGGAAACAGAGGCGGGGAATCAGATAT
Source organism: Narcine bancroftii (assembly GCF_036971445.1). Taxonomy (NCBI): domain Eukaryota; kingdom Metazoa; phylum Chordata; class Chondrichthyes; order Torpediniformes; family Narcinidae; genus Narcine; species Narcine bancroftii. Next base: position 105,825,144 of record NC_091474.1, on the reverse strand, counting down.
GGGGAATCAGAGGTGAGGAATCAGGGGCGGGGAATCAGTGGCAGGGAATCAGAGGCCGGGAATAAAAGGCGGGGAATCAGAGCTGGGGAATCAGAGGCGGGGAATCAGATTTGGGAATCAGAGGCAGGGAATCAGAGGCGGTGAAACAGAGATGGGGAATCAGGGCAGGGAAACAGAGGCGGGGAATCAGATATGGGGAATCAGAGGTGGGGAATTTGAGGTTGCGAATCAGAGGCGGGGAATCAGAGGCGGGGAATCAGAGGCAGGGAATCGGATTTGGGGAATCAGAGGTGGGGATTCAGAGGTGGTGAATCTGAAAAGGGGAATCAGAGGCTGGGAATCAGAGGCAGGGAATCAGACGCAGGGAATCAGAGGCAGGGAATCATAGCTGGCGAATTAGTGGAGGGGAATCAGAGTTGGGGAATCAGAGGCGGGGAATCAGATATGGGGAAACAGAGGCGGGGAATCAGAGGCGGGGAAACAGAGGCGGGGAATCCGATATGGGGAATCAGAGGTGGGGAATCAGAGGCAGGGAATCAGATGTGCGGAATCAGAGTTGGGGAATCAGAGGCAGGGAATCAGAATCTGAAGCAGGGAATCAGAGGCCGGGAATCAGAGGCCGGAATCAGATGCTGGGAATCAGAGGCCTGGAATCAGAGGCGGGGAATCAGAGGCAGGGAATCTGATGCGGGGAATCAGAGGCGGGGAATCAGAGCTGGTGAATCAGAGGCAGGGTATTAGAGTTGGGGAATCAGAGGCGGGGAATCAGATATGGGGAAACAGAGGTGGTGAATCAGAGGCGGGGAAACAGAGGCAGGGAATCAGATATGGGGAATCAGAGGCGGGAATCAGAGGTGGGGAATCATAGGCAGGGAATCGGATGTGCGGAATCAGAGATGGAGAATCAGAGGCCGGGAATGAGAGGTGGTGAATCAGATATGGGGAATCAGAGGTGGGGAATCAGAGGCAGTGAATCAGACGCGGGGAATCAGAGGTGGGCAATCAGAGGCGGGGAATCAGATATGGGGAATCAGAGGCGGGGAATCAGAGGCGGGGAAACAGAGGCGGGGAATCAGATATGGGGAATCAGAGGTGGGGCATCAGAGGTTGTGAATCACAGATGGGGAATTAGAGGCGGGGAATCAGAGGCAGGGAATCAGACTCGGGGAATCAGAGTCGGGGATTCAGAGCTGGGGAATCAGAAGCGGGGAATCAGAGTTGGGGAATCAGAGGCGGGGAATCAGATATGGGGAATCAGAGGCAGGGAATCAGAGGCGGGGAATCAGAGGCAGGGAATCAGACGCGGGGAATCTGAGGCGGGGAATCAGAGCTGGGGAATCAGAGGTGGGGAATCAGAGTTGGGGAATCAGAGGCAGGGAATTGGATGTGCGGAATCAGAGATGGGGAATCAGAGGTGGGGAATCAGAGGCGGTGAATCAGAGATGGGGAATCAGAGGCGGGGAATCAGAGGCAGGAAATCAGACACGGGGATTCAGAGGCTGGGAATCAGAGCTGGGGAATCAGAGGCGGGGAATCAGAGTTGGGGAATCAGAGGCGGGGAATCAGATATGGGGAAATAGAAGCGGGGAATCAGAGTTGGGGAATCAGAGGCGGGGAATCAGATATGGGGAAACAGAGGTGGGGAATCAGGGGCGGGGAATCAGTGGCAGGGAACAGGAGGTGGGGAATCAGAGGCGGGGAATCAAAGGAAGGGAATCAGGCACGGGGAATCAGAGGTGGGGAATCAGAGATGGGGAATCAGAGGCGGGGAATCACAGGCAGGGAATCAGACGCGGGGAATCAGAGGCGGGGAATCAGAGCTGGGGAATCAGAGGTGGGGAATCAGAGTCGGGGAATCAGATGCAGGGAATCGGTTGTGCGGAATCAGAGATGGGGAATCAGATGTGGGGAATCAGAGGCAGTGAATCAGAGATGGGGAATCAGAGGCGGGGAATCAGAGGCAGGAAATAAGACAGGGATTCAGAGGCTGGGAATCAGACGGGGGGAATCAAAGGCGGGGAATCAGAGCTGGTGAATCAGAGGCAGGGAATCAGAGTTGGGGATTCAGAGGCGGGGAATCAGATATGGGGAAACAGAGGCGGGGAATGAGAGGCGGGCAAGCAGAGGCGGGGAATTAGATATGGGGAATCAGAGGTGGGAAATCAGAGGTGGTGAATCAGAGATGGGGAATCACAGGCGGGGAATCAGAGGCAGCGAATAGAACGCGGGGAATCAGAGGCAGGGAATCAGAGCTGGGGAATCAGAGGCGGGGAATCAGATATGGGGAAACAGAGGCGGGGAATCAGAGGCGGGGAAACAGAGGCGGGGAATCAGACATGGGGAATCGGATGCGGGGAATCAGAGGCGGGGAATCAGAGCTGGGGAATCAGAGGTGGGGAATCAGAGTTGGGGCATCAGAGGTGGGGAATTAGATATGGGGAAACAGAGGCGGGGAATCAGAGGCGGGGAAACAGAGGCGGGGAATCAGATATGGGGAATCAGAGGTGGGGAATCAGAGGCAGGGAATCAGATGTGCGGAATCAGAGATGGGGAATCAGAGGCAGGGAATCAGAATCAGAAACGGGGAATCAGAGGCCGGGAATCAGAGGTGGGGAATCAGAGTCTGGGAATCAGAGATGGGGATTCAGAGGCGGGGAATGAGATATGAAGAATCAGAGGCGGGGAATCAGAGGCGGGGAAACAGAGGTGGGGAATCAGATATGGGGAATCAGAGGAGGCGAATCAAAGGCGGTGAATCAGAGATGGGGAATCAGAGGCGGGGAATCAGAGGCAGGGAATCAGATGCGGGGATTCAGAGGCGGGGAATCAGAGCTGGCGAATCAGAGGCGGGGAATCAGAGGTGGGCAATCAGAGCCGGGGAATCAGATATGGGGAATCAGAGGCGGGGAAACAGAGGCGGGGAATCAGATATGGGGAATCAGAGGTGGGGAATCAGAGGTTGTGAATCAGAGATGGGGAATCAAGGCGGGGAATCAGAGGGAGGGAATCAGAGTTGGGGAATCAGAGGCAGGGAATCAGATATGGGGAATCAGAGGCGGGGAATCAGAGGCGGGGAAACAGAGGCGGGGAATCAGATATGGGGAATCAGAGGTGGGGAATCAGGGGCAGGGAATCAGTGGCAGGGAATCAGAGGCGGGGAATCTGACCCGGGAATCAGAGGCAGGGAATCAGACACGGGGAATCAGAGGCGGGGAATCAGAGATGGTGAATCAGAGGCGGGGAATCAGAGGCAGGGAATCGGACGCCGGGAATCAGAGGCGGGGAATCAGAGCTGGGGAATCAGAGGCGGGGAATCAGAGTTGGGGAATCAGAGGCGGGGAATCAGATATGGGGAAATAGAGGCGGGGAATCAGATATGGGGAATAAGAGGTGTGGAATCAGAGGTTGGGAATCAGAGGTAGGGAATCAGAGGCGGGGAAACAGAGGCGGGGAATCAGATATGGGGAATCAGAGGTGGCGAATCAAAGGCGGTGAAACAGAGATGGGGAATCAGGGCAGGGAATCAGAGGCAGGGAATCAGAGCTGGGGAAACAGAGGCGGGGAATCAGATATGGGGAATCAGAGGTGGGGAATCAGGGGCGGGGAATGAGTGGCAGGGAATTAGAGCTGGGGAATCAGAGGTGGGGAATCAGAGCTGGGGAAACAGAGGCGGGGAATCAGATATGGGGAATCAGAGGTGGGGAATCAGGGGCGGGGAATCAGTGGCAGGGAATCAGAGGCCGGGAATAAAAGGCGGGGAATCAGAGCTGGGGAATCAGAGGCGGGGAATCAGAGTTGGGAATCAGAGGCGGGGAATCAGAGGCGGTGAAACAGAGATGGGGAATCAGGGCAGGGAAACAGAGGCGGGGAATCAGATATGGGGAATCAGAGGTGGGGAATTTGAGGTTGCGAATCAGAGGCGGGGAATCAGAGGCGGGGAATCAGAGGCAGGGAATCGGATATGGGGAATCAGAGGTGGGGATTCAGAGGTGGTGAATCAGAAAAGGGGAATCAGAGGCTGGGAATCAGAGGCAGGGAATCAGACGCAGGGAATCAGAGGCGGGGAATCATAGCTGGCGAATTAGTGGAGGGGAATCAGAGTTGGGGAATCAGAGGCGGGGAATCAGATATGGGGAAACAGAGGCGGGGAATGAGAGGCGGGCAAGCAGAGGCGGGGAATTAGATATGGGGAATCAGAGGTGGGAAATCAGAGGTGGTGAATCAGAGATGGGGAATCACAGGCGGGGAATCAGAGGCAGCGAATAGAACGCGGGGGAAATCAGAGGCAGGGAATCAGAGCTGGGGAATCAGAGGCGGGGAATCAGATATGGGGAAACAGAGGCGGGGAATCAGAGGCGGGGAAACAGAGGCGGGGAATCAGACATGGGGAATCGGATGCGGGGAATCAGAGGCGGGGAATCAGAGCTGGGGAATCAGAGGTGGGGAATCAGAGTTGGGGCATCAGAGGTGGGGAATTAGATATGGGGAAACAGAGGCGGGGAATCAGAGGCGGGGAAACAGAGGCAGGGAATCAGATATGGGGAATCAGAGGTGGGGAATCAGAGGCAGGGAATCAGATGTGCGGAATCAGAGATGGGGAATCAGAGGCAGGGAATCAGAATCAGAAGCGGGGAATCAGAGGCCGGGAATCAGAGGCCGGGAATCAGATGCTGGGAATAAGAGGCCGGGAATCAGAGGTGGGGAATCAGAGTCTGGGAATCAGAGATGGGGATTCAGAGGTGGGGAATGAGATATGGAGAATCAGAGGCGGGGAATCAGAGGCGGGGAAACAGAGGTGGGGAATCAGATATGGGGAAATAGAGGCGGGGAATCAGATATGGGGAATCAGAGGTGTGGAATAAGAGGTTGGGAATCAGAGGCAGGGAATCAGATCGGGGAAACAGAGGCGGGTAATCAGATATGGGGAATCAGAGGTGGCGAATCAAAGGCGGTGAAACAGAGATGGGGAATCAGGGCAGGGAATCAGAGGCAGGGAATCAAACACGGGGAATCAGAGCTGGGGAATCAGAGGCGGGGAATCAGAGTTGGGAATCAGAGGCGGGGAATCAGAGGCGGGGAAACAGAGGCGGGGAATCAGATATGGGGAATCAGAGGTGGGGAATCCGAGGTTGGGAATCAGAGGCAGGGAATCAGAGGCGGGGAATCAGAGGCGGGGAATCAGAGGAAGGGAATCAGATGTGCGGAATCGGAGATGGGGAATCAGAGGCAGGGAATCAGAGGCGGGGAATCAGAGGCGGGGAATCAGAGGCCGGGAATCAGATATGGGGAAACAGAGGCGGGGAATCCGAGGCGGGGAAACAGAGGCGGGGAATCAGATATGGGGAATCAGAGGTGGGGAATCAGAGGTTGGGAATCAGAGGCAGGGAATCAGAGGCTTGGAATCAGATGCAGGGAATCAGATGCGTGGAATCAGAGGCGGGGAATCAGAGCTGGGGAATCAGAGGTGGGGAATCAGATTTGGGGAATCAGAGGCGGGGACTTAGATATTGGGAAACAGAGGCGGGGAATCAGAGGCTGTGAAACCCAGGCGGGGAATCAGATATGGGGAATCAGAGGTGGGGAATCAGATGCAAGGAATCAGATGTGCGGAATCAGAGATGGGGAATCAGAGGCAGGGAATCAGAATCAGAAGCAGGGAATCAGAGGCCGGGAATTAGAGGCCGGAATCAGATGCTGGGAATCAGAGGCCTGGAATCAGAGGCGGGGAATCAGAGGCAGGGAATCAGATGCGGGGAATCAGAGGCGGGGAATCAGAGCTGGGGAATCAGAGGCGGGGTATTAGAGTTGGGGAATCAGAGGCGGGGAATCAGATATGGGGAAACAGAGGTGGGGAATCAGAGGCGGGGAAACAGAGGCAGGGAATCAGATATGGGGAATCAGAGGCGGGGAATCAGAGGTGGGGAATCTAAGGCAGGGAATCGGATGTGCGGAATCAGAGATGGGGAATCAGAGGCTGGGAATCAGAGGTGGTGAATCAGAGATGGGGAATCAGAGGCGGGAATCAGAGGCGGGGAATCAGACGCGGGGAATCAGAGGTGGGCAATCAGAGGCGGGGAATCAGATATGGGGAATCAGAGGCGGGGAATCAGAGGCGGGGAAACAGAGGCGGGGAATCAGATATGGGGAATCAGAGGTGGGGCATCAGAGGTTGTGAATCACAGATGGGGAATCAGAGGCGGGGAATCAGAGGCAGGGAATCAGACGCGGGGAATCAGAGGCGGGGATTCAGAGCTGGGGAATCAGAGGCGGGGAATCAGAGTTGGGGAATCAGAGGCGGGGAATCAGATATGGGGAATCAGAGGCAGGGAATCAGAGGCGGGAAAACAGAGGCGGGGAATCAGATATGGGGAATCAGAGGCGGGGAATCAGAGGCAGGGAATCAGACACGGGGAATCAGAGGCGGGGAATCAGAGATGGGGAATCAGAGGCGGGGAATCAGAGGCAGGGAATCGGATGCCGGGAATCAGAGGCGGGAAATCAGAGCTGGGGAATCAGAGGCGGGGAATCAGAGTTGGGGAATCAGAGGCGGCGAAGCAGATATGGGGAAATAGAGGCGGGGAATCAGATATGGGGAATCAGAGGCGGGGAATTAGATATGGGGAATAAGAGGCTGGGAATCAGAGGGGGGGAAACAAAGGCGGGGAATAAGATATGGGGAATCAGAGGTGGGGAATCAGGGGCGGGGAATCAGTGGCAGGGAACAGGAGGCGGGGAATCAGAGGCGGGGAATCAAAGGAAGGGAATCAGGCACGGGGAATCAGAGGTGGGGAATCAGAGATGGGGAATCAGAGGCGGGGAATCACAGGCAGGGAATCAGACGCGGGGAATCAGAGGCGGGGAATCAGAGCTGGGGAATCAGAGGTGGGGAATCAGAGTCGGGGAATCAGAGGCAGGGAATCGGTTGTGCGGAATCAGAGATGGGGAATCAGATGTGGGGAATCAGAGGCAGTGAATCAGAGATGGGGAATCAGAGGCGGGGAATCAGAGGCAGGAAATAAGACAGGGATTCAGAGGCTGGGAATCAGACGGGGGGAATCAAAGGCGGGGAATCAGAGCTGGTGAATCAGAGGCAGGGAATCAGAGTTGGGGATTCAGAGGCGGGGAATCAGATATGGGGAAACAGAGGCGGGGAATCAGAGGCGGGCAAGCAGAGGCGGGGAATTAGATATGGGGAATCAGAGCTGGGAAATCAGAGGTGGTGAATCAGAGATGGGGAATCACAGGCGGGGAATCAGAGGCAGCGAATAGAACACGGGGAATCAGAGGCAGGGAATCAGAGCTGGGGAATCAGAGGCGGGGAATCAGATATGGGGAAACAGAGGCGGGGAATCAGAGGCGGGGAAACAGAGGCGGGGAATCAGACATGGGGAATCGGATGCGGGGAATCAGAGGCGGGGAATCAGAGCTGGGGAATCAGAGGTGGGGAATCAGAGTTGGGGCATCAGAGGTGGGGAATTAGATATGGGGGAACAGAGGCGGGGAATCAGAGGCGGGGAAACAGAGGCGGGGAATCAGATATGGGGAATCAGAGGTGGGGAATCAGAGGCAGGGAATCAGATGTGCGGAATCAGAGATGGGGAATCAGAGGCAGGGAATCAGAATCAGAAGCGGGGAATCAGAGGCCGGGAATCAGAGGCCGGGAATCAGATGCTGGGAATAAGAGGCCGGGAATCAGAGGTGGGGAATCAGAGTCTGGGAATCAGAGATGGGGATTCAGAGGCGGGGAATGAGATATGGAGAATCAGAGGCGGGGAATCAGAGGCGGGGAAACAGAGGTGGGGAATCAGATATGGGGAATCAGAGGTGGCGAATCAAAGGCGGTGAATCAGAGATGGGGAATCAGAGGCGGGGAATCAGAGGCAGGGAATCAGATGCGGGGATTCAGAGGCGGGGAATCAGAGCTGGCGAATCAGAGGCGGGGAATCAGAGGTGGGCAATCAGAGCCGTGGAATCAGATATGGGGAATCAGAGGCGGGGAAACAGAGGCGGGGAATCAGATATGGGGAATCAGAGGTGGGGAATCAGAGGTTGTGAATCAGAGATGGGGAATCAAGGCGGGGAATCAGAGGGAGGGAATCAGAGCTGGGGAATCAGAGGCGGGGAATCAGATATGGGGAAACAGAGGCGGGGAATCAGAGGCGGGGAAACAGAGGCGGGGAATCAGACATGGGGAATCGGATGCGGGGAATCAGAGGCGGGGAATCAGAGCTGGGGAATCAGAGGTGGGGAATCAGAGTTGGGGCATCAGAGGTGGGGAATTAGATATGGGGAAACAGAGGCGGGGAATCAGAGGCGGGGAAACAGAGGTGGGGAATCAGATATGGGGAATCAGAGGTGGGGAATCAGAGGCAGGGAATCAGATGTGCGGAATCAGAGATGGGGAATCAGAGGCAGGGAATCAGAATCAGAAGCGGGGAATCAGAGGCCGGGAATCAGAGGCCGGGAATCAGATGCTGGGAATAAGAGGCCGGGAATCAGAGGTGGGGAATCAGAGTCTGGGAATCAGAGATGGGGATTCAGAGGCGGGGAATGAGATATGGAGAATCAGAGGCGGGGAATCAGAGGCGGGGAAACAGAGGTGGGGAATCAGATATGGGGAATCAGAGGTGGCGAATCAAAGGCGGTGAATCAGAGATGGGGAATCAGAGGCGGGGAATCAGAGGCAGGGAATCAGATGCGGGGATTCAGAGGCGGGGAATCAGAGCTGGCGAATCAGAGGCGGGGAATCAGAGGTGGGCAATCAGAGCCGGGGAATCAGATATGGGGAATCAGAGGCGGGGAAACAGAGGCGGGGAATCAGATATGGGGAATCAGAGGTGGGGAATCAGAGGTTGTGAATCAGAGATGGGGAATCAAGGCGGGGAATCAGAGGGAGGGAATCAGACGCGGGGAATCAGAGGCGGGGATTCAGAGCTGGGGAATCAGAGGCGGGAGTCAGAGTTGGGGAATCAGAGGCAGGGAATCAGATATGGGGAATCAGAGGCGGGGAATCAGAGGCGGGGAAACAGAGGCGGGGAATCAGATATGGGGAATCAGAGGTGGGGAATCAGGGGCAGGGAATCAGTGGCAGGGAATCAGAGGCGGGGAATCTGAGCCGGGGAATCAGAGGCAGGGAATCAGACACAGGGAATCAGAGGCGGGGAATCAGAGATGGTGAATCAGAGGCGGGGAATCAGAGGCAGGGAATCGGACGCCGGGAATCAGAGGCGGGGAATCAGAGCTGGGGAATCAGAGGCGGGGAATCAGAGTTGGGGAATCAGAGGCGGGGAATCAGATATGGGGAAATAGAGGCGGGGAATCAGATATGGGGAATCAGAGGTGTGGAATCAGAGGTTGGGAATCAGAGGTAGGGAATCAGAGGCGGGGAAACAGAGGCGGGGAATCAGATATGGGGAATCAGAGGTGGCGAATCAAAGGCGGTGAAACAGAGATGGGGAATCAGGGCAGGGAATCAGAGGCAGGGAATCAGAGCTGGGGAAACAGAGGCGGGGAATCAGATATGGGGAATCAGAGGTGGGGAATCAGGGGCGGGGAATGAGTGGCAGGGAATTAGAGCTGGGGAATCAGAGGTGGGGTATCAGAGCTGGGGAAACAGAGGCGGGGAATCAGATATGGGGAATCAGAGGTGAGGAATCAGGGGCGGGGAATCAGTGGCAGGGAATCAGAGGCCGGGAATAAAAGGCGGGGAATCAGAGCTGGGGAATCAGAGGCGGGGAATCAGAGTTGGGAATCAGAGGCGGGGAATCAGAGGCGGTGAAACAGAGATGGGGAATCAGGGCAGGGAAACAGAGGCGGGGAATCAGATATGGGGAATCAGAGGTGGGGAATTTGAGGTTGCGAATCAGAGGCGGGGAATCAGAGGCGGGGAATCAGAGGCAGGGAATCGGATTTGGGGAATCAGAGGTGGGGATTCAGAGGTGGTGAATCTGAAAAGGGGAATCAGAGGCTGGGAATCAGAGGCAGGGAATCAGACGCAGGGAATCAGAGGCAGGGAATCATAGCTGGCGAATTAGTGGAGGGGAATCAGAGTTGGGGAATCAGAGGCGGGGAATCAGATATGGGGAAACAGAGGCGGGGAATCAGAGGCGGGGAAACAGAGGCGGGGAATCCGATATGGGGAATCAGAGGTGGGGAATCAGAGGCAGGGAATCAGATGTGCGGAATCAGAGTTGGGGAATCAGAGGCAGGGAATCAGAATCTGAAGCAGGGAATCAGAGGCCGGGAATCAGAGGCCGGAATCAGATGCTGGGAATCAGAGGCCTGGAATCAGAGGCGGGGAATCAGAGGCAGGGAATCTGATGCGGGGAATCAGAGGCGGGGAATCAGAGCTGGTGAATCAGAGGCAGGGTATTAGAGTTGGGGAATCAGAGGCGGGGAATCAGATATGGGGAAACAGAGGTGGTGAATCAGAGGCGGGGAAACAGAGGCAGGGAATCAGATATGGGGAATCAGAGGCGGGAATCAGAGGTGGGGAATCATAGGCAGGGAATCGGATGTGCGGAATCAGAGATGGAGAATCAGAGGCCGGGAATGAGAGGTGGTGAATCAGATATGGGGAATCAGAGGTGGGGAATCAGAGGCAGTGAATCAGACGCGGGGAATCAGAGGTGGGCAATCAGAGGCGAGGAATCAGATATGGGGAATCAGAGGCGGGGAATCAGAGGCGGGGAAACAGAGGCGGGGAATCAGATATGGGGAATCAGAGGTGGGGCATCAGAGGTTGTGAATCACAGATGGGGAATTAGAGGCGGGGAATCAGAGGCAGGGAATCAGACTCGGGGAATCAGAGTCGGGGATTCAGAGCTGGGGAATCAGAAGCGGGGAATCAGAGTTGGGGAATCAGAGGCGGGGAATCAGATATGGGGAATCAGAGGCAGGGAATCAGAGGCGGGGAATCAGAGGCAGGGAATCAGACGCGGGGAATCTGAGGCGGGGAATCAGAGCTGGGGAATCAGAGGTGGGGAATCAGAGTTGGGGAATCAGAGGCAGGGAATTGGATGTGCGGAATCAGAGATGGGGAATCAGAGGTGGGGAATCAGAGGCGGTGAATCAGAGATGGGGAATCAGAGGCGGGGAATCAGAGGCAGGAAATCAGACACGGGGATTCAGAGGCTGGGAATCAGAGCTGGGGAATCAGAGGCGGGGAATCAGAGTTGGGGAATCAGAGGCGGGGAATCAGATATGGGGAAATAGAAGCGGGGAATCAGAGTTGGGGAATCAGAGGCGGGGAATCAGATATGGGGAAACAGAGGCGGGGAATCAGAGGCGGGAAAACAGAGGCGGGGAATTAGATATGGGGAATCAGAGGTGGGGAATCGGAGGTGGTGAATCAGAGATGGGGAATCAGAGGCGGGGAATCAGAGGCAGGGAATCGGACGCCGGGAATCAGAGGCGGGGAATCAGAGCTGGGGAATCAGAGGCGGGGAATCAGAGTTGGGGAATCAGAGGCGGGGAATCAGATATGGGGAAATAGAAGCGGGGAATCAGATATGGGGAATCAGAGGTGTGGAATCAGAGGTTGGGAATCAGAGGCAGGGAATAAGAGGCGTGGAAACAGAGGCGGGGAATCAGATATGGGGAATCAGAGGTGGCGAATCAAATGCGGTGAAACAGAGATGGGGAATCAGGGCAGGGAATCAGAGGCAGGGAATCAGAGCTGGGGAAACAGAGGCGGGGAATCAGATATGGGGAATCAGAGGTGGGGAATCCGGGGCGGGGAATCAGTGGCAGGGAATCAGAGGCCGGGAATAAAAGGCGGGGAATCAGAGCTGGGGAATCAGAGGCGGGGAATCAGAGTTGGGGAATCAGAGGAGGGGAATCAGATATGGGGAAACAGAGGCCGGAATCAGAGGCAGGGAAACAGAGGCGGAGAATCAGATATGGCGAATCAGATGCTGGGAATAAGAGGCCGGGAATCAGAGGAGGGGAATCAGAGTCTGGGAATCAGAGATGGGGATTCAGAGGCGGGGAATGAGATATGGAGAATCAGAGGCGGGGAATCAGGGGCGGGGAAACAGAGGTGGGGAATCAGATATGGGGAATCAGAGGTGGCGAATCAAAGGCGGTGAATCAGAGATGGGGAATCAGAGGCGGGGAATCAGAGGCAGGGAATCAGATGCGGGGATTCAGAGGCGGGGAATCAGAGCTGGCGAATGAGAGGCGGGGAATCAGAGGTGGGCAATCAGAGCCGGGGAATCAGATATGGGGAATCAGAGGCGGGGAATCAGAGGCGGGGAAACAGAGGCGGGGAATCAGATATGGGGAATCAGAGGTGGGGAATCAGAGGTTGTGAATCAGAGATGGGGAATCAAGGCGGGGAATCAGAGGGAGGGAATCAGACGCGGGGAATCAGAGGCGGGGATTCAGAGCTGGGGAATCAGAGGCGGGGAATCAGAGTTGGGGAATCAGAGGCAGGGAATCAGATATGGGGAATCAGAGGCGGGGAATCAGAGGCGGGGAAACAGAGGCGGGGAATCAGATATGGGGAATCAGAGGTGGGGAATCAGGGGCAGGGAATCAGTGGCAGGGAAACAGAGGCGGGGAATCTGAGGAGGGGAATCAGAGGCTGGGAATCAGACACGGGGAATCAGAGGCGGGGAATCAGAGATGGGGAATCAGAGGCGGGGAATCAGAGGCAGGGAATCGGATGCCGGGAATCAGAGGCGGGGAATAAGAGCTGGGGAATCAGAGGCGGGGAATCAGAGTTGGGGAATCAGAGGCGGGGAATCAGATATGGGGAAATAGAGGCGGGGAATCAGATATGGGGAATCAGAGGTGTGGAATCAGAGGTTGGGAATCAGAGGCAGGGAATCAGAGGCGGGGAAACAGAGGCGGGGAATCAGATATGGGGAATCAGAGGTGGCGAATCAAAGGCGGTGAAACAGAGATGGGGAATCAGAGGCGGGGAATCAGAGGCAGGGAATCAGAGCTGGGGAAACAGAGGCGGGGAATCAGATATGGGGAATCAGAGGTGGGGAATCAGGGGCGGGGAATCAGTGGCAGGGAATCAGAGGCCGGGAATAAAAGGCGGGGAATCAGAGCTGGGGAATCAGAGGCGGGGAATCAGAGTTGGGGAATCAGAGGAGGGGAATCAGATATGGGGAAACAGAGGCCGGGAATCAGAGGCAGGGAAACAGAGGCGGGGAATCAGATATGGGGAATCAGAGGTGGGGAATTAGAGGTTGCGAATCAGAGGCGGGGAATCAGAGGCGGGGAATCAGAGGCAGGGAATCGGTTGTGCGGAATCAGAGATGGGGAATCAGAGGTGGGGATTCAGAGGTGGTGAAACAGAGAAGGGGAATCAGAGGCTGGGAATCAGAGGCAGGGAATCAGACGCAGGGAATCAGAGGCGGGGAATCATAGCTGGCGAACTAGAGGAGGGGAATCAGAGTTGGGGAATCAGAGTCGGGGAATCAGATATGGGGAAACAGAGGCGGGGAATCAGAGGCGGGGAAACAGAGGCGGGTAATCAGATATGGGGAATCAGAGGTGGGGAATCAGAGGCAGGGAATCAGATGTGCGGAATCAGAGATGGGGAATCAGAGGCAGGGAATGAGAATCAGAAGCAGGGAATCAGAGGCCGGGAATCAGAGGCCGGAATCAGATGCTGGGAATCAGAGGCCTGGAATCAGAGGCGGGGAATCAGAGGCAGGGAATCAGATGTGGGGAATCAGAGGCGGGGAATCAGAGCTGGGGAATCAGAGGCAGGGTATTAGAGTTGGGGAATCAGAGGCGGGGAATCAGATATGGGGAAACAGAGGTGGGGTATCAGAGGCGGGGAAACAGAGGCAGGGTATCAGATATGGGGAATCAGAGGCGGGGAATCAGAGGTGGGGAATCATAGGCAGGGAATCGGATGTGCGGAATCAGAGATGGGGAATCAGAGGCCGGGAATGAGAGGTGGTGAATCAGATATGGAGAATCAGAGGCGGGGAATCAGAGGCAGGGAATCAGACGCGGGGAATCAGAGGTGGGCAATCATAGGCGGGGAATCAGATATGGGGAATCAGAGGCGGGGAATCAGAGGCGGGGAAACAGAGGCGGGGAATCAGATATGGGGAATCAGAGGTGGGGCATCAGAAGTTGTGAATCACAGATGGGGAATTAGAGGCGGGGAATCAGAGGCAGGGAATCAGACGCGGGGAATCAGAGGCGGGGATTCAGAGCTGGGGAATCAGAAGCGGGGAATCAGAGTTGGGGAATCAGAGGCGGGGAATCAGATATGGGGAATCAGAGGCAGGGAATCAGAGGCGGGGAATCAGAGGCAGGGAATCAGACGCGGGGAATCTGAGGCGGGGAATCAGAGCTGGGGAATCAGAGGTGGGGAATCAGAGTTGGGGAATCAGAGGCAGGGAATTGGATGTGCGGAATCAGAGATGGGGAATCAGAGGTGGGGAATCAGAGGCGGTGAATCAGAGATGGGGAATCAGAGGAGGGGAATCAGAGGCAGGAAATCAGACACGGGGATTCAGAGGCTGGGAATCAGACGGGGGGAATCAAAGGCGGGGAATCAAGCTGGGGAATATGAGGCAGGGAATCAGAGTTGGGGAATCAGAGGCGGGGAATCAGATATGGGGAATCAGAGGCAGGGAATCAGAGGCGGGGAATCAGATATGGGGAAACAGAGGCGGGGAATCAGAGGCGGGAAAACAGAGGCGGGGTATTAGATATGGGGAATCAGAGGTGGGGAATAAGAGGTGGTGAATCAGAGATGGGGAATCAGAGGCGGGGAATCAGAGGCAGGGAATCGGACGCCGGGAATCAGAGGCGGGGAATCAGAGCTGGGGAATCAGAGGCGGGGAATCAGAGTTGGGGAATCAGAGGCGGGGAATCAGATATGGGGAAATAGAGGCGGGGAATCAGATATGGGGAATCAGAGGTGTGGAATCAGAGGTTGGGAATCAGAGGCAGGGAATCAGAGGCGGGGAAACAGAGGCGGGGAATCAGATATGGGGAATCAGAGGTGGCGAATCAAAGGCGGTGAAACAGAGATGGGGAATCAGGGCAGGGAATCAGAGGCAGGGAATCAGAGCTGGGGAAACAGAGGCGGGGAATCAGATATGGGGAATCAGAGGTGGGGAATCAGGGGCGGGGAATCAGTGGCAGGGAATCAGAGCTGGGGAATCAGAGGTGGGGAATCAGAGCTGGGGAAACAGAGGCGGGGAATCAGATATGGGGAATCAGAGGTGGGGAATCAGGGGTGGGGAATCAGTGGCAGGGAATCAGAGGCCGGGAATAAAAGGCGGGGAATCAGAGCTGGGGAATCAGAGGCGGGGAATCAGAGTTGGGGAATCAGAGGAGGGGAATCAGATATGGGGAAACAGAGGCCGGGAATCAGAGGCAGGGAAACAGAGGCGGGGAATCAGATATGGGGAATCAGAGGTGGGGAATTAGAGGTTGCGAATCAGAGGCGGGGAATCAGAGGCGGGGAATCAGAGGCAGGGAATCGGATGTGCGGAATCAGAGATGGGGAATCAGAGGTGGGGATTCAGAGGTGGTGAATCAGAGAAGGGAAATCAGAGGCTGGGAATCAGAGGCAGGGAATCAGACGCAGGGAATCAGAGGCGGGGAATCATAGCTGGCGAATTAGAGGAGGGCAATCAGAGTTGGGGAATCAGAGGCGGGGTATCAGATATGGGGAAACAGAGGCGGGGAATCAGAGGCGGGGAAACAGAGGCGGGGAATCAGATATGGGGAATCAGAGGTGGGGAATCAGAGGCAGGGAATCAGATGTGCGGAATCAGAGATGGGGAATCAGAGGCAGGGAATCAGAATCAGAAGCAGGGAATCAGAGGCCAGGAATGAGAGGCCGGAATCAGATGCTGCGAATCAGAGGCCTGGAATCAGAGGCGGGGAATCAGAGGCAGGGAATCAGATGCGGGAAATCAGAGGCCTGGAATCAGAGGCGGGGAATCAGAGGCAGGGAATCAGATGCGGGGAATCAGAGGCGGGGAATCAGAGCTGGGGAATCAGAGGCAGGGTATTAGAGTTGGGGAATTAGAGGCGGGGAATCAGATATGGGGAAACAGAGGTGGGGAATCAGAGGCGGGGAAACAGAGGCAGGGAATCAGATATGGGGAATCAGAGGCGGGGAATCAGAGGTGGGGAATCATAGGCAGGGAATCGGATGTGCGGAATCAGAGATGGGGAATCAGAGGCCGGGAATCAGAGGTGGTGAATCAGATATGGGGAATCAGAGGCGGGGAATCAGAGGCAGGGAATCAGACGCGGGGAATCAGAGGTGGGCAATCAGAGGCGGGGAATCAGATATGGGGAATCAGAGGCGGGGAATCAGAGGCGGGGAAACAGAGGCGGGGAATCAGATATGGGGAATCAGAGGTGGGGCATCAGAGGTTGTGAATCACAGATGGGGAATTAGAGGCGGGGAATCAGAGGCAGGGAATCAGACGCGGGGAATCAGAGGCGGGGATTCAGAGCTGGGGAATCAGAAGCGGGGAATCAGAGCTGGGGAATCAGAGGCGGGCAATCAGATATGGGGAATCAGAGGCAGGGAATCAGAGGCGGGGAATCAGAGGCAGGGAATCAGACGCGGGGAATCTGAGGCGGGGAATCAGAGATGGGGAATCAGAGGTGGGGAATCAGACTTGGGGAATCAGAGGCAGGGAATTGGATGTGCGGAATCAGAGATGGGGAATCAGAGGTGGGGAATCAGAGGCGGTGAATCAGAGATGGGGAATCAGAGGCGGGGAATCAGAGGCAGGAAATCAGACACGGGGATTCAGAGGCTGGGAATCAGACGGGGGGAATCAAAGGCGGGGAATCAAGCTGGGGAATATGAGGCAGGGAATCAGAGTTGGGGAATCAGAGGCGGGGAATCAGATATGGGGAATCAGAGGCAGGGAATCAGAGGCGGGGAATCAGATATGGGGAAACAGAGGCGGGGAATCAGAGGCGGGAAAACAGAGGCGGGGTATTAGATATGGGGAATCAGAGGTGTGGAATCAGAGGTGGTGAATTAGAGATGGGGAATCAGAGGCGGGGAATCAGAGGCAGGGTATCGGACGCCGGGAATCAGAGGCGGGGAATCAGAGCTGGGGAATCAGAGGCGGGGAATCAGAGTTGGGGAATCAGAGGCGGGGAATCAGATATGGGGAAATAGAGGCGGGGAATCAGATATGGGGAATCAGAGGTGTGGAATCAGAGGTTGGGAATCAGAGGCAGGGAATCAGAGTCGGGGAAACAGAGGCGGGGAATCAGAGTCGGGGAATCAGAGGTGGCGAATCAAAGGCGGTGAAACAGAGATGGGGAATCAGGGCAGGGAATCAGAGGCAGGGATTCAGAGCTGGGGAAACAGAGGCGGGGAATCAGATATGGGGAATCAGAGGTGGGGAATCAGGGGCGGGGAATCAGTGGCAGGGAATCAGAGCTGGGGAATCAGAGGTGGGGAATCAGAGCTGGGGAATCAGAGGCGGGGAATCAGATATGGGGAATCAAAGGTGGGGAATCAGGGGCGGGGAATCAGTGGCAGGGAATCAGAGGCCGGGAATAAAAGGCGGGGAATCAGAGCTGGGGAATCAGAGGCGGGGAATCAGAGTTGGGGAATCAGAGGAGGGGAATCAGATATGGGGAAACAGAGGCCGGGAATCAGAGGCAGGGAAACAGAGGCGGGGAATCAGATATGGGGAATCAGAGGTGGGGAATTAGAGGTTGCGAATCAGAGGCGGGGAATCAGAGGCGGGGAATCAGAGGCAGGGAATCGGATGTGCGGAATCAGAGATGGGGAATCAGAGGTGGGGATTCAGAGGTGGTGAATCAGAGAAGGGAAATCAGAGGCTGGGAATCAGAGGCAGGGAATCAGACGCAGGGAATCAGAGGCGGGGAATCATAGCTGGCGAATTAGAGGAGGGCAATCAGAGTTGGGGAATCAGAGGCGGGGTATCAGATATGGGGAAACAGAGGCGGGGAATCAGAGGCGGGGAAACAGAGGCGGGGAATCAGATATGGGGAATCAGAGGTGGGGAATCAGAGGCAGGGAATCAGATGTGCGGAATCAGAGATGGGCAATCAGAGGCAGGGAATCAGAATCAGAAGCAGGGAATCAGAGGCCAGGAATGAGAGGCCGGAATCAGATGCTGGGAATCAGAGGCCTGGAATCAGAGGCGGGGAATCAGAGGCAGGGAATCAGATGCGGGAAATCAGAGGCCTGGAATCAGAGGCGGGGAATCAGAGGCAGGGAATCAGATGCGGGGAATCAGAGGCGGGGAATCAGAGCTGGGGAATCAGAGGCAGGGTATTAGAGTTGGGGAATTAGAGGCGGGGAATCAGATATGGGGAAACAGAGGTGGGGAATCAGAGGCGGGGAAACAGAGGCAGGGAATCAGATATGGGGAATCAGAGGCGGGGAATCAGAGGTGGGGAATCATAGGCAGGGAATCGGATGTGCGGAATCAGAGATGGGGAATCAGAGGCCGGGAATCAGAGGTGGTGAATCAGATATGGGGAATCAGAGGCGGGGAATCAGAGGCAGGGAATCAGACGCGGGGAATCAGAGGTGGGCAATCAGAGGCGGGGAATCAGATATGGGGAATCAGAGGCGGGGAATCAGAGGCGGGGAAACAGAGGCGGGGAATCAGATATGGGGAATCAGAGGTGGGGCATCAGAGGTTGTGAATCACAGATGGGGAATTAGAGGCGGGGAATCAGAGGCAGGGAATCAGACGCGGGGAATCAGAGGCGGGGATTCAGAGCTGGGGAATCAGAAGCGGGGAATCAGAGTTGGGGAATCAGAGGCGGGAAATCAGATATGGGGAATCAGAGGCAGGGAATCAGAGGCGGGGAATCAGAGGCAGGGAATCAGAGGTGGTGAATCAGATATGGGGAATCAGAGGCGGGGAATCAGAGGCAGTGAATCAGTCGCGGGGAATCAGAGGTGGGCAATCAGAGGCGGGGTATCAGATATGGGGAATCAGAGGTGTGGAATCAGAGGTTGGGAATCAGAGGCAGGGAATCAGAGTCGGGGAAACAGAGGCGGGGAATCAGATATGGGGAATCAGAGGTGGCGAATCAAAGGCGGTGAAACAGAGAAGGGGAATCAGGGCAGGGAATCAGAGGCAGGGAATCAAACACGGGGAATCAGAGCTGGGGAATCAGAGGCGGGGAATCAGAGTTGGGAATCAGAGGCGGGGAATCAGAGGCGGGGAAACAGAGGCGGGGAATCAGATATGGGGAATCAGAGGCGGGGAATCCGAGGTTGGGAATCAGAGGCAGGGAATCAGTGGCGGAAAATCAGAGGCGGGGAATCAGAGGAAGGGAATCAGATGTGCGGAATCGGAGATGGGGAATCAGAGGCAGGGAATCAGAGGCAGGGAATCAGAGGCGGGGAATCAGAGGCCGGGAATCAGATATGGGGAAACAGAGGCGGGGAATCCGAGGCGGGGAAACAGAGGCGGGGAATCAGATATGGGGAATCAGAGGTGGGGAATCAGAGGTTGGGAATCAGAGGCAGGGAATCAGAGGCTTGGAATCAGATGCAGGGAATCAGATGCGGGGAATCAGAGGCGGGGAATCTGAGCTGGGGAATCAGAGGTGGGGAATCAGATTTGGGGAATCAGAGGCGGGGACTTAGATATTGGGAAACAGAGGCGGGGAATCAGAGGCGGGGAAACCCAGGCGGGGAATCAGATATGGGGAATCAGAGGTGGGGAATCAGAGGCAAGGAATCAGATGTGCGGAATCAGAGATGGGGAATCAGAGGCAGGGAATCAGAATCAGAAGCAGGGAATCAGAGGCCGGGAATCAGAGGCCGGAATCAGATGCTGGGAATCAGAAGCCTGGAATCAGAGGCGGGGAATCAGAGGCAGGGAATCAGATGCGGGGAATCAGAGGCGGGGAATCAGAGCTGGGGAATCAGAGGCGGGGATTCAGAGTTGGGGAATCAGAGGCGGGGAATCAGAGGCGGGGAAACAGAGGCGGGGAATCAGATATGGGGAATCAGAGGTGGGGCATCAGAGGTTGTGAATCACAGATGGGGAATTAGAGGCGGGGAATCAGAGGCAGGGAATCAGACTCGGGGAATCAGAGTCGGGGATTCAGAGCTGGGGAATCAGAGCGGGGAATCAGAGTTGGGGAATCAGAGGCGGGGAATCAGATATGGGGAATCAGAGGCAGGGAATCAGAGGCGGGGAATCAGAGGCAGGGAATCAGACGCGGGGAATCTGAGGCGGGGAATCAGAGCTGGGGAATCAGAGGTGGGGAATCAGAGTTGGGGAATCAGAGGCAGGGAATTAGATGTGCGGAATCAGAGATGGGGAATCAGAGGTGGGGAATCAGAGGCGGTGAATCAGAGATGGGGAATCAGAGGCGGGGAATCAGAGGCAGGAAATCAGACACGGGGATTCAGAGGCTGGGAATCAGACGGGGGGAATCAAAGGCGGGGAATCAGAGCTGGGGAATCTGAGGCAGGGAATCAGAGTTGGGGATTCAGAGGCGGGGAATCAGATATGGGGAAACAGAGGCGGGGAATCAGAGGCGGGAAAACAGAGGCGGGGAATTAGATATGGGGAATCAGAGGTGGGGAATCAGAGGTGGTGAATCAGAGATGGGGAATCAGAGGCGGGGAATCAGAGGCAGGGAATCGGACGCCGGGAATCAGAGGCGGGGAATCAGAGCTGGGGAATCAGAGGCGGGGAATCAGAGGTGGTGAATCAGAGATGGGGAATCAGAGGCGGGGAATCAGAGGCAGGGAATCGGACGCCGGGAATCAGAGGCGGTGAATCAGAGCTGGGGAAACAGAGGCGGGGAATCAGATATGGGGAATCAGAGGTGGGGAATCAGGGGCGGGGAATCAGTGGCAGGGAATCAGAGGCCGGGAATAAAAGGCGGGAAATCAGAGCTGGGGAATCAGAGGCGGGGAATCAGAGTTGGGGAATCAGAGGAGGGGAATCAGATATGGGGAAACAGAGGCCGGGAATCAGAGGCAGGGTAACAGAGGCGGGGAATCAGATATGGGGAATCAGAGGTGGGGAATTAGAGGTTGCGAATCAGAGGCGGGGAAACAGAGGCGGGGAATCAAATATAGGGAATCAGAGGTGGGGAATCAGAGGTTGTGAATCAGAGATGGGGAATCAAGGCGGGGAATCAGAGGCAGGGAATCAGACGCGGGGAATCAGAGGCGGGGATTCAGAGCTGGGGAATCAGAGGCGGTGAATCAGAGTTGGGGAATCAGAGGCAGGGAATCAGATATGGGGAATCAGAGGCGTGGAATCAGAGGCGGGGAAACAGAGGCGGGGAATCAGATAAGGGGAATCAGAATTGGGGAATCAGGGGCAGGGAATCAGTGGCAGGGAATCAGAGGCGTGGAATCAGAGGCGGGGAATCAGAGGCAGGGAATGAGACACGGGGAATCGGAGGCGGGGAATCAGAGATGGGGAATCAGAGGCGGGGAATCAGAGGCAGGGAATCGGACTCCGGGAATCAGAGTTGGGGAATCAGAGCTGGGGAATCAGAGGCGGGGAATCAGAGTTGGGGAATCAGAGGCGGGGAATCAGATATGGGGAAATAGAGGCGGGGAATCAGATATGGGGAATCAGAGGTGTGGAATCAGAGGTTGGGAATCAGAGGCAGGGAATCAGAGTCGGGGAAACAGAGGCGGGGAATCAGATATGGGGAATCAGAGGTGGCGAATCAAAGGCGGTGAAACAGAGATGGGGAATCAGGGCAGGGAATCAGAGGCAGGGAATCAAACACGGGGAATCAGAGCTGGGGAATCAGAGGCGGGGAATCAGAGTTGGGAATCAGAGGCGGGGAATCAGAGGCGGGGAAACAGAGGCGGGGAATCAGATATGGGGAATCAGAGGTGGGGAATCCGAGGTTGGGAATCAGAGGCAGGGAATCAGAGGCGGGGAATCAGAGGCGGGGAATCAGAGGAAGGGAATCAGATGTGCGGAATCGGAGATGGGGAATCAGAGGCAGGGAATCAGAGGCGGGGAATCAGAGGCGGGGAATCAGAGGCCGGGAATCAGATATGGGAAAACAGAGGCTGGGAATCCGAGGCGGGGAAACAGAGGCGGGGAATCAGATATGGGGAATCAGAGTTGGGGAATCAGAGGTTGGGAATCAGAGGCAGGGAATCAGAGGCTTGGAATCAGATGCAGGGAATCAGATGCGGGGAATCAGAGGCGGGGAATCAGAGCTGGGGAATCAGAGGTGGGGAATCAGATTTGGGGAATCAGAGGCGGGGACTTAGATATTGGGAAACAGAGGCGGGGAATGAGAGGCGGGGAAACCCAGGCGGGGAATCAGATATGGGGAATCAGAGGTGGGGAATCAGAGGCAAGGAATCAGATGTGCGGAATAAGAGATGGGGAATCAGAGGCAGGGAATCAGAATCAGAAGCAGGGAATCAGAGGCCGGGAATCAGAGGCCGGAATCAGATGCTGGGAATCAGATGCCTGGAATCAGAGGCGGGGAATCAGAGGCAGGGAATCAGATGCGGGGAATCAGAGGCGGGGAATCAGAGCTGGGGAATCAGAGGTGGGGTATTAGAGTTGGGGAATCAGAGGCGGGGAATCAGATATGGGGAAACAGAGGTGGGGAATCAGAGGCGGGGAAACAGAGGCAGGGAATCAGATATGGGAAATCAGAGGTGGGGAATCAGAGATGGGGAATCAGAGGCGGTGAATCAGAGATGGGGAATCATAGGCGGGGAATCAGAGGCAGGAAATCAGACACGGGGATTCAGAGGCTGGGAATCAGACGGGGGGAATCAAAGGCGGGGAATCAGAGCTGGGGAATCAGAGGCAGGGAATCAGAGGCGGGGAATCAGATATGGGGAATCAGAGGCTGGGATTCAGAGGCGGGGAATCAGAGGCAGGGAATCAGACATGTGGAATCAGAGGTGGGGAATCAGAGATGGGGAATCAGAGGCGGGGAATCAGAGGCAGGGAATCAGACGCGGGGAATCTGAGGCGGGGAATCAGAGCTGGGGAATCAGAGGTGGGGAATCAGAGTTGGGGAATCAGAGGCAGGGAATCGGATGTGCGGAATCAGAGATGGGGAATCAGATGTGGGGAATCAGAGGAATCAGAGATGGGGAATCAGAGGCGGGGAATCAGAGGCAGGAAATCAGACACGGGGATTCAGAGGCTGGGAATCAGACGGGGGGAATCAAAGGCGGGGAATCAGAGCTGGGGAATCAGAGGCAGGGAATCAGAGTTGGGGATTCAGAGACGGGGAATCAGATATGGGGAAACAAAGGCGGGGAATCAGAGGCGGGCAAACAGAGGCGGGGAATTAGATATGGGGAATCAGAGGTGGGGAATCAGAGGTGGTGAATCAGTGATGGGGAATCACAGGCGGGGAATCAGAGGCAGGGAATAGAACGCAGGGAATCAGACGCAGGGAATCAGAGCTGGGGAATCAGAGGCGGGGAATCATAGTTGGGAATCAGAGGCGGGGAATCAGATATGGGGAAACAGAGGCGGGGAATCAGAGGCGGGGAAACAGAGGCGGGGAATCAGATATGGGGAATCGGATGCGGGGAATCAGAGGCGGGGAATCAGAGCTGGGGAATCAGAGGCGGGGAATCAGAGTTGGGGCATCAGAGGTGGGGAATTAGATATAGGGAAACAGAGGCGGGGAATCAGAGGCGGGGAAACAGAGGCGGGGAATCAGATATGGTGAATCAGAGGTGGGAATCAGAGGCAGGGAATCAGATGTGCGGAATCAGAGATGGGGAATCAGAGGCAGGGAATCAGAATCAGAAGCGGGGAATCAGAGGCCGGGAATCAGAGGCCGGGAATCAGATGCTGGGAATAAGAGGCCGGGAATCAGAGGTGGGGAATCAGAGTCCGGGAATCAGAGATGGGGATTCAGAGGCGGGGAATGAGATATAGAGAATCAGAGGCGGGGAATCAGAGGCCGGGAAACAGAGGTGGGGAATCAGATATGGGGAATCAGAGGTGGCGAATCAAAGGCGGTGAATCAGAGATGGGGAATCAGAGGCGGGGAATCAGAGGCAGGGAATCAGATGCGGGGAATCAGAGGCGGGGAATCAGAGCTGGCGAATCAGAGGCGGGGAATCAGAGGTGGGCAATCAGAGGCGGGGAATCAGATATGGGGAATCAGAGGCGGGGAATCAGAGGCGGGGAAACAGAGGCGGGGAATCAAATATAGGGAATCAGAGGAGGGGAATCAGAGGTTGTTAATCAGAGATGGGGAATCAAGGCGGGGAATCAGAGGCAGGGAATCAGACACGGGGAATCAGAGGCGGGGATTCAGAGCTGGGGAATCAGAGGCGGGGAATCAGAGTTGGGGAATCAGAGGCAGGGAATCTGATATGGGGAATCAGAGGCGTGGAATCAGAGGCGGGGAAACAGAGGCGGGGAATCAGATATGGGGAATCCAAGGCGGGGAATCAGAGGCAGGGAATAAGACGCGGGGAATCAGAGGCGGTGATTCAGAGCTGGGGAATCAGAGGCGGGGAATCAGTGTTGGGGAATCAGAGGCAGGGAATCAGATATGGGGAATCAGAGGCGGGGAATCAGAGGCCGGGAATCAGATATGGGGAAACAGAGGCGGGGAATCCGAGGCGGGGAAACAGAGGCGGGGAATCAGATATGGGGAATCAGAGGTGGGGAATCAGAGGCGGGGAATCAGAGGCGGGGAATCAGAGGAAGGGAATCAGATGTGCAGAATCGGAGATGGGGAATCAGAGGAAGGGAATCAGAGTCGGGGAAACAGAGGCGGGGAATCAGATATGTGGAATCAGAGGTGGCGAATCAAAGGCGGTGAAACAGAGATGGGGAATCAGGGCAGGGAATCAGAGGCAGGGAATCAAACACGGGGAATCAGAGCTGGGGAATCAGAGGCGGGGAATCAGAGTTGGGAATCAGAGGCGGGGAATCAGCGGCGGGGAAACAGAGGCGGGGAATCAGATATGGGGAATCAGAGGTGGGGAATCAGAGTTTGGGAATCAGAGGCAGGGAATCAGAGGCGGGGAATCAGAGGCGGGGAATCAGAGGAAGGGAATCAGATGTGCAGAATCGGAGATGGGGAATCAGAGGCAGGGAATCAGAGGCGGGGAATCAGAGGCGGGGAATCAGAGGCCGGGAATCAGATATGGGGAAACTGAGGCGGGGAATCCGAGGCGGGGAAACAGAGGCGGGGAATCAGATATGGGGAATCAGAGGTGGGGAATCAGAGGTTGGGAATCAGAGGCAGGGAATCAGAGGCTTGGAATCAGATGCAGGGAATCAGATGAGGGGCATCAGAGGCGGGGAATCAGAGCTGGGGAATCAGAGGTGGGGAATCAGATTTGGGGAATCAGAGGTGGGGACTTAGATATTGGGAAACAGAGGCGGGGAATCAGAGGCGGGGAAACAGAGGTGGGGAATCAGATATGGGGAATCAGAGGTGGGGAATCAGAGGCAGGGAATCAGATGTGCGGAATCAGAGATAGGGAATCAGAGGCAGGGAATCAGAATGAGAAGCAGGGAATCAGAGGCCGGGAATCAGAGGCCGGAATCAGATGATGGGAATCAGAGGCCTGGAATCAGAGGCGGGGAATCAGAGGCAGGGAATCAGATGCGGGGAATCAGAGGCGGGGAATCAGAGCTGGGGAATCGGAGGCGGGGTATTAGAGTTGGGGAATCAGATGCGGGGAATCAGATATGGGGAAACAGAGGTCGGGAATCAGAGGCGGGGAAACAGAGGCAGGGAATCAGATATGGGGAATCAGAGGCGGGGAATCAGAGGTGGGGAAACATAGGCAGGGAATCGGATGTGCGGAATCAGAGATGGGGAATCAGAGGCCGGGAATCAGAGGTGGTGAATCAGAGATGGGGAATCAGAGGCGGGGAATCAGAGGCAGGGTATCAGACGCGGGGAATCAGAGGTGGGCAATCAGAGGCGGGGAATCAGATATGGGTAATCAGAGGCAGGGAATCAGAGGTGGGGAAACAGAGGCGGGGAATCAGATATGGGGAATCAGAGGTGGGGCATCAGAGGTTGTGAATCACAGATGGGGAATAAGAGGCGGGGAATCAGAGGCAGGGAATCAGACGCGGGGAATCAGAGGCGGGGATTCAGAGCTGGGGAATCAGAAGCGGGGAATCAGAGTTGGGGAATCAGGGGCGGGGAATCAGATATGGGGAACCAGAGGCAGGGAATCAGAGGCGGGGAATCAGAGGCAGGGAATCAGACGCGGGGAATCTGAGGCGGGGAATCAGAGCTGGGGAATCAGAGGTGGGGAATCAGAGTTGGGGAATCAGAGGCAGGGAATTGGATGTGCGGAATCAGAGATGGGGAATCAGAGGTGGGGAATCAGAGGCGGTGAATCAGAGATGGGGAATCAGAGGCGGGGAATCAGAGGCAGGAAATCAGACACGGGGATTCAGAGGCTGGGAATCAGACGGGGGGAATCAAAGGCGGGGAATCAGAGCTGGGGAATCTGAGGCAGGGAATCAGAGTTGGGGATTCAGAGGCGGGGAATCAGATATGGGGAAACAGAGGCGGGGAATCAGAGGCGGGCAAACAGAGGCGGGGAATTAGATATGGGGAATCAGAGGTAGGGAATCAGAGGTGGTGAATCAGTGATGGGGAATCACAGGCGGGGAATCAGAGGCAGGGAATAGAACGCGGGGAATCAGAGGCAGGGAATCAGAGCTGGGGAATCAGAGGCGGGGAATCATAGTTGGGAATCAGAGGCGGGAATCAGATATGGGGAAACAGAGGCGGGGAATCAGAGGCGGGGAAACAGAGGCGGGGAATCAGATATGGGGACTCGGATGCAGGGTATCAGAGGCGGGGAATCAGAGCTGGGGAATCAGAGGCGGGGAATCAGAGTTGGGGCATCAGAGGTGGGGAATTAGATATACGGAAACAGAGGCGGGGAATCAGAGGCGGGGAAACAGAGGCGGGGAATCAGATATTGGGAATCAGAGGTGGGGAATCAGAGGCAGGGAATCAGATGTGCGGAATCAGAGATGGGGAATCAGAGGCAGGGAATCAGAAGCGGGGAATCAGAGGCCGGGAATCAGAGGCCGGGAATCAGATGCTGGGAATAAGAGGCCGGGAATCAGAGGAGGGGAATCAGAGTCCGGGAATCAGAGATGGGGATTCAGAGGCGGGGAATGAGATATGGAGAATCAGAGGCGGGGAATCAGAGGCGGGGAAACAGAGGTGGGGAATCAGATATGGGGAATCAGAGGTGGCGAATCAAAGGCAGTGAATCAGAGATGGGGAATCAGAGGCAGGGAATCAGAGGCAGGGAATCAGATGCGGGGAATCAGAGGCGGGGAATCAGAGCTGGCGAATCAGAGGCTGGGAATCAGAGGTGGGCAATCAGAGGCGGGGAATCAGATATGGGGAATCAGAGGCGGGGAATCAGAGGCGGGGAAACAGAGGCGGGGAATCAAATATAGGGAATCAGAGGTGGAGAATCAGAGGTTGTGAATCAGAGATGGGGAATCAAGGCGGGGAATCAGAGGCAGGGAATAAGACGCGGGGAATCAGATGCGGTGATTCAGAGCTGGGGAATCAGAGGCGGGGAATCAGAGTTGGGGAATCAGAGGCAGGGAATCAGATATGGGGAATCAGAGGCGGGGAATCAGAGGCCGGGAATCAGATATGGGGAAACAGAGGCGGGGAATCCGAGGCGGGGAAACAGAGGCGGGGAATCAGATATGGGGAATCAGAGGTGGGGAATCAGAGGTTTGGAATCAGAGGCAGGGAATCAGAGGCTTGGAATCAGATGCAGGGTATCAGATGCGGGGAATCAGAGGCGGGGAATCAGAGCTGGGGAATCAGAGGTGGGGAATCAGATTTGGGGAGTCAGAGGTGGGGACTTAGATATTGGGAAACAGAGGCGGGGAATCAGAGGCGGGGAAACAGAGGCGGGGAATCAGATATGGTGAATCAGAGGTGGGGAATCAGAGGCAGGGAATCAGATGTGCGGAATCAGAGATGGGGAATCAGAGGAAGGGAATCAGAATCAGAAGCAGGGAATCAGAGGCCGGGAATCAGAGGCCGGAATCAGATGCTGGGAATCAGAGGCCTGGAATCAGAGGCGGGGAATCAGAGGCAGGGAATCAGATGCGGGGAATCAGAGGCGGGGAATCAGAGCTGGGGAATCAGAGGCGGGGTTTTGAGTTGGGGAATCAGAGGCGGGGAATCAGATATGGGGAAACAGAGGTGGGGAATCAGAGGCGGGGAAACAGAGGCAGGGAATCAGATATGGGGAATCAGAGGTGGGGCATCAGAGGTTGTGAATCACAGATGGGGAATCAGAGGCGGGGAATCAGAGGCAGGGAATCAGACACGGGGAATCAGAGGCGGGGATTCAGAGCTGGGGAATCAGAAGCGGGGAATCAGAGTTGGGGAATCAGAGGCGGGGAATCAGATATGGGGAATCAGAGGCAGGGAATCAGAGGCGGGGAATCAGAGGCAGGGAATCAGACGCGGGGAATCTGAGGCGGGGAATCAGAGCTGGGGAATCGGAGGTGGGGAATCAGAGTTGGGGAATCAGAGGCAGGGAATTGGATGTGCGGAATCAGAGAGGGGGAATCAGAGGTGGGGAATCAGAGGCGGTGAATCAGAGATGGGGAATCAGAGGCGGGGAATCAGAGGCAGGAAATCAGACTCGGGGATTCAGAGGCTGGGAATCAGACGGGGGGAATCAAAGGCGGGGAATCAGAGCTGGGGAATCTGAGGCAGGGAATCAGAGTTGGGGATTCAGAGGCGGGGAATCAGATATGGGGAAACAGAGGCGGGGAATCAGAGGCGGGCAAACAGAGGCGGGGAATTAGATATGGGGAATCAGAGGTAGGGAATCAGAGGTGGTGAATCAGTGATGGGGAATCACAGGCGGGGAATCAGAGGCAGGGAATAGAACGCGGGGAATCAGAGGCAGGGAATCAGAGCTGGGGAATCAGAGGAGGGGATTCATAGTTGGGAATCAGAGGCAGGCATCAGATATGGGGAAACAGAGGCGGGGAATCAGAGGCGGTGAAACAGAGGCGGGGAATCAGATATGGGGAATCGGATGCAGGGAATCAGAGGCGGGGAATCAGAGCTGGGGAATCAGAGGCGGGGAATCAGAGTTGGGGCATCAGAGGTGGGGAATTAGATATAGGGAAACAGAGGCGGGGAATCAGAGGCGGGGAAACAGAGGCGGGGAATCAGATATGGGGAATCAGAGGTGGGGAATCAGAGCCAGGGAATCAGATGTGCGGAATCAGAGATGGGGAATAAGAGGCAGGGAATCAGAATCGGAAGCGGGGAATCAGAGGCCAGGAATCAGAGGCCGGGAATCAGATGCTGGGAATAAGAGGCCGGGAATCAGAGGTGGGGAATCAGATATGGGGAAACAGAGGCGGGGAATCAGGGGCAGGGAATCAGTGGCAGGGAATCAGAGGCGGGGAATCAGAGGCGGGGAATCAAAGGCAGGGAATCAGACACGGGGAATCAGAGGCGGGGAATCAGAGATGGGGAATCAGAGGCAGGGAATCGTATGCCGGGAATCAGAGTCAGGGAATCAGAACTGGGGAATCAGAGGCGGGGAATCAGAGTTGGGGAATCAGAGGCGGGGAATCAGATATGGGGAAATAGAGGCGGGGAATCAGATATGGGGAATCAGAGGTGTGGAATCAGAGGTTGGGAATCAGAGGCAGGGAATCAGAGTCGGGGAAACAGAGGCGGGGAATCAGATATGGGGAATCAGAGGTGGCGAATCAAAGGCGGTGAAACAGAGATGGGGAATCAGGGCAGGGAATCAGAGGCAGGGAATCAAACACGTGGAATCAGAGCTGGGGAATCAGAGGCGGGGAATCAGAGTTGGGAATCAGAGGCGGGGAATCAGAGGCGGGGAAACAGAGGCGGGGAATCAGATATGGGGAATCAGAGGTGGGGAATCCGAGGTTGGGAATCAGAGGCAGGGAATCAGAGGCGGAAAATCAGAGGCGGGGAATCAGAGGAAGGGAATCAGATGTGCGGAATCGGAGATGGGGAATCAGAGGCAGGGAATCAGAGGCGGGGAATCAGAGGCCGGGAATCAGATATGGGGAAACAGAGGCGGGGAATCCGAGGCGGGGAAACAGAGGCGGGGAATCAGATATGGGGAATCAGAGGTGGGGAATCAGAGGTTGGGAATCAGAGGCAGGGAATCAGAGGCTTGGAATCAGATGCAGGGAATCAGATGCGGGGAATCAGAGGCGGGGAATCAGAGCTGGGGAATCAGAGGTGGGGAATCAGATTTGGGGAATCAGCGGCGGGGACTTAGATATTGGGAAACAGAGGCGGGGAATCAGAGGCGGGGAAACCCAGGCGGCGAATCAGATATGGGGAATCAGAGGTGGGGAATCAGAGGCAAGGAATCAGATGTGCGGAATCAGAGATGGGGAATCAGAGGCAGGGAATCAGAATCAGAAGCAGGGAATCAGAGGCCGGGAATCAGAGGCCGGAATCAGATGCTGGGAATCAGAGGCCTGGAATCAGAGGCGGGGAATCAGAGGCAGGGAATCAGATGCGGGGAATCAGAGGCGGGGAATCAGAGCTGGGGAATCAGAGGCGGGGTATTAGAGTTGGGGAATCAGAGGCGGGGAATCAGATATGGGGAAACAGAGGTGGGGAATCAGAGGCGGGGAAACAGAGGCAGGGAATCAGATATGGGGAATCAGAGGCGGGGAATCAGAGGTGGGGAATCATAGGCAGGGAATCGGATGTGCGGAATCAGAGATGGGGAATCAGAGGCTGGGAATCAGAGGTGGTGAATCAGAGATGGGGAATCAGAGGCGGGGAATCAGAGGCAGGGAATCAGACGCGGGGAATCAGAGGTGGGCAATCAGAGGCGGGGAATCAGATATGGGGAATCAGAGGCGGGGAATCAGAGGCGGGGAAACAGAGGTGGGGAATCAGTTATGGGGAATCAGAGGTGGGGAATCAGAGGTTGTGAATCACAGATGGGGAATCAGAGGCGTGGAATCAGAGGCAGGGAATCAGACGCGGGGAATCAGAGGCGGGGATTCAGAGCTGGGGAATCAGAGGCTGGGAATCAGAGTTGGGGAATCAGAGGCGGGGAATCAGATATGGGGAATCAGAGGCAGGGAATCAGAGGCGGGAAAACAGAGGCGGGGAATCAGATATGGGGAATCAGAGGCGGGGAATCAGAGGCGGGGAATCAGAGATGGGGAATCAGAGGCGGGGAATCAGAGGCAGGGAATCGGATGCCGGGAATCAGAGGCGGGAAATCAGAGCTGGGGAATCAGAGGCGGGGAATCAGAGTTGGGGAATCAGAGGCGGCGAAGCAGATATGGGGAAATAGAGGCGGGGAATCAGATATGGGGAATCAGAGGCTGGGAATCAGAGGGGGGGAAACAGAGGCGGGAATAAGATATGGGGAATCAGAGGTGGGGAATCAGGGGCGGGAAATCAGTGGCAGGGAATCAGAGGCGGGGAATCAGAGGCGGGGAATCACAGGCAGGGAATCAGACGCGGGGAATCAGAGGCGGGGAATCAGAGCTGGGGAATCAGAGGTGGGGAATCAGAGTCGGGGAATCATAGGCAGGGAATCGGTTGTGCGGAATCAGAGATGGGGAATCAGATGTGGGGAATCAGAGGCAGTGAATCAGAGGCGGGGAAACAGAGGCGGGGAATCAAATATAGGTAATCAGAGGTGGGGAATCAGAGGTTGAGAATCAGAGATGGGGAATCAAGGCGGGGAATCAGAGGCAGGGAATCAGACGCGGGGAATCAGAGGCGGGGTTTCAGAGCTGGGGAATCAGAGGCGGTGAATCAGAGTTGGGGAATCAGAGGCAGGGAATCAGATATGGGGAATCAGAGGTGGCGAATCAGAGGCGGGGAAACAGATGCGGGGAATCAGATATGGGGAATCAGAATTGGGGAATCAGGGGCAGGGAATCAGTGGCAGGGAATCAGAGGCGGGGAATCAGAGGCGGGGAATCAGAGGCAGGGAATCAGACACGAGGAATCATAGGCGGGGAATCAGAGATGGGGAATCAGAGGCGGGGAATCAGAGGCAGGGAATCGGACTCCGGGAATCAGAGTCGGGGAATCAGAGCTGGGGAATCAGAGGCGGGGAATCAGAGTTGGGGAATCAGAGGCGGGGAATCAGATATGGGGAAATAGAGGCGGGGAATCAGATATGGGGAATCAGAGGTGTGGAATCAGAGGTTGGGAATCAGAGGCAGGGAATCAGAGTCGGGGAAACAGAGGTGGGTAATCAGATATGGGGAATCAGAGGTGGCGAATCAAAGGCGGTGAAACAGAGATGGGGAATCAGGGCAGGGAATCAGAGGCAGGGAATCAAACACGGGGAATCAGAGCTGGGGAATCAGAGGCGGGGAATCAGAGTTGGGAATCAGAGGCGGGGAATCAGAGGCGGGGAAACAGAGGCGGGGAATCAGATATGGGGAATCAGAGGGGGGGAATCCGAGGTTGGGAATCAGAGGCAGGGAATCAGAGGCGGGGAATCAGAGGCGGGGAATCAGAGGAAGGGAATCAGATGTGCGGAATCGGAGATGGGGAATCAGAGGCAGGGAATCAGAGGCGGGGAATCAGAGGCGGGGAATCAGATGCCGGGAATCAGATATGGGGAAACAGAGGCGGGGAATCCGAGGCGGGGAAACAGAGGCGGGGAATCAGATATGGGGAATCAGAGGTGGGGAATCAGAGGTTGGGAATCAGAGGCAGGGAATCAGAGGCTTGGAATCAGATGCAGGGAATCAGATGCGGGGAATCAGAGGCGGGGAATCAGAGCTGGGGAATCAGAGGTGGGGAATCAGATTTGGGGAATCAGAGGCGGGGACTTAGATATTGGGAAACAGAGGCGGGGAATCAGAGGCGGGGAAACCCAGGCGGGGAATCAGATATGGGGAATCAGAGGTGGGGAATCAGAGGCAAGGAATCAGATGTGCGGAATCAGAGATGGGGAATCAGAGGCAGGGAATCAGATGCGGGGAATCAGAGGCGGGGAATCAGAGCTGGGGAATCAGAGGCGGGGTATTAGAGTTGGGGAATCAGAGGCGGGGAATCAGATATGGGGAAACAGAGGTGGGGAATCAGAGGCGGAGAAACAGAGGCAGGGAATCAGATATGGGGAATCAGAGGCGGGGAATCAGAGGTGGGGAATCATAGGCAGGGAATCGGATGTGCGGAATCAGAGATGGGGAATCAGAGGCTGGGAATCAGAGGTGGTGAATCAGAGATGGGGAATCAGAGGCGGGGAATCAGAGGCGGGGAATCAGACGCGGGGAATCAGAGGTGGGCAATCAGAGGCGGGGAATCAGATATGGGGAATCAGAGGCGGGGAATCAGAGGCGGGGAAACAGAGGCGGGGAATCAGATATGGGGAATCAGAGGTGGGGCATCAGAGGTTGTGAATCACAGATGGGGA
This sequence comes from Narcine bancroftii, assembly GCF_036971445.1. Lineage (NCBI taxonomy): Eukaryota > Metazoa > Chordata > Chondrichthyes > Torpediniformes > Narcinidae > Narcine > Narcine bancroftii. Next base: position 105,791,756 of record NC_091474.1, on the reverse strand, counting down.
ATCAGAGGCGGGGAATCAGAGGCAGGGAATCAGACGCAGGGAATCAGAGGCGGGAATTCAGAGCTGGGGAATCAGAGGCGGGGAATCAGAGTTGGGGAATCAGAGGCGGGGAATCAGATATGGGGAATCAGAGGCAGGGAATCAGAGGCGGGAAAACAGAGGCGGGGAATCAGATATGGGGAATCAGAGGCGGGGAATCAGAGGCAGGGAATCAGACACGGGGAATCAGAGGCGGGGAATCAGAGATGGGGAATCAGAGGCGGGGAATCAGAGGCAGGGAATCGGATGCTGGGAATCAGAGGCGGGAAATCAGAGGCAGGAAATCAGACAGGGATTCAGAGGCTGGGAATCAGACGGGGGGAATCAAAGGCGGGGAATCAGAGCTGGTGAATCAGAGGCAGGGAATCAGAGTTGGGGATTCAGAGGCGGGGAATCAGATATGGGGAAACAGAGGCGGGGAATGAGAGGCGGGCAAGCAGAGGCGGGGAATTAGATATGGGGAATCAGAGGTGGGAAATCAGAGGTGGTGAATCAGAGATGGGGAATCACAGGCGGGGAATCAGAGGCAGCGAATAGAACGCGGGGAATCAGAGGCAGGGAATCAGAGCTGGGGAATCAGAGGCGGGGAATCAGATATGGGGAAACAGAGGCGGGGAATCAGAGGTGGGGAAACAGAGGCGGGGAATCAGACATGGGGAATCGGATGCGGGGAATCAGAGGCGGGGAATCAGAGCTGGGGAATCAGAGGTGGGGAATCAGAGTTGGGGCATCAGAGGTGGGGAATTAGATATGGGGAAACAGAGGCGGGGAATCAGAGGCTGGGAAACAGAGGCAGGGAATCAGATATGGGGAATCAGAGGTGGGGAATCAGAGGCAGGGAATCAGATGTGCGGAATCAGAGATGGGGAATCAGAGGCAGGGAATCAGAATCAGAAGCGGGGAATCAGAGGCCGGGAATCAGAGGCCGGGAATCAGATGCTGGGAATAAGAGGCCGGGAATCAGAGGTGGGGAATCAGAGTCTGGGAATCAGAGATGGGGATTCAGAGGTGGGGAATGAGATATGGAGAATCAGAGGCGGGGAATCAGAGGCGGGGAAACAGAGGTGGGGAATCAGATATGGGGAAATAGAGGCGGGGAATCAGATATGGGGAATCAGAGGTGTGGAATCAGAGGTTGGGAATCAGAGGCAGGGAATCAGATCGGGGAACCAGAGGCGGGTAATCAGATATGGGGAATCAGAGGTGGCGAATCAAAGGCGGTGAAACAGAGATGGGGAATCAGGGCAGGGAATCAGAGGCAGGGAATCAAACACGGGGAATCAGAGCTGGGGAATCAGAGGCAGGGAATCAGAGATGGGAATCAGAGGCAGGGAATCAGAGGCGGGGAAACAGAGGCGGGGAATCAGATATGGGGAATCAGAGGTGGGGAATCCGAGGTTGGGAATCAGAGGCAGGGAATCAGAGGCGAAGAATCAGAGGCGGGGAATCAGAGGAAGGGAATCAGATGTGCGGAATCGGAGATGGGGAATCAGAGGCAGGGAATCAGAGGCGGGGAATCAGAGGCGGGGAATCAGAGGCCGGGAATCAGATATGGGGAAACAGAGGCGGGGAATCCGAGGCGGGGAAACAGAGGCGGGGAATCAGATATGGGGAATCAGAGGTGGGGAATCAGAGGTTGGGAATCAGAGGCAGGGAATCAGAGGCTTGGAATCAGATGCAGGGAATCAGATGCGGGGAATCAGAGGCGGGGAATCAGAGCTGGGGAATCAGAGGTGGGGAATCAGATTTGGGGAATCAGAGGCGGGGACTTAGATATTGGGAAACAGAGGCGGGGAATCAGAGGCGGGGAAACCCAGGCGGGGAATCAGATATGGGGAATCAGAGGTGGGGAATCAGAGGCAAGGAATCAGATGTGCGGAATCAGAGATGGGGAATCAGAGGCAGGGAATCAGAATCAGAAGCAGGGAATCAGAGGCCGGGAATTAGAGGCCGGAATCAGATGCTGGGAATCAGAGGCCTGGAATCAGAGGCGGGGAATCAGAGGCAGGGAATCAGATGCGGGGAATCAGAGGCGGGGAATCAGATCTGGGGAATCAGAGGCGGGGTATTAGAGTTGGGGAATCAGAGGCGGGGAATCAGATATGGGGAAACATAGGTGGGGAATCAGAGGCGGGGAAACAGAGGCAGGGAATCAGATATGGGGAATCAGAGGCGGGGAATCAGAGGTGGGGAATCTAAGGCAGGGAATCGGATGTGCGGAATCAGAGATGGGGAATCAGAGGCTGGGAATCAGAGGTGGTGAATCAGAGATGGGGAATCAGAGGCGGGAATCAGAGGCGGGGAATCAGACGCGGGGAATCAGAGGTGGGCAATCAGAGGCGGGGAATCAGATATGGGGAATCAGAGGCGGGGAATCAGAGGCGGGGAAACAGAGGCGGGGAATCAGATATGGGGAATCAGAGGTGGGGCATCAGAGGTTGTGAATCACAGATGGGGAATCAGAGGCGGGGAATCAGAGGCAGGGAATCAGACGCGGGGAATCAGAGGCGGGGATTCAGAGCTGGGGAATCAGAGGCGGGGAATCAGAGTTGGGGAATCAGAGGCGGGGAATCAGATATGGGGAATCACAGGCAGGGAATCAGAGGCGGGAAAACAGAGGCGGGGAATCAGATATGGGGAATCAGAGGCGGGGAATCAGAGGCAGGGAATCAGACACGGGGAATCAGAGGCGGGGAATCAGAGATGGGGAATCAGAGGCGGGGAATCAGAGGCAGGGAATCGGATGCCGGGAATCAGAGGCGGGAAATCAGAGCTGGGGAATCAGAGGCGGGGAATCAGAGTTGGGGAATCAGAGGCAGCGAAGCAGATATGGGGAAATAGAGGCGGGGAATCAGATATGGGGAATCAGAGGCGGGGAATTAGATATGGGGAATCAGAGGCTGGGAATCAGAGGGGGGGAAACAGAGGCGGGGAATAAGATATGGGGAATCAGAGGTGGGGAATCAGGGGCGGGGAATCAGTGGCAGGGAACAGGAGGCGGGGAATCAGAGGCGGGGAATCAAAGGAAGGGAATCAGGCACGGGGAATCAGAGGTGGGGAATCAGAGATGGGGAATCAGAGGCGGGGAATCACAGGCAGGGAATCAGACGCGGGGAATCAGAGGCGGGGAATCAGAGCTGGGGAATCAGAGGTGGGGAATCAGAGTCGGGGAATCAGAGGCAGGGAATCGGTTGTGCGGAATCAGAGATGGGGAATCAGATGTGGGGAATCAGAGGCAGTGAATCAGAGATGGGGAATCAGAGGCGGGGAATCAGAGGCAGGAAATAAGACAGGGATTCAGAGGCTGGGAATCAGACGGGGGGAATCAAAGGCGGGGAATCAGAGCTGGTGAATCAGAGGCAGGGAATCAGAGTTGGGGATTCAGAGGCGGGGAATCAGATATGGGGAAACAGAGGCGGGGAATGAGAGGCGGGCAAGCAGAGGCGGGGAATTAGATATGGGGAATCAGAGGTGGGAAATCAGAGGTGGTGAATCAGAGATGGGGAATCACAGGCGGGGAATCAGAGGCAGCGAATAGAACGCGGGGAATCAGAGGCAGGGAATCAGAGCTGGGGAATCAGAGGCGGGGAATCAGATATGGGGAAACAGAGGCGGGGAATCAGAGGCGGGGAAACAGAGGCGGGGAATCAGACATGGGGAATCGGATGCGGGGAATCAGAGGCGGGGAATCAGAGCTGGGGAATCAGAGGTGGGGAATCAGAGTTGGGGCATCAGAGGTGGGGAATTAGATATGGGGAAACAGAGGCGGGGAATCAGAGGCGGGGAAACAGAGGCGGGGAATCAGATATGGGGAATCAGAGGTGGGGAATCAGAGGCAGGGAATCAGATGTGCGGAATCAGAGATGGGGAATCAGAGGCAGGGAATCAGAATCAGAAGCGGGGAATCAGAGGCCGGGAATCAGAGGCCGGGAATCAGATGCTGGGAATAAGAGGCCGGGAATCAGAGGTGGGGAATCAGAGTCTGGGAATCAGAGATGGGGATTCAGAGGCGGGGAATGAGATATGAAGAATCAGAGGCGGGGAATCAGAGGCGGGGAAACAGAGGTGGGGAATCAGATATGGGGAATCAGAGGTGGCGAATCAAAGGCGGTGAATCAGAGATGGGGAATCAGAGGCGGGGAATCAGAGGCAGGGAATCAGATGCGGGGATTCAGAGGCGGGGAATCAGAGCTGGCGAATCAGAGGCGGGGAATCAGAGGTGGGCAATCAGAGCCGGGGAATCAGATATGGGGAATCAGAGGCGGGGAAACAGAGGCGGGGAATCAGATATGGGGAATAAGAGGTGGGGAATCAGAGGTTGTGAATCAGAGATGGGGAATCAAGGCGGGGAATCAGAGGGAGGGAATCAGACGCGGGGAATCAGAGGCGGGGATTCAGAGCTGGGGAATCAGAGGCGGGGAATCAGAGTTGGGGAATCAGAGGCAGGGAATCAGATATGGGGAATCAGAGGCGGGGAATCAGAGGCGGGGAAACAGAGGCGGGGAATCAGATATGGGGAATCAGAGGTGGGGAATCAGGGGCAGGGAATCAGTGGCAGGGAATCAGAGGCGGGGAATCTGAGCCGGGGAATCAGAGGCAGGGAATCAGACACGGGGAATCAGAGGCGGGGAATCAGAGATGGTGAATCAGAGGCGGGGAATCAGAGGCAGGGAATCGGACGCCGGGAATCAGAGGCGGGGAATCAGAGCTGGGGAATCAGAGGCGGGGAATCAGAGTTGGGGAATCAGAGGCGGGCAATCAGATATGGGGAAATAGAGGCGGGGAATCAGATATGGGGAATAAGAGGTGTGGAATCAGAGGTTGGGAATCAGAGGTAGGGAATCAGAGGCGGGGAAACAGAGGCGGGGAATCAGATATGGGGAATCAGAGGTGGCGAATCAAAGGCGGTGAAACAGAGATGGGGAATCAGGGCAGGGAATCAGAGGCAGGGAATCAGAGCTGGGGAAACAGAGGCGGGGAATCAGATATGGGGAATCAGAGGTGGGGAATCAGGGGCGGGGAATGAGTGGCAGGGAATTAGAGCTGGGGAATCAGAGGTGGGGAATCAGAGCTGGGGAAACAGAGGCGGGGAATCAGATATGGGGAATCAGAGGTGGGGAATCAGGGGCGGGGAATCAGTGGCAGGGAATCAGAGGCCGGGAATAAAAGGCGGGGAATCAGAGCTGGGGAATCAGAGGCGGGGAATCAGAGTTGGGAATCAGAGGCGGGGAATCAGAGGCGGTGAAACAGAGATGGGGAATCAGGGCAGGGAAACAGAGGCGGGGAATCAGATATGGGGAATCAGAGGTGGGGAATTTGAGGTTGCGAATCAGAGGCGGGGAATCAGAGGCGGGGAATCAGAGGCAGGGAATCGGATATGGGGAATCAGAGGTGGGGATTCAGAGGTGGTGAATCAGAAAAGGGGAATCAGAGGCTGGGAATCAGAGGCAGGGAATCAGACGCAGGGAATCAGAGGCGGGGAATCATAGCTGGCGAATTAGTGGAGGGGAATCAGAGTTGGGGAATCAGAGGCGGGGAATCAGATATGGGGAAACAGAGGCGGGGAATGAGAGGCGGGCAAGCAGAGGCGGGGAATTAGATATGGGGAATCAGAGGTGGGAAATCAGAGGTGGTGAATCAGAGATGGGGAATCACAGGCGGGGAATCAGAGGCAGCGAATAGAACGCGGGGAATCAGAGGCAGGTAATCAGAGCTGGGGAATCAGAGGCGGGGAATCAGATATGGGGAAACAGAGGCGGGGAATCAGAGGCGGGGAAACAGAGGCGGGGAATCAGACATGGGGAATCGGATGCGGGGAATCAGAGGCGGGGAATCAGAGCTGGGGAATCAGAGGTGGGGAATCAGAGTTGGGGCATCAGAGGTGGGGAATTAGATATGGGGAAACAGAGGCGGGGAATCAGAGGCGGGGAAACAGAGGCAGGGAATCAGATATGGGGAATCAGAGGTGGGGAATCAGAGGCAGGGAATCAGATGTGCGGAATCAGAGATGGGGAATCAGAGGCAGGGAATCAGAATCAGATGCTGGGAATAAGAGGCCGGGAATCAGAGGTGGGGAATCAGAGTCTGGGAATCAGAGATGGGGATTCAGAGGTGGGGAATGAGATATGGAGAATCAGAGGCGGGGAATCAGAGGCGGGGAAACAGAGGTGGGGAATCAGATATGGGGAAATAGAGGCGGGGAATCAGATATGGGGAATCAGAGGTGTGGAATCAGAGGTTGGGAATCAGAGGCAGGGAATCAGATCGGGGAAACAGAGGCGGGTAATCAGATATGGGGAATCAGAGGTGGCGAATCAAAGGCGGTGAAACAGAGATGGGGAATCAGGGCAGGGAATCAGAGGCAGGGAATCAAACACGGGGAATCAGAGCTGGGGAATCAGAGGCGGGGAATCAGAGTTGGGAATCAGAGGCGGGGAATCAGAGGCGGGGAAACAGAGGCGGGGAATCAGATATGGGGAATCAGAGGTGGGGAATCCGAGGTTGGGAATCAGAGGCAGGGAATCAGAGGCGGGGAATCAGAGGCGGGGAATCAGAGGAAGGGAATCAGATGTGCGGAATCGGAGATGGGGAATCAGAGGCAGGGAATCAGAGGCGGGGAATCAGAGGCGGAGAATCAGAGGCCGGGAATCAGATATGGGGAAACAGAGGCAGGGAATCCGAGGCGGGGAAACAGAGGCGGGGAATCAGATATGGGGAATCAGAGGTGGGGAATCAGAGGTTGGGAATCAGAGGCAGGGAATCAGAGGCTTGGAATCAGATGCAGGGAATCAGATGCGGGGAATCAGAGGCGGGGAATCAGAGCTGGGGTATCAGAGGTGGGGAATCAGATTTGGGGAATCAGAGGCGGGGACTTAGATATTGGGAAACAGAGGCGGGGAATCAGAGGCGGGGAAACCCAGGCAGGGAATCACATATGGGGAATCAGAGGTGGGGAATCAGAGGCAAGGAATCAGATGTGCGGAATCAGAGATGGGGAATCAGAGGCAGGGAATCAGAATCAGAAGCAGGGAATCAGAGGCCGGGAATTAGAGGCCGGAATCAGATGCTGGGAATCAGAGGCCTGGAATCAGAGGCGGGGAATCAGAGGCAGGGAATCAGATGCGGGGAATCAGAGGCGGGGAATCAGAGATGGGGAATCAGAGGCGGGGTATTAGAGTTGGGGAATCAGAGGCGGGGAATCAGATATGGGGAAACAGAGGTGGGGAATCAGAGGCGGGGAAACAGAGGCAGGGAATCAGATATGGGGAATCAGAGGCGGGGAATCAGAGGTGGGGAATCTAAGGCAGGGAATCGGATGTGCGGAATCAGAGATGGGGAATCAGAGGCTGGGAATCAGAGGTGGTGAATCAGAGATGGGGAATCAGAGGCGGGAATCAGAGGCGGGGAATCAGACGCGGGGAATCAGAGGTGGGCAATCAGAGGCGGGGAATCAGATATGGGGAATCAGAGGCGGGGAATCAGAGGCGGGGAAACAGAGGCGGGGAATCAGATATGGGGAATCAGAGGTGGGGCATCAGAGGTTGTGAATCACAGATGGGGAATCAGAGGCGGGGAATCAGAGGCAGGGAATCAGACGCGGGGAATCAGAGGCGGGGATTCAGAGCTGGGGAATCAGAGGCGGGGAATCAGAGTTGGGGAATCAGAGGCGGGGAATCAGATATGGGGAATCAGAGGCAGGGAATCAGAGGCGGGAAAACAGAGGCGGGGAATCAGATATGGGGAATCAGAGGCGGGGAATCAGAGGCAGGGAATCAGACACGGGGAATCAGAGGCGGGGAATCAGAGATGGGGAATCAGAGGCGGGGAATCAGAGGCAGGGAATCGGATGCCGGGAATCAGAGGCGGGAAATCAGAGCTGGGGAATCAGAGGCGGGGAATCAGAGTTGGGGAATCAGAGGCGGCGAAGCAGATATGGGGAAATAGAGGCGGGGAATCAGATATGGGGAATCAGAGGCGGGGAATTAGATATGGGGAATCAGAGGTGGGGAATCAGGGGCAGGGAATCAGTGGCAGGGAATCAGAGGCGGGGAATCTGAGCCGGGGAATCAGAGGCAGGGAATCAGACACGGGGAATCAGAGGCGGGGAATCAGAGATGGTGAATCAGAGGCGGGGAATCAGAGGCAGGGAATCGGACGCCGGGAATCAGAGGCGGGGAATCAGAGCTGGGGAATCAGAGGCGGGGAATCAGAGTTGGGGAATCAGAGGCGGGCAATCAGATATGGGGAAATAGAGGCGGGGAATCAGATATGGGGAATAAGAGGTGTGGAATCAGAGGTTGGGAATCAGAGGTAGGGAATCAGAGGCGGGGAAACAGAGGCGGGGAATCAGATATGGGGAATCAGAGGTGGCGAATCAAAGGCGGTGAAACAGAGATGGGGAATCAGGGCAGGGAATCAGAGGCAGGGAATCAGAGCTGGGGAAACAGAGGCGGGGAATCAGATATGGGGAATCAGAGGTGGGGAATCAGGGGCGGGGAATGAGTGGCAGGGAATTAGAGCTGGGGAATCAGAGGTGGGGAATCAGAGCTGGGGAAACAGAGGCGGGGAATCAGATATGGGGAATCAGAGGTGGGGAATCAGGGGCGGGGAATCAGTGGCAGGGAATCAGAGGCCGGGAATAAAAGGCGGGGAATCAGAGCTGGGGAATCAGAGGCGGGGAATCAGAGTTGGGAATCAGAGGCGGGGAATCAGAGGCGGTGAAACAGAGATGGGGAATCAGGGCAGGGAAACAGAGGCGGGGAATCAGATATGGGGAATCAGAGGTGGGGAATTTGAGGTTGCGAATCAGAGGCGGGGAATCAGAGGCGGGGAATCAGAGGCAGGGAATCGGATATGGGGAATCAGAGGTGGGGATTCAGAGGTGGTGAATCAGAAAAGGGGAATCAGATGCTGGGAATCAGAGGCAGGGAATCAGACGCAGGGAATCAGAGGCGGGGAATCATAGCTGGCGAATTAGTGGAGGGGAATCAGAGTTGGGGAATCAGAGGCGGGGAATCAGATATGGGGAAACAGAGGCGGGGAATGAGAGGCGGGCAAGCAGAGGCGGGGAATTAGATATGGGGAATCAGAGGTGGGAAATCAGAGGTGGTGAATCAGAGATGGGGAATCACAGGCGGGGAATCAGAGGCAGCGAATAGAACGCGGGGAATCAGAGGCAGGTAATCAGAGCTGGGGAATCAGAGGCGGGGAATCAGATATGGGGAAACAGAGGCGGGGAATCAGAGGCGGGGAAACAGAGGCGGGGAATCAGACATGGGGAATCGGATGCGGGGAATCAGAGGCGGGGAATCAGAGCTGGGGAATCAGAGGTGGGGAATCAGAGTTGGGGCATCAGAGGTGGGGAATTAGATATGGGGAAACAGAGGCGGGGAATCAGAGGCGGGGAAACAGAGGCAGGGAATCAGATATGGGGAATCAGAGGTGGGGAATCAGAGGCAGGGAATCAGATGTGCGGAATCAGAGATGGGGAATCAGAGGCAGGGAATCAGAATCAGATGCTGGGAATAAGAGGCCGGGAATCAGAGGTGGGGAATCAGAGTCTGGGAATCAGAGATGGGGATTCAGAGGTGGGGAATGAGATATGGAGAATCAGAGGCGGGGAATCAGAGGCGGGGAAACAGAGGTGGGGAATCAGATATGGGGAAATAGAGGCGGGGAATCAGATATGGGGAATCAGAGGTGTGGAATCAGAGGTTGGGAATCAGAGGCAGGGAATCAGATCGGGGAAACAGAGGCGGGTAATCAGATATGGGGAATCAGAGGTGGCGAATCAAAGGCGGTGAAACAGAGATGGGGAATCAGGGCAGGGAATCAGAGGCAGGGAATCAAACACGGGGAATCAGAGCTGGGGAATCAGAGGCGGGGAATCAGAGTTGGGAATCAGAGGCGGGGAATCAGAGGCGGGGAAACAGAGGCGGGGAATCAGATATGGGGAATCAGAGGTGGGGAATCCGAGGTTGGGAATCAGAGGCAGGGAATCAGAGGCGGGGAATCAGAGGCGGGGAATCAGAGGAAGGGAATCAGATGTGCGGAATCGGAGATGGGGAATCAGAGGCAGGGAATCAGAGGCGGGGAATCAGAGGCGGAGAATCAGAGGCCGGGAATCAGATATGGGGAAACAGAGGCGGGGAATCCGAGGCGGGGAAACAGAGGCGGGGAATCAGATATGGGGAATCAGAGGTGGGGAATCAGAGGTTGGGAATCAGAGGCAGGGAATCAGAGGCTTGGAATCAGATGCAGGGAATCAGATGCGGGGAATCAGAGGCGGGGAATCAGAGCTGGGGTATCAGAGGTGGGGAATCAGATTTGGGGAATCAGAGGCGGGGACTTAGATATTGGGAAACAGAGGCGGGGAATCAGAGGCGGGGAAACCCAGGCAGGGAATCACATATGGGGAATCAGAGGTGGGGAATCAGAGGCAAGGAATCAGATGTGCGGAATCAGAGATGGGGAATCAGAGGCAGGGAATCAGAATCAGAAGCAGGGAATCAGAGGCCGGGAATTAGAGGCCGGAATCAGATGCTGGGAATCAGAGGCCTGGAATCAGAGGCGGGGAATCAGAGGCAGGGAATCAGATGCGGGGAATCAGAGGCGGGGAATCAGAGATGGGGAATCAGAGGCGGGGTATTAGAGTTGGGGAATCAGAGGCGGGGAATCAGATATGGGGAAACAGAGGTGGGGAATCAGAGGCGGGGAAACAGAGGCAGGGAATCAGATATGGGGAATCAGAGGCGGGGAATCAGAGGTGGGGAATCTAAGGCAGGGAATCGGATGTGCGGAATCAGAGATGGGGAATCAGAGGCTGGGAATCAGAGGTGGTGAATCAGAGATGGGGAATCAGAGGCGGGAATCAGAGGCGGGGAATCAGACGCGGGGAATCAGAGGTGGGCAATCAGAGGCGGGGAATCAGATATGGGGAATCAGAGGCGGGGAATCAGAGGCGGGGAAACAGAGGCGGGGAATCAGATATGGGGAATCAGAGGTGGGGCATCAGAGGTTGTGAATCACAGATGGGGAATCAGAGGCGGGGAATCAGAGGCAGGGAATCAGACGCGGGGAATCAGAGGCGGGGATTCAGAGCTGGGGAATCAGAGGCGGGGAATCAGAGTTGGGGAATCAGAGGCGGGGAATCAGATATGGGGAATCAGAGGCAGGGAATCAGAGGCGGGAAAACAGAGGCGGGGAATCAGATATGGGGAATCAGAGGCGGGGAATCAGAGGCAGGGAATCAGACACGGGGAATCAGAGGCGGGGAATCAGAGATGGGGAATCAGAGGCGGGGAATCAGAGGCAGGGAATCGGATGCCGGGAATCAGAGGCGGGAAATCAGAGCTGGGGAATCAGAGGCGGGGAATCAGAGTTGGGGAATCAGAGGCGGCGAAGCAGATATGGGGAAATAGAGGCGGGGAATCAGATATGGGGAATCAGAGGCGGGGAATTAGATATGGGGAATCAGAGGCTGGGAATCAGAGGGGGGGAAACAGAGGCGGGGAATAAGATATGGGGAATCAGAGGTGGGGAATCAGGGGCGGGGAATCAGTGGCAGGGAACAGGAGGCGGGGAATCAGAGGCGGGGAATCAAAGGAAGGGAATCAGGCACGGGGAATCAGAGGTGGGGAATCAGAGATGGGGAATCAGAGGCGGGGAATCACAGGCAGGGAATCAGACGTGGGGAATCAGAGGCGGGGAATCAGAGCTGGGGAATCAGAGGTGGGGAATCAGAGTCGGGGAATCAGAGGCAGGGAATCGGTTGTGCGGAATCAGAGATGGGGAATCAGATGTGGGGAATCAGAGGCAGTGAATCAGAGATGGGGAATCAGAGGCGGGGAATCAGAGGCAGGAAATAAGACAGGGATTCAGAGGCTGGGAATCAGACGGGGGGAATCAAAGGCGGGGAATCAGAGCTGGTGAATCAGAGGCAGGGAATCAGAGTTGGGGATTCAGAGGCGGGGAATCAGATATGGGGAAACAGAGGCGGGGAATGAGAGGCGGGCAAGCAGAGGCGGGGAATTAGATATGGGGAATCAGAGGTGGGAAATCAGAGGTGGTGAATCAGAGATGGGGAATCACAGGCGGGGAATCAGAGGCAGCGAATAGAACGCGGGGAATCAGAGGCAGGGAATCAGAGCTGGGGAATCAGAGGCGGGGAATCAGAGGCGGGGAAACAGAGGCGGGGAATCAGACATGGGGAATCGGATGCGGGGAATCAGAGGCGGGGAATCAGAGCTGGGGAATCAGAGGTGGGGAATCAGAGTTGGGGCATCAGAGGTGGGGAATTAGATATGGGGAAACAGAGGCGGGGAATCAGAGGCGGGGAAACAGAGGCGGGGAATCAGATATGGGGAATCAGAGGTGGGGAATCAGAGGCAGGGAATCAGATGTGCGGAATCAGAGATGGGGAATCAGAGGCAGGGAATCAGAATCAGAAGCGGGGAATCAGAGGCCGGGAATCAGAGGCCGGGAATCAGATGCTGGGAATAAGAGGCCGGGAATCAGAGGTGGGGAATCAGAGTCTGGGAATCAGAGATGGGGATTCAGAGGCGGGGAATGAGATATGGAGAATCAGAGGCGGGGAATCAGAGGCGGGAAAACAGAGGTGGGGAATCAGATATGGGGAATCAGAGGTGGCGAATCAAAGGCGGTGAATCAGAGATGGGGAATCAGAGGCGGGGAATCAGAGGCAGGGAATCAGATGCGGGGATTCAGAGGCGGGGAATCAGAGCTGGCGAATCAGAGGCGGGGAATCAGAGGTGGGCAATCAGAGCCGTGGAATCAGATATGGGGAATCAGAGGCGGGGAAACAGAGGCGGGGAATCAGATATGGGGAATCAGAGGTGGGGAATCAGAGGTTGTGAATCAGAAATGGGGAATCAAGGCGGGGAATCAGAGGGAGGGAATCAGAGCTGGGGAATCAGAGGCGGGGAATCAGATATGCGGAAACAGAGGCGGGGAATCAGAGGCGGGGAAACAGAGGCGGGGAATCAGACATGGGGAATCGGATGCGGGGAATCAGAGGCGGGGAATCAGAGCTGGGGAATCAGAGGTGGGGAATCAGAGTTGGGGCATCAGAGGTGGGGAATTAGATATGGGGAAACAGAGGCGGGGAATCAGAGGCGGGGAAACAGAGGCGGGGAATCAGATATGGGGAATCAGAGGTGGGGAATCAGAGGCAGGGAATCAGATGTGCGGAATCAGAGATGGGGAATCAGAGGCAGGGAATCAGAATCAGAAGCGGGGAATCAGAGGCCGGGAATCAGAGGCCGGGAATCAGATGCTGGGAATAAGAGGCCGGGAATCAGAGGTGGGGAATCAGAGTCTGGGAATCAGAGATGGGGATTCAGAGGCGGGGATTGAGATATGGAGAATCAGAGGCGGGGAATCAGAGGCGGGGAAACAGAGGTGGGGAATCAGATATGGGGAATCAGAGGTGGCGAATCAAAGGCGGTGAATCAGAGATGGGGAATCAGAGGCGGGGAATCAGAGGCAGGGAATCAGATGCGGGGATTCAGAGGCGGGGAATCAGAGCTGGCGAATCAGAGGCGGGGAATCAGAGGAGGGCGATCAGAGCCGGGGAATCAGATATGGGGAATCAGAGGCGGGGAAACAGAGGCGGGGAATCAGATATGGGGAATCAGAGGTGGGGAATCAGAGGTTGTGAATCAGAGATGGGGAATCAAGGCGGGGAATCAGAGGGAGGGAATCAGACGCGGGGAATCAGAGGCGGGGATTCAGAGCTGGGGAATCAGAGGCGGGGAATCAGAGTTGGGGAATCAGAGGCAGGGAATCAGATATGGGGAATCAGAGGCGGGGAATCAGAGGCGGGGAAACAGAGGCGGGGAATCAGATATGGGGAATCAGAGGTGGGGAATCAGGGGCAGGGAATCAGTGGCAGGGAATCAGAGGCGGGGAATCTGAGCCGGGGAATCAGAGGCAGGGAATCAGACACAGGGAATCAGAGGCGGGGAATCAGAGATGGTGAATCAGAGGCGCGGAATCAGAGGCAGGGAATCGGACGCCGGGAATCAGAGGCGGGGAATCAGAGCTGGGGAATCAGAGGCGGGGAATCAGAGTTGGGGAATCAGAGGCGGGGAATCAGATATGGGGAAATAGAGGCGGGGAATCAGATATGGGGAATCAGAGGTGTGGAATCAGAGGTTGGGAATCAGAGGTAGGGAATCAGAGGCGGGGAAACAGAGGCGGGGAATCAGATATGGGGAATCAGAGGTGGCGAATCAAAGGCGATGAAACAGAGATGGGGAATCAGGGCAGGGAATCAGAGGCAGGGAATCAGAGCTGGGGAAACAGAGGCGGGGAATCAGATATGGGGAATCAGAGGTGGGGAATCAGGGGCGGGGAATGAGTGGCAGGGAATTAGAGCTGGGGAATCAGAGGTGGGGTATCAGAGCTGGGGAAACAGAGGCGGGGAATCAGATATGGGGAATCAGAGGTGGGGAATCAGGGGCGGGGAATCAGTGGCAGGGAATCAGAGGCCGGGAATAAAAGGCGGGGAATCAGAGCTGGGGAATCAGAGGCGGGGAATCAGAGTTGGGAATCAGAGGCGGGGAATCAGAGGCGGTGAAACAGAGATGGGGAATCAGGGCAGGGATACAGAGGCGGGGAATCAGATATGGGGAATCAGAGGTGGGGAATTTGAGGTTGCGAATCAGAGGCGGGGAATCAGAGGCGGGGAATCAGAGGCAGGGAATCGGATATGGGGAATCAGAGGTGGGGATTCAGAGGTGGTGAATCAGAAAAGGGGAATCAGAGGCTGGGAATCAGAGGCAGGGAATCAGATGCAGGGAATCAGAGGCGGGGAATCATAGCTGGCGAATTAGTGGAGGGGAATCAGAGTTGGGGAATCAGAGGCGGGGAATCAGATATGGGGAAACAGAGGCGGGGAATCAGAGGCGGGGAAACAGAGGTGGGGAATCCGATATGGGGAATCAGAGGTGGGGAAACAGAGGCAGGGAATCAGATGTGCGGAATCAGAGTTGGGGAATCAGAGGCAGGGAATCAGAATCTGAAGCAGGGAATCAGAGGCCGGGAATCAGAGGCCGGAATCAGATGCTGGGAATCAGAGGCCTGGAATCAGAGGCGGGGAATCAGAGGCAGGGAATCTGATGCGGGGAATCAGAGGCGGGGAATCAGAGCTGGTGAATCAGAGGCAGGGTATTAGAGTTGGGGAATCAGAGGCGGGGAATCAGATATGGGGAAACAGAGGTGGTGAATCAGAGGCGGGGAAACAGAGGCAGGGAATCAGATATGGGGAATCAGAGGCGGGAATCAGAGGTGGGGAATCATAGGCAGGGAATCGGATGTGCGGAATCAGAGATGGGGAATCAGAGGCCGGGAATGAGAGGTGGTGAATCAGATATGGGGAATCAGAGGTGGGGAATCAGAGGCAGTGAATCAGACGCGGGGAATCAGAGGTGGGCAATCAGAGGCGGGGAATCAGATATGGGGAATCAGAGGCGGGGAATCAAAGGCGGGGAAACAGAGGCGGGGAATCAGATATGGGGAATCAGAGGTGGGGCATCAGAGGTTGTGAATCACAGATGGGGAATTAGAGGCGGGGAATCAGAGGCAGGGAATCAGACTCGGGGAATCAGAGTCGGGGATTCAGAGCTGGGGAATCAGAAGCGGGGAATCAGAGTTGGGGAATCAGAGGCGGGGAATCAGATATGGGGAATCAGAGGCAGGGAATCAGAGGCGGGGAATCAGAGGCAGGGAATCAGACGCGGGGAATCTGAGGCGGGGAATCAGAGCTGGGGAATCAGAGGTGGGGAATCAGAGTTGGGGAATCAGAGGCAGGGAATTGGATGTTCGGAATCAGAGATGGGGAATCAGAGGTGGGGAATCAGAGGCGGTGAATCAGAGATGGGGAATCAGAGGCGGGGAATCAGAGGCAGGAAATCAGACACGGGGATTCAGAGGCTGGGAATCAGAGCTGGGGAATCAGAGGCGGGGAATCAGAGTTGGGGAATCAGAGGCGGGGAATCAGATATGGGGAAATAGAAGCGGGGAATCAGAGTTGGGGAATCAGAGGCGGGGAATCAGATATGGGGAAACAGAGGCGGGGAATCAGAGGCGGGAAAACAGAGGCGGGGAATTAGATATGGGGAATCAGAGGTGGGGAATCAGAGGTGGTGAATCAGAGATGGGGAATCAGAGGCGGGGAATCAGAGGCAGGGAATCGGACGCCGGGAATCAGAGGCGGGGAATCAGAGCTGGGGAATCAGAGGCGGGGAATCAGAGTTGGGGAATCAGAGGCGGGGAATCAGATATGGGGAAATAGAAGCGGGGAATCAGATATGGGGAATCAGAGGTGTGGAATCAGAGGTTGGGAATCAGAGGCAGGGAATAAGAGGCGTGGAAACAGAGGCGGGGAATCAGATATGGGGAATCAGAGGTGGCGAATCAAATGCGGTGAAACAGAGATGGGGAATCAGGGCAGGGAATCAGAGGCAGGGAATCAGAGCTGGGGAAACAGAGGCGGGGAATCAGATATGGGGAATCAGAGGTGGGGAATCCGGGGCGGGGAATCAGTGGCAGGGAATCAGAGGCCGGGAATAAAAGGCGGGGAATCAGAGCTGGGGAATCAGAGGCGGGGAATCAGAGTTGGGGAATCAGAGGAGGGGAATCAGATATGGGGAAACAGAGGCCGGAATCAGAGGCAGGGAAACAGAGGCGGAGAATCAGATATGGGGAATCAGATGCTGGGAATAAGAGGCCGGGAATCAGAGGTGGGGAATCAGAGTCTGGGAATCAGAGATGGGGATTCAGAGGTGGGGAATGAGATATGGAGAATCAGAGGCGGGGAATCAGGGGCGGGGAAACAGAGGTGGGGAATCAGATATGGGGAATCAGAGGTGGCGAATCAAAGGCGGTGAATCAGAGATGGGGAATCAGAGGCGGGGAATCAGAGGCAGGGAATCAGATGCGGGGATTCAGAGGCGGGGAATCAGAGCTGGCGAATGAGAGGCGGGGAATCAGAGGTGGGCAATCAGAGCCGGGGAATCAGATATGGGGAATCAGAGGCGGGGAATCAGAGGCGGGGAAACAGAGGCGGGGAATCAGATATGGGGAATCAGAGGTGGGGAATCAGAGGTTGTGAATCAGAGATGGGGAATCAAGGCGGGGAATCAGAGGGAGGGAATCAGACGCGGGGAATCAGAGGCGGGGATTCAGAGCTGGGGAATCAGAGGCGGGGAATCAGAGTTGGGGAATCAGAGGCAGGGAATCAGATATGGGGAATCAGAGGCGGGGAATCAGAGGCGGGGAAACAGAGGCGGGGAATCAGATATGGGGAATCAGAGGTGGGGAATCAGGGGCAGGGAATCAGTGGCAGGGAAACAGAGGCGGGGAATCTGAGGAGGGGAATCAGAGGCTGGGAATCAGACACGGGGAATCAGAGGCGGGGAATCAGAGATGGGGAATCAGAGGCGGGGAATCAGAGGCAGGGAATCGGATGCCGGGAATCAGAGGCGGGGAATAAGAGCTGGGGAATCAGAGGCGGGGAATCAGAGTTGGGGAATCAGAGGCGGGGAATCAGATATGGGGAAATAGAGGCGGGGAATCAGATATGGGGAATCAGAGGTGTGGAATCAGAGGTTGGGAATCAGAGGCAGGGAATCAGAGGCGGGGAAACAGAGGCGGGGAATCAGATATGGGGAATCAGAGGTGGCGAATCAAAGGCGGTGAAACAGAGATGGGGAATCAGAGGCGGGGAATCAGAGGCAGGGAATCAGAGCTGGGGAAACAGAGGCGGGGAATCAGATATGGGGAATCAGAGGTGGGGAATCAGGGGTGGGGAATCAGTGGCAGGGAATCAGAGGCCGGGAATAAAAGGCGGGGAATCAGAGCTGGGGAATCAGAGGCGGGGAATCAGAGTTGGGGAATCAGAGGAGGGGAATCAGATATGGGGAAACAGAGGCCGGGAATCAGAGGCAGGGAAACAGAGGCGGGGAATCAGATATGGGGAATCAGAGGTGGGGAATTAGAGGTTGCGAATCAGAGGCAGGGTATTAGAGTTGGGGAATCAGAGGCGGGGAATCAGATATGGGGAAACAGAGGTGGTGAATCAGAGGCGGGGAAACAGAGGCAGGGAATCAGATATGGGGAATCAGAGGCGGGAATCAGAGGTGGGGAATCATAGGCAGGGAATCGGATGTGCGGAATCAGAGATGGAGAATCAGAGGCCGGGAATGAGAGGTGGTGAATCAGATATGGGGAATCAGAGGTGGGGAATCAGAGGCAGTGAATCAGACGCGGGGAATCAGAGGTGGGCAATCAGAGGCGGGGAATCAGATATGGGGAATCAGAGGCGGGGAATCAGAGGCGGGGAAACAGAGGCGGGGAATCAGATATGGGGAATCAGAGGTGGGGCATCAGAGGTTGTGAATCACAGATGGGGAATTAGAGGCGGGGAATCAGAGGCAGGGAATCAGACTCGGGGAATCAGAGTCGGGGATTCAGAGCTGGGGAATCAGAAGCGGGGAATCAGAGTTGGGGAATCAGAGGCGGGGAATCAGATATGGGGAATCAGAGGCAGGGAATCAGAGGCGGGGAATCAGAGGCAGGGAATCAGACGCGGGGAATCTGAGGCGGGGAATCAGAGCTGGGGAATCAGAGGTGGGGAATCAGAGTTGGGGAATCAGAGGCAGGGAATTGGATGTGCGGAATCAGAGATGGGGAATCAGAGGTGGGGAATCAGAGGCGGTGAATCAGAGATGGGGAATCAGAGGCGGGGAATCAGAGGCAGGAAATCAGACACGGGGATTCAGAGGCTGGGAATCAGAGCTGGGGAATCAGAGGCGGGGAATCAGAGTTGGGGAATCAGAGGCGGGGAATCAGATATGGGGAAATAGAAGCGGGGAATCAGAGTTGGGGAATCAGAGGCGGGGAATCAGATATGGGGAAACAGAGGCGGGGAATCAGAGGCGGGAAAACAGAGGCGGGGAATTAGATATGGGGAATCAGAGGTGGGGAATCGGAGGTGGTGAATCAGAGATGGGGAATCAGAGGCGGGGAATCAGAGGCAGGGAATCGGACGCCGGGAATCAGAGGCGGGGAATCAGAGCTGGGGAATCAGAGGCGGGGAATCAGAGTTGGGGAATCAGAGGCGGGGAATCAGATATGGGGAAATAGAAGCGGGGAATCAGATATGGGGAATCAGAGGTGTGGAATCAGAGGTTGGGAATCAGAGGCAGGGAATAAGAGGCGTGGAAACAGAGGCGGGGAATCAGATATGGGGAATCAGAGGTGGCGAATCAAATGCGGTGAAACAGAGATGGGGAATCAGGGCAGGGAATCAGAGGCAGGGAATCAGAGCTGGGGAAACAGAGGTGGGGAATCAGATATGGGGAATCAGAGGTGGGGAATCCGGGGCGGGGAATCAGTGGCAGGGAATCAGAGGCCGGGAATAAAAGGCGGGGAATCAGAGCTGGGGAATCAGAGGCGGGGAATCAGAGTTGGGGAATCAGAGGAGGGGAATCAGATATGGGGAAACAGAGGCCGGAATCAGAGGCAGGGAAACAGAGGCGGAGAATCAGATATGGGGAATCAGATGCTGGGAATAAGAGGCCGGGAATCAGAGGAGGGGAATCAGAGTCTGGGAATCAGAGATGGGGATTCAGAGGCGGGGAATGAGATATGGAGAATCAGAGGCGGGGAATCAGGGGCGGGGAAACAGAGGTGGGGAATCAGATATGGGGAATCAGAGGTGGCGAATCAAAGGCGGTGAATCAGAGATGGGGAATCAGAGGCGGGGAATCAGAGGCAGGGAATCAGATGCGGGGATTCAGAGGCGGGGAATCAGAGCTGGCGAATGAGAGGCGGGGAATCAGAGGTGGGCAATCAGAGCCGGGGAATCAGATATGGGGAATCAGAGGCGGGGAATCAGAGGCGGGGAAACAGAGGCGGGGAATCAGATATGGGGAATCAGAGGTGGGGAATCAGAGGTTGTGAATCAGAGATGGGGAATCAAGGCGGGGAATCAGAGGGAGGGAATCAGACGCGGGGAATCAGAGGCGGGGATTCAGAGCTGGGGAATCAGAGGCGGGGAATCAGAGTTGGGGAATCAGAGGCAGGGAATCAGATATGGGGAATCAGAGGCGGGGAATCAGAGGCGGGGAAACAGAGGCGGGGAATCAGATATGGGGAATCAGAGGTGGGGAATCAGGGGCAGGGAATCAGTGGCAGGGAAACAGAGGCGGGGAATCTGAGGAGGGGAATCAGAGGCTGGGAATCAGACACGGGGAATCAGAGGCGGGGAATCAGAGATGGGGAATCAGAGGCGGGGAATCAGAGGCAGGGAATCGGATGCCGGGAATCAGAGGCGGGGAATAAGAGCTGGGGAATCAGAGGCGGGGAATCAGAGTTGGGGAATCAGAGGCGGGGAATCAGATATGGGGAAATAGAGGCGGGGAATCAGATATGGGGAATCAGAGGTGTGGAATCAGAGGTTGGGAATCAGAGGCAGGGAATCAGAGGCGGGGAAACAGAGGCGGGGAATCAGATATGGGGAATCAGAGGTGGCGAATCAAAGGCGGTGAAACAGAGATGGGGAATCAGAGGCGGGGAATCAGAGGCAGGGAATCAGAGCTGGGGAAACAGAGGCGGGGAATCAGATATGGGGAATCAGAGGTGGGGAATCAGGGGCGGGGAATCAGTGGCAGGGAATCAGAGGCCGGGAATAAAAGGCGGGGAATCAGAGCTGGGGAATCAGAGGCGGGGAATCAGAGTTGGGGAATCAGAGGAGGGGAATCAGATATGGGGAAACAGAGGCCGGGAATCAGAGGCAGGGAAACAGAGGCGGGGAATCAGATATGGGGAATCAGAGGTGGGGAATTAGAGGTTGCGAATCAGAGGCGGGGAATCAGAGGCGGGGAATCAGAGGCAGGGAATCGGTTGTGCGGAATCAGAGATGGGGAATCAGAGGTGGGGATTCAGAGGTGGTGAAACAGAGAAGGGGAATCAGAGGCTGGGAATCAGAGGCAGGGAATCAGACGCAGGGAATCAGAGGCGGGGAATCATAGCTGGCGAACTAGAGGAGGGGAATCAGAGTTGGGGAATCAGAGTCGGGGAATCAGATATGGGGAAACAGAGGCGGGGAATCAGAGGCGGGGAAACAGAGGCGGGTAATCAGATATGGGGAATCAGAGGTGGGGAATCAGAGGCAGGGAATCAGATGTGCGGAATCAGAGATGGGGAATCAGAGGCAGGGAATGAGAATCAGAAGCAGGGAATCAGAGGCCGGGAATCAGAGGCCGGAATCAGATGCTGGGAATCAGAGGCCTGGAATCAGAGGCGGGGAATCAGAGGCAGGGAATCTGATGTGGGGAATCAGAGGCGGGGAATCAGAGCTGGGGAATCAGAGGCAGGGTATTAGAGTTGGGGAATCAGAGGCGGGGAATCAGATATGGGGAAACAGAGGTGGGGAATCAGAGGCGGGGAAACAGAGGCAGGGTATCAGATATGGGGAATCAGAGGCGGGGAATCAGAGGTGGGGAATCATAGGCAGGGAATCGGATGTGCGGAATCAGAGATGGGGAATCAGAGGCCGGGAATGAGAGGTGGTGAATCAGATATGGGGAATCAGAGGCGGGGAATCAGAGGCAGGGAATCAGACGCGGGGAATCAGAGGTGGGCAATCATAGGCGGGGAATCAGATATGGGGAATCAGAGGCGGGGAATCAGAGGCGGGGAAACAGAGGCGGGGAATCAGATATGGGGAATCAGAGGTGGGGCATCAGAAGTTGTGAATCACAGATGGGGAATTAGAGGCGGGGAATCAGAGGCAGGGAATCAGACGCGGGGAATCAGAGGCGGGGATTCAGAGCTGGGGAATCAGAAGCGGGGAATCAGAGTTGGGGAATCAGAGGCGGGGAATCAGATATGGGGAATCAGAGGCAGGGAATCAGAGGCGGGGAATCAGAGGCAGGGAATCAGACGCGGGGAATCTGAGGCGGGGAATCAGAGCTGGGGAATCAGAGGTGGGGAATCAGAGTTGGGGAATCAGAGGCAGGGAATTGGATGTGCGGAATCAGAGATGGGGAATCAGAGGTGGGGAATCAGAGGCGGTGAATCAGAGATGGGGAATCAGAGGAGGGGAATCAGAGGCAGGAAATCAGACACGGGGATTCAGAGGCTGGGAATCAGACGGGGGGAATCAAAGGCGGGGAATCAAGCTGGGGAATATGAGGCAGGGAATCAGAGTTGGGGAATCAGAGGCGGGGAATCAGATATGGGGAATCAGAGGCAGGGAATCAGAGGCGGGGAATCAGATATGGGGAAACAGAGGCGGGGAATCAGAGGCGGGAAAACAGAGGCGGGGTATTAGATATGGGGAATCAGAGGTGGGGAATAAGAGG
Organism: Narcine bancroftii; assembly: GCF_036971445.1. NCBI lineage: Eukaryota > Metazoa > Chordata > Chondrichthyes > Torpediniformes > Narcinidae > Narcine > Narcine bancroftii. The sequence goes on along the minus strand of NC_091474.1, from coordinate 105,769,326 downwards.
TGGTGAATCAGAGATGGGGAATCAGAGGCGGGGAATCAGAGGCAGGGAATCGGACGCCGGGAATCAGAGGCGGGGAATCAGAGCTGGGGAATCAGAGGCGGGGAATCAGAGTTGGGGAATCAGAGGCGGGGAATCAGATATGGGGAAATAGAGGCGGGGAATCAGATATGGGGAATCAGAGGTTTGGAATCAGAGGTTGGGAATCAGAGGCAGGGAATCAGAGGCGGGGAAACAGAGGCGGGGAATCAGATATGGGGAATCAGAGGTGGCGAATCAAAGGCGGTGAAACAGAGATGGGGAATCAGGGCAGGGAATCAGAGGCAGGGAATCAGAGCTGGGGAAACAGAGGCGGGGAATCAGATATGGGGAATCAGAGGTGGGGAATCAGGGGCGGGGAATCAGTGGCAGGGAATCAGAGCTGGGGAATCAGAGGTGGGGAATCAGAGCTGGGGAAACAGAGGCGGGGAATCAGATATGGGGAATCAGAGGTGGGGAATCAGGGGTGGGGAATCAGTGGCAGGGAATCAGAGGCCGGGAATAAAAGGCGGGGAATCAGAGCTGGGGAATCAGAGGCGGGGAATCAGAGTTGGGGAATCAGAGGAGGGGAATCAGATATGGGGAAACAGAGGCCGGGAATCAGAGGCAGGGAAACAGAGGCGGGGAATCAGATATGGGGAATCAGAGGTGGGGAATTAGAGGTTGCGAATCAGAGGCGGGGAATCAGAGGCGGGGAATCAGAGGCAGGGAATCGGATGTGCGGAATCAGAGATGGGGAATCAGAGGTGGGGATTCAGAGGTGGTGAATCAGAGAAGGGAAATCAGAGGCTGGGAATCAGAGGCAGGGAATCAGACGCAGGGAATCAGAGGCGGGGAATCATAGCTGGCGAATTAGAGGAGGGCAATCAGAGTTGGGGAATCAGAGGCGGGGTATCAGATATGGGGAAACAGAGGCGGGGAATCAGAGGCGGGGAAACAGAGGCGGGGAATCAGATATGGGGAATCAGAAGTGGGGAATCAGAGGCAGGGAATCAGATGTGCGGAATCAGAGATGGGGAATCAGAGGCAGGGAATCAGAATCAGAAGCAGGGAATCAGAGGCCAGGAATGAGAGGCCGGAATCAGATGCTGCGAATCAGAGGCCTGGAATCAGAGGCGGGGAATCAGAGGCAGGGAATCAGATGCGGGAAATCAGAGGCCTGGAATCAGAGGCGGGGAATCAGAGGCAGGGAATCAGATGCGGGGAATCAGAGGCGGGGAATCAGAGCTGGGGAATCAGAGGCAGGGTATTAGAGTTGGGGAATTAGAGGCGGGGAATCAGATATGGGGAAACAGAGGTGGGGAATCAGAGGCGGGGAAACAGAGGCAGGGAATCAGATATGGGGAATCAGAGGCGGGGAATCAGAGGTGGGGAATCATAGGCAGGGAATCGGATGTGCGGAATCAGAGATGGGGAATCAGAGGCCGGGAATCAGAGGTGGTGAATCAGATATGGGGAATCAGAGGCGGGGAATCAGAGGCAGGGAATCAGACGCGGGGAATCAGAGGTGGGCAATCAGAGGCGGGGAATCAGATATGGGGAATCAGAGGCGGGGAATCAGAGGCGGGGAAACAGAGGCGGGGAATCAGATATGGGGAATCAGAGGTGGGGCATCAGAGGTTGTGAATCACAGATGGGGAATTAGAGGCGGGGAATCAGAGGCAGGGAATCAGACGCGGGGAATCAGAGGCGGGGATTCAGAGCTGGGGAATCAGAAGCGGGGAATCAGAGTTGGGGAATAAGAGGCGGGCAATCAGATATGGGGAATCAGAGGCAGGGAATCAGAGGCGGGGAATCAGAGGCAGGGAATCAGACGCGGGGAATCTGAGGCGGGGAATCAGAGATGGGGAATCAGAGGTGGGGAATCAGACTTGGGGAATCAGAGGCAGGGAATTGGATGTGCGGAATCAGAGATGGGGAATCAGAGGTGGGGAATCAGAGGCGGTGAATCAGAGATGGGGAATCAGAGGCGGGGAATCAGAGGCAGGAAATCAGACACGGGGATTCAGAGGCTGGGAATCAGACGGGGGGAATCAAAGGCGGGGAATCAAGCTGGGGAATATGAGGCAGGGAATCAGAGTTGGGGAATCAGAGGCGGGGAATCAGATATGGGGAATCAGAGGCAGGGAATCAGAGGCGGGGAATCAGATATGGGGAAACAGAGGCGGGGAATCAGAGGCGGGAAAACAGAGGCGGGGTATTAGATATGGGGAATCAGAGGTGTGGAATCAGAGGTGGTGAATTAGAGATGGGGAATCAGAGGCGGGGAATCAGAGGCAGGGTATCGGACGCCGGGAATCAGAGGCGGGGAATCAGAGCTGGGGAATCAGAGGCGGGGAATCAGAGTTGGGGAATCAGAGGCGGGGAATCAGATATGGGGAAAGAGAGGCGGGGAATCAGATATGGGGAATCAGAGGTGTGGAATCAGAGGTTGGGAATCAGAGGCAGGGAATCAGAGTCGGGGAAACAGAGGCGGGGAATCAGATATGGGGAATCAGAGGTGGCGAATCAAAGGCGGTGAAACAGAGATGGGGAATCAGGGCAGGGAATCAGAGGCAGGGAATCAGAGCTGGGGAAACAGAGGCGGGGAATCAGATATGGGGAATCAGAGGTGGGGAATCAGGGGCGGGGAATCAGTGGCAGGGAATCAGAGCTGGGGAATCAGAGGTGGGGAATCAGAGCTGGGGAATCAGAGGCGGGGAATCAGATATGGGGAATCAGAGGTGGGGAATCAGGGGCGGGGAATCAGTGGCAGGGAATCAGAGGCCGGGAATAAAAGGCGGGGAATCAGAGCTGGGGAATCAGAGGCGGGGAATCAGAGTTGGGGAATCAGAGGAGGGGAATCAGATATGGGGAAACAGAGGCCGGGAATCAGAGGCAGGGAAACAGAGGCGGGGAATCAGATATGGGGAATCAGAGGTGGGGAATTAGAGGTTGCGAATCAGAGGCGGGGAATCAGAGGCGGGGAATCAGAGGCAGGGAATCGGATGTGCGGAATCAGAGATGGGGAATCAGAGGTGGGGATTCAGAGGTGGTGAATCAGAGAAGGGAAATCAGAGGCTGGGAATCAGAGGCAGGGAATCAGACGCAGGGAATCAGAGGCGGGGAATCATAGCTGGCGAATTAGAGGAGGGCAATCAGAGTTGGGGAATCAGAGGCGGGGTATCAGATATGGGGAAACAGAGGCGGGGAATCAGAGGCGGGGAAACAGAGGCGGGGAATCAGATATGGGGAATCAGAGGTGGGGAATCAGAGGCAGGGAATCAGATGTGCGGAATCAGAGATGGGGAATCAGAGGCAGGGAATCAGAATCAGAAGCAGGGAATCAGAGGCCAGGAATGAGAGGCCGGAATCAGATGCTGGGAATCAGAGGCCTGGAATCAGAGGCGGGGAATCAGAGGCAGGGAATCAGATGCGGGAAATCAGAGGCCTGGAATCAGAGGCGGGGAATCAGAGGCAGGGAATCAGATGCGGGGAATCAGAGGCGGGGAATCAGAGCTGGGGAATCAGAGGCAGGGTATTAGAGTTGGGGAATTAGAGGCGGGGAATCAGATATGGGGAAACAGAGGTGGGGAATCAGAGGCGGGGAAACAGAGGCAGGGAATCAGATATGGGGAATCAGAGGCGGGGAATCAGAGGTGGGGAATCATAGGCAGGGAATCGGATGTGCGGAATCAGAGATGGGGAATCAGAGGCCGGGAATCAGAGGTGGTGAATCAGATATGGGGAATCAGAGGCGGGGAATCAGAGGCAGGGAATCAGACGCGGGGAATCAGAGGTGGGCAATCAGAGGCGGGGAATCAGATATGGGGAATCAGAGGCGGGGAATCAGAGGCGGGGAAACAGAGGCGGGGAATCAGATATGGGGAATCAGAGGTGGGGCATCAGAGGTTGTGAATCACAGATGGGGAATTAGAGGCGGGGAATCAGAGGCAGGGAATCAGACGCGGGGAATCAGAGGCGGGGATTCAGAGCTGGGGAATCAGAAGCGGGGAATCAGAGTTGGGGAATCAGAGGCGGGCAATCAGATATGGGGAATCAGAGGCAGGGAATCAGAGGCGGGGAATCAGAGGCAGGGAATCAGAGGTGGTGAATCAGATATGGGGAATCAGAGGCGGGGAATCAGAGGCAGTGAATCAGTCGCGGGGAATCAGAGGTGGGCAATCAGAGGCGGGGTATCAGATATGGGGAATCAGAGGTGTGGAATCAGAGGTTGGGAATCAGAGGCAGGGAATCAGTGGCGGAAAATCAGAGGCGGGGAATCAGAGGAAGGGAATCAGATGTGCGGAATCGGAGATGGGGAATCAAAGGCGGTGAAACAGAGAAGGGGAATCAGGGCAGGGAATCAGAGGCAGGGAATCAAACACGGGGAATCAGAGCTGGGGAATCAGAGGCGGGGAATCAGAGTTGGGAATCAGAGGCGGGGAATCAGAGGCGGGGAAACAGAGGCGGGGAATCAGATATGGGGAATCAGAGGCGGGGAATCCGAGGTTGGGAATCAGAGGCAGGGAATCAGTGGCGGAAAATCAGAGGCGGGGAATCAGAGGAAGGGAATCAGATGTGCGGAATCGGAGATGGGGAATCAGAGGCAGGGAATCAGAGGCAGGGAATCAGAGGCGGGGAATCAGAGGCCGGGAATCAGATATGGGGAAACAGAGGCGGGGAATCCGAGGCGGGGAAACAGAGGCGGGGAATCAGATATGGGGAATCAGAGGTGGGGAATCAGAGGTTGGGAATCAGAGGCAGGGAATCAGAGGCTTGGAATCAGATGCAGGGAATCAGATGCGGGGAATCAGAGGCGGGGAATCTGAGCTGGGGAATCAGAGGTGGGGAATCAGATTTGGGGAATCAGAGGCGGGGACTTAGATATTGGGAAACAGAGGCGGGGAATCAGAGGCGGGGAAACCCAGGCGGGGAATCAGATATGGGGAATCAGAGGTGGGGAATCAGAGGCAAGGAATCAGATGTGCGGAATCAGAGATGGGGAATCAGAGGCAGGGAATCAGAATCAGAAGCAGGGAATCAGAGGCCGGGAATCAGAGGCCGGAATCAGATGCTGGGAATCAGAAGCCTGGAATCAGAGGCGGGGAATCAGAGGCAGGGAATCAGATGCGGGGAATCAGAGGCGGGGAATCAGAGCTGGGGAATCAGAGGCGGGGATTCAGAGTTGGGGAATCAGAGGCGGGGAATCAGAGGCGGGGAAACAGAGGCGGGGAATCAGATATGGGGAATCAGAGGTGGGGCATCAGAGGTTGTGAATCACAGATGGGGAATTAGAGGCGGGGAATCAGAGGCAGGGAATCAGACTCGGGGAATCAGAGTCGGGGATTCAGAGCTGGGGAAACAGAGGCGGGGAATCAGATATGGGGAATCAGAGGTGGGGAATCAGGGGTGGGGAATCAGTGGCAGGGAATCAGAGGCCGGGAATAAAAGGCGGGGAATCAGAGCTGGGGAATCAGAGGCGGGGAATCAGAGTTGGGGAATCAGAGGAGGGGAATCAGATATGGGGAAACAGAGGCCGGGAATCAGAGGCAGGGAAACAGAGGCGGGGAATCAGATATGGGGAATCAGAGGTGGGGAATTAGAGGTTGCGAATCAGAGGCGGGGAATCAGAGGCGGGGAATCAGAGGCAGGGAATCGGATGTGCGGAATCAGAGATGGGGAATCAGAGGTGGGGATTCAGAGGTGGTGAATCAGAGAAGGGAAATCAGAGGCTGGGAATCAGAGGCAGGGAATCAGACGCAGGGAATCAGAGGCGGGGAATCATAGCTGGCGAATTAGAGGAGGGCAATCAGAGTTGGGGAATCAGAGGCGGGGTATCAGATATGGGGAAACAGAGGCGGGGAATCAGAGGCGGGGAAACAGAGGCGGGGAATCAGATATGGGGAATCAGAAGTGGGGAATCAGAGGCAGGGAATCAGATGTGCGGAATCAGAGATGGGGAATCAGAGGCAGGGAATCAGAATCAGAAGCAGGGAATCAGAGGCCAGGAATGAGAGGCCGGAATCAGATGCTGCGAATCAGAGGCCTGGAATCAGAGGCGGGGAATCAGAGGCAGGGAATCAGATGCGGGAAATCAGAGGCCTGGAATCAGAGGCGGGGAATCAGAGGCAGGGAATCAGATGCGGGGAATCAGAGGCGGGGAATCAGAGCTGGGGAATCAGAGGCAGGGTATTAGAGTTGGGGAATTAGAGGCGGGGAATCAGATATGGGGAAACAGAGGTGGGGAATCAGAGGCGGGGAAACAGAGGCAGGGAATCAGATATGGGGAATCAGAGGCGGGGAATCAGAGGTGGGGAATCATAGGCAGGGAATCGGATGTGCGGAATCAGAGATGGGGAATCAGAGGCCGGGAATCAGAGGTGGTGAATCAGATATGGGGAATCAGAGGCGGGGAATCAGAGGCAGGGAATCAGACGCGGGGAATCAGAGGTGGGCAATCAGAGGCGGGGAATCAGATATGGGGAATCAGAGGCGGGGAATCAGAGGCGGGGAAACAGAGGCGGGGAATCAGATATGGGGAATCAGAGGTGGGGCATCAGAGGTTGTGAATCACAGATGGGGAATTAGAGGCGGGGAATCAGAGGCAGGGAATCAGACGCGGGGAATCAGAGGCGGGGATTCAGAGCTGGGGAATCAGAAGCGGGGAATCAGAGTTGGGGAATCAGAGGCGGGCAATCAGATATGGGGAATCAGAGGCAGGGAATCAGAGGCGGGGAATCAGAGGCAGGGAATCAGACGCGGGGAATCTGAGGCGGGGAATCAGAGATGGGGAATCAGAGGTGGGGAATCAGACTTGGGGAATCAGAGGCAGGGAATTGGATGTGCGGAATCAGAGATGGGGAATCAGAGGTGGGGAATCAGAGGCGGTGAATCAGAGATGGGGAATCAGAGGCGGGGAATCAGAGGCAGGAAATCAGACACGGGGATTCAGAGGCTGGGAATCAGACGGGGGGAATCAAAGGCGGGGAATCAAGCTGGGGAATATGAGGCAGGGAATCAGAGTTGGGGAATCAGAGGCGGGGAATCAGATATGGGGAATCAGAGGCAGGGAATCAGAGGCGGGGAATCAGATATGGGGAAACAGAGGCGGGGAATCAGAGGCGGGAAAACAGAGGCGGGGTATTAGATATGGGGAATCAGAGGTGTGGAATCAGAGGTGGTGAATTAGAGATGGGGAATCAGAGGCGGGGAATCAGAGGCAGGGTATCGGACGCCGGGAATCAGAGGCGGGGAATCAGAGCTGGGGAATCAGAGGCGGGGAATCAGAGTTGGGGAATCAGAGGCGGGGAATCAGATATGGGGAAATAGAGGCGGGGAATCAGATATGGGGAATCAGAGGTGTGGAATCAGAGGTTGGGAATCAGAGGCAGGGAATCAGAGTCGGGGAAACAGAGGCGGGGAATCAGATATGGGGAATCAGAGGTGGCGAATCAAAGGCGGTGAAACAGAGATGGGGAATCAGGGCAGGGAATCAGAGGCAGGGAATCAGAGCTGGGGAAACAGAGGCGGGGAATCAGATATGGGGAATCAGAGGTGGGGAATCAGGGGCGGGGAATCAGTGGCAGGGAATCAGAGCTGGGGAATCAGAGGTGGGGAATCAGAGCTGGGGAATCAGAGGCGGGGAATCAGATATGGGGAATCAGAGGTGGGGAATCAGGGGCGGGGAATCAGTGGCAGGGAATCAGAGGCCGGGAATAAAAGGCGGGGAATCAGAGCTGGGGAATCAGAGGCGGGGAATCAGAGTTGGGGAATCAGAGGAGGGGAATCAGATATGGGGAAACAGAGGCCGGGAATCAGAGGCAGGGAAACAGAGGCGGGGAATCAGATATGGGGAATCAGAGGTGGGGAATTAGAGGTTGTGAATCAGAGGCGGGGAATCAGAGGCGGGGAATCAGAGGCAGGGAATCGGATGTGCGGAATCAGAGATGGGGAATCAGAGGTGGGGATTCAGAGGTGGTGAATCAGAGAAGGGAAATCAGAGGCTGGGAATCAGAGGCAGGGAATCAGACGCAGGGAATCAGAGGCGGGGAATCATAGCTGGCGAATTAGAGGAGGGCAATCAGAGTTGGGGAATCAGAGGCGGGGTATCAGATATGGGGAAACAGAGGCGGGGAATCAGAGGCGGGGAAACAGAGGCGGGGAATCAGATATGGGGAATCAGAGGTGGGGAATCAGAGGCAGGGAATCAGATGTGCGGAATCAGAGATGGGGAATCAGAGGCAGGGAATCAGAATCAGAAGCAGGGAATCAGAGGCCAGGAATGAGAGGCCGGAATCAGATGCTGGGAATCAGAGGCCTGGAATCAGAGGCGGGGAATCAGAGGCAGGGAATCAGATGCGGGAAATCAGAGGCCTGGAATCAGAGGCGGGGAATCAGAGGCAGGGAATCAGATGCGGGGAATCAGAGGCGGGGAATCAGAGCTGGAGAATCAGAGGCAGGGTATTAGAGTTGGGGAATTAGAGGCGGGGAATCAGATATGGGGAAACAGAGGTGGGGAATCAGAGGCGGGGAAACAGAGGCAGGGAATCAGATATGGGGAATCAGAGGCGGGGAATCAGAGGTGGGGAATCATAGGCAGGGAATCGGATGTGCGGAATCAGAGATGGGGAATCAGAGGCCGGGAATCAGAGGTGGTGAATCAGATATGGGGAATCAGAGGCGGGGAATCAGAGGCAGGGAATCAGACGCGGGGAATCAGAGGTGGGCAATCAGAGGCGGGGAATCAGATATGGGGAATCAGAGGCGGGGAATCAGAGGCGGGGAAACAGAGGCGGGGAATCAGATATGGGGAATCAGAGGTGGGGCATCAGAGGTTGTGAATCACAGATGGGGAATTAGAGGCGGGGAATCAGAGGCAGGGAATCAGACGCGGGGAATCAGAGGCGGGGATTCAGAGCTGGGGAATCAGAAGCGGGGAATCAGAGTTGGGGAATCAGAGGCGGGCAATCAGATATGGGGAATCAGAGGCAGGGAATCAGAGGCGGGGAATCAGAGGCAGGGAATCAGAGGTGGTGAATCAGATATGGGGAATCAGAGGCGGGGAATCAGAGGCAGTGAATCAGTCGCGGGGAATCAGAGGTGGGCAATCAGAGGCGGGGTATCAGATATGGGGAATCAGAGGTGTGGAATCAGAGGTTGGGAATCAGAGGCAGGGAATCAGTGGCGGAAAATCAGAGGCGGGGAATCAGAGGAAGGGAATCAGATGTGCGGAATCGGAGATGGGGAATCAAAGGCGGTGAAACAGAGAAGGGGAATCAGGGCAGGGAATCAGAGGCAGGGAATCAAACACGGGGAATCAGAGCTGGGGAATCAGAGGCGGGGAATCAGAGTTGGGAATCAGAGGCGGGGAATCAGAGGCGGGGAAACAGAGGCGGGGAATCAGATATGGGGAATCAGAGGCGGGGAATCCGAGGTTGGGAATCAGAGGCAGGGAATCAGTGGCGGAAAATCAGAGGCGGGGAATCAGAGGAAGGGAATCAGATGTGCGGAATCGGAGATGGGGAATCAGAGGCAGGGAATCAGAGGCAGGGAATCAGAGGCGGGGAATCAGAGGCCGGGAATCAGATATGGGGAAACAGAGGCGGGGAATCCGAGGCGGGGAAACAGAGGCGGGGAATCAGATATGGGGAATCAGAGGTGGGGAATCAGAGGTTGGGAATCAGAGGCAGGGAATCAGAGGCTTGGAATCAGATGCAGGGAATCAGATGCGGGGAATCAGAGGCGGGGAATCTGAGCTGGGGAATCAGAGGTGGGGAATCAGATTTGGGGAATCAGAGGCGGGGAGTTAGATATTGGGAAACAGAGGCGGGGAATCAGAGGCGGGGAAACCCAGGCGGGGAATCAGATATGGGGAATCAGAGGTGGGGAATCAGAGGCAAGGAATCAGATGTGCGGAATCAGAGATGGGGAATCAGAGGCAGGGAATCAGAATCAGAAGCAGGGAATCAGAGGCCGGGAATCAGAGGCCGGAATCAGATGCTGGGAATCAGAAGCCTGGAATCAGAGGCGGGGAATCAGAGGCAGGGAATCAGATGCGGGGAATCAGAGGCGGGGAATCAGAGCTGGGGAATCAGAGGCGGGGATTCAGAGTTGGGGAATCAGAGGCGGGGAATCAGAGGCGGGGAAACAGAGGCGGGGAATCAGATATGGGGAATCAGAGGTGGGGCATCAGAGGTTGTGAATCACAGATGGGGAATTAGAGGCGGGGAATCAGAGGCAGGGAATCAGACTCGGGGAATCAGAGTCGGGGATTCAGAGCTGGGGAATCAGAGCGGGGAATCAGAGTTGGGGAATCAGAGGCGGGGAATCAGATATGGGGAATCAGAGGCAGGGAATCAGAGGCGGGGAATCAGAGGCAGGGAATCAGACGCGGGGAATCTGAGGCGGGGAATCAGAGCTGGGGAATCAGAGGTGGGGAATCAGAGTTGGGGAATCAGAGGCAGGGAATTAGATGTGCGGAATCAGAGATGGGGAATCAGAGGTGGGGAATCAGAGGCGGTGAATCAGAGATGGGGAATCAGAGGCGGGGAATCAGAGGCAGGAAATCAGACACGGGGATTCAGAGGCTGGGAATCAGACGGGGGGAATCAAAGGCGGGGAATCAGAGCTGGGGAATCTGAGGCAGGGAATCAGAGTTGGGGATTCAGAGGCGGGGAATCAGATATGGGGAAACAGAGGCGGGGAATCAGAGGCGGGAAAACAGAGGCGGGGAATTAGATATGGGGAATCAGAGGTGGGGAATCAGAGGTGGTGAATCAGAGATGGGGAATCAGAGGCGGGGAATCAGAGGCAGGGAATCGGACGCCGGGAATCAGAGGCGGGGAATCAGAGCTGGGGAATCAGAGGCGGGGAATCAGAGGTGGTGAATCAGAGATGGGGAATCAGAGGCGGGGAATCAGAGGCAGGGAATCGGACGCCGGGAATCAGAGGCGGTGAATCAGAGCTGGGGAAACAGAGGCGGGGAATCAGATATGGGGAATCAGAGGTGGGGAATCAGGGGCGGGGAATCAGTGGCAGGGAATCAGAGGCCGGGAATAAAAGGCGGGAAATCAGAGCTGGGGAATCAGAGGCGGGGAATCAGAGTTGGGGAATCAGAGGAGGGGAATCAGATATGGGGAAACAGAGGCCGGGAATCAGAGGCAGGGTAACAGAGGCGGGGAATCAGATATGGGGAATCAGAGGTGGGGAATTAGAGGTTGCGAATCAGAGGCGGGGAAACAGAGGCGGGGAATCAAATATAGGGAATCAGAGGTGGGGAATCAGAGGTTGTGAATCAGAGATGGGGAATCAAGGCGGGGAATCAGAGGCAGGGAATCAGACGCGGGGAATCAGAGGCGGGGATTCAGAGCTGGGGAATCAGAGGCGGTGAATCAGAGTTGGGGAATCAGAGGCAGGGAATCAGATATGGGGAATCAGAGGCGTGGAATCAGAGGCGGGGAAACAGAGGCGGGGAATCAGATAAGGGGAATCAGAATTGGGGAATCAGGGGCAGGGAATCAGTGGCAGGGAATCAGAGGCGTGGAATCAGGAGCGGGGAATCAGAGGCAGGGAATGAGACACGGGGAATCGGAGGCGGGGAATCAGAGATGGGGAATCAGAGGCGGGGAATCAGAGGCAGGGAATCGGACTCCGGGAATCAGAGTTGGGGAATCAGAGCTGGGGAATCAGAGGCGGGGAATCAGAGTTGGGGAATCAGAGGCGGGGAATCAGATATGGGGAAATAGAGGCGGGGAATCAGATATGGGGAATCAGAGGTGTGGAATCAGAGGTTGGGAATCAGAGGCAGGGAATCAGAGTCGGGGAAACAGAGGCGGGGAATCAGATATGGGGAATCAGAGGTGGCGAATCAAAGGCGGTGAAACAGAGATGGGGAATCAGGGCAGGGAATCAGAGGCAGGGAATCAAACACGGGGAATCAGAGCTGGGGAATCAGAGGCGGGGAATCAGAGTTGGGAATCAGAGGCGGGGAATCAGAGGCGGGGAAACAGAGGCGGGGAATCAGATATGGGGAATCAGAGGTGGGGAATCCGAGGTTGGGAATCAGAGGCAGGGAATCAGAGGCGGGGAATCAGAGGCGGGGAATCAGAGGAAGGGAATCAGATGTGCGGAATCGGAGATGGGGAATCAGAGGCAGGGAATCAGAGGCGGGGAATCAGAGGCGGGGAATCAGAGGCCGGGAATCAGATATGGGAAAACAGAGGCTGGGAATCCGAGGCGGGGAAACAGAGGCGGGGAATCAGATATGGGGAATCAGAGTTGGGGAATCAGAGGTTGGGAATCAGAGGCAGGGAATCAGAGGCTTGGAATCAGATGCAGGGAATCAGATGCGGGGAATCAGAGGCGGGGAATCAGAGCTGGGGAATCAGAGGTGGGGAATCAGATTTGGGGAATCAGAGGCGGGGACTTAGATATTGGGAAACAGAGGCGGGGAATGAGAGGCGGGGAAACCCAGGCGGGGAATCAGATATGGGGAATCAGAGGTGGGGAATCAGAGGCAAGGAATCAGATGTGCGGAATAAGAGATGGGGAATCAGAGGCAGGGAATCAGAATCAGAAGCAGGGAATCAGAGGCCGGGAATCAGAGGCCGGAATCAGATGCTGGGAATCAGATGCCTGGAATCAGAGGCGGGGAATCAGAGGCAGGGAATCAGATGCGGGGAATCAGAGGCGGGGAATCAGAGCTGGGGAATCAGAGGTGGGGTATTAGAGTTGGGGAATCAGAGGCGGGGAATCAGATATGGGGAAACAGAGGTGGGGAATCAGAGGCGGGGAAACAGAGGCAGGGAATCAGATATGGGAAATCAGAGGTGGGGAATCAGAGATGGGGAATCAGAGGCGGTGAATCAGAGATGGGGAATCATAGGCGGGGAATCAGAGGCAGGAAATCAGACACGGGGATTCAGAGGCTGGGAATCAGACGGGGGGAATCAAAGGCGGGGAATCAGAGCTGGGGAATCAGAGGCAGGGAATCAGAGGCGGGGAATCAGATATGGGGAATCAGAGGCTGGGATTCAGAGGCGGGGAATCAGAGGCAGGGAATCAGACATGTGGAATCAGAGGTGGGGAATCAGAGATGGGGAATCAGAGGCGGGGAATCAGAGGCAGGGAATCAGACGCGGGGAATCTGAGGCGGGGAATCAGAGCTGGGGAATCAGAGGTGGGGAATCAGAGTTGGGGAATCAGAGGCAGGGAATCGGATGTGCGGAATCAGAGATGGGGAATCAGATGTGGGGAATCAGAGGAATCAGAGATGGGGAATCAGAGGCGGGGAATCAGAGGCAGGAAATCAGACACGGGGATTCAGAGGCTGGGAATCAGACGGGGGGAATCAAAGGCGGGGAATCAGAGCTGGGGAATCAGAGGCAGGGAATCAGAGTTGGGGATTCAGAGACGGGGAATCAGATATGGGGAAACAGAGGCGGGGAATCAGAGGCGGGCAAACAGAGGCGGGGAATTAGATATGGGGAATCAGAGGTGGGGAATCAGAGGTGGTGAATCAGTGATGGGGAATCACAGGCGGGGAATCAGAGGCAGGGAATAGAACGCAGGGAATCAGACGCAGGGAATCAGAGCTGGGGAATCAGAGGCGGGGAATCATAGTTGGGAATCAGAGGCGGGGAATCAGATATGGGGAAACAGAGGCGGGGAATCAGAGGCGGGGAAACAGAGGCGGGGAATCAGATATGGGGAATCGGATGCGGGGAATCAGAGGAGGGGAATCAGAGCTGGGGAATCAGAGGCGGGGAATCAGAGTTGGGGCATCAGAGGTGGGGAATTAGATATAGGGAAACAGAGGCGGGGAATCAGAGGCGGGGAAACAGAGGCGGGGAATCAGATATGGTGAATCAGAGGTGGGAATCAGAGGCAGGGAATCAGATGTGCGGAATCAGAGATGGGGAATCAGAGGCAGGGAATCAGAATCAGAAGCGGGGAATCAGAGGCCGGGAATCAGAGGCCGGGAATCAGATGCTGGGAATAAGAGGCCGGGAATCAGAGGTGGGGAATCAGAGTCCGGGAATCAGAGATGGGGATTCAGAGGCGGGGAATGAGATATAGAGAATCAGAGGCGGGGAATCAGAGGCCGGGAAACAGAGGTGGGGAATCAGATATGGGGAATCAGAGGTGGCGAATCAAAGGCGGTGAATCAGAGATGGGGAATCAGAGGCGGGGAATCAGAGGCAGGGAATCAGATGCGGGGAATCAGAGGCGGGGAATCAGAGCTGGCGAATCAGAGGCGGGGAATCAGAGGTGGGCAATCAGAGGCGGGGAATCAGATATGGGGAATCAGAGGCGGGGAATCAGAGGCGGGGAAACAGAGGCGGGGAATCAAATATAGGGAATCAGAGGAGGGGAATCAGAGGTTGTTAATCAGAGATGGGGAATCAAGGCGGGGAATCAGAGGCAGGGAATCAGACACGGGGAATCAGAGGCGGGGATTCAGAGCTGGGGAATCAGAGGCGGGGAATCAGAGTTGGGGAATCAGAGGCAGGGAATCTGATATGGGGAATCAGAGGCGGGGAATCAGAGGCGGGGAAACAGAGGCGGGGAATCAGATATGGGGAATCCAAGGCGGGGAATCAGAGGCAGGGAATAAGACGCGGGGAATCAGAGGCGGTGATTCAGAGCTGGGGAATCAGAGGCGGGGAATCAGTGTTGGGGAATCAGAGGCAGGGAATCAGATATGGGGAATCAGAGGCGGGGAATCAGAGGCCGGGAATCAGATATGGGGAAACAGAGGCGGGGAATCCGAGGCGGGGAAACAGAGGCGGGGAATCAGATATGGGGAATCAGAGGTGGGGAATCAGAGGCGGGGAATCAGAGGCGGGGAATCAGAGGAAGGGAATCAGATGTGCAGAATCGGAGATGGGGAATCAGAGGAAGGGAATCAGAGTCGGGGAAACAGAGGCGGGGAATCAGATATGTGGAATCAGAGGTGGCGAATCAAAGGCGGTGAAACAGAGATGGGGAATCAGGGCAGGGAATCAGAGGCAGGGAATCAAACACGGGGAATCAGAGCTGGGGAATCAGAGGCGGGGAATCAGAGTTGGGAATCAGAGGCGGGGAATCAGCGGCGGGGAAACAGAGGCGGGGAATCAGATATGGGGAATCAGAGGTGGGGAATCAGAGTTTGGGAATCAGAGGCAGGGAATCAGAGGCGGGGAATCAGAGGCGGGGAATCAGAGGAAGGGAATCAGATGTGCAGAATCGGAGATGGGGAATCAGAGGCAGGGAATCAGAGGCGGGGAATCAGAGGCGGGGAATCAGAGGCCGGGAATCAGATATGGGGAAACTGAGGCGGGGAATCCGAGGCGGGGAAACAGAGGCGGGGAATCAGATATGGGGAATCAGAGGTGGGGAATCAGAGGTTGGGAATCAGAGGCAGGGAATCAGAGGCTTGGAATCAGATGCAGGGAATCAGATGAGGGGCATCAGAGGCGGGGAATCAGAGCTGGGGAATCAGAGGTGGGGAATCAGATTTGGGGAATCAGAGGTGGGGACTTAGATATTGGGAAACAGAGGCGGGGAATCAGAGGCGGGGAAACAGAGGTGGGGAATCAGATATGGGGAATCAGAGGTGGGGAATCAGAGGCAGGGAATCAGATGTGCGGAATCAGAGATAGGGAATCAGAGGCAGGGAATCAGAATGAGAAGCAGGGAATCAGAGGCCGGGAATCAGAGGCCGGAATCAGATGATGGGAATCAGAGGCCTGGAATCAGAGGCGGGGAATCAGAGGCAGGGAATCAGATGCGGGGAATCAGAGGCGGGGAATCAGAGCTGGGGAATCGGAGGCGGGGTATTAGAGTTGGGGAATCAGATGCGGGGAATCAGATATGGGGAAACAGAGGTAGGGAATCAGAGGCGGGGAAACAGAGGCAGGGAATCAGATATGGGGAATCAGAGGCGGGGAATCAGAGGTGGGGAAACATAGGCAGGGAATCGGATGTGCGGAATCAGAGATGGGGAATCAGAGGCCGGGAATCAGAGGTGGTGAATCAGAGATGGGGAATCAGAGGCGGGGAATCAGAGGCAGGGTATCAGACGCGGGGAATCAGAGGTGGGCAATCAGAGGCGGGGAATCAGATATGGGTAATCAGAGGCAGGGAATCAGAGGTGGGGAAACAGAGGCGGGGAATCAGATATGGGGAATCAGAGGTGGGGCATCAGAGGTTGTGAATCACAGATGGGGAATAAGAGGCGGGGAATCAGAGGCAGGGAATCAGACGCGGGGAATCAGAGGCGGGGATTCAGAGCTGGGGAATCAGAAGCGGGGAATCAGAGTTGGGGAATCAGAGGCGGGGAATCAGATATGGGGAACCAGAGGCAGGGAATCAGAGGCGGGGAATCAGAGGCAGGGAATCAGACGCGGGGAATCTGAGGCGGGGAATCAGAGCTGGGGAATCAGAGGTGGGGAATCAGAGTTGGGGAATCAGAGGCAGGGAATTGGATGTGCGGAATCAGAGATGGGGAATCAGAGGTGGGGAATCAGAGGCGGTGAATCAGAGATGGGGAATCAGAGGCGGGGAATCAGAGGCAGGAAATCAGACACGGGGATTCAGAGGCTGGGAATCAGACGGGGGGAATCAAAGGCGGGGAATCAGAGCTGGGGAATCTGAGGCAGGGAATCAGAGTTGGGGATTCAGAGGCGGGGAATCAGATATGGGGAAACAGAGGCGGGGAATCAGAGGCGGGCAAACAGAGGCGGGGAATTAGATATGGGGAATCAGAGGTAGGGAATCAGAGGTGGTGAATCAGTGATGGGGAATCACAGGCGGGGAATCAGAGGCAGGGAATAGAACGCGGGGAATCAGAGGCAGGGAATCAGAGCTGGGGAATCAGAGGCGGGGAATCATAGTTGGGAATCAGAGGCGGGAATCAGATATGGGGAAACAGAGGCGGGGAATCAGAGGCGGGGAAACAGAGGCGGGGAATCAGATATGGGGACTCGGATGCAGGGTATCAGAGGCGGGGAATCAGAGCTGGGGAATCAGAGGCGGGGAATCAGAGTTGGGGCATCAGAGGTGGGGAATTAGATATACGGAAACAGAGGCGGGGAATCAGAGGCGGGGAAACAGAGGCGGGGAATCAGATATTGGGAATCAGAGGTGGGGAATCAGAGGCAGGGAATCAGATGTGCGGAATCAGAGATGGGGAATCAGAGGCAGGGAATCAGAAGCGGGGAATCAGAGGCCGGGAATCAGAGGCCGGGAATCAGATGCTGGGAATAAGAGGCCGGGAATCAGAGGAGGGGAATCAGAGTCCGGGAATCAGAGATGGGGATTCAGAGGCGGGGAATGAGATATGGAGAATCAGAGGCGGGGAATCAGAGGCGGGGAAACAGAGGTGGGGAATCAGATATGGGGAATCAGAGGTGGCGAATCAAAGGCAGTGAATCAGAGATGGGGAATCAGAGGCAGGGAATCAGAGGCAGGGAATCAGATGCGGGGAATCAGAGGCGGGGAATCAGAGCTGGCGAATCAGAGGCTGGGAATCAGAGGTGGGCAATCAGAGGCGGGGAATCAGATATGGGGAATCAGAGGCGGGGAATCAGAGGCGGGGAAACAGAGGCGGGGAATCAAATATAGGGAATCAGAGGTGGAGAATCAGAGGTTGTGAATCAGAGATGGGGAATCAAGGCGGGGAATCAGAGGCAGGGAATAAGACGCGGGGAATCAGATGCGGTGATTCAGAGCTGGGGAATCAGAGGCGGGGAATCAGAGTTGGGGAATCAGAGGCAGGGAATCAGATATGGGGAATCAGAGGCCGGGAATCAGATATGGGGAAACAGAGGCGGGGAATCCGAGGCGGGGAAACAGAGGCGGGGAATCAGATATGGGGAATCAGAGGTGGGGAATCAGAGGTTTGGAATCAGAGGCAGGGAATCAGAGGCTTGGAATCAGATGCAGGGTATCAGATGCGGGGAATCAGAGGCGGGGAATCAGAGCTGGGGAATCAGAGGTGGGGAATCAGATTTGGGGAGTCAGAGGTGGGGACTTAGATATTGGGAAACAGAGGCGGGGAATCAGAGGCGGGGAAACAGAGGCGGGGAATCAGATATGGTGAATCAGAGGTGGGGAATCAGAGGCAGGGAATCAGATGTGCGGAATCAGAGATGGGGAATCAGAGGAAGGGAATCAGAATCAGAAGCAGGGAATCAGAGGCCGGGAATCAGAGGCCGGAATCAGATGCTGGGAATCAGAGGCCTGGAATCAGAGGCGGGGAATCAGAGGCAGGGAATCAGATGCGGGGAATCAGAGGCGGGGAATCAGAGCTGGGGAATCAGAGGCGGGGTATTAGAGTTGGGGAATCAGAGGCGGGGAATCAGATATGGGGAAACAGAGGTGGGGAATCAGAGGCGGGGAAACAGAGGCAGGGAATCAGATATGGGGAATCAGAGGTGGGGCATCAGAGGTTGTGAATCACAGATGGGGAATCAGAGGCGGGGAATCAGAGGCAGGGAATCAGACACGGGGAATCAGAGGCGGGGATTCAGAGCTGGGGAATCAGAAGCGGGGAATCAGAGTTGGGGAATCAGAGGCGGGGAATCAGATATGGGGAATCAGAGGCAGGGAATCAGAGGCGGGGAATCAGAGGCAGGGAATCAGACGCGGGGAATCTGAGGCGGGGAATCAGAGCTGGGGAATCGGAGGTGGGGAATCAGAGTTGGGGAATCAGAGGCAGGGAATTGGATGTGCGGAATCAGAGAGGGGGAATCAGAGGTGGGGAATCAGAGGCGGTGAATCAGAGATGGGGAATCAGAGGCGGGGAATCAGAGGCAGGAAATCAGACTCGGGGATTCAGAGGCTGGGAATCAGACGGGGGGAATCAAAGGCGGGGAATCAGAGCTGGGGAATCTGAGGCAGGGAATCAGAGTTGGGGATTCAGAGGCGGGGAATCAGATATGGGGAAACAGAGGCGGGGAATCAGAGGCGGGCAAACAGAGGCGGGGAATTAGATATGGGGAATCAGAGGTAGGGAATCAGAGGTGGTGAATCAGTGATGGGGAATCACAGGCGGGGAATCAGAGGCAGGGAATAGAACGCGGGGAATCAGAGGCAGGGAATCAGAGCTGGGGAATCAGAGGACGGGATTCATAGTTGGGAATCAGAGGCAGGCATCAGATATGGGGAAACAGAGGCGGGGAATCAGAGGCGGTGAAACAGAGGCGGGGAATCAGATATGGGGAATCGGATGCAGGGAATCAGAGGCGGGGAATCAGAGCTGGGGAATCAGAGGCGGGGAATCAGAGTTGGGGCATCAGAGGTGGGGAATTAGATATAGGGAAACAGAGGCGGGGAATCAGAGGCGGGGAAACAGAGGCGGGGAATCAGATATGGGGAATCAGAGGTGGGGAATCAGAGCCAGGGAATCAGATGTGCGGAATCAGAGATGGGGAATAAGAGGCAGGGAATCAGAATCGGAAGCGGGGAATCAGAGGCCAGGAATCAGAGGCCGGGAATCAGATGCTGGGAATAAGAGCCCGGGAATCAGAGGTGGGGAATCAGATATGGGGAATCAGAGGTGGCGAATCAAAGGCGGTGAATCAGAGATAGGGAATCAGAGGCGGGGAATCAGAGGCAGGGAATCAGATGCGGGGAATCAGAGGCGGGGAATCAGAGCTGGCGAATCAGAGGCTGGGAATCAGAGGTGGGCAATCAGTGGCGGGGAATCAGATTTGGGGAATCAGAGGCGGGGAATCAGAGGTGGGGAAACAGAGGTGGGGAATCAAATATAGGGAATCAGAGGTGGGGAATCAGAGGTTGTGAATCAGAGATGGGGAATCAAGGCGGGGAATCAGAGGCAGGGAATCAGACGCGGGGAATCAGAGGCGGGGATTCAGAGCTGGGGAATCAGAGGCGGGGAATCAGAGTTGGGGAATCAGAGGCAGGGAATCAGATATGGGGAATCAGAGGCGGGGAATCAGAGGCGGGGAAACAGAGGCGGGGAATCAGATGTGGGGAATCAGAGGTGGGGAATCAGGGGCAGGGAATCAGTGGCAGGGAATCAGAGGCGGGGAATCAGAGGCGGGGAATCAAAGGCAGGGAATCAGACACGGGGAATCAGAGGCGGGGAATCAGAGATGGGGAATCAGAGGCAGGGAATCGTATGCCGGGAATCAGAGTCAGGGAATCAGAACTGGGGAATCAGAGGCGGGGAATCAGAGTTGGGGAATCAGAGGCGGGGAATCAGATATGGGGAAATAGAGGCGGGGAATCAGATATGGGGAATCAGAGGTGTGGAATCAGAGGTTGGGAATCAGAGGCAGGGAATCAGAGTCGGGGAAACAGAGGCGGGGAATCAGATATGGGGAATCAGAGGTGGCGAATCAAAGGCGGTGAAACAGAGATGGGGAATCAGGGCAGGGAATCAGAGGCAGGGAATCAAACACGTGGAATCAGAGCTGGGGAATCAGAGGCGGGGAATCAGAGTTGGGAATCAGAGGCGGGGAATCAGAGGCGGGGAAACAGAGGCGGGGAATCAGATATGGGGAATCAGAGGTGGGGAATCCGAGGTTGGGAATCAGAGGCAGGGAATCAGAGGCGGAAAATCAGAGGCGGGGAATCAGAGGAAGGGAATCAGATGTGCGGAATCGGAGATGGGGAATCAGAGGCAGGGAATCAGAGGCGGGGAATCAGAGGCCGGGAATCAGATATGGGGAAACAGAGGCGGGGAATCCGAGGCGGGGAAACAGAGGCGGGGAATCAGATATGGGGAATCAGAGGTGGGGAATCAGAGGTTGGGAATCAGAGGCAGGGAATCAGAGGCTTGGAATCAGATGCAGGGAATCAGATGCGGGGAATCAGAGGCGGGGAATCAGAGCTGGGGAATCAGAGGTGGGGAATCAGATTTGGGGAATCAGCGGCGGGGACTTAGATATTGGGAAACAGAGGCGGGGAATCAGAGGCGGGGAAACCCAGGCGGCGAATCAGATATGGGGAATCAGAGGTGGGGAATCAGAGGCAAGGAATCAGATGTGCGGAATCAGAGATGGGGAATCAGAGGCAGGGAATCAGAATCAGAAGCAGGGAATCAGAGGCCGGGAATCAGAGGCCGGAATCAGATGCTGGGAATCAGAGGCCTGGAATCAGAGGCGGGGAATCAGAGGCAGGGAATCAGATGCGGGGAATCAGAGGCGGGGAATCAGAGCTGGGGAATCAGAGGCGGGGTATTAGAGTTGGGGAATCAGAGGCGGGGAATCAGATATGGGGAAACAGAGGTGGGGAATCAGAGGCGGGGAAACAGAGGCAGGGAATCAGATATGGGGAATCAGAGGCGGGGAATCAGAGGTGGGGAATCATAGGCAGGGAATCGGATGTGCGGAATCAGAGATGGGGAATCAGAGGCTGGGAATCAGAGGTGGTGAATCAGAGATGGGGAATCAGAGGCGGGGAATCAGAGGCAGGGAATCAGACGCGGGGAATCAGAGGTGGGCAATCAGAGGCGGGGAATCAGATATGGGGAATCAGAGGCGGGGAATCAGAGGCGGGGAAACAGAGGTGGGGAATCAGATATGGGGAATCAGAGGTGGGGCATCAGAGGTTGTGAATCACAGATGGGGAATCAGAGGCGTGGAATCAGAGGCAGGGAATCAGACGCGGGGAATCAGAGGCGGGGATTTAGAGCTGGGGAATCAGAGGCTGGGAATCAGAGTTGGGGAATCAGAGGCGGGGAATCAGATATGGGGAATCAGAGGCAGGGAATCAGAGGCGGGAAAACAGAGGCGGGGAATCAGATATGGGGAATCAGAGGCGGGGAATCAGAGGCGGGGAATCAGAGATGGGGAATCAGAGGCGGGGAATCAGAGGCAGGGAATCGGATGCCGGGAATCAGAGGCGGGAAATCAGAGCTGGGGAATCAGAGGCGGGGAATCAGAGTTGGGGAATCAGAGGCGGCGAAGCAGATATGGGGAAATAGAGGCGGGGAATCAGATATGGGGAATCAGAGGCTGGGAATCAGAGGGGGGGAAACAGAGGCGGGAATAAGATATGGGGAATCAGAGGTGGGGAATCAGGGGCGGGGAATCAGTGACAGGGAATCAGAGGCGGGGAATCAGAGGCGGGGAATCACAGGCAGGGAATCAGACGCGGGGAATCAGAGGCGGGGAATCAGAGCTGGGGAATCAGAGGCGGGGAATCAGAGGCGGGGAATCACAGGCAGGGAATCAGACGCGGGGAATCAGAGGCGGGGAATCAAATATAGGTAATCAGAGGTGGGGAATCAGAGGTTGAGAATCAGAGATGGGGAATCATGGCGGGGAATCAGAGGCAGGGAATCAGACGCGGGGAATCAGAGGCGGGGATTCAGAGCTGGGGAATCAGAGGCGGTGAATCAGAGTTGGGGAATCAGAGGCAGGGAATCAGATATGGGGAATCAGAGGTGGCGAATCAGAGGCGGGGAAACAGATGCGGGGAATCAGATATGGGGAATCAGAATTGGGGAATCAGGGGCAGGGAATCAGTGGCAGGGAATCAGAGGCGGGGAATCAGAGGCGGGGAATCAGAGGCAGGGAATCAGACACGAGGAATCATAGGCGGGGAATCAGAGATGGGGAATCAGAGGCGGGGAATCAGAGGCAGGGAATCGGACTCCGGGAATCAGAGTCGGGGAATCAGAGCTGGGGAATCAGAGGCGGGGAATCAGAGTTGGGGAATCAGAGGCGGGGAATCAGATATGGGGAAATAGAGGCGGGGAATCAGATATGGGGAATCAGAGGTGTGGAATCAGAGGTTGGGAATCAGAGGCAGGGAATCAGAGTCGGGGAAACAGAGGTGGGTAATCAGATATGGGGAATCAGAGGTGGCGAATCAAAGGCGGTGAAACAGAGATGGGGAATCAGGGCAGGGAATCAGAGGCAGGGAATCAAACACGGGGAATCAGAGCTGGGGAATCAGAGGCGGGGAATCAGAGTTGGGAATCAGAGGCGGGGAATCAGAGGCGGGGAAACAGAGGCGGGGAATCAGATATGGGGAATCAGAGGGGGGGAATCCGAGGTTGGGAATCAGAGGCAGGGAATCAGAGGCGGGGAATCAGAGGCGGGGAATCAGAGGAAGGGAATCAGATGTGCGGAATCGGAGATGGGGAATCAGAGGCAGGGAATCAGAGGCGGGGAATCAGAGGCGGGGAATCAGATGCCGGGAATCAGATATGGGGAAACAGAGGCGGGGAATCCGAGGCGGGGAAACAGAGGCGGGGAATCAGATATGGGGAATCAGAGGTGGGGAATCAGAGGTTGGGAATCAGAGGCAGGGAATCAGAGGCTTGGAATCAGATGCAGGGAATCAGATGCGGGGAATCAGAGGCGGGGAATCAGAGCTGGGGAATCAGAGGTGGGGAATCAGATTTGGGGAATCAGAGGCGGGGACTTAGATATTGGGAAACAGAGGCGGGGAATCAGAGGCGGGGAAACCCAGGCGGGGAATCAGATATGGGGAATCAGAGGTGGGGAATCAGAGGCAAGGAATCAGATGTGCGGAATCAGAGATGGGGAATCAGAGGCAGGGAATCAGATGCGGGGAATCAGAGGCGGGGAATCAGAGCTGGGGAATCAGAGGCGGGGTATTAGAGTTGGGGAATCAGAGGCGGGGAATCAGATATGGGGAAACAGAGGTGGGGAATCAGAGGCGGAGAAACAGAGGCAGGGAATCAGATATGGGGAATCAGAGGCGGGGAATCAGAGGTGGGGAATCATAGGCAGGGAATCGGATGTGCGGAATCAGAGATGGGGAATCAGAGGCTGGGAATCAGAGGTGGTGAATCAGAGATGGGGAATCAGAGGCGGGGAATCAGAGGCGGGGAATCAGACGCGGGGAATCAGAGGTGGGCAATCAGAGGCGGGGAATCAGATATGGGGAATCAGAGGCGGGGAATCAGAGGCGGGGAAACAGAGGCGGGGAATCAGATATGGGGAATCAGAGGTGGGGCATCAGAGGTTGTGAATCACAGATGGGGAATCAGAGGCGGGGAATCAGAGGCAGGGAATCAGACGCAGGGAATCAGAGGCGGGAATTCAGAGCTGGGGAATCAGAGGCGGGGAATCAGAGTTGGGGAATCAGAGGCGGGGAATCAGATATGGGGAATCAGAGGCAGGGAATCAGAGGCGGGAAAACAGAGGCGGGGAATCAGATATGGGGAATCAGAGGCGGGGAATCAGAGGCAGGGAATCAGACACGGGGAATCAGAGGCGGGGAATCAGAGATGGGGAATCAGAGGCGGGGAATCAGAGGCAGGGAATCGGATGCCGGGAATCAGAGGCGGGAAATCAGAGGCAGGAAATCAGACAGGGATTCAGAGGCTGGGAATCAGACGGGGGGAATCAAAGGCGGGGAATCAGAGCTGGTGAATCAGAGGCAGGGAATCAGAGTTGGGGATTCAGAGGCGGGGAATCAGATATGGGGAAACAGAGGCGGGGAATGAGAGGCGGGCAAGCAGAGGCGGGGAATTAGATATGGGGAATCAGAGGTGGGAAATCAGAGGTGGTGAATCAGAGATGGGGAATCACAGGCGGGGAATCAGAGGCAGCGAATAGAACGCGGGGAATCAGAGGCAGGGAATCAGAGCTGGGGAATCAGAGGCGGGGAATCAGATATGGGGAAACAGAGGCGGGGAATCAGAGGTGGGGAAACAGAGGCGGGGAATCAGACATGGGGAATCGGATGCGGGGAATCAGAGGCGGGGAATCAGAGCTGGGGAATCAGAGGTGGGGAATCAGAGTTGGGGCATCAGAGGTGGGGAATTAGATATGGGGAAACAGAGGCGGGGAATCAGAGGCTGGGAAACAGAGGCAGGGAATCAGATATGGGGAATCAGAGGTGGGGAATCAGAGGCAGGGAATCAGATGTGCGGAATCAGAGATGGGGAATCAGAGGCAGGGAATCAGAATCAGAAGCGGGGAATCAGAGGCCGGGAATCAGAGGCCGGGAATCAGATGCTGGTAATAAGAGGCCGGGAATCAGAGGTGGGGAATCAGAGTCTGGGAATCAGAGATGGGGATTCAGAGGTGGGGAATGAGATATGGAGAATCAGAGGCGGGGAATCAGAGGCGGGGAAACAGAGGTGGGGAATCAGATATGGGGAAATAGAGGCGGGGAATCAGATATGGGGAATCAGAGGTGTGGAATCAGAGGTTGGGAATCAGAGGCAGGGAATCAGATCGGGGAACCAGAGGCGGGTAATCAGATATGGGGAATCAGAGGTGGCGAATCAAAGGCGGTGAAACAGAGATGGGGAATCAGGGCAGGGAATCAGAGGCAGGGAATCAAACACGGGGAATCAGAGCTGGGGAATCAGAGGCAGGGAATCAGAGATGGGAATCAGAGGCAGGGAATCAGAGGCGGGGAAACAGAGGCGGGGAATCAGATATGGGGAATCAGAGGTGGGGAATCCGAGGTTGGGAATCAGAGGCAGGGAATCAGAGGCGAAGAATCAGAGGCGGGGAATCAGAGGAAGGGAATCAGATGTGCGGAATCGGAGATGGGGAATCAGAGGCAGGGAATCAGAGGCGGGGAATCAGAGGCGGGGAATCAGAGGCCGGGAATCAGATATGGGGAAACAGAGGCGGGGAATCCGAGGCGGGGAAACAGAGGCGGGGAATCAGATATGGGGAATCAGAGGTGGGGAATCAGAGGTTGGGAATCAGAGGCAGGGAATCAGAGGCTTGGAATCAGATGCAGGGAATCAGATGCGGGGAATCAGAGGCGGGGAATCAGAGCTGGGGAATCAGAGGTGGGGAATCAGATTTGGGGAATCAGAGGCGGGGACTTAGATATTGGGAAACAGAGGCGGGGAATCAGATATGGGGAATCAGAGGTGGGGAATCAGAGGCAAGGAATCAGATGTGCGGAATCAGAGATGGGGAATCAGAGGCAGGGAATCAGAATCAGAAGCAGGGAATCAGAGGCCGGGAATTAGAGGCCGGAATCAGATGCTGGGAATCAGAGGCCTGGAATCAGAGGCGGGGAATCAGAGGCAGGGAATCAGATGCGGGGAATCAGAGGCGGGGAATCAGATCTGGGGAATCAGAGGCGGGGTATTAGAGTTGGGGAATCAGAGGCGGGGAATCAGATATGGGGAAACAGAGGTGGGGAATCAGAGGCGGGGAAACAGAGGCAGGGAATCAGATATGGGGAATCAGAGGCGGGGAATCAGAGGTGGGGAATCTAAGGCAGGGAATCGGATGTGCGGAATCAGAGATGGGGAATCAGAGGCTGGGAATCAGAGGTGGTGAATCAGAGATGGGGAATCAGAGGCGGGAATCAGAGGCGGGGAATCAGACGCGGGGAATCAGAGGTGGGCAATCAGAGGCGGGGAATCAGATATGGGGAATCAGAGGCGGGGAATCAGAGGCGGGGAAACAGAGGCGGGGAATCAGATATGGGGAATCAGAGGTGGGGCATCAGAGGTTGTGAATCACAGATGGGGAATCAGAGGCGGGGAATCAGAGGCAGGGAATCAGACGCGGGGAATCAGAGGCGGGGATTCAGAGCTGGGGAATCAGAGGCGGGGAATCAGAGTTGGGGAATCAGAGGCGGGGAATCAGATATGGGGAATCAGAGGCAGGGAATCAGAGGCGGGAAAACAGAGGCGGGGAATCAGATATGGGGAATCAGAGGCGGGGAATCAGAGGCAGGGAATCAGACACGGGGAATCAGAGGCGGGGAATCAGAGATGGGGAATCAGAGGCGGGGAATCAGAGGCAGGGAATCGGATGCCGGGAATCAGAGGCGGGAAATCAGAGCTGGGGAATCAGAGGCGGGGAATCAGAGTTGGGGAATCAGAGGCAGCGAAGCAGATATGGGGAAATAGAGGCGGGGAATCAGATATGGGGAATCAGAGGCGGGGAATTAGATATGGGGAATCAGAGGCTGGGAATCAGAGGGGGGGAAACAGAGGCGGGGAATAAGATATGGGGAATCAGAGGTGGGGAATCAGGGGCGGGGAATCAGTGGCAGGGAACAGGAGGCGGGGAATCAGAGGCGGGGAATCAAAGGAAGGGAATCAGGCACGGGGAATCAGAGGTGGGGAATCAGAGATGGGGAATCAGAGGCGGGGAATCACAGGCAGGGAATCAGACGCGGGGAATCAGAGGCGGGGAATCAGAGCTGGGGAATCAGAGGTGGGGAATCAGAGTCGGGGAATCAGAGGCAGGGAATCGGTTGTGCGGAATCAGAGATGGGGAATCAGATGTGGGGAATCAGAGGCAGTGAATCAGAGATGGGGAATCAGAGGCGGGGAATCAGAGGCAGGAAATAAGACAGGGATTCAGAGGCTGGGAATCAGACGGGGGGAATCAAAGGCGGGGAATCAGAGCTGGTGAATCAGAGGCAGGGAATCAGAGTTGGGGATTCAGAGGCGGGGAATCAGATATGGGGAAACAGAGGCGGGGAATGAGAGGCGGGCAAGCAGAGGCGGGGAATTAGATATGGGGAATCAGAGGTGGGAAATCAGAGGTGGTGAATCAGAGATGGGGAATCACAGGCGGGGAATCAGAGGCAGCGAATAGAACGCGGGGAATCAGAGGCAGGGAATCAGAGCTGGGGAATCAGAGGCGGGGAATCAGATATGGGGAAACAGAGGCGGGGAATCAGAGGCGGGGAAACAGAGGCGGGGAATCAGACATGGGGAATCGGATGCGGGGAATCAGAGGCGGGGAATCAGAGCTGGGGAATCAGAGGTGGGGAATCAGAGTTGGGGCATCAGAGGTGGGGAATTAGATATGGGGAAACAGAGGCGGGGAATCAGAGGCGGGGAAACAGAGGCGGGGAATCAGATATGGGGAATCAGAGGTGGGGAATCAGAGGCAGGGAATCAGATGTGCGGAATCAGAGATGGGGAATCAGAGGCAGGGAATCAGAATCAGAAGCGGGGAATCAGAGGCCGGGAATCAGAGGCCGGGAATCAGATGCTGGGAATAAGAGGCCGGGAATCAGAGGTGGGGAATCAGAGTCTGGGAATCAGAGATGGGGATTCAGAGGCGGGGAATGAGATATGAAGAATCAGAGGCGGGGAATCAGAGGCGGGGAAACAGAGGTGGGGAATCAGATATGGGGAATCAGAGGTGGCGAATCAAAGGCGGTGAATCAGAGATGGGGAATCAGAGGCGGGGAATCAGAGGCAGGGAATCAGATGCGGGGATTCAGAGGCGGGGAATCAGAGCTGGCGAATCAGAGGCGGGGAATCAGAGGTGGGCAATCAGAGCCGGGGAATCAGATATGGGGAATCAGAGGCGGGGAAACAGAGGCGGGGAATCAGATATGGGGAATAAGAGGTGGGGAATCAGAGGTTGTGAATCAGAGATGGGGAATCAAGGCGGGGAATCAGAGGGAGGGAATCAGACGCGGGGAATCAGAGGCGGGGATTCAGAGCTGGGGAATCAGAGGCGGGGAATCAGAGTTGGGGAATCAGAGGCAGGGAATCAGATATGGGGAATCAGAGGCGGGGAATCAGAGGCGGGGAAACAGAGGCGGGGAATCAGATATGGGGAATCAGAGGTGGGGAATCAGGGGCAGGGAATCAGTGGCAGGGAATCAGAGGCGGGGAATCTGAGCCGGGGAATCAGAGGCAGGGAATCAGACACGGGGAATCAGAGGCGGGGAATCAGAGATGGTGAATCAGAGGCGGGGAATCAGAGGCAGGGAATCGGACGCCGGGAATCAGAGGCGGGGAATCAGAGCTGGGGAATCAGAGGCGGGGAATCAGAGTTGGGGAATCAGAGGCGGGCAATCAGATATGGGGAAATAGAGGCGGGGAATCAGATATGGGGAATAAGAGGTGTGGAATCAGAGGTTGGGAATCAGAGGTAGGGAATCAGAGGCGGGGAAACAGAGGCGGGGAATCAGATATGGGGAATCAGAGGTGGCGAATCAAAGGCGGTGAAACAGAGATGGGGAATCAGGGCAGGGAATCAGAGGCAGGGAATCAGAGCTGGGGAAACAGAGGCGGGGAATCAGATATGGGGAATCAGAGGTGGGGAATCAGGGGCGGGGAATGAGTGGCAGGGAATTAGAGCTGGGGAATCAGAGGTGGGGAATCAGAGCTGGGGAAACAGAGGCGGGGAATCAGATATGGGGAATCAGAGGTGGGGAATCAGGGGCGGGGAATCAGTGGCAGGGAATCAGAGGCCGGGAATAAAAGGCGGGGAATCAGAGCTGGGGAATCAGAGGCGGGGAATCAGAGTTGGGAATCAGAGGCGGGGAATCAGAGGCGGTGAAACAGAGATGGGGAATCAGGGCAGGGAAACAGAGGCGGGGAATCAGATATGGGGAATCAGAGGTGGGGAATTTGAGGTTGCGAATCAGAGGCGGGGAATCAGAGGCGGGGAATCAGAGGCAGGGAATCGGATATGGGGAATCAGAGGTGGGGATTCAGAGGTGGTGAATCAGAAAAGGGGAATCAGAGGCTGGGAATCAGAGGCAGGGAATCAGACGCAGGGAATCAGAGGTGGGGAATCATAGCTGGCGAATTAGTGGAGGGGAATCAGAGTTGGGGAATCAGAGGCGGGGAATCAGATATGGGGAAACAGAGGCGGGGAATGAGAGGCGGGCAAGCAGAGGCGGGGAATTAGATATGGGGAATCAGAGGTGGGAAATCAGAGGTGGTGAATCAGAGATGGGGAATCACAGGCGGGGAATCAGAGGCAGCGAATAGAACGCGGGGAATCAGAGGCAGGGAATCAGAGCTGGGGAATCAGAGGCGGGGAATCAGATATGGGGAAACAGAGGCGGGGAATCAGAGGCGGGGAAACAGAGGCGGGGAATCAGACATGGGGAATCGGATGCGGGGAATCAGAGGCGGGGAATCAGAGCTGGGGAATCAGAGGTGGGGAATCAGAGTTGGGGCATCAGAGGTGGGGAATTAGATATGGGGAAACAGAGGCGGGGAATCAGAGGCGGGGAAACAGAGGCAGGGAATCAGATATGGGGAATCAGAGGTGGGGAATCAGAGGCAGGGAATCAGATGTGCGGAATCAGAGATGGGGAATCAGAGGCAGGGAATCAGAATCAGATGCTGGGAATAAGAGGCCGGGAATCAGAGGTGGGGAATCAGAGTCTGGGAATCAGAGATGGGGATTCAGAGGTGGGGAATGAGATATGGAGAATCAGAGGCGGGGAATCAGAGGCGGGGAAACAGAGGTGGGGAATCAGATATGGGGAAATAGAGGCGGGGAATCAGATATGGGGAATCAGAGGTGTGGAATCAGAGGTTGGGAATCAGAGGCAGGGAATCAGATCGGGGAAACAGAGGCGGGTAATCAGATATGGGGAATCAGAGGTGGCGAATCAAAGGCGGTGAAACAGAGATGGGGAATCAGGGCAGGGAATCAGAGGCAGGGAATCAAACACGGGGAATCAGAGCTGGGGAATCAGAGGCGGGGAATCAGAGTTGGGAATCAGAGGCGGGGAATCAGAGGCGGGGAAACAGAGGCGGGGAATCAGATATGGGGAATCAGAGGTGGGGAATCCGAGGTTGGGAATCAGAGGCAGGGAATCAGAGGCGGGGAATCAGAGGCGGGGAATCAGAGGAAGGGAATCAGATGTGCGGAATCGGAGATGGGGAATCAGAGGCAGGGAATCAGAGGCGGGGAATCAGAGGCGGGGAATCAGAGGCCGGGAATCAGATATGGGGAAACAGAGGCGGGGAATCCGAGGCGGGGAAACAGAGGCGGGGAATCAGATATGGGGAATCAGAGGTGGGGAATCAGAGGTTGGGAATCAGAGGCAGGGAATCAGAGGCTTGGAATCAGATGCAGGGAATCAGATGCGGGGAGTCAGAGGCGGGGAATCAGAGCTGGGGAATCAGAGGTGGGGAATCAGATTTGGGGAATCAGAGGCGGGGACTTAGATATTGGGAAACAGAGGCGGGGAATCAGAGGCGGGGAAACCCAGGCAGGGAATCACATATGGGGAATCAGAGGTGGGGAATCAGAGGCAAGGAATCAGATGTGCGGAATCAGAGGCGGGGAATCAGAGGCAGGGAATCAGATGCGGGGAATCAGAGGCGGGGAATCAGAGATGGGGAATCAGAGGCGGGGTATTAGAGTTGGGGAATCAGAGGCGGGGAATCAGATATGGGGAAACAGAGGTGGGGAATCAGAGGCGGGGAAACAGAGGCAGGGAATCAGATATGGGGAATCAGAGGCGGGGAATCAGAGGTGGGGAATCTAAGGCAGGGAATCGGATGTGCGGAATCAGAGATGGGGAATCAGAGGCTGGGAATCAGAGGTGGTGAATCAGAGATGGGGAATCAGAGGCGGGAATCAGAGGCGGGGAATCAGACGCGGGGAATCAGAGGTGGGCAATCAGAGGCGGGGAATCAGATATGGGGAATCAGAGGCGGGGAATCAGAGGCGGGGAAACAGAGGCGGGGAATCAGATATGGGGAATCAGAGGTGGGGCATCAGAGGTTGTGAATCACAGATGGGGAATCAGAGGCGGGGAATCAGAGGCAGGGAATCAGACGCGGGGAATCAGAGGCGGGGATTCAGAGCTGGGGAATCAGAGGCGGGGAATCAGAGTTGGGGAATCAGAGGCGGGGAATCAGATATGGGGAATCAGAGGCAGGGAATCAGAGGCGGGAAAACAGAGGCGGGGAATCAGATATGGGGAATCAGAGGCGGGGAATCAGAGGCAGGGAATCAGACACGGGGAATCAGAGGCGGGGAATCAGAGATGGGGAATCAGAGGCGGGGAATCAGAGGCAGGGAATCGGATGCCGGGAATCAGAGGCGGGAAATCAGAGCTGGGGAATCAGAGGCGGGGAATCAGAGTTGGGGAATCAGAGGCGGCGAAGCAGATATGGGGAAATAGAGGCGGGGAATCAGATATGGGGAATCAGAGGCGGGGAATTAGATATGGGGAATCAGAGGCTGGGAATCAGAGGGGGGGAAACAGAGGCGGGGAATAAGATATGGGGAATCAGAGGTGGGGAATCAGGGGCGGGGAATCAGTGGCAGGGAACAGGAGGCGGGGAATCAGAGGCGGGGAATCAAAGGAAGGGAATCAGGCACGGGGAATCAGAGGTGGGGAATCAGAGATGGGGAATCAGAGGCGGGGAATCACAGGCAGGGAATCAGACGCGGGGAATCAGAGGCGGGGAATCAGAGCTGGGGAATCAGAGGTGGGGAATCAGAGTCGGGGAATCAGAGGCAGGGAATCGGTTGTGCGGAATAAGAGATGGGGAATCAGATGTGGGGAATCAGAGGCAGTGAATCAGAGATGGGGAATCAGAGGCGGGGAATCAGAGGCAGGAAATAAGACAGGGATTCAGAGGCTGGGAATCAGACGGGGGGAATCAAAGGCGGGGAATCAGAGCTGGTGAATCAGAGGCAGGGAATCAGAGTTGGGGATTCAGAGGCGGGGAATCAGATATGGGGAAACAGAGGCGGGGAATGAGAGGCGGGCAAGCAGAGGCGGGGAATTAGATATGGGGAATCAGAGGTGGGAAATCAGAGGTGGTGAATCAGAGATGGGGAATCACAGGCGGGGAATCAGAGGCAGCGAATAGAACGCGGGGAATCAGAGGCAGGGAATCAGAGCTGGGGAATCAGAGGCGGGGAATCAGAGGCGGGGAAACAGAGGCGGGGAATCAGACATGGGGAATCGGATGCGGGGAATCAGAGGCGGGGAATCAGAGCTGGGGAATCAGAGGTGGGGAATCAGAGTTGGGGCATCAGAGGTGGGGAATTAGATATGGGGAAACAGAGGCGGGGAATCAGAGGCGGGGAAACAGAGGCGGGGAATCAGATATGGGGAATCAGAGGTGGGGAATCAGAGGCAGGGAATCAGATGTGCGGAATCAGAGATGGGGAATCAGAGGCAGGGAATCAGAATCAGAAGCGGGGAATCAGAGGCCGGGAATCAGAGGCCGGGAATCAGATGCTGGGAATAAGAGGCCGGGAATCAGAGGTGGGGAATCAGAGTCTGGGAATCAGAGATGGGGATTCAGAGGCGGGGAATGAGATATGGAGAATCAGAGGCGGGGAATCAGAGGCGGGAAAACAGAGGTGGGGAATCAGATATGGGGAATCAGAGGTGGCGAATCAAAGGCGGTGAATCAGAGATGGGGAATCAGAGGCGGGGAATCAGAGGCAGGGAATCAGATGCGGGGATTCAGAGGCGGGGAATCAGAGCTGGCGAATCAGAGGCGGGGAATCAGAGGTGGGCAATCAGAGCCGTGGAATCAGATATGGGGAATCAGAGGCGGGGAAACAGAGGCGGGGAATCAGATATGGGGAATCAGAGGTGGGGAATCAGAGGTTGTGAATCAGAAATGGGGAATCAAGGCGGGGAATCAGAGGGAGGGAATCAGAGCTGGGGAATCAGAGGCGGGGAATCAGATATGCGGAAACAGAGGCGGGGAATCAGAGGCGGGGAAACAGAGGCGGGGAATCAGACATGGGGAATCGGATGCGGGGAATCAGAGGCGGGGAATCAGAGCTGGGGAATCAGAGGTGGGGAATCAGAGTTGGGGCATCAGAGGTGGGGAATTAGATATGGGGAAACAGAGGCGGGGAATCAGAGGCGGGGAAACAGAGGCGGGGAATCAGATATGGGGAATCAGAGGTGGGGAATCAGAGGCAGGGAATCAGATGTGCGGAATCAGAGATGGGGAATCAGAGGCAGGGAATCAGAATCAGAAGCGGGGAATCAGAGGCCGGGAATCAGAGGCCGGGAATCAGATGCTGGGAATAAGAGGCCGGGAATCAGAGGTGGGGAATCAGAGTCTGGGAATCAGAGATGGGGATTCAGAGGCGGGGATTGAGATATGGAGAATCAGAGGCGGGGAATCAGAGGCGGGGAAACAGAGGTGGGGAATCAGATATGGGGAATCAGAGGTGGCGAATCAAAGGCGGTGAATCAGAGATGGGGAATCAGAGGCGGGGAATCAGAGGCAGGGAATCAGATGCGGGGATTCAGAGGCGGGGAATCAGAGCTGGCGAATCAGAGGCGGGGAATAAGAGGAGGGCGATCAGAGCCGGGGAATCAGATATGGGGAATCAGAGGCGGGGAAACAGAGGCGGGGAATCAGATATGGGGAATCAGAGGTGGGGAATCAGAGGTTGTGAATCAGAGATGGGGAATCAAGGCGGGGAATCAGAGGGAGGGAATCAGACGCGGGGAATCAGAGGCGGGGATTCAGAGCTGGGGAATCAGAGGCGGGGAATCAGAGTTGGGGAATCAGAGGCAGGGAATCAGATATGGGGAATCAGAGGCGGGGAATCAGAGGCGGGGAAACAGAGGCGGGGAATCAGATATGGGGAATCAGAGGTGGGGAATCAGGGGCAGGGAATCAGTGGCAGGGAATCAGAGGCGGGGAATCTGAGCCGGGGAATCAGAGGCAGGGAATCAGACACAGGGAATCAGAGGCGGGGAATCAGAGATGGTGAATCAGAGGCGCGGAATCAGAGGCAGGGAATCGGACGCCGGGAATCAGAGGCGGGGAATCAGAGCTGGGGAATCAGAGGCGGGGAATCAGAGTTGGGGAATCAGAGGCGGGGAATCAGATATGGGGAAATAGAGGCGGGGAATCAGATATGGGGAATCAGAGGTGTGGAATCAGAGGTTGGGAATCAGAGGTAGGGAATCAGAGGCGGGGAAACAGAGGCGGGGAATCAGATATGGGGAATCAGAGGTGGCGAATCAAAGGCGGTGAAACAGAGATGGGGAATCAGGGCAGGGAATCAGAGGCAGGGAATCAGAGCTGGGGAAACAGAGGCGGGGAATCAGATATGGGGAATCAGAGGTGGGGAATCAGGGGCGGGGAATGAGTGGCAGGGAATTAGAGCTGGGGAATCAGAGGTGGGGTATCAGAGCTGGGGAAACAGAGGCGGGGAATCAGATATGGGGAATCAGAGGTGGGGAATCAGGGGCGGGGAATCAGTGGCAGGGAATCAGAGGCCGGGAATAAAAGGCGGGGAATCAGAGCTGGGGAATCAGAGGCGGGGAATCAGAGTTGGGAATCAGAGGCGGGGAATCAGAGGCGGTGAAACAGAGATGGGGAATCAGGGCAGGGATACAGAGGCGGGGAATCAGATATGGGGAATCAGAGGTGGGGAATTTGAGGTTGCGAATCAGAGGCGGGGAATCAGAGGCGGGGAATCAGAGGCAGGGAATCGGATATGGGGAATCAGAGGTGGGGATTCAGAGGTGGTGAATCAGAAAAGGGGAATCAGAGGCTGGGAATCAGAGGCAGGGAATCAGATGCAGGGAATCAGAGGCGGGGAATCATAGCTGGCGAATTAGTGGAGGGGAATCAGAGTTGGGGAATCAGAGGCGGGGAATCAGATATGGGGAAACAGAGGCGGGGAATCAGAGGCGGGGAAACAGAGGCGGGGAATCCGATATGGGGAATCAGAGGTGGGGAAACAGAGGCAGGGAATCAGATGTGCGGAATCAGAGTTGGGGAATCAGAGGCAGGGAATCAGAATCTGAAGCAGGGAATCAGAGGCCGGGAATCAGAGGCCGGAATCAGATGCTGGGAATCAGAGGCCTGGAATCAGAGGCGGGGAATCAGAGGCAGGGAATCTGATGCGGGGAATCAGAGGCGGGGAATCAGAGCTGGTGAATCAGAGGCAGGGTATTAGAGTTGGGGAATCAGAGGCGGGGAATCAGATATGGGGAAACAGAGGTGGTGAATCAGAGGCGGGGAAACAGAGGCAGGGAATCAGATATGGGGAATCAGAGGCGGGAATCAGAGGTGGGGAATCATAGGCAGGGAATCGGATGTGCGGAATCAGAGATGGGGAATCAGAGGCCGGGAATGAGAGGTGGTGAATCAGATATGGGGAATCAGAGGTGGGGAATCAGAGGCAGTGAATCAGACGCGGGGAATCAGAGGTGGGCAATCAGAGGCGGGGAATCAGATATGGGGAATCAGAGGCGGGGAATCAAAGGCGGGGAAACAGAGGCGGGGAATCAGATATGGGGAATCAGAGGTGGGGCATCAGAGGTTGTGAATCACAGATGGGGAATTAGAGGCGGGGAATCAGAGGCAGGGAATCAGACTCGGGGAATCAGAGTCGGGGATTCAGAGCTGGGGAATCAGAAGCGGGGAATCAGAGTTGGGGAATCAGAGGCGGGGAATCAGATATGGGGAATCAGAGGCAGGGAATCAGAGGCGGGGAATCAGAGGCAGGGAATCAGACGCGGGGAATCTGAGGCGGGGAATCAGAGCTGGGGAATCAGAGGTGGGGAATCAGAGTTGGGGAATCAGAGGCAGGGAATTGGATGTTCGGAATCAGAGATGGGGAATCAGAGGTGGGGAATCAGAGGCGGTGAATCAGAGATGGGGAATCAGAGGCGGGGAATCAGAGGCAGGAAATCAGACACGGGGATTCAGAGGCTGGGAATCAGAGCTGGGGAATCAGAGGCGGGGAATCAGAGTTGGGGAATCAGAGGCGGGGAATCAGATATGGGGAAATAGAAGCGGGGAATCAGAGTTGGGGAATCAGAGGCGGGGAATCAGATATGGGGAAACAGAGGCGGGGAATCAGAGGCGGGAAAACAGAGGCGGGGAATTAGATATGGGGAATCAGAGGTGGGGAATCAGAGGTGGTGAATCAGAGATGGGGAATCAGAGGCGGGGAATCAGAGGCAGGGAATCGGACGCCGGGAATCAGAGGCGGGGAATCAGAGCTGGGGAATCAGAGGCGGGGAATCAGAGTTGGGGAATCAGAGGCGGGGAATCAGATATGGGGAAATAGAAGCGGGGAATCAGATATGGGGAATCAGAGGTGTGGAATCAGAGGTTGGGAATCAGAGGCAGGGAATAAGAGGCGTGGAAACAGAGGCGGGGAATCAGATATGGGGAATCAGAGGTGGCGAATCAAATGCGGTGAAACAGAGATGGGGAATCAGGGCAGGGAATCAGAGGCAGGGAATCAGAGCTGGGGAAACAGAGGCGGGGAATCAGATATGGGGAATCAGAGGTGGGGAATCCGGGGCGGGGAATCAGTGGCAGGGAATCAGAGGCCGGGAATAAAAGGCGGGGAATCAGAGCTGGGGAATCAGAGGCGGGGAATCAGAGTTGGGGAATCAGAGGAGGGGAATCAGATATGGGGAAACAGAGGCCGGAATCAGAGGCAGGGAAACAGAGGCGGAGAATCAGATATGGGGAATCAGATGCTGGGAATAAGAGGCCGGGAATCAGAGGTGGGGAATCAGAGTCTGGGAATCAGAGATGGGGATTCAGAGGTGGGGAATGAGATATGGAGAATCAGAGGCGGGGAATCAGGGGCGGGGAAACAGAGGTGGGGAATCAGATATGGGGAATCAGAGGTGGCGAATCAAAGGCGGTGAATCAGAGATGGGGAATCAGAGGCGGGGAATCAGAGGCAGGGAATCAGATGCGGGGATTCAGAGGCGGGGAATCAGAGCTGGCGAATGAGAGGCGGGGAATCAGAGGTGGGCAATCAGAGCCGGGGAATCAGATATGGGGAATCAGAGGCGGGGAATCAGAGGCGGGGAAACAGAGGCGGGGAATCAGATATGGGGAATCAGAGGTGGGGAATCAGAGGTTGTGAATCAGAGATGGGGAATCAAGGCGGGGAATCAGAGGGAGGGAATCAGACGCGGGGAATCAGAGGCGGGGATTCAGAGCTGGGGAATCAGAGGCGGGGAATCAGAGTTGGGGAATCAGAGGCAGGGAATCAGATATGGGGAATCAGAGGCGGGGAATCAGAGGCGGGGAAACAGAGGCGGGGAATCAGATATGGGGAATCAGAGGTGGGGAATCAGGGGCAGGGAATCAGTGGCAGGGAAACAGAGGCGGGGAATCTGAGGAGGGGAATCAGAGGCTGGGAATCAGACACGGGGAATCAGAGGCGGGGAATCAGAGATGGGGAATCAGAGGCGGGGAATCAGAGGCAGGGAATCGGATGCCGGGAATCAGAGGCGGGGAATAAGAGCTGGGGAATCAGAGGCGGGGAATCAGAGTTGGGGAATCAGAGGCGGGGAATCAGATATGGGGAAATAGAGGCGGGGAATCAGATATGGGGAATCAGAGGTGTGGAATCAGAGGTTGGGAATCAGAGGCAGGGAATCAGAGGCGGGGAAACAGAGGCGGGGAATCAGATATGGGGAATCAGAGGTGGCGAATCAGAGGCGGTGAAACAGAGATGGGGAATCAGAGGCGGGGAATCAGAGGCAGGGAATCAGAGCTGGGGAAACAGAGGCGGGGAATCAGATATGGGGAATCAGAGGTGGGGAATCAGGGGTGGGGAATCAGTGGCAGGGAATCAGAGGCCGGGAATAAAAGGCGGGGAATCAGAGCTGGGGAATCAGAGGCGGGGAATCAGAGTTGGGGAATCAGAGGAGGGGAATCAGATATGGGGAAACAGAGGCCGGGAATCAGAGGCAGGGAAACAGAGGCGGGGAATCAGATATGGGGAATCAGAGGTGGGGAATTAGAGGTTGCGAATCAGAGGCGGGGAATCAGAGGCGGGGAATCAGAGGCAGGGAATCGGTTGTGCGGAATCAGAGATGGGGAATCAGAGGTGGGGATTCAGAGGTGGTGAAACAGAGAAGGGGAATCAGAGGCTGGGAATCAGAGGCAGGGAATCAGACGCAGGGAATCAGAGGCGTGGAATCATAGCTGGCGAATTAAAGGAGGGGAATCAGAGTTGGGGAATCAGAGTCGGGGAATCAGATATGGGGAAACAGAGGCGGGGAATCAGAGGCGGGGAAACAGAGGCGGGTAATCAGATATGGGGAATCAGAGGTGGGGAATCAGAGGCAGGGAATCAGATGTGCGGAATCAGAGATGGGGAATCAGAGGCAGGGAATGAGAATCAGAAGCAGGGAATCAGAGGCCGGGAATCAGAGGCCGGAATCAGATGCTGGGAATCAGAGGCCTGGAATCAGAGGTGGGGAATCAGAGGCAGGGAATCAGATGCGGGGAATCAGAGGCGGGGAATCAGAGCTGGGGAATCAGAGGCAGGGTATTAGAGTTGGGGAATCAGAGGCGGGGAATCAGATATGGGGAAACAGAGGTGGGGAATCAGAGGCGGGGAAACAGAGGCAGGGTATCAGATATGGGGAATCAGAGGCGGGGAATCAGAGGTGGGGAATCATAGGCAGGGAATCGGATGTGCGGAATCAGAGATGGGGAATCAGAGGCCGGGAATGAGAGGTGGTGAATCAGATATGGGGAATCAGAGGCGGGGAATCAGAGGCAGGGAATCAGACGCGGGGAATCAGAGGTGGGCAATCAGAGGCGGGGAATCAGATATGGGGAATCAGAGGCGGGGAATCAGAGGCGGGGAAACAGAGGCGGGGAATCAGATATGGGGAATCAGAGGTGGGGCATCAGAAGTTGTGAATCACAGATGGGGAATTAGAGGCGGGGAATCAGAGGCAGGGAATCAGACGCGGGGAATCAGAGGCGGGGATTCAGAGCTGGGGAATCAGAAGCGGGGAATCAGAGTTGGGGAATCAGAGGCGGGGAATCAGATATGGGGAATCAGAGGCAGGGAATCAGAGGCGGGGAATCAGAGGCAGGGAATCAGACGCGGGGAATCTGAGGCGGGGAATCAGAGCTGGGGAATCAGAGGTGGGGAATCAGAGTTGGGGAATCAGAGGCATGGAATTGGATGTGCGGAATCAGAGATGGGGAATCAGAGGTGGGGAATCAGAGGCGGTGAATCAGAGATGGGGAATCAGAGGAGGGGAATCAGAGGCAGGAAATCAGACACGGGGATTCAGAGGCTGGGAATCAGACGGGGGGAATCAAAGGCGGGGAATCAAGCTGGGGAATATGAGGCAGGGAATCAGAGTTGGGGAATCAGAGGCGGGGAATCAGATATGGGGAATCAGAGGCAGGGAATCAGAGGCGGGGAATCAGATATGGGGAAACAGAGGCGGGGAATCAGAGGCGGGAAAACAGAGGCGGGGTATTAGATATGGGGAATCAGAGGTGGGGAATAAGAGGTGGTGAATCAGAGATGGGGAATCAGAGGCGGGGAATCAGAGGCAGGGAATCGGACGCCGGGAATCAGAGGCGGGGAATCAGAGCTGGGGAATCAGAGGCGGGGAATCAGAGTTGGGGAATCAGAGGCGGGGAATCAGATATGGGGAAATAGAGGCGGGGAATCAGATATGGGGAATCAGAGGTGTGGAATCAGAGGTTGGGAATCAGAGGCAGGGAATCAGAGGCGGGGAAACAGAGGCGGGGAATCAGATATGGGGAATCAGAGGTGGCGAATCAAAGGCGGTGAAACAGAGATGTGGAATCAGGGCAGGGAATCAGAGGCAGGGAATCAGAGCTGGGGAAACAGAGGCGGGGAATCAGATATGGGGAATCAGAGGTGGGGAATCAGGGGCGGGGAATCAGTGGCAGGGAATCAGAGCTGGGGAATCAGAGGTGGGGAATCAGAGCTGGGGAAACAGAGGCGGGGAATCAGATATGGGGAATCAGAGGTGGGGAATCAGGGGTGGGGAATCAGTGGCAGGGAATCAGAGGCCGGGAATAAAAGGCGGGGAATCAGAGCTGGGGAATCAGAGGCGGGGAATCAGAGTTGGGGAATCAGAGGAGGGGAATCAGATATGGGGAAACAGAGGCCGGGAATCAGAGGCAGGGAAACAGAGGCGGGGAATCAGATATGGGGAATCAGAGGTGGGGAATTAGAGGTTGCGAATCAGAGGCGGGGAATCAGAGGCGGGGAATCAGAGGCAGGGAATCGGATGTGCGGAATCAGAGATGGGGAATCAGAGGTGGGGATTCAGAGGTGGTGAATCAGAGAAGGGGAATCAGAGGCTGGGAATCAGAGGCAGGGAATCAGACGCAGGAAATCAGAGGCGGGGAATCATAGCTGGCGAATTAGAGGAGGGGAATCAGAGTTGGGGAATCAGAGGCGGGGAATCAGATATGGGGAAACAGAGGCGGGGAATCAGAGGCGGGGAAACAGAGGCGGGGAATCAGATATGGGGAATCAGAGGTGGGGAATCAGAGGCAGGGAATCAGAAGTGCGGAATCAGAGATGGGGAATCAGAGGCAGGGAATCAGAATCAGAAGCAGGGAATCAGAGGCTGGGAATCAGAGGCCGGAATCATATGCTGGGATCAGAGGCCTGGAATCAGAGGCGGGGAATCAGAGGCAGGGAATCAGATGCGGGAAATCAGAGGCCTGGAATCAGAGGCGGGGAATCAGAGGCAGGGAATCAGATGCGGGGAATCAGAGGCGGGGAATCAGAGCTGGGGAATCAGAGGCAGGGTATTAGAGTTGGGGAATCAGAGGCGGGGAATCAGATATGGGGAAACAGAGGTGGGGAATCAGAGGCGGGGAAACAGAGGCAGGGAATCAGATATGGGGAATCAGAGGCGGGGAATCAGAGGTGGGGAATCATAGGCAGGGAATCGGATGTGCGGAATCAGAGATGGGGAATCAGAGGCCGGGAATCAGAGGTGGTGAATCAGATATGGGGAATCAGAGGCGGGGAATCAGAGGCAGGGAATCAGACGCGGGGAATCAGAGGTGGGCAATCAGAGGCGGGGAATCAGATATGGGGAATCAGAGGCGGGGAATCAGAGGCGGGGAAACAGAGGCGGGGAATCAGATATGGGGAATCAGAGGTGGGGCATCAGAGGTTGTGAATCACAGATGGGGAATTAGAGGCGGGGAATCAGAGGCAGGGAATCAGAACGGGGAATCAGAGGCGGGGATTCAGAGCTGGGGAATCAGAAGCGGGGAATCTGAGTTGGGGAATCAGAGGCGGGGAATCAGATATGGGGAATCAGAGTCAGGGAATCAGAGGCGGGGAATCAGAGGCAGGGAATCAGACGCGGGGAATCTGAGGCGGGGAATCAGAGGTGGGGAATCAGAGGTGGGGAATCAGAGTTGGGGAATCAGAGGCAGGGAATTGGATGTGCGGAATCAGAGATGGGGAATCAGAGGTGGGGAATCAGAGGCGGTGAATCAGAGATGGGGAATCAGAGGCGGGGAATCAGAGGCAGGAAATCAGACACGGGGATTCAGAGGCTGGGAATCAGACGGGGGGAATCAAAGGCGGGGAATCAGAGCTGGGGAATCTGAGGCAGGGAATCAGAGTTGGGGATTCAGAGGCGGGGTATCAGATATGGGGAAACAGAGGCGGGGAATCAGAGGCGGGAAAACGGAGGCGGGGAATTAGATATGGGGAATCAGAGGTGGGGAATCAGAGGTGGTGAATCAGTGATGGGGAATCACAGGCGGGGAATCAGAGGCAGGGAATAGAACGCGGGGAATCAGAGGCAGGGAATCAGAGCTGGGGAATCAGAGGCGGGGAATCATAGTTGGGAATCAGAGGCGGGGAATCAGATATGGGGAAACAGAGGCGGGGAATCAGTGGCGGGGAAAGAGAGGCGGGGAATCAGATATGGGGAATCGGATGCAGGGAATCAGAGGCGGGGAATCAGAGCTGGGGAATCAGAGGTGGGGAATCAGAGTTGGGGCATCAGAGGTGGGGAATTAGATATGGGGAAACAGAGGCGGGGAATCAGAGGCGGGGAAACAGAGGCAGGGAATCAGATATGGGGAATCAGAGGTGGGGAATCAGAGGCAGGGAATCAGATGTGCGGAATCAGAGATGGGGAATCAGAGGCAGGGAATCAGAATCAGATGCTGGGAATAAGAGGCCGGGAATCAGAGGTGGGGAATCAGAGTCTGGGAATCAGAGATGGGGATTCAGAGGTGGGGAATGAGATATGGAGAATCAGAGGCGGGGAATCAGAGGCGGGGAAACAGAGGTGGGGAATCAGATATGGGGAAATAGAGGCGGGGAATCAGATATGGGGAATCAGAGGTGTGGAATCAGAGGTTGGGAATCAGAGGCAGGGAATCAGATCGGGGAAACAGAGGCGGGTAATCAGATATGGGGAATCAGAGGTGGCGAATCAAAGGCGGTGAAACAGAGATGGGGAATCAGGGCAGGGAATCAGAGGCAGGGAATCAAACACGGGGAATCAGAGCTGGGGAATCAGAGGCGGGGAATCAGAGTTGGGAATCAGAGGCGGGGAATCAGAGGCGGGGAAACAGAGGCGGGGAATCAGATATGGGGAATCAGAGGTGGGGAATCCGAGGTTGGGAATCAGAGGCAGGGAATCAGAGGCGGGGAATCAGAGGAAGGGAATCAGATGTGCGGAATCGGAGATGGGGAATCAGAGGCAGGGAATCAGAGGCGGGGAATCAGAGGCGGGGAATCAGAGGCCGGGAATCAGATATGGGGAAACAGAGGCGGGGAATCCGAGGCGGGGAAACAGAGGCGGGGAATCAGATATGGGGAATCAGAGGTGGGGAATCAGAGGTTGGGAATCAGAGGCAGGGAATCAGAGGCTTGGAATCAGATGCAGGGAATCAGATGCGGGGAATCAGAGGCGGGGAATCAGAGCTGGGGAATCAGAGGTGGGGAATCAGATTTGGGGAATCAGAGGCGGGGACTTAGATATTGGGAAACAGAGGCGGGGAATCAGAGGCGGGGAAACCCAGGCGGGGAATCACATATGGGGAATCAGAGGTGGGGAATCAGAGGCAAGGAATCAGATGTGCGGAATCAGAGATGGGGAATCAGAGGCAGGGAATCAGAATCAGAAGCAGGGAATCAGAGGCCGGGAATTAGAGGCCGGAATCAGATGCTGGGAATCAGAGGCCTGGAATCAGAGGCGGGGAATCAGAGGCAGGGAATCAGATGCGGGGAATCAGAGGCGGGGAATCAGAGATGGGGAATCAGAGGCGGGGTATTAGAGTTGGGGAATCAGAGGCGGGGAATCAGATATGGGGAAACAGAGGTGGGGAATCAGAGGCGGGGAAACAGAGGCAGGGAATCAGATATGGGGAATCAGAGGCGGGGAATCAGAGGTGGGGAATCTAAGGCAGGGAATCGGATGTGCGGAATCAGAGATGGGGAATCAGAGGCTGGGAATCAGAGGTGGTGAATCAGAGATGGGGAATCAGAGGCGGGAATCAGAGGCGGGGAATCAGGCGCGGGGAATCAGAGGTGGGCAATCAGAGGCGGGGAATCAGATATGGGGAATCAGAGGCGGGGAATCAGAGGCGGGGAAACAGAGGCGGGGAATCAGATATGGGGAATCAGAGGTGGGGCATCAGAGGTTGTGAATCACAGATGGGGAATCAG
Organism: Narcine bancroftii; assembly: GCF_036971445.1. Taxonomy (NCBI): domain Eukaryota; kingdom Metazoa; phylum Chordata; class Chondrichthyes; order Torpediniformes; family Narcinidae; genus Narcine; species Narcine bancroftii. Next base: position 105,725,191 of record NC_091474.1, on the reverse strand, counting down.
AGGCGGGGAATCAGAGGCAGGGAATCAGACGCGGGGAATCAGAGGCGGGGATTCAGAGCTGGGGAATCAGAGGCGGGGAATCAGAGTTGGGGAATCAGAGGCGGGGAATCAGATATGGGGAATCAGAGGCAGGGAATCAGAGGCGGGAAAACAGAGGCGGGGAATCAGATATGGGGAATCAGAGGCGGGGAATCAGAGGCAGGGAATCAGACACGGGGAATCAGAGGCGGGGAATCAGAGATGGGGAATCAGAGGCGGGGAATCAGAGGCAGGGAATCGGATGCCGGGAATCAGAGGCGGGAAATCAGAGCTGGGGAATCAGAGGCGGGGAATCAGAGTTGGGGAATCAGAGGCGGCGAAGCAGATATGGGGAAATAGAGGCGGGGAATCAGATATGGGGAATCAGAGGCGGGGAATTAGATATGGGGAATCAGAGGCTGGGAATCAGAGGGGGGGAAACAGAGGCGGGGAATAAGATATGGGGAATCAGAGGTGGGGAATCAGGGGCGGGGAATCAGTGGCAGGGAACAGGAGGCGGGGAATCAGAGGCGGGGAATCAAAGGAAGGGAATCAGGCACGGGGAATCAGAGGTGGGGAATCAGAGATGGGGAATCAGAGGCGGGGAATCACAGGCAGGGAATCAGACGCGGGGAATCAGAGGCGGGGAATCAGAGCTGGGGAATCAGAGGTGGGGAATCAGAGTCGGGGAATCAGAGGCAGGGAATCGGTTGTGCGGAATCAGAGATGGGGAATCAGATGTGGGGAATCAGAGGCAGTGAATCAGAGATGGGGAATCAGAGGCGGGGAATCAGAGGCAGGAAATAAGACAGGGATTCAGAGGCTGGGAATCAGACGGGGGGAATCAAAGGCGGGGAATCAGAGCTGGTGAATCAGAGGCAGGGAATCAGAGTTGGGGATTCAGAGGCGGGGAATCAGATATGGGGAAACAGAGGCGGGGAATGAGAGGCGGGCAAGCAGAGGCGGGGAATTAGATATGGGGAATCAGAGGTGGGAAATCAGAGGTGGTGAATCAGAGATGGGGAATCACAGGCGGGGAATCAGAGGCAGCGAATAGAACGCGGGGAATCAGAGGCAGGGAATCAGAGCTGGGGAATCAGAGGCGGGGAATCAGAGGCGGGGAAACAGAGGCGGGGAATCAGACATGGGGAATCGGATGCGGGGAATCAGAGGCGGGGAATCAGAGCTGGGGAATCAGAGGTGGGGAATCAGAGTTGGGGCATCAGAGGTGGGGAATTATATATGGGGAAACAGAGGCGGGGAATCAGAGGCGGGGAAACAGAGGTGGGGAATCAGATATGGGGAATCAGAGGTGGGGAATCAGAGGCAGGGAATCAGATGTGCGGAATCAGAGATGGGGAATCAGAGGCAGGGAATCAGAATCAGAAGCGGGGAATCAGAGGCCGGGAATCAGAGGCCGGGAATCAGATGCTGGGAATAAGAGGCCGGGAATCAGAGGTGGGGAATCAGAGTCTGGGAATCAGAGATGGGGATTCAGAGGCGGGGAATGAGATATGGAGAATCAGAGGCGGGGAATCAGAGGCGGGAAAACAGAGGTGGGGAATCAGATATGGGGAATCAGAGGTGGCGAATCAAAGGCGGTGAATCAGAGATGGGGAATCAGAGGCGGGGAATCAGAGGCAGGGAATCAGATGCGGGGATTCAGAGGCGGGGAATCAGAGCTGGCGAATCAGAGGTGGGGAATCAGAGGTGGGCAATCAGAGCCGTGGAATCAGATATGGGGAATCAGAGGCGGGGAAACAGAGGCGGGGAATCAGATATGGGGAATCAGAGGTGGGGAATCAGAGGTTGTGAATCAGAGATGGGGAATCAAGGCGGGGAATCAGAGGGAGGGAATCAGAGCTGGGGAATCAGAGGCGGGGAATCAGATATGCGGAAACAGAGGCGGGGAATCAGAGGCGGGGAAACAGAGGCGGGGAATCAGACATGGGGAATCGGATGCGGGGAATCAGAGGCGGGGAATCAGAGCTGGGGAATCAGAGGTGGGGAATCAGAGTTGGGGCATCAGAGGTGGGGAATTAGATATGGGGAAACAGAGGCGGGGAATCAGAGGCGGGGAAACAGAGGCGGGGAATCAGATATGGGGAATCAGAGGTGGGGAATCAGAGGCAGGGAATCAGATGTGCGGAATCAGAGATGGGGAATCAGAGGCAGGGAATCAGAATCAGAAGCGGGGAATCAGAGGCCGGGAATCAGAGGCCGGGAATCAGATGCTGGGAATAAGAGGCCGGGAATCAGAGGTGGGGAATCAGAGTCTGGGAATCAGAGATGGGGATTCAGAGGCGGGGATTGAGATATGGAGAATCAGAGGCGGGGAATCAGAGGCGGGGAAACAGAGGTGGGGAATCAGATATGGGGAATCAGAGGTGGCGAATCAAAGGCGGTGAATCAGAGATGGGGAATCAGAGGCGGGGAATCAGAGGCAGGGAATCAGATGCGGGGATTCAGAGGCGGGGAATCAGAGCTGGCGAATCAGAGGCGGGGAATCAGAGGAGGGCGATCAGAGCCGGGGAATCAGATATGGGGAATCAGAGGCGGGGAAACAGAGGCGGGGAATCAGATATGGGGAATCAGAGGTGGGGAATCAGAGGTTGTGAATCAGAGATGGGGAATCAAGGCGGGGAATCAGAGGGAGGGAATCAGACGCGGGGAATCAGAGGCGGGGATTCAGAGCTGGGGAATCAGAGGCGGGGAATCAGAGTTGGGGAATCAGAGGCAGGGAATCAGATATGGGGAATCAGAGGCGGGGAATCAGAGGCGGGGAAACAGAGGCGGGGAATCAGATATGGGGAATCAGAGGTGGGGAATCAGGGGCAGGGAATCAGTGGCAGGGAATCAGAGGCGGGGAATCTGAGCCGGGGAATCAGAGGCAGGGAATCAGACACAGGGAATCAGAGGCGGGGAATCAGAGATGGTGAATCAGAGGCGCGGAATCAGAGGCAGGGAATCGGACGCCGGGAATCAGAGGCGGGGAATCAGAGCTGGGGAATCAGAGGCGGGGAATCAGAGTTGGGGAATCAGAGGCGGGGAATCAGATATGGGGAAATAGAGGCGGGGAATCAGATATGGGGAATCAGAGGTGTGGAATCAGAGGTTGGGAATCAGAGGTAGGGAATCAGAGGCGGGGAAACAGAGGCGGGGAATCAGATATGGGGAATCAGAGGTGGCGAATCAAAGGCGGTGAAACAGAGATGGGGAATCAGGGCAGGGAATCAGAGGCAGGGAATCAGAGCTGGGGAAACAGAGGCGGGGAATCAGATATGGGGAATCAGAGGTGGGGAATCAGGGGCGGGGAATGAGTGGCAGGGAATTAGAGCTGGGGAATCAGAGGTGGGGTATCAGAGCTGGGGAAACAGAGGCGGGGAATCAGATATGGGGAATCAGAGGTGGGGAATCAGGGGCGGGGAATCAGTGGCAGGGAATCAGAGGCCGGGAATAAAAGGCGGGGAATCAGAGCTGGGGAATCAGAGGCGGGGAATCAGAGTTGGGAATCAGAGGCGGGGAATCAGAGGCGGTGAAACAGAGATGGGGAATCAGGGCAGGGATACAGAGGCGGGGAATCAGATATGGGGAATCAGAGGTGGGGAATTTGAGGTTGCGAATCAGAGGCGGGGAATCAGAGGCGGGGAATCAGAGGCAGGGAATCGGATATGGGGAATCAGAGGTGGGGATTCAGAGGTGGTGAATCAGAAAAGGGGAATCAGAGGCTGGGAATCAGAGGCAGGGAATCAGATGCAGGGAATCAGAGGCGGGGAATCATAGCTGGCGAATTAGTGGAGGGGAATCAGAGTTGGGGAATCAGAGGCGGGGAATCAGATATGGGGAAACAGAGGCGGGGAATCAGAGGCGGGGAAACAGAGGCGGGGAATCCGATATGGGGAATCAGCGGTGGGGAAACAGAGGCAGGGAATCAGATGTGCGGAATCAGAGTTGGGGAATCAGAGGCAGGGAATCAGAATCTGAAGCAGGGAATCAGAGGCCGGGAATCAGAGGCCGGAATCAGATGCTGGGAATCAGAGGCCTGGAATCAGAGGCGGGGAATCAGAGGCAGGGAATCTGATGCGGGGAATCAGAGGCGGTGAATCAGAGCTGGTGAATCAGAGGCAGGGTATTAGAGTTGGGGAATCAGAGGCGGGGAATCAGATATGGGGAAACAGAGGTGGTGAATCAGAGGCGGGGAAACAGAGGCAGGGAATCAGAGGCCGGGAATCAGATGCTGGGAATAAGAGGCCGGGAATCAGAGGTGGGGAATCAGAGTCTGGGAATCAGAGATGGGGATTCAGAGGCGGGGAATGAGATATGGAGAATCAGAGGCGGGGAATCAGAGGCGGGAAAACAGAGGTGGGGAATCAGATATGGGGAATCAGAGGTGGCGAATCAAAGGCGGTGAATCAGAGATGGGGAATCAGAGGCGGGGAATCAGAGGCAGGGAATCAGATGCGGGGATTCAGAGGCGGGGAATCAGAGCTGGCGAATCAGAGGCGGGGAATCAGAGGTGGGCAATCAGAGCCGTGGAATCAGATATGGGGAATCAGAGGCGGGGAAACAGAGGCGGGGAATCAGATATGGGGAATCAGAGGTGGGGAATCAGAGGTTGTGAATCAGAGATGGGGAATCAAGGCGGGGAATCAGAGGGAGGGAATCAGAGCTGGGGAATCAGAGGCGGGGAATCAGATATGCGGAAACAGAGGCGGGGAATCAGAGGCGGGGAAACAGAGGCGGGGAATCAGACATGGGGAATCGGATGCGGGGAATCAGAGGCGGGGAATCAGAGCTGGGGAATCAGAGGTGGGGAATCAGAGTTGGGGCATCAGAGGTGGGGAATTAGATATGGGGAAACAGAGGCGGGGAATCAGAGGCGGGGAAACAGAGGCGGGGAATCAGATATGGGGAATCAGAGGTGGGGAATCAGAGGCAGGGAATCAGATGTGCGGAATCAGAGATGGGGAATCAGAGGCAGGGAATCAGAATCAGAAGCGGGGAATCAGAGGCCGGGAATCAGAGGCCGGGAATCAGATGCTGGTAATAAGAGGCCGGGAATCAGAGGTGGGGAATCAGAGTCTGGGAATCAGAGATGGGGATTCAGAGGCGGGGATTGAGATATGGAGAATCAGAGGCGGGGAATCAGAGGCGGGGAAACAGAGGTGGGGAATCAGATATGGGGAATCAGAGGTGGCGAATCAAAGGCGGTGAATCAGAGATGGGGAATCAGAGGCGGGGAATCAGAGGCAGGGAATCAGATGCGGGGATTCAGAGGCGGGGAATCAGAGCTGGCGAATCAGAGGCGGGGAATCAGAGGAGGGCGATCAGAGCCGGGGAATCAGATATGGGGAATCAGAGGCGGGGAAACAGAGGCGGGGAATCAGATATGGGGAATCAGAGGTGGGGAATCAGAGGTTGTGAATCAGAGATGGGGAATCAAGGCGGGGAATCAGAGGGAGGGAATCAGACGCGGGGAATCAGAGGCGGGGATTCAGAGCTGGGGAATCAGAGGCGGGGAATCAGAGTTGGGGAATCAGAGGCAGGGAATCAGATATGGGGAATCAGAGGCGGGGAATCAGAGGCGGGGAAACAGAGGCGGGGAATCAGATATGGGGAATCAGAGGTGGGGAATCAGGGGCAGGGAATCAGTGGCAGGGAATCAGAGGCGGGGAATCTGAGCCGGGGAATCAGAGGCAGGGAATCAGACACAGGGAATCAGAGGCGGGGAATCAGAGATGGTGAATCAGAGGCGCGGAATCAGAGGCAGGGAATCGGACGCCGGGAATCAGAGGCGGGGAATCAGAGCTGGGGAATCAGAGGCGGGGAATCAGAGTTGGGGAATCAGAGGCGGGGAATCAGATATGGGGAAATAGAGGCGGGGAATCAGATATGGGGAATCAGAGGTGTGGAATCAGAGGTTGGGAATCAGAGGTAGGGAATCAGAGGCGGGGAAACAGAGGCGGGGAATCAGATATGGGGAATCAGAGGTGGCGAATCAAAGGCGGTGAAACAGAGATGGGGAATCAGGGCAGGGAATCAGAGGCAGGGAATCAGAGCTGGGGAAACAGAGGCGGGGAATCAGATATGGGGAATCAGAGGTGGGGAATCAGGGGCGGGGAATGAGTGGCAGGGAATTAGAGCTGGGGAATCAGAGGTGGGGTATCAGAGCTGGGGAAACAGAGGCGGGGAATCAGATATGGGGAATCAGAGGTGGGGAATCAGGGGCGGGGAATCAGTGGCAGGGAATCAGAGGCCGGGAATAAAAGGCGGGGAATCAGAGCTGGGGAATCAGAGGCGGGGAATCAGAGTTGGGAATCAGAGGCGGGGAATCAGAGGCGGTGAAACAGAGATGGGGAATCAGGGCAGGGATACAGAGGCGGGGAATCAGATATGGGGAATCAGAGGTGGGGAATTTGAGGTTGCGAATCAGAGGCGGGGAATCAGAGGCGGGGAATCAGAGGCAGGGAATCGGATATGGGGAATCAGAGGTGGGGATTCAGAGGTGGTGAATCAGAAAAGGGGAATCAGAGGCTGGGAATCAGAGGCAGGGAATCAGATGCAGGGAATCAGAGGCGGGGAATCATAGCTGGCGAATTAGTGGAGGGGAATCAGAGTTGGGGAATCAGAGGCGGGGAATCAGATATGGGGAAACAGAGGCGGGGAATCAGAGGCGGGGAAACAGAGGCGGGGAATCCGATATGGGGAATCAGAGGTGGGGAAACAGAGGCAGGGAATCAGATGTGCGGAATCAGAGTTGGGGAATCAGAGGCAGGGAATCAGAATCTGAAGCAGGGAATCAGAGGCCGGGAATCAGAGGCCGGAATCAGATGCTGGGAATCAGAGGCCTGGAATCAGAGGCCTGGAATCAGAGGCGGGGAATCAGAGGCAGGGAATCTGATGCGGGGAATCAGAGGCGGGGAATCAGAGCTGGTGAATCAGAGGCAGGGTATTAGAGTTGGGGAATCAGAGGCGGGGAATCAGATATGGGGAAACAGAGGTGGTGAATCAGAGGCGGGGAAACAGAGGCAGGGAATCAGATATGGCGAATCAGAGGCGGGAATCAGAGGTGGGGAATCATAGGCAGGGAATCGGATGTGCGGAATCAGAGATGGGGAATCAGAGGCCGGGAATGAGAGGTGGTGAATCAGATATGGGGAATCAGAGGTGGGGAATCAGAGGCAGTGAATCAGACGCGGGGAATCAGAGGTGGGCAATCAGAGGCGGGGAATCAGATATGGGGAATCAGAGGCGGGGAATCAAAGGCGGGGAAACAGAGGCGGGGAATCAGATATGGGGAATCAGAGGTGGGGCATCAGAGGTTGTGAATCACAGATGGGGAATTAGAGGCGGGGAATCAGAGGCAGGGAATCAGACTCGGGGAATCAGAGTCGGGGATTCAGAGCTGGGGAATCAGAAGCGGGGAATCAGAGTTGGGGAATCAGAGGCGGGGAATCAGATATGGGGAATCAGAGGCAGGGAATCAGAGGCGGGGAATCAGAGGCAGGGAATCAGACGCGGGGAATCTGAGGCGGGGAATCAGAGCTGGGGAATCAGAGGTGGGGAATCAGAGTTGGGGAATCAGAGGCAGGGAATTGGATGTTCGGAATCAGAGATGGGGAATCAGAGGTGGGGAATCAGAGGCGGTGAATCAGAGATGTGGAATCAGAGGCGGGGAATCAGAGGCAGGAAATCAGACACGGGGATTCAGAGGCTGGGAATCAGAGCTGGGGAATCAGAGGCGGGGAATCAGAGTTGGGGAATCAGAGGCGGGGAATCAGATATGGGGAAATAGAAGCGGGGAATCAGAGTTGGGGAATCAGAGGCGGGGAATCAGATATGGGGAAACAGAGGCGGGGAATCAGAGGCGGGAAAACAGAGGCGGGGAATTAGATATGGGGAATCAGAGGTGGGGAATCAGAGGTGGTGAATCAGAGATGGGGAATCAGAGGCGGGGAATCAGAGGCAGGGAATCGGACGCCGGGAATCAGAGGCGGGGAATCAGAGCTGGGGAATCAGAGGCGGGGAATCAGAGTTGGGGAATCAGAGGCGGGGAATCAGATATGGGGAAATAGAAGCGGGGAATCAGATATGGGGAATCAGAGGTGTGGAATCAGAGGTTGGGAATCAGAGGCAGGGAATAAGAGGCGTGGAAACAGAGGCGGGGAATCAGATATGGGGAATCAGAGGTGGCGAATCAAATGCGGTGAAACAGAGATGGGGAATCAGGGCAGGGAATCAGAGGCAGGGAATCAGAGCTGGGGAAACAGAGGCGGGGAATCAGATATGGGGAATCAGAGGTGGGGAATCCGGGGCGGGGAATCAGTGGCAGGGAATCAGAGGCCGGGAATAAAAGGCGGGGAATCAGAGCTGGGGAATCAGAGGCGGGGAATCAGAGTTGGGGAATCAGAGGAGGGGAATCAGATATGGGGAAACAGAGGCCGGAATCAGAGGCAGGGAAACAGAGGCGGAGAATCAGATATGGGGAATCAGATGCTGGGAATAAGAGGCCGGGAATCAGAGGTGGGGAATCAGAGTCTGGGAATCAGAGATGGGGATTCAGAGGCGGGGAATGAGATATGGAGAATCAGAGGCGGGGAATCAGGGGCGGGGAAACAGAGGTGGGGAATCAGATATGGGGAATCAGAGGTGGCGAATCAAAGGCGGTGAATCAGAGATGGGGAATCAGAGGCGGGGAATCAGAGGCAGGGAATCAGATGCGGGGATTCAGAGGCGGGGAATCAGAGCTGGCGAATGAGAGGCGGGGAATCAGAGGTGGGCAATCAGAGCCGGGGAATCAGATATGGGGAATCAGAGGCGGGGAATCAGAGGCGGGGAAACAGAGGCGGGGAATCAGATATGGGGAATCAGAGGTGGGGAATCAGAGGTTGTGAATCAGAGATGGGGAATCAAGGCGGGGAATCAGAGGGAGGGAATCAGACGCGGGGAATCAGAGGCGGGGATTCAGAGCTGGGGAATCAGAGGCGGGGAATCAGAGATGGGGAATCAGAGGCAGGGAATCAGATATGGGGAATCAGAGGCGGGGAATCAGAGGCGGGGAAACAGAGGCGGGGAATCAGATATGGGGAATCAGAGGTGGGGAATCAGGGGCAGGGAATCAGTGGCAGGGAAACAGAGGCGGGGAATCTGAGGAGGGGAATCAGAGGCTGGGAATCAGACACGGGGAATCAGAGGCGGGGAATCAGATATGGGGAAACAGAGGCCGGGAATCAGAGGCAGGGAAACAGAGGCGGGGAATCAGATATGGGGAATCAGAGGTGGGGAATTAGAGGTTGCGAATCAGAGGCGGGGAATCAGAGGCGGGGAATCAGAGGCAGGGAATCGGTTGTGCGGAATCAGAGATGGGGAATCAGAGGTGGGGATTCAGAGGTGGTGAAACAGAGAAGGGGAATCAGAGGCTGGGAATCAGAGGCAGGGAATCAGACGCAGGGAATCAGAGGCGGGGAATCATAGCTGGCGAATTAGAGGAGGGGAATCAGAGTTGGGGAATCAGAGTCGGGGAATCAGATATGGGGAAACAGAGGCGGGGAATCAGAGGCGGGGAAACAGAGGCGGGTAATCAGATATGGGGAATCAGAGGTGGGGAATCAGAGGCAGGGAATCAGATGTGCGGAATCAGAGATGGGGAATAAGAGGCAGGGAATGAGAATCAGAAGCAGGGAATCAGAGGCCGGGAATCAGAGGCCGGAATCAGATGCTGGGAATCAGAGGCCTGGAATCAGAGGTGGGGAATCAGAGGCAGGGAATCAGATGCGGGGAATCAGAGGCGGGGAATCAGAGCTGGGGAATCAGAGGCAGGGTATTAGAGTTGGGGAATCAGAGGCGGGGAATCAGATATGGGGAAACAGAGGTGGGGAATCAGAGGCGGGGAAACAGAGGCAGGGTATCAGATATGGGGAATCAGAGGCGGGGAATCAGAGGTGGGGAATCATAGGCAGGGAATCGGATGTGCGGAATCAGAGATGGGGAATCAGAGGCCGGGAATGAGAGGTGGTGAATCAGATATGGGGAATCAGAGGCGGGGAATCAGAGGCAGGGAATCAGACGCGGGGAATCAGAGGTGGGCAATCAGAGGCGGGGAATCAGATATGGGGAATCAGAGGCGGGGAATCAGAGGCGGGGAAACAGAGGCGGGGAATCAGATATGGGGAATCAGAGGTGGGGCATCAGAAGTTGTGAATCACAGATGGGGAATTAGAGGCGGGGAATCAGAGGCAGGGAATCAGACGCGGGGAATCAGAGGCGGGGATTCAGAGCTGGGGAATCAGAAGCGGGGAATCAGAGTTGGGGAATCAGAGGCGGGGAATCAGATATGGGGAATCAGAGGCAGGGAATCAGAGGCGGGGAATCAGAGGCAGGGAATCAGACGCGGGGAATCTGAGGCGGGGAATCAGAGCTGGGGAATCAGAGGTGGGGAATCAGAGTTGGGGAATCAGAGGCAGGGAATTGGATGTGCGGAATCAGAGATGGGGAATCAGAGGTGGGGAATCAGAGGCGGTGAATCAGAGATGGGGAATCAGAGGAGGGGAATCAGAGGCAGGAAATCAGACACGGGGATTCAGAGGCTGGGAATCAGACGGGGGGAATCAAAGGCGGGGAATCAAGCTGGGGAATATGAGGCAGGGAATCAGAGTTGGGGAATCAGAGGCGGGGAATCAGATATGGGGAATCAGAGGCAGGGAATCAGAGGCGGGGAATCAGATATGGGGAAACAGAGGCGGGGAATCAGAGGCGGGAAAACAGAGGCGGGGTATTAGATATGGGGAATCAGAGGTGGGGAATAAGAGGTGGTGAATCAGAGATGGGGAATCAGAGGCGGGGAATCAGAGGCAGGGAATCGGACGCCGGGAATCAGAGGCGGGGAATCAGAGCTGGGGAATCAGAGGCGGGGAATCAGAGTTGGGGAATCAGAGGCGGGGAATCAGATATGGGGAAATAGAGGCGGGGAATCAGATATGGGGAATCAGAGGTGTGGAATCAGAGGTTGGGAATCAGAGGCAGGGAATCAGAGGCGGGGAAACAGAGGCGGGGAATCAGATATGGGGAATCAGAGGTGGCGAATCAAAGGCGGTGAAACAGAGATGGGGAATCAGGGCAGGGAATCAGAGGCAGGGAATCAGAGCTGGGGAAACAGAGGCGGGGAATCAGATATGGGGAATCAGAGGTGGGGAATCAGGGGCGGGGAATCAGTGGCAGGGAATCAGAGCTGGGGAATCAGAGGTGGGGAATCAGAGCTGGGGAAACAGAGGCGGGGAATCAGATATGGGGAATCAGAGGTGGGGAATCAGGGGTGGGGAATCAGTGGCAGGGAATCAGAGGCCGGGAATAAAAGGCGGGGAATCAGAGCTGGGGAATCAGAGGCGGGGAATCAGAGTTGGGGAATCAGAGGAGGGGAATCAGATATGGGGAAACAGAGGCCGGGAATCAGAGGCAGGGAAACAGAGGCGGGGAATCAGATATGGGGAATCAGAGGTGGGGAATTAGAGGTTGCGAATCAGAGGCGGGGAATCAGAGGCGGGGAATCAGAGGCAGGGAATCGGATGTGCGGAATCAGAGATGGGGAATCAGAGGTGGGGATTCAGAGGTGGTGAATCAGAGAAGGGGAATCAGAGGCTGGGAATCAGAGGCAGGGAATCAGACGCAGGAAATCAGAGGCGGGGAATCATAGCTGGCGAATTAGAGGAGGGGAATCAGAGTTGGGGAATCAGAGGCGGGGAATCAGATATGGGGAAACAGAGGCGGGGAATCAGAGGCGGGGAAACAGAGGCGGGGAATCAGATATGGGGAATCAGAGGTGGGGAATCAGAGGCAGGGAATCAGAAGTGCGGAATCAGAGATGGGGAATCAGAGGCAGGGAATCAGAATCAGAAGCAGGGAATCAGAGGCTGGGAATCAGAGGCCGGAATCAGATGCTGGGATCAGAGGCCTGGAATCAGAGGCGGGGAATCAGAGGCAGGGAATCAGATGCGGGAAATCAGAGGCCTGGAATCAGAGGCGGGGAATCAGAGGCAGGGAATCAGATGCGGGGAATCAGAGGCGGGGAATCAGAGCTGGGGAATCAGAGGCAGGGTATTAGAGTTGGGGAATCAGAGGCGGGGAATCAGATATGGGGAAACAGAGGTGGGGAATCAGAGGCGGGGAAACAGAGGCAGGGAATCAGATATGGGGAATCAGAGGCGGGGAATCAGAGGTGGGGAATCATAGGCAGGGAATCGGATGTGCGGAATCAGAGATGGGGAATCAGAGGCCGGGAATCAGAGGTGGTGAATCAGATATGGGGAATCAGAGGCGGGGAATCAGAGGCAGGGAATCAGACGCGGGGAATCAGAGGTGGGCAATCAGAGGCGGGGAATCAGATATGGGGAATCAGAGGCGGGGAATCAGAGGCGGGGAAACAGAGGCGGGGAATCAGATATGGGGAATCAGAGGTGGGGCATCAGAGGTTGTGAATCACAGATGGGGAATTAGAGGCGGGGAATCAGAGGCAGGGAATCAGAACGGGGAATCAGAGGCGGGGATTCAGAGCTGGGGAATCAGAAGCGGGGAATCTGAGTTGGGGAATCAGAGGTGGGGAATCAGATATGGGGAATCAGAGTCAGGGAATCAGAGGCGGGGAATCAGAGGCAGGGAATCAGACGCGGGGAATCTGAGGCGGGGAATCAGAGCTGGGGAATCAGAGGTGGGGAATCAGAGTTGGGGAATCAGAGGCAGGGAATTGGATGTGCGGAATCAGAGATGGGGAATCAGAGGTGGGGAATCAGAGGCGGTGAATCAGAGATGGGGAATCAGAGGCGGGGAATCAGAGGCAGGAAATCAGACACGGGGATTCAGAGGCTGGGAATCAGACGGGGGGAATCAAAGGCGGGGAATCAGAGCTGGGGAATCTGAGGCAGGGAATCAGAGTTGGGGATTCAGAGGCGGGGTATCAGATATGGGGAAACAGAGGCGGGGAATCAGAGGCGGGAAAACGGAGGCGGGGAATTAGATATGGGGAATCAGAGGTGGGGAATCAGAGGTGGTGAATCAGTGATGGGGAATCACAGGCGGGGAATCAGAGGCAGGGAATAGAACGCGGGGAATCAGAGGCAGGGAATCAGAGCTGGGGAATCAGAGGCGGGGAATCATAGTTGGGAATCAGAGGCGGGGAATCAGATATGGGGAAACAGAGGCGGGGAATCAGTGGCGGGGAAAGAGAGGCGGGGAATCAGATATGGGGAATCGGATGCAGGGAATCAGAGGCGGGGAATCAGAGCTGGGGAATCAGAGGCGGGGAATCAGAGTTGGGGCATCAGAGGTGGGGAATTAGATATAGGGAAACAGAGGCGGGGAATCAGAGGCGGGGAAACAGAGGCGGGGAAACAGAGGCGGGGAATCAGATATGGGGAATCAGAGGTGGGGAATCCGAGGTTGGGAATCAGAGGCAGGGAATCAGAGGCGGGGAATCAGAGGCGGGGAAACAGATGCGGGGAATCAGATATGGGGAATCAGAGGTGGGGCATCAGAAGTTGTGAATCACAGATGGGGAATTAGAGGCGGGGAATCAGAGGCAGGGAATCAGACGCGGGGAATCAGAGGCGGGGATTCAGAGCTGGGGAATCAGAAGCGGGGAATCAGAGTTGGGGAATCAGAGGCGGGGAATCAGATATGGGGAATCAGAGGCAGGGAATCAGAGGTGGGGAATCAGAGGCAGGGAATCAGACGCGGGGAATCTGAGGCGGGGAATCAGAGCTGGGGAATCAGAGGTGGGGAATCAGAGTTGGGGAATCAGAGGCAGGGAATTGGATGTGCGGAATCAGAGATGGGGAATCAGAGGTGGGGAATCAGAGGCGGTGAATCAGAGATGGGGAATCAGAGCTGGGGAATCTGAGGCAGGGAATCAGAGTTGGGGATTCAGAGGCGGGGAATCAGATATGGGGAAACAGAGGCGGGGAATCAGAGGCGGGAAAACAGAGGCGGGGAATTAGATATGGGGAATCAGAGGTGTGGAATCAGAGGTGGTGAATTAGAGATGGGGAATCAGAGGCGGGGAATCAGAGGCAGGGAATCGGACGCCGGGAATCAGAGGCGGGGAATCAGAGCTGGGGAATCAGAGGCGGGGAATCAGAGTTGGGGAATCAGAGGCGGGGAATCAGATATGGGGAAATAGAGGCGGGGAATCAGATATGGGGAATCAGAGGTGTGGAATCAGAGGTTGGGAATCAGAGGCAGGGAATCAGAGGCGGGGAAACAGAGGCGGGGAATCAGATATGGGGAATCAGAGGTGGCGAATCAAAGGCGGTGAAACAGAGATGGGGAATCAGGGCAGGGAATCAGAGGCAGGGAATCAGAGCTGGGGAAACAGAGGCGGGGAATCAGATATGGGGAATCAGAGGTGGGGAATCAGGGGCGGGGAATCAGTGGCAGGGAATCAGAGCTGGGGAATCAGAGGTGGGGAATCAGAGCTGGGGAATCAGAGGCGGGGAATCAGATATGGGGAATCAGAGGTGGGGAATCAGGGGCGGGGAATCAGTGGCAGGGAATCAGAGGCCGGGAATAAAAGGCGGGGAATCAGAGCTGGGGAATCAGAGGCGGGGAAACAGAGTTGGGGAATCAGAGGAGGGGAATCAGATATGGGGAAACAGAGGCCGGGAATCAGAGGCAGGGAAACAGAGGCGGGGAATCAGATATGGGGAATCAGAGGTGGGGAATTAGAGGTTGCGAATCAGAGGCGGGGAATCAGAGGCGGGGAATCAGAGGCAGGGAATCGGATGTGCGGAATCAGAGATGGGGAATCAGAGGTGGGGATTCAGAGGTGGTGAATCAGAGAAGGGAAATCAGAGGCTGGGAATCAGAGGCAGGGAATCAGACGCAGGGAATCAGAGGCGGTGAATCATAGCTGGCGAATTAGAGGAGGGCAATCAGAGTTGGGGAATCAGAGGCGGGGTATCAGATATGGGGAAACAGAGGCGGGGAATCAGAGGCGGGAAACAGAGGCGGGGAATCAGATATGGGGAATCAGAGGTGGGGAATCAGAGGCAGGGAATCAGATGTGCGGAATCAGAGATGGGGAATCAGAGGCAGGGAATCAGAATCAGAAGCAGGGAATCAGAGGCCAGGAATGAGAGGCCGGAATCAGATGCTGGGAATCAGAGGCCTGGAATCAGAGGCGGGGAATCAGAGGCAGGGAATCAGATGCGGGAAATCAGAGGCCTGGAATCAGAGGCGGGGAATCAGAGGCAGGGAATCAGATGCGGGGAATCAGAGGCGGGGAATCAGAGCTGGGGAATCAGAGGCAGGGTATTAGAGTTGGGGAATTAGAGGCGGGGAATCAGATATGGGGAAACAGAGGTGGGGAATCAGAGGCGGGGAAACAGAGGCAGGGAATCAGATATGGGGAATCAGAGGCGGGGAATCAGAGGTGGGGAATCATAGGCAGGGAATCGGATGTGCGGAATCAGAGATGGGAATCAGAGGCCGGGAATCAGAGGTGGTGAATCAGATATGGGGAATCAGAGGCGGGGAATCAGAGGCAGGGAATCAGATGCGGGGAATCAGAGGTGGGCAATCAGAGGCGGGGAATCAGATATGGGGAATCAGAGGCGGGGAATCAGAGGCGGGGAAACAGAGGCGGGGAATCAGATATGGGGAATCAGAGGTGGGGCATCAGAGGTTGTGAATCACAGATGGGGAATTAGAGGCGGGGAATCAGAGGCAGGGAATCAGACGCGGGGAATCAGAGGCGGGGATTCAGAGCTGGGGAATCAGAAGCGGGGAATCAGAGTTGGGGAATCAGAGGCGGGCAATCAGATATGTGGAATCAGAGGCAGGGAATCAGAGGCGGGGAATCAGAGGCAGGGAATCAGACGCGGGGAATCTGAGGCGGGGAATCAGAGCTGGGGAATCAGAGGTGGGGAATCAGAGTTGGGGAATCAGAGGCAGGGAATTGGATGTGCGGAATCAGAGATGGGGAATCAGAGGTGGGGAATCAGAGGCGGTGAATCAGAGATGGGGAATCAGAGGCGGGGAATCAGAGGCAGGAAATCAGACACGGGGATTCAGAGGCTGGGAATCAGACGGGGGGAATCAAAGGCGGGGAATCAAGCTGGGGAATATGAGGCAGGGAATCAGAGTTGGGGAATCAGAGGCGGGGAATCAGATATGGGGAATCAGAGGCAGGGAATCAGAGGCGGTGAATCAGATATGGGGAAACAGAGGCGGGGAATCAGAGGCGGGAAAACAGAGGCGGGATATTAGATATGGGGAATAAGAGGTGTGGAATCAGAGGTGGTGAATTAGAGATGGGGAATCAGAGGCGGGGAATCAGAGGCAGGGTATCGGACGCCGGGAATCAGAGGCGGGGAATCAGAGCTGGGGAATCAGAGGCGGGGAATCAGAGTTGGGGAATCAGAGGCGGGGAATCAGATATGGGGAAATAGAGGCGGGGAATCAGATATGGGGAATCAGAGGTGTGGAATCAGAGGTTGGGAATCAGAGGCAGGGAATCAGAGGCGGGGAAACAGAGGCGGGGAATCAGATATGGGGAATCAGAGGTGGCGAATCAAAGGCGGTGAAACAGAGATGGGGAATCAGGGCAGGGAATCAGAGGCAGGGAATCAGAGCTGGGGAAACAGAGGCGGGGAATCAGATATGGGGAATCAGAGGTGGGGAATCAGGGGCGGGGAATCAGTGGCAGGGAATCAGAGCTGGGGAATCAGAGGTGGGGAATCAGCGCTGGGGAATCAGAGGCGGGGAATCAGATATGGGGAATCAAAGGTGGGGAATCAGGGGCGGGGAATCAGTGGCAGGGAATCAGAGGCCGGGAATAAAAGGCGGGGAATCAGAGCTGGGGAATCAGAGGCGGGGAATCAGAGTTGGGGAATCAGAGGAGGGGAATCAGATATGGGGAAACAGAGGCCGGGAATCAGAGGCAGGGAAACAGAGGCGGGGAATCAGATATGGGGAATCAGAGGTGGGGAATTAGAGGTTGCGAATCAGAGGCGGGGAATCAGAGGCGGGGAATCAGAGGCAGGGAATCGGATGTGCGGAATCAGAGATGGGGAATCAGAGGTGGGGATTCAGAGGTGGTGAATCAGAGAAGGGAAATCAGAGGCTGGGAATCAGAGGCAGGGAATCAGACGCAGGGAATCAGAGGCGGGGAATCATAGCTGGCGAATTAGAGGAGGGCAATCAGAGTTGGGGAATCAGAGGCGGGGTATCAGATATGGGGAAACAGAGGCGGGGAATCAGAGGCGGGGAAACAGAGGCGGGGAATCAGATATGGGGAATCAGAGGTGGGGAATCAGAGGCAGGGAATCAGATGTGCGGAATCAGAGATGGGGAATCAGAGGCAGGGAATCAGAATCAGAAGCAGGGAATCAGAGGCCAGGAATGAGAGGCCGGAATCAGATGCTGGGAATCAGAGGCCTGGAATCAGAGGCGGGGAATCAGAGGCAGGGAATCAGATGCGGGAAATCAGAGGCCTGGAATCAGAGGCGGGGAATCAGAGGCAGGGAATCAGATGCGGGGAATCAGAGGCGGGGAATCAGAGCTGGGGAATCAGAGGCAGGGTATTAGAGTTGGGGAATTAGAGGCGGGGAATCAGATATGGGGAAACAGAGGTGGGGAATCAGAGGCGGGGAAACAGAGGCAGGGAATCAGATATGGGGAATCAGAGGCGGGGAATCAGAGGTGGGGAATCATAGGCAGGGAATCGGATGTGCGGAATCAGAGATGGGGAATCAGACACGGGGATTCAGAGGCTGGGAATCAGATATGGGGAATCAGAGGCGGGGAAACAGAGCTGGGGAATCAGACGCGGGGAATCAGAGGTGGGCAATCAGAGGCGGGGAATCAGATATGGGGAATCAGAGGCGGGGAATCAGAGGCGGGGAAACAGAGGCGGGGAATCAGATATGGGGAATCAGAGGTGGGGCATCAGAGGTTGTGAATCACAGATGGGGAATTAGAGGCGGGGAATCAGAGGCAGGGAATCAGACGCGGGGAATCAGAGGCGGGGATTCAGAGCTGGGGAATCAGAAGCGGGGAATCAGAGTTGGGGAATCAGAGGCGGGCAATCAGATATGGGGAATCAGAGGCAGGGAATCAGAGGCGGGGAATCAGAGGCAGGGAATCAAACGCGGGGAATCTGAGGCGGGGAATCAGAGCTGGGGAATCAGAGGTGGGGAATCAGAGTTGGGGAATCAGAGGCAGGGAATTGGATGTGCGGAATCAGAGATGGGGAATCAGAGGTGGGGAATCAGAGGCGGTGAATCAGAGATGGGGAATCAGAGGCGGGGAATCAGAGGCAGGAAATCAGACACGGGGATTCAGAGGCTGGGAATCAGACGGGGGGAATCAAAGGCGGGGAAACAGAGCTGGGGAATCTGAGGCAGGGAATCAGAGTTGGGGATTCAGAGGCGGGGAATCAGATATGGGGAAACAGAGGCGGGGAATCAGAGGCGGGAAAACAGAGGCGGGGAATTAGATATGGGGAATCAGAGGTGGGGAATCAGAGGTGGTGAATCAGTGATGGGGAATCACAGGCGGGGAATCAGAGGCAGGGAATAGAACGCGGGGAATCAGAGGCAGGGAATCAGAGCTGGGGAATCAGAGGCGGGGAATCATAGTTGGGAATCAGAGGCGGGGAATCAGATATGGGGAAACAGAGGCGGGGAATCAGTGGCGGGGAAACAGAGGCGGGGAATCAGATATGGGGAATCGGATGCAGGGAATCAGAGGCGGGGAATCAGAGCTGGGGAATCAGAGGCGGGGAATCAGAGTTGGGGCATCAGAGGTGGGGAATTAGATATAGGGAAACAGAGGCGGGGAATCAGAGGCGGGGAAACAGAGGCGGGGAAACAGAGGCGGGGAATCAGATATGGGGAATCAGAGGTGGGGAATCCGAGGTTGGGAATCAGAGGCGGGGAATCAGAGGCGGGGAATCAGAGGAAGGGAATCAGATGTGCGGAATCGGAGATGGGGAATCAGAGGCAGGGAATCAGAGGCGGGGAATCAGAGGCGGGGTATCAGAGGCCGGGAATCAGATATGGGGAAACAGAGGCGGGGAATCCGAGGCGGGGAAACAGAGGCGGGGAATCAGATATGGGGAATCAGAGGTGGGGAATCAGAGGTTGGGAATCAGAGGCAGGGAATCAGAGGCTTGGAATCAGATGCAGGGAATCAGATGCGGGGAATCAGAGGCGGGGAATCAGAGCTGGGGAATCAGAGGTGGGGAATCAGATTTGGGGAATCAGAGGCGGGGACTTAGATATTGGGAAACAGAGGCGGGGAATCAGAGGCGGGGAAACCCAGGCGGGGAATCAGATATGGGGAATCAGAGGTGGGGAATCAGAGGCAAGGAATCAGATGTGCGGAATCAGAGATGGGGAATCAGAGGCAGGGAATCAGAATCAGAAGCAGGGAATCAGAGGCCGGGAATCAGAGGCCGGAATCAGAGGCGGGGAATCAGCGGCAGGGAATCAGATGCGGGGAATCAGAGGCGGGGAATCAGAGCTGGGGAATCTGAGGCGGGGTATTAGAGTTGGGGAATCAGAGGCGGGGAATCAGATATGGGGAAACAGAGGTGGGGAATCAGAGGCGGGGAAACAGAGGCAGGGAATCAGATATGGGGAATCAGAGGCGGGGAATCAGAGGTGGGGAATCATAGGCAGGGAATCGGATGTGCGGAATCAGAGATGGGGAATCAGAGGCCGGGAATCAGAGGTGGTGAATCAGAGATGGGGAATCAGAGGCGGGGAATCAGAGGCAGGGAATCAGACGCGGGGAATCAGAGGTGGGCAATCAGAGGCGGGGAATCAGACATGGGGAATCAGAGGCGGGGAATCAGAGGCGGGGAAACAGAGGCGGGGAATCAGATATGGGGAATCAGAGGTGGGGCATCAGAGGTTGTGAATCACAGATGGGGAATCAGATGCGGGGAATCAGAGGCAGGGAATCAGACGCGGGGAATCAGAGGCGGGGATTCAGAGCTGGGGAATCAGAGGCGGGGAATCAGAGTTGGGGAATCAGAGGCGGGGAATCAGATATGGGGAATCAGAGGCAGGGAATCAGAGGCGGGAAAACAGAGGCGGGGAATCAGATATGGGGAATCAGAGGCGGGGTATCAGAGCTGGGGAATCAGAGGTGGGGAATCAGAGTTGGGGAATCAGAGGCAGGGAATAGAACGCGGGGAATCAGAGGCAGGGAATCAGAGCTGGGGAATCAGAGGCGGGGAATCATAGTTGGGAATCACAGGCGGGGAATCAGAGATGGGGAATCAGAGGCGGGGAATCAGAGGCAGGAAATCAGACACGGGGATTCAGAGGCTGGGAATAAGACGGGGGGAATCAAAGGCGGGGAATCAGAGCTGGGGAATCTGAGGCAGGGAATCAGAGTTGGGGATTCAGAGGCGGGGAATCAGATATGGGGAAACAGAGGCGGGGAATCAGAGGCGGGAAAACAGAGGCGGGGAATTAGATATGGGGAATCAGAGGTGGGGAATCAGAGGTGGTGAATCAGTGATGGGGAATCACAGGCGGGGAATCAGAGGCAGGGAATAGAACGCGGGGAATCAGAGGCAGGGAATCAGAGCTGGGGAATCAGAGGCGGGGAATCATAGTTGGGAATCAGAGGCGGGGAATCAGATATGGGGAAACAGATGCGGGGAATCAGTGGCGGGGAAACAGAGGCGGGGAATCAGATATGGGGAATCGGATGCAGGGAATCAGAGGCGGGGAATCAGAGCTGGGGAATCAGAGGCGGGGAATCAGAGTTGGGGCATCAGAGGTGGGGAATTAGATATAGGGAAACAGAGGCGGGGAATCAGAGGTGGGGAAACAGAGGCGGGGAAACAGAGGCGGGGAATCGGATATGGGGAATCAGAGGTGGGGAATCCGAGGTTGGGAATCAGAGGCAGGGAATCAGAGGCGGGGAATCAGAGGCGGGGAATCAGAGGAAGGGAATCAGATGTGCGGAATCGGAGATGGGGAATCAGAGGCAGGGAATCAGAGGCGGGGAATCAGAGGCGGGGAATCAGAGGCCGGGAATCAGATATGGGGAAACAGAGGCGGGGAATCCGAGGCGGGGAAACAGAGGCGGGGAATCAGATATGGGGAATCAGAGGTGGGGAATCAGAGGTTGGGAATCAGAGGCAGGGAATCAGAGGCTTGGAATCAGATGCAGGGAATCAGATGCGGGGAATCAGAGGCGGGGAATCAGAGCTGGGGAATCAGAGGTGGGGAATCAGATTTGGGGAATCAAAGGCGGGGACTTAGATATTGGGAAACAGAGGCGGGGAATCAGAGGCGGGGAAACCCAGGCGGGGAATCAGATATGGGGAATCAGAGGTGGGGAATCAGAGGCAAGGAATCAGATGTGCGGAATCAGAGATGGGGAATCAGAGGCAGGGAATCAGAATCAGAAGCAGGGAATCAGAGGCCGGGAATCAGAGGCCGGAATCAGAGGCGGGGAATCAGCGGCAGGGAATCAGATGCGGGGAATCAGAGGCGGGGAATCAGAGCTGGGGAATCAGAGGCGGGGTATTAGAGTTGGGGAATCAGAGGCGGGGAATCAGATATGGGGAAACAGAGGTGGGGAATCAGAGGCGGGGAAACAGAGGCAGGGAATCAGATATGGGGAATCAGAGGCGGGGAATCAGAGGTGGGGAATCATAGGCAGGGAATCGGATGTGCGGAATCAGAGATGGGGAATCAGAGGCCGGGAATCAGAGGTGGTGAATCAGAGATGGGGAATCAGAGGCGGGGAATCAGAGGCAGGGAATCAGACGCGGGGAATCAGAGGTGGGCAATCAGAGGCGGGGAATCAGATATGGGGAATCAGAGGCGGGGAATCAGAGGCGGGGAAACAGAGGCGGGGAATCAGATATGGGGAATCAGAGGTGGGGCATCAGAGGTTGTGAATCACAGATGGGGAATCAGAGGCGGGGAATCAGAGGCAGGGAAACAGATGCGGGGAATCAGAGGCGGGGATTCAGAGCTGGGGAATCAGAGGCGGGGAATCAGAGTTGGGGAATCAGAGGCGGGGAATCAGATATGTGGAATCAGAGGCAGGGAATCAGAGGCGGGAAAACAGAGGCGGGGAATCAGATATGGGGAATCAGAGGCGGGAATTGGATGTGAGGAATCAGAGATGGGGAATCAGAGGTGGGGAATCAGAGGCGGTGAATCAGAGATGGGGAATCAGAGGCGGGGAATCAGAGGCAGGAAATCAGACACGGGGATTCAGAGGCTGGGAATCAGACGGGGGGAATCAAAGGCGGGGAATCAGAGCTGGGGAATCTGAGGCAGGGAATCAGAGTTGGGGATTCAGAGGCGGGGAATCAGATATGGGGAAATAGAGGCGGGGAATCAGAGGCGGGAAAACAGAGGCGGGGAATTAGATATGGGGAATCAGAGGTGGGGAATCAGAGGTGGTGAATCAGTGATGGGGAATCACAGGCGGGGAATCAGAGGCAGGGAATAGAACGCGGGGAATCAGAGGCAGGGAATCAGAGCTGGGGAATCAGAGGCGGGGAATCATAGTTGGGAATCAGAGGCGGGGAATCAGATATGGGGAAACAGAGGCGGGGAATCAGTGGCGGGGAAACAGAGGCGGGGAATCAGATATGGGGAATCGGATGCAGGGAATCAGAGGCGGGGAATCAGAGCTGGGGAATCAGAGGCGGGGAATCAGAGTTGGGGCATCAGAGGTGGGGAATTAGATATAGGGAAACAGAGGCGGGGAATCAGAGGTGGGGAAACAGAGGCGGGGAAACAGAGGCGGGGAATCGGATATGGGGAATCAGAGGTGGGGAATCCGAGGTTGGGAATCAGAGGCAGGGAATCAGAGGCGGGGAATCAGAGGCGGGGAATCAGAGGAAGGGAATCAGATGTGCGGAATCGGAGATGGGGAATCAGAGGCAGGGAATCAGAGGCGGGGAATCAGAGGCGGGGAATCAGAGGCCGGGAATCAGATATGGGGAAACAGAGGCGGGGAATCCGAGGCGGGGAAACAGAGGCGGGGAATCAGATATGGGGAATCAGAGGTGGGGAATCAGAGGTTGGGAATCAGAGGCAGGGAATCAGAGGCTTGGAATCAGATGCAGGGAATCAGATGCGGGGAATCAGAGGCGGGGAATCAGAGCTGGGGAATCAGAGGTGGGGAATCAGATTTGGGGAATCAAAGGCGGGGACTTAGATATTGGGAAACAGAGGCGGGGAATCAGAGGCGGGGAAACCCAGGCGGGGAATCAGATATGGGGAATCAGAGGTGGGGAATCAGAGGCAAGGAATCAGATGTGCGGAATCAGAGATGGGGAATCAGAGGCAGGGAATCAGAATCAGAAGCAGGGAATCAGAGGCCGGGAATCAGAGGCCGGAATCAGAGGCGGGGAATCAGCGGCAGGGAATCAGATGCGGGGAATCAGAGGCGGGGAATCAGAGCTGGGGAATCAGAGGCGGGGTATTAGAGTTGGGGAATCAGAGGCGGGGAATCAGATATGGGGAAACAGAGGTGGGGAATCAGAGGCGGGGAAACAGAGGCAGGGAATCAGATATGGGGAATCAGAGGCGGGGAATCAGAGGTGGGGAATCATAGGCAGGGAATCGGATGTGCGGAATCAGAGATGGGGAATCAGAGGCCGGGAATCAGAGGTGGTGAATCAGAGATGGGGAATCAGAGGCGGGGAATCAGAGGCAGGGAATCAGACGCGGGGAATCAGAGGTGGGCAATCAGAGGCGGGGAATCAGATATGGGGAATCAGAGGCGGGGAATCAGAGGCGGGGAAACAGAGGCGGGGAATCAGATATGGGGAATCAGAGGTGGGGCATCAGAGGTTGTGAATCACAGATGGGGAATCAGAGGCGGGGAATCAGAGGCAGGGAAACAGACGCGGGGAATCAGAGGCGGGGATTCAGAGCTGGGGAATCAGAGGCGGGGAATCAGAGTTGGGGAATCAGAGGCGGGGAATCAGATATGTGGAATCAGAGGCAGGGAATCAGAGGCGGGAAAACAGAGGTGGGGAATCAGATATGGGGAATCAGAGGCGGGGAATCAGAGGCAGGGAATCAGACACGGGGAATCAGAGGCGGGGAATCAGAGATGGGGAATCAGAGGCGGGGAATCAGAGGCAGGGAATCGGATGCCGGGAATCAGAGGCGGGAAATCAGAGCTGGGGAATCAGAGGCGGGGAATCAGAGTTGGGGAATCAGAGGCGGCGAAGCAGATATGGGGAAATAGAGGCGGGGAATCAGATATGGGGAATCAGAAGCGGGGAATCAGATATGGGGAATCAGAGGCTGGGAATCAGAGGGGGGGAAACAGAGGCGGGGAATAAGATATGGAGAATCAGAGGTGGGGAATCAGGGGCGGGGAATCAGTGGCAGGGAATCAGAGGCGGGGAATCAGAGGCGGGGAATCAAAGGAAGGGAATCAGACACGGGGAATCAGAGGTGGGGAATCAGAGATGGGGAATCAGAGGCGGGGAATCACAGGCAGGGAATCGGACGCGGGGAATCAGAGGCGGGGAATCAGAGCTGGGGAATCAGAGGTGTGGAATCAGAGTCGGGGAATCAGAGGCAGGGAATCGGTTGTGCGGAATCAGAGATGGGGAATCAGATGTGGGGAATCAGAGGCAGTGAATCAGAGATGGGGAATCAGAGGCGGGGAATCAGAGGCAAGAAATCAGACGGGGATTCAGAGGCTGGGAATCAGACGGGGGGAATCAAAGGCGGGGAATCAGAGCTGGTGAATCAGAGGCAGGGAATCAGAGTTGGGGATTCAGAGGCGGGGAATCAGATATGGGGAAACAGAGGCGGGGAATGAGAGGCAGGCAAGCAGAGGCGGGGAATTAGATATGGGGAATCAGAGGTGGGGAATCAGAGGTGGTGAATCAGAGATGGGGAATCACAGGAGGGGAATCAGAGTCAGCGAATAGAACGCGGGGAATCAGAGGCAGGGAATCAGAGCTGGGGAATCAGAGGCGGGGAATCAGATATGGGGAATCGGTTGCGGGGAATCAGAGGCGGGGAATCAGAGCTGGGGAATCAGAGGCGGGGAATCAGAGTTGGGGCATCAGAGGTGGGGAATTAGATATGGGGAAACAGAGGCGGGGAATCAGAGGCGGGGAAACAGAGGCGGGGAATCAGATATGGGGAATCAGAGGTGGGGAATCAGAGGCAGGGAATCAGATGTGCGGAATCAGAGATGGGGAATCAGAGGCAGGGAATCAGAATCAGAAGCGGGGAATCAGAGGCCGGGAATCAGAGGCCGGGAATCAGATGCTGGGAATAAGAGGCCGGGAATCAGAGGTGGGGAATCAGAGTCCGGGAATCAGAGATGGGGATTCAGAGGCGGGGAATGAGATATGGAGAATCAGAGGCGGGGAATCAGAGGCGGGGATACAGAGGTGGGGAATCAGATATGGAGAATCAGAGGTGGGGAATCAAAGGCGGTGAATCAGAGATGGGGAATCAGAGGCGGGGAATCAGAGGCAGGGAATCAGATGCGGGGATTCAGAGGCGGGGAATCAGAGCTGGCGAATCAGAGGCGGGGAATCAGAGGTGGGCAATCAGAGCCGGGGAATCAGATATGGGGAATCAGAGGCGGGGAATCAGAGGCGGGGAAACAGAGGCGGGGAATCAGATATGGGGAATCAGAGGTGGGGAATCAGAGGTTGTGAATCAGAGATGGGGAATCAAGGCGGGGAATCAGAGGGAGGGAATCAGACGCGGGGAATCAGAGGCGGGGTTTCAGAGCTGGGGAATCAGAGGCGGGGAATCAGAGTTGTGGAATCAGAGGCAGGGATTCAGATATGGGGAATCAGAGGCGGGGAATCAGAGGCGGGGAAACAGAGGCGGGGAATCAGGTATGGGGAATCAGAGGTGGGGAATCAGGGGCAGGGAATCAGTGGCAGGGAATCAGAGGCGGGGAATCTGAGTCGGGGAATCAGAGGCAGGGAATCAGACACGGGGAATCAGAGGCGGGGAATCAGAGATGGCGAATCAGAGGCGGGGAATCAGAGGCAGGGAATCGGACGCCGGGAATCAGAGGCGGGGAATCAGAGTTGGGGAATCAGAGGCGGGGAATCAGAGTTGGGGAATCAGAGGCGGGGAATCAGATATGGGGAAATAGAGGCGGGGAATCAAATATGGGGAATCAGAGGTGTGGAATCAGAGGTTGGGAATCAGAGGCAGGGAATCAGAGGCGGGGAAACAGAGGCGGGGAATCACATATGGGGAATCAGAGGTGGCGAATCAAAGGCGGTGAAACAGAGATGGGGAATCAGGGCAGGGAATCAGAGGCAGGGAATCAGAGCTGGGGAAACAGAGGCGGGGAATCAGATATGGGGAATCAGAGGTGGGGAATCAGGGGCGGGGAATCAGTGGCAGGGAATCAGAGCTGGGGAATCAGAGGTGGGGAATCAGAGCTGGGGAAACAGAGGCGGGGAATCAGATATGGGGAATCAGAGGTGGGGAATCAGGGGCGGGGAATCAGTGGCAGGGAATCAGAGGCCGGGAATAAAAGGCGGGGAATCAGAGCTGGGGAATCAGAGGCGGGGAATCAGAGTTGGGGAATCAGAGGAGGGGAATCAGATATGGGGAAACAGAGGCCGGGAATCAGAGGCAGGGAAACAGAGGCGGGGAATCAGATATGGGGAATCAGAGGTGGGGAATTAGAGGTTGCGAATCAGAGGCGGGGAATCAGAGGCTGGGAATCAGAGGCAGGGAATCGGATGTGCGGAATCAGAGATGGGGAATCAGAGGTGGGGATTCAGAGGTGGTGAATCAGAGAAGGGGAATCAGAGGCTGGGAATCAGAGGCAGGGAATCAGACGCAGGGAATCAGAGGCGGGGAATCATAGCTGGCGAATTAGAGGAGGGGAATCAGAGTTGGGGAATCAGAGGCGGGGAATCAGATATCGGGAAACAGAGGCGGGGAATCAGAGGCGGGGAAACAGAGGCGGGGAATCAGATATGGGGAATCAGAGGTGGGGAATCAGAGGCAGGGAATCAGATGTGCGGAATCAGAGATGGGGAATCAGAGGCAGGGAATCAGAATCAGAAGCAGGGAATCAGTGGCAGGTAATCAGAGGCCGGGAATAAAAGGCGGGGAATCAGAGGCAGGGAATCGGATGTGCGGAATCAGAGATGGGGAATCAGAGGTGGGGATTCAGAGGTGGTGAATCAGAGAAGGGGAATCAGAGGCTGGGAATCAGAGGCAGGGAATCAGATGCAGGGAATCAGAGGCGGGGAATCATAGCTGGCGAATTAGAGGAGGGGAATCAGAGTTGGGGAATCAGAGGCGGGGAATCAGATATGGGGTAACAGAGGCGGGGAATCAGAGGTGGGGAAACAGAGGCGGGGAATCAGATATGGGGAATCAGAGGTGGGGAATCAGGGGCAGGGAATCAGTGGCAGGGAATCAGACGCGGGGAATCAGAGGCGGGGAATCAGAGGCGGGGAATCAGAGGCGGGGAATCAGAGGCAGGGAATCGGATGTGCGGAATCAGAGATGGGGAATCAGAGGTGGGGATTCAGAGGTGGTGAATCAGAGAAGGGGAATCAGAGGCTGGGAATCAGAGGCACGGAATCAGACGCAGGGAATCAGAGGCGGGGAATCATAGCTGGCGAATTAGAGGAGGGGAATCAGAGTTGGGGAAACAGAGGCGGGGAATCAGATATGGGGAATCAGAGGTGGGGAATCAGGGGCAGGGAATCAGTGGCAGGGAATCAGAGGCGGGGAATCAGAGACGGGGAATCAGAGGCAGGGAATCAGACACGGGGAATCAGAGGCGGGGAATCAGAGATGGGGAATCAGAGGCGGGGAATCAGAGGCAGGGAATCAGAGGCCGGGAATCAGATGCTGGGAATAAGAGGCCGGGAATCAGAGGTGGGGAAACAGAGGCGGGGAATCAGATATGGGGAATCAGAGGTGGGGAATCAGAGGCGGGGAATCAGTGGCAGGGAATCAGAGGCCGGGAATAAAAGGCGGGGAATCAAAGCTGCGGAATCAGAGGCGGGGAATCAGAGTTGGGGAATCAGAGGAGGGGAATCAGATATGGGGAAACAGAGGCCGGGAATCAGAGGCAGGGAAACAGAGGCGGGGAATCAGATATGGGAAATCAGAGGTGGGGAATTAGAGGTTGCGAATCAGAGGCGGGATATCAGAGGCGGGGAATCAGAGGCAGGGAAACGGATGTGCGGAATCAGAGATGGGGAATCAGAGGTGGGGATTCAGAGGTGGTGAATCAGAGAAGGGGAATCAGAGGCTGGGAATCAGAGGCAGGGAATCAGACGCAGGGAATCAGAGGCGGGGAATCATAGCTGGCGAATTAGAGGAGGGGAATCAGAGTTGGGGAATCAGAGGCGGGGAATCAGATATGGGGAAACGGAGGCGGGGAATCAGAGGCGGGGAAACAGAGGCGGGGAATCAGATATGGGGAATCAGAGGTGGGGAATCAGAGGCAGGGAATCAGATGTGCGGAATCAGAGATGGGGAAACAGAGGCAGGGAATCAGAAGCAGAAGCAGGGAATCAGAGGCCGGGAATCAGAGGCCGGAATCAGATGCTGGGAATCAGAGGCCTGGAATCAGAGGCGGGGAATCAGAGGCAGGGAATCAGATGCGGGGAATCAGAGGCGGGGAATCAGAGCTGGGGAATCAGAGGCAGGGTATTAGAGTTGGGGAATCAGAGGCGGGGAATCAGATATGGGGAAACAGAGGTGGGGAATCAGAGGCGGGGAAACAGAGGCAGGGAATCAGATATGGGGAATCAGAGGCGGGGAATCAGAGGTGGGGAATCATAGGCAGGGAATCGGATGTGCGGAATCAGAGAGGGGGAATCAGAGGCCGGGAATCAGAGGTGGTGAATCAGATATGGGGAATCAGAGGCGGGGAATCAGAGGCAGGGAATCAGTCGCGGGGAATCAGAGGTGGGCAATCAGAGGCGGGGAATCAGATATGGGGAATCAGAGGTGGGGAATCAGAGGCGGGGAAACAGGCGGGGAATCAGATATGGGGAATCAGAGGTGGGGCATCAGAGGTTGTGAATCACAGATGGGGAATTAGAGGCGGGGAATCAGAGGCAGGGAATAAGACGCGGGGAATCAGAGGCGGGGATTCAGAGCTGGGGAATCAGAAGCGGGGAATCAGAGTTGGGGAATCAGAGGCGGGGAATCAGATATGGGGAATCAGAGGCAGGGAATCAGAGGCGGGGAATCAGAGGCAGGGAATCAGACGTGGGGAATCTGAGGCGGGGAATCAGAGCTGGGGAATCAGAGGTGGGGAATCAGAGTTGGGGAATCAGAGGCAGGGAATTGGATGTGCGGAATCAGAGATGGGGAATCAGAGGTGGGGAATCAGAGGCGGTGAATCAGAGATGGGGAATCAGAGGCGGGGAATCAGAGGCAGGAAATCAGACACGGGGATTCAGAGGCTGGGAATCAGACGGGGGAATCAAAGGCGGGGAATCAGAGCTGGGGAATCTGAGGCAGGGAATCAGAGTTGGGGATTCAGAGGCGGGGAATCAGATATGGGGAAACAGAGGCGGGGAATCAGAGGCGGGAAAACAGAGGCGGGGAATTAGATATGGGGAATCAGAGGTGGGGAATCAGAGGTGGTGAATCAGTGGGGGAATCACAGGCGGGGAATCAGAGGCAGGGAATAGAACGCGGGGAATCAGATGCAGGGAATCAGAGCTGGGGAACCAGAGGCGGGGAATCATAGTTGGGAATCAGAGGCGGGGAATCAGATATGGGGAAACAGAGGCGGGGAATCAGAGGCGGGGAAACAGAGGCGGGGAATCAGATATGGGGAATCGGATGCAGGGAATCAGAGGCGGGGAATCAGAGCTGGGGAATCAGAGGCGGGGAATCAGAGTTGGGGCATCAGAGGTGGGGAATTAGATATAGGGAAACAGAGGCGGGGAATCAGAGGCGGGGAAACAGAGGCGGGGAATCAGATATGGGGAATCAGAGGTGGGGAATCAAAGGCAGGGAATCAGATGTGCGGAATTAGAGATGGGGAATCAGAGGCAGGGAATCAGAATCAGAAGCGGGGAATCAGAGGCCGGGAATAAGAGGCCGGGAATCAGATGCGGGGAATCAGAGGCGGGGAATCGGAGCTGGCGAATCAGAGGCGGGGAATCAGAGGTGGGCAATCAGAGGCGGGGAATCAGATATGGGGAATCAGAGGCGGGGAATCAGAGGCGGGGAAACAGAGGCGGGGAATCAAATATAGGGAATCAGAGGTGGGGAATCAGAGGTTGTGAATCAGAGATGGGGAATCAAGGCGGGGAATCAGAGGCAGGGAATCAGACGCGGGGAATCAGAGGCGGGGATTCAGAGCTGGGGAATCAGAGGCGGGGAATCAGAGTTGGGGAATCAGAGGCAGGGAATCAGATATGGGGAATCAGAGGCGGGGAATCAGAGGCGGGGAAACAGAGGCGGGGAATCAGATATGGGGAATCAGAGGTGGGGAATTAGATATAGGGAAACAGAGGCGGTGAATCAGAGGCGGGGAAACAGAGGCGGGGAAACAGAGGCGGGGAATCAGATATGGGGAATCAGAGGTGGGGAATCCGAGGTTGGGAATCAGAGGCAGGGAATCAGAGGCGGGGAATCAGAGGCGGGGAATCAGAGGAAGGGAATCAGATGTGCGGAATCGGAGATGGGGAATCAGAGGCAGGGAATCAGAGGCGGGGAATCAGAGGCGGGGAATCAGAGGCCGGGAATCAGATATGGGGAAACAGAGGCGGGGAATCCGAGGCGGGGAAACAGAGGCGGGGAATCAGATATGGGGAATCAGAGGTGGGGAATCAGAGGTTGGGAATCAGAGGCAGGGAATCAGAGGCTTGGAATCAGATGCAGGGAATCAGATGCGGGGAATCAGAGGCGGGGAATCAGAGCTGGGGAATCAGAGGTGGGGAATCAGATTTGGGGAATCAGAGGCGGGGACTTAGATATTGGGAAACAGAGGCGGGGAATCAGAGGTGTGGAAACCCAGGCGGGGAATCAGATATGGGGAATCAGAGGTGGGGAATCAGAGGCAAGGAATCAGATGTGCGGAATCAGAGATGGGGAATCAGAGGCAGGGAATCAGAATCAGAAGCAGGGAATCAGAGGCCGGGAATCAGAGGCCGGAATCAGAGGTGGGGAATCAGCGGCAGGGAATCAGATGCGGGGAATCAGAGGCGGGGAATCAGAGCTGGGGAATCAGAGGCGGGGTATTAGAGTTGGGGAATCAGAGGCGGGGAATCAGATATGGGGAAACAGAGGTGGGGAATCAGAGGCGGGGAAACAGAGGCAGGGAATCAGATATGGGGAATCAGAGGCGGGGAATCAGAGGTGGGGAATCATAGGCAGGGAATCGGATGTGCGGAATCAGAGATGGGGAATCAGAGGCGGGGAATCAGAGGCAGGGAATCAGACGCGGGGAATCAGAGGTGGGCAATCAGAGGCAGGGAATCAGATATGGGGAATCAGAGGCGGGGAATCAGAGGCGGGGATACAGAGGCGGGGAATCAGATATGGGGAATCAGAGGTGGGGAATCCGAGGTTGGGAATCAGAGGCAGGGAATCAGAGGCGGGGAATCAGAGGCGGGGAATCAGAGGAAGGGAATCAGATGTGCGGAATCGGAGATGGGGAATCAGAGGCAGGGAATCAGAGGCGGGGAATCAGAGGCGGGGAATCAGAGGCCGGGAATCAGATATGGGGAAACAGAGGCGGGGAATCCGAGGCGGGGAAACAGGCGGGGAATCAGATATGGGGAATCAGAGGTGGGGAATCAGAGGTTGGGAATCAGAGGCAGGGAATCAGAGGCTTGGAATCAGATGCAGGGAATCAGATGCGGGGAATCAGAGGCGGGGAATCAGAGCTGGGGAATCAGAGGTGGGGAATCAGATTTGGGGAATCAGAGGCGGGGACTTAGATATTGGGAAACAGAGGCGGGGAATCAGAGGCGGGGAAAACCAGGCGGGGAATCAGATATGGGGAATCAGAGGTGGGGAATCAGAGGCAAGGAATCAGATGTGCGGAATCAGAGATGGGGAATCAGAGGCAGGGAATCAGAATCAGAAGCAGGGAATCAGAGGCCGGGAATCAGAGGCCGGAATCAGAGGCGGGGAATCAGCGGCAGGGAATCAGATGCGGGGAATCAGAGGCGGGGAATCAGAGCTGGGGAATCAGAGGCGGGGTATTAGAGTTGGGGAATCAGAGGCGGGGAATCAGATATGGGGAAACAGAGGTGGGGAATCAGAGGCGGGGAAACAGAGGCAGGGAATCAGATATGGGGAATCAGAGGCGGGGAATCAGAGGTGGGGAATCATAGGCAGGGAATCGGATGTGCGGAATCAGAGATGGGGAATCAGAGGCCGGGAATCAGAGGTGGTGAATCAGAGATGGGGAATCAGAGGCGGGGAATCAGAGGCAGGGAATCAGACGCGGGGAATCAGAGGTGGGCAATCAGAGGCGGGGAATCAGATATGGGGAATCAGAGGTGGGGAATCAGAGGCGGGGAAACAGGCGGGGAATCAGATATGGGGAATCAGAGGTGGGGCATCAGAGGTTGTGAATCACAGATGGGGAATTAGAGGCGGGGAATCAGAGGCAGGGAATAAGACGCGGGGAATCAGAGGCGGGGATTCAGAGCTGGGGAATCAGAAGCGGGGAATCAGAGTTGGGGAATCAGAGGCGGGGAATCAGATATGGGGAATCAGAGGCAGGGAATCAGAGGCGGGGAATCAGAGGCAGGGAATCAGACGTGGGGAATCTGAGGCGGGGAATCAGAGCTGGGGAATCAGAGGTGGGGAATCAGAGTTGGGGAATCAGAGGCAGGGAATTGGATGTGCGGAATCAGAGATGGGGAATCAGAGGTGGGGAATCAGAGGCGGTGAATCAGAGATGGGGAATCAGAGGCGGGGAATCAGAGGCAGGAAATCAGACACGGGGATTCAGAGGCTGGGAATCAGACGGGGGGAATCAAAGGCGGGGAATCAGAGCTGGGGAATCTGAGGCAGGGAATCAGAGTTGGGGATTCAGAGGCGGGGAATCAGATATGGGGAAACAGAGGCGGGGAATCAGAGGCGGGAAAACAGAGGCGGGGAATTAGATATGGGGAATCAGAGGTGGGGAATCAGAGGTGGTGAATCAGTGGGGGAATCACAGGCGGGGAATCAGAGGCAGGGAATAGAACGCGGGGAATCAGAGGCAGGGAATCAGAGCTGGGGAATCAGAGGCGGGGAATCATAGTTGGGAATCAGAGGCGGGGAATCAGATATGGGGAAACAGAGGCGGGGAATCAGAGGCGGGGAAACAGAGGCGGGGAATCAGATATGGGGAATCGGATGCAGGGAATCAGAGGCGGGGAATCAGAGCTGGGGAATCAGAGGCGGGGAATCAGAGTTGGGGCATCAGAGGTGGGGAATTAGATATAGGGAAACCGAGGCGGGGAATCAGAGGCGGGGAAACAGAGGCGGGGAATCAGATATGGGGAATCAGAGGTGGGGAATCAAAGGCAGGGAATCAGATGTGCGGAATTAGAGATGGGGAATCAGAGGCAGGGAATCAGAATCAGAAGCGGGGAATCAGAGGCCGGGAATAAGAGGCCGGGAATCAGATGCTGGGAATAAGAGGCCGGGAATCAGAGGTGGGTAATCAGAGTCCGGGAATCAGAGATGGGGATTCAGAGGCGGGGAATGAGATATGGAGAATCAGAGGCGGGGAATCAGAGGCGGGGAAACAGAGGTGGGGAATCAGATATGGGGAATCAGAGGTGGCGAATCAAAGGCGGTGAATCAGAGATGGGGAATCAGAGGCGGGGAATCAGAGGCAGGGAATCAGATGCGGGGAATCAGAGGCGGGGAATCGGAGCTGGCGAATCAGAGGCGGGGAATCAGAGGTGGGCAATCAGAGGCGGGGAATCAGATATGGGGAATCAGAGGCGGGGAATCAGAGGCGGGGAAACAGAGGCGGGGAATCAAATATAGGGAATCAGAGGTGGGGAATCAGAGGTTGTGAATCAGAGATGGGGAATCAAGGCGGGGAATCAGAG
Organism: Narcine bancroftii; assembly: GCF_036971445.1. Classification (NCBI taxonomy): domain Eukaryota; kingdom Metazoa; phylum Chordata; class Chondrichthyes; order Torpediniformes; family Narcinidae; genus Narcine; species Narcine bancroftii. The sequence goes on along the minus strand of NC_091474.1, from coordinate 105,691,131 downwards.
GCAGGGAATCAGACGCGGGGAATCAGAGGCGGGGATTCAGAGCTGGGGAATCAGAGGCGGGGAATCAGAGTTGGGGAATCAGAGGCAGGGAATCAGATATGGGGAATCAGAGGCGGGGAATCAGAGGCGGGGAAACAGAGGCGGGGAATCAGATACGGGGAATCAGAGGTGGGGAATTAGATATAGGGAAACAGAGGCGGTGAATCAGAGGCGGGGAAACAGAGGCGGGGAAACAGAGGCGGGGAATCAGATATGGGGAATCAGAGGTGGGGAATCCGAGGTTGGGAATCAGAGGCAGGGAATCAGAGGCGGGGAATCAGAGGCGGGGAATCAGAGGAAGGGAATCAGATGTGCGGAATCGGAGATGGGGAATCAGAGGCAGGGAATCAGAGGCGGGGAATCAGAGGCGGGGAATCAGAGGCCGGGAATCAGATATGGGGAAACAGAGGCGGGGAATCCGAGGCGGGGAAACAGAGGCGGGGAATCAGATATGGGGAATCAGAGGTGGGGAATCAGAGGTTGGGAATCAGAGGCAGGGAATCAGAGGCTTGGAATCAGATGCAGGGAATCAGATGCGGGGAATCAGAGGCGGGGAATCAGAGCTGGGGAATCAGAGGTGGGGAATCAGATTTGGGGAATCAGAGGCGGGGACTTAGATATTGGGAAACAGAGGCGGGGAATCAGAGGTGTGGAAACCCAGGCGGGGAATCAGATATGGGGAATCAGAGGCAGGGAATCAGAGGCGGGAAAACAGAGGCGGGGAATCAGATATGGGGAATCAGAGGCGGGGAATCAGAGGCAGGGAATCAGACACGGGGAATCAGAGGCGGGGAATCAGAGATGGGGAATCAGAGGCGGGGAATCAGAGGCAGGGAATCGGATGCCGGGAATCAGAGGCGGGAAATCAGAGCTGGGGAATCAGAGGCGGGGAATCAGAGTTGGGGAATCAGAGGCGGCGAAGCAGATATGGGGAAATAGAGGCGGGGAATCAGATATGGGGAATCAGAAGCGGGGAATCAGATATGGGGAATCAGAGGCTGGGAATCAGAGGGGGGGAAACAGAGGCGGGGAATAAGATATGGAGAATCAGAGGTGGGGAATCAGGGGCGGGGAATCAGTGGCAGGGAATCAGAGGCGGGGAATCAGAGGCGGGGAATCAAAGGAAGGGAATCAGACACGGGGAATCAGAGGTGGGGAATCAGAGATGGGGAATCAGAGGCGGGGAATCACAGGCAGGGAATCAGACGCGGGGAATCAGAGGCGGGGAATCAGAGCTGGGGAATCAGAGGTGTGGAATCAGAGTCGGGGAATCAGAGGCAGGGAATCGGTTGTGCGGAATCAGAGATGGGGAATCAGATGTGGGGAATCAGAGGCAGTGAATCAGAGATGGGGAATCAGAGGCGGGGAATCAGAGGCAAGAAATCAGACGTGGATTCAGAGGCTGGGAATCAGAAGGGGGGAATCAAAGGCGGGGAATCAGAGCTGGTGAATCAGAGGCAGGGAATCAGAGTTGGGGATTCAGAGGCGGGGAATCAGATATGGGGAAACAGAGGCGGGGAATGAGAGGCGGGCAAGCAGAGGCGGGGAATTAGATATGGGGAATCAGAGGTGGGGAATCAGAGGTGGTGAATCAGAGATGGAGAATCAGAGGTGGGGAATCAAAGGCGGTGAATCAGATATGGAGAATCAGAGGTGGGGAATCAAAGGCGGTGAATCAGAGATGGGGAATCAGAGGCGGGGAATCAGAGGCAGGGAATCAGATGCGGGGATTCAGAGGCGGGGAATCAGAGCTGGCGAATCAGAGGCGGGGAATCAGAGGTGGGCAATCAGAGCCGGGGAATCAGATATGGGGAATCAGAGGCGGGGAATCAGAGGCGGGGAAACAGAGGCGGGGAATCAGATATGGGGAATCAGAGGTGGGGAATCAGAGGTTGTGAATCAGAGATGGGGAATCAAGGCGGGGAATCAGAGGGAGGGAATCAGACGCGGGGAATCAGAGGCGGGGTTTCAGAGCTGGGGAATCAGAGGCGGGGAATCAGAGTTGTGGAATCAGAGGCAGGGAATCAGATATGGGGAATCAGAGGCGGGGAATCAGAGGCGGGGAAACAGAGGCGGGGAATCAGATATGGGGAATCAGAGGTGGGGAATCAGGGGCAGGGAATCAGTGGCAGGGAATCAGAGGCGGGGAATCTGAGGCGGGGAATCAGAGGCAGGGAATCAGACACGGTGAATCAGAGGCGGGGAATCAGAGATGGCGAATCAGAGGCGGGGAATCAGAGGCAGGGAATCGGACGCCGGGAATCAGAGGCGGGGAATCAGAGTTGGGGAATCAGAGGCGGGGAATCAGAGTTGGGGAATCAGAGGCGGGGAATCAGATATGGGGAAATATAGGCGGGGAATCAGATATGGGGAATCAGAGGTGTGGAATCAGAGGTTGGGAATCAGAGGCAGGGAATCAGAGGCGGGGAAACAGAGGCGGGGAATCAGATATGGGGAATCAGAGGTGGCGAATCAAAGGCGGTGAAACAGAGATGGGGAATCAGGGCAGGGAATCAGAGGCAGGGAATCAGAGCTGGGGAAACAGAGGCGGGGAATCAGATATGGGGAATCAGAGGTGGGGAATCAGGGGCGGGGAATCAGTGGCAGGGAATCAGAGCTGGGGAATCAGAGGTGGGGAATCAGAGCTGGGGAAACAGAGGCGGGGAATCAGATATGGGGAATCAGAGGTGGGGAATCAGGGGCGGGGAAACAGTGGCAGGGAATCAGAGGCCGGGAATAAAAGGCGGGGAATCAGAGCTGGGGAATCAGAGGCGGGGAATCAGAGTTGGGGAATCAGAGGAGGGGAATCAGATATGGGGAAACAGAGGTCGGGAATCAGAGGCAGGGAAACAGAGGCGGGGAATCAGATATGGGGAATCAGAGGTGGGGAATTAGAGGTTGCGAATCAGAGGCGGGGAATCAGAGGCTGGGAATCAGAGGCAGGGAATCGGATGTGCGGAATCAGAGATGGGGAATCAGAGGTGGGGATTCAGAGGTGGTGAATCAGAGAAGGGGAATCAGAGGCTGGGAATCAGAGGCAGGGAATCAGACGCAGGGAATCAGAGGCGGGGAATCATAGCTGGCGAATTAGAGGAGGGGAATCAGAGTTGGGGAATCAGAGGCGGGGAATCAGATATCGGGAAACAGAGGCGGGGAATCAGAGGCGGGGAAACAGAGGCGGGGAATCAGATATGGGGAATCAGAGGTGGGGAATCAGAGGCAGGGAATCAGATGTGCGGAATCAGAGATGGGGAATCAGAGGCAGGGAATCAGAATCAGAAGCAGGGAATCAGTGGCAGGGAATCAGAGGCCGGGAATAAAAGGCGGGGAATCAGAGGCAGGGAATCGGATGTGCGGAATCAGAGATGGGGAATCAGAGGTGGGGATTCAGAGGTGGTGAATCAGAGAAGGGGAATCAGAGGCTGGGAATCAGAGGCAGGGAATCAGATGCAGGGAATCAGAGGCGGGGAATCATAGCTGGCGAATTAGAGGAGGGGAATCAGAGTTGGGGAATCAGAGGCGGGGAATCAGATATGGGGTAACAGAGGCGGGGAATCAGAGGTGGGGAAACAGAGGCGGGGAATCAGATATGGGGAATCAGAGGTGGGGAATCAGGGGCAGGGAATCAGTGGCAGGGAATCAGACGCGGGGAATCAGAGGCGGGGAATCAGAGGCGGGGAATCAGAGGCGGGGAATCAGAGGCAGGGAATCGGATGTGCGGAATCAGAGATGGGGAATCAGAGGTGGGGATTCAGAGGTGGTGAATCAGAGAAGGGGGATCAGAGGCTGGGAATCAGAGGCAGGGAATCAGACGCAGGGAATCAGAGGCGGGGAATCATAGATGGCGAATTAGAGGAGGGGAATCAGAGTTGGGGAAACAGAGGCGGGGAATCAGATATGGGGAATCAGAGGTGGGGAATCAGGGGCAGGGAATCAGTGGCAGGGAATCAGAGGCGGGGAATCATAGCTGGCGAATTAGAGGAAGGGAATCAGAGTTGGGGAAACAGAGGCGGGGAATCAGATATGGGGAATCAGAGGTGGGGAATCAGGGGCAGGGAATCAGTGGCAGGGAATCAGACGCGGGGAATCAGAGACGGGGAATCAGAGGCAGGGAATCAGACACGGGGAATCAGAGGCGGGGAATCAGAGATGGGGAATCAGAGGCGGGGAATCAGAGGCAGGGAATCAGAGGCCGGGAATCAGATGCTGGGAATAAGAGGCCGGGAATCAGAGGTGGGGAAACAGAGGCGGGGAATCAGATATGGGGAATCAGAGGTGGGGAATCAGAGGCGGGGAATCAGTGGCAGGGAATCAGAGGCCGGGAATAAAAGGCGGGGAATCAAAGCTGGGGAATCAGAGGCGGGGAATCAGAGTTGGGGAATCAGAGGAGGGGAATCAGATATGGGGAAACAGAGGCCGGGAATCAGAGGCAGGGAAACAGAGGCGGGGAATCAGATATGGGAAATCAGAGGTGGGGAATTAGAGGTTGCGAATCAGAGGCGGGATATCAGAGGCGGGGAATCAGAGGCAGGGAATCGGATGTGCGGAATCAGAGATGGGGAATCAGAGGTGGGGATTCAGAGGTGGTGAATCAGAGAAGGGGAATCAGAGGCTGGGAATCAGAGGCAGGGAATCAGACGCAGGGAATCAGAGGCGGGGAATCATAGCTGGCGAATTAGAGGAGGGGAATCAGAGTTGGGGAATCAGAGGCGGGGAATCAGATATGGGGAAACAGAGGCGGGGAATCAGAGGCGGGGAAACAGAGGCGGGGAATCAGATATGGGGAATCAGAGGTGGGGAATCAGAGGCAGGGAATCAGATGTGCGGAATCAGAGATGGGGAATCAGAGGCAGTGAATCAGAATCAGAAGCAGGGAATCAGAGGCCGGGAATCAGAGGCCGGAATCAGATGCTGGGAATCAGAGGCCTGGAATCAGAGGCGGGGAATCAGAGGCAGGGAATCAGATGCGGGGAATCAGAGGTGGGGAATCAGAGCTGGGGAATCAGAGGCAGCGTATTAGAGTTGGGGAATCAGAGGCGGGGAATCAGATATGGGGAAACAGAGGTGGGGAATCAGAGGCGGGGAAACAGAGGCAGGGAATCAGATATGGGGAATCAGAGGCGGGGAATCAGAGGTGGGGAATCATAGGCAGGGAATCGGATGTGCGGAATCAGAGATGGGGAATCAGAGGCCGGGAATCAGAGGTGGTGAATCAGATATGGGGAATCAGAGGCGGGGAATCAGAGGCAGGGAATCAGACGCGGGGAATCAGAGGTGGGCAATCAGAGGCGGGGAATCAGATATGGGGAATCAGAGGTGGGGAATCAGAGGCGGGGAAACAGGCGGGGAATCAGATATGGGGAATCAGAGGTGGGGCATCAGAGGTTGTGAATCACAGATGGGGAATTAGAGGCGGGGAATCAGAGGCAGGGAATCAGACGCGGGGAATCAGAGGCGGGGATTCAGAGCTGGGGAATCAGAAGCGGGGAATCAGAGTTGGGGAATCAGAGGCGGGGAATCAGATATGGGGAATCAGAGGCAGGGAATCAGAGGCGGGGAATCAGAGGCATGGAATCAGACGTGGGGAATCTGAGGCGGGGAATCAGAGCTGGGGAATCAGAGGTGGGGAATCAGAGTTGGGGAATCAGAGGCAGGGAATTGGATGTGCGGAATCAGAGATGGGGAATCAGAGGTGGGGAATCAGAGGCGGTGAATCAGAGATGGGGAATCAGAGGCGGGGAATCAGAGGCAGGAAATCAGACACGGGGATTCAGAGGCTGGGAATCAGACGGGGGGAATCAAAGGCGGGGAATCAGAGCTGGGGAATCTGAGGCAGGGAATCAGAGTTGGGGATTCAGAGGCGGGGAATCAGATATGTGGAAACAGAGGCGGGGAATCAGAGGCGGGAAAACAGAGGCGGGGAATTAGATATGGGGAATCAGAGGTGGGGAATCAGAGGTGGTGAATCAGTGGGGGAATCACAGGCGGGGAATCAGAGGCAGGGAATAGAACGCGGGGAATCAGAGGCAGGGAATCAGAGCTGGGGAATCAGAGGCGGGGAATCATAGTTGGGAATCAGAGGCGGGGAATCAGATATGGGGAAACAGAGGCGGGGAATCAGAGGCGGGGAAACAGAGGCGGGGAATCAGATATGGGGAATCGGATGCAGGGAATCAGAGGCGGGGAATCAGAGCTGGGGAATCAGAGGCGGGGAATCAGAGTTCGGGCATCAGAGGTGGGGAATTAGATATAGGGAAACAGAGGCGGGGAATCAGAGGCGGGGAAACAGAGGCGGGGAATCAGATATGGGGAATCAGAGGTGGGGAATCAGAGGCAGGGAATCAGATGTGCGGAATCAGAGATGGGGAATCAGAGGCAGGGAATCAGAATCAGAAGCGGGGAATCAGAGGCCGGGAATAAGAGGCAGGGAATCAGATGCTGGGAATAAGAGACCGGGAAACAGAGGTGGGGAATCAGAGTCCGGGAATCAGAGATGGGGATTCAGAGGCGGGGAGTGAGATATGGAGAATCAGAGGCGGGGAATCAGAGGCGGGGAAACAGAGGTGGGGAATCAGATATGGGGAATCAGAGGTGGCGAATCAAAGGCGGTGAATCAGAGATGGGGAATCAGAGGCGGGGAATCAGAGGCAGGGAATCAGATGCGGGGAATCAGAGGCGGGGAATCGGAGCTGGCGAATCAGAGGCGGGGAATCAGAGGTGGGCAATCAGAGGCGGGGAATCAGATATGGGGAATCAGAGGCGGGGAATCAGAGGCGGGGAAACAGAGGCGGGGAATCAAATATAGGGAATCAGAGGTGGGGAATCAGAGGTTGTGAATCAGAGATGGGGAATCAAGGCGGGGAATCAGAGGCAGGGAATCAGACGCGGGGAATCAGAGGCGGGGATTCAGAGCTGGGGAATCAGAGGCAGGGAATCAGAGTTGGGGAATCAGAGTTGGGGAATCAGATATGGGGAATCAGAGGCGGGGAATCAGAGGCGGGGAAACAGAGGCGGGGAATCAGATATGGGGAATCAGAGGTGGGGAATTAGATATAGGGAAACAGAGGCGGGGAATCAGAGGCGGGGAAACAGAGGCGGGGAAACAGAGGCGGGGAATCAGATATGGGGAATCAGAGGTGGGGAATCCGAGGTTGGGAATCAGAGGCAGGGAATCAGAGGCGGGGAATCAGAGGCGTGGAATCAGAGGAAGGGAATCAGATGTGCGGAATCGGAGATGGGGAATCAGAGGCAGGGAATCAGAGGCGGGGAATCAGAGGCGGGGAATCAGAGGCCGGTAATCAGATATGGGGAAACAGAGGCGGGGAATCCGAGGCGGGGAAACAGAGGAGGGGAATCAGATATGGGGAATCAGAGGTGGGGAATCAGAGGTTGGGAATCAGAGGCAGGGAATCAGAGGCTTGGAATCAGATGCAGGGAATCAGATGCGGGGAATCAGAGGCGGGGAATCAGAGCTGGGGAATCAGAGGTGGGGAATCAGATTTGGGGAATCAGAGGCGGGGACTTAGATATTGGGAAACAGAGGCGGAGAATCAGAGGCGGGGAAACCCAGGCGGGGAATCAGATATGGGGAATCAGAGGTGGGGAATCAGAGGCAAGGAATCAGATGTGCGGAATCAGAGATGGGGAATCAGAGGCAGGGAATCAGAATCAGAAGCAGGGAATCAGAGGCCGGGAATCAGAGGCCGGAATCAGAGGTGGGGAATCAGCGGCAGGGAATCAGATGCGGGGAATCAGAGGCGGGGAATCAGAGCTGGGGAATCAGAGGCGGGGTATTAGAGTTGGGGAATCAGAGGCGGGGAATCAGATATGGGGAAACAGAGGTGGGGAATCAGAGGCGGGGAAACAGAGGCAGGGAATCAGATATGGGGAATCAGAGGCGGGGAATCAGAGGTGGGGAATCATAGGCAGGGAATCGGATGTGCGGAATCAGAGATGGGGAATCAGAGGCCGGGAATCAGAGGTGGTGAATCAGAGATGGGGAATCAGAGGCGGGGAATCAGAGGCAGGGAATCAGACGCGGGGAATCAGAGGTGGGCAATCAGAGGCGGGGAATCAGATTTGGGGAATCAGAGGCGGGGAATCAGAGGCGGGGAAACAGAGGCGGGGAATCAGATATGGGGAATCAGAGGTGGGGCATCAGAGGTTGTGAATCACAGATGGGGAATCAGAGGCGGGGAATCAGAGGCAGGGAATCAGACGCGGGGAATCAGAGGCGGGGATTCAGAGCTGGGGAATCAGAGGCGGGGAATCAGAGTTGGGGAATCAGAGGCGGGGAATCAGATATGGGGAATCAGAGGCAGGGAATCAGAGGCGGGAAAACAGAGGCGGGGAATCAGATATGGGGAATCAGAGGCGGGGAATCAGAGGCAGGGAATCAGACACGGGGAATCAGAGGCGGGGAATCAGAGATGGGGAATCAGAGGAGGGGAATCAGAGGCAGGGAATCGGATGCCGGGAATCAGAGACGGGAAATCAGAGCTGGGGAATCAGAGGCGGGGAATCAGAGTTGGGGAATCAGAGGCGGCGAAGCAGATATGAGGAAATAGAGGCGGGGAATCAGATATGGGGAATCAGAGGCGGGGAATCAGATATGGGGAATCAGAGGCTGGGAATCAGAGGGGGGGAAACAGAGGCGGGGAATAAGATATGGAGAATCAGAGGTGGGGAATCAGGGGCGGGGAATCAGTGGCAGGGAATCAGAGGCGGGGAATCAGAGGCGGGGAATCAAAGGAAGGGAATCAGACACGGGGAATCAGAGGTGGGGAATCAGAGATGGGGAATCAGAGGCGGGGAATCACAGGCAGGGAATCAGACGCGGGGAATCAGAGGCGGGGAATCAGAGCTGGGGAATCAGAGGTGTGGATTCAGAGTCGGGGAATCAGAGGCAGGGAATCGGTTGTGCGGAATCAGAGATGGGGAATCAGATGTGGGGAATCAGAGGCAGTGAATCAGAGATAGGGAATCAGAGGCGGGGAATCAGAGGCAAGAAATCAGACGGGGATTCAGAGGCTGGGAATCAGACGGGGGGAATCAAAGCCGGGGAATCAGAGCTGGTGAATCAGAGGCAGGGAATCAGAGTTGGGGATTCAGAGGCGGGGAATCAGATATGGGGAAACAGAGGCGGGGAATGAGAGGCGGGCAAGCAGAGGCGGGGAATTAGATATGGGGAATCAGAGGTGGGGAATCAGAGGTGGTGAATCAGAGATGGGGAATCACAGGAGGGGAATCAGAGGCAGCGAATAGAACGCGGGGAATCAGAGGCAGGGAATCAGAGCTGGGGAATCAGAGGCGGGGAATCAGATATGGGGAAACAGAGGCGGGGAATCAGAGGCGGGGAAACAGAGGCGGGGAATCAGACATGGGGAATCGGTTGCGGGGAATCAGAGGCGGGGAATCAGAGCTGGGGAATCAGAGGCGGGGAATCAGAGTTGGGGCATCAGAGGTGGGGAATTAGATATGGGGAAACAGATGCGGGGAATCAGAGGCGGGGAAACAGAGGCGGGGAATCAGATATGGGGAATCAGAGGTGGGGAATCAGAGGCAGGGAATCAGATGTGCGGAATCAGAGATGGGGAATCAGAGGCAGGGAATCAGAATCAGAAGCGGGGAATCAGAGGCTGGGAATCAGAGGCCGGGAATCAGATGCTGGGAATAAGAGGCCGGGAATCAGAGGTGGGGAATCAGAGTCCGGGAATCAGAGATGGGGATTCAGAGGCGGGGAATGAGATATGGAGAATCAGAGGCGGGGAATCAGAGGCGGGGAAACAGAGGTGGGGAATCCGATATGGAGAATCAGAGGTGGGGAATCAAAGGCGGTGAATCAGAGATGGGGAATCAGAGGCGGGGAATCAGAGGCAGGGAATCAGATGCGGGGATTCAGAGGCGGGGAATCAGAGCTGGCGAATCAGAGGCGGGGAATCAGAGGTGGGCAATCAGAGCCGGGGAATCAGATATGGGGAATCAGAGGCGGGGAATCAGAGGCGGGGAAACAGAGGCGGGGAATCAGATATGGGGAATCAGAGGTGGGGAATCAGAGGTTGTGAACCTGAGATGGGGAATCAAGGCGGGGAATCAGAGGGAGGGAATCAGACGCGGGGAATCAGAGGCGGGGTTTCAGAGCTGGGGAATCAGAGGCGGGGAATCAGAGTTGGGGAATCAGAGGCAGGGAATCAGATATGGGGAATCAGAGGCGGGGAATCAGAGGCGGGGAAACAGAGGCGGGGAATCAGATATGGGGAATCAGAGGTGGGGAATCAGGGGCAGGGAATCAGTGGCAGGGAATCAGAGGCGGGGAATCTGAGGCGGGGAATCAGAGGCAGGGAATCAGACATGGGGAATCAGAGGCGGGGAATCAGAGATGGCGAATCAGAGGCGGGGAATCAGAGGCAGGGAATCGGACGCCGGGAATCAGAGGCGGGGAATCAGAGTTGGGGAATCAGAGGCGGGGAATCAGAGTTGGGGAATCAGAGGCGGGGAATCAGATATGGGGAAATAGAGGCGGGGAATCAGATATGGGGAATCAGAGGTGTGGAATCAGTGGTTGGGAATCAGAGGCAGGGAATCAGAGGCGGGGAAACAGAGGCGGGGAATCAGATATGGGGAATCAGAGGTGGCGAATCAAAGGCGGTGAAACAGAGATGGGGAATCAGGGCAGGGAATCAGATGCGGGGAATCAGAGGCGGGGAATCAGAGCTGGGGAATCAGAGGCGGGGTATTAGAGTTGGGGAATCAGAGGCGGGGAATCAGATATGGGGAAACAGAGGTGGGGAATCAGAGGCGGGGAAACAGAGGCAGGGAATCAGATATGGGGAATCAGAGGCGGGGAATCAGAGGTGGGGAATCATAGGCAGGGAATCGGATGTGCGGAATCAGAGATGGGGAATCAGAGGCCGGGAATCAGAGGTGGTGAATCAGAGATGGGGAATCAGAGGCGGGGAATCAGAGGCAGGGAATCAGACGCGGGGAATCAGAGGTGGGCAATCAGAGGCGGGGAATCAGATTTGGGGAATCAGAGGCGGGGAATCAGAGGCGGGGAAACAGAGGCGGGGAATCAGATATGGGGAATCAGAGGTGGGGCATCAGAGGTTGTGAATCACAGATGGGGAATCAGAGGCGGGGAATCAGAGGCAGGGAATCAGACGCGGGGAATCAGAGGCGGGGATTCAGAGCTGGGGAATCAGAGGCGGGGAATCAGAGTTGGGGAATCAGAGGCGGGGAATCAGATATGGGGAATCAGAGGCAGGGAATCAGAGGCGGGAAAACAGAGGCGGGGAATCAGATATGGGGAATCAGAGGCGGGGAATCAGAGGCAGGGAATCAGACACGGGGAATCAGAGGCGGGGAATCAGAGATGGGGAATCAGAGGAGGGGAATCAGAGGCAGGGAATCGGATGCCGGGAATCAGAGACGGGAAATCAGAGCTGGGGAATCAGAGGCGGGGAATCAGAGTTGGGGAATCAGAGGCGGCGAAGCAGATATGAGGAAATAGAGGCGGGGAATCAGATATGGGGAATCAGAGGCGGGGAATCAGATATGGGGAATCAGAGGCTGGGAATCAGAGGGGGGGAAACAGAGGCGGGGAATAAGATATGGAGAATCAGAGGTGGGGAATCAGGGGCGGGGAATCAGTGGCAGGGAATCAGAGGCGGGGAATCAGAGGCGGGGAATCAAAGGAAGGGAATCAGACACGGGGAATCAGAGGTGGGGAATCAGAGATGGGGAATCAGAGGCGGGGAATCACAGGCAGGGAATCAGACGCGGGGAATCAGAGGCGGGGAATCAGAGCTGGGGAATCAGAGGTGTGGATTCAGAGTCGGGGAATCAGAGGCAGGGAATCGGTTGTGCGGAATCAGAGATGGGGAATCAGATGTGGGGAATCAGAGGCAGTGAATCAGAGATAGGGAATCAGAGGCGGGGAATCAGAGGCAAGAAATCAGACGGGGATTCAGAGGCTGGGAATCAGACGGGGGGAATCAAAGCCGGGGAATCAGAGCTGGTGAATCAGAGGCAGGGAATCAGAGTTGGGGATTCAGAGGCGGGGAATCAGATATGGGGAAACAGAGGCGGGGAATGAGAGGCGGGCAAGCAGAGGCGGGGAATTAGATATGGGGAATCAGAGGTGGGGAATCAGAGGTGGTGAATCAGAGATGGGGAATCACAGGAGGGGAATCAGAGGCAGCGAATAGAACGCGGGGAATCAGAGGCAGGGAATCAGAGCTGGGGAATCAGAGGCGGGGAATCAGATATGGGGAAACAGAGGCGGGGAATCAGAGGCGGGGAAACAGAGGCGGGGAATCAGACATGGGGAATCGGTTGCGGGGAATCAGAGGCGGGGAATCAGAGCTGGGGAATCAGAGGCGGGGAATCAGAGTTGGGGCATCAGAGGTGGGGAATTAGATATGGGGAAACAGATGCGGGGAATCAGAGGCGGGGAAACAGAGGCGGGGAATCAGATATGGGGAATCAGAGGTGGGGAATCAGAGGCAGGGAATCAGATGTGCGGAATCAGAGATGGGGAATCAGAGGCAGGGAATCAGAATCAGAAGCGGGGAATCAGAGGCTGGGAATCAGAGGCCGGGAATCAGATGCTGGGAATAAGAGGCCGGGAATCAGAGGTGGGGAATCAGAGTCCGGGAATCAGAGATGGGGATTCAGAGGCGGGGAATGAGATATGGAGAATCAGAGGCGGGGAATCAGAGGCGGGGAAACAGAGGTGGGGAATCCGATATGGAGAATCAGAGGTGGGGAATCAAAGGCGGTGAATCAGAGATGGGGAATCAGAGGCGGGGAATCAGAGGCAGGGAATCAGATGCGGGGATTCAGAGGCGGGGAATCAGAGCTGGCGAATCAGAGGCGGGGAATCAGAGGTGGGCAATCAGAGCCGGGGAATCAGATATGGGGAATCAGAGGCGGGGAATCAGAGGCGGGGAAACAGAGGCGGGGAATCAGATATGGGGAATCAGAGGTGGGGAATCAGAGGTTGTGAACCTGAGATGGGGAATCAAGGCGGGGAATCAGAGGGAGGGAATCAGACGCGGGGAATCAGAGGCGGGGTTTCAGAGCTGGGGAATCAGAGGCGGGGAATCAGAGTTGGGGAATCAGAGGCAGGGAATCAGATATGGGGAATCAGAGGCGGGGAATCAGAGGCGGGGAAACAGAGGCGGGGAATCAGATATGGGGAATCAGAGGTGGGGAATCAGGGGCAGGGAATCAGTGGCAGGGAATCAGAGGCGGGGAATCTGAGGCGGGGAATCAGAGGCAGGGAATCAGACATGGGGAATCAGAGGCGGGGAATCAGAGATGGCGAATCAGAGGCGGGGAATCAGAGGCAGGGAATCGGACGCCGGGAATCAGAGGCGGGGAATCAGAGTTGGGGAATCAGAGGCGGGGAATCAGAGTTGGGGAATCAGAGGCGGGGAATCAGATATGGGGAAATAGAGGCGGGGAATCAGATATGGGGAATCAGAGGTGTGGAATCAGTGGTTGGGAATCAGAGGCAGGGAATCAGAGGCGGGGAAACAGAGGCGGGGAATCAGATATGGGGAATCAGAGGTGGCGAATCAAAGGCGGTGAAACAGAGATGGGGAATCAGGGCAGGGAATCAGAGGCAGGGAATCAGAGCTGGGGAAACAGAGGCGGGGAATCAGATATGGGGAATCAGAGGTGGGGAATCAGGGGCGGGGAATCAGTGGCAGGGAATCAGAGCTGGGGAATCAGAGGTGGGGAATCAGAGCTGGGGAAACAGAGGCGGGGAATCAGATATGGGGAATCAGAGGTGGGGAATCAGGGGCGGGGAATCAGTGGGAGGGAATCAGAGGCCGGGAATAAAAGGCGGGGAATCAGAGCTGGGGAATCAGAGGCGGGGAATCAGAGTTGGGGAATCAGAGGAGGGGAATCAGATATGGGGAAACAGAGGCCGGGAATCAGAGGCAGGGAAACAGAGGCGGGGAATCAGATATGGGGAATCAGAGGCGGGGAATCAGAGGCTGGGAATCAGAGGCAGGGAATCGGATGTGCGGAATCAGAGATGGGGAATCAGAGGTGGGGATTCAGAGGTGGTGAATCAGAGAAGGGGAATCAGAGGCTGGGAATCAGAGGCAGGGAATCAGACGCAGGGAATCAGAGGCGGGGAATCATAGCTGGCGAATTAGAGGAGGGGAATCAGAGTTGGGGAATCAGAGGCGGGGAATCAGATATCGGGAAACAGAGGCGGGGAATCAGATATGGGGAATCAGAGGTGGGGAATCAGAGGCAGGGAATCAGATGTGCGGAATCAGAGATGGGGAATCAGAGGCAGGGAATCAGAATCAGAAGCAGGGAATCAGTGGCAGGGAATCAGAGGCCGGGAATAAAAGGCGGGGAATCAGAGGCAGGGAATCGGATGTGTGGAATCAGAGATGGGGAATCAGAGGTGGGGATTCAGAGGTGGTGAATCAGAGAAGGGGAATCAGAGGCTGGGAATCAGAGGCAGGGAATCAGATGCAGGGAATCAGAGGCGGGGAATCATAGCTGGCGAATTAGAGGAGGGGAATCAGAGTTGGGGAATCAGAGGCGGGGAATCAGATATGGGGAAACAGAGGCGGGGAATCAGAGGTGGGGAAACAGAGGCGGGGAATCAGATATGGGGAATCAGAGGTGGGGAATCAGGGGCAGGGAATCAGTGGCAGGGAATCAGACGCGGGGAATCAGAGGCGGGGAATCAGAGGCGGGGAATCAGAGGCGGGGAATCAGAGGCAGGGAATCGGATGTGCGGAATCAGAGATGGGGAATCAGAGGCCGGGAATCAGAGGTGGTGAATCAGAGATGGGGAATCAGAGGCGGGGAATCAGAGGCAGGGAATCAGACGCGGGGAATCAGAGGTGGGCAATCAGAGGCGGGGAATCACAGGCAGGGAATCAGACGCGGGGAATCAGAGGCGGGGAATCAGAGCTGGGGAATCAGAGGTGTGGATTCAGAGTCGGGGAATCAGAGGCAGGGAATCGGTTGTGCGGAATCAGAGATGGGGAATCAGATGTGGGGAATCAGAGGCAGTGAATCAGAGATAGGGAATCAGAGGCGGGGAATCAGAGGCAAGAAATCAGACGGGGATTCAGAGGCTGGGAATCAGACGGGGGGAATCAAAGGCGGGGAATCAGAGCTGGTGAATCAGAGGCAGGGAATCAGAGTTGGGGATTCAGAGGCGGGGAATCAGATATGGGGAAACAGAGGCGGGGAATGAGAGGCGGGCAAGCAGAGGCGGGGAATTAGATATGGGGAATCAGAGGTGGGGAATCAGAGGTGGTGAATCAGAGATGGGGAATCACAGGAGGGGAATCAGAGGCAGCGAATAGAACGCGGGGAATCAGAGGCAGGGAATCAGAGCTGGGGAATCAGAGGCGGGGAATCAGATATGGGGAAACAGAGGCGGGGAATCAGAGGCGGGGAAACAGAGGCGGGGAATCAGACATGGGGAATCGGTTGCGGGGAATCAGAGGCGGGGAATCAGAGCTGGGGAATCAGAGGCGGGGAATCAGAGTTGGGGCATCAGAGGTGGGGAATTAGATATGGGGAAACAGATGCGGGGAATCAGAGGCGGGGAAACAGAGGCGGGGAATCAGATATGGGGAATCAGAGGTGGGGAATCAGAGGCAGGGAATCAGATGTGCGGAATCAGAGATGGGGAATCAGAGGCAGGGAATCAGAATCAGAAGCGGGGAATCAGAGGCCGGGAATCAGAGGCCGGGAATCAGATGCTGGGAATAAGAGGCCGGGAATCAGAGGTGGGGAATCAGAGTCCGGGAATCAGAGATGGGGATTCAGAGGCGGGGAATGAGATATGGAGAATCAGAGGCGGGGAATCAGAGGCGGGGAAACAGAGGTGGGGAATCCGATATGGAGAATCAGAGGTGGGGAATCAAAGGCGGTGAATCAGAGATGGGGAATCAGAGGCGGGGAATCAGAGGCAGGGAATCAGATGCGGGGATTCAGAGGCGGGGAATCAGAGCTGGCGAATCAGAGGCGGGGAATCAGAGGTGGGCAATCAGAGCCGGGGAATCAGATATGGGGAATCAGAGGCGGGGAATCAGAGGCGGGGAAACAGAGGCGGGGAATCAGATATGGGGAATCAGAGGTGGGGAATCAGAGGTTGTGAACCAGAGATGGGGAATCAAGGCGGGGAATCAGAGGGAGGGAATCAGACGCGGGGAATCAGAGGCGGGGTTTCAGAGCTGGGGAATCAGAGGCGGGGAATCAGAGTTGGGGAATCAGAGGCAGGGAATCAGATATGGGGAATCAGAGGCGGGGAATCAGAGGCGGGGAAACAGAGGCGGGGAATCAGATATGGGGAATCAGAGGTGGGGAATCAGGGGCAGGGAATCAGTGGCAGGGAATCAGAGGCGGGGAATCTGAGGCGGGGAATCAGAGGCAGGGAATCAGACATGGGGAATCAGAGGCGGGGAATCAGAGATGGCGAATCAGAGGCGGGGAATCAGAGGCAGGGAATCGGACGCCGGGAATCAGAGGCGGGGAATCAGAGTTGGGGAATCAGAGGCGGGGAATCAGAGTTGGGGAATCAGAGGCGGGGAATCAGATATGGGGAAATAGAGGCGGGGAATCAGATATGGGGAATCAGAGGTGTGGAATCAGAGGTTGGGAATCAGAGGCAGGGAATCAGAGGCGGGGAAACAGAGGCGGGGAATCAGATATGGGGAATCAGAGGTGGCGAATCAAAGGCGGTGAAACAGAGATGGGGAATCAGGGCAGGGAATCAGAGGCAGGGAATCAGAGCTGGGGAAACAGAGGCGGGGAATCAGATATGGGGAATCAGAGGTGGGGAATCAGGGGCGGGGAATCAGTGGCAGGGAATCAGAGCTGGGGAATCAGAGGTGGGGAATCAGAGCTGGGGAAACAGAGGCGGGGAATCAGATATGGGGAATCAGAGGTGGGGAATCAGGGGCGGGGAATCAGTGGGAGGGAATCAGAGGCCGGGAATAAAAGGCGGGGAATCAGAGCTGGGGAATCAGAGGCGGGGAATCAGAGTTGGGGAATCAGAGGAGGGGAATCAGATATGGGGAAACAGAGGCCGGGAATCAGAGGCAGGGAAACAGAGGCGGGGAATCAGATATGGGGAATCAGAGGCGGGGAATCAGAGGCTGGGAATCAGAGGCAGGGAATCGGATGTGCGGAATCAGAGATGGGGAATCAGAGGTGGGGATTCAGAGGTGGTGAATCAGAGAAGGGGAATCAGAGGCTGGGAATCAGAGGCAGGGAATCAGACGCAGGGAATCAGAGGCGGGGAATCATAGCTGGCGAATTAGAGGAGGGGAATCAGAGTTGGGGAATCAGAGGCGGGGAATCAGATATCGGGAAACAGAGGCGGGGAATCAGATATGGGGAATCAGAGGTGGGGAATCAGAGGCAGGGAATCAGATGTGCGGAATCAGAGATGGGGAATCAGAGGCAGGGAATCAGAATCAGAAGCAGGGAATCAGTGGCAGGGAATCAGAGGCCGGGAATAAAAGGCGGGGAATCAGAGGCAGGGAATCGGATGTGTGGAATCAGAGATGGGGAATCAGAGGTGGGGATTCAGAGGTGGTGAATCAGAGAAGGGGAATCAGAGGCTGGGAATCAGAGGCAGGGAATCAGATGCAGGGAATCAGAGGCGGGGAATCATAGCTGGCGAATTAGAGGAGGGGAATCAGAGTTGGGGAATCAGAGGCGGGGAATCAGATATGGGGAAACAGAGGCGGGGAATCAGAGGTGGGGAAACAGAGGCGGGGAATCAGATATGGGGAATCAGAGGTGGGGAATCAGGGGCAGGGAATCAGTGGCAGGGAATCAGACGCGGGGAATCAGAGGCGGGGAATCAGAGGCGGGGAATCAGAGGCGGGGAATCAGAGGCAGGGAATCGGATGTGCGGAATCAGAGATGGGGAATCAGAGGTGGGGATTCAGAGGTGGTGAATCAGAGAAGGGGAATCAGAGGCTGGGAATCAGAGGCAGGGAATCAGACGCAGGGAATCAGAGGCGGGGAATCATAGCTGGCGAATTAGAGGAGGGGAATCAGAGTTGGGGAATCAGAGGCGGGGAATCATATATGGGGAATCAGAGGTGGGGAATCAGGGGCAGGGAATCAGTGGCAGGGAATCAGAGGCGGGGAATCATAGCTGGCGAATTAGAGGAAGGGAATCAGAGTTGGGGAAACAGAGGCGGGGAATCAGATATGGGGAATCAGAGGTGGGGAATCAGGGGCAGGGAATCAGTGGCAGGGAATCAGACGCGGGGAATCAGAGACGGGGAATCAGAGGCAGGGAATCAGACACGGGGAATCAGAGGCGGGGAATCAGAGATGGGGAATCAGAGGCGGGGAATCAGAGGCAGGGAATCAGAGGCCGGGAATCAGATGCTGGGAATAAGAGGCCGGGAATCAGAGGTGGGGAAACAGAGGCGGGGAATCAGATATGGGGAATCAGAGGTGGGGAATCAGAGGCGGGGAATCAGTGGCAGGGAATCAGAGGCCGGGAATAAAAGGCGGGGAATCAAAGCTGGGGAATCAGAGGCGGGGAATCAGAGTTGGGGAATCAGAGGAGGGGAATCAGATATGGGGAAACAGAGGCCGGGAATCAGAGGCAGGGAAACAGAGGCGGGGAATCAGATATGGGAAATCAGAGGTGGGGAATTAGAGGTTGCGAATCAGAGGCGGGATATCAGAGGCGGGGAATCAGAGGCAGGGAATCGGATGTGCGGAATCAGAGATGGGGAATCAGAGGTGGGGATTCAGAGGTGGTGAATCAGAGAAGGGGAATCAGAGGCTGGGAATCAGAGGCAGGGAATCAGACGCAGGGAATCAGAGGCGGGGAATCATAGCTGGCGAATTAGAGGAGGGGAATCAGAGTTGGGGAATCAGAGGCGGGGAATCAGATATGGGGAAACAGAGGCGGGGAATCAGAGGCGGGGAAACAGAGGTGGGGAATCAGATATGGGGAATCAGAGGTGGGGAATCAGAGGCGGGGAAACAGAGGCGGGGAATCAGATATGGGGAATCAGAGGTGGGGAATCAGAGGCAGGGAATCAGATGTGCGGAATCAGAGATGGGGAATCAGAGGCAGGGAATCAGAATCAGAAGCAGGGAATCAGAGGCGGGGAATCAGAGGTGGGGAAACAGAGGCGGGGAATCAGATATGGGGAATCAGAGGCGGGGAATCAGAGGCGGGGAAACAGAGGCGGGGAATCAGATATGGGGAATCAGAGGTGGGGAATTAGATATAGGGAAACAGAGGCGGGGAATCAGAGGCGGGGAAACAGAGGCGGGGAAACAGAGGCGGGGAATCAGATATGGGGAATCAGAGGTGGGGAATCCGAGGTTGGGAATCAGAGGCAGGGAATCAGAGGCGGGGAATCTGAGGCGTGGAATCAGAGGAAGGGAATCAGATGTGCGGAATCGGAGATGGGGAATCAGAGGCAGGGAATCAGAGGCGGGGAATCAGAGGCGGGGAATCAGAGGCCGGTAATCAGATATGGGGAAACAGAGGTGGGGAATCCGAGGCGGGGAAACAGAGGAGGGGAATCAGATATGGGGAATCAGAGGTGGGGAATCAGAGGTTGGGAATCAGAGGCA
Source organism: Narcine bancroftii (assembly GCF_036971445.1). NCBI lineage: Eukaryota > Metazoa > Chordata > Chondrichthyes > Torpediniformes > Narcinidae > Narcine > Narcine bancroftii. The sequence goes on along the minus strand of NC_091474.1, from coordinate 105,671,478 downwards.
GGGAATCAGAGGCTTGGAATCAGATGCAGGGAATCAGATGCGGGGAATCAGAGGCGGGGAATCAGAGCTGGGGAATCAGAGGTGGGGAATCAGATTTGGGGAATCAGAGGCGGGGACTTAGATATTGGGAAACAGAGGCGGAGAATCAGAGGCGGGGAAACCCAGGCGGGGAATCAGATATGGGGAATCAGAGGTGGGGAATCAGAGGCAAGGAATCAGATGTGCGGAATCAGAGATGGGGAATCAGAGGCAGGGAATCAGAATCAGAAGCAGGGAATCAGAGGCCGGGAATCAGAGGCCGGAATCAGAGGTGGGGAATCAGCGGCAGGGAATCAGATGCGGGGAATCAGAGGCGGGGAATCAGAGCTGGGGAATCAGAGGCGGGGTATTAGAGTTGGGGAATCAGAGGCGGGGAATCAGATATGGGGAAACAGAGGTGGGGAATCAGAGGCGGGGAAACAGAGGCAGGGAATCATATATGGGGAATCAGAGGCGGGGAATCAGAGGTGGGGAATCATAGGCAGGGAATCGGATGTGCGGAATCAGAGATGGGGAATCAGAGGCCGGGAATCAGAGGTGGTGAATCAGAGATGGGGAATCAGAGGCGGGGAATCAGAGGCAGGGAATCAGACGCGGGGAATCAGAGGTGGGCAATCAGAGGCGGGGAATCAGATTTGGGGAATCAGAGGCGGGGAATCAGAGGCGGGGAAACAGAGGCGGGGAATCAGATTTGGGGAATCAGAGGCGGGGAATCAGAGGCGGGGAAACAGAGGCGGGGAATCAGATATGGGGAATCAGAGGTGGGGCATCAGAGGTTGTGAATCACAGATGGGGAATCAGAGGCGGGGAATCAGATGCAGGGAATCAGACGCGGGGAATCAGAGGCGGGGATTCAGAGCTGGGGAATCAGAGGCGGGGAATCAGAGGCAGGGAATCAGAGGCGGGAAAACAGAGGCGGGGAATCAGATATGGGGAATCAGAGGCGGGGAATCAGAGGCAGGGAATCAGACACGGGGAATCAGAGGCGGGGAATCAGAGATGGGGAATCAGAGGCGGGGAATCAGAGGCAGGGAATCGGATGCCGGGAATCAGAGACGGGAAATCAGAGCTGGGGAATCAGAGGCGGGGAATCAGAGTTGGGGAATCAGAGGCGGCGAAGCAGATATGAGGAAATAGAGGCGGGGAATCAGATATGGGGAATCAGAGGCGGGGAATCAGATATGGGGAATCAGAGGCTGGGAATCAGAGGGGGGGAACCAGAGGCGGGGAATAAGATATGGAGAATCAGAGGTGGGGAATCAGGGGCGGGGAATCAGTGGCAGGGAATCAGAGGCGGGGAATCAGAGGCGGGGAATCAAAGGAAGGGAATCAGACACGGGGAATCAGAGGTGGGGAATCAGAGATGGGGAATCAGAGGCGGGGAATCACAGGCAGGGAATCAGACGCGGGGAATCAGAGGCGGGGAATCAGAGCTGGGGAATCAGAGGTGTGGATTCAGAGTCGGGGAATCAGAGGCAGGGAATCGGTTGTGCGGAATCAGAGATGGGGAATCAGATGTGGGGAATCAGAGGCAGTGAATCAGAGATAGGGAATCAGAGGCGGGGAATCAGAGGCAAGAAATCAGACGGGGATTCAGAGGCTGGGAATCAGACGGGGGGAATCAAAGGCGGGGAATCAGAGCTGGTGAATCAGAGGCAGGGAATCAGAGTTGGGGATTCAGAGGCGGGGAATCAGATATGGGGAAACAGAGGCGGGGAATGAGAGGCGGGCAAGCAGAGGCGGGGAATTAGATATGGGGAATCAGAGGTGGGGAATCAGAGGTGGTGAATCAGAGATGGGGAATCACAGGAGGGGAATCAGAGGCAGCGAATAGAACGCGGGGAATCAGAGGCAGGGAATCAGAGCTGGGGAATCAGAGGCGGGGAATCAGATATGGGGAAACAGAGGCGGGGAATCAGAGGCGGGGAAACAGAGGCGGGGAATCAGACATGGGGAATCGGTTGCGGGGAATCAGAGGCGGGGAATCAGAGCTGGGGAATCAGAGGCGGGGAATCAGAGTTGGGGCATCAGAGGTGGGGAATTAGATATGGGGAAACAGATGCGGGGAATCAGAGGCGGGGAAACAGAGGCGGGGAATCAGATATGGGGAATCAGAGGTGGGGAATCAGAGGCAGGGAATCAGATGTGCGGAATCAGAGATGGGGAATCAGAGGCAGGGAATGAGAATCAGAAGCGGGGAATCAACGGCCGGGAATCAGAGGCCGGGAATCAGATGCTGGGAATAAGAGGCCGGGAATCAGAGGTGGGAATCAGAGTCCGGGAATCAGAGATGGGGATTCAGAGGCGGGGAATGAGATATGGAGAATCAGAGGCGGGGAATCAGAGGCGGGGAAACAGAGGTGGGGAATCCGATATGGAGAATCAGAGGTGGGGAATCAAAGGCGGTGAATCAGAGATGGGGAATCAGAGGCGGGGAATCAGAGGCAGGGAATCAGATGCGGGGATTCAGAGGCGGGGAATCAGAGCTGGCGAATCAGAGGCGGGGAATCAGAGGTGGGCAATCAGAGCCGGGGAATCAGATATGGGGAATCAGAGGCGTGGAATCAGAGGCGGGGAAACAGAGGCGGGGAATCAGATATGGGGAATCAGAGGTGGGGAATCAGAGGTTGTGAACCAGAGATGGGGAATCAAGGCGGGGAATCAGAGGGAGGGAATCAGACGCGGGGAATCAGAGGCGGGGTTTCAGAGCTGGGGAATCAGAGGCGGGGAATCAGAGTTGGGGAATCAGAGGCAGGGAATCAGATATGGGGAATCAGAGGCGGGGAATCAGAGGCGGGGAAACAGAGGCGGGGAATCAGATATGGGGAATCAGAGGTGGGGAATCAGGGGCAGGGAATCAGTGGCAGGGAATCAGAGGCGGGGAATCTGAGGCGGGGAATCAGAGGCAGGGAATCAGACATGGGGAATCAGAGGCGGGGAATCAGAGATGGCGAATCAGAGGCGGGGAATCAGAGGCAGGGAATCGGACGCCGGGAATCAGAGGCGGGGAATCAGAGTTGGGGAATCAGAGGCGGGGAATCAGAGTTGGGGAATCAGAGGCGGGGAATCAGATATGGGGAAATAGAGGCGGGGAATCAGATATGGGGAATCAGAGGTGTGGAATCAGAGGTTGGGAATCAGAGGCAGGGAATCAGAGTCGGGGAAACAGAGGCGGGGAATCAGATATGGGGAATCAGAGGTGGCGAATCAAAGGCGGTGAAACAGAGATGGGGAATCAGGGCAGGGAATCAGAGGCAGGGAATCAGAGCTGGGGAAACAGAGGCGGGGAATCAGATATGGGGAATCAGAGGTGGGGAATCAGGGGCGGGGAATCAGTGGCAGGGAATCAGAGCTGGGGAATCAGAGGTGGGGAATCAGAGCTGGGGAAACAGAGGCGGGGAATCAGATATGGGGAATCAGAGGTGGGGAATCAGGGGCGGGGAATCAGTGGGAGGGAATCAGAGGCCGGGAATAAAAGGTGGGGAATCAGAGCTGGGGAATCAGAGGCGGGGAATCAGAGTTGGGGAATCAGAGGAGGGGAATCAGATATGGGGAAACAGAGGCCGGGAATCAGAGGCAGGGAATCAGAGGCAGGGAATCGGATGTGTGGAATCAGAGATGGGGAATCAGAGGTGGGGATTCAGAGGTGGTGAATCAGAGAAGGGGAATCAGAGGCTGGGAATCAGAGGCAGGGAATCAAATGCAGGGAATCAGAGGCGGGGAATCATAGCTGGCGAATTAGAGGAGGGGAATCAGAGTTGGGGAATCAGAGGCGGGGAATCAGATATGGGGAAACAGAGGCGGGGAATCAGAGGTGGGGAAACAGAGGCGGGGAATCAGATTTGGGGAATCAGAGGTGGGGAATCAGGGGCAGGGAATCAGTGGCAGGGAATCAGACGCGGGGAATCAGAGGCGGGGAATCAGAGGCGGGGAATCAGAGGCGGGGAATCAGAGGCAGGGAATCGGATGTGCGGAATCAGAGATGGGGAATCAGAGGTGGGGATTCAGAGGTGGTGAATCAGAGAAGGGGAATCAGAGGCTGGGAATCAGAGGCAGGGAATCAGACGCAGGGAATCAGAGGCGGGGAATCATAGCTGGCGAATTAGAGGAGGGGAATCAGAGTTGGGGAATCAGAGGCGGGGAATCATATATGGGGAATCAGAGGTGGGGAATCAGGGGCAGGGAATCAGTGGCAGGGAATCAGAGGCGGGGAATCATAGCTGGCGAATTAGAGGAAGGGAATCAGAGTTGGGGAAACACAGGCGGGGAATCAGATATGGGGAATCAGAGGTGGGGAATCAGGGGCAGGGAATCAGTGGCAGGGAATCAGACGCGGGGAATCAGAGACGGGGAATCAGAGGCAGGGAATCAGACACGGGGAATCAGAGGCGGGGAATCAGAGATGGGGAATCAGAGGCGGGGAATCAGAGGCAGGGAATCAGAGGCCGGGAATCAGATGCTGGGAATAAGAGGCCGGGAATCAGAGGTGGGGAAACAGAGGCGGGGAATCAGATATGGGGAATCAGAGGTGGGGAATCAGAGGCGGGGAATCAGTGGCAGGGAATCAGAGGCCGGGAATAAAAGGCGGGGAATCAAAGCTGGGGAATCAGAGGCGGGGAATCAGAGTTGGGGAATCAGAGGAGGGGAATCAGATATGGGGAAACAGAGGCCGGGAATCAGAGGCAGGGAAACAGAGGCGGGGAATCAGATATGGGAAATCAGAGGTGGGGAATTAGAGGTTACGAATCAGAGGCGGGATATCAGAGGCGGGGAATCAGAGGCAGGGAATCGGATGAGCGGAATCAGAGATGGGGAATCAGAGGTGGGGATTCAGAGGTGGTGAATCAGAGAAGGGGAATCAGAGGCTGGGAATCAGAGGCAGGGAATCAGACGCAGGGAATCAGAGGCGGGGAATCATAGCTGGCGAATTAGAGGAGGGGAATCAGAGTTGGGGAATCAGAGGCGGGGAATCAGATATGGGGAAACAGAGGCGGGGAATAAGAGGCGGGGAAACAGAGGCGGGGAATCAGATATGGGGAATCAGAGGTGGGGAATCAGAGGCAGGGAATCAGATGTGCGGAATCAGAGATGGGGAATCAGAGGCAGGGAATCAGAATCAGAAGCAGGGAATCAGAGGCCGGGAATCAGAGGCCGGAATCAGATGCTGGGAATCAGAGGCCTGGAATCAGAGGCGGGGAATCAGAGGCAGGGAATCAGATGCGGGGAATCAGAGGCGGGGAATCAGAGCTGGGGAATCAGAGGCAGGGTATTAGAGTTGGTGAATCAGAGGCGGGGAATCAGATATGGGGAAACAGAGGTGGGGAATCAGAGGCGGGTAAACAGAGGCAGGGAATCAGATATGGGGAATCAGAGGCGGGGAATCAGAGGTGGGGAATCATAGGCAGGGAATCGGATGTGCGGAATCAGAGATGGGGAATCAGAGGCCGGGAATCAGAGGTGGTGAATCAGATATGGGGAATCAGAGGCGGGGAATCAGAGACAGGGAATCAGACGCGGGGAATCAGAGGTGGGCAATCAGAGGCGGGGAATCAGATATGGGGAATCAGAGGTGGGGAATCAGAGGCGGGGAAACGGATGTGCGGAATCAGAGATGGGGAATCAGAGGTGGGGATTCAGAAGTGGTGAATCAGAGAAGGGGAATCAGAGGCTGGGAATCAGAGGCAGGGAATCAGACGCAGGGAATCAGAGGCGGGGAATCATAGCTGGCGAATTAGAGGAGGTGAATCAGAGTTGGGGAAACAGAGGCGGGGAATCAGATATGGGGAATCAGAGGTGGGGAATCAGGGGCAGGGAATCAGTGGCAGGGAATCAGAGGCGGGGAATCATAGCTGGTGAATTAGACGAAGGGAATCAGAGTTGGGGAAACAGAGGCGGGGAATCAGATAGGGGAATCAGAGGTGGGGAATCAGGGGCAGGGAATCAGTGGCAGGGAATCAGACGCGGGGAATCAGAGACGGGGAATCAGAGGCAGGGAATCAGACACGGGGAATCAGAGGTGGGGAATCAGAGATGGGGAATCAGAGGCGGGGAATCAGAGGCAGGGAATCAGAGGCCGGGAATCAGATGCTGGGAATAAGAGGCCGGGAATCAGAGGTGGGGAAACAGAGGCGGGGAATCAGATATGGGGAATCAGAGGTGGGGAATCAGAGGCGGGGAATCAGTGGCAGGGAATCAGAGGCCGGGAATAAAAGGCGGGGAATCAAAGCTGGGGAATCAGAGGCGGGGAATCAGAGTTGGGGAATCAGAGGAGGGGAATCAGATATGGGGAAACAGAGGCCGGGAATCAGAGGCAGGGAAACAGAGGCGGGGAATCAGGTATGGGAAATCAGAGGTGGGGAATTAGAGGTTGCGAATCAGAGGCAGGATATCAGAGGCGGGGAATCAGAGGCAGGGAATCGGATGTGCGCAATCAGAGATGGGGAATCAGAGGTGGGGATTCAGAGGTGGTGAATCAGAGAAGGGGAATCAGAGGCTGGGAATCAGAGGCAGGGAATCAGACGCAGGGAATCAGAGGCGGGGAATCATAGCTGGCGAATTAGAGGAGGGGAATCAGAGTTGGGGAATCAGAGGCGGGGAATCAGATATGGGGAAACAGAGGCGGGGAATCAGAGGCGGGGAAACAGAGGCGGGGAATCAGATATGGGGAATCAGAGGTGGGGAATCAGAGGCAGGGAATCAGATGTGCGGAATCAGAGATGGGGAATCAGAGGCAGGGAATCAGAATCAGAAGCAGGGAATCAGAGGCCGGGAATCAGAGGCCGGAATCAGATGCTGGGAATCAGAGGCCTGGAATCAGAGGCGGGGAATCAGAGGCAGGGAATCAGATGCGGGGAATCAGAGGCGGGGAATCAGAGCTGGGGAATCGGAGGCAGGGTATTAGAGTTGGGGAATCAGAGGCGGGGAATCAGATATGGGGAAACAGAGGTGGGGAATCAGAGGAGGGGAAACAGAGGCAGGGAATCAGATATGGGGAATCAGATATGGGGAATCAGAGGCGGGGAATCAGAGGTGGGGAATCATAGGCAGGGAATCGGATGTGCGGAATCAGAGATGGGGAATCAGAGGCCGGGAATCAGAGGTGGTGAATCAGATATGGGGAATCAGAGGCGGGGAATCAGAGGCAGGGAATCAGACGCGGGGAATCAGAGGTGGGCAATCAGAGGCGGGGAATCAGATATGGGGAATCAGAGGTGGGGAATCAGAGGCGGGGAAACAGGCGGGGAATCAGATATGGGGAATCAGAGGTGGGGCATCAGAGGTTGTGAATCACAGATGGGGAATTAGAGGCGGGGAATCAGAGGCAGGGAATCAAACGCGGGGAATCAGAGGCGGGGATTCAGAGCTGGGGAATCAGAAGCGGGGAATCAGAGTTGGGGAATCAGAGGCGGGGAATCAGATATGGGGAATCAGAGGCAGGGAATCAGAGGCGGGGAATCAGAGGCAGGGAATCAGACGTGGGGAATCTGAGGCGGGGAATCAGAGCTGGGGAATCAGAGGTGGGGAATCAGAGTTGGGGAATCAGAGGCAGGGAATTGGATGTGCGGAATCAGAGATGGGGAATCAGAGGTGGGGAATCAGAGGCGGTGAATCAGATATGGGGAATCAGAGGCGGGGAATCAGAGGCAGGAAATCAGACACGGGGATTCAGAGGCTGGGAATCAGACGGGGGGAATCAAAGGCGGGGAATCAGAGCTGGGGAATCTGAGGCAGGGAATCAGAGTTGGGGATTCAGAGGCGGGGAATCAGATATGGGGAAACAGAGGCGGGGAATCAGAGGCGGGAAAACAGAGGCGGGGAATTAGATATGGGGAATAAGAGGTGGGGAATCAGAGGTGGTGAATCAGTGGGGGAATCACAGGCGGGGAATCAGAGGCAGGGAATAGAACGCGGGGAATCAGAGGCAGGGAATCAGAGCTGGGGAATCAGAGGCGGGGAATCATAGTTGGGAATCAGAGGCGGGGAATCAGATATGGGGAAACAGAGGCGGGGAATCAGAGGCGGGGAAACAGAGGTGGGGAATCAGATATGGGGAATCGGATGCAGGGAATCAGAGGCGGGGAATCAGAGCTGGGGAATCAGAGGCGGGGAATCAGAGTTGGGGCATCAGAGGTGGGGAATTAGATATAGGGAAACAGAGGCGGGGAATCAGAGGCGGGGAAACAGAGGCGGGGAATCAGATATGGGGAATCAGAGGTGGTGAATCAGAGGCAGGGAATCAGATGTGCGGAATCAGAGATGGGGAATCAGAGGCAGGGAATCAGAATCAGAAGCGGGGAATCAGAGGCCGGGAATAAGAGGCCGGGAATCAGATGCTGGGAATATGAGGCCGGGAATCAGAGGTGGGGAATCAGAGTCCGGGAATCAGAGATGGGGATTCAGAGGCGGGGAATGAGATATGGAGAATCTGAGGCGGGGAATCAGAGGCGGGGAAACAGAGGTGGGGAATCTGATATGGGGAATCAGAGGTGGCGAATCAAAGGCGGTGAATCAGAGATGGGGAATCAGAGGCGGGGAATCAGAGGCAGGGAATCAGATGCGGGGAATCAGAGGCGGGGAATCGGAGCTGGCGAATCAGAGGCTGGGAATCAGAGGTGGGCAATCAGAGGCGGGGAATCAGATATGGGGAATCAGAGGCGGGGAATCAGAGGCGGGGAAACAGAGGCGGGGAATCAAATATAGGGAATCAGAGGTGGGGAATCAGAGGTTGTGAATCAGAGATGGGGAATCAAGGCCGGGAATAAAAGGCGGGGAATCAAAGCTGGGGAATCAGAGGCGGGGAATCAGAGTTGGGGAATCAGAGGAGGGGAATCAGATATGGGGAAACAGAGGCCGGGAATCAGAGGCAGGGAAACAGAGGCGGGGAATCAGATATGGGAAATCAGAGGTGGGGAATTAGAGGTTGCGAATCAGAGGCGGGATATCAGAGGCGGGGAATCAGAGGCAGGGAATCGGATGTGCGGAATCAGAGATGGGGAATCAGAGGTGGGGATTCAGAGGTGGTGAATCAGAGAAGGGGAATCAGAGGCTGGGAATCAGAGGCAGGGAATCAGACGCAGGGAATCAGAGGCGGGGAATCATAGCTGGCGAATTAGAGGAGGGGAATCAGAGTTGGGGAATCAGAGGCGGGGAATCAGATATGGGGAAACAGAGGCGGGGAATCAGAGGCGGGGAAACAGAGGCGGGGAATCAGATATGGGGAATCAGAGGTGGGGAATCAGAGGCAGGGAATCAGATGTGCGGAATCAGAGATGGGGAATCAGAGGCAGGGAATCAGAATCAGAAGCAGGGAATCAGAGGCCGGGAATCAGAGGCCGGAATCAGATGCTGGGAATCAGAGGCCTGGAATCAGAGGCGGGGAATCAGAGGCAGGGAATCAGATGCGGGGAATCAGAGGCGGGGAATCAGAGCTGGGGAATCAGAGGCAGGGTATTAGAGTTGGGGAATCAGAGGCGGGGAATCAGATATGGGGAAACAGAGGTGGGGAATCAGAGGCGGGGAAACAGAGGCAGGGAATCAGATATGGGGAATCAGAGGCGGGGAATCAGAGGTGGGGAATCATAGGCAGGGAATCGGATGTGCGGAATCAGAGATGGGGAATCAGAGGCCGGGAATCAGAGGTGGTGAATCAGATATGGGGAATCAGAGGCGGGGAATCAGAGGCAGGGAATCAGACGCGGGGAATCAGAGGTGGGCAATCAGAGGCGGGGAATCAGATATGGGGAATCAGAGGTGGGGAATCAGAGGCGGGGAAACAGGCGGGGAATCAGATATGGGGAATCAGAGGTGGGGCATCAGAGGTTGTGAATCACAGATGGGGAATTAGAGGCGGGGAATCAGAGGCAGGGAATCAGACGCGGGGAATCAGAGGCGGGGATTCAGAGCTGGGGAATTAGAAGCGGGGAATCAGAGTTGGGGAATCAGAGGCGGGGTATCAGATATGGGGAATCAGAGGCAGGGAATCAGAGGCGGGGAATCAGAGGCAAGGAATCAGACGTGGGGAATCTGAGGCGGGGAATCAGAGCTGGGGAATCAGAGGTGGGGAATCAGAGTTGGGGAATCAGAGGCAGGGAATTGGATGTGCGGAATCAGAGATGGGGAATCAGAGGTGGGGAATCAGAGGCGGTGAATCAGAGATGGGGAATCAGAGGCGGGGAATCAGAGGCAGGAAATCAGACACGGGGATTCAGAGGCTGGGAATCAGACGGGGGGAATCAAAGGCGGGGAATCAGAGCTGGGGAATCTGAGGCAGGGAATCAGAGTTGGGGATTCAGAGGCGGGGAATCAGATATGGGGAAACAGAGGCGGGGAATCAGAGGCGGGAAAACAGAGGCGGGGAATTAGATATGGGGAATCAGAGGTGGGGAATCAGAGGTGGTGAATCAGTGGGGGAATCACAGGCGGGGAATCAGAGGCAGGGAATAGAACGCGGGGAATCAGAGGCAGGGAATCAGAGCTGGGGAATCAGAGGCGGGGAATCATAGTTGGGAATCAGAGGCGGGGAATCAGATATGGGGAAACAGAGGCGGGGAATCAGATGCGGGGAAACAGAGGCGGGGAATCAGATATGGGGAATCGGATGCAGGGAATCAGAGGCGGGGAATCAGAGCTGGGGAATCAGAGGCGGGGAATCAGAGTTGGGGCATCAGAGGTGGGGAATTAGATATAGGGAAACAGAGGCGGGGAATCAGAGGCGGGGAAACAGAGGCGGGGAATCAGATATGGGGAATCAGAGGTGGGGAATCAAAGGCAGGGAATCAGATGTGCGGAATTAGAGATGGGGAATCAGAGGCAGGGAATCAGAATCAGAAGCGGGGAATCAGAGGCCGGGAATAAGAGGCCGGGAATCAGATGCTGGGAATAAGAGGCCGGGAATCAGAGGTGGGGAATCAGAGTCCGGGAATCAGAGAAGGGGATTCAGAGGCGTGGAATGAGATATGGAGAATCAGAGGCGGGGAATCAGAGGCGGGGAAACAGAGGTGGGGAATCAGATATGGGGAATCAGAGGTGGCGAATCAAAGGCGGTGAATCAGAGATGGGGAATCAGAGGCGGGGAATCAGAGGCAGGGAATCAGATGCGGGGAATCAGAGGCGGGGAATCGGAGGTGGGCTATCAGAGGCGGGGAATCAGATATGGGGAATCAGAGGCGGGGAATCAGAGGCGGGGAAACAGAGGCGGGGAATCAAATATAGGGAATCAGAGGTGGGGAATCAGAGGTTGTGAATCAGAGATGGGGAATCAAGGCGGGGAATCAGAGGCAGGGAATCAGACGCGGGGAATCAGAGGCGGGGATTCAGAGCTGGGGAATCAGAGGCGGGGAATCAGAGTTGGGGAATCAGAGGCAGGGAATCAGATATGGGGAATCAGAGGCGGGGAATCAGAGGCGGGGAAACAGAGGCGGGGAATCAGATATGGGGAATCAGAGGTGGGGAATTAGATATAGGGAAACAGAGGCGGTGAATCAGAGGCGGGGAAACAGAGGCGGGGAATCAGATATGGGGAATCAGAGGTGGGGAATCCGAGGTTGGGAATCAGAGGCAGGGAATCAGAGGCGGGGAATCAGAGGCGGGGAATCAGAGGAAGGGAATCAGATGTGCGGAATCGGAGATGGGGAATCAGAGGTAGGGAATCAGAGGCGGGGAATCAGAGGCGGGGAATCAGAGGCCGGGAATCAGATATGGGGAAACAGAGGCGGGGAATCCGAGGCGGGGAAACAGAGGCGGGGAATCAGATATGGGGAATCAGAGGTGGGGAATCAGAGGTTGGGAATCAGAGGCAGGGAATCAGAGGCTTGGAATCAGATGCAGGGAATCAGATGCGGGGAATCAGAGGCGGGGAATCAGAGCTGGGGAATCAGAGGTGGGGAATCAGATTTGGGGAATCAGAGGCGGGGACTTAGATATTGGGAAACAGAGGCGGGGAATCAGAGGCGGGGAAACCCAGGCGGGGAATCAGATATGGGGAATCAGAGGTGGGGAATCAGAGGCAAGGAATTAGATGTGCGGAATCAGAGATGGGGAATGAGAGGCAGGGAATCAGAATCAGAAGCAGGGAATCAGAGGCCGGGAATCAGAGGCCGGAATCAGAGGTGGGGAATCAGCGGCAGGGAATCAGATGCGGGGAATCAGAGGCGGGGAATCAGAGCTGGGAATCAGAGGCGGGGTATTAGAGTTGGGGAATCAGAGGCGGGGAATCAGATATGGGGAAACAGAGGTGGGGAATCAGAGGCGGGGAAACAGAGGCAGGGAATCAGATATGGGGAATCAGAGGCGGGGAATCAGAGGTGGGGAATCATAGGCAGGGAATCGGATGTGCGGAATCAGTGATGGGGAATCAGAGGCCGGGAATCAGAGGTGGTGAATCAGAGATGGAGAATCAGAGGCGGGGAATCAGAGGCAGGGAATCAGACGCGGGGAATCAGAGGTGGGCAATCAGAGGCGGGGAATCAGATATGGGGAATCAGAGGCGGGGAATCAGAGGCGGGGAAACAGAGGCGGGGAATCAGATATGGGGAATCAGAGGTGGGGAATCCGAGGTTGGGAATCAGAGGCAGGGAATCAGAGGCGGGGAATCAGAGGCGGGGAATCAGAGGAAGGGAATCAGATGTGCGGAATCGGAGATGGGGAATCAGAGGCAGGGAATCAGAGGCGGGGAATCAGAGGCGGGGAATCAGAGGCCGGGAATCAGATATGGGGAAACAGAGGCGGGGAATCCGAGGCGGGGAAACAGAGGCGGGGAATCAGATATGGGGAATCAGAGGTGGGGAATCAGAGGTTGGGAATCAGAGGCAGGGAATCAGAGGCTTGGAATCAGATGCAGGGAATCAGATGCGGGGAATCAGAGGCGGGGAATCAGAGCTGGGGAATCAGAGGTGGGGAATCAGATTTGGGGAATCAGAGGCGGGGACTTAGATATTGGGAAACAGAGGCGGGGAATCAGAGGCGGGGAAACCCAGGCGGGGAATCAGATATGGGGAATCAGAGGTGGGGAATCAGAGCAAGGAATCAGATGTGCGGAATCAGAGATGGGGAATCAGAGGCAGGGAATCAGAATCAGAAGCAGGGAATCAGAGGCCGGGAATCAGAGGCCGGAATCAGAGGCGGGGAATCAGCGGCAGGGAATCAGATGCGGGGAATCAGAGGCGGGGAATCAGAGCTGGGGAATCAGAGGCGGGGTATTAGAGTTGGGGAATCAGAGGCGGGGAATCAGATATGGGGAAACAGAGGTGGGGAATCAGAGGCGGGGAAACAGAGGCAGGGAATCAGATATGGGGAATCAGAGGCGGGGAATCAGAGGTGGGGAATCATAGGCAGGGAATCGGATGTGCGGAATCAGAGATGGGGAATCAGAGGCCGGGAATCAGAGGTGGTGAATCAGAGATGGGGAATCAGAGGCGGGGAATCAGAGGCAGGGAATCAGACGCGGGGAATCAGAGGTGGGCAATCAGAGGCGGGGAATCAGATATGGGGAATCAGAGGCGGGGAATCAGAGGCGGGGAAACAGAGGCGGGGAATCAGATATGGGGAATCAGAGGTGGGGCATCGGAGGTTGTGAATCACAGATGGGGAATCAGAGGCGGGGAATCAGAGGCAGGGAATCAGACGCGGGGAATCAGACGCGGGGATTCAGAGCTGGGGAATCAGAGGCGGGGAATCAGAGTTGGGGAATCAGAGGCGGGGAATCAGATATGGGGAATCAGAGGCAGGGAATCAGAGGCGGGAAAACAGAGGCGGGGAATCAGATATGGGGAATCAGAGGCGGGGAATCAGAGGCAGGGAATCAGGCACGGGGAATCAGAGGCGGGGAATCAGAGATGGGGAATCAGAGGCGGGGAATCAGAGGCAGGGAATCGGATGCCGGGAATCAGAGGCGGGAAATCAGAGCTGGGGAATCAGAGGCGGGGAATCAGAGTTGGGGAATCAGAGGCAGCGAAGCAGATATGGGGAAATAGAGGCGGGGAATCAGATATGGGGAATCAGAAGCGGGGAATCAGATATGGGGAATCAGAGGCTGGGAATCAGAGGGGGGGAAACAGAGGCGGGGAATAAGATATGGAGAATCAGAGGTGGGGAATCAGGGGCGGGAATCAGTGGCAGGGAATCAGAGGCGGGGAATCAGAGGCGGGGAATCAAAGGAAGGGAATCAGACACGGGGAATCAGAGGTGGGGAATCAGAGATGGGGAATCAGAGGCGGGGAATCACAGGCAGGGAATCAGACGCGGGGAATCAGAGGCGGGGAATCAGAGCTGGGGAATCAGAGGTGTGGAATCAGAGTCGGGGAATCAGAGGCAGGGAATCGGTTGTGCGGAATCAGAGATGGGGAATCAGATGTGGGGAATCAGAGGCAGTGAATCAGAGATGGGGAATCAGAGGCGGGGAATCAGAGGCAAGAAATCAGACGGGAATTCAGAGGCTGGGAATCAGACGGGTGGAATCAAAGGCGGGGAATCAGAGCTGGTGAATCAGAGGCAGGGAATCAGAGTTGGGGATTCAGAGGCGGGGAATCAGATATGGGGAAACAGAGGCGGGGAATGAGAGGCGGGCAAGCAGAGGCGGGGAATTAGATATGGGGAATCAGAGGTGGGGAATCAGAGGTGGTGAATCAGAGATGGGGAATCACAGGAGGGGAATCAGAGGCAGCGAATAGAACGCGGGGAATCAGAGGCAGGGAATCAGAGCTGGGGAATCAGAGGCGGGGAATCAGATATGGGGAAACAGAGGCGGGGAATCAGAGGCGGGGAAACAGAGGCGGGGAATCAGACATGGGGAATCGGTTGCGGGGAATCAGAGGCGGGGAATCAGAGCTGGGGAATCAGAGGCGGGGAATCAGAGTTGGGGCATCAGAGGTGGGGAATTAGATATGGGGAAACAGAGGCGGGGAATCAGAGGCGGGGAAACAGAGGCGGGGAATCAGATATGGGGAATCAGAGGTGGGGAATCAGAGGCAGGGAATCAGATGTGCGGAATCAGAGATGGGGAATCAGAGGCAGGGAATCAGAATCAGAAGCGGGGAATCAGAGGCCGGGAATCAGAGGCCGGGAATCAGATGCTGGGAATAAGAGGCCGGGAATCAGAGGTGGGGAATCAGAGTCCGGGAATCAGAGATGGGGATTCAGAGGCGGGGAATGAGATATGGAGAATCAGAGGCGGGGAATCAGAGGCGGGGAAACAGAGGTGGGGAATCAGATATGGAGAATCAGAGGTGGGGAATCAAAGGCGGTGAATCAGAGATGGGGAATCAGAGGCGGGGAATCAGAGGCAGGGAATCAGATGCGGGGATTCAGAGGCGGGGAATCAGAGCTGGCGAATCAGAGGCGGGGAATCAGAGGTGGGCAATCAGAGCCGGGGAATCAGATATGGGGAATCAGAGGCGGGGAATCAGAGGCGGGGAAACAGAGGCGGGGAATCAGATATGGGGAATCAGAGGTGGGGAATCAGAGGTTGTGAATCAGAGATGGGGAATCAAGGCGGGGAATCAGAGGGAGGGAATCAGACGCGGGGAATCAGAGGCGGGGTTTCAGAGCTGGGGAATCAGAGGCGGGGAATCAGAGTTGTGGAATCAGAGGCAGGGAATCAGATATGGGGAATCAGAGGCGGGGAATCAGAGGCGGGGAAACAGAGGCGGGGAATCAGATATGGGGAATCAGAGGTGGGGAATCAGGGGCAGGGAATCAGTGGCAGGGAATCAGAGGCGGGGAATCTGATGCGGGGAATCAGAGGCAGGGAATCAGACACGGGGAATCAGAGGCGGGGAATCAGAGATGGCGAATCAGAGGCGGGGAATCAGAGGCAGGGAATCGGACGCCGGGAATCAGAGGCGGGGAATCAGATTTGGGGAATCAGAGGCGGGGAATCAGAGTTGGGGAATCGGAGGCGGGGAATCAGATATGGGGAAATAGAGGCGGGGAATCAGATATGGGGAATCAGAGGTGTGGAATCAGAGGTTGGGAATCAGAGGCAGGGAATCAGAGGCGGGGAAAAGAGGCGGGGAATCAGATATGGGGAATCAGAGGTGGCGAATCAAAGGCGGTGAAACAGAGATGGGGAATCAGGGCAGGGAATCAGAGGCAGGGAATCAGAGCTGGGGAAACAGAGGCGGGGAATCAGATATGGGGAATCAGAGGTGGGGAATCAGGGGCGGGGAATCAGTGGCAGGGAATCAGAGCTGGGGAATCAGAGGTGGGGAATCAGAGCTGGGGAAACAGAGGCGGGGAATCAGATATGGGGAATCAGAGGTGGGGAATCAGAGGTTGTGAATCAGAGATGGGGAATCAAGGCGGGGAATCAGAGGCAGGGAATCAGACGCGGGGAATCAGAGGCGGGGATTCAGAGCTGGGGAATCAGAGGCGGGGAATCAGAGTTGGGGAATCAGAGGCAGGGAATCAGATATGGGGAATCAGAGGCGGGGAATCAGAGGCGGGGAAACAGAGGCGGGGAATCAGATATGGGGAATCAGAGGTGGGGAATTAGATATAGGGAAACAGAGGCGGTGAATCAGAGGCGGGGAAACAGAGGCGGGGAAACAGAGGCAGGGAATCAGATATGGGGAATCAGAGGTGGGGAATCCGAGGTTGGGAATCAGAGGCAGGGAATCAGAGGCGGGGAATCAGAGGCGGGGAATCAGAGGAAGGGAATCAGATGTGCGGAATCGGAGATGGGGAATCAGAGGTAGGGAATCAGAGGCGGGGAATCAGAGGCGGGGAATCAGAGGCCGGGAATCAGATATGGGGAAACAGAGGCGGGGAATCCGAGGCGGGGAAACAGAGGCGGGGAATCAGATATGGGGAATCAGAGGTGGGGAATCAGAGGTTGGGAATCAGAGGCAGGGAATCAGAGGCTTGGAATCAGATGCAGGGAATCAGATGCGGGGAATCAGAGGCGGGGAATCAGAGCTGGGGAATCAGAGGTGGGGAATCAGATTTGGGGAATCAGAGGCGGGGACTTAGATATTGGGAAACAGAGGCGGGGAATCAGAGGCGGGGAAACCCAGGCGGGGAATCAGATATGGGGAATCAGAGGTGGGGAATCAGAGGCAAGGAATCAGATGTGCGGAATCAGAGATGGGGAATCAGAGGCAGGGAATCAGAATCAGAAGCAGGAATCAGAGGCCGGGAATCAGAGGCCGGAATCAGAGGTGGGGAATCAGCGGCAGGGAATCAGATGCGGGGAATCAGAGGCGGGGAATCAGAGCTGGGGAATCAGAGGCGGGGTATTAGAGTTGGGGAATCAGAGGCGGGGAATCAGATATGGGGAAACAGAGGTGGGGAATCAGAGGCGGGGAAACAGAGGCAGGGAATCAGATATGGGGAATCAGAGGCGGGGAATCAGAGGTGGGGAATCATAGGCAGGGAATCGGATGTGCGGACTCAGAGATGGGGAATCAGAGGCCGGGAATCAGAGGTGGTGAATCAGAGATGGAGAATCAGAGGCGGGGAATCAGAGGCAGGGAATCAGACGCAGGGAATCAGAGGTGGGCAATCAGAGGCGGGGAATCAGATATGGGGAATCAGAGGCGGGGAATCAGAGGCGGGGAAACAGAGGCGGGGAATCAGATATGGGGAATCAGAGGTGGGGAATCCGAGGTTGGGAATCAGAGGCAGGGAATCAGAGGCGGGGAATCAGAGGCGGGGAATCAGAGGAAGGGAATCAGATGTGCGGAATCGGAGATGGGGAATCAGAGGCAGGGAATCAGAGGCGGGGAATCAGAGGCGGGGAATCAGAGGCCGGGAATCAGATATGGGGAAACAGAGGCGGGGAATCCGAGGCGGGGAAACAGAGGCGGGGAATCAGATATGTGGAATCAGAGGTGGGGAATCAGAGGTTGGGAATCAGAGGCAGGGAATCAGAGGCTTGGAATCAGATGCAGGGAATCAGATACGGGGAATCAGAGGCGGGGAATCAGAGCTGGGGAATCAGAGGTGGGGAATCAGATTTGGGGAACCAGAGGCGGGGACTTAGATATTGGGAAACAGAGGCGGGGAATCAGAGGCGGGGAAACCCAGGCGGGGAATCAGATATGGGGAATCAGAGGTGGGGAATCAGAGCAAGGAATCAGATGTGCGGAATCAGAGATGGGGAATCAGAGGCAGGGAATCAGAATCAGAAGCAGGGAATCATAGGCCGGGAATCAGAGGCCGGAATCAGAGGCGGGGAATCAGCGGCAGGGAATCAGATGCGGGGAATCAGAGGCGGGGAATCAGAGCTGGGGAATCAGAGGCGGGGTATTAGAGTTGGGGAATCAGAGGCGGGGAATCAGATATGGGGAAACAGAGGTGGGGAATCAGAGGCGGGGAAACAGAGGCAGGGAATCAGATATGGGGAATCAGAGGCGGGGAATCAGAGGTGGGGAATCATAGGCAGGGAATCGGATGTGCGGAATCAGAGATGGGGAATCAGAGGCCGGGAATCAGAGGTGGTGAATCAGAGATGGGGAATCAGAGGCGGGGAATCAGAGGCAGGGAATCAGACGCGGGGAATCAGAGGTGGGCAATCAGAGGCGGGGAATCAGATATGGGGAATCAGAGGCGGGGAATCAGAGGCGGGGAAACAGAGGCGGGGAATCAGATATGGGGAATCAGAGGTGGGGCATCGGAGGTTGTGAATCACAGATGGGGAATCAGAGGCGGGGAATCAGAGGCAGGGAATCAGACGCGGGGAATCAGACGCGGGGATTCAGAGCTGGGGAATCAGAGGCGGGGAATCAGAGTTGGGGAATCAGAGGCGGGGAATCAGATATGGGGAATCAGAGGCAGGGAATCAGAGACGGGAAAACAGAGGCGGGGAATCAGATATGGGGAATCAGAGGCGGGGAATCAGAGGCAGGGAATCAGGCACGGGGAATCAGAGGCGGGGAATCAGAGATGGTGAATCAGAGGCGGGGAATCAGAGGCAGGGAATCGGATGCCGGGAATCAGAGGCGGGAAATCAGAGCTGGGGAATCAGAGGCGGGGAATCAGAGTTGGGGAATCAGAGGCAGCGAAGCAGATATGGGGAAATAGATGCGGGGAATCAGATATGGGGAATCAGAAGCGGGGAATCAGATATGGGGAATCAGAGGCTGGGAATCAGAGGGGGGGAAACAGAGGCGGGGAATAAGATATGGAGAATCAGAGGTGGGGAATCAGGGGCGGGGAATCAGTGGCAGGGAATCAGAGGCGGGGAATCAGAGGCGGGGAATCAAAGGAAGGGAATCAGACACGGGGAATCAGAGGTGGGGAATCAGAGATGGGGAATCAGAGGCGGGGAATCACAGGCAGGGAATCAGACGCGGGGAATCAGAGGCGGGGAATCAGAGCTGGGGAATCAGAGGTGTGGAATCAGAGTCGGGGAATCAGAGGCAGGGAATCGGTTGTGCGGAATCAGAGATGGGGAATCAGATGTGGGGAATCAGAGGCAGTGAATCAGAGATGGGGAATCAGAGGCGGGGAATCAGAGGCAATAAATCAGACGGGGATTCAGAGGCTGGGAATCAGACGGGTGGAATCAAAGGCGGGGAATCAGAGCTGGTGAATCAGAGGCAGGGAATCAGAGTTGGGGATTCAGAGGCGGGGAATCAGATATGGGGAAACAGAGGCGGGGAATGAGAGGCGGGCAAGCGGAGGCGGGGAATTAGATATGGGGAATCAGAGGTGGGGAATCAGAGGTGGTGAATCAGAGATGGGGAATCACAGGAGGGGAATCAGAGGCAGCGAATAGAACGCGGGGAATCAGAGGCAGGGAATCAGAGCTGGGGAATCAGAGGCGGGGAATCAGATATGGGGAAACAGAGGCGGGGAATCAGAGGCGGGGAAACAGAGGCGGGGAATCAGACATGGGGAATCGGTTGCGGGGAATCAGAGGCGGGGAATCAGAGCTGGGGAATCAGAGGCGGGGAATCAGAGTTGGGGCATCAGAGGTGGGGAATTAGATATGGGGAAACAGAGGCGGGGAATCAGAGGCGGGGAAACAGAGGCGGGGAATCAAATATGGGGAATCAGAGGTGGGGAATCAGAGGCAGGGAATCAGATGTGCGGAATCAGAGATGGGGAATCAGAGGCAGGGAATCAGAATCAGAAGCGGGGAATCAGAGGCCGGGAATCAGAGGCCGGGAATCAGATGCTGGGAATAAGAGGCCGGGAATCAGAGGTGGGGAATCAGAGTCCGGGAATCAGAGATGGGGATTCAGAGGCGGGGAATGAGATATGGAGAATCAGAGGCTGGGAATCAGAGGCGGGGAAACAGAGGTGGGGAATCAGATATGGAGAATCAGAGGTGGGGAATCAAAGGCGGTGAATCAGAGATGGGGAATCAGAGGCGGGGAATCAGAGGCAGGGAATCAGATGCGGGGATTCAGAGGCGGGGAATCAGAGCTTGCGAATCAGAGGCGGGGAATCAGAGGTGGGCAATCAGAGCCGGGGAATCAGATATGGGGAATCAGAGGCGGGGAATCAGAGGCGGGGAAACAGAGGCGGGGAATCAGATATGGGGAATCAGAGGTGGGGAATCAGAGGTTGTGAATCAGAGATGGGGAATCAAGGCGGGGAATCAGAGGGAGGGAATCAGACGCGGGGAATCAGAGGCGGGGTTTCAGAGCTGGGGAATCAGAGGCGGGGAATCAGAGTTGTGGAATCAGAGGCAGGGAATCAGATATGGGGAATCAGAGGCGGGGAATCAGAGGCGGGGAAACAGAGGCGGGGAATCAGATATGGGGAATCAGAGGTGGGGAATCAGGGGCAGGGAATCAGTGGCAGGGAATCAGAGGCGGGGAATCTGAGGCGGGGAATCAGAGGCAGGGAATCAGACACGGGGAATCAGAGGCGGGGAATCAGAGATGGCGAATCAGAGGCGGGGAATCAGAGGCAGGGAATCGGACGCCGGGAATCAGAGGCGGGGAATCAGAGTTGGGGAATCAGAGGCGGGGAATCAGAGTTGGGGAATCGGAGGCGGGGAATCAGATATGGGGAAATAGAGGCGGGGAATCAGATATGGGGAATCAGAGGTGTGGAATCAGAGGTTGGGAATCAGAGGCAGGGAATCAGAGGCGGGGAAACAGAGGCGGGGAATCAGATATGGGGAATCAGAGGTGGCGAATCAAAGGCGGTGAAACAGAGATGGGGAATCAGGGCAGGGAATCAGAGGCAGGGAATCAGAGCTGGGGAAACAGAGGCGGGGAATCAGATATGGGGAATCAGAGGTGGGGAATCAGGGGCGGGGAATCAGTGGCAGGGAATCAGAGCTGGGGAATCAGAGGTGGGGAATCAGAGCTGGGGAAACAGAGGCGGGGAATCAGATATGGGGAATCAGAGGTGGGGAATCAGGGGCGGGGAATCAGTGGCAGGGAATCAGAGGCCGGGAATAAAAGGCGGGGAATCAGAGCTGGGGAATCAGAGGCGGGGAATCAGAGTTGGGGAATCAGAGGAGGGGAATCAGATATGGGGAAACAGAGGCCGGGAATCAGAGGCAGGGAAACAGAGGCGGGGAATCTGATATGGGGAATCAGAGGTGGGGAATTAGAGGTTGCGAATCAGAGGCGGGGAATCAGAGGCTGGGAATCAGAGGCAGGGAATCGGATGTGCGGAATCAGAGATGGGGAATCAGAGGTGGGGATTCAGAGGTGGTGAATCAGAGAAGGGGAATCAGAGGCTGGGAATCAGAGGCAGGGAATCAGACGCAGGGAATCAGAGGCGGGGAATCATAGCTGGCGAATTAGAGGAGGGGAATCAGAGTTGGGGAATCAGAGGCGGGGAATCAGATATCGGGAAACAGAGGCGGGGAATCAGAGGCGGGGAAACAGAGGCGGGGAATCAGATATGGGGAATCAGAGGTGGGGAATCAGAGGCAGGGAATCAGATGTGCGGAATCAGAGATGGGGAATCAGAGGCAGGGAATCAGAATCAGAAGCAGGGAATCAGTGGCAGGGAATCAGAGGCCGGGAATAAAAGGCGGGGAATCAGAGGCAGGGAATCGGATGTGCGGAATCAGAGATAGGGAATCAGAGGTGGGGATTCAGAGGTGGTGAATCAGAGAAGGGGAATCAGAGGCTGGGAATCAGAGGCAGGGAATCAGATGCAGGGAATCAGAGGCGGGGAATCATAGCTGGCGAATTAGAGGAGGGGAATCAGAGTTGGGGAATCAGAGGCGGGGAATCAGATATGGGGTAACAGAGGCGGGGAATCAGAGGTGGGGAAACAGAGGCGGGGAATCAGATATGGGGAATCAGAGGTGGGGAATCAGGGGCAGGGAATCAGTGGCAGGGAATCAGACGCGGGGAATCAGAGGCGGGGAATCAGAGGCGGGGAATCAGAGGCGGGGAATCAGAGGCAGGGAATCGGATGTGCGGAATCAGAGATGGGGAATCAGAGGTGGGGATTCAGAGGAGGTGAATCAGAGAAGGGGAATCAGAGGCTGGGAATCAGAGGCAGGGAATCAGACGCAGGGAATCAGAGGCGGGGAATCATAGCTGGCGAATTAGAGGAGGGGAATCAGAGTTGGGGAAACAGAGGCGGGGAATCAGATATGGGGAATCAGAGGTGGGGAATCAGGGGCAGGGAATCAGTGGCAGGGAATCAGAGGCGGGGAATCATAGCTGGCGAATTATAGGAAGGGAATCAGAGTTGGGGAAACAGAGGCGGGGAATCAGATATGGGGAATCAGAGGTGGGGAATCAGGGGCAGGGAATCAGTGGCAGGGAATCAGACGCGGGGAATCAGAGACGGGGAATCAGAGGCAGGGAATCAGACACGGGGAATCAGAGGCGGGGAATCAGAGATGGGGAATCAGAGGCGGGGAATCAGAGGCAGGGAATCAGAGGCCGGGAATCAGATGCTGGGAATAAGAGGCCGGGAATCAGAGGTGGGGAAACAGAGGCGGGGAGTCAGATATGGGGAATCAGAGGTGGGGAATCAGAGGCGGGGAATCAGTGGCAGGGAATCAGAGGCCGGGAACAAAAGGCGGGGAATCAAAGCTGGGGAATCAGAGGCGGGGAATCAGAGTTGGGGAATCAGAGGAGGGGAATCAGATATGGGGAAACAGAGGCCGGGAATCAGAGGCAGGGAAACAGAGGCGGGGAATCAGATATGGGAAATCAGAGGTGGGGAATTAGAGGTTGCGAATCAGAGGCGGGATATCAGAGGCGGGGAATCAGAGGCAGGGAATCGGATGTGCGGAATCAGCGATGGGGAATCAGAGGTGGGGATTCAGAGGTGGTGAATCAGAGAAGGGGAATCAGAGGCTGGGAATCAGAGGCAGGGAATCAGACGCAGGGAATCAGAGGCGGGGAATCATAGCTGGCGAATTAGAGGAGGGGAATCAGAGTTGGGGAATCAGAGGCGGGGAATCAGATATGGGGAATCAGAGGTGGGGAATCAGAGATGGGGAATCAGAGGCGGGGAATCACAGGCAGGGAATCAGACGCGGGGAATCAGAGGCGGGGAATCAGAGCTGGGGAATCAGAGGTGTGGAATCAGAGTCGGGGAATCAGAGGCAGGGAATCGGTTGTGCGGAATCAGAGATGGGGAATCAGATGTGGGGAATCAGAGGCAGTGAATCAGAGATGGGGAATCAGAGGCGGGGAATCAGAGGCAAGAAATCAGACGGGGATTCAGAGGCTGGGAATCAGACGGGTGGAATCAAAGGCGGGGAATCAGAGCTGGTGAATCAGAGGCAGGGAATCAGAGTTGGGGATTAAGAGGCGGGGAATCAGATATGGGGAAACAGAGGCGGGGAATGAGAGGCGGGCAAGCAGAGGCGGGGAATTAGATATGGGGAATCAGAGGTGGGGAATCAGAGGTGGTGAATCAGAGATGGGGAATCACAGGAGGGGAATCAGAGGCAGCGAATAGAACGCGGGGAATCAGAGGCAGGGAATCAGAGCTGGGGAATCAGAGGCGGGGAATCAGATATGGGGAAACAGAGGCGGGGAATCAGAGGCGGGGAAACAGAGGCGGGGAATCAGACATGGGGAATCGGTTGCGGGGAATCAGAGGCGGGGAATCAGAGCTGGGGAATCAGAGGCGGGGAATCAGAGTTGGGGCATCAGAGGTGGGGAATTAGATATGGGGAAACAGAGGCGGGGAATCAGAGGCGGGGAAACAGAGGCGGGGAATCAGATATGGGGAATCAGAGGTGGGGAATCAGAGGCAGGGAATCAGATGTGCGGAATCAGAGATGGGGAATCAGATGCAGGGAATCAGAATCAGAAGCGGGGAATCAGAGGCCGGGAATCAGAGGCCGGGAATCAGATGCTGGGAATAAGAGGCCGGGAATCAGAGGTGGGGAATCAGAGTCCGGGAATCAGAGATGGGGATTCAGAGGCGGGGAATGAGATATGGAGAATCAGAGGCGGGGAATCAGAGGCGGGGAAACAGAGGTGGGGAATCAGATATGGAGAATCAGAGGTGGGGAATCAAAAGCGGTGAATCAGAGATGGGGAATCAGAGGCGGGGAATCAGAGGCAGGGAATCAGATGCGGGGATTCAGAGGCGGGGAATCAGAGCTGGCGAATCAGAGGCGGGGAATCAGAGGTGGGCAATCAGAGCCGGGGAATCAGATATGGGGAATCAGAGGCGGGGAATCAGAGGCGGGGAAACAGAGGCGGGGAATCAGATATGGGTAATCAGAGGTGGGGAATCAGAGGTTGTGAATCAGAGATGGGGAATCAAGGCGGGGAATCAGAGGGAGGGAATCAGACGCGGGGAATCAGAGGCGGGGTTTCAGAGCTGGGGAATCAGAGGCGGGGAATCAGAGTTGTGGAATCAGAGGCAGGGAATCAGAAATGGGGAATCAGAGGTGGGGAATCAGAGGCGGGGAAACAGAGGCGGGGAATCAGATATGGGGAATCAGAGGTGGGGAATCAGGGGCAGGGAATCAGTGGCAGGGAATCAGAGGCGGGGAATCTGAGGCGGGGAATCAGAGGCAGGGAATCAGACACGGGGAATCAGAGGCGGGGAATCAGAGATGGCGAATCAGAGGCGGGGAATCAGAGGCAGGGAATCGGACGCCGGGAATCAGAGGCGGGGAATCAGAGTTGGGGAATCAGAGGCGGGGAATCAGAGTTGGGGAATCGGAGGCGGGGAATCAGATATGGGGAAATAGAGGCGGGGAATCAGATATGGGGAATCAGAGGTGTGGAATCAGAGGTTGGGAATCAGAGGCAGGGAATCAGAGGCGGGGAAACAGAGGCGGGGAATCAGATATGGGGAATCAGAGGTGGCGAATCAAAGGCGGTGAAACAGAGATGGGGAATCAGGGCAGGGAATCAGAGGCAGGGAATCAGAGCTGGGGAAACAGAGGCGGGGAATCAGATATGGGGAATCAGAGGTGGGGAATCAGGGGCGGGGAATCAGTGGCAGGGAATCAGAGCTGGGGAATCAGAGGTGGGGAATCAGAGCTGGGGAAACAGAGGCGGGGAATCAGATATGGGGAATCAGAGGTGGGGAATCAGGGGCGGGGAATCAGTGGCAGGGAATCAGAGGCCGGGAATAAAAGGCGGGGAATCAGAGCTGGGGAATCAGAGGCGGGGAATCAGAGTTGGGGAATCAGAGGAGGGGAATCAGATATGGGGAAACAGAGGCCGGGAATCAGAGGCAGGGAAACAGAGGCGGGGAATCAGATATGGGGAATCAGAGGTGGGGAATTAGAGGTTGCGAATCAGAGGCGGGGAATCAGAGGCTGGGAATCAGAGGCAGGGAATCGGATGTGCGGAATCAGAGATGGGGAATCAGAGGTGGGGATTCAGAGGTGGTGAATCAGAGAAGGGGAATCAGAGGCTGGGAATCAGAGGCAGGGAATCAGACGCAGGGAATCAGAGGCGGGGAATCATAGCTGGCGAATTAGAGGAGGGGAATCAGAGTTGGGGAATCAGAGGCGGGGAATCAGATATCGGGAAACAGAGGCGGGGAATCAGAGGCGGGGAAACAGAGGCGGGGAATCAGATATGGGGAATCAGAGGTGGGGAATCAGAGGCAGGGAATCAGATGTGCGGAATCAGAGATGGGGAATCAGAGGCAGGGAATCAGAATCAGAAGCAGGGAATCAGTGGCAGGGAATCAGAGGCCGGGAATAAAAGGCGGGGAATCAGAGGCAGGGAATCGGATGTGCGGAATCAGAGATGGGGAATCAGAGGTGGGGATTCAGAGGTGGTGAATCAGAGAAGGGGAATCAGAGGCTGGGAATCAGAGGCAGGGAATCAGATGCAGGGAATCAGAGGCGGGGAATCATAGCTGGCGAATTAGAGGAGGGGAATCAGAGTTGGGGAATCAGAGGCGGGGAATCAGATATGGGGTAACAGAGGCGGGGAATCAGAGGTGGGGAAACAGAGGCGGGGAATCAGATATGGGGAATCAGAGGTGGGGAATCAGGGGCAGGGAATCAGTGGCAGGGAATCAGATGCGGGGAATCAGAGGCGGGGAATCAGAGCTGGGGAATCAGAGGTGGGGAATCAGATTTGGGGAATCAGAGGCGGGGACTTAGATATTGGGAAACAGAGGCGGAGAATCAGAGGCGGGGAAACCCAGGCGGGGAATCAGATATGGGGAATCAGAGGTGGGGAATCAGAGGCAAGGAATCAGATGTGCGGAATCAGAGATGGGGAATCAGAGGCAGGGAATCAGAATCAGAAGCAGGGAATCAGAGGCCGGGAATCAGAGGCCGGAATCAGAGGTGGGGAATCAGCGGCAGGGAATCAGATGCGGGGAATCAGAGGTGGGGAATCAGAGCTGGGGAATCAGAGGCGGGGTATTAGAGTTGGGGAATCAGAGGCGGGGAATCAGATATGGGGAAACAGAGGTGGGGAATCAGAGGCGGGGAAACAGAGGCAGGGAATCAGATCTGGGGAATCAGAGGCGGGGAATCAGAGGTGGGGAATCATAGGCAGGGAATCGGATGTGCGGAATCAGAGATGGGGAATCAGAGGCCGGGAATCAGAGGTGGTGAATCAGAGATGGGGAATCAGAGGCGGGGAATCAGAGGCAGGGAATCAGACGCGGGGAATCAGAGGTGGGCAATCAGAGGCGGGGAATCAGATATGGGGAATCAGAGGCGGGGAATCAGAGGCGGGGAAACAGAGGCGGGGAATCAGATATGGGGAATCAGAGGTGGGGCATCAGAGGTTGTGAATCACAGATGGGGAATCAGAGGCGGGGAATCAGAGGCAGGGAATCAGACGCGGGGAATCAGAGGCGGGGATTCAGAGCTGGGGAATCAGAGGCGGGGAATCAGAGTTGGGGAATCAGAGGCGGGGAATCAGATATGGGGAATCAGAGGCAGGGAATCAGAGGCGGGAAAACAGAGGCGGGGAATCAGATATGGGGAATCAGAGGCGGGGAATCAGAGGCAGGGAATCAGACACGGGGAATCAGAGGCGGGGAATCAGAGATGGGGAATCAGAGGCGGGGAATCAGAGGCAGGGAATCGGATGCCGGGAATCAGAGACGGGAAATCAGAGCTGGGGAATCAGAGGCGGGGAATCAGAGTTGGGGAATCAGAGGCGGCGAAGCAGATATGAGGAAATAGAGGCGGGGAATCAGATATGGGGAATCAGAGGCGGGGAATCAGATATGGGGAATCAGAGGCTGGGAATCAGAGGGGGGGAAACAGAGGCGGGGAATAAGATATGGAGAATCAGAGGTGGGGAATCAGGGGCGGGGAATCAGTGGCAGGGAATCAGAGGCGGGGAATCAGAGGCGGGGAATCAAAGGAAGGGAATCAGACACGGGGAATCAGAGGTGGGGAATCAGAGATGGGGAATCAGAGGCGGGGAATCACAGGCAGGGAATCAGATGCGGGGAATCAGAGGCGGGGAATCAGAGCTGGGGAATCAGAGGTGTGGATTCAGAGTCGGGGAATCAGAGGCAGGGAATCGGTTGTGCGGAATCAGAGATGGGGAATCAGATGTGGGGAATCAGAGGCAGTGAATCAGAGATAGGGAATCAGAGGCGGGGAATCAGAGGCAAGAAATCAGACGGGGATTCAGAGGCTGGGAATCAGACGGGGGGAATCAAAGGCGGGGAATCAGAGCTGGTGAATCAGAGGCAGGGAATCAGAGTTGGGGATTCAGAGGCGGGGAATCAGATATGGGGAAACAGAGGCGGGGAATGAGAGGCGGGCAAGCAGAGGCGGGGAATTAGATATGGGGAATCAGAGGTGGGGAATCAGAGGTGGTGAATCAGAGATGGGGAATCACAGGAGGGGAATCAGAGGCAGCGAATAGAACGCGGGGAATCAGAGGCAGGGAATCAGAGCTGGGGAATCAGAGGCGGGGAATCAGATATGGGGAAACAGAGGCGGGGAATCAGAGGCGGGGAAACAGAGGCGGGGAATCAGACATGGGGAATCGGTTGCGGGGAATCAGAGGCGGGGAATCAGAGCTGGGGAATCAGAGGCGGGGAATCAGAGTTGGGGCATCAGAGGTGGGGAATTAGATATGGGGAAACAGATGCGGGGAATCAGAGGCGGGGAAACAGAGGCGGGGAATCAGATATGGGGAATCAGAGGTGGGGAATCAGAGGCAGGGAATCAGATGTGCGGAATCAGAGATGGGGAATCAGAGGCAGGGAATCAGAATCAGAAGCGGGGAATCAGAGGCCGGGAATCAGAGGCCGGGAATCAGATGCTGGGAATAAGAGGCCGGGAATCAGAGGTGGGGAATCAGAGTCCGGGAATCAGAGATGGGGATTCAGAGGCGGGGAATGAGATATGGAGAATCAGAGGCGGGGAATCAGAGGCGGGGAAACAGAGGTGGGGAATCCGATATGGAGAATCAGAGGTGGGGAATCAAAGGCGGTGAATCAGAGATGGGGAATCAGAGGCGGGGAATCAGAGGCAGGGAATCAGATGCGGGGATTCAGAGGCGGGGAATCAGAGCTGGCGAATCAGAGGCGGGGAATCAGAGGTGGGCAATCAGAGCCGGGGAATCAGATATGGGGAATCAGAGGCGGGGAATCAGAGGCGGGGAAACAGAGGCGGGGAATCAGATATGGGGAATCAGAGGTGGGGAATCAGAGGTTGTGAACCAGAGATGGGGAATCAAGGCGGGGAATCAGAGGGAGGGAATCAGACGCGGGGAATCAGAGGCGGGGTTTCAGAGCTGGGGAATCAGAGGCGGGGAATCAGAGTTGGGGAATCAGAGGCAGGGAATCAGGGGCAGGGAATCAGTGGCAGGGAATCAGAGGCGGGGAATCTGAGGCGGGGAATCAGAGGCAGGGAATCAGACATGGGGAATCAGAGGCGGGGAATCAGAGATGGCGAATCAGAGGCGGGGAATCAGAGGCAGGGAATCGGACGCCGGGAATCAGAGGCGGGGAATCAGAGTTGGGGAATCAGAGGCGGGGAATCAGAGTTGGGGAATCAGAGGCGGGGAATCAGATATGGGGAAATAGAGTCGGGGAATCAGATATGGGGAATCAGAGGTGTGGAATCAGAGGTTGGGAATCAGAGGCAGGGAATCAGAGGCGGGGAAACAGAGGCGGGGAATCAGATATGGGGAATCAGAGGTGGCGAATCAAAGGCGGTGAAACAGAGATGGGGAATCAGGGCAGGGAATCAGAGGCAGGGAATCAGAGCTGGGGAAACAGAGGCGGGGAATCAGATATGGGGAATCAGAGGTGGGGAATCAGGGGCGGGGAATCAGTGGCAGGGAATCAGAGCTTGGGAATCAGAGGTGGGGAATCAGAGCTGGGGAAACAGAGGCGGGGAATCAGATATGGGGAATCAGAGGTGGGGAATCAGGGGCGGGGAATCAGTGGGAGGGAATCAGAGGCCGGGAATAAAAGGCGGGGAATCAGAGCTGGGGAATCAGAGGCGGGGAATCAGAGTTGGGGAATCAGAGGAGGGGAATCAGATATGGGGAAACAGAGGCAGGGAATCAGAGGCAGGGAAACAGAGGCGGGGAATCAGATATGGGGAATCAGAGGTGGGGAATTAGAGGTTGCGAATCAGAGGCGGGGAATCAGAGGCTGGGAATCAGAGGCAGGGAATCGGATGTGCGGAATCAGAGATGGGGAATCAGAGGTGGGGATTCAGAGGTGGTGAATCAGAGAAGGGGAATCAGAGGCTGGGAATCAGAGGCAGGGAATCAGACGCAGGGAATCAGAGGCGGGGAATCATAGCTGGCGAATTAGAGGAGGGGAATCAGAGTTGGGGAATCAGAGGCGGGGAATCAGATATCGGGAAACAGAGGCGGGGAATCAGATATGGGGAATCAGAGGTGGGGAATCAGATGTGCGGAATCAGAGATGGGGAATCAGAGGCAGGGAATCAGAATCAGAAGCAGGGAATCAGTGGCAGGGAATCAGAGGCCGGGAATAAAAGGCGGGGAATCAGAGGCAGGGAATCGGATGTGTGGAATCAGAGATGGGGAATCAGAGGTGGGGATTCAGAGGTGGTGAATCAGAGAAGGGGAATCAGAGGCTGGGAATCAGAGGCAGGGAATCAGATGCAGGGAATCAGAGGCGGGAAATCATAGCTGGCGAATTAGAGGAGGGGAATCAGAGTTGTGGAATCAGAGGTGGGGAATCAGATATGGGGAAACAGAGGCGGGGAATCAGAGGTGGGGAAACAGAGGCGGGGAATCAGATATGGGGAATCAGAGGTGGGGAATCAGGGGCAGGGAATCAGTGGCAGGGAATCAGACGCGGGGAATCAGAGGCGGGGAATCAAAGGCGGGGAATCAGAGGCGGGGAATCAGAGGCAGGGAATCGGATGTGCGGAATCAGAGATGGGGAATCAGAGGTGGGGATTCAGAGGTGGTGAATCAGAGAAGGGGAATCAGAGGCTGGGAATCAGAGGCAGGGAATCAGACGCAGGGAATCAGAGGCGGGGAATCATAGCTGGCGAATTAGAGGAGGGGAATCAGAGTTGGGGAATCAGAGGCGGGGAATCATATATGGGGAATCAGAGGTGGGGAATCAGGGGCAGGGAATCAGTGGCAGGGAATCAGAGGCGGGGAATCATAGCTGGCGAATTAGAGGAAGGGAATCAGAGTTGGGGAAACAGAGGCGGGGAATCAGATATGGGGAATCAGAGGTGGGGAATCAGGGGCAGGGAATCAGTGGCAGGGAATCAGACACGGGGAATCAGAGGCGGGGAATCAGAGATGGGGAATCAGAGGCGGGGAATCAGAGGCAGGGAATCAGAGGCCGGGTATCAGATGCTGGGAATAAGAGGCCGGAATCAGAGGTGGGGAAACAGAGGCGGGGAATCAGATATGGGGAATCAGAGGTGGGGAATCAGAGGCGGGGAATCAGTGGCAGGGAATCAGAGGCCGGGAATAAAAGGCGGGGAATCAAAGCTTGGGAATCAGAGGCGTGGAATCAGAGTTGGGGAATCAGAGGAGGGGAATCAGATATGGGGAAACAGAGGCCGGGAATCAGAGGCAGGGAAACAGAGGCGGGGAATCAGATATGGGAAATCAGAGGTGGGGAATTAGAGTTTGCGAATCAGAGGCGGGATATCAGAGGCGGGGAATCAGAGGCAGGGAATCGGATGTGCGGAATCAGAGATGGGGAATCAGTGGTGGGGATTCAGAGGTGGTGAATCAGATATGGGGAATCAGAGGTGGGGAATCAGAGGCAGGGAATCAGATGTGCGGAATCAGAGATGGGGAATCAGAGGCAGGGAATCAGAATCAGAAGCAGGGAATCAGAGGCCGGGAATCAGAGGCCGGAATCAGATGCTGGGAATCAGAGGCCTGGAATCAGAGGCGGGGAATCAGAGGCAGGGAATCAGATGCGGGGAATCAGAGGCGGGGAATCAGAGCTGGGGAATCGGAGGCAGGGTATTAGAGTTGGGGAATCAGAGGCGGGGAATCAGATATGGGGAAACAGAGGTGGGGAATCAGAGGCGGGTAAACAGAGGCAGGGAATCAGATATGGGGAATCAGAGGCGGGGAATCAGAGGTGGGGAATCATAGGCAGGGAATCGGATGTGCGGAATCAGAGATGGGGAATCAGAGGCCGGGAATCAGAGGTGGTGAATCAGATATGGGGAATCAGAGGCGGGGAATCAGAGGCAGGGAATCAGACGCGGGGAATCAGAGGTGGGCAATCAGAGGCGGGGAATCAGATATGGGGAATCAGAGGTGGGGAATCAGAGGCGGGGAAACGGATGTGCGGAATCAGAGATGGGGAATCAGAGGTGGGGATTCAGAAGTGGTGAATCAGAGAAGGGGAATCAGAGGCTGGGAATCAGAGGCAGGGAATCAGACGCAGGGAATCAGAGGCGGGGAATCATAGCTGGCGAATTAGAGGAGGTGAATCAGAGTTGGGGATTCAGAGGCGGGGAATCAGATATGGGGAAACAGAGGCGGGGAATGAGAGGCGGGCAAGCAGAGGCGGGGAATTAGATATGGGGAATCAGAGGTGGGGAATCAGAGGTGGTGAATCAGAGATGGGGAATCACAGGAGGGGAATCAGAGGCAGCGAATAGAACGCGGGGAATCAGAGGCAGGGAATCAGAGCTGGGGAATCAGAGGCGGGGAATCAGATATGGGGAAACAGAGGCGGGGAATCAGAGGCGGGGAAACAGAGGCGGGGAATCAGACATGGGGAATCGGTTGCGGGGAATCAGAGGCGGGGAATCAGAGCTGGGGAATCAGAGGCGGGGAATCAGAGTTGGGGCATCAGAGGTGGGGAATTAGATATGGGGAAACAGATGCGGGGAATCAGAGGCGGGGAAACAGAGGCGGGGAATCAGATATGGGGAATCAGAGGTGGGGAATCAGAGGCAGGGAATCAGATGTGCGGAATCAGAGATGGGGAATCAGAGGCAGGGAATCAGAATCAGAAGCGGGGAATCAGAGGCCGGGAATCAGAGGCCGGGAATCAGATGCTGGGAATAAGAGGCCGGGAATCAGAGGTGGGGAATCAGAGTCCGGGAATCAGAGATGGGGATTCAGAGGCGGGGAATGAGATATGGAGAATCAGAGGCGGGGAATCAGAGGCGGGGAAACAGAGGTGGGGAATCCGATATGGAGAATCAGAGGTGGGGAATCAAAGGCGGTGAATCAGAGATGGGGAATCAGAGGCGGGGAATCAGAGGCAGGGAATCAGATGCGGGGATTCAGAGGCGGGGAATCAGAGCTGGCGAATCAGAGGCGGGGAATCAGAGGTGGGCAATCAGAGCCGGGGAATCAGATATGGGGAATCAGAGGCGGGGAATCAGAGGCGGGGAAACAGAGGCGGGGAATCAGATATGGGGAATCAGAGGTGGGGAATCAGAGGTTGTGTACCAGAGATGGGGAATCAAGGCGGGGAATCAGAGGGAGGGAATCAGACGCGGGGAATCAGAGGCGGGGTTTCAGAGCTGGGGAATCAGAGGCGGGGAATCAGAGTTGGGGAATCAGAGGCAGGGAATCAGATATGGGGAATCAGAGGCGGGGAATCAGAGGCGGGGAAACAGAGGCGGGGAATCAGATATGGGGAATCAGAGGTGGGGAATCAGGGGCAGGGAATCAGTGGCAGGGAATCAGAGGCGGGGAATCTGAGGCGGGGAATCAGAGGCAGGGAATCAGACATGGGGAATCAGAGGCGGGGAATCAGAGATGGCGAATCAGAGGTGGGGAATCAGAGGCAGGGAATCGGACGCCGGGAATCAGAGGCGGGGAATCAGAGTTGGGGAATCAGAGGCGGGGAATCAGAGTTGGGGAATCAGAGGCGGGGAATCAGATATGGGGAAATAGAGGAGGGGAATCAGATATGGGGAATCCGATATGGAGAATCAGAGGTGGGGAATCAAAGGCGGTGAATCAGAGATGGGGAATCAGAGGCGGGGAATCAGAGGCAGGGAATCAGATGCGGGGATTCAGAGGCGGGGAATCAGAGCTGGCGAATCAGAGGCGGGGAATCAGAGGTGGGCAATCAGAGCCGGGGAATCAGATATGGGGAATCAGAGGCGGGGAATCAGAGGCGGGGAAACAGAGGCGGGGAATCAGATATGGGGAATCAGAGGTGGGGAATCAGAGGTTGTGAACCAGAGATGGGGAATCAAGGCGGGGAATCGGAGGGAGGGAATCAGACGCGGGGAATCAGAGGCGGGGTTTCAGAGCTGGGGAATCAGAGGCGGGGAATCAGAGTTGGGGAATCAGAGGCAGGGAATCAGGGGCAGGGAATCAGTGGCAGGGAATCAGAGGCGGGGAATCTGAGGCGGGGAATCAGAGGCAGGGAATCAGACATGGGGAATCAGAGGCGGGGAATCAGAGATGGCGAATCAGAGGCGGGGAATCAGAGGCAGGGAATCGGACGCCGGGAATCAGAGGCGGGGAATCAGAGTTGGGGAATCAGAGGCGGGGAATCAGAGTTGGGGAATCAGAGGCGGGGAATCAGATATGGGGAAATAGAGTCGGGGAATCAGATATGGGGAATCAGAGGTGTGGAATCAGAGGTTGGGAATCAGAGGCAGGGAATCAGAGGCGGGGAAACAGAGGCGGGGAATCAGATATGGGGAATCAGAGGTGGCGAATCAAAGGCGGTGAAACAGAGATGGGGAATCAGGGCAGGGAATCAGAGGCAGGGAATCAGAGCTGGGGAAACAGAGGCGGGGAATCAGATATGGGGAATCAGAGGTGGGGAATCAGGGGCGGGGAATCAGTGGCAGGGAATCAGAGCTTGGGAATCAGAGGTGGGGAATCAGAGCTGGGGAAACAGAGGCGGGGAATCAGATATGGGGAATCAGAGGTGGGGAATCAGGGGCGGGGAATCAGTGGGAGGGAATCAGAGGCCGGGAATAAAAGGCGGGGAATCAGAGCTGGGGATTCAGAGGCGGGGAATCAGAGTTGGGGAATCAGAGGAGGGGAATCAGATATGGGGAAACAGAGGCAGGGAATCAGAGGCAGGGAAACAGAGGCGGGGAATCAGATATGGGGAATCAGAGGTGGGGAATTAGAGGTTGCGAATCAGAGGCGGGGAATCAGAGGCTGGGAATCAGAGGCAGGGAATCGGATGTGCGGAATCAGAGATGGGGAATCAGAGGTGGGGATTCAGAGGTGGTGAATCAGAGAAGGGGAATCAGAGGCTGGGAATCAGAGGCAGGGAATCAGACGCAGGGAATCAGAGGCGGGGAATCATAGCTGGCGAATTAGAGGAGGGGAATCAGAGTTGGGGAATCAGAGGCGGGGAATCAGATATCGGGAAACAGAGGCGGGGAATCAGATATGGGGAATCAGAGGTGGGGAATCAGATGTGCGGAATCAGAGATGGGGAATCAGAGGCAGGGAATCAGAATCAGAAGCAGGGAATCAGTGGCAGGGAATCAGAGGCCGGGAATAAAAGGCGGGGAATCAGAGGCAGGGAATCGGATGTGTGGAATCAGAGATGGGGAATCAGAGGTGGGGATTCAGAGGTGGTGAATCAGAGAAGGGGAATCAGAGGCTGGGAATCAGAGGCAGGGAATCAGATGCAGGGAATCAGAGGCGGGAAATCATAGCTGGCGAATTAGAGGAGGGGAATCAGAGTTGTGGAATCAGAGGTGGGGAATCAGATATGGGGAAACAGAGGCGGGGAATCAGAGGTGGGGAAACAGAGGCGGGGAATCAGATATGGGGAATCAGAGGTGGGGAATCAGGGGCAGGGAATCAGTGGCAGGGAATCAGACGCGGGGAATCAGAGGCGGGGAATCAGAGGCGGGGAATCAGAGGCGGGGAATCAGAGGCAGGGAATCGGATGTGCGGAATCAGAGATGGGGAATCAGAGGTGGGGATTCAGAGGTGGTGAATCAGAGAAGGGGAATCAGAGGCTGGGAATCAGAGGCAGGGAATCAGACGCAGGGAATCAGAGGCGGGGAATCATAGCTGGCGAATTAGAGGAGGGGAATCAGAGTTGGGGAATCAGAGGCGGGGAATCATATATGGGGAATCAGAGGTGGGGAATCAGGGGCAGGGAATCAGTGGCAGGGAATCAGAGGCGGGGAATCATAGCTGGCGAATTAGAGGAAGGGAATCAGAGTTGGGGAAACAGAGGCGGGGAATCAGATATGGGGAATCAGAGGTGGGGAATCAGGGGCAGGGAATCAGTGGCAGGGAATCAGACACGGGGAATCAGAGGCGGGGAATCAGAGATGGGGAATCAGAGGCGGGGAATCAGAGGCAGGGAATCAGAGGCCGGGTATCAGATGCTGGGAATAAGAGGCCGGAATCAGAGGTGGGGAAACAGAGGCGGGGAATCAGATATGGGGAATCAGAGGTGGGGAATCAGAGGCGGGGAATCAGTGGCAGGGAATCAGAGGCCGGGAATAAAAGGCGGGGAATCAAAGCTTGGGAATCAGAGGCGTGGAATCAGAGTTGGGGAATCAGAGGAGGGGAATCAGATATGGGGAAACAGAGGCCGGGAATCAGAGGCAGGGAAACAGAGGCGGGGAATCAGATATGGGAAATCAGAGGTGGGGAATTAGAGTTTGCGAATCAGAGGCGGGATATCAGAGGCGGGGAATCAGAGGCAGGGAATCGGATGTGCGGAATCAGAGATGGGGAATCAGTGGTGGGGATTCAGAGGTGGTGAATCAGATATGGGGAATCAGAGGTGGGGAATCAGAGGCAGGGAATCAGATGTGCGGAATCAGAGATGGGGAATCAGAGGCAGGGAATCAGAATCAGAAGCAGGGAATCAGAGGCCGGGAATCAGAGGCCGGAATCAGATGCTGGGAATCAGAGGCCTGGAATCAGAGGCGGGGAATCAGAGGCAGGGAATCAGATGCGGGGAATCAGAGGCGGGGAATCAGAGCTGGGGAATCGGAGGCAGGGTATTAGAGTTGGGGAATCAGAGGCGGGGAATCAGATATGGGGAAACAGAGGTGGGGAATCAGAGGCGGGTAAACAGAGGCAGGGAATCAGATATGGGGAATCAGAGGCGGGGAATCAGAGGTGGGGAATCATAGGCAGGGAATCGGATGTGCGGAATCAGAGATGGGGAATCAGAGGCCGGGAATCAGAGGTGGTGAATCAGATATGGGGAATCAGAGGCGGGGAATCAGAGGCAGGGAATCAGACGCGGGGAATCAGAGGTGGGCAATCAGAGGCGGGGAATCAGATATGGGGAATCAGTGGTGGGGAATCAGAGGCGGGGAAACGGATGTGCGGAATCAGAGATGGGGAATCAGAGGTGGGGATTCAGAAGTGGTGAATCAGAGAAGGGGAATCAGAGGCTGGGAATCAGAGGCAGGGAATCAGACGCAGGGAATCAGAGGCGGGGAATCATAGCTGGCGAATTAGAGGAGGTGAATCAGAGTTGGGGATTCAGAGGCGGGGAATCAGATATGGGGAAACAGAGGCGGGGAATGAGAGGCGGGCAAGCAGAGGCGGGGAATTAGATATGGGGAATCAGAGGTGGGGAATCAGAGGTGGTGAATCAGAGATGGGGAATCACAGGAGGGGAATCAGAGGCAGCGAATAGAACGCGGGGAATCAGAGGCAGGGAATCAGAGCTGGGGAATCAGAGGCGGGGAATCAGATATGGGGAAACAGAGGCGGGGAATCAGAGGCGGGGAAACAGAGGCGGGGAATCAGACATGGGGAATCGGTTGCGGGGAATCAGAGGCGGGGAATCAGAGCTGGGGAATCAGAGGCGGGGAATCAGAGTTGGGGCATCAGAGGTGGGGAATTAGATATGGGGAAACAGATGCGGGGAATCAGAGGCGGGGAAACAGAGGCGGGGAATCAGATATGGGGAATCAGAGGTGGGGAATCAGAGGCAGGGAATCAGATGTGCGGAATCAGAGATGGGGAATCAGAGGCAGGGAATCAGAATCAGAAGCGGGGAATCAGAGGCCGGGAATCAGAGGCCGGGAATCAGATGCTGGGAATAAGAGGCCGGGAATCAGAGGTGGGGAATCAGAGTCCGGGAATCAGAGATGGGGATTCAGAGGCGGGGAATGAGATATGGAGAATCAGAGGCGGGGAATCAGAGGCGGGGAAACAGAGGTGGGGAATCCGATATGGAGAATCAGAGGTGGGGAATCAAAGGCGGTGAATCAGAGATGGGGAATCAGAGGCGGGGAATCAGAGGCAGGGAATCAGATGCGGGGATTCAGAGGCGGGGAATCAGAGCTGGCGAATCAGAGGCGGGGAATCAGAGGTGGGCAATCAGAGCCGGGGAATCAGATATGGGGAATCAGAGGCGGGGAATCAGAGGCGGGGAAACAGAGGCGGGGAATCAGATATGGGGAATCAGAGGTGGGGAATCAGAGGTTGTGTACCAGAGATGGGGAATCAAGGCGGGGAATCAGAGGGAGGGAATCAGACGCGGGGAATCAGAGGCGGGGTTTCAGAGCTGGGGAATCAGAGGCGGGGAATCAGAGTTGGGGAATCAGAGGCAGGGAATCAGATATGGGGAATCAGAGGCGGGGAATCAGAGGCGGGGAAACAGAGGCGGGGAATCAGATATGGGGAATCAGAGGTGGGGAATCAGGGGCAGGGAATCAGTGGCAGGGAATCAGAGGCGGGGAATCTGAGGCGGGGAATCAGAGGCAGGGAATCAGACATGGGGAATCAGAGGCGGGGAATCAGAGATGGCGAATCAGAGGTGGGGAATCAGAGGCAGGGAATCGGACGCCGGGAATCAGAGGCGGGGAATCAGAGTTGGGGAATCAGAGGCGGGGAATCAGAGTTGGGGAATCAGAGGCGGGGAATCAGATATGGGGAAATAGAGGAGGGGAATCAGATATGGGGAATCAGAGGTGTGGAATAAGAGGTTGGGAATCAGAGGCAGGGAATCAGAGGCGGGGAAACAGAGGCGGGGAATCAGATATGGGGAATCAGAGGTGGCGAATCAAAGGCGGTGAAACAGAGATGGGGAATCAGGGCAGGGAATCAGAGGCAGGGAATCAGAGCTGGGGAAACAGAGGCGGGGAATCAGATATGGGGAATCAGAGGTGGGGAATCAGGGGCGGGGAATCAGTGGCAGGGAATCAGAGCTTGGGAATCAGAGGTGGCGAATCAGAGCTGGGGAAACAGAGGCGGGGAATCAGATATGGGGAATCAGAGGTGGGGAATCAGGGGCGGGGAATCAGTGGGAGGGAATCAGAGGCCGGGAATAAAAGGCGGGGAATCAGAGCTGGGGAATCAGAGGCGGGGAATCAGAGTTGGGGAATCAGAGGAGGGGAATCAGATATGGGGAAACAGAGGCCGGGAATCAGAGGCAGGGAAACAGAGGCGGGGAATCAGATATGGGGAATCAGAGGTGGGGAATTAGAGGTTGCGAATCAGAGGCGGGGAATCAGAGGCTGGGAATCAGAGGCAGGGAATCGGATGTGCGGAATCAGAGATGGGGAATCAGAGGTGGGGATTCAGAGGTGGTGAATCAGAGAAGGGGAATCAGAGGCTGGGAATCAGAGGCAGGGAATCAGACGCAGGGAATCAGAGGCGGGGAATCATAGCTGGCGAATTAGAGGAGGGGAATCAGAGTTGGGGAATCAGAGGCGGGGAATCAGATATCGGGAAACAGAGGCGGGGAATCAGATATGGGGAATCAGAGGTGGGGAATCAGATGTGCGGAATCAGAGATGGGGAATCAGAGGCAGGGAATCAGAATCAGAAGCAGGGAATCAGTGGCAGGGAATCAGAGGCCGGGAATAAAAGGCGGGGAATCAGAGGCAGGGAATCGGATGTGTGGAATCAGAGATGGGGAATCAGAGGTGGGGATTCAGAGGTGGTGAATCAGAGAAGGGGAATCAGAGGCTGGGAATCAGAGGCAGGGAATCAGATGCAGGGAATCAGAGGCGGGGAATCATAGCTGGCGAATTAGAGGAGGGGAATCAGAGTTGTGGAATCAGAGGCGGGGAATCAGATATGGGGAAACAGAGGCGGGGAATCAGAGGTGGGGAAACAGAGGCGGGGAATCAGATATGGGGAATCAGAGGTGGGGAATCAGGGGCAGGGAATCAGTGGCAGGGAATCAGACGCGGGGAATCAGAGGCGGGGAATCAGAGGCGGGGAATC
Organism: Narcine bancroftii; assembly: GCF_036971445.1. Classification (NCBI taxonomy): domain Eukaryota; kingdom Metazoa; phylum Chordata; class Chondrichthyes; order Torpediniformes; family Narcinidae; genus Narcine; species Narcine bancroftii. The sequence continues at coordinate 105,631,522 of NC_091474.1, read as the reverse complement.
AGAGGCGGGGAATCAGAGGCAGGGAATCGGATGTGCGGAATCAGAGATGGGGAATCAGAGGTGGGGATTCAGAAGTGGTGAATCAGAGAAGGGGAATCAGAGGCTGGGAATCAGAGGCAGGGAATCAGACGCAGGGAATCAGAGGCGGGGAATCATAGCTGGCGAATTAGAGGAGGGGAATCAGAGTTGGGGAATCAGATCGGGGAATCATATATGGGGAATCAGAGGTGGGGAATCAGGGGCAGGGAATCAGTGGCAGGGAATCAGAGGCGGGGAATCATAGCTGGCGAATTAGAGGAAGGGAATCAGAGTTGGGGAAACAGAGGCGGGGAATCAGATATGGGGAATCAGAGGTGGGGAATCAGGGGCAGGGAATCAGTGGCAGGGAATCAGACGCGGGGAATCAGAGACGGGGAATCAGAGGCAGGGAATCAGACACGGGGAATCAGAGGCGGGGAATCAGAGATGGGGAATCAGAGGCGGGGAATCAGAGGCAGGGAATCAGAGGCCGGGAATCAGATGCTTGGAATAAGAGGCCGGGAATCAGACTTGGGGAAACAGAGGCGGGGAATCAGATATGGGGAATCAGAGGTGGGGAATCAGAGGCGGGGAATCAGTGGCAGGGAATCAGAGGCCGGGAATAAAAGGCGGGGAATCAAAGCTGGGGAATCAGAGGCGGGGAATCAGAGTTGGGGAATCAGAGGAGGGGAATCAGATATGGGGAAACAGAGGCCGGGAATCAGAGGCAGGGAAACAGAGGCGGGGAATCAGATATGGGAAATCAGAGGTGGGGAATTAGAGGTTGCGAATCAGAGGCGGGATATCAGAGGCGGGGAATCAGAGGCAGGGAATCGGATGTGCGGAATCAGAGATGGGGAATCAGTGGTGGGGATTCAGAGGTGGTGAATCAGAGAAGGGGAATCAGAGGCTGGGAATCAGAGGCAGGGAATCAGACGCAGGGAATCAGAGGCGGGGAATCATAGCTGGCGAATTAGAGGAGGGGAATCAGAGTTGGGGAATCAGAGGCGGGGAATCAGATATGGGGAAACAGAGGCGGGGAATCAGAGGCGGGGAAACAGAGGCGGGGAATCAGATATGGGGAATCAGAGGTGGGGAATCAGAGGCAGGGAATCAGATGTGCGGAATCAGAGATGGGGAATCAGAGGCAGGGAATCAGAATCAGAAGCAGGGAATCAGAGGCCGGGAATCAAAGGCCGGAATCAGATGCTGGGAATCAGAGGCCTGGAATCAGAGGCGGGGAATCAGAGGCAGGGAATCAGATGCGGGGAATCAGAGGCGGGGAATCAGAGCTGGGGAATCAGAGGCAGGGTATTAGAGTTGGGGAATCAGAGGCGGGGAATCAGATATGGGGAAACAGAGGTGGGGAATCAGAGGCGGGTAAACAGAGGCAGGGAATCAGATATGGGGAATCAGAGGCGGGGAATCAGAGGTGGGGAATCATAGGCAGGGAATCGGATGTGCGGAATCAGAGATGGGGAATCAGAGGCCGGGAATCAGAGGTGGTGAATCAGATATGGGGAATCAGAGGCGGGGAATCAGAGGCAGGGAATCAGACGCGGGGAATCAGAGGTGGGCAATCAGAGGCGGGGAATCAGATATGGGGAATCAGAGGTGGGGAATCAGAGGCGGGGAAACGGATGTGCGCAATCAGAGATGGGGAATCAGAGGTGGGGATTCAGAGGTGGTGAATCCGAGAAGGGGAATCAGAGGCTGGGAATCAGAGGCAGGGAATCAGACGCAGGGAATCAGAGGCGGGGAATCATAGCTGGCGAATTAGAGGAGGGGAATCAGAGTTGGGGAATCAGAGGCGGGGAATCAGATATGGGGAAACAGAGGCGGGGAATCAGAGGCGGGGAAACAGAGGCGGGGAATCAGATATGGGGAATCAGAGGTGGGGAATCAGAGGCAGGGAATCAGATGTGCGGAATCAGAGATGGGGAATCAGAGGCAGGGAATCAGAATCAGAAGCAGGGAATCAGAGGCCGGGAATCAGAGGCCGGAATCAGATGCTGGGAATCAGAGGCCTGGAATCAGAGGCGGGGAATCAGAGGCAGGGAATCAGATGCGGGGAATCAGAGGCGGGGAATCAGAGCTGGGGAATCGGAGGCAGGGTATTAGAGTTGGGGAATCAGAGGCGGGGAATCAGATATGGGGAAACAGAGGTGGGGAATCAGAGGCGGGAAAACAGAGGCAGGGAATCAGATATGGGGAATCAGAGGCGGGGAATCAGAGGTGGGGAATCATAGGCAGGGAATCGGATGTGCGGAATCAGAGATGGGGAATCAGAGGCCGGGAATCAGAGGTGGTGAATCAGATATGGGGAATCAGAGGCGGGGAATCAGAGGCAGGGAATCAGACGCGGGGAATCAGAGGTGGGCAATCAGAGGCGGGGAATCAGATATGGGGAATCAGAGGTGGGGAATCAGAGGCGGGGAAACAGGCGGGGAATCAGATATGGGGAATCAGAGGTGGGGCATCAGAGGTTGTGAATCACAGATGGGGAATTAGAGGCGGGGAATCAGAGGCAGGGAATCAGACGCGGGGAATCAGAGGCGGGGATTCAGAGCTGGGGAATCAGAAGCGGGGAATCAGAGTTGGGGAATCAGAGGCGGGGAATCAGATATGGGGAATCAGAGGCAGGGAATCAGAGGCGGGGAATCAGAGGCAGGGAATCAGACGTGGGGAATCTGAGGTGGGGAATCAGAGCTGGGGAATCAGATGTGGGGAATCAGAGTTGGGGAATCAGAGGCAGGGAATTGGATGTGCGGAATCAGAGATGGGGAATCAGAGGTGGGGAATCAGAGGCGGTGAATCAGAGAAGGGGAATCAGAGGCTGGGAATCAGAGGCAGGGAATCAGACGCAGGGATTCAGAGGCGGGGAATCATAGCTGGCGAATTAGAGGAGGGGAATCAGAGTTGGGGAATCAGAGGCGGGGAATCATATATGGGGAATCAGAGGTGGGGAATCAGGGGCAGGGAATCAGTGGCAGGGAATCAGAGGCGGGGAATCATAGCTGGCGAATTAGAGGAAGGGAATCAGAGTTGGGGAAACAGAGGCGGGGAATCAGATATGGGGAATCAGAGGTGGGGAATCAGGGGCAGGGAATCAGTGGCAGGGAATCAGACGCGGGGAATCAGAGACGGGGAATCAGAGGCAGGGAATCAGACACGGGGAATCAGAGGCGGGGAATCAGAGATGGGGAATCAGAGGCGGGGAATCAGAGGCAGGGAATCAGAGGCCGGGAATCAGATGCTGGGAATAAGAGGCCGGGAATCAGACGTGGGGAAACAGAGGCGGGGAATCAGATATGGGGAATCAGAGGTGGGGAATCAGAGGCGGGGAATCAGTGGCAGGGAATCAGAGGCCGGGAATAAAAGGCGGGGAATCAAAGCTGGGGAATCAGAGGCGGGGAATCAGAGTTGGGGAATCAGAGGAGGGGAATCAGATATGGGGAAACAGAGGCCGGGAATCAGAGGCAGGGAATCAGACGCGGGGAATCAGAGGTGGGCAATCAGAGGCGGGGAATCAGATATGGGGAATCAGAGGCGGGGAATCAGAGGCGGGGAAACAGAGGCGGGGAATCAGATATGGGGAATCAGAGGTGGGGAATCCGAGGTTGGGAATCAGAGGCAGGGAATCAGAGGCGGGGAATCAGAGGCGGGGAATCAGAGGAAGGGAATCAGATGTGCGGAATCGGAGATGGGGAATCAGAGGCAGGGAATCAGAGGCGGGGAATCAGAGGCGGGGAATCAGAGGCCGGGAATCAGATATGGGGAAACAGAGGCGGGGAATCCGAGGCGGGGAAACAGAGGCGGGGAATCAGATATGGGGAATCAGAGGTGGGGAATCAGAGGTTGGGAATCAGAGGCAGGGAATCAGAGGCTTGGAATCAGATGCAGGGAATCAGATGCGGGGAATCAGAGGCGGGGAATCAGAGGTGGGGAATCAGAGGTGGGGAATCAGATTTGGGGAATCAGAGGCGGGGACTTAGATATTGGGAAACAGAGGCGGGGAATCAGAGGCGGGGAAACCCAGGCGGGGAATCAGATATGGGGAATCAGAGGTGGGGAATCAGAGCAAGGAATCAGATGTGCGGAATCAGAGATGGGGAATCAGAGGCAGGGAATCAGAATCAGAAGCAGGGAATCAGAGGCCGGGAATCAGAGGCCGGAATCAGAGGCGGGGAATCAGCGGCAGGGAATCAGATGCGGGGAATCAGAGGCGGGGAATCAGAGCTGGGGAATAAGAGGCGGGGTATTAGAGTTGGGGAATCAGAGGCGGGGAATCAGATATGGGGAAACAGAGGTGGGGAATCAGAGGCGGGGAAACAGAGGCAGGGAATCAGATATGGGGAATCAGAGGCGGGGAATCAGAGGTGGGGAATCATAGGCAGGGAATCGGATGTGCGGAATCAGAGATGGGGAATCAGAGGCCGGGAATCAGAGGTGGTGAATCAGAGATGGGGAATCAGAGGCGGGGAATCAGAGGCAGGGAATCAGACGCGGGGAATCAGAGGTGGGCAATCAGAGGCGGGGAATCAGATATGGGGAATCAGAGGCGGGGAATCAGAGGCGGGGAAACAGAGGCGGGGAATCAGATATGGGGAATCAGAGGTGGGGCATCGGAGGTTGTGAATCACAGATGGGGAATCAGAGGCGGGGAATCAGAGGCAGGGAATCAGACGCGGGGAATCAGACGCGGGGATTCAGAGCTGGGGAATCAGAGGCGGGGAATCAGAGTTGGGGAATCAGAGGCGGGGAATCAGATATGGGGAATCAGAGGCAGGGAATCAGAGGCGGGAAAACAGAGGCGGGGAATCAGATATGGGGAATCAGAGGCGGGGAATCAGAGGCAGGGAATCAGGCACGGGGAATCAGAGGCGGGGAATCAGAGATGGGGAATCAGAGGCGGGGAATCAGAGGCAGGGAATCGGATGCCGGGAATCAGAGGCGGGAAATCAGAGCTGGGGAATCAGAGGCGGGGAATCAGAGTTGGGGAATCAGAGGCAGCGAAGCAGATATGGGGAAATAGAGGCGGGGAATCAGATATGGGGAATCAGAAGCGGGGAATCAGATATGGGGAATCAGAGGCTGGGAATCAGAGGGGGGGAAACAGAGGCGGGGAATAAGATATGGAGAATCAGAGGTGGGGAATCAGGGGCGGGAATCAGTGGCAGGGAATCAGAGGCGGGGAATCAGAGGCGGGGAATCAAAGGAAGGGAATCAGACACGGGGAATCAGAGGTGGGGAATCAGAGATGGGGAATCAGAGGCGGGGAATCACAGGCAGGGAATCAGACGCGGGGAATCAGAGGCGGGGAATCAGAGCTGGGGAATCAGAGGTGTGGAATCAGAGTCGGGGAATCAGAGGCAGGGAATCGGTTGTGCGGAATCAGAGATGGGGAATCAGATGTGGGGAATCAGAGGCAGTGAATCAGAGATGGGGAATCAGAGGCGGGGAATCAGAGGCAAGAAATCAGACGGGAATTCAGAGGCTGGGAATCAGACGGGTGGAATCAAAGGCGGGGAATCAGAGCTGGTGAATCAGAGGCAGGGAATCAGAGTTGGGGATTCAGAGGCGGGGAATCAGATATGGGGAAACAGAGGCGGGGAATGAGAGGCGGGCAAGCAGAGGCGGGGAATTAGATATGGGGAATCAGAGGTGGGGAATCAGAGGTGGTGAATCAGAGATGGGGAATCACAGGAGGGGAATCAGAGGCAGCGAATAGAACGCGGGGAATCAGAGGCAGGGAATCAGAGCTGGGGAATCAGAGGCGGGGAATCAGATATGGGGAAACAGAGGCGGGGAATCAGAGGCGGGGAAACAGAGGCGGGGAATCAGACATGGGGAATCGGTTGCGGGGAATCAGAGGCGGGGAATCAGAGCTGGGGAATCAGAGGCGGGGAATCAGAGTTGGGGCATCAGAGGTGGGGAATTAGATATGGGGAAACAGAGGCGGGGAATCAGAGGCGGGGAAACAGAGGCGGGGAATCAGATATGGGGAATCAGAGGTGGGGAATCAGAGGCAGGGAATCAGATGTGCGGAATCAGAGATGGGGAATCAGAGGCAGGGAATCAGAATCAGAAGCGGGGAATCAGAGGCCGGGAATCAGAGGCCGGGAATCAGATGCTGGGAATAAGAGGCCGGGAATCAGAGGTGGGGAATCAGAGTCCGGGAATCAGAGATGGGGATTCAGAGGCGGGGAATGAGATATGGAGAATCAGAGGCGGGGAATCAGAGGCGGGGAAACAGAGGTGGGGAATCAGATATGGAGAATCAGAGGTGGGGAATCAAAGGCGGTGAATCAGAGATGGGGAATCAGAGGCGGGGAATCAGAGGCAGGGAATCAGATGCGGGGATTCAGAGGCGGGGAATCAGAGCTGGCGAATCAGAGGCGGGGAATCAGAGGTGGGCAATCAGAGCCGGGGAATCAGATATGGGGAATCAGAGGCGGGGAATCAGAGGCGGGGAAACAGAGGCGGGGAATCAGATATGGGGAATCAGAGGTGGGGAATCAGAGGTTGTGAATCAGAGATGGGGAATCAAGGCGGGGAATCAGAGGGAGGGAATCAGACGCGGGGAATCAGAGGCGGGGTTTCAGAGCTGGGGAATCAGAGGCGGGGAATCTGAGTTGTGGAATCAGAGGCAGGGAATCAGATATGGGGAATCAGAGGCGGGGAATCAGAGGCGGGGAAACAGAGGCGGGGAATCAGATATGGGGAATCAGAGGTGGGGAATCAGGGGCAGGGAATCAGTGGCAGGGAATCAGAGGCGGGGAATCTGAGGCGGGGAATCAGAGGCAGGGAATCAGACACGGGGAATCAGAGGCGGGGAATCAGAGATGGCGAATCAGAGGCGGGGAATCAGAGGCAGGGAATCGGACGCCGGGAATCAGAGGCGGGGAATCAGATTTGGGGAATCAGAGGCGGGGAATCAGAGTTGGGGAATCGGAGGCGGGGAATCAGATATGGGGAAATAGAGGCGGGGAATCAGATATGGGGAATCAGAGGTGTGGAATCAGAGGTTGGGAATCAGAGGCAGGGAATCAGAGGCGGGGAAAAGAGGCGGGGAATCAGATATGGGGAATCAGAGGTGGCGAATCAAAGGCGGTGAAACAGAGATGGGGAATCAGGGCAGGGAATCAGAGGCAGGGAATCAGAGCTGGGGAAACAGAGGCGGGGAATCAGATATGGGGAATCAGAGGTGGGGAATCAGGGGCGGGGAATCAGTGGCAGGGAATCAGAGCTGGGGAATCAGAGGTGGGGAATCTGAGCTGGGGAAACAGAGGCGGGGAATCAGATATGGGGAATCAGAGGTGGGGAATCAGAGGTTGTGAATCAGAGATGGGGAATCAAGGCGGGGAATCAGAGGCAGGGAATCAGACGCGGGGAATCAGAGGCGGGGATTCAGAGCTGGGGAATCAGAGGCGGGGAATCAGAGTTGGGGAATCAGAGGCAGGGAATCAGATATGGGGAATCAGAGGCGGGGAATCAGAGGCGGGGAAACAGAGGCGGGGAATCAGATATGGGGAATCAGAGGTGGGGAATTAGATATAGGGAAACAGAGGCGGGGAAACAGAGGCGGGGAAACAGAGGCAGGGAATCAGATATGGGGAATCAGAGGTGGGGAATCCGAGGTTGGGAATCAGAGGCAGGGAATCAGAGGCGGGGAATCAGAGGCGGGGAATCAGAGGAAGGGAATCAGATGTGCGGAATCGGAGATGGGGAATCAGAGGTAGGGAATCAGAGGCGGGGAATCAGAGGCGGGGAAACAGAGGCGGGGAATCAGATATGGGGAATCAGAGGTGGGGAATCAGAGGTTGGGAATCAGAGGCAGGGAATCAGAGGCTTGGAATCAGATGCAGGGAATCAGATGCGGGGAATCAGAGGCGGGGAATCAGAGCTGGGGAATCAGAGGTGGGGAATCAGATTTGGGGAATCAGAGGCGGGGACTTAGATATTGGGAAACAGAGGCGGGGAATCAGAGGCGGGGAAACCCAGGCGGGGAATCAGATATGGGGAATCAGAGGTGGGGAATCAGAGGCAAGGAATCAGATGTGCGGAATCAGAGATGGGGAATCAGAGGCAGGGAATCAGAATCAGAAGCAGGAATCAGAGGCCGGGAATCAGAGGCCGGAATCAGAGGTGGGGAATCAGCGGCAGGGAATCAGATGCGGGGAATCAGAGGCGGGGAATCAGAGCTGGGGAATCAGAGGCGGGGTATTAGAGTTGGGGAATCAGAGGCGGGGAATCAGATATGGGGAAACAGAGGTGGGGAATCAGAGGCGGGGAAACAGAGGCAGGGAATCAGATATGGGGAATCAGAGGCGGGGAATCAGAGGTGGGGAATCATAGGCAGGGAATCGGATGTGCGGAATCAGAGATGGGGAATCAGAGGCCGGGAATCAGAGGTGGTGAATCAGAGATGGAGAATCAGAGGCGGGGAATCAGAGGCAGGGAATCAGACGCAGGGAATCAGAGGTGGGCAATCAGAGGCGGGGAATCAGATATGGGGAATCAGAGGCGGGGAATCAGAGGCAGGGAAACAGAGGCGGGGAATCAGATATGGGGAATCAGAGGTGGGGAATCCGAGGTTGGGAATCAGAGGCAGGGAATCAGAGGCGGGGAATCAGAGGCGGGGAATCAGAGGAAGGGAATCAGATGTGCGGAATCGGAGATGGGGAATCAGAGGCAGGGAATCAGAGGCGGGGAATCAGAGGCGGGGAATCAGAGGCCGGGAATCAGATATGGGGAAACAGAGGCGGGGAATCCGGGGCGGGGAAACAGAGGCGGGGAATCAGATATGTGGAATCAGAGGTGGGGAATCAGAGGTTGGGAATCAGAGGCAGGGAATCAGAGGCTTGGAATCAGATGCAGGGAATCAGATACGGGGAATCAGAGGCGGGGAATCAGAGCTGGGGAATCAGAGGTGGGGAATCAGATTTGGGGAACCAGAGGCGGGGACTTAGATATTGGGAAACAGAGGCGGGGAATCAGAGGCGGGGAAACCCAGGCGGGGAATCAGATATGGGGAATCAGAGGTGGGGAATCAGAGCAAGGAATCAGATGTGCGGAATCAGAGATGGGGAATCAGAGGCAGGGAATCAGAATCAGAAGCAGGGAATCATAGGCCGGGAATCAGAGGCCGGAATCAGAGGCGGGGAATCAGCGGCAGGGAATCAGATGCGGGGAATCAGAGGCGGGGAATCAGAGCTGGGGAATCAGAGGCGGGGTATTAGAGTTGGGGAATCAGAGGCGGGGAATCAGATATGGGGAAACAGAGGTGGGGAATCAGAGGCGGGGAAACAGAGGCAGGGAATCAGATATGGGGAATCAGAGGCGGGGAATCAGAGGTGGGGAATCATAGGCAGGGAATCGGATGTGCGGAATCAGAGATGGGGAATCAGAGGCCGGGAATCAGAGGTGGTGAATCAGAGATGGGGAATCAGAGGCGGGGAATCAGAGGCAGGGAATCAGACGCGGGGAATCAGAGGTGGGCAATCAGAGGCGGGGAATCAGATATGGGGAATCAGAGGCGGGGAATCAGAGGCGGGGAAACAGAGGCGGGGAATCAGATATGGGGAATCAGAGGTGGGGCATCGGAGGTTGTGAATCACAGATGGGGAATCAGAGGCGGGGAATCAGAGGCAGGGAATCAGACGCGGGGAATCAGACGCGGGGATTCAGAGCTGGGGAATCAGAGGCGGGGAATCAGAGTTGGGGAATCAGAGGCGGGGAATCAGATATGGGGAATCAGAGGCAGGGAATCAGAGATGGGAAAACAGAGGCGGGGAATCAGATATGGGGAATCAGAGGCGGGGAATCAGAGGCAGGGAATCAGGCACGGGGAATCAGAGGCGGGGAATCAGAGATGGGGAATCAGAGGCGGGGAATCAGAGGCAGGGAATCGGATGCCGGGAATCAGAGGCGGTAAATCAGAGCTGGGGAATCAGAGGCGGGGAATCAGAGTTGGGGAATCAGAGGCAGCGAAGCAGATATGGGGAAATAGATGCGGGGAATCAGATATGGGGAATCAGAAGCGGGGAATCAGATATGGGGAATCAGAGGCTGGGAATCAGAGGGGGGGAAACAGAGGCGGGGAATAAGATATGGAGAATCAGAGGTGGGGAATCAGGGGCGGGGAATCAGTGGCAGGGAATCAGAGGCGGGGAATCAGAGGCGGGGAATCAAAGGAAGGGAATCAGACACGGGGAATCAGAGGTGGGGAATCAGAGATGGGGAATCAGAGGCGGGGAATCACAGGCAGGGAATCAGACGCGGGGAATCAGAGGCGGGGAATCAGAGCTGGGGAATCAGAGGTGTGGAATCAGAGTCGGGGAATCAGAGGCAGGGAATCGGTTGTGCGGAATCAGAGATGGGGAATCAGATGTGGGGAATCAGAGGCAGTGAATCAGAGATGGGGAATCAGAGGCGGGGAATCAGAGGCAATAAATCAGACGGGGATTCAGAGGCTGGGAATCAGACGGGTGGAATCAAAGGCGGGGAATCAGAGCTGGTGAATCAGAGGCAGGGAATCAGAGTTGGGGATTCAGAGGCGGGGAATCAGATATGGGGAAACAGAGGCGGGGAATGAGAGGCGGGCAAGCGGAGGCGGGGAATTAGATATGGGGAATCAGAGGTGGGGAATCAGAGGTGGTGAATCAGAGATGGGGAATCACAGGAGGGGAATCAGAGGCAGCGAATAGAACGCGGGGAATCAGAGGCAGGGAATCAGAGCTGGGGAATCAGAGGCGGGGAATCAGATATGGGGAAACAGAGGCGGGGAATCAGAGGCGGGGAAACAGAGGCGGGGAATCAGACATGGGGAATCGGTTGCGGGGAATCAGAGGCGGGGAATCAGAGCTGGGGAATCAGAGGCGGGGAATCAGAGTTGGGGCATCAGAGGTGGGGAATTAGATATGGGGAAACAGAGGCGGGGAATCAGAGGCGGGGAAACAGAGGCGGGGAATCAAATATGGGGAATCAGAGGTGGGGAATCAGAGGCAGGGAATCAGATGTGCGGAATCAGAGATGGGGAATCAGAGGCAGGGAATCAGAATCAGAAGCGGGGAATCAGAGGCCGGGAATCAGAGGCCGGGAATCAGATGCTGGGAATAAGAGGCCGGGAATCAGAGGTGGGGAATCAGAGTCCGGGAATCAGAGATGGGGATTCAGAGGCGGGGAATGAGATATTGAGAATCAGAGGCTGGGAATCAGAGGCGGGGAAACAGAGGTGGGGAATCAGATATGGAGAATCAGAGGTGGGGAATCAAAGGCGGTGAATCAGAGATGGGGAATCAGAGGCGGGGAATCAGAGGCAGGGAATCAGATGCGGGGATTCAGAGGCGGGGAATCAGAGCTGGCGAATCAGAGGCGGGGAATCAGAGGTGGGCAATCAGAGCCGGGGAATCAGATATGGGGAATCAGAGGCGGGGAATCAGAGGCGGGGAAACAGAGGCGGGGAATCAGATATGGGGAATCAGAGGTGGGGAATCAGAGGTTGTGAATCAGAGATGGGGAATCAAGGCGGGGAATCAGAGGGAGGGAATCAGACGCGGGGAATCAGAGGCGGGGTTTCAGAGCTGGGGAATCAGAGGCGGGGAATCAGAGTTGTGGAATCAGAGGCAGGGAATCAGATATGGGGAATCAGAGGCGGGGAATCAGAGGCGGGGAAACAGAGGCGGGGAATCAGATATGGGGAATCAGAGGTGGGGAATCAGGGGCAGGGAATCAGTGGCAGGGAATCAGAGGCGGGGAATCTGAGGCGGGGAATCAGAGGCAGGGAATCAGACACGGGGAATCAGAGGCGGGGAATCAGAGATGGCGAATCAGAGGCGGGGAATCAGAGGCAGGGAATCGGACGCCGGGAATCAGAGGCGGGGAATCAGAGTTGGGGAATCAGAGGCGGGGAATCAGAGTTGGGGAATCGGAGGCGGGGAATCAGATATGGGGAAATAGAGGCGGGGAATCAGATATGGGGAATCAGAGGTGTGGAATCAGAGGTTGGGAATCAGAGGCAGGGAATCAGAGGCGGGGAAACAGAGGCGGGGAATCAGATATGGGGAATCAGAGGTGGCGAATCAAAGGCGGTGAAACAGAGATGGGGAATCAGGGCAGGGAATCAGAGGCAGGGAATCAGAGCTGGGGAAACAGAGGCGGGGAATCAGATATGGGGAATCAGAGGTGGGGAATCAGGGGCGGGGAATCAGTGGCAGGGAATCAGAGCTGGGGAATCAGAGGTGGGGAATCAGAGCTGGGGAAACAGAGGCGGGGAATCAGATATGGGGAATCAGAGGTGGGGAATCAGGGGCGGGGAATCAGTGGCAGGGAATCAGAGGCCGGGAATAAAAGGCGGGGAATCCGAGCTGGGGAATCAGAGGCGGGGAATCAGAGTTGGGGAATCAGAGGAGGGGAATCAGATATGGGGAAACAGAGGCCGGGAATCAGAGGCAGGGAAACAGAGGCGGGGAATCTGATATGGGGAATCAGAGGTGGGGAATTAGAGGTTGCGAATCAGAGGCGGGGAATCAGAGGCTGGGAATCAGAGGCAGGGAATCGGATGTGCGGAATCAGAGATGGGGAATCAGAGGTGGGGATTCAGAGGTGGTGAATCAGAGAAGGGGAATCAGAGGCTGGGAATCAGAGGCAGGGAATCAGACGCAGGGAATCAGAGGCGGGGAATCATAGCTGGCGAATTAGAGGAGGGGAATCAGAGTTGGGGAATCAGAGGCGGGGAATCAGATATCGGGAAACAGAGGCGGGGAATCAGAGGCGGGGAAACAGAGGCGGGGAATCAGATATGGGGAATCAGAGGTGGGGAATCAGAGGCAGGGAATCAGATGTGCGGAATCAGAGATGGGGAATCAGAGGCAGGGAATCAGAATCAGAAGCAGGGAATCAGTGGCAGGGAATCAGAGGCCGGGAATAAAAGGCGGGGAATCAGAGGCAGGGAATCGGATGTGCGGAATCAGAGATAGGGAATCAGAGGTGGGGATTCAGAGGTGGTGAATCAGAGAAGGGGAATCAGAGGCTGGGAATCAGAGGCAGGGAATCAGATGCAGGGAATCAGAGGCGGGGAATCATAGCTGGCGAATTAGAGGAGGGGAATCAGAGTTGGGGAATCAGAGGCGGGGAATCAGATATGGGGTAACAGAGGCGGGGAATCAGAGGTGGGGAAACAGAGGCGGGGAATCAGATATGGGGAATCAGAGGTGGGGAATCAGGGGCAGGGAATCAGTGGCAGGGAATCAGACGCGGGGAATCAGAGGCGGGGAATCAGAGGCGGGGAATCAGAGGCGGGGAATCAGAGGCAGGGAATCGGATGTGCGGAATCAGAGATGGGGAATCAGAGGTGGGGATTCAGAGGAGGTGAATCAGAGAAGGGGAATCAGAGGCTGGGAATCAGAGGCAGGGAATCAGACGCAGGGAATCAGAGGCGGGGAATCATAGCTGGCGAATTAGAGGAGGGGAATCAGAGTTGGGGAAACAGAGGCGGGGAATCAGATATGGGGAATCAGAGGTGGGGAATCAGGGGCAGGGAATCAGTGGCAGGGAATCAGAGGCGGGGAATCATAGCTGGCGAATTATAGGAAGGGAATCAGAGTTGGGGAAACAGAGGCGGGGAATCAGATATGGGGAATCAGAGGTGGGGAATCAGGGGCAGGGAATCAGTGGCAGGGAATCAGACGCGGGGAATCAGAGACGGGGAATCAGAGGCAGGGAATCAGACACGGGGAATCAGAGGCGGGGAATCAGAGATGGGGAATCAGAGGCGGGGAATCAGAGGCAGGGAATCAGAGGCCGGGAATCAGATGCTGGGAATAAGAGGCCGGGAATCAGAGGTGGGGAAACAGAGGCGGGGAGTCAGATATGGGGAATCAGAGGTGGGGAATCAGAGGCGGGGAATCAGTGGCAGGGAATCAGAGGCCGGGAACAAAAGGCGGGGAATCAAAGCTGGGGAATCAGAGGCGGGGAATCAGAGTTGGGGAATCAGAGGAGGGGAATCAGATATGGGGAAACAGAGGCCGGGAATCAGAGGCAGGGAAACAGAGGCGGGGAATCAGATATGGGAAATCAGAGGTGGGGAATTAGAGGTTGCGAATCAGAGGCGGGATATCAGAGGCGGGGAATCAGAGGCAGGGAATCGGATGTGCGGAATCAGCGATGGGGAATCAGAGGTGGGGATTCAGAGGTGGTGAATCAGAGAAGGGGAATCAGAGGCTGGGAATCAGAGGCAGGGAATCAGACGCAGGGAATCAGAGGCGGGGAATCATAGCTGGCGAATTAGAGGAGGGGAATCAGAGTTGGGGAATCAGAGGCGGGGAATCAGATATGGGGAATCAGAGGTGGGGAATCAGAGATGGGGAATCAGAGGCGGGGAATCACAGGCAGGGAATCAGACGCGGGGAATCAGAGGCGGGGAATCAGAGCTGGGGAATCAGAGGTGTGGAATCAGAGTCGGGGAATCAGAGGCAGGGAATCGGTTGTGCGGAATCAGAGATGGGGAATCAGATGTGGGGAATCAGAGGCAGTGAATCAGAGATGGGGAATCAGAGGCGGGGAATCAGAGGCAAGAAATCAGACGGGGATTCAGAGGCTGGGAATCAGACGGGTGGAATCAAAGGCGGGGAATCAGAGCTGGTGAATCAGAGGCAGGGAATCAGAGTTGGGGATTAAGAGGCGGGGAATCAGATATGGGGAAACAGAGGCGGGGAATGAGAGGCGGGCAAGCAGAGGCGGGGAATTAGATATGGGGAATCAGAGGTGGGGAATCAGAGGTGGTGAATCAGAGATGGGGAATCACAGGAGGGGAATCAGAGGCAGCGAATAGAACGCGGGGAATCAGAGGCAGGGAATCAGAGCTGGGGAATCAGAGGCGGGGAATCAGATATGGGGAAACAGAGGCGGGGAATCAGAGGCGGGGAAACAGAGGCGGGGAATCAGACATGGGGAATCGGTTGCGGGGAATCAGAGGCGGGGAATCAGAGCTGGGGAATCAGAGGCGGGGAATCAGAGTTGGGGCATCAGAGGTGGGGAATTAGATATGGGGAAACAGAGGCGGGGAATCAGAGGCGGGGAAACAGAGGCGGGGAATCAGATATGGGGAATCAGAGGTGGGGAATCAGAGGCAGGGAATCAGATGTGCGGAATCAGAGATGGGGAATCAGAGGCAGGGAATCAGAATCAGAAGCGGGGAATCAGAGGCCGGGAATCAGAGGCCGGGAATCAGATGCTGGGAATAAGAGGCCGGGAATCAGAGGTGGGGAATCAGAGTCCGGGAATCAGAGATGGGGATTCAGAGGCGGGGAATGAGATATGGAGAATCAGAGGCGGGGAATCAGAGGCGGGGAAACAGAGGTGGGGAATCAGATATGGAGAATCAGAGGTGGGGAATCAAAGGCGGTGAATCAGAGATGGGGAATCAGAGGCGGGGAATCAGAGGCAGGGAATCAGATGCGGGGATTCAGAGGCGGGGAATCAGAGCTGGCGAATCAGAGGCGGGGAATCAGAGGTGGGCAATCAGAGCCGGGGAATCAGATATGGGGAATCAGAGGCGGGGAATCAGAGGCGGGGAAACAGAGGCGGGGAATCAGATATGGGTAATCAGAGGTGGGGAATCAGAGGTTGTGAATCAGAGATGGGGAATCAAGGCGGGGAATCAGAGGGAGGGAATCAGACGCGGGGAATCAGAGGCGGGGTTTCAGAGCTGGGGAATCAGAGGCGGGGAATCAGAGTTGTGGAATCAGAGGCAGGGAATCAGAAATGGGGAATCAGAGGTGGGGAATCAGAGGCGGGGAAACAGAGGCGGGGAATCAGATATGGGGAATCAGAGGTGGGGAATCAGGGGCAGGGAATCAGTGGCAGGGAATCAGAGGCGGGGAATCTGAGGCGGGGAATCAGAGGCAGGGAATCAGACACGGGGAATCAGAGGCGGGGAATCAGAGATGGCGAATCAGAGGCGGGGAATCAGAGGCAGGGAATCGGACGCCGGGAATCAGAGGCGGGGAATCAGAGTTGGGGAATCAGAGGCGGGGAATCAGAGTTGGGGAATCGGAGGCGGGGAATCAGATATGGGGAAATAGAGGCGGGGAATCAGATATGGGGAATCAGAGGTGTGGAATCAGAGGTTGGGAATCAGAGGCAGGGAATCAGAGGCGGGGAAACAGAGGCGGGGAATCAGATATGGGGAATCAGAGGTGGCGAATCAAAGGCGGTGAAACAGAGATGGGGAATCAGGGCAGGGAATCAGAGGCAGGGAATCAGAGCTGGGGAAACAGAGGCGGGGAATCAGATATGGGGAATCAGAGGTGGGGAATCAGGGGCGGGGAATCAGTGGCAGGGAATCAGAGCTGGGGAATCAGAGGTGGGGAATCAGAGCTGGGGAAACAGAGGCGGGGAATCAGATATGGGGAATCAGAGGTGGGGAATCAGGGGCGGGGAATCAGTGGCAGGGAATCAGAGGCCGGGAATAAAAGGCGGGGAATCAGAGCTGGGGAATCAGAGGCGGGGAATCAGAGTTGGGGAATCAGAGGAGGGGAATCAGATATGGGGAAACAGAGGCCGGGAATCAGAGGCAGGGAAACAGAGGCGGGGAATCAGATATGGGGAATCAGAGGTGGGGAATTAGAGGTTGCGAATCAGAGGCGGGAAATCAGAGGCTGGGAATCAGAGGCAGG
Organism: Narcine bancroftii; assembly: GCF_036971445.1. Taxonomy (NCBI): domain Eukaryota; kingdom Metazoa; phylum Chordata; class Chondrichthyes; order Torpediniformes; family Narcinidae; genus Narcine; species Narcine bancroftii. The sequence goes on along the minus strand of NC_091474.1, from coordinate 105,614,825 downwards.
GAATCGGATGTGCGGAATCAGAGATGGGGAATCAGAGGTGGGGATTCAGAGGTGGTGAATCAGAGAAGGGGAATCAGAGGCTGGGAATCAGAGGCAGGGAATCAGACGCAGGGAATCAGAGGCGGGGAATCATAGCTGGCGAATTAGAGGAGGGGAATCAGAGTTGGGGAATCAGAGGCGGGGAATCAGATATCGGGAAACAGAGGCGGGGAATCAGAGGCGGGGAAACAGAGGCGGGGAATCAGATATGGGGAATCAGAGGTGGGGAATCAGAGGCAGGGAATCAGATGTGCGGAATCAGAGATGGGGAATCAGAGGCAGGGAATCAGAATCAGAAGCAGGGAATCAGTGGCAGGGAATCAGAGGCCGGGAATAAAAGGCGGGGAATCAGAGGCAGGGAATCGGATGTGCGGAATCAGAGATGGGGAATCAGAGGTGGGGATTCAGAGGTGGTGAATCAGAGAAGGGGAATCAGAGGCTGGGAATCAGAGGCAGGGAATCAGATGCAGGGAATCAGAGGCGGGGAATCATAGCTGGCGAATTAGAGGAGGGGAATCAGAGTTGGGGAATCAGAGGCGGGGAATCAGATATGGGGTAACAGAGGCGGGGAATCAGAGGTGGGGAAACAGAGGCGGGGAATCAGATATGGGGAATCAGAGGTGGGGAATCAGGGGCAGGGAATCAGTGGCAGGGAATCAGATGCGGGGAATCAGAGGCGGGGAATCAGAGCTGGGGAATCAGAGGTGGGGAATCAGATTTGGGGAATCAGAGGCGGGGACTTAGATATTGGGAAACAGAGGCGGAGAATCAGAGGCGGGGAAACCCAGGCGGGGAATCAGATATGGGGAATCAGAGGTGGGGAATCAGAGGCAAGGAATCAGATGTGCGGAATCAGAGATGGGGAATCAGAGGCAGGGAATCAGAATCAGAAGCAGGGAATCAGAGGCCGGGAATCAGAGGCCGGAATCAGAGGTGGGGAATCAGCGGCAGGGAATCAGATGCGGGGAATCAGAGGTGGGGAATCAGAGCTGGGGAATCAGAGGCGGGGTATTAGAGTTGGGGAATCAGAGGCGGGGAATCAGATATGGGGAAACAGAGGTGGGGAATCAGAGGCGGGGAAACAGAGGCAGGGAATCAGATCTGGGGAATCAGAGGCGGGGAATCAGAGGTGGGGAATCATAGGCAGGGAATCGGATGTGCGGAATCAGAGATGGGGAATCAGAGGCCGGGAATCAGAGGTGGTGAATCAGAGATGGGGAATCAGAGGCGGGGAATCAGAGGCAGGGAATCAGACGCGGGGAATCAGAGGTGGGCAATCAGAGGCGGGGAATCAGATATGGGGAATCAGAGGCGGGGAATCAGAGGCGGGGAAACAGAGGCGGGGAATCAGATATGGGGAATCAGAGGTGGGGCATCAGAGGTTGTGAATCACAGATGGGGAATCAGAGGCGGGGAATCAGAGGCAGGGAATCAGACGCGGGGAATCAGAGGCGGGGATTCAGAGCTGGGGAATCAGAGGCGGGGAATCAGAGTTGGGGAATCAGAGGCGGGGAATCAGATATGGGGAATCAGAGGCAGGGAATCAGAGGCGGGAAAACAGAGGCGGGGAATCAGATATGGGGAATCAGAGGCGGGGAATCAGAGGCAGGGAATCAGACACGGGGAATCAGAGGCGGGGAATCAGAGATGGGGAATCAGAGGCGGGGAATCAGAGGCAGGGAATCGGATGCCGGGAATCAGAGACGGGAAATCAGAGCTGGGGAATCAGAGGCGGGGAATCAGAGTTGGGGAATCAGAGGCGGCGAAGCAGATATGAGGAAATAGAGGCGGGGAATCAGATATGGGGAATCAGAGGCGGGGAATCAGATATGGGGAATCAGAGGCTGGGAATCAGAGGGGGGGAAACAGAGGCGGGGAATAAGATATGGAGAATCAGAGGTGGGGAATCAGGGGCGGGGAATCAGTGGCAGGGAATCAGAGGCGGGGAATCAGAGGCGGGGAATCAAAGGAAGGGAATCAGACACGGGGAATCAGAGGTGGGGAATCAGAGATGGGGAATCAGAGGCGGGGAATCACAGGCAGGGAATCAGATGCGGGGAATCAGAGGCGGGGAATCAGAGCTGGGGAATCAGAGGTGTGGATTCAGAGTCGGGGAATCAGAGGCAGGGAATCGGTTGTGCGGAATCAGAGATGGGGAATCAGATGTGGGGAATCAGAGGCAGTGAATCAGAGATAGGGAATCAGAGGCGGGGAATCAGAGGCAAGAAATCAGACGGGGATTCAGAGGCTGGGAATCAGACGGGGGGAATCAAAGGCGGGGAATCAGAGCTGGTGAATCAGAGGCAGGGAATCAGAGTTGGGGATTCAGAGGCGGGGAATCAGATATGGGGAAACAGAGGCGGGGAATGAGAGGCGGGCAAGCAGAGGCGGGGAATTAGATATGGGGAATCAGAGGTGGGGAATCAGAGGTGGTGAATCAGAGATGGGGAATCACAGGAGGGGAATCAGAGGCAGCGAATAGAACGCGGGGAATCAGAGGCAGGGAATCAGAGCTGGGGAATCAGAGGCGGGGAATCAGATATGGGGAAACAGAGGCGGGGAATCAGAGGCGGGGAAACAGAGGCGGGGAATCAGACATGGGGAATCGGTTGCGGGGAATCAGAGGCGGGGAATCAGAGCTGGGGAATCAGAGGCGGGGAATCAGAGTTGGGGCATCAGAGGTGGGGAATTAGATATGGGGAAACAGATGCGGGGAATCAGAGGCGGGGAAACAGAGGCGGGGAATCAGATATGGGGAATCAGAGGTGGGGAATCAGAGGCAGGGAATCAGATGTGCGGAATCAGAGATGGGGAATCAGAGGCAGGGAATCAGAATCAGAAGCGGGGAATCAGAGGCCGGGAATCAGAGGCCGGGAATCAGATGCTGGGAATAAGAGGCCGGGAATCAGAGGTGGGGAATCAGAGTCCGGGAATCAGAGATGGGGATTCAGAGGCGGGGAATGAGATATGGAGAATCAGAGGCGGGGAATCAGAGGCGGGGAAACAGAGGTGGGGAATCCGATATGGAGAATCAGAGGTGGGGAATCAAAGGCGGTGAATCAGAGATGGGGAATCAGAGGCGGGGAATCAGAGGCAGGGAATCAGATGCGGGGATTCAGAGGCGGGGAATCAGAGCTGGCGAATCAGAGGCGGGGAATCAGAGGTGGGCAATCAGAGCCGGGGAATCAGATATGGGGAATCAGAGGCGGGGAATCAGAGGCGGGGAAACAGAGGCGGGGAATCAGATATGGGGAATCAGAGGTGGGGAATCAGAGGTTGTGAACCAGAGATGGGGAATCAAGGCGGGGAATCAGAGGGAGGGAATCAGACGCGGGGAATCAGAGGCGGGGTTTCAGAGCTGGGGAATCAGAGGCGGGGAATCAGAGTTGGGGAATCAGAGGCAGGGAATCAGGGGCAGGGAATCAGTGGCAGGGAATCAGAGGCGGGGAATCTGAGGCGGGGAATCAGAGGCAGGGAATCAGACATGGGGAATCAGAGGCGGGGAATCAGAGATGGCGAATCAGAGGCGGGGAATCAGAGGCAGGGAATCAGACGCCGGGAATCAGAGGCGGGGAATCAGAGTTGGGGAATCAGAGGCGGGGAATCAGAGTTGGGGAATCAGAGGCGGGGAATCAGATATGGGGAAATAGAGTCGGGGAATCAGATATGGGGAATCAGAGGTGTGGAATCAGAGGTTGGGAATCAGAGGCAGGGAATCAGAGGCGGGGAAACAGAGGCGGGGAATCAGATATGGGGAATCAGAGGTGGCGAATCAAAGGCGGTGAAACAGAGATGGGGAATCAGGGCAGGGAATCAGAGGCAGGGAATCAGAGCTGGGGAAACAGAGGCGGGGAATCAGATATGGGGAATCAGAGGTGGGGAATCAGGGGCGGGGAATCAGTGGCAGGGAATCAGAGCTTGGGAATCAGAGGTGGGGAATCAGAGCTGGGGAAACAGAGGCGGGGAATCAGATATGGGGAATCAGAGGTGGGGAATCAGGGGCGGGGAATCAGTGGGAGGGAATCAGAGGCCGGGAATAAAAGGCGGGGAATCAGAGCTGGGGAATCAGAGGCGGGGAATCAGAGTTGGGGAATCAGAGGAGGGGAATCAGATATGGGGAAACAGAGGCAGGGAATCAGAGGCAGGGAAACAGAGGCGGGGAATCAGATATGGGGAATCAGAGGTGGGGAATTAGAGGTTGCGAATCAGAGGCGGGGAATCAGAGGCTGGGAATCAGAGGCAGGGAATCGGATGTGCGGAATCAGAGATGGGGAATCAGAGGTGGGGATTCAGAGGTGGTGAATCAGAGAAGGGGAATCAGAGGCTGGGAATCAGAGGCAGGGAATCAGACGCAGGGAATCAGAGGCGGGGAATCATAGCTGGCGAATTAGAGGAGGGGAATCAGAGTTGGGGAATCAGAGGCGGGGAATCAGATATCGGGAAACAGAGGCGGGGAATCAGATATGGGGAATCAGAGGTGGGGAATCAGATGTGCGGAATCAGAGATGGGGAATCAGAGGCAGGGAATCAGAATCAGAAGCAGGGAATCAGTGGCAGGGAATCAGAGGCCGGGAATAAAAGGCGGGGAATCAGAGGCAGGGAATCGGATGTGTGGAATCAGAGATGGGGAATCAGAGGTGGGGATTCAGAGGTGGTGAATCAGAGAAGGGGAATCAGAGGCTGGGAATCAGAGGCAGGGAATCAGATGCAGGGAATCAGAGGCGGGAAATCATAGCTGGCGAATTAGAGGAGGGGAATCAGAGTTGTGGAATCAGAGGTGGGGAATCAGATATGGGGAAACAGAGGCGGGGAATCAGAGGTGGGGAAACAGAGGCGGGGAATCAGATATGGGGAATCAGAGGTGGGGAATCAGGGGCAGGGAATCAGTGGCAGGGAATCAGACGCGGGGAATCAGAGGCGGGGAATCAGAGGCGGGGAATCAGAGGCGGGGAATCAGAGGCAGGGAATCGGATGTGCGGAATCAGAGATGGGGAATCAGAGGTGGGGATTCAGAGGTGGTGAATCAGAGAAGGGGAATCAGAGGCTGGGAATCAGAGGCAGGGAATCAGACGCAGGGAATCAGAGGCGGGGAATCATAGCTGGCGAATTAGAGGAGGGGAATCAGAGTTGGGGAATCAGAGGCGGGGAATCATATATGGGGAATCAGAGGTGGGGAATCAGGGGCAGGGAATCAGTGGCAGGGAATCAGAGGCGGGGAATCATAGCTGGCGAATTAGAGGAAGGGAATCAGAGTTGGGGAAACAGAGGCGGGGAATCAGATATGGGGAATCAGAGGTGGGGAATCAGGGGCAGGGAATCAGTGGCAGGGAATCAGACACGGGGAATCAGAGGCGGGGAATCAGAGATGGGGAATCAGAGGCGGGGAATCAGAGGCAGGGAATCAGAGGCCGGGTATCAGATGCTGGGAATAAGAGGCCGGAATCAGAGGTGGGGAAACAGAGGCGGGGAATCAGATATGGGGAATCAGAGGTGGGGAATCAGAGGCGGGGAATCAGTGGCAGGGAATCAGAGGCCGGGAATAAAAGGCGGGGAATCAAAGCTGGGGAATCAGAGGCGTGGAATCAGAGTTGGGGAATCAGAGGAGGGGAATCAGATATGGGGAAACAGAGGCCGGGAATCAGAGGCAGGGAAACAGAGGCGGGGAATCAGATATGGGAAATCAGAGGTGGGGAATTAGAGTTTGCGAATCAGAGGCGGGATATCAGAGGCGGGGAATCAGAGGCAGGGAATCGGATGTGCGGAATCAGAGATGGGGAATCAGTGGTGGGGATTCAGAGGTGGTGAATCAGATATGGGGAATCAGAGGTGGGGAATCAGAGGCAGGGAATCAGATGTGCGGAATCAGAGATGGGGAATCAGAGGCAGGGAATCAGAATCAGAAGCAGGGAATCAGAGGCCGGGAATCAGAGGCCGGAATCAGATGCTGGGAATCAGAGGCCTGGAATCAGAGGCGGGGAATCAGAGGCAGGGAATCAGATGCGGGGAATCAGAGGCGGGGAATCAGAGCTGGGGAATCGGAGGCAGGGTATTAGAGTTGGGGAATCAGAGGCGGGGAATCAGATATGGGGAAACAGAGGTGGGGAATCAGAGGCGGGTAAACAGAGGCAGGGAATCAGATATGGGGAATCAGAGGCGGGGAATCAGAGGTGGGGAATCATAGGCAGGGAATCGGATGTGCGGAATCAGAGATGGGGAATCAGAGGCCGGGAATCAGAGGTGGTGAATCAGATATGGGGAATCAGAGGCGGGGAATCAGAGGCAGGGAATCAGACGCGGGGAATCAGAGGTGGGCAATCAGAGGCGGGGAATCAGATATGGGGAATCAGAGGTGGGGAATCAGAGGCGGGGAAACGGATGTGCGGAATCAGAGATGGGGAATCAGAGGTGGGGATTCAGAAGTGGTGAATCAGAGAAGGGGAATCAGAGGCTGGGAATCAGAGGCAGGGAATCAGACGCAGGGAATCAGAGGCGGGGAATCATAGCTGGCGAATTAGAGGAGGTGAATCAGAGTTGGGGATTCAGAGGCGGGGAATCAGATATGGGGAAACAGAGGCGGGGAATGAGAGGCGGGCAAGCAGAGGCGGGGAATTAGATATGGGGAATCAGAGGTGGGGAATCAGAGGTGGTGAATCAGAGATGGGGAATCACAGGAGGGGAATCAGAGGCAGCGAATAGAACGCGGGGAATCAGAGGCAGGGAATCAGAGCTGGGGAATCAGAGGCGGGGAATCAGATATGGGGAAACAGAGGCGGGGAATCAGAGGCGGGGAAACAGAGGCGGGGAATCAGACATGGGGAATCGGTTGCGGGGAATCAGAGGCGGGGAATCAGAGCTGGGGAATCAGAGGCGGGGAATCAGAGTTGGGGCATCAGAGGTGGGGAATTAGATATGGGGAAACAGATGCGGGGAATCAGAGGCGGGGAAACAGAGGCGGGGAATCAGATATGGGGAATCAGAGGTGGGGAATCAGAGGCAGGGAATCAGATGTGCGGAATCAGAGATGGGGAATCAGAGGCAGGGAATCAGAATCAGAAGCGGGGAATCAGAGGCCGGGAATCAGAGGCCGGGAATCAGATGCTGGGAATAAGAGGCCGGGAATCTGAGGTGGGGAATCAGAGTCCGGGAATCAGAGATGGGGATTCAGAGGCGGGGAATGAGATATGGAGAATCAGAGGCGGGGAATCAGAGGCGGGGAAACAGAGGTGGGGAATCCGATATGGAGAATCAGAGGTGGGGAATCAAAGGCGGTGAATCAGAGATGGGGAATCAGAGGCGGGGAATCAGAGGCAGGGAATCAGATGCGGGGATTCAGAGGCGGGGAATCAGAGCTGGCGAATCAGAGGCGGGGAATCAGAGGTGGGCAATCAGAGCCGGGGAATCAGATATGGGGAATCAGAGGCGGGGAATCAGAGGCGGGGAAACAGAGGCGGGGAATCAGATATGGGGAATCAGAGGTGGGGAATCAGAGGTTGTGTACCAGAGATGGGGAATCAAGGCGGGGAATCAGAGGGAGGGAATCAGACGCGGGGAATCAGAGGCGGGGTTTCAGAGCTGGGGAATCAGAGGCGGGGAATCAGAGTTGGGGAATCAGAGGCAGGGAATCAGATATGGGGAATCAGAGGCGGGGAATCAGAGGCGGGGAAACAGAGGCGGGGAATCAGATATGGGGAATCAGAGGTGGGGAATCAGGGGCAGGGAATCAGTGGCAGGGAATCAGAGGCGGGGAATCTGAGGCGGGGAATCAGAGGCAGGGAATCAGACATGGGGAATCAGAGGCGGGGAATCAGAGATGGCGAATCAGAGGTGGGGAATCAGAGGCAGGGAATCGGACGCCGGGAATCAGAGGCGGGGAATCAGAGTTGGGGAATCAGAGGCGGGGAATCAGAGTTGGGGAATCAGAGGCGGGGAATCAGATATGGGGAAATAGAGGAGGGGAATCAGATATGGGGAATCAGAGGCAGGGAATCAGAGGCGGGAAAACAGAGGCGGGGAATCAGATATGGGGAATCAGAGGCGGGGAATCAGAGGCAGGGAATCAGACACGGGGAATCAGAGGCGGGGAATCAGAGATGGGGAATCAGAGGCGGGGAATCAGAGGCAGGGAATCGGATGCCGGGAATCAGAGACGGGAAATCAGAGCTGGGGAATCAGAGGCGGGGAATCAGAGTTGGGGAATCAGAGGCGGCGAAGCAGATATGAGGAAATAGAGGCGGGGAATCAGATATGGGGAATCAGAGGCGGGGAATCAGATATGGGGAATCAGAGGCTGGGAATCAGAGGGGGGGAAACAGAGGCGGGGAATAAGATATGGAGAATCAGAGGTGGGGAATCAGGGGCGGGGAATCAGTGGCAGGGAATCAGAGGCGGGGAATCAGAGGCGGGGAATCAAAGGAAGGGAATCAGACACGGGGAATCAGAGGTGGGGAATCAGAGATGGGGAATCAGAGGCGGGGAATCACAGGCAGGGAATCAGATGCGGGGAATCAGAGGCGGGGAATCAGAGCTGGGGAATCAGAGGTGTGGATTCAGAGTCGGGGAATCAGAGGCAGGGAATCGGTTGTGCGGAATCAGAGATGGGGAATCAGATGTGGGGAATCAGAGGCAGTGAATCAGAGATAGGGAATCAGAGGCGGGGAATCAGAGGCAAGAAATCAGACGGGGATTCAGAGGCTGGGAATCAGACGGGGGGAATCAAAGGCGGGGAATCAGAGCTGGTGAATCAGAGGCAGGGAATCAGAGTTGGGGATTCAGAGGCGGGGAATCAGATATGGGGAAACAGAGGCGGGGAATGAGAGGCGGGCAAGCAGAGGCGGGGAATTAGATATGGGGAATCAGAGGTGGGGAATCAGAGGTGGTGAATCAGAGATGGGGAATCACAGGAGGGGAATCAGAGGCAGCGAATAGAACGCGGGGAATCAGAGGCAGGGAATCAGAGCTGGGGAATCAGAGGCGGGGAATCAGATATGGGGAAACAGAGGCGGGGAATCAGAGGCGGGGAAACAGAGGCGGGGAATCAGACATGGGGAATCGGTTGCGGGGAATCAGAGGCGGGGAATCAGAGCTGGGGAATCAGAGGCGGGGAATCAGAGTTGGGGCATCAGAGGTGGGGAATTAGATATGGGGAAACAGATGCGGGGAATCAGAGGCGGGGAAACAGAGGCGGGGAATCAGATATGGGGAATCAGAGGTGGGGAATCAGAGGCAGGGAATCAGATGTGCGGAATCAGAGATGGGGAATCAGAGGCAGGGAATCAGAATCAGAAGCGGGGAATCAGAGGCCGGGAATCAGAGGCCGGGAATCAGATGCTGGGAATAAGAGGCCGGGAATCAGAGGTGGGGAATCAGAGTCCGGGAATCAGAGATGGGGATTCAGAGGCGGGGAATGAGATATGGAGAATCAGAGGCGGGGAATCAGAGGCGGGGAAACAGAGGTGGGGAATCCGATATGGAGAATCAGAGGTGGGGAATCAAAGGCGGTGAATCAGAGATGGGGAATCAGAGGCGGGGAATCAGAGGCAGGGAATCAGATGCGGGGATTCAGAGGCGGGGAATCAGAGCTGGCGAATCAGAGGCGGGGAATCAGAGGTGGGCAATCAGAGCCGGGGAATCAGATATGGGGAATCAGAGGCGGGGAATCAGAGGCGGGGAAACAGAGGCGGGGAATCAGATATGGGGAATCAGAGGTGGGGAATCAGAGGTTGTGAACCAGAGATGGGGAATCAAGGCGGGGAATCAGAGGGAGGGAATCAGACGCGGGGAATCAGAGGCGGGGTTTCAGAGCTGGGGAATCAGAGGCGGGGAATCAGAGTTGGGGAATCAGAGGCAGGGAATCAGGGGCAGGGAATCAGTGGCAGGGAATCAGAGGCGGGGAATCTGAGGCGGGGAATCAGAGGCAGGGAATCAGACATGGGGAATCAGAGGCGGGGAATCAGAGATGGCGAATCAGAGGCGGGGAATCAGAGGCAGGGAATCAGACGCCGGGAATCAGAGGCGGGGAATCAGAGTTGGGGAATCAGAGGCGGGGAATCAGAGTTGGGGAATCAGAGGCGGGGAATCAGATATGGGGAAATAGAGTCGGGGAATCAGATATGGGGAATCAGAGGTGTGGAATCAGAGGTTGGGAATCAGAGGCAGGGAATCAGAGGCGGGGAAACAGAGGCGGGGAATCAGATATGGGGAATCAGAGGTGGCGAATCAAAGGCGGTGAAACAGAGATGGGGAATCAGGGCAGGGAATCAGAGGCAGGGAATCAGAGCTGGGGAAACAGAGGCGGGGAATCAGATATGGGGAATCAGAGGTGGGGAATCAGGGGCGGGGAATCAGTGGCAGGGAATCAGAGCTTGGGAATCAGAGGTGGGGAATCAGAGCTGGGGAAACAGAGGCGGGGAATCAGATATGGGGAATCAGAGGTGGGGAATCAGGGGCGGGGAATCAGTGGGAGGGAATCAGAGGCCGGGAATAAAAGGCGGGGAATCAGAGCTGGGGAATCAGAGGCGGGGAATCAGAGTTGGGGAATCAGAGGAGGGGAATCAGATATGGGGAAACAGAGGCAGGGAATCAGAGGCAGGGAAACAGAGGCGGGGAATCAGATATGGGGAATCAGAGGTGGGGAATTAGAGGTTGCGAATCAGAGGCGGGGAATCAGAGGCTGGGAATCAGAGGCAGGGAATCGGATGTGCGGAATCAGAGATGGGGAATCAGAGGTGGGGATTCAGAGGTGGTGAATCAGAGAAGGGGAATCAGAGGCTGGGAATCAGAGGCAGGGAATCAGACGCAGGGAATCAGAGGCGGGGAATCATAGCTGGCGAATTAGAGGAGGGGAATCAGAGTTGGGGAATCAGAGGCGGGGAATCAGATATCGGGAAACAGAGGCGGGGAATCAGATATGGGGAATCAGAGGTGGGGAATCAGATGTGCGGAATCAGAGATGGGGAATCAGAGGCAGGGAATCAGAATCAGAAGCAGGGAATCAGTGGCAGGGAATCAGAGGCCGGGAATAAAAGGCGGGGAATCAGAGGCAGGGAATCGGATGTGTGGAATCAGAGATGGGGAATCAGAGGTGGGGATTCAGAGGTGGTGAATCAGAGAAGGGGAATCAGAGGCTGGGAATCAGAGGCAGGGAATCAGATGCAGGGAATCAGAGGCGGGAAATCATAGCTGGCGAATTAGAGGAGGGGAATCAGAGTTGTGGAATCAGAGGTGGGGAATCAGATATGGGGAAACAGAGGCGGGGAATCAGAGGTGGGGAAACAGAGGCGGGGAATCAGATATGGGGAATCAGAGGTGGGGAATCAGGGGCAGGGAATCAGTGGCAGGGAATCAGACGCGGGGAATCAGAGGCGGGGAATCAGAGGCGGGGAATCAGAGGCGGGGAATCAGAGGCAGGGAATCGGATGTGCGGAATCAGAGATGGGGAATCAGAGGTGGGGATTCAGAGGTGGTGAATCAGAGAAGGGGAATCAGAGGCTGGGAATCAGAGGCAGGGAATCAGACGCAGGGAATCAGAGGCGGGGAATCATAGCTGGCGAATTAGAGGAGGGGAATCAGAGTTGGGGAATCAGAGGCGGGGAATCATATATGGGGAATCAGAGGTGGGGAATCAGGGGCAGGGAATCAGTGGCAGGGAATCAGAGGCGGGGAATCATAGCTGGCGAATTAGAGGAAGGGAATCAGAGTTGGGGAAACAGAGGCGGGGAATCAGATATGGGGAATCAGAGGTGGGGAATCAGGGGCAGGGAATCAGTGGCAGGGAATCAGACACGGGGAATCAGAGGCGGGGAATCAGAGATGGGGAATCAGAGGCGGGGAATCAGAGGCAGGGAATCAGAGGCCGGGTATCAGATGCTGGGAATAAGAGGCCGGAATCAGAGGTGGGGAAACAGAGGCGGGGAATCAGATATGGGGAATCAGAGGTGGGGAATCAGAGGCGGGGAATCAGTGGCAGGGAATCAGAGGCCGGGAATAAAAGGCGGGGAATCAAAGCTGGGGAATCAGAGGCGTGGAATCAGAGTTGGGGAATCAGAGGAGGGGAATCAGATATGGGGAAACAGAGGCCGGGAATCAGAGGCAGGGAAACAGAGGCGGGGAATCAGATATGGGAAATCAGAGGTGGGGAATTAGAGTTTGCGAATCAGAGGCGGGATATCAGAGGCGGGGAATCAGAGGCAGGGAATCGGATGTGCGGAATCAGAGATGGGGAATCAGTGGTGGGGATTCAGAGGTGGTGAATCAGATATGGGGAATCAGAGGTGGGGAATCAGAGGCAGGGAATCAGATGTGCGGAATCAGAGATGGGGAATCAGAGGCAGGGAATCAGAATCAGAAGCAGGGAATCAGAGGCCGGGAATCAGAGGCCGGAATCAGATGCTGGGAATCAGAGGCCTGGAATCAGAGGCGGGGAATCAGAGGCAGGGAATCAGATGCGGGGAATCAGAGGCGGGGAATCAGAGCTGGGGAATCGGAGGCAGGGTATTAGAGTTGGGGAATCAGAGGCGGGGAATCAGATATGGGGAAACAGAGGTGGGGAATCAGAGGCGGGTAAACAGAGGCAGGGAATCAGATATGGGGAATCAGAGGCGGGGAATCAGAGGTGGGGAATCATAGGCAGGGAATCGGATGTGCGGAATCAGAGATGGGGAATCAGAGGCCGGGAATCAGAGGTGGTGAATCAGATATGGGGAATCAGAGGCGGGGAATCAGAGGCAGGGAATCAGACGCGGGGAATCAGAGGTGGGCAATCAGAGGCGGGGAATCAGATATGGGGAATCAGAGGTGGGGAATCAGAGGCGGGGAAACGGATGTGCGGAATCAGAGATGGGGAATCAGAGGTGGGGATTCAGAAGTGGTGAATCAGAGAAGGGGAATCAGAGGCTGGGAATCAGAGGCAGGGAATCAGACGCAGGGAATCAGAGGCGGGGAATCATAGCTGGCGAATTAGAGGAGGTGAATCAGAGTTGGGGATTCAGAGGCGGGGAATCAGATATGGGGAAACAGAGGCGGGGAATGAGAGGCGGGCAAGCAGAGGCGGGGAATTAGATATGGGGAATCAGAGGTGGGGAATCAGAGGTGGTGAATCAGAGATGGGGAATCACAGGAGGGGAATCAGAGGCAGCGAATAGAACGCGGGGAATCAGAGGCAGGGAATCAGAGCTGGGGAATCAGAGGCGGGGAATCAGATATGGGGAAACAGAGGCGGGGAATCAGAGGCGGGGAAACAGAGGCGGGGAATCAGACATGGGGAATCGGTTGCGGGGAATCAGAGGCGGGGAATCAGAGCTGGGGAATCAGAGGCGGGGAATCAGAGTTGGGGCATCAGAGGTGGGGAATTAGATATGGGGAAACAGATGCGGGGAATCAGAGGCGGGGAAACAGAGGCGGGGAATCAGATATGGGGAATCAGAGGTGGGGAATCAGAGGCAGGGAATCAGATGTGCGGAATCAGAGATGGGGAATCAGAGGCAGGGAATCAGAATCAGAAGCGGGGAATCAGAGGCCGGGAATCAGAGGCCGGGAATCAGATGCTGGGAATAAGAGGCCGGGAATCTGAGGTGGGGAATCAGAGTCCGGGAATCAGAGATGGGGATTCAGAGGCGGGGAATGAGATATGGAGAATCAGAGGCGGGGAATCAGAGGCGGGGAAACAGAGGTGGGGAATCCGATATGGAGAATCAGAGGTGGGGAATCAAAGGCGGTGAATCAGAGATGGGGAATCAGAGGCGGGGAATCAGAGGCAGGGAATCAGATGCGGGGATTCAGAGGCGGGGAATCAGAGCTGGCGAATCAGAGGCGGGGAATCAGAGGTGGGCAATCAGAGCCGGGGAATCAGATATGGGGAATCAGAGGCGGGGAATCAGAGGCGGGGAAACAGAGGCGGGGAATCAGATATGGGGAATCAGAGGTGGGGAATCAGAGGTTGTGTACCAGAGATGGGGAATCAAGGCGGGGAATCAGAGGGAGGGAATCAGACGCGGGGAATCAGAGGCGGGGTTTCAGAGCTGGGGAATCAGAGGCGGGGAATCAGAGTTGGGGAATCAGAGGCAGGGAATCAGATATGGGGAATCAGAGGCGGGGAATCAGAGGCGGGGAAACAGAGGCGGGGAATCAGATATGGGGAATCAGAGGTGGGGAATCAGGGGCAGGGAATCAGTGGCAGGGAATCAGAGGCGGGGAATCTGAGGCGGGGAATCAGAGGCAGGGAATCAGACATGGGGAATCAGAGGCGGGGAATCAGAGATGGCGAATCAGAGGTGGGGAATCAGAGGCAGGGAATCGGACGCCGGGAATCAGAGGCGGGGAATCAGAGTTGGGGAATCAGAGGCGGGGAATCAGAGTTGGGGAATCAGAGGCGGGGAATCAGATATGGGGAAATAGAGGAGGGGAATCAGATATGGGGAATCAGAGGTGTGGAATAAGAGGTTGGGAATCAGAGGCAGGGAATCAGAGGCGGGGAAACAGAGGCGGGGAATCAGATATGGGGAATCAGAGGTGGCGAATCAAAGGCGGTGAAACAGAGATGGGGAATCAGGGCAGGGAATCAGAGGCAGGGAATCAGAGCTGGGGAAACAGAGGCGGGGAATCAGATATGGGGAATCAGAGGTGGGGAATCAGGGGCGGGGAATCAGTGGCAGGGAATCAGAGCTTGGGAATCAGAGGTGGCGAATCAGAGCTGGGGAAACAGAGGCGGGGAATCAGATATGGGGAATCAGAGGTGGGGAATCAGGGGCGGGGAATCAGTGGGAGGGAATCAGAGGCCGGGAATAAAAGGCGGGGAATCAGAGCTGGGGAATCAGAGGCGGGGAATCAGAGTTGGGGAATCAGAGGAGGGGAATCAGATATGGGGAAACAGAGGCCGGGAATCAGAGGCAGGGAAACAGAGGCGGGGAATCAGATATGGGGAATCAGAGGTGGGGAATTAGAGGTTGCGAATCAGAGGCGGGGAATCAGAGGCTGGGAATCAGAGGCAGGGAATCGGATGTGCGGAATCAGAGATGGGGAATCAGAGGTGGGGATTCAGAGGTGGTGAATCAGAGAAGGGGAATCAGAGGCTGGGAATCAGAGGCAGGGAATCAGACGCAGGGAATCAGAGGCGGGGAATCATAGCTGGCGAATTAGAGGAGGGGAATCAGAGTTGGGGAATCAGAGGCGGGGAATCAGATATCGGGAAACAGAGGCGGGGAATCAGATATGGGGAATCAGAGGTGGGGAATCAGATGTGCGGAATCAGAGATGGGGAATCAGAGGCAGGGAATCAGAATCAGAAGCAGGGAATCAGTGGCAGGGAATCAGAGGCCGGGAATAAAAGGCGGGGAATCAGAGGCAGGGAATCGGATGTGTGGAATCAGAGATGGGGAATCAGAGGTGGGGATTCAGAGGTGGTGAATCAGAGAAGGGGAATCAGAGGCTGGGAATCAGAGGCAGGGAATCAGATGCAGGGAATCAGAGGCGGGAAATCATAGCTGGCGAATTAGAGGAGGGGAATCAGAGTTGTGGAATCAGAGGTGGGGAATCAGATATGGGGAAACAGAGGCGGGGAATCAGAGGTGGGGAAACAGAGGCGGGGAATCAGATATGGGGAATCAGAGGTGGGGAATCAGGGGCAGGGAATCAGTGGCAGGGAATCAGACGCGGGGAATCAGAGGCGGGGAATCAGAGGCGGGGAATCAGAGGCGGGGAATCAGAGGCAGGGAATCGGATGTGCGGAATCAGAGATGGGGAATCAGAGGTGGGGATTCAGAGGTGGTGAATCAGAGAAGGGGAATCAGAGGCTGGGAATCAGAGGCAGGGAATCAGATGCAGGGAATCAGAGGCGGGGAATCATAGCTGGCGAATTAGAGGAGGGGAATCAGAGTTGGGGAATCAGAGGCGGGGAATCATATATGGGGAATCAGAGGTGGGGAATCAGGGGCAGGGAATCAGTGGCAGGGAATCAGAGGCGGGGAATCATAGCTGGCGAATTAGAGGAAGGGAATCAGAGTTGGGGAAACAGAGGCGGGGAATCAGATATGGGGAATCAGAGGTGGGGAATCAGGGGCAGGGAATCAGTGGCAGGGAATCAGACACGGGGAATCAGAGGCGGGGAATCAGAGATGGGGAATCAGAGGCGGGGAATCAGAGGCAGGGAATCAGAGGCCGGGTATCAGATGCTGGGAATAAGAGGCCGGAATCAGAGGTGGGGAAACAGAGGCGGGGAATCAGATATGGGGAATCAGAGGTGGGGAATCAGAGGCGGGGAATCAGTGGCAGGGAATCAGAGGCCGGGAATAAAAGGCGGGGAATCAAAGCTGGGGAATCAGAGGCGTGGAATCAGAGTTGGGGAATCAGAGGAGGGGAATCAGATATGGGGAAACAGAGGCCGGGAATCAGAGGCAGGGAAACAGAGGCGGGGAATCAGATATGGGAAATCAGAGGTGGGGAATTAGAGTTTGCGAATCAGAGGCGGGATATCAGAGGCGGGGAATCAGAGGCAGGGAATCGGATGTGCGGAATCAGAGATGGGGAATCAGTGGTGGGGATTCAGAGGTGGTGAATCAGATATGGGGAATCAGAGGTGGGGAATCAGAGGCAGGGAATCAGATGTGCGGAATCAGAGATGGGGAATCAGAGGCAGGGAATCAGAATCAGAAGCAGGGAATCAGAGGCCGGGAATCAGAGGCCGGAATCAGATGCTGGGAATCAGAGGCCTGGAATCAGAGGCGGGGAATCAGAGGCAGGGAATCAGATGCGGGGAATCAGAGGCGGGGAATCAGAGCTGGGGAATCGGAGGCAGGGTATTAGAGTTGGGGAATCAGAGGCGGGGAATCAGATATGGGGAAACAGAGGTGGGGAATCAGAGGCGGGTAAACAGAGGCAGGGAATCAGATATGGGGAATCAGAGGCGGGGAATCAGAGGTGGGGAATCATAGGCAGGGAATCGGATGTGCGGAATCAGAGATGGGGAATCAGAGGCCGGGAATCAGAGGTGGTGAATCAGATATGGGGAATCAGAGGCGGGGAATCAGAGGCAGGGAATCAGACGCGGGGAATCAGAGGTGGGCAATCAGAGGCGGGGAATCAGATATGGGGAATCAGAGGTGGGGAATCAGAGGCGGGGAAACGGATGTGCGGAATCAGAGATGGGGAATCAGAGGTGGGGATTCAGAAGTGGTGAATCAGAGAAGGGGAATCAGAGGCTGGGAATCAGAGGCAGGGAATCAGACGCAGGGAATCAGAGGCGGGGAATCATAGCTGGCGAATTAGAGGAGGTGAATCAGAGTTGGGGATTCAGAGGCGGGGAATCAGATATGGGGAAACAGAGGCGGGGAATGAGAGGCGGGCAAGCAGAGGCGGGGAATTAGATATGGGGAATCAGAGGTGGGGAATCAGAGGTGGTGAATCAGAGATGGGGAATCACAGGAGGGGAATCAGAGGCAGCGAATAGAACGCGGGGAATCAGAGGCAGGGAATCAGAGCTGGGGAATCAGAGGCGGGGAATCAGATATGGGGAAACAGAGGCGGGGAATCAGAGGCGGGGAAACAGAGGCGGGGAATCAGACATGGGGAATCGGTTGCGGGGAATCAGAGGCGGGGAATCAGAGCTGGGGAATCAGAGGCGGGGAATCAGAGTTGGGGCATCAGAGGTGGGGAATTAGATATGGGGAAACAGATGCGGGGAATCAGAGGCGGGGAAACAGAGGCGGGGAATCAGATATGGGGAATCAGAGGTGGGGAATCAGAGGCAGGGAATCAGATGTGCGGAATCAGAGATGGGGAATCAGAGGCAGGGAATCAGAATCAGAAGCGGGGAATCAGAGGCCGGGAATCAGAGGCCGGGATTCAGATGCTGGGAATAAGAGGCCGGGAATCAGAGGTGGGGAATCAGAGTCCGGGAATCAGAGATGGGGATTCAGAGGCGGGGAATGAGATATGGAGAATCAGAGGCGGGGAATCAGAGGCGGGGAAACAGAGGTGGGGAATCCGATATGGAGAATCAGAGGTGGGGAATCAAAGGCGGTGAATCAGAGATGGGGAATCAGAGGCGGGGAATCAGAGGCAGGGAATCAGATGCGGGGATTCAGAGGCGGGGAATCAGAGCTGGCGAATCAGAGGCGGGGAATCAGAGGTGGGCAATCAGAGCCGGGGAATCAGATATGGGGAATCAGAGGCGGGGAATCAGAGGCGGGGAAACAGAGGCGGGGAATCAGATATGGGGAATCAGAGGTGGGGAATCAGAGGTTGTGTACCAGAGATGGGGAATCAAGGCGGGGAATCAGAGGGAGGGAATCAGACGCGGGGAATCAGAGGCGGGGTTTCAGAGCTGGGGAATCAGAGGCGGGGAATCAGAGTTGGGGAATCAGAGGCAGGGAAACAGATATGGGGAATCAGAGGCGGGGAATCAGAGGCGGGGAAACAGAGGCGGGGAATCAGATATGGGGAATCAGAGGTGGGGAATCAGGGGCAGGGAATCAGTGGCAGGGAATCAGAGGCGGGGAATCTGAGGCGGGGAATCAGAGGCAGGGAATCAGACATGGGGAATCAGAGGCGGGGAATCAGAGATGGCGAATCAGAGGTGGGGAATCAGAGGCAGGGAATCGGACGCCGGGAATCAGAGGCGGGGAATCAGAGTTGGGGAATCAGAGGCGGGGAATCAGAGTTGGGGAATCAGAGGCGGGGAATCAGATATGGGGAAATAGAGGAGGGGAATCAGATATGGGGAATCAGAGGTGTGGAATAAGAGGTTGGGAATCAGAGGCAGGGAATCAGAGGCGGGGAAACAGAGGCGGGGAATCAGATATGGGGAATCAGAGGTGGCGAATCAAAGGCGGTGAAACAGAGATGGGGAATCAGGGCAGGGAATCAGAGGCAGGGAATCAGAGCTGGGGAAACAGAGGCGGGGAATCAGATATGGGGAATCAGAGGTGGGGAATCAGGGGCGGGGAATCAGTGGCAGGGAATCAGAGCTTGGGAATCAGAGGTGGCGAATCAGAGCTGGGGAAACAGAGGCGGGGAATCAGATATGGGGAATCAGAGGTGGGGAATCAGGGGCGGGGAATCAGTGGGAGGGAATCAGAGGCCGGGAATAAAAGGCGGGGAATCAGAGCTGGGGAATCAGAGGCGGGGAATCAGAGTTGGGGAATCAGAGGAGGGGAATCAGATATGGGGAAACAGAGGCCGGGAATCAGAGGCAGGGAAACAGAGGCGGGGAATCAGATATGGGGAATCAGAGGTGGGGAATTAGAGGTTGCGAATCAGAGGCGGGGAATCAGAGGCTGGGAATCAGAGGCAGGGAATCGGATGTGCGGAATCAGAGATGGGGAATCAGAGGTGGGGATTCAGAGGTGGTGAATCAGAGAAGGGGAATCAGAGGCTGGGAATCAGAGGCAGGGAATCAGACGCAGGGAATCAGAGGCGGGGAATCATAGCTGGCGAATTAGAGGAGGGGAATCAGAGTTGGGGAATCAGAGGCGGGGAATCAGATATCGGGAAACAGAGGCGGGGAATCAGATATGGGGAATCAGAGGTGGGGAATCAGATGTGCGGAATCAGAGATGGGGAATCAGAGGCAGGGAATCAGAATCAGAAGCAGGGAATCAGTGGCAGGGAATCAGAGGCCGGGAATAAAAGGCGGGGAATCAGAGGCAGGGAATCGGATGTGTGGAATCAGAGATGGGGAATCAGAGGTGGGGATTCAGAGGTGGTGAATCAGAGAAGGGGAATCAGAGGCTGGGAATCAGAGGCAGGGAATCAGATGCAGGGAATCAGAGGCGGGGAATCATAGCTGGCGAATTAGAGGAGGGGAATCAGAGTTGTGGAATCAGAGGCGGGGAATCAGATATGGGGAAACAGAGGCGGGGAATCAGAGGTGGGGAAACAGAGGCGGGGAATCAGATATGGGGAATCAGAGGTGGGGAATCAGGGGCAGGGAATCAGTGGCAGGGAATCAGACGCGGGGAATCAGAGGCGGGGAATCAGAGGCGGGGAATCAGAGGCGGGGAATCAGAGGCAGGGAATCGGATGTGCGGAATCAGAGATGGGGAATCAGAGGTGGGGATTCAGAAGTGGTGAATCAGAGAAGGGGAATCAGAGGCTGGGAATCAGAGGCAGGGAATCAGACGCAGGGAATCAGAGGCGGGGAATCATAGCTGGCGAATTAGAGGAGGGGAATCAGAGTTGGGGAATCAGAGGCGGGGAATCATATATGGGGAATCAGAGGTGGGGAATCAGGGGCAGGGAATCAGTGGCAGGGAATCAGAGGCGGGGAATCATAGCTGGCGAATTAGAGGAAGGGAATCAGAGTTGGGGAAACAGAGGCGGGGAATCAGATATGGGGAATCAGAGGTGGGGAATCAGGGGCAGGGAATCAGTGGCAGGGAATCAGACGCGGGGAATCAGAGACGGGGAATCAGAGGCAGGGAATCAGACACGGGGAATCAGAGGCGGGGAATCAGAGATGGGGAATCAGAGGCGGGGAATCAGAGGCAGGGAATCAGAGGCCGGGAATCAGATGCTGGGAATAAGAGGCCGGGAATCAGACTTGGGGAAACAGAGGCGGGGAATCAGATATGGGGAATCAGAGGTGGGGAATCAGAGGCGGGGAATCAGTGGCAGGGAATCAGAGGCCGGGAATAAAAGGCGGGGAATCAAAGCTGGGGAATCAGAGGCGGGGAATCAGAGTTGGGGAATCAGAGGAGGGGAATCAGATATGGGGAAACAGAGGCCGGGAATCAGAGGCAGGGAAACAGAGGCGGGGAATCAGATATGGGAAATCAGAGGTGGGGAATTAGAGGTTGCGAATCAGAGGCGGGATATCAGAGGCGGGGAATCAGAGGCAGGGAATCGGATGTGCGGAATCAGAGATGGGGAATCAGTGGTGGGGATTCAGAGGTGGTGAATCAGAGAAGGGGAATCAGAGGCTGGGAATCAGAGGCAGGGAATCAGACGCAGGGAATCAGAGGCGGGGAATCATAGCTGGCGAATTAGAGGAGGGGAATCAGAGTTGGGGAATCAAAGGCGGGGAATCAGATATGGGGAAACAGAGGCGGGGAATCAGAGGCGGGGAAACAGAGGCGGGGAATCAGATATGGGGAATCAGAGGTGGGGAATCAGAGGCAGGGAATCAGATGTGCGGAATCAGAGATGGGGAATCAGAGGCAGGGAATCAGAATCAGAAGCAGGGAATCAGAGGCCGGGAATCAAAGGCCGGAATCAGATGCTGGGAATCAGAGGCCTGGAATCAGAGGCGGGGAATCAGAGGCAGGGAATCAGATGCGGGGAATCAGAGGCGGGGAATCAGAGCTGGGGAATCAGAGGCAGGGTATTAGAGTTGGGGAATCAGAGGCGGGGAATCAGATATGGGGAAACAGAGGTGGGGAATCAGAGGCGGGTAAACAGAGGCAGGGAATCAGATATGGGGAATCAGAGGCGGGGAATCAGAGGTGGGGAATCATAGGCAGGGAATCGGATGTGCGGAATCAGAGATGGGGAATCAGAGGCCGGGAATCAGAGGTGGTGAATCAGATATGGGGAATCAGAGGCGGGGAATCAGAGGCAGGGAATCAGACGCGGGGAATCAGAGGTGGGCAATCAGAGGCGGGGAATCAGATATGGGGAATCAGAGGTGGGGAATCAGAGGCGGGGAAACGGATGTGCGGAATCAGAGATGGGGAATCAGAGGTGGGGATTCAGAAGTGGTGAATCAGAGAAGGGGAATCAGAGGCTGAGAATCAGAGGCAGGGAATCAGACGCAGGGAATCAGAGGCGGGGAATCATAGCTGGCGAATTAGAGGAGGTGAATCAGAGTTGGGGAAACAGAGGCGGGGAATCAGATATGGGGAATCAGAGGTGGGGAATCAGGGGCAGGGAATCAGTGGCAGGGAATCAGAGGCGGGGAATCATAGCTGGCGAATTAGAGGAAGGGAATCAGAGTTGGGGAAACAGAGGCGGGGAATCAGATAGGAGAATCAGAGGTGGGGAATCAGGGGCAGGGAATCAGTGGCAGGGAATCAGACGCGGGGAATCAGAGACGGGGAATCAGAGGCAGGGAATCAGACACGGGGAATCAGAGGTGGGGAATCAGAGATGGGGAATCAGAGGCGGGGAATCAGAGGCAGGGAATCAGAGGCCGGGAATCAGATGCTGGGAATAAGAGGCCGGGAATCAGAGGTGGGGAAACAGAGGCGGGGAATCAGATATGGGGAATCAGAGGTGGGGAATCAGAGGCGGGGAATCAGTGGCAGGGAATCAGAGGCCGGGAATAAAAGGCGGGGAATCAGAGCTGGGGAATCAGAGGCGGGGAATCAGAGTTGGGGAATCAGAGGAGGGGAATCAGATATGGGGAAACAGAGGCCGGGAATCAGAGGCAGGGAAACAGAAGCGGGGAATCAGGTATGGGAAATCAGAGGTGGGGAATTAGAGGTTGCGAATCAGAGGCGGGATATCAGAGGCGGGGAATCAGAGGCAGGGAATCGGATGTGCGCAATCAGAGATGGGGAATCAGAGGTGGGGATTCAGAGGTGGTGAATCCGAGAAGGGGAATCAGAGGCTGGGAATCAGAGGCAGGGAATCAGACGCAGGGAATCAGAGGCGGGGAATCATAGCTGGCGAATTAGAGGAGGGGAATCAGAGTTGGGGAATCAGAGGCGGGGAATCAGATATGGGGAAACAGAGGCGGGGAATCAGAGGCGGGGAAACAGAGGCGGGGAATCAGATATGGGGAATCAGAGGTGGGGAATCAGAGGCAGGGAATCAGATGTGCGGAATCAGAGATGGGGAATCAGAGGCAGGGAATCAGAATCAGAAGCAGGGAATCAGAGGCCGGGAATCAGAGGCCGGAATCAGATGCTGGGAATCAGAGGCCTGGAATCAGAGGCGGGGAATCAGAGGCAGGGAATCAGATGCGGGGAATCAGAGGCGGGGAATCAGAGCTGGGGAATCGGAGGCAGGGTATTAGAGTTGGGGAATCAGAGGCGGGGAATCAGATATGGGGAAACAGAGGTGGGGAATCAGAGGCGGGTAAACAGAGGCAGGGAATCAGATATGGGGAATCAAAGGCGGGGAATCAGAGGTGGGGAATCATAGGCAGGGAATCGGATGTGCGGAATCAGAGATGGGGAATCAGAGGCCGGGAATCAGAGGTGGTGAATCAGATATGGGGAATCAGAGGCGGGGAATCAGAGGCAGGGAATCAGACGCGGGGAATCAGAGGTGGGCAATCAGAGGCGGGGAATCAGATATGGGGAATCAGAGGTGGGGAATCAGAGGCGGGGAAACAGGCGGGGAATCAGATATGGGGAATCAGAGGTGGGGCATCAGAGGTTGTGAATCACAGATGGGGAATTAGAGGCGGGGAATCAGAGGCAGGGAATCAGACGCGGGGAATCAGAGGCGGGGATTCAGAGCTGGGGAATCAGAAGCGGGGAATCAGAGTTGGGGAATCAGAGGCGGGGAATCAGATATGGGGAATCAGAGGCAGGGAATCAGAGGCGGGGAATCAGAGGCAGGGAATCAGACGTGGGGAATCTGAGGTGGGGAATCAGAGCTGGGGAATCAGATGTGGGGAATCAGAGTTGGGGAATCAGAGGCAGGGAATTGGATGTGCGGAATCAGAGATGGGGAATCAGAGGTGGGGAATCAGAGGCGGTGAATCAGAGAAGGGGAATCAGAGGCTGGGAATCAG
The DNA here is from genome assembly GCF_036971445.1 of Narcine bancroftii. Classification (NCBI taxonomy): domain Eukaryota; kingdom Metazoa; phylum Chordata; class Chondrichthyes; order Torpediniformes; family Narcinidae; genus Narcine; species Narcine bancroftii. Next base: position 105,591,115 of record NC_091474.1, on the reverse strand, counting down.
AGGCAGGGAATCAGACGCAGGGAATCAGAGGCGGGGAATCATAGCTGGCGAATTAGAGGAGGGGAATCAGAGTTGGGGAATCAGAGGCGGGGAATCATATATGGGGAATCAGAGGTGGGGAATCAGGGGCAGGGAATCAGTGGCAGGGAATCAGAGGCGGGGAATCATAGCTGGCGAATTAGAGGAAGGGAATCAGAGTTGGGGAAACAGAGGCGGGGAATCAGATATGGGGAATCAGAGGTGGGGAATCAGGGGCAGGGAATCAGTGGCAGGGAATCAGACGCGGGGAATCAGAGACGGGGAATCAGAGGCAGGGAATCAGACACGGGGAATCAGAGGCGGGGAATCAGAGATGGGGAATCAGAGGCGGGGAATCAGAGGCAGGGAATCAGAGGCCGGGAATCAGATGCTGGGAATAAGAGGCCGGGAATCAGACGTGGGGAAACAGAGGCGGGGAATCAGATATGGGGAATCAGAGGTGGGGAATCAGAGGCGGGGAATCAGTGGCAGGGAATCAGAGGCCGGGAATAAAAGGCGGGGAATCAAAGCTGGGGAATCAGAGGCGGGGAATCAGAGTTGGGGAATCAGAGGAGGGGAATCAGATATGGGGAAACAGAGGCCGGGAATCAGAGGCAGGGAAACAGAGGCGGGGAATCAGATATGGGAAATCAGAGGTGGGGAATTAGAGGTTGCGAATCAGAGGCGGGATATCAGAGGCGGGGAATCAGAGGCAGGGAATCGGATGTGCGGAATCAGAGATGGGGAATCAGTGGTGGGGATTCAGAGGTGGTGAATCAGAGAAGGGGAATCAGAGGCTGGGAATCAGAGGCAGGGAATCAGACGCAGGGAATCAGAGGCGGGGAATCATAGCTGGCGAATTAGAGGAGGGGAATCAGAGTTGGGGAATCAGAGGCGGGGAATCAGATATGGGGAAACAGAGGCGGGGAATCAGAGGCGGGGAAACAGAGGCGGGGAATCAGATATGGGGAATCAGAGGTGGGGAATCAGAGGCAGGGAATCAGATGTGCGGAATCAGAGATGGGGAATCAGAGGCAGGGAATCAGAATCAGAAGCAGGGAATCAGAGGCCGGGAATCAAAGGCCGGAATCAGATGCTGGGAATCAGAGGCCTGGAATCAGAGGCGGGGAATCAGAGGCAGGGAATCAGATGCGGGGAATCAGAGGCGGGGAATCAGAGCTGGGGAATCAGAGGCAGGGTATTAGAGTTGGGGAATCAGAGGCGGGGAATCAGATATGGGGAAACAGAGGTGGGGAATCAGAGGCGGGTAAACAGAGGCAGGGAATCAGATATGGGGAATCAGAGGCGGGGAATCAGAGGTGGGGAATCATAGGCAGGGAATCGGATGTGCGGAATCAGAGATGGGGAATCAGAGGCCGGGAATCAGAGGTGGTGAATCAGATATGGGGAATCAGAGGCGGGGAATCAGAGGCAGGGAATCAGACGCGGGGAATCAGAGGTGGGCAATCAGAGGCGGGGAATCAGATATGGGGAATCAGAGGTGGGGAATCAGAGGCGGGGAAACGGATGTGCGGAATCAGAGATGGGGAATCAGAGGTGGGGATTCAGAAGTGGTGAATCAGAGAAGGGGAATCAGAGGCTGGGAATCAGAGGCAGGGAATCAGACGCAGGGAATCAGAGGCGGGGAATCATAGCTGGCGAATTAGAGGAGGTGAATCAGAGTTGGGGAAACAGAGGCGGGGAATCAGATATGGGGAATCAGAGGTGGGGAATCAGGGGCAGGGAATCAGTGGCAGGGAATCAGAGGCGGGGAATCATAGCTGGCGAATTAGAGGAAGGGAATCAGAGTTGGGGAAACAGAGGCGGGGAATCAGATAGGGGAATCAGAGGTGGGGAATCAGGGGCAGGGAATCAGTGGCAGGGAATCAGACGCGGGGAATCAGAGACGGGGAATCAGAGGCAGGGAATCAGACACGGGGAATCAGAGGTGGGGAATCAGAGATGGGGAATCAGAGGCGGGGAATCAGAGGCAGGGAATCAGAGGCCGGGAATCAGATGCTGGGAATAAGAGGCCGGGAATCAGAGGTGGGGAAACAGAGGCGGGGAATCAGATATGGGGAATCAGAGGTGGGGAATCAGAGGCGGGGAATCAGTGGCAGGGAATCAGAGGCCGGGAATAAAAGGCGGGGAATCAGAGCTGGGGAATCAGAGGCGGGGAATCAGAATTGGGGAATCAGAGGAGGGGAATCAGATATGGGGAAACAGAGGCCGGGAATCAGAGGCAGGGAAACAGAAGCGGGGAATCAGGTATGGGAAATCAGAGGTGGGGAATTAGAGGTTGCGAATCAGAGGCGGGATATCAGAGGCGGGGAATCAGAGGCAGGGAATCGGATGTGCGCAATCAGAGATGGGGAATCAGAGGTGGGGATTCAGAGGTGGTGAATCCGAGAAGGGGAATCAGAGGCTGGGAATCAGAGGCAGAGAATCAGACGCAGGGAATCAGAGGCGGGGAATCATAGCTGGCGAATTAGAGGAGGGGAATCAGAGTTGGGGAATCAGAGGCGGGGAATCAGATATGGGGAAACAGAGGCGGGGAATCAGAGGCGGGGAAACAGAGGCGGGGAATCAGATATGGGGAATCAGAGGTGGGGAATCAGAGGCAGGGAATCAGATGTGCGGAATCAGAGATGGGGAATCAGAGGCAGGGAATCAGAATCAGAAGCAGGGAATCAGAGGCCGGGAATCAGAGGCCGGAATCAGATGCTGGGAATCAGAGGCCTGGAATCAGAGGCGGGGAATCAGAGGCACGGAATCAGATGCGGGGAATCAGAGGCGGGGAATCAGAGCTGGGGAATCGGAGGCAGGGTATTAGAGTTGGGGAATCAGAGGCGGGGAATCAGACATGGGGAAACAGAGGTGGGGAATCAGAGGCGGGTAAACAGAGGCAGGGAATCAGATATGGGGAATCAGAGGCGGGGAATCAGAGGTGGGGAATCATAGGCAGGGAATCGGATGTGCGGAATCAGAGATGGGGAATCAGAGGCCGGGAATCAGAGGTGGTGAATCAGATATGGGGAATCAGAGGCGGGGAATCAGAGGCAGGGAATCAGACGCGGGGAATCAGAGGTGGGCAATCAGAGGCGGGGAATCAGATATGGGGAATCAGAGGTGGGGAATCAGAGGCGGGGAAACAGGCGGGGAATCAGATATGGGGAATCAGAGGTGGGGCATCAGAGGTTGTGAATCACAGATGGGGAATTAGAGGCGGGGAATCAGAGGCAGGGAATCAGACGCGGGGAATCAGAGGCGGGGATTCAGAGCTGGGGAATCAGAAGCGGGGAATCAGAGTTGGGGAATCAGAGGCGGGGAATCAGATATGGGGAATCAGAGGCAGGGAATCAGAGGCGGGGAATCAGAGGCAGGGAATCAGACGTGGGGAATCTGAGGTGGGGAATCAGAGCTGGGGAATCAGATGTGGGGAATCAGAGTTGGGGAATCAGAGGCAGGGAATTGGATGTGCGGAATCAGAGATGGGGAATCAGAGGTGGGGAATCAGAGGCGGTGAATCAGAGATGGGGAATCAGAGGCGGGGAATCAGAGGCAGGAAATCAGACACGGGGATTCAGAGGCTGGGAATCAGACGGGGGGAATCAAAGGCGGGGAATCAGAGCTGGGGAATCTGAGGCAGGGAATCAGAGTTGGGGATTCAGAGGCGGGGAATCAGATATGGGGAAACAGAGGCGGGGAATCAGAGGCGGGAAAACAGAGGCGGGGAATTAGATATGGGGAATCAGAGGTGGGGAATCAGAGGTGGTGAATCAGTGGGGGAATCACAGGCGGGGAATCAGAGGCAGGGAATAGAACGCGGGGAATCAGAGGCAGGGAATCAGAGCTGGGGAATCAGAGGCGGGGAATCATAGTTGGGAATCAGAGGCGGGGAATCAGATATGGGGAAACAGAGGCGGGGAATCAGAGGCGGGGAAACAGAGGTGGGGAATCAGATATGGGGAATCGGATGCAGGGAATCAGAGGCGGGGAATCAGAGCTGGGGAATCAGAGGCGGGGAATCAGAGTTGGGGCATCAGAGGTGGGGAATTAGATATAGGGAAACAGAGGCGGGGAATCAGAGGCGGGGAAACAGAGGCGGGGAATCAGATATGGGGAATCAGAGGTGGGGAATCAGAGGCAGGGAATCAGATGTGCGGAATCAGAGATGGGGAATCAGAGGCAGGGAATCAGAATCAGAAGCGGGGAATCAGAGGCCGGGAATAAGAGGCCGGGAATCAGATGCTGGGAATAAGAGGCCGGGAATCAGAGGTGGGGAATCAGAGTCCGGGAATCAGAGATGGGGATTCAGAGGCGGGGAATGAGATATGGAGAATCCGAGGCGGGGAATCAGAGGCGGGGAAACAGAGGTGGGGAATCAGATATGGGGAATCAGAGGTGGCGAATCAAAGGCGGTGAATCAGAGATGGGGAATCAGAGGCGGGGAATCAGAGGCAGGGAATCAGATGCGGGGAATCAGAGGCGGGGAATCGGAGCTGGCGAATCAGAGGCTGGGAATCAGAGGTGGGCAATCAGAGGCGGGGAATCAGATATGGGGAATCAGAGGCGGGGAATCAGAGGCGGGGAAACAGAGGCGGGGAATCAAATATAGGGAATCAGAGGTGGGGAATCAGAGGTTGTGAATCAGAGATGGGGAATCAAGGCCGGGAATAAAAGGCGGGGAATCAAAGCTGGGGAATCAGAGGCGGGGAATCAGAGTTGTGGAATCAGAGGAGGGGAATCAGATATGGGGAAACAGAGGCCGGGAATCAGAGGCAGGGAAACAGAGGTGGGGAATCAGATATGGGAAATCAGAGGTGGGGAATTAGAGGTTGCGAATCAGAGGCGGGATATCAGAGGCGGGGAATCAGAGGCAGGGAATCGGATGTGCGGAATCAGAGATGGGGAATCAGAGGTGGGGATTCAGAGGTGGTGAATCAGAGAAGGGGAATCAGAGGCTGGGAATCAGAGGCAGGGAATCAGACGCAGGGAATCAGAGGCGGGGAATCATAGCTGGCGAATTAGAGGAGGGGAATCAGAGTTGGGGAATCAGAGGCGGGGAATCAGATATGGGGAAACAGAGGCGGGGAATCAGAGGCGGGGAAACAGAGGCGGGGAATCAGATATGGGGAATCAGAGGTGGGGAATCAGAGGCGGGGAATCAGAGGCGGGGAATCAGAGGCAGGGAATCGGATGTGCGGAATCAGAGATGGGGAATCAGAGGTGGGGATTCAGAGGTGGTGAATCAGAGAAGGGGAATCAGAGGCTGGGAATCAGAGGCAGGGAATCAGATGCAGGGAATCAGAGGCGGGGAATCATAGCTGGCGAATTAGAGGAGGGGAATCAGAGTTGGGGAATCAGAGGTGGGGAATCATATATGGGGAATCAGAGGTGGGGAATCAGGGGCAGGGAATCAGTGGCAGGGAATCAGAGGCGGGGAATCATAGCTGGCGAATTAGAGGAAGGGAATCAGAGTTGGGGAAACAGAGGCGGGGAATCAGATATGGGGAATCAGAGGTGGGGAATCAGGGGCAGGGAATCAGTGGCAGGGAATCAGACACGGGGAATCAGAGGCGGGGAATCAGAGATGGGGAATCAGAGGCGGGGAATCAGAGGCAGGGAATCAGAGGCCGGGTATCAGATGCTGGGAATAAGAGGCCGGAATCAGAGGTGGGGAAACAGAGGCGGGGAATCAGATATGGGGAATCAGAGGTGGGGAATCAGAGGCGGGGAATCAGTGGCAGGGAATCAGAGGCCGGGAATAAAAGGCGGGGAATCAAAGCTGGGGAATCAGAGGCGTGGAATCAGAGTTGGGGAATCAGAGGAGGGGAATCAGATATGGGGAAACAGAGGCCGGGAATCAGAGGCAGGGAAACAGAGGCGGGGAATCAGATATGGGAAATCAGAGGTGGGGAATTAGAGTTTGCGAATCAGAGGCGGGATATCAGAGGCGGGGAATCAGAGGCAGGGAATCGGATGTGCGGAATCAGAGATGGGGAATCAGTGGTGGGGATTCAGAGGTGGTGAATCAGATATGGGGAATCAGAGGTGGGGAATCAGAGGCAGGGAATCAGATGTGCGGAATCAGAGATGGGGAATCAGAGGCAGGGAATCAGAATCAGAAGCAGGGAATCAGAGGCCGGGAATCAGAGGCCGGAATCAGATGCTGGGAATCAGAGGCCTGGAATCAGAGGCGGGGAATCAGAGGCAGGGAATCAGATGCGGGGAATCAGAGGCGGGGAATCAGAGCTGGGGAATCGGAGGCAGGGTATTAGAGTTGGGGAATCAGAGGCGGGGAATCAGATATGGGGAAACAGAGGTGGGGAATCAGAGGCGGGTAAACAGAGGCAGGGAATCAGATATGGGGAATCAGAGGCGGGGAATCAGAGGTGGGGAATCATAGGCAGGGAATCGGATGTGCGGAATCAGAGATGGGGAATCAGAGGCCGGGAATCAGAGGTGGTGAATCAGATATGGGGAATCAGAGGCGGGGAATCAGAGGCAGGGAATCAGACGCGGGGAATCAGAGGTGGGCAATCAGAGGCGGGGAATCAGATATGGGGAATCAGAGGTGGGGAATCAGAGGCGGGGAAACGGATGTGCGGAATCAGAGATGGGGAATCAGAGGTGGGGATTCAGAAGTGGTGAATCAGAGAAGGGGAATCAGAGGCTGGGAATCAGAGGCAGGGAATCAGACGCAGGGAATCAGAGGCGGGGAATCATAGCTGGCGAATTAGAGGAGGTGAATCAGAGTTGGGGATTCAGAGGCGGGGAATCAGATATGGGGAAACAGAGGCGGGGAATGAGAGGCGGGCAAGCAGAGGCGGGGAATTAGATATGGGGAATCAGAGGTGGGGAATCAGAGGTGGTGAATCAGAGATGGGGAATCACAGGAGGGGAATCAGAGGCAGCGAATAGAACGCGGGGAATCAGAGGCAGGGAATCAGAGCTGGGGAATCAGAGGCGGGGAATCAGATATGGGGAAACAGAGGCGGGGAATCAGAGGCGGGGAAACAGAGGCGGGGAATCAGACATGGGGAATCGGTTGCGGGGAATCAGAGGCGGGGAATCAGAGCTGGGGAATCAGAGGCGGGGAATCAGAGTTGGGGCATCAGAGGTGGGGAATTAGATATGGGGAAACAGATGCGGGGAATCAGAGGCGGGGAAACAGAGGCGGGGAATCAGATATGGGGAATCAGAGGTGGGGAATCAGAGGCAGGGAATCAGATGTGCGGAATCAGAGATGGGGAATCAGAGGCAGGGAATCAGAATCAGAAGCGGGGAATCAGAGGCCGGGAATCAGAGGCCGGGATTCAGATGCTGGGAATAAGAGGCCGGGAATCAGAGGTGGGGAATCAGAGTCCGGGAATCAGAGATGGGGATTCAGAGGCGGGGAATGAGATATGGAGAATCAGAGGCGGGGAATCAGAGGCGGGGAAACAGAGGTGGGGAATCCGATATGGAGAATCAGAGGTGGGGAATCAAAGGCGGTGAATCAGAGATGGGGAATCAGAGGCGGGGAATCAGAGGCAGGGAATCAGATGCGGGGATTCAGAGGCGGGGAATCAGAGCTGGCGAATCAGAGGCGGGGAATCAGAGGTGGGCAATCAGAGCCGGGGAATCAGATATGGGGAATCAGAGGCGGGGAATCAGAGGCGGGGAAACAGAGGCGGGGAATCAGATATGGGGAATCAGAGGTGGGGAATCAGAGGTTGTGTACCAGAGATGGGGAATCAAGGCGGGGAATCAGAGGGAGGGAATCAGACGCGGGGAATCAGAGGCGGGGTTTCAGAGCTGGGGAATCAGAGGCGGGGAATCAGAGTTGGGGAATCAGAGGCAGGGAAACAGATATGGGGAATCAGAGGCGGGGAATCAGAGGCGGGGAAACAGAGGCGGGGAATCAGATATGGGGAATCAGAGGTGGGGAATCAGGGGCAGGGAATCAGTGGCAGGGAATCAGAGGCGGGGAATCTGAGGCGGGGAATCAGAGGCAGGGAATCAGACATGGGGAATCAGAGGCGGGGAATCAGAGATGGCGAATCAGAGGTGGGGAATCAGAGGCAGGGAATCGGACGCCGGGAATCAGAGGCGGGGAATCAGAGTTGGGGAATCAGAGGCGGGGAATCAGAGTTGGGGAATCAGAGGCGGGGAATCAGATATGGGGAAATAGAGGAGGGGAATCAGATATGGGGAATCAGAGGTGTGGAATAAGAGGTTGGGAATCAGAGGCAGGGAATCAGAGGCGGGGAAACAGAGGCGGGGAATCAGATATGGGGAATCAGAGGTGGCGAATCAAAGGCGGTGAAACAGAGATGGGGAATCAGGGCAGGGAATCAGAGGCAGGGAATCAGAGCTGGGGAAACAGAGGCGGGGAATCAGATATGGGGAATCAGAGGTGGGGAATCAGGGGCGGGGAATCAGTGGCAGGGAATCAGAGCTTGGGAATCAGAGGTGGCGAATCAGAGCTGGGGAAACAGAGGCGGGGAATCAGATATGGGGAATCAGAGGTGGGGAATCAGGGGCGGGGAATCAGTGGGAGGGAATCAGAGGCCGGGAATAAAAGGCGGGGAATCAGAGCTGGGGAATCAGAGGCGGGGAATCAGAGTTGGGGAATCAGAGGAGGGGAATCAGATATGGGGAAACAGAGGCCGGGAATCAGAGGCAGGGAAACAGAGGCGGGGAATCAGATATGGGGAATCAGAGGTGGGGAATTAGAGGTTGCGAATCAGAGGCGGGGAATCAGAGGCTGGGAATCAGAGGCAGGGAATCGGATGTGCGGAATCAGAGATGGGGAATCAGAGGTGGGGATTCAGAGGTGGTGAATCAGAGAAGGGGAATCAGAGGCTGGGAATCAGAGGCAGGGAATCAGACGCAGGGAATCAGAGGCGGGGAATCATAGCTGGCGAATTAGAGGAGGGGAATCAGAGTTGGGGAATCAGAGGCGGGGAATCAGATATCGGGAAACAGAGGCGGGGAATCAGATATGGGGAATCAGAGGTGGGGAATCAGATGTGCGGAATCAGAGATGGGGAATCAGAGGCAGGGAATCAGAATCAGAAGCAGGGAATCAGTGGCAGGGAATCAGAGGCCGGGAATAAAAGGCGGGGAATCAGAGGCAGGGAATCGGATGTGTGGAATCAGAGATGGGGAATCAGAGGTGGGGATTCAGAGGTGGTGAATCAGAGAAGGGGAATCAGAGGCTGGGAATCAGAGGCAGGGAATCAGATGCAGGGAATCAGAGGCGGGGAATCATAGCTGGCGAATTAGAGGAGGGGAATCAGAGTTGTGGAATCAGAGGCGGGGAATCAGATATGGGGAAACAGAGGCGGGGAATCAGAGGTGGGGAAACAGAGGCGGGGAATCAGATATGGGGAATCAGAGGTGGGGAATCAGGGGCAGGGAATCAGTGGCAGGGAATCAGACGCGGGGAATCAGAGGCGGGGAATCAGAGGCGGGGAATCAGAGGCGGGGAATCAGAGGCAGGGAATCGGATGTGCGGAATCAGAGATGGGGAATCAGAGGTGGGGATTCAGAAGTGGTGAATCAGAGAAGGGGAATCAGAGGCTGGGAATCAGAGGCAGGGAATCAGACGCAGGGAATCAGAGGCGGGGAATCATAGCTGGCGAATTAGAGGAGGGGAATCAGAGTTGGGGAATCAGAGGCGGGGAATCATATATGGGGAATCAGAGGTGGGGAATCAGGGGCAGGGAATCAGTGGCAGGGAATCAGAGGCGGGGAATCATAGCTGGCGAATTAGAGGAAGGGAATCAGAGTTGGGGAAACAGAGGCGGGGAATCAGATATGGGGAATCAGAGGTGGGGAATCAGGGGCAGGGAATCAGTGGCAGGGAATCAGACGCGGGGAATCAGAGACGGGGAATCAGAGGCAGGGAATCAGACACGGGGAATCAGAGGCGGGGAATCAGAGATGGGGAATCAGAGGCGGGGAATCAGAGGCAGGGAATCAGAGGCCGGGAATCAGATGCTGGGAATAAGAGGCCGGGAATCAGACTTGGGGAAACAGAGGCGGGGAATCAGATATGGGGAATCAGAGGTGGGGAATCAGAGGCGGGGAATCAGTGGCAGGGAATCAGAGGCCGGGAATAAAAGGCGGGGAATCAAAGCTGGGGAATCAGAGGCGGGGAATCAGAGTTGGGGAATCAGAGGAGGGGAATCAGATATGGGGAAACAGAGGCCGGGAATCAGAGGCAGGGAAACAGAGGCGGGGAATCAGATATGGGAAATCAGAGGTGGGGAATTAGAGGTTGCGAATCAGAGGCGGGATATCAGAGGCGGGGAATCAGAGGCAGGGAATCGGATGTGCGGAATCAGAGATGGGGAATCAGTGGTGGGGATTCAGAGGTGGTGAATCAGAGAAGGGGAATCAGAGGCTGGGAATCAGAGGCAGGGAATCAGACGCAGGGAATCAGAGGCGGGGAATCATAGCTGGCGAATTAGAGGAGGGGAATCAGAGTTGGGGAATCAAAGGCGGGGAATCAGATATGGGGAAACAGAGGCGGGGAATCAGAGGCGGGGAAACAGAGGCGGGGAATCAGATATGGGGAATCAGAGGTGGGGAATCAGAGGCAGGGAATCAGATGTGCGGAATCAGAGATGGGGAATCAGAGGCAGGGAATCAGAATCAGAAGCAGGGAATCAGAGGCCGGGAATCAAAGGCCGGAATCAGATGCTGGGAATCAGAGGCCTGGAATCAGAGGCGGGGAATCAGAGGCAGGGAATCAGATGCGGGGAATCAGAGGCGGGGAATCAGAGCTGGGGAATCAGAGGCAGGGTATTAGAGTTGGGGAATCAGAGGCGGGGAATCAGATATGGGGAAACAGAGGTGGGGAATCAGAGGCGGGTAAACAGAGGCAGGGAATCAGATATGGGGAATCAGAGGCGGGGAATCAGAGGTGGGGAATCATAGGCAGGGAATCGGATGTGCGGAATCAGAGATGGGGAATCAGAGGCCGGGAATCAGAGGTGGTGAATCAGATATGGGGAATCAGAGGCGGGGAATCAGAGGCAGGGAATCAGACGCGGGGAATCAGAGGTGGGCAATCAGAGGCGGGGAATCAGATATGGGGAATCAGAGGTGGGGAATCAGAGGCGGGGAAACGGATGTGCGGAATCAGAGATGGGGAATCAGAGGTGGGGATTCAGAAGTGGTGAATCAGAGAAGGGGAATCAGAGGCTGAGAATCAGAGGCAGGGAATCAGACGCAGGGAATCAGAGGCGGGGAATCATAGCTGGCGAATTAGAGGAGGTGAATCAGAGTTGGGGAAACAGAGGCGGGGAATCAGATATGGGGAATCAGAGGTGGGGAATCAGGGGCAGGGAATCAGTGGCAGGGAATCAGAGGCGGGGAATCATAGCTGGCGAATTAGAGGAAGGGAATCAGAGTTGGGGAAACAGAGGCGGGGAATCAGATAGGAGAATCAGAGGTGGGGAATCAGGGGCAGGGAATCAGTGGCAGGGAATCAGACGCGGGGAATCAGAGACGGGGAATCAGAGGCAGGGAATCAGACACGGGGAATCAGAGGTGGGGAATCAGAGATGGGGAATCAGAGGCGGGGAATCAGAGGCAGGGAATCAGAGGCCGGGAATCAGATGCTGGGAATAAGAGGCCGGGAATCAGAGGTGGGGAAACAGAGGCGGGGAATCAGATATGGGGAATCAGAGGTGGGGAATCAGAGGCGGGGAATCAGTGGCAGGGAATCAGAGGCCGGGAATAAAAGGCGGGGAATCAGAGCTGGGGAATCAGAGGCGGGGAATCAGAGTTGGGGAATCAGAGGAGGGGAATCAGATATGGGGAAACAGAGGCCGGGAATCAGAGGCAGGGAAACAGAAGCGGGGAATCAGGTATGGGAAATCAGAGGTGGGGAATTAGAGGTTGCGAATCAGAGGCGGGATATCAGAGGCGGGGAATCAGAGGCAGGGAATCGGATGTGCGCAATCAGAGATGGGGAATCAGAGGTGGGGATTCAGAGGTGGTGAATCCGAGAAGGGGAATCAGAGGCTGGGAATCAGAGGCAGGGAATCAGACGCAGGGAATCAGAGGCGGGGAATCATAGCTGGCGAATTAGAGGAGGGGAATCAGAGTTGGGGAATCAGAGGCGGGGAATCAGATATGGGGAAACAGAGGCGGGGAATCAGAGGCGGGGAAACAGAGGCGGGGAATCAGATATGGGGAATCAGAGGTGGGGAATCAGAGGCAGGGAATCAGATGTGCGGAATCAGAGATGGGGAATCAGAGGCAGGGAATCAGAATCAGAAGCAGGGAATCAGAGGCCGGGAATCAGAGGCCGGAATCAGATGCTGGGAATCAGAGGCCTGGAATCAGAGGCGGGGAATCAGAGGCAGGGAATCAGATGCGGGGAATCAGAGGCGGGGAATCAGAGCTGGGGAATCGGAGGCAGGGTATTAGAGTTGGGGAATCAGAGGCGGGGAATCAGATATGGGGAAACAGAGGTGGGGAATCAGAGGCGGGTAAACAGAGGCAGGGAATCAGATATGGGGAATCAAAGGCGGGGAATCAGAGGTGGGGAATCATAGGCAGGGAATCGGATGTGCGGAATCAGAGATGGGGAATCAGAGGCCGGGAATCAGAGGTGGTGAATCAGATATGGGGAATCAGAGGCGGGGAATCAGAGGCAGGGAATCAGACGCGGGGAATCAGAGGTGGGCAATCAGAGGCGGGGAATCAGATATGGGGAATCAGAGGTGGGGAATCAGAGGCGGGGAAACAGGCGGGGAATCAGATATGGGGAATCAGAGGTGGGGCATCAGAGGTTGTGAATCACAGATGGGGAATTAGAGGCGGGGAATCAGAGGCAGGGAATCAGACGCGGGGAATCAGAGGCGGGGATTCAGAGCTGGGGAATCAGAAGCGGGGAATCAGAGTTGGGGAATCAGAGGCGGGGAATCAGATATGGGGAATCAGAGGCAGGGAATCAGAGGCGGGGAATCAGAGGCAGGGAATCAGACGTGGGGAATCTGAGGTGGGGAATCAGAGCTGGGGAATCAGATGTGGGGAATCAGAGTTGGGGAATCAGAGGCAGGGAATTGGATGTGCGGAATCAGAGATGGGGAATCAGAGGTGGGGAATCAGAGGCGGTGAATCAGAGAAGGGGAATCAGAGGCTGGGAATCAGAGGCAGGGAATCAGACGCAGGGAATCAGAGGCGGGGAATCATAGCTGGCGAATTAGAGGAGGGGAATCAGAGTTGGGGAATCAGAGGCGGGGAATCATATATGGGGAATCAGAGGTGGGGAATCAGGGGCAGGGAATCAGTGGCAGGGAATCAGAGGCGGGGAATCATAGCTGGCGAATTAGAGGAAGGGAATCAGAGTTGGGGAAACAGAGGCGGGGAATCAGATATGGGGAATCAGAGGTGGGGAATCAGGGGCAGGGAATCAGTGGCAGGGAATCAGACGCGGGGAATCAGAGACGGGGAATCAGAGGCAGGGAATCAGACACGGGGAATCAGAGGCGGGGAATCAGAGATGGGGAATCAGAGGCGGGGAATCAGAGGCAGGGAATCAGAGGCCGGGAATCAGATGCTGGGAATAAGAGGCCGGGAATCAGACGTGGGGAAACAGAGGCGGGGAATCAGATATGGGGAATCAGAGGTGGGGAATCAGAGGCGGGGAATCAGTGGCAGGGAATCAGAGGCCGGGAATAAAAGGCGGGGAATCAAAGCTGGGGAATCAGAGGCGGGGAATCAGAGTTGGGGAATCAGAGGAGGGGAATCAGATATGGGGAAACAGAGGCCGGGAATCAGAGGCAGGGAAACAGAGGCGGGGAATCAGATATGGGAAATCAGAGGTGGGGAATTAGAGGTTGCGAATCAGAGGCGGGATATCAGAGGCGGGGAATCAGAGGCAGGGAATCGGATGTGCGGAATCAGAGATGGGGAATCAGTGGTGGGGATTCAGAGGTGGTGAATCAGAGAAGGGGAATCAGAGGCTGGGAATCAGAGGCAGGGAATCAGACGCAGGGAATCAGAGGCGGGGAATCATAGCTGGCGAATTAGAGGAGGGGAATCAGAGTTGGGGAATCAGAGGCGGGGAATCAGATATGGGGAAACAGAGGCGGGGAATCAGAGGCGGGGAAACAGAGGCGGGGAATCAGATATGGGGAATCAGAGGTGGGGAATCAGAGGCAGGGAATCAGATGTGCGGAATCAGAGATGGGGAATCAGAGGCAGGGAATCAGAATCAGAAGCAGGGAATCAGAGGCCGGGAATCAAAGGCCGGAATCAGATGCTGGGAATCAGAGGCCTGGAATCAGAGGCGGGGAATCAGAGGCAGGGAATCAGATGCGGGGAATCAGAGGCGGGGAATCAGAGCTGGGGAATCAGAGGCAGGGTATTAGAGTTGGGGAATCAGAGGCGGGGAATCAGATATGGGGAAACAGAGGTGGGGAATCAGAGGCGGGTAAACAGAGGCAGGGAATCAGATATGGGGAATCAGAGGCGGGGAATCAGAGGTGGGGAATCATAGGCAGGGAATCGGATGTGCGGAATCAGAGATGGGGAATCAGAGGCCGGGAATCAGAGGTGGTGAATCAGATATGGGGAATCAGAGGCGGGGAATCAGAGGCAGGGAATCAGACGCGGGGAATCAGAGGTGGGCAATCAGAGGCGGGGAATCAGATATGGGGAATCAGAGGTGGGGAATCAGAGGCGGGGAAACGGATGTGCGGAATCAGAGATGGGGAATCAGAGGTGGGGATTCAGAAGTGGTGAATCAGAGAAGGGGAATCAGAGGCTGGGAATCAGAGGCAGGGAATCAGACGCAGGGAATCAGAGGCGGGGAATCATAGCTGGCGAATTAGAGGAGGTGAATCAGAGTTGGGGAAACAGAGGCGGGGAATCAGATATGGGGAATCAGAGGTGGGGAATCAGGGGCAGGGAATCAGTGGCAGGGAATCAGAGGCGGGGAATCATAGCTGGCGAATTAGAGGAAGGGAATCAGAGTTGGGGAAACAGAGGCGGGGAATCAGATAGGGGAATCAGAGGTGGGGAATCAGGGGCAGGGAATCAGTGGCAGGGAATCAGACGCGGGGAATCAGAGACGGGGAATCAGAGGCAGGGAATCAGACACGGGGAATCAGAGGTGGGGAATCAGAGATGGGGAATCAGAGGCGGGGAATCAGAGGCAGGGAATCAGAGGCCGGGAATCAGATGCTGGGAATAAGAGGCCGGGAATCAGAGGTGGGGAAACAGAGGCGGGGAATCAGATATGGGGAATCAGAGGTGGGGAATCAGAGGCGGGGAATCAGTGGCAGGGAATCAGAGGCCGGGAATAAAAGGCGGGGAATCAGAGCTGGGGAATCAGAGGCGGGGAATCAGAATTGGGGAATCAGAGGAGGGGAATCAGATATGGGGAAACAGAGGCCGGGAATCAGAGGCAGGGAAACAGAAGCGGGGAATCAGGTATGGGAAATCAGAGGTGGGGAATTAGAGGTTGCGAATCAGAGGCGGGATATCAGAGGCGGGGAATCAGAGGCAGGGAATCGGATGTGCGCAATCAGAGATGGGGAATCAGAGGTGGGGATTCAGAGGTGGTGAATCCGAGAAGGGGAATCAGAGGCTGGGAATCAGAGGCAGAGAATCAGACGCAGGGAATCAGAGGCGGGGAATCATAGCTGGCGAATTAGAGGAGGGGAATCAGAGTTGGGGAATCAGAGGCGGGGAATCAGATATGGGGAAACAGAGGCGGGGAATCAGAGGCGGGGAAACAGAGGCGGGGAATCAGATATGGGGAATCAGAGGTGGGGAATCAGAGGCAGGGAATCAGATGTGCGGAATCAGAGATGGGGAATCAGAGGCAGGGAATCAGAATCAGAAGCAGGGAATCAGAGGCCGGGAATCAGAGGCCGGAATCAGATGCTGGGAATCAGAGGCCTGGAATCAGAGGCGGGGAATCAGAGGCACGGAATCAGATGCGGGGAATCAGAGGCGGGGAATCAGAGCTGGGGAATCGGAGGCAGGGTATTAGAGTTGGGGAATCAGAGGCGGGGAATCAGACATGGGGAAACAGAGGTGGGGAATCAGAGGCGGGTAAACAGAGGCAGGGAATCAGATATGGGGAATCAGAGGCGGGGAATCAGAGGTGGGGAATCATAGGCAGGGAATCGGATGTGCGGAATCAGAGATGGGGAATCAGAGGCCGGGAATCAGAGGTGGTGAATCAGATATGGGGAATCAGAGGCGGGGAATCAGAGGCAGGGAATCAGACGCGGGGAATCAGAGGTGGGCAATCAGAGGCGGGGAATCAGATATGGGGAATCAGAGGTGGGGAATCAGAGGCGGGGAAACAGGCGGGGAATCAGATATGGGGAATCAGAGGTGGGGCATCAGAGGTTGTGAATCACAGATGGGGAATTAGAGGCGGGGAATCAGAGGCAGGGAATCAGACGCGGGGAATCAGAGGCGGGGATTCAGAGCTGGGGAATCAGAAGCGGGGAATCAGAGTTGGGGAATCAGAGGCGGGGAATCAGATATGGGGAATCAGAGGCAGGGAATCAGAGGCGGGGAATCAGAGGCAGGGAATCAGACGTGGGGAATCTGAGGTGGGGAATCAGAGCTGGGGAATCAGATGTGGGGAATCAGAGTTGGGGAATCAGAGGCAGGGAATTGGATGTGCGGAATCAGAGATGGGGAATCAGAGGTGGGGAATCAGAGGCGGTGAATCAGAGATGGGGAATCAGAGGCGGGGAATCAGAGGCAGGAAATCAGACACGGGGATTCAGAGGCTGGGAATCAGACGGGGGGAATCAAAGGCGGGGAATCAGAGCTGGGGAATCTGAGGCAGGGAATCAGAGTTGGGGATTCAGAGGCGGGGAATCAGATATGGGGAAACAGAGGCGGGGAATCAGAGGCGGGAAAACAGAGGCGGGGAATTAGATATGGGGAATCAGAGGTGGGGAATCAGAGGTGGTGAATCAGTGGGGGAATCACAGGCGGGGAATCAGAGGCAGGGAATAGAACGCGGGGAATCAGAGGCAGGGAATCAGAGCTGGGGAATCAGAGGCGGGGAATCATAGTTGGGAATCAGAGGCGGGGAATCAGATATGGGGAAACAGAGGCGGGGAATCAGAGGCGGGGAAACAGAGGTGGGGAATCAGATATGGGGAATCGGATGCAGGGAATCAGAGGCGGGGAATCAGAGCTGGGGAATCAGAGGCGGGGAATCAGAGTTGGGGCATCAGAGGTGGGGAATTAGATATAGGGAAACAGAGGCGGGGAATCAGAGGCGGGGAAACAGAGGCGGGGAATCAGATATGGGGAATCAGAGGTGGGGAATCAGAGGCAGGGAATCAGATGTGCGGAATCAGAGATGGGGAATCAGAGGCAGGGAATCAGAATCAGAAGCGGGGAATCAGAGGCCGGGAATAAGAGGCCGGGAATCAGATGCTGGGAATAAGAGGCCGGGAATCAGAGGTGGGGAATCAGAGTCCGGGAATCAGAGATGGGGATTCAGAGGCGGGGAATGAGATATGGAGAATCCGAGGCGGGGAATCAGAGGCGGGGAAACAGAGGTGGGGAATCAGATATGGGGAATCAGAGGTGGCGAATCAAAGGCGGTGAATCAGAGATGGGGAATCAGAGGCGGGGAATCAGAGGCAGGGAATCAGATGCGGGGAATCAGAGGCGGGGAATCGGAGCTGGCGAATCAGAGGCTGGGAATCAGAGGTGGGCAATCAGAGGCGGGGAATCAGATATGGGGAATCAGAGGCGGGGAATCAGAGGCGGGGAAACAGAGGCGGGGAATCAAATATAGGGAATCAGAGGTGGGGAATCAGAGGTTGTGAATCAGAGATGGGGAATCAAGGCCGGGAATAAAAGGCGGGGAATCAAAGCTGGGGAATCAGAGGCGGGGAATCAGAGTTGTGGAATCAGAGGAGGGGAATCAGATATGGGGAAACAGAGGCCGGGAATCAGAGGCAGGGAAACAGAGGTGGGGAATCAGATATGGGAAATCAGAGGTGGGGAATTAGAGGTTGCGAATCAGAGGCGGGATATCAGAGGCGGGGAATCAGAGGCAGGGAATCGGATGTGCGGAATCAGAGATGGGGAATCAGAGGTGGGGATTCAGAGGTGGTGAATCAGAGAAGGGGAATCAGAGGCTGGGAATCAGAGGCAGGGAATCAGACGCAGGGAATCAGAGGCGGGGAATCATAGCTGGCGAATTAGAGGAGGGGAATCAGAGTTGGGGAATCAGAGGCGGGGAATCAGATATGGGGAAACAGAGGCGGGGAATCAGAGGCGGGGAAACAGAGGCGGGGAATCAGATATGGGGAATCAGAGGTGGGGAATCAGAGGCAGGGAATCAGATGTGCGGAATCAGAGATGGGGAATCAGAGGCAGGGAATCAGAATCAGAAGCAGGGAATCAGAGGCCGGGAATCAGAGGCCGGAATCAGATGCTGGGAATCAGAGGCCTGGAATCAGAGGCGGGGAATCAGAGGCAGGGAATCAGATGCGGGGAATCAGAGGCGGGGAATCAGAGCTGGGGAATCAGAGGCAGGGTATTAGAGTTGGGGAATCAGAGGCGGGGAATCAGAGGCGGGGAATCAGAGGTGGGGAATCATAGGCAGGGAATCGGATGTGCGGAATCAGAGATGGGGAATCAGAGGCCGGGAATCAGAGGTGGTGAACCAGATATGGGGAATCAGAGGCGGGGAATCAGAGGCAGGGAATCAGACGCGGGGAATCAGAGGTGGGCAATCAGAGGCGGGGAATCAGATATGGGGAATCAGAGGTGGGGAATCAGAGGCGGGGAAACAGGCGGGGAATCAGATATGGGGAATCAGAGGTGGGGCATCAGAGGTTGTGAATCACAGATGGGGAATTAGAGGCGGGGAATCAGAGGCAGGGAATCAGACGCGGGGAATCAGAGGCGGGGATTCAGAGCTGGGGAATCAGAAGCGGGGAATCAGAGTTGGGGAATCAGAGGCGGGGTATCAGATATGGGGAATCAGAGGCAGGGAATCAGAGGCGGGGAATCAGAGGCAGGGAATCAGACGTGGGGAATCTGAGGCGGGGAATCAGAGCTGGGGAATCAGAGGTGGGGAATCAGAGTTGGGGAATCAGAGGCAGGGAATTGGATGTGCGGAATCAGAGATGGGGAATCAGAGGTGGGGAATCAGAGGCGGTGAATCAGAGATGGGGAATCAGAGGCGGGGAATCAGAGGCAGGAAATCAGACACGGGGATTCAGAGGCTGGTAATCAGACGGGGGGAATCAAAGGCGGGGAATCAGAGCTGGGGAATCTGAGGCAGGGAATCAGAGTTGGGGATTCAGAGGCGGGGAATCAGATATGGGGAAACAGAGGCGGGGAATCAGAGGCGGGAAAACAGAGGCGGGGAATTAGATATGGGGAATCAGAGGTGGGGAATCAGAGGTGGTGAATCAGTGGGGGAATCACAGGCGGGGAATCAGAGGCAGGGAATAGAACGCGGGGAATCAGAGGCAGGGAATCAGAGCTGGGGAATCAGAGGCGGGGAATCATAGTTGGGAATCAGAGGCGGGGAATCAGATATGGGGAAACAGAGGCGGGGAATCAGAGGCGGGGAAACAGAGGCGGGGAATCAGATATGGGGAATCGGATGCAGGGAATCAGAGGCGGGGAATCAGAGCTGGGGAATCAGAGGCGGGGAATCAGAGTTGGGGCATCAGAGGTCGGGAATTAGATATAGGGAAACAGAGGCGGGGAATCAGAGGCGGGGAAACAGAGGCGGGGAATCAGATATGGGGAATCAGAGGTGGGGAATCAAAGGCAGGGAATCAGATGTGCGGAATTAGAGATGGGGAATCAGAGGCAGGGAATCAGAATCAGAAGCGGGGAATCAGAGGCCGGGAATAAGAGGCCGGGAATCAGATGCTGGGAATAAGAGGCCGGGAATCAGAGGTGGGGAATCAGAGTCCGGGAATCAGAGAAGGGGATTCAGAGGCGGGGAATGAGATATGGAGAATCAGAGGCGGGGAATCAGAGGCGGGGAAACAGAGGTGGGGAATCAGATATGGGGAATCAGAGGTGGCGAATCAAAGGCGGTGAATCAGAGATGGGGAATCAGAGGCGGGGAATCAGAGGCAGGGAATCAGATGCGGGGAATCAGAGGCGGGGAATCGGAGCTGGCGAATCAGAGGCGGGGAATCAGAGGTGGGCAATCAGAGGCGGGGAATCAGATATGGGGAATCAGAGGCGGGGAATCAGATGCGGGGAAACAGAGGCGGGGAATCAAATATAGGGAATCAGAGGTGGGGAATCAGAGTTTGTGAATCAGAGATGGGGAATCAAGGCGGGGAATCAGAGGCAGGGAATCAGACGCGGGGAATCAGAGGCGGGGATTCAGAGCTGGGGAATCAGAGGCGGGGAATCAGAGTTGGGGAATCAGAGGCAGGGAATCAGATATGGGGAATCAGAGGCGGGGAATCAGAGGCGGGGAAACAGAGGCGGGGTATCAGATATGGGGAATCAGAGGTGGGGAATTAGATATAGGGAAACAGAGGCGGTGAATCAGAGGCGGGGAAACAGAGGCGGGGAAACAGAGGCGGGGAATCAGATATGGGGAATCAGAGGTGGGGAATCCGAGGTTGGGAATCAGAGGCAGGGAATCAGAGGCGGGGAATCAGAGGCGGGGAATCAGAGGAAGGGAATCAGATGTGCGGAATCTGAGATGGGGAATCAGAGGTAGGGAATCAGAGGCGGGGAATCAGAGGCGGGGAATCAGAGGCCGGGAATCAGATATGGGGAAACAGAGGCGGGGAATCCGAGGCGGGGAAACAGAGGCGGGGAATCAGATATGGGGAATCAGAGGTGGGGAATCAGAGGTTGGGAATCAGAGGCAGGGAATCAGAGGCTTGGAATCAGATGCAGGGAATCAGATGCGGGGAATCAGAGGCGGGGAATCAGAGCTGGGGAATCAGAGGTGGGGAATCAGATTTGGGGAATCAGAGGCGGGGACTTAGATATTGGGAAACAGAGGCGGGGAATCAGAGGCGGGGAAACCCAGGCGGGGAATCAGATATGGGGAATCAGAGGTGGGGAATCAGAGGCAAGGAATCAGATGTGCGGAATCAGAGATGGGGAATCAGAGGCAGGGAATCAGAATCAGAAGCAGGGAATCAGAGGCCGGGAATCAGAGGCCGGAATCAGAGGTGGGGAATCAGCGGCAGGGAATCAGATGCGGGGAATCAGAGGCGGGGAATCAGAGCTGGGGAATCAGAGGCGGGGTATTAGAGTTGGGGAATCAGAGGCGGGGAATCAGATATGGGGAAACAGAGGTGGGGAATCAGAGGCGGGGAAACAGAGGCAGGGAATCAGATATGGGGAATCAGAGGCGGGGAATCAGAGGTGGGGAATCATAGGCAGGGAATCGGATGTGCGGAATCAGAGATGGGGAATCAGAGGCCGGGAATCAGAGGTGGTGAATCAGAGATGGAGAATCAGAGGCGGGGAATCAGAGGCAGGGAATCAGACGCGGGGAATCAGAGGTGGGCAATCAGAGGCGGGGAATCAGATATGGGGAATCAGAGGCGGGGAATCAGAGGTGGGGAAACAGAGGCGGGGAATCAGATATGGGGAATCAGAGGTGGGGAATCCGAGGTTGGGAATCAGAGGCAGGGAATCAGAGGCGGGGAATCAGAGGCGGGGAATCAGAGGAAGGGAATCAGATGTGCGGAATCGGAGATGGGGAATCAGAGGCAGGGAATCAGAGGCGGGGAATCAGAGGCGGGGAATCAGAGGCCGGGAATCAGATATGGGGAAACAGAGGCGGGGAATCATAGGCGGGGAAACAGAGGCGGGGAATCAGAGGCTTGGAATCAGATGCAGGGAATCAGATGCGGGGAATCAGAGGTGGGGAATCAGAGCTGGGGAATCAGAGGTGGGGAATCAGATTTGGGGAATCAGAGGCGGGGACTTAGATATTGGGAAACAGAGGCGGGGAATCAGAGGCGGGGAAACCCAGGCGGGGAATCAGATATGGGGAATCAGAGGTGGGGAATCAGAGCAAGGAATCAGATGTGCGGAATCAGAGATGGGGAATCAGAGGCAGGGAATCAGAATCAGAAGCAGGGAATCAGAGGCCGGGAATCAGAGGCCGGAATCAGAGGCGGGGAATCAGCGGCAGGGAATCAGATGCGGGGAATCAGAGGCGGGGAATCAGAGCTGGGGAATCAGAGGCGGGGTATTAGAGTTGGGGAATCAGAGGCGGGGAATCAGATATGGGGAAACAGAGGTGGGGAATCAGAGGCGGGGAAACAGAGGCAGGGAATCAGATATGGGGAATCAGAGGCGGGGAATCAGAGGTGGGGAATCATAGGCAGGGAATCGGATGTGCGGAATCAGAGATGGGGAATCAGAGGCCGGGAATCAGAGGTGGTGAATCAGAGATGGGGAATCAGAGGCGGGGAATCAGAGGCAGGGAATCGGACGCGGGGAATCAGAGGTGGGCAATCAGAGGCGGGGAATCAGATATGGGGAATCAGAGGCGGGGAATCAGAGGCGGGGAAACAGAGGCGGGGAATCAGATATGGGGAATCAGAGGTGGGGCATCGGAGGTTGTGAATCACAGATGGGGAATCAGAGGCGGGGAATCAGAGGCAGGGAATCAGACGCTGGGAATCAGACGCGGGGATTCAGAGCTGGGGAATCAGAGGCGGGGAATCAGAGTTGGGGAATCAGAGGCGGGGAATCAGATATGGGGAATCAGAGGCAGGGAATCAGAGGCGGGAAAACAGAGGCGGGGAATCAGAGCTGGGGAATCAGAGGCAGGGTATTAGAGTTGGGGAATCAGACGCGGGGAATCAGAGGTGGGCAATCAGAGGCGGGGAATCAGATATGGGGAATCAGAGGTGGGGAATCAGAGGCGGGGAAACAGGCGGGGAATCAGATATGGGGAATCAGAGGTGGGGCATCAGAGGTTGTGAATCACAGATGGGGAATTAGAGGCGGGGAATCAGAGGCAGGGAATCAGACGCGGGGAATCAGAGGCGGGGATTCAGAGCTGGGGAATCAGAAGCGGGGAATCAGAGTTGGGGAATCAGAGGCGGGGTATCAGATATGGGGAATCAGAGGCAGGGAATCAGAGGCGGGGAATCAGAGGCAGGGAATCAGACGTGGGGAATCTTAGGCGGGGAATCAGAGCTGGGGAATCAGAGGTGGGGAATCAGAGTTGGGGAATCAGAGGCAGGGAATTGGATGTGCGGAATCAGAGATGGGGAATCAGAGGTGGGGAATCAGAGGCGGTGAATCAGAGATGGGGAATCAGAGGCGGGGAATCAGAGGCAGGAAATCAGACACGGGGATTCAGAGGCTGGGAATCAGACGGGGGGAATCAAAGGCGGGGAATCAGAGCTGGGGAATCTGAGGCAGGGAATCAGAGTTGGGGATTCAGAGGCGGGGAATCAGATATGGGGAAACAGAGGCGGGAAATCAGAGGCGGGAAAACAGAGGCGGGGAATTAGATATGGGGAATCAGAGGTGGGGAATCAGAGGTGGTGAATCAGTGGGGGAATCACAGGCGGGGAATCAGAGGCAGGGAATAGAACGCGGGGAATCAGAGGCAGGGAATCAGAGCTGGGGAATCAGAGGCGGGGAATCATAGTTGGGAATCAGAGGCGGGGAATCAGATATGGGGAAACAGAGGCGGGGAATCAGAGGCGGGGAAACAGAGGCGGGGAATCAGATATGGGGAATCGGATGCAGGGAATCAGAGGCGGGGAATCAGAGCTGGGGAATCAGAGGCGGGGAATCAGAGTTGGGGCATCAGAGGTGGGGAATTAGATATAGGGAAACAGAGGCGGGGAATCAGAGGCGGGGAAACAGAGGCGGGGAATCAGATATGGGGAATCAGAGGTGGGGAATCAAAGGCAGGGAATCAGATGTGCGGAATTAGAGATGGGGAATCAGAGGCAGGGAATCAGAATCAGAAGCGGGGAATCAGAGGCCGGGAATAAGAGGCCGGGAATCAGATGCTGGGAATAAGAGGCCGGGAATCAGAGGTGGGGAATCAGAGTCCGGGAATCAGAGAAGGGGATTCAGAGGCGGGGAATGAGATATGGAGAATCAGAGGCGGGGAATCAGAGGCGGGGAAACAGAGGTGGGGAATCAGATATGGGGAATCAGAGGTGGCGAATCAAAGGCGGTGAATCAGAGATGGGGAATCAGAGGCGGGGAATCAGAGGCAGGGAATCAGATGCGGGGAATCAGAGGCGGGGAATCGGAGCTGGCGAATCAGAGGCGGGGAATCAGAGGTGGGCAATCAGAGGCGGGGAATCAGATATGGGGAATCAGAGGCGGGGAATCAGATGCGGGGAAACAGAGGCGGGGAATCAAATATAGGGAATCAGAGGTGGGGAATCAGAGGTTGTGAATCAGAGATGGGGAATCAAGGCGGGGAATCAGAGGCAGGGAATCAGACGCGGGGAATCAGAGGCGGGGATTCAGAGCTGGGGAATCAGAGGCGGGGAATCAGAGTTGGGGAATCAGAGGCAGGGAATCAGATATGGGGAATCAGAGGCGGGGAATCAGAGGCGGGGAAACAGAGGCGGGGAATCAGATATGGGGAATCAGAGGTGGGGAATTAGATATAGGGAAACAGAGGCGGTGAATCAGAGGCGGGGAAACAGAGGCGGGGAAACAGAGGCGGGGAATCAGATATGGGGAATCAGAGGTGGGGAATCCGAGGTTGGGAATCAGAGGCAGGGAATCAGAGGCGGGGAATCAGAGGCGGGGAATCAGAGGAAGGGAATCAGATGTGCGGAATCTGAGATGGGGAATCAGAGGTAGGGAATCAGAGGCGGGGAATCAGAGGCGGGGAATCAGAGGCCGGGAATCAGATATGGGGAAACAGAGGCGGGGAATCCGAGGCGGGGAAACAGAGGCGGGGAATCAGATATGGGGAATCAGAGGTGGGGAATCAGAGGTTGGGAATCAGAGGCAGGGAATCAGAGGCTTGGAATCAGATGCAGGGAATCAGATGCGGGGAATCAGAGGCGGGGAATCAGAGCTGGGGAATCAGAGGTGGGGAATCAGATTTGGGGAATCAGAGGCGGGGACTTAGATATTGGGAAACAGAGGCGGGGAATCAGAGGCGGGGAAACCCAGGCGGGGAATCAGATATGGGGAATCAGAGGTGGGGAATCAGAGGCAAGGAATCAGATGTGCGGAATCAGAGATGGGGAATCAGAGGCAGGGAATCAGAATCAGAAGCAGGGAATCAGAGGCCGGGAATCAGAGGCCGGAATCAGAGGTGGGGAATCAGCGGCAGGGAATCAGATGCGGGGAATCAGAGGCGGGGAATCAGAGCTGGGGAATCAGAGGCGGGGTATTAGAGTTGGGGAATCAGAGGCGGGGAATCAGATATGGGGAAACAGAGGTGGGGAATCAGAGGCGGGGAAACAGAGGCAGGGAATCAGATATGGGGAATCAGAGGCGGGGAATCAGAGGTGGGGAATCATAGGCAGGGAATCGGATGTGCGGAATCAGAGATGGGGAATCAGAGGCCGGGAATCAGAGGTGGTGAATCAGAGATGGAGAATCAGAGGCGGGGAATCAGAGGCAGGGAATCAGACGCGGGGAATCAGAGGTGGGCAATCAGAGGCGGGGAATCAGATATGGGGAATCAGAGGCGGGGAATCAGAGGCGGGGAAACAGAGGCGGGGAATCAGATATGGTGAATCAGAGGTGGGGAATCCGAGGTTGGGAATCAGAGGCAGGGAATCAGAGGCGGGGAATCAGAGGCGGGGAATCAGAGGAAGGGAATCAGATGTGCGGAATCGGAGATGGGGAATCAGAGGCAGGGAATCAGAGGCGGGGAATCAGAGGCAGGGAATCAGAGGCCGGGAATCAGATATGAGGAAACAGAGGCGGGGAATCATAGGCGGGGAAACAGAGGCGGGGAATCAGATATGGGGAATCAGAGGTGGGGAATCAGAGGTTGGGAATCAGAGGCAGGGAATCAGAGGCTTGGAATCAGATGCAGGGAATCAGATGCGGGGAATCAGAGGCGGGGAATCAGAGCTGGGGAATCAGAGGTGGGGAATCAGATTTGGGGAATCAGAGGCGGGGACTTAGATATTGGGAAACAGAGGCGGGGAATCAGAGGCGGGGAAACCCAGGCGGGGAATCAGATATGGGGAATCAGAGGTGGGGAATCAGAGCAAGGAATCAGATGTGCGGAATCAGAGATGGGGAATCAGAGGCAGGGAATCAGAATCAGAAGCAGGGAATCAGAGGCCGGGAATCAGAGGCCGGAATCAGAGGCGGGGAATCAGCGGCAGGGAATCAGATGCGGGGAATCAGAGGCGGGGAATCAGAGCTGGGGAATCAGAGGCGGGGTATTAGAGTTGGGGAATCAGAGGCGGGGAATCAGATATGGGGAAACAGAGGTGGGGAATCAGAGGCGGGGAAACAGAGGCACGGAATCAGATATGGGGAATCAGAGGCGGGGAATCAGAGGTGGGGAATCATAGGCAGGGAATCGGATGTGCGGAATCAGAGATGGGGAATCAGAGGCCGGGAATCAGAGGTGGTGAATCAGAGATGGGGAATCAGAGGCGGGGAATCAGAGGCAGGGAATCAGACGCAGGGAATCAGAGGTGGGCAATCAGAGGCGGGGAATCAGATATGGGGAATCAGAGGCGGGGAATCAGAGGCGGGGAAACAGAGGCGGGGAATCAGATATGGGGAATCAGAGGTGGGGCATCGGAGGTTGTGAATCACAGATGGGGAATCAGAGGCGGGGAATCAGAGGCAGGGAATCAGACGCTGGGAATCAGACGCGGGGATTCAGAGCTGGGGAATCAGAGGCGGGGAATCAGAGTTGGGGAATCAGAGGCGGGGAATCAGATATGGGGAATCAGAGGCAGGGAATCAGAGGCGGGAAAACAGAGGCGGGGAATCAGATATGGGGAATCAGAGGCGGGGAATCAGAGGCAGGGAATCAGGCACGGGGAATCAGAGGCGGGGAATCAGAGATGGGGAATCAGAGGCGGGGAATCAGAGTTGGGGAATCAGAGGCAGCGAAGCAGATATGGGGAAATAGAGGCGGGGAATCAGATATGGGGAATCAGAGTTGGGGAATCAGAGGCAGCGAAGCAGATATGGGGAAATAGAGGCGGGGAATCAGATATGGGGAATCAGAAGCGGGGAATCAGATATGGGGAATCAGAGGCTGGGAATCAGAGGGGGGGAAACAGAGGCGGGGAATAAGATATGGAGAATCAGAGGTGGGGAATCAGGGGCGGGGAATCAGTGGCAGGGAATCAGAGGCGGGGAATCAGAGGCGGGGAATCAAAGGAAGGGAATCAGACACGGGGAATCAGAGGTGGGGAATCAGAGATGGGGAATCAGAGGCGGGGAATCACAGGCAGGGAATCAGACGCGGGGAATCAGAGGCGGGGAATCAGAGCTGGGGAATCAGAGGTGTGGAATCAGAGTCGGGGAATCAGAGGCAGGGAATCGGTTGTGCGGAATCAGAGATGGGGAATCAGATGTGGGGAATCAGAGGCAGTGAATCAGAGATGGGGAATCAGAGGCGGGGAATCAGAGGCAAGAAATCAGACGGGGATTCAGAGGCTGGGAATCAGACGGGTGGAATCAAAGGCGGGGAATCAGAGCTGGTGAATGAGAGGCAGGGAATCAGAGTTGGGGATTCAGAGGCGGGGAATCAGATATGGGGAAACAGAGGCGGGGAATGAGAGGCGGGCAAGCAGAGGCGGGGAATTAGATATGGGGAATCAGAGGTGGGGAATCAGAGGTGGTGAATCAGAGATGGGGAATCACAGGAGGGGAATCAGAGGCAGCGAATAGAACGCGGGGAATCAGAGGCAGGGAATCAGAGCTGGGGAATCAGAGGCGGGGAATCAGATATGGGGAAACAGAGGCGGGGAATCAGAGGCGGGGAAACAGAGGCGGGGAATCAGACATGGGGAATCGGTTGCGGGGAATCAGAGGCGGGGAATCAGAGCTGGGGAATCAGAGGCGGGGAATCAGAGTTGGGGAATCAGAGGTGGGGAATTAGATATGGGGAAACAGAGGCGGGGAATCAGAGGCGGGGAAACAGAGGCGGGGAATCAGATATGGGGAATCAGAGGTGGGGAATCAGAGGCAGGGAATCAGATGTGCGGAATCAGAGATGGGGAATCAGAGGCAGGGAATCAGAATCAGAAGCGGGGAATCAGAGGCCGGGAATCAGAGGCCGGGAATCAGATGCTGGGAATAAGAGGCCGGGAATCAGAGGTGGGGAATCAGAGTCCGGGAATCAGAGATGGGGATTCAGAGGCGGGGAATGAGATATGGAGAATCAGAGGCGGGGAATCAGAGGCGGGGAAACAGAGGTGGGGAATCAGATATGGAGAATCAGAGGTGGGGAATCAAAGGCGGTGAATCAGAGATGGGGAATCAGAGGCGGGGAATCAGAGGCAGGGAATCAGATGCGGGGATTCAGAGGCGGGGAATCAGAGCTGGCGAATCAGAGGCGGGGAATCAGAGGTGGGCAATCAGAGCCGGGGAATCAGATATGGGGAATCAGAGGCGGGGAATCAGAGGCGGGGAAACAGAGGCGGGGAATCAGATATGGGGAATCAGAGGTGGGGAATCAGAGGTTGTGAATCAGAGATGGGGAATCAAGGCGGGGAATCAGAGGGAGGGAATCAGACGCGGGGAATCAGAGGCGGGGTTTCAGAGCTGGGGAATCAGAGGCGGGGAATCAGAGTTGTGGAATCAGAGGCAGGGAATCAGATATGGGGAATCAGAGGCGGGGAATCAGAGGCGGGGAAACAGATGCGGGGAATCAGATATGGGGAATCAGAGGTGGGGAATCAGGGGCAGGGTATCAGTGGCAGGGAATCAGAGGCGGGGAATCTGAGGCGGGGAATCAGAGGCAGGGAATCAGACACGGGGAATCAGAGGCGGGGAATCAGAGATGGCGAATCAGAGGCGGGGAATCAGAGGCAGGGAATCGGACGCCGGGAATCAGAGGCGGGGAATCAGAGTTGGGGAATCAGAGACGGGGAATCAGAGTTGGGGAATCGGAGGCGGGGAATCAGATATGGGGAAATAGAGGCGGGGAATCAGATATGGGGAATCAGAGGTGTGGAATCAGAGGTTGGGAATCAGAGGCAGGGAATCAGTGGCGGGGAAACAGAGGCGGGGAATCAGATATGGGGAATCAGAGGTGGCGAATCAAAGGCGGTGAAACAGAGATGGGGAATCAGGGCAGGGAATCAGAGGCAGGGAATCAGAGCTGGGGAAACAGAGGCGGGGAATCAGATATGGGGAATCAGAGGTGGGGAATCAGGGGCGGGGAATCAGTGGCAGGGAATCAGAGCTGGGGAATCAGAGGTGGGGAATCAGAGCTGGGGAAACAGAGGCGGGGAATCAGATATGGGGAATCAGAGGTGGGGAATCAGGGGCGGGGAATCAGTGGCAGGGAATCAGAGGCCGGGAATAAAAGGCGGGGAATCAGAGCTGGGGAATCAGAGGCGGGGAATCAGAGTTGGGGAATCAGAGGAGGGGAATCAGATATGGGGAAACAGAGGCCGGGAATCAGAGGCAGGGAAACAGAGGCGGGGAATCAGATATGGGGAATCAGAGGTGGGGAATTAGAGGTTGCGAATCAGAGGCGGGGAATCAGAGGCTGGGAATCAGGGGCAGGGAATCGGATGTGCGGAATCAGAGATGGGGAATCAGAGGTGGGGATTCAGAGGTGGTGAATCAGAGAAGGGGAATCAGAGGCTGGGAATCAGAGGCAGGGAATCAGACGCAGGGAATCAGAGGCGGGGAATCATAGCTGGCGAATTAGAGGAGGGGAATCAGAGTTGGGGAATCAGAGGCGGGGAATCAGATATCGGGAAACAGAGGCGGGGAATCAGAGGCGGGGAAACAGAGGCGGGGAATCAGATATGGGGAATCAGAGGTGGGGAATCAGAGGCAGGGAATCAGATGTGCGGAATCAGAGATGGGGAATCAGAGGCAGGGAATCAGAATCAGAAGCAGGGAATCAGTGGCAGGGAATCAGAGGCCGGGAATAAAAGGCGGGGAATCAGAGGCAGGGAATCGGATGTGCGGAATCAGAGATGGGGAATCAGAGGTGGGGATTCAGAGGTGGTGAATCAGAGAAGGGGAATCAGAGGCTGGGAATCAGAGGCAGGGAATCAGATGCAGGGAATCAGAGGCGGGAAATCATAGCTGGCGAATTAGAGGAGGGGAATCAGAGTTGGGGAATCAGAGGCGGGGAATCAGATATGGGGTAACAGAGGCGGGGAATCAGAGGTGGGGAAACAGAGGCGGGGAATCAGATATGGGGAATCAGAGGTGGGGAATCAGGGGCAGGGAATCAGATATGGGGAATCAGACGCGGGGAATCAGAGGCGGGGAATCAGAGGCGGGGAATCAGAGGCGGGGAATCAGAGGCAGGGAATCGGATGTGCGGAATCAGAGATGGGGAATCAGAGGTGGGGATTCAGAGGTGGTGAATCAGAGAAGGGGAATCAGAGGCTGGGAATCAGAGGCAGGGAATCAGACGCAGGGAATCAGAGGCGGGGAATCATAGCTGGCGAATTAGAGGAGGGGAATCAGAGTTGGGGAAACAGAGGCGGGGAATCAGATATGGGGAATCAGAGGTGGGGAATCAGGGGCAGGGAATCAGTGGCAGGGAATCAGAGGCGGGGAATCATAGCTGGCGAATTATAGGAAGGGAATCAGAGTTGGGGAAACAGAGGCGGGGAATCAGATATGGGGAATCAGAGGTGGGGAATCAGGGGCAGGGAATCAGTGGCAGGGAATCAGACGCGGGGAATCAGAGACGGGGAATCAGAGGCAGGGAATCAGACACGGGGAATCAGAGGCGGGGAATCAGAGATGGGGAATCAGAGGCGGGGAATCAGAGGCAGGGAATCAGAGGCCGGGAATCAGATGCTGGGAATAAGAGGCCGGGAATCAGAGGTGGGGAAACAGAGGCGGGGAGTCAGATATGGGGAATCAGAGGTGGGGAATCAGAGGCGGGGAATCAGTGGCAGGGAATCAGAGGCCGGGAATAAAAGGCGGGGAATCAAAGCTGGGGAATCAGAGGCGGGGAATCAGAGTTGGGGAATCAGAGGAGGGGAATCAGATATGGGGAAACAGAGGCCGGGAATCAGATGCAGGGAAACAGAGGCGGGGAATCAGATATGGGAAATCAGAGGTGGGGAATTAGAGGTTGCGAATCAGAGGCGGGATATCAGAGGCGGGGAATCAGAGGCAGGGAATCGGATGTGCGGAATCAGCGATGGGGAATCAGAGGTGGGGATTCAGAGGTGGTGAATCAGAGAAGGGGAATCAGAGGCTGGGAATCAGAGGCAGGGAATCAGACGCAGGGAATCAGAGGCGGGGAATCATAGCTGGCGAATTAGAGGAGGGGAATCAGAGTTGGGGAATCAGAGGCGGGGAATCAGATATGGGGAAACAGAGGCGGGGAATCAGAGGCGGGGAAACAGAGGCGGGGAATCAGATATGGGGAATCAGAGGTGGGGAATCAGAGGCAGGGAATCAGATGTGCGGAATCAGAGATGGGGAATCAGAGGCAGGGAATCAGAATCAGAAGCAGGGAATCAGAGGCCGGGAATCAGAGGCCGGAATCAGATGCTGGGAATCAGAGGCCTGGAATCAGAGGCGTGGAATCAGAGGCAGGGAATCAGATGCGGGGAATCAGAGGCGGGGAATCAGAGCTGGGGAATCAGAGGCAGGGTATTAGAGTTGGGGAATCAGAGGCGGGGAATCAGATATGGGGAAACAGAGGTGGGGAATCAGAGGCGGGGAAACAGAGGCAGGGAATCAGATATGGGGAATCAGAGGCGGGGAATCAGAGGTGGGGAATCATAGGCAGGGAATCGGATGTGCGGAATCAGAGATGGGGAATCAGAGGCCGGGAATCAGAGGTGGTGAATCAGAGATGGGGAATCAGAGGCGGGGAATCAGAGGCAGGGAATCAGACGCGGGGAATCAGAGGTGGGCAATCAGAGGCGGGGAATCAGATATGGGGAATCAGAGGTGGGGAATCAGAGGCGGGGAAACAGAGGCGGGGAATCAGATATGGGGAATCAGAGGTGGGGCATCGGAGGTTGTGAATCACAGATGGGGAATCAGAGGCGGGGAATCAGAGGCAGGGAATCAGACGCGGGGAATCAGACGTGGGGATTCAGAGCTGGGGAATCAGAGGCGGGGAATCAGAGTTGGGGAATCAGAGGCGGGGAATCAGATATGGGGAATCAGAGGCAGGGAATCAGAGGCGGGAAAACAGAGGCGGGGAATCAGATATGGGGAATCAGAGGCGGGGAATCAGAGGCAGGGAATCAGGCACGGGGAATCAGAGGCGGGGAATCAGAGATGGGGAATCAGAGGCGGGGAATCAGAGGCAGGGAATCGGATGCCGGGAATCAGAGGCGGGAAATCAGAACTGGGGAATCAGAGGCGGGGAATCAGAGTTGGGGAATCAGAGGCAGCGAAGCAGATATGGGGAAATAGAGGCGGGGAATCAGATATGGGGAATCAGATGCGGGGAATCAGATATGGGGAATCAGAGGCTGGGAATCAGAGGGGGGGAAACAGAGGCGGGGAATAAGATATGGAGAATCAGAGGTGGGGAATCAGGGGCGGGGAATCAGTGGCAGGGAATCAGAGGCGGGGAATCAGAGGCGGGGAATCAAAGGAAGGGAATCAGACACGGGGAATCAGAGGTGGGGAATCAGAGATGGGGAATCAGAGGCGGGGAATCACAGGCAGGGAATCAGACGCGGGGAATCAGAGGCGGGGAATCAGAGCTGGGGAATCAGAGGTGTGGAATCAGAGTCGGGGAATCAGAGGCAGGGAATCGGTTGTGCGGAATCAGAGATGGGGAATCAGATGTGGGGAATCAGAGGTAGTGAATCAGAGATGGGGAATCAGAGGCGGGGAATCAGAGGCAAGAAATCAGACGGGGATTCAGAGGCTGGGAATCAGACGGGTGGAATCAAAGGCGGGGAATCAGAGCTGGTGAATCAGAGGCAGGGAATCAGAGTTGGGGATTCAGAGGCGGGGATTCAGATATGGGGAAACAGAGGCGGAGAATGAGAGGCGGGCAAGCAGAGGCGGGGAATTAGATATGGGGAATCAGAGGTGGGGAATCAGAGGTGGTGAATCAGAGATGGGGAATCACAGGAGGGGAATCAGAGGCAGCGAATAGAACGCGGGGAATCAGAGGCAGGGAATCAGAGCTGGGGAATCAGAGGCGGGGAATCAGATATGGGGAAACAGAGGCGGGGAATCAGAGGCGGGGAAACAGAGGCGGGGAATCAGACATGGGGAATCGGTTGCGGGGAATCAGAGGCGGGGAATCAGAGCTGGGGAATCAGAGGCGGGGAATCAGAGTTGGGGAATCAGAGGTGGGGAATTAGATATGGGGAAACAGAGGCGGGGAATCAGAGGCGGGGAAACAGAGGCGGGGAATCAGATATGGGGAATCAGAGGTGGGGAATCAGAGGCAGGGAATCAGATGTGCGGAATCAGAGATGGGGAATCAGAGGCAGGGAATCAGAATCAGAAGCGGGGAATCAGAGGCCGGGAATCAGAGGCCGGGAATCAGATGCTGGGAATAAGAGGCCGGGAATCAGAGGTGGGGAATCAGAGTCCGGGAATCAGAGATGGGGATTCAGAGGCGGGGAATGAGATATGGAGAATCAGAGGCGGGGAATCAGAGGCGGGGAAACAGAGGTGGGGAATCAGATATGGAGAATCAGAGGTGGGGAATCAAAGGCGGTGAATCAGAGATGGGGAATCAGAGGCGGGGAATCAGAGGCAGGGAATCAGATGCGGGGATTCAGAGGCGGGGAATCAGAGCTGGCGAATCAGAGGCGGGGAATCAGAGGTGGGCAATCAGAGCCGGGGAATCAGATATGGGGAATCAGAGGCGGGGAATCAGAGGCGGGGAAACAGAGGCGGGGAATCAGATATGGGGAATCAGAGGTGGGGAATCAGAGGTTGTGAATCAGAGATGGGGAATCAAGGCGTGGAATCAGAGGGAGGGAATCAGACGCGGGGAATCAGAGGCGGGGTTTCAGAGCTGGGGAATCAGAGGCGGGGAATCAGAGTTGTGGAATCAGAGGCAGGGAATCAGATATGGGGAATCAGATGCGGGGAATCAGAGGCGGGGAAACAGAGGCGGGGAATCGGATATGGGGAATCAGAGGTGGGGAATCAGGGGCAGGGAATCAGTGGCAGGGAATCAGAGGCGGGGAATCTGAGGCGGGGAATCAGAGGCAGGGAATCAGACACGGGGAATCAGAGGCGGGGAATCAGAGATGGCGAATGAGAGGCGGGGAATCAGAGGCAGGGAATCGGACGCCGTGAATCAGAGGCGGGGAATCAGAGTTGGGGAATCAGAGGCGGGGAATCAGAGTTGGGGAATCGGAGGCGGGGAATCAGATATGGGGAAATAGAGGCGGGGAATCAGATATGGGGAATCAGAGGTGTGGAATCAGAGGTTGGGAATCAGAGGCAGGGAATCAGAGGCGGGGAAACAGAGGCGGGGAATCAGATATGGGGAATCAGAGGTGGCGAATCAAAGGCGGTGAAACAGAGATGGGGAATCAGGGCAGGGAATCAGAGGCAGGGAATCAGAGCTGGGGAAACAGAGGCGGGGAATCAGATATGGGGAATCAGAGGTGGGGAATCAGGGGCGGGGAATCAGTGGCAGGGAATCAGAGCTGGGGAATCAGAGGTGGGGAATCAGAGCTGGGGAAACAGAGGCGGGGAATCAGATATGGGGAATCAGAGGTGGGGAATCAGGGGCGGGGAATCAGTGGCAGGGAATCAGAGGCCGGGAATAAAAGGCGGGGAATCAGAGCTGGGGAATCAGAGGCGGGGAATCAGAGTTGGGGAATCAGAGGAGGGGAATCAGATATGGGGAAACAGAGGCCGGGAATCAGAGGCAGGGAAACAGAGGCGGGGAATCAGATATGGGGAATCAGAGGTGGGGAATTAGAGGTTGCGAATCAGAGGCGGGGAATCAGAGGCTGGGAATCAGAGGCAGGGAATCGGATGTGCGGAATCAGAGATGGGGAATCAGAGGTGGGGATTCAGAGGTGGTGAATCAGAGAAGGGGAATCAGAGGCTGGGAATCAGAGGCAGGGAATCAGACGCAGGGAATCAGAGGCGGGGAATCATAGCTGGCGAATTAGAGGAGGGGAATCAGAGTTGGGGAATCAGAGGCGGGGAATCAGATATCGGGAAACAGAGGCGGGGAATCAGAGGCGGGGAAACAGAGGCGGGGAATCAGATATGGGGAATCAGAGGTGGGGAATCAGAGGCAGGGAATCAGATGTGCGGAATCAGAGATGGGGAATCAGAGGCAGGGAATCAGAATCAGAAGCAGGGAATCAGTGGCAGGGAATCAGAGGCCGGGAATAAAAGGCGGGGAATCAGAGGCAGGGAATCGGATGTGCGCAATCAGAGATGGGGAATCAGAGGTGGGGATTCAGAGGTGGTGAATCAGAGAAGGGGAATCAGAGGCTGGGAATCAGAGGCAGGGAATCAGATGCAGGGAATCATAGGCGGGGAATCATAGCTGGCGAATTAGAGGAGGGGAATCAGAGTTGGGGAATCAGAGGCGGGGAATCAGATATGGGGTAACAGAGGCGGGGAATCAGAGGTGGGGAAACAGAGGCGGGGAATCAGATATGGGGAATCAGAGGTGGGGAATCAGGGGCAGGGAATCAGTGGCAGGGAATCAGACGCGGGGAATCAGAGGCGGGGAATCAGAGGCGGGGAATCAGAGGCGGGGAATCAGAGGCAGGGAATCGGATGTGCGGAATCAGAGATGGGGAATCAGAGGTGGGGATTCAGAGGTGGTGAATCAGAGAAGGGGAATCAGAGGCTGGGAATCAGAGGCAGGGAATCAGACGCAGGGAATCAGAGGCGGGGAATCATAGCTGGCGAATTAGAGGAGGGGAATCAGAGTTGGGGAAACAGAGGCGGGGAATCAGATATGGGGAATCAGAGGTGGGGAATCAGGGGCAGGGAATCAGTGGCAGGGAATCAGAGGCGGGGAATCATAGCTGGCGAATTATACGAAGGGAATCAGAGTTGGGGAAACAGAGGCGGGGAATCAGATATGGGGAATCAGAGGTGGGGAATCAGGGGCAGGGAATCAGTGGCAGGGAATCAGACGCGGGGAATCAGAGACGGGGAATCAGAGGCAGGGAATCAGACACGGGGAATCAGAGGCGGGGAATCAGAGATGGGGAATCAGAGGCGGGGAATCAGAGGCAGGGAAT
Organism: Narcine bancroftii; assembly: GCF_036971445.1. Lineage (NCBI taxonomy): Eukaryota > Metazoa > Chordata > Chondrichthyes > Torpediniformes > Narcinidae > Narcine > Narcine bancroftii. The sequence continues at coordinate 105,554,789 of NC_091474.1, read as the reverse complement.
CAGAGGCCGGGAATCAGATGCTGGGAATAAGAGGCCGGGAATCAGAGGTGGGGAAACAGAGGCGGGGAGTCAGATATGGGGAATCAGAGGTGGGGAATCAGAGGCGGGGAATCAGTGGCAGGGAATCAGAGGCCGGGAATAAAAGGCGGGGAATCAAAGCTGGGGAATCAGAGGCGGGGAATCAGAGTTGGGGAATCAGAGGAGGGGAATCAGATATGGGGAAACAGAGGCCGGGAATCAGAGGCAGGGAAACAGAGGCGGGGAATCAGATATGGGAAATCAGAGGTGGGGAATTAGAGGTTGCGAATCAGAGTCGGGATATCAGAGGCGGGGAATCAGAGGCAGGGAATCGGATGTGCGGAATCAGCGATGGGGAATCAGAGGTGGGGATTCAGAGGTGGTGAATCAGAGAAGGGGAATCAGAGGCTGGGAATCAGAGGCAGGGAATCAAACGCAGGGAATCAGAGGCGGGGAATCATAGCTGGCGAATTAGAGGAGGGGAATCAGAGTTGGGGAATCAGAGGCGGGGAATCAGATATGGGGAAACAGAGGCGGGGAATCAGAGGCGGGGAAACAGAGGCGGGGAATCAGATATGGGGAATCAGAGGTGGGGAATCAGAGGCAGGGAATCAGATGTGCGGAATCAGAGATGGGGAATCAGAGGCAGGGAATCAGAATCAGAAGCAGGGAATCAGAGGCCGGGAATCAGAGGCCGGAATCAGATGCTGGGAATCAGAGGCCTGGAATCAGAGGCGGGGAATCAGAGGCAGGGAATCAGATGCGGGGAATCAGAGGCGGGGAATCAGAGCTGGGGAATCAGAGGCAGGGTATTAGAGTTGGGGAATCAGAGGCGGGGAATCAGATATGGGGAAACAGAGGTGGGGAATCAGAGGCGGGGAAACAGAGGCAGGGAATCAGATATGGGGAATCAGAGGCGGGGAATCAGAGGTGGGGAATCATAGGCAGGTAATCGGATGTGCGGAATCAGAGATGGGGAATCAGAGGCCGGGAATCAGAGGTGGTGAATCAGATATGGGGAATCAGAGGCGGGGAATCAGAGGCAGGGAATCAGACGCGGGGAATCAGAGGTGGGCAATCAGAGGCGGGGAATCAGATATGGGGAATCAGAGGTGGGGAATCAGAGGCGGGGAAACAGGCGGGGAATCAGATATGGGGAATCAGAGGTGGGACATCAGAGGTTGTGAATCACAGATGGGGAATTAGAGGCGGGGAATCAGAGGCAGGGAATCAGACGCGTGGAATCAGAGGCGGGGATTCAGAGCTGGGGAATCAGAAGCGGGGAATCAGAGTTGGGGAATCAGAGGCGGGGAATCAGATATGGGGAATCAGAGGCAGGGAATCAGAGTCGGGGAATCAGAGGCAGGGAATCAGACGTGGGGAATCTGAGGCGGGGAATCAGAGCTGGGGAATCAGAGGTGGGGAATCAGAGTTGGGGAATCAGAGGCAGGGAATTGGATGTGCGGAATCAGAGATGGGGAATCAGAGGTGGGGAATCAGAGGCGGTGAATCAGAGATGGGGAATCAGAGGCGGGGAATCAGAGGCAGGAAATCAGACACGGGGATTCAGAGGCTGGGAATCAGACGGGGGGAATCAAAGGCGGGGAATCAGAGCTGGGGAATCTGAGGCAGGGAATCAGAGTTGGGGATTCAGAGGCGGGGAATCAGATATGGGGAAACAGAGGCGGGGAATCAGAGGCGGGAAAACAGAGGCGGGGAATTAGATATGGGGAATCAGAGGTGGGGAATCAGAGGTGGTGAATCAGTGGGGGAATCACAGGCGGGGAATCAGAGGCAGGGAATAGAACGCGGGGAATCAGAGGCAGGGAATCAGAGCTGGGGAATCAGAGGCGGGGAATCATAGTTGGGAATCAGAGGCGGGGAATCAGAGCTGGGGAATCAGAGGCGGGGAATCAGAGTTGGGGCATCAGAGGTGGGGAATTAGATATAGGGAAACAGAGGCGGGGAATCAGAGGCGGGGAAACAGAGGCGGGGAATCAGATATGGGGAATCAGAGGTGGGGAATCAGAGGCAGGGAATCAGATGTGCGGAATCAGAGATGGGGAATCAGAGGCAGGGAATCAGAATCAGAAGCGGGGAATCAGAGGCCGGGAATAAGAGGCAGGGAATCAGATGCTGGGAATAAGAGACCGGGAATCAGAGGTGGGGAATCAGAGTCCGGGAATCAGAGATGGGGATTCAGAGGCGGGGAATGAGATATGGAGAATCAGAGGCGGGGAATCAGAGGCGGGGAAACAGAGGTGGGGAATCAGATATGGGGAATCAGAGGTGGCGAATCAAAGGCGGTGAATCAGAGATGGGGAATCAGAGGCGGGGAATCAGAGGCAGGGAATCAGATGCGGGGAATCAGAGGCGGGGAATCGGAGCTGGCGAATCAGAGGCGGGGAATCAGAGGTGGGCAATCAGAGGCGGGGAATCAGATATGGGGAATCAGAGGCGGGGAATCAGAGGCGGGGAAACAGAGGCGGGGAATCAAATATAGGGAATCAGAGGTGGGGAATCAGAGGTTGTGAATCAGAGATGGGGAATCAAAGCGGGGAATCAGAGGCAGGGAATCAGACGCGGGGAATCAGAGGCGGGGATTCAGAGCTGGGGAATCAGAGGCGGGGAATCAGAGTTGGGGAATCAGAGTTGGGGAATCAGATATGGGGAATCAGAGGCGGGGAATCAGAGGCGGGGAAACAGAGGCGGGGAATCAGATATGGGGAATCAGACGTGGGGAATTAGATATAGGGAAACAGAGGCGGGGAATCAGAGGCGGGGAAACAGAGGCGGGGAAACAGAGGCGGGGAATCAGATATGGGGAATCAGAGGTGGGGAATCCGAGGTTGGGAATCAGAGGCAGGGAATCAGAGGCGGGGAATCAGAGGCGGGGAATCAGAGGAAGGGAATCAGATGTGCGGAATCGGAGATGGGGAATCAGAGGCAGGGAATCAGAGGCGGGGAATCAGAGGCGGGGAATCAGAGGCCGGTAATCAGATATGGGGAAACAGAGGCGGGGAATCCGAGGCGGGGAAACAGAGGCGGGGAATCAGATATGGGGAATCAGAGGTGGGGAATCAGAGGTTGGGAATCAGAGGCAGGGAATCAGAGGCTTGGAATCAGATGCAGGGAATCAGATGCGGGGAATCAGAGGCGGGGAATCAGAGCTGGGGAATCAGAGGTGGGGAATCAGATTTGGGGAATCAGAGGCGGGGACTTAGATATTGGGAAACAGAGGCGGGGAATCAGAGGCGGGGAAACCCAGGCGGGGAATCAGATATGGGGAATCAGAGGTGGGGAATCAGAGGCAAGGAATCAGATGTGCGGAATCAGAGATGGGGAATCAGAGGCAGGGAATCAGAATCAGAAGCAGTGAATCAGAGGCCGGGAATCAGAGGCCGGAATCAGAGGTGGGGAATCAGCGGCAGGGATTCAGATGCGGGGAATCAGAGGCGGGGAATCAGAGCTGGGGAATCAGAGGCGGGGTATTAGAGTTGGGGAATCAGAGGCGGGGAATCAGATATGGGGAAACAGAGGTGGGGAATCAGAGGCGGGGAAACAGAGGCAGGGAATCAGATATGGGGAATCAGAGGCGGGGAATCAGAGGCGGGGAAACAGAGGCGGGGAATCAGATATGGGGAATCAGAGGTGGGGCATCAGAGGTTGTGAATCACAGATGGGGAATCAGAGGCGGTGAATCAGAGGAAGGGAATCAGACGCGGGGAATCAGAGGCGGGGATTCAGAGCTGGGGAATCAGAGGCGGGGAATCAGAGTTGGGGAATCAGAGGCGGGGAATCAGATATGGGGAATCAGAGGCAGGGAATCAGAGGCGGGAAAACAGAGGCGGGGAATCAGATATGGGGAATCAGAGGCGGGGAATCAGAGGCAGGGAATCAGACACGGGGAATCAGAGGCGGGGAATCAGAGATGGGGAATCAGAGGCGGGGAATCAGAGGCAGGGAATCGGATGCCGGGAATCAGAGACGGGAAATCAGAGCTGGGGAATCAGAGGCGGGGAATCAGAGTTGGGGAATCAGAGGCGGCGAAGCAGATATGAGGAAATAGAGGCGGGGAATCAGATATGGGGAATCAGAGGCGGGGAATCAGATATGGGGAATCAGAGGCTGGGAATCAGAGGGGGGGAAACAGAGGCGGGGAATAAGTTATGGAGAATCAGAGGTGGGGAATCAGGGGCGGGGAATCAGTGGCAGGGAATCAGAGGCGGGGAATCAGAGGCGGGGAATCAAAGGAAGGGAATCAGACACGGGGAATCAGAGGTGGGGAATCAGAGATGGGGAATCAGAGGCGGGGAATCACAGGCAGGGAATCAGACGCGGGGAATCAGAGGCGGGGAACCAGAGCTGGGGAATCAGAGGTGTGGATTCAGAGTCGGGGAATCAGATGCAGGGAATCGGTTGTGCGGAATCAGAGATGGGGAATCAGATGTGGGGAATCAGAGGCAGTGAATCAGAGATGGGGAATCAGAGGCGGGGAATCAGAGGCAAGAAATCAGACGGGGATTCAGAGGCTGGGAATCAGACGGGGGGAATCAAAGGCGGGGAATCAGAGCTGGTGAATCAGAGGCAGGGAATCAGAGTTGGGGATTCAGAGGCGGGGAATCAGATATGGGGAAACAGAGGCGGGGAATGAGAGGCGGGCAAGCAGAGGCGGGGAATTAGATATGGGGAATCAGAGGTGGCGAATCAGAGGTGGTGAATCAGAGATGGGGAATCACAGGAGGGGAATCAGAGGCAGCGAATAGAACGCGGGGAATCAGAGGCAGGGAATCAGAGCTGGGGAATCAGAGGCGGGGAATCAGATATGGGGAAACAGAGGCGGGGAATCAGAGGCGGGGAAACAGAGGCGGGGAATCAGACATGGGGAATCGGTTGCGGGGTATCAGAGGCGGGGAATCAGAGCTGGGGAATCAGAGGCGGGGAATCAGAGTTGGGGCATCAGAGGTGGGGAATTAGATATGGGGAAACAGATGCGGGGAATCAGAGGCGGGGAAACAGAGGCGGGGAATCAGATATGGGGAATCAGAGGTGGGGAATCAGAGGCAGGGAATCAGATGTGCGGAATCAGAGATGGGGAATCAGAGGCAGGGAATCAGAATCAGAAGCGGGGAATCAGAGGCCGGGAATCAGAGGCCGGGAATCAGATGCTGGGAATAAGAGGCCGGGAATCAGAGGTGGGGAATCAGAGTCCGGGAATCAGAGATGGGGATTCAGAGGCGGGGAATGAGATATGGAGAATCAGAGGCGGGGAATCAGAGGCGGGGAATCAGAGGCAGGGAATCAGATGCGGGGATTCAGAGGCGGGGAATCAGAGCTGGCGAATCAGAGGCGGGGAATCAGAGGTGGGCAATCAGAGCCGGGGAATCAGATATGGGGAATCAGAGGCGGGGAATCAGAGGCGGGGAAACAGAGGCGGGGAATCAGATATGGGGAATCAGAGGTGGGGAATCAGAGGTTGTGAACCAGAGATGGGGAATCAAGGCGGGGAATCAGAGGGAGGGAATCAGACGCGGGGAATCAGAGGCGGGGTTTCAGAGCTGGGGAATCAGAGGCGGGGAATCAGAGTTGGGGAATCAGAGGCAGGGAATCAGATATGGGGAATCAGAGGCGGGGAATCAGAGGCGGGGAAACAGAGGCGGGGAATCAGATATGGGGAATCAGAGGTGGGGAATCAGGGGCAGGGAATCAGTGGCAGGGAATCAGAGGCGGGGAATCTGAGGCGGGGAATCAGAGGCAGGGAATCAGACATGGGGAATCAGAGGCGGGGAATCAGAGATGGCGAATCAGAGGCGGGGAATCAGAGGCAGGGAATCGGACGCCGGGAATCAGAGGCGGGGAATCAGAGTTGGGGAATCAGAGGCGGGGAACCAGAGTTGGGGAATCAGAGGCGGGGAATCAGATATGGGGAATCAGAGGTGGGGAATCAGGGGCAGGGAATCAGTGGCAGGGAATCAGAGGCGGGGAATCATAGCTGGCGAATTAGCGGAAGGGAATCAGAGTTGGGGAAACAGAGGCGGGGAATCAGATATGGGGAATCAGAGGTGGGGAATCAGGGGCAGGGAATCAGTGGCAGGGAATCAGACGCGGGGAATCAGAGACGGGGAATCAGAGGCAGGGAATCAGACACGGGGAATCAGAGGCGGGGAATCAGAGATGGGGAATCAGAGGCGGGGAATCAGAGGCAGGGAATCAGAGGCCGGGAATCAGATGCTGGGAATAAGAGGCCGGGAATCAGAGGTGGGGAAACAGAGGCGGGCAATCAGATATGGGGAATCAGAGGTGGGGAATCAGAGGCGGGGAATCAGTGGCAGGGAATCAGAGGCCGGGAATAAAAGGAGGGGAATCAAAGCTGGGGAATCAGAGGCGGGGAATCAGAGTTGGGGAATCAGAGGAGGGGAATCAGATATGGGGAAACAGAGGCCGGGAATCAGAGGCAGGGAAACAGAGGCGGGGAATCAGATATGGGAAATCAGAGGTGGGGAATTAGAGGTTGCGAATCAGAGGCGGGATATCAGAGGCGGGGAATCAGAGGCAGGGAATCGGATGTGCGGAATCAGAGATGGGGAATCAGTGGTGGGGATTCAGAGGTGGTGAATCAGAGAAGGGGAATCAGAGGCTGGGAATCAGAGGCAGGGAATCAGACGCAGGGAATCAGAGGCGGGGAATCATAGCTGGCGAATTAGAGGAGGGGAATCAGAGTTGGGGAATCAGAGGCGGGGAATCAGATATGGGGAAACAGAGGCGGGGAATCAGAGGCGGGGAAACAGAGGCGGGGAATCAGATATGGGGAATCAGTGGTGGGGAATCAGAGGCAGGGAATCAGATGTGCGGAATCAGAGATGGGGAATCAGAGGCAGGGAATCAGAATCAGAAGCAGGGAATCAGAGGCCGGGAATCAGAGGCCGGAATCAGATGCTGGGAATCAGAGGCCAGGAATCAGAGGCGGGGAATCAGAGGCAGGGAATCAGATGCGGGGAATCAGAGGCGGGAAATCAGAGCTGGGGAATCAGAGGCAGGGTATTAGAGTTGGGGAATCAGAGGCGGGGAATCAGATATGGGGAAACAGAGGTGGGGAATCAGAGGCGGGGAAACAGAGGCAGGGAATCAGATATGGGGAATCAGAGGCGGGGAATCAGAGGTGGGGAATCATAGGCAGGGAATCGGATGTGCGGAATCAGAGATGGGGAATCAGAGGCCGGGAATCAGAGGTGGTGAATCAGATATGGGGAATCAGAGGCGGGGAATCAGAGGCAGGGAATCAGACGCGGGGAATCAGAGGTGGGCAATCAGAGGCGGGGAATCAGATATGGGGAATCAGAGGTGGGGAATCAGAGGCGGGGAAACGGATGTGCGGAATCAGAGATGGGGAATCAGAGGTGGGGATTCAGAAGTGGTGAATGAGAGAAGGGGAATCAGAGGCTGGGAATCAGAGGCAGGGAATCAGACGCAGGGAATCAGAGGCGGGGAATCATAGCTGGCGAATTAGAGGAGGGGAATCAGAGTTTGGGAAACAGAGGCGGGGAATCAGATATGGGGAATCAGAGGTGGGGAATCAGGGGCAGGGAATCAGTGGCAGGGAATCAGAGGCGGGGAATCATAGCTGGCGAATTAGAGGAAGGGAATCAGAGTTGGGGAAACAGAGGCGGGGAATCAGATATGGGGAATCAGATATGGGGAATCAGAGGTGGGGAATCAGGGGCAGGGAATCAGAGGCAGGGAATCAGACACGGGGAATCAGAGGCGGGGAATCAGAGATGGGGAATCAGAGGCGGGGAATCAGAGGCAGGGAATCAGAGGCCGGGAATCAGATGCTGGGAATAAGAGGCCGGGAATCAGAGGTGGGGAAACAGAGGCGGGGAATCAGATATGGGGAATCAGAGGTGGGGAACCAGAGGCGGGGAATCAGTGGCAGGGAATCAGAGACCGGGAATAAAAGGCGGGGAATCAAAGCTGGGGAATCAGAGGCGGGGAATCAGAGTTGGGGAATCAGAGGAGGGGAATCAGACGCGGGGAATCAGAGGTGGGCAATCAGAGGCGGGGAATCAGATATGGGGAATCAGAGGTGGGGAATCAGAGGCGGGGAAACAGGCGGGGAAATCAGATATGGGGAATCAGAGGTGGGGCATCAGAGGTTGTGAATCACAGATGGGGAATTAGAGGCGGGGAATCAGAGGCAGGGAAACAGAGGCGGGGAATCAGGTATGGGAAATCAGAGGTGGGGAATTAGAGGTTGCGAATCAGAGGCGGGATATCAGAGGCGGGGAATCAGAGGCAGGGAATCGGATGTGCGGAATCAGAGATGGGGAATCAGAGGTGGGGATTCAGAGGTGGTGAATCAGAGAAGGGGAATCAGAGGCTGGGAATCAGAGGCAGGGAATCAGACGCAGGGAATCAGAGGCGGGGAATCATAGCTGGCGAATTAGAGGAGGGGAATCAGAGTTGGGGAATCAGAGGCGGGGAATCAGATATGGGGAAACAGAGGCGGGGAATCAGAGGCGGGGAAACAGAGGCGGGGAATCAGATATGGGGAATCAGAGGTGGGGAATCAGAGGCAGGGAATCAGATGTGCGGAATCGGAGATGGGGAATCAGAGGCAGGGAATCAGAATCAGAAGCAGGGAATCAGAGGCCGGGAATCAGAGGCCGGAATCAGATGCTGGGAATCAGAGGCCTGGAATCAGAGGCGGGGAATCAGAGGCAGGGAATCAGATGCGGGGAATCAGAGGCGGGGAATCAGAGCTGGGGAATCAGAGGCAGGGTATTAGAGTTGGGGAATCAGAGGCGGGGAATCAGATATGGGGAAACAGAGGTGGGGAATCAGAGGCGGGGAAACAGAGGCAGGGAATCAGATATGGGGAATCAGAGGCGGGGAATCAGAGGTGGGGAATCATAGGCAGGGAATCGGATGTGCGGAATCAGAGATGGGGAATCAGAGGCCGGGAATCAGAGGTGGTGAATCAGATATGGGGAATCAGAGGCGGGGAATCAGAGGCAGGGAATCAGACGCGGGGAATCAGAGGTGGGCAATCAGAGGCGGGGAATCAGAGGCGGTGAATCAGAGATGGGGAATCAGAGGCGGGGAATCAGAGGCAGGAAATCAGACACGGGGATTCAGAGGCTGGGAATCAGACGGGGGGAATCAAAGGTGGGGAATCAGAGCTGGGGAATCTGAGGCAGGGAATCAGAGTTGGGGATTCAGAGGCGGGGAATCAGATATGGGGAAACAGAGGCGGGGAATCAGAGGCGGGAAAACAGAGGCGGGGAATTAGATATGGGGAATCAGAGGTGGGGAATCAGAGGTGGTGAATCAGTGGGGGAATCACAGGCGGGGAATCAGAGGCAGGGAATAGAACGCGGGGAATCAGAGGCAGGGAATCAGAGCTGGGGAATCAGAGGCGGGGAATCATAGTTGGGAATCAGAGGCGGGGAATCAGATATGGGGAAACAGAGGCGGGGAATCAGAGGCGGGGAAACAGAGGCGGGGAATCAGATATGGGGAATCGGATGCAGGGAATCAGAGGCGGGGAATCAGAGCTGGGGAATCAGAGGCGGGGAATCAGAGTTGGGGCATCAGAGGTGGGGAATTAGATATAGGGAAACAGAGGCGGGGAATCAGAGGCGGGGAAACAGAGGCGGGGAATCAGATATGGGGAATCAGAGGTGGGGAATCAGAGGCAGGGAATCAGATGTGCGGAATCAGAGATGGGGAATCAGAGGCAGGGAATCAGAATCAGAAGCGGGGAATCAGAGGCCGGGAATAAGAGGCCGGGAATCAGATGCTGGGAATAAGAGGCCGGGAATCAGAGTGGGGAATCAGAGTCCGGGAATCAGAGATGGGGATTCAGAGGCGGGGAATGAGATATGGAGAATCAGAGGCGGGGAATCAGAGGCGGGGAAACAGAGGTGGGGAATCAGATATGGGGAATCAGAGGTGGCGAATCAAAGGCGGTGAATCAGAGATGGGGAATCAGAGGCGGGGAATCAGAGGCAGGGAATCAGATGCGGGGAATCAGAGGCGGGGAATCGGAGCTGGCGAATCAGAGGCGGGGAATCAGAGGTGGGCAATCAGAGGCGGGGAATCAGATATGGGGAATCAGAGGCGGGGAATCAGAGGCGGGGAAACAGAGGCGGGGAATCAAATATAGGGAATCAGAGGTGGGGAATCAGAGGTTGTGAATCAGAGATGGGGAATCAAGGCGGGGAATCAGAGGCAGGGAATCAGACACGGGGAATCAGAGGCGGGGATTCAGAGCTGGGGAATCAGAGGCGGGGAAACATAGCTGGCGAATTACAGGAGGGGAATCAGAGTTGGGGAATCAGAGGCGGGGAATCAGATATGGGGAAACAGAGGCGGGGAATCAGAGGCGGGGAAACAGAGGCGGGGAATCAGATATGGGGAATCAGAGGTGGGGAATCAGAGGCAGGGAATCAGATGTGCGGAATCAGAGATGGGGAATCAGAGGCAGGGAATCAGAATCAGAAGCAGGGAATCAGAGGCCGGGAATCAGAGGCCGGAATCAGATGCTGGGAATCAGAGGCCTGGAATCAGAGGCGGGGAATCAGAGGCAGGGAATCAGATGCGGGGAATCAGAGGCGGGGAATCAGAGCTGGGGAATCAGAGGCAGGGTATTAGAGTTGGGGAATCAGAGGCGGGGAATCAGATATGCGGAAACAGAGGTGGGGAATCAGAGGCGGGGAAACAGAGGCAGGGAATCAGATATGGGGAATCAGAGGCGGGGAATCAGAGGTGGGGAATCATAGGCAGGGAATCGGATGTGCGGAATCAGAGATGGGGAATCAGAGGCCGGGAATCAGAGGAGGTGAATCAGATATGGGGAATCACAGGCGGGGAATCAGAGGCAGGGAATCAGACGCGGGGAATCAGAGGTGGGCAATCAGAGGCGAAGAATCAGATATGGGGAATCAGAGGTGGGGAATCAGAGGCGGGGAAACAGGCGGGGAATCAGATATGGGGAATCAGAGGTGGGGCATCAGAGGTTGTGAATCACAGATGGGGAATTAGAGGCGGGGAATCAGAGGCAGGGAATCAGACGCGGGGAATCAGAGGCGGGGATTCACAGCTGGGGAATCAGAAGCGGGGAATCAGAGTTGGGGAATCAGAGGCGGGGAATCAGATATGGGGAATCAGAGGCAGGGAATCAGAGGCGGGGAATCAGAGGCAGGGAATCAGACGTGGGGAATCTGAGGCGGGGAATCAGAGCTGGGGAATCAGAGGTGGGGAATCAGAGTTGGGGAATCAGAGGCAGGGAATTGGATGTGCGGAATCAGAGATGGGGAATCAGAGGTGGGGAATCAGAGGCGGTGAATCAGAGATGGGGAATCAGAGGCGGGGAATCAGAGGCAGGAAATCAGACACGGGGATTCAGAGGCTGGGAATCAGACGGGGGGAATCAAAGGCGGGGAATCAGAGCTGGGGAATCTGAGGCAGGGAATCAGAGTTGGGGATTCAGAGGCGGGGAATCAGATATGGGGAAACAGAGGCGGGGAATCAGAGGCGGGAAAACAGAGGCGGGGAATTAGATATGGGGAATCAGAGGTGGGGAATCAGAGGTGGTGAATCAGTGGGGGAATCACAGGCGGGGAATCAGAGGCAGGGAATAGAACGCGGGGAATCAGAGGCAGGGAATCAGAGCTGGGGAATCAGAGGCGGGGAATCATAGTTGGGAATCAGAGGCGGGGAATCAGATATGGGGAAACAGAGGCGGGGAATCAGAGGCGGGGAAACAGAGGCGGGGAATCAGATATGGGGAATCGGATGCAGGGAATCAGAGGCGGGGAATCAGAGCTGGGGAATCAGAGGCGGGGAATCAGAGTTGGGGCATCAGAGGTGGGGAATTAGATATAGGGAAACAGAGGCGGGGAATCAGAGGCGGGGAAACAGAGGCGGGGAATCAGATATGGGGAATCAGAGGTGGGGAATCAGAGGCAGGGAATCAGATGTGCGGAATCAGAGATGGGGAATCAGAGTCAAGGAATCAGAATCAGAAGCGGGGAATCAGAGGCCGGGAATAAGAGGCAGGGAATCAGATGCTGGGAATAAGAGACCGGGAATCAGAGGTGGGGAATCAGAGTCCGGGAATCGGAGATGGGGATTCAGAGGCGGGGAATGAGATATGGAGAATCAGAGGTGGGGAATCAGAGGCGGGGAAACAGAGGTGGGGAATCAGATATGGGGAATCAGAGGTGGCGAATCAAAGGCGGTGAATCAGAGATGGGTAATCAGAGGCGGGGAATCAGAGGCAGGGAATCAGATGCGGGGAATCAGAGGCGGGGAATCGGAGCTGGCGAATCAGAGGCGGGGAATCAGAGGTGGGCAATCAGAGGCGGGGAATCAGATATGGGGAATCAGAGGCGGGGAATCAGAGGCGGGGAAACAGAGGCGGGGAATCAAATATAGGGAATCAGAGGTGGGGAATCAGAGGTTGTGAATCAGAGATGGGGAATCAAAGCGGGGAATCAGAGGCAGGGAATCAGACGCGGGGAATCAGAGGCGGGGATTCAGAGCTGGGGAATCAGAGGCGGGGAATCAGAGGCGGGGAAACAGAGGCGGGGAATCAGATATGGGGAATCAGAGGTGGGGAATTAGATATAGGGAAACAGAGGCGGGGAATCAGAGGCGGGGAAACAGAGGCGGGGAAACAGAGGCGGGGAATCAGATATGGGGAATCAGAGGTGGGGAATCCGAGGTTGGGAATCAGAGGCAGGGAATCAGAGGCGGGGAATCAGAGGTGGGGAATCAGAGGAAGGGAATCAGATGTGCGGAATCGGAGATGGGGAATCAGAGGCAGGGAATCAGAGGCGGGGAATCAGAGGCGGGGAATCAGAGGCCGGTAATCAGATATGGGGAAACAGAGGCGGGGAATCCGAGGCGGGGAAACAGAGGCGGGGAATCAGATATGGGGAATCAGAGGTGGGGAATCAGAGGTTGGGAATCAGAGGCAGGGAATCAGAGGCTTGGAATCAGATGCAGGGAATCAGATGCGGGGAATCAGAGGCGGGGAATCAGAGCTGGGGAATCAGAGGTGGGGAATCAGATTTGGGGAATCAGAGGCGGGGACTTAGATATTGGGAAACAGAGGCGGGGAATCAGAGGCGGGGGAAACCCAGGCGGGGAATCAGATATGGGGAATCAGAGGTGGGGAATCAGAGGCAAGGAATCAGATGTGCGGAATCAGAGATGGGGAATCAGAGGCAGGGAATCAGAATCAGAAGCAGGGAATCAGAGGCCGGGAATCAGAGGCCGGAATCAGAGGTCGGGAATCAGCGGCAGGGAATCAGATGCGGGGAATCAGAGGCGGGGAATCAGAGCTGGGGAATCAGAGGCGGGGTATTAGAGTTGGGGAATCAGAGGCGGGGAATCAGGTATGGGGAAACAGAGGTGGGGAATCAGAGGCGGGGAAACAGAGGCAGGGAATCAGATATGGGGAATCAGAGGCGGGGAATCAGAGGTGGGGAATCATAGGCAGGGAATCGGATGTGCGGAATCAGAGATGGGGAATCAGAGGCCGGGAATCAGAGGTGGTGAATCAGAGATGGGGAATCAGAGGCGGGGAATCAGAGGCAGGGAATCAGACGCGGGGAATCAGAGGTGGGCAATCAGAGGCGGGGAATCAGATATGGGGAATCAGAGGCGGGGAATCAGAGGCGGGGAAACAGAGGCGGGGAATCAGATATGGGGAATCAGAGGTGGGGCATCAGAGGTTGTGAATCACAGATGGGGAATCAGAGGCGGGGAATCAGAGGCAGGGAATCAGACGCGGGGAATCAGAGGCGGGGATTCAGAGCTGGGGAATCAGAGGCGGGGAATCAGAGTTGGGGAATCAGAGGCGGGGAATCAGATATGGGGAATCAGAGGCAGGGAATCAGAGGCGGGAAAACAGAGGCGGGGAATCAGATATGGGGAATCAGAGGCGGGGAATCAGAGGCAGGGAATCAGACACGGGGAATCAGAGGCGGGGAATCAGAGATGGGGAATCAGAGGCGGGGAATCAGAGGCAGGGAATCGGATGCCGGGAATCAGAGACGGGAAATCAGAGCTGGGGAATCAGAGGCGGGGAATCAGAGTTGGGGAATCAGAGGCGGCGAAGCAGATATGAGGAAATAGAGGCGGGGAATCAGATATGGGGAATCAGAGGCGGGGAATCAGATATGGGGAATCAGAGGCTGGGAATCAGAGGGGGGGAAACAGAGGCGGGGAATAAGATATGGAGAATCAGAGGTGGGGAATCAGGGGCGGGGAATCAGTGGCAGGGAATCAGAGGCGGGGAATCAGAGGCGGGGAATCAAAGGAAGGGAATCAGACACGGGGAATCAGAGGTGGGGAATCAGAGATGGGGAATCAGAGGCGGGGAATCACAGGCAGGGAATCAGACGCGGGGAATCAGAGGCGGGGAATCAGAGCTGGGGAATCAGAGGTGTGGATTCAGAGTCGGGGAATCAGAGGCAGGGAATCGGTTGTGCGGAATCAGAGATGGGGAATCAGATGTGGGGAATCAGAGGCAGTGAATCAGAGATGGGGAATCAGAGGCGGGGAATCAGAGGCAAGAAATCAGACGGGGATTCAGAGGCTGGGAATCAGACGGGGGGAATCAAAGGCGGGGAATCAGAGCTGGTGAATCAGAGGCAGGGAATCAGAGTTGGGGATTCAGAGGCGGGGAATCAGATATGGGGAAACAGAGGCGGGGAATGAGAGGCGGGCAAGCAGAGGCGGGGAATTAGATATGGGGAATCAGAGGTGGGGAATCAGAGGTGGTGAATCAGAGATGGGGAATCACAGGAGGGGAATCAGAGTTGGGGCATCAGAGGTGGGGAATTAGATATGGGGAAACAGATGCGGGGAATCAGAGGCGGGGAAACAGAGGCGGGGAATCAGATATGGGGAATCAGAGGTGGGGAATCAGAGGCAGGGAATCAAATGTGCGGAATCAGAGATGGGGAATCAGAGGCAGGGAATCAGAATCAGAAGCGGGGAATCAGAGGCCGGGAATCAGAGGCCGGGAATCAGATGCTGGGAATAAGAGGCCGGGAATCAGAGGTGGGGAATCAGAGTCCGGGAATCAGAGATGGGGATTCAGAGGCGGGGAATGAGATATGGAGAATCAGAGGCGGGGAATCAGAGGCGGGGAAACAGAGGTGGGGAATCCGATATGGAGAATCAGAGGTGGGGAATCAAAGGCGGTGAATCAGAGATGGGGAATCAGAGGCGGGGAATCAGAGGCAGGGAATCAGATGCGGGGATTCAGAGGCGGGGAATCAGAGCTGGCGAATCAGAGGCGGGGAATCAGAGGTGGGCAATCAGAGCCGGGGAATCAGATATGGGAAATCAGAGGCGGGGAATCAGAGGCGGGGAAACAGAGGCGGGGAATCAGATATGGGGAATCAGAGGTGGGGAATCAGAGGTTGTGAACCAGAGATGGGGAATCAAGGCGGGGAATCAGAGGGAGGGAATCAGACGCGGGGAATCAGAGGCGGGGTTTCAGAGCTGGGGAATCAGAGGCGGGGAATCAGAGTTGGGGAATCAGAGGCAGGGAATCAGATATGGGGAATCAGAGGCGGGGAATCAGAGGCGGGGAAACAGAGGCGGGGAATCAGATATGGGGAATCAGAGGTGGGGAATCAGGGGCAGGGAATCAGTAGCAGGGAATCACAGGCGGGGAATCTGAGGCGGGGAATCAGAGGCAGGGAATCAGACATGGGGAATCAGAGGCGGGGAATCAGAGATGGCGAATCAGAGGCGGGGAATCAGAGGCAGGGAATCGGATGCCGGGAATCAGAGGCGGGGAATCAGAGTTGGGGAATCAGAGGCGGGGAATCAGAGTTGGGGAATCAGAGGCGGGGAATCCGATATGGGGAAATAGAGGCGGGGAATCAGATATGGGGAATCAGAGGTGTGGAATCAGAGGTTGGGAATCAGAGGCAGGGAATCAGAGGCGGGGAAACAGAGGCGGGGAATCAGATATGGGGAATCAGAGGTGGCAAATCAAAGGCGGTGAAACAGAGATGGGGAATCAGGGCAGGGAATCAGAGGCAGGGAATCAGAGCTGGGGAAACAGAGGCGGGGAATCAGATATGGGGAATCAGAGGTGGGGAATCAGGGGCGGGGAATCAGTGGCAGGGAATCAGAGCTGGGGAATCAGAGCTGGGGAATCAGAGCTGGGGAAACAGAGGCGGGGAATCAGATATGGGGAATCAGATGTGCGGAATCAGAGATGGGGAATCAGAGGCAGGGAATCAGAATCAGAAGCGGGGAATCAGAGGCCGGGAATAAGAGGCAGGGAATCAGATGCTGGGAATAAGAGACCGGGAATCAGAGGTGGGGAATCAGAGTCCGGGAATCAGAGATGGGGATTCAGAGGCGGGGAATGAGATATGGAGAATCAGAGGTGGGGAATCAGAGGCAGGGAATCAGATGTGCGGAATCAGAGATGGGGAATCAGAGGCAGGGAATCAGAATCAGAAGCAGGGAATCAGAGGCCGGGAATCAGAGGCCGGAATCAGATGCTGGGAATCAGAGGCCTGGAATCAGAGGCGGGGAATCAGAGGCAGGGAATCAGATGCGGGGAATCAGAGGCGGGGAATCAGAGCTGGGGAATCAGAGGCAGGGTATTAGAGTTGGGGAATCAGAGGCGGGGAATCAGATATGCGGAAACAGAGGTGGGGAATCAGAGGCGGGGAAACAGAGGCAGGGAATCAGATATGGGGAATCAGAGGCGGGGAATCAGAGGTGGGGAATCATAGGCAGGGAATCGGATGTGCGGAATCAGAGATGGGGAATCAGAGGCCGGGAATCAGAGGAGGTGAATCAGATATGGGGAATCACAGGCGGGGAATCAGAGGCAGGGAATCAGACGCGGGGAATCAGAGGTGGGCAATCAGAGGCGGGGAATCAGATATGGGGAATCAGAGGTGGGGAATCAGAGGCGGGGAAACAGGCGGGGAATCAGATATGGGGAATCAGAGGTGGGGCATCAGAGGTTGTGAATCACAGATGGGGAATTAGAGGCGGGGAATCAGAGGCAGGGAATCAGACGCGGGGAATCAGAGGCGGGGATTCAGAGCTGGGGAATCAGAAGCGGGGAATCAGAGTTGGGGAATCAGAGGCGGGGAATCAGATATGGGGAATCAGAGGCAGGGAATCAGAGGCGGGGAATCAGAGGCAGGGAATCAGACGTGGGGAATCTGAGGCGGGGAATCAGAGCTGGGGAATCAGAGGTGGGGAATCAGAGTTGGGGAATCAGAGGCAGGGAATTGGATGTGCGGAATCAGAGATGGGGAATCAGAGGTGGGGAATCAGAGGCGGTGAATCAGAGATGGGGAATCAGAGGCGGGGAATCAGAGGCAGGAAATCAGACACGGGGATTCAGAGGCTGGGAATCAGACGGGGGGAATCAAAGGCGGGGAATCAGAGCTGGGGAATCTGAGGCAGGGAATCAGAGTTGGGGATTCAGAGGCGGGGAATCAGATATGGGGAAACAGAGGCGGGGAATCAGAGGCGGGAAAACAGAGGCGGGGAATTAGATATGGGGAATCAGAGGTGGGGAATCAGAGGTGGTGAATCAGTGGGGGAATCACAGGCGGGGAATCAGAGGCAGGGAATAGAACGCGGGGAATCAGAGGCAGGGAATCAGAGCTGGGGAATCAGAGGCGGGGAATCATAGTTGGGAATCAGAGGCGGGGAATCAGATATGGGGAAACAGAGGCGGGGAATCAGAGGCGGGGAAACAGAGGCGGGGAATCAGATATGGGGAATCGGATGCAGGGAATCAGAGGCGGGGAATCAGAGCTGGGGAATCAGAGGCGGGGAATCAGAGTTGGGGCATCAGAGGTGGGGAATTAGATATAGGGAAACAGAGGCGGGGAATCAGAGGCGGGGAAACAGAGGCGGGGAATCAGATATGGGGAATCAGAGGTGGGGAATCAGAGGCAGGGAATCAGATGTGCGGAATCAGAGATGGGGAATCAGAGTCAAGGAATCAGAATCAGAAGCGGGGAATCAGAGGCCGGGAATAAGAGGCAGGGAATCAGATGCTGGGAATAAGAGACCGGGAATCAGAGGTGGGGAATCAGAGTCCGGGAATCAGAGATGGGGATTCAGAGGCGGGGAATGAGATATGGAGAATCAGAGGTGGGGAATCAGAGGCGGGGAAACAGAGGTGGGGAATCAGATATGGGGAATCAGAGGTGGCGAATCAAAGGCGGTGAATCAGAGATGGGTAATCAGAGGCGGGGAATCAGAGGCAGGGAATCAGATGCGGGGAATCAGAGGCGGGGAATCGGAGCTGGCGAATCAGAGGCGGGGAATCAGAGGTGGGCAATCAGAGGCGGGGAATCAGATATGGGGAATCAGAGGCGGGGAATCAGAGGCGGGGAAACAGAGGCGGGGAATCAAATATAGGGAATCAGAGGTGGGGAATCAGAGGTTGTGAATCAGAGATGGGGAATCAAAGCGGGGAATCAGAGGCAGGGAATCAGACGCGGGGAATCAGAGGCGGGGATTCAGAGCTGGGGAATCAGAGGCGGGGAATCAGAGGCGGGGAAACAGAGGCGGGGAATCAGATATGGGGAATCAGAGGTGGGGAATTAGATATAGGGAAACAGAGGCGGGGAATCAGAGGCGGGGAAACAGAGGCGGGGAAACAGAGGCGGGGAATCAGATATGGGGAATCAGAGGTGGGGAATCCGAGGTTGGGAATCAGAGGCAGGGAATCAGAGGCGGGGAATCAGAGGTGGGGAATCAGAGGAAGGGAATCAGATGTGCGGAATCGGAGATGGGGAATCAGAGGCAGGGAATCAGAGGCGGGGAATCAGAGGCGGGGAATCAGAGGCCGGTAATCAGATATGGGGAAACAGAGGCGGGGAATCCGAGGCGGGGAAACAGAGGCGGGGAATCAGATATGGGGAATCAGAGGTGGGGAATCAGAGGTTGGGAATCAGAGGCAGGGAATCAGAGGCTTGGAATCAGATGCAGGGAATCAGATGCGGGGAATCAGAGGCGGGGAATCAGAGCTGGGGAATCAGAGGTGGGGAATCAGATTTGGGGAATCAGAGGCGGGGACTTAGATATTGGGAAACAGAGGCGGGGAATCAGAGGCGGGGGAAACCCAGGCGGGGAATCAGATATGGGGAATCAGAGGTGGGGAATCAGAGGCAAGGAATCAGATGTGCGGAATCAGAGATGGGGAATCAGAGGCAGGGAATCAGAATCAGAAGCAGGGAATCAGAGGCCGGGAATCAGAGGCCGGAATCAGAGGTCGGGAATCAGCGGCAGGGAATCAGATGCGGGGAATCAGAGGCGGGGAATCAGAGCTGGGGAATCAGAGGCGGGGTATTAGAGTTGGGGAATCAGAGGCGGGGAATCAGATATGGGGAAACAGAGGTGGGGAATCAGAGGCGGGGAAACAGAGGCAGGGAATCAGATATGGGGAATCAGAGGCGGGGAATCAGAGGTGGGGAATCATAGGCAGGGAATCGGATGTGCGGAATCAGAGATGGGGAATCAGAGGCCGGGAATCAGAGGTGGTGAATCAGAGATGGGGAATCAGAGGCGGGGAATCAGAGGCAGGGAATCAGACGCGGGGAATCAGAGGTGGGCAATCAGAGGCGGGGAATCAGATATGGGGAATCAGAGGCGGGGAATCAGAGGCGGGGAAACAGAGGCGGGGAATCAGATATGGGGAATCAGAGGTGGGGCATCAGAGGTTGTGAATCACAGATGGGGAATCAGAGGCGGGGAATCAGAGGCAGGGAATCAGACGCGGGGAATCAGAGGCGGGGATTCAGAGCTGGGGAATCAGAGGCGGGGAATCAGAGTTGGGGAATCAGAGGCGGGGAATCAGATATGGGGAATCAGAGGCAGGGAATCAGAGGCGGGAAAACAGAGGCGGGGAATCAGATATGGGGAATCAGAGGCGGGGAATCAGAGGCAGGGAATCAGACACGGGGAATCAGAGGCGGGGAATCAGAGATGGGGAATCAGAGGCGGGGAATCAGAGGCAGGGAATCGGATGCCGGGAATCAGAGACGGGAAATCAGAGCTGGGGAATCAGAGGCGGGGAATCAGAGTTGGGGAATCAGAGGCGGCGAAGCAGATATGAGGAAATAGAGGCGGGGAATCAGATATGGGGAATCAGAGGCGGGGAATCAGATATGGGGAATCAGAGGCTGGGAATCAGAGGGGGGGAAACAGAGGCGGGGAATAAGATATGGAGAATCAGAGGTGGGGAATCAGGGGCGGGGAATCAGTGGCAGGGAATCAGAGGCGGGGAATCAGAGGCGGGGAATCAAAGGAAGGGAATCAGACACGGGGAATCAGAGGTGGGGAATCAGAGATGGGGAATCAGAGGCGGGGAATCACAGGCAGGGAATCAGACGCGGGGAATCAGAGGCGGGGAATCAGAGCTGGGGAATCAGAGGTGTGGATTCAGAGTCGGGGAATCAGAGGCAGGGAATCGGTTGTGCGGAATCAGAGATGGGGAATCAGATGTGGGGAATCAGAGGCAGTGAATCAGAGATGGGGAATCAGAGGCGGGGAATCAGAGGCAAGAAATCAGACGGGGATTCAGAGGCTGGGAATCAGACGGGGGGAATCAAAGGCGGGGAATCAGAGCTGGTGAATCAGAGGCAGGGAATCAGAGTTGGGGATTCAGAGGCGGGGAATCAGATATGGGGAAACAGAGGCGGGGAATGAGAGGCGGGCAAGCAGAGGCGGGGAATTAGATATGGGGAATCAGAGGTGGGGAATCAGAGGTGGTGAATCAGAGATGGGGAATCACAGGAGGGGAATCAGAGGCAGCGAATAGAACGCGGGGAATCAGAGGCAGGGAATCAGAGCTGGGGAATCAGAGGCGGGGAATCAGATATGGGGAAACAGAGGCGGGGAATCAGAGGCGGGGAAACAGAGGCGGGGAATCAGACATGGGGAATCGGTTGTGGGGAATCAGAGGCGGGGAATCAGAGCTGGGGAATCAGAGGCGGGGAATCAGAGTTGGGGCATCAGAGGTGGGGAATTAGATATGGGGAAACAGATGCGGGGAATCAGAGGCGGGGAAACAGAGGCGGGGAATCAGATATGGGGAATCAGAGGTGGGGAATCAGAGGCAGGGAATCAGATGTGCGGAATCAGAGATGGGGAATCAGAGGCAGGGAATCAGAATCAGAAGCGGGGAATCAGAGGCCGGGAATCAGAGGCCGGGAATCAGATGCTGGGAATAAGAGGCCGGGAATCAGAGGTGGGGAATCAGAGTCCGGGAATCAGAGATGGGGATTCAGAGGCGGGGAATGAGATATGGAGAATCAGAGGCGGGGAATCAGAGGCGGGGAAACAGAGGTGGGGAATCCGATATGGAGAATCAGAGGTGGGGAATCAAAGGCGGTGAATCAGAGATGGGGAATCAGAGGCGGGGAATCAGAGGCAGGGAATCAGATGCGGGGATTCAGAGGCGGGGAATCAGAGCTGGCGAATCAGAGGCGGGGAATCAGAGGTGGGCAATCAGAGCCGGGGAATCAGATATGGGAAATCAGAGGCGGGGAATCAGAGGCGGGGAAACAGAGGCGGGGAATCAGATATGGGGAATCAGAGGTGGGGAATCAGAGGTTGTGAACCAGAGATGGGGAATCAAGGCGGGGAATCAGAGGGAGGGAATCAGACGCGGGGAATCAGAGGCGGGGTTTCAGAGCTGGGGAATCAGAGGCGGGGAATCAGAGTTGGGGAATCAGAGGCAGGGAATCAGATATGGGGAATCAGAGGCGGGGAATCAGAGGCGGGGAAACAGAGGCGGGGAATCAGATATGGGGAATCAGAGGTGGGGAATCAGGGGCAGGGAATCAGTAGCAGGGAATCACAGGCGGGGAATCTGAGGCGGGGAATCAGAGGCAGGGAATCAGACATGGGGAATCAGAGGCGGGGAATCAGAGATGGCGAATCAGAGGCGGGGAATCAGAGGCAGGGAATCGGATGCCGGGAATCAGAGGCGGGGAATCAGAGTTGGGGAATCAGAGGCGGGGAATCAGAGTTGGGGAATCAGAGGCGGGGAATCCGATATGGGGAAATAGAGGCGGGGAATCAGATATGGGGAATCAGAGGTGTGGAATCAGAGGTTGGGAATCAGAGGCAGGGAATCAGAGGCGGGGAAACAGAGGCGGGGAATCAGATATGGGGAATCAGAGGTGGCAAATCAAAGGCGGTGAAACAGAGATGGGGAATCAGGGCAGGGAATCAGAGGCAGGGAATCAGAGCTGGGGAAACAGAGGCGGGGAATCAGATATGGGGAATCAGAGGTGGGGAATCAGGGGCGGGGAATCAGTGGCAGGGAATCAGAGCTGGGGAATCAGAGCTGGGGAATCAGAGCTGGGGAAACAGAGGCGGGGAATCAGATATGGGGAATCAGATGTGCGGAATCAGAGATGGGGAATCAGAGGCAGGGAATCAGAATCAGAAGCGGGGAATCAGAGGCCGGGAATAAGAGGCAGGGAATCAGATGCTGGGAATAAGAGACCGGGAATCAGAGGTGGGGAATCAGAGTCCGGGAATCAGAGATGGGGATTCAGAGGCGGGGAATGAGATATGGAGAATCAGAGGCGGGGAATCAGAGGCGGGGAAACAGAGGTGGGGAATCAGATATGGGGAATCAGAGGTGGCGAATCAAAGGCGGTGAATCAGAGATGGGGAATCAGAGGCGGGGAATCAGAGGCAGGGAATCAGATGCGGGGAATCAGAGGCGGGGAATCGGAGCTGGCGAATCAGAGGCGGGGAATCAGAGGTGGGCAATCAGAGGCGGGGAATCAGATATGGGGAATCAGAGGCGGGGAATCAGAGGCGGGGAAACAGAGGCGGGGAATCAAATATAGGGAATCAGAGGTGGGGAATCAGAGGTTGTGAATCAGAGATGGGGAATCAAAGCGGGGAATCAGAGGCAGGGAATCAGACGCGGGGAATCAGAGGCGGGGATTCAGAGCTGGGGAATCAGAGGCGGGGAATCAGAGTTGGGGAATCAGAGTTGGGGAATCAGATATGGGGAATCAGAGGCGGGGAATCAGAGGCGGGGAAACAGAGGCGGGGAATCAGATATGGGGAATCAGACGTGGGGAATTAGATATAGGGAAACAGAGGCGGGGAATCAGAGGCGGGGAAACAGAGGCGGGGAAACAGAGGCGGGGAATCAGATATGGGGAATCAGAGGTGGGGAATCCGAGGTTGGGAATCAGAGGCAGGGAATCAGAGGCGGGGAATCAGAGGCGGGGAATCAGAGGAAGGGAATCAGATGTGCGGAATCGGAGATGGGGAATCAGAGGCAGGGAATCAGAGGCGGGGAATCAGAGGCGGGGAATCAGAGGCCGGTAATCAGATATGGGGAAACAGAGGCGGGGAATCCGAGGCGGGGAAACAGAGGCGGGGAATCAGATATGGGGAATCAGAGGTGGGGAATCAGAGGTTGGGAATCAGAGGCAGGGAATCAGAGGCTTGGAATCAGATGCAGGGAATCAGATGCGGGGAATCAGAGGCGGGGAATCAGAGCTGGGGAATCAGAGGTGGGGAATCAGATTTGGGGAATCAGAGGCGGGGACTTAGATATTGGGAAACAGAGGCGGGGAATCAGAGGCGGGGAAACCCAGGCGGGGAATCAGATATGGGGAATCAGAGGTGGGGAATCAGAGGCAAGGAATCAGATGTGCGGAATCAGAGATGGGGAATCAGAGGCAGGGAATCAGAATCAGAAGCAGTGAATCAGAGGCCGGGAATCAGAGGCCGGAATCAGAGGTGGGGAATCAGCGGCAGGGATTCAGATGCGGGGAATCAGAGGCGGGGAATCAGAGCTGGGGAATCAGAGGCGGGGTATTAGAGTTGGGGAATCAGAGGCGGGGAATCAGATATGGGGAAACAGAGGTGGGGAATCAGAGGCGGGGAAACAGAGGCAGGGAATCAGATATGGGGAATCAGAGGCGGGGAATCAGAGGTGGGGAATCATAGGCAGGGAATCGGATGTGCGGAATCAGAGATGGGGAATCAGAGGCCGGGAATCAGAGGTGGTGAATCAGAGATGGGGAATCAGAGGCGGGGAATCAGAGGCAGGGAATCAGACGCGGGGAATCAGAGGTGGGCAATCAGAGGCGGGGAATCAGATATGGGGAATCAGAGGCGGGGAATCAGAGGCGGGGAAACAGAGGCGGGGAATCAGATATGGGGAATCAGAGGTGGGGCATCAGAGGTTGTGAATCACAGATGGGGAATCAGAGGCGGTGAATCAGAGGAAGGGAATCAGACGCGGGGAATCAGAGGCGGGGATTCAGAGCTGGGGAATCAGAGGCGGGGAATCAGAGTTGGGGAATCAGAGGCGGGGAATCAGATATGGGGAATCAGAGGCAGGGAATCAGAGGCGGGAAAACAGAGGCGGGGAATCAGATATGGGGAATCAGAGGCGGGGAATCAGAGGCAGGGAATCAGACACGGGGAATCAGAGGCGGGGAATCAGAGATGGGGAATCAGAGGCGGGGAATCAGAGGCAGGGAATCGGATGCCGGGAATCAGAGACGGGAAATCAGAGCTGGGGAATCAGAGGCGGGGAATCAGAGTTGGGGAATCAGAGGCGGCGAAGCAGATATGAGGAAATAGAGGCGGGGAATCAGATATGGGGAATCAGAGGCGGGGAATCAGATATGGGGAATCAGAGGCTGGGAATCAGAGGGGGGGAAACAGAGGCGGGGAATAAGATATGGAGAATCAGAGGTGGGGAATCAGGGGTGGGGAATCAGTGGCAGGGAATCAGAGGCGGGGAATCAGAGGCGGGGAATCAAAGGAAGGGAATCAGACACGGGGAATCAGAGGTGGGGAATCAGAGATGGGGAATCAGAGGCGGGGAATCACAGGCAGGGAATCAGACGCGGGGAATCAGAGGCGGGGAACCAGAGCTAGGGAATCAGAGGTGTGGATTCAGAGTCGGGGAATCAGATGCAGGGAATCGGTTGTGCGGAATCAGAGATGGGGTATCAGATGTGGGGAATCAGAGGCAGTGAATCAGAGATGGGGAATCAGAGGCGGGGAATCAGAGGCAAGAAATCAGACGGGGATTCAGAGGCTGGGAATCAGACGGGGGGAATCAAAGGCGGGGAATCAGAGCTGGTGAATCAGAGGCAGGGAATCAGAGTTGGGGATTCAGAGGCGGGGAATCAGATATGGGGAAACAGAGGCGGGGAATGAGAGGCGGGCAAGCAGAGGCGGGGAATTAGATATGGGGAATCAGAGGTGGGGAATCAGAGGTGGTGAATCAGAGATGGGGAATCACAGGAGGGGAATCAGAGGCAGCGAATAGAACGCGGGGAATCAGAGGCAGGGAATCAGAGCTGGGGAATCAGAGGCGGGGAATCAGATATGGGGAAACAGAGGCGGGGAATCAGAGGCGGGGAAACAGAGGCGGGGAATCAGACATGGGGAATCGGTTGCGGGGTATCAGAGGCGGGGAATCAGAGCTGGGGAATCAGAGGCGGGGAATCAGAGTTGGGGCATCAGAGGTGGGGAATTAGATATGGGGAAACAGATGCGGGGAATCAGAGGCGGGGAAACAGAGGCGGGGAATCAGATATGGGGAATCAGAGGTGGGGAATCAGAGGCAGGGAATCAGATGTGCGGAATCAGAGATGGGGAATCAGAGGCAGGGAATCAGAATCAGAAGCGGGGAATCAGAGGCCGGGAATCAGAGGCCGGGAATCAGATGCTGGGAATAAGAGGCCGGGAATCAGAGGTGGGGAATCAGAGTCCGGGAATCAGAGATGGGGATTCAGAGGCGGGGAATGAGATATGGAGAATCAGAGGCGGGGAATCAGAGGCGGGGAATCAGAGGCAGGGAATCAGATGCGGGGATTCAGAGGCGGGGAATCAGAGCTGGCGAATCAGAGGCGGGGAATCAGAGGTGGGCAATCAGAGCCGGGGAATCAGATATGGGGAATCAGAGGCGGGGAATCAGAGGCGGGGAAACAGAGGCGGGGAATCAGATATGGGGAATCAGAGGTGGGGAATCAGAGGTTGTGAACCAGAGATGGGGAATCAAGGCGGGGAATCAGAGGGAGGGAATCAGACGCGGGGAATCAGAGGCGGGGTTTCAGAGCTGGGGAATCAGAGGCGGGGAATCAGAGTTGGGGAATCAGAGGCAGGGAATCAGATATGGGGAATCAGAGGCGGGGAATCAGAGGCGGGGAAACAGAGGCGGGGAATCAGATATGGGGAATCAGAGGTGGGGAATCAGGGGCAGGGAATCAGTGGCAGGGAATCAGAGGCGGGGAATCTGAGGCGGGGAATCAGAGGCAGGGAATCAGACATGGGGAATCAGAGGCGGGGAATCAGAGATGGCGAATCAGAGGCGGGGAATCAGAGGCAGGGAATCGGACGCCGGGAATCAGAGGCGGGGAATCAGAGTTGGGGAATCAGAGGCGGGGAATCAGAGTTGGGGAATCAGAGGCGGGGAATCAGATATGGGGAATCAGAGGTGGGGAATCAGGGGCAGGGAATCAGTGGCAGGGAATCAGAGGCGGGGAATCATAGCTGGCGAATTAGAGGAAGGGAATCAGAGTTGGGGAAACAGAGGCGGGGAATCAGATATGGGGAATCAGAGGTGGGGAATCAGGGGCAGGGAATCAGTGGCAGGGAATCAGACGCGGGGAATCAGAGACGGGGAATCAGAGGCAGGGAATCAGACACGGGGAATCAGAGGCGGGGAATCAGAGATGGGGAATCAGAGGCGGGGAATCAGAGGCAGGGAATCAGAGGCCGGGAATCAGATGCTGGGAATAAGAGGCCGGGAATCAGAGGTGGGGAAACAGAGGCGGGCAATCAGATATGGGGAATCAGAGGTGGGGAATCAGAGGCGGGGAATCAGTGGCAGGGAATCAGAGGCCGGGAATAAAAGGAGGGGAATCAAAGCTGGGGAATCAGAGGCGGGGAATCAGAGTTGGGGAATCAGAGGAGGGGAATCAGATATGGGGAAACAGAGGCCGGGAATCAGAGGCAGGGAAACAGAGGCGGGGAATCAGATATGGGAAATCAGAGGTGGGGAATTAGAGGTTGCGAATCAGAGGCGGGATATCAGAGGCGGGGAATCAGAGGCAGGGAATCGGATGTGCGGAATCAGAGATGGGGAATCAGTGGTGGGGATTCAGAGGTGGTGAATCAGAGAAGGGGAATCAGAGGCTGGGAATCAGAGGCAGGGAATCAGACGCAGGGAATCAGAGGCGGGGAATCATAGCTGGCGAATTAGAGGAGGGGAATCAGAGTTGGGGAATCAGAGGCGGGGAATCAGATATGGGGAAACAGAGGCGGGGAATCAGAGGCGGGGAAACAGAGGCGGGGAATCAGATATGGGGAATCAGTGGTGGGGAATCAGAGGCAGGGAATCAGATGTGCGGAATCAGAGATGGGGAATCAGAGGCAGGGAATCAGAATCAGAAGCAGGGAATCAGAGGCCGGGAATCAGAGGCCGGAATCAGATGCTGGGAATCAGAGGCCAGGAATCAGAGGCGGGGAATCAGAGGCAGGGAATCAGATGCGGGGAATCAGAGGCGGGAAATCAGAGCTGGGGAATCAGAGGCAGGGTATTAGAGTTGGGGAATCAGAGGCGGGGAATCAGATATGGGGAAACAGAGGTGGGGAATCAGAGGCGGGGAAACAGAGGCAGGGAATCAGATATGGGGAATCAGAGGCGGGGAATCAGAGGTGGGGAATCATAGGCAGGGAATCGGATGTGCGGAATCAGAGATGGGGAATCAGAGGCCGGGAATCAGAGGTGGTGAATCAGATATGGGGAATCAGAGGCGGGGAATCAGAGGCAGGGAATCAGACGCGGGGAATCAGAGGTGGGCAATCAGAGGCGGGGAATCAGATATGGGGAATCAGAGGTGGGGAATCAGAGGCGGGGAAACGGATGTGCGGAATCAGAGATGGGGAATCAGAGGTGGGGATTCAGAAGTGGTGAATGAGAGAAGGGGAATCAGAGGCTGGGAATCAGAGGCAGGGAATCAGACGCAGGGAATCAGAGGCGGGGAATCATAGCTGGCGAATTAGAGGAGGGGAATCAGAGTTTGGGAAACAGAGGCGGGGAATCAGATATGGGGAATCAGAGGTGGGGAATCAGGGGCAGGGAATCAGTGGCAGGGAATCAGAGGCGGGGAATCATAGCTGGCGAATTAGAGGAAGGGAATCAGAGTTGGGGAAACAGAGGCGGGGAATCAGATATGGGGAATCAGAGGTGGGGAATCAGGGGCAGGGAATCAGTGGCAGGGAATCAGACGCGGGGAATCAGAGACGGGGAATCAGAGGCAGGGAATCAGACACGGGGAATCAGAGGCGGGGAATCAGAGATGGGGAATCAGAGGCGGGGAATCAGAGGCAGGGAATCAGAGGCCGGGAATCAGATGCTGTGAATAAGAGGCCGGGAATCAGAGGTGGGGAAACAGAGGCGGGGAATCAGATATGGGGAATCAGAGGTGGGGAACCAGAGGCGGGGAATCAGTGGCAGGGAATCAGAGACCGGGAATAAAAGGCGGGGAATCAAAGCTGGGGAATCAGAGGCGGGGAATCAGAGTTGGGGAATCAGAGGAGGGGAATCAGACGCGGGGAATCAGAGGTGGGCAATCAGAGGCGGGGAATCAGATATGGGGAATCAGAGGTGGGGAATCAGAGGTGGGGAATCATAGGCAGGGAATCGGATGTGCGGAATCAGAGGTGGGGAATCAGAGGCGGGGAAACAGGCGGGGAAATCAGATATGGGGAATCAGAGGTGGGGCATCAGAGGTTGTGAATCACAGATGGGGAATTAGAGGCGGGGAATCAGAGGCAGGGAAACAGAGGCGGGGAATCAGGTATGGGAAATCAGAGGTGGGGAATTAGAGGTTGCGAATCAGAGGCGGGATATCAGAGGCGGGGAATCAGAGGCAGGGAATCGGATGTGCGGAATCAGAGATGGGGAATCAGAGGTGGGGATTCAGAGGTGGTGAATCAGAGAAGGGGAATCAGAGGCGGGGAATCATAGCTGGCGAATTAGAGGAGGGGAATCAGAGTTGGGGAATCAGAGGCGGGGAATCAGATATGGGGAAACAGAGGCGGGGAATCAGAGGCGGGGAAACAGAGGCGGGGAATCAGATATGGGGAATCAGAGGTGGGGAATCAGAGGCAGGGAATCAGATGTGCGGAATCGGAGATGGGGAATCAGAGGCAGGGAATCAGAATCAGAAGCAGGGAATCAGAGGCCGGGAATCAGAGGCCGGAATCAGATGCTGGGAATCAGAGGCCTGGAATCAGAGGCGGGGAATCAGAGGCAGGGAATCAGATGCGGGGAATCAGAGGCGGGGAATCAGAGCTGGGGAATCAGAGGCAGGGTATTAGAGTTGGGGAATCAGAGGCGGGGAATCAGATATGGGGAAACAGAGGTGGGGAATCAGAGGCGGGGAAACAGAGGCAGGGAATCAGATATGGGGAATCAGAGGCGGGGAATCAGAGGTGGGGAATCATAGGCAGGGAATCGGATGTGCGGAATCAGAGATGGGGAATCAGAGGCCGGGAATCAGAGGTGGTGAATCAGATATGGGGAATCAGAGGCGGGGAATCAGAGGCAGGGAATCAGACGCGGGGAATCAGAGGTGGGCAATCAGAGGCGGGGAATCAGATATGGGGAATCAGAGGTGGGGAATCAGAGGCGGGGAAACAGGCGGGGAAATCAGATATGGGGAATCAGAGGTGGGGCATCAGAGGTTGTGAATCACAGATGGGGAATTAGAGGCGGGGAATCAGAGGCAGGGAATCAGACGCGTGGAATCAGAGGCGGGGATTCAGAGCTGGGGAATCAGAAGCGGGGAATCAGAGTTGGGGAATCAGAGGCGGGGAATCAGATATGGGGAATCAGAGGCAGGGAATCAGAGGCGGGGAATCAGAGGCAGGGAATCAGACGTGGGGAATCTGAGGCGGGGAATCAGAGCTGGGGAATCAGAGGTGGGGAATCAGAGTTGGGGAATCAGAGGCAGGGAATTGGATGTGCGGAATCAGAGATGGGGAATCAGAGGTGGGGAATCAGAGGCGGTGAATCAGAGATGGGGAATCAGAGGCGGGGAATCAGAGGCAGGAAATCAGACACGGGGATTCAGAGGCTGGGAATCAGACGGGGGGAATCAAAGGTGGGGAATCAGAGCTGGGGAATCTGAGGCAGGGAATCAGAGTTGGGGATTCAGAGGCGGGGAATCAGATATGGGGAAACAGAGGCGGGGAATCAGAGGCGGGAAAACAGAGGCGGGGAATTAGATATGGGGAATCAGAGGTGGGGAATCAGAGGTGGTGAATCAGTGGGGGAATCACAGGAGGGGAATCAGAGGCAGGGAATAGAACGCGGGGAATCAGAGGCAGGGAATCAGAGCTGGGGAATCAGAGGCGGGGAATCATAGTTGGGAATCAGAGGCGGGGAATCAGATATGGGGAAACAGAGGTGGGGAATCAGAGGCGGGGAAACAGAGGCGGGGAATCAGATATGGGGAATCGGATGCAGGGAATCAGAGGCGGGGAATCAGAGCTGGGGAATCAGAGGCGGGGAATCAGAGTTGGGGCATCAGAGGTGGGGAATTAGATATAGGGAAACAGAGGCGGGGAATCAGAGGCGGGGAAACAGAGGCGGGGAATCAGATATGGGGAATCAGAGGTGGGGAATCAGAGGCAGGGAATCAGATGTGCGGAATCAGAGATGGGGAATCAGAGGCAGGGAATCAGAATCAGAAGCGGGGAATCAGAGGCCGGGAATAAGAGGCCGGGAATCAGATGCTGGGAATAAGAGGCCGGGAATCAGAGTGGGGAATCAGAGTCCGGGAATCAGAGATGGGGATTCAGAGGCGGGGAATGAGATATGGAGAATCAGAGGCGGGGAATCAGAGGCGGGGAAACAGAGGTGGGGAATCAGATATGGGGAATCAGAGGTGGCGAATCAAAGGCGGTGAATCAGAGATGGGGAATCAGAGGCGGGGAATCAGAGGCAGGGAATCAGATGCGGGGAATCAGAGGCGGGGAATCGGAGCTGGCGAATCAGAGGCGGGGAATCAGAGGTGGGCAATCAGAGGCGGGGAATGAGATATGGGGAATCAGAGGCGGGGAATCAGAGGCGGGGAAACAGAGGCGGGGAATCAAATATAGGGAATCAGAGGTGGGGAATCAGAGGTTGTGAATCAAAGATGGGGAATCAAGGCGGGGAATCAGAGGCAGGGAATCAGACACGGGGAATCAGAGGCGGGGATTCAGAGCTGGGGAATCAGAGGCGGGGAAACATAGCTGGCGAATTACAGGAGGGGAATCAGAGTTGGGGAATCAGAGGCGGGGAATCAGATATGGGGAAACAGAGGCGGGGAATCAGAGGCGGGGAAACAGAGGCGGGGAATCAGATATGGGGAATCAGAGGTGGGGAATCAGAGGCAGGGAATCAGAATCAGAAGCAGGGAATCAGAGGCCGGGAATCAGAGGCCGGAATCAGATGCTGGGAATCAGAGGCCTGGAATCAGAGGCGGGGAATCAGAGGCAGGGAATCAGATGCGGGGAATCAGAGGCGGGGAATCAGAGCTGGGGAATCAGAGGCAGGGTATTAGAGTTGGGGAATCAGAGGCGGGGAATCAGATATGCGGAAACAGAGGTGGGGAATCAGAGGCGGGGAAACAGAGGCAGGGAATCAGATATGGGGAATCAGAGGCGGGGAATCAGAGGTGGGGAATCATAGGCAGGGAATCGGATGTGCGGAATCAGAGATGGGGAATCAGAGGCCGGGAATCAGAGGAGGTGAATCAGATATGGGGAATCACAGGCGGGGAATCAGAGGCAGGGAATCAGACGCGGGGAATCAGAGGTGGGCAATCAGAGGCGGGGAATCAGATATGGGGAATCAGAGGTGGGGAATCAGAGGCGGGGAAACAGGCGGGGAATCAGATATGGGGAATCAGAGGTGGGGCATCAGAGGTTGTGAATCACAGATGGGGAATTAGAGGCGGGGAATCAGAGGCAGGGAATCAGACGCGGGGAATCAGAGGCGGGGATTCAGAGCTGGGGAATCAGAAGCGGGGAATCAGAGTTGGGGAATCAGAGGCGGGGAATCAGATATGGGGAATCAGAGGCAGGGAATCAGAGGCGGGGAATCAGAGGCAGGGAATCAGACGTGGGGAATCTGAGGCGGGGAATCAGAGCTGGGGAATCAGAGGTGGGGAATCAGAGTTGGGGAATCAGAGGCAGGGAATTGGATGTGCGGAATCAGAGATGGGGAATCAGAGGTGGGGAATCAGAGGCGGTGAATCAGAGATGGGGAATCAGAGGCGGGGAATCAGAGGCAGGAAATCAGACACGGGGATTCAGAGGCTGGGAATCAGACGGGGGGAATCAAAGGCGGGGAATCAGAGCTGGGGAATCTGAGGCAGGGAATCAGAGTTGGGGATTCAGAGGCGGGGAATCAGATATGGGGAAACAGAGGCGGGGAATCAGAGGCGGGAAAACAGAGGCGGGGAATTAGATATGGGGAATCAGAGGTGGGGAATCAGAGGTGGTGAATCAGTGGGGGAATCACAGGCGGGGAATCAGAGGCAGGGAATAGAACGCGGGGAATCAGAGGCAGGGAATCAGAGCTGGGGAATCAGAGGCGGGGAATCATAGTTGGGAATCAGAGGCGGGGAATCAGATATGGGGAAACAGAGGCGGGGAATCAGAGGCGGGGAAACAGAGGCGGGGAATCAGATATGGGGAATCGGATGCAGGGAATCAGAGGCGGGGAATCAGAGCTGGGGAATCAGAGGCGGGGAATCAGAGTTGGGGCATCAGAGGTGGGGAATAAGATATAGGGAAACAGAGGCGGGGAATCAGAGGCGGGGAAACAGAGGCGGGGAATCAGATATGGGGAATCAGAGGTGGGGAATCAGAGGCAGGGAATCAGATGTGCGGAATCAGAGATGGGGAATCAGAGTCAAGGAATCAGAATCAGAAGCGGGGAATCAGAGGCCGGGAATAAGAGGCAGGGAATCAGATGCTGGGAATAAGAGACCGGGAATCAGAGGTGGGGAATCAGAGTCCGGGAATCAGAGATGGGGATTCAGAGGCGGGGAATGAGATATGGAGAATCAGAGGCGGGGAATCAGAGGCGGGGAAACAGAGGTGGGGAATCAGATATGGGGAATCAGAGGTGGCGAATCAAAGGCGGTGAATCAGAGATGGGTAATCAGAGGCGGGGAATCAGAGGCAGGGAATCAGATGCGGGGAATCAGAGGCGGGGAATCGGAGCTGGCGAATCAGAGGCGGGGAATCAGAGGTGGGCAATCAGAGGCGGGGAATCAGATATGGGGAATCAGAGGCGGGGAATCAGAGGCGGGGAAACAGAGGCGGGGAATCAAATATAGGGAATCAGAGGTGGGGAATCAGAGGTTGTGAATCAGAGATGGGGAATCAAAGCGGGGAATCAGAGGCAGGGAATCAGACGCGGGGAATCAGAGGCGGGGATTCAGAGCTGGGGAATCAGAGGCGGGGAATCAGAGGCGGGGAAACAGAGGCGGGGAATCTGATATGGGGAATCAGAGGTGGGGAATTAGATATAGGGAAACAGAGGCGGGGAATCAGAGGCGGGGAAACAGAGGCGGGGAAACAGAGGCGGGGAATCAGATATGGGGAATCAGAGGTGGGGAATCCGAGGTTGGGAATCAGAGGCAGGGAATCAGAGGCGGGGAATCAGAGGTGGGGAATCAGAGGAAGGGAATCAGATGTGCGGAATCGGAGATGGGGAATCAGAGGCAGGGAATCAGAGGCGGGGAATCAGAGGCGGGGAATCAGAGGCCGGTAATCAGATATGGGGAAACAGAGGCGGGGAATCCGAGGCGGGGAAACAGAGGCGGGGAATCAGATATGGGGAATCAGAGGTGGGGAATCAGAGGTTGGGAATCAGAGGCAGGGAATCAGAGGCTTGGAATCAGATGCAGGGAATCAGATGCGGGGAATCAGAGGCGGGGAATCAGAGCTGGGGAATCAGAGGTGGGGAATCAGATTTGGGGAATCAGAGGCGGGGACTTAGATATTGGGAAACAGAGGCGGGGAATCAGAGGCGGGGAAACCCAGGCGGGGAATCAGATATGGGGAATCAGAGGTGGGGAATCAGAGGCAAGGAATCAGATGTGCGGAATCAGAGATGGGGAATCAGAGGCAGGGAATCAGAATCAGAAGCAGGGAATCAGAGGCCGGGAATCAGAGGCCGGAATCAGAGGTCGGGAATCAGCAGCAGGGAATCAGATGCGGGGAATCAGAGGCGGGGAATCAGAGCTGGGGAATCAGAGGCGGGGTATTAGAGTTGGGGAATCAGAGGCGGGGAATCAGATATGGGGAAACAGAGGTGGGGAATCAGAGGCGGGGAAACAGAGGCAGGGAATCAGATATGGGGAATCAGAGGCGGGGAATCAGAGGTGGGGAATCATAGGCAGGGAATCGGATGTGCGGAATCAGAGATGGGGAATCAGAGGCCGGGAATCAGAGGTGGTGAATCAGAGATGGGGAATCAGAGGCGGGGAATCAGAGGCAGGGAATCAGACGCGGGGAATCAGAGGTGGGCAATCAGAGGCGGGGAATCAGATATGGGGAATCAGAGGCGGGGAATCAGAGGCGGGGAAACAGAGGCGGGGAATCAGATATGGGGAATCAGAGGTGGGGCATCAGAGGTTGTGAATCACAGATGGGGAATCAGAGGCGGGGAATCAGAGGCAGGGAATCAGACGCGGGGAATCAGAGGCGGGGATTCAGAGCTGGGGAATCAGAGGCGGGGAATCAGAGTTGGGGAATCAGAGGCGGGGAATCAGATATGGGGAATCAGAGGCAGGGAATCAGAGGCGGGAAAACAGAGGCGGGGAATCAGATATGGGGAATCAGAGGCGGGGAATCAGAGGCAGGGAATCAGACACGGGGAATCAGAGGCGGGGAATCAGAGATGGGGAATCAGAGGCGGGGAATCA
Source organism: Narcine bancroftii (assembly GCF_036971445.1). Classification (NCBI taxonomy): domain Eukaryota; kingdom Metazoa; phylum Chordata; class Chondrichthyes; order Torpediniformes; family Narcinidae; genus Narcine; species Narcine bancroftii. The sequence goes on along the minus strand of NC_091474.1, from coordinate 105,519,756 downwards.
GAGGCAGGGAATCGGATGCCGGGAATCAGAGACGGGAAATCAGAGCTGGGGAATCAGAGGCGGGGAATCAGAGTTGGGGAATCAGAGGCGGCGAAGCAGATATGAGGAAATAGAGGCGGGGAATCAGATATGGGGAATCAGAGGCGGGGAATCAGATATGGGGAATCAGAGGCTGGGAATCAGAGGGGGGGAAACAGAGGCGGGGAATAAGATATGGAGAATCAGAGGTGGGGAATCAGGGGCGGGGAATCAGTGGCAGGGAATCAGAGGCGGGGAATCAGAGGCGGGGAATCAAAGTAAGGGAATCAGACACGGGGAATCAGAGGTGGGGAATCAGAGATGGGGAATCAGAGGCGGGGAATCACAGGCAGGGAATCAGACGCGGGGAATCAGATGCGGGGAATCAGAGCTGGGGAATCAGAGGTGTGGATTCAGAGTCGGGGAATCAGAGGCAGGGAATCGGTTGTGCGGAATCAGAGATGGGGAATCAGATGTGGGGAATCAGAGGCAGTGAATCAGAGATGGGGAATCAGAGGCGGGGAATCAGAGGCAAGAAATCAGACGGGGATTCAGAGGCTGGGAATCAGACGGGGGGAATCAAAGGCGGGGAATCAGAGCGGGTGAATCAGAGGCAGGGAATCAGAGTTGGGGATTCAGAGGCGGGGAATCAGATATGGGGAAACAGAGGCGGGGAATGAGAGGCGGGCAAGCAGAGGCGGGGAATTAGATATGGGGAATCAGAGGTGGGGAATCAGAGGTGGTGAATCAGAGATGGGGAATCACAGGAGGGGAATCAGAGGCAGCGAATAGAACGCGGGGAATCAGAGGCAGGGAATCAGAGCTGGGGAATCAGAGGCGGGGAATCAGATATGGGGAAACAGAGGCGGGGAATCAGATGCGGGGAAACAGAGGCGGGGAATCAGACATGGGGAATCGGTTGTGGGGAATCAGAGGCGGGGAATCAGAGCTGGGGAATCAGAGGCGGGGAATCAGAGTTGGGGCATCAGAGGTGGGGAATTAGATATGGGGAAACAGATGCGGGGAATCAGAGGCGGGGAAACAGAGGCGGGGAATCAGATATGGGGAATCAGAGGTGGGGAATCAGAGGCAGGGAATCAGATGTGCGGAATCAGAGATGGGGAATCAGAGGCAGGGAATCAGAATCAGAAGCGGGGAATCAGAGGCCGGGAATCAGAGGCCGGGAATCAGATGCTGGGAATAAGAGGCCGGGAATCAGAGGTGGGGAATCAGAGTCCGGGAATCAGAGATGGGGATTCAGAGACGGGGAATGAGATATGGAGAATCAGAGGCGGGGAATCAGAGGCGGGGAAACAGAGGTGGGGAATCCGATATGGAGAATCAGAGGTGGGGAATCAAAGGCGGTGAATCAGAGATGGGGAATCAGAGGCGGGGAATCAGAGGCAGGGAATCAGATGCGGGGATTCAGAGGCGGGGAATCAGAGCTGGCGAATCAGAGGCGGGGAATCAGAGGTGGGCAATCAGAGCCGGGGAATCAGATATGGGAAATCAGAGGCGGGGAATCAGAGGCGGGGAAACAGAGGCGGGGAATCAGATATGGGGAATCAGAGGTGGGGAATCAGAGGTTGTGAACCAGAGATGGGGAATCAAGGCGGGGAATCAGAGGGAGGGAATCAGACGCGGGGAATCAGAGGCGGGGTTTCAGAGCTGGGGAATCAGAGGCGGGGAATCAGAGTTGGGGAATCAGAGGCAGGGAATCAGATATGGGGAATCAGAGGCGGGGAATCAGAGGCGGGGAAACAGAGGCGGGGAATCAGATATGGGGAATCAGAGGTGGGGAATCAGGGGCAGGGAATCAGTAGCAGGGAATCACAGGCGGGGAATCTGAGGCGGGGAATCAGAGGCAGGGAATCAGACATGGGGAATCAGAGGCGGGGAATCAGAGATGGCGAATCAGAGGCGGGGAATCAGAGGCAGGGAATCGGATGCCGGGAATCAGAGGCGGGGAATCAGAGTTGGGGAATCAGAGGCGGGGAATCAGAGTTGGGGAATCAGAGGCGGGGAATCCGATATGGGGAAATAGAGGCGGGGAATCAGATATGGGGAATCAGAGGTGTGGAATCAGAGGTTGGGAATCAGAGGCAGGGAATCAGAGGCGGGGAAACAGAGGCGGGGAATCAGATATGCGGAATCAGAGGTGGCAAATCAAAGGCGGTGAAACAGAGATGGGGAATCAGGGCAGGGAATCAGAGGCAGGGAATCAGAGCTGGGGAAACAGAGGCGGGGAATCAGATATGGGGAATCAGAGGTGGGGAATCAGGGGCGGGGAATCAGTGGCAGGGAATCAGAGCTGGGGAATCAGAGCTGGGGAATCAGAGCTGGCGAAACAGAGGCGGGGAATCAGATATGGGGAATCAGAGGTGGGGAATCAGGGGCGGGGAATCAGTGGCAGGGAATCAGAGGCCGGGAATAAAAGGCGGGGAATCAGAGCTGGGGAATCAGAGGCGGGGAATCAGAGTTGGGGAATCAGAGGAGGGGAATCAGATATGGGGAAACAGAGGCCGGGAATCAGAGGCAGGGAAACAGAGGCGGGGAATCAGATATGGGGAATCAGAGGTGGGGAATTAGAGGTTGCGAATCAGAGGCGGGGAATCAGAGGCTGGGAATCAGAGGCAGGGAATCGGATGTGCGGAATCAGAGATGGGGAATCAGAGGTGGGGATTCAGAGGTGGTGAATCAGAGAAAGGGAATCAGAGGCTGGGAATCAGAGGCAGGGAATCAGACGCAGGGAATCAGAGGCGGGGAATCATAGCTGGCGAATTAGAGTAGGGGAATCAGAGTTGGGGAATCAGAGGCGGGGAATCAGATAGCGGGAAACAGAGGCGGGGAATCAGATATGGGGAATCAGAGGTGGGGAATCAGAGGCAGGGAATCAGATGTGCGGAATCAGAGATGGGGAATCAGAGGCAGGGAATCAGAATCAGAAGCAGGGAATCAGTGGCAGGGAATCAGAGGCCGGGAATAAAAGGCGGGGAATCAGAGGCAGGGAATCGGATGTGTGGAATCAGAGATGGGGAATCAGAGGTGGGGATTCAGAGGTGGTGAATCAGAGAAGGGGAATCAGAGGCTGGGAATCAGAGGCAGGGAATCAGATGCAGGGAATCAGAGGCGGGGAATAATAGCTGGCGAATTAGAGGAGGGGAATCAGAGTTGGGGAATCAGAGGCGGGGAATCAGATATGGGGAAACAGAGGCGGGGAATCAGAGGTGGGGAAACAGAGGCGGGGAATCAGATATGGGGAATCAGAAGTGGGGAATCAGGGGCAGGGAATCAGTGGCAGGGAATCAGATGCGGGGAATCAGAGGCGGGGAATCAGAGGCGGGGAATCAGAGGCGGGGAATCAGAGGCAGGGAATCGGATGTGCGGAATCAGAGATGGGGAATCAGAGGTGGGGATTCAGAGGTGGTGAATCAGAGAAGGGAAATCAGAGGCTGGGAATCAGAGGCAGGGAATCAGACGCAGGGAATCAGAGGCGGGGAATCATAGCTGGCGAATTAGAGGAGGGGAATCAGAGTTGGGGAATCAGATGCGGGGAATCATATATGGGGAATCAGAGGTGGGGAATCAGGGGCAGGGAATCAGTGGCAGGGAATCAGAGGCGGGGAATCATAGCTGGCGAATTAGAGGAAGGGAATCAGAGTTGGGGAAACAGAGGCGGGGAATCAGATATGGGGAATCAGAGGTGGGGAATCAGGGGCAGGGAATCAGTGGCAGGGAATCAGACGCGGGGAATCAGAGACGGGGAATCAGAGGCAGGGAATCAGACACGGGGAATCAGAGGCGGGGAATCAGAGATGGGGAATCAGAGGCGGGGAATCAGAGGCAGGGAATCAGAGGCCGGGAATCAGATGCTGGGAATAAGAGGCCGGGAATCAGAGGTGGGGAAACAGAGGCGGGGAATCAGATATGGGGAATCAGAGGTGGGGAATCAGAGGCGGGGAATCAGTGGCAGGGAATCAGAGGCCGGGAATAAAAGGCGGGGAATCAAAGCTGGGGAATCAGAGGCGGGGAATCAGAGTTGGGGAATCAGAGGAGGGGAATCAGATATGGGGAAACAGAGGCCGGGAATCAGAGGCAGGGAAACAGAGGCGGGGAATCAGATATGGGAAATCAGAGGTGGGGAATTAGAGGTTGCGAATCAGAGGCGGGATATCAGAGGCGGGGAATCAGAGGCAGGGAATCGGATGTGCGGAATCAGAGATGGGGAATCAGTGGTGGGGATTCAGAGGTGGTGAATCAGAGAAGGGGAATCAGAGGCTGGGAATCAGAGGCAGGGAATCAGACGCAGGGAATCAGAGGCGGGGCATCATAGCTGGCGAATTAGAGGAGGGGAATCAGAGTTGGGGAATCAGAGGCGGGGAATCAGATATGGGGAAACAGAGGCGGGGAATCAGAGGCGGGGAAACAGAGGCGGGGAATCAGATATGGGGAATCAGAGGTGGGGAATCAGAGGCAGGGAATCAGATGTGCGGAATCAGAGATGGGGAATCAGAGGCAGGGAATCAGAATCAGAAGCAGGGAATCAAAGGCCGGGAATCAGAGGCCGGAATCAGATGCTGGGAATCAGAGGCCTGGAATCAGAGGCGGGGAATCAGAGGCAGGGAATCAGATGCGGGGAATCAGAGGCGGGGAATCAGAGCTGGGGAATCAGAGGCAGGGTATTAGAGTTGGGGAATCAGAGGCGGGGAATCAGATATGGGGAAACAGAGGTGGGGAATCAGAGGCGGGGAAACAGAGGCAGGGAATCAGATATGGGGAATCAGAGGCGGGGAATCAGAGGTGGGGAATCATAGGCAGGGAATCGGATGTGCGGAATCAGAGATGGGGAATCAGAGGCCGGGAATCAGAGGTGGTGAATCAGATATGGGGAATCAGAGGCGGGGAATCAGAGGCAGGGAATCAGACGCGGGGAATCAGAGGTGAGCAATCAGAGGCGGGGAATCAGATATGGGGAATCAGAGGTGGGGAATCAGAGGCGGGGAAACGGATGTGCGGAATCAGAGATGGGGAATCAGAGGTGGGGATTCAGAAGTGGTGAATCAGAGAAGGGGAATCAGAGGCTGGGAATCAGAGGCAGGGAATCAGACGCAGGGAATCAGAGGCGGGGAATCATAGCTGGCGAATTAGAGGAGGGGAATCAGAGTTGGGGAATCAAATATAGGGAATCAGAGGTGGGGAATCAGAGGTTGTGAATCAGAGATGGGGAATCAAAGCGGGGAATCAGAGGCAGGGAATCAGACGCGGGGAATCAGAGGCGGGGATTCAGAGCTGGGGAATCAGAGGCGGGGAATCAGAGGCGGGGAAACAGAGGCGGGGAATCAGATATGGGGAATCAGAGGTGGGGAATTAGATATAGGGAAACAGAGGCGGGGAATCAGAGGCGGGGAAACAGAGGCGGGGAAACAGAGGCGGGGAATCAGATATGGGGAATCAGAGGTGGGGATTCCGAGGTTGGGAATCAGAGGCAGGGAATCAGAGGCGGGGAATCAGAGGTGGGGAATCAGAGGAAGGGAATCAGATGTGCGGAATCGGAGATGGGGAATCAGAGGCAGGGAATCAGAGGCGGGGAATCAGAGGCGGGGAATCAGAGGCCGGTAATCAGATATGGGGAAACAGAGGCGGGGAATCCGAGGCGGGGAAACAGAGGCGGGGAATCAGATATGGGGAATCAGAGGTGGGGAATCAGAGGTTGGGAATCAGAGGCAGGGAATCAGAGGCTTGGAATCAGATGCAGGGAATCAGATGCGGGGAATCAGAGGCGGGGAATCAGAGCTGGGGAATCAGAGGTGGGGAATCAGATTTGGGGAATCAGAGGCGGGGACTTAGATATTGGGAAACAGAGGCGGGGAATCAGAGGCGGGGAAACCCAGGCGGGGAATCAGATATGGGGAATCAGAGGTGGGGAATCAGAGGCAAGGAATCAGATGTGCGGAATCAGAGATGGGGAATCAGAGGCAGGGAATCAGAATCAGAAGCAGGGAATCAGAGGCCGGGAATCAGAGGCCGGAATCAGAGGTCGGGAATCAGCGGCAGGGAATCAGATGCGGGGAATCAGAGGCGGGGAATCAGAGCTGGGGAATCAGAGGCGGGGTATTAGAGTTGGGGAATCAGAGGCGGGGAATCAGATATGGGGAAACAGAGGTGGGGAATCAGAGGCGGGGAAACAGAGGCAGGGAATCAGATATGGGGAATCAGAGGCGGGGAATCAGAGGTGGGGAATCATAGGCAGGGAATCGGATGTGCGGAATCAGAGATGGGGAATCAGAGGCCGGGAATCAGAGGTGGTGAATCAGAGATGGGGAATCAGAGGCGGGGAATCAGAGGCAGGGAATCAGACGCGGGGAATCAGAGGTGGGCAATCAGAGGCGGGGAATCAGATATGGGGAATCAGAGGCGGGGAATCAGAGGCGGGGAAACAGAGGCGGGGAATCAGATATGGGGAATCAGAGGTGGGGCATCAGAGGTTGTGAATCACAGATGGGGAATCAGAGGCGGGGAATCAGAGGCAGGGAATCAGACGCGGGGAATCAGAGGCGGGGATTCAGAACTGGGGAATCAGAGGCGGGGAATCAGAGTTGGGGAATCAGAGGCGGGGAATCAGATATGGGGAATCAGAGGCAGGGAATCAGAGGCGGGAAAACAGAGGCGGGGAATCAGATATGGGGAATCAGAGGCGGGGAATCAGAGGCAGGGAATCAGACACGGGGAATCAGAGGCGGGGAATCAGAGATGGGGAATCAGAGGCGGGGAATCAGAGGCAGGGAATCGGATGCCGGGAATCAGAGACGGGAAATCAGAGCTGGGGAATCAGAGGCGGGGAATCAGAGTTGGGGAATCAGAGGCGGCGAAGCAGATATGAGGAAATAGAGGCGGGGAATCAGATATGGGGAATCAGAGGCGGGGAATCAGATATGGGGAATCAGAGGCTGGGAATCAGAGGGGGGGAAACAGAGGCGGGGAATAAGATATGGAGAATCAGAGGTGGGGAATCAGGGGCGGGGAATCAGTGGCAGGGAATCAGAGGCGGGGAATCAGAGGCGGGGAATCAAAGGAAGGGAATCAGACACGGGGAATCAGAGGTGGGGAATCAGAGATGGGGAATCAGAGGCGGGGAATCACAGGCAGGGAATCAGACGCGGGGAATCAGAGGCGGGGAAACAGAGGCGGGGAATCAGATATGGGGAATCAGAGGTGGGGAATCAGAGGCAGGGAATCAGATGTGCGGAATCAGAGATGGGGAATCAGAGGCAGGGAATCAGAATCAGAAGCGGGGAATCAGAGGCCGGGAATCAGAGGCCGGGAATCAGATGCTGGGAATAAGAGGCCGGGAATCAGAGGTGGGGAATCAGAGTCCGGGAATCAGAGATGGGGATTCAGAGGCGGGGAATGAGATATGGAGAATCAGAGGCGGGGAATCAGAGGCGGGGAAACAGAGGTGGTGAATCCGATATGGAGAATCAGAGGTGGGGAATCAAAGGCGGTGAATCAGAGATGGGGAATCAGAGGCGGGGAATCAGAGGCAGGGAATCAGATGCGGGGATTCAGAGGCGGGGAATCAGAGCTGGCGAATCAGAGGCGGGGAATCAGAGGTGGGCAATCAGAGCCGGGGAATCAGATATGGGAAATCAGAGGCGGGGAATCAGAGGCGGGGAAACAGAGGCGGGGAATCAGATATGGGGAATCAGAGGTGGGGAATCAGAGGTTGTGAACCAGAGATGGGGAATCAAGGCGGGGAATCAGAGGGAGGGAATCAGACGCGGGGAATCAGAGGCGGGGTTTCAGAGCTGGGGAATCAGAGGCGGGGAATCAGAGTTGGGGAATCAGAGGCAGGGAATCAGATATGGGGAATCAGAGGAGGGGAATAAGAGGCGGGGAAACAGAGGTGGGGAATCAGATATGGGGAATCAGAGGTGGGGAATCAGGGGCAGGGAATCAGTAGCAGGGAATCACAGGCGGGGAATCTGAGGCGGGGAATCAGAGGCAGGGAATCAGACATGGGGAATCAGAGGCGGGGAATCAGAGATGGCGAATCAGAGGCGGGGAATCAGAGGCAGGGAATCGGATGCCGGGAATCAGAGGCGGGGAATCAGAGTTGGGGAATCAGAGGCGGGGAATCAGAGTTGGGGAATCAGAGGCGGGGAATCCGATATGGGGAAATAGAGGCGGGGAATCAGATATGGGGAATCAGAGGTGTGGAATCAGAGGTTGGGAATCAGAGGCAGGGAATCAGAGGCGGGGAAACAGAGGCGGGGAATCAGATATGGGGAATCAGAGGTGGCAAATCAAAGGCGGTGAAACAGAGATGGGGAATCAGGGCAGGGAATCAGAGGCAGGGAATCAGAGCTGGGGAAACAGAGGCGGGGAATCAGATATGGGGAATCAGAGGTGGGGAATCAGGGGCGGGGAATCAGTGGCAGGGAATCAGAGCTGGGGAATCAGAGCTGGGGAATCAGAGCTGGGGAGACAGAGGCGGGGAATCAGATATGGGGAATCAGAGGTGGGGAATCAGGGGCGGGGAATCAGTGGCAGGGAATCAGAGGCCGGGAATAAAAGGCGGGGAATCAGAGCTGGGGAATCAGAGGCGGGGAATCAGAGTTGGGGAATCAGAGGAGGGGAATCAGATATGGGGAAACAGAGGCCGGGAATCAGAGGCAGGGAAACAGAGGCGGGGAATCAGATATGGGGAATCAGAGGTGGGGAATTAGAGGTTGCGAATCAGAGGCGGGGAATCAGAGGCTGGGAATCAGAGGCAGGGAATCGGATGTGCGGAATCAGAGATGGGGAATCAGAGGTGGGGATTCAGAGGTGGTGAATCAGAGAAAGGGAATCAGAGGCTGGGAATCAGAGGCAGGGAATCAGACGCAGGGAATCAGAGGCGGGGAATCATAGCTGGCGAATTAGAGTAGGGGAATCAGAGTTGGGGAATCAGAGGCGGGGAATCAGATATCGGGAAACAGAGGCGGGGAATCAGATATGGGGAATCAGAGGTGGGGAATCAGAGGCAGGGAATCAGATGTGCGGAATCAGAGATGGGGAATCAGAGGCAGGGAATCAGAATCAGAAGCAGGGAATCAGTGGCAGGGAATCAGAGGCCGGGAATAAAAGGCGGGGAATCAGAGGCAGGGAATCGGATGTGTGGAATCAGAGATGGGGAATCAGAGGTGGGGATTCAGAGGTGGTGAATCAGAGAAGGGGAATCAGAGGCTGGGAATCAGAGGCAGGGAATCAGATGCAGGGAATCAGAGGCGGGGAATAATAGCTGGCGAATTAGAGGAGGGGAATCAGAGTTGGGGAATCAGAGGCGGGGAATCAGATATGGGGAAACAGAGGCGGGGAATCAGAGGTGGGGAAACAGAGGCGGGGAATCAGATATGGGGAATCAGAGGTGGGGAATCAGAGATGGGGAATCAGAGGCGGGGAATCAGAGGCAGGGAATCAGAGGCCGGGAATCAGATGCTGGGAATAAGAGGCCGGGAATCAGAGGTGGGGAAACAGAGGCGGGGAATCAGATATGGGGAATCAGAGGTGGGGAATCAGAGGCGGGGAATCAGTGGCATGGAATCAGAGGCCGGGAATAAAAGGCGGGGAATCAAAGCTGGGGAATCAGAGGCGGGGAATCAGAGTTGGGGAATCAGAGGAAGGGAATCAGATATGGGGAAACAGATGCCGGGAATCAGAGGCAGGGAAACAGAGGCGGGGAATCAGGTATGGGAAATCAGAGGTGGGGAATTAGAGGTTGCGAATCAGAGGCGGGATATCAGAGGCGGGGAATCAGAGGCAGGGAATCGGATGTGCGGTATCAGAGATGGGGAATCAGAGGTGGGGATTCAGAGGTGGTGAATCAGAGAAGGGGAATCAGAGGCTGGGAATCAGAGGCAGGGAATCAGACGCAGGGAATCAGAGGCGGGGAATCATAGCTGGCGAATTAGAGGAGGGGAATCAGAGTTGGGGAATCAGAGGCGGGGAATCAGATATGGGGAAACAGAGGTGGGGAATCAGAGGCGGGGAAACAGAGGCGGGGAATCAGATATGGGGAATCAGAGGCGGGGAATCAGAGGTGGGGAATCATAGGCAGGGAATCGGATGTGCGGAATCAGAGATGGGGAATCAGAGGCCGGGAATCAGAGGTGGTGAATCAGATATGGGGAATCAGAGGCGGGGAATCAGAGGCAGGGAATCAGACGCGGGGAATCAGAGGTGGGCAATCAGAGGCGGGGAATCAGATATGGGGAATCAGAGGTGGGGAATCAGAGGCGGGGAAACAGGCGGGGAAATCAGATATGGGGAATCAGAGGTGGGGCATCAGAGGTTGTGAATCACAGATGGGGAATTAGAGGCGGGGAATCAGAGGCAGGGAATCAGACGCGGGGAATCAGAGGCGGGGATTCAGAGCTGGGGAATCAAAAGCGGGGAATCAGAGTTGGGGAATCAGAGGCGGGGAATCAGATATGGGGAATCAGAGGCAGGGAATCAGAGGCGGGGAATCAGAGGCAGGGAATCAGACGTGGGGAATCTGAGGCGGGGAATCAGAGCTGGGGAATCAGAGGTGGGGAATCAGAGTTGGGGAATCAGAGGCAGGGAATTGGATGTGCGGAATCAGAGATGGGGAATCAGAGGTGGGGAATCAGAGGCGGTGAATCAGAGATGGGGAATCAGAGGCGGGGAATCAGAGGCAGGAAATCAGACACGGGGATTCAGAGGCTGGGAATCAGATGGGGGGAATCAAAGGCGGGGAATCAGAGCTGGGGAATCTGAGGCAGGGAATCAGAGGTGGGGAAACAGAGGCGGGGAATCAGATATGGGGAATCAGAGGTGGGGAATCAGAGGCGGGGAATCAGTGGCAGGGAATCAGAGGCCGGGAATAAAAGGCGGGGAATCAAAGCTGGGGAATCAGAGGAGGGGAATCAGATATGGGGAAACAGAGGCCGGGAATCAGAGGCAGGGAAACAGAGGCGGGGAATCAGGTATGGGAAATCAGAGGTGGGGAATTAGAGGTTGCGAATCAGAGGCGGGATATCAGAGGCGGGGAATCAGAGGCAGGGAATCGGATGTGCGGAATCAGAGATGGGGAATCAGAGGTGGGGATTCAGAGGTGGTGAATCAGAGAAGGGGAATCAGAGGCTGTGAATCAGAGGCAGGGAATCAGACGCAGGGAATCAGAGGCGGGGAATCATAGCTGGCGAATTAGAGGAGGGGAATCAGAGTTGGGGAATCAGAGGCGGGGAATCAGATATGGGGAAACAGAGGCGGGGAATCAGAGGCGGGGAAACAGAGGCGGGGAATCAGATATGGGGAATCAGAGGTGGGGAATCAGAGGCAGGGAATCAGATGTGCGGAATCAGAGATGGGGAATCAGAGGCAGGGAATCAGAATCAGAAGCAGGGAATCAGAGGCCGGGAATCAGAGGCCGGAATCAGATGCTGGGAACCAGAGGCCTGGAATCAGAGGCGGGGAATCAGAGGCAGGGAATCAGATGCGGGGAATCAGAGGCGGGGAATCAGAGCTGGGGAATCAGAGGCAGGGTATTAGAGTTGGGGAATCAGAGGCGGGGAATCAGATATGGGGAAACAGAGGTGGGGAATCAGAGGCGGGGAAACAGAGGCAGGGAATCAGATATGGGGAATCAGAGGCGGGGAATCAGAGGTGGGGAATCATAGGCAGGGAATCGGATGTGCGGAATCAGAGATGGGGAATCAGAGGCCGGGAATCAGAGGTGGTGAATCAGATATGGGGAATCAGAGGCGGGGAATCAGAGGCAGGGAATCAGACGCGGGGAATCAGAGGTGGGCAATCAGAGGCGGGGAATCAGATATGGGGAATCAGAGGTGGGGAATCAGAGGCGGGGAAACAGGCGGGGAAATCAGATATGGGGAATCAGAGGTGGGGCATCAGAGGTTGTGAATCACAGATGGGGAATTAGAGGCGGGGAATCAGAGGCAGGGAATCAGACGCAAGGAATCAGAGGCGGGGATTCAGAGCTGGGGAATCAGAAGCGGGGAATCAGAGTTGGGGAATCAGAGGCGGGGAATCAGATATGGGGAATCAGAGGCAGGGAATCAGAGGCGGGGAATCAGAGGCAGGGAATCAGACGTGGGGAATCTGAGGCGGGGAATCAGAGCTGGGGAATCAGAGGTGGGGAATCAGAGTTGGGGAATCAGAGGCAGGGAATTGGATGTGCGGAATCAGAGATGGGGAATCAGAGGTGGGGAATCAGAGGCGGTGAATCAGAGATGGGGAATCAGAGGCGGGGAATCAGAGGCAGGAAATCAGACACGGGGATTCAGAGGCTGGGAATCAGACGGGGGGAATCAAAGGCGGGGAATCAGAGCTGGGGAATCTGAGGCAGGGAATCAGAGTTGGGGATTCAGAGGCGGGGAATCAGATATGGGTAAACAGAGGCGGGGAATCAGAGGCGGGAAAACAGAGGCGGGGAATTAGATATGGGGAATCAGAGGTGGGGAATCAGAGGTGGTGAATCAGTGGGGGAATCACAGGCGGGGAATCAGAGGCAGGGAATAGAATGCGGGGAATCAGAGGCAGGGAATCAGAGCTGGGGAATCAGAGGCGGGGAATCATAGTTGGGAATCAGAGGCGGGGAATCAGATATGGGGAAACAGAGGCGGGGAATCAGAGGCGGGGAAACAGAGGCGGGGAATCAGATATGGGGAATCGGATGCAGGGAATCAGAGGCGGGGAATCAGAGCTGGGGAAACAGAGGCGGGGAATCAGAGTTGGGGCATCAGAGGTGGGGAATTAGATATAGGGAAACAGAGGCGGGGAATCAGAGGCGGGGAAACAGAGGCGGGGAATCAGATATGGGGAATCAGAGGTGGGGAATCAGAGGCAGGGAATCAGATGTGCGGAATCAGAGATGGGGAATCAGAGGCAGGGAATCAGAATCAGAAGCGGGGAATCAGAGGCCGGGAATAAGAGGCCGGGAATCAGATGCTGGGAATAAGAGGCCGGGAATCAGAGGTGGGGAATCAGAGACCGGGAATCAGAGATGGGGATTCAGAGGCGGGGAATGAGATATGGAGAATCAGAGGCGGGGAATCAGAGGCGGGGAAACAGAGGTGGGGAATCAGATATGGGGAATCAGAGGTGGCGAATCAAAGGCGGTGAATCAGAGATGGGGAATCAAGGCGGGGAATCAGAGGCAGGGAATCAGACGCGGGGAATCAGAGGCGGGGATTCAGAGCTGGGGAATCAGAGGCGGGGAATCAGAGTTGGGCAATCTGAGGCGGGGAATCAGATATTGGGAATCAGAGGCGGGGAATCAGAGGCAGGGAATCAGACGCGGGGAATCAGAGGCGGGGATTCAGAGCTGGGGAATCAGAGGCGGGGAATCAGAGTTGGGGAATCAGAGGCAGGGAATCAGATATGGGGAATCAGAGGCGGGGAATCAGAGGCGGGGAAACAGAGGCGGGGTATCAGATATGGGGAATCAGAGGTGGGGAATTAGATATAGGGAAACAGAGGCGGGGAATCAGAGGCGGGGAAACAGAGGCGGGGAAACAGAGGCGGGGAATCAGATATGGGGAATCAGAGGTGGGGAATCCGAGGTTGGGAATCAGAGGCAAGGAATCAGAGGCGGGGAATCAGAGGCGGGGAATCAGAGGAAGGGAATCAGATGTGTGGAATCGGAGATGGGGAATCAGAGGCAGGGAATCAGAGGCGGGGAATCAGAGGCGGGGAATCAGAGGCCGGGAATCAGATATGGGGAAACAGAGGCTGGGAATCCGAGGCGGGGAAACAGAGGCGGGGAATCACATATGGGGAATCAGAGGTGGGGAATCAGAGGTTGGGAATCAGAGGCAGGGAATCAGAGGCTTGGAATCAGATGCAGGGAATCAGATGCGGGGAATCAGAGGCGGGGAATCAGAGCTGGGGAATCAGAGGTGGGGAATCAGATTTGGGGAATCAGAGGTGGGGAATCAGAGGCAGGGAAACGGATGTGCGGAATCAGAGATGGGGAATCAGAGGTGGGGATTCAGAAGTGGTGAATCAGAGAAGGGGAATCAGAGGCTGGGAATCAGAGGCAGGGAATCAGACGCAGGGAATCAGAGGCGGGGAATCATAGCTGGCGAATTAGAGGAGGGGAATCAGAGTTGGGGAAACAGAGGCGGGGAATCAGATATGGGGAATCAGAGGTGGGGAATCAGGGGCAGGGAATCAGTGGCAGGGAATCAGAGGCGGGGAATCATAGCTGGCGAATTAGAGGAAGGGAATCAGAGTTGGGGAAACAGAGGCGGGAATCAGATATGGGGAATCAGAGGTGGGGAATCAGGGGCAGGGAATCAGTGGCAGGGAATCAGACGCGGGGAATCAGAGACGGGGAATCAGAGGCAGGGAATCAGACACGGGGAATCAGAGGCGGGGAATCAGAGATGGGGAATCAGAGGCGGGGAATCAGAGGCAGGGAATCAGAGGCCGGGAATCAGATGCTGGGAATAAGAGGCCGGGAATCAGAGGTGGGGAAACAGAGGCGGGGAATCAGATATGGGGAATCAGAGGTGGGGAATCAGAGGCGGGGAATCAGTGGCATGGAATCAGAGGCCGGGAATAAAAGGCGGGGAATCAAAGCTGGGGAATCAGAGGCGGGGAATCAGAGTTGGGGAATCAGAGGAAGGGAATCAGATATGGCGAAACAGAGGCCGGGAATCAGAGGCAGGGAAACAGAGGCGGGGAATCAGGTATGGGAAATCAGAGGTGGGGAATTAGAGGTTGCGAATCAGAGGCGGGATATCAGAGGCGGGGAATCAGAGGCAGGGAATCGGATGTGCGGAATCAGAGATGGGGAATCAGAGGTGGGGATTCAGAGGTGGTGAATCAGAGAAGGGGAATCAGAGGCTGGGAATCAGAGGCAGGGAATCAGACGCAGGGAATCAGAGGCGGGGAATCATAGCTGGCGAATTAGAGGAGGGGAATCAGAGTTGGGGAATCAGAGGCGGGGAATCAGATATGGGGAAACAGAGGTGGGGAATCAGAGGCGGGGAAACAGAGGCGGGGAATCAGATATGGGGAATCAGAGGCGGGGAATCAGAGGTGGGGAATCATAGGCAGGGAATCGGATGTGCGGAATCAGAGATGGGGAATCAGAGGCCGGGAATCAGAGGTGGTGAATCAGATATGGGGAATCAGAGGCGGGGAATCAGAGGCAGGGAATCAGACGCGGGGAATCAGAGGTGGGCAATCAGAGGCGGGGAATCAGATATGGGGAATCAGAGGTGGGGAATCAGAGGCGGGGAAACAGGCGGGGAAATCAGATATGGGGAATCAGAGGTGGGGCATCAGAGGTTGTGAATCACAGATGGGGAATTAGAGGCGGGGAATCAGAGGCAGGGAATCAGACGCGGGGAATCAGAGGCGGGGATTCAGAGCTGGGGAATCAGAAGCGGGGAATCAGAGTTGGGGAATCAGAGGCGGGGAATCAGATATGGGGAATCAGAGGCAGGGAATCAGAGGCGGGGAATCAGAGGCAGGGAATCAGACGTGGGGAATCTGAGGCGGGGAATCAGAGCTGGGGAATCAGAGGTGGGGAATCAGAGTTGGGGAATCAGAGGCAGGGAATTGGATGTGCGGAATCAGAGATGGGGAATCAGAGGTGGGGAATCAGAGGCGGTGAATCAGAGATGGGGAATCAGAGGCGGGGAATCAGAGGCAGGAAATCAGACACGGGGATTCAGAGGCTGGGAATCAGACGGGGGGAATCAAAGGCGGGGAATCAGAGCTGGGGAATCTGAGGCAGGGAATCAGAGGTGGGGAAACAGAGGCGGGGAATCAGATATGGGGAATCAGAGGTGGGGAATCAGAGGCGGGGAATCAGTGGCAGGGAATCAGAGGCCGGGAATAAAAGGCGGGGAATCAAAGCTGGGGAATCAGAGGCGGGGAATCAGAGTTGGGGAATCAGAGGAGGGGAATCAGATATGGGGAAACAGAGGCCGGGAATCAGAGGCAGGGAAACAGAGGCGGGGAATCAGGTATGGGAAATCAGAGGTGGGTAATTAGAGGTTGCGAATCAGAGGCGGGATATCAGAGGCGGGGAATCAGAGGCAGGGAATCGGATGTGCGGAATCAGAGATGGGGAATCAGAGGTGGGGATTCAGAGGTGGTGAATCAGAGAAGGGGAATCAGAGGCTGTGAATCAGAGGCAGGGAATCAGACGCAGGGAATCAGAGGCGGGGAATCATAGCTGGCGAATTAGAGGAGGGGAATCAGAGTTGGGGAATCAGAGGCGGGGAATCAGATATGGGGAAACAGAGGCGGGGAATCAGAGGCGGGGAAACAGAGGCGGGGAATCAGATATGGGGAATCAGAGGTGGGGAATCAGAGGCAGGGAATCAGATGTGCGGAATCAGAGATGGGGAATCAGAGGCAGGGAATCAGAATCAGAAGCAGGGAATCAGAGGCCGGGAATCAGAGGCCGGAATCAGATGCTGGGAACCAGAGGCCTGGAATCAGAGGCGGGGAATCAGAGGCAGGGAATCAGATGCGGGGAATCAGAGGCGGGGAATCAGAGCTGGGGAATCAGAGGCAGGGTATTAGAGTTGGGGAATCAGAGGCGGGGAATCAGATATGGGGAAACAGAGGTGGGGAATCAGAGGCGGGGAAACAGAGGCAGGGAATCAGATATGGGGAATCAGAGGCGGGGAATCAGAGGTGGGGAATCATAGGCAGGGAATCGGATGTGCGGAATCAGAGATGGGGAATCAGAGGCCGGGAATCAGAGGTGGTGAATCAGATATGGGGAATCAGAGGCGGGGAATCAGAGGCAGGGAATCAGACGCGGGGAATCAGAGGTGGGCAATCAGAGGCGGGGAATCAGATATGGGGAATCAGAGGTGGGGAATCAGAGGCGGGGAAACAGGCGGGGAAATCAGATATGGGGAATCAGAGGTGGGGCATCAGAGGTTGTGAATCACAGATGGGGAATTAGAGGCGGGGAATCAGAGGCAGGGAATCAGACGCGGGGAATCAGAGGCGGGGATTCAGAGCTGGGGAATCAGAAGCGGGGAATCAGAGTTGGGGAATCAGAGGCGGGGAATCAGATATGGGGAATCAGAGGCAGGGAATCAGAGGCGGGGAATCAGAGGCAGGGAATCAGACGTGGGGAATCTGAGGCGGGGAATCAGAGCTGGGGAATCAGAGGTGGGGAATCAGAGTTGGGGAATCAGAGGCAGGGAATTGGATGTGCGGAATCAGAGATGGGGAATCAGAGGTGGGGAATCAGAGGCGGTGAATCAGAGATGGGGAATCAGAGGCGGGGAATCAGAGGCAGGAAATCAGACACGGGGATTCAGAGGCTGGGAATCAGACGGGGGGAATCAAAGGCGGGGAATCAGAGCTGGGGAATCTGAGGCAGGGAATCAGAGTTGGGGATTCAGAGGCGGGGAATCAGATATGGGTAAACAGAGGCGGGGAATCAGAGGCGGGAAAACAGAGGCGGGGAATTAGATATGGGGAATCAGAGGTGGGGAATCAGAGGTGGTGAATCAGTGGGGGAATCACAGGCGGGGAATCAGAGGCAGGGAATAGAATGCGGGGAATCAGAGGCAGGGAATCAGAGCTGGGGAATCAGAGGCGGGGAATCATAGTTGGGAATCAGAGGCGGGGAATCAGATATGGGGAAACAGAGGCGGGGAATCAGAGGCGGGGAAACAGAGGCGGGGAATCAGATATGGGGAATCGGATGCAGGGAATCAGAGGCGGGGAATCAGAGCTGGGGAATCAGAGGCGGGGAATCAGAGTTGGGGCATCAGAGGTGGGGAATTAGATATAGGGAAACAGAGGCGGGGAATCAGAGGCGGGGAAACAGAGGCGGGGAATCAGATATGGGGAATCAGAGGTGGGGAATCAGAGGCAGGGAATCAGATGTGCGGAATCAGAGATGGGGAATCAGAGGCAGGGAATCAGAATCAGAAGCGGGGAATCAGAGGCCGGGAATAAGAGGCCGGGAATCAGATGCTGGGAATAAGAGGCCGGGAATCAGAGGTGGGGAATCAGAGACCGGGAATCAGAGATGGGGATTCAGAGGCGGGGAATGAGATATGGAGAATCAGAGGCGGGGAATCAGAGGCGGGGAAACAGAGGTGGGGAATCAGATATGGGGAATCAGAGGTGGCGAATCAAAGGCGGTGATTCAGAGATGGGGAATCAAGGCGGGGAATCAGAGGCAGGGAATCAGACGCGGGGAATCAGAGGCGGGGATTCAGAGCTGGGGAATCAGAGGCGGGGAATCAGAGTTGGGCAATCTGAGGCGGGGAATCAGATATGGGGAATCAGAGGCGGGGAATCAGAGGCAGGGAATCAGACGCGGGGAATCAGAGGCGGGGATTCAGAGCTGGGGAATCAGAGGCGGGGAATCAGAGTTGGGGAATCAGAGGCAGGGAATCAGATATGGGGAATCAGAGGCGGGGAATCAGAGGCGGGGAAACAGAGGCGGGGAATCAGATATGGGGAATCAGAGGTGGGGAATTAGATATAGGGAAACAGAGGCGGGGAATCAGAGGCGGGGAAACAGAGGCGGGGAAACAGAGGCGGGGAATCAGATATGGGGAATCAGAGGTGGGGAATCCGAGGTTGGGAATCAGAGGCAAGGAATCAGAGGCGGGGAATCAGAGGCGGGGAATCAGAGGAAGGGAATCAGATGTGTGGAATCGGAGATGGGGAATCAGAGGCAGGGAATCAGAGGCGGGGAATCAGAGGCGGGGAATCAGAGGCCGGGAATCAGATATGGGGAAACAGAGGCTGGGAATCCGAGGCGGGGAAACAGAGGCGGGGAATCACATATGGGGAATCAGAGGTGGGGAATCAGAGGTTGGGAATCAGAGGCAGGGAATCAGAGGCTTGGAATCAGATGCAGAGAATCAGATGCGGGGAATCAGAGGCGGGGAATCAGAGCTGGGGAATCAGAGGTGGGGAATCAGATTTGGGGAATCAGAGGCGGGGACTTAGATATTGGGAAACAGAGGCGGGGAATCAGAGGCGGGGAAACCCAGGCGGGGAATCAGATATGGGGAATCAGAGGTGGGGAATCAGAGGCAAGGAATCAGATGTGCGGAATCAGAGATGGGGAATCAGAGGCAGGGAATCAGAATCAGAAGCAGGGAATCAGAGGCCGGGAATCAGAGGCGGGAATCAGAGGTGGGGAATCAGCGGCAGGGAATAAGATGCGGAGAATCAGAGGCGGGGATTCAGAGCTGGGGAATCATAGGCGGGGTATTAGAGTTGGGGAATCAGAGGCGGGGAATCAGATATGGGGAAACAGAGGTGGGGAATCAGAGGCGGGGAAACAGAGGCAGGGAATCAGATATGGGGAATCAGAGGCGGGGAATCAGAGGTGGGGAATCATAGGCAGGGAATCGGATGTGCGGAATCAGAGATGGGGAATCAGAGACCGGGAATCAGAGGTGGTGAATCAGAGATGGGGAATCAGAGGCGGGGAATCAGAGGCAGGGAATCAGAGTTGGGGAATCAGAGGCAGGGAATCAGATATGGGGAATCAGAGGCGGGGAATCAGAGGCGGGGAAACAGAGGCGGGGAATCAGATATGGGGAATCAGAGGTGGGGAATTAGATATAGGGAAACAGAGGCGGGGAATCAGAGGCGGGGAAACAGAGGCGGGGAAACAGAGGCGGGGAATCAGATATGGGGAATCAGAGGTGGGGAATCCGAGGTTGGGAATCAGAGGAAGGGAATCAGATGTGCGGAATCGGAGATGGGGAATCAGAGGCAGGGAATCAGAGGCGGGGAATCAGAGGCGGGGAATCAGAGGCCGGGAATCAGATATGGGGAAACAGAGGCGGGGAATCAGAGGCGGGGAAACAGAGGCGGGGAATCAGATATGGGGAATCAGAGGTGGGGAATCAGAGGCAGGGAATCAGATGTGCGGAATCAGAGATGGGGAATCAGAGGCAGGGAATCAGAATCAGAAGCAGGGAATCAGAGGCCGGGAATCAGAGGCCGGAATCAGATGCTGGGAATCAGAGGCCTGGAATCAGAGGCGGGGAATCAGAGGCAGGGAATCAGATGCGGGGAATCAGAGGCGGGGAATCAGAGCTGGGGAATCAGAGGCAGGGTATTAGAGTTGGGGAATCAGAGGCGGTGAATCAGATATGGGGAAACAGAGGTGGGGAATCAGAGGCGGGGAAACAGAGGCAGGGAATCAGATATGGGGAATCAGAGGCGGGGAATCAGAGGTGGGGAATCATAGGCAGGGAATCGGATGTGCGGAATCAGAGATGGGGAATCAGAGGCCGGGAATCAGAGGTGGTGAATCAGATATGGGGAATCAGAGGCGGGGAATCAGAGGCAGGGAATCAGACGCGGGGAATCAGAGGTGGGCAATCAGAGGCGGGGAATCAGATATGGGGAATCAGAGGTGGGGAATCAGAGGCGGGGAAACAGGCGGGGAAATCAGATATGGGGAATCAGAGGTGGGGCATCAGAGGTTGTGAATCACAGATGGGGAATTAGAGGCGGGGAATCAGAGGCAGGGAATCAGATGCGGGGAATCAGAGGCGGGGATTCAGAGCTGGGGAATCAGAAGCGGGGAATCAGAGTTGGGGAATCAGAGGCGGGGAATCAGATATGGGGAATCAGAGGCAGGGAATCAGAGGCGGGGGATCAGAGGCAGGGAATCAGACGTGGGGAATCTGAGGCGGGGAATCAGAGCTGGGGAATCAGAGGTGGGGAATCAGAGTTGGGGAATCAGAGGCAGGGAATTGGATGTGCGGAATCAGAGATGGGGAATCAGAGGTGGGGAATCAGAGGCGGTGAATCAGAGATGGGGAATCAGAGGCGGGGAATCAGAGGCAGGAAATCAGACACGGGGATTCAGAGGCTGGGAATCAGACGGGGGGAATCAAAGGCGGGGAATCAGAGCTGGGGAATCTGAGGCAGGGAATCAGAGTTGGGGATTCAGAGGCGGGGAATCAGATATGGGTAAACAGAGGCGGGGAATCAGAGGCGGGAAAACAGAGGCGGGGAATTAGATATGGGGAATCAGAGGTGGGGAATCAGAGGTGGTGAATCAGTGGGGGAATCACAGGCGGGGAATCAGAGGCAGGGAATAGAACGCGGGGAATCAGAGGCAGGGAATCAGAGCTGGGGAATCAGAGGCGGGGAATCATAGTTGGGAATCAGAGGCGGGGAATCAGATATGGGGAAACAGAGGCGGGGAATCAGAGGCGGGGAAACAGAGGCGGGGAATCAGATATGGGGAATCGGATGCAGGGAATCAGAGGCGGGGAATCAGAGCTGGGGAATCAGAGGCGGGGAATCAGAGTTGGGGCATCAGAGGTGGGGAATTAGATATAGGGAAACAGAGGCGGGGAATCAGAGGCGGGGAAACAGAGGCGGGGAATCAGATATGGGGAATCAGAGGTGGGGAATCAGAGGCAGGGAATCAGATGTGCGGAATCAGAGATGGGGAATCAGAGGCAGGGAATCAGAATCAGAAGCGGGGAATCAGAGGCCGGGAATAAGAGGCCGGGAATCAGATGCTGGGAATAAGAGGCCGGGAATCAGAGGTGGGGAATCAGAGTCCGGGAATCAGAGATGGGGATTCAGAGGCGGGGAATGAGATATGGAGAATCAGAGGCGGGGAATCAGAGGCGGGGAAACAGAGGTGGGGAATCAGATATGGGGAATCAGAGGTGGCGAATCAAAGGCGGTGAATCAGAGATGGGGAATCAAGGCGGGGAATCAGAGGCAGGGAATCAGACGCGGGGAATCAGAGGCGGGGATTCAGAGCTGGGGAATCAGAGGCGGGGTATTAGAGTTGGGGAATCAGAGGCGGGGAATCAGATATGGGGAAACAGAGGTGGGGAATCAGAGGCGGGGAAACAGAGGCAGGGAATCAGATATGGGGAATCAGAGGCGGGGAATCAGAGGTGGGGAATCATAGGCAGGGATTCGGATGTGCGGAATCAGAGATGGGGAATCAGAGACCGGGAATCAGAGGTGGTGAATCAGAGATGGGGAATCAGAGGCGGGGAATCAGAGGCAGGGAATCAGAGTTGGGGAATCAGAGGCAGGGATTCAGATATGGGGAATCAGAGGCGGGGAATCAGAGGCGGGGAAACAGAGGCGGGGAATCAGATATGGGGAATCAGAGGTGGGGAATTAGATATAGGGAAACAGAGGCGGGGAAACAGAGGCGGGGAATCAGATATGGGGAATCAGAGGTGGGGAATCCGAGGTTGGGAATCAGAGGCAAGGAATCAGAGGCGGGGAATCAGAGGCGGGGAATCAGAGGAAGGGAATCAGATGTGCGGAATCGGAGATGGGGAATCAGAGGCAGGGAATCAGAGGCGGGGAATCAGAGGCGGGGAATCAGAGGCCGGGAATCAGATATGGGGAAACAGAGGCTGGGAATCCGAGGCGGGGAAACAGAGGCGGGGAATCAGATATGGGGAATCAGAGGTGGGGAATCAGAGGTTGGGAATCAGAGGCAGGGAATCAGAGGCTTGGAATCAGATGCAGGGAATCAGATGCGGGGAATCAGAGGCGGGGAATCAGAGCTGGGGAATCAGAGGTGGGGAATCAGATTTGGGGAATCAGAGGCGGGGACTTAGATATTGGGAAACAGAGGCGGGGAATCAGAGGCGGGGAAACCCAGGCGGGGAATCAGATATGGGGAATCAGAGGTGGGGAATCAGAGGCAAGGAATCAGATGTGCGGAATCAGAGATGGGGAATCAGAGGCAGGGAATCAGAATCAGAAGCAGGAAATCAGAGGCCGGGAATCATAGGCGGGAATCAGAGGTGGGGAATCAGCGGCAGGGAATCAGATGCGGGGAATCAGAGGCGGGTAATCAGAGCTGGGGAATCAGAGGCGGGGTATTAGAGTTGGGGAATCAGAGGCGGGGAATCAGATATGGGGAAACAGAGGTGGGGAATCAGAGGCGGGGAAACAGAGGCAGGGAATCAGATATGGGGAATCAGAGGCGGGGAATCAGAGGTGGGGAATCATAGGCAGGGAATCGGATGTGCGGAATCAGAGATGGGGAATCAGAGGCCGGGAATCAGAGGTGGTGAATCAGAGATGGGGAATCAGAGGCGGGGAATCAGAGGCAGGGAATCAGACGTGGGGAATCAGAGGTGGGCAATCAGAGGCGGGGAATCAGATATGGGGAATCAGAGGCGGGGAATCAGAGGCGGGGAAACAGAGGCGGGGAATCAGATATGGGGAATCAGAGGTGGGGCATCAGAAGTTGTGAATCACAGATGGGGAATCAGAGGCGGGGAATCAGAGGCAGGGAATCAGACGCGGGGAATCAGAGGCGGGGATTCAGAGCTGGGGAATCAGAGGCGGGGAATCAGAGTTGGGGAATCAGAGGCGGGGAATCAGATATGGGGAATCAGAGGCAGGGAATCAGAGGCGGGTAAACAGAGGCGGGGAATCAGATATGGGGAATCAGAGGCGGGGAATCAGAGGCAGGGAATCAGACACGGGGAATCAGAGGCGGGGAATCAGAGATGGGGAATCAGAGGCGGGGAATCAGAGGCAGGGAAGCGGATGCCGGGAATCAGAGACGGGAAATCAGAGCTGGGGAATCAGAGGCGGGGAATCAGAGTTGGGGAATCAGAGGCGGCGAAGCAGATATGGGGAAATAGAGGCGGGGAATCAGATATGGGGAAACAGAGGCGGGGAATCAGATATGGGGAATCAGAGGCTGGGAATCAGAGGGGGGGAAACAGAGGCGGGGAATAAGATATGGAGAATCAGAGGTGGGGAATCAGAGGCAGGGAATCAGAGTTGGGGAATCAGAGGCAGGGAATCAGATATGGGGAATCAGAGGCGGG
Source organism: Narcine bancroftii (assembly GCF_036971445.1). Classification (NCBI taxonomy): domain Eukaryota; kingdom Metazoa; phylum Chordata; class Chondrichthyes; order Torpediniformes; family Narcinidae; genus Narcine; species Narcine bancroftii. The sequence continues at coordinate 105,495,910 of NC_091474.1, read as the reverse complement.
GAATCAGAGGCGGGGAAACAGAGGCGGGGAATCAGATATGGGGAATCAGAGGTGGGGAATTAGATATAGGGAAACAGAGGCGGGGAATCAGAGGCGGGGAAACAGAGGCGGGGAAACAGAGGCGGGGAATCAGATATGGGGAATCAGAGGTGGGGAATCCGAGGTTGGGAATCAGAGGCAAGGAATCAGAGGCGGGGAATCAGAGGCGGGGAATCAGAGGAAGGGAATCAGAGGCGGGAATCAGAGGTGGGGAATCAGCGGCAGGGAATCAGATGCGGGGAATCAGAGGCGGGGAATCAGAGCTGGGGAATCACAGGCGGGGTATTAGAGTTGGGGAATCAGAGGCGGGGAATCAGATATGGGGAAACAGAGGTGGGGAATCAGAGGCGGGGAAACAGAGGCAGGGAATCAGATATGGGGAATCAGAGGCGGGGAATCAGAGGTGGGGAATCATAGGCAGGGAATCGGATGTGCGGAATCAGAGATGGGGAATCAGAGGCCGGGAATCAGAGGTGGTGAATCAGAGATGGGGAATCAGAGGCGGGGAATCAGAGGCAGGGAATCAGACGCTGGGAATCAGAGGTGGGCAATCAGAGGCGGGGAATCAGATATGGGGAATCAGAGGCGGGGAATCAGAGGCGGGGAAACAGAGGCGGGGAATCAGATATGGGGAATCAGAGGTGGGGCATCAGAGGTTGTGAATCACAGATGGGGAATCAGAGGCGGGGAATCAGAGGCAGGGAATCAGACGCGGGGAATCAGAGGCGGGGATTCAGAGCTGGGGAATCAGAGGCGGGGAATCAGAGTTGGGGAATCAGAGGCGGGGAATCAGATATGGGGAATCAGAGGCAGGGAATCAGAGGCGGGAAAACAGAGGCGGGGAATCAGATATGGGGAATCAGAGGCGGGGAATCAGAGGCAGGGAATCAGACACGGGGAATCAGAGGCGGGGAATCCGAGATGGGGAATCAGAGGCGGGGAATCAGAGGCGGGGAATCAGAGGCCGGGAATCAGATATGGGGAAACAGAGGCTGGGAATCCGAGGCGGGGAAACAGAGGCGGGGAATCAGATATGGGGAATCAGAGGTGGGGAATCAGAGGTTGGGAATCAGAGGCAGGGAATCAGAGGCTTGGAATCAGATGCAGGGAATCAGATGCGGGGAATCAGAGGCGGGGAATCAGAGCTGGGGAATCAGAGGTGGGGAATCAGATTTGGGGAATCAGAGGCGGGGACTTAGATATTGGGAAACAGAGGCGGGGAATCAGAGGCGGGGAAACCCAGGCGGGGAATCAGATATGGGGAATCAGAGGTGGTGAATCAGAGGCAAGGAATCAGATGTGCGGAATCAGAGATGGGGAATCAGAGGCAGGGAATCAGAATCAGAAGCAGGAAATCAGAGGCCGGGAATCAGAGGCGGGAATCAGAGGTGGGGAATCAGCGGCAGGGAATCAGATGCGGGGAATCAGAGGCGGGTAATCAGAGCTGGGGAATCAGAGGCGGGGTATTAGAGTTGGGGAATCAGAGGCGGGGAATCAGATATGGGGAAACAGAGGTGGGGAATCAGAGGCGGGGAAACAGAGGCAGGGAATCAGATATGGGGAATCAGAGGCGGGGAATCAGAGGTGGGGAATCATAGGCAGGGAATCGGATGTGCGGAATCAGAGATGGGGAATCAGAGGCCGGGAATCAGAGGTGGTGAATCAGAGATGGGGAATCAGAGGCGGGGAATCAGAGGCAGGGAATCAGACGTGGGGAATCAGAGGTGGGCAATCAGAGGCGGGGAATCAGATATGGGGAATCAGAGGCGGGGAATCAGAGGCGGGGAAACAGAGGCGGGGAATCAGATATGGGGAATCAGAGGTGGGGCATCAGAGGTTGTGAATCACAGATGGGGAATCAGAGGCGGGGAATCAGAGGCAGGGAATCAGACGCGGGGAATCAGAGGCGGGGATTCAGAGCTGGGGCATCAGAGGCGGGGAATCAGAGTTGGGGAATCAGAGGCGGGGAATCAGATATGGGGAATCAGAGGCAGGGAATCAGAGGCGGGTAAACAGAGGCGGGGAATCAGATATGGGCAATCAGAGGCGGGGAATCAGAGGCAGGGAATCAGACACGGGGAATCAGAGGCGGGGAATCAGAGATGGGGAATCAGAGGCGGGGAATCAGAGGCAGGGAATCGGATGCCGGGAATCAGAGACGGGAAATCAGAGCTGGGGAATCAGAGGCGGGGAATCAGAGTTGGGGAATCAGAGGCGGCGAAGCAGATATGGGGAAATAGAGGCGGGGAATCAGATATGGGGAAACAGAGGCGGGGAATCAGATATGGGGAATCAGAGGCTGGGAATCAGAGGGGGGGAAACAGAGGCGGGGAATAAGATATGGAGAATCAGAGGTGGGGAATCAGAGGCAGGGAATCAGAGTTGGGGAATCAGAGGCAGGGAATCAGATATGGGGAATCAGAGGCGGGGAATCAGAGGCGGGGAAACAGAGGCGGGGAATCAGATATGGGGAATCAGAGGTGGGGAATTAGATATAGGGAAACAGAGGCGGGGAATCAGAGGCGGGGAAACAGAGGCGGGGAAACAGAGGCGGGGAATCAGATATGGGGAATCAGAGGTGGGGAATCCGAGGTTGGGAATCAGAGGCAAGGAATCAGAGGCGGGGAATCAGAGGCAGGGAATCAGAGGAAGGGAATCAGATGTGCGGAATCGGAGATGGGGAATCAGAGGCAGGGAATCAGAGGCGGGGAATCAGAGGCGGGGAATCAGAGGCCGGGAATCAGATATGGGGAAACAGAGGCTGGGAATCCGAGGCGGGGAAACAGAGGCGGGGAATCAGATATGGGGAATCAGAGGTGGGGAATCAGAGGTTGGGAATCAGAGGCAGGGAATCAGAGGCTTGGAATCAGATGCAGGGAATCAGATGCGGGGAATCAGAGGCGGGGAATCAGAGCTGGGGAATCAGAGGTGGGGAATCAGATTTGGGGAATCAGAGGCGGGGACTTAGATATTGGGAAACAGAGGCGGGGAATCAGAGGCGGGGAAACCCAGGCGGGGAATCAGATATGGGGAATCAGAGGTGGGGAATCAGAGGCAAGGAATCAGATGTGCGGAATCAGAGATGGGGAATCAGAGGCAGGGAATCAGAATCAGAAGCAGGGAATCAGAGGCCGGGAATCAGAGGCGGGAATCAGAGGTGGGGAATCAGCGGCAGGGAATCAGATGCGGGGAATCAGAGGCGGGGAATCAGAGCTGGGGAATCAGAGGCGGGGTTTTAGAGTTGGGGAATCAGAGGCGGGGAATCAGATATGGGGAAACAGAGATGGGGAATCAGAGGCGGGGAAACAGAGGCAGGGAATCAGATATGGGGAATCAGAGGCGGGGAATCAGAGGTGGGGAATCATAGGCAGGGAATCGGATGTGCGGAATCAGAGATGGGGAATCAGAGGCCGGGAATCAGAGGTGGTGAATCAGAGATGGGGAATCAGAGGCGGGGAATCAGAGGCAGGGAATCAGACGCGGGGAATCAGAGGTGGGCAATCAGAGGCGGGGAATCAGATATGGGGAATCAGAGGCGGGGTATCAGAGGCGGGGAAACAGAGGCGGGGAATCAGATATGGGGAATCAGAGGTGGGGCATCAGAGGTTGTGAATCACAGATGGGGAATCAGAGGCGGGGAATCAGAGGCAGGGAATCAGACGCGGGGAATCAGAGGCGGGGATTCAGAGCTGGGGAATCAGAGGCGGGGAATCAGAGTTGGGGAATCAGAGGCGGGGAATCAGATATGGGGAATCAGAGGCAGGGAATCAGAGGCGGGAAAACAGAGGCGGGGAATCAGATATGGGGAATCAGAGGCGGGGAATCAGAGGCAGGGAATCAGACACGGGGAATCAGAGGCGGGGAATCAGAGATGGGGAATCAGAGGCGGGGAATCAGAGGCAGGGAATCGGATGCCGGGAATCAGAGACGGGAAATCAGAGCTGGGGAATCAGAGGCGGGGAATCAGAGTTGGGGAATCAGAGGCGGCGAAGCAGATATGAGGAAATAGAGGCGGGGAATCAGATATGGGGAATCAGAGGCGGGGAATCAGATATGGGGAATCAGAGGCTGGGAATCAGAGGGGGGGAAACAGAGGCGGGGAATAAGATATGGAGAATCAGAGGTGGGGAATCAGGGGCGGGGAATCAGTGGCAGGGAATCAGAGGCGGGGAATCAGAGGCGGGGAATCAAAGGAAGGGAATCAGACACGGGGAATCAGAGGTGGGGAATCAGAGATGGGGAATCAGAGGCGGGGAATCACAGGCAGGGAATCAGACGCGGGGAATCAGAGGCGGGGAATCAGAGCTGGGGAATCAGAGGTGTGGAATCAGAGTCGGGGAATCAGAGGCAGGGAATCGGTTGTGCGGAATCAGAGATGGGGAATCAGATGTGGGGAATCAGAGGCAGTGAATCAGAGATGGGGAATCAGAGGCGGGGAATCAGAGGCAAGAAATCAGACGGGGATTCAGAGGCTGGGAATCAGACGGGGGGAATCAAAGGCGGGGAATCAGAGCTGGTGAATCAGAGGCAGGGAATCAGAGTTGGGGATTCAGAGGCGGGCAAGCAGAGGCGGGGAATTAGATATGGGGAATCAGAGGTGGGGAATCAGAGGTGGTGAATCAGAGATGGGGAATCACAGGAGGGGAATCAGAGGCAGCGAATAGAATGCGGGGAATCAGAGGCAGGGAATCAGAGCTGGGGAATCAGAGGCGGGGAATCAGATATGGGGAAACAGAGGCGGGGAATCAGAGGCGGGGATACAGAGGCGGGGAATCAGACATGGGGAATCGGTTGCGGGGAATCAGAGGCGGGGAATCAGAGCTGGGGAATCAGAGGCGGGGAATCAGATATGGGGAAACAGAGGCGGGGAATCAGAGGCGGGGAAACAGAGGCGGGGAATCAGATATGGGGAATCAGAGGTGGGGAATCAGAGGCAGGGAATCAGATGTGCGGAATCAGAGATGGGGAATCAGAGGCAGGGAATCAGAATCAGAAGCGGGGAATCAGAGGCCGGGAATCAGAGGCCGGGAATCAGATGCTGGGAATAAGAGGCCGGGAATCAGAGGTGGGGAATCAGAGTCCGGGAATCAGAGATGGGGATTCAGAGGCGGGGAATGAGGTATGGAGAATCAGAGGCGGGGAATCAGAGGCGGGGAAACAGAGGTGGGGAATCCGATATGGAGAATCAGAGGTGGGGAATCAAAGGCGGTGAGTCAGAGATGGGGAATCATAGGCGGGGAATCAGAGGCAGGGAATCAGAAGCGGGGATTCAGAGGCGGGGAATCAGAGTTGGCGAATCAGAGGCGGGGAATCAGAGGTGGGCAATCAGAGCCGGGGAATCAGAGGCGGGGAATCAGAGGCGGGGAATCAGAGGCGGGGAAACAGATGCAGGGAATCAGATATGGGGAATCAGAGGTGGGGAATCAGAGGTTGTGAACCAGAGATGGGGAATCAAGGCGGGGAATCAGAGGGAGGGAATCAGACGCGGGGAATCAGAGGCGGGGTTTCAGAGCTGGGGAATCAGAGGCGGGGAATCAGAGTTGGGGAATCAGAGGCAGGGAATCAGATATGGGGAATCAGAGGCGGGGAATCAGAGGCGGGGAAACAGAGGCGGGGAATCAGATATGGGGAATCAGAGGTGGGGAATCAGGGGCAGGGAATCAGTGGCAGGGAATCAGAGGCGTGGAATCTGAGGCGGGGAATCAGAGGCAGGGAATCAGACACGGGGAATCAGAGGAGGGGAATCAGAGATGGCGAATCAGAGGCGGGGAATCAGAGGCAGGGAATCGGATGCCGGGAATCAGAGGCGGGGAATCAGAGTTGGGGAATCAGAGGCGGGGAAACAGAGTTGGGGAATCAGAGGCGGGGAATCAGATATGGGGAAATAGAGGCGGGGAATCAGATATGGGGAATCAGAGGTGTGGAATCAGAGGTTGGGAATCAGAGGCAGGGAATTAGAGGCGGGGAAACAGAGGCGGGGAATCAGATATGGGGAATCAGAGGTTGCGAATCAAAGGCGGTGAAACAGAGATGGGGAATCAGGGCAGGGAATCAGAGGCAGGGAATCAGAGCTGGGGAAACAGAGGCGGGGAATCAGATATGGGGAATCAGAGGTGGGGAATCAGGGGCGGGGAATCAGTGGCAGGGAATGAGAGGCCGGGAATAAAAGGCGAGGAATCAGAGCTGGGGAATCAGAGGCGGGGAATCAGAGTTGGGGAATCAGAGGAGGGGAATCAGATATGGGGAAACAGAGGCCGGGAATCAGAGGCAGGGAAACAGAGGCGGGGAATCGGATATGGGGAATCAGAGGTGGGGAATTAGAGGTTGCGAATCAGAGGCGGGGAATCAGAGGCTGGGAATCAGAGGCAGGGAATCGGATGTGCGGAATCAGAGATGGGGAATCAGAGGTGGGGATTCAGAGGTGGTGAATCAGAGAAGGGGAATCAGAGGCTGGGAATCAGAGGCAGGGAATCAGACGCAGGGAATCAGAGGCGGGGAATCATAGCTGGCGAATTAGAGGAGGGGAATCAGAGTTGGGGAATCAGAGGCGGGGAATCAGATATCGGGAAACAGGGGCGGGGAATCAGAGGCGGGGAAACAGAGGCGGGGAATCAGATATGGGGAATCAGAGGTGGGGAATCAGAGGCAGGGAATCAGATGTGCGGAATCAGAGATGGGGAATCAGAGGCAGGGAATCAGAATCAGAAGCAGGGAATCAGTGGCAGGGAATCAGAGGCCGGGAATAAAAGGCGGGGAATCAGAGGCAGGGAATCGGATGTGTGGAATCAGAGATGGGGAATCAGAGGTGGGGATTCAGAGGTGGTGAATCAGAGAAGGGGAATCAGAGGCTGGGAATCAGAGGCAGGGAATCAGATGCAGGGAATCAGAGGCGGGGAATCATAGCTGGCGAATTAGAGGAGGGGAGTCAGAGTTGGGGAATCAGAGGCGGGGAATCAGATATGGGGAAACAGAGGCGGGGAATCAGAGGTGGGGAAACAGAGGCGGGGAATCAGATATGGGGAATCAGAGGTGGGGAATCAGGGGCAGGGAATCAGTGGCAGGGAATCAGACGCGAGGAATCAGAGGCGGGGAATCAGAGGCGGGGAATCAGAGGCGGGGAATCAGAGGCAGGGAATCGGATGTGCGGAATCAGAGATGGGGAATCAGAGGTGGGGATTCAGAGGTGGTGAATCAGAGAAGGGGAATCAGAGTCTGGGAATCAGAGGCAGGGAATCAGACGCAGGGAATCAGAGGCGGGGAATCATAGCTGGCGAATTAGAGGAGGGGAATCAGAGTTGGGGAATCAGAGGCGGGGAATCATATATGGGGAATCAGAGGTGGGGAATCAGGGGCAGGGAATCAGTGGCAGGGAATCAGAGGCGGGGAATCATAGCTGGCGAATTAGAGGAAGGGAATCAGAGTTGGGGAAACAGAGGCGGGGAATCAGATATGGGGAATCAGAGGTGGGGAATCAGGGGCAGGGAATCAGTGGCAGGGAATCAGACGCGGGGAATCAGAGACGGGGAATCAGAGATGGGGAATCAGAGGCGGGGAATCAGAGGCAGGGAATCAGAGGCCGGGAATCAGATGCTGGGAATAAGAGGCCGGGAATCAGAGGTGGGGAAACAGAGGCGGGGAATCAGATATGGGGAATCAGAGGTGGGGAATCAGAGGCGGGGAATCAGTGGCAGGGAATCAGAGGCCGGGAATAAAAGGCGGGGAATCAAAGCTGGGGAATCAGAGGCGGGGAATCAGAGTTGGGGAATCAGAGGAGGGGAATCAGATATGGGGAAACAGAGGCCGGGAATCAGAGGCAGGGAAACAGAGGCGGGGAATCAGATATGGGGAATCAGAGGTGGGGAATCAGAGGCGGGGAATCAGTGGCAGGGAATCAGAGGCCGGGAATAAAAGGCGGGGAATCAAAGCTGGGGAATCAGAGGCGGGGAATCAGAGTTGGGGAATCAGAGGAGGGGAATCAGATATGGGGAAACAGAGGCCGGGAATCAGAGGCAGGGAAACAGAGGCGGGGAATCAGATATGGGAAATCAGAGGTGGGGAATTAGAGGTTGCGAATCAGAGGCGGGATATCAGAGGCGGGGAATCAGAGGCAGGGAATCGGATGTGCGGAATCAGAGATGGGGAATCAGATGTGGGGATTCAGAGGTGGTGAATCAGAGAAGGGGAATCAGAGGCTGGGAATCAGAGGCAGGGAATCAGACGCAGGGAATCAGAGGCGGGGAATCATAGCTGGCGAATTAGAGGAGAGGAATCAGAGTTGGGGAATCAGAGGCGGGGAATCAGATATCGGGAAACAGAGGCGGGGAATCAGAGGCGGGGAAACAGAGGCGTGGAATCAGATATGGGGAATCAGAGGTGGGGAATCAGAGGCAGGGAATCAGATGTGCGGAATCAGAGATGGGGAATCAGAGGCAGGGAATCAGAATCAGAAGCAGGGAATCAGAGGCCGGGAATCAGAGGCCGGAATCAGATGCTGGGAATCAGAGGCCTGGAATCAGAGGCGGGGAATCAGAGGCAGGGAATCAGATGCGGGGAATCAGAGGCGGGGAATCAGAGCTGGGGAATCAGAGGCAGGGTATTAGAGTTGGGGAATCAGAGGCGGGGAATCAGATATGGGGAAACAGAGGTGGGGAATCAGAGACGGGGAAACAGAGGCAGGGAATCAGATATGGGGAATCAGAGGCGGGGAATCAGAGGTGGGGAATCATAGGCAGGGAATCGGATGTGCGGAATCAGAGATGGGGAATCAGATATGGGGAATCAGAGGCGGGGAATCAGAGGCAGGGAATCAGACGCGGGGAATCAGAGGTGGGCAATCAGAGGCGGGGAATCAGATATGGGGAATCAGAGGTGGGGAATCAGAGGCGGGGAAACAGGCGGGGAATCAGATATGGGGAATCAGAGGTGGGGCATCAGAGGTTGTGAATAACAGATGGGGAATTAGAGGCGGGGAATCAGAGGCAGGGAATCAGACGCGGGGAATCAGAGGCGGGGATTCAGAGCTGGGGAATCAGACGCGGGGAATCAGAGGTGGGCAATCAGAGGCGGGGAATCAGATATGGGGAATCAGAGGTGGGGAATCAGAGGCGGGGAAACAGGCGGGGAATCAGATATGGGGAATCAGAGGTGGGGCATCAGAGGTTGTGAATAACAGATGGGGAATTAGAGGCGGGGAATCAGAGGCAGTGAATCAGACGCGGGGAATCAGAGGCGGGGATTCAGAGCTGGGGAATCAGAAGCGGGGAATCAGAGTTGGGGAATCAGAGGCGGGGAATCAGATATGGGGAATCAGAGGCAGGGAATCAGAGGCGGGGAATCAGAGGCAGGGAATCAGACGTGGGGAATCTGAGGCGGGGAATCAGAGCTGGGGAATCAGAGGTGGGGAATCAGAGTTGGGGAATCAGAGGCAGGGAATTGGATGTGCGGAATCAGAGATGGGGTATCAGAGGTGGGGAATCAGAGGCGGTGAATCAGAGATGGGGAATCAGAGGCGGGGAATCAGAGGCAGGAAATCAGACACGGGGATTCAGAGGCTGGGAATCAGACGGGGGGAATCAAAGGCGGGGAATCAGAGCTGGGGAATCTGAGGCAGGGAATCAGAGTTGGGGATTCAGAGGTGGGGAATCAGATATGGGGAAACAGAGGCGGTGAATCAGAGGCGGGAAAGCAGAGGCGGGGAATTAGATATGGGGAATCAGAGGTGGGGAATCAGAGGTGGTGAATCAGTGATGGGGAATCACAGGCGGGGAATCAGAGGCAGGGAATAGAACGCGGGGAATCAGAGGCAGGGAATCAGAGCTGGAGAATCAGAGGCGGGGAATCATAGTTGGGAATCAGAGGCGGGGAATAAGATATGGGGAAACAGAGGCGGGGAATCAGAGGCGGGGAAACAGAGGCGGGGAATCAGATATGGGGAATCGGATGCAGGGAATCAGAGGCGGGGAATCAGAGCTGGGGAATCAGAGGCGGGGAATCAGAGTTGGGGCATCAGAGGTGGGGAATTAGATATAGGGAAACAGAGGCGGGGAATCAGAGGCGGGGAAACAGAGGCGGGGAATCAGATATGGGGAATCAGAGGTGGGGAATCAGAGGCAGGGAATCAGATGTGCGGAATCAGAGATGGGGAATCAGAGGCAGGGAATCAGAATCAGAAGCGGGGAATCAGAGGCCGGGAATCAGAGGCGGGGAATCAGAGCTGGGGAATCAGAGTCCGGGAATCAGAGATGGGGATTCAGAGGCGGGGAATGAGATATGGAGAATCAGAGGCGGGGAATCAGAGGCGGGGAAACAGAGGTGGGGAATCAGATATGGGGAATCAGAGGTGGCGAATCAAAGGCGGTGAATCAGAGATGGGGAATCAGAGGCGGGGAATCAGAGGCAGGGAATCAGATGCGGGGAATCAGAGGCGGGGAATCGGAGCTGGCGAATCAGAGGCGGGGAATCAGAGGTGGGCAATCAGAGGCGGGGAATCAGATATGGGGAATCAGAGGCGGGGAATCAGAGGCGGGGAAACAGAGGCGAGGAATCAGATATGGGGAATCAGAGGTGGGGAATCAGGGGCAGGGAATCAGTGGCAGGGAATCAGAGGCGGGGAATCTGAGGCGGGGAATCAGAGGCAGGGAATCAGACACGGGGAATCAGAGGCGGGGAATCAGAGATGGCGAATCAGAGGCGGGGAATCAGAGGCAGGGAATCGGACGCCGGGAATCAGAGGCGGGGAATCAGAGTTGGGGAATCAGAGGCGGGGAATCAGAGTTGGGGAATCAGAGGCGGGGAATCAGATATGGGGAAATAGAGGCGGGGAATCAGATATGGGGAATCAGAGGTGTGGAATCAGAGGTTGGGAATCAGAGGCAGGGAATCAGAGGCGGGGAAACAGAGGCGGGGAATCAGATATGGGGAATCAGAGGTGGCGAATCAAAGGCGGTGAAACAGAGATGGGGAATCAGGGCAGGGAATCAGAGGCAGGGAATCAGAGCTGGGGAAACAGAGGCGGGGAATCAGATATGGGGAATCAGAGGTGGGGAATCAGGGGCGGGGAATCAGTGGCAGGGAATCAGAGCTGGGGAATCAGAGGTGGGGAATCAGAGCTGGGGAAACAGAGGCGGGGAATCAGATATGGGGAATCAGAGGTGGGGAATCAGGGGCGGGGAATCAGTGGCAGGGAATCAGAGGCCGGGAATAAAAGGCGGGGAATCAGAGCTGGGGAATCAGAGGCGGGGAATCAGAGTTGGGGAATCAGAGGAGGGGAATCAGATATGGGGAAACAGAGGCCGGGAATCAGAGGCAGGGAAACAGAGGCGGGGAATCAGATATGGGGAATCAGAGGTGCGGAATTAGAGGTTGCGAATCAGAGGCGGGGAATCAGAGGCTGGGAATCAGAGGCAGGGAATCGGATGTGCGGAATCAGAGATGGGGAATCAGAGGTGGGGATTCAGAGGTGGTGAATCAGAGAAGGGGAATCAGAGGCTGGGAATCAGAGGCAGGGAATCAGACGCAGGGAATCAGAGGCGGGGAATCATAGCTGGCGAATTAGAGGAGGGGAATCAGAGTTGGGGAATCAGAGGCGGGGAATCAGATATCGGGAAACAGAGGCGGGGAATCAGAGGCGGGGAAACAGAGGCGGGGAATCAGATATGGGGAATCAGAGGTGGGGAATCAGAGGCAGGGAATCAGATGTGCGGAATCAGAGATGGGGAATCAGAGGCAGGGAATCAGAATCAGAAGCAGGGAATCAGTGGCAGGGAATCAGAGGCCGGGAATAAAAGGCGGGGAATCAGAGGCAGGGAATCGGATGTGCAGAATCAGAGATGGGGAATCAGAGCTGGGGATTTAGAGGTGGTGAATCAGAGAAGGGGAATCATAAGCTGGGAATCAGAGGCAGGGAATCAGATGCAGGGAATCAGAGGTGGGGAATCAGAGGTGGTGAATCAGTGATGGGGAATCACAGGCGGGGAATCAGAGGCAGGGAATAGAACGCGGGGAATCAGAGGCAGGGAATCAGAGCTGGAGAATCAGAGGCGGGGAATCATAGTTGGGAATCAGAGGCGGGGAATAAGATATGGGGAAACAGAGGCGGGGAATCAGAGGCGGGGAAACAGAGGCGGGGAATCAGATATGGGGAATCGGATGCAGGGAATCAGAGGCGGGGAATCAGAGCTGGGGAATCAGAGGCGGGGAATCAGAGTTGGGGCATCAGAGGTGGGGAATTAGATATAGGGAAACAGAGGCGGGGAATCAGAGGCGGGGAAACAGAGGCGGGGAATCAGATATGGGGAATCAGAGGTGGGGAATCAGAGGCAGGGAATCAGATGTGCGGAATCAGAGATGGGGAATCAGAGGCAGGGAATCAGAATCAGAAGCGGGGAATCAGAGGCCGGGAATAAGAGGCCGGGAATCAGATGCTGGGAATAAGAGGCCGGGAATCAGAGGTGGGGAATCAGAGTCCGGGAATCAGAGATGGGGATTCAGAGGCGGGGAATGAGATATGGAGAATCAGAGGCGGGGAATCAGAGGCGGGGAAACAGAGGTGGGGAATCAGATATGGGGAATCAGAGGTGGCGAATCAAAGGCGGTGAATCAGAGATGGGGAATCAGAGGCGGGGAATCAGAGGCAGGGAATCAGATGCGGGGAATCAGAGGCGGGGAATCGGAGCTGGCGAATCAGAGGCGGGGAATCAGAGGTGGGCAATCAGAGGCGGGGAATCAGATATGGGGAATCTGAGGCGGGGAATCAGAGGCGGGGAAACAGAGGCGAGGAATCAGATATGGGGAATCAGAGGTGGGGAATCAGGGGCAGGGAATCAGTGGCAGGGAATCAGAGGCGGGGAATCTGAGGCGGGGAATCAGAGGCAGGGAATCAGACACGGGAAATCAGAGGCGGGGAATCAGAGATGGCGAATCAGAGGCGGGGAATCAGAGGCAGGGAATCGGACGCCGGGAATCAGAGGCTGGGAATCAGAGTTGGGGAATCAGAGGCGGGGAATCAGAGTTGGGGAATCAAAGGCGGGGAATCAGATATGGGGAAATAGAGGCGGGGAATCAGATATGGGGAATCAGAGGTGTGGAATCAGAGGTTGGGAATCAGAGGCAGGGAATCAGAGGCGGGGAAACAGAGGCGGGGAATCAGATATGGGGAATCAGAGGTGGCGAATCAAAGGCGGTGAAACAGAGATGGGGAATCAGGGCAGGGAATCAGAGGCAGGGAATCAGAGCTGGGGAAACAGAGGCGGGGAATCAGATATGGGGAATCAGAGGTGGGGAATCAGGGGCGGGGAATCAGTGGCAGGGAATCAGAGCTGGGGAATCAGAGGTGGGGAATCAGAGCTGGGGAAACAGAGGCGGGGAATCAGATATGGGGAATCAGAGGTGGGGAATCAGGGGCGGGGAATCAGTGGCAGGGAATCAGAGGCCGGGAATAAAAGGCGGGGAATCAGAGCTGGGGAATCAGAGGCGGGGAATCAGAGTTGGGGAATCAGAGGAGGGGAATCAGATATGGGGAAACAGAGGCCGGGAATCAGAGGCAGGGAAACAGAGGCGGGGAATCAGATATGGGGAATCAGAGGTGCGGAATTAGAGGTTGCGAATCAGAGGCGGGGAATCAGAGGCTGGGAATCAGAGGCAGGGAATCGGATGTGCGGAATCAGAGATGGGGAATCAGAGGTGGGGATTCAGAGGTGGTGAATCAGAGAAGGGGAATCAGAGGCTGGGAATCAGAGGCAGGGAATCAGACGCAGGGAATCAGAGGCGGGGAATCATAACTGGCGAATTAGAGGAGGGGAATCAGAGTTGGGGAATCAGAGGCGGGGAATCAGATATCGGGAAACAGAGGCGGGGAATCAGAGGCGGGGAAACAGAGGCGGGGAATCAGATATGGGGAATCAGAGGTGGGGAATCAGAGGCAGGGAATCAGATGTGCGGAATCAGAGATGGGGAATCAGAGGCAGGGAATCAGAATCAGAAGCAGGGAATCAGTGGCAGGGAATCAGAGGCCGGGAATAAAAGGCGGGGAATCAGAGGCAGGGAATCGGATGTGCAGAATCAGAGATGGGGAATCAGAGCTGGGGATTTAGAGGTGGTGAATCAGAGAAGGGGAATCATAAGCTGGGAATCAGAGGCAGGGAATCAGATGCAGGGAATCAGAGGCGGGGAATCATAGCTGGCGAATTAGAGGAGGGGAATCAGAGTTGGGGAATCAGAGGCGGGGAATCAGATATGGGGAAACAGAGGCGGGGAATCAGAGGTGGGGAAACAGAGGCGGGGAATCAGATATGGGGAATCAGAGGTGGGGAATCAGGGGCAGGGAATCAGTGGCAGGGAATCAGACGCGGGGAATCAGAGGCGGGGAATCAGAGGCGGGGAATCAGAGGCGGGGAATCAGAGGCAGGGAATCGGATGTGCGGAATCAGAGATGGGGAATCAGAGGTGGGGATTCAGAGGTGGTGAATCAGAGAAGGGGAATCAGAGGCTGGGAATCAGAGGCAGGGAATCAGACGCAGTGAATCAGAGGCGGGGAATCATAGCTGGCGAATTAGAGGAGGGGAATCAGAGTTGGGGAATCAGAGGCGGGGAATCATATATGGGGAATCAGAGGTGGGGAATCAGGGGCAGGGAATCAGTGGCAGGGAATCAGAGGCGGGGAATCATAGCTGGCGAATTAGAGGAAGGGAATCAGAGTTGGGGAAACAGAGGCGGGGAATCAGATATGGGGAATCAGAGGTGGGGAATCAGGGGCAGGGAATCAGTGGCAGGGAATCAGACGCGGGGAATCAGACACGGGGAATCAGAGGCGGGGAATCAGAGATGGGGAATCAGAGGCGGGGAATCAGAGGCATGGAATCAGAGGCCGGGAATCAGATGCTGGGAATAAGAGGCCGGGAATCAGAGGTGGGGAAACAGAGGCGGGGAATCAGATATGGGGAATCAGAGGTTGGGAATCAGAGGCGGGGAATCAGTGGCAGGGAATCAGAGGCCGGGAATAAAAGGCGGGGAATCAAAGCTGGGGAATCAGAGGCGGGGAATCAGAGTTGGGGAATCAGAGGAGGGGAATCAGATATGGGGAAACAGAGGCCGGGAATCAGAGGCAGGGAAACAGAGGCGGGGAATCAGATATGGGAAATCAGAGGTGGGGAATTAGAGGTTGCGAATCAGAGGCGGGATATCAGAGGCGGGGAATCAGAGGCAGGGAATCGGATGTGCGGAATCAGAGATGGGGAATCAGAGGTGGGGATTCAGAGGTGGTGAATCAGAGAAGGGGAATCAGAGGCTGGGAATCAGAGGCAGGGAATCAGACGCAGGGAATCAGAGGCGGGGAATCATAGCTGGCGAATTAGAGGAGGGGAATCAGAGTTGGGGAATCAGAGGCGGGGAATCAGATATGGGGAAACAGAGGCGGGGAATCAGAGGCGGGGAAACAGAGGCGGGGAATCAGATATGGGGAATCAGATGCAGGGAATCAGAGGCGGGGAATCAGAGCTGGGGAATCAGAGGCGGGGATTTAGATATAGGGAAACAGAGGCGGGGAATCAGAGGCGGGGAAACAGAGGCGGGGAATCAGATATGGGGAATCAGAGGTGGGGAATCAGAGGCAGGGAATCAGATGTGCGGAATCAGAGATGGGGAATCAGAGGCAGGGAATCAGAATCAGAAGCGGGGAATCAGAGGCCGGGAATAAGAGGCCGGGAATCAGATGCTGGGAATAAGAGGCCGGGAATCAGAGGTGGGGAATCAGAGTCCGGAAATCAGAGATGGGGATTCAGAGGCGGGGAATGAGATATGGAGAATCAGAGGCGGGGAATCAGAGGCGGGGAAACAGAGGTGGGGAATCAGATATGGGGAATCAGAGGTGGCGAATCAAAGGCGGTGAATCAGAGATTGGGAATCAGAGGCGGGGAATCAGAGGCAGGGAATCAGATGCGGGGAATCAGAGGCGGGGAATCGGAGCTGGCGAATCAGAGGCGGGGAATCAAAGGTTGGCAATCAGAGGCGGGGTATCAGATATGGGGAATCAGAGGTGGGGAATCAGAGGCGGGGAATCGGATGTGCAGAATCAGAGATGGGGAATCAGAGCTGGGGATTTAGAGGTGGTGAATCAGAGAAGGGGAATCATAAGCTGGGAATCAGAGGCAGGGAATCAGATGCAGGGAATCAGAGGCGGGGAATCATAGCTGGCGAATTAGAGGAGGGGAATCAGAGTTGGGGAATCAGAGGCGGGGAATCAGATATGGGGAAACAGAGGCGGGGAATCAGAGGTGGGGAAACAGAGGCGGGGAATCAGATATGGGGAATCAGAGGTGGGGAATCAGGGGCAGGGAATCAGTGGCAGGGAATCAGACGCGGGGAATCAGAGGCGGGGAATCAGAGGCGGGGAATCAGAGGCGGGGAATCAGAGGCAGGGAATCGGATGTGCGGAATCAGAGATGGGGAATCAGAGGTGGGGATTCAGAGGTGGTGAATCAGAGAAGGGGAATCAGAGGCTGGGAATCAGAGGCAGGGAATCAGACGCAGGGAATCAGAGGCGGGGAATCATAGCTGGCGAATTAGAGGAGGGGAATCAGAGTTGGGGAATCAGAGGCGGGGAATCATATATGGGGAATCAGAGGTGGGGAATCAGGGGCAGGGAATCAGTGGCAGGGAATCAGAGGCGGGGAATCATAGCTGGCGAATTAGAGGAAGGGAATCAGAGTTGGGGAAACAGAGGCGGGGAATCAGATATGGGGAATCAGAGGTGGGGAATCAGGGGCAGGGAATCAGTGGCAGGGAATCAGACGCGGGGAATCAGAGACGGGGAATCAGAGGCAGGGAATCAGACACGGGGAATCAGAGGCGGGGAATCAGAGATGGGGAATCAGAGGCGGGGAATCAGAGGCATGGAATCAGAGGCCGGGAATCAGATGCTGGGAATAAGAGGCCGGGAATCAGAGGTGGGGAAACAGAGGCGGGGAATCAGATATGGGGAATCAGAGGTTGGGAATCAGAGGCGGGGAATCAGTGGCAGGGAATCAGAGGCCGGGAATAAAAGGCGGGGAATCAAAGCTGGGGAATCAGAGGCGGGGAATCAGAGTTGGGGAATCAGAGGAGGGGAATCAGATATGGGGAAACAGAGGCCGGGAATCAGAGGCAGGGAAACAGAGGCGGGGAATCAGATATGGGAAATCAGAGGTGGGGAATTAGAGGTTGCGAATCAGAGGCGGGATATCAGAGGCGGGGAATCAGAGGCAGGGAATCGGATGTGCGGAATCAGAGATGGGGAATCAGAGGTGGGGATTCAGAGGTGGTGAATCAGAGAAGGGGAATCAGAGGCTGGGAATCAGAGGCAGGGAATCAGACGCAGGGAATCAGAGGCGGGGAATCATAGCTGGCGAATTAGAGGAGGGGAATCAGAGTTGGGGAATCAGATATGGGGAAACAGAGGCGGGGAATCAGAGGCGGGGAAACAGAGGCGGGGAATCAGATATGGGGAATCGGATGCAGGGAATCAGAGGCGGGGAATCAGAGCTGGGGAATCAGAGGCGGGGATTTAGATATAGGGAAACAGAGGCGGGGAATCAGAGGCGGGGAAACAGAGGCGGGGAATCAGATATGTGGAATCAGAGGTGGGGAATCAGAGGCAGGGAATCAGATGTGCGGAATCAGAGATGGGGAATCAGAGGCAGGGAATCAGAATCAGAAGCGGGGAATCAGAGGCCGGGAATAAGAGGCCGGGAATCAGATGCTGGGAATAAGAGGCCGGGAATCAGAGGTGGGGAATCAGAGTCCGGAAATCAGAGATGGGGATTCAGAGGCGGGGAATGAGATATGGAGAATCAGAGGCGGGGAATCAGAGGCGGGGAAACAGAGGTGGGGAATCAGATATGGGGAATCAGAGGTGGCGAATCAAAGGCGGTGAATCAGAGATGGGGAATCAGAGGCGGGGAATCAGAGGCAGGGAATCAGATGCGGGGAATCAGAGGCGGGGAATCAGAGCTGGCGAATCAGAGGCGGGGAATCAAAGGTGGGCAATCAGAGGCGGGGTATCAGATATGGGGAATCAGAGGTGGGGAATCAGAGGCGGGGAAACAGAGGCGGGGAATCAAATATAGGGAATCTGAGGTGGGAAATCAGAGGTTGTGAATCAGAGATGGGGAATCAAGGCGGGGAATCAGAGGCAGGGAATCAGACGCAGGGAATCAGAGGCGGGGATTCAGAGCTGGGGAATCAGAGGCGGGGAATCAGAGTTGGGGAATCAGAGGCAGGGAATCAGATAAGGGGAATCAGAGGCGGGGAATCAGAGGCGGGGAAACAGAGGCGGGGAATCAGATATGGGGAATCAGAGGTGGGGAATCAGGGGCAGGGAATCAGTGGCAGGGAATCAGAGGCGGGGAATCAGAGGCGGGGAATCAGAGGCAGGGAATCAGACATGGGGAATCAGAGGCGGGGAATCAGAGATGGGGAATCAGAGGCGGGGAATCAGAGGCAGGGAATCGGATGCCGGGAATCAGAGTCGGGGAATCAGAGCTGGGGAATCAGAGGCGGGGAATCAGAGTTGGGGAATCAGAGGCGGGGAATCAGATATGGGGAAATAGAGGCGGGGAATCAGATATGGGGAATCAGAGGTGTGGAATCAGAGGTTGGGAATCAGAGGCAGGGAATCAGAGTCGGGGAAACAGAGGCGGGGAATCAGATATGGGGAATCAGAGGTGGCGAATCAAAGGCGGTGAAACAGAGATGGGGAATCAGGGCAGGGAATCAGAGGCAGGGAATCAAACACGGGGAATCAGAGCTGGGGAATCAGAGGCGGGGAATCAGAGGCAGGGAATCAGAGGCGGGGAATCAGAGTCGGGGAATCAGAGCTGGGCAATCAGAGGTGGGGAATCAGAGTTGGGGAATCAGAGGCAGGGAATTGGATGTGCGGAATCAGAGATGGGGAATCAGAGGTGGGGAATCAGAGGCGGTGAATCAGAGATGGGGAATCAGAGGCGGGGAATCAGAGGCAGGAAAACAGAGGCGGGGAATTAGATATGGGGAATCAGAGGTGGGGAATCAGAGGTGGTGAATCAGAGATGGGGAATCAGAGGCGGGGAATCAGAGGCAGGGAATCGGACGCCGGGAATCAGAGGTGGGGAATCAGAGCTGGGGAATCAGAGGCGGGGAATCAGAGTTGGGGAATCAGAGGCGGGGAATCAGATATGGGGAAATAGAGGCGGGGAATCAGATATGGGGAATCAGAGGTGTGGAATCAGAGGTTGGGAATCACAGGCAGGGAATCAGAGGCGGGGAAACAGAGGAGGGGAATCAGATATGGGGAATCAGAGGTGGCGAATCAAAGGCGGTGAAACAGAGATGGGGAATCAGGGCAGGGAATCAGAGGCAGGGAATCAGAGCTGGGGAAACAGAGGCGGGGAATCAGATATGGGGAATCAGAGGTGGGGAATCAGGGGCGGGGAATCAGTGGCAGGGAATCAGAGCTGGGGAATCAGAGGTGGGGAATCAGAGCTGGGGAAACAGAGGCGGGGAATCAGATATGGGGAATCAGAGGTGGGGAATCAGGGGCGGGGAATCAGTGGCAGGGAATCAGAGGCCGGGAATAAAAGGCGGGGAATCAGAGCTGGGGAATCAGAGGCGGGGAATCAGAGTTGGGGAATCAGAGGAGGGGAATCAGATATGGGGAAACAGAGGCCGGGAATCAGAGGCAGGGAAACAGAGGCGGGGAATCAGATATGGGGAATCAGAGGTGGGGAATTAGAGGTTGCGAATCAGAGGCGGGGAATCAGAGGCGGGGAATCAGAGGCAGGGAATCGGATGTGCGGAATCAGAGATGGGGAATCAGAGGTGGGGATTCAGAGGTGGTGAATCAGAGAAGGGGAATCAGAGGCTGGGAATCAGAGGCAGGGAATCAGACGCAGGGAATCAGAGGCGGGGAATCATAGCTGGCGAATTAGAGGAGGGGAATCAGAGTTGGGGAATCAGAGGCGGGGAATCAGATATGGGGAAACAGAGGCGGGGAATCAGAGGCGGGGAAACAGAGGCGGGGAATCAGATATGGGGAATCAGAGGTGGGGAATCAGAGGCAGGGAATCAGATGTGCGAAATCAGAGATGGGGAATCAGAGGCAGGGAATTAGAATCAGAAGCAGGGAATCAGAGGCCGGGAATCAGAGGCCGGAATCAGATGCTGGGAATCAGAGGCCTGGAATCAGAGGCGGGGAATCAGAGGCAGGGAATCAGATGCGGGAAATCAGAGGCCTGGAATCAGAGGCGGGGAATCAGAGGCAGGGAATCAGATGCGGGGAATCAGAGGCGGGGAATCAGAGTTGGGGAATCAGAGGCAGGGTTTTAGAGTTGGGGAATCAGAGGCGGGGAATCAGATATGGGGAACCAGAGGTGTGGAATCAGAGGTTGGGAATCACAGGCAGGGAATCAGAGGCGGGGAAACAGAGGAGGGGAATCAGATATGGGGAATCAGAGGTGGCGAATCAAAGGCGGTGAAACAGAGATGGGGAATCAGGGCAGGGAATCAGAGGCAGGGAATCAGAGCTGGGGAAACAGAGGCGGGGAATCAGATATGGGGAATCAGAGGTGGGGAATCAGGGGCGGGGAATCAGTGGCAGGGAATCAGAGCTGGGGAATCAGAGGTGGGGAATCAGAGCTGGGGAAACAGAGGCGGGGAATCAGATATGGGGAATCAGAGGTGGGGAATCAGGGGCGGGGAATCAGTGGCAGGGAATCAGAGGCCGGGAATAAAAGGCGGGGAATCAGAGCTGGGGAATCAGAGGCGGGGAATCAGAGTTGGGGAATCAGAGGAGGGGAATCAGATATGGGGAAACAGAGGCCGGGAATCAGAGGCAGGGAAACAGAGGCGGGGAATCAGATATGGGGAATCAGAGGTGGGGAATTAGAGGTTGCGAATCAGAGGCGGGGAATCAGAGGCGGGGAATCAGAGGCAGGGAATCGGATGTGCGGAATCAGAGATGGGGAATCAGAGGTGGGGATTCAGAGGTGGTGAATCAGAGAAGGGGAATCAGAGGCTGGGAATCAGAGGCAGGGAATCAGACGCAGGGAATTAGAGGCGGGGAATCATAGCTGGCGAATTAGAGGAGGGGAATCAGAGTTGGGGAATCAGAGGCGGGGAATCAGATATGGGGAAACAGAGGCGGGGAATCAGAGGCGGGGAAACAGAGGCGGGGAATCAGATATGGGGAATCAGAGGTGGGGAATCAGAGGCAGGGAATCATATGTGCGAAATCAGAGATGGGGAATCAGAGGCAGGGAATTAGAATCAGAAGCAGGGAATCAGAGGCCGGGAATCAGAGGCCGGAATCAGATGCTGGGAATCAGAGGCCTGGAATCAGAGGCGGGGAATCAGAGGCAGGGAATCAGATGCGGGAAATCAGAGGCCTGGAATCAGAGGCGGGGAATCAGAGGCAGGGAATCAGATGCGGGGAATCAGAGGCGGGGAATCAGAGTTGGGGAATCAGAGGCAGGGTTTTAGAGTTGGGGAATCAGAGGCGGGGAATCAGATATGGGGAACCAGAGGTGGGGAATCAGAGGCGGGGAAACAGAGGCAGGGAATCAGATATGGGGAATCAGAGGCGGGGAATCAGAGGTGGGGAATCATAGGCAGGGAATCGGATGTGCGGAATCAGAGATGGGGAATCAGAGGCCGGGAATCAGAAGTGGTGAATCAGATATGGGAAATCAGAGGCGGGGTATCAGAGGCAGGGAATCAGACGCGGGGAATCAGAGGTGGGCAATCAGAGGCGGGGAATCAGATATGGGGAATCAGAGGCGGGGAATCAGAGGCGGGGAAACAGAGGCGGGGAATCAGATATGGGGAATCAGAGGTGGGGCATCAGAGGTTGTGAATCACAGATGGGGAATTAGAGGCGGGGAATCAGAGGCAGGGAATCAGACGCGGGGAATCAGAGGCGGGGATTCAGAGCTGGGGAATCAGAAGCGGGGAAATAGAGTTGGGGAATCAGAGGCGGGGAATCAGATATGGGGAATCAGAGGCAGGGAATCAGAGGCGGGGAATCAGAGGCAGGGAATCAGACGCGGGGAATCTGAGGCGGGGAATCAGAGCTGGGGAATCAGAGGTGGGGAATCAGAGTTGGGGAATCAGAGGCAGGGAATTGGATGTGCGGAATCAGAGATGGGGAATCAGAGGTGGGGAATCAGAGGCGGTGAATCAGAGATGGGGAATCAGAGGCGGGGAATCAGAGGCAGGAAATCAGACACGGGGATTCAGAGGCTGGGAATCAGACGGGGGGAATCAAATGCGGGGAATCAGAGCTGGGGAATCTGAGGCAGGGAATCAGAGTTGGGGATTCAGAGGCGGGGAATCAGATATGGGGAAACAGAGGCGGGGAATCAGAGGCGGGAAAACAGAGGCGGGGAATTAGATATGGGGAATCAGAGGTGGGGAATCAGAGGTGGTGAATCAGTGATGGGGAATCACAGGCGGGGAATCAGAGGCAGGGAATCAGAGCTGGGGAATCAGAGGCAGGGAATCATAGTTGGGAATCAGAGGCGGGGAATCAGATATGGGGAAACAGAGGCGGGGAATCAGTGGCGGGGAAACAGAGGCGGGGAATCAGATATGGGGAATCGGATGCAGGGAATCAGAGGCGGGGAATCAGAGCTGGGGAATCAGAGGCGGGGAATCAGAGTTGGGGCATCAGAGGTGGGGAATTAGATATAGGGAAACAGAGGCGGGGAATCAGAGGCGGGGAAACAGAGGCGGGGAAACAGAGGCGGGGAATCTGATATGGGGAATCAGAGGTGGGGAATCCGAGGTTGGGAATCAGAGGCAGGGAATCAGAGGCGGGGAATCAGAGGCGGGGAATCAGAGGAAGGGAATCAGATGTGCGGAATCGGAGATGGGGAATCAGAGGCAGGGAATCAGAGGCGGGGAATCAGAGGCGGGGAATCAGAGGCCGGGAATCAGATATGGGGAAACAGAGGCGGGGAATCCGAAGCGGGGAAACAGAGGCGGGGAATCAGATATGGGGAATCAGAGGTGGGGAATCAGAGGTTGGGAATCAGAGGCAGGGAATCAGAGGCTTGGAATCAGATGCAGGGAATCAGATGCGGGGAATCAGAGGCGGGGAATCAGAGCTGGGGAATCAGAGGTGGGGAATCAGATTTGGGGAATCAGAGGCGGGGACTTAGATATTGGGAAACAGAGGCGGGGAATCAGAGGCGGGGAAACCCAGGCGGGGAATCAGATATGGGGAATCAGAGGTGGGGAATCAGAGGCAAGGAATCAGATGTGCGATATCAGAGATGGGGAATCAGAGGCAGGGAATCAGAATCAGAAGCAGGGAATCAGAGGCCGGGAATCAGAGGCCGGAATCAGATGCTGGGAATCAGAGGCCTGGAATCAGAGGCGGGGAATCAGAGGCAGGGAATCAGATGCGGGGAATCAGAGGCGGGGAATCAGAGCTGGGGAATCAGAGGCGGGGTATTAGAGTTGGGGAATCAGAGGCAGGGAATCAGATATGGGGAAACAGAGGTGGGGAATCAGAGGCGGGGAAACAGAGGCAGGGAATCAGATATGGGGAATCAGAGGCGGGGAATCAGAGGTGGGGAATCATAGGCAGGGAATCGGATGTGCGGAATCAGAGATGGGGAATCAGAGGCCGGGAATCAGAGGTGGTGAATCAGAGTTGGGAATCAGAGGCGGGGAATCAGAGTCGGGGAAACAGAGGCGGGGAATCAGATATGGGGAATCAGAGGCAGGGAATCAGAGGAGGGGAATCAGAGGCAGGGAATCAGACGCGGGGAATCTGAGGCGGGGAATCAGAGCTGGGCAATCAGAGGTGGGGAATCAGAGTTGGGGAATCAGAGGCAGGGAATTGGATGTGCGGAATCAGAGATGGGGAATCAGAGGTGGGGAATCAGAGGCGGTGAATCAGAGATGGGGAATCAGAGGCGGGGAATCAGAGGCAGGAAATCAGACACGGGGATTCAGAGGCTGGGAATCAGACGGGGGGAATCAAAGGCGGGGAATCAGAGCTGGGTGATCTGAGGCAGGGAATCAGAGTTGGGGATTCAGAGGCGCGGAATCAGATATGGGGAAACAGAGGCGGGGAATCAGAGGCGGGAAAACAGAGGCGGGGAATTAGATATGGGGAATCAGAGGTGGGGAATCAGAGGTGGTGAATCAGAGATGGGGAATCAGAGGCGGGGAATCAGAGGCAGGGAATCGGACGCCGGGAATCAGAGGTGGGGAATCAGAGCTGGGGAATCAGAGGCGGGGAATCAGAGTTGGGGAATCAGAGGCGGGGAATCAGATATGGGGAAATAGAGGCGGGGAATCAGATATGGGGAATCAGAGGTGTGGAATCAGAGGTTGGGAATCACAGGCAGGGAATCAGAGGCGGGGAAACAGAGGCGGAGAATCAGATATGGGGAATCAGAGGTGGCGAATCAAAGGCGGTGAAACAGAGATGGGGAATCAGGGCAGGGAATCAGAGGCAGGGAATCAGAGCTGGGGAAACAGAGGCGGGGAATCAGATATGGGGAATCAGAGGTGGGGAATCAGGGGCGGGGAATCAGTGGCAGGGAATCAGAGCTGGGGAATCAGAGGTGGGGAATCAGCGCTGGGGAAACAGAGGCGGGGAATCAGATATGGGGAATCAGAGGTGGGGAATCAGGGGCGGGGAATCAGTGGCAGGGAATCAGAGGCCGGGAATAAAAGGCGGGGAATCAGAGCTGGGGAATCAGAGGCGGGGAATCAGAGTTGGGGAATCAGAGGAGGGGAATCAGATATGGGGAAACAGAGGCCGGGAATCAGAGGCAGGGAAACAGAGGCGGGGAATCAGATATGGGGAATCAGAGGTGGGGAATTAGAGGTTGCGAATCAGAGGCGGGGAATCAGAGGCGGGGAATCAGAGGCAGGGAATCGGATGTGCGGAATCAGAGATGGGGAATCAGAGGTGGGGATTCAGAGGTGGTGAATAAGAGAAGGGGAATCAGAGGCTGGGAATCAGAGGCAGGGAATCAGACGCAGGGAATCAGAGGCGGGGAATCATAGCTGGCGAATTAGAGGAGGGGAATCAGAGTTGGGGAATCAGAGGCGGGGAATCAGATATGGGGAAACAGAGGCGGGGAATCAGAGGCGGGGAAACAGAGGCGGGGAATCAGATATGGGGAATCAGAGGTGGGGAATCAGAGGCAGGGAATCAGATTGGCGAAATCAGAGATGGGGAATCAGAGGCAGGGAATTAGAATCAGAAGCAGGGAATCAGAGGCCGGGAATCAGAGGCCGGAATCAGATGCTGGGAATCAGAGGCCTGGAATCAGAGGCGGGGAATCAGAGGCAGGGAATCAGATGCGGGAAATCAGAGGCCTGGAATCAGAGGCGGGGAATCAGAGGCAGGGAATCAGATGCGGGGAATCAGAGGCGGGGAATCAGAGTTGGGGAATCAGAGGCAGGGTTTTAGAGTTGGGGAATCAGAGGCGGGGAATCAGATATGGGGAACCAGAGGTGGGGAATCAGAGGCGGGGAAACAGAGGCAGGGAATCAGATATGGGGAATCAGAGGCGGGGAATCAGAGGTGGGGAATCATAGGCAGGGAATCGGATGTGCGGAATCAGAGATGGGGAATCAGAGGCCGGG
Source organism: Narcine bancroftii (assembly GCF_036971445.1). Lineage (NCBI taxonomy): Eukaryota > Metazoa > Chordata > Chondrichthyes > Torpediniformes > Narcinidae > Narcine > Narcine bancroftii. The sequence goes on along the minus strand of NC_091474.1, from coordinate 105,470,254 downwards.
AATCAGAAGTGGTGAATCAGATATGGGGAATCAGAGGCGGGGTATCAGAGGCAGGGAATCAGACGCGGGGAATCAGAGGTGGGCAATCAGAGGCGGGGAATCAGATATGGGGAATCAGAGGCGGGGAATCAGAGGCGGGGAAACAGAGGCGGGGAATCAGATATGGGGAATCAGATGTGGGGCATCAGAGGTTGTGAATCACAGATGGGGAATTAGAGGCGGGGAATCAGAGGCAGGGAATCAGACGCGGGGAATCAGAGGCGGGGATTCAGAGCTGGGGAATCAGAAGCGGGGAATCAGAGTTGGGTCATCAGAGGCGGGGAATCAGATATGGGGAATCAGAGGCAGGGAATCAGAGGCGGGGAATCAGAGGCAGGGAATCAGACGCGGGGAATCTGAGGCGGGGAATCAGAGCTGGGGAATCAGAGGTGGGGAATCAGAGTTGGGGAATCAGAGGCAGGGAATTGGATGTGCGGAATCAGAGATGGGGAATCAGAGGTGGGGAATCAGAGGCGGTGAATCAGAGATGGGGAATCAGAGGCGGGGAATCAGAGGCAGGAAATCAGACACGGGGATTCAGAGGCTGGGAATCAGACGGGGGGAATCAAATGCGGGGAATCAGAGCTGGGGAATCTGAGGCAGGGAATCAGAGTTGGGGATTCAGAGGCGGGGAATCAGAGGCGGGAAAACAGAGGCGGGGAATTAGATATGGGGAATCAGAGGTGGGGAATCAGAGGTGGTGAATCAGTGATGGGGAATCACAGGCGGGGAATCAGAGGCAGGGAATCAGAGGCGGGGAATCATAGTTGGGAATCAGAGGCGGGGAATCAGATATGGGGAAACAGAGGCGGGGAATCAGTGGCGGGGAAACAGAGGCGGGGAATCAGATATGGGGAATCGGATGCAGGGAATCAGAGGCGGGGAATCAGAGCTGGGGAATCAGAGGCGGGGAATCAGAGTTGGGGCATCAGAGGTGGGGAATTAGATATAGGGAAACAGAGGCGGGGAATCAGAGGCGGGGAAACAGAGGCGGGGAAACAGAGGCGGGGAATCTGATATGGGGAATCAGAGGTGGGGAATCCGAGGTTGGGAATCAGAGGCAGGGAATCAGAGGCGGGGAATCAGAGGCGGGGAATCAGAGGAAGGGAATCAGATGTGCGGAATCGGAGATGGGGAATCAGAGGCAGGGAATCAGAGGCGGGGAATCAGAGGCGGGGAATCAGAGGCCGGGAATCAGATATGGGGAAACAGAGGCGGGGAATCCGAGGCGGGGAAACAGAGGCGGGGAATCAGATATGGGGAATCAGAGGTGGGGAATCAGAGGTTGGGAATCAGAGGCAGGGAATCAGAGGCTTGGAATCAGATGCAGGGAATCAGATGCGGGGAATCAGAGGCGGGGAATCAGAGCTGGGGAATCAGAGGTGGGGAATCAGATTTGGGGAATCAGAGGCGGGGACTTAGATATTGGGAAACAGAGGCGGGGAATCAGAGGCGGGGAAACCCAGGCGGGGAATCAGATATGGGGAATCAGAGGTGGGGAATCAGAGGCAAGGAATCAGATGTGCGATATCAGAGATGGGGAATCAGAGGCAGGGAATCAGAATCAGAAGCAGGGAATCAGAGGCCGGGAATCAGAGGCCGGAATCAGATGCTGGGAATCAGAGGCCTGGAATCAGAGGCGGGGAATCAGAGGCAGGGAATCAGATGCGGGGAATCAGAGGCGGGGAATCAGAGCTGGGGAATCAGAGGCGGGGTATTAGAGTTGGGGAATCAGAGGCGGGGAATCAGATATGGGGAAACAGAGGTGGGGAATCAGAGGCGGGGAAACTGAGGCAGGGAATCAGATATGGGGAATCAGAGGCGGGGAATCAGAGGTGGGGAATCATAGGCAGTGAATCGGATGTGCGGAATCTGAGATGGGGAATCAGAGGCCGGGAATCAGAGGTGGTGAATCAGAGATGGGGAATCAGAGGCGGGGAATCAGAGGCAGGGAATCAGACGCGGGGAATCAGAGGTGGGCAATCAGAGGCGGGGAATCAGATATGGGGAATCAGAGGCGGGGAATCAGAGGCGGGGAAACAGAGGCGGGGAATCAGATATGGGGAATCAGAGGTGGGGCATCAGAGGTTGTGAATCACAGATGGGGAATCAGAGGCGGGGAATCAGAGGCAGGGAATCAGACGCGGGGAATCAGAGGCGGGGATTCAGAGCTGGGGAATCAGAGGCGGGGAATCAGAGTTGGGGAATCAGAGGCGGGGAATCAGATATGGGGAATCAGAGGCAGGGAATCAGAGGCGGGAAAACAGAGGCGGGGAATCAGATATGGGGAAACAGAGGCCGGGAATCAGAGGCAGGGAAACAGAGGCGGGGAATCAGATATGGGGAATCAGAGGTGGGGAATTAGAGGTTGCGAATCAGAGGCTGGGAATCAGAGGCAGGGAATCAGACGCAGGAAATCAGAGGCGGGGAATCATAGCTGGCGAATTAGAGGAGGGGAATCAGAGTTGGGGAATCAGAGGCGGGGAATCAGATATGGGGAAACAGAGGCGGGGAATCAGAGGCGGGGAAACAGAGGCGGGGAATCAGATATGGGGAATCAGAGGTGGGGAATCAGAGGCAGGGAATCAGATGTGCGGAATCAGAGATGGGGAATCAGAGGCAGGGAATCAGAATCAGAAGCAGGGAATCAGAGGCTGGGAATCAGAGGCCGGAATCAGATGCTGGGATCAGAGGCCTGGAATCAGAGGCGGGGAATCAGAGGCAGGGAATCAGATGCGGGAAATCAGAGGCCTGGAATCAGAGGCGGGGAATCAGAGGCAGGGTATCAGATGCGGGGAATCAGAGGCGGGGAATCAGAGCTGGGGAATCAGAGGCAGGGTATTAGAGTTGGGGAATCAGAGGCGGGGAATCAGATATGGGGAAACAGAGGTGGGGAATCAGAGGCGGGGAAACAGAGACAGGGAATCAGATATGGGGAATCAGAGGCGGGGAATCAGAGGTGGGGAATCATAGGCAGGGAATCGGATGTGCGGAATCAGAGATGGGGAATCAGAGGCCGGCAATCAGAGGTGGTGAATCAGATATGGGGAATCAGAGGCGGGGAATCAGAGGCGGGGAAACAGAGGCGGGGAATCAGATATGGGGAATCAGAGGTGGGGCATCAGAGGTTGTGAATCACAGATGGGGAATTAGAGGCGGGGAATCAGAGGAAGGGAATCAGACGCGGGGAATCGGAGGCGGGGATTCAGAGCTGGGGAATCAGAAGCGGGGAATCAGAGTTGGGGAATCAGAGGCGTGGAATCAGATATGGGGAATCAGAGGCAGGGAATCAGAGGCGGGGAATCAGAGGCAGGGAATCAGACGCGGGGAATCTGAGGCGGGGAATCAGAGCTGGGGAATCAGAGGTGGGGAACCAGAGTTGGGGAATCAGAGGCAGGGAATTGGATGTGCGGAATCAGAGATGGGGAATCAGAGGTGGGGAATCAGAGGCGGTGAATCAGAGATGGGGAATCAGAGGCGGGGAATCAGAGGCAGGAAATCAGACACGGGGATTCAGAGGCTGGGAATCAGACGGGGGGAATCAAAGGCGGGGAATCGGAGCTGGGGAATCTGAGGCAGGGAATCAGAGTTGGGGATTCAGAGGCGGGGAATCAGATATGGGGAAACAGAGGCGGGGAATCAGAGGCGGGATAACAGAGGCGGGGAATTAGATATGGGGAATCAGAGGTGGGGAATCAGAGGTGGTGAATCAGTGATGGGGAATCACAGGCGGGGAATCAGAGGCAGGGAATAGAACGCGGGGAATCAGAGGCAGGGAATCAGAGCTGGGGAATCAGAGGCGGGGAATCATAGTTGGGAATCAGAGGCGGGGAATCAGATATGGGGAAACAGAGGCGGGGAATCAGTGGCGGGGAAACAGAGGCGGGGAATCAGATATGGGGAATCGGATGCAGGGAATCAGAGGCGGGGAATCAGAGCTGGGGAATCAGAGGCGGGGAATCAGAGTTGGGGCATCAGAGGTGGGGAATTAGATATAGGGAAACAGAGGCGGGGAATCAGATATGGGGAATCAGAGGCGGGGAATCAGAGGTGGGGAATCATAGGCAGTGAATCGGATGTGAGGAATCAGAGATGGGGAATCAGAGGCCGGGAATCAGAGGTGGTGAATCAGAGATGGGGAATCAGAGGCGGGGAATCAGAGGCAGGGAATCAGACGCGGGGAATCAGAGGTGGGCAATCAGAGGCGGGGAATCAGATATGGGGAATCAGAGGCGGGGAATCAGAGGCGGGGAAACAGAGGCGGGGAATCAGATATGGGGAATCAGAGGTGGGGCATCAGAGGTTGTGAATCACAGATGGGGAATCAGAGGCGGGGAATCAGAGGCAGGGAATCAGACGCGGGGAATCAGAGGCGGGGATTCAGAGCTGGGGAATCAGAGGCGGGGAATCAGAGTTGGGGAATCAGAGGCGGGGAATCAGATATGGGGAATCAGAGGCAGGGAATCAGAGGCGGGAAAACAGAGGCGGGGAATCAGATATGGGGAAACAGAGGCCGGGAATCAGAGGCAGGGAAACAGAGGCGGGGAATCAGATATGGGGAATCAGAGGTGGTGAATTAGAGGTTGCGAATCAGAGGCTGGGAATCAGAGGCAGGGAATCAGACGCAGGAAATCAGAGGCGGGGAATCATAGCTGGCGAATTAGAGGAGGGGAATCAGAGTTGGGGAATCAGAGGCGGGGAATCAGATATGGGGAAACGGAGGCGGGGAATCAGAGGCGGGGAAACAGAGGCGGGGAATCAGATATGGGGAATCAGAGGTGGGGAATCAGAGGCAGCGAATCAGATGTGCGGAATCAGAGATGGGGAATCAGAGGCAGGGAATCAGAATCAGAAGCAGGGAATCAGAGGCTGGGAATCAGAGGCCGGAATCAGATGCTGGGATCAGAGGCCTGGAATCAGAGGCGGGGAATCAGAGGCAGGGAATCAGATGCGGGAAATCAGAGGCCTGGAATCAGAGGCGGGGAATCAGAGGCAGGGTATCAGATGCGGGGAATCAGAGGCGGGGAATCAGAGCTGGGGAATCAGAGGCAGGGTATTAGAGTTGGGGAATCAGAGGCGGGGAATCAGATATGGGGAAACAGAGGTGGGGAATCAGAGGCGGGGAAACAGAGACAGGGAATCAGATATGGGGAATCAGAGGCGGGGAATCAGAGGTGGGGAATCATAGGCAGGGAATCGGATGTGCGGAATCAGAGATGGGGAATCAGAGGCCGGGAATCAGAGGTGGTGAATCAGATATGGGGAATCAGAGGCGGGGAATCAGAGGCGGGGAAACAGAGGCGGGGAATCAGATATGGGGAATCAGAGGTGGGGCATCAGAGGTTGTGAATCACAGATGGGGAATTAGAGGCGGGGAATCAGAGGAAGGGAATCAGACGCGGGGAATCGGAGGCGGGGATTCAGAGCTGGGGAATCAGAAGCGGGGAATCAGAGTTGGGGAATCAGAGGCGTGGAATCAGATATGGGGAATCAGAGGCAGGGAATCAGAGGCGGGGAATCAGAGGCAGGGAATCAGACGCGGGGAATCTGAGGCGGGGAATCAGAGCTGGGGAATCAGAGGTGGGGAACCAGAGTTGGGGAATCAGAGGCAGGGAATTGGATGTGCGGAATCAGAGATGGGGAATCAGAGGTGGGGAATCAGAGGCGGTGAATCAGAGATGGGGAATCAGAGGCCGGGAATCAGAGGCAGGAAATCAGACACGGGGATTCAGAGGCTGGGAATCAGACGGGGGGAATCAAAGGCGGGGAATCGGAGCTGGGGAATCTGAGGCAGGGAATCAGAGTTGGGGATTCAGAGGCGGGGAATCAGATATGGGGAAACAGAGGCGGGGAATCAGAGGCGGGATAACAGAGGTGGGGAATTAGATATGGGGAATCAGAGGTGGGGAATCAGAGGTGGTGAATCAGTGATGGGGAATCACAGGCGGGGAATCAGAGGCAGGGAATAGAACGCGGGGAATCAGAGGCAGGGAATCAGAGCTGGGGAATCAGAGGCGGGGAATCATAGTTGGGAATCAGAGGCGGGGAATCAGATATGGGGAAACAGAGGCGGGGAATCAGTGGCGGGGAAACAGAGGCGGGGAATCAGATATGGGGAATCGGATGCAGGGAATCAGAGGCGGGGAATCAGAGCTGGGGAATCAGAGGCGGGGAATCAGAGTTGGGGCATCAGAGGTGGGGAATTAGATATAGGGAAACAGAGGCGGGGAATCAGAGGCGGGGAAACAGAGGCGGGGAAACAGAGGCGGGGAATCAGATATGGGGAATCAGAGGTGGGGAATCCGAGGTTGGGAATCAGAGGCAGGGAATCAGAGGCGGGGAATCAGAGGCGGGGAAACAGAGGCGGGGAATCAGATATGGGGAATCAGAGGTGGGGCATCAGAAGTTGTGAATCACAGATGGGGATTTAGAGGCGGGGAATCAGAGGCAGGGAATCAGACGCGGGGAATCAGAGGCGGGGATTCAGAGCTGGGGAATCAGAAGCGAGGAATCAGAGTTGGGGAATCAGAGGCGGGGAATCAGATATGGGGAATCAGAGGCAGGGAATTGGATGTGCGGAATCAGAGATGGGGAATCAGAGGTGGGGAATCAGAGGCGGTGAATCAGAGATGGGGAATCAGAGGCGGGGAATCAGAGGCAGGAAATCAGACACGGGGATTCAGAGGTTGGGAATCAGACGGGGGGAATCAAAGGCGGGGAATCAGAGCTGGGGAATCTGAGGCAGGGAATCAGAGTTGGGGATTCAGAGGCGGGGAATCAGATATGGGGAAACAGAGGCGGGGAATCAGAGGCGGGAAAACAGAGGCGGGGAATTAGATATGGGGAATCAGAGGTGGGGAATCAGAGGTGGTGAATCAGAGATGGGGAATCAGAGGCGGGGAATCAGAGGCAGGGAATCGGACGCCGGGAATCAGAGGCGGGGAATCAGAGCTGGGGAATCAGAGGCGGGGAATCAAAGTTGGGGAATCAGAGGCGGGGAATCAGATATGGGGAAATAGAGGCGGGGAATCAGATATGTGGAATCAGAGGTGTGGAATCAGAGTTTGGGAATCAGAGGCAGGGAATCAGAGGCGGGGAAACAGAGGCGGGGAATCAGATATGGGGAATCAGAGGTGGCGAATCAAAGGCGGTGAAACAGAGATGGGGAATCAGGGCAGGTAAACATAGGCGGGGAATCAGAGGCGGGGAATCAGAGGCGGGGAATCAGAGGCGGGGAATCAGAGTCGGGGAATCAGAGGCGCGGAATCTGAGGCGGGGAATCAGATGCAGGGAATCAGAGGCGGGGAATCAGAGGCGGGGTATCAGAGGCGGGGAATCAGAGGCGCGGAATCAGAGGCGGGGAATCAGAGGCGTGGAATCAGAGACGGGGAATCAGAGGCGGGGAATCAGATGTGGGGAATCAGAGGTGGGAAATCAGAGGCTGGGAATCAGAGGCGGGGAATCAGAGGCGGGGAATCAGAGGCAGGGTATCAGAGGCGGGCAATCAGATGCAGTGAATCAGAGGCAGGGAATCAGAGGCAGGGAATCAGAGGCAGGGAACCTGAGATGGCGAATATGAGGTGGTGAATCAGAGGCGGGGAAACAGTCGGGTAAACAGAGGCGGGGAATCAGAGGCAGGGAATCAGCCGCGGGGAATCAGAGGCAGGGAATCAGATGAAGGGAATCTGATGCAGGGAATCAGAGGTGGGAAATCAGAGGCGGGGAATCAGAGGCGGCGAATCAGAGGCGGGGAATCAGAGGCGGGGAATCAGAGGCGGAGAATCAGAGGCGGGCAATCAGATGCAGGAAATCAGAGGCAGGGAATCAGAGGCAGGGAATCAGAGGCAGGGAATCTGAGGCAGGGAATCAGAGGTGGGGAATCAGAGGCGGGGAATCAGAGGCAGGGAATCAGATGAAGGGAATCTGATGCAGGGAATCTGAGGCAGGGAATCTGAGGCAGGGAATCTGTGGCAGGGAATCTGATGCGGGTTATCAGAAGGGGGAAATGAGATGTGGGAAACGAGATGCAGAGAAAGAGGCACGGAAATAGAGGCAGGGAAAGACAGGCAGGGAATCAGAGGCGGGGAATCAGAGGTGGGGAATCAGAGGCTGGGAATCAGAGGCGGGGAATCAGAGGGGGGAATCAGAGGTGGGGAATCAGAGGCAGGGAATCAGAGGCAGGGAATCAGAGGCGGGAAATCAGAGGCGGCGAATCTGAGGCGTGGAATCAGAGGTGGGGAAAGAGATGTGGGGAAACGTAGGCCAGGAAAGTTGCGCGGAAAGGGAGGCGGTGAATCAGAGGCGGGGAATCAGAGGCGGGGAATCAGAGGCGGGGAATCAGAGGCGTGGAATCAGAGGTGGGGAAAGAGATGTGGGGAATCAGGCGGGTAAACAGAAGCGGGTAAACATAGCTGCATAAATAGAGGCAGCGAAAGAGATGGGCGAAACATAGTGGTTGGAACTTGTGTGTTGAAAATTAGGTACACAGAACAGATCAAACAGAGTTGTTGAAATTGAGGGAGGGAAAGAGAGGCACAGAAAGAGTGGAGGGGAAAGAGTGCAGGCAAAATAGAGGCGTAGAGACAGAGGTGGGGAATCAGAGGCGGGGAATCAGATGAAGGGAATCTGATGCAGGGAATCTGAGGCAGGGAATCTGAGGCAGGGAATCGGAGGCAGGGAATCTGCGGCAGGGAATCAGTAAAAAGTTATCAGAGGCAGGGTATCAGAGGCGGAGAATCAGAGGTGGGGATTCAGAAGTGGGGAATCAGAGGCGTGGAATCAGAGGCGGGGAATCAGAGGTGGGGAATCAGAAGTGGGGAGTCAGAGGCGTGGAATCAGAGGCTGGCAATCAGAAGTGGGGAATCAGAGGTGGGGAATCAGAGGCGGGGAATCAGAGGCGGTGAATCAGAGGCGGGGAATCAGAGGCGGGGAATCAGAGGCGGGGAATCAGAAGTGGGGAATCAGAGGTGGGGAATCAGAGGCGGGGAATCAGAGGCGGGGAATCAGAGGCGGGGAATCAGATGCAGGGAATCAGAGGCGGGGAATCAGAGGCAGGGTATCAGAGGCGGGCAATCAGATGCAGGGAATCAGAGGCAGGGTATCTGAGGCAGGGAATCTGTGGCAGGGAATCTGTGGCAGGGAATCTGATGCGGGTTATCAGAAGGGGGAAATGAGATGTTGGAAACAAGATGCAGAGAAAGAGGCACGGAAATAGAGGCAGGGAAAGAGAGGCAGTGTATCAGAGGCGGGTAATTAGAGGCGTGGAATCAGAGGCGGGGAATCAGAGACACAGAAAGAGAGGCGTGGAATCAGAGGTGCGGAATCAGAGCCGGTGAATCTGAGCCGGGAAATCAGAAGCAGAGCAACAGAGGTGGTAAAACATGGGTGCGGAATCGGACACGGGGAATCAGAGGTGGGGACTCAGAGGCCGGGAATCAGAGGCAGGGAATCAGAGGCAGGTTATCAGAGGCAGGGAATCAGAGGTGGGAAATCAGAGGCGGGGAATCAGAGGCGGCGAATCAGAGGCGGGGAATCAGAGGCGGGGAATCAGAGGCGGGGAATCAGAGGCGGAGAATCAGAGGCGGGCAATCAGATGCAGGAAATCAGAGGCAGGGAATCAGAGGCAGGGAATCAGAGGCAGGGAATCTGAGGCAGGGAATCAGAGGTGGGGAATCAGAGGCGGGGAATCAGAGGCAGGGAATCAGATGAAGGGAATCTGATGCAGGGAATCTGAGGCAGGGAATCTGAGGCAGGGAATCTGTGGCAGGGAATCTGATGCGGGTTATCAGAAGGGGGAAATGAGATGTGGGAAACGAGATGCAGAGAAAGAGGCACGGAAATAGAGGCAGGGAAAGACAGGCAGGGAATCAGAGGCGGGGAATCAGAGGTGGGGAATCAGATTTGGGGAATCAGAGGCGGGGACTTAGATATTGGGAAACAGAGGCGGGGAATCAGAGGCGGGGAAACCCAGGCGGGGAATCAGATATGGGGAATCAGAGGTGGGGAATCAGAGGCAAGGAATCAGATGTGCGATATCAGAGATGGGGAATCAGAGGCAGGGAATCAGAATCAGAAGCAGGGAATCAGAGGCCGGGAATCAGAGGCCGGAATCAGATGCTGGGAATCAGAGGCCTGGAATCAGAGGCGGGGAATCAGAGGCAGGGAATCAGATGCGGGGAATCAGAGGCGGGGAATCAGAGCTGGGAAATCAGAGGCGGGGTATTAGAGTTGGGGAATCAGAGGCGGGGAATCAGATATGGGGAAACAGAGGTGGGGAATCAGAGGCGGGGAAACTGAGGCAGGGAATCAGATATGGGGAATCAGAGGCGGGGAATCAGAGGTGGGGAATCATAGGCAGGGAATCGGATGTGCGGAATCAGAGATGGGGAATCAGAGGCCGGGAATCAGAGGTGGTGAATCAGAGATGGGGAATCAGAGGCGGGGAATCAGAGGCAGGGAATCAGACGCGGGGAATCAGAGGTGGGCAATCAGAGGCGGGGAATCAGATATGGGGAATCAGAGGCGGGGAATCAGAGGCGGGGAAACAGAGGCGGGGAATCAGATATGGGGAATCAGAGGTGGGGCATCAGAGGTTGTGAATCACAGATGGGGAATCAGAGGCGGGGAATCAGAGGCAGGGAATCAGACGCGGGGAATCAGAGGCGGGGATTCAGAGCTGGGGAATCAGAGGCGGGGAATCAGAGTTGGGGAATCAGAGGCGGGGAATCAGATATGGGGAATCAGAGGCAGGGAATCAGAGGCGGGAAAACAGAGGCGGGGAATCAGATATGGGGAAACAGAGGCCGGGAATCAGAGGCAGGGAAACAGAGGCGGGGAATCAGATATGGGGAATCAGAGGTGGGGAATTAGAGGTTGCGAATCAGAGGCTGGGAATCAGAGGCAGGGAATCAGACGCAGGAAATCAGAGGCGGGGAATCATAGCTGGCGAATTAGAGGAGGGGAATCGGAGTTGGGGAATCAGAGGCGGGGAATCAGATATGGGGAAACAGAGGCGGGGAATCAGAGGCGGGGAAACAGAGGCGGGGAATCAGATATGGGGAATCAGAGGTGGGGAATCAGAGGCAGGGAATCAGATGTGCGGAATCAGAGATGGGGAATCAGAGGCAGGGAATCAGAATCAGAAGCAGGGAATCAGAGGCTGGGAATCAGAGGCCGGAATCAGATGCTGGGATCAGAGGCCTGGAATCAGAGGCGGGGAATCAGAGGCAGGGAATCAGATGCGGGAAATCAGAGGCCTGGAATCAGAGGCGGGGAATCAGAGGCAGGGTATCAGATGCGGGGAATCAGAGGCGGGGAATCAGAGCTGGGGAATCAGAGGCAGGGTATTAGAGTTGGGGAATCAGAGGCGGGGAATCAGATATGGGGAAACAGAGGTGGGGAATCAGAGGCGGGGAAACAGAGGCAGGGAATCAGATATGGGGAATCAGAGGCGGGGAATCAGAGGTGGGGAATCATAGGCAGGGAATCGGATGTGCGGAATCAGAGATGGGGAATCAGAGGCGGGGAATCAGAGGCAGGGAATCAGATGAAGGGAATCTGATGCAGGGAATCTGAGGCAGGGAATCTGAGGCAGGGAATCTGTGGCAGGGAATCTGATGCGGGTTATCAGAAGGGGGAAATGAGATGTGGGAAACGAGATGCAGAGAAAGAGGCACGGAAATAGAGGCAGGGAAAGACAGGCAGGGAATCAGAGGCGGGGAATCAGAGGTGGGGAATCAGATTTGGGGAATCAGAGGCGGGGACTTAGATATTGGGAAACAGAGGCGGGGAATCAGAGGCGGGGAAACCCAGGCGGGGAATCAGATATGGGGAATCAGAGGTGGGGAATCAGAGGCAAGGAATCAGATGTGCGATATCAGAGATGGGGAATCAGAGGCAGGGAATCAGAATCAGAAGCAGGGAATCAGAGGCCGGGAATCAGAGGCCGGAATCAGATGCTGGGAATCAGAGGCCTGGAATCAGAGGCGGGGAATCAGAGGCAGGGAATCAGATGCGGGGAATCAGAGGCGGGGAATCAGAGCTGGGAAATCAGAGGCGGGGTATTAGAGTTGGGGAATCAGAGGCGGGGAATCAGATATGGGGAAACAGAGGTGGGGAATCAGAGGCGGGGAAACTGAGGCAGGGAATCAGATATGGGGAATCAGAGGCGGGGAATCAGAGGTGGGGAATCATAGGCAGGGAATCGGATGTGCGGAATCAGAGATGGGGAATCAGAGGCCGGGAATCAGAGGTGGTGAATCAGAGATGGGGAATCAGAGGCGGGGAATCAGAGGCAGGGAATCAGACGCGGGGAATCAGAGGTGGGCAATCAGAGGCGGGGAATCAGATATGGGGAATCAGAGGCGGGGAATCAGAGGCGGGGAAACAGAGGCGGGGAATCAGATATGGGGAATCAGAGGTGGGGCATCAGAGGTTGTGAATCACAGATGGGGAATCAGAGGCGGGGAATCAGAGGCAGGGAATCAGACGCGGGGAATCAGAGGCGGGGATTCAGAGCTGGGGAATCAGAGGCGGGGAATCAGAGTTGGGGAATCAGAGGCGGGGAATCAGATATGGGGAATCAGAGGCAGGGAATCAGAGGCGGGAAAACAGAGGCGGGGAATCAGATATGGGGAAACAGAGGCCGGGAATCAGAGGCAGGGAAACAGAGGCGGGGAATCAGATATGGGGAATCAGAGGTGGGGAATTAGAGGTTGCGAATCAGAGGCTGGGAATCAGAGGCAGGGAATCAGACGCAGGAAATCAGAGGCGGGGAATCATAGCTGGCGAATTAGAGGAGGGGAATCGGAGTTGGGGAATCAGAGGCGGGGAATCAGATATGGGGAAACAGAGGCGGGGAATCAGAGGCGGGGAAACAGAGGCGGGGAATCAGATATGGGGAATCAGAGGTGGGGAATCAGAGGCAGGGAATCAGATGTGCGGAATCAGAGATGGGGAATCAGAGGCAGGGAATCAGAATCAGAAGCAGGGAATCAGAGGCTGGGAATCAGAGGCCGGAATCAGATGCTGGGATCAGAGGCCTGGAATCAGAGGCGGGGAATCAGAGGCAGGGAATCAGATGCGGGAAATCAGAGGCCTGGAATCAGAGGCGGGGAATCAGAGGCAGGGTATCAGATGCGGGGAATCAGAGGCGGGGAATCAGAGCTGGGGAATCAGAGGCAGGGTATTAGAGTTGGGGAATCAGAGGCGGGGAATCAGATATGGGGAAACAGAGGTGGGGAATCAGAGGCGGGGAAACAGAGGCAGGGAATCAGATATGGGGAATCAGAGGCGGGGAATCAGAGGTGGGGAATCATAGGCAGGGAATCGGATGTGCGGAATCAGAGATGGGGAATCAGAGGCCGGGAATCAGAGGTGGTGAATCAGATATGGGGAATCAGAGGCGGGGAATCAGAGGCGGGGAAACAGAGGCGGGGAATCAGATATGGGGAATCAGAGGTGGGGCATCAGAGGTTGTGAATCACAGATGGGGAATTAGAGGCGGGGAATCAGAGGAAGGGAATCAGACGCGGGGAATCGGAGGCGGGGATTCAGAGCTGGGGAATCAGAAGCGGGGAATCAGAGTTGGGGAATCAGAGGCGTGGAATCAGATATGGGGAATCAGAGGCAGGGAATCAGACGCGGGGAATCTGAGGCGGGGAATCAGAGCTGGGGAATCAGAGGTGGGGAACCAGAGTTGGGGAATCAGAGGCAGGGAATTGGATGTGCGGAATCAGAGATGGGGAATCAGAGGTGGGGAATCAGAGGCGGTGAATAAGAGATGGGGAATCAGAGGCGGGGAATCAGAGGCAGGAAATCAGACACGGGGATTCAGAGGCTGGGAATCAGACGGGGGGAATCAAAGGCGGGGAATCGGAGCTGGGGAATCTGAGGCAGGGAATCAGAGTTGGGGATTCAGAGGCGGGGAATCAGATATGGGGAAACAGAGGCGGGGAATCAGAGGCGGGATAACAGAGGCGGGGAATTAGATATGGGGAATCAGAGGTGGGGAATCAGAGGTGGTGAATCAGTGATGGGGAATCACAGGCGGGGAATCAGAGGCAGGGAATAGAACGCGGGGAATCAGAGGCAGGGAATCAGAGCTGGGGAATCAGAGGCGGGGAATCATAGTTGGGAATCAGAGGCGGGGAATCAGATATGGGGAAACAGAGGCGGGGAATCAGTGGCGGGGAAACAGAGGCGGGGAATCAGATATGGGGAATCGGATGCAGGGAATCAGAGGCGGGGAATCAGAGCTGGGGAATCAGAGGCGGGGAATCAGAGTTGGGGCATCAGAGGTGGGGAATTAGATATAGGGAAACAGAGGCGGGGAATCAGAGGCGGGGAAACAGAGGCGGGGAAACAGAGGCGGGGAATAAGATATGGGGAATCAGAGGTGGGGATTCCGAGGTTGGGAATCAGAGGCAGGGAATCAGAGGCGGGGAATCAGAGGCGGGGAAACAGAGGCGGGGAATCAGATATGGGGAATCAGAGGTGGGGCATCAGAAGTTGTGAATCACATATGGGGAATTAGAGGCGGGGAATCAGAGGCAGGGAATCAGACGTGGGGAATCAGAGGCGGGGATTCAGAGCTGGGGAATCAGAAGCGAGGAATCAGAGTTGGGGAATCAGAGGCGGGGAATCAGATATGGGGAATCAGAGGCAGGGAATTGGATGTGCGGAATCAGAGATGGGGAATCAGAGGTGGGGAATCAGAGGCGGTGAATCAGAGATGGGGAATCAGAGGCGGGGAATCAGAGGCAGGAAATCAGACACGGGGATTCAGAGGTTGGGAATCAGACGGGGGGAATCAAAGGCGGGGAATCAGAGCTGGGGAATCTGAGCAGGGAATCAGAGTTGGGGATTCAGAGGCGGGGAATCAGATATGGGGAAACAGAGGCGGGGAATCAGAGGCGGGAAAACAGAGGCGGGGAATTAGATATGGGGAATCAGAGGTGGGGAATCAGAGGTGGTGAATCAGAGATGGGGAATCAGAGGCGGGGAATCAGAGGCAGGGAATCGGACGCCGGGAATCAGAGGCGGGGAATCAGAGCTGGGGAATCAGAGGCGGGGAATCAAAGTTGGGGAATCAGAGGCGGGGAATCAGATATGGGGAAATAGAGGCGGGGAATCAGATATGGGGAATCAGAGGTGTGGAATCAGAGGTTGGGAATCAGAGGCAGGGAATCAGAGGCGGGGAAACAGAGGCGGGGAATCAGATATGGGGAATCAGAGGTGGCGAATCAAAGGCGGTGAAACAGAGATGGGGAATCAGGGCAGGTAAACATAGGCGGGGAATCAGAGGCGGGGAATCAGAGGCGGGGAATCAGAGGCGGGGAATCAGAGTCGGGGAATCAGAGGCGCGGAATCTGAGGCGGGGAATCAGATGCAGGGAATCAGAGGCGGGGAATCAGAGGCGGGGTATCAGAGGCGGGGAATCAGAGGCGCGGAATCAGAGGCGGGGAATCAGAGGCGTGGAATCAGAGACGGGGAATCAGAGGCGGGGAATCAGATGTGGGGAATCAGAGGTGGGAAATCAGAGGCTGGGAATCAGAGGCGGGGAATCAGAGGCGGGGAATCAGAGGCAGGGTATCAGAGGCGGGCAATCAGATGCAGGGAATCAGAGGCAGGGAATCAGAGGCAGGGAATCAGAGGCAGGGAACCTGAGATGGCGAATATGAGGTGGTGAATCAGAGGCGGGGAAACAGTCGGGTAAACAGAGGCGGGGAATCAGAGGCAGGGAATCAGCCGCGGGGAATCAGAGGCAGGGAATCAGATGAAGGGAATCTGATGCAGGGAATCAGAGGTGGGAAATCAGAGGCGGGGAATCAGAGGCGGCGAATCAGAGGCGGGGAATCAGAGGCGGGGAATCAGAGGCGGAGAATCAGAGGCGGGCAATCAGATGCAGGAAATCAGAGGCAGGGAATCAGAGGCAGGGAATCAGAGGCAGGGAATCTGAGGCAGGGAATCAGAGGTGGGGAATCAGAGGCGGGGAATCAGAGGCAGGGAATCAGATGAAGGGAATCTGATGCAGGGAATCTGAGGCAGGGAATCTGAGGCAGGGAATCTGTGGCAGGGAATCTGATGCGGGTTATCAGAAGGGGGAAATGAGATGTGGGAAACGAGATGCAGAGAAAGAGGCACGGAAATAGAGGCAGGGAAAGACAGGCAGGGAATCAGAGGCGGGGAATCAGAGGTGGGGAATCAGAGGCTGGGAATCAGAGGCGGGGAATCAGAGGGGGGAATCAGAGGTGGGGAATCAGAGGCAGGGAATCAGAGGCAGGGAATCAGAGGCGGGAAATCAGAGGCGGCGAATCTGAGGCGTGGAATCAGAGGTGGGGAAAGAGATGTGGGGAAACGTAGGCCAGGAAAGTTGCGCGGAAAGGGAGGCGGTGAATCAGAGGCGGGGAATCAGAGGCGGGGAATCAGAGGCGGGGAATCAGAGGCGTGGAATCAGAGGTGGGGAAAGAGATGTGGGGAATCAGGCGGGTAAACAGAAGCGGGTAAACATAGCTGCATAAATAGAGGCAGCGAAAGAGATGGGCGAAACATAGTGGTTGGAACTTGTGTGTTGAAAATTAGGTACACAGAACAGATCAAACAGAGTTGTTGAAATTGAGGGAGGGAAAGAGAGGCACAGAAAGAGTGGAGGGGAAAGAGTGCAGGCAAAATAGAGGCGTAGAGACAGAGGTGGGGAATCAGAGGCGGGGAATCAGATGAAGGGAATCTGATGCAGGGAATCTGAGGCAGGGAATCTGAGGCAGGGAATCGGAGGCAGGGAATCTGCGGCAGGGAATCAGTAAAAAGTTATCAGAGGCAGGGTATCAGAGGCGGAGAATCAGAGGTGGGGATTCAGAAGTGGGGAATCAGAGGCGTGGAATCAGAGGCGGGGAATCAGAGGTGGGGAATCAGAAGTGGGGAATCAGAGGTGGGGAATCAGAGGCGGGGAGTCAGAGGCGTGGAATCAGAGGCGGGCAATCAGAAGTGGGGAATCAGAGGTGGGGAATCAGAGGCGGGGAATCAGAGGCGGTGAATCAGAGGCGGGGAATCAGAGGCGGGGAATCAGAGGCGGGGAATCAGAAGTGGGGAATCAGAGGTGGGGAATCAGAGGCGGGGAATCAGAGGCGGGGAATCAGAGGCGGGGAATCAGATGCAGGGAATCAGAGGCGGGGAATCAGAGGCAGGGTATCAGAGGCGGGCAATCAGATGCAGGGAATCAGAGGCAGGGTATCTGAGGCAGGGAATCTGTGGCAGGGAATCTGTGGCAGGGAATCTGATGCGGGTTATCAGAAGGGGGAAATGAGATGTTGGAAACAAGATGCAGAGAAAGAGGCACGGAAATAGAGGCAGGGAAAGAGAGGCAGTGTATCAGAGGCGGGTAATTAGAGGCGTGGAATCAGAGGCGGGGAATCAGAGACACAGAAAGAGAGGCGTGGAATCAGAGGTGCGGAATCAGAGCCGGTGAATCTGAGCCGGGAAATCACAAGCAGAGCAACAGAGGTGGTAAAACATGGGTGCGGAATCGGACACGGGGAATCAGAGGTGGGGACTCAGAGGCCGGGAATCAGAGGCAGGGAATCAGAGGCAGGTTATCAGAGGCAGGGAATCAGAGGTGGGAAATCAGAGGCGGGGAATCAGAGGCGGCGAATCAGTGGCGGGGAATCAGAGGCGGGGAATCAGAGGCGGAGAATCAGAGGCGGGCAATCAGATGCAGGAAATCAGAGGCAGGGAATCAGAGGCAGGGAATCAGAGGCAGGGAATCTGAGGCAGGGAATCAGAGGTGGGGAATCAGAGGCGGGGAATCAGAGGCAGGGAATCAGATGAAGGGAATCTGATGCAGGGAATCTGAGGCAGGGAATCTGAGGCAGGGAATCTGTGGCAGGGAATCTGATGCGGGTTATCAGAAGGGGGAAATGAGATGTGGGAAACGAGATGCAGAGAAAGAGGCACGGAAATAGAGGCAGGGAAAGACAGGCAGGGAATCAGAGGCGGGGAATCAGAGGTGGGGAATCAGAGGCTGGGAATCAGAGGCGGGGAATCAGAGGGGGGAATCAGAGGTGGGGAATCAGAGGCAGGGAATCAGAGGCAGGGAATCAGAGGCGGGAAATCAGAGGCGGCGAATCTGAGGCGTGGAATCAGAGGTGGGGAAAGAGATGTGGGGAAACGTAGGCCAGGAAAGTTGCGCGGAAAGGGAGGCGGTGAATCAGAGGCGGGGAATCAGAGGCGGGGAATCAGAGGCGGGGAATCAGAGGCGTGGAATCAGAGGTGGGGAAAGAGATGTGGGGAATCAGGCGGGTAAACAGAAGCGGGTAAACATAGCTGCATAAATAGAGGCAGCGAAAGAGATGGGCGAAACATAGTGGTTGGAACTTGTGTGTTGAAAATTAGGTACACAGAACAGATCAAATAGAGTTGTTGAAATTGAGGGAGGGAAAGAGAGGCACAGAAAGAGTGGAGGGGAAAGAGTGCAGGCAAAATAGAGGCGTAGAGACAGAGGTGGGGAATCAGAGGCGGGGAATCAGATGAAGGGAATCTGATGCAGGGAATCTGAGGCAGGGAATCTGAGGCAGGGAATCGGAGGCAGGGAATCTGCGGCAGGGAATCAGTAAAAAGTTATCAGAGGCAGGGTATCAGAGGCGGAGAATCAGAGGTGGGGATTCAGAAGTGGGGAATCAGAGGCGTGGAATCAGAGGCGGGGAATCAGAGGTGGGGAATCAGAAGTGGGGAATCAGAGGAGGGGAATCAGAGGCGGGGAATCAGAGGCGTGGAATCAAAGGCGGGCAATCAGAAGTGGGGAATCAGAGGTGGGGAATCAGATGCAGGGAATCAGAGGCGGGGAATCAGAAGTGGGGAATCAGAGGTGGGGAATCAGAGGCGGGGAATCTGAGGCGGGGAATCAGAGGCGGGGAATCAGATGCAGGGAATCAGAGGCAGGGAATCAGACGCAGGGAATCAAATGAAGGGAATCTGATGCAGGGAATCTGAGGCAGGGAATCTGAGGCAGGGAACCTGAGATGGCGAATATGAGGTGGTGAATCAGAAGCGGTGAAACAGTCGGGTAAACAGAGGCGGGGAATTAGAGGCAGGGAATCAGATGAAGGGAATCTGATGCAGTGAATCTGAGGCAGGGAATCTGAGGCGGGGAAACAGGCGGGTAAACAGAGGCGGGTAAACATAGGCGGGGAATCAGAGGCGTGGAATCAGAGGCGGGGAATCAGAGGCGGGGAATCAGAGGCGGGGAATCAGAGGCGGGGAATCAGATGCGGGGAATCAGATGCGGGGAATCAGAGGTGGGGAATCAGAAGCGGGGTATCAGAGGAGGGGAATCAGAGGCGGGGAATCAGAGGTGGGGAATCAGAGGCGGGGAATCAGAGGCGTGGAATGAGAGGCGGGAATTCAGAGGCGGGGAAAGATATGTGGGGAAACGTAGGCCAGGAAAGTTGAGCGGAAATGGAGGCGGTGAATCAGAGGTGGGGAATCAGAGGCGGGGAATCAGAGGCGGGGAATCAGAGGCGGGGAATCAGAGGCGGGGAATCAGAAGTGGGGAATCAGAGGTGGGGAATCAGAGGCGGGGAATCAGAGGCGGGGAATCAGAGGCAGGGAATCAGAGGCAGGGAATCAGAGGCGGGCAATCAGATGCAGGGAATCAGAGGCAGGGAATCAGAGGCAGGGAATCATAGGCGGGCAATCAGATGCAGGGAATCTGAGGTAGGGAATCTGAGGCAGGGAATCTGTGGCAGAAAATCTGATGCGGGTTATCAGAAGGGGGAAATGAGATGTGGGAAAAGAGATGCAGAGAAAGAGGCACGGAAATAGAGGCAGGGAAAGAGAGGCAGGGTATCAGAGGCGGGTAATCAGAGGCATGGAATCAGAGGCGGGGAATCAGAGACACAGAAAGAGAGGCGTGGAATCAAAGGTGCGGAATCAGAGCCGGTGAATCTGAGCCGGGAAATCAGAAGCATAGCAACAGAGGCGGTGAAACATGGGTGCGGAATCGGACGCGGGGAATCAGAGGTGGGGACTCAGAGGCAGGGAATCAGAGGCAGGGAATCAGAGGCAGGTTATCAGAGGCAGGGAATCAGATGCGGGGAATCAGAGGCGGGGAATCAGAGGCGGGGAATCAGAGGCGGGGAATCAGAGGCGGGGAATCAGAGGCGGAGAATCATAGGCGGGCAATCAGATGCAGGAAATCAGAGGCAGGGAATCAGAGGCAGGGAATCAGAGGCAGGGAATCTGAGGCAGGGAGTCAGAGGTGGGGAATCAGAGGCGGGGAATCAGAGGCAGGGAATCAGATGAAGGGAATCTGATGCAGGGAATCTGAGGCAGGGAATCTGAGGCAGGGAATCTGTGGCAGGGAATCTGATGAGGGTTATCAGAAGGGGGAAATGAGATTTGGGAAACGAGATGCAGAGAAAGAGGCACGGAAATAGAGGCAGGGAAAGAGAGGCAGGGAATCAGAGGCGGGGAATCAGAGGTGGGGAATCAGAGGCGGGGAATCAGAGGGGGGAATCAGAGGCAGGGAATCAGAGGCGGGGAATCAGAGGCAGGGAATCAGAGGCGGGAAATCAGAGACGGCGAATCTGAGGCGTGGAATCAGAGGTGGGGAAAGAGATGTGGGGAAACGTAGGCCAGGAAAGTTGCGCGGAAAGGGAGGCGGTGAATCAGAGGCGGCGAATCAGAGGCGGGGAATCAGAGGCGGGGAATCAGATGCAGGGAATCAGAGGCAGGGAATCAGACGCAGGGAATCAAATGAAGGGAATCTGATGCAGGGAATCTGAGGCAGGGAATCTGAGGCAGGGAACCTGAGATGGCGAATATGAGGTGGTGAATCAGAGGCGGGGAAACAGTCGGGTAAACAGAGGCGGGGAATCAGAGGCAGGGAATCAGATGAAGGGAATCTGATGCAGTGAATCTGAGGCAGGGAATCTGAGGCGGGGAAACAGGCGGGTAAACAGAGGCGGGTAAACATAGGCGGGGAATCAGAGGCGTGGAATCAGAGGCGGGGAATCAGAGGCGGGGAATCAGAGGCGGGGAATCAGAGGCGGGGAATCAGATGCGGGGAATCAGATGCGGGGAATCAGAGGTGGGGAATCAGAAGCGGGGTATCAGAGGAGGGGAATCAGAGGCGGGGAATCAGAGGTGGGGAATCAGAGGCGGGGAATCAGAGGCGTGGAATCAGAGGCGGGAATTCAGAGGCGGGGAAAGATATGTGGGGAAACGTAGGCCAGGAAAGTTGAGCGGAAATGGAGGCAGTGAATCAGAGGTGGGGAATCAGAGGCGGGGAATCAGAGGTGGGGAATCAGAGGCGGGGAATCAGAGGCGGGGAATCAGAGGCGGGGAATCAGAGGCAGGGAATCAGAGGCGGGCAATCAGATGCAGGGAATCAGAGGCAGGGAATCAGAGGCAGGGAATCAGAGGCGGGCAATCAGATGCAGGGAATCTGAGGTAGGGAATCTGAGGCAGGGAATCTGTGGCAGAAAATCTGATGCGGGTTATCAGAAGGGGGAAATGAGATGTGGGAAACGAGATGCAGAGAAAGAGGCACGGAAATAGAGGCAGGGAAAGAGAGGCAGGGTATCAGAGGCGGGTAATCAGAGGCATGGAATCAGAGGCGGGGAATCAGAGACACAGAAAGAGAGGCGTGGAATCAGAGGTGCGGAATCAGAGCCGGTGAATCTGAGCCGGGAAATCAGAAGCATAGCAACAGAGGCGGTGAAACATGGGTGCGGAATCGGACGCGGGGAATCAGAGGTGGGGACTCAGAGGCAGGGAATCAGAGGCAGGGAATCAGAGGCAGGTTATCAGAGGCAGGGAATCAGATGCGGGGAATCAGAGGCGGGGAATCAGAGGCGGGGAATCAGAGGCGGGGAATCAGAGGCGGGGAATCAGAGGCGGAGAATCATAGCCGGGCAATCAGATGCAGGAAATCAGAGGCACGGAATCAGAGGCAGGGAATCAGAGGCAGGGAATCTGAGGCAGGGAGTCAGAGGTGGGGAATCAGAGGCGGGGAATCAGAGGCAGGGAATCAGATGAAGGGAATCTGATGCAGGGAATCTGAGGCAGGGAATCTGAGGCAGGGAATCTGTGGCAGGGAATCTGATGAGGGTTATCAGAAGGGGGAAATGAGATTTGGGAAACGAGATGCAGAGAAAGAGGCACGGAAATAGAGGCAGGGAAAGAGAGGCAGGGAATCAGAGGCGGGGAATCAGAGGTGGGGAAGCAGAGGCGGGGAATCAGAGGGGGGAATCAGAGGCAGGGAATCAGAGGCGGGGAATCAGAGGCAGGGAATCAGAGGTGGGAAATCAGAGACGGCGAATCTGAGGCGTGGAATCAGAGGTGGGGAAAGAGATGTGGGGAAACGTAGGCCAGGAAAGTTGCGCGGAAAGGGAGGCGGTGAATCAGAGGCGGTGAATCAGAGGCGGCGAATCAGAGGCGGGGAATCAGAGGCAGGGAATCAGAGGGGGGCAATCAGAGGCGGCGAATCAGAGGCGTGGAATCAGAGGTGTGGAAAGAGAAGTGGGGAAACAGGCGGGTAAACAGAAGCGGGTAAACATAGGTGCACAAATAGAGGCGGCGAAAGAGATGGGCGAAACATAGTGGTTGGAACTTGTATGTTGTAAATGAGTTACACAGAACAGATCAAACAGAGTTGTTGAAATTGAGGGAGGGAAAGAGAGGCACGGAAAGAGTGGAGGGGAAAGAGTGCAGGCAAAATAGAGGCGTAGAGACAGAGGTGGCGAATCAGTGGCGGGGAATCAGAGGCGGGGAATCAGAGGCAGGGAATCAGATGAAGGGAATCTGATGCAGGGTATCTGAGGCAGGGAATCTGAGGCAGGGAATCGGAGGCAGGGAATCTGATGTGGGGAATCAGAGGCGGGGAATCAGAGGCGGGGAATCAGAGGGTGGATTCAGAGGCGGGGAATCAGAGGCGGGGAATCAGAGGCGGGGAATCAGAGGGGGGAATCTGAGGTGGGGAATCAGAGGCGGGGAATCAGAGGCGGGGAATCAGAGGCAGGGAATCAGAGGCAGGGAATCAGATGAAGGGAATCTGATGCAGGGAATCTGAGGCAGGGAATCTGAGGCGGGGAAACAGGCGGGTAAACAGAGGCGGGTAAACAGGCGGGGAATCAGAGGCGGGGAATCAGAGGCGGGGAATCAGAGGCGGGGAATCAGAGGCGGGGAATCAGAGGCGGGGAATCAGAGGCGGGGAATCAGAGGCGTGGAATCAGAGGCGGGAATTCAGAGGCGGGGAAAGATATGTGGGGAAACGTAGGCCAGGAAAGTTCAGCGGAAATGGAGGCAGTGAATCAGAGGTGGGGAATCAGAGGCGGTGAATCAGAGATGGGGAATCAGAGGCGGGGAATCAGAGGCAGGAAATCAGACACGGGGATTCAGAGGCTGGGAATCAGACGGGGGGAATCAAAGGCGGGGAATCAGAGCTGGGGAATCTGAGGCAGGGAATCAGAGTTGGGGATTCAGAGGCGGGGAATCAGATATGGGGAAACAGAGGCGGGGAATCAGAGGCGGGAAAACAGAGGCGGGGAATTAGATATGGGGAATCAGAGGTGGGGAATCAGAGGTGGTGAATCAGTGATGGGGAATCACAGGCGGGGAATCAGAGGCAGGGAATAGAACGCGGGGAATCAGAGGCAGGGAATCAGAGCTGGGGAATCAGAGGCGGGGAATCATAGTTGGGAATCAGAGGCGGGGAATCAGATATGGGGAAACAGAGGCGGGGAATCAGTGGCGGGGAAACAGAGGCGGGGAATCAGATATGGGGAATCGGATGCAGGGAATCAGAGGCGGGGAATCAGAGCTGGGGAATCAGGGGCGGGGAATCAGAGTTGGGGCATCAGAGGTGGGGAATTAGATATAGGGAAACAGAGGCGGGGAATCAGAGGCGGGGAAACAGAGGCGGGGAAACAGAGGCGGGGAATCAGATATGGGGAATCAGAGGTGGGGAATCCGAGGTTGGGAATCAGAGGCAGGGAATCAGAGGCAGGGAATCAGAGGCGGGGAAACAGAGGCGGGGAATCAGATATGGGGAATCAGAGGTGGGGCATCAGAAGTTGTGAATCACAGATGGGGAATTAGAGGCGGGGAATCAGAGGCAGGGAATCAGACGCGGGGAATCAGAGGCGGGGATTCAGAGCTGGGGAATCAGAAGCGGGGAATCAGAGTTGGGGAATCAGAGGCGGGGAATCAGATATGGGGAATCAGAGGCAGGGAATCAGATATGGGGAATCTGAGGCAGGGAATCAGAAGCGGGGAATCTGAGGCGGGGAATCAGAGCTGGGGAATCAGAGGTGGGGAATCAGAGTTGGGGAATCAGAGGCAGTGAATTGGATGTGCGGAATCAGAGATGGGGAATCAGAGGTGGGGAATCAGAGGCGGTGAATCAAAGATGGGGAATCAGAGGCGGGGAATCAGAGGCAGGAAATCAGACACGGGGATTCAGAGGCTGGGAATCAGACGGGTGGAATCAAAGGCGGGGAATCAGAGCTGGGGAATCTGAGGCAGGGAATCAGAGTTGGGGATTCAGAGGCGGGGAATCAGATATGGGGAAAGAGAGGCGGGGAATCAGAGGCGGGAGAACAGAGGCGGGGAATTAGATATGGGGAATCAGAGGTGGGGAATCAGAGGTGGTGAATCAGAGATGGGGAATCAGAGGCGGGGAATCAGAGGCAGGGAATCGGACGCCGGGAATCAGAGGCGGGGAATCAGAGCTGGGGAATCAGAGGCGGGGTATCAGAGTTGGGGAATCAGAGGCGGGGAATCCGATATGGGGAAATAGAGGCGGGGAATCAGATATGGGGAATCAGAGGTGTGGAATCAGAGGTTGGGAATCAGAGGCAGGGAATCAGAGGCGGGGAAACAGAGGCGGGGAATCAGATATGGGGAATCAGAGGTGGCGAATCAAAGGCGGTGAAACAGAGATGGGGAATCAGGGCAGGTAAACATAGGCGGGGAATCAGAGGCGGGGAATCAGAGGCGGGGAATCAGAGGCGGGGAATCAGAGTCGGGGAATCAGAGGCGGGGAATCTGAGGCGGGGAATCAGATGCAGGGAATCAGAGGCGGGGAATCAGAGGCGGGGTATCAGAGGCGGGGAATCAGAGGCGCGGAATCAGAGGCGGGGAATCAGAGGCGTGGAATCAGAGACGGGGAATCAGAGGCGGGGAATCAGAAGTGGGGAATCAGAGGTGGGAAATCAGAGGCTGGGAATCAGAGGTGGGAAATCAGAGGCGGGGAATCAGAGGCAGGGTATCAGAGGCGGGCAATCAGATGCAGGGAATCAGAGGCAGGGAATCAGAGGCAGGCAATCAGAGGCAGGGAACCTGAGATGGCGAATATGAGGTGGTGAATCAGAGGCGGGGAAACAGTCGGGTAAACAGAGGCGGGGAATCAGAGGCAGGGAATCAGCCGCGGGGAATCAGAGGCAGGGAATCAGATGAAGGGAATCTGATGCAGGGAATCTGAGGCAGGGTATCTGAGGCAGGGAATCTGTGGCAGGGAATCTGATGCGGGTTATCAGAAGGGGGAAATGAGATGTGGGAAACGAGATGCAGAGAAAGAGGCACGGAAATAGAGGCAGGGAAAGAGAGGCAGTGTATCAGAGGCGGGTAATCAGAGGCGTGGAATCAGAGGCGGGGAATCAGAGACACAGAAAGAGAGGCGTGGAATCAGAGGTGCGGAATCAGAGCCGGTGAATCTGAGCCGGGAAATCAGAAGCAGAGCAACAGAGGTGGTGAAACATGGGTGCGGAATCGGACACGGGGAATCAGAGGTGGGGACTCAGAGGCCGGGAATCAGAGGCAGGGAATCAGAGGCAGGTTATCAGAGGCAGGGAATCAGAGGTGGGAAATCAGAGGCGGGGAATCAGAGGCGGCGAATCAGAGGCGGGGAATCAGAGGCGGGGAATCAGAGGCGGAGAATCAGAGGCGGGCAATCAGATGCAGGAAATCAGAGGCAGGGAATCAGAGGCAGGGAATCAGAGGCAGGGAATCTGAGGCAGGGAATCAGAGGTGGGGAATCAGAGGCGGGGAATCAGAGGCAGGGAATCAGATGAAGGGAATCTGATGCAGGGAATCTGAGGCAGGGAATCTGAGGAAGGGAATCTGTGGCAGGGAATCTGATGCGGGTTATCAGAAGGGGGAAATGAGATGTGGGAAACGAGATGCAGAGAAAGAGGCACGGAAATAGAGGCAGGGAAAGACAGGCAGGGAATCAGAGGCGGGGAATCAGAGGTGGGGAATCAGAGGCTGGGAATCAGAGGCGGGGAATCAGAGGAGGGAATCAGAGGTGGGGAATCAGAGGCAGGGAATCAGAGGCAGGGAATCAGAGGCGGGAAATCAGAGGCGGCGAATCTGAGGCGTGGAATCAGAGGTGGGGAAAGAGATGTGGGGAAACGTAGGCCAGTAAAGTTGCGCGGAAAGGGAGGCGGTGAATCAGAGGCGGGGAATCAGAGGCGGGGAATCAGAGGCGTGGAATCAGAGGTGAGGAAAGAGATGTGGGGAATCAGCCGGGTAAACAGAAGCGGGTAAACATAGCTGCATAAATAGAGGCAGCGAAAGAGATGGGCGAAACATAGTGGTTGGAACTTGTGTGTTGAAAATTAGGTACACAGAACAGATCAAACAGAGTTGTTGAAATTGAGGGAGGGAAAGAGAGGCACAGAAAGAGTGGAGGGGAAAGTGTGCAGGCAAAATAGAGGCGTAGAGACAGAGGTGGGGAATCAGAGGCGGGGAATCAGATGAAGGGAATCTGATGCAGGGAATCTGAGGCAGGGAATCTGAGGTAGGGAATCGGAGGCAGGGAATCTGCGGCAGGGAATCAGACATAGGGAATCAAATGAAGGGAATCTGATGCAGGGAATCTGAGGCAGGGAATCTGAGGCAGGGAACCTGAGATGGCGAATATGAGGTGGTGAATCAGAGGCGGGGAAACAGTCGGGTAAACAGAGGCGGGGAATCAGAGGCAGGGAATCAGATGAAGGGAATCTGATGCAGTGAATCTGAGGCAGGGAATCTGAGGCGGGGAAACAGGCGGGTAAACAGAGGCGGGTAAACATAGGCGGGGAATCAGAGGCGGGGAATCAGAGGCGGGGAATCAGAGGCGGGGAATCAGAGGCGGGGAATCAGAGGCGGGGAATCAGATGCGGGGAATCAAATGCGGGGAATCAGAGGTGGGGAATCAGAAGCGGGGTATCAGAGGAGGGGAATCAGTGGCGGGGAATCAGAGGTGGGGAATCAGAGGCGGGGAATCAGAGGCGTGGAATCAGAGGCGGGAATTCAGAGGCGGGGAAAGATATGTGGGGAAACGTAGGCCAGGAAAGTTGAGCGGAAATGGAGGCAGTGAATCAGAGGTGGGGAATCAGAGGCGGGGAATCAGAGGCGGGGAATCAGAGGCGGGGAATCAGAGGCGGGGAATCAGAAGTGGGGAATCAGAGGTGGGGAATCAGAGGCGGGGAATCAGAGGCGGGGAATCAGAGGCGGGGAATCAGAGGCAGGGAATCAGAGGCGGGCAATCAGATGCAGGGAATCAGAGGCAGGGAATCAGAGGCAGGGAATCAGAGGCGGGCAATCAGATGCAGGGAATCTGAGGTAGGGAATCTGAGGCAGGGAATCTGTGGCAGAAAATCTGATGCGGGTTATCAGAAGGGGGAAATGAGATGTGGGAAACGAGATGCAGAGAAAGAGGCACGGAAATAGAGGCAGGGAAAGAGAGGCAGGGTATCAGAGGCGGGTAATCAGAGGCATGGAATCAGAGGCGGGGAATCAGAGACACAGAAAGAGAGGCGTGGAATCAGAGGTGCGGAATCAGAGCCGGTGAATCTGAGCCGGGAAATCAGAAGCATAGCAACAGAGGCGGTGCAACATGGGTGCGGAATCAGACGCGGGGAATCAGAGGTGGGGACTCAGAGGCAGGGAATCAGAGGCAGGTTATCAGAGGCAGGGAATCAGATGCGGGGAATCAGAGGCGGGGAATCAGAGGCGGGGAATCAGAGGCGGGGAATCAGAGGCGGGGAATCAGAGGCGGAGAATCATAGGCGGGCAATCAGATGCAGGAAATCAGAGGCAGGGAATCAGAGGCACGGAATCAGAGGCAGGGAATCTGAGGCAGGGAGTCAGAGGTGGGGAATCAGAGGCGGGGAATCAGAGGCAGGGAATCAGATGAAGGGAATCTGATGCAGGGAATCTGAGGCAGGGAATCTGAGGCAGGGAATCTGTGGCAGGGAATCTGATGAGGGTTATCAGAAGGGGGAAATGAGATTTGGGAAACGAGATGCAGAGAAAGAGGCACGGAAATAGAGGCAGGGAAAGAGAGGCAGGGAATCAGAGGCGGGGAATCAGAGGCGGGGAATCAGAGCCGGGGAATCAGAGGGGGGAATCAGAGGCAGGGAATCAGAGGCGGGGAATCAGAGGCAGGGAATCAGAGGCGGGAAATCAGAGACGGCGAATCTGAGGCGTGGAATCAGAGGTGGGGAAAGAGATGTGGGGAAACGTAGGCCAGGAAAGTTGCGCGGAAAGGGAGGCGGTGAATCAGAGGCGGCGAATCAGAGGCGGGGAATCAGACGCGGGGAATCAGAGGCGGGGAATCAGAGGCGGGGAATCAGAGGCGGGGAATCAGATGCGGGGAATCAGATGCGGGGAATCAGAGGCAGGGAATCAGATGAAGGGAATCTGATGCAGGGAATCTGAGGCAGGGAATCTGAGGCGGGGAAACAGGCGGGTAAACAGAGGCGGGTAAACAGGCGGGGAATCAGAGGCGGGGAATCAGAGGCGGGGAATCAGAGGCGGGGAATCAGAGGCGGGGAATCAGAGGCGGGGAATCAGAGGCGGGGAATCAGAGGCGTGGAATCAGAGGCGGGAATTCAGAGGCGGGGAAAGATATGTGGGGAAACGTAGGCCAGGAAAGTTGAGCGGAAATGGAGGCAGTGAATCAGAGGTGGGGAATCAGAGGCGGTGAATCAGAGATGGGGAATCAGAGGCGGGGAATCAGAGGCAGGAAATCAGACACGGGGATTCAGAGGCTGGGAATCAGACGGGGGGAATCAAAGGCGGGGAATCAGAGCTGGGGAATCTGAGGCAGGGAATCAGAGTTGGGGATTCAGAGGCGGGGAATCAGATATGGGGAAACAGAGGCGGGGAATCAGAGGCGGGAAAACAGAGGCGGGGAATTAGATATGGGGAATCAGAGGTGGGGAATCAGAGGTGGTGAATCAGTGATGGGGAATCACAGGCGGGGAATCAGAGGCAGGGAATAGAACGCGGGGAATCAGAGGCAGGGAATCAGAGCTGGGGAATCAGAGGCGGGGAATCATAGTTGGGAATCAGAGGTGGGGAATCAGATATGGGGAAACAGAGGCGGGGAATCAGTGGCGGGGAAACAGAGGCGGGGAATCAGATATGGGGAATCGGATGCAGGGAATCAGAG
The DNA here is from genome assembly GCF_036971445.1 of Narcine bancroftii. Classification (NCBI taxonomy): domain Eukaryota; kingdom Metazoa; phylum Chordata; class Chondrichthyes; order Torpediniformes; family Narcinidae; genus Narcine; species Narcine bancroftii. Next base: position 105,440,781 of record NC_091474.1, on the reverse strand, counting down.
GCGGGGAATCAGAGCTGGGGAATCAGGGGCGGGGAATCAGAGTTGGGGCATCAGAGGTGGGGAATTAGATATAGGGAAACAGAGGCGGGGAATCAGAGGCGGGGAAACAGAGGCGGGGAAACAGAGGCGGGGAATCAGATATGGGGAATCAGAGGTGGGGAATCCGAGGTTGGGAATCAGAGGCAGGGAATCAGAGGCAGGGAATCAGAGGCGGGGAAACAGAGGCGGGGAATCAGATATGGGGAATCAGAGGTGGGGCATCAGAAGTTGTGAATCACAGATGGGGAATTAGAGGCGGGGAATCAGAGGCAGGGAATCAGACGCGGGGAATCAGAGGCGGGGATTCAGAGCTGGGGAATCAGAAGCGGGGAATCAGAGTTGGGGAATCAGAGGCGGGGAATCAGATATGGGGAATCAGAGGCAGGGAATCAGATATGGGGAATCAGAGGCAGGGAATCAGAAGCGGGGAATCTGAGGCGGGGAATCAGAGCTGGGGAATCAGAGGTGGGGAATCAGAGTTGGGGAATCAGAGGCAGGGAATTGGATGTGCGGAATCAGAGATGGGGAATCAGAGGTGGGGAATCAGAGGCGGTGAATCAAAGATGGGGAATCAGAGGCGGGGAATCAGAGGCAGGAAATCAGACACGGGGATTCAGAGGCTGGGAATCAGACGGGGGGAATCAAAGGCGGGGAATCAGAGCTGGGGAATCTGAGGCAGGGAATCAGAGTTGGGGATTCAGAGGCGGGGAATCAGATATGGGGAAAGAGAGGCGGGGAATCAGAGGCGGGAAAACAGAGGCGGGGAATTAGATATGGGGAATCAGAGGTGGGGAATCAGAGGTGGTGAATCAGAGATGGGGAATCAGAGGCGGGGAATCAGAGGCAGGGAATCGGACGCCAGGAATCAGAGGCGGGGAATCAGAGCTGGGGAATCAGAGGCGGGGTATCAGAGTTGGGGAATCAGAGGCGGGGAATCCGATATGGGGAAATAGAGGCGGGGAATCAGATATGGGGAATCAGAGGTGTGGAATCAGGGGTTGGGAATCAGAGGCAGGGAATCAGAGGCGAGGAAACAGAGGCGGGGAATCAGATATGGGGAATCAGAGGTGGCGAATCAAAGGCGGTGAAACAGAGATGGGGAATCAGGGCAGGTAAACATAGGCGGGGAATCAGAGGCGGGGAATCAGAGGCGGGGAATCAGAGGCGGGGAATCAGAGTCGGGGAATCAGAGGCGGGGAATCTGAGGCGGGGAATCAGATGCAGGGAATCAGAGGCGGGGAATCAGAGGCGGGGTATCAGAGGCGGGGAATCAGAGGCGCGGAATCAGAGGCGGGGAATCAGAGGCGTGGAATCAGAGACGGGGAATCAGAGGCGGGGAATCAGAAGTGGGGACTCAGAGGTGGGAAATCAGAGGCTGGGAATCAGAGGTGGGAAATCAGAGGCGGGGAATCAGAGGCAGGGTATCAGAGGCGGGCAATCAGATGCAGGGAATCAGAGGCAGGGAATCAGAGGCAGGCAATCAGAGGCAGGGAACCTGAGATGGCGAATATGAGGTGGTGAATCAGAGGCGGGGAAACAGTCGGGTAAACAGAGGCGGGGAATCAGAGGCAGGGAATCAGCCGCGGGGAATCAGAGGCAGGGAATCAGATGAAGGGAATCTGATGCAGGGAATCTGAGGCAGGGTATCTGAGGCAGGGAATCTGTGGCAGGGAATCTGATGCGGGTTATCAGAAGGGGGAAATGAGATGTGGGAAACGAGATGCAGAGAAAGAGGCACGGAAATAGAGGCAGGGAAAGAGAGGCAGTGTATCAGAGGCGGGTAATCAGAGGCGTGGAATCAGAGGCGGGGAATCAGAGACACAGAAAGAGAGGCGTGGAATCAGAGGTGCGGAATCAGAGCCGGTGAATCTGAGCCGGGAAATCAGAAGCAGAGCAACAGAGGTGGTGAAACATGGGTGCGGAATCGGACACGGGGAATCAGAGGTGGGGACTCAGAGGCCGGGAATCAGAGGCAGGGAATCAGAGGCAGGTTATCAGAGGCAGGGAATCAGAGGTGGGAAATCATAGGCGGGGAATCAGAGGCGGCGAATCAGAGGCGGGGAATCAGAGGCGGCGAATCAGAGGCGGAGAATCAGAGGCGGGCAATCAGATGCAGGAAATCAGAGGCAGGGAATCAGAGGCAGGGAATCAGAGGCAGGGAATCTGAGGCAGGGAATCAGAGGTGGGGAATCAGAGGCGGGGAATCAGAGGCAGGGAATCAGATGAAGGGAATCTGATGCAGGGAATCTGAGGCAGGGAATCTGAGGCAGGGAATCTGTGGCAGGGAATCTGATGCGGGTTATCAGAAGGGGGAAATGAGATGTGGGAAACGAGATGCAGAGAAAGAGGCACGGAAATAGAGGCAGGGAAAGACAGGCAGGGAATCAGAGGCGGGGAATCAGAGGTGGGGAATCAGAGGCTGGGAATCAGAGGCGGGGAATCAGAGGGGGGAATCAGAGGTGGGGAATCAGAGGCAGGGAATCAGAGGCAGGGAATCAGAGGCGGGAAATCAGAGGCGGCGAATCTGAGGCGTGGAATCAGAGGTGGGGAAAGAGATGTGGGGAAACGTAGGCCAGTAAAGTTGCGCGGAAAGGGAGGCGGTGAATCAGAGGCAGGGAATCAGAGGCGGGGAATCAGAGGCGTGGAATCAGAGGTGAGGAAAGAGATGTGGGGAATCAGGCGGGTAAACAGAAGCGGGTAAACATAGCTGCATAAATAGAGGCAGCGAAAGAGATGGGCGAAACATAGTGGTTGGAACTTGTGTGTTGAAAATTAGGTACACAGAACAGATCAAACAGAGTTGTTGAAATTGAGGGAGGGAAAGAGAGGCACAGAAAGAGTGGAGGGGAAAGAGTGCAGGCAAAATAGAGGCGTAGAGACAGAGGTGGGGAATCAGAGGCGGGGAATCAGATGAAGGGAATCTGATGCAGGGAATCTGAGGCAGGGAATCTGAGGTAGGGAATCGGAGGCAGGGAATCTGCGGCAGGGAATCAGACGCAGGGAATCAAATGAAGGGAATCTGATGCAGGGAATCTGAGGCAGGGAATCTGAGGCAGGGAACCTGAGATGGCGAATATGAGGTGGTGAATCAGAGGCGGGGAAACAGTCGGGTAAACAGAGGCGGGGAATCAGAGGCAGGGAATCAGATGAAGGGAATCTGATGCAGTGAATCTGAGGCAGGGAATCTGAGGCGGGGAAACAGGCGGGTAAACAGAGGCGGGTAAACATAGGCGGGGAATCAGAGGCGGGGAATCAGAGGCGGGGAATCAGAGGCGGGGAATCAGAGGCGGGGAATCAGAGGCGGGGAATCAGATGCGGGGAATCAGATGCGGGGAATCAGAGGTGGGGAATCAGAAGCGGGGTATCAGAGGAGGGGAATCAGAGGCGGGGAATCAGAGGTGGGGAATCAGAGGCGGGGAATCAGAGGCGTGGAATCAGAGGCGGGAATTCAGAGGCGGGGAAAGATATGTGGGGAAACGTAGGCCAGGAAAGTTGAGCGGAAATGGAGGCAGTGAATCAGAGGTGGGGAATCAGAGGCGGGGAATCAGAGGCGGGGAATCAGAGGCGGGGAATCAGAGGCGGGGAATCAGAAGTGGGGAATCAGAGGTGGGGAATCAGAGGCGGGGAATCAGAAGCGGGGAATCAGAGGCGGGGAATCAGAGGCAGGGAATCAGAGGCGGGCAATCAGATGCAGGGAATCAGAGGCAGGGAATCAGAGGCAGGGAATCAGAGGCGGGCAATCAGATGCAGGGAATCTGAGGTAGGGAATCTGAGGCAGGGAATCTGTGGCAGAAAATCTGATGCGGGTTATCAGAAGGGGGAAATGAGATGTGGGAAACGAGATGCAGAGAAAGAGGCACGGAAATAGAGGCAGGGAAAGAGAGGCAGGGTATCAGAGGCGGGTAATCAGAGGCATGGAATCAGAGGCGGGGAATCAGAGACACAGAAAGAGAGGCGTGGAATCAGAGGTGCGGAATCAGAGCCGGTGAATCTGAGCCGGGAAATCAGAAGCATAGCAACAGAGGCGGTGCAACATGGGTGCGGAATCAGACGCGGGGAATCAGAGGTGGGGACTCAGAGGCAGGGAATCAGAGGCAGGTTATCAGAGGCAGGGAATCAGATGCGGGGAATCAGAGGCGGGGAATCAGAGGCGGGGAATCAGAGGCGGGGAATCAGAGGCGGGGAATCAGAGGCGGAGAATCATAGGCGGGCAATCAGATGCAGGAAATCAGAGGCAGGGAATCAGAGGCACGGAATCAGAGGCAGGGAATCTGAGGCAGGGAGTCAGAGGTGGGGAATCAGAGGCGGGGAATCAGAGGCAGGGAATCAGATGAAGGGAATCTGATGCAGGGAATCTGAGGCAGGGAATCTGAGGCAGGGAATCTGTGGCAGGGAATCTGATGAGGGTTATCAGAAGGGGGAAATGAGATTTGGGAAACGAGATGCAGAGAAAGAGGCACGGAAATAGAGGCAGGGAAAGAGAGGCAGGGAATCAGAGGCGGGGAATCAGAGGCGGGGAATCAGAGCCGGGGAATCAGAGGGGGGAATCAGAGGCAGGGAATCAGAGGCGGGGAATCAGAGGCAGGGAATCAGAGGCGGGAAATCAGAGACGGCGAATCTGAGGCGTGGAATCAGAGGTGGGGAAAGAGATGTGGGGAAACGTAGGCCAGGAAAGTTGCGCGGAAAGGGAGGCGGTGAATCAGAGGCGGCGAATCAGAGGCGGGGAATCAGACGCGGGGAATCAGAGGCGGGGAATCAGAGGCGGGGAATCAGAGGCGGGGAATCAGATGCGGGGAATCAGATGCGGGGAATCAGAGGCAGGGAATCAGATGAAGGGAATCTGATGCAGGGAATCTGAGGCAGGGAATCTGAGGCGGGGAAACAGGCGGGTAAACAGAGGCGGGTAAACAGGCGGGGAATCAGAGGCGGGGAATCAGAGGCGGGGAATCAGAGGCGGGGAATCAGAGGCGGGGAATCAGAGGCGGGGAATCAGAGGCGGGGAATCAGAGGCGTGGAATCAGAGGCGGGAATTCAGAGGCGGGGAAAGATATGTGGGGAAACGTAGGCCAGGAAAGTTGAGCGGAAATGGAGGCAGTGAATCAGAGGTGGGGAATCAGAGGCGGTGAATCAGAGATGGGGAATCAGAGGCGGGGAATCAGAGGCAGGAAATCAGACACGGGGATTCAGAGGCTGGGAATCAGACGGGGGGAATCAAAGGCGGGGAATCAGAGCTGGGGAATCTGAGGCAGGGAATCAGAGTTGGGGATTCAGAGGCGGGGAATCAGATATGGGGAAACAGAGGCGGGGAATCAGAGGCGGGAAAACAGAGGCGGGGAATTAGATATGGGGAATCAGAGGTGGGGAATCAGAGGTGGTGAATCAGTGATGGGGAATCACAGGCGGGGAATCAGAGGCAGGGAATAGAACGCGGGGAATCAGAGGCAGGGAATCAGAGCTGGGGAATCAGAGGCGGGGAATCATAGTTGGGAATCAGAGGTGGGGAATCAGATATGGGGAAACAGAGGCGGGGAATCAGTGGCGGGGAAACAGAGGCGGGGAATCAGATATGGGGAATCGGATGCAGGGAATCAGAGGCGGGGAATCAGAGCTGGGGAATCAGGGGCGGGGAATCAGAGTTGGGGCATCAGAGGTGGGGAATTAGATATAGGGAAACAGAGGCGGGGAATCAGAGGCGGGGAAACAGAGGCGGGGAAACAGAGGCGGGGAATCAGATATGGGGAATCAGAGGTGGGGAATCCGAGGTTGGGAATCAGAGGCAGGGAATCAGAGGCAGGGAATCAGAGGCGGGGAAACAGAGGCGGGGAATCAGATATGGGGAATCAGAGGTGGGGCATCAGAAGTTGTGAATCACAGATGGGGAATTAGAGGCGGGGAATCAGAGGCAGGGAATCAGACGCGGGGAATCAGAGGCGGGGATTCAGAGCTGGGGAATCAGAAGCGGGGAATCAGAGTTGGGGAATCAGAGGCGGGGAATCAGATATGGGGAATCAGAGGCAGGGAATCAGATATGGGGAATCAGAGGCAGGGCATCAGAAGCGGGGAATCTGAGGCGGGGAATCAGAGCTGGGGAATCAGAGGTGGGGAATCAGAGTTGGGGAATCAGAGGCAGGGAATTGGATGTGCGGAATCAGAGATGGGGAATCAGAGGTGGGGAATCAGAGGCGGTGAATCAAAGATGGGGAATCAGAGGCGGGGAATCAGAGGCAGGAAATCAGACACGGGGATTCAGAGGCTGGGAATCAGAGCTGGGGAATCTGAGGCAGGGAATCAGAGGTGGGGAATCAGAGGCGGTGAATCAAAGATGGGGAATCAGAGGCGGGGAATCAGAGGCAGGAAATCAGACACGGGGATTCAAAGGCGGGGAATCAGAGCTGGGGAATCTGAGGCAGGGAATCAGAGTTGGGGATTCAGAGGCGGGGAATCAGATATGGGGAAAGAGAGGCGGGGAATCAGAGGCGGGAAAACAGAGGCGGGGAATTAGATATGGGGAATCAGAGGTGGGGAATCAGAGGTGGTGAATCAGAGATGGGGAATCAGAGGCGGGGAATCAGAGGCAGGGAATCGGACGCCAGGAATCAGAGGCGGGGAATCAGAGCTGGGGAATCAGAGGCGGGGTATCAGAGTTGGGGAATCAGAGGCGGGGAATCCGATATGGGGAAATAGAGGCGGGGAATCAGATATGGGGAATCAGAGGTGTGGAATCAGGGGTTGGGAATCAGAGGCAGGGAATCAGAGGCGAGGAAACAGAGGCGGGGAATCAGATATGGGGAATCAGAGGTGGCGAATCAAAGGCGGTGAAACAGAGATGGGGAATCAGGGCAGGTAAACATAGGCGGGGAATCAGAGGCGGGGAATCAGAGGCGGGGAATCAGAGGCGGGGAATCAGAGTCGGGGAATCAGAGGCGGGGAATCTGAGGCGGGGAATCAGATGCAGGGAATCAGAGGCGGGGAATCAGAGGCGGGGTATCAGAGGCGGGGAATCAGAGGCGCGGAATCAGAGGCGGGGAATCAGAGGCGTGGAATCAGAGACGGGGAATCAGAGGCGGGGAATCAGAAGTGGGGACTCAGAGGTGGGAAATCAGAGGCTGGGAATCAGAGGTGGGAAATCAGAGGCGGGGAATCAGAGGCAGGGTATCAGAGGCGGGCAATCAGATGCAGGGAATCAGAGGCAGGGAATCAGAGGCAGGCAATCAGAGGCAGGGAACCTGAGATGGCGAATATGAGGTGGTGAATCAGAGGCGGGGAAACAGTCGGGTAAACAGAGGCGGGGAATCAGAGGCAGGGAATCAGCCGCGGGGAATCAGAGGCAGGGAATCAGATGAAGGGAATCTGATGCAGGGAATCTGAGGCAGGGTATCTGAGGCAGGGAATCTGTGGCAGGGAATCTGATGCGGGTTATCAGAAGGGGGAAATGAGATGTGGGAAACGAGATGCAGAGAAAGAGGCACGGAAATAGAGGCAGGGAAAGAGAGGCAGTGTATCAGAGGCGGGTAATCAGAGGCGTGGAATCAGAGGCGGGGAATCAGAGACACAGAAAGAGAGGCGTGGAATCAGAGGTGCGGAATCAGAGCCGGTGAATCTGAGCCGGGAAATCAGAAGCAGAGCAACAGAGGTGGTGAAACATGGGTGCGGAATCGGACACGGGGAATCAGAGGTGGGGACTCAGAGGCCGGGAATCAGAGGCAGGGAATCAGAGGCAGGTTATCAGAGGCAGGGAATCAGAGGTGGGAAATCATAGGCGGGGAATCAGAGGCGGCGAATCAGAGGCGGGGAATCAGAGGCGGCGAATCAGAGGCGGAGAATCAGAGGCGGGCAATCAGATGCAGGAAATCAGAGGCAGGGAATCAGAGGCAGGGAATCAGAGGCAGGGAATCTGAGGCAGGGAATCAGAGGTGGGGAATCAGAGGCGGGGAATCAGAGGCAGGGAATCAGATGAAGGGAATCTGATGCAGGGAATCTGAGGCAGGGAATCTGAGGCAGGGAATCTGTGGCAGGGAATCTGATGCGGGTTATCAGAAGGGGGAAATGAGATGTGGGAAACGAGATGCAGAGAAAGAGGCACGGAAATAGAGGCAGGGAAAGACAGGCAGGGAATCAGAGGCGGGGAATCAGAGGTGGGGAATCAGAGGCTGGGAATCAGAGGCGGGGAATCAGAGGGGGGAATCAGAGGTGGGGAATCAGAGGCAGGGAATCAGAGGCAGGGAATCAGAGGCGGGAAATCAGAGGCGGCGAATCTGAGGCGTGGAATCAGAGGTGGGGAAAGAGATGTGGGGAAACGTAGGCCAGTAAAGTTGCGCGGAAAGGGAGGCGGTGAATCAGAGGCAGGGAATCAGAGGCGGGGAATCAGAGGCGTGGAATCAGAGGTGAGGAAAGAGATGTGGGGAATCAGGCGGGTAAACAGAAGCGGGTAAACATAGCTGCATAAATAGAGGCAGCGAAAGAGATGGGCGAAACATAATGGTTGGAACTTGTGTGTTGAAAATTAGGTACACAGAACAGATCAAACAGAGTTGTTGAAATTGAGGGAGGGAAAGAGAGGCACAGAAAGAGTGGAGGGGAAAGAGTGCAGGCAAAATAGAGGCGTAGAGACAGAGGTGGGGAATCAGAGGCGGGGAATCAGATGAAGGGAATCTGATGCAGGGAATCTGAGGCAGGGAATCTGAGGTAGGGAATCGGAGGCAGGGAATCTGCGGCAGGGAATCAGACGCAGGGAATCAAATGAAGGGAATCTGATGCAGGGAATCTGAGGCAGGGAATCTGAGGCAGGGAACCTGAGATGGCGAATATGAGGTGGTGAATCAGAGGCGGGGAAACAGTCGGGTAAACAGAGGCGGGGAATCAGAGGCAGGGAATCAGATGAAGGGAATCTGATGCAGTGAATCTGAGGCAGGGAATCTGAGGCGGGGAAACAGGCGGGTAAACAGAGGCGGGTAAACATAGGCGGGGAATCAGAGGCGGGGAATCAGAGGCGGGGAATCAGAGGCGGGGAATCAGAGGCGGGGAATCAGAGGCGGGGAATCAGATGCGGGGAATCAGATGCGGGGAATCAGAGGTGGGGAATCAGAAGCGGGGTATCAGAGGAGGGGAATCAGAGGCGGGGAATCAGAGGTGGGGAATCAGAGGTGGGGAATCAGAGGCGTGGAATCAGAGGCGGGAATTCAGAGGCGGGGAAAGATATGTGGGGAAACGTAGGCCAGGAAAGTTGAGCGGAAATGGAGGCAGTGAATCAGAGGTGGGGAATCAGAGGCGGGGAATCAGAGGCGGGGAATCAGAGGCGGGGAATCAGAGGCGGGGAATCAGAAGTGGGGAATCAGAGGTGGGGAATCAGAGGCGGGGAATCAGAAGCGGGGAATCAGAGGCGGGGAATCAGAGGCAGGGAATCAGAGGCGGGCAATCAGATGCAGGGAATCAGAGGCAGGGAATCAGAGGCAGGGAATCAGAGGCGGGCAATCAGATGCAGGGAATCTGAGGTAGGGAATCTGAGGCAGGGAATCTGTGGCAGAAAATCTGATGCGGGTTATCAGAAGGGGGAAATGAGATGTGGGAAACGAGATGCAGAGAAAGAGGCACGGAAATAGAGGCAGGGAAAGAGAGGCAGGGTATCAGAGTCGGGTAATCAGAGGCATGGAATCAGAGGCGGGGAATCAGAGACACAGAAAGAGAGGCGTGGAATCAGAGGTGCGGAATCAGAGCCGGTGAATCTGAGCCGGGAAATCAGAAGCATAGCAACAGAGGCGGTGCAACATGGGTGCGGAATCAGACGCGGGGAATCAGAGGTGGGGACTCAGAGGCAGGGAATCAGAGGCAGGTTATCAGAGGCAGGGAATCAGATGCAGGGAATCAGAGGCGGGGAATCAGAGGCGGGGAATCAGAGGCGGGGAATCAGAGGCGGGGAATCAGAGGCGGAGAATCATAGGCGGGCAATCAGATGCAGGAAATCAGAGGCAGGGAATCAGAGGCACGGAATCAGAGGCAGGGAATCTGAGGCAGGGAGTCAGAGGTGGGGAATCAGAGGCGGGGAATCAGAGGCAGGGAATCAGATGAAGGGAATCTGATGCAGGGAATCTGAGGCAGGGAATCTGAGGCAGGGAATCTGTGGCAGGGAATCTGATGAGGGTTATCAGAAGGGGGAAATGAGATTTGGGAAACGAGATGCAGAGAAAGAGGCACGGAAATAGAGGCAGGGAAAGAGAGGCAGGGAATCAGAGGCGGGGAATCAGAGGCGGGGAATCAGAGGCGGGGAATCAGAGGGGGGAATCAGAGGCAGGGAATCAGAGGCGGGGAATCAGAGGCAGGGAATCAGAGGCGGGAAATCAGAGACGGCGAATCTGAGGCGTGGAATCAGAGGTGGGGAAAGAGATGTGGGGAAACGTAGGCCAGGAAAGTTGCGCGGAAAGGGAGGCGGTGAATCAGAGGCGGCGAATCAGAGGCGGGGAATCAGAGGCGGGGAATCAGAGGCGGAGAATCAGAGGCGGGCAATCAGATGCAGGAAATCAGAGGCAGGGAATCAGAGGCAGGGAATCAGAGGCAGGGAATCTGAGGCAGGGAATCAGAGGTGGGGAATCAGAGGCGGGGAATCAGAGGCAGGGAATCAGATGAAGGGAATCTGATGCAGGGAATCTGAGGCAGGGAATCTGAGGCAGGGAATCTGTGGCAGGGAATCTGATGCGGGTTATCAGAAGGGGGAAATGAGATGTGGGAAACGAGATGCAGAGAAAGAGGCACGGAAATAGAGGCAGGGAAAGACAGGCAGGGAATCAGAGGCGGGGAATCAGAGGTGGGGAATCAGAGGCTGGGAATCAGAGGCGGGGAATCAGAGGGGGGAATCAGAGGTGGGGAATCAGAGGCAGGGAATCAGAGGCAGGGAATCAGAGGCGGGAAATCAGAGGCGGCGAATCTGAGGCGTGGAATCAGAGGTGGGGAAAGAGATGTGGGGAAACGTAGGCCAGTAAAGTTGCGCGGAAAGGGAGGCGGTGAATCAGAGGCGGGGAATCAGAGGCGGGGAATCAGAGGCGTGGAATCAGAGGTGAGGAAAGAGATGTGGGGAATCAGGCGGGTAAACAGAAGCGGGTAAACATAGCTGCATAAATAGAGGCAGCGAAAGAGATGGGCGAAACATAGTGGTTGGAACTTGTGTGTTGAAAATTAGGTACACAGAACAGATCAAACAGAGTTGTTGAAATTGAGGGAGGGAAAGAGAGGCACTGAAAGAGTGGAGGGGAAAGTGTGCAGGCAAAATAGAGGCGTAGAGACAGAGGTGGGGAATCAGAGGCGGGGAATCAGATGAAGGGAATCTGATGCAGGGAATCTGAGGCAGGGAATCTGAGGTAGGGAATCGGAGGCAGGGAATCTGCGGCAGGGAATCAGACGCAGGGAATCAAATGAAGGGAATCTGATGCAGGGAATCTGAGGCAGGGAATCTGAGGCAGGGAACCTGAGATGGCGAATATGAGGTGGTGAATCAGAGGCGGGGAAACAGTCGGGTAAACAGAGGCGGGGAATCAGAGGCAGGGAATCAGATGAAGGGAATCTGATGCAGTGAATCTGAGGCAGGGAATCTGAGGCGGGGAAACAGGCGGGTAAACAGAGGCGGGTAAACATAGGCGGGGAATCAGAGGCGGGGAATCAGAGGCGGGGAATCAGAGGCGGGGAATCAGAGGCGGGGAATCAGAGGCGGGGAATCAGATGCGGGGAATCAAATGCGGGGAATCAGAGGTGGGGAATCAGAAGCGGGGTATCAGAGGAGGGGAATCAGAGGCGGGGAATCAGAGGTGGGGAATCAGAGGCGGGGAATCAGAGGCGTGGAATCAGAGGCGGGAATTCAGAGGCGGGGAAAGATATGTGGGGAAACGTAGGCCAGGAAAGTTGAGCGGAAATGGAGGCAGTGAATCAGAGGTGGGGAATCAGAGGCGGTGAATCAGAGGCGGGGAATCAGAGGCAGGGAATCAGAAGTGGGGAATCAGAGGTGGGGAATCAGAGGCGGGGAATCAGAGGCGGGGAATCAGAGGCGGGGAATCAGAGGCAGGGAATCAGAGGCGGGCAATCAGATGCAGGGAATCAGAGGCAGGGAATCAGAGGCAGGGAATCAGAGGCGGGCAATCAGATGCAGGGAATCTGAGGTAGGGAATCTGAGGCAGGGAATCTGTGGCAGAAAATCTGATGCGGGTTATCAGAAGGGGGAAATGAGATGTGGGAAACGAGATGCAGAGAAAGAGGCACGGAAATAGAGGCAGGGAAAGAGAGGCAGGGTATCAGAGGCGGGTAATCAGAGGCATGGAATCAGAGGCGGGGAATCAGAGACACAGAAAGAGAGGCGTGGAATCAGAGGTGCGGAATCAGAGCCGGTGAATCTGAGCCGGGAAATCAGAAGCATAGCAACAGAGGCGGTGCAACATGGGTGCGGAATCAGACGCGGGGAATCAGAGGTGGGGACTCAGAGGCAGGGAATCAGAGGCAGGTTATCAGAGGCAGGGAATCAGATGCGGGGAATCAGAGGCGGGGAATCAGAGGCGGGGAATCAGAGGCGGGGAATCAGAGGCGGGGAATCAGAGGCGGAGAATCATAGGCGGGCAATCAGATGCAGGAAATCAGAGGCAGGGAATCAGAGGCACGGAATCAGAGGCAGGGAATCTGAGGCAGGGAGTCAGAGGTGGGGAATCAGAGGCGGGGAATCAGAGGCAGGGAATCAGATGAAGGGAATCTGATGCAGGGAATCTGAGGCAGGGAATCTGAGGCAGGGAATCTGTGGCAGGGAATCTGATGAGGGTTATCAGAAGGGGGAAATGAGATTTGGGAAACGAGATGCAGAGAAAGAGGCACGGAAATAGAGGCAGGGAAAGAGAGGCAGGGAATCAGAGGCGGGGAATCAGAGGCGGGGAATCAGAGGCGGGGAATCAGAGGGGGGAATCAGAGGCAGGGAATCAGAGGCGAGGAATCAGAGGCAGGGAATCAGAGGCGGGAAATCAGAGACGGCGAATCTGAGGCGTGGAATCAGAGGTGGGGAAAGAGATGTGGGGAAACGTAGGCCAGGAAAGTTGCGCGGAAAGGGAGGCGGTGAATCAGAGGCGGCGAATCAGAGGCGGGGAATCAGAGGCGGGGAATCAGAGGCGGGGAATCAGAGGCGGGGAATCAGAGGCGGGGAATCAGATGCGGGGAATCAGATGCGGGGAATCAGAGGCAGGGAATCAGATGAAGGGAATCTGATGCAGGGAATCTGAGGCAGGGAATCTGAGGCGGGGAAACAGGCGGGTAAACAGAGGCGGGTAAACAGGCGGGGAATCAGAGGCGGGGAATCAGAGGTGGGGAATCAGAGGCGGGGAATCAGAGGCGGGGAATCAGAGGCGGGGAATCAGAGGCGGGGAATCAGAGGCGTGGAATCAGAGGCGGGAATTCAGAGGCGGGGAAAGATATGTGGGGAAACGTAGGCCAGGAAAGTTGAGCGGAAATGGAGGCAGTGAATCAGAGGTGGGGAATCAGAGGCGGTGAATCAGAGATGGGGAATCAGAGGCGGGGAATCAGAGGCAGGAAATCAGACACGGGGATTCAGAGGCTGGGAATCAGACGGGGGGAATCAAAGGCGGGGAATCAGAGCTGGGGAATCTGAGGCAGGGAATCAGAGTTGGGGATTCAGAGGCGGGGAATCAGATATGGGGAAACAGAGGCGGGGAATCAGAGGCGGGAAAACAGAGGCGGGGAATTAGATATGGGGAAACAGAGGTGGGGAATCAGAGGTGGTGAATCAGTGATGGGGAATCACAGGCGGGGAATCAGAGGCAGGGAATAGAACGCGGGGAATCAGAGGCAGGGAATCAGAGCTGGGGAATCAGAGGCGGGGAATCATAGTTGGGAATCAGAGGTGGGGAATCAGATATGGGGAAACAGAGGCGGGGAATCAGTGGCGGGGAAACAGAGGCGGGGAATCAGATATGGGGAATCGGATGCAGGGAATCAGAGGCGGGGAATCAGAGCTGGGGAATCAGGGGCGGGGAATCAGAGTTGGGGCATCAGAGGTTGGGAATTAGATATAGGGAAACAGAGGCGGGGAATCAGAGGCGGGGAAACAGAGGCGGGGAAACAGAGGCGGGGAATCAGATATGGGGAATCAGAGGTGGGGAATCCGAGGTTGGGAATCAGAGGCAGGGAATCAGAGGCAGGGAATCAGAGGCGGGGAAACAGAGGCGGGGAATCAGATATGGGGAATCAGAGGTGGGGCATCAGAAGTTGTGAATCACAGATGGGGAATTAGAGGCGGGGAATCAGAGGCAGGGAATCAGACGCGGGGAATCAGAGGCGGGGATTCAGAGCTGGGGAATCAGAAGCGGGGAATCAGAGTTGGGGAATCAGAGGCGGGGAATCAGATATGGGGAATCAGAGGCAGGGAATCAGATATGGGGAATCAGAGGCAGGGAAACAGAAGCGGGGAATCTGAGGCGGGGAATCAGAGCTGGGGAATCAGAGGCGGGGTATCAGAGTTGGGGAATCAGAGGCGGGGAATCCGATATGGGGAAATAGAGGCGGGGAATCAGATATGGGGAATCAGAGGTGTGGAATCAGGGGTTGGGAATCAGAGGCAGGGAATCAGAGGCGAGGAAACAGAGGCGGGGAATCAGATATGGGGAATCAGAGGTGGCGAATCAAAGGCGGTGAAACAGAGATGGGGAATCAGGGCAGGTAAACATAGGCGGGGAATCAGAGGCGGGGAATCAGAGGCGGGGAATCAGAGGCGGGGAATCAGAGTCGGGGAATCAGAGGCGGGGAATCTGAGGCGGGGAATCAGATGCAGGGAATCAGAGGCGGGGAATCAGAGGCGGGGTATCAGAGGCGGGGAATCAGAGGCGCGGAATCAGAGGCGGGGAATCAGAGGCGTGGAATCAGAGACGGGGAATCAGAGGCGGGGAATCAGAAGTGGGGACTCAGAGGTGGGAAATCAGAGGCTGGGAATCAGAGGTGGGAAATCAGAGGCGGGGAATCAGAGGCAGGGTATCAGAGGCGGGCAATCAGATGCAGGGAATCAGAGGCAGGGAATCAGAGGCAGGCAATCAGAGGCAGGGAACCTGAGATGGCGAATATGAGGTGGTGAATCAGAGGCGGGGAAACAGTCGGGTAAACAGAGGCGGGGAATCAGAGGCAGGGAATCAGCCGCGGGGAATCAGAGGCAGGGAATCAGATGAAGGGAATCTGATGCAGGGAATCTGAGGCAGGGTATCTGAGGCAGGGAATCTGTGGCAGGGAATCTGATGCGGGTTATCAGAAGGGGGAAATGAGATGTGGGAAACGAGATGCAGAGAAAGAGGCACGGAAATAGAGGCAGGGAAAGAGAGGCAGTGTATCAGAGGCGGGTAATCAGAGGCGTGGAATCAGAGGCGGGGAATCAGAGACACAGAAAGAGAGGCGTGGAATCAGAGGTGCGGAATCAGAGCCGGTGAATCTGAGCCGGGAAATCAGAAGCAGAGCAACAGAGGTGGTGAAACATGGGTGCGGAATCGGACACGGGGAATCAGAGGTGGGGACTCAGAGGCCGGGAATCAGAGGCAGGGAATCAGAGGCAGGTTATCAGAGGCAGGGAATCAGAGGTGGGAAATCATAGGCGGGGAATCAGAGGCGGCGAATCAGAGGCGGGGAATCAGAGGCGGCGAATCAGAGGCGGAGAATCAGAGGCGGGCAATCAGATGCAGGAAATCAGAGGCAGGGAATCAGAGGCAGGGAATCAGAGGCAGGGAATCTGAGGCAGGGAATCAGAGGTGGGGAATCAGAGGCGGGGAATCAGAGGCAGGGAATCAGATGAAGGGAATCTGATGCAGGGAATCTGAGGCAGGGAATCTGAGGCAGGGAATCTGTGGCAGGGAATCTGATGCGGGTTATCAGAAGGGGGAAATGAGATGTGGGAAACGAGATGCAGAGAAAGAGGCACGGAAATAGAGGCAGGGAAAGACAGGCAGGGAATCAGAGGCGGGGAATCAGAGGTGGGGAATCAGAGGCTGGGAATCAGAGGCGGGGAATCAGAGGGGGGAATCAGAGGTGGGGAATCAGAGGCAGGGAATCAGAGGCAGGGAATCAGAGGCGGGAAATCAGAGGCGGCGAATCTGAGGCGTGGAATCAGAGGTGGGGAAAGAGATGTGGGGAAACGTAGGCCAGTAAAGTTGCGCGGAAAGGGAGGCGGTGAATCAGAGGCAGGGAATCAGAGGCGGGGAATCAGAGGCGTGGAATCAGAGGTGAGGAAAGAGATGTGGGGAATCAGGCGGGTAAACAGAAGCGGGTAAACATAGCTGCATAAATAGAGGCAGCGAAAGAGATGGGCGAAACATAGTGGTTGGAACTTGTGTGTTGAAAATTAGGTACACAGAACAGATCAAACAGAGTTGTTGAAATTGAGGGAGGGAAAGAGAGGCACAGAAAGAGTGGAGGGGAAAGAGTGCAGGCAAAATAGAGGCGTAGAGACAGAGGTGGGGAATCAGAGGCGGGGAATCAGATGAAGGGAATCTGATGCAGGGAATCTGAGGCAGGGAATCTGAGGTAGGGAATCGGAGGCAGGGAATCTGCGGCAGGGAATCAGACGCAGGGAATCAAATGAAGGGAATCTGATGCAGGGAATCTGAGGCAGGGAATCTGAGGCAGGGAACCTGAGATGGCGAATATGAGGTGGTGAATCAGAGGCGGGGAAACAGTCGGGTAAACAGAGGCGGGGAATCAGAGGCAGGGAATCAGATGAAGGGAATCTGATGCAGTGAATCTGAGGCAGGGAATCTGAGGCGGGGAAACAGGCGGGTAAACAGAGGCGGGTAAACATAGGCGGGGAATCAGAGGCGGGGAATCAGAGGCGGGGAATCAGAGGCGGGGAATCAGAGGCGGGGAATCAGAGGCGGGGAATCAGATGCGGGGAATCAGATGCGGGGAATCAGAGGTGGGGAATCAGAAGCGGGGTATCAGAGGAGGGGAATCAGAGGCGGGGAATCAGAGGTGGGGAATCAGAGGCGGGGAATCAGAGGCGTGGAATCAGAGGCGGGAATTCAGAGGCGGGGAAAGATATGTGGGGAAACGTAGGCCAGGAAAGTTGAGCGGAAATGGAGGCAGTGAATCAGAGGTGGGGAATCAGAGGCGGGGAATCAGAGGCGGGGAATCAGAGGCGGGGAATCAGAGGCGGGGAATCAGAAGTGGGGAATCAGAGGTGGGGAATCAGAGGCGGGGAATCAGAAGCGGGGAATCAGAGGCGGGGAATCAGAGGCAGGGAATCAGAGGCGGGCAATCAGATGCAGGGAATCAGAGGCAGGGAATCAGAGGCAGGGAATCAGAGGCGGGCAATCAGATGCAGGGAATCTGAGGTAGGGAATCTGAGGCAGGGAATCTGTGGCAGAAAATCTGATGCGGGTTATCAGAAGGGGGAAATGAGATGTGGGAAACGAGATGCAGAGAAAGAGGCACGGAAATAGAGGCAGGGAAAGAGAGGCAGGGTATCAGAGGCGGGTAATCAGAGGCATGGAATCAGAGGCGGGGAATCAGAGACACAGAAAGAGAGGCGTGGAATCAGAGGTGCGGAATCAGAGCCGGTGAATCTGAGCCGGGAAATCAGAAGCATAGCAACAGAGGCGGTGCAACATGGGTGCGGAATCAGACGCGGGGAATCAGAGGTGGGGACTCAGAGGCAGGGAATCAGAGGCAGGTTATCAGAGGCAGGGAATCAGATGCGGGGAATCAGAGGCGGGGAATCAGAGGCGGGGAATCAGAGGCGGGGAATCAGAGGCGGGGAATCAGAGGCGGAGAATCATAGGCGGGCAATCAGATGCAGGAAATCAGAGGCAGGGAATCAGAGGCACGGAATCAGAGGCAGGGAATCTGAGGCAGGGAGTCAGAGGTGGGGAATCAGAGGCGGGGAATCAGAGGCAGGGAATCAGATGAAGGGAATCTGATGCAGGGAATCTGAGGCAGGGAATCTGAGGCAGGGAATCTGTGGCAGGGAATCTGATGAGGGTTATCAGAAGGGGGAAATGAGATTTGGGAAACGAGATGCAGAGAAAGAGGCACGGAAATAGAGGCAGGGAAAGAGAGGCAGGGAATCAGAGGCGGGGAATCAGAGGCGGGGAATCAGAGCCGGGGAATCAGAGGGGGGAATCAGAGGCAGGGAATCAGAGGCGGGGAATCAGAGGCAGGGAATCAGAGGCGGGAAATCAGAGACGGCGAATCTGAGGCGTGGAATCAGAGGTGGGGAAAGAGATGTGGGGAAACGTAGGCCAGGAAAGTTGCGCGGAAAGGGAGGCGGTGAATCAGAGGCGGCGAATCAGAGGCGGGGAATCAGACGCGGGGAATCAGAGGCGGGGAATCAGAGGCGGGGAATCAGAGGCGGGGAATCAGATGCGGGGAATCAGATGCGGGGAATCAGAGGCAGGGAATCAGATGAAGGGAATCTGATGCAGGGAATCTGAGGCAGGGAATCTGAGGCGGGGAAACAGGCGGGTAAACAGAGGCGGGTAAACAGGCGGGGAATCAGAGGCGGGGAATCAGAGGCGGGGAATCAGAGGCGGGGAATCAGAGGCGGGGAATCAGAGGCGGGGAATCAGAGGCGGGGAATCAGAGGCGTGGAATCAGAGGCGGGAATTCAGAGGCGGGGAAAGATATGTGGGGAAACGTAGGCCAGGAAAGTTGAGCGGAAATGGAGGCAGTGAATCAGAGGTGGGGAATCAGAGGCGGTGAATCAGAGATGGGGAATCAGAGGCGGGGAATCAGAGGCAGGAAATCAGACACGGGGATTCAGAGGCTGGGAATCAGACGGGGGGAATCAAAGGCGGGGAATCAGAGCTGGGGAATCTGAGGCAGGGAATCAGAGTTGGGGATTCAGAGGCGGGGAATCAGATATGGGGAAACAGAGGCGGGGAATCAGAGGCGGGAAAACAGAGGCGGGGAATTAGATATGGGGAATCAGAGGTGGGGAATCAGAGGTGGTGAATCAGTGATGGGGAATCACAGGCGGGGAATCAGAGGCAGGGAATAGAACGCGGGGAATCAGAGGCAGGGAATCAGAGCTGGGGAATCAGAGGCGGGGAATCATAGTTGGGAATCAGAGGTGGGGAATCAGATATGGGGAAACAGAGGCGGGGAATCAGTGGCGGGGAAACAGAGGCGGGGAATCAGATATGGGGAATCGGATGCAGGGAATCAGAGGCGGGGAATCAGAGCTGGGGAATCAGGGGCGGGGAATCAGAGTTGGGGCATCAGAGGTGGGGAATTAGATATAGGGAAACAGAGGCGGGGAATCAGAGGCGGGGAAACAGAGGCGGGGAAACAGAGGCGGGGAATCAGATATGGGGAATCAGAGGTGGGGAATCCGAGGTTGGGAATCAGAGGCAGGGAATCAGAGGCAGGGAATCAGAGGCGGGGAAACAGAGGCGGGGAATCAGATATGGGGAATCAGAGGTGGGGCATCAGAAGTTGTGAATCACAGATGGGGAATTAGAGGCGGGGAATCAGAGGCAGGGAATCAGACGCGGGGAATCAGAGGCGGGGATTCAGAGCTGGGGAATCAGAAGCGGGGAATCAGAGTTGGGGAATCAGAGGCGGGGAATCAGATATGGGGAATCAGAGGCAGGGAATCAGATATGGGGAATCAGAGGCAGGGCATCAGAAGCGGGGAATCTGAGGCGGGGAATCAGAGCTGGGGAATCAGAGGTGGGGAATCAGAGTTGGGGAATCAGAGGCAGGGAATTGGATGTGCGGAATCAGAGATGGGGAATCAGAGGTGGGGAATCAGAGGCGGTGAATCAAAGATGGGGAATCAGAGGCGGGGAATCAGAGGCAGGAAATCAGTCACGGGGATTCAGAGGCTGGGAATCAGAGCTGGGGAATCTGAGGCAGGGAATCAGAGGTGGGGAATCAGAGGCGGTGAATCAAAGATGGGGAATCAGAGGCGGGGAATCAGAGGCAGGAAATCAGACACGGGGATTCAAAGGCGGGGAATCAGAGCTGGGGAATCTGAGGCAGGGAATCAGAGTTGGGGATTCAGAGGCGGGGAATCAGATATGGGGAAAGAGAGGCGGGGAATCAGAGGCGGGAAAACAGAGGCGGGGAATTAGATATGGGGAATCAGAGGTGGGGAATCAGAGGTGGTGAATCAGAGATGGGGAATCAGAGGCGGGGAATCAGAGGCAGGGAATCGGACGCCAGGAATCAGAGGCGGGGAATCAGAGCTGGGGAATCAGAGGCGGGGTATCAGAGTTGGGGAATCAGAGGCGGGGAATCCGATATGGGGAAATAGAGGCGGGGAATCAGATATGGGGAATCAGAGGTGTGGAATCAGGGGTTGGGAATCAGAGGCAGGGAATCAGAGGCGAGGAAACAGAGGCGGGGAATCAGATATGGGGAATCAGAGGTGGCGAATCAAAGGCGGTGAAACAGAGATGGGGAATCAGGGCAGGTAAACATAGGCGGGGAATCAGAGGCGGGGAATCAGAGGCGGGGAATCAGAGGCGGGGAATCAGAGTCGGGGAATCAGAGGCGGGGAATCTGAGGCGGGGAATCAGATGCAGGGAATCAGAGGCGGGGAATCAGAGGCGGGGTATCAGAGGCGGGGAATCAGAGGCGCGGAATCAGAGGCGGGGAATCAGAGGCGTGGAATCAGAGACGGGGAATCAGAGGCGGGGAATCAGAAGTGGGGACTCAGAGGTGGGAAATCAGAGGCTGGGAATCAGAGGTGGGAAATCAGAGGCGGGGAATCAGAGGCAGGGTATCAGAGGCGGGCAATCAGATGCAGGGAATCAGAGGCAGGGAATCAGAGGCAGGCAATCAGAGGCAGGGAACCTGAGATGGCGAATATGAGGTGGTGAATCAGAGGCGGGGAAACAGTCGGGTAAACAGAGGCGGGGAATCAGAGGCAGGGAATCAGCCGCGGGGAATCAGAGGCAGGGAATCAGATGAAGGGAATCTGATGCAGGGAATCTGAGGCAGGGTATCTGAGGCAGGGAATCTGTGGCAGGGAATCTGATGCGGGTTATCAGAAGGGGGAAATGAGATGTGGGAAACGAGATGCAGAGAAAGAGGCACGGAAATAGAGGCAGGGAAAGAGAGGCAGTGTATCAGAGGCGGGTAATCAGAGGCGTGGAATCAGAGGCGGGGAATCAGAGACACAGAAAGAGAGGCGTGGAATCAGAGGTGCGGAATCAGAGCCGGTGAATCTGAGCCGGGAAATCAGAAGCAGAGCAACAGAGGTGGTGAAACATGGGTGCGGAATCGGACACGGGGAATCAGAGGTGGGGACTCAGAGGCCGGGAATCAGAGGCAGGGAATCAGAGGCAGGTTATCAGAGGCAGGGAATCAGAGGTGGGAAATCATAGGCGGGGAATCAGAGGCGGCGAATCAGAGGCGGGGAATCAGAGGCGGCGAATCAGAGGCGGAGAATCAGAGGCGGGCAATCAGATGCAGGAAATCAGAGGCAGGGAATCAGAGGCAGGGAATCAGAGGCAGGGAATCTGAGGCAGGGAATCAGAGGTGGGGAATCAGAGGCGGGGAATCAGAGGCAGGGAATCAGATGAAGGGAATCTGATGCAGGGAATCTGAGGCAGGGAATCTGAGGCAGGGAATCTGTGGCAGGGAATCTGATGCGGGTTATCAGAAGGGGGAAATGAGATGTGGGAAACGAGATGCAGAGAAAGAGGCACGGAAATAGAGGCAGGGAAAGACAGGCAGGGAATCAGAGGCGGGGAATCAGAGGTGGGGAATCAGAGGCTGGGAATCAGAGGCGGGGAATCAGAGGGGGGAATCAGAGGTGGGGAATCAGAGGCAGGGAATCAGAGGCAGGGAATCAGAGGCGGGAAATCAGAGGCGGCGAATCTGAGGCGTGGAATCAGAGGTGGGGAAAGAGATGTGGGGAAACGTAGGCCAGTAAAGTTGCGCGGAAAGGGAGGCGGTGAATCAGAGGCAGGGAATCAGAGGCGGGGAATCAGAGGCGTGGAATCAGAGGTGAGGAAAGAGATGTGGGGAATCAGGCGGGTAAACAGAAGCGGGTAAACATAGCTGCATAAATAGAGGCAGCGAAAGAGATGGGCGAAACATAATGGTTGGAACTTGTGTGTTGAAAATTAGGTACACAGAACAGATCAAACAGAGTTGTTGAAATTGAGGGAGGGAAAGAGAGGCACAGAAAGAGTGGAGGGGAAAGAGTGCAGGCAAAATAGAGGCGTAGAGACAGAGGTGGGGAATCAGAGGCGGGGAATCAGATGAAGGGAATCTGATGCAGGGAATCTGAGGCAGGGAATCTGAGGTAGGGAATCGGAGGCAGGGAATCTGCGGCAGGGAATCAGACGCAGGGAATCAAATGAAGGGAATCTGATGCAGGGAATCTGAGGCAGGGAATCTGAGGCAGGGAACCTGAGATGGCGAATATGAGGTGGTGAATCAGAGGCGGGGAAACAGTCGGGTAAACAGAGGCGGGGAATCAGAGGCAGGGAATCAGATGAAGGGAATCTGATGCAGTGAATCTGAGGCAGGGAATCTGAGGCGGGGAAACAGGCGGGTAAACAGAGGCGGGTAAACATAGGCGGGGAATCAGAGGCGGGGAATCAGAGGCGGGGAATCAGAGGCGGGGAATCAGAGGCGGGGAATCAGAGGCGGGGAATCAGATGCGGGGAATCAGATGCGGGGAATCAGAGGTGGGGAATCAGAAGCGGGGTATCAGAGGAGGGGAATCAGAGGCGGGGAATCAGAGGTGGGGAATCAGAGGTGGGGAATCAGAGGCGTGGAATCAGAGGCGGGAATTCAGAGGCGGGGAAAGATATGTGGGGAAACGTAGGCCAGGAAAGTTGAGCGGAAATGGAGGCAGTGAATCAGAGGTGGGGAATCAGAGGCGGGGAATCAGAGGCGGGGAATCAGAGGCGGGGAATCAGAGGCGGGGAATCAGAAGTGGGGAATCAGAGGTGGGGAATCAGAGGCGGGGAATCAGAAGCGGGGAATCAGAGGCGGGGAATCAGAGGCAGGGAATCAGAGGCGGGCAATCAGATGCAGGGAATCAGAGGCAGGGAATCAGAGGCAGGGAATCAGAGGCGGGCAATCAGATGCAGGGAATCTGAGGTAGGGAATCTGAGGCAGGGAATCTGTGGCAGAAAATCTGATGCGGGTTATCAGAAGGGGGAAATGAGATGTGGGAAACGAGATGCAGAGAAAGAGGCACGGAAATAGAGGCAGGGAAAGAGAGGCAGGGTATCAGAGTCGGGTAATCAGAGGCATGGAATCAGAGGCGGGGAATCAGAGACACAGAAAGAGAGGCGTGGAATCAGAGGTGCGGAATCAGAGCCGGTGAATCTGAGCCGGGAAATCAGAAGCATAGCAACAGAGGCGGTGCAACATGGGTGCGGAATCAGACGCGGGGAATCAGAGGTGGGGACTCAGAGGCAGGGAATCAGAGGCAGGTTATCAGAGGCAGGGAATCAGATGCAGGGAATCAGAGGCGGGGAATCAGAGGCGGGGAATCAGAGGCGGGGAATCAGAGGCGGGGAATCAGAGGCGGAGAATCATAGGCGGGCAATCAGATGCAGGAAATCAGAGGCAGGGAATCAGAGGCACGGAATCAGAGGCAGGGAATCTGAGGCAGGGAGTCAGAGGTGGGGAATCAGAGGCGGGGAATCAGAGGCAGGGAATCAGATGAAGGGAATCTGATGCAGGGAATCTGAGGCACGGAATCTGAGGCAGGGAATCTGTGGCAGGGAATCTGATGAGGGTTATCAGAAGGGGGAAATGAGATTTGGGAAACGAGATGCAGAGAAAGAGGCACGGAAATAGAGGCAGGGAAAGAGAGGCAGGGAATCAGAGGCGGGGAATCAGAGGCGGGGAATCAGAGGCGGGGAATCAGAGGGGGGAATCAGAGGCAGGGAATCAGAGGCGGGGAATCAGAGGCAGGGAATCAGAGGCGGGAAATCAGAGACGGCGAATCTGAGGCGTGGAATCAGAGGTGGGGAAAGAGATGTGGGGAAACGTAGGCCAGGAAAGTTGCGCGGAAAGGGAGGCGGTGAATCAGAGGCGGCGAATCAGAGGCGGGGAATCAGAGGCGGGGAATCAGAGGCGGAGAATCAGAGGCGGGCAATCAGATGCAGGAAATCAGAGGCAGGGAATCAGAGGCAGGGAATCAGAGGCAGGGAATCTGAGGCAGGGAATCAGAGGTGGGGAATCAGAGGCGGGGAATCAGAGGCAGGGAATCAGATGAAGGGAATCTGATGCAGGGAATCTGAGGCAGGGAATCTGAGGCAGGGAATCTGTGGCAGGGAATCTGATGCGGGTTATCAGAAGGGGGAAATGAGATGTGGGAAACGAGATGCAGAGAAAGAGGCACGGAAATAGAGGCAGGGAAAGACAGGCAGGGAATCAGAGGCGGGGAATCAGAGGTGGGGAATCAGAGGCTGGGAATCAGAGGCGGGGAATCAGAGGGGGGAATCAGAGGTGGGGAATCAGAGGCAGGGAATCAGAGGCAGGGAATCAGAGGCGGGAAATCAGAGGCGGCGAATCTGAGGCGTGGAATCAGAGGTGGGGAAAGAGATGTGGGGAAACGTAGGCCAGTAAAGTTGCGCGGAAAGGGAGGCGGTGAATCAGAGGCGGGGAATCAGAGGCGGGGAATCAGAGGCGTGGAATCAGAGGTGAGGAAAGAGATGTGGGGAATCAGGCGGGTAAACAGAAGCGGGTAAACATAGCTGCATAAATAGAGGCAGCGAAAGAGATGGGCGAAACATAGTGGTTGGAACTTGTGTGTTGAAAATTAGGTACACAGAACAGATCAAACAGAGTTGTTGAAATTGAGGGAGGGAAAGAGAGGCACTGAAAGAGTGGAGGGGAAAGTGTGCAGGCAAAATAGAGGCGTAGAGACAGAGGTGGGGAATCAGAGGCGGGGAATCAGATGAAGGGAATCTGATGCAGGGAATCTGAGGCAGGGAATCTGAGGTAGGGAATCGGAGGCAGGGAATCTGCGGCAGGGAATCAGACGCAGGGAATCAAATGAAGGGAATCTGATGCAGGGAATCTGAGGCAGGGAATCTGAGGCAGGGAACCTGAGATGGCGAATATGAGGTGGTGAATCAGAGGCGGGGAAACAGTCGGGTAAACAGAGGCGGGGAATCAGAGGCAGGGAATCAGATGAAGGGAATCTGATGCAGTGAATCTGAGGCAGGGAATCTGAGGCGGGGAAACAGGCGGGTAAACAGAGGCGGGTAAACATAGGCGGGGAATCAGAGGCGGGGAATCAGAGGCGGGGAATCAGAGGCGGGGAATCAGAGGCGGGGAATCAGAGGCGGGGAATCAGATGCGGGGAATCAAATGCGGGGAATCAGAGGTGGGGAATCAGAAGCGGGGTATCAGAGGAGGGGAATCAGAGGCGGGGAATCAGAGGTGGGGAATCAGAGGCGGGGAATCAGAGGCGTGGAATCAGAGGCGGGAATTCAGAGGCGGGGAAAGATATGTGGGGAAACGTAGGCCAGGAAAGTTGAGCGGAAATGGAGGCAGTGAATCAGAGGTGGGGAATCAGAGGCGGTGAATCAGAGGCGGGGAATCAGAGGCAGGGAATCAGAAGTGGGGAATCAGAGGTGGGGAATCAGAGGCGGGGAATCAGAGGCGGGGAATCAGAGGCGGGGAATCAGAGGCAGGGAATCAGAGGCGGGCAATCAGATGCAGGGAATCAGAGGCAGGGAATCAGAGGCAGGGAATCAGAGGCGGGCAATCAGATGCAGGGAATCTGAGGTAGGGAATCTGAGGCAGGGAATCTGTGGCAGAAAATCTGATGCGGGTTATCAGAAGGGGGAAATGAGATGTGGGAAACGAGATGCAGAGAAAGAGGCACGGAAATAGAGGCAGGGAAAGAGAGGCAGGGTATCAGAGGCGGGTAATCAGAGGCATGGAATCAGAGGCGGGGAATCAGAGACACAGAAAGAGAGGCGTGGAATCAGAGGTGCGGAATCAGAGCCGGTGAATCTGAGCCGGGAAATCAGAAGCATAGCAACAGAGGCGGTGCAACATGGGTGCGGAATCAGACGCGGGGAATCAGAGGTGGGGACTCAGAGGCAGGGAATCAGAGGCAGGTTATCAGAGGCAGGGAATCAGATGCGGGGAATCAGAGGCGGGGAATCAGAGGCGGGGAATCAGAGGCGGGGAATCAGAGGCGGGGAATCAGAGGCGGAGAATCATAGGCGGGCAATCAGATGCAGGAAATCAGAGGCAGGGAATCAGAGGCACGGAATCAGAGGCAGGGAATCTGAGGCAGGGAGTCAGAGGTGGGGAATCAGAGGCGGGGAATCAGAGGCAGGGAATCAGATGAAGGGAATCTGATGCAGGGAATCTGAGGCAGGGAATCTGAGGCAGGGAATCTGTGGCAGGGAATCTGATGAGGGTTATCAGAAGGGGGAAATGAGATTTGGGAAACGAGATGCAGAGAAAGAGGCACGGAAATAGAGGCAGGGAAAGAGAGGCAGGGAATCAGAGGCGGGGAATCAGAGGCGGGGAATCAGAGGCGGGGAATCAGAGGGGGGAATCAGAGGCAGGGAATCAGAGGCGAGGAATCAGAGGCAGGGAATCAGAGGCGGGAAATCAGAGACGGCGAATCTGAGGCGTGGAATCAGAGGTGGGGAAAGAGATGTGGGGAAACGTAGGCCAGGAAAGTTGCGCGGAAAGGGAGGCGGTGAATCAGAGGCGGCGAATCAGAGGCGGGGAATCAGAGGCGGGGAATCAGAGGCGGGGAATCAGAGGCGGGGAATCAGAGGCGGGGAATCAGATGCGGGGAATCAGATGCGGGGAATCAGAGGCAGGGAATCAGATGAAGGGAATCTGATGCAGGGAATCTGAGGCAGGGAATCTGAGGCGGGGAAACAGGCGGGTAAACAGAGGCGGGTAAACAGGCGGGGAATCAGAGGCGGGGAATCAGAGGTGGGGAATCAGAGGCGGGGAATCAGAGGCGGGGAATCAGAGGCGGGGAATCAGAGGCGGGGAATCAGAGGCGTGGAATCAGAGGCGGGAATTCAGAGGCGGGGAAAGATATGTGGGGAAACGTAGGCCAGGAAAGTTGAGCGGAAATGGAGGCAGTGAATCAGAGGTGGGGAATCAGAGGCGGTGAATCAGAGATGGGGAATCAGAGGCGGGGAATCAGAGGCAGGAAATCAGACACGGGGATTCAGAGGCTGGGAATCAGACGGGGGGAATCAAAGGCGGGGAATCAGAGCTGGGGAATCTGAGGCAGGGAATCAGAGTTGGGGATTCAGAGGCGGGGAATCAGATATGGGGAAACAGAGGCGGGGAATCAGAGGCGGGAAAACAGAGGCGGGGAATTAGATATGGGGAAACAGAGGTGGGGAATCAGAGGTGGTGAATCAGTGATGGGGAATCACAGGCGGGGAATCAGAGGCAGGGAATAGAACGCGGGGAATCAGAGGCAGGGAATCAGAGCTGGGGAATCAGAGGCGGGGAATCATAGTTGGGAATCAGAGGTGGGGAATCAGATATGGGGAAACAGAGGCGGGGAATCAGTGGCGGGGAAACAGAGGCGGGGAATCAGATATGGGGAATCGGATGCAGGGAATCAGAGGCGGGGAATCAGAGCTGGGGAATCAGGGGCGGGGAATCAGAGTTGGGGCATCAGAGGTGGGGAATTAGATATAGGGAAACAGAGGCGGGGAATCAGAGGCGGGGAAACAGAGGCGGGGAAACAGAGGCGGGGAATCAGATATGGGGAATCAGAGGTGGGGAATCCGAGGTTGGGAATCAGAGGCAGGGAATCAGAGGCAGGGAATCAGAGGCGGGGAAACAGAGGCGGGGAATCAGATATGGGGAATCAGAGGTGGGGCATCAGAAGTTGTGAATCACAGATGGGGAATTAGAGGCGGGGAATCAGAGGCAGGGAATCA
Source organism: Narcine bancroftii (assembly GCF_036971445.1). Taxonomy (NCBI): domain Eukaryota; kingdom Metazoa; phylum Chordata; class Chondrichthyes; order Torpediniformes; family Narcinidae; genus Narcine; species Narcine bancroftii. The sequence continues at coordinate 105,412,870 of NC_091474.1, read as the reverse complement.
GACGCGGGGAATCAGAGGCGGGGATTCAGAGCTGGGGAATCAGAAGCGGGGAATCAGAGTTGGGGAATCAGAGGCGGGGAATCAGATATGGGGAATCAGAGGCAGGGAATCAGATATGGGGAATCAGAGGCAGGGAAACAGAAGCGGGGAATCTGAGGCGGGGAATCAGAGCTGGGGAATCAGAGGTGGGGAATCAGAGTTGGGGAATCAGAGGCAGGGAATTGGATGTGCGGAATCAGAGATGGGGAATCAGAGGTGGGGAATCAGAGGCGGTGAATCAAAGATGGGGAATCAGAGGCGGGGAATCAGAGGCAGGAAATCAGACACGGGGATTCAGAGGCTGGGAATCAGACGGGGGGAATCAAAGGCGGGGAATCAGAGCTGGGGAATCTGAGGCAGGGAATCAGAGTTGGGGATTCAGAGGCGGGGAATCAGATATGGGGAAAGAGAGGCGGGGAATCAGAGGCGGGAAAACAGAGGCGGGGAATTAGATATGGGGAATCAGAGGTGGGGAATCAGAGGTGGTGAATCAGAGATGGGGAATCAGAGGCGGGGAATCAGAGGCAGGGAATCGGACGCCGGGAATCAGAGGCGGGGAATCAGAGCTGGGGAATCAGAGGCGGGGTATCAGAGTTGGGGAATCAGAGGCGGGGAATCCGATATGGGGAAATAGAGGCGGGGAATCAGATATGGGGAATCAGAGGTGTGGAATCAGGGGTTGGGAATCAGAGGCAGGGAATCAGAGGCGGGGAAACAGAGGCGGGGAATCAGATATGGGGAATCAGAGGTGGCGAATCAAAGGCGGTGAAACAGAGATGGGGAATCAGGGCAGGTAAACATAGGCGGGGAATCAGAGGCGGGGAATCAGAGGCGGGGAATCAGAGGCGGGGAATCAGAGTCGGGGAATCAGAGGCGGGGAATCTGAGGCGGGGAATCAGATGCAGGGAATCAGAGGCGGGGAATCAGAGGCGGGGTATCAGAGGCGGGGAATCAGAGGCGCGGAATCAGAGGCGGGGAATCAGAGGCGTGGAATCAGAGACGGGGAATCAGAGGCGGGGAATCAGAAGTGGGGAATCAGAGGTGGGAAATCAGAGGCTGGGAATCAGAGGTGGGAAATCAGAGGCGGGGAATCAGAGGCAGGGTATCAGAGGCGGGCAATCAGATGCAGGGAATCAGAGGCAGGGAATCAGAGGCAGGCAATCAGAGGCAGGGAACCTGAGATGGCGAATATGAGGTGGTGAATCAGAGGCGGGGAAACAGTCGGGTAAACAGAGGCGGGGAATCAGAGGCAGGGAATCAGCCGCGGGGAATCAGAGGCAGGGAATCAGATGAAGGGAATCTGATGCAGGGAATCTGAGGCAGGGTATCTGAGGCAGGGAATCTGTGGCAGGGAATCTGATGCGGGTTATCAGAAGGGGGAAATGAGATGTGGGAAACGAGATGCAGAGAAAGAGGCACGGAAATAGAGGCAGGGAAAGAGAGGCAGTGTATCAGAGGCGGGTAATCAGAGGCGTGGAATCAGAGGCGGGGAATCAGAGACACAGAAAGAGAGGCGTGGAATCAGAGGTGCGGAATCAGAGCCGGTGAATCTGAGCCGGGAAATCAGAAGCAGAGCAACAGAGGTGGTGAAACATGGGTGCGGAATCGGACACGGGGAATCAGAGGTGGGGACTCAGAGGCCGGGAATCAGAGGCAGGGAATCAGAGGCAGGTTATCAGAGGCAGGGAATCAGAGGTGGGAAATCAGAGGCGGGGAATCAGAGGCGGCGAATCAGAGGCGGGGAATCAGAGGCGGCGAATCAGAGGCGGAGAATCAGAGGCGGGCAATCAGATGCAGGAAATCAGAGGCAGGGAATCAGAGGCAGGGAATCAGAGGCAGGGAATCTGAGGCAGGGAATCAGAGGTGGGGAATCAGAGGCGGGGAATCAGAGGCAGGGAATCAGATGAAGGGAATCTGATGCAGGGAATCTGAGGCAGGGAATCTGAGGCAGGGAATCTGTGGCAGGGAATCTGATGCGGGTTATCAGAAGGGGGAAATGAGATGTGGGAAACGAGATGCAGAGAAAGAGGCACGGAAATAGAGGCAGGGAAAGACAGGCAGGGAATCAGAGGCGGGGAATCAGAGGTGGGGAATCAGAGGCTGGGAATCATAGGCGGGGAATCAGAGGGGGGAATCAGAGGTGGGGAATCAGAGGCAGGGAATCAGAGGCAGGGAATCAGAGGCGGGAAATCAGAGGCGGCGAATCTGAGGCGTGGAATCAGAGGTGGGGAAAGAGATGTGGGGAAACGTAGGCCAGTAAAGTTGCGCGGAAAGGGAGGCGGTGAATCAGAGGCGGGGAATCAGAGGCGGGGAATCAGAGGCGGGGAATCAGAGGCGTGGAATCAGAGGTGAGGAAAGAGATGTGGGGAATCAGGCGGGTAAACAGAAGCGGGTAAACATAGCTGCATAAATAGAGGCAGCGAAAGAGATGGGCGAAACATAGTGGTTGGAACTTGTGTGTTGAAAATTAGGTACACAGAACAGATCAAACAGAGTTGTTGAAATTGAGGGAGGGAAAGAGAGGCACAGAAAGAGTGGAGGGGAAAGAGTGCAGGCAAAATAGAGGCGTAGAGACAGAGGTGGGGAATCAGAGGCGGGGAATCAGATGAAGGGAATCTGATGCAGGGAATCTGAGGCAGGGAATCTGAGGTAGGGAATCGGAGGCAGGGAATCTGCGGCAGGGAATCAGACGCAGGGAATCAAATGAAGGGAATCTGATGCAGGGAATCTGAGGCAGGGAATCTGAGGCAGGGAACCTGAGATGGCGAATATGAGGTGGTGAATCAGAGGCGGGGAAACAGTCGGGTAAACAGAGGCGGGGAATCAGAGGCAGGGAATCAGATGAAGGGAATCTGATGCAGTGAATCTGAGGCAGGGAATCTGAGGCGGGGAAACAGGCGGGTAAACAGAGGCGGGTAAACATAGGCGGGGAATCAGAGGCGGGGAATCAGAGGCGGGGAATCAGAGGCGGGGAATCAGAGGCGGGGAATCAGAGGCGGGGAATCAGATGCGGGGAATCAGATGCGGGGAATCAGAGGTGGGGAATCAGAAGCGGGGTATCAGAGGAGGGGAAACAGAGGCGGGGAATCAGAGGTGGGGAATCAGAGGCGGGGAATCAGAGGCGTGGAATCAGAGGCGGGAATTCAGAGGCGGGGAAAGATATGTGGGGAAACGTAGGCCAGGAAAGTTGAGCGGAAATGGAGGCAGTGAATCAGAGGTGGGGAATCAGAGGCGGGGAATCAGAGGCGGGGAATCAGAGGCGGGGAATCAGAGGCGGGGAATCAGAAGTGGGGAATCAGAGGTGGGGAATCAGAGGCGGGGAATCAGAAGCGGGGAATCAGAGGCGGGGAATCAGAGGCAGGGAATCAGAGGCGGGCAATCAGATGCAGGGAATCAGAGGCAGGGAATCAGAGGCAGGGAATCAGAGGCGGGCAATCAGATGCAGGGAATCTGAGGTAGGGAATCTGAGGCAGGGAATCTGTGGCAGAAAATCTGATGCGGGTTATCAGAAGGGGGAAATGAGATGTGGGAAACGAGATGCAGAGAAAGAGGCACGGAAATAGAGGCAGGGAAAGAGAGGCAGGGTATCAGAGGCGGGTAATCAGAGGCATGGAATCAGAGGCGGGGAATCAGAGACACAGAAAGAGAGGCGTGGAATCAGAGGTGCGGAATCAGAGCCGGTGAATCTGAGCCGGGAAATCAGAAGCATAGCAACAGAGGCGGTGCAACATGGGTGCGGAATCAGACGCGGGGAATCAGAGGTGGGGACTCAGAGGCAGGGAATCAGAGGCAGGTTATCAGAGGCAGGGAATCAGATGCGGGGAATCAGAGGCGGGGAATCAGAGGCGGGGAATCAGAGGCGGGGAATCAGAGGCGGGGAATCAGAGGCGGAGAATCATAGGCGGGCAATCAGATGCAGGAAATCAGAGGCAGGGAATCAGAGGCACGGAATCAGAGGCAGGGAATCTGAGGCAGGGAGTCAGAGGTGGGGAATCAGAGGCGGAGAATCAGAGGCAGGGAATCAGATGAAGGGAATCTGATGCAGGGAATCTGAGGCAGGGAATCTGAGGCAGGGAATCTGTGGCAGGGAATCTGATGAGGGTTATCAGAAGGGGGAAATGAGATTTGGGAAACGAGATGCAGAGAAAGAGGCACGGAAATAGAGGCAGGGAAAGAGAGGCAGGGAATCAGAGGCGGGGAATCAGAGGCGGGGAATCAGAGGCGGGGAATCAGAGGGGGGAATCAGAGGCAGGGAATCAGAGGCGGGGAATCAGAGGCAGGGAATCAGAGGCGGGAAATCAGAGACGGCGAATCTGAGGCGTGGAATCAGAGGTGGGGAAAGAGATGTGGGGAAACGTAGGCCAGGAAAGTTGCGCGGAAAGGGAGGCGGTGAATCAGAGGCGGCGAATCAGAGGCGGGGAATCAGAGGCGGGGAATCAGAGGCGGGGAATCAGAGGCGGGGAATCAGAGGCGGGGAATCAGATGCGGGGAATCAGATGCGGGGAATCAGAGGTGGGGAATCAGAAGCGGGGTATCAGAGGAGGGGAATCAGAGGCGGGGAATCAGAGGCGGGGAATCAGAGGCGGGGAATCAGAGGCGTGGAATCAGAGGCGGGAATTCAGAGGCGGGGAAAGATATGTGGGGAAACGTAGGCCAGGAAAGTTGAGCGGAAATGGAGGCAGTGAATCAGAGGTGGGGAATCAGAGGCGGGGAATCAGAGGCAGGGAATCAGAGGCGGGGAATCAGAGGCGGGGAATCAGAAGTGGGGAATCAGAGGTGGGGAATCAGAGGCGGGGAATCAGAGGCGGGGAATCAGAGGCGGGGAATCAGAGGCAGGGAATCAGAGGCGGGCAATCAGATGCAGGGAATCAGAGGCAGGGAATCAGAGGCAGGGAATCAGAGGCAGGGAATCTGAGGGGGCGAATATGAGGTAGTGAATCAGAGGCGGGCAAACAGGCGGGTAAACAGAGGCTGGGAATCAGAGGCAGGGAATCAGCCGCGGGGAATCAGAGGCAGGGAATCAGATGAAGGGAATCTGATGCAGGGAATCTTAGGCAGGGAATCTGAGGCAGGGAATCTGTGGCAGAAAATCTGATGCGGGTTATCAGAAGGGGGAAATGAGATGTGGGAAACGAGATGCAGAGAAAGAGGCACGGAAATAGAGGTAGGGAAAGAGAGGCAGGGTATCAGAGGCGGGTAATCATAGGCGTGGAATCAGAGGCGGGGAATCAGAGACACAGAAAGAGAGGCGTAGAATCAGAGGTGCGGAATCAGAGCCGGTGAATCTGAGCCGGGAAATCAGAAGCATAGCAACAGAGGCGGTGAAACATGGGTGCGGAATCGGACGCGGGGAATCAGAGGTGGGGACTCAGAGGCAGGGAATCAGAGGCAGGGAATCAGAGGCAGGTTATCAGAGGCAGGGAATCAGATGCGGGGAATCAGAGGCGTGGAATCAGAGGCGGAAAATGAGAGGTGGGGAATCAGAGGCGGGGAATCAGAGGCGGGGAATCAGAGGCGGAGAATCATAGGCGGGCAATCAGATGCAGGAAATCAGAGGCAGGGAATCAGAGGCAGGGAATCAGAGGCAGGGAATCTGAGGCAGGGAGTCAGAGGTGGGGAATCAGAGGCGGGGAATCAGAGGCAGGGAATCAGATGAAGGGACTCTGATGCAGGGAATCTGAGGCAGGGAATCTGAGGCAGGGAATCTGTGGCAGGGAATCTGATGAGGGTTATCAGAAGGTGGAAATGAGATTTGGGAAACGAGATGCAGAGAAAGAGGCACGGAAATAGAGGCAGGGAAAGAGAGGCAGGGAATCAGAGGCGGGGAATCTGAGGTGGGGAATAAGAGGCGGGGAATCAGAGGCGGGGAATCAGAGGGGGGAATCAGAGGCGGGGAATCAGAGGCGGGGAATCAGAGGCAGGGAATCAGAGGCGGGAAATCAGAGACGGCGAATCTGAGGCGTGGAATCAGAGGTGGGGAAAGAGATGTGGGGAAACGTAGGCCAGGAAAGATGCACGGAAAGGGAGGCGGTGAATCAGAGGCGGGGAATCAGAGGCGGGGAATCAGAGGCAGGGAATCAGAGGTGGTGAAAGAGATGTGGGGAAACAGGCGGGTAAACAGAAGCGGGTAAACATAGGTGCATAAATAGAGGCGGTGAAAGAGATGGGCGAAACATAGTGGTTGGAACTTGTATGTTGAAAATGAGTTACACAGAACAGATCAAACAGAGTTGCTGAAATTGAGGGAGGGAAAGAGAGGCACGGAAAGAGTGGAGGGGAAAGAGTGCAGGCAAAAGAGAGGCGTAGAGACAGTGGTGGGGAATCAGAGGCGGGGAATCAGAGGCGGGGAATCAGAGGCAGGGAATCAGAGGCGGGGAAAGATATGTGGGGAAACGTAGGCCAGGAAAGTTGAGCGGAAAGGGAGGCAGTGAATCAGAGGTGGGGAATCAGAGGCGGGGAATCAGAGGCGGGGAATCAGAGGCGGGGAATCAGAGGCGGGGAATCAGAAGAGGGGAATCAGAGGTGGGGAATCAGAGGCGGGGTATCAGAGGTTGAGAATCAGAGATGGGCATTCAGATGCAGGGAATCAGAGGCAGGGAATCCGAGGCAGGGAATCAGAGTCACGGAATCTGAGGTAGGGAATCTGAGGTGGGGAATCAGAGGCGGGGAAACAGGCGGGTAAACAGAGGCGGGTAAACATAGGCGGGGAATCAGAGGCAGGGAATCAGAGGCGGGGACTCAGAGGCGGTGAATCAGAGGCGGGGAATCAGAGGCGGGGAATCAGATGCGGGGAATCAGAGGCGGGGAATCAGAGGTGGGGTATTAGATGAGGGGAATCAGAGGCGGGGAATCAGAGGCGGGGAATCAGAGGCGGGGAATCAGAGGCGTGGAATCAGAGGCGGGGAATCAGAGGCGGGGAATCAGAAGTGGGGAATCAGATGTGGGGAATCAGAGCCGGGGAATCAGAGGAAGGGAATCAGAAGCGGGCAATCAGAAGTGGGGAATCAGAAGCGGGGAATCAGAGGCGGGGAAACAGAGGCGGTGAATCAGAGGCGGGGAATCAGAAGTGGGGAATCAGAGGTGGGGAATCAGAGGCGGGGAATCAGAGGCGGGGAATCAGAGGCGGGAAATCAGATGCAGGGAATCAGAGGCAGGGAATCAGAGGCAGGGAATCAGAGGCAGGGAATCTGAGGCAGGGAATCTGTGTTGGGGAACCAGAGGCGGGAAAACAGGCGAGTAAACAGAGGCGGGTAAACATAGGTGGGGAATCAGAGGCGGGGAATCAGAGCCGGGAAATCAGAGGCGGGGAATCTGAGGCGGGGAATCAGATGCAGGGAATCAGATGCGGGACATCAGAGGTGCGGTATCAGAGGCGGGGAATTAGAGGCGGGGAATCAGAGGCGGGAAATCAGAGGCGTGGAATCAGAGGCGGGGAATCAGAGGCGGGTAAACATAGGCAGGGAATCAGAGGCGGGGAATCAGAGGCGGGGAATCAGAGGCGGGGAATCAGAGGCGGGGAATCAGAGGCGTGGAATCAGATGCGGTGAATCAGTGGCGGAGAATCAGAGGCGGGGTATTAGACGAGGGGAATCGGAGATGGGGAATCAGAGGCAGTGAATCAGAGGCGGGGAATCAGAGGCAGGGAATCAGAGGCAAGGAATCAGATATGGGGAAACAGAGGCGGGGAATCCGAGGCGGGGAAACAGAGGCGGGGAATCAGATATGGGGAATCAGAGGTGGGGAATCAGAGGTTGGGAATCAGAGGCAGGGAATCAGAGGCTTGGAATCAGATGCAGGGAATCAGATGCGGGGAATCAGAGGCGGGGAATCAGAGCTGGGGAATAAGAGGTGGGGAATCAGATTTGGGGAATCAGAGGCGGGGACTTAGATATTGGGAAACAGAGGCGGGGAATCAGAGGCGGGGAAACCCAGGCGGGGAATCAGATATGGGGAATCAGAGGTGGGGAATTAGAGGCAAGGAATCAGAATCAGAAGCAGGGAATCAGAGGCCGGGAATCAGAGGCCGGAATCAGATGCTGGGAATCAGAGGCCTGGAATCGGAGGCGGGGAATCAGAGGCAGGGAATCAGATGCGGGGAATCAGAGGCGGGGAATCAGAGCTGGGGAATCAGAGGTGGGGTATTAGAGTTGGGGAATCAAAGGCGGGGAATCAGATATGGGGAAACAGAGGTGGGGAATCAGAGGCGGGGAAACAGAGGCAGGGAATCAGATATGGGGAATCAGATGTGGGGAATCAGAGATGGGGAATCAGAGGCGGTGAATCAGAGATGGGGAATCAGAGGCGGGGAATCAGAGGCAGGAAATCAGACACGGGGATTCAGAGGCTGGGAATCAGACGGGGGGAATCAAAGGCGGGGAATCAGAGCTGGGGAATCAGAGGCAGGTAATCAGAGGCGGGGAATCAGATATGGGGAATCAGAGGCTGGGATTCAGAGGCGGGGAATCAGAGGCAGGGAATCAGATGAAGTGAATCTGATGCAGGGAATCTTAGGCAGGGAATCTGAGGCAGGGAATCTGTGGCAGAAAATCTGATGCGGGTTATCAGAAGGGGGAAATGAGATGTGGGAAACGAGATGCAGAGAAAGAGGCACGGAAATAGAGGTAGGGAAAGAGAGGCAGGGTATCAGAGGCGGGTAATCATAGGCGTGGAATCAGAGGCGGGGAATCAGAGACACAGAAAGAGAGGCGTAGAATAGAGGTGCGGAATCAGAGCCGGTGAATCTGAGCCGGGAAATCAGAAGCATAGCAACAGAGGCGGTGAAACATGGGTGCGGAATCGGACGCGGGGAATCAGAGGTGGGGACTCAGAGGCAGGGAATCAGAGGCAGGGAATCAGAGGCAGGTTATCAGAGGCAGGGAATCAGATGCGGGGAATCTGAGGCGTGGAATCAGAGGCGGAAAATGAGAGGTGGGGAATCAGAGGCGGGGAATCAGAGGCGGGGAATCAGAGGCGGAGAATCATAGGCGGGCAATCAGATGCAGGAAATCAGAGGCAGGGAATCAGAGGCAGGGAATCAGAGGCAGGGAATCTGAGGCAGGGAGTCAGAGGTGGGGAATCAGAGGCGGGGAATCAGAGGCAGGGAATCAGATGAAGGGACTCTGATGCAGGGAATCTGAGGCAGGGAATCTGAGGCAGGGAATCTGTGGCAGGGAATCTGATGAGGGTTATCAGAAGGTGGAAATGAGATTTGGGAAACGAGATGCAGAGAAAGAGGCACGGAAATAGAGGCAGGGAAAGAGAGGCAGGGAATCAGAGGCGGGGAATCTGAGGTGGGGAATAAGAGGCGGGGAATCAGAGGCGGGGAATCAGAGGGGGGAATCAGAGGCGGGGAATCAGAGGCGGGGAATCAGAGGCGGGAAATCAGAGACGGCGAATCTGAGGCGTGGAATCAGAGGTGGGGAAAGAGATGTGGGGAAACGTAGGCCAGGAAAGATGCACGGAAAGGGAGGCGGTGAATCAGAGGCGGGGAATCAGAGGCGGGGAATCAGAGGCAGGGAATCAGAGGTGGTGAAAGAGATGTGGGGAAACAGGCGGGTAAACAGAAGCGGGTAAACATAGGTGCATAAATAGAGGCGGTGAAAGAGATGGGCGAAACATAGTGGTTGGAACTTGTATGTTGAAAATGAGTTACACAGAACAGATCAAACAGAGTTGCTGAAATTGAGGGAGGGAAAGAGAGGCACGGAAAGAGTGGAGGGGAAAGAGTGCAGGCAAAAGAGAGGCGTAGAGACAGTGGTGGGGAATCAGAGGCGGGGAATCAGAGGCGGGGAATCAGAGGCGGGGAATCAGAGGCGGGGAATCAGAGGCGGGGAATCAGAGGCGTGGAATCAGAGGCGGGAATTCAGAGGCGGGGAAAGATATGTGGGGAAACGTAGGCCAGGAAAGTTGAGCGGAAATGGAGGCAGTGAATCAGAGGTGGGGAATCAGAGGCGGTGAATCAGAGATGGGGAATCAGAGGCGGGGAATCAGAGGCAGGAAATCAGACACGGGGATTCAGAGGCTGGGAATCAGACGGGGGGAATCAAAGGCGGGGAATCAGAGCTGGGGAATCTGAGGCAGGGAATCAGAGTTGGGGATTCAGAGGCGGGGAATCAGATATGGGGAAACAGAGGCGGGGAATCAGAGGCGGGAAAACAGAGGCGGGGAATTAGATATGGGGAATCAGAGGTGGGGAATCAGAGGTGGTGAATCAGTGATGGGGAATCACAGGCGGGGAATCAGAGGCAGGGAATAGAACGCGGGGAATCAGAGGCAGGGAATCAGAGCTGGGGAATCAGAGGCGGGGAATCATAGTTGGGAATCAGAGGTGGGGAATCAGATATGGGGAAACAGAGGCGGGGAATCAGTGGCGGGGAAACAGAGGCGGGGAATCAGATATGGGGAATCGGATGCAGGGAATCAGAGGCGGGGAATCAGAGCTGGGGAATCAGGGGCGGGGAATCAGAGTTGGGGCATCAGAGGTGGGGAATTAGATATAGGGAAACAGAGGCGGGGAATCAGAGGCGGGGAAACAGAGGCGGGGAAACAGAGGCGGGGAATCAGATATGGGGAATCAGAGGTGGGGAATCCGAGGTTGGGAATCAGAGGCAGGGAATCAGAGGCAGGGAATCAGAGGCGGGGAAACAGAGGCGGGGAATCAGATATGGGGAATCAGAGGTGGGGCATCAGAAGTTGTGAATCACAGATGGGGAATTAGAGGCGGGGAATCAGAGGCAGGGAATCAGACGCGGGGAATCAGAGGCGGGGATTCAGAGCTGGGGAATCAGAAGCGGGGAATCAGAGTTGGGGAATCAGAGGCGGGGAATCAGATATGGGGAATCAGAGGCAGGGAATCAGATATGGGGAATCAGAGGCAGGGAATCAGAAGCGGGGAATCTGAGGCGGGGAATCAGAGCTGGGGAATCAGAGGTGGGGAATCAGAGTTGGGGAATCAGAGGCAGGGAATTGGATGTGCGGAATCAGAGATGGGGAATCAGAGGTGGGGAATCAGAGGCGGTGAATCAAAGATGGGGAATCAGAGGCGGGGAATCAGAGGCAGGAAATCAGACACGGGGATTCAGAGGCTGGGAATCAGACGGGGGGAATCAAAGGCGGGGAATCAGAGCTGGGGAATCTGAGGCAGGGAATCAGAGTTGGGGATTCAGAGGCGGGGAATCAGATATGGGGAAAGAGAGGCGGGGAATCAGAGGCGGGAAAACAGAGGCGGGGAATTAGATATGGGGAATCAGAGGTGGGGAATCAGAGGTGGTGAATCAGAGATGGGGAATCAGAGGCGGGGAATCAGAGGCAGGGAATCGGACGCCAGGAATCAGAGGCGGGGAATCAGAGCTGGGGAATCAGAGGCGGGGTATCAGAGTTGGGGAATCAGAGGCGGGGAATCCGATATGGGGAAATAGAGGCGGGGAATCAGATATGGGGAATCAGAGGTGTGGAATCAGGGGTTGGGAATCAGAGGCAGGGAATCAGAGGCGAGGAAACAGAGGCGGGGAATCAGATATGGGGAATCAGAGGTGGCGAATCAAAGGCGGTGAAACAGAGATGGGGAATCAGGGCAGGTAAACATAGGCGGGGAATCAGAGGCGGGGAATCAGAGGCGGGGAATCAGAGGCGGGGAATCAGAGTCGGGGAATCAGAGGCGGGGAATCTGAGGCGGGGAATCAGATGCAGGGAATCAGAGGCGGGGAATCAGAGGCGGGGTATCAGAGGCGGGGAATCAGAGGCGCGGAATCAGAGGCGGGGAATCAGAGGCGTGGAATCAGAGACGGGGAATCAGAGGCGGGGAATCAGAAGTGGGGACTCAGAGGTGGGAAATCAGAGGCTGGGAATCAGAGGTGGGAAATCAGAGGCGGGGAATCAGAGGCAGGGTATCAGAGGCGGGCAATCAGATGCAGGGAATCAGAGGCAGGGAATCAGAGGCAGGCAATCAGAGGCAGGGAACCTGAGATGGCGAATATGAGGTGGTGAATCAGAGGCGGGGAAACAGTCGGGTAAACAGAGGCGGGGAATCAGAGGCAGGGAATCAGCCGCGGGGAATCAGAGGCAGGGAATCAGATGAAGGGAATCTGATGCAGGGAATCTGAGGCAGGGTATCTGAGGCAGGGAATCTGTGGCAGGGAATCTGATGCGGGTTATCAGAAGGGGGAAATGAGATGTGGGAAACGAGATGCAGAGAAAGAGGCACGGAAATAGAGGCAGGGAAAGAGAGGCAGTGTATCAGAGGCGGGTAATCAGAGGCGTGGAATCAGAGGCGGGGAATCAGAGACACAGAAAGAGAGGCGTGGAATCAGAGGTGCGGAATCAGAGCCGGTGAATCTGAGCCGGGAAATCAGAAGCAGAGCAACAGAGGTGGTGAAACATGGGTGCGGAATCGGACACGGGGAATCAGAGGTGGGGACTCAGAGGCCGGGAATCAGAGGCAGGGAATCAGAGGCAGGTTATCAGAGGCAGGGAATCAGAGGTGGGAAATCATAGGCGGGGAATCAGAGGCGGCGAATCAGAGGCGGGGAATCAGAGGCGGCGAATCAGAGGCGGAGAATCAGAGGCGGGCAATCAGATGCAGGAAATCAGAGGCAGGGAATCAGAGGCAGGGAATCAGAGGCAGGGAATCTGAGGCAGGGAATCAGAGGTGGGGAATCAGAGGCGGGGAATCAGAGGCAGGGAATCAGATGAAGGGAATCTGATGCAGGGAATCTGAGGCAGGGAATCTGAGGCAGGGAATCTGTGGCAGGGAATCTGATGCGGGTTATCAGAAGGGGGAAATGAGATGTGGGAAACGAGATGCAGAGAAAGAGGCACGGAAATAGAGGCAGGGAAAGACAGGCAGGGAATCAGAGGCGGGGAATCAGAGGTGGGGAATCAGAGGCTGGGAATCAGAGGCGGGGAATCAGAGGGGGGAATCAGAGGTGGGGAATCAGAGGCAGGGAATCAGAGGCAGGGAATCAGAGGCGGGAAATCAGAGGCGGCGAATCTGAGGCGTGGAATCATAGGTGGGGAAAGAGATGTGGGGAAACGTAGGCCAGTAAAGTTGCGCGGAAAGGGAGGCGGTGAATCAGAGGCAGGGAATCAGAGGCGGGGAATCAGAGGCGTGGAATCAGAGGTGAGGAAAGAGATGTGGGGAATCAGGCGGGTAAACAGAAGCGGGTAAACATAGCTGCATAAATAGAGGCAGCGAAAGAGATGGGCGAAACATAGTGGTTGGAACTTGTGTGTTGAAAATTAGGTACACAGAACAGATCAAACAGAGTTGTTGAAATTGAGGGAGGGAAAGAGAGGCACAGAAAGAGTGGAGGGGAAAGAGTGCAGGCAAAATAGAGGCGTAGAGACAGAGGTGGGGAATCAGAGGCGGGGAATCAGATGAAGGGAATCTGATGCAGGGAATCTGAGGCAGGGAATCTGAGGTAGGGAATCGGAGGCAGGGAATCTGCGGCAGGGAATCAGACGCAGGGAATCAAATGAAGGGAATCTGATGCAGGGAATCTGAGGCAGGGAATCTGAGGCAGGGAACCTGAGATGGCGAATATGAGGTGGTGAATCAGAGGCGGGGAAACAGTCGGGTAAACAGAGGCGGGGAATCAGAGGCAGGGAATCAGATGAAGGGAATCTGATGCAGTGAATCTGAGGCAGGGAATCTGAGGCGGGGAAACAGGCGGGTAAACAGAGGCGGGTAAACATAGGCGGGGAATCAGAGGCGGGGAATCAGAGGCGGGGAATCAGAGGCGGGGAATCAGAGGCGGGGAATCAGAGGCGGGGAATCAGATGCGGGGAATCAGATGCGGGGAATCAGAGGTGGGGAATCAGAAGCGGGGTATCAGAGGAGGGGAATCAGAGGCGGGGAATCAGAGGTGGGGAATCAGAGGCGGGGAATCAGAGGCGTGGAATCAGAGGCGGGAATTCAGAGGCGGGGAAAGATATGTGGGGAAACGTAGGCCAGGAAAGTTGAGCGGAAATGGAGGCAGTGAATCAGAGGTGGGGAATCAGAGGCGGGGAATCAGAGGCGGGGAATCAGAGGCGGGGAATCAGAGGCGGGGAATCAGAAGTGGGGAATCAGAGGTGGGGAATCAGAGGCGGGGAACCAGAAGCGGGGAATCAGAGGCGGGGAATCAGAGGCAGGGAATCAGAGGCGGGCAATCAGATGCAGGGAATCAGAGGCAGGGAATCAGAGGCAGGGAATCAGAGGCGGGCAATCAGATGCAGGGAATCTGAGGTAGGGAATCTGAGGCAGGGAATCTGTGGCAGAAAATCTGATGCGGGTTATCAGAAGGGGGAAATGAGATGTGGGAAACGAGATGCAGAGAAAGAGGCACGGAAATAGAGGCAGGGAAAGAGAGGCAGGGTATCAGAGTCGGGTAATCAGAGGCATGGAATCAGAGGCGGGGAATCAGAGACACAGAAAGAGAGGCGTGGAATCAGAGGTGCGGAATCAGAGCCGGTGAATCTGAGCCGGGAAATCAGAAGCATAGCAACAGAGGCGGTGCAACATGGGTGCGGAATCAGACGCGGGGAATCAGAGGTGGGGACTCAGAGGCAGGGAATCAGAGGCAGGTTATCAGAGGCAGGGAATCAGATGCAGGGAATCAGAGGCGGGGAATCAGAGGCGGGGAATCAGAGGCGGGGAATCAGAGGCGGGGAATCAGAGGCGGAGAATCATAGGCGGGCAATCAGATGCAGGAAATCAGAGGCAGGGAATCAGAGGCACGGAATCAGAGGCAGGGAATCTGAGGCAGGGAGTCAGAGGTGGGGAATCAGAGGCGGGGAATCAGAGGCAGGGAATCAGATGAAGGGAATCTGATGCAGGGAATCTGAGGCAGGGAATCTGAGGCAGGGAATCTGTGGCAGGGAATCTGATGAGGGTTATCAGAAGGGGGAAATGAGATTTGGGAAACGAGATGCAGAGAAAGAGGCACGGAAATAGAGGCAGGGAAAGAGAGGCAGGGAATCAGAGGCGGGGAATCAGAGGCGGGGAATCAGAGGCGGGGAATCAGAGGGGGGAATCAGAGGCAGGGAATCAGAGGCGGGGAATCAGAGGCAGGGAATCAGAGGCGGGAAATCAGAGACGGCGAATCTGAGGCGTGGAATCAGAGGTGGGGAAAGAGATGTGGGGAAACGTAGGCCAGGAAAGTTGCGCGGAAAGGGAGGCGGTGAATCAGAGGCGGCGAATCAGAGGCGGGGAATCAGAGGCGGGGAATCAGAGGCGGAGAATCAGAGGCGGGCAATCAGATGCAGGAAATCAGAGGCAGGGAATCAGAGGCAGGGAATCAGAGGCAGGGAATCTGAGGCAGGGAATCAGAGGTGGGGAATCAGAGGCGGGGAATCAGAGGCAGGGAATCAGATGAAGGGAATCTGATGCAGGGAATCTGAGGCAGGGAATCTGAGGCAGGGAATCTGTGGCAGGGAATCTGATGCGGGTTATCAGAAGGGGGAAATGAGATGTGGGAAACGAGATGCAGAGAAAGAGGCACGGAAATAGAGGCAGGGAAAGACAGGCAGGGAATCAGAGGCGGGGAATCAGAGGTGGGGAATCAGAGGCTGGGAATCAGAGGCGGGGAATCAGAGGGGGGAATCAGAGGTGGGGAATCAGAGGCAGGGAATCAGAGGCAGGGAATCGGAGGCGGGAAATCAGAGGCGGCGAATCTGAGGCGTGGAATCAGAGGTGGGGAAAGAGATGTGGGGAAACGTAGGCCAGTAAAGTTGCGCGGAAAGGGAGGCGGTGAATCAGAGGCGGGGAATCAGAGGCGGGGAATCAGAGGCGTGGAATCAGAGGTGAGGAAAGAGATGTGGGGAATCAGGCGGGTAAACAGAAGCGGGTAAACATAGCTGCATAAATAGAGGCAGCGAAAGAGATGGGCGAAACATAGTGGTTGGAACTTGTGTGTTGAAAATTAGGTACACAGAACAGATCAAACAGAGTTGTTGAAATTGAGGGAGGGAAAGAGAGGCACTGAAAGAGTGGAGGGGAAAGTGTGCAGGCAAAATAGAGGCGTAGAGACAGAGGTGGGGAATCAGAGGCGGGGAATCAGATGAAGGGAATCTGATGCAGGGAATCTGAGGCAGGGAATCTGAGGTAGGGAATCGGAGGCAGGGAATCTGCGGCAGGGAATCAGACGCAGGGAATCAAATGAAGGGAATCTGATGCAGGGAATCTGAGGCAGGGAATCTGAGGCAGGGAACCTGAGATGGCGAATATGAGGTGGTGAATCAGAGGCGGGGAAACAGTCGGGTAAACAGAGGCGGGGAATCAGAGGCAGGGAATCAGATGAAGGGAATCTGATGCAGTGAATCTGAGGCAGGGAATCTGAGGCGGGGAAACAGGCGGGTAAACAGAGGTGGGTAAACATAGGCGGGGAATCAGAGGCGGGGAATCAGAGGCGGGGAATCAGAGGCGGGGAATCAGAGGCAGGGAATCAGAGGCGGGGAATCAGATGCGGGGAATCAAATGCGGGGAATCAGAGGTGGGGAATCAGAAGCGGGGTATCAGAGGAGGGGAATCAGAGGCGGGGAATCAGAGGTGGGGAATCAGAGGCGGGGAATCAGAGGCGTGGAATCAGAGGCGGGAATTCAGAGGCGGGGAAAGATATGTGGGGAAACGTAGGCCAGGAAAGTTGAGCGGAAATGGAGGCAGTGAATCAGAGGTGGGGAATCAGAGGCGGTGAATCAGAGGCGGGGAATCAGAGGCAGGGAATCAGAAGTGGGGAATCAGAGGTGGGGAATCAGAGGCGGGGAATCAGAGGCGGGGAATCAGAGGCGGGGAATCAGAGGCAGGGAATCAGAGGCGGGCAATCAGATGCAGGGAATCAGAGGCAGGGAATCAGAGGCAGGGAATCAGAGGCGGGCAATCAGATGCAGGGAATCTGAGGTAGGGAATCTGAGGCAGGGAATCTGTGGCAGAAAATCTGATGCGGGTTATCAGAAGGGGGAAATGAGATGTGGGAAACGAGATGCAGAGAAAGAGGCACGGAAATAGAGGCAGGGAAAGAGAGGCAGGGTATCAGAGGCGGGTAATCAGAGGCATGGAATCAGAGGCGGGGAATCAGAGACACAGAAAGAGAGGCGTGGAATCAGAGGTGCGGAATCAGAGCCGGTGAATCTGAGCCGGGAAATCAGAAGCATAGCAACAGAGGCGGTGCAACATGGGTGCGGAATCAGACGCGGGGAATCAGAGGTGGGGACTCAGAGGCAGGGAATCAGAGGCAGGTTATCAGAGGCAGGGAATCAGATGCGGGGAATCAGAGGCGGGGAATCAGAGGCGGGGAATCAGAGGCGGGGAATCAGAGGCGGGGAATCAGAGGCGGAGAATCATAGGCGGGCAATCAGATGCAGGAAATCAGAGGCAGGGAATCAGAGGCACGGAATCAGAGGCAGGGAATCTGAGGCAGGGAGTCCGAGGTGGGGAATCAGAGGCGGGGAATCAGAGGCAGGGAATCAGATGAAGGGAATCTGATGCAGGGAATCTGAGGCAGGGAATCTGAGGCAGGGAATCTGTGGCAGGGAATCTGATGAGGGTTATCAGAAGGGGGAAATGAGATTTGGGAAACGAGATGCAGAGAAAGAGGCACGGAAATAGAGGCAGGGAAAGAGAGGCAGGGAATCAGAGGCGGGGAATCAGAGGCGGGGAATCAGAGGCGGGGAATCAGAGGGGGGAATCAGAGGCAGGGAATCAGAGGCGAGGAATCAGAGGCAGGGAATCAGAGGCGGGAAATCAGAGACGGCGAATCTGAGGCGTGGAATCAGAGGTGGGGAAAGAGATGTGGGGAAACGTAGGCCAGGAAAGTTGCGCGGAAAGGGAGGCGGTGAATCAGAGGCGGCGAATCAGAGGCGGGGAATCAGAGGCGGGGAATCAGAGGCGGGGAATCAGAGGCGGGGAATCAGAGGCGGGGAATCAGATGCGGGGAATCAGATGCGGGGAATCAGAGGCAGGGAATCAGATGAAGGGAATCTGATGCAGGGAATCTGAGGCAGGGAATCTGAGGCGGGGAAACAGGCGGGTAAACAGAGGCGGGTAAACAGGCGGGGAATCAGAGGCGGGGAATCAGAGGCGGGGAATCAGAGGCGGGGAATCAGAGGCGGGGAATCAGAGGCGGGGAATCAGAGGCGGGGAATCAGAGGCGTGGAATCAGAGGCGGGAATTCAGAGGCGGGGAAAGATATGTGGGGAAACGTAGGCCAGGAAAGTTGAGCGGAAATGGAGGCAGTGAATCAGAGGTGGGGAATCAGAGGCGGTGAATCAGAGATGGGGAATCAGAGGCGGGGAATCAGAGGCAGGAAATCAGACACGGGGATTCAGAGGCTGGGAATCAGACGGGGGGAATCAAAGGCGGGGAATCAGAGCTGGGGAATCTGAGGCAGGGAATCAGAGTTGGGGATTCAGAGGCGGGGAATCAGATATGGGGAAACAGAGGCGGGGAATCAGAGGCGGGAAAACAGAGGCGGGGAATTAGATATGGGGAAACAGAGGTGGGGAATCAGAGGTGGTGAATCAGTGATGGGGAATCACAGGCGGGGAATCAGAGGCAGGGAATAGAACGCGGGGAATCAGAGGCAGGGAATCAGAGCTGGGGAATCAGAGGCGGGGAATCATAGTTGGGAATCAGAGGTGGGGAATCAGATATGGGGAAACAGAGGCGGGGAATCAGTGGCGGGGAAACAGAGGCGGGGAATCAGATATGGGGAATCGGATGCAGGGAATCAGAGGCGGGGAATCAGAGCTGGGGAATCAGGGGCGGGGAATCAGAGTTGGGGCATCAGAGGTGGGGAATTAGATATAGGGAAACAGAGTCGGGGAATCAGAGGCGGGGAAACAGAGGCGGGGAAACAGAGGCGGGGAATCAGATATGGGGAATCAGAGGTGGGGAATCCGAGGTTGGGAATCAGAGGCAGGGAATCAGAGGCAGGGAATCAGAGGCGGGGAAACAGAGGCGGGGAATCAGATATGGGGAATCAGAGGTGGGGCATCAGAAGTTGTGAATCACAGATGGGGAATTAGAGGCGGGGAATCAGAGGCAGGGAATCAGACGCGGGGAATCAGAGGCGGGGATTCAGAGCTGGGGAATCAGAAGCGGGGAATCAGAGTTGGGGAATCAGAGGCGGGGAATCAGATATGGGGAATCAGAGGCAGGGAATCAGATATGGGGAATCAGAGGCAGGGAAACAGAAGCGGGGAATCTGAGGCGGGGAATCAGAGCTGGGGAATCAGAGGTGGGGAATCAGAGTTGGGGAATCAGAGGCAGGGAATTGGATGTGCGGAATCAGAGATGGGGAATCAGAGGTGGGGAATCAGAGGCGGTGAATCAAAGATGGGGAATCAGAGGCGGGGAATCAGAGGCAGGAAATCAGACACGGGGATTCAGAGGCTGGGAATCAGACGGGGGGAATCAAAGGCGGGGAATCAGAGCTGGGGAATCTGAGGCAGGGAATCAGAGTTGGGGATTCAGAGGCGGGGAATCAGATATGGGGAAAGAGAGGCGGGGAATCAGAGGCGGGAAAACAGAGGCGGGGAATTAGATATGGGGAATCAGAGGTGGGGAATCAGAGGTGGTGAATCAGAGATGGGGAATCAGAGGCGGGGAATCAGAGGCAGGGAATCGGACGCCGGGAATCAGAGGCGGGGAATCAGAGCTGGGGAATCAGAGGCGGGGTATCAGAGTTGGGGAATCAGAGGCGGGGAATCCGATATGGGGAAATAGAGGCGGGGAATCAGATATGGGGAATCAGAGGTGTGGAATCAGGGGTTGGGAATCAGAGGCAGGGAATCAGAGGCGGGGAAACAGAGGCGGGGAATCAGATATGGGGAATCAGAGGTGGCGAATCAAAGGCGGTGAAACAGAGATGGGGAATCAGGGCAGGTAAACATAGGCGGGGAATCAGAGGCGGGGAATCAGAGGCGGGGAATCAGAGGCGGGGAATCAGAGTCGGGGAATCAGAGGCGGGGAATCTGAGGCGGGGAATCAGATGCAGGGAATCAGAGGCGGGGAATCAGAGGCGGGGTATCAGAGGCGGGGAATCAGAGGCGCGGAATCAGAGGCGGGGAATCAGAGGCGTGGAATCAGAGACGGGGAATCAGAGGCGGGGAATCAGAAGTGGGGAATCAGAGGTGGGAAATCAGAGGCTGGGAATCAGAGGTGGGAAATCAGAGGCGGGGAATCAGAGGCAGGGTATCAGAGGCGGGCAATCAGATGCAGGGAATCAGAGGCAGGGAATCAGAGGCAGGCAATCAGAGGCAGGGAACCTGAGATGGCGAATATGAGGTGGTGAATCAGAGGCGGGGAAACAGTCGGGTAAACAGAGGCGGGGAATCAGAGGCAGGGAATCAGCCGCGGGGAATCAGAGGCAGGGAATCAGATGAAGGGAATCTGATGCAGGGAATCTGAGGCAGGGTATCTGAGGCAGGGAATCTGTGGCAGGGAATCTGATGCGGGTTATCAGAAGGGGGAAATGAGATGTGGGAAACGAGATGCAGAGAAAGAGGCACGGAAATAGAGGCAGGGAAAGAGAGGCAGTGTATCAGAGGCGGGTAATCAGAGGCGTGGAATCAGAGGCGGGGAATCAGAGACACAGAAAGAGAGGCGTGGAATCAGAGGTGCGGAATCAGAGCCGGTGAATCTGAGCCGGGAAATCAGAAGCAGAGCAACAGAGGTGGTGAAACATGGGTGCGGAATCGGACACGGGGAATCAGAGGTGGGGACTCAGAGGCCGGGAATCAGAGGCAGGGAATCAGAGGCAGGTTATCAGAGGCAGGGAATCAGAGGTGGGAAATCAGAGGCGGGGAATCAGAGGCGGCGAATCAGAGGCGGGGAATCAGAGGCGGCGAATCAGAGGCGGAGAATCAGAGGCGGGCAATCAGATGCAGGAAATCAGAGGCAGGGAATCAGAGGCAGGGAATCAGAGGCAGGGAATCTGAGGCAGGGAATCAGAGGTGGGGAATCAGAGGCGGAGAATCAGAGGCAGGGAATCAGATGAAGGGAATCTGATGCAGGGAATCTGAGACAGGGAATCTGAGGCAGGGAATCTGTGGCAGGGAATCTGATGAGGGTTATCAGAAGGGGGAAATGAGATTTGGGAAACGAGATGCAGAGAAAGAGGCACGGAAATAGAGGCAGGGAAAGAGAGGCAGGGAATCAGAGGCGGGGAATCAGAGGCGGGGAATCAGAGGCGGGGAATCAGAGGGGGGAATCAGAGGCAGGGAATCAGAGGCGGGGAATCAGAGGCAGGGAATCAGAGGCGGGAAATCAGAGACGGCGAATCTGAGGCGTGGAATCAGAGGTGGGGAAAGAGATGTGGGGAAACGTAGGCCAGGAAAGTTGCGCGGAAAGGGAGGCGGTGAATCAGAGGCGGCGAATCAGAGGCGGGGAATCAGAGGCGGGGAATCAGAGGCGGGGAATCAGAGGCGGGGAATCAGAGGCGGGGAATCAGATGCGGGGAATCAGATGCGGGGAATCAGAGGTGGGGAATCAGAAGCGGGGTATCAGAGGAGGGGAATCAGAGGCGGGGAATCAGAGGCGGGGAATCAGAGGCGGGGAATCAGAGGCGTGGAATCAGAGGCGGGAATTCAGAGGCGGGGAAAGATATGTGGGGAAACGTAGGCCAGGAAAGTTGAGCGGAAATGGAGGCAGTGAATCAGAGGTGGGGAATCAGAGGCGGGGAATCAGAGGCAGGGAATCAGAGGCGGGGAATCAGAGGCGGGGAATCAGAAGTGGGGAATCAGAGGTGGGGAATCAGAGGCGGGGAATCAGAGGCGGGGAATCAGAGGCGGGGAATCAGAGGCAGGGAATCAGAGGCGGGCAATCAGATGCAGGGAATCAGAGGCAGGGAATCAGAGGCAGGGAATCAGAGGCAGGGAATCTGAGGGGGCGAATATGAGGTAGTGAATCAGAGGCGGGCAAACAGGCGGGTAAACAGAGGCTGGGAATCAGAGGCAGGGAATCAGCCGCGGGGAATCAGAGGCAGGGAATCAGATGAAGGGAATCTGATGCAGGGAATCTTAGGCAGGGAATCTGAGGCAGGGAATCTGTGGCAGAAAATCTGATGCGGGTTATCAGAAGGGGGAAATGAGATGTGGGAAACGAGATGCAGAGAAAGAGGCACGGAAATAGAGGTAGGGAAAGAGAGGCAGGGTATCAGAGGCGGGTAATCATAGGCGTGGAATCAGAGGCGGGGAATCAGAGACACAGAAAGAGAGGCGTAGAATCAGAGGTGCGGAATCAGAGCCGGTGAATCTGAGCCGGGAAATCAGAAGCATAGCAACAGAGGCGGTGAAACATGGGTGCGGAATCGGACGCGGGGAATCAGAGGTGGGGACTCAGAGGCAGGGAATCAGAGGCAGGGAATCAGAGGCAGGTTATCAGAGGCAGGGAATCAGATGCGGGGAATCAGAGGCGTGGAATCAGAGGCGGAAAATGAGAGGTGGGGAATCAGAGGCGGGGAATCAGAGGCGGGGAATCAGAGGCGGAGAATCATAGGCGGGCAATCAGATGCAGGAAATCAGAGGCAGGGAATCAGAGGCAGGGAATCAGAGGCAGGGAATCTGAGGCAGGGAGTCAGAGGTGGGGAATCAGAGGCGGGGAATCAGAGGCAGGGAATCAGATGAAGGGACTCTGATGCAGGGAATCTGAGGCAGGGAATCTGAGGCAGGGAATCTGTGGCAGGGAATCTGATGAGGGTTATCAGAAGGTGGAAATGAGATTTGGGAAACGAGATGCAGAGAAAGAGGCACGGAAATAGAGGCAGGGAAAGAGAGGCAGGGAATCAGAGGCGGGGAATCTGAGGTGGGGAATAAGAGGCGGGGAATCAGAGGCGGGGAATCAGAGGGGGGAATCAGAGGCGGGGAATCAGAGGCGGGGAATCAGAGGCAGGGAATCAGAGGCGGGAAATCAGAGACGGCGAATCTGAGGCGTGGAATCAGAGGTGGGGAAAGAGATGTGGGGAAACGTAGGCCAGGAAAGATGCACGGAAAGGGAGGCGGTGAATCAGAGGCGGGGAATCAGAGGCGGGGAATCAGAGGCAGGGAATCAGAGGTGGTGAAAGAGATGTGGGGAAACAGGCGGGTAAACAGAAGCGGGTAAACATAGGTGCATAAATAGAGGCGGTGAAAGAGATGGGCGAAACATAGTGGTTGGAACTTGTATGTTGAAAATGAGTTACACAGAACAGATCAAACAGAGTTGCTGAAATTGAGGGAGGGAAAGAGAGGCACGGAAAGAGTGGAGGGGAAAGAGTGCAGGCAAAAGAGAGGCGTAGAGACAGTGGTGGGGAATCAGAGGCGGGGAATCAGAGGCGGGGAATCAGAGGCAGGGAATCAGAGGCGGGGAAAGATATGTGGGGAAACGTAGGCCAGGAAAGTTGAGCGGAAAGGGAGGCAGTGAATCAGAGGTGGGGAATCAGAGGCGGGGAATCAGAGGCGGGGAATCAGAGGCGGGGAATCAGAGGCGGGGAATCAGAAGAGGGGAATCAGAGGTGGGGAATCAGAGGCGGGGTATCAGAGGTTGAGAATCAGAGATGGGCATTCAGATGCAGGGAATCAGAGGCAGGGAATCCGAGGCAGGGAATCAGAGTCACGGAATCTGAGGTAGGGAATCTGAGGTGGGGAATCAGAGGCGGGGAAACAGGCGGGTAAACAGAGGCGGGTAAACATAGGCGGGGAATCAGAGGCAGGGAATCAGAGGCGGGGACTCAGAGGCGGTGAATCAGAGGCGGGGAATCAGAGGCGGGGAATCAGATGCGGGGAATCAGAGGCGGGGAATCAGAGGTGGGGTATTAGATGAGGGGAATCAGAGGCGGGGAATCAGAGGCGGGGAATCAGAGGCGGGGAATCAGAGGCGTGGAATCAGAGGCGGGGAATCAGAGGCGGGGAATCAGAAGTGGGGAATCAGATGTGGGGAATCAGAGCCGGGGAATCAGAGGAAGGGAATCAGAGGCGGGCAATCAGAAGTGGGGAATCAGAAGCGGGGAATCAGAGGCGGGGAAACAGAGGCGGTGAATCAGAGGCGGGGAATCAGAAGTGGGGAATCAGAGGTGGGGAATCAGAGGCGGGGAATCAGAGGCGGGGAATCAGAGGCGGGAAATCAGATGCAGGGAATCAGAGGCAGGGAATCAGAGGCAGGGAATCAGAGGCAGGGAATCTGAGGCAGGGAATCTGTGTTGGGGAACCAGAGGCGGGAAAACAGGCGAGTAAACAGAGGCGGGTAAACATAGGTGGGGAATCAGAGGCGGGGAATCAGAGCCGGGAAATCAGAGGCGGGGAATCTGAGGCGGGGAATCAGATGCAGGGAATCAGATGCGGGACATCAGAGGTGCGGTATCAGAGGCGGGGAATTAGAGGCGGGGAATCAGAGGCGGGAAATCAGAGGCGTGGAATCAGAGGCGGGGAATCAGAGGCGGGTAAACATAGGCAGGGAATCAGAGGCGGGGAATCAGAGGCGGGGAATCAGAGGCGGGGAATCAGAGGCGGGGAATCAGAGGCGTGGAATCAGATGCGGTGAATCAGTGGCGGAGAATCAGAGGCGGGGTATTAGACGAGGGGAATCGGAGATGGGGAATCAGAGGCAGTGAATCAGAGGCGGGGAATCAGAGGCGGGGAATCAGAGGCAAGGAATCAGATATGGGGAAACAGAGGCGGGGAATCCGAGGCGGGGAAACAGAGGCGGGGAATCAGATATGGGGAATCAGAGGTGGGGAATCAGAGGTTGGGAATCAGAGGCAGGGAATCAGAGGCTTGGAATCAGATGCAGGGAATCAGATGCGGGGAATCAGAGGCGGGGAATCAGAGCTGGGGAATAAGAGGTGGGGAATCAGATTTGGGGAATCAGAGGCGGGGACTTAGATATTGGGAAACAGAGGCGGGGAATCAGAGGCGGGGAAACCCAGGCGGGGAATCAGATATGGGGAATCAGAGGTGGGGAATTAGAGGCAAGGAATCAGAATCAGAAGCAGGGAATCAGAGGCCGGGAATCAGAGGCCGGAATCAGATGCTGGGAATCAGAGGCCTGGAATCGGAGGCGGGGAATCAGAGGCAGGGAATCAGATGCGGGGAATCAGAGGCGGGGAATCAGAGCTGGGGAATCAGAGGTGGGGTATTAGAGTTGGGGAATCAAAGGCGGGGAATCAGATATGGGGAAACAGAGGTGGGGAATCAGAGGCGGGGAAACAGAGGCAGGGAATCAGATATGGGGAATCAGATGTGGGGAATCAGAGATGGGGAATCAGAGGCGGTGAATCAGAGATGGGGAATCAGAGGCGGGGAATCAGAGGCAGGAAATCAGACACGGGGATTCAGAGGCTGGGAATCAGACGGGGGGAATCAAAGGCGGGGAATCAGAGCTGGGGAATCAGAGGCAGGTAATCAGAGGCGGGGAATCAGATATGGGGAATCAGAGGCTGGGATTCAGAGGCGGGGAATCAGAGGCAGGGAATCAGATGAAGTGAATCTGATGCAGGGAATCTTAGGCAGGGAATCTGAGGCAGGGAATCTGTGGCAGAAAATCTGATGCGGGTTATCAGAAGGGGGAAATGAGATGTGGGAAACGAGATGCAGAGAAAGAGGCACGGAAATAGAGGTAGGGAAAGAGAGGCAGGGTATCAGAGGCGGGTAATCATAGGCGTGGAATCAGAGGCGGGGAATCAGAGACACAGAAAGAGAGGCGTAGAATCAGAGGTGCGGAATCAGAGCCGGTGAATCTGAGCCGGGAAATCAGAAGCATAGCAACAGAGGCGGTGAAACATGGGTGCGGAATCGGACGCGGGGAATCAGAGGTGGGGACTCAGAGGCAGGGAATCAGAGGCAGGGAATCAGAGGCAGGTTATCAGAGGCAGGGAATCAGATGCGGGGAATCTGAGGCGTGGAATCAGAGGCGGAAAATGAGAGGTGGGGAATCAGAGGCGGGGAATCAGAGGCGGGGAATCAGAGGCGGAGAATCATAGGCGGGCAATCAGATGCAGGAAATCAGAGGCAGGGAATCAGAGGCAGGGAATCAGAGGCAGGGAATCTGAGGCAGGGAGTCAGAGGTGGGGAATCAGAGGCGGGGAATCAGAGGCAGGGAATCAGATGAAGGGACTCTGATGCAGGGAATCTGAGGCAGGGAATCTGAGGCAGGGAATCTGTGGCAGGGAATCTGATGAGGGTTATCAGAAGGTGGAAATGAGATTTGGGAAACGAGATGCAGAGAAAGAGGCACGGAAATAGAGGCAGGGAAAGAGAGGCAGGGAATCAGAGGCGGGGAATCTGAGGTGGGGAATAAGAGGCGGGGAATCAGAGGCGGGGAATCAGAGGGGGGAATCAGAGGCAGTGAATCAGAGGTGGGGAATCAGAGGCGGTGAATCAGAGATGGGGAATCAGAGGCGGGGAATCAGAGGCAGGAAATCAGACACGGGGATTCAGAGGCTGGGAATCAGACGGGGGGAATCAAAGGCGGGGAATCAGAGCTGGGGAATCTGAGGCAGGGAATCAGAGTTGGGGATTCAGAGGCGGGGAATCAGATATGGGGAAACAGAGGCGGGGAATCAGAGGCGGGAAAACAGAGGCGGGGAATTAGATATGGGGAATCAGAGGTGGGGAATCAGAGGTGGTGAATCAGTGATGGGGAATCACAGGCGGGGAATCAGAGGCAGGGAATAGAACGCGGGGAATCAGAGGCAGGGAATCAGAGCTGGGGAATCAGAGGCGGGGAATCATAGTTGGGAATCAGAGGTGGGGAATCAGATATGGGGAAACAGAGGCGGGGAATCAGTGGCGGGGAAACAGAGGCGGGGAATCAGATATGGGGAATCGGATGCAGGGAATCAGAGGCGGGGAATCAGAGCTGGGGAATCAGGGGCGGGGAATCAGAGTTGGGGCATCAGAGGTGGGGAATTAGATATAGGGAAACAGAGGCGGGGAATCAGAGGCGGGGAAACAGAGGCGGGGAAACAGAGGCGGGGAATCAGATATGGGGAATCAGAGGTGGGGAATCCGAGGTTGGGAATCAGAGGCAGGGAATCAGAGGCAGGGAATCAGAGGCGGGGAAACAGAGGCGGGGAATCAGATATGGGGAATCAGAGGTGGGGCATCAGAAGTTGTGAATCACAGATGGGGAATTAGAGGCGGGGAATCAGAGGCAGGGAATCAGACGCGGGGAATCAGAGGCGGGGATTCAGAGCTGGGGAATCAGAAGCGGGGAATCAGAGTTGGGGAATCAGAGGCGGGGAATCAGATATGGGGAATCAGAGGCAGGGAATCAGATATGGGGAATCAGAGGCAGGGAATCAGAAGCGGGGAATCTGAGGCGGGGAATCAGAGCTGGGGAATCAGAGGTGGGGAATCAGAGTTGGGGAATCAGAGGCAGGGAATTGGATGTGCGGAATCAGAGATGGGGAATCAGAGGTGGGGAATCAGAGGCGGTGAATCAAAGATGGGGAATCAGAGGCGGGGAATCAGAGGCAGGAAATCAGACACGGGGATTCAGAGGCTGGGAATCAGACGGGGGGAATCAAAGGCGGGGAATCAGAGCTGGGGAATCTGAGGCAGGGAATCAGAGTTGGGGATTCAGAGGCGGGGAATCAGATATGGGGAAAGAGAGGCGGGGAATCAGAGGCGGGAAAACAGAGGCGGGGAATTAGATATGGGGAATCAGAGGTGGGGAATCAGAGGTGGTGAATCAGAGATGGGGAATCAGAGGCGGGGAATCAGAGGCAGGGAATCGGACGCCAGGAATCAGAGGCGGGGAATCAGAGCTGGGGAATCAGAGGCGGGGTATCAGAGTTGGGGAATCAGAGGCGGGGAATCCGATATGGGGAAATAGAGGCGGGGAATCAGATATGGGGAATCAGAGGTGTGGAATCAGGGGTTGGGAATCAGAGGCAGGGAATCAGAGGCGAGGAAACAGAGGCGGGGAATCAGATATGGGGAATCAGAGGTGGCGAATCAAAGGCGGTGAAACAGAGATGGGGAATCAGGGCAGGTAAACATAGGCGGGGAATCAGAGGCGGGGAATCAGAGGCGGGGAATCAGAGGCGGGGAATCAGAGTCGGGGAATCAGAGGCGGGGAATCTGAGGCGGGGAATCAGATGCAGGGAATCAGAGGCGGGGAATCAGAGGCGGGGTATCAGAGGCGGGGAATCAGAGGCGCGGAATCAGAGGCGGGGAATCAGAGGCGTGGAATCAGAGACGGGGAATCAGAGGCGGGGAATCAGAAGTGGGGACTCAGAGGTGGGAAATCAGAGGCTGGGAATCAGAGGTGGGAAATCAGAGGCGGGGAATCAGAGGCAGGGTATCAGAGGCGGGCAATCAGATGCAGGGAATCAGAGGCAGGGAATCAGAGGCAGGCAATCAGAGGCAGGGAACCTGAGATGGCGAATATGAGGTGGTGAATCAGAGGCGGGGAAACAGTCGGGTAAACAGAGGCGGGGAATCAGAGGCAGGGAATCAGCCGCGGGGAATCAGAGGCAGGGAATCAGATGAAGGGAATCTGATGCAGGGAATCTGAGGCAGGGTATCTGAGGCAGGGAATCTGTGGCAGGGAATCTGATGCGGGTTATCAGAAGGGGGAAATGAGATGTGGGAAACGAGATGCAGAGAAAGAGGCACGGAAATAGAGGCAGGGAAAGAGAGGCAGTGTATCAGAGGCGGGTAATCAGAGGCGTGGAATCAGAGGCGGGGAATCAGAGACACAGAAAGAGAGGCGTGGAATCAGAGGTGCGGAATCAGAGCCGGTGAATCTGAGCCGGGAAATCAGAAGCAGAGCAACAGAGGTGGTGAAACATGGGTGCGGAATCGGACACGGGGAATCAGAGGTGGGGACTCAGAGGCCGGGAATCAGAGGCAGGGAATCAGAGGCAGGTTATCAGAGGCAGGGAATCAGAGGTGGGAAATCATAGGCGGGGAATCAGAGGCGGCGAATCAGAGGCGGGGAATCAGAGGCGGCGAATCAGAGGCGGAGAATCAGAGGCGGGCAATCAGATGCAGGAAATCAGAGGCAGGGAATCAGAGGCAGGGAATCAGAGGCAGGGAATCTGAGGCAGGGAATCAGAGGTGGGGAATCAGAGGCGGGGAATCAGAGGCAGGGAATCAGATGAAGGGAATCTGATGCAGGGAATCTGAGGCAGGGAATCTGAGGCAGGGAATCTGTGGCAGGGAATCTGATGCGGGTTATCAGAAGGGGGAAATGAGATGTGGGAAACGAGATGCAGAGAAAGAGGCACGGAAATAGAGGCAGGGAAAGACAGGCAGGGAATCAGAGGCGGGGAATCAGAGGTGGGGAATCAGAGGCTGGGAATCAGAGGCGGGGAATCAGAGGGGGGAATCAGAGGTGGGGAATCAGAGGCAGGGAATCAGAGGCAGGGAATCAGAGGCGGGAAATCAGAGGCGGCGAATCTGAGGCGTGGAATCATAGGTGGGGAAAGAGATGTGGGGAAACGTAGGCCAGTAAAGTTGCGCGGAAAGGGAGGCGGTGAATCAGAGGCAGGGAATCAGAGGCGGGGAATCAGAGGCGTGGAATCAGAGGTGAGGAAAGAGATGTGGGGAATCAGGCGGGTAAACAGAAGCGGGTAAACATAGCTGCATAAATAGAGGCAGCGAAAGAGATGGGCGAAACATAGTGGTTGGAACTTGTGTGTTGAAAATTAGGTACACAGAACAGATCAAACAGAGTTGTTGAAATTGAGGGAGGGAAAGAGAGGCACAGAAAGAGTGGAGGGGAAAGAGTGCAGGCAAAATAGAGGCGTAGAGACAGAGGTGGGGAATCAGAGGCGGGGAATCAGATGAAGGGAATCTGATGCAGGGAATCTGAGGCAGGGAATCTGAGGTAGGGAATCGGAGGCAGGGAATCTGCGGCAGGGAATCAGACGCAGGGAATCAAATGAAGGGAATCTGATGCAGGGAATCTGAGGCAGGGAATCTGAGGCAGGGAACCTGAGATGGCGAATATGAGGTGGTGAATCAGAGGCGGGGAAACAGTCGGGTAAACAGAGGCGGGGAATCAGAGGCAGGGAATCAGATGAAGGGAATCTGATGCAGTGAATCTGAGGCAGGGAATCTGAGGCGGGGAAACAGGCGGGTAAACAGAGGCGGGTAAACATAGGCGGGGAATCAGAGGCGGGGAATCAGAGGCGGGGAATCAGAGGCGGGGAATCAGAGGCGGGGAATCAGAGGCGGGGAATCAGATGCGGGGAATCAGATGCGGGGAATCAGAGGTGGGGAATCAGAAGCGGGGTATCAGAGGAGGGGAATCAGAGGCGGGGAATCAGAGGTGGGGAATCAGAGGCGGGGAATCAGAGGCGTGGAATCAGAGGCGGGAATTCAGAGGCGGGGAAAGATATGTGGGGAAACGTAGGCCAGGAAAGTTGAGCGGAAATGGAGGCAGTGAATCAGAGGTGGGGAATCAGAGGCGGGGAATCAGAGGCGGGGAATCAGAGGCGGGGAATCAGAGGCGGGGAATCAGAAGTGGGGAATCAGAGGTGGGGAATCAGAGGCGGGGAACCAGAAGCGGGGAATCAGAGGCGGGGAATCAGAGGCAGGGAATCAGAGGCGGGCAATCAGATGCAGGGAATCAGAGGCAGGGAATCAGAGGCAGGGAATCAGAGGCGGGCAATCAGATGCAGGGAATCTGAGGTAGGGAATCTGAGGCAGGGAATCTGTGGCAGAAAATCTGATGCGGGTTATCAGAAGGGGGAAATGAGATGTGGGAAACGAGATGCAGAGAAAGAGGCACGGAAATAGAGGCAGGGAAAGAGAGGCAGGGTATCAGAGTCGGGTAATCAGAGGCATGGAATCAGAGGCGGGGAATCAGAGACACAGAAAGAGAGGCGTGGAATCAGAGGTGCGGAATCAGAGCCGGTGAATCTGAGCCGGGAAATCAGAAGCATAGCAACAGAGGCGGTGCAACATGGGTGCGGAATCAGACGCGGGGAATCAGAGGTGGGGACTCAGAGGCAGGGAATCAGAGGCAGGTTATCAGAGGCAGGGAATCAGATGCAGGGAATCAGAGGCGGGGAATCAGAGGCGGGGAATCAGAGGCGGGGAATCAGAGGCGGGGAATCAGAGGCGGAGAATCATAGGCGGGCAATCAGATGCAGGAAATCAGAGGCAGGGAATCAGAGGCACGGAATCAGAGGCAGGGAATCTGAGGCAGGGAGTCAGAGGTGGGGAATCAGAGGCGGGGAATCAGAGGCAGGGAATCAGATGAAGGGAATCTGATGCAGGGAATCTGAGGCAGGGAATCTGAGGCAGGGAATCTGTGGCAGGGAATCTGATGAGGGTTATCAGAAGGGGGAAATGAGATTTGGGAAACGAGATGCAGAGAAAGAGGCACGGAAATAGAGGCAGGGAAAGAGAGGCAGGGAATCAGAGGCGGGGAATCAGAGGCGGGGAATCAGAGGCGGGGAATCAGAGGGGGGAATCAGAGGCAGGGAATCAGAGGCGGGGAATCAGAGGCAGGGAATCAGAGGCGGGAAATCAGAGACGGCGAATCTGAGGCGTGGAATCAGAGGTGGGGAAAGAGATGTGGGGAAACGTAGGCCAGGAAAGTTGCGCGGAAAGGGAGGCGGTGAATCAGAGGCGGCGAATCAGAGGCGGGGAATCAGAGGCGGGGAATCAGAGGCGGAGAATCAGAGGCGGGCAATCAGATGCAGGAAATCAGAGGCAGGGAATCAGAGGCAGGGAATCAGAGGCAGGGAATCTGAGGCAGGGAATCAGAGGTGGGGAATCAGAGGCGGGGAATCAGAGGCAGGGAATCAGATGAAGGGAATCTGATGCAGGGAATCTGAGGCAGGGAATCTGAGGCAGGGAATCTGTGGCAGGGAATCTGATGCGGGTTATCAGAAGGGGGAAATGAGATGTGGGAAACGAGATGCAGAGAAAGAGGCACGGAAATAGAGGCAGGGAAAGACAGGCAGGGAATCAGAGGCGGGGAATCAGAGGTGGGGAATCAGAGGCTGGGAATCAGAGGCGGGGAATCAGAGGGGGGAATCAGAGGTGGGGAATCAGAGGCAGGGAATCAGAGGCAGGGAATCAGAGGCGGGAAATCAGAGGCGGCGAATCTGAGGCGTGGAATCAGAGGTGGGGAAAGAGATGTGGGGAAACGTAGGCCAGTAAAGTTGCGCGGAAAGGGAGGCGGTGAATCAGAGGCGGGGAATCAGAGGCGGGGAATCAGAGGCGTGGAATCAGAGGTGAGGAAAGAGATGTGGGGAATCAGGCGGGTAAACAGAAGCGGGTAAACATAGCTGCATAAATAGAGGCAGCGAAAGAGATGGGCGAAACATAGTGGTTGGAACTTGTGTGTTGAAAATTAGGTACACAGAACAGATCAAACAGAGTTGTTGAAATTGAGGGAGGGAAAGAGAGGCACTGAAAGAGTGGAGGGGAAAGTGTGCAGGCAAAATAGAGGCGTAGAGACAGAGGTGGGGAATCAGAGGCGGGGAATCAGATGAAGGGAATCTGATGCAGGGAATCTGAGGCAGGGAATCTGAGGTAGGGAATCGGAGGCAGGGAATCTGCGGCAGGGAATCAGACGCAGGGAATCAAATGAAGGGAATCTGATGCAGGGAATCTGAGGCAGGGAATCTGAGGCAGGGAACCTGAGATGGCGAATATGAGGTGGTGAATCAGAGGCGGGGAAACAGTCGGGTAAACAGAGGCGGGGAATCAGAGGCAGGGAATCAGATGAAGGGAATCTGATGCAGTGAATCTGAGGCAGGGAATCTGAGGCGGGGAAACAGGCGGGTAAACAGAGGCGGGTAAACATAGGCGGGGAATCAGAGGCGGGGAATCAGAGGCGGGGAATCAGAGGCGGGGAATCAGAGGCAGGGAATCAGAGGCGGGGAATCAGATGCGGGGAATCAAATGCGGGGAATCAGAGGTGGGGAATCAGAAGCGGGGTATCAGAGGAGGGGAATCAGAGGCGGGGAATCAGAGGTGGGGAATCAGAGGCGGGGAATCAGAGGCGTGGAATCAGAGGCGGGAATTCAGAGGCGGGGAAAGATATGTGGGGAAACGTAGGCCAGGAAAGTTGAGCGGAAATGGAGGCAGTGAATCAGAGGTGGGGAATCAGAGGCGGTGAATCAGAGGCGGGGAATCAGAGGCAGGGAATCAGAAGTGGGGAATCAGAGGTGGGGAATCAGAGGCGGGGAATCAGAGGCGGGGAATCAGAGGCGGGGAATCAGAGGCAGGGAATCAGAGGCGGGCAATCAGATGCAGGGAATCAGAGGCAGGGAATCAGAGGCAGGGAATCAGAGGCGGGCAATCAGATGCAGGGAATCTGAGGTAGGGAATCTGAGGCAGGGAATCTGTGGCAGAAAATCTGATGCGGGTTATCAGAAGGGGGAAATGAGATGTGGGAAACGAGATGCAGAGAAAGAGGCACGGAAATAGAGGCAGGGAAAGAGAGGCAGGGTATCAGAGGCGGGTAATCAGAGGCATGGAATCAGAGGCGGGGAATCAGAGACACAGAAAGAGAGGCGTGGAATCAGAGGTGCGGAATCAGAGCCGGTGAATCTGAGCCGGGAAATCAGAAGCATAGCAACAGAGGCGGTGCAACATGGGTGCGGAATCAGACGCGGGGAATCAGAGGTGGGGACTCAGAGGCAGGGAATCAGAGGCAGGTTATCAGAGGCAGGGAATCAGATGCGGGGAATCAGAGGCGGGGAATCAGAGGCGGGGAATCAGAGGCGGGGAATCAGAGGCGGGGAATCAGAGGCGGAGAATCATAGGCGGGCAATCAGATGCAGGAAATCAGAGGCAGGGAATCAGAGGCACGGAATCAGAGGCAGGGAATCTGAGGCAGGGAGTCCGAGGTGGGGAATCAGAGGCGGGGAATCAGAGGCAGGGAATCAGATGAAGGGAATCTGATGCAGGGAATCTGAGGCAGGGAATCTGAGGCAGGGAATCTGTGGCAGGGAATCTGATGAGGGTTATCAGAAGGGGGAAATGAGATTTGGGAAACGAGATGCAGAGAAAGAGGCACGGAAATAGAGGCAGGGAAAGAGAGGCAGGGAATCAGAGGCGGGGAATCAGAGGCGGGGAATCAGAGGCGGGGAATCAGAGGGGGGAATCAGAGGCAGGGAATCAGAGGCGAGGAATCAGAGGCAGGGAATCAGAGGCGGGAAATCAGAGACGGCGAATCTGAGGCGTGGAATCAGAGGTGGGGAAAGAGATGTGGGGAAACGTAGGCCAGGAAAGTTGCGCGGAAAGGGAGGCGGTGAATCAGAGGCGGCGAATCAGAGGCGGGGAATCAGAGGCGGGGAATCAGAGGCGGGGAATCAGAGGCGGGGAATCAGAGGCGGGGAATCAGATGCGGGGAATCAGATGCGGGGAATCAGAGGCAGGGAATCAGATGAAGGGAATCTGATGCAGGGAATCTGAGGCAGGGAATCTGAGGCGGGGAAACAGGCGGGTAAACAGAGGCGGGTAAACAGGCGGGGAATCAGAGGCGGGGAATCAGAGGCGGGGAATCAGAGGCGGGGAATCAGAGGCGGGGAATCAGAGGCGGGGAATCAGAGGCGGGGAATCAGAGGCGTGGAATCAGAGGCGGGAATTCAGAGGCGGGGAAAGATATGTGGGGAAACGTAGGCCAGGAAAGTTGAGCGGAAATGGAGGCAGTGAATCAGAGGTGGGGAATCAGAGGCGGTGAATCAGAGATGGGGAATCAGAGGCGGGGAATCAGAGGCAGGAAATCAGACACGGGGATTCAGAGGCTGGGAATCAGACGGGGGGAATCAAAGGCGGGGAATCAGAGCTGGGGAATCTGAGGCAGGGAATCAGAGTTGGGGATTCAGAGGCGGGGAATCAGATATGGGGAAACAGAGGCGGGGAATCAGAGGCGGGAAAACAGAGGCGGGGAATTAGATATGGGGAAACAGAGGTGGGGAATCAGAGGTGGTGAATCAGTGATGGGGAATCACAGGCGGGGAATCAGAGGCAGGGAATAGAACGCGGGGAATCAGAGGCAGGGAATCAGAGCTGGGGAATCAGAGGCGGGGAATCATAGTTGGGAATCAGAGGTGGGGAATCAGATATGGGGAAACAGAGGCGGGGAATCAGTGGCGGGGAAACAGAGGCGGGGAATCAGATATGGGGAATCGGATGCAGGGAATCAGAGGCGGGGAATCAGAGCTGGGGAATCAGGGGCGGGGAATCAGAGTTGGGGCATCAGAGGTGGGGAATTAGATATAGGGAAACAGAGTCGGGGAATCAGAGGCGGGGAAACAGAGGCGGGGAAACAGAGGCGGGGAATCAGATATGGGGAATCAGAGGTGGGGAATCCGAGGTTGGGAATCAGAGGCAGGGAATCAGAGGCAGGGAATCAGAGGCGGGGAAACAGAGGCGGGGAATCAGATATGGGGAATCAGAGGTGGGGCATCAGAAGTTGTGAATCACAGATGGGGAATTAGAGGCGGGGAATCAGAGGCAGGGAATCAGACGCGGGGAATCAGAGGCGGGGATTCAGAGCTGGGGAATCAGAAGCGGGGAATCAGAGTTGGGGAATCAGAGGCGGGGAATCAGATATGGGGAATCAGAGGCAGGGAATCAGATATGGGGAATCAGAGGCAGGGAAACAGAAGCGGGGAATCTGAGGCGGGGAATCAGAGCTGGGGAATCAGAGGTGGGGAATCAGAGTTGGGGAATCAGAGGCAGGGAATTGGATGTGCGGAATCAGAGATGGGGAATCAGAGGTGGGGAATCAGAGGCGGTGAATCAAAGATGGGGAATCAGAGGCGGGGAATCAGAGGCAGGAAATCAGACACGGGGATTCAGAGGCTGGGAATCAGACGGGGGGAATCAAAGGCGGGGAATCAGAGCTGGGGAATCTGAGGCAGGGAATCAGAGTTGGGGATTCAGAGGCGGGGAATCAGATATGGGGAAAGAGAGGCGGGGAATCAGAGGCGGGAAAACAGAGGCGGGGAATTAGATATGGGGAATCAGAGGTGGGGAATCAGAGGTGGTGAATCAGAGATGGGGAATCAGAGGCGGGGAATCAGAGGCAGGGAATCGGACGCCGGGAATCAGAGGCGGGGAATCAGAGCTGGGGAATCAGAGGCGGGGTATCAGAGTTGGGGAATCAGAGGCGGGGAATCCGATATGGGGAAATAGAGGCGGGGAATCAGATATGGGGAATCAGAGGTGTGGAATCAGGGGTTGGGAATCAGAGGCAGGGAATCAGAGGCGGGGAAACAGAGGCGGGGAATCAGATATGGGGAATCAGAGGTGGCGAATCAAAGGCGGTGAAACAGAGATGGGGAATCAGGGCAGGTAAACATAGGCGGGG
Organism: Narcine bancroftii; assembly: GCF_036971445.1. Classification (NCBI taxonomy): domain Eukaryota; kingdom Metazoa; phylum Chordata; class Chondrichthyes; order Torpediniformes; family Narcinidae; genus Narcine; species Narcine bancroftii. The sequence goes on along the minus strand of NC_091474.1, from coordinate 105,376,590 downwards.
AATCAGAGGCGGGGAATCAGAGGCGGGGAATCAGAGGCGGGGAATCAGAGTCGGGGAATCAGAGGCGGGGAATCTGAGGCGGGGAATCAGATGCAGGGAATCAGAGGCGGGGAATCAGAGGCGGGGTATCAGAGGCGGGGAATCAGAGGCGCGGAATCAGAGGCGGGGAATCAGAGGCGTGGAATCAGAGACGGGGAATCAGAGGCGGGGAATCAGAAGTGGGGAATCAGAGGTGGGAAATCAGAGGCTGGGAATCAGAGGTGGGAAATCAGAGGCGGGGAATCAGAGGCAGGGTATCAGAGGCGGGCAATCAGATGCAGGGAATCAGAGGCAGGGAATCAGAGGCAGGCAATCAGAGGCAGGGAACCTGAGATGGCGAATATGAGGTGGTGAATCAGAGGCGGGGAAACAGTCGGGTAAACAGAGGCGGGGAATCAGAGGCAGGGAATCAGCCGCGGGGAATCAGAGGCAGGGAATCAGATGAAGGGAATCTGATGCAGGGAATCTGAGGCAGGGTATCTGAGGCAGGGAATCTGTGGCAGGGAATCTGATGCGGGTTATCAGAAGGGGGAAATGAGATGTGGGAAACGAGATGCAGAGAAAGAGGCACGGAAATAGAGGCAGGGAAAGAGAGGCAGTGTATCAGAGGCGGGTAATCAGAGGCGTGGAATCAGAGGCGGGGAATCAGAGACACAGAAAGAGAGGCGTGGAATCAGAGGTGCGGAATCAGAGCCGGTGAATCTGAGCCGGGAAATCAGAAGCAGAGCAACAGAGGTGGTGAAACATGGGTGCGGAATCGGACACGGGGAATCAGAGGTGGGGACTCAGAGGCCGGGAATCAGAGGCAGGGAATCAGAGGCAGGTTATCAGAGGCAGGGAATCAGAGGTGGGAAATCAGAGGCGGGGAATCAGAGGCGGCGAATCAGAGGCGGGGAATCAGAGGCGGCGAATCAGAGGCGGAGAATCAGAGGCGGGCAATCAGATGCAGGAAATCAGAGGCAGGGAATCAGAGGCAGGGAATCAGAGGCAGGGAATCTGAGGCAGGGAATCAGAGGTGGGGAATCAGAGGCGGGGAATCAGAGGCAGGGAATCAGATGAAGGGAATCTGATGCAGGGAATCTGAGGCAGGGAATCTGAGGCAGGGAATCTGTGGCAGGGAATCTGATGCGGGTTATCAGAAGGGGGAAATGAGATGTGGGAAACGAGATGCAGAGAAAGAGGCACGGAAATAGAGGCAGGGAAAGACAGGCAGGGAATCAGAGGCGGGGAATCAGAGGTGGGGAATCAGAGGCTGGGAATCATAGGCGGGGAATCAGAGGGGGGAATCAGAGGTGGGGAATCAGAGGCAGGGAATCAGAGGCAGGGAATCAGAGGCGGGAAATCAGAGGCGGCGAATCTGAGGCGTGGAATCAGAGGTGGGGAAAGAGATGTGGGGAAACGTAGGCCAGTAAAGTTGCGCGGAAAGGGAGGCGGTGAATCAGAGGCGGGGAATCAGAGGCGGGGAATCAGAGGCGTGGAATCAGAGGTGAGGAAAGAGATGTGGGGAATCAGGCGGGTAAACAGAAGCGGGTAAACATAGCTGCATAAATAGAGGCAGCGAAAGAGATGGGCGAAACATAGTGGTTGGAACTTGTGTGTTGAAAATTAGGTACACAGAACAGATCAAACAGAGTTGTTGAAATTGAGGGAGGGAAAGAGAGGCACAGAAAGAGTGGAGGGGAAAGAGTGCAGGCAAAATAGAGGCGTAGAGACAGAGGTGGGGAATCAGAGGCGGGGAATCAGATGAAGGGAATCTGATGCAGGGAATCTGAGGCAGGGAATCTGAGGTAGGGAATCGGAGGCAGGGAATCTGCGGCAGGTAATCAGACGCAGGGAATCAAATGAAGGGAATCTGATGCAGGGAATCTGAGGCAGGGAATCTGAGGCAGGGAACCTGAGATGGCGAATATGAGGTGGTGAATCAGAGGCGGGGAAACAGTCGGGTAAACAGAGGCGGGGAATCAGAGGCAGGGAATCAGATGAAGGGAATCTGATGCAGTGAATCTGAGGCAGGGAATCTGAGGCGGGGAAACAGGCGGGTAAACAGAGGCGGGTAAACATAGGCGGGGAATCAGAGGCGGGGAATCAGAGGCGGGGAATCAGAGGCGGGGAATCAGAGGCGGGGAATCAGAGGCGGGGAATCAGATGCGGGGAATCAGATGCGGGGAATCAGAGGTGGGGAATCAGAAGCGGGGTATCAGAGGAGGGGAATCAGAGGCGGGGAATCAGAGGTGGGGAATCAGAGGCGGGGAATCAGAGGCGTGGAATCAGAGGCGGGAATTCAGAGGCGGGGAAAGATATGTGGGGAAACGTAGGCCAGGAAAGTTGAGCGGAAATGGAGGCAGTGAATCAGAGGTGGGGAATCAGAGGCGGGGAATCAGAGGCGGGGAATCAGAGGCGGGGAATCAGAGGCGGGGAATCAGAAGTGGGGAATCAGAGGTGGGGAATCAGAGGCGGGGAATCAGAAGCGGGGAATCAGAGGCGGGGAATCAGAGGCAGGGAATCAGAGGCGGGCAATCAGATGCAGGGAATCAGAGGCAGGGAATCAGAGGCAGGGAATCAGAGGCGGGCAATCAGATGCAGGGAATCTGAGGTAGGGAATCTGAGGCAGGGAATCTGTGGCAGAAAATCTGATGCGGGTTATCAGAAGGGGGAAATGAGATGTGGGAAACGAGATGCAGAGAAAGAGGCACGGAAATAGAGGCAGGGAAAGAGAGGCAGGGTATCAGAGGCGGGTAATCAGAGGCATGGAATCAGAGGCGGGGAATCAGAGACACAGAAAGAGAGGCGTGGAATCAGAGGTGCGGAATCAGAGCCGGTGAATCTGAGCCGGGAAATCAGAAGCATAGCAACAGAGGCGGTTCAACATGGGTGCGGAATCAGACGCGGGGAATCAGAGGTGGGGACTCAGAGGCAGGGAATCAGAGGCAGGTTATCAGAGGCAGGGAATCAGATGCGGGGAATCAGAGGCGGGGAATCAGAGGCGGGGAATCAGAGGCGGGGAATCAGAGGCGGGGAATCAGAGGCGGAGAATCATAGGCGGGCAATCAGATGCAGGAAATCAGAGGCAGGGAATCAGAGGCACGGAATCAGAGGCAGGGAATCTGAGGCAGGGAGTCCGAGGTGGGGAATCAGAGGCGGGGAATCAGAGGCAGGGAATCAGATGAAGGGAATCTGATGCAGGGAATCTGAGGCAGGGAATCTGAGGCAGGGAATCTGTGGCAGGGAATCTGATGAGGGTTATCAGAAGGGGGAAATGAGATTTGGGAAACGAGATGCAGAGAAAGAGGCACGGAAATAGAGGCAGGGAAAGAGAGGCAGGGAATCAGAGGCGGGGAATCAGAGGCGGGGAATCAGAGGCGGGGAATCAGAGGGGGGAATCAGAGGCAGGGAATCAGAGGCGAGGAATCAGAGGCAGGGAATCAGAGGCGGGAAATCAGAGACGGCGAATCTGAGGCGTGGAATCAGAGGTGGGGAAAGAGATGTGGGGAAACGTAGGCCAGGAAAGTTGCGCGGAAAGGGAGGCGGTGAATCAGAGGCGGCGAATCAGAGGCGGGGAATCAGAGGCGGGGAATCAGAGGCGGGGAATCAGAGGCGGGGAATCAGAGGCGGGGAATCAGATGCGGGGAATCAGATGCGGGGAATCAGAGGCAGGGAATCAGATGAAGGGAATCTGATGCAGGGAATCTGAGGCAGGGAATCTGAGGCGGGGAAACAGGCGGGTAAACAGAGGCGGGTAAACAGGCGGGGAATCAGAGGCGGGGAATCAGAGGCGGGGAATCAGAGGCGGGGAATCAGAGGCGGGGAATCAGAGGCGGGGAATCAGAGGCGGGGAATCAGAGGCGTGGAATCAGAGGCGGGAATTCAGAGGCGGGGAAAGATATGTGGGGAAACGTAGGCCAGGAAAGTTGAGCGGAAATGGAGGCAGTGAATCAGAGGTGGGGAATCAGAGGCGGTGAATCAGAGATGGGGAATCAGAGGCGGGGAATCAGAGGCAGGAAATCAGACACGGGGATTCAGAGGCTGGGAATCAGACGGGGGGAATCAAAGGCGGGGAATCAGAGCTGGGGAATCTGAGGCAGGGAATCAGAGTTGGGGATTCAGAGGCGGGGAATCAGATATGGGGAAACAGAGGCGGGGAATCAGAGGCGGGAAAACAGAGGCGGGGAATTAGATATGGGGAAACAGAGGTGGGGAATCAGAGGTGGTGAATCAGTGATGGGGAATCACAGGCGGGGAATCAGAGGCAGGGAATAGAACGCGGGGAATCAGAGGCAGGGAATCAGAGCTGGGGAATCAGAGGCGGGGAATCATAGTTGGGAATCAGAGGTGGGGAATCAGATATGGGGAAACAGAGGCGGGGAATCAGTGGCGGGGAAACAGAGGCGGGGAATCAGATATGGGGAATCGGATGCAGGGAATCAGAGGCGGGGAATCAGAGCTGGGGAATCAGGGGCGGGGAATCAGAGTTGGGGCATCAGAGGTGGGGAATTAGATATAGGGAAACAGAGTCGGGGAATCAGAGGCGGGGAAACAGAGGCGGGGAAACAGAGGCGGGGAATCAGATATGGGGAATCAGAGGTGGGGAATCCGAGGTTGGGAATCAGAGGCAGGGAATCAGAGGCAGGGAATCAGAGGCGGGGAAACAGAGGCGGGGAATCAGATATGGGGAATCAGAGGTGGGGCATCAGAAGTTGTGAATCACAGATGGGGAATTAGAGGCGGGGAATCAGAGGCAGGGAATCAGACGCGGGGAATCAGAGGCGGGGATTCAGAGCTGGGGAATCAGAAGCGGGGAATCAGAGTTGGGGAATCAGAGGCGGGGAATCAGATATGGGGAATCAGAGGCAGGGAATCAGATATGGGGAATCAGAGGCAGGGAAACAGAAGCGGGGAATCTGAGGCGGGGAATCAGAGCTGGGGAATCAGAGGTGGGGAATCAGAGTTGGGGAATCAGAGGCAGGGAATTGGATGTGCGGAATCAGAGATGGGGAATCAGAGGTGGGGAATCAGAGGCGGTGAATCAAAGATGGGGAATCAGAGGCGGGGAATCAGAGGCAGGAAATCAGACACGGGGATTCAGAGGCTGGGAATCAGACGGGGGGAATCAAAGGCGGGGAATCAGAGCTGGGGAATCTGAGGCAGGGAATCAGAGTTGGGGATTCAGAGGCGGGGAATCAGATATGGGGAAAGAGAGGCGGGGAATCAGAGGCGGGAAAACAGAGGCGGGGAATTAGATATGGGGAATCAGAGGTGGGGAATCAGAGGTGGTGAATCAGAGATGGGGAATCAGAGGCGGGGAATCAGAGGCAGGGAATCGGACGCCGGGAATCAGAGGCGGGGAATCAGAGCTGGGGAATCAGAGGCGGGGTATCAGAGTTGGGGAATCAGAGGCGGGGAATCCGATATGGGGAAATAGAGGCGGGGAATCAGATATGGGGAATCAGAGGCGGGGAATCAGAGGCGGGGTATCAGAGGCGGGGAATCAGAGGCGCGGAATCAGAGGCGGGGAATCAGAGGCGTGGAATCAGAGTCGGGGAATCAGAGGCGGGGAATCTGAGGCGGGGAATCAGATGCAGGGAATCAGAGGCGGGGAATCAGAGGCGGGGTATCAGAGGCGGGGAATCAGAGGCGCGGAATCAGAGGCGGGGAATCAGAGGCGTGGAATCAGAGACGGGGAATCAGAGGCGGGGAATCAGAAGTGGGGAATCAGAGGTGGGAAATCAGAGGCTGGGAATCAGAGGTGGGAAATCAGAGGCGGGGAATCAGAGGCAGGGTATCAGAGGCGGGCAATCAGATGCAGGGAATCAGAGGCAGGGAATCAGAGGCAGGCAATCAGAGGCAGGGAACCTGAGATGGCGAATATGAGGTGGTGAATCAGAGGCGGGGAAACAGTCGGGTAAACAGAGGCGGGGAATCAGAGGCAGGGAATCAGCCGCGGGGAATCAGAGGCAGGGAATCAGATGAAGGGAATCTGATGCAGGGAATCTGAGGCAGGGTATCTGAGGCAGGGAATCTGTGGCAGGGAATCTGATGCGGGTTATCAGAAGGGGGAAATGAGATGTGGGAAACGAGATGCAGAGAAAGAGGCACGGAAATAGAGGCAGGGAAAGAGAGGCAGTGTATCAGAGGCGGGTAATCAGAGGCGTGGAATCAGAGGCGGGGAATCAGAGACACAGAAAGAGAGGCGTGGAATCAGAGGTGCGGAATCAGAGCCGGTGAATCTGAGCCGGGAAATCAGAAGCAGAGCAACAGAGGTGGTGAAACATGGGTGCGGAATCGGACACGGGGAATCAGAGGTGGGGACTCAGAGGCCGGGAATCAGAGGCAGGGAATCAGAGGCAGGTTATCAGAGGCAGGGAATCAGAGGTGGGAAATCAGAGGCGGGGAATCAGAGGCGGCGAATCAGAGGCGGGGAATCAGAGGCGGCGAATCAGAGGCGGAGAATCAGAGGCGGGCAATCAGATGCAGGAAATCAGAGGCAGGGAATCAGAGGCAGGGAATCAGAGGCAGGGAATCTGAGGCAGGGAATCAGAGGTGGGGAATCAGAGGCGGGGAATCAGAGGCAGGGAATCAGATGAAGGGAATCTGATGCAGGGAATCTGAGGCAGGGAATCTGAGGCAGGGAATCTGTGGCAGGGAATCTGATGCGGGTTATCAGAAGGGGGAAATGAGATGTGGGAAACGAGATGCAGAGAAAGAGGCACGGAAATAGAGGCAGGGAAAGACAGGCAGGGAATCAGAGGCGGGGAATCAGAGGTGGGGAATCAGAGGCTGGGAATCATAGGCGGGGAATCAGAGGGGGGAATCAGAGGTGGGGAATCAGAGGCAGGGAATCAGAGGCAGGGAATCAGAGGCGGGAAATCAGAGGCGGCGAATCTGAGGCGTGGAATCAGAGGTGGGGAAAGAGATGTGGGGAAACGTAGGCCAGTAAAGTTGCGCGGAAAGGGAGGCGGTGAATCAGAGGCGGGGAATCAGAGGCGGGGAATCAGAGGCGTGGAATCAGAGGTGAGGAAAGAGATGTGGGGAATCAGGCGGGTAAACAGAAGCGGGTAAACATAGCTGCATAAATAGAGGCAGCGAAAGAGATGGGCGAAACATAGTGGTTGGAACTTGTGTGTTGAAAATTAGGTACACAGAACAGATCAAACAGAGTTGTTGAAATTGAGGGAGGGAAAGAGAGGCACAGAAAGAGTGGAGGGGAAAGAGTGCAGGCAAAATAGAGGCGTAGAGACAGAGGTGGGGAATCAGAGGCGGGGAATCAGATGAAGGGAATCTGATGCAGGGAATCTGAGGCAGGGAATCTGAGGTAGGGAATCGGAGGCAGGGAATCTGCGGCAGGGAATCAGACGCAGGGAATCAAATGAAGGGAATCTGATGCAGGGAATCTGAGGCAGGGAATCTGAGGCAGGGAACCTGAGATGGCGAATATGAGGTGGTGAATCAGAGGCGGGGAAACAGTCGGGTAAACAGAGGCGGGGAATCAGAGGCAGGGAATCAGATGAAGGGAATCTGATGCAGTGAATCTGAGGCAGGGAATCTGAGGCGGGGAAACAGGCGGGTAAACAGAGGCGGGTAAACATAGGCGGGGAATCAGAGGCGGGGAATCAGAGGCGGGGAATCAGAGGCGGGGAATCAGAGGCGGGGAATCAGAGGCGGGGAATCAGATGCGGGGAATCAGATGCGGGGAATCAGAGGTGGGGAATCAGAAGCGGGGTATCAGAGGAGGGGAATCAGAGGCGGGGAATCAGAGGTGGGGAATCAGAGGCGGGGAATCAGAGGCGTGGAATCAGAGGCGGGAATTCAGAGGCGGGGAAAGATATGTGGGGAAACGTAGGCCAGGAAAGTTGAGCGGAAATGGAGGCAGTGAATCAGAGGTGGGGAATCAGAGGCGGGGAATCAGAGGCGGGGAATCAGAGGCGGGGAATCAGAGGCGGGGAATCAGAAGTGGGGAATCAGAGGTGGGGAATCAGAGGCGGGGAATCAGAAGCGGGGAATCAGAGGCGGGGAATCAGAGGCAGGGAATCAGAGGCGGGCAATCAGATGCAGGGAATCAGAGGCAGGGAATCAGAGGCAGGGAATCAGAGGCGGGCAATCAGATGCAGGGAATCTGAGGTAGGGAATCTGAGGCAGGGAATCTGTGGCAGAAAATCTGATGCGGGTTATCAGAAGGGGGAAATGAGATGTGGGAAACGAGATGCAGAGAAAGAGGCACGGAAATAGAGGCAGGGAAAGAGAGGCAGGGTATCAGAGGCGGGTAATCAGAGGCATGGAATCAGAGGCGGGGAATCAGAGACACAGAAAGAGAGGCGTGGAATCAGAGGTGCGGAATCAGAGCCGGTGAATCTGAGCCGGGAAATCAGAAGCATAGCAACAGAGGCGGTGCAACATGGGTGCGGAATCAGACGCGGGGAATCAGAGGTGGGGACTCAGAGGCAGGGAATCAGAGGCAGGTTATCAGAGGCAGGGAATCAGATGCGGGGAATCAGAGGCGGGGAATCAGAGGCGGGGAATCAGAGGCGGGGAATCAGAGGCGGGGAATCAGAGGCGGAGAATCATAGGCGGGCAATCAGATGCAGGAAATCAGAGGCAGGGAATCAGAGGCACGGAATCAGAGGCAGGGAATCTGAGGCAGGGAGTCAGAGGTGGGGAATCAGAGGCGGGGAATCAGAGGCAGGGAATCAGATGAAGGGAATCTGATGCAGGGAATCTGAGGCAGGGAATCTGAGGCAGGGAATCTGTGGCAGGGAATCTGATGAGGGTTATCAGAAGGGGGAAATGAGATTTGGGAAACGAGATGCAGAGAAAGAGGCACGGAAATAGAGGCAGGGAAAGAGAGGCAGGGAATCAGAGGCGGGGAATCAGAGGCGGGGAATCAGAGGCGGGGAATCAGAGGGGGGAATCAGAGGCAGGGAATCAGAGGCGGGGAATCAGAGGCAGGGAATCAGAGGCGGGAAATCAGAGACGGCGAATCTGAGGCGTGGAATCAGAGGTGGGGAAAGAGATGTGGGGAAACGTAGGCCAGGAAAGTTGCGCGGAAAGGGAGGCGGTGAATCAGAGGTGGCGAATCAGAGGCGGGGAATCAGAGGCGGGGAATCAGAGGCGGGGAATCAGAGGCGGGGAATCAGAGGCGGGGAATCAGATGCGGGGAATCAGATGCGGGGAATCAGAGGTGGGGAATCAGAAGCGGGGTATCAGAGGAGGGGAATCAGAGGCGGGGAATCAGAGGCGGGGAATCAGAGGCGGGGAATCAGAGGCGTGGAATCAGAGGCGGGAATTCAGAGGCGGGGAAAGATATGTGGGGAAACGTAGGCCAGGAAAGTTGAGCGGAAATGGAGGCAGTGAATCAGAGGTGGGGAATCAGAGGCGGGGAATCAGAGGCAGGGAATCAGAGGCGGGGAATCAGAGGCGGGGAATCAGAAGTGGGGAATCAGAGGTGGGGAATCAGAGGCGGGGAATCAGAGGCGGGCAATCAGATGCAGGGAATCAGAGGCAGGGAATCAGAGGCAGGGAATCAGAGGCAGGGAATCTGAGGGGGCGAATATGAGGTAGTGAATCAGAGGCGGGCAAACAGGCGGGTAAACAGAGGCTGGGAATCAGAGGCAGGGAATCAGCCGCGGGGAATCAGAGGCAGGGAATCAGATGAAGGGAATCTGATGCAGGGAATCTTAGGCAGGGAATCTGAGGCAGGGAATCTGTGGCAGAAAATCTGATGCGGGTTATCAGAAGGGGGAAATGAGATGTGGGAAACGAGATGCAGAGAAAGAGGCACGGAAATAGAGGTAGGGAAAGAGAGGCAGGGTATCAGAGGCGGGTAATCATAGGCGTGGAATCAGAGGCGGGGAATCAGAGACACAGAAAGAGAGGCGTAGAATCAGAGGTGCGGAATCAGAGCCGGTGAATCTGAGCCGGGAAATCAGAAGCATAGCAACAGAGGCGGTGAAACATGGGTGCGGAATCGGACGCGGGGAATCAGAGGTGGGGACTCAGAGGCAGGGAATCAGAGGCAGGGAATCAGAGGCAGGTTATCAGAGGCAGGGAATCAGATGCGGGGAATCAGAGGCGTGGAATCAGAGGCGGAAAATGAGAGGTGGGGAATCAGAGGCGGGGAATCAGAGGCGGGGAATCAGAGGCGGAGAATCATTGGCGGGCAATCAGATGCAGGAAATCAGAGGCAGGGAATCAGAGGCAGGGAATCAGAGGCAGGGAATCTGAGGCAGGGAGTCAGAGGTGGGGAATCAGAGGCGGGGAATCAGAGGCAGGGAATCAGATGAAGGGACTCTGATGCAGGGAATCTGAGGCAGGGAATCTGAGGCAGGGAATCTGTGGCAGGGAATCTGATGAGGGTTATCAGAAGGTGGAAATGAGATTTGGGAAACGAGATGCAGAGAAAGAGGCACGGAAATAGAGGCAGGGAAAGAGAGGCAGGGAATCAGAGGCGGGGAATCTGAGGTGGGGAATAAGAGGCGGGGAATCAGAGGCGGGGAATCAGAGGGGGGAATCAGAGGCGGGGAATCAGAGGCGGGGAATCAGAGGCAGGGAATCAGAGGCGGGAAATCAGAGACGGCGAATCTGAGGCGTGGAATCAGAGGTGGGGAAAGAGATGTGGGGAAACGTAGGCCAGGAAAGATGCACGGAAAGGGAGGCGGTGAATCAGAGGCGGGGAATCAGAGGCGGGGAATCAGAGGCAGGGAATCAGAGGTGGTGAAAGAGATGTGGGGAAACAGGCGGGTAAACAGAAGCGGGTAAACATAGGTGCATAAATAGAGGCGGTGAAAGAGATGGGCGAAACATAGTGGTTGGAACTTGTATGTTGAAAATGAGTTACACAGAACAGATCAAACAGAGTTGCTGAAATTGAGGGAGGGAAAGAGAGGCACGGAAAGAGTGGAGGGGAAAGAGTGCAGGCAAAAGAGAGGCGTAGAGACAGTGGTGGGGAATCAGAGGCGGGGAATCAGAGGCGGGGAATCAGAGGCAGGGAATCAGAGGCGGGGAAAGATATGTGGGGAAACGTAGGCCAGGAAAGTTGAGCGGAAAGGGAGGCAGTGAATCAGAGGTGGGGAATCAGAGGCGGGGAATCAGAGGCGGGGAATCAGAGGCGGGGAATCAGAGGCGGGGAACCAGAAGAGGGGAATCAGAGGTGGGGAATCAGAGGCGGGGTATCAGAGGTTGAGAATCAGAGATGGGCATTCAGATGCAGGGAATCAGAGGCAGGGAATCCGAGGCAGGGAATCAGAGTCACGGAATCTGAGGTAGGGAATCTGAGGTGGGGAATCAGAGGCGGGGAAACAGGCGGGTAAACAGAGGCGGGTAAACATAGGCGGGGAATCAGAGGCAGGGAATCAGAGGCGGGGACTCAGAGGCGGTGAATCAGAGGCGGGGAATCAGAGGCGGGGAATCAGATGCGGGGAATCAGAGGCGGGGAATCAGAGGTGGGGTATTAGATGAGGGGAATCAGAGGCGGGGAATCAGAGGCGGGGAATCAGAGGCGGGGAATCAGAGGCGTGGAATCAGAGGCGGGGAATCAGAGGCGGGGAATCAGAAGTGGGGAATCAGATGTGGGGAATCAGAGCCGGGGAATCAGAGGAAGGGAATCAGAGGCGGGCAATCAGAAGTGGGGAATCAGAAGCGGGGAATCAGAGGCGGGGAAACAGAGGCGGTGAATCAGAGGCGGGGAATCAGAAGTGGGGAATCAGAGGTGGGGAATCAGAGGCGGGGAATCAGAGGCGGGGAATCAGAGGCGGGAAATCAGATGCAGGGAATCAGAGGCAGGGAATCAGAGGCAGGGAATCAGAGGCAGGGAATCTGAGGCAGGGAATCTGTGTTGGGGAACCAGAGGCGGGAAAACAGGCGAGTAAACAGAGGCGGGTAAACATAGGTGGGGAATCAGAGGCGGGGAATCAGAGCCGGGAAATCAGAGGCGGGGAATCTGAGGCGGGGTATCAGATGCAGGGAATCAGATGCGGGACATCAGAGGTGCGGTATCAGAGGCGGGGAATTAGAGGCGGGGAATCAGAGGCGGGAAATCAGAGGCGTGGAATCAGAGGCGGGGAATCAGAGGCGGGTAAACATAGGCAGGGAATCAGAGGCGGGGAATCAGAGGCGGGGAATCAGAGGCGGGGAATCAGAGGCGGGGAATCAGAGGCGTGGAATCAGATGCGGTGAATCAGTGGCGGAGAATCAGAGGCGGGGTATTAGACGAGGGGAATCGGAGATGGGGAATCAGAGGCAGTGAATCAGAGGCGGGGAATCAGAGGCGGGGAATCAGAGGCAAGGAATCAGATATGGGGAAACAGAGGCGGGGAATCCGAGGCGGGGAAACAGAGGCGGGGAATCAGATATGGGGAATCAGAGGTGGGGAATCAGAGGTTGGGAATCAGAGGCAGGGAATCAGAGGCTTGGAATCAGATGCAGGGAATCAGATGCGGGGAATCAGAGGCGGGGAATCAGAGCTGGGGAATAAGAGGTGGGGAATCAGATTTGGGGAATCAGAGGCGGGGACTTAGATATTGGGAAACAGAGGCGGGGAATCAGAGGCGGGGAAACCCAGGCGGGGAATCAGATATGGGGAATCAGAGGTGGGGAATTAGAGGCAAGGAATCAGAATCAGAAGCAGGGAATCAGAGGCCGGGAATCAGAGGCCGGAATCAGATGCTGGGAATCAGAGGCCTGGAATCGGAGGCGGGGAATCAGAGGCAGGGAATCAGATGCGGGGAATCAGAGGCGGGGAATCAGAGCTGGGGAATCAGAGGTGGGGTATTAGAGTTGGGGAATCAAAGGCGGGGAATCAGATATGGGGAAACAGAGGTGGGGAATCAGAGGCGGGGAAACAGAGGCAGGGAATCAGATATGGGGAATCAGATGTGGGGAATCAGAGATGGGGAATCAGAGGCGGTGAATCAGAGATGGGGAATCAGAGGCGGGGAATCAGAGGCAGGAAATCAGACACGGGGATTCAGAGGCTGGGAATCAGACGGGGGGAATCAAAGGCGGGGAATCAGAGCTGGGGAATCAGAGGCAGGTAATCAGAGGCGGGGAATCAGATATGGGGAATCAGAGGCTGGGATTCAGAGGCGGGGAATCAGAGGCAGGGAATCAGATGAAGGGAATCTGATGCAGGGAATCTTAGGCAGGGAATCTGAGGCAGGGAATCTGTGGCAGAAAATCTGATGCGGGTTATCAGAAGGGGGAAATGAGATGTGGGAAACGAGATGCAGAGAAAGAGGCACGGAAATAGAGGTAGGGAAAGAGAGGCAGGGTATCAGAGGCGGGTAATCATAGGCGTGGAATCAGAGGCGGGGAATCAGAGACACAGAAAGAGAGGCGTAGAATCAGAGGTGCGGAATCAGAGCCGGTGAATCTGAGCCGGGAAATCAGAAGCATAGCAACAGAGGCGGTGAAACATGGGTGCGGAATCGGACGCGGGGAATCAGAGGTGGGGACTCAGAGGCAGGGAATCAGAGGCAGGGAATCAGAGGCAGGTTATCAGAGGCAGGGAATCAGATGCGGGGAATCTGAGGCGTGGAATCAGAGGCGGAAAATGAGAGGTGGGGAATCAGAGGCGGGGAATCAGAGGCGGGGAATCAGAGGCGGAGAATCATAGGCGGGCAATCAGATGCAGGAAATCAGAGGCAGGGAATCAGAGGCAGGGAATCAGAGGCAGGGAATCTGAGGCAGGGAGTCAGAGGTGGGGAATCAGAGGCGGGGAATCAGAGGCAGGGAATCAGATGAAGGGACTCTGATGCAGGGAATCTGAGGCAGAGAATCTGAGGCAGGGAATCTGTGGCAGGGAATCTGATGAGGGTTATCAGAAGGTGGAAATGAGATTTGGGAAACGAGATGCAGAGAAAGAGGCACGGAAATAGAGGCAGGGAAAGAGAGGCAGGGAATCAGAGGCGGGGAATCTGAGGTGGGGAATAAGAGGCGGGGAATCAGAGGCGGGGAATCAGAGGGGGGAATCAGAGGCGGGGAATCAGAGGCGGGGAATCAGAGGCAGGGAATCAGAGGCGGGAAATCAGAGACGGCGAATCTGAGGCGTGGAATCAGAGGTGGGGAAAGAGATGTGGGGAAACGTAGGCCAGGAAAGATGCACGGAAAGGGAGGCGGTGAATCAGAGGCGGGGAATCAGAGGCGGGGAATCAGAGGCAGGGAATCAGAGGTGGTGAAAGAGATGTGGGGAAACAGGCGGGTAAACAGAAGCGGGTAAACATAGGTGCATAAATAGAGGCGGTGAAAGAGATGGGCGAAACATAGTGGTTGGAACTTGTATGTTGAAAATGAGTTACACAGAACAGATCAAACAGAGTTGCTGAAATTGAGGGAGGGAAAGAGAGGCACGGAAAGAGTGGAGGAGAAAGAGTGCAGGCAAAAGAGAGGCGTAGAGACAGTGGTGGGGAATCAGAGGCGGGGAATCAGAGGCGGGGAATCAGAGGCAGGGAATCAGAGGCGGGGAAAGATATGTGGGGAAACGTAGGCCAGGAAAGTTGAGCGGAAAGGGAGGCAGTGAATCAGAGGTGGGGAATCAGAGGCGGGGAATCAGAGGCGGGGAATCAGAGGCGGGGAATCAGAGGCGGGGAATCAGAAGAGGGGAATCAGAGGTGGGGAATCAGAGGCGGGGTATCAGAGGTTGAGAATCAGAGATGGGCATTCAGATGCAGGGAATCAGAGGCAGGGAATCCGAGGCAGGGAATCAGAGTCACGGATTCTGAGGTAGGGAATCTGAGGTGGGGAATCAGAGGCGGGGAAACAGGCGGGTAAACAGAGGCGGGTAAACATAGGCGGGGAATCAGAGGCAGGGAATCAGAGGCGGGGACTCAGAGGCGGTTAATCAGAGGCGGGGAATCAGAGGCGGGGAATCAGATGCGGGGAATCAGAGGCGGGGAATCAGAGGTGGGGTATTAGATGAGGGGAATCAGAGGCGGGGAATCAGAGGCGGGGAATCAGAGGCGGGGAATCAGAGGCGTGGAATCAGAGGCGGGGAATCAGAGGCGGGGAATCAGAAGTGGGGAATCAGATGTGGGGAATCAGAGCCGGGGAATCAGAGGAAGGGAATCAGAGGCGGGCAATCAGAAGTGGGGAATCAGAAGCGGGGAATCAGAGGCGGGGAAACAGAGGCGGTGAATCAGAGGCGGGGAATCAGAAGTGGGGAATCAGAGGTGGGGAATCAGAGGCGGGGAATCAGAGGCGGGGAATCAGAGGCGGGAAATCAGATGCAGGGAATCAGAGGCAGGGAATCAGAGGCAGGGAATCAGAGGCAGGGAATCTGAGGCAGGGAATCTGTGTTGGGGAACCAGAGGCGGGAAAACAGGCGAGTAAACAGAGGCGGGTAAACATAGGTGGGGAATCAGAGGCGGGGAATCAGAGCCGGGAAATCAGAGGCGGGGAATCTGAGGCGGGGAATCAGATGCAGGGAATCAGATGCAGGACATCAGAGGTGCGGTATCAGAGGCGGGGAATTAGAGGCGGGGAATCAGAGGCGGGAAATCAGAGGCGTGGAATCAGAGGCGGGGAATCAGAGGCGGGTAAACATAGGCAGGGAATCAGAGGCGGGGAATCAGAGGCGGGGAATCAGAGGCGGGGAATCAGAGGCGGGGAATCAGAGGCGGGGAATCAGAGGCGTGGAATCAGATGCGGTGAATCAGTGGCGGAGAATCAGAGGCGGGGTATTAGACGAGGGGAATCGGAGATGGGGAATCAGAGGCAGTGAATCAGAGGCGGGGAATCAGAGGCGGGGAATCAGAGGCAAGGAATCAGATATGGGGAAACAGAGGCGGGGAATCCGAGGCGGGGAAACAGAGGCGGGGAATCAGATATGGGGAATCAGAGGTGGGGAATCAGAGGTTGGGAATCAGAGGCAGGGAATCAGAGGCTTGGAATCAGATGCAGGGAATCAGATGCGGGGAATCAGAGGCGGGGAATCAGAGCTGGGGAATAAGAGGTGGGGAATCAGATTTGGGGAATCAGAGGCGTGGACTTAGATATTGGGAAACAGAGGCGGGGAATCAGAGGCGGGGAAACCCAGGCGGGGAATCAGATATGGGGAATCAGAGGTGGGGAATTAGAGGCAAGGAATCAGAATCAGAAGCAGGGAATCAGAGGCCGGGAATCAGAGGCCGGAATCAGATGCTGGGAATCAGAGGCCTGGAATCGGAGGCGGGGAATCAGAGGCAGGGAATCAGATGCGGGGAATCAGAGGCGGGGAATCAGAGCTGGGGAATCAGAGGTGGGGTATTAGAGTTGGGGAATCAAAGGCGGGGAATCAGATATGGGGAAACAGAGGTGGGGAATCAGAGGCGGGGAAACAGAGGCAGGGAATCAGATATGGGGAATCAGATGTGGGGAATCAGAGATGGGGAATCAGAGGCGGTGAATCAGAGATGGGGAATCAGAGGCGGGGAATCAGAGGCAGGAAATCAGACACGGGGATTCAGAGGCTGGGAATCAGACGGGGGGAATCAAAGGCGGGGAATCAGAGCTGGGGAATCAGAGGCAGGTAATCAGAGGCGGGGAATCAGATATGGGGAATCAGAGGCTGGGATTCAGAGGCGGGGAATCAGAGGCAGGGAATCAGACACGGGGAATCAGAGGTGGGGAATCAGAGATGGGGAATCAGAGGCGGGGAATCAGAGGCAGGGAATCAGACGCGGGGAATCTGAGGCGGGGAATCAGAGCTGGGGAATCAGAGGTGGGGAATCAGAGTTGGGGAATCAGAGGCAGGGAATCGGATGTGCGGAATCAGAGATGGGGAATCAGATGTGGGGAATCAGAGGAATCAGAGATGGGGAATCAGAGGCGGGGAATCAGAGGCAGGAAATCAGACACGGGGATTCAGAGGCTGGGAATCAGACGGGGGGAATCAAAGGCGGGGAATCAGAGCTGGGGAATCAGAGGCAGGGAATCAGAGTTGGGGATTCAGAGACGGAGAATCAGATATGGGGAAACAGAGGCGGGGAATCAGAGGCGGGCAAACAGAGGCGGGGAATTAGATATGGGGAATCAGAGGTGGGGAATCAGAGGTGGTGAATCAGTTATGGGGAATCACAGGCGGGGAATCAGAGGCAGGGAATAGAACGCAGGGAATCAGACGCAGGGAATCAGAGCTGGGGAATCAGAGGCGGGGAATCATAGTTGGGAATCAGAGGCGGGGAATCAGATATGGGGAAACAGAGGCGGGGAATCAGAGGCAGGGAAACAGAGGCGGGGAATCAGATATGGGGAATCGGATGCGGGGAATCAGAGGCGGGGAATCAGAGCTGGGGAATCAGAGGCGGGGAATCAGAGTTGGGGCATCAGAGGAGGGGAATTAGATATAGGGAAACAGAGGCGGGGAATCAGAGGCGGGGAAACAGAGGCGGGGAATCAGATATGGGGAATCAGAGGTGGGGAATCAGAGGCAGGGAATCAGATGTGCGGAATCAGAGATGGGGAATCAGAGGCAGGGAATCAGAATCAGAAGCGGGGAATCAGAGGCCGGGAATCAGAGGCCGGGAATCAGATGCTGGGAATAAGAGGCCGGGAATCAGAGGTGGGGAATCAGAGTCCGGGAATCAGAGATGGGGATTCAGAGGCGGGGAATGAGAAATGGAGAATCAGAGGCGGGGAATCAGAGGCCGGGAAACAGAGGTGGGGAATCAGATATGGGGAATCAGAGGTGGCGAATCAAAGGCGGTGAATCAGACATGGGGAATCAGAGGCGGGGAATCAGAGGCAGGGAATCAGATGCGGGGAATCAGAGGTGGGGAATCAGAGCTGGCGAATCAGAGGCGGGGAATCAGAGGTGGGCAATCAGAGGCGGGGAATCAGATATGGGGAATCAGAGGCGGGGAATCAGAGGCGGGGAAACAGAGGCGGGGAATCAAATATAGGGAATCAGAGGTGGGGAATCAGAGGTTGTGAATCAGAGATGGGGAATCAAGGCGGGGAATCAGAGGCAGGGAATCAGACACGGGGAATCAGAGGCGGGGATTCAGAGCTGGGGAATCAGAGGCGGGGAATCAGAGTTGGGGAATCAGAGGCAGGGAATCAGATATGGGGAATCAGAGGCGGGGAATCAGAGGCGGGGAAACAGAGGCGGGGAATCAGATATGGGGAATCAGAGGTGGGGAATCAGGGGCAGGGATTCAGTGTCAGGGAATCAGAGGCGGGGAATCAGAGGCGGGGAATCAGAGGCAGGGAATCAGACACGGGGAATCAGAGGCGGGGAATCAGAGATGGGGAATCAGAGGCGGGGAATCAGAGGCAGGGAATCGGACGCCGGGAATCAGAGTCGGGGAATCAGAGCTGGGGAATCAGAGGCGGGGAATCAGAGTTGGGGAATCAGAGGCGGGGATTCAGATATGGGGAAATAGAGGGGGGGAATCAGATATGGGGAATCAGAGGTGTGGAATCAGAGGTTGGGAATCAGAGGAAGGGAATCAGAGTCGGGGAAACAGAGGCGGGGAATCAGATATGTGGAATCAGAGGTGGCGAATCAAAGGCGGTGAAACAGAGATGGGGAATCAGGGCAGGGAATCAGAGGCAGGGAATCAAACACGGGGAATCAGAGCTGGGGAATCAGAGGCGGGGAATCAGAGTTGGGAATCAGAGGCGGGGAATCAGAGGCGGGGAAACAGAGGCGGGGAATCAGATATGGGGAATCAGAGGTTGGGAATCAGAGGTTGGGAATCAGAGGCAGGGAATCGGAGATGGGGAATCAGAGGCAGGGAATCAGAGGCGGGGAATCAGAGGCGGGGAATCAGGGGCCGGGAATCAGATATGGGGAAACTGAGGCGGGGAATCCGAGGCGGGGAAACAGAGGCGGGGAATCAGATATGGGGAATCAGAGGTGGGGAATCAGAGGTTGGGAATCAGAGGCAGGGAATCAGAGGCTTGGAATCAGATGCAGGGAATCAGATGCGGGGAATCAGAGGCGGGGAATCAGAGCTGGGGAATCAGAGGTGGGGAATCAGATTTGGGGAATCAGAGGTGGGGACTTAGATATTGGGAAACAGAGGCGGGGAATCAGAGGCGGGGAAACAGAGGCGGGGAATCAGATATGGGGAATCAGAGGTGGGGAATCAGAGGCAGGGAATCAGATGTGCGGAATCAGAGATGGGGAATCAGAGGCAGGGAATCAGAATCAGAAGCAGGGAATCAGAGGCCGGGAATCAGAGGCCGGAATCAGATGATGGGAATCAGAGGCCTGGAATCAGAGGCGGGGAATCAGAGGCAGGGAATCAGATGCGGGGAATCAGAGGCGGGGAATCAGAGCTGGGGAATCAGAGGCGGGGTATTAGAGTTGGGGAATCAGAGGCGGGGAATCAGATATGGGGAAACAGAGGTAGGGAATCAGAGGCGGGGAAACAGAGGCAGGGAATCAGATATGGGGAATCAGAGGCGGGGAATCAGAGGTGGGGAATCATAGGCAGGGAATCGGATGTGCGGAATCAGAGATGGGGAATCAGAGGCCGGGAATCAGAGGTTGTGAATCAGAGATGGGAAATCAGAGGCGGGGAATCAGAGGCAGGGTATCAGACGCGGGGAATCAGAGGTGGGCAATCAGAGGCGGGGAATCAGATATGGGGAATCAGAGGCGCGGAATCAGAGGCGGGGAAACAGAGGCGGGGAATCAGATATGGGGAATCAGAGGTGGGGCATCAGAGGTTGTGAATCACAGATGGGGAATCAGAGGCGGGGAATCAGAGGCAGGGAATCAGACGCTGGGAATCAGAGGCGGGGATTCAGAGCTGGGGAATCAGAAGCGGGGAATCAGAGTTGGGGAATCAGAGGCGGGGAATCAGATATGGGGAATCAGAGGCAGGGAATCAGAGGCGGGGAATCAGAGGCAGGGAATCAGACGCGGGGAATCTGAGGCGGGGAATCAGAGCTGGGGAATCAGAGGAAGGGAATTGGATGTGCGGAATCAGAGATGGGGAATCAGAGGTGGGGAATCAGAGGCGGTGAATCAGAGATGGGGAATCAGAGGCGGGGAATCAGAGGCAGGAAATCAGACACGGGGATTCAGAGGCTGGGAATCAGACGGGGGGAATCAAAGGCGGGGAATCAGAGCTGGGGAATCTGAGGCAGGGAATCAGAGTTGGGGATTCAGAGGCGGGGAATCAGATATGGGGAAACAGAGGCGGGGAATCAGAGGCGGGCAAACAGAGGCGGGGAATTAGATATGGGAAATCAGAGGTAGGGAATCAGAGGTGGTGAATCAGTGATGGGGAATCACAGGCGGGGAATCAGAGGCAGGGAATAGAACGCGGGGAATCAGAGGCAGGGAATCAGAGCTGGGGAATCAGAGGCGGGGAATCATAGTTGGGAATCAGAGGCGGGGAATCAGAGCTGGGGAATAAGAGGCGGGGAATCAGAGTTGGGGCATCAGAGGTGGGGAATTAGATATAGGGAAACAGAGGCGGGGTATCAGAGGTGGGGAAACAGAGGCGGGGAATCAGATATGGGGAATCAGAGGTGGGGAATCAGAGGCAGGGAATCAGATGTGCGGAATCAGAGATGGGGAATCAGAGGCAGGGAATCAGAAGCAGGGAATCAGAGGCCGGGAATCAGAGGCCGGGAATCAGATGCTGGGAATAAGAGGCCGGGAATCAGAGGAGGGGAATCAGAGTCCGGGAGTCAGAGATGGGGATTCAGAGGCGGGGAATGAGATATGGAGAATCAGAGGCGGGGAATCAGAGGCGGGGAAACAGAGGTGGGGAATCAGATATGGGGAATCAGAGGTGGCGAATCAAAGGCGGTGAATCAGAGATGGGGAATCAGAGGCGGGGAATCAGAGGCAGGGAATCAGATGCGGGGAATCAGAGGCGGGGAATCAGAGCTGGAGAATCAGAGGCTGGGAATCAGAGGTGGGCAATCAGAGGCGGGGAATCAGATATGGGGAATCAGAGGCGGGGAATCAGAGGCGGGGAAACAGAGGCGGGGAATCAAATATAGGGAATCAGAGGTGGGGAATCAGAGGTTGTGAATCAGAGATGGGGAATCAAGGCGGGGAATCAGAGGCAGGGAATCAGACGCGGGGAATCAGAGGCGGGGATTCAGAGCTGGGGAATCAGAGGCGGGGAATCAGAGTTGGGGAATCAGAGGCGGGGTATTAGAGTTGGGGAATCAGAGGCGGGGAATCAGATATGGGGAAACAGAGGTGGGGAATCAGAGGCGGGGAAAGAGAGGCAGGGAATCAGATATGGGGAATCAGAGGTGGGGCATCAGAGGCAGGGAATCAGATATGGGGAATCAGAGGCGGGGAATCAGAGGCCGGGAATCAGATATGGGGAAACAGAGGCGGGGAATCCGAGGCGGGGAAACAGAGGCGGGGAATCAGATATGGGGAATCAGAGGTGGGGAATCAGA
The DNA here is from genome assembly GCF_036971445.1 of Narcine bancroftii. NCBI lineage: Eukaryota > Metazoa > Chordata > Chondrichthyes > Torpediniformes > Narcinidae > Narcine > Narcine bancroftii. The sequence continues at coordinate 105,355,206 of NC_091474.1, read as the reverse complement.
GGTTGGGAATCAGAGGCAGGGAATCAGAGGCTTGGAATCAGATGCAGGGTATCAGATGCGGGGAATCAGAGGCGGGGAATCAGAGCTGGGGAATCAGAGGTGGGGAATCAGATTTGGGGAATAAGGTGGGGACTTAGATATTGGGAAACAGAGGCGGGGAATCAGAGGCGGGGAAACAGAGGCGGGGAATCAGATATGGGGAATCAGAGGTGGGGAATCAGAGGCAGGGAATCAGATGTGCGGAATCAGAGATGGGGAATCAGAGGCAGGGAATCAGAATCAGAAGCAGGGAATCAGAGGCCGGGAATCAGAGGCCGGAATCAGATGCTGGGAATCAGAGGCCTGGAATCAGAGGCGGGGAATCAGAGGCAGGGAATCAGATGCGGGGAATCAGAGGCGGGGAATCAGAGGCGGGAAATCAGAGACGGCGAATCTGAGGCGTGGAATCAGAGGTGGGGAAAGAGATGTGGGGAAACGTAGGCCAGGAAAGATGCACGGAAAGGGAGGCGGTGAATCAGAGGCGGGGAATCAGAGGCGGGGAATCAGAGGCAGGGAATCAGAGGTGGTGAAAGAGATGTGGGGAAACAGGCGGATAAACAGAAGCGGGTAAACATAGGTGCATAAATAGAGGCGGTGAAAGAGATGGGCGAAACATAGTGGTTGGAACTTGTATGTTGAAAATGAGTTACACAGAACAGATCAAACAGAGTTGCTGAAATTGAGGGAGGGAAAGAGAGGCACGGAAAGAGTGGAGGGGAAAGAGTGCAGGCAAAAGAGAGGCGTAGAGACAGTGGTGGGGAATCAGAGGCGGGGAATCAGAGGCGGGGAATCAGAGGCAGGGAATCAGAGGCGGGGAAAGATATGTGGGGAAAGGTAGGCCAGGAAAGTTGAGCGGAAAGGGAGGCAGTGAATCAGAGGTGGGGAATCAGAGGCGGGGAATCAGAGGCGGGGAATCAGAGGCGGGGAATCAGAGGCGGGGAATCAGAAGAGGGGAATCAGAGGTGGGGAATCAGAGGCGGGGTATCAGAGGTTGAGAATCAGAGATGGGCATTCAGATGCAGGGAATCAGAGGCAGGGAATCCGAGGCAGGGAATCAGAGTCACGGAATCTGAGGTAGGGAATCTGAGGTGGGGAATCAGAGGCGGGGAAACAGGCGGGTAAACAGAGGCGGGTAAACATAGGTGGGGAATCAGAGGCAGGGAATCAGAGGCGGGGACTCAGAGGCGGTGAATCAGAGGCGGGGAATCAGAGGCGGGGAATCAGATGCGGGGAATCAGAGGCGGGGAATCAGAGGTGGGGTATTAGATGAGGGGAATCAGAGGCGGGGAATCAGAGGCGGGGAATCAGAGGCGGGGAATCAGAGGCGTGGAATCAGAGGCGGGGAATCAGAGGCGGGGAATCAGAAGTGGGGAATCAGATGTGGGGAATCAGAGCCGGGGAATCAGAGGAAGGGAATCAGAGGCGGGCAATCAGAAGTGGGGAATCAGAAGCGGGGAATCAGAGGCGGGGAAACAGAGGCGGTGAATCAGAGGCGGGGAATCAGAAGTGGGGAATCAGAGGTGGGGAATCAGAGGCGGGGAATCAGAGGCGGGGAATCAGAGGCGGGAAATCAGATGCAGGGAATCAGAGGCAGGGAATCAGAGGCAGGGAATCAGAGGCAGGGAATCTGAGGCAGGGAATCTGTGTTGGGGAACCAGAGGCGGGAAAACAGGCGAGTAAACAGAGGCGGGTAAACATAGGTGGGGAATCAGAGGCGGGGAATCAGAGCCGGGAAATCAGAGGCGGGGAATCTGAGGCGGGGAATCAGATGCAGGGAATCAGATGCGGGACATCAGAGGTGCGGTATCAGAGGCGGGGAATTAGAGGCGGGGAATCAGAGGCGGGAAATCAGAGGCGTGGAATCAGAGGCGGGGAATCAGAGGCGGGTAAACATAGGCAGGGAATCAGAGGCGGGGAATCAGAGGCGGGGAATCAGAGGCGGGGAATCAGAGGCGGGGAATCAGAGGCGTGGAATCAGATGCGGTGAATCAGTGGCGGAGAATCAGAGGCGGGGTATTAGACGAGGGGAATCGGAGATGGGGAATCAGAGGCAGTGAATCAGAGGCGGGGAATCAGAGGCGGGGAATCAGAGGCAAGGAATCAGATATGGGGAAACAGAGGCGGGGAATCCGAGGCGGGGAAACAGAGGCGGGGAATCAGATATGGGGAATCAGAGGTGGGGAATCAGAGGTTGGGAATCAGAGGCAGGGAATCAGAGGCTTGGAATCAGATGCAGGGAATCAGATGCGGGGAATCAGAGGCGGGGAATCAGAGCTGGGGAATAAGAGGTGGGGAATCAGATTTGGGGAATCAGAGGCGTGGACTTAGATATTGGGAAACAGAGGCGGGGAATCAGAGGCGGGGAAACCCAGGCGGGGAATCAGATATGGGGAATCAGAGGTGGGGAATTAGAGGCAAGGAATCAGAATCAGAAGCAGGGAATCAGAGGCCGGGAATCAGAGGCCGGAATCAGATGCTGGGAATCAGAGGCCTGGAATCGGAGGCGGGGAATCAGAGGCAGGGAATCAGATGCGGGGAATCAGAGGCGGGGAATCAGAGCTGGGGAATCAGAGGTGGGGTATTAGAGTTGGGGAATCAAAGGCGGGGAATCAGATATGGGGAAACAGAGGTGGGGAATCAGAGGCGGGGAAACAGAGGCAGGGAATCAGATATGGGGAATCAGATGTGGGGAATCAGAGATGGGGAATCAGAGGCGGTGAATCAGAGATGGGGAATCAGAGGCGGGGAATCAGAGGCAGGAAATCAGACACGGGGATTCAGAGGCTGGGAATCAGACGGGGGGAATCAAAGGCGGGGAATCAGAGCTGGGGAATCAGAGGCAGGTAATCAGAGGCGGGGAATCAGATATGGGGAATCAGAGGCTGGGATTCAGAGGCGGGGAATCAGAGGCAGGGAATCAGACACGGGGAATCAGAGGTGGGGAATCAGAGATGGGGAATCAGAGGCGGGGAATCAGAGGCAGGGAATCAGACGCGGGGAATCTGAGGCGGGGAATCAGAGCTGGGGAATCAGAGGTGGGGAATCAGAGTTGGGGAATCAGAGGCAGGGAATCGGATGTGCGGAATCAGAGATGGGGAATCAGATGTGGGGAATCAGAGGAATCAGAGATGGGGAATCAGAGGCGGGGAATCAGAGGCAGGAAATCAGACACGGGGATTCAGAGGCTGGGAATCAGACGGGGGGAATCAAAGGCGGGGAATCAGAGCTGGGGAATCAGAGGCAGGGAATCAGAGTTGGGGATTCAGAGACGGAGAATCAGATATGGGGAAACAGAGGCGGGGAATCAGAGGCGGGCAAACAGAGGCGGGGAATTAGATATGGGGAATCAGAGGTGGGGAATCAGAGGTGGTGAATCAGTTATGGGGAATCACAGGCGGGGAATCAGAGGCAGGGAATAGAACGCAGGGAATCAGACGCAGGGAATCAGAGCTGGGGAATCAGAGGCGGGGAATCATAGTTGGGAATCAGAGGCGGGGAATCAGATATGGGGAAACAGAGGCGGGGAATCAGAGGCAGGGAAACAGAGGCGGGGAATCAGATATGGGGAATCGGATGCGGGGAATCAGAGGCGGGGAATCAGAGCTGGGGAATCAGAGGCGGGGAATCAGAGTTGGGGCATCAGAGGTGGGGAATTAGATATAGGGAAACAGAGGCGGGGAATCAGAGGCGGGGAAACAGAGGCGGGGAATCAGATATGGGGAATCAGAGGTGGGGAATCAGAGGCAGGGAATCAGATGTGCGGAATCAGAGATGGGGAATCAGAGGCAGGGAATCAGAGGTTGTGAATCACAGATGGGGAATCAGAGGCGGGTAATCAGAGGCAGGGAATCAGATGCGGGGAATCAGAGGCGGGGATTCAGAGCTGGGGAATCAGAAGCGGGGAATCAGAGTTGGGGAATCAGAGGCGGGAAATCAGATATGGGGAATCAGAGGCAGGGAATCAGAGGCGGGGAATCAGAGGTGGGGAATCAGAGGTGGGGAATCAGAGGCGGGGAATCAGAGGCAGGGAATCAGATGAAGCGAATCTGATGCAGGGAATCTGAGGCAGGGAATCTGAGGCAGGGAATCTGTGGCAGGGAATCTGATGCGGGTTATCAGAAGGGGGAAATGAGATGTGGGAAACGAGATGCAGAGAAAGAGGCACGGATATAGAGGCAGGGAAAGAGAGGCAGGGTATCAGAGGCGGGTAATCAGAGGCGTGGAATCAGAGGCGGTGAATCAGAGACACAGAAAGAGAGGCGTGGAATCAGAGGTGCGGAATCAGAGCCGGTGAATCTGAGCCGGGAAATCAGAAGCAGAGCAACAGAGGTGGTGAAACATGGGTGCGGAATCGGACACGGGGAATCAGAGGCGGGGACTCAGAGGCAGGGAATCAGACGCGGGGAATCAGAGGTGGGCAATCAGAGGCGGGGAATCAGATATGGGGAATCAGAGGCGGGGAATCAGAGGCGGGGAAACAGAGGCGGGGAATCAGATAAGGGGAATCAGAGGTGGGGCATCAGAGGTTGTGAATCACAGATGGGGAATCAGAGGCGGGGAATCAGAGGCAGGGAATCAGACGCGGGGAATCAGAGGCGGGGATTCAGAGCTGGGGAATCAGAGGCGGGGAATCAGAGTTGGGGAATCAGAGGAGGGGAATCAGATATGGGGAATCAGAGGCAGGGAATCAGAGGCGGGAAAACAGAGGCGGGGAATCAGATATGGGGAATCAGAGGTGGGGAATCAGGGGCAGGGAATCAGTGGCAGGGAATCAGATGCGGGAATCAGAGGCGGGGAATCAGAGGCAGGGAATCAGACACGGGGAATCAGAGGCGGGGAATCAGAGATGGGGAATCAGAGGCGGGGAATCAGACGCAGGGAATCGGATGCCGGGAATCAGAGGCAGGAAATCAGAGCTGGGGAATCAGAGGCGGGGAATCAGAGTTGGTGAATCAGAGGCGGGGAAGCAGATATGGGGAAATAGAGGCGGGGAATCAGATATGGGGAATCAGAGGCGGGGAATCAGATATGGGGAATCAGAGGCTGGGAATCAGAGGGGGGGAAACAGAGGCGGGGAATAAGATATGGGGGAATCAGAGGTGGGGAATCAGGGGCGGGGAATCAGTGGCAGGGAATCAGAGGCAGGGAATCAGAGGCGGGGAATAAGAGGCAGGGAATCAGACACGGGGAATCAGAGGTGGGGAATCAGAGATGGGGAATCAGAGGCGGGGAATCAGAGGCAGGGAATCAGACGCGGGGACTCAGAGGCGGGGAATCAGAGCTGGGGAATCGGAGGTGTGGAATCAGAGTCGGGGAATCAGAGGCAGGGAATCGGATGTGCGGAATCAGAGATGGGGAATCAGAGGTGGGGAATCAGAGGCGGTGAATCAGAGATGGGGAATCAGAGGCGGGGAATCAGAGGCAGGAAATCAGACACGGGGATTCAGAGGCTGGGTATCAGACGGGGGGAATCAAAGGCGGGGAATCAGAGCTGGTGAATCAGAGGCAGGGAATCAGAGTTGGGGATTCAGAGGCGGGGAATTAGATATGGGGAATCAGAAGTGGGGAATCAGAGGTGGTGAATCAGAGATGGGGAATCAGAGGCGGGGAATCAGAGGCAGGAAATCAGACACGGGGATTCAGAGGCTGGGAATCAGACGGGGGGAATCAAAGGCGGGGAATCAGAGCTGGTGAATCAGAGGCAGGGAATCAGAGTTGGGGATTCAGAGGCGGGGAATTAGATATGGGGAATCAGAAGTGGGGAATCAGAGGTGGTGAATCAGAGATGGGGAATCACAGGCGGGGAATTAGAGGCAGGGAATAGAACGCAGGGAATCAGAGGCAGGGAATCAGAGCTGGGGAATCAGAGGCGGGGAATCATAGTTGGGAATCAGAGGTGGGGAATCAGATATGGGGAAACAGAGGCGGGGAATCAGAGGCGGGGAATCAGAGGCGGGGAATCAGACATGGGGAATCAGATGCGGGGAATCAGAGGCTGGGAATCAGAGCTGGGGAATCAGAGGCGGGGAATCAGAGTTGGGTCACAAGAGGTGGGGAATTAGATATGGGGAAACAGAGGCGGGGAATCAGAGGCGGGGAAACAGAGGCGGGGAATCAGATGTGGGGAATCAGAGGTGGGGAATCAGAGGCAGGGAATCAGATGTGCGGAATGAGAGATGGGGAATCAGAGGCAGTGAATCAGAAGCAGAAGCGTGGAATCAGAGGCCGGGAATCAGAGGCCGGGAATCCGATGCTGGGAATAAGAGGCCGGGAATCAGAGGTGGGGAATCAGAGTCCGGGAATCAGAGATGGGGATTCAGAGGCGGGGAATGAGATATGGAGAATCAGAGACGGGGAATCAGAGGCGGGGAAACAGAGGTGGGGAATCAGATATGGGGAATCAGTGGTGGCGAATCAAAGGCGGTGAATCAGAAATGGGGAATCAGAGGCGGGGATTCAGAGGCAGGGAATCTGATGCGGGGAATCAGAGGCGGGAAATCAGAGCTGGCGAATCAGAGGCGGGGAATCAGAGTTGGGCAATCAGAGCCGGGGAATCAGATATGGGGAATCAGAGGCGGGGAATCAGAGGCGGGGAAACAGAGGCGGGGAATCAGATATGGGGAAATAGAGGCGGGGAATCAGATATGGGGAATCAGAGGTGTGGAATCAGAGGTTGGGAATCAGAGGCTGGGAATCAGAGGGGGGGAAACAGAGGCGGGGAATAAGATATGGGGGAATCAGAGGTGGGGAATCAGGGGCGGGGAATCAGTGGCAGGGAATCAGAGGCAGGGAATCAGAGGCGGGGAATCAGAGGCAGGGAATCAGACACGGGGAATCAGAGGTGGGGAATCAGAGATGGGGAATCAGAGGCGGGGAATCAGAGGCAGGGAATCAGACGCGGGGAATCAGAGGCGGGGAATCAGAGCTGGGGAATCAGAGGTGTGGAATCAGAGTCGGGGAATCAGAGGCAGGGAATCGGATGTGCGGAATCAGAGATTGTGAATCAGAGGTGGGGAATCAGAGGCGGTGAATCAGAGATGGGGAATCAGAGGCGGGGAATCAGAGGCAGGAAATCAGACACGGGGATTCAGAGGCTGGGAATCAGACGGGGGGAATCAAAGGCGGGGAATCAGAGCTGGTGAATCAGAGGCAGGGAATCAGAGTTGGGGATTCAGAGGCGGGGAATAAGATATGGGGAAACAGAGGCGGGGAATCAGAGGCGGGCAAACAGAGGCGGGGAATTAGATATGGGGAATCAGAAGTGGGGAATCAGAGGTGGTGAATCAGAGATGGGGAATCACAGGCTGGGAATTAGAGGCAGGGAATAGAACGCAGGGAATCAGAGGCAGGGAATCAGAGCTGGGGAATCAGAGGCGGGGAATCATAGTTGGGAATCAGAGGTGGGGAATCAGATATGGGGAAACAGAGGCGGGGAATCAGAGGCGGGGAAACAGAGGCGGGGAATCAGACATGGGGAATCAGATGCGGGGAATCAGAGGCTGGGAATCAGAGCTGGGGAATCAGAGGCGGGGAATCAGAGTTGGGGCACAAGAGGTGGGGAATTAGATATGGGGAAACAGAGGCGGGGAATCAGAGGCGGGGAAACAGAGGCGGGGAATCAGATGTGGGGAATCAGAGGTGGGGAATCAGAGGCAGGGAATCAGATGTGCGGAATGAGAGATGGGGAATCAGAGGCAGTGAATCAGAATCAGAAGCGGGGAATCAGAGGCCGGGAATCAGAGGCCGGGAATCAGATGCTGGGAATAAGAGGCCGGGAATCAGAGGTGGGGAATCCGAGTCCGGGAATCAGAGATGGGGATTCAGAGGCGGGGAATGAGATATGGAAAATCAGAGGCGGGGAATCAGAGGCGGGGAATCAGAGGCGGGGATTCAGAGCTGGGGAATCAGAGGCGGGGAATCAGAGTTGGGGAATCAGAGGCAGGGAATCAGATATGGGGAATCAGAGGCGGGGAATCAGAGGCGGGGAAACAGAGGTGGGGAATCAGATATGGGGAATCAGAGGTGGGGAATCAGGGGCAGGGAATCAGTGGCAGGGAATCAGAGGCGGGGAATCAGAGGTGGGGAATCAGAGATGGGGAATCAGAGGCGGGGAATCAGAGGCAGGGAATCGGACGCCGGGAATCAGAGTCGGGGAATCAGAGCTGGGGAATCAGAGGCGGGGAATCAGAGTTGGGGAATCAGAGGCGGGGAATCAGATATGGGGAAATTGAGGAGGGGAATCAGATATGGGGAATCAGAGGTGTGGAATCAGAGGTTGGGAATCAGAGGCAGGGAATCAGAGTCGGGGAAACAGAGGCGGGGAATCAGATATGGGGAATCAGAGGTGGCGAATCAAAGGCGGTGAAACAGAGTTGGGGAATCAGGGCAGGGAATCAGAGGCAGGGAATCAAACACGGGGAATCAGAGCTGGGGAATCAGAGGCGGGGAATCAGAGTTGGGAATCAGAGGCGGGGAATCAGAGTTGGGAATCAGAGGCGGGGAACCAGACGCGGGGAAACAGAGGCGGGGAATCAGATATGGGGAATCAGAGGTGGGGAATCAGAGGTTGGGAAACAGAGGCGGGGAATCAGAGGCGGGGAATCAGAGGCGGGGAATCAGACATGGGGAATCAGATGCGGGGAATCAGAGGCGGGGAATCAGAGGCAGGGAATCAGACGCGGGGACTCAGAGGCGGGGAATCAGAGCTGGGGAATCGGAGGTGTGGAATCAGAGTCGGGGAATCAGAGGCAGGGAATCGGATGTGCGGAATCAGAGATGGGGAATCAGAGGTGGGGAATCAGAGGCGGTGAATCAGAGATGGGGAATCAGAGGCGGGGAATCAGAGGCAGGAAATCAGACACGGGGATTCAGAGGCTGGGAATCAGACGGGGGGAATCAAAGGCGGGGAATCAGAGCTGGTGAATCAGAGGCAGGGAATCAGAGTTGGGGATTCAGAGGCGGGGAATTAGATATGGGGAATCAGAAGTGGGGAATCAGAGGTGGTGAATCAGAGATGGGGAATCAGAGGCGGGGAATCAGAGGCAGGAAATCAGACACGGGGATTCAGAGGCTGGGAATCAGACGGGGGGAATCAAAGGCGGGGAATCAGAGCTGGTGAATCAGAGGCAGGGAATCAGAGTTGGGGATTCAGAGGCGGGGAATTAGATATGGGGAATCAGAAGTGGGGAATCAGAGGTGGTGAATCAGAGATGGGGAATCACAGGTGGGGAATTAGAGGCAGGGAATAGAACGCAGGGAATCAGAGGCAGGGAATCAGAGCTGGGGAATCAGAGGCGGGGAATCATAGTTGGGAATCAGAGGTGGGGAATCAGATATGGGGAAACAGAGGCGGGGAATCAGAGGCGGGGAATCAGAGGCGGGGAATCAGACATGGGGAATCAGATGCGGGGAATCAGAGGCTGGGAATCAGAGCTGGGGAATCAGAGGCGGGGAATCAGAGTTGGGTCACAAGAGGTGGGGAATTAGATATGGGGAAACAGAGGCGGGGAATCAGAGGCGGGGAAACAGAGGCGGGGAATCAGATGTGGGGAATCAGAGGTGGGGAATCAGAGGCAGGGAATCAGATGTGCGGAATGAGAGATGGGGAATCAGAGGCAGTGAATCAGAAGCAGAAGCGTGGAATCAGAGGCCGGGAATCAGAGGCCGGGAATCCGATGCTGGGAATAAGAGGCCGGGAATCAGAGGTGGGGAATCAGAGTCCGGGAATCAGAGATGGGGATTCAGAGGCGGGGAATGAGATATGGAGAATCAGAGACGGGGAATCAGAGGCGGGGAAACAGAGGTGGGGAATCAGATATGGGGAATCAGTGGTGGCGAATCAAAGGCGGTGAATCAGAAATGGGGAATCAGAGGCGGGGATTCAGAGGCAGGGAATCAGATGCGGGGAATCAGAGGCGGGGAATCAGAGCTGGCGAATCAGAGGCGGGGAATCAGAGTTGGGCAATCAGAGCCGGGGAATCAGATATGGGGAATCAGAGGCGGGGAATCAGAGGCGGGGAAACAGAGGCGGGGAATCAGATATGGGGAATCAGAGGTGGGGAATCAGAGGTTGTGAATCAGAGATGGGGAATCAAGGCGGGGAATCAGAGGCAGGGAATCAGACGCGGGGAATCAGAGGCGGGGATTCAGAGCAGGGGAATCAGAGGCGGGGAATCAGAGTTGGGGAATCAGAGGCAGGGAATCAGATATGGGGAATCAGAGGCGGGGAATCAGAGGCGGGGAAACAGAGGCGGGGAATCAGATATGGGGAATCAGAGGTGGGGAATCAGGGGCAGGGAATCAGTGGCAGGGAATCAGAGGCGGGGAATCAGAGGCGGGGAATCAGAGGCAGGGAATCAGACACGGGGAATCAGAGGTGGGGAATCAGAGATGGGGAATCAGAGGCGGGGAATCAGAGGCAGGGAATAGGACGCCGTGATTCAGAGGCGGGGAATCAGAGTTGGGGAATCAGAGGCGGGGAATCAGATATGGGGAAATAGAGGCGGGGAATCAGATATGGGGAATCAGAGGTGTGGAATCAGAGGTTGGGAATCAGAGGCAGGGAATCAGAGGCGGGGAATCAGAGCTGGGGAAACAGAGGCGGGGAATCAGATATGGGGAATCAGAGGTGGCGAATCAAAGGCGGTGAAACAGAGATGGTGAATCAGGGCAGGGAATCAGAGGCAGGGAATCAGAGCTGGGGAAACAGAAGCTGGGAATCAGATATGGGGAATCAGAGGCGGGGAATCAGAGTTGGGGAATCAGAGGCGGGGAATCAGATATGGGGAATCAGAGGCAGGGAATCAGAGGCGGGAAAACAGAGGCGGGGAATCAGATATGGGGAATCAGAGGTGGGGAATCAGGGGCAGGGAATCAGTGGCAGGGATTCAGACACGGGGAATCAGAGGCAGGGAATCAGAGGCAGGGAATCAGACACGGGGAATCAGAGGCGGGGAATCAGAGATGGGGAATCAGAGGCGGGGAATCAGAGGCAGGGAATCGGATGCCGGGAATCAGAGGCGGGAAATCAGAGCTGGGGAATCAGAGGCGGGGAATCGGAGTTGGGGAATCAGAGGCAGGGAAGCAGATATGGGGAAATAGAGGCGGGGAAGCAGATATGGGGAATCAGAGGCGGGGAATCAGATATGGGGAATCAGAGGCTGGGAATCAGAGCTGGGGAATCAGAGGTGGGGAATCAGAGCTGGGGAAACAGAGGCGGGGAATCAGATATGGGGAATCAGAGGTGGGGAATCAGATATGGGGAAACAGAGGCCGGGAATCAGAGGCAGGGAAACAGAGGCGGGGAATCAGATATGGGGAATCAGAGGTGGGGAATTAGTGGTTGCGAATCAGAGGCAGGGAATCAGAGGCGGGGAATCAGAGGCGGGGATTCAGAGGCAGGGAATCGGATGTGCGGAATCAGAGATGGGGAATAAGAGGTGGGGAATCAGAGGTGATGAATCAGAGAAGGGGAATCAGAGTCGGGGAATCAGAGGCAGGGAATCAGAAGCAGGGAATCAGAGGCGGGGAATCATAGCTGGCGAATTAGAGGAGGGGAATCAGAGATGGGGAATCAGAGGTGGGGAATCAGATATGTGGAAACAGAGGCGGGGAATCAGAGGCGGGGAAACAGAGGCGGGGAATCATATATGGGGATTCAGAGGTGGGGAATCAGAGGTTGGGAATCAGAGGCAGGGAATCAGAGGCTGGGAATCAGAGGCAGGGAATCAGATGCGGGGAATCAGAGGTGTGGAATTAGATATGGGGAAACAGAGGCGGGGAATCAGTGGCGGGGAAACAGAGGCGGGGAATCAGATATGGGGAATCAGAGGTGGGGAATCAGAGCAGGGGAATCAGAGGCGGGGAATCAGAGCTGGGGAATCAGAGGCGGGGAATCAGAGTTGGGGAAGCAGAGGCTGGGAATCAGAGGTGGGGAAACAGAGGCGGGGAATCAGAGGCAGGGAAACAGAGGCGGGGAATCAGATATGGGGAATCAGAGGTGGGGAATCAGAGCTGGGGAATCAGAGGCGGGGAATCAAAGTTGGGGAATCAGAGGTGGGGAATCAGAGATGGGGAAACAGAGGCGGGGAATCAGAGGTGGGGAAACAGAGGCAGGGAATCAGAGGTGGGGAATCAGAGGTTGGCAATCAGAGGCAGGGAATCAGAGGCGGGGAATCAGAGGCAGGGAATCAGATGTGCGGAATCAGAGATGGGGAATCAGAGGCAGGGAATCAGCGGCGGGGAAAATCAGAGTCCGGGAATCAGAGGCCAGGAATGAGAGGCCGGGAATCAGAGGGCAGGAATCAGAGGCCGGGAAACAGAGGTGGGGAATCAGAGGCCGGGAATTATAGATGGGGAATAAGAAGTGGGGAATCAGCGGTGGTGAATCAGACGCGGGGATTCAGAGGTTGTAATTCAGAGATGGGGAATCAGAGGCGGGGAATCAGAGGCGCGGAAACAGAGGTGGGGAATCAGATATGGGGAATCAGAGGTGGGGAATAAGAGGCCAGGAATCAGAAGCCAGGAATCAGAGGCCGGGAATCAGAGGTGGGGAATCAGAGGCCGGGAATCAGAGATGGGGAATCAGAGGTGGTGAATCAGAGATGGGGAATCAGAGGAAGGGACTCAGAGGCGGGGAATCAGATGCGGGGAATCAGTGGCGGGGAATCAGAGCTCGGGAATCAGAGTCGGGGAATCAGAGATGGCGAATCAGAGGCGGGGAATCAGAGATAGGGAATCAGAGGTGGGGAATCAGAGGCGGGGAAAGAGAGGCGGGGAGTCAGATATGGGGAATCAGAGGCGGGGAATCAGAGGCGGGGAAACAGAGGCGGTGAATCAGATATGGGGAATCAGAGGTGGCGAATCAGAGGTAGAGAATCAGAGATGGGGAAGCAGAGGTGGGGAATCAGATGCGATGAATTAGAGATGGGGAATCAGAGGCGGGGTATCAGAGGTGCCAATCAGAGGCGGGGAAACAGAGGCGGGGAATCAGATATGGGGAAACAGAGGTGGGGAATCATAGGCAGGGAAACAGAGGCGGGGAATCAGATATGGGGAATCAGAGGTGGGGAATTAGAAGTTGCGAATCAGAGGCAGGGAATCAGAGGCGGGGAATCAGAGGCGGGGAATCAGAGGCAGGGAATCGTAGGTGCGGAATCAGAGATGGGGAATCAGAGGTGGTGAATCAGAGATGGGGAATCAGAGGCAGGGAATCAGAATCAGAAGCGGGGAATCAGAGGCCGGGAATCAGAGGCCGGGAATCAGATGCTGGGAATAAGAGGCCGTGAATCAGAGGTGGGGAATCAGAGTCCGGGAATCAGAGATGGGGATTCAGAGGCAGGGAATCAGAATCAGAAGCGGGGAATCAGAGGCCGGGAATCAGAGGCCGGGAATCAGATGCTGGGAATAAGAGGCCGTGAATCAGAGGTGGGGAATCAGAGTCCGGGAATCAGAGATGGGGATTCAGAGGCGGGGAATCAGAGGCGGGGATTCAGAGCTGGGGAATCAGAGGCGGGGAATCAGAGTTGGGGAATCAGAGGCAGGGAATCAGATATGGGGAATCAGAGGCGGGGAATCAGAGGCGGGGAATCAGAGGCGGGGATTCAGAGCTGGGGAATCAGAGGCGGGGAATCAGAGTTGGGGAATCAGAGGCAGGGAATCAGATATGGGGAATCAGAGGCGGGGAATCAGAGGCGGGGAAACAGAGGTGGGGAATCAGATATGGGGAATCAGAGGTGGGGAATCAGGGGCAGGGAATCAGTGGCAGGGAATCAGAGGCGGGGAATCAGAGGTGGGGAATCAGAGATGGGGAATCAGAGGCGGGGAATCAGAGGCAGGGAATCGGACGCCGGGAATCAGAGTCGGGGAATCAGAGCTGGGGAATCAGAGGCGGGGAATCAGAGTTGCGGAATCAGAGGCGGGGAATCAGATATGGGGAAATTGAGGAGGGGAATCAGATATGGGGAATCAGAGGTGTGGAATCAGAGGTTGGGAATCAGAGGCAGGGAATCAGAGTCGGGGAAACAGAGGCGGGGAATCAGATATGGGGAATCAGAGGTGGCGAATCAAAGGCGGTGAAACAGAGTTGGGGAATCAGGGCAGGGAATCAGAGGCAGGGAATCAAACACGGGGAATCAGAGCTGGGGAATCAGAGGCGGGGAATCAGAGTTGGGAATCAGAGGCGGGGAACCAGACGCGGGGAAACAGAGGCGGGGAATCAGATATGGGGAATCAGAGGTGGGGAATCAGAGGTTGGGAATCAGAGGCAGGGAATCAGAGGCGGGGAATCAGAGGTGGGGAATCAGAGGAAGGGAATCAGATGTGCGGAATCGGAGATGGGGAATCAGAGGCAGGGAATCAGAGGCGGGGAATCAGAGGCGGGGAATCAGAGGCCGGGAATCAGATATGGGGAAACAGAGGCGGGGAATCCGAGGCGGGGAAACAGAGGCGGGGAATCAGATATGGGGAATCAGAGGTGGGGAATCAGAGGTTGGGAATCAGAGGCAGGGAATCAGAGGCTTGGAATCAGATGCAGGGAATCAGATGCGGGGAATCAGAGGCGGGGAATCAGAGCTGGGGAATCAGAGGTGGGGAATCAGATTTGGGGAATCAGAGGCGGGGACTTAGATATTGGGAAACAGAGGCGGGGAATCAGAGGCGGGGAAACAGAGGCGGGGAATCAGATATGGGGAATCAGAGGTGGGAATCAGAGGCAGGGAATCAGATGTGCGGAATCAGAGATGGGGAATCAGAGGCAGGGAATCAGAATCAGAAGCAGGGAATCAGAGGCCGGAATCAGATGCTAGGAATCAGAGGCCTGGAATCAGAGGCGGGGAATCAGAGGCAGGGAATCAGATGCGGGGAATCAGAGGCGGGGATTCAGAGCTGGGGAATCAGAGGCGGGGTATTAGGTTTGGGGAATCAGAGGCGGGGAATCAGATATGGGGAAACAGAGGTGGGGAATCAGAGGCGGGGAAACAGAGGCAGTGAATCAGATATGGGGAATCAGAGGCGGGGAATCAGAGGTGGGGAATCATAGGCAGGGAATCGAATGTGCGGAATCAGAGATGGTGAATCAGAGGCGGGGAATCAGAGGCAGGGAATCGGACGCGGGGAATCAGAGGTGGGCAATCAGAGGCGTGGAATCAGATATGGGGAATCAGAGGCGGGGAATCAGAGGCGGGGAAACAGAGGCGGGGAATCAGATAAGGGGAATCAGAGGTGGGGCATCAGAGGTTGTGAATCACAGATGGGGAATCAGAGGCGGGGAATCAGAGGCAGGGAATCAGACGCGGGGAATCAGAGGCGGGGATTCAGAGCTGGGGAATCAGAGGCGGGGAATCAGAGTTGGGGAATCAGAGGAGGGGAATCAGATATGGGGAATCAGAGGCAGGGAATCAGAGGCGGGAAAACAGAGGCGGGGAATCAGATATGGGGAATCAGAGGTGGGGAATCAGGGGCAGGGAATCAGTGGCAGGGAATCAGACACGGGAATCAGAGGCGGGGAATCAGAGGCAGGGAATCAGACACGGGGAATCAGAGATGGGGAATCAGAGGCGGGGAATCAGACGCAGGGAATCGGATGCCGGGAATCAGAGGCAGGAAATCAGAGCTGGGGAATCAGAGGCGGGGAATCAGAGTTGGGGAATCAGAGGCGGGGAAGCAGATATGCGGAAATAGAGGCGGGGAATCAGATATGGGGAATCAGAGGCTGGGAATCAGATATGGGGAATCAGAGGCTGGGAATCAGAGGGGGGGAAACAGAGGCGGGGAATAAGATATGGGGGAATCAGAGGTGGGGAATCAGGGGCGGGGAATCAGTGGCAGGGAATCAGAGGCAGGGAATCAGAGGCGGGGAATCAGAGGCAGGGAATCAGACACGGGGAATCAGAGGTGGGGAATCAGAGATGGGGAATCAGAGGCGGGGAATCAGAGGCAGGGAATCAGACGCGGGGAATCAGAGGCGGGGAATCAGAGCTGGGGAATCAGAGGTGTGGAATCAGAGTCGGGGAATCAGAGGCAGGGAATCGGATGTGCGGAATCAGTGATGGGGAATCAGAGGTGGGGAATCAGAGGCGGTGAATCAGAGATGGGGAATCAGAGGTGGGGAATCAGAGGCGGTGAATCAGAGTTGGGGATTCAGAGGCGGGGAATCAGATATGGGGAAACAGAGGCGGGGAATCAGAGGCGGGCAAACAGAGGCGGGGAATTAGATATGGGGAATCAGAAGTGGGGAATCAGAGGTGGTGAATCAGGGATGGGGAATCACAGGCGGGGAATTAGAGGCAGGGAATAGAACGCAGGGAATCAGAGGCAGGGAATCAGAGCTGGGGAATCAGAGGCGGGGAATCATAGTTGGGAATCAGAGGTGGGGAATCAGATATGGGGAAACAGAGGCGGGGAATCAGAGGCGGGGAAACAGAGGCGGGGAATCAAACATGGGGAATCAGATGCGGGGAATCAGAGGCTGGGAATCAGAGCTGGGGAATCAGAGGCGGGGAATCAGAGTTGGGGCACAAGAGGTGGGGAATTAGATATGGGGAAACAGAGGCGGGGAATCAGAGGCGGGGAAACAGAGGCGGGGAATCAGATGTGGGGAATCAGAGGTGGGGAATCAGAGGCAGGGAATCAGATGTGCGGAATGAGAGATGGGGAATCAGAGGCAGTGAATCAGAATCAGAAGCGGGGAATCAGAGGCCGGGAATCAGAGGCCGGGAATCCGATGCTGGGAATAAGAGGCCGGGAATCAGAGGTGGGGAATCAGAGTCCGGGAATCAGAGATGGGGATTCAGAGGCGGGGAATGAGATATGGAGAATCAGAGGCGGGGAATCAGAGGCGGGGAAACAGAGGTGGGGAATCAGATATGGGGAATCAGAGGTGGCGAATCAAAGGCGGTGAATCAGAAATGGGGAATCAGAGGCGGGGATTCAGAGGCAGGGAATCAGATGCGGGGAATCAGAGGCGGGGAATCAGAGCTGGCGAATCAGAGGCGGGGAATCAGAGTTGGGCAATCAGAGCCGGGGAATCAGATATGGGGAATCAGATGTGGGGAATCAGAGGCGGGGAAACAGAGGCGGGGAATCAGATATGGGGAATCGGAGGTGGGGAATCAGAGGTTGTGAATCAGAGATGGGGAATCAAGGCGGGGAATCAGAGGCAGGGAATCAGACGCGGGGAATCAGAGGCGGGGATTCAGAGCTGGGGAATCAGAGGCGGGGAATCAGAGTTGGGGAATCAGAGGCAGGGAATCAGATATGGGGAATCAGAGACGGGGAATCAGAGGTTGGGAATCAGAGGCAGGGAATCAGAGGCGGGGAATCAGAGCTGGGGAAACAGAGGCGGGGAATCAGATATGGGGAATCAGAGGTGGCGAATCAAAGGCGGTGAAACAGAGATGCGGAATCAGGGCAGGGAATCAGAGGCAGGGAATCAGAGCTGGGGAAACAGAAGCTGGGAATCAGATATGGGGAATCAGAGGCGGGGAATCAGAGTTGGGGAATCAGAGGCGGGGAATCAGATATGGGGAATCAGAGGCAGGGAATCAGAGGCGGGAAAACAGAGGCGGGGAATCAGATATGGGGAATCAGAGGTGGGGAATCAGGGGCAGGGGATCAGTGGCAGGGAATCAGACACGGGGAATCAGAGGCAGGGAATCAGAGGCAGGGAATCAGACACGGGGAATCAGAGGCGGGGATTCAGAGATGGGGAATCAGAGGCGGGGAATCAGAGGCAGGGAATCGGATGCCGGGAATCAGAGGCGGGAAATCAGAGCTGGGGAATCAGAGGCGGGGAATCAGAGTTGGGGAATCAGAGGCGGGGAAGCAGATATGGGGAAATAGAGGCGGGGAAGCAGATATGGGGAATCAGAGGCGGGGAATCAGATATGGGGAATCAGAGGCTGGGAATCAGAGGTGGGGAATCAGAGCTGGGGAAACAGAGGCGGGGAATCAGATATGGGGAATCAGAGGTGGGGAATCAGGGGCGGGGAATCAGTGGCAGGGAATCAGAGGCCGGGTATCAAAGGCGGGGAATCAGAGCTGGGGAATCAGAGGCGTGGAATCAGAGTTGGGGAATCAGAGGAGGGGAATCAGATATTTTGGAAACAGAGGCCGGGAATCAGAGGCAGGGAAACAGAGGCGAGGAATCAGATATGGGGAATCAGAGGTGTGGAATTAGAGGTTGCGAATCAGAGGCAGGGAATCAGAGGCGGGGAATCAGAGGCGGGGAATCAGAGGCAGGGAATCGGATGTGCGGAATCAGAGATGGGGAATCAGAGGTGGGGATTCAGAGTTGGTGAATCAGAGAAGGGGAATCAGAGGCGGGGAATCAGAGGCAGGGAATCAGACGCAGGGAATCAGAGGCGGGGAATCATAGCTGGCGAATTAGAGGAGGGGAATCAGAGTTGGGGAATCAGAGTCGGGGAATCAGATATGGGGAAACAGAGGCGGGGAATCAGAGGTGGGGAAACAGAGGCGGGGAATCAGATATGGGGATTCAGAGGTGGGGAATCAGAGGTTGGGAATCTGAGGCAGGGAATCAGAGGAGGGGAATCAGTGGCAGGGAATCAGATGCGGGGAATCAGAGGCGGCGAAACAGAGCTGGGGAATCAGAGGCGCGGAATCAGAGTTGGGGAATCAGAGGCGTGGAATTAGATATTGGGAAACAGAGGCGGGGAATCAGAGGCGGGGAAACAGAGGCGGGGTATCAGATATGGGGAACCAGAGGTGGGGAATCAGAGGCAGGGAATCAGATGTGCAGAATCAGAGATGGGGAATCAGAGGCGGGGAATGAGATATGGGGAATCAGAGGCTGGGAATCAGAGGCAGGGATACAGAGGCGGGGAATCTGATATGGGGAATCAGAGGTGGCGAATCAAAGGCGGTGAATCAGAGATGGAGAATCAGACACGGGGAATCAGAGGCAGGGAATAAAACACGGCGAATCAGAGGCGGGGAATCAGAGCTGGGGAATCAGAGGCGGGGAATCAGAGTTGGGGAAGCAGAGGCTGGGAATCAGAGGCGGGGAAACAGAGGCGGGGAATCAGAGGCAGGGAAACAGAGGCGGGGAATCAGATATGGGGAATCAGAGGTGGGGAATCAGAGCTGGGGAATCAGAGGCGGGGAATCATAGTTGGGGAATCAGAGGCGGGGAATCAGATATAGGGAAACAGAGGCGGGGAATCAGAGGCGGGGAAATAGAGGCGGGGAATCAGATATGGGGAATCAGAGGTGGGGAATCAGAGGTTGGCAATCAGAGGCAGGGAATCAGAGGCGGGGAATCAGAGGCAGGGAATCAGATGTGCAGAATCAGAGATGGGGAATCAGAGGCAGGGAATCAGAGGCAGGGAATCAGATATGAGGAATCAGAGGCGGGGAATCAGAGGCGGGGAAACAGAGGAGGTGAATCAGATATTGGGAATCAGAGGTGGCGAATCAGAGGTAGAGAATCAGAGATGGGGAAGCAGAGGTGGGGAATCAGATATGATGAATTTGAGATGGGGAATCAGAGGCGGGGTATCAGAGGTGCCAATCAGAGGCGGGGAAACAGAGGCGGGGATTCAGATATGGGGAAACAGATCCGGGGAATCAGAGGCAGGGAAACAGAGGCGGGGAATCAGATATGGGGAATCAGAGGTGGGGAACTAGAAGTTGCGAATCAGAGGCAGGGAATCAGAGGCAGGGAATCAGAGGCGGGGAATCAGAGGCAGGGAATCGGAGGTGCGGAATCAGAGATGGGGAATCAGAGGTGGGGAATCAGAGGTGGTGAATCAGAGATGGGGAATCAGAGGCGGGGAATCAGAGGCAGGGAATCAGACACGGGGAATCAGAGGCGGTGAATCATAGCTGGCGAATCAGAGGAGGGGAATCAGAGGTTGGGAATCAGAAGCGGGGAATCAGATATGGGGAATCAGAGGTGGGGAATCAGAGGCGGGGAAACAGAGGCCGGGAATTAGATATGTTGTATCAGAGGTGGGGAATCAGAGGCGGGAAATCAGAGCTGGGGAATCAGAGGCGGGGAATCAGAGTTGGGGTATCAGAGTCCGGGAATCAGAGATGGGGAATCAGAGGCGGGGAATCAAATATGGGGAATCAGAGGCGGGGAATCAGAGGCGGGGAAAGAGAGGCGGTGAATCAGATATGGGGAATCAGAGGTGGCGAATCAGAGGTAGAGAGTCAGAGATGGGGAAGCAGAGGTGGGGAATCAGATGTGATGATTTAGAGATGGGGAATCAGAGGTGGGGAATCAGGGGCGGGGAATCAGTGGCAGGGATTCAGAGGCCGGGAATCAGAGGCGGGGAATCAGAGCTGGGGAATCAGAGGCAGGGAATCAGAGTTGGGGAATCAGAGGAGGGGAATCAGATATGGGGAAACAGAGGCCGGGAATCAGAGGCAGGGAAACAGAGGCGGGGAATCAGATATGGGGAATCAGAGGTGGGGAATTAGTGGTTGCGAATCAGAGGCAGGGAATCAGAGGCGGGGAATCAGAGGCGGGGATTCAGAGGCAGGGAATCGGATGTGCGGAATCACAGATGGGGAATCAGAGGTGGGGAATCAGAGGTGATGAATCAGAGAAGGGGAATCAGAGTCGGGGAATCAGAGGCAGGGAATCAGAAGCAGGGAATCAGAGGGGGGGAATCATAGCTGGCGAATTAGAGGAGGGGAATCAGAGTTGGGGAATCAGAGGTGGGGAATCAGATATGTGGAAACAGAGGTGGGGAATCAGAGGCGGGGAAACAGAGGCGGGGAATCATATATGGGGATTCAGAGGTGGGGAATCAGAGGTTGGGAATCAGAGGCAGGGAATCAGAGGCTGGGAATCAGAGGCAGGGAATCAGATGCGGGGAATCAGAGGTGTGGAATTAGATATGGGGAAACAGAGGCGGGGAATCAGAGGCGGGGAAACAGAGGCGGGGAATCAGATATGGGGAATCAGAGGTGGGGAATCAGAGCTGGGGAATCAGAGGCGGGGAATCAGAGCTGGGGAATCAGAGGCGGGGAATCAGAGTTGGGGAAGCAGAGGCTGGGAATCAGAGGTGGGGAAACAGAGGCGGGGAATCAGAGGCAGGGAAACAGAGGCGGGGAATCAGATATGGGGAATCAGAGGTGGGGAATCAGAGCTGGGGAATCAGAGGCGGGGAATCAAAGTTGGGGAATCAGAGGTGGGGAATCAGAGATGGGGAAACAGAGGCGGGGAGTCAGAGGCGGGGAAACAGAGGCAGGGAATCAGAGGTGGGGAATCAGAGGTTGGCAATCAGAGGCAGGGAATCAGAGGCGGGGAATCAGAGGCAGGGAATCAGATGTGCGGAATCAGAGATGGGGAATCAAAGGCAGGGAATCAGCGGCGTGGAAAATCAGAGTCCGGGAATCAGAGGCAAGAAATGAGAGGCCGGGAATCAGAGGGCAGGAATCAGAGGCCGGGAAACAGAGGTGGGGAATCAGAGGCCGGGAATTATAGATGGGGAATAAGAGGTGGGGAATCAGCGGTGGTGAATCAGACGCGGGGATTCAGAGGTTGTAATTCAGAGATGGGGAATCAGAGGCGGGGAATCAGAGGCGCGGAAACAGAGGTGGGGAATCAGATATGGGGAATCAGAGGTGGGGAATAAGAGGCCAGGAATCAGAAGCCAGGAATCAGAGGACGGGAATCAGAGGTGGGGAATCAGAGGCCGGGAATCAGAGATGGGGAATCAGAGGTGGTGAATCAGAGATGGGGAATCAGAGGAAGGGACTCAGAGGCGGGGAATCAGATGCGGGGAATCAGTGGCGGGGAATCAGAGCTCGGGAATCAGAGTCGGGGAATCAGAGATGGCGAATCAGAGGCGGGGAATCAGAGATAGGGAATCAGAGGTGGGGAATCAGAGGCGGGGAAAGAGAGGCGGGGAGTCAGATATGGGGAATCAGAGGCGGGGAATCAGAGGTGGGGAAACAGAGGCGGTGAATCAGATATGGGGAATCAGAGGTGGCGAATCAGAGGTAGAGAATCAGAGATGGGGAAGCAGAGGTGGGGAATCAGATGCGATGAATTAGAGATGGGGAATCAGAGGCGGGGTATCAGAGGTCCCAATCAGAGGCGGGGAAACAGAGGCGGGGAATCAGATATGGGGAAACAGAGGTGGGGAATCATAGGCAGGGAAACAGATGCGGGGAATCAGATATGGGGAATCAGAGGTGGTGAATTAGAAGTTGCGAATCAGAGGCAGGGAATCAGAGGCGGGGAATCAGAGGCGGGGAATCAGAGGCAGGGAATCGTAGGTGCGGAATCAGAGATGGGGAATCAGAGGTGGTGAATCAGAGATGGGGAATCAGAGGCAGGGAATCAGATGTGCAGAATCAGAGATGGGGAATCAGAGGCAGGGAATCAGAATCAGAAGCGGGGAATCAGAGGCCGGGAATCAGAGGCCGGGAATCAGATGCTGGGAATAAGAGGCCGTGAATCAGAGGTGGGGAATCAGAGTCCGGGAATCAGAGATGGGGATTCAGAGGCGGGGAATGAGATATGGAGAATCAGAGGCGGGGAATCAGAGGCGGGGAAACAGAGGTGGTGAATCAGATATGGGGAATCAGAGGTGGCGAATCAAAGGCGGTGAATCAGAGATGGGGAATCAGAGGCGGGGAATCAGAGGCAGGGAATCAGATGCGGGGAATCAGGGCGGCGAATCAGAGCTGGCGAATCAGAGGCGGGGAATCAGAGGTGGGCAATCAGAGCCGGGGAATCAGATATGGGGAAACAGAGGCGGGGAATCAGATATGGGGAATCAGAGGTGGGGAATCAGAGGTTGTGAATCAGAGATGGGGAATCAAGGCGGGGAATCAGGGGCAGGGAATCAGATGCGGGGAATCAGAGGCGGGGATTCAGAGCTGGGGAATCAGAGGCGGGGAATCAGAATTTGGGAATCAGAGGCAGGGAATCAGATATGGGGAATCAGAGGCAGGGAATCAGAGGCGGGGAAACAGAGGCGGGGAATCAGATATGGGGAATCAGAGGTGGGGAATCAGGGGCAGGGAATCAGTGGCAGGGAATCAGAGGCGGGGAATCAGAGGCGGGGAATCAGAGGCAGGGAATCAGACACGGGGAATCAGAGGCGGGGAATCAGAGATGGGGAATCAGAGGCGGGGAATCAGAGGCAGCGAATCTGACGCCGGGTATCAGAGGCGGGGAATCAGAGCTGGGGAATCAGAGGCGGGGAATCAGAGTTGGGGAATCAGAGGCGGGGAATCAGATATGGGGAAATAGAGGCGGGGAATCAGATATGGGGAATCAGAGGTGGGGAATCAGAGGTTGGGAATCAGAGGCTGGGAATCAGAGGGGGGGAACAGAGGCTGGGAATAAGATATGGGGGAATCAGAGGCGGGGAATCAGGGGCGGGGAATCAGTGGCAGGGAAACAGAGGTGGGGAATCAGAGGCCGGGAAACAGAGGTGGGGAATCAGAGGCCGGGAATTATAGATGGGGAATAAGAGGTGGGGAATCAGCGGTGGTGAATCAGAGGTGGGGAATCAGAGGCGGTGAATCAGACGCGGGGAATCAGACACGGGGAATCAGAGGCGGTGAATCATAGCTGGCGAATCAGAGGAGGGGAATCAGAGGTTGGGAATCAGAAGCGGGGAATCAGATATGGGGAATCAGAGGCGGGGAATCAGAGGCGGGGAAACAGAGGCGGGGAATCAAACATGGGGAATCAGATGCGGGGAATCAGAGGCTGGGAATCAGAGCTGGGGAATCAGAGGCGGGGAATCAGAGTTGGGGCACAAGAGGTGGGGAATTAGATATGGGGAAACAGAGGCGGGGAATCAGAGGCGGGGAAACAGAGGCGGGGAATCAGATGTGGGGAATCAGAGGTGGGGAATCAGAGGCAGGGAATCAGATGTGCGGAATGAGAGATGGGGAATCAGAGGCAGTGAATCAGAATCAGAAGCGGGGAATCAGAGGCCGGGAATCAGAGGCCGGGAATCCGATGCTGGGAATAAGAGGCCGGGAATCAGAGGTGGGGAATCAGAGTCCGGGAATCAGAGATGGGGATTCAGAGGCGGGGAATGAGATATGGAGAATCAGAGGCGGGGAATCAGAGGCGGGGAAACAGAGGTGGGGAATCAGATATGGGGAATCAGAGGTGGCGAATCAAAGGCGGTGAATCAGAAATGGGGAATCAGAGGCGGGGATTCAGAGGCAGGGAATCAGATGCGGGGAATCAGAGGCGGGGAATCAGAGCTGGCGAATCAGAGGCGGGGAATCAGAGTTGGGCAATCAGAGCCGGGGAATCAGATATGGGGAATCAGAGGTGGGGAATCAGAGGCGGGCAAACAGAGGCGGGGAATCAGATATGGGGAATCAGAGGTGGGGAATCAGAGGTTGTGAATCAGAGATGGGGAATCAAGGCGGGGAATCAGAGGCAGGGAATCAGACGCGGGGAATCAGAGGCGGGGATTCAGAGCTGGGGAATCAGAGGCGGGGAATCAGAGTTGGGGAATCAGAGGCAGGGAATCAGATATGGGGAATCAGAGACGGGGAATCAGAGGCGGGGAAACAGAGGCGGGGAATCAGATATGGGGAATCAGAGGTGGGGAATCAGGGGCAGGGAATCAGTGGCAGGGAATCAGAGGCGGGGAATCAGAGGCGGGGAATCAGAGGCAGGGAATCAGACACGGGGAATCAGAGGTGGGGAATCAGAGATGGGGAATCAGAGGCGGGGAATCAGAGGCAGGGAATAGGACGCCGTGATTCAGAGGCGGGGAATCAGAGTTGGGGAATCAGAGGCGGGGAATCAGATATGGGGAAATAGAGGCGGGGAATCAGATATGGGGAATCAGAGGTGTGGAATCAGAGGTTGGGAATCAGAGGCAGGGAATCAGAGGCGGGGAATCAGAGCTGGGGAAACAGAGGCGGGGAATCAGATATGGGGAATCAGAGGTGGCGAATCAAAGGCGGTGAAACAGAGATGGGGAATCAGGGCAGGGAATCAGAGGCAGGGAATCAGAGCTGGGGAAACAGAAGCTGGGAATCAGATATGGGGAATCAGAGGCTGGGAATCAGAGTTGGGGAATCAGAGGCGGGGAATCAGATATGGGGAATCAGAGGCAGGGAATCAGAGGCGGGAAAACAGAGGCGGGGAATCAGATATGGGGAATCAGAGGTGGGGAATCAGGGGCAGGGAATCAGTGGCAGGGAATCAGACACGGGGAATCAGAGGCAGGGAATCAGAGGCAGGGAATCAGACACGGGGAATCAGAGGCGGGGATTCAGAGATGGGGAATCAGAGGCGGGGAATCAGAGGCAGGGAATCGGATGCCGGGAATCAGAGGCGGGAAATCAGAGCTGGGGAATCAGAGGCGGGGAATCAGAGTTGGGGAATCAGAGGCGGGGAAGCAGATATGGGGAAATAGAGGCGGGGAAGCAGATATGGGGAATCAGAGGCGGGGAATCAGATATGGGGAATCAGAGGCTGGGAATCAGAGGTGGGGAATCAGAGCTGGGGAAACAGAGGCGGGGAATCAGATATGGGGAATCAGAGGTGGGGAATCAGGGGCGGGGAATCAGTGGCAGGGAATCAGAGGCCGGGTATCAAAGGCGGGGAATCAGAGCTGGGGAATCAGAGGCGTGGAATCAGAGTTGGGGAATCAGAGGAGGGGAATCAGATATGGGGAAACAGAGGCCGGGAATCAGAGGCAGGGAAACAGAGGCGAGGAATCAGATATGGGGAATCAGAGGTGTGGAATTAGAGGTTGCGAATCAGAGGCAGGGAATCAGAGGCGGGGAATCAGAGGCGGGGAATCAGAGGCAGGGAATCGGATGTGCGGAATCAGAGATGGGGAATCAGAGGTGGGGATTCAGAGTTGGTGAATCAGAGAAGGGGAATCAGAGGCGGGGAATCAGAGGCAGGGAATCAGACGCAGGGAATCAGAGGCGGGGAATCATAGCTGGCGAATTAGAGGAGGGGAATCAGAGTTGGGGAATCAGAGTCGGGGAATCAGATATGGGGAAACAGAGGCGGGGAATCAGAGGTGGGGAAACAGAGGCGGGGAATCAGATATGGGGATTCAGAGGTGGGGAATCAGAGGTTGGGAATCTGAGGCAGGGAATCAGAGGAGGGGAATCAGTGGCAGGGAATCAGATGCGGGGAGTCAGAGGCGGCGAAACAGAGCTGGGGAATCAGAGGCGCGGAATCAGAGTTGGGGAATCAGAGGCGTGGAATTAGATATTGGGAAACAGAGGCGGGGAATCAGAGGCGGGGAAACAGAGGCGGGGTATCAGATATGGGGAACCAGAGGTGGGGAATCAGAGGCAGGGAATCAGATGTGCAGAATCAGAGATGGGGAATCAGAGGCGGGGAATGAGATATGG
This sequence comes from Narcine bancroftii, assembly GCF_036971445.1. Classification (NCBI taxonomy): domain Eukaryota; kingdom Metazoa; phylum Chordata; class Chondrichthyes; order Torpediniformes; family Narcinidae; genus Narcine; species Narcine bancroftii. The sequence continues at coordinate 105,328,830 of NC_091474.1, read as the reverse complement.
GGAATCAGAGGCTGGGAATCAGAGGCAGGGATACAGAGGCGGGGAATCTGATATGGGGAATCAGAGGTGGCGAATCAAAGGCGGTGAATCAGAGATGGAGAATCAGACACGGGGAATCAGAGGCAGGGAATAAAACACGGCGAATCAGAGGCGGGGAATCAGAGCTGGGGAATCAGAGGCGGGGAATCAGATTTGGGGAAGCAGAGGCTGGGAATCAGAGGCGGGGAAACAGAGGCGGGGAATCAGAGGCAGGGAAACAGAGGCGGGGAATCAGATATGGGGAATCAGAGGTGGGGAATCAGAGCTGGGGAATCAGAGGCGGGGAATCATAGTTGGGGAATCAGAGGCGGGGAATCAGATATGGGGAATCAGAGGCAGGGAATCAGAGGCGGGGAAACAGAGGCGGGGAATCAGATATGGGGAATCAGAGGTGGGGAATCAGGGGCAGGGAATCAGTGGCAGGGAATCAGAGGCGGGGAATCAGAGGCGGGGAATCAGAGGCAGGGAATCAGACACGGGGAATCAGAGGCGGGGAATCAGAGATGGGGAATCAGAGGCGGGGAATCAGAGGCAGCGAATCGGACGCCGGGTATCAGAGGCGGGGAATCAGAGCTGGGGAATCAGAGGCGGGGAATCAGAGTTGGGGAATCAGAGGCGGGGAATCAGATATGGGGAAATAGAGGCGGGGAATCAGATATGGGGAATCAGAGGTGGGGAATCAGAGGTTGGGAATCAGAGGCTGGGAATCAGAGGGGGGGAACAGAGGCTGGGAATAAGATATGGGGGAATCAGAGGCGGGGAATCAGGGGCGGGGAATCAGTGGCAGGGAAACAGAGGTGGGGAATCAGAGGCCGGGAAACAGAGGTGGGGAATCAGAGGCCGGGAATTATAGATGGGGAATAAGAGGTGGGGAATCAGCGGTGGTGAATCAGAGGTGGGGAATCAGAGGCCGGGAATTATAGATGGGGAATAAGAGGTGGGGAATCAGCGGTGGTGAATCAGACGTGGGGAATCAGAGGCGGTGAATCAGACGCGGGGAATCAGACACGGGGAATCAGAGGCGGTGAATCATAGCTGGCGAATCAGAGGAGGGGAATCAGAGGTTGGGAATCAGAAGCGGGGAATCAGATATGGGGAATCAGAGGCGGGGAATCAGAGGCGGGGAAACAGAGGCGGGGAATCAAACATGGGGAATCAGATGCGGGGAATCAGAGGCTGGGAATCAGAGCTGGGGAATCAGAGGCGGGGAATCAGAGTTGGGGCACAAGAGGTGGGGAATTAGATATGGGGAAACAGAGGCGGGGAATCAGAGGCGGGGAAACAGAGGCGGGGAATCAGATGTGGGGAATCAGAGGTGGGGAATCAGAGGCAGGGAATCAGATGTGCGGAATGAGAGATGGGGAATCAGAGGCAGTGAATCAGAATCAGAAGCGGGGAATCAGAGGCCGGGAATCAGAGGCCGGGAATCCGATGCTGGGAATAAGAGGCCGGGAATCAGAGGTGGGGAATCAGAGTCCGGGAATCAGAGATGGGGATTCAGAGGCGGGGAATGAGATATGGAGAATCAGAGGCGGGGAATCAGAGGCGGGGAAACAGAGGTGGGGAATCAGATATGGGGAATCAGAGGTGGCGAATCAAAGGCGGTGAATCAGAAATGGGGAATCAGAGGCGGGGATTCAGAGGCAGGGAATCAGATGCGGGGAATCAGAGGCGGGGAATCAGAGCTGGCGAATCAGAGGCGGGGAATCAGAGTTGGGCAATCAGAGCCGGGGAATCAGATATGGGGAATCAGAGGTGGGGAATCAGAGGCGGGGAAACAGAGGCGGGGAATCAGATATGGGGAATCAGAGGTGGGGAATCAGAGGTTGTGAATCAGAGATGGGGAATCAAGGCGGGGAATCAGAGGCAGGGAATCAGACGCGGGGAATCAGAGGCGGGGATTCAGAGCTGGGGAATCAGAGGCGGGGAATCAGAGTTGGGGAATCAGAGGCAGGGAATCAGATATGGGGAATCAGAGACGGGGAATCAGAGGCGGGGAAACAGAGGCGGGGAATCAGATATGGGGAATCAGAGGTGGGGAATCAGGGGCAGGGAATCAGTGGCAGGGAATCAGAGGCGGGGAATCAGAGGCGGGGAATCAGAGGCAGGGAATCAGACACGGGGAATCAGAGGTGGGGAATCAGAGATGGGGAATCAGAGGCGGGGAATCAGAGGCAGGGAATAGGACGCCGTGATTCAGAGGCGGGGAATCAGAGTTGGGGAATCAGAGGCGGGGAATCAGATATGGGGAAATAGAGGCGGGGAATCAGATATGGGGAATCAGAGGTGTGGAATCAGAGGTTGGGAATCAGAGGCAGGGAATCAGAGGCGGGGAATCAGAGCTGGGGAAACAGAGGCGGGGAATCAGATATGGGGAATCAGAGGTGGCGAATCAAAGGCGGTGAAACAGAGATGGGGAATCAGGGCAGGGAATCAGAGGCAGGGAATCAGAGCTGGGGAAACAGAAGCTGGGAATCAGATATGGGGAATCAGAGGCTGGGAATCAGAGTTGGGGAATCAGAGGCGGGGAATCAGATATGGGGAATCAGAGGCAGGGAATCAGAGGCGGGAAAACAGAGGCGGGGAATCAGATATGGGGAATCAGAGGTGGGGAATCAGGGGCAGGGAATCAGTGGCAGGGAATCAGACACGGGGAATCAGAGGCAGGGAATCAGAGGCAGGGAATCAGACACGGGGAATCAGAGGCGGGGATTCAGAGATGGGGAATCAGAGGCGGGGAATCAGAGGCAGGGAATCGGATGCCGGGAATCAGAGGCGGGAAATCAGAGCTGGGGAATCAGAGGCGGGGAATCAGAGTTGGGGAATCAGAGGCGGGGAAGCAGATATGGGGAAATAGAGGCGGGGAAGCAGATATGGGGAATCAGAGGCGGGGAATCAGATATGGGGAATCAGAGGCTGGGAATCAGAGGTGGGGAATCAGAGCTGGGGAAACAGAGGCGGGGAATCAGATATGGGGAATCAGAGGTGGGGAATCAGGGGCGGGGAATCAGTGGCAGGGAATCAGAGGCCGGGTATCAAAGGCGGGGAATCAGAGCTGGGGAATCAGAGGCGTGGAATCAGAGTTGGGGAATCAGAGGAGGGGAATCAGATATGGGGAAACAGAGGCCGGGAATCAGAGGCAGGGAAACAGAGGCGAGGAATCAGATATGGGGAATCAGAGGTGTGGAATTAGAGGTTGCGAATCAGAGGCAGGGAATCAGAGGCGGGGAATCAGAGGCGGGGAATCAGAGGCAGGGAATCGGATGTGCGGAATCAGAGATGGGGAATCAGAGGTGGGGATTCAGAGTTGGTGAATCAGAGAAGGGGAATCAGAGGCGGGGAATCAGAGGCAGGGAATCAGACGCAGGGAATCAGAGGCGGGGAATCATAGCTGGCGAATTAGAGGAGGGGAATCAGAGTTGGGGAATCAGAGTCGGGGAATCAGATATGGGGAAACAGAGGCGGGGAATCAGAGGTGGGGAAACAGAGGCGGGGAATCAGATATGGGGATTCAGAGGTGGGGAATCAGAGGTTGGGAATCTGAGGCAGGGAATCAGAGGAGGGGAATCAGTGGCAGGGAATCAGATGCGGGGAGTCAGAGGCGGCGAAACAGAGCTGGGGAATCAGAGGCGCGGAATCAGAGTTGGGGAATCAGAGGCGTGGAATTAGATATTGGGAAACAGAGGCGGGGAATCAGAGGCGGGGAAACAGAGGCGGGGTATCAGATATGGGGAACCAGAGGTGGGGAATCAGAGGCAGGGAATCAGATGTGCAGAATCAGAGATGGGGAATCAGAGGCGGGGAATGAGATATGGGGAATCAGAGGCTGGGAATCAGAGGCAGGGATACAGAGGCGGGGAATCTGATATGGGGAATCAGAGGTGGCGAATCAAAGGCGGTGAATCAGAGATGGAGAATCAGACACGGGGAATCAGAGGCAGGGAATAAAACACGGCGAATCAGAGGCGGGGAATCAGAGCTGGGGAATCAGAGGCGGGGAATCAGATTTGGGGAAGCAGAGGCTGGGAATCAGAGGCGGGGAAACAGAGGCGGGGAATCAGAGGCAGGGAAACAGAGGCGGGGAATCAGATATGGGGAATCAGAGGTGGGGAATCAGAGCTGGGGAATCAGAGGCGGGGAATCATAGTTGGGGAATCAGAGGCGGGGAATCAGATATGGGGAATCAGAGGCAGGGAATCAGAGGCGGGGAAACAGAGGCGGGGAATCAGATATGGGGAATCAGAGGTGGGGAATCAGGGGCAGGGAATCAGTGGCAGGGAATCAGAGGCGGGGAATCAGAGGCGGGGAATCAGAGGCAGGGAATCAGACACGGGGAATCAGAGGCGGGGAATCAGAGATGGGGAATCAGAGGCGGGGAATCAGAGGCAGCGAATCGGACGCCGGGTATCAGAGGCGGGGAATCAGAGCTGGGGAATCAGAGGCGGGGAATCAGAGTTGGGGAATCAGAGGCGGGGAATCAGATATGGGGAAATAGAGGCGGGGAATCAGATATGGGGAATCAGAGGTGGGGAATCAGAGGTTGGGAATCAGAGGCTGGGAATCAGAGGGGGGGAACAGAGGCTGGGAATAAGATATGGGGGAATCAGAGGCGGGGAATCAGGGGCGGGGAATCAGTGGCAGGGAAACAGAGGTGGGGAATCAGAGGCCGGGAAACAGAGGTGGGGAATCAGAGGCCGGGAATTATAGATGGGGAATAAGAGGTGGGGAATCAGCGGTGGTGAATCAGAGGTGGGGAATCAGAGGCGGTGAATCAGACGCGGGGAATCAGACACGGGGAATCAGAGGCGGTGAATCATAGCTGGCGAATCAGAGGAGGGGAATCAGAGGTTGGGAATCAGAAGCGGGGAATCAGATATGGGGAATCAGAGGCGGGGAATCAGAGGCGGGGAAACAGAGGCGGGGAATCAAACATGGGGAATCAGATGCGGGGAATCAGAGGCTGGGAATCAGAGCTGGGGAATCAGAGGCGGGGAATCAGAGTTGGGGCACAAGAGGTGGGGAATTAGATATGGGGAAACAGAGGCGGGGAATCAGAGGCGGGGAAACAGAGGCGGGGAATCAGATGTGGGGAATCAGAGGTGGGGAATCAGAGGCAGGGAATCAGATGTGCGGAATGAGAGATGGGGAATCAGAGGCAGTGAATCAGAATCAGAAGCGGGGAATCAGAGGCCGGGAATCAGAGGCCGGGAATCCGATGCTGGGAATAAGAGGCCGGGAATCAGAGGTGGGGAATCAGAGTCCGGGAATCAGAGATGGGGATTCAGAGGCGGGGAATGAGATATGGAGAATCAGAGGCGGGGAATCAGAGGCGGGGAAACAGAGGTGGGGAATCAGATATGGGGAATCAGAGGTGGCGAATCAAAGGCGGTGAATCAGAAATGGGGAATCAGAGGCGGGGATTCAGAGGCAGGGAATCAGATGCGGGGAATCAGAGGCGGGGAATCAGAGCTGGCGAATCAGAGGCGGGGAATCAGAGTTGGGCAATCAGAGCCGGGGAATCAGATATGGGGAATCAGAGGTGGGGAATCAGAGGCGGGGAAACAGAGGCGGGGAATCAGATATGGGGAATCAGAGGTGGGGAATCAGAGGTTGTGAATCAGAGATGGGGAATCAAGGCGGGGAATCAGAGGCAGGGAATCAGACGCGGGGAATCAGAGGCGGGGATTCAGAGCTGGGGAATCAGAGGCGGGGAATCAGAGTTGGGGAATCAGAGGCAGGGAATCAGATATGGGGAATCAGAGACGGGGAATCAGAGGCGGGGAAACAGAGGCGGGGAATCAGATATGGGGAATCAGAGGTGGGGAATCAGGGGCAGGGAATCAGTGGCAGGGAATCAGAGGCGGGGAATCAGAGGCGGGGAATCAGAGGCAGGGAATCAGACACGGGGAATCAGAGGTGGGGAATCAGAGATGGGGAATCAGAGGCGGGGAATCAGAGGCAGGGAATAGGACGCCGTGATTCAGAGGCGGGGAATCAGAGTTGGGGAATCAGAGGCGGGGAATCAGATATGGGGAAATAGAGGCGGGGAATCAGATATGGGGAATCAGAGGTGTGGAATCAGAGGTTGGGAATCAGAGGCAGGGAATCAGAGGCGGGGAATCAGAGCTGGGGAAACAGAGGCGGGGAATCAGATATGGGGAATCAGAGGTGGCGAATCAAAGGCGGTGAAACAGAGATGGGGAATCAGGGCAGGGAATCAGAGGCAGGGAATCAGAGCTGGGGAAACAGAAGCTGGGAATCAGATATGGGGAATCAGAGGCGGGGAATCAGAGTTGGGGAATCAGAGGCGGGGAATCAGATATGGGGAATCAGAGGCAGGGAATCAGAGGCGGGAAAACAGAGGCGGGGAATCAGATATGGGGAATCAGAGGTGGGGAATCAGGGGCAGGGAATCAGTGGCAGGGAATCAGACACGGGGAATCAGAGGCAGGGAATCAGAGGCAGGGAATCAGACACGGGGAATCAGAGGCGGGGATTCAGAGATGGGGAGTCAGAGGCGGGGTATCAGAGGCAGGGAATCGGATGCCGGGAATCAGAGGCGGGAAATCAGAGCTGGCGAATCAGAGGCGGGGAATCAGAGTTGGGGAATCAGAGGCGGGGAAGCAGATATGGGGAAATAGAGGCGGGGAAGCAGATATGGGGAATCAGAGGCGGGGAATCAGATATGGGGAATCAGAGGCTGGGAATCAGAGGTGGGGAATCAGAGCTGGGGAAACAGAGGCGGGGAATCAGATATGGGGAATCAGAGGTGGGGAATCAGGGGCGGGGAATCAGTGGCAGGGAATCAGAGGCCGGGTATCAAAGGCGGGGAATCAGAGCTGGGGAATCAGAGGCGTGGAATCAGAGTTGGGGAATCAGAGGAGGGGAATCAGATATGGGGAAACAGAGGCCGGGAATCAGAGGCAGGGAAACAGAGGCGAGGAATCAGATATGGGGAATCAGAGGTGTGGAATTAGAGGTTGCGAATCAGAGGCAGGGAATCAGAGGCGGGGAATCAGAGGCGGGGAATCAGAGGCAGGGAATCGGATGTGCGGAATCAGAGATGGGGAATCAGAGGTGGGGATTCAGAGTTGGTGAATCAGAGAAGGGGAATCAGAGGCGGGGAATCAGAGGCAGGGAATCAGACGCAGGGAATCAGAGGCGGGGAATCATAGCTGGCGAATTAGAGGAGGGGAATCAGAGTTGGGGAATCAGAGTCGGGGAATCAGATATGGGGAAACAGAGGCGGGGAATCAGAGGTGGGAAAACAGAGGCGGGGAATCAGATATGGGGATTCAGAGGTGGGGAATCAGAGGTTGGGAATCTGAGGCGGGGAATCAGAGGAGGGGAATCAGTGGCAGGGAATCAGATGCGGGGAATCAGAGGCGGCGAAACAGAGCTGGGGAATCAGAGGCGCGGAATCAGAGTTGGGGAATCAGAGGCGTGGAATTAGATATTGGGAAACAGAGGCGGGGAATCAGAGGCGGGGAAACAGAGGCGGGGTATCAGATATGGGGAACCAGAGGTGGGGAATCAGAGGCAGGGAATCAGATGTGCAGAATCAGAGATGGGGAATCAGAGGCGGGGAATGAGATATGGGGAATCAGAGGCTGGGAATCAGAGGCAGGGATACAGAGGCGGGGAATCTGATATGGGGAATCAGAGGTGGCGAATCAAAGGCGGTTAATCAGAGATGGAGAATCAGACACGGGGAATCAGAGGCAGGGAATAAAACACGGCGAATCAGAGGCGGGGAATCAGAGCTGGGGAATCAGAGGCGGGGAATCAGAGTTGGGGAAGCAGAGGCTGGGAATCAGAGGCGGGGAAACAGAGGCGGGGAATCAGAGGCAGGGAAACAGAGGCGGGGAATCAGATATGGGGAATCAGAGGTGGGGAATCAGAGCTGGGGAATCAGAGGCGGGGAATCATAGTTGGGGAATCAGAGGCGGGGAATCAGATATAGGGAAACAGAGGCGGGGAATCAGAGGCGGGGAAATAGAGGCGGGGAATCAGATATGGGGAATCAGAGGTGGGGAATCAGAGGTTGGCAATCAGAGGCAGGGAATCAGAGGCGGGGAATCAGAGGCAGGGAATCAGATGTGCAGAATCAGAGATGGGGAATCAGAGGCAGGGAATCAGAGGCAGGGAATCAGATATGAGGAATCAGAGGCGGGGAATCAGAGGCGGGGAAACAGAGGAGGTGAATCAGATATTGGGAATCAGAGGTGGCGAATCAGAGGTAGAGAATCAGAGATGGGGAAGCAGAGGTGGGGAATCAGATATGATGAATTTGAGATGGGGAATCAGAGGCGGGGTATCAGAGGTGCCAATCAGAGGCGGGGAAACAGAGGCGGGGATTCAGATATGGGGAAACAGATCCGGGGAATCAGAGGCAGGGAAACAGAGGCGGGGAATCAGATATGGGGAATCAGAGGTGGGGAACTAGAAGTTGCGAATCAGAGGCAGGGAATCAGAGGCAGGGAATCAGAGGCGGGGAATCAGAGGCAGGGAATCGGAGGTGCGGAATCAGAGATGGGGAATCAGAGGTGGGGAATCAGAGGTGGTGAATCAGAGATGGGGAATCAGAGGCGGGGAATCAGAGGCAGGGAATCAGACACGGGGAATCAGAGGCGGTGAATCATAGCTGGCGAATCAGAGGAGGGGAATCAGAGGTTGGGAATCAGAAGCGGGGAATCAGATATGGGGAATCAGAGGTGGGGAATCAGAGGCGGGGAAACAGAGGCCGGGAATTAGATATGTTGTATCAGAGGTGGGGAATCAGAGGCGGGAAATCAGAGCTGGGGAATCAGAGGCGGGGAATCAGAGTTGGGGTATCAGAGTCCGGGAATCAGAGATGGGGAATCAGAGGCGGGGAATCAAATATGGGGAATCAGAGGCGGGGAATCAGAGGCGGGGAAACAGAGGCGGTGAATCAGATATGGGGAATCAGAGGTGGCGAATCAGAGGTAGAGAGTCAGAGATGGGGAAGCAGAGGTGGGGAATCAGATGTGATGATTTAGAGATGGGGAATCAGAGGTGGGGAATCAGGGGCGGGGAATCGGTGGCAGGGATTCAGAGGCCGGGAATCAGAGGCGGGGAATCAGAGCTGGGGAATCAGAGGCAGGGAATCAGAGTTGGGGAATCAGAGGAGGGGAATCAGATATGGGGAAACAGAGGCCGGGAATCAGAGGCAGGGAAACAGAGGCGGGGAATCAGATATGGGGAATCAGAGGTGGGGAATTAGTGGTTGCGAATCAGAGGCAGGGAATCAGAGGCGGGGAATCAGAGGCGGGGATTCAGAGGCAGGGAATCGGATGTGCGGAATCACAGATGGGGAATCAGAGGTGGGGAATCAGAGGTGATGAATCAGAGAAGGGGAATCAGAGTCGGGGAATCAGAGGCAGGGAATCAGAAGCAGGGAATCAGAGGGGGGGAATCATAGCTGGCGAATTAGAGGAGGGGAATCAGAGTTGGGGAATCAGAGGTGGGGAATCAGATATGTGGAAACAGAGGCGGGGAATCAGAGGCGGGGAAACAGAGGCGGGGAATCATATATGGGGATTCAGAGGTGGGGAATCAGAGGTTGGGAATCAGAGGCAGGGAATCAGAGGCTGGGAATCAGAGGCAGGGAATCAGATGCGGGGAATCAGAGGTGTGGAATTAGATATGGGGAAACAGAGGCGGGGAATCAGAGGCGGGGAAACAGAGGCGGGGAATCAGATATGGGGAATCAGAGGTGGGGAATCAGAGCTGGGGAATCAGAGGCGGGGAATCAGAGCTGGGGAATCAGAGGCGGGGAATCAGAGTTGGGGAAGCAGAGGCTGGGAATCAGAGGTGGGGAAACAGAGGCGGGGAATCAGAGGCAGGGAAACAGAGGCGGGGAATCAGATATGGGGAATCAGAGGTGGGGAATCAGAGCTGGGGAATCAGAGGCGGGGAATCAAAGTTGGGGAATCAGAGGTGGGGAATCAGAGATGGGGAAACAGAGGCGGGGAATCAGAGGCGGGGAAACAGAGGCAGGGAATCAGAGGTGGGGAATCAGAGGTTGGCAATCAGAGGCAGGGAATCAGAGGCGGGGAATCAGAGGCAGGGAATCAGATGTGCGGAATCAGAGATGGGGAATCAGAGGCAGGGAATCAGCGGCGGGGAAAATCAGAGTCCGGGAATCAGAGGCAAGAAATGAGAGGCCGGGAATCAGAGGGCAGGAATCAGAGGCCGGGAAACAGAGGTGGGGAATCAGAGGCCGGGAATTATAGATGGCGAATAAGAGGTGGGGAATCAGCGGTGGTTAATCAGACGCGGGGATTCAGATGTTGTAATTCAGAGATGGGGAATCAGAGGCGGGGAATCAGAGGCGCGGAAACAGAGGTGGGGAATCAGATATGGGGAATCAGAGGTGGGGAATAAGAGGCCAGGAATCAGAAGCCAGGAATCAGAGGACGGGAATCAGAGGTGGGGAATCAGAGGCCGGGAATCAGAGATGGGGAATCAGAGGTGGTGAATCAGAGATGGGGAATCAGAGGAAGGGACTCAGAGGCGGGGAATCAGATGCGGGGAATCAGTGGCGGGGAATCAGAGCTCGGGAATCAGAGTCGGGGAATCAGAGATGGCGAATCAGAGGCGGGGAATCAGAGATAGGGAATCAGAGGTGGGGAATCAGAGGCGGGGAAAGAGAGGCGGGGAGTCAGATATGGGGAATCAGAGGCGGGGAATCAGAGGTGGGGAAACAGAGGCGGTGAATCAGATATGGGGAATCAGAGGTGGCGAATCAGAGGTAGAGAATCAGAGATGGGGAAGCAGAGGTGGGGAATCAGATGCGATGAATTAGAGATGGGGAATCAGAGGCGGGGTATCAGAGGTGCCAATCAGAGGCGGGGAAACAGAGGCGGGGAATCAGATATGGGGAAACAGAGGTGGGGAATCATAGGCAGGGAAACAGAGGCGGGGAATCAGATATGGGGAATCAGAGGTGGTGAATTAGAAGTTGCGAATCAGAGGCAGGGAATCAGAGGCGGGGAATCAGAGGCGGGGAATCAGAGGCAGGGAATCGTAGGTGCGGAATCAGAGATGGGGAATCAGAGGTGGTGAATCAGAGATGGGGAATCAGAGGCAGGGAATCAGATGTGCAGAATCAGAGATGGGGAATCAGAGGCAGGGAATCAGAATCAGAAGCGGGGAATCAGAGGCCGGGAATCAGAGGCCGGGAATCAGATGCTGGGAATAAGAGGCCGTGAATCAGAGGTGGGGAATCAGAGTCCGGGAATCAGAGATGGGGATTCAGAGGCGGGGAATGAGATATGGAGAATCAGAGGCGGGGAATCAGAGGCGGGGAAACAGAGGTGGTGAATCAGATATGGGGAATCAGAGGTGGCGAATCAAAGGCGGTGAATCAGAGATGGGGAATCAGAGGCGGGGAATCAGAGGCAGGGAATCAGATGCGGGGAATCAGGGCGGCGAATCAGAGCTGGCGAATCAGAGGCAGGGAATCAGAGGTGGGCAATCAGAGCCGGGGAATCAGATATGGGGAAACAGAGGCGGGGAATCAGATATGGGGAATCAGAGGTGGGGAATCAGAGGTTGTGAATCAGAGATGGGGAATCAAGGCGGGGAATCAGAGGCAGGGAATCAGATGCGGGGAATCAGAGGCGGGGATTCAGAGCTGGGGAATCAGAGGCGGGGAATCAGAATTTGGGAATCAGAGGCAGGGAATCAGATATGGGGAATCAGAGGCAGGGAATCAGAGGCGGGGAAACAGAGGCGGGGAATCAGATATGGGGAATCAGAGGTGGGGAATCAGGGGCAGGGAATCAGTGGCAGGGAATCAGAGGCGGGGAATCAGAGGCGGGGAATCAGAGGCAGGGAATCAGACACGGGGAATCAGAGGCGGGGAATCAGAGATGGGGAATCAGAGGCGGGTTATCAGAGGCAGCGAATCGGACGCCGGGTATCAGAGGCGGGGAATCAGAGCTGGGGAATCAGAGGCGGGGAATCAGAGTTGGGGAATCAGAGGCGGGGAATCAGATATGGGGAAATAGAGGCGGGGAATCAGATATGGGGAATCAGAGGTGGGGAATCAGAGGTTGGGAATCAGAGGCTGGGAATCAGAGGGGGGGAACAGAGGCTGGGAATAAGATATGGGGGAATCAGAGGCGGGGAATCAGGGGCGGGGAATCAGTGGCAGGGAAACAGAGGTGGGGAATCAGAGGCCGGGAAACAGAGGTGGGGAATCAGAGGCCGGGAATTATAGATGGGGAATAAGAGGTGGGGAATCAGCGGTGGTGAATCAGAGGTGGGGAATCAGCGGTGGTGAATCAGACGCGGGGATTCAGAGGTTGTAATTCAGAGATGGGGAATCAGAGGCGGGGAATCAGAGGCGCGGAAACAGAGGTGGGGAATCAGATATGGGGAATCAGAGGTGGGGAATAAGAGGCCAGGAATCAGAAGCGAGGAATCAGAGGCCGGGAATCAGAGGTGGGGAATCAGAGGCCGGGAATCAGAGATGGGGAAACAGAGGTGGTGAATCAGAGATGGGTAATCAGAGGAAGGGACTCAGACGCGGGGAATCAGATGCGGGGAATCAGTGGCGGGGAATCAGAGCTCGGGAATCAGAGTCGGGGAATCAGAGATGGCGAATCAGAGGCGGGGAATCAGAGATAGGGAATCAGAGGTGGGGAATCAGAGGCGGGGAAAGAGAGGCGGGGAGTCAGATATGGGGAATCAGAGGCGGGGAATCAGAGGTGGGGAAACAGAGGCGGTGAATCAGATATGGGGAATCAGAGGTGGCGAATCAGAGGTAGAGAATCAGAGATGGGGAAGCAGAGGTGGGGAATCAGATGCGATGAATTAGAGATGGGGAATCAGAGGCGGGGTATCAGAGGTGCCAATCAGAGGCGGGGAAACAGAGGCGGGGAATCAGATATGGGGAAACAGAGGTGGGGAATCATAGGCAGGGAAACAGAGGCGGGGAATCAGATATGGGGAATCAGAGGTGGGGAATAAGAGGTTGCGAATCAGAGGCAGGGAATCAGAGGCGGGGAATCAGAGGCGGGGAATCAGAGGCAGGGAATCGTAGGTGCGGAATCAGAGATGGGGAATCAGAGGTGGTGAATCAGAGATGGGGAATCAGAGGCGGGGAATCAGAGGCAGGGAATCAGACACGGGGAATCAGAGGCGGGGAATCATAGCTGGCGAATCAGAGGAGGGGAATCAGAGGTGGGGAATCAGAGGCGAGGAATCAGATATGGGGAATCAGAGGTGGCGAATCAGAGGCGGGGAAACAGAGGCCGGGAATCAGATATGTTGTATCAGAGGTGGGGAATCAGAGGCGGGAAATCAGAGTTGGGGAATCAGAGTCCGGGAATCAGAGATGGGGAATCAGAGGCGGGGCATCAAATATGGGGAATCAGAGGCGGGGAATCAGAGGCGGGGAAACAGAGGTGGCGAATCAGATATGGGGAATCAGAGGTGGCGAATCAGAGGTTGAGAATCAGAGATGGGGAAGCAGAGGTGGGGAATCAGATGTGATGAATTAGAGATGGGGAATCAGAGGCGGGGTATCAGAGGCGGCCAATCAGAGGCGGGGAAACAGAGGAGGGGAATCAGATATGGGGAATCAGAGGTGGGGAATCAGGGGCGGGGAATCAGTGGCAGGGATTCAGAGGCCGGGAATCAGAGGCGGGGAATCAGAGCTGGGGAATCAGAGGCGGGGAATCAGAGTTGGGGAATCAGAGGAGGGGAATCAGATATGGGGAAACAGAGGCCGGGAATCAGAGGCAGGGAAACAGAGGCGGGGAATCAGATATGGGGAATCAGAGGTGGGGAATTAGTGGTTGCGAATCAGAGGCAGGGAATCAGAGGCGGGGAATCAGAGGCAGGGAATCGGATGTGCGGTATCAGAGATGGGGAATCAGAGGTGGGGAATCAGAGGTGTTGAATCAGAGAAGGGGAATCAGAGGCAGGGAATCAGAGGCAGGGAATCAGACGCAGGGAATCAGAGGCGGGGAATCATTGCTGGCGAATTAGAGGAGGGGAATCAGAGTTGGGGAATCAGAGGCGGGGAATCAGATATGGGGAAACAGAGGCGGGGAATCAGAGGCGGGGAAACAGAGGCGGGGAATCAGATATGCGGATTCAGAGGTGGGGAATCAGAGGTTGGGAATCAGAGGCAGGGAATCAGAGGCGGGGAATCAGAGGCAGGGAATCAGATGCGGGGAATCAGAGGCGGGGAATCAGAGCTGGGGAATCAGAGGCGGGGAATCAGAGTTGGGGAATCAGAGGCATGGAATTAGATATGCGGAAACTGAGGCGGGGAATCAGAGGCGGGGAATCAGATATGGGGAATCAGAGGTGGGGAATCAGAGGCAGGGAATCAGATGTGTGGAATCAGAGATGGGGAATCAAAGGCGGGGAATGAGATATGGGGAATCAGAGGCGGGGAATCAGAGGCGGGGATACAGAGGCGGGGAAACAGAGGCGGAGAATCAGAGGCGGGGAATCAGATTTGGGGAATCAGAGGAGGGGAATCAGAGTTGGGGAAGCAGAGGCTGGGATTCAGAGGCGGGGAAACAGAGGCGGGGAATCAGAGGCAGGGAATCAGAGGCAGGGAATCAGATATGGGGAATCAGAGGCGGGGAAACAGAGGCGGTGAATCAGATATTGGGAATCAGAGGTGGCGATCAGAGGTAGAGAATCAGAGATGGGGAAGCAGAGGTGGGGAATCAGATGTGATGAATTAGAAATGGGGAATCAGGGGCGGGGTATCAGATGTGCCAATCAGAGGCGGGGAAACAGAGGAGGGGAATCAGATATGGGGAAACAGAGGCGGGGAATCAGAGGCAGGGAAACAGAGGCGGAGAATCAGATATGGGGAATCAGAGGTGGGGAATTGGAGGTTGCGAATCAGAGGCAGGGAATCAGAGGCGGGGAATCAGAGGCGGGGAATCAGAGGCAGGGAATCGGATGTGCGGAATCAGAGATGGGGAATCCGAGGTGGGGAATCAGAGGTGGTGAATCAGAGATGGGGAATCAGAGGCGGGGAATCAGAGGCAGGGAATCAGAAACGGGGAATCAGAGGCGGGGAATCATAGCTGGCGAATCAGAGGAGGGGAATCAGAGGTGGGGAATCAGAGGCGGGGAGTCAGATATGGGGAATCAGAGGTGGGGAATCAGAGGCGGTGAAACAGAGGCCGGAAATCAGATATGTTGTATCAGAGGTGGGGAATCAGAGGCGGGAAATCAGAGCTGGGGAATCAGAGGCGGGGAATCAGAGTTGGGGAATCAGAGTCCGGGAATCAGAGATGGGGAATCAGAGGCGGGGAATCAAATATGGGGAATCAGAGGCGTGGAATCAGAGGCGGGGAAACAGAGGCGGTGAATCAGATATGGGGAATCAGAGGTGGCGAATAAGAGGTAGAGAATCAGAGATGTGGAAGCAGAGGTGGGGAATCAGATGTGATGAATTAGAGATGGGGAATCAGAGGCGGGGTATCAGAGGCGGCCAATCAGAGGCGGGGAAACAGAGGCGGGGAATCAGATATGGGGAATCAGAGGTGGGGAATCAGGGGCAGGGAATCAGTGGCAGGGAATCAGAGGCCGGGAATCAGAGGCGGGGAATCAGAGGTGGGGAATCAGAGGCGGGGAATCAGAGTTGGGGAATCAGAGGAGGGGAATCAGATATGGGGAAACAGAGGCCGGGAAACAGAGGCAGGGAAACAGAGGCGGGGAATCAGATATGGGGAATCAGAGCTGGGGAATCAGAGGCGGGGAATCAGAGGCAGGGAATCAGAGGCAGGGAATCGTATGTGAGGAATCAGAGATGGGGAATCAGAGGTGGGGAATCAGAGGTGGTGAATCAGAGAAGGGGAATCAGAGGCGGGGAATCAGAGGCAGGGAATCAGATGTGCAGAATCAGAGATGGGGAATCAGACACGGGGATTCAGAGGTTGTAATTCAGAGATGGGGAATCAGAGGCGGGGAATCAGAGGCGTGGAAACAGAGGTGGGGAATCAGATATGGGGAATCAGAGGTGGGGAATAAGAGGCCAGGAATCAGAAGGCATGAATTAGAGGCCGGGAATCAGAGGTGGGGAATCAGAGGCCGGGAATCAGAGATGGGGAATCAGAGGTGGTGAATCAGAGATGGGGAATCAGAGGAAGGGACTCAGAGGCGGGGAATCAGATGCGGGGAATCAGTGGCGGGGAATCAGAGCTCAGGAATCAGAGTCGGGGAATCAGAGATGGCGAATCAGAGGCGGGGAATCAGAGATAGGGAATCAGAGGTGGGGAATCAGAGGCGGGGAAACAGAGGCGGGGAGTCAGATATGGGGAATCAGAGGCGGGGAATCAGAGGCGGGGAAACAGAGGCGGTGAATCAGATATGGGGAATCAGAGGTGGCGAATCAGAGGTAGAGAATCAGAGATGGGGAAGCAGAGGTGGGGAATCAGATGTGATGAATTAGAGATGGGGAATCAGAGGCTGGGTATCAGAGGCGGCCAATCAGAGGCGTGGAAACAGAGGCTGGGAATCAGATATGGGGAATCAGAGGTGGGGAATCAGGGGCGGGGAATCAGTGGCAGGGAATCAGAGGCCGGGAATCAAAGGTGGGGAATCAGAGCTGGGGAATCAGAGGCGGGGAATCAGAGTTGGGGTATCAGAGATGGGGAATCAGAGTTGGGGATTCAGAGGTGGTAAATCAGAGAAGGGGAATCAGAGGCAGGGAATCAGATGCGGGGAATCAGAGGCGGGGAAACAGAGCTGGGGAATCAGAGGCGGGGAATCAGAGTTGGGGAATCAGAGGCGTGGAATTAGATATGGGGAAACAGAGGCGGGGAATCAGAGGCGGGGTAACAGAGGCGGGGAATCAGATATGGGGAATCAGAGGTAGGGATTCAGAGGCAGGGAATGAGATGTGCAGAATCAGAGATGGGGAATCAGAGGCGGGGAATGAGATATGGGGAATCAGAGGCGGGTAATCAGAGGCGGGGATACAGAGGCAGGGAATCGAATGTGCGGAATCAGAGATGGGGAATCAGAGGTGGGGAATCAGAGGTGGTGAATCAGAGAAGGGGATTCAGAGGCGCGGAATCAGAGGCAGGGAATCAGATATGGGGAAACAGAGGCGGAGAATCAGAGGCGGGGAAACAGAGACCGGGAATCAGATATGGGGATTCAGAGGTGGGGAATCAGAGGTTGGGAATCAGAGGCGGGGAATCAGAGTTGGGGAATCAGAGGTGGGGAATCAGATATGGGGAAACAGAGGCGGGGAATCAGAGGCGGGGAAACAGAGGCGGGGAATCAGATATGGGGAATCAGAGGTGGGGAATCAGAGATTGGCAATCAGAGGCAGGGAATCAGAGGCGGGGAATCAGAGGCAGGGAATCAGATGTGCAGAATCAGAGATGGGGAATCAGACGCGGGGAATCAGAGTTGGGGAAGCAGAGGCTGGGAATCAGAGGTGGGGAAACAGAGGCGGGGAATCAGAGGCAGGGAAACAGAGGCGGGGAATCAGATATGGGGAATCAGAGGTGGGGAATCAGAGCTGGGGAATCAGAGGCGGGGAATCAAAGTTGGGGAATCAGAGGTGGGGAATCAGAGATGGGGAAACAGAGGCGGGGAATCAGAGGCGGGGAAACAGAGGCAGGGAATCAGAGGTGGGGAATCAGAGGTTGGCAATCAGAGGCAGGGAATCAGAGGCGGGGAATCAGAGGCAGGGAATCAGATGTGCGGAATCAGAGATGGGGAATCAGAGGCAGGGAATCAGCGGCGGGGAAAATCAGAGTCCGGGAATCAGAGGCAAGAAATGAGAGGCCGGGAATCAGAGGGCAGGAATCAGAGGCCGGGAAACAGAGGTGGGGAATCAGAGGCCGGGAATTATAGATGGCGAATAAGAGGTGGGGAATCAGCGGTGGTGAATCAGACGCGGGGATTCAGATGTTGTAATTCAGAGATGGGGAATCAGAGGCGGGGAATCAGAGGCGCGGAAACAGAGGTGGGGAATCAGATATGGGGAATCAGAGGTGGGGAATAAGAGGCCAGGAATCAGAAGCCAGGAATCAGAGGACGGGAATCAGAGGTGGGGAATCAGAGGCCGGGAATCAGAGATGGGGAATCAGAGGTGGTGAATCAGAGATGGGGAATCAGAGGAAGGGACTCAGAGGCGGGGAATCAGATGCGGGGAATCAGTGGCGGGGAATCAGAGCTCGGGAATCAGAGTCGGGGAATCAGAGATGGCGAATCAGAGGCGGGGAATCAGAGATAGGGAATCAGAGGTGGGGAATCAGAGGCGGGGAAAGAGAGGCGGGGAGTCAGATATGGGGAATCAGAGGCGGGGAATCAGAGGTGGGGAAACAGAGGCGGTGAATCAGATATGGGGAATCAGAGGTGGCGAATCAGAGGTAGAGAATCAGAGATGGGGAAGCAGAGGTGGGGAATCAGATGCGATGAATTAGAGATGGGGAATCAGAGGCGGGGTATCAGAGGTGCCAATCAGAGGCGGGGAAACAGAGGCGGGGAATCAGATATGGGGAAACAGAGGTGGGGAATCATAGGCAGGGAAACAGAGGCGGGGAATCAGATATGGGGAATCAGAGGTGGTGAATTAGAAGTTGCGAATCAGAGGCAGGGAATCAGAGGCGGGGAATCAGAGGCGGGGAATCAGAGGCAGGGAATCGTAGGTGCGGAATCAGAGATGGGGAATCAGAGGTGGTGAATCAGAGATGGGGAATCAGAGGCAGGGAATCAGATGTGCAGAATCAGAGATGGGGAATCAGAGGCAGGGAATCAGAATCAGAAGCGGGGAATCAGAGGCCGGGAATCAGAGGCCGGGAATCAGATGCTGGGAATAAGAGGCCGTGAATCAGAGGTGGGGAATCAGAGTCCGGGAATCAGAGATGGGGATTCAGAGGCGGGGAATGAGATATGGAGAATCAGAGGCGGGGAATCAGAGGCGGGGAAACAGAGGTGGTGAATCAGATATGGGGAATCAGAGGTGGCGAATCAAAGGCGGTGAATCAGAGATGGGGAATCAGAGGCGGGGAATCAGAGGCAGGGAATCAGATGCGGGGAATCAGGGCGGCGAATCAGAGCTGGCGAATCAGAGGCAGGGAATCAGAGGTGGGCAATCAGAGCCGGGGAATCAGATATGGGGAAACAGAGGCGGGGAATCAGATATGGGGAATCAGAGGTGGGGAATCAGAGGTTGTGAATCAGAGATGGGGAATCAAGGCGGGGAATCAGAGGCAGGGAATCAGATGCGGGGAATCAGAGGCGGGGATTCAGAGCTGGGGAATCAGAGGCGGGGAATCAGAATTTGGGAATCAGAGGCAGGGAATCAGATATGGGGAATCAGAGGCAGGGAATCAGAGGCGGGGAAACAGAGGCGGGGAATCAGATATGGGGAATCAGAGGTGGGGAATCAGGGGCAGGGAATCAGTGGCAGGGAATCAGAGGCGGGGAATCAGAGGCGGGGAATCAGAGGCAGGGAATCAGACACGGGGAATCAGAGGCGGGGAATCAGAGATGGGGAATCAGAGGCGGGGAATCAGAGGCAGCGAATCGGACGCCGGGTATCAGAGGCGGGGAATCAGAGCTGGGGAATCAGAGGCGGGGAATCAGAGTTGGGGAATCAGAGGCGGGGAATCAGATATGGGGAAATAGAGGCGGGGAATCAGATATGGGGAATCAGAGGTGGGGAATCAGAGGTTGGGAATCAGAGGCTGGGAATCAGAGGGGGGGAACAGAGGCTGGGAATAAGATATGGGGGAATCAGAGGCGGGGAATCAGGGGCGGGGAATCAGTGGCAGGGAAACAGAGGTGGGGAATCAGAGGCCGGGAAACAGAGGTGGGGAATCAGAGGCCGGGAATTATAGATGGGGAATAAGAGGTGGGGAATCAGCGGTGGTGAATCAGAGGTGGGGAATCAGCGGTGGTGAATCAGACGCGGGGATTCAGAGGTTGTAATTCAGAGATGGGGAATCAGAGGCGGGGAATCAGAGGCGCGGAAACAGAGGTGGGGAATCAGATATGGGGAATCAGAGGTGGGGAATAAGAGGCCAGGAATCAGAAGCGAGGAATCAGAGGCCGGGAATCAGAGGTGGGGAATCAGAGGCCGGGAATCAGAGATGGGGAAACAGAGGTGGTGAATCAGAGATGGGTAATCAGAGGAAGGGACTCAGACGCGGGGAATCAGATGCGGGGAATCAGTGGCGGGGAATCAGAGCTCGGGAATCAGAGTCGGGGAATCAGAGATGGCGAATCAGAGGCGGGGAATCAGAGATAGGGAATCAGAGGTGGGGAATCAGAGGCGGGGAAAGAGAGGCGGGGAGTCAGATATGGGGAATCAGAGGCGGGGAATCAGAGGTGGGGAAACAGAGGCGGTGAATCAGATATGGGGAATCAGAGGTGGCGAATCAGAGGTAGAGAATCAGAGATGGGGAAGCAGAGGTGGGGAATCAGATGCGATGAATTAGAGATGGGGAATCAGAGGCGGGGTATCAGAGGTGCCAATCAGAGGCGGGGAAACAGAGGCGGGGAATCAGATATGGGGAAACAGAGGTGGGGAATCATAGGCAGGGAAACAGAGGCGGGGAATCAGATATGGGGAATCAGAGGTGGTGAATTAGAAGTTGCGAATCAGAGGCAGGGAATCAGAGGCGGGGAATCAGAGGCGGGGAATCAGAGGCAGGGAATCGTAGGTGCGGAATCAGAGATGGGGAATCAGAGGTGGTGAATCAGAGATGGGGAATCAGAGGCAGGGAATCAGATGTGCAGAATCAGAGATGGGGAATCAGAGGCAGGGAATCAGAATCAGAAGCGGGGAATCAGAGGCCGGGAATCAGAGGCCGGGAATCAGATGCTGGGAATAAGAGGCCGTGAATCAGAGGTGGGGAATCAGAGTCCGGGAATCAGAGATGGGGATTCAGAGGCGGGGAATGAGATATGGAGAATCAGAGGCGGGGAATCAGAGGCGGGGAAACAGAGGTGGTGAATCAGATATGGGGAATCAGAGGTGGCGAATCAAAGGCGGTGAATCAGAGATGGGGAATCAGAGGCGGGGAATCAGAGGCAGGGAATCAGATGCGGGGAATCAGGGCGGCGAATCAGAGCTGGCGAATCAGAGGCAGGGAATCAGAGGTGGGCAATCAGAGCCGGGGAATCAGATATGGGGAAACAGAGGCGGGGAATCAGATATGGGGAATCAGAGGTGGGGAATCAGAGGTTGTGAATCAGAGATGGGGAATCAAGGCGGGGAATCAGAGGCAGGGAATCAGATGCGGGGAATCAGAGGCGGGGATTCAGAGCTGGGGAATCAGAGGCGGGGAATCAGAATTTGGGAATCAGAGGCAGGGAATCAGATATGGGGAATCAGAGGCAGGGAATCAGAGGCGGGGAAACAGAGGCGGGGAATCAGATATGGGGAATCAGAGGTGGGGAATCAGGGGCAGGGAATCAGTGGCAGGGAATCAGAGGCGGGGAATCAGAGGCGGGGAATCAGAGGCAGGGAATCAGACACGGGGAATCAGAGGCGGGGAATCAGAGATGGGGAATCAGAGGCGGGGAATCAGAGGCAGCGAATCGGACGCCGGGTATCAGAGGCGGGGAATCAGAGCTGGGGAATCAGAGGTGGGGAATCAGAGGTTGGGAATCAGAGGCTGGGAATCAGAGGGGGGGAACAGAGGCTGGGAATAAGATATGGGGGAATCAGAGGCGGGGAATCAGGGGCGGGGAATCAGTGGCAGGGAAACAGAGGTGGGGAATCAGAGGCCGGGAAACAGAGGTGGGGAATCAGAGGCCGGGAATTATAGATGGGGAATAAGAGGTGGGGAATCAGCGGTGGTGAATCAGAGGTGGGGAATCAGCGGTGGTGAATCAGACGCGGGGATTCAGAGGTTGTAATTCAGAGATGGGGAATCAGAGGCGGGGAATCAGAGGCGCGGAAACAGAGGTGGGGAATCAGATATGGGGAATCAGAGGTGGGGAATAAGAGGCCAGGAATCAGAAGCGAGGAATCAGAGGCCGGGAATCAGAGGTGGGGAATCAGAGGCCGGGAATCAGAGATGGGGAAACAGAGGTGGTGAATCAGAGATGGGTAATCAGAGGAAGGGACTCAGACGCGGGGAATCAGATGCGGGGAATCAGTGGCGGGGAATCAGAGCTCGGGAATCAGAGTCGGGGAATCAGAGATGGCGAATCAGAGGCGGGGAATCAGAGATAGGGAATCAGAGGTGGGGAATCAGAGGCGGGGAAAGAGAGGCGGGGAGTCAGATATGGGGAATCAGAGGCGGGGAATCAGAGGTGGGGAAACAGAGGCGGTGAATCAGATATGGGGAATCAGAGGTGGCGAATCAGAGGTAGAGAATCAGAGATGGGGAAGCAGAGGTGGGGAATCAGATGCGATGAATTAGAGATGGGGAATCAGAGGCGGGGTATCAGAGGTGCCAATCAGAGGCGGGGAAACAGAGGCGGGGAATCAGATATGAGGAAACAGAGGTGGGGAATCATAGGCAGGGAAACAGAGGCGGGGAATCAGATATGGGGAATCAGAGGTGGGGAATAAGAGGTTGCGAATCAGAGGCAGGGAATCAGAGGCGGGGAATCAGAGGCGGGGAATCAGAGGCAGGGAATCGTAGGTGCGGAATCAGAGATGGGGAATCAGAGGTGGTGAATCAGAGATGGGGAATCAGAGGCGGGGAATCAGAGGCAGGGAATCAGACACGGGGAATCAGAGGCGGGGAATCATAGCTGGCGAATCAGAGGAGGGGAATCAGAGGTGGGGAATCAGAGGCGGGGAATCAGATATGGGGAATCAGAGGTGGCGAATCAGAGGCGGGGAAACAGAGGCCGGGAATCAGATATGTTGTATCAGAGGTGGGGAATCAGAGGCGGGAAATCAGAGTTGGGGAATCAGAGTCCGGGAATCAGAGATGGGGAATCAGAGGCGGGGCATCAAATATGGGGAATCAGAGGCGGGGAATCAGAGGCGGGGAAACAGAGGTGGCGAATCAGATATGGGGAATCAGAGGTGGCGAATCAGAGGTTGAGAATCAGAGATGGGGAAGCAGAGGTGGGGAATCAGATGTGATGAATTAGAGATGGGGAATCAGAGGCGGGGTATCAGAGGCGGCCAATCAGAGGCGGGGAAACAGAGGAGGGGAATCAGATATGGGGAATCAGAGGTGGGGAATCAGGGGCGGGGAATCAGTGGCAGGGATTCAGAGGCCGGGAATCAGAGGCGGGGAATCAGAGCTGGGGAATCAGAGGCGGGGAATCAGAGTTGGGGAATCAGAGGAGGGGAATCAGATATGGGGAAACAGAGGCCGGGAATCAGAGGCAGGGAAACAGAGGCGGGGAATCAGATATGGGGAATCAGAGGTGGGGAATTAGTGGTTGCGAATCAGAGGCAGGGAATCAGAGGCGGGGAATCAGAGGCAGGGAATCGGATGTGCGGTATCAGAGATGGGGAATCAGAGGTGGGGAATCAGAGGTGTTGAATCAGAGAAGGGGAATCAGAGGCAGGGAATCAGAGGCAGGGAATCAGACGCAGGGAATCAGAGGCGGGGAATCATTGCTGGCGAATTAGAGGAGGGGAATCAGAGTTGGGGAATCAGAGGCGGGGAATCAGATATGGGGAAACAGAGGCGGGGAATCAGAGGCGGGGAAACAGAGGCGGGGAATCAGATATGCGGATTCAGAGGTGGGGAATCAGAGGTTGGGAATCAGAGGCAGGGAATCAGAGGCGGGGAATCAGAGGCAGGGAATCAGATGCGGGGAATCAGAGGCGGGGAATCAGAGCTGGGGAATCAGAGGCGGGGAATCAGAGTTGGGGAATCAGAGGCATGGAATTAGATATGCGGAAACTGAGGCGGGGAATCAGAGGCGGGGAATCAGATATGGGGAATCAGAGGTGGGGAATCAGAGGCAGGGAATCAGATGTGTGGAATCAGAGATGGGGAATCAAAGGCGGGGAATGAGATATGGGGAATCAGAGGCGGGGAATCAGAGGCGGGGATACAGAGGCGGGGAAACAGAGGCGGAGAATCAGAGGCGGGGAATCAGATTTGGGGAATCAGAGGAGGGGAATCAGAGTTGGGGAAGCAGAGGCTGGGATTCAGAGGCGGGGAAACAGAGGCGGGGAATCAGAGGCAGGGAATCAGAGGCAGGGAATCAGATATGGGGAATCAGAGGCGGGGAAACAGAGGCGGTGAATCAGATATTGGGAATCAGAGGTGGCGATCAGAGGTAGAGAATCAGAGATGGGGAAGCAGAGGTGGGGAATCAGATGTGATGAATTAGAAATGGGGAATCAGGGGCGGGGTATCAGATGTGCCAATCAGAGGCGGGGAAACAGAGGAGGGGAATCAGATATGGGGAAACAGAGGCGGGGAATCAGAGGCAGGGAAACAGAGGCGGAGAATCAGATATGGGGAATCAGAGGTGGGGAATTGGAGGTTGCGAATCAGAGGCAGGGAATCAGAGGCGGGGAATCAGAGGCGGGGAATCAGAGGCAGGGAATCGGATGTGCGGAATCAGAGATGGGGAATCCGAGGTGGGGAATCAGAGGTGGTGAATCAGAGATGGGGAATCAGAGGCGGGGAATCAGAGGCAGGGAATCAGAAACGGGGAATCAGAGGCGGGGAATCATAGCTGGCGAATCAGAGGAGGGGAATCAGAGGTGGGGAATCAGAGGCGGGGAGTCAGATATGGGGAATCAGAGGTGGGGAATCAGAGGCGGTGAAACAGAGGCCGGAAATCAGATATGTTGTATCAGAGGTGGGGAATCAGAGGCGGGAAATCAGAGCTGGGGAATCAGAGGCGGGGAATCAGAGTTGGGGAATCAGAGTCCGGGAATCAGAGATGGGGAATCAGAGGCGGGGAATCAAATATGGGGAATCAGAGGCGTGGAATCAGAGGCGGGGAAACAGAGGCGGTGAATCAGATATGGGGAATCAGAGGTGGCGAATAAGAGGTAGAGAATCAGAGATGTGGAAGCAGAGGTGGGGAATCAGATGTGATGAATTAGAGATGGGGAATCAGAGGCGGGGTATCAGAGGCGGCCAATCAGAGGCGGGGAAACAGAGGCGGGGAATCAGATATGGGGAATCAGAGGTGGGGAATCAGGGGCAGGGAATCAGTGGCAGGGAATCAGAGGCCGGGAATCAGAGGCGGGGAATCAGAGGTGGGGAATCAGAGGCGGGGAATCAGAGTTGGGGAATCAGAGGAGGGGAATCAGATATGGGGAAACAGAGGCCGGGAAACAGAGGCAGGGAAACAGAGGCGGGGAATCAGATATGGGGAATCAGAGCTGGTGAATCAGAGGCGGGGAATCAGAGGCAGGGAATCAGAGGCAGGGAATCGTATGTGAGGAATCAGAGATGGGGAATCAGAGGTGGGGAATCAGAGGTGGTGAATCAGAGAAGGGGAATCAGAGGCGGGGAATCAGAGGCAGGGAATCAGATGTGCAGAATCAGAGATGGGGAATCAGACGCGGGGATTCAGAGGTTGTAATTCAGAGATGGGGAATCAGAGGCGGGGAATCAGAGGCGTGGAAACAGAGGTGGGGAATCAGATATGGGGAATCAGAGGTGGGGAATAAGAGGCCAGGAATCAGAAGGCATGAATTAGAGGCCGGGAATCAGAGGTGGGGAATCAGAGGCCGGGAATCAGAGATGGGGAATCAGAGGTGGTGAATCAGAGATGGGGAATCAGAGGAAGGGACTCAGAGGCGGGGAATCAGATGCGGGGAATCAGTGGCGGGGAATCAGAGCTCAGGAATCAGAGTCGGGGAATCAGAGATGGCGAATCAGAGGCGGGGAATCAGAGATAGGGAATCAGAGGTGGGGAATCAGAGGCGGGGAAACAGAGGCGGGGAGTCAGATATGGGGAATCAGAGGCGGGGAATCAGAGGCGGGGAAACAGAGGCGGTGAATCAGATATGGGGAATCAGAGGTGGCGAATCAGAGGTAGAGAATCAGAGATGGGGAAGCAGAGGTGGGGAATCAGATGTGATGAATTAGAGATGGGGAATCAGAGGCGGGGTATCAGAGGCGGCCAATCAGAGGCGTGGAAACAGAGGCTGGGAATCAGATATGGGGAATCAGAGGTGGGGAATCAGGGGCGGGGAATCAGTGGCAGGGAATCAGAGGCCGGGAATCAAAGGCGGGGAATCAGAGCTGGGGAATCAGAGGCGGGGAATCAGAGTTGGGGTATCAGAGATGGGGAATCAGAGTTGGGGATTCAGAGGTGGTAAATCAGAGAAGGGGAATCAGAGGCAGGGAATCAGATGCGGGGAATCAGAGGCGGGGAAACAGAGCTGGGGAATCAGAGGCGGGGAATCAGAGTTGGGGAATCAGAGGCGTGGAATTAGATATGGGGAAACAGAGGCGGGGAATCAGAGGCGGGGAAACAGAGGCGGGGAATCAGATATGGGGAATCAGAGGTAGGGATTCAGAGGCAGGGAATGAGATGTGCAGAATCAGAGATGGGGAATCAGAGGCGGGGAATGAGATATGGGGAATCAGAGGCGGGTAATCAGAGGCGGGGATACAGAGGCAGGGAATCGAATGTGCGGAATCAGAGATGGGGAATCAGAGGTGGGGAATCAGAGGTGGTGAATCAGAGAAGGGGATTCAGAGGCGCGGAATCAGAGGCAGGGAATCAGATATGGGGAAACAGAGGCGGAGAATCAGAGGCGGGGAAACAGAGACCGGGAATCAGATATGGGGATTCAGAGGTGGGGAATCAGAGGTTGGGAATCAGAGGCGGGGAATCAGAGTTGGGGAATCAGAGGTGGGGAATCAGATATGGGGAAACAGAGGCGGGGAATCAGAGGCGGGGAAACAGAGGCGGGGAATCAGATATGGGGAATCAGAGGTGGGGAATCAGAGATTGGCAATCAGAGGCAGGGAATCAGAGGCGGGGAATCAGAGGCAGGGAATCAGATGTGCAGAATCAGAGATGGGGAATCAGACGCGGGGAATCAGAGTTGGGGAAGCAGAGGCTGGGAATCAGAGGTGGGGAAACAGAGGCGGGGAATCAGAGGCAGGGAAACAGAGGCGGGGAATCAGATATGGGGAATCAGAGGTGGGGAATCAGAGCTGGGGAATCAGAGGCGGGGAATCAAAGTTGGGGAATCAGAGGTGGGGAATCAGAGATGGGGAAACAGAGGCGGGGAATCAGAGGCGGGGAAACAGAGGCAGGGAATCAGAGGTGGGGAATCAGAGGTTGGCAATCAGAGGCAGGGAATCAGAGGCGGGGAATCAGAGGCAGGGAATCAGATGTGCGGAATCAGAGATGGGGAATCAGAGGCAGGGAATCAGCGGCGGGGAAAATCAGAGTCCGGGAATCAGAGGCAAGAAATGAGAGGCCGGGAATCAGAGGGCAGGAATCAGAGGCCGGGAAACAGAGGTGGGGAATCAGAGGCCGGGAATTATAGATGGCGAATAAGAGGTGGGGAATCAGCGGTGGTGAATCAGACGCGGGGATTCAGATGTTGTAATTCAGAGATGGGGAATCAGAGGCGGGGAATCAGAGGCGCGGAAACAGAGGTGGGGAATCAGATATGGGGAATCAGAGGTGGGGAATAAGAGGCCAGGAATCAGAAGCCAGGAATCAGAGGACGGGAATCAGAGGTGGGGAATCAGAGGCCGGGAATCAGAGATGGGGAATCAGAGGTGGTGAATCAGAGATGGGGAATCAGAGGAAGGGACTCAGAGGCGGGGAATCAGATGCGGGGAATCAGTGGCGGGGAATCAGAGCTCGGGAATCAGAGTCGGGGAATCAGAGATGGCGAATCAGAGGCGGGGAATCAGAGATAGGGAATCAGAGGTGGGGAATCAGAGGCGGGGAAAGAGAGGCGGGGAGTCAGATATGGGGAATCAGAGGCGGGGAATCAGAGGTGGGGAAACAGAGGCGGTGAATCAGATATGGGGAATCAGAGGTGGCGAATCAGAGGTAGAGAATCAGAGATGGGGAAGCAGAGGTGGGGAATCAGATGCGATGAATTAGAGATGGGGAATCAGAGGCGGGGTATCAGAGGTGCCAATCAGAGGCGGGGAAACAGAGGCGGGGAATCAGATATGGGGAAACAGAGGTGGGGAATCATAGGCAGGGAAACAGAGGCGGGGAATCAGATATGGGGAATCAGAGGTGGTGAATTAGAAGTTGCGAATCAGAGGCAGGGAATCAGAGGCGGGGAATCAGAGGCGGGGAATCAGAGGCAGGGAATCGTAGGTGCGGAATCAGAGATGGGGAATCAGAGGTGGTGAATCAGAGATGGGGAATCAGAGGCAGGGAATCAGATGTGCAGAATCAGAGATGGGGAATCAGAGGCAGGGAATCAGAATCAGAAGCGGGGAATCAGAGGCCGGGAATCAGAGGCCGGGAATCAGATGCTGGGAATAAGAGGCCGTGAATCAGAGGTGGGGAATCAGAGTCCGGGAATCAGAGATGGGGATTCAGAGGCGGGGAATGAGATATGGAGAATCAGAGGCGGGGAATCAGAGGCGGGGAAACAGAGGTGGTGAATCAGATATGGGGAATCAGAGGTGGCGAATCAAAGGCGGTGAATCAGAGATGGGGAATCAGAGGCGGGGAATCAGAGGCAGGGAATCAGATGCGGGGAATCAGGGCGGCGAATCAGAGCTGGCGAATCAGAGGCAGGGAATCAGAGGTGGGCAATCAGAGCCGGGGAATCAGATATGGGGAAACAGAGGCGTGGAATCAGATATGGGGAATCAGAGGTGGGGAATCAGAGGTTGTGAATCAGAGATGGGGAATCAAGGCGGGGAATCAGAGGCAGGGAATCAGATGCGGGGAATCAGAGGCGGGGATTCAGAGCTGGGGAATCAGAGGCGGGGAATCAGAATTTGGGAATCAGAGGCAGGGAATCAGATATGGGGAATCAGAGGCAGGGAATCAGAGGCGGGGAAACAGAGGCGGGGAATCAGATATGGGGAATCAGAGGTGGGGAATCAGGGGCAGGGAATCAGTGTCAGGGAATCAGAGGCGGGGAATCAGAGGCGGGGAATCAGAGGCAGGGAATCAGACACGGGGAATCAGAGGCGGGGAATCAGAGATGGGGAATCAGAGGCGGGGAATCAGAGGCAGCGAATCGGACGCCGGGTATCAGAGGCGGGGAATCAGAGCTGGGGAATCAGAGGCGGGGAATCAGAGTTGGGGAATCAGAGGCGGGGAATCAGATATGGGGAAATAGAGGCGGGGAACCAGATATGGGGAATCAGAGGTGGGGAATCAGAGGTTGGGAATCAGAGGCTGGGAATCAGAGGGGGGGAACAGAGGCTGGGAATAAGATATGGGGGAATCAGAGGCGGGGAATCAGGGGCGGGGAATCAGTGGCAGGGAAACAGAGGTGGGGAATCAGAGGCCGGGAAACAGAGGTGGGGAATCAGAGGCCGGGAATTATAGATGGGGAATAAGAGGTGGGGAATCAGCGGTGGTGAATCAGAGGTGGGGAATCAGCGGTGGTGAATCAGACGCGGGGATTCAGAGGTTGTAATTCAGAGATGGGGAATCAGAGGCGGGGAATCAGAGGCGCGGAAACAGAGGTGGGGAATCAGATATGGGGAATCAGAGGTGGGGAATAAGAGGCCAGGAATCAGAAGCGAGGAATCAGAGGCCGGGAATCAGAGGTGGGGAATCAGAGGCCGGGAATCAGAGATGGGGAAACAGAGGTGGTGAATCAGAGATGGGTAATCAGAGGAAGGGACTCAGACGCGGGGAATCAGATGCGGGGAATCAGTGGCGGGGAATCAGAGCTCGGGAATCAGAGTCGGGGAATCAGAGATGGCGAATCAGAGGCGGGGAATCAGAGATAGGGAATCAGAGGTGGGGAATCAGAGGCGGGGAAAGAGAGGCGGGGAGTCAGATATGGGGAATCAGAGGCGGGGAATCAGAGGTGGGGAAACAGAGGCGGTGAATCAGATATGGGGAATCAGAGGTGGCGAATCAGAGGTAGAGAATCAGAGATGGGGAAGCAGAGGTGGGGAATCAGATGCGATGAATTAGAGATGGGGAATCAGAGGCGGGGTATCAGAGGTGCCAATCAGAGGCGGGGAAACAGAGGCGGGGAATCAGATATGGGGAAACAGAGGTGGGGAATCATAGGCAGGGAAACAGAGGCGGGGAATCAGATATGGGGAATCAGAGGTGGGGAATAAGAGGTTGCGAATCAGAGGCAGGGAATCAGAGGCGGGGAATCAGAGGCGGGGAATCAGAGGCAGGGAATCGTAGGTGCGGAATCAGAGATGGGGAATCAGAGGTGGTGAATCAGAGATGGGGAATCAGAGGCGGGGAATCAGAGGCAGGGAATCAGACACGGGGAATCAGAGGCGGGGAATCATAGCTGGCGAATCAGAGGAGGGGAATCAGAGGTGGGGAATCAGAGGCGGGGAATCAGATATGGGGAATCAGAGGTGGCGAATCAGAGGCGGGGAAACAGAGGCCGGGAATCAGATATGTTGTATCAGAGGTGGGGAATCAGAGGCGGGAAATCAGAGTTGGGGAATCAGAGTCCGGGAATCAGAGATGGGGAATCAGAGGCGGGGCATCAAATATGGGGAATCAGAGGCGGGGAATCAGAGGCGGGGAAACAGAGGTGGCGAATCAGATATGGGGAATCAGAGGTGGCGAATCAGAGGTTGAGAATCAGAGATGGGGAAGCAGAGGTGGGGAATCAGATGTGATGAATTAGAGATGGGGAATCAGAGGCGGGGTATCAGAGGCGGCCAATCAGAGGCGGGGAAACAGAGGAGGGGAATCAGATATGGGGAATCAGAGGTGGGGAATCAGGGGCGGGGAATCAGTGGCAGGGATTCAGAGGCCGGGAATCAGAGGCGGGGAATCAGAGCTGGGGAATCAGAGGCGGGGAATCAGAGTTGGGGAATCAGAGGAGGGGAATCAGATATGGGGAAACAGAGGCCGGGAATCAGAGGCAGGGAAACAGAGGCGGGGAATCAGATATGGGGAATCAGAGGTGGGGAATTAGTGGTTGCGAATCAGAGGCAGGGAATCAGAGGCGGGGAATCAGAGGCAGGGAATCGGATGTGCGGTATCAGAGATGGGGAATCAGAGGTGGGGAATCAGAGGTGTTGAATCAGAGAAGGGGAATCAGAGGCAGGGAATCAGAGGCAGGGAATCAGACGCAGGGAATCAGAGGCGGGGAATCATTGCTGGCGAATTAGAGGAGGGGAATCAGAGTTGGGGAATCAGAGGCGGGGAATCAGATATGGGGAAACAGAGGCGGGGAATCAGAGGCGGGGAAACAGAGGCGGGGAATCAGATATGCGGATTCAGAGGTGGGGAATCAGAGGTTGGGAATCAGAGGCAGGGAATCAGAGGCGGGGAATCAGAGGCAGGGAATCAGATGCGGGGAATCAGAGGCGGGGAATCAGAGCTGGGGAATCAGAGGCGGGGAATCAGAGTTGGGGAATCAGAGGCATGGAATTAGATATGCGGAAACTGAGGCGGGGAATAAGAGGCGGGGAATCAGATATGGGGAATCAGAGGTGGGGAATCAGAGGCAGGGAATCAGATGTGTGGAATCAGAGATGGGGAATCAAAGGCGGGGAATGAGATATGGGGAATCAGAGGCGGGGAATCAGAGGCGGGGATACAGAGGCGGGGAAACAGAGGCGGAGAATCAGAGGCGGGGAATCAGATTTGGGGAATCAGAGGAGGGGAATCAGAGTTGGGGAAGCAGAGGCTGGGATTCAGAGGCGGGGAAACAGAGGCGGGGAATCAGAGGCAGGGAATCAGAGGCAGGGAATCAGATATGGGGAATCAGAGGCGGGGAAACAGAGGCGGTGAATCAGATATTGGGAATCAGAGGTGGCGATCAGAGGTAGAGAATCAGAGATGGGGAAGCAGAGGTGGGGAATCAGATGTGATGAATTAGAAATGGGGAATCAGGGGCGGGGTATCAGATGTGCCAATCAGAGGCGGGGAAACAGAGGAGGGGAATCAGATATGGGGAAACAGAGGCGGGGAATCAGAGGCAGGGAAACAGAGGCGGAGAATCAGATATGGGGAATCAGAGGTGGGGAATTGGAGGTTGCGAATCAGAGGCAGGGAATCAGAGGCGGGGAATCAGAGGCGGGGAATCAGAGGCAGGTAATCGGATGTGCGGAATCAGAGATGGGGAATCCGAGGTGGGGAATCAGAGGTGGTGAATCAGAGATGGGGAATCAGAGGCGGGGAATCAGAGGCAGGGAATCAGAAACGGGGAATCAGAGGCGGGGAATCATAGCTGGCGAATCAGAGGAGGGGAATCAGAGGTGGGGAATCAGAGGCGGGGAGTCAGATATGGGGAATCAGAGGTGGGGAATCAGAGGCGGTGAAACAGAGGCCGGAAATCAGATATGTTGTATCAGAGGTGGGGAATCAGAGGCGGGAAATCAGAGCTGGGGAATCAGAGGCGGGGAATCAGAGTTGGGGAATCAGAGTCCGGGAATCAGAGATGGGGAATCAGAGGCGGGGAATCAAATATGGGGAATCAGAGGCGTGGAATCAGAGGCGGGGAAACAGAGGCGGTGAATCAGATATGGGGAATCAGAGGTGGCGAATAAGAGGTAGAGAATCAGAGATGTGGAAGCAGAGGTGGGGAATCAGATGTGATGAATTAGAGATGGGGAATCAGAGGCGGGGTATCAGAGGCGGCCAATCAGAGGCGGGGAAACAGAGGCGGGGAATCAGATATGGGGAATCAGAGGTGGGGAATCAGGGGCAGGGAATCAGTGGCAGGGAATCAGAGGCCGGGAATCAGAGGCGGGGAATCAGAGGTGGGGAATCAGAGGCGGGGAGTCAGAGTTGGGGAATCAGAGGAGGGGAATCAGATATGGGGAAACAGAGGCCGGGAAACAGAGGCAGGGAAACAGAGGCGGGGAATCAGATATGGGGAATCAGAGCTGGGGAATCAGAGGCGGGGAATCAGAGGCAGGGAATCAGAGGCAGGGAATCGTATGTGAGGAATCAGAGATGGGGAATCAGAGGTGGGGAATCAGAGGTGGTGAATCAGAGAAGGGGAATCAGAGGCGGGGAATCAGAGGCAGGGAATCAGATGTGCAGAATCAGAGATGGGGAATCAGACGCGGGGATTCAGAGGTTGTAATTCAGAGATGGGGAATCAGAGGCGGGGAATCAGAGGCGTGGAAACAGAGGTGGGGAATCAGATATGGGGAATCAGAGGTGGGGAATAAGAGGCCAGGAATCAGAAGGCATGAATTAGAGGCCGGGAATCAGAGGTGGGGAATCAGAGGCCGGGAATCAGAGATGGGGAATCAGAGGTGGTGAATCAGAGATGGGGAATCAGAGGAAGGGACTCAGAGGCGGGGAATCAGATGCGGGGAATCAGTGGCGGGGAATCAGAGCTCAGGAATCAGAGTCGGGGAATCAGAGATGGCGAATCAGAGGCGGGGAATCAGAGATAGGGAATCAGAGGTGGGGAATCAGAGGCGGGGAAACAGAGGCGGGGAGTCAGATATGGGGAATCAGAGGCGGGGAATCAGAGGCGGGGAAACAGAGGCGGTGAATCAGATATGGGGAATCAGAGGTGGCGAATCAGAGGTAGAGAATCAGAGATGGGGAAGCAGAGGTGGGGAATCAGATGTGATGAATTAGAGATGGGGAATCAGAGGCGGGGTATCAGAGGCGGCCAATCAGAGGCGTGGAAACAGAGGCTGGGAATCAGATATGGGGAATCAGAGGTGGGGAATCAGGGGCGGGGAATCAGTGGCAGGGAATCAGAGGCCGGGAATCAAAGGCGGGGAATCAGAGCTGGGGAATCAGAGGCGGGGAATCAGAGTTGGGGTATCAGAGATGGGGAATCAGAGTTGGGGATTCAGAGGTGGTAAATCAGAGAAGGGGAATCAGAGGCAGGGAATCAGATGCGGGGAATCAGAGGCGGGGAAACAGAGCTGGGGAATCAGAGGCGGGGAATCAGAGTTGGGGAATCAGAGGCGTGGAATTAGATATGGGGAAACAGAGGCGGGGAATCAGAGGCGGGGAAACAGAGGCGGGGAATCAGATATGGGGAATCAGAGGTAGGGATTCAGAGGCAGGGAATGAGATGTGCAGAATCAGAGATGGGGAATCAGAGGCGGGGAATGAGATATGGGGAATCAGAGGCGGGTAATCAGAGGCGGGGATACAGAGGCAGGGAATCGAATGTGCGGAATCAGAGATGGGGAATCAGAGGTGGGGAATCAGAGGTGGTGAATCAGAGAAGGGGATTCAGAGGCGCGGAATCAGAGGCAGGGAATCAGATATGGGGAAACAGAGGCGGAGAATCAGAGGCGGGGAAACAGAGACCGGGAATCAGATATGGGGATTCAGAGGTGGGGAATCAGAGGTTGGGAATCAGAGGCGGGGAATCAGAGTTGGGGAATCAGAGGTGGGGAATCAGATATGGGGAAACAGAGGCGGGGAATCAGAGGCGGGGAAACAGAGGCGGGGAATCAGATATGGGGAATCAGAGGTGGGGAATCAGAGATTGGCAATCAGAGGCAGGGAATCAGAGGCGGGGAATCAGAGGCAGGGAATCAGATGTGCAGAATCAGAGATGGGGAATCAGACGCGGGGATTCAGAGGTTGTAATTCAGAGATGGGGAATCAGAGGCGGGGAATCAGAGGCGCGGAAACAGATGTGGGGAATCAGATATGGGGAATCAGAGGTGGGGAATAAGAGGCCAGGAATCAGAAGGAATGAATCAGAGGCCGGGAATCAGAGGTGGGGAATCAGAGGCCGGGAATCAGAGATTTGGAATCAGAGGTGGTGAATCAGAGATGGGGAATCAGAGGAAGGGACTCAGAGGCGGGGAATCAGATGCGGGGAATCAGTGGCGGGGAATCAGAGCTCAGGAATCAGAGTCGGGGAATCAGAGATGGCGAATCAGAGGCGGGGAATCAGAGATAGGGAATCAGAGGTGGGGAATCAGAGGCGGGGAAACAGAGGCGGGGAATCAGATATGGGGAATCAGAGGCGGGGAATCAGAGGCGGGGATACAGAGGCGTTGAATCAGATATGGGGAATCAGAGGTGGCGAATCAGAGGTAGAGAATCAGAGATGGGGAAGCAGAGGTGGGGAATCAGATGTGATGAATTAGAGATGGGGAATCAGAGGCGGGGTATCAGAGGCGGCCAATCAGAGGCGGGGAAACAGAGGCTGGGAATCAGATATGGGGAATCAGAGGTGGGGAATCAGGGGCGGGGAATCAGTGGCAGGGAATCAGAGGCCGGGAATCAAAGGCGGGGAATCAGAGCTGGGGAATCAGAGGCGGGGAATCAGAATTGGGGAATCAGAGGAGGGGAATCAGATATGGGGAAACAGAGGCCGGGAATCAGAGGCAGGGAAACAGAGGCGGGGAATCAGATATGGGGAATCAGAGGTGGGGAATTAGAGGTTGCGAATCAGAGGCAGGGAATCAGAGGCGGGGAATCAGAGGCGGGGAATCAGAGGCAGGGAATCGGATGTGCGGATTCAGAGATGGGGAATCAGAGTTGGGGATTCAGAGGTGGTGAATCAGAGAAGGGGAATCAGAGGCGGGGAATCAGAGGCAGGGAATCAGACGCAGGGAATCAGAGGCGGGGAATCATAGCTGGCGAATTAGAGGAGGGGAATCAGAGTTGGGGAATCAGAGGCGGGGAATCAGATATGCGGAAACAGAGGCGGGGAATCAGATATGGGGATTCAGAGGTGGGGATTCAGAGGTTGGGAATCAGAGGCAGGGAATCAGAGGCGGGGAATCAGAGGCAGGGAATCAGATGCGGGGAATCAGAGGCGGGGAAACAGAGCTGGGGAATCAGAGGCGGGGAATCAGAGTTGGGGAATCAGAGGCGTGTAATTAGATATGGGGAAACAGAGGCGGAGAATCAGAGGCAGGGAAACAGAGGCGGGGAATCAGATATGGGGAATCAGAGGTGGGGATTCAGAGGCAGGGAATCAGATGTGCAGAATCAGAGATGGGGAATCAGAGGCGGGGAATGAGATATGGGGAATCAGAGGCGGGGAATCAGAGGCGGGGATACAGAGGCGGGGAATCTGATATGGGGAATCAGAGGTGGCAAATCAAAGGCGGTGAATCAGAGATGGAGAATCAGACGCGGGGAATCAGAGGCAGGGAATAAAACACGGGGAATCAGAGGCGGGGAATCAGAGCTGGGGAATCAGAGGCGGGGAATCAGAGTTGGGGAAGCAAAGGCTGGGAATCAGAGGCGGGGAAACAGAGGCGGGGAATCAGATATGGGGAATCAGAGGTGGGGAATTAGTGGTTGCGAATCTGAGGCAGGGAATCAGAGGCAGGGAATCAGAGGCGGGGAATCAGAGGCCGGGAATCAGATATGGGGAAACAGAGGCGGGGAATCCGAGGCGGGGAAACAGAGGCAAGGAATCAGATATGGGGAATCAGAGGTGGGGAATCAGAGGTTGGGAATCAGAGGCAGGGAATCAGAGGCTTGGAATCAGATGCAGGGAATCAGATGCGGGGAATCAGAGGCGGGGAATCAGAGCTGGGGAATCAGAGGTGGGGAATCAGATTTGGGGAATCAGAGGCGGGGACTTAGATATTGGGAAACAGAGGCGGGGAATCAGAGGCGGGGAAACAGAGGCGGGGAATCAGAGTTGGGAATCAGAGGCGGGGAATCAGACGTGGGGAATCAGAGGCAGGGAATCAGAGGCGGGGAATCAGAGGCGGGGAATCAGAGGCCGGGAATCAGATATGGGGAAACAGAGGCGGGGAATCCGAGGCGGGGAAACAGAGGCGGGGAATCAGATATGGGGAATCAGAGGTGGGGAATCAGAGGTTGGGAATCAGAGGCAGGGAATCAGAGGCTTGGAATCAGAGCTGGGGAAACAGAGGCGGGGAATCAGATATGGGGAATCAGAGGTGGGGAATCAGAGGTTGGGAATCAGAGGCAGGGAATCAGAGGCGGGGAATCAGAGGTGGGGAATCAGAGGAAGGGAATCAGATTTGCGGAATCGGAGATGGGGAATCAGAGGCAGGGAATCAGAGGCGGGGAATCAGAGGCGGGGAATCAGAGGCCGGGAATCAGATATGGGGAAACAGAGGCAGGGAATCCGAGGCGGGGAAACAGAGGCGGGGAATCAGATATGGGGAATCAGAGGTGGAAAATGAGAGGTTGGGAATCAGAGGCAGGGAATCAGAGGCTTGGAATCAGATGCAGGGAATCAGATGCGGGGAATCAGAGGCGGTAAATCAGAGCTGGGGAATCAGAGGTGGGGAATCAGATTTGGGGAATCAGAGGCGGGGACTAAGATATTGGGAAACAGAGGCGGGGAATCAGAGGCGGGGAAACAGAGGCGGGGAATCAGATATGGGGAATCAGAGGTGGGGAATCAGAGGCAGGGAATCAGATGTGCGGAATCAGAGATGGGGAATCAGAGGCAGGGAATCAGAATCAGACACAGGGAATCAGAGGCCGGAAATCAGAGGCCGGAATCAGATGCTAGGAATCAGAGGCCTGGAATCAGAGGCGGGGAATCAGAGGCAGGGAATCAGATGCGGGGAATCAAAGGCGGGGAATCAGAGCTGGGGAATCAGAGGCGGGGTATTAGGTTTGGGGAATCAGAGGCGGGGAATCAGAAATGGGGAAACAGAGGTGGGGAATCAGAGGCGGGGAAACATAGGCAGTGAATCAGATATGGGAAATCAGAGGTGGGGAATCAGAGGTGGGGAATCATAGGCAGGGAATCGAATGTGCGGAATCAGAGATGGGGAATCAGAGGCGGGGAATCAGAGGCAGGGAATCAGATGCGGGGAATCAGAGGTGGGAAATCAGAGGCGGGGAATCAGATATGGGGAATCAGAGGCGGGGAATCAGAGGCGGGGAAACAGAGGCGGGGAATCAGATAAGGGTAATCAGAGGTGGGGCATCAGAGGTTGTGAATCACAGATGGGGAATCAGAGGCGTGGAATCAGAGGCAGGGAATCAGACGCGGGGAATCAGAGGCGGGGATTCAGAGCTGGGGAATCAGAGGCGGGGAATCAGAGTTGGGGTATCAGAGGCGGGGAATCAGATATGGGGAATCAGAGGCAGGGAATCAGAGGCGGGAAAACAGAGGCGGGGATTCAGATATGGGGAATCAGAGGTGGCGAATCAGAGGTAGAGAATCAGAGATGGGGAAGCAGAGGTGGGGAATCAGATGCGATGAATTAGAGATGGGGAATCAGAGGCGGGGTATCAGAGGTGCCAATCAGAGGCGGGGAAACAGAGGCGGGGAATCAGATATGGGGAAACAGAGGTGGGGAATCATAGGCAGGGAAACAGAGGCGGGGAATCAGATATGGGGAATCAGAGGTGGTGAATTAGAAGTTGCGAATCAGAGGCAGGGAATCAGAGGCGGGGAATCAGAGGCGGGGAATCAGAGGCAGGGAATCGTAGGTGCGGAATCAGAGATGGGGAATCAGAGGTGGTGAATCAGAGATGGGGAATCAGAGGCAGGGAATCAGATGTGCAGAATCAGAGATGGGGAATCAGAGGCAGGGAATCAGAATCAGAAGCGGGGAATCAGAGGCCGGGAATCAGAGGCCGGGAATCAGATGCTGGGAATAAGAGGCCGTGAATCAGAGGTGGGGAATCAGAGTCCGGGAATCAGAGATGGGGATTCAGAGGCGGGGAATGAGATATGGAGAATCAGAGGCGGGGAATCAGAGGCGGGGAAACAGAGGTGGTGAATCAGATATGGGGAATCAGAGGTGGCGAATCAAAGGCGGTGAATCAGAGATGGGGAATCAGAGGCGGGGAATCAGAGGCAGGGAATCAGATGCGGGGAATCAGGGCGGCGAATCAGAGCTGGCGAATCAGAGGCAGGGAATCAGAGGTGGGCAATCAGAGCCGGGGAATCAGATATGGGGAAACAGAGGCGTGGAATCAGATATGGGGAATCAGAGGTGGGGAATCAGAGGTTGTGAATCAGAGATGGGGAATCAAGGCGGGGAATCAGAGGCAGGGAATCAGATGCGGGGAATCAGAGGCGGGGATTCAGAGCTGGGGAATCAGAGGCGGGGAATCAGAATTTGGGAATCAGAGGCAGGGAATCAGATATGGGGAATCAGAGGCAGGGAATCAGAGGCGGGGAAACAGAGGCGGGGAATCAGATATGGGGAATCAGAGGTGGGGAATCAGGGGCAGGGAATCAGTGTCAGGGAATCAGAGGCGGGG
The DNA here is from genome assembly GCF_036971445.1 of Narcine bancroftii. Lineage (NCBI taxonomy): Eukaryota > Metazoa > Chordata > Chondrichthyes > Torpediniformes > Narcinidae > Narcine > Narcine bancroftii. Next base: position 105,289,605 of record NC_091474.1, on the reverse strand, counting down.
AATCAGAGGCGGGGAATCAGAGGCAGGGAATCAGACACGGGGAATCAGAGGCGGGGAATCAGAGATGGGGAATCAGAGGCGGGGAATCAGAGGCAGCGAATCGGACGCCGGGTATCAGAGGCGGGGAATCAGAGCTGGGGAATCAGAGGCGGGGAATCAGAGTTGGGGAATCAGAGGCGGGGAATCAGATATGGGGAAATAGAGGCGGGGAATCAGATATGGGGAATCAGAGGTGGGGAATCAGAGGTTGGGAATCAGAGGCTGGGAATCAGAGGGGGGGAACAGAGGCTGGGAATAAGATATGGGGGAATCAGAGGCGGGGAATCAGGGGCGGGGAATCAGTGGCAGGGAAACAGAGGTGGGGAATCAGAGGCCGGGAAACAGAGGTGGGGAATCAGAGGCCGGGAATTATAGATGGGGAATAAGAGGTGGGGAATCAGCGGTGGTGAATCAGAGGTGGGGAATCAGCGGTGGTGAATCAGACGCGGGGATTCAGAGGTTGTAATTCAGAGATGGGGAATCAGAGGCGGGGAATCAGAGGCGCGGAAACAGAGGTGGGGAATCAGATATGGGGAATCAGAGGTGGGGAATAAGAGGCCAGGAATCAGAAGCGAGGAATCAGAGGCCGGGAATCAGAGGTGGGGAATCAGAGGCCGGGAATCAGAGATGGGGAAACAGAGGTGGTGAATCAGAGATGGGTAATCAGAGGAAGGGACTCAGACGCGGGGAATCAGATGCGGGGAATCAGTGGCGGGGAATCAGAGCTCGGGAATCAGAGTCGGGGAATCAGAGATGGCGAATCAGAGGCGGGGAATCAGAGATAGGGAATCAGAGGTGGGGAATCAGAGGCGGGGAAAGAGAGGCGGGGAGTCAGATATGGGGAATCAGAGGCGGGGAATCAGAGGTGGGGAAACAGAGGCGGTGAATCAGATATGGGGAATCAGAGGTGGCGAATCAGAGGTAGAGAATCAGAGATGGGGAAGCAGAGGTGGGGAATCAGATGCGATGAATTAGAGATGGGGAATCAGAGGCGGGGTATCAGAGGTGCCAATCAGAGGCGGGGAAACAGAGGCGGGGAATCAGATATGGGGAAACAGAGGTGGGGAATCATAGGCAGGGAAACAGAGGCGGGGAATCAGATATGGGGAATCAGAGGTGGGGAATAAGAGGTTGCGAATCAGAGGCAGGGAATCAGAGGCGGGGAATCAGAGGCGGGGAATCAGAGGCAGGGAATCGTAGGTGCGGAATCAGAGATGGGGAATCAGAGGTGGTGAATCAGAGATGGGGAATCAGAGGCGGGGAATCAGAGGCAGGGAATCAGACACGGGGAATCAGAGGCGGGGAATCATAGCTGGCGAATCAGAGGAGGGGAATCAGAGGTGGGGAATCAGAGGCGGGGAATCAGATATGGGGAATCAGAGGTGGCGAATCAGAGGCGGGGAAACAGAGGCCGGGAATCAGATATGTTGTATCAGAGGTGGGGAATCAGAGGCGGGAAATCAGAGTTGGGGAATCAGAGTCCGGGAATCAGAGATGGGGAATCAGAGGCGGGGCATCAAATATGGGGAATCAGAGGCGGGGAATCAGAGGCGGGGAAACAGAGGTGGCGAATCAGATATGGGGAATCAGAGGTGGCGAATCAGAGGTTGAGAATCAGAGATGGGGAAGCAGAGGTGGGGAATCAGATGTGATGAATTAGAGATGGGGAATCAGAGGCGGGGTATCAGAGGCGGCCAATCAGAGGCGGGGAAACAGAGGAGGGGAATCAGATATGGGGAATCAGAGGTGGGGAATCAGGGGCGGGGAATCAGTGGCAGGGATTCAGAGGCCGGGAATCAGAGGCGGGGAATCAGAGCTGGGGAATCAGAGGCGGGGAATCAGAGTTGGGGAATCAGAGGAGGGGAATCAGATATGGGGAAACAGAGGCCGGGAATCAGAGGCAGGGAAACAGAGGCGGGGAATCAGATATGGGGAATCAGAGGTGGGGAATTAGTGGTTGCGAATCAGAGGCAGGGAATCAGAGGCGGGGAATCAGAGGCAGGGAATCGGATGTGCGGTATCAGAGATGGGGAATCAGAGGTGGGGAATCAGAGGTGTTGAATCAGAGAAGGGGAATCAGAGGCAGGGAATCAGAGGCAGGGAATCAGACGCAGGGAATCAGAGGCGGGGAATCATTGCTGGCGAATTAGAGGAGGGGAATCAGAGTTGGGGAATCAGAGGCGGGGAATCAGATATGGGGAAACAGAGGCGGGGAATCAGAGGCGGGGAAACAGAGGCGGGGAATCAGATATGCGGATTCAGAGGTGGGGAATCAGAGGTTGGGAATCAGAGGCAGGGAATCAGAGGCGGGGAATCAGAGGCAGGGAATCAGATGCGGGGAATCAGAGGCGGGGAATCAGAGCTGGGGAATCAGAGGCGGGGAATCAGAGTTGGGGAATCAGAGGCATGGAATTAGATATGCGGAAACTGAGGCGGGGAATAAGAGGCGGGGAATCAGATATGGGGAATCAGAGGTGGGGAATCAGAGGCAGGGAATCAGATGTGTGGAATCAGAGATGGGGAATCAAAGGCGGGGAATGAGATATGGGGAATCAGAGGCGGGGAATCAGAGGCGGGGATACAGAGGCGGGGAAACAGAGGCGGAGAATCAGAGGCGGGGAATCAGATTTGGGGAATCAGAGGAGGGGAATCAGAGTTGGGGAAGCAGAGGCTGGGATTCAGAGGCGGGGAAACAGAGGCGGGGAATCAGAGGCAGGGAATCAGAGGCAGGGAATCAGATATGGGGAATCAGAGGCGGGGAAACAGAGGCGGTGAATCAGATATTGGGAATCAGAGGTGGCGATCAGAGGTAGAGAATCAGAGATGGGGAAGCAGAGGTGGGGAATCAGATGTGATGAATTAGAAATGGGGAATCAGGGGCGGGGTATCAGATGTGCCAATCAGAGGCGGGGAAACAGAGGAGGGGAATCAGATATGGGGAAACAGAGGCGGGGAATCAGAGGCAGGGAAACAGAGGCGGAGAATCAGATATGGGGAATCAGAGGTGGGGAATTGGAGGTTGCGAATCAGAGGCAGGGAATCAGAGGCGGGGAATCAGAGGCGGGGAATCAGAGGCAGGTAATCGGATGTGCGGAATCAGAGATGGGGAATCCGAGGTGGGGAATCAGAGGTGGTGAATCAGAGATGGGGAATCAGAGGCGGGGAATCAGAGGCAGGGAATCAGAAACGGGGAATCAGAGGCGGGGAATCATAGCTGGCGAATCAGAGGAGGGGAATCAGAGGTGGGGAATCAGAGGCGGGGAGTCAGATATGGGGAATCAGAGGTGGGGAATCAGAGGCGGTGAAACAGAGGCCGGAAATCAGATATGTTGTATCAGAGGTGGGGAATCAGAGGCGGGAAATCAGAGCTGGGGAATCAGAGGCGGGGAATCAGAGTTGGGGAATCAGAGTCCGGGAATCAGAGATGGGGAATCAGAGGCGGGGAATCAAATATGGGGAATCAGAGGCGTGGAATCAGAGGCGGGGAAACAGAGGCGGTGAATCAGATATGGGGAATCAGAGGTGGCGAATAAGAGGTAGAGAATCAGAGATGTGGAAGCAGAGGTGGGGAATCAGATGTGATGAATTAGAGATGGGGAATCAGAGGCGGGGTATCAGAGGCGGCCAATCAGAGGCGGGGAAACAGAGGCGGGGAATCAGATATGGGGAATCAGAGGTGGGGAATCAGGGGCAGGGAATCAGTGGCAGGGAATCAGAGGCCGGGAATCAGAGGCGGGGAATCAGAGGTGGGGAATCAGAGGCGGGGAGTCAGAGTTGGGGAATCAGAGGAGGGGAATCAGATATGGGGAAACAGAGGCCGGGAAACAGAGGCAGGGAAACAGAGGCGGGGAATCAGATATGGGGAATCAGAGCTGGGGAATCAGAGGCGGGGAATCAGAGGCAGGGAATCAGAGGCAGGGAATCGTATGTGAGGAATCAGAGATGGGGAATCAGAGGTGGGGAATCAGAGGTGGTGAATCAGAGAAGGGGAATCAGAGGCGGGGAATCAGAGGCAGGGAATCAGATGTGCAGAATCAGAGATGGGGAATCAGACGCGGGGATTCAGAGGTTGTAATTCAGAGATGGGGAATCAGAGGCGGGGAATCAGAGGCGTGGAAACAGAGGTGGGGAATCAGATATGGGGAATCAGAGGTGGGGAATAAGAGGCCAGGAATCAGAAGGCATGAATTAGAGGCCGGGAATCAGAGGTGGGGAATCAGAGGCCGGGAATCAGAGATGGGGAATCAGAGGTGGTGAATCAGAGATGGGGAATCAGAGGAAGGGACTCAGAGGCGGGGAATCAGATGCGGGGAATCAGTGGCGGGGAATCAGAGCTCAGGAATCAGAGTCGGGGAATCAGAGATGGCGAATCAGAGGCGGGGAATCAGAGATAGGGAATCAGAGGTGGGGAATCAGAGGCGGGGAAACAGAGGCGGGGAGTCAGATATGGGGAATCAGAGGCGGGGAATCAGAGGCGGGGAAACAGAGGCGGTGAATCAGATATGGGGAATCAGAGGTGGCGAATCAGAGGTAGAGAATCAGAGATGGGGAAGCAGAGGTGGGGAATCAGATGTGATGAATTAGAGATGGGGAATCAGAGGCGGGGTATCAGAGGCGGCCAATCAGAGGCGTGGAAACAGAGGCTGGGAATCAGATATGGGGAATCAGAGGTGGGGAATCAGGGGCGGGGAATCAGTGGCAGGGAATCAGAGGCCGGGAATCAAAGGCGGGGAATCAGAGCTGGGGAATCAGAGGCGGGGAATCAGAGTTGGGGTATCAGAGATGGGGAATCAGAGTTGGGGATTCAGAGGTGGTAAATCAGAGAAGGGGAATCAGAGGCAGGGAATCAGATGCGGGGAATCAGAGGCGGGGAAACAGAGCTGGGGAATCAGAGGCGGGGAATCAGAGTTGGGGAATCAGAGGCGTGGAATTAGATATGGGGAAACAGAGGCGGGGAATCAGAGGCGGGGAAACAGAGGCGGGGAATCAGATATGGGGAATCAGAGGTAGGGATTCAGAGGCAGGGAATGAGATGTGCAGAATCAGAGATGGGGAATCAGAGGCGGGGAATGAGATATGGGGAATCAGAGGCGGGTAATCAGAGGCGGGGATACAGAGGCAGGGAATCGAATGTGCGGAATCAGAGATGGGGAATCAGAGGTGGGGAATCAGAGGTGGTGAATCAGAGAAGGGGATTCAGAGGCGCGGAATCAGAGGCAGGGTATCAGATATGGGGAAACAGAGGCGGAGAATCAGAGGCGGGGAAACAGAGACCGGGAATCAGATATGGGGATTCAGAGGTGGGGAATCAGAGGTTGGGAATCAGAGGCGGGGAATCAGAGTTGGGGAATCAGAGGTGGGGAATCAGATATGGGGAAACAGAGGCGGGGAATCAGAGGCGGGGAAACAGAGGCGGGGAATCAGATATGGGGAATCAGAGGTGGGGAATCAGAGATTGGCAATCAGAGGCAGGGAATCAGAGGCGGGGAATCAGAGGCAGGGAATCAGATGTGCAGAATCAGAGATGGGGAATCAGACGCGGGGATTCAGAGGTTGTAATTCAGAGATGGGGAATCAGAGGCGGGGAATCAGAGGCGCGGAAACAGATGTGGGGAATCAGATATGGGGAATCAGAGGTGGGGAATAAGAGGCCAGGAATCAGAAGGAATGAATCAGAGGCCGGGAATCAGAGGTGGGGAATCAGAGGCCGGGAATCAGAGATTTGGAATCAGAGGTGGTGAATCAGAGATGGGGAATCAGAGGAAGGGACTCAGAGGCGGGGAATCAGATGCGGGGAATCAGTGGCGGGGAATCAGAGCTCAGGAATCAGAGTCGGGGAATCAGAGATGGCGAATCAGAGGCGGGGAATCAGAGATAGGGAATCAGAGGTGGGGAATCAGAGGCGGGGAAACAGAGGCGGGGAATCAGATATGGGGAATCAGAGGCGGGGAATCAGAGGCGGGGATACAGAGGCGTTGAATCAGATATGGGGAATCAGAGGTGGCGAATCAGAATTAGAGAATCAGAGATGGGGAAGCAGAGGTGGGGAATCAGATGTGATGAATTAGAGATGGGGAATCAGAGGCGGGGTATCAGAGGCGGCCAATCAGAGGCGGGGAAACAGAGGCTGGGAATCAGATATGGGGAATCAGAGGTGGGGAATCAGGGGCGGGGAATCAGTGGCAGGGAATCAGAGGCCGGGAATCAAAGGCGGGGAATCAGAGCTGGGGAATCAGAGGCGGGGAATCAGAATTGGGGAATCAGAGGAGGGGAATCAGATATGGGGAAACAGAGGCCGGGAATCAGAGGCAGGGAAACAGAGGCGGGGAATCAGATATGGGGAATCAGAGGTGGGGAATTAGAGGTTGCGAATCAGAGGCAGGGAATCAGAGGCGGGGAATCAGAGGCGGGGAATCAGAGGCAGGGAATCGGATGTGCGGATTCAGAGATGGGGAATCAGAGTTGGGGATTCAGAGGTGGTGAATCAGAGAAGGGGAATCAGAGGCGGGGAATCAGAGGCAGGGAATCAGACGCAGGGAATCAGAGGCGGGGAATCATAGCTGGCGAATTAGAGGAGGGGAATCAGAGTTGGGGAATCAGAGGCGGGGAATCAGATATGCGGAAACAGAGGCGGGGAATCAGATATGGGGATTCAGAGGTGGGGATTCAGAGGTTGGGAATCAGAGGCAGGGAATCAGAGGCGGGGAATCAGAGGCAGGGAATCAGATGCGGGGAATCAGAGGCGGGGAAACAGAGCTGGGGAATCAGAGGCGGGGAATCAGAGTTGGGGAATCAGAGGCGTGTAATTAGATATGGGGAAACAGAGGCGGAGAATCAGAGGCAGGGAAACAGAGGCGGGGAATCAGATATGGGGAATCAGAGGTGGGGATTCAGAGGCAGGGAATCAGATGTGCAGAATCAGAGATGGGGAATCAGAGGCGGGGAATGAGATATGGGGAATCAGAGGCGGGGAATCAGAGGCGGGGATACAGAGGCGGGGAATCTGATATGGGGAATCAGAGGTGGCAAATCAAAGGCGGTGAATCAGAGATGGAGAATCAGACGCGGGGAATCAGAGGCAGGGAATAAAACACGGGGAATCAGAGGCGGGGAATCAGAGCTGGGGAATCAGAGGCGGGGAATCAGAGTTGGGGAAGCAAAGGCTGGGAATCAGAGGCGGGGAAACAGAGGCGGGGAATCAGATATGGGGAATCAGAGGTGGGGAATTAGTGGTTGCGAATCTGAGGCAGGGAATCAGAGGCAGGGAATCAGAGGCGGGGAATCAGAGGCCGGGAATCAGATATGGGGAAACAGAGGCGGGGAATCCGAGGCGGGGAAACAGAGGCAAGGAATCAGATATGGGGAATCAGAGGTGGGGAATCAGAGGTTGGGAATCAGAGGCAGGGAATCAGAGGCTTGGAATCAGATGCAGGGAATCAGATGCGGGGAATCAGAGGCGGGGAATCAGAGCTGGGGAATCAGAGGTGGGGAATCAGATTTGGGGAATCAGAGGCGGGGACTTAGATATTGGGAAACAGAGGCGGGGAATCAGAGGCGGGGAAACAGAGGCGGGGAATCAGAGTTGGGAATCAGAGGCGGGGAATCAGACGTGGGGAATCAGAGGCAGGGAATCAGAGGCGGGGAATCAGAGGCGGGGAATCAGAGGCCGGGAATCAGATATGGGGAAACAGAGGCGGGGAATCCGAGGCGGGGAAACAGAGGCGGGGAATCAGATATGGGGAATCAGAGGTGGGGAATCAGAGGTTGGGAATCAGAGGCAGGGAATCAGAGGCTTGGAATCAGAGCTGGGGAAACAGAGGCGGGGAATCAGATATGGGGAATCAGAGGTGGGGAATCAGAGGTTGGGAATCAGAGGCAGGGAATCAGAGGCGGGGAATCAGAGGTGGGGAATCAGAGGAAGGGAATCAGATTTGCGGAATCGGAGATGGGGAATCAGAGGCAGGGAATCAGAGGCGGGGAATCAGAGGCGGGGAATCAGAGGCCGGGAATCAGATATGGGGAAACAGAGGCAGGGAATCCGAGGCGGGGAAACAGAGGCGGGGAATCAGATATGGGGAATCAGAGGTGGAAAATGAGAGGTTGGGAATCAGAGGCAGGGAATCAGAGGCTTGGAATCAGATGCAGGGAATCAGATGCGGGGAATCAGAGGCGGTAAATCAGAGCTGGGGAATCAGAGGTGGGGAATCAGATTTGGGGAATCAGAGGCGGGGACTAAGATATTGGGAAACAGAGGCGGGGAATCAGAGGCGGGGAAACAGAGGCGGGGAATCAGATATGGGGAATCAGAGGTGGGGAATCAGAGGCAGGGAATCAGATGTGCGGAATCAGAGATGGGGAATCAGAGGCAGGGAATCAGAATCAGACACAGGGAATCAGAGGCCGGAAATCAGAGGCCGGAATCAGATGCTAGGAATCAGAGGCCTGGAATCAGAGGCGGGGAATCAGAGGCAGGGAATCAGATGCGGGGAATCAAAGGCGGGGAATCAGAGCTGGGGAATCAGAGGCGGGGTATTAGGTTTGGGGAATCAGAGGCGGGGAATCAGAAATGGGGAAACAGAGGTGGGGAATCAGAGGCGGGGAAACATAGGCAGTGAATCAGATATGGGAAATCAGAGGTGGGGAATCAGAGGTGGGGAATCATAGGCAGGGAATCGAATGTGCGGAATCAGAGATGGGGAATCAGAGGCGGGGAATCAGAGGCAGGGAATCAGATGCGGGGAATCAGAGGTGGGAAATCAGAGGCGGGGAATCAGATATGGGGAATCAGAGGCGGGGAATCAGAGGCGGGGAAACAGAGGCGGGGAATCAGATAAGGGTAATCAGAGGTGGGGCATCAGAGGTTGTGAATCACAGATGGGGAATCAGAGGCGTGGAATCAGAGGCAGGGAATCAGACGCGGGGAATCAGAGGCGGGGATTCAGAGCTGGGGAATCAGAGGCGGGGAATCAGAGTTGGGGTATCAGAGGCGGGGAATCAGATATGGGGAATCAGAGGCAGGGAATCAGAGGCGGGAAAACAGAGGCGGGGATTCAGATATGGGGAATCAGAGGTGGGGAATCAGGGGCAGGGAATCAGTGGCAGGGAATCAGACGCGGGAATCAGAGGCGGGGAATCAGAGGCAGGGAATCAGACACGGGGAATCAGAGGCGTGGAATCAGAGATGGGGAATCAGAGGCGGGGAATCAGAGGCAGGGAATCGGATGCCGGGAATCAGAGGCGGGAAATCAGAGCTGGGGAATCAGAGGCGGGGAATCAGAGTTGGGGAATCAGAGGCGGGGAAGCAGATATGGAGAAATAGAGGCGGGGAATCAGATATGGGGAATCAGAGGCGGGGAATCAGATATGGGGAATCAGAGGCTGGGAATTAGAGGGGGGGAAACAGAGGAGGGGAATAAGATATGGGGAATCAGAGGTGGGGAATCAGGGGCGGGGAATCAGTGGCAGGGAATCAGAGGCAGGGAATCAGAGGCGGGGAATCAGAGGCAGGGAATCAGACACGGGGAATCAGAGGTGGGGAATCAGAGATGGGGAATCAGAGGCGGGGAATCAGAGGCAGGGAATCAGACGCGGGGAATCAGAGGCGGGGAATCAGAGCTGGGGAATCAGAGGTGTGGAATCAGAGTCGGGGAATCAGAGGCAGGGAATCGGATGTGCGGAATCAGAGATGGGGAATCAGAGGTGGGGAATCAGAGGCGGTGAATAAGAGATGGGGAATCAGAGGCGGGGAATCAGAGGCAGGAAATCAGACACGGGGATTCAGAGGCTGGGAATCAGACGGGGGGAATCAAAGGCGGGGAATCAGAGCTGGTGAATCAGAGGCAGGGAATCAGAGTTGGGGATTCAGAGGCGGGGAATCAGATATGGGGAAACAGAGGCGGGGAATCAGAGGCGTGCAAACAGAGGCAGGGAATTAGATATGGGGAATCAGAAGTGGGGAATCAGAGGTGGTGAATCAGAGATAGGGAATCACAGGCGGGGAATTAGAGGCAGGGAATAGAACGCAGGGAATCAGAGGCAGGGAATCAGAGCTGGGGAATCAGAGGCGGGGAATCATAGTTGGGAATCAGAGGTGGGGAATCAGATATGGGGAAACAGAGGCGGGGAATCAGAGGCGGGGAAACAGAGGCGGGGAATCAGACATGGGGAATCAGATGCGGGGAATCAGAGTCGGGGAATCAGAGCTGGGGAATCAGAGGCGGGGAATCAGAGTTGGGGCACAAGAGGTGGGGAATTAGATATGGGGAAACAGAGGCGGGGAATCAGAGGCGGGGAAACAAAGGCGGGGAATCAGATGTGGGGAATCAGAGGTGGGGAATCAGAGGCAGGGAATCAGATGTGCGGAATGAGAGATGGGGAATCAGAGGCAGGGAATCAGAATCAGAAGCGGGGAATCAGAGGCCGGGAATCAGAGACCGGGAATCAGATGCTGGGAATAAGAGGCCGGGAATCAGAGGTGGGGAATCAGAGTCCGGGAATCAGAGATGGGGATTCAGAGGCGGGGAATGAGATATGGAGAATCAGAGGCGGGGAATCAGAGGCGGGGAAACAGAGGTGGGGAATCAGATATGGGGAATCAGAGGTGGCGAATCAAAGGCGGTGAATCAGAAATGGGGAATCAGAGGCGGGGAATCAGAGGCAGGGAATCAGATGCCGGGAATTAGAGGCGGGGAATCAGAGTTGGCGAATCAGAGGCGGGGAATCAGAGTTGGGCAATCAGAGCAGGGGAATCACATATGGGGAATCTGAGGCGGGGAATCAGAGGCGGGGAAACAGAGGCAGGGAATCAGACGCGGGGAATCAGAGGTGGGCAATCAGAGGCGGGGAATCAGATATGGGGAATCAGAGGCGGGGAATCAGAGGCGGAGAAACAGAGGCGGGGAATCAGATAAGGGGAATCAGAGGTGGGGCATTAGAGGTTGTGAATCACAGATGGGGAATAAGAGGCGGGGAATCAGAGGCAGGGAATCAGACGCGGGGAATCAGAGGCGGGGATTCAGAGCTGGGGAATCAGAGGCGGGGAATCAGAGTTGGGGAATCAGAGGCGGGGAATCAGATATGGGGAATCAGAGGCAGGGAATCAGAGGCGGGAAAACAGAGGCGGGGAATCAGATATGGGGAATCAGAGGTGGGGAATCAGGGGCAGGGAATCAGTGGCAGGGAATCAGACGCGGGAATCAGAGGCGGGGAATCAGAGGCAGGGAATCAGACACGGGGAATCAGAGGCGGGGAATCAGAGATGGGGAATCAGAGGCGGGGAATCAGAGGCAGGGAATCGGATGCCGGGAATCAGAGGCGGGAAATCAGAGCTGGGGAATCAGAGGCGGGGAATCAGAGTTGGGGAATCAGAGGCGGGGAAGCAGATATGGGGAAATAGAGGCGGGGAATCAGATATGGGGAATCAGAGGCGGGGAATCAGATGTGGGGAATCAGAGGCTGGGAATCAGAGGGGGGGAAACAGAGGCGGGGAATAAGATATGGGGAATCAGAGGTGGGGAATCAGGGGCGGGGAATCAGTGGCAGGGAATCAGAGGCAGGGAATCAGAGGCGGGGAATCAGAGGCAGGGAATCAGACACGGGGAATCAGAGGTGGGGAATCAGAGATGGGGAATCAGAGGCGGGGAATCAGAGGCAGGGAATCAGACGCGGGGAATCAGAGGCGGGGAATCAGAGCTGGGGAATCAGAGGTGTGGAATCAGAGTCGGGGAATCAGAGGCAGGGAATCGGATGTGCGGAATCAGAGATGGGGAATCAGAGGTGGGGAATCAGAGGCGGTGAATCAGAGATGGGGAATCAGAGGCGGGGAATCAGAGGCAGGAAATCAGACACGGGGATTCAGAGGCTGGGAATCAGACGGGGGGAATCAAAGGCGGGGAATCAGAGCTGGTGAATCAGAGGCAGGGAATCAGAGTTGGGGATTCAGAAGCGGGGAATCAGATATGGGGAAACAGATTCGGGGAATCAGAGGTGGGCAAACAGAGGCGGGGAATTAGATATGGGGAATCAGAAGTGGGGAATCGGAGGTGGTGAATCAGAGATAGGGAATCACAGGCGGGGAATTAGAGGCAGGGAATAGAACGCAGGGAATCAGAGGCAGGGACTCAGAGCTGGGGAATCAGAGGCGGGGAATCATAGTTGGGAATCAGAGGTTGGGAATCAGATATGGGGAAACAGAGGCGGGGAATCAGAGGCGGGGAAACAGAGGCGGGGAATCAGACATGGGGAATCAGATGCGGGGAATCAGAGTCGGGGAATCAGAGCTGGAGAATCAGAGGCGGGGAATCAGAGTTGGGGCACAAGAGGTGGGGAATTAGATATGGGGAAACAGAGGCGGGGAATCAGAGGCGGGGAAACAGAGGCGGGGAATCATATGTGGGGAATCAGAGGTGGGGAATCAGAGGCAGCGAATCAGATGTGCGGAATGAGAGATGGGGAATCAGAGGCAGGGAATCAGAATCAGAAGCGGGGAATCAGAGGCCGGGAATCAGAGGCCGGGAATCAGATGCTGGGAATAAGAGGCCGGGAATCAGAGGTGGGGAATCAGAGTCCGGGAATCAGAGATGGGGATTCAGAGGCGGGGAATGAGATATGGAGAATCAGAGGCGGGGAATCAGAGGCGGGGAAACAGAGGTGGGGAATCAGATATGGGGAATCAGAGGTGGCGAATCAAAGGCGGTGAATCAGAAATGGGGAATCAGAGTCGGGGAATCAGAGGCAGGGAATCAGATGCGGGGAATTAGAGGCGGGGAATCAGAGCTGGCGAATCAGAGGCGGGGAATCAGAGTTGGGCAATCAGAGCAGGGGAATCAGATATGGGGAATCAGAGGCGGGGAATCAGAGGCGGGGAAACAGAGGCGGGGAATCAGATATGGGGAATCAGAGGTGGGGAATCAGAGGTTGTGAATCACAGATGGGGAATCAAGGCGGGGAATCAGAGGCAGGGAATCAGACGCGGGGAATCAGAGGCGGGGATTCAGAGCTGGGGAATCAGAGGCGGGGAATCAGAGTTGGGGAATCAGAGGCAGTGAATCAGATATGGGGAATCAGAGGCGGGGAATCAGAGGCGGGGAAACAGAGGCGGGGAATCAGATATGGGGAATCAGAGGTGGGGAATCAGGGGCAGAGAATCAGTGGCAGGGAATCAGAGGCGGGGAATCAGAGGCGGGGAATCAGAGGCAGGGAATCAGAAACGGGGAATCAGAGGCGGGGAATCAGAGATCGGGAATCAGAGGCGGGGAATCAGAGGCAGGGAATAGGACGCCGTGATTCAGAGGCGGGGAATCAGAGTTGGGGAATCAGAGGCGGGGAATCAGATATGGGGAAATTGAGGCGGGGAATCAGATATGGGGAATCAGAGGTGTGGAATCAGAGGTTGGGAATCAGAGGCAGGGAATCAGAGGCGGTGAATCAGAGCTGGGGAAACAGAGATGGGGAATCAGAGGTGGCGAATCAAAGGCGGTGAAACAGAGATGGGGAATCAGGGCAGGGAATCAGAGGCAGGGAATCAGAGCTGGGGAAACAGAGGCGGGGAATCAGATATGGGGAATCAGAGGCGGGGAATCAGAGTTGGGGAATCAGAGGCGGTGAATCAGATATGGGGAATCAGAGGCAGGGAATCAGAGGCGGGAAAACAGAGGCGGGGAATCAGATATGGGGAATCAGAGGTGGGGAATCAGGGGCAGGGAATCAGTGGCAGGGAATCAGACACGGGGAATCAGAGGCAGGGAATCAGAGGCAGGGAATCAGACACGGGGAATCAGAGGCGGGGAATCAGAGATGGGGAATCAGAGGCGGGGAATCAGAGGCAGGGAATCGGATGCCGGGAATCAGAGGCGGGAGATCAGAGCTGGGGTATCAGAGGCGGGGAATCAGAGTTGGGGAATCAGAGGCGGGGAAGCAGATATGGGGAAATAGAGGCGGGGAATCAGATATGGGAAATCAGAGGCGGGGAATCAGATATGGGGAATCAGAGGCTGGGAATCAGAGCTGGGGAATCAGAGGTGGGGAATCAGAGCTGGGGAAACAGAGGCGGCGAATCAGATATGGGGAATCAGAGGTGGGGAATCAGGGGCGGGGAATCAGTGGCAGGGAATCAGAGGCCGGGTATCAAAGGCGGGGAATCAGAGCTGGGGAATCAGAGGCGGGGAATCAGAGTTGGGGAATCAGAGGAGGGGAATCAGATATGGGGAAACAGAGGCCGGGAATCAGAGGCAGGGAAACAGAGGCGGGGAATCAGATATGGGGAATCAGAGGTGTGGAATTAGAGGTTGCGAATCAGAGGCAGGGAATCAGAGGCGGGGAATCAGAGGCGGGGAATCAGAGGCAGGGAATCGGATGTGCGGAATCAGAGATGGGGAATCAGAGGTGGGGATTCAGAGTTGGTGAATCAGAGAAGGGGAATCAGAGGCGGGGAATCAGAGGCAGTGAATCAGACGCAGGGTATCAGAGGCGGGGAATCATAGCTGGCGAATTAGAGGAGGGGAATCAGAGTTGGGGAATCAGAGTCGGGGAATCAGATATTGGTAAACAGAGGCGGGGAATCAGAGGCGGGGAAACAGAGGCGGGGAATCAGATATGGGGATTCAGAGGTGGGGAATCAGAGGTTGGGAATCTGAGGCAGGGAATCAGAGGCGGCGAAACAGAGCTGGGGAATCAGAGGCGCGGAATCAGATTTGGGGAATCAGAGGCGTGGAATTAGATATTGGGAAACAGAGGCGGGGAATCAGAGCTGGGGAATCAGAGGCGGGAATCATAGTTGGGGAATCAGAGTCGGGGAAACAGATATAGGGAAACAGAGGCGGGGAATCGGAGGCGGGGAAACAGAGGCGGGGAATCAGATATGGGGAATCAGAGGTGGGGAATCAGAGGTTGGCAATAAGAGGCAGGGAATCAGAGGCGGGGAATCAGAGGCAGGGAATCAGATGTGCGGAATCAGAGATGGGGAATCAGAGGCAGGGAATCAGAGGCAGGGAATCAGATATGGGGAATCAGAGGCGGGGAATCAGAGGTAGAGAATCAGAGATGGGGAAGCAGAGGTGGGGAATCAGATATGATGAATTAGAGATGGGGAATCAGAGGCGGGGTATCAGAGGTGCCAATCAGAGGCGGGGAAACAGAGGCGGGGAATCAGATATGGGGAAACAGATCCGGGGAATCAGAGGCAGGGAAACAGAGGCGGGGAATCAGATATGGGGAATGAGAGGTGGGGAATTAGAAGTTGCGAATCAGAGGCAGGGAATCAGAGGCAGGGAATCAGAGGCGGGGAATCAGAGGCAGGGAATCGGAGGTGCGGAATCAGAGATGGGGAATCAGAGGTGGGGAATCAGAGGTGGTGAATCAGAGATGGGGAATCAGAGGTGGGGAATCAGAGGCAGGGAATCAGACACGGGGAATCAGAGGCGGTGAATCATAGCTGGCGAATCAGAGGAGGGGAATCAGAGGTGGGGAATCAGAGGCGGGGAATCAGATATGGGGAATCAGATGTGGGGAATCAGAGGCGGGGAAACAGAGGCCGGGAATTAGATATGTTGTATCAGAGGTGGGGAATCAGAGGCGGGAAATCAGAGCTGGGGAATCAGAGGCGGGGAATCAGAGTTGGGGTATCAGAGTCCGGGAATCAGAGATGGGGAATCAGAGGCGGGGAATCAAATATGGGGAATCAGAGGCGGGGAATCAGAGGCGGGGAAACAGAGGCGGTGAATCAGATATGGGGAATCAGAGGTGGCGAATCAGAGGTAGAGAATCA
The DNA here is from genome assembly GCF_036971445.1 of Narcine bancroftii. Taxonomy (NCBI): domain Eukaryota; kingdom Metazoa; phylum Chordata; class Chondrichthyes; order Torpediniformes; family Narcinidae; genus Narcine; species Narcine bancroftii. The sequence continues at coordinate 105,273,803 of NC_091474.1, read as the reverse complement.
GAGATGGGGGAGCAGAGGTGGGGAATCAGATGTGATGAATTAGAGATGGGGAATCAGAGGCGGGGTATCAGAGGCGGCCAATCAGAGGCGGGGAAACAGAGGCGGGGAATCAGATATGGGGAATCAGAGGTGGGGAATCAGGGGCGGGGAATCAGTGGCAGGGATTCAGAGGCCGGGTATCAGAGGCGGGGAATCAGAGCAGGGGAATCAGAGGCGGGGAATCAGAGTTGGGGAATCAGAGGAGGGGAATCAGATATGGGGAAACAGAGGCCGGGAATCAGAGGCAGGGAAACAGAGTCGGGGAATCAGATATGGGGAATCAGAGGTGGGGAATTAGTGGTTGCGAATCAGAGGCAGGGAATCAGAGGCGGGGAATCAGAGGCGGGGATTCAGAGGCAGGGAATCGGATGTGCGGAATCAGAGATGGGGAATCAGAGGTGGGGAATCAGAGGTGATGAATCAGAGAAGGGGAATCAGAGGCGGGGAATCAGAGGCAGGGAATCAGACGCAGGGAATCAGAGGCGGGGAATCATAGCTGGCGAATTAGAGGAGGGGAATCAGAGTTGGGGAATCAGAGGTGGGGAATCAGATATGTGGAAACAGAGGCGGGGAATCAGAGGCGGGGAAACAGAGGCGGGGAATCAGATATGGGGATTCAGAGGTGGGGAATCAGAGGTTGGGAATCAGAGGCAGGGAATCAGAGGCTGGGAATCAGAGGCAGGGAATCAGATGCGGGGAATCAGAGGCGGGGAATCAGAGCTGGGGAATCAGAGGCGGGGAATCAGAGTTGGGGAATCAGAGGCGTGGAATTAGATATGGGGAAACAGTGGCGGGGAATCAGAGGCGGGGAAACAGAGGCGGGGAATCAGATATGGGGAATCAGAGGTGGGGAATCAAAGGTGGTGAATCATAGATGGAGAATCAGACGCGGGGAATCAGAGGCAGGGAATAAAACACGGGGAATCAGAGGCGGGGAATCAGAGCTGGGGAATCAGAGGCGGGGAATCAGAGTTGGGGAAGCAGAGGCTGGGAATCAGAGGTGGGGAAACAGAGGCGGGGAATCAGAGGCAGGGAAACAGAGGCGGGGAATCAGATATGGGGAATCAGAGGTGGGGAATCAGAGCTGGGGAATCAGAGGCGGGGAATCAAAGTTGGGGAATCAGAGGTGTGGAATCAGAGATGGGGAAACAGAGGCGGGGAATCAGAGGCGGGGAAACAGAGGCAGGGAATCAGAGGTGGGGAATCAGAGGTTGGCAATCAGAGGCAGGGAATCAGAGGCGGGGAATCAGATGCAGGGAATCAGATGTGCGGAATCAGAGATGGGGAATCAGAGGCAGGGAATCAGCGGCGGGGAAAATCAGAGTCCGGGAATCAGAGGCCAGGAATGAGAGGCCGGGAATCAGAGGGCAGGAATCAGAGGCCGGGAAACAGAGGTGGGGAATCAGAGGCCGGGATTTAGAGATGGGGAATAAGAGGTGGGGAATCAGCGGTGGTGAATCAGACGCGGGGATTCAGAGGTTGTAATTCAGAGATGGGGAATCAGAGGCGGGGAATCAGAGGCGCGGAAACAGAGGTGGGGAATCAGATATGGGGAATCAGAGGTGGGGAATAAGAGGCCAGGAATCAGAAGCCAGGAATCAGAGGCCGGGAATCAGAGGTGGGGAATCAGAGGCCGGGAAACAGAGATGGGGAATCAGAGGTGGTGAATCAGAGATGGGGAATCAGAGGAAGGGACTCAGAGGCGGGGAATCAGATGCGGGGAATCAGTGGCGGGGAATCAGAGCTCGGGAATCAGAGTCGGAGAATCAGAGATGGCGAATCAGAGGCGGGGAATCAGAGATAGGGAATCAGATGTGGGGAATCAGAGGCGGGTAAGAGAGGCGGGGAGTCAGATATGGGGAATCAGAGGCGGGGAATCAGAGGCGGGGAAACAGAGGCGGTGAATCAGATATGGGGAATCAGAGGTGGCGAATCAGAGGTAGAGAATCAGAGATGGGGAAGCAGAGGTGGGGAATCAGAGGCGCGGAAACAGAGGTGGGGAATCAGATATGGGGTATCAGAGGTGGGGAATAAGAGGCCAGGAATCAGAAGCCAGGAATCAGAGGCGGGGTATCAGAGGTGCCAATCAGAGGCGGGGAAACAGAGGCAGGGAATCAGATATGGGGAAACAGAGGCGTGGAATCATAGGCAGGGAAACAGAGGCGGGGAATCAGATATGGGGAATCAGAGGTGGGGAATTAGAAGTTGCGAATCAGAGGCAGGGAATCAGAGGCGGGGAATCAGAGGCGGGGAATCAGAGGCAGGGAATCGTAGGTGCGGAATCAGAGATGGGGAATCATAGGTGGTGAATCAGAGATGGGGAATCAGAGGCGGGGAATCAGAGGCAGGGAATCAGACACGGGGAATCAGAGGCGGGGAATCATAGCTGGCGAATCAGAGGAGGGGAATCAGAGGTGGGGAATCAGAGGCGGGGAATCAGATATGGGGAATCAGAGGTGGCGAATCAGAGGCGGGGAAACAGAGGCCGGGAATCAGATATGTTGTATCAGAGGTGGGGAATCAGAGGCGGGAAATCAGAGCTGGGGAATCAGAGGCGGGGAATCAGAGTTGGGGAATCAGAGTCCAGGAATCAGAGATGGGGAATCAGAGGCGGGGCATCAAATATGGGGAATCAGAGGCGGGGAATCAGAGGCGGGGAAACAGAGGTGGTGAATCAGATATGGTGAATCAGAGGTGGCGAATCAGTGGTTGAGAATCAGAGATGGGGAAGCAGAGGTGGGGAATCAGATGTGATGAATTAGAGATGGGGAATCAGAGGCGGGGTATCAGAGGCGGCCAATCAGAGGCGGGGAAACAGAGGCGGGGAATCAGATATGGGGAATCAGAGGTGGGGAATCAGGGGCGGGGAATCAGTGGCAGGGATTCAGAGGCCGGGAATCAGAGGCGGGGAATCAGAGCTGGGGAATCAGAGGCGGGGAATCAGAGTTGGGGAATCAGAGGAGGGGAATCAGATATGGGGAAACAGAGGCCGGGAATCAGAGGCAGGGAAACAGAGGCGGGGAATCAGATATGGGGAATCAGAGGTGGGGAATTAGTGGTTGCGAATCAGAGGCAGGGAATCAGAGGCGGGGAATCAGAGGCGGGGAATCAGAGAAGGGGAATCAGAGGCGGGGAATCAGAGGCAGGGAATCAGACGCAGGGAATCAGAGGCGGGGAATCATGGCTGGCGAATTAGAGGAGGGGAATCAGAGTTGGGGAATCAGAGGCGGGGAATCAGATATGGGGAAACAGAGGCGGGGAATCAGAGGCGGGGAAACAGAGGCGGGGAATCAGATATGCGGATTCAGAGCTGGGGAATCAGAGGTTGGGAATCAGAGGCAGGGAATCAGAGGCGGGGAATCAGAGGCAGGGAATCAGATGCGGGGAATCAGAGGCGGGGAATCTGAGCTGGGGAATCAGAGGCGGGGAATCAGAGTTGGGGAATCAGAGGCATGGAATTAGATATGGGGAAACAGAGGCGGGGAATCAGAGGCGGGGAAACAGAGGCGGGGAATCAGATATGGGGAATCAGAGGTGGGGAATCAGAGGCAGGGAATCAGATGTGTGGAATCAGAGATGGGGAATCAGAGGCGGGGAATGAGATATGTGGAATCAGAGGCGGGGAATCAGAGGCGGGGATACAGAGGCGGGGAAACAGAGGCGGAGAATCAGAGGCGGGGAATCAGAGTTGGGGAATAAGAGGAGGGGAATCAGATATGGGGAAACAGAGGCCGGGAATCAGAGGCAGGGAAACAGAGGCGGGGAATCAGATATGGGGAATCAGAGGTGGGGAATTAGAGGTTGCGAATCAGAGGCAGGGAATCAGAGGCGGGGAATCAGAGGCGGGGAATCAGAGGCAGGGAATCGGATGTGCGGAATCAGAGATGGGGAATCAGAGGTGGGGAATCAGAGATGGTGAATCAGAGAAGGGGAATCAAAGGCGGGGAATCAGAGGCAGGGAATCTGACGCAGGGAATCAGAGGCGGGGAATCATAGCTGGCGAATTAAAGGAGGGGAATCAGAGTTGGGGAATCAGAGGCGGGGAATCAGATATGGGGAAACAGAGGCGGGGAATCAGAGGCGGGGAAACAGAGGCGGGGAATCAGATATGGGGATTCAGAGGTGGGGAATCAGAGGTTGGGAATCAGAGGCAGGGAATCAGAGGCGGGGAATCAGAGGCAGGGAATCAGATGCAGGGATTCACAGGCGGGGAAACAGAGCTGGGGAATCAGAGGCGGGGAATCAGAGTTGGGGAATCAGAGGCGTGGAATTAGATATGGGGAAACAGAGGCGGGGAATCAGAGGTGGGTAAACAGAGGCGGGGAATCAGATATGGGGAATCAGAGGTGGGGAATCAGAGGCAGGGAATCAGATGTGCAGAATCAGAGATGGGGAATCAGGGGCGGGGAATGAGATATGGGGAATCAGAGGCGGGGAATCAGAGGCAGGGATACAGAGGCGGGGATTCTGATATGGGGAATCAGAGGTGGCAAATCAAAGGCGGTGAATATGAGATGGAGAATCAGACGCGGGGAATCAGAGGCAGGGAATAAAACACGGGGAATCAGAGGCGGGGAATCAGAGCTGGGGAATCAGAGGCGGGGAATCAGAGTTGGGGAAGCAGAGGCTGGGAATCAGAGGCGGGGAAACAGAGGCGGGGAATAAGAGGCAGGGAAACAGAGGCGGGGAATCAGATATGGGGAATCAGAGGTGGGGAATCAGAACTGGGGAATCAGAGGCGGGGAATCATAGTTGGGGAATCAGAGGCGTGGAATCAGATATAGGGAAACAGAGGCGGGGAATCAGAGGCGGGGAAACAGAGGCGGGGAATCAGATATGGGGAATCAGAGGTGGGGAATCAGAGGTTGGCAATCAGAGGCAGGGAATCATAGGCGGGGAATCAGAGGCAGGGAATCAGATGTGCGGAATCAGAGATGGGGAATCAGAGGCAGGGAATCAGAGGCAGGTAATCAGATATGGGGAATCAGAGGCGGGGAAACAGAGGTGGTGAATCAGATATTGGGAATCAGAGGTGGCGATCAGAGGCAGAGAATCGGAGGTGGGGAAGCAGAGGTGTGGAATCAGATGTGATGAATTAGAAATGGGGAATCAGGTGCGGGGTATCAGAGGTGCCAATCAGAGGCGGGGAAACAGAGGAGGGGAATCAGATATGGGGAAACAGAGGCGGGGAATCAGAGGCAGGGAAACAGAGGCGGAGAATCATATATGGGGAATCAAATGTGGGGAATTGGAGGTTGCGAATCAGAGGCAGGGAATCAGAGGCGGGGAATCAGAGGCGGGGAATCAGAGGCAGGGAATCGGATGTGCGGAATCAGAGATGGGGAATCAGAGGTGGGGAATCAGAGGCGGTGAATATGAGATGGAGAATCAGACGCGGGGAATCAGAGGCAGGGAATAAAACACGGGGAATCAGAGGCGGGGAATCAGAGCTGGGGAATCAGAGGCGGGGAATCAGAGTTGGGGAAGCAGAGGCTGGGAATCAGAGGCGGGGAAACAGAGGCGGGGAATAAGAGGCAGGGAAACAGAGGCGGGGAATCAGATATGGGGAATCAGAGGTGGGGAATCAGAACTGGGGAATTAGAGGCGGGGAATCATAGTTGGGGAATCAGAGGCGTGGAATCAGATATAGGGAAACAGAGGCGGGGAATCAGAGGCGGGGAAACAGAGGCGGGGAATCAGATATGGGGAATCAGAGGTGGGGAATCAGAGGTTGGCAATCAGAGGCAGGGAATCATAGGCGGGGAATCAGAGGCAGGGAATCAGATGTGCGGAATCAGAGATGGGGAATCAGAGGCAGGGAATCAGAGGCAGGGAATCAGATATGGGGAATCAGAGGCGGGGAAACAGAGGCGGTGAATCAGATATTGGGAATCAGAGGTGGCGATCAGAGGCAGAGAATCAGAGATGGGGAAGCAGAGGTGTGGAATCAGATGTGATGAATTAGAAATGGGGAATCAGGTGCGGGGTATCAGTGGTGCCAATCAGAGGCGGGGAAACAGAGGAGGGGAATCAGATATGGGGAAACAGAGGCGGGGAATCAGAGGCAGGGAAACAGAGGCGGAGAATCATATATGGGGAATCAGATGTGGGGAATTGGAGGTTGCGAATCAGAGGCAGGGAATCAGAGGCGGGGAATCAGAGGCGGGGAATCAGAGGCAGGGAATCGGATGTGCGGAATCAGAGATGGGGAATCAGAGGTGGGGAATCAGAGGTGGTGAATCAGAGATGGGGAATCAGAGGCGGGGAATCAGAGGCAGGGAATGAGAAACGGGGAATCAGAGGCGGGGAATCATAGCTGGCGAATCAGAGGAGGGGAATCAGAGGTGGGGAATCAGAGGCGGGGAATCAGATATGGGGAATCAGAGGTGGGGAATCAGAGGCGGTGAAACAGAGGCCGGGAATCAGATATGTTGTATCAGAGGTGGGGAATCAGAGGCGGGAAATCAGAGCTGGGGAATCAGAGGCGGGGAATCAGAGTTGGGGAATCAGAGTCTAGGAATCAGAGATGGGGAATCAGAGGCGGGGAATCAAATATGGGGAATCATAGGCGGGGAATCAGAGGCGGGGAAACAGAGGCGGTGAATCAGATATGGGGAATCAGAGGTGGCGAATCAGAGGTAGAGAATCAGAGATGTGGAAGCAGAGGTGGGGAATCAGATGTGATGAATTAGAGATGGGGAATCAGAGGCGGGGTATCAGAGGCGGCCAATCAGAGGCGGGGAAACAGAGGCGGGGAATCAGATATGGGGAATCAGAGGTGGGGAATCAGGGGCAGGGAATCAGTGGCAGGGAATCAGAGGCCGGGAATCAGAGGCGGGGAATCAGAGTTGGGGAAGCAGAGGAGGGGAATCAGCTATGGGGAAACAGAGGCCGGGAATCAGAGGCGGGGAAACAGAGGCAGGGAATCAGATATGGGGAATCAGAGGTTGGGAATCAGAGGTTGGCAATCAGAGGCAGGGAATCAGAGGCGGGGAATCAGAGGCAGGGAATCAGATGTGCAGAATCAGAGATGGGGAATCAGAGGCAGGGAATCAGCGGCGGGGAAAATCAGAGGCCGGGAATCAGAGGCCAGGAATGATAGGCCGGGAATCAGAGGGCAGGAATCAGAGGCCGGGAATCAGAGGTGGGGAATCAGAGGCCGGGAATTAGAGATGGGGAATAAGAGGTGGGGAATCAGCGGTGGTGAATCAGACGCGGGGATTCAGAGGTTGTAATTCAGAGATGGGGAATCAGAGGCGGGGAATCAGAGGCGCGGAAACAGAGGTGGGGAATCAGATATGGGGAATCAGAGGTGGGGAATAAGAGGCCAGGAATCAGAAGGCATGAATCAGAGGCCGGGGATCAGAGGTGGGGAATCAGAGGCCGGGAATCAGAGATGGGGAATCAGAGGTGGTGAATCAGAGATGGTGAATCAGAGGAAGGGACTCAGAGGCGGGTAATCAGATGCGGGGAATCAGTGGCGGGGAATCAGAGCTCAGGAATCAGAGTCGGGGAATCAGAGATGGCGAATCAGAGGCGGGGAATCAGAGATAGGGAATCAGAGGTGGGGAATCAGAGGCGGGGAAACAGAGGCGGGGAGTCAGATATGGGGAATCAGAGGCGGGGAATCAGAGGCGGGGAAACAGAGGCGGTGAATCAGATATGGGGAATCAGAGGTGGCGAATCAGAGGTAGAGAATCAGAGATGGGGAAGCAGAGGTGGGGAATCAGATGTGATGAATTAGAGATGGGGAATCAGAGGCGGGGTATCAGAGGCGGCCAATCAGAGGAGGGGATACAGAGGCTGGGAATCAGATATGGGGAATCAGAGGTGGGGAATCAGGGGCGGGGAATCAGTGGCAGGGAATCAGAGGCCGGGAATCAAAGGCGGGGAATCAGAGCTGGGGAATCAGAGGCGGGGAATCAGAGTTGGGGAATCAGAGGAGGGGAATCAGATATGGGGAAACAGAGGCCGGGAATCAGAGGCATGGAAACAGAGGCGGGGAATCAGATATGGGGAATCAGAGGTGGGGAATTAGAGGTTGCGAATCAGAGGCAGGGAATCAGAGGCGGGGAATCAGAGGCGGGGAATCAGAGGCAGGGAATCGGATGTGCGGAATCAGAGATGGGGAATCAGAGTTGGGGATTCAGAGGTGGTGAATCAGAGAAGTGGAATCAGAGATGTGGAAGCAGAGGTGGGGAATCAGATGTGATGAATTAGAGATGGGGAATCAGAGGCGGGGAAACAGAGGCGGTGAATCAGATATGGGGAATCAGAGGTGGCGAATCAGAGGTAGAGAATCAGAGATGGGGAAGCAGAGGTGGGGAATCAGATGCGATGAATTAGAGATGGGGAATCAGAGGCGGGGTATCAGAGGTGCCAATCAGAGGCGGGGAAAGAGAGGCGGGGAATCAGATATGGGGAAACAGAGGCGGGGAATCATAGGCAGGGAAACAGAGGCAGGGAATCAGATATGGGGAATCAGAGGTGGGGAATTAGAAGTTGCGAATCAGAGGCAGGGAATCAGAGGCGGGGAATCAGAGGCGGGGAATCAGAGGCAGGGAATCGTAGGTGCGGAATCAGAGATGGGGAATCAGAGGTGGTGAATCAGAGATGGGGAATCAGAGACGGGGAATCAGAGGCAGGGAATCAGACACGGGGAATCAGAGGCGGGGAATCATAGCTGGCGAATCAGAGGAGGGGAATCAGAGGTGGGGAATCAGAGGCGGGGAATCAGACATGGGGAATCAGAGGCGGCGAATCAGAGGCGGGGAAACAGAGGCCGGGAATCAGATATGTTGTATCAGAGGTGGGGAATCAGAGGCGGGAAATCAGAGCTGGGGAATCAGAGGCGGGGAATCAGAGTTGGGGAATCAGAGTACGGGAATCAGAGATGGGGAATCAGAGGCGGGGCATCAAATATGGGGAATCAGAGGCGGGGAATCAGAGGCGGGGAAACAGAGGTGGTGAATCAGATATGGGGAATCAGAGGTGGCGAATCAGAGGTTGAGAATCAGAGATGGGGAAGCAGAGGTGGGAATCAGATATGGGGAATCAGAGGTGGGGAATCAGGGGCGGGGAATCAGTGGCAGGGATTCAGAGGCCGGGAATCAGAGGCGGGGAATCAGAGCTGGGGAATCAGAGGCGGGGAATCAGAGTTGGGGAATCAGAGGAGGGGAATCAGATATGGGGAAACAGAGGCCGGGAATCAGAGGCAGGGAAACAGAGGCGGGGAATCAGATATGGGGAATCAGAGGTGGGGAATTAGTGGTTGCGAATCAGAGGCGGGGAATCAGAGGCGGGGAATCAGAGGCGGGGAATCAGAGGCAGGGAATCAGACGCAGGGAATCAGAGGCGGGGAATCAGACATGGGGAATCAGAGGCGGCGAATCAGAGGCGGGGAAACAGAGGCCGGGAATCAGATATGTTGTATCAGAGGTGGGGAATCAGAGGCGGGAAATCAGAGCTGGGGAATCAGAGGCGGGGAATCAGAGTTGGGGAATCAGAGTACGGGAATCAGAGATGGGGAATCAGAGGCGGGGCATCAAATATGGGGAATCAGAGGCGGGGAATCAGAGGCGGGGAAACAGAGGTGGTGAATCAGATATGGGGAATCAGAGGTGGCGAATCAGAGGTTGAGAATCAGAGATGTGGAAGCAGAGGTGGGAATCAGATATGGGGAATCAGAGGTGGGGAATCAGGGGCGGGGAATCAGTGGCAGGGATTCAGAGGCCGGGAATCAGAGGCGGGGAATCAGAGCTGGGGAATCAGAGGCGGGGAATCAGAGTTGGGGAATCAGAGGAGGGGAATCAGATATGGGGAAACAGAGGCCGGGAATCAGAGGCAGGGAAACAGAGGCGGGGAATCAGATATGGGGAATCAGAGGTGGGGAATTAGTGGTTGCGAATCAGAGGCAGGGAATCAGAGGCGGGGAATCAGAGGCGGGGAATCAGAGGCAGGGAATCAGACGCAGGGAATCAGAGGCGGGGAATCATGGCTGGAGAATTAAAGGAGGGGAATCAGAGTTGGGGAATCAGAGGCGGGGAATCAGATATGGGAAATCAGAGGTGGGGAATCAGGGGCGGGGAATCAGTGGCAGGGAATCACAGGCCGGGAATCAAAGGCGGGGAATCAGAGCTGGGGAATCAGAGGCGGGGAATCAGAGTTGGGGAATCAGAGGAGGGGAATCAGATATGGGGAAACAGAGGCCGGGAATCAGAGGCAGGGAAACAGAGGCGGGGAATCAGATATGGGGAATCAGAGGTGGGGAATTAGAGGTTGCGAATCAGAGGCAGGGAATCAGAGGCGGGGAATCAGAGGCGGGGAATCAGAGGCAGGGAATCGGATGTGCGGAATCAGAGATGGGGAATCAGAGTTGGGGATTCAGAGGTGGTGAATCAGAGAAGGGGATTCAGAGATGTGGAAGCAGAGGTGGGGAATCAGATGTGATGAATTAGAGATGGGGAATCAGAGGCGGGGAAACAGAGGCGGTGAATCAGATATGGGGAATCAGAGGTGGCGAATCAGAGGTAGAGAATCAGAGATGGGGAAGCAGAGGTGGGGAATCAGATGCGATGAATTAGAGATGGGGAATCAGAGGCGGGGTATTAGAGGTGCCAATCAGAGGCGGGGAAACAGAGGCGGGGAATCAGATATGGGGAAACAGAGGCGGGGAATCATAGGCAGGGAAACAGAGGCAGGGAATCAGATATGGGGAATCAGAGGTGGGGAATTAGAAGTTGCGAATCAGAGGCAGGGAATCAGAGGCGGGGAATCAGAGGCGGGGAATCAGAGGCAGGGAATCGTAGGTGCGGAATCAGAGATGGGGAATCAGAGGTGGTGAATCAGAGATGGGGAATCAGAGGCGGGGAATCAGAGGCAGGGAATCAGACACGGGGAATCAGAGGCGGGGAATCATAGCTGGCGAATCAGAGGAGGGGAATCAGAGGTGGGGAATCAGAGGCGGGGAATCAGATATGGGGAATCAGAGGTGGCGAATCAGAGGCGGGGAAACCGAGGCCGGGAATCAGATATGTTGTATCAGAGGTGGGGAATCAGAGGCGGGAAATCAGAGCTGGGGAATCAGAGGCGGGGAATCAGAGTTGGGGAATCAGAGTACGGGAATCAGAGATGGGGAATCAGAGGCGGGGCATCAAATATGGGGAATCAGAGGCGGGGAATCAGAGGCGGGGAAACAGAGGTGGTGAATCAGATATGGGGAATCAGAGGTGGCGAATCAGAGGTTGAGAATCAGAGATGGGGAAGCAGAGGTGGGGAATCAGATATGGGGAATCAGAGGTGGGGAATCAGGGGCGGGGAATCAGTGGCAGGGATTCAGAGGCCGGGAATCAGAGGCGGGGAATCAGAGCTGGGGAATCAGAGGCGGGGAATCAGAGTTGGGGAATCAGAGGAGGGGAATCAGATATGGGGAAACAGAGGCCGGGAATCAGAGGCAGGGAAACAGAGGCGGGGAATCAGATATGGGGAATCAGAGGTGGGGAATTAGTGGTTGCGAATCAGAGGCAGGGAATCAGAGGCGGGGAATCAGAGGCGGGGAATCAGAGGCAGGGAATCAGACGCAGGGAATCAGAGGCGGGGAATCATGGCTGGCGAATTAAAGGAGGGGAATCAGAGTTGGGGAATCAGAGGCGGGGAATCAGATATGGGGAAACAGAGGCGGGGAATCAGAGGCGGGGAAACAGAGGCGGGGAATCAGATATGCGGATTCAGAGGTGGGGAATCAGAGGTTGGGAATCAGAGGCAGGGAATCAGATGCGGGGAATCAGAGGCAGGGAATCAGATGTGGGGAATCAGAGGCGGGGAATCAGAGCTGGGGAATCAGAGGCGGGGAATCAGAGATGGGGAATCAGAGGCGGGGAATCAGAGGCAGGGAATCAGACACGGGGAATCAGAGGCGGTGAATCATAGCTGGCGAATCAGAGGAGGGGAATCAGAGGTGGGGAATCAGAGGCGGGGAATCAGATATGGGGAATCAGATGTGGGGAATCAGAGGCGGGGAAACAGAGGCCGGGAATTAGATATGTTGTATCAGAGGTGGGGAATCAGAGGCGGGAAATCAGAGCTGGGGAATCAGAGGCGGGGAATCAGAGTTGGGGTATCAGAGTCCGGGAATCAGAGATGGGGAATCAGAGGCGGGGAATCAAATATGGGGAATCAGAGGCGGGGAATCAGAGGCGGGGAAACAGAGGCGGTGAATCAGATATGGGGAATCAGAGGTGGCGAATCAGAGGTAGAGAATCAGAGATGGGGGAGCAGAGGTGGGGAATCAGATGTGATGAATTAGAGATGGGGAATCAGAGGCGGGGTATCAGAGGCGGCCAATCAGAGGCGGGGAAACAGAGGCGGGGAATCAGATATGGGGAATCAGAGGTGGGGAATAAGGGGCGGGGAATCAGTGGCAGGGATTCTGAGGCCGGGTATCAGAGGCGGGGAATCAGAGCAGGGGAATCAGAGTCGGGGAATCAGAGTTGGGGAATCAGAGGAGGGGAATCAGATATGGGGAAACAGAGGCCGGGAATCAGAGGCAGGGAAACAGAGGCGGGGAATCAGATATGGGGTATCAGAGGTGGGGAATTAGTGGTTGCGAATCAGAGGCAGGGAATCAGAGGCGGGGAATCAGAGGCGGGGATTCAGAGGCAGGGAATCGGATGTGCGGAATCAGAGATGGGGATTCAGAGGTGGGGAATCAGAGGTGATGAATCAGAGAAGGGGAATCAGAGGCGGGGAATCAGAGGCAGGGAATCAGACGCAGGGAATCAGAGGCGGGGAATCATAGCTGGCGAATTAGAGGAGGGGAATCAGAGTTGGGGAATCAGAGGTGGGGAATCAGATATGTGGAAACAGAGGCGGGGAATCAGAGGCGGGGAAACAGAGGCGGGGAATCAGATATGGGGATTCAGAGGTGAGGAATCAGAGGTTGGGAATCAGAGGCAGGGAATCAGAGGCTGGGAATCAGAGGCAGGGAATCAGATGCGGGGAATCAGAGGCGGGGAATCAGAGCTGGGGAATCAGAGGCGGGGAATCAGGGTTGGGGAATCAGAGGCGTGGAATTAGATATGGGGAAACAGAGGCGGGGAATCAGAGGCGGGGAAACAGAGGCGGGGAATCAGATATGGGGAATCAGAGGTGGGGAATCAAAGGTGGTGAATCATAGATGGAGAATCAGACGCGGGGAATCAGAGGCAGGGAATAAAACACGGGGAATCAGATGCGGGGAATCAGAGCTGGGGAATCAGAGGCGGGGAATCAGAGTTGGGGAAGCAGAGGCTGGGAATCAGAGGTGGGGAAACAGAGGCGGGGAATCAGAGGCAGGGAAACAGAGGCGGGGAATCAGATATGGGGAATCAGAGGTGGGGAATCAGAGCTGGGGAATCAGAGGCGGGGAATCAAAGTTGGGGAATCAGAGGTGGGGAATCAGAGATGGGGAAACAGAGGCGGGGAATCAGAGGCGGGGAAACAGAGGCAGGGAATCAGAGGTGGGGAATCAGAGGTTGGCAATCAGAGGCAGGGAATCAGAGGCGGGGAATCAGAGGCAGGGAATCAGATGTGCGGAATCAGAGATGGGGAATCAGAGGCAGGGAATCAGATATGGGGAATCAGAGGTGGGGAATCAAAGGTGGTGAATCATAGATGGAGAATCAGACGCGGGGAATCAGAGGCAGGGAATAAAACACGGGGAATCAGAGGCGGGGAATCAGAGCTGGGGAATCAGAGGCGGGGAATCAGAGTTGGGGAAGCAGAGGCTGGGAATCAGAGGTGGGGAAACAGAGGCGGGGAATCAGAGGCAGGGAAACAGAGGCGGGGAATCAGATATGGGGAATCAGAGGTGGGGAATCAGAGCTGGGGAATCAGAGGCGGGGAATCAAAGTTGTGGAATCAGAGGTGTGGAATCAGAGATGGGGAAACAGAGGCGGGGAATCAGAGGCGGGGAAACAGAGGCAGGGAATCAGAGGTGGGGAATCAGAGGTTGGCAATCAGAGGCAGGGAATCAGAGGCGGGGAATCAGATGCAGGGAATCAGATGTGCGGAATCAGAGATGGGGAATCAGAGGCAGGGAATCAGCGGCGGGGAAAATCAGAGTCCGGGAATCAGAGGCCAGGAATGAGAGGCCGGGAATCAGAGGGCAGGAATCAGAGGCCGGGAAACAGAGGTGGGGAATCAGAGGCCGGGATTTAGAGATGGGGAATAAGAGGTGGGGAATCAGCGGTGGTGAATCAGACGCGGGGATTCAGAGGTTGTAATTCAGAGATGGGGAATCAGAGGCGGGGAATCAGAGGCGCGGAAACAGAGGTGGGGAATCAGATATGGGGAATCAGAGGTGGGGAATAAGAGGCCAGGAATCAGAAGCCAGGAATCAGAGGCCGGGAATCAGAGGTGGGGAATCAGAGGCCGGGAATCAGAGATGGGGAATCAGAGGTGGTGAATCAGAGATGGGGAATCAGAGGAAGGGACTCAGAGGCGGGGAATCAGATGCGGGGAATCAGTGGCGGGGAATCAGAGCTCGGGAATCAGAGTCGGAGAATCAGAGATGGCGAATCAGAGGCGGGGAATCAGAGATAGGGAATCAGATGTGGGGAATCAGAGGCGGGTAAGAGAGGCGGGGAGTCAGATATGGGGAATCAGAGGCGGGGAATCAGAGGCGGGGAAACAGAGGCGGTGAATCAGATATGGGGAATCAGAGGTGGCGAATCAGAGGTAGAGAATCAGAGATGGGGAAGCAGAGGTGGGGAATCAGAGGCGCGGAAACAGAGGTGGGGAATCAGATATGGGGTATCAGAGGTGGGGAATAAGAGGCCAGGAATCAGAAGCCAGGAATCAGAGGCGGGGTATCAGAGGTGCCAATCAGAGGCGGGGAAACAGAGGCGGGGAATCAGATATGGGGAAACAGAGGCGGGGAATCATAGGCAGGGAAACAGAGGCGGGGAATCAGATATGGGGAATCAGAGGTGGGGAATTAGAAGTTGCGAATCAGAGGCAGGGAATCAGAGGCGGGGAATCAGAGGCGGGGAATCAGAGGCAGGGAATCGTAGGTGCGGAATCAGAGATGGGGAATCATAGGTGGTGAATCAGAGATGGGGAATCAGAGGCGGGGAATCAGAGGCAGGGAATCAGACACGGGAATCAGAGGCGGGGAATCATAGCTGGCGAATCAGAGGAGGGGAATCAGAGGTGGGGAATCAGAGGCGGGGAATCAGATATGGGGAATCAGAGGTGGCGAATCAGAGGCGGGGAAACAGAGGCCGGGAATCAGATATGTTGTATCAGAGGTGGGGAATCAGAGGCGGGAAATCAGAGCTGGGGAATCAGAGGCGGGGAATCAGAGTTGGGGAATCAGAGTCCAGGAATCAGAGATGGGGAATCAGAGGCGGGGCATCAAATATGGGGAATCAGAGGCGGGGAATCAGAGGCGGGGAAACAGAGGTGGTGAATCAGATATGGGGAATCAGAGGTGGCGAATCAGTGGTTGAGAATCAGAGATGGGGAAGCAGAGGTGGGGAATCAGACGTGATGAATTAGAGATGGGGAATCAGAGGCGGGGTATCAGAGGCGGCCAATCAGAGGCGGGGAAACAGAGGCGGGGAATCAGATATGGGGAATCAGAGGTGGGGAATCAGGGGCGGGGAATCAGTGGCAGGGATTCAGAGGCCGGGAATCAGAGGCGGGGAATCAGAGCTGGGGAATCAGAGGCGGGGAATCAGAGTTGGGGAATCAGAGGAGGGGAATCAGATATGGGGAAACAGAGGCCGGGAATCAGAGGCAGGGAAACAGAGGCGGGGAATCAGATATGGGGAATCAGAGGTGGGGAATTAGTGGTTGCGAATCAGAGGCAGGGAATCAGAGGCGGGGAATCAGAGGCGGGGAATCAGAGGCGGGGAATCGGATGTGCGGAATCAGAGATGGGGAATCAGAGGTGGGGAATCAGAGGTGTTGAATCAGAGAAGGGGAATCAGAGGCGGGGAATCAGAGGCAGGGAATCAGACGCAGGGAATCAGAGGCGGGGAATCATGGCTGGCGAATTAGAGGAGGGGAATCAGAGTTGGGGAATCAGAGGCGGGGAATCAGATATGGGGAAACAGAGGCGGGGAATCAGAGGCGGGGAAACAGAGGCGGGGAATCAGATATGCGGATTCAGAGCTGGGGAATCAGAGGTTGGGAATCAGAGGCAGGGAATCAGAGGCGGGGAATCAGAGGCCGGGAATCAGATGCGGGGAATCAGAGGCGGGGAATCTGAGCTGGGGAATCAGAGGCGGGGAATCAGAGTTGGGGAATCAGAGGCATGGAATTAGATATGGGGAAACAGAGGCGGGGAATCAGAGGCGGGGAAACAGAGGCGGGGAATCAGATATGGGGAATCAGAGGTGGGGAATCAGAGGCAGGGAATCAGATGTGTGGAATCAGAGATGGGGAATCAGAGGCGGGGAATGAGATATGTGGAATCAGAGGCGGGGAATCAGAGGCGGGGATACAGAGGCGGGGAAACAGAGGCGGAGAATCAGAGGCGGGGAATCAGAGTTGGGGAATAAGAGGAGGGGAATCAGATATGGGGAAACAGAGGCCGGGAATCAGAGGCAGGGAAACAGAGGCGGGGAATCAGATATGGGGAATCAGAGGTGGGGAATTAGAGGTTGCGAATCAGAGGCAGGGAATCAGAGGCGGGGAATCAGTGGCGGGGAATCAGAGGCAGGGAATCGGATGTGCGGAATCAGAGATGGGGAATCAGAGGTGGGGAATCAGAGATGGTGAATCAGAGAAGGGGAATCAAAGGCGGGGAATCAGAGGCAGGGAATCTGACGCAGGGAATCAGAGGCGGGGAATCATAGCTGGCGAATTAAAGGAGGGGAATCAGAGTTGGGGAATCAGAGGCGGGGAATCAGATATGGGGAAACAGAGGCGGGGAATCAGAGGCGGGGAAACAGAGGCGGGGAATCAGATATGGGGATTCAGAGGTGGGGAATCAGAGGTTGGGAATCAGAGGCAGGGAATCAGAGGCTGGGAATCAGGGGCAGGGAATCAGATGCGGGGAATCAGAGGCGGGGAATCAGAGCTGGGGAATCAGAGGCGGGGAATCAGAGTTGGGGAATCAGAGGCGTGGAATTAGATATGGGGAAACAGAGGCGGGGAATCAGAGGCGGGGAAACAGAGGCGGGGAATCAGATATGGGGAATCAGAGGTGGGGAATCAAAGGTGGTGAATCATAGATGGAGAATCAGACGCGGGGAATCAGAGGCAGGGAATAAAACACGGGGAATCAGATGCGGGGAATCAGAGCTGGGGAATCAGAGGCGGGGAATCAGAGTTGGGGAAGCAGAGGCTGGGAATCAGAGGTGGGGAAACAGATGCGGGGAATCAGAGGCAGGGAAACAGAGGCGGTGAATCAGATATGGGGAATCAGAGGTGGGGAATCAGAGCTGGGGAATCAGAGGCGGGGAATCAAAGTTGGGGAATCAGAGGTGGGGAATCAGAGGCAGGGAATCAGATGTGCGGAATCAGAGATGGGGAATCAGAGGCAGGGAATCAGATATGGGGAATCAGAGGTGGGGAATCAAAGGTGGTGAATCATAGATGGAGAATCAGACGCGGGGAATCAGAGGCAGGGAATAAAACACGGGGAATCAGAGGCGGGGAATCAGAGCTGGGGAATCAGAGGCGGGGAATCAGAGTTGGGGAAGCAGAGGCTGGGAATCAGAGGTGGGGAAACAGAGGCGGGGAATCAGAGGCAGGGAAACAGAGGCGGGGAATCAGATATGGGGAATCAGAGGGGGGGAATCAGAGCTGGGGAATCACAGGCGGGGAATCAAAGTTGGGGAATCAGAGGTGTGGAATCAGAGATGGGGAAACAGAGGAGGGGAATCAGAGGCGGGGAAACAGAGGCAGGGAATCAGAGGTGGGGAATCAGAGGTTGGCAATCAGAGGCAGGGAATCAGAGGCGGGGAATCAGATGCAGGGAATCAGATGTGCGGAATCAGAGATGGGGAATCAGAGGCAGGGAATCAGCGGCGGGGAAAATCAGAGTCCGGGAATCAGAGGCCAGGAATGAGAGGCCGGGAATCAGAGGGCAGGAATCAGAGGCCGGGAAACAGAGGTGGGGAATCAGAGGCCGGGATTTAGAGATGGGGAATAAGAGGTGGGGAATCAGCGGTGGTGAATCAGACGCGGGGATTCAGAGGTTGTAATTCAGAGATGGGGAATCAGAGGCGGGGAATCAGAGGCGCGGAAACAGAGGTGGGGAATCAGATATGGGGAATCAGAGGTGGGGAATAAGAGGCCAGGAATCAGAAGCCAGGAATCAGAGGCCGGGAATCAGAGGTGGGGAATCAGAGGCCGGGAATCAGAGATGGGGAATCAGAGGTGGTGAATCAGAGATGGGGAATCAGAGGAAGGGACTCAGAGGCGGGGAATCAGATGCGGGGAATCAGTGGCGGGGAATCAGAGCTCGGGAATCAGAGTCGGAGAATCAGAGATGGCGAATCAGAGGCGGGGAATCAGAGATAGGGAATCAGATGTGGGGAATCAGAGGCGGGTAAGAGAGGCGGGGAGTCAGATATGGGGAATCAGAGGCGGGGAATCAGAGGCGGGGAAACAGAGGCGGTGAATCAGATATGGGGAATCAGAGGTGGCGAATCAGAGGTAGAGAATCAGAGATGGGGAAGCAGAGGTGGGGAATCAGAGGCGCGGAAACAGAGGTGTGGAATCAGATATGGGGTATCAGAGGTGGGGAATAAGAGGCCAGGAATCAGAAGCCAGGAATCAGAGGCGGGGTATCAGAGGTGCCAATCAGAGGCGGGGAAACAGAGGCGGGGAATCAGATATGGGGAAACAGAGGCGGGGAATCATAGGCAGGGAAACAGAGGCGGGGAATCAGATATGGGGAATCAGAGGTGGGGAATTAGAAGTTGCGAATCAGAGGCAGGGAATCAGAGGCGGGGAATCAGAGGCGGGGAATCAGAGGCAGGGAATCGTAGGTGCGGAATCAGAGATGGGGAATCATAGGTGGTGAATCAGAGATGGGGAATCAGAGGCGAGGAATCAGAGGCAGGGAATCAGACACGGGGAATCAGAGGCGGGGAATCATAGCTGGCGAATCAGAGGAGGGGAATCAGAGGTGGGGAATCAGAGGCGGGGAATCAGATATGGGGAATCAGAGGTGGCGAATCAGAGGCGGGGAAACAGAGGCCGGGAATCAGATATGTTGTATCAGAGGTGGGGAATCAGAGGCGGGAAATCAGAGCTGGGGAATCAGAGGCGGGGAATCAGAGTTGGGGAATCAGAGTCCAGGAATCAGAGATGGGGAATCAGAGGCGGGGCATCAAATATGGGGAATCAGAGGCGGGGAATCAGAGGCGGGGAAACAGAGGTGGTGAATCAGATATGGGGAATCAGAGGTGGCGAATCAGTGGGTGAGAATCAGAGATGGGGAAGCAGAGGTGGGGAATCAGATGTGATGAATTAGAGATGGGGAATCAGAGGCGGGGTATCAGAGGCGGCCAATCAGAGGCGGGGAAACAGAGGCGGGGAATCAGATATGGGGAATCAGAGGTGGGGAATCAGGGGCGGGGAATCAGTGGCAGGGATTCAGAGGCCGGGAATCAGAGGCGGGGAATCAGAGCTGGGGAATCAGAGGCGGGGAATCAGAGTTGGGGAATCAGAGGAGGGGAATCAGATATGGGGAAACAGAGGCCGGGAATCAGAGGCAGGGAAACAGAGGCGGGGAATCAGATATGGGGAATCAGAGGTGGGGAATTAGTGGTTGCGAATCAGAGGCAGGGAATCAGAGGCGGGGAATCAGAGGCGGGGAATCAGAGGCGGGGAATCGGATCTGCGGAATCAGAGATGGGGAATCAGAGGTGGGGAATCAGAGGTGTTGAATCAGAGAAGGGGAATCAGAGGCGGGGAATCAGAGGCAGGGAATCAGACGCAGGGAATCAGAGGCGGGGAATCATGGCTGGCGAATTAGAGGAGGGGAATCAGAGTTGGGGAATCAGAGGCGGGGAATCAGATATGGGGAAACAGAGGCGGGGAATCAGAGGCGGGGAAACAGAGGCGGGGAATCAGATATGCGGATTCAGAGCTGGGGAATCAGAGGTTGGGAATCAGAGGCAGGGAATCAGAGGCGGGGAATCAGAGGCAGGGAATCAGATGCGGGGAATCAGAGGCGGGGAATCTGAGCTGGGGAATCAGAGGCGGGGAATCAGAGTTGGGGAATCAGAGGCATGGAATTAGATATGGGGAAACAGAGGCGGGGAATCAGAGGCGGGGAAACAGAGGCGGGGAATCAGATATGGGGAATCAGAGGTGGGGAATCAGAGGCAGGGAATCAGATGTGTGGAATCAGAGATGGGGAATCAGAGGCGGGGAATGAGATATGTGGAATCAGAGGCGGGGAATCAGAGGCGGGGATACAGAGGCGGGGAAACAGAGGCGGAGAATCAGAGGCGGGGAATCAGAGTTGGGGAATAAGAGGAGGGGAATCAGATATGGGGAAACAGAGGCCGGGAATCAGAGGCAGGGAAACAGAGGCGGGGAATCAGATATGGGGAATCAGAGGTGGGGAATTAGAGGTTGCGAATCAGAGGCAGGGAATCAGAGGCGGGGAATCAGAGGCGGGGAATCAGAGGCAGGGAATCGGATGTGCGGAATCAGAGATGGGGAATCAGAGGTGGGGAATCAGAGATGGTGAATCAGAGAAGGGGAATCAAAGGCGGGGAATCAGAGGCAGGGAATCTGACGCAGGGAATCAGAGGCGGGGAATCATAGCTGGCGAATTAAAGGAGGGGAATCAGAGTTGGGGAATCAGAGGCGGGGAATCAGATATGGGGAAACAGAGGCGGGGAATCAGAGGCGGGGAAACAGAGGCGGGGAATCAGATATGGGGATTCAGAGGTGGGGAATCAGAGGTTGGGAATCAGAGGCAGGGAATCAGAGGCGGGGAATCAGAGGCAGGGAATCAGATGCAGGGATTCACAGGCGGGGAAACAGAGCTGGGGAATCAGAGGCGGGGAATCAGAGTTGGGGAATCAGAGGCGTGGAATTAGATATGGGGAAACAGAGGCGGGGAATCAGAGGTGGGTAAACAGAGGCGGGGAATCAGATATGGGGAATCAGAGGTGGGGAATCAGAGGCAGGGAATCAGATGTGCAGAATCAGAGATGGGGAATCAGAGGCGGTGAATGAGATATGGGGAATCAGAGGCGGGGAATCAGAGGCAGGGATACAGAGGCGGGGATTCTGATATGGGGAATCAGAGGTGGCGAATCAAAGGCGGTGAATATGAGATGGAGAATCAGACGCGGGGAATCAGAGGCAGGGAATAAAACACGGGGAATCAGAGGCGGGGAATCAGAGCTGGGGAATCACAGGCGGGGAATCAGAGTTGGGGAAGCAGAGGCTGGGAATCAGAGGCGGGGAAACAGAGGCGGGGAATAAGAGGCAGGGAAACAGAGGCGGGGAATCAGATATGGGGAATCAGAGGTGGGGAATCAGAACTGGGGAATCAGAGGCGGGGAATCATAGTTGGGGAATCAGAGGCGTGGAATCAGATATAGGGAAACAGAGGCGGGGAATCAGAGGCGGGGAAACAGAGGCGGGGAATCAGATATGGGGAATCAGAGGTGGGGAATCAGAGGTTGGCAATCAGAGGCAGGGAATCATAGGCGGGGAATCAGAGGCAGGGAATCAGATGTGCGGAATCAGAGATGGGGAATCAGAGGCAGGGAATCAGAGGCAGGGAATCAGATATGGGGAATCAGAGGCGGGGAAACAGAGGCGGTGAATCAGATATTGGGAATCAGAGGTGGCGATCAGAGGCAGAGAATCAGAGATGGGGAAGCAGAGGTGTGGAATCAGATGTGATGAATTAGAAATGGGGAATCAGGTGCGGGGTATCAGAGGTGCCAATCAGAGGCGGGGAAACAGAGGAGGGGAATCAGATATGGGGAAACAGAGGCGGGGAATCAGAGGCAGGGAAACAGAGGCGGAGAATCAGATATGGGGAATCAGATGTGGGGAATTGGAGGTTGCGAATCAGAGGCAGGGAATCAGAGGCGGGGAATCAGAGGCGGGGAATCAGAGGCAGGGAATCGGATGTGCGGAATCAGAGATGGGGAATCAGAGGTGGGGAATCAGAGGTGGTGAATCAGAGATGGGGAATCAGAGGCGGGGAATCAGAGGCAGGGAATGAGAAACGGGGAATCAGAGGTGGGGAATCTTAGCTGGCGAATCAGAGGAGGGGAATCAGAGGTGGGGAATCAGAGGCGGGGAATCAGATATGGGGAATCAGAGGTGGGGAATCAGAGGCGGTGAAACAGAGGCCGGGAATCAGATATGTTGTATCAGAGGTGGGGAATCAGAGGCGGGAAATCAGAGCTGGGGAATCAGAGGCGGGGAATCAGAGTTGGGGAATCAGAGTCTAGGAATCAGAGATGGGGAATCAGAGGCGGGGAATCAAATATGGGGAATCATAGGCGGGGAATCAGAGGCGGGGAAACAGAGGCGGTGAATCAGATATGGGGAATCAGAGGTGGCGAATCAGAGGTAGAGAATCAGAGATGTGGAAGCAGAGGTGGGGAATCAGATGTGATGAATTAGAGATGGGGAATCAGAGGCGGGGTATCAGAGGCGGCCAATCAGAGGCGGGGAAACAGAGGCGGGGAATCAGATATGGGGAATCAGAGGTGGGGAATCAGGGGCAGGGAATCAGTGGCAGGGAATCAGAGGCCGGGAATCAGAGGCGGGGAATCAGAGTTGGGGAATCAGAGGAGGGGAATCAGCTATGGGGAAACAGAGGCCGGGAATCAGAGGCGGGGAAACAGAGGCGGGGAATCAGATATGGGGAATCAGAGGTTGGGAATCAGAGGTTGGCAATCAGAGGCAGGGAATCAGAGGCGGGGAATCAGAGGCAGGGAATCAGATGTGCAGAATCAGAGATGGGGAATCAGAGGCAGGGAATCAGCGGCGGGGAAAATCAGAGGCCGGGAATCAGAGGCCAGGAATGATAGGCCGGGAATCAGAGGGCAGGAATCAGAGGCCGGGAATCAGAGGTGGGGAATCAGAGGCCGGGAATTAGAGATGGGGAATAAGAGGTGGGGAATCAGCGGTGGTGAATCAGACGCGGGGATTCAGAGGTTGTAATTCAGAGATGGGGAATCAGAGGCGGGGAATCAGAGGCGCGGAAACAGAGGTGGGGAATCAGATATGGGGAATCAGAGGTGGGGAATAAGAGGCCAGGAATCAGAAGGCATGAATCAGAGGCCGGGGATCAGAGGTGGGGAATCAGAGGCCGGGAATCAGAGATGGGGAATCAGAGGTGGTGAATCAGAGATGGTGAATCAGAGGAAGGGACTCAGAGGCGGGTAATCAGATGCGGGGAATCAGTGGCGGGGAATCAGAGCTCAGGAATCAGAGTCGGGGAATCAGAGATGGCGAATCAGAGGCGGGGAATCAGAGATAGGGAATCAGAGGTGGGGAATCAGAGGCGGGGAAACAGAGGCGGGGAGTCAGATATGGGGAATCAGAGGCGGGGAATCAGAGGCGGGGAAACAGAGGCGGTGAATCAGATATGGGGAATCAGAGGTGGCGAATCAGAGGTAGAGAATCAGAGATGGGGAAGCAGAGGTGGGGAATCAGATGTGATGAATTAGAGATGGGGAATCAGAGGCGGGGTATCAGAGGCGGCCAATCAGAGGCGGGGAAACAGAGGCTGGGAATCAGATATGGGGAATCAGAGGTGGGGAATCAGGGGCGGGGAATCAGTGGCAGGGAATCAGAGGCCGGGAATCAAAGGCGGGGAATCAGAGCTGGGGAATCAGAGGCGGGGAATCAGAGTTGGGGAATCAGAGGAGGGGAATCAGATATGGGGAAACAGAGGCCGGGAATCAGAGGCATGGAAACAGAGGCGGGGAATCAGATATGGGGAATCAGAGGTGGGGAATTAGAGGTTGCGAATCAGAGGCAGGGAATCAGAGGCTGGGAATCAGAGGCGGGGAATCAGAGGCAGGGAATCGGATGTGCAGAATCAGAGATGGGGAATCAGACTTGGGGATTCAGAGGTGGTGAATCAGAGAAGTGGAATCAGAGATGTGGAAGCAGAGGTGGGGAATCAGATGTGATGAATTAGAGATGGGGAATCAGAGGCGGGGAAACAGAGGCGGTGAATCAGATATGGGGAATCAGAGGTGGCGAATCAGAGGTAGAGAATCAGAGATGGGGAAGCAGAGGTGGGGAATCAGATGCGATGAATTAGAGATGGGGAATCAGAGGCGGGGTATCAGAGGTGCCAATCAGAGGCGGGGAAACAGAGGCGGGGAATCAGATAAGGGGAAACAGAGGCGGGGAATCATAGGCAGGGAAACAGAGGCAGGGAATCAGATATGGGGAATCAGAGGTGGGGAATTAGAAGTTGCGAATCAGAGGCAGGGAATCAGAGGCGGGGAATCAGAGGCGGGGAATCAGAGGCAGGGAATCGTAGGTGCGGAATCAGAGATGGGGAATCAGAGGTGGTGAATCGGAGATGGGGAATCAGAGGCGGGGAATCAGAGGCAGGGAATCAGACACGGGGAATCAGAGGCGGGGAATCATAGCTGGCGAATCAGAGGAGGGGAATCAGAGGTGGGGAATCAGAGGCGGGGAATCAGATATGGGGAATCAGAGGCGGCGAATCAGAGGCGGGGAAACAGAGGCCGGGAATCAGATATGTTGTATCAGAGGTGGGGAATCAGAGGCGGGAAATCAGAGCTGGGGAATCAGAGGCGGGGAATCAGAGTTGGGGAATCAGAGTACGGGAATCAGAGATGGGGAATCAGAGGCGGGGCATCAAATATGGGGAATCAGAGGCGGGGAATCAGAGGCGGGGAAACAGAGGTGGTGAATCAGATATGGGGAATCAGAGGTGGCGAATCAGAGGTTGAGAATCAGAGATGGGGAAGCAGAGGTGGGAATCAGATATGGGGAATCAGAGGTGGGGAATCAGGGGCGGGGAATCAGTGGCAGGGATTCAGAGGCCGGGAATCAGAGGCGGGGAATCAGAGCTGGGGAATCAGAGGCGGGGAATCAGAGTTGGGGAATCAGAGGAGGGGAATCAGATATGGGGAAACAGAGGCCGGGAATCAGAGGCAGGGAAACAGAGGCGGGGAATCAGATATGGGGAATCAGAGGTGGGGAATTAGTGGTTGCGAATCAGAGGCAGGGAATCAGAGGCGGGGAATCAGAGGCGGGGAATCAGAGGCAGGGAATCAGACGCAGGGAATCAGAGGCGGGGAATCATGGCTGGCGAATTAAAGGAGGGGAATCAGAGTTGGGGAATCAGAGGCGGGGAATCAGAGGCAGGGAATCGGATGTGCGGAATCAGAGATGGGGAATCAGAGGTGGGGAATCAGAGGTGATGAATCAGAGAAGGGGAATCAGAGGCGGGGAATCAGAGGCAGGGAATCAGACGCAGGGAATCAGAGGCGGGGAATCATAGCTGGCGAATTAGAGGAGGGGAATCAGAGTTGGGGAATCAGAGGTGGGGAATCAGATATGTGGAAACAGAGGCGGGGAATCAGAGGCGGGGAAACAGAGGCGGGGAATCAGATATGGGGATTCAGAGGTGGGGAATGAGAGGTTGGGTATCAGAGGCAGGGAATCAGAGGCTGGGAATCAGAGGCAGGGAATCAGATGCGGGGAATCAGAGGCGG
Organism: Narcine bancroftii; assembly: GCF_036971445.1. Classification (NCBI taxonomy): domain Eukaryota; kingdom Metazoa; phylum Chordata; class Chondrichthyes; order Torpediniformes; family Narcinidae; genus Narcine; species Narcine bancroftii. Next base: position 105,248,073 of record NC_091474.1, on the reverse strand, counting down.
GGAATCAGAGCTGGGGAATCAGAGGCGGGGAATCAGAGTTGGGGAATCAGAGGCGTGGAATTAGATATGGGGAAACAGAGGCGGGGAATCAGAGGCGGGGAAACAGAGGCGGGGAATCAGATATGGGGAATCAGAGGTGGGGAATCAAAGGTGGTGAATCATAGATGGAGAATCAGACGCGGGGAATCAGAGGCAGGGAATAAAACACGGGGAATCAGATGCGGGGAATCAGAGCTGGGGAATCAGAGGCGGGGAATCAGAGTTGGGGAAGCAGAGGCTGGGAATCAGAGGTGGGGAAACAGAGGCGGGGAATCAGAGGCAGGGAAACAGAGGCGGGGAATCAGATATGGGGAATCAGAGGTGGGGAATCAGAGCTGGGGAATCAGAGGCGGGGAATCAAAGTTGGGGAATCAGAGGTGGGGAATCAGAGATGGGGAAACAGAGGCGGGGAATCAGAGGCGGGGAAACAGAGGCAGGGAATCAGAGGTGGGGAATCAGAGGTTGGCAATCAGAGGCAGGGAATCAGAGGCGGGGAATCAGAGGCAGGGAATCAGATGTGCGGAATCAGAGATGGGGAATCAGAGGCAGGGAATCAGCGGCGGGGAAAATCAGAGTCCGGGAATCAGAGGCCAGGAATGAGAGGCCGGGAATCAGAGGGCAGGAATCAGAGGCCGGGAAACAGAGGTGGGGAATCAGAGGCCGGGAATTAGAGATGGGGAATAAGAGGTGGGGAATCAGCGGTGGTGAATCAGACGTGGGGTTTCAGAGGTTGTAATTCAGAGATGGGGAATCAGAGGCGGGGAATCAGAGGCGCGGAAACAGAGGTGGGGAATCAGATATGGGGAATCAGAGGTGGGGAATAAGAGGCCAGGAATCAGAAGCCAGGAATCAGAGGCCGGGAATCAGAGGTGGGGAATCAGAGGCCGGGAATCAGAGATGGGGAATCAGAGGTGGTGAATCAGAGATGGGGAATCAGAGGAAGGGACTCAGAGGCGGGGAATCAGATGCGGGGAATCAGTGGCGGGGAATCAGAGCTCGGGAATCAGAGTCGGAGAATCAGAGATGGCGAATCAGAGGCGGGGAATCAGAGATAGGGAATCAGATGTGGGGAATCAGAGGCGGGTAAGAGAGGCGGAGAGTCAGATATGGGGAATCAGAGGCGGGGAATCAGAGGCGGGGAAACAGAGGCGGTGAATCAGATATGGGGAATCAGAGGTGGCGAATCAGAGGTAGAGAATCAGAGATGGGGAAGCAGAGGTGGGGAATCAGAGGCGCGGAAACAGATGTGGGGAATCAGATATGGGGAATCAGAGGTGGGGAATAAGAGGCCAGGAATCAGAAGCCAGGAATCAGAGGCGGGGTATCAGAGGTGCCAATCAGAGGCGGGGAAACAGAGGCGGGGAATCAGATATGGGGAAACAGAGGCGGGGAATCATAGGCAGGGAAACAGAGGCGGGGAATCAGATTTGGGGAATCAGAGGTGGGGAATTAGAAGTTGCGAATCAGAGGCAGGGAATCAGAGGCGGGGAATCAGAGGCGGGGAATCAGAGGCAGGGAATCGTAGGTGGTGAATCAGAGATGGGGAATCAGAGGCGGGGAATCAGAGGCAGGGAATCAGACACGGGGAATCAGAGGCGGGGAATCATAGCTGGCGAATCCGAGGAGGGGAATCAGAGGTGGGGAATCAGAGGCGGGGAATCAGATATGGGGAATCAGAGGTGGCGAATCAGAGGCGGGGAAACAGAGGCCGGGAATCAGATATGTTGTATCAGAGGTGGGGAATCAGAGGCGGGAAATCAGAGCTGGGGAATCAGAGGCGGGGAATCAGAGTTGGGGAATCAGAGTCCGGGAATCAGAGATGGGGAATCAGAGGCGGGGCATCAAATATGGGGAATCAGAGGCGGGGAATCAGAGGCGGGGAAACAGAGGTGGTGAATCAGATATGGGGAATCAGAGGAGGCGAATCAGAGGTATAGAATCAGAGATGGGGAAGCAGAGGTGGGGAATCAGATGTGATGAATTAGAGATGGGGAATCAGAGGCGGGGTATCAGAGGCGGCCAATCAGAGGCGGGGAAACAGAGGCGGGGAATCAGATATGGGGAATCAGAGGTGGGGAATCAGGGGCGGGGAATCAGTGGCAGGGATTCAGAGGCCGGGAATCAGAGGCGGGGAATCAGAGCTGGGGAATCAGAGGCGGGGAATCAGAGTTGGGGAATCAGAGGAGGGGAATCAGATATGGGGAAACAGAGGCCGGGAATCAGAGGCAGGGAAACAGAGGCGGGGAATCAGATATGGGGAATCAGAGGTGGGGAATTAGTGGTTGCGAATCAGAGGCAGGGAATCAGAGGCGGGGAATCAGAGGCGGGGAATCAGAGGCAGGGAATCGGATGTGCGGAATCAGAGATGGGGAATCAGAGGTGGGGAATCAGAGGTGTTGAATCAGAGAAGGGGAATCAGAGGCGGGGAATCAGACGCAGGGAATCAGACGCAGGGAATCAGAGGCGGGGAATCATGGCTGGCGAATTAGAGGAGGGGAATCAGAGTTGGGGAATCAGAGGCGGGGAATCAGATATGGGGAAACAGAGGCGGGGAATCAGAGGCGGGGAAACAGAGGCGGGGAATCAGATATGCGGATTCAGAGCTGGGGAATCAGAGGTTGGGAATCAGAGGCAGGGAATCAGAGGCGGGGACTCCGAGGCAGGGAATCAGATGCGGGGAATCAGAGGCGGGGAATCTGAGCTGGGGAATCAGAGGCGGGGAATCAGAGTTGGGGAATCAGAGGCATGGAATTAGATATGGGGAAACAGAGGCGGGGAATCAGAGGCGGGGAAACAGAGGCGGGGAATCAGATATGGGGAATCAGAGGTGGGGAATCAGAGGCAGGGAATCAGATGTGTGGAATCAGAGATGGGGAATCAGAGGCGGGGAATGAGATATGTGGAATCAGAGGCGGGGAATCAGAGGCGGGGATACAGAGGCGGGGAAACAGAGGCGGAGAATCAGAGGCGGGGAATCAGAGTTGGGGAATCAGAGGAGGGGAATCAGATATGGGGAAACAGAGGCCGGGAATCAGAGGCAGGGAAACAGAGGCGGGGAATCAGATATGGGGAATCAGAGGTTGGGAATTAGAGGTTGCGAATCAGAGGCAGGGAATCAGAGGCGGGGAATCAGAGGCGAAGAATCCGAGGCAGGGAATCGGATGTGCGGAATCAGAGATGGGGAATCAGAGGTGGGGAATCAGAGATGGTGAATCAGAGAAGGGGAATCAAAGGCGGGGAATCAGAGGCAGGGAATCTGACGCAGGGAATCAGAGGCGGGGAATCATAGCTGGCGAATTAAAGGAGGGGAATCAGAGTTGGGGAATCAGAGGCGGGGAATCAGATATGGGGAAACAGAGGCGGGGAATCAGAGGCGGGGAAACAGAGGCGGGGAATCAGATATGGGGAATCAGAGGTGGGGAATTAGAAGTTGCGAATCAGAGGCAGGGAATCAGAGGCGGGGAATCAGAGGCGGGGAATCAGAGGCAGGGAATCGTAGGTGCGGAATCAGAGATGGGGAATCATAGGTGGTGAATCAGAGATGGGGAATCAGAGGCGGGGAATCAGAGGCAGGGAATCAGACACGGGGAATCAGAGGCGGGGAATCATAGCTGGCGAATCCGAGGAGGGGAATCAGAGGTGGGGAATCAGAGGCGGGGAATCAGATATGGGGAATCAGAGGTGGCGAATCAGAGGCGGGGAAACAGAGGCCGGGAATCAGATATGTTGTATCAGAGGTGGGGAATCAGAGGCGGGAAATCAGAGCTGGGGAATCAGAGGCGGGGAATCAGAGTTGGGGAATCAGAGTCCTGGAATCAGAGATGGGGAATCAGAGGCGGGGCATCAAATATGGGGAATCAGAGGCGGGGAATCAGAGGCGGGGAAACAGAGGTGGTGAATCAGATATGGGGAATCAGAGGTGGCGAATCAGAGGTATAGAATCAGAGATGGGGAAGCAGAGGTGGGGAATCAGATGTGATGAATTAGAGATGGGGAATCAGAGGCGGGGTATCAGAGGCGGCCAATCAGAGGCGGGGAAACAGAGGCGGGGAATCAGATATGGGGAATCAGAGGTGGGGAATCAGGGGCGGGGAATCAGTGGCAGGGATTCAGAGGCCGGGAATCAGAGGCGGGGAATCAGAGCTGGGGAATCAGAGGCGGGGAATCAGAGTTGGGGAATCAGAGGAGGGGAATCAGATATGGGGAAACAGAGGCCGGGAATCAGAGGCAGGGAAACAGAGGCGGGGAATCAGATATGGGGAATCAGAGGTGGGGAATTAGTGGTTGCGAATCAGAGGCAGGGATCAGAGGCGGGGAATCAGAGGCGGGGAATCAGAGGCAGGGAATCGGATGTGCGGAATCAGAGATGGGGAATCAGAGGTGGGGAATCAGAGGTGTTGAATCAGAGAAGGGGAATCAGAGGCGGGGAATCAGAGGCAGGGAATCAGACGCAGGGAATCAGAGGCGGGGAATCATGGCTGGCGAATTAGAGGAGGGGAATCAGAGTTGGGGAATCAGAGGCGGGGAATCAGATATGGGGAAACAGAGGCGGGGAATCAGAGGCGGGGAAACAGAGGCGGGGAATCAGATATGCGGATTCAGAGCTGGGGAATCAGAGGTTGGGAATCAGAGGCAGGGAATCAGAGGCGGGGACTCCGAGGCAGGGAATCAGATGCGGGGAATCAGAGGCGGGGAATCTGAGCTGGGGAATCAGAGGCGGGGAATCAGAGTTGGGGAATCAGAGGCATGGAATTAGATATGGGGAAACAGAGGCGGGGAATCAGAGGCGGGGAAACAGAGGCGGGGAATCAGATATGGGGAATCAGAGGTGGGGAATCAGAGGCAGGGAATCAGATGTGTGGAATCAGAGATGGGGAATCAGATGCGGGGAATGAGATATGTGGAATCAGAGGCGGGGAATCAGAGGCGGGGATACAGAGGCGGGGAAACAGAGGCGGAGAATCAGAGGCGGGGAATCAGAGTTGGGGAATCAGAGGAGGGGAATCAGATATGGCGAAACAGAGGCCGGGAATCAGAGGCAGGGAAACAGAGGCGGGGAATCAGATATGGGGAATCAGAGGTGGGGAATTAGAGGTTGCGAATCAGAGGCAGGGAATCAGAGGCGGGGAATCAGAGGCGAAGAATCCGAGGCAGGGAATCGGATGTGCGGAATCAGAGATGGGGAATCAGAGGTGGGGAATCAGAGATGGTGAATCAGAGAAGGGGAATCAAAGGCGGGGAATCGGAGGCAGGGAATCTGACGCAGGGAATCAGAGGCGGGGAATCATAGCTGGCGAATTAAAGGAGGGGAATCAGAGTTGGGGAATCAGAGGCGGGGAATCAGATATGGGGAAACAGAGGCGGGGAATCAGAGGCGGGGAAACAGAGGCGGGGAATCAGATATGGGGATTCAGAGGTGGGGAATCAGAGGTTGGGAATCAGAGGCAGGGAATCAGAGGCGGGGAATCAGAGGCAGGGAATCAGATGCAGGGAATCACAGGCGGGGAAACAGAGCTGGGGAATCAGAGGCGGGGAATCAGAGTTGGGGAATCAGAGGCGTGGAATTAGATATGGGGAAACAGAGGCGGGGAATCAGAGGTGGGTAAACAGAGGCGGGGAATCAGATATGGGGAATCAGAGGTGGGGAATCAGAGGCAGGGAATCAGATGTGCAGAATCAGAGATGGGGAATCAGAGGCGGGGAATGAGATATGGGGAATCAGAGGCGGGGAATCAGAGGCAGGGATACAGAGGCGGGGATTCTGATATGGGGAATCAGAGGTGGCGAATCAAAGGCGGTGAATATGAGATGGAGAATCAGACGCGGGGAATCAGAGGCAGGGAATAAAACACGGGGAATCAGAGGCGGGGAATCAGAGCTGGGGAATCAGAGGCGGGGAATCAGAGTTGGGGAAGCAGAGGCTGGGAATCAGAGGCGGGGAAACAGAGGCGGGGAATAAGAGGCAGGGAAACAGAGGCGGGGAATCAGATATGGGGAATCAGAGGTGGGGAATCAGAACTGGGGAATCAGAGGCGGGGAATCATAGTTGGGGAATCAGAGGCGTGGAATCAGATATAGGGAAACAGAGGCGGGGAATCAGAGGCGGGGAAACAGAGGCGGGGAATCAGATATTGGGAATCAGAGGTGGGGAATCAGAGGTTGGCAATCAGAGGCAGGGAATCAAAGGCGGGGAATCAGAGGCAGGGAATCAGATATGGGGAATCAGAGGCGGGGAAACAGAGGTGGTGAATCAGATATTGGGAATCAGAGGTGGCGATCAGAGGCAGAGAATCAGAGATGGCGAAGCAGAGGTGGGGAATCAGATGTGATGAATTAGAAATGGGGAATCAGGGGCGGGGTATCAGAGGTGCCAATCAGAGGCGGGGAAACAGAGGAGGGGAATCAGATATGGGGAAACAGACGCGGGGAATCAGAGGCAGGGAAACAGAGGCGGAGAATCAGATATGGGGAATCAGATGTGGGGAATTGGAGGTTGCGAATCAGAGGCAGGGAATCAGAGGCGGGGAATCAGAGGCGGGGAATCAGAGGCAGGGAATCGGATGTGCGGAATCAGAGATGGGGAATCAGAGGTGGGGAATCAGAGGTGGTGAATCAGAGATGGGGAATCAGAGGCGGGGAATCAGAGGCAGGGAATCAGAAACGGGGAATCAGAGGCGGGGAATCATAGCTGGCGAATCAGAGGAGGGGAATCAGAGGTGGGGAATCAGAGGCGGGGAATCAGATATGGGGAATCAGAGGTGGGGAATCAGAGGCGGTGAAACAGAGGCCGGGAATCAGATATGTTGTATCAGAGGTGGGGAATCAGAGGCGGGAAATCAGAGCTGGGGAATCAGAGGCGGGGAATCAGAGTTGGGGAATCAGAGTCTAGGAATCAGAGATGGGGAATCAGAGGCGGGGAATCAAATATGGGGAATCATAGGCGGGGAATCAGAGGCGGGGAAACAGAGGCGGTGAATCAGATATGGGGAATCAGAGGTGGCGAATCAGAGGTAGAGAATCAGAGATGTGGAAGCAGAGGTGGGGAATCAGATGTGATGAATTAGAGATGGGGAATCAGAGGCGGGGTATCAGAGGCGGCCAATCAGAGGCGGGGAATCAGAGGCGGGGAATCAGATATGGGGAATCAGAGGTGGGGAATCAGGGGCAGGGAATCAGTGGCAGGGAATCAGAGGCCGGGAATCAGAGGCGGGGTATCAGAGGTGGGGAATCAGAGGCGGGGAATCAGAGTTGGGGAATCAGAGGAGGGGAATCAGATATGGGGAAACAGAGGCCGGGAAACAGAGGCAGGGAAACAGAGGCGGGGAATCAGATATGGGGAATCAGAGGTGAGGAATTAGTGGTTGCGAATCTGAGGCAGGGAATCAGAGGCGGGGAATCAGAGGCGGGTAATCAGAGGCAGGGAATCGGATGTGCGGAATCAGAGATGGGGAATCAGAGGTGGGGAATCAGAGGTGGTGAATCAGAGAAGGGGAATCAGAGGCGGGGAATCAGAGGCAGGGAATCAGATATGGGGAAACAGAGGCAGAGAATCAGAGGCGGGGAAACAGAGACGGGGAATCAAATATGGGGATTCAGAGGTGGGGAATCAGAGGTTGGGAATCAGAAGCGGGGAATCAGAGTTGGGGAATCAGAGGTGGGGAATCAGATATGGGGAAACAGAGGCGGGTAATCAGAGGCGGGGAAACAGAGGCGGGGAATCAGATATGGGGAATCAGAGGTGGGGAATCAGAGGTTGGCAATCAGAGGCAGGGAATCAGAGGCGGGGAATCAGAGGCAGGGAATCAGATGTGCAGAATCAGAGATGGGGAATCAGAGGCAGGGAATCAGCGGCGGGGAAAATCAGAGGCCGGGAATCAGAGGCCAGGAATGATAGGCCGGGAATCAGAGGGCAGGAATCAGAGGCCGGGAATCAGAGGTGGGGAATTAGAGGCCGGGAATTAAATATGGGGAATCAGAGGCGGGGAATCAGAGGCGGGGAAACAGAGGTGGTGAATCAGATATGGGGAATCAGAGGAGGCGAATCAGAGGTATAGAATCAGAGATGGGGAAGCAGAGGTGGGGAATCAGATGTGATGAATTAGAGATGGGGAATCAGAGGCGGGGTATCAGAGGCGGCCAATCAGAGGCGGGGAAACAGAGGCGGGGAATCAGATATGGGGAATCAGAGGTGGGGAATCAGGGGCGGGGAATCAGTGGCAGGGATTCAGAGGCCGGGAATCAGAGGCGGGGAATCAGAGCTGGGGAATCAGAGGCGGGGAATCAGAGTTGGGGAATCAGAGGAGGGGAATCAGATATGGGGAAACAGAGGCCGGGAATCAGAGGCAGGGAAACAGAGGCGGGGAATCAGATATGGGGAATCAGAGGTGGGGAATTAGTGGTTGCGAATCAGAGGCAGGGAATCAGAGGCGGGGAATCAGAGGCGGGGAATCAGAGGCAGGGAATCGGATGTGCGGAATCAGAGATGGGGAATCAGAGGTGGGGAATCAGAGGTGTTGAATCAGAGAAGGGGAATCAGAGGCGGGGAATCAGACGCAGGGAATCAGACGCAGGGAATCAGAGGCGGGGAATCATGGCTGGCGAATTAGAGGAGGGGAATCAGAGTTGGGGAATCAGAGGCGGGGAATCAGATATGGGGAAACAGAGGCGGGGAATCAGAGGCGGGGAAACAGAGGCGGGGAATCAGATATGCGGATTCAGAGCTGGGGAATCAGAGGTTGGGAATCAGAGGCAGGGAATCAGAGGCGGGGACTCCGAGGCAGGGAATCAGATGCGGGGAATCAGAGGCGGGGAATCTGAGCTGGGGAATCAGAGGCGGGGAATCAGAGTTGGGGAATCAGAGGCATGGAATTAGATATGGGGAAACAGAGGCGGGGAATCAGAGGCGGGGAAACAGAGGCGGGGAATCAGATATGGGGAATCAGAGGTGGGGAATCAGAGGCAGGGAATCAGATGTGTGGAATCAGAGATGGGGAATCAGAGGCGGGGAATGAGATATGTGGAATCAGAGGCGGGGAATCAGAGGCGGGGATACAGAGGCGGGGAAACAGAGGCGGAGAATCAGAGGCGGGGAATCAGAGTTGGGGAATCAGAGGAGGGGAATCAGATATGGGGAAACAGAGGCCGGGAATCAGAGGCAGGGAAACAGAGGCGGGGAATCAGATATGGGGAATCAGAGGTGGGGAATTAGAGGTTGCGAATCAGAGGCAGGGAATCAGAGGCGGGGAATCAGAGGCGAAGAATCCGAGGCAGGGAATCGGATGTGCGGAATCAGAGATGGGGAATCAGAGGTGGGGAATCAGAGATGGTGAATCAGAGAAGGGGAATCAAAGGCGGGGAATCAGAGGCAGGGAATCTGACGCAGGGAATCAGAGGCGGGGAATCATAGCTGGCGAATTAAAGGAGGGGAATCAGAGTTGGGGAATCAGAGGCGGGGAATCAGATATGGGGAAACAGAGGCGGGGAATCAGAGGCGGGGAAACAGAGGCGGGGAATCAGATATGGGGAATCAGAGGTGGGGAATTAGAAGTTGCGAATCAGAGGCAGGGAATCAGAGGCGGGGAATCAGAGGCGGGGAATCAGAGGCAGGGAATCGTAGGTGCGGAATCAGAGATGGGGAATCATAGGTGGTGAATCAGAGATGGGGAATCAGAGGCGGGGAATCAGAGGCAGGGAATCAGACACGGGGAATCAGAGGCGGGGAATCATAGCTGGCGAATCCGAGGAGGGGAATCAGAGGTGGGGAATCAGAGGCGGGGAATCAGATATGGGGAATCAGAGGTGGCGAATCAGAGGCGGGGAAACAGAGGCCGGGAATCAGATATGTTGTATCAGAGGTGGGGAATCAGAGGCGGGAAATCAGAGCTGGGGAATCAGAGGCGGGGAATCAGAGTTGGGGAATCAGAGTCCGGGAATCAGAGATGGGGAATCAGAGGCGGGGCATCAAATATGGGGAATCAGAGGCGGGGAATCAGAGGTGGGGAAACAGAGGTGGTGAATCAGATATGGGGAATCAGAGGTGGCGAATCAGAGGTATAGAATCAGAGATGGGGAAGCAGAGGTGGGGAATCAGATGTGATGAATTAGAGATGGGGAATCAGAGGCGGGGTATCAGAGGCGGCCAATCAGAGGCGGGGAAACAGAGGCGGGGAATCAGATATGGGGAATCAGAGGTGGGGAATCAGGGGCGGGGAATCAGTGGCAGGGATTCAGAGGCCGGGAATCAGAGGCGGGGAATCAGAGCTGGGGAATCAGAGGCGGGGAATCAGAGTTGGGGAATCAGAGGAGGGGAATCAGATATGGGGAAACAGAGGCCGGGAATCAGAGGCAGGGAAACAGAGGCGGGGAATCAGATATGGGGAATCAGAGGTGGGGAATTAGTGGTTGCGAATCAGAGGCAGGGATCAGAGGCGGGGAATCAGAGGCGGGGAATCAGAGGCAGGGAATCGGATGTGCGGAATCAGAGATGGTGAATCAGAGGTGGGGAATCAGAGGTGTTGAATCAGAGAAGGGGAATCAGAGGCGGGGAATCAGAGGCAGGGAATCAGACGCAGGGAATCAGAGGCGGGGAATCATGGCTGGCGAATTAGAGGAGGGGAATCAGAGTTGGGGAATCAGAGGCGGGGAATCAGATATGGGGAAACAGAGGCGGGGAATCAGAGGCGGGGAAACAGAGGCGGGGAATCAGATATGCGGATTCAGAGCTGGGGAATCAGAGGTTGGGAATCAGAGGCAGGGAATCAGAGGCGGGGACTCCGAGGCAGGGAATCAGATGCGGGGAATCAGAGGCGGGGAATCTGAGCTGGGGAATCAGAGGCGGGGAATCAGAGTTGGGGAATCAGAGGCATGGAATTAGATATGGGGAAACAGAGGCGGGGAATCAGAGGCGGGGAAACAGAGGCGGGGAATCAGATATGGGGAATCAGAGGTGGGGAATCAGAGGCAGGGAATCAGATGTGTGGAATCAGAGATGGGGAATCAGATGCGGGGAATGAGATATGTGGAATCAGAGGCGGGGAATCAGAGGCGGGGATACAGAGGCGGGGAAACAGAGGCGGAGAATCAGAGGCGGGGAATCAGAGTTGGGGAATCAGAGGAGGGGAATCAGATATGGCGAAACAGAGGCCGGGAATCAGAGGCAGGGAAACAGAGGCGGGGAATCAGATATGGGGAATCAGAGGTGGGGAATTAGAGGTTGCGAATCAGAGGCAGGGAATCAGAGGCGGGGAATCAGAGGCGAAGAATCCGAGGCAGGGAATCGGATGTGCGGAATCAGAGATGGGGAATCAGAGGTGGGGAATCAGAGATGGTGAATCAGAGAAGGGGAATCAAAGGCGGGAAATCGGAGGCAGGGAATCTGACGCAGGGAATCAGAGGCGGGGAATCATAGCTGGCGAATTAAAGGAGGGGAATCAGAGTTGGGGAATCAGAGGCGGGGAATCAGATATGGGGAAACAGAGGCGGGGAATCAGAGGCGGGGAAACAGAGGCGGGGAATCAGATATGGGGATTCAGAGGTGGGGAATCAGAGGTTGGGAATCAGAGGCAGGGAATCAGAGGCGGGGAATCAGAGGCAGGGAATCAGATGCAGGGAATCACAGGCGGGGAAACAGAGCTGGGGAATCAGAGGCGGGGAATCAGAGTTGGGGAATCAGAGGCGTGGAATTAGATATGGGGAAACAGAGGCGGGGAATCAGAGGTGGGTAAACAGAGGCGGGGAATCAGATATGGGGAATCAGAGGTGGGGAATCAGAGGCAGGGAATCAGATGTGCAGAATCAGAGATGGGGAATCAGAGGCGGGGAATGAGATATGGGGAATCAGAGGCGGGGAATCAGAGGCAGGGATACAGAGGCGGGGATTCTGATATGGGGAATCAGAGGTGGCGAATCAAAGGCGGTGAATATGAGATGGAGAATCAGACGCGGGGAATCAGAGGCAGGGAATAAAACACGGGGAATCAGAGGCGGGGAATCAGAGCTGGGGAATCAGAGGCGGGGAATCAGAGTTGGGGAAGCAGAGGCTGGGAATCAGAGGCGGGGAAACAGAGGCGGGGAATAAGAGGCAGGGAAACAGAGGCGGGGAATCAGATATGGGGAATCAGAGGTGGGGAATCAGAACTGGGGAATCAGAGGCGGGGAATCATAGTTGGGGAATCAGAGGCGTGGAATCAGATATAGGGAAACAGAGGCGGGGAATCAGAGGCGGGGAAACAGAGGCGGGGAATCAGATATTGGGAATCAGAGGTGGGGAATCAGAGGTTGGCAATCAGAGGCAGGGAATCAAAGGCGGGGAATCAGAGGCAGGGAATCAGATATGGGGAATCAGAGGCGGGGAAACAGAGGCGGTGTATCAGATATTGGGAATCAGAGGTGGCGATCAGAGGCAGAGAATCAGAGATGGCGAAGCAGAGGTGGGGAATCAGATGTGATGAATTAGAAATGGGGAATCAGGGGCGGGGTATCAGAGGTGCCAATCAGAGGCGGGGAAACAGAGGAGGGGAATCAGATATGGGGAAACAGACGCGGGGAATCAGAGGCAGGGAAACAGAGGCGGAGAATCAGATATGGGGAATCAGATGTGGGGAATTGGAGGTTGCGAATCAGAGGCAGGGAATCAGAGGCGGGGAATCAGAGGCGGGGAATCAGAGGCAGGGAATCGGATGTGCGGAATCAGAGATGGGGAATCAGAGGTGGGGAATCAGAGGTGGTGAATCAGAGATGGGGAATCAGAGGCGGGGAATCAGAGGCAGGGAATCAGAAACGGGGAATCAGAGGCGGGGAATCATAGCTGGCGAATCAGAGGAGGGGAATCAGAGGTGGGGAATCAGAGGCGGGGAATCAGATATGGGGAATCAGAGGTGGGGAATCAGAGGCGGTGAAACAGAGGCCGGGAATCAGATATGTTGTTTCAGAGGTGGGGAATCAGAGGCGGGAAATCAGAGCTGGGGAATCAGAGGCGGGGAATCAGAGTTGGGGAATCAGAGTCTAGGAATCAGAGATGGGGAATCAGAGGCGGGGAATCAAATATGGGGAATCATAGGCGGGGAATCAGAGGCGGGGAAACAGAGGCGGTGAATCAGATATGGGGAATCAGAGGTGGCGAATCAGAGGTAGAGAATCAGAGATGTGGAAGCAGAGGTGGGGAATCAGATGTGATGAATTAGAGATGGGGAATCAGAGGCGGGGTATCAGAGGCGGCCAATCAGAGGCGGGGAATCAGAGGCGGGGAATCAGATATGGGGAATCAGAGGTGGGGAATCAGGGGCAGGGAATCAGTGGCAGGGAATCAGAGGCCGGGAATCAGAGGCGGGGAATCAGAGGTGGGGAATCAGAGGCGGGGAATCAGAGTTGGGGAATCAGAGGAGGGGAATCAGATATGGGGAAACAGAGGCCGGGAAACAGAGGCAGGGAAACAGAGGCGGGGAATCAGATATGGGGAATCAGAGGTGAGGAATTAGTGGTTGCGAATCTGAGGCAGGGAATCAGAGGCGGGGAATCAGAGGCGGGTAATCAGAGGCAGGGAATCGGATGTGCGGAATCAGAGATGGGGAATCAGAGGTGGGGAATCAGAGGTGGTGAATCAGAGAAGGGGAATCAGAGGCGGGGAATCAGAGGCAGAGAATCAGATATGGGGAAACAGAGGCAGAGAATCAGAGGCGGGGAAACAGAGACGGGGAATCAGATATGGGGATTCAGAGGTGGGGAATCAGAGGTTGGGAATCAGAAGCGGGGAATCAGAGTTGGGGAATCAGAGGTGGGGAATCAGATATGGGGAAACAGAGGCGGGTAATCAGAGGCGGGGAAACAGAGGCGGGGAATCAGATATGGGGAATCAGAGGTGGGGAATCAGAGGTTGGCAATCAGAGGCAGGGAATCAGAGGCGGGGAATCAGAGGCAGGGAATCAGATGTGCAGAATCAGAGATGGGGAATCAGAGGCAGGGAATCAGCGGCGGGGAAAATCAGAGGCCGGGAATCAGAGGCCAGGAATGATAGGCCGGGAATCAGAGGGCAGGAATCAGAGGCCGGGAATCAGAGGTGGGGAATTAGAGGCCGGGAATTAGAGATGGGGAATAAGAGGTGGGGAATCAGCGGTGGTGAATCAGACGCGGGGATTCAGAGGTTGTAATTCAGAGATGGGGAATCAGAGGCGGGGAATCAGAGGCGCGGAAACAGAGGTGGGGAATCAGATATGGGGAATCAGAGGTGGGGAATAAGAGGCCAGGAATCAGAAGGCATGAATCAGAGGCCGGGGATCAGAGGTGGGGAATCAGAGGCCGGGAATCAGAGATGGGGAATCAGAGGTGGTGAATCAGAGATGGGGAATCAGAGGAAGGGACTCAGAGGCGGGTAATCAGATGCGGGGAATCAGTGGCGGGGAATCAGAGCTCAGGAATCAGAGTCGGGGAATCAGAGATGGCGAATCAGAGGTTGGGAATCAGAGGCAGGGAATCAGAGGCGGGGAATCAGAGGCAGGGAATCAGATGCAGGGAATCACAGGCGGGGAAACAGAGCTGGGGAATCAGAGGCGGGGAATCAGAGTTGGGGAATCAGAGGCGTGGAATTAGATATGGGGAAACAGAGGCGGGGAATCAGAGGTGGGTAAACAGAGGCGGGGAATCAGATATGGGGAATCAGAGGTGGGGAATCAGAGGCAGGGAATCAGATGTGCAGAATCAGAGATGGAGAATCAGAGGCGGGGAATGAGATATGGGGAATCAGAGGCGGGGAATCAGAGGCAGGGATACAGAGGCGGGGATTCTGATATGGGGAATCAGAGGTTGCGAATCAAAGGCGGTGAATATGAGATGGAGAATCAGACGCGGGGAATCAGAGGCAGGGAATAAAACACGGGGAATCAGAGGCGGGGAATCAGAGCTGGGGAATCAGAGGCGGGGAATCAGAGCTGGCGAAGCAGAGGCTGGGAATCAGAGGCGGGGAAACAGAGGCGGGGAATAAGAGGCAGGGAAACAGAGGCGGGGAATCAGATATGGGGAATCAGAGGTGGGGAATCAGAACTGGGGAATCAGAGGCGGGGAATCATAGTTGGGGAATCAGAGGCGTGGAATCAGATATAGGGAAACAGAGGCGGGGAATCAGAGGCGGGGAAACAGAGGCGGGGAATCAGATATTGGGAATCAGAGGTGGGGAATCAGAGGTTGGCAATCAGAGGCAGGGAATCATAGGCGGGGAATCAGAGGCAGGGAATCAGATGTGCGGAATCAGAGATGGGGAATCAGAGGCAGGGAATCAGAGGCAGGGAATCAGATATGGGGAATCAGAGGCGGGGAAACAGAGGCGGTGAATCAGATATTGGGAATCAGAGGTGGCGATCAGAGGCAGAGAATCAGAGATGGGGAAGCAGAGGTGGGGAATCAGATGTGATGAATTAGAAATGGGGAATCAGGGGCGGGGTATCAGAATGCCAATCAGAGGCGGGGAAACAGAGGAGGGGAATCAGATATGGGGAAACAGAGGCGGGGAATCAGAGGCAGGGAAACAGAGGCGGAGAATCAGATATGGGGAATCAGATGTGGGGAATTGGAGGTTGCGAATCAGAGGCAGGGAATCAGAGGCGGGGAATCAGAGGCGGGGAATCAGAGGCAGGGAATCGGATGTGCGGAATCAGAGATGGGGAATCAGAGGTGGGGAATCAGAGGTGGTGAATCAGAGATGGGGAATCAGAGGCGGGGAATCAGAGGCAGGGAATCAGAAACGGGGAATCAGATGCGGGGAATCATAGCTGGCGAATCAGAGGAGGGGAATCAGAGGTGGGGAATCAGAGGCGGGGAATCAGATATGGGGAATCAGAGGTGGGGAATCAGAGGCGGTGAAACAGAGGCCGGGAATCAGATATGTTGTATCAGAGGTGGGGAATCAGAGGCGGGAAATCAGAGCTGGGGAATCAGAGGCGGGGAATCAGAGTTGGGGAATCAGAGTCTAGGAATCAGAGATGGGGAATCAGGGGCGGGGAATCAAATATGGGGAATCATAGGCGGGGAATCAGAGGCGGGGAAACAGAGGCGGTGAATCAGATATGGGGAATCAGAGGTGGCGAATCAGAGGTAGAGAATCAGAGATGTGGAAGCAGAGGTGGGGAATCAGATGTGATGAATTAGAGATTGGGAAACAGAGGCGGGGTATCAGAGGCGGCCAATCAGAGGTGGGGAATCAGGGGCAGGGAATCAGTGGCAGGGAATCAGAGGCCGGGAATCAGAGGCGGGGAAACAGAGGCGGGGAATCAGATATGGGGAATCAGAGGTGGGGAATCAGGGGCAGGGAATCAGTGGCAGGGAATCAGAGGCCGGGAATCAGAGGCGGGGAATCAGAGGTGGGGAATCAGAGGCGGGGAATCAGAGTTGGGGAATCAGAGGAGGGGAATCAGATATGGGGAAACAGAGGCCGGGAAACAGAGGCAGGGAAACAGAGGCGGGGAATCAGATATGGGGAATCAGAGGTGGGGAATTAGTGGTTGCGAATCTGAGGCAGGGAATCAGAGGCGGGGAATCAGAGGCGGGTAATCAGAGGCAGGGAATCGGATGTGCCGAATCAGAGATGGGGAATCAGAGGTGGGGAATCAGAGGTGGTGAATCAGAGAAGGGGAATCAGAGGCGGGGAATCAGAGGCAGGGAATCAGATATGGGGAAACAGAGGCGGAGAATCAGAGGCGGGGAAACAGAGACGGGGAATCAGATATGGGGATTCAGAGGTGGGGAATCAGAGGTTGGGAATCAGAAGCGGGGAATCAGAGTTGGGGAATCAGAGGTGGGGAATCAGATATGGGGAAACAGAGGCGGGTAATCAGAGGCGGGGAAACAGAGGCGGGGAATCAGATATGGGGAATCAGAGGTGGGGAATCAGAGGTTGGCAATCAGAGGCAGGGAATCAGAGGCGGGGAATCAGAGGCAGGGAATCAGATGTGCAGAATCAGAGATGGGGAATCAGAGGCAGGGAATCAGCGGCGGGGAAAATCAGAGGCCGGGAATCAGAGGCCAGGAATGATAGGCCGGGAATCAGAGGGCAGGAATCAGAGGCCGGCAATCAGAGGTGGGGAATTAGAGGCCGGGAATTAGAGATGGGGAATAAGAGGTGGGGAATCAGCGGTCGTGAATCAGACGCGGGGATTCAGAGGTTGTAATTCAGAGATGGGGAATCAGAGGTGGGGAATCAGAGGCGCGGAAACAGAGGTGGGGAATCAGATATGGGGAATCAGAGGTGGGGAATAAGAGGCCAGGAATCAGAAGGCATGAATCAGAGGCCGGGGATCAGAGGTGGGGAATCAGAGGCCGGGAATCAGAGATGGGGAATCAGAGGTGGTGAATCAGAGATGGGGAATCAGAGGAAGGGACTCAGAGGCGGGTAATCAGATGCGGGGAATCAGTGGCGGGGAATCAGAGCTCAGGAATCAGAGTCGGGGAATCAGAGATGGCGAATCAGAGGCGGGGAATCAGAGATAGGGAATCAGAGGTGGGGAATCAGAGGCGGGGAAACAGAGGCGGGGAGTCAGATATGGGGAATCAGAGGCGGGGAATCAGAGGCGGGGAAACAGAGGCGGTGAATCAGATATGGGGAATCAGAGGTGGCGAATCAGAGGTAGAGAATCAGAGATGGGGAAGCAGAGGTGGGGAATCAGATGTGATGAATTAGAGATGGGGAATCAGAGGCGGGGTATCAGAGGCGGCCAATCAGAGGCGGGGAAACAGAGGCTGGGAATCAGATATGGGGAATCAGAGGTGGTGAATCAGGGGCGGGGAATCAGTGGCAGGGAATCAGAGGCCGGGAATCAAAGGCGGGGATTCAGAGCTGGGGAATCAGAGGCGGGGAATCAGAGTTGGGGAATCAGAGGAGGGGAATCAGATATGGGGAAACAGAGGCCGGGAATCAGAGGCAGGGAAACAGAGGCGGGGAATCAGATATGGGGAATCAGAGGTGGGGAATTAGAGGTTGCGAATCAGAGGCAGGGAATCAGAGGCGGGGAATCAGAGGCGGGGTATCAGAGGCAGGGAATCGGATGTGCGGAATCAGAGATGGGGAATCAGAGTTGGGGATTCAGAGGTGGTGAATCAGAGAAGGGGAATCAGAGATGTGGAAGCAGAGGTGGGGAATCAGATGTGATGAATTAGAGATGGGGAATCAGAGGCGGGGAATCAGAGGCAGGGAATCGTAGGTGCGGAATCAGAGATGGGGAATCAGAGGTGGTGAATCAGAGATGGGGAATCAGAGGCGGGGAATCAGAGGCAGGGAATCAGACACGGGGAATCAGTGGCGGGGAATCATAGCTGGCGAATCAGAGGAGGGGAATCAGAGGTGGGGAATCAGAGGTGGGGAATCAGATATGTTGTATCAGAGGTGGGGAATCAGAGGCGGGAAATCAGAGCTGGGGAATCAGAGGCGGGGAATCAGAGTTGGGGAATCAGAGTACGGGAATCAGAGATGGGGAATCAGAGGCGGGGCATCAAATATGGGGAATCAGAGGCGGGGAATCAGAGGCGGGGAAACAGAGGTGGTGAATCAGATATGGGGAATCAGAGGTGGCGAATCAGAGGTTGAGAATCAGAGATGGGGAAGCAGAGGTGGGGAATCAGATATGGGGAATCAGAGGTGGGGAATCAGGGGCGGGGAATCAGTGGCAGGGATTCAGAGGCCGGGAATCAGAGGCGGGGAATCAGAGCTGGGGAATCAGAGGCGGGGAGTCAGAGTTGGGGAATCAGAGGAGGGGAATCAGATATGGGGAAACAGAGGCCGGGAATCAGAGGCAGGGAAACAGAGGCGGGGAATCAGATATGGGGAATCAGAGGTGGGGAATTAGTGGTTGCGAATCAGAGGCAGGGAATCAGAGGCGGGGAATCAGAGGCGGGGAATCAGAGGCAGGGAATCAGACGCAGGGAATCAGAGGCGGGGAATCATGGCTGGCGAATTAAAGGAGGGGAATCAGAGTTGGGGAATCAGAGGCGGGGAATCAGATATGGGGAAACAGAGGCGGGGAATCAGAGGCGGGGAAACAGAGGCGGGGAATCAGATATGCGGATTCAGAGGTGGGGAATCAGAGGTTGGGAATCAGAGGCAGGGAATCAGATGCGGGGAATCAGAGGCAGGGAATCAGATGCGGGGAATCAGAGGCGGGGAATCAGAGCTGGGGAATCAGAGGCGGGGAATCAGAGTTGGGGAATCAGAGGCATGGAATTAGATATGGGGAAACAGAGGCGGGGAATCAGAGGCGGGGAAACAGAGGCGGGGAATCAGATATGGGGAAACAGAGGCGGGGAATCATAGGCAGGGAAACAGAGGCGGGGAATCAGATATGGGGAAACAGAGGTGGGGAATTAGAAGTTGCGAATAAGAGGCAGGGAATCAGAGGCGGGGAATCAGAGGCGGGGAATCAGAGGCAGGGAATCGTAGGTGCGGAATCAGAGATGGGGAATCAGAGGTGGTGAATCAGAGATTGGGAATCAGAGGCGGGGAATCAGAGGCAGGGAATCAGACACGGGGAATCAGAGGCGGGGAATCATAGCTGGCGAATCAGAGGAGGGGAATCAGAGGTGGGGAATCAGAGGCGGGGAATCAGATATGGGGAATCAGAGGTGGCGAATCAGAGGCGGGGAAACAGAGGCCGGGAATCAGATATGTTGTATCAGAGGTGGGGAATCAGAGGCGGGAAATCAGAGCTGGGGAATCAGAGGCGGGGAATCAGAGTTGGGGAATCAGAGTACGGGAATCAGAGATGGGGAATCAGAGGCGGGGCATCAAATATGGGGAATCAGAGGCGGGGAATCAGAGGCGGGGAAACAGAGGTGGTGAATCAGATATGGGGAATCAGAGGTGGCGAATCAGAGGTTGAGAATCAGAGATGGGGAAGCAGAGGTGTGGAGTCAGAAATGGGGAATCAGAGGTGGGGAATCAGGGGCGGGGAATCAGTGGCAGGGATTCAGAGGCCGGGAATCAGAGGCGGAGAATCAGAGCTGGCGAATCAGAGGCGGGGAATCAGAGTTGGGGAATCAGAGGAGGGGAATCAGATATGGGGAAACAGAGGCCGGGAATCAGAGGCAGGGAAACAGAGGCGGGGAATCAGATATGGGGAATCAGAGGTGGGGAATTAGTGGTTGCGAATCAGAGGCAGGGAATCAGAGGCGGGGAATCAGAGGCGGGGAATCAGAGGCAGGGAATCGGATGTGCGGAATCAGAGATGGTGAATCAGAGGTGGGGAATCAGAGGTGTTGAATCAGAGAAGGGGAATCAGAGGCGGGGAATCAGAGGCAGTGAATCAGACGCAGGGAATCAGAGGCGGGGAATCATGGCTGGCGAATTAAAGGAGGGGAATCAGAGTTGGGGAATCAGAGGCGGGGAATCAGATGGGGAAACAGAGGCGGGGAATCAGAGGCGGGGAAACAGAGGCGGGGAATCAGATATGCGGATTCAGAGGTGGGGAATCAGAGGTTGGGAATCCGAGGCAGGGAATCAGAGGCGGGGAATCAGAGGCAGGGAATCAGATGCGGGGAATCAGAGGCGGGGAATCAGAGCTGGGGAATCAGAGGCGGGGAATCAGAGTTGGGGAATCAGAGGCATGGAATTAGATATGGGGAAACAGTGGCGGGGAATCAGAGGCGGGGAAACAGAGGCGGGGAATCAGATATGGGGAATCAGAGGTGGGGAATTAGAGGTTGCGAATCAGAGGCAGGGAATCAGAGGTGGGGAATCAGAGGCGGGGAATCAGAGGCAGGGAATCGGATGTGCGGAATCAGAGATGGGGAATCAGAGGTGGGGAATCAGAGATGGTGAATCAGAGAAGGGGAATCAAAGGCGGGGAATCAGAGGCAGGGAATCTGACGCAGGGAATCAGAGGCGGGGAATCATAGCTGGCGAATTAAAGGAGGGGAATCAGAGTTGGGGAATCAGAGGCGGGGAATCAGATATGGGGAAACAGAGGCGGGGAATCAGAGGCGGGGAAACAGAGGCGGGGAATCAGATATGGGGATTCAGAGGTGGGGAATCAGAGGTTGGGAATCAGAGGCAGGGAATCAGAGGCGGGGAATCAGAGGCAGGGAATCAGATGCAGGGAATCACAGGCGGGGAAACAGAGCTGGGGAATCAGAGGCGGGGAATCAGAGTTGGGGAATCAGAGGCGTGGAATTAGATATGGGGAAACAGAGGCGGGGAATCAGAGGCGGGTAAACAGAGGCGGGGAATCAGATTTGGGGAATTGGAGGTGGGGAATCAGAGGCAGGGAATCAGATGTGCAGAATCAGAGATGGGGAATCAGAGGCGGGGAATGAGATATGGGGAATCAGAGGCGGGGAATCAGAGGCAGGGATACAGAGGCGGGGATTCTGATATGGGGAATCAGAGGTGGCGAATCAAAGGCGGTGAATCAGAGATGGAGAATCAGACGCGGGGAATCAGAGGCAGGGAATAAAACACGGGGAATGAGAGGCGGGGAATCAGAGCTGGGGAATCAGAGGCGGGGAATCAGAGTTGGGGAAGCAGAGGCTGGGAATCAGAGGCGGGGAAACAGAGGCGGGGAATCAGAGGCAGGGAAACAGAGGCGGGGAATCAGATATGGGGAATCAGAGGTGGGGAATCAGAACTGGGGAATCAGAGGCGGGGAATCATAGTTGGGGAATCAGAGGCGTGGAATCAGATATAGGGAAACAGAGGCGGGGAATCAGAGGCGGGGAAACAGAGGCGGGGAATCAGATATGGGGAATCAGAGGTGGGGAATCAGAGGTTGGCAATCAGAGGCAGTGAATCAGAGGCGGGGAATCCGAGGCAGGGAATCAGATGTGCGGAATCAGAGATGGGGAATCAGAGGCAGGGAATCAGAGGCAGGGAATCAGATATGGGGAATCAGAGGCGGGGAAACAGAGGCGGTGAATCAGATATTGGGAATCAGAGGTGGCGATCAGAGGCAGAGAATCAGAGATGGGGAAGCAGAGGTGGGGAATCAGATGTGATGAATTAGAAATGGGGAATCAGGGGCGGGGTATCAGAGGTGCCAATCAGAGGCGGGGAAACAGAGGAGGGGAATCAGATATGGGGAAACAGAGGCGCGGAATCAGAGGCAGGGAAACAGAGGCGGAGAATCAGATATGGGGAATCAGATGTGGGGAATTGGAGGTTGCGAATCAGAGGCAGGGAATCAGAGGCGGGGAATCAGAGGCGGGGAATCAGAGGCAGGGAATCGGATGTGCGGAATCAGAGATGGGGAATCAGAGGTGGGGAATCAGAGGTGGTGAATCAGAGATGTGGAATCAGAGGCGGGGAATCAGAGGCAGGGAATCAGAAACGGGGAATCAGAGGCGGGGAATCATAGCTGGCGAATCAGAGGAGGGGAATCAGAGGTGGGGAATCAGAGGCGGGGAATCAGATATGGGGAATCAGAAGTGGGGAATCAGAGGCGGTGAAACAGAGGCCGGGAATCAGATATGTTGTATCAGAGGTGGGGAATCAGAGGCGGGAAATCAGAGCTGGGGAATCAGAGGCGGGGAATCAGAGTTGGGGAATCAGAGTCTGGGAATCAGAGATGGGGAATCAGAGGCGGTGAATCAAATATGGGGAATCAGAGGCGGGGAATCAGAGGCGGGGAAACAGAGGCGGTGAATCAGATATGGGGAATCAGAGGTGGCGAATCAGAGGTAGAGAATCAGAGATGTGGAAGCAGAGGTGGGGAATCAGATGTGATGAATTAGAGACGGGGAATCAGAGGCGGGGTATCAGAGGCGGCCAATCAGAGGCGGGGAAACAGAGGCGGGGAATCAGATATGGGGAATCAGAGGTGGCGAATCAGAGGTTGAGAATCAGAGATGGGGAAGCAGAGGTGGGGAATCAGATATGGGGAATCAGAGGTGGGGAATCAGGGGCGGGGAATCAGTGGCAGGGATTCAGAGGCCGGGAATCAGAGGCGGGGAATCAGAGCTGGGGAATCAGAGGCGGGGAATCAGAGTTGGGGAATCAGAGGAGGGGAATCAGATATGGGGAAACAGAGGCCGGGAATCAGAGGCAGGGAAACAGAGGCGGGGAATCAGATATGGGGAATCAGAGGTGGGGAATTAGTGGTTGCGAATCAGAGGCAGGGAATCAGAGGCGGGGAATCAGAGGCGGGGAATCAGAGGCAGGGAATCAGACGCAGGGAATCAGAGGCGGGGAATCATGGCTGGCGAATTAAAGGAGGGGAATCAGAATTGGGGAATCAGAGGCGGGGAATCAGATATGGGGAAACAGAGGCGGGGAATCAGAGGCGGGGAAACAGAGGCGGGGAATCAGATATGCGGATTCAGAGGTGGGGAATCAGAGGTTGGGAATCAGAGGCAGGGAATCAGATGCGGGGAATCAGAGGCAGGGAATCAGATGCGGGGAATCAGAGGCTGGGAATCAGAGCTGGGGAATCAGAGGCGGGGAATCAGAGTTGGGGAATCAGAGGCATGGAATTAGAAACGGGGAAACAGAGGCGCTGAATCAGAGGCGGGGAAACAGAGGCGGGGAATCAGATATGGGGAAACAGAGGCGGGGAATCATAGGCAGGGAAACAGAGGCGGGGAATCAGATATGGGGAAACAGAGGTGGTGAATCAGAGATTGGGAATCAGAGGCGGGGAATCAGAGGCAGGGAATCAGACACGGGGAATCAGAGGCAGGGAATCGTAGGTGCGGAATCAGAGATGGGGAATCAGAGGTGGTGAATCAGAGATTGGGAATCAGAGGCGGGGAATCAGAGGCAGGGAATCAGACACGGGGAATCAGAGGCGGGGAATCATAGCTGGCGAATCAGAGGAGGGGAATCAGAGGTGGGGAATCAGAGGCGGGGAATCAGATATGGGGAATCAGAGGTGGCGAATCAGAGGCGGGGAAACAGAGGCCGGGAATCAGATATGTTGTATCAGAGGTGGGGAATCAGAGGCGGGAAATCAGAGCTGGGGAATCAGAGGCGGGGAATCAGAGTTGGGGAATCAGAGTACGGGAATCAGAGATGGGGAATCAGAGGCGGGGCATCAAATATGGGGAATCAGAGTCGGGGAATCAGAGGCGGGGAAACAGAGGTGGTGAATCAGATATGGGGAATCAGAGGTGGCGAATCAGAGGTTGAGAATCAGAGATGGGGAAGCAGAGGTGTGGAGTCAGAAATGGGGAATCAGAGGTGGGGAATCAGGGGCGGGGAATCAGTGGCAGGGATTCAGAGGCCGGGAATCAGAGCCGGGGAATCAGAGCTGGCGAATCAGAGGCGGGGAATCAGAGTTGGGGAATCAGAGGAGGGGAATCAGATATGGGGAAACAGAGGCCGGGAATCAGAGGCAGGGAAACAGAGGCGGGGAATCAGATATGGGGAATCAGAGGTGGGGAATTAGTGGTTGCGAATCAGAGGCAGGGAATCAGAGGCGGGGAATCAGAGGCGGGGAATCAGAGGCAGGGAATCGGATGTGCGGAATCAGAGATGGGGAATCAGAGGTGGGGAATCAGAGGTGTTGAATCAGAGAAGGGGAATCAGAGGCGGGGAATCAGAGGCAGTGAATCAGACGCAGGGAATCAGAGGCGGGGAATCATGGCTGGCGAATTAAAGGAGGGGAATCAGAGTTGGGGAATCAGAGGCGGGGAATCAGAGGCGGGGAATCAGAGGCAGGGAATCAGACGCAGGGAATCAGAGGCGGGGAATCATGGCTGGCGAATTAAAGGAGGGGAATCAGAGTTGGGGAATCAGAGGCGGGGAATCAGATATGGGGAAACAGAGGCGGGGAATCAGAGGCGGGGAAACAGAGGCGGGGAATCAGATATGCGGATTCAGAGGTGGGGAATCAGAGGTTGGGAATCAGAGGCAGGGAATCAGATGCGGGGAATCAGAGGCAGGGAATCAGATGCGGGGAATCAGAGGCGGGGAATCAGAGCTGGGGAATCAGAGGCGGGGAATCAGAGTTGGGGAATCAGAGGCATGGAATTAGATATGGGGAAACAGAGGCGGGGAATCAGAGGCGGGGAAACAGAGGCGGGGAATCAGATATGGGGAAACAGAGGCGGGGAATCATAGGCAGGGAAACAGAGGCGGGGAATCAGATATGGGGAAACAGAGGTGGGGAATTAGAAGTTGCGAATAAGAGGCAGGGAATCAGAGGCGGGGAATCAGAGGCGGGGAATCAGAGGCAGGGAATCGTAGGTGCGGAATCAGAGATGGGGAATTAGAGGTGGTGAATCAGAGATTGGGAATCAGAGGCGGGGAATCAGAGGCAGGGAATCAGACACGGGGAATCAGAGGCGGGGAATCATAGCTGGCGAATCAGAGGAGGGGAATCAGAGGTGGGGAATCAGAGGCGGGGAATCAGATATGGGGAATCAGAGGTGGCGAATCAGAGGCGGGGAAACAGAGGCCGGGAATCAGATATGTTGTATCAGAGGTGGGGAATCAGAGGCGGGAAATCAGAGCTGGGGAATCAGAGGCGGGGAATCAGAGTTGGGGAATCAGAGTACGGGAATCAGAGATGGGGAATCAGAGGCGGGGCATCAAATATGGGGAATCAGAGGCGGGGAATCAGAGGCGGGGAAACAGAGGTGGTGAATCAGATATGGGGAATCAGAGGTGGCGAATCAGAGGTTGAGAATCAGAGATGGGGAAGCAGAGGTGTGGAGTCAGAAATGGGGAATCAGAGGTGGGGAATCAGGGGCGGGGAATCAGTGGCAGGGATTCAGAGGCCGGGAATCAGAGGCGGAGAATCAGAGCTGGCGAATCAGAGGCGGGGAATCAGAGTTGGGGAATCAGAGGAGGGGAATCAGATATGGGGAAACAGAGGCCGGGAATCAGAGGCAGGGAAACAGAGGCGGGGAATCAGATATGGGGAATCAGAGGTGGGGAATTAGTGGTTGCGAATCAGAGGCAGGGAATCAGAGGCGGGGAATCAGAGGCGGGGAATCAGAGGCAGGGAATCGGATGTGCGGAATCAGAGATGGTGAATCAGAGGTGGGGAATCAGAGGTGTTGAATCAGAGAAGGGGAATCAGAGGCGGGGAATCAGAGGCAGTGAATCAGACGCAGGGAATCAGAGGCGGGGAATCATGGCTGGCGAATTAAAGGAGGGGAATCAGAGTTGGGGAATCAGAGGCGGGGAATCAGATGGGGAAACAGAGGCGGGGAATCAGAGGCGGGGAAACAGAGGCGGGGAATCAGATATGCGGATTCAGAGGTGGGGAATCAGAGGTTGGGAATCCGAGGCAGGGAATCAGAGGCGGGGAATCAGAGGCAGGGAATCAGATGCGGGGAATCAGAGGCGGGGAATCAGAGCTGGGGAATCAGAGGCGGGGAATCAGAGTTGGGGAATCAGAGGCATGGAATTAGATATGGGGAAACAGAGGCGGGGAATCAGAGGCGGGGAAACAGAGGCGGGGAATCAGATATGGGGAATCAGAGGTGGGGAATTAGAGGTTGCGAATCAGAGGCAGGGAATCAGAGGCGGGGAATCAGAGGCGGGGAATCAGAGGCAGGGAATCGGATGTGCGGAATCAGAGATGGGGAATCAGAGGTGGGGAATCAGAGATGGTGAATCAGAGAAGGGGAATCAAAGGCGGGGAATCAGAGGCAGGGAATCTGACGCAGGGAATCAGAGGCGGGGAATCATAGCTGGCGAATTAAAGGAGGGGAATCAGAGTTGGGGAATCAGAGGCGGGGAATCAGATATGGGGAAACAGAGGCGGGGAATCAGAGGCGGGGAAACAGAGGCGGGGAATCAGATATGGGGATTCAGAGGTGGGGAATCAGAGGTTGGGAATCAGAGGCAGGGAATCAGAGGCGGGGAATCAGAGGCAGGGAATCAGATGCAGGGAATCACAGGCGGGGAAACAGAGCTGGGGAATCAGAGGCGGGGAATCAGAGTTGGGGAATCAGAGGCGTGGAATTAGATATGGGGAAACAGAGGCGGGGAATCAGAGGCGGGTAAACAGAGGCGGGGAATCAGATTTGGGGAATAGGAGGTGGGGAATCAGAGGCAGGGAATCAGATGTGCAGAATCAGAGATGGGGAATCAGAGGCGGGGAATGAGATATGGGGAATCAGAGGCGGGGAATCAGAGGCAGGGATACAGAGGCGGGGATTCTGATATGGGGAATCAGAGGTGGCGAATCAAAGGCGGTGAATCAGAGATGGAGAATCAGACGCGGGGAATCAGAGGCAGGGAATAAAACACGGGGAATCAGAGGCGGGGAATCAGAGCTGGGGAATCAGAGGCGGGGAATCAGAGTTGGGGAAGCAGAGGCTGGGAATCAGAGGCGGGGAAACAGAGGCGGGGAATCAGAGGCAGGGAAACAGAGGCGGGGAATCAGATATGGGGAATCAGAGGTGGGGAATCAGAACTGGGGAATCAGAGGCGGGGAATCATAGTTGGGGAATCAGAGGCGTGGAATCAGATATAGGGAAACAGAGGCGGGGAATCAGAGGCGGGGAAACAGAGGCGGGGAATCAGATATGGGGAATCAGAGGTGGGGAATCAGAGGTTGGCAATCAGAGGCAGTGAATCAGAGGCGGGGAATCCGAGGCAGGGAATCAGATGTGCGGAATCAGAGATGGGAAATCAGAGTTGGGGAATCAGAGGCAGGGAATTAGATATGGGGAATCAGAGGCGGGGAAACAGAGGCGGTGAATCAGATATTGGGAATCAGAGGTGGCGATCAGAGGCAGAGAATCAGAGATGGGGAAGCAGAGGTGGGGAATCAGATGTGATGAATTAGAAATGGGGAATCAGGGGCGGGGTATCAGAGGTGCCAATCAGAGGCGGGGAAACAGAGGAGGGGAATCAGATATGGGGAAACAGAGGCGCGGAATCAGAGGCAGGGAAACAGAGGCGGAGAATCAGATATGGGGAATCAGATGTGGGGAATTGGAGGTTGCGAATCAGAGGCAGGGAATCAGAGGCGGGGAATCAGAGGCGGGGAATCAGAGGCAGGGAATCGGATGTGCGGAATCAGAGATGGGGAATCAGAGGTGGGGAATCAGAGGTGGTGAATCAGAGATGGGGAATCAGAGGCGGGGAATCAGAGGCAGGGAATCAGAAACGGGGAATCAGAGGCGGGGAATCATAGCTGGCGAATCAGAGGAGGGGAATCAGAGGTGGGGAATCAGAGGCGGGGAATCAGATATGGGGAATCAGAAGTGGGGAATCAGAGGCGGTGAAACAGAGGCCGGGAATCAGATATGTTGTATCAGAGGTGGGGAATCAGAGGCGGGAAATCAGAGCTGGGGAATCAGAGGCGGGGAATCAGAGTTGGGGAATCAGAGTCTGGGAATCAGAGATGGGGAATCAGAGGAGGTGAATCAAATATGGGGAATCAGAGGCGGGGAATCAGAGGCGGGGAAACAGAGGCGGTGAATCAGATATGGGGAATCAGAGGTGGCGAATCAGAGGTAGAGAATCAGAGATGTGGAAGCAGAGGTGGGGAATCAGATGTGATGAATTAGAGACGGGGAATCAGAGGCGGGGTATCAGAGGCGGCCAATCAGAGGCGGGGAAACAGAGGCGGGGAATCAGATATGGGGAATCAGAGGTGGCGAATCAGAGGTTGAGAATCAGAGATGGGGAAGCAGAGGTGGGGAATCAGATATGGGGAATCAGAGGTGGGGAATCAGGGGCGGGGAATCAGTGGCAGGGATTCAGAGGCCGGGAATCAGAGGCGGGGAATCAGAGCTGGGGAATCAGAGGCGGGGAATCAGAGTTGGGGAATCAGAGGAGGGGAATCAGATATGGGGAAACAGAGGCCGGGAATCAGAGGCAGGGAAACAGAGGCGGGGAATCAGATATGGGGAATCAGAGGTGGGGAATTAGTGGTTGCGAATCAGAGGCAGGGAATCAGAGGCGGGGAATCAGAGGCGGGGAATCAGAGGCAGGGAATCAGACGCAGGGAATCAGAGGCGGGGAATCATGGCTGGCGAATTAAAGGAGGGGAATCAGAGTTGGGGAATCAGAGGCGGGGAATCAGATATGGGGAAACAGAGGCGGGGAATCAGAGGCGGGGAAACAGAGGCAGGGAATCAGATATGCGGATTCAGAGGTGGGGAATCAGAGGTTGGGAATCAGAGGCAGGGAATCAGATGCGGGGAATCAGAGGCAGGGAATCAGATGCGGGGAATCAGAGGCGGGGAATCAGAGCTGGGGAATCAGAGGCGGGGAATCAGAGTTGGGGAATCAGAGGCATGGAATTAGATATGGGGAAACAGAGGCGGGGAATCAGAGGCGGGGAAACAGAGGCGGGGAATCAGATATGGGGAAACAGAGGCGGGGAATCATAGGCAGGGAAACAGAGGCGGGGAATCAGATATGGGGAAACAGAGGTGGTGAATCAGAGATTGGGAATCAGAGGCGGGGAATCAGAGGCAGGGAATCAGACACGGGGAATCAGAGGCAGGGAATCGTAGGTGCGGAATCAGAGATGGGGAATCAGAGGTGGTGAATCAGAGATTGGGAATCAGAGGCGGGGAATCAGAGGCAGGGAATCAGACACGGGGAATCAGAGGCGGGGAATCATAGCTGGCGAATCAGAGGAGGGGAATCAGAGGTGGGGAATCAGAGGCGGGGAATCAGATATGGGGAATCAGAGGTGGCGAATCAGAGGCGGGGAAACAGAGGCCGGGAATCAGATATGTTGTATCAGAGGTGGGGAATCAGAGGCGGGAAATCAGAGCTGGGGAATCAGAGGCGGGGAATCAGAGTTGGGGAATCAGAGTACGGGAATCAGAGATGGGGAATCAGAGGCGGGGCATCAAATATGGGGAATCAGAGTCGGGGAATCAGAGGCGGGGAAACAGAGGTGGTGAATCAGATATGGGGAATCAGAGGTGGCGAATCAGAGGTTGAGAATCAGAGATGGGGAAGCAGAGGTGTGGAGTCAGAAATGGGGAATCAGAGGTGGGGAATCAGGGGCGGGGAATCAGTGGCAGGGATTCAGAGGCCGGGAATCAGAGGCGGGGAATCAGAGCTGGCGAATCAGAGGCGGGGAATCAGAGTTGGGGAATCAGAGGAGGGGAATCAGATATGGGGAAACAGAGGCCGGGAATCAGAGGCAGGGAAACAGAGGCGGGGAATCAGATATGGGGAATCAGAGGTGGGGAATTAGTGGTTGCGAATCAGAGGCAGGGAATCAGAGGCGGGGAATCAGAGGCGGGGAATCAGAGGCAGGGAATCGGATGTGCGGAATCAGAGATGGGGAATCAGAGGTGGGGAATCAGAGGTGTTGAATCAGAGAAGGGGAATCAGAGGCGGGGAATCAGAGGCAGTGAATCAGACGCAGGGAATCAGAGGCGGGGAATCATGGCTGGCGAATTAAAGGAGGGGAATCAGAGTTGGGGAATCAGAGGCGGGGAATCAGATGGGGAAACAGAGGCGGGGAATCAGAGGCGGGGAAACAGAGGCGGGGAATCAGATATGCGGATTCAGAGGTGGGGAATCAGAGGTTGGGAATCCGAGGCAGGGAATCAGAGGCGGGGAATCAGAGGCAGGGAATCAGATGCGGGGAATCAGAGGCGGGGAATCAGAGCTGGGGAATCAGAGGCGGGGAATCAGAGTTGGGGAATCAGAGGCATGGAATTAGATATGGGGAAACAGAGGCGGGGAATCAGAGGCGGGGAAACAGAGGCGGGGAATCAGATATGGGGAATCAGAGGTGGGGAATTAGAGGTTGCGAATCAGAGGCAGGGAATCAGAGGCGGGGAATCAGAGGCGGGGAATCAGAGGCAGGGAATCGGATGTGCGGAATCAGAGATGGGGAATCAGAGGTGGGGAATCAGAGATGGTGAATCAGAGAAGGGGAATCAAAGGCGGGGAATCAGAGGCAGGGAATCTGACGCAGGGAATCAGAGGCGGGGAATCATAGCTGGCGAATTAAAGGAGGGGAATCAGAGTTGGGGAATCAGAGGCGGGGAATCAGATATGGGGAAACAGAGGCGGGGAATCAGAGGCGGGGAAACAGAGGCGGGGAATCAGATATGGGGATTCAGAGGTGGGGAATCAGAGGTTGGGAATCAGAGGCAGGGAATCAGAGGCGGGGAATCAGAGGCAGGGAATCAGATGCAGGGAATCACAGGCGGGGAAACAGAGCTGGGGAATCAGAGGCGGGGAATCAGAGTTGGGGAATCAGAGGCGTGGAATTAGATATGGGGAAACAGAGGCGGGGAATCAGAGGCGGGTAAACAGAGGCGGGGAATCAGATTTGGGGAATAGGAGGTGGGGAATCAGAGGCAGGGAATCAGATGTGCAGAATCAGAGATGGGGAATCAGAGGCGGGGAATGAGATATGGGGAATCAGAGGCGGGGAATCAGAGGCAGGGATACAGAGGCGGGGATTCTGATATGGGGAATCAGAGGTGGCGAATCAAAGGCGGTGAATCAGAGATGGAGAATCAGACGCGGGGAATCAGAGGCAGGGAATAAAACACGGGGAATCAGAGGTGGGGAATCAGAGCTGGGGAATCAGAGGCGGGGAATCAGAGTTGGGGAAGCAGAGGCTGGGAATCAGAGGCGGGGAAACAGAGGCGGGGAATCAGAGGCAGGGAAACAGAGGCGGGGAATCAGATATGGGGAATCAGAGGTGGGGAATCAGAACTGGGGAATCAGAGGCGGGGAATCATAGTTGGGGAATCAGAGGCGTGGAATCAGATATAGGGAAACAGAGGCGGGGAATCAGAGGCGGGGAAACAGAGGCGGGGAATCAGATATGGGGAATCAGAGGTGGGGAATCAGAGGTTGGCAATCAGAGGCAGTGAATCAGAGGCGGGGAATCAGAGGCAGGGAATCAGATGTGCGGAATCAGAGATGGGGAATCAGAGGCAGGGAATCAGAGGCAGGGAATCAGATATGGGGAATCAGAGGCGGGGAAACAGAGGCGGTGAATCAGATATTGGGAATCAGAGGTGGCGATCAGAGGCAGAGAATCAGAGATGGGGAAGCAGAGGTGGGGAATCAGATGTGATGAATTAGAAATGGGGAATCAGGGGCGGGGTATCAGAGGTGCCAATCAGAGGCGGGGAAACAGAGGAGGGGAATCAGATATGGGGAAACAGAGGCGGGGAATCAGAGGCAGGGAAACAGAGGCGGAGAATGAGATATGGGGAATCAGATGTGGGGAATTGGAGGTTGCGAATCAGAGGCAGGGAATCAGAGGCGGGGAATCAGAGGCGGGGAATCAGAGGCAGGGAATCGGATGTGCGGAATCAGAGATGGGGAATCAGAGGTGGGGAATCAGAGGTGGTGAATCAGAGATGGGGAATCAGAGGCGGGGAATCAGAGGCAGGGAATCAGAAACGGGGAATCAGAGGCGGGGAATCATAGCTGGCGAATCAGAGGAGGGGAATCAGAGGTGGGGAATCAGAGGCGGGGAATCAGATATGGGGAATCAGAAGTGGGGAATCAGAGGCGGTGAAACAGAGGCCGGGAATCAGATATGTTGTATCAGAGGTGGGGAATCAGAGGCGGGAAATCAGAGCTGGGGAATCAGAGGCGGGGAATCAGAGTTGGGGAATCAGAGTCTGGGAATCAGAGATGGGGAATCAGAGGCGGTGAATCAAATATGGGGAATCAGAGGCGGGGAATCAGAGGCGGGGAAACAGAGGCGGTGAATCAGATATGGGGAATCAGAGGTGGCGAATCAGAGGTAGAGAATCAGAGATGTGGAAGCAGAGGTGGGGAATCAGATGTGATGAATTAGAGACGGGGAATCAGAGGCGGGGTATCAGAGGCGGCCAATCAGAGGCGGGGAAACAGAGGCGGGGAATCAGATATGGGGAATCAGAGGTGGCGAATCAGAGGTTGAGAATCAGAGATGGGGAAGCAGAGGTGGGGAATCAGATATGGGGAATCAGAGGTGGGGAATCAGGGGCGGGGAATCAGTGGCAGGGATTCAGAGGCCGGGAATCAGAGGCGGGGAATCAGAGCTGGGGAATCAGAGGCGGGGAATCAGAGTTGGGGAATCAGAGGAGGGGAATCAGATATGGGGAAACAGAGGCCGGGAATCAGAGGCAGGGAAACAGAGGCGGGGAATCAGATATGGGGAATAAGAGGTGGGGAATTAGTGGTTGCGAATCAGAGGCAGGGAATCAGAGGCGGGGAATCAGAGGCGGGGAATCAGAGGCAGGGAATCAGACGCAGGGAATCAGAGGCGGGGAATCATGGCTGGCGAATTAAAGGAGGGGAATCAGAGTTGGGGAATCAGAGGCGGGGAATCAGATATGGGGAAACAGAGGCGGGGAATCAGAGGCGGGGAAACAGAGGCGGGGAATCAGATATGCGGATTCAGAGGTGGGGAATCAGAGGTTGGGAATCAGAGGCAGGGAATCAGATGCGGGGAATCAGAGGCAGGGAATCAGATGCGGGGAATCAGAGGCGGGGAATCAGAGCTGGGGAATCAGAGGCGGGGAATCAGAGTTGGGGAATCAGAGGCATGGAATTAGATATGGGGAAACAGAGGCGGGGAATCAGAGGCGGGGAAACAGAGGCGGGGAATCAGATATGGGGAAACAGAGGCGGGGAATCATAGGCAGGGAAACAGAGGCGGGGAATCAGATATGGGGAAACAGAGGTGGTGAATCAGAGATTGGGAATCAGAGGCGGGGAATCAGAGGCAGGGAATCAGACACGGGGAATCAGAGGCAGGGAATCGTAGGTGCGGAATCAGAGATGGGGAATCAGAGGTGGTGAATCAGAGATTGGGAATCAGAGGCGGGGAATCAGAGGCAGGGAATCAGACACGGGGAATCAGAGGCGGGGAATCATAGCTGGCGAATCAGAGGAGGGGAATCAGAGGTGGGGAATCAGAGGCGGGGAATCAGATATGGGGAATCAGAGGTGGCGAATCAGAGGCGGGGAAACAGAGGCCGGGAATCAGATATGTTGTATCAGAGGTGGGGAATCAGAGGCGGGAAATCAGAGCTGGGGAATCAGAGGCGGGGAATCAGAGTTGGGGAATCAGAGTACGGGAATCAGAGATGGGGAATCAGAGGCGGGGCATCAAATATGGGGAATCAGAGGCGGGGAATCAGAGGCGGGGAAACAGAGGTGGTGAATCAGATATGGGGAATCAGAGGTGGCGAATCAGAGGTTGAGAATCAGAGATGGGGAAGCAGAGGTGTGGAGTCAGAAATGGGGAATCAGAGGTGGGGAATCAGGGGCGGGGAATCAGTGGCAGGGATTCAGAGGCCGGGAATCAGAGGCGGGGAATCAGAGCTGGCGAATCAGAGGCGGGGAATTAGAGTTGGGGAATCAGAGGAGGGGAATCAGATATGGGGAAACAGAGGCCGGGAATCAGAGGCAGGGAAACAGAGGCGGGGAATCAGATATGGGGAATCAGAGGTGGGGAATTAGTGGTTGCGAATCAGAGGCAGGGAATCAGAGGCGGGGAATCAGAGGCGGGGAATCAGAGGCAGGGAATCGGATGTGCGGAATCAGAGATGGGGAATCAGAGGTGGGGAATCAGAGGTGTTGAATCAGAGAAGGGGAATCAGAGGCGGGGAATCAGAAGCAGTGAATCAGACGCAGGGAATCAGAGGCGGGGAATCATGGCTGGCGAATTAAAGGAGGGGAATCAGAGTTGGGGAATCAGAGGCGGGGAATCAGATGGGGAAACAGAGGCGGGGAATCAGAGGCGGGGAAACAGAGGCGGGGAATCAGATATGCGGATTCAGAGGTGGGGAATCAGAGGTTGGGAATCCGAGGCAGGGAATCAGAGGCGGGGAATCAGAGGCAGGGAATCAGATGCGGGGAATCAGAGGCGGGGAATCAGAGCTGGGGAATCAGAGGCGGGGAATCAGAGTTGGGGAATCAGAGGCATGGAATTAGATATGGGGAAACAGAGGCGGGGAATCAGAGGCGGGGAAACAGAGGCGGGGAATCAGATATGGGGAATCAGAGGTGGGGAATTAGAGGTTGCGAATCAGAGGCAGGGAATCAGAGGCGGGGAATCAGAGGCGGGGAATCAGAGGCAGGGAATCGGATGTGCGGAATCAGAGATGGGGAATCAGAGGTGGGGAATCAGAGATGGTGAATCAGAGAAGGGGAATCAAAGGCGGGGAATCAGAGGCAGGGAATCTGACGCAGGGAATCAGAGGCGGGGAATCATAGCTGGCGAATTAAAGGAGGGGAATCAGAGTTGGGGAATCAGAGGCGGGGAATCAGATATGGGGAAACAGAGGCGGGGAATCAGAGGCGGGGAAACAGAGGCGGGAATCAGATATGGGGATTCAGAGGTGGGGAATCAGAGGTTGGGAATCAGAGGCAGGGAATCAGAGGCGGGGAATCAGAGGCAGGGAATCAGATGCAGGGAATCACAGGCGGGGAAACAGAGCTGGGGAATAAGAGGCGGGGAATCAGAGTTGGGGAATCAGAGGCGTGGAATTAGATATGGGGAAACAGAGGCGGGGAATCAGAGGCGGGTAAACAGAGGCGGGGAATCAGATTTGGGGAATCAGAGGTGGGGAATCAGAGGCAGGGAATCAGATGTGCAGAATCAGAGATGGGGAATCAGAGGCGGGGAATGAGATATGGGGAATCAGAGGCGGGGAATCAGAGTCAGGGATACAGAGGCGGGGATTCTGATATGGGGAATCAGAGGTGGCGAATCAAAGGCGGTGAATCAGAGATGGAGAATCAGACGCGGGGAATCAGAGGCAGGGAATAAAACACGGGGAATCAGAGGCGGGGAATCAGAGCTGGGGAATCAGAGGCGGGGAATCAGAGTTGGGGAAGCAGAGGCTGGGAATCAGAGGCGGGGAAACAGAGGCGGGGAATCAGAGGCAGGGAAACAGAGGCGGGGAATCAGATATGGGGAATCAGAGGTGGGGAATCAGAACTGGGGAATCAGAGGCGGGGAATCATAGTTGGGGAATCAGAGGCGTGGAATCAGATATACGGAAACAGAGGCGGGGAATCAGAGGCGGGGAAACAGAGGCGGGGAATCAGATATGGGGAATCAGAGGTGGGGAATCAGAGGTTGGCAATCAGAGGCAGTGAATCAGAGGCGGGGAATCAGAGGCAGGGAATCAGATGTGCGGAATCAGAGATGGGGAATCAGAGGCAGGGAATCAGAGGCAGGGAATCAGATATGGGGAATCAGAGGCGGGGAAACAGAGGCGGTGAATCAGATATTGGGAATCAGAGGTGGCGATCAGAGGCAGAGAATCAGAGATGGGGAAGCAGAGGTGGGGAATCAGATGTGATGAATTAGAAATGGGGAATCAGGGGCGGGGTATCAGAGGTGCCAATCAGAGGCGGGGAAACAGAGGAGGGGAATCAGATATGGGGAAACAGAGGCGGGGAATCAGAGGCAGGGAAACAGAGGCGGAGAATCAGATATGGGGAATCAGATGTGGGGAATTGGAGGTTGCGAATCAGAGGCAGGGAATCAGAGGCGGGGAATCAGAGGCGGGGAATCAGAGGCAGGGAATCGGATGTGCGGAATCAGAGATGGGGAATCAGAGGTGGGGAATCAGAGGTGGTGAATCACAGATGGGGAATCAGAGGCGGGGAATCAGAGGCAGGGAATCAGAAACGGGGAATCAGAGGCGGGGAATCATAGCTGGCGAATCAGAGGAGGGGAATCAGAGGTGGGGAATCAGAGGCGGGGAATCAGATATGGGGAATCAGAAGTGGGGAATCAGAGGCGGTGAAACAGAGGCCGGGAATCAGATATGTTGTATCAGAGGTGGGGAATCAGAGGCGGGAAATCAGAGCTGGGGAATCAGAGGCGGGGAATCAGAGTTGGGGAATCAGAGTCTGGGAATCAGAGATGGGGAATCAGAGGCGGTGAATCAAATATGGGGAATCAGAGGCGGGGAATCAGAGGCGGGGAAACAGAGGCGGTGAATCAGATATGGGGAATCAGAGGTGGCGAATCAGAGGTAGAGAATCAGAGATGTGGAAGCAGAGGTGGGGAATCAGATGTGATGAATTAGAGACGGGGAATCAGAGGCGGGGTATCAGAGGCGGCCAATCAGAGGCGGGGAAACAGAGGCGGGGAATCAGATATGGGGAATCAGAGGTGGCGAATCAGAGGTTGAGAATCAGAGATGGGGAAGCAGAGGTGGGGAATCAGATATGGGGAATCAGAGGTGGGGAATCAGGGGCGGGGAATCAGTGGCAGGGATTCAGAGGCCGGGAATCAGAGGCGGGGAACCAGAGCTGGGGAATCAGAGGCGGGGAATCAGAGTTGGGGAATCAGAGGAGGGGAATCAGATATGGGGAAACAGAGGCCGGGAATCAGAGGCAGGGAAACAGAGGCGGGGAATCAGATATGGGGAATCAGAGGTGGGGAATTAGTGGTTGCGAATCAGAGGCAGGGAATCAGAGGCGGGGAATCAGAGGCGGGGAATCAGAGGCAGGGAATCAGACGCAGGGAATCAGAGGCGGGGAATCATGGCTGGCGAATTAAAGGAGGGGAATCAGAGTTGGGGAATCAGAGGCGGGGAATCAGATATGGGGAAACAGAGGCGGGGAATCAGAGGCGGGGAAACAGAGGCGGGGAATCAGATATGCGGATTCAGAGGTGGGGAATCAGAGGTTGGGAATCAGAACTGGGGAATCAGAGGCGGGGAATCATAGTTGGGGAATCAGAGGCGTGGAATCAGATATAGGGAAACAGAGGCGGGGAATCAGAGGCGGGGAAACAGAGGCGGGGAATCAGATATGGGGAATCAGAGGTGGGGAATCAGAGGTTGGCAATCAGAGGCAGTGAATCAGAGGCGGGGAATCAGAGGCAGGGAATCAGATGTGCGGAATCAGAGATGGGGAATCAGAGGCAGGGAATCAGAGGCAGGGAATCAGATATGGGGAATCAGAGGCGGGGAAACAGAGGCGGTGAATCAGATTTTGGGAATCAGAGGTGGCGATCAGAGGCAGAGAATCAGAGATGGGGAAGCAGAGGTGGGGAATCAGATGTGATGAATTAGAAATGGGGAATCAGGGGCGGGGTATCAGAGGTGCCAATCAGAGGCGGGGAAACAGAGGAGGGGAATCAGATATGGGGAAACAGAGGCGGGGAATCAGAGGCAGGGAAACAGAGGCGGAGAATCAGATATGGGGAATCAGATGTGGGGAATTGGAGGTTGCGAATCAGAGGCAGGGAATCAGAGGCGGGGAATCAGAGGCGGGGAATCAGAGGCAGGGAATCGGATGTGCGGAATCAGAGATGGGGAATCAGAGGTGGGGAATCAGAGGTGGTGAATCAGAGATGGGGAATCAGAGGCGGGGAATCAGAGGCAGGGAATCAGAAACGGGGAATCAGAGGCGGGGAATCATAGCTGGCGAATCAGAGGAGGGGAATCGGAGGTGGGGAATCAGAGGCGGGGAATCAGATATGGGGAATCAGAAGTGGGGAATCAGAGGCGGTGAAACAGAGGCCGGGAATCAGATATGTTGTATCAGAGGTGGGGAATCAGAGGCGGGAAATCAGAGCTGGGGAATCAGAGGCGGGGAATCAGAGTTGGGGAATCAGAGTCTGGGAATCAGAGATGGGGAATCAGAGGCGGTGAATCAAATATGGGGAATCAGAGGCGGGGAATCAGAGGCGGGGAAACAGAGGCGGTGAATCAGATATGGGGAATCAGAGGTGGCGAATCAGAGGTAGAGAATCAGAGATGTGGAAGCAGAGGTGGGGAATCAGATGTGATGAATTAGAGACGGGGAATCAGAGGCGGGGTATCAGAGGCGGCCAATCAGAGGCGGGGAAACAGAGGCGGGGAATCAGATATGGGGAATCAGAGGTGGCGAATCAGAGGTTGAGAATCAGAGATGGGGAAGCAGAGGTGGGGAATCAGATATGGGGAATCAGAGGTGGGGAATCAGGGGCGGGGAATCAGTGGCAGGGATTCAGAGGCCGGGAATCAGAGGCGGGGAATCAGAGCTGGGGAATCAGAGGCGGGGAGTCAGAGTTGGGGAATCAGAGGAGGGGAATCAGATATGGGGAAACAGAGGCCGGGAATCAGAGGCAGGGAAACAGAGGCGGGGAATCAGATATGGGGAATCAGAGGTGGGGAATTAGTGGTTGCGAATCAGAGGCAGGGAATCAGAGGCGGGGAATCAGAGGCGGGGAATCAGAGGCAGGGAATCAGACGCAGGGAATCAGAGGCGGGGAATCATGGCTGGCGAATTAAAGGAGGGGAATCAGAGTTGGGGAATCAGAGGCGGGGAATCAGATATGGGGAAACAGAGGCGGGGAATCAGAGGCGGGGAAACAGAGGCGGGGAATCAGATATGCGGATTCAGAGGTGGGGAATCAGAGGTTGGGAATCAGAGGCAGGGAATCAGATGCGGGGAATCAGAGGCAGGGAATCAGATGCGGGGAATCAGAGGCGGGGAATCAGAGCTGGGGAATCAGAGGCGGGGAATCAGAGTTGGGGAATCAGAGGCATGGAATTAGATATGGGGAAACAGAGGCGGGGAATCAGAGGCGGGGAAACAGAGGCGGGGAATCAGATATGGGGAAACAGAGGCGGGGAATCATAGGCAGGGAAACAGAGGCGGGGAATCAGATATGGGGAAACAGAGGTGGTGAATCAGAGATTGGGAATCAGTGGCGGGGAATCAGAGGCAGGGAATCAGACACGGGGAATCAGAGGCAGGGAATCGTAGGTGCGGAATCAGAGATGGGGAATCAGAGGTGGTGAATCAGAGATTGGGAATCAGAGGCGGGGAATCAGAGGCAGGGAATCAGACACGGGGAATCAGAGGCGGGGAATCATAGCTGGCGAATCAGAGGAGGGGAATCAGAGGTGGGGAATCAGAGGCGGGGAATCAGATATGGGGAATCAGAGGTGGCGAATCAGAGGCGGGGAAACAGAGGCCGGGAATCAGATATGTTGTATCAGAGGTGGGGAATCAGAGGCGGGAAATCAGAGCTGGGGAATCAGAGGCGGGGAATCAGAGTTGGGGAATCAGAGTACGGGAATCAGAGATGGGGAATCAGAGGCGGGGCATCAAATATGGGGAATCAGAGGCGGGGAATCAGAGGCGGGGAAACAGAGGTGGTGAATCAGATATGGGGAATCAGAGGTGGCGAATCAGAGGTTGAGAATCAGAGATGGGGAAGCAGAGGTGTGGAGTCAGAAATGGGGAATCAGAGGTGGGGAATCAGGGGCGGGGAATCAGTGGCAGGGATTCAGAGGCCGGGAATCAGAGGCGGGGAATCAGAGCTGGCGAATCAGAGGCGGGGAATCAGAGTTGGGGAATCAGAGGAGGGGAATCAGATATGGGGAAACAGAGGCCGGGAATCAGAGGCAGGGAAACAGAGGCGGGGAATCAGATATGGGGAATCAGAGGTGGGGAATTAGTGGTTGCGAATCAGAGGCAGGGAATCAGAGGCGGGGAATCAGAGGCGGGGAATCAGAGGCAGGGAATCGGATGTGCGGAATCAGAGATGGGGAATCAGAGGTGGGGAATCAGAGGTGTTGAATCAGAGAAGGGGAATCAGAGGCGGGGAATCAGAGGCAGTGAATCAGACGCAGGGAATCAGAGGCGGGGAATCATGGCTGGCGAATTAAAGGAGGGGAATCAGAGTTGGGGAATCAGAGGCGGGGAATCAGATGGGGAAACAGAGGCGGGGAATCAGAGGCGGGGAAACAGAGGCGGGGAATCAGATATGCGGATTCAGAGGTGGGGAATCAGAGGTTGGGAATCCGAGGCAGGGAATCAGAGGCGGGGAATCAGAGGCAGGGAATCAGATGCGGGGAATCAGAGGCGGGGAATCAGAGCTGGGGAATCAGAGGCGGGGAATCAGAGTTGGGGAATCAGAGGCATGGAATTAGATATGGGGAAACAGAGGCGGGGAATCAGAGGCGGGGAAACAGAGGCGGGGAATCAGATATGGGGAATCAGAGGTGGGGAATTAGAGGTTGCGAATCAGAGGCAGGGAATCAGAGGCGGGGAATCAGAGGCGGGGAATCAGAGGCAGGGAATCGGATGTGCGGAATCAGAGATGGGGAATCAGAGGTGGGGAATCAGAGATGGTGAATCAGAGAAGGGGAATCAAAGGCGGGGAATCAGAGGCAGGGAATCTGACGCAGGGAATCAGAGGCGGGGAATCATAGCTGGCGAATTAAAGGAGGGGAATCAGAGTTGGGGAATCAGAGGCGGGGAATCAGATATGGGGAAACAGAGGCGGGGAATCAGAGGCGGGGAAACAGAGGCGGGGAATCAGATATGGGGATTCAGAGGTGGGGAATCAGAGGTTGGGAATCAGAGGCAGGGAATCAGAGGCGGGGAATCAGAGGCAGGGAATCAGATGCAGGGAATCACAGG
Source organism: Narcine bancroftii (assembly GCF_036971445.1). Lineage (NCBI taxonomy): Eukaryota > Metazoa > Chordata > Chondrichthyes > Torpediniformes > Narcinidae > Narcine > Narcine bancroftii. The sequence continues at coordinate 105,206,786 of NC_091474.1, read as the reverse complement.
CGGGGAAACAGAGCTGGGGAATCAGAGGCGGGGAATCAGAGTTGGGGAATCAGAGGCGTGGAATTAGATATGGGGAAACAGAGGCGGGGAATCAGAGGCGGGTAAACAGAGGCGGGGAATCAGATTTGGGGAATCAGAGGTGGGGAATCAGAGGCAGGGAATCAGATGTGCAGAATCAGAGATGGGGAATCAGAGGCGGGGAATGAGATATGGGGAATCAGAGGCGGGGAATCAGAGGCAGGGATACAGAGGCGGGGATTCTGATATGGGGAATCAGAGGTGGCGAATCAAAGGCGGTGAATCAGAGATGGAGAATCAGACGCGGGGAATCAGAGGCAGGGAATAAAACACGGGGAATCAGAGGCGGGGAATCAGAGCTGGGGAATCAGAGGCGGGGAATCAGAGTTGGGGAAGCAGAGGCTGGGAATCAGAGGCGGGGAAACAGAGGCGGGGAATCAGAGGCAGGGAAACAGAGGCGGGGAATCAGATATGGGGAATCAGAGGTGGGGAATCAGAACTGGGGAATCAGAGGCGGGGAATCATAGTTGGGGAATCAGAGGCGTGGAATCAGATATAGGGAAACAGAGGCGGGGAATCAGAGGCGGGGAAACAGAGGCGGGGAATCAGATATGGGGAATCAGAGGTGGGGAATCAGAGGTTGGCAATCAGAGGCAGTGAATCAGAGGCGGGGAATCAGAGGCAGGGAATCAGATGTGCGGAATCAGAGATGGGGAATCAGAGGCAGGGAATCAGAGGCAGGGAATCAGATATGGGGAATCAGAGGCGGGGAAACAGAGGCGGTGAATCAGATATTGGGAATCAGAGGTGGCGATCAGAGGCAGAGAATCAGAGATGGGGAAGCAGAGGTGGGGAATCAGATGTGATGAATTAGAAATGGGGAATCAGGGGCGGGGTATCAGAGGTGCCAATCAGAGGCGGGGAAACAGAGGAGGGGAATCAGATATGGGAAAACAGAGGCGGGGAATCAGAGGCAGGGAAACAGAGGCGGAGAATCAGATATGGGGAATCAGATGTGGGGAATTGGAGGTTGCGAATCAGAGGCAGGGAATCAGAGGCGGGGAATCAGAGGCGGGGAATCAGAGGCAGGGAATCGGATGTGCGGAATCAGAGATGGGGAATCAGAGGTGGGGAATCAGAGGTGGTGAATCAGAGATGGGGAATAGAGGCGGGGAATCAGAGGCAGGGAATCAGAAACGGGGAATCAGAGGCGGGGAATCATAGCTGGCGAATCAGAGGAGGGGAATCAGAGGTGGGGAATCAGAGGCGGGGAATCAGATATGGGGAATCAGAAGTGGGGAATCAGAGGCGGTGAAACAGAGGCCGGGAATCAGATATGTTGTATCAGAGGTGGGGAATCAGAGGCGGGAAATCAGAGCTGGGGAATCAGAGGCGGGGAATCAGAGTTGGGGAATCAGAGTCTGGGAATCAGAGATGGGGAATCAGAGGCGGTGAATCAAATATGGGGAATCAGAGGCGGGGAATCAGAGGCGGGGAAACAGAGGCGGTGAATCAGATATGGGGAATCAGAGGTGGCGAATCAGAGGTAGAGAATCAGAGATGTGGAAGCAGAGGTGGGGAATCAGATGTGATGAATTAGAGACGGGGAATCAGAGGCGGGGTATCAGAGGCGGCCAATCAGAGGCGGGGAAACAGAGGCGGGGAATCAGATATGGGGAATCAGAGGTGGCGAATCAGAGGTTGAGAATCAGAGATGGGGAAGCAGAGGTGGGGAATCAGATATGGGGAATCAGAGGTGGGGAATCAGGGGCGGGGAATCAGTGGCAGGGATTCAGAGGCCGGGAATCAGAGGCGGGGAATCAGAGTTGGGGAATCAGAGGAGGGGAATCAGATATGGGGAAACAGAGGCCGGGAATCAGAGGCAGGGAAACAGAGGCGGGGAATCAGATATGGGGAATCAGAGGTGGGGAATTAGTGGTTGCGAATCAGAGGCAGGGAATCAGAGGCGGGGAATCAGAGGAGGGGAATCAGAGGCAGGGAATCAGACGCAGGGAATCAGAGGCGGGGAATCATGCCTGGCGAATTAAAGGAGGGGAATCAGAGTTGGGGAATCAGAGGCGGGGAATCAGATATGGGGAAACAGAGGCGGGGAATCAGATATGCGGATTCAGAGGTGGGGAATCAGAGGTTGGGAATCAGAGGCAGGGAATCAGATGCGGGGAATCAGAGGCAGGGAATCAGATGCGGGGAATCAGAGGCGGGGAATCAGAGCTGGGGAATCAGAGGCGGGGAATCAGAGTTGGGGAATCAGAGGCATGGAATTAGATATGGGGAAACAGAGGCGGGGAATCAGAGGCGGGGAAACAGAGGCGGGGAATCAGATATGGGGAAACAGAGGCGGGGAATCATAGGCAGGGAAACAGAGGCGGGGAATCAGATATGGGGAAACAGAGGTGGTGAATCAGAGATTGGGAATCAGAGGCGGGGAATCAGAGGCAGGGAATCTGACACGGGGAATCAGAGGCAGGGAATCGTAGGTGCGGAATCAGAGATGGGGAATCAGAGGTGGTGAATCAGAGATTGGGAATCAGAGGCGGGGAATCAGAGGCAGGGAATCAGACACGGGGAATCAGAGGCGGGGAATCATAGCTGGCGAATCAGAGGAGGGGAATCAGAGGTGGGGAATCAGAGGCGGGGAATCAGATATGGGGAATCAGAGGTGGCGAATCAGAGGCGGGGAAACAGAGGCCGGGAATCAGATATGTTGTATCAGAGGTGGGGAATCAGAGGCGGGAAATCAGAGCTGGGGAATCAGAGGCGGGGAATCAGAGTTGGGGAATCAGAGTACGGGAATCAGAGATGGGGAATCAGAGGCGGGGCATCAAATATGGGGAATCAGAGGCGGGGAATCAGAGGCGGGGAAACAGAGGTGGTGAATCAGATATGGGGAATCAGAGGTGGCGAATCAGAGGTTGAGAATCAGAGATGGGGAAGCAGAGGTGTGGAGTCAGAAATGGGGAATCAGAGGTGGGGAATCAGGGGCGGGGAATCAGTGGCAGGGATTCAGAGGCCGGGAATCAGAGGCGGGGAATCAGAGCTGGCGAATCAGAGGCGGGGAATCAGAGTTGGGGAATCAGAGGAGGGGAATCAGATATGGGGAAACAGAGGCCGGGAATCAGAGGCAGGGAAACAGATGCGGGGAATCAGATATGGGGAATCAGAGGTGGGGAATTAGTGGTTGCGAATCAGAGGCAGGGAATCAGAGGCGGGGAATCAGAGGCGGGGAATCAGAGGCAGGGAATCGGATGTGCGGAATCAGAGATGGGGAATCAGAGGTGGGGAATCAGAGGTGTTGAATCAGAGAAGGGGAATCAGAGGCGGGGAATCAGAGGCAGTGAATCAGACGCAGGGAATCAGAGGCGGGGAATCATGGCTGGCGAATTAAAGGAGGGGAATCAGAGTTGGGGAATCAGAGGCGGGGAATCAGATGGGGAAACAGAGGCGGGGAATCAGAGGCGGGGAAACAGAGGCGGGGAATCAGATATGCGGATTCAGAGGTGGGGAATCAGAGGTTGGGAATCCGAGGCAGGGAATCAGAGGCGGGGAATCAGAGGCAGGGAATCAGATGCGGGGAATCAGAGGCGGGGAATCAGAGCTGGGGAATCAGAGGCGGGGAATCAGAGTTGGGGAATCAGAGGCATGGAATTAGATATGGGGAAACAGAGGCGGGGAATCAGAGGCGGGGAAACAGAGGCGGGGAATCAGATATGGGGAATCAGAGGTGGGGAATTAGAGGTTGCGAATCAGAGGCAGGGAATCAGAGGCGGGGAATCAGAGGCGGGGAATCAGAGGCAGGGAATCGGATGTGCGGAATCAGAGATGGGGAATCAGAGGTGGGGAATCAGAGATGGTGAATCAGAGAAGGGGAATCAAAGGCGGGGAATCAGAGGCAGGGAATCTGACGCAGGGAATCAGAGGCGGGGAATCATAGCTGGCGAATTAAAGGAGGGGAATCAGAGTTGGGGAATCAGAGGCGGGGAATCAGATATGGGGAAACAGAGGCGGGGAATCAGAGGCGGGGAAACAGAGGCGGGGAATCAGATATGGGGATTCAGAGGTGGGGAATCAGAGGTTGGGAATCAGAGGCAGGGAATCAGAGGCGGGGAATCAGAGGCAGGGAATCAGATGCAGGGAATCACAGGCGGGGAAACAGAGCTGGGGAATCAGAGGCGGGGAATCAGAGTTGGGGAATCAGAGGCGTGGAATTAGATATGGGGAAACAGAGGCGGGGAATCAGAGGCGGGTAAACAGAGGCGGGGAATCAGATTTGGGGAATAGGAGGTGGGGAATCAGAGGCAGGGAATCAGATGTGCAGAATCAGAGATGGGGAATCAGAGGCGGGGAATGAGATATGGGGAATCAGAGGCGGGGAATCAGAGGCAGGGATACAGAGGCGGGGATTCTGATATGGGGAATCAGAGGTGGCGAATCAAAGGCGGTGAATCAGAGATGGAGAATCAGACGCGGGGAATCAGAGGCAGGGAATAAAACACGGGGAATCAGAGGCGGGGAATCAGAGCTGGGGAATCAGAGGCGGGGAATCAGAGTTGGGGAAGCAGAGGCTGGGAATCAGAGGCGGGGAAACAGAGGCGGGGAATCAGAGGCAGGGAAACAGAGGCGGGGAATCAGATATGGGGAATCAGAGGTGGGGAATCAGAACTGGGGAATCAGAGGCGGGGAATCATAGTTGGGGAATCAGAGGCGTGGAATCAGATATAGGGAAACAGAGGCGGGGAATCAGAGGCGGGGAAACAGAGGCGGGGAATCAGATATGGGGAATCAGAGGTGGGGAATCAGAGGTTGGCAATCAGAGGCAGTGAATCAGAGGCGGGGAATCAGAGGCAGGGAATCAGATGTGCGGAATCAGAGATGGGGAATCAGAGGCAGGGAATCAGAGGCAGGGAATCAGATATGGGGAATCAGAGGCGGGGAAACAGAGGCGGTGAATCAGATATTGGGAATCAGAGGTGGCGATCAGAGGCAGAGAATCAGAGATGGGGAAGCAGAGGTGGGGAATCAGATGTGATGAATTAGAAATGGGGAATCAGGGGCGGGGTATCAGAGGTGCCAATCAGAGGCGGGGAAACAGAGGAGGGGAATCAGATATGGGGAAACAGAGGCGGGGAATCAGAGGCAGGGAAACAGAGGCGGAGAATCAGATATGGGGAATCAGATGTGGGGAATTGGAGGTTGCGAATCAGAGGCAGGGAATCAGAGGCGGGGAATCAGAGGGTGGGAATCAGAGGCAGGGAATCGGATGTGCGGAATCAGAGATGGGGAATCAGAGGTGGGGAATCAGAGGTGGTGAATCAGAGATGGGGAATCAGAGGCGGGGAATCAGAGGCAGGGAATCAGAAACGGGGAATCAGAGGCGGGGAATCATAGCTGGCGAATCAGAGGAGGGGAATCAGAGGTGGGGAATCAGAGGCGGGGAATCAGATATGGGGAATCAGAAGTGGGGAATCAGAGGCGGTGAAACAGAGGCCGGGAATCAGATATGTTGTATCAGAGGTGGGGAATCAGAGGCGGGAATTCAGAGCTGGGGAATCAGAGGCGGGGAATCAGAGTTGGGGAATCAGAGTCTGGGAATCAGAGATGGGGAATCAGAGGCGGTGAATCAAATATGGGGAATCAGAGGCGGGGAATCAGAGGCGGGGAAACAGAGGCGGTGAATCAGATATGGGGAATCAGAGGTGGCGAATCAGAGGTAGAGAATCAGAGATGTGGAAGCAGAGGTGGGGAATCAGATGTGATGAATTAGAGACGGGGAATCAGAGGCGGGGTATCAGAGGCGGCCAATCAGAGGCGGGGAAACAGAGGCGGGGAATCAGACATGGGGAATCAGAGGTGGCGAATCAGAGGTTGAGAATCAGAGATGGGGAAGCAGAGGTGGGGAATCAGATATGGGGAATCAGAGGTGGGGAATCAGGGGCGGGGAATCAGTGGCAGGGATTCAGAGGCCGGGAATCAGAGGCGGGGAATCAGAGCTGGGGAATCAGAGGCGGGGAATCAGAGTTGGGGAATCAGAGGAGGGGAATCAGATATGGGGAAACAGAGGCCGGGAATCAGAGGCAGGGAAACAGAGGCGGGGAATCAGATGTGGGGAATCAGAGGTGGGGAATTAGTGGTTGCGAATCAGAGGCAGGGAATCAGAGGCGGGGAATCAGAGGCGGGGAATCAGAGGCAGGGAATCAGACGCAGGGAATCAGAGGCGGGGAATCATGGCTGGCGAATTAAAGGAGGGGAATCAGAGTTGGGGAATCAGAGGCGGGGAATCAGATATGGGGAAACAGAGGCGGGGAATCAGAGGCGGGGAAACAGAGGCGGGGAATCAGATATGCGGATTCAGAGGTGGGGAATCAGAGGTTGGGAATCAGAGGCAGGGAATCAGATGCGGGGAATCAGAGGCAGGGAATCAGATGCGGGGAATCAGAGGCGGGGAATCAGAGCTGGGGAATCAGAGGCGGGGAATCAGAGTTGGGGAATCAGAGGCATGGAATTAGATATGGGGAAACAGAGGCGGGGAATCAGAGGCGGGGAAACAGAGGCGGGGAATCAGATATGGGGAAACAGAGGCGGGGAATCATAGGCAGGGAAACAGAGGCGGGGAATCAGATATGGGGAAACAGAGGTGGTGAATCAGAGATTGGGAATCAGAGGCGGGGAATCAGAGGCAGGGAATCAGACACGGGGAATCAGAGGCAGGGAATCGTAGGTGCGGAATCAGAGATGGGGAATCAGAGGTGGTGAATCAGAGATTGGGAATCAGAGGCGGGGAATCAGAGGCAGGGAATCAGACACGGGGAATCAGAGGCGGGGAATCATAGCTGGCGAATCAGAGGAGGGGAATCAGAGGTGGGGAATCAGAGGCGGGGAATCAGATATGGGGAATCAGAGGTGGCGAATCAGAGGCGGGGAAACAGAGGCCGGGAATCAGATATGTTGTATCAGAGGTGGGGAATCAGAGGCGGGAAATCAGAGCTGGGGAATCAGAGGCGGGGAATCAGAGTTGGGGAATCAGAGTACGGGAATCAGAGATGGGGAATCAGAGGCGGGGCATCAAATATGGGGAATCAGAGGCGGGGAATCAGAGGCGGGGAAACAGAGGTGGTGAATCAGATATGGGGAATCAGAGGTGGCGAATCAGAGGTTGAGAATCAGAGATGGGGAAGCAGAGGTGTGGAGTCAGAAATGGGGAATCAGAGGTGGGGAATCAGGGGCGGGGAATCAGTGGCAGGGATTCAGAGGCCGGGAATCAGAGGCGGGGAATCAGAGCTGGCGAATCAGAGGCGGGGAATCAGAGTTGGGGAATCAGAGGAGGGGAATCAGATATGGGGAAACAGAGGCCGGGAATCAGAGGCAGGGAAACAGAGGCGGGGAATCAGATATGGGGAATCAGAGGTGGGGAATTAGTGGTTGCGAATCAGAGGCAGGGAATCAGAGGCGGGGAATCAGAGGCGGGGAATCAGAGGCAGGGAATCGGATGTGCGGAATCAGAGATGGGGAATCAGAAGTGGGGAATCAGAGGTGTTGAATCAGAGAAGGGGAATCAGAGGCGGGGAATCAGAGGCAGTGAATCAGACGCAGGGAATCAGAGGCGGGGAATCATGGCTGGCGAATTAAAGGAGGGGAATCAGAGTTGGGGAATCAGAGGCGGGGAATCAGATGGGGAAACAGAGGCGGGGAATCAGAGGCGGGGAAACAGAGGCGGGGAATCAGATATGCGGATTCAGAGGTGGGGAATCAGAGGTTGGGAATCCGAGGCAGGGAATCAGAGGCGGGGAATCAGAGGCAGGGAATCAGATGCGGGGAATCAGAGGCGGGGAATCAGAGCTGGGGAATCAGAGGCGGGGAATCAGAGTTGGGGAATCAGAGGCATGGAATTAGATATGGGGAAACAGAGGCGGGGAATCAGAGGCGGGGAAACAGAGGCGGGGAATCAGATATGGGGAATCAGAGGTGGGGAATTAGAGGTTGCGAATCAGAGGCAGGGAATCAGAGGCGGGGAATCAGAGGCGGGGAATCAGAGGCAGGGAATCGGATGTGCGGAATCAGAGATGGGGAATCAGAGGTGGGGAATCAGAGATGGTGAATCAGAGAAGGGGAATCAAAGGCGGGGAATCAGAGGCAGGGAATCTGACGCAGGGAATCAGAGGCGGGGAATCATAGCTGGCGAATTAAAGGAGGGGAATCAGAGTTGGGGAATCAGAGGCGGGGAATCAGATATGGGGAAACAGAGGCGGGGAATCAGAGGCGGGGAAACAGAGGCGGGGAATCAGATATGGGGATTCAGAGGTGGGGAATCAGAGGTTGGGAATCAGAGGCAGGGAATCAGATGCAGGGAATCACAGGCGGGGAAACAGAGCTGGGGAATCAGAGGCGGGGAATCAGAGTTGGGGAATCAGAGGCGTGGAATCAGATATAGGGAAACAGAGGCGGGGAATCAGATATGGGGAATCAGAGGTGGGGAATCAGAGGTTGGCAATCAGAGGCAGTGAATCAGAGGCGGGGAATCAGAGGCAGGGAATCAGATGTGCGGAATCAGAGATGGGGAATCAGAGGCAGGGAATCAGAGGCAGGGAATCAGATATGGGGAATCAGAGGCGGGGAAACAGAGGCGGTGAATCAGATATTGGGAATCAGAGGTGGCGATCAGAGGCAGAGAATCAGAGATGGGGAAGCAGAGGTGGGGAATCAGATGTGATGAATTAGAAATGGGGAATCAGGGGCGGGGTATCAGAGGTGCCAATCAGAGGCGGGGAAACAGAGGAGGGGAATCAGATATGGGGAAACAGAGGCGGGGAATCAGAGGCAGGGAGACAGAGGCGGAGAATCAGATATGGGGAATCAGATGTGGGGAATTGGAGGTTGCGAATCAGAGGCAGGGAATCAGAGGCGGGGAATCAGAGGCGGGGAATCAGAGGCAGGGAATCGGATGTGCGGAATCAGAGATGGGGAATCAGAGGTGGGGAATCAGAGGTGGTGAATCAGAGATGGGGAATCAGAGGCGGGGAATCAGAGGCAGGGAATCAGAAACGGGGAATCAGAGGCGGGGAATCATAGCTGGCGAATCAGAGGAGGGGAATCAGAGGTGGGGAATCAGAGGCGGGGAATCAGATATGGGGAATCAGAAGTGGGGAATCAGAGGCGGTGAAACAGAGGCCGGGAATCAGATATGTTGTATCAGAGGTGGGGAATCAGAGGCGGGAAATCAGAGCTGGGGAATCAGAGGCGGGGAATCAGAGTTGGGGAATCAGAGTCTGGGAATCAGAGATGGGGAATCAGAGGCGGTGAATCAAATATGGGGAATCAGAGGCGGGGAATCAGAGGCGGGGAAACAGAGGCGGTGAATCAGATATGGGGAATCAGAGGTGGCGAATCAGAGGTAGAGAATCAGAGATGTGGAAGCAGATGTGGGGAATCAGATGTGATGAATTAGAGACGGGGAATCAGAGGCGGGGTATCAGAGGCGGCCAATCAGAGGCGGGGAAACAGAGGCGGGGAATCAGATATGGGGAATCAGAGGTGGGGAATCAGGGGCAGGGAATCAGTGGCAGGGAATCAGAGGCCGGGAATCAGAGGCGGGGAATCAGAGGTGGGGAATCAGAGGCGGCGCATCAGAGTTGGGGAATCAGAGGAGGGGAATCAGATATGGGGAAACAGAGGCCGGGAAACAGAGGCAGGGAAACAGAGGCGGGGAATCAGATATGGGGAATCAGAGGTGGGCAATTAGTGGTTGCGAATCTGAGGCAGGGAATCAGAGGCGGGGAATCAGAGGCGGGGAATCAGAGGCAGGGAATCGGATGTGCGGAATCAGAGATGCGGAATCAGAGGTGGGGAATCAGAGGTGGTGAATCAGAGAAGGGGAATCAGAGGCGGGGAATCAGAGGCAGGAAATCAGATATTGGGAAACAGAGGCGGAGAATCAGAGGCGGGGAAACAGAGACGGGGAATCAGATATGGGGATTCAGAGGTGGGGAATCAGAGGTTGGGAATCAGAGGCGGGGAATCAGAGTTGGGGAATCAGAGGTGGGGAATCAGATATGGGGAAACAGAGGCGGGTAATCAGAGGCGGGGAAACAGAGGCGGGGAATCAGATGTGGGGAATCAGAGGTGGGGAATCAGAGGCAGGGAATCAGATGTGCAGAATCAGAGATGGGGAATCAGAGGCGGGGAATGAGATATGGGGAATCAGAGGCGGGGAATCAGAGGCAGGGATACAGAGGCGGGGATTCTGATATGGGGAATCAGAGGTGGCGAATCAAAGGCGGTGAATCAGAGATGGAGAATCAGACGCGGGGAATCAGAGGCAGGGAATAAAACACGGGGAATCAGAGGCGGGGAATCAGAGCTGGGGAATCAGAGGCGGGGAATCAGAGTTGGGGAAGCAGAGGCTGGGAATCAGAGGCGGGGAAACAGAGGCGGGGAATCAGAGGCAGGGAAACAGAGGCGGGGAATCAGATATGGGGAATCAGAGGTGGGGAATCAGAACTGGGGAATCAGAGGCGGGGAATCATAGTTGGGGAATCAGAGGCGTGGAATCAGATATAGGGAAACAGAGGCTGGGAATCAGAGGCGGGGAAACAGAGGCGGGGAATCAGATATGGGGAATCAGAGGTGGGGAATCAGAGGTTGGCAATCAGAGGCAGGGAATCAGAGGCGGGGAATCAGAGGCAGGGAATCAGATGTGCGGAATCAGAGATGGGGAATCAGAGGCAGGGAATCAGAGGCAGGGAATCAGATATGGGGAATCAGAGGCGGGGAAACAGAGGCGGTGAATCAGATATTGGGAATCAGAGGTGGCGATCAGAGGCAGAGAATCAGAGATGGGGAAGCAGAGTTGGGGAATCAGATGTGATGAATTAGAAATGGGGAATCAGGGGCGGGGTATCAGAGGTGCCAATCAGAGGCGGGGAAACAGAGGAGGGGAATCAGATATGGGGAAACAGAGGCGGGGAATCAGAGGCAGGGAAACAGAGGCGGAGAATCAGATATGGGGAATCAGAGGTGGGGAATTGGAGGTTGCGAATCAGAGGCAGGGAATCAGAGGCGGGGAATCAGAGGTGGGGAATCAGAGGCAGGGAATCGGATGTGCGGAATCAGAGATGGGGAATCAGAGGCGGGGAATCAGAGGCAGGGAATCAGAAACGGGGAATCAGAGGCGGGGAATCATAGCTGGCGAATCAGAGGAGGGGAATCAGAGGTGGGGAATCAGAGGCGGGGAATCAGATATGGGGAATCAGAAGTGGGGAATCAGAGGCGGTGAAACAGAGGCCGGGAATCAGATATGTTGTATCAGAGGTGGGGAATCAGAGGCGGGAAATCAGAGCTGGGGAATCAGAGGCGGGGAATCAGAGTTGGGGAATCAGAGTCTGGGAATCAGAGATGGGGAATCAGAGGCGGGGAATCAAATATGGGGTATCAGAGGCGGGGAATCAGAGGCGGGGAAACAGAGGCGGTGAATCAGATATGGGGAATCAGAGGTGGCGAATCAGAGGTAGAGAATCAGAGATGTGGAAGCAGAGGTGGGGAATCAGATGTGATGAATTAGAGATGGGGAATCAGAGGCGGGGAAACAGAGGCGGGGAATCAGATATGGGGAATCAGAGGTGGGGAATCAGGGGCAGGGAATCAATGGCAGGGAATCAGAGGCCGGGAATCAGAGGCGGGGAATCAGAGGTGGGGAATCAGAGGCGGGGCATCAGAGTTGGGGAATCAGAGGAGGGGAATCAGATATGGGGAAACAGAGGCCGGGAAACAGAGGCAGGGAAACAGAGGCGGGGAATCAGATATGGGGAATCAGAGGTGGGGAATTAGTGGTTGCAAATCTGAGGCAGGGAATCAGAGGCGGGGAATCAGAGGCGGGGAATCAGAGGCAGGGAATCGGATGTGCGGAATCAGAGATGCGGAATCAGAGGTGGGGAATCAGAGGTGGTGAATCAGAGAAGGGGAATCAGAGGCGGGGAATCAGAGGCAGGAAATCAGATATGGGGAAACAGAGGCGGAGAATCAGAGGCGGGGAAACAGAGACGGGGAATCAGATATGGGGATTCAGAGGTGGGGAATCAGAGGTTGAGAATCAGAGGCGGGGAATCAGAGTTGGGGAATCAGAGGTGGGGAATCAGAGGCCGGAATCAGAGATGGGGAATCAGAGGTGGTGAATCAGAGATGGGGAATCAGAGGCGGGGAATCAGAGGCGGTGAATCAGATATTGGGAATCAGAGGTGGCGATCAGAGGCAGAGAATCAGAGATGGGGAAGCAGAGGTGGGGAATCAGATGTGATGAATTAGAAATGGGGAATCAGGGGCGGGGTATCAGAGGTGCCAATCAGAGGCGGGGAAACAGAGGAGGGGAATCAGATATGGGGAAACAGAGGCGGGGAATCAGAGGCAGGGAGACAGAGGCGGAGAATCAGATATGGGGAATCAGATGTGGGGAATTGGAGGTTGCGAATCAGAGGCAGGGAATCAGAGGCGGGGAATCAGAGGCGGGGAATCAGAGGCAGGGAATCGGATGTGCGGAATCAGAGATGGGGAATCAGAGGTGGGGAATCAGAGGTGGTGAATCAGAGATGGGGAATCAGAGGCGGGGAATCAGAGGCAGGGAATCAGAAACGGGGAATCAGAGGCGGGGAATCATAGCTGGCGAATCAGAGGAGGGGAATCAGAGGTGGGGAATCAGAGGCGGGGAATCAGATATGGGGAATCAGAAGTGGGGAATCAGAGGCGGTGAAACAGAGGCCGGGAATCAGATATGTTGTATCAGAGGTGGGGAATCAGAGGCGGGAAATCAGAGCTGGGGAATCAGAGGCGGGGAATCAGAGTTGGGGAATCAGAGTCTGGGAATCAGAGATGGGGAATCAGAGGCGGTGAATCAAATATGGGGAATCAGAGGCGGGGAATCAGAGGCGGGGAAACAGAGGCGGTGAATCAGATATGGGGAATCAGAGGTGGCGAATCAGAGGTAGAGAATCAGAGATGTGGAAGCAGATGTGGGGAATCAGATGTGATGAATTAGAGACGGGGAATCAGAGGCGGGGTATCAGAGGCGGCCAATCAGAGGCGGGGAAACAGAGGCGGGGAATCAGATATGGGGAATCAGAGGTGGGGAATCAGGGGCAGGGAATCAGTGGCAGGGAATCAGAGGCCGGGAATCAGAGGCGGGGAATCAGAGGTGGGGAATCAGAGGCGGCGCATCAGAGTTGGGGAATCAGAGGAGGGGAATCAGATATGGGGAAACAGAGGCCGGGAAACAGAGGCAGGGAAACAGAGGCGGGGAATCAGATATGGGGAATCAGAGGTGGGCAATTAGTGGTTGCGAATCTGAGGCAGGGAATCAGAGGCGGGGAATCAGAGGCGGGGAATCAGAGGCAGGGAATCGGATGTGCGGAATCAGAGATGCGGAATCAGAGGTGGGGAATCAGAGGTGGTGAATCAGAGAAGGGGAATCAGAGGCGGGGAATCAGAGGCAGGAAATCAGATATTGGGAAACAGAGGCGGAGAATCAGAGGCGGGGAAACAGAGACGGGGAATCAGATATGGGGATTCAGAGGTGGGGAATCAGAGGTTGGGAATCAGAGGCGGGGAATCAGAGTTGGGGAATCAGAGGTGGGGAATCAGATATGGGGAAACAGAGGCGGGTAATCAGAGGCGGGGAAACAGAGGCGGGGAATCAGATGTGGGGAATCAGAGGTGGGGAATCAGAGGCAGGGAATCAGATGTGCAGAATCAGAGATGGGGAATCAGAGGCGGGGAATGAGATATGGGGAATCAGAGGCGGGGAATCAGAGGCAGGGATACAGAGGCGGGGATTCTGATATGGGGAATCAGAGGTGGCGAATCAAAGGCGGTGAATCAGAGATGGAGAATCAGACGCGGGGAATCAGAGGCAGGGAATAAAACACGGGGAATCAGAGGCGGGGAATCAGAGCTGGGGAATCAGAGGCGGGGAATCAGAGTTGGGGAAGCAGAGGCTGGGAATCAGAGGCGGGGAAACAGAGGCGGGGAATCAGAGGCAGGGAAACAGAGGCGGGGAATCAGATATGGGGAATCAGAGGTGGGGAATCAGAACTGGGGAATCAGAGGCGGGGAATCATAGTTGGGGAATCAGAGGCGTGGAATCAGATATAGGGAAACAGAGGCTGGGAATCAGAGGCGGGGAAACAGAGGCGGGGAATCAGATATGGGGAATCAGAGGTGGGGAATCAGAGGTTGGCAATCAGAGGCAGGGAATCAGAGGCGGGGAATCAGAGGCAGGGAATCAGATGTGCGGAATCAGAGATGGGGAATCAGAGGCAGGGAATCAGAGGCAGGGAATCAGATATGGGGAATCAGAGGCGGGGAAACAGAGGCGGTGAATCAGATATTGGGAATCAGAGGTGGCGATCAGAGGCAGAGAATCAGAGATGGGGAAGCAGAGTTGGGGAATCAGATGTGATGAATTAGAAATGGGGAATCAGGGGCGGGGTATCAGAGGTGCCAATCAGAGGCGGGGAAACAGAGGAGGGGAATCAGATATGGGGAAACAGAGGCGGGGAATCAGAGGCAGGGAAACAGAGGCGGAGAATCAGATATGGGGAATCAGAGGTGGGGAATTGGAGGTTGCGAATCAGAGGCAGGGAATCAGAGGCGGGGAATCAGAGGTGGGGAATCAGAGGCAGGGAATCGGATGTGCGGAATCAGAGATGGGGAATCAGAGGCGGGGAATCAGAGGCAGGGAATCAGAAACGGGGAATCAGAGGCGGGGAATCATAGCTGGCGAATCAGAGGAGGGGAATCAGAGGTGGGGAATCAGAGGCGGGGAATCAGATATGGGGAATCAGAAGTGGGGAATCAGAGGCGGTGAAACAGAGGCCGGGAATCAGATATGTTGTATCAGAGGTGGGGAATCAGAGGCGGGAAATCAGAGCTGGGGAATCAGAGGCGGGGAATCAGAGTTGGGGAATCAGAGTCTGGGAATCAGAGATGGGGAATCAGAGGCGGGGAATCAAATATGGGGTATCAGAGGCGGGGAATCAGAGGCGGGGAAACAGAGGCGGTGAATCAGATATGGGGAATCAGAGGTGGCGAATCAGAGGTAGAGAATCAGAGATGTGGAAGCAGAGGTGGGGAATCAGATGTGATGAATTAGAGATGGGGAATCAGAGGCGGGGAAACAGAGGCGGGGAATCAGATATGGGGAATCAGAGGTGGGGAATCAGGGGCAGGGAATCAATGGCAGGGAATCAGAGGCCGGGAATCAGAGGCGGGGAATCAGAGGTGGGGAATCAGAGGCGGGGCATCAGAGTTGGGGAATCAGAGGAGGGGAATCAGATATGGGGAAACAGAGGCCGGGAAACAGAGGCAGGGAAACAGAGGCGGGGAATCAGATATGGGGAATCAGAGGTGGGGAATTAGTGGTTGCAAATCTGAGGCAGGGAATCAGAGGCGGGGAATCAGAGGCGGGGAATCAGAGGCAGGGAATCGGATGTGCGGAATCAGAGATGCGGAATCAGAGGTGGGGAATCAGAGGTGGTGAATCAGAGAAGGGGAATCAGAGGCGGGGAATCAGAGGCAGGAAATCAGATATGGGGAAACAGAGGCGGAGAATCAGAGGCGGGGAAACAGAGACGGGGAATCAGATATGGGGATTCAGAGGTGGGGAATCAGAGGTTGAGAATCAGAGGCGGGGAATCAGAGTTGGGGAATCAGAGGTGGGGAATCAGAGGCCGGAATCAGAGATGGGGAATCAGAGGTGGTGAATCAGAGATGGGGAATCAGAGGCGGGGAATCAGAGGCGCAGAAACAGAGGTGGGGAATAAGAGGCCAGGAATCAGAAGGCATGAATCAGAGGCCGGGAATCAGAGGTGGGGAATCAGAGGCCGGAATCAGAGATGGGGAATCAGAGGTGGTGAATCAGAGATGGGGAATCAGAAGAAGGGACTCAGAGGCGGGTAATCAGATGCGGGGAATCAGTGGCGGGGAATCAGAGCTCAGGAATCAGAGTCGGGGAATCAGAGATGGCGAATCAGAGGCGGGGAATCAGAGATAGGGAATCAGAGGTGGGGAATCAGAGGAGGGGAAACAGAGGCGGGGAGTCAGATATGGGGAATCAGAGGCGGGGAATCAGAGGCGGGGAAACAGAGGCGGTGAATCAGATATGGGGAATCAGAGGTCGCGAATCAGAGGTAGAGAATCAGAGATGGGGAAGCAGAGGTGGGGAATCAGATGTGATGAATTAGAGATGGGGAATCAGAGGCGGGGTATCAGAGGCGGCCAATCAGAGGCGGGGAAACAGAGGCTGGGAATCAGATATGGGGAATCAGAGGTGGGGAATCAGGGGCGGGGAATCAGTGGCAGGGAATCAGAGGCTGGGAATCAAAGGCGGGGAATCAGAGCTGGGGAATCAGAGGCGGGGAATCAGAGTTGGGGAATCAGAGGAGGGGAATCAGATATGGGGAAACAGAGGCCGGGAATCAGAGGCAGGGAAACAGAGGCGGGGAATCAGATATGGGGAATCAGAGGTGGGGAATTAGAGGTTGCGAATCAGAGGCAGGGAATCAGAGGCGGGGAATCTGAGGCGGGGAATCAGAGGCAGGGAATCGGATGTGCGGAATCAGAGATGGGGAATCAGAGTTGGGGATTCAGAGGAGGGGAATCAGATATGGGGAAACAGAGGCCGGGAATCAGAGGCAGGGAAACAGAGGCGGGGAATCAGATATGGGGAATCAGAGGTGGGGAATTAGTGGTTGCGAATCAGAGGCAGGGAATCAGAGGCGGGGAATCAGAGGCGGGGTATCAGAGGCAGGGAATCGGATGTGCGGAATCAGAGATGGGGAATCAGAGGTGGGGAATCAGAGGTGTTGAATCAGAGAAGGGGAATCAGAGGCGGGGAATCAGAGGCAGTGAATCAGACGCAGGGAATCAGAGGCGGGGAATCATGGCTGGCGAATTAAAGGATGGGAATCAGAGTTGGGGAATCAGAGGCGGGGAATCAGATGGGGAAACAGAGGCGGGGAATCAGAGGCGGGGAAACAGAGGCGGGGAATCAGATATGCGGATTCAGAGGTGGGGAATCAGAGGTTGGGAATCAGAGGCAGGGAATCAGAGGCGGGGAATCAGAGGCAGGGAATCAGATGCGGGGAATCAGAGGCGGGGAATCAGAGCTGGGGAATCAGAGGCGGGGAATCAGAGTTGGGGAATCAGAGGCATGGAATTAGATATGGGGAAACAGAGGCGGGGAATCAGAGGCGGGGAAACAGAGGCGGGGAATCAGATATGGGGAATCAGAGGTGGGGAATTAGAGGTTGCGAATCAGAGGCAGGGAATCAGAGGCGGGGAATTAGAGGCGGGGAATCAGAGGCAGGGAATCGGATGTGCGGAATCAGAGATGGGGAATCAGAGGTGGGGAATCAGAGATGGTGAATCAGAGAAGGGGAATCAAAGGCGGGGAATCAGAGGCAGGGAATCTGACGCAGGGAATCAGAGGCGGGGAATCATAGCTGGCGAATTAAAGGAGGGGAATCAGAGTTGGGGAATCAGAGGCGGGGAATCAGATATGGGGAAACAGAGGCGGGGAATCAGAGGCGGGGAAACAGAGGCGGGGAATCAGATATGGGGATTCAGAGGTGGGGAATCAGAGGTTGGGAATCAGAGGCAGGGAATCAGAGGCGGGGAATCAGAGGCAGGGAATCAGATGCAGGGAATCACAGGCGGGGAAACAGAGCTGGGGAATCAGAGGCGGGGAATCAGAGTTGGGGAATCAGAGGCGTGGAATTAGATATGGGGAAACAGAGGCGGGGAATCAGAGGCGGGTAAACAGAGGCGGGGAATCAGATATGGGGAATCAGAGGTGGGGAATCAGAGGCAGGGAATCAGATGTGCAGAATCAGAGATGGGGAATCAGAGGCGGGGAATGAGATATGGGGAATCAGACGCGGGGAATCAGAGGCAGGGAATAAAACACGGGGAATCAGAGGCGGGGAATCAGAGCTGGGGAATCAGAGGCGGAGAATCAGAGTTGGGGAAGCAGAGGCTGGGAATCAGAGGCGGGGAAACAGAGGCGGGGAATCAGAGGCAGGGAAACAGAGGCGGGGAATCAGATATGGGGAATCAGAGGTGGGGAATCAGAACTGGGGAATCAGAGGCGGGGAATCATAGTTGGGGAATCAGAGGCGTGGAATCAGATATAGGGAAACAGAGGCGGGGAATCAGATATGGGGAATCAGAGGTGGGGAATCAGAGGTTGGCAATCAGAGGCAGTGAATCAGAGGCGGGGAATCAGAGGCAGGGAATCAGATGTGCGGAATCAGAGATGGGGAATCAGAGGCAGGGAATCAGAGGCAGGGAATCAGATATGGGGAATCAGAGGCGGGGAAACAGAGGCGGTGAATCAGATATTGGGAATCAGAGGTGGCGATCAGAGGCAGAGAATCAGAGATGGGGAAGCAGAGGTGGGGAATCAGATGTGATGAATTAGAAATGGGGAATCAGGGGCGGGGTATCAGAGGTGCCAATCAGAGGCGGCGAAACAGAGGAGGGGAATCAGATATGGGGAAACAGAGGCGGGGAATCAGAGGCAGGGAAACAGAGGCGGAGAATCAGATATGGGGAATCAGAGGTGGGGAATTGGAGGTTGCGAATCAGAGGCAGGGAATCAGAGGCGGGGAATCAGAGGCGGGGAATCAGAGGCAGGGAATCGGATGTGCGGAATCAGAGATGGGAAATCAGAGGTGGGGAATCAGAGGTGGTGAATCAGAGATGGGGAATCAGAGGCGGGGAATCAGAGGCAGGGAATCAGAAACGGGGAATCAGAGGCGGGGAATCATAGCTGGCGAATCAGAGGAGGGGAATCAGAGGTGGGGAATCAGAGGCGGGGAATCAGATATGGGGAATAAGAAGTGGGGAATCAGAGGCGGTGAAACAGAGGCCGGGAATCAGATATGTTGTATCAGAGGTGGGGAATCAGAGGCGGGAAATCAGAGCTGGGGAATCAGAGGCGGGGAATCAGAGTTGGGGAATCAGAGTCTGGGAATCAGAGATGGGGAATCAGAGGCGGGGAATCAAATATGGGGAATCAGAGGCGGGGAATCAGAGGCGGGGAAACAGAGGCGGTGAATCAGATATGGGGAATCAGAGGTGGCGAATCAGAGGTAGAGAATCAGAGATGTGGAAGCAGAGGTGGGGAATCAGATGTGATGAATTAGAGATGGGGAATCAGAGGCGGGGTATCAGAGGCGGCCAATCAGAGGCGGGGAAACAGAGGCGGGGAATCAGATATGGGGAATCAGAGGTGGGGAATCAGATGCAGGGAATCAGTGGCAGGGAATCAGATGCCGGGAATCAGAGGCGGGGAATCAGAGGTGGGGAATATGAGGCGGGGCATCAGAGTTGGGGAATCAGAGGAGGGGAATCAGATATGGGGAAACAGAGGCCGGGAAACAGAGGCAGGGAAACAGAGGCAGGGAATCAGATATGGGGAATCAGAGGTGGGGAATTAGTGGTTGCGAATCTGAGGCAGGGAATCAGAGGCGGGGAATCAGAGGCGGGGAATCAGAGGCATGGAATCGGATGTGCGGAATCAGAGATGCGGAATCAGAGGTGGGGAATCAGAGGTGGTGAATCAGAGAAGGGGAATCAGAGGCGGGGAATCAGAGGCAGGAAATCAGATATGGGGAAACAGAGGCGGAGAATCAGAGGCGGGGAAACAGAGACGGGGAATCAGATATGGGGATTCAGAGGTGGGGAATCAGAGGTTGGGAATCAGAGGCGGGGAATCAGAGTTGGGGAATCAGAGGTGGGGAATCAGATATGGGGAAACAGAGGCGGGTAATCAGAGGCGGGGAAACAGAGACGGGGAATCAGATGTGGGGAATCAGAGGTGGGGAATCAGAGGCAGGGAATCAGATGTGCAGAATCAGAGATGGGGAATCAGAGGCGGGGAATGAGATATGGGGAATCAGAGGCGGGGAATCAGAGGCAGGGATACAGAGGCGGGGATTCTGATATGGGGAATCAGAGGTGGCGAATCAAAGGCGGTGAATCAGAGATGGAGAATCAGATGCGGGGAATCAGAGGCAGGGAATAAAACACGGGGAATCAGAGGCGGGGAATCAGAGCTGGGGAATCAGAGGCGGGGAATCAGAGTTGGGGAAGCAGAGGCTGGGAATCAGAGGCGGGGAAACAGAGGCGGGGAATCAGAGGCAGGGAAACAGAGGCGGGGAATCAGATATGGGGAATCAGAGGTGGGGAATCAGAACTGGGGAATCAGAGGCGGGGAATCATAGTTGGGGAATCAGAGGCGTGGAATCAGATATAGGGAAACAGAGGCTGGGAATCAGAGGCGGGGAAACAGAGGCGGGGAATCAGATATGGGGAATCAGAGGTGGGGAATCAGAGGTTGGCAATCAGAGGCAGGGAATCAGAGGCGGGGAATCAGAGGCAGGGAATCAGATGTGCGGAATCAGAGATGGGGAATCAGAGGCAGGGAATCAGAGGCAGGGAATCAGATATGGGGAATCAGAGGCGGGGAAACAGAGGCGGTGAATCAGATATTGGGAATCAGAGGTGGCGATCAGAGGCAGAGAATCAGAGATGGGGAAGCAGAGGTGGGGAATCAGATGTGATGAATTAGAAATGGTGAATCAGGGGCGGGGTATCAGAGGTGCCAATCAGAGGCGGGGAAACAGAGGAGGGGAATCAGATATGGGGAAACAGAGGCGGGGAATCAGAGGCAGGGAAACAGAGGCGGAGAATCAGATATGGGGAATCAGAGGTGGGGAATTGGAGGTTGCGAATCAGAGGCAGGGAATCAGAGGCGGGGAATCAGAGGTGGGGAATCAGAGGCAGGGAATCGGATGTGCGGAATCAGAGATGGGGAATCAGAGGCGGGGAATCAGAGGCAGGGAATCAGAAACGGGGAATCAGAGGCGGGGAATCATAGCTGGCGAATCAGAGGAGGGGAATCAGAGGTGGGGAATCAGAGGCGGGGAATCAGATATGGGGAATCAGAAGTGGGGAATCAGAGGCGGTGAAACAGAGGCCGGGAATCAGATATGTTGTATCAGAGGTGGGGAATCAGAGGCGGGAAATCAGAGCTGGGGAATCAGAGGCAGGGAATCAGAGTTGGGGAATCAGAGTCTGGGAATCAGAGATGGGGAATCAGAGGCGGGGAATCAAATATGGGTTATCAGAGGCGGGGAATCAGAGGCGGGGAAACAGAGGCGGTGAATCAGATATGGGGAATCAGAGGTGGCGAATCAGAGGTAGAGAATCAGAGATGTGGAAGCAGAGGTGGGGAATCAGATGTGATGAATTAGAGATGGGGAATCAGAGGCGGGGAAACAGAGGCGGGGAATCAGATATGGGGAATCAGAGGTGGGGAATCAGGGGCAGGGAATCAGTGGCAGGGAATCAGAGGCCGGGAATCAGAGGCGGGGAATCAGAGGTGGGGAATCAGAGGCGGGGCATCAGAGTTGGGGAATCAGAGGAGGGGAATCAGATATGGGGAAACAGAGGCCGGGAAACAGAGGCAGGGAAACAGAGGCGGGGAATCAGATATGGGGAATCAGAGGTGGGGAATTAGTGGTTGCGAATCTGAGGCAGGGAATCAGAGGCGGGGAATCAGAGGCGGGGAATCAGAGGCAGGGAATCGGATGTGCGGAATCAGAGATGCGGAATCAGAGGTGGGGAATCAGAGGTGGTGAATCAGAGAAGGGGAATCAGAGGCGGGGAATCAGAGGCAGGAAATCAGATATGGGGAAACAGAGGCGGAGAATCAGAGGCGGGGAAACAGAGACGGGGAATCAGATATGGGGATTCAGAGGTGGGGAATCAGAGGTTGGGAATCAGAGGCGGGGAATCAGAGTTGGGGAATCAGAGGTGGGGAATCAGAGGCCGGAATCAGAGATGGGGAATCAGAGGTGGTGAATCAGAGATGGGGAATCAGAGGCGGGGAATCAGAGGCGCGGAAACAGAGGTGGGGAATAAGAGGCCAGGAATCAGAAGGCATGAATCAGAGGCCGGGAATCAGAGGTGGGGAATCAGAGGCCGGAATCAGAGATGGGGAATCAGAGGTGGTGAATCAGAGATGGGGAATCAGAGGAAGGGACTCAGAGGCGGGTAATCAGATGCGGGGAATCAGTGGCGGGGAATCAGAGCTCAGGAATCAGAGTCGGGGAATCAGAGATGGCGAATCAGAGGCGGGGAATCAGAGATAGGGAATCAGAGGTGGGGAATCAGAGGAGGGGAAACAGAGGCGGGGAGTCAGATATGGGGAATCAGAGGCGGGGAATCAGAGGCGGGGAAACAGAGGCAGTGAATCAGATATGGGGAATCAGAGGTGGCGAATCAGAGGTAGAGAATCAGAGATGGGGAAGCAGAGGTGGGGAATCAGATGTGATGAATTAGAGATGGGGAATCAGAGGCGGGGTATCAGAGGCGGCCAATCAGAGGCGGGGAAACAGAGGCTGGGAATCAGATATGGGGAATCAGAGGTGGGGAATCAGAGGTGGGGAATCAGAGGCAGGGAATCGGATGTGCGGAATCAGAGATGGGGAATCAGAGGCGGGGAATCAGAGGCAGGGAATCAGAAACGGGGAATCAGAGGCGGGGAATCAGAGGTGGGGAATCAGAGGCAGGGAATCGGATGTGCGGAATCAGAGATGGGGAATCAGAGGCGGGGAATCAGAGGCAGGGAATCAGAAACGGGGAATCAGAGGCGGGGAATCATAGCTGGCGAATCAGAGGAGGGGAATCAGAGGTGGGGAATCAGAGGCGGGGAATCAGATATGGGGAATCAGAAGTGGGGAATCAGAGGCGGTGAAACAGAGGCCGGGAATCAGATATGTTGTATCAGAGGTGGGGAATCAGAGGCGGGAAATCAGAGCTGGGGAATCAGAGGCAGGGAATCAGAGTTGGGGAATCAGAGTCTGGGAATCAGAGATGGGGAATCAGAGGCGGGGAATCAAATATGGGGTATCAGAGGCGGGGAATCAGAGGCGGGGAAACAGAGGCGGTGAATCAGATATGGGGAATCAGAGGTGGCGAATCAGAGGTAGAGAATCAGAGATGTGGAAGCAGAGGTGGGGAATCAGATGTGATGAATTAGAGATGGGGAATCAGAGGCGGGGAAACAGAGGCGGGGAATCAGATATGGGGAATCAGAGGTGGGGAATCAGGGGCAGGGAATCAGTGGCAGGGAATCAGAGGCCGGGAATCAGAGGCGGGGAATCAGAGGTGGGGAATCAGAGGCGGGGCATCAGAGTTGGGGAATCAGAGGAGGGGAATCAGATATGGGGAAACAGAGGCGGGATATCAGAGGCAGGGAAACAGAGGCGGAGAATCAGATATGGGGAATCAGAGGTGGGGAATTGGAGGTTGCGAATCAGAGGCAGGGAATCAGAGGCGGGGAATCAGAGGCGGGGAATCAGAGGCAGGGAATCGGATGTGCGGAATCAGAGATGGGAAATCAGAGGTGGGGAATCAGAGGTGGTGAATCAGAGATGGGGAATCAGAGGCGGGGAATCAGAGGCAGGGAATCAGAAACGGGGAATCAGAGGCGGGGAATCATAGCTGGCGAATCAGAGGAGGGGAATCAGAGGTGGGGAATCAGAGGCGGGGAATCAGATATGGGGAATAAGAAGTGGGGAATCAGAGGCGGTGAAACAGAGGCCGGGAATCAGATATGTTGTATCAGAGGTGGGGAATCAGAGGCGGGAAATCAGAGCTGGGGAATCAGAGGCGGGGAATCAGAGTTGGGGAATCAGAGTCTGGGAATCAGAGATGGGGAATCAGAGGCGGGGAATCAAATATGGGGAATCAGAGGCGGGGAATCAGAGGCGGGGAAACAGAGGCGGTGAATCAGATATGGGGAATCAGAGGTGGCGAATCAGAGGTAGAGAATCAGAGATGTGGAAGCAGAGGTGGGGAATCAGATGTGATGAATTAGAGATGGGGAATCAGAGGCGGGGTATCAGAGGCGGCCAATCAGAGGCGGGGAAACAGAGGCGGGGAATCAGATATGGGGAATCAGAGGTGGGGAATCAGAGGCAGGGAATCAGTGGCAGGGAATCAGATGCCGGGAATCAGAGGCGGGGAATCAGAGGTGGGGAATATGAGGCGGGGCATCAGAGTTGGGGAATCAGAGGAGGGGAATCAGATATGGGGAAACAGAGGCCGGGAAACAGAGGCAGGGAAACAGAGGCGGGGAATCAGATATGGGGAATCAGAGGTGGGGAATTAGTGGTTGCGAATCTGAGGCAGGGAATCAGAGGCGGGGAATCAGAGGCGGGGAATCAGAGGCAGGGAATCGGATGTGCGGAATCAGAGATGCGGAATCAGAGGTGGGGAATCAGAGGTGGTGAATCAGAGAAGGGGAATCAGAGGCGGGGAATCAGAGGCAGGAAATCAGATATGGGGAAACAGAGGCGGAGAATCAGAGGCGGGGAAACAGAGACGGGGAATCAGATATGGGGATTCAGAGGTGGGGAATCAGAGGTTGGGAATCAGAGGCGGGGAATCAGAGTTGGGGAATCAGAGGTGGGGAATCAGATATGGGGAAACAGAGGCGGGTAATCAGAGGCGGGGAAACAGAGACGGGGAATCAGATGTGGGGAATCAGAGGTGGGGAATCAGAGGCAGGGAATCAGATGTGCAGAATCAGAGATGGGGAATCAGCGGCGGGGAATGAGATATGGGGAATCAGAGGCGGGGAATCAGAGGCAGGGATACAGAGGCGGGGATTCTGATATGGGGAATCAGAGGTGGCGAATCAAAGGCGGTGAATCAGAGATGGAGAATCAGATGCGGGGAATCAGAGGCAGGGAATAAAACACGGGGAATCAGAGGCGGGGAATCAGAGCTGGGGAATCAGAGGCGGGGAATCAGAGTTGGGGAAGCAGAGGCTGGGAATCAGAGGCGGGGAAACAGAGGCGGGGAATCAGAGGCAGGGAAACAGAGGCGGGGAATCAGATATGGGGAATCAGAGGTGGGGAATCAGAACTGGGGAATCAGAGGCGGGGAATCATAGTTGGGGAATCAGAGGCGTGGAATCAGATATAGGGAAACAGAGGCTGGGAATCAGAGGCGGGGAAACAGAGGCGGGGAATCAGATATGGGGAATCAGAGGTGGGGAATCAGAGGTTGGCAATCAGAGGCAGGGAATCAGAGGCGGGGAATCAGAGGCAGGGAATCAGATGTGCGGAATCAGAGATGGGGAATCAGAGGCAGGGAATCAGAGGCAGGGAATCAGATATGGGGAATCAGAGGCGGGGAAACAGAGGCGGTGAATCAGATATTGGGAATCAGAGGTGGCGATCAGAGGCAGAGAATCAGAGATGGGGAAGCAGAGGTGGGGAATCAGATGTGATGAATTAGAAATGGTGAATCAGGGGCGGGGTATCAGAGGTGCCAATCAGAGGCGGGGAAACAGAGGAGGGGAATCAGATATGGGGAAACAGAGGCGGGGAATCAGAGGCAGGGAAACAGAGGCGGAGAATCAGATATGGGGAATCAGAGGTGGGGAATTGGAGGTTGCGAATCAGAGGCAGGGAATCAGAGGCGGGGAATCAGAGGTGGGGAATCAGAGGCAGGGAATCGGATGTGCGGAATCAGAGATGGGGAATCAGAGGCGGGGAATCAGAGGCAGGGAATCAGAAACGGGGAATCAGAGGCGGGGAATCATAGCTGGCGAATCAGAGGAGGGGAATCAGAGGTGGGGAATCAGAGGCGGGGAATCAGATATGGGGAATCAGAAGTGGGGAATCAGAGGCGGTGAAACAGAGGCCGGGAATCAGATATGTTGTATCAGAGGTGGGGAATCAGAGGCGGGAAATCAGAGCTGGGGAATCAGAGGCAGGGAATCAGAGTTGGGGAATCAGAGTCTGGGAATCAGAGATGGGGAATCAGAGGCGGGGAATCAAATATGGGTTATCAGAGGCGGGGAATCAGAGGCGGGGAAACAGAGGCGGTGAATCAGATATGGGGAATCAGAGGTGGCGAATCAGAGGTAGAGAATCAGAGATGTGGAAGCAGAGGTGGGGAATCAGATGTGATGAATTAGAGATGGGGAATCAGAGGCGGGGAAACAGAGGCGGGGAATCAGATATGGGGAATCAGAGGTGGGGAATCAGGGGCAGGGAATCAGTGGCAGGGAATCAGAGGCCGGGAATCAGAGGCGGGGAATCAGAGGTGGGGAATCAGAGGCGGGGCATCAGAGTTGGGGAATCAGAGGAGGGGAATCAGATATGGGGAAACAGAGGCCGGGAAACAGAGGCAGGGAAACAGAGGCGGGGAATCAGATATGGGGAATCAGAGGTGGGGAATTAGTGGTTGCGAATCTGAGGCAGGGAATCAGAGGCGGGGAATCAGAGGCGGGGAATCAGAGGCAGGGAATCGGAAGTGCGGAATCAGAGATGCGGAATCAGAGGTGGGGAATCAGAGGTGGTGAATCAGAGAAGGGGAATCAGAGGCGGGGAATCAGAGGCAGGAAATCAGATATGGGGAAACAGAGGCGGAGAATCAGAGGCGGGGAAACAGAGACGGGGAATCAGATATGGGGATTCAGAGGTGGGGAATCAGAGGTTGGGAATCAGAGGCGGGGAATCAGAGTTGGGGAATCAGAGGTGGGGAATCAGAGGCCGGAATCAGAGATGGGGAATCAGAGGTGGTGAATCAGAGATGGGGAATCAGAGGCGGGGAATCAGAGGCGCGGAAACAGAGGTGGGGAATAAGAGGCCAGGAATCAGAAGGCATGAATCAGAGGCCGGGAATCAGAGGTGGGGAATCAGAGGCCGGAATCAGAGATGGGGAATCAGAGGTGGTGAATCAGAGATGGGGAATCAGAGGAAGGGACTCAGAGGCGGGTAATCAGATGCGGGGAATCAGTGGTGGGGAATCAGAGCTCAGGAATCAGAGTCGGGGAATCAGAGATGGCGAATCAGAGGCGGGGAATCAGAGATAGGGAATCAGAGGTGGGGAATCAGAGGCGGGGAAACAGAGGCGGGGAGTCAGATATGGGGAATCAGAGGCGGGGAATCAGAGGCGGGGAAACAGAGGCAGTGAATCAGATATGGGGAATCAGAGGTGGCGAATCAGAGGTAGAGAATCAGAGATGGGGAAGCAGAGGTGGGGAATCAGATGTGATGAATTAGAGATGGGGAATCAGAGGCGGGGTATCAGAGGCGGCCAATCAGAGGCGGGGAAACAGAGGCTGGGAATCAGATATGGGGAATCAGAGGTGGGGAATCAGAGGTGGGGAATCAGAGGCAGGGAATCGGATGTGCGGAATCAGAGATGGGGAATCAGAGGCGGGGAATCAGAGGCAGGGAATCAGAAACGGGGAATCAGAGGCGGGGAATCAGAGGTGGGGAATCAGAGGCAGGGAATCGGATGTGCGGAATCAGAGATGGGGAATCAGAGGCGGGGAATCAGAGGCAGGGAATCAGAAACGGGGAATCAGAGGCGGGGAATCATAGCTGGCGAATCAGAGGAGGGGAATCAGAGGTGGGGAATCAGAGGCGGGGAATCAGATATGGGGAATCAGAAGTGGGGAATCAGAGGCGGTGAAACAGAGGCCGGGAATCAGATATGTTGTATCAGAGGTGGGGAATCAGAGGCGGGAAATCAGAGCTGGGGAATCAGAGGCAGGGAATCAGAGTTGGGGAATCAGAGTCTGGGAATCAGAGATGGGGTATCAGAGGCGGGGAATCAAATATGGGGTATCAGAGGCGGGGAATCAGAGGCGGGGAAACAGAGGCGGTGAATCAGATATGGGGAATCAGAGGTGGCGAATCAGAGGTAGAGAATCAGAGATGTGGAAGCAGAGGTGGGGAATCAGATGTGATGAATTAGAGATGGGGAATCAGAGGCGGGGAAACAGAGGCGGGGAATCAGATATGGGGAATCAGAGGTGGGGAATCAGGGGCAGGGAATCAGTGGCAGGGAATCAGAGGCCGGGAATCAGAGGCGGGGAATCAGAGGTGGGGAATCAGAGGCGGGGCATCAGAGTTGGGGAATCAGAGGAGGGGAATCAGATATGGGGAAACAGAGGCCGGGAAACAGAGGCAGGGAAACAGAGGCGGGGAATCAGATATGGGGAATCAGAGGTGGGGAATTAGTGGTTGCGAATCTGAGGCAGGGAATCAGAGGCGGGGAATCAGCGGCGGGGAATCAGAGGCAGGGAATCGGATGTGCGGAATCAGAGATGCGGAATCAGAGGTGGGGAATCAGAGGTGGTGAATCAGAGAAGGGGAATCAGAGGCGGGGAATCAGAGGCAGGAAATCAGATATGGGGAAACAGAGGCGGAGAATCAGAGGCGGGGAAACAGAGACGGGGAATCAGATATGGGGATTCAGAGGTGGGGAATCAGAGGTTGGGAATCAGAGGCGGGGAATCAGAGTTGGGGAATCAGAGGTGGGGAATCAGAGGCCGGA
Source organism: Narcine bancroftii (assembly GCF_036971445.1). NCBI lineage: Eukaryota > Metazoa > Chordata > Chondrichthyes > Torpediniformes > Narcinidae > Narcine > Narcine bancroftii. Next base: position 105,178,337 of record NC_091474.1, on the reverse strand, counting down.
ATCAGAGATGGGGAATCAGAGGTGGTGAATCAGAGATGGGGAATCAGAGGCGGGGAATCAGAGGCGCGGAAACAGAGGTGGGGAATAAGAGGCCAGGAATCAGAAGGCATGAATCAGAGGCCGGGAATCAGAGGTGGGGAATCAGAGGCCGGAATCAGAGATGGGGAATCAGAGGTGGTGAATCAGAGATGGGGAATCAGAGGAAGGGACTCAGAGGCGGGTAATCAGATGCGGGGAATCAGTGGCGGGGAATCAGAGCTCAGGAATCAGAGTCGGGGAATCAGAGATGGCGAATCAGAGGCGGGGAATCAGAGATAGGGAATCAGAGGTGGGGAATCAGAGGAGGGGAAACAGAGGCGGGGAGTCAGATATGGGGAATCAGAGGCGGGGAATCAGAGGCGGGGAAACAGAGGCGGTGAATCAGATATGGGGAATCAGAGGTGGCGAATCAGAGGTAGAGAATCAGAGATGGGGAAGCAGAGGTGGGGAATCAGATGTGATGAATTAGAGATGGGGAATCAGAGGCGGGGTATCAGAGGCGGCCAATCAGAGGCGGGGAAACAGAGGCTGGGAATCAGATATGGGGAATCAGAGGTGGGGAATCAGGGGCGGGGAATCAGTGGCAGGGAATCAGAGGCCGGGAATCAAAGGCGGGGAATCAGAGCTGGGGAATCAGAGGCGGGGAATCAGAGTTGGGGAATCAGAGGAGGGGAATCAGATATGGGGAAACAGAGGCCGGGAATCAGAGGCAGGGAAACAGAGGCGGGGAATCAGATATGGGGAATCAGAGGTGGGGAATTAGAGGTTGCGAATCAGAGGCAGGGAATCAGAGGCGGGGAATCTGAGGCGGGGAATCAGAGGCAGGGAATCGGATGTGCGGAATCAGAGATGGGGAATCAGAGTTGGGGATTCAGAGGTGGTGAATCAGAGAAGGGGAATCAGAGGCGGGGAATCAGAGGCAGGGAATCAGACGCAGGGAATCAGAGGCGGGGAATCATAGCTGGCGAATTAGAGGAGGGGAATCAGAGTTGGGGAATCAGAGGCGGGGAATCAGATATGGGGAAACAGAGGCGGGGATTCAGAGGCGGGGAAACAGAGGCGGGGAATCAGATATGGGGATTCAGAGGTGGGGATTCAGAGGTTGAGAATCAGAGGCAGGGAATCAGAGGCGGGGAATCAGAGGCAGGGAATCAGAATCGGGGAATCAGAGGCGGGGAAACAGAGCTGGGGAATCAGAGGCGGGGAATCAGAGTTGGGGAATCAGAGGCGTGGAATTAGATATGGGGAAACAGTGGCGGGGAATCAGAGGCGGGGAAACAGAGGCGGGGAATCAGATATGGGGAATCAGAGGTGGGGATTCAGAGGCAGGGAATCAGATGTGCAGAATCAGAGATGGGGAATCAGGGGCGGGGAATGAGATATGGGGAATCAGAGGCGGGGAATCAGAGGCGGGGATACAGAGGCGGGGAATCTGATATGGGGAATCAGAGGTGGCAAATCAAAGGCGGTGAATCAGAGATGGAGAGTCAGACGCGGGGAATCAGAGGCAGGGAATTAAACACGGGGAATCAGAGGTGGGGAATCAGAGCTGGGGAATCAGAGGCGGGGAATCAGAGTTGGGGAAGCAGAGGCTGGGAATCAGAGGCGGGGAAACAGAGGCGGGGAATCAGAGGCAGGGAAACAGAGGCGGGGAATCAGATATGGGGAATCAGAGGTGGGGAATCAGAGCTGGGGAATCAGAGGCGGGGAATCATAGTTGGGGAATCAGAGGCGGGGAATCAGATATAGGGAAACAGAGGCGAGGAATCAGAGGCGGGGAAACAGAGGCGGGGAATCAGATATGGGGAATCAGAGGTGGGGAATCAGAGGTGGGGAATTAGTGGTTGCGAATCTGAGGCAGGGAATCAGAGGCGGGGAATCAGAGGCGGGGAATCAGAGGCAGGGAATCGGATGTGCGGAATCAGAGATGGGGAATCAGAGGTGGGGAATCAGAGGTGGTGAATCAGAGAAGGGGAATCAGAGGCGGGGAATCAGAGGCAGGGAATCAGATATGGGGAAACAGAGGCGGAGAATCAGAGGCGGGGAAACAGAGACGGGGAATCAGATATGGGGATTCAGAGGTGGGGAATCAGAGGTTGGGAATCAGAGGCGGGGAATCAGAGTTGGGGAATCAGAGGTGGGGAATCAGATATGGGGAAACAGAGGCGGGGAATCAGAGGCGGGGAAAGAGAGGCGGGGAATCAGATATTGGGAATCAGAGGTGGGGAATCAGAGGTTGGCAATCAGAGGCAGGGAATCAGAGGCGGGGAATCAGAGGTAGGGAATCAGATGTGCAGAATCAGAGATGGGGAATCAGACGCGGGGATTCAGAGGTTGTAATTCAGAGATGGGGAATCAGAGGCGGGGAATCAGAGGCGCGGAAACAGAGGTGGGGAATCAGATATGGGGAATCAGAGGTGGGGAATAAGAGGCCAGGAATCAGAAGGCATGAATCAGAGGCCGGGAATCAGAGGTGGGGAATCAGAGGCCGGGAATCAGAGATGGGGAATCAGAGGTGGTGAATCAGAGATGGGGAATCAGAGGAAGGGACTCAGAGGCGGGGAATCAGATGCGGGGAATCAGTGGCGGGGAATCAGAGCTTAGGAATCAGAGTCAGGGAATCAGAGATGGCGAATCAGAGGCGGGGAATCAGAGATAGGGAATCAGAGGTGGGGAATTAGAGGCGGGGAAACAGAGGCGGGGAGTCAGATATGGGGAATCAGAGGCGGGGAATCAGAGGCGGGGAAACAGAGGCGGTGAATCAGATATGGGGAATCAGAGGTGGCGAATCAGAGGAAGAGAATCAGAGATGGGGAAGCAGAGGTGGGGAATCAGATGTGATGAATTAGAGATGGGGAATCAGAGGCGGGGTATCAGAGGCGGCCAATCAGAGGCGGGGAAACAGAGGCTGGGAATCAGATATGGGGAATCAGAGGTGGGGAATCAGGGGCGGGGAATCAGTGGCAGGGAATCAGAGGCCGGGAATCAAAGGCGGGGAATCAGAGCTGGGGAATCAGAGGCGGGGAATCAGAGTTGGGGAATCAGAGGAGGGGAATCAGATATGGGGAAACAGAGGCCGGGAATCAGAGGCAGGGAAACAGAGGCGGGGAATCAGATATGGGGAATCAGAGGTGGGGAATTAGAGGTTGCGAATCAGAGGCAGGGAATCAGAGGCGGGGAATCAGAGGCGGGGAATCAGAGGCAGGGAATCGGATGTGCGGAATCAGAGATGGGGAATCAGAGTTGGGGATTCAGAGGTGGTGAATCAGAGAAGGGGAATCAGAGGCGGGGAATCAGAGGCAGGGAATCAGACGCAGGGAATCAGAGCCGGGGAATCATAGCTGGCGAATTAGAGGAGGGGAATCAGAGTTGGGGAATCAGAGGCGGGGAATCAGATATGGGGAAACAGAGGCGGGGATTCAGAGGCGGGGAAACAGAGGCGGGGAATCAGATATGGGGATTCAGAGGTGGGGATTCAGAGGTTGGGAATCAGAGGCAGGGAATCAGAGGCGGGGAATCAGAGGCAGGGAATCAGATGCGGGGAATCAGAGGCGGGGAAACAGAGCTGGGGAATCAGAGGCGGGGATCAGAGTTGGGGAATCAGAGGCGTGGAATTAGATATGGGGAAACAGAGGCGGGGAATCAGAGGCGGGGAAACAGAGGCGGGTAATCAGATATGGGGAATCAGAGGTGGGGATTCAGAGGCAGGGAATCAGATGTGCAGAATCAGAGATGGGGAATCAGAGGCAGGGAATGAGATATGGGGAATCAGAGGCGGGGAATCAGAGGCGGGGATACAGAGGCAGGGAATCAGAGGCGGGGAAACAGAGGCGGGGAATCAGATATGGGGAATCAGAGGTGGGGAATCAGAGGTTGGCAATCAGAGGCAGGGAATAAGAGGCGGGGAATCAGAGGCAGGGAATCAGATGTGCAGAATCAGAGATGGGGAATCAGACGCGAGGATTCAGAGGTTGTAATTCTGAGATGGGGAATCAGAGGCGGGGAATCAGAGGCGCGGAAACAGAGGTGGGGAATCAGATATGGGGAATCAGAGGTGGGGAATAAGAGGCCAGGAATCAGAAGGCATGAATCAGAGGCCGGGAATCAGAGGTGGGGAATCAGAGGCCGGGAATCAGAGATGGGGAATCAGAGGTGGTGAATCAGAGATGGGGAATAAGAGGAAGGGACTCAGAGGCGGGGAATCAGATGCGGGGAATCAGTGGCGGGGAATCAGAGCTCAGGAATCAGAGTCGGGGAATCAGAGATGGCGAATCAGAGGCGGGGAATCAGAGGCGGGGAATCAGAGGTGGGGAATCAGACGCAGGGAATCAGAGCCGGGGAATCATAGCTGGCCAATTAGAGGAGGGGAATCAGAGTTGGGGAATCAGAGGCGGGGAATCAGATATGGGGAAACAGAGGCGGGGATTCAGAGGCGGGGAAACAGAGGCGGGGAATCAGATATGGGGATTCAGAGGTGGGGATTCAGAGGTTGGGAATCAGAGGCAGGGAATCAGAGGCGGGGAATCAGAGGCAGGGAATCAGATGCGGGGAATCAGAGGCGGGGAAACAGAGCTGGGGAATCAGAGGCGGGGAATCAGAGTTGTGGAATCAGAGGCGTGGAATTAGATATGGGGAAACAGAGGCGGGGAATCAGAGGCGGGGAAACAGAGGCGTGTAATCAGATATGGGGAATCAGAGGTGGGGATTCAGAGGCAGGGAATCAGACGTGCAGAATCAGAGATGGGGAATCAGAGGCAGGGAATGAGATATGGGGAATCAGAGGCGGGGAATCAGAGGCGGGGATACAGAGGCAGGGAATCAGAGGCGGGGAAACAGAGGCGGGGAATCAGATATGGGGAATCAGAGGTGGGGAATCAGAGGTTGGCAATCAGAGGCAGGGAATCAGAGGCGGGGAATCAGAGGCAGGGAATGAGATGTGCAGAATCAGAGATGGGGAATCAGACGCGGGGAATCAGATATGGGGAATCAGAGGTGGGGAATCAGAGCTGGGGAATCAGAGGCGGGGAATCATAGTTGGGGAATCAGAGGCGGGGAATCAGATATAGGGAAACAGAGGCGGGGAATAAAACACGGGGAATCAGAGGCGGGGAATCAGAGCTGGGGAATCAGAGGCGGGGAATCAGAGTTGGGGAAGCAGAGGCTGGGAATCAGAGGCAAGGAAACAGAGGCGGGGAATCAGAGGCAGGGAAACAGAGGCGGGGAATCAGATATTGGGAATCAGAGGTGGGGAATCAGAGCTGGGGAATCAGAGGCGGGGAATCATAGTTGGGGAATCAGAGGCGGTGAATCAGATATAGGGAAACAGAGGCGGGGAATCAGAGGCGGGGAAACAGAGGCGGGGAATCAGATATGGGGAATCAGAGGTGGGGAATCATAGGTTGGCAATCAGAGGCAGGGAATCAAAGGCGGGGAATCAGAGGCAGGGAATCAGATGTGCGGAATCAGAGATGGGGAATCAGAGGCAGGGAATCAGATATGGGGAATCAGAGGCGGGGAATCAGAGGCACGGAAAAAGAGGCGGGGAATCAGAGGCGGGGAAACAGAGGCGGTGAATCAGATATGGGGAATCAGAGGTGGCGAATCAGAGGTAGAGAATCAGAGATGGGGAAGCAGAGGTGGGGAATCAGATGTGATGAATGAGAGATGGGGTATCAGAGGCGGGGTATCAGAGGCGGCCAATCAGAGGCGGGGAAACAGAGGCGGGGAATCAGATATGGGGAATCAGAGGTGGGGAATCAGGGGCGGGGAATCAGTGGCAGGGAATCAGAGGCCGGGAATCAAAGGCGGGGAATCAGAGCTGGGGAATCAGAGGCGGAGAATCAGAGTTGGGGAATCAGAGGCGGGGAATCAGATATAGGGAAACAGAGGCGGGGAAACAGAGGCGGGGAATCAGATATGGGGAAACAGAGGCGGGGAATCAGAGGCAGGGAAACAGAGGCGGGGAATCAGATATGGGGAATCAGAGGTGGGGAATTAGAGTTTGCGAATCAGAGGCAGGGAATCAGAGGCGGGGAATCAGAGGCAGGGAATCGGAGGTGCGGAATCAGAGATGGGGAATCAGAGGTGGGGAATCAGAGGTGGTGATTCAGAGATGGGGAATCAGAGGCGGGGAATCAGAGGCAGGGAATCAGACACGGGGAATCAGAGGCGGGGAATCATAGCTGGCGAATCAGAGGAGGGGAATCAGAGGTGGGGAATCAGAGGCGGGGAATCAGATATGGGGAATCAGAGGTGTGGAATCAGAGGCGGGGAAACAGAGGCCGGGAATCAGATATGTTGTATCAGAGGTGGGGAATCAGAGGCGGGAAATCAGAGCTGGGGAATCAGAGGCGGGGAATCCGAGTTGGGGAATCAGAGTCCGGGAATCAGAGATGGGGAATCAGAGGCGGGGAATCAAATATGGGGAATCAGACGCGGGGAATCAGAGGCGGGGAAACAGAGGCGGTGAATCAGATATGGGAAATCAGAGGTGGCGAATCAGAGGTAGAGAATCAGAGATGGGGAAGCAGAGGTGGGGAATCAGATGTGATTAATTAGAGATGGGGAATCAGAGGCGGGGTATCAGAGGCGGCCAATCAGAGGCGGGGAAACAGAGGCGGGGAATCAGATATGTGGAATCAGAGGTGGGGAATCAGTGTCAGGGATTCAGAGGCCGGGAATCAGATGCGGGGAATCAGAGCTGGGGAATCAGAGGCGGGGAATCAGAGGTTGGGAATCAGAGGCAGGGAATCAGAGGCGGGGAATCAGAGGCAGGGAATCAGATGCAGGGAATCACAGGCGGGGAAACAGAGCTGGGGAATCAGAGGCGGGGAATCAGAGTTGGGGAATCAGAGGCGTGGAATTAGATATGGGGAAACAGAGGCGGGGAATCAGAGGCGGGTAAACAGAGGCGGGGAATCAGATATGGGGAATCAGAGGTGGGGAATCAGAGGCAGGGAATCAGATGTGCAGAATCAGAGATGGGGAATCAGAGGCGGGGAATGAGATATGGGGAATCAGACGCGGGGAATCAGAGGCAGGGAATAAAACACGGGGAATCAGAGGCGGGGAATCAGAGCTGGGGAATCAGAGGCGGGGAATCAGAGTTGGGGAAGCAGAGGCTGGGAATCAGAGGCGGGGAAACAGAGGCGGGGAATCAGAGGCAGGGAAACAGAGGCGGGGAATCAGATATGGGGAATCAGAGGTGGGGAATCAGAACTGGGGAATCAGAGGCGGGGAATCATAGTTGGGGAATCAGAGGCGTGGAATCAGATATAGGGAAACAGAGGCGGGGAATCAGATATGGGGAATCAGAGGTGGGGAATCAGAGGTTGGCAATCAGAGGCAGTGAATCAGAGGCGGGGAATCAGAGGCAGGGAATCAGATGTGCGGAATCAGAGATGGGGAATCAGAGGCAGGGAATCAGAGGCAGGGAATCAGATATGGGGAATCAGAGGCGGGGAAACAGAGGCGGTGAATCAGATATTGGGAATCAGAGGTGGCGATCAGAGGCAGAGAATCAGAGATGGGGAAGCAGAGGTGGGGAATCAGATGTGATGAATTAGAAATGGGGAATCAGGGGCGGGGTATCAGAGGTGCCAATCAGAGGCGGGGAAACAGAGGAGAGGAATCAGATATGGGGAAACAGAGGCGGGGAATCAGAGGCAGGGAAACAGAGGCGGAGAATCAGATATGGGGAATCAGAGGTGGGGAATTGGAGGTTGCGAATCAGAGGCAGGGAATCAGAGGCGGGGAATCAGAGGCGGGGAATCAGAGGCAGGGAATCGGATGTGCGGAATCAGAGATGGGAAATCAGAGGTGGGGAATCAGAGGTGGTGAATCAGAGATGGGGAATCAGAGGCGGGGAATCAGAGGCAGGGAATCAGAAACGGGGAATCAGAGGCGGGGAATCATAGCTGGCGAATCAGAGGAGGGGAATCAGAGGTGGGGAATCAGAGGCGGGGAATCAGATATGGGGAATCAGAAGTGGGGAATCAGAGGCGGTGAAACAGAGGCTGGGAATCAGATATGGGGAATCAGAGGTGGCGAATCAGAGGTAGAGAATCAGAGATGTGGAAGCAGAGGTGGGGAATCAGATGTGATGAATTAGAGATGGGGAATCAGAGGCGGGGAATCAGAGTTGGGGAATCAGAGTCTGGGAATCAGAGATGGGGAATCAGAGGCGGGGAATCAAATATGGGGAATCAGAGGCGGGGAATCAGAGGCGGGGAAACAGAGGCGGTGAATCAGATATGGGGAATCAGAGGTGGCGAATCAGAGGTAGAGAATCAGAGATGTGGAAGCAGAGGTGGGGAATCAGATGTGATGAATTAGAGATGGGGAATCAGAGGCGGGGTATCAGAGGCGGCCAATCAGAGGCGGGGAAACAGAGGCGGGGAATCAGATATGGGGAATCAGAGGTGGGGAATCAGGGGCAGGGAATCAGTGGCAGGGAATCAGAGGCCGGGAATCAGAGGCGGGGAATCAGAGGTGGGGAATCAGAGGCGGGGAATCAGAGGCAGGGAATCGGATGTGCGGAATCAGAGATGCGGAATCAGAGGTGGGGAATCAGAGGTGGTGAATCAGAGAAGGGGAATCAGAGGCGGGGAATCAGAGGCAGGAAATCAGATATGGGGAAACAGAGGCGGAGAATCAGAGGCGGGGAAACAGAGACGGGGAATCAGATATGGGGATTCAGAGGTGGGGAATCAGAGGTTGGGAATCAGAGGCGGGGAATCAGAGTTGGGGAATCAGAGGTGGGGAATTAGTGGTTGCGAATCTGAGGCAGGGAATCAGAGGCGGGGAATCAGAGGCGGGGAATCAGAGGCAGGGAATCGGATGTGCGGAATCAGAGATGCGGAATCAGAGGTGGGGAATCAGAGGTGGTGAATCAGAGAAGGGGAATCAGAGGCGGGGAATCAGAGGCAGGAAATCAGATATGGGGAAACAGAGGCGGAGAATCAGAGGCGGGGAAACAGAGACGGGGAATCAGATATGGGGATTCAGAGGTGGGGAATCAGAGGTTGGGAATCAGAGGCGGGGAATCAGAGTTGGGGAATCAGAGGTGGGGAATCAGATATGGGGAAACAGAGGCGGGTAATCAGAGGCGGGGAAACAGAGGCGGGGAATCAGATGTGGGGAATCAGAGGTGGGGAATCAGAGGCAGGGAATCAGATGTGCAGAATCAGAGATGGGGAATCAGAGGCGGGGAATGAGATATGGGGAATCAGAGGCGGGGAATCAGAGGCAGGGATACAGAGGCGGGGATTCTGATATGGGGAATCAGAGGTGGCGAATCAAAGGCGGTGAATCAGAGATGGAGAATCAGATGCGGGGAATCAGAGGCAGGGAATAAAACACGGGGAATCAGAGGCGGGGAATCAGAGCTGGGGAATCAGAGGCGGGGAATCAGAGTTGGGGAAGCAGAGGCTGGGAATAAGAGGCGGGGAAACAGAGGCGGGGAATCAGAGGCAGGGAAACAGAGGCGGGGAATCAGATATGGGGAATCAGAGGTGGGGAATCAGAACTGGGGAATCAGAGGCGGGGAATCATAGTTGGGGAATCAGAGGCGTGGAATCAGATATAGGGAAACAGAGGCTGGGAATCAGAGGCGGGGAAACAGAGGCGGGGAATCAGATATGGGGAATCAGAGGTGGGGAATCAGAGGTTGGCAATCAGAGGCAGGGAATCAGAGGCGGGGAATCAGAGGCAGGGAATCAGATGTGCGGAATCAGAGATGGGGAATCAGAGGCAGGGAATCAGAGGCAGGGAATCAGATATGGGGAATCAGAGGCGGGGAAACAGAGGCGGTGAATCAGATATTGGGAATCAGAGGTGGCGATCAGAGGCAGAGAATCAGAGATGGGGAAGCAGAGGTGGGGAATCAGATGTGATGAATTAGAAATGGTGAATCAGGGGCGGGGTATCAGAGGTGCCAATCAGAGGCGGGGAAACAGAGGAGGGGAATCAGATATGGGGAAACAGAGGCGGGGAATCAGAGGCAGGGAAACAGAGGCGGAGAATCAGATATGGGGAATCAGAGGTGGGGAATTGGAGGTTGCGAATCAGAGGCAGGGAATCAGAGGCGGGGAATCAGAGGTGGGGAATCAGAGGCAGGGAATTGGATGTGCGGAATCAGAGATGGGGAATCAGAGGCGGGGAATCAGAGGCAGGGAATCAGAAACGGGGAATCAGAGGCGGGGAATCATAGCTGGCGAATCAGAGGAGGGGAATCAGAGGTGGGGAATCAGAGGCGGGGAATCAGATATGGGGAATCAGAAGTGGGGAATCAGAGGCGGTGAAACAGAGGCCGGGAATCAGATATGTTGTATCAGAGGTGGGGAATCAGAGGCGGGAAATCAGAGCTGGGGAATCAGAGGCAGGGAATCAGAGTTGGGGAATCAGAGTCTGGGAATCAGAGATGGGGAATCAGAGGCGGGGAATCAAATATGGGGTATCAGAGGCGGGGAATCAGAGGCGGGGAAACAGAGGCGGTGAATCAGATATGGGGAATCAGAGGTGGCGAATCAGAGGTAGAGAATCAGAGATGTGGAAGCAGAGGTGGGGAATCAGATGTGATGAATTAGAGATGGGGAATCAGAGGCGGGGAAACAGAGGCGGGGAATCAGATATGGGGAATCAGAGGTGGGGAATCAGGGGCAGGGAATCAGTGGCAGGGAATCAGAGGCCGGGAATCAGAGGCGGGGAATCAGAGGTGGGGAATCAGAGGCGGGGCATCAGAGTTGGGGAATCAGAGGAGGGGAATCAGATATGGGGAAACAGAGGCCGGGAAACAGAGGCAGGGAAACAGAGGCGGTGAATCAGATATGGGGAATCAGAGGTGGGGAATTAGTGGTTGCGAATCTGAGGCAGGGAATCAGAGGCGGGGAATCAGAGGCGGGGAATCAGAGGCAGGGAATCGGATGTGCGGAATCAGAGATGCGGAATCAGAGGTGGGGAATCAGAGGTGGTGAATCAGAGAAGGGGAATCAGAGGCGGGGAATCAGAGGCAGGAAATCAGATATGGGGAAACAGAGGCGGAGAATCAGAGGCGGGGAAACAGAGACGGGGAATAAGATATGGGGATTCAGAGGTGGGGAATCAGAGGTTGGGAATCAGAGGCGGGGAATCAGAGTTGGGGAATCAGAGGTGGGGAATCAGAGGCCGGAATCAGAGATGGGGAATCAGAGGTGGTGAATCAGAGATGGGGAATCAGAGGCGGGGAATCAGAGGCGCGGAAACAGAGGTGGGGAATAAGAGGCCAGGAATCAGAAGGCATGAATCAGAGGCCGGGAATCAGAGGTGGGGAATCAGAGGCCGGAATCAGAGATGGGGAATCAGAGGTGGTGAATCAGAGATGGGGAATCAGAGGAAGGGACTCAGAGGCGGGTAATCAGATGCGGGGAATCAGTGGCGGGGAATCAGAGCTCAGGAATCAGAGTCGGGGAATCAGAGATGGCGAATCAGAGGCGGGGAATCAGAGATAGGGAATCAGAGGTGGGGAATCAGAGGAGGGGAAACAGAGGCGGGGAGTCAGATATGGGGAATCAGAGGCGGGGAATCAGAGGCGGGGAAACAGAGGCGGTGAATCAGATATGGGGAATCAGAGGTGGCGAATCAGAGGTAGAGAATCAGAGATGGGGAAGCAGAGGTGGGGAATCAGATGTGATGAATTAGAGATGGGGAATCAGAGGCGGGGTATCAGAGGCGGCCAATCAGAGGCGGGGAAACAGAGGCTGGGAATCAGATATGGGGAATCAGAGGTGGGGAATCAGGGGCGGGGAATCAGTGGCAGGGAATCAGAGGCCGGGAATCAAAGGCGGGGAATCAGAGCTGGGGAATCAGAGGCGGGGAATCAGAGTTGGGGAATCAGAGGAGGGGAATCAGATATGGGGAAACAGAGGCCGGGAATCAGAGGCAGGGAAACAGAGGCGGGGAATCAGATATGGGGAATCAGAGGTGGGGAATTAGAGGTTGCGAATCAGATGCAGGGAATCAGAGGCGGGGAATCTGAGGCGGGGAATCAGAGGCAGGGAATCGGATGTGCGGAATCAGAGATGGGGAATCAGAGTTGGGGATTCAGAGGTGGTGAATCAGAGAAGGGGAATCAGAGGCGGGGAATCAGAGGCAGGGAATCAGACGCAGGGAATCAGAGGCGGGGAATCATAGCTGGCGAATTAGAGGAGGGGAATCAGAGTTGGGGAATCAGAGGCGGGGAATCAGATATGGGGAAACAGAGGCGGGGATTCAGAGGCGGGGAAACAGAGGCGGGGAATCAGATATGGGGATTCAGAGGTGGGGATTCAGAGGTTGGGAATCAGAGGCAGGGAATCAGAGGCGGGGAATCAGAGGCAGGGAATCAGAATCGGGGAATCAGAGGCGGGGAAACAGAGCTGGGGAATCAGAGGCGGGGAATCAGAGTTGGGGAATCAGAGGCGTGGAATTAGATATGGGGAAACAGTGGCGGGGAATCAGAGGCGGGGAAACAGAGGCGGGGAATCAGATATGGGGAATCAGAGGTGGGGATTCAGAGGCAGGGAATCAGATGTGCAGAATCAGAGATGGGGAATCAGAGGCGGGGAATGAGATATGGGGAATCAGAGGCGGGGAATCAGAGGCGGGGATACAGAGGCGGGGAATCTGATATGGGGAATCAGAGGTGGCAAATCAAAGGCGGTGAATCAGAGATGGAGAGTCAGACGCGGGGAATCAGAGGCAGGGAATAAAACACGGGGAATCAGAGGTGGGGAATCAGAGCTGGGGAATCAGAGGCGGGGAATCAGAGTTGGGGAAGCAGAGGCTGGGAATCAGAGGCGGGGAAACAGAGGCGGGGAATCAGAGGCAGGGAAACAGAGGCGGGGAATCAGATATGGGGAATCAGAGGTGGGGAATCAGAGCTGGGGAATCAGAGGCGGGGAATCATAGTTGGGGAATCAGAGGCGGGGAATCAGATATAGGGAAACAGAGGCGAGGAATCAGAGGCGGGGAAACAGAGGCGGGGAATCAGATATGGGGAATCAGAGGTGGGGAATCAGAGGTGGGGAATTAGTGGTTGCGAATCTGAGGCAGGGAATCAGAGGCGGGGAATCAGAGGCGGGGAATCAGAGGCAGCGAATCGGATGTGCGGAATCAGAGATGGGGAATCAGAGGTGGGGAATCAGAGGTGGTGAATCAGAGAAGGGGAATCAGAGGCGGGGAATCAGAGGCAGGGAATCAGATATGGGGAAACAGAGGCGGAGAATCAGAGGCGGGGAAACAGAGACGGGGATTCAGATATGGGGATTCAGAGGTGGGGAATCAGAGGTTGGGAATCAGAGGCAGGGAATCAGAGTTGGGGAATCAGAGGTGGAGAATCAGATATGGGGAAACAGAGGCGGGGAATCAGAGGCGGGGAAAGAGAGGCGGGGAATCAGATATTGGGAATCAGAGGTGGGGAATCAGAGGTTGGCAATCAGAGGCAGGGAATCAGAGGCGGGGAATCAGAGGCAGGGAATCAGATGTGCAGAATCAGAGATGGGGAATCAGACGCGGGGATTCAGAGGTTGTAATTCAGAGATGGGGAATCAGAGGCGGGGAATCAGAGGCGCGGAAACAGAGGTGGGGAATCAGATATGGGGAATCAGAGGTGGGGAATAAGAGGCCAGGAATCAGAAGGCATGAATCAGAGGCCGGGAATCAGAGGTGGGGAATCAGAGGCCGGGAATCAGAGATGGGGAATCAGAGGTGGTGAATCAGAGATGGGGAATCAGAGGAAGGGACTCAGAGGCGGGGAATCAGATGCGGGGAATCAGTGGCGGGGAATCAGAGCTTAGGAATCAGAGTCAGGGAATCAGAGATGGCGAATCAGAGGCGGGGAATCAGAGATAGGGAATCAGAGGTGGGGAATTAGAGGCGGGGAAACAGAGGCGGGGAGTCAGATATGGGGAATCAGAGGCGGGGAATCAGAGGCGGGGAAACAGAGGCGGTGAATCAGATATGGGGAATCAGAGGTGGCGAATCAGAGGAAGAGAATCAGAGATGGGGAAGCAGAGGTGGGGAATCAGATGTGATGAATTAGAGATGGGGAATCAGAGGCGGGGTATCAGAGGCGGCCAATCAGAGGCGGGGAAACAGAGGCTGGGAATCAGATATGGGGAATCAGAGGTGGGGAATCAGGGGCGGGGAATCAGTGGCAGGGAATCAGAGGCCGGGAATCAAAGGCGGGGAATCAGAGCTGGGGAATCAGAGGCGGGGAATCAGAGTTGGGGAATCAGAGGAGGGGAATCAGATATGGGGAAACAGAGGCCGGGAATCAGAGGCAGGGAAACAGAGGCGGGGAATCAGATATGGGGAATCAGAGGTGGGGAATTAGAGGTTGCGAATCAGAGGCAGAGAATCAGAGGCGGGGAAACAGAGGCGGGGAATCAGATATGGGGAATCAGAGGTGGGGAATCAGAGGTTGGCAATCAGAGGCAGGGAATCAGAGGCGGGGAATCAGAGGCAGGGAATCAGATGTGCGGAATCAGAGATGGGGAATCAGAGGCAGGGAATCAGAGGCAGGGAATCAGATATGGGGAATCAGAGGCGGGGAAACAGAGGCGGTGAATCAGATATTGGGAATCAGAGGTGGCGATCAGAGGCAGAGAATCAGACATGGGGAAGCAGAGGTGGGGAATCAGATGTGATGAATTAGAAATGGTGAATCAGGGGCGGGGTATCAGAGGTGCCAATCAGAGGCGGGGAAACAGAGGAGGGGAATCAGATATGGGGAAACAGAGGCGGGGAATCAGAGGCAGGGAAACAGAGGCGGAGAATCAGATATGGGGAATCAGAGGTGGGGAATTGGAGGTTGCGAATCAGAGGCAGGGAATCAGAGGCGGGGAATCAGAGGTGGGGAATCAGAGGCAGGGAATCGGATGTGCGGAATCAGAGATGGGGAATCAGAGGCGGGGAATCAGAGGCAGGGAATCAGAAACGGGGAATCAGAGGCGGGGAATCATAGCTGGCGAATCAGAGGAGGGGAATCAGAGGTGGGGAATCAGAGGCGGGGAATCAGATATGGGGAATCAGAAGTGGGGAATCAGAGGCGGTGAAACAGAGGCCGGGAATCAGATATGTTGTATCAGAGGTGGGGAATCAGAGGCGGGAAATAAGAGCTGGGGAATCAGAGGCAGGGAATCAGAGTTGGGGAATCAGAGTCTGGGAATCAGAGATGGGGAATCAGAGGCGGGGAATCAAATATGGGGTATCAGAGGCGGGGAATCAGAGGCGGGGAAACAGAGGAGGTGAATCAGATATGGGGAATCAGAGGTGGCGAATCAGAGGTAGAGAATCAGAGATGTGGAAGCAGAGGTGGGGAATCAGATGTGATGAATTAGAGATGGGGAATCAGAGGCGGGGAAACAGAGGCGGGGAATCAGGTATGGGGAATCAGAGGTGGGGAATCAGGGGCAGGGAATCAGTGGCAGGGAATCAGAGGCCGGGAATCAGAGGCGGGGAATCAGAGGTGGGGAATCAGAGGCGGGGCATCAGAGTTGGGGAATCAGAGGAGGGGAATCAGATATGGGGAAACAGAGGCCGGGAAACAGAGGCAGGGAAACAGAGGCGGGGAATCAGATATGGGGAATCAGAGGTGGGGAATTAGTGGTTGCGAATCTGAGGCAGGGAATCAGAGGCGGGGAATCAGAGGCGGGGAATCAGAGGCAGGGAATCGGATGTGCGGAATCAGAGATGCGGAATCGGAGGTGGGGAATCAGAGGTGGTGAATCAGAGAAGGGGAATCAGAGGCGGGGAATCAGAGGCAGGAAATCAGATATGGGGAAACAGAGGCGGAGAATCAGAGGCGGGGAAACAGAGACGGGGAATCAGATATGGGGATTCAGAGGTGGGGAATCAGAGGTTGGGAATCAGAGGCGGGGAATCAGAGTTGGGGAATCAGAGGTGGGGAATCAGAGGCCGGAATCAGAGATGGGGAATCAGAGGTGGTGAATCAGAGATGGGGAATCAGAGGCGGGGAATCAGATGCGCGGAAACAGAGGTGGGGAATAAGAGGCCAGGAATCAGAAGGCATGAATCAGAGGCCGGGAATCAGAGGTGGGGAATCAGAGGCCGGAATCAGAGATGGGGAATCAGAGGTGGTGAATCAGAGATGGGGAATCAGAGGAAGGGACTCAGAGGCGGGTAATCAGATGCGGGGAATCAGTGGCGGGGAATCAGAGCTCAGGAATCAGAGTCGGGGAATCAGAGATGGCGAATCAGAGGCGGGGAATCAGAGATAGGGAATCAGAGGTGGGGAATCAGAGGAGGGGAAACAGAGGCGGGGAGTCAGATATGGGGAATCAGAGGCGGGGAATCAGAGGCGGGGAAACAGAGGCGGTGAATCAGATATGGGGAATCAGAGGTGGCGAATCAGAGGTAGAGAATCAGAGATGGGGAAGCAGAGGTGGGGAATCAGATGTGATGAATTAGAGATGGGGAATCAGAGGTGGGGTATCAGAGGCGGCCAATCAGAGGCGGGGAAACAGAGGCTGGGAATCAGATATGGGGAATCAGAGGTGGGGAATCAGGGGCGGGGAATCAGTGGCAGGGAATCAGAGGCCGGGAATCAAAGGCGGGGAATCAGAGCTGGGGAATCAGAGGCGGGGAATCAGAGTTGTGGAATCAGAGGAGGGGAATCAGATATGGGGAAACAGAGGCCGGGAATCAGAGGCAGGGAAACAGAGGCGGGGAATCAGATATGGGGAATCAGAGGTGGGGAATTAGAGGTTGCGAATCAGAGGCAGGGAATCAGAGGCGGGGAATCTGAGGCGGGGAATCAGAGGCAGGGAATCGGATGTGCGGAATCAGAGATGGGGAATCAGAGTTGGGGATTCAGAGGTGGTGAATCAGAGAAGGGGAATCAGAGGCGGGGAATCAGAGGCAGGGAATCAGACGCAGGGAATCAGAGGCGGGGAATCATAGCTGGCGAATTAGAGGAGGGGAATCAGAGTTGGGGAATCAGAGGCGGGGAATCAGATATGGGGAAACAGAGGCGGGGATTCAGAGGCGGGGAAACAGAGGCGGGGAATCAGATATGGGGATTCAGAGGTGGGGATTCAGAGGTTGGGAATCAGAGGCAGGGAATCAGAGGCGGGGAATCAGAGGCAGGGAATCAGAATCGGGGAATCAGCGGCGGGGAAACAGAGCTGGGGAATCAGAGGCGGGGAATCAGATTTGGGGAATCAGAGGCGTGGAATTAGATATGGGGAAACAGTGGCGGGGAATCAGAGGCGGGGAAACAGAGGCGGGGAATCAGATATGGGGAATCAGAGGTGGGGATTCAGAGGCAGGGAATCAGATGTGCAGAATCAGAGATGGGGAATCAGAGGCGGGGAATGAGATATGGGGAATCAGAGGCGGGGAATCAGAGGCGGGGATACAGAGGCGGGGAATCTGATATGGGGAATCAGAGGTGGCAAATCAAAGGCGGTGAATCAGAGATGGAGAGTCAGACGCGGGGAATCAGAGGCAGGGAATAAAACACGGGGAATCAGAGGTGGGGAATCAGAGCTGGGGAATCAGAGGCGGGGAATCAGAGTTGGGGAAGCAGAGGCTGGGAATCAGAGGCGGGGAAACAGAGGCGGGGAATCAGAGGCAGGGAAACAGAGGCGGGGAATCAGATATGGGGAATCAGAGGTGGGGAATCAGAGCTGGGGAATCAGAGGCGGGGAATCATAGTTGGGGAATCAGAGGCGGGGAATCAGATATAGGGAAACAGAGGCGAGGAATCAGAGGCGGGGAAACAGAGGCGGGGAATCAGATATGGGGAATCAGAGGTGGGGAATCAGAGGTGGGGAATTAGTGGTTGCGAATCTGAGGCAGGGAATCAGAGGCGGGGAATCAGAGGCGGGGAATCAGAGGCAGGGAATCGGATGTGCGGAATCAGAGATGGGGAATCAGAGGTGGGGAATCAGAGGTGGTGAATCAGAGAAGGGGAATCAGAGGCGGGGAATCAGAGGCAGGGAATCAGATATGGGGAAACAGAGGCGGAGAATCAGAGGCGGGGAAACAGAGACGGGGAATCAGATATGGGGATTCAGAGGTGGGGAATCAGAGGTTGGGAATCAGAGGCGGGGAATCAGAGTTGGGGAATCAGAGGTGGGGAATCAGATATGGGGAAACAGAGGCGGGGAATCAGAGGCGGGGAAAGAGAGGCGGGGAATCAGATATTGGGAATCAGAGGTGGGGAATCAGAGGTTGGCAATCAGAGGCAGGGAATCAGAGGCGGGGAATCAGAGGCAGGGAATCAGATGTGCAGAATCAGAGATGGGGAATCAGACGCGGGGATTCAGAGGTTGTAATTCAGAGATGGGGAATCAGAGGCGGGGAATCAGAGGCGCGGAAACAGAGGTGGGGAATCAGATATGGGGAATCAGAGGTGGGGAATAAGAGGCCAGGAATCAGAAGGCATGAATCAGAGGCCGGGAATCAGAGGTGGGGAATCAGAGGCCGGGAATCAGAGATGGGGAATCAGAGGTGGTGAATCAGAGATGGGGAATCAGAGGAAGGGACTCAGAGGCGGGGAATCAGATGCGGGGAATCAGTGGCGGGGAATCAGAGCTTAGGAATCAGAGTCAGGGAATCAGAGATGGCGAATCAGAGGCGGGGAATCAGAGATAGGGAATCAGAGGTGGGGAATTAGAGGCGGGGAAACAGAGGCGTGGAGTCAGATATGGGGAATCAGAGGCGGGGAATCAGAAGCGGGGAAACAGAGGCGGTGAATCAGATATGGGGAATCAGAGGTGGCGAATCAGAGGAAGAGAATCAGAGATGGGGAAGCAAAGGTGGGGAATCAGATGTGATGAATTAGAGATGGGGAATCAGAGGCGGGGTATCAGAGGCGGCCAATCAGAGGCGGGGAAACAGAGGCTGGGAATCAGATATGGGGAATCAGAGGTGGGGAATCAGGGGCGGGGAATCAATGGCAGGGAATCAGAGGCCGGGAATCAAAGGCGGGGAATCAGAGCTGGGGAATCAGAGGCGGGGAATCAGAGTTGGGGAATCAGAGGAGGGGAATCAGATATGGGGAAACAGAGGCCGGGAATCAGAGGCAGGGAAACAGAGGCGGGGAATCAGATATGGGGAATCAGAGGTGGGGAATTAGAGGTTGCGAATCAGAGGCAGGGAATCAGAGGCGGGGAATCAGAGGCAGGGAATCAGAGGCAGGGAATCGGATGTGCGGAATCAGAGATGGTGAATCAGAGTTGGGGATTCAGAGGTGGTGAATCAGAGAAGGGGAATCAGAGGCGGGGAATCAGAGGCAGGGAATCAGACGCAGGGAATCAGAGCCGGGGAATCATAGCTGGCGAATTAGAGGAGGGGAATCAGAGTTGGGGAATCAGAGGCGGGGAATCAGATATGGGGAAACAGAGGCGGGGATTCAGAGGCGGGGAAACAGAGGCGGGGAATCAGATATGGGGATTCAGAGGTGGGGATTCAGAGGTTGGGAATCAGAGGCAGGGAATCAGAGGCGGGGAATCAGAGGCAGGGAATCAGATGCGGGGAATCAGAGGCGGGGAAACAGAGCTGGGGAATCAGAGGCGGGGAATCAGAGTTGGGGAATCAGAGGCGTGGAATTAGATATGGGGAAACAGAGGCGGGGAATCAGAGGCGGGGAAACAGAGGCGGGTAATCAGATATGGGGAATCAGAGGTGGGGATTCAGAGGCAGGGAATCAGATGTGCAGAATCAGAGATGGGGAATCAGAGGCAGGGAATGAGATATGGGGAATCAGAGGCGGGGAATCAGAGGCGGGGATACAGAGGCAGGTAATCAGAGGCGGGGAAACAGAGGCGGGGAATCAGATATGGGGAATCAGAGGTGGGGAATCAGAGGTTGGCAATCAGAGGCAGGGAATAAGAGGCGGGGAATCAGAGGCAGGGAATCAGATGTGCAGAATCAGAGATGGGGAATCAGACGCGAGGATTCAGAGGTTGTAATTCAGAGATGGGGAATCAGAGGCGGGGAATCAGAGGCGCGGAAACAGAGGTGGGGAATCAGATATGGGGAATCAGAGGTGGGGAATAAGAGGCCAGGAATCAGAAGGCATGAATCAGAGGCCGGGAATCAGAGGTGGGGAATCAGAGGCCGGGAATCAGAGATGGGGAATCAGAGGTGGTGAATCAGAGATGGGGAATAAGAGGAAGGGACTCAGAGGCGGGGAATCAGATGCGGGGAATCAGTGGCGGGGAATCAGAGCTCAGGAATCAGAGTCGGGGAATCAGAGATGGCGAATCAGAGGCGGGGAATCAGAGGCGGGGAATCAGAGGTGGGGAATCAGACGCAGGGAATCAGAGCCGGGGAATCATAGCTGGCCAATTAGAGGAGGGGAATCAGAGTTGGGGAATCAGAGGCGGGGAATCAGATATGGGGAAACAGAGGCGGGGATTCAGAGGCGGGGAAACAGAGGCGGGGAATCAGATATGGGGATTCAGAGGTGGGGATTCAGAGGTTGGGAATCAGAGGCAGGGAATCAGAGGCGGGGAATCAGAGGCAGGGAATCAGATGCGGGGAATCAGAGGCGGGGACACAGAGCTGGGGAATCAGAGGCGGGGAATCAGAGTTGGGGAATCAGAGGCGTGGAATTAAATATGGGGAAACAGAGGCGGGGAATCAGAGGCGGGGAAACAGAGGCGTGTAATCAGATATGGGGAATCAGAGGTGGGGATTCAGAGGCAGGGAATCAGATGTGCAGAATCAGAGATGGGGAATCAGAGGCAGGGAATGAGATATGGGGAATCAGAGGCGGGGAATCAGAGGCGGGGATACAGAGGCAGGGAATCAGAGGCGGGGAAACAGAGGCGGGGAATCAGATATGGGGAATCAGAGGTGGGGAATCAGAGGTTGGCAATCAGAGGCAGGGAATCAGAGGCGGGGAATCAGAGGCAGGGAATGAGATGTGCAGAATCAGAGATGGGGAATCAGACGCGGGGATTCAGAGGTTGTAATTCAGAGATGGGGAATCAGAGGCGGGGAATCAGAGGCGCGGAAACAGAGTTGGGGAATCAGATATGGGGAATCAGAGGCGGGGAATAAGAGGCGGGGAATCAGAAGGCATGAATCAGAGGCCGGGAATCAGAGGTGGGGAATCAGAGGCCGGGAATCAGAGATGGGGAATCAGAGGTGGTGAATCAGAGATGGGGAATCAGAGGAAGGGACTCAGAGGCGGGGAATCAGATGCGGGGAATCAGTGGCGGCGAATCAGAGCTCAGGAATCAGAGTCGGGGAATCAGAGATGGCGAATCAGAGGCGGGGAATCAGAGATAGGGAATCAGAGGTGGGGAATCATAGGCGGGGAAACAGAGGCGGGGAGTCAGATATGGGGAATCAGAGGTGGGGAATCAGAGGCGGGGATACAGAGGCGTTGAATCAGATATGGGGAATCAGAGGTGGCGAATCAGAGGTAGAGAATCAGAGATGGGGAAGCAGAGGTGGGGAATCAGATGTGATGAATTAGAGATGGGGAATCAGAGGCGGGGTATCAGAGGCGGCCAATCAGAGGCGGGGAAACAGAGGCTGGGAATCAGATATGGGGAATCAGAGGTGGGGAATCAGGGGCGGGGAATCAGTTGCAGGGAATCAGAGGCTGGGAATCAAAGGCGGGGAATCAGAGCTGGGGAATCAGAGGCGGGGAATCAGAGTTGGGGAATCAGAGGAGGGGAATCAGATATGGGGAAACAGAGCCCGGGAATCAGAGGCAGGGAAACAGAGGCGGGGAATCAGATATGGGGAATCAGAGGTGGGGAATTAGAGGTTGTGAATCAGAGGCAGGGAATCAGAGGCGGGGAATCAGAGGAGGGGTATCAGAGGCAGGGAATCGGATGTGCGGAATCAGAGATGGGGAATCAGAGTTGGGGATTCAGAGGTGGTGATTCAGAGAAGGGGAATCAGAGGCGGGGAATCAGAGGCAGGGAATCAGACGCAGGGAATCAGAGGCGGGGAATCATAGCTGGCGAATTAGAGGAGGGGAATCAGAGTTGGGGAATCAGAGGCGGGGAATCAGATATGGGGAAACAGAGGCGGGGATTCAGAGGCGGGGAAACAGAGGTGGGGAATCAGATATGGGGATTCAGAGGTGGGGATTCAGAGGTTGGGAATCAGAGGCAGGGAATCAGAGGCGGGGAATCAGAGGCAGGGAATCAGATGCGGGGAATCAGAGGCGGGGAAACAGAGCTGGGGAATCAGAGGCGGGGAATCAGAGTTGGGGAATCAGAGGCGTGTAATTAGATATGGGGAAACAGTGCGGGGAATCAGAGGCGGGGAAACAGAGGCGGAGAATCAGATATGGGGAATCAGAGGTGGGGATTCAGAGGCAGGGAATCAGATGTGCAGAATCAGAGATGGGGAATAAGAGGCGGGGAATGAGATATGGGGAATCAGAGGAAGGGACTCAGAGGCGGGGAATCAGATGCGGGGAATCAGTGGCGGGGAATCAGAGCTTAGGAATCAGAGTCAGGGAATCAGAGATGGCGAATCAGAGGCGGGGAATCAGAGATAGGGAATCAGAGGTGGGGAATTAGAGGCGGGGAAACAGAGGCGTGGAGTCAGATATGGGGAATCAGAGGCGGGGAATCAGAGGCAGGGAAACAGAGGCGGTGAATCAGATATGGGGAATCAGAGGTGGCGAATCAGAGGAAGAGAATCAGAGATGGGGAAGCAGAGGTGGGGAATCAGATGTGATGAATTAGAGATGGGGAATCAGAGGCGGGGTATCAGAGGCGGCCAATCAGAGGCGGGGAAACAGAGGCTGGGAATCAGATATGGGGAATCAGAGGTGGGGAATCAGGGGCGGGGAATCAATGGCAGGGAATCAGAGGCCGGGAATCAAAGGCGGGGAATCAGAGCTGGGGAATCAGAGGCGGGGAATCAGAGTTGGGGAATCAGAGGAGGGGAATCAGATATGGGGAAACAGAGGCCGGGAATCAGAGGCAGGGAAACAGAGGCGGGGAATCAGATATGGGGAATCAGAGGTGGGGAATTAGAGGTTGCGAATCAGAGGCAGGGAATCAGAGGCGGGGAATCAGAGGCAGGGAATCAGAGGCAGGGAATCGGATGTGCGGAATCAGAGATGGTGAATCAGAGTTGGGGATTCAGTGGTGGTGAATCAGAGAAGGGGAATCAGAGGCGGGGAATCAGAGGCAGGGAATCAGACGCAGGGAATCAGAGCCGGGGAATCATAGCTGGCGAATTAGAGGAGGGGAATCAGAGTTGGGGAATCAGAGGCGGGGAATCAGATATGGGGAAACAGAGGCGGGGATTCAGAGGCGGGGAAACAGAGGCGGGGAATCAGATATGGGGATTCAGAGGTGGGGATTCAGAGGTTGGGAATCAGAGGCAGGGAATCAGAGGCGGGGAATCAGAGGCAGGGAATCAGATGCGGGGAATCAGAGGCGGGGAAACAGAGCTGGGGAATCAGAGGCGGGGAATCAGAGTTGGGGAATCAGAGGCGTGGAATTAGATATGGGGAAACAGAGGCGGGGAATCAGAGGCGGGGAAACAGAGGCGGGTAATCAGATATGGGGAATCAGAGGTGGGGATTCAGAGGCAGGGAATCAGATGTGCAGAATCAGAGATGGGGAATCAGAGGCAGGGAATGAGATATGGGGAATCAGAGGTGGGGAATCAGAGGTTGGCAATCAGAGGCAGGGAATAAGAGGCGGGGAATCAGAGGCAGGGAATCAGATGTGCAGAATCAGAGATGGCGAATCAGAGGCGGGGAATCAGAGATAGGGAATCAGAGGTGGGGAATTAGAGGCGGGGAAACAGAGGCGTGGAGTCAGATATGGGGAATCAGAGGCGGGGAATCAGAGGCGGGGAAACAGAGGCGGTGAATCAGATATGGGGAATCAGAGGTGGCGAATCAGAGGAAGAGAATCAGAGATGGGGAAGCAGAGGTGGGGAATCAGATGTGATGAATTAGAGATGGGGAATCAGAGGCGGGGTATCAGAGGCGGCCAATCAGAGGCGGGGAAACAGAGGCTGGGAATCAGATATGGGGAATCAGAGGTGGGGAATCAGGGGCGGGGAATCAATGGCAGGGAATCAGAGGCCGGGAATCAAAGGCGGGGAATCAGAGCTGGGGAATCAGAGGCGGGGAATCAGAGTTGGGGAATCAGAGGAGGGGAATCAGATATGGGGAAACAGAGGCCGGGAATCAGAGGCAGGGAAACAGAGGCGGGGAATCAGATATGGGGAATCAGAGGTGGGGAATTAGAGGTTGCGAATCAGAGGCAGGGAATCAGAGGCGGGGAATCAGAGGCAGGGAATCAGAGGCAGGGAATCGGATGTGCGGAATCAGAGATGGTGAATCAGAGTTGGGGATTCAGAGGTGGTGAATCAGAGAAGGGGAATCAGAGGCGGGGAATCAGAGGCAGGGAATCAGACGCAGGGAATCAGAGCCGGGGAATCATAGCTGGCGAATTAGAGGAGGGGAATCAGAGTTGGGGAATCAGAGGCGGGGAATCAGATATGGGGAAACAGAGGCGGGGATTCAGAGGCGGGGAAACAGAGGCGGGGAATCAGATATGGGGATTCAGAGGTGGGGATTCAGAGGTTGGGAATCAGAGGCAGGGAATCAGAGGCGGGGAATCAGAGGCAGGGAATCAGATGCGGGGAATCAGAGGCGGGGAAACAGAGCTGGGGAATCAGAGGCGGGGAATCAGAGTTGGGGAATCAGAGGCGTGGAATTAGATATGGGGAAACAGAGGCGGGGAATCAGAGGCGGGGAAACAGAGGCGGGTAATCAGATATGGGGAATCAGAGGTGGGGATTCAGAGGCAGGGAATCAGATGTGCAGAATCAGAGATGGGGAATCAGAGGCAGGGAATGAGATATGGGGAATCAGAGGTGGGGAATCAGAGGTTGGCAATCAGAGGCAGGGAATAAGAGGCGGGGAATCAGAGGCAGGGAATCAGATGTGCAGAATCAGAGATGGGGAATCAGACGCGAGGATTCAGAGGTTGTAATTCAGAGATGGGGAATCAGAGGCGGGGAATCAGAGGCGCGGAAACAGAGGTGGGGAATCAGATATGGGGAATCAGAGGTGGGGAATAAGAGGCCAGGAATCAGAAGGCATGAATCAGAGGCCGGGAATCAGAGGTGGGGAATCAGAGGCCGGGAATCAGAGATGGGGAATCAGAGGTGGTGAATCAGAGATGGGGAATAAGAGGAAGGGACTCAGAGGCGGGGAATCAGATGCGGGGAATCAGTGGCGGGGAATCAGAGCTCAGGAATCAGAGTCGGGGAATCAGAGATGGCGAATCAGAGGCGGGGAATCAGAGGCGGGGAATCAGAGGTGGGGAATCAGACGCAGGGAATCAGAGCCGGGGAATCATAGCTGGCCAATTAGAGGAGGGGAATCAGAGTTGGGGAATCAGAGGCGGGGAATCAGATATGGGGAAACAGAGGCGGGGATTCAGAGGCGGGGAAACAGAGGCGGGGAATCAGATATGGGGATTCAGAGGTGGGGATTCAGAGGTTGGGAATCAGAGGCAGGGAATCAGAGGCGGGGAATCAGAGGCAGGGAATCAGATGCGGGGAATCAGAGGCGGGGAAACAGAGCTGGGGAATCAGAGGCGGGGAATCAGAGTTGGGGAATCAGAGGCGTGGAATTAAATATGGGGAAACAGAGGCGGGGAATCAGAGGCGGGGAAACAGAGGCGTGTAATCAGATATGGGGAATCAGAGGTGGGGATTCAGAGGCAGGGAATCAGATGTGCAGAATCAGAGATGGGGAATCAGAGGCAGGGAATGAGATATGGGGAATCAGAGGCGGGGAATCAGAGGCGGGGATACAGAGGCAGGGAATCAGAGGCGGGGAAACAGAGGCGGGGAATCAGATATGGGGAATCAGAGGTGGGGAATCAAAGGTTGGCAATCAGAGGCAGGGAATCAGAGGCGGGGAATCAGAGGCAGGGAATGAGATGTGCAGAATCAGAGATGGGGAATCAGACGCGGGGATTCAGAGGTTGTAATTCAGAGATGGGGAATCAGAGGCGGGGAATCAGAGGCGCGGAAACAGAGTTGGGGAATCAGATATGGGGAATCAGAGGCGGGGAATAAGAGGCGGGGAATCAGAAGGCATGAATCAGAGGCCGGGAATCAGAGGTGGGGAATCAGAGGCCGGGAATCAGAGATGGGGAATCAGAGGTGGTGAATCAGAGATGGGGAATCAGAGGAAGGGACTCAGAGGCGGGGAATCAGATGCGGGGAATCAGTGGCGGCGAATCAGAGCTCAGGAATCAGAGTCGGGGAATCAGAGATGGCGAATCAGAGGCGGGGAATCAGAGATAGGGAATCAGAGGTGGGGAATCATAGGCGGGGAAACAGAGGCGGGGAGTCAGATATGGGGAATCAGAGGTGGGGAATCAGAGGCGGGGATACAGAGGCGTTGAATCAGATATAGGGAATCAGAGGTGGCGAATCAGAGGTAGAGAATCAGAGATGGGGAAGCAGAGGTGGGGAATCAGATGTGATGAATTAGAGATGGGGAATCAGAGGCGGGGTATCAGAGGCGGCCAATCAGAGGCGGGGAAACAGAGGCTGGGAATCAGATATGGGGAATCAGAGGTGGGGAATCAGGGGCGGGGAATCAGTTGCAGGGAATCAGAGGCTGGGAATCAAAGGCGGGGAATCAGAGCTGGGGAATCAGAGGCGGGGAATCAGAGTTGGGGAATCAGAGGAGGGGAATCAGATATGGGGAAACAGAGCCCGGGAATCAGAGGCAGGGAAACAGAGGCGGGGAATCAGATATGGGGAATCAGAGGTGGGGAATTAGAGGTTGTGAATCAGAGGCAGGGAATCAGAGGCGGGGAATCAGAGGAGGGGTATCAGAGGCAGGGAATCGGATGTGCGGAATCAGAGATGGGGAATCAGAGTTGGGGATTCAGAGGTGGTGAATCAGAGAAGGGGAATCAGAGGCGGGGAATCAGAGGCAGGGAATCAGATGCAGGGAATCAGAGGCGGGGAATCATAGCTGGCGAATTAGAGGAGGGGAATCAGAGTTGGGGAATCAGAGGCGGGGAATCAGATATGGGGAAACAGAGGCGGGGATTCAGAGGCGGGGAAACAGAGGTGGGGAATCAGATATGGGGATTCAGAGGTGGGGATTCAGAGGTTGGGAATCAGAGGCAGGGAATCAGAGGCGGGGAATCAGAGGCAGGGAATCAGATGCGGGGAATCAGAGGCGGTGAAACAGAGCTGGGGAATCAGAGGCGGGGAATCAGAGTTGGGGAATCAGAGGCGTGGAATTAGATATGGGGAAACAGTGCGGGGAATCAGAGGCGGGGAAACAGAGGCGGAGAATCAGATATGGGGAATCAGAGGTGGGGATTCAGAGGCAGGGAATCAGATGTGCAGAATCAGAGATGGGGAATAAGAGGCGGGGAATGAGATATGGGGAATCAGAGGCGGGGAATCAGAGGCGGGGATACAGAGGCGGGAAATCTGATGTGGGGAATCAGAGGTGGCAAATCAAAGGCGGTGAATCAGAGATGGAGAATCAGACGCGGGGAATCAGAGGCAGGGAATAAAACACGGGGAATCAGAGGCGGGGAATCAGAGCTGGGGAATCAGAGGCGGGGAATCAGAGTTGGGGAAGCAGAGGCTGGGAATCAGAGGCGGGGAAACAGAGGCGGGGAATCAGATATGGGGAATCAGAGGTGGTGAATCAGAGGTGGGGAATTAGTGGTTGCGAATCTGAGGCAGGGAATCAGAGGCGGGGAATCAGAGGCGGGGAATCAGAGGCAGTGAATCGGATGTGCGGAATCAGAGATGGGGAATCAGAGGTGGGGAATCAGAGGTGGTGAATCTGAGAAGGGGAATCAGAGGTGGGGAATCAGAGGCAGGGAATCAGATATGGGGAAACAGAGGCGGGGAATCAGAGGCAGGGAAACAGAGGCGGGGAATCAGATATGGGGAATCAGAGGTGGGGAATCAGAGCTGGGGAATCAGAGGCGGGGAATCATAGTTGGGGAATCAGAGGCGGGGAATCAGATATAGGGAAACAGAGGCAGGGAATCAGAGGCGGGGAAACAGAGGCGGGGAATCAGATATGGGGAATCAGGGGTGGGGAATCAGAGGTGGGGAATTAGTGGTTGCGAATCTGAGGCGGGGAATCAGAGGCGGGGAAACAGAGGCGGGGAATCAGAGGCAGGGAAACAGAGGCGGGGAATCAGATATGGGGAATCAGAGGTGGGGAATCAGAGCTGGGGAATCAGAGGCGGGGAATCATAGTTGGGGAATCAGAGGCGGGGAATCAGATATAGGGAAACAGAGGCGGGGAATAAAACACGGGGAATCAGAGGCGGGGAATCAGAGCTGGGGAATCAGAGGCGGGGAATCAGAGTTGGGGAAGCAGAGGCTGGGAATCAGAGGCGAGGAAACAGAGGCGGGGAATCAGAGGCAGGGAAACAGAGGCGGGGAATCAGATATTGGGAATCAGAGGTGGGGAATCAGAGCTGGGGAATCAGAGGCGGGGAATCATAGTTGGGGAATCAGAGGCGGTGAATCAGATATAGGGAAACAGAGGCGGGGAATCAGAGGCGGGGAAACAGAGGCGGGGAATCAGATATGGGGAATCAGAGGTGGGGAATCATAGGTTGGCAATCAGAGGCAGGGAATCAAAGGCGGGGAATCAGAGGCAGGGAATCAGATGTGCGGAATCAGAGATGGGGAATCAGAGGCAGGGAATCAGATATGGGGAATCAGAGGCGGGGAATCAGAGGCACGGAAAAAGAGGCGGGGAATCAGAGGCGGGGAAACAGAGGCGGTGAATCAGATATGGGGAATCAGAGGTGGCGAATCAGAGGTAGAGAATCAGAGATGGGGAAGCAGAGGTGGGGAATCAGATGTGATGAATGAGAGATGGGGTATCAGAGGCGGGGTATCAGAGGCGGCCAATCAGAGGCGGGGAAACAGAGGCGGGGAATCAGATATGGGGAATCAGAGGTGGGGAATCAGGGGCGGGGAATCAGTGGCAGGGAATCAGAGGCCGGGAATCAAAGGCGGGGAATCAGAGCTGGGGAATCAGAGGCGGGGAATCAGAGTTGGGGAATCAGAGGCGGGGAATCAGATATAGGGAAACAGAGGCGGGGAAACAGAGGCGGGGAATCAGATATGGGGAAACAGAGGCGGGGAATCAGAGGCAGGGAAACAGAGGCGGGGAATCAGATATGGGGAATCAGAGGTGGGGAATTAGAGTTTGCGAATCAGAGGCAGGGAATCAGAGGCGGGGAATCAGAGGCAGGGAATCGGAGGTGCGGAATCAGAGATGGGGAATCAGAGTTGGGGAATCAGAGGTGGTGATTCAGAGATGGGGAATCAGAGGCGGGGAATCAGAGGCAGGGAATCAGACACGGGGAATCAGAGGCGGGGAATCATAGCTGGCGAATCAGAGGAGGGGAATCAGAGGTGGGGAATCAGAGGCGGGGAATCAGATATGGGGAATCAGAGGTGTGGAATCAGAGGCGGGGAAACAGAGGCCGGGAATCAGATATGTTGTATCAGAGGTGGGGAATCAGAGGCGGGAAATCAGAGCTGGGGAATCAGAGGCGGGGAATCCGAGTTGGGGAATCAGAGTCCGGGAATCAGAGATGGGGAATCAGAGGCGGGGAATCAAATATAGGGAATCAGACGCGGGGAATCAGAGGCGGGGAAACAGAGGCGGTGAATCAGATATGGGAAATCAGAGGTGGCGAATCAGAGGTAGAGAATCAGAGATGGGGAAGCAGAGGTGGGGAATCAGATGTGATTAATTAGAGATGGGGAATCAGAGGCGGGGTATCAGAGGCGGCCAATCAGAGGCGGGGAAACAGAGGCGGGGAATCAGATATGTGGAATCAGAGGTGGGGAATCAGTGTCAGGGATTCAGAGGCCGGGAATCAGATGCGGGGAATCAGAGCTGGGGAATCAGAGGCGGGGAATCAGAGGTTGGGAATCAGAGGCAGGGAATCAGAGGCGGGGAATCAGAGGCAGGGAATCAGATGCAGGGAATCACAGGCGGGGAAACAGAGCTGGGGAATCAGAGGCGGGGAATCAGAGTTGGGGAATCAGAGGCGTGGAATTAGATATGGGGAAACAGAGGCGGGGAATGAGAGGCGGGTAAACAGAGGCGGGGAATCAGATATGGGGAATCAGAGGTGGGGAATCAGAGGCAGGGAATCAGATGTGCAGAATCAGAGATGGGGAATCAGAGGCGGGGAATGAGATATGGGGAATCAGACGCGGGGAATCAGAGGCAGGGAATAAAACACGGGGAATCAGAGGCGGGGAATCAGAGCTGGGGAATCAGAGGCGGGGAATCAGAGTTGGGGAAGCAGAGGCTGGGAATCAGAGGCGGGGAAACAGAGGCGGGGTATCAGAGGCAGGGAAACAGAGGCGGGGAATCAGATATGGGGAATCAGAGGTGGGGAATCAGAACTGGGGAATCAGAGGCGGGGAATCATAGTTGGGGAATCAGAGGCGTGGAATCAGATATAGGGAAACAGAGGCGGGGAATCAGATATGGGGAATCAGAGGTGGGGAATCAGAGGTTGGCAATCAGAGGCAGTGAATCAGAGGCGGGGAATCAGAGGCAGGGAATCAGATGTGCGGAATCAGAGATGGGGAATCAGAGGCAGGGAATCAGAGGCAGGGAATCAGATATGGGGAATCAGAGGCGGGGAAACAGAGGCGGTGAATCAGATATTGGGAATCAGAGGTGGCGATCAGAGGCAGAGAATCAGAGATGGGGAAGCAGAGGTGGGGAATCAGATGTGATGAATTAGAAATGGGGAATCAGGGGCGGGGTATCAGAGGTGCCAATCAGAGGCGGGGAAACAGAGGAGGGGAATCAGATATGGGGAAACAGAGGCGGGGAATCAGAGGCAGGGAAACAGAGGCGGAGAATCAGATATGGGGAATCAGAGGTGGGGAATTGGAGGTTGCGAATCAGAGGCAGGGAATCAGAGGCGGGGAATCAGAGGCGGGGAATCAGAGGCAGGGAATCGGATGTGCGGAATCAGAGATGGGAAATCAGAGGTGGGGAATCAGAGGTGGTGAATCAGAGATGGGGAATCAGAGGCGGGGAATCAGAGGCAGGGAATCAGAAACGGGGAATCAGAGGCGGGGAATCATAGCTGGCGAATCAGAGGAGGGGAATCAGAGGTGGGGAATCAGAGGCGGGGAATCAGATATGGGGAATCAGAAGTGGGGAATCAGAGGCGGTGAAACAGAGGCCGGGAATCAGATATGTTGTATCAGAGGTGGGGAATCAGAGGCGGGAAATCAGAGCTGGGGAATCAGAGGCGGGGAATCAGAGTTGGGGAATCAGAGTCTGGGAATCAGAGATGGGGAATCAGAGGCGGGGAATCAAATATGGGGAATCAGAGGCGGGGAATCAGAGGCGGGGAAACAGAGGCGGTGAATCAGATATGGGGAATCAGAGGTGGCGAATCAGAGGTAGAGAATCAGAGATGTGGAAGCAGAGGTGGGGAATCAGATGTGATGAATTAGAGATGGGGAATCAGAGGCGGGGTATCAGAGGCGGCCAATCAGAGGCGGGGAAACAGAGGCGGGGAATCAGATATGGGGAATCAGAGGTGGGGAATCAGGGGCAGGGAATCAGTGGCAGGGAATCAGAGGCCGGGAATCAGAGGCGGGGAATCAGAGGTGGGGAATCAGAGGCGGGGCATTAGAGTTGGGGAATCAGAGGAGGGGAATCAGATATGGGGAAACAGAGGCCGGGAAACAGAGGCAGGGAAACAGAGGCGGGGAATCAGATATGGGGAATCAGAGGTGGGGAATTAGTGGTTGCGAATCTGAGGCAGGGAATCAGAGGCGGGGAATCAGAGGCGGGGAATCAGAGGCAGGGAATCGGATGTGCGGAATCAGAGATGCGGAATCAGAGGTGGGGAATCAGAGGTGGTGAATCAGAGAAGGGGAATCAGAGGCGGGGAATCAGAGGCAGGAAATCAGATATGGGGAAACAGAGGCGGAGAATCAGAGGCGGGGAAACAGAGACGGGGAATCAGATATGGGGATTCAGAGGTGGGGAATCAGAGGTTGGGAATCAGAGGCGGGGAATCAGAGTTGGGGAATCAGAGGTGGGGAATCAGATATGGGGAAACAGAGGCGGGTAATCAGAGGCGGGGAACAGAGGCGGGGAATCAGATGTGGGGAATCAGAGGTGGGGAATCAGAGGCAGGGAATCAGATGTGCAGAATCAGAGATGGGGAATCAGAGGCGGGGAATGAGATATGGGGAATCAGAGGCGGGGAATCAGAGGCAGGGATACAGAGGCGGGGATTCTGATATGGGGAATCAGAGGTGGCGAATCAAAGGCGGTGAATCAGAGATGGAGAATCAGATGCGGGGAATCAGAGGCAGGGAATAAAACACGGGGAATCAGAGGTGGGGAATCAGAACTGGGGAATCAGAGGCGGGGAATCATAGTTGGGGAATCAGAGGCGTGGAATCAGATATAGGGAAACAGAGGCTGGGAATCAGAGGCGGGGAAACAGAGGCGGGGAATCAGATATGGGGAATCAGAGGTGGGGAATCAGAGGTTGGCAATCAGAGGCAGGGAATCAGAGGCGGGGAATCAGAGGCAGGGAATCAGATGTGCGGAATCAGAGATGGGGAATCAGAGGCAGGGAATCAGAGGCAGGGAATCAGATATGGGGAATCAGAGGCGGGGAAACAGAGGCGGTGAATCAGATATTGGGAATCAGAGGTGGCGATCAGAGGCAGAGAATCAGAGATGGGGAAGCAGAGGTGGGGAATCAGATGTGATGAATTAGAAATGGTGAATCAGGGGCGGGGTATCAGAGGTGCCAATCAGAGGCGGGGAAACAGAGGAGGGGAATCAGATATGGGGAAACAGAGGCGGGGAATCAGAGGCAGGGAAACAGAGGCGGAGAATCAGATATGGGGAATCAGAGGTGGGGAATGGGAGGTTGCGAATCAGAGGCAGGGAATCAGAGGCGGGGAATCAGAGGTGGGGAATCAGAGGCAGGGAATCGGATGTGCGGAATCAGAGATTGGGAATCAGAGGCGGGGAATCAGAGGCAGGGAATCAGAAACGGGGAATCAGAGGCGGGGAATCATAGCTGGCGAATCAGAGGAGGGGAATCAGAGGTGGGGAATCAGAGGCGGGGAATCAGATATGGGGAATCAGAAGTGGGGAATCAGAGGCGGTGAAACAGAGGCCGGGAATCAGATATGTTGTATCAGAGGTGGGGAATCAGAGGCGGGAAATCAGAGCTGGGGAATCAGAGGCAGGGAATCAGAGTTGGGGAATCAGAGTCTGGGAATCAGAGATGGGGAATCAGAGGCGGGGAATCAAATATGGGGTATCAGAGGCGGGGAATCAGAGGCGGGGAAACAGAGGCGGTGAATCAGATATGGGGAATCAGAGGTGGCGAATCAGAGGTAGAGAATCAGAGATGTGGAAGCAGAGGTGGGGAATCAGATGTGATGAATTAGAGATGGGGAATCAGAGGCGGGGAAACAGAGGCGGGGAATCAGATATGGGGAATCAGAGGTGGGGAATCAGGGGCAGGGAATCAGTGGCAGGGAATCAGAGGCCGGGAATCAGAGGCGGGGAATCAGAGGTGGGGAATCAGAGGCGGGGCATCAGAGTTGGGGAATCAGAGGAGGGGAATCAGATATGGGGAAACAGAGGCCGGGAAACAGAGGCAGGGAAACAGAGGCGGGGAATCAGATATGGGGAATCAGAGGTGGGGAATTAGTGGTTGCGAATCTGAGGCAGGGAATCAGAGGCGGGGAATCAGAGGCGGGGAATCAGAGGCAGGGAATCGGATGTGCGGAATCAGAGATGCGGAATCAGAGGTGGGGAATCAGAGGTGGTGAATCAGAGAAGGGGAATCAGAGGCGGGGAATCAGAGGCAGGAAATCAGATATGGGGAAACAGAGGCGGAGAATCAGAGGCGGGGAAACAGAGACGGGGAATCAGATATGGGGATTCAGAGGTGGGGAATCAGAGGTTGGGAATCAGAGGCGGGGAATCAGAGTTGGGGAATCAGAGGTGGGGAATCAGAGGCCGGAATCAGAGATGGGGAATCAGAGGTGGTGAATCAAAGATGGGGAATCAGAGGCGGGGAATCAGAGGCGCGGAAACAGAGGTGGGGAATAAGAGGCCAGGAATCAGAAGGCATGAATCAGAGGCCGGGAATCAGAGGTGGGGAATCAGAGGCCGGAATCAGAGATGGGGAATCAGAGGTGGTGAATCAGAGATGGGGAATCAGAGGAAGGGACTCAGAGGCGGGTAATCAGATGCGGGGAATCAGTGGCGGGGAATCAGAGCTCAGGAATCAGAGTCGGGGAATCAGAGATGGCGAATCAGAGGCGGGGAATCAGAGATAGGGAATCAGAGGTGGGGAATCAGAGGAGGGGAAACAGAGGCGGGGAGTCATATATGGGGAATCAGAGGCGGGGAATCAGAGGCGGGGAAACAGAGGCGGTGAATCAGATATGGGGAATCAGAGGTGGCGAATCAGAGGTAGAGAATCAGAGATGGGGAAGCAGAGGTGGGGAATCAGATGTGATGAATTAGAGATGGGGAATCAGAGGCGGGGTATCAGAGGCGGGGAATCAGAGCTGGGGAATCAGAGGCGGGGAATCAGAGTTGGGGAATCAGAGGAGGGGAATCAGATATGGGGAAACAGAGGCCGGGAATCAGATATGTGGAATCAGAGGTGGGGAATCAGGGGCGGGGAATCAGTGGCAGGGAATCAGAGGCCGGGAATCAAAGGCGGGGAATCAGAGCTGGGGAATCAGAGGCGGGGAATCAGAGTTGGGGAATCAGAGGAGGGGAATCAGATATGGGGAAACAGAGGCCGGGAATCAGAGGCAGGGAAACAGAGGCGGGGAATCAGATATGGGGAATCAGAGGTGGGGAATTAGAGGTTGCGAATCAGAGGCAGGGAATCAGAGGCGGGGAATCTGAGGCGGGGAATCAGAGGCAGGGAATCGGATGTGCGGAATCAGAGATGGGGAATCAGAGTTGGGGATTCAGAGGTGGTGAATCAGAGAAGGGGAATCAGAGGCGGGGAATCAGAGGCAGGGAATCAGACGCAGGGAATCAGAGGCGGGGAATCATAGCTGGCGAATTAGAGGAGGGGAATCAGAGTTGGGGAATCAGAGGCGGGGAATCAGATATGGGGAAACAGAGGCGGGGATTCAGAGGCGGGGAAACAGAGGCGGGGAATCAGATATGGGGATTCAGAGGTGGGGATTCTGAGGTTGGGAATCAGAGGCAGGGAATCAGAGGCGGGGAATCAGAGGCAGGGAATCAGAATCGGGGAATCAGAGGCGGGGAAACAGAGCTGGGGAATCAGAGGCGGGGAATCAGAGTTGGGGAATCAGAGGCGTGGAATTAGATATGGGGAAACAGTGGCGGGGAATCAGAGGCGGGGAAACAGAGGCGGGGAATCAGATATGGGGAATCAGAGGTGGGGATTCAGAGGCAGGGAATCAGATGTGCAGAATCAGAGATGGGGAATCAGAGGCGGGGAATGAGATATGGGGAATCAGAGGCGGGGAATCAGAGGCGGGGATACAGAGGCGGGGAATCTGATATGGGGAATCAGAGGTGGCAAATCAAAGGCGGTGAATCAGAGATGGAGAGTCAGACGCGGGGAATCAGAGGCAGGGAATAAAACACGGGGAATCAGAGGTGGGGAATCAGAGCTGGGGAATCAGAGGCGGGGAATCAGAGTTGGGGAAGCAGAGGCTGGGAATCAGAGGCGGGGAAACAGAGGCGGGGAATCAGAGGCAGGGAAACAGAGGCGGGGAATCAGATATGGGGAATCAGAGGTGGGGAATCAGAGCTGGGGAATCAGAGGCGGGGAATCATAGTTGGGGAATCAGAGGCGGGGAATCAGATATAGGGAAACAGAGGCGAGGAATCAGAGGCAGGGAAACAGAGGCGGGGAATCAGATATGGGGAATCAGAGGTGGGGAATCAGAGGTGGGGAATTAGTGGTTGCGAATCTGAGGCAGGGAATCAGAGGCGGGGAATCAGAGGCGGGGAATCAGAGGCAGGGAATCGGATGTGCGGAATCAGAGAAGGGGAATCAGAGGCGGGGAATCAGAGGCAGGGAATCAGATATGGGGAAACAGAGGCGGAGAATCAGAGGCGGGGAAACAGAGACGGGGAATCAGATATGGGGATTCAGAGGTGGGGAATCAGAGGTTGGGAATCAGAGGCGGGGAATCAGAGTTGGGGAATCAGAGGTGGGGAATCAGATATGGGGAAACAGAGGCGGGGAATCAGAGGCGGGGAAAGAGAGGCGGGGAATCAGATATTGGGAATCAGAGGTGGGGAATCAGAGGTTGGCAATCAGAGGCAGGGAATCAGAGGCGGGGAATCAGAGGCAGGGAATCAGATGTGCAGAATCAGAGATGGGGAATCAGACGCGGGGATTCAGAGGTTGTAATTCAGAGATGGGGAATCAGAGGCGGGGAATCAGAGGCGCGGAAACAGAGGTGGGGAATCAGATATGGGGAATAAGAGGCCAGGAATCAGAAGGCATGAATCAGAGGCCGGGAATCAGAGGTGGTGAATCAGAGATGGGGAATCAGAGGAAGGGACTCAGAGGCGGGGAATCAGATGCGGGGAATCAGTGGCGGGGAATCAGAGCTTAGGAATCAGAGTCAGGGAATCAGAGATGGCGAATCAGAGGCGGGGAATCAGAGATAGGGAATCAGAGGTGGGGAATTAGAGGCGGGGAAACAGAGGCGGGGAGTCAGATATGGGGAATCAGAGGCGGGGAATCAGAGGCGGGGAAACAGAGGCAGTGAATCAGATATGGGGAATCAGAGGTGGCGAATCAGAGGAAGAGAATCAGAGATGGGGAAGCAGAGGTGGGGAATCAGATGTGATGAATTAGAGATGGGGAATCAGAGGCGGGGTATCAGAGGCGGCCAATCAGAGGCGGGGAAACAGAGGCTGGGAATCAGATATGGGGAATCAGAGGTGGGGAATCAGGGGCGGGGAATCAGTGGCAGGGAATCAGAGGCCGGGAATCAAAGGCGGGGAATCAGAGCTGGGGAATCAGAGGCGGGGAATCAGAGTTGGGGAATCAGAGGAGGGGAATCAGATATGGGGAAACAGAGGCCGGGAATCAGAGGCAGGGAAACAGAGGCGGGGAATCAGATATGGGGAATCAGAGGTGGGGAATTAGAGGTTGCGAATCAGAGGCAGGGATTCAGAGGCGGGGAATCAGAGGCGGGGAATCAGAGGCAGGGAATCGGATGTGCGGAATCAGAGATGGGGAATCAGAGTTGGGGATTCAGAGGTGGTGAATCAGAGAAGGGGAATCAGAGGCGGGGAATCAGAGGCAGGGAATCAGACGCAGGGAATCAGAGCCGGGGAATCATAGCTGGCGAATTAGAGGAGGGGAATCAGAGTTGGGGAATCAGAGGCGGGGAATCAGATATGGGGAAACAGAGGCGGGGATTCAGAGGCGGGGAAACAGAGGCGGGGAATCAGATATGGGGATTCAGAGGTGGGGATTCAGAGGTTGGGAATCAGAGGCAGGGAATCAGAGGCGGGGAATCAGAGGCAGGGAATCAGATGCGGGGAATCAGAGGCGGGGAAACAGAGCTGGGGAATCAGAGGCGGGGAATCAGAGTTGGGGAATCAGAGGCGTGGAATTAGATATGGGGAAACAGAGGCGGGGAATCAGAGGCGGGGAAACAGAGGCGGGTAATCAGATATGGGGAATCAGAGGTGGGGATTCAGAGGCAGGGTATCAGATGTGCAGAATCAGAGATGGGGAATCAGAGGCAGGGAATGAGATATGGGGAATCAGAAGCGGGGAATCAGAGGCGGGGATACAGAGGCAGGGAATCAGAGGCGGGGAAACAGAGGCGGGGAATCAGATATGGGGAATCAGAGGTGGGGAATCAGAGGTTGGCAATCAGAGGCAGGGAATAAGAGGCGGGGAATCAGAGGCAGGGAATCAGATGTGCAGAATCAGAGATGGGGAATCAGACGCGAGGATTCAGAGGTTGTAATTCAGATATGGGGAATCAGAGGCGGGGAATCAGATGCGCGGAAACAGAGGTGGGGAATCAGATATGGGGAATCAGAGGTGGGGAATAAGAGGCCAGGAATCAGAAGGCATGAATCAGAGGCCGGGAATCAGAGGTGGGGAATCAGAGGCCGGGAATCAGAGATGGGGAATCAGAGGTGGTGAATCAGAGATGGGGAATAAGAGGAAGGGACTCAGAGGCGGGGAATCAGATGCGGGGAATCAGTGGCGGGGAATCAGAGCTCAGGAATCAGAGTCGGGGAATCAGAGATGGCGAATCAGAGGCGGGGAATCAGAGGCGGGGAATCAGAGGTGGGGAATCAGACGCAGGGAATCAGAGCCGGGGAATCATAGCTGGCCAATTAGAGGAGGGGAATCAGAGTTGGGGAATCAGAGGCGGGGAATCAGATATGGGGAAACAGAGGCGGGGATTCAGAGGCGGGGAAACAGAGGCGGGGAATCAGATATGGGGATTCAGAGGTGGGGATTCAGAGGTTGGGAATCAGAGGCAGGGAATCAGAGGCGGGGAATCAGAGGCAGGGAATCAGATGCGGGGAATCAGAGGCGGGGAAACAGAGCTGGGGAATCAGAGGCGGGGAATCAGAGTTGGGGAATCAGAGGCGTGGAATTAGATATGGGGAAACAGAGGCGGGGAATCAGAGGCGGGGAAACAGAGGCGTGTAATCAGATATGGGGAATCAGAGGTGGGGATTCAGAGGCAGGGAATCAGATGTGCAGAATCAGAGATGGGGAATCAGAGGCAGGGAATGAGATATGGGGAATCAGAGGCGGGGAATCAGAGGCGGGGATACAGAGGCAGGGAATCAGAGGCGGGGAAACAGAGGCGGGGAATCAGATATGGGGAATCAGAGGTGGGGAATCAGAGGTTGGCAATCAGAGGCAGGGAATCAGAGGCGGGGAATCAGAGGCAGGGAATGAGATGTGCAGAATCAGAGATTGGGAATCAGACGCGGGGATTCAGAGGTTGTAATTCAGAGATGGGGAATCAGAGGCGGGGAATCAGAGGCGCGGAAACAGAGTTGGGGAATCAGATATGGGGAATCAGACGCGGGGAATAAGAGGCGGGGAATCAGAAGGCATGAATCAGAGGCCGGGAATCAGAGGTGGGGAATCAGAGGCCGGGAATCAGAGATGGGGAATCAGAGGTGGTGAATCAGAGATGGGGAATCAGAGGAAGGGACTCAGAGGCGGGGAATCAGATGCGGGGAATCAGTGGCGGCGAATCAGAGCTCAGGAATCAGAGTCGGGGAATCAGAGATGGCGAATCAGAGGCGGGGAATCAGAGATAGGGAATCAGAGGTGGGGAATCATAGGCGGGGAAACAGAGGCGGGGAGTCAGATATGGGGAATCAGAGGTGGGGAATCAGAGGCGGGGATACAGAGGCGTTGAATCAGATATGGGGAATCAGAGGTGGCGAATCAGAGGTAGAGAATCAGAGATGGGGAAGCAGAGGTGGGGAATCAGATGTGATGAATTAGAGATGGGGAATCAGAGGCGGGGTATCAGAGGCGGCCAATCAGAGGCGGGGAAACAGAGGCTGGGAATCAGATATGGGGAATCAGAGGTGGGGAATCAGGGGCGGGGAATCAGTTGCAGGGAATCAGAGGCCGGGAATCAAAGGCGGGGAATCAGAGCTGGGGAATCAGAGGCGGGGAATCAGAGTTGGGGAATCAGAGGAGGGGAATCAGATATGGGGAAACAGAGCCCGGGAATCAGAGGCAGGGAAACAGAGGCGGGGAATCAGATATGGGGAATCAGAGGTGGGGAATTAGAGGTTGTGAATCAGAGGCAGGGAATCAGAGGCGGGGAATCAGAGGAGGGGTATCAGAGGCAGGGAATCGGATGTGCGGAATCAGAGATGGGGAATCAGAGTTGGGGATTCAGAGGTGGTGAATCAGAGAAGGGGAATCAGAGGCGGGGAATCAGAGGCAGGGAATCAGACGCAGGGAATCAGAGGCGGGGAATCATAGCTGGCGAATTAGAGGAGGGGAATCAGAGTTGGGGAATCAGAGGCGGGGAATCAGATATGGGGAAACAGAGGCGGGGATTCAGAGGCGGGGAAACAGAGGTGGGGAATCAGATATGGGGATTCAGAGGTGGGGATTCAGAGGTTGGGAATCAGAGGCAGGGAATCAGAGGCGGGGAATCAGAGGCAGGGAATCAGATGCGGGGAATCAGAGGCGGGGAAACAGAGCTGGGGAATCTGAGGCGGGGAATCAGAGTTGGGGAATCAGAGGCGTGTAATTAGATATGGGGAAACAGTGCGGGGAATCAGAGGCGGGGAAACAGAGGCGGAGAATCAGATATGGGGAATCAGAGGTGGGGATTCAGAGGCAGGGAATCAGATGTGCAGAATCAGAGATGGGGAATAAGAGGCGGGGAATGAGATATGGGGAATCAGAGGCGGGGAATCAGAGGCGGGGATACAGAGGCGGGAAAT
This sequence comes from Narcine bancroftii, assembly GCF_036971445.1. Lineage (NCBI taxonomy): Eukaryota > Metazoa > Chordata > Chondrichthyes > Torpediniformes > Narcinidae > Narcine > Narcine bancroftii. The sequence continues at coordinate 105,137,785 of NC_091474.1, read as the reverse complement.
CTGATGTGGGGAATCAGAGGTGGCAAATCAAAGGCGGTGAATCAGAGATGGAGAATCAGACGCGGGGAATCAGAGGCAGGGAATAAAACACGGGGAATCAGATATGGGGAATCAGAGGTGGTGAATCAGAAGTGGGGAATTAGTGGTTGCGAATCTGAGGCAGGGAATCAGAGGCGGGGAATCAGAGGCGGGGAATCAGAGGCAGGGAATCGGATGTGCGGAATCAGAGATGGGGAATCAGAGGTGGGGAATCAGAGGTGGTGAATCTGAGAAGGGGAATCAGAGGCGGGGAATCAGAGGCAGGGAATCAGATATGGGGAAACAGAGGCGGGGAATCAGAGGCAGGGAAACAGAGGTGGGGAATCAGATATGGGGAATCAGAGGTGGGGAATCAGAGCTGGGGAATCAGAGGCGGGGAATCATAGTTGGGGAATCAGAGGCGGGGAATCAGATATAGGGAAACAGAGGCAGGGAATCAGAGGCGGGGAAACAGAGGCGGGGAATCAGATATGGGGAATCAGGGGTGGGGAATCAGAGGTGGGGAATTAGTGGTTGCGAATCTGAGGCGGGGAATCTGAGGCGGGGAAACAGAGGCGGGGAATCAGAGGCAGGGAAACAGAGGCGGGGAATCAGATATGGGGAATCAGAGGTGGGGAATCAGAGCTGGGGAATCAGAGGCGGGGAATCATAGTTGGGGAATCAGAGGCGGGGAATCAGATATAGGGAAACAGAGGCGGGGAATAAAACACGGGGAATCAGAGGCGGGGAATCAGAGCTGGGGAATCAGAGGCGGGGAATCAGAGTTGGGGAAGCAGAGGCTGGGAATCAGAGGCGAGGAAACAGAGGCGGGGAATCAGAGGCAGGGAAACAGAGGCGGGGAATCAGATATTGGGAATCAGAGGTGGGGAATCAGAGCTGGGGAATCAGAGGCGGGGAATCATAGTTGGGGAATCAGAGGCGGTGAATCAGATATAGGGAAACAGAGGCGGGGAATCAGAGGCGGGGAAACAGAGGCGGGGAATCAGATATGGGGAATCAGAGGTGGGGAATCATAGGTTGGCAATCAGAGGCAGGGAATCAAAGGCGGGGATTCAGAGGCAGGGAATCAGATGTGCGGAATCAGAGATGGGGAATCAGAGGCAGGGAATCAGATATGGGGAATCAGAGGCGGGGAATCAGAGGCACGGAAAAAGAGGCGGGGAATCAGAGGCGGGGAAACAGAGGCGGTGAATCAGATATGGGGAATCAGAGGTGGCGAATCAGAGGTAGAGAATCAGAGATGGGGAAGCAGAGGTGGGGAATCAGATGTGATGAATGAGAGATGGGGTATCAGAGGCGGGGTATCAGAGGCGGCCAATCAGAGGCGGGGAAACAGAGGCGGGGAATCAGATATGGGGAATCAGAGGTGGGGAATCAGGGGCGGGGAATCAGTGGCATGGAATCAGAGGCCGGGAATCAAAGGCGGGGAATCAGAGCTGGGGAATCAGAGGCGGGGAATCAGAGTTGGGGAATCAGAGGCGGGGAATCAGATATAGGGAAACAGAGGCGGGGAAACAGAGGCGGGGAATCAGATATGGGGAAACAGAGGCGGGGAATCAGAGGCAGGGAAACAGAGGCGGGGAATCAGATATGGGGAATCAGAGGTGGGGAATTAGAGTTTGCGAATCAGAGGCAGGGAATCAGAGGCGGGGAATCAGAGGCAGGGAATCGGAGGTGCGGAATCAGAGATGGGGAATCAGAGGTGGGGAATCAGAGGTGGTGATTCAGAGATGGGGAATCAGAGGCGGGGAATCAGAGGCAGGGAATCAGACACGGGGAATCAGAGGCGGGGAATCATAGCTGGCGAATCAGAGGAGGGGAATCAGAGGTGGGGAATCAGAGGCGGGGAATCAGATATGGGGAATCAGAGGTGTGGAATCAGAGGCGGGGAAACAGAGGCCGGGAATCAGATATGTTGTATCAGAGGTGGGGAATCAGAGGCGGGAAATCAGAGCTGGGGAATCAGAGGCGGGGAATCCGAGTTGGGGAATCAGAGTCCGGGAATCAGAGATGGGGAATCAGAGGCGGGGAATCAAATATGGGGAATCAGACGCGGGGAATCAGAGGCGGGGAAACAGAGGCGGTGAATCAGATATGGGAAATCAGAGGTGGCGAATCAGAGGTAGAGAATCAGAGATGGGGAAGCAGAGGTGGGGAATCAGATGTGATTAATTAGAGATGGGGAATCAGAGGCGGGGTATCAGAGGCGGCCAATCAGAGGCGGGGAAACAGAGGCGGGGAATCAGATATGTGGAATCAGAGGTGGGGAATCAGTGTCAGGGATTCAGAGGCCGGGAATCAGATGCGGGGAATCAGAGCTGGGGAATCAGAGGCGGGGAATCAGAGTTGGGGAATCAGAGGAGGGGAATCAGATATGGGGAAACAGAGGCCGGGAATCAGAGGCAGGGAAACAGAGGTGGGGAATCAGATATGGGGAATCAGATGTGGGGAATTAGTGGTTGCGAATCAGAGGCAGGGAGTCAGAGGCGGGGAATCAGAGGCAGGGAATCAGATGTGCAGAATCAGAGATGGGGAATCAGAGGCAGGGAATCAGCGGCGGGGAATATCAGAGGCCGGGAATCAGAGGCCATGAATGAGAGGCCGGGAATCAGAGGGCAGGAATCAGAGACCGGGAATCAGAGGTGGGGAATCAGAGGCCGGGAATTAGAGATGGGGAATAAGAGGTGGGGAATCAGCGGTGGTGAATCAGACGCGGGGATTCAGAGGTTGTAATTCAGAGATGGGGAATCAGAGGCGGGGAATCAGAGGCGCGGAAACAGAGGTGGGGAATCAGATATGAGGAATCAGAGGTGGGGAATAAGAGGCCAGGAATCAGAAGGCAGGAATCAGAGGCCGGGAATCAGAGGTGGGGAATCAGAGGCCGGGAATCAGAGGCGGGGAATCAGAGCTGGGGAATCAGAGGCGGGGAATCAGAGTTGGGGAAGCAGAGGCTGGGAATCAGAGGCGGGGAAACAGAGGCGGGGAATCAGAGGCAGGGAAACAGAGGCGGGGAATCAGATATGGGGAATCAGAGGTGGGGAATCAGAGCTGGGGAAAGAGGCGGGGAATCATAGTTGGGGAATCAGAGGCGGGGAATCAGATATAGGGAAACAGAGGCGGGGAATCAGAGGCGGGGAAACAGAGGCGGGGAATCAGATATGGGGAATCAGAGGTGGGGAATCAGAGGTTGGCAATCAGAGGCAGGGAATCAGAGGCGGGGAATCAGAGGCAGGGAATCAGAGGCAGGGAATCAGATATGGGGAATCAGAGGCGGGGAATCAGAGGCGGGGAAACAGAGGCGGTGAATCAGATATTGGGAATCAGAGGTGGCGAATCAGAGGTAGAGAATCAGAGATGGGGAAGCAGAGGTGGGGAATCAGATGTGATGAATTAGAGATGGGGAATCAGAGGCGGGGTATCAGAGGTGCCAATCAGAGGCGGGGAAACAGAGGCGGGGAATCAGATATGGTGAAACAGAGGCGGGGAGTCAGAGGCAGGGAAACAGAGGCGGGGAATCAGATATGGGGAATCAGAGGTGGGGAATTAGAGGTTGCGAATCAGAGGCAGGGAATCAGAGGCGGGGAATGAGAGGCGGGGAACCAGATGCAGGGAATCGGAGGTGCGGAATCAGAGATGGGGAATCAGAGGTGGGGAATCAGAGGTGGGGAAACAGAGGCCGGGAATCAGAGGCAGGGAAACAGAGGTGGGGAATCAGATATGGGGAATCAGATGTGGGGAATTAGTGGTTGCGAATCAGAGGCAGGGAGTCAGAGGCGGGGAATCAGAGGCAGGGAATCAGATGTGCAGAATCAGAGATGGGGAATCAGAGGCAGGGAATCAGCGGCGGGGAATATCAGAGGCCGGGAATCAGAGGCCATGAATGAGAGGCCGGGAATCAGAGGGCAGGAATCAGAGACCGGGAATCAGAGGTGGGGAATCAGAGGCCGGGAATTAGAGATGGGGAATAAGAGGTGGGGAATCAGCGGTGGTGAATCAGACGCGGGGATTCAGAGGTTGTAATTCAGAGATGGGGAATCAGAGGCGGGGAATCAGAGGCGCGGAAACAGAGGTGGGGAATCAGATATGAGGAATCAGAGGTGGGGAATAAGAGGCCAGGAATCAGAAGGCAGGAATCAGAGGCCGGGAATCAGAGGTGGGGAATCAGAGGCCGGGAATCAGAGGCGGGGAATCAGAGCTGGGGAATCAGAGGCGGGGAATCAGAGTTGGGGAAGCAGAGGCTGGGAATCAGAGGCGGGGAAACAGAGGCGGGGAATCAGAGGCAGGGAAACAGAGGCGGGGAATCAGATATGGGGAATCAGAGGTGGGGAATCAGAGCTGGGGAAAGAGGCGGGGAATCATAGTTGGGGAATCAGAGGCGGGGAATCAGATATAGGGAAACAGAGGCGGGGAATCAGAGGCGGGGAAACAGAGGCGGGGAATCAGATATGGGGAATCAGAGGTGGGGAATCAGAGGTTGGCAATCAGAGGCAGGGAATCAGAGGCGGGGAATCAGAGGCAGGGAATCAGAGGCAGGGAATCAGATATGGGGAATCAGAGGCGGGGAATCAGAGGCGGGGAAACAGAGGCGGTGAATCAGATATTGGGAATCAGAGGTGGCGAATCAGAGGTAGAGAATCAGAGATGGGGAAGCAGAGGTGGGGAATCAGATGTGATGAATTAGAGATGGGGAATCAGAGGCGGGGTATCAGAGGTGCCAATCAGAGGCGGGGAAACAGAGGCGGGGAATCAGATATGGTGAAACAGAGGCGGGGAGTCAGAGGCAGGGAAACAGAGGCGGGGAATCAGATATGGGGAATCAGAGGTGGGGAATTAGAGGTTGCGAATCAGAGGCAGGGAATCAGAGGCGGGGAATGAGAGGCGGGGAATCAGATGCAGGGAATCGGAGGTGCGGAATCAGAGATGGGGAATCAGAGGTGGGGAATCAGAGGTGGTGAATCAGAGATGGGGAATCAGAGGCGGGGAATCAGAGGCAGGGAATCAGAGGCGTGGAATTAGATATGGGGAAACAGAGGCGGGGAATCAGAGGCGGGGAAACAGAGGCGGGGAATCAGATATGGGGAATTAGAGGTGGGGATTCAGAGGCAGGGAATCAGATGTGCAGAATCAGAGATGGGGAATCAGAGGCGGGGAATGAGATATGGGGAATCAGAGGCGGCGAATCAGAGGCGGGGATACAGAGGCGGGGAATCTGATATGGGGAATCAGAGGTGGGGAATAAGAGGCCAGGAATCAGAAGGCAGGAATCAGAGGCCGGGAATCAGAGGTGGGGAATCAGAGGCCGGGAATCAGAGATGGGTGATCAGAGGTGGTGAATCAGAGATGGGGAATCAGAGGAAGGGACTCAGAGGCGGGGAATCAGATGCGGGGAATCAGTGGCGGGGAATCAGAGCTCAGGAATCAGTGTCGGGGAATCAGAGATGGCGAATCAGAGGCGGGGAATCAGAGATAGGGAATCAGAGGTGGGGAATCAGAGGCGGGGAAACAGAGGCGGGGAGTCAGATATGGGGAATCAAAGGCGGGAAATCAGAGGCGGGGAAACAGAGGCGGTGAATCAGATATGGGGAATCAGAGGTGGCGAATCTGAGGTAGAGAATCAGAGATAGGGAAGCAGAGGTGGGGAATCAGATGTGATGAATTAGAGATGGGGAATCAGAGGCGGGGTATCAGAGGCAGCCAATCAGAGGCGGGGAAACAGAGGCGGGGAATCAGATATGGGGAATCAGAGGTGGGGAATCAGGGGCGGGGAATCAGAGGCGGGGAATCAGAGGCGGGGAATCAGAGGCAGGGAATCGGAGGTGCGGAATCAGAGGTGGTGAATCAGAGATGGGGAATCATAGGCGGGGAATCAGAGCTGGGGAATCAGAGGCGGGGAATCAGAGGCGGGGAATCAGAGGAGTGGAATCAGATATGGGGAAACAGAGGCCGGGAATCAGAGGCAGGGAAACAGAGGCGGGGAATCAGATATGGGGAATCAGAGGTGGGGAATAAGAGGTTGCGAATCAGAGGCAGGGAATCAGAGGCGGGGAATCAGAGGCGGGGAATCAGAGGCAGGGAATCGGATGTGCGGAATCAGAGATGGGGAATCAGAGGTGGGGATTCAGAGGTGGTGAATCAGAGAAGGGGAATCAGAGGCGGGGAATCAGAGGCAGGGAATCAGACGCAGGGAATCAGAGGCGGGGAATCATAGCTGACGAATTAGAGGAGGGGAATCAGAGTTGGGGAATCAGAGGCGGGGAATCAGATATGGGGAAACTGAGGCGGGGAATCAGAGGCGGGGAAACAGAGGCGGGGAATCAGATATGGGGATTCAGAGGTGGGGAATCAGAGGTTGGGAATCAGAGGCAGGGAATCAGAGGCGGGGAATCAGAGGCAGGGAATCAGATGCGGGGAATCAGAGGCGGGGAATCAGAGTTAGGGAATCAGAGGCGTGGAATTAGATATGGGGAAACAGAGGCGGGGAATCAGAGGCGTGGAAACAGAGGCGGGGAATCAGATATGGGGAATCAGAGGTGGGGAATCAGAGGCAGGGAATCAGATGTGCAGAATCAGAGATGGGGAATCAGAGGCGGGGAATGAGATATGGGGAATCAGAGGCGGGGAATCAGAGGCGGGGATACAGAGGCGGGGAATCTGATATGGGGAATCAGAGGTGGTGAATCAAAGGCGGTGAATCAGAGATGGAGAATCAGACGCGGGGAATCAGAGGCAGGGAATAAAACACGGGGAATCAGAGGCGGGGAATCAGAGCTGGGGAATCAGAGGCGGGGAATCAGAGTTGGGGAAGCAGAGGCTGGGAATCAGAGGCGGGGAAACAGAGGCGGGGAATCAGAGGCAGGGAAACAGCGGCGGGGAATCAGATATGGGGAATCAGAGGTGGGGAATCAGAGCTGGGGAATCAGAGGCGGGGAATCATAGTTGGGGAATCAGAGGCGGGGAATCAGATATAGGGAAACAGAGGCGGGGAATAAAACACGGGGAATCAGAGGCGGGGAATCAGAGCTGGGGAATCAGAGGCGGGGAATCAGAGTTGGGGAAGCAGAGGCTGGGAATCAGAGGCGAGGAAACAGAGGCGGGGAATCAGAGGCAGGGAAACAGAGGCGGGGAATCAGATATTGGGAATCAGAGGTGGGGAATCAGAGCTGGGGAATCAGAGGCGGGGAATCATAGTTGGGGAATCAGAGGCGGTGAATCAGATATAGGGAAACAGAGGCGGGGAATCAGAGGCGGGGAAACAGAGGCGGGGAATCAGATATGGGGAATCAGAGGTGGGGAATCATAGGTTGGCAATCAGAGGCAGGGAATCAAAGGCGGGGAATCAGAGGCAGGGAATCAGATGTGCGGAATCAGAGATGGGGAATCAGAGGCAGGGAATCAGATATGGGGAATCAGAGGCGGGGAATCAGAGGCACGGAAAAAGAGGCGGGGAATCAGAGTCGGGGAAACAGAGGCGGTGAATCAGATATGGGGAATCAGAGGTGGCGAATCAGAGGTAGAGAATCAGAGATGGGGAAGCAGAGGTGGGGAATCAGATGTGATGAATGAGAGATGGGGTATCAGAGGCGGGGTATCAGAGGCGGCCAATCAGAGGCGGGGAAACAGAGGCGGGGAATCAGATATGGGGAATCAGAGGTGGGGAATCAGGGGCGGGGAATCAGTGGCAGGGAATCAGAGGCCGGGAATCAAAGGCGGGGAATCAGAGCTGGGGAATCAGAGGCGGGGAATCAGAGTTGGGGAATCAGAGGCGGGGAATCAGATATAGGGAAACAGAGGCGGGGAAACAGAGGCGGGGAATCAGATATGGGGAAACAGAGGCGGGGAATCAGAGGCAGGGAAACAGAGGCGGGGAATCAGATATGGGGAATCAGAGGTGGGGAATTAGAGTTTGCGAATCAGAGGCAGGGAATCAGAGGCGGGGAATCAGAGGCAGGGAATCGGAGGTGCGGAATCAGAGATGGGGAATCAGAGGTGGGGAATCAGAGGTGGTGATTCAGAGATGGGGAATCAGAGGCGGGGAATCAGAGGCAGGGAATCAGACACGGGGAATCAGAGGCGGGGAATCATAGCTGGCGAATCAGAGGAGGGGAATCAGAGGTGGGGAATCAGAGGCGGGGAATCAGATATGGGGAATCAGAGGTGTGGAATCAGAGGCGGGGAAACAGAGGCCGGGAATCAGATATGTTGTATCAGAGGTGGGGAATCAGAGGCGGGAAATCAGAGCTGGGGAATCAGAGGCGGGGAATCCGAGTTGGGGAATCAGAGTCCGGGAATCAGAGATGGGGAATCAGAGGCGGGGAATCAAATATGGGGAATCAGACGCGGGGAATCAGAGGCGGGGAAACAGAGGCGGTGAATCAGATATGGGAAATCAGAGGTGGCGAATCAGAGGTAGAGAATCAGAGATGGGGAAGCAGAGGTGGGGAATCAGATGTGATTAATTAGAGATGGGGAATCAGAGGCGGGGTATCAGAGGCGGCCAATCAGAGGCGGGGAAACAGAGGCGGGGAATCAGATATGTGGAATCAGAGGTGGGGAATCAGTGTCAGGGATTCAGAGGCCGGGAATCAGATGCGGGGAATCAGAGCTGGGGAATAAGAGGCGGGGAATCAGAGTTGGGGAATCAGAGGAGGGGAATCAGATATGGGGAAACAGAGGCCGGGAATCAGAGGCAGGGAAACAGAGGTGGGGAATCAGATATGGGGAATCAGATGTGGGGAATTAGTGGTTGCGAATCAGAGGCAGGGAGTCAGAGGCGGGGAATCAGAGGCAGGGAATCAGATGTGCAGAATCAGAGATGGGGAATCAGAGGCAGGGAATCAGCGGCGGGGAATATCAGAGGCCGGGAATCAGAGGCCATGAATGAGAGGCCGGGAATCAGAGGGCAGGAATCAGAGACCGGGAATCAGAGGTGGGGAATCAGAGGCCGGGAATTAGAGATGGGGAATAAGAGGTGGGGAATCAGCGGTGGTGAATCAGACGCGGGGATTCAGAGGTTGTAATTCAGAGATGGGGAATCAGAGGCGGGGAATCAGAGGCGCGGAAACAGAGGTGGGGAATCAGATATGAGGAATCAGAGGTGGGGAATAAGAGGCCAGGAATCAGAAGGCAGGAATCAGAGGCCGGGAATCAGAGGTGGGGAATCAGAGGCCGGGAATCAGAGGCGGGGAATCAGAGCTGGGGAATCAGAGGCGGGGAATCAGAGTTGGGGAAGCAAAGGCTGGGAATCAGAGGCGGGGAAACAGAGGCGGGGAATCAGAGGCAGGGAAACAGAGGCGGGGAATCAGATATGGGGAATCAGAGGTGGGGAATCAGAGCTGGGGAAAGAGGCGGGGAATCATAGTTGGGGAATCAGAGGCGGGGAATCAGATATAGGGAAACAGAGGCGGGGAATCAGAGGCGGGGAAACAGAGGCGGGGAATCAGATATGGGGAATCAGAGGTGGGGAATCAGAGGTTGGCAATCAGAGGCAGGGAATCAGAGGCGGGGAATCAGAGGCAGGGAATCAGAGGCAGGGAATCAGATATGGGGAATCAGAGGCGGGGAATCAGAGGCGGGGAAACAGAGGCGGTGAATCAGATATTGGGAATCAGAGGTGGCGAATCAGAGGTAGAGAATCAGAGATGGGGAAGCAGAGGTGGGGAATCAGATGTGATGAATTAGAGATGGGGAATCAGAGGCGGGGTATCAGAGGTGCCAATCAGAGGCGGGGAAACAGAGGCGGGGAATCAGATATGGTGAAACAGAGGCGGGGAGTCAGAGGCAGGGAAACAGAGGCGGGGAATCAGATATGGGGAATCAGAGGTGGGGAATTAGAGGTTGCGAATCAGAGGCAGGGAATCAGAGGCGGGGAATGAGAGGCGGGGAATCAGGTGCAGGGAATCGGAGGTGCGGAATCAGAGATGGGGAATCAGAGGTGGGGAATCAGAGGTGGTGAATCAGAGATGGGGAATCAGAGGCGGGGAATCAGAGGCAGGGAATCAGAGGCGTGGAATTAGATATGGGGAAACAGAGGCGGGGAATCAGAGGCGGGGAAACAGAGGCGGGGAATCAGATATGGGGAATCAGAGGTGGGGATTCAGAGGCAGGGAATCAGATGTGCAGAATCAGAGATGGGGAATCAGAGGCGGGGAATGAGATATGGGGAATCAGAGGCGGCGAATCAGAGGCGGGGATACAGAGGCGGGGAATCTGATATGGGGAATCAGAGGTGGGGAATAAGAGGCCAGGAATCAGAAGGCAGGAATCAGAGGCCGGGAATCAGAGGTGGGGAATCAGAGGCCGGGAATCAGAGATGGGTGATCAGAGGTGGTGAATCAGAGATGGGGAATCAGAGGAAGGGACTCAGAGGCGGGGAATCAGATGCGGGGAATCAGTGGCGGGGAATCAGAGCTCAGGAATCAGTGTCGGGGAATCAGAGATGGCGAATCAGAGGCGGGGAATCAGAGATAGGGAATCAGAGGTGGGGAATCAGAGGCGGGGAAACAGAGGCGGGGAGTCAGATATGGGGAATCAAAGGCGGGGAATCAGAGGCGGGGAAACAGAGGCGGTGAATCAGATATGGGGAATCAGAGGTGGCGAATCTGAGGTAGAGAATCAGAGATGGGGAAGCAGAGGTGGGGAATCAGATGTGATGAATTAGAGATGGGGAATCAGAGGCGGGGTATCAGAGGCAGCCAATCAGAGGCGGGGAAACAGAGGCGGGGAATCAGATATGGGGAATCAGAGGTGGGGAATCAGGGGCGGGGAATCAGAGGCGGGGAATCAGAGGCGGGGAATCAGAGGCAGGGAATCGGAGGTGCGGAATCAGAGGTGGTGAATCAGAGATGGGGAATCATAGGCGGGGAATCAGAGCTGGGGAATCAGAGGCGGGGAATCAGAGGCGGGGAATCAGAGGAGTGGAATCAGATATGGGGAAACAGAGGCCGGGAATCAGAGGCAGGGAAACAGAGGCGGGGAATCAGATATGGGGAATCAGAGGTGGGGAATAAGAGGTTGCGAATCAGAGGCAGGGAATCAGAGGCGGGGAATCAGAGGCGGGGAATCAGAGGCAGGGAATCGGATGTGCGGAATCAGAGATGGGGAATCAGAGGTGGGGATTCAGAGGTGGTGAATCAGAGAAGGGGAATCAGAGGCGGGGAATCAGAGGCAGGGAATCAGACGCAGGGAATCAGAGGCGGGGAATCATAGCTGACGAATTAGAGGAGGGGAATCAGAGTTGGGGAATCAGAGGCGGGGAATCAGATATGGGGAAACTGAGGCGGGGAATCAGAGGCGGGGAAACAGAGGCGGGGAATCAGATATGGGGATTCAGAGGTGGGGAATCAGAGGTTGGGAATCAGAGGCAGGGAATCAGAGGCGGGGAATCAGAGGCAGGGAATCAGATGCGGGGAATCAGAGGCGGGGAATCAGAGTTAGGGAATCAGAGGCGTGGAATTAGATATGGGGAAACAGAGGCGGGGAATCAGAGGCGTGGAAACAGAGGCGGGGAATCAGATATGGGGAATCAGAGGTGGGGAATCAGAGGCAGGGAATCAGATGTGCAGAATCAGAGATGGGGAATCAGAGGCGGGGAATGAGATATGGGGAATCAGAGGCGGGGAATCAGAGGCGGGGATACAGAGGCGGGGAATCTGATATGGGGAATCAGAGGTGGTGAATCAAAGGCGGTGAATCAGAGATGGAGAATCAGACGCGGGGAATCAGAGGCAGGGAATAAAACACGGGGAATCAGAGGCGGGGAATCAGAGCTGGGGAATCAGAGGCGGGGAATCAGAGTTGGGGAAGCAGAGGCTGGGAATCAGAGGCGGGGAAACAGAGGCGGGGAATCAGAGGCAGGGAAACAGCGGCGGGGAATCAGATATGGGGAATCAGAGGTGGGGAATCAGAGCTGGGGAATCAGAGGCGGGGAATCATAGTTGGGGAATCAGAGGCGGGGAATCAGATATAGGGAAACAGAGGCGGGGAATAAAACACGGGGAATCAGAGGCGGGGAATCAGAGCTGGGGAATCAGAGGCGGGGAATCAGAGTTGGGGAAGCAGAGGCTGGGAATCAGAGGCGAGGAAACAGAGGCGGGGAATCAGAGGCAGGGAAACAGAGGCGGGGAATCAGATATTGGGAATCAGAGGTGGGGAATCAGAGCTGGGGAATCAGAGGCGGGGAATCATAGTTGGGGAATCAGAGGCGGTGAATCAGATATAGGGAAACAGAGGCGGGGAATCAGAGGCGGGGAAACAGAGGCGGGGAATCAGATATGGGGAATCAGAGGTGGGGAATCATAGGTTGGCAATCAGAGGCAGGGAATCAAAGGCGGGGAATCAGAGGCAGGGAATCAGATGTGCGGAATCAGAGATGGGGAATCAGAGGCAGGGAATCAGATATGGGGAATCAGAGGCGGGGAATCAGAGGCACGGAAAAAGAGGCGGGGAATCAGAGGCGGGGAAACAGAGGCGGTGAATCAGATATGGGGAATCAGAGGTGGCGAATCAGAGGTAGAGAATCAGAGATGGGGAAGCAGAGGTGGGGAATCAGATGTGATGAATGAGAGATGGGGTATCAGAGGCGGGGTATCAGAGGCGGCCAATCAGAGGCGGGGAAACAGAGGCGGGGAATCAGATATGGGGAATCAGAGGTGGGGAATCAGGGGCGGGGAATCAGTGGCAGGGAATCAGAGGCCGGGAATCAAAGGCGGGGAATCAGAGCTGGGGAATCAGAGGCGGGGAATCAGGGTTGGGGAATCAGAGGCGGGGAATCAGATATAGGGAAACAGAGGCGGGGAAACAGAGGCGGGGAATCAGATATGGGGAAACAGAGGCGGGGAATCAGAGGCAGGGAAACAGAGGCGGGGAATCAGATATGGGGAATCAGAGGTGGGGAATTAGAGTTTGCGAATCAGAGGCAGGGAATCAGAGGCGGGGAATCAGAGGCAGGGAATCGGAGATGCGGAATCAGAGATGGGGAATCAGAGGTGGGGAATCAGAGGTGGTGATTCAGAGATGGGGAATCAGAGGCGGGGAATCAGAGGCAGGGAATCAGACACGGGGAATCAGAGGCGGGGAATCATAGCTGGCGAATCAGAGGAGGGGAATCAGAGGTGGGGAATCAGAGGCGGGGAATCAGATATGGGGAATCAGAGGTGTGGAATCAGAGGCGGGGAAACAGAGGCCGGGAATCAGATATGTTGTATCAGAGGTGGGGAATCAGAGGCGGGAAATCAGAGCTGGGGAATCAGAGGCGGGGAATCCGAGTTGGGGAATCAGAGTCCGGGAATCAGAGATGGGGAATCAGAGGCGGGGAATCAAATATGGGGAATCAGACGCGGGGAATCAGAGGCGGGGAAACAGAGGCGGTGAATCAGATATGGGAAATCAGAGGTGGCGAATCAGAGGTAGAGAATCAGAGATGGGGAAGCAGAGGTGGGGAATCAGATGTGATTAATTAGAGATGGGGAATCAGAGGCGGGGTATCAGAGGCGGCCAATCAGAGGCGGGGAAACAGAGGCGGGGAATCAGATATGTGGAATCAGAGGTGGGGAATCAGTGTCAGGGATTCAGAGGCCGGGAATCAGATGCGGGGAATCAGAGCTGGGGAATAAGAGGCGGGGAATCAGAGTTGGGGAATCAGAGGAGGGGAATCAGATATGGGGAAACAGAGGCCGGGAATCAGAGGCAGGGAAACAGAGGTGGGGAATCAGATATGGGGAATCAGATGTGGGGAATTAGTGGTTGCGAATCAGAGGCAGGGAGTCAGAGGCGGGGAATCAGAGGCAGGGAATCAGATGTGCAGAATCAGAGATGGGGAATCAGAGGCAGGGAATCAGCGGCGGGGAATATCAGAGGCCGGGAATCAGAGGCCATGAATGAGAGGCCGGGAATCAGAGGGCAGGAATCAGAGACCGGGAATCAGAGGTGGGGAATCAGAGGCCGGGAATTAGAGATGGGGAATAAGAGGTGGGGAATCAGCGGTGGTGAATCAGACGCGGGGATTCAGAGGTTGTAATTCAGAGATGGGGAATCAGAGGCGGGGAATCAGAGGCGCGGAAACAGAGGTGGGGAATCAGATATGAGGAATCAGAGGTGGGGAATAAGAGGCCAGGAATCAGAAGGCAGGAATCAGAGGCCGGGAATCAGAGGTGGGGAATCAGAGGCCGGGAATCAGAGTCGGGGAATCAGAGCTGGGGAATCAGAGGCGGGGAATCAGAGTTGGGGAAGCAAAGGCTGGGAATCAGAGGCGGGGAAACAGAGGCGGGGAATCAGAGGCAGGGAAACAGAGGCGGGGAATCAGATATGGGGAATCAGAGGTGGGGAATCAGAGCTGGGGAAAGAGGCGGGGAATCATAGTTGGGGAATCAGAGGCGGGGAATCAGATATAGGGAAACAGAGGCGGGGAATCAGAGGCGGGGAAACAGAGGCGGGGAATCAGATATGGGGAATCAGAGGTGGGGAATCAGAGGTTGGCAATCAGAGGCAGGGAATCAGAGGCGGGGAATCAGAGGCAGGGAATCAGAGGCAGGGAATCAGATATGGGGAATCAGAGGCGGGGAATCAGAGGCGGGGAAACAGAGGCGGTGAATCAGATATTGGGAATCAGAGGTGGCGAATCAGAGGTAGAGAATCAGAGATGGGGAAGCAGAGGTGGGGAATCAGATGTGATGAATTAGAGATGGGGAATCAGAGGCGAGGTATCAGAGGTGCCAATCAGAGGCGGGGAAACAGAGGCGGGGAATCAGATATGGTGAAACAGAGGCGGGGAGTCAGAGGCAGGGAAACAGAGGCGGGGAATCAGATATGGGGAATCAGAGGTGGGGAATTAGAGGTTGCGAATCAGAGGCAGGGAATCAGAGGCGGGGAATGAGAGGCGGGGAATCAGATGCAGGGAATCGGAGGTGCGGAATCAGAGATGGGGAATCAGAGGTGGGGAATCAGAGGTGGTGAATCAGAGATGGGGAATCAGAGGCGGGGAATCAGAGGCAGGGAATCAGAGGCGTGGAATTAGATATGGGGAAACAGAGGCGGGGAATCAGAGGCGGGGAAACAGAGGCGGGGAATCAGATATGGGGAATCAGAGGTGGGGATTCAGAGGCAGGGAATCAGATGTGCAGAATCAGAGATGGGGAATCAGAGGCGGGGAATGAGATATGGGGAATCAGAGGCGGCGAATCAGAGGCGGGGATACAGAGGCGGGGAATCTGATATGGGGAATCAGAGGTGGGGAATAAGAGGCCAGGAATCAGAAGGCAGGAATCAGAGGCCGGGAATCAGAGGTGGGGAATCAGAGGCCGGGAATCAGAGATGGGTGATCAGAGGTGGTGAATCAGAGATGGGGAATCAGAGGAAGGGACTCAGAGGCGGGGAATCAGATGCGGGGAATCAGTGGCGGGGAATCAGAGCTCAGGAATCAGTGTCGGGGAATCAGAGATGGCGAATCAGAGGCGGGGAATCAGAGATAGGGAATCAGAGGTGGGGAATCAGAGGCGGGGAAACAGAGGCGGGGAGTCAGATATGGGGAATCAAAGGCGGGGAATCAGAGGCGGGGAAACAGAGGCGGTGAATCAGATATGGGGAATCAGAGGTGGCGAATCTGAGGTAGAGAATCAGAGATGGGGAAGCAGAGGTGGGGAATCAGATGTGATGAATTAGAGATGGGGAATCAGAGGCGGGGTATCAGAGGCAGCCAATCAGAGGCGGGGAAACAGAGGCGGGGAATCAGATATGGGGAATCAGAGGTGGGGAATCAGGGGCGGGGAATCAGAGGCGGGGAATCAGAGGCGGGGAATCAGAGGCAGGGAATCGGAGGTGCGGAATCAGAGGTGGTGAATCAGAGATGGGGAATCATAGGCGGGGAATCAGAGCTGGGGAATCAGAGGCGGGGAATCAGAGGCGGGGAATCAGAGGAGTGGAATCAGATATGGGGAAACAGAGGCCGGGAATCAGAGGCAGGGAAACAGAGGCGGGGAATCAGATATGGGGAATCAGAGGTGGGGAATAAGAGGTTGCGAATCAGAGGCAGGGAATCAGAGGCGGGGAATCAGAGGCGGGGAATCAGAGGCAGGGAATCGGATGTGCGGAATCAGAGATGGGGAATCAGAGGTGGGGATTCAGAGGTGGTGAATCAGAGAAGGGGAATCAGAGGCGGGGAATCAGAGGCAGGGAATCAGACGCAGGGAATCAGAGGCGGGGAATCATAGCTGGCGAATTAGAGGAGGGGAATCAGAGTTGGGGAATCAGAGGCGGGGAATCAGATATGGGGAAACTGAGGCGGGGAATCAGAGGCGGGGAAACAGAGGCGGGGAATCAGATATGGGGATTCAGAGGTGGGGAATCAGAGGTTGGGAATCAGAGGCAGGGAATCAGAGGCGGGGAATCAGAGGCAGGGAATCAGATGCGGGGAATCAGAGGCGGGGAATCAGAGTTAGGGAATCAGAGGCGTGGAATTAGATATGGGGAAACAGAGGCGGGGAATCAGAGGCGTGGAAACAGAGGCGGGGAATCAGATATGGGGAATCAGAGGTGGGGAATCAGAGGCAGGGAATCAGATGTGCAGAATCAGAGATGGGGAATCAGAGGCGGGGAATGAGATATGGGGAATCAGAGGCGGGGAATCAGAGGCGGGGATACAGAGGCGGGGAATCTGATATGGGGAATCAGAGGTGGTGAATCAAAGGCGGTGAATCAGAGATGGAGAATCAGACGCGGGGAATCAGAGGCAGGGAATAAAACACGGGGAATCAGAGGCGGGGAATCAGAGCTGGGGAATCAGAGGCGGGGAATCAGAGTTGGGGAAGCAGAGGCTGGGAATCAGAGGCGGGGAAACAGAGGCGGGGAATCAGAGGCAGGGAAACAGCGGCGGGGAATCAGATATGGGGAATCAGAGGTGGGGAATCAGAGCTGGGGAATCAGAGGCGGGGAATCATAGTTGGGGAATCAGAGGCGGGGAATCAGATATAGGGAAACAGAGGCGGGGAATCAGAGGCGGGGAAACAGAGGCGGGGAATCAGATATGGGGAATCAGAGGTGGGGAATCAGAGGTTGGCAATCAGAGGCAGGGAATCAGAGGCGGGGAATCAGAGGCAGGGAATCAGAGGCAGGGAATCAGATATGGGGAATCAGAGGCGGGGAATCAGAGGCGGGGAAACAGAGGCGGTGAATCAGATATTGGGAATCAGAGGTGGCGAATCAGAGGTAGAGAATCAGAGATGGGGAAGCAGAGGTGGGGAATCAGATGTGATGAATTAAAGATGGGGAATCAGAGGCGGGGTATCAGAGGTGCCAATCAGAGGCGGGGAAAAAGAGGCGGGGAATCAGATATGGTGAAACAGAGGCGGGGAATCAGAGGCAGGGAAACAGAGGCGGGGAATCAGATATGGGGAATCAGAGGTGGGGAATTAGAGGTTGCGAATCAGAGGCAGGGAATCAGAGGCGGGGAATGAGAGGCGGGGAATCAGATGCAGGGAATCGGAGGTGCGGAATCAGAGATGAGGAATCAGAGGTGGGGAATCAGAGGTGGTGAATCAGAGATGGGGAATCAGAGGCGGGGAATCAGAGGCAGGGAATCAGAGGCGTGGAATTAGATATGGGGAAACAGAGGCGGGGAATCAGAGGCGGGGAAACAGAGGCGGGGAATCAGATATGGGGAATCAGAGGTGGGGATTCAGAGGCAGGGAATCAGATGTGCAGAATCAGAGATGGGGAATCAGAGGCGGGGAATGAGATATGGGGAATCAGAGGCGGCGAATCAGAGGCGGGGATACAGAGGCGGGGAATCTGATATGGGGAATCAGAGGTGGCAAATCAAAGGCGGTGGATCAGAGATGGAGAATCAGACGCGGGGAATCAGAGGCAGGGAATAAAACACGGGAAATCAGAGGCGGGGAATATGAGGCGGGGAATCAGAGCTGGGGAATCAGAGGCGGGGAATCAGAGTTGGGGAAGCAGAGGCTGGGAATCAGAGGCGGGGAAACAGAGGCGGGGAATCAGAGGCAGGGAAACAGAGGCGGGGAATCAGATATTGGGAATCAGAGGTGGGGAATCAGAGCTGGGGAATCAGAGGCGGGGAATCATAGTTGGGGAATCAGAGGCGGGGAATCAGATATAGGGAAACAGAGGCGGGGAATCAGAGGCGGGGAAACAGAGGCGGGGAATCAGATATGGGGAATCAGAGGTGGGGAATCAGAGGTGGGGAATTAGTGGTTGCGAATCTGAGGCAGGGAATCAGAGGCGGGGAATCAAAGGCGGGGAATCAGAGGCAGGGAATCGGATGTGCGGAATCAGAGATGGGGAATCAGAGGTGGGGAATCAGAGGTGGTGAATCAGAGAAGGGGAATCAGAGGCGGGGAATCAGAGGCAGGGAATCAGATATGGGGAAACAGAGGCGGAGAATCAGAGGCGGGGAAACAGAGACGGGGAATCAGATATGGGGATTCAGAGGTGGGGAATCAGAGGTTGGGAATCAGAGGCAGGGAATCAGAGTTGGGGAATCAGAGGTGGGGAATCAGATATGGGGAAACAGAGGCGGGGAATCAGAGGCAGGGAAACAGAGGCGGGGAATCAGATATGGGGAATCAGAGGTGGGGAAACAGAGGTTGGCAATCAGAGGCAGGGAATCAGAGGCGGGGAATCAGAGGCAGGGAATCAGATGTGCAGAATCAGAGATGGGGAATCAGACGCGGGGATTCAGAGGTTGTAATTCAGAGATGGGGAATCAGAGGCGGGGAATCAGAGGCGCGGAAACAGAGGTGGGGAATCAGATATGGGGAATCAGAGGTGGGGAATAAGAGGCCAGGAATCAGAAGGCATGAATCAGAGGCCGGGAATCAGAGGTGGGGAATCAGAGGCCGGGAATCAGAGATGGGGAATCAGAGGTGGTGAATCAGAGATGGGGAATCAGAGGAAGGGACTCAGAGGCGGGGAATCAGATGCGGGGAATCAGTGGCGGGGAATCAGAGCTCAGGAATCAGAGTCGGGGAATCAGAGATGGTGAATCAGAGGCGGGGAATCAGAGATAGGGAATCAGAGGTGGGGAATCAGAGGCGGGGAAACAGAGGCGGGGAGTCAGATATGGGGAATCAGAGGCGGGGTATCAGAGGCGGGGAAACAGAGGCGGTGAATCAGATATGGGGAATCAGAGGTGTCGAATCAGAGGTAGAGAATCAGAGATGGGGAAGCAGAGGTGGGGAATCAGATGTGATGAATTAGAGATGGGGAATCAGAGGCGGGGTATCAGAGGCGGCCAATCAGAGGCGGGGAAACAGAGGCTGGGAATCAGATATGGGGAATCAGAGGTGGGGAATCAGGGGCGGGGAATCAGTGGCAGGGAATCAGAGGCCGGGAATCAAAGGCAGGGAATCAGAGCTGGGGAATCAGAGGCGGGGAATCAGAGTTGGGGAATCAGAGGAGGGGAATCAGATATGGGGAAACAGAGGCCGGGAATCAGAGGCAGGGAAACAGAGGCGGGGAATCAGATATGGGGAATCAGAGGTGGGGAATTAGAGGTTGCGAATCAGAGGCAGGGAATCAGAGGCGGGGAATCAGAGGCGGGGAATCAGAGGCAGGGAATCGGATGTGCGGAATCAGAGATGGGGAATAAGAGTTGGGGATTCAGAGGTGGTGAATCAGAGAAGGGGAATCAGAGGCGGGGAATCAGAGGCAGGGAATCAGACGCAGGGAATCAGAGGCGGGGAATCATAGCTGGCGAATTAGAGGAGGGGAATCACAGTTGGGGAATCAGAGGCGGGGAATCAGATATGGGGAAACAGAGGCGGGGATTCAGAGGCGGGGAAACAGAGGCGGGGAATCAGATATGGGGATTCAGAGGTGGGGATTCAGAGGTTGGGAATCAGAGGCAGGGAATCAGAGGCGGGGAATCAGAGGCAGGGAATCAGATGCGGGGAATGAGAGGCGGGGAAACAGAGCTGGGGAATCAGAGGCGGGGAATCAGAGTTGGGGAATCAGAGGCGTGGAATTAGATATGGGGAAACAGAGGCGGGGAATCAGAGGTGGGGAAACAGAGGCGGGTAATCAGATATGGGGAATCAGAGGTGGGGATTCAGAGGCGGGGAATGAGATATGGGGAATCAGAGGCGGGGAATCAGAGGCGGGGAATCATAGCTGGCGAATCAGAGGCGGGGAATCAGAGTTGGGGAATCAGAGTCCGGGAATCAGAGATGGGGAATCAGAGGCGGGGCATCAAATATGGGGAATCAGAGGCGGGGAATCAGAGGCGGGGAAACAGAGGTGGTGAATCAGATATGGGGAATCAGAGGTGGCGAATCTGAGGTTGAGAATCAGAGATGGGGAAGCAGAGGTGGGGAATCAGATGTGATGAATTAGAGATGGGGAATCAGAGGCGGGGTATCAGAGGCGGCCAATCAGAGGCGGGGAAACAGAGGCGGGGAATCAGATATGGGGAATCAGAGGTGGGGAATCAGGGGCGGGGAATCAGTGGCAGGGATTCAGAGGCCGGGAATCAGAGGCGGGGAATCAGAGCTGGGGAATCAGAGGCGGGGAATCAGAGTTGGGGAATCAGATGAGGGGAATCAGATATGGGGAAACAGAGGCCGGGAATCAGAGGCAGGGAAACAGAGCGGGGAATCAGATATGGGGAATCAGAGTTGGGGAATTAGTGGTTGCGAATCAGAGGCAGGGAATCAGAGGCGGGGAATCAGAGGCGGGGAATCAGAGGCAGGGAATCGGATGTGCGGAATCAGAGATGGGGAATAAGAGGTGGGGAATCAGAGGTGTTGAATCAGAGAAGGGGAATCAGAGGCGGGGAATCAGAGGCAGGGAATCAGATGCAGGGAATCAGAGGCGGGGAATCATGGCTGGCGAATTAGAGGAGGGGAATCAGAGTTGGGGAATCAGAGGCGGGGAATCAGATATGGGGAAACAGAGGCGGGGAATCAGAGGCGGGGAATCAGAGGCAGGGAATCAGACGCAGGGAATCAGAGGCGGGGAATCATGGCTGGCGAATTAGAGGAGGGGAATCAGAGTTGGGGAATCAGAGGCGGGGAATTAGATATGGGGAAACTGAAGCGGGGAATCAGAGGCGGGAAAACAGAGGCGGGGAATCAGATATGCGGATTCAGAGGTGGGGAATCAGAGGTTGGGAATCAGAGGCAGGGAATCAGAGGCGGGGAATCAGAGGCAGGGAATCAGATGCGGGGAATCAGAGGCGGGGAATCAGAGCTGGGGAATCAGAGGCGGGGAATCAGAGTTGGGGAATCAGAGGCATGGAATTAGATATGGGGAAACAGAGGTGGGGAATCAGAGGCAGGAAATCAGATGTGTGGAATCAGAGATGGGGAATCAGAGGCGGGGAATGAGATATGGGGAATCAGAGGCGGGGTATCAGAGGCGGGGATACAGAGGCGGGGAAACAGAGGCGGAGAATCGGAGGCGGGGAATCAGAGATGGGGAATCAGAGGAGGGGAATCAGATATGGGGAAACAGAGGCCGGGAATCAGAGGCAGGGAAACAGAGGCGGGGAATCAGATATGGGGAATCAGAGGTGGGGAATTAGAGGTTGCGAATCAGAGGCAGGGAATCAGAGGCGGGGAATCAGAGGCAGGGAATCGGATGTGCGGAATCAGAGATGGGGAATCAGAGGTGGGGAATCAGAGATGGTGAATCAGAGAAGGGGAATCAAAGGCGGGGAATCAGAGGCAGGGAAACTGACGCAGGGAATCAGAGGCGGGGAATCATAGCTGGCGAATTCAAGGAGGGGAATCAGAGTTGGGGAATCAGAGGCGAGGAATCAGATATGGGGAAACAGAGGCGGGGAATCAGAGGTTGGGAATCAGAGGCAGGGAATCAGAGGCGGGGAATCAGAGGCAGGGAATCAGATGCAGGGAATCACAGGCGGGGAAACAGAGCTGGGGAATCAGAGGCGGGGAATCAGAGTTGGGGAATCAGAGGCGTGGAATTAGATATGGGGAAACAGAGGCGGGGAATCAGAGGCGGGTAAACAGAGGCGGGGAATCAGATATGGGGAATCAGAGGTGGGGAATCAGAGGCAGGGAATCAGATGTGCAGAATCAGAGATGGGGAATCAGAGGCGGGGAGTGAGATATGGGGAATCAGAGGCGGGGAATCAGAGGCAGGGATACAGAGGCGGGGATTCTGATATGGGGAATCAGAGGTGGCGAATCAAAGGCGGTGAATCAGAGATGGAGAATCAGACGCGGGGAATCAGAGGCAGGGAATAAAACACGGGGAATCAGAGGCGGGGAATCAGAGCTGGGGAATCAGAGGCGGGGAATCAGAGTTGTGGAAGCAGAGGCTGGGATTCAGAGGTGGGGAAACAGAGGCGGGGAATCAGAGGCAGGGAAACAGAGGCGGTGAATCAGATATGGGGAATCAGAGGTGGGGAATCAGAACTGGGGAATCAGAGGCGGGGAATCATAGTTGGGGAATCAGAGGCGTGGAATCAGATATAGGGAAACAGAGGCGGGGAATCAGAGGCGGGGAAACAGAGGCGGGGAATCAGATATGGGGAATCAGAGGTGGGGAATCAGAGGTTGGCAATCAGAGGCAGGGAATCAGAGGCGGGGAATCAGAGGCAGGGAATCAGATGTGCGGAATCAGAGATGGGGAATCAGAGGCAGGGAATCAGAGGCAGGGAATCAGATATGGGGAATCAGAGGCGGGGAAACAGAGGCGGTGAATCAGATATTGGGAATCAGAGGTGGCGATCAGAAGCAGAGAATCAGAGATGGGGAAGCAGAGGTGGGGAATCAGATGTGATGAATTAGAAATGGGGAATCAGGGGCGGGGTATCAGAGGTGCCAATCAGAGGCGGGGAAACAGAGGAGGGGCATAAGGTATGGGGAAACAGAGGCGGGGAATCAGAGGCAGGGAAACAGAGGCGGAGAATCAGATATGGGGAATCAGAGGTGGGGAATTGGAGGTTGCGAATCAGAGGCAGGGAATCAGAGGCGGGGAATCAGAGGCGGGGAATCAGAGGCAGGGAATCGGATGTGCGGAATCAGAGATGGGGAATCAGAGGTGGGGAATCAGAGGCGGGGATCAGAGGCAGGGAATCAGAAACGGGGAATCAGAGGCGGGGAATCATTGCTGGCGATTCAGAGGAGGGGAATCAGAGGTGGGGAATCAGAGGCGGGGAATCAGATATGGGGAATCAGAGGTGGGGAATCAGAGGCGGTGAAACAGAGGCCGGGAATCAGATATGTTGTATCAGAGGTGGGGAATCAGAGGCGGAAAATCAGAGCTGGGGAATCAGAGTCTGGGAATCAGAGATGGGGAATCAGAGGCGGGGAATCAAATATGGGGAATCAGAGGCGGGGAATAAGAGGCGGGGAATCAGAGGCGGTGAATCAGATATGGGGAATCAGAGGTGGCGAATCAGAGGTAGAGAATCAGAGATGTGGAAGCAGAGGTGGGGAATCAGATGTGATGAATTAGAGATGGGGAATCAGAGGCGGGGTATCAGAGGCGGCCAATCAGAGGCGGGGAAACAGAGGCGGGGAATCAGATATGGGGAATCAGAGGTGGGGAATCAGGGGCAGGGAATCAGTGGCAGGGAATCAGAGGCCGGGAATCAGAGGCGGGGAATCAGAGGTGGGGAATCAGAGGCGGGGCATCAGAGTTGGGGAATCAGAGGAGGGGAATCAGATATGGGGAAACAGAGGCCGGGAAACAGAGGCAGGGAAACAGAGGCGGGGAATCAGATATGGGGAATCAGAGGTGGGGAATTAGTGGTTGCGAATCTGAGGCAGGGAATCAGAGGCGGGGAATCAGAGGCGGGGAATCAGAGGCAGGGAATCGGATGTGCGGAATCAGAGATGGGGAATCAGAGGTGGGGAATCAGAGGTGGTGAATCAGAGAAGGGGAATCAGAGGCGGGGAATCAGAGGCAGGGAATCAGATATGGGGAAACAGAGGCGGAGAATCAGAGGCGGGGAAACAGAGACGGGGAATCAGATATGGGGATTCAGAGGTGGGGAATCAGAGGTTGGGAATCAGAGGCGGGGAATCAGAGTTGGGGAATCAGAGGTGGGGAATCAGATATGGGGAAACAGAGGCGGGTAATCAGAGGCGGGGAAACAGAGGCGGGGAATCAGATATGGGGAATCAGAGGTGGGGAATCAGAGGTTGGCAATCAGAGGCAGGGAATCAGAGGCGGGGAATCAGAGGCAGGGAATCAGATGTGCAGAATCAGAGATGGGGAATCAGAGGCAGGGAATCAGCGGCGGGGAAAATCAGAGGCCGGGAATCAGAGGCCAGGAATGAGAGGCCGGGAATCAGAGGGCAGGAATCAGAGTCTGGGAATCAGAGGTGGGGAATCAGAGGCCGGGAATTAGAGATGGGGAATAAGAGGTGGGGAATCAGCGGTGGTGAATCAGACGCGGGGATTCAGAAGTTGTAATTCAGAGATGGGGAATCAGAGGCGGGGAATCAGAGGCACGGAAACAGAGGTGGGGAATCAGATATGGGGAATCAGAGGTGGGGAATAAGACGCCAGGAATCAGAAGGCATGAATCAGAGGCCGGGAATCAGAGGTGGGGAATCAGAGGCCGGGAATCAGAGATGGGGAATCAGAGGTTGTGAATCAAAGATGGGGAATCAGAGGAAGGGACTCAGAGGCGGGTAATCAGATGCGGGGAATCAGTGGCGGGGAATCAGAGCTCAGGAATCAGAGTCGGGGAATCAGAGATGGCGAATCAGAGGCGGGGAATCAGAGATAGGGAATCAGAGGTGGGGAATCAGAGGCGGGGAAACAGAGGCGGGGAGTCAGATATGGGGAATCAGAGGCGGGGAATCAGAGGCGGGGAAACAGAGGCGGTGAATCAGATATGGGGAGTCAGAGGTGGCGAATCAGAGGTAGAGAATCAGAGATGGGGAAGCAGAGGTGGGGAATCAGATGTGATGAATTAGAGATGGGGAATCAGAGGCGGGGTATCAGAGGCGGCCAATCAGAGGCGGGGAAACAGAGGCTGGGAATCAGATATGGGGAATCAGAGGTGGGGAATCAGGGGCGGGGAATCAGTGGCAGGGAATCAGAGGCCGGGAATCAAAGGCGGGGAATCAGAGCTGGGGAATCAGAGGCGGGGAATCAGAGCTGGGGAATCAGAGGCGGGGAATCAGACGCAGGGAATCAGAGGCGGGGAATCAGATATGGGGAAACAGAGGCGGGGAATCAGAGGCGGGGAAACAGAGGCGGGGAATCAGATATGCGGATTCAGAGGTGGGGAATCAGAGGTTGGGAATCAGAGGCAGGGAATCAGAGGCGGGGAATCAGAGGCAGGGAATCAGATGCGGGGAATCAGAGGCGGGGAATCAGAGCTGGGGAATCAGAGGCGGGGAATCAGAGTTGGGGAATCAGAGGCATGGAATTAGATATGGGGAAACAAAGGCGGGGAATCAGAGGCGGGGAAACAGAGGCGGGGAATCAGATATGGGGAATCAGAGGTGGGGAGTCAGAGGCAGGGAATCAGATGTGTGGAATCAGAGATGGGGAATCAGAGGCGGGGAATGAGATATGGGGAATCAGAGGCGGGGATACAGAGGCGGGGAAACAGAGGCGGAGAATCAGAGGCGGGGAATCAGAGTTGGGGAATCAGAGGAGGGGAATCAGATATGGGGAAACAGAGGCCGGGAATCAGAGGCAGGGAAACAGAGGCGGGGAATCAGATATGGGGAATCAGAGGTGGGGAATTAGAGGTTGCGAATCAGAGGCAGGGAATCAGAGGCGGGGAATCAGAGGCGGGGAATCAGAGGCAGGGAATGGGATGTGCGGAATTAGAGATGGGGAATCAGAGGTGGGGAATCAGAGATGGTGAATCAGAGAAGGGGAATCAAAGGCGGGGAATCAGAGGCAGGGAATCTGACGCAGGGAATCAGAGGCGGGGAATCATAGCTGGCGAATTAAAGGAGGGGAATCAGAGTTGGGGAATCAGGGCGGGGAATCAGATATGGGGAAACAGAGGCGGGGAATCAAAGGCGGGGAATCAGAGCTGGGGAATCAGAGGCGGGGAATCAGAGCTGGGGAATCAGAGGCGGGGAATCAGATGCAGGGAATCAGAGGCGGGGAATCAGATATGGGGAAACAGAGGCCGGGAATCAGAGGCAGGGAAACAGAGCGGGGAATCAGATATGGGGAATCAGAGTTGGGGAATTAGTGGTTGCGAATCAGAGGCAGGGAATCAGAGGCGGGGAATCAGAGGCGGGGAATCAGAGGCAGGGAATCGGATGTGCGGAATCAGAGATGGGGAATAAGAGGTGGGGAATCAGAGGTGTTGAATCAGAGAAGGGGAATCAGAGGCGGGGAATCAGAGGCAGGGAATCAGACGCAGGGAATCAGAGGCGGGGAATCATGGCTGGCGAATTAGAGGAGGGGAATCAGAGTTGGGGAATCAGAGGCGGGGAATCAGATATGGGGAAACAGAGGCGGGGAATCAGAGGCGGGGAATCAGAGGCAGGGAATCAGACGCAGGGAATCAGAGGCGGGGAATCATGGCTGGCGAATTAGAGGAGGGGAATCAGAGTTGGGGAATCAGAGGCGGGGAATCAGATATGGGGAAACTGAAGCGGGGAATCAGAGGCGGGAAAACAGAGGCGGGGAATCAGATATGCGGATTCAGAGGTGGGGAATCAGAGGTTGGGAATCAGAGGCAGGGAATCAGAGGCGGGGAATCAGAGGCAGGGAATCAGATGCGGGGAATCAGAGGCGGGGAATCAGAGCTGGGGAATCAGAGGCGGGGAATCAGAGTTGGGGAATCAGAGGCATGGAATTAGATATGGGGAAACAGAGGTGGGGAATCAGAGGCAGGAAATCAGATGTGTGGAATCAGAGATGGGGAATCAGAGGCGGGGAATGAGATATGGGGAATCAGAGGCGGGGTATCAGAGGCGGGGATACAGAGGCGGGGAAACAGAGGCGGAGAATCGGAGGCGGGGAATCAGAGTTGGGGAATCAGAGGAGGGGAATCAGATATGGGGAAACAGAGGCCGGGAATCAGAGGCAGGGAAACAGAGGCGGGGAATCAGATATGGGGAATCAGAGGTGGGGAATTAGAGGTTGCGAATCAGAGGCAGGGAATCAGAGGCGGGGAATCAGAGGCAGGGAATCGGATGTGCGGAATCAGAGATGGGGAATCAGAGGTGGGGAATCAGAGATGGTGAATCAGAGAAGGGGAATCAAAGGCGGGGAATCAGAGGCAGGGAAACTGACGCAGGGAATCAGAGGCGGGGAATCATAGCTGGCGAATTCAAGGAGGGGAATCAGAGTTGGGGAATCAGAGGCGAGGAATCAGATATGGGGAAACAGAGGCGGGGAATCAGAGGTTGGGAATCAGAGGCAGGGAATCAGAGGCGGGGAATCAGAGGCAGGGAATCAGATGCAGGGAATCACAGGCGGGGAAACAGAGCTGGGGAATCAGAGGCGGGGAATCAGAGTTGGGGAATCAGAGGCGTGGAATTAGATATGGGGAAACAGAGGCGGGGAATCAGAGGCGGGTAAACAGAGGCGGGGAATCAGATATGGGGAATCAGAGGTGGGGAATCAGAGGCAGGGAATCAGATGTGCAGAATCAGAGATGGGGAATCAGAGGCGGGGAGTGAGATATGGGGAATCAGAGGCGGGGAATCAGAGGCAGGGATACAGAGGCGGGGATTCTGATATGGGGAATCAGAGGTGGCGAATCAAAGGCGGTGAATCAGAGATGGAGAATCAGACGCGGGGAATCAGAGGCAGGGAATAAAACACGGGGAATCAGAGGCGGGGAATCAGAGCGGGGGAATCAGAGGCGGGGAATCAGAGTTGTGGAAGCAGAGGCTGGGAATCAGAGGTGGGGAAACAGAGGCGGGGAATCAGAGGCAGGGAAACAGAGGCGGTGAATCAGATATGGGGAATCAGAGGTGGGGAATCAGAACTGGGGAATCAGAGGCGGGGAATCATAGTTGGGGAATCAGAGGCGTGGAATCAGATATAGGGAAACAGAGGCGGGGAATCAGAGGCGGGGAAACAGAGGCGGGGAATCAGATATGGGGAATCAGAGGTGGGGAATCAGAGGTTGGCAATCAGAGGCAGGGAATCAGAGGCGGGGAATCAGAGGCAGGGAATCAGATGTGCGGAATCAGAGATGGGGAATCAGAGGCAGGGAATCAGAGGCAGGGAATCAGATATGGGGAATCAGAGGCGGGGAAACAGAGGCGGTGAATCAGATATTGGGAATCAGAGGTGGCGATCAGAAGCAGAGAATCAGAGATGGGGAAGCAGAGGTGGGGAATCAGATGTGATGAATTAGAAATGGGGAATCAGGGGCGGGGTATCAGAGGTGCCAATCAGAGGCGGGGAAACAGAGGAGGGGAATAAGGTATGGGGAAACAGAGGCGGGGAATCAGAGGCAGGGAAACAGAGGCGGAGAATCAGATATGGGGAATCAGAGGTGGGGAATTGGAGGTTGCGAATCAGAGGCAGGGAATCAGAGGCGGGGAATCAGAGGCGGGGAATCAGAGGCAGGGAATCGGATGTGCGGAATCAGAGATGGGGAATCAGAGGTGGGGAATCAGAGGCGGGGATCAGAGGCAGGGAATCAGAAACGGGGAATCAGAGGCGGGGAATCATTGCTGGCGATTCAGAGGAGGGGAATCAGAGGTGGGGAATCAGAGGCGGGGAATCAGATATGGGGAATCAGAGGTGGGGAATCAGAGGCGGTGAAACAGAGGCCGGGAATCAGATATGTTGTATCAGAGGTGGGGAATCAGAGGCGGAAAATCAGAGCTGGGGAATCAGAGGCGGGGAATCAGAGTTGGGGAATCAGAGTCTGGGAATCAGAGATGGGGAATCAGAGGCGGGGAATCAAATATGGGGAATCAGAGGCGGGGAATAAGAGGCGGGGAATCAGAGGCGGTGAATCAGATATGGGGAATCAGAGGTGGCGAATCAGAGGTAGAGAATCAGAGATGTGGAAGCAGAGGTGGGGAATCAGATGTGATGAATTAGAGATGGGGAATCAGAGGCGGGGTATCAGAGGCGGCCAATCAGAGGCGGGGAAACAGAGGCGGGGAATCAGATATGGGGAATCAGAGGTGGGGAATCAGGGGCAGGGAATCAGTGGCAGGGAATCAGAGGCCGGGAATCAGAGGCGGGGAATCAGAGGTGGGGAATCAGAGGCGGGGCATCAGAGTTGGGGAATCAGAGGAGGGGAATCAGATATGGGGAAACAGAGGCCGGGAAACAGAGGCAGGGAAACAGAGGCGGGGAATCAGATATGGGGAATCAGAGGTGGGGAATTAGTGGTTGCGAATCTGAGGCAGGGAATCAGAGGCGGGGAATCAGAGGCGGGGAATCAGAGGCAGGGAATCGGATGTGCGGAATCAGAGATGGGGAATCAGAGGTGGGGAATCAGAGGTGGTGAATCAGAGAAGGGGAATCAGAGGCGGGGAATCAGAGGCAGGGAATCAGATATGGGGAAACAGAGGCGGAGAATCAGAGGCGGGGAAACAGAGACGGGGAATCAGATATGGGGATTCAGAGGTGGGGAATCAGAGGTTGGGAATCAGAGGCGGGGAATCAGAGTTGGGGAATCAGAGGTGGGGAATCAGATATGGGGAAACAGAGGCGGGTAATCAGAGGCGGGGAAACAGAGGCGGGGAATCAGATATGGGGAATCAGAGGTGGGGAATCAGAGGTTGGCAATCAGAGGCAGGGAATCAGAGGCGGGGAATCAGAGGCAGGGAATCAGATGTGCAGAATCAGAGATGGGGAATCAGAGGCAGGGAATCAGCGGCGGGGAAAATCAGAGGCCGGGAATCAGAGGCCAGGAATGAGAGGCCGGGAATCAGAGGGCAGGAATCAGAGTCTGGGAATCAGAGGTGGGGAATCAGAGGCCGGGAATTAGAGATGGGGAATAAGAGGTGGGGAATCAGCGGTGGTGAATCAGACGCGGGGATTCAGAAGTTGTAATTCAGAGATGGGGAATCAGAGGCGGGGAATCAGAGGCACGGAAACAGAGGTGGGGAATCAGATATGGGGAATCAGAGGTGGGGAATAAGACGCCAGGAATCAGAAGGCATGAATCAGAGGCCGGGAATCAGAGGTGGGGAATCAGAGGCCGGGAATCAGAGATGGGGAATCAGAGGTTGTGAATCAAAGATGGGGAATCAGAGGAAGGGACTCAGAGGCGGGTAATCAGATGCGGGGAATCAGTGGCGGGGAATCAGAGCTCAGGAATCAGAGTCGGGGAATCAGAGATGGCGAATCAGAGGCGGGGAATCAGAGATAGGGAATCAGAGGTGGGGAATCAGAGGCGGGGAAACAGAGGCGGGGAGTCAGATATGGGGAATCAGAGGCGGGGAATCAGAGGCGGGGAAACAGAGGCGGTGAATCAGATATGGGGAGTCAGAGGTGGCGAATCAGAGGTAGAGAATCAGAGATGGGGAAGCAGAGGTGGGGAATCAGATGTGATGAATTAGAGATGGGGAATCAGAGGCGGGGTATCAGAGGCGGCCAATCAGAGGCGGGGAAACAGAGGCTGGGAATCAGATATGGGGAATCAGAGGTGGGGAATCAGGGGCGGGGAATCAGTGGCAGGGAATCAGAGGCCGGGAATCAAAGGCGGGGAATCAGAGCTGGGGAATCAGAGGCGGGGAATCAGAGCTGGGGAATCAGAGGCGGGGAATCAGACGCAGGGAATCAGAGGCGGGGAATCAGATATGGGGAAACAGAGGCGGGGAATCAGAGGCGGGGAAACAGAGGCGGGGAATCAGATATGCGGATTCAGAGGTGGGGAATCAGAGGTTGGGAATCAGAGGCAGGGAATCAGAGGCGGGGAATCAGAGGCAGGGAATCAGATGCGGGGAATCAGAGGCGGGGAATCAGAGCTGGGGAATCAGAGGCGGGGAATCAGAGTTGGGGAATCAGAGGCATGGAATTAGATATGGGGAAACAAAGGCGGGGAATCAGAGGCGGGGAAACAGAGGCGGGGAATCAGATATGGGGAATCAGAGGTGGGGAGTCAGAGGCAGGGAATCAGATGTGTGGAATCAGAGATGGGGAATCAGAGGCGGGGAATGAGATATGGGGAATCAGAGGCGGGGATACAGAGGCGGGGAAACAGAGGCGGAGAATCAGAGGCGGGGAATCAGAGTTGGGGAATCAGAGGAGGGGAATCAGATATGGGGAAACAGAGGCCGGGAATCAGAGGCAGGGAAACAGAGGCGGGGAATCAGATATGGGGAATCAGAGGTGGGGAATTATAGGTTGCGAATCAGAGGCAGGGAATCAGAGGCGGGGAATCAGAGGCGGGGAATCAGAGGCAGGGAATGGGATATGCGGAATTAGAGATGGGGAATCAGAGGTGGGGAATCAGAGATGGTGAATCAGAGAAGGGGAATCAAAGGCGGGGAATCAGAGGCAGGGAATCTGACGCAGGGAATCAGAGGCGGGGAATCATAGCTGGCGAATTAAAGGAGGGGAATCAGAGTTGGGGAATCAGGGCGGGGAATCAGATATGGGGAAACAGAGGCGGGGAATCAGAGGCGGGGAAACAGAGGCGGGGAATCAGATATGGGGATTCTGAGGTGGGGAATCAGATGTTGGGAATCAGAGGCAGGGAATCAGAGGCGGGGAATCAGAGGCAGGGAATCAGATGCAGGGAATCACAGGCGGGGAAACAGAGCTGGGGAATCAGAGGCGGGGAATCAGAGTTGGGGAATCAGAGGCGTGGAATTAGATATGGGGAAACAGAGGCGGGGAATCAGAGGCGGGTAAACAGAGGCGGGGAATCAGATATGGTGAATCAGAGGTGGGGAATCAGAGGCAGGGAATCAGATGTGCAGAATCAGAGATGGGGAATCAGAGGCGGGGAATGAGATATGGGGAATCAGAGGCGGGGAATCAGAGGCAGGGATACAGAGGCGGGGATTCTGATATGGGGAATCAGAGGTGGCGAATCAAAGGCGGTGAATCAGAGATGGAGAATCAGACGATGGGAATCAGAGGCAGGGAATAAAACACGGGGAATCAGAGGCGGGGAATCAGAGCTGGGGAATCAGAGGCGGGGAATCAGAGTTGGGATAGCAGAGGCTGGGAATAAGACGCGGGGAAACAGAGGCGGGGAATCAGAGGCAGGGAAACAGAGGCGGGGAATCAGATATGGGGAATCAGAGGTGGGGAATCAGAACTGGGGAATCAGAGGCGGGGAATCATAGTTGGGGAATCAGAGGCGTGGAATCAGATATAGGGAAACAGAGGCGGAGAATCAGATATGGGGAATCAGAGGTGGGGAATTGGAGGTTGCGAATCAGAGGCAGGGAATCAGAGGCGGGGAATCAGAGGCGGGGAATCAGAGGCAGGGAATCGGATGTGCGGAATCAGAGATGGGGAATCAGAGGTGGGGAATCAGAGGCGGGGATCAGAGGCAGGGAATCAGAAACGGGGAATCAGAGGCGGGGAATCATTGCTGGCGATTCAGAGGAGGGGAATCAGAGGTGGGGAATCAGAGGCGGGGAATCATATATGGGGAATCAGAGGTGGGGAATCAGAGGCGGTGAAACAGAGGCCGGGAATCAGATATGTTGTATCAGAGGTGGGGAATCAGAGGCGGAAAATCAGAGCTGGGGAAACAGAGGCGGGGAAACAGAGGCGGGGAATCAGATATGGGGAATCAGAGGTGGGGAATCAGGGGCAGGGAATCAGTGGCAGGGAATCAGAGGCCGGGAATCAGAGGCGGGGAATCAGAGGTGGGGAATCAGAGGCGGGGCATCAGAGTTGGGGAATCAGAGGAGGGGAATCAGATATGGGGAAACAGAGGCCGGGAAACAGAGGCAGGGAAACAGAGGCGGGGAATCAGATATGGGGAATCAGAGGTGGGGAATTAGTGGTTGCGAATCTGAGGCAGGGAATCAGAGGCGGGGAATCAGAGGCGGGGAATCAGAGGCAGGGAATCGGATGTGCGGAATCAGAGATGGGGAATCAGAGGTGGGGAATCAGAGGTGGTGAATCAGAGAAGGGGAATCAGAGGCGGGGAATCAGAGGCAGGGAATCAGATATGGGGAAACAGAGGCGGAGAATCAGAGGCGGGGAAACAGAGACGGGGAATCAGATATGGGGATTCAGAGGTGGGGAATCAGAGGTTGGGAATCAGAGGCGGGGAATCAGAGTTGGGGAATCAGAGGTGGGGAATCAGATATGGGGAAACAGAGGCGGGTAATCAGAGGCGGGGAAACAGAGGCGGGGAATCAGATATGGGGAATCAGAGGTGGGGAATCAGAGGTTGGCAATCAGAGGCAGGGAATCAGAGGCGGGGAATCAGAGGCAGGGAATCAGATGTGCAGAATCAGAGATGGGGAATCAGAGGCAGGGAATCAGCGGCGGGGAAAATCAGAGGCCGGGAATCAGAGGCCAGGAATGAGAGGCCGGGAATCAGAGGGCAGGAATCAGAGTCTGGGAATCAGAGGTGGGGAATCAGAGGCCGGGAATTAGAGATGGGGAATAAGAGGTGGGGAATCAGCGGTGGTGAATCAGACGCGGGGATTCAGAAGTTGTAATTCAGAGATGGGGAATCAGAGGCGGGGAATCAGAGGCACGGAAACAGAGGTGGGGAATCAGATATGGGGAATCAGAGGTGGGGAATAAGACGCCAGGAATCAGAAGGCATGAATCAGAGGCCGGGAATCAGAGGTGGGGAATCAGAGGCCGGGAATCAGAGATGGGGAATCAGAGGTTGTGAATCAAAGATGGGGAATCAGAGGAAGGGACTCAGAGGCGGGTAATCAGATGCGGGGAATCAGTGGCGGGGAATCAGAGCTCAGGAATCAGAGTCGGGGAATCAGAGATGGCGAATCAGAGGCGGGGAATCAGAGATAGGGAATCAGAGGTGGGGAATCAGAGGCGGGGAAACAGAGGCGGGGAGTCAGATATGGGGAATCAGAGGCGGGGAATCAGAGGCGGGGAAACAGAGGCGGTGAATCAGATATGGGGAGTCAGAGGTGGCGAATCAGAGGTAGAGAATCAGAGATGGGGAAGCAGAGGTGGGGAATCAGATGTGATGAATTAGAGATGGGGAATCAGAGGCGGGGTATCAGAGGCGGCCAATCAGAGGCGGGGAAACAGAGGCTGGGAATCAGATATGGGGAATCAGAGGTGGGGAATCAGGGGCGGGGAATCAGTGGCAGGGAATCAGAGGCCGGGAATCAAAGGCGGGGAATCAGAGCTGGGGAATCAGAGGCGGGGAATCAGAGCTGGGGAATCAGAGGCGGGGAATCAGACGCAGGGAATCAGAGGCGGGGAATCATGGCTGGCGAATTAGAGGAGGGGAATCAGAGTTGGGGAATCAGAGGCGGGGAATCAGATATGGGGAAACAGAGGCGGGGAATCAGAGGCGGGGAAACAGAGGCGGGGAATCAGATATGCGGATTCAGAGGTGGGGAATCAGAGGTTGGGAATCAGAGGCAGGGAATCAGAGGCGGGGAATCAGAGGCAGGGAATCAGATGCGGGGAATCAGAGGCGGGGAATCAGAGCTGGGGAATCAGAGGCGGGGAATCAGAGTTGGGGAATCAGAGGCATGGAATTAGATATGGGGAAACAAAGGCGGGGAATCAGAGGCGGGGAAACAGAGGCGGGGAATCAGATATGGGGAATCAGAGGTGGGGAGTCAGAGGCAGGGAATCAGATGTGTGGAATCAGAGATGGGGAATCAGAGGCGGGGAATGAGATATGGGGAATCAGAGGCGGGGATACAGAGGCGGGGAAACAGAGGCGGAGAATCAGAGGCGGGGAATCAGAGTTGGGGAATCAGAGGAGGGGAATCAGATATGGGGAAACAGAGGCCGGGAATCAGAGGCAGGGAAACAGAGGCGGGGAATCAGATATGGGGAATCAGAGGTGGGGAATTAGAGGTTGCGAATCAGAGGCAGGGAATCAGAGGCGGGGAATCAGAGGCGGGGAATCAGAGGCAGGGAATGGGATGTGCGGAATTAGAGATGGGGAATCAGAGGTGGGGAATCAGAGATGGTGAATCAGAGAAGGGGAATCAAAGGCGGGGAATCAGAGGCAGGGAATCTGACGCAGGGAATCAGAGGCGGGGAATCATAGCTGGCGAATTAAAGGAGGGGAATCAGAGTTGGGGAATCAGGGCGGGGAATCAGATATGGGGAAACAGAGGCGGGGAATCAGAGGCGGGGAAACAGAGGCGGGGAATCAGATATGGGGATTCTGAGGTGGGGAATCAGATGTTGGGAATCAGAGGCAGGGAATCAGAGGCGGGGAATCAGAGGCAGGGAATCAGATGCAGGGAATCACAGGCGGGGAAACAGAGCTGGGGAATCAGAGGCGGGGAATCAGAGTTGGGGAATCAGAGGCGTGGAATTAGATATGGGGAAACAGAGGCGGGGAATCAGAGGCGGGTAAACAGAGGCGGGGAATCAGATATGGGGAATCAGAGGTGGGGAATCAGAGGCAGGGAATCAGATGTGCAGAATCAGAGATGGGGAATCAGAGGCGGGGAATGAGATATGGGGAATCAGAGGCGGGGAATCAGAGGCAGGGATACAGAGGCGGGGATTCTGATATGGGGAATCAGAGGTGGCGAATCAAAGGCGGTGAATCAGAGATGGAGAATCAGACGATGGGAATCAGAGGCAGGGAATAAAACACGGGGAATC
This sequence comes from Narcine bancroftii, assembly GCF_036971445.1. Lineage (NCBI taxonomy): Eukaryota > Metazoa > Chordata > Chondrichthyes > Torpediniformes > Narcinidae > Narcine > Narcine bancroftii. Next base: position 105,102,109 of record NC_091474.1, on the reverse strand, counting down.
AGAGGCGGGGAATCAGAGCTGGGGAATCAGAGGCGGGGAATCAGAGTTGGGATAGCAGAGGCTGGGAATAAGACGCGGGGAAACAGAGGCGGGGAATCAGAGGCAGGGAAACAGAGGCGGGGAATCAGATATGGGGAATCAGAGGTGGGGAATCAGAACTGGGGAATCAGAGGCGGGGAATCATAGTTGGGGAATCAGAGGCGTGGAATCAGATATAGGGAAACAGAGGCGGGGAATCAGAGGCGGGGAAACAGAGGCGGGGAATCAGATATGGGGAATCAGAGGTGGGGAATCAGAGGTTGGCAATCAGAGGCAGGGAATCAGAGGCGCGGAATCAGAGGCAGGGAATCAGATGTGCGGAATCAGAGATGGGGAATCAGAGGCAGCGAATCAGAGGCAGGGAATCAGATATGGGGAATCAGAGGCGGGGAAACAGAGGCGGTGAATCAGATATTGGGAATCAGAGGTGGCGATCAGAGGCAGGGAAACAGAGGCGGAGAATCTGATATGGGGAATCAGAGGTGGGGAATTGGAGGTTGCGAATCAGAGGCATAGAATCAGAGGCGGGGAATCAGAGGCGGGGAATCAGAGGCAGGGAATCGGATGTGCGGAATCAGAGATGGGGAATCAGAGGTGGGGAATCAGAGGTGGTGAATCAGAGATGGGGAATCAGAGGCGGGGAATCAGAGGCAGGGAATCAGAAACGGGGAATCAGAGGCGGGGAATCAGAGGCGGGGAATCAGATATGGGGAATCAGAGGTGGGGAATCAGAGGCGGTGAAACAGAGGCCGGGAATCAGATATGTTGTATCAGAGGTGGGGAATCAGAGGCGGGAAATCAGAGCTGGGGAATCAGAGGCGGGGAATCAGAGTTGGGGAATCAGAGTCTGGGAATCAGAGATGGGGAATCAGAGGCGGGGAATCAAATATGGGGAATCAGAGGCGGGGAATCAGAGGCGGGGAAACAGAGGCGGTGAATCAGATATGGGGAATCACAGGTGGCGAATCAGTGGTAGAGAATCAAAGATGTGGAAGCAGAGGTGGGGAATCAGATGTGATGAATTAGAGATGGGGAATCAGAGGCGGGGTATCAGAGGCGGCCAATCAGAGGCGGGGAAAAAGAGGCGGGGAATCAGATATGGGAAATCAGAGGTGGGGAATCAGGGGCAGGGAATCAGTGGCAGGGAATCAGAGGCCGGGAATCAGAGGCGGGGAATCAGAGGTGGGGAATCAGAGGCGGGGCATCAGAGTTGGGGAATCAGAGGAGGGGAATCAGATATGGGGAAACAGAGGCCGGGAAACAGAGGCAGGGAAACAGAGGCGGGGAATCAGATATGGGGAATCAGAGGTGGGGAATTAGTGGTTGCGAATCTGAGGCAGGGAATCAGAGGCGGGGAATCAGAGGCGGGGAATCAGAGGCAGGGAATCGGATGTGCGGAATCAGAGATGGGGAATCAGAGGTGGGGAATCAGAGGTGGTGAATCAGAGAAGGGGAATCAGAGGCGGGGAATCAGAGGCAGGGAATCAGATATGGGGAAACAGAGTCGGAGAATCAGAGGCGGGGAAACAGAGACGGGGAATCAGATATGGGGATTCAGAGGTGGGGAATCAGAGGTTGGGAATCAGAGGCGGGGAATCAGAGTTGGGGAATCAGAGGTGGGGAATCAGATATGGGGAAACAGAGGCGGGTAATCAGAGGCGGGGAAACAGAGGCGGGGAATCAGATATGGGGAATCAGAGGTGGGGAATCAGAGGTTGGCAATCAGAGGCAGGGGATCAGAGGCGGGGAATCAGAGGCAGGGAATCAGATGTGCAGAATCAGAGATGGGGAATCAGAGGCAGGGAATCAGCGGTGGGGAAAATCAGAGGCCGGGAATCAGAGGCCAGGAATGAGAGGCCGGGAATCAGAGGGCAGGAATCAGAGGCCGGGAATCAGAGGTGGGGAATCAGAGGCCGGGAATTAGAGATGGGGAATAAGAGGTGGGGAATCAGCGGTGGTGAATCAGACGCGGGGATTCAGAGGTTGTAATTCAGAGATGGGGAATCAGAGGCGGGGAATCAGAGGCGCGGAAACAGAGGTGGGGAATCAGATATGGGGAATCACAGGTGGGGAATAAGAGGCCAGGAATCAGAAGGCATGAATCAGAGGCCGGGAATCAGAGGTGGGGAATCAGAGGCCGGGAATCAGAGATGGGGAATCAGAGGTGGTGAATCAGAGATGGGGAATCAGAGGAAGGGACTCAGAGGCGGGTAATCAGATGCGGGGAATCAGTGGCGGGGAATCAGAGCTCAGGAATCAGAGTCGGGGAATCAGAGATGGCGAATCAGAGGCGGGGAATCAGAGATAGGGAATCAGAGGTGGGGAATCAGAGGCGGGGAAAAAGAGGCGGGGAGTCAGATATGGGGAATCAGAGGCGGGGAATCAGAGGCAGGGAAACAGAGGCGGTGAATCAGATATGGGGAATCAGAGGTGGCGAATCAGAGGTAGAGAATCAGAGATGGGGAAGCAGAGGTGGGGAATTAGATGTGATGAATTAGAGATGGGGAATCAGAGGCGGGGTATCAGAGGCGGCCAATCAGAGGCGGGGAAACAGAGGCTGGGAATCAGATATGGGGAATCAGAGGTGGGGAATCAGGGGCGGGGAATCAGTGGCAGGGAATCAGAGGCCGGGAATCAAAGGCGGGGAATCAGAGCTGGGGAATCAGAGGCGGGGAATCAGAGTTGGGGAATCAGAGGAGGGGAATCAGATATGGGGAAACAGAGGCCGGGAATCAGAGGCACGGAAACAGAGGCGGGGAATCAGATATGGGGAATCAGAGGTGGGGAATTAGAGGTTGCGAATCAGAGGCAGGGAATCAGAGGCGGGGAATCTGAGGCGGGGAATCAGAGGCAGGGAATCGGATGTGCGGAATCAGAGATGGGGAATCAGAGTTGGGGATTCAGAGGTGGTGAATCAGAGAAGGGGAATCAGAGGCTGGGAATCAGTGGCAGGGAATCAGACGCAGGGAATCAGAGGTGGGGAATCATAGCTGGCGAATTAGAGGAGGGGAATCAGAGTTGGGGAATCAGAGGCGGGGAATCAGATGCAGGGAATCAGAGGCGGGGAATCATAGCTGGCGAATTAGAGGAGGGGAATCACAGTTGGGGAATCAGAGGCGGGGAATCAGATATGGGGAAACAGAGGCGGGGATTCAGAGGCGGGGAAACAGAGGCGGGGAATCAGATATGGGGATTCAGAGGTGGGGATTCAGAGGTTGGGAATCAGAGGCAGGGAATCAGAGGCGGGGAATCAGAGGCAGGGAATCAGATGCGGGGAATCAGAGGCGGGGAAACATAGCTGGGGAATCAGAGGCGGGGAATCAGAGTTGGGGAATCAGAGGCGTGGAATTAGATATGGGGAAACAGAGGCGGGGAATCAGAGGTGGGGAAACAGAGGCGGGTAATCAGATATGGGGAATCAGAGGTGGGGATTCAGAGGCAGGGAATCAGATGTGCAGAATCAGAGATGGGGAATCAGAGGCGGGGAATGAGATATGTGGAATCAGAGGCGGGGAATCAGAGGCGGGGAATCATAGCTGGCGAATCAGAGGCGGGGAATCAGAGTTGGGGAATCAGAGTCCGGGAATCAGAGATGGGGAATCAGAGGCGGGGCATCAAATATGGGGAATCAGAGGCGGGGAATCAGAGGCGGGGAAACAGAGGTGGTGAATCAGATATGGGGAATCAGAGGTGGCGAATCAGAGGTTGAGAATCAGAGATGGGGAAGCAGAGGTGGGGAATCAGATGTGATGAATTAGAGATGGGGAATCAGAGGCGGGGTATCAGAGGCGGCCAATCAGAGGCGGGGAAACAGAGGCGGGGAATCAGATATGGGGAATCAGAGGTGGGGAATCAGGGGCGGGGAATCAGTGGCAGGGATTCAGAGGCCGGGAATCAGAGGCGGGGAATCAGAGCTGGGGAATCAGAGGCGGGGAATCAGAGTTGGGGAATCAGAGGAGGGGAATCAGATATGGGGAAACAGAGGCCGGGAATCAGAGGCAGGGAAACAGAGCGGGGAATCAGATATGGGGAATCAGAGTTGGGGAATTAGTGGTTGCGAATCAGAGGCAGGGAATCAGAGGCGGGGAATCAGAGGCGGGGAATCAGAGGCAGGGAATCGGATGTGCGGAATCAGAGATGGGGAATAAGAGGTGGGGAATCAGAGGTGTTGAATCAGAGAAGGGGAATCAGAGGCGGGGAATCAGAGGCAGGGAATCAGACGCAGGGAATCAGAGGCGGGGAATCATGGCTGGCGAATTAGAGGAGGGGAATCAGAGTTGGGGAATCAGAGGCGGGGAATCAGATATGGGGAAACAGAGGCGGGGAATCAGAGGCGGGGAATCAGAGGCAGGGAATCAGACGCAGGGAATCAGAGGCGGGGAATCATGGCTGGCGAATTAGAGGAGGGGAATCAGAGTTGGGGAATCAGAGGCGGGGAATCAGATATGGGGAAACTGAAGCGGGGAATCAGAGGCGGGAAAACAGAGGCGGGGAATCAGATATGCGGATTCAGAGGTGGGGAATCAGAGGTTGGGAATCAGAGGCAGGGAATCAGAGGCGGGGAATCAGAGGCAGGGAATCAGATGCGGGGAATCAGAGGCGGGGAATCAGAGCTGGGGAATCAGAGGCGGGGAATCAGAGTTGGGGAATCAGAGGCATGGAATTAGATATGGGGAAACAGAGGCGGGGAATCAGAGGCGGGGAAACAGAGGCGGGGAATCAGATATGGGGAATCAGAGGTGGGGAATCAGAGGCAGGGAATCAGATGTGTGGAATCAGAGATGGGGAATCAGAGGCGGGGAATGAGATATGGGGAATCAGAGGCGGGGTATCAGAGGCGGGGATACAGAGGCGGGGAAACAGAGGCGGAGAATCGGAGGCGGGGAATCAGAGTTGGGGAATCAGAGGAGGGGAATCAGATATGGGGAAACAGAGGCCGGGAATCAGAGGCAGGGAAACAGAGGCGGGGAATCAGATATGGGGAATCAGAGGTGGGGAATTAGAGGTTGCGAATCAGAGGCAGGGAATCAGAGGCGGGGAATCAGAGGCGGGGAATCAGAGGCAGGGAATCGGATGTGCGGATTCAGAGGTGGGGAATCAGAGGTTGGGAATCAGAGGCAGGGAATCAGAGGCGGGGAATCAGAGGCAGGGAATCAGATGCGGGGAATCAGAGGCGGGGAATCAGAGCTGGGGAATCAGAGGCGGGGAATCAGAGTTGGGGAATCAGAGGCATGGAATTAGATATGGGGAAACAGAGGCGGGGAATCAGAGGCGGGGAAACAGAGGCGGGGAATCAGATATGGGGAATCAGAGGTGGGGAATCAGAGGCAGGGAATCAGATGTGTGGAATCAGAGATGGGGAATCAGAGGCGGGGAATGAGATATGGGGAATCAGAGGCGGTGTATCAGAGGCGGGGATACAGAGGCGGGGAAACAGAGGCGGAGAATCGGAGGCGGGGAATCAGAGTTGGGGAATCAGAGGAGGGGAATCAGATATGGGGAAACAGAGGCCGGGAATCAGAGGCAGGGAAACAGAGGCGGGGAATCAGATATGGGGAATCAGAGGTGGGGAATTAGAGGTTGCGAATCAGAGGCAGGGAATCAGAGGCGGGGAATCAGAGGCGGGGAATCAGAGGCAGGGAATCGGATGTGCGGAATCAGAGATGGGGAATCAGAGGTGGGGAATCAGAGATGGTGAATCAGAGAAGGGGAATCAAAGGCGGGGAATCAGAGGCAGGGAAACTGACGCAGGGAATCAGAGGCGGGGAATCATAGCTGGCGAATTAAAGGAGGGGAATCAGAGTTGGGGAATCAGAGGCGAGGAATCAGATATGGGGAAACAGAGGCGGGGAATCAGAGGTTGGGAATCAGAGGCAGGGAATCAGAGGCGGGGAATCAGAGGCAGGGAATCAGATGCAGGGAATCACAGGCGGGGAAACAGAGCTGGGGAATCAGAGGCGGGGAATCAGAGTTGGGGAATCAGAGGCGTGGAATTAGATATGGGGAAACAGAGGCGGGGAATCAGAGGCGGGTAAACAGAGGCGGGGAATCAGATATGGGGAATCAGAGGTGGGGAATCAGAGGCAGGGAATCAGATGTGCAGAATCAGAGATGGGGAATCAGAGGCGGGGAATGAGATATGGGGAATCAGAGGCGGGGAATCAGAGGCAGGGATACAGAGGCGGGGATTCTGATATGGGGAATCAGAGGTGGCGAATCAAAGGCGGTGAATCAGAGATGGAGAATCAGACGCGGGGAATCAGAGGCAAGGAATAAAACACGGGGAATCAGAGGCGGGGAATCAGAGCTGGGGAATCAGAGGCGGGGAATCAGAGTTGGGGAAGCAGAGGCTGGGAATCAGAGGTGGGGAAACAGAGGCGGGGAATCAGAGGCAGGGAAACAGAGGCGGTGAATCAGATATGGGGAATCAGAGGTGGGGAATCAGAACTGGGGAATCAGAGGCGGGGAATCATAGTTGGGGAATCAGAGGCGTGGAATCAGATATAGGGAAACAGAGGCGGGGAATCAGAGGCGGGGAAACAGAGGCGGGGAATCAGATATGGGGAATCAGAGGTGGGGAATCAGAGGTTGGCAATCAGAGGCAGGGAATCAGAGGCGGGGAATCAGAGGCAGGGAATCAGATGTGCGGAATCAGAGATGGGGAATCAGAGGCAGGGAATCAGAGGCAGGGAATCAGATATGGGGAATCAGAGGCGGGGAAACAGAGGCGGTGAATCAGATATTGGGAATCAGAGGTGGCGATCAGAAGCAGAGAATCAGAGATGGGGAAGCAGAGGTGGGGAATCAGATGTGATGAATTAGAAATGGGGAATCAGGGGCGGGGTATCAGAGGTGCCAATCAGAGGCGGGGAAACAGAGGAGGGGAATAAGGTATGGGGAAACAGAGGCGGGGAATCAGAGGCAGGGAAACAGAGGCGGAGAATCAGATATGGGGAATCAGAGGTGGGGAATTAGAGGTTGCGAATCAGAGGCAGGGAATCAGAGGCGGGGAATCAGAGGCGGGGAATCAGAGGCAGGGAATGGGATGTGCGGAATTAGAGATGGGGAATCAGAGGTGGGGAATCAGAGATGGTGAATCAGAGAAGGGGAATCAAAGGCGGGGAATCAGAGGCAGGGAATCTGACGCAGGGAATCAGAGGCGGGGAATCATAGCTGGCGAATTAAAGGAGGGGAATCAGAGTTGGGGAATCAGGGCGGGGAATCAGATATGGGGAAACAGAGGCGGGGAATCAGAGGCGGGGAAACAGAGGCGGGGAATCAGATATGGGGATTCTGAGGTGGGGAATCAGATGTTGGGAATCAGGCAGGGAATCAGAGGCGGGGAATCAGAGGCAGGGAATCAGATGCAGGGAATCACAGGCGGGGAAACAGAGCTGGGGAATCAGAGGCGGGGAATCAGAGTTGGGGAATCAGAGGCGTGGAATTAGATATGGGGAAACAGAGGCGGGGAATCAGAGGCGGGTAAACAGAGGCGGGGAATCAGATATGGGGAATCAGAGGTGGGGAATCAGAGGCAGGGAATCAGATGTGCAGAATCAGAGATGGGGAATCAGAGGCGGGGAATGAGATATGGGGAATCAGAGGCGGGGAATCAGAGGCAGGGATACAGAGGCGGGGATTCTGATATGGGGAATCAGAGGTGGCGAATCAAAGGCGGTGAATCAGAGATGGAGAATCAGACGATGGGAATCAGAGGCAGGGAATAAAACACGGGGAATCAGAGGCGGGGAATCAGAGCTGGGGAATCAGAGGCGGGGAATCAGAGTTGGGATAGCAGAGGCTGGGAATAAGAGGCGGGGAAACAGAGGCGGGGAATCAGAGGCAGGGAAACAGAGGCGGGGAATCAGATATGGGGAATCAGAGGTGGGGAATCAGAACTGGGGAATCAGAGGCGGGGAATCATAGTTGGGGAATCAGAGGCGTGGAATCAGATATAGGGAAACAGAGGCGGGGAATCAGAGGCGGGGAAACAGAGGCGGGGAATCAGATATGGGGAATCAGAGGTGGGGAATCAGAGGTTGGCAATCAGAGGCAGGGAATCAGAGGCGCGGAATCAGAGGCAGGGAATCAGATGTGCGGAATCAGAGATGGGGAATCAGAGGCAGCGAATCAGAGGCAGGGAATCAGATATGGGGAATCAGAGGCGGGGAAACAGAGGCGGTGAATCAGATATTGGGAATCAGAGGTGGCGATCAGAGGCAGAGAATCAGAGATGGGGAAGCAGAGGTGGGGAATCAGATGTGATGAATTAGAAATGGGGAATCAGGGGCGGGGTATCAGAGGTGCCAATCAGAGGTGGGGAAACAGAGGAGGGGAATCAGATATGGGGAAACAGAGGCGGGGAATCAGAGGCAGGGAAACAGAGGCGGAGAATCTGATATGGGGAATCAGAGGTGGGGAATTGGAGGTTGCGAATCAGAGGCATAGAATCAGAGGCGGGGAATCAGAGGCGGGGAATCAGAGGCAGGGAATCGGATGTGCGGAATCAGAGATGGGGAATCAGAGGTGGGGAATCAGAGGTGGTGAATCAGAGATGGGGAATCAGAGGCGGGGAATCAGAGGCAGGGAATCAGAAACGGGGAATCAGAGGCGGGGAATCAGAGGCGGGGAATCAGATATGGGGAATCAGAGGTGGGGAATCAGAGGCGGTGAAACAGAGGCCGGGAATCAGATATGTTGTATCAGAGGTAGGGAATCAGAGGCGGGAAATCAGAGCTGGGGAATCAGAGGCGGGGAATCAGAGTTGGGGAATCAGAGTCTGGGAATCAGAGATGGGGAATCAGAGGCGGGGAATCAAATATGGGGAATCAGAGGCGGGGAATCAGAGGCGGGGAAACAGAGGCGGTGAATCAGATATGGGGAATCACAGGTGGCGAATCAGTGGTAGAGAATCAAAGATGTGGAAGCAGAGGTGGGGAATCAGATGTGATGAATTAGAGATGGGGAATCAGAGGCGGGGTATCAGAGGCGGCCAATCAGAGGCGGGGAAACAGAGGCGGGGAATCAGATGTGGGAAATCAGAGGTGGGGAATCAGGGGCAGGGAATCAGTGGCAGGGAATCAGAGGCCGGGAATCAGAGGCGGGGAATCAGAGGTGGGGAATCAGAGGCGGGGCATCAGAGTTGGGGAATCAGAGGAGGGGAATCAGATATGGGGAAACAGAGGCCGGGAAACAGAGGCAGGGAAACAGAGGCGGGGAATCAGATATGGGGAATCAGAGGTGGGGAATTAGTGGTTGCGAATCTGAGGCAGGGAATCAGAGGCGGGGAATCAGAGGCGGGGAATCAGAGGCAGGGAATCGGATGTGCGGAATCAGAGATGGGGAATCAGAGGTGGGGAATCAGAGGTGGTGAATCAGAGAAGGGGAATCAGAGGCGGGGAATCAGAGGCAGGGAATCAGATATGGGGAAACAGAGTCGGAGAATCAGAGGCGGGGAAACAGAGACGGGGAATCAGATATGGGGATTCAGAGGTGGGGAATCAGAGGTTGGGAATCAGAGGCGGGGAATCAGAGTTGGGGAATCAGAGGTGGGGAATCAGATATGGGGAAACAGAGGCGGGTAATCAGAGGCGGGGAAACAGAGGCGGGGAATCAGATATGGGGAATCAGAGGTGGGGAATCAGAGGTTGGCAATCAGAGGCAGGGGATCAGAGGCGGGGAATCAGAGGCAGGGAATCAGATGTGCAGAATCAGAGATGGGGAATCAGAGGCAGGGAATCAGCGGTGGGGAAAATCAGAGGCCGGGAATCAGAGGCCAGGAATGAGAGGCCGGGAATCAGAGGGCAGGAATCAGAGGCCGGGAATCAGAGGTGGGGAATCAGAGGCCGGGAATTAGAGATGGGGAATAAGAGGTGGGGAATCAGCGGTGGTGAATCAGACGCGGGGATTCAGAGGTTGTAATTCAGAGATGGGGAATCAGAGGCGGGGAATCAGAGGCGCGGAAACAGAGGTGGGGAATCAGATATGGGGAATCACAGGTGGGGAATAAGAGGCCAGGAATCAGAAGGCATGAATCAGAGGCCGGGAATCAGAGGTGGGGAATCAGAGGCCGGGAATCAGAGATGGGGAATCAGAGGTGGTGAATCAGAGATGGGGAATCAGAGGAAGGGACTCAGAGGCGGGTAATCAGATGCGGGGAATCAGTGGCGGGGAATCAGAGCTCAGGAATCAGAGTCGGGGAATCAGAGATGGCGAATCAGAGGCGGGGAATCAGAGATAGGGAATCAGAGGTGGGGAATCAGAGGCGGGGAAAAAGAGGCGGGGAGTCAGATATGGGGAATCAGAGGCGGGGAATCGGAGGCGGGGAAACAGAGGCGGTGAATCAGATATGGGGAATCAGAGGTGGCGAATCAGAGGTAGAGAATCAGAGATGGGGAAGCAGAGGTGGGGAATTAGATGTGATGAATTAGAGATGGGGAATCAGAGGCGGGGTATCAGAGGCGGCCAATCAGAGGCGGGGAAACAGAGGCTGGGAATCAGATATGGGGAATCAGAGGTGGGGAATCAGGGGCGGGGAATCAGTGGCAGGGAATCAGAGGCCGGGAATCAAAGGCGGGGAATCAGAGCTGGGGAATCAGAGGCGGGGAATCAGAGTTGGGGAATCAGAGGAGGGGAATCAGATATGGGGAAACAGAGGCCGGGAATCAGAGGCACGGAAAGAGAGGCGGGGAATCAGATATGGGGAATCAGAGGTGGGGAATTAGAGGTTGCGAATCAGAGGCAGGGAATCAGAGGCGGGGAATCTGAGGCGGGGAATCAGAGGCAGGGAATCGGATGTGCGGAATCAGAGATGGGGAATCAGAGTTGGGGATTCAGAGGTGGTGAATCAGAGAAGGGGAATCAGAGGCTGGGAATCAGTGGCAGGGAATCAGACGCAGGGAATCAGAGGCGGGGAATCATAGCTGGCGAATTAGAGGAGGGGAATCAGAGTTGGGGAATCAGAGGCGGGGAATCAGACGCAGGGAATCAGAGGCGGGGAATCATAGCTGGCGAATTAGAGGAGGGGAATCACAGTTGGGGAATCAGAGGCGGGGAATCAGATATGGGGAATCAGAGGTGGGGAATTAGAGGTTGCGAATCAGAGGCAGGGAATCAGAGGCGGGGAATCAGAGGCGGGGAATCAGAGGCAGGGAATCGGATGTGCGGAATCAGAGATGGGGAATCAGAGGTGGGGAATCAGAGATGGTGAATCAGAGAAGGGGAATCAAAGGCGGGGAATCAGAGGCAGGGAAACTGACGCAGGGAATCAGAGGCGGGGAATCATAGCTGGCGAATTAAAGGAGGGGAATCAGAGTTGGGGAATCAGAGGCGAGGAATCAGATATGGGGAAACAGAGGCGGGGAATCAGAGGTTGGGAATCAGAGGCAGGGAATCAGAGGCGGGGAATCAGAGGCAGGGAATCAGATGCAGGGAATCACAGGCGGGGAAACAGAGCTGGGGAATCAGAGGCGGGGAATCAGAGTTGGGGAATCAGAGGCGTGGAATTAGATATGGGGAAACAGAGGCGGGGAATCAGAGGCGGGTAAACAGAGGCGGGGAATCAGATATGGGGAATCAGAGGTGGGGAATCAGAGGCAGGGAATCAGATGTGCAGAATCAGAGATGGGGAATCAGAGGCGGGGAATGAGATATGGGGAATCAGAGGCGGGGAATCAGAGGCAGGGATACAGAGGCGGGGATTCTGATATGGGGAATCAGAGGTGGCGAATCAAAGGCGGTGAATCAGAGATGGAGAATCAGACGCGGGGAATCAGAGGCAGGGAATAAAACACGGGGAATCAGAGGCGGGGAATCAGAGCTGGGGAATCAGAGGCGGGGAATCAGAGTTGGGGAAGCAGAGGCTGGGAATCAGAGGTGGGGAAACAGAGGCGGGGAATCAGAGGCAGGGAAACAGAGGCGGTGAATCAGATATGGGGAATCAGAGGTGGGGAATCAGAACTGGGGAATCAGAGGCGGGGAATCATAGTTGGGGAATCAGAGGCGTGGAATCAGATATAGGGAAACAGAGGCGGGGAATCAGAGGCGGGGAAACAGAGGCGGGGAATCAGATATGGGGAATCAGAGGTGGGGAATCAGAGGTTGGCAATCAGAGGCAGGGAATCAGAGGCGGGGAATCAGAGGCAGGGAATCAGATGTGCGGAATCAGAGATGGGGAATCAGAGGCAGGGAATCAGAGGCAGGGAATCAGATATGGGGAATCAGAGGCGGGGAAACAGAGGCGGTGAATCAGATATTGGGAATCAGAGGTGGCGATCAGAAGCAGAGAATCAGAGATGGGGAAGCAGAGGTGGGGAATCAGATGTGATGAATTAGAAATGGGGAATCAGGGGCGGGGTATCAGAGGTGCCAATCAGAGGCGGGGAAACAGAGGAGGGGAATAAGGTATGGGGAAACAGAGGCGGGGAATCAGAGGCAGGGAAACAGAGGCGGAGAATCAGATATGGGGAATCAGAGGTGGGGAATTAGAGGTTGCGAATCAGAGGCAGGGAATCAGAGGCGGGGAATCAGAGGCGGGGAATCAGAGGCAGGGAATGGGATGTGCGGAATTAGAGATGGGGAATCAGAGGTGGGGAATCAGAGATGGTGAATCAGAGAAGGGGAATCAAAGGCGGGGAATCAGAGGCAGGGAATCTGACGCAGGGAATCAGAGGCGGGGAATCATAGCTGGCGAATTAAAGGAGGGGAATCAGAGTTGGGGAATCAGGGCGGGGAATCAGATATGGGGAAACAGAGGCGGGGAATCAGAGGCGGGGAAACAGAGGCGGGGAATCAGATATGGGGATTCTGAGGTGGGGAATCAGATGTTGGGAATCAGGCAGGGAATCAGAGGCGGGGAATCAGAGGCAGGGAATCAGATGCAGGGAATCACAGGCGGGGAAACAGAGCTGGGGAATCAGAGGCGGGGAATCAGAGTTGGGGAATCAGAGGCGTGGAATTAGATATGGGGAAACAGAGGCGGGGAATCAGAGGCGGGTAAACAGAGGCGGGGAATCAGATATGGGGAATCAGAGGTGGGGAATCAGAGGCAGGGAATCAGATGTGCAGAATCAGAGATGGGGAATCAGAGGCGGGGAATGAGATATGGGGAATCAGAGGCGGGGAATCAGAGGCAGGGATACAGAGGCGGGGATTCTGATATGGGGAATCAGAGGTGGCGAATCAAAGGCGGTGAATCAGAGATGGAGAATCAGACGATGGGAATCAGAGGCAGGGAATAAAACACGGGGAATCAGAGGCGGGGAATCAGAGCTGGGGAATCAGAGGCGGGGAATCAGAGTTGGGATAGCAGAGGCTGGGAATAAGAGGCGGGGAAACAGAGGCGGGGAATCAGAGGCAGGGAAACAGAGGCGGGGAATCAGATATGGGGAATCAGAGGTGGGGAATCAGAACTGGGGAATCAGAGGCGGGGAATCATAGTTGGGGAATCAGAGGCGTGGAATCAGATATAGGGAAACAGAGGCGGGGAATCAGAGGCGGGGAAACAGAGGCGGGGAATCAGATATGGGGAATCAGAGGTGGGGAATCAGAGGTTGGCAATCAGAGGCAGGGAATCAGAGGCGCGGAATCAGAGGCAGGGAATCAGATGTGCGGAATCAGAGATGGGGAATCAGAGGCAGCGAATCAGAGGCAGGGAATCAGATATGGGGAATCAGAGGCGGGGAAACAGAGGCGGTGAATCAGATATTGGGAATCAGAGGTGGCGATCAGAGGCAGAGAATCAGAGATGGGGAAGCAGAGGTGGGGAATCAGATGTGATGAATTAGAAATGGGGAATCAGGGGCGGGGTATCAGAGGTGCCAATCAGAGGTGGGGAAACAGAGGAGGGGAATCAGATATGGGGAAACAGAGGCGGGGAATCAGAGGCAGGGAAACAGAGGCGGAGAATCTGATATGGGGAATCAGAGGTGGGGAATTGGAGGTTGCGAATCAGAGGCATAGAATCAGAGGCGGGGAATCAGAGGCGGGGAATCAGAGGCAGGGAATCGGATGTGCGGAATCAGAGATGGGGAATCAGAGGTGGGGAATCAGAGGTGGTGAATCAGAGATGGGGAATCAGAGGCGGGGAATCAGAGGCAGGGAATCAGAAACGGGGAATCAGAGGCGGGGAATCAGAGGCGGGGAATCAGATATGGGGAATCAGAGGTGGGGAATCAGAGGCGGTGAAACAGAGGCCGGGAATCAGATATGTTGTATCAGAGGTAGGGAATCAGAGGCGGGAAATCAGAGCTGGGGAATCAGAGGCGGGGAATCAGAGTTGGGGAATCAGAGTCTGGGAATCAGAGATGGGGAATCAGAGGCGGGGAATCAAATATGGGGAATCAGAGGCGGGGAATCAGAGGCGGGGAAACAGAGGCGGTGAATCAGATATGGGGAATCACAGGTGGCGAATCAGTGGTAGAGAATCAAAGATGTGGAAGCAGAGGTGGGGAATCAGATGTGATGAATTAGAGATGGGGAATCAGAGGCGGGGTATCAGAGGCGGCCAATCAGAGGCGGGGAAACAGAGGCGGGGAATCAGATGTGGGAAATCAGAGGTGGGGAATCAGGGGCAGGGAATCAGTGGCAGGGAATCAGAGGCCGGGAATCAGAGGCGGGGAATCAGAGGTGGGGAATCAGAGGCGGGGCATCAGAGTTGGGGAATCAGAGGAGGGGAATCAGATATGGGGAAACAGAGGCCGGGAAACAGAGGCAGGGAAACAGAGGCGGGGAATCAGATATGGGGAATCAGAGGTGGGGAATTAGTGGTTGCGAATCTGAGGCAGGGAATCAGAGGCGGGGAATCAGAGGCGGGGAATCAGAGGCAGGGAATCGGATGTGCGGAATCAGAGATGGGGAATCAGAGGTGGGGAATCAGAGGTGGTGAATCAGAGAAGGGGAATCAGAGGCGGGGAATCAGAGGCAGGGAATCAGATATGGGGAAACAGAGTCGGAGAATCAGAGGCGGGGAAACAGAGACGGGGAATCAGATATGGGGATTCAGAGGTGGGGAATCAGAGGTTGGGAATCAGAGGCGGGGAATCAGAGTTGGGGAATCAGAGGTGGGGAATCAGATATGGGGAAACAGAGGCGGGTAATCAGAGGCGGGGAAACAGAGGCGGGGAATCAGATATGGGGAATCAGAGGTGGGGAATCAGAGGTTGGCAATCAGAGGCAGGGGATCAGAGGCGGGGAATCAGAGGCAGGGAATCAGATGTGCAGAATCAGAGATGGGGAATCAGAGGCAGGGAATCAGCGGTGGGGAAAATCAGAGGCCGGGAATCAGAGGCCAGGAATGAGAGGCCGGGAATCAGAGGGCAGGAATCAGAGGCCGGGAATCAGAGGTGGGGAATCAGAGGCCGGGAATTAGAGATGGGGAATAAGAGGTGGGGAATCAGCGGTGGTGAATCAGACGCGGGGATTCAGAGGTTGTAATTCAGAGATGGGGAATCAGAGGCGGGGAATCAGAGGCGCGGAAACAGAGGTGGGGAATCAGATATGGGGAATCACAGGTGGGGAATAAGAGGCCAGGAATCAGAAGGCATGAATCAGAGGCCGGGAATCAGAGGTGGGGAATCAGAGGCCGGGAATCAGAGATGGGGAATCAGAGGTGGTGAATCAGAGATGGGGAATCAGAGGAAGGGACTCAGAGGCGGGTAATCAGATGCGGGGAATCAGTGGCGGGGAATCAGAGCTCAGGAATCAGAGTCGGGGAATCAGAGATGGCGAATCAGAGGCGGGGAATCAGAGATAGGGAATCAGAGGTGGGGAATCAGAGGCGGGGAAAAAGAGGCGGGGAGTCAGATATGGGGAATCAGAGGCGGGGAATCGGAGGCGGGGAAACAGAGGCGGTGAATCAGATATGGGGAATCAGAGGTGGCGAATCAGAGGTAGAGAATCAGAGATGGGGAAGCAGAGGTGGGGAATTAGATGTGATGAATTAGAGATGGGGAATCAGAGGCGGGGTATCAGAGGCGGCCAATCAGAGGCGGGGAAACAGAGGCTGGGAATCAGATATGGGGAATCAGAGGTGGGGAATCAGGGGCGGGGAATCAGTGGCAGGGAATCAGAGGCCGGGAATCAAAGGCGGGGAATCAGAGCTGGGGAATCAGAGGCGGGGAATCAGAGTTGGGGAATCAGAGGAGGGGAATCAGATATGGGGAAACAGAGGCCGGGAATCAGAGGCACGGAAAGAGAGGCGGGGAATCAGATATGGGGAATCAGAGGTGGGGAATTAGAGGTTGCGAATCAGAGGCAGGGAATCAGAGGCGGGGAATCTGAGGCGGGGAATCAGAGGCAGGGAATCGGATGTGCGGAATCAGAGATGGGGAATCAGAGTTGGGGATTCAGAGGTGGTGAATCAGAGAAGGGGAATCAGAGGCTGGGAATCAGTGGCAGGGAATCAGACGCAGGGAATCAGAGGCGGGGAATCATAGCTGGCGAATTAGAGGAGGGGAATCAGAGTTGGGGAATCAGAGGCGGGGAATCAGACGCAGGGAATCAGAGGCGGGGAATCATAGCTGGCGAATTAGAGGAGGGGAATCACAGTTGGGGAATCAGAGGCGGGGAATCAGATATGGGGAAACAGAGGCGGGGAATCAGAGGCGGGGAAACAGAGGCGGGGAATCAGATATGGGGATTCAGAGTTGGGGATTCAGAGGTTGGGAATCAGAGGCAGGGAATCAGAGGCGGGGAATCAGAGGCAGGGAATCAGATGCGGGGAATCAGAGGCGGGGAAACAGAGCTGGGGAATCAGAGGCGGGGAATCAGAGTTGGGGAATCAGAGGCGTGGAATTAGATATGGGGAAACAGAGGCGGGGAATCAGAGGTGGGGAAACAGAGGCGGGTAATCAGATATGGGGAATCAGAGGTGGGGATTCAGAGGCAGGGAATCAGATGTGCAGAATCAGAGATGGGGAATCAGAGGCGGGGAATGAGATATGGGGAATCAGAGGCGGGGAATCAGAGGCGGGGAATCATAGCTGGCGAATCAGAGGCGGGGAATCAGAGGTGGGGAATCAGAGTCCGGGAATCAGAGATGGGGAATCAGAGGCGGGGCATCAAATATGGGGAATCAGAGGCGGGGAATCAGAGGCGGGGAAACAGAGGTGGTGAATCAGATATGGGGAATCAGAGGTGGCGAATCAGAGGTTGAGAATCAGAGATGGGGAAGCAGAGGTGGGGAATCAGATGTGATGAATTAGAGATGGGGAATCAGAGGCGGGGTATCAGAGGCGGCCAATCAGAGGCGGGGAAACAGAGGCGGGGAATCAGATATGGGGAATCAGAGGTGGGGAATCAGGGGCGGGGAATCAGTGGCAGGGATTCAGAGGCCGGGAATCAGAGGCGGGGAATCAGAGCTGGGGAATCAGAGGCGGGGAATCAGAGTTGGGGAATCAGAGGAGGGGAATCAGATATGGGGAAACAGAGGCCGGGAATCAGAGGCAGGGAAACAGAGCGGGGAATCAGATATGGGGAATCAGAGTTGGGGAATTAGTGGTTGCGAATCAGAGGCAGGGAATCAGAGGCGGGGAATCAGAGGCGGGGAATCAGAGGCAGGGAATCGGATGTGCGGAATCAGAGATGGGGAATAAGAGGTGGGGAATCAGAGGTGTTGAATCAGAGAAGGGGAATCAGAGGCGGGGAATCAGAGGCAGGGAATCAGACGCAGGGAATCAGAGGCGGGGAATCATGGCTGGCGAATTAGAGGAGGGGAATCAGAGTTGGGGAATCAGAGGCGGGGAATCAGATATGGGGAAACAGAGGCGGGGAATCAGAGGCGGGGAATCAGAGGCAGGGAATCAGACGCAGGGATTCAGAGGCGGGGAATCATGGCTGGCGAATTAGAGGAGGGGAATCAGAGTTGGGGAATCAGAGGCGGGGAATCAGATATGGGGAATCTGAAGCGGGGAATCAGAGGCGGGAAAACAGAGGCGGGGAATCAGATATGCGGATTCAGAGGTGGGGAATCAGAGGTTGGGAATCAGAGGCAGGGAATCAGAGGCGGGGAATCAGAGGCAGGGAATCAGATGCGGGGAATCAGAGGCGGGGAATCAGAGCTGGGGAATCAGAGGCGGGGAATCAGAGTTGGGGAATCAGAGGCATGGAATTAGATATGGGGAAACAGAGGCGGGGAATCAGAGGCGGGGAAACAGAGGCGGGGAATCAGATATGGGGAATCAGAGGTGGGGAATCAGAGGCAGGGAATCAGATGTGTGGAATCAGAGATGGGGAATCAGAGGCGGGGAATGAGATATGGGGAATCAGAGGCGGGGTATCAGAGGCGGGGATACAGAGGCGGGGAAACAGAGGCGGAGAATCGGAGGCGGGGAATCAGAGTTGGGGAATCAGAGGAGGGGAATCAGATATGGGGAAACAGAGGCCGGGAATCAGAGGCAGGGAAACAGAGGCGGGGAATCAGATATGGGGAATCAGAGGTGGGGAATTAGAGGTTGCGAATCAGAGGCAGGGAATCAGAGGCGGGGAATCAGAGGCGGGGAATCAGAGGCAGGGAATCGGATGTGCGGAATCAGAGATGGGGAATCAGAGGTGGGGAATCAGAGATGGTGAATCAGAGAAGGGGAATCAAAGGCGGGGAATCAGAGGCAGGGAAACTGACGCAGGGAATCAGAGGCGGGGAATCATAGCTGGCGAATTAAAGGAGGGGAATCAGAGTTGGGGAATCAGAGGCGAGGAATCAGATATGGGGAAACAGAGGCGGGGAATCAGAGGTTGGGAATCAGAGGCAGGGAATCAGAGGCGGGGAATCAGAGGCAGGGAATCAGATGCAGGGAATCACAGGCGGGGAAACAGAGCTGGGGAATCAGAGGCGGGGAATCAGAGTTGGGGAATCAGAGGCGTGGAATTAGATATGGGGAAACAGAGGCGGGGAATCAGAGGCGGGTAAACAGAGGCGGGGAATCAGATATGGGGAATCAGAGGTGGGGAATCAGAGGCAGGGAATCAGATGTGGAGAATCAGAGATGGGGAATCAGAGGCGGGGAATGAGATATGGGGAATCAGAGGCGGGGAATCAGAGGCAGGGATACAGAGGCGGGGATTCTGATATGGGGAATCAGAGGTGGCGAATCAAAGGCGGTGAATCAGAGATGGAGAATCAGACGCGGGGAATCAGAGGCAGGGAATAAAACACGGGGAATCAGAGGCGGGGAATCAGAGCTGGGGAATCAGAGGCGGGGAATCAGAGTTGGGGAAGCAGAGGCTGGGAATCAGAGGTGGGGAAACAGAGGCGGGGAATCAGAGGCAGGGAAACAGAGGCGGTGAATCAGATATGGGGAATCAGAGGTGGGGAATCAGAACTGGGGAATCAGAGGCGGGGAATCATAGTTGGGGAATCAGAGGCGTGGAATCAGATATAGGGAAACAGAGGCGGGGAATCAGAGGCGGGGAAACAGAGGCGGGGAATCAGATATGGGGAATCAGAGGTGGGGAATCAGAGGTTGGCAATCAGAGGCAGGGAATCAGAGGCGGGGAATCAGAGGCAGGGAATCAGATGTGCGGAATCAGAGATGGGGAATCAGAGGCAGGGAATCAGAGGCAGGGAATCAGATATGGGGAATCAGAGGCGGGGAAACAGAGGCGGTGAATCAGATATTGGGAATCAGAGGTGGCGATCAGAAGCAGAGAATCAGAGATGGGGAAGCAGAGGTGGGGAATCAGATGTGATGAATTAGAAATGGGGAATCAGGGGCGGGGTATCAGAGGTGCCAATCAGAGGCGGGGAAACAGAGGAGGGGAATAAGGTATGGGGAAACAGAGGCGGGGAATCAGAGGCAGGGAAACAGAGGCGGAGAATCAGATATGGGGAATCAGAGGTGGGGAATTGGAGGTTGCGAATCAGAGGCAGGGAATCAGAGGCGGGGAATCAGAGGCGGGGAATCAGAGGCAGGGAATCGGATGTGCGGAATCAGAGATGGGGAATCAGAGGTGGGGAATCAGAGGCGGGGATCAGAGGCAGGGAATCAGAAACGGGGAATCAGAGGCGGGGAATCATTGCTGGCGATTCAGAGGAGGGGAATCAGAGGTGGGGAATCAGAGGCGGGGAATCAGATATGGGGAATCAGAGGTGGGGAATCAGAGGCGGTGAAACAGAGGCCGGGAATCAGATATGTTGTATCAGAGGTGGGGAATCAGAGGCGGAAAATCAGAGCTGGGGAATCAGAGGCGGGGAATCAGAGTTGGGGAATCAGAGTCTGGGAATCAGAGATGGGGAATCAGAGGCGGGGAATCAAATATGGGGAATCAGAGGCGGGGAATCAGAGGCGGGTAATCAGAGGCGGTGAATCAGATATGGGGAATCAGAGGTGGCGAATCAGAGGTAGAGAATCAGAGATGTGGAAGCAGAGGTGGGGAATCAGATGTGATGAATTAGAGATGGGGAATCAGAGGCGGGGTATCAGAGGCGGCCAATCAGAGGCGGGGAAACAGAGGCGGGGAATCAGATATGGGGAATCAGAGGTGGGGAATCAGGGGCAGGGAATCAGTGGCAGGGAATCAGAGGCCGGGAATCAGAGGCGGGGAATCAGAGGTGGGGAATCAGAGGCGGGGCATCAGAGTTGGGGAATCAGAGGAGGGGAATCAGATATGGGGAAACAGAGGCCGGGAAACAGAGGCAGGGAAACAGAGACGGGGAATCAGATATGGGGAATCAGAGGTGGGGAATTAGTGGTTGCGAATCTGAGGCAGGGAATCAGAGGCGGGGAATCAGAGGCGGGGAATCAGAGGCAGGGAATCGGATGTGCGGAATCAGAGATGGGGAATCAGAGGTGGGGAATCAGAGGTGGTGAATCAGAGAAGGGGAATCAGAGGCGGGGAATCAGAGGCAGGGAATCAGATATGGGGAAACAGAGGCGGAGAATCAGAGGCGGGGAAACAGAGACGGGGAATCAGATATGGGGATTCAGAGGTGGGGAATCAGAGGTTGGGAATCAGAGGCGGGGAATCAGAGTTGGGGAATCAGATATGGGGAATCAGAGGTGGGGAATCAGAGGTTGGCAATCAGAGGCAGGGAATCAGAGGCGGGGAATCAGAGGCAGGGAATCAGATGTGCAGAATCAGAGATGGGGAATCAGAGGCAGGGAATCAGCGGCGGGGAAAATCAGAGGCCGGGAATCAGAGGCCAGGAATGAGAGGCCGGGAATCAGAGGGCAGGAATCAGAGTCCGGGAATCAGAGGTGGGGAATCAGAGGCCGGGAATTAGAGATGGGGAATAAGAGGTGGGGAATCAGCGGTGGTGAATCAGACGCGGGGATTCAGAAGTTGTAATTCAGAGATGGGGAATCAGAGGCGGGGAATCAGAGGCACGGAAACAGAGGTGGGGAATCAGATATGGGGAATCAGAGGTGGGGAATAAGACGCCAGGAATCAGAAGGCATGAATCAGAGGCCGGGAATCAGAGGTGGGGAATCAGAGGCCGGGAATCAGAGATGGGGAATCAGAGGTGGTGAATCAGAGATGGGGAATCAGAGGAAGGGACTCAGAGGCGGGTAATCAGATGCGGGGAATCAGTGGCGGGGAATCAGAGCTCAGGAATCAGAGTCGAGGAATCAGAGATGGCGAATCAGAGGCGGGGAATCAGAGATAGGGAATCAGAGGTGGGGAATCAGAGGCGGGGAAACAGAGGCGGGGAGTCAGATATGGGGAATCAGAGGCGGGGAATCAGAGGCGGGGAAACAGAGGCGGTGAATCAGATATGGGGAGTCAGAGGTGGCGAATCAGAGGTAGAGAATCAGAGATGGGGAAGCAGAGGTGGGGAATCAGATGTGATGAATTAGAGATGGGGAATCAGAGGCGGGGTATCAGAGGCGGCCAATCAGAGGCGGGGAAACAGAGGCTGGGAATCAGATATGGGGAATCAGAGGTGGGGAATCAGGGGCGGGGAATCAGTGGCAGGGAATCAGAGGCCGGGAATCAAAGGCGGGGAATCAGAGCTGGGGAATCAGAGGCGGGGAATCAGAGCTGGGGAATCAGAGGCGGGGAATCAGACGCAGGGAATCAGAGGCGGGGAATCATGGCTGGCGAATTAGAGGAGGGGAATCAGAGTTGGGGAATCAGAGGCGGGGAATCAGATATGGGGAAACAGAGGCGGGGAATCAGAGGCGGGGAAACAGAGGCGGGGAATCAGATATGCGGATTCAGAGGTGGGGAATCAGAGGTTGGGAATCAGAGGCAGGGAATCAGAGGCGGGGAATCAGAGGCAGGGAATCAGATGCGGGGAATCAGAGGCGGGGAATCAGAGCTGGGGAATCAGAGGCGGGGAATCAGAGTTGGGGAATCAGAGGCATGGAATTAGATATGGGGAAACAAAGGCGGGGAATCAGAGGCGGGGAAACAGAGGCGGGGAATCAGATATGGGGAATCAGAGGTGGGGAGTCAGAGGCAGGGAATCAGATGTGTGGAATCAGAGATGGGGAATCAGAGGCGGGGAATGAGATATGGGGAATCAGAGGCGGGGATACAGAGGCGGGGAAACAGAGGCGGAGAATCAGAGGCGGGGAATCAGAGTTGGGGAATCAGAGGAGGGGAATCAGATATGGGGAAACAGAGGCCGGGAATCAGAGGCAGGGAAACAGAGGCGGGGAATCAGATATGGGGAATCAGAGGTGGGGAATTAGAGGTTGCGAATCAGAGGCAGGGAATCAGAGGCGGGGAATCAGAGGCGGGGAATCAGAGGCAGGGAATGGGATGTGCGGAATTAGAGATGGGGAATCAGAGGTGGGGAATCAGAGATGGTGAATCAGAGAAGGGGAATCAAAGGCGGGGAATCAGAGGCAGGGAATCTGACGCAGGGAATCAGAGGCGGGGAATCATAGCTGGCGAATTAAAGGAGGGGAATCAGAGTTGGGGAATCAGGGCGGGGAATCAGATATGGGGAAACAGAGGCGGGGAATCAGAGGCGGGGAAACAGAGGCGGGGAATCAGATATGGGGATTCTGAGGTGGGGAATCAGATGTTGGGAATCAGAGGCAGGGAATCAGAGGCGGGGAATAAGAGGCAGTGAATCAGATGCAGGGAATCACAGGCGGGGAAACAGAGCTGGGGAATCAGAGGCGGGGAATCAGAGTTGGGGAATCAGAGGCGTGGAATTAGATATGGGGAAACAGAGGCGGGGAATCAGAGGCGGGTAAACAGAGGCGGGGAATCAGATATGGGGAATCAGAGGTGGGGAATCAGAGGCAGGGAATCAGATGTGCAGAATCAGAGATGGGGAATCAGAGGCAGGGAATGAGATATGGGGAATCAGAGGCGGGGAATCAGAGGCAGGGATACAGAGGCGGGGATTCTGATATGGGGAATCAGAGGTGGCGAATCAAAGGCGGTGAATCAGAGATGGAGAATCAGACGATGGGAATCAGAGGCAGGGAATAAAACACGGGGAATCAGAGGCGGGGAATCAGAGCTGGGGAATCAGAGGCGGGGAATCAGAGTTGGGATAGCAGAGGCTGGGAATAAGAGGCGGGGAAACAGAGGCGGGGAATCAGAGGCAGGGAAACAGAGGCGGGGAATCAGATATGGGGAATCAGAGGTGGGGAATCAGAACTGGGGAATCAGAGGCGGGGAATCATAGTTGGGGAATCAGAGGCGTGGAATCAGATATAGGGAAACAGAGGCGGGGAATCAGAGGCGGGGAAACAGAGGCGGGGAATCAGATATGGGGAATCAGAGGTGGGGAATCAGAGGTTGGCAATCAGAGGCAGGGAATCAGAGGCGCGGAATCAGAGGCAGGGAATCAGATGTGCGGAATCAGAGATGGGGAATCAGAGGCAGCGAATCAGAGGCAGGGAATCAGATATGGGGAATCAGAGGCGGGGAAACAGAGGCGGTGAATCAGATATTGGGAATCAGAGGTGGCGATCAGAGGCAGAGAATCAGAGATGGGGAAGCAGAGGTGGGGAATCAGATGTGATGAATTAGAAATGGGGAATCAGGGGCGGGGTATCAGAGGTGCCAATCAGAGGTGGGGAAACAGAGGAGGGGAATCAGATATGGGGAAACAGAGGCGGGGAATCAGAGGCAGGGAAACAGAGGCGGAGAATCTGATATGGGGAATCAGAGGTGGGGAATTGGAGGTTGCGAATCAGAGGCATAGAATCAGAGGCGGGGAATCAGAGGCGGGGAATCAGAGGCAGGGAATCGGATGTGCGGAATCAGAGATGGGGAATCAGAGGTGGGGAATCAGAGGTGGTGAATCAGAGATGGGGAATCAGAGGCGGGGAATCAGAGGCAGGGAATCAGAAACGGGGAATCAGAGGCGGGGAATCAGAGGCGGGAAATCAGATATGGGGAATCAGAGGTGGGGAATCAGAGGCGGTGAAACAGAGGCCGGGAATCAGATATGTTGTATCAGAGGTGGGGAATCAGAGGCGGGAAATCAGAGCTGGGGAATCAGAGGCGGGGAATCAGAGTTGTGGAATCAGAGTCTGGGAATCAGAGATGGGGAATCAGAGGCGGGGAATCAAATATGGGGAATCAGAGGCGGGGAATCAGAGGCGGGGAAACAGAGGCGGTGAATCAGATATGGGGAATCACAGGTGGCGAATCAGTGGTAGAGAATCAAAGATGTGGAAGCAGAGGTGGGGAATCAGATGTGATGAATTAGAGATGGGGAATCAGAGGCGGGGTATCAGAGGCGGCCAATCAGAGGCGGGGAAACAGAGGCGGGGAATCAGATATGGGAAATCAGAGGTGGGGAATCAGGGGCAGGGAATCAGTGGCAGGGAATCAGAGGCCGGGAATCAGAGGCGGGGAATCAGAGGTGGGGAATGAGAGGCGGGGCATCAGAGTTGGGGAATCAGAGGAGGGGAATCAGATATGGGGAAACAGAGGCCGGGAAACAGAGGCAGGGAAACAGAGGCGGGGAATCAGATATGGGGAATCAGAGGTGGGGAATTAGTGGTTGCGAATCTGAGGCAGGGAATCAGAGGCGGGGAATCAGAGGCGGGGAATCAGAGGCAGGGAATCGGATGTGCGGAATCAGAGATGGGGAATCAGAGGTGGGGAATCAGAGGTGGTGAATCAGAGAAGGGGAATCAGAGGCGGGGAATCAGAGGCAGGGAATCAGATATGGGGAAACAGAGTCGGAGAATCAGAGGCGGGGAAACAGAGACGGGGAATCAGATATGGGGATTCAGAGGTGGGGAATCAGAGGTTGGGAATCAGAGGCGGGGAATCAGAGTTGGGGAATCAGAGGTGGGTAATCAGATATGGGGAAACAGAGGCGGGTAATCAGAGGCGGGGAAACAGAGGCGGGGAATCAGATATGGGGAATCAGAGGTGGGGAATCAGAGGTTGGCAATCAGAGGCAGGGGATCAGAGGCGGGGAATCAGAGGCAGGGAATCAGATGTGCAGAATCAGAGATGGGGAATCAGAGGCAGGGAATCAGCGGTGGGGAAAATCAGAGGCCGGGAATCAGAGGCCAGGAATGAGAGGCCGGGAATCAGAGGGAAGGAATCAGAGGCCGGGAATCAGAGGTGGGGAATCAGAGGCCGGGAATTAGAGATGGGGAATAAGAGGTGGGGAATCAGCGGTGGTGAATCAGACGCGGGGATTCAGAGGTTGTAATTCAGAGATGGGGAATCAGAGGCGGGGAATCAGAGGCGCGGAAACAGAGGTGGGGAATCAGATATGGGGAATCACAGGTGGGGAATAAGAGGCCAGGAATCAGAAGGCATGAATCAGAGGCCGGGAATCAGAGGTGGGGAATCAGAGGCCGGGAATCAGAGATGGGGAATCAGAGGTGGTGAATCAGAGATGGGGAATCAGAGGAAGGGACTCAGAGGCGGGTAATCAGATGCGGGGAATCAGTGGCGGGGAATCAGAGCTCAGGAATCAGAGTCGGGGAATCAGAGATGGCGAATCAGAGGCGGGGAATCAGAGATAGGGAATCAGAGGTGGGGAATCAGAGGCGGGGAAAAAGAGGCGGGGAGTCAGATATGGGGAATCAGAGGCGGGGAATCAGAGGCGGGGAAACAGAGGCGGTGAATCAGATATGGGGAATCAGAGGTGGCGAATCAGAGGTAGAGAATCAGAGATGGGGAAGCAGAGGTGGGGAATTAGATGTGATGAATTAGAGATGGGGAATCAGAGGCGGGGTATCAGAGGCGGCCAATCAGAGGCGGGGAAACAGAGGCTGGGAATCAGATATGGAGAATCAGAGGTGGGGAATCAGGGGCGGGGAATCAGTGGCAGGGAATCAGAGGCCGGGAATCAAAGGCGGGGAATCAGAGCTGGGGAATCAGAGGCGGGGAATCAGAGTTGGGGAATCAGAGGAGGGGAATCAGATATGGGGAAACAGAGGCCGGGAATCAGAGGCACGGAAACAGAGGCGGGGAATCAGATATGGGGAATCAGAGGTGGGGAATTAGAGGTTGCGAATCAGAGGCAGGGAATCAGAGGCGGGGAATCTGAGGCGGGGAATCAGAGGCAGGGAATCGGAAGTGCGGAATCAGAGATGGGGAATCAGAGTTGGGGATTCAGAGGTGGTGAATCAGAGAAGGGGAATCAGAGGCTGGGAATCAGTGGCAGGGAATCAGACGCAGGGAATCAGAGGCGGGGAATCATAGCTGGCGAATTAGAGGAGGGGAATCAGAGTTGGGGAATCAGAGGCGGGGAATCAGATATGGGGAAACAGAGGCGGGGATTCAGAGGCGGGGAAACAGAGGCGGGGAATCAGATATGGGGATTCAGAGGTGGGGATTCAGAGGTTGGGAATCAGAGGCAGGGAATCAGAGGCGGGGAATCAGAGGCAGGGAATCAGATGCGGGGAATCAGAGGCGGGGAAACAGAGCTGGGG
This sequence comes from Narcine bancroftii, assembly GCF_036971445.1. Classification (NCBI taxonomy): domain Eukaryota; kingdom Metazoa; phylum Chordata; class Chondrichthyes; order Torpediniformes; family Narcinidae; genus Narcine; species Narcine bancroftii. The sequence continues at coordinate 105,075,260 of NC_091474.1, read as the reverse complement.
AATCAGAGGCGGGGAATCAGAGTTGGGGAATCAGAGGCGTGGAATTAGATATGGGGAAACAGAGGCGGGGAATCAGAGGCGGGGAATCAGAGGCGGGGAATCAGATATGGGGAATCAGAGGTGGGGATTCAGAGGCAGGGAATCAGATGTGCAGAATCAGAGATGGGGAATCAGAGGCGGGGAATGAGATATGGGGAATCAGAGGCGGGGAATCAGAGGCGGGGATACAGAGGCGGGGAATCTGATATGGGGAATCAGAGGTGGCAAATCAAAGGCGGTGAATCAGAGATGGAGAATCAGACGCGGGGAATCAGAGGCAGGGAATAAAACACGGGGAATCAGAGGCGGGGAATCAGAGCTTGTGAATCAGAGGCGGGGAATCAGAGTTGGGGAAGCAGAGGCTGGGAATCAGAGGCGGGGAAACAGAGGCGGGGAATCAGAGGCAGGGAAACAGAGGCGGGGAATCAGATATGGGGAATCAGAGGTGGGGAATCAGAGCTGGGGAATCAGAGGCAGGGAATCATAGTTGGAGAATCAGAGGCGGGGAATCAGATATAGGGAAACAGAGGCGGGGAATCAGAGGCGGGGAAACAGAGGCGGGGAATCAGATATGGGGAATCAGAGGTGGGGAATCAGAGGTCGGGAATTAGTGGTTGCGAATCTGAGGCAGGGAATCAGAGGCGGGGAATCAGAGGCGGGGAATGAGAGGCAGGGAATCGGATGTGCGGAATCAGAGATGGGGAATCAGAGGTGGGGAATCAGAGGTGGTGAATCAGAGAAGGGGAATCAGAGGCGGGGAATCAGAGGCAGGGAATCAGATATGGGGAAACAGAGGCGGAGAATCAGAGGCGGGGAAACAGAGACGGGGAATCAGATATGGGGATTCAGAGGTGGGGAATCAGAGGTTGGGAATCAGAGGCGGGGAATCAGAGTTGGGGAATCAGAGGTGGGGAATCAGATATGGGGAAACAGAGGCGGGGAATCAGAGGCGGGGAAACAGAGGCGGGGAATCAGATATGGGGAATCAGAGGTGGGGAATCAGAGGTTGGCAATCAGAGGCAGGGAATCAGAGGCGGGGAATCAGAGGCAGGGAATCAGATGTGCAGAATCAGAGATGGGGAATCAGACGCGGGGATTCAGAGGTTGTAATTCAGAGATGGGGAATCAGAGGCGGGGAATAAGAGGCGCGGAAACAGAGGTGGGGAATCAGATATGGGGAATCAGAGGTGGGGAATAAGAGGCCAGGAATCAGAAGGCATGAATCAGAGGCCGGGAATCAGAGGTGGGGAATCAGAGGCCGGGAATTAGAGATGGGGAATCAGAGGTGGTGAATCAGAGATGGGGAATCAGAGGAAGGGACTCAGAGACGGGTAATCAGATGCGGGGAATCAGTGGCGGGGAATCAGAGCTCAGGAATCAGAGTCGGGGAATCAGAGATGGCGAATCAGAGGCGGGGAATCAGAGATAGGGAATCAGAGGTGGGGAATCAGAGGCGGGGAAACAGAGGCGGGGAGTCAGATATGGGGAATCAGAGGCGGGGAATCAGAGGCGGGGAAACAGAGGCGGTGAATCAGATATGGGGAATCAGAGGTGGCGAATCAGAGGTAGAGAATCAGAGATGGGGAAGCAGAGGTGGGGAATCAGATGTGATGAATTAGAGATGGGGAATCAGAGGCGGGGTATCAGAGGCGGCCAATCAGAGGCGGGGAAACAGAGGCTGGGAATCAGATATGGGGAATCAGAGGTGGGGAATCAGGGGCGGGGAATCAGTGGCAGGGAATCAGAGGCCGGGAATCAAAGGCGGGGAATCAGAGCTGGGAATCAGAGGCGGGGAATCAGAGTTGGGGAATCAGAGGAGGGGAATCAGATATGGGGAAACAGAGGCCGGGAATCATAGGCAGGGAACCAGAGGCGGGGAATCAGATATGGGGAATCAGAGGTGGGGAATTAGAGGTTGCGAATCAGAGGCAGGGAATCAGAGGCGGGGAATCAGAGGCGGGGAATCAGAGGCAGGGAATCGGATGTGCGGAATCAGAGATGGGGAATCAGAGTTGGGGATTCAGAGGTGGTGAATCAGAGAAGGGGAATCAGAGGCGGGGAATCAGAGGCAGGGAATCAGACGCAGGGAATGAGAGGCGGGGAATCATAGCTGGCGAATTAGAGGAGGGGAATCAGAGTTGGGGAATCAGAGGCGGGGAATCAGATATGGGGAAACAGAGGCGGGGATTCAGAGGCGGGGAAACAGAGGCGGGGAATCAGATATGGGGATTCAGAGGTGGGGATTCAGAGGTTGGGAATCAGAGGCAGGGAATCAGAGGCGGGGAATCAGAGGCAGGGAATCAGATGCGGGGAATCAGAGGCGGGGAAACAGAGCTGGGGAATCAGAGGCGAGGAATCAGAGTTGGGGAATCAGAGGCGTGGAATTAGATATGGGGAAACAGAGGCGGGGAATCAGAGGCGGGGAAACAGAGGCGGGTAATCAGATATGGGGAATCAGAGGTGGGGATTCAGAGGCAGGGAGTCAGATGTGCAGAATCAGAGATGGGGAATCAGAGGCGGGGAATGAGATATGGGGAATCAGAGGCGGGGAATCAGAGGCGGGGATACAGAGGCAGGGAATCGGATGTGCGGAATCAGAGATGGGGAATCAGAGGTGGGGAATCAGAGGTGGTGAATCAGAGAAGGGGAATCAGAGGCGGGGAATCAGAGGCAGGGAATCAGATATGGGATACAGAGGCGGAGAATCAGAGGTGGGGAAACAGAGACGGGGAATCAGATATGGGGACTCAGAGGTGGGGAATCAGTGGTTGGGAATCAGAGGCGGGGAATCAGAGTTGGGGAATCAGAGGTGGGGAATCAGATATGGGGAAACAGAGGCGGGGAATCAGAGGCGGGGAAACAGAGGCGGGGAATCAGATATGGGGAATCAGAGGTGGGGAATCAGAGGTTGGCAATCAGAGGCAGGGAATCAGAGGCGGGGAATCAGAGGCAGTGAATCAGATGTGCAGAATCAGAGATGGGGAATCAGAGGCGGGGAATCAGAGGCGCGGAAACAGAGGTGGGGAATCAGATATGGGGAATCAGAGGTGGGGAATAAGAGGCCAGGAATCAGAAGGCATGAATCAGAGGCCGGGAATCAGAGGTGGGGAATCAGAGGCCGGGAATCAGAGATGGGGAATCAGAGGTGGTGAATCAGAGATGGGGAATCAGAGGAAGGGACTCAGAGGCGGGGAATCAGATGCGGGGAATCAGTGGCGGGGAATCAGAGCTCAGGAATCAGAGTCGGGGAATCAGAGATGGCGAATCAGAGGCGGGGAATCAGAGATAGGGAATCAGAGGTGGGGAATCAGAGGCGGGGAAACAGAGGCGGGGAGTCAGATACTGGGAATCAGAGGCGGGGAATCAGAGGCGGGGATACAGAGGCGTTGAATCAGATATGGGGAATCAGAGGTGGCGAATCAGAGGTAGAGAATCAGAGATGGGGAAGCAGAGGTGGGGAATGAGATGTGATGAATTAGAGATGGGGAATCAGAGGCGGTGTATCAGAGGTGCCAATCAGAGGCGGCGAAACATAGGCGGGGAATCAGATATGGGGAATCAGAGTTGGGGATTCAGAGGTGGTGAATCAGAGAAGGGGAATCAGAGGCGGGGAATCAGAGGCAGGGAATCAGACGCAGGGAATCAGAGGCGGGGAATCATAGCTGTCGAATTAGAGGAGGGGAATCAGAGTTGGGGAATCACAGGCGGGGAATCAGATTTGGGGAAACAGAGGCGGGGATTCAGAGGCGGGGAAACAGAGGCGGGGAATCAGATATGGGGATTCAGAGGTGGGGATTCAGAGGTTGGGAATCAGAGGCAGGGAATCAGAGGCGGGGAATCAGAGGCAGGGAATCAGATGCGGGGAATCAGAGGCGGGGAAACAGAGCTGGGGAATCAGAGGCGGGGAATCAGAGTTGGGGAATCAGAGGAGGGGAATCAGAGGCCGGGAATCAGAGATGGGGAATCAGAGGTGGTGAATCAGAGATGGGGAATCAGAGGAAGGGACTCAGAGGCGGGTAATCAGATGCGGGGAATCAGTGGCGGGGAATCAGAGCTCAGGAATCAGAGTCGGGGAATCAGAGATGGCGAATCAGAGGCGGGGAATCAGAGATAGGGAATCAGAGGTGGGGAATCAGAGGCGGGGAAACAGAGGCGGGGAGTCAGATATGGGGAATCAGAGGCGGGGAATCAGAGGCGGGGAAACAGAGGCGGTGAATCAGATATGGGGAATCAGAGGTGGCGAATCAGAGGTAGAGAATCAGAGATGGGGAAGCAGAGGTGGGGAATCAGATGTGATGAATTAGAGATGGGGAATCAGAGGCGGGGTATCAGAGGCGGCCAATCAGAGGCGGGGAAACAGAGGCTGGGAATCAGATATGGGGAATCAGAGGTGGGGAATCAGGGGCGGGGAATCAGTGGCAGGGAATCAGAGGCCGGGAATCAAAGGCGGGGAAACAGAGCTGGGGAATCAGAGGCGGGGAATCAGAGCTGGGGAATCAGAGGCGGGGAATCAGACGCAGGGAATCAGAGGCGGGGAATCATGGCTGGCGAATTAGAGGAGGGGAATCAGAGTTGGGGAATCAGAGGCGGGGAATCAGATATGGGGAAACAGAGGCGGGGAATCAGAGGCGGGGAAACAGAGGCGGGGAATCAGATATGCGGATTCAGAGGTGGGGAATCAGAGGTTGGGAATCAGAGGCAGGGAATCAGAGGCGGGGAATCAGAGGCAGGGAATCAGATGCGGGGAATCAGAGGCGGGGAATCAGAGCTGGGGAATCAGAGGCGGGGAATCAGAGTTGGGGAATCAGAGGCATGGAATTAGATATGGGGAAACAAAGGCGGGGAATCAGAGGCGGGGAAACAGAGGCGGGGAATCAGATATGGGGAATCAGAGGTGGGGAATCAGAGGCAGGGAATCAGATGTGTGGAATCAGAGATGGGGAATCAGAGGCGGGGAATGAGATATGGGGAATCAGAGGCGGGGATACAGAGGCGGGGAAACAGAGGCGGAGAATCAGAGGCGGGGAATCAGAGTTGGGGAATCAGAGGAGGGGAATCAGATATGGGGAAACAGAGGCCGGGAATCAGAGGCAGGGAAACAGAGGCGGGGAATCAGATATGGGGAATCAGAGGTGGGGAATTAGAGGTTGCGAATCAGAGGCAGGGAATCAGAGGCGGGGAATCAGAGGCGGGGAATCAGAGGCAGGGAATGGGATGTGCGGAATTAGAGATGGGGAATCAGAGGTGGGGAATCAGAGATGGTGAATCAGAGAAGGGGAATCAAAGGCGGGGAATCAGAGGCAGGGAATCTGACGCAGGGAATCAGAGGCGGGGAATCATAGCTGGCGAATTAAAGGAGGGGAATCAGAGTTGGGGAATCAGAGGCGGGGAATCAGATATGGGGAAACAGAGGCGGGGAATCAGAGGCGGGGAAACAGAGGCGGGGAATCAGATATGGGTATTCTGAGGTGGGGAATCAGATGTTGGGAATCAGAGGGAGGGAATCAGAGGCGGGGAATCAGAGGCAGGGAATCAGATGCAGGGAACCACAGGCGGGGAAACAGAGCTGGGGAATCAGAGGCGGGGAATCAGAGTTGGGGAATCAGAGGCGTGGAATTAGATATGGGGAAACAGAGGCGGGGAATCAGAGGCGGGTAAACAGAGGCGGGGAATCAGATATGGGGAATCAGAGGTGGGGAATCAGAGGCAGGGAATCAGATGTGCAGAATCAGAGATGGGGAATCAGAGGCGGGGAATGAGATATGGGGAATCAGAGGCGGGGAATCAGAGGCAGGGATACAGAGGCGGGGATTCTGATATGGGGAATCAGAGGTGGCGAATCAAAGGCGGTGAATCAGAGATGGAGAATCAGACGCTGGGAATCAGAGGCAGGGAATAAAACACGGGGAATCAGAGGCGGGGAATCAGAGCTGGGGAATCAGAGGCGGGGAATCAGAGTTGGGATAGCAGAGGCTGGGAATAAGAGGCGGGGAAACAGAGGCGGGGAATCAGAGGCAGGGAAACAGAGGCGGGGAATCAGATATGGGGAATCAGAGGTGGGGAATCAGAACTGGGGAATCAGAGGCGGGGAATCATAGTTGGGGAATCAGAGGCGTGGAATCAGATATGGGGAATCAGAGGTGGGGAATCAGAGGTTGGCAATCAGAGGCAGGGAATCAGAGGCGCGGAATCAGAGGCAGGGAATCAGATGTGCGGAATCAGAGATGGGGAATCAGAGGCAGCGAATCAGAGGCAGGGAAACAGAGGCGGGGATTCAGAGGCGGGGAAACAGAGGCGGGGAATCAGATATGGGGATTCAGAGGTGGGGATTCAGAGGTTGGGAATCAGAGGCAGGGAATCAGAGGCGGGGAATCAGAGGCAGGGAATCAGATGCGGGGAATCAGAGGCGGGGAAACAGAGCTGGGGAATCAGAGGCGAGGAATCAGAGTTGGGGAATCAGAGGCGTGGAATTAGATATGGGGAAACAGAGGCGGGGAATCAGAGGCGGGGAAACAGAGGCGCGTAATCAGATATGGGGAATCAGAGGTGGGGATTCTGAGGCAGGGAGTCAGATGTGCAGAATCAGAGATGGGGAATCAGAGGCGGGGAATGAGATATGGGGAATCAGAGGCGGGGAATCAGAGGCGGGGATACAGAGGCAGGGAATCGGATGTGCGGAATCAGAGATGGGGAATCAGAGGTGGGGAATCAGAGGTGGTGAATCAGAGAAGGTGAATCAGAGGCGGGGAATCAGAGGCAGGGAATCAGATATGGGATACAGAGGCGGAGAATCAGAGGTGGGGAAACAGAGACGGGGAATCAGATATGGGGACTCAGAGGTGGGGAATCAGTGGTTGGGAATCAGAGGCGGGGAATCAGAGTTGGGGAATCAGAGGTGGGGAATCAGATATGGGGAAACAGAGGCGGGGAATCAGAGGCGGGGAAACAGAGGCGGGGAATCAGATATGGGGAATCAGAGGTGGGGAATCAGAGGTTGGCAATCAGAGGCAGGGAATCAGAGGCGGGGAATCAGAGGCAGGGAATCAGATGTGCAGAATCAGAGATGGGGAATCAGAGGTGGGGAATCAGAGGCGCGGAAACAGAGGTGGGGAATCAGATATGGGGAATCAGAGGTGGGGAATAAGAGGCCAGGAATCAGAAGGCATGAATCAGAGGCCGGGAATCAGAGGTGGGGAATCAGAGGCCTGGAATCAGAGATGGGGAATCAGAGGTGGTGAATCAGAGATGGGGAATCAGAGGAAGGGACTCAGAGGCGGGGAATCAGATGCGGGGAATCAGTGGCGGGGAATCAGAGCTCAGGAATCAGAGTCGGGGAATCAGAGATGGCGAATCAGAGGCGGGGAATCAGAGATAGGGAATCAGAGGTGGGGAATCAGAGGCGGGGAAACAGAGGCGGGGAGTCAGATACTGGGAATCAGAGGCGGGGAATCAGAGGCGGGGAAACAGAGGCGGTGAATCAGATATGGGGAATCAGAGGTGGCGAATCAGAGGTAGAGAATCAGAGAAGGGGAAGCAGAGGTGGGGAATCAGATGTGATGAATTAGAGATGGGGAATCAGAGGCGGGGTATCAGAGGCGGCCAATCAGAGGCGGGGAAACAGAGGCTGGGAATCAGATATGGGGAATCAGAGGTGGGGATTCAGGGGCGGGGAATCAGTGGCAGGGAATCAGAGGCCGGGAATCAAAGGCGGGGAAACAGAGCTGGGGAATCAGAGGCGGGGAATCAGAGCTGGGGAATCAGAGGCGGGGAATCAGACGCAGGGAATCAGAGGCGGGGAATCATGGCTGGCGAATTAGAGGAGGGGAATCAGAGTTGGGGAATCAGAGGCGGGGAATCAGATATGGGGAAACAGAGGCGGGGAATCAGAGGCGGGGAAACAGAGGCGGGGAATCAGATATGCGGATTCAGAGGTGGGGAATCAGAGGTTGGGAATCAGAGGCAGGGAATCAGAGGCGGGGAATCAGAGGCAGGGAATCAGATGCGGGGAATCAGAGGCGGGGAATCAGAGCTGGGGAATCAGAGGCGGGGAATCAGAGTTGGGGAATCAGAGGCATGGAATTAGATATGGGGAAACAAAGGCGGGGAATCAGAGGCGGGGAAACAGAGGCGGGGAATCAGATATGGGGAATCAGAGGTGGGGAATCAGAGGCAGGGAATCAGATGTGTGGAATCAGAGATGGGGAATCAGAGGCGGGGAATGAGATATGGGGAATCAGAGGCGGGGATACAGAGGCGGGGAAACAGAGGCGGAGAATCAGAGGCGGGGAATCAGAGTTGGGGAATCAGAGGAGGGGAATCAGATATGGGGAAACAGAGGCCGGGAATCAGAGGCAGGGAAACAGAGGCGGGGAATCAGATATGGGGAATCAGAGGTGGGGAATTAGAGGTTGCGAATCAGAGGCAGGGAATCAGAGGCGGGGAATCAGAGGCGGGGAATCAGAGGCAGGGAATGGGATGTGCGGAATTAGAGATGGGGAATCAGAGGTGGGGAATCAGAGATGGTGAATCAGAGAAGGGGAATCAAAGGCGGGGAATCAGAGGCAGGGAATCTGACGCAGGGAATCAGAGGCGGGGAATCATAGCTGGCGAATTAAAGGAGGGGAATCAGAGTTGGGGAATCAGAGGCGGGGAATCAGATATGGGGAAACAGAGGCGGGGAATCAGAGGCGGGGAAACAGAGGCGGGGAATCAGATATGGGGATTCTGAGGTGGGGAATCAGATGTTGGGAATCAGAGGGAGGGAATCAGAGGCGGGGAATCAGAGGCAGGGAATCAGATGCAGGGAATCACAGGCGGGGAAACAGAGCTGGGGAATCAGAGGCGGGGAATCAGAGTTGGGGAATCAGAGGCGTGGAATTAGATATGGGGAAACAGAGGCGGGGAATCAGAGGCGGGTAAACAGAGGCGGGGAATCAGATATGGGGAATCAGAGGTGGGGAATCAGAGGCAGGGAATCAGATGTGCAGAATCAGAGATGGGGAATCAGAGGCGGGGAATGAGATATGGGGAATCAGAGGCGGGGAATCAGAGGCAGGGATACAGAGGCGGGGATTCTGATATGGGGAATCAGAGGTGGCGAATCAAAGGCGGTGAATCAGAGATGGAGAATCAGACGCTGGGAATCAGAGGCAGGGAATAAAACACGGGGAATCAGAGGCGGGGAATCAGAGCTGGGGAATCAGAGGCGGGGAATCAGAGTTGGGATAGCGGAGGCTGGGAATAAGAGGCGGGGAAACAGATGCGGGGAATCAGAGGCAGGGAAACAGAGGCGGGGAATCAGATATGGGGAATCAGAGGTGGGGAATCAGAACTGGGGAATCAGAGGCGGGGAATCATAGTTGGGGAATCAGAGGCGTGGAATCAGATATAGGGAAACAGAGGCGGGGAATCAGAGGCGGGGAAACAGAGGCGGGGAATCAGATATGGGGAATCAGAGGTGGGGAATCAGAGGTTGGCAATCAGAGGCAGGGAATCAGAGGCGCGGAATCAGAGGCAGGGAATCAGATGTGCGGAATCAGAGATGGGGAATCAGAGGCAGCGAATCAGAGGCAGGGAATCAGATATGGGGAATCAGAGGCGGGGAAACAGAGGCGGTGAATCAGATATTGGGAATCAGAGGTGGCGATCAGAGGCAGAGAATCAGAGATGGGGAAGCAGAGGTGGGGAATCAGATGTGATGAATTAGAAATGGGGAATCAGGGGCGGGGTATCAGAGGTGCCAATCAGAGGTGGGGAAACAGAGGAGGGGAATCAGATATGGGGAAACAGAGGCGGGGAATCAGAGGCAGGGAAACAGAGGCGGAGAATCTGATATGGGGAATCAGAGGTGGGGAATTGGAGTTTGCGAATCAGAGGCATAGAATCAGAGGCGGGGAATCAGAGGCTGGGAATCAGAGGCAGGGAATCGGATGTGCGGAATCAGAGATGGGGAATCAGAGGTGGGGAATCAGAGGTGGTGAATCAGAGATGGGGAATCAGAGGCGGGGAATCAGAGGCAGGGAATCAGAAACGGGGAATCAGAGGCGGGGAATCATTGCTGGCGATTCAGAGGAGGGGAATCAGAGGTGGGGAATCAGAGGCGGGGAATCAGATATGGGGAATCAGAGGTGGGGAATCAGAGGCGGTGAAACAGAGGCCGGGAATCAGATATGTTGTATCAAAGGTGGGGAATCAGAGGCGGGAAATCAGAGCTGGGGAATCAGAGGCGGGGAATCAGAGTTGGGGAATCAGAGTCTGGGAATCAGAGATGGGGAATCAGAGGCGGGGAATCAAATATGGGGAATCAGAGGCGGGGAATCAGAGGCGGGGAAACAGAGGCGGTGAATCAGATATGGGGAATCACAGGTGGCGAATCAGTGGTAGAGAATCAAAGATGTGGAAGCAGAGGTGGGGAATCAGATGTGATGAATTAGAGATGGGGAATCAGAGGCGGGGTATCAGAGGCGGCCAATCAGAGGCGGGGAAACAGAGGCGGGGAATCAGATATGGGGAATCAGAGGTGGGGAATCAGGGGCAGGGAATCAGTGGCAGGGAATCAGAGGCCGGGAATCAGAGGCGGGGAATCAGAGGTGGGGAATCAGAGGCGGGGCATCAGAGTTGGGGAATCAGAGGAGGGGAATCAGATATGGGGAAACAGAGGCCGGGAAACAGAGGCAGGGAAACAGAGGCGGGGAATCAGATATGGGGAATCAGAGGTGGGGAATTAGTGGTTGCGAATCTGAGGCAGGGAATCAGAGGCGGGGAATCAGAGGCGGGGAATCAGAGGCAGGGAATCGGATGTGCGGAATCAGAGATGGGGAATCAGAGGTGGGGAATCAGAGGTGGTGAATCAGAGAAGGGGAATCAGAGGCGGGGAATCAGAGGCAGGGAATCAGATATGGGGAAGCAGAGGCGGAGAATCAGAGGCGGGGAAACAGAGACGGGGAATCAGATATGGGGATTCAGAGGTGGGGAATCAGAGGTTGGGAATCAGAGGCGGGGAATCAGAGTTGGGGAATCAGAGGTGGGGAATCAGATATGGTGAAACAGAGGCGGGTAATCAGAGGCGGGGAAACAGAGGCGGGGAATCAGATATGGGGAATCAGAGGTGGGGAATCAGAGGTTGGCAATCAGAGGCAGGGGATCAGAGGCGGGGAATCAGAGGCAGGGAATCAGATGTGCAGAATCAGAGATGGGGAATCAGAGGCAGGGAATCAGCGGTGGGGAAAATCAGAGGCCGGGAATCAGAGGCCAGGAATGAGAGGCCGGGAATCAGAGGGCAGGAATCAGAGGCCGGGAATCAGAGGTGGGGAATCAGAGGCCGGGAATTAGAGATGGGGAATAAGAGGTGGGGAATCAGCGGTGGTGAATCAGACGCGGGGATTCAGAGGTTGTAATTCAGAGATGGGGAATCAGAGGCGGGGAATCAGAGGCGCGGAAACAGAGGTGGGGAATCAGATATGGGGAATCACAGGTGGGGAATAAGAGGCCAGGAATCAGAAGGCATGAATCAGAGGCCGGGAATCAGAGGTGGGGAATCAGAGGCCGGGAATCAGAGATGGGGAATCAGAGGTGGTGAATCAGAGATGGGGAATCAGAGGAAGGGACTCAGAGGCGGGTAATCAGATGCGGGGAATCAGTGGCGGGGAATCAGAGCTCAGGAATCAGAGTCGGGGAATCAGAGATGGCGAATCAGAGGCGGGGAATCAGAGATAGGGAATCAGAGGTGGGGAATCAGAGGCGGGGAAAAAGAGGCGGGGAGTCAGATATGGGGAATCAGAGGCGGGGAATCAGAGGCGGGGAAACAGAGGCGGTGAATCAGATATGGGGAATCAGAGGTGGCGAATCAGAGGTAGAGAATCAGAGATGGGGAAGCAGAGGTGGGGAATCAGATGTGATGAATTAGAGATGGGGAATCAGAGGCGAGTATCAGAGGCGGCCAATCAGAGGCGGGGAAACAGAGGCTGGGAATCAGATATGGGGAATCAGAGGTGGGGAATCAGGGGCGGGGAATCAGTGGCAGGGAATCAGAGGCCGGGAATCAAAGGCGGGGAATCAGAGCTGGGGAATCAGAGGCGGGGAATCAGAGTTGGGGAATCAGAGGAGGGGAATCAGATATGGGGAAACAGAGGCCGGGAATCAGAGGCACGGAAACAGAGGCGGGGAATCAGATATGGGGAATCAGAGGTGGGGAATTAGAGGTTGCGAATCAGAGGCAGGGAATCAGAGGCGGGGAATCTGAGGCGGGGAATCAGAGGCAGGGAATCGGATGTGCGGAATCAGAGATGGGGAATCAGAGTTGGGGATTCAGAGGTGGTGAATCAGAGAAGGGGAATCAGAGGCTGGGAATCAGTGGCAGGGAATCAGACGCAGGGAATCAGAGGCGGGGAATCATAGCTGGCGAATTAGAGGAGGGGAATCAGAGTTGGGGAATCAGAGGCGGGGAATCAGATATGGGGAAACAGAGGCGGGGATTCAGAGGCGGGGAAACAGAGGCGGGGAATCAGATATGGGGATTCAGAGGTGGGGATTCAGAGGTTGGGAATCAGAGGCAGGGAATCAGAGGCGGGGAATCAGAGGCAGGGAATCAGATGCGGGGAATCAGAGGCGGGGAAACAGAGCTGGGGAATCAGAGGCGGGGAATCAGAGTTGGGGAATCAGAGGCGTGGAATTAGATATGGGGAAACAGAGGCGGGGAATCAGAGGCGGGGAATCAGAGGCGGGGAATCAGATATGGGGAATCAGAGGTGGGGATTCAGAGGCAGGGAATCAGATGTGCAGAATCAGAGATGGGGAATCAGAGGCGGGGAATGAGATATGGGGAATCAGAGGCGGGGAATCAGAGGCGGGGATACAGAGGCGGGGAATCTGATATGGGGAATCAGAGGTGGCAAATCAAAGGCGGTGAATCAGAGATGGAGAATCAGACGCGGGGAATCAGAGGCAGGGAATAAAACACGGGGAATCAGAGGCGGGGAATCAGAGCTTGTGAATCAGAGGCGGGGAATCAGAGTTGGGGAAGCAGAGGCTGGGAATCAGAGGCGGGGAAACAGAGGCGGGGAATCAGAGGCAGGGAAACAGAGGCGGGGAATCAGATATGGGGAATCAGAGGTGGGGAATCAGAGCTGGGGAATCAGAGGCAGGGAATCATAGTTGGAGAATCAGAGGCGGGGAATCAGATATAGGGAAACAGAGGCGGGGAATCAGAGGCGGGGAAACAGAGGCGGGGAATCAGATATGGGGAATCAGAGGTGGGGAATCAGAGGTCGGGAATTAGTGGTTGCGAATCTGAGGCAGGGAATCAGAGGCGGGGAATCCGAGGCGGGGAATGAGAGGCAGGGAATCGGATGTGCGGAATCAGAGATGGGGAATCAGAGGTGGGGAATCAGAGGTGGTGAATCAGAGAAGGGGAATCAGAGGCGGGGAATCAGAGGCAGGGAATCAGATATGGGGAAACAGAGGCGGAGAATCAGAGGCGGGGAAACAGAGACGGGGAATCAGATATGGGGATTCAGAGGTGGGGAATCAGAGGTTGGGAATCAGAGGCGGGGAATCAGAGTTGGGGAATCAGAGGTGGGGAATCAGATATGGGGAAACAGAGGCGGGGAATCAGAGGCGGGGAAACAGAGGCGGGGAATCAGATATGGGGAATCAGAGGTGGGGAATCAGAGGTTGGCAATCAGAGGCAGGGAATCAGAGGCGGGGAATCAGAGGCAGGGAATCAGATGTGCAGAATCAGAGATGGGGAATCAGACGCGGGGATTCAGAGGTTGTAATTCAGAGATGGGGAATCAGAGGCGGGGAATAAGAGGCGCGGAAACAGAGGTGGGGAATCAGATATGGGGAATCAGAGGTGGGGAATAAGAGGCCAGGAATCAGAAGGCATGAATCAGAGGCCGGGAATCAGAGGTGGGGAATCAGAGGCCGGGAATCAGAGATGGGGAATCAGAGGTGGTGAATCAGAGATGGGGAATCAGAGGAAGGGACTCAGAGGCGGGTAATCAGATGCGGGGAATCAGTGGCGGGGAATCAGAGCTCAGGAATCAGAGTCGGGGAATCAGAGATGGCGAATCAGAGGCGGGGAATCAGAGATAGGGAATCAGAGGTGGGGAATCAGAGGCGGGGAAACAGAGGCGGGGAGTCAGATATGGGGAATCAGAGGCGGGGAATCAGAGGCGGGGAAACAGAGGCGGTGAATCAGATATGGGGAATCAGAGGTGGCGAATCAGAGGTAGAGAATCAGAGATGGGGAAGCAGAGGTGGGGAATCAGATGTGATGAATTAGAGATGGGGAATCAGAGGCGGGGTATCAGAGGCGGCCAATCAGAGGCGGGGAAACAGAGGCTGGGAATCAGATATGGGGAATCAGAGGTGGGGAATCAGGGGCGGGGAATCAGTGGCAGGGAATCAGAGGCCGGGAATCAAAGGCGGGGAATCAGAGCTGGGAATCAGAGGCGGGGAATCAGAGTTGGGGAATCAGAGGAGGGGAATCAGATATGGGGAAACAGAGGCCGGGAATCATAGGCAGGGAACCAGAGGCGGGGAATCAGATATGGGGAATCAGAGGTGGGGAATTAGAGGTTGCGAATCAGAGGCAGGGAATCAGAGGCGGGGAATCAGAGGCGGGGAATCAGAGGCAGGGAATCGGATGTGCGGAATCAGAGATGGGGAATCAGAGTTGGGGATTCAGAGGTGGTGAATCAGAGAAGGGGAATCAGAGGCGGGGAATCAGAGGCAGGGAATCAGACGCAGGGAATGAGAGGCGGGGAATCATAGCTGGCGAATTAGAGGAGGGGAATCAGAGTTGGGGAATCAGAGGCGGGGAATCAGATATGGGGAAACAGAGGCGGGGATTCAGAGGCGGGGAAACAGAGGCGGGGAATCAGATATGGGGATTCAGAGGTGGGGATTCAGAGGTTGGGAATCAGAGGCAGGGAATCAGAGGCGGGGAATCAGAGGCAGGGAATCAGATGCGGGGAATCAGAGGCGGGGAAACAGAGCTGGGGAATCAGAGGCGAGGAATCAGAGTTGGGGAATCAGAGGCGTGGAATTAGATATGGGGAAACAGAGGCGGGGAATCAGAGGCGGAGAAACAGAGGCGGGTAATCAGATATGGGGAATCAGAGGTGGGGATTCAGAGGCAGGGAGTCAGATGTGCAGAATCAGAGATGGGGAATCAGAGGCGGGGAATGAGATATGGGGAATCAGAGGCGGGGAATCAGAGGCGGGGATACAGAGGCAGGGAATCGGATGTGCGGAATCAGAGATGGGGAATCAGAGGTGGGGAATCAGAGGTGGTGAATCAGAGAAGGGGAATCAGAGGCGGGGAATCAGAGGCAGGGAATCAGATATGGGATACAGAGGCGGAGAATCAGAGGTGGGGAAACAGAGACGGGGAATCAGATATGGGGACTCAGAGGTGGGGAATCAGTGGTTGGGAATCAGAGGCGGGGAATCAGAGTTGGGGAATCAGAGGTGGGGAATCAGATATGGGGAAACAGAGGCGGGGAATCAGAGGCGGGGAAACAGAGGCGGGGAATCAGATATGGGGAATCAGAGGTGGGGAATCAGAGGTTGGCAATCAGAGGCAGGGAATCAGAGGCGGGGAATCAGAGGCAGGGAATCAGATGTGCAGAATCAGAGATGGGGAATCAGAGGCGGGGAATCAGAGGCGCGGAAACAGAGGTGGGGAATCAGATATGGGGAATCAGAGGTGGGGAATAAGAGGCCAGGAATCAGAAGGCATGAATCAGAGGCCGGGAATCAGAGGTGGGGAATCAGAGGCCGGGAATCAGAGATGGGGAATCAGAGGTGGTGAATCAGAGATGGGGAATCAGAGGAAGGGACTCAGAGGCGGGGAATCAGATGCGGGGAATCAGTGGCGGGGAATCAGAGCTCAGGAATCAGAGTCGGGGAATCAGAGATGGCGAATCAGAGGCGGGGAATCAGAGATAGGGAATCAGAGGTGGGGAATCAGAGGCGGGGAAACAGAGGCGGGGAGTCAGATACTGGGAATCAGAGGCGGGGAATCAGAGGCGGGGATACAGAGGCGTTGAATCAGATATGGGGAATCAGAGGTGGCGAATCAGAGGTAGAGAATCAGAGATGGGGAAGCAGAGGTGGGGAATGAGATGTGATGAATTAGAGATGGGGAATCAGAGGCGGTGTATCAGAGGTGCCAATCAGAGGCGGCGAAACATAGGCGGGGAATCAGATATGGGGAATCAGAGTTGGGGATTCAGAGGTGGTGAATCAGAGAAGGGGAATCAGAGGCGGGGAATCAGAGGCAGGGAATCAGACGCAGGGAATCAGAGGCGGGGAATCATAGCTGTCGAATTAGAGGAGGGGAATCAGAGTTGGGGAATCACAGGCGGGGAATCAGATTTGGGGAAACAGAGGCGGGGATTCAGAGGCGGGGAAACAGAGGCGGGGAATCAGATATGGGGATTCAGAGGTGGGGATTCAGAGGTTGGGAATCAGAGGCAGGGAATCAGAGGCGGGGAATCAGAGGCAGGGAATCAGATGCGGGGAATCAGAGGCGGGGAAACAGAGCTGGGGAATCAGAGGCGGGGAATCAGAGTTGGGGAATCAGAGGAGGGGAATCAGAGGCCGGGAATCAGAGATGGGGAATCAGAGGTGGTGAATCAGAGATGGGGAATCAGAGGAAGGGACTCAGAGGCGGGTAATCAGATGCGGGGAATCAGTGGCGGGGAATCAGAGCTCAGGAATCAGAGTCGGGGAATCAGAGATGGCGAATCAGAGGCGGGGAATCAGAGATAGGGAATCAGAGGTGGGGAATCAGAGGCGGGGAAACAGAGGCGGGGAGTCAGATATGGGGAATCAGAGGCGGGGAATCAGAGGCGGGGAAACAGAGGCGGTGAATCAGATATGGGGAATCAGAGGTGGCGAATCAGAGGTAGAGAATCAGAGATGGGGAAGCAGAGGTGGGGAATCAGATGTGATGAATTAGAGATGTGGAATCAGAGGCGGGGTATCAGAGGCGGCCAATCAGAGGCGGGGAAACAGAGGCTGGGAATCAGATATGGGGAATCAGAGGTGGGGAATCAGGGGCGGGGAATCAGTGGCAGGGAATCAGAGGCCGGGAATCAAAGGCGGGGAAACAGAGCTGGGGAATCAGAGGCGGGGAATCAGAGCTGGGGAATCAGAGGCGGGGAATCAGACGCAGGGAATCAGAGGCGGGGAATCATGGCTGGCGAATTAGAGGAGGGGAATCAGAGTTGGGGAATCAGAGGCGGGGAATCAGATATGGGGAAACAGAGGCGGGGAATCAGAGGCGGGGAAACAGAGGCGGGGAATCAGATATGCGGATTCAGAGGTGGGGAATCAGAGGTTGGGAATCAGAGGCAGGGAATCAGAGGCGGGGAATCAGAGGCAGGGAATCAGATGCGGGGAATCAGAGGCGGGGAATCAGAGCTGGGGAATCAGAGGCGGGGAATCAGAGTTGGGGAATCAGAGGCATGGAATTAGATATGGGGAAACAAAGGCGGGGAATCAGAGGCGGGGAAACAGAGGCGGGGAATCAGATATGGGGAATCAGAGGTGGGGAATCAGAGGCAGGGAATCAGATGTGTGGAATCAGAGATGGGGAATCAGAGGCGGGGAATGAGATATGGGGAATCAGAGGCGGGGATACAGAGGCGGGGAAACAGAGGCGGAGAATCAGAGGCGGGGAATCAGAGTTGGGGAATCAGAGGAGGGGAATCAGATATGGGGAAACAGAGGCCGGGAATCAGAGGCAGGGAAACAGAGGCGGGGAATCAGATATGGGGAATCAGAGGTGGGGAATTAGAGGTTGCGAATCAGAGGCAGGGAATCAGAGGCGGGGAATCAGAGGCGGGGAATCAGAGGCAGGGAATGGGATGTGCGGAATTAGAGATGGGGAATCAGAGGTGGGGAATCAGAGATGGTGAATCAGAGAAGGGGAATCAAAGGCGGGGAATCAGAGGCAGGGAATCTGACGCAGGGAATCAGAGGCGGGGAATCATAGCTGGCGAATTAAAGGAGGGGAATCAGAGTTGGGGAATCAGAGGCGGGGAATCAGATATGGGGAAACAGAGGCGGGGAATCAGAGGCGGGGAAACAGAGGCGGGGAATCAGATATGGGTATTCTGAGGTGGGGAATCAGATGTTGGGAATCAGAGGGAGGGAATCAGAGGCGGGGAATCAGAGGCAGGGAATCAGATGCAGGGAACCACAGGCGGGGAAACAGAGCTGGGGAATCAGAGGCGGGGAATCAGAGTTGGGGAATCAGAGGCGTGGAATTAGATATGGGGAAACAGAGGCGGGGAATCAGAGGCGGGTAAACAGAGGCGGGGAATCAGATATGGGGAATCAGAGGTGGGGAATCAGAGGCAGGGAATCAGATGTGCAGAATCAGAGATGGGGAATCAGAGGCGGGGAATGAGATATGGGGAATCAGAGGCGGGGAATCAGAGGCAGGGATACAGAGGCGGGGATTCTGATATGGGGAATCAGAGGTGGCGAATCAAAGGCGGTGAATCAGAGATGGAGAATCAGACGCTGGGAATCAGAGGCAGGGAATAAAACACGGGGAATCAGAGGCGGGGAATCAGAGCTGGGGAATCAGAGGCGGGGAATCAGAGTTGGGATAGCAGAGGCTGGGAATAAGAGGCGGGGAAACAGAGGCGGGGAATCAGAGGCAGGGAAACAGAGGCGGGGAATCAGATATGGGGAATCAGAGGTGGGGAATCAGAACTGGGGAATCAGAGGCGGGGAATCATAGTTGGGGAATCAGAGGCGTGGAATCAGATATGGGGAATCAGAGGTGGGGAATCAGAGGTTGGCAATCAGAGGCAGGGAATCAGAGGCGCGGAATCAGAGGCAGGGAATCAGATGTGCGGAATCAGAGATGGGGAATCAGAGGCAGCGAATCAGAGGCAGGGAAACAGAGGCGGGGATTCAGAGGCGGGGAAACAGAGGCGGGGAATCAGATATGGGGATTCAGAGGTGGGGATTCAGAGGTTGGGAATCAGAGGCAGGGAATCAGAGGCGGGGAATCAGAGGCAGGGAATCAGATGCGGGGAATCAGAGGCGGGGAAACAGAGCTGGGGAATCAGAGGCGAGGAATCAGAGTTGGGGAATCAGAGGCGTGGAATTAGATATGGGGAAACAGAGGCGGGGAATCAGAGGCGGGGAAACAGAGGCGCGTAATCAGATATGGGGAATCAGAGGTGGGGATTCTGAGGCAGGGAGTCAGATGTGCAGAATCAGAGATGGGGAATCAGAGGCGGGGAATGAGATATGGGGAATCAGAGGCGGGGAATCAGAGGCGGGGATACAGAGGCAGGGAATCGGATGTGCGGAATCAGAGATGGGGAATCAGAGGTGGGGAATCAGAGGTGGTGAATCAGAGAAGGGGAATCAGAGGCGGGGAATCAGAGGCAGGGAATCAGATATGGGATACAGAGGCGGAGAATCAGAGGTGGGGAAACAGAGACGGGGAATCAGATATGGGGACTCAGAGGTGGGGAATCAGTGGTTGGGAATCAGAGGCGGGGAATCAGAGTTGGGGAATCAGAGGTGGGGAATCAGATATGGGGAAACAGAGGCGGGGAATCAGAGGCGGGGAAACAGAGGCGGGGAATCAGATATGGGGAATCAGAGGTGTGGAAATCAGAGGTTGGCAATCAGAGGCAGGGAATCAGAGGCGGGGAATCAGAGGCAGGGAATCAGATGTGCAGAATCAGAGATGGGGAATCAGAGGTGGGGAATCAGAGGCGCGGAAACAGAGGTGGGGAATCAGATATGGGGAATCAGAGGTGGGGAATAAGAGGCCAGGAATCAGAAGGCATGAATCAGAGGCCGGGAATCAAAGGTGGGGAATCAGAGGCCTGGAATCAGAGATGGGGAATCAGAGGTGGTGAATCAGAGATGGGGAATCAGAGGAAGGGACTCAGAGGCGGGGAATCAGATGCGGGGAATCAGTGGCGGGGAATCAGAGCTCAGGAATCAGAGTCGGGGAATCAGAGATGGCGAATCAGAGGCGGGGAATCAGAGATAGGGAATCAGAGGTGGGGAATCAGAGGCGGGGAAACAGAGGCGGGGAGTCAGATACTGGGAATCAGAGGCGGGGAATCAGAGGCGGGGAAACAGAGGCGGTGAATCAGATATGGGGAATCAGAGGTGGCGAATCAGAGGTAGAGAATCAGAGATGGGGAAGCAGAGGTGGGGAATCAGATGTGATGAATTAGAGATGGGGAATCAGAGGCGGGGTATCAGAGGCGGCCAATCAGAGGCGGGGAAACAGAGGCTGGGAATCAGATATGGGGAATCAGAGGTGGGGAATCAGGGGCGGGGAATCAGTGGCAGGGAATCAGAGGCCGGGAATCAAAGGCGGGGAAACAGAGCTGGGGAATCAGAGGCGGGGAATCAGAGCTGGGGAATCAGAGGCGGGGAATCAGACGCAGGGAATCAGAGGCGGGGAATCATGGCTGGCGAATTAGAGGAGGGGAATCAGAGTTGGGGAATCAGAGGCGGGGAATCAGATATGGGGAAACAGAGGCGGGGAATCAGAGGCGGGGAAACAGAGGCGGGGAATCAGATATGCGGATTCAGAGGTGGGGAATCAGAGGTTGGGAATCAGAGGCAGGGAATCAGAGGCGGGGAATCAGAGGCAGGGAATCAGATGCGGGGAATCAGAGGCGGGGAATCAGAGCTGGGGAATCAGAGGCGGGGAATCAGAGTTGGGGAATCAGAGGCATGGAATTAGATATGGGGAAACAAAGGCGGGGAATCAGAGGCGGGGAAACAGAGGCGGGGAATCAGATATGGGGAATCAGAGGTGGGGAATCAGAGGCAGGGAATCAGATGTGTGGAATCAGAGATGGGGAATCAGAGGCGGGGAATGAGATATGGGGAATCAGAGGCGGGGATACAGAGGCGGGGAAACAGAGGCGGAGAATCAGAGGCGGGGAATCAGAGTTGGGGAATCAGAGGAGGGGAATCAGATATGGGGAAACAGAGGCCGGGAATCAGAGGCAGGGAAACAGAGGCGGGGAATCAGATATGGGGAATCAGAGGTGGGGAATTAGAGGTTGCGAATCAGAGGCAGGGAATCAGAGGCGGGGAATCAGAGGCGGGGAATCAGAGGCAGGGAATGGGATGTGCGGAATTAGAGATGGGGAATCAGAGGTGGGGAATCAGAGATGGTGAATCAGAGAAGGGGAATCAAAGGCGGGGAATCAGAGGCAGGGAATCTGACGCAGGGAATCAGAGGCGGGGAATCATAGCTGGCGAATTAAAGGAGGGGAATCAGAGTTGGGGAATCAGAGGCGGGGAATCAGATATGGGGAAACAGAGGCGGGGAATCAGAGGCGGGGAAACAGAGGCGGGGAATCAGATATGGGGATTCTGAGGTGGGGAATCAGATGTTGGGAATCAGAGGGAGGGAATCAGAGGCGGGGAATCAGAGGCAGGGAATCAGATGCAGGGAATCACAGGCGGGGAAACAGAGCTGGGGAATCAGAGGCGGGGAATCAGAGTTGGGGAATCAGAGGCGTGGAATTAGATATGGGGAAACAGAGGCGGGGAATCAGAGGCGGGTAAACAGAGGCGGGGAATCAGATATGGGGAATCAGAGGTGGGGAATCAGAGGCAGGGAATCAGATGTGCAGAATCAGAGATGGGGAATCAGAGGCGGGGAATGAGATATGGGGAATCAGAGGCGGGGAATCAGAGGCAGGGATACAGAGGCGGGGATTCTGATATGGGGAATCAGAGGTGGCGAATCAAAGGCGGTGAATCAGAGATGGAGAATCAGACGCTGGGAATCAGAGGCAGGGAATAAAACACGGGGAATCAGAGGCGGGGAATCAGAGCTGGGGAATCAGAGGCGGGGAATCAGAGTTGGGATAGCGGAGGCTGGGAATAAGAGGCGGGGAAACAGATGCGGGGAATCAGAGGCAGGGAAACAGAGGCGGGGAATCAGATATGGGGAATCAGAGGTGGGGAATCAGAACTGGGGAATCAGAGGCGGGGAATCATAGTTGGGGAATCAGAGGCGTGGAATCAGATATAGGGAAACAGAGGCGGGGAATCAGAGGCGGGGAAACAGAGGCGGGGAATCAGATATGGGGAATCAGAGGTGGGGAATCAGAGGTTGGCAATCAGAGGCAGGGAATCAGAGGCGCGGAATCAGAGGCAGGGAATCAGATGTGCGGAATCAGAGATGGGGAATCAGAGGCAGCGAATCAGAGGCAGGGAATCAGATATGGGGAATCAGAGGCGGGGAAACAGAGGCGGTGAATCAGATATTGGGAATCAGAGGTGGCGATCAGAGGCAGAGAATCAGAGATGGGGAAGCAGAGGTGGGGAATCAGATGTGATGAATTAGAAATGGGGAATCAGGGGCGGGGTATCAGAGGTGCCAATCAGAGGTGGGGAAACAGAGGAGGGGAATCAGATATGGGGAAACAGAGGCGGGGAATCAGAGGCAGGGAAACAGAGGCGGAGAATCTGATATGGGGAATCAGAGGTGGGGAATTGGAGTTTGCGAATCAGAGGCATAGAATCAGAGGCGGGGAATCAGAGGCAGGGAATCAGAGGCAGGGAATCGGATGTGCGGAATCAGAGATGGGGAATCAGAGGTGGGGAATCAGAGGTGGTGAATCAGAGATGGGGAATCAGAGGCGGGGAATCAGAGGCAGGGAATCAGAAACGGGGAATCAGAGGCGGGGAATCATTGCTGGCGATTCAGAGGAGGGGAATCAGAGGTGGGGAATCAGAGGCGGGGAATCAGATATGGGGAATCAGAGGTGGGGAATCAGAGGCGGTGAAACAGAGGCCGGGAATCAGATATGTTGTATCAAAGGTGGGGAATCAGAGGCGGGAAATCAGAGCTGGGGAATCAGAGGCGGGGAATCAGAGTTGGGGAATCAGAGTCTGGGAATCAGAGATGGGGAATCAGAGGCGGGGAATCAAATATGGGGAATCAGAGGCGGGGAATCAGAGGCGGGGAAACAGAGGCGGTGAATCAGATATGGGGAATCACAGGTGGCGAATCAGTGGTAGAGAATCAAAGATGTGGAAGCAGAGGTGGGGAATCAGATGTGATGAATTAGAGATGGGGAATCAGAGGCGGGGTATCAGAGGCGGCCAATCAGAGGCGGGGAAACAGAGGCGGGGAATCAGATATGGGGAATCAGAGGTGGGGAATCAGGGGCAGGGAATCAGTGGCAGGGAATCAGAGGCCGGGAATCAGAGGCGGGGAATCAGAGGTGGGGAATCAGAGGCGGGGCATCAGAGTTGGGGAATCAGAGGAGGGGAATCAGATATGGGGAAACAGAGGCCGGGAAACAGAGGCAGGGAAACAGAGGCGGGGAATCAGATATGGGGAATCAGAGGTGGGGAATTAGTGGTTGCGAATCTGAGGCAGGGAATCAGAGGCGGGGAATCAGAGGCGGGGAATCAGAGGCAGGGAATCGGATGTGCGGAATCAGAGATGGGGAATCAGAGGTGGGGAATCAGAGGTGGTGAATCAGAGAAGGGGAATCAGAGGCGGGGAATCAGAGGCAGGGAATCAGATATGGGGAAGCAGAGGCGGAGAATCAGAGGCGGGGAAACAGAGACGGGGAATCAGATATGGGGATTCAGAGGTGGGGAATCAGAGGTTGGGAATCAGAGGCGGGGAATCAGAGTTGGGGAATCAGAGGTGGGGAATCAGATATGGTGAAACAGAGGCGGGTAATCAGAGGCGGGGAAACAGAGGCGGGGAATCAGATATGGGGAATCAGAGGTGGGGAATCAGAGGTTGGCAATCAGAGGCAGGGGATCAGAGGCGGGGAATCAGAGGCAGGGAATCAGATGTGCAGAATCAGAGATGGGGAATCAGAGGCAGGGAATCAGCGGTGGGGAAAATCAGAGGCCGGGAATCAGAGGCCAGGAATGAGAGGCCGGGAATCAGAGGGCAGGAATCAGAGGCCGGGAATCAGAGGTGGGGAATCAGAGGCCGGGAATTAGAGATGGGGAATAAGAGGTGGGGAATCAGCGGTGGTGAATCAGACGCGGGGATTCAGAGGTTGTAATTCAGAGATGGGGAATCAGAGGCGGGGAATCAGAGGCGCGGAAACAGAGGTGGGGAATCAGATATGGGGAATCACAGGTGGGGAATAAGAGGCCAGGAATCAGAAGGCATGAATCAGAGGCCGGGAATCAGAGGTGGGGAATCAGAGGCCGGGAATCAGAGATGGGGAATCAGAGGTGGTGAATCAGAGATGGGGAATCAGAGGAAGGGACTCAGAGGCGGGTAATCAGATGCGGGGAATCAGTGGCGGGGAATCAGAGCTCAGGAATCAGAGTCGGGGAATCAGAGATGGCGAATCAGAGGCGGGGAATCAGAGATAGGGAATCAGAGGTGGGGAATCAGAGGCGGGGAAAAAGAGGCGGGGAGTCAGATATGGGGAATCAGAGGCGGGGAATCAGAGGCGGGGAAACAGAGGCAGTGAATCAGATATGGGGAATCAGAGGTGGCGAATCAGAGGTAGAGAATCAGAGATGGGGAAGCAGAGGTGGGGAATCAGATGTGATGAATTAGAGATGGGGAATCAGAGGCGAGTATCAGAGGCGGCCAATCAGAGGCGGGGAAACAGAGGCTGGGAATCAGATATGGGGAATCAGAGGTGGGGAATCAGGGGCGGGGAATCAGTGGCAGGGAATCAGAGGCCGGGAATCAAAGGCGGGGAATCAGAGCTGGGGAATCAGAGGCGGGGAATCAGAGTTGGGGAATCAGAGGAGGGGAATCAGATATGGGGAAACAGAGGCCGGGAATCAGAGGCTGGGAAACAGAGGCGGGGAATCAGATATAGGAAATCAGAGGTGGGGAATTAGAGGTTGCGAATCAGAGGCAGGGAATCAGAGGCGGGGAATCTGAGGCGGGGAATCAGAGGCAGGGAATCGGATGTGCGGAATCAGAGATGGGGAATCAGAGTTGGGGATTCAGAGGTGGTGAATCAGAGAAGGGGAATCAGAGGCTGGGAATCAGAGGCAGGGAATCAGACGCAGGGAATCAGAGGCGGGGAATCATAGCTGGCGAATTAGAGGAGGGGAATCAGAGTTGGGGAATCAGAGGCGGGGAATCAGATATGGGGAAACAGAGGCGGGGATTCAGAGGCGGGGAAACAGAGGCGGGGAATCAGATATGGGGATTCAGAGGTGGGGATTCAGAGGTTGGGAATCAGAGGCAGGGAATCAGAGGCGGGGAATCAGAGGCAGGGAATCAGATGCGGGGAATCAGAGGCGGGGAAACAGAGCTGGGGAATCAGAGGCGGGGAATCAGAGTTGGGGAATCAGAGGCGTGGAATTAGATATGGGGAAACAGAGGCGGGGAATCAGAGGCGGGGAATCAGAGGCGGGGAATCAGATATGGGGAATCAGAGGTGGGGATTCAGAGGCAGGGAATCAGATGTGCAGAATCAGAGATGGGGAATCAGAGGCGGGGAATGAGATATGGGGAATCAGAGGCGGGGAATCAGAGGCGGGGATACAGAGGCGGGGAATCTGATATGGGGAATCAGAGGTGGCAAATCAAAGGCGGTGAATCAGAGATGGAGAATCAGACGCGGGGAATCAGAGGCAGGGAATAAAACACGGGGAATCAGAGGCGGGGAATCAGAGCTTGTGAATCAGAGGCGGGGAATCAGAGTTGGGGAAGCAGAGGCTGGGAATCAGAGGCGGGGAAACAGAGGCGGGGAATCAGAGGCAGGGAAACAGAGGCGGGGAATCAGATATGGGGAATCAGAGGTGGGGAATCAGAGCTGGGGAATCAGAGGCAGGGAATCATAGTTGGGGAATCAGAGGCGGGGAATCAGATATAGGGAAACAGAGGCGGGGAATCAGAGGCGGGGAAACAGAGGCGGGGAATCAGATATGGGGAATCAGAGGTGGGGAATCAGAGGTGGGGAATTAGTGGTTGCGAATCTGAGGCAGGGAATCAGAGGCGGGGAATCAGAGGCGGGGAATGAGAGGCAGGGAATCGGATGTGCGGAATCAGAGATGGGGAATCAGAGGTGGGGAATCAGAGGTGGTGAATCAGAGAAGGGGAATCAGAGGCGGGGAATCAGAGGCAGGGAATCAGATATGGGGAAACAGAGGCGGAGAATCAGAGGCGGGGAAACAGAGACGGGGAATCAGATATGGGGATTCAGAGGTGGGGAATCAGAGGTTGGGAATCAGAGGCGGGGAATCAGAGTTGGGGAATCAGAGGTGGGGAATCAGATATGGGGAAACAGAGGCGGGGAATCAGAGGCGGGGAAACAGAGGTGGGGAATCAGATATGGGGAATCAGAGGTGGGGAATCAGAGGTTGGCAATCAGAGGCAGGGAATCAGAGGCGGGGAATCAGAGGCAGGGAATCAGATGTGCAGAATCAGAGATGGGGAATCAGACGCGGGGATTCAGAGGTTGTAATTCAGAGATGGGGAATCAGAGGCGGGGAATAAGAGGCGCGGAAACAGAGGTGGGGAATCTGATATGGGGAATCAGAGGCGGGGAATAAGAGGCCAGGAATCAGAAGGCATGAATCAGAGACCGGGAATCAGAGGTGGGGAATCAGAGGCCGGGAATCAGAGATGGGGAATCAGAGGTGGTGAATCAGAGATGGGGAATCAGAGGAAGGGACTCAGAGGCGGGTAATCAGATGCGGGGAATCAGTGGCGGGGAATCAGAGCTCAGGAATCAGAGTCGGGGAATCAGAGATGGCGAATCAGAGGCGGGGAATCAGAGATAGGGAATCAGAGGTGGGGAATCAGAGGCGGGGAAACAGAGGCGGGGAGTCAGATATGGGGAATCAGAGGCGGGGAATCAGAGGCGGGGAAACAGAGGCGGTGAATCAGATATGGGGAATCAGAGGTGGCGAATCAGAGGTAGAGAATCAGAGATGGGGAAGCAGAGGTGGGGAATCAGATGTGATGAATTAGAGATGGGGAATCAGAGGCGGGGTATCAGAGGCGGCCAATCAGAGGCGGGGAAACAGAGGCTGGGAATCAGATATGGGGAATCAGAGGTGGGGAATCAGGGGCGGG
This sequence comes from Narcine bancroftii, assembly GCF_036971445.1. NCBI lineage: Eukaryota > Metazoa > Chordata > Chondrichthyes > Torpediniformes > Narcinidae > Narcine > Narcine bancroftii. The sequence goes on along the minus strand of NC_091474.1, from coordinate 105,048,166 downwards.
GAATCAGTGGCAGGGAATCAGAGGCCGGGAATCTAAGGCGGGGAATCAGAGCTGTGGAATCAGAGGCGGGGAATCAGAGTTGGGGAATCAGAGGAGGGGAATCAGATATGGGGAAACAGAGGCCGGGAATCATAGGCAGGGAAACAGAGGCGGGGAATCAGATATGGGGAATCAGAGGTGGGGAATTAGAGGTTGAGAATCAGAGGCAGGGAATCAGAGGCGGGGAATCAGAGGCGGGGAATCAGAGGCAGGGAATCGGATGTGCGGAATCAGAGATGGGGAATCAGAGTTGGGGATTCAGAGGTGGTGAATCAGAGAAGGGGAATCAGAGGCGGGGAATCAGAGGCAGGGAATCAGACGCAGGGAATCAGAGGCGGGGAATCATAGCTGGCGAATTAGAGGAGGGGAATCAGAGTTGGGGAATCAGAGGCGGGGAATCAGATATGGGGAAACAGAGGCGGGGATTCAGAGGCGGGGAAACAGAGGCGGGGAATCAGATATGGGGATTCAGAGGTGGGGATTCAGAGGTTGGGAATCAGAGGCAGGGAATCAGAGGCGGGGAATCAGAGGCAGGGAATCAGATGCGGGGAATCAGAGGCGGGGAAACAGAGCTGGGGAATCAGAGGCGAGGAATCAGAGTTGGGGAATCAGAGGCGTGGAATTAGATATGGGGAAACAGAGGCGGGGAATCAGAGGCGGGGAAACAGAGGCGGGTAATCAGATATGGGGAATCAGAGGTGGGGATTCAGAGGCAGGGAGTCAGATGTGCAGAATCAGAGATGGGGAATCAGAGGCGGGGAATGAGATATGGGGAATCAGAGGCGGGGAATCAGAGGCGGGGATACAGAGGCAGGGAGTCAGATACTGGGAATCAGAGGCGGGGAATCAGAGGCGGGGATACAGAGGCGTTGAATCAGATATGGGGAATCAGAGGTGGCGAATCAGAGGTAGAGAATCAGAGATGGGGAAGCAGAGGTGGGGAATGAGATGTGATGAATTAGAGATGGGGAATCAGAGGCGGTGTATCAGAGGTGCCAATCAGAGGCGGCGAAACATAGGCGGGGAATCAGATATGGGGAATCAGAGTTGGGGATTCAGAGGTGGTGAATCAGAGAAGGGGAATCAGAGGCGGGGAATCAGAGGCAGGGAATCAGACGCAGGGAATCAGAGGCGGGGAATCATAGCTGTCGAATTAGAGGAGGGGAATCAGAGTTGGGGAATCACAGGCGGGGAATCAGATTTGGGGAAACAGAGGCGGGGATTCAGAGGCGGGGAAACAGAGGCGGGGAATCAGATATGGGGATTCAGAGGTGGGGATTCAGAGGTTGGGAATCAGAGGCAGGGAATCAGAGGCGGGGAATCAGAGGCAGGGAATCAGATGCGGGGAATCAGAGGTGGGGAAACAGAGCTGGGGAATCAGAGGCGGGGAATCAGAGTTGGGGAATCAGAGGAGGGGAATCAGAGGCAGGGAATCAGAGATGGGGAATCAGAGGTGGTGAATCAGAGATGGGGAATCAGAGGAAGGGACTCAGAGGCGGGTAATCAGATGCGGGGAATCAGTGGCGGGGAATCAGAGCTCAGGAATCAGAGTCGGGGAATCAGAGATGGCGAATCAGAGGCGGGGAATCAGAGATAGGGAATCAGAGGTGGGGAATCAGAGGCGGGGAAACAGAGGCGGGGAGTCAGATATGGGGAATCAGAGGCGGGGAATCAGAGGCGGGGAAACAGAGGCGGTGAATCAGATATGGGGAATCAGAGGTGGCGAATCAGAGGTAGAGAATCAGAGATGGGGAAGCAGAGGTGGGGAATCAGATGTGATGAATTAGAGATGGGGAATCAGAGGCGGGGTATCAGAGGCGGCCAATCAGAGGCGGGGAAACAGAGGCTGGGAATCAGATATGGGGAATCAGAGGTGGGGAATCAGGGGCGGGGAATCAGTGGCAGGGAATCAGAGGCCGGGAATCAAAGGCGGGGAAACTGAGCTGGGGAATCAGAGGCGGGGAATCAGAGCTGGGGAATCAGAGGCGGGGAATCAGACGCAGGGAATCAGAGGCGGGGAATCATGGCTGGCGAATTAGAGGAGGGGAATCAGAGTTGGGGAATCAGAGGCGGGGAATCAGATATGGGGAAACAGAGGCGGGGAATCAGAGGCGGGGAAACAGAGGCGGGGAATCAGATATGCGGATTCAGAGGTGGGGAATCAGAGGTTGGGAATCAGAGGCAGGGAATCAGAGGCGGGGAATCAGAGGCAGGGAATCAGATGCGGGGAATCAGAGGCGGGGAATCAGAGCTGGGGAATCAGAGGCGGGGAATCAGAGTTGGGGAATCAGAGGCATGGAATTAGATATGGGGAAACAAAGGCGGGGAATCAGAGGCGGGGAAGCAGAGGCGGGGAATCAGATATGGGGAATCAGAGGTGGGGAATCAGAGGCAGGGAATCAGATGTGTGGAATCAGAGATGGGGAATCAGAGGCGGGGAATGAGATATGGGGAATCAGAGGCGGGGATACAGAGGCGGGGAAACAGAGGCGGAGAATCAGAGGCGGGGAATCAGAGTTGGGGAATCAGAGGAGGGGAATCAGATATGGGGAAACAGAGGCCGGGAATCAGAGGCAGGGAAACAGAGGCGGGGAATCAGATATGGGGAATCAGAGGTGGGGAATTAGAGGTTGCGAATCAGAGGCAGGGAATCAGAGGCGGGGAATCAGAGGCGGGGAATCAGAGGCAGGGAATGGGATGTGCGGAATTAGAGATGGGGAATCAGAGGTGGGGAATCAGAGATGGTGAATCAGAGAAGGGGAATCAAAGGCGGGGAATCAGAGGCAGGGAATCTGACGCAGGGAATCAGAGGCGGGGAATCATAGCTGGCGAATTAAAGGAGGGGAATCAGAGTTGGGGAATCAGAGGCGGGGAATCAGATATGGGGAAACAGAGGCGGGGAATCAGAGGCGGGGAAACAGAGGCGGGGAATCAGATATGGGGATTCTGAGGTGGGGAATCAGATGTTGGGAATCAGAGGGAGGGAATCAGAGGCGGGGAATCAGAGGCAGGGAATCAGATGCAGGGAATCACAGGCGGGGAAACAGAGCTGGGGAATCAGAGGCGGGGAATCAGAGTTGGGGAATCAGAGGCGTGGAATTAGATATGGGGAAACAGAGGCGGGGAATCAGAGGCGGGTAAACAGAGGCGGGGAATCAGATATGGGGAATCAGAGGTGGGGAATCAGAGGCAGGGAATCAGATGTGCAGAATCAGAGATGGGGAATCAGAGGCGGGGAATGAGATATGGGGAATCAGAGGCGGGGAATCAGAGGCAGGGATACAGAGGCGGGGATTCTGATATGGGGAATCAGAGGTGGCGAATCAAAGGCGGTGAATCAGAGATGGAGAATCAGACGCTGGGAATCAGAGGCAGGGAATAAAACACGGGGAATCAGAGGCGGGGAATCAGAGCTGGGGAATCAGAGGCGGGGAATCAGAGTTGGGATAGCAGAGGCTGGGAATAAGAGGCGGGGAAACAGAGGCGGGGAATCAGAGGCAGGGAAACAGAGGCGGGGAATCAGATATGGGGAATCAGAGGTGGGGAATCAGAACTGGGGAATCAGAGGCGGGGAATCATAGTTGGGGAATCAGAGGCGTGGAATCAGATATAGGGAAACAGAGGCGGGGAATCAGAGGCGGGGAAACAGAGGCGGGGAATCAGATATGGGGAATCAGAGGTGGGGAATCAGAGGTTGGCAATCAGAGGCAGGGAATCAGAGGCGCGGAATCAGAGGCAGGGAATCAGATGTGCGGAATCAGAGATGGGGAATCAGAGGCAGCGAATCAGAGGCAGGGAATCAGATATGGGGAATCAGAGGCGGGGAAACAGAGGCGGTGAATCAGATATTGGGAATCAGAGGTGGCGATCAGAGGCAGAGAATCAGAGATGGGGAAGCAGAGGTGGGGAATCAGATGTGATGAATTAGAAATGGGGAATCAGGGGCGGGGTATCAGAGGTGCCAATCAGAGGTGGGGAAGCAGAGGAGGGGAATCAGATATGGGGAAACAGAGGCGGGGAATCAGAGGCAGGGAAACAGAGGCGGAGAATCTGATATGGGGAATCAGAGGTGGGGAATTGGAGTTTGCGAATCAGAGGCATAGAATCAGAGGCGGGGAATCAGAGGCGGGGAATCAGAGGCAGGGAATCGGATGTGCGGAATCAGAGATGGGGAATCAGAGGTGGGGAATCAGAGGTGGTGAATCAGAGATGGGGAATCAGAGGCGGGGAATCAGAGGCAGGGAATCAGAAACGGGGAATCAGAGGCGGGGAATCATTGCTGGCGATTCAGAGGAGGGGAATCAGAGGTGGGGAATCAGAGGCGGGGAATCAGATATGGGGAATCAGAGGTGGGGAATCAGAGGCGGTGAAACAGAGGCCGGGAATCAGATATGTTGTATCAAAGGTGGGGAATCAGAGGCGGGAAATCAGAGCTGGGGAATCAGAGGCGGGGAATCAGAGTTGGGGAATCAGAGTCTGGGAATCAGAGATGGGGAATCAGAGGCGGGGAATCAAATATGGGGAATCAGAGGCGGGGAATCAGAGGCGGGGAAACAGAGGCGGTGAATCAGATATGGGGAATCACAGGTGGCGAATCAGTGGTAGAGAATCAAAGATGTGGAAGCAGAGGTGGGGAATCAGATGTGATGAATTAGAGATGGGGAATCAGAGGCGGGGTATCAGATGCGGCCAATCAGAGGCGGGGAAACAGAGGCGGGGAATCAGATATGGGGAATCAGAGGTGGGGAATCAGGGGCAGGGAATCAGTGGCAGGGAATCAGAGGCCGGGAATCAGAGGCGGGGAATCAGAGGTGGGGAATCAGAGGCGGGGCATCAGAGTTGGGGAATCAGAGGAGGGGAATCAGATATGGGGAAACAGAGGCCGGGAAACAGAGGCAGGGAAACAGAGGCGGGGAATCAGATATGGGGAATCAGAGGTGGGGAATTAGTGGTTGCGAATCTGAGGCAGGGAATCAGAGGCGGGGAATCAGAGGCGGGGAATCAGAGGCAGGGAATCGGATGTGCGGAATCAGAGATGGGGAATCAGAGGTGGGGAATCAGAGGTGGTGAATCAGAGAAGGGGATTCAGAGGCGGGGAATCAGAGGCAGGGAATCAGATATGGGGAAGCAGAGGCGGAGAATCATAGGCGGGGAAACAGAGACGGGGAATCAGATATGGGGATTCAGAGGTGGGGAATCAGAGGTTGGGAATCAGAGGCGGGGAATCAGAGTTGGGGAATCAGAGGTGGGGAATCAGATATGGTGAAACAGAGGCGGGTAATCAGAGGCGGGGAAACAGAGGCGGGGAATCAGATATGGGGAATCAGAGGTGGGGAATCAGAGGTTGGCAATCAGAGGCAGGGGATCAGAGGCGGGGAATCAGAGGCAGGGAATCAGATGTGCAGAATCAGAGATGGGGAATCAGAGGAAGGGAATCAGCGGTGGGGAAAATCAGAGGCCGGGAATCAGAGGCCAGGAATGAGAGGCCGGGAATCAGAGGGCAGGAATCAGAGGCCGGGAATCAGAGGTGGGGAATCAGAGGCCGGGAATTAGAGATGGGGAATAAGAGGTGGGGAATCAGCGGTGGTGAATCAGACGCGGGGATTCAGAGGTTGTAATTCAGAGATGGGGAATCAGAGGCGGGGAATCAGAGGCGCGGAAACAGAGGTGGGGAATCAGATATGGGGAATCACAGGTGGGGAATAAGAGGCCAGGAATCAGAAGGCATGAATCAGAGGCCGGGAATCAGAGGTGGGGAATCAGAGGCCGGGAATCAGAGATGGGGAATCAGAGGTGGTGAATCAGAGATGGGGAATCAGAGGAAGGGACTCAGAGGCGGGTAATCAGATGCGGGGAATCAGTGGCGGGGAATCAGAGCTCAGGAATCAGAGTCGGGGAATCAGAGATGGCGAATCAGAGGCGGGGAATCAGAGATAGGGAATCAGAGGTGGGGAATCAGAGGCGGGGAAAAAGAGGCGGGGAGTCAGATATGGGGAATCAGAGGCGGGGAATCAGAGGCGGGGAAACAGAGGCGGTGAATCAGATATGGGGAATCAGAGGTGGCGAATCAGAGGTAGAGAATCAGAGATGGGGAAGCAGAGGTGGGGAATCAGATGTGATGAATTAGAGATGGGGAATCAGAGGCGGGGTATCAGAGGCGGCCAATCAGAGGCGGGGAAACAGAGGCTGGGAATCAGATATGGGGAATCAGAGGTGGGGAATCAGGGGCGGGGAATCAGTGGCAGGGAATCAGAGGCCGGGAATCAAAGGCGGGGAATCAGAGCTGGGGAATCAGAGGCGGGGAATCAGAGTTGGGGAATCAGAGGAGGGGAATCAGATATGGGGAAACAGAGGCCGGGAATCAGAGGCTGGGAAACAGAGGCGGGGAATCAGATATGGGAAATCAGAGGTGGGGAATTAGAGGTTGCGAATCAGAGGCAGGGAATCAGAGGCGGGGAATCTGAGGCGGGGAATCAGAGGCAGGGAATCGGATGTGCGGAATCAGAGATGGGGAATCAGAGTTGGGGATTCAGAGGTGGTGAATCAGAGAAGGGGAATCAAAGGCTGGGAATCAGAGGCAGGGAATCAGACGCAGGGAATCAGAGGCGGGGAATCATAGCTGGCGAATTAGAGGAGGGGAATCAGAGTTGGGGAATCAGAGGCGGGGAATCAGATATGGGGTAACAGAGGCGGGGATTCAGAGGCGGGGAAACAGAGGCGGGGAATCAGATATGGGGATTCAGAGGTGGGGATTCAGAGGTTGGGAATCAGAGGCAGGGAATCAGAGGCGGGGAATCAGAGGCAGGGAATCAGATGCGGGGAATCAGAGGCGGGGAAACAGAGCTGGGGAATCAGAGGCGGGGAATCAGAGTTGGGGAATCAGAGGCGTGGAATTAGATATGGGGAAACAGAGGCGGGGAATCAGAGGCGGGGAATCAGAGGCGGGGAATCAGATATGGGGAATCAGAGGTGGGGATTCAGAGGCAGGGAATCAGATGTGCAGAATCAGAGATGGGGAATCAGAGGCGGGGAATGAGATATGGGGAATCAGAGGCGGGGAATCAGAGGCGGGGATGCAGAGGCGGGGAATCTGATATGGGGAATCAGAGGTGGCAAATCAAAGGCAGTGAATCAGAGATGGAGAATCAGACGCGGGGAATCAGAGGCAGGGAATAAAACACGGGGAATCAGAGGCGGGGAATCAGAGCTTGTGAATCAGAGGCGGGGAATCAGAGTTGGGGAAGCAGAGGCTGGGAATCAGAGGCGGGGAAACAGAGGCGGGGAATCAGAGGCAGGGAAACAGAGGCGGGGAATCAGATATGGGGAATCAGAGGTGGGGAATCAGAGCTGGGGAATCAGAGGCAGGGAATCATAGTTGGGGAATCAGAGGCGGGGAATCAGATATAGGGAAACAGAGGCGGGGAATCAGAGGCGGGGAAACAGAGGCGGGGAATCAGATATGGGGAATCAGAGGTGGGGAATCAGAGGTGGGGAATTAGTGGTTGCGAATCTGAGGCAGGGAATCAGAGGCGGGGAATCAGAGGCGGGGAATGAGAGGCAGGGAATCGGATGTGCGGAATCAGAGATGGGGAATCAGAGGTGGGGAATCAGAGGTGGTGAATCAGAGAAGGGGAATCAGAGGCGGGGAATCAGAGGCAGGGAATCAGATATGGGGAAACAGAGGCGGAGAATCAGAGGCGGGGAAACAGAGACGGGGAATCAGATATGGGGATTCAGAGGTGGGGAATCAGAGGTTGGGAATCAGAGGCGGGGAATCAGAGTTGAGGAATCAGAGGTGGGGAATCAGATATGGGGAAACAGAGGCGGGGAATCAGAGGCGGGGAAACAGAGGTGGGGAATCAGATATGGGGAATCAGAGGTGGGGAATCAGAGGTTGGCAATCAGAGGCAGGGAATCAGAGGCGGGGAATCAGAGGCAGGGAATCAGATGTGCAGAATCAGAGATGGGGAATCAGACGCGGGGATTCAGAGGTTGTAATTCAGAGATGGGGAATCAGAGGCGGGGAATAAGAGGCGCGGAAACAGAGGTGGGGAATCTGATATGGGGAATCAGAGGCGGGGAATAAGAGGCAAGGAATCAGAAGGCATGAATCAGAGGCCGGGAATCAGAGGTGGGGAATCAGAGGCCGGGAATCAGAGATGGGGAATCAGAGGTGGTGAATCAGAGATGGGGAATCAGAGGAAGGGACTCAGAGGCGGGTAATCAGATGCGGGGAATCAGTGGCGGGGAATCAGAGCTCAGGAATCAGAGTCGGGGAATCAGAGATGGCGAATCAGAGGCGGGGAATCAGAGATAGGGAATCAGAGGTGGGGAATCAGAGGCGGGGAAACAGAGGCGGGGAGTCAGATATGGGGAATCAGAGGCGGGGAATCAGAGGCGGGGAAACAGAGGCGGTGAATCAGATATGGGGAATCAGAGGTGGCGAATCAGAGGTAGAGAATCAGAGATGGGGAAGCAGAGGTGGGGAATCAGATGTGATGAATTAGAGATGGGGAATCAGAGGCGGGGTATCAGAGGCGGCCAATCAGAGGCGGGGAAACAGAGGCTGGGAATCAGATATGGGGAATCAGAGGTGGGGAATCAGGGGCGGGGAATCAGTGGCAGGGAATCAGAGGCCGGGAATCAAAGGCGGGGAATCAGAGCTGGGGAATCAGAGGCGGGGAATCAGAGTTGGGGAATCAGAGGAGGGGAATCAGATATGGGGAAACAGAGGCCGGGAATCATAGGCAGGGAAACAGAGGCGGGGAATCAGATATGGGGAATCAGAGGTGGGGAATTAGAGGTTGCGAATCAGAGGCAGGGAATCAGAGGCGGGGAATCAGAGGCGGGGAATCAGAGGCAGGGAATCGGATGTGCGGAATCAGAGATGGGGAATCAGAGTTGGGGATTCAGAGGTGGTGAATCAGAGAAGGGGAATCAGAGGCGGGGAATCAGAGGCAGGGAATCAGACGCAGGGAATCAGAGGCGGGGAATCATAGCTGGCGAATTAGAGGAGGGGAATCAGAGTTGGGGAATCAGAGGCGGGGAATCAGATATGGGGAAACAGAGGCGGGGATTCAGAGGCGGGGAAACAGAGGCGGGGAATCAGATATGGGGATTCAGAGGTGGGGATTCAGAGGTTGGGAATCAGATGCGGGGAATCAGAGGCGGGGAAACAGAGCTGGGGAATCAGAGGCGAGGAATCAGAGTTGGGGAATCAGAGGCGTGGAATTAGATATGGGGAAACAGAGGCGGGGAATCAGAGGCGGGGAAACAGAGGCGGGTAATCAGATATGGCGAATCAGAGGTGGGGATTCAGAGGCAGGGAGTCAGATGTGCAGAATCAGAGATGGGGAATCAGAGGCGGGGAATGAGATATGGGGAATCAGAGGCGGGGAATCAGAGGCGGGGATACAGAGGCAGGGAATCGGATGTGCGGAATCAGAGATGGGGAATCAGAGGTGGGGAATCAGAGGTGGTGAATCAGAGAAGGGGAATCAGAGGCGGGGAATCAGAGGCAGGGAATCAGATATGGGATACAGAGGCGGAGAATCAGAGGTGGGGAAACAGAGACGGGGAATCAGATATGGGGACTCAGAGGTGGGGAATCAGTGGTTGGGAATCAGAGGCGGGGAATCAGAGTTGGGGAATCAGAGGTGGGGAATCAGATATGGGGAAACAGAGGTGGGGAATCAGAGGCGGGGAAACAGAGGCGGGGAATCAGATATGGGGAATCAGAGGTGGGGAATCAGAGGTTGGCAATCAGAGGCAGGGAATCAGAGGCGGGGAATCAGAGGCAGGGAATCAGATGTGCAGAATCAGAGATGGGGAATCAGAGGCGGGGAATCAGAGGCGCGGAAACAGAGGTGGGGAATCAGATATGGGGAATCAGAGGTGGGGAATAAGAGGCCAGGAATCAGAAGGCATGAATCAGAGGCCGGGAATCAGAGGTGGGGAATCAGAGGCCGGGAATCAGAGATGGGGAATCAGAGGTGGTGAATCAGAGATGGGGAATCAGAGGAAGGGACTCAGAGGCGGGAAATCAGATGCGGGGAATCAGTGGCGGGGAATCAGAGCTCAGGAATCAGAGTCGGGGAATCAGAGATAGGGAATCAGAGGTGGGGAATCAGAGGCGGGGAAACAGAGGCGGGGAGTCAGATACTGGTAATCAGAGGCGGGGAATCAGAGGCGGGGATACAGAGGCGTTGAATCAGATATGGGGAATCAGAGGTGGCGAATCAGAGGTAGAGAATCAGAGATGGGGAAGCAGAGGTGGGGAATCAGATGTGATGAATTAGAGATGGGGAATCAGAGGCGGTGTATCAGAGGTGCCAATCAGAGGCGGCGAAACATAGGCGGGGAATCAGATATGGGGAATCAGAGTTGGGGATTCAGAGGTGGTGAATCAGAGAAGGGGAATCAGAGGCGGGGAATCAGAGGCAGGGAATCAGACGCAGGGAATCAGAGGCGGGGAATCATAGCTGTCGAATTAGAGGAGGGGAATCAGAGTTGGGGAATCAGAGGCGGGGAATCAGATTTGGGGAAACAGAGGCGGGGATTCAGAGGCGGGGAAACAGAGGCGGGGAATCAGATATGGGGATTCAGAGGTGGGGATTCAGAGGTTGGGAATCAGAGGCAGGGAATCAGAGGCGGGGAATCAGAGGCAGGGAATCAGATGCGGGGAATCAGAGGCGGGGAAACAGAGCTGGGGAATCAGAGGCGGGGAATTAGAGTTGGGGAATCAGAGGAGGGGAATCAGATATGGGGAAACAGAGGCCGGGAATCATAGGCAGGGAAACAGAGGCGGGGAATCAGATATGGGGAATCAGAGGTGGGGAATTAGAGGTTGCGAATCAGAGGCAGGGAATCAGAGGCGGGGAATCAGAGGCGGGGAATCAGAGGCAGGGAATCGGATGTGCGGAATCAGAGATGGGGAATCAGAGTTGGGGATTCAGAGGTGGTGAATCAGAGAAGGGGAATCAGAGGCGGGGAATCAGAGGCAGGGAATCAGACGCAGGGAATCAGAGGCGGGGAATCATAGCTGGCGAATTAGAGGAGGGGAATCAGAGTTGGGGAATCAGAGGCGGGGAATCAGATATGGGGAAACAGAGGCGGGGATTCAGAGGCGGGGAAACAGAGGCAGGGAATCAGATATGGGGATTCAGAGGTGGGGATTCAGAGGTTGGGAATCAGAGGCAGGGAATCAGAGGCGGGGAATCAGAGGCAGGGAATCAGATGCGAGGAATCAGAGTTGGGGAAACAGAGGCGTGGAATCAGAGGCGGGGAAACAGAGGCGGGTAATCAGATATGGGGAATCAGAGGTGGGGATTCAGAGGCAGGGAGTCAGATGTGCAGAATCAGAGATGGGGAATCAGAGGCGGGGAATGAGATATGGGGAATCAGAGGCGGGGAATCAGAGGCGGGGATACAGAGGCAGGGAATCGGATGTGCGGAATCAGAGATGGGGAATCAGAAGTGGGGAATCAGAGGTGGTGAATCAGAGAAGGGGAATCAGAGGCGGGGAATCAGAGGCAGGGAATCAGATATGGGGAAACAGAGGCGGAGAATCAGAGGTGGGGAAACAGAGACGGGGAATCAGATATGGGGACTCAGAGGTGGGGAATCAGTGGTTGGGAATCAGAGGCGGGGAATCAGAGTTGGGGAATCAGAGGTGGGGAATCAGATATGGGGAAACAGAGGCGGGGAATCAGAGGCGGGGAAACAGAGGCGGGGAATCAGATATGGGGAATCAGAGGTGGGGAATCAGAGGTTGGCAATCAGAGGCAGGGAATCAGAGGCGGGGAATCAGAGGCAGGGAATCAGATGTGCAGAATCAGAGATGGGGAATCAGAGGCGGGGAATCAGAGGCGCGGAAACAGAGGTGGGGAATCAGATATGGGGAATCAGAGGTGGGGAATAAGAGGCCAGGAATCAGAAGGCATGAATCAGAGGCCGGGAATCAGAGGTGGGGAATCAGAGGCCGGGAATCAGAGATGGGGAATCAGAGGTGGTGAATCAGAGATGGGGAATCAGAGGAAGGGACTCAGAGGCGGGGAATCAGATGCGGGGAATCAGTGGCGGGGAATCAGAGCTCAGGAATCAGAGTCGGGGAATCAGAGATGGCGAATCAGAGGCGGGGAATCAGAGATAGGGAATCAGAGGTGGGGAATCAGAGGCGGGGAAACAGAGGCGGGGAGTCAGATACTGGGAATCAGAGGCGGGGAATCAGAGGCGGGGATACAGAGGCGTTGAATCAGATATGGGAAATCAGAGGTGGCGAATCAGAGGTAGAGAATCAGAGATGGGGAAGCAGAGGTGGGGAATCAGATGTGATGAATTAGAGATGGGGAATCAGAGGCGGTGTATCAGAGGTGCCAATCAGAGGCGGCGAAACATAGGCGGGGAATCAGATATGGGGAAACAGAGGCGGGGAAACAGAGGTGGTGAATCTGAGATGGGGAATCAGAGGCGGGGAATCAGAGGCAGGGAATCAGAGGTGGTGAATCAGAGATGGGGAATCAGAGGCGGGGAATCAGAGGCAGGGAATCAGACACGGGGAATCAGAGGCGGGAAATCATAGCTGGCGAATCAGAGGCAGGGAATCAGATATGGGGAAACAGAGGCGGAGAATCAGAGGCGGGGAAACAGAGACGGAGAATCAGATATGGTGATTCAGAGGTGGGGAATCAGAGGTAGGGAATCAGAGGCGGGGAATCAGAGTTGGGGAATCAGAGGTGGGGAATCAGATATGGGGAAACAGAGGCGGGTAATCAGAGGCGGGGAAACAGAGGCGGGGAATCAGATATGGGGAATCAGAGGTGGGGAATCAGAGGTTGGCAATCAGAGGCAGGGAATCAGAGATGGGGAAGCAGAGGTGGGGAATCAGATGTGATGAATTAGAGATGGGGAATCAGAGGCGGTGTATCAGAGGTGCCAATCAGAGGCGGCGAAACATAGGCGGGGAATCAGATATGGGGAATCAGAGGTAGAGAATCAGAGATGGGGAATCAGAGTTGGGGATTCAGAGGTGGTGAATCAGAGAAGGGGAATCAGAGGCGGGGAATCAGAGGCAGGGAATCAGATGCAGGGAATCAGAGGCGGGGAATCATAGCTGGCGAATTAGAGGAGGGGAATCAGAGTTGGGGAATCAGAGGCGGGGAATCAGATATGGGGAAACAGAGGCGGGGATTCAGAGGCGGGGAAACAGAGGCGGGGAATCAGATATGGGGATTCAGAGGTGGGGATTCAGAGGTTGGGAATCAGAGGCAGGGAATCAGAGGCGGGGAATCAGAGGCAGGGAATCAGATGCGGGGAATCAGAGGCGGGGAATCAGAGCTGGGGAATCAGAGGCGGGGAATCAGAGTTGGGGAATCAGAGGCGTGGAATTAGATATGGGGAAACAGAGGCGGGGAATCAGAGGCGGGGAAACAGAGGCGGGGAATCAGATATGGGGAATCAGAGGTGGGGATTCAGAGGCAGGGAATCAGATGTGCAGAATCAGAGATGGGGAATCAGAGGCGGGGAATGAGATATGGGGAATCAGAGGCGGGGAATCAGAGGCGGGGATACAGAGGCGGGGAATCTGATATGGGGAATCAGAGGTGGCAAATCAAAGGCGGTGAATCAGAGATGGAGAATCAGACGCGGGGAATCAGAGGCAGGGAATAAAACACGGGGAATCAGAGGCGGGGAATCATAGCTGGGGAATCAGAGGCGGGGAATCAGATTTGGGGAAGCAGAGGCTGGGAATCAGAGGCGGGGAAACAGAGGCGGGGAATCAGAGGCAGGGAAACAGAGGCGGGGAATCAGATATGGGGAATCAGAGGTGGGGAATCAGAGCTGGGGAATCAGAGGCGGGGAATCATAGTTGGGGAATCAGAGGCGGGGAATCAGATATAGGAAAACAGAGGCGGGGAATCAGAGGCGGGGAAACAGAGGCGGGGAATCAGATATGGGGAATCAGAGCTGGGGAATCAGAGGTGGGGAATTAGTGGTTGCGAATCTGAGGCAGGGAATCAGAGGCGGGGAATCAGAGGCGGGGAATCAGAGGCAGGGAATCGGATGTGCGGAATCAGAGATGGGGAATCAGAGGTGGGGAATCAGAGGTGGTGAATCAGAGAAGGGGAATCAGAGGCGGGGAATCAGAGGCAGGGAATCAGATATGGGGAAACAGAGACGGGGAATCAGATATGGGGATTCAGAGGTGGGGAATCAGAGGTTGGGAATCAGAGGCGGGGAATCAGAGTTGGGGAATCAGAGGTGGGGAATCAGATATGGGGAATCAGAGGCAGGGAATCAGAGGCGGGGAATCAGAGGCAGGGAATCGGATGTGCAGAATCAGAGATGGGGAATCAGACGCGGGGATTCAGAGGTTGTAATTCAGAGATGGGGAATCAGAGGCGGGGAATAAGTGGCGCGGAAACAGAGGTGGGGAATCAGATATGGGGAATCAGAGGTGGGGAATAAGAGGCCAGGAATCAGAAGGCATGAATCAGAGGCCGGGAATCAGAGGTGGGGAATCAGAGGCCGGGAATCAGAGATGGGGAATCAGAGGTGGTGAATCAGAGATGGGGAATCAGAGGAAGGGACTCAGAGGCGGGGAATCAGATGCGGGGTATCAGTGGCGGGGAATCAGAGCTCAGGAATCAGAGTCGGGGAATCAGAGATGGCGAATCAGAGGCGGGGAATCAGAGATAGGGAATCAGAGGTGGGGAATCAGAGGCGGGGAAACAGAGGCGGGGAGTCAGATATGGGGAATCAGAGGCGGGGAATCAGAGGCGGGGAAACAGAGGCGGTGAATCAGATATGGGGAATCAGAGGTGGCGAATCAGAGGTAGAGAATCAGAGATGGGGAAGCACAGGTGGGGAATCAGATGTGATGAATTAGAGATGGGGAATCAGAGGCGGGGTATCAGAGGCGGCCAATCAGAGGCGGGGAAACAGAGGCTGGGAATCAGATATGGGGAATCAGAGGTGGGGAATCAGGGGCGGGGAATCAGTGGCAGGGAATCAGAGGCCGGGAATCAAAGGCGGGGAATCAGAGCTGGGGAATCAGAGGCGGGGAATCAGAGTTGGGGAATCAGAGGAGGGGAATCAGATATGGGGAAACAGAGGCCGGGAATCAGAGGCAGGGAAACAGAGGCGGGGAATCAGATATGGGGAATCAGAGGTGGGGAATTAGAGGTTGCGAATCAGAGGCAGGGAATCAGAGGCGGGGAATCAGAGGCGGGGAATCAGAGGCAGGGAATCGGATGTGCGGAATCAGAGATGGGGAATCAGAGTTGGGGATTCAGAGGTGGTGAATCAGAGAAGGGGAATCAGAGGCGGGGAATCAGAGGCAGGGAATCAGACGCAGGGAATCAGAGGCGGGGAATCATAGCTGGCGAATTAGAGGAGGGGAATCAGAGTTGGGGAATCAGAGGCGGGGAATCAGATATGGGGAAACAGAGGCGGGGATTCAGAGGCGGGGAAACAGAGGCGGGGAATCAGATATGGGGATTCAGAGGTGGGGATTCAGAGGTTGGGAATCAGAGGCAGGGAATCAGAGGCGGGGAATCAGAGGCAGGGAATCAGATGCGGGGAATCAGAGGCGGGGAAACAGAGTTGGGGAATCAGAGGCGGGGAATCAGAGTTGGGGAACCAGAGGCGTGGAATTAGATATGGGGAAACAGAGGCGGGGAATCAGAGGCGGGGAAACAGAGGCGGGGAATCAGATATGGGGAATCAGAGGTGGGGATTCAGAGGCAGGGAATCAGATGTGCAGAATCAGAGATGGGGAATCAGAGGCGGGGAATGAGATATGGGGAATCAGAGGCGGGGAATCAGAGGCGGGGATACAGAGGCAGGGAATCTGATATGGGGAATCAGAGGTGGCAAATCAAAGGCGGTGAATCAGAGATGGAGAATCAGACGCGGGGAATCAGAGGCAGGGAATAAAACACGGGGAATCAGAGGCGGGGAATCAGAGCTGGGGAATCAGAGGCGGGGAATCAGAGTTGGGGAAGCAGAGGCTGGGAATCAGAGGCGGGGAAACAGAGGCGGGGAATCAGAGGCAGGGAAACAGAGGCGGGGAATCAGATATGGGGAATAAGAGGTGGGGAATCAGAGCTGGGGAATCAGAGGCGGGGAATCATAGTTGGGGAATCAGAGGCGGGGAATCAGATATAGGGAAACAGAGGCGGGGAATCAGAGGCGGGGAAACAGAGGCGGGGAATCAGATATGGGGAATCAGAGGTGGGGAATCAGAGGTAGGGAATTAGTGGTTGCGAATCTGAGGCAGGGAATCAGAGGCGGGAAATCAGGGGCGGGGAATCAGAGGCAGGGAATCGGATGTGCGGAATCAGAGATGGGGAATCAGAGGTGGGGAATCAGAGGTGGTGAATCAGAGAAGGGGAATCAGAGGCGGGGATTCAGAGGCAGGGAATCAGATATGGGGAAACAGAGACGGGGAATCAGATATGGGGATTCAGAGGTGGGGAATCAGAGGTTGGGAATCAGAGGCGGGGAATCAGAGTTGGGGAATCAGAGGTGGGGAATCAGATATGGGGAAACAGAGGCGGGGAATCAGAGGCGGGGAAACAGAGGCGGGGAATCAGATATGGGGAATCAGAGGTGGGAATCAGAGGTTGGCAATCAGAGGCAGGGAATCAGAGGCGGGGAATCAGAGGCAGGGAATCAGATGTGCAGAATCAGAGATGGGGAATCAGACGCGGGGATTCAGAGGTTGTAATTCAGAGATGGGGAATCAGAGGCGGGGAATAAGTGGCGCGGAAACAGAGGTGGGGAATCAGATATGGGGAATCAGAGGTGGGGAATCAGAGGTTGGCAATCAGAGGCAGGGAATCAGAGGCGCGGAATCAGAGGCAGGGAATCAGATGTGCGGAATCAGAGATGCGGAATCAGAGGCAGCGAATCAGAGGCAGGGAAACAGAGGCGGGGATTCAGAGGCGGGGAAACAGAGGCGGGGAATCAGATATGGGGATTCAGAGGTGGGGATTCAGAGGTTGGGAATCAGAGGCAGGGAATCAGAGGCGGGGAATCAGAGGCAGGGAATCAGATGCGGGGAATCAGAGGCGGGGAAACAGAGCTGGGGAATCAGAGGCGAGGAATCAGAGTTGGGGAATCAGAGGCGTGGAATTAGATATGGGGAAACAGAGGCGGGGAATCAGAGGCGGGGAAACAGAGGCGCGTAATCAGATATGGGGAATCAGAGGTGGGGATTCTGAGGCAGGGAGTCAGATGTGCAGAATCAGAGATGGGGAATCAGAGGCGGGGAATGAGATATGGGGAATCAGAGGCGGGGAATCAGAGGCGGGGATACAGAGGCAGGGAATCGGATGTGCGGAATCAGAGATGGGGAATCAGAGGTGGGGAATCAGAGGTGGTGAATCAGAGAAGGGGAATCAGAGGCGGGGAATCAGAGGCAGGGAATCAGATATGGGATACAGAGGCGGAGAATCAGAGGTGGGGAAACAGAGACGGGGAATCAGATATGGGGACTCAGAGGTGGGGAATCAGTGGTTGGGAATCAGAGGCGGGGAATCAGAGTTGGGGAATCAGAGGTGGGGAATCAGATATGGGGAAACAGAGGCGGGGAATCAGAGGCGGGGAAACAGAGGCGGGGAATCAGATATGGGGAATCAGAGGTGTGGAAATCAGAGGTTGGCAATCAGAGGCAGGGAATCAGAGGCGGGGAATCAGAGGCAGGGAATCAGATGTGCAGAATCAGAGATGGGGAATCAGAGGTGGGGAATCAGAGGCGCGGAAACAGAGGTGGGGAATCAGATATGGGGAATCAGAGGTGGGGAATAAGAGGCCAGGAATCAGAAGGCATGAATCAGAGGCCGGGAATCAAAGGTGGGGAATCAGAGGACTGGAATCAGAGATGGGGAATCAGAGGTGGTGAATCAGAGATGGGGAATCAGAGGAAGGGACTCAGAGGCGGGGAATCAGATGCGGGGAATCAGTGGCGGGGAATCAGAGCTCAGGAATCAGAGTCGGGGAATCAGAGATGGCGAATCAGAGGCGGGGAATCAGAGATAGGGAATCAGAGGTGGGGAATCAGAGGCGGGGAAACAGAGGCGGGGAGTCAGATACTGGGAATCAGAGGCGGGGAATCAGAGGCGGGGAAACAGAGGCGGTGAATCAGATATGGGGAATCAGAGGTGGCGAATCAGAGGTAGAGAATCAGAGATGGGGAAGCAGAGGTGGGGAATCAGATGTGATGAATTAGAGATGGGGAATCAGAGGCGGGGTATCAGAGGCGGCCAATCAGAGGCGGGGAAACAGAGGCTGGGAATCAGATATGGGGAATCAGAGGTGGGGAATCAGGGGCGGGGAATCAGTGGCAGGGAATCAGAGGCCGGGAATCAAAGGCGGGGAAACAGAGCTGGGGAATCAGAGGCGGGGAATCAGAGCTGGGGAATCAGAGGCGGGGAATCAGACGCAGGGAATCAGAGGCGGGGAATCATGGCTGGCGAATTAGAGGAGGGGAATCAGAGTTGGGGAATCAGAGGCGGGGAATCAGATATGGGGAAACAGAGGCGGGGAATCAGAGGCGGGGAAACAGAGGCGGGGAATCAGATATGCGGATTCAGAGGTGGGGAATCAGAGGTTGGGAATCAGAGGCAGGGAATCAGAGGCGGGGAATCAGAGGCAGGGAATCAGATGCGGGGAATCAGAGGCGGGGAATCAGAGCTGGGGAATCAGAGGCGGGGAATCAGAGTTGGGGAATCAGAGGCATGGAATTAGATATGGGGAAACAAAGGCGGGGAATCAGAGGCGGGGAAACAGAGGCGGGGAATCAGATATGGGGAATCAGAGGTGGGGAATCAGAGGCAGGGAATCAGATGTGTGGAATCAGAGATGGGGAATCAGAGGCGGGGAATGAGATATGGGGAATCAGAGGCGGGGATACAGAGGCGGGGAAACAGAGGCGGAGAATCAGAGGCGGGGAATCAGAGTTGGGGAATCAGAGGAGGGGAATCAGATATGGGGAAACAGAGGCCGGGAATCAGAGGCAGGGAAACAGAGGCGGGGAATCAGATATGGGGAATCAGAGGTGGGGAATTAGAGGTTGCGAATCAGAGGCAGGGAATCAGAGGCGGGGAATCAGAGGCGGGGAATCAGAGGCAGGGAATGGGATGTGCGGAATTAGAGATGGGGAATCAGAGGTGGGGAATCAGAGATGGTGAATCAGAGAAGGGGAATCAAAGGCGGGGAATCAGAGGCAGGGAATCTGACGCAGGGAATCAGAGGCGGGGAATCATAGCTGGCGAATTAAAGGAGGGGAATCAGAGTTGGGGAATCAGAGGCGGGGAATCAGATATGGGGAAACAGAGGCGGGGAATCAGAGGCGGGGAAACAGAGGCGGGGAATCAGATATGGGGATTCTGAGGTGGGGAATCAGATGTTGGGAATCAGAGGGAGGGAATCAGAGGCGGGGAATCAGAGGCAGGGAATCAGATGCAGGGAATCACAGGCGGGGAAACAGAGCTGGGGAATCAGAGGCGGGGAATCAGAGTTGGGGAATCAGAGGCGTGGAATTAGATATGGGGAAACAGAGGCGGGGAATCAGAGGCGGGTAAACAGAGGCGGGGAATCAGATATGGGGAATCAGAGGTGGGGAATCAGAGGCAGGGAATCAGATGTGCAGAATCAGAGATGGGGAATCAGAGGCGGGGAATGAGATATGGGGAATCAGAGGCGGGGAATCAGAGGCAGGGATACAGAGGCGGGGATTCTGATATGGGGAATCAGAGGTGGCGAATCAAAGGCGGTGAATCAGAGATGGAGAATCAGACGCTGGGAATCAGAGGCAGGGAATAAAACACGGGGAATCAGAGGCGGGGAATCAGAGCTGGGGAATCAGAGGCGGGGAATCAGAGTTGGGATAGCGGAGGCTGGGAATAAGAGGCGGGGAAACAGATGCGGGGAATCAGAGGCAGGGAAACAGAGGCGGGGAATCAGATATGGGGAATCAGAGGTGGGGAATCAGAACTGGGGAATCAGAGGCGGGGAATCATAGTTGGGGAATCAGAGGCGTGGAATCAGATATAGGGAAACAGAGGCGGGGAATCAGAGGCGGGGAAACAGAGGCGGGGAATCAGATATGGGGAATCAGAGGTGGGGAATCAGAGGTTGGCAATCAGAGGCAGGGAATCAGAGGCGCGGAATCAGAGGCAGGGAATCAGATGTGCGGAATCAGAGATGGGGAATCAGAGGCAGCGAATCAGAGGCAGGGAATCAGATATGGGGAATCAGAGGCGGGGAAACAGAGGCGGTGAATCAGATATTGGGAATCAGAGGTGGCGATCAGAGGCAGAGAATCAGAGATGGGGAAGCAGAGGTGGGGAATCAGATGTGATGAATTAGAAATGGGGAATCAGGGGCGGGGTATCAGAGGTGCCAATCAGAGGTGGGGAAACAGAGGAGGGGAATCAGATATGGGGAAACAGAGGCGGGGAATCAGAGGCAGGGAAACAGAGGCGGAGAATCTGATATGGGGAATCAGAGGTGGGGAATTGGAGTTTGCGAATCAGAGTCATAGAATCAGAGGCGGGGAATCAGAGGCAGGGAATCAGAGGCAGGGAATCGGATGTGCGGAATCAGAGATGGGGAATCAGAGGTGGGGAATCAGAGGTGGTGAATCAGAGATGGGGAATCAGAGGCGGGGAATCAGAGGCAGGGAATCAGAAACGGGGAATCAGAGGCGGGGAATCATTGCTGGCGATTCAGAGGAGGGGAATCAGAGGTGGGGAATCAGAGGCGGGGAATCAGATATGGGGAATCAGAGGTGGGGAATCAGAGGCGGTGAAACAGAGGCCGGGAATCAGATATGTTGTATCAAAGGTGGGGAATCAGAGGCGGGAAATCAGAGCTGGGGAATCAGAGGCGGGGAATCAGAGTTGGGGAATCAGAGTCTGGGAATCAGAGATGGGGAATCAGAGGCGGGGAATCAAATATGGGGAATCAGAGGCGGGGAATCAGAGGCGGGGAAACAGAGGCGGTGAATCAGATATGGGGAATCACAGGTGGCGAATCAGTGGTAGAGAATCAAAGATGTGGAAGCAGAGGTGGGGAATCAGATGTGATGAATTAGAGATGGGGAATCAGAGGCGGGGTATCAGAGGCGGCCAATCAGAGGCGGGGAAACAGAGGCGGGGAATCAGATATGGGGAATCAGAGGTGGGGAATCAGGGGCAGGGAATCAGTGGCAGGGAATCAGAGGCCGGGAATCAGAGGCGGGGAATCAGAGGTGGGGAATCAGAGGCGGGGCATCAGAGTTGGGGAATCAGAGGAGGGGAATCAGATATGGGGAAACAGAGGCCGGGAAACAGAGGCAGGGAAACAGAGGCGGGGAATCAGATATGGGGAATCAGAGGTGGGGAATTAGTGGTTGCGAATCTGAGGCAGGGAATCAGAGGCGGGGAATCAGAGGCGGGGAATCAGAGGCAGGGAATCGGATGTGCGGAATCAGAGATGGGGAATCAGAGGTGGGGAATCAGAGGTGGTGAATCAGAGAAGGGGAATCAGAGGCGGGGAATCAGAGGCAGGGAATCAGATATGGGGAAGCAGAGGCGGAGAATCAGAGGCGGGGAAACAGAGACGGGGAATCAGATATGGGGATTCAGAGGTGGGGAATCAGAGGTTGGGAATCAGAGGCGGGGAATCAGAGTTGGGGAATCAGAGGTGGGGAATCAGATATGGTGAAACAGAGGCGGGTAATCAGAGGCGGGGAAACAGAGGCGGGGAATCAGATATGGGGAATCAGAGGTGGGGAATCAGAGGTTGGCAATCAGAGGCAGGGGATCAGAGGCGGGGAATCAGAGGCAGGGAATCAGATGTGCAGAATCAGAGATGGGGAATCAGAGGCAGGGAATCAGCGGTGGGGAAAATCAGAGGCCGGGAATCAGAGGCCAGGAATGAGAGGCCGGGAATCAGAGGGCAGGAATCAGAGGCCGGGAATCAGAGGTGGGGAATCAGAGGCCGGGAATTAGAGATGGGGAATAAGAGGTGGGGAATCAGCGGTGGTGAATCAGACGCGGGGATTCAGAGGTTGTAATTCAGAGATGGGGAATCAGAGGCGGGGAATCAGAGGCGCGGAAACAGAGGTGGGGAATCAGATATGGGGAATCACAGGTGGGGAATAAGAGGCCAGGAATCAGAAGGCATGAATCAGAGGCCGGGAATCAGAGGTGGGGAATCAGAGGCCGGGAATCAGAGATGGGGAATCAGAGGTGGTGAATCAGAGATGGGGAATCAGAGGAAGGGACTCAGAGGCGGGTAATCAGATGCGGGGAATCAGTGGCGGGGAATCAGAGCTCAGGAATCAGAGTCGGGGAATCAGAGATGGCGAATCAGAGGCGGGGAATCAGAGATAGGGAATCAGAGGTGGGGAATCAGAGGCGGGGAAAAAGAGGCGGGGAGTCAGATATGGGGAATCAGAGGCGGGGAATCAGAGGCGGGGAAACAGAGGCAGTGAATCAGATATGGGGAATCAGAGGTGGCGAATCAGAGGTAGAGAATCAGAGATGGGGAAGCAGAGGTGGGGAATCAGATGTGATGAATTAGAGATGGGGAATCAGAGGCGAGTATCAGAGGCGGCCAATCAGAGGCGGGGAAACAGAGGCTGGGAATCAGATATGGGGAATCAGAGGTGGGGAATCAGGGGCGGGGAATCAGTGGCAGGGAATCAGAGGCCGGGAATCAAAGGCGGGGAATCAGAGCTGGGGAATCAGAGGCGGGGAATCAGAGTTGGGGAATCAGAGGAGGGGAATCAGATATGGGGAAACAGAGGCCGGGAATCAGAGGCTGGGAAACAGAGGCGGGGAATCAGATATAGGAAATCAGAGGTGGGGAATTAGAGGTTGCGAATCAGAGGCAGGGAATCAGAGGCGGGGAATCTGAGGCGGGGAATCAGAGGCAGGGAATCGGATGTGCGGAATCAGAGATGGGGAATCAGAGTTGGGGATTCAGAGGTGGTGAATCAGAGAAGGGGAATCAGAGGCTGGGAATCAGAGGCAGGGAATCAGACGCAGGGAATCAGAGGCGGGGAATCATAGCTGGCGAATTAGAGGAGGGGAATCAGAGTTGGGGAATCAGAGGCGGGGAATCAGATATGGGGAAACAGAGGCGGGGATTCAGAGGCGGGGAAACAGAGGCGGGGAATCAGATATGGGGATTCAGAGGTGGGGATTCAGAGGTTGGGAATCAGAGGCAGGGAATCAGAGGCGGGGAATCAGAGGCAGGGAATCAGATGCGGGGAATCAGAGGCGGGGAAACAGAGCTGGGGAATCAGAGGCGGGGAATCAGAGTTGGGGAATCAGAGGCGTGGAATTAGATATGGGGAAACAGAGGCGGGGAATCAGAGGCGGGGAATCAGAGGCGGGGAATCAGATATGGGGAATCAGAGGTGGGGATTCAGAGGCAGGGAATCAGATGTGCAGAATCAGAGATGGGGAATCAGAGGCGGGGAATGAGATATGGGGAATCAGAGGCGGGGAATCAGAGGCGGGGATACAGAGGCGGGGAATCTGATATGGGGAATCAGAGGTGGCAAATCAAAGGCGGTGAATCAGAGATGGAGAATCAGACGCGGGGAATCAGAGGCAGGGAATAAAACACGGGGAATCAGAGGCGGGGAATCAGAGCTTGTGAATCAGAGGCGGGGAATCAGAGTTGGGGAAGCAGAGGCTGGGAATCAGAGGCGGGGAAACAGAGGCGGGGAATCAGAGGCAGGGAAACAGAGGCGGGGAATCAGATATGGGGAATCAGAGGTGGGGAATCAGAGCTGGGGAATCAGAGGCAGGGAATCATAGTTGGGGAATCAGAGGCGGGGAATCAGATATAGGGAAACAGAGGCGGGGAATCAGAGGCGGGGAAACAGAGGCGGGGAATCAGATATGGGGAATCAGAGGTGGGGAATCAGAGGTGGGGAATTAGTGGTTGCGAATCTGAGGCAGGGAATCAGAGGCGGGGAATCAGAGGCGGGGAATGAGAGGCAGGGAATCGGATGTGCGGAATCAGAGATGGGGAATCAGAGGTGGGGAATCAGAGGTGGTGAATCAGAGAAGGGGAATCAGAGGCGGGGAATCAGAGGCAGGGAATCAGATATGGGGAAACAGAGGCGGAGAATCAGAGGCGGGGAAACAGAGACGGGGAATCAGATATGGGGATTCAGAGGTGGGGAATCAGAGGTTGGGAATCAGAGGCGGGGAATCAGAGTTGGGGAATCAGAGGTGGGGAATCAGATATGGGGAAACAGAGGCGGGGAATCAGAGGCGGGGAAACAGAGGTGGGGAATCAGATATGGGGAATCAGAGGTGGGGAATCAGAGGTTGGCAATCAGAGGCAGGGAATCAGAGGCGGGGAATCAGAGGCAGGGAATCAGATGTGCAGAATCAGAGATGGGGAATCAGACGCGGGGATTCAGAGGTTGTAATTCAGAGATGGGGAATCAGAGGCGGGGAATAAGAGGCGCGGAAACAGAGGTGGGGAATCTGATATGGGGAATCAGAGGCGGGGAATAAGAGGCCAGGAATCAGAAGGCATGAATCAGAGGCCGGGAATCAGAGGTGGGGAATCAGAGGCCGGGAATCAGAGATGGGGAATCAGAGGTGGTGAATCAGAGATGGGGAATCAGAGGAAGGGACTCAGAGGCGGGTAATCAGATGCGGGGAATCAGTGGCGGGGAATCAGAGCTCAGGAATCAGAGTCGGGGAATCAGAGATGGCGAATCAGAGGCGGGGAATCAGAGATAGGGAATCAGAGGTGGGGAATCAGAGGCGGGGAAACAGAGGCGGGGAGTCAGATATGGGGAATCAGAGGCGGGGAATCAGAGGCGGGGAAACAGAGGCGGTGAATCAGATATGGGGAATCAGAGGTGGCGAATCAGAGGTAGAGAATCAGAGATGGGGAAACAGAGGTGGGGAATCAGATGTGATGAATTAGAGATGGGGAATCAGAGGCGGGGTATCAGAGGCGGCCAATCAGAGGCGGGGAAACAGAGGCTGGGAATCAGATATGGGGAATCAGAGGTGGGGAATCAGGGGCGGGGAATCAGTGGCAGGGAATCAGAGGCCGGGAATCAAAGGCGGGGAATCAGAGCTGTGGAATCAGAGGCGGGGAATCAGAGTTGGGGAATCAGAGGAGGGGAATCAGATATGGGGAAACAGAGGCCGGGAATCATAGGCAGGGAAACAGAGGCGGGGAATCAGATATGGGGAATCAGAGGTGGGGAATTAGAGGTTGAGAATCAGAGGCAGGGAATCAGAGGCGGGGAATCAGAGGCGGGGAATCAGAGGCAGGGAATCGGATGTGCGGAATCAGAGATGGGGAATCAGAGTTGGGGATTCAGAGGTGGTGAATCAGAGAAGGGGAATCAGAGGCGGGGAATCAGAGGCAGGGAATCAGACGCAGGGAATCAGAGGCGGGGAATCATAGCTGGCGAATTAGAGGAGGGGAATCAGAGTTGGGGAATCAGAGGCGGGGAATCAGATATGGGGAAACAGAGGCGGGGATTCAGAGGCGGGGAAACAGAGGCGGGGAATCAGATATGGGGATTCAGAGGTGGGGATTCAGAGGTTGGGAATCAGAGGCAGGGAATCAGAGGCGGGGAATCAGAGGCAGGGAATCAGATGCGGGGAATCAGAGGCGGGGAAACAGAGCTGGGGAATCAGAGGCGAGGAATCAGAGTTGGGGAATCAGAGGCGTGGAATTAGATATGGGGAAACAGAGGCGGGGAATCAGAGGCGGGGAAACAGAGGCGGGTAATCAGATATGGGGAATCAGAGGTGGGGATTCAGAGGCAGGGAGTCAGATGTGCAGAATCAGAGATGGGGAATCAGAGGCGGGGAATGAGATATGGGGAATCAGAGGCGGGGAATCAGAGGCGGGGATACAGAGGCAGGGAGTCAGATACTGGGAATCAGAGGCGGGGAATCAGAGGCGGGGATACAGAGGCGTTGAATCAGATATGGGGAATCAGAGGTGGCGAATCAGAGGTAGAGAATCAGAGATGGGGAAGCAGAGGTGGGGAATGAGATGTGATGAATTAGAGATGGGGAATCAGAGGCGGTGTATCAGAGGTGCCAATCAGAGGCGGCGAAACATAGGCGGGGAATCAGATATGGGGAATCAGAGTTGGGGATTCAGAGGTGGTGAATCAGAGAAGGGGAATCAGAGGCGGGGAATCAGAGGCAGGGAATCAGACGCAGGGAATCAGAGGCGGGGAATCATAGCTGTCGAATTAGAGGAGGGGAATCAGAGTTGGGGAATCACAGGCGGGGAATCAGATTTGGGGAAACAGAGGCGGGGATTCAGAGGCGGGGAAACAGAGGCGGGGAATCAGATATGGGGATTCAGAGGTGGGGATTCAGAGGTTGGGAATCAGAGGCAGGGAATCAGAGGCGGGGAATCAGAGGCAGGGAATCAGATGCGGGGAATCAGAGGTGGGGAAACAGAGCTGGGGAATCAGAGGCGGGGAATCAGAGTTGGGGAATCAGAGGAGGGGAATCAGAGGCCGGGAATCAGAGATGGGGAATCAGAGGTGGTGAATCAGAGATGGGGAATCAGAGGAAGGGACTCAGAGGCGGGTAATCAGATGCGGGGAATCAGTGGCGGGGAATCAGAGCTCAGGAATCAGAGTCGGGGAATCAGAGATGGCGAATCAGAGGCGGGGAATCAGAGATAGGGAATCAGAGGTGGGGAATCAGAGGCGGGGAAACAGAGGCGGGGAGTCAGATATGGGGAATCAGAGGCGGGGAATCAGAGGCGGGGAAACAGAGGCGGTGAATCAGATATGGGGAATCAGAGGTGGCGAATCAGAGGTAGAGAATCAGAGATGGGGAAGCAGAGGTGGGGAATCAGATGTGATGAATTAGAGATGGGGAATCAGAGGCGGGGTATCAGAGGCGGCCAATCAGAGGCGGGGAAACAGAGGCTGGGAATCAGATATGGGGAATCAGAGGTGGGGAATCAGGGGCGGGGAATCAGTGGCAGGGAATCAGAGGCCGGGAATCAAAGGCGGGGAAACTGAGCTGGGGAATCAGAGGCGGGGAATCAGAGCTGGGGAATCAGAGGCGGGGAATCAGACGCAGGGAATCAGAGGCGGGGAATCATGGCTGGCGAATTAGAGGAGGGGAATCAGAGTTGGGGAATCAGAGGCGGGGAATCAGATATGGGGAAACAGAGGCGGGGAATCAGAGGCGGGGAAACAGAGGCGGGGAATCAGATATGCGGATTCAGAGGTGGGGAATCAGGTTGGGAATCAGAGGCAGGGAATCAGAGGCGGGGAATCAGAGGCAGGGAATCAGATGCGGGGAATCAGAGGCGGGGAATCAGAGCTGGGGAATCAGAGGCGGGGAATCAGAGTTGGGGAATCAGAGGCATGGAATTAGATATGGGGAAACAAAGGCGGGGAATCAGAGGCGGGGAAACAGAGGCGGGGAATCAGATATGGGGAATCAGAGGTGGGGAATCAGAGGCAGGGAATCAGATGTGTGGAATCAGAGATGGGGAATCAGAGGCGGGGAATGAGATATGGGGAATCAGAGGCGGGGATACAGAGGCGGGGAAACAGAGGCGGAGAATCAGAGGCGGGGAATCAGAGTTGGGGAATCAGAGGAGGGGAATCAGATATGGGGAAACAGAGGCCGGGAATCAGAGGCAGGGAAACAGAGGCGGGGAATCAGATATGGGGAATCAGAGGTGGGGAATTAGAGGTTGCGAATCAGAGGCAGGGAATCAGAGGCGGGGAATCAGAGGCGGGGAATCAGAGGCAGGGAATGGGATGTGCGGAATTAGAGATGGGGAATCAGAGGTGGGGAATCAGAGATGGTGAATCAGAGAAGGGGAATCAAAGGCGGGGAATCAGAGGCAGGGAATCTGACGCAGGGAATCAGAGGCAGGGAATCATAGCTGGCGAATTAAAGGAGGGGAATCAGAGTTGGGGAATCAGAGGCGGGGAATCAGATATGGGGAAACAGAGGCGGGGAATCAGAGGCGGGGAAACAGAGGCGGGGAATCAGATATGGGGATTCTGAGGTGGGGAATCAGATGTTGGGAATCAGAGGGAGGGAATCAGAGGCGGGGAATCAGAGGCAGGGAATCAGATGCAGGGAATCACAGGCGGGGAAACAGAGCTGGGGAATCAGAGGCGGGGAATCAGAGTTGGGGAATCAGAGGCGTGGAATTAGATATGGGGAAACAGAGGCGGGGAATCAGAGGCGGGTAAACAGAGGCGGGGAATCAGATATGGGGAATCAGAGGTGGGGAATCAGAGGCAGGGAATCAGATGTGCAGAATCAGAGATGGGGAATCAGAGGCGGGGAATGAGATATGGGGAATCAGAGGCGGGGAATCAGAGGCAGGGATACAGAGGCGGGGATTCTGATATGGGGAATCAGAGGTGGCGAATCAAAGGCGGTGAATCAGAGATGGAGAATCAGACGCTGGGAATCAGAGGCAGGGAATAAAACACGGGGAATCAGAGGCGGGGAATCAGAGCTGGGGAATCAGAGGCGGGGAATCAGAGTTGGGATAGCAGAGGCTGGGAATAAGAGGCGGGGAAACAGAGGCGGGGAATCAGAGGCAGGGAAACAGAGGCGGGGAATCAGATATGGGGAATCAGAGGTGGGGAATCAGAACTGGGGAATCAGAGGCGGGGAATCATAGTTGGGGAATCAGAGGCGTGGAATCAGATATAGGGAAACAGAGGCGGGGAATCAGAGGCGGGGAAACAGAGGCGGGGAATCAGATATGGGGAATCAGAGGTGGGGAATCAGAGGTTGGCAATCAGAGGCAGGGAATCAGAGGCGCGGAATCAGAGGCAGGGAATCAGATGTGCGGAATCAGAGATGGGGAATCAGAGGCAGCGAATCAGAGGCAGGGAATCAGATATGGGGAATCAGAGGCGGGGAAACAGAGGCGGTGAATCAGATATTGGGAATCAGAGGTGGCGATCAGAGGCAGAGAATCAGAGATGGGGAAGCAGAGGTGGGGAATCAGATGTGATGAATTAGAAATGGGGAATCAGGGGCGGGGTATCAGAGGTGCCAATCAGAGGTGGGGAAACAGAGGAGGGGAATCAGATATGGGGAAACAGAGGCGGGGAATCAGAGGCAGGGAAACAGAGGCGGAGAATCTGATATGGGGAATCAGAGGTGGGGAATTGGAGTTTGCGAATCAGAGGCATAGAATCAGAGGCGGGGAATCAGAGGCGGGGAATCAGAGGCAGGGAATCGGATGTGCGGAATCAGAGATGGGGAATCAGAGGTGGGGAATCAGAGGTGGTGAATCAGAGATGGGGAATCAGAGGCGGGGAATCAGAGGCAGGGAATCAGAAACGGGGAATCAGAGGCGGGGAATCATTGCTGGCGATTCAGAGGAGGGGAATCAGAGGTGGGGAATCAGAGGCGGGGAATCAGATATGGGGAATCAGAGGTGGGGAATCAGAGGCGGTGAAACAGAGGCCGGGAATCAGATATGTTGTATCAAAGGTGGGGAATCAGAGGCGGGAAATCAGAGCTGGGGAATCAGAGGCGGGGAATCAGAGTTGGGGAATCAGAGTCTGGGAATCAGAGATGGGGAATCAGAGGCGGGGAATCAAATATGGGGAATCAGAGGCGGGGAATCAGAGGCGGGGAAACAGAGGCGGTGAATCAGATATGGGGAATCACAGGTGGCGAATCAGTGGTAGAGAATCAAAGATGTGGAAGCAGAGGTGGGGAATCAGATGTGATGAATTAGAGATGGGGAATCAGAGGCGGGGTATCAGATGCGGCCAATCAGAGGCGGGGAAACAGAGGCGGGGAATCAGATATGGGGAATCAGAGGTGGGGAATCAGGGGCAGGGAATCAGTGGCAGGGAATCAGAGGCCGGGAATCAGAGGCGGGGAATCAGAGGTGGGGAATCAGAGGCGGGGCATCAGAGTTGGGGAATCAGAGGAGGGGAATCAGATATGGGGAAACAGAGGCCGGGAAACAGAGGCAGGGAAACAGAGGCGGGGAATCAGATATGGGGAATCAGAGGTGGGGAATTAGTGGTTGCGAATCTGAGGCAGGGAATCAGAGGCGGGGAATCAGAGGCGGGGAATCAGAGGCAGGGAATCGGATGTGCGGAATCAGAGATGGGGAATCAGAGGTGGGGAATCAGAGGTGGTGAATCAGAGAAGGGGATTCAGAGGCGGGGAATCAGAGGCAGGGAATCAGATATGGGGAAGCAGAGGCGGAGAATCATAGGCGGGGAAACAGAGACGGGGAATCAGATATGGGGATTCAGAGGTGGGGAATCAGAGGTTGGGAATCAGAGGCGGGGAATCAGAGTTGGGGAATCAGAGGTGGGGAATCAGATATGGTGAAACAGAGGCGGGTAATCAGAGGCGGGGAAACAGAGGCGGGGAATCAGATATGGGGAATCAGAGGTGGGGAATCAGAGGTTGGCAATCAGAGGCAGGGGATCAGAGGCGGGGAATCAGAGGCAGGGAATCAGATGTGCAGAATCAGAGATGGGGAATCAGAGGAAGGGAATCAGCGGTGGGGAAAATCAGAGGCCGGGAATCAGAGGCCAGGAATGAGAGGCCGGGAATCAGAGGGCAGGAATCAGAGGCCGGGAATCAGAGGTGGGGAATCAGAGGCCGGGAATTAGAGATGGGGAATAAGAGGTGGGGAATCAGCGGTGGTGAATCAGACGCGGGGATTCAGAGGTTGTAATTCAGAGATGGGGAATCAGAGGCGGGGAATCAGAGGCGCGGAAACAGAGGTGGGGAATCAGATATGGGGAATCACAGGTGGGGAATAAGAGGCCAGGAATCAGAAGGCATGAATCAGAGGCCGGGAATCAGAGGTGGGGAATCAGAGGCCGGGAATCAGAGATGGGGAATCAGAGGTGGTGAATCAGAGATGGGGAATCAGAGGAAGGGACTCAGAGGCGGGTAATCAGATGCGGGGAATCAGTGGCGGGGAATCAGAGCTCAGGAATCAGAGTCGGGGAATCAGAGATGGCGAATCAGAGGCGGGGAATCAGAGATAGGAAATCAGAGGTGGGGAATCAGAGGCGGGGAAAAAGAGGCGGGGAGTCAGATATGGGGAATCAGAGGCGGGGAATCAGAGGCGGGGAAACAGAGGCGGTGAATCAGATATGGGGAATCAGAGGTGGCGAATCAGAGGTAGAGAATCAGAGATGGGGAAGCAGAGGTGGGGAATCAGATGTGATGAATTAGAGATGGGGAATCAGAGGCGGGGTATCAGAGGCGGCCAATCAGAGGCGGGGAAACAGAGGCTGGGAATCAGATATGGGGAATCAGAGGTGGGGAATCAGGGGCGGGGAATCAGTGGCAGGGAATCAGAGGCCGGGAATCAAAGGCGGGGAATCAGAGCTGGGGAATCAGAGGCGGGGAATCAGAGTTGGGGAATCAGAGGAGGGGAATCAGATATGGGGAAACAGAGGCCGGGAATCAGAGGCTGGGAAACAGAGGCGGGGAATCAGATATGGGAAATCAGAGGTGGGGAATTAGAGGTTGCGAATCAGAGGCAGGGAATCAGAGGCGGGGAATCTGAGGCGGGGAATCAGAGGCAGGGAATCGGATGTGCGGAATCAGAGATGGGGAATCAGAGTTGGGGATTCAGAGGTGGTGAATCAGAGAAGGGGAATCAAAGGCTGGGAATCAGAGGCAGGGAATCAGACGCAGGGAATCAGAGGCGGGGAATCATAGCTGGCGAATTAGAGGAGGGGAATCAGAGTTGGGGAATCAGAGGCGGGGAATCAGATATGGGGTAACAGAGGCGGGGATTCAGAGGCGGGGAAACAGAGGCGGGGAATCAGATATGGGGATTCAGAGGTGGGGATTCAGAGGTTGGGAATCAGAGGCAGGGAATCAGAGGCGGGGAATCAGAGGCAGGGAATCAGATGCGGGGAATCAGAGGCGGGGAAACAGAGCTGGGGAATCAGAGGCGGGGAATCAGAGTTGGGGAATCAGAGGCGTGGAATTAGATATGGGGAAACAGAGGCGGGGAATCAGAGGCGGGGAATCAGAGGCGGGGAATCAGATATGGGGAATCAGAGGTGGGGATTCAGAGGCAGGGAATCAGATGTGCAGAATCAGAGATGGGGAATCAGAGGCGGGGAATGAGATATGGGGAATCAGAGGCGGGGAATCAGAGGCGGGGATGCAGAGGCGGGGAATCTGATATGGGGAATCAGAGGTGGCAAATCAAAGGCGGTGAATCAGAGATGGAGAATCAGACGCGGGGAATCAGAGGCAGGGAATAAAACACGGGGAATCAGAGGCGGGGAATCAGAGCTTGTGAATCAGAGGCGGGGAATCAGAGTTGGGGAAGCAGAGGCTGGGAATCAGAGGCGGGGAAACAGAGGCGGGGAATCAGAGGCAGGGAAACAGAGGCGGGGAATCAGATATGGGGAATCAGAGGTGGGGAATCAGAGCTGGGGAATCAGAGGCAGGGAATCATAGTTGGGGAATCAGAGGCGGGGAATCAGATATAGGGAAACAGAGGCGGGGAATCAGAGGCGGGGAAACAGAGGCGGGGAATCAGATATGGGGAATCAGAGGTGGGGAATCAGAGGTGGGGAATTAGTGGTTGCGAATCTGAGGCAGGGAATCAGAGGCGGGGAATCAGAGGCGGGGAATGAGAGGCAGGGAATCGGATGTGCGGAATCAGAGATGGGGAATCAGAGGTGGGGAATCAGAGGTGGTGAATCAGAGAAGGGGAATCAGAGGCGGGGAATCAGAGGCAGGGAATCAGATATGGGGAAACAGAGGCGGAGAATCAGAGGCGGGGAAACAGAGACGGGGAATCAGATATGGGGATTCAGAGGTGGGGAATCAGAGGTTGGGAATCAGAGGCGGGGAATCAGAGTTGAGGAATCAGAGGTGGGGAATCAGATATGGGGAAACAGAGGCGGGGAATCAGAGGCGGGGAAACAGAGGTGGGGAATCAGATATGGGGAATCAGAGGTGGGATATCAGAGGTTGGCAATCAGAGGCAGGGAATCAGAGGCGGGGAATCAGAGGCAGGGAATCAGATGTGCAGAATCAGAGATGGGGAATCAGACGCGGGGATTCAGAGGTTGTAATTCAGAGATGGGGAATCAGAGGCGGGGAATAAGAGGCGCGGAAACAGAGGTGGGGAATCTGATATGGGGAATCAGAGGCGGGGAATAAGAGGCCAGGAATCAGAAGGCATGAATCAGAGGCCGGGAATCAGAGGTGGGGAATCAGAGGCCGGGAATCAGAGATGGGGAATCAGAGGTGGTGAATCAGAGATGGGGAATCAGAGGAAGGGACTCAGAGGCGGGTAATCAGATGCGGGGAATCAGTGGCGGGGAATCAGAGCTCAGGAATCAGAGTCGGGGAATCAGAGATGGCGAATCAGAGGCGGGGAATCAGAGATAGGGAATCAGAGGTGGGGAATCAGAGGCGGGGAAACAGAGGCGGGGAGTCAGATATGGGGAATCAGAGGCGGGGAATCAGAGGCGGGGAAACAGAGGCGGTGAATCAGATATGGGGAATCAGAGGTGGCGAATCAGAGGTAGAGAATCAGAGATGGGGAAGCAGAGGTGGGGAATCAGATGTGATGAATTAGAGATGGGGAATCAGAGGCGGGGTATCAGAGGCGGCCAATCAGAGGCGGGGAAACAGAGGCTGGGAATCAGATATGGGGAATCAGAGGTGGGGAATCAGGGGCGGGGAATCAGTGGCAGGGAATAAGAGGCCGGGAATCAAAGGCGGGGAATCAGAGCTGGGGAATCAGAGGCGGGGAATCAGAGTTGGGGAATCAGAGGAGGGGAATCAGATATGGGGAAACAGAGGCCGGGAATCATAGGCAGGGAAACAGAGGCGGGGAATCAGATATGGGGAATCAGAGGTGGGGAATTAGAGGTTGCGAATCAGAGGCAGGGAATCAGAGGCGGGGAATCAGAGGCGGGGAATCAGAGGCAGGGAATCGGATGTGCGGAATCAGAGATGGGGAATCAGAGTTGGGGATTCAGAGGTGGTGAATCAGAGAAGGGGAATCAGAGGCGGGGAATCAGAGGCAGGGAATCAGACGCAGGGAATCAGAGGCGGGGAATCATAGCTGGCGAATTAGAGGAGGGGAATCAGAGTTGGGGAATCAGAGGCGGGGAATCAGATATGGGGAAACAGAGGCGGGGATTCAGAGGCGGGGAAACAGAGGCGGGGAATCAGATATGGGGATTCAGAGGTGGGGATTCAGAGGTTGGGAATCAGAGGCAGGGAATCAGAGGCAGGGAATCAGAGGCAGGGAATCAGATGCGGGGAATCAGAGGCGGGGAAACAGAGCTGGGGAATCAGAGGCGAGGAATCAGAGTTGGGGAATCAGAGGCGTGGAATTAGATATGGGGAAACAGAGGCGGGGAATCAGAGGCGGGGAAACAGAGGCGGGTAATCAGATATGGCGAATCAGAGGTGGGGATTCAGAGGCAGGGAGTCAGATGTGCAGAATCAGAGATGGGGAATCAGAGGCGGGGAATGAGATATGGGGAATCAGAGGCGGGGAATCAGAGGCGGGGATACAGAGGCAGGGAATCGGATGTGCGGAATCAGAGATGGGGAATCAGAGGTGGGGAATCAGAGGTGGTGAATCAGAGAAGGGGAATCAGAGGCGGGGAATCAGAGGCAGGGAATCAGATATGGGATACAGAGGCGGAGAATCAGAGGTGGGGAAACAGAGACGGGGAATCAGATATGGGGACTCAGAGGTGGGGAATCAGTGGTTGGGAATCAGAGGCGGGGAATCAGAGTTGGGGAATCAGAGGTGGGGAATCAGATATGGGGAAACAGAGGTGGGGAATCAGAGGCGGGGAAACAGAGGCGGGGAATCAGATATGGGGAATCAGAGGTGGGGAATCAGAGGTTGGCAATCAGAGGCAGGGAATCAGAGGCGGGGAATCAGAGGCAGGGAATCAGATGTGCAGAATCAGAGATGGGGAATCAGAGGCGGGGAATCAGAGGCGCGGAAACAGAGGTGGGGAATCAGATATGGGGAATCAGAGGTGGGGAATAAGAGGCCAGGAATCAGAAGGCATGAATCAGAGGCCGGGAATCAGAGGTGGGGAATCAGAGGCCGGGAATCAGAGATGGGGAATCAGAGGTGGTGAATCAGAGATGGGGAATCAGAGGAAGGGACTCAGAGGCGGGAAATCAGATGCGGGGAATCAGTGGCGGGGAATCAGAGCTCAGGAATCAGAGTCGGGGAATCAGAGATAGGGAATCAGAGGTGGGGAATCAGAGGCGGGGAAACAGAGGCGGGGAGTCAGATACTGGTAATCAGAGGCGGGGAATCAGAGGCGGGGATACAGAGGCGTTGAATCAGATATGGGGAATCAGAGGTGGCGAATCAGAGGTAGAGAATCAGAGATGGGGAAGCAGAGGTGGGGAATCAGATGTGATGAATTAGAGATGGGGAATCAGAGGCGGTGTATCAGAGGTGCCAATCAGAGGCGGCGAAACATAGGCGGGGAATCAGATATGGGGAATCAGAGTTGGGGATTCAGAGGTGGTGAATCAGAGAAGGGGAATCAGAGGCGGGGAATCAGAGGCAGGGAATCAGACGCAGGGAATCAGAGGCGGGGAATCATAGCTGTCGAATTAGAGGAGGGGAATCAGAGTTGGGGAATCAGAGGCGGGGAATCAGATTTGGGGAAACAGAGGCGGGGATTCAGAGGCGGGGAAACAGAGGCGGGGAATCAGATATGGGGATTCAGAGGTGGGGATTCAGAGGTTGGGAATCAGAGGCAGGGAATCAGAGGCGGGGAATCAGAGGCAGGGAATCAGATGCGGGGAATCAGAGGCGGGGAAACAGAGCTGGGGAATCAGAGGCGGGGAATTAGAGTTGGGGAATCAGAGGAGGGGAATCAGATATGGGGAAACAGAGGCCGGGAATCATAGGCAGGGAAACAGAGGCGGGGAATCAGATATGGGGAATCAGAGGTGGGGAATTAGAGGTTGCGAATCAGAGGCAGGGAATCAGAGGCGGGGAATCAGAGGCGGGGAATCAGAGGCAGGGAATCGGATGTGCGGAATCAGAGATGGGGAATCAGAGTTGGGGATTCAGAGGTGGTGAATCAGAGAAGGGGAATCAGAGGCGGGGAATCAGAGGCAGGGAATCAGACGCAGGGAATCAGAGGCGGGGAATCATAGCTGGCGAATTAGAGGAGGGGAATCAGAGTTGGGGAATCAGAGGCGGGGAATCAGATATGGGGAAACAGAGGCGGGGATTCAGAGGCGGGGAAACAGAGGCAGGGAATCAGATATGGGGATTCAGAGGTGGGGATTCAGAGGTTGGGAATCAGAGGCAGGGAATCAGAGGCGGGGAATCAGAGGCAGGGAATCAGATGCGGGGAATCAGAGGTGGGGAAACAGAGCTGGGGAATCAGAGGCGAGGAATCAGAGTTGGGGAATCAGAGGCGTGGAATCAGAGGCGGGGAAACAGAGGCGGGTAATCAGATATGGGGAATCAGAGGTGGGGATTCAGAGGCAGGGAGTCAGATGTGCAGAATCAGAGATGGGGAATCAGAGGCGGGGAATGAGATATGGGGAATCAGAGGCGGGGAATCAGAGGCGGGGATACAGAGGCAGGGAATCGGATGTGCGGAATCAGAGATGGGGAATCAGAAGTGGGGAATCAGAGGTGGTGAATCAGAGAAGGGGAATCAGAGGCGGGGAATCAGAGGCAGGGAATCAGATATGGGGAAACAGAGGCGGAGAATCAGAGGTGGGGAAACAGAGACGGGGAATCAGATATGGGGACTCAGAGGTGGGGAATCAGTGGTTGGGAATCAGAGGCGGGGAATCAGAGTTGGGGAATCAGAGGTGGGGAATCAGATATGGGGAAACAGAGGCGGGGAATCAGAGGCGGGGAAACAGAGGCGGGGAATCAGATATGGGGAATCAGAGGTGGGGAATCAGAGGTTGGCAATCAGAGGCAGGGAATCAGAGGCGGGGAATCAGAGGCAGGGAATCAGATGTGCAGAATCAGAGATGGGGAATCAGAGGCGGGGAATCAGAGGCGCGGAAACAGAGGTGGGGAATCAGATATGGGGAATCAGAGGTGGGGAATAAGAGGCCAGGAATCAGAAGGCATGAATCAGAGGCCGGGAATCAGAGGTGGGGAATCAGAGGCCGGGAATCAGAGATGGGGAATCAGAGGTGGTGAATCAGAGATGGGGAATCAGAGGAAGGGACTCAGAGGCGGGGAATCAGATGCGGGGAATCAGTGGCGGGGAATCAGAGCTCAGGAATCAGAGTCGGGGAATCAGAGATGGCGAATCAGAGGCGGGGAATCAGAGATAGGGAATCAGAGGTGGGGAATCAGAG
This sequence comes from Narcine bancroftii, assembly GCF_036971445.1. Lineage (NCBI taxonomy): Eukaryota > Metazoa > Chordata > Chondrichthyes > Torpediniformes > Narcinidae > Narcine > Narcine bancroftii. The sequence goes on along the minus strand of NC_091474.1, from coordinate 105,010,775 downwards.
GCGGGGAAACAGAGGCGGGGAGTCAGATACTGGGAATCAGAGGCGGGGAATCAGAGGCGGGGATACAGAGGCGTTGAATCAGATATGGGAAATCAGAGGTGGCGAATCAGAGGTAGAGAATCAGAGATGGGGAAGCAGAGGTGGGGAATCAGATGTGATGAATTAGAGATGGGGAATCAGAGGCGGTGTATCAGAGGTGCCAATCAGAGGCGGCGAAACATAGGCGGGGAATCAGATATGGGGAAACAGAGGCGGGGAAACAGAGGTGGTGAATCTGAGATGGGGAATCAGAGGCGGGGAATCAGAGGCAGGGAATCAGAGGTGGTGAATCAGAGATGGGGAATCAGAGGCGGGGAATCAGAGGCAGGGAATCAGACACGGGGAATCAGAGGCGGGAAATCATAGCTGGCGAATCAGAGGCAGGGAATCAGATATGGGGAAACAGAGGCGGAGAATCAGAGGCGGGGAAACAGAGACGGAGAATCAGATATGGTGATTCAGAGGTGGGGAATCAGAGGTAGGGAATCAGAGGCGGGGAATCAGAGTTGGGGAATCAGAGGTGGGGAATCAGATATGGGGAAACAGAGGCGGGTAATCAGAGGCGGGGAAACAGAGGCGGGGAATCAGATATGGGGAATCAGAGGTGGGGAATCAGAGGTTGGCAATCAGAGGCAGGGAATCAGAGATGGGGAAGCAGAGGTGGGGAATCAGATGTGATGAATTAGAGATGGGGAATCAGAGGCGGTGTATCAGAGGTGCCAATCAGAGGCGGCGAAACATAGGCGGGGAATCAGATATGGGGAATCAGAGGTAGAGAATCAGAGATGGGGAATCAGAGTTGGGGATTCAGAGGTGGTGAATCAGAGAAGGGGAATCAGAGGCGGGGAATCAGAGGCAGGGAATCAGATGCAGGGAATCAGAGGCGGGGAATCATAGCTGGCGAATTAGAGGAGGGGAATCAGAGTTGGGGAATCAGAGGCGGGGAATCAGATATGGGGAAACAGAGGCGGGGATTCAGAGGCGGGGAAACAGAGGCGGGGAATCAGATATGGGGATTCAGAGGTGGGGATTCAGAGGTTGGGAATCAGAGGCAGGGAATCAGAGGCGGGGAATCAGAGGCAGGGAATCAGATGCGGGGAATCAGAGGCGGGGAAACAGAGCTGGGGAATCAGAGGCGGGGAATCAGAGTTGGGGAATCAGAGGCGTGGAATTAGATATGGGGAAACAGAGGCGGGGAATCAGAGGCGGGGAAACAGAGGCGGGGAATCAGATATGGGGAATCAGAGGTGGGGATTCAGAGGCAGGGAATCAGATGTGCAGAATCAGAGATGGGGAATCAGAGGCGGGGAATGAGATATGGGGAATCAGAGGCGGGGAATCAGAGGCGGGGATACAGAGGCGGGGAATCTGATATGGGGAATCAGAGGTGGCAAATCAAAGGCGGTGAATCAGAGATGGAGAATCAGACGCGGGGAATCAGAGGCAGGGAATAAAACACGGGGAATCAGAGGCGGGGAATCATAGCTGGGGAATCAGAGGCGGGGAATCAGATTTGGGGAAGCAGAGGCTGGGAATCAGAGGCGGGGAAACAGAGGCGGGGAATCAGAGGCAGGGAAACAGAGGCGGGGAATCAGATATGGGGAATCAGAGGTGGGGAATCAGAGCTGGGGAATCAGAGGCGGGGAATCATAGTTGGGGAATCAGAGGCGGGGAATCAGATATAGGAAAACAGAGGCGGGGAATCAGAGGCGGGGAAACAGAGGCGGGGAATCAGATATGGGGAATCAGAGCTGGGGAATCAGAGGTGGGGAATTAGTGGTTGCGAATCTGAGGCAGGGAATCAGAGGCGGGGAATCAGAGGCGGGGAATCAGAGGCAGGGAATCGGATGTGCGGAATCAGAGATGGGGAATCAGAGGTGGGGAATCAGAGGTGGTGAATCAGAGAAGGGGAATCAGAGGCGGGGAATCAGAGGCAGGGAATCAGATATGGGGAAACAGAGACGGGGAATCAGATATGGGGATTCAGAGGTGGGGAATCAGAGGTTGGGAATCAGAGGCGGGGAATCAGAGTTGGGGAATCAGAGGTGGGGAATCAGATATGGGGAAACAGAGGCGGGGAATCAGAGGCGGGGAAACAGAGGCGGGGAATCAGATATGGGGAATCAGAGGTGTGGAATCAGAGGTTGGCAATCAGAGGCAGGGAATCAGAGGCGGGGAATCAGAGGCAGGGAATCGGATGTGCAGAATCAGAGATGGGGAATCAGACGCGGGGATTCAGAGGTTGTAATTCAGAGATGGGGAATCAGAGGCGGGGAATAAGTGGCGCGGAAACAGAGGTGGGGAATCAGATATGGGGAATCAGAGGTGGGGAATAAGAGGCCAGGAATCAGAAGGCATGAATCAGAGGCCGGGAATCAGAGGTGGGGAATCAGAGGCCGGGAATCAGAGATGGGGAATCAGAGGTGGTGAATCAGAGATGGGGAATCAGAGGAAGGGACTCAGAGGCGGGGAATCAGATGCGGGGTATCAGTGGCGGGGAATCAGAGCTCAGGAATCAGAGTCGGGGAATCAGAGATGGCGAATCAGAGGCGGGGAATCAGAGATAGGGAATCAGAGGTGGGGAATCAGAGGCGGGGAAACAGAGGCGGGGAGTCAGATATGGGGAATCAGAGGCGGGGAATCAGAGGCGGGGAAACAGAGGCGGTGAATCAGATATGGGGAATCAGAGGTGGCGAATCAGAGGTAGAGAATCAGAGATGGGGAAGCACAGGTGGGGAATCAGATGTGATGAATTAGAGATGGGGAATCAGAGGCGGGGTATCAGAGGCGGCCAATCAGAGGCGGGGAAACAGAGGCTGGGAATCAGATATGGGGAATCAGAGGTGGGGAATCAGGGGCGGGGAATCAGTGGCAGGGAATCAGAGGCCGGGAATCAAAGGCGGGGAATCAGAGCTGGGGAATCAGAGGCGGGGAATCAGAGTTGGGGAATCAGAGGAGGGGAATCAGATATGGGGAAACAGAGGCCGGGAATCAGAGGCAGGGAAACAGAGGCGGGGATTCAGATATGGGGAATCAGAGGTGGGGAATTAGAGGTTGCGAATCAGAGGCAGGGAATCAGAGGCGGGGAATCAGAGGCGGGGAATCAGAGGCAGGGAATCGGATGTGCGGAATCAGAGATGGGGAATCAGAGTTGGGGATTCAGAGGTGGTGAATCAGAGAAGGGGAATCAGAGGCGGGGAATCAGAGGCAGGGAATCAGACGCAGGGAATCAGAGGCGGGGAATCATAGCTGGCGAATTAGAGGAGGGGAATCAGAGTTGGGGAATCAGAGGCGGGGAATCAGATATGGGGAAACAGAGGCGGGGATTCAGAGGCGGGGAAACAGAGGCGGGGAATCAGATATGGGGATTCAGAGGTGGGGATTCAGAGGTTGGGAATCAGAGGCAGGGAATCAGAGGCGGGGAATCAGAGGCAGGGAATCAGATGCGGGGAATCAGAGGCGGGGAAACAGAGTTGGGGAATCAGAGGCGGGGAATCAGAGTTGGGGAACCAGAGGCGTGGAATTAGATATGGGGAAACAGAGGCGGGGAATCAGAGGCGGGGAAACAGAGGCGGGGAATCAGATATGGGGAATCAGAGGTGGGGATTCAGAGGCAGGGAATCAGATGTGCAGAATCAGAGATGGGGAATCAGAGGCGGGGAATGAGATATGGGGAATCAGAGGCGGGGAATCAGAGGCGGGGATACAGAGGCAGGGAATCTGATATGGGGAATCAGAGGTGGCAAATCAAAGGCGGTGAATCAGAGATGGAGAATCAGACGCGGGGAATCAGAGGCAGGGAATAAAACACGGGGAATCAGAGGCGGGGAATCAGAGCTGGGGAATCAGAGGCGGGGAATCAGAGTTGGGGAAGCAGAGGCTGGGAATCAGAGGCGGGGAAACAGAGGCGGGGAATCAGAGGCAGGGAAACAGAGGCGGGGAATCAGATATGGGGAATAAGAGGTGGGGAATCAGAGCTGGGGAATCAGAGGCGGGGAATCATAGTTGGGGAATCAGAGGCGGGGAATCAGATATAGGGAAACAGAGGCGGGGAATCAGAGGCGGGGAAACAGAGGCGGGGAATCAGATATGGGGAATCAGAGGTGGGGAATCAGAGGTAGGGAATTAGTGGTTGCGAATCTGAGGCAGGGAATCAGAGGCGGGAAATCAGGGGCGGGGAATCAGAGGCAGGGAATCGGATGTGCGGAATCAGAGATGGGGAATCAGAGGTGGGGAATCAGAGGTGGTGAATCAGAGAAGGGGAATCAGAGGCGGGGATTCAGAGGCAGGGAATCAGATATGGGGAAACAGAGACGGGGAATCAGATATGGGGATTCAGAGGTGGGGAATCAGAGGTTGGGAATCAGAGGCGGGGAATCAGAGTTGGGGAATCAGAGGTGGGGAATCAGATATGGGGAAACAGAGGCGGGGAATCAGAGGCAGGGAAACAGAGGCGGGGAATCAGATATGGGGAATCAGAGGTGGGAATCAGAGGTTGGCAATCAGAGGCAGGGAATCAGAGGCGGGGAATCAGAGGCAGGGAATCAGATGTGCAGAATCAGAGATGGGGAATCAGACGCGGGGATTCAGAGGTTGTAATTCAGAGATGGGGAATCAGAGGTGGTGAATCAGAGATGGGGAATCAGAGGAAGGGACTCAGAGGTGGGGAATCAGATGCGGGGAATCAGTGGCGGGGAATCAGAGCTCAGGAATCAGAGTCGGGGAATCAGAGATGGCGAATCAGAGGCGGGGAATCAGAGATAGAGAATCAGAGGTGGGGAATCAGAGGCGGGGAAACAGAGGCGGGGAGTCAGATATGGGGAATCAGAGGCGGGGAATCAGAGGCGGGGAAACAGAGGCGGTGAATCAGATATGGGGAATCAGAGGTGGCGAATCAGAGGTAGAGAATCAGAGATGGGGAAGCACAGGTGGGGAATAGGATGTGATGAATTAGAGATGGGGAATCAGAGGCGGGGTATCAGAGGCGGCCAATCAGAGGCGGGGAAACAGAGGCTGGGAATCAGATATGGGGAATCAGAGGTGGGGAATCAGGGGCGGGGAATCAGTGGCAGGGAATCAGAGGCCGGGAATCAAAGGCGGGGAATCAGAGCTGGGGAATCAGAGGCGGGGAATCAGAGTTGGGGAATCAGAGGAGGGGAATCAGATATGGGGAAACAGAGGCCGGGAATCAGAGGCAGGGAAACAGAGGCGGGGAATCAGATATGGGGACTCAGAGGTGGGGAATCAGTGGTTGGGAATCAGAGGCGGGGAATCAGAGTTGGGGAATCAGAGGTGGGGAATCAGATATGGGGAAACAGAGGCGGGGAATCAGAGGCGGGGAAACAGAGGCGGGGAATCAGATATGGGGAATCAGAGGTGGGGAATCAGAGGTTGGCAATCAGAGGCAGGGAATCAGAGGCGGGGAATCAGAGGCAGGGAATCAGATGTGCAGAATCAGAGATGGGGAATCAGAGGCGGGGAATCAGAGGCGCGGAAACAGAGGTGGGGAATCAGATATGGGGAATCAGAGGTGGGGAATAAGAGGCCAGGAATCAGAAGGCATGAATCAGAGGCCGGGAATCAGAGGTGGGGAATCAGAGGCCGGGAATCAGAGATGGGGAATCAGAGGTGGTGAATCAGAGATGGGGAATCAGAGGAAGGGACTCAGAGGCGGGGAATCAGATGCGGGGAATCAGTGGCGGGGAATCAGAGCTCAGGAATCAGAGTCGGGGAATCAGAGATGGCGAATCAGAGGCGGGGAATCAGAGATAGGGAATCAGAGGTGGGGAATCAGAGGCGGGGAAACAGAGGCGGGGAGTCAGATACTGGGAATCAGAGGCGGGGAATCAGAGGCGGGGATACAGAGGCGTTGAATCAGATATGGGAAATCAGAGGTGGCGAATCAGAGGTAGAGAATCAGAGATGGGGAAGCAGAGGTGGGGAATCAGATGTGATGAATTAGAGATGGGGAATCAGAGGCGGTGTATCAGAGGTGCCAATCAGAGGCGGCGAAACATAGGCGGGGAATCAGATATGGGGAAACAGAGGCGGGGAAACAGAGGTGGTGAATCTGAGATGGGGAATCAGAGGCGGGGAATCAGAGGCAGGGAATCAGAGGTGGTGAATCAGAGATGGGGAATCAGAGGCGGGGAATCAGAGGCAGGGAATCAGACACGGGGAATCAGAGGCGGGAAATCATAGCTGGCGAATCAGAGGCAGGGAATCAGATATGGGGAAACAGAGGCGGAGAATCAGAGGCGGGGAAACAGAGACGGAGAATCAGATATGGTGATTCAGAGGTGGGGAATCAGAGGTAGGGAATCAGAGGCGGGGAATCAGAGTTGGGGAATCAGAGGTGGGGAATCAGATATGGGGAAACAGAGGCGGGTAATCAGAGGCGGGGAAACAGAGGCGGGGAATCAGATATGGGGAATCAGAGGTGGGGAATCAGAGGTTGGCAATCAGAGGCAGGGAATCAGAGATGGGGAAGCAGAGGTGGGGAATCAGATGTGATGAATTAGAGATGGGGAATCAGAGGCGGTGTATCAGAGGTGCCAATCAGAGGCGGCGAAACATAGGCGGGGAATCAGATATGGGGAATCAGAGGTAGAGAATCAGAGATGGGGAATCAGAGTTGGGGATTCAGAGGTGGTGAATCAGAGAAGGGGAATCAGAGGCGGGGAATCAGAGGCAGGGAATCAGATGCAGGGAATCAGAGGCGGGGAATCATAGCTGGCGAATTAGAGGAGGGGAATCAGAGTTGGGGAATCAGAGGCGGGGAATCAGATATGGGGAAACAGAGGCGGGGATTCAGAGGCGGGGAAACAGAGGCGGGGAATCAGATATGGGGATTCAGAGGTGGGGATTCAGAGGTTGGGAATCAGAGGCAGGGAATCAGAGGCGGGGAATCAGAGGCAGGGAATCAGATGCGGGGAATCAGAGGCGGGGAAACAGAGCTGGGGAATCAGAGGCGGGGAATCAGAGTTGGGGAATCAGAGGCGTGGAATTAGATATGGGGAAACAGAGGCGGGGAATCAGAGGCGGGGAAACAGAGGCGGGGAATCAGATATGGGGAATCAGAGGTGGGGATTCAGAGGCAGGGAATCAGATGTGCAGAATCAGAGATGGGGAATCAGAGGCGGGGAATGAGATATGGGGAATCAGAGGCGGGGAATCAGAGGCGGGGATACAGAGGCGGGGAATCTGATATGGGGAATCAGAGGTGGCAAATCAAAGGCGGTGAATCAGAGATGGAGAATCAGACGCGGGGAATCAGAGGCAGGGAATAAAACACGGGGAATCAGAGGCGGGGAATCATAGCTGGGGAATCAGAGGCGGGGAATCAGATTTGGGGAAGCAGAGGCTGGGAATCAGAGGCGGGGAAACAGAGGCGGGGAATCAGAGGCAGGGAAACAGAGGCGGGGAATCAGATATGGGGAATCAGAGGTGGGGAATCAGAGCTGGGGAATCAGAGGCGGGGAATCATAGTTGGGGAATCAGAGGCGGGGAATCAGATATAGGAAAACAGAGGCGGGGAATCAGAGGCGGGGAAACAGAGGCGGGGAATCAGATATGGGGAATCAGAGCTGGGGAATCAGAGGTGGGGAATTAGTGGTTGCGAATCTGAGGCAGGGAATCAGAGGCGGGGAATCAGAGGCGGGGAATCAGAGGCAGGGAATCGGATGTGCGGAATCAGAGATGGGGAATCAGAGGTGGGGAATCAGAGGTGGTGAATCAGAGAAGGGGAATCAGAGGCGGGGAATCAGAGGCAGGGAATCAGATATGGGGAAACAGAGACGGGGAATCAGATATGGGGATTCAGAGGTGGGGAATCAGAGGTTGGGAATCAGAGGCGGGGAATCAGAGTTGGGGAATCAGAGGTGGGGAATCAGATATGGGGAAACAGAGGCGGGGAATCAGAGGCGGGGAAACAGAGGCGGGGAATCAGATATGGGGAATCAGAGGTGGGGAATCAGAGGTTGGCAATCAGAGGCAGGGAATCAGAGGCGGGGAATCAGAGGCAGGGAATCGGATGTGCAGAATCAGAGATGGGGAATCAGACGCGGGGATTCAGAGGTTGTAATTCAGAGATGGGGAATCAGAGGCGGGGAATAAGTGGCGCGGAAACAGAGGTGGGGAATCAGATATGGGGAATCAGAGGTGGGGAATAAGAGGCCAGGAATCAGAAGGCATGAATCAGAGGCCGGGAATCAGAGGTGGGGAATCAGAGGCCGGGAATCAGAGATGGGGAATCAGAGGTGGTGAATCAGAGATGGGGAATCAGAGGAAGGGACTCAGAGGCGGGGAATCAGATGCGGGGTATCAGTGGCGGGGAATCAGAGCTCAGGAATCAGAGTCGGGGAATCAGAGATGGCGAATCAGAGGCGGGGAATCAGAGATAGGGAATCAGAGGTGGGGAATCAGAGGCGGGGAAACAGAGGCGGGGAGTCAGATATGGGGAATCAGAGGCGGGGAATCAGAGGCGGGGAAACAGAGGCGGTGAATCAGATATGGGGAATCAGAGGTGGCGAATCAGAGGTAGAGAATCAGAGATGGGGAAGCACAGGTGGGGAATCAGATGTGATGAATTAGAGATGGGGAATCAGAGGCGGGGTATCAGAGGCGGCCAATCAGAGGCGGGGAAACAGAGGCTGGGAATCAGATATGGGGAATCAGAGGTGGGGAATCAGGGGCGGGGAATCAGTGGCAGGGAATCAGAGGCCGGGAATCAAAGGCGGGGAATCAGAGCTGGGGAATCAGAGGCGGGGAATCAGAGTTGGGGAATCAGAGGAGGGGAATCAGATATGGGGAAACAGAGGCCGGGAATCAGAGGCAGGGAAACAGAGGCGGGGATTCAGATATGGGGAATCAGAGGTGGGGAATTAGAGGTTGCGAATCAGAGGCAGGGAATCAGAGGCGGGGAATCAGAGGCGGGGAATCAGAGGCAGGGAATCGGATGTGCGGAATCAGAGATGGGGAATCAGAGTTGGGGATTCAGAGGTGGTGAATCAGAGAAGGGGAATCAGAGGCGGGGAATCAGAGGCAGGGAATCAGACGCAGGGAATCAGAGGCGGGGAATCATAGCTGGCGAATTAGAGGAGGGGAATCAGAGTTGGGGAATCAGAGGCGGGGAATCAGATATGGGGAAACAGAGGCGGGGATTCAGAGGCGGGGTAACAGAGGCGGGGAATCAGATATGGGGATTCAGAGGTGGGGATTCAGAGGTTGGGAATCAGAGGCAGGGAATCAGAGGCGGGGAATCAGAGGCAGGGAATGAGATGCGGGGAATCAGAGGCGGGGAAACAGAGTTGGGGAATCAGAGGCGGGGAATCAGAGTTGGGGAACCAGAGGCGTGGAATTAGATATGGGGAAACAGAGGCGGGGAATCAGAGGCGGGGAAACAGAGGCGGGGAATCAGATATGGGGAATCAGAGGTGGGGATTCAGAGGCAGGGAATCAGATGTGCAGAATCAGAGATGGGGAATCAGAGGCGGGGAATGAGATATGGGGAATCAGAGGCGGGGAATCAGAGGCGGGGATACAGAGGCAGGGAATCTGATATGGGGAATCAGAGGTGGCAAATCAAAGGCGGTGAATCAGAGATGGAGAATCAGACGCGGGGAATCAGAGGCAGGGAATAAAACACGGGGAATCAGAGGCGGGGAATCAGAGCTGGGGAATCAGAGGCGGGGAATCAGAGTTGGGGAAGCAGAGGCTGGGAATCAGAGGCGGGGAAACAGAGGCGGGGAATCAGAGGCAGGGAAACAGAGGCGGGGAATCAGATATGGGGAATAAGAGGTGGGGAATCAGAGCTGGGGAATCAGAGGCGGGGAATCATAGTTGGGGAATCAGAGGCGGGGAATCAGATATAGGGAAACAGAGGCGGGGAATCAGAGGCGGGGAAACAGAGGCGGGGAATCAGATATGGGGAATCAGAGGTGGGGAATCAGAGGTAGGGAATTAGTGGTTGCGAATCTGAGGCAGGGAATCAGAGGCGGGAAATCAGGGGCGGGGAATCAGAGGCAGGGAATCGGATGTGCGGAATCAGAGATGGGGAATCAGAGGTGGGGAATCAGAGGTGGTGAATCAGAGAAGGGGAATCAGAGGCGGGGATTCAGAGGCAGGGAATCAGATATGGGGAAACAGAGACGGGGAATCAGATATGGGGATTCAGAGGTGGGGAATCAGAGGTTGGGAATCAGAGGCGGGGAATCAGAGTTGGGGAATCAGAGGTGGGGAATCAGATATGGGGAAACAGAGGCGGGGAATCAGAGGCAGGGAAACAGAGGCGGGGAATCAGATATGGGGAATCAGAGGTGGGAATCAGAGGTTGGCAATCAGAGGCAGGGAATCAGAGGCGGGGAATCAGAGGCAGGGAATCAGATGTGCAGAATCAGAGATGGGGAATCAGACGCGGGGATTCAGAGGTTGTAATTCAGAGATGGGGAATCAGAGGCGGGGAATAAGTGGCGCGGAAACAGAGGTGGGGAATCAGATATGGGGAATCAGAGGTGGGGAATAAGAGGCCAGGAATCAGAAGGCATGAATCAGAGGCCGGGAATCAGAGGTGGGGAATCAGAGGCCGTGAATCAGAGATGGGGAATCAGAGGTGGTGAATCAGAGATGGGGAATCAGAGGAAGGGACTCAGAGGTGGGGAATCAGATGCGGGGAATCAGTGGCGGGGAATCAGAGCTCAGGAATCAGAGTCGGGGAATCAGAGATGGCGAATCAGAGGCGGGGAATCAGAGATAGAGAATCAGAGGTGGGGAATCAGAGGCGGGGAAACAGAGGCGGGGAGTCAGATATGGGGAATCAGAGGCGGGGAATCAGAGGCGGGGAAACAGAGGCGGTGAATCAGATATGGGGAATCAGAGGTGGCGAATCAGAGGTAGAGAATCAGAGATGGGGAAGCACAGGTGGGGAATAGGATGTGATGAATTAGAGATGGGGAATCAGAGGCGGGGTATCAGAGGCGGCCAATCAGAGGCGGGGAAACAGAGGCTGGGAATCAGATATGGGGAATCAGAGGTGGGGAATCAGGGGCGGGGAATCAGTGGCAGGGAATCAGAGGCCGGGAATCAAAGGCGGGGAATCAGAGCTGGGGAATCAGAGGCGGGGAATCAGAGTTGGGGAATCAGAGGAGGGGAATCAGATATGGGGAAACAGAGGCCGGGAATCAGAGGCAGGGAAACAGAGGCGGGGAATCAGATATGGGGAATCAGAGGTGGGGAATTAGAGGTTGCGAATCAGAGGCAGGGAATCAGAGGCGGGGAATCAGAGGCGGGGAATCAGAGGCAGGGAATCGGATGTGCGGAATCAGAGATGGGGAATCAGAGTTGGGGATTCAGAGGTGGTGAATCAGAGAAGGGGAATCAGAGGCGGGGAATCAGAGGCAGGGAATCAGACGCAGGGAATCAGAGGCGGGGAATCATAGCTGGCGAATTAGAGGAGGGGAATCAGAGTTGGGGAATCAGAGGCGGGGAATCAGATATGGGGAAACAGAGGCGGGGATTCAGAGGCGGGGAAACAGAGGCGGGGAATCAGATATGGGGATTCAGAGGTGGGGATTCAGAGGTTGGGAATCAGAGGCAGGGAATCAGGGGCGGGGAATCAGAGGCAGGGAATCAGATGCGGGGAATCAGAGGCGGGGAAACAGAGCTGGGGAATCAGAGGCGGGGAATCAGAGTTGGGGAATCAGAGGCGTGGAATTAGATATGGGGAAACAGAGGCGGGGAATCAGAGGCGGGGAAACAGAGGCGGGTAATCAGATATGGGGAATCAGAGTTGGGGATTCAGAGGCAGGGAGTCAGATGTGCAGAATCAGAGATGGGGAATCAGAGTTGGGGATTCAGAGGTGGTGAATCAGAGAAGGGGAATCAGAGGTTGGGAATCAGAGGCAGGGAATCAGACGCAGGGAATCAGAGGCGGGGAATCATAGCTGGCGAATTAGAGGAGGGGAATCAGAGTTGGGGATTCAGAGGTGGTGAATCAGAGAAGGGGAATCAGAGGCTGGGAATCAGAGGCAGGGAATCAGACGCAGGGAATCAGAGGCGGGGAATCATAGCTGGCGAATTAGAGGAGGGGAATCAGAGTTGGGGAATCAGAGGCGGGGAATCAGATATGGGGAAAAAGAGGCGGGGATTCAGAGGCGGGGAAACAGAGGCGGGGAATCAGATATGGGGATTCAGAGGTGGGGATTCAGAGGTTGGGAATCAGAGGCAGGGAATCAGAGGCGGGGAATCAGAGGCAGGGAATCAGATGCGGGGAATCAGAGGCGGGGAAACAGAGCTGGGGAATCAGAGGTGGGGAATCAGAGTTGGGGAATCAGAGGCGTGGAATTAGATATGGGGAAACAGAGGCGGGGAATCAGAGGCGGGGAAACAGAGGCGGGGAATCAGATATGGGGAATCAGAGGTGGGGATTCAGAGGCAGGGAATCAGATGTGCAGAATCAGAGATGGGGAATCAGAGGCGGGGAATGAGATATGGGGAATCAGAGGCGGGGAATCAGAGGCGGGGATACAGAGGCGGGGAATCTGATATGGGGAATCAGAGGTGGCAAATCAAAGGCGGTGAATCAGAGATGGAGAATCAGACGCGGGGAATCAGAGGCAGGGAATAAAACACGGGGAATCAGAGGCGGGGAATCAGAGCTTGTGAATCAGAGGCGGGGAATCAGAGCTGGGGAATCAGAGGCAGGGAATCATAGTTGGGGAATCAGAGGCGGGGAATCAGATATAGGGAAACAGAGGCGGGGAATCAGCGGCGGGGAATCAGAGGCAGGGAAACAGAGGCGGGGAATCAGATATGGGGAATCAGAGGTGGGGAATCAGAGCTGGGGAATCAGAGGCAGGGAATCATAGTTGGGGAATCAGAGGCGGGGAATCAGATATAGGGAAACAGAGGCGGGGAATCAGAGGCGGGGAAACAGAGGTGGGGAATCAGATATGGGGAATCAGAGGTGGGGAATCAGAGGTGGGGAATTAGTGGTTGCGAATCTGAGGCAGGGAATCAGAGGCGGGGAATCAGAGGCGGGGAATGAGAGGCAGGGAATCGGATGTGCGGTATCAGAGATGGGGAATCAGAGGTGGGGAATCAGAGGTGGTGAATCAGAGAAGGGGAATCAGAGGCGGGGAATCAGAGGCAGGGAATCAGATATGGGGAAACAGAGGCGGAGAATCAGAGGCGGGGAAACAGAGACGGGGAATCAGATATGGGGATTCAGAGGGGGGGAATCAGAGGTTAGGAATCAGAGGCGGGGAATCAGAGTTGGGGAATCAGAGGTGGGGAATCAGATATGGGGAAACAGAGGCGGGGAATCAGAGGCGGGGAAACAGAGGCGGGGAATCAGATATGGGGAATCAGAGGTGGGGAATCAGAGGTTGGCAATCAGAGGCAGGGAATCAGAGGCGGGGAATCAGAGGCAGGGAATCAGATGTGCAGAATCAGAGATGGGGAATCAGACGCGGGGATTCAGAGGTTGTAATTCAGAGATGGGGAATCAGAGGCGGGGAATAAGAGGCGCGGAAACAGAGGTGGGGAATCAGATATGGGGAATCAGAGGTGGGGAATAAGAGGCCAGGAATCAGAAGGCATGAATCAGAGGCCGGGAATCAGAGGTGGGGAATCAGAGGCCGGGAATCAGAGATGGGGAATCAGAGGTGGTGAATCAGAGATGGGGAATCAGAGGAAGGGACTCAGAGGCGGGGAATCAGATGCGGGGAATCAGTGGCGGGGAATCAGAGCTCAGGAATCAGAGTCGGGGAATCAGAGATGGCGAATCAGAGGCGGGGAATCAGAGATAGGGAATCAGAGGTGGGGAATCAGAAGCGGGGAAACAGAGGCGGGGAGTCAGATATGGGGAATCAGAGGCGGGGAATCAGAGGCGGGGAAACAGAGGCGGTGAATCAGATATGGGGAATCAGAGGTGGCGAATCAGAGGTAGAGAATCAGAGATGGGGAAGCAGAGGTGGGGAATCAGATGTGATGAATTAGAGATGGGGAATCAGAGGCGGGGTATCAGAGGCGGCCAATCAGAGGCGGGGAAACAGAGGCTGGGAATCAGATATGGGGAATCAGAGGTGGGGAATCAGGGGCGGGGAATCAGTGGCAGGGAATCAGAGGACGGGAATCAAAGGCGGGGAATCAGAGCTGGGGAATCAGAGGCGGGGAATCAGAGTTGGGGAATCAGAGGAGGGGAATCAGATATGGGGAAACAGAGGCCGGGAATCATAGGCAGGGAAACAGAGGCGGGGAATCAGATATGGGGAATCAGAGGTGGGGAATTAGAGGTTGCGAATCAGAGGCAGGGAATCAGAGGCGGGGAATCAGAGGCGGGGAATCAGAAGCAGGGAATCGGATGTGCGGAATCAGAGATGGGGAATCAGAGTTGGGGATTCAGAGGTGGTGAATCAGAGAAGGGGAATCAGAGGAGGGGAATCAGAGGCAGGGAATCAGACGCAGGGAATCAGAGGCGGGGAATCATAGCTGGCGAATTAGAGGAGGGGAATCAGAGTTGGGGAATCAGAGGCGGGGAATCAGATATGGGGAAACAGAGGTGGGGATTCAGAGGCGGGGAAACAGAGGCGGGGAATCAGATATGGGGATTCAGAGGTGGGGATTCAGAGGTTGGGAATCAGAGGCAGGGAATCAGAGGCGGGGAATCAGAGGCAGGGAATCAGATGCGGGGAATCAGAGGCGGGGAAACAGAGCTGGGGAATCAGAGGCGAGGAATCAGAGTTGGGGAATCAGAGGCGTGGAATTAGATATGGGGAAACAGAGGCGGGGAATCAGAGGCGGGGAAACAGAGGCGGGTAATCAGATATGGGGAATCAGAGGTGAGGATTCAGAGGCAGGGAGTCAGATGTGCAGAATCAGAGGGGGAATCAGAGGCGGGGAATGAGATATGGGGAATCAGAGGCGGGGAATCAGAGGCGGGGATACAGAGGCAGGGAATCGGATGTGCGGAATCAGAGATGGGGAATCAGAGGTGGGGAATCAGAGGTGGTGAATCAGAGAAGGGGAATCAGAGGCGGGGAATCAGAGGCAGGGAATCAGATATGGGGAAACGGAGGCAGAGAATCAGAGGTGGGGAAACAGAGACGGGGAATCAGATATGGGGACTCAGAGGTGGGGAATCAGTGGTTGGGAATCAGAGGCGGGGAATCAGAGTTGGGGAATCAGAGGTGGGGAATCAGATATGGGGAAACAGAGGCGGGGAATCAGAGGCGGGGAAACAGAGGCGGGGAATCAGATATGGGGAATCAGAGGTGGGGAATCAGAGGTTGGCAATCAGAGGCAGGGAATCAGAGGCGGGGAATCAGAGGCAGGGAATCAGATGTGCAGAATCAGAGATGGGGAATCAGAGGCGGGGAATCAGAGGCGCGGAAACAGAGGTGGGGAATCAGATATGGGGAATCAGAGGTGGGGAATAAGAGGCCAGGAATCAGAAGGCATGAATCAGAGGCCGGGAATCAGAGGTGGGGAATCAGAGGCCGGGAATCAGAGATGGGGAATCAGAGGTGGTGAATCAGAGATGGGGAATCAGAGAAAGGGACTCAGAGGCGGGGAATCAGATGCGGGGAATCAGTGGCGGGGAATCAGAGCTCAGGAATCAGAGTCGGGGAATCAGAGATGGCGAATCAGAGGCGGGGAATCAGAGATAGGGAATCAGAGGTGGGGAATCAGAGGCGGGGAAACAGAGGCGGGGAGTCAGATATGGGGAATCAGAGGCGGGGAATCAGAGGCGGGGATACAGAGGCGTTGAATCAGATATGGGGAATCAGAGGTGGCGAATCAGAGGTAGAGAATCAGAGATGGGGAAGCAGAGGTGGGGAATCAGATGTGATGAATTAGAGATGGGGAATCAGAGGCGGTGTATCAGAGGTGCCAATCAGAGGCGGCGAAACATAGGCGGGGAATCAGATATGGGGAAACAGAGGCGGGGAATCAGAGGTGGTGAATCAGAGATGGGGAATCAGAGGCGGGGAATCAGAGGCAGGGAATCAGAGGTGGTGAATCAGAGATGGGGAATCAGAGGCGGGGAATCAGAGGCAGGGAATCAGACACGGGGAATCAGAGGCGGGGAATCATAGCTGGCGAATCAGAGGCAGGGAATCAGATATGGGGAAACAGAGGCGGAGAATCAGAGGCGGGGAAACAGAGACGGTGAATCAGATATGGTGATTCAGAGGTGGGGAATCAGAGGTTGGGAATCAGAGGCGGGGAGTCAGAGTTGGGGAATCAGAGGTGGGGAATCAGATATGGGGAAACAGAGGCGGGTAATCAGAGGCGGGGAAACAGAGGCGGGGAATCAGATATGGGGAATTAGAGGTGGGGAATCAGAGGTTGGCAATCAGAGGCAGGGAATCAGAGGCGTGGAATCAGAGGCAGGGAATCAGATGTGCAGAATCAGAGATGGGGAATCAGAGGCAGGGAATCAGCGGCGGGGAAAATCAGAGGCCGGGAATCAGAGGCCAGGAATGAGAGGCCGGGAATCAGAGGGCAGGAATCAGAGGCCGGGAATCAGAGGTGGGGAATCAGAGGCCGGGAATTAGAGATGGGGAATAAGAGCTGGGGAATCAGCGGTGGTGATTCAGACGCGGGGATTCAGAGGTTGTAATTCAGAGATGGGGAATCAGAGGCGTGGAATCAGAGGCGCGGAAACAGAGGTGGGGAATCAGATATGTGGAATCAGAGGTGGGGAATAAGAGGCCAGGAATCAGAAGGCATGAATCAGAGGCCGGGAATCAGAGGTGGGGAATCAGAGGCCGGGAATCAGAGATGGGGAATCAGAGGTGGTGAATCAGAGATGGGGAATCAGAGGAAGGGACTCAGAGGCGGGTAATCAGATGCGGGGAATCAGTGGCGGGGAATCAGAGCTCAGGAATCAGAGTCGGGGAATCAGAGATGGCGAATCAGAGGCGGGGAATCAGAGATAGGGAATCAGAGGTGGGGAATCAGAGGCGGGGAAACAGAGGCGGGGAGTCAGATATGGGGAATCAGAGGCGGGGAATCAGAGGCGGGGAAAAAGAGGCGGTGAATCAGATATGGGGAATCAGAGGTGGCGAATCAGAGGTAGAGAATCAGAGATGGGGAATCAGAGTTGGGGATTCAGAGGTGGTGAATCAGAGAAGGGGAATCAGAGGCGGGGAATCAGAGGCAGGGAATCAGACGCAGGGAATCAGAGGCGGGGAATCATAGCTGGCGAATTAGAGGAGGGGAATCAGAGTTGGGGAATCAGAGGCGGGGAATCAGATATGGGGAAACAGAGGCGGGGATTCAGAGGCGGGGAAACAGAGGCGGGGAATCAGAGATGGGGATTCAGAGGTGGGGATTCAGAGGTTGGGAATCAGAGGCAGGGAATCAGAGGCGGGGAATCAGAGGCAGGGAATCAGATGCGGGGAATCAGAGGCGGGGAAACAGAGCTGGGGAATCAGAGGCGGGGAATCAGAGTTGGGGAATCAGAGGCGTGGAATTAGATATGGGGAAACAGAGGCGGGGAATCAGAGGCGGGGAAACAGAGGCGGGGAATCAGATATGGGGAATCAGAGGTGGGGATTCAGAGGCAGGGAATCAGATGTGCAGAATCAGAGATGGGGAATCAGAGGCGGGGAATGAGATATGGGGAATCAGAGGCTGGGAATCAGAGGCGGGGATACAGAGGCGGGGAATCTGATATGGGGAATCAGAGGTGGCAAATCAAAGGCGGTGAATCAGAGATGGAGAATCAGACGCGGGGAATCAGAGGCAGGGAATAAAACACGGGGAATCAGAGGCGGGGAATCAGAGCAGGGGAATCAGAGGCGGGGAATCAGAGTTGGGGAAGCAGAGGCTGGGAATCAGAGGCGGGGAAACAGAGGCCGGGAATCAGAGGCAGGGAAACAGAGGCGGGGAATCAGATATGGGGAATCAGAGGTGGGGAATCAGAGCTGGGGAATCAGAGGCGGGGAATTATAGTTGGGGAATCAGAGGCGGGGAATCAGATATAGGGAAACAGAGGCGGGGAATCAGAGGCGGGGAAACAGAGGCGGGGAATCAGATATGGGGAATCAGAGGTGGGGAATCAGAGGTGGGGAATTAGTGGTTGCGAATCTGAGGCAGGGAATCAGAGGCGGGGAATCAGAGGCGGGGAATCAGAGGCAGGGAATCGGATGTGCGGAATCAGAGATGGGGAATCAGAGGTGGGGAATCAGAGGTGGTGAATCAGAGAAGGGGAATCAGAGGCGGGGAATCAGAGGCAGGGAATCAGATATGGGGAAACAGAGGCGGAGAATCAGAGGCGGTGAAACAGAGACGGGGAATCAGATATGGGGATTCAGAGGTGGGGAATCAGAGGTTGGGAATCAGAGGCGGGGAATCAGAGTTGGGGAATCAGAGGTGGGGAATCAGATATGGGGAAACAGAGGCGGGGAATCAGAGGCGGGGAAACAGAGGCGGGGAATCAGATATGGGGAATCAGAGGTGGGGAATCAGAGGTTGGCAATCAGAGGCAGGGAATCAGAGGCGGGCAATCAGAGGCAGGGAATCAGATGTGCAGAATCAGAGATGGGGAATCAGATGCGGGGATTCAGAGGTTGTAATTCAGAGATGGGGAATCAGAGGCGGGGAATCAGAGGCGCGGAAACAGAGGTGGGGAATCAGATATGGGGAATCAGAGGTGGGGAATGAGAGGCCAGGAATCAGAAGGCATGAATCAGAGGCCGGGAATCAGAGGTGGGGAATCAGAGGCCGGGAATCAGAGATGGGGAATCAGAGGTGGTGAATCAGAGATGGGGAATCAGAGGAAGGGACTCAGAGGCGGGGAATCAGATGCGGGGAATCAGTGGCGGAGAATCAGAGCTCAGGAATCAGAGTCGGGGAATCAGAGATGGCGAATCAGAGGCGGGGAATCAGAGATAGGGAATCAGAGGTGGGGAATCAGAGGCGGGGAAACAGAGGCGGGGAGTCAGATATGGGGAATCAGAGGCGGGGAATCAGAGGCGGGGATACAGAGGCGTTGAATCAGATATGGGGAATCAGAGGTGGCGAATCAGAGGTAGAGAATCAGAGATGGGGATGCAGAGGTGGGGAATCAGATGTGATGAATTAGAGATGGGGAATCAGAGGCGGGGTATCAGAGGCGGCCAATCAGAGGCGGGGAAACAGAGGCTGGGAATCAGATATGGGGAATCAGAGGTGGGGAATCAGGGGCGGGGAATCAGTGGCAGGGAATCAGAGGCCGGGAATCAAAGGCGGGGAATCAGAGCTGGGGAATCAGAGGCGGGGAATCAGAGTTGGGGAATCAGAGGAGGGGAATCAGATATGGGGAAACAGAGGCCGGGAATCAGAGGCAGGGAAACAGAGGCGGGGAATCAGATATGGGGAATCAGAGGTGGGGAATTAGAGGTTGCGAATCAGAGGCAGGGAATCAGAGGCGGGGAATCAGAGGCGGGGAATCAGAGGCAGGGAATCGGATGTGCGGAATCAGAGATGGGGAATCAGAGTTGGGGATTCAGAGGTGGTGAATCAGAGAAGGGGAATCAGAGGCGGGGAATCAGAGGCAGGGAATCAGACGCAGGGAATCAGAGGCGGGGAATCATAGCTGGCGAATTAGAAGAGGGGAATCAGAGTTGGGGAATCAGAGGTGGGGAATCAGATATGGGGAAACAGAGGCGGGGATTCAGAGGCGGGGAAACAGAGGCGGGTAATCAGATATGGGGATTCAGAGGTGGGGATTCAGAGGTTGGGAATCAGAGGCAGGGAATCAGAGGCGGGGAATCAGAGGCAGGGAATCAGATGCGGGGAATCAGAGGCGGGGAAACAGAGCTGGGGAATCAGAGGCGGGGAATCAGAGTTGGGGAATCAGAGGCGTGGAATTAGATATGGGGAAACAGAGGCGGGGAATCAGAGGCGGGGAAACAGAGGCGGGGAATCAGATATGGGGAATCAGAGGTGGGGATTCAGAGGCAGGGAATCAGATGTGCAGAATCAGAGATGGGGAATCAAAGGCGGGGAATGAGATATGGGGAATCAGAGGCGGGGAATCAGAGGCGGGGATACAGAGGCGGGGAATCTGATATGGGGAATCAGAGGTGGCAAATCAAAGGCGGTGAATCAGAGATGGAGAATCAGACGCGGGGAATCAGAGGCAGGGAATAAAACACGGGGAATCAGAGGCGGGGAATCAGAGCTGGGGAATCAGAGGCGGGGAATCAGAGTTGGGGAAGCAGAGGCTGGGAATCAGAGGCGGGGAAACAGAGGCGGGGAATCAGATATGGGGAATCAGAGGTGGGGAATCAGAGGTGGGGAACTAGTGGTTGCGAATCTGAGGCAGGGAATCAGAGGCGGGGAATCAGAGGCGGGGAATCAGAGGCAGGGAATCGGATGTGCGGAATCAGAGATGGGGAATCAGAGGTGGGGAATCAGAGGTGGTGAATCAGAGAAGGGGAATCAGAGTCGGGGAATCAGAGGCAGGGAATCAGATATGGGGAAACAGAGGCGGGGAATCAGAGGCAGGGAAACAGAGGCGGGGAATCAGATATGGGGAATCAGAGGTGGGGAATCAGAGCTGGGGAATCAGAGGCGGGGAATCATAGTTGGGGAATCAGAGGCGGGGTATCAGATATAGGGAAACAGAGGCAGGGAATCAGAGGCGGGGAAAGAGAGGCGGGGAATCAGATATGGGGAATCAGAGGTGGGGAATCAGAGGTGGGGAATTAGTGGTTGCGAATCTGAGGCAGGGAATCAGAGGCGGGGAATCAGAGGCGGGGAAACAGAGGCGGGGAATCAGAGGCAGGGAAACAGAGGCGGGGAATCAGATATGGGGAATCAGAGGTGGGGAATCAGAGCTGGGGAATCAGAGGCGGGGAATCATAGTTGGGTAATCAGAGGCGGGGAATCAGATATAGGGAAACAGAGGCGGGGAATAAAACACGGGGAATCAGAGGCGGGGAATCAGAGCTGGGGAATCAGAGGCGGGGAATCAGAGTTGGGGAAGCAGAGGCTGGGAATCAGAGGCGGGGAAACAGAGGCGGGGAATCAGAGGCAGGGAAACAGAGGCGTGGAATCAGATATTGGGAATCAGAGGTGGGGAATCAGAGCTGGGGAATCAGAGGCGGGGAATCATAGTTGGGGAATCAGAGGCGGTGAATCAGATATAGGGAAACAGAGGTGGGGCATCAGAGGCGGGGAAACAGAGGCGGGGAATCAGATATGGGGAATCAGAGGTGGGGAATCAGAGGTTGGCAATCAGAGGCAGGGAATCAAAGGTGGGGAATCAGAGGCAGGGAATCAGATGTGCGGAATCAGAGATGGGGAATCAGAGGCAGGGAATCAGATATGGGGAATCAGAGGCGGGGAATCAGAGGCAGTGAAAAAGAGGCGGGGAATCAGAGGCGGGGAAACAGAGGCGGTGAATCAGATATGGGGAATCAGAGGTGGCGAATCAGAGGTAGAGAATCAGAGATGGGTAAGCAGAGGTGGGGAATCAGATGTGATGAATTAGAGATGGGGAATCAGAGGCGGGGTATCAGAGGCGGCCAATCAGAGGCGGGGAAACAGAGGCAGGGAATCAGATATGGGGAATCAGAGGTGGGGAATCAGGGGCGGGGAATCAGTGGCAGGGAATCAGAGGCCGGGAATCAAAGGCGGGGAATCAGAGCTGGGGAATCAGAGGCGGGGAATCAGAGTTGGGGAATCAGAGGCGGGGAATCAGATATAGGGAAACAGAGGCGGGGAATCAGAGGCGGGTAATCAGAGGTGGGGTATCAGAGGCAGGGAATCAGAGAAGGGGAAGCAGAGGTGGGGAATCAGATGTGATGAATTCGAGATGGGGAATCAGAGGCGGGGTATCAGAGGTGCCAATCAGAGGCGGGGAAACAGAGGCGGGGAATCAGATATGGGGAAACAGAGGCGGGGAATCAGAGGCAGGGAAACAGAGGCGGGGAATCAGATATGGGGAATCAGAGGTGGGGAATTAGAGTTTGCGAATCAGAGGCAGGGAATCAGAGGCGGGGAATCAGAGGCGGGGAATCAGAGGCAGGGAATCGGAGGTGCGGAATCGGAGATGGGGAATCAGAGGTGGGGTATCAGAGGTGGTGAATCAGAGATGGGGAATCAGAAGCGGGGAATCAGAGGCAGGGAATCAGACACGGGGAATCAGAGGCGGGGAATCATAGCTGGCGAATCAGAGGAGGGGAATCAGAGGTGGGGAATCAGAGGCGGGGAATCAGATATGGGGAATCAGAGGTGTGGAATCAGAGGCGGGGAAACAGAGGCCGGGAATCAGATATGTTGTATCAGAGGTGTGGAATCAGAGGCGGGAAATCAGAGCTGGGGAATCAGAGGCGGGGAATCCGAGTTGGGGAATCAGAGTCCGGGAATCAGAGATGGGGAATCAGAGGCGGGGAATGAAATATGGGGAATCAGAGGCGGGGAATCAGAGGCGGGGAAACAGAGGCGGTGAATCAGATATGGGAAATCAGAGGTGGGGAATCAGAGGTAGAGAATCAGAGATGGGGAAGCAGAGGTGGGGAATCAGATGTGATTAATTAGAGATGGGTATCAGAGGCGGGGTATCAGAGGCGGCCAATCAGAGGCGGGGAAACAGAGGCGGGGAATCAGATATGGGGAATCAGAGGTGGGGAATCAGTGTCAGGGATTCAGAGGCCGGGAATCAGATGCGGGGAATCAGAGCTGGGGAATCAGAGGCGGGGAATCAGAGTTGGGGAATCAGAGGAGGGGAATCAGATATGGGGAAACAGAGGCCGGGAATCAGAGGCAGGGAAACAGAGGTGGGGAATCAGATATGGGGAAACAGAGGCGGGGAATCTGATGCAGGAAATCAGAGGCAGGGAATCAGAGTCAGGGAATCAGAGGCAGGGAATCTGAGGCAGGGAATCAGAGGTGGGGAATCAGAGGCGGGGAATCAGAGGCAGGGAATCAGATGAAGGGAATCTGATGCAGGGAATCTTAGGCATGGAATCTGAGGCAGGGAATCTGTGTCAGGGAATCTGATGCGGGTTATCAGAAGGGGGAAATGAGATGTGGGAAACGAGATGCAGAGAAAGAGACACGGAAATAGAGGCAGGGAAAGACAGGCAGGGAATCAGAGGCGGGGAATCAGAGGTGGGGAATCAGAGGCTGGGAATCAGAGGCGGGGAATCAGAGGGGGGAATCAGAGGTGGGGAATCAGAGGCAGGGAATCAGAGGCAGGGAATCAGAGGCGGGAAATCAGAGGCGGCGAATCTGAGGCGTGGAATCAGAGGTGGGGAAAGAGATGTGGGGAAACGTAGGCCAGGAAAGTTGCGCGGAAAGGGAGGCGGTGAATCAGAGGCGGGGAATCAGAGGCGGGGAATCAGAGGCGGGGAATCAGAGGCGTGGAATCAGAGGTGGGGAAAGAGATGTGGGGAAACAGGCGGGTAAACAGAAGCGGGTAAACATAGCTGCATCAATAGATGCAGCGAAAGAGATGGGCGAAACATAGTGGTTGGAACATTTGTGTTGAAAATTAGTTACACAGAACAGATCAAACAGAGTTGTTGAAATTGAGGGAGGGAAAGAGAGGCACTGAAAGAGTGGAGGGGAAAGAGTGCAGGCAAAATAGAGGCGTAGAGACAGAGGTAGGGAATCAGATGCGGGGAATCAGAGGCGGGGAATCAGAGGCAGGGAATCAGATGAAGGGAATCTAATGCAGGGAAACTGAGGCAGGGAATCTGAGGCAGGGAATCGAAGGCAGGGAATCTGAGGCACTGAATCAGTAAAAAGTTATCAGAGGCAGGTTATCAGAGGCGGAGAATCAGAGGTGGGGAATCAGAAGTGGGGAATCAGAGGTGGGGAATCAGAGGCGTGGAATCAGAGGCGGGGAATCAGAGGTGGGGAATCAGAAGTGGGGAATCAGAGGTGGGGAATCAGAGGCGGGGAATCAGAGGCGTGGAATCAGAGGCGGGCAATCAGAAGTGGGGAATCAGAGGCGGGGAATCAGAGGCGGGGTATCAGAGGCGGTGAATCAGATGCGGGGAATCAGAGGCGGGGAATCAGAGGCGGGGAATCAGAAGTGGGGAATCAGAGGTGGGGAATCAGAGGCGGGGAATCAGAGGCGGGCAATCAGATGCAGGGAATCAGAGGCAGGGAATCAGAGGCAGGGAACCAGACGCAGGGAATCAAATGAAGGGAATCAGATGCAGGGAATCTGAGGCAGGGAATCTGAGGCAGGGAATCTGTGGTGGGGAATCAGAGGCGGGAAAACAGGCGGTTAAACAGAGGCGGGTAAACATAGGCGGGGATTCAGAGGCGTGGAATCAGAGGTGGGAAATAAGAGGCGGGGAAAGATATGTGGGGAAAAGTAGGCCAGGAAAGTTGAGCGGAAAGGGAGGCATTGAATCAGAGGTGGGGAATCAGAGGCTGTGAATCAGAGGCGGGGAATCAGAGGCGGGGAATCAGAGGCAGGGAATCAGAAGCGGGGAATCAGAGGTTGGGAATCAGAGGCGGGGAATCAGAGGCGGAGAATCAGAGGCGGGCAATCAGATGCAGGGAATCAGAGGCAGGGAATCAGAGGCAGGGAATCAGAGGCAGGGAATCTGAGGCAGGGAATCTGAGGTGGGGAATCAGAGGCGGGGAAACATGTGGGTAAACAGAGGCGGGTAAACATAGGCGGGGAATCAGAGGCGCGGAATCAGAGGTGGGGAATCAGAGGCAGGGAATCAGAGGCGGGGAATCAGAGGCGGGGAATCAGATGCGGGGAATCAGAGGTGGGGAATCAGAGGCGGGGTATCAGAGGAGGGGAATCAGAGGCGGGGAATCAGAGGCGGGGAATCAGAGGCGTGCAATCAGAGGCGGGGAATCAGAGGTGGGGAATCAGAAGTGGGGAATCAGAGGTGGGGAATCAGAGCCGGGGAATCTGAATCAGCGAATCAGAGGCGGGGCAATCAGAGGTGGGGAATCAGAGGCGGGGAATCAGAGGCGGGGAATCAGAGGAGGTGAATCAGAGGCGGGGAATCAGACGCTGGGAATCAGAGGCGGGGAATCAGAAGTGGGGAATCAGAGGTGGGGAATCAGAGGCGGGGAATCAGAGGCAGGTAATCAGAGGCGGGCAATCAGATGCAGGGAATCAGAGGCAGGGAATCAGAGGCAGGGAATCTGAGGCAGGGAATCTGAGGAAGGGAATCTGAGGTGGGCAATCAGAGGCAGGGAATCAGATGAAGGGAATCTAATGCAGGGAAACTGAGGCAGGGAATCTGAGGCAGGGAATCGGAGGCAGGGAATCTGAGGCAGGGAATCAGTAAAAAGTTATCAGAGGCAGGGTATCAGAGGCGGAGAATCAGAGGTGGGGAATCAGAAGTGGGGAATCAGAGGTGGGGAATCAGAGGCGGGGAATCAGAGGCAGGGAATCAGATGAAGGGAATCTAATGCAGGGAAACTGAGGCAGGGAATCTGAGGCAGGGAATCGGAGGCAGGGAATCTGAGGCAGGGAATCAGTAAAAAGTTATCAGAGGCAGGGTATCAGAGGCGGAGAATCAGAGGTGGGGAATCAGAAGTGGGGAATCAGAGGTGGGGAATCAGAGGCGTGGAATCAGAGGCGGGGAATCAGAGGTGGGGAATCAGAAGTGGGGAATCAGAGGTGGGGAATCAGAGGCGGGGAATCAGAGGTGTGGAATCAGAGGTTGGCAATCAGAAGTGGGGAATCAGAGGCGGGGAATCAGAGGCGGGGAATCAGAGGCGGTGAATCAGAGGCGGGGAATCAGAGGCGGGGAATCAGAGGCGGGGAATCAGAAGTGGGGAATCAGAGGTGGGGAATCAGAGGCGGGGAATCAGAGGCGGGCAATCAGATGCAGGGAATCAGAGGCAGGGAATCAGAGGCAGGGAACCAGACGCAGGGAATCAAATGAAGGGAATCTGATGCAGGGAATCTGAGGCAGGGAATCTGAGGCAGGGAATCTGTGGTGGGGAATCAGAGGCGGGAAAACAGGCGGTTAAACAGAGGCGGGTAAACATAGGCGGGGATTCAGAGGCGTGGAATCAGAGGCGGGAAATCAGAGGCGGGGAAAGATATGTGGGGAAAAGTAGGCCAGGAAAGTTGAGCGGAAAGGGAGGCATTGAATCAGAGGTGGGGAATCAGAGGCGGGGAATCAGAGGCGGGGAATCAGAGGCGGGGAATCAGAGGCAGGGAATCAGAAGCGGGGAATCAGAGGTTGGGAATCAGAGGCGGGGAATCAGAGGCGGAGAATCAGAGGCGGGCAATCAGATGCAGGGAATCAGAGGCAGGGAATCAAATGAAGGGAATCAGAGGCAGGGAATCTGAGGCAGGGAATCTGAGGTGGGGAATCAGAGGCGGGGAAACAGGTGGGTAAACAGAGGCGGGTAAACATAGGCGGGGAATCAGAGGCGCAAAATCAGAGGTGGGGAATCAGAGGCAGGGAATCAGAGGCGGGGAATCAGAGGCGGGGAATCAGATGCGGGGAATCAGAGGTGGGGAATCAGAGGCGGGGTATCAGAGGAGGGGAATCAGAGGCGGGGAATCAGAGGCGGGGAATCAGAGGCGGGGAATCAGAGGCGTGCAATCAGAGGCGGGGAATCAGAGGTGGGGAATCAGAAGTGGGGAATCAGAGGTGGGGAATCAGAGCCGGGGAATCAGAATCAGCGAATCAGAGGCGGGGCAATCAGAGGTGGGGAATCAGAGGCGGGGAATCAGAGGCGGGGAATCAGAGGAGGTGAATCAGAGGCGGGGAATCAGACGCGGGGAATCAGAGGCGGGGAATCAGAAGTGGGGAATCAGAGGTGGGGAATCAGAGGCGGGGAATCAGAGGCAGGTAATCAGAGGCGGGCAATCAGATGCAGGGAATCAGAGGCAGGGAATCAGAGGCAGGGAATCTGAGGCAGGGAATCTGAGGCAGGGAATCTGAGGTGGGCAATCAGAGGCGGGAAAACAGGCGGGTAAACAGAGGCGGGTAAACATAGGCGGGGAATCAGAGGCGGGGAATCAGAGGCGGGGAATCAGAGGCAGGGAATCAGAGTCGGGGAATCAGAGGCGGGGAATCAGAGGCGGGGTATCAGAGGCGGGGAATCAGAGGCGCGGAATCAGAGGCGGGGAATCAGAGGCGTGGAATCAGAGACGGGGAATCAGAGGCGGGGAATCAGAAGTGGGGAATCAGAGGTGGGAAATCAGAGGCTGGGAATCAGAGGCGGGGAATCAGAGGCGGGGAATCAGAGGCAGGGTATCAGAGGCGGGCAATCAGATGCAGGGAATCAGAGGCAGGGAATCAGAGGCAGGGAATCAGAGGCAGGGAACCTGAGATGGCGAATATGAGGTGGTGAATCAGAGGCGGGGAAACAGTCGGGTAAACAGAGGCGGGGAATCAGAGGCAGGGAATCAGCCGCGTGGAATCAGAGGCAGGGAATCAGATGAAGGGAATCTGATGCAGGGAATCTGAGGCAGGGTATCTGAGGCAGGGAATCTGTGGCAGGGAATCTGATGCGGGTTATCAGAAGGGGGAAATGAGATGTGGGAAACGAGATGCAGAAAAGAGGCACGGAAATAGAGGCAGGGAAAGAGAGGCAGGGTATCAGAGGCGGGTAATCAGAGGCGTGGAATCAGAGGCGGGGAATCAGAGACACAGAAAGAGAGGCGTGGAATCAGAGGTGCAGAATCAGAGCCGGTGAATCTGAGCCGGGAAATCAGAAGCAGAGCAACAGAGGTGGTGAAACATGGGTGCGGAATCGGACACGGGGAATCAGAGGTGGGGACTCAGAGGCCGGGAATCAGAGGCAGGGAATCAGAGGCTGGTTATCAGAGGCAGGGAATCAGAGGTGGGAAATCAGAGGCGGGGAATCAGAGGCGGCGAATCAGAGGCGGGGAATCAGAGGCGGGGAATCAGAGGCGGAGAATCAGAGGCGGGCAATCAGATGCAGGAAATCAGAGGCAGGGAATCAGAGGCAGGGAATCAGAGGCAGGGAATTTGAGGCAGGGAATCAGAGGTGGGGAATCAGAGGCGGGGAATCAGAGGCAGGGAATCAGATGAAGGGAATCTGATGCAGGGAATCTGAGGCAGGGAATCTGAGGCAGGGAATCTGTGGCAGTGAATCTGATGCGGGTTATCAGAAGGGGGAAATGAGATGTGGGAAACGAGATGCAGAGAAAGAGGCATGGAAATAGAGGCAGGGAAAGACAGGCAGGGAATCAGAGGCGGGGAATCAGAGGTGGGGAATCAGAGGCTGGGAATCAGAGGCGGGGAATCAGAGGGGGGAATCAGAGGTGGGGAATCAGAGGCAGGGAATCAGAGGCAGGGAATCAGAGGCGGGAAATCAGAGGCGGCGAATCTGAGGCGTGGAATCAGAGGTGGGGAAAGAGATGTGGGGAAACGTAGGCCAGGAAAGTTGTGCGGAAAGGGAGGCGGTGAATCAGAGGCGGGGAATCAGAGGCGGGGAATCAGAGGCGGGGAATCAGAGGCGTGGAATCAGAGGTGGGGAAAGAGATGTGGGGAAACAGGCGGGTAAACAGAAGCGGGTAAACATAGCTGCATAAATAGAGGCAGCGAAAGAGATGGGCGAAACATAGTGGTTGGAACTTGTGTGTTGAAAATTAGGTGCACAGAACAGATCAAACAGAGTTGTTGAAATTGAGGGAGGGAAAGAGAGGCACAGAAAGAGTGGAGGGGAAAGAGTGCAGGCAAAATAGAGGCGTAGAGACAGAGGTGGCGAATCAGTGGCGGGGAATCAGAGGCGGGGAATCAGAGGCAGGGAATCAGATGAAGGGAATCTGATGCAGGGAATCTGAGGCAGGGAATCTGAGGCAGGGAATCGGAGGCAGGGAATCTGATGCGGGTTATCAGAAGGGGGAAATGAGATGTCGGAAACGAGATGCAGAGAAAGAGGCACGGAAATAGAGGCAGGGAAAGAGAGGCAGGGTATCAGAGGCAGGTAATCAGAGGCGTGGAATCAGAGGTGGGGAATCAGAGGCGGTGAATCAGAGGCGGGGAATCAGAGGCGGGGAATCAGAGGCGGGGAATCAGAAGTGGGGAATCAGAGGTGGGGAATCAGAGGCGGGGAATCAGAGGCGGGGAATCAGAGGCGGGCAATCAGATGCAGGGAATCAGAGGCAGGGAATCAGACGCAGGGAATCAAATGAAGGGAATCTGATGCAGGGAATCTGAGGCAGGGAATCTGAGGCAGGGAATCTGTGGTGGGGAATCAGAGGCGGGAAAACAGGCGGGTAAACAGAGGCGGGTAAACATAGGCGGGGAATCAGAGGCGTGGAATCAGAGACGGGAAATCAGAGGCGGGGAAAGATATGTGGGGAAAAGTAGGCCAGGAAAGTTGAGCGGAAAGGGAGGCAGTGAATCAGAGGTGGGGAATCAGAGGCGGGGAATCAGAGGCGGGGAATCAGAGGCGGGGAATCAGAGGCTTGGAATCAGAGGTGGGGAATAAGAGGTGGGGAATCAGAGGCGGGGAATCAGAGGCGGAGAATCAGAGGCGGGGAATCTGAGGAATGGAATCTGAGGTGGGGAATCAGAGGCGGGGAAACAGGTGGGTAAATAGAGGTGGGTAAAGATAGGCGGGGAATCAGAGGCGCGGAATCAGAGGCGGGGAATCAGAGGCAGGGAATCAGAGGTGGGGAATCAGAGGCAGGGAATCAGATGCGGGGAATCAGAGGTGGGGAATAAGAGGCGGGGTATCAGAGGAGGGGAATCAGAGGCGTGGAATCAGAGGCGGGGAATCAGAGGCGGGGAATCAGAGGCGAGGAATCAGAGGCGGGGAATCAGAGGCGGGGAATCAGAAGTGGGGAATCAGAGGTGGGGAATCAGAGGCGGGGAATCAGAATCAGCGAATCAGAGGCGGGGCAATCAGAGGTGGGGAATCAGAGGCGGGGAATCAGAGGCGGGGAATCAGAGGCGGTGAATCAGAGGCGGGGAATCAGACGCGGGGAATCAAAGGCGGGGAATCAGAAGTGGGGAATCAGAGGTGGGGAATCAGAGGCGTGGAATCAGAGGCAGGTAATCAGAGGCGGGCAATCAGATGCAGGGAATCAGAGGCAGGGAATCAGAGGCAGGGAATCTGAGGCAGGGAATCTGAGGCAGGGAATCTGAAGTGGGCAATCAGAGGTGGGAAAACAGGCGGGTAAACAGAGGCGGGTAAACATAGGTGGGGAATCAGAGGCGGGGAATCAGAGAAGGGGAATCAGAGGCGGGGAATCAGAGGCAGGGAATCTGAGGCGGGGAATCAGATGCAGGGAATCAGAGGCGGGGAATCAGAGGCGGGGTATCAGAGGCGGGGAATCAGAGGCGCGGAATCAGAGGCGGGGAATCAGAGGCGTGGAATCACAGACGGGGAATCAGAGGCGGGGAATCAGATGCAGGGAATCAGAGGCGGGGAATCAGAGGCAGGGAATCAGATGAAGGGAATCTGATGCAGGGAATCTGAGGCAGGGAATCTGAGGCAGGGAATCTGTGGCAGGGAATCTGATGCGGGTTATCAGAAGGGGGAAATGAGATGTGGGAAACGAGATGCAGAGAAAGAGGCACGGAAATAGAGGCAGGGAAAGAGAGGCAGGGTATCAGAGGCGGGTAATCAGAGGCGTGGAATCAGAGGTGGGGAATCAGAAGTGGGGAATCAGAGGTGGGGAATCAGAGCCGGGGAATCTGAATCAGCGAATCAGAGGCGGGGCAATCAGAGGTGGGGAATCAGAGGCGGGGAATCAGAGGCGGGGAATCAGAGGAGGTGAATCAGAGGCGGGGAATCAGACGCTGGGAATCAGAGGCGGGGAATCAGAAGTGGGGAATCAGAGGTGGGGAATCAGAGGCGGGGAATCAGAGGCAGGTAATCAGAGGCGGGCAATCAGATGCAGGGAATCAGAGGCAGGGAATCAGAGGCAGGGAATCTGAGGCAGGGAATCTGAGGCAGGGAATCTGAGGTGGGCAATCAGAGGCAGGGAATCAGATGAAGGGAATCTAATGCAGGGAAACTGAGGCAGGGAATCTGAGGCAGGGAATCGGAGGCAGGGAATCTGAGGCAGGGAATCAGTAAAAAGTTATCAGAGGCAGGGTATCAGAGGCGGAGAATCAGAGGTGGGGAATCAGAAGTGGGGAATCAGAGGCAGGGAATCAGATGAAGGGAATCTGATGCAGGGAATCTGAGGCAGGGTATCTGAGGCAGGGAATCTGTGGCAGGGAATCTGATGCGGGTTATCAGAAGGGGGAAATGAGATGTGGGAAACGAGATGCAGAAAAGAGGCACGGAAATAGAGGCAGGGAAAGAGAGGCAGGGTATCAGAGGCGGGTAATCAGAGGCGTGGAATCAGAGGCGGGGAATCAGAGACACAGAAAGAGAGGCGTGGAATCAGAGGTGCAGAATCAGAGCCGGTGAATCTGAGCCGGGAAATCAGAAGCAGAGCAACAGAGGTGGTGAAACATGGGTGCGGAATCGGACACGGGGAATCAGAGGTGGGGACTCAGAGGCCGGGAATCAGAGGCAGGGAATCAGAGGCAGGTTATCAGAGGCAGGGAATCAGAGGTGGGAAATCAGAGGCGGGGAATCAGAGGCGGCGAATCAGAGGCGGGGAATAAGAGGCGGGGAATCAGAGGCGGAGAATCAGAGGCGGGCAATCAGATGCAGGAAATCAGAGGCAGGGAATCAGAGGCAGGGAATCAGAGGCAGGGAATTTGAGGCAGGGAATCAGAGGTGGGGAATCAGAGGCGGGGAATCAGAGGCAGGGAATCAGATGAAGGGAATCTGATGCAGGGAATCTGAGGCAGGGAATCTGAGGCAGGGAATCTGTGGCAGTGAATCTGATGCGGGTTATCAGAAGGGGGAAATGAGATGTGGGAAACGAGATGCAGAGAAAGAGGCACGGAAATAGAGGCAGGGAAAGACAGGCAGGGAATCAGAGGCGGGGAATCAGAGGTGGGGAATCAGAGGCTGGGAATCAGAGGCGGGGAATCAGAGGGGGGAATCAGAGGTGGGGAATCAGTGGCAGGGAATCAGAGGCAGGGAATCAGAGGCGGGAAATCAGAGGCGGCGAATCTGAGGCGTGGAATCAGAGGTGGGGAAAGAGATGTGGGGAAACGTAGGCCAGGAAAGTTGTGCGGAAAGGGAGGCGGTGAATCAGAGGCGGGGAATCAGAGGCGGGGAATCAGAGGCGGGGAATCAGAGGCGTGGAATCAGAGGTGGGGAAAGAGATGTGGGGAAACAGGCGGGTAAACAGAAGCGGGTAAACATAGCTGCATAAATAGAGGCAGCGAAAGAGATGGGCGAAACATAGTGGTTGGAACTTGTGTGTTGAAAATTAGGTGCACAGAACAGATCAAACAGAGTTGTTGAAATTGAGGGAGGGAAAGAGAGGCACAGAAAGAGTGGAGGGGAAAGAGTGCAGGCAAAATAGAGGCGTAGAGACAGAGGTGGCGAATCAGTGGCGGGGAATCAGAGGCGGGGAATCAGAGGCAGGGAATCAGATGAAGGGAATCTGATGCAGGGAATCTGAGGCAGGGAATCTGAGGCAGGGAATCGGAGGCAGGGAATCTGATGCGGGTTATCAGAAGGGGGAAATGAGATGTCGGAAACGAGATGCAGAGAAAGAGGCACGGAAATAGAGGCAGGGAAAGAGAGGCAGGGTATCAGAGGCAGGTAATCAGAGGCGTGGAATCAGAGGTGGGGAATCAGAGGCGGTGAATCAGAGGCGGGGAATCAGAGGCGGGGAATCAGAGGCGGGGAATCAGAAGTGGGGAATCAGAGGTGGGGAATCAGAGGCGGGGAATCAGAGGCGGGGAATCAGAGGCGGGCAATCAGATGCAGGGAATCAGAGGCAGGGAATCAGACGCAGGGAATCAAATGAAGGGAATCTGATGCAGGGAATCTGAGGCAGGGAATCTGAGGCAGGGAATCTGTGGTGGGGAATCAGAGGCGGGAAAACAGGCGGGTAAACAGAGGCGGGTAAACATAGGCGGGGAATCAGAGGCGTGGAATCAGAGACGGGAAATCAGAGGCGGGGAAAGATATGTGGGGAAAAGTAGGCCAGGAAAGTTGAGCGGAAAGGGAGGCAGTGAATCAGAGGTGGGGAATCAGAGGCGGGGAATCAGAGGCGGGGAATCAGAGGCGGGGAATCAGAGGCTTGGAATCAGAGGTGGGGAATAAGAGGTGGGGAATCAGAGGCGGGGAATCAGAGGCGGAGAATCAGAGGCGGGGAATCTGAGGCATGGAATCTGAGGTGGGGAATCAGAGGCGGGGAAACAGGTGGGTAAACAGAGGTGGGTAAAGATAGGCGGGGAATCAGAGGCGCGGAATCAGAGGCGGGGAATCAGAGGCAGGGAATCAGAGGTGGGGAATCAGAGGCAGGGAATCAGATGCGGGGAATCAGAGGTGGGGAATAAGAGGCGGGGTATCAGAGGAGGGGAATCAGAGGCGTGGAATCAGAGGCGGGGAATCAGAGGCGGGGAATCAGAGGCGTGGAATCAGAGGCGGGGAATCAGAGGCGGGGAATCAGAAGTGGGGAATCAGAGGTGGGGAATCAGAGGCGGGGAATCAGAATCAGCGAATCAGAGGCGGGGCAATCAGAGGTGGGGAATCAGAGGCGGGGAATCAGAGGCGGGAATCAGAGGCGGTGAATCAGAGGCGGGGAATCAGACGCGGGGAATCAAAGGCGGGGAATCAGAAGTGGGGAATCAGAGGTGGGGAATCAGAGGCGTGGAATCAGAGGCAGGTAATCAGAGGCGGGCAATCAGATGCAGGGAATCAGAGGAAGGGAATCAGAGGCAGGGAATCTGAGGCAGGGAATCTGAGGCAGGGAATCTGAAGTGGGCAATCAGAGGTGGGAAAACAGGCGGGTAAACAGAGGCGGGTAAACATAGGTGGGGAATCAGAGGCGGGGAATCAGAGAAGGGGAATCAGAGGCGGGGAATCAGAGGCGGGGAATCTGAGGCGGGGAATCAGATGCAGGGAATCAGAGGCGGGGAATCAGAGGCGGGGTATCAGAGGCAGGGAATCAGAGGCGCGGAATCAGAGGCGGGGAATCAGAGGCGTGGAATCACAGACGGGGAATCAGAGGCGGGGAATCAGATGCAGGGAATCAGAGGCGGGGAATCAGAGGCAGGGAATCAGATGAAGGGAATCTGATGCAGGGAATCTGAGGCAGGGAATCTGAGGCAGGGAATCTGTGGCAGGGAATCTGATGCGGGTTATCAGAAGGGGGAAATGAGATGTGGGAAACGAGATGCAGAGAAAGAGGCACGGAAATAGAGGCAGGGAAAGAGAGGCAGGGTATCAGAGGCGGGTAATCAGAGGCGTGGAATCAGAGGTGGGGAATCAGAAGTGGGGAATCAGAGGTGGGGAATCAGAGCCGGGGAATCTGAATCAGCGAATCAGAGGCGGGGCAATCAGAGGTGGGGAATCAGAGGCGGGGAATCAGAGGCGGGGAATCAGAGGAGGTGAATCAGAGGCGGGGAATCAGACGCTGGGAATCAGAGGCGGGGAATCAGAAGTGGGGAATCAGAGGTGGGGAATCAGAGGCGGGGAATCAGAGGCAGGTAATCAGAGGCGGGCAATCAGATGCAGGGAATCAGAGGCAGGGAATCAGAGGCAGGGAATCTGAGGCAGGGAATCTGAGGCAGGGAATCTGAGGTGGGCAATCAGAGGCAGGGAATCAGATGAAGGGAATCTAATGCAGGGAAACTGAGGCAGGGAATCTGAGGCAGGGAATCGGAGGCAGGGAATCTGAGGCAGGGAATCAGTAAAAAGTTATCAGAGGCAGGGTATCAGAGGCGGAGAATCAGAGGTGGGGAATCAGAAGTGGGGAATCAGAGGTGGGGAATCAGAGGCGGGGAATCAGAGGCAGGGAATCAGATGAAGGGAATCTAATGCAGGGAAACTGAGGCAGGGAATCTGAGGCAGGGAATCGGAGGCAGGGAATCTGAGGCAGGGAATCAGTAAAAAGTTATCAGAGGCAGGGTATCAGAGGCGGAGAATCAGAGGTGGGGAATCAGAAGTGGGGAATCAGAGGTGGGGAATCAGAGGCGTGGAATCAGAGGCGGGGAATCAGAGGTGGGGAATCAGAAGTGGGGAATCAGAGGTGGGGAATCAGAGGCGGGGAATCAGAGGTGTGGAATCAGAGGTGGGCAATCAGAAGTGGGGAATCAGAGGCGGGGAATCAGAGGCGGGGAATCAGAGGCGGTGAATCAGAGGCGGGGAATCAGAGGCGGGGAATCAGAGGCGGGGAATCAGAAGTGGGGAATCAGAGGTGGGGAATCAGAGGCGGGGAATCAGAGGCGGGCAATCAGATGCAGGGAATCAGAGGCAGGGAATCAGAGGCAGGGAACCAGACGCAGGGAATCAAATGAAGGGAATCTGATGCAGGGAATCTGAGGCAGGGAATCTGAGGCAGGGAATCTGTGGTGGGGAATCAGAGGCGGGAAAACAGGCGGTTAAACAGAGGCGGGTAAACATAGGCGGGGATTCAGAGGCGTGGAATCAGAGGCGGGAAATCAGAGGCGGGGAAAGATATGTGGGGAAAAGTAGGCCAGGAAAGTTGAGCGGAAAGGGAGGCATTGAATCAGAGGTGGGGAATCAGAGGCGGGGAATCAGAGGCGGGGAATCAGAGGCGGGGAATCAGAGGCAGGGAATCAGAAGCGGGGAATCAGAGGTTGGGAATCAGAGGCGGGGAATCAGAGGCGGAATATCAGAGGCGGGCAATCAGATGCAGGGAATCAGAGGCAGGGAATCAAATGAAGGGAATCAGAGGCAGGGAATCTGAGGCAGGGAATCTGAGGTGGGGAATCAGAGGCGGGGAAACAGGTGGGTAAACAGAGGCGGGTAAACATAGGCGGGGAATCAGAGGCGCAAAATCAGAGGTGGGGAATCAGAGGCAGGGAATCAGAGGCGGGGAATCAGAGGCGGGGAATCAGATGCGGGGAATCAGAGGTGGGGAATCAGAGGCGGGGTATCAGAGGAGGGGAATCAGAGGTGGGGAATCAGAGGCGGGGAATCAGAGGCGGGGAATCAGAGGCGTGCAATCAGAGGCGGGGAATCAGAGGTGGGGAATCAGAAGTGGGGAATCAGAGGTGGGGAATCAGAGCCGGGGAATCAGAATCAGCGAATCAGAGGCGGGGAATCAGAGGCGGGGAATCAGAGGAGGTGAATCAGAGGCGGGGAATCAGACGCGGGGAATCAGAGGCGGGGAATCAGAAGTGGGGAATCAGAGGTGGGGAATCAGAGGCGGGGAATCAGAGGCAGGTAATCAGAGGCGGGCAATCAGATGCAGGGAATCAGAGGCAGGGAATCAGAGGCAGGGAATCTGAGGCAGGGAATCTGAGGCAGGGAATCTGAGGTGGGCAATCAGAGGCGGGAAAACAGGCGGGTAAACAGAGGTGGGTAAACATAGGCGGGGAATCAGAGGCGGGGAATCAGAGGCGGGGAATCAGAGGCAGGGAATCAGAGTCGGGGAATCAGAGGCGGGGAATCTGAGGCGGGGAATCAGATGCAGGGAATCAGAGGCGGGGAATCAGAGGCGGGGTATCAGAGGCGGGGAATCAGAGGCGCGGAATCAGAGGCGGGGAATCAGAGGCGTGGAATCAGAGACGGGGAATCAGAGGCGGGGAATCAGAAGTGGGGAATCAGAGGTGGGAAATCAGAGGCTGGGAATCAGAGGCGGGGAATCAGAGGCGGGGAATCAGAGGCAGGGTATCAGAGGCGGGCAATCAGATGCAGGGAATCAGAGGCAGGGAATCAGAGGCAGGGAATCAGAGGCAGGGAACCTGAGATGGCGAATATGAGGTGGTGAATCAGAGGCGGGGAAACAGTCGGGTAAACAGAGGCGGGGAATCAGAGGCAGGGAATCAGCCGCGTGGAATCAGAGGCAGGGAATCAGATGAAGGGAATCTGATGCAGGGAATCTGAGGCAGGGTATCTGAGGCAGGGAATCTGTGGCAGGGAATCTGATGCGGGTTATCAGAAGGGGGAAATGAGATGTGGGAAACGAGATGCAGAAAAGAGGCACGGAAATAGA
The DNA here is from genome assembly GCF_036971445.1 of Narcine bancroftii. Lineage (NCBI taxonomy): Eukaryota > Metazoa > Chordata > Chondrichthyes > Torpediniformes > Narcinidae > Narcine > Narcine bancroftii. The sequence continues at coordinate 104,973,775 of NC_091474.1, read as the reverse complement.
GGCAGGGAAAGAGAGGCAGGGTATCAGAGGCGGGTAATCAGAGGCGTGGAATCAGAGGCGGGGAATCAGAGACACAGAAAGAGAGGCGTGGAATCAGAGGTGCAGAATCAGAGCCGGTGAATCTGAGCCGGGAAATCAGAAGCAGAGCAACAGAGGTGGTGAAACATGGGTGCGGAATCGGACACGGGGAATCAGAGGTGGGGACTCAGAGGCCGGGAATCAGAGGCAGGGAATCAGAGGCAGGTTATCAGAGGCAGGGAATCAGAGGTGGGAAATCAGAGGCGGGGAATCAGAGGCGGCGAATCAGAGGCGGGGAATCAGAGGCGGGGAATCAGAGGCGGAGAATCAGAGGCGGGCAATCAGATGCAGGAAATCAGAGGCAGGGAATCAGAGGCAGGGAATCAGAGGCAGGGAATTTGAGGCAGGGAATCAGAGGTGGGGAATCAGAGGCGGGGAATCAGAGGCAGGGAATCAGATGAAGGGAATCTGATGCAGGGAATCTGAGGCAGGGAATCTGAGGCAGGGAATCTGTGGCAGTGAATCTGATGCGGGTTATCAGAAGGGGGAAATGAGATGTGGGAAACGAGATGCAGAGAAAGAGGCACGGAAATAGAGGCAGGGAAAGACAGGCAGGGAATCAGAGGCGGGGAATCAGAGGTGGGGAATCAGAGGCTGGGAATCAGAGGCGGGGAATCAGAGGGGGGAATCAGAGGTGGGGAATCAGAGGCAGGGAATCAGAGGCAGGGAATCAGAGGCGGGAAATCAGAGGCGGCGAATCTGAGGCGTGGAATCAGAAGTGGGGAAAGAGATGTGGGGAAACGTAGGCCAGGAAAGTTGTGCGGAAAGGGATGCGGTGAATCAGAGGCGGGGAATCAGAGGCGGGGAATCAGAGGCGGGGAATCAGAGGCGTGGAATCAGAGGTGGGGAAAGAGATGTGGGGAAACAGGCGGGTAAACAGAAGCGGGTAAACATAGCTGCATAAATAGAGGCAGCGAAAGAGATGGGCGAAACATAGTGGTTGGAACTTGTGTGTTGAAAATTAGGTGCACAGAACAGATCAAACAGAGTTGTTGAAATTGAGGGAGGGAAAGAGAGGCACAGAAAGAGTGGAGGGGAAAGAGTGCAGGCAAAATAGAGGCGTAGAGACAGAGGTGGCGAATCAGTGGCGGGGAATCAGAGGCGGGGAATCAGAGGCAGGGAATCAGATGAAGGGAATCTGATGCAGGGAATCTGAGGCAGGGAATCTGAGGCAGGGAATCGGAGGCAGGGAATCTGATGCGGGTTATCAGAAGGGGGAAATGAGATGTCGGAAACGAGATGCAGAGAAAGAGGCACGGAAATAGAGGCAGGGAAAGAGAGGCAGGGTATCAGAGGCAGGTAATCAGAGGCGTGGAATCAGAGGTGGGGAATCAGAGGCGGTGAATCAGAGGCGGGGAATCAGAGGCGGGGAATCAGAGGCGGGGAATCAGAAGTGGGGAATCAGAGGTGGGGAATCAGAGGCGGGGAATCAGAGGCGGGGAATCAGAGGCGGGCAATCAGATGCAGGGAATCAGAGGCAGGGAATCAGACGCAGGGAATCAAATGAAGGGAATCTGATGCAGGGAATCTGAGGCAGGGAATCTGAGGCAGGGAATCTGTGGTGGGGAATCAGAGGCGGGAAAACAGGCGGGTAAACAGAGGCGGGTAAACATAGGCGGGGAATCAGAGGCGTGGAATCAGAGACGGGAAATCAGAGGCGGGGAAAGATATGTGGGGAAAAGTAGGCCAGGAAAGTTGAGCGGAAAGGGAGGCAGTGAATCAGAGGTGGGGAATCAGAGGCGGGGAATCAGAGGCGGGGAATCAGAGGCGGGGAATCAGAGGCTTGGAATCAGAGGTGGGGAATAAGAGGTGGGGAATCAGAGGCGGGGAATCAGAGGCGGAGAATCAGAGGCGGGGAATCTGAGGCATGGAATCTGAGGTGGGGAATCAGAGGCGGGGAAACAGGTGGGTAAACAGAGGTGGGTAAAGATAGGCGGGGAATCAGAGGCGCGGAATCAGAGGCGGGGAATCAGAGGCAGGGAATCAGAGGTGGGGAATCAGAGGCAGGGAATCAGATGCGGGGAATCAGAGGTGGGGAATAAGAGGCGGGGTATCAGAGGAGGGGAAACAGAGGCGTGGAATCAGAGGAGGGGAATCAGAGGCGGGGAATCAGAGGCGTGGAATCAGAGGCGGGGAATCAGAGGCGGGGAATCAGAAGTGGGGAATCAGAGGTGGGGAATCAGAGGCGGGGAATCAGAATCAGCGAATCAGAGGCGGGGCAATCAGAGGTGGGGAATCAGAGGCGGGGAATCAGAGGCGGGGAATCAGAGGCGGTGAATCAGAGGCGGGGAATCAGACGCGGGGAATCAAAGGCGGGGAATCAGAAGTGGGGAATCAGAGGTGGGGAATCAGAGGCGTGGAATCAGAGGCAGGTAATCAGAGGCGGGCAATCAGATGCAGGGAATCAGAGGCAGGGAATCAGAGGCAGGGAATCTGAGGCAGGGAATCTGAGGCAGGGAATCTGAAGTGGGCAATCAGAGGTGGGAAAACAGGCGGGTAAACAGAGGCGGGTAAACATAGGTGGGGAATCAGAGGCGGGGAATCAGAGAAGGGGAATCAGAGGCGGGGAATCAGAGGCGGGGAATCTGAGGCGGGGAATCAGATGCAGGGAATCAGAGGCGGGGAATCAGAGGCGGGGTATCAGAGGCGGGGAATCAGAGGCGCGGAATCAGAGGCGGGGAATCAGAGGCGTGGAATCACAGACGGGGAATCAGAGGCGGGGAATCAGATGCAGGGAATCAGAGGCGGGGAATCAGAGGCAGGGAATCAGATGAAGGGAATCTGATGCAGGGAATCTGAGGCAGGGAATCTGAGGCAGGGAATCTGTGGCAGGGAATCTGATGCGGGTTATCAGAAGGGGGAAATGAGATGTGGGAAACGAGATGCAGAGAAAGAGGCACGGAAATAGAGGCAGGGAAAGAGAGGCAGGGTATCAGAGGCGGGTAATCAGAGGCGTGGAATCAGAGGCGGGGAATCAGAGGCGGGAAATCAGAGAGGGGAATCAGAGGTGGGGAATCAGAGGCGGGGAATCAGAGGCAGGGAATCAGAGGCAGGAAATCAGAGGCGGCGAATCTGAGGCGTGGAATCAGAGGTGGGGAAAGAGATGTGGGGAAACGTAGGCCAGGAAAGTTGCTCGGAAAGGGAGGCGGTGAATCAGAGGCGGGGAATCAGAGGCGGGGAATCAGAGGCGGGGAATCAGATGCGTGGAATCAGAGGTGGGGAAAGAGATGTGGGGAAACAGGCGGGTAAACAGAAGCGGGTAAACATAGCTGCATCAATAGATGCAGCGAAAGAGATGGGCGAAACATAGTGGTTGGAACTTTTGTGTTGAAAATTAGTTACACAGAACAGATCAAACAGAGTTGTTGAAATTGAGGGAGGGAAAGAGAGGCACTGAAAGAGTGGAGGGGAAAGAGTGCAGGCAAAATAGAGGCGTAGAGACAGAGGTGGGGAATCAGATGCGGGGAATCAGAGGCGGGGAATCAGAGGCAGGGAATCAGATGAAGGGAATCTAATGCAGGGAAACTGAGGCAGGGAATCTGAGGCAGGGAATCGGAGGCAGGGAATCTGAGGATGGGAATGTGAGGTGGTGAATCAGAGATGGGGAATCAGAGGTGGGGAATCAGAGGTGGTGAATCAGAGAAGGGGAATCAGAGGCGGGGAATCAGAGGCAGGGAATCAGATATGGGGAAACAGAGGCGGAGAATCAGAGGCGGTGAAACAGAGACGGGGAATCAGATATGGGGATTCAGAGGTGGGGAATCAGAGGTTGGGAATCAGAGGCGGGGAATCAGAGTTGGGGAATCAGAGGTGGGGAATCAGATATGGGGAAACAGAGGCGGGGAATCAGAGGCGGGGAAACAGAGGCGGGGAATCAGATATGGGGAATCAGAGGTGGGGAATCAGAGGTTGGCAATCAGAGGCAGGGAATCAGAGGCGGGGAATCAGAGGCAGGGAATCAGATGTGCAGAATCAGAGATGGGGAATCAGATGCGGGGATTCAGAGGTTGTAATTCAGAGATGGGGAATCAGAGGCGGGGAATCAGAGGCGCGGAAACAGAGGTGGGGAATCAGATATGGGGAATCAGAGGTGGGGAATGAGAGGCCAGGAATCAGAAGGCATGAATCAGAGGCCGGGAATCAGAGGTGGGGAATCAGAGGCCGGGAATCAGAGATGGGGAATCAGAGGTGGTGAATCAGAGATGGGGAATCAGAGGAAGGGACTCAGAGGAGGGGAATCAGATGCGGGGAATCAGTGGCGGGGAATCAGAGCTCAGGAATCAGAGTCGGGGAATCAGAGATGGCGAATCAGAGGCGGGGAATCAGAGATAGGGAATCAGAGGTGGGGAATCAGAGGCGGGGAAACAGAGGCGGGGATTCAGATATGGGGAATCAGAGGCGGGGAATCAGAGGCGGGGATACAGAGGCGTTGAATCAGATATGGGGAATCAGAGGTGGCGAATCAGAGGTAGAGAATCAGAGATGGGGATGCAGAGGTGGGGAATCAGATGTGATGAATTAGAGATGGGGAATCAGAGGCGGGGTATCAGAGGCGGCCAATCAGAGGCGGGGAAACAGAGGCTGGGAATCAGATATGGGGAATCAGAGGTGGGGAATCAGGGGCGGGGAATCAGTGGCAGGGAATCAGAGGCCGGGAATCAAAGGCGGGGAATCAGAGCTGGGGAATCAGAGGCGGGGAATCAGAGTTGGGGAATCAGAGGAGGGGAATCAGATATGGGGAAACAGAGGCCGGGAATCAGAGGCAGGGAAACAGAGGCGGGGAATCAGATATGGGGAATCAGAGGTGGGGAATTAGAGGTTGCGAATCAGAGGCAGGGAATCAGAGGCGGGGAATCTGAGGCGGGGAATCAGAGGCAGGGAATCGGATGTGCGGAATCAGAGATGGGGAATCAGAGTTGGGGATTCAGAGGTGGTGAATCAGAGAAGGGGAATCAGAGGCGGGGAAACAGAGCTGGGGAATCAGAGGCGGGGAATCAGAGTTGGGGAATCAGAGGCGTGGAATTAGATATGGGGAAACAGAGGCGGGGAATCAGAGGCGGGGAAACAGAGGCGGGGAATCAGATATGGGGAATCAGAGGTGGGGATTCAGAGGCAGGGAATCAGATGTGCAGAATCAGAGATGGGGAATCAAAGGCGGGGAATGAGATATGGGGAATCAGAGGCGGGGAATCAGAGGCGGGGATACAGAGGCGGGGAATCTGATATGGGGAATCAGAGGTGGCAAATCAAAGGCGGTGAATCAGAGATGGAGAATCAGACGCGGGGAATCAGAGGAAGGGAATAAAACACGGGGAATCAGAGGCGGGGAATCAGAGCTGGGGAATCAGAGGCGGGGAATCAGAGTTGGGGAAGCAGAGGCTGGGAATCAGAGGCGGGGAAACAGAGGCGGGGAATCAGATATGGGGAATCAGAGGTGGGGAATCAGAGGTGGGGAACTAGTGGTTGCGAATCTGAGGCAGGGAATCAGAGGCGGGGAATCAGAGGCGGGGAATCAGAGGCAGGGAATCGGATGTGCGGAATCAGAGATGGGGAATCAGAGGTGGGGAATCAGAGGTGGTGAATCAGAGAAGGGGAATCAGAGGCGGGGAATCAGAGGCAGGGAATCAGATATGGGGAAACAGAGGCGGGGAATCAGAGGCAGGGAAACAGAGGCGGGGAATCAGATATGGGGAATCAGAGGTGGGGAATCAGAGCTGGGGAATCAGAGGCGGGGAATCATAGTTGGGGAATCAGAGGCGGGGTATCAGATATAGGGAAACAGAGGCAGGGAATCAGAGGCGGGGAAACAGAGGCGGGGAATCAGATATGGGGAATCAGAGGTGGGGAATCAGAGGTGGGGAATTAGTGGTTGCGAATCTGAGGCAGGGAATCAGAGGCGGGGAATCAGAGGCGGGGAAACAGAGGCGGGGAATCAGAGGCAGGGAAACAGAGGCGGAGAATCAGATATGGGGAATCAGAGGTGGGGAATCAGAGCTGGGGAATCAGAGGCGGGGAATCATAGTTGGGTAATCAGAGGCGGGGAATCAGATATAGGGAAACAGAGGCGGGGAATAAAACACGGGGAATCAGAGGCGGGGAATCAGAGCTGGGGAATCAGAGGCGGGGAATCAGAGTTGGGGAAGCAGAGGCTGGGAATCAGAGGCGGGGAAACAGAGGCGGGGAATCAGAGGCAGGGAAACAGAGGCGTGGAATCAGATATTGGGAATCAGAGGTGGGGAATCAGAGCTGGGGAATCAGAGGCGGGGAAACAGAGGCGGGGAATCAGATATGGGGAATCAGAGGTGGGGAATCAGAGGTTGGCAATCAGAGGCAGGGAATCAAAGGCGGGGAATCAGAGGCAGGGAATCAGATGTGCGGAATCAGAGATGGGGAATCAGAGGCAGGGAATCAGATATGGGGAATCAGAGGCGGGGAATCAGAGGCGGGGAAAAAGAGGCGGGGAATCAGAGGCGGGGAAACAGAGGCGGTGAATCAGATATGGCGAATCAGAGGTGGCGAATCAGAGGTAGAGGATCAGAGATGGGTAAGCAGAGGTGGGGAATCAGATGTGATGAATTAGAGATGGGGAATCAGAGGCGGGGTATCAGAGGCGGCCAATCAGAGGCGGGGAAACAGAGGCGGGGAATCAGATATGGGGAATCAGAGGTGGGGAATCAGGGGCGGGGAATCAGTGGCAGGGAATCAGAGGCCGGGAATCAAAGGCGGGGAATCAGAGCTGGGGAATCAGAGGCGGGGAATCAGAGTTGGGGAATCAGAGGCGGGGAATCAGATATAGGGAAACAGAGGCGGGGAATCAGAGGCGGGTAATCAGAGGTGGGGTATCAGAGGCAGGGAATCAGAGAAGGGGAAGCAGAGGTGGGGAATCAGATGTGATGAATTCGAGATGGGGAATCAGAGGCGGGGTATCAGAGGTGCCAATCAGAGGCGGGGAAACAGAGGCGGGGAATCAGATATGGGGAAACAGAGGCGGGGAATCAGAGGCAGGGAAACAGAGGCGGGGAATCAGATATGGGGAATCAGAGGTGGGGAATTAGAGTTTGCGAATCAGAGGCAGGGAATCAGAGGCGGGGAATCAGAGGCGGGGAATCAGAGGCAGGGAATCGGAGGTGCGGAATCAGAGATGGGGAATCAGAGGTGGGGAATCAGAGGTGGTGAATCAGAGATGGGGAATCAGAGGCGGGGAATCAGAGGCAGGGAATCAGACACGGGGAATCAGAGGCGGGGAATCATAGCTGGCGAATCAGAGGAGGGGAATCAGAGGTGGGGAATCAGAGGCGGGGAATCAGATATGGGGAATCAGAGGTGTGGAATCAGAGGCGGGGAAACAGAGGCCGGGAATCAGATATGTTGTATCAGAGGTGTGGAATCAGAGGCGGGAAATCAGAGCTGGGGAATCAGAGGCGGGGAATCCGAGTTGGGGAATCAGAGTCCGGGAATCAGAGATGGGGAATCAGAGGCGGGGAATGAAATATGGGGAATCAGAGGCGGGGAATCAGAGGCGGGGAAACAGAGGCGGTGAATCAGATATGGGAAATCAGAGGTGGGGAATCAGAGGTAGAGAATCAGAGATGGGGAAGCAGAGGTGGGGAATCAGATGTGATTAATTAGAGATGGGGAATCAGAGGCGGGGTATCAGAGGCGGCCAATCAGAGGCGGGGAAACAGAGGCGGGGAATCAGATATGGGGAATCAGAGGTGGGGAATCAGTGTCAGGGATTCAGAGGCCGGGAATCAGATGCGGGGAATCAGAGCTGGGGAATCAGAGGCGGGGAATCAGAGTTGGGGAATCAGAGGAGGGGAATCAGATATGGGGAAACAGAGGCCGGGAATCAGAGGCAGGGAAACAGAGGCGGGGAATCAGATATGGGGAATCAGAGGTGGGGAATTAGTGGTTGCGAATCAGAGGCAATAGATGCAGCGAAAGAGATGGGCGAAACATAGTGTTTGGAAATTTTGTGTTGAAAATTAGTTACACAGAACAGATTAAACAGAGTTGTTGAAATTGAGGGAGGGAAAGAGAGGCACTGAAAGAGTGGAGGGGAAAGAGTGCAGGCAAAATAGAGGCGTAGAGACAGAGGTGGGGAATCAGATGCGGGGAATCAGAGGTGGGGAATCAGAGGCTGGGAATCAGAGGCGGGGAATCAGAGGGGGGAATCAGAGGTGGGGAATCAGAGGCAGGGAATCAGAGGCAGGGAATCAGAGGCGGGAAATCAGAGGCGGCGAATCTGAGGCGTGGAATCAGAGGTGGGGAAAGAGATGTGGGGAAACGTAGGCCAGGAAAGTTGCGCGGAAAGGGAGGCGGTGAATCAGAGGCGGGGAATCAGAGGCGGGGAATCAGAGGCGGGGAATCAGAGGCGTGGAATCAGAGGTGGGGAAAGAGATGTGGGGAAACAGGCGGGTAAACAGAAGCGGGTAAACATAGCTGCATCAATAGATGCAGCTAAAGAGATGGGCGAAACATAGTGGTTGGAACATTTGTGTTGAAAATTAGTTACACAGAACAGATCAAACAGAGTTGTTGAAATTGAGGGAGGGAAAGAGAGGCACTGAAAGAGTGGAGGGGAAAGAGTGCAGGCAAAATAGAGGCGTAGAGACAGATGTGGGGAATCAGATGCGGGGAATCAGAGGCGGGGAATCAGAGGCAGGGAATCAGATGAAGGGAATCTAATGCAGGGAAACTGAGGCAGGGAATCTGAGGCAGGGAATCGAAGGCAGGGAATCTGAGGCACTGAATCAGTAAAAAGTTATCAGAGGCAGGTTATCAGAGGCGGAGAATCAGAGGTGGGGAATCAGAAGTGGGGAATCAGAGGTGGGGAATCAGAGGCGTGGAATCAGAGGCGGGGAATCAGAGGTGGGGAATCAGAAGTGGGGAATCAGAGGTGGGGAATCAGAGGCGGGGAATCAGAGGCGTGGAATCAGAGGCGGGCAATCAGAAGTGGGGAATCAGAGGCGGGGAATCAGAGGCGGGGTATCAGAGGCGGTGAATCAGATGCGGGGAATCAGAGGCGGGGAATCAGAGGCGGGGAATCAGAAGTGGGGAATCAGAGGTGGGGAATCAGAGGCGGGGAATCAGAGGCGGGCAATCAGATGCAGGGAATCAGAGGCAGGGAATCAGAGGCAGGGAACCAGACGCAGGGAATCAAATGAAGGGAATCTGATGCAGGGAATCTGAGGCAGGGAATCTGAGGCAGGGAATCTGTGGTGGGGAATCAGAGGCGGGAAAACAGGCGGTTAAACAGAGGCGGGTAAACATAGGCGGGGATTCAGAGGCGTGGAATCAGAGGCGGGAAATAAGAGGCGGGGAAAGATATGTGGGGAAAAGTAGGCCAGGAAAGTTGAGCGGAAAGGGAGGCATTGAATCAGAGGTGGGGAATCAGAGGCTGTGAATCAGAGGCGGGGAATCAGAGGCGGGGAATCAGAGGCAGGGAATCAGAAGCGGGGAATCAGAGGTTGGGAATCAGAGGCGGGGAATCAGAGGCGGAGAATCAGAGGCGGCCAATCAGATGCAGGGAATCTGAGGCAGGGTATCTGAGGCAGGGAATCTGTGGCAGGGAATCTGATGCGGGTTATCAGAAGGGGGAAATGAGATGTGGGAAACGAGATGCAGAAAAGAGGCACGGAAATAGAGGCAGGGAAAGAGAGGCAGGGTATCAGAGGCGGGTAATCAGAGGCGTGGAATCAGAGGCGGGGAATCAGAGACACAGAAAGAGAGGCGTGGAATCAGAGGTGCAGAATCAGAGCCGGTGAATCTGAGCCGGGAAATCAGAAGCAGAGCAACAGAGGTGGTGAAACATGGGTGCGGAATCGGACACGGGGAATCAGAGGTGGGGACTCAGAGGCCGGGAATCAGAGGCAGGGAATCAGAGGCAGGTTATCAGAGGCAGGGAATCAGAGGTGGGAAATCAGAGGCGGGGAATCAGAGGCGGCGAATCAGAGGCGGGGAATCAGAGGCGGGGAATCAGAGGCGGAGAATCAGAGGCGGGCAATCAGATGCAGGAAATCAGAGGCAGGGAATCAGAGGCAGGGAATCAGAGGCAGGGAATTTGAGGCAGGGAATCAGAGGTGGGGAATCAGAGGCGGGGAATCAGAGGCAGGGAATCAGATGAAGGGAATCTGATGCAGGGAATCTGAGGCAGGGAATCTGAGGCAGGGAATCTGTGGCAGTGAATCTGATGCGGGTTATCAGAAGGGGGAAATGAGATGTGGGAAACGAGATGCAGAGAAAGAGGCACGGAAATAGAGGCAGGGAAAGACAGGCAGGGAATCAGAGGCGGGGAATCAGAGGTGGGGAATCAGAGGCTGGGAATCAGAGGCGGGGAATCAGAGGGGGGAATCAGAGGTGGGGAATCAGAGGCAGGGAATCAGAGGCAGGGAATCAGAGGCGGGAAATCAGAGGCGGCGAATCTGAGGCGTGGAATCAGAAGTGGGGAAAGAGATGTGGGGAAACGTAGGCCAGGAAAGTTGTGCGGAAAGGGATGCGGTGAATCAGAGGCGGGGAATCAGAGGCGGGGAATCAGAGGCGGGGAATCAGAGGCGTGGAATCAGAGGTGGGGAAAGAGATGTGGGGAAACAGGCGGGTAAACAGAAGCGGGTAAACATAGCTGCATAAATGGAGGCAGCGAAAGAGATGGGCGAAACATAGTGGTTGGAACTTGTGTGTTGAAAATTAGGTGCACAGAACAGATCAAACAGAGTTGTTGAAATTGAGGGAGGGAAAGAGAGGCACAGAAAGAGTGGAGGGGAAAGAGTGCAGGCAAAATAGAGGCGTAGAGACAGAGGTGGCGAATCAGTGGCGGGGAATCAGAGGCGGGGAATCAGAGGCAGGGAATCAGATGAAGGGAATCTGATGCAGGGAATCTGAGGCAGGGAATCTGAGGCAGGGAATCGGAGGCAGGGAATCTGATGCGGGTTATCAGAAGGGGGAAATGAGATGTCGGAAACGAGATGCAGAGAAAGAGGCACGGAAATAGAGGCAGGGAAAGAGAGGCAGGGTATCAGAGGCAGGTAATCAGAGGCGTGGAATCAGAGGTGGGGAATCAGAGGCGGTGAATCAGAGGCGGGGAATCAGAGGCGGGGAATCAGAGGCGGGGAATCAGAAGTGGGGAATCAGAGGTGGGGAATCAGAGGCGGGGAATCAGAGGCGGGGAATCAGAGGCGGGCAATCAGATGCAGGGAATCAGAGGCAGGGAATCAGACGCAGGGAATCAAATGAAGGGAATCTGATGCAGGGAATCTGAGGCAGGGAATCTGAGGCAGGGAATCTGTGGTGGGGAATCAGAGGCGGGAAAACAGGCGGGTAAACAGAGGCGGGTAAACATAGGCGGGGAATCAGAGGCGTGGAATCAGAGACGGGAAATCAGAGGCGGGGAAAGATATGTGGGGAAAAGTAGGCCAGGAAAGTTGAGCGGAAAGGGAGGCAGTGAATCAGAGGTGGGGAATCAGAGGCGGGGAATCAGAGGCGGGGAATCAGAGGCGGGGAATCAGAGGCTTGGAATCAGAGGTGGGGAATAAGAGGTGGGGAATCAGAGGCGGGGAATCAGAGGCGGAGAATCAGAGGCGGGGAATCTGAGGCATGGAATCTGAGGTGAGGAATCAGAGGCGGGGAAACAGGTGGGTAAACAGAGGTGGGTAAAGATAGGCGGGGAATCAGAGGCGCGGAATCAGAGGCGGGGAATCAGAGGCAGGGAATCAGAGGTGGGGAATCAGAGGCAGGGAATCAGATGCGGGGAATCAGAGGTGGGGAATAAGAGGCGGGGTATCAGAGGAGGGGAAACAGAGGCGTGGAATCAGAGGAGGGGAATCAGAGGCGGGGAATCAGAGGCGTGGAATCAGAGGCGGGGAATCAGAGGCGGGGAATCAGAAGTGGGGATTCAGAGGTGGGGAATCAGAGGCGGGGAATCAGAATCAGCGAATCAGAGGCGGGGCAATCAGAGGTGGGGAATCAGAGGCGGGGAATCAGAGGCGGGGAATCAGAGGCGGTGAATCAGAGGCGGGGAATCAGACGCGGGGAATCAAAGGCGGGGAATCAGAAGTGGGGAATCAGAGGTGGGGAATCAGAGGCGTGGAATCAGAGGCAGGTAATCAGAGGCGGGCAATCAGATGCAGGGAATCAGAGGCAGGGAATCAGAGGCAGGGAATCTGAGGCAGGGAATCTGAGGCAGGGAATCTGAAGTGGGCAATCAGAGGTGGGAAAACAGGCGGGTAAACAGAGGCGGGTAAACATAGGTGGGGAATCAGAGGCGGGGAATCAGAGAAGGGGAATCAGAGGCGGGGAATCAGAGGCGGGGAATCTGAGGCGGGGAATCAGATGCAGGGAATCAGAGGCGGGGAATCAGAGGCGGGGTATCAGAGGCGGGGAATCAGAGGCGCGGAATCAGAGGCGGGGAATCAGAGGCGTGGAATCACAGACGGGGAATCAGAGGCGGGGAATCAGATGCAGGGAATCAGAGGCGGGGAATCAGAGGCAGGGAATCAGATGAAGGGAATCTGATGCAGGGAATCTGAGGCAGGGAATCTGAGGCAGGGAATCTGTGGCAGGGAATCTGATGCGGGTTATCAGAAGGGGGAAATGAGATGTGGGAAACGAGATGCAGAGAAAGAGGCACGGAAATAGAGGCAGGGAAAGAGAGGCAGGGTATCAGAGGCGGGTAATCAGAGGCGTGGAATCAGAGGCGGGGAATCAGAGGCGGGAAATCAGAGAGGGGAATCAGAGGTGGGGAATCAGAGGCGGGGAATCAGAGGCAGGGAATCAGAGGCAGGAAATCAGAGGCGGCGAATCTGAGGCGTGGAATCAGAGGTGGGGAAAGAGATGTGGGGAAACGTAGGCCAGGAAAGTTGCTCGGAAAGGGAGGCGGTGAATCAGAGGCGGGGAATCAGAGGCGGGGAATCAGAGGCGGGGAATCAGATGCGTGGAATCAGAGGTGGGGAAAGAGATGTGGGGAAACAGGCGGGTAAACAGAAGCGGGTAAACATAGCTGCATCAATAGATGCAGCGAAAGAGATGGGCGAAACATAGTGGTTGGAACTTTTGTGTTGAAAATTAGTTACACAGAACAGATCAAACAGAGTTGTTGAAATTGAGGGAGGGAAAGAGAGGCACTGAAAGAGTGGAGGGGAAAGAGTGCAGGCAAAATAGAGGCGTAGAGACAGAGGTGGGGAATCAGATGCGGGGAATCAGAGGCGGGGAATCAGAGGCAGGGAATCAGATGAAGGGAATCTAATGCAGGGAAACTGAGGCAGGGAATCTGAGGCAGGGAATCGGAGGCAGGGAATCTGAGGATGGGAATGTGAGGTGGTGAATCAGAGATGGGGAATCAGAGGTGGGGAATCAGAGGTGGTGAATCAGAGAAGGGGAATCAGAGGCGGGGAATCAGAGGCAGGGAATCAGATATGGGGAAACAGAGGCGGAGAATCAGAGGCGGTGAAACAGAGACGGGGAATCAGATATGGGGATTCAGAGGTGGGGAATCAGAGGTTGGGAATCAGAGGCGGGGAATCAGAGTTGGGGAATCAGAGGTGGGGAATCAGATATGGGGAAACAGAGGCGGGGAATCAGAGGCGGGGAAACAGAGGCGGGGAATCAGATATGGGGAATCAGAGGTGGGGAATCAGAGGTTGGCAATCAGAGGCAGGGAATCAGAGGCGGGGAATCAGAGGCAGGGAATCAGATGTGCAGAATCAGAGATGGGGAATCAGATGCGGGGATTCAGAGGTTGTAATTCAGAGATGGGGAATCAGAGGCGGGGAATCAGAGGCGCGGAAACAGAGGTGGGGAATCAGATATGGGGAATCAGAGGTGGGGAATGAGAGGCCAGGAATCAGAAGGCATGAATCAGAGGCCGGGAATCAGAGGTGGGGAATCAGAGGCCGGGAATCAGAGATGGGGAATCAGAGGTGGTGAATCAGAGATGGGGAATCAGAGGAAGGGACTCAGAGGAGGGGAATCAGATGCGGGGAATCAGTGGCGGGGAATCAGAGCTCAGGAATCAGAGTCGGGGAATCAGAGATGGCGAATCAGAGGCGGGGAATCAGAGATAGGGAATCAGAGGTGGGGAATCAGAGGCGGGGAAACAGAGGCGGGGATTCAGATATGGGGAATCAGAGGCGGGGAATCAGAGGCGGGGATACAGAGGCGTTGAATCAGATATGGGGAATCAGAGGTGGCGAATCAGAGGTAGAGAATCAGAGATGGGGATGCAGAGGTGGGGAATCAGATGTGATGAATTAGAGATGGGGAATCAGAGGCGGGGTATCAGAGGCGGCCAATCAGAGGCGGGGAAACAGAGGCTGGGAATCAGATATGGGGAATCAGAGGTGGGGAATCAGGGGCGGGGAATCAGTGGCAGGGAATCAGAGGCCGGGAATCAAAGGCGGGGAATCAGAGCTGGAAAATCAGAGGCGGGGAATCAGAGTTGGGGAATCAGAGGAGGGGAATCAGATATGGGGAAACAGAGGCCGGGAATCAGAGGCAGGGAAACAGAGGCGGGGAATCAGATATGGGGAATCAGAGGTGGGGAATTAGAGGTTGCGAATCAGAGGCAGGGAATCAGAGGCGGGGAATCTGAGGCGGGGAATCAGAGGCAGGGAATCGGATGTGCGGAATCAGAGATGGGGAATCAGAGTTGGGGATTCAGAGGTGGTGAATCAGAGAAGGGGAATCAGAGGCGGGGAAACAGAGCTGGGGAATCAGAGGCGGGGAATCAGAGTTGGGGAATCAGAGGCGTGGAATTAGATATGGGGAAACAGAGGCGGGGAATCAGAGGCGGGGAAACAGAGGCGGGGAATCAGATATGTGGAATCAGAGGTGGGGATTCAGAGGCAGGGAATCAGATGTGCAGAATCAGAGATGGGGAATCAAAGGCGGGGAATGAGATATGGGGAATCAGAGGCGGGGAATCAGAGGCGGGGATACAGAGGCGGGGAATCTGATATGGGGAATCAGAGGTGGCAAATCAAAGGCGGTGAATCAGAGATGGAGAATCAGACGCGGGGAATCAGAGGAAGGGAATAAAACACGGGGAATCAGAGGCGGGGAATCAGAGCTGGGGAATCAGAGGCGGGGAATCAGAGTTGGGGAAGCAGAGGCTGGGAATCAGAGGCGGGGAAACAGAGGCGGGGAATCAGATATGGGGAATCAGAGGTGGGGAATCAGAGGTGGGGAACTAGTGGTTGCGAATCTGAGGCAGGGAATCAGAGGCGGGGAATCAGAGGCGGGGAATCAGAGGCAGGGAATCGGATGTGCGGAATCAGAGATGGGGAATCAGAGGTGGGGAATCAGAGGTGGTGAATCAGAGACTGGGAATCAGAGGCGGGGAATCAGAGGCAGGGAATCAGATATGGGGAAACAGAGGCGGGGAATCAGAGGCAGGGAAACAGAGGCGGGGAATCAGATATGGGGAATCAGAGGTGGGGAATCAGAGCTGGGGAATCAGAGGCGGGGAATCATAGTTGGGGAATCAGAGGCGGGGTATCAGATATAGGGAAACAGAGGCAGGGAATCAGAGGCGGGGAAACAGAGGCGGGGAATCAGATATGGGGAATCAGAGGTGGGGAATCAGAGGTGGGGAATTAGTGGTTGCGAATCTGAGGCAGGGAATCAGAGGCGGGGAATCAGAGGCGGGGAAACAGAGGCGGGGAATCAGAGGCAGGGAAACAGAGGCGGAGAATCAGATATGGGGAATCAGAGGTGGGGAATCAGAGCTGGGGAATCAGAGGCGGGGAATCATAGTTGGGTAATCAGAGGCGGGGAATCAGATATAGGGAAACAGAGGCGGGGAATAAAACACGGGGAATCAGAGGCGGGGAATCAGAGCTGGGGAATCAGAGGCGGGGAATCAGAGTTGGGGAAGCAGAGGCTGGGAATCAGAGGCGGGGAAACAGAGGCGGGGAATCAGAGGCAGGGAAACAGAGGCGTGGAATCAGATATTGGGAATCAGAGGTGGGGAATCAGAGCTGGGGAATCAGAGGCGGGGAAACAGAGGCGGGGAATCAGATATGGGGAATCAGAGGTGGGGAATCAGAGGTTGGCAATCAGAGGCAGGGAATCAAAGGCGGGGAATCAGAGGCAGGGAATCAGATGTGCGGAATCAGAGATGGGGAATCAGAGGCAGGGAATCAGATATGGGGAATCAGAGGCGGGGAATCAGAGGCGGGGAAAAAGAGGCGGGGAATCAGAGGCGGGGAAACAGAGGCGGTGAATCAGATATGGCGAATCAGAGGTGGCGAATCAGAGGTAGAGGATCAGAGATGGGTAAGCAGAGGTGGGGAATCAGATGTGATGAATTAGAGATGGGGAATCAGAGGCGGGGTATCAGAGGCGGCCAATCAGAGGCGGGGAAACAGAGGCGGGGAATCAGATATGGGGAATCAGAGGTGGGGAATCAGGGGCGGGGAATCAGTGGCAGGGAATCAGAGGCCGGGAATCAAAGGCGGGGAATCAGAGCTGGGGAATCAGAGGCGGGGAATCAGAGTTGGGGAATCAGAGGCGGGGAATCAGATATAGGGAAACAGAGGCGGGGAATCAGAGGCGGGTAATCAGAGGTGGGGTATCAGAGGCAGGGAATCAGAGAAGGGGAAGCAGAGGTGGGGAATCAGATGTGATGAATTCGAGATGGGGAATCAGAGGCGGGGTATCAGAGGTGCCAATCAGAGGCGGGGAAACAGAGGCGGGGAATCAGATATGGGGAAACAGAGGCGGGGAATCAGAGGCAGGGAAACAGAGGCGGGGAATCAGATATGGGGAATCAGAGGTGGGGAATTAGAGTTTGCGAATCAGAGGCAGGGAATCAGAGGCGGGGAATCAGAGGCGGGGAATCAGAGGCAGGGAATCGGAGGTGCGGAATCAGAGATGGGGAATCAGAGGTGGGGAATCAGAGGTGGTGAATCAGAGATGGGGAATCAGAGG
Organism: Narcine bancroftii; assembly: GCF_036971445.1. Classification (NCBI taxonomy): domain Eukaryota; kingdom Metazoa; phylum Chordata; class Chondrichthyes; order Torpediniformes; family Narcinidae; genus Narcine; species Narcine bancroftii. The sequence continues at coordinate 104,956,774 of NC_091474.1, read as the reverse complement.
CGGGGAATCAGAGGCAGGGAATCAGACACGGGGAATCAGAGGCGGGGAATCATAGCTGGCGAATCAGAGGAGGGGAATCAGAGGTGGGGAATCAGAGGCGGGGAATCAGATATGGGGAATCAGAGGTGTGGAATCAGAGGCGGGGAAACAGAGGCCGGGAATCAGATATGTTGTATCAGAGGTGTGGAATCAGAGGCGGGAAATCAGAGCTGGGGAATCAGAGGCGGGGAATCCGAGTTGGGGAATCAGAGTCCGGGAATCAGAGATGGGGAATCAGAGGCGGGGAATGAAATATGGGGAATCAGAGGCGGGGAATCAGAGGCGGGGAAACAGAGGCGGTGAATCAGATATGGGAAATCAGAGGTGGGGAATCAGAGGTAGAGAATCAGAGATGGGGAAGCAGAGGTGGGGAATCAGATGTGATTAATTAGAGATGGGGAATCAGAGGCGGGGTATCAGAGGCGGCCAATCAGAGGCGGGGAAACAGAGGCGGGGAATCAGATATGGGGAATCAGAGGTGGGGAATCAGTGTCAGGGATTCAGAGGCCGGGAATCAGATGCGGGGAATCAGAGCTGGGGAATCAGAGGCGGGGAATCAGAGTTGGGGAATCAGAGGAGGGGAATCAGATATGGGGAAACAGAGGCCGGGAATCAGAGGCAGGGAAACAGAGGCGGGGAATCAGATATGGGGAATCAGAGGTGGGGAATTAGTGGTTGCGAATCAGAGGCAATAGATGCAGCGAAAGAGATGGGCGAAACATAGTGTTTGGAAATTTTGTGTTGAAAATTAGTTACACAGAACAGATCAAACAGAGTTGTTGAAATTGAGGGAGGGAAAGAGAGGCACTGAAAGAGTGGAGGGGAAAGAGTGCAGGCAAAATAGAGGCGTAGAGACAGAGGTGGGGAATCAGATGCGGGGAATCAGAGGTGGGGAATCAGAGGCTGGGAATCAGAGGCGGGGAATCAGAGGGGGGAATCAGAGGTGGGGAATCAGAGGCAGGGAATCAGAGGCAGGGAATCAGAGGCGGGAAATCAGAGGCGGCGAATCTGAGGCGTGGAATCAGAGGTGGGGAAAGAGATGTGGGGAAACGTAGGCCAGGAAAGTTGCGCGGAAAGGGAGGCGGTGAATCAGAGGCGGGGAATCAGAGGCGGGGAATCAGAGGCGGGGAATCAGAGGCGTGGAATCAGAGGTGGGGAAAGAGATGTGGGGAAACAGGCGGGTAAACAGAAGCGGGTAAACATAGCTGCATCAATAGATGCAGCTAAAGAGATGGGCGAAACATAGTGGTTGGAACATTTGTGTTGAAAATTAGTTACACAGAACAGATCAAACAGAGTTGTTGAAATTGAGGGAGGGAAAGAGAGGCACTGAAAGAGTGGAGGGGAAAGAGTGCAGGCAAAATAGAGGCGTAGAGACAGATGTGGGGAATCAGATGCGGGGAATCAGAGGCGGGGAATCAGAGGCAGGGAATCAGATGAAGGGAATCTAATGCAGGGAAACTGAGGCAGGGAATCTGAGGCAGGGAATCGAAGGCAGGGAATCTGAGGCACTGAATCAGTAAAAAGTTATCAGAGGCAGGTTATCAGAGGCGGAGAATCAGAGGTGGGGAATCAGAAGTGGGGAATCAGAGGTGGGGAATCAGAGGCGTGGAATCAGAGGCGGGGAATCAGAGGTGGGGAATCAGAAGTGGGGAATCAGAGGTGGGGAATCAGAGGCGGGGAATCAGAGGCGTGGAATCAGAGGCGGGCAATCAGAAGTGGGGAATCAGAGGCGGGGAATCAGAGGCGGGGTATCAGAGGCGGTGAATCAGATGCGGGGAATCAGAGGCGGGGAATCAGAGGCGGGGAATCAGAAGTGGGGAATCAGAGGTGGGGAATCAGAGGCGGGGAATCAGAGGCGGGCAATCAGATGCAGGGAATCAGAGGCAGGGAATCAGAGGCAGGGAACCAGACGCAGGGAATCAAATGAAGGGAATCTGATGCAGGGAATCTGAGGCAGGGAATCTGAGGCAGGGAATCTGTGGTGGGGAATCAGAGGCGGGAAAACAGGCGGTTAAACAGAGGCGGGTAAACATAGGCGGGGATTCAGAGGCGTGGAATCAGAGGCGGGAAATAAGAGGCGGGGAAAGATATGTGGGGAAAAGTAGGCCAGGAAAGTTGAGCGGAAAGGGAGGCATTGAATCAGAGGTGGGGAATCAGAGGCTGTGAATCAGAGGCGGGGAATCAGAGGCGGGGAATCAGAGGCAGGGAATCAGAAGCGGGGAATCAGAGGTTGGGAATCAGAGGCGGGGAATCAGAGGCGGAGAATCAGAGGCGGGCAATCAGATGCAGGGAATCAGAGGCAGGGAATCAGAGGCAGGGAATCAGAGGCAGGGAATCTGAGGCAGGGAATCTGAGGTGGGGAATCAGAGGCGGGGAAACAGGTGGGTAAACAGAGGCGGGTAAACATAGGCGGGGAATCAGAGGCGCGGAATCAGAGGTGGGGAATCAGAGGCAGGGAATCAGATGCGGGGAATCAGAGGTGGGGAATCAGAGGCGGGGTATCAGAGGAGGGGAATCAGAGGCGGGGAATCAGAGGCGGGGAATCAGAGGCGGGGAATCAGAGGCGTGCAATCAGAGGCGGGGAATCAGAGGTGGGGAATCAGAAGTGGGGAATCAGAGGTGGGATATCAGAGCCGGGGAATCTGAATCAGCGAATCAGAGGCGGGGCAATCAGAGGTGGGGAATCAGAGGCGGGGAATCAGAGGCGGGGAATCAGATATGGGGAATCAGAGGTGGGGAATCAGGGGCGGGGAATCAGTGGCAGGGAATCAGAGGCCGGGAATCAAAGGCGGGGAATCAGAGCTGGGGAATCAGAGGCGGGGAATCAGAGTTGGGGAATCAGAGGAGGGGAATCAGATATGGGGAAACAGAGGCCGGGAATCAGAGGCAGGGAAACAGAGGCGGGGAATCAGATATGGGGAATCAGAGGTGGGGAATTAGAGGTTGCGAATCAGAGGCAGGGAATCAGAGGCGGGGAATCTGAGGCGGGGAATCAGAGGCAGGGAATCGGATGTGCGGAATCAGAGATGGGGAATCAGAGTTGGGGATTCAGAGGTGGTGAATCAGAGAAGGGGAATCAGAGGCGGGGAATCAGAGGCAGGGAATCAGACGCAGGGAATCAGAGGCGGGGAATCATAGCTGGCGAATTAGAAGAGGGGAATCAGAGTTGGGGAATCAGAGGTGGGGAATCAGATATGGGGAAACAGAGGCGGGGATTCAGAGGCGGGGAAACAGAGGCGGGTAATCAGATATGGGGATTCAGAGGTGGGGATTCAGAGGTTGGGAATCAGAGGCAGGGAATCAGAGGCGGGGTATCAGAGGCAGGGAATCAGATGCGGGGAATCAGAGGCGGGGAAACAGAGCTGGGGAATCAGAGGCGGGGAATCAGAGTTGGGGAATCAGAGGCGTGGAATTAGATATGGGGAAACAGAGGCGGGGAATCAGAGGCGGGGAAACAGAGGCGGGGAATCAGATATGGGGAATCAGAGGTGGGGATTCAGAGGCAGGGAATCAGATGTGCAGAATCAGAGATGGGGAATCAAAGGCGGGGAATGAGATATGGGGAATCAGAGGCGGGGAATCAGAGGCGGGGATACAGAGGCGGGGAATCTGATATGGGGAATCAGAGGTGGCAAATCAAAGGCGGTGAATCAGAGATGGAGAATCAGACGCGGGGAATCAGAGGAAGGGAATAAAACACGGGGAATCAGAGGCGGGGAATCAGAGCTGGGGAATCAGAGGCGGGGAATCAGAGTTGGGGAAGCAGAGGCTGGGAATCAGAGGCGGGGAAACAGAGGCGGGGAATCAGATATGGGGAATCAGAGGTGGGGAATCAGAGGTGGGGAACTAGTGGTTGCGAATCTGAGGCAGGGAATCAGAGGCGGGGAATCAGAGGCGGGGAATCAGAGGCAGGGAATCGGATGTGCGGAATCAGAGATGGGGAATCAGAGGTGGGGAATCAGAGGTGGTGAATCAGAGAAGGGGAATCAGAGGCGGGGAATCAGAGGCAGGGAATCAGATATGGGGAAACAGAGGCGGGGAATCAGAGGCAGGGAAACAGAGGCGGGGAATCAGATATGGGGAATCAGAGGTGGGGAATCAGAGCTGGGGAATCAGAGGCGGGGAATCATAGTTGGGGAATCAGAGGCGGGGTATCAGATATAGGGAAACAGAGGCAGGGAATCAGAGGCGGGGAAACAGAGGCGGGGAATCAGATATGGGGAATCAGAGGTGGGGAATCAGAGGTGGGGAATTAGTGGTTGCGAATCTGAGGCAGGGAATCAGAGGCGGGGAATCAGAGGCGGGGAAACAGAGGCGGGGAATCAGAGGCAGGGAAACAGAGGCGGAGAATCAGATATGGGGAATCAGAGGTGGGGAATCAGAGCTGGGGAATCAGAGGCGGGGAATCATAGTTGGGTAATCAGAGGCGGGGAATCAGATATAGGGAAACAGAGGCGGGGAATAAAACACGGGGAATCAGAGGCGGGGAATCAGAGCTGGGGAATCAGAGGCGGGGAATCAGAGTTGGGGAAGCAGAGGCTGGGAATCAGAGGCGGGGAAACAGAGGCGGGGAATCAGAGGCAGGGAAACAGAGGCGTGGAATCAGATATTGGGAATCAGAGGTGGGGAATCAGAGCTGGGGAATCAGAGGCGGGGAAACAGAGGCGGGGAATCAGATATGGGGAATCAGAGGTGGGGAATCAGAGGTTGGCAATCAGAGGCAGGGAATCAAAGGCGGGGAATCAGAGGCAGGGAATCAGATGTGCGGAATCAGAGATGGGGAATCAGAGGCAGGGAATCAGATATGGGGAATCAGAGGCGGGGAATCAGAGGCGGGGAAAAAGAGGCGGGGAATCAGAGGCGGGGAAACAGAGGCGGTGAATCAGATATGGCGAATCAGAGGTGGCGAATCAGAGGTAGAGGATCAGAGATGGGTAAGCAGAGGTGGGGAATCAGATGTGATGAATTAGAGATGGGGAATCAGAGGCGGGGTATCAGAGGCGGCCAATCAGAGGCGGGGAAACAGAGGCGGGGAATCAGATATGGGGAATCAGAGGTGGGGAATCAGGGGCGGGGAATCAGTGGCAGGGAATCAGAGGCCGGGAATCAAAGGCGGGGAATCAGAGCTGGGGAATCAGAGGCGGGGAATCAGAGTTGGGGAATCAGAGGCGGGGAATCAGATATAGGGAAACAGAGGCGGGGAATCAGAGGCGGGTAATCAGAGGTGGGGTATCAGAGGCAGGGAATCAGAGAAGGGGAAGCAGAGGTGGGGAATCAGATGTGATGAATTCGAGATGGGGAATCAGAGGCGGGGTATCAGAGGTGCCAATCAGAGGCGGGGAAACAGAGGCGGGGAATCAGATATGGGGAAACAGAGGCGGGGAATCAGAGGCAGGGAAACAGAGGCGGGGAATCAGATATGGGGAATCAGAGGTGGGGAATTAGAGTTTGCGAATCAGAGGCAGGGAATCAGAGGCGGGGAATCAGAGGCGGGGAATCAGAGGCAGGGAATCGGAGGTGCGGAATCAGAGATGGGGAATCAGAGGTGGGGAATCAGAGGTGGTGAATCAGAGATGGGGAATCAGAGGCGGGGAATCAGAGGCAGGGAATCAGACACGGGGAATCAGAGGCGGGGAATCATAGCTGGCGAATCAGAGGAGGGGAATCAGAGGTGGGGAATCAGAGGCGGGGAATCAGATATGGGGAATCAGAGGTGTGGAATCAGAGGCGGGGAAACAGAGGCCGGGAATCAGATATGTTGTATCAGAGGTGTGGAATCAGAGGCGGGAAATCAGAGCTGGGGAATCAGAGGCGGGGAATCCGAGTTGGGGAATCAGAGTCCGGGAATCAGAGATGGGGAATCAGAGGCGGGGAATGAAATATGGGGAATCAGAGGCGGGGAATCAGAGGCGGGGAAACAGAGGCGGTGAATCAGATATGGGAAATCAGAGGTGGGGAATCAGAGGTAGAGAATCAGAGATGGGGAAGCAGAGGTGGGGAATCAGATGTGATTAATTAGAGATGGGGAATCAGAGGCGGGGTATCAGAGGCGGCCAATCAGAGGCGGGGAAACAGAGGCGGGGAATCAGATATGGGGAATCAGAGGTGGGGAATCAGTGTCAGGGATTCAGAGGCCGGGAATCAGATGCGGGGAATCAGAGCTGGGGAATCAGAGGCGGGGAATCAGAGTTGGGGAATCAGAGGAGGGGAATCAGATATGGGGAAACAGAGGCCGGGAATCAGAGGCAGGGAAACAGAGGCGGGGAATCAGAGCTGGGGAATCAGAGGCGGGGAATCATAGTTGGGGAATCAGAGGCGGGGTATCAGATATAGGGAAACAGAGGCAGGGAATCAGAGGCGGGGAAACAGAGGCGGGGAATCAGATATGGGGAATCAGAGGTGGGGAATCAGAGGTGGGGAATTAGTGGTTGCGAATCTGAGGCAGGGAATCAGAGGCGGGGAATCAGAGGCGGGGAAACAGAGGCGGGGAATCAGAGGCAGGGAAACAGAGGCGGAGAATCAGATATGGGGAATCAGAGGTGGGGAATCAGAGCTGGGGAATCAGAGGCGGGGAATCATAGTTGGGTAATCAGAGGCGGGGAATCAGATATAGGGAAACAGAGGCGGGGAATAAAACACGGGGAATCAGAGGCGGGGAATCAGAGCTGGGGAATCAGAGGCGGGGAATCAGAGTTGGGGAAGCAGAGGCTGGGAATCAGAGGCGGGGAAACAGAGGCGGGGAATCAGAGGCAGGGAAACAGAGGCGTGGAATCAGATATTGGGAATCAGAGGTGGGGAATCAGAGCTGGGGAATCAGAGGCGGGGAAACAGAGGCGGGGAATCAGATATGGGGAATCAGAGGTGGGGAATCAGAGGTTGGCAATCAGAGGCAGGGAATCAAAGGCGGGGAATCAGAGGCAGGGAATCAGATGTGCGGAATCAGAGATGGGGAATCAGAGGCAGGGAATCAGATATGGGGAATCAGAGGCGGGGAATCAGAGGCGGGGAAAAAGAGGCGGGGAATCAGAGGCGGGGAAACAGAGGCGGTGAATCAGATATGGCGAATCAGAGGTGGCGAATCAGAGGTAGAGGATCAGAGATGGGTAAGCAGAGGTGGGGAATCAGATGTGATGAATTAGAGATGGGGAATCAGAGGCGGGGTATCAGAGGCGGCCAATCAGAGGCGGGGAAACAGAGGCGGGGAATCAGATATGGGGAATCAGAGGTGGGGAATCAGGGGCGGGGAATCAGTGGCAGGGAATCAGAGGCCGGGAATCAAAGGCGGGGAATCAGAGCTGGGGAATCAGAGGCGGGGAATCAGAGTTGGGGAATCAGAGGCGGGGAATCAGATATAGGGAAACAGAGGCGGGGAATCAGAGGCGGGTAATCAGAGGTGGGGTATCAGAGGCAGGGAATCAGAGAAGGGGAAGCAGAGGTGGGGAATCAGATGTGATGAATTCGAGATGGGGAATCAGAGGCGGGGTATCAGAGGTGCCAATCAGAGGCGGGGAAACAGAGGCGGGGAATCAGATATGGGGAAACAGAGGCGGGGAATCAGAGGCAGGGAAACAGAGGCGGGGAATCAGATATGGGGAATCAGAGGTGGGGAATTAGAGTTTGCGAATCAGAGGCAGGGAATCAGAGGCGGGGAATCAGAGGCGGGGAATCAGAGGCAGGGAATCGGAGGTGCGGAATCAGAGATGGGGAATCAGAGGTGGGGAATCAGAGGTGGTGAATCAGAGATGGGGAATCAGAGGCGGGGAATCAGAGGCAGGGAATCAGACACGGGGAATCAGAGGCGGGGAATCATAGCTGGCGAATCAGAGGAGGGGAATCAGAGGTGGGGAATCAGAGGCGGGGAATCAGATATGGGGAATCAGAGGTGTGGAATCAGAGGCGGGGAAACAGAGGCCGGGAATCAGATATGTTGTATCAGAGGTGTGGAATCAGAGGCGGGAAATCAGAGCTGGGGAATCAGAGGCGGGGAATCCGAGTTGGGGAATCAGAGTCCGGGAATCAGAGATGGGGAATCAGAGGCGGGGAATGAAATATGGGGAATCAGAGGCGGGGAATCAGAGGCGGGGAAACAGAGGCGGTGAATCAGATATGGGAAATCAGAGGTGGGGAATCAGAGGTAGAGAATCAGAGATGGGGAAGCAGAGGTGGGGAATCAGATGTGATTAATTAGAGATGGGGAATCAGAGGCGGGGTATCAGAGGCGGCCAATCAGAGGCGGGGAAACAGAGGCGGGGAATCAGATATGGGGAATCAGAGGTGGGGAATCAGTGTCAGGGATTCAGAGGCCGGGAATCAGATGCGGGGAATCAGAGCTGGGGAATCAGAGGCGGGGAATCAGAGTTGGGGAATCAGAGGAGGGGAATCAGATATGGGGAAACAGAGGCCGGGAATCAGAGGCAGGGAAACAGAGGCGGGGAATCAGATATGGGGAATCAGAGGTGGGGAATTAGTGGTTGCGAATCAGAGGCAATAGATGCAGCGAAAGAGATGGGCGAAACATAGTGTTTGGAAATTTTGTGTTGAAAATTAGTTACACAGAACAGATCAAACAGAGTTGTTGAAATTGAGGGAGGGAAAGAGAGGCACTGAAAGAGTGGAGGGGAAAGAGTGCAGGCAAAATAGAGGCGTAGAGACAGAGGTGGGGAATCAGATGCGGGGAATCAGAGGTGGGGAATCAGAGGCTGGGAATCAGAGGCGGGGAATCAGAGGGGGGAATCAGAGGTGGGGAATCAGAGGCAGGGAATCAGAGGCAGGGAATCAGAGGCGGGAAATCAGAGGCGGCGAATCTGAGGCGTGGAATCAGAGGTGGGGAAAGAGATGTGGGGAAACGTAGGCCAGGAAAGTTGCGCGGAAAGGGAGGCGGTGAATCAGAGGCGGGGAATCAGAGGCGGGGAATCAGAGGCGGGGAATCAGAGGCGTGGAATCAGAGGTGGGGAAAGAGATGTGGGGAAACAGGCGGGTAAACAGAAGCGGGTAAACATAGCTGCATCAATAGATGCAGCTAAAGAGATGGGCGAAACATAGTGGTTGGAACATTTGTGTTGAAAATTAGTTACACAGAACAGATCAAACAGAGTTGTTGAAATTGAGGGAGGGAAAGAGAGGCACTGAAAGAGTGGAGGGGAAAGAGTGCAGGCAAAATAGAGGCGTAGAGACAGAGGTGGGGAATCAGATGCGGGGAATCAGAGGCGGGGAATCAGAGGCAGGGAATCAGATGAAGGGAATCTAATGCAGGGAAACTGAGGCAGGGAATCTGAGGCAGGGAATCGAAGGCAGGGAATCTGAGGCACTGAATCAGTAAAAAGTTATCAGAGGCAGGTTATCAGAGGCGGAGAATCAGAGGTGGGGAATCAGAAGTGGGGAATCAGAGGTGGGGAATCAGAGGCGTGGAATCAGAGGCGGGGAATCAGAGGTGGGGAATCAGAAGTGGGGAATCAGAGGTGGGGAATCAGAGGCGGGGAATCAGAGGCGTGGAATCAGAGGCGGGCAATCAGAAGTGGGGAATCAGAGGCGGGGAATCAGAGGCGGGGTATCAGAGGCGGTGAATCAGATGCGGGGAATCAGAGGCGGGGAATCAGAGGCGGGGAATCAGAAGTGGGGAATCAGAGGTGGGGAATCAGAGGCGGGGAATCAGAGGCGGGCAATCAGATGCAGGGAATCAGAGGCAGGGAATCAGAGGCAGGGAACCAGACGCAGGGAATCAAATGAAGGGAATCTGATGCAGGGAATCTGAGGCAGGGAATCTGAGGCAGGGAATCTGTGGTGGGGAATCAGAGGCGGGAAAACAGGCGGTTAAACAGAGGCGGGTAAACATAGGCGGGGATTCAGAGGCGTGGAATCAGAGGCGGGAAATAAGAGGCGGGGAAAGATATGTGGGGAAAAGTAGGCCAGGAAAGTTGAGCGGAAAGGGAGGCATTGAATCAGAGGTGGGGAATCAGAGGCTGTGAATCAGAGGCGGGGAATCAGAGGCGGGGAATCAGAGGCAGGGAATCAGAAGCGGGGAATCAGAGGTTGGGAATCAGAGGCGGGGAATCAGAGGCGGAGAATCAGAGGCGGGCAATCAGATGCAGGGAATCAGAGGCAGGGAATCAGAGGCAGGGAATCAGAGGCAGGGAATCTGAGGCAGGGAATCTGAGGTGGGGAATCAGAGGCGGGGAAACAGGTGGGTAAACAGAGGCGGGTAAACATAGGCGGGGAATCAGAGGCGCGGAATCAGAGGTGGGGAATCAGAGGCAGGGAATCAGATGCGGGGAATCAGAGGTGGGGAATCAGAGGCGGGGTATCAGAGGAGGGGAATCAGAGGCGGGGAATCAGAGGCGGGGAATCAGAGGCGGGGAATCAGAGGCGTGCAATCAGAGGCGGGGAATCAGAGGTGGGGAATCAGAAGTGGGGAATCAGAGGTGGGATATCAGAGCCGGGGAATCTGAATCAGCGAATCAGAGGCGGGGCAATCAGAGGTGGGGAATCAGAGGCGGGGAATCAGAGGCGGGGAATCAGATATGGGGAATCAGAGGTGGGGAATCAGGGGCGGGGAATCAGTGGCAGGGAATCAGAGGCCGGGAATCAAAGGCGGGGAATCAGAGCTGGGGAATCAGAGGCGGGGAATCAGAGTTGGGGAATCAGAGGAGGGGAATCAGATATGGGGAAACAGAGGCCGGGAATCAGAGGCAGGGAAACAGAGGCGGGGAATCAGATATGGGGAATCAGAGGTGGGGAATTAGAGGTTGCGAATCAGAGGCAGGGAATCAGAGGCGGGGAATCTGAGGCGGGGAATCAGAGGCAGGGAATCGGATGTGCGGAATCAGAGATGGGGAATCAGAGTTGGGGATTCAGAGGTGGTGAATCAGAGAAGGGGAATCAGAGGCGGGGAATCAGAGGCAGGGAATCAGACGCAGGGAATCAGAGGCGGGGAATCATAGCTGGCGAATTAGAAGAGGGGAATCAGAGTTGGGGAATCAGAGGTGGGGAATCAGATATGGGGAAACAGAGGCGGGGATTCAGAGGCGGGGAAACAGAGGCGGGTAATCAGATATGGGGATTCAGAGGTGGGGATTCAGAGGTTGGGAATCAGAGGCAGGGAATCAGAGGCGGGGAATCAGAGGCAGGGAATCAGATGCGGGGAATCAGAGGCGGGGAAACAGAGCTGGGGAATCAGAGGCGGGGAATCAGAGTTGGGGAATCAGAGGCGTGGAATTAGATATGGGGAAACAGAGGCGGGGAATCAGAGGCGGGGAAACAGAGGCGGGGAATCAGATATGGGGAATCAGAGGTGGGGATTCAGAGGCAGGGAATCAGATGTGCAGAATCAGAGATGGGGAATCAAAGGCGGGGAATGAGATATGGGGAATCAGAGGCGGGGAATCAGAGGCGGGGATACAGAGGCGGGGAATCTGATATGGGGAATCAGAGGTGGCAAATCAAAGGCGGTGAATCAGAGATGGAGAATCAGACGCGGGGAATCAGAGGAAGGGAATAAAACACGGGGAATCAGAGGCGGGGAATCAGAGCTGGGGAATCAGAGGCGGGGAATCAGAGTTGGGGAAGCAGAGGCTGGGAATCAGAGGCGGGGAAACAGAGGCGGGGAATCAGATATGGGGAATCAGAGGTGGGGAATCAGAGGTGGGGAACTAGTGGTTGCGAATCTGAGGCAGGGAATCAGAGGCGGGGAATCAGAGGCGGGGAATCAGAGGCAGGGAATCGGATGTGCGGAATCAGAGATGGGGAATCAGAGGTGGGGAATCAGAGGTGGTGAATCAGAGAAGGGGAATCAGAGGCGGGGAATCAGAGGCAGGGAATCAGATATGGGGAAACAGAGGCGGGGAATCAGAGGCAGGGAAACAGAGGCGGGGAATCAGATATGGGGAATCAGAGGTGGGGAATCAGAGCTGGGGAATCAGAGGCGGGGAATCATAGTTGGGGAATCAGAGGCGGGGTATCAGATATAGGGAAACAGAGGCAGGGAATCAGAGGCGGGGAAACAGAGGCGGGGAATCAGATATGGGGAATCAGAGGTGGGGAATCAGAGGTGGGGAATTAGTGGTTGCGAATCTGAGGCAGGGAATCAGAGGCGGGGAATCAGAGGCGGGGAAACAGAGGCGGGGAATCAGAGGCAGGGAAACAGAGGCGGAGAATCAGATATGGGGAATCAGAGGTGGGGAATCAGAGCTGGGGAATCAGAGGCGGGGAATCATAGTTGGGTAATCAGAGGCGGGGAATCAGATATAGGGAAACAGAGGCGGGGAATAAAACACGGGGAATCAGAGGCGGGGAATCAGAGCTGGGGAATCAGAGGCGGGGAATCAGAGTTGGGGAAGCAGAGGCTGGGAATCAGAGGCGGGGAAACAGAGGCGGGGAATCAGAGGCAGGGAAACAGAGGCGTGGAATCAGATATTGGGAATCAGAGGTGGGGAATCAGAGCTGGGGAATCAGAGGCGGGGAAACAGAGGCGGGGAATCAGATATGGGGAATCAGAGGTGGGGAATCAGAGGTTGGCAATCAGAGGCAGGGAATCAAAGGCGGGGAATCAGAGGCAGGGAATCAGATGTGCGGAATCAGAGATGGGGAATCAGAAGCAGGGAATCAGATATGGGGAATCAGAGGCGGGGAATCAGAGGCGGGGAAAAAGAGGCGGGGAATCAGAGGCGGGGAAACAGAGGCGGTGAATCAGATATGGCGAATCAGAGGTGGCGAATCAGAGGTAGAGGATCAGAGATGGGTAAGCAGAGGTGGGGAATCAGATGTGATGAATTAGAGATGGGGAATCAGAGGCGGGGTATCAGAGGCGGCCAATCAGAGGCGGGGAAACAGAGGCGGGGAATCAGATATGGGGAATCAGAGGTGGGGAATCAGGGGCGGGGAATCAGTGGCAGGGAATCAGAGGCCGGGAATCAAAGGCGGGGAATCAGAGCTGGGGAATCAGAGGCGGGGAATCAGAGTTGGGGAATCAGAGGCGGGGAATCAGATATAGGGAAACAGAGGCGGGGAATCAGAGGCGGGTAATCAGAGGTGGGGTATCAGAGGCAGGGAATCAGAGAAGGGGAAGCAGAGGTGGGGAATCAGATGTGATGAATTCGAGATGGGGAATCAGAGGCGGGGTATCAGAGGTGCCAATCAGAGGCGGGGAAACAGAGGCGGGGAATCAGATATGGGGAAACAGAGGCGGGGAATCAGAGGCAGGGAAACAGAGGCGGGGAATCAGATATGGGGAATCAGAGGTGGGGAATTAGAGTTTGCGAATCAGAGGCAGGGAATCAGAGGCGGGGAATCAGAGGCGGGGAATCAGAGGCAGGGAATCGGAGGTGCGGAATCAGAGATGGGGAATCAGAGGTGGGGAATCAGAGGTGGTGAATCAGAGATGGGGAATCAGAGGCGGGGAATCAGAGGCAGGGAATCAGACACGGGGAATCAGAGGCGGGGAATCATAGCTGGCGAATCAGAGGAGGGGAATCAGAGGTGGGGAATCAGAGGCGGGGAATCAGATATGGGGAATCAGAGGTGTGGAATCAGAGGCGGGGAAACAGAGGCCGGGAATCAGATATGTTGTATCAGAGGTGTGGAATCAGAGGCGGGAAATCAGAGCTGGGGAATCAGAGGCGGGGAATCCGAGTTGGGGAATCAGAGTCCGGGAATCAGAGATGGGGAATCAGAGGCGGGGAATGAAATATGGGGAATCAGAGGCGGGGAATCAGAGGCGGGGAAACAGAGGCGGTGAATCAGATATGGGAAATCAGAGGTGGGGAATCAGAGGTAGAGAATCAGAGATGGGGAAGCAGAGGTGGGGAATCAGATGTGATTAATTAGAGATGGGGAATCAGAGGCGGGGTATCAGAGGCGGCCAATCAGAGGCGGGGAAACAGAGGCGGGGAATCAGATATGGGGAATCAGAGGTGGGGAATCAGTGTCAGGGATTCAGAGGCCGGGAATCAGATGCGGGGAATCAGAGCTGGGGAATCAGAGGCGGGGAATCAGAGTTGGGGAATCAGAGGAGGGGAATCAGATATGGGGAAACAGAGGCCGGGAATCAGAGGCAGGGAAACAGAGGCGGGGAATCAGATATGGGGAATCAGAGGTGGGGAATTAGTGGTTGCGAATCAGAGGCAATAGATGCAGCGAAAGAGATGGGCGAAACATAGTGTTTGGAAATTTTGTGTTGAAAATTAGTTACACAGAACAGATCAAACAGAGTTGTTGAAATTGAGGGAGGGAAAGAGAGGCACTGAAAGAGTGGAGGGGAAAGAGTGCAGGCAAAATAGAGGCGTAGAGACAGAGGTGGGGAATCAGATGCGGGGAATCAGAGGTGGGGAATCAGAGGCTGGGAATCAGAGGCGGGGAATCAGAGGGGGGAATCAGAGGTGGGGAATCAGAGGCAGGGAATCAGAGGCAGGGAATCAGAGGCGGGAAATCAGAGGCGGCGAATCTGAGGCGTGGAATCAGAGGTGGGGAAAGAGATGTGGGGAAACGTAGGCCAGGAAAGTTGCGCGGAAAGGGAGGCGGTGAATCAGAGGCGGGGAATCAGAGGCGGGGAATCAGAGGCGGGGAATCAGAGGCGTGGAATCAGAGGTGGGGAAAGAGATGTGGGGAAACAGGCGGGTAAACAGAAGCGGGTAAACATAGCTGCATCAATAGATGCAGCTAAAGAGATGGGCGAAACATAGTGGTTGGAACATTTGTGTTGAAAATTAGTTACACAGAACAGATCAAACAGAGTTGTTGAAATTGAGGGAGGGAAAGAGAGGCACTGAAAGAGTGGAGGGGAAAGAGTGCAGGCAAAATAGAGGCGTAGAGACAGAGGTGGGGAATCAGATGCGGGGAATCAGAGGCGGGGAATCAGAGGCAGGGAATCAGATGAAGGGAATCTAATGCAGGGAAACTGAGGCAGGGAATCTGAGGCAGGGAATCGAAGGCAGGGAATCTGAGGCACTGAATCAGTAAAAAGTTATCAGAGGCAGGTTATCAGAGGCGGAGAATCAGAGGTGGGGAATCAGAAGTGGGGAATCAGAGGTGGGGAATCAGAGGCGTGGAATCAGAGGCGGGGAATCAGAGGTGGGGAATCAGAAGTGGGGAATCAGAGGTGGGGAATCAGAGGCGGGGAATCAGAGGCGTGGAATCAGAGGCGGGCAATCAGAAGTGGGGAATCAGAGGCGGGGAATCAGAGGCGGGGTATCAGAGGCGGTGAATCAGATGCGGAGAATCAGAGGCGGGGAATCAGAGGCGGGGAATCAGAAGTGGGGAATCAGAGGTGGGGAATCAGAGGCGGGGAATCAGAGGCGGGCAATCAGATGCAGGGAATCAGAGGCAGGGAATCAGAGGCAGGGAACCAGACGCAGGGAATCAAATGAAGGGAATCTGATGCAGGGAATCTGAGGCAGGGAATCTGAGGCAGGGAATCTGTGGTGGGGAATCAGAGGCGGGAAAACAGGCGGTTAAACAGAGGCGGGTAAACATAGGCGGGGATTCAGAGGCGTGGAATCAGAGGCGGGAAATAAGAGGCGGGGAAAGATATGTGGGGAAAAGTAGGCCAGGAAAGTTGAGCGGAAAGGGAGGCATTGAATCAGAGGTGGGGAATCAGAGGCTGTGAATCAGAGGCGGGGAATCAGAGGCGGGGAATCAGAGGCAGGGAATCAGAAGCGGGGAATCAGAGGTTGGGAATCAGAGGCGGGGAATCAGAGGCGGAGAATCAGAGGCGGGCAATCAGATGCAGGGAATCAGAGGCAGGGAATCAGAGGCAGGGAATCAGAGGCAGGGAATCTGAGGCAGGGAATCTGAGGTGGGGAATCAGAGGCGGGGAAACAGGTGGGTAAACAGAGGCGGGTAAACATAGGCGGGGAATCAGAGGCGCGGAATCAGAGGTGGGGAATCAGAGGCAGGGAATCAGAGGCGGGGAATCAGAGGCGGGGAATCAGATGCGGGGAATCAGAGGTGGGGAATCAGAGGCGGGGTATCAGAGGAGGGGAATCAGAGGCGGGGAATCAGAGGCGGGGAATCAGAGGCGGGGAATCAGAGGCGGGGAATCAGAGGTGGGGAATCAGAAGTGGGGAATCAGAAGTGGGGAATCAGAGGTGGGATATCAGAGCCGGGGAATCTGAATCAGCGAATCAGAGGCGGGGCAATCAGAGGTGGGGAATCAGAGGCGGGGTATCAGAGGCGGGGAATCAGAGGAGGTGAATCAGAGGCGGGGAATCAGACGCTGGGAATCAGAGGCGGGGAATCAGAAGTGGGGAATCAGAGGTGGGGAATCAGAGGCGGGGAATCAGAGGCAGGTAATCAGAGGCGGGCAATCAGATGCAGGGAATCAGAGGCAGGGAATCAGAGGCAGGGAATCTGAGGCAGGGAATCTGAGGCAGGGAATCTGAGGTGGGCAATCAGAGGCAGGGAATCAGATGAAGGGAATCTAATGCAGGGAAACTGAGGCAGGGAATCTGAGGCAGGGAATCGGAGGCAGGGAATCTGAGGCAGGGAATCAGTAAAAAGTTATCAGAGGCAGGGTATCAGAGGCGGAGAATCAGAGGTTAGGAATCAGAAGTGGGGAATCAGAGGTGGGGAATCAGAGGCGGGGAATCAGAGGCAGGGAATCAGATGAAGGGAATCTAATGCAGGGAAACTGAGGCAGGGAATCTGAGGCAGGGAATCGGAGGCAGGGAATCTGAGGCAGGGAATCAGTAAAAAGTTATCAGAGGCAGGGTATCAGAGGCGGAGAATCAGAGGTGGGGAATCAGAAGTGGGGAATCAGAGGTGGGGAATCAGAGGCGTGGAATCAGAGGCGGGGAATCAGAGGTGGGGAATCAGAAGTGGGGAATCAGAGGTGGGGAATCAGAGGCGGGGAATCAGAGGTGTGGAATCAGAGGTGGGCAATCAGAAGTGGGGAATCAGAGGCGGGGAATCAGAGGCGGGGAATCAGAGGCGGTGAATCAGAGGCGGGGAATCAGAGGCGGGGAATCAGAGGCGGGGAATCAGAAGTGGGGAATCAGAGGTGGGGAATCAGAGGCGGGGAATCAGAGGCGGGCAATCAGATGCAGGGTATCAGAGGCAGGGAATCAGAGGCAGGGAACCAGACGCAGGGAATCAAATGAAGGGAATCTGATGCAGGGAATCTGAGGCAGGGAATCTGAGGCAGGGAATCTGTGGTGGGGAATCAGAGGCGGGAAAACAGGCGGTTAAACAGAGGCGGGTAAACATAGGCGGGGATTCAGAGGCGTGGAATCAGAGGCGGGAAATCAGAGGCGGGGAAAGATATGTGGGGAAAAGTAGGCCAGGAAAGTTGAGCGGAAAGGGAGGCATTGAATCAGAGGTGGGGAATCAGAGGCGGGGAATCAGAGGCGGGGAATCAGAGGCGGGGAATCAGAGGCAGGGAATCAGAAGCGGGGAATCAGAGGTTGGGAATCAGAGGCGGGGAATCAGAGGCGGAGAATCAGAGGCGGGCAATCAGATGCAGGGAATCAGAGGCAGGGAATCAAATGAAGGGAATCAGAGGCAGGGAATCTGAGGCAGGGAATCTGAGGTGGGGAATCAGAGGCGGGGAAACAGGTGGGTAAACAGAGGCGGGTAAACATAGGCGGGGAATCAGAGGCGCAAAATCAGAGGTGGGGAATCAGAGGCAGGGAATCAGAGGCGGGGAATCAGAGGCGGGGAATCAGATGCGGGGAATCAGAGGTGGGGAATCAGAGGCGGGGTATCAGAGGAGGGGAATCAGAGGCGGGGAATCAGAGGCGGGGAATCAGAGGCGGGGAATCAGAGGCGTGCAATCAGAGGCGGGGAATCAGAGGTGGGGAATCAGAAGTGGGGAATCAGAGGTGGGGAATCAGAGCCGGGGAATCAGAATCAGCGAATCAGAGGCGGGGCAATCAGAGGTGGGGAATCAGAGGCAGGGAATCAGAGGCGGGGAATCAGAGGAGGTGAATCAGAGGCGGGGAATCAGACGCGGGGAATCAGAGGCGGGGAATCAGAAGTGGGGAATCAGAGGTGGGGAATCAGAGGCGGGGAATCAGAGGCAGGTAATCAGAGGCGGGCAATCAGATGCAGGGAATCAGAGGCAGGGAATCAGAGGCAGGGAATCTGAGGCAGGGAATCTGAGGCAGGGAATCTGAGGTGGGCAATCAGAGGCGGGAAAACAGGCGGGTAAACAGAGGCGGGTAAACATAGGCGGGGAATCAGAGGCGGGGAATCAGAGGCGGGGAATCAGAGGCAGGGAATCAGAGTCGGGGAATCAGAGGCGGGGAATCAGAGGCGGGGAATCAGAGGCAGGGTATCAGAGGCGGGCAATCAGATGCAGGGAATCAGAGGCAGGGAATCAGAGGCAGGGAATCAGAGGCAGGGAACCTGAGATGGCGAATATGAGGTGGTGAATCAGAGGCGGGGAAACAGTCGGGTAAACAGAGGCGGGGAATCAGAGGCAGGGAATCAGCCGCGTGGAATCAGAGGCAGGGAATCAGATGAAGGGAATCTGATGCAGGGAATCTGAGGCAGGGTATCTGAGGCAGGGAATCTGTGGGAGGGAATCTGATGCGGGTTATCAGAAGGGGGAAATGAGATGTGGGAAACGAGATGCAGAAATGAGGCACGGAAATAGAGGCAGGGAAAGAGAGGCAGGGTATCAGAGGCGGGTAATCAGAGGCGTGGAATCAGAGGCGGGGAATCAGAGACACAGAAAGAGAGGCGTGGAATCAGAGGTGCAGAATCAGAGCCGGTGAATCTGAGCCGGGAAATCAGAAGCAGAGCAACAGAGGTGGTGAAACATGGGTGCGGAATCGGACACGGGGAATCAGAGGTGGGGACTCAGAGGCCGGGAATCAGAGGCAGGGAATCAGAGGCAGGTTATCAGAGGCAGGGAATCAGAGGTGGGAAATCAGAGGCGGGGAATCAGAGGCGGCGAATCAGAGGCGGGGAATCAGAGGCGGGGAATCAGAGGCGGAGAATCAGAGGCGGGCAATCAGATGCAGGAAATCAGAGGCAGGGAATCAGAGGCAGGGAATCAGAGGCAGGGAATTTGAGGCAGGGAATCAGAGGTGGGGAATCAGAGGCGGGGAATCAGAGGCAGGGAATCAGATGAAGGGAATCTGATGCAGGGAATCTGAGGCAGGGAATCTGAGGCAGGGAATCTGTGGCAGTGAATCTGATGCGGGTTATCAGAAGGGGGAAATGAGATGTGGGAAACGAGATGCAGAGAAAGAGGCACGGAAATAGAGGCAGGGAAAGACAGGCAGGGAATCAGAGGCGGGGAATCAGAGGTGGGGAATCAGAGGCTGGGAATCAGAGGCGGGGAATCAGAGGGGGGAATCAGAGGTGGGGAATCAGAGGCAGGGAATCAGAGGCAGGGAATCAGAGGCGGGAAATCAGAGGCGGCGAATCTGAGGCGTGGAATCAGAGGTGGGGAAAGAGATGTGGGGAAACAGGCGGGTAAACAGAAGCGGGTAAACATAGCTGCATAAATAGAGGCAGCGAAAGAGATGGGCGAAACATAGTGGTTGGAACTTGTGTGTTGAAAATTAGGTACACAGAACAGATCAAACAGAGTTGTTGAAATTGAGGGAGGGAAAGAGAGGCACAGAAAGAGTGGAGGGGAAAGAGTGCAGGCAAAATAGAGGCGTAGAGACAGAGGTGGCGAATCAGTGGCGGGGAATCAGAGGCGGGGAATCAGAGGCAGGGAATCAGATGAAGGGAATCTGATGCAGGGAATCTGAGGCAGGGAATCTGAGGCAGGGAATCGGAGGCAGGGAATCTGATGCGGGTTATCAGAAGGGGGAAATGAGATGTCGGAAACGAGATGCAGAGAAAGAGGCACGGAAATAGAGGCAGGGAAAGAGAGGCAGGGTATCAGAGGCAGGTAATCAGAGGCGTGGAATCAGAGGTGGGGAATCAGAGGCGGTGAATCAGAGGCGGGGAATCAGAGGCGGGGAATCAGAGGCGGGGAATCAGAAGTGGGGAATCAGAGGTGGGGAATCAGAGGCGTGGAATCAGAGGCGGGGAATCAGAGGCGGGCAATCAGATGCAGGGAATCAGAGGCAGGGAATCAGACGCAGGGAATCAAATGAAGGGAATCTGATGCAGGGAATCTGAGGCAGGGAATCTGAGGCAGGGAATCTGTGGTGGGGAATCAGAGGCGGGAAAACAGGCGGGTAAACAGAGGCGGGTAAACATAGGCGGGAAATCAGAGGCGTGGAATCAGAGGCGGGAAGTCAGAGGCGGGGAAAGATATGTGGGGAAAAGTAGGCCAGGAAAGTTGAGCGGAAAGGGAGGCAGTGAATCAGAGGTGGGGAATCAGAGGCGGGGAATCAGAGGCGGGGAATCAGAGGCGGGGAATCAGAGGCTTGGAATCAGAAGTGGGGAATCAGAGGTGGGGAATCAGAGGCGGGGAATCAGAGGCGGAGAATCAGAGGCGGGGAATCTGAGGCATGGAATCTGAGGTGGGGAATCAGAGGCGGGGAAACAGGTGGGTAAACAGAGGTGGGTAAAGATAGGCGGGGAATCAGAGGCGCGGAATCAGAGGCGGGGAATCAGAGGCAGGGAATCAGAGGTGGGGAATCAGAGGCGGGGAATCAGATGCGGGGAATCAGAGGTGGGGAATCAGAGGCGGGGTATCAGAGGAGGGGAATCAGAGGCGTGGAATAAGAGGCGGGGAATCAGAGGCGGGGAATCAGAGGCGTGGAATCAGAGGCGGGGAATCAGAGGCGGGGAATCAGAAGTGGGGAATCAGAGGTGGGGAATCAGAGGCGGGGAATCAGAATCAGCGAATCAGAGGCGGGGCAATCAGAGGTGGGGAATCAGAGGCGGGGAATCAGAGGCGGGGAATCAGAGGCGGTGAATCAGAGGCGGGGAATCAGACGCGGGGAATCAAAGGCGGGGAATCAGAAGTGGGGAATCAGAGGTGGGGAATCAGAGGCGGGGAATCAGAGGCAGGTAATCAGAGGCGGGCAATCAGATGCAGGGAATCAGAGGCAGGGAATCAGAGGCAGGGAATCTGAGGCAGGGAATCTGAGGCAGGGAATCTGAAGTGGGCAATCAGAGGCGGGAAAACAGGCGGGTAAACAGAGGCGGGTAAACATAGGTGGGGAATCAGAGGCGGGGAATCAGAGGCGGGGAATCAGAGTCGGGGAATCAGAGGCGGGGAATCTGAGGCGGGGAATCAGATGCAGGGAATCAGAGGCGGGGAATCAGAGGCGGGGTATCAGAGGCGGGGAATCAGAGGCGCGGAATCAGAGGCGGGGAATCAGAGGCGTGGAATCACAGACGGGGAATCAGAGGCGGGGAATCAGATGCAGGGAATCAGAGGCGGGGAATCAGAGGCAGGGAATCAGATGAAGGGAATCTGATGCAGGGAATCTGAGGCAGGGAATCTGAGGCAGGGAATCTGTGGCAGGGAATCTGATGCGGGTTATCAGAAGGGGGAAATGAGATGTGGGAAACGAGATGCAGAGAAAGAGGCACGGAAATAGAGGCAGGGAAAGAGAGGCAGGGTATCAGAGGCGGGTAATCAGAGGCGTGGAATCAGAGGCGGGGAATCAGAGGCGGGAAATCAGAGAGGGGAATCAGAGGTGGGGAATCAGAGGCGGGGAATCAGAGGCAGGGAATCAGAGGCAGGAAATCAGAGGCGGCGAATCTGAGGCGTGGAATCAGAGGTGGGGAAAGAGATGTGGGGAAACGTAGGCCAGGAAAGTTGCTCGGAAAGGGAGGCGGTGAATCAGAGGCGGGGAATCAGAGGCGGGGAATCAGAGGCGGGGAATCAGATGCGTGGAATCAGAGGTGGGGAAAGAGATGTGGGGAAACAGGCGGGTAAACAGAAGCGGGTAAACATAGCTGCATCAATAGATGCAGCGAAAGAGATGGGCGAAACATAGTGGTTGGAACTTTTGTGTTGAAAATTAGTTACACAGAACAGATCAAACAGAGTTGTTGAAATTGAGGGAGGGAAAGAGAGGCACTGAAAGAGTGGAGGGGAAAGAGTGCAGGCAAAATAGAGGCGTAGAGACAGAGGTGGGGAATCAGATGCGGGGAATCAGAGGCGGGGAATCAGAGGCAGGGAATCAGATGAAGGGAATCTAATGCAGGGAAACTGAGGCAGGGAATCTGAGGCAGGGAATCGGAGGCAGGGAATCTGAGGATGGGAATCAGTAAAAAGTTATCAGAGGCAGGGTATCAGAGGCGGAGAATCAGAGGTGGGGAATCAGAAGTGGGGAATCAGAGGTGGGGAATCAGAGGCGTGGAATCAGAGGCGGGGAATCAGAGGTGGGGAATCAGAAGTGGGGAATCAGAGGTGGGGAATCAGAGGCGGGGTATCAGAGGCGTGGAATCAGAGGCGGGCAATCAGAAGTGGGGAATCAGAGGCGGGGAATCAGAGGCGGGGAATCAGAGGCGGTGAATCAGATGCGGGGAATCAGAGGCGGGGAATCAGAGGCGGGGAATCAGAAGTGGGGAATCAGAGGTGGGGAATCAGAGGCGGGGAATCAGAGGCGGGCAATCAGATGCAGGGAATCAGAGGCAGGGAATCAGAGGCAGGGAACCAGACGCAGGGAATCAAATGAAGGGAATCTGATGCAGGGAATCTGAGGCAGGGAATCTGAGGCAGGGAATCTGTGGTGGGGAATCAGAGGCGGGAAAACAGGCGGTTAAACAGAGGCGGGTAAACATAGGCGGGGATTCAGAGGCGTGGAATCAGAGGCGGGAAATCAGAGGCGGGGAAAGATATGTGGGGAAAAGTAGGACAAGAAAGTTGAGCGGAAAGGGAGGCATTGAATCAGAGGTGGGGAATCAGAGGCGGGGAATCAGAGGCGGGGAATCAGAGGCGGGGAATCAGAGGCAGGGAATCAGAAGCGGGGAATCAGAGGTTGGGAATCAGAGGCGGGGAATCAGAGGCGGAGAATCAGAGGCGGGCAATCAGATGCAGGGAATCAGAGGCAGGGAATCAGAGGCAGGGAATCAGAGGCAGGGAATCTGAGGCAGGGAATCTGAGGTGGGGATTCAGAGGCGGGGAAACAGGTGGGTAAACAGAGGCGGGTAAACATAGGCGTGGAATCAGAGGCGGGGAATCAGAGACACAGAAAGAGAGGCGTGGAATCAGAGGTGCAGAATCAGAGCCGGTGAATCTGAGCCGGGAAATCAGAAGCAGAGCAACAGAGGTGGTGAAACAGGGGTGCGGAATCGGACACGGGGAATCAGAGGTGGGGACTCAGAGGCCGGGAATCAGAGGCAGGGAATCAGAGGCAGGTTATCAGAGGCAGGGAATCAGAGGTGGGAAATCAGAGGCGGGGAATCAGAGGCGGCGAATCAGAGGCGGGGAATCAGAGGCGGGGAATCAGAGGCGGAGAATAAGAGGCGGGCAATCAGATGCAGGAAATCAGAGGCAGGGAATCAGAGGCAGGGAATCAGAGGCAGGGAATCTGAGGCAGGGAATCAGAGGTGGGGAATCAGAGGCGGGGAATCAGAGGCAGGGAATCAGATGAAGGGAATCTGATGCAGGGAATCTGAGGCAGGGAATCTGAGGCAGGGTATCTGTGGCAGGGAATCTGATGCTGGTTATCAGAAGGGGGAAATGAGATGTGGGAAACGAGATGCAGAGAAAGAGGCACGGAAATAGTGGCAGGGAATGACAGGCAGGGAATCAGAGGCGGGGAATCAGAGGTGGGGAATCAGAGGCTGGGAATCAGAGGCGGGGAATCAGAGGGGGGAATCAGAGGTGGGGAATCAGAGGCAGGGAATCAGAGGCAGGGAATCAGAGGCGGGAAATCAGAGGCGGCGAATCTGAGGCGTGGAATCAGAGGTGGGGAAAGAGATGTGGGGAAACGTAGGCCAGGAAAGTTGTGCGGAAAGGGAGGCTGTGAATCAGAGGCGGGGAATCAGAGGCGGGGAATCAGAGGCGTGGAATCAGAGGTGGGGAAAGAGATGTGGGGAAACAGGCGGGTAAACAGAAGCGGGTAAACATAGCTGCATAAATAGAGGCAGCGAAAGAGATGGGCGAAACATAGTGGTTGGAACTTGTGTGTTGAAAATTAGGTACACAGAACAGATCAAACAGAGTTGTTGAAATTGAGGGAGGGAAAGAGAGGCACAGAAAGAGTGGAGGGGAAAGAGTGCAGGCAAAATAGAGGCGTAGAGACAGAGGTGGCGAATCAGTGGCGGGGAATCAGAGGCGGGGAATCAGAGGCAGGGAATCAGATGAAGGGAATCTGATGCAGGGAATCTGAGGCAGGGAATCTGAGGCAGGGAATCGGAGGCAGGGAATCTGATGCGGGTTATCAGAAGGGGGAAATGAGATGTCGGAAACGAGATGCAGAGAAAGAGGCACGGAAATAGAGGCAGGGAAAGAGAGGCAGGGTATCAGAGGCAGGTAATCAGAGGCGTGGAATCAGAGGTGGGGAATCAGAGGCGGGGAATCAGAGGCGGGGAATCAGAAGTGGGGAATCAGAGGTGGGGAATCAGAGGCGGGGAATCAGAGGCGGGGAATCAGAGGCGGGCAATCAGATGCAGGGAATCAGAGGCAGGGAATCAAATGAAGGGAATCAGAGGCAGGGAATCTGAGGCAGGGAATCTGAGGTGGGGAATCAGAGGCGGGGAAACAGGTGGGTAAACAGAGGCGGGTAAACATAGGCGGGGAATCAGAGGCGCAAAATCAGAGGTGGGGAATCAGAGGCAGGGAATCAGAGGCAGGGAATCAGAGGCGGGGAATCAGATGCGGGGAATCAGAGGTGGGGAATCAGAGGCGGGGTATCAGAGGAGGGGAATCAGAGGCGGGGAATCAGAGGCGGGGAATCAGAGGCGGGGAATCAGAGGCGTGCAATCAGAGGCGGGGAATCAGAGGTGGGGAATCAGAAGTGGGGAATCAGAGGTGGGGAATCAGAGCCGGGGAATCAGAATCAGCGAATCAGAGGCGGGGCAATCAGAGGTGGGGAATCAGAGGCGGGGAATCAGAGGCGGGGAATCAGAGGAGGTGAATCAGAGGCGGGGAATCAGACGCGGGGAATCAGAGGCGGGGAATCAGAAGTGGGGAATCAGAGGTGGGGAATCAGAGGCGGGGAATCAGAGGCAGGTAATCAGAGGCGGGCAATCAGATGCAGGGAATCAGAGGCAGGGAATCAGAGGTGGGGAATCTGAGGCAGGGAATCTGAGGCAGGGAATCTGAGGTGGGCAATCAGAGGCGGGAAAACAGGCGGGTAAACAGAGGCGGGTAAACATAGGCGGGGAATCAGAGGCGGGGAATCAGAGGCGGGGAATCAGAGGCAGGGAATCAGAGTCGGGGAATCAGAGGCGGGGAATCTGAGGCGGGGAATCAGATGCAGGGAATCAGAGGCGGGGAATCAGAGGTGGGGTATCAGAGGCGGGGAATCAGAGGCGCGGAATCAGAGGCGGAGAATCAGAGGCGTGGAATCAGAGACGGGGAATCAGAGGCGGGGAATCAGAAGTGGGGAATCAGAGGTGGGAAATCAGAGGCTGGGAATCAGAGGCGGGGAATCAGAGGCGGGGAATCAGAGGCAGGGTATCAGAGGCGGGCAATCAGATGCAGGGAATCAGAGGCAGGGAATCAGAGGCAGGGAATCAGAGGCAGGGAACCTGAGATGGCGAATATGAGGTGGTGAATCAGAGGCGGGGAAACAGTCGGGTAAACAGAGGCGGGGAATCAGAGGCAGAGAATCAGCCGCGTGGAATCAGAGGCAGGGAATCAGATGAAGGGAATCTGATGCAGGGAATCTGAGGCAGGGTATCTGAGGCAGGGAATCTGTGGCAGGGAATCTGATGCCGGTTATCAGAAGGGGGAAATGAGATGTGGGAAACGAGATGCAGAAAAGAGGCACGGAAATAGAGGCAGGGAAAGAGAGGCAGGGTATCAGAGGCGGGTAATCAGAGGCGTGGAATCAGAGGCGGGGAATCAGAGACACAGAAAGAGAGGCGTGGAATCAGAGGTGCAGAATCAGAGCCGGTGAATCTGAGCCGGGAAATCAGAAGCAGAGCAACAGAGGTGGTGAAACATGGGTGCGGAATCGGACACGGGGAATCAGAGGTGGGGACTCAGAGGCCGGGAATCAGAGGCAGGGAATCAGAGGCAGGTTATCAGAGGCAGGGAATCAGAGGTGGGAAATCAGAGGCGGGGAATCAGAGGCGGCGAATCAGAGGCGGGGAATCAGAGGCGGGGAATCAGAGGCGGAGAATCAGAGGCGGGCAATCAGATGCAGGAAATCAGAGGCAGGGAATCAGAGGCAGGGAATCAGAGGCAGGGAATTTGAGGCAGGGAATCAGAGGTGGGGAATCAGAGGCGGGGAATCAGAGGCAGGGAATCAGATGAAGGGAATCTGATGCAGGGAATCTGAGGCAGGGAATCTGAGGCAGGGAATCTGTGGCAGTGAATCTGATGCGGGTTATCAGAAGGGGGAAATGAGATGTGGGAAACGAGATGCAGAGAAAGAGGCACGGAAATAGAGGCAGGGAAAGACAGGCAGGGAATCAGAGGCGGGGAATCAGAGGTGGGGAATAAGAGGCTGGGAATCAGAGGCGGGGAATCAGAGGGGGGAATCAGAGGTGGGGAATCAGAGGCAGGGAATCAGAGGCAGGGAATCAGAGGCGGGAAATCAGAGGCGGCGAATCTGAGGCGTGGAATCAGAGGTGGGGAAAGAGATGTGGGGAAACGTAGGCCAGGAAAGTTGTGCGGAAAGGGAGGCGGTGAATCAGAGGCGGGGAATCAGAGGCGGGGAATCAGAGGCGGGGAATCAGAGGCGTGGAATCAGAGGTGGGGAAAGAGATGTGGGGAAACAGGCGGGTAAACAGAAGCGGGTAAACATAGCTGCATAAATAGAGGCAGCGAAAGAGATGGGCGAAACATAGTGGTTGGAACTTGTGTGTTGAAAATTAGGTGCACAGAACAGATCAAACAGAGTTGTTGAAATTGAGGGAGGGAAAGAGAGGCACAGAAAGAGTGGAGGGGAAAGAGTGTAGGCAAAATAGAGGCGTAGAGACAGAGGTGGCGAATCAGTGGCGGGGAATCAGAGGCGGGGAATCAGAGGCAGGGAATCAGATGAAGGGAATCTGATGCAGGGAATCTGAGGCAGGGAATCTGAGGCAGGGAATCGGAGGCAGGGAATCTGATGCGGGTTATCAGAAGGGGGAAATGAGATGTCGGAAACGAGATGCAGAGAAAGAGGCACGGAAATAGAGGCAGGGAAAGAGAGGCAGGGTATCAGAGGCAGGTAATCAGAGGCGTGGAATCAGAGGTGGGGAATCAGAGGCGGTGAATCAGAGGCGGGGAATCAGAGGCGGGGAATCAGAGGCGGGGAATCAGAAGTGGGGAATCAGAGGTGGGGAATCAGAGGCGGGGAATCAGAGGCGGGGAATCAGAGGCGGGCAATCAGATGCAGGGAATCAGAGGCAGGGAATCAGACGCAGGGAATCAAATGAAGGGAATCTGATGCAGGGAATCTGAGGCAGGGAATCTGAGGCAGGGAATCTGTGGTGGGGAATCAGAGGCGGGAAAACAGGCGGGTAAACAGAGGCGGGGAATCAGAGGCAGAGAATCAGCCGCGTGGAATCAGAGGCAGGGAATCAGATGAAGGGAATCTGATGCAGGGAATCTGAGGCAGGGTATCTGAGGCAGGGAATCTGTGGCAGGGAATCTGATGCCGGTTATCAGAAGGGGGAAATGAGATGTGGGAAACGAGATGCAGAAAAGAGGCACGGAAATAGAGGCAGGGAAAGAGAGGCAGGGTATCAGAGGCGGGTAATCAGAGGCGTGGAATCAGAGGCGGGGAATCAGAGACACAGAAAGAGAGGCGTGGAATCAGAGGTGCAGAATCAGAGCCGGTGAATCTGAGCCGGGAAATCAGAAGCAGAGCAACAGAGGTGGTGAAACATGGGTGCGGAATCGGACACGGGGAATCAGAGGTGGGGACTCAGAGGCCGGGAATCAGAGGCAGGGAATCAGAGGCAGGTTATCAGAGGCAGGGAATCAGAGGTGGGAAATCAGAGGCGGGGAATCAGAGGCGGCGAATCAGAGGCGGGGAATCAGAGGCGGGGAATCAGAGGCGGAGAATCAGAGGCGGGCAATCAGATGCAGGAAATCAGAGGCAGGGAATCAGAGGCAGGGAATCAGAGGCAGGGAATTTGAGGCAGGGAATCAGAGGTGGGGAATCAGAGGCGGGGAATCAGAGGCAGGGAATCAGATGAAGGGAATCTGATGCAGGGAATCTGAGGCAGGGAATCTGAGGCAGGGAATCTGTGGCAGTGAATCTGATGCGGGTTATCAGAAGGGGGAAATGAGATGTGGGAAACGAGATGCAGAGAAAGAGGCACGGAAATAGAGGCAGGGAAAGACAGGCAGGGAATCAGAGGCGGGGAATCAGAGGTGGGGAATAAGAGGCTGGGAATCAGAGGCGGGGAATCAGAGGGGGGAATCAGAGGTGGGGAATCAGAGGCAGGGAATCAGAGGCAGGGAATCAGAGGCGGGAAATCAGAGGCGGCGAATCTGAGGCGTGGAATCAGAGGTGGGGAAAGAGATGTGGGGAAACGTAGGCCAGGAAAGTTGTGCGGAAAGGGAGGCGGTGAATCAGAGGCGGGGAATCAGAGGCGGGGAATCAGAGGCGGGGAATCAGAGGCGTGGAATCAGAGGTGGGGAAAGAGATGTGGGGAAACAGGCGGGTAAACAGAAGCGGGTAAACATAGCTGCATAAATAGAGGCAGCGAAAGAGATGGGCGAAACATAGTGGTTGGAACTTGTGTGTTGAAAATTAGGTGCACAGAACAGATCAAACAGAGTTGTTGAAATTGAGGGAGGGAAAGAGAGGCACAGAAAGAGTGGAGGGGAAAGAGTGTAGGCAAAATAGAGGCGTAGAGACAGAGGTGGCGAATCAGTGGCGGGGAATCAGAGGCGGGGAATCAGAGGCAGGGAATCAGATGAAGGGAATCTGATGCAGGGAATCTGAGGCAGGGAATCTGAGGCAGGGAATCGGAGGCAGGGAATCTGATGCGGGTTATCAGAAGGGGGAAATGAGATGTCGGAAACGAGATGCAGAGAAAGAGGCACGGAAATAGAGGCAGGGAAAGAGAGGCAGGGTATCAGAGGCAGGTAATCAGAGGCGTGGAATCAGAGGTGGGGAATCAGAGGCGGGGAATGAGATATGGGGAATCAGAGGCGGGGAATCAGAGGCGGGGAATCAGAAGTGGGGAATCAGAGGTGGGGAATCAGAGGCGGGGAATCAGAGGCGGGGAATCAGAGGCGGGCAATCAGATGCAGGGAATCAGAGGCAGGGAATCAGACGCAGGGAATCAAATGAAGGGAATCTGATGCAGGGAATCTGAGGCAGGGAATCTGAGGCAGGGAATCTGTGGTGGGGAATCAGAGGCGGGAAAACAGGCGGGTAAACAGAGGCGGGTAAACATAGGCGGGGAATCAGAGGCGTGGAATCAGAGACGGGAAATCAGAGGCGGGGAAAGATATGTGGGGAAAAGTAGGCCAGGAAAGTTGAGCGGAAAGGGAGGCAGTGAATCAGAGGTGCGGAATCAGAGGCGGGGAATCAGAGGCGGGGAATCAGAGGCGGGGAATCAGAGGCTTGGAATCAGAGGTGGGGAATAAGAGGTGGGGAATCAGAGGCGGGGAATCAGAGGCGGAGAATCAGAGGCGGGGAATCTGAGGCATGGAATCTGAGGTGGGGAATCAGAGGCGGGGAAACAGGTGGGTAAACAGAGGTGGGTAAAGATAGGCGGGGAATCAGAGGCGCGGAATCAGAGGCGGGGAATCAGAGGCAGGGAATCAGAGGTGGGGAATCAGAGGCAGGGAATCAGAGGCGGGGAATCAGAGGCGGTGAATCAGAGGCGGGGAATCAGACGCGAGGAATCAAAGGCGGGGAATCAGAAGTGGGGAATCAGAGGTGGGGAATCAGAGGCGTGGAATCAGAGGCAGGTAATCAGAGGCGGGCAATCAGATGCAGGGAATCAGAGGAAGGGAATCAGAGGCAGGGAATCTGAGGCAGGGAATCTGAGGCAGGGAATCTGAAGTGGGCAATCAGAGGTGGGAAAACAGGCGGGTAAACAGAGGCGGGTAAACATAGGTGGGGAATCAGAGGCGGGGAATCAGAGAAGGGGAATCAGAGGCGGGGAATCAGAGGCGGGGAATCTGAGGCGGGGAATCAGATGCAGGGAATCAGAGGCGGGGAATCAGAGGCGGGGTATCAGAGGCGGGGAATCAGAGGCGCGGAATCAGAGGCGGGGAATCAGAGGCGTGGAATCACAGACGGGGAATCAGAGGCGGGGAATCAGATGCAGGGAATCAGAGGCGGGGAATCAGAGGCAGGGAATCAGATGAAGGGAATCTGATGCAGGGAATCTGAGGCAGGGAATCTGAGGCAGGGAATCTGTGGCAGGGAATCTGATGCGGGTTATCAGAAGGGGGAAATGAGATGTGGGAAACGAGATGCAGAGATAGAGGCACGGAAATAGAGGCAGGGAAAGAGAGGCAGGGTATCAGAGGCGGGTAATCAGAGGCGTGGAATCAGAGGTGGGGAATCAGAAGTGGGGAATCAGAGGTGGGGAATCAGAGCCGGGGAATCTGAATCAGCGAATCAGAGGCGGGGCAATCAGAGGTGGGGAATCAGAGGCGGGGAATCAGAGGCGGGGAATCAGAGGAGGTGAATCAGAGGCGGGGAATCAGACGCTGGGAATCAGAGGCGGGGAATCAGAAGTGGGGAATCAGAGGTGGGGAATCAGAGGCGGGGAATCAGAGGCAGGTAATCAGAGGCGGGCAATCAGATGCAGGGAATCAGAGGCAGGGAATCAGAGGCAGGGAATCTGAGGCAGGGAATCTGAGGCAGGGAATCTGAGGTGGGCAATCAGAGGCAGGGAATCAGATGAAGGGAATCTAATGCAGGGAAACTGAGGCAGGGAATCTGAGGCAGGGAATCGGAGGCAGGGAATCTGAGGCAGGGAATCAGTAAAAAGTTATCAGAGGCAGGGTATCAGAGGCGGAGAATCAGAGGTGGGGAATCAGAAGTGGGGAATCAGAGGTGGGGAATCAGAGGCGGGGAATCAGAGGCAGGGAATCAGATGAAGGGAATCTAATGCAGGGAAACTGAGGCAGGGAATCTGAGGCAGGGAATCGGAGGCAGGGAATCTGAGGCAGGGAATCAGTAAAAAGTTATCAGAGGCAGGGTATCAGAGGCGGAGAATCAGAGGTGGGGAATCAGAAGTGGGGAATCAGAGGTGGGGAATCAGAGGCGTGGAATCAGAGGCGGGGAATCAGAGGTGGGGAATCAGAAGTGGGGAATCAGAGGTGGGGAATCAGAGGCGGGGAATCAGAGGTGTGGAATCAGAGGTGGGCAATCAGAAGTGGGGAATCAGAGGCGGGGAATCAGAGGCGGGGAATCAGAGGCGGTGAATCAGAGGCGGGGAATCAGAGGCGGGGAATCAGAGGCGGGGAATCAGAAGTGGGGAATCAGAGGTGGGGAATCAGAGGCGGGGAATCAGAGGCGGGCAATCAGATGCAGGGAATCAGAGGCAGGGAATCAGAGGCAGGGAACCAGACGCAGGGAATCAAATGAAGGGAATCTGATGCAGGGAATCTGAGGCAGGGAATCTGAGGCAGGGAATCTGTGGTGGGGAATCAGAGGCGGGAAAACAGGCGGTTAAACAGAGGCGGGTAAACATAGGCGGGGATTCAGAGGCGTGGAATCAGAGGCGGAAAATCAGAGGCGGGGAAAGATATGTGGGGAAAAGTAGGCCAGGAAAGTTGAGCGGAAAGGGAGGCATTGAATCAGAGGTGGGGAATCAGAGGCGGGGAATCAGAGGCGGGGAATCAGAGGCGGGGAATCAGAGGCAGGGAATCAGAAGCGGGGAATCAGAGGTTGGGAATCAGAGGCGGGGAATCAGAGGCGGAGAATCAGAGGCGGGCAATCAGATGCAGGGAATCAGAGGCAGGGAATCAAATGAAGGGAATCAGAGGCAGGGAATCTGAGGCAGGGAATCTGAGGTGGGGAATCAGAGGCGGGGAAACAGGTGGGTAAACAGAGGCGGGTAAACATAGGCGGGGAATCAGAGGCGCAAAATCAGAGGTGGGGAATCAGAGGCAGGGAATCAGAGGCGGGGAATCAGAGGCGGGGAATCAGATGCGGGGAATCAGAGGTGGGGAATCAGAGGCGGGGTATCAGAGGAGGGGAATCAGAGGCGGGGAATCAGAGGCGGGGAATCAGAGGCGGGGAATCAGAGGCGTGCAATCAGAGGCGGGGAATCAGAGGTGGGGAATCAGAAGTGGGGAATCAGAGGTGGGGAATCAGAGCCGGGGAATCAGAATCAGCGAATCAGAGGCGGGGCAATCAGAGGTGGGGAATCAGAGGCGGGGAATCAGAGGCGGGGAATCAGAGGAGGTGAATCAGAGGCGGGGAATCAGACGCGGGGAATCAGAGGCGGGGAATCAGAAGTGGGGAATCAGAGGTGGGGAATCAGAGGCGGGGAATCAGAGGCAGGTAATCAGAGGCGGGCAATCAGATGCAGGGAATCAGAGGCAGGGAATCAGAGGCAGGGAATCTGAGGCAGGGAATCTGAGGCAGG
Source organism: Narcine bancroftii (assembly GCF_036971445.1). Lineage (NCBI taxonomy): Eukaryota > Metazoa > Chordata > Chondrichthyes > Torpediniformes > Narcinidae > Narcine > Narcine bancroftii. Next base: position 104,924,206 of record NC_091474.1, on the reverse strand, counting down.
GAATCTGAGGTGGGCAATCAGAGGCGGGAAAACCGGCGGGTAAACAGAGGCGGGTAAACATAGGCGGGGAATCAGAGGCGGGGAATCAGAGGCGGGGAATCAGAGGCAGGGAATCAGAGTCGGGGAATCAGAGGCGGGGAATCTGAGGCGGGGAATCAGATGCAGGGAATCAGAGGCGGGGAATCAGAGGCGGGGTATCAGAGGCGGGGAATCAGAGGCGCGGAATCAGAGGCGGGGAATCAGAGGCGTGGAATCAGAGACGGGGAATCAGAGGCGGGGAATCAGAAGTGGGGAATCAGAGGTGGGAAATCAGAGGCTGGGAATCAGAGGCGGGGAATCAGAGGCGGGGAATCAGAGGCAGGGTATCAGAGGCGGGCAATCAGATGCAGGGAATCAGAGGCAGGGAATCAGAGGCAGGGAATCAGAGGCAGGGAACCTGAGATGGCGAATATGAGGTGGTGAATCAGAGGCGAGGAAACAGTCGGGTAAACAGAGGCGGGGAATCAGAGGCAGGGAATCAGCCGCGTGGAATCAGAGGCAGGGAATCAGATGAAGGGAATCTGATGCAGGGAATCTGAGGCAGTGTATCTGAGGCAGGGAATCTGTGGCAGGGAATCTGATGCGGGTTATCAGAAGGGGGAAATGAGATGTGGGAAACGAGATGCAGAAAAGAGGCACGGAAATAGAGGCAGGGAAAGAGAGGAAGGGTATCAGAGGCGGGTAATCAGAGGCGTGGAATCAGAGGCGGGGAATCAGAGACACAGAAAGAGAGGCGTGGAATCAGAGGTGCAGAATCAGAGCCGGTGAATCTGAGCCGGGAAATCAGAAGCAGAGCAACAGAGGTGGTGAAACATGGGTGCGGAATCGGACACGGGGAATCAGAGGTGGGGACTCAGAGGCCGGGAATCAGAGGCAGGGAATCAGAGGCAGGTTATCAGAGGCAGGGAATCAGAGGTGGGAAATCAGAGGCGGGGAATCAGAGGCGGCGAATCAGAGGCGGGGAATCAGAGGCGGGGAATCAGAGGCGGAGAATCAGAGGCGGGCAATCAGATGCAGGAAATCAGAGGCAGGGAATCAGAGGCAGGGAATCAGAGGCAGGGAATTTGAGGCAGGGAATCAGAGGTGGGGAATCAGAGGCGGGGAATCAGAGGCAGGGAATCAGATGAAGGGAATCTGATGCAGGGAATCTGAGGCAGGGAATCTGAGGCAGGGAATCTGTGGCAGTGAATCTGATGCGGGTTATCAGAAGGGGGAAATGAGATGTGGGAAACGAGATGCAGAGAAAGAGGCACGGAAATAGAGGCAGGGAAAGACAGGCAGGGAATCAGAGGCGGGGAATCAGAGGTGGGGAATCAGAGGCTGGGAATCAGAGGCGGGGAATCAGAGGGGGGAATCAGAGGTGGGGAATCAGAGGCAGGGAATCAGAGGCAGGGAATCAGAGGCGGGAAATCAGAGGCGGCGAATCTGAGGCGTGGAATCAGAGGTGGGGAAAGAGATGTGGGGAAACGTAGGCCAGGAAAGTTGTGCGGAAAGGGAGGCGGTGAATCAGAGGCGGGGAATCAGAGGCGGGGAATCAGAGGCGGGGAATCAGAGGCGTGGAATCAGAGGTGGGGAAAGAGATGTGGGGAAACAGGCGGGTAAACAGAAGCGGGTAAACATAGCTGCATAAATAGAGGCAGCGAAAGAGATGGGCGAAACATAGTGGTTGGAACTTGTGTGTTGAAAATTAGGTGCACAGAACAGATCAAACAGAGTTGTTGAAATTGAGGGAGGGAAAGAGAGGCACAGAAAGAGTGGAGGGGAAAGAGTGCAGGCAAAATAGAGGCGTAGAGACAGAGGTGGCGAATCAGTGGCGGGGAATCAGAGGCAGGTAATCAGAGGCGGGCAATCAGATGCAGGGAATCAGAGGCAGGGAATCAGAGGCAGGGAATCTGAGGCAGGGAATCTGAGGCAGGGAATCTGAGGTGGGCAATCAGAGGCGGGAAAACAGGCGGGTAAACAGAGGCGGGTAAACATAGGCGGGGAATCAGAGGCGGGGAATCAGAGGCGGGGAATCAGAGGCAGGGAATCAGAGTCGGGGAATCAGAGGCGGGGAATCTGAGGCGGGGAATCAGATGCAGGGAATCAGAGGCGGGGAATCAGAGGCGGGGTATCAGAGGCGGGGAATCAGAGGCGCGGAATCAGAGGCGGGGAATCAGAGGCGTGGAATCAGAGACGGGGAATCAGAGGCGGGGAATCAGAAGTGGGGAATCAGAGGTGGGAAATCAGAGGCTGGGAATCAGAGGCGGGGAATCAGAGGCGGGGAATCAGAGGCAGGGTATCAGAGGCGGGCAATCAGATGCAGGGAATCAGAGGCAGGGAATCAGAGGCAGGGAATCAGAGGCAGGGAACCTGAGATGGCGAATATGAGGTGGTGAATCAGAGGCGGGGAAACAGTCGGGTAAACAGAGGCGGGGAATCAGAGGCAGGGAATCAGCCGCGTGGAATCAGAGGCAGGGAATCAGATGAAGGGAATCTGATGCAGGGAATCTGAGGCAGGGTATCTGAGGCAGGGAATCTGTGGCAGGGAATCTGATGCGGGTTATCAGAAGGGGGAAATGAGATGTGGGAAACGAGATGCAGAAAAGAGGCACGGAAATAGAGGCAGGGAAAGAGAGGCAGGGTATCAGAGGCGGGTAATCAGAGGCGTGGAATCAGAGGCGGGGAATCAGAGACACAGAAAGAGAGGCGTGGAATCAGAGGTGCAGAATCAGAGCCGGTGAATCTGAGCCGGGAAATCAGAAGCAGTGCAACAGAGGTGGTGAAACATGGGTGCGGAATCGGACACGGGGAATCAGAGGTGGGGACTCAGAGGCCGGGAATCAGAGGCAGGGAATCAGAGGCAGGTTATCAGAGGCAGCGAATCAGAGGTGGGAAATCAGAGGCGGGGAATCAGAGGCGGCGAATCAGAGGCGGGGAATCAGAGGCGGGGAATCAGAGGCGGAGAATCAGAGGCGGGCAATCAGATGCAGGAAATCAGAGGCAGGGAATCAGAGGCAGGGAATCAGAGGCAGGGAATTTGAGGCAGGGAATCAGAGGTGGGGAATCAGAGGCGGGGAATCAGAGGCAGGGAATCAGATGAAGGGAATCTGATGCAGGGAATCTGAGGCAGGGAATCTGAGGCAGGGAATCTGTGGCAGTGAATCTGATGCGGGTTATCAGAAGGGGGAAATGAGATGTGGGAAACGAGATGCAGAGAAAGAGGCACGGAAATAGAGGCAGGGAAAGACAGGCAGGGAATCAGAGGCGGGGAATCAGAGGTGGGGAATCAGAGGCTGGGAATCAGAGGCGGGGAATCAGAGGGGGGAATCAGAGGTGGGGAATCAGAGGCAGGGAATCAGAGGCAGGGAATCAGAGGCGGGAAATCAGAGGCGGCGAATCTGAGGCGTGGAATCAGAGGTGGGGAAAGAGATGTGGGGAAACGTAGGCCAGGAAAGTTGTGCGGAAAGGGAGGCGGTGAATCAGAGGCGGGGAATCAGAGGCGGGGAATCAGAGGCGGGGAATCAGAATCAGCGAATCAGAGGCGGGGCAATCAGAGGTGGGGAATCAGATGAAGGGAATCTGATGCAGGGAATCTGAGGCAGGGAATCTGAGGCAGGGAATCGGAGGCAGGGAATCTGATGCGGGTTATCAGAAGGGGGAAATGAGATGTCGGAAACGAGATGCAGAGAAAGAGGCACGGAAATAGAGGCAGGGAAAGAGAGGCAGGGTATCAGAGGCAGGTAATCAGAGGCGTGGAATCAGAGGTGGGGAATCAGAGGCGGTGAATCAGAGGCGGGGAATCAGAGGCGGGGAATCAGAGGCGGGGAATCAGAAGTGGGGAATCAGAGGTGGGGAATCAGAGGCGGGGAATCAGAGGCGGGGAATCAGAGGCGGGCAATCAGATGCAGGGAATCAGAGGCAGGGAATCAGACGCAGGGAATCAAATGAAGGGAATCTGATGAAGGGAATCTGAGGCAGGGAATCTGAGGCAGGGAATCTGTGGTGGGGAATCAGAGGCGGGAAAACAGGCGGGTAAACAGAGGCGGGTAAACATAGGCGGGGAATCAGAGGCGTGGAATCAGAGACGGGAAATCAGAGGCGGGGAAAGATATGTGGGGAAAAGTAGGCCAGGAAAGTTGAGCGGAAAGGGAGGCAGTGAATCAGAGGTGGGGAATCAGAGGCGGGGAATCAGAGGCGGGGAATCAGAGGCAGGGAATCAGAGGCTTGGAATCAGAGGTGGGGAATAAGAGGTGGGGAATCAGAGGCGGGGAATCAGAGGCGGAGAATCAGAGGCGGGGAATCTGAGGCATGGAATCTGAGGTGGGGAATCAGAGGCGGGGAAACAGGTGGGTAAACAGAGGTGGGTAAAGATAGGCGGGGAATCAGAGGCGCGGAATCAGAGGCGGGGAATCAGAGGCAGTGAATCAGAGGTGGGGAATCAGAGGCAGGGAATCAGATGCGGGGAATCAGAGGTGGGGAATAAGAGGCGGGGTATCAGAGGAGGGGAATCAGAGGCGTGGAATCAGAGGCGGGGAATCAGAGGCGGGGAATCAGAGGCGTGGAATCAGAGGCGGGGAATCAGAGGCGGGGAATCAGAAGTGGGGAATCAGAGGTGGGGAATCAGAGGCGGGGAATCAGAATCAGCGAATCAGAGGCGGGGCAATCAGAGGTGGGGAATCAGAGGCGGGGAATCAGAGGCGGGGAATCAGAGGCGGTGAATCAGAGGCGGGGAATCAGACGCGGGGAATCAAAGGCGGGGAATCAGAAGTGGGGAATCAGAGGTGGGAAAACAGGCGGGTAAACAGAGGCGGGTAAACATAGGTGGGGAATCAGAGGCGGGGAATCAGAGAAGGGGAATCAGAGGCGGGGAATCAGAGGCGGGGAATCTGAGGCGGGGAATCAGATGCAGGGAATCAGAGGCGGGGAATCAGAGGCGGGGTATCAGAGGCGGGGAATCAGAGGCGCGGAATCAGAGGCGGGGAATCAGAGGCGTGGAATCACAGACGGGGAATCAGAGGCGGGGAATCAGATGCAGGTAATCAGAGGCGGGGAATCAGAGGCAGGGAATCAGATGAAGGGAATCTGATGCAGGGAATCTGAGGCAGGGAATCTGAGGCAGGGAATCTGTGGCAGGGAATCTGATGCGGGTTATCAGAAGGGGGAAATGAGATGTGGGAAACGAGATGCAGAGAAAGAGGCACGGAAATAGAGGCAGGGAAAGAGAGGCAGGGTATCAGAGGCGGGTAATCAGAGGCGTGGAATCAGAGGCGGGGAATCAGAGGCGGGAAATCAGAGAGGGGAATCAGAGGCGGAGAATCAGAGGCGGGCAATCAGATGCAGGAAATCAGAGGCAGGGAATCAGAGGCAGGGAATCAGAGGCAGGGAATTTGAGGCAGGGAATCAGAGGTGGGGAATCAGAGGCGGGGAATCAGAGGCAGGGAATCAGATGAAGGGAATCTGATGCAGGGAATCTGAGGCAGGGAATCTGAGGCAGGGAATCTGTGGCAGTGAATCTGATGCGGGTTATCAGAAGGGGGAAATGAGATGTGGGAAACGAGATGCAGAGAAAGAGGCACGGAAATAGAGGCAGGGAAAGACAGGCAGGGAATCAGAGGCGGGGAATCAGAGGTGGGGAATCAGAGGCTGGGAATCAGAGGCGGGGAATCAGAGGGGGGAATCAGAGGTGGGGAATCAGAGGCAGGGAATCAGAGGCAGGGAATCAGAGGCGGGAAATCAGAGGCGGCGAATCTGAGGCGTGGAATCAGAGGTGGGGAAAGAGATGTGGGGAAACGTAGGCCAGGAAAGTTGTGCGGAAAGGGAGGCGGTGAATCAGAGGCGGGGAATCAGAGGCGGGGAATCAGAGGCGGGGAATCAGAGGCGTGGAATCAGAGGTGGGGAAAGAGATGTGGGGAAACAGGCGGGTAAACAGAAGCGGGTAAACATAGCTGCATAAATAGAGGCAGCGAAAGAGATGGGCGAAACATAGTGGTTGGAACTTGTGTGTTGAAAATTAGGTGCACAGAACAGATCAAACAGAGTTGTTGAAATTGAGGGAGGGAAAGAGAGGCACAGAAAGAGTGGAGGGGAAAGAGTGCAGGCAAAATAGAGGCGTAGAGACAGAGGTGGCGAATCAGTGGCGGGGAATCAGAGGCAGGTAATCAGAGGCGGGCAATCAGATGCAGGGAATCAGAGGCAGGGAATCAGAGGCAGGGAATCTGAGGCAGGGAATCTGAGGCAGGGAATCTGAGGTGGGCAATCAGAGGCGGGAAAACAGGCGGGTAAACAGAGGCGGGTAAACATAGGCGGGGAATCAGAGGCGGGGAATCAGAGGCGGGGAATCAGAGGCAGGGAATCAGAGTCGGGGAATCAGAGGCGGGGAATCTGAGGCGGGGAATCAGATGCAGGGAATCAGAGGCGGGGAATCAGAGGCGGGGTATCAGAGGCGGGGAATCAGAGGCGCGGAATCAGAGGCGGGGAATCAGAGGCGTGGAATCAGAGACGGGGAATCAGAGGCGGGGAATCAGAAGTGGGGAATCAGAGGTGGGAAATCAGAGGCTGGGAATCAGAGGCGGGGAATCAGAGGCGGGGAATCAGAGGCAGGGTATCAGAGGCGGGCAATCAGATGCAGGGAATCAGAGGCAGGGAATCAGAGGCAGGGAATCAGAGGCAGGGAACCTGAGATGGCGAATATGAGGTGGTGAATCAGAGGCGGGGAAACAGTCGGGTAAACAGAGGCGGGGAATCAGAGGCAGGGAATCAGCCGCGTGGAATCAGAGGCAGGGAATCAGATGAAGGGAATCTGATGCAGGGAATCTGAGGCAGGGTATCTGAGGCAGGGAATCTGTGGCAGGGAATCTGATGCGGGTTATCAGAAGGGGGAAATGAGATGTGGGAAACGAGATGCAGAAAAGAGGCACGGAAATAGAGGCAGGGAAAGAGAGGCAGGGTATCAGAGGCGGGTAATCAGAGGCGTGGAATCAGAGGCGGGGAATCAGAGACACAGAAAGAGAGGCGTGGAATCAGAGGTGCAGAATCAGAGCCGGTGAATCTGAGCCGGGAAATCAGAAGCAGTGCAACAGAGGTGGTGAAACATGGGTGCGGAATCGGACACGGGGAATCAGAGGTGGGGACTCAGAGGCCGGGAATCAGAGGCAGGGAATCAGAGGCAGGTTATCAGAGGCAGCGAATCAGAGGTGGGAAATCAGAGGCGGGGAATCAGAGGCGGCGAATCAGAGGCGGGGAATCAGAGGCGGGGAATCAGAGGCGGAGAATCAGAGGCGGGCAATCAGATGCAGGAAATCAGAGGCAGGGAATCAGAGGCAGGGAATCAGAGGCAGGGAATTTGAGGCAGGGAATCAGAGGTGGGGAATCAGAGGCGGGGAATCAGAGGCAGGGAATCAGATGAAGGGAATCTGATGCAGGGAATCTGAGGCAGGGAATCTGAGGCAGGGAATCTGTGGCAGTGAATCTGATGCGGGTTATCAGAAGGGGGAAATGAGATGTGGGAAACGAGATGCAGAGAAAGAGGCACGGAAATAGAGGCAGGGAAAGACAGGCAGGGAATCAGAGGCGGGGAATCAGAGGTGGGGAATCAGAGGCTGGGAATCAGAGGCGGGGAATCAGAGGGGGGAATCAGAGGTGGGGAATCAGAGGCAGGGAATCAGAGGCAGGGAATCAGAGGCGGGAAATCAGAGGCGGCGAATCTGAGGCGTGGAATCAGAGGTGGGGAAAGAGATGTGGGGAAACGTAGGCCAGGAAAGTTGTGCGGAAAGGGAGGCGGTGAATCAGAGGCGGGGAATCAGAGGCGGGGAATCAGAGGCGGGGAATCAGAATCAGCGAATCAGAGGCGGGGCAATCAGAGGTGGGGAATCAGATGAAGGGAATCTGATGCAGGGAATCTGAGGCAGGGAATCTGAGGCAGGGAATCGGAGGCAGGGAATCTGATGCGGGTTATCAGAAGGGGGAAATGAGATGTCGGAAACGAGATGCAGAGAAAGAGGCACGGAAATAGAGGCAGGGAAAGAGAGGCAGGGTATCAGAGGCAGGTAATCAGAGGCGTGGAATCAGAGGTGGGGAATCAGAGGCGGTGAATCAGAGGCGGGGAATCAGAGGCGGGGAATCAGAGGCGGGGAATCAGAAGTGGGGAATCAGAGGTGGGGAATCAGAGGCGGGGAATCAGAGGCGGGGAATCAGAGGCGGGCAATCAGATGCAGGGAATCAGAGGCAGGGAATCAGACGCAGGGAATCAAATGAAGGGAATCTGATGCAGGGAATCTGAGGCAGGGAATCTGAGGCAGGGAATCTGTGGTGGGGAATCAGAGGCGGGAAAACAGGCGGGTAAACAGAGGCGGGTAAACATAGGCGGGGAATCAGAGGCGTGGAATCAGAGACGGGAAATCAGAGGCGGGGAAAGATATGTGGGGAAAAGTAGGCCAGGAAAGTTGAGCGGAAAGGGAGGCAGTGAATCAGAGGTGGGGAATCAGAGGCGGGGAATCAGAGGCGGGGAATCAGAGGCAGGGAATCAGAGGCTTGGAATCAGAGGTGGGGAATAAGAGGTGGGGAATCAGAGGCGGGGAATCAGAGGCGGAGAATCAGAGGCGGGGAATCTGAGGCATGGAATCTGAGGTGGGGAATCAGAGGCGGGGAAACAGGTGGGTAAACAGAGGTGGGTAAAGATAGGCGGGGAATCAGAGGCGCGGAATCAGAGGCGGGGAATCAGAGGCAGTGAATCAGAGGTGGGGAATCAGAGGCAGGGAATCAGATGCGGGGAATCAGAGGTGGGGAATAAGAGGCGGGGTATCAGAGGAGGGGAATCAGAGGCGTGGAATCAGAGGCGGGGAATCAGAGGCGGGGAATCAGAGGCGTGGAATCAGAGGCGGGGAATCAGAGGCGGGGAATCAGAAGTGGGGAATCAGAGGTGGGGAATCAGAGGCGGGGAATCAGAATCAGCGAATCAGAGGCGGGGCAATCAGAGGTGGGGAATCAGAGGCGGGGAATCAGAGGCGGGGAATCAGAGGCGGTGAATCAGAGGCGGGGAATCAGACGCGGGGAATCAAAGGCGGGGAATCAGAAGTGGGGAATCAGAGGTGGGAAAACAGGCGGGTAAACAGAGGCGGGTAAACATAGGTGGGGAATCAGAGGCGGGGAATCAGAGAAGGGGAATCAGAGGCGGGGAATCAGAGGCGGGGAATCTGAGGCGGGGAATCAGATGCAGGGAATCAGAGGCGGGGAATCAGAGGCGGGGTATCAGAGGCGGGGAATCAGAGGCGCGGAATCAGAGGCGGGGAATCAGAGGCGTGGAATCACAGATGGGGAATCAGAGGCGGGGAATCAGATGCAGGTAATCAGAGGCGGGGAATCAGAGGCAGGGAATCAGATGAAGGGAATCTGATGCAGGGAATCTGAGGCAGGGAATCTGAGGCAGGGAATCTGTGGCAGGGAATCTGATGCGGGTTATCAGAAGGGGGAAATGAGATGTGGGAAACGAGATGCAGAGAAAGAGGCACGGAAATAGAGGCAGGGAAAGAGAGGCAGGGTATCAGAGGCGGGTAATCAGAGGCGTGGAATCAGAGGCGGGGAATCAGAGGCGGGAAATCAGAGAGGGGAATCAGAGGTGGGGAATCAGAGGCGGGGAATCAGAGGTAGGGAATCAGAGGCAGGAAATCAGAGGCGGCGAATCTGAGGCGTGGAATCAGAGGTGGGGAAAGAGATGTGGGGAAACGTAGGCCAGGAAAGTTGCTCGGAAAGGGAGGCGGTGAATCAGAGGCGGGGAATCAGAGGCGGGGAATCAGAGGCGGGGAATCAGATGCGTGGAATCAGAGGTGGGGAAAGAGATGTGGGGAAACAGGCGGGTAAACAGAAGCGGGTAAACATAGCTGCATCAATAGATGCAGCGAAAGAGATGGGCGAAACATAGTGGTTGGAACTTTTGTGTTGAAAATTAGTTACACAGAACAGATCAAACAGAGTTGTTGAAATTGAGGGAGGGAAAGAGAGGCACTGAAAGAGTGGAGGGGAAAGAGTGCAGGCAAAATAGAGGCGTAGAGACAGAGGTGGGGAATCAGATGCGGGGAATCAGAGGCGGGGAATCAGAGGCAGGGAATCAGATGAAGGGAATCTAATGCAGGGAAACTGAGGCAGGGAATCTGAGGCAGGGAATCGGAGGCAGGGAATCTGAGGATGGGAATCTGAGGTGGTGAATCAGAGATGGGGAATCAGAGGTGGGGAATCAGAGGTGGTGAATCAGAGAAGGGGAATCAGAGGCGGGGAATCTGAGGCAGGGAATCAGATATGGGGAAACAGAGGCGGAGAATCAGAGGCGGTGAAACAGAGACGGGGAATCAGATATGGGGATTCAGAGGTGGGGAATCAGAGGTTGGGAATCAGAGGCGGGGAATCAGAGTTGGGGAATCAGAGGTGGGGAATCAGATATGGGGAAACAGAGGCGGGGAATCAGAGACGGGGAAACAGAGGCGGGGAATCAGATATGGGGAATCAGAGGTGGGGAATCAGAGGTTGGCAATCAGAGGCAGGGAATCAGAGGCGGGGAATCAGAGGCAGGGAATCAGATGTGCAGAATCAGAGATGGGGAATCAGATGCGGGGATTCAGAGGTTGTAATTCAGAGATGGGGAATCAGAGGCGGGGAATCAGAGGCGCGGAAACAGAGGTGGGGAATCAGATATGGGGAATCAGAGGTGGGGAATGAGAGGCCAGGAATCAGAAGGCATGAATCAGAGGCCGGGAATCAGAGGTGGGGAATCAGAGGCCGGGAATCAGAGATGGGGAATCAGAGGTGGTGAATCAGAGATGGGGAATCAGAGGAAGGGACTCAGAGGCGGGGAATCAGATGCGGGGAATCAGTGGCGGGGAATCAGAGCTCAGGAATCAGAGTCGGGGAATCAGAGATGGCGAATCAGAGGCGGGGAATCAGAGATAGGGAATCAGAGGTGGGGAATCAGAGGCGGGGAAACAGAGGCGGGGATTCAGATATGGGGAATCAGAGGCGGGGAATCAGAGGCGGGGATACAGAGGCGTTGAATCAGATATGGGGAATCAGAGGTGGCGAATCAGAGGTAGAGAATCAGAGATGGGGATGCAGAGGTGGGGAATCAGATGTGATGAATTAGAGATGGGGAATCAGAGGCGGGGTATCAGAGGCGGCCAATCAGAGGCGGGGAAACAGAGGCTGGGAATCAGATATGGGGAATCAGAGGTGGGGAATCAGGGGCGGGGAATCAGTGGCAGGGAATCAGAGGCCGGGAATCAAAGGCGGGGAATCAGAGCTGGGGAATCAGAGGCGGGGAATCAGAGTTGGGGAATCAGAGGAGGGGAATCAGATATGGGGAAACAGAGGCCGGGAATCAGAGGCAGGGAAACAGAGGCGGGGAATCAGATATGGGGAATCAGAGGTGGGGAATTAGAGGTTGCGAATCAGAGGCAGGGAATCAGAGGCGGGGAATCAGAGGCGGGGAATCAGAGGCAGGGAATCGGATGTGCGGAATCAGAGATGGGGAATCAGAGTTGGGGATTCAGAGGTGGTGAATCAGACAAGGGGAATCAGAGGCGGGGAATCAGAGGAAGGGAATCAGACGCAGGGAATCAGAGGCGGGGAATCATAGCTGGCGAATTAGAAGAGGGGAATCAGAGTTGGGGAATCAGAGGTGGGGAATCAGATATGGGGAAACAGAGGCGGGGATTCAGAGGCGGGGAAACAGAGGCGGGTAATCAGATATGGGGATTCAGAGGTGGGGATTCAGAGGTTGGGAATCAGAGGTAGGGAATCAGAGGCGGGGAATCAGAGGCAGGGAATCAGATGCGGGGAATCAGAGGCGGGGAAACAGAGCTGGGGAATCAGAGGCGGGGAATCAGAGTTGGGGAATCAGAGGCGTGGAATTAGATATGGGGAAACAGAGGCGGGGAATCAGAGGCGGGGAAACAGAGGCGGGGAATCAGATATGGGGAATCAGAGGTGGGGATTCAGAGGCAGGGAATCAGATGTGCAGAATCAGAGATGGGGAATCAAAGGCGGGGAATGAGATATGGGGAATCAGAGGCGGGGAATCAGAGGCGGGGATACAGAGGCGGGGAATCTGATATGGGGAATCAGAGGTGGCAAATCAAAGGCGGTGAATCAGAGATGGAGAATCAGACGCGGGGAATCAGAGGAAGGGAATAAAACACGGGGAATCAGAGGCGGGGAATCAGAGCTGGGGAATCAGAGGCGGGGAATCAGAGTTGGGGAAGCAGAGGATGGGAATCAGAGGCGGGGAAACAGAGGCGGGGAATCAGATATTGGGAATCAGAGGTGGGGAATCAGAGGTGGGGAACTAGTGGTTGCGAATCTGAGGCAGGGAATCAGAGGCGGGGAATCAGAGGCGGGGAATCAGAGGCAGGGAATCGGATGTGCGGAATCAGAGATGGGGAATCAGAGGTGGTGAATAAGAGGTGGTGAATCAGAGAAGGGGAATCAGAGGCGGGGAATCAGAGGCAGGGAATCAGATATGGGGAAACAGAGGCGGGGAATCAGAGGCAGGGAAACAGAGGCGGGGAATCAGATATGGGGAATCAGAGGTGGGGAATCAGAGCTGGGGAATCAGAGGCGGGGAATCATAGTTGGGGAATCAGAGGCGGGGTATCAGATATAGGGAAACAGAGGCAGGGAATCAGAGGCGGGGAAACAGAGGCGGGGAATCAGATATGGGGAATCAGAGGTGGGGAATCAGAGGTGGGGAATTAGTGGTTGCGAATCTGAGGCAGGGAATCAGAGGCGGGGAATCAGAGGCGGGGAAACAGAGGCGGGGAATCAGAGGCAGGGAAACAGAGGCGGGGAATCAGATATGGGGAATCAGAGGTGGGGAATCAGAGCTGGGGAATCAGAGGCGGGGAATCATAGTTGGGTAATCAGAGGCGGGGAATCAGATATAGGGAAACAGAGGCGGGGAATAAAACACGGGGAATCAGAGGCGGGGAATCAGAGCTGGGGAATCAGAGGCGGGGAATCAGAGTTGGGGAAGCAGAGGCTGGGAATCAGAGGCGGGGAAACAGAGGCGGGGAATCAGAGGCAGGGAAACAGAGGCGTGGTATCAGATATTGGGAATCAGAGGTGGGGAATCAGAGCTGGGGAATCAGAGGCGGGGAAACAGAGGCGGGGAATCAGATATGGGGAATCAGAGGTGGGGAATCAGAGGTTGGCAATCAGAGGCAGGGAATCAAAGGCGGGGAATCAGAGGCAGGGAATCAGATGTGCGGAATCAGAGATGGGGAATCAGAGGCAGGGAATCAGATATGGGGAATCAGAGGCGGGGAATCAGAGGCGGGGAAAAAGAGGCGGGGAATCAGAGGCGGGGAAACAGAGGCGGTGAATCAGATATGGCGAATCAGAGGTGGCGAATCAGAGGTAGAGAATCAGAGATGGGTAAGCAGAGGTGGGGAATCAGATGTGATGAATTAGAGATGGGGAATCAGAGGCGGGGTATCAGAGGCGGCCAATCAGAGGCGGGGAAACAGAGGCGGGGAATCAGATATGGGGAATCAGAGGTGGGGAATCAGGGGCGGGGAATCAGTGGCAGGGAATCAGAGGCCGGGAATCAAAGGCGGGGAATCAGAGCTGGGGAATCAGAGGCGGGGAATCAGAGTTGGGGAATCAGAGGCGGGGAATCAGATATAGGGAAACAGAGGCGGGGAATCAGAGGCGGGTAATCAGAGGTGGGGTATCAGAGGCAGGGAATCAGAGAAGGGGAAGCAGAGGTGGGGAATCAGATGTGATGAATTCGAGATGGGGAATCAGAGGCGGGGTATCAGAGGTGCCAATCAGAGGCGGGGAAACAGAGGCGGGGAATCAGATATGGGGAAACAGAGGCGGGGAATCAGAGGCAGGGAAACAGAGGCGGGGAATCAGATATGGGGAATCAGAGGTGGGGAATTAGAGTTTGCGAATCAGAGGCAGGGAATCAGAGGCGGGGAATCAGAGGCGGGGAATCAGAGGCAGGGAATCGGAGGTGCGGAATCAGAGATGGGGAATCAGAGGTGGGGAATCAGAGGTGGTGAATCAGAGATGGGGAATCAGAGGCGGGGAATCAGAGGCAGGGAATCAGACACGGGGAATCAGAGGCGGGGAATCATAGCTGGCGAATCAGAGGAGGGGAATCAGAGGTGGGGAATCAGAGGCGGGGAATCAGATATGGGGAATCAGAGGTGTGGAATCAGAGGCGGGGAAACAGAGGCCGGGAATCAGATATGTTGTATCAGAGGTGTGGAATCAGAGGCGGGAAATCAGAGCTGGGGAATCAGAGGCGGGGAATCCGAGTTGGGGAATCAGAGTCCGGGAATCAGAGATGGGGAATCAGAGGCGGGGAATGAAATATGGGGAATCAGAGGCGGGGAATCAGAGGCGGGGAAACAGAGGCGGTGAATCAGATATGGGAAATCAGAGGTGGGGAATCAGAGGTAGAGAATCAGAGATGGGGAAGCAGAGGTGGGGAATCAGATGTGATTAATTAGAGATGGGGAATCAGAGGCGGGGTATCAGAGGCGGCCAATCAGAGGCGGGGAAACAGAGGCGGGGAATCAGATATGGGGAATCAGAGGTGGGGAATCAGTGTCAGGGATTCAGAGGCCGGGAATCAGATGCGGGGAATCAGAGCTGGGGAATCAGAGGCGGGGAATCAGAGTTGGGGAATCAAAGGAGGGGAATCAGATATGGGGAAACAGAGGCCGGGAATCAGAGGCAGGGAAACAGAGGCGGGGAATCAGATATGGGGAATCAGAGGTGGGGAATTAGTGGTTGCGAATCAGAGGCAATAGATGCAGCGAAAGAGATGGGCGAAACATAGTGTTTGGAAATTTTGTGTTGAAAATTAGTTACACAGAACAGATCAAACAGAGTTGTTGAAATTGAGGGAGGGAAAGAGAGGCACTGAAAGAGTGGATGGGAAAGAGTGCAGGCAAAATAGAGGCGTAGAGACAGAGGTGGGGAATCAGATGCGGGGAATCAGAGGTGGGGAATCAGAGGCTGGGAATCAGAGGCGGGGAATCAGAGGGGGGAATCAGAGGTGGGGAATCAGAGGCAGGGAATCAGAGGCAGGGAATCAGAGGCGGGAAATCAGAGGCGGCGAATCTGAGGCGTGGAATCAGAGGTGGGGAAAGAGATGTGGGGAAACGTAGGCCAGGAAAGTTGCGCGGAAAGGGAGGCGGTGAATCAGAGGCGGGGAATCAGAGGCGGGGAATCAGAGGCGGGGAATCAGAGGCGTGGAATCAGAGGTGGGGAAAGAGATGTGGGGAAACAGGCGGGTAAACAGAAGCGGGTAAACATAGCTGCATCAATAGATGCAGCGAAAGAGATGGGCGAAACATAGTGGTTGGAACATTTGTGTTGAAAATTAGTTACACAGAACAGATCAAACAGAGTTGTTGAAATTGAGGGAGGGAAAGAGAGGCACTGAAAGAGTGGAGGGGAAAGAGTGCAGGCAAAATAGAGGCATAGAGACAGAGGTGGGGAATCAGATGCGGGGAATCAGAGGCGGGGAATCAGAGGCAGGGAATCAGATGAAGGGAATCTAATGCAGGGAAACTGAGGCAGGGAATCTGAGGCAGGGAATCGAAGGCAGGGAATCTGAGGCACTGAATCAGTAAAAAGTTATCAGAGGCAGGTTATCAGAGGCGGAGAATCAGAGGTGGGGAATCAGAAGTGGGGAATCAGAGGTGGGGAATCAGAGGCGTGGAATCAGAGGCGGGGAATCAGAGGTGGGGAATCAGAAGTGGGGAATCAGAGGTGGGGAATCAGAGGCGGGGAATCAGAGGCGTGGAATCAGAGGCGGGCAATCAGAAGTGGGGAATCAGAGGCGGGGAATCAGAGGCGGGGTATCAGAAGCGGTGAATCAGATGCGGGGAATCAGAGGCGGGGAATCAGAGGCGGGGAATCAGAAGTGGGGTATCAGAGGTGGGGAATCAGAGTCGGGGAATCAGAGGCGGGCAATCAGATGCAGGGAATCAGAGGCAGGGAATCAGAGGCAGGGAACCAGACGCAGGGAATCAAATGAAGGGAATCTGATGCAGGGAATCTGAGGCAGGGAATCTGAGGCAGGGAATCTGTGGTGGGGAATCAGAGGCGGGAAAACAGGCGGTTAAACAGAGGCGGGTAAACATAGGCGGGGATTCAGAGGCGTGGAATCAGAGGCGGGAAATAAGAGGCGGGGAAAGATATGTGGGGAAAAGTAGGCCAGGAAAGTTGAGCGGAAAGGGAGGCATTGAATCAGAGGTGGGGAATCAGAGGCTGTGAATCAGAGGCGGGGAATCAGAGGCGGGGAATCAGAGGCAGGGAATCAGAAGCGGGGAATCAGAGGTTGGGAATCAGAGGCGGGGAATCAGAGGCGGAGAATCAGAGGCGGGCAATCAGATGCAGGGAATCAGAGGCAGGGAATCAGAGGCAGGGAATCAGAGGCAGGGAATCTGAGGCAGGGAATCTGAGGTGGGGAATCAGAGGCGGGGAAACAGGTGGGTAAACAGAGGCGGGTAAACATAGGCGGGGAATCAGAGGCGTGGAATCAGAGGTGGGGAATCAGAGGCAGGGAATCAGAGGCGGGGAATCAGAGGCGGGGAATCAGATGCGGGGAATCAGAGGTGGGGAATCAGAGGCGGGGTATCAGAGGAGGGGAATCAGAGGCGGGGAATCAGAGGCGGGGAATCAGAGGCGGGGAATCAGAGGCGTGCAATCAGAGGCGGGGAATCAGAGGTGGGGAATCAGAAGTGGGGAATCAGAGGTGGGATATCAGAGCCGGGGAATCTGAATCAGCGAATCAGAGGCGGGGCAATCAGAGGTGGGGAATCAGAGGCGGGGAATCAGAGGCGGGGAATCAGAGGAGGTGAATCAGAGGCGGGGAATCAGACGCTGGGAATCAGAGGCGGGGAATCAGAAGTGGGGAATCAGAGGTGGGGAATCAGAGGCGGGGAATCAGAGGCAGGTAATCAGAGGCGGGCAATCAGATGCAGGGAATCAGAGGCAGGGAATCAGAGGCAGGGAATCTGAGGCAGGGAATCTGAGGCAGGGAATCTGAGGTGGGCAATCAGAGGCAGGGAATCAGATGAAGGGAATCTAATGCAGGGAAACTGAGGCAGGGAATCTGAGGCAGGGAATCGGAGGCAGGGAATCTGAGGCAGGGAATCAGTAAAAAGTTATCAGAGGCAAGGTATCAGAGGCGGAGAATCAGAGGTGGGGAATCAGAAGTGGGGAATCAGAGGTGGGGAATCAGAGGCGGGGAATCAGAGGCAGGGAATCAGATGAAGGGAATCTAATGCAGGGAAACTGAGGCAGGGAATCTGAGGCAGGGAATCGGAGGCAGGGAATCTGAGGCAGGGAATCAGTAAAAAGTTATCAGAGGCAGGGTATCAGAGGCGGAGAATCAGAGGTGGGGAATCAGAAGTGGGGAATCAGAGGTGGGGAATCAGAGGCGTGGAATCAGAGGCGGGGAATCAGAGGTGGGGAATCAGAAGTGGGGAATCAGAGGTGGGGAATCAGAGGCGGGGAATCAGAGGTGTGGAATCAGAGGTGGGCATTCAGAAGTGGGGAATCAGAGGCGGGGAATCAGAGGCGGGGAATCAGAGGCGGTGAATCAGAGGCGGGGAATCAGAGGCGGGGTATCAGAGGCGGGGAATCAGAAGTGGGGAATCAGAGGTGGGGAATCAGAGGCGGGGAATCAGAGGCGGGCAATCAGATGCAGGGTATCAGAGGCAGGGAATCAGAGGCAGGGAACCAGACGCAGGGAATCAAATGAAGGGAATCTGATGCAGGGAATCTGAGGCAGGGAATCTGAGGCAGGGAATCTGTGGTGGGGAATCAGAGGCGGGAAAACAGGCGGTTAAACAGAGGCGGGTAAACATAGGCGGGGATTCAGAGGCGTGGAATCAGAGGCGGGAAATCAGAGGCGGGGAAAGATATGTGGGGAAAAGTAGGCCAGGAAAGTTGAGCGGAAAGGGAGGCATTGAATCAGAGGTGGGGAATCAGAGGCGGGGAATCAGAGGCGGGGAATCAGAGGCGGGGAATCAGAGGCAGGGAATCAGAAGCGGGGAATCAGAGGTTGGGTATCAGAGGCGGGGAATCAGAGGCGGAGAATCAGAGGCGGGCAATCAGATGCAGGGAATCAGAGGCAGGGAATCAAATGAAGGGAATCAGAGGCAGGGAATCTGAGGCAGGGAATCTGAGGTGGGGAATCAGAGGCGGGGAAACAGGTGGGTAAACAGAGGCGGGTAAACATAGGCGGGGAATCAGAGGCGCAAAATCAGAGGTGGGGAATCAGAGGCAGGGAATCAGAGGCGGGGAATCAGAGGCGGGGAATCAGATGCGGGGAATCAGAGGTGGGGAATCAGAGGCGGGGTATCAGAGGAGGGGAATCAGAGGCGGGGAATCAGAGGCGGGGAATCAGAGGCGGGGAATCAGAGGCGTGCAATCAGAGGCGGGGAATCAGAGGTGGGGAATCAGAAGTGGGGAATCAGAGGTGGGGAATCAGAGCCGGGGAATCAGAATCAGCGAATCAGAGGCGGGGCAATCAGAGGTGGGGAATCAGAGGCGGGGAATCAGAGGCGGGGAATCAGAGGAGGTGAATCAGAGGCGGGGAATCAGACGCGGGGAATCAGAGGCGGGGAATCAGAAGTGGGGAATCAGAGGTGGGGAATCAGAGGCGGGGAATCAGAGGCAGGTAATCAGAGGCGGGCAATCAGATGCAGGGAATCAGAGGCAGGGAATCAGAGGCAGGGAATCTGAGGCAGGGAATCTGAGGCAGGGAATCTGAGGTGGGCAATCAGAGGCGGGAAAACAGGCGGGTAAACAGAGGCGGGTAAACGTAGGCGGGGAATCAGAGGCGGGGAATCAGAGGCGGGGAATCAGAGGCAGGGAATCAGAGTCGGGGAATCAGAGGCGGGGAATCTGAGGTGGGGAATCAGATGCAGGGAATCAGAGGCGGGGAATCAGAGGCGGGGTATCAGAGGCGGGGAATCAGAGGTGCGGAATCAGAGGCGGGGAATCAGAGGCGTGGAATCAGAGACGGGGAATCAGAGGCGGGGAATCAGAAGTGGGGAATCAGAGGTGGGAAATCAGAGGCTGGGAATCAGAGGCGGGGAATCAGAGGCGGGGAATCAGAGGCAGGGTATCAGAGGCGGGCAATCAGATGCAGGGAATCAGAGGCAGGGAATCAGAGGCAGGGAATCAGAGGCAGGGAACCTGAGATGGCGAATATGAGGTGGTGAATCAGAGGCGGGGAAACAGTCGGGTAAACAGAGGCGGGGAATCAGAGGCAGGGAATCAGCCGCGTGGAATCAGAGGCAGGGAATCAGATGAAGGGAATCTGATGCAGGGAATCTGAGGCAGGGTATCTGAGGCAGGGAATCTGTGGCAGGGAATCTGATGCGGGTTATCAGAAGGGGGAAATGAGATGTGGGAAACGAGATGCAGAAAAGAGGCACGGAAATAGAGGCAGGGAAAGAGAGGCAGGGTATCAGAGGCGGGTAATCAGAGGCGTGGAATCAGAGGCGGGGAATCAGAGACACAGAAAGAGAGGCGTGGAATCAGAGGTGCAGAATCAGAGCCGGTGAATCTGAGCCGGGAAATCAGAAGCAGAGCAACAGAGGTGGTGAAACATGGGTGCGGAATCGGACACGGGGAATCAGAGGTGGGGACTCAGAGGCCGGGAATCAGAGGCAGGGAATCAGAGGCAGGTTATCAGAGGCAGGGAATCAGAGGTGGGAAATCAGAGGCGGGGAATCAGAGGCGGCGAATCAGAGGCGGGGAATCAGAGGCGGGGAATCAGAGGCGTAGAATCAGAGGCGGGCAATCAGATGCAGGAAATCAGAGGCAGGGAATCAGAGGCAGGGAATCAGAGGCAGGGAATTTGAGGCAGGGAATCAGAGGTGGGGAATCAGAGGCGGGGAATCAGAGGCAGGGAATCAGATGAAGGGAATCTGATGCAGGGAATCTGAGGCAGGGAATCTGAGGCAGGGAATCTGTGGCAGGGAATCTGATGCGGGTTATCAGAAGGGGGAAATGAGATGTGGGAAACGAGATGCAGAGAAAGAGGCACGGAAATAGAGGCAGGGAAAGACAGGCAGGGAATCAGAGGCGGGGAATCAGAGGTGGGGAATCAGAGGCTGGGAATCAGAGGCGGGGAATCAGAGGGGGGAATCAGAGGTGGGGAATCAGAGGCAGGGAATCAGAGGCAGGGAATCAGAGGCGGGAAATCAGAGGCGGCGAATCTGAGGCGTGGAATCAGAGGTGGGGAAAGAGATGTGGGGAAACAGGCGGGTAAACAGAAGCGGGTAAACATAGCTGCATAAATAGAGGCAGCGAAAGAGATGGGCGAAACATAGTGGTTGGAACTTGTGTGTTGAAAATTAGGTACACAGAACAGATCAAACAGAGTTGTTGAAATTGAGGGAGGGAAAGAGAGGCACAGAAAGAGTGGAGGGGAAAGAGTGCAGGCAAAATAGAGGCGTAGAGACAGAGGTGGCGAATCAGTGGCGGGGAATCAGAGGCGGGGAATCAGAGGCAGGGAATCAGATGAAGGGAATCTGATGCAGGGAATCTGAGGCAGGGAATCTGAGGCAGGGATTCGGAGGCAGGGAATCTGATGCGGGTTATCAGAAGGGGGAAATGAGATGTCGGAAACGAGATGCAGAGAAAGAGGCACGGAAATAGAGGCAGGGAAAGAGAGGCAGGGTATCAGAGGCAGGTAATCAGAGGCGTGGAATCAGAGGTGGGGAATCAGAGGCGGTGAATCAGAGGCGGGGAATCAGAGGCGGGGAATCAGAGGCGGGGAATCAGAAGTGGGGAATCAGAGGTGGGGAATCAGAGGCGGGGAATCAGAGGCTGGGAATCAGAGGCGGGCAATCAGATGCAGGGAATCAGAGGCAGGGAATCAGACGCAGGGAATCAAATGAAGGGAATCTGATGCAGGGAATCTGAGGCAGGGAATCTGAGGCAGGGAATCTGTGGTGGGGAATCAGAGGCGGGAAAACAGGCGGGTAAACAGAGGCGGGTAAACATAGGCGGGAAATCAGAGGCGTGGAATCAGAGGCGGGAAATCAGAGGCGGGGAAAGATATGTGGGGAAAAGTAGGCCAGGAAAGTTGAGCGGAAAGGGAGGCAGTGAATCAGAGGTGGGGAATCAGAGGCGGGGAATCAGAGGTGGGGAATCAGAGGCGGGGAATCAGAGGCTTGGAATCAGAAGTGGGGAATCAGAGGTGGGGAATCAGAGGCGGGGAATCAGAGGCGGAGAATCAGAGGCGGGGAATCTGAGGCATGGAATCTGAGGTGGGGAATCAGAGGCGGGGAAACAGGTGGGTAAACAGAGGTGGGTAAAGATAGGCGGGGAATCAGAGGCGCGGAATCAGAGGCGGGGAATCAGAGGCAGGGAATCAGAGGTGGGGAATCAGAGGCGGGGAATCAGATGCGGGGAATCAGAGGTGGGGAATCAGAGGCGGGGTATCAGAGGAGGGGAATCAGAGGCGTGGAATCAGAGGCGGGGAATCAGAGGCGGGGAATCAGAGGCGTGGAATCAGAGGCGGGGAATCAGAGGCGGGGAATCAGAAGTGGGGAATCAGAGGTGGGGAATCAGAGGCGGGGAATCAGAATCAGCGAATCAGAGGCGGGGCAATCAGAGGTGGGGAATCAGAGGCGGGGAATCAGAGGCGGGGAATCAGAGGCGGTGAATCAGAGGCGGGGAATCAGACGCGGGGAATCAAAGGCGGGGAATCAGAAGTGGGGAATCAGAGGTGGGGAATCAGAGGCGGGGAATCAGAGGCAGGTAATCAGAGGCGGGCAATCAGATGCAGGGAATCAGAGGCAGGGAATCAGAAGCAGGGAATCTGAGGCAGGGAATCTGAGGCAGGGAATCTGAAGTGGGCAATCAGAGGCGGGAAAACAGGCGGGTAAACAGAGGCGGGTAAACATAGGTGGGGAATCAGAGGCGGGGAATCAGAGGCGGGGAATCAGAGTCGGGGAATCAGAGGCGGGGAATCTGAGGCGGGGAATCAGATGCAGGGAATCAGAGGCGGGGAATCAGAGGCGGGGTATCAGAGGCGGGGAATCAGAGGCGCGGAATCAGAGGCGGGGAATCAGAGGCGTGGAATCACAGACGGGGAATCAGAGGCGGGGAATCAGATGCAGGGAATCAGAGGCGGGGAATCAGAGGCAGGGAATCAGATGAAGGGAATCTGATGCAGGGAATCTGAGGCAGGGAATCTGAGGCAGGGAATCTGTGGCAGGGAATCTGATGCGGGTTATCAGAAGGGGGAAATGAGATGTGGGAAACGAGATGCAGAGAAAGAGGCACGGAAATAGAGGCAGGGAAAGAGAGGCAGGGTATCAGAGGCGGGTAATCAGAGGCGTGGAATCAGAGGCGGGGAATCAGAGGCGGGAAATCAGAGAGGGGAATCAGAGGTGGGGAATCAGAGGCGGGGAATCAGAGGCAGGGAATCAGAGGCAGGAAATCAGAGGCGGCGAATCTGAGGCGTGGAATCAGAGGTGGGGAAAGAGATGTGGGGAAACGTAGGCCAGGAAAGTTGCTCGGAAAGGGAGGCGGTGAATCAGAGGCGGGGAATCAGAGGCGGGGAATCAGAGGCGGGGAATCAGATGCGTGGAATCAGAGGTGGGGAAAGAGATGTGGGGAAACAGGCGGGTAAACAGAAGCGGGTAAACATAGCTGCATCAATAGATGCAGCGAAAGAGATGGGCGAAACATAGTGGTTGGAACTTTTGTGTTGAAAATTAGTTACACAGAACAGATCAAACAGAGTTGTTGAAATTGAGGGAGGGAAAGAGAGGCACTGAAAGAGTGGAGGGGAAAGAGTGCAGGCAAAATAGAGGCGTAGAGACAGAGGTGGGGAATCAGATGCGGGGAATCAGAGGCGGGGAATCAGAGGCAGGGAATCAGATGAAGGGAATCTAATGCAGGGAAACTGAGGCAGGGAATCTGAGGCAGGGAATCGGAGGCAGGGAATCTGAGGATGGGAATCAGTAAAAAGTTATAAGAGGCAGGGTATCAGAGGCGGAGAATCAGAGGTGGGGAATCAGAAGTGGGGAATCAGAGGTGGGGAATCAGAGGCGTGGAATCAGAGGCGGGGAATCAGAGGTGGGGAATCAGAAGTGGGGAATCAGAGGTGGGGAATCAGAGGCGGGGAATCAGAGGCGTGGAATCAGAGGCGGGCAATCAGAAGTGGGGAATCAGAGGCGGGGAATCAGAGGCGGGGAATCAGAGGCGGTGAATCAGATGCGGGGAATCAGAGGCGGGGAATCAGAGGCGGGGAATCAGAAGTGGGGAATCAGAGGTGGGGAATCAGAGGCGGGGAATCAGAGGCGGGCAATCAGATGCAGGGAATCAGAGGCAGGGAATCAGAGGCAGGGAACCAGACGCAGGGAATCAAATGAAGGGAATCTGATGCAGGGAATCTGAGGCAGGGAATCTGAGGCAGGGAATCTGTGGTGGGCAATCAGAGGCGGGAAAACAGGCGGTTAAACAGAGGCGGGTAAACATAGGCGGGGATTCAGAGGCGTGGAATCAGAGGCGGGAAATCAGAGGCGGGGAAAGATATGTGGGGAAAAGTAGGACAAGAAAGTTGAGCGGAAAGGGAGGCATTGAATCAGAGGTGGGGAATCAGAGGCGGGGAATCAGAGGCGGGGAATCAGAGGCGGGGAATCAGAGGCAGGGAATCAGAAGCGGGGAATCAGAGGTTGGGAATCAGAGGCGGGGAATCAGAGGCGGAGAATCAGAGGCGGGCAATCAGATGCAGGGAATCAGAGGCAGGGAATCAGAGGCAGGGAATCAGAGGCAGGGAATCTGAGGCAGGGAATCTGAGGTGGGGATTCAGAGGCGGGGAAACAGGTGGGTAAACAGAGGCGGGTAAACATAGGCGTGGAATCAGAGGCGGGGAATCAGAGACACAGAAAGAGAGGCGTGGAATCAGAGGTGCAGAATCAGAGCCGGTGAATCTGAGCCGGGAAATCAGAAGCAGAGCAACAGAGGTGGTGAAACAGGGGTGCGGAATCGGACACGGGGAATCAGAGGTGGGGACTCAGAGGCCGGGAATCAGAGGGAGGGAATCAGAGGCAGGTTATCAGAGGCAGGGAATCAGAGGTGGGAAATCAGAGGCGGGGAATCAGAGGCGGCGAATCAGAGGCGGGGAATCAGAGGCGGGGAATCAGAGGCGGAGAATCAGAGGCGGGCAATCAGATGCAGGAAATCAGAGGCAGGGAATCAGAGGCAGGGAATCAGAGGCAGGGAATCTGAGGCAGGGAATCAGAGGTGGGGAATCAGAGGCGGGGAATCAGAGGCAGGGAATCAGATGAAGGGAATCTGATGCAGGGAATCTGAGGCAGGGAATCTGAGGCAGGGTATCTGTGGCAGGGAATCTGATGCGGGTTATCAGAAGGGGGAAATGAGATGTGGGAAACGAGATGCAGAGAAAGAGGCAAGGAAATAGAGGCAGGGAAAGACAGGCAGGGAATCAGAGGCGGGGAATCAGAGGTGGGAATCAGAGGCGGGGAATCAGAGGGGGGAATCAGAGGTGGGGAATCAGAGGCAGGGAATCAGAGGCAGGGAATCAGAGGCGGGAAATCAGAGGCGGCGAATCTGAGGCGTGGAATCAGAGGTGGGGAAAGAGATGTGGGGAAACGTAGGCCAGGAAAGTTGTGCGGAAAGGGAGGCGGTGAATCAGAGGCGGGGAATCAGAGGCGGGGAATCAGAGGCGTGGAATCAGAGGTGGGGAAAGAGATGTGGGGAAACAGGCGGGTAAACAGAAGCGGGTAAACATAGCTGCATAAATAGAGGCAGCGAAAGAGATGGGCGAAACATAGTGGTTGGAACTTGTGTGTTGAAAATTAGGTACACAGAACAGATCAAACAGAGTTGTTGAAATTGAGGGAGGGAAAGAGAGGCACAGAAAGAGTGGAGGGGAAAGAGTGCAGGCAAAATAGAGGCGTAGAGACAGAGGTGGCGAATCAGTGGCGGGGAATCAGAGGCGGGGAATCAGAGGCAGGGAATCAGATGAAGGGAATCTGATGCAGGGAATCTGAGGCAGGGAATCTGAGGCAGGGAATCGGAGGCAGGGAATCTGATGCGGGTTATCAGAAGGGGGAAATGAGATGTCGGAAACGAGATGCAGAGAAAGAGGCACGGAAATAGAGGCAGGGAAAGAGAGGCAGGGTATCAGAGGCAGGTAATCAGAGGCGTGGAATCAGAGGTGGGGAATCAGAGGCGGTGAATCAGAGGCTGGGAATCAGAGGCGGGGAATCAGAGGCGGGGAATCAGAAGTGGGGAATCAGAGGTGGGGAATCAGAGGCGGGGAATCAGAGGCGGGGAATCAGAGGCGGGCAATCAGATGCAGGGAATCAGAGGCAGGGAATCAGACGCAGGGAATCAAATGAAGGGAATCTGATGCAGGGAATCTGAGGCAGGGAATCTGAGGCAGGGAATCTGTGGTGGGGAATCAGAGGCGGGAAAACAGGCGGGTAAACAGAGGCGGGTAAACATAGGCGGGGAATCAGAGGCGTGGAATCAGAGGCGGGAAATCAGAGGCGGGGAAAGATATGTGGGGAAAAGTAGGCCAGGAAAGTTGAGCGGAAAGGGAGGCAGTGAATCAGAGGTGGGGAATCAGAGGCGGGGAATCAGAGGCGGGGAATCAGAGGCGGGGAATCAGAGGCTTGGAATCAGAAGTGGGGAATCAGAGGTGGGGAATCAGAGGCGGGGAATCAGAGGCGGAGAATCAGAGGCGGGGAATCTGAGGCATGGAATCTGAGGTGGGGAATCAGAGGCGGGGAAACAGGTGGGTAAACAGAGGTGGGTAAACATAGGCGGGGAATCAGAGGCGCGGAATCAGAGGCGGGGAATCAGAGACAGGGAATCAGAGGCGGGGAATCAGAGGCGGGAAATCAGATGCGGGGAATCAGAGGTGGGGAATCAGAGGCGGGGTATCAGAGGAGGGGAATCAGAGGCGTGGAATCAGAGGCGGTGAATCAGAGGCGGGGAATCAGAGGCGTGGAATCAGAGGCGGGGAATCAGAGGCGGGGAATCAGAAGTGGGGAATCAGAGGTGGGGAATCAGAGGCGGGGAATCAGAATCAGCGAATCAGAGGCGGGGCAATCAGAGGTGGGGAATCAGAGGCGGGGAATCAGAGGCGGGGAATCAGAGGCGGTGAATCAGAGGCGGGGAATCAGACGCGGGGAATCAGAGGCGGGGAATCAGAAGTGGGGAATCAGAGGTGGGGAATCAGAGGCGGGGAATCAGAGGCAGGTAATCAGAGGCGGGCAATCAGATGCAGGGAATCAGAGGCAGGGAATCAGAGGCAGGGAATCTTAGGCAGGGAATCTGAGGCAGGGAATCTGAAGTGGGCAATCAGAGGCGGGAAAACAGGCGGGTAAACAGAGGCGGGTAAACATAGGAGGGGAATCAGAGGCGGGGAATCAGAGGCGGGGAATCAGAGTCGGGGAATCAGAGGCGGGGAATCTGAGGCGGGGAATCAGATGCAGGGAATCAGAGGCGGGGAAACAGGCGGGGTATCAGAGGCGGGGAATCAGAGGCGCGGAATCAGAGGCGGGGAATCAGAGGCGTGGAATCACACACGGGGAATCAGAGGCGGGGAATCAGAAGTGGGGAATCAGAGGTGGGAAATCAGAGGCGGGGAATCAGAGGCGGGGAATCAGAGGCGGGGAATCAGAGGCAGGGTATCAGAGGCGGGCAATCAGATGCAGGGAATCAGAGGCAGGGAATGAGAGGCAGGGAATCAGAGGCAGGGAACCTGAGGTGGCGAATATGAGGTGGTGAATCAGAGGCGGGGAAACAGGCGGGTAAACAGAGGCTGGGAATCAGATGCAGGGAATCAGAAGCGGGGAATCAGAGGCAGGGAATCAGATGAAGGGAATCTGATGCAGGGAATCTGAGGCACGGAATCTGAGGCAGGGAATCTGTGGCAGGGAATCTGATGCGGGTTATCAGAAGGGGGAAATGAGATGTGGGAAACGAGATGCAGAGAAAGAGGCACGGAAATAGAGGCAGGGAAAGAGAGGCAGGGTATCAGAGGCGGGTAATCAGAGGCGTGGAATCAGAGGCGGGGAATCAGAGGCGGGAAATCAGAGAGGGGAATCAGAGGTGGGGAATCAGAGGCGGGGAATCAGAGGCAGGGAATCAGAGGCAGGAAATCAGAGGCGGCGAATCTGAGGCGTGGAATCAGAGGTGGGGAAAGAGATGTGGGGAAACGTAGGCCAGGAAAGTTGCTCGGAAAGGGAGGCGGTGAATCAGAGGCGGGGAATCAGAGGCGGGGAATCAGAGGCGGGGAATCAGAGGCGTGGAATCAGAGGTGGGGAAAGAGATGTGGGGAAACAGGCGGGTAAACAGAAGCGGGTAAACATAGCTGCATAAATAGAGGCAGCGAAAGAGATGGGCGAAACATAGTGGTTGGAACTTGTGTGTTGAAAATTAGGTACACAGAACAGATCAAACAGAGTTGTTGAAATTGAGGGAGGGAAAGAGAGGCACAGAAAGAGTGGAGGGGAAAGAGTGCAGGCAAAATAGAGGCGTAGAGACAGAGGTGGCGAATCAGTGGCGGGGAATCAGAGGCGGGGAATCAGAGGCAGGGAATCAGATGAAGGGAATCTGATGCAGGGAATCTGAGGCAGGGAATCTGAGGCAGGGAATCGGAGGCAGGGAATCTGATGCGGGTTATCAGAAGGGGGAAATGAGATGTCGGAAACGAGATGCAGAGAAAGAGGCACGGAAATAGAGGCAGGGAAAGAGAGGCAGGGTATCAGAGGCAGGTAATCAGAGGCGTGGAATCAGAGGTGGGGAATCAGAGGCGGTGAATCAGAGGCTGGGAATCAGAGGCGGGGAATCAGAGGCGGGGAATCAGAAGTGGGGAATCAGAGGTGGGGAATCAGAGGCGGGGAATCAGAGGCGGGGAATCAGAGGCGGGCAATCAGATGCAGGGAATCAGAGGCAGGGAATCAGACGCAGGGAATCAAATGAAGGGAATCTGATGCAGGGAATCTGAGGCAGGGAATCTGAGGCAGGGAATCTGTGGTGGGGAATCAGAGGCGGGAAAACAGGCGGGTAAACAGAGGCGGGTAAACATAGGCGGGGAATCAGAGGCGTGGAATCAGAGGCGGGAAATCAGAGGCGGGGAAAGATATGTGGGGAAAAGTAGGCCAGGAAAGTTGAGCGGAAAGGGAGGCAGTGAATCAGAGGTGGGGAATCAGAGGCGGGGAATCAGAGGCGGGGAATCAGAGGCGGGGAATCAGAGGCTTGGAATCAGAAGTGGGGAATCAGAGGTGGGGAATCAGAGGCGGGGAATCAGAGGCGGAGAATCAGAGGCGGGGAATCTGAGGCATGGAATCTGAGGTGGGGAATCAGAGGCGGGGAAACAGGTGGGTAAACAGAGGTGGGTAAACATAGGCGGGGAATCAGAGGCGCGGAATCAGAGGCGGGGAATCAGAGACAGGGAATCAGAGGCGGGGAATCAGAGGCGGGAAATCAGATGCGGGGAATCAGAGGTGGGGAATCAGAGGCGGGGTATCAGAGGAGGGGAATCAGAGGCGTGGAATCAGAGGCGGTGAATCAGAGGCGGGGAATCAGAGGCGTGGAATCAGAGGCGGGGAATCAGAGGCGGGGAATCAGAAGTGGGGAATCAGAGGTGGGGAATCAGAGGCGGGGAATCAGAATCAGCGAATCAGAGGCGGGGCAATCAGAGGTGGGGAATCAGAGGCGGGGAATCAGAGGCGGGGAATCAGAGGCGGTGAATCAGAGGCGGGGAATCAGACGCGGGGAATCAGAGGCGGGGAATCAGAAGTGGGGAATCAGAGGTGGGGAATCAGAGGCGGGGAATCAGAGGCAGGTAATCAGAGGCGGGCAATCAGATGCAGGGAATCAGAGGCAGGGAATCAGAGGCAGGGAATCTTAGGCAGGGAATCTGAGGCAGGGAATCTGAAGTGGGCAATCAGAGGCGGGAAAACAGGCGGGTAAACAGAGGCGGGTAAACATAGGAGGGGAATCAGAGGCGGGGAATCAGAGGCGGGGAATCAGAGGTGGGGAATCAGAGGCGGGGAATCAGAGGCTTGGAATCAGAAGTGGGGAATCAGAGGTGGGGAATCAGAGGCGGGGAATCAGAGGCGGAGAATCAGAGGCGGGGAATCTGAGGCATGGAATCTGAGGTGGGGAATCAGAGGCGGGGAAACAGGTGGGTAAACAGAGGTGGGTAAAGATAGGCGGGGAATCAGAGGCGCGGAATCAGAGGCGGGGAATCAGAGGCAGGGAATCAGAGGTGGGGAATCAGAGGCGGGGAATCAGATGCGGGGAATCAGAGGTGGGGAATCAGAGGCGGGGTATCAGAGGAGGGGAATCAGAGGCGTGGAATCAGAGGCGGGGAATCAGAGGCGGGGAATCAGAGGCGTGGAATCAGAGGCGGGGAATCAGAGGCGGGGAATCAGAAGTGGGGAATCAGAGGTGGGGAATCAGAGGCGGGGAATCAGAATCAGCGAATCAGAGGCGGGGCAATCAGAGGTGGGGAATCAGAGGCGGGGAATCAGAGGCGGGGAATCAGAGGCGGTGAATCAGAGGCGGGGAATCAGACGCGGGGAATCAAAGGCGGGGAATCAGAAGTGGGGAATCAGAGGTGGGGAATCAGAGGCGGGGAATCAGAGGCAGGTAATCAGAGGCGGGCAATCAGATGCAGGGAATCAGAGGCAGGGAATCAGAAGCAGGGAATCTGAGGCAGGGAATCTGAGGCAGGGAATCTGAAGTGGGCAATCAGAGGCGGGAAAACAGGCGGGTAAACAGAGGCGGGTAAACATAGGTGGGGAATCAGAGGCGGGGAATCAGAGGCGGGGAATCAGAGTCGGGGAATCAGAGGCGGGGAATCTGAGGCGGGGAATCAGATGCAGGGAATCAGAGGCGGGGAATCAGAGGCGGGGTATCAGAGGCGGGGAATCAGAGGCGCGGAATCAGAGGCGGGGAATCAGAGGCGTGGAATCACAGACGGGGAATCAGAGGCGGGGAATCAGATGCAGGGAATCAGAGGCGGGGAATCAGAGGCAGGGAATCAGATGAAGGGAATCTGATGCAGGGAATCTGAGGCAGGGAATCTGAGGCAGGGAATCTGTGGCAGGGAATCTGATGCGGGTTATCAGAAGGGGGAAATGAGATGTGGGAAACGAGATGCAGAGAAAGAGGCACGGAAATAGAGGCAGGGAAAGAGAGGCAGGGTATCAGAGGCGGGTAATCAGAGGCGTGGAATCAGAGGCGGGGAATCAGAGGCGGGAAATCAGAGAGGGGAATCAGAGGTGGGGAATCAGAGGCGGGGAATCAGAGGCAGGGAATCAGAGGCAGGAAATCAGAGGCGGCGAATCTGAGGCGTGGAATCAGAGGTGGGGAAAGAGATGTGGGGAAACGTAGGCCAGGAAAGTTGCTCGGAAAGGGAGGCGGTGAATCAGAGGCGGGGAATCAGAGGCGGGGAATCAGAGGCGGGGAATCAGATGCGTGGAATCAGAGGTGGGGAAAGAGATGTGGGGAAACAGGCGGGTAAACAGAAGCGGGTAAACATAGCTGCATCAATAGATGCAGCGAAAGAGATGGGCGAAACATAGTGGTTGGAACTTTTGTGTTGAAAATTAGTTACACAGAACAGATCAAACAGAGTTGTTGAAATTGAGGGAGGGAAAGAGAGGCACTGAAAGAGTGGAGGGGAAAGAGTGCAGGCAAAATAGAGGCGTAGAGACAGAGGTGGGGAATCAGATGCGGGGAATCAGAGGCGGGGAATCAGAGGCAGGGAATCAGATGAAGGGAATCTAATGCAGGGAAACTGAGGCAGGGAATCTGAGGCAGGGAATCGGAGGCAGGGAATCTGAGGATGGGAATCAGTAAAAAGTTATAAGAGGCAGGGTATCAGAGGCGGAGAATCAGAGGTGGGGAATCAGAAGTGGGGAATCAGAGGTGGGGAATCAGAGGCGTGGAATCAGAGGCGGGGAATCAGAGGTGGGGAATCAGAAGTGGGGAATCAGAGGTGGGGAATCAGAGGCGGGGAATCAGAGGCGTGGAATCAGAGGCGGGCAATCAGAAGTGGGGAATCAGAGGCGGGGAATCAGAGGCAGGGAATCAGAGGCGGTGAATCAGATGCGGGGAATCAGAGGCGGGGAATCAGAGGCGGGGAATCAGAAGTGGGGAATCAGAGGTGGGGAATCAGAGGCGGGGAATCAGAGGCGGGCAATCAGATGCAGGGAATCAGAGGCAGGGAATCAGAGGCAGGGAACCAGACGCAGGGAATCAAATGAAGGGAATCTGATGCAGGGAATCTGAGGCAGGGAATCTGAGGCAGGGAATCTGTGGTGGGCAATCAGAGGCGGGAAAACAGGCGGTTAAACAGAGGCGGGTAAACATAGGCGGGGATTCAGAGGCGTGGAATCAGAGGCGGGAAATCAGAGGCGGGGAAAGATATGTGGGGAAAAGTAGGACAAGAAAGTTGAGCGGAAAGGGAGGCATTGAATCAGAGGTGGGGAATCAGAGGCGGGGAATCAGAGGCGGGGAATCAGAGGCGGGGAATCAGAGGCAGGGAATCAGAAGCGGGGAATCAGAGGTTGGGAATCAGAGGCGGGGAATCAGAGGCGGAGAATCAGAGGCGGGCAATCAGATGCAGGGAATCAGAGGCAGGGAATCAGAGGCAGGGAATCAGAGGCAGGGAATCTGAGGCAGGGAATCTGAGGTGGGGATTCAGAGGCGGGGAAACAGGTGGGTAAACAGAGGCGGGTAAACATAGGCGTGGAATCAGAGGCGGGGAATCAGAGACACAGAAAGAGAGGCGTGGAATCAGAGGTGCAGAATCAGAGCCGGTGAATCTGAGCCGGGAAATCAGAAGCAGAGCAACAGAGGTGGTGAAACAGGGGTGCGGAATCGGACACGGGGAATCAGAGGTGGGGACTCAGAGGCCGGGAATCAGAGGGAGGGAATCAGAGGCAGGTTATCAGAGGCAGGGAATCAGAGGTGGGAAATCAGAGGCGGGGAATCAGAGGCGGCGAATCAGAGGCGGGGAATCAGAGGCGGGGAATCAGAGGCGGAGAATCAGAGGCGGGCAATCAGATGCAGGAAATCAGAGGCAGGGAATCAGAGGCAGGGAATCAGAGGCAGGGAATCTGAGGCAGGGAATCAGAGGTGGGGAATCAGAGGCGGGGAATCAGAGGCAGGGAATCAGATGAAGGGAATCTGATGCAGGGAATCTGAGGCAGGGAATCTGAGGCAGGGTATCTGTGGCAGGGAATCTGATGCGGGTTATCAGAAGGGGGAAATGAGATGTGGGAAACGAGATGCAGAGAAAGAGGCAAGGAAATAGAGGCAGGGAAAGACAGGCAGGGAATCAGAGGCGGGGAATCAGAGGTGGGAATCAGAGGCGGGGAATCAGAGGGGGGAATCAGAGGTGGGGAATCAGAGGCAGGGAATCAGAGGCAGGGAATCAGAGGCGGGAAATCAGAGGCGGCGAATCTGAGGCGTGGAATCAGAGGTGGGGAAAGAGATGTGGGGAAACGTAGGCCAGGAAAGTTGTGCGGAAAGGGAGGCGGTGAATCAGAGGCGGGGAATCAGAGGCGGGGAATCAGAGGCGTGGAATCAGAGGTGGGGAAAGAGATGTGGGGAAACAGGCGGGTAAACAGAAGCGGGTAAACATAGCTGCATAAATAGAGGCAGCGAAAGAGATGGGCGAAACATAGTGGTTGGAACTTGTGTGTTGAAAATTAGGTACACAGAACAGATCAAACAGAGTTGTTGAAATTGAGGGAGGGAAAGAGAGGCACAGAAAGAGTGGAGGGGAAAGAGTGCAGGCAAAATAGAGGCGTAGAGACAGAGGTGGCGAATCAGTGGCGGGGAATCAGAGGCGGGGAATCAGAGGCAGGGAATCAGATGAAGGGAATCTGATGCAGGGAATCTGAGGCAGGGAATCTGAGGCAGGGAATCGGAGGCAGGGAATCTGATGCGGGTTATCAGAAGGGGGAAATGAGATGTCGGAAACGAGATGCAGAGAAAGAGGCACGGAAATAGAGGCAGGGAAAGAGAGGCAGGGTATCAGAGGCAGGTAATCAGAGGCGTGGAATCAGAGGTGGGGAATCAGAGGCGGTGAATCAGAGGCTGGGAATCAGAGGCGGGGAATCAGAGGCGGGGAATCAGAAGTGGGGAATCAGAGGTGGGGAATCAGAGGCGGGGAATCAGAGGCGGGGAATCAGAGGCGGGCAATCAGATGCAGGGAATCAGAGGCAGGGAATCAGACGCAGGGAATCAAATGAAGGGAATCTGATGCAGGGAATCTGAGGCAGGGAATCTGAGGCAGGGAATCTGTGGTGGGGAATCAGAGGCGGGAAAACAGGCGGGTAAACAGAGGCGGGTAAACATAGGCGGGGAATCAGAGGCGTGGAATCAGAGGCGGGAAATCAGAGGCGGGGAAAGATATGTGGGGAAAAGTAGGCCAGGAAAGTTGAGCGGAAAGGGAGGCAGTGAATCAGAGGTGGGGAATCAGAGGCGGGGAATCAGAGGCGGGGAATCAGAGGCGGGGAATCAGAGGCTTGGAATCAGAAGTGGGGAATCAGAGGTGGGGAATCAGAGGCGGGGAATCAGAGGCGGAGAATCAGAGGCGGGGAATCTGAGGCATGGAATCTGAGGTGGGGAATCAGAGGCGGGGAAACAGGTGGGTAAACAGAGGTGGGTAAACATAGGCGGGGAATCAGAGGCGCGGAATCAGAGGCGGGGAATCAGAGACAGGGAATCAGAGGCGGGGAATCAGAGGCGGGAAATCAGATGCGGGGAATCAGAGGTGGGGAATCAGAGGCGGGGTATCAGAGGAGGGGAATCAGAGGCGTGGAATCAGAGGCGGTGAATCAGAGGCGGGGAATCAGAGGCGTGGAATCAGAGGCGGGGAATCAGAGGCGGGGAATCAGAAGTGGGGAATCAGAGGTGGGGAATCAGAGGCGGGGAATCAGAATCAGCGAATCAGAGGCGGGGCAATCAGAGGTGGGGAATCAGAGGCGGGGAATCAGAGGCGGGGAATCAGAGGCGGTGAATCAGAGGCGGGGAATCAGACGCGGGGAATCAGAGGCGGGGAATCAGAAGTGGGGAATCAGAGG
Organism: Narcine bancroftii; assembly: GCF_036971445.1. Classification (NCBI taxonomy): domain Eukaryota; kingdom Metazoa; phylum Chordata; class Chondrichthyes; order Torpediniformes; family Narcinidae; genus Narcine; species Narcine bancroftii. The sequence goes on along the minus strand of NC_091474.1, from coordinate 104,890,061 downwards.
TGGGGAATCAGAGGCGGGGAATCAGAGGCAGGTAATCAGAGGCGGGCAATCAGATGCAGGGAATCAGAGGCAGGGAATCAGAGGCAGGGAATCTTAGGCAGGGAATCTGAGGCAGGGAATCTGAAGTGGGCAATCAGAGGCGGGAAAACAGGCGGGTAAACAGAGGCGGGTAAACATAGGAGGGGAATCAGAGGCGGGGAATCAGAGGCGGGGAATCAGAGTCGGGGAATCAGAGGCGGGGAATCTGAGGCGGGGAATCAGATGCAGGGAATCAGAGGCGGGGAAACAGGCGGGGTATCAGAGGCGGGGAATCAGAGGCGCGGAATCAGAGGCGGGGAATCAGAGGCGTGGAATCACACACGGGGAATCAGAGGCGGGGAATCAGAAGTGGGGAATCAGAGGTGGGAAATCAGAGGCGGGGAATCAGAGGCGGGGAATCAGAGGCGGGGAATCAGAGGCAGGGTATCAGAGGCGGGCAATCAGATGCAGGGAATCAGAGGCAGGGAATGAGAGGCAGGGAATCAGAGGCAGGGAACCTGAGGTGGCGAATATGAGGTGGTGAATCAGAGGCGGGGAAACAGGCGGGTAAACAGAGGCTGGGAATCAGATGCAGGGAATCAGAAGCGGGGAATCAGAGGCAGGGAATCAGATGAAGGGAATCTGATGCAGGGAATCTGAGGCACGGAATCTGAGGCAGGGAATCTGTGGCAGGGAATCTGATGCGGGTTATCAGAAGGGGGAAATGAGATGTGGGAAACGAGATGCAGAGAAAGAGGCACGGAAATAGAGGCAGGGAAAGAGAGGCAGGGTATCAGAGGCGGGTAATCAGAGGCGTGGAATCAGAGGCGGGGAATCAGAGGCGGGAAATCAGAGAGGGGAATCAGAGGTGGGGAATCAGAGGCGGGGAATCAGAGGCAGGGAATCAGAGGCAGGAAATCAGAGGCGGCGAATCTGAGGCGTGGAATCAGAGGTGGGGAAAGAGATGTGGGGAAACGTAGGCCAGGAAAGTTGCTCGGAAAGGGAGGCGGTGAATCAGAGGCGGGGAATCAGAGGCGGGGAATCAGAGGCGGGGAATCAGAGGCGTGGAATCAGAGGTGGGGAAAGAGATGTGGGGAAACAGGCGGGTAAACAGAAGCGGGTAAACATAGCTGCATAAATAGAGGCAGCGAAAGAGATGGGCGAAACATAGTGGTTGGAACTTGTGTGTTGAAAATTAGGTACACAGAACAGATCAAACAGAGTTGTTGAAATTGAGGGAGGGAAAGAGAGGCACAGAAAGAGTGGAGGGGAAAGAGTGCAGGCAAAATAGAGGCGTAGAGACAGAGGTGGCGAATCAGTGGCGGGGAATCAGAGGCGGGGAATCAGAGGCAGGGAATCAGATGAAGGGAATCTGATGCAGGGAATCTGAGGCAGGGAATCTGAGGCAGGGAATCGGAGGCAGGGAATCTGATGCGGGTTATCAGAAGGGGGAAATGAGATGTCGGAAACGAGATGCAGAGAAAGAGGCACGGAAATAGAGGCAGGGAAAGAGAGGCAGGGTATCAGAGGCAGGTAATCAGAGGCGTGGAATCAGAGGTGGGGAATCAGAGGCGGTGAATCAGAGGCTGGGAATCAGAGGCGGGGAATCAGAGGCGGGGAATCAGAAGTGGGGAATCAGAGGTGGGGAATCAGAGGCGGGGAATCAGAGGCGGGGAATCAGAGGCGGGCAATCAGATGCAGGGAATCAGAGGCAGGGAATCAGACGCAGGGAATCAAATGAAGGGAATCTGATGCAGGGAATCTGAGGCAGGGAATCTGAGGCAGGGAATCTGTGGTGGGGAATCAGAGGCGGGAAAACAGGCGGGTAAACAGAGGCGGGTAAACATAGGCGGGGAATCAGAGGCGTGGAATCAGAGGCGGGAAATCAGAGGCGGGGAAAGATATGTGGGGAAAAGTAGGCCAGGAAAGTTGAGCGGAAAGGGAGGCAGTGAATCAGAGGTGGGGAATCAGAGGCGGGGAATCAGAGGCGGGGAATCAGAGGCGGGGAATCAGAGGCTTGGAATCAGAAGTGGGGAATCAGAGGTGGGGAATCAGAGGCGGGGAATCAGAGGCGGAGAATCAGAGGCGGGGAATCTGAGGCATGGAATCTGAGGTGGGGAATCAGAGGCGGGGAAACAGGTGGGTAAACAGAGGTGGGTAAACATAGGCGGGGAATCAGAGGCGCGGAATCAGAGGCGGGGAATCAGAGACAGGGAATCAGAGGCGGGGAATCAGAGGCGGGAAATCAGATGCGGGGAATCAGAGGTGGGGAATCAGAGGCGGGGTATCAGAGGAGGGGAATCAGAGGCGTGGAATCAGAGGCGGTGAATCAGAGGCGGGGAATCAGAGGCGTGGAATCAGAGGCGGGGAATCAGAGGCGGGGAATCAGAAGTGGGGAATCAGAGGTGGGGAATCAGAGGCGGGGAATCAGAATCAGCGAATCAGAGGCGGGGCAATCAGAGGTGGGGAATCAGAGGCGGGGAATCAGAGGCGGGGAATCAGAGGCGGTGAATCAGAGGCGGGGAATCAGACGCGGGGAATCAGAGGCGGGGAATCAGAAGTGGGGAATCAGAGGTGGGGAATCAGAGGCGGGGAATCAGAGGCAGGTAATCAGAGGCGGGCAATCAGATGCAGGGAATCAGAGGCAGGGAATCAGAGGCAGGGAATCTTAGGCAGGGAATCTGAGGCAGGGAATCTGAAGTGGGCAATCAGAGGCGGGAAAACAGGCGGGTAAACAGAGGCGGGTAAACATAGGAGGGGAATCAGAGGCGGGGAATCAGAGGCGGGGAATCAGAGTCGGGGAATCAGAGGCGGGGAATCTGAGGCGGGGAATCAGATGCAGGGAATCAGAGGCGGGGAAACAGGCGGGGTATCAGAGGCGGGGAATCAGAGGCGCGGAATCAGAGGCGGGGAATCAGAGGCGTGGAATCACACACGGGGAATCAGAGGCGGGGAATCAGAAGTGGGGAATCAGAGGTGGGAAATCAGAGGCGGGGAATCAGAGGCGGGGAATCAGAGGCGGGGAATCAGAGGCAGGGTATCAGAGGCGGGCAATCAGATGCAGGGAATCAGAGGCAGGGAATGAGAGGCAGGGAATCAGAGGCAGGGAACCTGAGGTGGCGAATATGAGGTGGTGAATCAGAGGCGGGGAAACAGGCGGGTAAACAGAGGCTGGGAATCAGATGCAGGGAATCAGAAGCGGGGAATCAGAGGCAGGGAATCAGATGAAGGGAATCTGATGCAGGGAATCTGAGGCACGGAATCTGAGGCAGGGAATCTGTGGCAGGGAATCTGATGCGGGTTATCAGAAGGGGGAAATGAGATGTGGGAAACGAGATGCAGAGAAAGAGGCACGGAAATAGAGGCAGGGAAAGAGAGGCAGGGTATCAGAGGCGGGTAATCAGAGGCGTGGAATCAGAGGCGGGGAATCAGAGGCGGGAAATCAGAGAGGGGAATCAGAGGTGGGGAATCAGAGGCGGGGAATCAGAGGTGGGGAAAGAGATGTGGGGAAACGTAGGCCAGGAAAGTTGCTCGGAAAGGGAGGCGGTGAATCAGAGGCGGGGAATCAGAGGCGGGGAATCAGAGGCGGGGAATCAGAGGCGTGGAATCAGAGGTGGGGAAAGAGATGTGGGGAAACAGGCGGGTAAACAGAAGCGGGTAAACATAGCTGCATAAATAGAGGCAGCGAAAGAGATGGGCGAAACATAGTGGTTGGAACTTGTGTGTTGAAAATTAGGTACACAGAACAGATCAAACAGAGTTGTTGAAATTGAGGGAGGGAAAGAGAGGCACAGAAAGAGTGGAGGGGAAAGAGTGCAGGCAAAATAGAGGCGTAGAGACAGAGGTGGCGAATCAGTGGCGGGGAATCAGAGGCGGGGAATCAGAGGCAGGGAATCAGATGAAGGGAATCTGATGCAGGGAATCTGAGGCAGGGAATCTGAGGCAGGGAATCGGAGGCAGGGAATCTGATGCGGGTTATCAGAAGGGGGAAATGAGATGTCGGAAACGAGATGCAGAGAAAGAGGCACGGAAATAGAGGCAGGGAAAGAGAGGCAGGGTATCAGAGGCAGGTAATCAGAGGCGTGGAATCAGAGGTGGGGAATCAGAGGCGGTGAATCAGAGGCTGGGAATCAGAGGCGGGGAATCAGAGGCGGGGAATCAGAAGTGGGGAATCAGAGGTGGGGAATCAGAGGCGGGGAATCAGAGGCGGGGAATCAGAGGCGGGCAATCAGATGCAGGGAATCAGAGGCAGGGAATCAGACGCAGGGAATCAAATGAAGGGAATCTGATGCAGGGAATCTGAGGCAGGGAATCTGAGGCAGGGAATCTGTGGTGGGGAATCAGAGGCGGGAAAACAGGCGGGTAAACAGAGGCGGGTAAACATAGGCGGGGAATCAGAGGCGTGGAATCAGAGGCGGGAAATCAGAGGCGGGGAAAGATATGTGGGGAAAAGTAGGCCAGGAAAGTTGAGCGGAAAGGGAGGCAGTGAATCAGAGGTGGGGAATCAGAGGCGGGGAATCAGAGGCGGGGAATCAGAGGCGGGGAATCAGAGGCTTGGAATCAGAAGTGGGGAATCAGAGGTGGGGAATCAGAGGCGGGGAATCAGAGGCGGGGAATCAGAGGCGGGGAATCAGAAGTGGGGAATCAGAGGTGGGGAATCAGAGGCGGGGAATCAGAGGCGGGCAATCAGATGCAGGGAATCAGAGGCAGGGAATCAGAGGCAGGGAACCAGACGCAGGGAATCAAATGAAGGGAATCTGATGCAGGGAATCTGAGGCAGGGAATCTGAGGCAGGGAATCTGTGGTGGGGAATCAGAGGCGGGAAAACAGGCGGTTAAACAGAGGCGGGTAAACATAGGCGGGGATTCAGAGGCGTGGAATCAGAGGCGGGAAATCAGAGGCGGGGAAAGATATGTGGGGAAAAGTAGGACAAGAAAGTTGAGCGGAAAGGGAGGCATTGAATCAGAGGTGGGGAATCAGAGGCGGGGAATCAGAGGCGGGGAATCAGAGGCGGGGAATCAGAGGCAGGGAATCAGAAGCGGGGAATCAGAGGTTGGGAATCAGAGGCGGGGAATCAGAGGCGGAGAATCAGAGGCGGGCAATCAGATGCAGGGAATCAGAGGCAGGGAATCAGAGGCAGGGAATCAGAGGCAGGGAATCTGAGGCAGGGAATCTGAGGTGGGGAATCAGAGGCGGGGAAACAGGTGGGTAAACAGAGGCGGGTAAACATAGGCGGGGAATCAGAGGTGCGGAATCAGAGGTGGGGAATCAGAGGCAGGGAATCAGAGGCGGGGAATCAGAGGCGGGGAATCAGATGCGGGGAATCAGAGGTGGGGAATCAGAGGCGGGGTATCAGAGGAGGGGAATCAGAGGCGGGGAATCAGAGGCGGGGAATCAGAGGCGGGGAATCAGAGGCGTGCAATCAGAGGCGGGGAATCAGAGGTGGGGAATCAGAAGTGGGGAATCAGAGGTGGGGAATCAGAGCCGGGGAATCTGAATCAGCGAATCAGAGGCGGGGCAATCAGAGGTGGGGAATCAGAGGCGGGGAATCAGAAGTGGGGAATCAGAGGTGGGGAATCAGAGGCGGGGAATCAGAGGCGGGCAATCAGATGCAGGGAATCAGAGGCAGGGAATCAGAGGCAGGGAACCAGACGCAGGGAATCAAATGAAGGGAATCTGATGCAGGGAATCTGAGGCAGGGAATCTGAGGCAGGGAATCTGTGGTGGGGAATCAGAGGCGGGAAAACAGGCGGTTAAACAGAGGCGGGTAAACATAGGCGGGGATTCAGAGGCGTGGAATCAGAGGCGCGGAATCAGAGGCGGGGAATCAGAGGCATGGAATCAGAGACGGGGAATCAGAGGCGGGGAATCAGAAGTGGGGAATCAGAGGTGGGAAATCAGAGGCTGGGAATCAGAGGCGGGGTATCAGAGGCGGGGAATCAGAGGCAGGGTATCAGAGGCGGGCAATCAGATGCAGGGAATCAGAGGCAGGGAATCAGAGGCAGGGAATCAGAGGCAGGGAACCTGAGATGGCGAATATGAGGTGGTGAATCAGAGGCGGGGAAACAGTCGGGTAAACAGAGGCGCGGAATCAGAGGCAGGGAATCAGCCGCGGGGAATCAGAGGCAGGGAATCAGATGAAGGGAATCTGATGCAGGGAATCTGAGGCAGGGTATCTGAGGCAGGGAATCTGTGGCAGGGAATCTGATGCGGGTTATCAGAAGGGGGAAATGAGATGTGGGAAACGAGATGCAGAGAAAGAGGCACGGAAATAGAGGCAGGGAAAGAGAGGCAGGGTATCAGAGGTGGGGAATCAGAGGCTGGGAATCAGAGGCAGGGAATCAGAGACACAGAAAGAGAGGCGTGGAATCAGAGGTGCGGAATCAGAGCCGGTGAATCTGAGCCGGGAAATCAGAAGCAGAGCAACAGAGGTGGTGAAACATGGGTGCGGAATCGGACACGGGGAATCAGAGGTGGGGACTCAGAGGCCGGGAATCAGAGGCAGGGAATCAGAGGCAGGTTATCAGAGGCAGGGAATCAGAGGTGGGAAATCAAAGGCGGGGAATCAGAGGCGGCGAATCAGAGGCGGGGAATCAAAGGCGGGGAATCAGAGGCGGAGAATCAGAGGCGGGCAATCAGATGCAGGAAATCAGAGGCAGGGAATCAGAGGCAGAGAATCAGAGGCAGGGAATCTGAGGCAGGGAATCAGAGGTGGGGAATCAGAGGCGGGGAATCAGAGGCAGGGAATCAGATGAAGGGAATCTGATGCAGGGAATCTGAGGCAGGGAATCTGAGGCAGGGAATCTGTGGCAGGGAATCTGAGGTGGGCAATCAGAGGCGGGAAAACAGGCGGGTAAACAGAGGCGGGGAATCAGAGGCGGGGAATCAGAGTCGGGGAATCAGAGGCGGGGAATCAGAGGCGGGGAATCAGAGGCAGGGTATCAGAGGCGGGCAATCAGATGCAGGGAATCTGATGCAGGGAATCTGAGGCAGGGAATCTGAGGCAGGGAATCTGTGGCAGGGAATCTGATGCGGGTTATCAGAAGGGGGAAATGAGATGTGGGAAACGAGATGCAGAGAAAGAGGCACGGAAATAGAGGCAGGGAAAGAGAGGCAGGGTATCAGAGGCGGGTAATCAGAGGCGTGGAATCAGAGGCGGGGAATCAGAGGCGGGAAATCAGAGAGGGGAATCAGAGGTGGGGAATCAGAGGCGGGGAATCAGAGGTGGGGAATCAGAGGCGTGGAATCAGAGGTGGGGAAAGAGATGTGGGGAAACGTAGGCCAGGAAAGTTTGCTCGGAAAGGGAGGTGGTGAATCAGAGGCGGGGAATCAGAGGCGGGGAATCAGAGGCGGGGAATCAGAGGCGTGGAATCAGAGGTGGGGAAAGAGATGTGGGGAAACAGGCATGTAAACAGAAGCGGGTAAACATAGCTGCATCAATAGATGCAGCGAAAGAGATGGGCGAAACATAGTGGTTGGAACTTTTGTGTTGAAAATTAGTTACACAGAACAGATCAAACAGAGTTGTTGAAATTGAGGGAGGGAAAGAGAGGCACTGAAAGAGTGGAGGGGAAAGAGTGCAGGCAAAATAGAGGCGTAGAGACAGAGGTGGGGAATCAGATGCGGGGAATCAGAGGCGGGGAATCAGAGGCATGGAATCAGATGAAGGGAATCTAATGCAGGGAAACTGAGGCAGGGAATCGGAGGCAGGGAATCGGAGGCAGGGAATCTGAGGCAGGGAATCAGTAAAAAGTTATCAGAGGCAGGGTATCAGAGGCGGAGAATCAGAGGTGGGGAATCAGAAGTGGGGAATCAGAGGCGGGGAATCAGAGGCGTGGAATCAGAGGCGGGCAATCAGAAGTGGGGAATCAGAGGCGGGGAATCAGAGGCGGGGAATTAGAGGTGGTGAATCAGATGCGGGGAATCAGAGGCGGGGAATCAGAGGCGGGGAATCAGAAGTGGGGAATCAGAGGTGGGGAATCAGAGGCGGGGAATCAGAGGCGGGCAATCAGATGCAGGGAATCAGAGGCAGGGAATCAGAGGCAGGGAACCAGACGCAGGGAATCAAATGAAGGGAATCTGATGCAGGGAATCTGAGGCAGGGAATCTGAGGCAGGGAATCTGTGGTGGGGAATCAGAGGCGGGAAAACAGGCGGTTAAACAGAGGCGGGTAAACATAGGCGGGGATTCAGAGGCTTGGAATCAGAGGCGGGAAATCAGAGGCGGGGAAAGATATGTGGGGAAAAGTAGGCCAGGAAAGTTGAGCGGAAAGGGAGGCATTGAATCAGAGGTGGTGAATCAGAGGCGGGGAATCAGAGGCGGGGAATCAGAGGCGGGGAATCAGAGGCAGGGAATCAGAAGCGGGGAATCAGAGGTTGGGAATCAGTGGCGGGGAATCAGAGGCGGAGAATCAGAGGCGGGCAATCAGATGCAGGGAATCAGAGGCAGGGAATCATAGGCAGGGAATCAGAGGCAGGGAATCTGAGGCAGGGAATCTGAGGTGGGGAATCAGAGGCGGGGAAACAGGTGGGTAAACAGAGGCGGGTAAACATAGGCGGGGAATCAGAGGCGCGGAATCAGAGGTGGGGAATCAGAGGCAGGGAATCAGAGGCGGGGAATCAGAGGCGGGGAATCAGATGCGGGGAATCAGAGGTGGGGAATCAGAGGCGGGGTATCAGAGGAGGGGAATCAGAGGCGGGGAATCAGAGGCGGGGAATCAGAGGCGGGGAATCAGAGGTGTGCAATCAGAGGCGGGGAATCAGAGGTGGGGAATCAGAAGTGGGGAATCAGGGGTGGGGAATCAGAGCCGGGGAATCTGAATCAGCGAATCAGAGGCGGGGAAATCAGAGGTGGGGAATCAGAGGCGGGAAATCAGAGGCGGGGAATCAGAGGAGGTGAATCAGAGGCGGGGAATCAGACGCGGGGAATCAGAGGCGGGGAATCAGAAGTGGGGAATCAGAGGTGGGGAATCAGATGCGGGGAATCAGAGGCAGGTAATCAGAGGCGGGGAATCAGAGGCGTGCAATCAGAGGCGGGGAATCAGAGGTGGGGAATCAGAAGTGGGGAATCAGAGGTGGGGAATAAGAGCCGGGGAATCTGAATCAGCGAATCAGAGGCGGGGAAATCAGAGGTGGGGAATCAGAGGCGGGGAATCAGAGGCGGGGAATCAGAGGAGGTGAATCAGAGGCGGGGAATCAGACGTGGGGAATCAGAGGCGGGGAATCAGGAGTGGGGAATCAGAGGTGGGGAATCAGAGGCGGGGAATCAGAGGCGGGGAATCAGAGGCGCGGAATCAGAGGCGGGGAATCAGAGGCATGGAATCAGAGACGGGGAATCAGAGGCGGGGAATCAGAAGTGGGGAATCAGAGGTGGGAAATCAGAGGCTGGGAATCAGAGGCGGGGTATCAGAGGCGGGGAATCAGAGGCAGGGTATCAGAGGCGGGCAATCAGATGCAGGGAATCAGAGGCAGGGAATCAGAGGCAGGGAATCAGAGGCAGGGAACCTGAGATGGCGAATATGAGGAGGTGAATCAGAGGCGGGGAAACAGTCGGGTAAACAGAGGCGGGGAATCAGAGGCAGGGAATCAGCCGCGGGGAATCAGAGGCAGGGAATCAGATGAAGGGAATCTGATGCAGGGAATCTGAGGCAGGGTATCTGAGGCAGGGAATCTGTGGCAGGAAATCTGATGCGGGTTATCAGAAGGGGGAAATGAGATGTGGGAAACGAGATGCAGAGAAAGAGGCACGGAAATAGAGGCAGGGAAAGAGAGGCAGGGTATCAGAGGTGGGGAATCAGAGGCTGGGAATCAGAGGCGGGGAATCAGAGGGGGGAATCAGAGGTGGGGAATCAGAGGCAGGGAATCAGAGACACAGAAAGAGAGGCGTGGAATCAGAGGTGCGGAATCAGAGCCGGTGAATCTGAGCCGGGAAATCAGAAGCAGAGCAACAGAGGTGGTGAAACATGGGTGCGGAATCGGACACGGGGAATCAGAGGTGGGGACTCAGAGGCCGGGAATCAGAGGCAGGGAATCAGAGGCAGGTTATCAGAGGCAGGGAATCAGAGGTGGGAAATCAGAGGCGGGGAATCAGAGGCGGCGAATCAGAGGCGGGGAATCAGAGGCGGGGAATCAGAGGCGGAGAATCAGAGGCGGGCAATCAGATGCAGGAAATCAGAGGCAGGGAATCAGAGGCAGGGAATCAGAGGCAGGGAATCTGAGGCAGGGAATCAGAGGTGGGGAATCAGAGGCGTGGAATCAGAGGCAGGGAATCAGATGAAGGGAATCTGATGCAGGGAATCTGAGGCAGGGAATCTGAGGCAGGGAATCTGTGGCAGGGAATCTGATGCGGGTTATCAGAAGGGGGAAATGAGATGTGGGAAACGAGATGCAGAGAAAGAGGCACGGAAATAGAGGCAGTGAAAGACAGGCAGGGAATCAGAGGCGGGCAATCAGAGGTGGGGAATCAGAGGCTGGGAATCAGAGGCGGGGAATCAGAGGGGGGAATCAGAGGTGGGGAATCAGAGGCAGGGAATCAGAGGCAGGGAATCAGAGGCGGGAAATCAGAGGCGGCGAATCTGAGGCGTGGAATCAGAGGTGGGGAAAGAGATGTGGGGAAACGTAGGCCAGGAAAGTTGCGCGGAAAGGGAGGCGGTGAATCAGAGGCGTGGAATCAGAGGCGGGGAATCAGAGGCGGGGAATCAGAGGCGGTGAATCAGAGGCGGGGAATCAGAGGCGTGGAATCAGAGGTGGGGAAAGAGATGTGGGGAATCAGGCGGGTAAACAGAAGCGGGTAAACATAGCTGCATAAATAGAGGCAGCGAAAGAGATCGGCGAAACATAGTGGTTGGAACTTGTGTGTTGAAAATTAGGTACACAGAACAGATCAAACAGAGTTGTTGAAATTGAGGGAGGGAAAGAGAGGCACAGAAAGAGTGGAGGGGAAAGAGTGCAGGCAAAATAGAGGCGTAGAGACAGAGGTGGGGAATCAGAGGTGGGGAATCAGATGAAGGGAATCTGATGCCGGGAATCTGAGGCAGGCAATCTGAGGCAGGGAATCGGAGGCAGGGAATCTGAGGCAGGGAATCAGTAAAAAGTTATCAGAGGCAGGGTATCAGAGGCGGAGAATCAGAGGTGGGGATTCAGAAGTGGGGAATCAGAGGCGTGGAATCAGAGGCTGGGAATCAGAGGTGGGGAATCAGAAGTGGGGAATCAGAGGTGGGGAATCAGAGGCGGGGAATCAGAGGCGTGGAATCAGAGGCGGGCAATCTGAAGTGGGGAATCAGAGGTGGGGAATCAGAGGCGGGGAATCAGAGGCGGTGAATCAGAGGCGGGGAATCAGAGGCGGGGAATCAGAGGCGGGGAATCAGAAGTGGGGAATCAGAGGTGGGGAATCAGAGGCGGGGAATCAGAGGCGGGGAATCAGAGGCGGGCAATCAGATGCACGGAATCAGAGGCAGGGAATCAGATGCAGGGAATCAAATGAAGGGAATCTGATGCAGGGAATCTGAGGCAGGGAATCTGAGGCAGGGAACCTGAGGCAGGGAATCTGAGGCGGGGAAACAGGCGGCTAAACAGAGGCGGGTAAACATAGGCGGGGAATCAGAGGCGGGGAATCAGAGGCGGGGAATCAGAGGCGGGGAATCAGATGAATGGAATCTGATGCAGTGAATCTGAGGCAGGGAATCTGAGGCGGGGAAACAGGCGGCTAAACAGAGGCGGGTAAACATAGGCGGGGAATCAGAGGCGGGGAATCAGAGGCGGGGAATCAGAGGCGGGGAATCAGAGGCGGGGAATCAGATGCGGGGAATCAGATGCGGGGAATCAGAGGTGGGGAATCAGAAGCGGGGTATCAGAGGAGGGGAATCAGAGGCGGGGAATCAGAGGTGGGGAATCAGAGGCGGGGAATCAGAGGCGTGGAATCAGAGGCGGGAATTCAGAGGCGGGGAAAGATATGTGGGTAAACGTAGGCCAGGAAAGTTGAGCGGAAATGGAGGCAGTGAATCAGAGGTGGGGAATCAGAGGCGGGGAATCAGAGGCGGGGAATCAGAGGAGGGGAATCAGAGGCGGGGAATCAGAAGTGGGGAATCAGAGGTGGGGAATCAGAGGCGGGGAATCAGAGGCGGGGAATCAGAGGCGGGGAATCAGAGGCAGGGAATCAGAGGCGGGCAATCAGATGCAGGGAATCAGAGGCAGGGAATCAGAGGCAGGGAATCAGAGGCGGGCAATCAGATGCAGGGAATCTGAGGCAGGGAATCTGATGCAGGGAATCTGAGGCAGGGAATCTGAGGCAGGGAATCTGTGGCAGAAAATCTGATGCGGGTTATCAGAAGGGGGAAATGAGATGTGGGAAACGAGATGCAGTGAAAGAGGCACGGAAATAGAGGCAGGGAAAGAGAGGCAGGGTATCAGAGTCGGGTAATCAGAGGCGTGGAATCAGAGGCGGGGAATCAGAGACACAGAAAGAGAGGCGTGGAATCAGAGGTGCGGAATCAGAGCCGGTGAATCTGAGCCGGGAAATCAGAAGCATAGCAACAGAGGCGGTGAAACATGGGTGCGGAATCGGACGCGGGGAATCAGAGGTGGGGACTCAGAGGCAGGGAATCAGAGGCAGGGAATCAGAGGCAGGTTATCAGAGGCAGGGAATCAGATGCGGGGAATCAGAGGCGGGGAATCAGAGGCGGGGAATCAGAGGCGGGGAATCAGAGGCGGGGAATCAGAGGCGGAGAATCATAGGCGGGCAATCAGATGCAGGAAATCAGAGGCAGGGAATCAGAGGCAGGGAATGAGAGGCAGGGAATCTGAGGCAGGGAGTCAGAGGTGGGGAATCAGAGGCGGGGAATCAGAGGCAGGGAATCAGATGAAGGGAATCTGATGCAGGGAATCTGAGGCAGGGAATCTGAGGCAGGGAATCTGTGGCAGGGAATCTGATGAGGGTTATCAGAAGGGGGAAATGAGATTTGGGAAAAGAGATGCAGAGAAAGAGGCACGGAAATAGAGGCAGGGAAAGAGAGGCAGGGAATCAGAGGCGGGGAATCAGAGGTGGGGAATCAGAGGCGGGGAATCAGAGGGGGGAATCAGAGGCAGGGAATCAGAGGCGGGGAATCAGAGGCAGGGAATCAGAGGCGGGAAATCAGAGACGGCGAATCTGAGGCGTGGAATCAGAGGTGGGGAAAGAGATGTGGGGAAACGTAGGCCAGGAAAGTTGCGCGGAAAGGGAGGCGGTGAATCAGAGGCGGCGAATCAGAGGCGGGGAATCAGAGGCAGGGAATCAGAGGGGGGCAATCAGAGGCGGCGAATGAGAGGCGTGGAATCAGAGGTGTGGAAAGAGATGTGGGGAAACAGGCGGGTAAACAGAAGCGGGTAAACATAGGTGCATAAATAGAGGCGGCGAAAGAGATGGGCGAAACATAGTGGTTGGAACTTGTATGTTGAAAATGAGTTACACAGAACAGATCAAACAGAGATGTTGAAATTGAGGGAGGGAAAGAGAGGCACGGAAAGAGTGGAGGGGAAAGAGTGCAGGCAAAATAGAGGCGTAGAGACAGAGGTGGCGAATCAGTGGCGGGGAATCAGAGGCGGGGAATCAGAGGCAGGGAATCAGATGAAGGGAATCTGATGCAGGGAATCTGAGGCAGGGAATCTGAGGCAGGGAATCGGAGGCAGGGAATCTGATGTGGGGAATCAGAGGCGGGGAATCAGAGGCGGGGAATCAGAGGGGGGATTCAGAGGCGGGGAATCAGAGGCGGGGAATCAGAGGCGGGGAATCAGAGGGGGGAATCTGAGGTGGGGAATCAGAGGCGGGGAATCAGAGGCGGGGAATCAGAGGCAGGGAATCAGAGGCAGGGAATCAGATGAAGGGAATCTGATGCAGGGAATCTGAGGCAGGGAATCTGAGGCGGGGAAACAGGCGGGTAAACAGAGGCTGGTAAACATAGGCGGGGAATCAGAGGCGGGGAATCAGAGGCGGGGAATCAGATGCGGGGAATCAGAGGCGGGGAATAAGAGGCGGGGAATCAGATGCGGGGAATCAGATGCGGGGAATCAGAGGTGGGGAATCAGAAGCGGGGTATCAGAGGAGGGCAATCAGAGGCTGGGAATCAGAGGCGGGGAATCAGAGGCGGGGAATCAGAGGCGTGGAATCAGAGGCGGGAATTCAGAGGCGGGGAAAGATATGTGGGGAAACGTAGGCCAGGAAAGTTGAGCGGAAATGGAGGCAGTGAATCAGAGGTGGGGAATCAGAGGCGGGGAATCAGAGGCGGGGAATCAGAGGCGGGGAATCAGAGGCGGGGAATCAGAAGTGGGGAATCAGAGGTGGGGAATCAGAGGCGGGGAATCAGAGGCGGGGAATCAGAGGCGGGGAATCAGAGGCAGGGAATCAGAGGCGGGCAATCAGATGCAGGGAATCAGAGGCAGGGAATCAGAGGCAGGGAATCAGAGGCAGGGAATCTGAGGGGGCGAATATGAGGTAGTGAATCAGAGGCGGGGAAACAGGTGGGTAAACAGAGGCAGGGAATCAGAGGCAGGGAATCAGCCGCGGGGAATCAGAGGCAGGGAATCAGATGAAGGGAATCTGATGCAGGGAATCTTAGGCAGGGAATCTGAGGCAGGGAATCTGTGGCAGAAAATCTGATGCGGGTTATCAGAAGGGGGAAATGAGATGTGGAAAACGAGATGCAGAGAAAGAGGCACGGAAATAGAGGCAGGGAAAGAGAGGCAGGGTATCAGAGGCGGGTAATCAGAGGCGTGGAATCAGAGGCGGGGAATCAGAGACACAGAAAGAGAGGCGTGGAATCAGAGGTGCGGAATCAGAGCCGGTGAATCTGAGCCGGGAAATCAGAAGCATAGCAACAGAGGCGGTGAAACATGGGTGCGGAATCGGACGCGGGGAATCAGAGGTGGGGACTCAGAGGCAGGGAATCAGAGGCAGGGAATCAGAGGCAGGTTATCAGAGGCAGGGAATCAGATGCAGGGAATCAGAGGCGTGGAATCAGAGGTGGAGAATGAGAGGTGGGGAATCAGAGGCGGGGAATCAGAGGCGGAGAATCATAGGCGGGCAATTAGATGCAGGAAATCAGAGGCAGGGAATCAGAGGCAGTGAATCAGAGGCAGGGAATCTGAGGCATCGAGTCAGAGGTGGGGAATCAGAGGCGGGGAATCAGAGGCAGGGAATCAGATGAAGGGACTCTGATGCAGGGAATCTGAGGCAGGGAATCTGAGGCAGGGAATCTGTGGCAGGGAATCTGATGAGGGTTATCAGAAGGGGGAAATGAGATTTGGGAAACGAGATGCAGAGAAAGAGGCACGGAAATAGAGGCAGGGAATCAGAGGCGGGAAATCAGAGACGGCGAATCTGAGGCGTGGAATCAGAGGTGGGGAAAGAGATGTGGGGAAACGTAGGCCAGGAAAGATGCACGGAAAGGGAGGCGGTGAATCAGAGGCGGGGAATCAGAGGCGGGGAATCAGAGGCAGGGAATCAGAGGGGGGCAATCAGAGGCGGCGAATCAGAGGCGTGGAATCAGAGGTGGGGAAAGAGATGTGGGGAAACAGGCGGGTAAACAGAAGCGGGTAAACATAGGTGCATAAATAGAGGCGGCGAAAGAGATGGGCGAAACATAGTGGTTGGAACTTGTATGTTGAAAATGAGTTACACAGAACAGATCAAACAGAGTTGTTGAAATTGAGGGAGGGAAAGAGAGGCACGGAAAGAGTGGAGGGGAAAGATTGCAGGCAAAAGAGAGGCGTAGAGACAGTGGTGGGGAATCAGAGGCGGGGAATCAGAGGCGGGGAATCAGAGGCAGGGAATCAGAGGCGGGGAAAGATATGTGGGGAAACGTAGGCCAGGAAAGTTGAGCGGAAAGGGAGGCAGTGAATCAGAGGTGGGGAATCAGAGGCGGGGAATCAGAGGCGGGGAATCAGAGGCGGGGAATCAGAGGCGGGGAATCAGAAGCGGGGAATCAGAGGTGGGGAATCAGAGGCGGGGTATCAGAGGTTGAGAATCAGAGATGGGCATTCAGATGCAGGGAATCAGAGGCAGGGAATCAGAGGCAGGGAATCAGAGTCACGGAATCTGAGGTAGGGAATCTGAGGTGGGGAATCAGAGGCGGAGAAACAGGCGGGTAAACAGAGGCGGGTAAACATAGGCGGGGAATCAGAGGCAGGGAATCAGAGGCGGGGAATCAGAGGCGGGGAATAAGAGGCGGGGAATCAGATGCGGGGAATCAGATGCGGGGAATCAGAGGTGGGGAATCAGAAGCGGGGTATCAGAGGAGGGCAATCAGAGGCTGGGAATCAGAGGCGGGGAATCAGAGGCGGGGAATCAGAGGCGTGGAATCAGAGGCGGGAATTCAGAGGCGGGGAAAGATATGTGGGGAAACGTAGGCCAGGAAAGTTGAGCGGAAATGGAGGCAGTGAATCAGAGGTGGGGAATCAGAGGCGGGGAATCAGAGGCGGGGAATCAGAGGCGGGGAATCAGAGGCGGGGAATCAGAAGTGGGGAATCAGAGGTGGGGAATCAGAGGCGGGGAATCAGAGGCGGGGAATCAGAGGCGGGGAATCAGAGGCAGGGAATCAGAGGCGGGCAATCAGATGCAGGGAATCAGAGGCAGGGAATCAGAGGCAGGGAATCAGAGGCAGGGAATCTGAGGGGGCGAATATGAGGTAGTGAATCAGAGGCGGGGAAACAGGCGGGTAAACAGAGGCTGGGAATCAGAGGCAGGGAATCAGCCGCGGGGAATCAGAGGCAGGGAATCAGATGAAGGGAATCTGATGCAGGGAATCTTAGGCAGGGAATCTGAGGCAGGGAATCTGTGGCAGAAAATCTGATGCGGGTTATCAGAAGGGGGAAATGAGATGTGGAAAACGAGATGCAGAGAAAGAGGCACGGAAATAGAGGCAGGGAAAGAGAGGCAGGGTATCAGAGGCGGGTAATCAGAGGCGTGGAATCAGAGGCGGGGAATCAGAGACACAGAAAGAGAGGCGTGGAATCAGAGGTGCGGAATCAGAGCCGGTGAATCTGAGCCGGGAAATCAGAAGCATAGCAACAGAGGCGGTGAAACATGGGTGCGGAATCGGACGCGGGGAATCAGAGGTGGGGACTCAGAGGCAGGGAATCAGAGGCAGGGAATCAGAGGCAGGTTATCTGAGGCAGGGAATCAGAGGCGGGAAATCAGAGACGGCGAATCTGAGGCGTGGAATCAGAGGTGGGGAAAGAGATGTGGGGAAACGTAGGCCAGGAAAGATGCACGGAAAGGGAGGCGGTGAATCAGAGGCGGGGAATCAGAGGCGGGGAATCAGAGGCAGGGAATCAGAGGGGGGCAATCAGAGGCGGCGAATCAGAGGCGTGGAATCAGAGGTGGGGATAGAGATGTGGGGAAACAGGCGGGTAAACAGAAGCGGGTAAACATAGGTGCATAAATAGAGGCGGCGAAAGAGATGGGCGAAACATAGTGGTTGGAACTTGTATGTTGAAAATGAGTTACACAGAACAGATCAAACAGAGTTGTTGAAATTGAGGGAGGGAAAGAGAGGCACGGAAAGAGTGGAGGGGAAAGATTGCAGGCAAAAGAGAGGCGTAGAGACAGTGGTGGGGAATCAGAGGCGGGGAATCAGAGGCGGGGAATCAGAGGCAGGGAATCAGAGGCGGGGAAAGATATGTGGGGAAACGTAGGCCAGGAAAGTTGAGCGGAAAGGGAGGCAGTGAATCAGAGGTGGGGAATCAGAGGCGGGGAATCAGAGGCGGGGAATCAGAGGCGGGGAATCAGAGGCGGGGAATCAGAAGCGGGGAATCAGAGGTGGGGAATCAGAGGCGGGGTATCAGAGGTTGAGAATCAGAGATGGGCATTCAGATGCAGGGAATCAGAGGCAGGGAATCAGAGGCAGGGAATCAGAGTCACGGAATCTGAGGTAGGGAATCTGAGGTGGGGAATCAGAGGCGGAGAAACAGGCGGGTAAACAGAGGCGGGTAAACATAGGCGGGGAATCAGAGGCAGGGAATCAGAGGCGGGGAATCAGAGGCGGTGAATCAGAGGCGGGGAATCAGAGGCGGGGAATCAGATGCGGGGAATCAGAGGCGGGGAATCAGAGGTGGGGTATTAGATGAGGGAAATCAGAGGCGGGGAATCAGAGGCGGGGAATCAGAGGCGGGGAATCAGAGGCGTGGAATCAGAGGCGGGGAATCAGAGGCGGGGAATCAGAAGTGGGGAATCAGATGTGGGGAATCAGAGGCAGGGAATCAGAGGCGGGCAATCAGAAGTGGGGAATCAGAGGCGGGGAATCAGAGGCGGGGAAACAGAGGCGGTGAATCAGAGGCAGGGAATCAGAAGTGGGGAATCAGAGGTGGGGAATCAGAGGCGGGGAATCAGAGGCGGGGAATCAGAGGCGGGCAATCAGATGCAGGGAATCAGAGGCAGGGAATCAGAGGCAGGGAATCAGAGGCAGGGAATCTGAGGCAGGGAATCTGTGTTGGGGAACCAGAGGCGGGAAAACAGGCGAGTAAACAGAGGCGGGTAAACATAGGTGGGGAATCAGAGGCGCGGAATCAGAGCCGGGAAATCAGAGGCGGGGAATCTGAGGCGGGGAATCAGATGCAGGGAATCAGATGCGGGACATCAGAGGTGCGGTATCAGAGGCGGGGAATTAGAGGCGGGGAATCAGAGGCGGGGAATCAGAGGCGTGGAATCAGAGGCGGTGAATCAGAGGCGGGTAAACATAGGCGGGGAATCAGAGGCGGGGAATCAGAGGCGGGGAATCAGAGGCGGGGAATCAGAGGCGGGGAATCAGAGGCGTGGAATCAGATGCGGTGAATCAGTGGCGGAGAATCAGAGGCGGGGTATTAGACGAGGGGAATCGGAGATGGGGAATCAGAGGCAGGGAATCAGAGGCGGGGAATCAGAGGCGGGGAATCAGAGGCCGGGAATCAGATATGGGGAAACAGAGGCGGGGAATCCGAGGCGGGGAAACAGAGGCGGGGAATCAGATATGGGGAATCAGAGGTGGGGAATCAGAGGTTGGGAATCAGAGGCAGGGAATCAGAGGCTTGGAATCAGATGCAGGGAATCAGATGCGGGGAATCAGAGGCGGGGAATCAGAGCTGGGGAATCAGAGGTGGGGAATCAGATTTGGGGAATCAGAGGCGGGGACTTAGATATTGGGAAACAGATGCGGGGAATCAGAGGCGGGGAAACCCAGGCGGGGAATCAGATATGGGGAATCAGAGGTGGGGAATCAGAGGCAAGGAATCAGATGTGCGGAATCAGAGATGGGGAATCAGAGGCAGGGAATCAGAATCATAAGCAGGGAATCAGAGGCCGGGAATCAGAGGCCGGAATCAGATGCTGGGAATCAGAGGCCTGGAATCAGAGGCGGGGAATCAGAGGCAGGGAATCAGATGCGGGGAATCAGAGGCGGGGAATCAGAGCTGGGGAATCAGAGGCGGGGTATTAGAGTTGGGGAATCAGAGGCGGGGAATCAGATATGGGGAAACAGAGGTGGGGAATCAGAGGCGGGGAAACAGAGGCAGGGAATCAGATATGGGGAATCAGAGTTGGGGAATCAGAGATGGGGAATCAGAGGCGGTGAATCAGAGATGGGGAATCAGAGGCGGGGAATCAGAGGCAGGAAATCAGACACGGGGATTCAGAGGCTGGGAATCAGACGGGGGGAATCAAAGGCGGGGAATCAGAGGCAGGGAATCAGAGGCGGGGAATCAGATATGGGGAATCAGAGGCTGGGATTCAGAGGCGGGGAATCAGAGGCAGGGAATCAGACACGGGGAATCAGAGGTGGGGAATCAGAGATGGGGAATCAGAGGCGGGGAATCAGAGGCAGGGAATCATACGCGGGGAATCTGAGGCGGGGAATCAGAGCTGGGGAATCAGAGGTGGGGAATCAGAGTTGGGGAATCAGAGGCAGGGAATCGGATGTGCGGAATCAGAGATGGGGAATCAGATGTGGGGAATCAGAGGAACAGGGATGGGGAATCAGAGGCGGGGAATCAGAGGCAGGAAATCAGACACGGGGATTCAGAGGCTGGGAATCAGACGGGGGGAATCAAAGGCGGGGAATCAGAGCTGGGGAATCAGAGGCAGGGAATCAGAGTTGGGGATTCAGAGACGGGGAATCAGATATGGGGAAACAGAGGCGGGGAATCAGAGGCGGGCAAACAGAGGCGGGGAATTAGATATGGGGAATCAGAGGTGGGGAATCAGAGGTGGTGAATCAGTGATGGGGAATCACAGGCGGGGAATCAGAGGCAGGGAATAGAACGCAGGGAATCAGACGCAGGGAATCAGAGCTGGGGAATCAGAGGCGGGGAATCATAGTTGGGAATCAGAGGCGGGGAATCAGATATGGGGAAACAGAGGCGGGGAATCAGAGGCGGGGAAACAGAGGCGGGGAATCAGATATGGGGAATCGGATGCGGGGAATCAGAGGCGGGGAATCAGAGCTGGGGAATCAGAGGCGGGGAATCAGAGTTGGGGCATCAGAGGTGGGGAATTAGATATAGGGAAACAGAGGCGGGGAATCAGAGGCGGGGAAACAGAGGCGGGGTATCAGATATGGGGAATCAGAGGTGAGGAATCAGAGGCAGGGAATCAGATGTGCGGAATCAGAGATGGGGAATCAGAGGCAGGGAATCAGAATCAGAAGCGGGGAATCAGAGGCCGGGAATCAGAGGCCGGGAATCAGATGCTGGGAATAAGAGGCCGGGAATCAGAGGTGGGGAATCAGAGTCCGGGAATCAGAGATGGGGATTCAGAGGCGGGGAATGAGATATGGAGAATCAGAGGCGGAGAATCAGAGGCCGGGAAACAGAGGTGGGGAATCAGATATGGGGAATCAGAGGTGGCGAATCAAAGGCGGTGAATCAGAGATGGGGAATCAGAGGCGGGGAATCAGAGGCAGGGAATCAGAAGCGGGGAATCAGAGGCGGGGAATCAGAGCTGGCGAATCAGAGGCGGGGAATCAGAGGTGGGCAATCAGAGGCGGGGAATCAGATATGGGGAATCAGAGGCGGGGAATCAGAGGAGGGGAAACAGAGGCGGGAAATCAAATATAGGGAATCAGAGGTGGGGAATCAGAGGTTGTGAATCAGAGATGGGGAATCAAGGCAGGGAATCAGAGGCAGGGAATCAGACACGGGGAATCAGAGGCGGGGATTCAGAGCTGGGGAATCAGAGGCGGGGAATCAGAGTTGGGGAATCAGAGGCAGGGAATCAGATATGGGGAATCAGACGCGGGGAATCAGAGGCGGGGAATCAGAAGTGGGGAATCAGAGGTGGGGAATCAGAGGCGGGGAATCAGAGGCAGGTAATCAGAGGCGGGGAATCAGAGGCGTGCAATCAGAGGCGGGGAATCAGAGGTGGGGAATCAGAAGTGGGGAATCAGAGGTGGGGAATCAGAGCCGGGGAATCTGAATCAGCGAATCAGAGGCGGGGAAATCAGAGGTGGGGAATCAGAGGCGGGGAATCAGAGGCGGGGAATCAGAGGAGGTGAATCAGAGGCGGGGAATCAGACGTGGGGAATCAGAGGCGGGGAATCAGGAGTGGGGAATCAGAGGTGGGGATCAGAGGCGGGGAATCAGAGGCGGGGAATCAGAGGCGCGGAATCAGAGGCGGGGAATCAGAGGCATGGAATCAGAGGCGGGGAATCAGAGGCGGGGAATCAGAAGTGGGGAATCAGAGGTGGGAAATCAGAGGCTGGGAATCAGAGGCGGGGTATCAGAGGCGGGGAATCAGAGGCAGGGTATCAGAGGCGGGCAATCAGATGCAGGGAATCAGAGGCAGGGAATCAGAGGCAGGGAATCAGAGGCAGGGAACCTGAGATGGCGAATATGAGGAGGTGAATCAGAGGCGGGGAAACAGTCGGGTAAACAGAGGCGGGGAATCAGAGGCAGGGAATCAGCCGCGGGGAATCAGAGGCAGGGAATCAGATGAAGGGAATCTGATGCAGGGAATCTGAGGCAGGGTATCTGAGGCAGGGAATCTGTGGCAGGAAATCTGATGCGGGTTATCAGAAGGGGGAAATGAGATGTGGGAAACGAGATGCAGAGAAAGAGGCACGGAAATAGAGGCAGGGAAAGAGAGGCAGGGTATCAGAGGTGGGGAATCAGAGGCTGGGAATCAGAGGCGGGGAATCAGAGGGGGGAATCAGAGGTGGGGAATCAGAGGCAGGGAATCAGAGACACAGAAAGAGAGGCGTGGAATCAGAGGTGCGGAATCAGAGCCGGTGAATCTGAGCCGGGAAATCAGAAGCAGAGCAACAGAGGTGGTGAAACATGGGTGCGGAATCGGACACGGGGAATCAGAGGTGGGGACTCAGAGGCCGGGAATCAGAGGCAGGGAATCAGAGGCAGGTTATCAGAGGCAGGGAATCAGAGGTGGGAAATCAGAGGCGGGGAATCAGAGGCGGCGAATCAGAGGCGGGGAATCAGAGGCGGGGAATCAGAGGCGGAGAATCAGAGGCGGGCAATCAGATGCAGGAAATCAGAGGCAGGGAATCAGAGGCAGGGAATCAGATGCAGGGAATCTGAGGCAGGGAATCAGAGGTGGGGAATCAGAGGCGTGGAATCAGAGGCAGGGAATCAGATGAAGGGAATCTGATGCAGGGAATCTGAGGCAGGGAATCTGAGGCAGGGAATCTGTGGCAGGGAATCTGATGCGGGTTATCAGAAGGGGGAAATGAGATGTGGGAAACGAGATGCAGAGAAAGAGGCACGGAAATAGAGGCAGGGAAAGACAGGCAGGAAATCAGAGGCGGGGAATCAGAGGTGGGGAATCAGAGGCTGGGAATCAGAGGCGGGGAATCAGAGGGGGGAATCAGAGGTGGGGAATCAGAGGCAGGGAATCAGAGGCAGGGAATCAGAGGCGGGAAATCAGAGGCGGCGAATCTGAGGCGTGGAATCAGAGGTGGGGAAAGAGATGTGGGGAAACGTAGGCCAGGAAAGTTGCGCGGAAAGGGAGGCGGTGAATCAGAGGCGTGGAATCAGAGGCGGGGAATCAGAGGCGGGGAATCAGAGGCGGTGAATCAGAGGCGGGGAATCAGAGGCGGGCAATCAGAAGTGGGGAATCAGAGGCAGGGAATCAGAGGCGGGGAAACAGAGGCGGTGAATCAGAGGCAGGGAATCAGAAGTGGGGAATCAGAGGTGGGGAATCAGAGGCGGGGAATCAGAGGCGGGGAATCAGAGGCGGGCAATCAGATGCAGGGAATCAGAGGCAGGGAATCAGAGGCAGGGAATCAGAGGCAGGGAATCTGAGGCAGGGAATCTGTGTTGGGGAACCAGAGGCGGGAAAACAGGCGAGTAAACAGAGGCGGGTAAACATAGGTGCGGAATCAGAGGCGCGGAATCAGAGCCGGGAAATCAGAGGCGGGGAATCTGAGGCGGGGAATCAGATGCAGGGAATCAGATGCGGGACATCAGAGGTGCGGTATCAGAGGCGGGGAATTAGAGGCGGGGAATCAGAGGCGGGGAATCAGAGGCGTGGAATCAGAGGCGGTGAATCAGAGGCGGGTAAACATAGGCGGGGAATCAGAGGCGGGGAATCAGAGGCGGGGAATCAGAGGCGGGGAATCAGAGGCGGGGAATCAGAGGCGTGGAATCAGATGCGGTGAATCAGTGGCGGAGAATCAGAGGCGGGGTATTAGACGAGGGGAATCGGAGATGGGGAATCAGAGGCAGGGAATCAGAGGCGGGGAATCAGAGGCGGGGAATCAGAGGCCGGGAATCAGATATGGGGAAACAGAGGCGGGGAATCCGAGGCGGGGAAACAGAGGCGGGGAATCAGATATGGGGAATCAGAGGTGGGGAATCAGAGGTTGGGAATCAGAGGCAGGGAATCAGAGGCTTGGAATCAGATGCAGGGAATCAGATGCGGGGAATCAGAGGCGGGGAATCAGAGCTGGGGAATCAGAGGTGGGGAATCAGATTTGGGGAATCAGAGGCGGGGACTTAGATATTGGGAAACAGATGCGGGGAATCAGAGGCGGGGAAACCCAGGCGGGGAATCAGATATGGGGAATCAGAGGTGGGGAATCAGAGGCAAGGAATCAGATGTGCGGAATCAGAGATGGGGAATCAGAGGCAGGGAATCAGAATCATAAGCAGGGAATCAGAGGCCGGGAATCAGAGGCCGGAATCAGATGCTGGGAATCAGAGGCCTGGAATCAGAGGCGGGGAATCAGAGGCAGGGAATCAGATGCGGGGAATCAGAGGCGGGGAATCAGAGCTGGGGAATCAGAGGCGGGGTATTAGAGTTGGGGAATCAGAGGCGGGGAATCAGATATGGGGAAACAGAGGTGGGGAATCAGAGGCGGGGAAACAGAGGCAGGGAATCAGATATGGGGAATCAGAGTTGGGGAATCAGAGATGGGGAATCAGAGGCGGTGAATCAGAGATGGGGAATCAGAGGCGGGGAATCAGAGGCAGGAAATCAGACACGGGGATTCAGAGGCTGGGAATCAGACGGGGGGAATCAAAGGCGGGGAATCAGAGCTGGGGAATCAGAGGCAGGGAATCAGAGGCGGGGAATCAGATATGGGGAATCAGAGGCTGGGATTCAGAGGCGGGGAATCAGAGGCAGGGAATCAGACACGGGGAATCAGAGGTGGGGAATCAGAGATGGGGAATCAGAGGCGGGGAATCAGAGGCAGGGAATCATACGCGGGGAATCTGAGGCGGGGAATCAGAGCTGGGGAATCAGAGGTGGGGAATCAGAGTTGGGGAATCAGAGGCAGGGAATCGGATGTGCGGAATCAGAGATGGGGAATCAGATGTGGGGAATCAGAGGAACAGGGATGGGGAATCAGAGGCGGGGAATCAGAGGCAGGAAATCAGACACGGGGATTCAGAGGCTGGGAATCAGACGGGGGGAATCAAAGGCGGGGAATCAGAGCTGGGGAATCAGAGGCAGGGAATCAGAGTTGGGGATTCAGAGACGGGGAATCAGATATGGGGAAACAGAGGCGGGGAATCAGAGGCGGGCAAACAGAGGCGGGGAATTAGATATGGGGAATCAGAGGTGGGGAATCAGAGGTGGTGAATCAGTGATGGGGAATCACAGGCGGGGAATCAGAGGCAGGGAATAGAACGCAGGGAATCAGACGCAGGGAATCAGAGCTGGGGAATCAGAGGCGGGGAATCATAGTTGGGAATCAGAGGCGGGGAATCAGATATGGGGAAACAGAGGCGGGGAATCAGAGGCGGGGAAACAGAGGCGGGGAATCAGATATGGGGAATCGGATGCGGGGAATCAGAGGCGGGGAATCAGAGCTGGGGAATCAGAGGCGGGGAATCAGAGTTGGGGCATCAGAGGTGGGGAATTAGATATAGGGAAACAGAGGCGGGGAATCAGAGGCGGGGAAACAGAGGCGGGGTATCAGATATGGGGAATCAGAGGTGGGGAATCAGAGGCAGGGAATCAGATGTGCGGAATCAGAGATGGGGAATCAGAGGCAGGGAATCAGAATCAGAAGCGGGGAATCAGAGGCCGGGAATCAGAGGCCGGGAATCAGATGCTGGGAATAAGAGGCCGGGAATCAGAGGTGGGGAATCAGAGTCCGGGAATCAGAGATGGGGATTCAGAGGCGGGGAATGAGATATGGAGAATCAGAGGCGGAGAATCAGAGGCCGGGAAACAGAGGTGGGGAATCAGATATGGGGAATCAGAGGTGGCGAATCAAAGGCGGTGAATCAGAGATGGGGAATCAGAGGCGGGGAATCAGAGGCAGGGAATCAGAAGCGGGGAATCAGAGGCGGGGAATCAGAGCTGGCGAATCAGAGGCGGGGAATCAGAGGTGGGCAATCAGAGGCGGGGAATCAGATATGGGGAATCAGAGGCGGGGAATCAGAGGAGGGGAAACAGAGGCGGGAAATCAAATATAGGGAATCAGAGGTGGGGAATCAGAGGTTGTGAATCAGAGATGGGGAATCAAGGCAGGGAATCAGAGGCAGGGAATCAGACACGGGGAATCAGAGGCGGGGATTCAGAGCTGGGGAATCAGAGGCGGGGAATCAGAGTTGGGGAATCAGAGGCAGGGAATCAGATATGGGGAATCAGACGCGGGGAATCAGAGGCGGGGAATCAGAAGTGGGGAATCAGAGGTGGGGAATCAGAGGCGGGGAATCAGAGGCAGGTAATCAGAGGCGGGGAATCAGAGGCGTGCAATCAGAGGCGGGGAATCAGAGGTGGGGAATCAGAAGTGGGGAATCAGAGGTGGGGAATCAGAGCCGGGGAATCTGAATCAGCGAATCAGAGGCGGGGAAATCAGAGGTGGGGAATCAGAGGCGGGGAATCAGAGGCGGGGAATCAGAGGAGGTGAATCAGAGGCGGGGAATCAGACGTGGGGAATCAGAGGCGGGGAATCAGGAGTGGGGAATCAGAGGTGGGGATCAGAGGCGGGGAATCAGAGGCGGGGAATCAGAGGCGCGGAATCAGAGGCGGGGAATCAGAGGCATGGAATCAGAGGCGGGGAATCAGAGGCGGGGAATCAGAAGTGGGGAATCAGAGGTGGGAAATCAGAGGCTGGGAATCAGAGGCGGGGTATCAGAGGCGGGGAATCAGAGGCAGGGTATCAGAGGCGGGCAATCAGATGCAGGGAATCAGAGGCAGGGAATCAGAGGCAGGGAATCAGAGGCAGGGAACCTGAGATGGCGAATATGAGGAGGTGAATCAGAGGCGGGGAAACAGTCGGGTAAACAGAGGCGGGGAATCAGAGGCAGGGAATCAGCCGCGGGGAATCAGAGGCAGGGAATCAGATGAAGGGAATCTGATGCAGGGAATCTGAGGCAGGGTATCTGAGGCAGGGAATCTGTGGCAGGAAATCTGATGCGGGTTATCAGAAGGGGGAAATGAGATGTGGGAAACGAGATGCAGAGAAAGAGGCACGGAAATAGAGGCAGGGAAAGAGAGGCAGGGTATCAGAGGTGGGGAATCAGAGGCTGGGAATCAGAGGCGGGGAATCAGAGGGGGGAATCAGAGGTGGGGAATCAGAGGCAGGGAATCAGAGACACAGAAAGAGAGGCGTGGAATCAGAGGTGCGGAATCAGAGCCGGTGAATCTGAGCCGGGAAATCAGAAGCAGAGCAACAGAGGTGGTGAAACATGGGTGCGGAATCGGACACGGGGAATCAGAGGTGGGGACTCAGAGGCCGGGAATCAGAGGCAGGGAATCAGAGGCAGGTTATCAGAGGCAGGGAATCAGATGCGGGAAATCAGAGGCGGGGAATCAGAGGCGGCGAATCAGAGGCGGGGAATCAGAGGCGGGGAATCAGAGGCGGAGAATCAGAGGCGGGCAATCAGATGCAGGAAATCAGAGGCAGGGAATCAGAGGCAGGGAATCAGATGCAGGGAATCTGAGGCAGGGAATCAGAGGTGGGGAATCAGAGGCGTGGAATCAGAGGCAGGGAATCAGATGAAGGGAATCTGATGCAGGGAATCTGAGGCAGGGAATCTGAGGCAGGGAATCTGTGGCAGGGAATCTGATGCGGGTTATCAGAAGGGGGAAATGAGATGTGGGAAACGAGATGCAGAGAAAGAGGCACGGAAATAGAGGCAGGGAAAGACAGGCAGGAAATCAGAGGCGGGGAATCAGAGGTGGGGAATCAGAGGCTGGGAATCAGAGGCGGGGAATCAGAGGGGGGAATCAGAGGTGGGGAATCAGAGGCAGGGAATCAGAGGCAGGGAATCAGAGGCGGGAAATCAGAGGCGGCGAATCTGAGGCGTGGAATCAGAGGTGGGGAAAGAGATGTGGGGAAACGTAGGCCAGGAAAGTTGCGCGGAAAGGGAGGCGGTGAATCAGAGGCGTGGAATCAGAGGCGGGGAATCAGAGGCGGGGAATCAGAGGCGGTGAATCAGAGGCGGGGAATCAGAGGCGTGGAATCAGAGGTGGGGAAAGAGATGTGGGGAATCAGGCGGGTAAACAGAAGCGGGTAAACATAGCTGCATAAATAGAGGCAGCGAAAGAGATGGGCGAAACATAGTGGTTGGAACTTGTGTGTTGAAAATTAGGTACACAGAACAGATCAAACAGAGTTGTTGAAATTGAGGGAGGGAAAGAGAGGCACAGAAAGAGTGGAGGGGAAAGAGTGCAGGCAAAATAGAGGCGTAGAGACAGAGGTGGGGAATCAGAGGTGGGGAATCAGATGAAGGGAATCTGATGCAGGGAATCTGAGGCAGGCAATCTGAGGCAGGGAATCGGAGGCAGGGAATCTGAGGCAGGGAATCAGTAAAAAGTTATCAGAGGCAGGGTATCAGAGGCGGAGAATCAGAGGTGGGGATTCAGAAGTGGGGAATCAGAGGCGTGGAATCAGAGGCTGGGAATCAGAGGTGGGGAATCAGAAGTGGGGAATCAGAGGTGGGGAATCAGAGGCGGGGAATCAGAGGCGTGGAATCAGAGGCGGGCAATCTGAAGTGTGGAATCAGAGGT
Source organism: Narcine bancroftii (assembly GCF_036971445.1). Lineage (NCBI taxonomy): Eukaryota > Metazoa > Chordata > Chondrichthyes > Torpediniformes > Narcinidae > Narcine > Narcine bancroftii. The sequence continues at coordinate 104,861,627 of NC_091474.1, read as the reverse complement.
GGGGAATCAGAGGCGGGGAATCAGAGGCGGGCAATCTGAAGTGTGGAATCAGAGGTGGGGAATCAGAGGCGGGGAATCAGAGGCGGTGAATCAGAGGCGGGGAATCAGAGGCGGGGAATCAGAGGCGGGCAATCAGATGCACGGAATCAGAGGCAGGGAATCAGACGCAGGGAATCAAATGAAGGGAATCTGATGCAGGGAATCTGAGGCAGGGAATCTGAGGCAGGGAACCTGAGATGGCGAATATGAGGTGGTGAATCAGAGGCGGGGAAACAGTCGGGTAAACAGAGGCGGGGAATCAGAGGCAGGGAATCAGATGAATGGAATCTGATGCAGTGAATCTGAGGCAGGGAATCTGAGGCGGGGAAACAGGCGGGTAAACAGAGGCGGGTAAACATAGGCGGGGAATCAGAGGCGGGGAATCAGAGGCGGGGAATCAGAGGCGGGGAATCAGAGGCGGGGAATCAGATGCGGGGAATCAGATGCGGGGAATCAGAGGTGGGGAATCAGAAGCGGGGTATCAGAGGAGGGGAATCAGAGGCGGGGAATCAGAGGTGGGGAATCAGAGGCGGGGAATCAGAGGCGTGGAATTAGAGGCGGGAATTCAGAGGCGGGGAAAGATATGTGGGTAAACGTAGGCCAGGAAAGTTGAGCGGAAATGGAGGCAGTGAATCAGAGGTGGGGAATCAGAGGCGGGGAATCAGAGGCGGGGAATCAGAGGCGGGGAATCAGAGGCGGGGAATCAGAAGTGGGGAATCAGAGGTGGGGAATCAGAGGCGGGGAATCAGAGGCGGGGAATCAGAGGCGGGGAATCAGAGGCAGGGAATCAGAGGCGGGCAATCAGATGCAGGGAATCAGAGGCAGGGAATCAGAGGCAGGGAATCAGAGGCGGGCAATCAGATGCAGGGAATCTGAGGCAGGGAATCTGATGCAGGGAATCTGAGGCAGGGAATCTGAGGCAGGGAATCTGTGGCAGAAAATCTGATGCGGGTTATCAGAATGGGGAAATGAGATGTGGGAAACGAGATGCAGTGAAAGAGGCACGGAAATAGAGGCAGGGAAAGAGAGGCAGGGTATCAGAGGCGGGTAATCAGAGGCGTGGAATCAGAGGCGGGGAATCAGAGACACAGAAAGAGAGGCGTGGAATCAGAGGTGCGGAATCAGAGCCGGTGAATCTGAGCCGGGAAATCAGAAGCATAGCAACAGAGGCGGTGAAACATGGGTGCGGAATCGGACGCGGGGAATCAGAGGTGGGGACTCAGAGGCAGGGAATCAGAGGCAGGGAATCAGAGGCAGGTTATCAGAGGCAGGGAATCAGATGCGGGGAATCAGAGGCGGGGAATCAGAGGCGGGGAATCAGAGGCGGGGAATCAGAGGCGGGGAATCAGAGGCGGAGAATCATAGGCGGGCAATCAGATGCAGGAAATCAGAGGCAGGGAATCAGAGGCAGGGAATCAGAGGCAGGGAATCTGAGGCAGGGAGTCAGAGGTGGGGAATCAGAGGCGGGGAATCAGAGGCAGGGAATCAGATGAAGGGAATCTGATGCAGGGAATCTGAGGCAGGGAATCTGAGGCAGGGAATCTGTGGCAGGGAATCTGATGAGGGTTATCAGAAGGGGGAAATGAGATTTGGGAAACGAGATGCAGAGAAAGAGGCACGGAAATAGAGGCAGGGAATCAGAGGCAGGGAATCAGAGGCGGGGAATCAGAGGTGGGGAATCAGAGGCGGGGAATCAGAGGGGGGAATCAGAGGCAGGGAATCAGAGGCGGGGAATCAGAGGCAGGGAATAAGAGGCCGGGAATCAGAGGAGGGGAATCAGAGTCCGGGAATCAGAGATGGGGATTCAGAGGCGGGGAATGAGATATGGAGAATCAGAGGCGGGGAATCAGAGGCGGGGAAACAGAGGTGGGGAATCAGATATGGGGAATCAGAGGTGGCGAATCAAAGGCGGTGAATCAGAGATGGGGAATCAGAGGCGGGGAATCAGAGGCAGGGAATCAGATGCGGGGAATCAGAGGCGGGGAATCAGAGCTGGCGAATCAGAGGCTGGGAATCAGAGGTGGGCAATCAGAGGCGGGGAATCAGATATGGGGAATCAGAGGCGGGGAATCAGAGGTGGGGAAACAGAGGCGGGGAATCAAATATAGGGAATCAGAGGTGGGGAATCAGAGGTTGTGAATCAGAGATGGGGAATCAAGGCGGGGAATCAGAGGCAGGGAATCAGACGCGGGGAATCAGAGGCGGGGATTCAGAGCTGGGGAATCAGAGGCGGGGAATCTGAGTTGGGGAATCAGAGGCAGGAAATCAGATATGGGGAATCAGAGGCGGGGAATCAGAGGCCGGGAATCAGATATGGGGAAACAGAGGCGGGGAATCCGAGGCGGGGAAACAGAGGCGGGGAATCAGATATGGGGAATCAGAGGTGGGGAATCAGAGGTTGGGAATCAGAGGCAGGGAATCAGAGGCTTGGAATCAGATGCAGGGTATCAGATGCGTGGAATCAGAGGCGGGGAATCAGAGCTGGGGAATCAGAGGTGGGGAATCAGATTTGCGGAATCAGAGGTGGGGACTTAGATATTGGGAAAGAGAGGCGGGGAATCAGAGGCGGGAAAACAGAGGCGGGGAATCAGATATGGGGAATCAGAGGTGGGGAATCAGAGGCAGGGAATCAGATGTGCGGAATCAGAGATGGGGAATCAGAGGCAGGGAATCAGAATCAGAAGCAGGGAATCAGAGGCCGGGAATCAGAGGCCGGAATCAGATGCTGGGAATCAGAGGGCTGGAATCAGAGGTGGGCAATCAGAGGCAGGGAATCAGATGCGGGGAATCAGAGGCGGGGAATCAGAGCTGGGGAATCAGAGGCGGGGAATCAGATATGGGGAAACAGAGGCGGGGAATCAGAGGCGGGCAAACAGAGGCGGGGAATTAGATATGGGGAATCAGAGGTGGGGAATCAGAGGCAGGGAATCAGATGTGCGGAATCAGAGATGGGGAATCAGAGGCAGGGAATCAGAATCAGAAGCAGGGAATCAGAGGCCGGGAATCAGAGGCCGGAATCAGATGCTGGGAATCAGAGGGCTGGAATCAGAGGTGGGCAATCAGAGGCAGGGAATCAGATGCGGGGAATCAGAGGCGGGGAATCAGAGCTGGGGAATCAGAGGCGGGGAATCAGATATGGGGAAACAGAGGCGGGGAATCAGAGGCGGGCAAACAGAGGCGGGGAATTAGATATGGGGAATCAGAGGTAGGGAATCAGAGGTGGTGAATCAGTGATGGGGAATTAAAGGCGGGGAATCAGAGGCAGGGAATAGAACGCGGGGAATCAGAGGCAGGGAATCAGAGCTGGGGAATCAGAGGCGGGGAATCATAGTTGGGAATCAGAGGCGGGAATCAGATATGGGGAAACAGAGGCGGGGAATCAGAGGCGGGGAATCAGAGGCGGGGAATCAGAGGCAGGGAATCAGAGGGGGGCAATCAGAGGCGGCGAATCAGAGGCGTGGAATCAGAGGTGGGGAAAGAGATGTGGGGAAACAGGCGGGTAAACAGAAGCGGGTAAACATAGGTGCATAAATAGAGGCGGCGAAAGAGATGGGCGAAACATAGTGGTTGGAACTTGTATGTTGAAAATGAGTTACACAGAACAGATCAAACAGAGTTGTTGAAATTGAGGGAGGGAAAGAGAGGCACGGAAAGAGTGGAGGGGAAAGATTGCAGGCAAAAGAGAGGCGTAGAGACAGTGGTGGGGAATCAGAGGCGGGGAATCAGAGGCGGGGAATCAGAGGCAGGGAATCAGAGGCGGGGAAAGATATGTGGGGAAACGTAGGCCAGGAAAGTTGAGCGGAAAGGGAGGCAGTGAATCAGAGGTGGGGAATCAGAGGCGGGGAATCAGAGGCGGGGAATCAGAGGCGGGGAATCAGAGGCGGGGAATCAGAAGTGGGGAATCAGAGGTGGGGAATCAGAGGCGGGGAATCAGAGGCGGGGAATCAGAGGCGGGGAATCAGAGGCAGGGAATCAGAGGCGGGCAATCAGATGCAGGGAATCAGAGGCAGGGAATCAGAGGCAGGGAATCAGAGGCAGGGAATCTGAGGGGGCGAATATGAGGTAGTGAATCAGAGGCGGGGAAACAGGCGGGTAAACAGAGGCTGGGAATCAGAGGCAGGGAATCAGCCGCGGGGAATCAGAGGCAGGGATCAGATGAAGGGAATCTGATGCAGGGAATCTTAGGCAGGGAATCTGAGGCAGGGAATCTGTGGCAGAAAATCTGATGCGGGTTATCAGAAGGGGGAAATGAGATGTGGAAAACGAGATGCAGAGAAAGAGGCACGGAAATAGAGGCAGGGAAAGAGAGGCAGGGTATCAGAGGCGGGTAATCAGAGGCGTGGAATCAGAGGCGGGGAATCAGAGACACAGAAAGAGAGGCGTGGAATCAGAGGTGCGGAATCAGAGCCGGTGAATCTGAGCCGGGAAATCAGAAGCATAGCAACAGAGGCGGTGAAACATGGGTGCGGAATCGGACGCGGGGAATCAGAGGTGGGGACTCAGAGGCAGGGAATCAGAGGCAGGGAATCAGAGGCAGGTTATCAGAGGCAGGGAATCAGATGCAGGGAATCAGAGGCGTGGAATCAGAGGTGGAGAATGAGAGGTGGGGAATCAGAGGCGGGGAATCAGAGGCGGAGAATCATAGGCGGGCAATTAGATGCAGGAAATCAGAGGCAGGGAATCAGAGGCAGTGAATCAGAGGCAGGGAATCTGAGGCATCGAGTCAGAGGTGGGGAATCAGAGGCGGGGAATCAGAGTCAGGGAATCAGATGAAGGGACTCTGATGCAGGGAATCTGAGGCAGGGAATCTGAGGCAGGGAATCTGTGGCAGGGAATCTGATGAGGGTTATCAGAAGGGGGAAATGAGATTTGGGAAACGAGATGCAGAGAAAGAGGCACGGAAATAGAGGCAGGGAATCAGAGGCGGGAAATCAGAGACGGCGAATCTGAGGCGTGGAATCAGAGGTGGGGAAAGAGATGTGGGGAAACGTAGGCCAGGAAAGATGCACGGAAAGGGAGGCGGTGAATCAGAGGCGGGGAATCAGAGGCGGGGAATCAGAGGCAGGGAATCAGAGGGGGGCAATCAGAGGCGGCGAATCAGAGGCGTGGAATCAGAGGTGGGGAAAGAGATGTGGGGAAACAGGCGGGTAAACAGAAGCGGGTAAACATAGGTGCATAAATAGAGGCGGCGAAAGAGATGGGCGAAACATAGTGGTTGGAACTTGTATGTTGAAAATGAGTTACACAGAACAGATCAAACAGAGTTGTTGAAATTGAGGGAGGGAAAGAGAGGCACGGAAAGAGTGGAGGGGAAAGATTGCAGGCAAAAGAGAGGCGTAGAGACAGTGGTGGGGAATCAGAGGCGGGGAATCAGAGGCGGGGAATCAGAGGCAGGGAATCAGAGGCGGGGAAAGATATGTGGGGAAACGTAGGCCAGGAAAGTTGAGCGGAAAGGGAGGCAGTGAATCAGAGGTGGGGAATCAGAGGCGGGGAATCAGAGGCGGGGAATCAGAGGCGGGGAATCAGAGGCGGGGAATCAGAAGCGGGGAATCAGAGGTGGGGAATCAGAGGCGGGGTATCAGAGGTTGAGAATCAGAGATGGGCATTCAGATGCAGGGAATCAGAGGCAGGGAATCAGAGGCAGGGAATCAGAGTCACGGAATCTGAGGTAGGGAATCTGAGGTGGGGAATCAGAGGCGGAGAAACAGGCGGGTAAACAGAGGCGGGTAAACATAGGCGGGGAATCAGAGGCAGGGAATCAGAGGCGGGGAATCAGAGGCGGGGAATAAGAGGCGGGGAATCAGATGCGGGGAATCAGATGCGGGGAATCAGAGGTGGGGAATCAGAAGCGGGGTATCAGAGGAGGGCAATCAGAGGCTGGGAATCAGAGGCGGGGAATCAGAGGCGGGGAATCAGAGGCGTGGAATCAGAGGCGGGAATTCAGAGGCGGGGAAAGATATGTGGGGAAACGTAGGCCAGGAAAGTTGAGCGGAAATGGAGGCAGTGAATCAGAGGTGGGGAATCAGAGGCGGGGAATCAGAGGCGGGGAATCAGAGGCGGGGAATCAGAGGCGGGGAATCAGAAGTGGGGAATCAGAGGTGGGGAATCAGAGGCGGGGAATCAGAGGCGGGGAATCAGAGGCGGGGAATCAGAGGCAGGGAATCAGAGGCGGGCAATCAGATGCAGGGAATCAGAGGCAGGGAATCAGAGGCAGGGAATCAGAGGCAGGGAATCTGAGGGGGCGAATATGAGGTAGTGAATCAGAGGCGGGGAAACAGGCGGGTAAACAGAGGCTGGGAATCAGAGGCAGGGAATCAGCCGCGGGGAATCAGAGGCAGGGAATCAGATGAAGGGAATCTGATGCAGGGAATCTTAGGCAGGGAATCTGAGGCAGGGAATCTGTGGCAGAAAATCTGATGCGGGTTATCAGAAGGGGGAAATGAGATGTGGAAAACGAGATGCAGAGAAAGAGGCACGGAAATAGAGGCAGGGAAAGAGAGGCAGGGTATCAGAGGCGGGTAATCAGAGGCGTGGAATCAGAGGCGGGGAATCAGAGACACAGAAAGAGAGGCGTGGAATCAGAGGTGCGGAATCAGAGCCGGTGAATCTGAGCCGGGAAATCAGAAGCATAGCAACAGAGGCGGTGAAACATGGGTGCGGAATCGGACGCGGGGAATCAGAGGTGGGGACTCAGAGGCAGGGAATCAGAGGCAGGGAATCAGAGGCAGGTTATCAGAGGCAGGGAATCAGATGCAGGGAATCAGAGGCGTGGAATCAGAGGTGGAGAATGAGAGGTGGGGAATCAGAGGCGGGGAATCAGAGGCGGAGAATCATAGGCGGGCAATTAGATGCAGGAAATCAGAGGCAGGGAATCAGAGGCAGTGAATCAGAGGCAGGGAATCTGAGGCATCGAGTCAGAGGTGGGGAATCAGAGGCGGGGAATCAGAGGCAGGGAATCAGATGAAGGGACTCTGATGCAGGGAATCTGAGGCAGGGAATCTGAGGCAGGGAATCTGTGGCAGGGAATCTGATGAGGGTTATCAGAAGGGGGAAATGAGATTTGGGAAACGAGATGCAGAGAAAGAGGCACGGAAATAGAGGCAGGGAATCAGAGGCGGGAAATCAGAGACGGCGAATCTGAGGCGTGGAATCAGAGGTGGGGAAAGAGATGTGGGGAAACGTAGGCCAGGAAAGATGCACGGAAAGGGAGGCGGTGAATCAGAGGCGGGGAATCAGAGGCGGGGAATCAGAGGCAGGGAATCAGAGGGGGGCAATCAGAGGCGGCGAATCAGAGGCGTGGAATCAGAGGTGGGGAAAGAGATGTGGGGAAACAGGCGGGTAAACAGAAGCGGGTAAACATAGGTGCATAAATAGAGGCGGCGAAAGAGATGGGCGAAACATAGTGGTTGGAACTTGTATGTTGAAAATGAGTTACACAGAACAGATCAAACAGAGTTGTTGAAATTGAGGGAGGGAAAGAGAGGCACGGAAAGAGTGGAGGGGAAAGATTGCAGGCAAAAGAGAGGCGTAGAGACAGTGGTGGGGAATCAGAGGCGGGGAATCAGAGGCGGGGAATCAGAGGCAGGGAATCAGAGGCGGGGAAAGATATGTGGGGAAACGTAGGCCAGGAAAGTTGAGCGGAAAGGGAGGCAGTGAATCAGAGGTGGGGAATCAGAGGCGGGGAATCAGAGGCGGGGAATCAGAGGCGGGGAATCAGAGGCGGGGAATCAGAAGCGGGGAATCAGAGGTGGGGAATCAGAGGCGGGGTATCAGAGGTTGAGAATCAGAGATGGGCATTCAGATGCAGGGAATCAGAGGCAGGGAATCAGAGGCAGGGAATCAGAGTCACGGAATCTGAGGTAGGGAATCTGAGGTGGGGAATCAGAGGCGGAGAAACAGGCGGGTAAACAGAGGCGGGTAAACATAGGCGGGGAATCAGAGGCAGGGAATCAGAGGCGGGGAATCAGAGGCGGTGAATCAGAGGCGGGGAATCAGAGGCGGGGAATCAGATGCGGGGAATCAGAGGCGGGGAATCAGAGGTGGGGTATTAGATGAGGGAAATCAGAGGCGGGGAATCAGAGGCGGGGAATCAGAGGCGGGGAATCAGAGGCGTGGAATCAGAGGCGGGGAATCAGAGGCGGGGAATCAGAAGTGGGGAATCAGATGTGGGGAATCAGAGGCAGGGAATCAGAGGCGGGCAATCAGAAGTGGGGAATCAGAGGCGGGGAATCAGAGGCGGGGAAACAGAGGCGGTGAATCAGAGGCAGGGAATCAGAAGTGGGGAATCAGAGGTGGGGAATTAGAGGCGGGGAATCAGAGGCGGGGAATCAGAGGCGGGCAATCAGATGCAGGGAATCAGAGGCAGGGAATCAGAGGCAGGGAATCAGAGGCAGGGAATCTGAGGCAGGGAATCTGTGTTGGGGAACCAGAGGCGGGAAAACAGGCGAGTAAACAGAGGCAGGTAAACATAGGTGGGGAATCAGAGGCGCGGAATCAGAGCCGGGAAATCAGAGGCGGGGAATCTGAGGCGGGGAATCAGATGCAGGGAATCAGATGCGGGACATCAGAGGTGCGGTATCAGAGGCGGGGAATTAGAGGCGGGGAATCAGAGGCGGGGAATCAGAGGCGTGGAATCAGAGGCGGGGAATCAGAGGCGGGTAAACATAGGCGGGGAATCAGAGGCGGGGAATGAGAGGCGGGGAATCAGAGGCGGGGAATCAGAGGCGGGGAATCAGAGGCGTGGAATCAGATGCGGTGAATCAGTGGCGGAGAATCAGAGGCGGGGTATTAGACGAGGGGAATCGGAGATGGGGAATCAGAGGCAGGGAATCAGAGGCGGGGAATCAGAGGCGGGGAATCAGAGGCCGGGAATCAGATATGGGGAAACAGAGGCGGGGAATCCGAGGCGGGGAAACAGAGGCGGGGAATCAGATATGGGGAATCAGAGGTGGGGAATCAGAGGTTGGGAATCAGAGGCAGGGAATCAGAGGCTTGGAATCAGATGCAGGGAATCAGATGCGGGGAATCAGAGGCGGGGAATCAGAGCTGGGGAATCAGAGGTGGGGAATCAGATTTGGGGAATCAGAGGCGGGGACTTAGATATTGGGAAACAGATGCGGGGAATCAGAGGCGGGGAAACCCAGGCGGGGAATCAGATATGGGGAATCAGAGGTGGGGAATCAGAGGCAAGGAATCAGATGTGCGGAATCAGAGATGGGGAATCAGAGGCAGGGAATCAGAATCATAAGCAGGGAATCAGAGGCCGGGAATCAGAGGCCGGAATCAGATGCTGGGAATCAGAGGCCTGGAATCAGAGGCGGGGAATCAGAGGCAGGGAATCAGATGCGGGGAATCAGAGGCGGGGAATCAGAGCTGGGGAATCAGAGGCGGGGTATTAGAGTTGGGGAATCAGAGGCGGGGAATCAGATATGGGGAAACAGAGGTGGGGAATCAGAGGCGGGGAAACAGAGGCAGGGAATCAGATATGGGGAATCAGAGGTGGGGAATCAGAGATGGGGAATCAGAGGCGGTGAATCAGAGATGGGGAATCAGAGGCGGGGAATCAGAGGCAGGAAATCAGACACGGGGATTCAGAAGCTGGGAATCAGACGGGGGGAATCAAAGGCGGGGAATCAGAGCTGGGGAATCAGAGGCAGGGAATCAGAGGCGGGGAATCAGATATGGGGAATCAGAGGCTGGGATTCAGAGGCGGGGAATCAGAGGCAGGGAATCAGACACGGGGAATCAGAGGTGGGGAATCAGAGATGGGGAATCAGAGGCGGGGAATCAGAGGCAGGGAATCAGACGCGGGGAATCTGAGGCGGGGAATCAGAGCTGGGGAATCAGAGGTGGGGAATCAGAGTTGGGTAATCAGAGGCAGGGAATCGGATGTGCGGAATCAGAGATGGGGAATCAGATGTGGGGAATCAGAGGAACAGGGATGGGGAATCAGAGGCGGGGAATCAGAGGCAGGAAATCAGACACGGGGATTCAGAGGCTGGGAATCAGACGGGGGGAATCAAAGGCGGGGAATCAGAGCTGGGGAATCAGAGGCAGGGAATCAGAGTTGGGGATTCAGAGACGGGGAATCAGATATGGGGAAACAGAGGCGGGGAATCAGAGGCGGGCAAACAGAGGCGGGGAATTAGATATGGGGAATCAGAGGTGGGGAATCAGAGGTGGTGAATCAGTGATGGGGAATCACAGGCGGGGAATCAGAGGCAGGGAATAGAACGCAGGGAATCAGACGCAGGGAATCAGAGCTGGGGAATCAGAGGCGGGGAATCATAGTTGGGAATCAGAGGCGGGGAATCAGATATGGGGAAACAGAGGCGGGGAATCAGAGGCGGGGAAACAGAGGCGGGGAATCAGATATGGGGAATCGGATGCGGGGAATCAGAGGCGGGGAATCAGAGCTGGGGAATCAGAGGCGGGGAATCAGAGTTGGGGCATCAGAGGTGGGGAATTAGATATAGGGAAACAGAGGCGGGGAATCAGAGGCGGGGAAACAGAGGCGGGGTATCAGATATGGGGAATCAGAGGTGGGGAATCAGAGGCAGGGAATCAGATGTGCGGAATCAGAGATGGGGAATCAGAGGCAGGGAATCAGAATCAGAAGCGGGGAATCAGAGGCCGGGAATCAGAGGCCGGGAATCAGATGCTGGGAATAAGAGGCCGGGAATCAGAGGTGGGGAATCAGAGTTTGGGAATCAGAGATGGGGATTCAGAGGCGGGGAATGAGATATGGAGAATCAGAGGCGGAGAATCAGAGGCCGGGAAACAGAGGTGGGGAATCAGATATGGGGAATCAGAGGTGGCGAATCAAAGGCGGTGAATCAGAGATGGGGAATCAGAGGCGGGGAATCAGAGGCAGGGAATCAGAAGCGGGGAATCAGAGGCGGGGAATCAGAGCTGGCGAATCAGAGGCGGGGAATCAGAGGTGGGCAATCAGAGGCGGGGAATCAGATATGGGGAATCAGAGGCGGGGAATCAGAGGAGGGGAAACAGAGGCGGGGAATCAAATATAGGGAATCAGAGGTGGGGAATCAGAGGTTGTGAATCAGAGATGGGGAATCAAGGCAGGGAATCAGAGGCAGGGAATCAGACACGGGGAATCAGAGGCGGGGATTCAGAGCTGGGGAATCAGAGGCGGGGAATCAGAGTTGGGGAATCAGAGGCAGGGAATCAGATATGGGGAATCAGACGCGGGGAATCAGAGGCGGGGAATCAGAAGTGGGGAATCAGAGGTGGGGAATCAGAGGCGGGGAATCAGAGGCAGGTAATCAGAGGCGGGGAATCAGAGGCGTGCAATCAGAGGCGGGGAATCAGAGGTGGGGAATCAGAAGTGGGGAATCAGAGGTGGGGAATCAGAGCCGGGGAATCTGAATCAGCGAATCAGAGGCGGGGAAATCAGAGGTGGGGAATCAGAGGCGGGGAATCAGAGGCGGGGAATCAGAGGAGGTGAATCAGAGGCGGGGAATCAGACGTGGGGAATCAGAGGCGGGGAATCAGGAGTGGGGAATAAGAGGTGGGGATCAGAGGCGGGGAATCAGAGGCGGGGAATCAGAGGCGCGGAATCAGAGGCGGGGAATCAGAGGCATGGAATCAGAGACGGGGAATCAGAGGCGGGGAATCAGAAGTGGGGAATCAGAGGTGGGAAATCAGAGGCTGGGAATCAGAGGCGGGGTATCAGAGGCGGGCAATCAGAGGCAGGGTATCAGAGGCGGGCAATCAGATGCAGGGAATCAGAGGCAGGGAATCAGAGGCAGGGAATCAGAGGCAGGGAACCTGAGATGGCGAATATGAGGAGGTGAATCAGAGGCGGGGAAACAGTCGGGTAAACAGAGGCGGGGAATCAGAGGCAGGGAATCAGCCGCGGGGAATCAGAGGCAGGGAATCAGATGAAGGGAATCTGATGCAGGGAATCTGAGGCAGGGTATCTGAGGCAGGGAATCTGTGGCAGGAAATCTGATGCGGGTTATCAGAAGGGGGAAATGAGATGTGGGAAACGAGATGCAGAGAAAGAGGCACGGAAATAGAGGCAGGGAAAGAGAGGCAGGGTATCAGAGGTGGGGAATCAGAGGTTTGGGAATCAGAGGCGGGGAATCAGAGGGGGGAATCAGAGGTGGGGAATCAGAGGCAGGGAATCAGAGACACAGAAAGAGAGGCGTGGAATCAGAGGTGCGGAATCAGAGCCGGTGAATCTGAGCCGGGAAATCAGAAGCAGAGCAACAGAGGTGGTGAAACATGGGTGCGGAATCGGACACGGGGAATCAGAGGTGGGGACTCAGAGGCCGGGAATCAGAGGCAGGGAATCAGAGGCAGGTTATCAGAGGCAGGGAATCAGAGGTGGGAAATCAGAGGCGGGGAATCAGAGGCGGCGAATCAGAGGCGGGGAATCAGAGGCGGGGAATCAGAGGCGGAGAATCAGAGGCGGGCAATCAGATGCAGGAAATCAGAGGCAGGGAATCAGAGGCAGGGAATCAGATGCAGGGAATCTGAGGCAGGGAATCAGAGGTGGGGAATCAGAGGCGTGGAATCAGAGGCAGGGAATCAGATGAAGGGAATCTGATGCAGGGAATCTGAGGCAGGGAATCTGAGGCAGGGAATCTGTGGCAGGGAATCTGATGCGGGTTATCAGAAGGGGGAAATGAGATGTGGGAAACGAGATGCAGAGAAAGAGGCACGGAAATAGAGGCAGGGAAAGACAGGCAGGGAATCAGAGGCGGGGAATCAGAGGTGGGGAATCAGAGGCTGGGAATCAGAGGCGGGGAATCAGAGGGGGGAATCAGAGGTGGGGAATCAGAGGCAGGGAATCAGAGGCAGGGAATCAGAGGCGGGAAATCAGAGGCGGCGAATCTGAGGCGTGGAATCAGAGGTGGGGAAAGAGATGTGGGGAAACGTAGGCCAGGAAAGTTGCGCGGAAAGGGAGGCGGTGAATCAGAGGCGTGGAATCAGAGGCGGGGAATCAGAGGCGGGGAATCAGAGGCGGTGAATCAGAGGCGGGGAATCAGAGGCGTGGAATCAGAGGTGGGGAAAGAGATGTGGGGAATCAGGCGGGTAAACAGAAGCGGGTAAACATAGCTGCATAAATAGAGGCAGCGAAAGAGATGGGCGAAACATAGTGGTTGGAACTTGTGTGTTGAAAATTAGGTACACAGAACAGATCAAACAGAGTTGTTGAAATTGAGGGAGGGAAAGAGAGGCACAGAAAGAGTGGAGGGGAAAGAGTGCAGGCAAAATAGAGGCGTAGAGACAGAGGTGGGGAATCAGAGGTGGGGAATCAGATGAAGGGAATCTGATGCAGGGAATCTGAGGCAGGCAATCTGAGGCAGGGAATCGGAGGCAGGGAATCTGAGGCAGGGAATCAGTAAAAAGTTATCAGAGGCAGGGTATCAGAGGCGGAGAATCAGAGGTGGGGATTCAGAAGTGGGGAATCAGAGGCGTGGAATCAGAGGCTGGGAATCAGAGGTGGGGAATCAGAAGTGGGGAATCAGAGGTGGGGAATCAGAGGCGGGGAATCAGAGGCGTGGAATCAGAGGCGGGCAATCTGAAGTGTGGAATCAGAGGTGGGGAATCAGAGGCGGGGAATCAGAGGCGGTGAATCAGAGGCGGGGAATCAGAGGCGGGGAATCAGAGGCGGGGAATCAGAAGTGGGGAATCAGAGGTGGGCAATCAGAGGCGGGGAATCAGAGGCGGGGAATCAGAGGCGGGCAATCAGATGCACGGAATCAGAGGCAGGGAATCAGACGCAGGGAATCAAATGAAGGGAATCTGATGCAGGGAATCTGAGGCAGGGAATCTGAGGCAGGGAACCTGAGATGGCGAATATGAGGTGGTGAATCAGAGGCGGGGAAACAGTCGGGTAAACAGAGGCGGGGAATCAGAGGCAGGGAATCAGATGAATGGAATCTGATGCAGTGAATCTGAGGCAGGGAATCTGAGGCGGGGAAACAGGCGGGTAAACAGAGGCGGGTAAACATAGGCGGGGAATCAGAGGCGGGGAATCAGAGGCGGGGAATCAGAGGCGGGGAATCAGAGGCGGGGAATCAGATGCGGGGAATCAGATGCGGGGAATCAGAGGTGGGGAATCAGAAGCGGGGTATCAGAGGAGGGGAATCAGAGGCGGGGAATCAGAGGTGGGGAATCAGAGGCGGGGAATCAGAGGCGTGGAATTAGAGGCGGGAATTCAGAGGCGGGGAAAGATATGTGGGTAAACGTAGGCCAGGAAAGTTGAGCGGAAATGGAGGCAGTGAATCAGAGGTGGGGAATCAGAGGCGGGGAATCAGAGGCGGGGAATCAGAGGCGGGGAATCAGAGGCGGGGAATCAGAAGTGGGGAATCAGAGGTGGGGAATCAGAGGCGGGGAATCAGAGGCGGGGAATCAGAGGCGGGGAATCAGAGGCAGGGAATCAGAGGCGGGCAATCAGATGCAGGGAATCAGAGGCAGGGAATCAGAGGCAGGGAATCAGAGGCGGGCAATCAGATGCAGGGAATCTGAGGCAGGGAATCTGATGCAGGGAATCTGAGGCAGGGAATCTGAGGCAGGGAATCTGTGGCAGAAAATCTGATGCGGGTTATCAGAATGGGGAAATGAGATGTGGGAAACGAGATGCAGTGAAAGAGGCACGGAAATAGAGGCAGGGAAAGAGAGGCAGGGTATCAGAGGCGGGTAATCAGAGGCGTGGAATCAGAGGCGGGGAATCAGAGACACAGAAAGAGAGGCGTGGAATCAGAGGTGCGGAATCAGAGCCGGTGAATCTGAGCCGGGAAATCAGAAGCATAGCAACAGAGGCGGTGAAACATGGGTGCGGAATCGGACGCGGGGAATCAGAGGTGGGGACTCAGAGGCAGGGAATCAGAGGCAGGGAATCAGAGGCAGGTTATCAGAGGCAGGGAATCAGATGCGGGGAATCAGAGGCGGGGAATCAGAGGCGGGGAATCAGAGGCGGGGAATCAGAGGCGGGGAATCAGAGGCGGAGAATCATAGGCGGGCAATCAGATGCAGGAAATCAGAGGCAGGGAATCAGAGGCAGGGAATCAGAGGCAGGGAATCTGAGGCAGGGAGTCAGAGGTGGGGAATCAGAGGCGGGGAATCAGAGGCAGGGAATCAGATGAAGGGAATCTGATGCAGGGAATCTGAGGCAGGGAATCTGAGGCAGGGAATCTGTGGCAGGGAATCTGATGAGGGTTATCAGAAGGGGGAAATGAGATTTGGGAAACGAGATGCAGAGAAAGAGGCACGGAAATAGAGGCAGGGAAAGAGAGGCAGGGAATCAGAGGCGGGGAATCAGAGGTGGGGAATCAGAGGCGGGGAATCAGAGGGGGGAATCAGAGGCAGGGAATCAGAGGCGGGGAATCAGAGGCAGGGAATAAGAGGCCGGGAATCAGAGGAGGGGAATCAGAGTCCGGGAATCAGAGATGGGGATTCAGAGGCGGGGAATGAGATATGGAGAATCAGAGGCGGGGAATCAGAGGCGGGGAAACAGAGGTGGGGAATCAGATATGGGGAATCAGAGGTGGCGAATCAAAGGCGGTGAATCAGAGATGGGGAATCAGAGGCGGGGAATCAGAGGCAGGGAATCAGATGCGGGGAATCAGAGGCGGGGAATCAGAGCTGGCGAATCGGAGGCTGGGAATCAGAAGTGGGCAATCAGAGGCGGGGAATCAGATATGGGGAATCAGAGGCGGGGAATCAGAGGTGGGGAAACAGAGGCGGGGAATCAAATATAGGGAATCAGAGGTGGGGAATCAGAGGTTGTGAATCAGAGATGGGGAATCAAGGCGGGGAATCAGAGGCAGGGAATCAGACGCGGGGAATCAGAGGCGGGGATTCAGAGCTGGGGAATCAGAGGCGGGGAATCTGAGTTGGGGAATCAGAGGCAGGGAATCAGATATGGGGAATCAGAGGCGGGGAATCAGAGGCCGGGAATCAGATATGGGGAAACAGAGGCGGGGAATCCGAGGCGGGGAAACAGAGGCGGGGAATCAGATATGGGGAATCAGAGGTGGGGAATCAGAGGTTGGGAATCAGAGGCAGGGAATCAGAGGCTTGGAATCAGATGCAGGGTATCAGATGCGTGGAATCAGAGGCGGGGAATCAGAGCTGGGGAATCAGAGGTGGGGAATCAGATTTGCGGAATCAGAGGTGGGGACTTAGATATTGGGAAACAGAGGCGGGGAATCAGAGGCGGGAAAACAGAGGCGGGGAATCAGATATGGGGAATCAGAGGTGGGGAATCAGAGGCAGGGAATCAGATGTGCGGAATCAGAGATGGGGAATCAGAGGCAGGGAATCAGAATCAGAAGCAGGGAATCAGAGGCCGGGAATCAGAGGCCGGAATCAGATGCTGGGAATCAGAGGGCTGGAATCAGAGGTGGGCAATCAGAGGCAGGGAATCAGATGCGGGGAATCAGAGGAGGGGAATCAGAGCTGGGGAATCAGAGGCGGGGAATCAGATATGGGGAAACAGAGGCGGGGAATCAGAGGCGGGCAAACAGAGGCGGGGAATTAGATATGGGGAATCAGAGGTAGGGAATCAGAGGTGGTGAATCAGTGATGGGGAATTAAAGGCGGGGAATCAGAGGCAGGGAATAGAACGCGGGGAATCAGAGGCAGGGAATCAGAGCTGGGGAATCAGAGGCGGGGAATCATAGTTGGGAATCAGAGGCGGGAATCAGATATGGGGAAACAGAGGCGGGGAATCAGAGGTGGGGAATCAGAGGCGGGGAATCAGAGGCAGGGAATCAGAGGGGGGCAATCAGAGGCGGCGAATCAGAGGCGTGGAATCAGAGGTGGGGAAAGAGATGTGGGGAAACAGGCGGGTAAACAGAAGCGGGTAAACATAGGTGCATAAATAGAGGCGGCGAAAGAGATGGGCGAAACATAGTGGTTGGAACTTGTATGTTGAAAATGAGTTACACAGAACAGATCAAACAGAGTTGTTGAAATTGAGGGAGGGAAAGAGAGGCACGGAAAGAGTGGAGGGGAAAGATTGCAGGCAAAAGAGAGGCGTAGAGACAGTGGTGGGGAATCAGAGGCGGGGAATCAGAGGCGGGGAATCAGAGGCAGGGAATCAGAGGCGGGGAAAGATATGTGGGGAAACGTAGGCCAGGAAAGTTGAGCGGAAAGGGAGGTAGTGAATCAGAGGTGGGGAATCAGAGGCGGGGAATCAGAGGCGGGGAATCAGAGGCGGGGAATCAGAGGCGGGGAATCAGAAGCGGGGAATCAGAGGTGGGGAATCAGAGGCGGGGTATCAGAGGTTGAGAATCAGAGATGGGCATTCAGATGCAGGGAATCAGAGGCAGGGAATCAGAGGCAGGGAATCAGAGTCACGGAATCTGAGGTAGGGAATCTGAGGTGGGGAATCAGAGGCGGAGAAACAGGCGGGTAAACAGAGGCGGGTAAACATAGGCGGGGAATCAGAGGCAGGGAATCAGAGGCGGGGAATCAGAGGCGGTGAATCAGAGGCGGGGAATCAGAGGCGGGGAATCAGATGCGGGGAATCAGAGGCGGGGAATCAGAGGTGGGGTATTAGATGAGGGAAATCAGAGGCGGGGAATCAGAGGCGGGGAATCAGAGGCGGGGAATCAGAGGCGTGGAATCAGAGGCGGGGAATCAGAGGCGGGGAATCAGAAGTGGGGAATCAGATGTGGGGAATCAGAGGCAGGGAATCAGAGGCGGGCAATCAGAAGTGGGGAATCAGAGGCGGGGAATCAGAGGCGGGGAAACAGAGGCGGTGAATCAGAGGCAGGGAATCAGAAGTGGGGAATCAGAGGTGGGGAATCAGAGGCGGGGAATCAGAGGCGGGGAATCAGAGGCGGGCAATCAGATGCAGGGAATCAGAGGCAGGGAATCAGAGGCAGGGAATCAGAGGCAGGGAATCTGAGGCAGGGAATCTGTGTTGGGGAACCAGAGGCGGGAAAACAGGCGAGTAAACAGAGGCGGGTAAACATAGGTGGGGAATCAGAGGCGCGGAATCAGAGCCGGGAAATCAGAGGCGGGGAATCTGAGGCGGGGAATCAGATGCAGGGAATCAGATGCGGGACATCAGAGGTGCGGTATCAGAGGCGGGGAATTAGAGGCAGTGAATCAGAGGCGGGGAATCAGAGGCGTGGAATCAGAGGCGGGGAATCAGAGGCGGGTAAACATAGGCGGGGAATCAGAGGCGGGGAATCAGAGGCGGGGAATCAGAGGCGGGGAATCAGAGGCGGGGAATCAGAGGCGTGGAATCAGATGCGGTGAATCAGTGGCGGAGAATCAGAGGCGGGGTATTAGACGAGGGGAATCGGAGATGGGGAATCAGAGGCAGGGAATCAGAGGCGGGGAATCAGAGGCGGGGAATCAGAGGCCGGGAATCAGATATGGGGAAACAGAGGCGGGGAATCCGAGGCGGGGAAACAGAGGCGGGGAATCAGATATGGGGAATCAGAGGTGGGGAATCAGAGGTTGGGAATCAGAGGCAGGGAATCAGAGGCTTGGAATCAGATGCAGGGAATCAGATGCGGGGAATCAGAGGCGGGGAATCAGAGCTGGGGAATCAGAGGTGGGGAATCAGATTTGGGGAATCAGAGGCGGGGACTTAGATATTGGGAAACAGATGCGGGGAATCAGAGGCGGGGAAACCCAGGCGGGGAATCAGATATGGGGAATCAGAGGTGGGGAATCAGAGGCAAGGAATCAGATGTGCGGAATCAGAGATGGGGAATCAGAGGCAGGGAATCAGAATCATAAGCAGGGAATCAGAGGCCGGGAATCAGAGGCCGGAATCAGATGCTGGGAATCAGAGGCCTGGAATCAGAGGCGGGGAATCAGAGGCAGGGAATCAGATGCGGGGAATCAGAGGCGGGGAATCAGAGCTGGGGAATCAGAGGTGGGGTATTAGAGTTGGGGAATCAGAGGCGGGGAATCAGATATGGGGAAACAGAGGTGGGGAATCAGAGGCGGGGAAACAGAGGCAGGGAATCAGAGATGGGGAATCAGAGGCGGTGAATCAGAGATGGGGAATCAGAGGCGGGGAATCAGAGGCAGGAAATCAGACACGGGGATTCAGAGGCTGGGAATCAGACGGGGGGAATCAAAGGCGGGGAATCAGAGCTAGGGAATCAGAGGCAGGGAATCAGAGGCGGGGAATCAGATATGGGGAATCAGAGGCTGGGATTCAGAGGCGGGGAATCAGAGGCAGGGAATCAGACACGGGGAATCAGAGGTGGGGAATCAGAGATGGGGAATCAGAGGCGGGGAATCAGAGGCAGGGAATCAGACGCGGGGAATCTGAGGCGGGGAATCAGAGCTGGGGAATCAGAGGTGGGGAATCAGAGTTGGGTAATCAGAGGCAGGGAATCGGATGTGCGGAATCAGAGATGGGGAATCAGATGTGGGGAATCAGAGGAACAGGGATGGGGAATCAGAGGCGGGGAATCAGAGGCAGGAAATCAGACACGGCGATTCAGAGGCTGGGAATCAGACGGGGGGAATCAAAGGAGGGGAATCAGAGCTGGGGAATCAGAGGCAGGGAATCAGAGTTGGGGATTCAGAGACGGGGAATCAGATATGGGGAAACAGAGGCGGGGAATCAGAGGCGGGCAAACAGAGGCGGGGAATTAGATATGGGGAATCAGAGGTGGGGAATCAGAGGTGGTGAATCAGTGATGGGGAATCACAGGCGGGGAATCAGAGGCAGGGAATAGAACGCAGGGAATCAGACGCAGGGAATCAGAGCTGGGGAATCAGAGGCGGGGAATCATAGTTGGGAATCAGAGGCGGGGAATCAGATATGGGGAAACAGAGGCGGGGAATCAGAGGTGGGGAAACAGAGGCGGGGAATCAGATATGGGGAATCGGATGCGGGGAATCAGAGGCGGGGAATCAGAGCTGGGGAATCAGAGGCGGGGAATCAGAGTTGGGGCATCAGAGGTGGGGAATTAGATATAGGGAAACAGAGGCGGGGAATCAGAGGCGGGGAAACAGAGGCTGGGTATCAGATATGGGGAATCAGAGGTGGGGAATCAGAGGCAGGGAATCAGATGTGCGGAATCAGAGATGGGGAATCAGAGGCAGGGAATCAGAATCAGAAGCGGGGAATCAGAGGCCGGGAATCAGAGGCCGGGAATCAGATGCTGGGAATAAGAGGCCGGGAATCAGAGGTGGGGAATCAGAGTCCGGGAATCAGAGATGGGGATTCAGAGGCGGGGAATGAGATATGGAGAATCAGAGGCGGGGAATCAGAGGCCGGGAAACAGAGGTGGGGAATCAGATATGGGGAATCAGAGGTGGCGAATCAAAGGCGGTGAATCAGAGATGGGGAATCAGAGGCGGGGAATCAGAGGCAGGGAATCAGATGCGGGGAATCAGAGGCGGGGAATCAGAGCTGGCGAATCAGAGGCGGGGAATCAGAGGTGGGCAATCAGAGGCGGGGAATCAGATATGGGGAATCAGAGGCGGGGAATCAGAGGAGGGGAAACAGAGGCGGGGAATCAAATATAGGGAATCAGAGGTGGGGAATCAGAGGTTGTGAATCAGAGATGGGGAATCAAGGCAGGGAATCAGAGGCAGGGAATCAGACACGGGGAATCAGAGGCGGGGATTCAGAGCTGGGGAATCAGAGGCGGGGAATCAGAGTTGGGGAATCAGAGGCAGGGAATCAGATATGGGGAATCAGACGCGGGGAATCAGAGGCGGGGAATCAGAAGTGGGGAATCAGAGGTGGGGAATCAGAGGCGGGGAATCAGAGGCAGGTAATCAGAGGCGGGGAATCAGAGGCGTGCAATCAGAGGCGGGGAATCAGAGGTGGGGAATCAGAAGTGGGGAATCAGAGGTGGGGAATCAGAGCCGGGGAATCTGAATCAGCGAATCAGAGGCGGGGAAATCAGAGGTGGGGAATCAGAGGCGGGGAATCAGAGGCGGGGAATCAGAGGAGGTGAATCAGAGGCGGGGAATCAGACGTGGGGAATCAGAGGCGGGGAATCAGGAGTGGGGAATCAGAGGTGGGGATCAGAGGCGGGGAATCAGAGGCGGGGAATCAGAGGCGCGGAATCAGAGGCGGGGAATCAGAGGCATGGAATCAGAGACGGGGAATCAGAGGCGGGGAATCAGAAGTGGGGAATCAGAGGTGGGAAATCAGAGGCTGGGAATCAGAGGCGGGGTATCAGAGGCGGGGAATCAGAGGCAGGGTATCAGAGGCGGGCAATCAGATGCAGGGAATCAGAGGCAGGGAATCAGAGGCAGGGAATCAGAGGCAGGGAACCTGAGATGGCGAATATGAGGAGGTGAATCAGAGGCGGGGAAACAGTCGGGTAAACAGAGGCGGGGAATCAGAGGCAGGGAATCAGCCGCGGGGAATCAGAGGCAGGGAATCAGATGAAGGGAATCTGATGCAGGGAATCTGAGGCAGGGTATCTGAGGCAGGGAATCTGTGGCAGGAAATCTGATGCGGGTTATCAGAAGGGGGAAATGAGATGTGGGAAACGAGATGCAGAGAAAGAGGCACGGAAATAGAGGCAGGGAAAGAGAGGCAGGGTATCAGAGGTGGGGAATCAGAGGCTGGGAATCAGAGGCGGGGAATCAGAGGGGGGAATCAGAGGTGGGGAATCAGAGGCAGGGAATCAGAGACACAGAAAGAGAGGCGTGGAATCAGAGGTGCGGAATCAGAGCCGGTGAATCTGAGCCGGGAAATCAGAAGCAGAGCAACAGAGGTGGTGAAACATGGGTGCGGAATCGGACACGGGGAATCAGAGGTGGGGACTCAGAGGCCGGGAATCAGAGGCAGGGAATCAGAGGCAGGTTATCAGAGGCAGGGAATCAGAGGTGGGAAATCAGAGGCGGGGAATCAGAGGCGGCGAATCAGAGGCGGGGAATCAGAGGCGGGGAATCAGAGGCGGAGAATCAGAGGCGGGCAATCAGATGCAGGAAATCAGAGGCAGGGAATCAGAGGCAGGGAATCAGATGCAGGGAATCTGAGGCAGGGAATCAGAGGTGGGGAATCAGAGGCGTGGAATCAGAGGCAGGGAATCAGATGAAGGGAATCTGATGCAGGGAATCTGAGGCAGGGAATCTGAGGCAGGGAATCTGTGGCAGGGAATCTGATGCGGGTTATCAGAAGGGGGAAATGAGATGTGGGAAACGAGATGCAGAGAAAGAGGCACGGAAATAGAGGCAGGGAAAGACAGGCAGGGAATCAGAGGCGGGGAATCAGAGGTGGGGAATCAGAGGCTGGGAATCAGAGGCGGGGAATCAGAGGGGGGAATCAGAGGTGGGGAATCAGAGGCAGGGAATCAGAGGCAGGGAATCAGAGGCGGGAAATCAGAGGCGGCGAATCTGAGGCGTGGAATCAGAGGTGGGGAAAGAGATGTGGGGAAACGTAGGCCAGGAAAGTTGCGCGGAAAGGGAGGCGGTGAATCAGAGGCGTGGAATCAGAGGCGGGGAATCAGAGGCGGGGAATCAGAGGTGGGGAAAGAGATGTGGGGAATCAGGCGGGTAAACAGAAGCGGGTAAACATAGCTGCATAAATAGAGGCAGCGAAAGAGATGGGCGAAACATAGTGGTTGGAACTTGTGTGTTGAAAATTAGGTACACAGAACAGATCAAACAGAGTTGTTGAAATTGAGGGAGGGAAAGAGAGGCACAGAAAGAGTGGAGGGGAAAGAGTGCAGGCAAAATAGAGGCGTAGAGACAGAGGTGGGGAATCAGAGGTGGGGAATCAGATGAAGGGAATCTGATGCAGGGAATCTGAGGCAGGCAATCTGAGGCAGGGAATCGGAGGCAGGGAATCTGAGGCAGGGAATCAGTAAAAAGTTATCAGAGGCAGGGTATCAGAGGCGGAGAATCAGAGGTGGGGATTCAGAAGTGGGGAATCAGAGGCGTGGAATCAGAGGCTGGGAATCAGAGGTGGGGAATCAGAAGTGGGGAATCAGAGGTGGGGAATCAGAGGCGGGGAATCAGAGGCGTGGAATCAGAGGCGGGCAATCTGAAGTGGGGAATCAGAGGTGGGGAATCAGAGGCGGGGAATCAGAGGCGGTGAATCAGAGGCGGGGAATCAGAGGCGGGGAATCAGAGGCGGGGAATCAGAAGTGGGGAATCAGAGGTGGGCAATCAGAGGCGGGGAATCAGAGGCGGGGAATCAGAGGCGGGCAATCAGATGCACGGAATCAGAGGCAGGGAATCAGACGCAGGGAATCAAATGAAGGGAATCTGATGCAGGGAATCTGAGGCAGGGAATCTGAGGCAGGGAACCTGAGATGGCGAATATGAGGTGGTGAATCAGAGGCGGGGAAACAGTCGGGTAAACAGAGGCGGGGAATCAGAGGCAGGGAATCAGATGAATGGAATCTGATGCAGTGAATCTGAGGCAGGGAATCTGAGGCGGGGAAACAGGCGGGTAAACAGAGGCGGGTAAACATAGGCGGGGAATCAGAGGCGGGGAATCAGAGGCGGGGAATCAGAGGCGGGAAATCAGAGGCGGGGAATCAGATGCGGGGAATCAGATGCGGGGAATCAGAGGTGGGGAATCAGAAGCGGGGTATCAGAGTAGGGGAATCAGAGGCGGGGAATCAGAGGTGGGGAATCAGAGGCGGGGAATCAGAGGCGTGGAATCAGAGGCGGGAATTCAGAGGCGGGGAAAGATATGTGGGTAAACGTAGGCCAGGAAAGTTGAGCGGAAATGGAGGCAGTGAATCAGAGGTGGGGAATCAGAGGCGGGGAATCAGAGGCGGGGAATCAGAGGCGGGGAATCAGAGGCGGGGAATCAGAAGTGGGGAATCAGAGGTGGGGAATCAGAGGCGGGGAATCAGAGGCGGGGAATCAGAGGCGGGGAATCAGAGGCAGGGAATCAGAGGCGGGCAATCAGATGCAGGGAATCAGAGGCAGGGAATCAGAGGCAGGGAATCAGAGGCGGGCAATCAGATGCAGGGAATCTGAGGCAGGGAATCTGATGCAGGGAATCTGAGGCAGGGAATCTGAGGCAGGGAATCTGTGGCAGAAAATCTGATGCGGGTTATCAGAAGGGGGAAATGAGATGTGGGAAACGAGATGCAGTGAAAGAGGCACGGAAATAGAGGCAGGGAAAGAGAGGCAGGGTATCAGAGGCGGGTAATCAGAGGCGTGGAATCAGAGGCGGGGAATCAGAGACACAGAAAGAGAGGCGTGGAATCAGAGGTGCGGAATCAGAGCCGGTGAATCTGAGCCGGGAAATCAGAAGCATAGCAACAGAGGCGGTGAAACATGGGTGCGGAATCGGACGCGGGGAATCAGAGGTGGGGACTCAGAGGCAGGGAATCAGAGGCAGGGAATCAGAGACAGGTTATCAGAGGCAGGGAATCAGATGCGGGGAATCAGAGGCGGGGAATCAGAGGCGGGGAATCAGAGGCGGGGAATCAGAGGCGGGGAATCAGAGGCGGAGAATCATAGGCGGGCAATCAGATGCAGGAAATCAGAGGCAGGGAATCAGAGGCAGGGAATCAGAGGCAGGGAATCTGAGGCAGGGAGTCAGAGGTGGGGAATCAGAGGCGGGGAATCAGAGGCAGGGAATCAGATGAAGGGAATCTGATGCAGGGAATCTGAGGCAGGGAATCTGAGGCAGGGAATCTGTGGCAGGGAATCTGATGAGGGTTATCAGAAGGGGGAAATGAGATTTGGGAAACGAGATGCAGAGAAAGAGGCACGGAAATAGAGGCAGGGAAAGAGAGGCAGGGAATCAGAGGCGGGGAATCAGAGGTGGGGAATCAGAGGCGGGGAATCAGAGGGGGGAATCAGAGGCAGGGAATCAGAGGCGGGGAATCAGAGGCAGGGAATAAGAGGCCGGGAATCAGGGGAGGGGAATCAGAGTCCGGGAATCAGAGATGGGGATTCAGAGGCGGGGAATGAGATATGGAGAATCAGAGGCGGGGAATCAGAGGCGGGGAAACAGAGGTGGGGAATCAGATATGGGGAATCAGAGGTGGCGAATCAAAGGCGGTGAATCAGAGATGGGGAATCAGAGGCGGGGAATCAGAGGCAGGGAATCAGATGCGGGGAATCAGAGGCGGGGAATCAGAGCTGGCGAATCAGAGGCTGGGAATCAGAGGTGGGCAATCAGAGGCGGGGAATCAGATATGGGGAATCAGAGGCGGGGAATCAGAGGTGGGGAAACAGAGGCGGGGAATCAAATATAGGGAATCAGAGGTGGGGAATCAGAGGTTGTGAATCAGAGATGGGGAATCAAGGCGGGGAATCAGAGGCAGGGAATCAGACGCGGGGAATCAGAGGCGGGGATTCAGAGCTGGGGAATCAGAGGCGGGGAATCTGAGTTGGGGAATCAGAGGCAGGGAATCAGATATGGGGAATCAGAGGCGGGGAATCAGAGGCCGGGAATCAGATATGGGGAAACAGAGGCGGGGAATCCGAGGCGGGGAAACAGAGGCGGGGAATCAGATATGGGGAATCAGAGGTGGGGAATCAGAGGTTGGGAATCAGAGGCAGGGAATCAGAGGCTTGGAATCAGATGCAGGGTATCAGATGCGTGGAATCAGAGGCGGGGAATCAGAGCTGGGGAATCAGAGGTGGGGAATCAGATTTGCGGAATCAGAGGTGGGGACTTAGATATTGGGAAACAGAGGCGGGGAATCAGAGGCGGGGAAACAGAGGCGGGGAATCAGATATGGGGAATCAGAGGTGGGGAATCAGAGGCAGGGAATCAGATGTGCGGAATCAGAGATGGGGAATCAGAGGCAGGGAATCAGAATCAGAAGCAGGGAATCAGAGGCCGGGAATCAGAGGCCGGAATCAGATGCTGGGAATCAGAGGCCTGGAATCAGAGGTGGGCAATCAGAGGCAGGGAATCAGATGCGGGGAATCAGAGGCGGGGAATCAGAGCTGGGGAATCAGAGGCGGGGAATCAGATATGGGGAAACAGAGGCGGGGAATCAGAGGCGGGCAAACAGAGGCGGGGAATTAGATATGGGGAATCAGAGGTAGGGAATCAGAGGTGGTGAATCAGTGATGGGGAATCAAAGGCGGGGAATCAGAGGCAGGGAATAGAACGCGGGGAATCAGAGGCAGGGAATCAGAGCTGGGGAATCAGAGGCGGGGAATCATAGTTGGGAATCAGAGGCGGGAATCAGATATGGGGAAACAGAGGCGGGGAATCAGAGGCGGGGAAACAGAGGCGGGGAATCAGATATGGGGAATCGGATGCAGGGAATCAGAGGCGGGGAATCAGAGCTGGGGTATCAGAGGCGGGGAATCAGAGTTGGGGCATCAGAGGTGGGGAATTAGATATAGGGAAACAGAGGCGGGGAATCAGAGGCGGGGAAACAGAGGCGGGGAATCAGATATGGGGAATCAGAGGTGGGGAATCAGAGGCAGGGAATCAGATGTGCGGAATCAGAGATGGGGAATCAGAGGCAGGGAATCAGAAGCGGGGAATCAGAGGCCGGGAATCAGAGGCCGGGAATCAGATGCTGGGAATAAGAGGCCGGGAATCAGAGGAGGGGATTCAGAGTCCGGGAATCAGAGATGGGGATTCAGAGGCGGGGAATGAGATATGGAGAATCAGAGGCGGGGAATCAGAGGCGGGGAAACAGAGGTGGGGAATCAGATATGGGGAATCAGAGGTGGCGAATCAAAGGCGGTGAATCAGAGATGGGGAATCAGAGGCGGGGAATCAGAGGCAGGGAATCAGATGCGGGGAATCAGAGGCGGGGAATCAGAGCTGGCGAATCAGAGGCTGGGAATCAGAGGTGGGCAATCAGAGGCGGGGAATCAGATATGGGGAATCAGAGGCGGGGAATCAGAGGCGGGGAAACAGAGGCGGGGAATCAAATATAGGGAATCAGAGGTGGGGAATCAGAGGTTGTGAATCAGAGATGGGGAATCAAGGCGGGGAATCAGAGGCAGGGAATCAGACGCGGGGAATCAGAGGCGGGGATTCAGAGCTGGGGAATCAGAGGCGGGGAATCAGAGTTGGGGAATCAGAGGCAGGGAATCAGATATGGGGAATCAGAGGCGGGGAATCAGAGGCCGGGAATCAGATATGGGGAAACAGAGGCGGGGAATCCGAGGCGGGGAAACAGAGGCGGGGAATCAGATATGGGGAATCAGAGGTGGGGAATCAGAGGTTGGGAATCAGAGGCAGGGAATCAGAGGCTTGGAATCAGATGCAGGGTATCAGATGTGGGGAATCAGAGGCGGGGAATCAGAGCTGGGGAATCAGAGGTGGGGAATCAGATTTGGGGAATCAGAGGTGGGGACTTAGATATTGGGAAACAGAGGCGGGGAATCAGAGGCGGGGAAACAGAGGCGGGGAATCAGATATGGGGAATCAGAGGTGGGGAATCAGAGGCAGGGAATCAGATGTGCGGAATCAGAGATGGGGAATCAGAGGCAGGGAATCAGAATAAGAAGTAGGGAATCAGAGGCCGGGAATCAGAGGCCGGAATCAGATGCTGGGAATCAGAGGCCTGGAATCAGAGGCGGGGAATCAGAGGCAGGGAATCAGATGCGGGGAATCAGAGGCGGGGAATCAGAGCTGGGGAATCAGAGGCGGGGTATTAGAGTTGGGGAATCAGAGGCGGGGAATCAGATATGGGGAAACAGAGGTGGGGAATCAGAGGCGGGGAAACAGAGGCAGGGAATCAGATATGGGGAATCAGAGGTGGGGCATCAGAGGTCGTGAATCACAGATGGGTAATCAGAGGCGGGGAATCAGAGGCAGGGAATCAGACGCGGGGAATCAGAGGCGGGGATTCAGAGCTGGGGAATCAGAAGCGGGGAATCAGAGTTGGGGAATCAGAGGTGGGGAATCAGAGGTGGGGAATCAGAGGCAGGGAATCAGATGTGCGGAATCAGAGATGGGGAATCAGAGGCAGGGAATCAGAATAAGAAGCAGGGAATCAGAGGCCGGGAATCAGAGGCCAGAATCAGATGCTGGGAATCAGAGGCCTGGAATCAGAGGCGGGGAATCAGAGGCAGGGAATCAGATGCGGGGAATCAGAGGCGGGGAATCAGAGCTGGGGAATCAGAGGCGGGGTATTAGAGTTGGGGAATCAGAGGCGGGGATTCAGATATGGGGAAACAGAGGTGGGGAATCAGAGGCGGGGAAACAGAGGCAGGGAATCAGATATGGGGAATCAGAGGTGGGGCATCAGAGGTCGTGAATCACAGATGGGTAATCAGAGGCGGGGAATCAGAGGCAGGGAATCAGACGCGGGGAATCAGAGGCGGGGATTCAGAGCTGGGGAATCAGAAGCGGGGAATCAGAGTTGGGGAATCAGAGGCGGGGAATCAGATATCGGGAATAAGAGGCAGGGAATCAGAGGCGGGGAATCAGAGGCAGGGAATCAGACGCGGGGAATCTGAGGCGGGGAATCAGAGCTGGGG
Organism: Narcine bancroftii; assembly: GCF_036971445.1. Lineage (NCBI taxonomy): Eukaryota > Metazoa > Chordata > Chondrichthyes > Torpediniformes > Narcinidae > Narcine > Narcine bancroftii. The sequence continues at coordinate 104,833,238 of NC_091474.1, read as the reverse complement.
AATCAGAGGTGGGGAATCAGAGTTGGGGAATCAGAGGCAGGGAATTGGATGTGCGGAATCAGAGAGGGGGAATAAGAGGTGGGGAATCAGAGGCGGTGAATCAGAGATGGGGAATCAGAGGCGGGGAATCAGAGGCAGGAAATCAGACACGGGGATTCAGAGGCTGGGAATCAGACGGGGGGAATCAAAGGCGGGGAATCAGAGCTTGGGAATCTGAGGCAGGGAATCAGAGTTGGGGATTCAGAGGCGTGGAATCAGATATGGGGAAACAGAGGCGGGGAATCAGAGGCGGGCAAACAGAGGCGGGGAATTAGATATGGGGAATCAGAGGTAGGGAATCAGAGGTGGTGAATCAGTGATGGGGAATCACAGGCGGGGAATCAGAGGCAGGGAATAGAACGCGGGGAATCAGAGGCAGGGAATCAGGGCTGGGGAATCAGAGGAGGGGATTCATAGTTGGGAATCAGAGGCGGGAATCAGATATGGGGAAACAGAGGCGGGGAATCAGAGGCGGTGAAACAGAGGCGGGGAATCAGATATGGGGAATCGGATGCAGGGAATCAGAGGCGGGGAATCAGAGCTGGGGAAACAGAGGCGGGGAATCAGAGTTGGGGCATCAGAGGTGGGGAATTAGATATAGGGAAACAGAGGCGGGGAATCAGAGGCGGGGAAACAGAGGCGGGGAATCAGATATGGGGAATCAGAGGTGGGGAATCAGAGGCAGGGAATCAGATGTGCGGAATCAGAGATGGGGAATAAGAGGCAGGGAATCAGAATCAGAAGCGGGGAATCAGAGGCCGGGAATCAGAGGCCGGGAATCAGATGCTGGGAATAAGAGGCCGGGAATCAGAGGTGGGGAATCAGATATGGGGAATCAGAGGTGGCGAATCAAAGGCGGTGAATCAGAGATGGGGAATCAGAGGCGGGGAATCAGAGGCAGGGAATCAGATGCGGGGAATCAGAGGCGGGGAATCAGAGCTGGCGAATCAGAGGCTGGGAATCAGAGGTGGGCAATCAGAGGCGGGGAATCAGATATGGGGAATCAGAGGCGGGGAATCAGAGGCGGGGAAACAGAGGCGGGGAATCAAATATAGGGAATCAGAGGTGGGGAATCAGAGGTTGTGAATCAGAGATGGGGAATCAATGCGGGGAATCAGAGGCAGGGAATCAGACGCGGTGAATCAGAGGCGGGGATTCAGAGCTGGGGAATCAGAGGCGGGGAATCAGAGTTGGGGAATCAGAGGCAGGGAATCAGATATGGGGAATCAGAGGCGGGGAATCAGAGGCGGGGAAACAGAGGCGGGGAATCAGATGTGGGGAATCAGAGGCAGGGAATCAGAGATGGGGAATCGGAGGCGGGGAATCAGAGGCAGGGAATCGGATGCCGGGAATCAGAGTCGGGGAATCAGAGCTGGGGAATCAGAGGCGGGGAATCAGAGTTGGGGAATCAGAGGCGGGGAATCAGATATGGGGAAATAGAGGCGGGGAATCAGATATGGGGAATCAGAGGTGTGGAATCAGAGGTTGGGAATCAGAGGCAGGGAATCAGAGTCGGGGAAACAGAGGCGGGGAATCAGATATGGGGAATCAGAGGTGGCGAATCAAAGGCGGTGAAACAGAGATGGGGAATCAGGGCAGGGAATCAGAGGCAGGGAATCAAACACGGGGAATCAGAGCTGGGGAATCAGAGGCGGGGAATCAGAGTTGGGAATCAGAGGCGGGGAATCAGAGGCGGGGAATCAAAGGCAGGGAATCAGACACGGGGAATCAGAGGCAGGGAATCAGAGATGGGGAATCGGAGGCGGGGAATCAGAGGCAGGGAATCGGATGCCGGGAATCAGAGTCGGGGAATCAGAGCTGGGGAATCAGAGGCGGGGAATCAGAGTTGGGGAATCAGAGGCGGGGAATCAGATATGGGGAAATAGAGGCGGGGAATCAGATATGGGGAATCAGAGGTGTGGAATCAGAGGTTGGGAATCAGAGGCAGGGAATCAGAGTCGGGGAAACAGAGGCGGGGAATCAGATATGGGGAATCAGAGGTGGCGAATCAAAGGCGGTGAAACAGAGATGGGGAATCAGGGCAGGGAATCAGAGGCAGGGAATCAAACACGGGGAATCAGAGCTGGGGAATCAGAGGTGGGGAATCAGAGTTGGGAATCAGAGGCGGGGAATCAGAGGCGGGGAAACAGAGGCGGGGAATCAGATATGGGGAATCAGAGGTGGGGAATCCGAGGTTGGGAATCAGAGGCAGGGAATCAGAGGCGGAAAATCAGAGGCGGGGAATCAGAGGAAGGGAATCAGATGTGCGGAATCGGAGATGGGGAATCAGAGGCAGGGAATCAGAGGCGGGGAATCAGAGGCAGGGAATCCGAGGCCGGGAATCAGATATGGGGAAACAGATGCGGGGAATCCGAGGCGGGGAAACAGAGGCGGGGAATCAGATATGGGGAATCAGAGGTGGGGAATCAGAGGTTGGGAATCAGAGGCAGGGAATCAGAGGCTTGGAATCAGATGCAGGGAATCAGAGGCGGGGAATCAGAGGCGGGGAATCAGAGCTGGGGAATCAGAGGTGGGGAATCAGATTTGGGGAATCAGAGGCGGGGACTTAGATATTGGGAAACAGAGGCGGGGAATCAGAGGCGGGGAAACCCAGGTGGGGAATCAGATATGGGGAATCAGAGGTGGGGAATCAGAGGCAAGGAATCAGATGTGCGGAATCAGAGATGGGGAATCAGAGGCAGGAAATCAGAATCAGAAGCAGGGAATCAGAGGCCGGGAATCAAAGGCCGGAATCAGATGCTGGGAATCAGAGGCCTGGAATCAGAGGCGGGGAATCAGAGGCAGGGAATCAGATGCGGGGAATCAGAGGCGGGGAATCAGAGCTGGGGAATCAGAGGCGGGGATTCAGAGTTGGGGAATCAGAGGCGCGGAATCAGAGGCGGGGAAACAGAGGCGGGGAATCAGATATGTGGAATCAGAAGTGGGGAATCAGAGGTTGGGAATCAGAGGCAGGGAATCAGAGGCCGGGAATCAGATATGGGGAAACAGAGGCGGGGAATCAGAGGCGGGGAAACAGAGGCGGGGAATCAGATATGGGGAATCAGAGGTGGGGAATCAGAGGTTGGGAATCAGAGGCAGGGAATCAGAGGCTTGGAATCAGATGCAGGGAATCAGATGCGGGGAATCAGAGGCGGGGAATCAGAGCTGGGGAATCAGAGGTGGGGAATCAGAGTTGGGGAATCAGAGTCGGGGACTTAGATATGGGGAAACAGAGGCGGGGAATCAGAGGCGGGGAAACAGACGCGGGGAATCAGAGGCGGGGAGTCAGAGCTGGGGAATCAGAGGCGGGGAATCAGAGTTGGGGAATCAGAGGCGGGGAATCAGAGGCGGGGAATCAGAGGCGGGGAATCAGAGGCGGGGAAACAGAGGCAGGGAATCAGATATGGGGAATCAGAGGTGGGGTATCAGGGGCAGGGAATCAGTGGCAGGGAATCAGAGGTGGGGAATCAGAGGCGGGGAATCAGAGGCAGGGAATCAGACACGGGGAATCAGATATAGGGAAACAGAGGCGGGGAATCAGAGGCGGGCAAACAGAGGTGGGGAATTAGATATGGGGAATCAGAGGTGGGGAATCAGAGGTGGTGAATCAGAGATGGGGAATCACAGGCGGGGAATCAGAGGCAGGGAATAGAACGCGGGGAATCAGAGGCGGGGAATCAGAGCTGGGGAATCAGAGGCGGGGAATCATAGTTGGGAATCAGAGGCGGGGAATCAGATATGGGGAAACAGAGGCGGGGAATCAAAGGCGGGGAAACAGAGGCGGGGAATCAGATACGGGGAATCGGATGCGGGGAATCAGAGGCGGGGAATCAGAGCTGGGGAATCAGAGGCGGGGTATCAGAGTTGGGGCATCTGAGGTGGGGAATTAGATATGGGGAAACAGAGGCGGGGAATCAGAGGCGGGGAAACAGAGGCGAGGAATCAGATATGGGGAATCAGAGGTGGGGAATCAGAGGCAGGGAATCAGATGTGCGGAATCAGAGATGGGGAATCAGAGGCAGGGAATCAGAATCAGAAGCGGGGAATCAGAGGCCGGGAATCAGAGGCCGGGATTCAGATGCCGGGAATAAGAGGCCGGGAATCAGAGGTGGGGAATCAGAGTCCGGGAATCAGAGATGGGGATTCAGAGGCGGGGAATGATATATGGGGAATCAGAGGCGGGGAATCAGAGGCGGGGTAACAGAGGTGGGGAATCAGATATGGGGAATCAGAGGTGGCGAATCAAAGGCGGTGAATCAGAGATGGGGAATCAGAGGCGGGGAATCAGAGGCAGGGAATCAAACACGGGGAATCAGAGGCGGGGAATCAGAGCTGGGGAATCAGAGGCGGGGAATCAGAGTTGGGGAATCAGAGGCGGGGAATCAGATATGGGGAAACAGGGGCGGGGAATCAGAGGCAGAGAAACAGAGGCGGGGAATCAGATATGGGGAATCAGGGGTGGGGAATCAGAGGTTGGGAATCAGAGGCAGGGAATCAGAGGCGTGAAAACAGAGGCGGGGATTCAGATATGGGGAATCAGAGGTGGGGAATCAGGGGCGTGGAATCAGAGGCAGGGAATTAGATGTGGTGAATCAGAGATGGGGAATCAGAGGCAGGGAATCAGAATCAGAAGCGGGGTATCAGTGGCCGGGAATCATTGGAAGCTAATCAGAGGCAGGGGATCAAACACGGGGAATCAGAGGCTGGGAATCAGAGCTGGGGAATCAGAGGCGGGGAATCAGAGCTGGGGAATCACAGGCGGGGAATCAGAGATGGGGAATCAGAGGCGGGGAATCAGAGGCAGGGAATCAGATGCGGGGAATCAGAGGCGGGGAATCATAGCTGGCGAATCAGAGGCGGGGAATCAGAGGTGGGCAATCAGAGGATGGGAATCAGATATGGGGAATCAGAGGAGGGGAATCAGAGCTGGGGAATCACAGGCGGGGAATCAGAGTTGGGGAATCAGAGGTGGGGAATCAGATATGGGGAAACAGAGGCGGGGAATCAGAGGCGGTGAAACAGAGGCGGGGAATCAGATATTGGGAATCAGATGTGGGGAATCAGAGGTTGGGAATCAGAGGCCTGGAATCAGAGGCGGGGAATCAGAGGCAGGGATTCAGATGCGGGGAATCAGAGGAGGGGAATCAGAGCTGGGGAATCAGAGGCGGGGAATCAGAGGTGGGCAATCAGAGGCCGGGAATCAGAGGTGGTGAATCAGAGATGGGGAATCAGAGGCGGGGAATCAGTGGCAGGGTATCAGATATGGGGAATCAGAGGCGTGGAATCAGAGGCAGGGAATCAGACACGGGGAATCAGACACGGGGAATCAGAGGTGGGGAATCAGAGATGGGGAATCAGAGGCGGTGAATCAGAGATGGGGAATCAGAGGCGGGGAATCAGAGGCAGGAAATCAGACACGGGGATTCAGAGGCTGGGAATCAGACGGGGGGAATCAAAGGCGGGGAATCAGAGCTGGGGAATCAGAGGCAGGGAATCAGAGGCGGGGAATCAGATATGGGGAATCAGAGGCTGGTATTCAGAGGCGGGGAATCAGAGGCAGGGAATCAGACACGGGGAATCAGAGGTGGGGAATCAGAGATGGGGAATCAGAGGCGGGGAATCAGAGTTGGGGAATCAGAGGCAGGGAATCGGATGTGCGGAATCAGAGATGGGGAATCAGAGGTGGGGAATCAGAGGCGGTGAATCAGAGATGGGGAATCAGAGGCGGGGAATCAGAGGCAGGAAATCAGACACGGGGATTCAGAGGCTGGGAATCAGACGGGGGGAATCAAAGGCGGGGAATCAGAGCTGGGGAATCAGAGGCAGGGAATCAGAGTTGGGTATTCAGAGACGGGGAATCAGATATGGGGAAACAGAGGCGGGGAATCAGAGGCGGGCAAACAGAGGCGGGGAATTAGACATGGGGAATCAGATGTGGGGAATCAGAGGTGGTGAATCAGTGATGGGGAATCAGAGGCGGGGAATCAGAGGCAGGGAATAGAACGCAGGGAATCAGAGGCAGGGAATCAGAGCTGGGGAATCAGAGGCGGGGAATCATAGTTGGGAATCAGAGGCGGGGAATCAGATATGGGGAAACAGAGGCGGGGAATCAGAGGCGGGGAAACAGAGGCGGGGAATCAGATATGGGGAATCGGATGCGGGGAATCAGAGGCGGGGAATCAGAGCTGGGGAATCAGAGGCGGGGAATCAGAGTTGCGGCATCAGAGGTGGGGAATTAGATATAGGGAAACAGAGGCGGGGAATCAGAGGCGGGGAAACAGAGGCGGGGAATCAGATATGGGGAATCAGAGGTGGGGAATCAGAGGCAGGGAATCAGATGTGCGGAATCAGAGATGGGGAATCAGAGGCAGGGAATCAGAATCAGAAGCGGGGAATCAGAGGCCGGGAATCAGAGGCCGGGAATCAGATGCTGGGAATAAGAGGCCGGGAATCAGAGGTGGGGAATCAGAGTCCGGGAATCAGAGATGGGGATTCAGAGGCGGGGAATGAGATATGGAGAATCAGAGGCGGGGAATCAGAGGCAGGGAATAGAACGCGGGGAATCAGAGGCAGGGAATCAGAGCTGGGGAATCAGAGGAGGGGATTCATAGTTGGGAATCAGAGGCGGGAATCAGATATGGGGAAACAGAGGCGGGGAATCAGAGGCGGTGAAACAGAGGCGGGGAATCAGATATGGGGAATCGGATGCATGGAATCAGAGGCGGGGAAACAGAGGCGGGGAATCAGATATGTGGAATCAGAAGTGGGGAATCAGAGGTTGGGAATCAGAGGCAGGGAATCAGAGGCCGGGAATCAGATATGGGGAAACAGAGGCGGGGAATCAGAGGCGGGGAAACAGAGGCGGGGAATCAGATATGGGGAATCAGAGGTGGGGAATCAGAGGTTGGGAATCAGAGGCAGGGAATCAGAGGCTGGGAATCAGATGCAGGGAATCAGATGCGGGGAATCAGAGGCGGGGAATCAGAGCTGGGGAATCAGAGGTGGGGAATCAGAGTTGGGGAATCAGAGTCGGGGACTTAGATATGGGGAAACAGAGGCGGGGAATCAGAGGCGGGGAAACAGACGCGGGGAATCAGAGGCGGGGAGTCAGAGCTGGGGAATCAGAGGCGGGGAATCAGAGTTGGGGAATCAGAGGCGGGGAATCAGAGGCGGGGAATCAGAGGCGGGGAATCAGAGGCGGGGAAACAGAGGCAGGGAATCAGATATGGGGAATCAGAGGTGGGGTATCAGGGGCAGGGAATCAGTGGCAGGGAATCAGAGGTGGGGAATCAGAGGCGGGGAATCAGAGGCAGGGAATCAGACACGGGGAATCAGATATGGGGAAACAGAGGCGGGGAATCAGAGGCGGGCAAACAGAGGTGGGGAATTAGATATGGGGAATCAGAGGTGGGGAATCAGAGGTGGTGAATCAGAGATGGGGAATCACAGGCGGGGAATCAGAGGCAGGGAATAGAACGCGGGGAATCAGAGGCGGGGAATCAGAGCTGGGGAATCAGAGGCGGGGAATCATAGTTGGGAATCAGAGGCGGGGAATCAGATATGGGGAAACAGAGGCGGGGAATCAAAGGCGGGGAAACAGAGGCGGGGAATCAGATACGGGGAATCGGATGCGGGGAATCAGAGGCGGGGAATCAGAGCTGGGCAATCAGAGGCGGGGTATCAGAGTTGGGGCATCTGAGGTGGGGAATTAGATATGGGGAAACAGAGGCGGGGAATCAGAGGCGGGGAAACAGAGGCGAGGAATCAGATATGGGGAATCAGAGGTGGGGAATCAGAGGCAGGGAATCAGATGTGCGGAATCAGAGATGGGGAATCAGAGGCAGGGAATCAGAATCAGAAGCGGGGAATCAGAGGCCGGGAATCAGAGGCCGGGATTCAGATGCCGGGAATAAGAGGCCGGGAATCAGAGGTGGGGAATCAGAGTCCGGGAATCAGAGATGGGGATTCAGAGGCGGGGAATGATATATGGGGAATCAGAGGCGGGGAATCAGAGGCGGGGTAACAGAGGTGGGGAATCAGATATGGGGAATCAGAGGTGGCGAATCAAAGGCGGTGAATCAGAGATGGGGAATCAGAGGCGGGGAATCAGAGGCAGGGAATCAAACACGGGGAATCAGAGGCGGGGAATCAGAGCTGGGGAATCAGAGGCGGGGAATCAGAGTTGGGGAATCAGAGGCGGGGAATCAGATATGGGGAAACAGGGGCGGGGAATCAGAGGCAGAGAAACAGAGGCGGGGAATCAGATATGGGGAATCAGGGGTGGGGAATCAGAGGTTGGGAATCAGAGGCAGGGAATCAGAGGCGTGAAAACAGAGGCGGGGATTCAGATATGGGGAATCAGAGGTGGGGAATCAGGGGCGTGGAATCAGAGGCAGGGAATTAGATGTGGTGAATCAGAGATGGGGAATCAGAGGCAGGGAATCAGAATCAGAAGCGGGGTATCAGTGGCCGGGAATCATTGGAAGCTAATCAGAGGCAGGGGATCAAACACGGGGAATCAGAGGCTGGGAATCAGAGCTGGGGAATCAGAGGCGGGGAATCAGAGCTGGGGAATCACAGGCGGGGAATCAGAGATGGGGAATCAGAGGCGGGGAATCAGAGACAGGGAATCAGATGCGGGGAATCAGAGGCGGGGAATCATAGCTGGCGAATCAGAGGCGGGGAATCAGAGGTGGGCAATCAGAGGATGGGAATCAGATATGGGGAATCAGAGGAGGGGAATCAGAGCTGGGGAATCACAGGCGGGGAATCAGAGTTGGGGAATCAGAGGCGGGGAATCAGATATGGGGAAACAGAGGCGGGGAATCAGAGGCGGGGAAACAGAGGCAGGGAATCAGATATGGGGAATCAGAGGTGGGGCATCAGAGGTCGTGAATCACAGATGGGTAATCAGAGGCGGGGAATCAGAGGCAGGGAATCAGACGCGGGGAATCAGAGGCGGGGATTCAGAGCTGGGGAATCAGAAGCGGGGAATCAGAGTTGGGGAATCAGAGGCGGGGAATCAGATATCGGGAATAAGAGGCAGGGAATCAGAGGCGGGGAATCAGAGGCAGGGAATCAGACGCGGGGAATCTGAGGCGGGGAATCAGAGCTGGGGAATCAGAGGTGGGGAATCAGAGTTGGGGAATCAGAGGCAGGGAATTGGATGTGCGGAATCAGAGAGGGGGAATAAGAGGTGGGGAATCAGAGGCGGTGAATCAGAGATGGGGAATCAGAGGCGGGGAATCAGAGGCAGGAAATCAGACACGGGGATTCAGAGGCTGGGAATCAGACGGGGGGAATCAAAGGCGGGGAATCAGAGCTTGGGAATCTGAGGCAGGGAATCAGAGTTGGGGATTCAGAGGCGTGGAATCAGATATGGGGAAACAGAGGCGGGGAATCAGAGGCGGGCAAACAGAGGCGGGGAATTAGATATGGGGAATCAGAGGTAGGGAATCAGAGGTGGTGAATCAGTGATGGGGAATCACAGGCGGGGAATCAGAGGCAGGGAATAGAACGCGGGGAATCAGAGGCAGGGAATCAGGGCTGGGGAATCAGAGGAGGGGATTCATAGTTGGGAATCAGAGGCGGGAATCAGATATGGGGAAACAGAGGCGGGGAATCAGAGGCGGTGAAACAGAGGCGGGGAATCAGATATGGGGAATCGGATGCAGGGAATCAGAGGCGGGGAATCAGAGCTGGGGAAACAGAGGCGGGGAATCAGAGTTGGGGCATCAGAGGTGGGGAATTAGATATAGGGAAACAGAGGCGGGGAATCAGAGGCGGGGAAACAGAGGCGGGGAATCAGATATGGGGAATCAGAGGTGGGGAATCAGAGGCAGGGAATCAGATGTGCGGAATCAGAGATGGGGAATAAGAGGCAGGGAATCAGAATCAGAAGCGGGGAATCAGAGGCCGGGAATCAGAGGCCGGGAATCAGATGCTGGGAATAAGAGGCCGGGAATCAGAGGTGGGGAATCAGATATGGGGAATCAGAGGTGGCGAATCAAAGGCGGTGAATCAGAGATGGGGAATCAGAGGCGGGGAATCAGAGGCAGGGAATCAGATGCGGGGAATCAGAGGCGGGGAATCAGAGCTGGCGAATCAGAGGCTGGGAATCAGAGGTGGGCAATCAGAGGCGGGGAATCAGATATGGGGAATCAGAGGCGGGGAATCAGAGGCGGGGAAACAGAGGCGGGGAATCAAATATAGGGAATCAGAGGTGGGGAATCAGAGGTTGTGAATCAGAGATGGGGAATCAATGCGGGGAATCAGAGGCAGGGAATCAGACGCGGTGAATCAGAGGCGGGGATTCAGAGCTGGGGAATCAGAGGCGGGGAATCAGAGTTGGGGAATCAGAGGCAGGGAATCAGATATGGGGAATCAGAGGCGGGGAATCAGAGGCGGGGAAACAGAGGCGGGGAATCAGATGTGGGGAATCAGAGGCAGGGAATCAGAGATGGGGAATCGGAGGCGGGGAATCAGAGGCAGGGAATCGGATGCCGGGAATCAGAGTCGGGGAATCAGAGCTGGGGAATCAGAGGCGGGGAATCAGAGTTGGGGAATCAGAGGCGGGGAATCAGATATGGGGAAATAGAGGCGGGGAATCAGATATGGGGAATCAGAGGTGTGGAATCAGAGGTTGGGAATCAGAGGCAGGGAATCAGAGTCGGGGAAACAGAGGCGGGGAATCAGATATGGGGAATCAGAGGTGGCGAATCAAAGGCGGTGAAACAGAGATGGGGAATCAGGGCAGGGAATCAGAGGCAGGGAATCAAACACGGGGAATCAGAGCTGGGGAATCAGAGGCGGGGAATCAGAGTTGGGAATCAGAGGCGGGGAATCAGAGGCGGGGAATCAAAGGCAGGGAATCAGACACGGGGAATCAGAGGCAGGGAATCAGAGATGGGGAATCGGAGGCGGGGAATCAGAGGCAGGGAATCGGATGCCGGGAATCAGAGTCGGGGAATCAGAGCTGGGGAATCAGAGGCGGGGAATCAGAGTTGGGGAATCAGAGGCGGGGAATCAGATATGGGGAAATAGAGGCGGGGAATCAGATATGGGGAATCAGAGGTGTGGAATCAGAGGTTGGGAATCAGAGGCAGGGAATCAGAGTCGGGGAAACAGAGGCGGGGAATCAGATATGGGGAATCAGAGGTGGCGAATCAAAGGCGGTGAAACAGAGATGGGGAATCAGGGCAGGGAATCAGAGGCAGGGAATCAAACACGGGGAATCAGAGCTGGGGAATCAGAGGTGGGGAATCAGAGTTGGGAATCAGAGGCGGGGAATCAGAGGCGGGGAAACAGAGGCGGGGAATCAGATATGGGGAATCAGAGGTGGGGAATCCGAGGTTGGGAATCAGAGGCAGGGAATCAGAGGCGGAAAATCAGAGGCGGGGAATCAGAGGAAGGGAATCAGATGTGCGGAATCGGAGATGGGGAATCAGAGGCAGGGAATCAGAGGCGGGGAATCAGAGGCAGGGAATCCGAGGCCGGGAATCAGATATGGGGAAACAGATGCGGGGAATCCGAGGCGGGGAAACAGAGGCGGGGAATCAGATATGGGGAATCAGAGGTGGGGAATCAGAGGTTGGGAATCAGAGGCAGGGAATCAGAGGCTTGGAATCAGATGCAGGGAATCAGAGGCGGGGAATCAGAGGCGGGGAATCAGAGCTGGGGAATCAGAGGTGGGGAATCAGATTTGGGGAATCAGAGGCGGGGACTTAGATATTGGGAAACAGAGGCGGGGAATCAGAGGCGGGGAAACCCAGGTGGGGAATCAGATATGGGGAATCAGAGGTGGGGAATCAGAGGCAAGGAATCAGATGTGCGGAATCAGAGATGGGGAATCAGAGGCAGGAAATCAGAATCAGAAGCAGGGAATCAGAGGCCGGGAATCAAAGGCCGGAATCAGATGCTGGGAATCAGAGGCCTGGAATCAGAGGCGGGGAATCAGAGGCAGGGAATCAGATGCGGGGAATCAGAGGCGGGGAATCAGAGCTGGGGAATCAGAGGCGGGGATTCAGAGTTGGGGAATCAGAGGCGCGGAATCAGAGGCGGGGAAACAGAGGCGGGGAATCAGATATGTGGAATCAGAAGTGGGGAATCAGAGGTTGGGAATCAGAGGCAGGGAATCAGAGGCCGGGAATCAGATATGGGGAAACAGAGGCGGGGAATCAGAGGCGGGGAAACAGAGGCGGGGAATCAGATATGGGGAATCAGAGGTGGGGAATCAGAGGTTGGGAATCAGAGGCAGGGAATCAGAGGCTTGGAATCAGATGCAGGGAATCAGATGCGGGGAATCAGAGGCGGGGAATCAGAGCTGGGGAATCAGAGGTGGGGAATCAGAGTTGGGGAATCAGAGTCGGGGACTTAGATATGGGGAAACAGAGGCGGGGAATCAGAGGCGGGGAAACAGACGCGGGGAATCAGAGGCGGGGAGTCAGAGCTGGGGAATCAGAGGCGGGGAATCAGAGTTGGGGAATCAGAGGCGGGGAATCAGAGGCGGGGAATCAGAGGCGGGGAATCAGAGGCGGGGAAACAGAGGCAGGGAATCAGATATGGGGAATCAGAGGTGGGGTATCAGGGGCAGGGAATCAGTGGCAGGGAATCAGAGGTGGGGAATCAGAGGCGGGGAATCAGAGGCAGGGAATCAGACACGGGGAATCAGATATAGGGAAACAGAGGCGGGGAATCAGAGGCGGGCAAACAGAGGTGGGGAATTAGATATGGGGAATCAGAGGTGGGGAATCAGAGGTGGTGAATCAGAGATGGGGAATCACAGGCGGGGAATCAGAGGCAGGGAATAGAACGCGGGGAATCAGAGGCGGGGAATCAGAGCTGGGGAATCAGAGGCGGGGAATCATAGTTGGGAATCAGAGGCGGGGAATCAGATATGGGGAAACAGAGGCGGGGAATCAAAGGCGGGGAAACAGAGGCGGGGAATCAGATACGGGGAATCGGATGCGGGGAATCAGAGGCGGGGAATCAGAGCTGGGGAATCAGAGGCGGGGTATCAGAGTTGGGGCATCTGAGGTGGGGAATTAGATATGGGGAAACAGAGGCGGGGAATCAGAGGCGGGGAAACAGAGGCGAGGAATCAGATATGGGGAATCAGAGGTGGGGAATCAGAGGCAGGGAATCAGATGTGCGGAATCAGAGATGGGGAATCAGAGGCAGGGAATCAGAATCAGAAGCGGGGAATCAGAGGCCGGGAATCAGAGGCCGGGATTCAGATGCCGGGAATAAGAGGCCGGGAATCAGAGGTGGGGAATCAGAGTCCGGGAATCAGAGATGGGGATTCAGAGGCGGGGAATGATATATGGGGAATCAGAGGCGGGGAATCAGAGGCGGGGTAACAGAGGTGGGGAATCAGATATGGGGAATCAGAGGTGGCGAATCAAAGGCGGTGAATCAGAGATGGGGAATCAGAGGCGGGGAATCAGAGGCAGGGAATCAAACACGGGGAATCAGAGGCGGGGAATCAGAGCTGGGGAATCAGAGGCGGGGAATCAGAGTTGGGGAATCAGAGGCGGGGAATCAGATATGGGGAAACAGGGGCGGGGAATCAGAGGCAGAGAAACAGAGGCGGGGAATCAGATATGGGGAATCAGGGGTGGGGAATCAGAGGTTGGGAATCAGAGGCAGGGAATCAGAGGCGTGAAAACAGAGGCGGGGATTCAGATATGGGGAATCAGAGGTGGGGAATCAGGGGCGTGGAATCAGAGGCAGGGAATTAGATGTGGTGAATCAGAGATGGGGAATCAGAGGCAGGGAATCAGAATCAGAAGCGGGGTATCAGTGGCCGGGAATCATTGGAAGCTAATCAGAGGCAGGGGATCAAACACGGGGAATCAGAGGCTGGGAATCAGAGCTGGGGAATCAGAGGCGGGGAATCAGAGCTGGGGAATCACAGGCGGGGAATCAGAGATGGGGAATCAGAGGCGGGGAATCAGAGGCAGGGAATCAGATGCGGGGAATCAGAGGCGGGGAATCATAGCTGGCGAATCAGAGGCGGGGAATCAGAGGTGGGCAATCAGAGGATGGGAATCAGATATGGGGAATCAGAGGAGGGGAATCAGAGCTGGGGAATCACAGGCGGGGAATCAGAGTTGGGGAATCAGAGGTGGGGAATCAGATATGGGGAAACAGAGGCGGGGAATCAGAGGCGGTGAAACAGAGGCGGGGAATCAGATATTGGGAATCAGATGTGGGGAATCAGAGGTTGGGAATCAGAGGCCTGGAATCAGAGGCGGGGAATCAGAGGCAGGGATTCAGATGCGGGGAATCAGAGGAGGGGAATCAGAGCTGGGGAATCAGAGGCGGGGAATCAGAGGTGGGCAATCAGAGGCCGGGAATCAGAGGTGGTGAATCAGAGATGGGGAATCAGAGGCGGGGAATCAGTGGCAGGGTATCAGATATGGGGAATCAGAGGCGTGGAATCAGAGGCAGGGAATCAGACACGGGGAATCAGACACGGGGAATCAGAGGTGGGGAATCAGAGATGGGGAATCAGAGGCGGTGAATCAGAGATGGGGAATCAGAGGCGGGGAATCAGAGGCAGGAAATCAGACACGGGGATTCAGAGGCTGGGAATCAGACGGGGGGAATCAAAGGCGGGGAATCAGAGCTGGGGAATCAGAGGCAGGGAATCAGAGGCGGGGAATCAGATATGGGGAATCAGAGGCTGGTATTCAGAGGCGGGGAATCAGAGGCAGGGAATCAGACACGGGGAATCAGAGGTGGGGAATCAGAGATGGGGAATCAGAGGCGGGGAATCAGAGTTGGGGAATCAGAGGCAGGGAATCGGATGTGCGGAATCAGAGATGGGGAATCAGAGGTGGGGAATCAGAGGCGGTGAATCAGAGATGGGGAATCAGAGGCGGGGAATCAGAGGCAGGAAATCAGACACGGGGATTCAGAGGCTGGGAATCAGACGGGGGGAATCAAAGGCGGGGAATCAGAGCTGGGGAATCAGAGGCAGGGAATCAGAGTTGGGTATTCAGAGACGGGGAATCAGATATGGGGAAACAGAGGCGGGGAATCAGAGGCGGGCAAACAGAGGCGGGGAATTAGACATGGGGAATCAGATGTGGGGAATCAGAGGTGGTGAATCAGTGATGGGGAATCAGAGGCGGGGAATCAGAGGCAGGGAATAGAACGCAGGGAATCAGAGGCAGGGAATCAGAGCTGGGGAATCAGAGGCGGGGAATCATAGTTGGGAATCAGAGGCGGGGAATCAGATATGGGGAAACAGAGGCGGGGAATCAGAGGCGGGGAAACAGAGGCGGGGAATCAGATATGGGGAATCGGATGCGGGGAATCAGAGGCGGGGAATCAGAGCTGGGGAATCAGAGGCGGGGAATCAGAGTTGCGGCATCAGAGGTGGGGAATTAGATATAGGGAAACAGAGGCGGGGAATCAGAGGCGGGGAAACAGAGGCGGGGAATCAGATATGGGGAATCAGAGGTGGGGAATCAGAGGCAGGGAATCAGATGTGCGGAATCAGAGATGGGGAATCAGAGGCAGGGAATCAGAATCAGAAGCGGGGAATCAGAGGCCGGGAATCAGAGGCCGGGAATCAGATGCTGGGAATAAGAGGCCGGGAATCAGAGGTGGGGAATCAGAGTCCGGGAATCAGAGATGGGGATTCAGAGGCGGGGAATGAGATATGGAGAATCAGAGGCGGGGAATCAGAGGCAGGGAATAGAACGCGGGGAATCAGAGGCAGGGAATCAGAGCTGGGGAATCAGAGGAGGGGATTCATAGTTGGGAATCAGAGGCGGGAATCAGATATGGGGAAACAGAGGCGGGGAATCAGAGGCGGTGAAACAGAGGCGGGGAATCAGATATGGGGAATCGGATGCATGGAATCAGAGGCGGGGAAACAGAGGCGGGGAATCAGATATGTGGAATCAGAAGTGGGGAATCAGAGGTTGGGAATCAGAGGCAGGGAATCAGAGGCCGGGAATCAGATATGGGGAAACAGAGGCGGGGAATCAGAGGCGGGGAAACAGAGGCGGGGAATCAGATATGGGGAATCAGAGGTGGGGAATCAGAGGTTGGGAATCAGAGGCAGGGAATCAGAGGCTGGGAATCAGATGCAGGGAATCAGATGCGGGGAATCAGAGGCGGGGAATCAGAGCTGGGGAATCAGAGGTGGGGAATCAGAGTTGGGGAATCAGAGTCGGGGACTTAGATATGGGGAAACAGAGGCGGGGAATCAGAGGCGGGGAAACAGACGCGGGGAATCAGAGGCGGGGAGTCAGAGCTGGGGAATCAGAGGCGGGGAATCAGAGTTGGGGAATCAGAGGCGGGGAATCAGAGGCGGGGAATCAGAGGCGGGGAATCAGAGGCGGGGAAACAGAGGCAGGGAATCAGATATGGGGAATCAGAGGTGGGGTATCAGGGGCAGGGAATCAGTGGCAGGGAATCAGAGGTGGGGAATCAGAGGCGGGGAATCAGAGGCAGGGAATCAGACACGGGGAATCAGATATGGGGAAACAGAGGCGGGGAATCAGAGGCGGGCAAACAGAGGTGGGGAATTAGATATGGGGAATCAGAGGTGGGGAATCAGAGGTGGTGAATCAGAGATGGGGAATCACAGGCGGGGAATCAGAGGCAGGGAATAGAACGCGGGGAATCAGAGGCGGGGAATCAGAGCTGGGGAATCAGAGGCGGGGAATCATAGTTGGGAATCAGAGGCGGGGAATCAGATATGGGGAAACAGAGGCGGGGAATCAAAGGCGGGGAAACAGAGGCGGGGAATCAGATACGGGGAATCGGATGCGGGGAATCAGAGGCGGGGAATCAGAGCTGGGCAATCAGAGGCGGGGTATCAGAGTTGGGGCATCTGAGGTGGGGAATTAGATATGGGGAAACAGAGGCGGGGAATCAGAGGCGGGGAAACAGAGGCGAGGAATCAGATATGGGGAATCAGAGGTGGGGAATCAGAGGCAGGGAATCAGATGTGCGGAATCAGAGATGGGGAATCAGAGGCAGGGAATCAGAATCAGAAGCGGGGAATCAGAGGCCGGGAATCAGAGGCCGGGATTCAGATGCCGGGAATAAGAGGCCGGGAATCAGAGGTGGGGAATCAGAGTCCGGGAATCAGAGATGGGGATTCAGAGGCGGGGAATGATATATGGGGAATCAGAGGCGGGGAATCAGAGGCGGGGTAACAGAGGTGGGGAATCAGATATGGGGAATCAGAGGTGGCGAATCAAAGGCGGTGAATCAGAGATGGGGAATCAGAGGCGGGGAATCAGAGGCAGGGAATCAAACACGGGGAATCAGAGGCGGGGAATCAGAGCTGGGGAATCAGAGGCGGGGAATCAGAGTTGGGGAATCAGAGGCGGGGAATCAGATATGGGGAAACAGGGGCGGGGAATCAGAGGCAGAGAAACAGAGGCGGGGAATCAGATATGGGGAATCAGGGGTGGGGAATCAGAGGTTGGGAATCAGAGGCAGGGAATCAGAGGCGTGAAAACAGAGGCGGGGATTCAGATATGGGGAATCAGAGGTGGGGAATCAGGGGCGTGGAATCAGAGGCAGGGAATTAGATGTGGTGAATCAGAGATGGGGAATCAGAGGCAGGGAATCAGAATCAGAAGCGGGGTATCAGTGGCCGGGAATCATTGGAAGCTAATCAGAGGCAGGGGATCAAACACGGGGAATCAGAGGCTGGGAATCAGAGCTGGGGAATCAGAGGCGGGGAATCAGAGCTGGGGAATCACAGGCGGGGAATCAGAGATGGGGAATCAGAGGCGGGGAATCAGAGACAGGGAATCAGATGCGGGGAATCAGAGGCGGGGAATCATAGCTGGCGAATCAGAGGCGGGGAATCAGAGGTGGGCAATCAGAGGATGGGAATCAGATATGGGGAATCAGAGGAGGGGAATCAGAGCTGGGGAATCACAGGCGGGGAATCAGAGTTGGGGAATCAGAGGCGGGGAATCAGATATGGGGAAACAGAGGCGGGGAATCAGAGGCGGTGAAACAGAGGCGGGGAATCAGATATTGGGAATCAGATGTGGGGAATCAGAGGTTGGGAATCAGAGGCCTGGAATCAGAGGCGGGGAATCAGAGGCAGGGATTCAGATGCGGGGAATCAGAGGAGGGGAATCAGAGCTGGGGAATCAGAGGCGGGGAATCAGAGGTGGGCAATCAGAGGCCGGGAATCAGAGGTGGTGAATCAGAGATGGGGAATCAGAGGCGGGGAATCAGTGGCAGGGTATCAGATATGGGGAATCAGAGGCGTGGAATCAGAGGCAGGGAATCAGACACGGGGAATCAGACACGGGGAATCAGAGGTGGGGAATCAGAGATGGGGAATCAGAGGCGGTGAATCAGAGATGGGGAATCAGAGGCGGGGAATCAGAGGCAGGAAATCAGACACGGGGATTCAGAGGCTGGGAATCAGACGGGGGGAATCAAAGGCGGGGAATCAGAGCTGGGGAATCAGAGGCAGGGAATCAGAGGCGGGGAATCAGATATGGGGAATCAGAGGCTGGTATTCAGAGGCGGGGAATCAGAGGCAGGGAATCAGACACGGGGAATCAGAGGTGGGGAATCAGAGATGGGGAATCAGAGGCGGGGAATCAGAGTTGGGGAATCAGAGGCAGGGAATCGGATGTGCGGAATCAGAGATGGGGAATCAGAGGTGGGGAATCAGAGGCGGTGAATCAGAGATGGGGAATCAGAGGCGGGGAATCAGAGGCAGGAAATCAGACACGGGGATTCAGAGGCTGGGAATCAGACGGGGGGAATCAAAGGCGGGGAATCAGAGCTGGGGAATCAGAGGCAGGGAATCAGAGTTGGGTATTCAGAGACGGGGAATCAGATATGGGGAAACAGAGGCGGGGAATCAGAGGCGGGCAAACAGAGGCGGGGAATTAGACATGGGGAATCAGATGTGGGGAATCAGAGGTGGTGAATCAGTGATGGGGAATCACAGGCGGGGAATCAGAGGCAGGGAATAGAACGCAGGGAATCAGAGGCAGGGAATCAGAGCTGGGGAATCAGAGGCGGGGAATCATAGTTGGGAATCAGAGGCGGGGAATCAGATATGGGGAAACAGAGGCGGGGAATCAGAGGCGGGGAAACAGAGGCGGGGAATCAGATATGGGGAATCGGATGCGGGGAATCAGAGGCGGGGAATCAGAGCTGGGGAATCAGAGGCGGGGAATCAGAGTTGCGGCATCAGAGGTGGGGAATTAGATATAGGGAAACAGAGGCGGGGAATCAGAGGCGGGGAAACAGAGGCGGGGAATCAGATATGGGGAATCAGAGGTGGGGAATCAGAGGCAGGGAATCAGATGTGCGGAATCAGAGATGGGGAATCAGAGGCAGGGAATCAGAATCAGAAGCGGGGAATCAGAGGCCGGGAATCAGAGGCCGGGAATCAGATGCTGGGAATAAGAGGCCGGGAATCAGAGGTGGGGAATCAGAGTCCGGGAATCAGAGATGGGGATTCAGAGGCGGGGAATGAGATATGGAGAATCAGAGGCGGGGAATCAGAGGCAGGGAATAGAACGCGGGGAATCAGAGGCAGGGAATCAGAGCTGGGGAATCAGAGGAGGGGATTCATAGTTGGGAATCAGAGGCGGGAATCAGATATGGGGAAACAGAGGCGGGGAATCAGAGGCGGTGAAACAGAGGCGGGGAATCAGATATGGGGAATCGGATGCATGGAATCAGAGGCAGGGAATCAGAGCTGGGGAATCAGAGGCGGGGAATCAGAGTTGGGGCATCAGAGGTGGGGAATTAGATATAGGGAAACAGAGGCGGGGAATCAGAGGCAGGGAAACAGAGGCGGGGAATCAGATATGGGGAATCAGAGGTGGGGAATCAGAGGCAGGGAATCAGATGTGCGGAATCAGAGATGGGGAATAAGAGGCAGGGAATCAGAATCAGAAGCGGGGAATCAGAGGCCGGGAATCAGACGCCGGGAATCAGATGCTGGGAATACGAGGCCGGGAATCAGAGGTGGGGAATCAGATATGGGGAATCAGAGGTGGCGAATCAAAGGCGGTGAATCAGAGATGGGGAATCAGAGGCGGGGAATCAGAGGCAGGGAATCAGATGCGGGGAATCAGAGGCGGGGAATCAGAGCTGGCGAATCAGAGGCTGGGAATCAGAGGTGGGCAATCAGAGGCGTGGAATCAGATATGGGGAATCAGAGGCGGGGAATCAGAGGCGGGGAAACAGAGGAGGGGAATCAAATATAGGGAATCAGAGGTGGGGAATCAGAGGTTGTGAATCAGAGATGGGGAATCAAGGCGGGGAATCAGAGGCAGGGAATCAGACGCGGTGAATCAGAGGCGGGGATTCAGAGCTGGGGAATCAGAGGCGGGGAATCAGAGTTGGGGAATCAGAGGCAGGGAATCAGATATGGGGAATCAGAGGCGGGGAATCAGAGGCGGGGAAACAGAGGCGGGGAATCAGATGTGGGGAATCAGAGGTGGGGAATCAGGGGCAGGGAATCAGTGGCAGGGAATCAGAGGCGGGGAATCAGAGGCGGGGAATCAAAGGCAGGGAATCAGACACGGGGAATCAGAGGCAGGGAATCAGAGATGGGGAATCAGAGGCAGGGAATCGGATGCTGGGAATCAGAGTCGGGGAATCAGAGCTGGGGAATCAGAGGCGGGGAATCAGAGTTGGGGAATCAGAGGCGGGGAATCAGATATGGGGAAATAGAGGCGGGGAATCAGATATGGGGAATCAGAGGTGTGGAATCAGAGGTTGGGAATCAGAGGCAGGGAATCAGAGTCGGGGAAACAGAGGCGGGGAATCAGATATGGGGAATCAGAGGTGGCGAATCAAAGGCGGTGAAACAGAGATGGGGAATCAGGGCAGGGAATCAGAGGCAGGGAATCAAACACGGGGAATCAGAGCTGGGGAATCAGAGGCGGGGAATCAGAGTTGGGAATCAGAGGCGGAGAATCAGAGGCGGGGAAACAGAGGCGGGGAATCAGATATGGGGAATCAGAGGTGGGGAATCCGAGGTTGGGAATCAGAGGCAGGGAATCAGAGGCGGAAAATCAGAGGCGGGGAATCAGAGGAAGGGAATCAGATGTGCGGAATCGGAGATGGGGAATCAGAGGCAGGGAATCAGAGGCGGGGAATCAGAGGCAGGGAATCAGAGGCCGGGAATCAGATATCGGGAAACAGAGGCGGGGAATCCGAGGCGGGGAAACAGAGGCGGGGAATTAGATATGGGGAAACAGAGGCGGGGAATCAGAGGCGGGGAAACAGAGGCGAGGAATCAGATATGGGGAATCAGAGGTGGGGAATCAGAGGCAGGGAATCAGATGTGCGGAATCAGAGATGGGGAATCAGAGGCAGGGAATCAGAATCAGAAGCGGGGAATCAGAGGCCGGGAATCAGAGGCCGGGATTCAGATGCCGGGAATAAGAGGCCGGGAATCAGAGGTGGGGAATCAGAGTCCGGGAATCAGAGATGGGGATTCAGAGGCGGGGAATGATATATGGGGAATCAGAGGCGGGGAATCAGAGGCGGGGTAACAGAGGTGGGGAATCAGATATGGGGAATCAGAGGTGGCGAATCAAAGGCGGTGAATCAGAGATGGGGAATCAGAGGCGGGGAATCAGAGGCAGGGAATCAAACACGGGGAATCAGAGGCGGGGAATCAGAGCTGGGGAATCAGAGGCGGGGAATCAGAGTTGGGGAATCAGAGGCGGGGAATCAGATATGGGGAATCAGGGGTGGGGAATCAGAGGTTGGGAATCAGAGGCAGGGAATCAGAGGCGTGGAAACAGAGGCGGGGATTCAGATATGGGGAATCAGAGGTGGGGAATCAGGGGCGTGGAATCAGAGGCAGGGAATTAGATGTGGTGAATCAGAGATGGGGAATCAGAGGCAGGGAATCAGAATCAGAAGCGGGGTATCAGTGGCCGGGAATCAGAGGAAGGTAATCAGAGGCAGGGGATAAAACACGGGGAATCAGAGGCTGGGAATCAGAGCTGGGGAATCAGAGGCGGGGAATCAGAGCTGGGGAATCACAGGCGGGGAATCAGAGATGGGGAATCAGAGGCGGGGAATCAGAGGCAGGGAATCAGATGCGGGGAATCAGAGGCGGGGAATCATAGCTGGCGAATCAGAGGCGGGGAATCAGAGGTGGGCAATCAGAGGATGGGAATCAGAAATGGGGAATCAGAGTCGGGGAATCAGAGCTGGGGAATCACAGGCGGGGAATCAGAGATGGGGAATCAGAGGCGGGGAATCAGATATGGGGAAACAGAGGCGGGGAATCAGAGGCGGTGAAACAGAGGCTGGGAATCAGATATTGGGAATCAGAGGTGGGGAATCAGAGGTTGGGATCAGAGGCCTGGAATCAGAGGCGGGGAATCAGAGGCAGGGATTCAGATGCGGGGAATCAGAGGAGGGGAATCAGAGCTGGGGAATCAGAGGCGGGGTATTAGAGTTGGGGAATCAGAGGCGGGGAATCAGACGCGGGGAATCAGAGGGGGGGAATCATAGCTGGCGAATCAGAGGCGGGGAATCAGAGGTGGGCAATCAGAGGCCGGGAATCAGAGGTGGTGAATCCGAGATGGGGAATCAGAGGCAGGGAATCGGATGTGCGGAATCAGAGATGGGGAATCAGAGGTGGGGAATCAGAGGCGGTGAATCAGAGATGGGGAATCAGAGGCAGGGAATCAGAGGCAGGAAATCAGACACGGGGATTCAGAGGCTGGGAATCAGACGGGGGGAATCAAAGGCGGGGAATCAGAGCTGGGGAATCAGAGGCAGGGAATCAGAGTTGGGGATTCAGAGACGGGGAATCAGATATGGGGAAACAGAGGCGGGGAATCAGAGGCGGGCAAACAGAGGCGGGGAATTAGACATGGGGAATCAGATGTGGGGAATCAGAGGTGGTGAATCAGTGATGGGGAATCACAGGCGGGGAATCAGAAGCAGGGAATAGAACGCAGGGAATCAGAGGCAGGGAATCAGAGCTGGGGAATCAGAGGCGGGGAATCATAGTTGGGAATCAGAGGCGGGGAATCAGATATGGGGAAACAGAGGCGGGGAATCAGAGGCGGGGAAACAGAGGCGGGGAATAAGATATGGGGAATCGGATGCGGGGAATCAGAGGCGGGGAATCAGAGCTGGGGAATCAGAGGCGGGGAATCAGAGTTGGGGCATCAGAGGTGGGGAATTAGATATAGGGAAACAGAGGCGGGGAATCAGAGGCGGGGAAACAGAGGCGGGGAATCAGATATGGGGAATCAGAGGTGGGGAATCAGAGGCAGGGAATCAGATGTGCGGAATCAGAGATGGGGAATCAGAGGCAGGGAATCAGAATCAGAAGCGGGGAATCAGAGGCCGGGAATCAGAGGCCGGGAATCAGATGCTGGGAATAAGAGGCCGGGAATCAGAGGTGGGGAATCAGAGTCCGGGAATCAGAGATGGGGATTCAGAGGCGGGGAATGAGATATGGAGAATCAGAGGCGGGGAATCAGAGGCAGGGAATAGAACGCGGGGAATCAGAGGCAGGGAATCAGAGCTGGGGAATCAGAGGAGGGGATTCATAGTTGGGAATCAGAGGCGGGAATCAGATATGGGGAAACAGAGGCGGGGAATCAGAGGCGGTGAAACAGAGGCGGGGAATCAGATATGGGGAATCGGATGCAGGGAATCAGAGGCGGGGAATCAGAGCTGGGGAATCAGAGGCGGGGAATCAGAGTTGGGGCATCAGAGGTGGGGAATTAGATATAGGGAAACAGAGGCGGGGAATCAGAGGCAGGGAAACAGAGGCGGGGAATCAGATATGGGGAATCAGAGGTGGGGAATCAGAGGCAGGGAATCAGATGTGCGGAATCAGAGATGGGGAATAAGAGGCAGGGAATCAGAATCAGAAGCGGGGAATCAGAGGCCGGGAATCAGAGGCCGGGAATCAGATGCTGGGAATAAGAGGCCGGGAATCAGAGGTGGGGAATCAGATATGGGGAATCAGAGGTGGCGAATCAAAGGCGGTGAATCAGAGATGGGGAATCAGAGGCGGGGAATCAGAGGCAGGGAATCAGATGCGGGGAATCAGAGGCGGGGAATCAGAGCTGGCGAATCAGAGGCTGGGAATCAGAGGTGGGCAATCAGAGGCGGGGAATCAGATATGGGGAATCAGAGGCGGGGAATCAGAGGCGGGGAAACAGAGGCGGGGAATCAAATATAGGGAATCAGAGGTGGGGAATCAGAGGTTGTGAATCAGAGATGGGGAATCAAGGCGGGGAATCAGAGGCAGGGAATCAGACGCGGTGAATCAGAGGCGGGGATTCAGAGCTGGGGAATCAGAGGCGGGGAATCAGAGTTGGGGAATCAGAGGCAGGGAATCAGATATGGGGAATCAGAGGCGGGGAATCAGAGGCGGGGAAACAGAGGCAGGGAATCAGATGTGGGGAATCAGAGGTGGGGAATCAGGGGCAGGGAATCAGTGGCAGGGAATCAGAGGCGGGGAATCAGAGGCGGGGAATCAAAGGCAGGGAATCAGACACGGGGAATCAGAGGCAGGGAATCAGAGATGGGGAATCAGAGGCAGGGAATCGGATGCCGGGAATCAGAGTCGGGGAATCAGAGCTGGGGAATCAGAGGCGGGGAATCAGAGTTGGGGAATCAGAGGCGGGGAATCAGATATGGGGAAATAGAGGCGGGGAATCAGATATGGGGAATCAGAGGTGTGGAATCAGAGGTTGGGAATCAGAGGCAGGGAATCAGAGTCGGGGAAACAGAGGCGGGGAATCAGATATGGGGAATCAGAGGTGGCGAATCAAAGGCGGTGAAACAGAGATGGGGAATCAGGGCAGGGAATCAGAGGCAGGGAATCAAACACGGGGAATCAGAGCTGGGGAATCAGAGGCGGGGAATCAGAGTTGGGAATCAGAGGCGGGGAATTAGAGGCGGGGAAACAGAGGCGGGGAATCAGATATGGGGAATCAGAGGTGGGGAATCCGAGGTTGGGAATCAGAGGCAGGGAATCAGAGGCGGAAAATCAGAGGCGGGGAATCAGAGGAAGGGAATCAGATGTGCGGAATCGGAGATGGGGAATCAGAGGCAGGGAATCAGAGGCGGGGAATCAGAGGCAGGGAATCAGAGGCCGGGAATCAGATATCGGGAAACAGAGGCGGGGAATCCGAGGCGGGGAAACAGAGGCGGGGAATCAGATATGGGGAATCAGAGGTGGGGAATCAGAGGTTGGGAATCAGAGGCAGGGAATCAGAGGCTTGGAATCAGATGCAGGGAATCAGATGCGGGGAATCAGAGGCGGGGAATCAGAGCTGGGGAATCAGAGGTGGGGAATCAGATTTGGGGAATCAGAGGCGGGGATTTAGATATTGGGAAACAGAGGCGGGGAATCAGAGGCGGGGAAACCCAGGTGGGGAATCAGATATGGGGAATCAGAGGTGGGGAATCAGAGGCAAGGAATCAGATGTGCGGAATCAGAGATGGGGAATCAGAGGCAGGAAATCAGAATCAGAATCAGGGAATCAGAGGCCGGGAATCAAAGGCCGGAATCAGATGCTGGGAATCAGAGGCCTGGAATCAGAGGCGGGGAATCAGAGGCAGGGAATCAGATGCGGGGAATCAGAGGCGGGGAATCAGAGCTGGGGAATCAGAGGCGGGGATTCAGAGTTGGGGAATCAGAGGCGGGGAATCAGAGGCGGGGAAACAGAGGCGGGGAATCAGATATGTGGAATCAGAGGTGGGGAATCAGAGGTTGGGAATCAGAAGCAGGGAATCAGAGGCGGGGAATCAGAGGCGGGGAATCAGAGGCAGGGAATCCGATGTGCGGAATCAGAGATGGGGAATCAGAGGCAGGGAATCAGAGGCGGGGAATCAGAGGCGGAGAATAAGAGGCCGGGAATCAGATATGGGGAAACAGAGGCGGGGAATCAGAGGCGGGGAAACAGAGGCGGGGAATCAGATATGGGGAATCAGAGGTGGGGAATCAGAGGTTGGGAATCAGAGGCAGGGAATCAGAGGCTGGGAATCAGATGCAGGGAATCAGATGCGGGGAATCAGAGGCGGGGAATCAGAGCTGGGGAATCAGAGGTGGGGAATCAGAGTTGGGGAATCAGAGTCGGGGACTTAGATATGGGGAAACAGAGGCGGGGAATCAGAGGCGGGGAAACAGACGCGGGGAATCAGAGGCGGGGATTCAGAGCTGGGGAATCAGAGGCGGGGAATCAGAGTTGGGGAATCAGAGGTGGGGAATCAGATATGGGGAATCAGAGGCGAGGAATCAGAGGCGGGGAAACAGAGGCAGGGAATCAGATATGGGGAATCAGAGGTGGGGTATCAGGGGCAGGGAATCAGTGGCAGGGAATCAGAGGCGGGGAATCAGAGGCGGGGAATCAGAGGCAGGGAATCAGACACGGGGAATCAGATATGGGGAAACAGAGGCGGGGAATCAGAGGCGGGCAAATAGAGGCGGGGAATTAGATATGGGGAATCAGAGGTGGGGAATCAGAGGTGGTGAATCAGAGATGGGGAATCACAGGCGGGGAATCAGAGGCAGGGAATAGAACGCGGGGAATCAGAGGCGGGGAATCAGAGTTGGGGAATCAGAGGCAGGGAATCAGATATGGGGAATCAGAGGCGGGGAATCAGAGGCGGGGAAACAGAGGCGGGGAATCAGATGTGGGGAATCAGAGGTGGGGAATCAGGGGCAGGGAATCAGTGGCAGGGAATCAGAGGCGGGGAATCAGAGGCGGGGAATCAAAGGCAGGGAATCAGACACGGGGAATCAGAGGCAGGGAATCAGAGATGGGGAATCAGAGGCAGGGAATCGGATGCCGGGAATCAGAGTCGGGGAATCAGAGCTGGGGAATCAGAGGCGGGGAATCAGAGTTGGGGAATCAGAGGCGGGGAATCAGATATGGGGAAATAGAGGCGGGGAATCAGATATGGGGAATCAGAGGTGTGGAATCAGAGGTTGGGAATCAGAGGCAGGGAATCAGAGTCGGGGAAACAGAGGCGGGGAATCAGATATGGGGAATCAGAGGTGGCGAATCAAAGGCGGTGAAACAGAGATGGGGAATCAGGGCAGGGAATCAGAGGCAGGGAATCAAACACGGGGAATCAGAGCTGGGGAATCAGAGGCGGGGAATCAGAGTTGGGAATCAGAGGCGGGGAATCAGAGGTGGGGAAACAGAGGCGGGGAATCAGATATGGGGAATCAGAGGTGGGGAATCCGAGGTTGGGAATCAGAGGCAGGGAATCAGAGGCGGAAAATCAGAGGCGGGGAATCAGAGGAAGGGAATCAGATGTGCGGAATCGGAGATGGGGAATCAGAGGCAGGGAATCAGAGGCGGGGAATCAGAGGCAGGGAATCAGAGGCCGGGAATCAGATATCGGGAAACAGAGGCGGGGAATCCGAGGCGGGGAAACAGAGGCGGGGAATCAGATATGGGGAATCAGAGGTGGGGAATCAGAGGTTGGGAATCAGAGGCAGGGAATCAGAGGCTTGGAATCAGATGCAGGGAATCAGATGCGGGGAATCAGAGGCGGGGAATCAGAGCTGGGGAATCAGAGGTGGGGAATCAGATTTGGGGAATCAGAGGCGGGGACTTAGATATTGGGAAACAGAGGCGGGGAATCAGAGGCGGGGAAACCCAGGTGGGGAATCAGATATGGGGAATCAGAGGTGGGGAATCAGAGGCAAGGAATCAGATGTGCGGAATCAGAGATGGGGAATCAGAGGCAGGAAATCAGAATCAGAAGCAGGGAATCAGAGGCCGGGAATCAAAGGCCGGAATCAGATGCTGGGAATCAGAGGCCTGGAATCAGAGGCGGGGAATCAGAGGCAGGGAATCAGATGCGGGGAATCAGAGGCGGGGAATCAGAGCTGGGGAATCAGAGGCGGGGATTCAGAGTTGGGGAATCAGAGGCGGGGAATCAGAGGCGGGGAAACAGAGGCGGGGAATCAGATATGTGGAATCAGAGGTGGGGAATCAGAGGTTGGGAATCAGAAGCAGGGAATCAGAGGCGGGGAATCAGAGGCGGGGAATCAGAGGCAGGGAATCCGATGTGCGGAATCAGAGATGGGGAATCAGAGGCAGGGAATCAGAGGCGGGGAATCAGAGGCGGAGAATAAGAGGCCGGGAATCAGATATGGGGAAACAGAGGCGGGGAATCAGAGGCGGGGAAACAGAGGCGGGGAATCAGATATGGGGAATCAGAGGTGGGGAATCAGAGGTTGGGAATCAGAGGCAGGGAATCAGAGGCTGGGAATCAGATGCAGGGAATCAGATGCGGGGAATCAGAGGCGGGGAATCAGAGCTGGGGAATCAGAGGTGGGGAATCAGAGTTGGGGAATCAGAGTCGGGGACTTAGATATGGGGAAACAGAGGCGGGGAATCAGAGGCGGGGAAACAGACGCGGGGAATCAGAGGCGGGGATTCAGAGCTGGGGAATCAGAGGCGGGGAATCAGAGTTGGGGAATCAGAGGCGGGGAATCAGATATGGGGAATCAGAGGCGAGGAATCAGAGGCGGGGAAACAGAGGCAGGGAATCAGATATGGGGAATCAGAGGTGGGGTATCAGGGGCAGGGAATCAGTGGCAGGGAATCAGAGGCGGGGAATCAGAGGCGGGGAATCAGAGGCAGGGAATCAGACACGGGGAATCAGATATGGGGAAACAGAGGCGGGGAATCAGAGGCGGGCAAATAGAGGCGGGGAATTAGATATGGGGAATCAGAGGTGGGGAATCAGAGGTGGTGAATCAGAGATGGGGAATCACAGGCGGGGAATCAGAGGCAGGGAATAGAACGCGGGGAATCAGAGGCGGGGAATCAGAGTTGGGGAATCATAGCTGGCGAATCAGAGGCGGGGAATCAGAGGTGGGCAATCAGAGGATGGGAATCAGAAATGGGGAATCAGAGGCGGGGAATCAGAGCTGGGGAATCACAGGCGGGGAATCAGAGATGGGGAATCAGAGGCGGGGAATCAGATATGGGGAAACAGAGGCGGGGAATCAGAGGCGGTGAAACAGAGGCGGGGAATCAGATATTGGGAATCAGAGGTGGGGAATCAGAGGTTGGGAATCAGAGGCCTGGAATCAGAGGCGGGGAATCAGAGGCAGGGATTCAGATGCGGGGAATCAGAGGAGGGGAATCAGAGCTGGGGAATCAGAGGCGGGGTATTAGAGTTGGGGAATCAGAGGCGGGGAATCAGACGCGGGGAATCAGAGGGGGGGAATCATAGCTGGCGAATCAGAGGCGGGGAATCAGAGGTGGGCAATCAGAGGCCGGGAATCAGAGGTGGTGAATCCGAGATGGGGAATCAGAGGCGGGGAATCAGTGGCAGGGAATCAGATATGGGGAATCAGAGGCGTGGAATCAGAGGCAGGGAATCAGACACGGGGAATCAGACACGGGGAATCAGAGGTGGGGAATCAGAGATGGGGAATCAGAGGCGGTGAATCAGAGATGGGGAATCAGAGGCGGGGAATCAGAGGCAGGAAATCAGACACGGGGATTCAGAGGCTGGGAATCAGACGGGGGGAATCAAAGGCGGGGAATCAGAGCTGGGGAATCAGAGGCAGGGAATCAGAGGCGGGGAATCAGATATGGGGAATCAGAGGCTGGTATTCAGAGGCGGGGAATCAGAGGCAGGGAATCAGACACGGGGAATCAGAGGTGGGGAATCAGAGATGGGGAATCAGAGGCGGGGAATCAGAGTTGGGGAATCAGAGGCAGGGAATCGGATGTGCGGTATCAGAGATGGGGAATCAGAGGTGGGGAATCAGAGGCGGTGAATCAGAGATGGGGAATCAGAGGCGGGGAATCAGAGGCAGGAAATCAGACACGGGGATTCAGAGGCTGGGAATCAGACGGGGGGAATCAAAGGCGGGGAATCAGAGCTGGGGAATCAGAGGCAGGGAATCAGAGTTGGGGATTCAGAGACGGGGAATCAGATATGGGGAAACAGAGGCGGGGAATCAGAGGCGGGCAAACAGAGGCGGGGAATTAGATATGGGGAATCAGATGTGGGGAATCAGAGGTGGTGAATCAGTGATGGGGAATCACAGGCGGGGAATCAGAGGCAGGGAATAGAACGCAGGGAATCAGAGGCAGGGAATCAGAGCTGGGGAATCAGAGGCGGGGAATCATAGTTGGGAATCAGAGGCGGGGAATCAGATATGGGGAAACAGATGCGGGGAATCAGAGGCGGGGAAACAGAGGCGGGGAATCAGATATGGGGAATCGGATGCGGGGAATCAGAGGTGGGGAATCAGAGCTGGGGAATCAGAGGCGGGGAATCAGAGTTGGGGCATCAGAGGTGGGGAATTAGATATAGGGAAACAGAGGCGGGGAATCAGAGGCGGGGAAACAGAGGCGGGGAATCAGATATGGGGAATCAGAGGTGGGGAATCAGAGGCAGGGAATCAGATGTGCGGAATCAGAGATGGGGAATCAGAGGCAGGGAATCAGAATCAGAAGCGGGGAATCAGAGGCCGGGAATCAGACGCCGGGAATCAGATGCTGGGAATAAGAGGCCGGGAATCAGAGGTGGGGAATCAGAGTCCGGGAATCAGAGATGGGGATTCAGAGGCGGGGAATGAGATATGGAGAATCAGAGGCGGGGAATCAGAGGCCGGGAAACAGAGGTGGGTAATCAGATATGGGGAATCAGAGGTGGCGAATCAAAGGCGGTGAATCAGAGATGGGGAATCAGAGGCGGGGAATCAGAGGCAGGAAATCAGAATCAGAAGCAGGGAATCAGAGGCCGGGAATCAAAGGCCGGAATCAGATGCTGGGAATCAGAGGCCTGGAATCAGAGGCGGGGAATCAGAGGCAGGGAATCAGATGCGGGGAATCAGAGGCGGGGAATCAGAGCTGGGGAATCAGAGGCGGGGATTCAGAGTTGGGGAATCAGAGGCGGGGAATCAGAGGCGGGGAAACAGAGGCGGGGAATCAGATATGTGGAATCAGAGGTGGGGAATCAGAGGTTGGGAATCAGAAGCAGGGAATCAGAGGCGGGGAATCAGAGGCGGGGAATCAGAGGCAGGGAATCCGATGTGCGGAATCAGAGATGGGGAATCAGAGGCAGGGAATCAGAGGCGGGGAATCAGAGGCGGAGAATAAGAGGCCGGGAATCAGATATGGGGAAACAGAGGCGGGGAATCAGAGGCGGGGAAACAGAGGCGGGGAATCAGATATGGGGAATCAGAGGTGGGGAATCAGAGGTTGGGAATCAGAGGCAGGGAATCAGAGGCTGGGAATCAGATGCAGGGAATCAGATGCGGGGAATCAGAGGCGGGGAATCAGAGCTGGGGAATCAGAGGTGGGGAATCAGAGTTGGGGAATCAGAGTCGGGGACTTAGATATGGGGAAACAGAGGCGGGGAATCAGAGGCGGGGAAACAGACGCGGGGAATCAGAGGCGGGGATTCAGAGCTGGGGAATCAGAGGCGGGGAATCAGAGTTGGGGAATCAGAGGCGGGGAATCAGATATGGGGAATCAGAGGCGAGGAATCAGAGGCGGGGAAACAGAGGCAGGGAATCAGATATGGGGAATCAGAGGTGGGGTATCAGGGGCAGGGAATCAGTGGCAGGGAATCAGAGGCGGGGAATCAGAGGCGGGGAATCAGAGGCAGGGAATCAGACACGGGGAATCAGATATGGGGAAACAGAGGCGGGGAATCAGAGGCGGGCAAATAGAGGCGGGGAATTAGATATGGGGAATCAGAGGTGGGGAATCAGAGGTGGTGAATCAGAGATGGGGAATCACAGGCGGGGAATCAGAGGCAGGGAATAGAACGCGGGGAATCAGAGGCGGGGAATCAGAGTTGGGGAATCATAGCTGGCGAATCAGAGGCGGGGAATCAGAGGTGGGCAATCAGAGGATGGGAATCAGAAATGGGGAATCAGAGGCGGGGAATCAGAGCTGGGGAATCACAGGCGGGGAATCAGAGATGGGGAATCAGAGGCGGGGAATCAGATATGGGGAAACAGAGGCGGGGAATCAGAGGCGGTGAAACAGAGGCGGGGAATCAGATATTGGGAATCAGAGGTGGGGAATCAGAGGTTGGGAATCAGAGGCCTGGAATCAGAGGCGGGGAATCAGAGGCAGGGATTCAGATGCGGGGAATCAGAGGAGGGGAATCAGAGCTGGGGAATCAGAGGCGGGGTATTAGAGTTGGGGAATCAGAGGCGGGGAATCAGACGCGGGGAATCAGAGGGGGGGAATCATAGCTGGCGAATCAGAGGCGGGGAATCAGAGGTGGGCAATCAGAGGCCGGGAATCAGAGGTGGTGAATCCGAGATGGGGAATCAGAGGCGGGGAATCAGTGGCAGGGAATCAGATATGGGGAATCAGAGGCGTGGAATCAGAGGCAGGGAATCAGACACGGGGAATCAGACACGGGGAATCAGAGGTGGGGAATCAGAGATGGGGAATCAGAGGCGGTGAATCAGAGATGGGGAATCAGAGGCGGGGAATCAGAGGCAGGAAATCAGACACGGGGATTCAGAGGCTGGGAATCAGACGGGGGGAATCAAAGGCGGGGAATCAGAGCTGGGGAATCAGAGGCAGGGAATCAGAGGCGGGGAATCAGATATGGGGAATCAGAGGCTGGTATTCAGAGGCGGGGAATCAGAGGCAGGGAATCAGACACGGGGAATCAGAGGTGGGGAATCAGAGATGGGGAATCAGAGGCGGGGAATCAGAGTTGGGGAATCAGAGGCAGGGAATCGGATGTGCGGTATCAGAGATGGGGAATCAGAGGTGGGGAATCAGAGGCGGTGAATCAGAGATGGGGAATCAGAGGCGGGGAATCAGAGGCAGGAAATCAGACACGGGGATTCAGAGGCTGGGAATCAGACGGGGGGAATCAAAGGCGGGGAATCAGAGCTGGGGAATCAGAGGCAGGGAATCAGAGTTGGGGATTCAGAGACGGGGAATCAGATATGGGGAAACAGAGGCGGGGAATCAGAGGCGGGCAAACAGAGGCGGGGAATTAGATATGGGGAATCAGATGTGGGGAATCAGAGGTGGTGAATCAGTGATGGGGAATCACAGGCGGGGAATCAGAGGCAGGGAATAGAACGCAGGGAATCAGAGGCAGGGAATCAGAGCTGGGGAATCAGAGGCGGGGAATCATAGTTGGGAATCAGAGGCGGGGAATCAGATATGGGGAAACAGATGCGGGGAATCAGAGGCGGGGAAACAGAGGCGGGGAATCAGATATGGGGAATCGGATGCGGGGAATCAGAGGTGGGGAATCAGAGCTGGGGAATCAGAGGCGGGGAATCAGAGTTGGGGCATCAGAGGTGGGGAATTAGATATAGGGAAACAGAGGCGGGGAATCAGAGGCGGGGAAACAGAGGCGGGGAATCAGATATGGGGAATCAGAGGTGGGGAATCAGAGGCAGGGAATCAGATGTGCGGAATCAGAGATGGGGAATCAGAGGCAGGGAATCAGAATCAGAAGCGGGGAATCAGAGGCCGGGAATCAGACGCCGGGAATCAGATGCTGGGAATAAGAGGCCGGGAATCAGAGGTGGGGAATCAGAGTCCGGGAATCAGAGATGGGGATTCAGAGGCGGGGAATGAGATATGGAGAATCAGAGGCGGGGAATCAGAGGCCGGGAAACAGAGGTGGGTAATCAGATATGGGGAATCAGAGGTGGCGAATCAAAGGCGGTGAATCAGAGATGGGGAATCAGAGGCGGGGAATCAGAGGCAGGGAATCAGATGCGGGGAATCAGAGGCGGGGAATCAGAGCTGGCGAATCAGAGGCGGGGAATCAGAGGTGGGCAATCAGAGCCGGGGAATCAGATATGGGGAATCAGAGGCGGGGAATCAGAGGCGGGGAAACAGAGGTGGGGAATCAGATATGGGGAAACAGAGGTGGCGAATCAAAGGCGGTGAATCAGAGATGGGGAATCAGAGGCGGGGAATCAGAGGCAGGGAATCAAAAACGGGGAATCAGAGGCGGGGAATCAGAGCTGGGGAATCAGAGGCGGGGTAGCAGAGTAGGAGAATCAGAGGTGGGGAATCAGATATGGGGAATCAGAGGCGGGGAAACCCAGGTGGGGAATCAGATATGGGGAATCAGAGGTGGGGAATCAGAGGCAAGGAATCAGATGTGCGGAATCAGAGATGGGGAATCAGAGGCAGGAAATCAGAATCAGAAGCAGGGAATCAGAGGCCGGGAATCAAAGGCCGGAATCAGATGCTGGGAATCAGAGGCCTGGAATCAGAGGCGGGGAATCAGAGGCAGGGAATCAGATGCGGGGAATCAGAGGCGGGGAATCAGAGCTGGGGAATCAGAGGCGGGGATTCAGAGTTGGGGAATCAGAGGCGGGGAATCAGAGGCGGGGAAACAGAGGCGGGGAATCAGATATGTGGAATCAGAGGTGGGGAATCAGAGGTTGGGAATCAGAAGCAGGGAATCAGAGGCGGGGAATCAGAGGCGGGGAATCAGAGGCAGGGAATCCGATGTGCGGAATCAGAGATGGGGAATCAGAGGCAGGGAATCAGAGGCGGGG
Organism: Narcine bancroftii; assembly: GCF_036971445.1. Lineage (NCBI taxonomy): Eukaryota > Metazoa > Chordata > Chondrichthyes > Torpediniformes > Narcinidae > Narcine > Narcine bancroftii. The sequence continues at coordinate 104,798,689 of NC_091474.1, read as the reverse complement.
AATCAGAGGCGGAGAATAAGAGGCCGGGAATCAGATATGGGGAAACAGAGGCGGGGAATCAGAGGCGGGGAAACAGAGGCGGGGAATCAGATATGGGGAATCAGAGGTGGGGAATCAGAGGTTGGGAATCAGAGGCAGGGAATCAGAGGCTGGGAATCAGATGCAGGGAATCAGATGCGGGGAATCAGAGGCGGGGAATCAGAGCTGGGGAATCAGAGGTGGGGAATCAGAGTTGGGGAATCAGAGTCGGGGACTTAGATATGGGGAAACAGAGGCGGGGAATCAGAGGCGGGGAAACAGACGCGGGGAATCAGAGGCGGGGATTCAGAGCTGGGGAATCAGAGGCGGGGAATCAGAGTTGGGGAATCAGAGGCGGGGAATCAGATATGGGGAATCAGAGGCGAGGAATCAGAGGCGGGGAAACAGAGGCAGGGAATCAGATATGGGGAATCAGAGGTGGGGTATCAGGGGCAGGGAATCAGTGGCAGGGAATCAGAGGCGGGGAATCAGAGGCGGGGAATCAGAGGCAGGGAATCAGACACGGGGAATCAGATATGGGGAAACAGAGGCGGGGAATCAGAGGCGGGCAAATAGAGGCGGGGAATTAGATATGGGGAATCAGAGGTGGGGAATCAGAGGTGGTGAATCAGAGATGGGGAATCACAGGCGGGGAATCAGAGGCAGGGAATAGAACGCGGGGAATCAGAGGCGGGGAATCAGAGTTGGGGAATCATAGCTGGCGAATCAGAGGCGGGGAATCAGAGGTGGGCAATCAGAGGATGGGAATCAGAAATGGGGAATCAGAGGCGGGGAATCAGAGCTGGGGAATCACAGGCGGGGAATCAGAGATGGGGAATCAGAGGCGGGGAATCAGATATGGGGAAACAGAGGCGGGGAATCAGAGGCGGTGAAACAGAGGCGGGGAATCAGATATTGGGAATCAGAGGTGGGGAATCAGAGGTTGGGAACCAGAGGCCTGGAATCAGAGGCGGGGAATCAGAGGCAGGGATTCAGATGCGGGGAATCAGAGGAGGGGAATCAGAGCTGGGGAATCAGAGGCGGGGTATTAGAGTTGGGGAATCAGAGGCGGGGAATCAGACGCGGGGAATCAGAGGGGGGGAATCATAGCTGGCGAATCAGAGGCGGGGAATCAGAGGTGGGCAATCAGAGGCCGGGAATCAGAGGTGGTGAATCCGAGATGGGGAATCAGAGGCGGGGAATCAGTGGCAGGGAATCAGATATGGGGAATCAGAGGCGTGGAATCAGAGGCAGGGAATCAGACACGGGGAATCAGACACGGGGAATCAGAGGTGGGGAATCAGAGATGGGGAATCAGACGCGGTGAATCAGAGATGGGGAATCAGAGGCGGGGAATCAGAGGCAGGAAATCAGACACGGGGATTCAGAGGCTGGGAATCAGACGGGGGGAATCAAAGGCGGGGAATCAGAGCTGGGGAATCAGAGGCAGGGAATCAGAGGCGGGGAATCAGATATGGGGAATCAGAGGCTGGTATTCAGAGGCGGGGAATCAGAGGCAGGGAATCAGACACGGGGAATCAGAGGTGGGGAATCAGAGATGGGGAATCAGAGGCGGGGAATCAGAGTTGGGGAATCAGAGGCAGGGAATCGGATGTGCGGTATCAGAGATGGGGAATCAGAGGTGGGGAATCAGAGGCGGTGAATCAGAGATGGGGAATCAGAGGCGGGGAATCAGAGGCAGGAAATCAGACACGGGGATTCAGAGGCTGGGAATCAGACGGGGGGAATCAAAGGCGGGGAATCAGAGCTGGGGAATCAGAGGCAGGGAATCAGAGTTGGGGATTCAGAGACGGGGAATCAGATATGGGGAAACAGAGGCGGGGAATCAGAGGCGGGCAAACAGAGGCGGGGAATTAGATATGGGGAATCAGATGTGGGGAATCAGAGGTGGTGAATCAGTGATGGGGAATCACAGGCGGGGAATCAGAGGCAGGGAATAGAACGCAGGGAATCAGAGGCAGGGAATCAGAGCTGGGGAATCAGAGGCGGGGAATCATAGTTGGGAATCAGAGGCGGGGAATCAGATATGGGGAAACAGATGCGGGGAATCAGAGGCGGGGAAACAGAGGCGGGGAATCAGATATGGGGAATCGGATGCGGGGAATCAGAGGTGGGGAATCAGAGCTGGGGAATCAGAGGCGGGGAATCAGAGTTGGGGCATCAGAGGTGGGGAATTAGATATAGGGAAACAGAGGCGGGGAATCAGAGGCGGGGAAACAGAGGCGGGGAATCAGATATGGGGAATCAGAGGTGGGGAATCAGAGGCAGGGAATCAGATGTGCGGAATCAGAGATGGGGAATCAGAGGCAGGGAATCAGAATCAGAAGCGGGGAATCAGAGGCCGGGAATCAGACGCCGGGAATCAGATGCTGGGAATAAGAGGCCGGGAATCAGAGGTGGGGAATCAGAGTCCGGGAATCAGAGATGGGGATTCAGAGGCGGGGAATGAGATATGGAGAATCAGAGGCGGGGAATCAGAGGCCGGGAAACAGAGGTGGGTAATCAGATATGGGGAATCAGAGGTGGCGAATCAAAGGCGGTGAATCAGAGATGGGGAATCAGAGGCGGGGAATCAGAGGCAGGGAATCAGATGCGGGGAATCAGAGGCGGGGAATCAGAGCTGGCGAATCAGAGGCGGGGAATCAGAGGTGGGCAATCAGAGCCGGGGAATCAGATATGGGGAATCAGAGGCGGGGAATCAGAGGCGGGGAAACAGAGGTGGGGAATCAGATATGGGGAAACAGAGGTGGCGAATCAAAGGCGGTGAATCAGAGATGGGGAATCAGAGGCGGGGAATCAGAGGCAGGGAATCAAAAACGGGGAATCAGAGGCGGGGAATCAGAGCTGGGGAATCAGAGGCGGGGTAGCAGAGTAGGAGAATCAGAGGTGGGGAATCAGATATGGGGAAACAGGGGCGGGGAATCAGAGGCGGGGAAACAGAGGTGGGGAATCAGATATGGGGAATCAGAGGTGTGGAATCAGAGGTTGGGAATCAGAGGCGGGGAAACAGAGGAGGGGAATCAGATATGGGGAATCAGAGGTGGCGAATTAAAGGCGGTGAATCAGAGATGGGGAAACAGAGGCGGGGAATCAGAGGCGGGCAAACAGAGGCGGTGAATTAGATATGGGGAATCAGAGGTGGGGAATCAGAGGTGGTGAATCAGAGATGGGGAATCACAGGCGGGGAATCAGAGGCAGGGAATAGAACGCGGGGAATCAGAGGCGGGGAATCAGAGCTGGGGAATCAGAGGCGGGGAATCATAGTTGGGAATCAGAGGCGGGGAATCAGATATGGTGAAACAGAGGCGGGGAATCAAAGGCGGGGAAACAGAGGCGGGGAATCAGATACGGGGAATCGGATGCGGGGAATCAGAGGCGGGGAATCAGAGCTGGGGAATCAGAGGCGGGGTATCAGAGTTGGGGCATCTGAGGTGGGGAATTAGATTTGGGGAAACAGAGGCGGGGAATCAGAGGCGGGGAAACAGAGGCGAGGAATCAGATATGGGGAATCAGAGGTGGGGAATCAGAGGCAGGGAATCAGATGTGCGGAATCAGAGATGGGGAATCAAAGGCAGGGAATCAGAATCAGAAGCGGGGAATCAGAGGCCGGGAATCAGAGGCCGGGATTCAGATGCCGGGAATAAGAGGCCGGGAATCAGAGGTGGGGAATCAGAGTCCGGGAATCAGAGATGGGGATTCAGAGGCGGGGTATGATATATTGGGAATCAGAGGCGGGGAATCAGAGGCGGGGTAACAGAGGTGGGGAATCAGATATGGGGAATCAGAGGTGGCGAATCAAAGGCGGTGAATCAGAGATGGGGAATCAGAGGCGGGGAATCAGAGGCAGGGAATCAAACACGGGGAATCAGAGGCGGGGAATCAGAGCTGGGGAATCAGAGGCGGGGAATCAGAGTTGGGGAATCAGAGGCGGGGAATCGGATATGGGGAAACAGGGGCGGGGAATCAGAGGTAGAGAAACAGAGGCGGGGAATCAGATATGGGGAATCAGGGGTGGGGAATCAGAGGTTGGGAATCAGAGGCAGGGAATCAGAGGCGTGGAAACAGAGGCGGGGATTCAGATATGGGGAATCAGAGGTGGGGAATCAGGGGCGTGGAATCAGAGGCAGGGAATTAGATGTGGTGAATCAGAGATGGGGAATCAGAGGCAGGGAATCAGAATCAGAAGCGGGGTATCAGTGGCCGGGAATCAGAGGAAGGTAATCAGAGGCAGGGGATCAAACACGGGGAATCAGAGGCTAGGAATCAGAGCTGGGGAATCAGAGGCGGGGAATCAGAGCTGGGGAATCACAGGCGGGGAATCAGAGATGGGGAATCAGAGGCGGGGAATCAGAGGCAGGGAATCAGATGCGGGAAATCAGAGGCGGGGAATCATAGCTGGCGAATCAGAGGCGGGGAATCAGAGGTGGGCAATCAGAGGATGGGAATCAGATATGGGGAATCAGAGGCGGGGAATCAGAGCTGGGGAATCACAGGCGGGGAATCAGAGTTGGGGAATCAGAGGCGGGGAATCAGATATGGGGAAACAGAGGCGGGGAATCAGAGGCGGTGAAACAGAGGCGGGGAATCAGATATTGGGAATCAGAGGTGGGGAATCAGAGGTTGGGAATCAGAGGCCTGGAATCAGAGGCGGGGAATCAGAGGCAGGGATTCAGATGCGGGGAATCAGAGGAGGGGAATCAGAGCTGGGGAATCAGAGGCGGGGTATTAGAGTTGGGGAATCAGAGGCGGGGAATCAGACGCGGGGAATCAGAGGGGGGGAATCATAGCTGGCGAATCAGAGGCGGGGAATCAGAGGTGGGCAATCAGAGGCCGGGAATCAGAGGTGGTGAATCCGAGATGGGGAATCAGAGGCGGGGTATCAGTGGCAGGGAATCAGATATGGGGAATCAGAGGCGTGGAATCAGAGGCAGGGAATCAGACACGGGGAATCAGACACGGGGAATCAGAGGTGGGGAATCAGAGATGGGGAATCAGAGGCGGTGAATCAGAGATGGGGAATCAGAGGCGGGGAATCAGAGGCAGGAAATCAGACATGGGGATTCAGAGGCTGGGAATCAGACGGGGGGAAACAAAGGCGGGGAATCAGAGCTGGGGAATCAGAGGCAGGGAATCAGAGGCGGGGAATCAGATATGGGGAATCAGAGGCTGGTATTCAGAGGCGGGGAATCAGAGGCAGGGAATCAGACACGGGGAATCAGAGGTGGGGAATCAGAGATGGGGAATCAGAGGCGGGGAATCAGAGTTGGGGAATCAGAGGCAGGGAATCGGATGTGCGGTATCAGAGATGGGGAATCAGAGGTGGGGAATCAGAGGCGGTGAATCAGAGATGGGGAATCAGAGGCGGGGAATCAGAGGCAGGAAATCAGACACGGGGATTCAGAGGCTGGGAATCAGACGGGGGGAATCAAAGGCGGGGAATCAGAGCTGGGGAATCAGAGGCAGGGAATCAGAGTTGGGGATTCAGAGACGGGGAATCAGATATGGGGAAACAGAGGCGGGGAATCAGAGGCGGGCAAACAGAGGCGGGGAATTAGATATGGGGAATCAGATGTGGGGAATCAGAGGTGGTGAATCAGTGATGGGGAATCACAGGCGGGGAATCAGAGGCAGGGAATAGAACGCAGGGAATCAGAGGCAGGGAATCAGAGCTGGGGAATCAGAGGCGGGGAATCATAGTTGTGAATCAGAGGCGGGGAATCAGATATGGGGAAACAGAGGCGGGGAATCAGAGGCGGGGAAACAGAGGCGGGGAATCAGATATGGGGAATCGGATGCGGGGAATCAGAGGCGGGGAATCAGAGCTGGGGAATCAGAGGCGGGGAATCAGAGTTGGGGCATCAGAGGTGGGGAATTAGATATAGGGAAACAGAGGCGGGGAATCAGAGGCGGGGAAACAGAGGCGGGGAATCAGATATGGGGAATCAGAGGTGGGGAATCAGAGGCAGGGAATCAGATGTGCGGAATCAGAGATGGGGAATCAGAGGCAGGGAATCAGAATCAGAAGCGGGGAATCAGAGGCCGGGAATCAGACGCCGGGAATCAGATGCTGGGAATAAGAGGCCGGGAATCAGAGGTGGGGAATCAGAGTCCGGGAATCAGAGATGGGGATTCAGAGGCGGGGAATGAGATATGGAGAATCAGAGGCGGGGAATCAGAGGCCGGGAAACAGAGGTGGGTAATCAGATATGGGGAATCAGAGGTGGCGAATCAAAGGCGGTGAATCAGAGATGGGGAATCAGAGGCGGAGAATCAGAGGCAGGGAATCAGATGCGGGGAATCAGAGGCGGGGAATCAGAGCTGGCGAATCAGAGGCGGGGAATCAGAGGTGGGCAATCAGAGCCGGGGAATCAGATATGGGGAATCAGAGGCGGGGAATCAGAGGCGGGGAAACAGAGGTGGGGAATCAGATATGGGGAAACAGAGGTGGCGAATCAAAGGCGGTGAATCAGAGATGGGGAATCAGAGGCGGGGAATCAGAGGCAGGGAATCAAAAACGGGGAATCAGAGGCGGGGAATCAGAGCTGGGGAATCAGAGGCGGGGAAGCAGAGTAGGAGAATCAGAGGTGGGGAATCAGATATGCGGAAACAGGGGCGGGGAATCAGAGGCGGGGAAACAGAGGTGGGGAATCAGATATGGGGAATCAGAGGTGTGGAATCAGAGGTTGGGAATCAGAGGCGGGGAAACAGAGGAGGGGAATCAGATATGGGGAATCAGAGGTGGCGAATTAAAGGCGGTGAATCAGAGATGGGGAATCAGGGCAGGGAATCAGAGGCAGGGAATCAAACACGGGGAATCAGAGGCGTGGAATCGAGCTGGGGAATCAGAGGCGGGGATTCAGATTTGGGGAATCAGAGGCGGGGAATCAGAGGCGGGGAAACAGAGGCGGGGAATCAGATATGGGGAATCAGAGGTGGGGAATCAGAGGTTGGGAATCAGAAGCAGGGAATCAGAGGCGGGGAATCAGAGGCGGGGAATCAGAGGCAGGAAATCCGATGTGCGGAATCGGAGATGGGGAATCAGAGGCAGGGAATCAGAGGCGGGGAATCAGAGGCAGGGAATCAGAGGCCGGGAATAAGATATGGGGAAACAGAGGCGGGGAATCAGAGGCGGGGAAACAGAGGCGGGGAATCAGATATGGGGAATCAGAGGTGGGGAATCAGAGGTTGGGAATCAGAGGCAGGGAATCAGAGGCTGGGAATCAGATGCAGGGAATCAGATGCGGGGAATCAGAGGCGGGGAATCAGAGCTGGGGAATCAGAGGTGGGGAATCAGAGTTAGGGAATCAGAGTCGGGGACTTAGATATGGGGAAACAGAGGCAGGGAATCAGAGGCGGGGAAACAGACGCGGGGAATCAGAGGCGGGTATCAGAGCTGGGGAATCAGAGGCGGGGAATCAGAGTTGGGGAATCAGAGGCGGGGAATCAGAGGCGGGGAATCAGAGGCGGGGAATCAGAGGCGGGGAAACAGAGGCAGGGAATCAGATATGGGGAATCAGAGGTGGGGTATCAGGGGCAGGGAATCAGTGGCAGGGAATCAGAGGCGGGGAATCAGAGGCGGGGAATCAGAGGCAGGGAATCAGACACGGGGAATCAGATATGGGGAAACAGAGGCGGGGAATCAGAGGCGGGCAAACAGAGGCGGGGAATTAGATAAGGGGAATCAGAGGTGGGGAATCAGAGGTGGTGAATCAGAGATGGGGAATCACAGACGGTGAATCAGAGGAAGGGAATAGAACGCGGGGAATCAGAGGCGGGGAATCAGAGCTGGGGAATCAGAGGCGGGGAATCATAGTTGGGAATCAGAGGCGGGGAATCAGATATGGGGAAACAGAGGCGGGGAATCAAAGGCGGGGAAACAGAGGCGGGGAATCAGATATGGGGAATCGGATGCGGGGAATCAGAGGCGGGGAATCAGAGCTGGGGAATCAGAGGCGGGGTATCAGAGTTGGGGCATCAGAGGTGGGGAATTAGATATGGGGAAACAGAGGCGGGGAATCAGAGGCGGGGAAACAGAGGTGGGGAATCAGATATGGGGAATCAGAGGTGGGGAATCAGAGGCAGGGAATCAGATGTGCGGAATCAGAGATGGGGAATCAGAGGCAGGGAATCAGAATCAGAAGCGGGGAATCAGAGGCCGGGAATCAGAGGCCGGGATTCAGATGCCGGGAATAAGAGGCCGGGAATCAGAGGTGGGGAATCAGAGTCCGGGAATCAGAGATGGGGATTCAGAGGCAGGGAATGATATATGGGGAATCAGAGGCGGGGAATCAGATATGGGGAAACAGGGGCGGAGAATCAGAGGCAGGGAAACAGAGGCGGGGAATCAGATATGGGGAATCAGGGGTGGGGAATCAGAGGTTGGGAATCAGAGACAGGGAATCAGAGGCGTGGAAACAGAGGCGGGGATTCAGATATGGCGAATCAGAGGTGGGGAATCAGGGGCGTGGAATCAGAGGCAGGGAATTAGATGTGGTGAATCAGCATGGGGAATCAGAGGCAGGGAATCAGAATCAGAAGCGGGGTATCAGAGGCCGGGAATCAGAGGAAGGTAATCAGAGGCAGGGGATCAAACACGGGGAATCAGAGGCTGGGAATCAGAGCTGGGGAATCACAGGCGGGGAATCAGAGATGGGGAATCAGATGCGGGGAATCAGAGGCGGGGAATCAGAGCTGGCGAATCAGAGTTGGGGAATCAGAGGCGGGGAATCAGATATGGGGAAACAGAGTCGGGGAATCAGAGGCGGTGAAACAGAGGCGGGGAATCAGATATGGGGAATCAGAGGTGGGGAATCAGAGGTTGGGAATCACAGGCCTGGAATCAGAGGCGGGGAATCAGAGGCAGGGAATCAGATGCGGGGAATCAGAGGAGGGGAATCAGAGCTGGGGAATCAGAGGCGGGGTATTAGAGTTGGGGAATCAGAGGCGGGGAATCAGACGCGGGGAATCAGAGGGGGGGTATCATAGCTGGCGAATCAGAGGCGGGGAATCAGAGGTGGGCAATCAGAGGCCGGGAATCAGATGTGGTGAATCAGAGATGGGGAATCAGAGGCAGGGAATCAGACACGGGGAATCAGAGGTGGGGAATCAGAGATGGGGAATCAGAGGCGGGGAATCAGAGGCAGGGAATCAGACGCGGGGAATCTGAGGCGGGGAATCAGAGCTGGGGAATCAGAGGTGGGGAATCAGAGTTGGGGAATCAGAGGCAGGGAATCGGATGTGCGGAATCAGAGATGGGGAATCAGATGTGGGGAATCAGAGGAATCAGAGATGGGGAATCAGAGGCGGGGAATCAGAGGCAGGAAATCAGACACGGGGATTCAGAGGCTGGGAATAAGACGGGGGGAATCAAAGGCGGGGAATCAGAGCTGGGGAATCAGAGGCGGGGAATCAGAGGCAGGGAATCAGATGCGGGGAATCAGAGGCGGGGAATCAGAGCTGGGGAATCAGAGGTGGGGTATTAGAGTTGGGGAATCAGAGACGGGGAATCAGATATGGGGAAAGAGAGGCGGGGAATCAGAGGCGGGCAAACAGAGGTGGGGAATTAGATATGGGGAATCAGAGGTGGGGAATCAGAGGTGGTGAATCAGTGATGGGGAATAACAGGCGGGGAATCAGAGGCAGGGAATAGAACGCAGGGAATCAGACGCAGGGAATCAGAGCTGGGGAATCAGAGGCGGGGAATCATAGTTGGGAATCAGAGGCGGGGAATCAGATATGGGGAAACAGAGGCGGGGAATCAGATATGGGGAATTGGATGCTGGGAATCAGAGGCGGGGAATCAGAGCTGGGGAATCAGAGGCGGGGAATCAGAGTTGGGGCATCAGAGGTGGGGAATTAGATATAGGGAAACAGAGGTGGGGAATCAGAGGCGGGGAAACAGAGGCGGGGAATCAGATATGGGGAATCAGAGGTGGGGAATCAGAGGCAGGGAATCAGATGTGCGGAATCAGAGATGGGGAATCAGAGGCAGGGAATCAGAATCAGAAGCGGGGAATCAGAGGCCGGGAATCAGAGGCCGGGAATCAGATGCTGGGAATAAAAGGCCGGGAATCAGAGGTGGGGAATCAGAGTCCGGGAATCAAAGATGGGGATTCAGAGGCGGGGAATGAGATATGGAGAATCAGAGGCGGGGAATCAGAGGCCGGGAAACAGAGGTGGGGAATCAGATATGGGGAATCAGAGGTGGCGAATCAAAGGCGGTGAATCAGAGATGGGGAATCAGAGGCGGGGAATCAGAGGCAGGGAATCAGATGCGGGGAATCAGAGGCGGGGAATCAGAGCTGGCGAATCAGAGGCGGGGAATCAGAGGTGGGCAATCAGATGCGGGGAATCAGATATGGGGAATCAGAGGCGGGGAATCAGAGGCGGGGAAACAGAGGCGGGGAATCAAATATAGGGTATCAGAGGTGGGGAATCAGAGGTTGTGAATCAGAGATGGGGAATCAAGGCGGGGAATCTGAGGCAGGGAATCAGACACGGGGAATCAGAGGCGGGGATTCAGAGCTGGGGAATCAGAGGCGGGGAATCAGAGTTGGGGAATCAGAGGCAGGGAATCAGATATGGGGAATCAGAGGCGGGGAATCAGAGGCGGGGAAACGGAGGCGGGGAATCAGATATGGGGAATCAGAGGTGGGGAATCAGAGGCGGTGAATCAGAGATGGGGAATCAGAGGCGGGGAATCAGAGGCAGGGAATCAGATGCGGGGAATCAGAGGCGGGGAATCAGAGCTGGCGAATCAGAGGCTGGGAATCAGAGGTGGGCAATCAGAGGCGGGGAATCAGATATGGGGAATCAGAGGCGGGGAATCAGAAGCGGGGAAACAGAGGCGGGGAATCAAATATAGGGAATCAGAGGTGGGGAATCAGAGGTTGTGAATCAGAGATGGGGAATCAAGGCGGGGAATCTGAGGCAGGGAATCAGACACGGGGAATCAGATATGGGGAAACAGAGGCGGGGAATCAGAGGCGGGGAATCAGATATGGGGAATCAGAGGTGGGGAATCAGAGGTTGGGAATCAGAAGCAGGGAATCAGAGGCGGGGAATCAGAGGCGGGGAATCAGAGGCAGGAAATCCGATGTGCGGAATCGGAGATGGGGAATCAGAGGCAGGGAATCAGAGGCGGGGAATCAGAGGCAGGGAATCAGAGGCCGGGAATAAGATATGGGGAAACAGAGGCGGGGAATCAGAGGCGGGGAAACAGAGGCGGGGAATCAGATATGGGGAATCAGAGGTGGGGAATCAGAGGTTGGGAATCAGAGGCAGGGAATCAGAGGCTGGGAATCAGATGCAGGGAATCAGATGCGGGGAATCAGAGGCGGGGAATCAGAGCTGGGGAATCAGAGGTGGGGAATCAGAGTTAGGGAATCAGAGTCGGGGACTTAGATATGGGGAAACAGAGGCAGGGAATCAGAGGCGGGGAAACAGACGCGGGGAATCAGAGGCGGGTATCAGAGCTGGGGAATCAGAGGCGGGGAATCAGAGTTGGGGAATCAGAGGCGGGGAATCAGAGGCGGGGAATCAGAGGCGGGGAATCAGAGGCGGGGAAACAGAGGCAGGGAATCAGATATGGGGAATCAGAGGTGGGGTATCAGGGGCAGGGAATCAGTGGCAGGGAATCAGAGGCGGGGAATCAGAGGCGGGGAATCAGAGGCAGGGAATCAGACACGGGGAATCAGATATGGGGAAACAGAGGCGGGGAATCAGAGGCGGGCAAACAGAGGCGGGGAATTAGATAAGGGGAATCAGAGGTGGGGAATCAGAGGTGGTGAATCAGAGATGGGGAATCACAGACGGTGAATCAGAGGCAGGGAATAGAACGCGGGGAATCAGAGGCGGGGAATCAGAGCTGGGGAATCAGAGGCGGGGAATCATAGTTGGGAATCAGAGGCGGGCAATCAGATATGGGGAAACAGAGGCGGGGAATCAAAGGCGGGGAAACAGAGGCGGGGAATCAGATATGGGGAATCGGATGCGGGGAATCAGAGGCGGGGAATCAGAGCTGGGGAATCAGAGGCGGGGTATCAGAGTTGGGGCATCAGAGGTGGGGAATTAGATATGGGGAAACAGAGGCGGGGAATCAGAGGCGGGGAAACAGAGGTGGGGAATCAGATATGGGGAATCAGAGGTGGGGAATCAGAGGCAGGGAATCAGATGTGCGGAATCAGAGATGGGGAATCAGAGGCAGGGAATCAGAATCAGAAGCGGGGAATCAGAGGCCGGGAATCAGAGGCCGGGATTCAGATGCCGGGAATAAGAGGCCGGGAATCAGAGGTGGGGAATCAGAGTCCGGGAATCAGAGATGGGGATTCAGAGGCAGGGAATGATATATGGGGAATCAGAGGCGGGGAATCAGATATGGGGAAACAGGGGCGGAGAATCAGAGGCAGGGAAACAGAGGCGGGGAATCAGATATGGGGAATCAGGGGTGGGGAATCAGAGGTTGGGAATCAGAGACAGGGAATCAGAGGCGTGGAAACAGAGGCGGGGATTCAGATATGGCGAATCAGAGGTGGGGAATCAGGGGCGTGGAATCAGAGGCAGGGAATTAGATGTGGTGAATCAGCATGGGGAATCAGAGGCAGGGAATCAGAATCAGAAGCGGGGTATCAGAGGCCGGGAATCAGAGGAAGGTAATCAGAGGCAGGGGATCAAACACGGGGAATCAGAGGCTGGGAATCAGAGCTGGGGAATCACAGGCGGGGAATCAGAGATGGGGAATCAGATGCGGGGAATCAGAGGCGGGGAATCAGAGCTGGCGAATCAGAGTTGGGGAATCAGAGGCGGGGAATCAGATATGGGGAAACAGAGTCGGGGAATCAGAGGCGGTGAAACAGAGGCGGGGAATCAGATATGGGGAATCAGAGGTGGGGAATCAGAGGTTGGGAATCACAGGCCTGGAATCAGAGGCGGGGAATCAGAGGCAGGGAATCAGATGCGGGGAATCAGAGGAGGGGAATCAGAGCTGGGGAATCAGAGGCAGGGTATTAGAGTTGGGGAATCAGAGGCGGGGAATCAGACGCGGGGAATCAGAGGGGGGGTATCATAGCTGGCGAATCAGAGGCGGGGAATCAGAGGTGGGCAATCAGAGGCCGGGAATCAGATGTGGTGAATCAGAGATGGGGAATCAGAGGCAGGGAATCAGACACGGGGAATCAGAGGTGGGGAATCAGAGATGGGGAATCAGAGGCGGGGAATCAGAGGCAGGGAATCAGACGCGGGGAATCTGAGGCGGGGAATCAGAGCTGGGGAATCAGAGGTGGGGAATCAGAGTTGGGGAATCAGAGGCAGGGAATCGGATGTGCGGAATCAGAGATGGGGAATCAGATGTGGGGAATCAGAGGAATCAGAGATGGGGAATCAGAGGCGGGGAATCAGAGGCAGGAAATCAGACACGGGGATTCAGAGGCTGGGAATCAGACGGGGGGAATCAAAGGCGGGGAATCAGAGCTGGGGAATCAGAGGCGGGGAATCAGAGGCAGGGAATCAGATGCGGGGAATCAGAGGCGGGGAATCAGAGCTGGGGAATCAGAGGTGGGGTATTAGAGTTGGGGAATCAGAGACGGGGAATCAGATATGGGGAAAGAGAGGCGGGGAATCAGAGGCGGGCAAACAGAGGTGGGGAATTAGATATTGGGAATCAGAGGTGGGGAATCAGAGGTGGTGAATCAGTGATGGGGAATAACAGGCGGGGAATCAGAGGCAGGGAATAGAACGCAGGGAATCAGACGCAGGGAATCAGAGCTGGGGAATCAGAGGCGGGGAATCATAGTTGGGAATCAGAGGCGGGGAATCAGATATGGGGAAACAGAGGCGGGGAATCAGATATGGGGAATTGGATGCTGGGAATCAGAGGCGGGGAATCAGAGCTGGGGAATCAGAGGCGGGGAATCAGAGTTGGGGCATCAGAGGTGGGGAATTAGATATAGGGAAACAGAGGTGGGGAATCAGAGGCGGGGAAACAGAGGCGGGGAATCAGATATGGGGAATCAGAGGTGGGGAATCAGAGGCAGGGAATCAGATGTGCGGAATCAGAGATGGGGAATCAGAGGCAGGGAATCAGAATCAGAAGCGGGGAATCAGAGGCCGGGAATCAGAGGCCGGGAATCAGATGCTGGGAATAAAAGGCCGGGAATCAGAGGTGGGGAATCAGAGTCCGGGAATCAAAGATGGGGATTCAGAGGCGGGGAATGAGATATGGAGAATCAGAGGCGGGGAATCAGAGGCCGGGAAACAGAGGTGGGGAATCAGATATGGGGAATCAGAGGTGGCGAATCAAAGGCGGTGAATCAGAGATGGGGAATCAGAGGCGGGGAATCAGAGGCAGGGAATCAGATGCGGGGAATCAGAGGCGGGGAATCAGAGCTGGCGAATCAGAGGCGGGGAATCAGAGGTGGGCAATCAGATGCGGGGAATCAGATATGGGGAATCAGAGGCGGGGAATCAGAGGCGGGGAAACAGAGGCGGGGAATCAAATATAGGGTATCAGAGGTGGGGAATCAGAGGTTGTGAATCAGAGATGGGGAATCAAGGCGGGGAATCTGAGGCAGGGAATCAGACACGGGGAATCAGAGGCGGGGATTCAGAGCTGGGGAATCAGAGGCGGGGAATCAGAGTTGGGGAATCAGAGGCAGGGAATCAGATATGGGGAATCAGAGGCGGGGAATCAGAGGCGGGGAAACAGAGGCGGGGAATCAGATATGGGGAATCAGAGGTGGGGAATCAGAGGCGGTGAATCAGAGATGGGGAATCAGAGGCGGGGAATCAGAGGCAGGGAATCAGATGCGGGGAATCAGAGGCGGGGAATCAGAGCTGGCGAATCAGAGGCTGGGAATCAGAGGTGGGCAATCAGAGGCGGGGAATCAGATATGGGGAATCAGAGGCGGGGAATCAGAAGCGGGGAAACAGAGGCGGGGAATCAAATATAGGGAATCAGAGGTGGGGAATCAGAGGTTGTGAATCAGAGATGGGGAATCAAGGCGGGGAATCAGAGGCAGGGAATCAGATGCGGGGAAGCAGAGGCGGGGATTCAGAGCTGGGGAATCAGAGGCGGGGAATCAGAGTTGGGGAATCAGAGGCAGGGAATCAGATATGGGGAATCAGAGGCGGGGAATCAGAGGCCGGGAATCAGATATGGGGAAACAGAGGCGGGGAATCCGAGGCGGGGAAACAGAGGCGGGGAATCAGATATGGGGAATCAGAGGTGGGGAATCAGAGGTGGGGACTTAGATATTGGGAAACAGAGGCGGGGAATCAGAGCTGGGGAATCAGAGGTGGGGAATCAGATTTGGGGAATCAGAGGTGGGGACTTAGATATTGGGAAACAGAGGCGGGGAATCAGAGGCGGGGAAACAGAGGCGGGGAATCAGATATGGGGAATCAGAGGTGGGGAATCAGAGGCAGGGAATCAGATGTGCGGAATCAGAGATGGGGAATCAGAGGCAGGGAATCAGAATCAGAAGCAGGGAATCAGAGGCCGGGAATCAGAGGCCGGAATCAGATGCTGGGAATCAGAGGCCTGGAATCAGAGGCGGGGAATCAGAGGCAGGGAATCAGATGCGGGGAATCAGAGGCGGGGAATCAGAGCTGGGGAATCAGAGGCGGGGTATTAGAGTTGGGGAATCAGAGGCGGGGAATCAGATATGGGGAAACAGAGGTGGGGAATCAGAGGCGGGGAAACAGAGGCTGGGAATCAGATATGGGGAATCAGAGGTGGGGCATCAGAGGTCGTGAATCACAGATGGGGAATCAGAGGCGGGGAATCAGAGGCAGGGAATCAGACACGGGGAATCAGAGGCAGGGAATCAGACGCGGGGAATCTGAGGCGGGGAATCAGAGCTGGGGAATCAGAGGTGGGAAATCAGAGTTGGGGAATCAGAGGCAGGGAATCAGAGGCGGGGAATCAGAGGCAGGGAATCAGACGCGGGGAATCTGAGGCGGGGAATCAGAGCTGGGGAATCAGAGGTGGGGAATCAGAGTTGGGGAATCAGAGGCAGGGAATTGGATGTGCGGAATCAGAGAGAGGGAATCAGAGGTGGGGAATCAGAGGCGGTGAATCAGAGATGGGGAATCAGAGGCGGGGAATCAGAGGCAGGAAATCAGACGCGGGGATTCAGAGGCTGGGAATCAGACGGGGGGAATCAAAGGCGGGGAATCAGAGCTGGGGAATCTGAGGCAGGGAATCAGAGTTGGGGATTCAGAGGCGGGGAATCAGATATGGGGAAACAGAGGCGGGGAATCAGAGGCGGGCAAACAGAGGCGGGGAATTAGATATGGGGAATCAGAGGTAGGGAATCAGAGGTGGTGAATCAGTGATGGGGAATCACAGGCGGGGAATCAGAGGCAGGGAATAGAACGCGGGGAATAAGAGGCAGGGAATCAGAGCTGGGGAATCAGAGGAGGGGATTCATAGTAGGGAATCAGAGGCGGGAATCAGATATGGGGAAACAGAGGCGGGGAATCAGAGGCGGTGAAACAGAGGCGGGGAATCAGATATGGGGAATCGGATGCAGGGAATCAGAGGCGGGGAATCAGAGCTGGGGAATCAGAGGCGGGGAATCAGAGTTGGGGCATCAGAGGTGGGGAAGTAGATATAGGGAAACAGAGGCGGGGAATCAGAGGCGGGGAAACAGAGGCGGGGAATCAGATATGGGGAATCAGAGGTGGGGAATCAGAGGCAGGGAATCAGATGTGCGGAATCAGAGATGGGGAATAAGAGGCAGGGAATCAGAATCAGAAGCGGGGAATCAGAGGCCGGGAATCAGAGGCCGGGAATCAGATGCTGGGAATAAGAGGCCGGGAATCAGAGGTGGGGAATCAGATATGGGGAATCAGAGGTGGCGAATCAAAGGCGGTGAATCAGAGATGGGGAATCAGAGGCGGGGAATCAGAGGCAGGGAATCAGATGCGGGGAATCAGAGGCGGGGAATCAGAGCTGGCGAATCAGAGGCTGGGAATCAGAGGTGGGCAATCAGAGGCGGGGAATCAGATATGGGGAATCAGAGGCGGGGAATCAGAGGTGGGAAACAGAGGCGGGGAATCAAATATAGGGAATCAGAGGTGGGGAATCAGAGGTTGTGAATCAGAGATGGGGAATCAAGGCGGGGAATCAGAGGCAGGGAATCAGACGCGGTGAATCAGAGGCGGGGATTCAGAGCTGGGGAATCAGAGGCGGGGAATCAGAGTTGGGGAATCAGAGGCAGGGAATCAGATATGGGGAATCAGAGGCGGGGAATCAGAGGCGGGGAAACAGAGGCGGGGAATCAGATGTGGGGAATCAGAGGTGGGGAATCAGGGGCAGGGAATCAGTGGCAGGGAATCAGAGGCGGGGAATCAGAGGCGGGGAATCAAAGGCAGGGAATCAGACATGGGGAATCAGAGGCGGGGAATCAGAGATGGGGAATCAGAGGCGGGGAATCAGAGGCAGGGAATCGGATGCCGGGAATCAGAGTCGGGGAATCAGAGATGGGGAATCAGAGGCGGGGAATCAGAGGCGGGGAAACAGAGGCGGGGAATCAGATATGGGGAATCAGAGGTGGGGAATCCGAGGTTGGGAATCAGAGGCAGGGAATCAGAGGCGAAAAATCAGAGGCGGGGAATCAGAGGAAGGGAATCAGATGTGCGGAATCGGAGATGGGGAATCAGAGGCAGGGAATCAGAGGCGGGGAATCAGAGGCGGGGAATCAGAGGCCGGGAATCAGATATGGGGAAACAGAGGCGGGGAATCCGAGGCGGGGAAACAGAGGCGGGGAATCAGATATGGGGAATTAGAGGTGGGGAATCAGAGGTTGGGAATCAGAGGCAGGGAATCAGAGGCTTGGAATCAGATGCAGGGAATCAGATGCGGGGAATCAGAGGCGGGGAATCAGAGCTGGAGAATCAGAGGTGGGGAATCAGATTTGGGGAATCAGAGGCGGGGACTTAGATATTGGGAAACAGAGGCGGAGAATCAGAGGCGGGGAAACCCAGGTGGGGAGTCAGATATGGGGAATCAGAGGTGGGGAATCAGAGGCAAGGAATCAGATGTGCGGAATCAGAGATGGGGAATCAGAGGCAGGGAATCAGAATCAGAAGCAGGGAATCAGAGGCCGGGAATCAAAGGCCGGAATCAGATGCTGGGAATCAGAGGCCTGGAATCAGAGGCGGGGAATCAGAGGCAGGGAATCAGATGCGGGGAATCAGAGGCGGGGAATCAGACCTGGGGAATCAGAGGCGGGGATTCAGAGTTGGGGAATCAGAGGCGGGGAATCAGAGGCGGGGAAACAGAGGCGGGGAATCAGATATGGGGAATCAGAGGTGGGCAATCAGAGGTTGGGAATCAGAAGCAGGCAATCAGAGGCGGGGAATCAGAGGCGGGGAATCAGAGGCAGGGAATCCGATGTGCGGAATCGGAGATGGGGAATCAGAGGCAGGGAATCAGAGGCGGGGAATCAGAGGCGGAGAATCAGAGGCCGGGAATCAGATATGGGGAAACAGAGGCGGGGAATCAGAGGCGGGGAAACAGAGGCGGGGAATCAGATATGGGGAATCAGAGGTGGGGAATCAGAGGTTGGGAATCAGAGGCAGGGAATCAGAGGCTGGGAATCAGATGCAGGGAATCAGATGCGGGGAATCAGAGGCGGGGAATCAGAGCTGGGGAATCAGACGTGGGGAATCAGAGTTGGGGAATCAGAGTCGGGGACTTAGATATGGGGAAACAGAGGCGGGGAATCAGAGGCGGGGAAACAGACGCGGGGAATCAGAGGCGGGGATTCAGAGCTGGGGAATCAGAGGCGGGGAATCAGAGTTGGGGAATCAGAGGCGGGGAATCAGATATGGGGAATCAGAGGCGGGGAATCAGAGGCAGGGAAACAGAGGCAGGGAATCAGATATGGGGAATCAGAGGTGGGGTATCAGGGGCAGGGAATCAGTGGCAGGGAATCAGAGGCGGGGAATCAGAGGCGGGGAATCAGAGGCAGGGAATCAGACACGGGGAATCAGATATGGGGAAACAGAGGCGGGGAATCAGAGGCGGGCAAACAGAGGCGGGGAATTAGATATGGGGAATTAGAGGTGGGGAATCAGAGGTGGTGAATCAGAGATGGGGAATCACAGGCGGGGAATCAGAGGCAGGGAATAGAACGCGGGGAATCAGAGGCGGGGAATCAGAGCTGGGGAATCAGAGGCGGGGAATCATAGTTGGGAATCAGAGGCGGGGAATCAGATATGGGGAAACAGAGGCGGGGAATCAAAGGCGGGAAAACAGAGGCGGGGAATCAGATACGGGGAATCGGATGCGGGGAATCAGAGGCGGGGAACCAGAGCTGGGGAATCAGAGGCGGGGTATCAGAGTTGGGGCATCTGAGGTGGGGAATTAGATATGGGGAAACAGAGGCGGGGAATCAGAGGCGGTTAAACAGAGGCGAGGAATCAGATATGGGGAATCAGAGGTGGGGAATCAGAGGCAGGGAATCAGATGTGCGGAATCAGAGATGGGGAATCAGAGGCAGGGAATCAGAATCAGAAGCGGGGAATCAGAGGCCGGGAATCAGAGGCCGGGATTCAGATGCCGGGAATAAGAGGCCGGGAATCAGAGGTGGGGAATCAGAGTCCGGGAATCAGAGATGGGGATTCAGAGGCGGGGAATGATATATGGGGAATCAGAGGCGGGGAATCAGAGGCAGGAAATCAGACACGGGGATTCAGAGGCTGGGAATCAGACAGGGGGAATCAAAGGCGGGGAATCAGAGCTGGGGAATCAGAGGCAGGGAATCAGAGTTGGGGATTCAGAGACGGGGAATCAGATATGGGGAAAGAGAGGCGGGGAATCAGAGGCGGGCAAACAGAGGCGGGGAATTAGATATGGGGAATCAGAGGTGGGGAATCAGAGTTGGTGAATCAGTGATGGGGAATCACAGGCGGGGAATCAGAGGCAGGGAATAGAACGCAGGGAATCAGACGCAGGGAATCAGAGCTGGGGAATCAGAGGCGGGGAATCATAGTTGGGAATCAGAGGCGGGGAATCAGATATGGGGAAACAGAGGCGGGGAATCAGAGGCGGGGAAACAGAGGCGGGGAATCAGAGGCGGGGAATCAGATATGGGGAATCAGAGGTGGGGAATCAGAGGCGGTGAATCAGAGATGGGGAATCAGAGGCGGGGAATCAGAGGCAGGGAATCAGATGCGGGGAATCAGAGGCGGGGAATCAGAGCTGGCGAATCAGAGGCTGGGAATCAGAGGTGGGCAATCAGAGGCGGGGAATCAGATATGGGGAATCAGAGGCGGGGAATCAGAAGCGGGGAAACAGAGGCGGGGAATCAAATATAGGGAATCAGAGGTGGGGAATCAGAGGTTGTGAATCAGAGATGGGGAATCAAGGCGGGGAATCAGAGGCAGGGAATCAGATGCGGGGAAGCAGAGGCGGGGATTCAGAGCTGGGGAATCAGAGGCGGGGAATCAGAGTTGGGGAATCAGAGGCAGGGAATCAGATATGGGGAATCAGAGGCGGGGAATCAGAGGCCGGGAATCAGATATGGGGAAACAGAGGCGGGGAATCCGAGGCGGGGAAACAGAGGCGGGGAATCAGATATGGGGAATCAGAGGTGGGGAATCAGAGGTGGGGACTTAGATATTGGGAAACAGAGGCGGGGAATCAGAGCTGGGGAATCAGAGGTGGGGAATCAGATTTGGGGAATCAGAGGTGGGGACTTAGATATTGGGAAACAGAGGCGGGGAATCAGAGGCGGGGAAACAGAGGCGGGGAATCAGATATGGGGAATCAGAGGTGGGGAATCAGAGGCAGGGAATCAGATGTGCGGAATCAGAGATGGGGAATCAGAGGCAGGGAATCAGAATCAGAAGCAGGGAATCAGAGGCCGGGAATCAGAGGCCGGAATCAGATGCTGGCAATCAGAGGCCTGGAATCAGAGGCGGGGAATCAGAGGCAGGGAATCAGATGCGGGGAATCAGAGGCGGGGAATCAGAGCTGGGGAATCAGAGGCGGGGTATTAGAGTTGGGGAATCAGAGGCGGGGAATCAGATATGGGGAAACAGAGGTGGGGAATCAGAGGCGGGGAAACAGAGGCTGGGAATCAGATATGGGGAATCAGAGGTGGGGCATCAGGGGTCGTGAATCACAGATGGGGAATCAGAGGCGGGGAATCAGAGGCAGGGAATCAGACACGGGGAATCAGAGGCAGGGAATCAGACGCGGGGAATCTGAGGCGGGGAATCAGAGCTGGGGAATCAGAGGTGGGAAATCAGAGTTGGGGAATCAGAGGCAGGGAATCAGAGGCGGGGAATCAGAGGCAGGGAATCAGACGCGGGGAATCTGAGGCGGGGAATCAGAGCTGGGGAATCAGAGGTGGGGAATCAGAGTTGGGGAATCAGAGGCAGGGAATTGGATGTGCGGAATCAGAGAGAGGGAATCAGAGGTGGGGAATCAGAGGCGGTGAATCAGAGATGGGGAATCAGAGGCGGGGAATCAGAGGCAGGAAATCAGACGCGGGGATTCAGAGGCTGGGAATCAGACGGGGGGAATCAAAGGCGGGGAATCAGAGCTGGGGAATCTGAGGCAGGGAATCAGAGTTGGGGATTCAGAGGCGGGGAATCAGATATGGGGAAACAGAGGCGGGGAATCAGAGGCGGGCAAACAGAGGCGGGGAATTAGATATGGGGAATCAGAGGTAGGGAATCAGAGGTGGTGAATCAGTGATGGGGAATCACAGGCGGGGAATCAGAGGCAGGGAATAGAACGCGGGGAATAAGAGGCAGGGAATCAGAGCTGGGGAATCAGAGGAGGGGATTCATAGTAGGGAATCAGAGGCGGGAATCAGATATGGGGAAACAGAGGCGGGGAATCAGAGGCGGTGAAACAGAGGCGGGGAATCAGATATGGGGAATCGGATGCAGGGAATCAGAGGCGGGGAATCAGAGCTGGGGAATCAGAGGCGGGGAATCAGAGTTGGGGCATCAGAGGTGGGGAAGTAGATATAGGGAAACAGAGGCGGGGAATCAGAGGCGGGGAAACAGAGGCGGGGTATCAGATATGGGGAATCAGAGGTGGGGAATCAGAGGCAGGGAATCAGATGTGCGGAATCAGAGATGGGGAATAAGAGGCAGGGAATCAGAATCAGAAGCGGGGAATCAGAGGCCGGGAATCAAAGGCCGGGAATCAGATGCTGGGAATAAGAGGCCGGGAATCAGAGGTGGGGAATCAGATATGGGGAATCAGAGGTGGCGAATCAAAGGCGGTGAATCAGAGATGGGGAATCAGAGGCGGGGAATCAGAGGCAGGGAATCAGATGCGGGGAATCAGAGGCGGGGAATCAGAGCTGGCGAATCAGAGGCTGGGAATCAGAGGTGGGCAATCAGAGGCGGGGAATCAGATATGGGGAATCAGAGGCGGGGAATCAGAGGTGGGAAACAGAGGCGGGGAATCAAATATAGGGAATCAGAGGTGGGGAATCAGAGGTTGTGAATCAGAGATGGGGAATCAAGGCGGGGAATCAGAGGCAGGGAATCAGACGCGGTGAATCAGAGGCGGGGATTCAGAGCTGGGGAATCAGAGGCGGGGAATCAGAGTTGGGGAATCAGAGGCAGGGAATCAGATATGGGGAATCAGAGGCGGGGAATCAGAGGCGGGGAAACAGAGGCGGGGAATCAGATGTGGGGAATCAGAGGTGGGGAATCAGGGGCAGGGAATCAGTGGCAGGGAATCAGAGGCGGGGAATCAGAGGCGGGGAATCAAAGGCAGGGAATCAGACATGGGGAATCAGAGGCGGGGAATCAGAGATGGGGAATCAGAGGCGGGGAATCAGAGGCAGGGAATCGGATGCCGGGAATCAGAGTCGGGGAATCAGAGATGGGGAATCAGAGGCGGGGAATCAGAGGCGGGGAAACAGAGGCGGGGAATCAGATATGGGGAATCAGAGGTGGGGAATCCGAGGTTGGGAATCAGAGGCAGGGAATCAGAGGCGAAAAATCAGAGGCGGGGAATCAGAGGAAGGGAATCAGATGTGCGGAATCGGAGATGGGGAATCAGAGGCAGGGAATCAGAGGCGGGGAATCAGAGGCGGGGAATCAGAGGCCGGGAATCAGATATGGGGAAACAGAGGCGGGGAATCCGAGGCGGGGAAACAGAGGCGGGGAATCAGATATGGGGAATCAGAGGTGGGGAATCAGAGGTTGGGAATCAGAGGCAGGGAATCAGAGGCTTGGAATCAGATGCAGGGAATCAGATGCGGGGAATCAGAGGCGGGGAATCAGAGCTGGAGAATCAGAGGTGGGGAATCAGATTTGGGGAATCAGAGGCGGGGACTTAGATATTGGGAAACAGAGGCGGAGAATCAGAGGCGGGGAAACCCAGGTGGGGAATCAGATATGGGGAATCAGAGGTGGGGAATCAGAGGCAAGGAATCAGATGTGCGGAATCAGAGATGGGGAATCAGAGGCAGGGAATCAGAATCAGAAGCAGGGAATCAGAGGCCGGGAATCAAAGGCCGGAATCAGATGCTGGGAATCAGAGGCCTGGAATCAGAGGCGGGGAATCAGAGGCAGGGAATCAGATGCGGGGAATCAGAGGCGGGGAATCAGACCTGGGGAATCAGAGGCGGGGATTCAGAGTTGGGGAATCAGAGGCGGGGAATCAGAGGCGGGGAAACAGAGGCGGGGAATCAGATATGGGGAATCAGAGTTGGGGAATCAGAGGTTGGGAATCAGAAGCAGGCAATCAGAGGCGGGGAATCAGAGGCGGGGAATCAGAGGCAGGGAATCCGATGTGCGGAATCGGAGATGGGGAATCAGAGGCAGGGAATCAGAGGCGGGGAATCAGAGGCGGAGAATCAGAGGCCGGGAATCAGATATGGGGAAACAGAGGCGGGGAATCAGAGGCGGGGAAACAGAGGCGGGGAATCAGATATGGGGAATCAGAGGTGGGGAATCAGAGGTTGGGAATCAGAGGCAGGGAATCAGAGGCTGGGAATCAGATGCAGGGAATCAGATGCGGGGAATCAGAGGCGGGGAATCAGAGCTGGGGAATCAGACGTGGGGAATCAGAGTTGGGGAATCAGAGTCGGGGACTTAGATATGGGGAAACAGAGGCGGGGAATCAGAGGCGGGGAAACAGACGCGGGGAATCAGAGGCGGGGATTCAGAGCTGGGGAATCAGAGGCGGGGAATCAGAGTTGGGGAATCAGAGGCGGGGAATCAGATATGGGGAATCAGAGGCGGGGAATCAGAGGCAGGGAAACAGAGGCAGGGAATCAGATATGGGGAATCAGAGGTGGGGTATCAGGGGCAGGGAATCAGTGGCAGGGAATCAGAGGCGGGGAATCAGAGGCGGGGAATCAGAGGCAGGGAATCAGACACGGGGAATCAGATATGGGGAAACAGAGGCGGGGAATCAGAGGCGGGCAAACAGAGGCGGGGAATTAGATATGGGGAATTAGAGGTGGGGAATCAGAGGTGGTGAATCAGAGATGGGGAATCACAGGCGGGGAATCAGAGGCAGGGAATAGAACGCGGGGAATCAGAGGCGGGGAATCAGAGCTGGGGAATCAGAGGCGGGGAATCATAGTTGGGAATCAGAGGCGGGGAATCAGATATGGGGAAACAGAGGCGGGGAATCAAAGGCGGGAAAACAGAGGCGGGGAATCAGATACGGGGAATCGGATGCGGGGAATCAGAGGCGGGGAACCAGAGCTGGGGAATCAGAGGCGGGGTATCAGAGTTGGGGCATCTGAGGTGGGGAATTAGATATGGGGAAACAGAGGCGGGGAATCAGAGGCGGTTAAACAGAGGCGAGGAATCAGATATGGGGAATCAGAGGTGGGGAATCAGAGGCAGGGAATCAGATGTGCGGAATCAGAGATGGGGAATCAGAGGCAGGGAATCAGAATCAGAAGCGGGGAATCAGAGGCCGGGAATCAGAGGCCGGGATTCAGATGCCGGGAATAAGAGGCCGGGAATCAGAGGTGGGGAATCAGAGTCCGGGAATCAGAGATGGGGATTCAGAGGCGGGGAATGATATATGGGGAATCAGAGGCGGGGAATCAGAGGCAGGAAATCAGACACGGGGATTCAGAGGCTGGGAATCAGACAGGGGGAATCAAAGGCGGGGAATCAGAGCTGGGGAATCAGAGGCAGGGAATCAGAGTTGGGGATTCAGAGACGGGGAATCAGATATGGGGAAAGAGAGGCGGGGAATCAGAGGCGGGCAAACAGAGGCGGGGAATTAGATATGGGGAATCAGAGGTGGGGAATCAGAGGTGGTGAATCAGTGATGGGGAATCACAGGCGGGGAATCAGAGGCAGGGAATAGAACGCAGGGAATCAGACGCAGGGAATCAGAGCTGGGGAATCAGAGGCGGGGAATCATAGTTGGGAATCAGAGGCGGGGAATCAGATATGGGGAAACAGAGGCGGGGAATCAGAGGCGGGGAAACAGAGGTGGGGAATCAGATATGGGGAATTGGATGCTGGGAATCAGAGGCGGGGAATCAGAGCTGGGGAATCAGAGGCGGGGAATCAGAGTTGGGGCATCAGAGGTGGGGAATTAGATATAGGGAAACAGAGGTGGGGAATCAGAGGCGGGGAAACAGAGGCGGGGAATCAGATATGGGGAATCAGAGGTGGGGAATCAGAGGCAGGGAATCAGATGTGCGGAATCAGAGATGGGGAATCAGAGGCAGGGAATCAGAATCAGAAGCGGGGAATCAGAGGCCGGGAATCAGAGGCCGGGAATCAGATGCTGGGAATAAAAGGCCGGGAATCAGAGGTGGGGAATCAGAGTCCGAGAATCAAAGATGGGGATTCAGAGGCGGGGAATGAGATATGGAGAATCAGAGGCGGGGAATCAGAGGCCGGGAAACAGAGGTGGGGAATCAGATATGGGGAATCAGAGGTGGCGAATCAAAGGCGGTGAATCAGAGATGGGGAATCAGAGGCGGGGAATCAGAGGCAGGGAATCAGATGCGGGGAATCAGAGGCGGGGAATCAGAGCTGGCGAATCAGAGGCGGGGAATCAGAGGTGGGCAATCAGAGGCGGGGAATCAGATATGGGGAATCAGAGGCGGGGAATCAGAGGCGGGGAATCAGAGGCGGGGAATCAGAGGCGGGGAAACAGAGGCGGGGAATCAAATATAGGGAATCAGAGGTGGGGAATCAGAGGTTGTGAATCAGAGATGGGGAATCAAGGCGGGGAATCAGAGGCAGGGAATCAGACACGGGGAATCAGAGGCGGGGATTCAGAGCTGGGGAATCAGAGGCGGGGAATCAGAGTTGGGGAATCAGAGGCAGGGAATCAGATATGGGGAATCAGAGGCGGGGAATCAGAGGCGGGGAAACAGAGGCGGGGAATCAGATATGGGGAATCAGAGGTGGGGAATCAGAGGCAGGGAATCAGATGTGCGGAATCAGAGATGGGGAATCAGAGGCAGGGAATCAGAAGCGGGGAATCAGAGGCCGGGAATCAGAGGCCGGGAATCAGATGCTGGGAATAAGAGGCCGGGAATCAGAGGAGGGGAATCAGAGTCCGGGAATCAGAGATGGGGATTCAGAGGCGGGGAATGTGATATGGAGAATCAGAGGCGGGGAATCAGAGGCGGGGAAACAGAGGTGGGGAATCAGATATGGGGAATCAGAGGTGGCGAATCAAAGGCGGTGAATCAGAGATGGGGAATCAGAGGCGGGGAATCAGAGGCAGGGAATCAGATGCGGGGAATCAGAGGCGGGGAATCAGAGCTGGCGAATCAGAGGCTGGGAATCAGAGGTGGGCAATCAGAGGCGGGGAATCAGATATGGGGAATCAGAGGCGGGGAATCAGAGGCGGGGAAACAGAGGCGGGGAATCAAATATAGGGAATCAGAGGCAGGGAATCAGACGCGGGGAATCAGAGGCGGGGATTCAGAGCTGGGGAATCAGAGGCGGGGAATCAGAGTTGGGGAATCAGAGGCAGGGAATCAGATATGGGGAATCAGAGGCGGGGAATCAGAGGCCGGGAATCAGATATGGGGAAACAGAGGCGGGGAATCAAATATAGGGAATCAGAGGTGGGGAATCAGAGGCGGGAAAACAGAGGTGGGGAATCAGATATGGGGAATCAGAGGTGGCGAATCAAAGGCGGTGAATCAGAGATGGGGAATCAGAGGCGGGGAATCAGAGGCAGGGAATCAGATGCGGGGAATCAGAGGCGGGGAATCAGAGCTGGCGAATCAGAGGCTGGGAATCAGAGGCGGGGAAACAGAGGTGGGGAATCAGATATGGGGAATCAGAGGTGGCGAATCAAAGGCGGTGAATCAGAGATGGGGAATCAGAGGCGGGGAATCAGAGGCAGGGAATCAGATGCGGGGAATCAGAGGCGGGGAATCAGAGCTGGCGAATCAGAGGCTGGGAATCAGAGTTGGGGAATCAGAGGCAGGGAATCAGATATGGGGAATCAGAGGCGGGGAATCAGAGGCCGGGAATCAGATATGGGGAAACAGAGGCGGGGAATCAAATATAGGGAATCAGAGGTGGGGAATCAGAGGTTGTGAATCAGATATGGGGAATCAAGGCGGGGAATCAGAGGCAGGGAATCAGACGCGGGGAATCAGAGGCGGGGATTCAGAGCTGGGGAATCAGAGGTGGGGAATCAGAGTTGGGGAATCAGAGGCAGGGAATCAGATATGGGGAATCAGAGGCGGGGAATCAGAGGCGGGGAATCAGAGGCGGGGAAACAGAGGCGGGGAATCAAATATAGGGAATCAGAGGTGGGGAATCAGATATGGGGAATCAGAGGCGGGCAAAGAGAGGCGGGGAATCAGATATGGGGAATCAGAGGCGGGGAATCAGAGGCGGGGAAACAGAGGCAGGGAATCAAATATAGGGAATCAGAGGTGGGGAATCAGATATGGGGAATCAGAGGTGGGCAATCAGAGGCGGGGAATCAGAGGCAGGGAATCAGAGGCGGGGAATCAGAGGCAGGGAAACAGAGGCGGGGAATCAAATATAGGGAATCAGAGGTGGGGAATCAGAGGTTGTGAATCAGAGATGGGGAATCAAGGCGGGGAATCAGAGGCAGGGAATCAGACGCGGGGAATCAGAGGCGGGGATTCAGAGCTGGGGAATCAGAGGCGGGGAATCAGAGTTGGGGAATCAGAGGCAGGGAATCAGATATGGGGAATCAGAGGCGGGGAATCAGAGGCCGGGAATCAGATATGGGGATTCAGAGGCGGGGAATGTGATATGGAGAATCAGAGGCGGGGAATCAGAGGCGGGGAAACAGAGGAGGGGAATCAGATATGGGGAATCAGAGGTGGCGAATCAAAGGCGGTGAATCAGAGATGGGGAATCAGAGGCGGGGAATCAGAGGCAGGGAATCAGATGCGGGGAATCAGAGGCGGGGAATCAGAGCTGGCGAATCAGAGGCTGGGAATCAGAGGTGGGCAATCAGAGGCGGGGAATCAGATATGGGGAATCAGAGGCGGGGAATCAGAAGCGGGGAAACAGAGGCGGGGAATCAAATATAGGGAATCAGAGGTGGGGAATCAGAGGTTGTGAATCAGAGATGGGGAATCAAGGCGGGGAATCAGAGGCAGGGAATCAGACGCGGGGAATCAGAGGCGGGGATTCAGAGCTGGGGAATCAGAGGCGGGGAATCAGAGTTGGGGAATCAGAGGCAGGGAATCAGATATGGGGTAACAGAGGCGGGGAATCAGAGGCGGGGAAACAGAGGCGGGGAATCAGAGGCTTGGAATCAGATGCAGGGAATCAGATGCGGGGAATCAGAGGCGGGGAATCAGAGCTGGGGAATCAGAGGTGGGGAATCAGATTTGGGGAATCAGAGGCGGGGACTTAGATATTGGGAAACAGAGGCGGAGAATCAGAGGCGGGGAAACCCAGGTGGGGAATCAGATATGGGGAATCAGAGGTGGGGAATCAGAGGCAAGGAATCAGATGTGCGGAATCAGAGATGGGGAATCAGAGGCAGGGAATCAGAATCAGAAGCAGGGAATCAGAGGCCGGGAATCAAAGGCCGGAATCAGATGCTGGGAATCAGAGGCTTGGAATCAGAGGCGGGGAATCAGAGGCAGGGAATCAGATGCGGGGAATCAGAGGCGGGGAATCAGACCTGGGGAATCAGAGGCGGGGATTCAGAGTTGGGGAATCAGAGGCGGGGAATCAGAGGCGGGGAAACAGAGGCGGGGAATCAGATATGGGGAATCAGAGGTGGGGAATCAGAGGTTGGGAATCAGAAGCAGGCAATCAGAGGCGGGGAATCAGAGGCGGGGAATCAGAGGCAGGGAATCCGATGTGCGGAATCGGAGATGGGGAATCAGAGGCAGGGAATCAGAGGCGGGGAATCAGAGGCGGAGAATCAGAGGCCGGGAATCAGATATGGGGAAACAGAGGCGGGGAATCAGAGGCGGGGAAACAGAGGCGGGGAATCAGATATGGGGAATCAGAGGTGGGGAATCAGAGGTTGGGAATCAGAGGGAGGGAATCAGAGGCTGGGAATCAGATGCAGGGAATCAGATGCGGGGAATCAGAGGCGGGGAATCAGAGCTGGGGAATCAGACGTGGGGAATCAGAGTTGGGGAATCAGAGTCGGGGACTTAGATATGGGGAAACAGAGGCGGGGAATCAGAGGCGGGGAAACAGACGCGGGGAATCAGAGGCGGGGATTCAGAGCTTGGGAATCAGAGGCGGGGAATCAGAGTTGGGGAATCAGAGGCGGGGAATCAGATATAGGGAATCAGAGGCGGGGAATCAGAGGCAGGGAAACAGAGGCACGGAATCAGATATGGGGAATCAGAGGTGGGGTATCAGGGGCAGGGAATCAGTGGCAGGGAATCAGAGGCGGGGAATCAGAGGCGGGGAATCAGAGGCAGGGAATCAGACACGGGGAATCAGATATGGGGAAACAGAGGCGGGGAATCAGAGGCGGGCAAACAGAGGCGGGGAATTAGATATGGGGAATCAGAGGTGGGGAATCAGAGGTGGTGAATCAGAGATGGGGAATCACAGGCGGGGAATCAGAGGCAGGGAATAGAACGCGGGGAATCAGAGGCGGGGAATCAGAGCTGGGGAATCAGAGGTGGGGAATCATAGTTGGGAATCAGAGGCGGGGAATCAGATATGGGGAAACAGAGGCGGGGAATCAAAGGCGGGAAAACAGAGGCGGGGAATCAGATACGGGGAATCGGATGCGGGGAATCAGAGGCGGGGAACCAGAGCTGGGGAATCAGAGGCGGGGTATCAGAGTTGGGGCATCTGAGGTGGGGAATTAGATATGGGGAAACAGAGGCGGGGAATCAGAGGCGGTTAAACAGAGGCGAGGAATCAGATATGGGGAATCAGAGGTGGGGAATCAGAGGCAGGGAATCAGATGTGCGGAATCAGAGATGGGGAATCAGAGGCAGGGAATCAGAATCAGAAGCGGGGAATCAGAGGCCGGGAATCAGAGGCCGGGATTCAGATGCCGGGAATAAGAGGCCGGGAATCAGAGGTGGGGAATCAGAGTCCGGGAATCAGAGATGGGGATTCAGAGGCGGGGAATGATATATGGGGAATCAGAGGCGGGGAATCAGAGGCAGGAAATCAGACACGGGGATTCAGAGGCTGGGAATCAGACGGGGGGAATCAAAGGCGGGGAATCAGAGCTGGGGAATCAGAGGCAGGGAATCAGAGTTGGGGATTCAGAGACGGGGAATCAGATATGGGGAAAGAGAGGCGGGGAATCAGAGGCGGGCAAACAGAGGCGGGGAATTAGATATGGGGAATCAGAGGTGGGGAATCAGAGGTGGTGAATCAGTGATGGGGAATCACAGGCGGGGAATCAGAGGCAGGGAATAGAATGCAGGGAATCAGACGCAGGGAATCAGAGCTGGGGAATCAGAGGCGGGGAATCATAGTTGGGAATCAGAGGTGGGGAATCAGATATGGGGAAACAGAGGCGGGGAATCAGAGGCGGGGAAACAGAGGCGGGGAATCAGATATGGGGAATTGGATGCTGGGAATCAGAGGCGGGGAATCAGAGCTGGGGAATCAGAGGCGGGGAATCAGAGTTGGGGCATCAGAGGTGGGGAATTAGATATAGGGAAACAGAGGTGGGGAATCAGAGGCGGGGAAACAGAGGCGGGGAATCAGATATGGGGAATCAGAGGTGGGGAATCAGAGGCAGGGAATCAGATGTGCGGAATCAGAGATGGGGAATCAGAGGCAGGGAATCAGAATCAGAAGCGGGGAATCAGAGGCCGGGAATCAGAGGCCGGGAATCAGATGCTGGGAATAAAAGGCCGGGAATCAGAGGTGGGGAATCAGAGTCCGGGAATCAAAGATGGGGATTCAGAGGCGGGGAATGAGATATGGAGAATCAGAGGCGGGGAATCAGAGGCCGGGAAACAGAGGTGGGGAATCAGATATGGGGAATCAGAGGTGGCGAATCAAAGGCGGTGAATCAGAGATGGGGAATCAGAGGCGGGGAATCAGAGGCAGGGAATCAGATGCGGGGAATCAGAGGCGGGGAATCAGAGCTGGCGAATCAGAGGCGGGGAATCAGAGGTGGGCAATCAGAGGCGGGGAATCAGATATGGGGAATCAGAGGCGGGGAATCAGAGGCGGGGAAACAGAGGCGGGGAATCAAATATAGGGAATCAGAGGTGGGGAATCAGAGGTTGTGAATCAGAGATGGGGAATCAAGGCGGGGAATCAGAGGCAGGGAATCAGACACGGGGAATCAGAGGCGGGGATTCAGAGCTGGGGAATCAGAGGCGGGGAATCAGAGTTGGGGAATCAGAGGCAGGGAATCAGATATGGGGAATCAGAGGCGGGGAATCAGAGGCGGGGAAACAGAGGCGGGGAATCAGATATGGGGAATCAGAGGTGGGGAATCAGAGGCAGGGAATCAGATGTGCGGAATCAGAGATGGGGAATCAGAGGCAGGGAATCAGAAGCGGGGAATCAGAGGCCGGGAATCAGAGGCCGGGAATCAGATGCTGGGAATATGAGGCCGGGAATCAGAGGAGGGGAATCAGAGTCCGGGAATCAGAGATGGGGATTCAGAGGCGGGGAATGTGATATGGAGAATCAGAGGCGGGGAATCAGAGGCGGGGAAACAGAGGTGGGGAATCAGATATGGGGAATCAGAGGTGGCGAATCAAAGGCGGTGAATCAGAGATGGGGAATCAGAGGCGGGGAATCAGAGGCAGGGAATCAGATGCGGGGAATCAGAGGCGGGGAATCAGAGCTGGCGAATCAGAGGCTGGGAATCAGAGGTGGGCAATCAGAGGCGGGGAATCAGATATGGGGAATCAGAGGCGGGGAATCAGAGGCGGGGAAACAGAGGCGGGGAATCAAATATAGGGAATCAGAGGCAGGGAATCAGACGCGGGGAATCAGAGGCGGGGATTCAGAGCTGGGGAATCAGAGGCGGGGAATCAGAGTTGGGGAATCAGAGGCAGGGAATCAGATATGGGGAATCAGAGGCGGGGAATCAGAGGCCGGGAATCAGATATGGGGAAACAGAGGCGGGGAATCAAATATAGGGAATCAGAGGTGGGGAATCAGAGGCGGGGAAACAGAGGTGGGGAATCAGATATGGGGAATCAGAGGTGGCGAATCAAAGGCGGTGAATCAGAGATGGGGAATCAGAGGCGGGGAATCAGAGGCAGGGAATCAGATGCGGGGAATCAGAGGCGGGGAATCAGAGCTGGCGAATCAGAGGCTGGGAATCAGAGGCGGGGAAACAGAGGTGGGGAATCAGATATGGGGAATCAGAGGTGGCGAATCAAAGGCGGTGAATCAGAGATGGGGAATCAGAGGCGGGGAATCAGAGGCAGGGAATCAGATGCGGGGAATCAGAGGCGGGGAATCAGAGCTGGCGAATCAGAGGCTGGGAATCAGAGGCGGGGAAACAGAGGTGGGGAATCAGATATGGGGAATCAGAGGTGGTGAATCAAAGGCGGTTAATCAGAGATGGGGAATCAGAGGCGGGGAATCAGAGGCAGGGAATCAGACGCGGGGAATCAGAGGCGGGGATTCAGAGCTGGGGAATCAGAGGCGGGGAATCAGAGTTGGGGAATCAGAGGCAGGGAATCAGATATGGGGAATCAGAGGCGGGGAATCAGAGGCCGGGAATCAGATATGGGGAAACAGAGGCGGGGAATCAAATATAGGGAATCAGAGGTGGGGAATCAGAGGTTGTGAATCAGATATGGGGAATCAAGGCGGGGAATCAGAGGCAGGGAATCAGACGCGGGGAATCAGAGGCGGGGATTCAGAGCTGGGGAATCAGAGGTGGGGAATCAGAGTTGGGGAATCAGAGGCAGGGAATCAGATATGGGGAATCAGAGGCGGGGAATCAGAGGCGGGGAATCAGAGGCGGGGAAACAGAGGCGGGGAATCAAATATAGGGAATCAGAGGTGGGGAATCAGATATGGGGAATCAGAGGCGGGCAAACAGAGGCGGGGAATCAGATATGGGGAATCAGAGGCGGGGAATCAGAGGCGGGGAAACAGAGGCGGGGAATCAAATATAGGGAATCAGAGGTGGGGAATCAGATATGGGGAATCAGAGGTGGGCAATCAGAGGCGGGGAATCAGAGGCAGGGAATCAGAGGCGGGGAATCAGAGGCAGGGAAACAGAGGCGGGGAATCAAATATAGGGAATCAGAGGTGGGGAATCAGAGGTTGTGAATCAGAGATGGGGAATCAAGGCGGGGAATCAGAGGCAGGGAATCAGACGCGGGGAATCAGAGGCGGGGATTCAGAGCTGGGGAATCAGAGGCTTGGAATCAGAGTTGGGGAATCAGAGGCAGGGAATCAGATATGGGGAATCAGAGGCGGGGAATCAGAGGCCGGGAATCAGATATGGGGATTCAGAGGCGGGGAATGTGATATGGAGAATCAGAGGCGGGGAATCAGAGGCGGGGAAACAGAGGAGGGGAATCAGATATGGGGAATCAGAGGTGGCGAATCAAAGGCGGTGAATCAGAGATGGGGAATCAGAGGCGGGGAATCAGAGGCAGGGAATCAGATGCGGGGAATCAGAGGCGGGGAATCAGAGCTGGCGAATCAGAGGCTGGGAATCAGAGGTGGGCAATCAGAGGCGGGGAATCAGATATGGGGAATCAGAGGCGGGGAATCAGAAGTGGGGAAACAGAGGCGGGGAATCAAATATAGGGAATCAGAGGTGGGGAATCAGAGGTTGTGAATCAGAGATGGGGAATCAAGGCGGGGAATCAGAGGCAGGGAATCAGACGCGGGGAATCAGAGGCGGGGATTCAGAGCTGGGGAATCAGAGGCGGGGAATCAGAGTTGGGGAATCAGAGGCAGGGAATCAGATATGGGGAATCAGAGGCGGGGAATCAGAGGCCGGGAATCAGATATGGGGAAACAGAGGTGGGGAATCCGAGGCGGGGAAACAGAGGCGGGGAATCAGATATGGGGAATCAGAGGTGGGGAATCATAGGTGGGGACTTAGATATTGGGAAACAGAGGCGGGGAATCAGAGCTGGGGAATCAGAGGTGGGGAATCAGATTTGGGGAATCAGAGGTGGGGACTTAGATATTGGGAAACAGAGGCGGGGAATCAGCGGCGGGGAAACAGAGGCGGGGAATCAGATATGGGGAATCAGAGGTGGGGAATCAGAGGCAGGGAATCAGATGTGCGGAATCAGAGATGGGGAATCAAAGGCAGGGAATCAGAATCAGAAGCAGGGAATCAGAGGCCGGGAATCAGAGGCCGGAATCAGATGCTGGGAATCAGAGGCCTGGAATCAGAGGCGGGGAATCAAGGCAGGGAATCTGATGCGGGGAATCAGAGGCGGGGAATCAGAGCTGGGGAATCAGAGGCGGGGTATTAGAGTTGGGGAATCAGAGGCGGGGAATCAGATATGGGGAAACAGAGGTGGGGAATCAGAGGCGGGGAAACAGAGGCAGGGAATCAGATATGGGGAATCAGAGGTGGGGCATCAGAGGTCGTGAATCACAGATGGGGAATCAGAGGCGGGGAATCAGATGCAGGGAATCAGACGCGGGGAATCAGAGGCAGGGAATCAGACGCGGGGAATCTGAGGCGGGGAATCAGAGCTGGGGAATCAGAGGTGGGGAATCAGAGTTGGGGAATCAGAGGCAGTGAATCGGATGTGCGGAATCAGAGATGGGGAATCAGATGTGGGGAATCAGTTGAATCAGAGATGGGGAATCAGAGGCGGGGAATCAGAGGCAGGAAATCAGACACGGGGATTCAGAGGCTGGGAATCAGACGGGGGGAATCAAAGGCGGGGAATCAGAGCTGGGGAATCAGAGGCAGGGAATCAGAGTTGGGGATTCAGAGACGGGGAATCAGATATGGGGAAAGAGAGGCGGGGAATCAGAGGCGGGCAAACAGAGGCGGGGAATTAGATATGGGGAATCAGAGGTGGGGAATCAGAGGTGGTGAATCAGTGATGGGGAATCACAGGCGGGGAATCAGAGGCAGGGAATAGAACGCAGGGAATCAGACGCAGGGAATCAGAGCTGGGGAATCAGAGGCGGGGAATCATAGTTGGGAATCAGAGGCGGGGAATCAGATATGGGGAAACAGAGGCGGGGAATCAGAGGCGGGGAAACAGAGGCGGGGAATCAGATATGGGGAATTGGATGCTGGGAATCAGAGGCGGGGAATCAGAGCTGGGGAATCAGAGGCGGGGAATCAGAGTTGGGGCATCAGAGGTGGGGAATTAGATATAGGGAAACAGAGGTGGGGAATCAGAGGCGGGGAAACAGAGGCAGGGAATCAGATATGGGGAATCAGAGGTGGGGAATCAGAGGCAGGGAATCAGATGTGCGGAATCAGAGATGGGGAATCAGAGGCAGGGAATCAGAATCAGAAGCGGGGAATCAGAGGCCGGGAATCAGAGGCCGGGAATCAGATGCTGGGAATAAAAGGCCGGGAATCAGAGGTGGGGAATCAGAGTCCGGGAATCAAAGATGGGGATTCAGAGGCGGGGAATGAGATATAGAGAATCAGAGGCGGGGAATCAGAGGCCGGGAAACAGAGGTGGGGAATCAGATATGGGGAATCAGAGGTGGCGAATCAAAGGCGGTGAATCAGAGATGGGGAATCAGAGGCGGGGAATCAGAGGCAGGGAATCAGATGCGGGGAATCAGAGGCGGGGAATCAGAGCTGACGAATCAGAGGCGGGGAATCAGAGGTGGGCAATCAGATGCGGGGAATCAGATATGGGGAATCAGAGGCGGGGAATCATAGGCGGGGAAACAGAGGCGGGGAATCAAATATAGGGAATCAGAGGTGGGGAATCAGAGGTTGTGAATCAGAGATGGCGAATCAAGGCGGGGAATCAGAGGCAGGGAATCAGACACGGGGAATCAGAGGCGGGGATTCAGAGCTGGGGAATCAGAGGCGGGGAATCAGAGTTGGGGAATCAGAGGCAGGGAATCAGATATGGGGAATCAGAGGCGGGGAATCAGAGGCGGGGAAACAGAGGCGGGGAATCAGATATGGGGAATCAGAGGTGGGGAATCAGAGGCAGGGAATCAGATGTGCGGAATCAGAGATGGGGAATCAGAGGCAGGGAATCAGAAGCGGGGAATCAGAGGCCGGGAATCAGAGGCCGGGAATCAGATGCTGGGAATAAGAGGCCGGGAATCAGAGGAGGGGAATCAGAGTCCGGGAATCAGAGATGGGGATTCAGAGGCGGGGAATGTGATATGGAGAATCAGAGGCGGGGAATCAGAGGCGGGGAAACAGAGGTGGGGAATCAGATATGGGGAATCAGAGGTGGCGAATCAAAGGCGGTGAATCAGAGATGGGGAATCAGAGGCGGGGAATCAGAGGCAGGGAATCAGATGCGGGGAATCAGAGGCGGGGAATCAGAGCTGGCGAATCAGAGGCTGGGAATCAGAGGTGGGCAATCAGAGGCGGGGAATCAGATATGGGGAATCAGAGGCGGGGAATCAGAAGCGGGGAAACAGAGGCGGGGAATCAAATATAGGGAATCAGAGGTGGGGAATCAGAGGTTGTGAATCAGATATGGGGAAACAGAGGTTGGGAATCCGAGGCGGGGAAACAGAGGCGGGGAATCAGATATGGGGAATCAGAGGTGGGGAATCAGAGGTGGGGACTTAGATATTGGGAAACAGAGGCGGGGAATCAGAGCTGGGGAATCAGAGGTGGGGAATCAGATTTGGGGAATCAGAGGTGGGGACTTAGATATTGGGAAACAGAGGCGGGGAATCAGCGGCGGGGAAACAGAGGCGGGGAATCAGATATGGGGAATCAGAGGTGGGGAATCAGAGGCAGGGAATCAGATGTGCGGAATCAGAGATGGGGAATCAAAGGCAGGGAATCAGAGTTGGGGAATCAGAGGCAGGGAATCAGATATGGGGAATCAGAGGCGGGGAATCAGAGGCCGGGAATCAGATATGGGGAAACAGAGGTGGGGAATCCGAGGCGGGGAAACAGAGGCGGGGAATCAGATATGGGGAATCAGAGGTGGGGAATCAGAGGTGGGGACTTAGATATTGGGAAACAGAGGCGGGGAATCAGAGCTGGGGAATCAGAGGTGGGGAATCAGATTTGGGGAATCAGAGGTGGGGACTTAGATATTGGGAAACAGAGGCGGGGAATCAGCGGCGGGGAAACAGAGGCGGGGAATCAGATATGGGGAATCAGAGGTGGGGAATCAGAGGCAGGGAATCAGATGTGCGGAATCAGAGATGGGGAATCAAAGGCAGGGAATCAGAATCAGAAGCAGGGAATCAGAGGCCGGGAATCAGAGGCCGGAATCAGATGCTGGGAATCAGAGGCCTGGAATCAGAGGCGGGGAATCAGAGGCAGGGAATCAGATGCGGGGAATCAGAGGCGGGGAATCAGAGCTGGGGAATCAGAGGCGGGGTATTAGAGTTGGGGAATCAGAGGCGGGGAATCAGATATGGGGAAACAGAGGTGGGGAATCAGAGGCGGGGAAACAGAGGCAGGGAATCAGATATGGGGAATCAGAGGTGGGGCATCAGAGGTCGTGAATCACAGATGGGGAATCAGAGGCGGGGAATCAGATGCAGGGAATCAGACGCGGGGAATCAGAGGCAGGGAATCAGACGCGGGGAATCTGAGGCGGGGAATCAGAGCTGGGGAATCAGAGGTGGGGAATCAGAGTTGGGGAATCAGAGGCAGGGAATCGGATGTGCGGAATCAGAGATGGGGAATCAGATGTGGGGAATCAGAGGAATCAGAGATGGGGAATCAGAGGCGGGGAATCAGAGGCAGGAAATCAGACACGGGGATTCAGAGGCTGGGAATCAGACGGGGGGAATCAAAGGCGGGGAATCAGAGCTGGGGAATCAGAGGCAGGGAATCAGAGTTGGGGATTCAGAGACGGGGAATCAGATATGGGGAAAGAGAGGCGGGGAATCAGAGGCGGGCAAACAGAGGCGGGGAATTAGATATGGGGAATCAGAGGTGGGGAATCAGAGGTGGTGAATCAGTGATGGGGAATCACAGGCGGGGAATCAGAGGCAGGGAATAGAACGCAGGGAATCAGACGCAGGGAATCAGAGCTGGGGAATCAGAGGCGGGGAATCATAGTTGGGAATCAGAGGCGGGGAATGAGATATGGGGAAACAGAGGCGGGGAATCAGAGGCGGGGAAACAGAGGCGGGGAATCAGATATGGGGAATTGGATGCTGGGAATCAGAGGCGGGGAATCAGAGCTGGGGAATCAGAGGCGGGGAATCAGAGTTGGGGCATCAGAGGTTGGGAATTAGATATAGGGAAACAGAGGTGGGGAATCAGAGGCGGGGAAACAGAGGCGGGGAATCAGATATGGGGAATCAGAGGTGGGGAATCAGAGGCAGGGAATCAGATGTGCGGAATCAGAGATGGGGAATCAGAGGCAGGGAATCAGAATCAGAAGCGGGGAATCAGAGGCCGGGAATCAGAGGCCGGGAATCAGATGCTGGGAATAAAAGGCCGGGAATCAGAGGTGGGGAATCAGAGTCCGGGAATCAAAGATGGGGATTCAGAGGCGGGGAATGAGATATAGAGAATCAGAGGCGGGGAATCAGAGGCCGGGAAACAGAGGTGGGGAATCAGATATGGGGAATCAGAGGTGGTGAATCAAAGGCGGTGAATCAGAGATGGGGAATCAGAGGCGGGGAATCAGAGGCAGGGAATCAGATGCGGGGAATCAGAGGCGGGGAATCAGAGCTGGCGAATCAGAGGCGGGGAATCAGAGGTGGGCAATCAGATGCGGGGAATCAGATATGGGGAATCAGAGGCGGGGAATCAGAGGC
Organism: Narcine bancroftii; assembly: GCF_036971445.1. Taxonomy (NCBI): domain Eukaryota; kingdom Metazoa; phylum Chordata; class Chondrichthyes; order Torpediniformes; family Narcinidae; genus Narcine; species Narcine bancroftii. Next base: position 104,759,380 of record NC_091474.1, on the reverse strand, counting down.
GGGGAAACAGAGGCGGGGAATCAAATATAGGGAATCAGAGGTGGGGAATCAGAGGTTGTGAATCAGAGATGGGGAATCAAGGCGGGGAATCAGAGGCAGGGAATCAGACACGGGGAATCAGAGGCGGGGATTCAGACACGGGGAATCAGAGGCGGGGAATCAGAGTTGGGGAATCAGAGGCAGGGAATCAGATATGGGGAATCAGAGGCGGGGAATCAGAGGCGGGGAAACAGAGGCGGGGAATCAGATATGGGGAATCAGAGATGGGGAATCAGAGGCAGGGAATCAGAAGCGGGGAATCAGAGGCCGGGAATCAGAGGCCGGGAATCAGATGCTGGGAATAAGAGGCCGGGAATCAGAGGAGGGGAATCAGAGTCCGGGAATCAGAGATGGGGATTCAGAGGCGGGGAATGTGATATGGAGAATCAGAGGCGGGGAATCAGAGGCGGGGAAACAGAGGTGGGGAATCAGATATGGGGAATCAGAGGTGGCGAATCAAAGGCGGTGAATCAGAGATGGGGAATCAGAGGCGGGGAATCAGAGGCAGGGAATCAGATGCGGGGAATCAGAGGCGGGGAATCAGAGCTGGCGAATCAGAGGCTGGGAATCAGAGGTGGGCAATCAGAGGCGGGGAATCAGATATGGGGAATCAGAGGCGGGGAATCAGAGGCGGGGAAACAGAGGCGGGGAATCAAATATAGGGAATCAGAGGCAGGGAATCAGACGCGGGGAATCAGAGGCGGGGATTCAGAGCTGGGGAATCAGAGGCGGGGAATCAGAGTTGGGGAATCAGAGGCAGGGAATCAGATATGGGGAATCAGAGGCGGGGAATCAGAGCCCGGGAATCAGATATGGGGAAACAGAGGCGGGGAATCAAATATAGGGAATCAGAGGTGGGGAATCAGAGGCGGGGAAACAGAGGTGGGGAATCAGATATGGGGAATCAGAGGTGGCGAATCAAAGGCGGTGAATCAGAGATGGGGAATCAGAGGCGGGGAATCAGAGGCAGGGAATCAGATGCGGGGAATCAGAGGCGGGGAATCAGAGCTGGCGAATCAGAGGCTGGGAATCAGAGGCGGGGAAACAGAGGTGGGGAATCAGATATGGGGAATCAGAGGTGGCGAATCAAAGGCGGTGAATCAGAGATGGGGAATCAGAGGCGGGGAATCAGAGGCAGGGAATCAGATGCGGGGAATCAGAGGCGGGGAATCAGAGCTGGCGAATCAGAGGCTGGGAATAAGAGGCGGGGAAACAGAGGTGGGGAATCAGATATGGGGAATCAGAGGTGGCGAATCAAAGGCGGTGAATCAGAGATGGGGAATCAGAGGCGGGGAATCAGAGGCAGGGAATCAGACGCGGGGAATCAGAGGCGGAGATTCAGAGCTGGGGAATCAGAGGCGGGGAATCAGAGTTGGGGAATAAGAGGCAGGGAATCAGATATGGGGAATCAGAGGCGGGGAATCAGAGGCCGGGAATCAGATATGGGGAAACAGAGGCGGGGAATCAAATATAGGGAATCAGAGGTGGGGAATCAGAGGTTGTGAATCAGATATGGGGAATCAAGGTGGGGAATCAGAGGCAGGGAATCAGACGCGGGGAATCAGAGGCGGGGATTCAGAGCTGGGGAATCAGAGGCGGGGAATCAGAGTTGGGGAATCAGAGGCAGGGAATCAGATATGGGGAATCAGAGGCGGGGAATCAGAGGCGGGGAATCAGAGGCGGGGAAACAGAGGCGGGGAATCAAATATAGGGAATCAGAGGTGGGGAATCAGATATGGGGAATCAGAGGCGGGCAAACAGAGGCGGGGAATCAGATATGGGGAATCAGAGGCGGGGAATCAGAGGCGGGGAAACAGAGGCGGGGAATCAAATATAGGGAATCAGAGGTGGGGAATCAGATATGGGGAATCAGAGGTGGGCAATCAGAGGCGGGGAATCAGAGGCAGGGAATCAGAGGCGGGGAATCAGAGGCAGGGAAACAGAGGCGGGGAATCAAATATAGGGAATCAGAGGTGGGGAATCAGAGGTTGTGAATCAGAGATGGGGAATCAAGGCGGGGAATCAGAGGCAGGGAATCAGATGCGGGGAATCAGAGGCGGGGATTCAGAGCTGGGGAATCAGAGGCGGGGAATCAGAGTTGGGGAATCAGAGGCAGGGAATCAGATATGGGGAATCAGAGGCGGGGAATCAGAGGCCGGGAATCAGATATGGGGATTCAGAGGCGGGGAATGTGATATGGAGAATCAGAGGCGGGGAATCAGAGGCGGGTAAACAGAGGAGGGGAATCAGATATGGGGAATCAGAGGTGGCGAATCAAAGGCGGTGAATCAGAGATGGGGAATCAGAGGCGGGGAATCAGAGGCAGGGAATCAGATGCGGGGAATCAGAGGCGGGGAATCAGAGCTGGCGAATCAGAGGCTGGGAATCAGAGGTGGGCAATCAGAGGCGGGGAATCAGATATGGGGAATCAGAGGCGGGGAATCAGAAGCGGGGAAACAGAGGCGGGGAATCAAATATTGGGAATCAGAGGTGGGGAATCAGAGGTTGTGAATCAGAGATGGGGAATCAAGGCGGGGAATCAGAGGCAGGGAATCAGACGCGGGGAATCAGAGGCGGGGATTCAGAGCTGGGGAATCAGAGGCGGGGAATCAGAGTTGGGGAATCAGAGGCAGGGAATCAGATATGGGGAATCAGAGGCGGGGAATCAGAGGCCGGGAATCAGATATGGGGAAACAGAGGCGGGGAATCCGAGGCGGGGAAACAGAGGCGGGGAATCAGATATGGGGAATCAGAGGTGGGGAATCAGAGGTGGGGACTTAGATATTGGGAAACAGAGGCGGGGAATCAGAGCTGGGGAATCAGAGGTGGGGAATCAGATTTGGGGAATCAGAGGTGGGGACTTAGATATTGGGAAACAGAGGCGGGGAATCAGAGGCGGGGAAACAGAGGCGGGGAATCAGATATGGGGAATCAGAGGTGGGGAATCAGAGGCAGGGAATCAGATGTGCGGAATCAGAGATGGGGAATCAGAGGCAGGGAATCAGAATCAGAAGCAGGGAATCAGAGGCCGGGAATCAGAGGCCGGAATCAGATGCTGGGAATCAGAGGCCTGGAATCAGAGGCGGGGAATCAGAGGCAGGGAATCAGATGCGGGGAATCAGAGGCGGGGAATCAGAGCTGGGGAATCAGAGGCGGGGTATTAGAGTTGGGGAATCAGAGGCGGGGAATCAGATATGGGGAAACAGAGGTGGGGAATCAGAGGCGGGGAAACAGAGGCTGGGAATCAGATATGGGGAATCAGAGGTGGGGCATCAGAGGTCGTGAATCACAGATGGGGAATCAGAGGCGGGGAATCAGAGGCAGGGAATCAGACACGGGGAATCAGAGGCAGGGAATCAGACGCGGGGAATCTGAGGCGGGGAATCAGAGCTGGGGAATCAGAGGTGGGAAATCAGAGTTGGGGAATCAGAGGCAGGGAATCAGAGGTGGGGAATCAGAGGCAGGGAATCAGACGCGGGGAATCTGAGGCGGGGAATCAGAGCTGGGGAATCAGAGGTGGGGAATCAGAGTTGGGGAATCAGAGGCAGGGAATTGGATGTGCGGAATCAGAGAGAGGGAATCAGAGGTGGGGAATCAGAGGCGGTGAATCAGAGATGGGGAATCAGAGGCGGGGAATCAGAGGCAGGAAATCAGACGCGGGGATTCAGAGGCTGGGAATCAGACGGGGGGAATCAAAGGCGGGGAATCAGAGCTGGGGAATCTGAGGCAGGGAATCAGAGTTGGGGATTCAGAGGCGGGGAATCAGATATGGGGAAACAGAGGCGGGGAATCAGAGGCAGGGAATAGAACGCGGGGAATAAGAGGCAGGGAATCAGAGCTGGGGAATCAGAGGATGGGATTCATAGTTGGGAATCAGAGGCGGGAATCAGATATGGGGAAACAGAGGCGGGGAATCAGAGGCGGTGAAACAGAGGCGGGGAATCAGATATGGGGAATCGGATGCAGGGAATCAGAGGCGGGGAATCAGAGCTGGGGAATCAGAGGCGGGGAATCAGAGTTGGGGCATCAGAGGTGGGGAAGTAGATATAGGGAAACAGAGGCGGGGAATCAGAGGCGGGGAAACAGAGGCGGGGAATCAGATATGGGGAATCAGAGGTGGGGAATCAGAGGCAGGGAATCAGATGTGCGGAATCAGAGATGGGGAATAAGAGGCAGGGAATCAGAATCAGAAGCGGGGAATCAGAGGCCGGGAATCAGAGGCCGGGAATCAGATGCTGGGAATAAGAGGCCGGGAATCAGAGGTGGGGAATCAGATATGGGGAATCAGAGGTGGCGAATCAAAGGCGGTGAATCAGAGATGGGGAATCAGAATCGGGGAATCAGAGGCAGGGAATCAGATGCGGGGAATCAGAGGCGGGGAATCAGAGCTGGCGAATCAGAGGCTGCGAATCAGAGGTGGGCAATCAGAGGCGGGGAATCAGATATGGGGAATCAGAGGCGGGGAATCAGAGGTGGGAAATAGAGGCGGGGAATCAAATATAGGGAATCAGAGGTGGGGAATCAGAGGTTGTGAATCAGAGATGGGGAATCAAGGCGGGGAATCAGAGGCAGGGAATCAGACGCGGTGAATCAGAGGCGGGGATTCAGAGCTGGGGAATCAGAGGCGGGGAATCAGAGTTGGGGAATCAGAGGCAGGGAATCAGATATGGGGAATCAGAGGCGGGGAATCAGAGGCGGGGAAACAGAGGCGGGGAATCAGATGTGGGGAATCAGAGGTGGGGAATCAGGGGCAGGGAATCAGTGGCAGGGAATCAGAGGCGGGGAATCAGAGGCGGGGAATCAAAGGCAGGGAATCAGACATGGGGAATCAGAGGCGGGGAATCAGAGATGGGGAATCAGTGGCGGGGAATCAGAGGCAGGGAATCGGATGCCGGGAATCAGAGTCGGGGAATCAGAGCTGTGGAATCAGAGGCGGGGAATCAGAGGCGGGGAAACAGAGGCGGGGAATCAGATATGGGGAATCAGAGGTGGGGAATCCGAGGTTGGGAATCAGAGGCAGGGAATCAGAGGCGAAAAATCAGAGGCGGGGAATCAGAGGAAGGGAATCAGATGTGCGGAATCGGAGATGGGGAATCAGAGGCAGGGAATCAGAGGCGGGGAATCAGAGGCGGGGAATCAGAGGCCGGGAATCAGATATGGGGAAACAGAGGCGGGGAATCCGAGGCGGGGAAACATAGGCGGGGAATCAGATATGGGGAATCAGAGGTGGGGAATCAGAGGTTGGGAATCAGAGGCAGGGAATCAGAGGCTTGGAATCAGATGCAGGGAATCAGATGCGGGGAATCAGAGGCGGGGAATCAGAGCTGGGGAATCAGAGGTGGGGAATCAGATTTGGGGAATCAGAGGCGGGGACTTAGATATTGGGAAACAGAGGCGGAGAATCAGAGGCGGGGAAACCCAGGTGGGGAATCAGATATGGGGAATCAGAGGTGGGGAATCAGAGGCAAGGAATCAGAGGTGGTGAATCAGTGATGGGGAATCACAGGCGGGGAATCAGAGGCAGGGAATAGAACGCTGGGAATAAGAGGCAGGGAATCAGAGCTGGGGAATCAGAGGAGGGGATTCATAGTTGGGAATCAGAGGCGGGAATCAGATATGGGGAAACAGAGGCGGGGAATCAGAGGCGGTGAAACAGAGGCGGGGAATCAGATATGGGGAATCGGATGCAGGGAATCAGAGGCGGGGAATCAGAGCTGGGGAATCAGAGGCGGGGAATCAGAGTTGGGGCATCAGAGGTGGGGAAGTAGATATAGGGAAACAGAGGCGGGGAATCAGATATGGGGAATCAGAGGTGGGGAATCAGAGGCAGGGAATCAGATGTGCGGAATCAGAGATGGGGAATAAGAGGCAGGGAATCAGAATCAGAAGCGGGGAATCAGAGGCCGGGAATCAGAGGCCGGGAATCAGATGCTGGGAATAAGAGGCCGGGAATCAGAGGTGGGGAATCAGATATGGGGAATCAGAGGTGGCGAATCAAAGGCGGTGAATCAGAGATGGGGAATCAGAGGCGGGGAATCAGAGGCAGGGAATCAGATGCAGGGAATCAGAGGCGGGGAATCAGAGCTGGCGAATCAGAGGCTGGGAATCAGAGGTGGGCAATCAGAGGCGGGGAATCAGATATGGGGAATCAGAGGCGGGGAATCAGAGGTGGGAAATAGAGGCGGGGAATCAAATATAGGGAATCAGAGGTGGGGAATCAGAGGTTGTGAATCAGAGATGGGGAATCAAGGCGGGGAATCAGAGGCAGGGAATCAGACGCGGTGAATCAGAGGCGGGGATTCAGAGCTGGGGAATCAGAGGCGGGGAATCAGAGTTGGGGAATCAGAGGCAGGGAATCAGATATGGGGAATCAGAGGCGGGGAATCAGAGGCGGGGAAACAGAGGCGGGGAATCAGATGTGGGGAATCAGAGGTGGGGAATCAGGGGCAGGGAATCAGTGGCAGGGAATCAGAGGCGGGGAATCAGAGGCGGGGAATCAAAGGCAGGGAATCAGACATGGGGAATCAGAGGCGGGGAATCAGAGATGGGGAATCAGAGGCGGGGAATCAGAGGCAGGGAATCGGATGCCGGGAATCAGAGTCGGGGAATCAGAGCTGGGGAATCAGAGGCGGGGAATCAGAGGCGGGGAAACAGAGGCGGGGAATCAGATATGGGGAATCAGAGGTGGGGAATCCGAGGTTGGGAATCAGAGGCAGGGAATCAGAGGCGAAAAATCAGAGGCGGGGAATCAGAGGAAGGGAATCAGATGTGCGGAATCGGAGATGGGGAATCAGAGGCAGGGAATCAGAGGCGGGGAATCAGAGGCGGGGAATCAGAGGCCGGGAATCAGATATGGGGAAACAGAGGCGGGGAATCCGAGGCGGGGAAACAGAGGCGGGGAATCAGATATGGGGAATCAGAGGTGGGGAATCAGAGGTTGGGAATCAGAGGCAGGGAATCAGAGGCTTGGAATCAGATGCAGGGAATCAGATGCGGGGAATCAGAGGCGGGGAATCAGAGCTGGGGAATCAGAGGTGGGGAATCAGATTTGGGGAATCAGAGGCGGGGACTTAGATATTGGGAAACAGAGGCGGAGAATCAGAGGCGGGGAAACCCAGGTGGGGAATCAGATATGGGGAATCAGAGGTGGGGAATCAGAGGCAAGGAATCAGATGTGCGGAATCAGAGATGGGGAATCAGAGGCAGGGAGTCAGAATCAGAAGCAGGGAATCAGAGGCCGGGAATCAAAGGCCGGAATCAGATGCTCGGAATCAGAGAACTGGAATCAGAGGCGGGGAATCAGAGGCAGGGAATCAGATGCGGGGAATCAGAGGCGGGGAATCAGACCTGGGGAATCAGAGGCGGGGATTCAGAGTTGGGGAATCAGAGGCGGGGAATCAGAGGCGGGGAAACAGAGGCGGGGAATCAGATATGGGGAATCAGAGGTGGGGAATCAGAGGTTGGGAATCAGAAGCAGGCAATCAGAGGCGGGGAATCAGAGGCGGGGAATCAGAGGCAGGGAATCCGATGTGCGGAATCGGAGATGGGGAATCAGAGGCAGGGAATCAGAGGCGGGGAATCAGAGGCGGAGAATCAGAGGCCGGGAATCAGATATGGGGAAACAGAGGCGGGGAATCAGAGGCGGGGAAACAGAGGCGGGGAATCAGATATGGGGAATCAGAGGTGGGGAATCAGAGGTTGGGAATCAGAGGCAGGGAATCAGAGGCTGGGAATCAGATGCAGGGAATCAGATGCGGGGAATCAGAGGCGGGGAATCAGAGCTGGGGAATCAGACGTGGGGAATCAGAGTTGGGGAATCAGAGTCGGGGACTTAGATATGGGGAAACAGAGGCGGGGAATCAGAGGCGGGGAAACAGACGCGGGGAATCAGAGGCGGGGATTCAGAGCTGGGGAATCAGAGGCGGGGAATCAGAGTTGGGGAATCAGAGGCGGGGAATCAGATATGGGGAATCAGAGGCGGGGAATCAGAGGCAGGGAAACAGAGGCAGGGAATCAGATATGGGGAATCAGAGGTGGGGTATCAGGGGCAGGGAATCAGTGGCAGGGAATCAGAGGCGGGGAATCAGAGGCGGGGAATCAGAGGCAGGGAATCAGACACGGGGAATCAGATATGGGGAAACAGAGGCGGGGAATCAGAGGCGGGGTATCAGAGTTGGGGCATCTGAGGTGGGGAATTAGATATGGGGAAACAGAGGCGGGGAATCAGAGGCGGTTAAACAGAGGCGAGGAATCAGATATGGGGAATCAGAGGTGGGGAATCAGAGGCAGGGAATCAGATGTGCGGAATCAGAGATGGGGAATCAGAGGCAGGGAATCAGAATCAGAAGCGGGGAATCAGAGGCCGGGAATCAGAGGCCGGGATTCAGATGCCGGGAATAAGAGGCCGGGAATCAGAGGTGGGGAATCAGAGTCCGGGAATCAGAGATGGGGATTCAGAGGCGGGGAATGATATATGGGGAATCAGAGGCGGGGAATCAGAGGCAGGAAATCAGACACGGGGATTCAGAGGCTGGGAATCAGACGGGGGGAATCAAAGGCGGGGAATCAGAGCTGGGGAATCAGAGGCAGGGAATCAGAGTTGGGGATTCAGAGACGGGGAATCAGATATGGGGAAAGAGAGGCGGGGAATCAGAGGCGGGCAAACAGAGGCGGGGAATTAGATATGGGGAATCAGAGGTGGGGAATCAGAGGTGGTGAATCAGTGATGGGGAATCACAGGCGGGGAATCAGAGGCAGGGAATAGAACGCAGGGAATCAGACGCAGGGAATCAGAGCTGGGGAATCAGAGGCGGGTAATCATAGTTGGGAATCAGTGGCGGGGAATCAGATATGGGGAAACAGAGGCGGGGAATCAGAGGCGGGGAATCAGAGGCGGGGAATCAGAGGCGGGGAATTGGATGCTGGGAATCAGAGGCGGGGAATCAGAGCTGGGGAATCAGAGGCGGGGAATCAGAGTTGGGGCATCAGAGGTGGGGAATTAGATATAGGGAAACAGAGGTGGGGAATCAGAAGCGGGGAAACAGAGGCGGGGAATCAGATATGGGGAATCAGAGGTGGGGAATCAGAGGCAGGGAATCAGATGTGCGGAATCAGAGATGGGGAATCAGAGGCAGGGAATCAGAATCAGAAGCGGGGAATCAGAGGCCGGGAATCAGAGGCCGGGAATCAGATGCTGGGAATAAAAGGCCGGGAATCAGAGGTGGGGAATCAGAGTCCGGGAATCAAAGATGGGGATTCAGAGGCGGGGAATGAGATATGGAGAATCAGAGGCGGGGAATCAGAGGCCGGGAAACAGAGGTGGGGAATCAGATATGGGGAATCAGAGGTGGCGAATCAAAGGCGGTGAATCAGAGATGGGGAATCAGAGGCGGGGAATCAGAGGCAGGGAATCAGATGCGGGGAATCAGAGGCGGGGAATCAGAGCTGGCGAATCAGAGGCGGGGAATCAGAGGTGGGCAATCAGAGGCGGGGAATCAGATATGGGGAATCAGAGGCGGGGAATCAGAGGCGGGGAAACAGAGGCGGGGAATCAAATATAGGGAATCAGAGGTGGGGAATCAGAGGTTGTGAATCAGAGATGGGGAATCAAGGCGGGGAATCAGAGGCAGGGAATCAGACACGGGGAATCAGAGGCGGGGATTCAGAGCTGGGGAATCAGAGGCGGGGAATCAGAGTTGGGGAATCAGAGGCAGGGAATCAGATATGGGGAATCAGAGGCGGGGAATCAGAGGCGGGGAAACAGAGGCGGGGAATCAGATATGGGGAATCAGAGGTGGGGAATCAGAAGCAGGGAATCAGATGTGCGGAATCAGAGATGGGGAATCAGAGGCAGGGAATCAGAAGCGGGGAATCAGAGGCCGGGAATCAGAGGCCGGGAATCAGATGCTGGGAATAAGAGGCCGGGAATCAGAGGAGGGGAATCAGAGTCCGGGAATCAGAGATGGGGATTCAGAGGCGGGGAATCAGAGGCGGGGAAACAGAGGTGGGGAATCAGATATGGGGAATCAGAGGTGGCGAATCAAAGGCGGTGAATCAGAGATGGGGAATCAGAGGCGGGGAATCAGAGGCAGGGAATCAGATGCGGGGAATCAGAGGCGGGGAATCAGAGCTGGCGAATCAGAGGCTGGGAATCAGAGGTGGGCAATCAGAGGCGGGGAATCAGATATGGGGAATCAGAGGCGGGGAATCAGAGGCTGGGAAACAGAGGCGGGGAATCAAATATAGGGAATCAGAGGCAGGGAATCAGACGCGGGGAATCAGAGGCGGGGATTCAGAGCTGGGGAATCAGAGGCGGGGAATCAGAGTTGGGGAATCAGAGGCAGGGAATCAGATATGGGGAATCAGAGGCGGGGAATCAGAGGCCGGGAATCAGATATGGGGAAACAGAGGCGGGGAATCAAATATAGGGAATCAGAGGTGGGGAATCAGAGGCGGGGAAACAGAGGTGGGGAATCAGATATGGGGAATCAGAGGTGGCGAATCAAAGGCGGTGAATCAGAGATGGGGAATCAGAGGCGGGGAATCAGAGGCAGGGAATCAGATGCGGGGAATCAGAGGCGGGGAATCAGAGCTGGCGAATCAGAGGCTGGGAATCAGAGGCGGGGAAACAGAGGTGGGGAATCAGATATGGGGAATCAGAGGTGGCGAATCAAAGGCGGTGAATCAGAGATGGGGAATCAGAGGCGGGGAATCAGAGGCAGGGAATCAGACGCGGGGAATCAGAGGCGGGGATTCAGAGCTGGGGAATCAGAGGCGGGGAATCAGAGTTGGGGAATCAGAGGCAGGGAATCAGATATGGGGAATCAGAGGCGGGGAATCAGAGGCCGGCAATCAGATATGGGGAAACAGAGGCGGGGAATCAAATATAGGGAATCAGAGGTGGGGAATCAGAGGTTGTGAATCAGATATGGGGAAACAAGGCGGGGAATCAGAGGCAGGGAATCAGACGCGGGGAATCAGAGGCGGGGATTCAGAGCTGGGGAATCAGAGGTGGGGAATCAGAGTTGGGGAATCAGAGGCAGGGAATCAGATATGGGGAATCAGAGGCGGGGAATCAGAGGTGGGGAATCAGAGGCGGGGAAACAGAGGCGGGGAATCAAATATAGGGAATCAGAGGTGGGGAATCAGATATGGGGAATCAGAGGCGGGCAAACAGAGGCGGGGAATCAGATATGGGGAATCAGAGGCGGGGAATCAGAGGCGGGGAAACAGAGGCGGGGAATCAAATATAGGGAATCAGAGGTGGGGAATCAGATATGGGGAATCAGAGGTGGGCAATCAGAGGCGGGGAATCAGAGGCAGGGAATCAGAGGCGGGGAATCAGAGGCAGGGAAACAGAGGCGGGGAATCAAATATAGGGAATCAGAGGTGGGGAATCAGAGGTTGTGAATCAGAGATGGGGAATCAAGGCGGGGAATCAGAGGCAGGGAATCAGACGCGGGGAATCAGAGGCGGGGATTCAGAGCTGGGGAATCAGAGGCGGGGAATCAGAGTTGGGGAATCAGAGGCAGGGAATCAGATATGGGGAATCAGAGGCGGGGAATCAGAGGCCGGGAATCAGATATGGGGATTCAGAGGCGGGGAATGTGATATGGAGAATCAGAGGCGGGGAATCAGAGGCGGGGAAACAGAGGAGGGGAATCAGATATGGGGAATCAGAGGTGGCGAATCAAAGGCGGTGAATCAGAGATGGGGAATCAGAGGCGGGGAATCAGAGGCAGGGAATCAGATGCGGGGAATCAGAGGCGGGGAATCAGAGCTGGCGAATCAGAGGCTGGGAATCAGAGGTGGGCAATCAGAGGCGGGGAATCAGATATGGGGAATCAGAGGCGGGGAATCAGAAGCGGGGAAACAGAGGCGGGGAATCAAATATAGGGAATCAGAGGTGGGGAATCAGAGGTTGTGAATCAGAGATGGGGAATCAAGGCGGGGAATCAGAGGCAGCGAATCAGACGCGGGGAATCAGAGGCGGGGATTCAGAGCTGGGGAATCAGAGGCGGGGAATCAGAGTTGGGGAATCAGAGGCAGGGAATCAGATATGGGGAATCAGAGGCGGGGAATCAGAGGCCGGGAATCAGATATGGGGAAACAGAGGTGGGGAATCCGAGGCGGGGAAACAGAGGCGGGGAATCAGATATGGGGAATCAGAGGTGGGGAATCAGAGGTGGGGACTTAGATATTGGGAAACAGAGGCGGGGAATCAGAGCTGGGGAATCAGAGGTGGGGAATCAGATTTGGGGAATCAGAGGTGGGGACTTAGATATTGGGAAACAGAGGCGGGGAATCAGCGGCGGGGAAACAGAGGCGGGGAATCAGATATGGGGAATCAGAGGTGGGGAATCAGAGGCAGGGAATCAGATGTGCGGAATCAGAGATGGGGAATCAGAGGCAGGGAATCAGAATCAGAAGCACGGAATCAGAGGCCGGGAATCAGAGGCCGGAATCAGATGCTGGGAATCAGAGGCCTGGAATCAGAGGCGGGGTATCAGATGTGCGGAATCAGAGATGGGGAATCAGAGGCAGGGAATCAGAAGCGGGGAATCAGAGGCCGGGAATCAGAGGCCGGGAATCAGATGCTGGGAATAAGAGGCCGGGAATCAGAGGAGGGGAATCAGAGTCCGGGAATCAGAGATGGGGATTCAGAGGCGGGGAATGTGATATGGAGAATCAGAGGCGGGGAATCAGAGGCGGGGAAACAGAGGTGGGGAATCAGATATGGGGAATCAGAGGTGGCGAATCAAAGGCGGTGAATCAGAGATGGGGAATCAGAGGCGGGGAATCAGAGGCAGGGAATCAGATGCGGGGAATCAGAGGCGGGGAATCAGAGCTGGCGAATCAGAGGCTGGGAATCAGAGGTGGGCAATCAGAGGCGGGAAATCAGATATGGGGAATCAGAGGCGGGGAATCAGAGGCGGGGAAACAGAGGCGGGGAATCAAATATAGGGAATCAGAGGCAGGGAATCAGACGCGGGGAATCAGAGGCGGGGATTCAGAGCTGGGGAATCAGAGGCGGGGAATCAGAGTTGGGGAATCAGAGGCAGGGAATCAGATATGGGGAATCAGAGGCGGGGAATCAGAGGCGGGCAAACAGAGGCGGGGAATCAGATATGGGGAATCAGAGGCGGGGAATCAGAGGCGGGGAAACAGAGGCGGGGAATCAAATATAGGGAATCAGAGGTGGGGAATCAGATATGGGGAATCAGAGGTGGGCAATCAGAGGCGGGGAATCAGAGGCAGGGAATCAGAGGCGGGGAATCAGAGGCAGGGAAACAGAGGCGGGGAATCAAATATAGGGAATCAGAGGTGGGGAATCAGAGGTTGTGAATCAGAGATGGGGAATCAAGGCGGGGAATCAGAGGCAGGGAATAAGACGCGGGGAATCAGAGGCGGGGATTCAGAGCTGGGGAATCAGAGGCGGGGAATCAGAGTTGGGGAATCAGATGTAGGGAATCAGAGGTGGTGAATCAGTGATGGGGAATCACAGGCGGGGAATCAGAGGCAGGGAATAGAACGCTGGGAATAAGAGGCAGGGAATCAGAGCTGGGGAATCAGAGGAGGGGATTCATAGTTGGGAATCAGAGGTGGGAATCAGATATGGGGAAACAGAGGCGGGGAATCAGAGGCGGTGAAACAGAGGCGGGGAATCAGATATGGGGAATCGGATGCAGGGAATCAGAGGCGGGGAATCAGAGCTGGGGAATCAGAGGCGGGGAATCAGAGTTGGGGCATCAGAGGTGGGGAAGTAGATATAGGGAAACAGAGGCGGGGAATCAGAGGCGGGGAAACAGAGGCGGGGAATCAGATATGGGGAATCAGAGGTGGGGAATCAGAGGCAGGGAATCAGATGTGCGGAATCAGAGATGGGGAATAAGAGGCAGGGAATCAGAATCAGAAGCGGGGAATCAGAGGCCGGGAATCAGAGGCCGGGAATCAGATGCTGGGAATAAGAGGCCGGGAATCAGAGGTGGGGAATCAGATATGGGGAATCAGAGGTGGCGAATCAAAGGCGGTGAATCAGAGATGGGGAATCAGAGGCGGGGAATCAGAGGCAGGGAATCAGATGCGGGGAATCAGAGGCGGGGAATCATGGCTGGCGAATCAGAGGCTGGGAATCAGAGGTGGGCAATCAGAGGCGGGGAATCAGATATGGGGAATCAGAGGCGGGGAATCAGAGGTGGGGAAACAGAGGCAGGGAATCAAATATAGGGAATCAGAGGTGGGGAATCAGAGGTTGTGAATCAGAGATGGGGAATCAAGGCGGGGAATCAGAGGCAGGGAATCAGACGCAGTGAATCAGAGGCGGGGATTCAGAGCTGGGGAATCAGAGGCGGGGAATCAGAGTTGGGGAATCAGAGGCAGGGAATCAGATATGGGGAATCAGAGGCGGGGAATCAGAGGCGGGGAAACAGAGGCGGGGAATCAGATGTGGGGAATCAGAGGTGGGGAATCAGGGGCAGGGAATCAGTGGCAGGGAATCAGAGGCGGGGAATCAGAGGCGGGGAATCAAAGGCAGGGAATCAGACACGGGGAATCAGAGGCGGGGAATCAGAGATGGGGAATCAGAGGCGGGGAATCAGAGGCAGGGAATCGGATGCCGGGAATCAGAGTCGGGGAATCAGAGCTGAGGAATCAGAGGCGGGGAATCAGAGGCGGGGAAACAGAGGCGGGGAATCAGATATGGGGAATCAGAGGTGGGGAATCCGAGGTTGGGAATCAGAGGCAGGGAATCAGAGGCGAAAAATCAGAGGCGGGGAATCAGAGGAAGGGAATCAGATGTGCGGAATCGGAGATGGGGAATCAGAGGCAGGGAATCAGAGGCGGGGAATCAGAGGCGGGGAATCAGAGGCCGGGAATCAGATATGGGGAAACAGAGGCGGGGAATCCGAGGCGGGGAAACAGAGGCGGGGAATCAGATATGGGGAATCAGAGGTGGGGAATCAGAGGTTGGGAATCAGAGGCAGGGAATCAGAGGCTTGGAATCAGATGCAGGGAATCAGATGCGGGGAATCAGAGGCGGGGAATCAGAGCTGGGGAATCAGAGGTGGGGAATCAGATTTGGGGAATCAGAGGCGGGGACTTAGATATTGGGAAACAGAGGCGGGGAATCAGAGGCGGGGAAACCCAGGTGGGGAATCAGATATGGGGAATCAGATGCAGGGAATCAGATGCGGGGAATCAGAGGCGGGGAATCAGAGCTGGGGAATCAGACGTGGGGAATCAGAGTTGGGGAATCAGAGTCGGGGACTTAGATATGGGGAAACAGAGGCGGGGAATCAGAGGCGGGGAAACAGACGCGGGGAATCAGAGGCGGGGATTCAGAGCTGGGGAATCAGAGGCGGGGAATCAGAGTTGGGGAATCAGAGGCGGGGAATCAGATATCGGGAATCAGAGGCGGGGAATCAGAGGCAGGGAAACAGAGGCAGGGAATCAGATATGGGGAATCAGAGGTGGGGTATCAGGGGCAGGGAATCAGTGGCAGGGAATCAGAGGCGGGGAATCAGAGGCGGGGAATCAGAGGCAGGGAATCAGACACGGGGAATCAGATATGGGGAAACAGAGGCGGGGAATCAGAGGCGGGCAAACAGAGGCGGGGAATTAGATATGGGGAATCAGAGGTGGGGAATCAGAGGTGGTGAATCAGAGATGGGGAATCACAGGCGGGGAATCAGAGGCAGGGAATAGAACGCGGGGAATCAGAGGCGGGGAATCAGAGCTGGGGAATCAGAGGCGGGGAATCATAGTTGGGAATCAGAGGCGGGGAATCAGATATGGGGAAACAGAGGCGGGGAATCAAAGGCGGGAAAACAGAGGCGGGGAATCAGATACGGGGAATCGGATGCAGGGAATCAGAGGCGGGGAACCAGAGCTGGGGAATCAGAGGCGGGGTATCAGAGTTGGGGCATCTGAGGTGGGGAATTAGATATGGGGAAACAGAGGCGGGGAATCAGAGGCGGTTAAACAGAGGCGAGGAATCAGATATGGGGTATCAGAGGTGGGGAATCAGAGGCAGGGAATCAGATGTGCGGAATCAGAGATGGGGAATCAGAGGCAGGGAATCAGAATCAGAAGCGGGGAATCAGAGGCCGGGAATCAGAGGCCGGGATTCAGATGCCGGGAATAAGAGGCCGGGAATCAGAGGTGGGGAATCAGAGTCCGGGAATCAGAGATGGGGATTCAGAGGCGGGGAATGATATATGGGGAATCAGAGGCGGGGAATCAGAGGCGGGGTAACAGAGGTGGGGAATCAGATATGGGGAATCAGAGGTGGCGAATCAAAGGCGGTGAATCAGATATGGGGAATCAGAGGCGGGGAATCAGAGGCAGGGAATCAAACACGGGGAATCAGAGGCGGGGAATCAGAGCTGGGGAATCAGAGGCGGGGAATCAGAGTTGGGGAATCAGAGGCGGGGAATCAGATATGGGGAAACAGGGGCGGGGAAGCAGAGGCAGGGAAACAGAGGCGGGGAATCAGATATGGGGAATCAGGGGTGGGGAATCAGAGGTTGGGAATCGGAGGCAGGGAATCAGAGGCGTGGAAACAGAGGCGGGGATTCAGATATGGGGAATCAGAGGTGGGGAATCAGGGGCGTGGAATCAGAGGCAGGGAATTAGATGTGGTGAATCAGAGATGGCGAATCAGAGGCAGGGAATCAGAATCAGAAGCAGGGTATCAGTGGCCGGGAATCAGAGGAAGGTAATCAGAGGCAGGGGATCAAACACGGGGAATCAGAGGCTGGGAATCAGAGCTGGGGAATCAGAGGCGGGGAATCAGAGCTGGGGAATCACAGGCGGGGAATCAGAGATGGGGAATCAGAGGCGGGGAATCAGAGGCAGGGAATCAGATGCAGGGAATCAGAGGCGGGGAATCATAGCTGGTGAATCAGAGGCGGGGAATCTGGGGAATCAGAGGTGGGGAATCAGAGGCAGGGAATCAGATGTGCGGAATCAGAGATGGGGAATCAGAGGCAGGGAATCAGAATCAGAAGCAGGGAATCAGAGGCCGGGAATCAGAGGCTGGAATCAGATGATGGGAATCAGAGGCCTGGAATCAGAGGCGGGGAATCAGAGGCAGGGAATCAGATGCGGGGAATCAGAGGTGGGGAATCAGAGCTGGGGAATCAGAGGCGGGGTATTAGAGTTGGGGAATCAGAGGCGGGGAATCAGATATGGGGAAACAGAGGTAGGGAATCAGAGGCGGGGAAACAGAGGCAGGGAATCAGATATGGGGAATCAGAGGCGGGGAATCAGAGGTGGGGAATCATAGGCAGGGAATCGGATGTGCGGAATCAGAGATGGGGAATCAGAGGCCGGGAATCAGAGGTGGTGAATCAGAGATGGGGAATCAGAGGCGGGGAATCAGAGGCAGGGTATCAGACGCGGGGAATCAGAGGTGGGCAATCAGAGGCGGGGAATCAGATATGGGGAATCAGAGGCGGGGAATCAGAGGCGGGGAAACAGAGGCGGGGAATCAGATATGGGGAATCAGAGGTGGGGCATCAGAGGTTGTGAATCACAGATGGGGATTCAGAGGCGGGGAATCAGAGGCAGGGAATCAGACGCGGGGAATCAGAGGCGGGGATTCAGAGCTGGGGAATCAGAAGCGGGGAATCAGAGTTGGGGAATCAGAGGCGGGGAATCAGATATGGGGAAGCAGAGGCAGGGAATCAGAGGCGGGGAATCAGAGGCAGGGAATCAGACGCGGGGAATCTGAGGCGGGGAATCATAGCTGGGGAATCAGAGGTGGGTAATCAGAGTTGGGGAATCAGAGGCAGGGAATTGGATGTGCGGAATCAGAGATGGGGAATCAGAGGTGGGGAATCAGAGGCGGTGAATCAGAGATGGGGAATCAGAGGCGGGGAATCAGAGGCAGGAAATCAGACACGGGGATTCAGAGGCTGGGAATCAGACGGGGGGAATCAAAGGCGGGGAATCAGAGCTGGGGAATCTGAGGCAGGGAATCAGAGTTGGGGATTCAGAGGCGGGCAATAAGATATGGGGAAACAGAGGCGGGGAATCAGAGGCGGGCAAACAGAGGCGGGGAATTAGATATGGGGAATCAGAGGTAGGGAATCAGAGGTGGTGAATCAGTGATGGGGAATCACAGGCGGGGAATCAGAGGCAGGGAATAGAACGCGGGGAATCAGAGGCAGGGAATCAGAGCTGGGGAATCAGAGGCGGGGAATCATAGTTGGGAATCAGAGGCGGGAATCAGATATGGGGAAACAGAGGCGGGGAATCAGAGGCGGGGAAACAGAGGCGGGGAATCAGATATGGGGAATCGGATGCAGGGAATCAGAGGCGGGGAATCAGAGCTGGGGAATCAGAGGCGGGGAATCAGAGTTGGGGCATCAGAGGTGGGGAATTAGATATAGGGAAACAGAGGCGGGGAATCAGAGGCGGGGAAACAGAGGCGGGGAATCAGATATGGGGAATCAGAGGTGGGGAATCAGAGGCAGGGAATCAGATGTGCGGAATCAGAGATGGGGAATCAGAGGCAGGGAATCAGAAGCGGGGAATCAGAGGCCGGGAATCAGAGGCCAGGAATCAGATGCTGGGAATAAGAGGCCGGGAATCAGAGGAGGGGAATCAGAGTCCGGGAATCAGAGATGGGGATTCAGAGGCGGGGAATGAGATATGGAGAATCAGAGGCGGGGAATCAGAGGCGGGGAAACAGAGGTGGGGAATCAGATATGGGGAATCAGAGGTAGCGAATCAAAGGCGGTGAATCAGAGATGGGGAATCAGAGACGGGGAATCAGAGGCAGGGAATCAGATGCGGGGAATCAGAGGCGGGGAATCAGAGCTGGCGAATCAGAGGCTGGGAATCAGAGGTGGGGAAACAGAGGTGGGGAATCAGATATGGGGAATCAGAGGTGGCGAATCAAAGGCGGTGAATCAGAGATGGGGAATCAGAGGCGGGGAATCAGAGGCAGGGAATCAGATGCGGGGAATCAGAGGCGGGGAATCAGAGCTGGCGAATCAGAGGCTGGGAATCAGAGGCGGGGAAACAGAGGTGGGGAATCAGATATGGGGAATCAGAGGTGGCGAATCAAAGGCGGTGAATCAGAGATGGGGAATCAGAGGCGGGGAATCAGATATGGGGAATCAGAGGTGGCGAATCAAAGGCGGTGAATCAGAGATGGGGAAACAGAGGTGGGGAATCAGATATGGGGAATCAGAGGTGGCGAATCAAAGGCGGTGAATCAGAGATGGGGAATCAGAGGCGGGGAATCAGAGGCAGGGAATCAGACGCGGGGAATCAGAGGCGGGGATTCAGAGCTGGGGAATCAGAGGCGGGGAATCAGAGTTGGGGAATCAGAGGCAGGGAATCAGATATGGGGAATCAGAGGCGGGGAATCAGAGGCCGGGAATCAGATATGGGGAAACAGAGGCGGGGAATCAAATATAGGGAATCAGAGGTGGGGAATCAGAGGTTGTGAATCAGAGATGGGGAATCAAGGCGGGGAATCAGAGGCAGGGAATCAGACGCGGGGAATCAGAGGCGGGGATTCAGAGCTGGGGAATCAGAGGCGGGGAATCAGAGTTGGGGAATCAGAGGCAGGGAATCAGATATGGGGAATCAGAGGCGGGGAATCAGAGGCGGGGAATCAGAGGCGGGGAAACAGAGGCGGGGAATCAAATATAGGGAATCAGAGGTGGGGAATCAGATATGGGGAATCAGAGGCGGGCAATCAGAGGCGGGGAATCAGATATGGGGAATCAGAGGCGGGGAATCAGAGGCGGGGAAACAGAGGTGGGGAATCAAATATTGGGAATCAGAGGTGGGGAATCAGATATGGGGAATCAGAGGTGGGCAATCAGAGGCGGGGAATCAGAGGCAGGGAATCAGAGGCGGGGAATCAGAGGCAGGGAAACAGAGGCGGGGAATCAAATATAGGGAATCAGAGGTGGGGAATCAGAGGTTGTGAATCAGAGATGGGGAATCAAGGCGGGGAATCAGAGGCAGGGAATCAGACGCGGGGAATCAGAGGCGGGGATTCAGAGCTGGGGAATCAGAGGCGGGGAATCAGAGTTGGGGAATCAGAGGCAGGGAATCAGATATGGGGAATCAGAGGCGGGGAATCAGAGGCCGGGAATCAGATATGGGGATTCAGAGGCGGGGAATGTGATCTGGAGAATCAGAGGCGGGGAATCAGAGGCGGGGAAACAGAGGAGGGGAATCAGATATGGGGAATCAGAGGTGGCGAATCAAAGGCGGTGAATCAGAGATGGGGAATCAGAGGCGGGGAATCAGAGGCAGGGAATCAGATGCGGGGAATCAGAGGCGGGGAATCAGAGCTGGCGAATCAGAGGCTGGGAATCAGAGGTGGGCAATCAGAGGCGGGGAATCAGATATGGGGAATCAGAGGCGGGGAATCAGAGGCGGGGAATCAAATATAGGGAATCAGAGGTGGGGAATCAGAGGTTGTGAATCAGAGATGGGGAATCAAGGCGGGGAATCAGAGGCAGGGAATCAGACGCGGGGAATCAGAGGCGGGGATTCAGAGCTGGGGAATCAGAGGCGGGGAATCAGAGTTGGGGAATCAGAGGCAGGGAATCAGATATGGGGAATCAGAGGCGGGGAATCAGAGGCCGGGAATCAGATATGGGGAAACAGAGGCGGGGAATCCGAGGCGGGGAAACAGAGGCGGGGAATCAGATATGGGGAATCAGAGGTGGGGAATCAGAGGTTGGGAATCAGAGGCAGGGAATCAGAGGATTGGAATCAGATGCAGGGTATCAGATGCGGGGAATCAGAGGCGGGGAATCAGAGCTGGGGAATCAGAGGTGGGGAATCAGATTTGGGGAATCAGATGTGGGGACTTAGATATTGGGAAACAGAGGCGGCAATCAGAGGCGGGGAAACAGAGGCGGGGAATCAGATATGGGGAATCAGAGGTGGGGAATCAGAGGCAGGGAATCAGATGTGCGGAATCAGAGATGGGGAATCAGAGGCAGGGAATCAGAATCAGAAGCAGGGAATCAGAGTCCGGGAATCAGAGGCCGGAATCAGATGCTGGGAATCAGAGGCCTGGAATCAGAGGCGGGGAATCAGAGGCAGGGAATCAGATGCGGGGAATCAGAGGCGGGGAATCAGAGCTGGGGAATCAGAGGCGGGGTATTAGAGTTGGGGAATCAGAGGCGGGGAATCAGATATGGGGAAACAGAGGTGGGGAATCAGAGGCGGGGAAACAGAGGCAGGGAATCAGATATGGGGAATCAGAGGTGGGGCATCAGAGGTCGTGAATCACAGATGGGGAATCAGAGGCGGGGAATCAGAGGCAGGGAATCAGACGCGGGGAATCTGAGGCGGGGAATCAGAGCTGGGGAATCAGAGGTGGGGAATCAGAGTTGGGGAATCAGAGGCAGGGAATTGGATGTGCGGAATCAGAGAGAGGGAATCAGAGGTGGGGAATCAGAGGCGGTGAATCAGAGATGGGGAATCAGAGGCGGGGAATCAGAGGCAGGAAATCAGACGCGGGGATTCAGAGGCTGGGAATCAGACAGGGGGAATCAAAGGCGGGGAATCAGAGCTGGGGAATCTGAGGCAGGGAATCAGAGTTGGGGATTCAGAGGCGGGGAATCAGATATGGGTAAACAGAGGCGGGGAATCAGAGGCGGGCAAACAGAGGCGGGGAATTAGATATGGGGAATCAGAGGTAGGGAATCAGAGGTGGTGAATCAGTGATGGGGAATCAGAGGCGGGGAATCAGAGTTGGGGAATCAGAGGCAGGGAATCAGATATGGGGAATCAGAGGCGGGGAATCAGAGGCCGGGAATCAGATATGGGGAAACAGAGGCGGGGAATCAAATATAGGGAATCAGAGGTGGGGAATCAGAGGCGGGGAAACAGAGGTGGGGAATCAGATATGGGGAATCAGAGGTGGCGAATCAAAGGCGGTGAATCAGAGATGGGGAATCAGAGGCGGGGAATCAGAGGCAGGGAATCAGATGCGGGGAATCAGAGGCGGGGAATCAGAGCTGGCGAATCAGAGGCTGGGAATCAGAGGCGGGGAAACAGAGGTGGGGAATCAGATATGGGGAATCAGAGGTGGCGAATCAAAGGCGGTGAATCAGAGATGGGGAATCAGAGGCGGGGAATCAGAGGCAGGGAATCAGATGCGGGGAATCAGAGGTGGGGAATCAGAGCTGGCGAATCAGAGGCTGGGAATCAGAGGCGGGGAAACAGAGGTGGGGAATCAGATATGGGGAATCAGAGGTGGCGAATCAAAGGCGGTGAATCAGAGATGGGGAATCAGAGGCGGGGAATCAGATATGGGGAATCAGAGGTGGCGAATCAAAGGCGGTGAATCAGAGATGGGGAAACAGAGGTGGGGAATCAGATATGGGGAATCAGAGGTGGCGAATCAAAGGCGGTGAATCAGAGATGGGGAATCAGAGGCGGGGAATCAGAGGCAGGGAATCAGACGCGGGGAATCAGAGGCGGGGATTCAGAGCTGGGGAATCAGAGGCGGGGAATCAGAGTTGGGGAATCAGAGGCAGGGAATCAGATATGGGGAATCAGAGGCGGGGAATCAGAGGCCGGGAATCAGATATGGGGAAACAGAGGCGGGGAATCAAATATAGGGAATCAGAGTTGGGGAATCAGAGGTTGTGAATCAGAGATGGGGAATCAAGGCGGGGAATCAGAGGCAGGGAATCAGACGCGGGGAATCAGAGGCGGGGATTCAGAGCTGGGGAATCAGAGGCGGGGAATCAGAGTTGGGGAATCAGAGGCAGGGAATCAGATATGGGGAATCAGAGGCGGGGAATCAGAGGCGGGGAATCAGAGGCGGGGAAACAGAGGCGGGGAATCAAATATAGGGAATCAGAGGTGGGGAATCAGATATGGGGAATCAGAGGCGGGCAATCAGAGGCGGCGAATCAGATATGGGGAATCAGAGGCGGGGAATCAGAGGCGGGGAAACAGAGGCGGGGAATCAAATATTGGGAATCAGAGGTGGGGAATCAGATATGGGGAATCAGAGGTGGGCAATCAGAGGCGGGGAATCAGAGGCAGGGAATCAGAGGCGGGGAATCAGAGGCAGGGAAACAGAGGCGGGGAATCAAATATAGGGAATCAGAGGTGGGGAATCAGAGGTTGTGAATCAGAGATGGGGAATCAAGGCGGGGAATCAGAGGCAGGGAATCAGACGCGGGGAATCAGAGGCGGGGATTCAGAGCTGGGGAATCAGAGGCGGGGAATCAGAGTTGGGGAATCAGAGGCAGGGAATCAGATATGGGGAATCAGAGGCGGGGAATCAGAGGCCGGGAATCAGATATGGGGATTCAGAGGCGGGGAATGTGATATGGAGAATCAGAGGCGGGGAATCAGAGGCGGGGAAACAGAGGAGGGGAATCAGATATGTGGAATCAGAGGTGGCGAATCAAAGGCGGTGAATCAGAGATGGGGAATCAGAGGCGGGGAATCAGAGGCAGGGAATCAGATGCGGGGAATCAGAGGCGGGGAATCAGAGCTTGCGAATCAGAGGCTGGGAATCAGAGGTGGGCAATCAGAGGCGGGTAATCAGATATGGGGAATCAGAGGCGGGGAATCAGAGGCGGGGAAACAGAGGCGGGGAATGAAATATAGGGAATCAGAGGTGGGGAATCAGAGGTTGTGAATCAGAGATGGGGAATCAAGGCGGGGAATCAGAGGCAGGGAATCAGACGCGGGGAATCAGAGGCGGGGATTCAGAGCTGGGGAATCAGAGGCGGGGAATCAGAGTTGGGGAATCAGAGGCAGGGAATCAGATATGGGGAATCAGAGGCGGGGAATCAGAGGCCGGGAATCAGATATGGGGAAACAGAGGCGGGGAATCCGAGGCGGGGAAACAGAGGCGGGGAATCAGATATGGGGAATCAGAGGTGGGGAATCAGAGGTTGGGAATCAGAGGCAGGGAATCAGAGGCTTGGAATCAGATGCAGGGTATCAGATGCGGGGAATCAGAGGCGGGGAATCAGAGCTGGGGAATCAGAGGTGGGGAATCAGATTTGGGGAATCAGATGTGGGGACTTAGATATTGGGAAACAGAGGCGGGGAATCAGAGACGGGGAAACAGAGGCGGGGAATCAGATATGGGGAATCAGAGGTGGGGAATCAGAGGCAGGGAATCAGATGTGCGGAATCAGAGATGGGGAATCAGAGGCAGGGAATCAGAATCAGAAGCAGGGAATCAGAGGCCGGGAATCAGAGGCCGGAATCAGATGCTGGGAATCAGAGGCCTGGAATCAGAGGCGGGGAATCAGAGGCAGGGAATCAGATGCGGGGAATCAGAGGCGGGGAATCAGAGCTGGGGAATCAGAGGCGGGGTATTAGAGTTGGGGAATCAGAGGCGGGGAATCAGATATGGGGAAACAGAGGTGGGGAATCAGAGGCGGGGAAACAGAGGCAGGGAATCAGATATGGGGAATCAGAGGTGGGGCATCAGAGGTCGTGAATCACAGATGGGGAATCAGAGGCGGGGAATCAGAGGCAGGGAATCAGACGCGGGGAATCTGAGGCGGGGAATCAGAGCTGGGGAATCAGAGGTGGGGAATCAGAGTTGGGGAATCAGAGGCAGGGAATTGGATGTGCGGAATCAGAGAGAGGGAATCAGAGGTGGGGAATCAGAGGCTGTGAATCAGAGATGGGGAATCAGAGGCGGGGAATCAGAGGCAGGAAATCAAACGCGGGGATTCAGAGGCTGGGAATCAGATGGGGGGAATCAAAGGCGGGGAATCAGAGCTGGGGAATCTGAGGCAGGGAATCAGAGTTGGGGATTCAGAGGCGGGGAATCAGATATGGGTAAACAGAGGCGGGGAATCAGAGGCGGGCAAACAGAGGCGGGGAATTAGATATGGGGAATCAGAGGTAGGGAATCAGAGGTGGTGAATCAGTGATGGGGAATCACAGGCGGGGAATCAGAGGCAGGGAATAGAACGCGGGGAATCAGAGGCAGGGAATCAGAGCTGGGGAATCAGAGGAGGGGATTCATAGTTGGGAATCAGAGGCGGGAATCAGATATGGGGAAACAGAGGCGGGGAATCAGAGGTGGTGAAACAGAGGCGGGGAATCAGATATGGGGAATCGGATGCAGGGAATCAGAGGCGGGGAATCAGAGCTGGGGAATCAGAGGCGGGGAATCAGAGTTGGGGCATCAGAGTTGGGGAATTAGATATAGGGAAACAGAGGCGGGGAATCAGAGGCGGGGAAACAGAGGCGGGGAATCAGATATGGGGAATCAGAGGTGGGGAATCAGAGGCAGGGAATCAGATGTGCGGAATCAGAGATGGGGAATAAGAGGCAGGGAATCAGAATCAGAAGCGGGGAATCAGAGGCCGGGAATCAGAGGCCGGGAATCAGATGCTGGGAATAAGAGGCCGGGAATCAGAGGTGGGGAATCAGATATGGGGAATCAGAGGTGGCGAATCAAAGGCGGTGAATCAGAGATGGGGAATCAGAGGCGGGGAATCAGAGGCAGGGAATCCGATGCGGGGAATCAGAGGCGGGGAATCAGAGCTGGCGAATCAGAGGCTGGGAATCAGAGGTGGGCAATCAGAGGCGGGGAATCAGATATGGGGAATCAGAGGCGGGGAATCAGAGGCGGGGAAACAGAGGCGGGGAATCAAATATAGGGAATCAGAGGTGGGGAATCAGAGGTTGTGAATCAGAGATGGGGAATCAAGGCGGGGAATCAGAGGCAGGGAATCAGACGCGGTGAATCAGAGGCGGGGATTCAGAGCTGGGGAATCAGAGGCGGGGAATCAGAGTTGGGGAATCAGAGGCAGGGAATCAGATATGGGGAATCAGAGGCGGGGAATCAGAGGCGGGGAAACAGAGGCGGGGAATCAGATGTGGGGAATCAGAGGTGGGGAATCAGGGGCAGGGAATCAGTGGCAGGGAATCAGAGGCGGGGAATCAGAGGCGGCGAATCAAAGGCAGGGAATCAGACACGGGGAATCAGAGGCGGGGAATCAGAGATGGGGAATCAGAGGCGGGGAATCAGAGGCAGGGAATCGGATGCCGGGAATCAGAGTCGGGGAATCAGAGCTGGGGAATCAGAGGCTGGGAATCAGAGTTGGGGAATCAGAGGCGGGGAATCAGATATGGGGAAATAGAGGCGGGGAATCAGATATGGGGAATCAGAGGTGTGGAACCAGAGGTTGGGAATCAGAGGCAGGGAATCAGAGTCGGGGAAACAGAGGCGGGGAATCAGATATGGGGAATCAGAGGTGGCGAATCAAATGCGGTGAAACAGAGATGGGGAATCAGGGCAGGGAATCAGAGGCAGGGAATCAAACACGGGGAATCAGAGCTGGGGAATCAGAGGCGGGGAATCAGAGTTGGGAATCAGAGGCGGGGAATCAGAGGCGGGGAAACAGAGGCGGGGAATCAGATATGGGGAATCAGAGGTGGGGAATCCGAGGTTGGGAATCAGAGGCAGGGAATCAGAGGCGAAAAATCAGAGGCGGGGAATCAGAGGAAGGGAATCAGATGTGCGGAATCGGAGATGGGGAATCAGAGGCAGGGAATCAGAGGCGGGGAATCAGAGGCGGGGAATCAGAGGCCGGGAATCAGATATGGGGAAACAGAGGCGGGGAATCCGAGGCGGGGAAACAGAGGCGGGGAATCAGATATGGGGAATCAGAGGTGGGGAATCAGAGGTTGGGAATCAGAGGCAGGGAATCAGAGGCTTGGAATCAGATGCAGGGAATCAGATGCGGGGAATCAGAGGCGGGGAATCAGAGCTGGGGAATCAGAGGTGGGGAATCAGATTTGGGGAATCAGAGGCGGGGACTTAGATATTGGGAAACAGAGGCGGGGAATCAGAGGCGGGGAAACCCAGGTGGGGAATCAGATATGGGGAATCAGAGGTGGGGAATCAGAGGCAAGGAATCAGATGTGCGGAATCAGAGATGGGGAATCAGAGGCAGGGAATCAGAATCAGAAGCAGGGAATCAGAGGCCGGGAATCAAAGGCCGGAATCAGATGCTGGGAATCAGAGGCCTGGAATCAGAGGCGGGGAATCAGAGGCAGGGAATCAGATGCGGGGAATCAGAGGCGGGGAATCAGAGCTGGGGAATCAGAGGCGGGGATTCAGAGTTGGGGAATCAGAGGCGGGGAATCAGAGGCGGGGAAACAGAGGCGGGGAATCAGATATGGGGAATCAGAGGTGGGGAATCAGAGGTTGGGAATCAGAAGCAGGGAATCAGAGGCGGGGAATCAGAGGCGGGGAATCAGAGGCAGGGAATCCGATGTGCGGAATCGGAGATGGGGAATCAGAGGCAGGGAATCAGAGGCGGGGAATCAGAGGCGGAGAATCAGAGGCCGGGAATAAGATATGGGGAAACAGAGGCGGGGAATCCGAGGCGGGGAAACAGAGGCGGGGAATCAGATATGGGGAATCAGAGGTGGGGAATCAGAGGTTGGGAATCAGAGGCAGGGAATCAGAGGCTTGGAATCAGATGCAGGGTATCAGATGCGAGGAATCAGAGGCGGGGAATCAGAGCTGGGGAATCAGAGGTGGGGAATCAGATTTGGGGAATCAGATGTGGGGACTTAGATATTGGGAAACAGAGGCGGGGAATCAGAGGCGGGGAAACAGAGGCGGGGAATCAGATATGGGGAATCAGAGGTGGGGAATCAGAGGCAGGGAATCAGATGTGCCGAATCAGAGATGGGGAATCAGAGGCAGGGAATCAGAATCAGAAGCAGGGAATCAGAGGCCGGGAATCAGAGGCCGGAATCAGATGCTGGGAATCAGAGGCCTGGAATCAGAGGCGGGGAATCAGAGGCAGGGAATCAGATGCGGGGAATCAGAGGCGGGGATTCAGAGCTGGGGAATCAGAGGCGGGGTATTAGAGTTGGGGAATCAGAGGCGGGGAATCAGATATGGGGAAACAGAGGTGGGGAATCAGAGGCGGGGAAACAGAGGCAGGGAATCAGATATGGGGAATCAGAGGTGGGGCATCAGAGGTCGTGAATCACAGATGGGGAATCAGAGGCGGGGAATCAGATGCAGGGAATCAGATGCGGGGAATCAGAGGCGGGGAATCAGAGCTGGGGAATCAGAGGTGGGGAATCAGATTTGGGGAATCAGAGGCGGGGACTTAGATATTGGGAAACAGAGGCGGGGAATCAGAGGCGGGGAAACCCAGGTGGGGAATCAGATATGGGGAATCAGAGGTGGGGAATCAGAGGCAAGGAATCAGATGTGCGGAATCAGAGATGGGGAATCAGAGGCAGGGAATCAGAATCAGAAGCAGGGAATCAGAGGCCGGGAATCAAAGGCCGGAATCAGATGCTGGGAATCAGAGGCCTGGAATCAGAGGCGGGGAATCAGAGGCAGGGAATCAGATGCGGGGAATCAGAGGCGGGGAATCAGAGCTGGGGAATCAGAGGCGGGGATTCAGAGTTGGGGAATCAGAGGCGGGGAATCAGAGGCGGGGAAACAGAGGCGGGGAATCAGATATGGGGAATCAGAGGTGGGGAATCAGAGGTTGGGAATCAGAAGCAGGGAATCAGAGGCGGGGAATCAGAGGCGGGGAATCAGAGGCAGGGAATCCGATGTGCGGAATCGGAGATGGGGAATCAGAGGCAGGGAATCAGAGGCGGGGAATCAGAGGCGGAGAATCAGAGGCCGGGAATAAGATATGGGGAAACAGAGGCGGGGAATCCGAGGCGGGGAAACAGAGGCGGGGAATCAGATATGGGGAATCAGAGGTGGGGAATCAGAGGTTGGGAATCAGAGGCAGGGAATCAGAGGCTTGGAATCAGATGCAGGGTATCAGATGCGAGGAATCAGAGGCGGGGAATCAGAGCTGGGGAATCAGAGGTGGGGAATCAGATTTGGGGAATCAGATGTGGGGACTTAGATATTGGGAAACAGAGGCGGGGAATCAGAGGCGGGGAAACAGAGGCGGGGAATCAGATATGGGGAATCAGAGGTGGGGAATCAGAGGCAGGGAATCAGATGTGCCGAATCAGAGATGGGGAATCAGAGGCAGGGAATCAGAATCAGAAGCAGGGAATCAGAGGCCGGGAATCAGAGGCCGGAATCAGATGCTGGGAATCAGAGGCCTGGAATCAGAGGCGGGGAATCAGAGGCAGGGAATCAGATGCGGGGAATCAGAGGCGGGGATTCAGAGCTGGGGAATCAGAGGCGGGGTATTAGAGTTGGGGAATCAGAGGCGGGGAATCAGATATGGGGAAACAGAGGTGGGGAATCAGAGGCGGGGAAACAGAGGCAGGGAATCAGATATGGGGAATCAGAGGTGGGGCATCAGAGGTCGTGAATCACAGATGGGGAATCAGAGGCGGGGAATCAGAGGCAGGGAATCAGACGCGGGGAATCTGAGGCGGGGAATCAGAGCTGGGGAATCAGAGGTGGGGAATCAGAGTTGGGGAATCAGAGGCAGGGAATTGGATGTGCGGAATCAGAGAGAGGGAATCAGAGGTGGGGAATCAGAGGCGGTGAATCAGAGATGGGGAATCAGAGGCGGGGAATCAGAGGCAGGAAATCAGACGCGGGGATTCAGAGGCTGGGAATCAGACGGGGGGAATCAAAGGCGGGGAATCAGAGCTGGGGAATCTGAGGCAGGGAATCAGAGTTGGGGATTCAGAGGCGGGGAATCAGATATGGGTAAACAGAGGCGGGGAATCAGAGGCGGGCAAACAGAGGCGGGGAATTAGATATGGGGAATCAGAGGTAGGGAATTAGAGGTGGTGAATCAGTGATGGGGAATCAGAGGCGGGGAATCAGAGTTGGGGAATCAGAGGCAGGGAATCAGATATGGGGAATCAGAGGCGGGGAATCAGAGGCCGGGAATCAGATATGGGGAAACAGAGGCGGGGAATCAAATATAGGGAATCAGAGGTGGGGAATCAGAGGCGGGGAAACAGAGGAGGGGAATCAGATATGGGGAATCAGAGGTGGCGAATCAAAGGCGGTGAATCAGAGATGGGGAATCAGAGGCGGGGAATCAGAGGCAGGGAATCAGATGCGGGGAATCAGAGGCGGGGAATCAGAGCTGGCGAATCAGAGGCTGGGAATCAGAGGTGGGCAATCAGAGGCGGGGAATCAGATATGGGGAATCAGAGGCGGGGAATCAGAAGCGGGGAAACAGAGGCGGGGAATCAAATATAGGGAATCAGAGGTGGGGAATCAGAGGTTGTGAATCAGAGATGGGGAATCAAGGCGGGGAATCAGAGGCAGGGAATCAGACGCGGGGAATCAGAGGCGGGGATTCAGAGCTGGGGAATCAGAGGCGGGGAATCAGAGTTGGGGAATCAGAGGCAGGGAATCAGATATGGGGAATCAGAGGCGGGGAATCAGAGGCCGGGAATCAGATATGGGGAAACAGAGGTGGGGAATCCGAGGCGGGGAAACAGAGGCGGGGAATCAGATATGGGGAATCAGAGGTGGGGAATCAGAGGTGGGGACTTAGATATTGGGAAAGAGAGGCGGGGAATCAGAGCTGGGGAATCAGAGGTGGGGAATCAGATTTGGGGAATCAGAGGTGGGGACTTAGATATTGGGAAACAGAGGCGGGGAATCAGCGGCGGGGAAACAGAGGCGGGGAATCAGATATGGGGAATCAGAGGTGGGGAATCAGAGGCAGGGAATCAGATGTGCGGAATCAGAGATGGGGAATCAGAGGCAGGGAATCAGAATCAGAAGCAGGGAATCAGAGGCCGGGAATCAGAGGCCGGAATCAGATGCTGGGAATCAGAGGCCTGGAATCAGAGGCGGGGAATCAGATGTGCGGAATCAGAGATGGGGAATCAGAGGCAGGGAATCAGAAGCGGGGAATCAGAGGCCGGGAATCAGAGGCCGGGAATCAGATGCTGGGAATAAGAGGCCGGGAATCAGAGGAGGGGAATCAGAGTCCGGGAATCAGAGATGGGGATTCAGAGGCGGGGAATGTGATATGGAGAATCAGAGGCGGGGAATCAGAGGCGGGGAAACAGAGGTGGGGAATCAGATATGGGGAATCAGAGGTGGCGAATCAAAGGCGGTGAATCAGAGATGGGGAATCAGAGGCGGGGAATCAGAGGCAGGGAATCAGATGCGGGGAATCAGAGGCGGGGAATCAGAGCTGGCGAATCAGAGGCTGGGAATCAGAGGTGGGCAATCAGAGGCGGGGAATCAGATATGGGGAATCAGAGGCGGGGAATCAGAGGCGGGGAAACAGAGGCGGGGAATCAAATATAGGGAATCAGAGGCAGGGAATCAGACGCGGGGAATCAGAGGCGGGGATTCAGAGCTGGGGAATCAGAGGCGGGGAATCAGAGTTGGGGAATCAGAGGCAGGGAATCAGATATGGGGAATCAGAGGCGGGGAATCAGAGGCCGGGAATCAGATATGGGGAAACAGAGGCGGGGAATCAAATATAGGGAATCAGAGGTGGGGAATCAGAGGCGGGGAAACAGAGGTGGGGAATCAGATATGGGGAATCAGAGGTGGCGAATCAAAGGCGGTGAATCAGAGATGGGGAATCAGAGGCGGGGAATCAGAGGCAGGGAATCAGATGCGGGGAATCAGAGGCGGGGAATCAGAGCTGGCGAATCAGAGGCTGGGAATCAGAGGCGGGGAAACAGAGGTGGGGAATCAGATATGGGGAATCAGAGGTGGCGAATCAAAGGCGGTGAATCAGAGATGGGGAATCAGAGGCGGGGAATCAGAGGCAGGGAATCAGATGCGGGGAATCAGAGGCGGGGAATCAGAGCTGGCGAATCAGAGGCTGGGAATCCGAGGCGGGGAAACAGAGGTGGGGAATCAGATATGGGGAATCAGAGGTGGCGAATCAAAGGCGGTGAATCAGAGATGGGGAATCAGAGGCGGGGAATCAGAGGCAGGGAATCAGACGCGGGGAATCAGAGGCGGGGATTCAGAGCTGGGGAATCAGAGGCGGGGAATCAGAGTTGGGGAATCAGAGGCAGGGAATCAGATATGGGGAATCAGAGGCGGGGAATCAGAGGCCGGGAATCAGATATGGGGAAACAGAGGCGGGGAATCAAATATAGGGAATCAGAGGTGGGGAATCAGAGGTTGTGAATCAGATATGGGGAATCAAGGCGGGGAATCAGAGGCAGGGAATCAGACGCGGGGAATCAGAGGCGGGGATTCAGAGCTGGGGAATCAGAGGTGGGGAATCAGAGTTGGGGAATCAGAGGCAGGGAATCAGATATGGGGAATCAGAGGCGGGTATCAGAGGCAGGGAATCAGAGGCGGGGAAACAGAGGCGGGGAATCAAATATAGGGAATCAGAGGTGGGGAATCAGATATGGGGAATCAGAGGCGGGCAAACAGAGGCGGGGAATCAGATATGGGGAATCAGAGGCGGGGAATCAGAGGCGGGGAAACAGAGGCGGGGAATCAAATATAGGGAATCAGAGGTGGGGAATCAGATATGGGGAATCAGAGGTGGGCAATCAGAGGCGGGGAATCAGAGGCAGGGAATCAGAGGCGGGGAATCAGAGGCAGGGAAACAGAGGCGGGGAATCAAATATAGGGAATCAGAGGTGGGGAATCAGAGGTTGTGAATCAGAGATGGGGAATCAAGGCGGGGAATCAGAGGCAGGGAATCAGACGCGGGGAATCAGAGGCGGGGATTCAGAGCTGGGGAATCAGAGGCGGGGAATCAGAGTTGGGGAATCAGAGGCAGGGAATCAGATATGGGGAATCAGAGGCGGGGAATCAGAGGCCGGGAATCAGATATGGGGATTCAGAGGCGGGGAATGTGATATGGAGAATCAGAGGCGGGGAATCAGAGGCGGGGAAACACAGGAGGGGAATCAGATATGGGGAATCAGAGGTGGCGAATCAAAGGCGGTGAATCAGAGATGGGGAATCAGAGGCGGGGAATCAGAGGCAGGGAATCAGATGCGGGGAATCAGAGGCGGGGAATCAGAGCTGGCGAATCAGAGGCTGGGAATCAGAGGTGGGCAATCAGAGGCGGGGAATCAGATATGGGGAATCAGAGGCGGGGAATCAGAAGCGGGGAAACAGAGGCGGGGAATCAAATATAGGGAATCAGAGGTGGGGAATCAGAGGTTGTGAATCAGAGATGGGGAATCAAGGCGGGGAATCAGAGGCAGGGAATCAGACGCGGGGAATCAGAGGCGGGGATTCAGAGCTGGGGAATCAGAGGCGGGGAATCAGAGTTGGGGAATCAGAGGCAGGGAATCAGATATGGGGAATCAGAGGCGGGGAATCAGAGGCCGGGAATCAGATATGGGGAAACAGAGGTGGGGAATCCGAGGCGGGGAAACAGAGGCGGGGAATCAGATATGGGGAATCAGAGGTGGGGAATCAGAGGTGGGGACTTAGATATTGGGAAACAGAGGCGGGGAATCAGAACTGGGGAATCAGAGGTGGGGAATCAGATTTGGGGAATCAGAGGTGGGGACTTAGATATTGGGAAACAGAGGCGGGGAATCAGCGGCGGGGAAACAGAGGCGGGGAATCAGATATGGGGAATCAGAGGTGGGGAATCAGAGGCAGGGAATCAGATGTGCGGAATCAGAGATGGGGAATCAGAGGCAGGGAATCAGAATCAGAAGCAGGGAATCAGAGGCCGGGAATCAGAGGCCGGAATCAGATGCTGGGAATCAGAGGCCTGGAATCAGAGGCGGGGAATCAGAGGCAGGGAATCAGATGCGGGGAATCAGAGGCGGGGTATTAGAGTTGGGGAATCAGAGGCGGGGAATCAGATATGGGGAAACAGAGGTGGGGAATCAGAGGCGGGGAAACAGAGGCAGGGAATCAGATATGGGGAATCAGAGGTGGGGCATCAGAGGTCGTGAATCACAGATGGGGAATCAGAGGCGGGGAATCAGAGGCAGGGAATCAGACGCGGGGAATCAGAGGCAGGGAATCAGACGCGGGGAATCTGAGGCGGGGAATCAGAGCTGGGGAATCAGAGGTGGGAAATCAGAGTTGGGGAATCAGAGGCAGGGAATCAGAGGCGGGGAATCAGAGGCAGGGAATCAGACGCGGGGAATCTGAGGCGGGGAATCAGAGCTGGGGTATCAGAGGTGGGGAATCAGAGTTGGGGAATCAGAGGCAGGGAATTGGATGTGCGGAATCAGAGAGAGGGAATCAGAGGTGGGGAATCAGAGGCGGTGAATCAGAGATGGGGAATCAGAGGCGGGGAATCAGAGGCAGGAAATCAGACGCGGGGATACAGAGGCTGGGAATCAGACGGGGGGAATCAAAGGCGGGGAATCAGAGCTGGGGAATCTGAGGCAGGGAATCAGAGTTGGGGATTCAGAGGCGGGGAATCAGATATGGGGAAACAGAGGCGGGGAATCAGAGGCGGGCAAACAGAGGCGGGGAATTAGATATGGGGAATCAGATGTAGGGAATCAGAGGTGGTGAATCAGTGATGGGGAATCACAGGCGGGGAATCAGAGGCAGGGAATAGAACGCTGGGAATAAGAGGCAGGGAATCAGAGCTGGGGAATCAGAGGAGGGGATTCATAGTTGGGAATCAGAGGTGGGAATCAGATATGGGGAAACAGAGGCGGGGAATCAGAGGCGGTGAAACAGAGGCGGGGAATCAGATATGGGGAATCGGATGCAGGGAATCAGAGGCGGGGAATCAGAGCTGGGGAATCAGAGGCGGGGAATCAGGTTGGGGCATCAGAGGTGGGGAAGTAGATATAGGGAAACAGAGGCGGGGAATCAGAGGCGGGGAAACAGAGGCGGGGAATCATATATGGGGAATCAGAGGTGGGGAATCAGAGGCAGGGAATCAGATGTGCGGAATCAGAGATGGGGAATAAGATGCAGGGAATCAGAATCAGAAGCGGGGAATCAGAGGCCGGGAATCAGAGGCCGGGAATCAGATGCTGGGAATAAGAGGCCGGGAATCAGAGGTGGGGAATCAGATATGGGGAATCAGAGGTGGGGAATCAGAGGTGGGGACTTAGATATTGGGAAACAGAGGCGGGGAATCAGAACTGGGGAATCAGAGGTGGGGAATCAGATTTGGGGAATCAGAGGTGGGGACTTAGATATTGGGAAACAGAGGCGGGGAATCAGCGGCGGGGAAACAGAGGCGGGGAATCAGATATGGGGAATCAGAGGTGGGGAATCAGAGGCAGGGAATCAGATGTGCGGAATCAGAGATGGGGAATCAGAGGCAGGGAATCAGAATCAGAAGCAGGGAATCAGAGGCCGGGAATCAGAGGCCGGAATCAGATGCTGGGAATCAGAGGCCTGGAATCAGAGGCGGGGAATCAGAGGCAGGGAATCAGATGCGGGGAATCAGAGGCGGGGTATTAGAGTTGGGGAATCAGAGGCGGGGAATCAGATATGGGGAAACAGAGGTGGGGAATCAGAGGCGGGGAAACAGAGGCAGGGAATCAGATATGGGGAATCAGAGGTGGGGCATCAGAGGTCGTGAATCACAGATGGGGAATCAGAGGCGGGGAATCAGAGGCAGGGAATCAGACGCGGGGAATCAGAGGCAGGGAATCAGACGCGGGGAATCTGAGGCGGGGAATCAGAGCTGGGGAATCAGAGGTGGGAAATCAGAGTTGGGGAATCAGAGGCAGGGAATCAGAGGCGGGGAATCAGAGGCAGGGAATCAGACGCGGGGAATCTGAGGCGGGGAATCAGAGCTGGGGTATCAGAGGTGGGGAATCAGAGTTGGGGAATCAGAGGCAGGGAATTGGATGTGCGGAATCAGAGAGAGGGAATCAGAGGTGGGGAATCAGAGGCGGTGAATCAGAGATGGGGAATCAGAGGCGGGGAATCAGAGGCAGGAAATCAGACGCGGGGATACAGAGGCTGGGAATCAGACGGGGGGAATCAAAGGCGGGGAATCAGAGCTGGGGAATCTGAGGCAGGGAATCAGAGTTGGGGATTCAGAGGCGGGGAATCAGATATGGGGAAACAGAGGCGGGGAATCAGAGGCGGGCAAACAGAGGCGGGGAATTAGATATGGGGAATCAGATGTAGGGAATCAGAGGTGGTGAATCAGTGATGGGGAATCACAGGCGGGGAATCAGAGGCAGGGAATAGAACGCTGGGAATAAGAGGCAGGGAATCAGAGCTGGGGAATCAGAGGAGGGGATTCATAGTTGGGAATCAGAGGTGGGAATCAGATATGGGGAAACAGAGGCGGGGAATCAGAGGCGGTGAAACAGAGGCGGGGAATCAGATATGGGGAATCGGATGCAGGGAATCAGAGGCGGGGAATCAGAGCTGGGGAATCAGAGGCGGGGAATCAGGTTGGGGCATCAGAGGTGGGGAAGTAGATATAGGGAAACAGAGGCGGGGAATCAGAGGCGGGGAAACAGAGGCGGGGAATCATATATGGGGAATCAGAGGTGGGGAATCAGAGGCAGGGAATCAGATGTGCGGAATCAGAGATGGGGAATAAGATGCAGGGAATCAGAATCAGAAGCGGGGAATCAGAGGCCGGGAATCAGAGGCCGGGAATCAGATGCTGGGAATAAGAGGCCGGGAATCAGAGGTGGGGAATCAGATATGGGGAATCAGAGGTGGCGAATCAAAGGCGGTGAATCAGAGATGGGGAATCAGAGGCGGGGAATCAGAGGCAGGGAATCAGATGCGGGGAATCAGAGGCGGGGAATCAGAGCTGGCGAATCAGAGGCTGGGAATCAGAGGTGGGCAATCAGAGGCGGGGAATCAGATATGGGGAATCAGAGGCGGGGAATCAGAGGTGGGGAAACAGAGGCAGGGAATCAAATATAGGGAATCAGAGGTGGGGAATCAGAGGTTGTGAATCAGAGATGGGGAATCAAGGCGGGGAATCAGAGGCAGGGAATCAGACGCAGTGAATCAGAGGCGGGGATTCAGAGTTGGGGAATCAGAGGCAGGGAATCAGATATGGGGAATCAGAGGCGGGGAATCAGAGGCGGGGAAACAGAGGCGGGGAATCAGATGTGGGGAATCAGAGGTGGGGAATCAGGGGCAGGGAATCAGTGGCAGGGAATCAGAGGCGGGGAATCAGAGGCGGGGAATCAAAGGCAGGGAATCAGACACGGGGAATCAGAGGCGGGGAATCAGAGGCGGGGAAACAGAGCTGGGGAATCAGAGGCGGGGAATCAGAGGCGGGGAAACAGAGGCGGGGAATCAGATATGGGGAATCAGAGGTGGGGAATCCGAGGTTGGGAATCAGAGGCAGGGAATCAGAGGCGAAAAATCAGAGGCGGGGAATCAGAGGAAGGGAATCAGATGTGCGGAATCGGAGATGGGGAATCAGAGGCAGGGAATCAGAGGCGGGGAATCAGAGGCGGGGAATCAGAGGCCGGGAATCAGATATGGGGAAACAGAGGCGGGGAATCCGAGGCGGGGAAACAGAGGCGGGGAATCAGATATGGGGAATCAGAGGTGGGGAATCAGAGGTTGGGAATCAGAGGCAGGGAATCAGAGGCTTGGAATCAGATGCAGGGAATCAGATGCGGGGAATCAGAGGCGGGGAATCAGAGCTGGGGAATCAGAGGTGGGGAATCAGATTTGGGGAATCAGAGGCGGGGACTTAGATATTGGGAAACAGAGGCGGGGAATCAGAGGCGGGGAAACCCAGGTGGGGAATCAGATA
Organism: Narcine bancroftii; assembly: GCF_036971445.1. Lineage (NCBI taxonomy): Eukaryota > Metazoa > Chordata > Chondrichthyes > Torpediniformes > Narcinidae > Narcine > Narcine bancroftii. Next base: position 104,721,761 of record NC_091474.1, on the reverse strand, counting down.
TGGGGAATCAGATGCAGGGAATCAGATGCGGGGAATCAGAGGCGGGGAATCAGAGCTGGGGAATCAGACGTGGGGAATCAGAGTTGGGGAATCAGAGTCGGGGACTTAGATATGGGGAAACAGAGGCGGGGAATCAGAGGCGGGGAAACAGACGCGGGGAATCAGAGGCGGGGATTCAGAGCTGGGGAATCAGAGGCGGGGAATCAGAGTTGGGGAATCAGAGGCGGGGAATCAGATATCGGGAATCAGAGGCGGGGAATCAGAGGCAGGGAAACAGAGGCAGGGAATCAGATATGGGGAATCAGAGGTGGGGTATCAGGGGCAGGGAATCAGTGGCAGGGAATCAGAGGCGGGGAATCAGAGGCGGGGAATCAGAGGCAGGGAATCAGACACGGGGAATCAGATATGGGGAAACAGAGGCGGGGAATCAGAGGCGGGCAAACAGAGGCGGGGAATTAGATATGGGGAATCAGAGGTGGGGAATCAGAGGTGGTGAATCAGAGATGGGGAATCACAGGCGGGGAATCAGAGGCAGGGAATAGAACGCGGGGAATCAGAGGCGGGGAATCAGAGCTGGGGAATCAGAGGCGGGGAATCATAGTTGGGAATCAGAGGCGGGGAATCAGATATGGGGAAACAGAGGCGGGGAATCAAAGGCGGGAAAACAGAGGCGGGGAATCAGATACGGGGAATCGGATGCAGGGAATCAGAGGCGGGGAACCAGAGCTGGGGAATCAGAGGCGGGGTATCAGAGTTGGGGCATCTGAGGTGGGGAATTAGATATGGGGAAACAGAGGCGGGGAATCAGAGGCGGTTAAACAGAGGCGAGGAATCAGATATGGGGAATCAGAGGTGGGGAATCAGAGGCAGGGAATCAGATGTGCGGAATCAGAGATGGGGAATCAGAGGCAGGGAATCAGAATCAGAAGCGGGGAATCAGAGGCCGGGAATCAGAGGCCGGGATTCAGATGCCGGGAATAAGAGGCCGGGAATCAGAGGTGGGGAATCAGAGTCCGGGAATCAGAGATGGGGATTCAGAGGCGGGGAATGATATATGGGGAATCAGAGGCGGGGAATCAGAGGCGGGGTAACAGAGGTGGGGAATCAGATATGGGGAATCAGAGGTGGCGAATCAAAGGCGGTGAATCAGATATGGGGAATCAGAGGCGGGGAATCAGAGGCAGGGAATCAAACACGGGGAATCAGAGGCGGGGAATCAGAGCTGGGGAATCAGAGGCGGGGAATCAGAGTTGGGGAATCAGAGGCGGGGAATCAGGTATGGGGAAACAGGGGCGGGGAAGCAGAGGCAGGGAAACAGAGGCGGGGAATCAGATATGGGGAATCAGGGGTGGGGAATCAGAGGTTGGGAATCAGAGGCAGGGAATCAGAGGCGTGGAAACAGAGGCGGGGATTCAGATATGGGGAATCAGAGGTGGGGAATCAGGGGCGTGGAATCAGAGGCAGGGAATTAGATGTGGTGAATCAGAGATGGGGAATCAGAGGCAGGGAATCAGAATCAGAAGCGGGGTATCAGTGGCCGGGAATCAGAGGAAGGTAATCAGAGGCAGGGGATCAAACACGGGGAATCAGAGGCTGGGAATCAGAGCTGGGGAATCAGAGGCGGGGAATCAGAGCTGGGGAATCACAGGCGGGGAATCAGAGATGGGGAATCAGAGGCGGGGAATCAGAGGCAGGGAATCAGATGCAGGGAATCAGAGGCGGGGAATCATAGCTGGCGAATCAGAGGCGGGGAATCTGGGGAATCAGAGGTGGGGAATCAGAGGCAGGGAATCAGATGTGCGGAATCAGAGATGGGGAATCAGAGGCAGGGAATCAGAATCAGAAGCAGGGAATCAGAGGCCGGGAATCAGAGGCTGGAATCAGATGATGGGAATCAGAGGCCTGGAATCAGAGGCGGGGAATCAGAGGCAGGGAATCAGATGCGGGGAATCAGAGGTGGGGAATCAGAGCTGGGGAATCAGAGGCGGGGTATTAGAGTTGGGGAATCAGAGGCGGGGAATCAGATATGGGGAAACAGAGGTAGGGAATCAGAGGCGGGGAAACAGAGGCAGGGAATCAGATATGGGGAATCAGAGGCGGGGAATCAGAGGTGGGGAATCATAGGCAGGGAATCGGATGTGCGGAATCAGAGATGGGGAATCAGAGGCCGGGAATCAGAGGTGGTGAATCAGAGATGGGGAATCAGAGGCGGGGAATCAGAGGCAGGGTATCAGACGCGGGGAATCAGAGGTGGGCAATCAGAGGCGGGGAATCAGATATGGGGAATCAGAGGCGGGGAATCAGAGGCGGGGAAACAGAGGCGGGGAATCAGATATGGGGAATCAGAGGTGGGGCATCAGAGGTTGTGAATCACAGATGGGGAATCAGAGGCGGGGAATCAGAGGCAGGGAATCAGACGCGGGGAATCAGAGGCGGGGATTCAGAGCTGGGGAATCAGAAGCGGGGAATCAGAGTTGGGGAATCAGAGGCGGGGAATCAGATATGGGGAAGCAGAGGCAGGGAATCAGAGGCGGGGAATCAGAGGCAGGGAATCAGACGCGGGGAATCTGAGGCGGGGAATCATAGCTGGGGAATCAGAGGTGGGGAATCAGAGTTGGGGAATCAGAGGCAGGGAATTGGATGTGCGGAATCAGAGATGGGGAATCAGAGGTGGGGAATCAGAGGCGGTGAATCAGAGATGGGGAATCAGAGGCGGGGAATCAGAGGCAGGAAATCAGACACGGGGATTCAGAGGCTGGGAATCAGACGGGGGGAATCAAAGGCGGGGAATCAGAGCTGGGGAATCTGAGGCAGGGAATCAGAGTTGGGGATTCAGAGGCGGGCAATCAGATATGGGGAAACAGAGGCGGGGAATCAGAGGCGGGCAAACAGAGGCGGGGAATTAGATATGGGGAATCAGAGGTAGGGAATCAGAGGTGGTGAATCAGTGATGGGGAATCACAGGCGGGGAATCAGAGGCAGGGAATAGAACGCGGGGAATCAGAGGCAGGGAATCAGAGCTGGGGAATCAGAGGCGGGGAATCATAGTTGGGAATCAGAGGCGGGAATCAGATATGGGGAAACAGAGGCGGGGAATCAGAGGCGGGGAAACAGAGGCGGGGAATCAGATATGGGGAATCGGATGCAGGGAATCAGAGGCGGGGAATCAGAGCTGGGGAATCAGAGGCGGGGAATCAGAGTTGGGGCATCAGAGGTGGGGAATTAGATATAGGGAAACAGAGGCGGGGAATCAGAGGCGGGGAAACAGAGGCGGGGAATCAGATATGGGGAATCAGAGGTGGGGAATCAGAGGCAGGGAATCAGATGTGCGGAATCAGAGATGGGGAATCAGAGGCAGGGAATCAGAAGCGGGGAATCAGAGGCCGGGAATCAGAGGCCGGGAATCAGATGCTGGGAATAAGAGGCCGGGAATCAGAGGAGGGGAATCAGAGTCCGGGAATCAGAGATGGGGATTCAGAGGCGGGGAATGAGATATGGAGAATCAGAGGCGGGGAATCAGAGGCGGGGAAACAGAGGTGGGGAATCAGATATGGGGAATCAGAGGTAGCGAATCAAAGGCGGTGAATCAGAGATGGGGAATCAGAGACGGGGAATCAGAGGCAGGGAATCAGATGCGGGGAATCAGAGGCGGGGAATCAGAGCTGGCGAATCAGAGGCTGGGAATCAGAGGTGGGGAAACAGAGGTGGGGAATCAGATATGGGGAATCAGAGGTGGCGAATCAAAGGCGGTGAATCAGAGATGGGGAATCAGAGGCGGGGAATCAGAGGCAGGGAATCAGATGCGGGGAATCAGAGGCATGGAATCAGAGCTGGCGAATCAGAGGCTGGGAATCAGAGGCGGGGAAACAGAGGTGGGGAATCAGATATGGGGAATCAGAGGTGGCGAATCAAAGGCGGTGAATCAGAGATGGGGAATCAGAGGCGGGGAATCAGATATGGGGAATCAGAGGTGGCGAATCAAAGGCGGTGAATCAGAGATGGGGAAACAGAGGTGGGGAATCAGATATGGGGAATCAGAGGTGGCGAATCAAAGGCGGTGAATCAGAGATGGGGAATCAGAGGCGGGGAATCAGAGGCAGGGAATCAGACGCGGGGAATCAGAGGCGGGGATTCAGAGCTGGGGAATCAGAGGCGGGGAATCAGAGTTGGGGAATCAGAGGCAGGGAATCAGATATGGGGAATCAGAGGCGGGGAATCAGAGGCCGGGAATCAGATATGGGGAAACAGAGGCGGGGAATCAAATATAGGGAATCAGAGGTGGGGAATCAGAGGTTGTGAATCAGAGATGGGGAATCAAGGCGGGGAATCAGAGGCAGGGAATCAGACGCGGGGAATCAGAGGCGGGGATTCAGAGCTGGGGAATCAGAGGCGGGGAATCAGAGTTGGGGAATCAGAGGCAGGGAATCAGATGTGCTGAATCAGAGATGGGGAATCAGAGGCAGGGAATCAGAATCAGAAGCGGGGAATCAGAGGCCGGGAATCAGAGGCCGGGATTCAGATGCCGGGAATAAGAGGCCAGGAATCAGAGGTGGGGAATCAGAGTCCGGGAATCAGAGATGGGGATTCAGAGGCGGGGAATGATATATGGGGAATCAGAGGCGGGGAATCAGAGGCGGGGTAACAGAGGTGGGGAATCAGATATGGGGAATCAGAGGTGGCGAATCAAAGGCGGTGAATCAGATATGGGGAATCAGAGGCGGGGAATCAGAGGCAGGGAATCAAACACGGGGAATCAGAGGCGGGGAATCAGAGCTGGGGAATCAGAGGCGGGGAATCAGAGTTGGGGAATCAGAGGCGGGGAATAAGATATGGGGAAACAGGGGCGGGGAAGCAGAGGCAGGGAAACAGAGGCGGGGAATCAGATATGGGGAATCAGGGGTGGGGAATCAGAGGTTGGGAATCAGAGGCAGGGAATCAGAGGCGTGGAAACAGAGGCGGGGATTCAGATATGGGGAATCAGAGGTGGGGAATCAGGGGCGTGGAATCAGAGGCAGGGAATTAGATGTGGTGAATCAGAGATGGGGAATCAGAGGCAGGGAATCAGAATCAGAAGCGGGGTATCAGTGGCCGGGAATCAGAGGAAGGTAATCAGAGGCAGGGGATCAAACACGGGGAATCAGAGGCTGGGAATCAGAGCTGGGGAATCAGAGGCGGGGAATCAGAGCTGGGGAATCACAGGCGGGGAATCAGAGATGGGGAATCAGAGGCGGGGAATCAGAGGCAGGGAATCAGATGCGGGGAATCAGAGGCGGGGAATCATAGCTGGCGAATCAGAGGCGGGGAATCTGGGGAATCAGAGGTGGGGAATCAGAGGCAGGGAATCAGATGTGCGGAATCAGAGATGGGGAATCAGAGGCAGGGAATCAGAATCAGAAGCAGGGAATCAGAGGCCGGGAATCAGAGGCTGGAATCAGATGATGGGAATCAGAGGCCTGGAATCAGAGGCGGGGAATCAGAGGCAGGGAATCAGATGCGGGGAATCAGAGGTGGGGAATCAGAGCTGGGGAATCAGAGGCGGGGTATTAGAGTTGGGGAATCAGAGGCGGGGAATCAGATATGGGGAAACAGAGGTAGGGAATCAGAGGTGGGGAAACAGAGGCAGGGAATCAGATATGGGGAATCAGAGGCGGGGAATCAGAGGTGGGGAATCATAGGCAGGGAATCGGATGTGCGGAATCAGAGATGGGGAATCAGAGGCCGGGAATCAGAGGTGGTGAATCAGAGATGGGGAATCAGAGGCGGGGAATCAGAGGCAGGGTATCAGACGCGGGGAATCAGAAGTGGGCAATCAGAGGCGGGGAATCAGATATGGGGAATCAGAGGCGGGGAATCAGAGGCGGGGAAACAGAGGCGGGGAATCAGAGGCGGGGAAACAGAGGCGGGGAATCAGATATGGGGAATCGGCTGCGGGGAATCAGAGGTGCGGAATCAGAGCTGGGGAATCAGAGGCGGGGAATCAGAGTTGGGGCATCAGAGGTGGGGAATTAGATATAGGGAAACAGAGGTGGTGAATCAGAGGCGGGGAAACAGAGGCGGGGAATCAGATATGGGGAATCAGAGGTGGGGAATCAGAGGCAGGGAATCAGATGTGCGGAATCAGAGATGGGGAATCAGAGGCAGGGAATCAGAATCAGAAGCGGGGAATCAGAGGCCGGGAATCAGAGGCCGGGAATCAGATGCTGGGAATAAGAGGCCGGGAATCAGAGGTGGGGAATCAGAGTCCGGGAATCAGAGATGGGGATTCAGAGGCGGGGAATGAGATATGGAGAATCAGAGGCGGGGAATCAGAGTTGGGGAATCAGAGGCAGGGAATCAGATATGGGGAATCAGAGGCGGGGAATCAGAGGCGGGGAAACAGAGGCGGGGAATCAGATATGGGGAATCAGAGGTGGGGAATCAGGGGCAGTGAATCAGTGGCAGGGAATCAGAGGCGGGGAATCAGAGGCGGGGAATCAGAGGCAGGGAATCAGACACGGGGAATCAGAGGCGGGGAATCAGATATGGGGAAATAGAGGCGGGGAATCAGATATGGGGAATCAGAGGTGTGGAATCAGAGGTTGGGAATCAGAGGAAGGGAATCAGAGTCGGGGAAACAGAGGCGGGGAATCAGATATGTGGAATCAGAGGTGGCGAATCAAAGGCGGTGAAACAGAGATGGGGAATCAGGGCAGGGAATCAGAGGAAGGGAATCAAACACGGGGAATCAGAGCTGGGGAATCAGAGGCGGGGAATCAGAGTTGGAAATCAGAGGCGGGGAATCAGAGGCGGGGAAACAGAGGCGGGGAATCAGATATGGGGAATCAGAGGTGGGGAATCAGAGGTTGGGAATCAGAGGCAGGGAATCAGAGGCGGGGAATCAGAGGCGGGGAATCAGAGGAAGGGAATCAGATGTGCGGAATCGGAGATGGGGAATCAGATGCAGGGAATCAGAGGCGGGGAATCAGAGGCGGGGAATCAGAGGCCGGGAATCAGATATGGGGAAACTGAGGCGGGGAATCCGAGGCGGGGAAACAGAGGCGGGGAATCAGATATGGGGAATCAGAGGTGGGGAATCAGAGGCAGGGAATCAGAGGCAGGGAATCAGAGGCTTGGAATCAGATGCAGGGAATCAGATGCGGGGAATCAGAGGCGGGGAATCAGAGCTGGGGAATCAGAGGTGGGGAATCAGATTTGGGGAATCAGAGGTGGGGACTTAGATATTGGGAAACAGAGGCGGGGAATCAGAGGCGGGGAAACAGAGGCGGGGAATCAGATATGGGGAATCAGAGGTGGGGAATCAGAGGCAGGGAATCAGATATGGGGAATCAGAGGCGGGGAATTAGAGCAGGGGAATCACAGGCGGGGAATCAGAGTTGGGGAATCAGAGGCGGGGAATCAGATATGGGGAAACAGAGTCGGGGAATCAGAGGCGGTGAAACAGAGGCGGGGAATCAGATATGGGGAATCAGAGGTGGGGATTCAGAGGTTGGGAATCAGAGGCCTGGAATCAGAGGCGGGGAATCAGAGGCAGGGAATCAGATGCGGGGAATCAGAGGAGGGGAATCAGAGCTGGGGAATCAGAGGCGGGGTATTAGAGTTGGGGAATCAGAGGCGGGGAATCAGACGCGGGGAATCAGAGGGGGGGAATTATAGCTGGCGAATCAGAGGCGGGGAATCAGAGGTGGGCAATCAGAGGCCGGGAATCAGAGGTGGTGCATCAGAGATGGGGAATCAGAGGCGGGGAATCAGTGGCAGGGAATCAGATATGGGGAATCAGAGGCGTGGATTCAGAGGCAGGGAATCAGAGATGGGGAATCAGAGGCGGTGAATCAGAGATGGGGAATCAGAGGCGGGGAATCAGAGGCGGGGAATCAGTGGCAGGGTATCAGATATGGGGAATCAGAGGCGTGGATTCAGAGGCGGGGAATCAGAGATGGGGAATCATAGGCAGGGAATCAGAGGCGGGGAATCAGATATGGGGAATCAGAGGCTGGGATTCAGAGGCGGGGAATCAGAGGCAGGGAATCAGACGCGGGGAATCAGAGGTGGGGAATCAGAGATGGGGAATCAGAGGCGGGGAATCAGAGGCAGGGAATCAGACGCGGGGAATCTGAGGCGGGGAATCAGAGCTGGGGAATCAGAGGTGGGGAATCAGAGTTGGGGAATCAGAGGCAGGGAATCGGATGTGCGGAATCAGAGATGGGGAATCAGATGTGGGGAATCAGAGGAATCAGAGATGGTGAATCAGAGGCGGGGAATCAGAGGCAGGAAATCAGACACGGGGATTCAGAGGCTGGGAATCAGACGGGGGGAATCAAAGGCGGGGAATCAGAGCTGGGGAATCAGAGGCAGGGAATCAGAGTTGGGGATTCAGAGACGGGGAATCAGATATGGGGAAACAGAGGCGGGGTATCAGAGGCGGGCAAACAGAGGCGGGGAATTAGATATGGGGAATCAGAGGTGGGGAATCAGAGGTGGTGAATCAGTGATGGGGAATCACAGGCGGGGAATCAGAGGCAGGGAATAGAACGCAGGGAATCAGACGCAGGGAATCAGAGCTGGGGAATCAGAGGCGGGGAATCATAGTTGGGAATCAGAGGCGGGGAATCATATATGGGGAAACAGAGGCGGGGAATCAGAGGCGGGGAAACAGAGGCGGGGAATCAGATATGGGGAATCGGATGCGGGGAATCAGAGGCGGGGAATCAGAGCTGGGGAATCAGAGGCGGGGAATCAGAGTTGGGGCATCAGAGGTGGGGAATTAGATATAGGGAAACAGAGGTGGGGAATCAGAGGCGGGGAAACAGAGGCGGGGAATCAGATATGGGGAATCAGAGGTGGGGAATCAGAGGCAGGGAATCAGATGTGCAGAATCAGAGATGGGGAATCAGAGGCAGGGAATCAGTATCAGAAGCGGGGAATCAGAGTCCGGGAATCAGAGGCCGGGAATCAGATGCTGGGAATAAGAGGCCGGGAATCAGAGGTGGGGAATCAGAGTCCGGGAATCAGAGATGGGGATTCAGAGGCGGGGAATGAGATATGGAGAATCAGAGGCGGGGAATCAGAGGCCGGGAAACAGAGGTGGGGAATCAGATATGGGGAATCAGAGGTGGCGAATCAAAGGCGGTGAATTAGAGATGGGGAATCAGAGGCGGGGAATCAGAGGCAGGGAATCAGATGCGGGGAATCAGAGGCGGGGAATCAGAGCTGGCGAATCAGAGGCGGGGAATCAGAGGTGGGCAATCAGAGGCGGGGAATCAGATATGGGGAATCAGAGGCGGGGAATCAGAGGCGGGGAAACAGAGGCGGGGAATCAAATATAGGGAATCAGAGGTGGGGAATCAGAGGTTGTGAATCAGAGATGGGGAATCAAGGCGGTGAATCAGAGGCAGGGAATCAGACACGGGGAATCAGAGGCGGGGATTCAGAGCTGGGGAATCAGAGGAGGGGAATCAGAGTTGGGGAATCAGAGGCAGGGAATCAGATATGGGGAATCAGAGGCGGGGAATCAGAGGCGGGGAAACAGAGGCGGGGAATCAGATATGGGGAATCAGAGGTGGGGAATCAGGGGCAGGGAATCAGTGGCAGGGAATCAGAGGCGGGGAATCAGAGGCGGGGAATCAGAGGCAGGGAATCAGACACGGGGAATCAGAGGCGGGGAATCAGAGATGGGGAATCAGAGGCGGGGTATCAGAGGCAGGGAATCGGACGCCGGGAATCAGAGTCGGGGAATCAGAGCTGGGGAATCAGAGGCGGGGAATCAGAGTTGGGGAATCAGAGGCGGGGAATCAGATATGGGGAAATAGAGGCGGGGAATCAGATATGGGGAATCAGAGGTGTGGAATCAGAGGTTGGGAATCAGAGGAAGGGAATCAGAGTCGGGGAAACAGAGGCGGGGAATCAGATATGTGGAATCAGAGGTGGCGAATCAAAGGCGGTGAAACAGAGATGGGGAATCAGGGCAGGGAATCAGAGGCAGGGAATCAAACACGGGGAATCAGAGCTGGGGAATCAGAGGCGGGGAATCAGAGTTGGGAATCAGAGGCGGGGAATCAGAGGCGGGGAAACAGAGGCGGGGAATCAGATATGGGGAATCAGAGGTGGGGAATCAGAGGTTGGGAATCAGAGGCAGGGAATCAGAGGCGGGGAATCAGAGGCGGGGAATCAGAGGAAGGGAATCAGATGTGCGGAATCGGAGATGGGGAATCAGATGCAGGGAATCAGAGGCGGGGAATCAGATATGGGGAATCAGAGGCCGGGATTCAGAGGCGGGGAATCAGAGGCAGGGAATCAGACGCGGGGAATCAGAGGTGGGGAATCAGAGATGGGGAATCAGAGGCGGGGAATCAGAGGCAGGGAATCAGACGCGGGGAATCTGAGGCGGGGAATCAGAGCTGGGGAATCAGAGGTGGGGAATCAGAGTTGGGGAATCAGAGGCAGGGAATCGGATGTGCGGAATCAGAGATGGGGAATCAGATGTGGGGAATCAGAGGAATCATAGATGGTGAATCAGAGGCGGGGAATCAGAGGCAGGAAATCAGACACGGGGATTCAGAGGCTGGGAATCAGACGGGGGGAATCAAAGGCGGGGAATCAGAGCTGGGGAATCAGAGGCAGGGAATCAGAGTTGGGGATTCAGAGACGGGGAATCAGATATGGGGAAACAGAGGCGGGGTATCAGAGGCGGGCAAACAGAGGCGGGGAATTAGATATGGGGAATCAGAGGTGGGGAATCAGAGGTGGTGAATCAGTGATGGGGAATCACAGGCGGGGAATCAGAGGCAGGGAATAGAACGCAGGGAATCAGACGCAGGGAATCAGAGCTGGGGAATCAGAGGCGGGGAATCATAGTTGGGAATCAGAGGCGGGGAATCAGATATGGGGAAACAGAGGCGGGGAATCAGAGGCGGGGAAACAGAGGCGGGGAATCAGATATGGGGAATCGGATGCGGGGAATCAGAGGCGGGGAATCAGAGCTGGGGAATCAGAGGCGGGGAATCAGAGTTGGGGCATCAGAGGTGGGGAATTAGATATAGGGAAACAGAGGTGGGAAATCAGAGGCGGGGAAACAGAGGCGGGGAATCAGATATGGGGAATCAGAGGTGGGGAATCAGAGGCAGGGAATCAGATGTGCAGAATCAGAGATGGGGAATCAGAGGCAGGGAATCAGTATCAGAAGCGGGGAATCAGAGTCCGGGAATCAGAGGCCGGGAATCAGATGCTGGGAATAAGAGGCCGGGAATCAGAGGTGGGGAATCAGAGTCCGGGAATCAGAGATGGGGATTCAGAGGCGGGGAATGAGATATGGAGAATCAGAGGCGGGGAATCAGAGGCCGGGAAACAGAGGTGGGGAATCAGATATGGGGAATCAGAGGTGGCGAATCAAAGGCAGTGAATTAGAGATGGGGAATCAGAGGCGGGGAATCAGAGGCAGGGAATCAGATGCGGGGAATCAGAGGCGGGGAATCAGAGCTGGCGAATCAGAGGCGGGGAATCAGAGGTGGGCAATCAGAGGCGGGGAATCAGATATGGGGAATCAGAGGCGGGGAATCAGAGGCGGGGAAACAGAGGCGGGGAATCAAATATAGGGAATCAGAGGTTGGGAATCAGAGGTTGTGAATCAGAGATGGGGAATCAAGGCGGGGAATCAGAGGCAGGGAATCAGACACGGGGAATCAGAGGCGGGGATTCAGAGCTGGGGAATCAGAGGAGGGGAATCAGAGTTGGGGAATCAGAGGCAGGGAATCAGATATGGGGAATCAGAGGCGGGGAATCAGAGGCGGGGAAACAGAGGCGGGGAATCAGATATGGGGAATCAGAGGTGGGGAATCAGGGGCAGGGAATCAGTGTGGCAGGGAATCAGAGGCGGGGAATCAGAGGCGGGGAATCAGAGGCAGGGAATCAGACACGGGGAATCAGAGGCGGGGAATCAGAGATGGGGAATCAGAGGCGGGGTATCAGAGGCAGGGAATCGGACGCCGGGAATCAGAGTCGGGGAATCAGAGCTGGGGAATCAGAGGCGGGGAATCAGAGTTGGGGAATCAGAGGCGGGGAATCAGATATGGGGAAATAGAGGCGGGGAATCAGATATGGGGAATCAGAGGTGTGGAATCAGAGGTTGGGAATCAGAGGAAGGGAATCAGAGTCGGGGAAACAGAGGCGGGGAATCAGATATGTGGAATCAGAGGTGGCGAATCAAAGGCGGTGAAACAGAGAAGGGGAATCAGAGGCGGGGAATCAGAGTTGGGGAATCAGAGGCGGGGAATCAGATATGGGGAAATAGAGGCGGGGAATCAGATATGGGGAATCAGAGGTGTGGAATCAGAGGTTGGGAATCAGAGGAAGGGAATCAGAGTCGGGGAAACAGAGGCGGGGAATCAGATATGTGGAATCAGAGGTGGCGAATCAAAGGCGGTGAAACAGAGATGGGGAATCAGGGCAGGGAATCAGAGGCAGGGAATCAAACACTGGGAATCAGAGCTGGGGAATCAGAGGCGGGGAATCAGAGTTGGGAATCAGAGGCGGGGAATCAGAGGCGGGGAAACAGAGGCGGGGAATCAGATATGGGGAATCAGAGGTGGGGAATCAGAGGTTGGGAATCAGAGGCAGGGAATCAGAGGCAGGGAATCAGAGGCGGGGAATCAGAGGAAGGGAATCAGATGTGCGGAATCGGAGATGGGGAATCAGATGCAGGGAATCAGAGGCGGGGAATCAGAGGCGGGGAATCAGAGGCCGGGAATCAGATATGGGGAAACTGAGGCGGGGAATCCGAGGCGGGGAAACAGAGGCGGGGAATCAGATATGGGGAATCAGAGGTGGGGAATCAGAGGCAGGGAATCAGAGGCAGGGAATCAGAGGCTTGGAATCAGATGCAGGGAATCAGATGCGGGGAATCAGAGGCGGGGAATCAGGGCTGGGGAATCAGAGGTGGGGAATCAGATTTGGGGAATCAGAGGTGGGGACTTAGATATTGGGAAACAGAGGCGGGGAATCAGAGGCGGGGAAACAGAGGCGGGGAATCAGATATGGGGAATCAGAGGTGGGGAATCAGAGGCAGGGAATCAGATGTGCGGAATCAGAGATGGGGAATCAGAGGCAGGGAAACAGAATCAGAAGCAGGGAATCAGAGGCCGGGAATCAGAGGCCGGAATCAGATGCTGGGAATCAGAGGCCTGGAATCAGAGGCGGGGAATCAGAGGCAGGGAATCAGATGTGGGGAATCAGAGGCGGGGAATCAGAGCTGGGGAATCAGAGGCGGGGTATTAGAGTTGGGGAATCAGAGGCGGGGAATCAGATATGGGGAAACAGAGGTAGGGAATCAGAGGCGGGGAATCAGAGGCAGGGAATAAGACACGGGGAATCAGAGGCGGGGATTCAGAGCTGGGGAATCAGAGGCGGGGAATCAGAGTTGGGGAATCAGAGGCAGGGAATCAGATATGGGGAATCAGAGGCGGGGAATCAGAGGCGGGGAAACAGAGGCGGGGAATCAGATATGGGGAATCAGAGGTGGGGAATCAGGGGCAGGGAATCAGTGGCAGGGAATCAGAGGCGGGGAATCAGAGGCGGGGAATCAGAGGCAGGGAATCAGACACGGGGAATCAGAGGCGGGGAATCAGAGATGGGGAATCAGAGGCGGGGAATCAGAGGCAGGGAATCGGACGCCGGGAATCAGAGTCGGGGAATCAGAGCTGGGGAATCAGAGGCGGGGAATCAGAGTTGGGGAATCAGAGGCGGGGAATCAGATATGGGGAAATAGAGGCGGGGAATCAGATATGGGGAATCAGAGGTGTGGAATCAGAGGTTGGGAATCAGAGGAAGGGAATCAGAGTCGGGGAAACAGAGGCGGGGAATCAGATATGTGGAATCAGAGGTGGCGAATCAAAGGCGGTGAAACAGAGATGGGGAATCAGGGCAGGGAATCAGAGGCAGGGAATCAAACACGGGGAATCAGAGCTGGGGAATCAGAGGCGGGGAATCAGAGTTGGGAATCAGAGGCGGGGAATCAGAGGCGGGGAAACAGAGGCGGGGAATCAGATATGGGGAATCAGAGGTGGGGAATCAGAGGTTGGGGATCAGAGGCAGGGAATCAGAGGCGGGGAATCAGAGGCGGGGATTCAGAGCTGGGGAATCAGAGGCGGGGAATCAGAGTTGGGGAATCAGAGGCAGGGAATCAGATATGGGGAATCAGAGGCGGGGAATCAGAGGCGGGGAAACAGAGGCGGGGAATCAGATATGGGGAATCAGAGGTGGGGAATCAGGGGCAGGGAATCAGTGGCAGGGAATCAGAGGCGGGGAATCAGAGGCGGGGAATCAGAGGCAGGGAATCAGAAACGGGGAATCAGAGGCGGGGAATCAGAGATGGGGAATCAGAGGCGGGGAATCAGAGGCAGGGAATCGGACGCCGGGAATCAGAGTCGGGGAATCAGAGCTGGGGAATCAGAGTCGGGGAATCGGAGTTGGGGAATCAGAGGCGGGGAATCAGATATGGGGAAATAGAGGCGGGGAATCAGATATGGGGAATAAGAGGTGTGGAATCAGAGGTTGGGAATCAGAGGAAGGGAATCAGAGTCGGGGAAACAGAGGCGGGGAATCAGATATGTGGAATCAGAGGTGGCGAATCAAAGGCGGTGAAACAGAGATGGGGAATCAGGGCAGGGAATCAGAGGCAGGGAATCAAACACGGGGAATCAGAGCTGGGGAATCAGAGGCGGGGAATCAGAGTTGGGAATCACAGGCGGGGAATCAGAGGCGGGGAAACAGAGGCGGGGAATCAGATATGGGGAATCAGAGGTGGGGAATCAGAGGTTGGGAATCAGAGGCAGGGAATCAGAGGCGGGGAATCAGAGGCGGGGAATCAGAGGTAGGGAATCAGATGTGCGGAATCGGAGATGGGGAATCAGATGCAGGGAATCAGAGGCGGGGAATCAGAGGCGGGGAATCAGAGGCCGGGAATCAGATATGGGGAAACTGAGGCGGGGAATCCGAGGCGGGGAAACAGAGGCGGGGAATCAGATATGGGGAATCAGAGGTGGGGAATCAGAGGCAGGGAATCAGAGGCAGGGAATCAGAGGCTTGGAATCAGATGCAGGGAATCAGATGCGGGGAATCAGAGGCGGGGAATCAGGGCTGGGGAATCAGAGGTGGGGAATCAGAGGCCGGGAATCAGATATGGGGAAACTGAGGCGGGGAATCCGAGGCGGGGAAACAGAGGCGGGGAATCAGATATGGTGAATCAGAGGTGGGGAATCAGAGGCAGGGAATCAGAGGCAGGGAATCAGAGGCTTGGAATCAGATGCAGGGAATCAGATGCGGGGAATCAGAGGCGGGGAATCAGAGCTGGGGAATCAGAGGTGGGGAATCAGATTTGGGGAATCAGAGGCGGGGAAACAGAGGCGGGGAATCAGATATGGGGAATCAGAGGTGGGGAATCAGGGGCAGGGAATCAGTGGCAGGGAATCAGAGGCGGGGAATCAGAGGCGGGGAATCAGAGGCAGGGAATCAGACACGGGGAATCAGAGGCGGGGAATCAGAGATGGGGAATCAGAGGCGGGGAATCAGAGGCAGGGAATCGGACGCCGGGAATCAGAGTCGGGGAATCAGAGCTGGGGAATCAGAGTCGGGGAATCGGAGTTGGGGAATCAGAGGCGGGGAATCAGATATGGGGAAATAGAGGCGGGGAATCAGATATGGGGAATAAGAGGTGTGGAATCAGAGGTTGGGAATCAGAGGAAGGGAATCAGAGTCGGGGAAACAGAGGCGGGGAATCAGATATGGGGAATCAGAGGCGGGGAATCAGAGGCGGTGAAACAGAGATGGAGAATCAGGGCAGGGAATCAGAGGCAGGGAATCAAACACGGGGAATCAGAGCTGGGGAATCAGAGGCGGGGAATCAGAGTTGGGAATCACAGGCGGGGAATCAGAGGCGGGGAAACAGAGGCGGGGAATCAGATATGGGGAATCAGAGTTGGGGAATCAGAGGTTGGGAATCAGAGGCAGGGAATCAGAGGCGGGGAATCAGAGGCGGGGAATCAGAGGAAGGGAATCAGATGTGCGGAATCGGAGATGGGGAATCAGATGCAGGGAATCAGAGGCGGGGAATCAGAGGCGGGGAATCAGAGGCCGGGAATCAGATATGGGGAAACTGAGGCGGGGAATCCGAGGCGGGGAAACAGAGGCGGGGAATCAGATATGGTGAATCAGAGGTGGGGAATCAGAGGCAGGGAATCAGAGGCAGGGAATCAGAGGCTTGGAATCAGATGCAGGGAATCAGATGCGGGGAATCAGAGGCGGGGAATCAGAGCTGGGGAATCAGAGGTGGGGAATCAGATTTGGGGAATCAGAGGTGGGGACTTAGATATTGGGAAACAGAGGCGGGGAATCAGAGGCGGGGAAACAGAGGCGGGGAATCAGATATGGGGAATCAGAGGTGGGGAATCAGAGGCAGGGAATCAGATGTGCGGAATCAGAGATGGGGAATCAGAGGCAGGGAAACAGAATCAGAAGCAGGGAATCAGAGGCCGGGAATCAGAGGCCGGAATCAGATGCTGGGAATCAGAGGCCTGGAATCAGAGGCGGGGAATCAGAGGCAGGGAATCAGATGCGGGGAATCAGAGGCGGGGAATCAGAGCTGGGGAATCAGAGGCGGGGTATTAGAGTTGGGGAATCAGAGGCGGGGAATCAGATATGGGGAAACAGAGGTAGGGAATCAGAGGCGGGGAATCAGAGGCAGGGAATCAGACACGGGGACTCAGAGGCGGGGATTCAGAGCTGGGGAATCAGAGGCGGGGAATCAGAGTTGGGGAATCAGAGGCAGGGAATCAGATATGGGGAATCAGAGGCGGGGAATCAGAGGCGGGGAAACAGAGGCGGGGAATCAGATATGGGGAATCAGAGGTGGGGAATCAGGGGCAGGGAATCAGTGGCAGGGAATCAGAGACGGGGAATCAGAGGCGGGGAATCAGAGGCAGGGAATCAGACACGGGGAATCAGAGGCGGGGAATCAGAGATGGGGAATCAGAGGCGGGGAATCAGAGGCAGGGAATCGGACGCCGGGAATCAGAGTCGGGGAATCAGAGCTGGGGAATCAAAGGTGGGGAATCAGAGTTGGGGAATCAGAGGCGGGGAATCAGATATGGGGAAATAGAGGCGGGGAATCAGATATGGGGAATCAGAGGTGTGGAATCAGAGGTTGGGAATCAGAGGAAGGGAATCAGAATCGGGGAAACAGAGGCGGGGAATCAGATATGTGGAATCAGAGGTGGCGAATCAAAGGCGGTGAAACAGAGATGGGGAATCAGGGCAGGGAATCAGAGGCAGGGAATCAAACACGGGGAATCAGAGCTGGGGAATCAGAGGCGGGGAATCAGAGTTGGGAATCAGAGGCGGGGAATCAGAGGCGGGGAAACAGAGGCGGGGAATCAGATATGGGGAATCAGAGGTGGGAATCAGAGGTTGGGAATCAGAGGCAGGGAATCAGAGGCGGGGAATCAGAGGCGGGGAATCAGAGGAAGGGAATCAGATGTGCGGAATCGGAGATGGGGAATCAGATGCAGGGAATCAGAGGCGGGGAATCAGAGGCGGGAAATCAGAGGCCGGGAATCAGATATGGGGAAACTGAGGCGGGGAATCCGAGGCGGGGAAACAGAGGCGGGGAATCAGATATGGGGAATCAGAGGTGGGGAATCAGAGGCAGGGAATCAGAGGCAGGGAATCAGAGGCTTGGAATCAGATGCAGGGAATCAGATGCGGGGAATCAGAGGCGGGGAATCAGAGCTGGGGAATCAGAGGTGGGGAATCAGATTTGGGGAATCAGAAGTGGGGACTTAGATATTGGGAAACAGAGGCGGGGAATCAGAGGCGGGGAAACAGAGGCGGGGAATCAGATATGGGGAATCAGAGGTGGGGAATCAGAGGCAGGGAATCAGATATGGGGAATCAGAGGCGGGGAATTAGAGCAGGGGAATCACAGGCGGGGAATCAGAGTTGGGGAATCAGAGGCGGGGAATCAGATATGGGGAAACAGAGTCAGGGAATCAGAGGCGGTGAAACAGAGGCGGGGAATCAGATATGGGGAATCAGAGGTGGGGATTCAGAGGTTGGGAATCAGAGGCCTGGAATCAGAGGCGGGGAATCAGAGGCAGGGAATCAGATGCGGGGAATCAGAGGAGGGGAATCAGAGCTGGGGAATAAGAGGCGGGGTATTAGAGTTGGGGAATCAGAGGCGGGGAATCAGACGCGGGGAATCAGAGGGGGGAATCATAGCTGGCGAATCAGAGGCGGGGAATCAGAGGTGGGCAATCAGAGGCCGGGAATCAGAGGTGGTGCATCAGAGATGGGGAATCAGAGGCGGGGAATCAGTGGCAGGGAATCAGATATGGGGAATCAGAGGCGTGGATTCAGAGGCAGGGAATGAGAGATGGGGAATCAGAGGCGGTGAATCATAGATGGGGAATCAGAGGCGGGGAATCAGAGGCGGGGAATCAGTGGCAGGGAATCAGATATGGGGAATCAGAGGCGTGGATTCAGAGGCGGGGAATCAGAGATGGGGAATCAGAGGCAGGGAATCAGAGGCGGGGAATCAGATATGGGGAATCAGAGGCTGGGATTCAGAGGCGGGGAATCAGAGGCAGGGAATCAGACGCGGGGAATCAGAGGTGGGGAATCAGAGATGGGGAATCAGAGGCGGGGAATCAGAGGCAGGGAATCGGACGCGGGGAATCTGAGGCGGGGAAGGAGAGCTGGGGAATCAGAGGTGGGGAATCAGAGTTGGGGAATCAGAGGCAGGGAATCGGATGTGCGGAATCAGAGATGGGGAATCAGATGTGGGGAATCAGAGGAATCAGAGATGGGGAATCAGAGGCGGGGAATCAGAGGCAGGAAATCAGACACGGGGATTCAGAGGCTGGGAATCAGACGGGGGGAATCAAAGGCGGGGAATCAGAGCTGGGGAATCAGAGGCAGGGAATCAGAGTTGGGGATTCAGAGACGGGGAATCAGATATGGGGAAACAGAGGCGGGGTATCAGAGGCGGGCAAACAGAGGCGGGGAATTAGATATGGGGAATCAGATGTGGGGAATCAGAGGTGGTGAATCAGTGATGGGGAATCACAGGCGGGGAATCAGAGGCAGGGAATAGAACGCAGGGAATCAGACGCAGGGAATCAGAGCTGGGGAATCAGAGGCGGGGAATCATAGTTGGGAATCAGAGGCGGGGAATCAGATATGGGGAAACAGAGGCGGGGAATCAGAGGCGGGGAAACAGAGGCGGGGAATCAGATATGGGGAATCGGATGCGGGGAATCAGAGGCGGGGAATCAGAGCTGGGGAATCAGAGGCGGGGAATCAGAGTTGGGGCATCAGAGGTGGGGAATTAGATATAGGGAAACAGAGGTGGGGAATCAGAGGCGGGGAAACAGAGGCGGGGAATCAGATATGGGGAATCAGAGGTGGGGAATCAGAGGCAGGGAATCAGATGTGCGGAATCAGAGATGGGGAATCAGAGGCAGGGAATCAGAATCAGAAGCGGGGAATCAGAGGCCGGGAATCAGAGGCCGGGAATCAGATGCTGGGAATAAGAGGCCGGGAATCAGAGGTGGGGAATCAGAGTCCGGGAATCAGAGATGGGGATTCAGAGGCGGGGAATGAGATATGGAGAATCAGAGGCGGGGAATCAGAGGCCGGGAAACAGAGGTGGGGAATCAGATATGGGGAATCAGAGGTGGCGAATCAAAGGCGGTGAATCAGAGATGGGGAATCAGAGGCGGGGAATCAGAGGCAGGGAATCAGATGCGGGGAATCAGAGGCGGGGAATCAGAGCTGGCGAATCAGAGGCGGGGAATCAGAGGTGGGCAATCAGAGGCGGGGAATCAGATATGGGGAATCAGAGGCGGGGAATCAGAGGCGGGGAAACAGAGGCGGGGAATCAAATATAGGGATTCAGAGGTGGGGAATCAGAGGTTGTGAATCAGAGATGGGGAATCAAGGCGGGGAATCAGAGGCAGGGAAACAGACACGGGGAATCAGAGGCGGGGATTCAGAGCTGGGGAATCAGAGGCGGGGAATCAGAGGCAGGGAATCAGATATGGGGAATCAGAGGTGGGGAATCAGAGGCGGGGAAACAGAGGCGGGGAATCAGATATGGGGAATCAGAGGTGGGGAATCAGGGGCAGGGAATCAGTGGCAGGGAATCAGAGGCGGGGAATCAGAGGCGGGGAATCAGAGGCAGGGGATCAGACACGGGGAATCAGAGGCGGGGAATCAGAGATGGGGAATCAGAGGCGGGGAATCAGAGTCAGGGAATCGGACGCCGGGAATCAGAGTCGGGGAATCAGAGCTGGGGAATCAGAGGCGGGGAATCAGAGTTGGGGAATCAGAGGCGGGGAATCAGATATGGGGAAATAGAGGCGGGGAATCAGATATGGGGAATCAGAGGTGTGGAATCAGAGGTTGGGAATCAGAGGAAGGGAATCAGAGTCGGGGAAACAGAGGCGGGGAATCAGATATGTGGAATCAGAGGTGGCGAATCAAAGGCGGTGAAACAGAGATGGGGAATCAGGGCAGGGAATCAGAGGCAGGGAATCAAACACGGGGAATCAGAGCTGGGGAATCAGAGGCGGGGAATCAGAGTTGGGAATCAGAGGCGGGGAATCAGAGGCGGGGAAACAGAGGCGGGGAATCAGATATGGGGAATCAGAGGTGGGGAATCAGAGGTTGGGAATCAGAGGCAGGGAATCAGAGGCGGGGAATCAGAGGCGGGGAATCAGAGGAAGGGAATCAGATGTGCGGAATCGGAGATGGGGAATCAGATGCAGGGAATCAGAGGCGGGGAATCAGAGGCGGGGAATCAGAGGCGGGGAAACAGAGGCGGGGAATCAGATATGGGGAAACGGATGCGGGGAATCAGAGGCGGGGAATCAGAGCTGGGGAATCAGAGGCGGGGAATCAGAGTTGGGGCATCAGAGGTGGGGAATTAGATATAGGGAAACAGAGGTGGGGAATCAGAGGCGGGGAAACAGAGGCGGGGAATCAGATATGGGGAATCAGAGGTGGGGAATCAGAGGCAGGGAATCAGATGTGCAGAATCAGAGTCCGGGAATCAGAGGCCGGGAATCAGATGCTGGGAATAAGAGGCCGGGAATCAGAGGTGGGGAATCAGAGTCCGGGAATCAGAGATGGGGATTCAGAGGCGGGGAATGAGATATGGAGAATCAGAGGCGGGGAATCAGAGGCCGGGAAACAGAGGTGGGGAATCAGATATGGGGAATCAGAGGTGGCGAATCAAAGGCGGTGAATTAGAGATGGGGAATCAGAGGCGGGGAATCAGAGGCAGGGAATCAGATGCGGGGAATCAGAGGCGGGGAATCAGAGCTGGCGAATCAGAGGCGGGGAATCAGAGGTGGGCAATCAGAGGCGGGGAATCAGATATGGGGAATCAGAGGCGGGGAATCAGAGGCGGGGAAACAGAGGTGGGGAATCAAATATAGGGAATCAGAGGTGGGGAATCAGAGGTTGTGAATCAGAGATGGGGAATCAAGGCGGGGAATCAGAGGCAGGGAATCAGACACGGGGAATCAGAGGCGGGGATTCAGAGCTGGGGAATCAGAGGAGGGGAATCAGAGTTGGGGAATCAGAGGCAGGGAATCAGATATGGGGAATCAGAGGCGGGGAATCAGAGGCGGGGAAACAGAGGCGGGGAATCAGATATGGGGAATCAGAGGTGGGGAATCAGGGGCAGGGAATCAGTGGCAGGGAATCAGAGGCGGGGAATCAGAGGCGGGGAATCAGAGGCAGGGAATCAGACACGGGGAATCAGAGGCGGGGAATCAGAGATGGGGAATCAGAGGCGGGGTATCAGAGGCAGGGAATCGGATGCCGGGAATCAGAGTCGGGGAATCAGAGCTGGGGAATCAGAGGCGGGGAATCAGAGTTGGGGAATCAGAGGCGGGGAATCAGATATGGGGAAATAGAGGCGGGGAATCAGATATGGGGAATCAGAGGTGTGGAATCAGAGGTTGGGAATCAGAGGAAGGGAATCAGAGTCGGGGAAACAGAGGCGGGGAATCAGATATGTGGAATCAGAGGTGGCGAATCAAAGGCGGTGAAACAGAGATGGGGAATCAGGGCAGGGAATCAGAGGCAGGGAATCAAACACGGGGAATCAGAGCTGGGGAATCAGAGGCGGGGAATCAGAGTTGGGAATCAGAGGCGGGGAATCAGAGGCGGGGAAACAGAGGCGGGGAATCAGATATGGGGAATCAGAGGTGGGGAATCAGAGGTTGGGAATCAGAGGCAGGGAATCAGAGGCAGGGAATCAGAGGCGGGGAATCAGAGGAAGGGAATCAGATGTGCGGAATCGGAGATGGGGAATCAGATGCAGGGAATCAGAGGCGGGGAATCAGAGGCGGGGAATCAGAGGCCGGGAATCAGATATGGGGAAACTGAGGCGGGGAATCCGAGGCGGGGAAACAGAGGTGGGGAATCAGATATGGGGAATCAGAGGTGGGGAATCAGAGGCAGGGAATCAGAGGCAGGGAATCAGAGGCTTGGAATCAGATGCAGGGAATCAGATGCGGGGAATCAGAGGCGGGGAATCAGGGCTGGGGAATCAGAGGTGGGGAATCAGATTTGGGGAATCAGAGGTGGCGACTTAGATATTGGGAAACAGAGGCGGGGAATCAGAGGCGGGGAAACAGAGGCGGGGAATCAGATATGGGGAATCAGAGGTGGGGAATCAGAGGCAGGGAATCAGATGTGCGGAATCAGAGATGGGGAATCAGAGGCAGGGAAACAGAATCAGAAGCAGGGAATCAGAGGCCGGGAATCAGAGGCCGGAATCAGATGCTGGGAATCAGAGGCCTGGAATCAGAGGCGGGGAATCAGAGGCACGGAATCAGATGTGGGGAATCAGAGGCGGGGAATCAGAGCTGGGGAATCAGAGGCGGGGTATTAGAGTTGGGGAATCAGAGGCGGGGAATCAGATATGGGGAAACAGAGGTAGGGAATCAGAGGCGGGGAATCAGAGGCAGGGAATAAGACACGGGGAATCAGAGGCGGGGATTCAGAGCTGGGGAATCAGAGGCGGGGAATCAGAGTTGGGGAATCAGAGGCAGGGAATCAGATATGGGGAATCAGAGGCGGGGAATCAGAGGCGGGGAAACAGAGGCGGGGAATCAGATATGGGGAATCAGAGGTGGGGAATCAGGGGCAGGGAATCAGTGGCAGGGAATCAGAGGCGGGGAATCAGAGGCGGGGAATCAGAGGCAGGGAATCAGACACGGGGAATCAGAGGCGGGGAATCAGAGATGGGGAATCAGAGGCGGGGAATCAGAGGCAGGGAATCGGACGCCGGGAATCAGAGTCGGGGAATCAGAGCTGGGGAATCAGAGGCGGGGAATCAGAGTTGGGGAATCAGAGGCGGGGAATCAGATATGGGGAAATAGAGGCGGGGAATCAGATATGGGGAATCAGAGGTGTGGAATCAGAGGTTGGGAATCAGAGGAAGGGAATCAGAGTCGGGGAAACAGAGGCGGGGAATCAGATATGTGGAATCAGAGGTGGCGAATCAAAGGCGGTGAAACAGAGATGGGGAATCAGGGCAGGGAATCAGAGGCAGGGAATCAAACACGGGGAATCAGAGCTGGGGAATTAGAGGCGGGGAATCAGAGTTGGGAATCAGAGGCGGGGAATCAGAGGCGGGGAAACAGAGGCGGGGAATCAGATATGGGGAATCAGAGGTGGGGAATCAGAGGTTGGGGATCAGAGGCAGGGAATCGGAGGCGGGGAATCAGAGGCGGGGATTCAGAGCTGGGGAATCAGAGGCGGGGAATCAGAGTTGGGGAATCAGAGGCAGGGAATCAGATATGGGGAATCAGAGGCGGGGAATCAGAGGCGGGGAAACAGAGGCGGGGAATCAGATATGGGGAATCAGAGGTGGGGAATCAGGGGCAGGGAATCAGTGGCAGGGAATCAGAGGCGGGGAATCAGAGGCGGGGAATCAGAGGCAGGGAATCAGACACGGGGAATCAGAAGCGGGGAATCAGAGATGGGGAATCAGAGGCGGGGAATCAGAGGCAGGGAATCGGACGCCGGGAATCAGAGTCGGGGAATCAGAGCTGGGGAATCAGAGTCGGGGAATCGGAGTTGGGGAATCAGAGGCGGGGAATCAGATATGGGGAAATAGAGGCGGGGAATCAGATATGGGGAATAAGAGGTGTGGAATCAGAGGTTGGGAATCAGAGGAAGGGAATCAGAGTCGGGGAAACAGAGGCGGGGAATCAGATATGTGGAATCAGAGGTGGCGAATCAAAGGCGGTGAAACAGAGATGGGGAATCAGGGCAGGGAATCAGAGGCAGGGAATCAAACACGGGGAATCAGAGCTGGGGAATCAGAGGCGGGGAATCAGAGTTGGGAATCACAGGCGGGGAATCAGAGGCGGGGAAACAGAGGCGGGGAATCAGATATGGGGAATCAGAGGTGGGGAATCAGAGGTTGGGAATCAGAGGCAGGGAATCAGAGGCGGGGAATCAGAGGCGGGGAATCAGAGGAAGGGAATCAGATGTGCGGAATCGGAGATGGGGAATCAGATGCAGGGAATCAGAGGCGGGGAATCAGAGGCGGGGAATCAGAGGCCGGGAATCAGATATGGGGAAACTGAGGCGGGGAATCCGAGGCGGGGAAACAGAGGCGGGGAATCAGATATGGTGAATCAGAGGTGGGGAATCAGAGGCAGGGAATCAGAGGCAGGGAATCAGAGGCTTGGAATCAGATGCAGGGAATCAGATGCGGGGAATCAGAGGCGGGGAATCAGAGCTGGGGAATCAGAGGTGGGGAATCAGATTTGGGGAATCAGAGGTGGGGACTTAGATATTGGGAAACAGAGGCGGGGAATCAGAGGCGGGGAAACAGAGGCGGGGAATCAGATATGGGGAATCAGAGGTGGGGAATCAGAGGCAGGGAATCAGATGTGCGGAATCAGAGATGGGGAATCAGAGGCAGGGAAACAGAATCAGAAGCAGGGAATCAGAGGCCGGGAATCAGAGGCCGGAATCAGATGCTGGGAATCAGAGGCCTGGAATCAGAGGCGGGGAATCAGAGGCAGGGAATCAGATGCGGGGAATCAGAGGCGGGGAATCAGAGCTGGGGAATCAGATGCAGGGAATCAGAGGCGGGGAATCAGAGGCGGGGAATCAGAGGCCGGGAATCAGATATGGGGAAACTGAGGCGGGGAATCCGAGGCGGGGAAACAGAGGCGGGGAATCAGATATGGGGAATCAGAGGTGGGGAATCAGAGGCAGGGAATCAGAGGCAGGGAATCAGAGGAATGGAATCAGATGCAGGGAATCAGATGCGGGGAATCAGAGGCGGGGAATCAGGGCTGGGGAATCAGAGGTGGGGAATCAGATTTGGGGAATCAGAGGTGGGGACTTAGATATTGGGAAACAGAGGCGGGGAATCAGAGGCGGGGAAACAGAGGCGGGGAATCAGATATGGGGAATCAGAGGTGGGGAATCAGAGGCAGGGAATCAGATGTGCGGAATCAGAGATGGTGAATCAGAGGCAGGGAAACAGAATCAGAAGCAGGGAATCAGAGGCCGGGAATCAGAGGCCGGAATCAGATGCTGGGAATCAGAGGCCTGGAATCAGAGGCGGGGAATCAGAGGCAGGGAATCAGATGTGGGGAATCAGAGGCGGGGAATCAGAGCTGGGGAATCAGAGGCGGGGTATTAGAGTTGGGGAATCAGAGGCGGGGAATCAGATATGGGGAAACAGAGGTAGGGAATCAGAGGCGGGGAATCAGAGGCAGGGAATAAGACACGGGGAATCAGAGGCGGGGATTCAGAGCTGGGGAATCAGAGGCGGGGAATCAGAGTTGGGGAATCAGAGGCAGGGAATCAGATATGGGGAATCAGAGGCGGGGAATCAGAGGCGGGGAAACAGAGGCGGGGAATCAGATATGGGGAATCAGAGGTGGGGAATCAGGGGCAGGGAATCAGTGGCAGGGAATCAGAGGCGGGGAATCAGAGGCGGGGAATCAGAGGCAGGGAATCAGACACGGGGAATCAGAGGCGGGGAATCAGAGATGGGGAATCAGAGGCGGGGAATCAGAGGCAGGGAATCGGACGCCGGGAATCAGAGTCGGGGAATCAGAGCTGGGGAATCAGAGGCGGGGAATCAGAGTTGGGGAATCAGAGGCGGGGAATCAGATATGGGGAAATAGAGGCGGGGAATCAGATATGGGGAATCAGAGGTGTGGAATCAGAGGTTGGGAATCAGAGGAAGGGAATCAGAGTCGGGGAAACAGAGGCGGGGAATCAGATATGTGGAATCAGAGGTGGCGAATCAAAGGCGGTGAAACAGAGATGGGGAATCAGGGCAGGGAATCAGAGGCAGGGAATCAAACACGGGGAATCAGAGCTGGGGAATCAGAGGCGGGGAATCAGAGTTGGGAATCAGAGGCGGGGAATCAGAGGCGGGGAAACAGAGGCGGGGAATCAGATATGGGGAATCAGAGGTGGGGAATCAGAGGTTGGGGATCAGAGGCAGGGAATCAGAGGCGGGGAATCAGAGGCGGGGATTCAGAGCTGGGGAATCAGAGGCGGGGAATCAGAGTTGGGGAATCAGAGGCAGGGAATCAGATATGGGGAATCAGAGGCGGGGAATCAGAGGCGGGGAAACAGAGGCGGGGAATCAGATATGGGGAATCAGAGGTGGGGAATCAGGGGCAGGGAATCAGTGGCAGGGAATCAGAGGCGGGGAATCAGAGGCGGGGAATCAGAGGCAGGGAATCAGACACGGGGAATCAGAGGCGGGGAATCAGAGATGGGGAATCAGAGGCGGGGAATCAGAGGCAGGGAATCGGACGCCGGGAATCAGAGTCGGGGAATCAGAGCTGGGGAATCAGAGTCGGGGAATCGGAGTTGGGGAATCAGAGGCGGGGAATCAGATATGGGGAAATAGAGGCGGGGAATCAGATATGGGGAATAAGAGGTGTGGAATCAGAGGTTGGGAATCAGAGGAAGGGAATCAGAGTCGGGGAAACAGAGGCGGGGAATCAGATATGTGGAATCAGAGGTGGCGAATCAAAGGCGGTGAAACAGAGATGGAGAATCAGGGCAGGGAATCAGAGGCAGGGAATCAAACACGGGGAATCAGAGCTGGGGAATCAGAGGCGGGGAATCAGAGTTGGGAATCACAGGCGGGGAATCAGAGGCGGGGAAACAGAGGCGGGGAATCAGATATGGGGAATCAGAGTTGGGGAATCAGAGGTTGGGAATCAGAGGCAGGGAATCAGAGGCGGGGAATCAGAGGCGGGGAATCAGAGGAAGGGAATCAGATGTGCGGAATCGGAGATGGGGAATCAGAGGCAGGGAAACAGAATCAGAAGCAGGGAATCAGAGGCCGGGAATCAGAGGCCGGAATCAGATGCTGGGAATCAGAGGCCTGGAATCAGAGGCGGGGAATCAGAGGCAGGGAATCAGATGCGGGGAATCAGAGGCGGGGAATCAGAGCTGGGGAATCAGAGGCGGGGTATTAGAGTTGGGGAATCAGAGGCGGGGAATCAGATATGGGGAAACAGAGGTAGGGAATCAGAGGCGGGGAATCAGAGGCAGGGAATCAGACACGGGGACTCAGAGGCGGGGATTCAGAGCTGGGGAATCAGAGGCGGGGAATCAGAGTTGGGGAATCAGAGGCAGGGAATCAGATATGGGGAATCAGAGGCGGGGAATCAGAGGCGGGGAAACAGAGGCGGGGAATCAGATATGGGGAATCAGAGGTGGGGAATCAGGGGCAGGGAATCAGTGGAAGGGAATCAGAGACGGGGAATCAGAGGCGGGGAATCAGAGGCAGGGAATCAGACACGGGGAATCAGAGGCGGGGAATCAGAGATGGGGAATCAGAGGCGGGGAATCAGAGGCAGGGAATCGGACGCCGGGAATCAGAGTCGGGGAATCAGAGCTGGGGAATCAAAGGCGGGGAATCAGAGTTGGGGAATCAGAGGCGGGGAATCAGATATGGGGAAATAGAGGCGGGGAATCAGATATGGGGAATCAGAGGTGTGGAATCAGAGGTTGGGAATCAGAGGAAGGGAATCAGAGTCGGGGAAACAGAGGCGGGGAATCAGATATGTGGAATCAGAGGTGTCGAATCAAAGGCGGTGAAACAGAGATGGGGAATCAGGGCAGGGAATCAGAGGCAGGGAATCAAACACGGGGAATCAGAGCTGGGGAATCAGAGGCGGGGAATCAGAGTTGGGAATCAGAGGCGGGGAATCAGAGGCGGGGAAACAGAGGCGGGGAATCAGATATGGGGAATCAGAGGTGGGGAATCAGAGGTTGGGAATCAGAGGCAGGGAATCAGAGGCGGGGAATCAGAGGCGGGGAATCAGAGGAAGGGAATCAGATGTGCGGAATCGGAGATGGGGAATCAGATGCAGGGAATCAGAGGCGGGGAATCAGAGGCGGGGAATCAGAGGCCGGGAATCAGATATGGGGAAACTGAGGCGGGGAATCCGAGGCGGGGAAACAGAGGCGGGGAATCAGATATGGGGAATCAGAGGTGGGGAATCAGAGGCAGGGAATCAGAGGCAGGGAATCAGAGGCTTGGAATCAGATGCAGGGAATCAGATGCGGGGAATCAGAGGCGGGGAATCAGAGCTGGGGAATCAGAGGTGGGGAATCA
Source organism: Narcine bancroftii (assembly GCF_036971445.1). Taxonomy (NCBI): domain Eukaryota; kingdom Metazoa; phylum Chordata; class Chondrichthyes; order Torpediniformes; family Narcinidae; genus Narcine; species Narcine bancroftii. The sequence continues at coordinate 104,693,083 of NC_091474.1, read as the reverse complement.
GATTTGGGGAATCAGAAGTGGGGACTTAGATATTGGGAAACAGAGGCGGGGAATCAGAGGCGGGGAAACAGAGGCGGGGAATCAGATATGGGGAATCAGAGGTGGGGAATCAGAGGCAGGGAATCAGATATGGGGAATCAGAGGCGGGGAATTAGAGCAGGGGAATCACAGGCGGGGAATCAGAGTTGGGGAATCAGAGGCGGGGAATCAGATATGGGGAAACAGAGTCAGGGAATCAGAGGCGGTGAAACAGAGGCGGGGAATCAGATATGGGGAATCAGAGGTGGGGATTCAGAGGTTGGGAATCAGAGGCCTGGAATCAGAGGCGGGGAATCAGAGGCAGGGAATCAGATGCGGGGAATCAGAGGAGGGGAATCAGAGCTGGGGAATAAGAGGCGGGGTATTAGAGTTGGGGAATCAGAGGCGGGGAATCAGACGCGGGGAATCAGAGGGGGGAATCATAGCTGGCGAATCAGAGGCGGGGAATCAGAGGTGGGCAATCAGAGGCCGGGAATCAGAGGTGGTGCATCAGAGATGGGGAATCAGAGGCGGGGAATCAGTGGCAGGGAATCAGATATGGGGAATCAGAGGCGTGGATTCAGAGGCAGGGAATCAGAGATGGGGAATCAGAGGCGGTGAATCAGAGATGGGGAATCAGAGGCGGGGAATCAGAGGCGGGGAATCAGTGGCAGGGAATCAGATATGGGGAATCAGAGGCGTGGATTCAGAGGCGGGGAATCAGAGATGGGGAATCAGAGGCAGGGAATCAGAGGCGGGGAATCAGATATGGGGAATCAGAGGCTGGGATTCAGAGGCGGGGAATCAGAGGCAGGGAATCAGACGCGGGGAATCAGAGGTGGGGAATCAGAGATGGGGAATCAGAGGCGGGGAATCAGAGGCAGGGAATCGGACGCGGGGAATCTGAGGCGGGGAAGCAGAGCTGGGGAATCAGAGGTGGGGAATCAGAGTTGGGGAATCAGAGGCAGGGAATCGGATGTGCGGAATCAGAGATGGGGAATCAGATGTGGGGAATCAGAGGAATCAGAGATGGGGAATCAGAGGCGGGGAATCAGAGGCAGGAAATCAGACACGGGGATTCAGAGGCTGGGAATCAGACGGGGGGAATCAAAGGCGGGGAATCAGAGCTGGGGAATCAGAGGCAGGGAATCAGAGTTGGGGATTCAGAGACGGGGAATCAGATATGGGGAAACAGAGGCGGGGTATCAGAGGCGGGCAAACAGAGGCGGGGAATTAGATATGGGGAATCAGAGGTGGGGAATCAGAGGTGGTGAATCAGTGATGGGGAATCACAGGCGGGGAATCAGAGGCAGGGAATAGAACGCAGGGAATCAGACGCAGGGAATCAGAGCTGGGGAATCAGAGGCGGGGAATCATAGTTGGGAATCAGAGGCGGGGAATCAGATATGGGGAAACAGAGGCGGGGAATCAGAGGCGGGGAAACAGAGGCGGGGAATCAGATATGGGGAATCGGATGCGGGGAATCAGAGGCGGGGAATCAGAGCTGGGGAATCAGAGGCGGGGAATCAGAGTTGGGGCATCAGAGGTGGGGAATTAGATATAGGGAAACAGAGGTGGGGAATCAGAGGCGGGGAAACAGAGGCGGGGAATCAGATATGGGGAATCAGAGGTGGGGAATCAGAGGCAGGGAATCAGATGTGCGGAATCAGAGATGGGGAATCAGAGGCAGGGAATCAGAATCAGAAGCGGGGAATCAGAGGCCGGGAATCAGAGGCCGGGAATCAGATGCTGGGAATAAGAGGCCGGGAATCAGAGGTGGGGAATCAGAGTCCGGGAATCAGAGATGGGGATTCAGAGGCGGGGAATGAGATATGGAGAATCAGAGGCGGGGAATCAGAGGCCGGGAAACAGAGGTGGGGAATCAGATATGGGGAATCAGAGGTGGCGAATCAAAGGCGGTGAATCAGAGATGGGGAATCAGAGGCGGGGAATCAGAGGCAGGGAATCAGATGCGGGGAATCAGAGGCGGGGAATCAGAGCTGGCGAATCAGAGGCGGGGAATCAGAGGTGGGCAATCAGAGGCGGGGAATCAGATATGGGGAATCAGAGGCGGGGAATCAGAGGCGGGGAAACAGAGGCGGGGAATCAAATATAGGGATTCAGAGGTGGGGAATCAGAGGTTGTGAATCAGAGATGGGGAATCAAGGCGGGGAATCAGAGGCAGGGAAACAGACACGGGGAATCAGAGGCGGGGATTCAGAGCTGGGGAATCAGAGGCGGGGAATCAGAGGCAGGGAATCAGATATGGGGAATCAGAGGCGGGGAATCAGAGGCGGGGAAACAGAGGCGGGGAATCAGATATGGGGAATCAGAGGTGGGGAATCAGGGGCAGGGAATCAGTGGCAGGGAATCAGAGGCGGGGAATCAGAGGCGGGGAATCAGAGGCAGGGGATCAGACACGGGGAATCAGAGGCGGGGAATCAGAGATGGGGAATCAGAGGCGGGGAATCAGAGGCAGGGAATCGAACGCCGGGAATCAGAGTCGGGGAATCAGAGCTGGGGAATCAGAGGCGGGGAATCAGAGTTGGGGAATCAGAGGCGGGGAATCAGATATGGGGAAATAGAGGCGGGGAATCAGATATGGGGAATCAGAGGTGTGGAATCAGAGGTTGGGAATCAGAGGAAGGGAATCAGAGTCGGGGAAACAGAGGCGGGGAATCAGATATGTGGAATCAGAGGTGGCGAATCAAAGGCGGTGAAACAGAGATGGGGAATCAGGGCAGGGAATCAGAGGCAGGGAATCAAACACGGGGAATCAGAGCTGGGGAATCAGAGGCGGGGAATCAGAGTTGGGAATCAGAGGCGGGGAATCAGAGGCGGGGAAACAGAGGCGGGGAATCAGATATGGGGAATCAGAGGTGGGGAATCAGATGTTGGGAATCAGAGGCAGGGAATCAGAGGCGGGGAATCAGAGGCGGGGAATCAGAGGAAGGGAATCAGATGTGCGGAATCGGAGATGGGGAATCAGATGCAGGGAATCAGAGGCGGGGAATCAGAGGCGGGGAATTAGAGGCCGGGAATCAGATATGGGGAAACTGAGGCGGGGAATCCGAGGCGGGGAAACAGAGGCGGGGAATCAGATATGGGGAATCAGAGGTGGGGAATCAGAGGCAGGGAATCAGAGGCAGGGAATCAGAGTCTTGGAATCAGATGCAGGGAATCAGATGCAGGGAATCAGAGGCGGGGTATCAGAGCTGGGGAATCAGAGGTGGGGAATCAGATTTGGGGAATCAGAGGTGGGGACTTAGATATTGGGAAACAGAGGCGGGGAATCAGAGGCGGGGAAACAGAGGCGGGGAATCAGATATGGGGAATCAGAGGTGGGGAATCAGAGGCAGGGAATCAGATGTGCGGAATCAGAGATGGGGAATCAGAGGCAGGGAAACAGAATCAGAAGCAGGGAATCAGAGGCCGGGAATCAGAGGCCGGAATCAGATGCTGGGAATCAGAGGCCTGGAATCAGAGGCGGGGAATCAGAGGCAGGGAATCAGATGCGGGGAATCAGAGGCGGGGAATCAGAGCTGGGGAATCAGAGGCGGGGTATTAGAGTTGGGGAATCAGAGGCGGGGAATCAGATATGGGGAAACAGAGGTAGGGAATCAGAGGCGGGGAAACAGAGGCAGGGAATCAGATATGGGGAATCAGAGGCGGGGAATCAGAGGTGGGGAATCATAGGCAGGGAATCGGATGTGCGGATTCAGAGATGGGGAATCAGAGGCCGGGAATCAGAGGTGGTGAATCAGAGATGGGGAATCAGAGGCGGGGAATCAGAGGCAGGGTATCAGACGCGGGGAATCAGAGGTGGGCAATCAGAGGCGGGGAATCAGATATGGGGAATCAGAGGCGGGGAATCAGAGGCGGGGAAACAGAGGCGGGGAAACAGATATGGGGAATCAGAGGTGGGGCATCAGAGGTTGTGAATCACAGATGGGGAATCAGAGGCGGGGATTCAGAGGCAGGGAATCAGATGCGGGGAATCAGAGGCGGGGATTCAGAGCTGGGGAATCAGAAGCGGGGAATCAGATATGGGGAATCAGAGGCAGGGAATCAGAGGCGGGGAATCAGAGGCAGGGAATCAGACGTGGGGAATCTGAGGCGGGGAATCAGAGCTGGGGAATCAGAGGTGGGGAATCAGAGTTGGGGAATAAGAGGCAGTGAATTGGATGTGCGGAATCAGAGATGGGGAATCAGAGGTGGGGAATCAGAGGCGGTGAATCAGAGATGGGGAATCAGAGGCGGGGAATCAGAGGCAGGAAATCAGACACGGGGATTCAGAGGCTGGGAATCAGACGGGGGGAATCAAAGGCGGGGAATCAGTGCTGGCGAATCAGAGGCAGGGAATCAGAGTTGGGGATTCAGAGACGGGGAATCAGATATGGGGAAACAGAGGCGGGGTATCAGAGGCGGGCAAACAGAGGCGGGGAATTAGATATGGGGAATCAGAGGTGGGGAATCAGAGGTGGTGAATCAGTGATGGGGAATCACAGGCGGGGAATCAGAGGCAGGGAATAGAACGCAGGGAATCAGACGCAGGGAATCAGAGCTGGGGAATCAGAGGCGGGGAATCATAGTTGGGAATCAGAGGCGGGGAATCAGATATGGGGAAACAGAGGCGGGGAATCAGTGGCGGGGAAACAGAGGCGGGGAATCAGATATGGGGAATCGGATGCGGGGAATCAGAGGCGGGGAATCAGAGCTGGGGAATCAGAGGCGGGGAATCAGAGTTGGGGCATCAGAGGTGGGGAATTAGATATAGGGAAACAGAGGTGGGGAATCAGAGGCAGAGAAACAGAGGCGGGGAATCAGATATGGGGAATCAGAGGTGGGGAATCAGAGGCAGGGAATCAGATGTGCGGAATCAGAGATGGGGAATCAGAGGCAGGGAATCAGAATCAGAAGCGGGGAATCAGAGGCCGGGAATCAGAGGCCGGGAATCAGATGCTGGGAATAAGAGGCCGGGAATCAGAGGTGGGGAATCAGAGTCCGGGAATCAGAGATGGGGATTCAGAGGCGGGGAATGAGATATGGAGAATCAGAGGCGGGGATCAGAGGCCGGGAAACAGAGGTGGGGAATCAGATATGGGGAATCAGAGGTGGCGAATCAAAGGCGGTGAATCAGAGATGGGGAATCAGAGGCTGGGAATCAGAGGCAGGGAATCAGATGCGGGGAATCAGAGGCGGGGAATCAGAGCTGGCGAATCAGAGGCGGGGAATCAGAGGTGGGCAATCAGAGGCGGGGAATCAGATATGGGGAATCAGAGGCGGGGAATCAGAGGCGGGGAAACAGAGGCGGGGAATCAAATATAGGGAATCAGAGGTGGGGAATCAGAGGTTGTGAATCAGAGATGGGGAATCAAGGCGGGGAATCAGAGGCAGGGAATCAGACACGGGGAATCAGAGGCGGGGATTCAGAGCTGGGGAATCAGAGGCGGGGAATCAGAGTTGGGGAATCAGAGGCAGGGAATCAGATGCTGGGAATAAGAGGCCGGGAATCAGAGGTGGGGAATCAGAGTCCGGGAATCAGAGATGGGGATTCAGAGGCGGGGAATGAGATATGGAGAATCAGAGGCGGGGAATCAGAGGCCGGGAAACAGAGGTGGGGAATCAGATATGGGGAATCAGAGGTGGCGAATCAAAGGCGGTGAATCAGAGATGGGGAATCAGAGGCGGGGAATCAGAGGCAGGGAATCAGATGCGGGGAATCAGAGGCGGGTAATCAGAGCTGGCGAATCAGAGGCGGGGAATCAGAGGTGGGCAATCAGAGGCGGGGAATCAGATATGGGGAATCAGAGGCGGGGAATCAGAGGCGGGGAAACAGAGGCGGGGAATCAAATATAGGGATTCAGAGGTGGGGAATCAGAGGTTGTGAATCAGAGATGGGGAATCAAGGCGGGGAATCAGAGGCAGGGAAACAGACACGGGGAATCAGAGGCGGGGATTCAGAGCTGGGGAATCAGAGGCGGGGAATCAGAGGCAGGGAATCAGATATGGGGAATCAGAGGCGGGGAATCAGAGGCGGGGAAACAGAGGCGGGGAATCAGATATGGGGAATCAGAGGTGGGGAATCAGGGGCAGGGAATCAGTGGCAGGGAATCAGAGGCGGGGAATCAGAGGCGGGGAATCAGAGGCAGGGGATCAGACACGGGGAATCAGAGGCGGGGAATCAGAGATGGGGAATCAGAGGCGGGGAATCAGAGGCAGGGAATCGGACGCCGGGAATCAGAGTCGGGGAATCAGAGCTGGGGAATCAGAGGCGGGGAATCAGAGTTGGGGAATCAGAGGCGGGGAATCAGATATGGGGAAATAGAGGCGGGGAATCAGATATGGGGAATCAGAGGTGTGGAATCAGAGGTTGGGAATCAGAGGAAGGGAATCAGAGTCGGGGAAACAGAGGCGGGGAATCAGATATGTGGAATCAGAGGTGGCGAATCAAAGGCGGTGAAACAGAGATGGGGAATCAGGGCAGGGAATCAGAGGCAGGGAATCAAACACGGGGAATCAGAGCTGGGGAATCAGAGGCGGGGAATCAGAGTTGGGAATCAGAGGCGGGGAATCAGAGGCGGGGAAACAGAGGCGGGGAATCAGATATGGGGAATCAGAGGTGGGGAATCAGAGGTTGGGAATCAGAGGCAGGGAATCAGAGGCGGGGAATCAGAGGCGGGGAATCAGAGGAAGGGAATCAGATGTGCGGAATCGGAGATGGGGAATCAGATGCAGGGAATCAGAGGCGGGGAATCCGAGGCGGGGAAACAGAGGCGGGGAATCAGATATGGGGAATCAGAGGTGGGGAATCAGAGGCAGGGAATCAGAGGCAGGGAATCAGAGGCTTGGAATCAGATGCAGGGAATCAGATGCAGGGAATCAGAGGCGGGGTATCAGAGCTGGGGAATCAGAGGTGGGGAATCAGATTTGGGGAATCAGAGGTGGGGACTTAGATATTGGGAAACAGAGGCGGGGAATCAGAGGCGGGGAAACAGAGGCGGGGAATCAGATATGGGGAATCAGAGGTGGGGAATCAGAGGCAGGGAATCAGATGTGCGGAATCAGAGATGGGGAATCAGAGGCAGGGAAACAGAATCAGAAGCAGGGAATCAGAGGCCGGGAATCAGAGGCCGGAATCAGATGCTGGGAATCAGAGGCCTGGAATCAGAGGCGGGGAATCAGAGGCAGGGAATCAGATGCGGGGAATCAGAGGCGGGGAATCAGAGCTGGGGAATCAGAGGCGGGGTATTGGAGTTGGGGAATCAGAGGCGGGGAATCAGATATGGGGAAACAGAGGTAGGGAATCAGAGGCGGGGAAACAGAGGCAGGGAATCAGATATGGGGAATCAGAGGCGGGGAATCAGAGGTGGGGAATCATAGGCAGGGAATCGGATGTGCGGAATCAGAGATGGGGAATCAGAGGCCGGGAATCAGAGGTGGTGAATCAGAGATGGGGAATCAGAGGCGGGGAATCAGAGGCAGGGTATCAGACGCGGGGAATCAGAGGTGGGCAATCAGAGGCGGGGAATCAGATATGGGGAATCAGAGGCGGGGAATCAGAGGCGGGGAAACAGAGGCGGGGAAACAGATATGGGGAATCAGAGGTGGGGCATCAGAGGTTGTGAATCACAGATGGGGAATCAGAGGCGGGGATTCAGAGGCAGGGAATCAGATGCGGGGAATCAGAGGCGGGGATTCAGAGCTGGGGAATCAGAAGCGGGGAATCAGATATGGGGAATCAGAGGCGGGGAATCAGAGGCGGGGAATCAGAGGCAGGGAATCAGACGTGGGGAATCTGAGGCGGGGAATCAGAGCTGGGGAATCAGAGGTGGGGAATCAGAGTTGGGGAATAAGAGGCAGTGAATTGGATGTGCGGAATCAGAGATGGGGAATCAGAGGTGGGGAATCAGAGGCGGTGAATCAGAGATGGGGAATCAGAGGCGGGGAATCAGAGGCAGGAAATCAGACACGCGGATTCAGAGGCTGGGAATCAGACGGGGGGAATCAAAGGCGGGGAATCAGTGCTGGCGAATCAGAGGCAGGGAATCAGAGTTGGGGATTCAGAGACGGGGAATCAGATATGGGGAAACAGAGGCGGGGTATCAGAGGCGGGCAAACAGAGGCGGGGAATTAGATATGGGGAATCAGAGGTGGGGAATCAGAGGCAGGGAATAGAACGCAGGGAATCAGACGCAGGGAATCAGAGCTGGGGAATCAGAGGCGGGGAATCATAGTTGGGAATCAGAGGCGGGGAATCAGATATGGGGAAACAGAGGCGGGGAATCAGTGGCGGGGAAACAGAGGCGGGGAATCAGATATGGGGAATCGGATGCGGGGAATCAGAGGCGGGGAATCAGAGCTGGGGAATCAGAGGCGGGGAATCAGAGTTGGGGCATCAGAGGTGGGGAATTAGATATAGGGAAACAGAGGTGGGGAATCAGAGGCAGAGAAACAGAGGCGGGGAATCAGATATGGGGAATCAGAGGTGGGGAATCAGAGGCAGGGAATCAGATGTGCGGAATCAGAGATGGGGAATCAGAGGCAGGGAATCAGAATCAGAAGCGGGGAATCAGAGGCCGGGAATCAGAGGCCGGGAATCAGATGCTGGGAATAAGAGGCCGGGAATCAGAGGTGGGGAATCAGAGTCCGGGAATCAGAGATGGGGATTCAGAGGCGGGGAATGAGATATGGAGAATCAGAGGCGGGGATCAGAGGCCGGGAAACAGAGGTGGGGAATCAGATATGGGGAATCAGAGGTGGCGAATCAAAGGCGGTGAATCAGAGATGGGGAATCAGAGGCGGGGAATCAGAGGCAGGGAATCAGATGCGGGGAATCAGAGGCGGGGAATCAGAGCTGGCGAATCAGAGGCGGGGAATCAGAGGTGGGCAATCAGAGGCGGGGAATCAGATATGGGGAATCAGAGGCGGGGAATCAGAGGCGGGGAAACAGAGGCGGGGAATCAAATATAGGGAATCAGAGGTGGGGAATCAGAGGTTGTGAATCAGAGATGGGGAATCAAGGCGGGGAATCAGAGGCAGGGAATCAGACACGGGGAATCAGAGGCGGGGATTCAGAGCTGGGGAATCAGAGGCGGGGAATCAGAGTTGGGGAATCAGAGGCAGGGAATCAGATATGGGGAATCAGAGGCGGGGAATCAGAGGCGGGGAAACAGAGGCGGGGAATCAGATATGGGGAATCAGAGGTGGTGAATCAGGGGCAGGGAATCAGTGGCAGGGAATCAGAGGCGGGGAATCAGAGGCGGGGAATCAGAGGCAGGGAATCAGACACGGGGAATCAGAGGCGGGGAATCAGAGATGGGGAATCAGAGGCGGGGAATCAGAGGCAGGGAATCGGACGCCGGGAATCAGAGTCGGGAAATCAGAGCTGGGGAATCAGAGGCGGGGAATCAGATATGGGGAAATAGAGGCGGGGAATCAGATATGGGGAATCAGAGGTGTGGAATCAGAGGTTGGGAATCAGAGGCAGGGAATCAGAGGCGTGGAAACAAAGGCGGGGAATCAGATATGGGGAATCAGAGGTGGCGAATCAAAGGCGGTGAAACAGAGATGGGGAATCAGGGCAGGGAATCAGAGGCAGGGAATCAGAGGCCGGGAATCAGATATGGGGAAACTGAGGCGGGGAATCCGAGGTGGGGAAACAGAGGCGGGGAATCAGATATGGGGAATCAGAGGTGGGGAATCAGATGCAGGGAATCAGATGCGGGGAATCAGAGGCGGGGAATCAGAGCTGGGGAATCAGAGGTGGGGAATCAGATTTGGGGAATCAGAGGTGGGGACTTAGATATTGGGAAACAGAGGCGGGGAATCAGAGGCGGGGAAACAGAGGCGGGGAATCAGATATGGGGAATCAGAGGTGGGGAATCAGAGGCAGGGAATCAGATGTGCGGAATCAGAGATGGGGAATCAGAGGCAGGGAAACAGAATCAGAAGCAGGGAATCAGAGGCCGGGAATCAGAGGCCGGAATCAGATGCTGGGAATCAGAGGCCTGGAATCAGAGGCGGGGAATCAGAGGCAGGGAATCAGATGCGGGGAATCAGAGGCGGGGAATCAGAGCTGGGGAATCAGAGGCGGGGTATTGGAGTTGGGGAATCAGAGGCGGGGAATCAGATATGGGGAAACAGAGGTAGGGAATCAGAGGCGGGGAAACAGAGGCAGGGAATCAGATATGGGGAATCAGAGGCGGGGAATCAGAGGTGGGGAATCATAGGCAGGGAATCGGATGTGCGGAATCAGAGATGGGGAATCAGAGGCCGGGAATCAGAGGTGGTGAATCAGAGATGGGGAATCAGAGGCGGGGAATCAGAGGCAGGGTATCAGACGCGGGGAATCAGAGGTGGGCAATCAGAGGCGGGGAATCAGATATGGGGAATCAGAGGCGGGGAATCAGAGGCGGGGAAACAGAGGCGGGGAAACAGATATGGGGAATCAGAGGTGGGGCATCAGAGGTTGTGAATCACAGATGGGGAATCAGAGGCGGGGATTCAGAGGCAGGGAATCAGATGCGGGGAATCAGAGGCGGGGATTCAGAGCTGGGGAATCAGAAGCGGGGAATCAGATATGGGGAATCAGAGGCGGGGAATCAGAGGCGGGGAATCAGAGGCAGGGAATCAGACGTGGGGAATCTGAGGCGGGGAATCAGAGCTGGGGAATCAGAGGTGGGGAATCAGAGTTGGGGAATAAGAGGCAGTGAATTGGATGTGCGGAATCAGAGATGGGGAATCAGAGGTGGGGAATCAGAGGCGGTGAATCAGAGATGGGGAATCAGAGGCGGGGAATCAGAGGCAGGAAATCAGACACGCGGATTCAGAGGCTGGGAATCAGACGGGGGGAATCAAAGGCGGGGAATCAGTGCTGGCGAATCAGAGGCAGGGAATCAGAGTTGGGGATTCAGAGACGGGGAATCAGATATGGGGAAACAGAGGCGGGGTATCAGAGGCGGGCAAACAGAGGCGGGGAATTAGATATGGGGAATCAGAGGTGGGGAATCAGAGGTGGTGAATCAGTGATGGGGAATCACAGGCGGGGAATCAGAGGCAGGGAATAGAACGCAGGGAATCAGACGCAGGGAATCAGAGCTGGGGAATCAGAGGCGGGGAATCATAGTTGGGAATCAGAGGCGGGGAATCAGATATGGGGAAACAGAGGCGGGGAATCAGTGGCGGGGAAACAGAGGCGGGGAATCAGATATGGGGAATCGGATGCGGGGAATCAGAGGCGGGGAATCAGAGCTGGGGAATCAGAGGCGGGGAATCAGAGTTGGGGCATCAGAGGTGGGGAATTAGATATAGGGAAACAGAGGTGGGGAATCAGAGGCAGAGAAACAGAGGCGGGGAATCAGATATGGGGAATCAGAGGTGGGGAATCAGAGGCAGGGAATCAGATGTGCGGAATCAGAGATGGGGAATCAGAGGCAGGGAATCAGAATCAGAAGCGGGGAATCAGAGGCCGGGAATCAGAGGCCGGGAATCAGATGCTGGGAATAAGAGGCCGGGAATCAGAGGTGGGGAATCAGAGTCCGGGAATCAGAGATGGGGATTCAGAGGCGGGGAATGAGATATGGAGAATCAGAGGCGGGGATCAGAGGCCGGGAAACAGAGGTGGGGAATCAGATATGGGGAATCAGAGGTGGCGAATCAAAGGCGGTGAATCAGAGATGGGGAATCAGAGGCGGGGAATCAGAGGCAGGGAATCAGATGCGGGGAATCAGAGGCGGGGAATCAGAGCTGGCGAATCAGAGGCGGGGAATCAGAGGTGGGCAATCAGAGGCGGGGAATCAGATATGGGGAATCAGAGGCGGGGAATCAGAGGCGGGGAAACAGAGGCGGGGAATCAAATATAGGGAATCAGAGGTGGGGAATCAGAGGTTGTGAATCAGAGATGGGGAATCAAGGCGGGGAATCAGAGGCAGGGAATCAGACACGGGGAATCAGAGGCGGGGATTCAGAGCTGGGGAATCAGAGGCGGGGAATCAGAGTTGGGGAATCAGAGGCAGGGAATCAGATATGGGGAATCAGAGGCGGGGAATCAGAGGCGGGGAAACAGAGGCGGGGAATCAGATATGGGGAATCAGAGGTGGTGAATCAGGGGCAGGGAATCAGTGGCAGGGAATCAGAGGCGGGGAATCAGAGGCGGGGAATCAGAGGCAGGGAATCAGACACGGGGAATCAGAGGCGGGGAATCAGAGATGGGGAATCAGAGGCGGGGAATCAGAGGAAGGGAATCGGACGCCGGGAATCAGAGTCGGGAAATCAGAGCTGGGGAATCAGAGGCGGGGAATCAGATATGGGGAAATAGAGGCGGGGAATCAGATATGGGGAATCAGAGGTGTGGAATCAGAGGTTGGGAATCAGAGGCAGGGAATCAGAGGCGTGGAAACAAAGGCGGGGAATCAGATATGGGGAATCAGAGGTGGCGAATCAAAGGCGGTGAAACAGAGATGGGGAATCAGGGCAGGGAATCAGAGGCAGGGAATCAGAGGCCGGGAATCAGATATGGGGAAACTGAGGCGGGGAATCCGAGGTGGGGAAACAGAGGCGGGGAATCAGATATGGGGAATCAGAGGTGGGGAATCAGATGCAGGGAATCAGATGCGGGGAATCAGAGGCGGGGAATCAGAGCTGGGGAATCAGAGGTGGGGAATCAGATTTGGGGAATCAGAGGTGGGGACTTAGATATTGGGAAACAGAGGCGGGGAATCAGAGGCGGGGAAACAGAGGCGGGGAATCAGATATGGGGAATCAGAGGTGGGGAATCAGAGGCAGGGAATCAGATGTGCGGAATCAGAGATGGGGAATCAGAGGCAGGGAAACAGAATCAGAAGCAGGGAATCAGAGGCCGGGAATCAGAGGCCGGAATCAGATGCTGGGAATCAGAGGCCTGGAATCAGAGGCGGGGAATCAGAGGCAGGGAATCAGATGCGGGGAATCAGAGGCGGGGAATCAGAGCTGGGGAATCAGAGGCGGGGTATTAGAGTTGGGGAATCAGAGGCGGGGAATCAGATATGGGGAAACAGAGGTAGGGAATCAGAGGCGGGGAAACAGAGGCAGGGAATCAGATATGGGGAATCAGAGGCGGGGAATCAGAGGTGGGGAATCATAGGCAGGGAATCAGAGGCAGGGAATCGGACGCCGGGAATCAGAGGCGGGGAATCAGAGCTGGGGAATCAGAGGCGGGGAATCAGAGTTGGGGAATCAGAGGCGGGGAATCAGATATGGGGAAATAGAGGCGGGGAATCAGATATGGGGAATCAGAGGTGTGGAATCAGAGGTTGGGAATCAGAGGCAGGGAATCAGAGGCGGGGAATCAGAGGCGGGGAATCAGATATGGGGAATCAGATGTGCGGTATCGGAGATGGGGAATCAGATGCAGGGAATCAGGGCAGGGATCAGAGGCAGGGAATCAGAGCTGGGGAAACAGAGGCGGGGAATGAGATATGGGAAATCAGAGGTGGGGAATCAGGGGCGGGGAATCAGTGGCAGGGAATCAGAGCTGGGGAATCAGAGGTGGGGAATCAGAGCTGGGGAAACAGAGGCGGGGAATCAGACATGGGGAATCAGAGGTGGGGAATCAGGGGCGGGGAATCAGTGGCAGTGAATCAGAGGCCGGGAATAAAAGGCGGGGAATCAGAGCTGGGGAATCAGAGGCGGGGAATCAGAGTTGGGGAATCAGAGGAGGGGAATCAGATATGGGGAAACAGAGGCCGGGAATCAGAGGCAGGGTAACAGAGGCGGGGAATCAGATATGGGGAATCAGAGGTGGGGAATTAGAGGTTGCGAATCAGAGGCGGGGAAACAGAGGCGGGGAATCAAATATAGGGAATCAGAGGTGGGGAATCAGAGGTTGTGAATCAGAGATGGGGAATCAAGGCGGGGAATCAGAGGCAGGGAATCAGACGCGGGGAATCAGAGGCGGGGATTCAGAGCTGGGGAATCAGAGGCGGTGAATCAGAGTTGGGGAATCAGAGGCAGGGAATCAGATATGGGGAATCAGAGGAGGGGAATCAGAGGCGGGGAAACAGAGGCGGGGAATCAGAGGCGGGGAATCAGAGGCAGGGAATCAGGGGCAGGGAATCAGTGGCAGGGAATCAGAGGCGGGGAATCAGAGGCGGGGAATCAGAGGCAGGGAATCAGACACGGGGAATCGGAGGCGGGGAATCAGAGATGGGGAATCAGAGGCGGGGAATCAGAGGCAGGGAATCGGACTCCGGGAATCAGAGTCGGGGAATCAGAGCTGGGGAATCAGAGGCGGGGAATCAGAGTTGGGGAATCAGAGGCGGGGAATCAGATATGGGGAAATAGAGGCGGGGAATCAGATATGGGGAATCAGAGGTGTGGAATCAGAGGTTGGGAATCAGAGGCAGGGAATCAGAGTCGGGGAAACAGAGGCGGGGAATCAGATATGGGGAATCAGAGGTGGCGAATCAAAGGAGGTGAAACAGAGATGGGGAATCAGGGCAGGGAATCAGAGGCAGGGAATCAAACACGGGGAATCAGAGCTGGGGAATCAGAGGCGGGGAATCAGAGTTGGGAATCAGAGGCTGGGAATCAGAGTCGGGGAAACAGAGGCGGGGAATCAGATATGGGGAATCAGAGGTGGGGAATCCGAGGTTGGGAATCAGAGGCAGGGAATCAGAGTCGGGGAATCAGAGGCGGGGAATCAGAGGAAGGGAATCAGATGTGCGGAATCGGAGATGGGGAATCAGAGGCAGGGAATCAGAGGCGGGGAATCAGAGGCGGGGAATCAGAGGCCGGGAATCAGATATGGGGAAACAGAGGCGGGGAATCCGAGGCGGGGAAACTGAGGCGGGGAATCAGATATGGGGAATCAGAGGTGGGGAATCAGAGGTTGGGAATCAGAGGCAGGGAATCAGAGGCTTGGAATCAGATGCAGGGAATCAGATGCGGGGAATCAGAGGCGGGGAATCAGAGCTGGGGAATCAGAGGTGGGGAATCAGATTTGGGGAATCAGAGGCGGGGACTTAGATATTGGGAAACAGAGGCGGGGATTCAGAGCTGGGGAATCAGAGGCGGTGAATCAGAGTTGGGGAATCAGATGCAGGGAATCAGATGCGGGGAATCAGAGGCAAGGAATCAGATGTGCGGAATCAGAGATGGGGAATCAGAGGCAGGGAATCAGAATGAGAAGCAGGGAATCAGAGGCCGGGAATCAGAGGCCGGAATCAGATGCTGGGAATCAGAGGCCTGGAATCAGAGGCGGGGAATCAGAGGCAGGGAATCAGATGCGGGGAATCAGAGGCGGGGAATCAGAGCTGGGGAATCAGAGGTGGGGTATTAGAGTTGGGGAATCAGAGGAGGGGAATCAGATATGGGGAAACAGAGGTGGGGAATCAGAGGCGGGGAAACAGAGGCAGGGAATCAGATATGGGGAATCAGAGGTGGGGAATCAGAGATGGGGAATCAGAGGCGGTGAATCAGAAATGGGGAATCAGAGGCGGGGAATCAGAGGCAGGATATTAGACACGGGGATTCAGAGGCTGGGAATCAGACGGGGGGAATCAAAGGCGGGGAATCAGAGCTGGGGAATCAGAGGCAGGGAATCAGAGGCGGGGAATCAGATATGGGGAATCAGAGGCTGGGATTCAGAGGCGGGGAATCAGAGGCAGGGAATCAGACACGGGGAATCAGAGGTGGGGAATCAGAGATGGGGAATCAGAGGCGTGGAATCAGAGGCAGGGAATCAGACGCGATGAATATGAGGCGGGGAATCAGAGCTGGGGAATCAGAGGTGGGGAATCAGAGTTGGGGAATCAGAGGCAGGGAATCAGATGTGCGGAATCAGAGATGGGGAATCAGATGTGGGGAATCAGAGGAATCAGAGATGGGGAATCAGAGGCGGGGAATCAGAGGCAGGAAATCAGACACGGGGATTCAGAGGCTGGGAATCAGACGGGGGGAATCAAAGGCGGGGAATCAGAGCTGGGGAATCAGAGGCAGGGAATCAGAGTTGGGGATTCAGAGACGGGGAATCAGATATGGGGAAACAGAGGCAGTGAATCAGAGGCGGGCAAACAGAGGCGGGGAATTAGATATGGGGAATCAGAGGTGGGGAATCAGAGGTGGTGAATCAGTGATGGGGAATCACAGGCGGGGAATCAGAGGCAGGGAATAGAACGCAGGGAATCAGACGCAGGGAATCAGAGCTGGGGAATCAAAGGCGGGGAATCATAGTTGGGAATCAGAGGCGGGGAATCAGATATGGGGAAACAGAGGCGGGGAATCAGAGGCGGGGAAACAGAGGCGGGGAATCAGATATGGGGAATCGGATGCGGGGAATCAGAGGCGGGGAATCAGAGCTGGGGAATCAGAGGCGGGGAATCAGAGTTGGGGCATCAGAGGTGGGGAATTAGATATAGGGAAACAGAGGCGGGGAATCAGAGGCGGGGAAACAGAGGCGGGGAATCAGATATGGGGAATCAGAGGTGGGGAATCAGAGGCAGGGAATCAGATGTGCGGAATCAGAGATGGGGAATCAGAGGCAGGGAATCAGAATCAGAAGCGGGGAATCAGAGGCCGGGAATCAGAGGCCCGGAATCAGATGCTGGGAATAAGAGGCCGGGAATCAGAGGTGGGGAATCAGAGTCCGGGAATCAGAGATGGGGATTCAGAGGCGGGGAATGAGATATGGAGTATCAGAGGCGGGGAATCAGAGGCCGGGAAACAGAGGTGGGGAATCAGATATGGGGAATCAGAGGTGGCGAATCAAAGGCGGTGAATCAGAGATGGGGAATCAGAGGCGGGGAATCAGAGGCAGGGAATCAGATGCGGGGAATCAGAGGCGGGGAATCAGAGCTGGCGAATCAGAGGCGGGGAATCAGAGGTGGGCAATAAGAGGCGGGGAATCAGACATGGGGAATCAGAGGCGGGGAATCAGAGGCGGGGAAACAGAGGCGGTGAATCAAATATAGGGAATCAGAGGTGGGGAATCAGAGTTGGGGAATCAGAGGCAGGGAATCAGATATGGGGAATCAGAGGCGGGGAATCAGAGGCGGGGAAACAGAGGCGGGGAATCAGATATGGGGAATCAGAGGGGGGGAATCAGGGGCAGGGAATCAGTGGCAGGGAATCAGAGGCGGGGAATCAGAGGCGGGGAATCAGAGGCAGGGAATCAGAGGCGGGGAATCAGAGGCGGGGAATCAGAGGAAGGGAATCAGATGTGCGGAATCGGAGATGGGGAATCAGAGGCAGGGAATCAGAGGCGGGGAATCAGAGGCGGGGAATCAGAGGAAGGGAATCAGATGTGCGGAATCGGAGATGGGGAATCAGAGGCAGGGAATCAGAGGCGGGGAATCAGACACGGGGAATCAGAGGCGGGGAATCAGAGGCAGGGAATCAGACACGGGGAATCAGAGGCGGGGAATCAAAGATGGGGAATCAGAGGCGGGGAATCAGAGGCAGGGAATCGGATGCCGGAAATCGGAGGCGTGAAATCAGAGCTGGGGAATCAGAGGCGGGGAATCAGAGTTGGGGAATCAGAGGCGGCGAAGCAGATATAGGGAAATAGAGGCGGGGAATCAGATATGGGGAATCAGAGGCGGGGAATCAGATATGGGGAATCAGAGGCTGGGAATCAGAGGGGTGGAAACAGAGGCGGGGAATAAGATATGGGGAATCAGAGGTGGGGAATCAGGGGCGGGTAATCAGTGGCAGGGAATCAGAGGCGGGGAATCAGAGGCGGGGATTCAGAGGCAGGGAATCAGACACGGGGAATCAGAGGTGGGGAATCAGAGATGGGGAATCAGAGGCGGGGAATCAGAGGCAGGGAATCAGACGCGGGGAATCAGAGGCGGGGAATCAGAGCTGGGGAATCAGAGGTGGGGAATCAGAGTCGGGGAATCAGAGGCAGGGAATCGGATGTGCGGAATCAGAGATGGGGAATCAGAGGTGGGGAATCAGAGGCGGTGAATCAGAGATGGGGAATCAGAGGCGGGGAATCAGAGGCAGGAAATCAGACACGGGGATTCAGAGGCTGGGAATCAGACGGGGGGAATCAAAGGCGGGGAATCAGAGTCGGGGAAACAGAGGCGGGGAATCAGATATGGGGAATCAGAGGTGGCGAATCAAAGGCGGTGAAACAGAGATGGGGAATCAGGGCAGGGAATCAGAGGCAGGGAATCAAACACGGGGAATCAGAGCTGGGGAATCAGAGGCGGGGAATCAGAGTTGGGAATCAGAGGCGGGGAATCAGAGTCGGGGAAACAGAGGCGGGGAATCAGATATGGGGAATCAGAGGTGGGGAATCCGAGGTTGGGAATCAGAGGCAGGGAATCAGAGTCGGGGAATCAGAGGCGGGGAATCAGAGGAAGGGAATCAGATGTGCGGAATCGGAGATGGGGAATCAGAGGCAGGGAATCAGAGGCGGGGAATCAGAGGCGGGGAATCAGAGGCCGGGAATCAGATATGGGGAAACAGAGGCGGGGAATCCGAGGCGGGGAAACAGAGGCGGGGAATCAGATATGGGGAATCAGAGGTGGGGAATCAGAGGTTGGGAATAAGAGGCAGGGAATCAGAGGCTTGGAATCAGATGCAGGGAATCAGATGCGGGGAATCAGAGGCGGGGAATCAGAGCTGGGGAATCAGAGGTGGGGAATCAGATTTGGGGAATCAGAGGCGGGGACTTAGATATTGGGAAACAGAGGCGGGGAATCAGAGGCGGGGAAACCCAGGCAGGGAATCAGATATGGGGAATCAGAGGTGGGGAATCAGAGGCAAGGAATCAGATGTGCGGAATCAGAGATGGGGAATCAGAGGCAGGGAATCAGAATCAGAAGCAGGGAATCAGAGGCCGGGAATCAGAGGCCGGAATCAGATGCTGGGAATCAGAGGCCTGGAATCAGAGGCGGGGAATCAGAGGCAGGGAATCAGATGCGGGGAATCAGAGGCGGGGAATCAGAGCTGGGGAATCAGAGGTGGGGTATTAGAGTTGGGGAATCAGAGGAGGGGAATCAGATATGGGGAAACCGAGGTGGGGAATCAGAGGCGGGGAAACAGAGGCAGGGAATCAGATATGGGGAATCAGAGGTGGGGAATCAGAGATGGGGAATCAGAGGCGGTGAATCAGAAATGGGGAATCAGAGGCGGGGAATCAGAGGCAGGAAATTAGACACGGGGATTCAGAGGCTGGGAATCAGACGGGGGGAATCAAAGGCGGGGAATCAGAGCTGGGGAATCAGAGGCAGGGAATCAGAGGCGGGGAATCAGATATGGGGAATCAGAGGCTGGGATTCAGAGGCGGGGAATCAGAGGCAGGGAATCAGACACGGGGAATCAGAGGTGGGGAATCAGAGATGGGGAATCAGAGGCGTGGAATCAGAGGCAGGGAATCAGACGCGATGAATATGAGGCGGGGAATCAGAGCTGGGGAATCAGAGGTGGGGAATCAGAGTTGGGGAATCAGAGGCAGGGAATCAGATGTGCGGAATCAGAGATGGGGAATCAGATGTGGGGAATCAGAGGAATCAGAGATGGGGAATCAGAGGCGGGGAATCAGAGGCAGGAAATCAGACACGGGGATTCAGAGGCTGGGAATCAGACGGGGGGAATCAAAGGCGGGGAATCAGAGCTGGGGAATCAGAGGCAGGGAATCAGAGTTGGGGATTCAGAGACGGGGAATCAGATATGGGGAAAAAGAGGCAGGGAATCAGAGGCGGGCAAACAGAGGCGGGGAATTAGATATGGGGAATCAGAGGTGGGGAATCAGAGGTGGTGAATCAGTGATGGGGAATCACAGGCGGGGAATCAGAGGCAGGGAATTGAACGCAGGGAATCAGACGCAGGGAATCAGAGCTGGGGAATCAGAGGCGGGGAATCATAGTTGGGAATCAGAGGCGGGGAATCAGATATGGGGAAACAGAGGCGGGGAATCAGAGGCGGGGAAACAGAGGCGGGGAATCAGATATGGGGAATCGGATGCGGGGAATCAGAGGCGGGGAATCAGAGCTGGGGAATCAGAGGCGGGGAATCAGAGTTGGGGCATCAGAGGTGGGGAATTAGATATAGGGAAACAGAGGTGGGGAATCAGAGGCGGGGAAACAGAGGCGGGGAATCAGATATGGGGAATCAGAGGTGGGGAATCAGAGGCAGGGAATCAGATGTGCGGAATCAGAGATGGGGAATCAGAGGCAGGGAATCAGAATCAGAAGCGGGGAATCAGAGGCCGGGAATCAGAGGCCGGGAATCAGATGCTGTGAATAAGAGGCCGGGAATCAGAGGTGGGGAATCAGAGTCCGGGAATCAGAGATGGGGATTCAGAGGCGGGGAATGAGATATGGAGTATCAGAGGCGGGGAATCAGAGGCCGGGAAACAGAGGTGGGGAATCAGATATGGGGAATCAGAGGTGGCGAATCAAAGGCGGTGAATCAGAGATGGGGAATCAGAGGCGGGGAATCAGAGGCAGGGAATCAGATGCGGGGAATCAGAGACGGGGAATCAGATCTGGGGAATCAGAGGCGGGGAATCAGAGTTGGGGCATCAGAGGTGGGGAATTAGATATAGGGAAACAGAGGCGGGGAATCAGAGGCGGGGAAACAGAGGCGGGGAATCAGATATGGGGAATCAGAGGTGGGGAATCAGAACAGGGAATCAGATGTGCGGAATCAGAGATTGGGAATCAGAGGCAGGGAATCAGAATCAGAAGCGGGGAATCAGAGGCCGGGAATCAGAGGCCCGGAATCAGATGCTGGGAATAAGAGGCCGGGAATCAGAGGTGGGGAATCAGAGTCCGGGAATCAGAGATGGGGATTCAGAGGTGGGGAATGAGATATGGAGTATCAGAGGCGGGGAATCAGAGGCCGGGAAACAGAGGTGGGGAATCAGATATGGGGAATCAGAGGTGGCGAATCAAAGGCGGTGAATCAGAGATGGGGAATCAGAGGCGGGGAATCAGAGGCAGGGAATCAGATGCGGGGAATCAGAGGCGGGGAATCAGAGCTGGCGAATCAGAGGCGGGGAATCAGAGGTGGGCAATCAGAGGCGGGGAATCAGATATGGGGAATCAGAGGCGGGGAATCAGAGGCGGGGAAACAGAGGCGGTGAATCAAATATAGGGAATCAGAGGTGGGGAATCAGAGGTTGTGAATCAGAGATGGGGAATCAAGGTGGGGAATCAGAGGCAGGGAATCAGACACGGGGAATCAGAGGCGGGGATTCAGAGCTGGGGAATCAGAGGCGGGGAATCAGAGTTGGGGAATCAGAGGCAGGGAATCAGATATGGGGAATCAGAGGCGGGGAATCAGAGGCGGGGAAACAGAGGCGGGGAATCAGATATGGGGAATCAGAGGTGGGGAATCAGGGGCAGGGAATCAGTGGCAGGGAATCAGAGGCGGGGAATCAGAGGCGGGGAATCAGAGGCAGGGAATCAGAGGCGGGGAATCAGAGGCGGGGAATCAGAGGAAGGGAATCAGATGTGCGGAATCGGAGATGGGGAATCAGAGGCAGGGAATCAGAGGCGGGGAATCAGAGGCGGGGAATCAGAGGCCGGGAATCAGATATGGGGAAACTGAGGCGGGGAATCCGAGGCGGGGAAACAGAGGCGGGGAATCAGACGCGGGGAATCAGAGGCGGGGAATCAGAGGCAGGGAATCAGACACGGGGAATCAGAGGTGGGGAATCAGAGATGGGGAATCAGAGGCGGGGAATCAGAGGCAGGGAATCGGATGCCGGAAATCAGAGGCGTGAAATCAGAGCTGGGGAATCAGAGGCGGGGAATCAGAGTTGGGGAATCAGAGGCGGCGAAGCAGATATGGGGAAATAGAGGCGGGGAATCAGATATGGGGAATCAGAGGCGGGGAATCAGATATGGGGAATCAGAGGCTGGGAATCAGAGGGGTGGAAACAGAGGCGGGGAATAAGATATGGGGAATCAGAGGTGGGGAATCAGGGGCGGGTAATCAGTGGCAGGGAATCAGAGGCGGGGAATCAGAGGCGGGGATTCAGAGGCAGGGAATCAGACACGGGGAATCAGAGGTGGGGAATCAGAGATGGGGAATCAGAGGCGGGGAATCAGAGGCAGGGAATCAGACGCGGGGAATCAGAGGCGGGGAATCAGAGCTGGGGAATCAGAGGTGGGGAATCAGAGTCGGGGAATCAGAGGCAGGGAATCGGATGTGCGGATTCAGAGATGGGGAATCAGAGGTGGGGAGTCAGAGGCGGTGAATCAGAGATGGGGAATCAGAGGCGGGGAATCAGAGGCAGGAAATCAGACACGGGGATTCAGAGGCTGGGAATCAGACGGGGGGAATCAAAGGCGGGGAATCAGAGTCGGGGAAACAGAGGCGGGGAATCAGATATGGGGAATCAGAGGTGGCGAATCAAAGGCGGTGAAACAGAGATGGGGAATCAGGGCAGGGAATCAGAGGCAGGGAATCAAACACGGGGAATCAGAGCTGGGGAATCAGAGGCGGGGAATCAGAGTTGGGAATCAGAGGCGGGGAATCAGAGTCGGGGAAACAGAGGCGGGGAATCAGATATGGGGAATCAGAGGTGGGGAATCCGAGGTTGGGAATCAGAGGCAGGGAATCAGAGTCGGGGAATCAGAGGCGGGGAATCAGAGGAAGGGAATCAGATGTGCGGAATCGGAGATGGGGAATCAGAGGCAGGGAATCAGAGGCGGGGAATCAGAGGCGGGGAATCAGAGGCCGGGAATCAGATATGGGGAAACAGAGGCGGGGAATCCGAGGCGGGGAAACAGAGGCGGGGAATCAGATATGGGGAATCAGAGGTGGGGAATCAGAGGTTGGGAATCAGAGGCAGGGAATCAGAGGCTTGGAATCAGATGCAGGGAATCAGATGCGGGGAATCAGAGGCGGGGAATCAGAGCTGGGGAATCAGAGGTGGGGAATCAGATTTGGGGAATCAGAGGCGGGGACTTAGATATTGGGAAACAGAGGCGGGGAATCAGAGGCGGGGAAACCCAGGCAGGGAATCAGATATGGGGAATCAGAGGTGGGGAATCAGAGGCAAGGAATCAGATGTGCGGAATCAGAGATGGGGAATCAGAGGCAGGGAATCTGAATCAGAAGCAGGGAATCAGAGGCCGGGAATCAGAGGCCGGAATCAGATGCTGGGAATCAGAGGCCTGGAATCAGAGGCGGGGAATCAGAGGCAGGGAATCAGATGCGGGGAATCAGAGGCGGGGAATCAGAGCTGGGGAATCAGAGGTGGGGTATTAGAGTTGGGGAATCAGAGGAGGGGAATCAGATATGGGGAAACAGAGGTGGGGAATCTGAGGCGGGGAAACAGAGGCAGGGAATCAGATATGGGGAATCAGAGGTGGGGAATCAGAGATGGGGAATCAGAGGCGGTGAATCAGAAATGGGGAATCAGAGGCGGGGAATCAGAGGCAGGAAATTAGACACGGGGATTCAGAGGCTGGGAATCAGACGGGGGGAATCAAAGGCGGGGAATCAGAGCTGGGGAATCAGAGGCAGGGAATCAGAGGCGGGGAATATGATATGGGGAATCAGAGGCTGGGATTCAGAGGCGGGGAATCAGAGGCAGGGAATCAGACACGGGGAATCAGAGGTGGGGAATCAGAGATGGGGAATCAGAGGCGTGGAATCAGAGGCAGGGAATCAGACGCGATGAATATGAGGCGGGGAATCAGAGCTGGGGAATCAGAGGTGGGGAATCAGAGTTGGGGAATCAGAGGCAGGGAATCAGATGTGCGGAATCAGAGATGGGGAATCAGATGTGGGGAATCAGAGGAATCAGAGATGGGGAATCAGAGGCGGGGAATCAGAGGCAGGAAATCAGACACGGGGATTCAGAGGCTGGGAATCAGACGGGGGGAATCAAAGGCGGGGAATCAGAGCTGGGGAATCAGAGGCAGGGAATCAGAGTTGGGGATTCAGAGACGGGGAATCAGATATGGGGAAAAAGAGGCAGGGAATCAGAGGCGGGCAAACAGAGGCGGGGAATTAGATATGGGGAATCAGAGGTGGGGAATCAGATGTGCGGAATCAGAGATGGGGAATCAGAGGCAGGGAATCAGAATCAGAAGCAGGGAATCAGAGGCCGGGAATCAGAGGCCGGAATCAGATGCTGGGAATCAGAGGCCTGGAATCAGAGGCGGGGAATCAGAGGCAGGGAATCAGATGCGGGGAATCAGAGGCGGGGAATCAGAGCTGGGGAATCAGAGGTGGGGTATTAGAGTTGGGGAATCAGAGGAGGGGAATCAGATATGGGGAAACAGAGGTGGGGAATCAGAGGCGGGGAAACAGAGGCAGGGAATCAGATATGGGGAATCAGAGGTGGGGAATCAGAGATGGGGAATCAGAGGCGGTGAATCAGAAATGGGGAATCAGAGGCGGGGAATCAGAGGCAGGAAATTAGACACGGGGATTCAGAGGCTGGGAATCAGACGGGGGGAATCAAAGGCGGGGAATCAGAGCTGGGGAATCAGAGGCAGGGAATCAGAGGCGGGGAATCAGATATGGGGAATCAGAGGCTGGGATTCAGAGGCGGGGAATCAGAGGCAGGGAATCAGACACGGGGAATCAGAGGTGGGGAATCAGAGATGGGGAATCAGAGGCGTGGAATCAGAGGCAGGGAATCAGACGCGATGAATATGAGGCGGGGAATCAGAGCTGGGGAATCAGAGGTGGGGAATCAGAGTTGGGGAATCAGAGGCAGGGAATCAGATGTGCGGAATCAGAGATGGGGAATCAGATGTGGGGAATCAGAGGAATCAGAGATGGGGAATCAGAGGCGGGGAATCAGAGGCAGGAAATCAGACACGGGGATTCAGAGGCTGGGAATCAGACGGGGGGAATCAAAGGCGGGGAATCAGAGCTGGGGAATCAGAGGCAGGGAATCAGAGTTGGGGATTCAGAGACGGGGAATCAGATATGGGGAAAAAGAGGCAGGGAATCAGAGGCGGGCAAACAGAGGCGGGGAATTAGATATGGGGAATCAGAGGTGGGGAATCAGAGGTGGTGAATCAGTGATGGGGAATCACAGGCGGGGAATCAGAGGCAGGGAATAGAACGCAGGGAATCAGACGCAGGGAATCAGAGCTGGGGAATCAGAGGCGGGGAATCATAGTTGGGAATCAGAGGCGGGGAATCAGATATGGGGAAACAGAGGCGGGGAATCAGAGGCGGGGAAAGAGAGGCGGGGAATAAGATATGGGGAATCGGATGCGGGGAATCAGAGGCGGGGAATCAGAGCTGGGGAATCAGAGGCGGGGAATCAGAGTTGGGGCATCAGAGGTGGGGAATTAGATATAGGGAAACAGAGGCGGGGAATCAGAGGCGGGGAAACAGAGGCGGGGAATCAGATATGGGGAATCAGAGGTGGGGAATCAGAGGCAGGGAATCAGATGTGCGGAATCAGAGATGGGGAATCAGAGGCAGGGAATCAGAATCAGAAGCGGGGAATCAGAGGCCGGGAATCAGAGGCCGGGAATCAGATGCTGGGAATAAGAGGCCGGGAATCAGAGGTGGGGAATCAGAGTCCGGGAATCAGAGATGGGGATTCAGAGGCGGGGAATGAGATATGGAGTATCAGAGGCGGGGAATCAGAGGCCGGGAAACAGAGGTGGGGAATCAGATATGGGGAATCAGAGGTGGCGAATCAAAGGCGGTGAATCAGAGATGGGGAATCAGAGGCGGGGAATCAGAGGCAGGGAATCAGATGCGGGGAATCAGAGGCGGGGAATCAGAGCTGGCGAATCAGAGGCGGGGAATCAGAGGTGGGCAATCAGAGGCGGGGAATCAGATATGGGGAATCAGAGGCGGGGAATCAGAGGCGGGGAAACAGAGGCGGTGAATCAAATATAGGGAATCAGAGGTGGGGAATCAGAGGTTGTGAATCAGAGATGGGGAATCAAGGCGGGGAATCAGAGGCAGGGAATCAGACACGGGGAATCAGAGGCGGGGATTCAGAGCTGGGGAATCAGAGGCGGGGAATCAGAGTTGGGGAATCAGAGGAAGGGAATCAGATATGGGGAATCAGAGGCGGGGAATCAGAGGCGGGGAAACAGAGGCGGGGAATCAGATATGGGGAATCAGAGGTGGGGAATCAGGGGCAGGGAATCAGTGGCAGGGAATCAGAGGCGGGGAATCAGAGGCGGGGAATCAGAGGCAGGGAATCAGAGGCGGGGAATCAGAGGCGGGGAATCAGAGGAAGGGAATCAGATGTGCGGAATCGGAGATGGGGAATCAGAGGCAGGGAATCAGAGGCGGGGAATCAGAGGCAGGAAATTAGACACGGGGATTCAGAGGCTGGGAATCAGACGGGGGGAATCAAAGGCGGGGAATCAGAGCTGGGGAATCAGAGGCAGGGAATCAGAGGCGGGGAATATGATATGGGGAATCAGAGGCTGGGATTCAGAGGCGGGGAATCAGAGGCAGGGAATCAGACACGGGGAATCAGAGGTGGGGAATCAGAGATGGGGAATCAGAGGCGTGGAATCAGAGGCAGGGAATCAGACGCGATGAATATGAGGCGGGGAATCAGAGCTGGGGAATCAGAGGTGGGGAATCAGAGTTGGGGAATCAGAGGCAGGGAATCAGATGTGCGGAATCAGAGATGGGGAATCAGATGTGGGGAATCAGAGGAATCAGAGATGGGGAATCAGAGGCGGGGAATCAGAGGCAGGAAATCAGACACGGGGATTCAGAGGCTGGGAATCAGACGGGGGGAATCAAAGGCGGGGAATCAGAGCTGGGGAATCAGAGGCAGGGAATCAGAGTTGGGGATTCAGAGACGGGGAATCAGATATGGGGAAAAAGAGGCAGGGAATCAGAGGCGGGCAAACAGAGGCGGGGAATTAGATATGGGGAATCAGAGGTGGGGAATCAGATGTGCGGAATCAGAGATGGGGAATCAGAGGCAGGGAATCAGAATCAGAAGCAGGGAATCAGAGGCCGGGAATCAGAGGCCGGAATCAGATGCTGGGAATCAGAGGCCTGGAATCAGAGGCGGGGAATCAGAGGCAGGGAATCAGATGCGGGGAATCAGAGGCGGGGAATCAGAGCTGGGGAATCAGAGGTGGGGTATTAGAGTTGGGGAATCAGAGGAGGGGAATCAGATATGGGGAAACAGAGGTGGGGAATCAGAGGCGGGGAAACAGAGGCAGGGAATCAGATATGGGGAATCAGAGGTGGGGAATCAGAGATGGGGAATCAGAGTTGGGGAATCAGAGGCAGGGAATCAGATGTGCGGAATCAGAGATGGGGAATCAGATGTGGGGAATCAGAGGAATCAGAGATGGGGAATCAGAGGCGGGGAATCAGAGGCAGGAAATCAGACACGGGGATTCAGAGGCTGGGAATCAGACGGGGGGAATCAAAGGCGGGGAATCAGAGCTGGGGAATCAGAGGCAGGGAATCAGAGTTGGGGATTCAGAGACGGGGAATCAGATATGGGGAAAAAGAGGCAGGGAATCAGAGGCGGGCAAACAGAGGCGGGGAATTAGATATGGGGAATCAGAGGTGGGGAATCAGAGGTGGTGAATCAGTGATGGGGAATCACAGGCGGGGAATCAGAGGCAGGGAATTGAACGCAGGGAATCAGACGCAGGGAATCAGAGCTGGGGAATCAGAGGCGGGGAATCATAGTTGGGAATCAGAGGCGGGGAATCAGATATGGGGAAACAGAGGCGGGGAATCAGAGGCGGGGAAACAGAGGCGGGGAATCAGATATGGGGAATCGGATGCGGGGAATCAGAGGCGGGGAATCAGAGCTGGGGAATCAGAGGCGGGGAATCAGAGTTGGGGCATCAGAGGTGGGGAATTAGATATAGGGAAACAGAGGTGGGGAATCAGAGGCGGGGAAACAGAGGCGGGGAATCAGATATGGGGAATCAGAGGTGGGGAATCAGAGGCAGGGAATCAGATGTGCGGAATCAGAGATGGGGAATCAGAGGCAGGGAATCAGAATCAGAAGCGGGGAATCAGAGGCCGGGAATCAGAGGCCGGGAATCAGATGCTGTGAATAAGAGGCCGGGAATCAGAGGTGGGGAATCAGAGTCCGGGAATCAGAGATGGGGATTCAGAGGCGGGGAATGAGATATGGAGTATCAGAGGCGGGGAATCAGAGGCCGGGAAACAGAGGTGGGGAATCAGATATGGGGAATCAGAGGTGGCGAATCAAAGGCGGTGAATCAGAGATGGGGAATCAGAGGCGGGGAATCAGAGGCAGGGAATCAGATGCGGGGAATCAGAGACGGGGAATCAGATCTGGGGAATCAGAGGCGGGGAATCAGAGTTGGGGCATCAGAGGTGGGGAATTAGATATAGGGAAACAGAGGCGGGGAATCAGAGGCGGGGAAACAGAGGCGGGGAATCAGATATGGGGAATCAGAGGTGGGGAATCAGAACAGGGAATCAGATGTGCGGAATCAGAGATTGGGAATCAGAGGCAGGGAATCAGAATCAGAAGCGGGGAATCAGAGGCCGGGAATCAGAGGCCCGGAATCAGATGCTGGGAATAAGAGGCCGGGAATCAGAGGTGGGGAATCAGAGTCCGGGAATCAGAGATGGGGATTCAGAGGTGGGGAATGAGATATGGAGTATCAGAGGCGGGGAATCAGAGGCCGGGAAACAGAGGTGGGGAATCAGATATGGGGAATCAGAGGTGGCGAATCAAAGGCGGTGAATCAGAGATGGGGAATCAGAGGCGGGGAATCAGAGGCAGGGAATCAGATGCGGGGAATCAGAGGCGGGGAATCAGAGCTGGCGAATCAGAGGCGGGGAATCAGAGGTGGGCAATCAGAGGCGGGGAATCAGATATGGGGAATCAGAGGCGGGGAATCAGAGGCGGGGAAACAGAGGCGGTGAATCAAATATAGGGAATCAGAGGTGGGGAATCAGAGGTTGTGAATCAGAGATGGGGAATCAAGGTGGGGAATCAGAGGCAGGGAATCAGACACGGGGAATCAGAGGCGGGGATTCAGAGCTGGGGAATCAGAGGCGGGGAATCAGAGTTGGGGAATCAGAGGCAGGGAATCAGATATGGGGAATCAGAGGCGGGGAATCAGAGGCGGGGAAACAGAGGCGGGGAATCAGATATGGGGAATCAGAGGTGGGGAATCAGGGGCAGGGAATCAGTGGCAGGGAATCAGAGGCGGGGAATCAGAGGCGGGGAATCAGAGGCAGGGAATCAGAGGCGGGGAATCAGAGGCGGGGAATCAGAGGAAGGGAATCAGATGTGCGGAATCGGAGATGGGGAATCAGAGGCAGGGAATCAGAGGCGGGGAATCAGAGGCGGGGAATCAGAGGCCGGGAATCAGATATGGGGAAACTGAGGCGGGGAATCCGAGGCGGGGAAACAGAGGCGGGGAATCAGACGCGGGGAATCAGAGGCGGGGAATCAGAGGCAGGGAATCAGACACGGGGAATCAGAGGTGGGGAATCAGAGATGGGGAATCAGAGGCGGGGAATCAGAGGCAGGGAATCGGATGCCGGAAATCAGAGGCGTGAAATCAGAGCTGGGGAATCAGAGGCGGGGAATCAGAGTTGGGGAATCAGAGGCGGCGAAGCAGATATGGGGAAATAGAGGCGGGGAATCAGATATGGGGAATCAGAGGCGGGGAATCAGATATGGGGAATCAGAGGCTGGGAATCAGAGGGGTGGAAACAGAGGCGGGGAATAAGATATGGGGAATCAGAGGTGGGGAATCAGGGGCGGGTAATCAGTGGCAGGGAATCAGAGGCGGGGAATCAGAGGCGGGGATTCAGAGGCAGGGAATCAGACACGGGGAATCAGAGGTGGGGAATCAGAGATGGGGAATCAGAGGCGGGGAATCAGAGGCAGGGAATCAGACGCGGGGAATCAGAGGCGGGGAATCAGAGCTGGGGAATCAGAGGTGGGGAATCAGAGTCGGGGAATCAGAGGCAGGGAATCGGATGTGCGGATTCAGAGATGGGGAATCAGAGGTGGGGAGTCAGAGGCGGTGAATCAGAGATGGGGAATCAGAGGCGGGGAATCAGAGGCAGGAAATCAGACACGGGGATTCAGAGGCTGGGAATCAGACGGGGGGAATCAAAGGCGGGGAATCAGAGTCGGGGAAACAGAGGCGGGGAATCAGATATGGGGAATCAGAGGTGGCGAATCAAAGGCGGTGAAACAGAGATGGGGAATCAGGGCAGGGAATCAGAGGCAGGGAATCAAACACGGGGAATCAGAGCTGGGGAATCAGAGGCGGGGAATCAGAGTTGGGAATCAGAGGCGGGGAATCAGAGTCGGGGAAACAGAGGCGGGGAATCAGATATGGGGAATCAGAGGTGGGGAATCCGAGGTTGGGAATCAGAGGCAGGGAATCAGAGTCGGGGAATCAGAGGCGGGGAATCAGAGGAAGGGAATCAGATGTGCGGAATCGGAGATGGGGAATCAGAGGCAGGGAATCAGAGGCGGGGAATCAGAGGCGGGGAATCAGAGGCCGGGAATCAGATATGGGGAAACAGAGGCGGGGAATCCGAGGCGGGGAAACAGAGGCGGGGAATCAGATATGGGGAATCAGAGGTGGGGAATCAGAGGTTGGGAATCAGAGGCAGGGAATCAGAGGCTTGGAATCAGATGCAGGGAATCAGATGCGGGGAATCAGAGGCGGGGAATCAGAGCTGGGGAATCAGAGGTGGGGAATCAGATTTGGGGAATCAGAGGCGGGGACTTAGATATTGGGAAACAGAGGCGGGGAATCAGAGGCGGGGAAACCCAGGCAGGGAATCAGATATGGGGAATCAGAGGTGGGGAATCAGAGGCAAGGAATCAGATGTGCGGAATCAGAGATGGGGAATCAGAGGCAGGGAATCTGAATCAGAAGCAGGGAATCAGAGGCCGGGAATCAGAGGCCGGAATCAGATGCTGGGAATCAGAGGCCTGGAATCAGAGGCGGGGAATCAGAGGCAGGGAATCAGATGCGGGGAATCAGAGGCGGGGAATCAGAGCTGGGGAATCAGAGGTGGGGTATTAGAGTTGGGGAATCAGAGGAGGGGAATCAGATATGGGGAAACAGAGGTGGGGAATCTGAGGCGGGGAAACAGAGGCAGGGAATCAGATATGGGGAATCAGAGGTGGGGAATCAGAGATGGGGAATCAGAGGCGGTGAATCAGAAATGGGGAATCAGAGGCGGGGAATCAGAGGCAGGAAATTAGACACGGGGATTCAGAGGCTGGGAATCAGACGGGGGGAATCAAAGGCGGGGAATCAGAGCTGGGGAATCAGAGGCAGGGAATCAGAGGCGGGGAATATGATATGGGGAATCAGAGGCTGGGATTCAGAGGCGGGGAATCAGAGGCAGGGAATCAGACACGGGGAATCAGAGGTGGGGAATCAGAGATGGGGAATCAGAGGCGTGGAATCAGAGGCAGGGAATCAGACGCGATGAATATGAGGCGGGGAATCAGAGCTGGGGAATCAGAGGTGGGGAATCAGAGTTGGGGAATCAGAGGCAGGGAATCAGATGTGCGGAATCAGAGATGGGGAATCAGATGTGGGGAATCAGAGGAATCAGAGATGGGGAATCAGAGGCGGGGAATCAGAGGCAGGAAATCAGACACGGGGATTCAGAGGCTGGGAATCAGACGGGGGGAATCAAAGGCGGGGAATCAGAGCTGGGGAATCAGAGGCAGGGAATCAGAGTTGGGGATTCAGAGACGGGGAATCAGATATGGGGAAAAAGAGGCAGGGAATCAGAGGCGGGCAAACAGAGGCGGGGAATTAGATATGGGGAATCAGAGGTGGGGAATCAGATGTGCGGAATCAGAGATGGGGAATCAGAGGCAGGGAATCAGAATCAGAAGCAGGGAATCAGAGGCCGGGAATCAGAGGCCGGAATCAGATGCTGGGAATCAGAGGCCTGGAATCAGAGGCGGGGAATCAGAGGCAGGGAATCAGATGCGGGGAATCAGAGGCGGGGAATCAGAGCTGGGGAATCAGAGGTGGGGTATTAGAGTTGGGGAATCAGAGGAGGGGAATCAGATATGGGGAAACAGAGGTGGGGAATCAGAGGCGGGGAAACAGAGGCAGGGAATCAGATATGGGGAATCAGAGGTGGGGAATCAGAGATGGGGAATCAGAGGCGGTGAATCAGAAATGGGGAATCAGAGGCGGGGAATCAGAGGCAGGAAATTAGACACGGGGATTCAGAGGCTGGGAATCAGACGGGGGGAATCAAAGGCGGGGAATCAGAGCTGGGGAATCAGAGGCAGGGAATCAGAGGCGGGGAATCAGATATGGGGAATCAGAGGCTGGGATTCAGAGGCGGGGAATCAGAGGCAGGGAATCAGACACGGGGAATCAGAGGTGGGGAATCAGAGATGGGGAATCAGAGGCGTGGAATCAGAGGCAGGGAATCAGACGCGATGAATATGAGGCGGGGAATCAGAGCTGGGGAATCAGAGGTGGGGAATCAGAGTTGGGGAATCAGAGGCAGGGAATCAGATGTGCGGAATCAGAGATGGGGAATCAGATGTGGGGAATCAGAGGAATCAGAGATGGGGAATCAGAGGCGGGGAATCAGAGGCAGGAAATCAGACACGGGGATTCAGAGGCTGGGAATCAGACGGGGGGAATCAAAGGCGGGGAATCAGAGCTGGGGAATCAGAGGCAGGGAATCAGAGTTGGGGATTCAGAGACGGGGAATCAGATATGGGGAAAAAGAGGCAGGGAATCAGAGGCGGGCAAACAGAGGCGGGGAATTAGATATGGGGAATCAGAGGTGGGGAATCAGAGGTGGTGAATCAGTGATGGGGAATCACAGGCGGGGAATCAGAGGCAGGGAATAGAACGCAGGGAATCAGACGCAGGGAATCAGAGCTGGGGAATCAGAGGCGGGGAATCATAGTTGGGAATCAGAGGCGGGGAATCAGATATGGGGAAACAGAGGCGGGGAATCAGAGGCGGGGAAAGAGAGGCGGGGAATAAGATATGGGGAATCGGATGCGGGGAATCAGAGGCGGGGAATCAGAGCTGGGGAATCAGAGGCGGGGAATCAGAGTTGGGGCATCAGAGGTGGGGAATTAGATATAGGGAAACAGAGGCGGGGAATCAGAGGCGGGGAAACAGAGGCGGGGAATCAGATATGGGGAATCAGAGGTGGGGAATCAGAGGCAGGGAATCAGATGTGCGGAATCAGAGATGGGGAATCAGAGGCAGGGAATCAGAATCAGAAGCGGGGAATCAGAGGCCGGGAATCAGAGGCCGGGAATCAGATGCTGGGAATAAGAGGCCGGGAATCAGAGGTGGGGAATCAGAGTCCGGGAATCAGAGATGGGGATTCAGAGGCGGGGAATGAGATATGGAGTATCAGAGGCGGGGAATCAGAGGCCGGGAAACAGAGGTGGGGAATCAGATATGGGGAATCAGAGGTGGCGAATCAAAGGCGGTGAATCAGAGATGGGGAATCAGAGGCGGGGAATCAGAGGCAGGGAATCAGATGCGGGGAATCAGAGGCGGGGAATCAGAGCTGGCGAATCAGAGGCGGGGAATCAGAGGTGGGCAATCAGAGGCGGGGAATCAGATATGGGGAATCAGAGGCGGGGAATCAGAGGCGGGGAAACAGAGGCGGTGAATCAAATATAGGGAATCAGAGGTGGGGAATCAGAGGTTGTGAATCAGAGATGGGGAATCAAGGCGGGGAATCAGAGGCAGGGAATCAGACACGGGGAATCAGAGGCGGGGATTCAGAGCTGGGGAATCAGAGGCGGGGAATCAGAGTTGGGGAATCAGAGGAAGGGAATCAGATATGGGGAATCAGAGGCGGGGAATCAGAGGCGGGGAAACAGAGGCGGGGAATCAG
Source organism: Narcine bancroftii (assembly GCF_036971445.1). Taxonomy (NCBI): domain Eukaryota; kingdom Metazoa; phylum Chordata; class Chondrichthyes; order Torpediniformes; family Narcinidae; genus Narcine; species Narcine bancroftii. Next base: position 104,659,279 of record NC_091474.1, on the reverse strand, counting down.
ATATGGGGAATCAGAGGTGGGGAATCAGGGGCAGGGAATCAGTGGCAGGGAATCAGAGGCGGGGAATCAGAGGCGGGGAATCAGAGGCAGGGAATCAGAGGCGGGGAATCAGAGGCGGGGAATCAGAGGAAGGGAATCAGATGTGCGGAATCGGAGATGGGGAATCAGAGGCAGGGAATCAGAGGCGGGGAATCAGAGGCAGGAAATTAGACACGGGGATTCAGAGGCTGGGAATCAGACGGGGGGAATCAAAGGCGGGGAATCAGAGCTGGGGAATCAGAGGCAGGGAATCAGAGGCGGGGAATATGATATGGGGAATCAGAGGCTGGGATTCAGAGGCGGGGAATCAGAGGCAGGGAATCAGACACGGGGAATCAGAGGTGGGGAATCAGAGATGGGGAATCAGAGGCGTGGAATCAGAGGCAGGGAATCAGACGCGATGAATATGAGGCGGGGAATCAGAGCTGGGGAATCAGAGGTGGGGAATCAGAGTTGGGGAATCAGAGGCAGGGAATCAGATGTGCGGAATCAGAGATGGGGAATCAGATGTGGGGAATCAGAGGAATCAGAGATGGGGAATCAGAGGCGGGGAATCAGAGGCAGGAAATCAGACACGGGGATTCAGAGGCTGGGAATCAGACGGGGGGAATCAAAGGCGGGGAATCAGAGCTGGGGAATCAGAGGCAGGGAATCAGAGTTGGGGATTCAGAGACGGGGAATCAGATATGGGGAAAAAGAGGCAGGGAATCAGAGGCGGGCAAACAGAGGCGGGGAATTAGATATGGGGAATCAGAGGTGGGGAATCAGATGTGCGGAATCAGAGATGGGGAATCAGAGGCAGGGAATCAGAATCAGAAGCAGGGAATCAGAGGCCGGGAATCAGAGGCCGGAATCAGATGCTGGGAATCAGAGGCCTGGAATCAGAGGCGGGGAATCAGAGGCAGGGAATCAGATGCGGGGAATCAGAGGCGGGGAATCAGAGCTGGGGAATCAGAGGTGGGGTATTAGAGTTGGGGAATCAGAGGAGGGGAATCAGATATGGGGAAACAGAGGTGGGGAATCAGAGGCGGGGAAACAGAGGCAGGGAATCAGATATGGGGAATCAGAGGTGGGGAATCAGAGATGGGGAATCAGAGGCGGTGAATCAGAAATGGGGAATCAGAGGCGGGGAATCAGAGGCAGGAAATTAGACACGGGGATTCAGAGGCTGGGAATCAGACGGGGGGAATCAAAGGCGGGGAATCAGAGCTGGGGAATCAGAGGCAGGGAATCAGAGGCGGGGAATCAGATATGGGGAATCAGAGGCTGGGATTCAGAGGCGGGGAATCAGAGGCAGGGAATCAGACACGGGGAATCAGAGGTGGGGAATCAGAGATGGGGAATCAGAGGCGTGGAATCAGAGGCAGGGAATCAGACGCGATGAATATGAGGCGGGGAATCAGAGCTGGGGAATCAGAGGTGGGGAATCAGAGTTGGGGAATCAGAGGCAGGGAATCAGATGTGCGGAATCAGAGATGGGGAATCAGATGTGGGGAATCAGAGGAATCAGAGATGGGGAATCAGAGGCGGGGAATCAGAGGCAGGAAATCAGACACGGGGATTCAGAGGCTGGGAATCAGACGGGGGGAATCAAAGGCGGGGAATCAGAGCTGGGGAATCAGAGGCAGGGAATCAGAGTTGGGGATTCAGAGACGGGGAATCAGATATGGGGAAAAAGAGGCAGGGAATCAGAGGCGGGCAAACAGAGGCGGGGAATTAGATATGGGGAATCAGAGGTGGGGAATCAGAGGTGGTGAATCAGTGATGGGGAATCACAGGCGGGGAATCAGAGGCAGGGAATAGAACGCAGGGAATCAGACGCAGGGAATCAGAGCTGGGGAATCAGAGGCGGGGAATCATAGTTGGGAATCAGAGGCGGGGAATCAGATATGGGGAAACAGAGGCGGGGAATCAGAGGCGGGGAAAGAGAGGCGGGGAATAAGATATGGGGAATCGGATGCGGGGAATCAGAGGCGGGGAATCAGAGCTGGGGAATCAGAGGCGGGGAATCAGAGTTGGGGCATCAGAGGTGGGGAATTAGATATAGGGAAACAGAGGCGGGGAATCAGAGGCGGGGAAACAGAGGCGGGGAATCAGATATGGGGAATCAGAGGTGGGGAATCAGAGGCAGGGAATCAGATGTGCGGAATCAGAGATGGGGAATCAGAGGCAGGGAATCAGAATCAGAAGCGGGGAATCAGAGGCCGGGAATCAGAGGCCGGGAATCAGATGCTGGGAATAAGAGGCCGGGAATCAGAGGTGGGGAATCAGAGTCCGGGAATCAGAGATGGGGATTCAGAGGCGGGGAATGAGATATGGAGTATCAGAGGCGGGGAATCAGAGGCCGGGAAACAGAGGTGGGGAATCAGATATGGGGAATCAGAGGTGGCGAATCAAAGGCGGTGAATCAGAGATGGGGAATCAGAGGCGGGGAATCAGAGGCAGGGAATCAGATGCGGGGAATCAGAGGCGGGGAATCAGAGCTGGCGAATCAGAGGCGGGGAATCAGAGGTGGGCAATCAGAGGCGGGGAATCAGATATGGGGAATCAGAGGCGGGGAATCAGAGGCGGGGAAACAGAGGCGGTGAATCAAATATAGGGAATCAGAGGTGGGGAATCAGAGGTTGTGAATCAGAGATGGGGAATCAAGGCGGGGAATCAGAGGCAGGGAATCAGACACGGGGAATCAGAGGCGGGGATTCAGAGCTGGGGAATCAGAGGCGGGGAATCAGAGTTGGGGAATCAGAGGAAGGGAATCAGATATGGGGAATCAGAGGCGGGGAATCAGAGGCGGGGAAACAGAGGCGGGGAATCAGATATGGGGAATCAGAGGTGGGGAATCAGGGGCAGGGAATCAGTGGCAGGGAATCAGAGGCGGGGAATCAGAGGCGGGGAATCAGAGGCAGGGAATCAGAGGCGGGGAATCAGAGGCGGGGAATCAGAGGAAGGGAATCAGATGTGCGGAATCGGAGATGGGGAATCAGAGGCAGGGAATCAGAGGCGGGGAATCAGAGGCGGGGAATCAGAGGAAGGGAATCAGATGTGCGGAATCGGAGATGGGGAATCAGAGGCAGGGAATCAGAGGCGGGGAATCAGAGGTGGGGAATCAGAGGCCGGGAATCAGATATGGGGAAACTGAGGCGGGGAATCCGAGGCGGGGAAACAGAGGCGGGGAATCAGACGCGGGGAATCAGAGGCGGGGAATCAGAGGCAGGGAATCAGACACGGGGAATCAGAGGCGGGGAATCAGAGATGGGGAATCCGAGGCGGGGAATCAGAGGCAGGGAATCGGATGCCGGAAATCAGAGGCGTGAAATCAGAGCTGGGGAATCAGAGGCGGGGAATCAGAGTTGGGGAATCAGAGGCGGCGAAGCAGATATGGGGAAATAGAGGCGGGGAATCAGATATGGGGAATCAGAGGCGGGGAATCAGATATGGGGAATCAGAGGCTGGGAATCAGAGGGGTGGAAACAGAGGCGGGGAATAAGATATGGGGAATCAGAGGTGGGGAATCAGGGGCGGGTAATCAGTGGCAGGGAATCAGAGGCGGGGAATCAGAGGCGGGGATTCAGAGGCAGGGAATCAGACACGGGGAATCAGAGGTGGGGAATCAGAGATGGGGAATCAGAGGCGGGGAATCAGAGGCAGGGAATCAGACGCGGGGAATCAGAGGCGGGGAATCAGAGCTGGGGAATCAGAGGTGGGGAATCAGAGTCGGGGAATCAGAGGCAGGGAATCGGATGTGCGGAATCAGAGATGGGGAATCAGAGGTGGGGAATCAGAGGCGGTGAATCAGAGATGGGGAATCAGAGGCGGGGAATCAGAGGCAGGAAATCAGACACGGGGACTCAGAGGCTGGGAATCAGACGGGGGGAATCAAAGGCGGGGAATCAGAGCTGGTGAATCAGAGGCAGGGAATCAGAGTTGGGGATTCAGAGGCGGGGAATCAGATATGGGGAAACAGAGGCGAGGAATCAGAGGCGGGCAAACAGAGGCGGGGAATTAGATATGGGGAATCAGAGGTGGGGAATCAGAGGTGGTGAATCAGAGACGGGGAATCACAGGCGGGGAATCAGAGGCAGGGAATAGAACGCGGGGAATCAGAGGCAGGGAATCAGAGCTGGGGAATCAGAGGCGGGGAATCAGATATGGGGAAACAGAGGCGGGGAATCAGAGGCGGGGAAACAGAGGCGGGGAATCAGACATGGGGAATCGGATGCGGGGAATCAGAGGTGGGGAATCAGAGCTGGGGAATCAGAGGCGGGGAATCAGAGTTGGCGCATCAGAGGTGGGGAATTAGATATGGGGAAACAGAGGCGGGGTATCAGAACGGGGAAACAGAGGCGGGGAATCAGATATGGGGAATCAGAGGTGGGGAATCACAGGCAGGGAATCAGATGTGCGGAATCAGAGATGGGGAATCAGAGGCAGGGAATCAGAATCCGAAGCGGGGAATTAGAGGCCGGGAATCAGAGGCCGGGAATCAGACGCTGGGAATAAGAGGCCGGGAATCAGAGGTGGGGAATCAGAGTCCGGGAATCAGAGATGGGGATTCAGAGGCGGGGAATGAGATATGGAGAATCAGAGGCGGGGAATCAGAGGCGGGGAAACAGAGGTGGGGAATCAGATATGGGGAATCAGAGGTGGCGAATCACAGGCGGTGTATCAGAGATGGGGAAACAGAGGCGGGGAATCAGAGGCGGGGAAACAGAGGTGGGGAATCACATATGGGGAATCAGAGGCGGGGAAACAGAGGCAGGGAATCAGATATGGGGAATCAGAGGAGGGGAATCAGAGGTGGGGAACCATAGGCAGGGAATCGGATGTGCGGAATCAGAGATGGGGAATCAGAGGCCGGGAATCAGAGGTGGTGAATCAGAGATGGGGAATCAGAGGCGGTAAATCAGAGGCAGGGAATCAGACGCGGGGAATCAGAGGTGGGCAATCAGAGGCGGGCAATCAGATATGGGGAATCAGAGGCGGGGAATCAGAGGCGGGGAAACAGAGGCGGGGAATCAGATATGGGGAATCAGAGGTGGGGCATCAGAGGTTGTGAATCACAGATGGGGAATCAGAGGCGGGGAATCAGAGGCAGGGAATCAGACGCGGGGAATCAGAGGCAGGGATTCAGAGCTGGGGAATCAGAGGTGGGGAATCAGAGTTGGGGAATCAGAGGCGGGGAATCAGATATGGGGAATCAGAGGCAGGGAATCAGAGGTGGGAAAACAGAGGCGGGGAATCAGATATGGGGAATCAGAGGTGGGGAATCAGTGGCAGGGAATCAGTTGCAGGGAATCAGACGCGGGGAATCAGAGGCGGGGAATCAGAGGCAGGGAATCAGACACGGGGAATCAGAGGCGGGTAATCAGAGATTGGGAATCAGAGGCGGGGAATCAGAGGCAGGGAATCGGATGCCGGGAATCAGAGCCTGGAAATCAGAGCTGGGGAATCAGATGCGGGGAATCAGAGTTGGGGAATCAGAGGCGGCGAAGCAGATATGGGGAAATAGAGGCGGGGAATCAGATATGGGGAATCAGAGGCAGGGAATCAGATATGGGGAATCAGAGGCTGGGAATCAGAGGGGGGGAAACAGAGGCGGGGAATAAGATATGGGGAATCAGAGGTGGGGAATCACAGGCGGGGAATCAGAGGCAGGGAATAGAACGCGGGGAATCAGAGGCAGGGAATCAGAGCTGGGGAATCAGAGGCGGGGAATCAGATATGGGGAAACAGAGGCGGGGAATCAGAGGCGGGGAAACAGAGGCGGGGAATCAGACATGGGGAATCGGATGCGGGGAATCAGAGGTGGGGAATCAGAGCTGGGGAATCAGAGGCGGGGAATCAGAGTTGGGGCATCAGAGGTGGGGAATTAGATATGGGGAAACAGAGGCGGGGAATCAGAACGGGGAAACAGAGGCGGGGAATCAGATATGGGGAATCAGAGGTGGGGAATCACAGGCAGGGAATCAGATGTGCGGAATCAGAGATGGGGAATCAGAGGCAGGGAATCAGAATCCGAAGCGGGGAATTAGAGGCCGGGAATCAGAGGCCGGGAATCAGACGCTGGGAATAAGAGGCCGGGAATCAGAGGTGGGGAATCAGAGTCCGGGAATCAGAGATGGGGATTCAGAGGCGGGGAATGAGATATGGAGAATCAGAGGCGGGGAATCAGAGGCGGGGAAACAGAGGTGGGGAATCAGATATGGGGAATCAGAGGTGGCGAATCACAGGCGGTGTATCAGAGATGGGGAAACAGAGGCGGGGAATCAGAGGCGGGGAAACAGAGGTGGGGAATCACATATGGGGAATCAGAGGCGGGGAAACAGAGGCAGGGAATCAGATATGGGGAATCAGAGGAGGGGAATCAGAGGTGGGGAACCATAGGCAGGGAATCGGATGTGCGGAATCAGAGATGGGGAATCAGAGGCCGGGAATCAGACGCGGGGAATCAGAGGTGGGCAATCAGAGGCGGGGAATCAGATATGGGGAATCAGAGGCGGGGAATCAGAGGCGGGGAAACAGAGGCGGGGAATCAGATATGGGGAATCAGAGGTGGGGCATCAGAGGTTGTGAATCACAGATGGGGAATCAGAGGCGGGGAATCAGTGGCAGGGAATCAGACGCGGGGAATCACAGGCGGGGATTCAGAGCTGGGGAATCAGAGGCGGGGAATCAGAGTTGGGGAATCAGAGGCGGGGAATCAGATATGGGGAATCAGAGGCAGGGAATCAGAGGCGGGAAAACGGAGGCGGGGAATCAGATATGGGGAATCAGAGGTGGGGAATCAGGCGCAGGGAATCAGTGGCAGGGAATCAGACGCGGGGATTCAGAGGCGGGGAATCAGAGGCGGGCAAACAGAGGCGGGGAATTAGATATGGGGAATCAGAGGTGGGGAATCAGAGGTGGTGAATCAGAGATGGGGAATCACAGGCGGGGAATCAGAGGCAGGGAATAGAACGCGGGGAATCAGAGGCAGGGAATCAGAGCTGGGGAATCAGAGGCGGGGAATCAGATATGGGGAAACAGAGGCGGGGAATCAGAGGCGGGGAAACAGAGGCGGGGAATCAGACATGGGGAATCGGATGCCGGGAATCAGAGGTGGGGAATCAGAGCTGGGGAATCAGAGGCGGGGAATCAGAGTTGGGGCATCAGAGGTGGGGAATTAGATATGGGGAAACAGAGGCGGGGAATCAGAGGCGGGGAAACAGAGCGGGGAATCAGATATGGGGAATCAGAGGTGGGGAATCAGAGGCAGGGAATCAGATGTGCGGAATCAGAGATGGGGAATCAGAGGCAGGGAATCAGAATCAGAAGCGGGGAATTAGAGGCCGGGAATCAGAGGCCGGGAATCAGATGCTGGGAATAAGGGGCCGGGAATCAGAGGTGGGGAATCAGAGTCCGGGAATCAGAGATGGGGATTCAGAGGCGGGGAATGAGATATGGAGAATCAGAGGCGGGGAATCAGAGGCGGGGAAACAGAGGTGGGGAATCAGAGATGGGGAATCAGAGGCGGGGAATCAGAGGCAGGGAATCAGACGCGGGGAATCAGAGGCGGGGAATCAGAGCTGGGGAATCAGAGGCGGGGAATGAGAGGCAGGGAATCAGAAGCGGGGAATCAGAGGCGGGGAATCAGAGCTGGGGAATCAGAGGTGGGGAATCAGATATGGGGAATCAGAGGCGGGGAATCAGAGGCGGGGAAACAGAGGCGGGGAATCAGATATGGGGAATCAGAGGTGGGGCATCAGAGGTTGTGAATCACAGATGGGGAATCAGAGGCGGGGAATCAGTGGCAGGGAATCAGACGCGGGGAATCAGAGGTGGGGATTCAGAGCTGGGGAATCAGAGGCGGGGAATCAGAGTTGGGGAATCAGAGGCGGGGAATAAGATATGGGGAATCAGAGGCAGGGAATCAGAGGCGGGAAAACGGAGGCGGGGAATCAGATATGGGGAATCAGAGGTGGGGAATCAGGCGCAGGGAATCAGTGGCAGGGAATCAGACGCGGGGATTCAGAGGCGGGGAATCAGAGGCGGGCAAACAGAGGCGGGGAATTAGATATGGGGAATCAGAGGTGGGGAATCAGAGGTGGTGAATCAGAGATGGGGAATCACAGGCGGGGAATCAGAGGCAGGGAATAGAACGCGGGGAATCAGAGGCAGGGAATCAGAGCTGGGGAATCAGAGGCGGGGAATCAGATATGGGGAAACAGAGGCGGGGAATCAGAGGCGGGGAAACAGAGGCGGGGAATCAGACATGGGGAATCGGATGCCGGGAATCAGAGGTGGGGAATCAGAGCTGGGGAATCAGAGGCGTGGAATCAGAGTTGGGGCATCAGAGGTGGGGAATTTGATATGGGGAAACAGAAGCGGGGAATCAGAGGCGGGGAAACAGAGGCGGGGAATCAGATATGGGGAATCAGAGGTGGGGAATCAGAGGCAGGGAATCAGATGTGCGGAATCAGAGATGGGGAATCAGAGGCAGGGAATCAGAATCAGAAGCGGGGAATTAGAGGCCGGGAATCAGAGGCCGGGAATCAGATGCTGGGAATAAGAGGCCGGGAATCAGAGGTGGGGAATCAGAGTCCGGGAATCAGAGATGGGGATTCAGAGGCGGGGAATGAGATATGGAGAATCAGAGGCGGGGAATCAGAGGCGGGGAAACAGAGGTGGGGAATCACATATGGGGAATCAGAGGTGGCGAATCAAAGGCGGTGAATCAAAGATGGGGAAACAGAGGCGGGGAATCAGAGGCAGGGAATCAGACGCGGGGAATCAGAGGTGGGCAATCAGAGGCGGGCAATCAGATATGGGGAATCAGAGGCGGGGAATCAGAGGCGGGGAAACAGAGGCGGGGAATCAGATATGGGGAATCAGAGGTGGGGCATCAGAGGTTGTGAATCACAGATGGGGAATCAGAGGCGGGGAATCAGAGGCAGGGAATCAGACGCGGGGAATCAGAGGCAGGGATTCAGAGCTGGGGAATCAGAGGTGGGGAATCAGAGTTGGGGAATCAGAGGCGGGGAATCAGATATGGGGAATCAGAGGCAGGGAATCAGAGGTGGGAAAACAGAGGCGGGGAATCAGATATGGGGAATCAGAGGTGGGGAATCAGTGGCAGGGAATCAGTGGCAGGGAATCAGACGCGGGGAATCAGACATGGGGAATCGGATGCCGGGAATCAGAGGTGGGGAATCAGAGCTGGGGAATCAGAGGCGTGGAATCAGAGTTGGGGCATCAGAGGTGGGGAATTAGATATGGGGAAACAGAAGCGGGGAATCAGATGCGGGGAAACAGAGGCGGGGAATCAGATATGGGGAATCAGAGGTGGGGAATCAGAGGCAGGGAATCAGATGTGCGGAATCAGAGATGGGGAATCAGAGGCAGGGAATCAGAATCAGAAGCGGGGAATTAGAGGCCGGGAATCAGAGGCCGGGAATCAGATGCTGGGAATAAGAGGCCGGGAATCAGAGGTGGGGAATCAGAGTCCGGGAATCAGAGATGGGGATTCAGAGGCGGGGAATGAGATATGGAGAATCAGAGGCGGGGAATCAGAGGCGGGGAAACAGAGGTGGGGAATCACATATGGGGAATCAGAGGTGGCGAATCAAAGGCGGTGAATCAAAGATGGGGAAACAGAGGCGGGGAATCAGAGGCAGGGAATCAGACGCGGGGAATCAGAGGTGGGCAATCAGAGGCGGGCAATCAGATATGGGGAATCAGAGGCGGGGAATCAGAGGCGGGGAAACAGAGGCGGGGAATCAGATATGGGGAATCAGAGGTGGGGCATCAGAGGTTGTGAATCACAGATGGGGAATCAGAGGCGGGGAATCAGAGGCAGGGAATCAGACGCGGGGAATCAGAGGCAGGGATTCAGAGCTGGGGAATCAGAGGTGGGGAATCAGAGTTGGGGAATCAGAGGCGGGGAATCAGATATGGGGAATCAGAGGCAGGGAATCAGAGGTGGGAAAACAGAGGCGGGGAATCAGATATGGGGAATCAGAGGTGGGGAATCAGTGGCAGGGAATCAGTGGCAGGGAATCAGACGCGGGGAATCAGAGGCGGGGAATCAGAGGCAGGGAATCAGACACGGGGAATCAGAGGCGGGTAATCAGAGATTGGGAATCAGAGGCGGGGAATCAGAGGCAGGGAATCGGATGCCGGGAATCAGAGGCTGGAAATCAGAGCTGGGGAATCAGATGCGGGGAATCAGAGTTGGGGAATCAGAGGCGGCGAAGCAGATATGGGGAAATAGAGGCGGGGAATCAGATATGGGGAATCAGAGGCAGGGAATCAGATATGGGGAATCAGAGGCTGGGAATCAGAGGGGGGGAAACAGAGGCGGGGAATAAGATATGGGGAATCAGAGGTGGGGAATCACAGGCGGGGAATCAGAGGCAGGGAATAGAACGCGGGGAATCAGAGGCAGGGAATCAGAGCTGGGGAATCAGAGGCGGGGAATCAGATATGGGGAAACAGAGGCGGGGAATCAGAGGCGGGGAAACAGAGGCGGGGAATCAGACATGGGGAATCGGATGCGGGGAATCAGAGGTGGGGAATCAGAGCTGGGGAATCAGAGGCGGGGAATCAGAGTTGGGGCATCAGAGGTGGGGAATTAGATATGGGGAAACAGAGGCGGGGAATCAGAACGGGGAAACAGAGGCGGGGAATCAGATATGGGGAATCAGAGGTGGGGAATCACAGGCAGGGAATCAGATGTGCGGAATCAGAGATGGGGAATCAGAGGCAGGGAATCAGAATCAGAAGCGGGGAATTAGAGGCCGGGAATCAGAGGCCGGGAATCAGACGCTGGGAATAAGAGGCCGGGAATCAGAGGTGGGGAATCAGAGTCCGGGAATCAGAGATGGGGATTCAGAGGCGGGGAATGAGATATGGAGAATCAGAGGCGGGGAATCAGAGGCGGGGAAACAGAGGTGGGGAATCAGATATGGGGAATCAGAGGTGGCGAATCACAGGCGGTGTATCAGAGATGGGGAAACAGAGGCGGGGAATCAGAGGCGGGGAAACAGAGGTGGGGAATCACATATGGGGAATCAGAGGCGGGGAAACAGAGGCAGGGAATCAGATATGGGGAATCAGAGGAGGGGAATCAGAGGTGGGGAACCATAGGCAGGGAATCGGATGTGCGGAATCAGAGATGGGGAATCAGAGGCCGGGAATCAGACGCGGGGAATCAGAGGTGGGCAATCAGAGGCGGGGAATCAGATATGGGGAATCAGAGGCGGGGAATCAGAGGCGGGGAAACAGAGGCGGGGAATCAGATATGGGGAATCAGAGGTGGGGCATCAGAGGTTGTGAATCACAGATGGGGAATCAGAGGCGGGGAATCAGTGGCAGGGAATCAGACGCGGGGAATCACAGGCGGGGATTCAGAGCTGGGGAATCAGAGGCGGGGAATCAGAGTTGGGGAATCAGAGGCGGGGAATCAGATATGGGGAATCAGAGGCAGGGAATCAGAGGCGGGAAAACGGAGGCGGGGAATCAGATATGGGGAATCAGAGGTGGGGAATCAGGCGCAGGGAATCAGTGGCAGGGAATCAGACGCGGGGATTCAGAGGCGGGGAATCAGAGGCGGGCAAACAGAGGCGGGGAATTAGATATGGGGAATCAGAGGTGGGGAATCAGAGGTGGTGAATCAGAGATGGGGAATCAGAGGCGGGGAATCAGAGGCAGGGAATCAGATGCGGGGAATCAGAGGCGGGGAATCAGAGCTGGCGAATCAGAGGCGGGGAATCAGAGGTGGGCAATCAGAGGCGGGGAATCAGATATGGGGAATCAGAGGCGGGGAATCAGAGGCGGGGAAACAGAGGCGGGGAATCAAATATAGGGATTCAGAGGTGGGGAATCAGAGGTTGTGAATCAGAGATGGGGAATCAAGGCGGGGAATCAGAGGCAGGGAAACAGACACGGGGAATCAGAGGCGGGGATTCAGAGCTGGGGAATCAGAGGCGGGGAATCAGAGGCAGGGAATCAGATATGGGGAATCAGAGGCGGGGAATCAGAGGCGGGGAAACAGAGGCGGGGAATCAGATATGGGGAATCAGAGGTGGGGAATCAGGGGCAGGGAATCAGTGGCAGGGAATCAGAGGCGGGGAATCAGAGGCGGGGAATCAGAGGCAGGGGATCAGACACGGGGAATCAGAGGCGGGGAATCAGAGATGGGGAATCAGAGGCGGGGAATCAGAGGCAGGGAATCGGACGCCGGGAATCAGAGTCGGGGAATCAGAGCTGGGGAATCAGAGGCGGGGAATCAGAGTTGGGGAATCAGAGGCGGGGAATCAGATATGGGGAAATAGAGGCGGGGAATCAGATATGGGGAATCAGAGGTGTGGAATCAGAGGTTGGGAATCAGAGGAAGGGAATCAGAGTCGGGGAAACAGAGGCGGGGAATCAGATATGTGGAATCAGAGGTGGCGAATCAAAGGCGGTGAAACAGAGATGGGGAATCAGGGCAGGGAATCAGAGGCAGGGAATCAAACACGGGGAATCAGAGCTGGGGAATCAGAGGCGGGGAATCAGAGTTGGGAATCAGAGGCGGGGAATCAGAGGCGGGGAAACAGAGGCGGGGAATCAGATATGGGGAATCAGAGGTGGGGAATCAGAGGTTGGGAATCAGAGGCAGGGAATCAGAGGCGGGGAATCAGAGGCGGGGAATCAGAGGAAGGGAATCAGATGTGCGGAATCGGAGATGGGGAATCAGATGCAGGGAATCAGAGGCGGGGAATCAGAGGCGGGGAATCAGAGGCCGGGAATCAGATATGGGGAAACTGAGGCGGGGAATCCGAGGCGGGGAAACAGAGGCGGGGAATCAGATATGGGGAATCAGAGGTGGGGAATCAGAGGCAGGGAATCAGAGGCAGGGAATCAGAGGCTTGGAATCAGATGCAGGGAATCAGATGCAGGGAATCAGAGGCGGGGTATCAGAGCTGGGGAATCAGAGGTGGGGAATCAGATTTGGGGAATCAGAGGTGGGGACTTAGATATTGGGAAACAGAGGCGGGGAATCAGAGGCGGGGAAACAGAGGCGGGGAATCAGATATGGGGAATCAGAGGTGGGGAATCAGAGGCAGGGAATCAGATGTGCGGAATCAGAGATGGGGAATCAGAGGCAGGGAAACAGAATCAGAAGCAGGGAATCAGAGGCCGGGAATCAGAGGCCGGAATCAGATGCTGGGAATCAGAGGCCTGGAATCAGAGGCGGGGAATCAGAGGCAGGGAATCAGATGCGGGGAATCAGAGGCGGGGAATCAGAGCTGGGGAATCAGAGGCGGGGTATTGGAGTTGGGGAATCAGAGGCGGGGAATCAGATATGGGGAAACAGAGGTAGGGAATCAGAGGCGGGGAAACAGAGGCAGGGAATCAGATATGGGGAATCAGAGGCGGGGAATCAGAGGTGGGGAATCATAGGCAGGGAATCGGATGTGCGGAATCAGAGATGGGGAATCAGAGGCCGGGAATCAGAGGTGGTGAATCAGAGATGGGGAATCAGAGGCGGGGAATCAGAGGCAGGGTATCAGACGCGGGGAATCAGAGGTGGGCAATCAGAGGCGGGGAATCAGATATGGGGAATCAGAGGCGGGGAATCAGAGGCGGGGAAACAGAGGCGGGGAAACAGATATGGGGAATCAGAGGTGGGGCATCAGAGGTTGTGAATCACAGATGGGGAATCAGAGGCGGGGATTCAGAGGCAGGGAATCAGATGCGGGGAATCAGAGGCGGGGATTCAGAGCTGGGGAATCAGAAGCGGGGAATCAGATATGGGGAATCAGAGGCAGGGAATCAGAGGCGGGGAATCAGATATGGGGAATCAGAGGCAGGGAATCAGAGGTGGGAAAACAGAGGCGGGGAATCAGATATGGGGAATCAGAGGTGGGGAATCAGTGGCAGGGAATCAGTGGCAGGGAATCAGACGCGGGGAATCAGACATGGGGAATCGGATGCCGGGAATCAGAGGTGGGGAATCAGAGCTGGGGAATCAGAGGCGTGGAATCAGAGTTGGGGCATCAGAGGTGGGGAATTAGATATGGGGAAACAGAAGCGGGGAATCAGATGCGGGGAAACAGAGGCGGGGAATCAGATATGGGGAATCAGAGGTGGGGAATCAGAGGCAGGGAATCAGATGTGCGGAATCAGAGATGGGGAATCAGAGGCAGGGAATCAGAATCAGAAGCGGGGAATTAGAGGCCGGGAATCAGAGGCCGGGAATCAGATGCTGGGAATAAGAGGCCGGGAATCAGAGGTGGGGAATCAGAGTCCGGGAATCAGAGATGGGGATTCAGAGGCGGGGAATGAGATATGGAGAATCAGAGGCGGGGAATCAGAGGCGGGGAAACAGAGGTGGGGAATCACATATGGGGAATCAGAGGTGGCGAATCAAAGGCGGTGAATCAAAGATGGGGAAACAGAGGCGGGGAATCAGAGGCAGGGAATCAGACGCGGGGAATCAGAGGTGGGCAATCAGAGGCGGGCAATCAGATATGGGGAATCAGAGGCGGGGAATCAGAGGCGGGGAAACAGAGGCGGGGAATCAGATATGGGGAATCAGAGGTGGGGCATCAGAGGTTGTGAATCACAGATGGGGAATCAGAGGCGGGGAATCAGAGGCAGGGAATCAGACGCGGGGAATCAGAGGCAGGGATTCAGAGCTGGGGAATCAGAGGTGGGGAATCAGAGTTGGGGAATCAGAGGCGGGGAATCAGATATGGGGAATCAGAGGCAGGGAATCAGAGGTGGGAAAACAGAGGCGGGGAATCAGATATGGGGAATCAGAGGTGGGGAATCAGTGGCAGGGAATCAGTGGCAGGGAATCAGACGCGGGGAATCAGAGGCGGGGAATCAGAGGCAGGGAATCAGACACGGGGAATCAGAGGCGGGTAATCAGAGATTGGGAATCAGAGGCGGGGAATCAGAGGCAGGGAATCGGATGCCGGGAATCAGAGGCTGGAAATCAGAGCTGGGGAATCAGATGCGGGGAATCAGAGTTGGGGAATCAGAGGCGGCGAAGCAGATATGGGGAAATAGAGGCGGGGAATCAGATATGGGGAATCAGAGGCAGGGAATCAGATATGGGGAATCAGAGGCTGGGAATCAGAGGGGGGGAAACAGAGGCGGGGAATAAGATATGGGGAATCAGAGGTGGGGAATCACAGGCGGGGAATCAGAGGCAGGGAATAGAACGCGGGGAATCAGAGGCAGGGAATCAGAGCTGGGGAATCAGAGGCGGGGAATCAGATATGGGGAAACAGAGGCGGGGAATCAGAGGCGGGGAAACAGAGGCGGGGAATCAGACATGGGGAATCGGATGCGGGGAATCAGAGGTGGGGAATCAGAGCTGGGGAATCAGAGGCGGGGAATCAGAGTTGGGGCATCAGAGGTGGGGAATTAGATATGGGGAAACAGAGGCGGGGAATCAGAACGGGGAAACAGAGGCGGGGAATCAGATATGGGGAATCAGAGGTGGGGAATCACAGGCAGGGAATCAGATGTGCGGAATCAGAGATGGGGAATCAGAGGCAGGGAATCAGAATCAGAAGCGGGGAATTAGAGGCCGGGAATCAGAGGCCGGGAATCAGACGCTGGGAATAAGAGGCCGGGAATCAGAGGTGGGGAATCAGAGTCCGGGAATCAGAGATGGGGATTCAGAGGCGGGGAATGAGATATGGAGAATCAGAGGCGGGGAATCAGAGGCGGGGAAACAGAGGTGGGGAATCAGATATGGGGAATCAGAGGTGGCGAATCACAGGCGGTGTATCAGAGATGGGGAAACAGAGGCGGGGAATCAGAGGCGGGGAAACAGAGGTGGGGAATCACATATGGGGAATCAGAGGCGGGGAAACAGAGGCAGGGAATCAGATATGGGGAATCAGAGGAGGGGAATCAGAGGTGGGGAACCATAGGCAGGGAATCGGATGTGCGGAATCAGAGATGGGGAATCAGAGGCCGGGAATCAGACGCGGGGAATCAGAGGTGGGCAATCAGAGGCGGGGAATCAGATATGGGGAATCAGAGGCGGGGAATCAGAGGCGGGGAAACAGAGGCGGGGAATCAGATATGGGGAATCAGAGGTGGGGCATCAGAGGTTGTGAATCACAGATGGGGAATCAGAGGCGGGGAATCAGTGGCAGGGAATCAGACGCGGGGAATCACAGGCGGGGATTCAGAGCTGGGGAATCAGAGGCGGGGAATCAGAGTTGGGGAATCAGAGGCGGGGAATCAGATATGGGGAATCAGAGGCAGGGAATCAGAGGCGGGAAAACGGAGGCGGGGAATCAGATATGGGGAATCAGAGGTGGGGAATCAGGCGCAGGGAATCAGTGGCAGGGAATCAGACGCGGGGATTCAGAGGCGGGGAATCAGAGGCGGGCAAACAGAGGCGGGGAATTAGATATGGGGAATCAGAGGTGGGGAATCAGAGGTGGTGAATCAGAGATGGGGAATCAGAGGCGGGGAATCAGAGGCAGGGAATCAGATGCGGGGAATCAGAGGCGGGGAATCAGAGCTGGCGAATCAGAGGCGGGGAATCAGAGGTGGGCAATCAGAGGCGGGGAATCAGATATGGGGAATCAGAGGCGGGGAATCAGAGGCGGGGAAACAGAGGCGGGGAATCAAATATAGGGATTCAGAGGTGGGGAATCAGAGGTTGTGAATCAGAGATGGGGAATCAAGGCGGGGAATCAGAGGCAGGGAAACAGACACGGGGAATCAGAGGCGGGGATTCAGAGCTGGGGAATCAGAGGCGGGGAATCAGAGGCAGGGAATCAGATATGGGGAATCAGAGGCGGGGAATCAGAGGCGGGGAAACAGAGGCGGGGAATCAGATATGGGGAATCAGAGGTGGGGAATCAGGGGCAGGGAATCAGTGGCAGGGAATCAGAGGCGGGGAATCAGAGGCGGGGAATCAGAGGCAGGGGATCAGACACGGGGAATCAGAGGCGGGGAATCAGAGATGGGGAATCAGAGGCGGGGAATCAGAGGCAGGGAATCGGACGCCGGGAATCAGAGTCGGGGAATCAGAGCTGGGGAATCAGAGGCGGGGAATCAGAGTTGGGGAATCAGAGGCGGGGAATCAGATATGGGGAAATAGAGGCGGGGAATCAGATATGGGGAATCAGAGGTGTGGAATCAGAGGTTGGGAATCAGAGGAAGGGAATCAGAGTCGGGGAAACAGAGGCGGGGAATCAGATATGTGGAATCAGAGGTGGCGAATCAAAGGCGGTGAAACAGAGATGGGGAATCAGGGCAGGGAATCAGAGGCAGGGAATCAAACACGGGGAATCAGAGCTGGGGAATCAGAGGCGGGGAATCAGAGTTGGGAATCAGAGGCGGGGAATCAGAGGCGGGGAAACAGAGGCGGGGAATCAGATATGGGGAATCAGAGGTGGGGAATCAGAGGTTGGGAATCAGAGGCAGGGAATCAGAGGCGGGGAATCAGAGGCGGGGAATCAGAGGAAGGGAATCAGATGTGCGGAATCGGAGATGGGGAATCAGATGCAGGGAATCAGAGGCGGGGAATCAGAGGCGGGGAATCAGAGGCCGGGAATCAGATATGGGGAAACTGAGGCGGGGAATCCGAGGCGGGGAAACAGAGGCGGGGAATCAGATATGGGGAATCAGAGGTGGGGAATCAGAGGCAGGGAATCAGAGGCAGGGAATCAGAGGCTTGGAATCAGATGCAGGGAATCAGATGCAGGGAATCAGAGGCGGGGTATCAGAGCTGGGGAATCAGAGGTGGGGAATCAGATTTGGGGAATCAGAGGTGGGGACTTAGATATTGGGAAACAGAGGCGGGGAATCAGAGGCGGGGAAACAGAGGCGGGGAATCAGATATGGGGAATCAGAGGTGGGGAATCAGAGGCAGGGAATCAGATGTGCGGAATCAGAGATGGGGAATCAGAGGCAGGGAAACAGAATCAGAAGCAGGGAATCAGAGGCCGGGAATCAGAGGCCGGAATCAGATGCTGGGAATCAGAGGCCTGGAATCAGAGGCGGGGAATCAGAGGCAGGGAATCAGATGCGGGGAATCAGAGGCGGGGAATCAGAGCTGGGGAATCAGAGGCGGGGTATTGGAGTTGGGGAATCAGAGGCGGGGAATCAGATATGGGGAAACAGAGGTAGGGAATCAGAGGCGGGGAAACAGAGGCAGGGAATCAGATATGGGGAATCAGAGGCGGGGAATCAGAGGTGGGGAATCATAGGCAGGGAATCGGATGTGCGGAATCAGAGATGGGGAATCAGAGGCCGGGAATCAGAGGTGGTGAATCAGAGATGGGGAATCAGAGGCGGGGAATCAGAGGCAGGGTATCAGACGCGGGGAATCAGAGGTGGGCAATCAGAGGCGGGGAATCAGATATGGGGAATCAGAGGCGGGGAATCAGAGGCGGGGAAACAGAGGCGGGGAAACAGATATGGGGAATCAGAGGTGGGGCATCAGAGGTTGTGAATCACAGATGGGGAATCAGAGGCGGGGATTCAGAGGCAGGGAATCAGATGCGGGGAATCAGAGGCGGGGATTCAGAGCTGGGGAATCAGAAGCGGGGAATCAGATATGGGGAATCAGAGGCAGGGAATCAGAGGCGGGGAATCAGAGGCAGGGAATCAGACGTGGGGAATCTGAGGCGGGGAATCAGAGCTGGGGAATCAGAGGTGGGGAATCAGAGTTGGGGAATAAGAGGCAGTGAATTGGATGTGCGGAATCAGAGATGGGGAATCAGAGGTGGGGAATCAGAGGCGGTGAATCAGAGATGGGGAATCAGAGGCGGGGAATCAGAGGCAGGAAATCAGACACGGGGATTCAGAGGCTGGGAATCAGACGGGGGGAATCAAAGGCGGGGAATCAGTGCTGGCGAATCAGAGGCAGGGAATCAGAGTTGGGGATTCAGAGACGGGGAATCAGATATGGGGAAACAGAGGCGGGGTATCAGAGGCGGGGTATCAGAGGCGGGCAAACAGAGGCGGGGAATTAGATATGGGGAATCAGAGGTGGGGAATCAGAGGTGGTGAATCAGTGATGGGGAATCACAGGCGGGGAATCAGAGGCAGGGAATAGAACGCAGGGAATCAGACGCAGGGAATCAGAGCTGGGGAATCAGAGGCGGGGAATCATAGTTGGGAATCAGAGGCGGGGAATCAGATATGGGGAAACAGAGGCGGGGAATCAGTGGCGGGGAAACAGAGGCGGGGAATCAGATATGGGGAATCGGATGCGGGGAATCAGAGGCGGGGAATCAGAGCTGGGGAATCAGAGGCGGGGAATCAGAGTTGGGGCATCAGAGGTGGGGAATTAGATATAGGGAAACAGAGGTGGGGAATCAGAGGCAGAGAAACAGAGGCGGGGAATCAGATATGGGGAATCAGAGGTGGGGAATCAGAGGCAGGGAATCAGATGTGCGGAATCAGAGATGGGGAATCAGAGGCAGGGAATCAGAATCAGAAGCGGGGAATCAGAGGCCGGGAATCAGAGGCCGGGAATCAGATGCTGGGAATAAGAGGCCGGGAATCAGAGGTGGGGAATCAGAGTCCGGGAATCAGAGATGGGGATTCAGAGGCGGGGAATGAGATATGGAGAATCAGAGGCGGGGATCAGAGGCCGGGAAACAGAGGTGGGGAATCAGATATGGGGAATCAGAGGTGGCGAATCAAAGGCGGTGAATCAGAGATGGGGAATCAGAGGCGGGGAATCAGAGGCAGGGAATCAGATGCGGAGAATCAGAGGCGGGGAATCAGAGCTGGCGAATCAGAGGCGGGGAATCAGAGGTGGGCAATCAGAGGCGGGGAATCAGATATGGGGAATCAGAGGCGGGGAATCAGAGGCGGGGAAACAGAGGCGGGGAATCAAATATAGGGAATCAGAGGTGGGGAATCAGAGGTTGTGAATCAGAGATGGGGAATCAAGGCGGGGAATCAGAGGCAGGGAATCAGACACGGGGAATCAGAGGCGGGGATTCAGAGCTGGGGAATCAGAGGCGGGGAATCAGAGTTGGGGAATCAGAGGCAGGGAATCAGATATGGGGAATCAGAGGCGGGGAATCAGAGGCGGGGAAACAGAGGCGGGGAATCAGATATGGGGAATCAGAGGTGGTGAATCAGGGGCAGGGAATCAGTGGCAGGGAATCAGAGGCGGGGAATCAGAGGCGGGGAATCAGAGGCAGGGAATCAGAAACGGGGAATCAGAGGCGGGGAATCAGAGATGGGGAATCAGAGGCGGGGAATCAGAGGCAGGGAATCGGACGCCGGGAATCAGAGTCGGGAAATCAGAGCTGGGGAATCAGAGGCGGGAATCAGATATGGGGAAATAGAGGCGGGGAATCAGATATGGGGAATCAGAGGTGTGGAATCAGAGGTTGGGAATCAGAGGCAGGGAATCAGAGGCGTGGAAACAAAGGCGGGGAATCAGATATGGGGAATCAGAGGTGGCGAATCAAAGGCGGTGAAACAGAGATGGGGAATCAGGGCAGGGAATCAGAGGCAGGGAATCAGAGGCCGGGAATCAGATATGGGGAAACTGAGGCGGGGAATCCGAGGTGGGGAAACAGAGGCGGGGAATCAGATATGGGGAATCAGAGGTGGGGAATCAGATGCAGGGAATCAGATGCGGGGAATCAGAGGCGGGGAATCAGAGCTGGGGAATCAGAGGTGGGGAATCAGATTTGGGGAATCAGAGGTGGGGACTTAGATATTGGGAAACAGAGGCGGGGAATCAGAGGCGGGGAAACAGAGGCGGGGAATCAGATATGGGGAATCAGAGGTGGGGAATCAGAGGCAGGGAATCAGATGTGCGGAATCAGAGATGGGGAATCAGAGGCAGGGAAACAGAATCAGAAGCAGGGAATCAGAGGCCGGGAATCAGAGGCCGGAATCAGATGCTGGGAATCAGAGGCCTGGAATCAGAGGCGGGGAATCAGAGGCAGGGAATCAGATGCGGGGAATCAGAGGCGGGGAATCAGAGCTGGGGAATCAGAGGCGGGGTATTAGAGTTGGGGAATCAGAGGCGGGGAATCAGATATGGGGAAACAGAGGTAGGGAATCAGAGGCGGGGAAACAGAGGCAGGGAATCAGATATGGGGAATCAGAGGCGGGGAATCAGAGGTGGGGAATCATAGGCAGGGAATCAGAGGCAGGGAATCGGACGCCGGGAATCAGAGGCGGGGAATCAGAGCTGGGGAATCAGAGGCGGGGAATCAGAGTTGGGGAATCAGAGGCGGGGAATCAGATATGGGGAAATAGAGGCGGGGAATCAGATATGGGGAATCAGAGGTGTGGAATCAGAGGTTGGGAATCAGAGGCAGGGAATCAGAGGCGGGGAATCAGAGGCGGGGAATCAGATATGGGGAATCAGATGTGCGGTATCGGAGATGGGGAATCAGATGCAGGGAATCAGGGCAGGGATCAGAGGCAGGGAATCAGAGCTGGGGAAACAGAGGCGGGGAATCAGATATGGGAAATCAGAGGTGGGGAATCAGGGGCGGGGAATCAGTGGCAGGGAATCAGAGCTGGGGAATCAGAGGTGGGGAATCAGAGCTGGGGAAACAGAGGCGGGGAATCAGACATGGGGAATCAGAGGTGGGGAATCAGGGGCGGGGAATCAGTGGCAGTGAATCAGAGGCCGGGAATAAAAGGCGGGGAATCAGAGCTGGGGAATCAGAGGCGGGGAATCAGAGTTGGGGAATCAGAGGAGGGGAATCAGATATGGGGAAACAGAGGCCGGGAATCAGAGGCAGGGTAACAGAGGCGGGGAATCAGATATGTGGAATCAGAGGTGGGGAATTAGAGGTTGCGAATCAGAGGCGGGGAAACAGAGGCGGGGAATCAAATATAGGGAATCAGAGGTGGGGAATCAGAGGTTGTGAATCAGAGATGGGGAATCAAGGCGGGGAATCAGAGGCAGGGAATCAGACGCGGGGAATCAGAGGCGGGGATTCAGAGCTGGGGAATCAGAGGCGGTGAATCAGAGTTGGGGAATCAGAGGCAGGGAATCAGATATGGGGAATCAGAGGAGGGGAATCAGAGGCGGGGAAACAGAGGCGGGGAATCAGAGGCGGGGAATCAGAGGCAGGGAATCAGGGGCAGGGAATCAGTGGCAGGGAATCAGAGGCGGGGAATCAGAGGCGGGGAATCAGAGGCAGGGAATCAGACACGGGGAATCGGAGGCGGGGAATCAGAGATGGGGAATCAGAGGCGGGGAATCAGAGGCAGGGAATCGGACTCCGGGAATCAGAGTCGGGGAATCAGAGCTGGGGAATCAGACGCGGGGAATCAGAGTTGGGGAATCAGAGGCGGGGAATCAGATATGGGGAAATAGAGGCGGGGAATCAGATATGGGGAATCAGAGGTGTGGAATCAGAGGTTGGGAATCAGAGGCAGGGAATCAGAGTCGGGGAAACAGAGGCGGGGAATCAGATATGGGGAATCAGAGGTGGCGAATCAAAGGAGGTGAAACAGAGATGGGGAATCAGGGCAGGGAATCAGAGGCAGGGAATCAAACACGGGGAATCAGAGCTGGGGAATCAGAGGCGGGGAATCAGAGTTGGGAATCAGAGGCTGGGAATCAGAGTCGGGGAAACAGAGGCGGGGAATCAGATATGGGGAATCAGAGGTGGGGAATCCGAGGTTGGGAATCAGAGGCAGGGAATCAGAGTCGGGGAATCAGAGGCGGGGAATCAGAGGAAGGGAATCAGATGTGCGGAATCGGAGATGGGGAATCAGAGGCAGGGAATCAGAGGCGGGGAATCAGAGGCGGGGAATCAGAGGCCGGGAATCAGATATGGGGAAACAGAGGCGGGGAATCCGAGGCGGGGAAACTGAGGCGGGGAATCAGATATGGGGAATCAGAGGTGGGGAATCAGAGGTTGGGAATCAGAGGCAGGGAATCAGAGGCTTGGAATCAGATGCAGGGAATCAGATGCGGGGAATCAGAGGCGGGGAATCAGAGCTGGGGAATCAGAGGTGGGGAATCAGATTTGGGGAATCAGAGGCGGGGACTTAGATATTGGGAAACAGAGGCGGGGAATCAGAGGCGGGGAAACCCAGGCAGGGAATCAGATATGGGGAATCAGAGGTGGGGAATCAGAGGCAAGGAATCAGATGTGCGGAATCAGAGATGGGGAATCAGAGGCAGGGAATCAGAATGAGAAGCAGGGAATCAGAGGCCGGGAATCAGAGGCCGGAATCAGATGCTGGGAATCAGAGGCCTGGAATCAGAGGCGGGGAATCAGAGGCAGGGAATCAGATGCGGGGAATCAGAGGCGGGGAATCAGAGCTGGGGAATCAGAGGTGGGGTATTAGAGTTGGGGAATCAGAGGAGGGGAATCAGATATGGGGAAACAGAGGTGGGGAATCAGAGGCGGGGAAACAGAGGCAGGGAATCAGATATGGGGAATCAGAGGTGGGGAATCAGAGATGGGGAATCAGAGGCGGTGAATCAGAAATGGGGAATCAGAGGCGGGGAATCAGAGGCAGGATATTAGACACGGGGATTCAGAGGCTGGGAATCAGACGGGGGGAATCAAAGGCGGGGAATCAGAGCTGGGGAATCAGAGGCAGGGAATCAGAGGCGGGGAATCAGATATGGGGAATCAGAGGCTGGGATTCAGAGGCGGGGAATCAGAGGCAGGGAATCAGACACGGGGAATCAGAGGTGGGGAATCAGAGATGGGGAATCAGAGGCGTGGAATCAGAGGCAGGGAATCAGACGCGATGAATATGAGGCGGGGAATCAGAGCTGGGGAATCAGAGGTGGGGAATCAGAGTTGGGGAATCAGAGGTGTGGAATCAGAGTCGGGGAAACAGAGGCGGGGAATCAGATATGGGGAATCAGAGGTGGCGAATCAAAGGAGGTGAAACAGAGATGGGGAATCAGGGCAGGGAATCAGAGGCAGGGAATCAAACACGGGGAATCAGAGCTGGGGAATCAGAGGCGGGGAATCAGAGTTGGGAATCAGAGGCTGGGAATCAGAGTCGGGGAAACAGAGGCGGGGAATCAGATATGGGGAATCAGAGGTGGGGAATCCGAGGTTGGGAATCAGAGGCAGGGAATCAGAGTCGGGGAATCAGAGGCGGGGAATCAGAGGAAGGGAATCAGATGTGCGGAATCGGAGATGGGGAATCAGAGGCAGGGAATCAGAGGCGGGGAATCAGAGGCGGGGAATCAGAGGCCGGGAATCAGATATGGGGAAACAGAGGCGGGGAATCCGAGGCGGGGAAACTGAGGCGGGGAATCAGATATGGGGAATCAGAGGTGGGGAATCAGAGGTTGGGAATCAGAGGCAGGGAATCAGAGGCTTGGAATCAGATGCAGGGAATCAGATGCGGGGAATCAGAGGCGGGGAATCAGAGCTGGGGAATCAGAGGTGGGGAATCAGATTTGGGGAATCAGAGGCGGGGACTTAGATATTGGGAAACAGAGGCGGGGAATCAGAGGCGGGGAAACCCAGGCAGGGAATCAGATATGGGGAATCAGAGGTGGGGAATCAGAGGCAAGGAATCAGATGTGCGGAATCAGAGATGGGGAATCAGAGGCAGGGAATCAGAATGAGAAGCAAGGAATCAGAGGCCGGGAATCAGAGGCCGGAATCAGATGCTGGGAATCAGAGGCCTGGAATCAGAGGCGGGGAATCAGAGGCAGGGAATCAGATGCGGGGAATCAGAGGCGGGGAATCAGAGCTGGGGAATCAGAGGTGGGGTATTAGAGTTGGGGAATCAGAGGAGGGGAATCAGATATGGGGAAACAGAGGTGGGGAATCAGAGGCGGGGAAACAGAGGCAGGGAATCAGATATGGGGAATCAGAGGTGGGGAATCAGAGATGGGGAATCAGAGGCGGTGAATCAGAAATGGGGAATCAGAGGCGGGGAATCAGAGGCAGGATATTAGACACGGGGATTCAGAGGCTGGGAATCAGACGGGGGGAATCAAAGGCGGGGAATCAGAGCTGGGGAATCAGAGGCAGGGAATCAGAGGCGGGGAATCAGATATGGGGAATCAGAGGCTGGGATTCAGAGGCGGGGAATCAGAGGCAGGGAATCAGACACGGGGAATCAGAGGTGGGGAATCAGAGATGGGGAATCAGAGGCGTGGAATCAGAGGCAGGGAATCAGACGCGATGAATATGAGGCGGGGAATCAGAGCTGGGGAATCAGAGGTGGGGAATCAGAGTTGGGGAATCAGAGGCAGGGAATCAGATGTGCGGAATCAGAGATGGGGAATCAGATGTGGGGAATCAGAGGAATCAGAGATAGGGAATCAGAGGCGGGGAATCAGAGGCAGGAAATCAGACACGGGGATTCAGAGGCTGGGAATCAGACGGGGGGAATCAAAGGCGGGGAATCAGAGCTGGGGAATCAGAGGCAGGGAATCAGAGTTGGGGATTCAGAGACGGGGAATCAGATATGGGGAAACAGAGGCAGGGAATCAGAGGCGGGCAAACAGAGGCGGGGAATTAGATATGGGGAATCAGAGGTGGGGAATCAGAGGTGGTGAATCAGTGATGGGGAATCACAGGCGGGGAATCAGAGGCAGGGAATAGAACGCAGGGAATCAGACGCAGGGAATCAGAGCTGGGGAATCAAAGGCGGGGAATCATAGTTGGGAATCAGAGGCGGGGAATCAGATATGGGGAAACAGAGGCGGGGAATCAGAGGCGGGGAAACAGAGGCGGGGAATCAGATATGGGGAATCGGATGCGGGGAATCAGAGGCGGGGAATCAGAGCTGGGGAATCAGAGGCGGGGAATCAGAGTTGGGGCATCAGAGGTGGGGAATTAGATATAGGGAAACAGAGGCGGGGAATCAGAGGCGGGGAAACAGAGGCGGGGAATCAGATATGGGGAATCAGAGGTGGGGAATCAGAGGCAGGGAATCAGATGTGCGGAATCAGAGATGGGGAATCAGAGGCAGGGAATCAGAATCAGAAGCGGGGAATCAGAGGCCGGGAATCAGAGGCCCGGAATCAGATGCTGGGAATAAGAGGCCGGGAATCAGAGGTGGGGAATCAGAGTCCGGGAATCAGAGATGGGGATTCAGAGGCGGGGAATGAGATATGGAGTATCAGAGGCGGGGAATCAGAGGCCGGGAAACAGAGGTGGGGAATCAGATATGGGGAATCAGAGGTGGCGAATCAAAGGCGGTGAATCAGAGATGGGGAATCAGAGGCGGGGAATCAGAGGCAGGGAATCAGATGCGGGGAATCAGAGGCGGGGAATCAGAGCTGGCGAATCAGAGGCGGGGAATCAGAGGTGGGCAATCAGAGGCGGGGAATCAGACATGGGGAATCAGAGGCGGGGAATCAGAGGCGGGGAAACAGAGGCGGTGAATCAAATATAGGGAATCAGAGGTGGGGAATCAGAGTTGGGGAATCAGAGGCAGGGAATCAGATATGGGGAATCAGAGGCGGGGAATCAGAGGCGGGGAAACAGAGGCGGGGAATCAGATATGGGGAATCAGAGGTGGGGAATCAGGGGCAGGGAATCAGTGGCAGGGAATCAGAGGCGGGGAATCAGAGGCGGGGAATCAGAGGCAGGGAATCAGAGGCGGGGAATCAGAGGCGGGGAATCAGAGGAAGGGAATCAGATGTGCGGAATCGGAGATGGGGAATCAGAGGCAGGGAATCAGAGGCGGGGAATCAGAGGCGGGGAATCAGAGGAAGGGAATCAGATGTGCGGAATCGGAGATGGGGAATCAGAGGCAGGGAATCAGAGGCGGGGAATCAGAGGCGGGGAATCAGAGGCCGGGAATCAGATATGGGGAAACTGAGGCGGGGAATCCGAGGCGGGGAAACAGAGGCGGGGAATCAGACGCGGGGAATCAGAGGCGGGGAATCAGAGGCAGGGAATCAGACACGGGGAATCAGAGGCGGGGAATCAGAGATGGGGAATCAGAGGCGGGGAATCAGAGGCAGGGAATCGGATGCCGGAAATCGGAGGCGTGAAATCAGAGCTGGGGAATCAGAGGCGGGGAATCAGAGTTGGGGAATCAGAGGCGGCGAAGCAGATATGGGGAAATAGAGGCGGGGAATCAGATATGGGGAATCAGAGGCGGGGAATCAGATATGGGGAATCAGAGGCTGGGAATCAGAGGGGTGGAAACAGAGGCGGGGAATAAGATATGGGGAATCAGAGGTGGGGAATCAGGGGCGGGTAATCAGTGGCAGGGAATCAGAGGCGGGGAATCAGAGGCGGGGATTCAGAGGCAGGGAATCAGACACGGGGAATCAGAGGTGGGGAATCAGAAATGGGGAATCAGAGGCGGGGAATCAGAGGCAGGGAATCAGACGCGGGGAATCAGAGGCGGGGAATCAGAGCTGGGGAATCAGAGGTGGGGAATCAGAGTCGGGGAATCAGAGGCAGGGAATCGGATGTGCGGAATCAGAGATGGGGAATCAGAGGTGGGGAATCAGAGGCTGTGAATCAGAGATGGGGAATCAGAGGCGGGGAATCAGAGGCAGGAAATCAGACACGGGGATTCAGAGGCTGGGAATCAGACGGGGGGAATCAAAGGCGGGGAATCAGAGTCGGGGAAACAGAGGCGGGGAATCAGATATGGGGAATCAGAGGTGGCGAATCAAAGGCGGTGAAACAGAGATGGGGAATCAGGGCAGGGAATCAGAGGCAGGGAATCAAACACGGGGAATCAGAGCTGGGGAATCAGAGGCGGGGAATCAGAGTTGGGAATCAGAGGCGGGGAATCAGAGTCGGGGAAACAGAGGCGGGGAATCAGATATGGGGAATCAGAGGTGGGGAATCCGAGGTTGGGAATCAGAGGCAGGGAATCAGAGTCGGGGAATCAGAGGCGGGGAATCAGAGGAAGGGAATCAGATGTGCGGAATCGGAGATGGGGAATCAGAGGCAGGGAATCAGAGGCGGGGAATCAGAGGCGGGGAATCAGAGGCCGGGAATCAGATATGGGGAAACAGATGCGGGGAATCCGAGGCGGGGAAACAGAGGCGGGGAATCAGATATGGGGAATCAGAGGTGGGGAATCAGAGGTTGGGAATAAGAGGCAGGGAATCAGAGGCTTGGAATCAGATGCAGGGAATCAGATGCGGGGAATCAGAGGCGGGGAATCAGAGCTGGGGAATCAGAGGTGGGGAATCAGATTTGGGGAATCAGAGGCGGGGACTTAGATATTGGGAAACAGAGGCGGGGAATCAGAGGCGGGGAAACCCAGGCAGGGAATCAGATATGGGGAATCAGAGGTGGGGAATCAGAGGCAAGGAATCAGATGTGCGGAATCAGAGATGGGGAATCAGAGGCAGGGAATCAGAATCAGAAGCAGGGAATCAGAGGCCGGGAATCAGAGGCCGGAATCAGATGCTGGGAATCAGAGGCCTGGAATCAGAGGCGGGGAATCAGAGGCAGGGAATCAGATGCGGGGAATCAGAGGCGGGGAATCAGAGCTGGGGAATCAGAGGTGGGGTATTAGAGTTGGGGAATCAGAGGAGGGGAATCAGATATGGGGAAACCGAGGTGGGGAATCAGAGGCGGGGAAACAGAGGCAGGGAATCAGATATGGGGAATCAGAGGTGGGGAATCAGAGATGGGGAATCAGAGGCGGTGAATCAGAAATGGGGAATCAGAGGCGGGGAATCAGAGGCAGGAAATTAGACACGGGGATTCAGAGGCTGGGAATCAGACGGGGGGAATCAAAGGCGGGGAATCAGAGCTGGGGAATCAGAGGCAGGGAATCAGAGGCGGGGAATCAGATATGGGGAATCAGAGGCTGGGATTCAGAGGTGGGGAATCAGAGGCAGGGAATCAGACACGGGGAATCAGAGGTGGGGAATCAGAGATGGGGAATCAGAGGCGTGGAATCAGAGGCAGGGAATCAGACGCGATGAATATGAGGCGGGGAATCAGAGCTGGGGAATCAGAAGTGGGGAATCAGAGTTGGGGAATCAGAGGCAGGGAATCAGATGTGCGGAATCAGAGATGGGGAATCAGATGTGGGGAATCAGAGGAATCAGAGATGGGGAATCAGAGGCGGGGAATCAGAGGCAGGAAATCAGACACGGGGATTCAGAGGCTGGGAATCAGACGGGGGGAATCAAAGGCGGGGAATCAGAGCTGGGGAATCAGAGGCAGGGAATCAGAGTTGGGGATTCAGAGACGGGGAATCAGATATGGGGAAAAAGAGGCAGTGAATCAGAGGCGGGCAAACAGAGGCAGGGAATTAGATATGGGGAATCAGAGGTGGGGAATCAGAGGTGGTGAATCAGTGATGGGGAATCACAGGCGGGGAATCAGAGGCAGGGAATAGAACGCAGGGAATCAGACGCAGGGAATCAGAGCTGGGGAATCAGAGGCGGGGAATCATAGTTGGGAATCAGAGGTGGGGAATCAGATATGGGGAAACAGAGGCGGGGAATCAGAGGCGGGGAAACAGAGGCGGGGAATCAGATATGGGGAATCGGATGCGGGGAATCAGAGGCGGGGAATCAGAGCTGGGGAATCAGAGGCGGGGAATCAGAGTTGGGGCATCAGAGGTGGGGAATTAGATATAGGGAAACAGAGGTGGGGAATCAGAGGCGGGGAAACAGAGGCGGGGAATCAGATATGGGGAATCAGAGGTGGGGAATCAGAGGCAGGGAATCAGATGTGCGGAATCAGAGATGGGGAATCAGAGGCAGGGAATCAGAATCAGAAGCGGGGAATCAGAGGCCGGGAATCAGAGGCCGGGAATCAGATGCTGGGAATAAGAGGCCGGGAATCAGAGGTGGGGAATCAGAGTCCGGGAATCAGAGATGGGGATTCAGAGGCGGGGAATGAGATATGGAGTATCAGAGGCGGGGAATCAGAGGCCGGGAAACAGAGGTGGGGAATCAGATATGGGGAATCAGAGGTGGCGAATCAAAGGCGGTGAATCAGAGATGGGGAATCAGAGGCGGGGAATCAGAGGCAGGGAATCAGATGCGGGGAATCAGAGACGGGGAATCAGAGCTGGGGAATCAGAGGCGGGGAATCAGAGTTGGGGCATCAGAGGTGGGGAATTAGATATAGGGAAACAGAGGCGGGGAATCAGAGGCGGGGAAACAGAGGCGGGGAATCAGATATGGGGAATCAGAGGTGGGGAATCAGAGGCAGGGAATCAGATGTGCGGAATCAGAGATTGGGAATCAGAGGCAGGGAATCAGAATCAGAAGCGGGGAATCAGAGGCCGGGAATCAGAGGCCCGGAATCAGATGCTGGGAATAAGAGGCCGGGAATCAGAGGTGGGGAATCAGAGTCCGGGAATCAGAGATGGGGATTCAGAGGCGGGGAATGAGATATGGAGTATCAGAGGCGGGGAATCAGAGGCCGGGAAACAGAGGTGGGGAATCAGATATGGGGAATCAGAGGTGGCGAATCAAAGGCGGTGAATCAGAGATGGGGAATCAGAGGCGGGGAATCAGAGGCAGGGAATCAGATGCGGGGAATCAGAGGCGGGGAATCAGAGCTGGCGAATCAGAGGCGGGGAATCAGAGGTGGGCAATCAGAGGCGGGGAATCAGATATGGGGAATCAGAGGCGGGGAATCAGAGGCGGGGAAACAGAGGCGGTGAATCAAATATAGGGAATCAGAGGTGGGGAATCAGAGGTTGTGAATCAGAGATGGGGAATCAAGGTGGGGAATCAGAGGCAGGGAATCAGACACGGGGAATCAGAGGCGGGGATTCAGAGCTGGGGAATCAGAGGCGGGGAATCAGAGTTGGGGAATCAGAGGCAGGGAATCAGATATGGGGAATCAGAGGCGGGGAATCAGAGGCGGGGAAACAGAGGCGGGGAATCAGATATGGGGAATCAGAGGTGGGGAATCAGGGGCAGGGAATCAGTGGCAGGGAATCAGAGGCGGGGAATCAGAGGCGGGGAATCAGAGGCAGGGAATCAGAGGCGGGGAATCAGAGGCGGGGAATCAGAGGAAGGGAATCAGATGTGCGGAATCGGAGATGGGGAATCAGAGGCAGGGAATCAGAGGCGGGGAATCAGAGGCGGGGAATCAGAGGCCGGGAATCAGATATGGGGAAACTGAGGCGGGGAATCCGAGGCGGGGAAACAGAGGCGGGGAATCAGACGCGGGGAATCAGAGGCGGGGAATCAGAGGCAGGGAATCAGACACGGGGAATCAGAGGTGGGGAATCAGAGATGGGGAATCAGAGGCGGGGAATCAGAGGCAGGGAATCGGATGCCGGAAATCAGAGGCGTGAAATCAGAGCTGGGGAATCAGAGGCGGGGAATCAGAGTTGGGGAATCAGAGGCGGCGAAGCAGATATGGGGAAATAGAGGCGGGGAATCAGATATGGGGAATCAGAGGCGGGGAATCAGATATGGGGAATCAGAGGCTGGGAATCAGAGGGGTGGAAACAGAGGCGGGGAATAAGATATGGGGAATCAGAGGTGGGGAATCAGGGGCGGGTAATCAGTGGCAGGGAATCAGAGGCGGGGAATCAGAGGCGGGGATTCAGAGGCAGGGAATCAGACACGGGGAATCAGAGGTGGGGAATCAGAGATGGGGAATCAGAGGCGGGGAATCAGAGGCAGGGAATCAGACGCGGGGAATCAGAGGCGGGGAATCAGAGCTGGGGAATCAGAGGTGGGGAATCAGAGTCGGGGAATCAGAGGCAGGGAATCGGATGTGCGGAATCAGAGATGGGGAATCAGAGGTGGGGAATCAGAGGCGGTGAATCAGAGATGGGGAATCAGAGGCGGGGAATCAGAGGCAGGAAATCAGACACGGGGATTCAGAGGCTGGGAATCAGACGGGGGGAATCAAAGGCGGGGAATCAGAGTCGGGGAAACAGAGGCGGGGAATCAGATATGGGGAATCAGAGGTGGCGAATCAAAGGCGGTGAAACAGAGATGGGGAATCAGGGCAGGGAATCAGAGGCAGGGAATCAAACACGGGGAATCAGAGCTGGGGAATCAGAGGCGGGGAATCAGAGTTGGGAATCAGAGGCGGGGAATCAGAGTCGGGGAAACAGAGGCGGGGAATCAGATATGGGGAATCAGAGGTGGGGAATCCGAGGTTGGGAATCAGAGGCAGGGAATCAGAGTCGGGGAATCAGAGGCGGGGAATCAGAGGAAGGGAATCAGATGTGCGGAATCGGAGATGGGGAATCAGAGGCAGGGAATCAGAGGCGGGGAATCAGAGGCGGGGAAACAGAGGCGGGGAATCAGATATGGGGAATCAGAGGTGGGGAATCAGAGGCAGGGAATCAGATGTGCGGAATCAGAGATTGGGAATCAGAGGCAGGGAATCAGAATCAGAAGCGGGGAATCAGAGGCCGGGAATCAGAGGCCCGGAATCAGATGCTGGGAATAAGAGGCCGGGAATCAGAGGTGGGGAATCAGAGTCCGGGAATCAGAGATGGGGATTCAGAGGCGGGGAATGAGATATGGAGTATCAGAGGCGGGGAATCAGAGGCCGGGAAACAGAGGTGGGGAATCAGATATGGGGAATCAGAGGTGGCGAATCAAAGGCGGTGAATCAGAGATGGGGAATCAGAGGCGGGGAATCAGAGGCAGGGAATCAGATGCGGGGAATCAGAGGCGGGGAATCAGAGCTGGCGAATCAGAGGCGGGGAATCAGAGGTGGGCAATCAGAGGCGGGGAATCAGATATGGGGAATCAGAGGCGGGGAATCAGAGGCGGGGAAACAGAGGCGGTGAATCAAATATAGGGAATCAGAGGTGGGGAATCAGAGGTTGTGAATCAGAGATGGGGAATCAAGGTGGGGAATCAGAGGCAGGGAATCAGACACGGGGAATCAGAGGCGGGGATTCAGAGCTGGGGAATCAGAGGCGGGGAATCAGAGTTGGGGAATCAGAGGCAGGGAATCAGATATGGGGAATCAGAGGCGGGGAATCAGAGGCGGGGAAACAGAGGCGGGGAATCAGATATGGGGAATCAGAGGTGGGGAATCAGGGGCAGGGAATCAGTGGCAGGGAATCAGAGGCGGGGAATCAGAGGCGGGGAATCAGAGGCAGGGAATCAGAGGCGGGGAATCAGAGGCGGGGAATCAGAGGAAGGGAATCAGATGTGCGGAATCGGAGATGGGGAATCAGAGGCAGGGAATCAGAGGCGGGGAATCAGAGGCGGGGAATCAGAGGCCGGGAATCAGATATGGGGAAACTGAGGCGGGGAATCCGAGGCGGGGAAACAGAGGCGGGGAATCAGACGCGGGGAATCAGAGGCGGGGAATCAGAGGCAGGGAATCAGACACGGGGAATCAGAGGTGGGGAATCAGAGATGGGGAATCAGAGGCGGGGAATCAGAGGCAGGGAATCGGATGCCGGAAATCAGAGGCGTGAAATCAGAGCTGGGGAATCAGAGGCGGGGAATCAGAGTTGGGGAATCAGAGGCGGCGAAGCAGATATGGGGAAATAGAGGCGGGGAATCAGATATGGGGAATCAGAGGCGGGGAATCAGATATGGGGAATCAGAGGCTGGGAATCAGAGGGGTGGAAACAGAGGCGGGGAATAAGATATGGGGAATCAGAGGTGGGGAATCAGGGGCGGGTAATCAGTGGCAGGGAATCAGAGGCGGGGAATCAGAGGCGGGGATTCAGAGGCAGGGAATCAGACACGGGGAATCAGAGGTGGGGAATCAGAGATGGGGAATCAGAGGCGGGGAATCAGAGGCAGGGAATCAGACGCGGGGAATCAGAGGCGGGGAATCAGAGCTGGGGAATCAGAGGTGGGGAATCAGAGTCGGGGAATCAGAGGCAGGGAATCGGATGTGCGGAATCAGAGATGGGGAATCAGAGGTGGGGAATCAGAGGCGGTGAATCAGAGATGGGGAATCAGAGGCGGGGAATCAGAGGCAGGAAATCAGACACGGGGATTCAGAGGCTGGGAATCAGACGGGGGGAATCAAAGGCGGGGAATCAGAGTCGGGGAAACAGAGGCGGGGAATCAGATATGGGGAATCAGAGGTGGCGAATCAAAGGCGGTGAAACAGAGATGGGGAATCAGGGCAGGGAATCAGAGGCAGGGAATCAAACACGGGGAATCAGAGCTGGGGAATCAGAGGCGGGGAATCAGAGTTGGGAATCAGAGGCGGGGAATCAGAGTCGGGGAAACAGAGGCGGGGAATCAGATATGGGGAATCAGAGGTGGGGAATCCGAGGTTGGGAATCAGAGGCAGGGAATCAGAGTCGGGGAATCAGAGGCGGGGAATCAGAGGAAGGGAATCAGATGTGCGGAATCGGACATGGGGAATCAGAGGCAGGGAATCAGAGGCGGGGAATCAGAGGCGGGGAATCAGAGGCCGGGAATCAGATATGGGGAAACAGAGGCGGGGAATCCGAGGCGGGGAAACAGAGGCGGGGAATCAGATATGGGGAATCAGAGGTGGGGAATCAGAGGTTGGGAATCAGAGGCAGGGAATCAGAGGCTTGGAATCAGATGCAGGGAATCAGATGCGGGGAATCAGAGGCGGGGAATCAGAGCTGGGGAATCAGAGGTGGGGAATCAGATTTGGGGAATCAGAGGCGGGGACTTAGATATTGGGAAACAGAGGCGGGGAATCAGAGGCGGGGAAACCCAGGCAGGGAATCAGATATGGGGAATCAGAGGTGGGGAATCAGAGGCAAGGAATCAGATGTGCGGAATCAGAGATGGGGAATCAGAGGCAGGGAATCTGAATCAGAAGCAGGGAATCAGAGGCCGGGAATCAGAGGCCGGAATCAGATGCTGGGAATCAGAGGCCTGGAATCAGAGGCGGGGAATCAGAGGCAGGGAATCAGATGCGGGGAATCAGAGGCGGGGAATCAGAGCTGGGGAATCAGAGGTGGGGTATTAGAGTTGGGGAATCAGAGGAGGGGAATCAGATATGGGGAAACAGAGGTGGGGAATCTGAGGCGGGGAAACAGAGGCAGGGAATCAGATATGGGGAATCAGAGGTGGGGATTCAGAGATGGGGAATCAGAGGCGGTGAATCAGAAATGGGGAATCAGAGGCGGGGAATCAGAGGCAGGAAATTAGACACGGGGATTCAGAGGCTGGGAATCAGACGGGGGGAATCAAAGGCGGGGAATCAGAGCTGGGGAATCAGAGGCAGGGAATCAGAGGCGGGGAATATGATATGGGGAATCAGAGGCTGGGATTCAGAGGCGGGGAATCAGAGGCAGGGAATCAGACACGGGGAATCAGAGGTGGGGAATCAGAGATGGGGAATCAGAGGCGTGGAATCAGAGGCAGGGAATCAGACGCGATGAATATGAGGCGGGGAATCCGAGCTGGGGAATCAGAGGTGGGGAATCAGAGTTGGGGAATCAGAGGCAGGGAATCAGATGTGCGGAATCAGAGATGGGGAATCAGATGTGGGGAATCAGAGGAATCAGAGATGGGGAATCAGAGGCGGGGAATCAGAGGCAGGAAATCAGACACGGGGATTCAGAGGCTGGGAATCAGACGGGGGGAATCAAAGGCGGGGAATCAGAGCTGGGGAATCAGAGGCAGGGAATCAGAGTTGGGGATTCAGAGACGGGGAATCAGATATGGGGAAAAAGAGGCAGGGAATCAGAGGCGGGCAAACAGAGGCGGGGAATTAGATATGGGGAATCAGAGGTGGGGAATCAGATGTGCGGAATCAGAGATGGGGAATCAGAGGCAGGGAATCAGAATCAGAAGCAGGGAATCAGAGGCCGGGAATCAGAGGCCGGAATCAGATGCTGGGAATCAGAGGCCTGGAATCAGAGGCGGGGAATCAGAGGCAGGGAATCAGATGCGGGGAATCAGAGGCGGGGAATCAGAGCTGGGGAATCAGAGGTGGGGTATTAGAGTTGGGGAATCAGAGGAGGGGAATCAGATATGGGGAAACAGAGGTGGGGAATCAGAGGCGGGGAAACAGAGGCAGGGAATCAGATATGGGGAATCAGAGGTGGGGAATCACAGATGGGGAATCAGAGGCGGTGAATCAGAAATGGGGAATCAGAGGCGGGGAATCAGAGGCAGGAAATTAGACACGGGGATTCAGAGGCTGGGAATCAGACGGGGGGAATCAAAGGCGGGGAATCAGAGCTGGGGAATCAGAGGCAGGGAATCAGAGGCGGGGAATCAGATATGGGGAATCAGAGGCTGGGATTCAGAGGCGGGGAATCAGAGGCAGGGAATCAGACACGGGGAATCAGAGGTGGGGAATCAGAGATGGGGAATCAGAGGCGTGGAATCAGAGGCAGGGAATCAGACGCGATGAATATGAGGCGGGGAATCAGAGCTGGGGAATCAGAGGTGGGGAATCAGAGTTGGGGAATCAGAGGCAGGGAATCAGATGTGCGGAATCAGAGATGGGGAATCAGATGTGGGGAATCAGAGGAATGAGAGATGGGGAATCAGAGGCGGGGAATCAGAGGCAGGAATTCAGACACGGGGATTCAGAGGCTGGGAATCAGACGGGGGGAATCAAAGGCGGGGAATCAGAGCTGGGGAATCAGAGGCAGGGAATCAGAGTTGGGGATTCAGAGACGGGGAATCAGATATGGGGAAAAAGAGGCAGGGAATCAGAGGCGGGCAAACAGAGGCGGGGAATTAGATATGGGGAATCAGAGGTGGGGAATCAGAGGTGGTGAATCAGTGATGGGGAATCACAGGCGGGGAATCAGAGGCAGGGAATAGAACGCAGGGAATCAGACGCAGGGAATCAGAGCTGGGGAATCAGAGGCGGGGAATCATAGTTGGGAATCAGAGGCGGGGAATCAGATATGGGGAAACAGAGGCGGGGAATCAGAGGCGGGGAAACAGAGGCGGGGAATAAGATATGGGGAATCGGATGCGGGGAATCAGAGGCGGGGAATCAGAGCTGGGGAATCAGAGGCGGGGAATCAGAGTTGGGGCATCAGAGGTGGGGAATTAGATATAGGGAAACAGAGGCGGGGAATCAGAGGCGGGGAAACAGAGGCGGGGAATCAGATATGGGGAATCAGAGGTGGGGAATCAGAGGCAGGGAATCAGATGTGCGGAATCAGAGATGGGGAATCAGAGGCAGGGAATCAGAATCAGAAGCGGGGAATCAGAGGCCGGGAATCAGAGGCCGGGAATCAGATGCTGGGAATAAGAGGCCGGGAATCAGAGGTGGGGAATCAGAGTCCGGGAATCAGAGATGGGGATTCAGAGGCGGGGAATGAGATATGGAGTATCAGAGGCGGGGAATCAGAGGCCGGGAAACAGAGGTGGGGAATCAGATATGGGGAATCAGAGGTGGCGAATCAAAGGCGGTGAATCAGAGATGGGGAATCAGAGGCGGGGAATCAGAGGCAGGGAATCAGATGCGGGGAATCAGAGGCGGGGAATCGGAGCTGGCGAATCAGAGGCGGGGAATCAGAGGTGGGCAATCAGAGGCGGGGAATCAGATATGGGGAATCAGAGGCGGGGAATCAGAGGCGGGGAAACAGAGGCGGTGAATCAAATATAGGGAATCAGAGGTGGGGAATCAGAGGTTGTGAATCAGAGATGGGGAATCAAGGCGGGGAATCAGAGGCAGGGAATCAGACACGGGGAATCAGAGGCGGGGATTCAGAGCTGGGGAATCAGAGGCGGGGAATCAGAGTTGGGGAATCAGAGGAAGGGAATCAGATATGGGGAATCAGAGGCGGGGAATCAGAGGCGGGGAAACAGAGGCGGGGAATCAGATATGGGGAATCAGAGGTGGGGAATCAGGGGCAGGGAATCAGTGGCAGGGAATCAGAGGCGGGGAATCAGAGGCGGGGAATCAGAGGCAGGGAATCAGAGGCGGGGAATCAGAGGCGGGGAATCAGAGGAAGGGAATCAGATGTGCGGAATCGGAGATGGGGAATCAGAGGCAGGGAATCAGAGGCGGGGAATCAGAGGCGGGGAATCAGAGGAAGGGAATCAGATGTGCGGAATCGGAGATGGGGAATCAGAGGCAGGGAATCAGAGGCGGGGAATCAGAGGTGGGGAATCAGAGGCCGGGAATCAGATATGGGGAAACTGAGGCGGGGAATCCGAGGCGGGGAAACAGAGGCGGGGAATCAGACGCGGGGAATCAGAGGCGGGGAATCAGAGGCAGGGAATCAGACACGGGGAATCAGAGGCGGGGAATCAGAGATGGGGAATCCGAGGCGGGGAATCAGAGGCAGGGAATCGGATGCCGGAAATCAGAGGCGTGAAATCAGAGCTGGGGAATCAGAGGCGGGGAATCAGAGTTGGGGAATCAGAGGCGGCGAAGCAGATATGGGGAAATAGAGGCGGGGAATCAGATATGGGGAATCAGAGGCGGGGAATCAGATATGGGGAATCAGAGGCTGGGAATCAGAGGGGTGGAAACAGAGGCGGGGAATAAGATATGGGGAATCAGAGGTGGGGAATCAGGGGCGGGTAATCAGTGGCAGGGAATCAGAGGCGGGGAATCAGAGGCGGGGATTCAGAGGCAGGGAATCAGACACGGGGAATCAGAGGTGGGGAATCAGAGATGGGGAATCAGAGGCGGGGAATCAGAGGCAGGGAATCAGACGCGGGGAATCAGAGGCGGGGAATCAGAGCTGGGGAATCAGAGGTGGGGAATCAGAGTCGGGGAATCAGAGGCAGGGAATCGGATGTGCGGAATCAGAGATGGGGAATCAGAGGTGGGGAATCAGAGGCGGTGAATCAGAGATGGGGAATCAGAGGCGGGGAATCAGAGGCAGGAAATCAGACACGGGGATTCAGAGGCTGGGAATCAGACGGGGGGAATCAAAGGCGGGGAATCAGAGCTGGTGAATCAGAGGCAGGGAATCAGAGTTGGGGATTCAGAGGCGGGGAATCAGATATGGGGAAACAGAGGCGAGGAATCAGAGGCGGGCAAACAGAGGCGGGGAATTAGATATGGGGAATCAGAGGTGGGGAATCAGAGGTGGTGAATCAGAGACGGGGAATCACAGGCGGGGAATCAGAGGCAGGGAATAGAACGCGGGGAATCAGAGGCAGGGAATCAGAGCTGGGGAATCAGAGGCGGGGAATCAGATATGGGGAAACAGAGGCGGGGAATCAGAGGCGGGGAAACAGAGGCGGGGAATCAGACATGGGGAATCGGATGCGGGGAATCAGAGGTGGGGAATCAGAGCTGGGGAATCAGAGGCGGGGAATCAGAGTTGGGGCATCAGAGGTGGGGAATTAGATATGGGGAAACAGAGGCGGGGTATCAGAACGGGGAAACAGAGGCGGGGAATCAGATATGGGGAATCAGAGGTGGGGAATCACAGGCAGGGAATCAGATGTGCGGAATCAGAGATGGGGAATCAGAGGCAGGGAATCAGAATCCGAAGCGGGGAATTAGAGGCCGGGAATCAGAGGCCGGGAATCAGACGCTGGGAATAAGAGGCCGGGAATCAGAGGTGGGGAATCAGAGTCCGGGAATCAGAGATGGGGATTCAGAGGCGGGGAATGAGATATGGAGAATCAGAGGCGGGGAATCAGAGGCGGGGAAACAGAGGTGGGGAATCAGATATGGGGAATCAGAGGTGGCGAATCACAGGCGGTGTATCAGAGATGGGGAAACAGAGGCGGGGAATCAGAGGCGGGGAAACAGAGGTGGGGAATCACATATGGGGAATCAGAGGCGGGGAAACAGAGGCAGGGAATCAGATATGGGGAATCAGAGGAGGGGAATCAGAGGTGGGGAACCATAGGCAGGGAATCGGATGTGCGGAATCAGAGATGGGGAATCAGAGGCCGGGAATCAGAGGTGGTGAATCAGAGATGGGGAATCAGAGGCGGTAAATCAGAGGCAGGGAATCAGACGCGGGGAATCAGAGGTGGGCAATCAGAGGCGGGCAATCAGATATGGGGAATCAGAGGCGGGGAATCAGAGGCGGGGAAACAGAGGCGGGGAATCAGATATGGGGAATCAGAGGTGGGGCATCAGAGGTTGTGAATCACAGATGGGGAATCAGAGGCGGGGAATCAGAGGCAGGGAATCAGACGCGGGGAATCAGAGGCAGGGATTCAGAGCTGGGGAATCAGAGGTGGGGAATCAGAGTTGGGGAATCAGAGGCGGGGAATCAGATATGGGGAATCAGAGGCAGGGAATCAGAGGTGGGAAAACAGAGGCGGGGAATCAGATATGGGGAATCAGAGGTGGGGAATCAGTGGCAGGGAATCAGTGGCAGGGAATCAGACGCGGGGAATCAGAGGCGGGGAATCAGAGGCAGGGAATCAGACACGGGGAATCAGAGGCGGGTAATCAGAGATTGGGAATCAGAGGCGGGGAATCAGAGGCAGGGAATCGGATGCCGGGAATCAGAGGCTGGAAATCAGAGCTGGGGAATCAGATGCGGGGAATCAGAGTTGGGGAATCAGAGGCGGCGAAGCAGATATGGGGAAATAGAGGCGGGGAATCAGATATGGGGAATCAGAGGCAGGGAATCAGATATGGGGAATCAGAGGCTGGGAATCAGAGGGGGGGAAACAGAGGCGGGGAATAAGATATGGGGAATCAGAGGTGGGGAATCACAGGCGGGGAATCAGAGGCAGGGAATAGAACGCGGGGAATCAGAGGCAGGGAATCAGAGCTGGGGAATCAGAGGCGGGGAATCAGATATGGGGAAACAGAGGCGGGGAATCAGAGGCGGGGAAACAGAGGCGGGGAATCAGACATGGGGAATCGGATGCGGGGAATCAGAGGTGGGGAATCAGAGCTGGGGAATCAGAGGCGGGGAATCAGAGTTGGGGCATCAGAGGTGGGGAATTAGATATGGGGAAACAGAGGCGGGGAATCAGAACGGGGAAACAGAGGCGGGGAATCAGATATGGGGAATCAGAGGTGGGGAATCACAGGCAGGGAATCAGATGTGCGGAATCAGAGATGGGGAATCAGAGGCAGGGAATCAGAATCCGAAGCGGGGAATTAGAGGCCGGGAATCAGAGGCCGGGAATCAGACGCTGGGAATAAGAGGCCGGGAATCAGAGGTGGGGAATCAGAGTCCGGGAATCAGAGATGGGGATTCAGAGGCGGGGAATGAGATATGGAGAATCAGAGGCGGGGAATCAGAGGCGGGGAAACAGAGGTGGGGAATCAGATATGGGGAATCAGAGGTGGCGAATCACAGGCGGTGTATCAGAGATGGGGAAACAGAGGCGGGGAATCAGAGGCGGGGAAACAGAGGTGGGGAATCACATATGGGGAATCAGAGGCGGGGAAACAGAGGCAGGGAATCAGATATGGGGAATCAGAGGAGGGGAATCAGAGGTGGGGAACCATAGGCAGGGAATCGGATGTGCGGAATCAGAGATGGGGAATCAGAGGCCGGGAATCAGACGCGGGGAATCAGAGGTGGGCAATCAGAGGCGGGGAATCAGATATGGGGAATCAGAGGCGGGGAATCAGAGGCGGGGAAACAGAGGCGGGGAATCAGATATGGGGAATCAGAGGTGGGGCATCAGAGGTTGTGAATCACAGATGGGGAATCAAAGGCGGGGAATCAGTGGCAGGGAATCAGACGCGGGGAATCACAGGCGGGGATTCAGAGCTGGGGAATCAGAGGCGGGGAATCAGAGTTGGGGAATCAGAGGCGGGGAATCAGATATGGGGAATCAGAGGCAGGGAATCAGAGGCGGGAAAACGGAGGCGGGGAATCAGATATGGGGAATCAGAGGTGGGGAATCAGGCGCAGGGAATCAGTGGCAGGGAATCAGACGCGGGGATTCAGAGGCGGGGAATCAGAGGCGGGCAAACAGAGGCGGGGAATTAGATATGGGGAATCAGAGGTGGGGAATCAGAGGTGGTGAATCAGAGATGGGGAATCACAGGCGGGGAATCAGAGGCAGGGAATAGAACGCGGGGAATCAGAGGCAGGGAATCAGAGCTGGGGAATCAGAGGCGGGGAATCAGATATGGGGAAACAGAGGCGGGGAATCAGAGGCGGGGAAACAGAGGCGGGGAATCAGACATGGGGAATCGGATGCCGGGAATTAGAGGTGGGGAATCAGAGCTGGGGAATCAGAGGCGGGGAATCAGAGTTGGGGCATCAGAGGTGGGGAATTAGATATGGGGAAACAGAGGCGGGGAATCAGAGGCGGGGAAACAGAGCGGGGAATCAGATATGGGGAATCAGAGGTGGGGAATCAGAGGCAGGGAATCAGATGTGCGGAATCAGAGATGGGGAATCAGAGGCAGGGAATCAGAATCAGAAGCGGGGAATTAGAGGCCGGGAATCAGAGGCCGGGAATCAGATGCTGGGAATAAGAGGCCGGGAATCAGAGGTGGGGAATCAGAGTCCGGGAATCAGAGATGGGGATTCAGAGGCGGGGAATGAGATATGGAGAATCAGAGGCGGGGAATCAGAGGCGGGGAAACAGAGGTGGGGAATCAGAGATGGGGAATCAGAGGCGGGGAATCAGAGGCAGGGAATCAGACGCGGGGAATCAGAGGCGGGGAATCAGAGCTGGGGAATCAGAGGCGGGGAATCAGAGGCAGGGAATCAGAAGCGGGGAATCAGAGGCGGGGAATCAGAGCTGGGGAATCAGAGGTGGGGAATCAGATATGGGGAATCAGAGGCGGGGAATCAGAGGCGGGGAAACAGAGGCGGGGAATCAGATATGGGGAATCAGAGGTGGGGCATCAGAGGTTGTGAATCACAGATGGGGAATCAGAGGCGGGGAATCAGTGGCAGGGAATCAGACGCGGGGAATCAGAGGTGGGGATTCAGAGCTGGGGAATCAGAGGCGGGGAATCAGAGTTGGGGAATCAGAGGCGGGGAATAAGATATGGGGAATCAGAGGCAGGGAATCAGAGGCGGGAAAACGGAGGCGGGGAATCAGATATGGGGAATCAGAGGTGGGGAATCAGGCGCAGGGAATCAGTGGCAGGGAATCAGACGCGGGGATTCAGAGGCGGGGAATCAGAGGCGGGCAAACAGAGGCGGGGAATTAGATATGGGGAATCAGAGGTGGGGAATCAGAGGTGGTGAATCAGAGATGGGGAATCACAGGCGGGGAATCAGAGGCAGGGAATCAGAGGCAGGGAATCAGATGCGGGGAATCAGAGGCGGGGAATCAGAGGCAGGGAATCAGATGCGGGGAATCAGAGGCGGGGAATCAGAGCTGGGGAATCAGAGGTGGGGTATTAGAGTTGGGGAATCAGAGGAGGGGAATCAGATATGGGGAAACAGAGGTGGGGAATCAGAGGCGGGGAAACAGAGGCAGGGAATCAGATATGGGGAATCAGAGGTGGGGAATCACAGATGGGGAATCAGAGGCGGTGAATCAGAAATGGGGAATCAGAGGCGGGGAATCAGAGGCAGGAAATTAGACACGGGGATTCAGAGGCTGGGAATCAGACGGGGGGAATCAAAGGCGGGGAATCAGAGCTGGGGAATCAGAGGCAGGGAATCAGAGGCGGGGAATCAGATATGGGGAATCAGAGGCTGGGATTCAGAGGCGGGGAATCAGAGGCAGGGAATCAGACACGGGGAATCAGAGGTGGGGAATCAGAGATGGGGAATCAGAGGCGTGGAATCAGAGGCAGGGAATCAGACGCGATGAATATGAGGCGGGGAATCAGAGCTGGGGAATCAGAGGTGGGGAATCAGAGTTGGGGAATCAGAGGCAGGGAATCAGATGTGCGGAATCAGAGATGGGGAATCAGATGTGGGGAATCAGAGGAATGAGAGATGGGGAATCAGAGGCGGGGAATCAGAGGCAGGAATTCAGACACGGGGATTCAGAGGCTGGGAATCAGACGGGGGGAATCAAAGGCGGGGAATCAGAGCTGGGGAATCAGAGGCAGGGAATCAGAGTTGGGGATTCAGAGACGGGGAATCAGATATGGGGAAAAAGAGGCAGGGAATCAGAGGCGGGCAAACAGAGGCGGGGAATTAGATATGGGGAATCAGAGGTGGGGAATCAGAGGTGGTGAATCAGTGATGGGGAATCACAGGCGGGGAATCAGAGGCAGGGAATAGAACGCAGGGAATCAGACGCAGGGAATCAGAGCTGGGGAATCAGAGGCGGGGAATCATAGTTGGGAATCAGAGGCGGGGAATCAGATATGGGGAAACAGAGGCGGGGAATCAGAGGCGGGGAAACAGAGGCGGGGAATAAG
The DNA here is from genome assembly GCF_036971445.1 of Narcine bancroftii. Lineage (NCBI taxonomy): Eukaryota > Metazoa > Chordata > Chondrichthyes > Torpediniformes > Narcinidae > Narcine > Narcine bancroftii. The sequence goes on along the minus strand of NC_091474.1, from coordinate 104,615,228 downwards.
ATATGGGGAATCGGATGCGGGGAATCAGAGGCGGGGAATCAGAGCTGGGGAATCAGAGGCGGGGAATCAGAGTTGGGGCATCAGAGGTGGGGAATTAGATATAGGGAAACAGAGGCGGGGAATCAGAGGCGGGGAAACAGAGGCGGGGAATCAGATATGGGGAATCAGAGGTGGGGAATCAGAGGCAGGGAATCAGATGTGCGGAATCAGAGATGGGGAATCAGAGGCAGGGAATCAGAATCAGAAGCGGGGAATCAGAGGCCGGGAATCAGAGGCCGGGAATCAGATGCTGGGAATAAGAGGCCGGGAATCAGAGGTGGGGAATCAGAGTCCGGGAATCAGAGATGGGGATTCAGAGGCGGGGAATGAGATATGGAGTATCAGAGGCGGGGAATCAGAGGCCGGGAAACAGAGGTGGGGAATCAGATATGGGGAATCAGAGGTGGCGAATCAAAGGCGGTGAATCAGAGATGGGGAATCAGAGGCGGGGAATCAGAGGCAGGGAATCAGATGCGGGGAATCAGAGGCGGGGAATCGGAGCTGGCGAATCAGAGGCGGGGAATCAGAGGTGGGCAATCAGAGGCGGGGAATCAGATATGGGGAATCAGAGGCGGGGAATCAGAGGCGGGGAAACAGAGGCGGTGAATCAAATATAGGGAATCAGAGGTGGGGAATCAGAGGTTGTGAATCAGAGATGGGGAATCAAGGCGGGGAATCAGAGGCAGGGAATCAGACACGGGGAATCAGAGGCGGGGATTCAGAGCTGGGGAATCAGAGGCGGGGAATCAGAGTTGGGGAATCAGAGGAAGGGAATCAGATATGGGGAATCAGAGGCGGGGAATCAGAGGCGGGGAAACAGAGGCGGGGAATCAGATATGGGGAATCAGAGGTGGGGAATCAGGGGCAGGGAATCAGTGGCAGGGAATCAGAGGCGGGGAATCAGAGGCGGGGAATCAGAGGCAGGGAATCAGAGGCGGGGAATCAGAGGCGGGGAATCAGAGGAAGGGAATCAGATGTGCGGAATCGGAGATGGGGAATCAGAGGCAGGGAATCAGAGGCGGGGAATCAGAGGCGGGGAATCAGAGGAAGGGAATCAGATGTGCGGAATCGGAGATGGGGAATCAGAGGCAGGGAATCAGAGGCGGGGAATCAGAGGTGGGGAATCAGAGGCCGGGAATCAGATATGGGGAAACTGAGGCGGGGAATCCGAGGCGGGGAAACAGAGGCGGGGAATCAGACGCGGGGAATCAGAGGCGGGGAATCAGAGGCAGGGAATCAGACACGGGGAATCAGAGGCGGGGAATCAGAGATGGGGAATCCGAGGCGGGGAATCAGAGGCAGGGAATCGGATGCCGGAAATCAGAGGCGTGAAATCAGAGCTGGGGAATCAGAGGCGGGGAATCAGAGTTGGGGAATCAGAGGCGGCGAAGCAGATATGGGGAAATAGAGGCGGGGAATCAGATATGGGGAATCAGAGGCGGGGAATCAGATATGGGGAATCAGAGGCTGGGAATCAGAGGGGTGGAAACAGAGGCGGGGAATAAGATATGGGGAATCAGAGGTGGGGAATCAGGGGCGGGTAATCAGTGGCAGGGAATCAGAGGCGGGGAATCAGAGGCGGGGATTCAGAGGCAGGGAATCAGACACGGGGAATCAGAGGTGGGGAATCAGAGATGGGGAATCAGAGGCGGGGAATCAGAGGCAGGGAATCAGACGCGGGGAATCAGAGGCGGGGAATCAGAGCTGGGGAATCAGAGGTGGGGAATCAGAGTCGGGGAATCAGAGGCAGGGAATCGGATGTGCGGAATCAGAGATGGGGAATCAGAGGTGGGGAATCAGAGGCGGTGAATCAGAGATGGGGAATCAGAGGCGGGGAATCAGAGGCAGGAAATCAGACACGGGGATTCAGAGGCTGGGAATCAGACGGGGGGAATCAAAGGCGGGGAATCAGAGCTGGTGAATCAGAGGCAGGGAATCAGAGTTGGGGATTCAGAGGCGGGGAATCAGATATGGGGAAACAGAGGCGAGGAATCAGAGGCGGGCAAACAGAGGCGGGGAATTAGATATGGGGAATCAGAGGTGGGGAATCAGAGGTGGTGAATCAGAGACGGGGAATCACAGGCGGGGAATCAGAGGCAGGGAATAGAACGCGGGGAATCAGAGGCAGGGAATCAGAGCTGGGGATCAGAGGCGGGGAATCAGATATGGGGAAACAGAGGCGGGGAATCAGAGGCGGGGAAACAGAGGCGGGGAATCAGACATGGGGAATCGGATGCGGGGAATCAGAGGTGGGGAATCAGAGCTGGGGAATCAGAGGCGGGGAATCAGAGTTGGGGCATCAGAGGTGGGGAATTAGATATGGGGAAACAGAGGCGGGGTATCAGAACGGGGAAACAGAGGCGGGGAATCAGATATGGGGAATCAGAGGTGGGGAATCACAGGCAGGGAATCAGATGTGCGGAATCAGAGATGGGGAATCAGAGGCAGGGAATCAGAATCCGAAGCGGGGAATTAGAGGCCGGGAATCAGAGGCCGGGAATCAGACGCTGGGAATAAGAGGCCGGGAATCAGAGGTGGGGAATCAGAGTCCGGGAATCAGAGATGGGGATTCAGAGGCGGGGAATGAGATATGGAGAATCAGAGGCGGGGAATCAGAGGCGGGGAAACAGAGGTGGGGAATCAGATATGGGGAATCAGAGGTGGCGAATCACAGGCGGTGTATCAGAGATGGGGAAACAGAGGCGGGGAATCAGAGGCGGGGAAACAGAGGTGGGGAATCACATATGGGGAATCAGAGGCGGGGAAACAGAGGCAGGGAATCAGATATGGGGAATCAGAGGAGGGGAATCAGAGGTGGGGAACCATAGGCAGGGAATCGGATGTGCGGAATCAGAGATGGGGAATCAGAGGCCGGGAATCAGAGGTGGTGAATCAGAGATGGGGAATCAGAGGCGGTAAATCAGAGGCAGGGAATCAGACGCGGGGAATCAGAGGTGGGCAATCAGAGGCGGGCAATCAGATATGGGGAATCAGAGGCGGGGAATCAGAGGCGGGGAAACAGAGGCGGGGAATCAGATATGGGGAATCAGAGGTGGGGCATCAGAGGTTGTGAATCACAGATGGGGAATCAGAGGCGGGGAATCAGAGGCAGGGAATCAGACGCGGGGAATCAGAGGCAGGGATTCAGAGCTGGGGAATCAGAGGTGGGGAATCAGAGTTGGGGAATCAGAGGCGGGGAATCAGATATGGGGAATCAGAGGCAGGGAATCAGAGGTGGGAAAACAGAGGCGGGGAATCAGATATGGGGAATCAGAGGTGGGGAATCAGTGGCAGGGAATCAGTGGCAGGGAATCAGACGCGGGGAATCAGAGGCGGGGAATCAGAGGCAGGGAATCAGACACGGGGAATCAGAGGCGGGTAATCAGAGATTGGGAATCAGAGGCGGGGAATCAGAGGCAGGGAATCGGATGCCGGGAATCAGAGGCTGGAAATCAGAGCTGGGGAATCAGATGCGGGGAATCAGAGTTGGGGAATCAGAGGCGGCGAAGCAGATATGGGGAAATAGAGGCGGGGAATCAGATATGGGGAATCAGAGGCAGGGAATCAGATATGGGGAATCAGAGGCTGGGAATCAGAGGGGGGGAAACAGAGGCGGGGAATAAGATATGGGGAATCAGAGGTGGGGAATCACAGGCGGGGAATCAGAGGCAGGGAATAGAACGCGGGGAATCAGAGGCAGGGAATCAGAGCTGGGGAATCAGAGGCGGGGAATCAGATATGGGGAAACAGAGGCGGGGAATCAGAGGCGGGGAAACAGAGGCGGGGAATCAGACATGGGGAATCGGATGCGGGGAATCAGAGGTGGGGAATCAGAGCTGGGGAATCAGAGGCGGGGAATCAGAGTTGGGGCATCAGAGGTGGGGAATTAGATATGGGGAAACAGAGGCGGGGAATCAGAACGGGGAAACAGAGGCGGGGAATCAGATATGGGGAATCAGAGGTGGGGAATCACAGGCAGGGAATCAGATGTGCGGAATCAGAGATGGGGAATCAGAGGCAGGGAATCAGAATCCGAAGCGGGGAATTAGAGGCCGGGAATCAGAGGCCGGGAATCAGACGCTGGGAATAAGAGGCCGGGAATCAGAGGTGGGGAATCAGAGTCCGGGAATCAGAGATGGGGATTCAGAGGCGGGGAATGAGATATGGAGAATCAGAGGCGGGGAATCAGAGGCGGGGAAACAGAGGTGGGGAATCAGATATGGGGAATCAGAGGTGGCGAATCACAGGCGGTGTATCAGAGATGGGGAAACAGAGGCGGGGAATCAGAGGCGGGGAAACAGAGGTGGGGAATCACATATGGGGAATCAGAGGCGGGGAAACAGAGGCAGGGAATCAGATATGGGGAATCAGAGGAGGGGAATCAGAGGTGGGGAACCATAGGCAGGGAATCGGATGTGCGGAATCAGAGATGGGGAATCAGAGGCCGGGAATCAGACGCGGGGAATCAGAGGTGGGCAATCAGAGGCGGGGAATCAGATATGGGGAATCAGAGGCGGGGAATCAGAGGCGGGGAAACAGAGGCGGGGAATCAGATATGGGGAATCAGAGGTGGGGCATCAGAGGTTGTGAATCACAGATGGGGAATCAAAGGCGGGGAATCAGTGGCAGGGAATCAGACGCGGGGAATCACAGGCGGGGATTCAGAGCTGGGGAATCAGAGGCGGGGAATCAGAGTTGGGGAATCAGAGGCGGGGAATCAGATATGGGGAATCAGAGGCAGGGAATCAGAGGCGGGAAAACGGAGGCGGGGAATCAGATATGGGGAATCAGAGGTGGGGAATCAGGCGCAGGGAATCAGTGGCAGGGAATCAGACGCGGGGATTCAGAGGCGGGGAATCAGAGGCGGGCAAACAGAGGCGGGGAATTAGATATGGGGAATCAGAGGTGGGGAATCAGAGGTGGTGAATCAGAGATGGGGAATCACAGGCGGGGAATCAGAGGCAGGGAATAGAACGCGGGGAATCAGAGGCAGGGAATCAGAGCTGGGGAATCAGAGGCGGGGAATCAGATATGGGGAAACAGAGGCGGGGAATCAGAGGCGGGGAAACAGAGGCGGGGAATCAGACATGGGGAATCGGATGCCGGGAATTAGAGGTGGGGAATCAGAGCTGGGGAATCAGAGGCGGGGAATCAGAGTTGGGGCATCAGAGGTGGGGAATTAGATATGGGGAAACAGAGGCGGGGAATCAGAGGCGGGGAAACAGAGCGGGGAATCAGATATGGGGAATCAGAGGTGGGGAATCAGAGGCAGGGAATCAGATGTGCGGAATCAGAGATGGGGAATCAGAGGCAGGGAATCAGAATCAGAAGCGGGGAATTAGAGGCCGGGAATCAGAGGCCGGGAATCAGATGCTGGGAATAAGAGGCCGGGAATCAGAGGTGGGGAATCAGAGTCCGGGAATCAGAGATGGGGATTCAGAGGCGGGGAATGAGATATGGAGAATCAGAGGCGGGGAATCAGAGGCGGGGAAACAGAGGTGGGGAATCAGAGATGGGGAATCAGAGGCGGGGAATCAGAGGCAGGGAATCAGACGCGGGGAATCAGAGGCGGGGAATCAGAGCTGGGGAATCAGAGGCGGGGAATCAGAGGCAGGGAATCAGAAGCGGGGAATCAGAGGCGGGGAATCAGAGCTGGGGAATCAGAGGTGGGGAATCAGATATGGGGAATCAGAGGCGGGGAATCAGAGGCGGGGAAACAGAGGCGGGGAATCAGATATGGGGAATCAGAGGTGGGGCATCAGAGGTTGTGAATCACAGATGGGGAATCAGAGGCGGGGAATCAGTGGCAGGGAATCAGACGCGGGGAATCAGAGGTGGGGATTCAGAGCTGGGGAATCAGAGGCGGGGAATCAGAGTTGGGGAATCAGAGGCGGGGAATAAGATATGGGGAATCAGAGGCAGGGAATCAGAGGCGGGAAAACGGAGGCGGGGAATCAGATATGGGGAATCAGAGGTGGGGAATCAGGCGCAGGGAATCAGTGGCAGGGAATCAGACGCGGGGATTCAGAGGCGGGGAATCAGAGGCGGGCAAACAGAGGCGGGGAATTAGATATGGGGAATCAGAGGTGGGGAATCAGAGGTGGTGAATCAGAGATGGGGAATCACAGGCGGGGAATCAGAGGCAGGGAATAGAACGCGGGGAATCAGAGGCAGGGAATCAGAGCTGGGGAATCAGAGGCGGGGAATCAGATATGGGGAAACAGAGGCGGGGAATCAGAGGCGGGGAAACAGAGGCGGGGAATCAGACATGGGGAATCGGATGCCGGGAATCAGAGGTGGGGAATCAGAGCTGGGGAATCAGAGGCGTGGAATCAGAGTTGGGGCATCAGAGGTGGGGAATTTGATATGGGGAAACAGAAGCGGGGAATCAGAGGCGGGGAAACAGAGGCGGGGAATCAGATATGGGGAATCAGAGGTGGGGAATCAGAGGCAGGGAATCAGATGTGCGGAATCAGAGATGGGGAATCAGAGGCAGGGAATCAGAATCAGAAGCGGGGAATTAGAGGCCGGGAATCAGAGGCCGGGAATCAGATGCTGGGAATAAGAGGCCGGGAATCAGAGGTGGGGAATCAGAGTCCGGGAATCAGAGATGGGGATTCAGAGGCGGGGAATGAGATATGGAGAATCAGAGGCGGGGAATCAGAGGCGGGGAAACAGAGGTGGGGAATCACATATGGGGAATCAGAGGTGGCGAATCAAAGGCGGTGAATCAAAGATGGGGAAACAGAGGCGGGGAATCAGAGGCAGGGAATCAGACGCGGGGAATCAGAGGTGGGCAATCAGAGGCGGGCAATCAGATATGGGGAATCAGAGGCGGGGAATCAGAGGCGGGGAAACAGAGGCGGGGAATCAGATATGGGGAATCAGAGGTGGGGCATCAGAGGTTGTGAATCACAGATGGGGAATCAGAGGCGGGGAATCAGAGGCAGGGAATCAGACGCGGGGAATCAGAGGCAGGGATTCAGAGCTGGGGAATCAGAGGTGGGGAATCAGAGTTGGGGAATCAGAGGCGGGGAATCAGATATGGGGAATCAGAGGCAGGGAATCAGAGGTGGGAAAACAGAGGCGGGGAATCAGATATGGGGAATCAGAGGTGGGGAATCAGTGGCAGGGAATCAGTGGCAGGGAATCAGACGCGGGGAATCAGACATGGGATTCGGATGCCGGGAATCAGAGGTGGGGAATCAGAGCTGGGGAATCAGAGGCGTGGAATCAGAGTTGGGGCATCAGAGGTGGGGAATTAGATATGGGGAAACAGAAGCGGGGAATCAGATGCGGGGAAACAGAGGCGGGGAATCAGATATGGGGAATCAGAGGTGGGGAATCAGAGGCAGGGAGTCAGATGTGCGGAATCAGAGATGGGGAATCAGAGGCAGGGAATCAGAATCAGAAGCGGGGAATTAGAGGCCGGGAATCAGAGGCCGGGAATCAGATGCTGGGAATAAGAGGCCGGGAATCAGAGGTGGGGAATCAGAGTCCGGGAATCAGAGATGGGGATTCAGAGGCGGGGAATGAGATATGGAGAATCAGAGGCGGGGAATCAGAGGCGGGGAAACAGAGGTGGGGAATCACATATGGGGAATCAGAGGTGGCGAATCAAAGGCGGTGAATCAAAGATGGGGAAACAGAGGCGGGGAATCAGAGGCAGGGAATCAGACGCGGGGAATCAGAGGTGGGCAATCAGAGGCGGGCAATCAGATATGGGGAATCAGAGGCGGGGAATCAGAGGCGGGGAAACAGAGGCGGGGAATCAGATATGGGGAATCAGAGGTGGGGCATCAGAGGTTGTGAATCACAGATGGGGAATCAGAGGCGGGGAATCAGAGGCAGGGAATCAGACGCGGGGAATCAGAGGCAGGGATTCAGAGCTGGGGAATCAGAGGTGGGGAATCAGAGTTGGGGAATCAGAGGCGGGGAATCAGATATGGGGAATCAGAGGCAGGGAATCAGAGGTGGGAAAACAGAGGCGGGGAATCAGATATGGGGAATCAGAGGTGGGGAATCAGTGGCAGGGAATCAGTGGCAGGGAATCAGACGCGGGGAATCAGAGGCGGGGAATCAGAGGCAGGGAATCAGACACGGGGAATCAGAGGCGGGTAATCAGAGATTGGGAATCAGAGGCGGGGAATCAGAGGCAGGGAATCGGATGCCGGGAATCAGAGGCTGGAAATCAGAGCTGGGGAATCAGATGCGGGGAATCAGAGTTGGGGAATCAGAGGCGGCGAAGCAGATATGGGGAAATAGAGGCGGGGAATCAGATATGGGGAATCAGAGGCAGGGAATCAGATATGGGGTATCAGAGGCTGGGAATCAGAGGGGGGGAAACAGAGGCGGGGAATAAGATATGGGGAATCAGAGGTGGGGAATCACAGGCGGGGAATCAGAGGCAGGGAATAGAACGCGGGGAATCAGAGGCAGGGAATCAGAGCTGGGGAATCAGAGGCGGGGAATCAGATATGGGGAAACAGAGGCGGGGAATCAGAGGCGGGGAAACAGAGGCGGGGAATCAGACATGGGGAATCGGATGCGGGGAATCAGAGTTGGGGCATCAGAGGTGGGGAATTAGATATGGGGAAACAGAGGCGGGGAATCAGAACGGGGAAACAGAGGCGGGGAATCAGATATGGGGAATCAGAGGTGGGGAATCACAGGCAGGGAATCAGATGTGCGGAATCAGAGATGGGGAATCAGAGGCAGGGAATCAGAATCCGAAGCGGGGAATTAGAGGCCGGGAATCAGAGGCCGGGAATCAGACGCTGGGAATAAGAGGCCGGGAATCAGAGGTGGGGAATCAGAGTCCGGGAATCAGAGATGGGGATTCAGAGGCGGGGAATGAGATATGGAGAATCAGAGGCGGGGAATCAGAGGCGGGGAAACAGAGGTGGGGAATCAGATATGGGGAATCAGAGGTGGCGAATCACAGGCGGTGTATCAGAGATGGGGAAACAGAGGCGGGGAATCAGAGGCGGGGAAACAGAGGTGGGGAATCACATATGGGGAATCAGAGGCGGGGAAACAGAGGCAGGGAATCAGATATGGGGAATCAGAGGAGGGGAATCAGAGGTGGGGAACCATAGGCAGGGAATCGGATGTGCGGAATCAGAGATGGGGAATCAGAGGCCGGGAATCAGACGCGGGGAATCAGAGGTGGGCAATCAGAGGCGGGGAATCAGATATGGGGAATCAGAGGCGGGGAATCAGAGGCGGGGAAACAGAGGCGGGGAATCAGATATGGGGAATCAGAGGTGGGGCATCAGAGGTTGTGAATCACAGATGGGGAATCAGAGGCGGGGAATCAGTGGCAGGGAATCAGACGCGGGGAATCACAGGCGGGGATTCAGAGCTGGGGAATCAGAGGCGGGGAATCAGAGTTTGGGAATCAGAGGCGGGGAATCAGATATGGGGAATCAGAGGCAGGGAATCAGAGGCGGGAAAACGGAGGCGGGGAATCAGATATGGGGAATCAGAGGTGGGGAATCAGGCGCAGGGAATCAGTGGCAGGGAATCAGACGCGGGGATTCAGAGGCGGGGAATCAGAGGCGGGCAAACAGAGGCGGGGAATTAGATATGGGGAATCAGAGGTGGGGAATCAGAGGTGGTGAATCAGAGATGGGGAATCACAGGCGGGGAATCAGAGGCAGGGAATAGAACGCGGGGAATCAGAGGCAGGGAATCAGAGCTGGGGAATCAGAGGCGGGGAATCAGATATGGGGAAACAGAGGCGGGGAATCAGAGGCGGGGAAACAGAGGCGGGGAATCAGACATGGGGAATCGGATGCCGGGAATCAGAGGTGGGGAATCAGAGCTGGGGAATCAGAGGCGGGGAATCAGAGTTGGGGCATCAGAGGTGGGGAATTAGATATGGGGAAACAGAGGCGGGGAATCAGAGGCGGGGAAACAGAGCGGGGAATCAGATATGGGGAATCAGAGGTGGGGAATCAGAGGCAGGGAATCAGATGTGCGGAATCAGAGATGGGGAATCAGAGGCAGGGAATCAGAATCAGAAGCGGGGAATTAGAGGCCGGGAATCAGAGGCCGGGAATCAGATGCTGGGAATAAGAGGCCGGGAATCAGAGGTGGGGAATCAGAGTCCGGGAATCAGAGATGGGGATTCAGAGGCGGGGAATGAGATATGGAGAATCAGAGGCGGGGAATCAGAGGCGGGGAAACAGAGGTGGGGAATCAGAGATGGGGAATCAGAGGCGGGGAATCACATATGGGGAATCAGAGGCGGGGAAACAGAGGCAGGGAATCAGATATGGGGAATCAGAGGCGGGGAATCAGAGGTGGGGAATCATAGGCAGGGAATCGGATGTGCGGAATCAGAGATGGGGAATCAGAGGCCGGGAATCAGAGGTGGTGAATCAGAGATGGGGAATCAGAGGCGGTGAATCAGAGGCAGGGAATCAGACGCGGGGAATCAGAGGTGGGCAATCAGAGGCGGGGAATCAGATATGGGGAATCAGAGGCGGGGAATCAGAGGCGGGGAAACAGAGGCGGGGAATCAGATATGGGGAATCAGAGGTGGGGCATCAGAGGTTGTGAATCACAGATGGGGAATCAGAGGCGGGGAATCAGAGGCAGGGAATCAGACGCGGGGAATCAGAGGCAGGGATTCAGAGCTGGGGAATCAGAGGTGGGGAATCAGAGTTGGGGAATCAGAGGCGGGGAATCAGATATGGGGAATCAGAGGCAGGGAATCAGAGGCGGGAAAACAGAGGCGGGGAATCAGATATGGGGAATCAGAGGTGGGGAATCAGTGGCAGGGAATCAGTGGCAGGGAATCAGATGCGGGGAATCAGAGGCGGGGAATCAGAGGCAGGGAATCAGACACGGGGAATCAGAGGCGGGGAATCAGAGATGGGGAATCAGAGGCGGGGAATCAGAGGCAGGGAATCGGATGCCGGGAATCAGAGGCTGGAAATCAGAGCTGGGGAATCAGAGGCGGGGAATCGGAGTTGGGGAATCAGAGGCGGCGAAGCAGATATGGGGAAATAGAGGCGGGGAATCAGATATGGGGAATCAGAGGCAGGGAATCAGATATGGGGAATCAGAGGCTGGGAATCAGAGGGTGGGAAACAGAGGCGGGGAATAAGATATGGGGAATCAGAGGTGGGGAATCAGGGGCGGGGAATCAGTGGCAGGGAATCAGAGGCGGGGAATCAGAGGCGGGGAATCAGAGGCAGGGAATCAGACACGGGGAATCAGAGGTGGGGAATCAGAGATGGGGAATCAGAGGCGGGGAATCAGGGGCAGGGAATCAGACGCGGGGAATCAGAGGCGGGGAATCAGAGCTGGGGAATCAGAGGCGGGGAATCAGAGGCAGGGAATCAGACGCGGGGAATCAGAGGCAGGGAATCAGAGCTGGGGAATCAGAGGTGGGGAATCAGAGTCGGGGAATCAGAGGCAGGGAATCGGATGTGCGGAATCAGAAATGGGGAATCAGAGGTGGGGAATCAGAGGCAGTGAATCAGAGATGGGGAATCAGAGGCGGGGAATCAGAGGCAGGAAATCAGACACGGGGATTCAGAGGCTGGGAATCAGACGGGGGGAATCAAAGGCGGGGAATCAGAGCTGGTGAATCAGAGGCAGGGAATCAGAGTTGGGGATTCAGAGGCGGGGAATCAGATATGGGGAAACAGAGGCGGGGAATCAGAGGCGGGCAAACAGAGGCGGGGAATTAGATATGGGGAATCAGAGGTGGGGAATCAGAGGTGGTGAATCAGAGATGGGGAATCACAGGCGGGGAATCAGACGCAGGGAATAGAACGCGGGGAATTAGAGGCAGGGAATCAGAGCTGGGGAATCAGAGGCAGGGAATCAGATATGGGGAAACAGAGGTGGGGAATCAGAGGCGGGGAAACAGAGGCGGGGAATCAGACATGGGGAATCGGATGCGGGGAATCAGAGGTGGGGAATCAGAGCTGTGGAATCAGAGGCGGGGAATCAGATTTGGGGCATCAGAGGTGGGGAATTAGATATGGGGAAACAGAGGCGGGATATCAGAGGCGGGGAAACAGAGGCGGGGAATCAGATATGGGGAATCAGAGGTGGGGAATCAGAGGCAGGGAATCAGATGTGCGGAATCAGAGATGGGGAATCAGAGGCAGGGTATCAGAATCAGAAGCGGGGAATCAGAGGCCGGGAATCAGAGGCCGGGAATCAGATGCTGGGAATAAGAGGCCCGGAATCAGAGGTGGGGAATCAGAGTCCGGGAATCAGAGATGGGGATTCAGAGGCGGGGAATGAGATATGGAGAATCAGAGGCGGGGAATCAGAGGCGGGGAAACAGAGGTTGGGAATCAGATATGGGGAATCAGAGGTGGCGAATCAAAGGCGGTGAATCAGAGGCGGGGAATCAGATATGGGGAATCAGAGGCAGGGAATCAGATATGGGGAATCAGAGGCTGGGAATCAGAGGGTGGGAAACAGAGGCGGGGAATAAGATATGGGGAATCAGAGGTGGGGAATCAGGGGCGGGGAATCAGTGGCAGGGAATCAGAGGCGGGGAATCAGAGGCGGGGAATCAGAGGCAGGGAATCAGACACGGGGAATCAGAGGTGGGGAATCAGAGATGGGGAATCAGAGGCGGGGAATCAGGGGCAGGGAATCAGACGCGGGGAATCAGAGGCGGGGAATCAGAGCTGGGGAATCAGAGGCGGGGAATCAGAGGCAGGGAATCAGACGCGGGGAATCAGAGGCAGGGAATCAGAGCTGGGGAATCAGAGGTGGGGAATCAGAGTCGGGGAATCAGAGGCAGGGAATCGGATGTGCGGAATCAGAAATGGGGAATCAGAGGTGGGGAATCAGAGGCAGTGAATCAGAGATGGGGAATCAGAGGCGGGGAATCAGAGGCAGGAAATCAGACACGGGGATTCAGAGGCTGGGAATCAGACGGGGGGAATCAAAGGCGGGGAATCAGAGCTGGTGAATCAGAGGCAGGGAATCAGAGTTGGGGATTCAGAGGCGGGGAATCAGATATGGGGAAACAGAGGCGGGGAATCAGAGGCGGGCAAACAGAGGCGGGGAATTAGATATGGGGAATCAGAGGTGGGGAATCAGAGGTGGTGAATCAGAGATGGGGAATCACAGGCGGGGAATCAGACGCAGGGAATAGAACGCGGGGAATTAGAGGCAGGGAATCAGAGCTGGGGAATCAGAGGCAGGGAATCAGATATGGGGAAACAGAGGTGGGGAATCAGAGGCGGGGAAACAGAGGCGGGGAATCAGACATGGGGAATCGGATGCGGGGAATCAGAGGTGGGGAATCAGAGCTGTGGAATCAGAGGCGGGGAATCAGATTTGGGGAATCAGAGGTGGGGAATCAGAGGCAGGGAATCAGATGTGCGGAATCAGAGATGGGGAATCAGAGGCAGGGTATCAGAATCAGAAGCGGGGAATCAGAGGCCGGGAATCAGATGCTGGGAATAAGAGGCACGGAATCAGAGGTGGGGAATCAGAGTCCGGGAATCAGAGATGGGGATTCAGAGGCGGGGAATGAGATATGGAGAATCAGAGGCGGGGAATCAGAGGCGGGGAAACAGAGGTTGGGAATCAGATATGGGGAATCAGAGGTGGCGAATCAAAGGCGGTGAATCAGAGATGGGGAATCAGAGGCGGGGAATCAGAGGCAGGGAATCAGATGCGGGGATTCAGAGGCGGGGAATCAGAGCTGGCGAATCAGAGGCGGGGAATCAGAGGTGGGCAATCAGAGCCGGGGATTCAGATATGGGGAATCAGAGGCGGGGAATCAGAGGCGGGGAAACAGAGGCGGGGATTCAGATATGGGGAATCAGAGGTGGGGAATCAGAGGATGTGAATCAGAGATGGGGAATCAAGGCGGGGAATCAGAGGCAGGGAATCAGACGCGGGGAATCAGAGGCGGGGATTCAGAGCTGGGGAATCAGAGGCGGGGAATCAGAGTTGGGGAATCAGAGGCAGGGAATCAGATATGGGGAATCAGAGCCGGGGAATCAGAGGCGGGGAAACAGAGGCGGGGAATCAGAGGTGGGGAATCAGGGGCAGGGAATCAGTGGCAGGGAATCAGAGGCCGGGAATAAAAGGCGGGGAATCAGAGCTGGGGAATCAGAGGCGGGGAATCAGAGTTGGGGAATCAGAGGAAGGGAATCAGATATGGGGAAACAGATGCCGGGATTCAGAGGCAGGGAAACAGAGGCGGGGAATCAGATATGGGGAATCAGAGGTGGGGAAATAGAGGTTGCGAATCAGAGGCGGGGAATCAGAGGCGGGGAATCAGAGGCAGGGAATCGGATGTGCGGAATCAGAGATGGGGAATCAGAGGTGGGGATTCAGAGGTGGTGAATCAGAAAAGGGGAATCAGAGGCTGGGAATCAGAGGCAGGGAATCAGACGCAGGGAATCAGAGGCGGGGAATCATAGCTGGCGAATTAGAGGAGGGGAATCAGAGTTGGGGAATCAGAGGCGGGGAATCAGATATGGGGAAACAGAGGCGGGGAATCAGAGGCGGGGAAACAGAGGCGGGGAATCAGATATGGGGAATCAGAGGTGGGGAATCAGGGGCAGGGAATCAGTGGCAGGGAATCAGACGCGGGGAATCAGAGGCGGGGAATCAGAGGCAGGGAATCAGACACGGGGAATCAGAGGCGGTGTATCAGAGATGGGGAATCAGAGGCGGGGAATCAGAGGCAGGGAATCGGATGCCGGAAATCAGAGGCGGGAAATCAGAGCTGGGGAATCAGAGGCGGGGAATCAGAGTTGGGGAATCAGAGGCGGCGAAGCAGATATGGGGAAATAGAGGCGGGGAATCAGATATGGGGAATCAAAGGCGTGGAATCAGATATGGGGAATCAGAGGCTGGGAATCAGAGGGGGGAAACAGAGGCGGGGAATAAGATATGGGGAATCAGAGGTGGGGCATCAGAGGTTGTGAATCACAGATGGGGAATCAGAGGCGGGGAATCAGAGGCAGGGAATCAGACGCGGGGAATCAGAGGCAGGGATTCAGAGCTGGGGAATCAGAGGTGGGGAATCAGAGTTGGGGAATCAGAGGCGGGGAATCAGATATGGGGAATCAGAGGCAGGGAATCAGAGGTGGGAAAACAGAGGCGGGGAATCAGATATGGGGAATCAGAGGTGGGGAATCAGTGGCAGGGAATCAGTGGCAGGGAATCAGACGCGGGGAATCAGAGGCGGGGAATCAGAGGCAGGGAATCAGACACGGGGAATCAGAGGCGGGTAATCAGAGATTGGGAATCAGAGGCGGGGAATCAGAGGCAGGGAATCGGATGCCGGGAATCAGAGGCTGGAAATCAGAGCTGGGGAATCAGATGCGGGGAATCAGAGTTGGGGAATCAGAGGCGGCGAAGCAGATATGGGGAAATAGAGGCGGGGAATCAGATATGGGGAATCAGAGGCAGGGAATCAGATATGGGGAATCAGAGGCTGGGAATCAGAGGGGGGGAAACAGAGGCGGGGAATAAGATATGGGGAATCAGAGGTGGGGAATCACAGGCGGGGAATCAGAGGCAGGGAATAGAACGTGGGGAATCAGAGGCAGGGAATCAGAGCTGGGGAATCAGAGGCGGGGAATCAGATATTGGGAAACAGAGGCGGGGAATCAGAGGCGGGGAAACAGAGGCGGGGAATCAGACATGGGGAATCGGATGCGGGGAATCAGAGGTGGGGAATCAGAGCTGGGGAATCAGAGGCGGGGAATCAGAGTTGGGGCATCAGAGGTGGGGAATTAGATATGGGGAAACAGAGGCGGGGAATCAGAACGGGGAAACAGAGGCGGGGAATCAGATATGGGGAATCAGAGGTGGGGAATCACAGGCAGGGAATCAGATGTGCGGAATCAGAGATGGGGAATCAGAGGCAGGGAATCAGAATCCGAAGCGGGGAATTAGAGGCCGGGAATCAGAGGCCGGGAATCAGACGCTGGGAATAAGAGGCCGGGAATCAGAGGTGGGGAATCAGAGTCCGGGAATCAGAGATGGGGATTCAGAGGCGGGGAATGAGATATGGAGAATCAGAGGCGGGGAATCAGAGGCGGGGAAACAGAGGTGGGGAATCAGATATGGGGAATCAGAGGTGGCGAATCACAGGCGGTGTATCAGAGATGGGGAAACAGAGGCGGGGAATCAGAGGCGGGGAAACAGAGGTGGGGAATCACATATGGGGAATCAGAGGCGGGGAAACAGAGGCAGGGAATCAGATATGGGGAATCAGAGGAGGGGAATCAGAGGTGGGGAACCATAGGCAGGGAATCGGATGTGCGGAATCAGAGATGGGGAATCAGAGGCCGGGAATCAGACGCGGGGAATCAGAGGTGGGCAATCAGAGGCGGGGAATCAGATATGGGGAATCAGAGGCGGGGAATCAGAGGCGGGGAAACAGAGGCGGGGAATCAGATATTGGGAATCAGAGGTGGGGCATCAGAGGTTGTGAATCACAGATGGGGAATCAGAGGCGGGGAATCAGTGGCAGGGAATCAGACGCGGGGAATCACAGGCGGGGATTCAGAGCTGGGGAATCAGAGGCGGGGAATCAGAGTTGGGGAATCAGAGGCGGGGAATCAGATATGGGGAATCAGAGGCAGGGAATCAGAGGCGGGAAAACGGAGGCGGGGAATCAGATATGGGGAATCAGAGGTGGGGAATCAGGCGCAGGGAATCAGTGGCAGGGAATCAGACGCGGGGATTCAGAGGCGGGGAATCAGAGGCGGGCAAACAGAGGCGGGGAATTAGATATGGGGAATCAGAGGTGGGGAATCAGAGGTGGTGAATCAGAGATGGGGAATCACAGGCGGGGAATCAGAGGCAGGGAATAGAACGCGGGGAATCAGAGGCAGGGAATCAGAGCTGGGGAATCAGAGGCGGGGAATCAGATATGGGGAAACAGAGGCGGGGAATCAGAGGCGGGGAAACAGAGGCGGGGAATCAGACATGGGGAATCGGATGCCGGGAATCAGAGGTGGGGAATCAGAGCTGGGGAATCAGAGGCGGGGAATCAGAGTTGGGGCATCAGAGGTGGGGAATTAGATATGGGGAAACAGAGGCGGGGAATCAGAGGCGGGGAAACAGAGCGGGGAATCAGATATGGGGAATCAGAGGTGGGGAATCAGAGGCAGGGAATCAGATGTGCGGAATCAGAGATGGGGAATCAGAGGCAGGGAATCAGAATCAGAAGCGGGGAATTAGAGGCCGGGAATCAGAGGCCGGGAATCAGATGCTGGGAATAAGAGGCCGGGAATCAGAGGTGGGGAATCAGAGTCCGGGAATCAGAGATGGGGATTCAGAGGCGGGGAATGAGATATGGAGAATCAGAGGCGGGGAATCAGAGGCGGGGAAACAGAGGTGGGGAATCAGAGATGGGGAATCAGAGGCGGGGAATCACATATGGGGAATCAGAGGCGGGGAAACAGAGGCAGGGAATCAGATATGGGGAATCAGAGGCGGGGAATCAGAGGTGGGGAATCATAGGCAGGGAATCGGATGTGCGGAATCAGAGATGGGGAATCAGAGGCCGGGAATCAGAGGTGGTGAATCAGAGATGGGGAATCAGAGGCGGTGAATCAGAGGCAGGGAATCAGACGTGGGGAATCAGAGGTGGGCAATCAGAGGCGGGGAATCAGATATGGGGAATCAGAGGCGGGGAATCAGAGGCGGGGAAACAGAGGCGGGGAATCAGATATGGGGAATCAGAGGTGGGGCATCAGAGGTTGTGAATCACAGATGGGGAATCAGAGGCGGGGAATCAGAGGCAGGGAATCAGACGCGGGGAATCAGAGGCAGGGATTCAGAGCTGGGGAATCAGAGGTGGGGAATCAGAGTTGGGGAATCAGAGGCGGGGAATCAGATATGGGGAATCAGAGGCAGGGAATCAGAGGCGGGAAAACAGAGGCGGGGAATCAGATATGGGGAATCAGAGGTGGGGAATCAGTGGCAGGGAATCAGTGGCAGGGAATCAGATGCGGGGAATCAGAGGCGGGGAATCAGAGGCAGGGAATCAGACACGGGGAATCAGAGGCGGGGAATCAGAGATGGGGAATCAGAGGCGGGGAATCAGAGGCAGGGAATCGAATGCCGGGAATCAGAGGCTGGAAATCAGAGCTGGGGAATCAGAGGCGGGGAATCAGAGTTGGGGAATCAGAGGCGGCGAAGCAGATATGGGGAAATAGAGGCGGGGAATCAGATATGGGGAATCAGAGGCAGGGAATCAGATATGGGGAATCAGAGGCTGGGAATCAGAGGGTGGGAAACAGAGGCGGGGAATAAGATATGGGGAATCAGAGGTGGGGAATCAGGGGCGGGGAATCAGTGGCAGGGAATCAGAGGCGGGGAATCAGAGGCGGGGAATCAGAGGCAGGGAATCAGACAAGGGGAATCAGAGGTGGGGAATCAGAGATGGGGAATCAGAGGCGGGGAATCAGGGGCAGGGAATCAGACGCGGGGAATCAGAGGCGGGGAATCAGAGCTGGGGAATCAGAGGCGGGGAATCAGAGGCAGGGAATCAGACGCGGGGAATCAGAGGCAGGGAATCAGAGCTGGGGAATCAGAGGTGGGGAATCAGAGTCGGGGAATCAGAGGCAGGGAATCGGATGTGCGGAATCAGAAATGGGGAATCAGAGGTGGGGAATCAGAGGCAGTGAATCAGAGATGGGGAATCAGAGGCGGGGAATCAGAGGCAGGAAATCAGACACGGGGATTCAGAGGCTGGGAATCAGACGGGGGGAATCAAAGGCGGGGAATCAGAGCTGGTGAACCAGATGCAGGGAATCAGAGTTGGGGATTCAGAGGCGGGGAATCAGATATGGGGAAACAGAGGCGGGGAATCAGAGGCGGGCAAACAGAGGCGGGGAATTAGATATGGGGAATCAGAGGTGGGGAATCAGAGGTGGTGAATCAGAGATGGGGAATCACAGGCGGGGAATCAGACGCAGGGAATAGAACGCGGGGAATTAGAGGCAGGGAATCAGAGCTGGGGAATCAGAGGCAGGGAATCAGATATGGGGAAACAGAGGTGGGGAATCAGAGGCGGGGAAACAGAGGCGGGGAATCAGACATGGGGAATCGGATGCGGGGAATCAGAGGTGGGGAATCAGAGCTGTGGAATCAGAGGCGGGGAATCAGATTTGGGGCATCAGAGGTGGGGAATTAGATATGGGTAAACAGAGGCGGGATATCAGAGGCGGGGAAACAGAGGCGGGGAATCAGATATGGGGAATCAGAGGTGGGGAATCAGAGGCAGGGAATCAGATGTGCGGAATCAGAGATGGGGAATCAGAGGCAGGGTATCAGAATCAGAAGCGGGGAATCAGAGGCCGGGAATCAGAGGCCGGGAATCAGATGCTGGGAATAAGAGGCCCGGAATCAGAGGTGGGGAATCAGAGTCCGGGAATCAGAGATGGGGATTCAGAGGCGGGGAATGAGATATGGAGAATCAGAGGCGGGGAATCAGAGGCGGGGAAACAGAGGTTGGGAATCAGATATGGGGAATCAGAGGTGGCAAATCAAAGGCGGTGAATCAGAGATGGGGAATCAGAGGCGGGGAATCAGAGGCAGGGAATCAGATGCGGGGATTCAGAGGCGGGGAATCAGAGCTGGCGAATCAGAGGCGGGGAATCAGAGGTGGGCAATCAGAGCCGGGGATTCAGATATGGGGAATCAGAGGCGGGGAATCAGAGGCGGGGAAACAGAGGCGGGGATTCAGATATGGGGAATCAGAGGTGGGGAATCAGAGGATGTGAATCAGAGATGGGGAATCAAGGCGGGGAATCAGAGGCAGGGAATCAGACGCGGGGAATCAGAGGCGGGGATTCAGAGCTGGGGAATCAGAGGCGGGGAATCAGAGTTGGGGAATCAGAGGCAGGGAATCAGATATGGGGAATCAGAGCCGGGGAATCAGAGGCGGGGAAACAGAGGCGGGGAATCAGAGGTGGGGAATCAGGGGCAGGGAATCAGTGGCAGGGAATCAGAGGCCGGGAATAAAAGGCGGGGAATCAGAGCTGGGGAATCAGAGGCGGGGAATCAGAGTTGGGGAATCAGAGGAAGGGAATCAGATATGGGGAAACAGATGCCGGGATTCAGAGGCAGGGAAACAGAGGCGGGGAATCAGATATGGGGAATCAGAGGTGGGGAAATAGAGGTTGCGAATCAGAGGCGGGGAATCAGAGGCGGGGAATCAGAGGCAGGGAATCGGATGTGCGGAATCAGAGATGGGGAATCAGAGGTGGGGATTCAGAGGTGGTGAATCAGAAAAGGGGAATCAGAGGCTGGGAATCAGAGGCAGGGAATCAGACGCAGGGAATCAGAGGCGGGGAATCATAGCTGGCGAATTAGAGGAGGGGAATCAGAGTTGGGGAATCAGAGGCGGGGAATCAGATATGGGGAAACAGAGGCGGGGAATCAGAGGCGGGGAAACAGAGGCGGGGAATCAGATATGGGGAATCAGAGGTGGGGAATCAGGGGCAGGGAATCAGTGGCAGGGAATCAGACGCGGGGAATCAGAGGCGGGGAATCAGAGGCAGGGAATCAGACACGGGGAATCAGAGGCGGTGTATCAGAGATGGGGAATCAGAGGCGGGGAATCAGAGGCAGGGAATCGGATGCCGGAAATCAGAGGCGGGAAATCAGAGCTGGGGAATCAGAGGCGGGGAATCAGAGTTGGGGAATCAGAGGCGGCGAAGCAGATATGGGGAAATAGAGGCGGGGAATCAGATATGGGGAATCAAAGGCGTGGAATCAGATATGGGGAATCAGAGGCTGGGAATCAGAGGGGGGAAACAGAGGCGGGGAATAAGATATGGGGAATCAGAGGTGGGGAATCAGGGGCGGGTAATCAGTGGCAGGGAATCAGAGGCGGGGATTCAGAGGCGGGGATTCAGAGGCAGGGAATCAGACAGGGGGAATCAGAGGCGGGGAATCGGAGCTGGGGAATCAGAGGTGGGGAATCAGAGTCGGGGAATCAGAGGCAGGGAATCGGATGTGCGGAATCAGGGATGGGGAATCAGAGGCGGTGAATCAGAGGCAGGGAATCAGAGTTGGTGATTCAGAGGCGGGGAATCAGATATGGGGAAACAGAGGCGGGGAATCAGAGGCGGGCAAACAGAGGCGGGGAATTAGATATGGGGAATCAGAGGTGGGGAATCAGAGGTGGTGAATCAGAGATGGGGAATCACAGGCGGGGAATCAGAGGCAGGGAATAGAACGCGGGGAATCAGAGCCAGGGAATCAGAGCTGGGGAATCAGAGGCGGGGAATCAGATATGGGGAAACAGAGGCGGGGAATCAGAGGCGGGGAAACAGAGGCGGGGAATCAGACATGGGGAATCGGATGCGGGGAATCAGAGGTGGGGAATCAGAGCTGGGGAATCAGAGGCGGGGAATCAGAGTTGGGGCATCAGAGGTGGGGAATTAGATATGGGGAAACAGAGGCGGGGAATCAGAGGCAGGGAAAATGAGGCGGGGAATCAGATATGGGGAATCAGAGGTGGGGAATCAGAGGCAGGGAATCGGATGTGCGGAATCAGAGATGGGGAATCAGAGGCGGTGAATC
Organism: Narcine bancroftii; assembly: GCF_036971445.1. NCBI lineage: Eukaryota > Metazoa > Chordata > Chondrichthyes > Torpediniformes > Narcinidae > Narcine > Narcine bancroftii. Next base: position 104,593,634 of record NC_091474.1, on the reverse strand, counting down.
AGAGGCAGGGAATCAGAGTTGGTGATTCAGAGGCGGGGAATCAGATATGGGGAAACAGAGGCGGGGAATCAGAGGCGGGCAAACAGAGGCGGGGAATTAGATATGGGGAATCAGAGGTGGGGAATCAGAGGTGGTGAATCAGAGATGGGGAATCACAGGCGGGGAATCAGAGGCAGGGAATAGAACGCGGGGAATCAGAGCCAGGGAATCAGAGCAAGGGAATCAGAGGCGGGGAATCAGATATGGGGAAACAGAGGCGGGGAATCAGAGGCGGAGAAACAGAGGCGGGGAATCAGACATGGGGAATCGGATGCGGGGAATCAGAGCTGGGGAATCAGAGCTGGGGAATCAGAGGCGGGGAATCAGAGTTGGGGCATCAGAGGTGGGGAATTAGATATGGGGAAACAGAGGCGGGGAATCAGAGGCAGGGAAAAAAAGGCGGGGAATCAGATATGGGGAATCAGAGGTGGGGAATCAGAGGCAGGGAATCAGAATCAGAAGCGGGGAATTAGAGGCCGGGAATCAGAGGCCGGGAATCAGATGCTGGGAATAAGAGGCCGGGAATCAGAGGTGGGGAATCAGAGTCCGGGAATCAGAGATGGGGATTCAGAGGCGGGGAATGAGAAATGGAGAATCAGAGGCGGGGAATCAGAGGCGGGGAAACAGAGGTGGGGAATCAGATATGGGGAATCAGAGGTGGCGAATCACAGGCGGTGAATCAGAGATGGGGAAACAGAGGCGGGGAATCAGAGGCGGGGAAACAGAGGTGGGGAATCACATATGGGGAATCAGAGGCGGGGAAACAGAGGCAGGGAATCAGATATGGGGAATCAGAGGCGGGGAATCAGAGGTGGGGAATCATAGGCAGGGAATCGGATGTGCGGAATCAGAGATGGGGAATCAGAGGCCGGGAATCAGAGGTAGTGAATCAGAGAGGGGAATCAGAGGCGGTGAATCAGAGGCAGGGAATCAGACGCGGGGAATCAGAGGTGGGCAATCAGAGGCGGGGAATCAGATATGGGGAATCAGAGGCGGGGAATCAGAGGTGGGCAATCAGAGCCGGGGAATCAGATATGGGGAATCAGAGGCGGGGAATCAGAGGCGGGGAAACAGAGGCGGGGATTCAGATATGGGGAATCAGAGGTGGGGAATCAGAGGTTGTGAATCAGAGATGGGGAATCAAGGCGGGGAATCAGAGGCAGGGAATCAGACGCGGGGAATCAGAGGCGGGGATTCAGAGCTGGGGAATCAGAGGCGGGGAATCAGAGTTGGGGAATCAGAGGCAGGGAATCAGATATGGGGAATCAGAGGCGGGGAATCAGAGGCGGGGAAACAGAGGCGGGGAATCAGAGGTGGGGAATCAGGGGCAGGGAATCAGTGGCAGGGAATCAGAGGTGGGGAATCAGAGGCGGGGAATCAGAGGCAGGGAAACAGACACGGGGAATCAGAGGCGGGGAATCAGAGATGGGGAATCAGAGGCGGGGAATCAGAGGCAGGGAATCGGACGCCGGGAATCAGAGTCGGGGAATCAGAGCTGGGGAATCAGAGGCGGGGAATCAGAGTTGGGGAATCAGAGGCGGGGAATCAGATATGGGGAAATAGAGGCGGGGAATCAGATATGGGGAATCAGAGGTGTTGAATCAGAGGTTGGGAGTCAGAGGCAGGGAATCAGAGGCGGGGAAACAGAGGCGGGGAATCAGATATGGGGAATCAGAGGTGGCGAATCAAAGGCGGTGAAACAGAGATGGGGAATCAGAGGCGGGGAAACAGAGGCGGGGAATCAGATATGGGGAATCAGAGGTGGGGCATCAGAGGTTGTGAATCACAGATGGGGAATCAGAGGCGGGGAATCAGTGGCAGGGAATCAGACGTGGGGAATCAGAGGTGGGGATTCAGAGCTGGGGAATCAGAGGCGGGGAATCAGAGTTGGGGAATCAGAGGCGGGGAATAAGATATGGGGAATCAGAGGCAGGGAATCAGAGGCGGGAAAACGGAGGCGGGGAATCAGATATGGGGAATCAGAGGTGGGGAATCAGGCGCAGGGAATCAGTGGCAGGGAATCAGACGCGGGGATTCAGAGGCGGGGAATCAGAGGCGGGCAAACAGAGGCGGGGAATTAGATATGGGGAATCAGAGGTGGGGAATCAGAGGTGGTGAATCAGAGATGGGGAATCACAGGCGGGGAATCAGAGGCAGGGAATAGAACGCGGGGAATCAGAGGCAGGGAATCAGAGCTGGGGAATCAGAGGCGGGGAATCAGATATGGGGAAACAGAGGCGGGGAATCAGAGGCGGGGAAACAGAGGCGGGGAATCAGACATGGGGAATCGGATGCCGGGAATCAGAGGTGGGGAATCAGAGCTGGGGAATCAGAGGCGTGGAATCAGAGTTGGGGCATCAGAGGTGGGGAATTAGATATGGGGAAACAGAAGCGGGGAATCAGAGGCGGGGAAACAGAGGCGGGGAATCAGATATGGGGAATCAGAGGTGGGGAATCAGAGGCAGGGAATCAGATGTGCGGAATCAGAGATGGGGAATCAGAGGCAGGGAATCAGAATCAGAAGCGGGGAATTAGAGGCCGGGAATCAGAGGCCGGGAATCAGATGCTGGGAATAAGAGGCCGGGAATCAGAGGTGGGGAATCAGAGTCCGGGAATCAGAGATGGGGATTCAGAGGCGGGGAATGAGATATGGAGAATCAGAGGCGGGGAATAAGAGGCGGGGAAACAGAGGTGGGGAATCACATATGGGGAATCAGAGGTGGCGAATCAAAGGCGGTGAATCAAAGATGGGGAAACAGAGGCGGGGAATCAGAGGCGTGGAAACAGAGGTGGGGAATCACATATGGGGAATCAGAGGCGGGGAAACAGAGGCAGGGAATCAGATATGGGGAATCAGAGGCGGGGAATCAGAGGTGGGGAATCATAGGCAGGGAATCGGATGTGCGGAATCAGAGATGGGGAATCAGAGGCCGTGAATCAGAGGTGGTGAATCAGAGATGGGGAATCAGAGGCGGTGAATCAGAGGCAGGGAATCAGACGCGGGGAATCAGAGGTGGGCAATCAGAGGCGGGGAATCAGATATGGGGATTCAGAGGCGGGGAATCAGAGGCGGGGAAACAGAGGCGGGGAATCAGATATGGGGAATCAGAGGTGGGGCATCAGAGGTTGTGAATCACAGATGGTGAATCAGAGGCGGGGAATCAGAGGCAGGGAATCAGACGCGGGGAATCAGAGGCAGGGATTCAGAGCTGGGGAATCAGAGGTGGGGAATCAGAGTTGGGGAATCAGAGGCGGGGAATCAGATATGGGGAATCAGAGGCAGGGAATCAGAGGCGGGAAAACAGAGGCGGGGAATCAGATATGGGGAATCAGAGGTGGGGAATCAGTGGCAGGGAATCAGTGGCAGGGAATCAGATGCGGGGAATCAGAGGCGGGGAATCAGAGGCAGGGAATCAGACACGGGGAATCAGAGGCGGGGAATCAGAGATGGGGAATCAGAGGCGGGGAATCAGAGGCAGGGAATCGGATGCCGGGAATCAGAGGCTGGAAATCAGAGCTGGGGAATCAGAGGCGGGGAATCAGAGTTGGGGAATCAGAGGCGGCGAAGCAGATATGGGGAAATAGAGGCGGGGAATCAGATATGGGGAATCAGAGGCAGGGAATCAGATATGGGGAATCAGAGGCTGGGAATCAGAGGGTGGGAAACAGAGGCGGGGAATAAGATATGGGGAATCAGAGGTGGGGAATCAGGGGCGGGGAATCAGTGGCAGGGAATCAGAGGTGGGGAATCAGAGGCGGGGAATCAGAGGCAGGGAATCAGACACGGGGAATCAGAGGTGGGGAATCAGAGATGGGGAATCAGAGGCGGGGAATCAGGGGCAGGGAATCAGACGCGGGGAATCAGAGGCGGGGAATCAGAGCTGGGGAATCCGAGGCGGGGAATCAGAGGCAGGGAATCAGACGCGGGGAATCAGAGGCAGGGAATCAGAGCTGGGGAATCAGAGGTGGGGAATCAGAGTCGGGGAATCAGAGGCAGGGAATCGGATGTGCGGAATCAGAAATGGGGAATCAGAGGTGGGGAATCAGAGGCAGTGAATCAGAGATGGGGAATCAGAGGCGGGGAATCAGAGGCAGGAAATCAGACACGGGGATTCAGAGGCTGGGAATCAGACGGGGGGAATCAAAGGCGGGGAATCAGAGCTGGTGAATCAGAGGCAGGGAATCAGAGTTGGGGATTCAGAGGCGGGGAATCAGATATGGGGAAACAGAGGCGGGGAATCAGAGGCGGGCAAACAGAGGCGGGGAATTAGATATGGGGAATCAGAGGTGGGGAATCAGAGGTGGTGAATCAGAGATGGGGAATCACAGGCGGGGAATTAGACGCAGGGAATAGAACGCGGGGAATTAGAGGCAGGGAATCAGAGCTGGGGAATCAGAGGCGGGGAATCAGATATGGGGAAACAGAGGTGGGGAATCAGAGGCGGGGAAACAGAGGCGGGGAATCAGACATGGGGAATCGGATGCGGGGAATCAGAGGTGGGGAATCAGAGGTTGTGAATCAGAGATGGGGAATCAAGGCGGGGAATCAGAGGCAGGGAATCAGACGCGGGGAATCAGAGGCGGGGATTCAGAGCTGGGGAATCAGAGGCGGGGAATCAGAGTTGGGGAATCAGAGGCAGGGAATCAGATATGGGGAATCAGAGGCGGGGAATCAGAGGCGGGGAAACAGAGGCGGGGAATCAGAGGTGGGGAATCAGGGGCAGGGAATCAGTGGCAGGGAATCAGAGGTGGGGAATCAGAGGCGGGGAATCAGAGGCAGGGAAACAGACACGGGGAATCAGAGGCGGGGAATCAGAGATGGGGAATCAGAGGCGGGGAATCAGAGGCAGGGAATCGGACGCCGGGAATCAGAGTCGGGGAATCAGAGCTGGGGAATCAGAGGCGGGGAATCAGAGTTGGGGAATCAGAGGCGGGGAATCAGATATGGGGAAATAGAGGCGGGGAATCAGATATGGGGAATCAGAGGTGTTGAATCAGAGGTTGGGAGTCAGAGGCAGGGAATCAGAGGCGGGGAAACAGAGGCGGGGAATCAGATATGGGGAATCAGAGGTGGCGAATCAAAGGCGGTGAAACAGAGATGGGGAATCAGAGGCGGGGAAACAGAGGCGGGGAATCAGATATGGGGAATCAGAGGTGGGGCATCAGAGGTTGTGAATCACAGATGGGGAATCAGAGGCGGGGAATCAGTGGCAGGGAATCAGACGCGGGGAATCAGAGGTGGGGATTCAGAGCTGGGGAATCAGAGGCGGGGAATCAGAGTTGGGGAATCAGAGGCGGGGAATAAGATATGGGGAATCAGAGGCAGGGAATCAGAGGCGGGAAAACGGAGGCGGGGAATCAGATATGGGGAATCAGAGGTGGGGAATCAGGCGCAGGGAATCAGTGGCAGGGAATCAGACGCGGGGATTCAGAGGCGGGGAATCAGAGGCGGGCAAACAGAGGCGGGGAATTAGATATGGGGAATCAGAGGTGGGGAATCAGAGGTGGTGAATCAGAGATGGGGAATCACAGGCGGGGAATCAGAGGCAGGGAATAGAACGCGGGGAATCAGAGGCAGGGAATCAGAGCTGGGGAATCAGAGGCGGGGAATCAGATATGGGGAAACAGAGGCGGGGAATCAGAGGCGGGGAAACAGAGGCGGGGAATCAGACATGGGGAATCGGATGCCGGGAATCAGAGGTGGGGAATCAGAGCTGGGGAATCAGAGGCGTGGAATCAGAGTTGGGGTATCAGAGGTGGGGAATTAGATATGGGGAAACAGAAGCGGGGAATCAGAGGCGGGGAAACAGAGGCGGGGAATCAGATATGGGGAATCAGAGGTGGGGAATCAGAGGCAGGGAATCAGATGTGCGGAATCAGAGATGGGGAATCAGAGGCAGGGAATCAGAATCAGAAGCGGGGAATTAGAGGCCGGGAATCAGAGGCCGGGAATCAGATGCTGGGAATAAGAGGCCGGGAATCAGAGGTGGGGAATCAGAGTCCGGGAATCAGAGATGGGGATTCAGAGGCGGGGAATGAGATATGGAGAATCAGAGGCGGGGAATAAGAGGCGGGGAAACAGAGGTGGGGAATCACATATGGGGAATCAGAGGTGGCGAATCAAAGGCGGTGAATCAAAGATGGGGAAACAGAGGCGGGGAATCAGAGGCGTGGAAACAGAGGTGGGGAATCACATATGGGGAATCAGAGGCGGGGAAACAGAGGCAGGGAATCAGATATGGGGAATCAGAGGCGGGGAATCAGAGGTGGGGAATCATAGGCAGGGAATCGGATGTGCGGAATCAGAGATGGGGAATCAGAGGCCGGGAATCAGAGGTGGTGAATCAGAGGCAGGGAATCAGACGCGGGGAATCAGAGGTGGGCAATCAGAGGCGGGGAATCAGATATGGGGATTCAGAGGCGGGGAATCAGAGGCGGGGAAACAGAGGCGGGGAATCAGATATGGGGAATCAGAGGTGGGGCATCAGAGGTTGTGAATCACAGATGGTGAATCAGAGGCGGGGAATCAGAGGCAGGGAATCAGACGCGGGGAATCAGAGGCAGGGATTCAGAGCTGGGGAATCAGAGGTGGGGAATCAGAGTTGGGGAATCAGAGGCGGGGAATCAGATATGGGGAATCAGAGGCAGGGAATCAGAGGCGGGAAAACAGAGGCGGGGAATCAGATATGGGGAATCAGAGGTGGGGAATCAGTGGCAGGGAATCAGTGGCAGGGAATCAGATGCGGGGAATCAGAGGCGGGGAATCAGAGGCAGGGAATCAGACACGGGGAATCAGAGGCGGGGAATCAGAGATGGGGAATCAGAGGCGGGGAATCAGAGGCAGGGAATCGGATGCCGGGAATCAGAGGCTGGAAATCAGAGCTGGGGAATCAGAGGCGGGGAATCAGAGTTGGGGAATCAGAGGCGGCGAAGCAGATATGGGGAAATAGAGGCGGGGAATCAGATATGGGGAATCAGAGGCAGGGAATCAGATATGGGGAATCAGAGGCTGGGAATCAGAGGGTGGGAAACAGAGGCGGGGAATAAGATATGGGGAATCAGAGGTGGGGAATCAGGGGCGGGGAATCAGTGGCAGGGAATCAGAGGTGGGGAATCAGAGGCGGGGAATCAGAGGCAGGGAATCAGACACGGGGAATCAGAGGTGGGGAATCAGAGATGGGGAATCAGAGGCGGGGAATCAGGGGCAGGGAATCAGACGCGGGGAATCAGAGGCGGGGAATCAGAGCTGGGGAATCCGAGGCGGGGAATCAGAGGCAGGGAATCAGACGCGGGGAATCAGAGGCAGGGAATCAGAGCTGGGGAATCAGAGGTGGGGAATCAGAGTCGGGGAATCAGAGGCAGGGAATCGGATGTGCGGAATCAGAAATGGGGAATCAGAGGTGGGGAATCAGAGGCAGTGAATCAGAGATGGGGAATCAGAGGCGGGGAATCAGAGGCAGGAAATCAGACACGGGGATTCAGAGGCTGGGAATCAGACGGGGGGAATCAAAGGCGGGGAATCAGAGCTGGTGAATCAGAGGCAGGGAATCAGAGTTGGGGATTCAGAGGCGGGGAATCAGATATGGGGAAACAGAGGCGGGGAATCAGAGGCGGGCAAACAGAGGCGGGGAATTAGATATGGGGAATCAGAGGTGGGGAATCAGAGGTGGTGAATCAGAGATGGGGAATCACAGGCGGGGAATTAGACGCAGGGAATAGAACGCGGGGAATTAGAGGCAGGGAATCAGAGCTGGGGAATCAGAGGCGGGGAATCAGATATGGGGAAACAGAGGTGGGGAATCAGAGGCGGGGAAACAGAGGCGGGGAATCAGACATGGGGAATCGGATGCGGGGAATCAGAGGTGGGGAATCAGAGCTGTGGAATCAGAGGCGGGGAATCAGATTTGGGGCATCAGAGGTGGGGAATTAGATATGGGGAAACAGAGGCGGGATATCAGAGGCGGGGAAACAGAGGCGGGGAATCAGATATGGGGAATCAGAGGTGGGGAATCAGAGGCAGGGAATCAGATGTGCGGAATCAGAGATGGGGAATCAGAGGCAGGGTATCAGAATCAGAAGCGGGGAATCAGAGGCCGGGAATCAGAGGCCGGGAATCAGATGCTGGGAATAAGAGGCCCGGAATCAGAGGTGGGGAATCAGAGTCCGGGAATCAGAGATGGGGATTCAGAGGCGGGGAATGAGATATGGAGAATCAGAGGCGGGGAATCAGAGGCGGGGAAACAGAGGTGGGGAATCAGATATGGGGAATCAGAGGTGGCGAATCAAAGGCGGTGAATCAGAGATGGGGAATCAGAGGCGGGGAATCAGAGGCAGGGTATCAGATGCGGGGATTCAGAGGCGGGGAATCAGAGCTGGCGAATCAGAGGCGGGGAATCAGAGGTGGGCAATCAGAGCCGGGGATTCAGATATGGGGAATCAGAGGCGGGGAATCAGAGGCGGGGAAACAGAGGCGGGGATTCAGATATGCGGAATCAGAGGTGGGGAATCAGAGGATGTGAATCAGAGATGGGGAATCAAGGCGGGGAATCAGAGGCAGGGAATCAGACGCGGGGAATCAGAGGCGGGGATTCAGAGCTGGGGAATCAGAGGCGGGGAATCAGAGTTGGGGAATCAGAGGCAGGGAATCAGATATGGGGAATCAGAGCCGGGGAATCAGAGGCGGGGAAACAGAGGCGGGGAATCAGAGGTGGGGAATCAGGGGCAGGGAATCAGTGGAAGGGAATCAGAGGCCGGGAATAAAAGGCGGGGAATCAGAGCTGGGGAATCAGAGGCGGGGAATCAGAGTTGGGGAATCAGAGGAAGGGAATCAGATATGGGGAAACAGATGCCGGGATTCAGAGGCAGGGAAACAGAGGCGGGGAATCAGATATGGGGAATCAGAGGTGGGGAAATAGAGGTTGCGAATCAGAGGCGGGGAATCAGAGGCGGGGAATCAGAGGCAGGGAATCGGATGTGCGGAATCAGAGATGGGGAATCAGAGGTGGGGATTCAGAGGTGGTGAATCAGAAAAGGGGAATCAGAGGCTGGGAATCAGAGGCAGGGAATCAGACGCAGGGAATCAGAGGCGGGGAATCATAGCTGGCGAATTAGAGGAGGGGAATCAGAGTTGGGGAATCAGAGGCGGGGAATCAGAGGCAGGGAATCAGACGCAGGGAATCAGAGGCGGGGAATCATAGCTGGCGAATTAGAGGAGGGGAATCAGAGTTGGGGAATCAGAGGCGGGGAATCAGATATGGGGAAACAGAGGCGGGGAATCAGAGGCGGGGAAACAGAGGCGGGGAATCAGATATGGGGAATCAGAGGTGGGGAATCAGGGGCAGGGAATCAGTGGCAGGGAATCAGACGCGGGGAATCAGAGGCGGGGAATCAGAGGCAGGGAATCAGACACGGGGAATCAGAGGCGGTGTATCAGAGATGGGGAATCAGAGGCGGGGAATCAGAGGCAGGGAATCGGATGCCGGAAATCAGAGGCGGGAAATCAGAGCTGGGGAATCAGAGGCGGGGAATCAGAGTTGGGGAATCAGAGGCGGCGAAGCAGATATGGGGAAATAGAGGCGGGGAATCAGATATGGGGAATCAAAGGCGTGGAATCAGATATGGGGAATCAGAGGCTGGGAATCAGAGGGGGGAAACAGAGGCGGGGAATAAGATATGGGGAATCAGAGGTGGGGAATCAGGGGCGGGTAATCAGTGGCAGGGAATCAGAGGCGGGGAATCAGAGGCGGGGATTCAGAGGCAGGGAATCAGACAGGGGGAATCAGAGGCGGGGAATCGGAGCTGGGGAATCAGAGGTGGGGAATCAGAGTCGGGGAATCAGAGGCAGGGAATCGGATGTGCGGAATCAGAGATGGGGAATCAGAGGCGGTGAATCAGAGGCAGGGAATCAGAGTTGGTGATTCAGAGGCGGGGAATCAGATATGGGGAAACAGAGGCGGGGAATCAGAGGCGGGCAAACAGAGGCGGGGAATTAGATATGGGGAATCAGAGGTGGGGAATCAGAGGTGGTGAATCAGAGATGGGGAATCACAGGCGGGGAATCAGAGGCAGGGAATAGAACGCGGGGAATCAGAGCCAGGGAATCAGTGCTGGGGAATCAGAGGCGGGGAATCAGATATGGGGAAACAGAGGCGGGGAATCAGAGGCGGGGAAACAGAGGCGGGGAATCAGACATGGGGAATCGGATGCGGGGAGTCAGAGGTGGGGAATCAGAGCTGGGGAATCAGAGGCGGGGAATCAGAGTTGGGGCATCAGAGGTGGGGAATTAGATATGGGGAAACAGAGGCGGGGAATCAGAGGCAGGGAAAAAGAGGCGGGGAATCAGATATGGGGAATCAGAGGTGGGGAATCAGAGGCAGGGAATCGGATGTGCGGAATCAGAGATGGGGAATCAGAGGCGGTGAATCAGAGGCAGGGAATCAGAGTTGGTGATTCAGAGGCGGGGAATCAGATATGGGGAAACAGAGGCGGGGAATCAGAGGCGGGCAAACAGAGGCGGGGAATTAGATATGGGGAATCAGAGGTGGGGAATCAGAGGTGGTGAATCAGAGATGGGGAATCACAGGCGGGGAATCAGAGGCAGGGAATAGAACGCGGGGAATCAGAGCCAGGGAATCAGAGCAAGGGAATCAGAGGCGGGGAATCAGAGTTGGGGAATCAGAGGCAGGGAATCAGATATGGGGAATCAGAGCCGGGGAATCAGAGGCGGGGAAATAGAGGCGGGGAATCAGAGGTGGGGAATCAGGGGCAGGGAATCAGTGGAAGGGAATCAGAGGCCGGGAATAAAAGGCGGGGAATCAGAGCTGGGGAATCAGAGGCGGGGAATCAGAGTTGGGGAATCAGAGGAAGGGAATCAGATATGGGGAAACAGATGCCGGGATTCAGAGGCAGGGAAACAGAGGCGGGGAATCAGATATGGGGAATCAGAGGTGGGGAAATAGAGGTTGCGAATCAGAGGCGGGGAATCAGAGGCGGGGAATCAGAGGCAGGGAATCGGATGTGCGGAATCAGAGATGGGGAATCAGAGGTGGGGATTCAGAGGTGGTGAATCAGAAAAGGGGAATCAGAGGCTGGGAATCAGAGGCAGGGAATCAGACGCAGGGAATCAGAGGCGGGGAATCATAGCTGGCGAATTAGAGGAGGGGAATCAGAGTTGGGGAATCAGAGGCGGGGAATCAGAGGCAGGGAATCAGACGCAGGGAATCAGAGGCGGGGAATCATAGCTGGCGAATTAGAGGAGGGGAATCAGAGTTGGGGAATCAGAGGCGGGGAATCAGATATGGGGAAACAGAGGCGGGGAATCAGAGGCGGGGAAACAGAGGCGGGGAATCAGATATGGGGAATCAGAGGTGGGGAATCAGGGGCAGGGAATCAGTGGCAGGGAATCAGACGCGGGGAATCAGAGGCGGGGAATCAGAGGCAGGGAATCAGACACGGGGAATCAGAGGCGGTGTATCAGAGATGGGGAATCAGAGGCGGGGAATCAGAGGCAGGGAATCGGATGCCGGAAATCAGAGGCGGGAAATCAGAGCTGGGGAATCAGAGGCGGGGAATCAGAGTTGGGGAATCAGAGGCGGCGAAGCAGATATGGGGAAATAGAGGCGGGGAATCAGATATGGGGAATCAAAGGCGTGGAATCAGATATGGGGAATCAGAGGCTGGGAATCAGAGGGGGGAAACAGAGGCGGGGAATAAGATATGGGGAATCAGAGGTGGGGAATCAGGGGCGGGTAATCAGTGGCAGGGAATCAGAGGCGGGGAATCAGAGGCGGGGATTCAGAGGCAGGGAATCAGACAGGGGGAATCAGAGGCGGGGAATCGGAGCTGGGGAATCAGAGGTGGGGAATCAGAGTCGGGGAATCAGAGGCAGGGAATCGGATGTGCGGAATCAGAGATGGGGAATCAGAGGCGGTGAATCAGAGGCAGGGAATCAGAGTTGGTGATTCAGAGGCGGGGAATCAGATATGGGGAAACAGAGGCGGGGAATCAGAGGCGGGCAAACAGAGGCGGGGAATTAGATATGGGGAATCAGAGGTGGGGAATCAGAGGTGGTGAATCAGAGATGGGGAATCACAGGCGGGGAATCAGAGGCAGGGAATAGAACGCGGGGAATCAGAGCCAGGGAATCAGTGCTGGGGAATCAGAGGCGGGGAATCAGATATGGGGAAACAGAGGCGGGGAATCAGAGGCGGGGAAACAGAGGCGGGGAATCAGACATGGGGAATCGGATGCGGGGAGTCAGAGGTGGGGAATCAGAGCTGGGGAATCAGAGGCGGGGAATCAGAGTTGGGGCATCAGAGGTGGGGAATTAGATATGGGGAAACAGAGGCGGGGAATCAGAGGCAGGGAAAAAGAGGCGGGGAATCAGATATGGGGAATCAGAGGTGGGGAATCAGAGGCAGGGAATCGGATGTGCGGAATCAGAGATGGGGAATCAGAGGCGGTGAATCAGAGGCAGGGAATCAGAGTTGGTGATTCAGAGGCGGGGAATCAGATATGGGGAAACAGAGGCGGGGAATCAGAGGCGGGCAAACAGATGCGGGGAATTTGATATGGGGAATCAGAGGTGGGGAATCAGAGGTGGTGAATCAGAGATGGGGAATCACAGGCGGGGAATCAGAGGCAGGGAATAGAACGCGGGGAATCAGAGCCAGGGAATCAGAGCAAGGGAATCAGAGGCGGGGAATCAGATATGGGGAAACAGAGGCGGGGAATCAGAGGCGGGGAAACAGAGGCGGGGAATCAGACATGGGGAATCGGATGCGGGGAATCAGAGCTGGGGAATCAGAGCTGGGGAATCAGAGGCGGGGAATCAGAGTTGGGGCATCAGAGGTGGGGAATTAGATATGGGGAAACAGAGGCGGGGAATCAGAGGCAGGGAAAAAGAGGCGGGGAATCAGATATGGGGAATCAGAGGTGGGGAATCAGAGGCAGGGAATCAGAATCAGAAGCGGGGAATTAGAGGCCGGGAATCAGAGGCCGGGAATCAGATGCTGGGAATAAGAGGCCGGGAATCAGAGGTGGGGAATCAGAGTCCGGGAATCAGAGATGGGGATTCAGAGGCGGGGAATGAGAAATGGAGAATCAGAGGCGGGGAATCAGAGGCGGGGAAACAGAGGTGGGGAATCAGATATGGGGAATCAGAGGTGGCGAATCACAGGCGGTGAATCAGAGATGGGGAAACAGAGGCGGGGAATCAGAGGCGGGGAAACAGAGGTGGGGAATCACATATGGGGAATCAGAGGCGGGGAAACAGAGGCAGGGAATCAGATATGGGGAATCAGAGGCGGGGAATCAGAGGTGGGGAATCATAGGCAGGGAATCGGATGTGCGGAATCAGAGATGGGGAATCAGAGGCCGGGAATCAGAGGTAGTGAATCAGAGAGGGGAATCAGAGGCGGTGAATCAGAGGCAGGGAATCAGACGCGGGGAATCAGAGGTGGGCAATCAGAGGCGGGGAATCAGATATGGGGAATCAGAGGCGGGGAATCAGAGGTGGGCAATCAGAGCCGGGGAATCAGATATGGGGAATCAGAGGCGGGGAATCAGAGGCGGGGAAACAGAGGCGGGGATTCAGATATGGGGAATCAGAGGTGGGGAATCAGAGGTTGTGAATCAGAGATGGGGAATCAAGGCGGGGAATCAGAGGCAGGGAATCAGACGCGGGGAATCAGAGGCGGGGATTCAGAGCTGGGGAATCAGAGGCGGGGAATCAGAGTTGGGGAATCAGAGGCAGGGAATCAGATATGGGGAATCAGAGGCGGGGAATCAGAGGCGGGGAAACAGAGGCGGGGAATCAGAGGTGGGGAATCAGGGGCAGGGAATCAGTTGCAGGGAATCAGAGGTGGGGAATCAGAGGCGGGGAATCAGAGGCAGGGAAACAGACACGGGGAATCAGAGGCGGGGAATCAGAGATGGGGAATCAGAGGCGGGGAATCAGAGGCAGGGAATCGGACGCCGGGAATCAGAGTCGGGGAATCAGAGCTGGGGAATCAGAGGCGGGGAATCAGAGTTGGGGAATCAGAGGCGGGGAATCAGATATGGGGAAATAGAGGCGGGGAATCAGATATGGGGAATCAGAGGTGTTGAATCAGAGGTTGGGAGTCAGAGGCAGGGAATCAGAGGCGGGGAAACAGAGGCGGGGAATCAGATATGGGGAATCAGAGGTGGCGAATCAAAGGCGGTGAAACAGAGATGGGGAATCAGGGCAGGGAATCAGAGGCAGGGAATCAGAGCTGGGGAAACAGAGGCGAGGAATCAGATATGGGGAATCAGAGGTGGGGAATCATGGGCGGGGAATCAGTGGCAGGGAATCAGAGCTGGGGAATCAGAGGTGGGGAATCAGAGCTGGGGAAACAGAGGCGGGGAATCAGATATGGGGAATCAGAGGTGGGGAATCAAGGTCGGGGAATCAGTGGCAGGGAATCAGAGGCCGGGAATAAAAGGCGGGGAATCAGAGCTGGGGAATCAGAGGCAGGGAATCAGAGTTGGGGAATCAGAGGAAGGGAATCAGATATGGGGAAACAGATGCCGGGATTCAGAGGCAGGGAAACAGAGGCGGGGAATCAGATATGGGGAATCAGAGGTGGGGAAATAGAGGTTGCGAATCAGAGGCGGGGAATCAGAGGCGGGGAATCAGAGGCAGGGAATCGGATGTGCGGAATCAGAGATGGGGAATCAGAGGTGGGGATTCAGAGGTGGTGATTCAGAGAAGGGGAATCAGAGGCTGCGAATCAGAGGCAGGGAATCAGACGCAGGGAATCAGAGGCGGGGAATCATAGCTGGCGAATTAGAGGAGGGGAATCAGAGTTGGGGAATCAGAGGCGGGGAATCAGATATGGGGAAACGGAGGCGGGGAATCAGAGGCGGGGAAACAGAGGCGGGGAATCAGATATGGGGAATCAGAGGTGGGGAATCAGGGGCAGGGAATCAGTGGCAGGGAATCAGACGCGGGGAATCAGAGGCGGGGAATCAGAGGCAGGGAATCAGACACGGGGAATCAGAGGCGGGGTATCAGAGATGGGGAATCAGAGGCGGGGAATCAGAGGCAGGGAATCGGATGCCGGAAATCAGAGGCGGGAAATCAGAGCTGGGGAATCAGAGGCGGGGAATCAGAGTTGGGGAATCAGAGGCGGCGAAGCAGATATGGGGAAATAGAGGCGGGGAATCAGATATGGGGAATCAGAGGCGTGGAATCAGATATGGGGAATCAGAGGTGGGGAATCAGGGGCGGGTAATCAGTGGCAGGGAATCAGAGGCGGGGAATCAGAGGCGGGGAATCAGAGGCAGGGAATCAGACACGGGGAATCAGAGGCGGGGTATCAGAGATGGGGAATCAGAGGCGGGGAATCAGAGGCAGGGAATCGGATGCCGGAAATCAGAGGCGGGAAATCAGAGCTGGGGAATCAGAGGCGGGGAATCAGAGTTGGGGAATCAGAGGCGGCGAAGCAGATATGGGGAAATAGAGGCGGGGAATCAGATATGGGGAATCAGAGGCGTGGAATCAGATATGGGGAATCAGAGGCTGGGAATCAGAGGGGGGAAACAGAGGCGGGGAATAAGATATGGGGAATCAGAGGTGGGGAATCAGGGGCGGGTAATCAGTGGCAGGGAATCAGAGGCGGGGAATCAGAGGCGGGGATTCAGAGGCAGGGAATCAGACAGGGGGAATCAGAGCTGGGGAATCAGAGATGGGGAATCAGAGGCGGGGAATCAGAGGCAGGGAATCAGACGCGGGGAATCAGAGGCGGGGAATCAGAGCTGGGGAATCAGAGGTGGGGAATCAGAGTCGGGGAATCAGAGGTAGGGAATCGGATGTGCGGAATCAGAGATGGGGAATCAGAGGCGGTGAATCAGAGGCAGGGAATCAGAGTTGGTGATTCAGAGGCGGGGAATCAGATATGGGGAAACAGAGGCGGGGAATCAGAGGCGGGCAAACAGAGGCGGGGAATTAGATATGGGGAATCAGAGGTGGGGAATCAGAGGTGGTGAATCAGAGATGGGGAATCACAGGCGGGGAATCAGAGGCAGGGAATAGAACGCGGGGAATCAGAGCCAGGGAATCAGAGCTGGGGAATCAGAGGCGGGGAATCAGATATGGGGAAACAGAGGCGGGGAATCAGAGGCGGGGAAACAGAGGCGGGGAATCAGACATGGGGAATCGGATGCGGGGAATCAGAGGTGGGGAATCAGAGCTGGGGAATCAGAGGCGGGGAATCAGAGTTGGGGCATCAGAGGTGGGGAATTAGATATGGGGAAACAGAGGCGGGGAATCAGAGGCAGGGAAAAAGAGGCGGGGAATCAGATATGGGGAATCAGATGTGGGGAATCAGAGGCAGGGAATCAGATGGGCGGAATCAGAGATGGGGAATCAGAGGCAGGGAATCAGAGGCGGGAAAACGGAGGCGGGGAATCAGATATGGGGAATCAGAGGTGGGGAATCAGGCGCAGGGAATCAGTGGCAGGGAATCAGACGCGGGGATTCAGAGGCGGGGAATCAGAGGCGGGCAAACAGAGGCGGGGAATTAGATATGGGGAATCAGAGGTGGGGAATCAGAGGTGGTGAATCAGAGATGGGGAATCACAGGCGGGGAATCAGAGGCAGTTAATAGAACGCGGGGAATCAGAGGCAGGGAATCAGAGCTGGGGAATCAGAGGCGGGGAATCAGATATGGGGAAACAGAGGCGGGGAATCAGAGGCGGGGAAACAGAGGCGGGGAATCAGACATGGGGAATCGGATGCCGGGAATCAGAGGTGGGGAATCAGAGCTGGGGAATCAGAGGCGGGGAATCAGAGTTGGGGCATCAGAGGTGGGGAATTAGATATGGGGAATCAGAGATGGGGAATCAGAGGCAGGGTATCAGAATCAGAAGCGGGGAATCAGAGGCCGGGAATCAGAGGCTGGGAATCAGATGCTGGGAATAAGAGGCCCGGAATCAGAGGTGGGGAATCAGAGTCCGGGAATCAGAGATGGGGATTCAGAGGTGGGGAATGAGATATGGAGAATCAGAGGTGGGGAATCAGAGGCGGGGAAACAGAGGTGGGGAATCAGATATGGGGAATCAGAGGTGGCGAATCAAAGGCGGTGAATCAGAGATGGGGAATCAGAGGCGGGGAATCAGAGGCAGGGAATCAGATGCGGGGATTCAGAGGCGGGGAATCAGAGCTGGCGAATCAGAGGCGGGGAATCAGAGGTGGGCAATCAGAGCCGGGGAATCAGATATGGGGAATCAGAGGCGGGGAATCAGAGGCGGGGAAACAGAGGCGGGGATTCAGATATGGGGAATCAGAGGTGGGGAATCAGAGGTTGTGAATCAGAGATGGGGAATCAATGCGGGTAATCAGAGGCAGGGAATCAGACGCGGCGAATCAGAGGCGGGGATTCAGAGCTGGGGAATCAGAGGCGGGGAATCAGAGTTGGGGAATCAGAGGCAGGGAATCAGATATGGGGAATCAGAGGCGGGGAATCAGAGGCGGGGAAACAGAGGCGGGGAATCAGAGGTGGGGAATCAGGGGCAGGGAATCAGTGGCAGGGAATCAGAGGTGGGGAATCAGAGGCGGGGAATCAGAGGCAGGGAATCAGACACGGGGAATCAGAGGCGGGGAATCAGAGATGGGGAATCAGAGGCGGGGAATCAGAGGCAGGGAATCGGACGCCGGGAATCAGAGGCGGGGAATCAGAGCTGGGGAATCAGAGTTGGGGAATCAGAGGCGGGGAATCAGATATGGGGAAATAGAGGCGGGGAATCAGATATGGGGAATCAGAGGTATGGAATCAGAGGTTGGGAATCAGAGGCAGGGAATCAGAGGCGGGGAAACAGAGGCGGGGAATCAGATATGGGGAATCAGAGGTGGCGAATCAAAGGCGGTGAAACAGAGATGGGGAATCAGGGCAGGGAATCAGAGGCAGGGAATCAGAGCTGGGGAAACAGAGGCGGGGAATCAGATATGGGGAATCAGAGGTGGGGAATCATGGGCGGGGAATCAGTGGCAGGGAATCAGAGCTGGGGAATCAGAGGTGGGGAATCAGAGCTGGGGAAACAGAGGCGGGGAATCAGATATGGGGAATCAGAGGTGGGGAATCAAGGTCGGGGAATCAGTGGCAGGGAATCAGAGGCCGGGAATAAAAGGCGGGGAGTCAGAGCTGGGGAATCAGAGGCGGGGAATCAGAGTTGGGGAATCAGAGGAAGGGAATCAGATATGGGGAAACAGATGCCGGGATTCAGAGGCAGGGAAACAGAGGCGGGGAATCAGATATTGGGAATCAGAGGTGGGGAAATAGAGGTTGCGAATCAGAGGCGGGGAATCAGAGGCTGGGAATCAGAGGCAGGGAATCGGATGTGCGGAATCAGAGATGGGGAATCAGAGGTGGGGATTCAGAGGTGGTGAATCAGAGAAGGGGAATCAGACGCTGGGAATCAGAGGCAGGGAATCAGACGCAGGGAATCAGAGGCGGGGAATCATAGCTGGCGAATTAGAGGAGGGGAATCAGAGTTGGGGAATCAGAGGCGGGGAATCAGATATGGGGAAACAGAGGCGGGGAATCAGAGGCGGGGAAACAGAGGCGGGGAATCAGATATGGGGAATCAGAGGTGGGGAATCAGGGGCAGGGAATCAGTGGCAGGGAATCAGACGCGGGGAATAAGAGGCGGGGAATCAGAGGCAGGGAATCAGACACGGGGAATCAGAGGCGGTGTATCAGAGATGGGGAATCAGAGGCGGGGAATCAGAGGCAGGGAATCGGATGCCGGAAATCAGAGGCGGGAAATCAGAGCTGGGGAATCAGAGGCGGGGAATCAGAGTTGGGGAATCAGAGGCGGCGAAGCAGATATGGGGAAATAGAGGCGGGGAATCAGATATGGGGAATCACAGGCGTGGAATCAGATATGGGGAATCAGAGGCTGGGAATCAGAGGGGGGAAACAGAGGCGGGGAATAAGATATGGGGAATCAGAGGTGGGGAATCAGGGGCGGGTAATCAGTGGCAGGGAATCAGAGGCGGGGAATCAGAAGCGGGGATTCAGAGGCAGGGAATCAGACAGGGGGAATCAGAGGCGGGGAATCGGAGCTGGGGAATCAGAGGTGGGGAATCAGAGTCGGTGAATCAGAGGCAGGGAATCGGATGTGCGGAATCAGAGATGGGGAATCAGAGGCGGTGAATCAGAGGCAGGGAATCAGAGTTGGTGATTCAGAGGTGGGGAATCAGATATGGGGAAACAGAGGCGGGGAATCAGAGGCGGGAAAACAGAGGCGGGGAATTAGATATGGGGAATCAGAGGTGGGGAATCAGAGGTGGTGAATCAGAGATGGGGAATCACAGGCGGGGAATCAGAGGCAGGGAATAGAACGCGGGGAATCAGAGCCAGGGAATCAGAGCTGGGGAATCAGAGGCGGGGAATCAGATATGGGGAAACAGAGGCGGGGAATCAGAGGCGGGGAAACAGAGGCGGGGAATCAGAGTTGGGGCATCAGAGGTGGGGAATTAGATATGGGGAAACAGAGGCGGGGAATCAGAGGCAGGGAAAAAGAGGCGGGGAATCAGATATGGGGAATCAGAGGTGGGGAATCAGAGGCAGGGAATCAGATGTGCGGAATCAGAGATGGGGAATCAGAGGCAGGGAATCAGAATCAGAAGCGGGGAATTAGAGGCCGGGAATCAGAGGCCGGGAATCAGATGCTGGGAATAAGAGGCCGGGAATCAGAGGTGGGGAATCAGAGTCCGGGAATCAGAGATGGGGATTCAGAGGCGGGGAATGAGAAATGGAGAATCAGAGGCGGGGAATCAGAGGCGGGGAAACAGAGGTGGGGAATCAGATATGGGGAATCAGAGGTGGCGAATCACAGGCGGTGAATCAGAGATGGGGAAACAGAGGCGGGGAATCAGAGGCGGGGAAACAGAGGTGGGGAATCACATATGGGGAATCAGAGGCGGGGAAACAGAGGCAGGGAATCAGATATGGGGAATCAGAGGCGGGGAATCAGAGGTGGGGAATCATAGGCAGGGAATCGGATGTGCGGAATCAGAGATGGGGAATCAGAGGCCGGGAATCAGAGGTAGTGAATCAGAGATGGGGAATCAGAGGCGGTGAATCAGAGGCAGGGAATCAGACGCGGGGAATCAGAGGTGGGCAATCAGAGGCGGGGAATCAGATATGGGGAATCAGAGGCGGGGAATCAGAGGTGGGCAATCAGAGCCGGGGAATCAGATATGGGGAATCAGAGGCGGGGAATCAGAGGCGGGGAAACAGAGGCGGGGATTCAGATATGGGGAATCAGAGGTGGGGAATCAGAGGTTGTGAATCAGAGATGGGGAATCAAGGTGGGGAATCAGAGGCAGGGAATCAGACGCGGGGAATCAGAGGCGGGGATTCAGAGCTGGGGAATCAGAGGCGGGGAATCAGAGTTGGGGAATCAGAGGCAGGGAATCAGATATGGGGAATCAGAGGCGGGGAATCAGAGGCGGGGAAACAGAGGCGGGGAATCAGAGGTGGGGAATCAGGGGCAGGGAATCAGTGGCAGGGAATCAGAGGTGGGGAATCAGAGGTGGGGAATCAGAGGCAGGGAATCAGACACGGGGAATCAGAGGCGGGGAATCAGAGATGGGGAATCAGAGGCGGGGAATCAGAGGCAGGGAATCGGACGCCGGGAATCAGAGGCGGGGAATCAGAGCTGGGGAATCAGAGTCGGGGAATCAGAGTTGGGGAATCAGAGGCGGGGAATCAGATATGGGGAAATAGAGGCGGGGAATCAGATATGGGGAATCAGAGGTATGGAATCAGAGGTTGGGAATCAGAGGCAGGGAATCAGATGCGGGGAAACAGAGGCGGGGAATCAGATATGGGGAAT
Source organism: Narcine bancroftii (assembly GCF_036971445.1). Lineage (NCBI taxonomy): Eukaryota > Metazoa > Chordata > Chondrichthyes > Torpediniformes > Narcinidae > Narcine > Narcine bancroftii. The sequence goes on along the minus strand of NC_091474.1, from coordinate 104,572,733 downwards.
CAGAGGTGGCGAATCAAAGGCGGTGAAACAGAGATGGGGAATCAGTGCAGGGAATCAGAGGCAGGGAATCAGAGCTGGGGAAACAGAGGCGGGGAATCAGATATGGGGAATCAGAGGTGGGGAATCATGGGCGGGGAATCAGTGGCAGGGAATCAGAGCTGGGGAATCAGAGGTGGGGAATCAGAGCTGGGGAAACAGAGGCGGGGAATCAGATATGGGGAATCAGAGGTGGGGAATCAAGGTCGGGGAATCAGTGGCAGGGAATCAGAGGCCGGGAAGAAAAGGCGGGGAATCAGAGCTGGGGAATCAGAGGCGGGGAATCAGAGTTGGGGAATCAGAGGAAGGGAATCAGATATGGGCAAACAGATGCCGGGATTCAGAGGCAGGGAAACAGAGGCGGGAAATCAGATATGGGGAATCAGAGGTGGGGAAATAGAGGTTGCGAATCAGAGGCGGGGAATCAGAGGCGGGGAATCAGAGGCAGGGAATCGGATGTGCGGAATCAGAGATGGGGAATCAGAGGTGGGGATTCAGAGGTGGTGAATCAGAGAAGGGGAATCAGAGGCTGGGAATCAGAGGCAGGGAATCAGACGCAGGGAATCAGAGGCGGGGAATCATAGCTGGCGAATTAGAGGAGGGGAATCAGAGTTGGGGAATCAGAGGCGGGGAATCAGATATGGGGAAACAGAGGCGGGGAATCAGAGGCGGGGAAACAGAGGCGGGGAATCAGATATGGGGAATCAGAGGTGGGGAATCAGGGGCAGGGAATCAGTGGCAGGGAATCAGACGCGGGGAATCAGAGGCGGGGAATCAGAGGCAGGGAATCAGACACGGGGAATCAGAGGCGGTGTATCAGAGATGGGGAATCAGAGGCGGGGAATCAGAGGCAGGGAATCGGATGCCGGAAATCAGAGGCGGGAAATCAGAGCTGGGGAATCAGAGGCGGGGAATCAGAGTTGGGGAATCAGAGGCGGCGAAGCAGATATGGGGAAATAGAGGCGGGGAATCAGATATGGGGAATCAGAGGCGTGGAATCAGATATGGGGAATCAGAGGCTGGGAATCAGAGGGAGGGAAAAAGAGGCGGGGAATCAGATATGGGGAATCAGAGGTGGGGAATCAGAGGCAGGGAATCAGATGTGCGGAATCAGAGATGGGGAATCAGAGGCAGGGAATCAGAATCAGAAGCGGGGAATTAGAGGCCGGGAATCAGAGGCCGGGAATCAGATGCTGGGAATAAGAGGCCGGGAATCAGAGGTGGGGAATCAGAGTCCGGGAATCAGAGATGGGGATTCAGAGGCGGGGAATGAGAAATGGAGAATCAGAGGCGGGGAATCAGAGGCGGGGAAACAGAGGTGGGGAATCAGATATGGGGAATCAGAGGTGGCGAATCACAGGCGGTGAATCAGAGATGGGGAAACAGAGGCGGGGAATCAGAGGCGGGGAAACAGAGGTGGGGAATCACATATGGGGAATCAGAGGCGGGGAAACAGAGGCAGGGAATCAGATATGGGGAATCAGAGGCGGGGAATCAGAGGTGGGGAATCATAGGCAGGGAATCGGATGTGCGGAATCAGAGATGGGGAATCAGAGGCCGGGAATCAGAGGTAGTGAATCAGAGATGGGGAATCAGAGGCGGTGAATCAGAGGCAGGGAATCAGACGCGGGGAATCAGAGGTGGGCAATCAGAGGCGGGGAATCAGATATGGGGAATCAGAGGCGGGGAATCAGAGGTGGGCAATCAGAGCCGGGGAATCAGATATGGGGAATCAGAGGCGGGGAATCAGAGGCGGGGAAACAGAGGCGGGGATTCAGATATGGGGAATCAGAGGTGGGGAATCAGAGGTTGTGAATCAGAGATGGGGAATCAAGGTGGGGAATCAGAGGCAGGGAATCAGACGCGGGGAATCAGAGGCGGGGATTCAGAGCTGGGGAATCAGAGGCGGGGAATCAGAGTTGGGGAATCAGAGGCAGGGAATCAGATATGGGGAATCAGAGGCGGGGAATCAGAGGCGGGGAAACAGAGGCGGGGAATCAGAGGTGGGGAATCAGGGGCAGGGAATCAGTGGCAGGGAATCAGAGGTGGGGAATCAGAGGTGGGGAATCAGAGGCAGGGAATCAGACACGGGGAATCAGAGGCGGGGAATCAGAGATGGGGAATCAGAGGCGGGGAATCAGAGGCAGGGAATCGGACGCCGGGAATCAGAGGCGGGGAATCAGAGCTGGGGAATCAGAGTCGGGGAATCAGAGTTGGGGAATCAGAGGCGGGGAATCAGATATGGGGAAATAGAGGCGGGGAATCAGATATGGGGAATCAGAGGTATGGAATCAGAGGTTGGGAATCAGAGGCAGGGAATCAGATGCGGGGAAACAGAGGCGGGGAATCAGATATGGGGAATCAGAGGTGGCGAATCAAAGGCGGTGAAACAGAGATGGGGAATCAGTGCAGGGAATCAGAGGCAGGGAATCAGAGCTGGGGAAACAGAGGCGGGGAATCAGATATGGGGAATCAGAGGTGGGGAATCATGGGCGGGGAATCAGTGGCAGGGAATCAGAGCTGGGGAATCAGAGGTGGGGAATCAGAGCTGGGGAAACAGAGGCGGGGAATCAGATATGGGGAATCAGAGGTGGGGAATCAAGGTCGGGGAATCAGTGGCAGGGAATCAGAGGCCGGGAAGAAAAGGCGGGGAATCAGAGCTGGGGAATCAGAGGCGGGGAATCAGAGTTGGGGAATCAGAGGAAGGGAATCAGATATGGGCAAACAGATGCCGGGATTCAGAGGCAGGGAAACAGAGGCGGGAAATCAGATATGGGGAATCAGAGGTGGGGAAATAGAGGTTGCGAATCAGAGGCGGGGAATCAGAGGCGGGGAATCAGAGGCAGGGAATCGGATGTGCGGAATCAGAGATGGGGAATCAGAGGTGGGGATTCAGAGGTGGTGAATCAGAGAAGGGGAATCAGAGGCTGGGAATCAGAGGCAGGGAATCAGACGCAGGGAATCAGAGGCGGGGAATCATAGCTGGCGAATTAGAGGAGGGGAATCAGAGTTGGGGAATCAGAGGCGGGGAATCAGATATGGGGAAACAGAGGCGGGGAATCAGAGGCGGGGAAACAGAGGCGGGGAATCAGATATGGGGAATCAGAGGTGGGGAATCAGGGGCAGGGAATCAGTGGCAGGGAATCAGACGCGGGGAATCAGAGGCGGGGAATCAGAGGCAGGGAATCAGACACGGGGAATCAGAGGCGGTGTATCAGAGATGGGGAATCAGAGGCGGGGAATCAGAGGCAGGGAATCGGATGCCGGAAATCAGAGGCGGGAAATCAGAGCTGGGGAATCAGAGGCGGGGAATCAGAGTTGGGGAATCAGAGGCGGCGAAGCAGATATGGGGAAATAGAGGCGGGGAATCAGATATGGGGAATCAGAGGCGTGGAATCAGATATGGGGAATCAGAGGCTGGGAATCAGAGGGAGGGAAAAAGAGGCGGGGAATCAGATATGGGGAATCAGAGGTGGGGAATCAGAGGCAGGGAATCAGATGTGCGGAATCAGAGATGGGGAATCAGAGGCAGGGAATCAGAATCAGAAGCGGGGAATTAGAGGCCGGGAATCAGAGGCCGGGAATCAGATGCTGGGAATAAGAGGCCGGGAATCAGAGGTGGGGAATCAGAGTCCGGGAATCAGAGATGGGGATTCAGAGGCGGGGAATGAGAAATGGAGAATCAGAGGCGGGGAATCAGAGGCGGGGAAACAGAGGTGGGGAATCAGATATGGGGAATCAGAGGTGGCGAATCACAGGCGGTGAATCAGAGATGGGGAAACAGAGGCGGGGAATCAGAGGCGGGGAAACAGAGGTGGGGAATCACATATGGGGAATCAGAGGCGGGGAAACAGAGGCAGGGAATCAGATATGGGGAATCAGAGGCGGGGAATCAGAGGTGGGGAATCATAGGCAGGGAATCGGATGTGCGGAATCAGAGATGGGGAATCAGAGGCCGGGAATCAGAGGTAGTGAATCAGAGAGGGGAATCAGAGGCGGTGAATCAGAGGCAGGGAATCAGACGCGGGGAATCAGAGGTGGGCAATCAGAGGCGGGGAATCAGATATGGGGAATCAGAGGCGGGGAATCAGAGGTGGGCAATCAGAGCCGGGGAATCAGATATGGGGAATCAGAGGCGGGGAATCAGAGGCGGGGAAACAGAGGCGGGGATTCAGATATGGGGAATCAGAGGTGGGGAATCAGAGGTTGTGAATCAGAGATGGGGAATCAAGGCGGGGAATCAGAGGCAGGGAATCAGACGCGGGGAATCAGAGGCGGGGATTCAGAGCTGGGGAATCAGAGGCGGGGAATCAGAGTTGGGGAATCAGAGGCAGGGAATCAGATATGGGGAATCAGAGGCGGGGAATCAGAGGCGGGGAAACAGAGGCGGGGAATCAGAGGTGGGGAATCAGGGGCAGGGAATCAGTGGCAGGGAATCAGAGGTGGGGAATCAGAGGCGGGGAATCAGAGGCAGGGAAACAGACACGGGGAATCAGAGGCGGGGAATCAGAGATGGGGAATCAGAGGCGGGGAATCAGAGGCAGGGAATCGGACGCCGGGAATCAGAGTCGGGGAATCAGAGCTGGTGAATCAGAGGCGGGGAATCAGAGTTGGGGAATCAGAGGCGGGGAATCAGATATGGGGAAATAGAGGCGGGGAATCAGATATGGGGAATCAGAGGTGTGGAATCAGAGGTTGGGAATCAGAGGCAGGGAATCAGAGGCGGGGAAACAGAGGCGGGGAATCAGAGGTGGCGAATCAAAGGCAGTGAAACAGAGATGGGGAATCAGGGCAGGGAATCAGAGGCAGGGAATCAGAGCTGGGGAAACAGAGGCGGGGAATCAGATATGGGGAATCAGAGGTGGGGAATCATGGGCGGGGAATCAGTGGCAGGGAATCAGAGGCCGGGAATAAAAGGCGGGGAATCAGAGCTGGGGAATCAGAGGCGGGGAATCAGAGTTGGGGAATCAGAGGAAGGGAATCAGATATGGGGAAACAGATGCCGGGATTCAGAGGCAGGGAAACAGAGGCGGGGAATCAGATATGGGGAATCAGAGGTGGGGAAATAGAGGTTGCGAATCAGAGGCGGGGAATCAGAGGCGGGGAATCAGAGGCAGGGAATCGGATGAGCGGAATCAGAGATGGGGAATCAGAGGTGGGGATTCAGAGGTGGTGAATCAGAGAAGGGGAATCAGAGGCTGGGAATCAGAGGCAGGGAATCAGACGCAGGGAATCAGAGGCGGGGAATCATAGCTGGCGAATTAGAGGAGGGGAATAAGAGTTGGGGAATCAGAGGCGGGGAATCAGATATGGGGAAACAGAGGCGGGGAATCAGAGGCGGGGAAACAGAGGCGGGGAATCAGATATGGGAAATCAGAGGTGGGGAATCAGGGGCAGGGAATCAGTGGCAGGGAATCAGACGCGGGGAATCAGAGGCGGGGAATCAGAGGCAGGGAATCAGACACGGGGAATCAGAGGCGGGGTATCAGAGATGGGGAATCAGAGGCGGGGAATCAGAGGCAGGGAATCGGATGCCGGAAATCAGAGGCGGGAAATCAGAGCTGGGGAATCAGAGGCGGGGAATCAGAGTTGGGGAATCAGAGGCGGCGAAGCAGATATGGGGAAATAGAGGCGGGGAATCAGATATGGGGAATCAGAGGCGTGGAATCAGATATGGGGAATCAGAGGCTGGGATTCAGAGGGGGGAAACAGAGGCGGGGAATAAGATATGGGGAATCAGAGGTGGGGAATCAGGGGCGGGTAATCAGTGGCAGGGAATCAGAGGCGGGGAATCAGAGGCGGGGATTCAGAGGCAGGGAATCAGACAGGGGGAATCAGAGCTGGGGAATCAGAGATGGGGAATCAGAGGCGGGGAATCAGAGGCAGGGAATCAGACGCGGGGAATCAGAGGCGGGGAATCAGAGCTGGGGAATCAGAGGTGGGGAATCAGAGTCGGGGAATCAGAGGTAGGGAATCGGATGTGCGGAATCAGAGATGGGGAATCAGAGGCGGTGAATCAGAGGCAGGGAATCAGAGTTGGTGATTCAGAGGCGGGGAATCAGATATGGGGAAACAGAGGCGGGGAATCAGAGGCGGGCAAACAGAGGCGGGGAATTAGATATGGGGAATCAGAGGTGGGGAATCAGAGGTGGTGAATCAGAGATGGGGAATCACAGGCGGGGAATCAGAGGCAGGGAATAGAACGCGGGGAATCAGAGCCAGGGAATCAGAGCTGGGGAATCAGAGGCGGGGAATCAGATATGGGGAAACAGAGGCGGGGAATCAGAGGCGGGGAAACAGAGGCGGGGAATCAGACATGGGGAAACGGATGCGTGGAATCAGAGGTGGGGAATCAGAGCTGGGGAATCAGAGGCGGGGAATCAGAGTTGGGGCATCAGAGGTGGGGAATTAGATATGGGGAAACAGAGGCGGGGAATCAGAGGCAGGGAAAAAGAGGCGGGGAATCAGATATGGGGAATCAGAGGTGGGGAATCAGAGGCAGGGAATCAGATGTGCGGAATCAGAGATGGGGAATCAGAGGCAGGGAATCAGAGGCGGGAAAACGGAGGCGGGGAATCAGATATGGGGAATCAGAGGTGGGGAATGAGGCGCAGGGAATCAGTGGCAGGGAATCAGACGCGGGGATTCAGAGGCGGGGAATCAGAGCCGGGCAAACAGAGGCGGGGAATTAGATATGGGGAATCAGAGGTGGGGAATCAGAGGTGGTGAATCAGAGATGGGGAATCACAGGCGGGGAATCAGAGGCAGGGAATAGAACGCGGGGAATCAGAGGCAGGGAATCAGAGCTGGGGAATCAGAGGCGGGGAATCAGATATGGGGAAACAGAGGCGGGGAATCAGAGGCGGGGAAACAGAGGCGGGGAATCAGACATGGGGAATCGGATGCCGGGAATCAGAGGTGGGGAATCAGAGCTGGGGAATCAGAGGCGGGGAATCAGAGTTGGGGCATCAGAGGTGGGGAATCAGATATGGGGAATCAGAGATGGGGAATCAGAGGCAGGGTATCAGAATCAGAAGCGGGGAATCAGAGGCCGGGAATCAGAGGCCGGGAATCAGATGCTGGGAATAAGAGGCCCGGAATCAGAGGTGGGGAATCAGAGTCCGGGAATCAGAGATGGGGATTCAGAGGCGGGGAATGAGATATGGAGAATCAGAGGCGGGGAATCAGAGGCGGGGAAACAGAGGTGGGGAATCAGATATGGGGAATCAGAGGTGGCGAATCAAAGGCGATGAATCAGAGATGGGGAATCAGAGGCGGGGAATCAGAGGCAGGGAATCAGAGGCGGGGATTCAGAGGCGGGGAATCAGAGCTGGCGAATCAGAGGCGGGGAATCAGAGGTGGGCAATCAGAGCCGGGGAATCAGATATGGGGAATCAGAGGCGGGGAATCAGAGGCGGGGAAACAGAGGCGGGGATTCAGATATGGGGAATCAGAGGTGGGGAATCAGAGGTTGTGAATCAGAGATTGGGAATCAAGGCGGGTAATCAGAGGCAGGGAATCAGACGCGGGGAATCAGAGGCGGGGATTCAGAGCTGGGGAATCAGAGGCGGGGAATCAGAGTTGGGGAATCAGAGGCAGGGAATCAGATATGGGGAATCAGAGGCGGGGAATCAGAGGCGGGGAAACAGAGGCGGGGAATCAGAGGTGGGGAATCAGGGGCAGGGAATCAGTGGCAGGGAATCAGAGGTGGGGAATCAGAGGCGGGGAATCAGAGGCAGGGAATCAGACACGGGGAATCAGAGGCGGGGAATCAGAGATGGGGAATCAGAGGCGGGGAATCAGAGGCAGGGAATCGGACGCCGGGAATCAGAGGCGGGGAATCAGAGCTGGGGAATCAGAGGCGGGGAATCAGAGTTGGGGAATCAGAGGCGGGGAATCAGATATGGGGAAATAGAGGCGGGGAATCAGATATGGGGAATCAGAGGTATGGAATCAGAGGTTGGGAATCAGAGGCAGGGAATCAGAGGCGGGGAAACAGAGGCGGGGAATCAGATATGGGGAATCAGAGGTGGCGAATCAAAGGCGGTGAAACAGAGGTGGGGAATCAAGGTCGGGGAATCAGTGGCAGGGAATCAGAGGCCGGGAATAAAAGGCGGGGAATCAGAGCTGGGGAATCAGAGGCGGGGAATCAGAGTTGGGGAATCAGAGGAAGGGAATCAGATATGGGGAAACAGATGCCGGGATTCAGAGGCAGGGAAACAGAGGCGGGGAATCAGATATGGGGAATCAGAGGTGGGGAAATAGAGGTTGCGATTCAGAGGCGGGGAATCAGATGCGGGGAATCAGAGGCAGGGAATCGGATGTGCGGAATCAGAGATGGGGATTCAGAGGTGGGGATTCAGAGGTGGTGAATCAGAGAAGGGGAATCAGAGGCTGGGAATCAGAGGCAGGGAATCAGACGCAGGGAATCAGAGGCGGGGAATCATAGCTGGCGAATTAGAGGAGGGGAATCAGAGTTGGGGAATCAGAGGCGGGGAATCAGATATGGGGAAACAGAGGTGGGGTATCAGAGGCAGGGAATCAGACACGGGGAATCAGAGGCGGTGTATCAGAGATGGGGAATCAGAGGCGGGGAATCAGAGGCAGGGAATCGGATGCCGGAAATCAGAGGCGGGAAATCAGAGCTGGGGAATCAGAGGCGGGGAATCAGAGTTAGGGAATCAGAGGCGGCGAAGCAGATATGGGGAAATAGAGGCGGGGAATCAGATATGGGGAATCAGAGGCGTGGAATCAGATATGGGGAATCAGAGGCTGGGAATCAGAGGGGGGAAACAGAGGCGGGGAATAAGATATGGGGAATCAGAGGTGGGGAATCAGGGGCGGGTAATCAGTGGCAGGGAATCAGAGGCGGGGAATCAGAGGCGGGGATTCAGAGGCAGGGAATCAGACAGGGGGAATCAGAGGCGGGGAATCGGAGCTGGGGAATCAGAGGTGGGGAATCAGAGTCGGTGAATCAGAGGCAGGGAATCGGATGTGCGGAATCAGAGATGGGGAATCAGAGGCGGTGAATCAGAGGCAGGGAATCAGAGTTGGTGATTCAGAGGCGGGGAATCAGATATGGGGAAACAGAGGCGGGGAATCAGAGGCGGGCAAACAGAGGCGGGGAATTAGATATGGGGAATCAGAGGTGGGGAATCTGAGGTGGTGAATCAGAGATGGGGAATCACAGGCGGGGAATCAGAGGCAGGGAATAGAACGCGGGGAATCAGAGCCAGGGAATCAGAGCTGGGGAATCAGAGGCGGGGAATCAGATATGGGGAAACAGAGGCGGGGAATCAGAGGCGGGGATACAGAGGCGGGGAATCAGACATGGGGAATCGGATGCGGGGAATCAGAGGTGGGGAATCAGAGCTGGGGAATCAGAGGCGGGGAATCAGAGTTGGGGCATCAGAGGTGGGGAATTAGATATGGGGAAACAGAGGCGGGGAATCAGAGGCAGGGAAAAAGAGGCGGGGAATCAGATATGGGGAATCAGAGGTGGGGAATCAGAGGCAGGGAATCAGATGTGCGGAATCAGAGATGGGGAATCAGAGGCAGGGAATCAGAATCAGAAGCGGGGAATTAGAGGCCGGGAATCAGAGGCCGGGAATCAGATGCTGGGAATAAGAGGCCGGGAATCAGAGGTGGGGAATCAGAGTCCGGGAATCAGAGATGGGGAATCAGAGGTGGCGAATCACAGGCGGTGAATCAGAGATGGGGAAACAGAGGCGGGGAATCAGAGGCGGGGAAACAGAGGTGGGGAATCACATATGGGGAATCAGAGGCGGGGAAACAGAGGCAGGGAATCAGATATGGGGAATCAGAGGCGGGGAATCAGAGGTGGGGAATCATAGGCAGGCAATCGGATGTGCGGAATCAGAGATGGGGAATCAGAGGCGGGGAATCAGAGGTGGGCAATCAGAGCCGGTGAATCAGATATGGGGAATCAGAGGCGGGGATTCAGAGGCGGGGAATGAGAAATGGAGAATCAGAGGCGGGGAATCAGAGGCGGGGAAACAGAGTTGGGGAATCAGATATGGGGAATCAGAGGTGGCGAATCACAGGCGGTGAATCAGAGATGGGGAAACAGAGGCGGGGAATCAGAGGCGGGGAAACAGAGGTGGGGAATCACATATGGGGAATCAGAGGCGGGGAAACAGAGGCAGGGAATCAGATATGGGGAATCAGAGGCGGGGAATCAGAGGTGGGGAATCATAGGCAGGCAATCGGATGTGCGGAATCAGAGATGGGGAATCAGAGGCCGGGAATCAGAGGTAGTGAATCAGAGATGGGGAATCAGAGGCGGTGAATCAGAGGCAGGGAATCAGACGCGGGGAATCAGAGGTGGGCAATCAGAGGCGGGGAATCAGATATGGGGAATCAGAGGCGGGGAATCAGAGGTGGGCAATCAGAGCCGGTGAATCAGATATGGGGAATCAGAGGCGGGGAATCAGAGGCGGGGAAACAGAGGCGGGGATTCAGATATGGGGAATCAGAGGTGGGGAATCAGAGGTTGTGAATCAGAGATGGGGAATCAAGGCGGGGAATCAGAGGCAGGGAATCAGACGCGGGGAATCAGAGGCGGGGATTCAGAGCTGGGGAATCAGAGGCGGGGAATCAGAGTTGGGGAATCAGAGGCAGGGAATCAGAGGAGGGGAATCAGAGGCGGGGAAACAGAGGCGGGGAATCAGAGGTGGGGAATCAGGGGCAGGGAATCAGTGGCAGGGAATCAGAGGTGGGGAATCAGAGGCGGGGAATCAGAGGCAGGGAATCAGACACGGGGAATCAGAGGCGGGGAATCAGAGATGGGGAATCAGAGGCGGGGAATCAGAGGCAGGGAATCGGACGCCGGGAATCAGAGGCGGGGAATCAGAGCTGGTGAATCAGAGGCGGGGAATCAGAGTTGGGGAATCAGAGGCGGGGAATCAGATATGGGGAAATAGAGGCGGGGAATCAGATATGGGGAATCAGAGGTATGGAATCAGAGGTTGGGAATCAGAGGCAGGGAATCAGAGGCGGGGAAACAGAGGCGGGGAATCAGATATGGGGAATCAGAGGTGGCGAATCAAAGGCGGTGAAACAGAGATGGGGAATCAGGGCAGGGAATCAGAGGCAGGGAATCAGAGCTGGGGAAACAGAGGCGGGGAATCAGATATGGGGAATCAGAGGTGGGTAATCATGTGCGGGGAATCAGTGGCAGGGAATCAGAGCTGGGGAATCAGAGGTGGGGAATCAGAGCTGGGGAAACAGAGGCGGGGAATCAGATATGGGGAATCAGAGGTGGGGAATCAAGGTCGGGGAATCAGTGGCAGGGAATCAGAGGCCGGGAATAAAAGGCGGGGAATCAGAGCTGGGGATTCAGAGGCGGGGAATCAGAGTTGGGGAATCAGAGGAAGGGAATCAGATATGGGGAAACAGATGCCGGGATTCAGAGGCAGGGAAACAGAGGCGGGGAATCAGATATGGGGAATCAGAGGTGGGGAAATAGAGGTTGCGAATCAGAGGCGGGGAATCAGAGGCGGGGAATCAGAGGCAGGGAATCGGATGTGCGGAATCAGAGATGGGGAATCAGAGGTGGGGATTCAGAGGTGGTGAATCAGAGAAGGGGAATCAGAGGCTGGGAATCAGAGGCAGGGAATCAGACGCAGGAAATCAGAGGCGGGGAATCATAGCTGGCGAATTAGAGGAGGGGAATCAGAGTTGGGGAATCAGAGGCGGGGAATCAGATATGGGGAAACAGAGGCGGGGAATCAGAGGCGGGGAAACAGAGGCGGGGAATCAGATATGGGGAATCAGAGGTGGGGAATCAGGGGCAGGGAATCAGTGGCAGGGAATCAGACGCGGGGAATCAGAGGCGGGGAATCAGAGGCAGGGAATCAGACACGGGGAATCAGAGGCGGTGTATCAGAGATGGGGAATCAGAGGCGGGGAATCAGAGGCAGGGAATCGGATGCCGGAAATCAGAGGCGGGAAATCAGAGCTGGGGAATCAGAGGCGGGGAATCAGAGTTGGGGAATCAGAGGCGTGGAATCAGATATGGGGAATCAGAGGCTGGGAATCAGAGGGGGGAAACAGAGGCGGGGAATAAGATATGGGGAATCAGAGGTGGGGAATCAGGGGCGGGTAATCAGTGGCAGGGAATCAGAGGCGGGGAATCAGAGGCGGGGATTCAGAGGCAGGGAATCAGACAGGGGGAATCAGAGGCCGGGAATCGGAGCTGGGGAATCAGAGGTGGGGAATCAGAGTCGGTGAATCAGAGGCAGGGAATCAGAGTTGGTGATTCAGAGGCGGGGAATCAGATATGGGGAAACAGAGGCGGGGAATCAGAGGCGGGCAAACAGAGGCGGGGAATTAGATATGGGGAATCAGAGGTGGGGAATCAGAGGTGGTGAATCAGAGATGGGGAATCACAGGCGGGGAATCAGAGGCAGGGAATAGAACGCGGGGAATCAGAGCAAGGGAATCAGAGCTGGGGAATCAGAGGCGGGGAATCAGATATGGGGAAACAGAGGCGGGGAATCAGAGGCGGGGAAACAGAGGCGGGGAATCAGACATGGGGAATCGGATGCGGGGAATCAGAGGTGGGGAATCAGAGCTGGGGAATCAGAGGCGGGGAATCAGAGTTGGGGCATCAGAGGTGGGGAATTAGATATGGGGAAACAGAGGCGGGGAATCAGAGGCAGGGAAAAAGAGGCGGGGAATCAGATATGGGGAATCAGAGGTGGGGAATCAGAGGCAGGGAATCAGATGTGCGGAATCAGAGATGGGGAATCAGAGGCAGGGAATCAGAATCAGAAGCGGGGAATTAGAGGCCGGGAATCAGATGCTGGGAATAAGAGGCCGGGAATCAGAGGTGGGGAATCAGAGTCCGGGAATCAGAGATGGGGATTCAGAGGCGGGGAATGAGAAATGGAGAATCAGAGGCGGGGAATCAGAGGCGGGGAAACAGAGGTGGGGAATCAGATATGGGGAATCAGAGGTGGCGAATCACAGGCGGTGAATCAGAGATGGGGAAACAGAGGCGGGGAATCAGAGGCGGGGAAACAGAGGTGGGGAATCATAGGCAGGGAATCGGATGTGCGGAATCAGAGATGGGGAATCAGAGGCCGGGAATCAGAGGTAGTGAATCAGAGATGGGGAATCAGAGGCGGTGAATCAGAGGCAGGGAATCAGACGCGGGGAATCAGAGGTGGGCAATCAGAGGCGGGGAATCAGATATGGGGAATCAGAGTCGGGGAATCAGAGGTGGGGAATCATAGGCAGGGAATCAGATGTGCGGAATCAGAGATGGGGAATCAGAGGCCGGGAATCAGAGGTAGTGAATCAGAGATGGGGAATCAGAGGCGGTGAATCAGAGGCAGGGAATCAGACGCGGGGAATCAGAGGTGGGCAATCAGAGGCGGGGAATCAGATATGGGGAATCAGAGGCGGGGAATCAGAGGTGGGCAATCAGAGCCGGGGAATCAGATATGGGGAATCAGAGGCGGGGAATCAGAGGCGGGGAAACAGAGGCGGGGATTCAGATATGGGGAATCAGAGGTGGGGAATCAGAGGTTGTGAATCAGAGATGGGGAATCAAGGCGGGGAATCAGAGGCAGGGAATCAGACGCGGGGAATCAGAGGCGGGGATTCAGAGCTGGGGAATCAAAGGCGGGGAATCAGAGTTGGGGAATCAGAGGCAGGGAATCAGATATGGGGAATCAGAGGCGGGGAATCATAGGCGGGGAAACAGAGGCGGGGAATCAGAGGTAGGGAATCAGGGGCAGGGAATCAGTGGCAGGGAATCAGAGGTGGGGAATCAGAGGCGGGGAATCAGAGGCAGGGAATCAGACACGGGGAATCAGAGGCGGGGAATCAGAGATGGGCAATCAGAGGCAGGGAATCAGAGGCAGGGAATCGGACGCCGGGAATCAGAGGCGGGGAATCAGAGCTGGGGAATCAGAGGCGGGGAATCAGAGTTGGGGAATCAGAGGCGGGGAATCAGATATGGGGAAATAGAGGCGGGGAATCAGATATGGGGAATCAGAGGTGTGGAATCAGAGGTTGGGAATCAGAGGCAGGGAATCAGAGGCGGGGAAACAGAGGCGGGGAATCAGATATGGGGAATCAGAGGTGGCGAATCAAAGGCGGTGAAACACAGATGGGGAATCAGGGCAGGGAATCAGAGGCAGGGAATCAGAGCTGGGGAAACAGAGGCGGGGAATCAGATATGGGGAATCAGAGGTGGGGAATCATGGGCGGGGAATCAGTGGCAGGGAATCAGAGCTGGGGAATCAGAGGTGGGGAATCAGAGCTGGGGAAACAGAGGCGGGGAATCAGATATGGGGAATCAGAGGTGGGGAATCAAGGTCGGGGAATCAGTGGCAGGGAATCAGAGGCCGGGAATAAAAGGCGGGGAATCAGAGCTGGGGATTCAGAGGCGGGGAATCAGAGTTGGGGAATCAGAGGAAGGGAATCAGATATGGGGAAACAGATGCCGGGATTCAGAGGCAGGGAAACAGAGGCGGGGAATCAGATATGGGGAATCAGAGGTGGGGAAATAGAGGTTGCGAATCAGAGGCGGGGAATCAGAGGCGGGGAATCAGAGGCAGGGAATCGGATGTGCGGAAACAGAGATGGGGAATCAGAGGTGGGGATTCAGAGGTGGTGAATCAGAGAAGGGGAATCAGAGGCTGGGAATCAGAGGCAGGGAATCAGACGCAGGGAATCAGAGGCGGGGAATCATAGCTGGCGAATCAGAGGCGGGGAATCAGAGGCGGGGAATCAGAGGCAGGGAATCGGATGTGCGGAATCAGAGATGGGGAATCAGAGGTGGGGATTCAGAGGTGGTGAATCAGAGAAGCGGAATCAGAGGCTGGGAATCAGAGGCAGGGAATCAGACGCAGGGAATCAGAGGCGGGGAATCATAGCTGGCGAATTAGAGGAGGGGAATCAGAGTTGGGGAATCAGAGGCGGGGAATCAGATATGGGGAAACAGAGGCGGGGTATCAGAGGCGGGGAAACAGAGGCGGGGAATCAGATATGGGGAATCAGAGGTGGGGAATCAGGGGCAGGGAATCAGTGGCAGGGAATCAGACGCGGGGAATCAGAGGCGGGGAATCAGAGGCAGGGAATCAGACACGGGGAATCAGAGGCGGTGTATCAGAGATGGGGAATCAGAGGCGGGGAATCAGAGGCAGGGAATCGGATGCCGGAAATCAGAGGCGGGAAATCAGAGCTGGGGAATCAGAGGCGGGGAATCAGAGTTGGGGAATCAGAGGCGGCGAAGCAGATATGGGGAAATAGAGGCGGGGAAGCAGATATGGGGAATCAGAGGCGTGGAATCAGATATGGGGAATCAGAGGCTGGGAATCAGAGGGGGGAAACAGAGGCGGGGAATAAGATATGGGGAATCAGAGGTGGGGAATCAGGGGCGGGTAATCAGTGGCAGGGAATCAGAGGCGGGGAATCAGAGGCGGGGATTCAGAGGCAGGGAATCAGACAGGGGGAATCAGAGGCGGGGAATCGGAGCTGGGGAATCAGAGGTGGGGTATCAGAGTCGGTGAATCAGAGGCAGGGAATCGGATGTGCGGAATCAGAGATGGGGAATCAGAGGCGGTGAATCAGAGGCAGGGAATCAGAGTTGGTGATTCAGAGGCGGGGAATCAGATATGGGGAAACAGAGGCGGGGAATCAGAGGCGGGCAAACAGAGGCGGGGAATTAGATATGGGGAATCAGAGGTGGGGAATCAGAGGTGGTGAATCAGAGATGGGGAATCACAGGCGGGGAATCAGAGGCAGGGAATAGAACGCGGGGAATCAGAGCCAGGGAATCAGAGCTGGGGAATCAGAGGCAGGGAATCAGAATCAGAAGCGGGGAATTAGAGGCCGGGAATCAGAGGCCGGGAATCAGATGCTGGGAATAAGAGGCCGGGAATCAGAGGTGGGGAATCAGAGTCCGGGAATCAGAGATGGGGATTCAGAGGCGGGGAATGAGAAATGGAGAATCAGAGGCGGGGAATCAGAGGCGGGGAAACAGAGGTGGGGAATCAGATATGGGGAATCAGAGGTGGCGAATCACAGGCGGTGAATCAGAGATGGGGAAACAGAGGCGGGGAATCAGAGGCGGGGAAACAGAGGTGGGGAATCACATATGGGGAATCAGAGGCGGGGAAACAGAGGCAGGGAATCAGATAAGGGGAATCAGAGGCGGGGAATCAGAGGTGGGGAATCATAGGCAGGGAATCGGATGTGCGGAATCAGAGATGGGGAATCAGAGGCCGGGAATCAGAGGTAGTGAATCAGAGATGGGGAATCAGAGGCGGTGAATCAGAGGCAGGGAATCAGACGCGGGGAATCAGAGGTGGGCAATCAGAGGCGGGGAATCAGATATGGGGAATCAGAGGCGGGGAATCAGAGGTGGGCAATCAGAGCCGGTGAATCAGATATGGGGAATCAGAGGCGGGGAATCAGAGGCGGGGAAACAGAGGCGGGGATTCAGATATGGGGAATCAGAGGTGGGGAATCAGAGGTTGTGAATCAGAGATGGGGAATCAAGGCGGGGAATCAGAGGCAGGGAATCAGACGCGGGGAATCAGAGGCGGGGATTCAGAGCTGGGGAATCAGAGGCGGGGAATCAGAGTTGGGGAATCAGAGGCAGGGAATCAGATATGGGGAATAAGAGGCGGGGAATCAGAGGCGGGGAAACAGAGGCGGGGAATCAGAGGTGGGGAATCAGGGGCAGGGAATCAGTTGCAGGGAATCAGAGGTGGGGAATCAGAGGCGGGGAATCAGAGGCAGGGAATCAGACACGGGGAATCAGAGGCGGGGAATCAGAGATGGGGAATCAGAGGCGGGGAATCAGAGGCAGGGAATTGGACGCCGGGAATCAGAGGCGGGGAATCAGAGCTGGGGAATCAGAGGCGGGGAATCAGAGTTGGGGAATCAGAGGCGGGGAATCAGATATGGGGATATAGAGGCGGGGAATCAGATATGTGGAATCAGAGGTATGGAATCAGAGGTTGGGAATCAGAGGCAGGGAATCAGAGGCGGGGAATCAGAGGCAGGGAATCAGACACGGGGAATCAGAGGCGGTGTATCAGAGATGGGGAATCAGAGGCGGGGAATCAGAGACAGGGAATCGGATGCCGGAAATCAGAGGCGGGAAATCAGAGCTGGGGAATCAGAGGCGGGGAATCAGAGTTGGGGAATCAGAGGCGTGGAATCAGATATGGGGAATCAGAGGCTGGGAATCAGAGGGGGGAAACAGAGGCGGGGAATAAGATATGGGGAATCAGAGGTGGGGAATCAGGTGCGGGTAATCAGTGGCAGGGAATCAGAGGCGGGGAATCAGAGGCGGGGATTCAGAGGCAGGGAATCAGACAGGGGGAATCAGAGGCCGGGAATCGGAGCTGGGGAATCAGAGGTGGGGAATCAGAGTCGGTGAATCAGAGGCAGGGAATCAGAGTTGGTGATTCAGAGGCGGGGAATCAGATATGGGGAAACAGAGGCGGGGAATCAGAGGCGGGCAAACAGAGGCGGGGAATTAGATATGGGGAATCAGAGGTGGGGAATCAGAGGTGGTGAATCAGAGATGGGGAATCACAGGCGGGGAATCAGAGGCAGGGAATAGAACGCGGGGAATCAGAGCAAGGGAATCAGAGCTGGGTAATCAGAGGCGGGGAATCAGATATGGGGAAACAGAGGCGGGGAATCAGAGGCGGGGAAACAGAGGCGGGGAATCAGACATGGGGAATCGGATGCGGGGAATCAGAGGTGGGGAATCAGAGCTGGGGAATCAGAGGCGGGGAATCAGAGTTGGGGCATCAGAGGTGGGGAATTAGATATGGGGAAACAGAGGCGGGGAATCAGAGGCAGGGAAAAAGAGGCGGGGAATCAGATATGGGGAATCAGAGGTGGGGAATCAGAGGCAGGGAATCAGATGTGCGGAATCAGAGATGGGGAATCAGAGGCAGGGAATCAGAATCAGAAGCGGGGAATTAGAGGCCGGGAATCAGATGCTGGGAATAAGAGGCCGGGAATCAGAGGTGGGGAATCAGAGTCCGGGAATCAGAGATGGGGATTCAGAGGCGGGGAATGAGAAATGGAGAATCAGAGGCGGGGAATCAGAGGCGGGGAAACAGAGGTGGGGAATCAGATATGGGGAATCAGAGGTGGCGAATCACAGGCGGTGAATCAGAGATGGGGAAACAGAGGCGGGGAATCAGAGGCGGGGAAACAGAGGTGGGGAATCATAGGCAGGGAATCGGATGTGCGGAATCAGAGATGGGGAATCAGAGGCCGGGAATCAGAGGTAGTGAATCAGAGATGGGGAATCAGAGGCGGTGAATCAGAGGCAGGGAATCAGACGCGGGGAATCAGAGGTGGGCAATCAGAGGCGGGGAATCAGATATGGGGAATCAGAGTCGGGGAATCAGAGGTGGGGAATCATAGGCAGGGAATCGGATGTGCGGAATCAGAGATGGGGAATCAGAGGCCGGGAATCAGAGGTAGTGAATCAGAGATGGGGAATCAGAGGCGGTGAATCAGAGGCAGGGAATCAGACGCGGGGAATCAGAGGTGGGCAATCAGAGGCGGGGAATCAGATATGGGGAATCAGAGGCGGGGAATCAGAGGTGGGCAATCAGAGCCGGGGAATCAGATATGGGGAATCAGAGGCGGGGAATCAGAGGGGGGAAACAGAGGCGGGGATTCAGATATGGGGAATCAGAGGTGGGGAATCAGAGGTTGTGAATCAGAGATGGGGAATCAAGGCGGGGAATCAGAGGCAGGGAATCAGACGCGGGGAATCAGAGGCGGGGATTCAGAGCTGGGGAATCAGAGGCGGGGAATCAGAGTTGGGGAATCAGAGGCAGGGAATCAGATATGGGGAATCAGAGGCGGGGAATCAGAGGCGGGGAAACAGAGGTGGGGAATCACATATGGGGAATCAGAGGCGGGGAAACAGAGGCAGGGAATCAGATATGGGGAATCAGAGGCGGGGAATCAGAGGTGGGGAATCATAGGCAGGGAATCGGATGTGCGGAATCAGAGATGGGGAATCAGAGGCCGGGAATCAGAGGTAGTGAATCAGAGATGGGGAATCAGAGGCGGTGAATCAGAGGCAGGGAATCAGACGCGGGGAATCAGAGGTGGGCAATCAGAGGCGGGGAATCAGATATGGGGAATCAGAGGCGGGGAATCAGAGGTGGGCAATCAGAGCCGGTGAATCAGATATGGGGAATCAGAGGCGGGGAATCAGAGGCGGGGAAACAGAGGCGGGGATTCAGATATGGGGAATCAGAGGTGGGGAATCAGAGGTTGTGAATCAGAGATGGGGAATCAAGGCGGGGAATCAGAGGCAGGGAATCAGACGCGGGGAATCAGAGGCGGGGATTCAGAGCTGGGGAATCAGAGGCGGGGAATCAGAGTTGGGGAATCAGAGGCAGGGAATCAGATATGGGGAATAAGAGGCGGGGAATCAGAGGCGGGGAAACAGAGGCGGGGAATCAGAGGTGGGGAATCAGGGGCAGGGAATCAGTTGCAGGGAATCAGAGGTGGGGAATCAGAGGCGGGGAATCAGAGGCAGGGAATCAGACACGGGGAATCAGAGGCGGGGAATCAGAGATGGGGAATCAGAGGCGGGGAATCAGAGGCAGGGAATTGGACGCCGGGAATCAGAGGCGGGGAATCAGAGCTGGGGAATCAGAGGCGGGGAATCAGAGTTGGGGAATCAGAGGCGGGGAATCAGATATGGGGATATAGAGGCGGGGAATCAGATATGTGGAATCAGAGGTATGGAATCAGAGGTTGGGAATCAGAGGCAGGGAATCAGAGGCGGGGAATCAGAGGCAGGGAATCAGACACGGGGAATCAGAGGCGGTGTATCAGAGATGGGGAATCAGAGGCGGGGAATCAGAGACAGGGAATCGGATGCCGGAAATCAGAGGCGGGAAATCAGAGCTGGGGAATCAGAGGCGGGGAATCAGAGTTGGGGAATCAGAGGCGTGGAATCAGATATGGGGAATCAGAGGCTGGGAATCAGAGGGGGGAAACAGAGGCGGGGAATAAGATATGGGGAATCAGAGGTGGGGAATCAGGTGCGGGTAATCAGTGGCAGGGAATCAGAGGCGGGGAATCAGAGGCGGGGATTCAGAGGCAGGGAATCAGACAGGGGGAATCAGAGGCCGGGAATCGGAGCTGGGGAATCAGAGGTGGGGAATCAGAGTCGGTGAATCAGAGGCAGGGAATCAGAGTTGGTGATTCAGAGGCGGGGAATCAGATATGGGGAAACAGAGGCGGGGAATCAGAGGCGGGCAAACAGAGGCGGGGAATTAGATATGGGGAATCAGATGTGGGGAATCAGAGGTGGTGAATCAGAGATGGGGAATCACAGGCGGGGAATCAGAGGCAGGGAATAGAACGCGGGGAATCAGAGCAAGGGAATCAGAGCTGGGTAATCAGAGGCGGGGAATCAGATATGGGGAAACAGAGGCGGGGAATCAGAGGCGGGGAAACAGAGGCGGGGAATCAGACATGGGGAATCGGATGCGGGGAATCAGAGGTGGGGAATCAGAGCTGGGGAATCAGAGGCGGGGAATCAGAGTTGGGGCATCAGAGGTGGGGAATTAGATATGGGGAAACAGAGGCGGGGAATCAGAGGCAGGGAAAAAGAGGCGGGGAATCAGATATGGGGAATCAGAGGTGGGGAATCAGAGGCAGGGAATCAGATGTGCGGAATCAGAGATGGGGAATCAGAGGCAGGGAATCAGAATCAGAAGCGGGGAATTAGAGGCCGGGAATCAGATGCTGGGAATAAGAGGCCGGGAATCAGAGGTGGGGAATCAGAGTCCGGGAATCAGAGATGGGGATTCAGAGGCGGGGAATGAGAAATGGAGAATCAGAGGCGGGGAATCAGAGGCGGGGAAACAGAGGTGGGGAATCAGATATGGGGAATCAGAGGTGGCGAATCACAGGCGGTGAATCAGAGATGGGGAAACAGAGGCGGGGAATCAGAGGCGGGGAAACAGAGGTGGGGAATCATAGGCAGGGAATCGGATGTGCGGAATCAGAGATGGGGAATCAGAGGCCGGGAATCAGAGGTAGTGAATCAGAGATGGGGAATCAGAGGCGGTGAATCAGAGGCAGGTTATCAGACGCGGGGAATCAGAGGTGGGCAATCAGAGGCGGGGAATCAGATATGGGGAATCAGAGTCGGGGAATCAGAGGTGGGGAATCATAGGCAGGGAATCGGATGTGCGGAATCAGAGATGGGGAATCAGAGGCCGGGAATCAGAGGTAGTGAATCAGAGATGGGGAATCAGAGGCGGTGAATCAGAGGCAGGGAATCAGACGCGGGGAATCAGAGGTGGGCAATCAGAGGCGGGGAATCAGATATGGGGAATCAGAGGCGGGGAATCAGAGGTGGGCAATCAGAGCCGGGGAATCAGATATGGGGAATCAGAGGCGGGGAATCAGAGGGGGGAAACAGAGGCGGGGATTCAGATATGGGGAATCAGAGGTGGGGAATCAGAGGTTGTGAATCAGAGATGGGGAATCAAGGCGGGGAATCAGAGGCAGGGAATCAGACGCGGGGAATCAGAGGCGGGGATTCAGAGCTGGGGAATCAGAGGCGGGGAATCAGAGTTGGGGAATCAGAGGCAGGGAATCAGATATGGGGAATCAGAGGCGGGGAATCATAGGCGGGGAAACAGAGGCGGGGAATCAGAGGTAGGGAATCAGGGGCAGGGAATCAGTGGCAGGGAATCAGAGGTGGGGAATCAGAGGCGGGGAATCAGAGGCAGGGAATCAGACACCGGGAATCAGAGGCGGGGAATCAGAGATGGGGAATCAGAGGCAGGGAATCAGAGGCAGGGAATCGGACGCCGGGAATCAGAGGCGGGGAATCAGAGCTGGGGAATCAGAGGCGGGGAATCAGAGTTGGGGAATCAGAGGCGGGGAATCAGATATGGGGAAATAGAGGCGGGGAATCAGATATGGGGAATCAGAGGTGTGGAATCAGAGGTTGGGAATCAGAGGCAGGGAATCAGAGGCGGGGAAACAGAGGCGGGGAATCAGATATGGGGAATCAGAGGTGGCGAATCAAAGGCGGTGAAACACAGATGGGGAATCAGGGCAGGGAATCAGAGGCAGGGAATCAGAGCTGGGGAAACAGAGGCGGGGAATCAGATATGGGGAATCAGAGGTGGGGAATCATGGGCGGGGAATCAGTGGCAGGGAATCAGAGCTGGGGAATCAGAGGTGGGGAATCAGAGCTGGGGAAACAGAGGCGGGGAATCAGATATGGGGAATCAGAGGTGGGGAATCAAGGTCGGGGAATCAGTGGCAGGGAATCAGAGGCCGGGAATAAAAGGCGGGGAATCAGAGCTGGGGTTTCAGAGGCGGGGAATCAGAGTTGGGGAATCAGAGGAAGGGAATCAGATATGGGGAAACAGATGCCGGGATTCAGAGGCAGGGAAACAGAGGCGGGGAATCAGATATGGGGAATCAGAGGTGGGGAAATAGAGGTTGCGAATCAGAGGCGGGGAATCAGAGGCGGGGAATCAGAGGCAGGGAATCGGATGTGCGGAAACAGAGATGGGGAATCAGAGGTGGGGATTCAGAGGTGGTGAATCAGAGAAGGGGAATCAGAGGCTGGGAATCAGAGGCAGGGAATCAGACGCAGGGAATCAGAGGCGGGGAATCATAGCTGGCGAATCAGAGGCGGGGAATCAGAGGCGGGGAATCAGAGGCAGGGAATCGGATGTGCGGAATCAGAGATGGGGAATCAGAGGTGGGGAATCAGGGGCAGGGAATCAGTGGCAGGGAATCAGACGCGGGGAATCAGAGGCGGGGAATCAGAGGCAGGGAATCAGACACGGGGAATCAGAGGCGGTGTATCAGAGATGGGGAATCAGAGGCGGGGAATCAGAGGCAGGGAATCGGATGCCGGAAATCAGAGGCGGGAAATCAGAGCTGGGGAATCAGAGGCGGGGAATCAGAGTTGGGGAATCAGAGGCGGCGAAGCAGATATGGGGAAATAGAGGCGGGGAATCAGATATGGGGAATCAGAGGCGTGGAATCAGATATGGGGAATCAGAGGCTGGGAATCAGAGGGGGGAAACAGAGGCGGGGAATAAGATATGGGGAATCAGAGGTGGGGAATCAGGGGCGGGTAATCAGTGGCAGGGAATCAGAGGCGGGGAATCAGAGGCGGGGATTCAGAGGCAGGGAATCAGACAGGGGGAATCAGAGGCGGGGAATCGGAGCTGGGGAATCAGAGGTGGGGAATCAGAGTCGGTGAATCAGAGGCAGGGAATCGGATGTGCGGAATCAGAGATGGGGAATCAGAGGCGGTGAATCAGAGGCAGGGAATCAGAGTTGGTGATTCAGAGGCGGGGAATCAGATATGGGGAAACAGAGGCGGGGAATCAGAGGCGGGCAAACAGAGGCGGGGAATTAGATATGGGGAATCAGAGGTGGGGAATCAGAGGTGGTGAATCAGAGATGGGGAATCACAGGCGGGGAATCAGAGGCAGGGAATAGAACGCGGGGAATCAGAGCCAGGGAATCAGAGCTGGGGAATCAGAGGCAGGGAATCAGAATCAGAAGCGGGGAATTAGAGGCCGGGAATCAGAGGCCGGGAATCAGATGCTGGGAATAAGAGGCCGGGAATCAGAGGTGGGGAATCAGAGTCCGGGAATCAGAGATGGGGATTCAGAGGCGGGGAATGAGAAATGGAGAATCAGAGGCGGGGAATCAGAGGCGGGGAAACAGAGGTGGGGAATCAGATATGGGGAATCAGAGGTGGCGAATCACAGGCGGTGAATCAGAGATGGGGAAACAGAGGCGGGGAATCAGAGGCGGGGAAACAGAGGTGGGGAATCACATATGGGGAATCAGAGGCGGGGAAACAGAGGCAGGGAATCAGATATGGGGAATCAGAGGCGGGGAATCAGAGGTGGGGAATCATAGGCAGGGAATCGGATGTGCGGAATCAGAGATGGGGAATCAGAGGCCGGGAATCAGAGGTAGTGAATCAGAGATGGGGAATCAGAGGCGGTGAATCAGAGGCAGGGAATCAGACGCGGGGAATCAGAGGTGGGCAATCAGAGGCGGGGAATCAGATATGGGGAATCAGAGGCGGGGAATCAGAGGTGGGCAATCAGAGCCGGTGAATCAGATATGGGGAATCAGATGCGGGGAATCAGAGGCGGGGAAACAGAGGCGGGGATTCAGATATGGGGAATCAGAGGTGGGGAATCAGAGGTTGTGAATCAGAGATGGGGAATCAAGGCGGGGAATCAGAGGCAGGGAATCAGACGCGGGGAATCAGAGGCGGGGATTCAGAGCTGGGGAATCAGAGGCGGGGAATCAGAGTTGGGGAATCAGAGGCAGGGAATCAGATATGGGGAATCAGAGGCGGGGAATCAGAGGCGGGGAAACAGAGGCGGGGAATCAGAGGTGGGGAATCAGGGGCAGGGAATCAGTGGCAGGGAATCAGAGGTGGGGAATCAGAGGCGGGGAATCAGAGGCAGGGAATCAGACACGGGGAATCAGAGGCGGGGAATCAGAGATGGGGAATCAGAGGCGGGGAATCAGAGGCAGGGAATCGGACGCCGGGAATCAGAGGCGGGGAATCAGAGCTGGGGAATCAGAGGCGGGGAATCAGAGTTGGGGAATCAGAGGCGGGGAATCAGATATGGGGATATAGAGGCGGGGAATCAGATATGGGGAATCAGAGGTATGGAATCAGAGGTTGGGAATCAGAGGCAGGGAATCAGAGGCGGGGAAACAGAGGCGGGGAATCAGATATGGGGAATCAGAGGTGGCGAATCAAAGGCGGTGAAACAGAGATGGGGAATCAGGGCAGGGAATCAGAGGCAGGGAATCAGAGCTGGGGAAACAGAGGCGGGGAATCAGATATGGGGAATCAGAGGTGGGGAATCATGTGCGGGGAATCAGTGGCAGGGAATCAGAGGTGGGGAATCATGTGCGGGGAATCAGTGGCAGGGAATCAGAGCTGGGGAATCAGAGGTGGGGAATCAGAGATGGGGAAACAGAGGCGGGGAATCAGATATGGGGAATCAGAGGTGGGGAATCAAGGTCGGGGAATCAGTGGCAGGGAATCAGAGGCCGGGAATAAAAGGCGGGGAATCAGAGCTGGGGATTCAGAGGCGGGGAATCAGAGTTGGGGAATCAGAGGAAGGGAATCAGATATGGGGAAACAGATGCCGGGATTCAGAGGCAGGGAAACAGAGGCGGGGAATCAGATATGGGGAATCAGAGGTGGGGAAATAGAGGTTGCGAATCAGAGGCGGGGAATCAGAGGCGGGGAATCAGAGGCAGGGAATCGGATGTGCGGAATCAGAGATGGGGAATCAGAGGTGGGGATTCAGAGGTGGTGAATCAGAGAAGGGGAATCAGAGGCTGGGAATCAGAGGCAGGGAATCAGACGCAGGGAATCAGAGGCGGGGAATCATAGCTGGCGAATTAGAGGAGGGGAATCAGAGTTGGGGAATCAGAGGCGGGGAATCAGATATGGGGAAACAGAGGCGGGGAATCAGAGGCGGGGAAACAGAGGCGGGGAATCAGATATGGGGAATCAGAGGTGGGGAATCAGGGGCAGGGAATCAGTGGCAGGGAATCAGACGCGGGGAATCAGAGGCGGGGAATCAGAGGCAGGGAATCAGACACGGGGAATCAGAGGCGGTGTATCAGAGATGGGGAATCAGAGGCGGGGAATCAGAGGCAGGGAATCAGATGCCGGAAATCAGAGGCGGGAAATCAGAGCTGGGGAATCAGAGGCGGGGAATCAGAGTTGGGGAATCAGAGGCGGCGAAGCAGATATGGGGAAATAGAGGCGGGGAATCAGATATGGGGAATCAGAGGCGTGGAATCAGATATGGGGAATCAGAGGCTGGGAATCAGAGGGGGGAAACAGAGGCGGGGAATAAGATATGGGGAATCAGAGGTGGGGAATCAGGGGCGGGTAATCAGTGGCAGGGAATCAGAGGCGGGGAATCAGAGGCGGGGATTCAGAGGCAGGGAATCGGACAGGGGGAATCAGAGGCGGGGAATCGGAGCTGGGGAATCAGAGGTGGGGAATCAGAGTCGGTGAATCAGAGGCAGGGAATCGGATGTGCGGAATCAGAGATGGGGAATCAGAGGCGGTGAATCAGAGGCAGGGAATCAGAGTTGGTGATTCAGAGGCGGGGAATCAGATATGGGGAAACAGAGGCGGGGAATCAGAGGCGGGCAAACAGAGGCGGGGAATTAGATATGGGGAATCAGAGGTGGGGAATCAGAGGTGGTGAATCAGAGATGGGGAATCACAGGCGGGGAATCAGAGGCAGGGAATAGAACGCGGGGAATCAGAGCCAGGGAATCAGAGCTGGGGAATCAGAGGCGGGGAATCAGATGTGGGGAAACAGAGGCGGGGAATCAGAGGCGGGGAAACAGAGGCGGGGAATCAGACATGGGGAATCGGATGCGGGGAATCAGAGGTGGGGAATCAGAGCTGGGGAATCAGAGGCGGGGAATCAGAGTTGGGGCATCAGAGATGGGGAATTAGATATGGGGAAACAGAGGCGGGGAATCAGAGGCAGGGAAAAAGAGGCGGGGAATCAGATATGGGGAATCAGAGGTGGGGAATCAGAGGCAGGGAATCAGATGTGCGGAATCAGAGATGGGGAATCAGAGGCAGGGAATCAGAATCAGAAGCGGGGAATTAGAGGCCGGGAATCAGATGCTGGGAATAAGAGGCCGGGAATCAGAGGTGGGGAATCAGAGTCCGGGAATCAGAGATGGGGATTCAGAGGCGGGGAATGAGAAATGGAGAATCAGAGGCGGGGAATCAGAGGCGGGGAAACAGAGGTGGGGAATCAGATATGGGGAATCAGAGGTGGCGAATCACAGGCGGTGAATCAGAGATGGGGAAACAGAGGTGGGGAATCACATATGGGGAATCAGAGGCGGGGAAACAGAGGCAGGGAATCAGATATGGGGAATCAGAGTCGGGGAATCAGAGGTGGGGAATCATAGGCAGGGAATCGGATGTGCGGAATCAGAGATGGGGAATCAGAGGCCGGGAATCAGAGGTAGTGAATCAGAGATGGGGAATCAGAGGCGGTGAATCAGAGGCAGGGAATCAGACGCGGGGAATCAGAGGTGGGCAATCAGAGGCGGGGAATCAGATATGGGGAATCAGAGGCGGGGAATCAGAGGTGGGCAATCAGAGCCGGGGAATCAGATATGGGGAATCAGAGGCGGGGAATCAGAGGTGGGGAAACAGAGGCGGGGATTCAGATATGTAGAATCAGAGGTGGGGAATCAGAGGTTGTGAATCAGAGATGGGGAATCAAGGCGGGGAATCAGAGGCAGGGAATCAGACGCGGGGAATCAGAGGCGGGGATTCAGAGCTGGGGAATCAGAGGCGGGGAATCAGAGTTGGGGAATCAGAGGCAGGGAATCAGATATGGGGAATCAGAGGCGGGGAATCAGAGGCGGGGAAACAGAGGCGGGGTATCAGAGGTAGGGAATCAGGGGCAGGGAATCAGTGGCAGGGAATCAGAGGTGGGGAATCAGAGGCGGGGAATCAGAGGTGGGGAATCAGATATGGGGAATCAGAGGTGGCGAATCACAGGCGGTGAATCAGAGATGGGGAAACAGAGGCGGGGAATCAGAGGCGGGGAAACAGAGGTGGGGAATCACATATGGGGAATCAGAGGCGGGGAAACAGAGGCAGGGAATCAGATATGGGGAATCAGAGGCGGGGAATCAGAGGTGGGGAATCATAGGCAGGCAATCGGATGTGCGGAATCAGAGATGGGGAATCAGAGGCCGGGAATCAGAGGTAGTGAATCAGAGATGGGGAATCAGAGGCGGTGAATCAGAGGCAGGGAATCAGACGCGGGGAATCAGAGGTGGGCAATCAGAGGCGGGGAATCAGATATGGGGAATCAGAGGCGGGGAATCAGAGGTGGGCAATCAGAGCCGGTGAATCAGATATGGGGAATCAGAGGCGGGGAATCAGAGGCGGGGAAACAGAGGCGGGGATTCAGATATGGGGAATCAGAGGTGGGAAATCAGAGGTTGTGAATCAGAGATGGGGAATCAAGGCGGGGAATCAGAGGCAGGGAATCAGACGCGGGGAATCAGAGGCGGGGATTCAGAGCTGGGGAATCAGAGGCGGGGAATCAGAGTTGGGGAATCAGAGGCAGGGAATCAGAGGCGGGGAATCAGAGGCGGGGAAACAGAGGCGGGGAATCAGAGGTGGGGAATCAGGGGCAGGGAATCAGTGGCAGGGAATCAGAGGTGGGGAATCAGAGGCGGGGAATCAGAGGCAGGGAATCAGACACGGGGAATCAGAGGCGGGGAATCAGAGATGGGGAATCAGAGGCGGGGAATCAGAGGCAGGGAATCGGACGCCGGGAATCAGAGGCGGGGAATCAGAGCTGGTGAATCAGAGGCGGGGAATCAGAGTTGGGGAATCAGAGGCGGGGAATCAGATATGGGGAAATAGAGGCGGGGAATCAGATATGGGGAATCAGAGGTATGGAATCAGAGGTTGGGAATCAGAGGCAGGGAATCAGAGGCGGGGAAACAGAGGCGGGGAATCAGATATGGGGAATCAGAGGTGGCGAATCAAAGGCGGTGAAACAGAGATGGGGAATCAGGGCAGGGAATCAGAGGCAGGGAATCAGAGCTGGGGAAACAGAGGCGGGGAATCAGATATGGGGAATCAGAGGTGGGTAATCATGTGCGGGGAATCAGTGGCAGGGAATCAGAGCTGGGGAATCAGAGGTGGGGAATCAGAGCTGGGGAAACAGAGGCGGGGAATCAGATATGGGGAATCAGAGGTGGGGAATCAAGGTCGGGGAATCAGTGGCAGGGAATCAGAGGCCGGGAATAAAAGGAGGGGAATCAGAGCTGGAAATTCAGAGGCGGGGAATCAGAGTTGGGGAATCAGAGGAAGGGAATCAGATATGGGGAAACAGATGCCGGGATTCAGAGGCAGGGAAACAGAGGCGGGGACTCATATATGGGGAATCAGAGGTGGGGAAATAGAGGTTGCGAATCAGAGGCGGGGAATCAGAGGCGGGGAATCAGAGGCAGGGAATCGGATGTGCGGAATCAGAGATGGGGAATCAGAGGTGGGGATTCAGAGGTGGTGAATCAGAGAAGGGGAATCAGAGGCTGGGAATCAGAGGCAGGGAATCAGACGCAGGGAATCAGAGGCGGGGAATCATAGCTGGCGAATTAGAGGAGGGGAATCAGAGTTGGGGAATCAGAGGCGGGGAATCAGATATGGGGAAACAGAGGCGGGGAATCAGAGGCGGGGAAACAGAGGCGGGGAATCAGATATGGGGAATCAGAGGTGGGGAATAAGGGGCAGGGAATCAGTGGCAGGGAATCAGACGCGGGGAATCAGAGGCGGGGAATCAGAGGCAGGGAATCAGACACGGGGAATCAGAGGCGGTGTATCAGAGATGGGGAATCAGAGGCGGGGAATCAGAGGCAGGGAATCGGATGCCGGAAATCAGAGGCGGGAAATCAGAGCTGGGGAATCAGAGGCGGGGAATCAGAGTTGGGGAATCAGAGGCGGCGAAGCAGATATGGGGAAATAGAGGCGGGGAATCAGATATGGGGAATCAGAGGCGTGGAATCAGATATGGGGAATCAGAGGCTGGGAATCAGAGGGGGGAAACAGAGGCGGGGAATAAGATATGGGGAATCAGAGGTGGGGAATCAGGGGCGGGTAATCAGTGGCAGGGAATCAGAGGCGGGGAATCAGAGGCGGGGATTCAGAGGCAGGGAATCAGACAGGGGGAATCAGAGGCCGGGAATCGGAGCTGGGGAATCAGAGGTGGGGAATCAGAGTCGGTGAATCAGAGGCAGGGAATCAGAGTTGGTGATTCAGAGGCGGGGAATCAGATATGGGGAAACAGAGGCGGGGAATCAGAGGCGGGCAAACAGAGGCGGGGAATTAGATATGGGGAATCAGAGGTGGGGAATCAGATGTGGTGAATCAGAGATGGGGAATCACAGGCGGGGAATCAGAGGCAGGGAATAGAACGCGGGGAATCAGAGCAAGGGAATCAGAGCTGGGGAATCAGAGGCGGGGAATCAGATATGGGGAAACAGAGGCGGGGAATCAGAGGCGGGGAAACAGAGGCGGGGAATCAGACATGGGGAATCGGATGCGGGGAATCAGAGGTGGGGAATCAGAGCTGGGGAATCAGAGGCGGGGAATCAGAGTTGGGGCATCAGAGGTGGGGAATTAGATATGGGGAAACAGAGGCGGGGAATCAGAGGCAGGGAAAAAGAGGCGGGGAATCAGATATGGGGAATCAGAGGTGGGGAATCAGAGGCAGGGAATCAGATGTGCGGAATCAGAGATGGGGAATCAGAGGCAGGGAATCAGAATCAGAAGCGGGGAATTAGAGGCCGGGAATCAGATGCTGGGAATAAGAGGCCGGGAATCAGAGGTGGGGAATCAGAGTCCGGGAATCAGAGATGGGGATTCAGAGGCGGGGAATGAGAAATGGAGAATCAGAGGCGGGGAATCAGAGGCGGGGAAACAGAGGTGGGGAAACAGATATGGGGAATCAGAGGTGGGGAATCAGAGGCAGGGAATCAGATGTGCGGAATCAGAGATGGGGAATCAGAGGCAGGGAATCAGAATCAGAAGCGGGGAATTAGAGGCCGGGAATCAGATGCTGGGAATAAGAGGCCGGGAATCAGAGGTGGGGAATCAGAGACCGGGAATCAGAGATGGGGATTCAGAGGCGGGGAATGAGAAATGGAGAATCAGAGGCGGGGAATCAGAGGCGGAGAAACAGAGGTGGGGAAACAGATATGGGGAATCAGAGGTGGCGAATCACAGGCAGTGAATCAGAGATGGGGAAACAGAGGCGGGGAATCAGAGGCGGGGAAACAGAGGTGGGGAATCATAGGCAGGGAATCGGATGTGCGGTATCAGAGATGGGGAATCAGAGGCCGGGAATCAGAGGTAGTGAATCAGAGATGGGGAATCAGAGGCGGTGAATCAGAGGCAGGGAATCAGACGCGGGGAATCAGAGGTGGGCAATCAGAGGCGGGGAATCAGATATGGGGAATCAGAGTCGGGGAATCAGAGGTGGGGAATCATAGGCAGGGAATCGGATGTGCGGAATCAGAGATGGGGAATCAGAGGCCGGGAATCAGAGGTAGTGAATCAGAGATGGGGAATCAGAGGCGGTGAATCAGAGGCAGGGAATCAGACGCGGGGAATCAGAGGTGGGCAATCAGAGGCGGGGAATCAGATATGGGGAATCAGAGGCGGGGAATCAGAGGTGGGCAATCAGAGCCGGGGAATCAGATATGGGGAATCAGAGGCGGGGAATCAGAGGCGGGGAAACAGAGGCGGGGATTCAGATATGGGGAATCAGAGGTGGGGAATCAGAGGTTGTGAATCAGAGATGGGGAATCAAGGCGGGGAATCAGAGGCAGGGAATCAGACGCGGGGAATCAGAGGCGGGGATTCAGAGCTGGAGAATCAGAGGCGGGGAATCAGAGTTGGGGAATCAGAGGCAGGGAATCAGATATGGGGAATCAGAGGCGGGGAATCATAGGCGGGGAAACAGAGGCGGGGAATCAGAGGTAGGGAATCTGGGGCAGGGAATCAGTGGCAGGGAATCAGAGGTGTGGAATCAGAGGCGGGGAATCAGAGGCAGGGAATCAGACACGGGGTATCAGAGGCGGGGAATCAGAGATGGGGAATCAGAGGCAGGGAATCAGAGGCAGGGAATCGGACGCCGGGAATCAGAGGCGGGGAATCAGAGCTGGGGAATCAGAGGCGGGGAATCAGAGTTGGGGAATCAGAGGCGGGGAATCAGATATGGGGAAATAGAGGCGGGGAATCAGATATGGGGAATCAGAGGTGTGGAATCAGAGGTTGGGAATCAGAGGAAGGGAATCAGAGGCGGGGAAACAGAGGCGGGGAATCAGATATGGGGAATCAGAGGTGGCGAATCAAAGGCGGTGAAACACAGATGGGGAATCAGGGCAGGGAATCAGAGGCAGGGAATCAGAGCTGGGGAAACAGAGGCGGGGAATCAGAAATGGGGAATCAGAGGTGGGGAATCATGGGCGGGGAATCAGTGGCAGGGAATCAGAGCTGGGGAATCAGAGGTGGGGAATCAGAGCTGGGGAAACAGAGGCGGGGAATCAGATATGGGGAATCAGAGGTGGGGAATCAAGGTCGGGGAATCAGTGGCAGGGAATCAGAGGCCGGGAATAAAAGGCGGGGAATCAGAGCTGGGGATTCAGAGGCGGGGAATCAGAGTTGGGGAATCAGAGGAAGGGAATCAGATATGGGGAAACAGATGCCGGGATTCAGAGGCAGGGAAACAGAGGCGGGGAATCAGATATGGGGAATCAGAGGTGGGGAAATAGAGGTTGCGAATCAGAGGCGGGGAATCAGAGGCGGGGAATCAGAGGCAGGGAATCGGATGTG
Source organism: Narcine bancroftii (assembly GCF_036971445.1). Taxonomy (NCBI): domain Eukaryota; kingdom Metazoa; phylum Chordata; class Chondrichthyes; order Torpediniformes; family Narcinidae; genus Narcine; species Narcine bancroftii. Next base: position 104,540,221 of record NC_091474.1, on the reverse strand, counting down.
CGGAAACAGAGATGGGGAATCAGAGGTGGGGATTCAGAGGTGGTTAATCAGAGAAGGGGAATCAGAGGCTGGGAATCAGAGGCAGGGAATCAGACGCAGGGAATCAGAGGCGGGGAATCATAGCTGGCGAATCAGAGGCGGGGAATCAGAGGCGGGGAATCAGAGGCAGGTAATCGGATGTGCGGAATCAGAGATGGGGAATCAGAGGTGGGGATTCAGAGGTGGTGAATCAGAGAAGGGGAATCAGAGGCTGGGAATCAGAGGCAGGGATTCAGACGCAGGGAATCAGAGGCGGGGAATCATAGCTGGCGAATTAGAGGAGGGGAATCAGAGTTGGGGAATCAGAGGCGGGGAATCAGATATGGGGAAACAGAGGCGGGGTATCAGAGGCGGGGAAACAGAGGCGGGGAATCAGATATGGGGAATCAGAGGTGGGGAATCAGGGGCAGGGAATCAGTGGCAGGGAATCAGACGCGGGGAATCAGAGGCGGGGAATCAGAGGCAGGGAATCAGACACGGGGAATCAGAGGCGGTGTATCAGAGATGGGGAATCAGAGGCGGGGAATCAGAGGCAGGGAATCGGATGCCGGAAATCAGAGGCGGGAAATCAGAGCTGGGGAATCAGAGGCGGGGAATCAGAGTTGGGGAATCAGAGGCGGCGAAGCAGATATGGGGAAATAGAGGCGGGGAATCAGATATGGGGAATCAGAGGCGTGGAATCAGATATGGGGAATCAGAGGCTGGGAATCAGAGGGGGGAAACAGAGGCGGGGAATAAGATATGGGGAATCAGAGGTGGGGAATCAGGGGCGGGTAATCAGTGGCAGGGAATCAGAGGCGGGGAATCAGAGGCGGGGATTCAGAGGCAGGGAATCAGACAGGGGGAATCAGAGGCGGGGAATCGGAGCTGGGGAATCAGAGGTGGGGAATCAGAGTCGGTGAATCAGAGGCAGGGAATCGGATGTGCGGAATCAGAGATGGGGAATCAGAGGCGGTGAATCAGAGGCAGGGAATCAGAGTTGGTGATTCAGAGGCGGGGAATCAGATATGGGGAAACAGAGGCGGGGAATCAGAGGCGGGCAAACAGAGGCGGGGAATTAGATATGGGGAATCAGAGGTGGGGAATCAGAGGTGGTGAATCAGAGATGGGGAATCACAGGCGGGGAATCAGAGGCAGGGAATAGAACGCGGGGAATCAGAGCCAGGGAATCAGAGCTGGGGAATCAGAGGCAGGGAATCAGAATCAGAAGCGGGGAATTAGAGGCCGGGAATCAGAGGCCGGGAATCAGATGCTGGGAATAAGAGGCCGGGAATCAGAGGTGGGGAATCAGAGTCCGGGAATCAGAGATGGGGATTCAGAGGCGGGGAATGAGAAATGGAGAATCAGAGGCGGGGAATCAGAGGCGGGGAAACAGAGGTGGGGAATCAGATATGGGGAATCAGAGGTGGCGAATCACAGGCGGTGAATCAGAGATGGGGAAACAGAGGCGGGGCATCAGAGGCGGGGAAACAGAGGTGGGGAATCACATATGGGGAATCAGAGGCGGGGACACAGAGGCAGGGAATCAGATATGGGGAATCAGAGGCGGGGAATCAGAGGTGGGGAATCATAGGCAGGGAATCGGATGTGCGGAATCAGAGATGGGGAATCAGAGGCCGGGAATCAGAGGTAGTGAATCAGAGATGGGGAATCAGAGGCGGTGAATCAGAGGCAGGGAATCAGACGCGGGGAATCAGAGGTGGGCAATCAGAGGCGGGGAATCAGATATGGGGAATCAGAGGCGGGGAATCAGAGGTGGGCAATCAGAGCCGGTGAATCAGATATGGGGAATCAGAGGCGGGGAATCAGAGGCGGGGAAACAGAGGCGGGGATTCAGATATGGGGAATCAGAGGTGGGGAATCAGAGGTTGTGAATCAGAGATGGGGAATCAAGGCGGGGAATCAGAGGCAGGGAATCAGACGCGGGGAATCAGAGGCGGGGATTCAGAGCTGGGGAATCAGAGGCGGGGAATCAGAGTTGGGGAATCAGAGTCAGGGAATCAGATATGGGGAATCAGAGGCGGGGAATCAGAGGCGGGGAAACAGAGGCGGGGAATCAGAGGTGGGGAATCAGGGGCAGGGAATCAGTGGCAGGGAATCAGACGCGGGAATCAGAGGCGGGGAATCAGAGGCAGGGAATCAGACACGGGGAATCAGAGGCGTGGAATCAGAGATGGGGAATCAGAGGCGGGGAATCAGAGGCAGGGAATCGGATGCCGGGAATCAGAGGCGGGAAATCAGAGCTGGGGAATCAGAGGCGGGGAATCAGAGTTGGGGAATCAGAGGCGGGGAAGCAGATATGGAGAAATAGAGGCGGGGAATCAGATATGGGGAATCAGAGGCGGGGAATCAGATATGGGGAATCAGAGGCTGGGAATTAGAGGGGGGGAAACAGAGGCGGGGAATAAGATATGGGGAATCAGAGGTGGGGAATCAGGGGCGGGGAATCAGTGGCAGGAAATCAGAGGCAGGGAATCAGAGGCGGGGAATCAGAGGCAGGGAATCGGACACAGGGAATCAGAGGTGGGGAATCAGAGATGGGGAATCAGAGGCGGGGAATCAGAGGCAGGGAATCAGACGCGGGGAATCAGAGGCGGGGAATCAGAGCTGGGGAATCAGAGGTGTGGAATCAGAGTCGGGGAATCAGAGGCAGGGAATCGGATGTGCGGAATCAGAGATGGGGAATCAGAGGCGGGGAATCAGAGGCGGGGAATCAGAGCTGGGGAATCAGAGGTGTGGAATCAGAGTCGGGGAATCAGAGGCAGGGAATCAGAGGCGGGGAATCAGATATGGGGAAACAGAGGCGGGGAATCAGAGGCGGGGAAACAGAGGCGGGGAATCAGATATGGGGAATCGGATGCGGGGAATCAGAGGTGGGGAATCAGAGCTGGGGAATCAGAGGCGGGGAATCAGAGTTGGGGCATCAGAGGTGGGGAATTAGATATGGGGAAACAGAGGCGGGGAATCAGAGGCAGGGAAAAAGAGGCGGGGAATCAGATATGGGGAATCAGAGGTGGGGAATCAGAGGCAGGGAATCAGATGTGCGGAATCAGAGATGGGGAATCAGAGGCAGGGAATCAGAATCAGAAGCGGGGAATTAGAGGCCGGGAATCAGATGCTGGGAATAAGAGGCCGGGAATCAGAGGTGGGGAATCAGAGTCCGGGAATCAGAGATGGGGATTCAGAGGCGGGGAATGAGAAATGGAGAATCAGAGGCGGGGAATCAGAGGCGGGGAAACAGAGGTGGGGAAACAGATATGGGGTATCAGAGGTGGCGAATCACAGGCGGTGAATCAGAGATGGGGAAACAGAGGCGGGGAATCAGAGGCGGGGAAACAGAGGTGGGGAATCATAGGCAGGGAATCGGATGTGCGGTATCAGAGATGGGGAATCAGAGGCCGGGAATCAGAGGTAGTGAATCAGAGATGGGGAATCAGAGGCGGTGAATCAGAGGCAGGGAATCAGACGCGGGGAATCAGAGGTGGGCAATCAGAGGCGGGGAATCAGATATGGGGAATCAGAGTCGGGGAATCAGAGGTGGGGAATCATAGGCAGGGAATCGGATGTGCGGAATCAGAGATGGGGAATCAGAGGCCGGGAATCAGAGGTAGTGAATCAGAGATGGGGAATCAGAGGCGGTGAATCAGAGGCAGGGAATCAGACGCGGGGAATCAGAGGTGGGCAATCAGAGGCGGGGAATCAGATATGGGGAATCAGAGGCGGGGAATCAGAGGTGGGCAATCAGAGCCGGGGAATCAGATATGGGGAATCAGAGGCGGGGAATCAGAGGCGGGGAAACAGAGGCGGGGATTCAGATATGGGGAATCAGAGGTGGGGAATCAGAGGTTGTGAATCAGAGATGGGGAATCAAGGCGGGGAATCAGAGGCAGGGAATCAGACGCGGGGAATCAGAGGCGGGGATTCAGAGCTGGGGAATCAGAGGCGGGGAATCAGAGTTGGGGAATCAGAGGCAGGGAATCAGATATGGGGAATCAGAGGCGGGGAATCATAGGCGGGGAAACAGAGGCGGGGAATCAGAGGTAGGGAATCAGGGGCAGGGAATCAGTGGCAGGGAATCAGAGGTGGGGAATCAGAGGCGGGGAATCAGAGGCAGGGAATCAGACACGGGGAATCAGAGGCGGGGAATCAGAGATGGGGAATCAGAGGCAGGGAATCAGAGGCAGGGAATCGGACGCCGGGAATCAGAGGCGGGGAATCAGAGCTGGGGAATCAGAGGCGGGGAATCAGAGTTGGGGAATCAGAGGCGGGGAATCAGATATGGGGAAATAGAGGCGGGGAATCAGATATGGGGAATCAGAGGTGTGGAATCAGAGGTTGGGAATCAGAGGAAGGGAATCAGAGGCGGGGAAACAGAGGCGGGGAATCAGATATGGGGAATCAGAGGGGGCGAATCAAAGGCGGTGAAACACAGATGGGGAATCAGGGCAGGGAATCAGAGGCAGGGAATCAGAGCTGGGGAAACAGAGGCGGGGAATCAGATATGGGGAATCAGAGGTGGGGAATCATGGGCGGGGAATCAGTGGCAGGGAATCAGAGCTGGGGAATCAGAGGTGGGGAATCAGAGCTGGGGAAACAGAGGCGGGGAATCAGATATGGGGAATCAGAGGTGGGGAATCAAGGTCGGGGAATCAGTGGCAGGGAATCAGAGGCCGGGAATAAAAGGCGGGGAATCAGAGCTGGGGATTCAGAGGTGGGGAATCAGAGTTGGGGAATCAGAGGAAGGGAATCAGATATGGGGAAACAGATGCCGGGATTCAGAGGCAGGGAAACAGAGGCGGGGAATCAGATATGGGGAATCAGAGGTGGGGAAATAGAGGTTGCGAATCAGAGGCGGGGAATCAGAGGCGGGGAATCAGAGGCAGGGAATCGGATGTGCGGAAACAGAGATGGGGAATCAGAGGTGGGGATTCAGAGGTGGTTAATCAGTGAAGGGGAATCAGAGGCTGGGAATCAGAGGCAGGGAATCAGACGCAGGGAATCAGAGGCGGGGAATCATAGCTGGCGAATCAGAGGCGGGGAATCAGAGGCGGGGAATCAGAGGCAGGGAATCGGATGTGCGGAATCAGAGATGGGGAATCAGAGGTGGGGATTCAGAGGTGGTGAAATAGAGAAGGGGAATCAGAGGCTGGGAATCAGAGGCAGGGAATCAGACGCAGGGAATCAGAGGCGGGGAATCATAGCTGGCGAATTAGAGGAGGGGAATCAGAGTTGGGGAATCAGAGGCGGGGAATCAGATATGGGGAAACAGAGGCGGGGTATCAGAGGCGGGGAAACAGAGGCGGGGAATCAGATATGGGGAATCAGAGGTGGGGAATCAGGGGCAGGGAATCAGTGGCAGGGAATCAGACGCGGGGAATCAGAGGCGGGGAATCAGAGGCAGGGAATCAGACACGGGGAATCAGAGGCGGTGTATCAGAGATGGGGAATCAGAGGCGGGGAATCAGAGGCAGGGAATCGGATGCCGGAAATCAGAGGCGGGAAATCAGAGCTGGGGAATCAGAGGCGGGGAATCAGAGTTGGGGAATCAGAGGCGGCGAAGCAGATATGGGGAAATAGAGGCGGGGAATCAGATATGGGGAATCAGAGGCGTGGAATCAGATATGGGGAATCAGAGGCTGGGAATCAGAGGGGGGAAACAGAGGCGGGGAATAAGATATGGGGAATCAGAGGTGGGGAATCAGGGGCGGGTAATCAGTGGCAGGGAATCAGAGGCGGGGAATCAGAGGCGGGGATTCAGAGGCAGGGAATCAGACAGGGGGAATCAGAGGCGGGGAATCGGAGCTGGGGAATCAGAGGTGGGGAATCAGAGTCGGTGAATCAGAGGCAGGGAATCGGATGTGCGGAATCAGAGATGGGGAATCAGAGGCGGTGAATCAGAGGCAGGGAATCAGAGTTGGTGATTCAGAGGCGGGGAATCAGATATGGGGAAACAGAGGCGGGGAATCAGAGGCGGGCAAACAGAGGCGGGGAATTAGATATGGGGAATCAGAGGTGGGGAATCAGAGGTGGTGAATCAGAGATGGGGAATCACAGGCGGGGAATCAGAGGCAGGGAATAGAACGCGGGGAATCAGAGCCAGGGAATCAGAGCTGGGGAATCAGAGGCAGGGAATCAGAATCAGAAGCGGGGAATTAGAGGCCGGGAATCAGAGGCCGGCAATCAGATGCTGGGAATAAGAGGCCGGGAATCAGAGGTGGGGAATCAGAGTCCGGGAATCAGAGATGGGGATTCAGAGGCGGGGAATGAGAAATGGAGAATCAGAGGCGGGGAATCAGAGGCGGGGAAACAGAGGTGGGGAATCAGATATGGGGAATCAGAGGTGGCGAATCACAGGCGGTGAATCAGAGATGGGGAAACAGAGGCGGGGAATCAGAGGCGGGGAAACAGAGGTGGGGAATCACATATGGGGAATCAGAGGCGGGGAAACAGAGGCAGGGAATCAGATATGGGGAATCAGAGGCGGGGAATCAGAGGTGGGGAATCATAGGCAGGGAATCGGATGTGCGGAATCAGAGATGGGGAATCAGAGGCCGGGAATCAGAGGTAGTGAATCAGAGATGGGGAATCAGAGGCGGTGAATCAGAGGCAGGGAATCAGACGCGGGGAATCAGAGGTGGGCAATCAGAGGCGGGGAATCAGATATGGGGAATCAGAGGCGGGGAATCAGAGGTGGGCAATCAGAGCCGGTGAATCAGATATGGGGAATCAGAGGCGGGGAATCAGAGGCGGGGAAACAGAGGCGGGGATTCAGATATGGGGAATCAGAGGTGGGGAATCAGAGGTTGTGAATCAGAGATGGGGAATCAAGGCGGGGAATCAGAGGCAGGGAATCAGACGCGGGGAATCAGAGGCGGGGATTCAGAGCTGGGGAATCAGAGGCGGGGAATCAGAGTTGGGGAATCAGAGGCAGGGAATCAGATATGGGGAATCAGAGGCGGGGAATCAGAGGCGGGGAAACAGAGGCGGGGAATCAGAGGTGGGGAATCAGGGGCAGGGAATCAGTGGCAGGGAATCAGACGCGGGAATCAGAGGCGGGGAATCAGAGGCAGGGAATCAGACACGGGGAATCAGAGGCGTGGAATCAGAGATGGGGAATCAGAGGCGGGGAATCAGAGGCAGGGAATCGGATGCCGGGAATCAGAGGCGGGAAATCAGAGCTGGGGAATCAGAGGCGGGGAATCAGAGTTGGGGAATCAGAGGCGGGGAAGCAGATATGGAGAAATAGAGGCGGGGAATCAGATATGGGGAATCAGAGGCGGGGAATCAGATATGGGGAATCAGAGGCTGGGAATTAGAGGGGGGGAAACAGAGGCGGCGAATAAGATATGGGGAATCAGAGGTGGGGAATCAGGGGCGGGGAATCAGTGGCAGGAAATCAGAGGCAGGGAATCAGAGGCGGGGAATCAGAGGCAGGGAATCGGACACAGGGAATCAGAGGTGGGGAATCAGAGATGGGGAATCAGAGGCGGGGAATCAGAGGCAGGGAATCAGACGCGGGGAATCAGAGGCGGGGAATCAGAGCTGGGGAATCAGAGGTGTGGAATCAGAGTCGGGGAATCAGAGGCAGGGAATCGGATGTGCGGAATCAGAGATGGGGAATCAGTGGTGGGGAATCAGAGGCGGTGAATAAGAGATGGGGAATCAGAGGCGGGGAATCAGAGGCAGGAAATCAGACACGGGGATTCAGAGGCTGGGAATCAGACGGGGGGAATCAAAGGCGGGGAATCAGAGCTGGTGAATCAGAGGCAGGGAATCAGAGTTGGGGATTCAGAGGCGGGGAATCAGATATGGGGAAACAGAGGCGGGGAATCAGAGGCGGGCAAACAGAGGCAGGGAATTAGATATGGGGAATCAGAAGTGGGGAATCAGAGGTGGTGAATCAGAGATAGGGAATCACAGGCGGGGAATTAGAGGCAGGGAATAGAACGCAGGGAATCAGAGGCAGGGAATCAGAGCTGGGGAATCAGAGGCGGGGAATCATAGTTGGGAATCAGAGGTGGGGAATCAGATATGGGGAAACAGAGGCGGGGAATCAGAGGCGGGGAAACAGAGGCGGGGAATCAGACATGGGGAATCAGATGCGGGGAATCAGAGTCGGGGAATCAGAGCTGGGGAATCAGAGGCGGGGAATCAGAGTTGGGGCACAAGAGGTGGGGAATTAGATATGGGGAAACAGAGGCGGGGAATCAGAGGCGGGGAATCAGAGGCGCGGAAACAGAGGTGGGGAATCAGATATGGGGAATCAGAGGTGGGGAATAAGAGGCCAGGAATCAGAAGGCATGAATCAGAGGCCGGGAATCAGAGGTGGGGAATCAGAGGCCGGGAATCAGAGATGGGGAATCAGAGGTGGTGAATCAGAGATGGGGAATCAGAGGAAGGGACTCAGAGGCGGGGAATCAGATGCGGGGAATCAGTGGCGGGGAATCAGAGCTCAGGAATCAGAGTCGGGGAATCAGAGATGGCGAATCAGAGGCGGGGAATCAGAGATAGGGAATCAGAGGTGGGGAATCAGAGGCGGGGAAACAGAGGCGGGGAGTCAGATATGGGGAATCAGAGGCGGGGAATCAGAGGCGGGGAAACAGAGGCGGTGAATCAGATATGGGGAATCAGAGGTGGCGAATCAGAGGTAGAGAATCAGAGATGGGGAAGCAGAGATGGGGAATCAGATGTGATGAATTAGAGATGGGGAATCAGAGGCGGGGTATCAGAGGCGGCCAATCAGAGGCGGGGAAACAGAGGCTGGGAATCAGATATGGGGAATCAGAGGTGGGGAATCAGGGGCGGGGAATCAGTGGCAGGGAATCAGAGGCCGGGAATCAAAGGCGGGGAATCAGAGCTGGGGAATCAGAGGCGGGGAATCAGAGTTGGGGAATCAGAGATGGGGAATCAGAGTTGGGGATTCAGAGGTGGTGAATCAGAGAAGGGGAATCAGAGGCAGGGAATCAGATGCGGGGAATCAGAGGCGGGGAAACAGAGCTGGGGAATCAGAGGCGGGGAATCAGAGTTGGGGAATCAGAGGCGTGGAATTAGATATGGGGAAACAGAGGCGGGGAATCAGAGGCGGGGAAACAGAGGCGGGGTATCAGATATGGGGAATCAGAGGTAGGGATTCAGAGGCAGGGAATGAGATGTGCAGAATCAGAGATGGGGAATCAGAGGCGGGGAATGAGATATGGGGAATCAGAGGCGGGTAATCAGAGGCGGGGATACAGAGGCGGGGAATCAGATAAGGGTAATCAGAGGTGGGGCATCAGAGGTTGTGAATCACAGATGGGGAATCAGAGGTGGGGAATCAGAGGCAGGGAATCAGACGCGGGGAATCAGAGGCGGGGATTCAGAGCTGGGGAATCAGAGGCGGGGAATCAGAGTTGGGGAATCAGAGGCGGGGAATCAGATATGGGGAATCAGAGGCAGGGAATCAGAGGCGGGAAAACAGAGGCGGGGAATCAGATATGGGGAATCAGAGGTGGGGAATCAGGGGCAGGGAATCAGTGGCAGGGAATCAGACGCGGGAATCAGAGGCGGGGAATCAGAGGCAGGGAATCAGACACGGGGAATCAGAGGCGTGGAATCAGAGATGGGGAATCAGAGGCGGGGAATCAGAGGCAGGGAATCGGATGCCGGGAATCAGAGGCGGGAATCAGAGCTGGGGAATCAGAGGCGGGGATTCAGAGTTGGGGAATCAGAGGCGGGGAAGCAGATATGGAGAAATAGAGGCGGGGAATCAGATATGGGGAATCAGAGGCGGGGAATCAGATATGGGGAATCAGAGGCTGGGAATTAGAGGGGGGGAAACAGAGGCGGGGAATAAGATATGGGGAATCAGAGGTGGGGAATCAGGGGCGGGGAATCAGTGGCAGGGAATCAGAGGCAGGGAATCAGAGGCGGGGAATCAGAGGCAGGGAATCAGAGGTGGGGAATCAGAGGCGGGGAAACAGAGGCGGGGAGTCAGATATGGGGAATCAGAGGCGGGGAATCAGAGGCGGGGAAACAGAGGCGGTGAATCAGATATGGGGAATCAGAGGTGGCGAATCAGAGGTAGAGAATCAGAGATGGGGAAGCAGAGATGGGGAATCAGATGTGATGAATTAGAGATGGGGAATCAGAGGCGGGGTATCAGAGGCGGCCAATCAGAGGCGGGGAAACAGAGGCTGGGAATCAGATATGGGGAATCAGAGGTGGGGAATCAGGGGCGGGGAATCAGTGGCAGGGAATCAGAGGCCGGGAATCAAAGGCGGGGAATCAGAGCTGGGGAATCAGAGGCGGGGAATCAGAGTTGGGGAATCAGAGATGGGGAATCAGAGTTGGGGATTCAGAGGTGGTGAATCAGAGAAGGGGAATCAGAGGCAGGGAATCAGATGCGGGGAATCAGAGGCGGGGAAACAGAGCTGGGGAATCAGAGGCGGGGAATCAGAGTTGGGGAATCAGAGGCGTGGAATTAGATATGGGGAAACAGAGGCGGGGAATCAGAGGCGGGGAAACAGAGGCGGGGTATCAGATATGGGGAATCAGAGGTAGGGATTCAGAGGCAGGGAATGAGATGTGCAGAATCAGAGATGGGGAATCAGAGGCGGGGAATGAGATATGGGGAATCAGAGGCGGGTAATCAGAGGCGGGGATACAGAGGCGGGGAATCAGATAAGGGTAATCAGAGGTGGGGCATCAGAGGTTGTGAATCACAGATGGGGAATCAGAGGTGGGGAATCAGAGGCAGGGAATCAGACGCGGGGAATCAGAGGCGGGGATTCAGAGCTGGGGAATCAGAGGCGGGGAATCAGAGTTGGGGAATCAGAGGCGGGGAATCAGATATGGGGAATCAGAGGCAGGGAATCAGAGGCGGGAAAACAGAGGCGGGGAATCAGATATGGGGAATCAGAGGTGGGGAATCAGGGGCAGGGAATCAGTGGCAGGGAATCAGACGCGGGAATCAGAGGCGGGGAATCAGAGGCAGGGAATCAGACACGGGGAATCAGAGGCGTGGAATCAGAGATGGGGAATCAGAGGCGGGGAATCAGAGGCAGGGAATCGGATGCCGGGAATCAGAGGCGGGAATCAGAGCTGGGGAATCAGAGGCGGGGATTCAGAGTTGGGGAATCAGAGGCGGGGAAGCAGATATGGAGAAATAGAGGCGGGGAATCAGATATGGGGAATCAGAGGCGGGGAATCAGATATGGGGAATCAGAGGCTGGGAATTAGAGGGGGGGAAACAGAGGCGGGGAATAAGATATGGGGAATCAGAGGTGGGGAATCAGGGGCGGGGAATCAGTGGCAGGGAATCAGAGGCAGGGAATCAGAGGCGGGGAATCAGAGGCAGGGAATCGGACACAGGGAATCAGAGGTGGGGAATCAGAGATGGTGAATCAGAGATGGGGAATCAGAGGAAGGGACTCAGAGGCGGGGAATCAGATGCGGGGAATCAGTGGCGGGGAATCAGAGCTCAGGAATCAGAGTCGGGGAATCAGAGATGGCGAATCAGAGGCGGGGAATCAGAGATAGGGAATCAGAGGTGGGGAATCAGAGGCGGGGAAACAGAGGCGGGGAGTCAGATATGGGGAATCAGAGGCGGGGAATCAGAGGCGGGGAAACAGAGGCGGTGAATCAGATATGGGGAATCAGAGGTGGCGAATCAGAGGTAGAGAATCAGAGATGGGGAAGCAGAGGTGGGGAATCAGATGTGATGAATTAGAGATGGGGAATCAGAGGCGGGGTATCAGAGGCGGCCAATCAGAGGCGGGGAAACAGAGGCTGGGAATCAGATATGGGGAATCAGAGGTGGGGAATCAGGGGCGGGGAATCAGTGGCAGGGAATCAGAGGCCGGGAATCAAAGGCGGGGAATCAGAGCTGGGGAATCAGAGGCGGGGAATCAGAGTTGGGGAATCAGAGATGGGGAATCAGAGTTGGGGATTCAGAGGTGGTGAATCAGAGAAGGGGAATCAGAGGCAGGGAATCAGATGCGGGGAATCAGAGGCGGGGAAACAGAGCTGGGGAATCAGAGGCGGGGAATCAGAGTTGGGGAATCAGAGGCGTGGAATTAGATATGGGGAAACAGAGGCGGGGAATCAGAGGCGGGGAAACAGAGGCGGGGTATCAGATATGGGGAATCAGAGGTAGGGATTCAGAGGCAGGGAATGAGATGTGCAGAATCAGAGATGGGGAATCAGAGGCGGGGAATGAGATATGGGGAATCAGAGGCGGGTAATCAGAGGCGGGGATACAGAGGCGGGGAATCAGATAAGGGTAATCAGAGGTGGGGCATCAGAGGTTGTGAATCACAGATGGGGAATCAGAGGTGGGGAATCAGAGGCAGGGAATCAGACGCGGGGAATCAGAGGCGGGGATTCAGAGCTGGGGAATCAGAGGCGGGGAATCAGAGTTGGGGAATCAGAGGCGGGGAATCAGATATGGGGAATCAGAGGCAGGGAATCAGAGGCGGGAAAACAGAGGCGGGGAATCAGATATGGGGAATCAGAGGTGGGGAATCAGGGGCAGGGAATCAGTGGCAGGGAATCAGACGCGGGAATCAGAGGCGGGGAATCAGAGGCAGGGAATCAGACACGGGGAATCAGAGGCGTGGAATCAGAGATGGGGAATCAGAGGCGGGGAATCAGAGGCAGGGAATCGGATGCCGAGAATCAGAGGCGGGAATCAGAGCTGGGGAATCAGAGGCGGGGAATCAGATTTGGGGAATCAGAGGCGGGGAAGCAGATATGGAGAAATAGAGGCGGGGAATCAGATATGGGGAATCAGAGGCGGGGAATCAGATATGGGGAATCAGAGGCTGGGAATTAGAGGGGGGGAAACAGAGGCGGGGAATAAGATATGGGGAATCAGAGGTGGGGAATCAGGGGCGGGGAATCAGTGGCAGGGAATCAGAGGCAGGGAATCAGAGGCGGGGAATCAGAGGCAGGGAATCGGACACAGGGAATCAGAGGTGGGGAATCAGAGATGGGGAATCAGAGGCGCGGAATCAGAGGCAGGGAATCAGACGCGGGGAATCAGAGGCGGGGAATCAGAGCTGGGGAATCAGAGGTGTGGAATCAGAGTCGGGGAATCAGAGGCAGGGAATCGGATGTGCGGAATCAGAGATGGGGAATCAGAGGTGGGGAATCAGGGGCGGGGAATCAGTGGCAGGGAATCAGAGGCAGGGAATCAGAGGCGGGGAATCACAGGCAGGGAATTGGACACAGGGAATCAGAGGTGGGGAATCAGAGATGGTGAATCAGAGATGGGGAATCAGAGGAAGGGACTCAGAGGCGGGGAATCAGATGCGGGGAATCAGTGGCGGGGAATCAGAGCTCAGGAATCAGAGTCGGGGAATCAGAGATGGCGAATCAGAGGCGGGGAATCAGAGATAGGGAATCAGAGGTGGGGAATCAGAGGCGGGGAAACAGAGGCGGGGAGTCAGATATGGGGAATCAGAGGCGGGGAATCAGAGGCGGGGAAACAGAGGCGGTGAATCAGATATGGGGAATCAGAGGTGGCGAATCAGAGGTAGAGAATCAGAGATGGGGAAGCAGAGGTGGGGAATCAGATGTGATGAATTAGAGATGGGGAATCAGAGGCGGGGTATCAGAGGCGGCCAATCAGAGGCGGGGAAACAGAGGCTGGGAATCAGATATGGGGAATCAGAGGTGGGGAATCAGGGGCGGGGAATCAGTGGCAGGGAATCAGAGGCCGGGAATCAAAGGCGGGGAATCAGAGCTGGGGAATCAGAGGCGGGGAATCAGAGTTGGGGAATCAGAGATGGGGAATCAGAGTTGGGGATTCAGAGGTGGTGAATCAGAGAAGGGGAATCAGAGGCAGGGAATCAGATGCGGGGAATCAGAGGCGGGGAAACAGAGCTGGGGAATCAGAGGCGGGGAATCAGAGTTGGGGAATCAGAGGCGTTGAATTAGATATGGGGAAACAGAGGCGGGGAATCAGAGGCGGGGAAACAGAGGCGGGGTATCAGATATGGGGAATCAGAGGTAGGGATTCAGAGGCAGGGAATGAGATGTGCAGAATCAGAGATGGGGAATCAGAGGCGGGGAATGAGATATGGGGAATCAGAGGCGGGTAATCAGAGGCGGGGATACAGAGGCGGGGAATCAGATAAGGGTAATCAGAGGTGGGGCATCAGAGGTTGTGAATCACAGATGGGGAATCAGAGGTGGGGAATCAGAGGCAGGGAATCAGACGCGGGGAATCAGAGGCGGGGATTCAGAGCTGGGGAATCAGAGGCGGGGAATCAGAGTTGGGGAATCAGAGGCGGGGAATCAGATATGGGGAATCAGAGGCAGGGAATCAGAGGCGGGAAAACAGAGGCGGGGAATCAGATATGGGGAATCAGAGGTGGGGAATCAGGGGCAGGGAATCAGTGGCAGGGAATCAGACGCGGGAATCAGAGGCGGGGAATCAGAGGCAGGGAATCAGACACGGGGAATCAGAGGCGTGGAATCAGAGATGGGGAATCAGAGGCGGGGAATCAGAGGCAGGGAATCGGATGCCGGGAATCAGAGGCGGGAATCAGAGCTGGGGAATCAGAGGCGGGGAATCAGAGTTGGGGAATCAGAGGCGGGGAAGCAGATATGGAGAAATAGAGGCGGGGAATCAGATATGGGGAATCAGAGGCGGGGAATCAGATATGGGGAATCAGAGGCTGGGAATTAGAGGGGGGGAAACAGAGGCGGGGAATAAGATATGGGGAATCAGAGGTGGGGAATCAGGGGCGGGGAATCAGTGGCAGGGAATCAGAGGCAGGGAATCAGAGGCGGGGAATCAGAGGCAGGGAATCGGACACAGGGAATCAGAGGTGGGGAATCAGAGATGGGGAATCAGAGGCGCGGAATCAGAGGCAGGGAATCAGACGCGGGGAATCAGAGGCGGGGAATCAGAGCTGGGGAATCAGAGGTGTGGAATCAGAGTCGGGGAATCAGAGGCAGGGAATCGGATGTGCGGAATCAGAGATGGGGAATCAGAGGTGGGGAATCAGAGGCGGTGAATAAGAGATGGGGAATCAGAGGCGGGGAATCAGAGGCAGGAAATCAGACACGGGGATTCAGAGGCTGGGAATCAGACGGGGGGAATCAAAGGCGGGGAATCAGAGCTGGTGAATCAGAGGCAGGGAATCAGAGTTGGGGATTCAGAGGCGGGGAATCAGATATGGGGAAACAGAGGCGGGGAATCAGAGGCGGGCAAACAGAGGCAGGGAATTAGATATGGGGAATCAGAAGTGGGGAATCAGAGGTGGTGAATCAGAGATAGGGAATCACAGGCGGGGAATTAGAGGCAGGGAATAGAACGCAGGGAATCAGAGGCAGGGAATCAGAGCTGGGGAATCAGAGGCGGGGAATCATAGTTGGGAATCAGAGGTGGTGAATCAGATATGGGGAAACAGAGGCGGGGAATCAGAGGCGGGGAAACAGAGGCGGGGAATCAGACATGGGGAATCAGATGCGGGGAATCAGAGTCGGGGAATCAGAGCTGGGGAATCAGAGGCGGGGAATCAGAGTTGGGGCACAAGAGGTGGGGAATTAGATATGGGGAAACAGAGGCGGGGAATCAGAGGCGGGGAATCAGAGGCGCGGAAACAGAGGTGGGGAATCAGATATGGGGAATCAGAGGTGGGGAATAAGAGGCCAGGAATCAGAAGGCATGAATCAGAGGCCGGGAATCAGAGGTGGGGAATCAGAGGCCGGGAATCAGAGATGGGGAATCAGAGGTGGTGAATCAGAGATGGGGAATCAGAGGAAGGGACTCAGAGGCGGGGAATCAGATGCGGGGAATCAGAGGCTGGGAATTAGAGGGGGGGAAACAGAGGCGGGGAATAAGATATGGGGAATCAGAGGTGGGGAATCAGGGGCGGGGAATCAGTGGCAGGGAATCAGAGGCAGGGAATCAGAGGCGGGGAATCAGAGATAGGGAATCAGAGGTGGGGAATCAGAGGCGGGGAAACAGAGGCGGGGAGTCAGATATGGGGAATCAGAGGCGGGGAATCAGAGGCGGGGAAACAGAGGCGGTGAATCAGATATGGGGAATCAGAGGTGGCGAATCAGAGGTAGAGAATCGGAGATGGGGAAGCAGAGGTGGGGAATCAGATGTGATGAATTAGAGATGGGGAATCAGAGGCGGGGTATCAGAGGCGGCCAATCAGAGGCGGGGAAACAGAGGCTGGGAATCAGATATGGGGAATCAGAGGTGGGGAATCAGGGGCGGGGAATCAGTGGCAGGGAATCCGAGGCCGGGAATCAAAGGCGGGGAATCAGAGCTGGGGAATCAGAGGCGGGGAATCAGAGTTGGGGAATCAGAGATGGGGAATCAGAGTTGGGGATTCAGAGGTGGTGAATCAGAGAAGGGGAATCAGAGGCAGGGAATCAGATGCGGGGAATCAGAGGCGGGGAAACAGAGCTGGGGAATCAGAGGCGGGGAATCAGAGTTGGGGAATCAGAGGCGTGGAATTAGATATGGGGAAACAGAGGCGGGGAATCAGAGGCGGGGAAACAGAGGCGGGGTATCAGATATGGGGAATCAGAGGTAGGGATTCAGAGGCAGGGAATGAGATGTGCAGAATCAGAGATGGGGAATCAGAGGCGGGGAATGAGATATGGGGAATCAGAGGCGGGTAATCAGAGGCGGGGATACAGAGGCGGGGAATCAGATAAGGGTAATCAGAGGTGGGGCATCAGAGGTTGTGAATCACAGATGGGGAATCAGAGGTGGGGAATCAGAGGCAGGGAATCAGACGCGGGGAATCAGAGGCGGGGATTCAGAGCCGGGGAATCAGAGGCGGGGAATCAGAGTTGGGGAATCAGAGGCGGGGAATCAGATATGGGGAATCAGAGGCAGGGAATCAGAGGCGGGAAAACAGAGGCGGGGAATCAGATATGGGGAATCAGAGGTGGGGAATCAGGGGCAGGGAATCAGTGGCAGGGAATCAGACGCGGGAATCAGAGGCGGGGAATCAGAGGCAGGGAATCAGACACGGGGAATCAGAGGCGTGGAATCAGAGATGGGGAATAAGAGGCGGGGAATCAGAGGCAGGGAATCGGATGCCGGGAATCAGAGGCGGGATATCAGAGCTGGGGAATCAGAGGCGGGGAATCAGAGTTGGGGAATCAGAGGCGGGGAAGCAGATATGGAGAAATAGAGGCGGGGAATCAGATATGGGGAATCAGAGGCGGGGAATCAGATATGGGGAATCAGAGGCTGAGAATTAGAGGGGGGGAAACAGAGGCGGGGAATAAGATATGGGGAATCAGAGGTGGGGAATCAGGGGTGGGGAATCAGTGGCAGGGAATCAGAGGCAGGGAATCAGAGGCGGGGAATCAGAGGCAGGGAATCGGACACAGGGAATCAGAGGTGGGGAATCAGAGATGTGGAATCAGAGGCGGGGAATCAGAGGCAGGGAATCAGACGCGGGGAATCAGAGGCGGGGAATCAGAGCTGGGGAATCAGAGGTGTGGAATCAGAGTCGGGGAATCAGAGGCAGGGAATCGGATGTGCGGAATCAGAGATGGGGAATCAGAGGTGGGGAATCAGAGGCGGTGAATAAGAGATGGGGAATCCGAGGCGGGGAATCAGAGGCAGGAAATCAGACACGGGGATTCAGAGGCTGGGAATCAGACGGGGGGAATCAAAGGCGGGGAATCAGAGCTGGTGAATCGGAGGCAGGGAATCAGAGTTGGGGATTCAGAGGCGGGGAATCAGATATGGGGAAACAGAGGCGGGGAATCAGAGGCGGGCAAACAGAGGCAGGGAATTAGATATGGGGAATCAGAAGTGGGGAATCAGAGGTGGTGAATCAGAGATAGGGAATCACAGGCGGGGAATTAGAGGCAGGGAATAGAACGCAGGGAATCAGAGGCAGGGAATCAGAGCTGGGGAATCAGAGGCGGGGAATCATAGTTGGGAATCAGAGGTGGGGAATCAGATATGGGGAAACAGAGGCGGGGAATCAGAGGCGGGGAAACAGAGGCGGGGAATCAGACATGGGGAATCAGATGCGGGGAATCAGAGTCGGGGAATCAGAGCTGGGGAATCAGAGGCGGGGAATCAGAGTTGGGGCACAAGAGGTGGGGAATTAGATATGGGGAAACAGAGGCGGGGAATCAGAGGCGGGGAATCAGAGGCGCGGAAACAGAGGTGGGGAATCAGATATGGGGAATCAGAGGTGGTGAATAAGAGGCCAGGAATCAGAAGGCATGAATCAGAGGCCGGGAATCAGAGGTGGGGAATCAGAGGCCGGGAATCAGAGATGGGGAATCAGAGGTGGTGAATCAGAGATGGGGAATCAGAGGAAGGGACTCAGAGGCGGGGAATCAGATGCGGGGAATCAGTGGCGGGGAATCAGAGCTCAGGAATCAGAGTCGGGGAATCAGAGATGGCGAATCAGAGGCGGGGAATCAGAGATAGGGAATCAGAGGTGGGGAATCAGAGGCGGGGAAACAGAGGCGGGGAGTCAGATATGGGGAATCAGAGGCGGGGAATCAGAGGCGGGGAAACAGAGGCGGTGAATCAGATATGGGGAATCAGAGGTGGCGAATCAGAGGTAGAGAATCAGAGATGGGGAAGCAGAGGTGGGGAATCAGATGTGATGAATTAGAGATGGGGAATCAGAGGCGGGGTATCAGAGGCGGCCAATCAGAGGCGGGGAAACAGAGGCTGAGAATCAGATATGGGGAATCAGAGGTGGGGAATCAGGGGCGGGGAATCAGTGGCAGGGAATCAGAGGCCGGGAATCAAAGGCGGGGAATCAGAGCTGGGGAATCAGAGGCGGGGAATCAGAGTTGGTGATTCAGAGGCGGGGAATCAGATATGGGGAAACAGAGGCGGGGAATCAGAGGCGGGCAAACAGAGGCGGGGAATTAGATATGGGGAATCAGAGGTGGGGAATCAGAGGTGGTGAATCAGAGATGGGGAATCACAGGCGGGGAATCAGAGGCAGGGAATAGAACGCGGGGAATCAGAGCCAGGGAATCAGAGCTGGGGAATCAGAGGCAGGGAATCAGAATCAGAAGCGGGGAATTAGAGGCCGGGAATCAGAGGCCGGGAATCAGATGCTGGGAATAAGAGGCCGGGAATCAGAGGTGGGGAATCAGAGTCCGGGAATCAGAGATGGGGATTCAGAGGCGGGGAATGAGAAATGGAGAATCAGAGGCGGGGAATCAGAGGCGGGGAAACAGAGGTGGGGAATCAGATATGGGGAATCAGAGGTGGCGAATCACAGGCGGTGAATCAGAGATGGGGAAACAGAGGCGGGGAATCAGAGGCGGGGAAACAGAGGTGGGGAATCACATATGGGGAATCAGAGGCGGGGAAACAGAGGCAGGGAATCAGATATGGGGAATCAGAGGCGGGGAATCAGAGGTGGGGAATCATAGGCAGGGAATCGGATGTGCGGAATCAGAGATGGGGAATCAGAGGCCGGGAATCAGAGGTAGTGAATCAGAGATGGGGAATCAGAGGCGGTGAATCAGAGGCAGGGAATCAGACGCGGGGAATCAGAGGTGGGCAATCAGAGGCGGGGAATCAGATATGGGGAATCAGAGGCGGGGAATCAGAGGTGGGCAATCAGAGCCGGTGAATCAGATATGGGGAATCAGAGGCGGGAAATCAGAGGCGGGGAAACAGAGGCGGGGATTCAGATATGGGGAATCAGAGGTGGGGAATCAGAGGTTGTGAATCAGAGATGGGGAATCAAGGCGGGGAATCAGAGGCAGGGAATCAGACGCGGGGAATCAGAGGCGGGGATTCAGAGCTGGGGAATCAGAGGCGGGGAATCAGAGTTGGGGAATCAGAGGCAGGGAATCAGATATGGGGAATCAGAGGCGGGGAATCAGAGGCGGGGAAACAGAGGCGGGGAATCAGAGGTGGGGAATCAGGGGCAGGGAATCAGTGGCAGGGAATCAGAGGTGGGGAATCAGAGGCGGGGAATCAGAGGCAGGGAATCAGACACGGGGAATCAGAGGCGGGGAATCAGAGATGGGGAATCAGAGGCGGGGAATCAGAGGCAGGGAATCGGACGCCGGGAATCAGAGGCGGGGAATCAGAGCTGGGGAATCAGAGGCGGGGAATCAGAGTTGGGGAATCAGAGGCGGGGAATCAGATATGGGGATATAGAGGCGGGGAATCAGATATGGGGAATCAGAGGTATGGAATCAGAGGTTGGGAATCAGAGGCAGGGAATCAGAGGCGGGGAAACAGAGGCGGGGAATCAGATATGGGGAATCAGAGGTGGCGAATCAAAGGCGGTGAAACAGAGATGGGGAATCAGGGCAGGGAATCAGAGGCAGGGAATCAGAGCTGGGGAAACAGAGGCGGGGAATCAGATATGGGGAATCAGAGGTGGGGAATCATGTGCGGGGAATCAGTGGCAGGGAATCAGAGGTGGGGAATCATGTGCGGGGAATCAGTGGCAGGGAATCAGAGCTGGGGAATCAGAGGTGGGGAATCAGAGCTGGGGAAACAGAGGCGGGGAATCAGATATGGGGAATCAGAGGTGGGGAATCAAGGTCGGGGAATCAGTGGCAGGGAATCAGAGGCCGGGAATAAAAGGCGGGGAATCAGAGCTGGGGATTCAGAGGCGGGGAATCAGAGTTGGGGAATCAGAGGAAGGGAATCAGATATGGGGAAACAGATGCCGGGATTCAGAGGCAGGGAAACAGAGGCGGGGAATCAGATATGGGGAATCAGAGGTGGGGAAATTCTTTTCTTTTTTTTTCTTTGGCTTGGCTTCGCGGACGAAGATTTATGGAGGGGGTAAAAAGTCCACGTCAGCTGCAGGCTCGTTTGTGGCTGACCAGTCCGATGCGGGACAGGCAGACACGATTGCAGCGGTTGCAAGGGAAAATTGGTTGGTTGGGGTTGGGTGTTGGGTTTTTCCTCCTTTGCCTTTTGTCAGTGAGGTGGGCTCTGCGGTCTTCTTCAAAGGAGGCTGCTGCCCGCCAAACTGTGAGGCGCCAAGATGCACGGTTTGAGGCGTTATCAGCCCACTGGCGGTGGTCAATGTGGCAGGCACCAAGAGATTTCTTTAGGCAGTCCTTGTACCTTTTCTTTGGTGCACCTCTGTCACGGTGGCCAGTGGAGAGCTCGCCATATAATACGATCTTGGGAAGGCGATGGTCCTCCATTCTGGAGACGTGACCCATCCAGCGCAGCTGGATCTTCAGCAGCGTGGACTCGATGCTGTCGACCTCTGCCATCTCGAGTACCTCGACGTTAGGGGTGTGAGCGCTCCAATGGATGTTGAGGATGGAGCGGAGACAACGCTGGTGGAAGCGTTCTAGAAATAGAGGTTGCGAATCAGAGGCGGGGAATCAGAGGCGGGGAATCAGAGGCAGGGAATCGGATGTGCGGAATCAGAGATGGGGAATCAGAGGTGGGGATTCAGAGGTGGTGAATCAGAGAAGGGGAATCAGAGGCTGGGAATCAGAGGCAGGGAATCAGACGCAGGGAATCAGAGGCGGGGAATCATAGCTGGCGAATTAGAGGAGGGGAATCAGAGTTGGGGAATCAGAGGCGGGGAATCAGATATGGGGAAACAGAGGCGGGGAATCAGAGGCGGGGAAACAGAGGCGGGGAATCAGATATGGGGAATCAGAGGTGGGGAATCAGGGGCAGGGAATCAGTGGCAGGGAATCAGACGCGGGGAATCAGAGGCGGGGAATCAGAGGCAGGGAATCAGACACGGGGAATCAGAGGCGGTGTATCAGAGATGGGGAATCAGAGGCGGGGAATCAGAGGCAGGGAATCAGATGCCGGAAATCAGAGGCGGGAAATCAGAGCTGGGGAATCAGAGGCGGGGAATCAGAGTTGGGGAATCAGAGGCGGCGAAGCAGATATGGGGAAATAGAGGCGGGGAATCAGATATGGGGAATCAGAGGCGTGGAATCAGATATGGGGAATCAGAGGCTGGGAATCAGAGGGGGGAAACAGAGGCGGGGAATAAGATATGGGGAATCAGAGGTGGGGAATCAGGGGCGGGTAATCAGTGGCAGGGAATCAGAGGCGGGGAATCAGAGGCGGGGATTCAGAGGCAGGGAATCGGACAGGGGGAATCAGAGGCGGGGAATCGGAGCTGGGGAATCAGAGGTGGGGAATCAGAGTCGGTGAATCAGAGGCAGGGAATCGGATGTGCGGAATCAGAGATGGGGAATCAGAGGCGGTGAATCAGAGGCAGGGAATCAGAGTTGGTGATTCAGAGGCGGGGAATCAGATATGGGGAAACAGAGGCGGGGAATCAGAGGCGGGCAAACAGAGGCGGGGAATTAGATATGGGGAATCAGAGGTGGGGAATCAGAGGTGGTGAATCAGAGATGGGGAATCACAGGCGGGGAATCAGAGGCAGGGAATAGAACGCGGGGAATCAGAGCCAGGGAATCAGAGCTGGGGAATCAGAGGCGGGGAATCAGATGTGGGGAAACAGAGGCGGGGAATCAGAGGCGGGGAAACAGAGGCGGGGAATCAGACATGGGGAATCGGATGCGGGGAATCAGAGGTGGGGAATCAGAGCTGGGGAATCAGAGGCGGGGAATCAGAGTTGGGGCATCAGAGGTGGGGAATTAGATATGGGGAAACAGAGGCGGGGAATCAGAGGCAGGGAAAAAGAGGCGGGGAATCAGATATGGGGAATCAGAGGTGGGGAATCAGAGGCAGGGAATCAGATGTGCGGAATCAGAGATGGGGAATCAGAGGCAGGGAATCAGAATCAGAAGCGGGGAATTAGAGGCCGGGAATCAGATGCTGGGAATAAGAGGCCGGGAATCAGAGGTGGGGAATCAGAGTCCGGGAATCAGAGATGGGGATTCAGAGGCGGGGAATGAGAAATGGAGAATCAGAGGCGGGGAATCAGAGGCGGGGAAACAGAGGTGGGGAATCAGATATGGGGAATCAGAGGTGGCGAATCACAGGCGGTGAATCAGAGATGGGGAAACAGAGGTGGGGAATCACATATGGGGAATCAGAGGCGGGGAAACAGAGGCAGGGAATCAGATATGGGGAATCAGAGTCGGGGAATCAGAGGTGGGGAATCATAGGCAGGGAATCGGATGTGCGGAATCAGAGATGGGGAATCAGAGGCCGGGAATCAGAGGTAGTGAATCAGAGATGGGGAATCAGAGGCGGTGAATCAGAGGCAGGGAATCAGACGCGGGGAATCAGAGGTGGGCAATCAGAGGCGGGGAATCAGATATGGGGAATCAGAGGCGGGGAATCAGAGGTGGGCAATCAGAGCCGGGGAATCAGATATGGGGAATCAGAGGCGGGGAATCAGAGGTGGGGAAACAGAGGCGGGGATTCAGATATGTAGAATCAGAGGTGGGGAATCAGAGGTTGTGAATCAGAGATGGGGAATCAAGGCGGGGAATCAGAGGCAGGGAATCAGACGCGGGGAATCAGAGGCGGGGATTCAGAGCTGGGGAATCAGAGGCGGGGAATCAGAGTTGGGGAATCAGAGGCAGGGAATCAGATATGGGGAATCAGAGGCGGGGAATCAGAGGCGGGGAAACAGAGGCGGGGAATCAGAGGTAGGGAATCAGGGGCAGGGAATCAGTGGCAGGGAATCAGAGGTGGGGAATCAGAGGCGGGGAATCAGAGGCAGGGAATCAGACACGGGGAATCAGAGGCGGGGAATCAGAGGCGGGGAAACAGAGGCGGGGAATCAGACATGGGGAATCGGATGCGGGGAATCAGAGGTGGGGAATCAGAGCTGGGGAATCAGAGGCGGGGAATCAGAGTTGGGGCATCAGAGGTGGGGAATTAGATATGGGGAAACAGAGGCGGGGAATCAGAGGCAGGGAAAAAGAGGCGGGGAATCAGATATGGGGAATCAGAGGTGGGGAATCAGAGGCAGGGAATCAGATGTGCGGAATCAGAGATGGGGAATCAGAGGCAGGGAATCAGAATCAGAAGCGGGGAATTAGAGGCCGGGAATCAGATGCTGGGAATAAGAGGCCGGGAATCAGAGGTGGGGAATCAGAGTCCGGGAATCAGAGATGGGGATTCAGAGGCGGGGAATGAGAAATGGAGAATCAGAGGCGGGGAATCAGAGGCGGGGAAACAGAGGTGGGGAATCAGATATGGGGAATCAGAGGTGGCGAATCACAGGCGGTGAATCAGAGATGGGGAAACAGAGGCGGGGAATCAGAGGCGGGGAAACAGAGGTGGGGAATCACATATGGGGAATCAGAGGCGGGGAAACAGAGGCAAGGAATCAGATATGGGGAATCAGAGGCGGGGAATCAGAGGTGGGGAATCATAGGCAGGCAATCGGATGTGCGGAATCAGAGATGGGGAATCAGAGGCCGGGAATCAGAGGTAGTGAATCAGAGATGGGGAATCAGAGGCGGTGAATCAGAGGCAGGGAATCAGACGCGGGGAATCAGAGGTGGGCAATCAGAGGCGGGGAATCAGATATGGGGAATCAGAGGCGGGGAATCAGAGGTGGGCAATCAGAGCCGGTGAATCAGATATGGGGAATCAGAGGCGGGGAATCAGAGGCGGGGAAACAGAGGCGTGGATTCAGATATGGGGAATCAGAGGTGGGGAATCAGAGGTTGTGAATCAGAGATGGGGAATCAAGGCGGGGAATCAGAGGCAGGGAATCAGATGCGGGGAATCAGAGGCGGGGATTCAGAGCTGGGGAATCAGAGGCGGGGAATCAGAGTTGGGGAATCAGAGGCAGGGAATCAGAGGCGGGGAATCAGAGGCGGGGAAACAGAGGCGGGGAATCAGAGGTGGGGAATCAGGGGCAGGGAATCAGTGGCAGGGAATCAGAGGTGGGGAATCAGAGGCGGGGAATCAGAGGCAGGGAATCAGACACGGGGAATCAGAGGCGGGGAATCAGAGATGGGGAATCAGAGGCGGGGAATCAGAGGCAGGGAATCGGACGCCGGGAATCAGAGGCGGGGAATCAGAGCTGGTGAATCAGAGGCGGGGAATCAGAGTTGGGGAATCAGAGGCGGGGAATCAGATATGGGGAAATAGAGGCGGGGAATCAGATATGGGGAATCAGAGGTATGGAATCAGAGGTTGGGAATCAGAGGCAGGGAATCAGAGGCGGGGAAACAGAGGCGGGGAATCAGATATGGGGAATCAGAGGTGGCGAATCAAAGGCGGTGAAACAGAGATGGGGAATCAGGGCAGGGAATCAGAGGCAGGGAATCAGAGCTGGGGAAACAGAGGCGGGGAATCAGATATGGGGAATCAGAGGTGGGTAATCATGTGCGGGGAATCAGTGGCAGGGAATCAGAGCTGGGGAATCAGAGGTGGGGAATCAGAGCTGGGGAAACAGAGGCGGGGAATCAGATATGGGGAATCAGAGGTGGGGAATCAAGGTCGGGGAATCAGTGGCAGGGAATCAGAGGCCGGGAATAAAAGGAGGGGAATCAGAGCTGGGGATTCAGAGGCGGGGAATCAGAGTTGGGGAATCAGAGGAAGGGAATCAGATATGGGGAAACAGATGCCGGGATTCAGAGGCAGGGAAACAGAGGCGGGGACTCATATATGGGGAATCAGAGGTGGGGAAATAGAGGTTGCGAATCAGAGGCGGGGAATCAGAGGCGGGGAATCAGAGGCAGGGAATCGGATGTGCGGAATCAGAGATGGGGAATCAGAGGTGGGGATTCAGAGGTGGTGAATCAGAGAAGGGGAATCAGAGGCTGGGAATCAGAGGCAGGGAATCAGACGCAGGGAATCAGAGGCGGGGAATCATAGCTGGCGAATTAGAGGAGGGGAATCAGAGTTGGGGAATCAGAGGCGGGGAATCAGATATGGGGAAACAGAGGCGGGGAATCAGAGGCGGGGAAACAGAGGCGGGGAATCAGATATGGGGAATCAGAGGTGGGGAATAAGGGGCAGGGAATCAGTGGCAGGGAATCAGACGCGGGGAATCAGAGGCGGGGAATCAGAGGCAGGGAATCAGACACGGGGAATCAGAGGCGGTGTATCAGAGATGGGGAATCAGAGGCGGGGAATCAGAGGCAGGGAATCGGATGCCGGAAATCAGAGGCGGGAAATCAGAGCTGGGGAATCAGAGGCGGGGAATCAGAGTTGGGGAATCAGAGGCGGCGAAGCAGATATGGGGAAATAGAGGCGGGGAATCAGATATGGGGAATCAGAGGCGTGGAATCAGATATGGGGAATCAGAGGCTGGGAATCAGAGGGGGGAAACAGAGGCGGGGAATAAGATATGGGGAATCAGAGGTGGGGAATCAGGGGCGGGTAATCAGTGGCAGGGAATCAGAGGCTGGGAATCAGAGGCAGGGATTCAGAGGCAGGGAATCAGACAGGGGGAATCAGAGGCCGGGAATCGGAGCTGGGGAATCAGAGGTGGGGAATCAGAGTCGGTGAATCAGAGGCAGGGAATCAGAGTTGGTGATTCAGAGGCGGGGAATCAGATATGGGGAAACAGAGGCGGGGAATCAGAGGCGTGCAAACAGAGGCGGGGAATTAGATATGGGGAATCAGAGGTGGGGAATCAGAGGTGGTGAATCAGAGATGGGGAATCACAGGCGGGGAATCAGAGGCAGGGAATAGAACGCGGGGAATCAGAGCAAGGGAATCAGAGCTGGGGAATCAGAGGCGGGGAATCAGATATGGGGAAACAGAGGCGGGGAATCAGAGGCGGGGAAACAGAGGCGGGGAATCAGACATGGGGAATCGGATGCGGGGAATCAGAGGTGGGGAATCAGAGCTGGGGAATCAGAGGCGGGGAATCAGAGTTGGGGCATCAGAGGTGGGGAATTAGATATGGGGAAACAGAGGCGGGGAATCAGAGGCAGGGAAAAAGAGGCGGGGAATCAGATATGGGGAATCAGAGGTGGGGAATCAGAGGCAGGGAATCAGATGTGCGGAATCAGAGATGGGGAATCAGAGGCAGGGAATCAGAATCAGAAGCGGGGAATTAGAGGCCGGGAATCAGATGCTGGGAATAAGAGGCCGGGAATCAGAGGTGGGGAATCAGAGTCCGGGAATCAGAGATGGGGATTCAGAGGCGGGGAATGAGAAATGGAGAATCAGAGGCGGGGAATCAGAGGCGGGGAAACAGAGGTGGGGAAACAGATATGGGGAATCAGAGGTGGCGAATCACAGGCGGTGAATCAGAGATGGGGAAACAGAGGCGGGGAATCAGAGGCGGGGAAACAGAGGTGGGGAATCATAGGCAGGGAATCGGATGTGCGGTATCAGAGATGGGGAATCAGAGGCCGGGAATCAGAGGTAGTGAATCAGAGATGGGGAATCAGAGGCGGTGAATCAGAGGCAGGGAATCAGACGCGGGGAATCAGAGGTGGGCAATCAGAGGCGGGGAATCAGATATGGGGAATCAGAGTCGGGGAATCAGAGGTGGGGAATCATAGGCAGGGAATCGGATGTGCGGAATCAGAGATGGGGAATCAGAGGCCGGGAATCAGAGGTAGTGAATCAGAGATGGGGAATCAGAGGCGGTGAATCAGAGGCAGGGAATCAGACGCGGGGAATCAGAGGTGGGCAATCAGAGGCGGGGAATCAGATATGGGGAATCAGAGGCGGGGAATCAGAGGTGGGCAATCAGAGCCGGGGAATCAGATATGGGGAATCAGAGGCGGGGAATCAGAGGCGGGGAAACAGAGGCGGGGATTCAGATATGGGGAATCAGAGGTGGGGAATCAGAGGTTGTGAATCAGAGATGGGGAATCAAGGCGGGGAATCAGAGGCAGGGAATCAGACGCGGGGAATCAGAGGCGGGGATTCAGAGCTGGGGAATCAGAGGCGGGG
Source organism: Narcine bancroftii (assembly GCF_036971445.1). Taxonomy (NCBI): domain Eukaryota; kingdom Metazoa; phylum Chordata; class Chondrichthyes; order Torpediniformes; family Narcinidae; genus Narcine; species Narcine bancroftii. Next base: position 104,512,431 of record NC_091474.1, on the reverse strand, counting down.
AATCAGAGTTGGGGAATCAGAGGCAGGGAATCAGATATGGGGAATCAGAGGCGGGGAATCATAGGCGGGGAAACAGAGGCGGGGAATCAGAGGTAGGGAATCAGGGGCAGGGAATCAGTGGCAGGGAATCAGAGGTGGGGAATCAGAGGCGGGGAATCAGAGGCAGGGAATCAGACACGGGGAATCAGAGGCGGGGAATCAGAGATGGGGAATCAGAGGCAGGGAATCAGAGGCAGGGAATCGGACGCCGGGAATCAGAGGCGGGGAATCAGGGCTGGGGAATCAGAGGCGGGGAATCAGAGTTGGGGAATCAGAGGCGGGGAATCAGATATGGGGAAATAGAGGCGGGGAATCAGATATGGGGAATCAGAGGTGTGGAATCAGAGGTTGGGAATCAGAGGAAGGGAATCAGAGGCGGGGAAACAGAGGCGGGGAATCAGATTATGGGGAATCAGAGGTGGCGAATCAAAGGCGGTGAAACACAGATGGGGAATCAGGGCAGGGAATCAGAGGCAGGGAATCAGAGCTGGGGAAACAGAGGAGGGGAATCAGATATGGGGAATCAGAGGTGGGGAATCATGGGCGGGGAATCAGTGGCAGGGAATCAGAGCTGGGGAATCAGAGGTGGGGAATCAGAGCTGGGGAAACAGAGGCGGGGAATCAGATATGGGGAATCAGAGGTGGGGAATCAAGGTCGGGGAATCAGTGGCAGGGAATCAGAGGCCGGGAATAAAAGGCGGGGAATCAGAGCTGGGGATTCAGAGGCGGGGAATCAGAGTTGGGGAATCAGAGGAAGGGAATCAGATATGGGGAAACAGATGCCGGGATTCAGAGGCAGGGAAACAGAGGCGGGGAATCAGATATGGGGAATCAGAGGTGGGGAAATAGAGGTTGCGAATCAGAGGCGGGGAATCAGAGGCGGGGAATCAGAGGCAGGGAATCGGATGTGCGGAAACAGAGATGGGGAATCAGAGGTGGGGATTCAGAGGTGGTTAATCAGAGAAGGGGAATCAGAGGCTGGGAATCAGAGGCAGGGAATCAGACGCAGGGAATCAGAGGCGGGGAATCATAGCTGGCGAATCAGAGGCGGGGAATCAGAGGCGGGGAATCAGAGGCAGGTAATCGGATGTGCGGAATCAGAGATGGGGAATCAGAGGTGGGGATTCAGAGGTGGTGAATCAGAAAAGGGGAATCAGAGGCTGGGAATCAGAGGCAGGGAATCAGACGCAGGGAATCAGAGGCGGGGAATCATAGCTGGCGAATTAGAGGAGGGGAATCAGAGTTGGGGAATCAGAGGCGGGGAATCAGATATGGGGAAACAGAGGCGGGGTATCAGAGGCGGGGAAACAGAGGCGGGGAATAAGATATGGGGAATCAGAGGTGGGGAATCAGGGGCAGGGAATCAGTGGCAGGGAATCAGACGCGGGGAATCAGAGGCGGGGAATCAGAGGCAGGGAATCAGACACGGGGAATCAGAGGCGGTGTATCAGAGATGGGGAATCAGAGGCGGGGAATCAGAGGCAGGGAATCGGATGCCGGAAATCAGAGGCGGGAAATCAGAGCTGGGGAATCAGAGGCGGGGAATCAGAGTTGGGGAATCAGAGGCGGCGAAGCAGATATGGGGAAATAGAGGCGGGGAATCAGATATGGGGAATCAGAGGCGTGGAATCAGATATGGGGAATCAGTGGCTGGGAATCAGAGGGGGGAAACAGAGGCGGGGAATAAGATATGGGGAATCAGAGGTGGGGAATCAGGGGCGGGTAATCAGTGGCAGGGAATCAGAGGCGGGGAATCAGAGGCGGGGATTCAGAGGCAGGGAATCAGACAGGGGGAATCAGAGGCGGGGAATCGGAGCTGGGGAATCAGAGGTGGGGAATCAGAGTCGGTGAATCAGAGGCAGGGAATCGGATGTGCGGAATCAGAGATGGGGAATCAGAGGCTGGGAATCAGAGGCAGGGAATCAGACGCAGGGAATCAGAGGCGGGGAATCATAGCTGGCGAATTAGAGGAGGGGAATCAGAGTTGGGGAATCAGAGGCGGGGAATCAGATATGGGGAAACAGAGGCGGGGTATCAGAGGCGGGGAAACAGAGGCGGGGAATAAGATATGGGGAATCAGAGGTGGGGAATCAGGGGCAGGGAATCAGTGGCAGGGAATCAGACGCGGGGAATCAGAGGCGGGGAATCAGAGGCAGGGAATCAGACACGGGGAATCAGAGGCGGTGTATCAGAGATGGGGAATCAGAGGCGGGGAATCAGAGGCAGGGAATCGGATGCCGGAAATCAGAGGCGGGAAATCAGAGCTGGGGAATCAGAGGCGGGGAATCAGAGTTGGGGAATCAGAGGCGGCGAAGCAGATATGGGGAAATAGAGGCGGGGAATCAGATATGGGGAATCAGAGGCGTGGAATCAGATATGGGGAATCAGTGGCTGGGAATCAGAGGGGGGAAACAGAGGCGGGGAATAAGATATGGGGAATCAGAGGTGGGGAATCAGGGGCGGGTAATCAGTGGCAGGGAATCAGAGGCGGGGAATCAGAGGCGGGGATTCAGAGGCAGGGAATCAGACAGGGGGAATCAGAGGCGGGGAATCGGAGCTGGGGAATCAGAGGTGGGGAATCAGAGTCGGTGAATCAGAGGCAGGGAATCGGATGTGCGGAATCAGAGATGGGGAATCAGAGGCGGTGAATCAGAGGCAGGGAATCAGAGTTGGTGATTCAGAGGCGGGGAATCAGATATGGGGAAACAGAGGCGGGGAATCAGAGGCGGGCAAACAGAGGCGGGGAATTAGATATGGGGAATCAGAGGTGGGGAATCAGAGGTGGTGAATCAGAGATGGGGAATCACAGGCGGGGAATCAGAGGCAGGGAATAGAACGCGGGGAATCAGAGCCAGGGAATCAGAGCTGGGGAATCAGAGGCAGGGAATCAGAATCAGAAGCGGGGAATTAGAGGCCGGGAATCAGAGGCCGGGAATCAGATGCTGGGAATAAGAGGCCGGGAATCAGAGGTGGGGAATCAGAGTCCGGGAATCAGAGATGGGGATTCAGAGGCGGGGAATGAGAAATGGAGAATCAGAGGCGGGGAATCAGAGGCGGGGAAACAGAGGTGGGGAATCACATATGGGGAATCAGAGGTGGCGAATCACAGGCGGTGAATCAGAGATGGGGAAACAGAGGCGGGGAATCAGAGGCGGGGAAACAGAGGTGGGGAATCACATATGGGGAATCAGAGGCGGGGAAACAGAGGCAGGGAATCAGATATGGGGAATCAGAGGCGGGGAATCAGAGGTGGGGAATCATAGGCAGGGAATCGGATGTGCGGAATCAGAGATGGGGAATCAGAGGCCGGGAATCAGAGGTAGTGAATCAGAGATGGGGAATCAGAGGCGGTGAATCAGAGGCAGGGAATCAGACGCGGGGAATCAGAGGTGGGCAATCAGAGGCGGGGAATCAGATATGGGGAATCAGAGGCGGGGAATCAGAGGTGGGCAATCAGAGCCGGTGAATCAGATATGGGGAATCAGAGGCGGGGAATCAGAGGCGGGGAAACAGAGGCGGGGATTCAGATATGGGGAATCAGAGGTGGGGAATCAGAGGTTGTGAATCAGAGATGGGGAATCAAGGCGGGGAATCAGAGGCAGGGAATCAGACGCGGGGAATCAGAGGCGGGGATTCAGAGCTGGGGAATCAGAGGCGGGGAATCAGAGTTGGGGAATCAGAGGCAGGGAATCAGATATGGGGAATCAGAGGCGGGGAATCAGAGGCGGGGAAACAGAGGCGGGGAATCAGAGGTGGGGAATCAGGGGCAGGGAATCAGTGGCAGGGAATCAGACGCGGGAATCAGAGGCGGGGAATCAGAGGCAGGGAATCAGACACGGGGAATCAGAGGCGTGGAATCAGAGATGGGGAATCAGAGGCGGGGAATCAGAGGCAGGGAATCGGATGCCGGGAATCAGAGGCGGGAAATCAGAGCTGGGGAATCAGAGGCGGGGAATCAGAGTTGGGGAATCAGAGGCGGGGAAGCAGATATGGAGAAATAGAGGCGGGGAATCAGATATGGGGAATCAGAGGCGGGGAATCAGATATGGGGAATCAGAGGCTGGGAATTAGAGGGGGGGAAACAGAGGCGGGGAATAAGATATGGGGAATCAGAGGTGGGGAATCAGGGGCGGGGAATCAGTGGCAGGAAATCAGAGGCAGGGAATCAGAGGCGGGGAATCAGAGGCAGGGAATCGGACACAGGGAATCAGAGGTGGGGAATCAGAGATGGGGAATCAGAGGCGGGGAATCAGAGGCAGGGAATCAGACGCGGGGAATCAGAGGCGGGGAATCAGAGCTGGGGAATCAGAGGTGTGGAATCAGAGTCGGGGAATCAGAGGCAGGGAATCGGATGTGCGGAATCAGAGATGGGGAATCAGAGGCGGGGAATCAGAGGCGGGGAATCAGAGCTGGGGAATCAGAGGTGTGGAATCAGAGTCGGGGAATCAGAGGCAGGGAATCAGAGGCGGGGAATCAGATATGGGGAAACAGAGGCGGGGAATCAGAGGCGGGGAAACAGAGGCGGGGAATCAGACATGGGGAATCGGATGCGGGGAATCAGAGGTGGGGAATCAGAGCTGGGGAATCAGAGGCGGGGAATCAGAGTTGGGGCATCAGAGGTGGGGAATTAGATATGGGGAAACAGAGGCGGGGAATCAGAGGCAGGGAAAAAGAGGCGGGGAATCAGATATGGGGAATCAGAGGTGGGGAATCAGAGGCAGGGAATCAGATGTGCGGAATCAGAGATGGGGAATCAGAGGCAGGGAATCAGAATCAGAAGCGGGGAATTAGAGGCCGGGAATCAGATGCTGGGAATAAGAGGCCGGGAATCAGAGGTGGGGAATCAGAGTCCGGGAATCAGAGATGGGGATTCAGAGGCGGGGAATGAGAAATGGAGAATCAGAGGCGGGGAATCAGAGGCGGAGAAACAGAGGTGGGGAAACAGATATGGGGAATCAGAGGTGGCGAATCACAGGCGGTGAATCAGAGATGGGGAAACAGAGGCGGGGAATCAGAGGCGGGGAAACAGAGGTGGGGAATCATAGGCAGGGAATCGGATGTGCGGTATCAGAGATGGGGAATCAGAGGCCGGGAATCAGAGGTAGTGAATCAGAGATGGGGAATCAGAGGCGGTGAATCAGAGGCAGGGAATCAGACGAGGGGAATCAGAGGTGGGCAATCAGAGGCGGGGAATCAGATATGGGGAATCATGGTCGGGGAATCAGAGGTGGGGAATCATAGGCAGGGAATCGGATGTGCGGAATCAGAGATGGGGAATCAGAGGCCGGGAATCAGAGGTAGTGAATCAGAGATGGGGAATCAGAGGCGGTGAATCAGAGGCAGGGAATCAGACGCGGGGAATCAGAGGTGGGCAATCAGAGGCGGGGAATCAGATATGGGGAATCAGAGGCGGGGAATCAGAGGTGGGCAATCAGAGCCGGGGAATCAGATATGGGGAATCAGAGGCGGGGAATCAGAGGCGGGGAAACAGAGGCGGGGATTCAGATATGGGGAATCAGAGGTGGGGAATCAGAGGTTGTGAATCAGAGATGGGGAATCAAGGCGGGGAATCAGAGGCAGGGAATCAGACGCGGGGAATCAGAGGCGGGGATTCAGAGCTGGGGAATCAGAGGCGGGGAATCAGAGTTGGGGAATCAGAGGCAGGGAATCAGATATGGGGAATCAGAGGCGGGGAATCATAGGCGGGGAAACAGAGGCGGGGAATCAGAGGTAGGGAATCAGGGGCAGGGAATCAGTGGCAGGGAATCAGAGGTGGGGAATCAGAGGCGGGGAATCAGAGGCAGGGAATCAGACACGGGGAATCAGAGGCGGGGAATCAGAGATGGGGAATCAGAGGCAGGGAATCAGAGGCAGGGAATCGGACGCCGGGAATCAGAGGCGGGGAATCAGAGCTGGGGAATCAGAGGCGGGGAATCAGAGTTGGGGAATCAGAGGCGGGGAATCAGATATGGGGAAATAGAGGCGGGGAATCAGATATGGGGAATCAGAGATGTGGAATCAGAGGTTGGGAATCAGAGGAAGGGAATCAGAGGCGGGGAAACAGAGGCGGGGAATCAGATATGGGGAATCAGAGGTGGCGAATCAAAGGCAGTGAAACACAGATGGGGAATCAGGGCAGGGAATCAGAGGCAGGGAATCAGAGCTGGGGAAACAGAGGCGGGGAATCAGATATGGGGAATCAGAGGTGGGGAATCATGGGCGGGGAATCAGTGGCAGGGAATCAGAGCTGGGGAATCAGAGGTGGGGAATCAGAGCTGGGGAAACAGAGGCGGGGAATCAGATATGGGGAATCAGAGGTGGGGAATCAAGGTCGGGGAATCAGTGGCAGGGAATCAGAGGCCGGGAATAAAAGGCGGGGAATCAGAGCTGGGGATTCAGAGGCGGGGAATCAGAGTTGGGGAATCAGAGGAAGGGAATCAGATATGGGGAAACAGATGCCGGGATTCAGAGGCAGGGAAACAGAGGCGGGGAATCAGATATGGGGAATCAGAGGTGGGGAAATAGAGGTTGCGAATCAGAGGCGGGGAATCAGAGGCGGGGAATCAGAGGCAGGGAATCGGATGTGCGGAAACAGAGATGGGGAATCAGAGGTGGGGATTCAGAGGTGGTTAATCAGAGAAGGGGAATCAGAGGCTGGGAATCAGAGGCAGGGAATCAGACGCAGGGAATCAGAGGCGGGGAATCATAGCTGGCGAATCAGAGGCGGGGAATCAGAGGCGGGGAATCAGAGGCAGGGAATCGGATGTGCGGAATCAGAGATGGGGAATCAGAGGTGGGGATTCAGAGGTGGTGAATCAGAGAAGGGGAATCAGAGGCTGGGAATCAGAGGCAGGGAATCTGACGCAGGGTATCAGAGGCGGGGAATCATAGCTGGCGAATTAGAGGAGGGGAATAAGAGTTGGGGAATCAGAGGCGGGGAATCAGATATGGGGAAACAGAGGCGGGGTATCAGAGGCGGGGAAACAGAGGCGGGGAATCAGATATGGGGAATCAGAGGTGGGGAATCAGGGGCAGGGAATCAGTGGCAGGGAATCAGACGCGGGGAATCAGAGGCGGGGAATCAGAGGCAGGGAATCAGACACGGGGAATCAGAGGCGGTGTATCAGAGATGGGGAATCAGAGGCGGGGAATCAGAGGCAGGGAATCGGATGCCGGAAATCAGAGGCGGGAAATCAGAGCTGGGGAATCAGAGGCGGGGAATCAGAGTTGGGGAATCAGAGGCGGCGAAGCAGATATGGGGAAATAGAGGCGGGGAATCAGATATGGGGAATCAGAGGCGTGGAATCAGATATGGGGAATCAGAGGCTGGGAATCAGAGGGGGGAAACAGAGGCGGGGAATAAGATATGGGGAATCAGAGGTGGGGAATCAGGGGCGGGTAATCAGTGGCAGGGAATCAGAGGCGGGGAATCAGAGGCGGGGATTCAGAGGCAGGGAATCAGACAGGGGGAATCAGAGGCGGGGAATCGGAGCTGGGGAATCAGAGGTGGGGAATCAGAGTCGGTGAATCAGAGGCAGGGAATCGGATGTGCGGAATCAGAGATGGGGAATCAGAGGCGGTGAATCAGAGGCAGGGAATCAGAGTTGGTGATTCAGAGGCGGGGAATCAGATATGGGGAAACAGAGGCGGGGAATCAGAGGCGGGCAAACAGAGGCGGGGAATTAGATATGGGGAATCAGAGGTGGGGAATCAGAGGTGGTGAATCAGAGATGGGGAATCACAGGCGGGGAATCAGAGGCAGGGAATAGAACGCGGGGAATCAGAGCCAGGGAATCAGAGCTGGGGAATCAGAGGCAGGGAATCAGAATCAGAAGCGGGGAATTAGAGGCCGGGAATCAGAGGCCGGGAATCAGATGCTGGGAATAAGAGGCCGGGAATCAGAGGTGGGGAATCAGAGTCCGGGAATCAGTGATGGGGATTCAGAGGCGGGGAATGAGAAATGGAGAATCAGAGGCGGGGAATCAGAGGCGGGGAAACAGAGGTGGGGAATCAGATATGGGGAATCAGAGGTGGCGAATCACAGGCGGTGAATCAGAGATGGGGAAACAGAGGCGGGGAATCAGAGGCGGGGAAACAGAGGTGGGGAATCACATATGGGGAATCAGAGGCGGGGAAACAGAGGCAGGGAATCAGATATGGGGAATCAGAGGCGGGGAATCAGAGGTGGGGAATCATAGGCAGGGAATCGGATGTGCGGAATCAGAGATGGGGAATCAGAGGCCGGGAATCAGAGGTAGTGAATCAGAGATGGGGAATCAGAGGCGGTGAATCAGAGGCAGGGAATCAGACGCGGGGAATCAGAGGTGGGCAATCAGAGGCGGGGAATCAGATATGGGGAATCAGAGGCGGGGAATCAGAGGTGGGCAATCAGAGCCGGTGAATCAGATATGGGGAATCAGAGGCGGGGAATCAGAGGCGGGGAAACAGAGGCGGGGATTCAGATATGGGGAATCAGAGGTGGGGAATCAGAGGTTGTGAATCAGAGATGGGGAATCAAGGCGGGGAATCAGAGGCAGGGAATCAGACGCGGGGAATCAGAGGCGGGGATTCAGAGCTGGGGAATCAGAGGCGGGGAATCAGAGTTGGGGAATCAGAGGCAGGGAATCAGATATGGGGAATCAGAGGCGGGGAATCAGAGGCGGGGAAACAGAGGCGGGGAATCAGAGGTGGGGAATCAGGGGCAGGGAATCAGTGGCAGGGAATCAGACGCGGGAATCAGAGGCGGGGAATCAGAGGCAGGGAATCAGACACGGGGAATCAGAGGCGTGGAATCAGAGATGGGGAATCAGAGGCGGGGAATCAGAGGCAGGGAATCGGATGCCGGGAATCAGAGGCGGGAAATCAGAGCTGGGGAATCAGAGGCGGGGAATCAGAGTTGGGGAATCAGAGGCGGGGAAGCAGATATGGAGAAATAGAGGCGGGGAATCAGATATGGGGAATCAGAGGCGGGGAATCAGATATGGGGAATCAGAGGCTGGGAATTAGAGGGGGGGAAACAGAGGCGGGGAATAAGATATGGGGAATCAGAGGTGGGGAATCAGGGGCGGGGAATCAGTGGCAGGAAATCAGAGGCAGGGAATCAGAGGCGGGGAATCAGAGGCAGGGAATCGGACACAGGGAATCAGAGGTGGGGAATCAGAGATGGGGAATCAGAGGCGGGGAATCAGAGGCAGGGAATCAGACGCGGGGAATCAGAGGCGGGGAATCAGAGCTGGGGAATCAGAGGTGTGGAATCAGAGTCGGGGAATCAGAGGCAGGGAATCGGATGTGCGGAATCAGAGATGGGGAATCAGTGGTGGGGAATCAGAGGCGGTGAATAAGAGATGGGGAATCAGAGGCGGGGAATCAGAGGCAGGAAATCAGACACGGGGATTCAGAGGCTGGGAATCAGACGGGGGGAATCAAAGGCGGGGAATCAGAGCTGGTGAATCAGAGGCAGGGAATCAGAGTTGGGGATTCAGAGGCGGGGAATCAGATATGGGGAAACAGAGGCGGGGAATCAGATATGGGGAATCAGAGGCGGGGAATCAGAGGCGGGGAAACAGAGGCGGGGATTCAGATATGGGGAATCAGAGGTGGGGAATCAGAGGTTGTGAATCAGAGATGGGGAATCAAGGCGGGGAATCAGAGGCAGGGAATCAGACGCGGGGAATCAGAGGCGGGGATTCAGAGCTGGGGAATCAGAGGCGGGGAATCAGAGTTGGGGAATCAGAGGCAGGGAATCAGATATGGGGAATCAGAGGCGGGGAATCATAGGCGGGGAAACAGAGGCGGGGAATCAGAGGTAGGGAATCAGGGGCAGGGAATCAGTGGCAGGGAATCAGAGGTGGGGAATCAGAGGCGGGGAATCAGAGGCAGGGAATCAGACACGGGGAATCAGAGGCGGGGAATCAGAGATGGGGAATCAGAGGCAGGGAATCAGAGGCAGGGAATCGGACGCCGGGAATCAGAGGCGGGGAATCAGAGCTGGGGAATCAGAGGCGGGGAATCAGAGTTGGGGAATCAGAGGCGGGGAATCAGATATGGGGAAATAGAGGCGGGGAATCAGATATGGGGAATCAGAGATGTGGAATCAGAGGTTGGGAATCAGAGGAAGGGAATCAGAGGCGGGGAAACAGAGGCGGGGAATCAGATATGGGGAATCAGAGGTGGCGAATCAAAGGCAGTGAAACACAGATGGGGAATCAGGGCAGGGAATCAGAGGCAGGGAATCAGAGCTGGGGAAACAGAGGCGGGGAATCAGATATGGGGAATCAGAGGTGGGGAATCATGGGCGGGGAATCAGTGGCAGGGAATCAGAGCTGGGGAATCAGAGGTGGGGAATCAGAGCTGGGGAAACAGAGGCGGGGAATCAGATATGGGGAATCAGAGGTGGGGAATCAAGGTCGGGGAATCAGTGGCAGGGAATCAGAGGCCGGGAATAAAAGGCGGGGAATCAGAGCTGGGGATTCAGAGGCGGGGAATCAGAGTTGGGGAATCAGAGGAAGGGAATCAGATATGGGGAAACAGATGCCGGGATTCAGAGGCAGGGAAACAGAGGCGGGGAATCAGATATGGGGAATCAGAGGTGGGGAAATAGAGGTTGCGAATCAGAGGCGGGGAATCAGAGGCGGGGAATCAGAGGCAGGGAATCGGATGTGCGGAAACAGAGATGGGGAATCAGAGGTGGGGATTCAGAGGTGGTTAATCAGAGAAGGGGAATCAGAGGCTGGGAATCAGAGGCAGGGAATCAGACGCAGGGAATCAGAGGCGGGGAATCATAGCTGGCGAATCAGAGGCGGGGAATCAGAGGCGGGGAATCAGAGGCAGGGAATCGGATGTGCGGAATCAGAGATGGGGAATCAGAGGTGGGGATTCAGAGGTGGTGAATCAGAGAAGGGGAATCAGAGGCTGGGAATCAGAGGCAGGGAATCAGACGCAGGGTATCAGAGGCGGGGAATCATAGCTGGCGAATTAGAGGAGGGGAATCAGAGTTGGGGAATCAGAGGCGGGGAATCAGATATGGGGAAACAGAGGCGGGGTATCAGAGGCGGGGAAACAGAGGCGGGGAATCAGATATGGGGAATCAGAGGTGGGGAATCAGGGGCAGGGAATCAGTGGCAGGGAATCAGACGCGGGGAATCAGAGGCGGGGAATCAGAGGCAGGGAATCAGACACGGGGAATCAGAGGCGGTGTATCAGAGATGGGGAATCAGAGGCGGGGAATCAGAGGCAGGGAATCGGATGCCGGAAATCAGAGGCGGGAAATCAGAGCTGGGGAATCAGAGGCGGGGAATCAGAGTTGGGGAATCAGAGGCGGCGAAGCAGATATGGGGAAATAGAGGCGGGGAATCAGATATGGGGAATCAGAGGCGTGGAATCAGATATGGGGAATCAGAGGCTGGGAATCAGAGGGGGGAAACAGAGGCGGGGAATAAGATATGGGGAATCAGAGGTGGGGAATCAGGGGCGGGTAATCAGTGGCAGGGAATCAGAGGCGGGGAATCAGAGGCGGGGATTCAGAGGCAGGGAATCAGACAGGGGGAATCAGAGGCGGGGAATCGGAGCTGGGGAATCAGAGGTGGGGAATCAGAGTCGGTGAATCAGAGGCAGGGAATCGGATGTGCGGAATCAGAGATGGGGAATCAGAGGCGGTGAATCAGAGGCAGGGAATCAGAGTTGGTGATTCAGAGGCGGGGAATCAGATATGGGGAAACAGAGGCGGGGAATCAGAGGCGGGCAAACAGAGGCGGGGAATTAGATATGGGGAATCAGAGGTGGGGAATCAGAGGTGGTGAATCAGAGATGGGGAATCACAGGCGGGGAATCAGAGGCAGGGAATAGAACGCGGGGAATCAGAGCCAGGGAATCAGAGCTGGGGAATCAGAGGCAGGGAATCAGAATCAGAAGCGGGGAATTAGAGGCCGGGAATCAGAGGCCGGGAATCAGATGCTGGGAATAAGAGGCCGGGAATCAGAGGTGGGGAATCAGAGTCCGGGAATCAGAGATGGGGATTCAGAGGCGGGGAATGAGAAATGGAGAATCAGAGGCGGGGAATCAGAGGCGGGGAAACAGAGGTGGGGAATCAGATATGGGGAATCAGAGGTGGCGAATCACAGGCGGTGAATCAGAGATGGGGAAACAGAGGCGGGGAATCAGAGGCGGGGAAACAGAGGTGGGGAATCACATATGGGGAATCAGAGGCGGGGAAACAGAGGCAGGGAATCAGATATGGGGAATCAGAGGCGGGGAATCAGAGGTGGGGAATCATAGGCAGGGAATCGGATGTGCGGAATCAGAGATGGGGAATCAGAGGCCGGGAATCAGATGTAGTGAATCAGAGATGGGGAATCAGAGGCGGTGAATCAGAGGCAGGGAATCAGACGCGGGGAATCAGAGGTGGGCAATCAGAGGCGGGGAATCAGATATGGGGAATCAGAGGCGGGGAATCAGAGGTGGGCAATCAGAGCCGGTGAATCAGATATGGGGAATCAGAGGCGGGGAATCAGAGGCGGGGAAACAGAGGCGGGGATTCAGATATGGGGAATCAGAGGTGGGGAATCAGAGGTTGTGAATCAGAGATGGGGAATCAAGGCGGGGAATCAGAGGCAGGGAATCAGACGCGGGGAATCAGAGGCGGGGATTCAGAGCTGGGGAATCAGAGGCGGGGAATCAGAGTTGGGGAATCAGAGGCAGGGAATCAGATATGGGGAATCAGAGGCGGGGAATCAGAGGCGGGGAAACAGAGGCGGGGAATCAGAGGTGGGGAATCAGGGGCAGGGAATCAGTGGCAGGGAATCAGACGCGGGAATCAGAGGCGGGGAATCAGAGGCAGGGAATCAGACACGGGGAATCAGAGGCGTGGAATCAGAGATGGGGAATCAGAGGCGGGGAATCAGAGGCAGGGAATCGGATGCCGGGAATCAGAGGCGGGAAATCAGAGCTGGGGAATCAGAGGCGGGGAATCAGAGTTGGGGAATCAGAGGCGGGGAAGCAGATATGGAGAAATAGAGGCGGGGAATCAGATATGGGGAATCAGAGGCGGGGAATCAGATATGGGGAATCAGAGGCTGGGAATTAGAGGGGGGGAAACAGAGGCGGGGAATAAGATATGGGGAATCAGAGGTGGGGAATCAGGGGCGGGGAATCAGTGGCAGGAAATCAGAGGCAGGGAATCAGAGGCGGGGAATCAGAGGCAGGGAATCGGACACAGGGAATCAGAGGTGGGGAATCAGAGATGGGGAATCAGAGGCGGGGAATCAGAGGCAGGGAATCAGACGCGGGGAATCAGAGGCGGGGAATCAGAGCTGGGGAATCAGAGGTGTGGAATCAGAGTCGGGGAATCAGAGGCAGGGAATCGGATGTGCGGAATCAGAGATGGGGAATCAGTGGTGGGGAATCAGAGGCGGTGAATAAGAGATGGGGAATCAGAGGCGGGGAATCAGAGGCAGGAAATCAGACACGGGGATTCAGAGGCTGGGAATCAGACGGGGGGAATCAAAGGCGGGGAATCAGAGCTGGTGAATCAGAGGCAGGGAATCAGAGTTGGGGATTCAGAGGCGGGGAATCAGATATGGGGAAACAGAGGCGGGGAATCAGAGGCGGGCAAACAGAGGCAGGGAATTAGATATGGGGAATCAGAAGTGGGGAATCAGAGGTGGTGAATCAGAGATAGGGAATCACAGGCGGGGAATTAGAGGCAGGGAATAGAACGCAGGGAATCAGAGGCAGGGAATCAGAGCTGGGGAATCAGAGGCGGGGAATCATAGTTGGGAATCAGAGGTGGGGAATCAGATATGGGGAAACAGAGGCGGGGAATCAGAGGCGGGGAAACAGAGGCGGGGAATCAGACATGGGGAATCAGATGCGGGGAATCAGAGTCGGGGAATCAGAGCTGGGGAATCAGAGGCGGGGAATCAGAGTTGGGGCACAAGAGGTGGGGAATTAGATATGGGGAAACAGAGGCGGGGAATCAGAGGCGGGGAATCAGAGGCGCGGAAACAGAGGTGGGGAATCAGATATGGGGAATCAGAGGTGGGGAATAAGAGGCCAGGAATCAGAAGGCATGAATCAGAGGCCGGGAATCAGAGGTGGGGAATCAGAGGCCGGGAATCAGAGATGGGGAATCAGAGGTGGTGAATCAGAGATGGGGAATCAGAGGAAGGGACTCAGAGGCGGGGAATCAGATGCGGGGAATCAGTGGCGGGGAATCAGAGCTCAGGAATCAGAGTCGGGGAATCAGAGATGGCGAATCAGAGGCGGGGAATCAGAGATAGGGAATCAGAGGTGGGGAATCAGAGGCGGGGAAACAGAGGCGGGGAGTCAGATATGGGGAATCAGAGGCGGGGAATCAGAGGCGGGGAAACAGAGGCGGTGAATCAGATATGGGGAATCAGAGGTGGCGAATCAGAGGTAGAGAATCAGAGATGGGGAAGCAGAGGTGGGGAATCAGATGTGATGAATTAGAGATGGGGAATCAGAGGCGGGGTATCAGAGGCGGCCAATCAGAGGCGGGGAAACAGAGGCTGGGAATCAGATATGGGGAATCAGAGGTGGGGAATCAGGGGCGGGGAATCAGTGGCAGGGAATCAGAGGCCGGGAATCAAAGGCGGGGAATCAGAGCTGGGGAATCAGAGGCGGGGAATCAGAGTTGGGGAATCAGAGATGGGGAATCAGAGTTGGGGATTCAGAGGTGGTGAATCAGAGAAGGGGAATCAGAGGCAGGGAATCAGATGCGGGGAATCAGAGGCGGGGAAACAGAGCTGGGGAATCAGAGGCGGGGAATCAGAGTTGGGGAATCAGAGGCGTGGAATTAGATATGGGGAAACAGAGGCGGGGAATCAGAGGCGGGGAAACAGAGGCGGGGTATCAGATATGGGGAATCAGAGGTAGGGATTCAGAGGCAGGGAATGAGATGTGCAGAATCAGAGATGGGGAATCAGAGGCGGGGAATGAGATATGGGGAATCAGAGGCGGGTAATCAGAGGCGGGGATACAGAGGCGGGGAATCAGATAAGGGTAATCAGAGGTGGGGCATCAGAGGTTGTGAATCACAGATGGGGAATCAGAGGTGGGGAATCAGAGGCAGGGAATCAGACGCGGGGAATCAGAGGCGGGGATTCAGAGCTGGGGAATCAGAGGCGGGGAATCAGAGTTGGGGAATCAGAGGCGGGGAATCAGATATGGGGAATCAGAGGCAGGGAATCAGAGGCGGGAAAACAGAGGCGGGGAATCAGATATGGGGAATCAGAGGTGGGGAATCAGGGGCAGGGAATCAGTGGCAGGGAATCAGACGCGGGAATCAGAGGCGGGGAATCAGAGGCAGGGAATCAGACACGGGGAATCAGAGGCGTGGAATCAGAGATGGGGAATCAGAGGCGGGGAATCAGAGGCAGGGAATCGGATGCCGGGAATCAGAGGCGGGAATCAGAGCTGGGGAATCAGAGGCGGGGATTCAGAGTTGGGGAATCAGAGGCGGGGAAGCAGATATGGAGAAATAGAGGCGGGGAATCAGATATGGGGAATCAGAGGCGGGGAATCAGATATGGGGAATCAGAGGCTGGGAATTAGAGGGGGGGAAACAGAGGCGGGGAATAAGATATGTGGAATCAGAGGTGGGGAATCAGGGGCGGGGAATCAGTGGCAGGGAATCAGAGGCAGGGAATCAGAGGCGGGGAATCAGAGGCAGGGAATCGGACACAGGGAATCAGAGGTGGGGAATCAGAGATGGTGAATCAGAGATGGGGAATCAGAGGAAGGGACTCAGAGGCGGGGAATCAGATGCAAGGAATCAGTGGCGGGGAATCAGAGCTCAGGAATCAGAGTCGGGGAATCAGAGATGGCGAATCAGAGGCGGGGAATCAGAGATAGGGAATCAGAGGTGGGGAATCAGAGGCGGGGAAACAGAGGCGGGGAGTCAGATATGGGGAATCAGAGGCGGGGAATCAGAGGCGGGGAAACAGAGGCGGTGAATCAGATATGGGGAATCAGAGGTGGCGAATCAGAGGTAGAGAATCAGAGATGGGGAAGCAGAGGTGGGGAATCAGATGTGATGAATTAGAGATGGGGAATCAGAGGCGGGGTATCAGAGGCGGCCAATCAGAGGCGGGGAAACAGAGGCTGGGAATCAGATATGGGGAATCAGAGGTGGGGAATCAGGGGCGTGGAATCAGTGGCAGGGAATCAGAGGCCGGGAATCAAAGGCGGGGAATCAGAGATGGGGAATCAGAGGCGGGGAATCAGAGTTGGGGAATCAGAGATGGGGAATCAGAGTTGGGGATTCAGAGGTGGTGAATCAGAGAAGGGGAATCAGAGGCAGGGAATCAGATGCGGGGAATCAGAGGCGGGGAAACAGAGCTGGGGAATCAGAGGCGGGGAATCAGAGTTGGGGAATCAGAGGCGTGGAATTAGATATGGGGAAACAGAGGCGGGGAATCAGAGGCGGGGAAACAGAGGCGGGGTATCAGATATGGGGAATCAGAGGTAGGGATTCAGAGGCAGGGAATGAGATGTGCAGAATCAGAGATGGGGAATCAGAGGCGGGGAATGAGATATGGGGAATCAGAGGCGGGTAATCAGAGGCGGGGATACAGAGGCGGGGAATCAGATAAGGGTAATCAGAGGTGGGGCATCAGAGGTTGTGAATCACAGATGGGGAATCAGAGGTGGGGAATCAGAGGCAGGGAATCAGACGCGGGGAATCAGAGGCGGGGATTCAGAGCTGGGGAATCAGAGGCGGGGAATCAGAGTTGGGGAATCAGAGGCGGGGAATCAGATATGGGGAATCAGAGGCAGGGAATCAGAGGCGGGAAAACAGAGGCGGGGAATCAGATATGGGGAATCAGAGGTGGGGAATCAGGGGCAGGGAATCAGTGGCAGGGAATCAGACGCGGGAATCAGAGGCGGGGAATCAGAGGCAGGGAATCAGACACGGGGAATCAGAGGCGTGGAATCAGAGATGGGGAATCAGAGGCGGGGAATCAGAGGCAGGGAATCGGATGCCGGGAATCAGAGGCGGGAATCAGAGCTGGGGAATCAGAGGCGGGGAATCAGAGTTGGGGAATCAGAGGCGGGGAAGCAGATATGGAGAAATAGAGGCGGGGAATCAGATATGGGGAATCAGAGGCGGGGAATCAGATATGGGGAATCAGAGGCTGGGAATTAGAGGGGGGGAAACAGAGGCGGGGAATAAGATATGGGGAATCAGAGGTGGGGAATCAGGGGCGGGGAATCAGTGGCAGGGAATCAGAGGCAGGGAATCAGAGGCGGGGAATCAGAGGCAGGGAATCGGACACAGGGAATCAGAGGTGGGGAATCAGAGATGGGGAATCAGAGGCGCGGAATCAGAGGCAGGGAATCAGACGCGGGGAATCAGAGGCGGGGAATCAGAGCTGGGGAATCAGAGGTGTGGAATCAGAGTCGGGGAATCAGAGGCAGGGAATCGGATGTGCGGAATCAGAGATGGGGAATCAGAGGTGGGGAATCAGAGGCGGTGAATAAGAGATGGGGAATCAGAGGCGGGGAATCAGAGGCAGGAAATCAGACACGGGGATTCAGAGGCTGGGAATCAGACGGGGGGAATCAAAGGCGGGGAATCAGAGCTGGTGAATCAGAGGCAGGGAATCAGAGTTGGGGATTCAGAGGCGGGGAATCAGATATGGGGAAACAGAGGCGGGGAATCAGAGGCGGGCAAACAGAGGCAGGGAATTAGATATGGGGAATCAGAAGTGGGGAATCAGAGGTGGTGAATCAGAGATAGGGAATCACAGGCGGGGAATTAGAGGCAGGGAATAGAACGCAGGGAATCAGAGGCAGGGAATCAGAGCTGGGGAATCAGAGGCGGGGAATCATAGTTGGGAATCAGAGGTGGGGAATCAGATATGGGGAAACAGAGGCGGGGAATCAGAGGCGGGGAAACAGAGGCGGGGAATCAGACATGGGGAATCAGATGCGGGGAATCAGAGTCGGGGAATCAGAGCTGGGGAATCAGAGGCGGGGAATCAGAGTTGGGGCACAAGAGGTGGGGAATTAGATATGGGGAAACAGAGGCGGGGAATCAGAGGCGGGGAATCAGAGGCGCGGAAACAGAGGTGGGGAATCAGATATGGGGAATCAGAGGTGGGGAATAAGAGGCCAGGAATCAGAAGGCATGAATCAGAGGCCGGGAATCAGAGGTGGGGAATCAGAGGCCGGGAATCAGAGATGGGGAATCAGAGGTGGTGAATCAGAGATGGGGAATCAGAGGAAGGGACTCAGAGGCGGGGAATCAGATGCGGGGAATCAGAGGCTGGGAATTAGAGGGGGGGAAACAGAGGCGGGGAATAAGATATGGGGAATCAGAGGTGGGGAATCAGGGGCGGGGAATCAGTGGCAGGGAATCAGAGGCAGGGAATCAGAGGCGGGGAATCAGAGATAGGGAATCAGAGGTGGGGAATCAGAGGCGGGGAAACAGAGGCGGGGAGTCAGATATGGGGAATCAGAGGCGGGGAATCAGAGGCGGGGAAACAGAGGCGGTGAATCAGATATGGGGAATCAGAGGTGGCGAATCAGAGGTAGAGAATCAGAGATGGGGAAGCAGAGGTGGGGAATCAGATGTGATGAATTAGAGATGGGGAATCAGAGGCGGGGTATCAGAGGCGGCCAATCAGAGGCGGGGAAACAGAGGCTGGGAATCAGATATGGGGAATCAGAGGTGGGGAATCAGGGGCGGGGAATCAGTGGCAGGGAATCCGAGGCCGGGAATCAAAGGCGGGGAATCAGAGCTGGGGAATCAGAGGCGGGGAATCAGAGTTGGGGAATCAGAGATGGGGAATCAGAGTTGGGGATTCAGAGGTGGTGAATCAGAGAAGGGGAATCAGAGGCAGGGAATCAGATGCGGGGAATCAGAGGCGGGGAAACAGAGCTGGGGAATCAGAGGCGGGGAATCAGAGTTGGGGAATCAGAGGCGTGGAATTAGATATGGGGAAACAGAGGCGGGGAATCAGAGGCGGGGAAACAGAGGCGGGGTATCAGATATGGGGAATCAGAGGTAGGGATTCAGAGGCAGGGAATGAGATGTGCAGAATCAGAGATGGGGAATCAGAGGCGGGGAATGAGATATGGGGAATCAGAGGCGGGTAATCAGAGGCGGGGATACAGAGGCGGGGAATCAGATAAGGGTAATCAGAGGTGGGGCATCAGAGGTTGTGAATCACAGATGGGGAATCAGAGGTGGGGAATCAGAGGCAGGGAATCAGACGCGGGGAATCAGAGGCGGGGATTCAGAGCCGGGGAATCAGAGGCGGGGAATCAGAGTTGGGGAATCAGAGGCGGGGAATCAGATATGGGGAATCAGAGGCAGGGAATCAGAGGCGGGAAAACAGAGGCGGGGAATCAGATATGGGGAATCAGAGGTGGGGAATCAGGGGCAGGGAATCAGTGGCAGGGAATCAGATGCGGGAATCAGAGGCGGGGAATCAGAGGCAGGGAATCAGACACGGGGAATCAGAGGCGTGGAATCAGAGATGGGGAATAAGAGGCGGGGAATCAGAGGCAGGGAATCGGATGCCGGGAATCAGAGGCGGGAAATCAGAGCTGGGGAATCAGAGGCGGGGAATCAGAGTTGGGAAATCAGAGGCGGGGAAGCAGATATGGAGAAATAGAGGCGGGGAATCAGATATGGGGAATCAGAGGCGGGGAATCAGATATGGGGAATCAGAGGCTGAGAATTAGAGGGGGGGAAACAGAGGCGGGGAATAAGATATGGGGAATCAGAGGTGGGGAATCAGGGGCGGGGAATCAGTGGCAGGGAATCAGAGGCAGGGAATCAGAGGCGGGGAATCAGAGGCAGGGAATCGGACACAGGGAATCAGAGGTGGGGAATCAGAGATGTGGAATCAGAGGCGGGGAATCAGAGGCAGGGAATCAGACGCGGGGAATCAGAGGCGGGGAATCAGAGCTGGGGAATCAGAGGTGTGGAATCAGAGTCGGGGAATCAGAGGCAGGGAATCGGATGTGCGGAATCAGAGATGGGGAATCAGAGGTGGGGAATCAGAGGCGGTGAATAAGAGATGGGGAATCAGAGGCGGGGAATCAGAGGCAGGAAATCAGACACGGGGATTCAGAGGCTGGGAATCAGACGGGGGGAATCAAAGGCGGGGAATCAGAGCTGGTGAATCAGAGGCAGGGAATCAGAGTTGGGGATTCAGAGGCGGGGAATCAGATATGGGGAAACAGAGGCGGGGAATCAGAGGCGGGCAAACAGAGGCAGGGAATTAGATATGGGGAATCAGAAGTGGGGAATCAGAGGTGGTGAATCAGAGATAGGGAATCACAGGCGGGGAATTAGAGGCAGGGAATAGAACGCAGGGAATCAGAGGCAGGGAATCAGAGCTGGGGAATCAGAGGCGGGGAATCATAGTTGGGAATCAGAGGTGGGGAATCAGATATGGGGAAACAGAGGCGGGGAATCAGAGGCGGGGAAACAGAGGCGGGGAATCAGACATGGGGAATCAGATGCGGGGAATCAGAGTCGGGGAATCAGAGCTGGGGAATCAGAGGCGGGGAATCAGAGTTGGGGCACAAGAGGTGGGGAATTAGATATGGGGAAACAGAGGCGGGGAATCAGAGGCGGGGAATCAGAGGCGCGGAAACAGAGGTGGGGAATCAGATATGGGGAATCAGAGGTGGGGAATAAGAGGCCAGGAATCAGAAGGCATGAATCAGAGGCCGGGAATCAGAGGTGGGGAATCAGAGGCCGGGAATCAGAGATGGGGAATCAGAGGTGGTGAATCAGAGATGGGGAATCAGAGGAAGGGACTCAGAGGCGGGGAATCAGATGCGGGGAATCAGTGGCGGGGAATCAGAGCTCAGGAATCAGAGTCGGGGAATCAGAGATGGCGAATCAGAGGCGGGGAATCAGAGATAGGGAATCAGAGGTGGGGAATCAGAGGCGGGGAAACAGAGGCGGGGAGTCAGATATGGGGAATCAGAGGCGGGGAATCAGAGGCGGGGAAACAGAGGCGGTGAATCAGATATGGGGAATCAGAGGTGGCGAATCAGAGGTAGAGAATCAGAGATGGGGAAGCAGAGGTGGGGAATCAGATGTGATGAATTAGAGATGGGGAATCAGAGGCGGGGTATCAGAGGCGGCCAATCAGAGGCGGGGAAACAGAGGCTGGGAATCAGATATGGGGAATCAGAGGTGGGGAATCAGGGGCGGGGAATCAGTGGCAGGGAATCAGAGGCCGGGAATCAAAGGCGGGGAATCAGAGCTGGGGAATCAGAGGCGGGGAATCAGAGTTGGGGAATCAGAGATGGGGAATCAGAGTTGGGGATTCAGAGGTGGTGAATCAGAGAAGGGGAATCAGAGGCAGGGAATCAGATGCGGGGAATCAGAGGCGGGGAAACAGAGCTGGGGAATCAGAGGCGGGGAATCAGAGTTGGGGAATCAGAGGCGTGGAATTAGATATGGGGAAACAGAGGCGGGGAATCAGAGGCGGGGAAACAGAGGCGGGGAATCAGATATGGGGAATCAGAGGTAGGGATTCAGAGGCAGGGAATGAGATGTGCAGAATCAGAGATGGGGAATCAGAGGCGGGGAATGAGATATGGGGAATCAGAGGCGGGGAATCAGAGGCGGGGAAACAGAGGCAGGGAATCGGATGTGCGGAATCAGAGATGGGGAATCAGAGGTGGGGAATCAGAGGTGGTGAATCAGAGAAGGGGATTCAGAGGCGCGGAATCAGAGGCAGGGAATCAGATATGGGGAAACAGAGGCGGAGAATCAGAGGCGGGGAAACAGAGACGGGGAATCAGATATGGGGATTCAGAGGTGGGGAATCAGAGGTTGGGAATCAGAGGCGGGGAATCAGAGTTGGGGAATCAGAGGTGGGGAATCAGATATGGGGAAACAGAGGCGGGGAATCAGAGGCGGGGAAACAGAGGCGGGGAATCAGATATGGGGAATCAGAGGTGGGGAATCAGAGGTTGGCAATCAGAGGCAGGGAATCAGAGGCGGGGAATCAGAGGCAGGGAATCAGATGTGCAGAATCAGAGATGGGGAATCAGACGCGGGGATTCAGAGGTTGTAATTCAGAGATGGGGAATCAGAGGCGGGGAATCAGAGGCGCGGAAACAGATGTGGGGAATCAGATATGGGGAATCAGAGGTGGGGAATAAGAGGCCAGGAATCAGAAGGCATGAATCAGAGGCCGGGAATCAGAGGTGGGGAATCAGAGGCCGGGAATCAGAGATGGGGAATCAGAGGTGGTGAATCAGAGATGGGGAATCAGAGGAAGGGACTCAGAGGCGGGGAATCAGATGCGGGGAATCAGTGGCGGGGAATCAGAGCTCAGGAATCAGAGTCGGGGAATCAGAGATGGCGAATCAGAGGCGGGGAATCAGAGATAGGGAATCAGAGGTGGGGAATCAGAGGCGGGGAAACAGAGGCGGGGAGTCAGATATGGGGAATCAGAGGCGGGGAATCAGAGGCGGGGATACAGAGGCGTTGAATCAGATATGGGGAATCAGAGGTGGCGAATCAGAGGTAGAGAATCAGAGATGGGGAAGCAGAGGTGGGGAATCAGATGTGATGAATTAGAGATGGGGAATCAGAGGCGGGGTATCAGAGGCGGCCAATCAGAGGCGGGGAAACAGAGGCTGGGAATCAGATATGGGGAATCAGAGGTGGGGAATCAGGGGCGGGGAATCAGTGGCAGGGAATCAGAGGCCGGGAATCAAAGGCGGGGAATCAGAGCTGGGGAATCAGAGGCGGGGAATCAGAATTGGGGAATCAGAGGAGGGGAATCAGATATGGGGAAACAGAGGCCGGGAATCAGAGGCAGGGAAACAGAGGCGGGGAATCAGATATGGGGAATCAGAGGTGGGGAATTAGAGGTTGCGAATCAGAGGCAGGGAATCAGAGGCGGGGAATCAGAGGCGGGGAATCAGAGGCAGGGAATCGGATGTGCGGATTCAGAGATGGGGAATCAGAGTTGGGGATTCAGAGGTGGTGAATCAGAGAAGGGGAATCAGAGGCGGGGAATCAGAGGCAGGGAATCAGACGCAGGGAATCAGAGGCGGGGAATCATAGCTGGCGAATTAGAGGAGGGGAATCAGAGTTGGGGAATCAGAGGCGGGGAATCAGATATGGGGAAACAGAGGCGGGGAATCAGATATGGGGATTCAGAGGTGGGGATTCAGAGGTTGGGAATCAGAGGCAGGGAATCAGAGGCGGGGAATCAGAGGCAGGGAATCAGATGCGGGGAATCAGAGGCGGGGAAACAGAGCTGGGGAATCAGAGGCGGGGAATGAGAGTTGGCGAATCAGAGGCGTGTAATTAGATATGGGGAAACAGAGGCGGAGAATCAGAGGCGGGGAAACAGAGGCGGGGAATCAGATATGGGGAATCAGAGGTGGGGATTCAGAGGCAGGGA
This sequence comes from Narcine bancroftii, assembly GCF_036971445.1. Classification (NCBI taxonomy): domain Eukaryota; kingdom Metazoa; phylum Chordata; class Chondrichthyes; order Torpediniformes; family Narcinidae; genus Narcine; species Narcine bancroftii. Next base: position 104,488,978 of record NC_091474.1, on the reverse strand, counting down.
ATCAGATGTGCAGAATCAGAGATGGGGAATCAGAGGCGGGGAATGAGATATGGGGAATCAGAGGCGGGGAATCAGAGGCGGGGATACAGAGGCGGGGAATCTGATATGGGGAATCAGAGGTGGCAAATCAAAGGCGGTGAATCAGAGATGGAGAATCAGACGCGGGGAATCAGAGGCAGGGAATAAAACACGGGGAATCAGAGGCGGGGAATCAGAGCTGGGGAATCAGAGGCGGGGAATCAGAGTTGGGGAAGCAGAGGCTGGGAATCAGAGGCGGGGAAACAGAGGCGGGGAATCAGATATGGGGAATCAGAGGTGGGGAATCAGAGGTGGGGAATTAGTGGTTGCGAATCTGAGGCAGGGAATCAGAGCCGGGGAATCAGAGGCGGGGAATCAGAGGCCGGGAATCAGATATGGGGAAACAGAGGCGGGGAATCCGAGGCGGGGAAACAGAGGCGGGGAATCAGATATGGGGAATCAGAGGTGGGGAATCAGAGGTTGGGAATCAGAGGCAGGGAATCAGAGGCTTGGAATCAGATGCAGGGAATCAGATGCGGGGAATCAGAGGCGGGGAATCAGAGCTGGGGAATCAGAGGTGGGGAATCAGATTTGGGGAATCAGAGGCGGGGACTTAGATATTGGGAAACAGAGGCGGGGAATCAGAGGCGGGGAAACAGAGGCGGGGAATCAGAGTTGGGAATCAGAGGCGGGGAATCAGACGTGGGGAATCAGAGGCAGGGAATCAGAGGCGGGGAATCAGAGGCGGGGAATCAGAGGCCGGGAATCAGATATGGGGAAACAGAGGCGGGGAATCCGAGGCGGGGAAACAGAGGCGGGGAATCAGAGGCTTGGAATCAGATGCAGGGAATCAGATGCGGGGAATCAGAGGCGGGGAATCAGAGCTGGGGAAACAGAGGCGGGGAATCAGATATGGGGAATCAGAGGTGGGGAATCAGAGGTTGGGAATCAGAGGCGGGGAATCAGAGGCAGGGAATCAGAGGTGGGGAATCAGAGGAAGGGAATCAGATGTGCGGAATCGGAGATGGGGAATCAGAGGCAGGGAATCAGAGGCGGGGAATCAGAGGCGGGGAATCAGAGGCCGGGAATCAGATATGGGGAAACAGAGGCGGGGAATCCGAGGCGGGGAAACAGAGGCGGGGAATCAGATATGGGGAATCAGAGGTGGAAAATCAGAGGTTGGGAATCAGAGGCAGGGAATCAGAGGCTTGGAATCAGATGCAGGGAATCAGATGCGGGGAATCAGAGGCGGGAAATCAGAGCTGGGGAATCAGAGGTGGGGAATCAGATTTGGGGAATCAGAGGCGGGGACTAAGATATTGGGAAACAGAGGCGGGGAATCAGAGGCGGGGAAACAGAGGCGGGGAATCAGATATGGGGAATCAGAGGTGGGGAATCAGAGGCAGGGAATCAGATGTGCGGAATCAGAGATGGGGAATCAGAGGCAGGGAATCAGAATCAGACGCAGGGAATCAGAGGCCGGAAATCAGAGGCCGGAATCAGATGCTAGGAATCAGAGGCCTGGAATCAGAGGCGGGGAATCAGAGGCAGGGAATCAGATGCGGGGAATCAAAGGCGGGGAATCAGAGCTGGGGAATCAGAGGCGGGGTATTAGGTTTGGGGAATCAGAGGCGGGGAATCAGAAATGGGGAAACAGAGGTGGGGAATCAGAGGCGGGGAAACAGATGCAGTGAATCAGATATGGGAAATCAGAGGAGGGGAATCAGAGGTGGGGAATCATAGGCAGGGAATCGAATGTGCGGAATCAGAGATGGGGAATCAGAGGCGGGGAATCAGAGGCAGGGAATCAGACGCGGGGAATCAGAGGTGGGAAATCAGAGGCGGGGAATCAGATATGGGGAATCAGAGGCGGGGAATCAGAGGCGGGGAAACAGAGGCGGGGAATCAGATAAGGGTAATCAGAGGTGGGGCATCAGAGGTTGTGAATCACAGATGGGGAATCAGAGGCGGGGAATCAGAGGCAGGGAATCAGACGCGGGGAATCAGAGGCGGAGATTCAGAGCTGGGGAATCAGAGGCGGGGAATCAGAGTTGGGGAATCAGAGGCGGGGAATCAGATATGGGGAATCAGAGGCAGGGAATCAGAGGCGGGAAAACAGAGGCGGGGAATCAGATATGGGGAATCAGAGGTGGGGAATCAGGGGCAGGGAATCAGTGGCAGGGAATCAGACGCGGGAATCAGAGGCGGGGAATCAGAGGCAGGGAATCAGACACGGGGAATTAGAGGCGTGGAATCAGAGATGGGGAATCAGAGGCGGGGAATCAGAGGCAGGGAATCGGATGCCGGGAATCAGAGGCGGGAAATCAGAGCTGGGCAATCAGAGGCGGGGAATCAGAGTTGGGGAATCAGAGGCGGGGAAGCAGATATGGAGAAATAGAGGCGGGGAATCAGATATGGGGAATCAGAGGCGGGGAATCAGATATGGGGAATCAGAGGCTGGGAATTAGAGGGGGAGAAACAGAGGCGGGGAATAAGATATGGGGAATCAGAGGTGGGGAATCAGGGGCGGGGAATCAGTGGCAGGGAATCAGAGGCAGGGAATCAGAGGCGGGGAATCAGAGGCAGGGAATCAGACACGGGGAATCAGAGGTGGGGAATCAGAGATGGGGAATCAGAGGCGGGGAATCAGAGGCAGGGAATCAGACGCGGGGAATCAGAGGCGGGGAAACAGAGGCGGGGAATCAGATATGGGGAATCAGAGGTGGGGAATCAGAGGTGGGGAATTAGTGGTTGCGAATCTGAGGCAGGGAATCAGAGCCGGGGAATCAGAGGCGGGGAATCAGAGGCCGGGAATCAGATATGGGGAAACAGAGGCGGGGAATCCGAGGCGGGGAAACAGAGGCGGGGAATCAGATATGGGGAATCAGAGGTGGGGAATCAGAGGTTGGGAATCAGAGGCAGGGAATCAGAGGCTTGGAATCAGATGCAGGGAATCAGATGCGGGGAATCAGAGGCGGGGAATCAGAGCTGGGGAATCAGAGGTGGGGAATCAGATTTGGGGAATCAGAGGCGGGGACTTAGATATTGGGAAACAGAGGCGGGGAATCAGAGGCGGGGAAACAGAGGCGGGGAATCAGAGTTGGGAATCAGAGGCGGGGAATCAGACGTGGGGAATCAGAGGCAGGGAATCAGAGGCGGGGAATCAGAGGCGGGGAATCAGAGGCCAGGAATCAGATATGGGGAAACAGAGGCGGGGAATCCGAGGCGGGGAAACAGAGGCGGGGAATCAGATATGGGGAATCAGAGGTGGGGAATCAGAGGTTGGGAATCAGAGGCAGGGAATCAGAGGCTTGGAATCAGATGCAGGGAATCAGATGCGGGGAATCAGAGGCGGGGAATCAGAGCTGGGGAAACAGAGGCGGGGAATCAGATATGGGGAATCAGAGGTGGGGAATCAGAGGTTGGGAATCAGAGGCAGGGAATCAGAGGCAGGGAATCAGAGGTGGGGAATCAGAGGAAGGGAATCAGATGTGCGGAATCGGAGATGGGGAATCAGAGGCAGGGAATCAGAGGCGGGGAATCAGAGGCGGGGAATCAGAGGCCGGGAATCAGATATGGGGAAACAGAGGCGGGGAATCCGAGGCGGGGAAACAGAGGCGGGGAATCAGATATGGGGAATCAGAGGTGGAAAATCAGAGGTTGGGAATCAGAGGCAGGGAATCAGAGGCTTGGAATCAGATGCAGGGAATCAGATGCGGGGAATCAGAGGCGGGAAATCAGAGCTGGGGAATCAGAGGTGGGGAATCAGATTTGGGGAATCAGAGGCGGGGACTAAGATATTGGGAAACAGAGGCGGGGAATCAGAGACGGGGAAACAGAGGCGGGGAATCAGATATGGGGAATCAGAGGTGGGGAATCAGAGGCAGGGAATCAGATGTGCGGAATCAGAGATGGGGAATCAGAGGCAGGGAATCAGAATCAGACGCAGGGAATCAGAGGCCGGAAATCAGAGGCCGGAATCAGATGCTAGGAATCAGAGGCCTGGAATCAGAGGCGGGGAATCAGAGGCAGGGAATCAGATGCGGGGAATCAAAGGCGGGGAATCAGAGCTGGGGAATCAGAGGCAGGGTATTAGGTTTGGGGAATCAGAGGCGGGGAATCAGAAATGGGGAAACAGAGGTGGGGAATCAGAGGCGGGGAAACAGATGCAGTGAATCAGATATGGGAAATCAGAGGCGGGGAATCAGAGGTGGGGAATCATAGGCAGGGAATCGAATGTGCGGAATCAGAGATGGGGAATCAGAGGCGGGGAATCAGAGGCAGGGAATCAGACGCGGGGAATCAGAGGTGGGAAATCAGAGGCGGGGAATCAGATATGGGGAATCAGAGGCGGGGAATCAGAGGCGGGGAAACAGAGGCGGGGAATCAGAGGCCGGGAATCAGATATGGGGAAACAGAGGCGGGGAATCCGAGGCGGGGAAACAGAGGCGGGGAATCAGATATGGGGAATCAGAGGTGGGGAATCAGAGGTTGGGAATCAGAGGCAGGGAATCAGAGGCTTTGAATCAGATGCAGGGAATCAGATGCGGGGAATCAGAGGCGGGGAATCAGAGCTGGGGAATCAGAGGTGGGGAATCAGATTTGGGGAATCAGAGGCGGGGACTTAGATATTGGGAAACAGAGGCGGGGAATCAGAGGCGGGGAAACAGAGGCGGGGAATCAGATATGGGGAATCAGAGGTGGGGAATAAGAGGCCAGGAATCAGAAGGCATGAATCAGAGGCCGGGAATCAGAGGTGGGGAATCAGAGGCCGGGAATCAGAGATGGGGAATCAGAGGTGGTGAATCAGAGATGGGGAATCAGAGGAAGGGACTCAGAGGCGGGGAATCAGTGGCAGGAAATCAGAGGCAGGGAATCAGAGGCCGGGAATCAGAGATGGGGAATCAGAGGTGGTGAATCAGAGATGGGGAATCAGAGGTGGGGAATCAGGGGCGGGGAATCAGTGGCAGGAAATCAGAGGCAGGGAATCAGAGGCGGGGAATCAGAGGCAGGGAATCGGACACAGGGAATCAGAGGTGGGGAATCAGAGATGGGGAATCAGAGGCGGGGAATCAGAGGCAGGGAATCAGACGCGGGGAATCAGAGGCGGGGAATCAGAGCTGGGGAATCAGAGGTGTGGAATCAGAGTCGGGGAATCAGAGGCAGGGAATCGGATGTGCGGAATCAGAGATGGGGAATCAGTGGTGGGGAATCAGAGGCGGTGAATAAGAGATGGGGAATCAGAGGCGGGGAATCAGAGGCAGGAAATCAGACACGGGGATTCAGAGGCTGGGAATCAGACGGGGGGAATCAAAGGCGGGGAATCAGAGCTGGTGAATCAGAGGCAGGGAATCAGAGTTGGGGATTCAGAGGCGGGGAATCAGATATGGGGAAACAGAGGCGGGGAATCAGAGGCGGGCAAACAGAGGCAGGGAATTAGATATGGGGAATCAGAAGTGGGGAATCAGAGGTGGTGAATCAGAGATAGGGAATCACAGGCGGGGAATTAGAGGCAGGGAATAGAACGCAGGGAATCAGAGGCAGGGAATCAGAGCTGGGGAATCAGAGGCGGGGAATCATAGTTGGGAATCAGAGGTGGGGAATCAGATATGGGGAAACAGAGGCGGGGAATCAGAGGCGGGGAAACAGAGGCGGGGAATCAGACATGGGGAATCAGATGCGGGGAATCAGAGTCGGGGAATCAGAGCTGGGGAATCAGAGGCGGGGAATCAGAGTTGGGGCACAAGAGGTGGGGAATTAGATATGGGGAAACAGAGGCGGGGAATCAGAGGCGGGGAATCAGAGGCGCGGAAACAGAGGTGGGGAATCAGATATGGGGAATCAGAGGTGGGGAATAAGAGGCCAGGAATCAGAAGGCATGAATCAGAGGCCGGGAATCAGAGGTGGGGAATCAGAGGCCGGGAATCAGAGATGGGGAATCAGAGGTGGTGAATCAGAGATGGGGAATCAGAGGAAGGGACTCAGAGGCGGGGAATCAGATGCGGGGAATCAGTGGCGGGGAATCAGAGCTCAGGAATCAGAGTCGGGGAATCAGAGATGGCGAATCAGAGGCGGGGAATCAGAGATAGGGAATCAGAGGTGGGGAATCAGAGGCGGGGAAACAGAGGCGGGGAGTCAGATATGGGGAATCAGAGGCGGGGAATCAGAGGCGGGGAAACAGAGGCGGTGAATCAGATATGGGGAATCAGAGGTGGCGAATCAGAGGTAGAGAATCAGAGATGGGGAAGCAGAGGTGGGGAATCAGATGTGATGAATTAGAGATGGGGAATCAGAGGCGGGGTATCAGAGGCGGCCAATCAGAGGCGGGGAAACAGAGGCTGGGAATCAGATATGGGGAATCAGAGGTGGGGAATCAGGGGCGGGGAATCAGTGGCAGGGAATCAGAGGCCGGGAATCAAAGGCGGGGAATCAGAGCTGGGGAATCAGAGGCGGGGAATCAGAGTTGGGGAATCAGAGATGGGGAATCAGAGTTGGGGATTCAGAGGTGGTGAATCAGAGAAGGGGAATCAGAGGCAGGGAATCAGATGCGGGGAATCAGAGGCGGGGAAACAGAGCTGGGGAATCAGAGGCGGGGAATCAGAGTTGGGGAATCAGAGGCGTGGAATTAGATATGGGGAAACAGAGGCGGGGAATCAGAGGCGGGGAAACAGAGGCGGGGTATCAGATATGGGGAATCAGAGGTAGGGATTCAGAGGCAGGGAATGAGATGTGCAGAATCAGAGATGGGGAATCAGAGGCGGGGAATGAGATATGGGGAATCAGAGGCGGGTAATCAGAGGCGGGGATACAGAGGCGGGGAATCAGATAAGGGTAATCAGAGGTGGGGCATCAGAGGTTGTGAATCACAGATGGGGAATCAGAGGTGGGGAATCAGAGGCAGGGAATCAGACGCGGGGAATCAGAGGCGGGGATTCAGAGCTGGGGAATCAGAGGCGGGGAATCAGAGTTGGGGAATCAGAGGCGGGGAATCAGATATGGGGAATCAGAGGCAGGGAATCAGAGGCGGGAAAACAGAGGCGGGGAATCAGATATGGGGAATCAGAGGTGGGGAATCAGGGGCAGGGAATCAGTGGCAGGGAATCAGACGCGGGAATCAGAGGCGGGGAATCAGAGGCAGGGAATCAGACACGGGGAATCAGAGGCGTGGAATCAGAGATGGGGAATCAGAGGCGGGGAATCAGAGGCAGGGAATCGGATGCCGGGAATCAGAGGCGGGAATCAGAGCTGGGGAATCAGAGGCGGGGATTCAGAGTTGGGGAATCAGAGGCGGGGAAGCAGATATGGAGAAATAGAGGCGGGGAATCAGATATGGGGAATCAGAGGCGGGGAATCAGATATGGGGAATCAGAGGCTGGGAATTAGAGGGGGGGAAACAGAGGCGGGGAATAAGATATGTGGAATCAGAGGTGGGGAATCAGGGGCGGGGAATCAGTGGCAGGGAATCAGAGGCAGGGAATCAGAGGCGGGGAATCAGAGGCAGGGAATCGGACACAGGGAATCAGAGGTGGGGAATCAGAGATGGTGAATCAGAGATGGGGAATCAGAGGAAGGGACTCAGAGGCGGGGAATCAGATGCAAGGAATCAGTGGCGGGGAATCAGAGCTCAGGAATCAGAGTCGGGGAATCAGAGATGGCGAATCAGAGGCGGGGAATCAGAGATAGGGAATCAGAGGTGGGGAATCAGAGGCGGGGAAACAGAGGCGGGGAGTCAGATATGGGGAATCAGAGGCGGGGAATCAGAGGCGGGGAAACAGAGGCGGTGAATCAGATATGGGGAATCAGAGGTGGCGAATCAGAGGTAGAGAATCAGAGATGGGGAAGCAGAGGTGGGGAATCAGATGTGATGAATTAGAGATGGGGAATCAGAGGCGGGGTATCAGAGGCGGCCAATCAGAGGCGGGGAAACAGAGGCTGGGAATCAGATATGGGGAATCAGAGGTGGGGAATCAGGGGCGTGGAATCAGTGGCAGGGAATCAGAGGCCGGGAATCAAAGGCGGGGAATCAGAGATGGGGAATCAGAGGCGGGGAATCAGAGTTGGGGAATCAGAGATGGGGAATCAGAGTTGGGGATTCAGAGGTGGTGAATCAGAGAAGGGGAATCAGAGGCAGGGAATCAGATGCGGGGAATCAGAGGCGGGGAAACAGAGCTGGGGAATCAGAGGCGGGGAATCAGAGTTGGGGAATCAGAGGCGTGGAATTAGATATGGGGAAACAGAGGCGGGGAATCAGAGGCGGGGAAACAGAGGCGGGGTATCAGATATGGGGAATCAGAGGTAGGGATTCAGAGGCAGGGAATGAGATGTGCAGAATCAGAGATGGGGAATCAGAGGCGGGGAATGAGATATGGGGAATCAGAGGCGGGTAATCAGAGGCGGGGATACAGAGGCGGGGAATCAGATAAGGGTAATCAGAGGTGGGGCATCAGAGGTTGTGAATCACAGATGGGGAATCAGAGGTGGGGAATCAGAGGCAGGGAATCAGACGCGGGGAATCAGAGGCGGGGATTCAGAGCTGGGGAATCAGAGGCGGGGAATCAGAGTTGGGGAATCAGAGGCGGGGAATCAGATATGGGGAATCAGAGGCAGGGAATCAGAGGCGGGAAAACAGAGGCGGGGAATCAGATATGGGGAATCAGAGGTGGGGAATCAGGGGCAGGGAATCAGTGGCAGGGAATCAGACGCGGGAATCAGAGGCGGGGAATCAGAGGCAGGGAATCAGACACGGGGAATCAGAGGCGTGGAATCAGAGATGGGGAATCAGAGGCGGGGAATCAGAGGCAGGGAATCGGATGCCGGGAATCAGAGGCGGGAATCAGAGCTGGGGAATCAGAGGCGGGGAATCAGAGTTGGGGAATCAGAGGCGGGGAAGCAGATATGGAGAAATAGAGGCGGGGAATCAGATATGGGGAATCAGAGGCGGGGAATCAGATATGGGGAATCAGAGGCTGGGAATTAGAGGGGGGGAAACAGAGGCGGGGAATAAGATATGGGGAATCAGAGGTGGGGAATCAGGGGCGGGGAATCAGTGGCAGGGAATCAGAGGCAGGGAATCAGAGGCGGGGAATCAGAGGCAGGGAATCGGACACAGGGAATCAGAGGTGGGGAATCAGAGATGGGGAATCAGAGGCGCGGAATCAGAGGCAGGGAATCAGACGCGGGGAATCAGAGGCGGGGAATCAGAGCTGGGGAATCAGAGGTGTGGAATCAGAGTCGGGGAATCAGAGGTGGGGAATCAGAGGCGGTGAATAAGAGATGGGGAATCAGAGGCGGGGAATCAGAGGCAGGAAATCAGACACGGGGATTCAGAGGCTGGGAATCAGACGGGGGGAATCAAAGGCGGGGAATCAGAGCTGGTGAATCAGAGGCAGGGAATCAGAGTTGGGGATTCAGAGGCGGGGAATCAGATATGGGGAAACAGAGGCGGGGAATCAGAGGCGGGCAAACAGAGGCAGGGAATTAGATATGGGGAATCAGAAGTGGGGAATCAGAGGTGGTGAATCAGAGATAGGGAATCACAGGCGGGGAATTAGAGGCAGGGAATAGAACGCAGGGAATCAGAGGCAGGGAATCAGAGCTGGGGAATCAGAGGCGGGGAATCATAGTTGGGAATCAGAGGTGGGGAATCAGATATGGGGAAACAGAGGCGGGGAATCAGAGGCGGGGAAACAGAGGCGGGGAATCAGACATGGGGAATCAGATGCGGGGAATCAGAGTCGGGGAATCAGAGCTGGGGAATCAGAGGCGGGGAATCAGAGTTGGGGCACAAGAGGTGGGGAATTAGATATGGGGAAACAGAGGCGGGGAATCAGAGGCGGGGAATCAGAGGCGCGGAAACAGAGGTGGGGAATCAGATATGGGGAATCAGAGGTGGGGAATAAGAGGCCAGGAATCAGAAGGCATGAATCAGAGGCCGGGAATCAGAGGTGGGGAATCAGAGGCCGGGAATCAGAGATGGGGAATCAGAGGTGGTGAATCAGAGATGGGGAATCAGAGGAAGGGACTCAGAGGCGGGGAATCAGATGCGGGGAATCAGAGGCTGGGAATTAGAGGGGGGGAAACAGAGGCGGGGAATAAGATATGGGGAATCAGAGGTGGGGAATCAGGGGCGGGGAATCAGTGGCAGGGAATCAGAGGCAGGGAATCAGAGGCGGGGAATCAGAGATAGGGAATCAGAGGTGGGGAATCAGAGGCGGGGAAACAGAGGCGGGGAGTCAGATATGGGGAATCAGAGGCGGGGAATCAGAGGCGGGGAAACAGAGGCGGTGAATCAGATATGGGGAATCAGAGGTGGCGAATCAGAGGTAGAGAATCAGAGATGGGGAAGCAGAGGTGGGGAATCAGATGTGATGAATTAGAGATGGGGAATCAGAGGCGGGGTATCAGAGGCGGCCAATCAGAGGCGGGGAAACAGAGGCTGGGAATCAGATATGGGGAATCAGAGGTGGGGAATCAGGGGCGGGGAATCAGTGGCAGGGAATCCGAGGCCGGGAATCAAAGGCGGGGAATCAGAGCTGGGGAATCAGAGGCGGGGAATCAGAGTTGGGGAATCAGAGATGGGGAATCAGAGTTGGGGATTCAGAGGTGGTGAATCAGAGAAGGGGAATCAGAGGCAGGGAATCAGATGCGGGGAATCAGAGGCGGGGAAACAGAGCTGGGGAATCAGAGGCGGGGAATCAGAGTTGGGGAATCAGAGGCGTGGAATTAGATATGGGGAAACAGAGGCGGGGAATCAGAGGCGGGGAAACAGAGGCGGGGTATCAGATATGGGGAATCAGAGGTAGGGATTCAGAGGCAGGGAATGAGATGTGCAGAATCAGAGATGGGGAATCAGAGGCGGGGAATGAGATATGGGGAATCAGAGGCGGGTAATCAGAGGCGGGGATACAGAGGCGGGGAATCAGATAAGGGTAATCAGAGGTGGGGCATCAGAGGTTGTGAATCACAGATGGGGAATCAGAGGTGGGGAATCAGAGGCAGGGAATCAGACGCGGGGAATCAGAGGCGGGGATTCAGAGCCGGGGAATCAGAGGCGGGGAATCAGAGTTGGGGAATCAGAGGCGGGGAATCAGATATGGGGAATCAGAGGCAGGGAATCAGAGGCGGGAAAACAGAGGCGGGGAATCAGATATGGGGAATCAGAGGTGGGGAATCAGGGGCAGGGAATCAGTGGCAGGGAATCAGATGCGGGAATCAGAGGCGGGGAATCAGAGGCAGGGAATCAGACACGGGGAATCAGAGGCGTGGAATCAGAGATGGGGAATAAGAGGCGGGGAATCAGAGGCAGGGAATCGGATGCCGGGAATCAGAGGCGGGAAATCAGAGCTGGGGAATCAGAGGCGGGGAATCAGAGTTGGGAAATCAGAGGCGGGGAAGCAGATATGGAGAAATAGAGGCGGGGAATCAGATATGGGGAATCAGAGGCGGGGAATCAGATATGGGGAATCAGAGGCTGAGAATTAGAGGGGGGGAAACAGAGGCGGGGAATAAGATATGGGGAATCAGAGGTGGGGAATCAGGGGCGGGGAATCAGTGGCAGGGAATCAGAGGCAGGGAATCAGAGGCGGGGAATCAGAGGCAGGGAATCGGACACAGGGAATCAGAGGTGGGGAATCAGAGATGTGGAATCAGAGGCGGGGAATCAGAGGCAGGGAATCAGACGCGGGGAATCAGAGGCGGGGAATCAGAGCTGGGGAATCAGAGGTGTGGAATCAGAGTCGGGGAATCAGAGGCAGGGAATCGGATGTGCGGAATCAGAGATGGGGAATCAGAGGTGGGGAATCAGAGGCGGTGAATAAGAGATGGGGAATCCGAGGCGGGGAATCAGAGGCAGGAAATCAGACACGGGGATTCAGAGGCTGGGAATCAGACGGGGGGAATCAAAGGCGGGGAATCAGAGCTGGTGAATCAGAGGCAGGGAATCAGAGTTGGGGATTCAGAGGCGGGGAATCAGATATGGGGAAACAGAGGCGGGGAATCAGAGGCGGGCAAACAGAGGCAGGGAATTAGATATGGGGAATCAGAAGTGGGGAATCAGAGGTGGTGAATCAGAGATAGGGAATCACAGGCGGGGAATTAGAGGCAGGGAATAGAACGCAGGGAATCAGAGGCAGGGAATCAGAGCTGGGGAATCAGAGGCGGGGAATCATAGTTGGGAATCAGAGGTGGGGAATCAGATATGGGGAAACAGAGGCGGGGAATCAGAGGCGGGGAAACAGAGGCGGGGAATCAGACATGGGGAATCAGATGCGGGGAATCAGAGTCGGGGAATCAGAGCTGGGGAATCAGAGGCGGGGAATCAGAGTTGGGGCACAAGAGGTGGGGAATTAGATATGGGGAAACAGAGGCGGGGAATCAGAGGCGGGGAATCAGAGGCGCGGAAACAGAGGTGGGGAATCAGATATGGGGAATCAGAGGTGGGGAATAAGAGGCCAGGAATCAGAAGGCATGAATCAGAGGCCGGGAATCAGAGGTGGGGAATCAGAGGCCGGGAATCAGAGATGGGGAATCAGAGGTGGTGAATCAGAGATGGGGAATCAGAGGAAGGGACTCAGAGGCGGGGAATCAGATGCGGGGAATCAGTGGCGGGGAATCAGAGCTCAGGAATCAGAGTCGGGGAATCAGAGATGGCGAATCAGAGGCGGGGAATCAGAGATAGGGAATCAGAGGTGGGGAATCAGAGGCGGGGAAACAGAGGCGGGGAGTCAGATATGGGGAATCAGAGGCGGGGAATCAGAGGCGGGGAAACAGAGGCGGTGAATCAGATATGGGGAATCAGAGGTGGCGAATCAGAGGTAGAGAATCAGAGATGGGGAAGCAGAGGTGGGGAATCAGATGTGATGAATTAGAGATGGGGAATCAGAGGCGGGGTATCAGAGGCGGCCAATCAGAGGCGGGGAAACAGAGGCTGGGAATCAGATATGGGGAATCAGAGGTGGGGAATCAGGGGCGGGGAATCAGTGGCAGGGAATCAGAGGCCGGGAATCAAAGGCGGGGAATCAGAGCTGGGGAATCAGAGGCGGGGAATCAGAGTTGGGGAATCAGAGATGGGGAATCAGAGTTGGGGATTCAGAGGTGGTGAATCAGAGAAGGGGAATCAGAGGCAGGGAATCAGATGCGGGGAATCAGAGGCGGGGAAACAGAGCTGGGGAATCAGAGGCGGGGAATCAGAGTTGGGGAATCAGAGGCGTGGAATTAGATATGGGGAAACAGAGGCGGGGAATCAGAGGCGGGGAAACAGAGGCGGGGAATCAGATATGGGGAATCAGAGGTAGGGATTCAGAGGCAGGGAATGAGATGTGCAGAATCAGAGATGGGGAATCAGAGGCGGGGAATGAGATATGGGGAATCAGAGGCGGGGAATCAGAGGCGGGGAAACAGAGGCAGGGAATCGGATGTGCGGAATCAGAGATGGGGAATCAGAGGTGGGGAATCAGAGGTGGTGAATCAGAGAAGGGGATTCAGAGGCGCGGAATCAGAGGCAGGGAATCAGATATGGGGAAACAGAGGCGGAGAATCAGAGGCGGGGAAACAGAGACGGGGAATCAGATATGGGGATTCAGAGGTGGGGAATCAGAGGTTGGGAATCAGAGGCGGGGAATCAGAGTTGGGGAATCAGAGGTGGGGAATCAGATATGGGGAAACAGAGGCGGGGAATCAGAGGCGGGGAAACAGAGGCGGGGAATCAGATATGGGGAATCAGAGGTGGGGAATCAGAGGTTGGCAATCAGAGGCAGGGAATCAGAGGCGGGGAATCAGAGGCAGGGAATCAGATGTGCAGAATCAGAGATGGGGAATCAGACGCGGGGATTCAGAGGTTGTAATTCAGAGATGGGGAATCAGAGGCGGGGAATCAGAGGCGCGGAAACAGATGTGGGGAATCAGATATGGGGAATCAGAGGTGGGGAATAAGAGGCCAGGAATCAGAAGGCATGAATCAGAGGCCGGGAATCAGAGGTGGGGAATCAGAGGCCGGGAATCAGAGATGGGGAATCAGAGGTGGTGAATCAGAGATGGGGAATCAGAGGAAGGGACTCAGAGGCGGGGAATCAGATGCGGGGAATCAGTGGCGGGGAATCAGAGCTCAGGAATCAGAGTCGGGGAATCAGAGATGGCGAATCAGAGGCGGGGAATCAGAGATAGGGAATCAGAGGTGGGGAATCAGAGGCGGGGAAACAGAGGCGGGGAGTCAGATATGGGGAATCAGAGGCGGGGAATCAGAGGCGGGGATACAGAGGCGTTGAATCAGATATGGGGAATCAGAGGTGGCGAATCAGAGGTAGAGAATCAGAGATGGGGAAGCAGAGGTGGGGAATCAGATGTGATGAATTAGAGATGGGGAATCAGAGGCGGGGTATCAGAGGCGGCCAATCAGAGGCGGGGAAACAGAGGCTGGGAATCAGATATGGGGAATCAGAGGTGGGGAATCAGGGGCGGGGAATCAGTGGCAGGGAATCAGAGGCCGGGAATCAAAGGCGGGGAATCAGAGCTGGGGAATCAGAGGCGGGGAATCAGAATTGGGGAATCAGAGGAGGGGAATCAGATATGGGGAAACAGAGGCCGGGAATCAGAGGCAGGGAAACAGAGGCGGGGAATCAGATATGGGGAATCAGAGGTGGGGAATTAGAGGTTGCGAATCAGAGGCAGGGAATCAGAGGCGGGGAATCAGAGGCGGGGAATCAGAGGCAGGGAATCGGATGTGCGGATTCAGAGATGGGGAATCAGAGTTGGGGATTCAGAGGTGGTGAATCAGAGAAGGGGAATCAGAGGCGGGGAATCAGAGGCAGGGAATCAGACGCAGGGAATCAGAGGCGGGGAATCATAGCTGGCGAATTAGAGGAGGGGAATCAGAGTTGGGGAATCAGAGGCGGGGAATCAGATATGGGGAAACAGAGGCGGGGAATCAGATATGGGGATTCAGAGGTGGGGATTCAGAGGTTGGGAATCAGAGGCAGGGAATCAGAGGCGGGGAATCAGAGGCAGGGAATCAGATGCGGGGAATCAGAGGCGGGGAAACAGAGCTGGGGAATCAGAGGCGGGGAATGAGAGTTGGCGAATCAGAGGCGTGTAATTAGATATGGGGAAACAGAGGCGGAGAATCAGAGGCGGGGAAACAGAGGCGGGGAATCAGATATGGGGAATCAGAGGTGGGGATTCAGAGGCAGGGAATCAGATGTGCAGAATCAGAGATGGGGAATCAGAGGCGGGGAATGAGATATGGGGAATCAGAGGCGGGGAATCAGAGGCGGGGATACAGAGGCGGGGAATCTGATATGGGGAATCAGAGGTGGCAAATCAAAGGCGGTGAATCAGAGATGGAGAATCAGACGCGGGGAATCAGAGGCAGGGAATAAAACACGGGGAATCAGAGGCGGGGAATCAGAGCTGGGGAATCAGAGGCGGGGAATCAGAGTTGGGGAAGCAGAGGCTGGGAATCAGAGGCGGGGAAACAGAGGCGGGGAATCAGATATGGGGAATCAGAGGTGGGGAATCAGAGGTGGGGAATTAGTGGTTGCGAATCTGAGGCAGGGAATCAGAGCCGGGGAATCAGAGGCGGGGAATCAGAGGCCGGGAATCAGATATGGGGAAACAGAGGCGGGGAATCCGAGGCGGGGAAACAGAGGCGGGGAATCAGATATGGGGAATCAGAGGTGGGGAATCAGAGGTTGGGAATCAGAGGCAGGGAATCAGAGGCTTGGAATCAGATGCAGGGAATCAGATGCGGGGAATCAGAGGCGGGGAATCAGAGCTGGGGAATCAGAGGTGGGGAATCAGATTTGGGGAATCAGAGGCGGGGACTTAGATATTGGGAAACAGAGGCGGGGAATCAGAGGCGGGGAAACAGAGGCGGGGAATCAGAGTTGGGAATCAGAGGCGGGGAATCAGACGTGGGGAATCAGAGGCAGGGAATCAGAGGCGGGGAATCAGAGGCGGGGAATCAGAGGCCGGGAATCAGATATGGGGAAACAGAGGCGGGGAATCCGAGGCGGGGAAACAGAGGCGGGGAATCAGATATGGGGAATCAGAGGTGGGGAATCAGAGGTTGGGAATCAGAGGCAGGGAATCAGAGGCTTGGAATCAGATGCAGGGAATCAGATGCGGGGAATCAGAGGCGGGGAATCAGAGCTGGGGAAACAGAGGCGGGGAATCAGATATGGGGAATCAGAGGTGGGGAATCAGAGGTTGGGAATCAGAGGCGGGGAATCAGAGGCAGGGAATCAGAGGTGGGGAATCAGAGGAAGGGAATCAGATGTGCGGAATCGGAGATGGGGAATCAGAGGCAGGGAATCAGAGGCGGGGAATCAGAGGCGGGGAATCAGAGGCCGGGAATCAGATATGGGGAAACAGAGGCGGGGAATCCGAGGCGGGGAAACAGAGGCGGGGAATCAGATATGGGGAATCAGAGGTGGAAAATCAGAGGTTGGGAATCAGAGGCAGGGAATCAGAGGCTTGGAATCAGATGCAGGGAATCAGATGCGGGGAATCAGAGGCGGGAAATCAGAGCTGGGGAATCAGAGGTGGGGAATCAGATTTGGGGAATCAGAGGCGGGGACTAAGATATTGGGAAACAGAGGCGGGGAATCAGAGGCGGGGAAACAGAGGCGGGGAATCAGATATGGGGAATCAGAGGTGGGGAATCAGAGGCAGGGAATCAGATGTGCGGAATCAGAGATGGGGAATCAGAGGCAGGGAATCAGAATCAGACGCAGGGAATCAGAGGCCGGAAATCAGAGGCCGGAATCAGATGCTAGGAATCAGAGGCCTGGAATCAGAGGCGGGGAATCAGAGGCAGGGAATCAGATGCGGGGAATCAAAGGCGGGGAATCAGAGCTGGGGAATCAGAGGCGGGGTATTAGGTTTGGGGAATCAGAGGCGGGGAATCAGAAATGGGGAAACAGAGGTGGGGAATCAGAGGCGGGGAAACAGATGCAGTGAATCAGATATGGGAAATCAGAGGAGGGGAATCAGAGGTGGGGAATCATAGGCAGGGAATCGAATGTGCGGAATCAGAGATGGGGAATCAGAGGCGGGGAATCAGAGGCAGGGAATCAGACGCGGGGAATCAGAGGTGGGAAATCAGAGGCGGGGAATCAGATATGGGGAATCAGAGGCGGGGAATCAGAGGCGGGGAAACAGAGGCGGGGAATCAGATAAGGGTAATCAGAGGTGGGGCATCAGAGGTTGTGAATCACAGATGGGGAATCAGAGGCGGGGAATCAGAGGCAGGGAATCAGACGCGGGGAATCAGAGGCGGAGATTCAGAGCTGGGGAATCAGAGGCGGGGAATCAGAGTTGGGGAATCAGAGGCGGGGAATCAGATATGGGGAATCAGAGGCAGGGAATCAGAGGCGGGAAAACAGAGGCGGGGAATCAGATATGGGGAATCAGAGGTGGGGAATCAGGGGCAGGGAATCAGTGGCAGGGAATCAGACGCGGGAATCAGAGGCGGGGAATCAGAGGCAGGGAATCAGACACGGGGAATTAGAGGCGTGGAATCAGAGATGGGGAATCAGAGGCGGGGAATCAGAGGCAGGGAATCGGATGCCGGGAATCAGAGGCGGGAAATCAGAGCTGGGCAATCAGAGGCGGGGAATCAGAGTTGGGGAATCAGAGGCGGGGAAGCAGATATGGAGAAATAGAGGCGGGGAATCAGATATGGGGAATCAGAGGCGGGGAATCAGATATGGGGAATCAGAGGCTGGGAATTAGAGGGGGAGAAACAGAGGCGGGGAATAAGATATGGGGAATCAGAGGTGGGGAATCAGGGGCGGGGAATCAGTGGCAGGGAATCAGAGGCAGGGAATCAGAGGCGGGGAATCAGAGGCAGGGAATCAGACACGGGGAATCAGAGGTGGGGAATCAGAGATGGGGAATCAGAGGCGGGGAATCAGAGGCAGGGAATCAGACGCGGGGAATCAGAGGCGGGGAAACAGAGGCGGGGAATCAGATATGGGGAATCAGAGGTGGGGAATCAGAGGTGGGGAATTAGTGGTTGCGAATCTGAGGCAGGGAATCAGAGCCGGGGAATCAGAGGCGGGGAATCAGAGGCCGGGAATCAGATATGGGGAAACAGAGGCGGGGAATCCGAGGCGGGGAAACAGAGGCGGGGAATCAGATATGGGGAATCAGAGGTGGGGAATCAGAGGTTGGGAATCAGAGGCAGGGAATCAGAGGCTTGGAATCAGATGCAGGGAATCAGATGCGGGGAATCAGAGGCGGGGAATCAGAGCTGGGGAATCAGAGGTGGGGAATCAGATTTGGGGAATCAGAGGCGGGGACTTAGATATTGGGAAACAGAGGCGGGGAATCAGAGGCGGGGAAACAGAGGCGGGGAATCAGAGTTGGGAATCAGAGGCGGGGAATCAGACGTGGGGAATCAGAGGCAGGGAATCAGAGGCGGGGAATCAGAGGCGGGGAATCAGAGGCCAGGAATCAGATATGGGGAAACAGAGGCGGGGAATCCGAGGCGGGGAAACAGAGGCGGGGAATCAGATATGGGGAATCAGAGGTGGGGAATCAGAGGTTGGGAATCAGAGGCAGGGAATCAGAGGCTTGGAATCAGATGCAGGGAATCAGATGCGGGGAATCAGAGGCGGGGAATCAGAGCTGGGGAAACAGAGGCGGGGAATCAGATATGGGGAATCAGAGGTGGGGAATCAGAGGTTGGGAATCAGAGGCAGGGAATCAGAGGCAGGGAATCAGAGGTGGGGAATCAGAGGAAGGGAATCAGATGTGCGGAATCGGAGATGGGGAATCAGAGGCAGGGAATCAGAGGCGGGGAATCAGAGGCGGGGAATCAGAGGCCGGGAATCAGATATGGGGAAA
The DNA here is from genome assembly GCF_036971445.1 of Narcine bancroftii. NCBI lineage: Eukaryota > Metazoa > Chordata > Chondrichthyes > Torpediniformes > Narcinidae > Narcine > Narcine bancroftii. Next base: position 104,470,117 of record NC_091474.1, on the reverse strand, counting down.
CAGAGGCGGGGAATCCGAGGCGGGGAAACAGAGGCGGGGAATCAGATATGGGGAATCAGAGGTGGAAAATCAGAGGTTGGGAATCAGAGGCAGGGAATCAGAGGCTTGGAATCAGATGCAGGGAATCAGATGCGGGGAATCAGAGGCGGGAAATCAGAGCTGGGGAATCAGAGGTGGGGAATCAGATTTGGGGAATCAGAGGCGGGGACTAAGATATTGGGAAACAGAGGCGGGGAATCAGAGACGGGGAAACAGAGGCGGGGAATCAGATATGGGGAATCAGAGGTGGGGAATCAGAGGCAGGGAATCAGATGTGCGGAATCAGAGATGGGGAATCAGAGGCAGGGAATCAGAATCAGACGCAGGGAATCAGAGGCCGGAAATCAGAGGCCGGAATCAGATGCTAGGAATCAGAGGCCTGGAATCAGAGGCGGGGAATCAGAGGCAGGGAATCAGATGCGGGGAATCAAAGGCGGGGAATCAGAGCTGGGGAATCAGAGGCGGGGTATTAGGTTTGGGGAATCAGAGGCGGGGAATCAGAAATGGGGAAACAGAGGTGGGGAATCAGAGGCGGGGTAACAGATGCAGTGAATCAGATATGGGAAATCAGAGGCGGGGAATCAGAGGTGGGGAATCATAGGCAGGGAATCGAATGTGCGGAATCAGAGATGGGGAATCAGAGGCGGGGAATCAGAGGCAGGGAATCAGACGCGGGGAATCAGAGGTGGGAAATCAGAGGCGGGGAATCAGATATGGGGAATCAGAGGCGGGGAATCAGAGGCGGGGAAACAGAGGCGGGGAATCAGAGGCCGGGAATCAGATATGGGGAAACAGAGGCGGGGAATCCGAGGCGGGGAAACAGAGGCGGGGAATCAGATATGGGGAATCAGAGGTGGGGAATCAGAGGTTGGGAATCAGAGGCAGGGAATCAGAGGCTTTGAATCAGATGCAGGGAATCAGATGCGGGGAATCAGAGGCGGGGAATCAGAGCTGGGGAATCAGAGGTGGGGAATCAGATTTGGGGAATCAGAGGCGGGGACTTAGATATTGGGAAACAGAGGCGGGGAATCAGAGGCGGGGAAACAGAGGCGGGGAATCAGAGTTGGGAATCAGAGGCGGGGAATCAGACGTGGGGAATCAGAGGCAGGGAATCAGAGGCGGGGAATCAGAGGCGGGGAATCAGAGGCCGGGAATCAGATATGGGGAAACAGAGGCGGGGAATCCGAGGCGGGGAAACAGAGGCGGGGAATCAGATATGGGGAATCAGAGGTGGGGAATCAGAGGTTGGGAATCAGAGGCAGGGAATCAGAGGCTTGGAATCAGATGCAGGGAATCAGATGCGGGGAATCAGAGGCGGGGAATCAGAGCTGGGGAAACAGAGGCGGGGAATCAGATATGGGGAATCAGAGGTGGGGAATCAGAGGTTGGGAATCAGAGGCAGGGAATCAGAGGCAGGGAATCAGAGGTGGGGAATCAGAGGAAGGGAATCAGATGTGCGGAATCGGAGATGGGGAATCAGAGGCAGGGAATCAGAGGCGGGGAATCAGAGGCGGGGAATCAGAGGCCGGGAATCAGATATGGGGAAACAGAGGCGGGGAATCAGAGGCGGGGAAACAGAGGCGGGGAATCAGATATGGGGAATCAGAGGTGGGGAATCAGAGGTTGGCAATCAGAGGCAGGGAATCAGAGGCGGGGAATCAGAGGCAGGGAATCAGATGTGCAGAATCAGAGATGGGGAATCAGACGCGGGGATTCAGAGGTTGTAATTCAGAGATGGGGAATCAGAGGCGGGGAATCAGAGGCGCGGAAACAGATGTGGGGAATCAGATATGGGGAATCAGAGGTGGGGAATAAGAGGCCAGGAATCAGAAGGCATGAATCAGAGGCCGGGAATCAGAGGTGGGGAATCAGAGGCCGGGAATCAGAGATGGGGAATCAGAGGTGGTGAATCAGAGATGGGGAATCAGAGGAAGGGACTCAAAGGCGGGGAATCAGTTGCGGGGAATCAGTGGCGGGGAATCAGAGCTCAGGAATCAGAGTCGGGGAATCAGAGATGGCGAATCAGAGGCGGGGAATCAGAGATAGGGAATCAGAGGTGGGGAATCAGAGGCGGGGAAACAGAGGCGGGGAGTCAGATATGGGGAATCAGAGGCGGGGAATCAGAGGCTGGGATACAGAGGCGTTGAATCAGATATGGGGAATCAGAGGTGGCGAATCAGAGGTAGAGAATCAGAGATGGGGAAGCAGAGGTGGGGAATCAGATGTGATGAATTAGAGATGGGGAATCAGAGGCGGGGTATCAGAGGCGGCCAATCAGATGCGGGGAAACAGAGGCTGGGAATCAGATATGGGGAATCAGAGGTGGGGAATCAGGGGCGGGGAATCAGTGGCAGGGAATCAGAGGCCGGGAATCAAAGGCGGGGAATCAGAGCTGGGGAATCAGAGGCGGGGAATCAGAATTGGGGAATCAGAGGAGGGGAATCAGATATGGGGAAACAGAGGCCGGGAATCAGAGGCAGGGAAACAGAGGCGGGGAATCAGATATGGGGAATCAGAGGTGGGGAATTAGAGGTTGCGAATCAGAGGCAGGGAATCAGAGGCGGGGAATCAGAGGCGGGGAATCAGAGGCAGGGAATCGGATGTGCGGATTCAGAGATGGGGAATCAGAGTTGGGGATTCAGAGGTGGTGAATCAGAGAAGGGGAATCAGAGGCGGGGAATCAGAGGCAGGGAATCAGACGCAGGGAATCAGAGGCGGGGAATCATAGCTGGCGAATTAGAGGAGGGGAATCAGAGTTGGGGAATCAGAGGCGGGGAATCAGATATGGGGAAACAGAGGCGGGGAATCAGATATGGGGATTCAGAGGTGGGGATTCAGAGGTTGGGAATCAGAGGCAGGGAATCAGAGGCGGGGAATCAGAGGCAGGGAATCAGATGCGGGGAATCAGAGGCGGGGAAACAGAGCTGGGGAATCAGAGGCGGGGAATCAGAGTTGGCGAATCAGAGGCGTGTAATTAGATATGGGGAAACAGAGGCGGAGAATCAGAGGCGGGGAAACAGAGGCGGGGAATCAGATATGGGGAATCAGAGGTGGGGATTCAGAGGCAGGGAATCAGATGTGCAGAATCAGAGATGGGGAATCAGAGGCGGGGAATGAGATATGGGGAATCAGAGGCGGGGAATCAGAGGCGGGGATACAGAGGCGGGGAATCTGATATGGGGAATCAGAGGTGGCAAATCAAAGGCGGTGAATCAGAGATGGAGAATCAGACGCGGGGAATCAGAGGCAGGGAATAAAACACGGGGAATCAGAGGCGGGGAATCAGAGCTGGGGAATCAGAGGCGGGGAATCAGAGTTGGGGAAGCAGAGGCTGGGAATCAGAGGCGGGGAAACAGAGGCGGGGAATCAGATATGGGGAATCAGAGGTGGGGAATCAGAGGTGGGGAATTAGTGGTTGCGAATCTGAGGCAGGGAATCAGAGCCGGGGAATCAGAGGCGGGGAATCAGAGGCCGGGAATCAGATATGGGGAAACAGAGGCGGGGAATCCGAGGCGGGGAAACAGAGGCGGGGAATCAGATATGGGGAATCAGAGGTGGGGAATCAGAGGTTGGGAATCAGAGGCAGGGAATCAGAGGCTTGGAATCAGATGCAGGGAATCAGATGCGGGGAATCAGAGGCGGGGAATCAGAGCTGGGGAATCAGAGGTGGGGAATCAGATTTGGGGAATCAGAGGCGGGGACTTAGATATTGGGAAACAGAGGCGGGGAATCAGAGGCGGGGAAACAGAGGCGGGGAATCAGAGTTGGGAATCAGAGGCGGGGAATCAGATGTGGGGAATCAGAGGCAGGGAATCAGAGGCGGGGAATCAGAGGCGGGGAATCAGAGGCCGGGAATCAGATATGGGGAAACAGAGGCGGGGAATCCGAGGCGGGGAAACAGAGGCGGGGAATCAGATATGGGGAATCAGAGGTGGGGAATCAGAGGTTGGGAATCAGAGGCAGGGAATCAGAGGCTTGGAATCAGATGCAGGGAATCAGATGCGGGGAATCAGAGGCGGGGAATCAGAGCTGGGGAATCAGAGGTGGGGAATCAGATTTGGGGAATCAGAGGCGGGGACTTAGATATTGGGAAACAGAGGCGGGGAATCAGAGGCGGGGAAACAGAGGCGGGGAATCAGAGTTGGGAATCAGAGGCGGGGAATCAGACGTGGGGAATCAGAGGCAGGGAATCAGAGGCGGGGAATCAGAGGCGGGGAATCAGAGGCCGGGAATCAGATATGGGGAAACAGAGGCGGGGAATCCGAGGCGGGGAAACAGAGGCGGGGAATCAGATATGGGGAATCAGAGGTGGGGAATCAGAGGTTGGGAATCAGAGGCAGGGAATCAGAGGCTTGGAATCAGATGCAGGGAATCAGATGCGGGGAATCAGAGGCGGGGAATCAGAGCTGGGGAAACAGAGGCGGGGAATCAGATATGGGGAATCAGAGGTGGGGAATCAGAGGTTGGGAATCAGAGGCAGGGAATCAGAGGCAGGGAATCAGAGGTGGGGAATCAGAGGAAGGGAATCAGATGTGCGGAATCGGAGATGGGGAATCAGAGGCAGGGAATCAGAGGCGGGGAATCAGAGGCGGGGAATCAGAGGCCGGGAATCAGATATGGGGAAACAGAGGCGGGGAATCATAGGCGGGGAAACAGAGGCGGGGAATCAGATATGGGGAATCAGAGGTGGGGAATCAGAGGTTGGCAATCAGAGGCAGGGAATCAGAGGCGGGGAATCAGAGGCAGGGAATCAGATGTGCAGAATCAGAGATGGGGAATCAGACGCGGGGATTCAGAGGTTGTAATTCAGAGATGGGGAATCAGAGGCGGGGAATCAGAGGCGCGGAAACAGATGTGGGGAATCAGATATGGGGAATCAGAGGTGGGGAATAAGAGGCCAGGAATCAGAAGGCATGAATCAGAGGCCGGGAATCAGAGGTGGGGAATCAGAGGCCGGGAATCAGAGATGGGGAATCAGAGGTGGTGAATCAGAGATGGGGAATCAGAGGAAGGGACTCAGAGGCGGGGAATCAGATGCGGGGAATCAGTGGCGGGGAATCAGAGCTCAGGAATCAGAGTCGGGGAATCAGAGATGGCGAATCAGAGGCGGGGAATCAGAGATAGGGAATCAGAGGTGGGGAATCAGAGGCGGGGAAACAGAGGCGGGGAGTCAGATATGGGGAATCAGAGGCGGGGAATCAGAGGCGGGGATACAGAGGCGTTGAATCAGATATGGGGAATCAGAGGTGGCGAATCAGAGGTAGAGAATCAGAGATGGGGAAGCAGAGGTGGGGAATCAGATGTGATGAATTAGAGATGGGGAATCAGAGGCGGGGTATCAGAGGCGGCCAATCAGAGGCGGGGAAACAGAGGCTGGGAATCAGATATGGGGAATCAGAGGTGGGGAATCAGGGGCGGGGAATCAGTGGCAGGGAATCAGAGGCCGGGAATCAAAGGCGGGGAATCAGAGCTGGGGAATCAGAGGCGGGGAATCAGAATTGGGGAATCAGAGGAGGGGAATCAGATATGGGGAAACAGAGGCCGGGAATCAGAGGCAGGGAAACAGAGGCGGGGAATCAGATATGGGGAATCAGAGGTGGGGAATTAGAGGTTGCGAATCAGAGGCAGGGAATCAGAGGCGGGGAATCAGAGGCGGGGAATCAGAGGCAGGGAATCGGATGTGCGGATTCAGAGATGGGGAATCAGAGTTGGGGATTCAGAGGTGGTGAATCAGAGAAGGGGAATCAGAGGCGGGGAATCAGAGGCAGGGAATCAAACGCAGGGAATCAGAGGCGGGGAATCATAGCTGGCGAATTAGAGGAGGGGAATCAGAGTTGGGGAATCAGAGGCGGGGAATCAGATATGGGGAAACAGAGGCGGGGAATCAGATATGGGGATTCAGAGGTGGGGATTCAGAGGTTGGGAATCAGAGGCAGGGAATCAGAGGCGGGGAATCAGAGGCAGGGAATCAGATGCGGGGAATCAGAGGCGGGGAAACAGAGCTGGGGAATCAGAGGCGGGGAATCAGAGTTGGCGAATCAGAGGCGTGTAATTAGATATGGGGAAACAGAGGCGGAGAATCAGAGGCGGGGAAACAGAGGCGGGGAATCAGATATGGGGAATCAGAGGTGGGGATTCAGAGGCAGGGAATCAGATGTGCAGAATCAGAGATGGGGAATCAGAGGCGGGGAATGAGATATGGGGAATCAGAGGCGGGGAATCAGAGGCGGGGATACAGAGGCGGGGAATCTGATATGGGGAATCAGAGGTGGCAAATCAAAGGCGGTGAATCAGAGATGGAGAATCAGACGCGGGGAATCAGAGGCAGGGAATAAAACACGGGGAATCAGAGGCGGGGAATCAGAGCTGGGGAATCAGAGGCGGGGAATCAGAGTTGGGGAAGCAGAGGCTGGGAATCAGAGGCGGGGAAACAGAGGCGGGGAATCAGATATGGGGAATCAGAGGTGGGGAATCAGAGGTGGGGAATTAGTGGTTGCGAATCTGAGGCAGGGAATCAGAGCCGGGGAATCAGAGGCGGGGAATCAGAGGCCGGGAATCAGATATGGGGAAACAGAGGCGGGGAATCCGAGGCGGGGAAACAGAGGCGGGGAATCAGATATGGGGAATCAGAGGTGGGGAATCAGAGGTTGGGAATCAGAGGCAGGGAATCAGAGGCTTGGAATCAGATGCAGGGAATCAGATGCGGGGAATCAGAGGCGGGGAATCAGAGCTGGGGAATCAGAGGTGGGGAATCAGATTTGGGGAATCAGAGGCGGGGACTTAGATATTGGGAAACAGAGGCGGGGAATCAGAGGCGGGGAAACAGAGGCGGGGAATCAGAGTTGGGAATCAGAGGCGGGGAATCAGACGTGGGGAATCAGAGGCAGGGAATCAGAGGCGGGGAATCAGAGGCGGGGAATCAGAGGCCGGGAATCAGATATGGGGAAACAGAGGCGGGGAATCCGAGGCGGGGAAACAGAGGCGGGGAATCAGATATGGGGAATCAGAGGTGGGGAATCAGAGGTTGGGAATCAGAGGCAGGGAATCAGAGGCTTGGAATCAGATGCAGGGAATCAGATGCGGGGAATCAGAGGCGGGGAATCAGAGCTGGGGAAACAGAGGCGGGGAATCAGATATGGGGAATCAGAGGTGGGGAATCAGAGGTTGGGAATCAGAGGCAGGGAATCAGAGGCAGGGAATCAGAGGTGGGGAATCAGAGGAAGGGAATCAGATGTGCGGAATCGGAGATGGGGAATCAGAGGCAGGGAATCAGAGGCGGGGAATCAGAGGCGGGGAATCAGAGGCCGGGAATCAGATATGGGGAAACAGAGGCGGGGAATCCGAGGCGGGGAAACAGAGGCGGGGAATCAGATATGGGGAATCAGAGGTGGAAAATCAGAGGTTGGGAATCAGAGGCAGGGAATCAGAGGCTTGGAATCAGATGCAGGGAATCAGATGCGGGGAATCAGAGGCGGGAAATCAGAGCTGGGGAATCAGAGGTGGGGAATCAGATTTGGGGAATCAGAGGCGGGGACTAAGATATTGGGAAACAGAGGCGGGGAATCAGAGGCGGGGAAACAGAGGCGGGGAATCAGATATGGGGAATCAGAGGTGGGGAATCAGAGGCAGGGAATCAGATGTGCGGAATCAGAGATGGGGAATCAGAGGCAGGGAATCAGAATCAGACGCAGGGAATCAGAGGCCGGAAATCAGAGGCCGGAATCAGATGCTAGGAATCAGACGCCTGGAATCAGAGGCGGGGAATCAGAGGCAGGGAATCAGATGCGGGGAATCAAAGGCGGGGAATCAGAGCTGGGGAATCAGAGGCGGGGTATTAGGTTTGGGGAATCAGAGGCGGGGAATCAGAAATGGGGAAACAGAGGTGGGGAATCAGAGGCGGGGAAACAGATGCAGTGAATCAGATATGGGAAATCAGAGGAGGGGAATCAGAGGTGGGGAATCATAGGCAGGGAATCGAATGTGCGGAATCAGAGATGGGGAATCAGAGGCGGGGAATCAGAGGCAGGGAATCAGACGCGGGGAATCAGAGGTGGGAAATCAGAGGCGGGGAATCAGATATGGGGAATCAGAGGCGGGGAATCAGAGGCGGGGAAACAGAGGCGGGGAATCAGATAAGGGTAATCAGAGGTGGGGCATCAGAGGTTGTGAATCACAGATGGGGAATCAGAGGCGGGGAATCAGAGGCAGGGAATCAGACGCGGGGAATCAGAGGCGGAGATTCAGAGCTGGGGAATCCGAGGCGGGGAATCAGAGTTGGGGAATCAGAGGCGGGGAATCAGATATGGGGAATCAGAGGCAGGGAATCAGAGGCGGGAAAACAGAGGCGGGGAATCAGATATGGGGAATCAGAGGTGGGGAATCAGGGGCAGGGAATCAGTGGCAGGGAATCAGACGCGGGAATCAGAGGCGGGGAATCAGAGGCAGGGAATCAGACACGGGGAATTAGAGGCGTGGAATCAGAGATGGGGAATCAGAGGCGGGGAATCAGAGGCAGGGAATCGGATGCCGGGAATCAGAGGCGGGAAATCAGAGCTGGGCAATCAGAGGCGGGGAATCAGAGTTGGGGAATCAGAGGCGGGGAAGCAGATATGGAGAAATAGAGGCGGGGAATCAGATATGGGGAATCAGAGGCGGGGAATCAGATATGGGGAATCAGAGGCTGGGAATTAGAGGGGGGGAAACAGAGGCGGGGAATAAGATATGGGGAATCAGAGGTGGGGAATCAGGGGCGGGGAATCAGTGGCAGGGAATCAGAGGCAGGGAATCAGAGGCGGGGAATCAGAGGCAGGGAATCAGACACGGGGAATCAGAGGTGGGGAATCAGAGATGGGGAATCAGAGGCGGGGAATCAGAGGCAGGGAATCAGACGCGGGGAATCAGAGGCGGGGAAACAGAGGCGGGGAATCAGATATGGGGAATCAGAGGTGGGGAATCAGAGGTGGGGAATTAGTGGTTGCGAATCTGAGGCAGGGAATCAGAGCCGGGGAATCAGAGGCGGGGAATCAGAGGCCGGGAATCAGATATGGGGAAACAGAGGCGGGGAATCCGAGGCGGGGAAACAGAGGCGGGGAATCAGATATGGGGAATCAGAGGTGGGGAATCAGAGGTTGGGAATCAGAGGCAGGGAATCAGAGGCTTGGAATCAGATGCAGGGAATCAGATGCGGGGAATCAGAGGCGGGGAATCAGAGCTGGGGAATCAGAGGTGGGGAATCAGATTTGGGGAATCAGAGGCGGGGACTTAGATATTGGGAAACAGTGGCGGGGAATCAGAGGCGGGGAAACAGAGGTGGGGAATCAGAGTTGGGAATCAGAGGCGGGGAATCAGACGTGGGGAATCAGAGGCAGGGAATCAGAGGCGGGGAATCAGAGGCGGGGAATCAGAGGCCGGGAATCAGATATGGGGAAACAGAGGCGGGGAATCCGAGGCGGGGAAACAGAGGCGGGGAATCAGATATGGGGAATCAGAGGTGGGGAATCAGAGGTTGGGAATCAGAGGCAGGGAATCAGAGGCTTGGAATCAGATGCAGGGAATCAGATGCGGGGAATCAGAGGCGGGGAATCAGAGCTGGGGAAACAGAGGCGGGGAATCAGATATGGGGAATCAGAGGTGGGGAATCAGAGGTTGGGAATCAGAGGCAGGGAATCAGAGGCAGGGAATCAGAGGTGGGGAATCAGAGGAAGAGAATCAGATGTGCGGAATCGGAGATGGGGAATCAGAGGCAGGGAATCAGAGGCGGGGAATCAGAGGCGGGGAATCAGAGGCCGGGAATCAGATATGGGGAAACAGAGGCGGGGAATCCGAGGCGGGGAAACAGAGGCGGGGAATCAGATATGGGGAATCAGAGGTGGAAAATCAGAGGTTGGGAATCAGAGGCAGGGAATCAGAGGCTTGGAATCAGATGCAGGGAATCAGATGCGGGGAATCAGAGGCGGGAAATCAGAGCTGGGGAATCAGAGGTGGGGAATCAGATTTGGGGAATCAGAGGCGGGGACTAAGATATTGGGAAACAGAGGCGGGGAATCAGAGGCGGGGAAACAGAGGCGGGGAATCAGATATGGGGAATCAGAGGTGGGGAATCAGAGGCAGGGAATCAGATGTGCGGAATCAGAGATGGGGAATCAGAGGCAGGGAATCAGAATCAGACGCAGGGAATCAGAGGCCGGAAATCAGAGGCCGGAATCAGATGCTAGGAATCAGAGGCCTGGAATCAGAGGCGGGGAATCAGAGGCAGGGAATCAGATGCGGGGAATCAAAGGCGGGGAATCAGAGCTGGGGAATCAGAGGCGGGGTATTAGGTTTGGGGAATCAGAGGCGGGGAATCAGAAATGGGGAAACAGAGGTGGGGAATCAGAGGCGGGGAAACAGATGCAGTGAATCAGATATGGGAAATCAGAGGCGGGGAATCAGAGGTGGGGAATCATAGGCAGGGAATCGAATGTGCGGAATCAGAGATGGGGAATCAGAGGCGGGGAATCAGAGGCAGGGAATCAGACGCGGGGAATCAGAGGTGGGAAATCAGAGGCGGGGAATCAGATATGGGGAATCAGAGGCAAGGAATCAGAGGCGGGGAAACAGAGGCGGGGAATCAGATAAGGGTAATCAGAGGTGGGGCATCAGAGGTTGTGAATCACAGATGGGGAATCAGAGGCGGGGTATCAGAGGCAGGGAATCAGACGCGGGGAATCAGAGGCGGAGATTCAGAGCTGGGGAATCAGAGGCGGGGAATCAGAGTTGGGGAATCAGAGGCGGGGAATCAGATATGGGGAATCAGAGGCAGGGAATCAGAGGCGGGAAAACAGAGGCGGGGAATCAGATATGGGGAATCAGAGGTGGGGAATCAGGGGCAGGGAATCAGTGGCAGGGAATCAGACGCGGGAATCAGAGGCGGGGAATCAGAGGCAGGGAATCAGACACGGGGAATTAGAGGCGTGGAATCAGAGATGGGGAATCAGAGGCGGGGAATCAGAGGCAGGGAATCGGATGCCGGGAATCAGAGGCGGGAAATCAGAGCTGGGCAATCAGAGGCGGGGAATCAGAGTTGGGGAATCAGAGGCGGGGAAGCAGATATGGAGAAATAGAGGCGGGGAATCAGATGTGGGGAATCAGAGGCGGGGAATCAGATATGGGGAATCAGAGGCTGGGAATTAGAGGGGGAGAAACAGAGGCGGGGAATAAGATATGGGGAATCAGAGGTGGGGAATCAGGGGCGGGGAATCAGTGGCAGGGAATCAGAGGCAGGGAATCAGAGGCGGGGAATCAGAGGCAGGGAATCAGACACGGGGAATCAGAGGTGGGGAATCAGAGATGGGGAATCAGAGGCGGGGAATCAGAGGCAGGGAATCAGACGCGGGGAATCAGAGGCGGGGAAACAGAGGCGGGGAATCAGATATGGGGAATCAGAGGTGGGGAATCAGAGGTGGGGAATTAGTGGTTGCGAATCTGAGGCAGGGAATCAGAGCCGGGGAATCAGAGGCGGGGAATCAGAGGCCGGGAATCAGATATGGGGAAACAGAGGCGGGGAATCCGAGGCGGGGAAACAGAGGCGGGGAATCAGATATGGGGAATCAGAGGTGGGGAATCAGAGGTTGGGAATCAGAGGCAGGGAATCAGAGGCTTGGAATCAGATGCAGGGAATCAGATGCGGGGAATCAGAGGCGGGGAATCAGAGCTGGGGAATCAGAGGTGGGGAATCAGATTTGGGGAATCAGAGGCGGGGACTTAGATATTGGGAAACAGAGGCGGGGAATCAGAGGCGGGGAAACAGAGGCGGGGAATCAGAGTTGGGAATCAGAGGCGGGGAATCAGACGTGGGGAATCAGAGGCAGGGAATCAGAGGCGGGGAATCAGAGGCGGGGAATCAGAGGCCGGGAATCAGATATGGGGAAACAGAGGCGGGGAATCCGAGGCGGGGAAACAGAGGCGGGGAATCAGATATGGGGAATCAGAGGTGGGGAATCAGAGGTTGGGAATCAGAGGCAGGGAATCAGAGGCTTGGAATCAGATGCAGGGAATCAGATGCGGGGAATCAGAGGCGGGGAATCAGAGCTGGGGAAACAGAGGCGGGGAATCAGATGCAGGGAATCAGATGCGGGGAATCAGAGGCGGGAAATCAGAGCTGGGGAATCAGAGGTGGGGAATCAGATTTGGGGAATCAGAGGCGGGGACTAAGATATTGGGAAACAGAGGCGGGGAATCAGAGGCGGGGAAACAGAGGCGGGGAATCAGATATGGGGAATCAGAGGTGGGGAATCAGAGGCAGGGAATCAGATGTGCGGAATCAGAGATGGGGAATCAGAGGCAGGGAATCAGAATCAGACGCAGGGAATCAGAGGCCGGAAATCAGAGGCCGGAATCAGATGCTAGGAATCAGAGGCCTGGAATCAGAGGCGGGGAATCAGAGGCAGGGAATCAGATGCGGGGAATCAAAGGCGGGGAATCAGAGCTGGGGAATCAGAGGCGGGGTATTAGGTTTGGGGAATCAGAGGCGGGGAATCAGAAATGGGGAAACAGAGGTGGGGAATCAGAGGCGGGGAAACAGATGCAGTGAATCAGATATGGGAAATCAGAGGAGGGGAATCAGAGGTGGGGAATCATAGGCAGGGAATCGAATGTGCGGAATCAGAGATGGGGAATCAGAGGCGGGGAATCAGAGGCAGGGAATCAGACGCGGGGAATCAGAGGTGGGAAATCAGAGGCGGGGAATCAGATATGGGGAATCAGAGGCGGGGAATCAGAGGCGGGGAAACAGAGGCGGGGAATCAGATAAGGGTAATCAGAGGTGGGGCATCAGAGGTTGTGAATCACAGATGGGGAATCAGAGGCGGGGAATCAGAGGCAGGGAATCAGACGCGGGGAATCAGAGGCGGAGATTCAGAGCTGGGGAATCAGAGGCGGGGAATCAGAGTTGGGGAATCAGAGGCGGGGAATCAGAGGCGGGGAATCAGAGGCAGGGAATCAGAGGCGGGAAAACAGAGGCGGGGAATCAGATATGGGGAATCAGAGGTGGGGAATCAGGGGCAGGGAATCAGTGGCAGGGAATCAGACGCGGGAATCAGAGGCGGGGAATCAGAGGCAGGGAATCAGACGCGGGGAATTAGAGGCGTGGAATCAGAGATGGGGAATCAGAGGCGGGGAATCAGAGGCAGGGAATCGGATGCCGGGAATCAGAGGCGGGAAATCAGAGCTGGGCAATCAGAGGCGGGGAATCAGAGTTGGGGAATCAGAGGCGGGGAAGCAGATATGGAGAAATAGAGGCGGGGAATCAGATATGGGGAATCAGAGGCGGGGAATCAGATATGGGGAATCAGAGGCTGGGAATTAGAGGGGGGGAAACAGAGGCGGGGAATAAGATATGGGGAATCAGAGGTGGGGAATCAGGGGCGGGGAATCAGTGGCAGGGAATCAGAGGCAGGGAATCAGAGGCGGGGAATCAGAGGCAGGGAATCAGACACGGGGAATCAGAGGTGGGGAATCAGAGATGGGGAATCAGAGGCGGGGAATCAGAGGCAGGGAATCAGACGCGGGGAATCAGAGGCGGGGAAACAGAGGCGGGGAATCAGATATGGGGAATCAGAGGTGGGGAATCAGAGGTGGGGAATTAGTGGTTGCGAATCTGAGGCAGGGAATCAGAGCCGGGGAATCAGAGGCGGGGAATCAGAGGCCGGGAATCAGATATGGGGAAACAGAGGCGGGGAATCCGAGGCGGGGAAACAGAGGCGGGGAATCAGATATGGGGAATCAGAGGTGGGGAATCAGAGGTTGGGAATCAGAGGCAGGGAATCAGAGGCTTGGAATCAGATGCAGGGAATCAGATGCGGGGAATCAGAGGCGGGGAATCAGAGCTGGGGAATCAGAGGTGGGGAATCAGATTTGGGGAATCAGAGGCGGGGACTTAGATATTGGGAAACAGAGGCGGGGAATCAGAGGCGGGGAAACAGAGGCGGGGAATCAGAGTTGGGAATCAGAGGCGGGGAATCAGACGTGGGGAATCAGAGGCAGGGAATCAGAGGCGGGGAATCAGAGGCGGGGAATCAGAGGCCGGGAATCAGATATGGGGAAACAGAGGCGGGGAATCCGAGGCGGGGAAACAGAGGCGGGGAATCAGATATGGGGAATCAGAGGTGGGGAATCAGAGGTTGGGAATCAGAGGCAGGGAATCAGAGGCTTGGAATCAGATGCAGGGAATCAGATGCGGGGAATCAGAGGCGGGGAATCAGAGCTGGGGAAACAGAGGCGGGGAATCAGATATGGGGAATCAGAGGTGGGGAATCAGAGGTTGGGAATCAGAGGCAGGGAATCAGAGGCAGGGAATCAGAGGTGGGGAATCAGAGGAAGGGAATCAGATGTGCGAAATCGGAGATGGGGAATCAGAGGCAGGGAATCAGAGGCGGGGAATCAGAGGCGGGGAATCAGAGGCCGGGAATCAGATATGGGGAAACAGAGGCGGGGAATCCGAGGCGGGGAAACAGAGGCGGGGAATCAGATATGGGGAATCAGAGGTGGAAAATCAGAGGTTGGGAATCAGAGGCAGGGAATCAGAGGCTTGGAATCAGATGCAGGGAATCAGATGCGGGGAATCAGAGGCGGGAAATCAGAGCTGGGGAATCAGAGGTGGGGAATCAGATTTGGGGAATCAGAGGCGGGGACTAAGATATTGGGAAACAGAGGCGGGGAATCAGAGGCGGGGAAACAGAGGCGGGGAATCAGATATGGGGAATCAGAGGTGGGGAATCAGAGGCAGGGAATCAGATGTGCGGAATCAGAGATGGGGAATCAGAGGCAGGGAATCAGAATCAGACGCAGGGAATCAGAGGCCGGAAATCAGAGGCCGGAATCAGATGCTAGGAATCAGAGGCCTGGAATCAGAGGCGGGGAATCAGAGGCAGGGAATCAGATGCGGGGAATCAAAGGCGGGGAATCAGAGCTGGGGAATCAGAGGCGGGGTATTAGGTTTGGGGAATCAGAGGCGGGGAATCAGAAATGGGGAAACAGAGGTGGGGAATCAGAGGCGGGGAAACAGATGCAGTGAATCAGATATGGGAAATCAGAGGCGGGGAATCAGAGGTGGGGAATCATAGGCAGGGAATCGAATGTGCGGAATCAGAGATGGGGAATCAGAGGCGGGGAATCAGAGGCAGGGAATCAGACGCGGGGAATCAGAGGTGGGAAATCAGAGGCGGGGAATCAGATATGGGGAATCAGAGGCGGGGAATCAGAGGCGGGGAAACAGAGGCGGGGAATCAGATAAGGGTAATCAGAGGTGGGGCATCAGAGGTTGTGAATCACAGATGGGGAATCAGAGGCGGGGAATCAGAGGCAGGGAATCAGACGCGGGGAATCAGAGGCGGAGATTCAGAGCTGGGGAATCAGAGGCGGGGAATCAGAGTTGGGGAATCAGAGGCGGGGAATCAGATATGGGGAATCAGAGGCAGGGAATCAGAGGCGGGAAAACAGAGGCGGGGAATCAGATATGGGGAATCAGAGGTGGGGAATCAGGGGCAGGGAATCAGTGGCAGGGAATCAGACGCGGGAATCAGAGGCGGGGAATCAGAGGCAGGGAATCAGACACGGGGAATTAGAGGCGTGGAATCAGAGATGGGGAATCAGAGGCGGGGAATCAGAGGCAGGGAATCGGATGCCGGGAATCAGAGGCGGGAAATCAGAGCTGGGCAATCAGAGGCGGGGAATCAGAGTTGGGGAATCAGAGGCGGGGAAGCAGATATGGAGAAATAGAGGCGGGGAATCAGATATGGGGAATCAGAGGCGGGGAATCAGATATGGGGAATCAGAGGCTGGGAATTAGAGGGGGAGAAACAGAGGCGGGGAATAAGATATGGGGAATCAGAGGTGGGGAATCAGGGGCGGGGAATCAGTGGCAGGGAATCAGAGGCAGGGAATCAGAGGCGGGGAATCAGAGGCAGGGAATCAGACACGGGGAATCAGAGGTGGGGAATCAGAGATGGGGAATCAGAGGCGGGGAATCAGAGGCAGGGAATCAGACGCGGGGAATCAGAGGCGGGGAAACAGAGGCGGGGAATCAGATATGGGGAATCAGAGGTGGGGAATCAGAGGTGGGGAATTAGTTGTTGCGAATCTGAGGCAGGGAATCAGAGCCGGGGAATCAGAGGCGGGGAATCAGAGGCCGGGAATCAGATATGGGGAAACAGAGGCGGGGAATCCGAGGCGGGGAAACAGAGGCGGGGAATCAGATATGGGGAATCAGAGGTGGGGAATCAGAGGTTGGGAATCAGAGGCAGGGAATCAGAGGCTTGGAATCAGATGCAGGGAATCAGATGCGGGGAATCAGAGGCGGGGAATCAGAGCTGGGGAATCAGAGGTGGGGAATCAGATTTTGGGAATCAGAGGCGGGGACTTAGATATTGGGAAACAGAGGCGGGGAATCAGAGGCGGGGAAACAGAGGCGGGGAATCAGAGTTGGGAATCAGAGGCGGGGAATCAGACGTGGGGAATCAGAGGCAGGGAATCAGAGGCGGGGAATCAGAGGCGGGGAATCAGAGGCCGGGAATCAGATATGGGGAAACAGAGGCGGGGAATCCGAGGCGGGGAAACAGAGGCGGGGAATCAGATATGGGGAATCAGAGGTGGGGAATCAGAGGTTGGGAATCAGAGGCAGGGAATCAGAGGCTTGGAATCAGATGCAGGGAATCAGATGCGGGGAATCAGAGGCGGGGAATCAGAGCTGGGGAAACAGAGGCGGGGAATCAGATATGGGGAATCAGAGGTGGGGAATCAGAGGTTGGGAATCAGAGGCAGGGAATCAGAGGCAGGGAATCAGAGGTGGGGAATCAGAGGAAGGGAATCAGATGTGCGGAATCGGAGATGGGGAATCAGAGGCAGGGAATCAGAGGCGGGGAATCAGAGGCGGGGAATCAGAGGCCGGGAATCAGATATGCGGAAACAGAGGCGGGGAATCCGAGGCGGGGAAACAGAGGCGGGGAATCAGATATGGGGAATCAGAGGTGGAAAATCAGAGGTTGGGAATCAGAGGCAGGGAATCAGAGGCTTGGAATCAGATGCAGGGAATCAGATGCGGGGAATCAGAGGCGGGAAATCAGAGCTGGGGAATCAGAGGTGGGGAATCAGATTTGGGGAATCAGAGGCGGGGACTAAGATATTGGGAAACAGAGGCGGGGAATCAGAGACGGGGAAACAGAGGCGGGGAATCAGATATGGGGAATCAGAGGTGGGGAATCAGAGGCAGGGAATCAGATGTGCGGAATCAGAGATGGGGAATCAGAGGCAGGGAATCAGAATCAGACGCAGGGAATCAGAGGCCGGAAATCAGAGGCCGGAATCAGATGCTAGGAATCAGAGGCCTGGAATCAGAGGCGGGGAATCAGAGGCAGGGAATCAGATGCGGGGAATCAAAGGCGGGGAATCAGAGCTGGGGAATCAGAGGCGGGGTATTAGGTTTGGGGAATCAGAGGCGGGGAATCAGAAATGGGGAAACAGAGGTGGGGAATCAGAGGCGGGGAAACAGATGCAGTGAATCAGATATGGGAAATCAGAGGCGGGGAATCAGAGGTGGGGAATCATAGGCAGGGAATCGAATGTGCGGAATCAGAGATGGGGAATCAGAGGCGGGGAATCAGAGGCAGGGAATCAGACGCGGGGAATCAGAGGTGGGAAATCAGAGGCGGGGAATCAGATATGGGGAATCAGAGGCGGGGAATCAGAGGCGGGGAAACAGAGGCGGGGAATCAGAGGCCGGGAATCAGATATGGGGAAACAGAGGCGGGGAATCCGAGGCGGGGAAACAGAGGCGGGGAATCAGATATGGGGAATCAGAGGTGGGGAATCAGAGGTTGGGAATCAGAGGCAGGGAATCAGAGGCTTGGAATCAGATGCAGGGAATCAGATGCGGGGAATCAGAGGCGGGGAATCAGAGCTGGGGAATCAGAGGTGGGGAATCAGATTTGGGGAATCAGAGGCGGGGACTTAGATATTGGGAAACAGAGGCGGGGAATCAGAGGCGGGGAAACAGAGGCGGGGAATCAGAGTTGGGAATCAGAGGCGGGGAATCAGACGTGGGGAATCAGAGGCAGGGAATCAGAGGCGGGGAATCAGAGGCGGGGAATCAGAGGCCGGGAATCAGATATGGGGAAACAGAGGCGGGGAATCCGAGGCGGGGAAACAGAGGCGGGGAATCAGATATGGGGAATCAGAGGTGGGGAATCAGAGGTTGGGAATCAGAGGCAGGGAATCAGAGGCTTGGAATCAGATGCAGGGAATCAGATGCGGGGAATCAGAGGCGGGGAATCAGAGCTGGGGAAACAGAGGCGGGGATTCAGATATGGGGAATCAGAGGTGGGGAATCAGAGGTTGGGAATCAGAGGCAGGGAATCAGAGGCAGGGAATCAGAGGTGGGGAATCAGAGGAAGGGAATCAGATGTGCGGACTCGGAGATGGGGAATCAGAGGCAGGGAATCAGAGGCGGGGAATCAGAGGCGGGGAATCAGAGGCCGGGAATCAGATATGGGGAAACAGAGGCGGGGAATCCGAGGCGGGGAAACAGAGGCGGGGAATCAGATATGGGGAATCAGAGGTGGAAAATCAGAGGTTGGGAATCAGAGGCAGGGAATCAGAGGCTTGGAATCAGATGCAGGGAATCAGATGCGGGGAATCAGAGGCGGGAAATCAGAGCTGGGGAATCAGAGGTGGGGAATCAGATTTGGGGCATCAGAGGCGGGGACTAAGATATTGGGAAACAGAGGCGGGGAATCAGAGACGGGGAAACAGAGGCGGGGAATCAGATATGGGGAATCAGAGGTGGGGAATCAGAGGCAGGGAATCAGATGTGCGGAATCAGAGATGGGGAATCAGAGGCAGGGAATCAGAATCAGACGCAGGGAATCAGAGGCCGGAAATCAGAGGCCGGAATCAGATGCTAGGAATCAGAGGCCTGGAATCAGAGGCGGGGAATCAGAGGCAGGGAATCAGATGCGGGGAATCAAAGGCGGGGAATCAGAGCTGGGGAATCAGAGGCGGGGTATTAGGTTTGGGGAATCAGAGGCGGGGAATCAGAAATGGGGAAACAGAGGTGGGGAATCAGAGGCGGGGAAACAGATGCAGTGAATCAGATATGGGAAATCAGAGGCGGGGAATCAGAGGTGGGGAATCATAGGCAGGGAATCGAATGTGCGGAATCAGAGATGGGGAATCAGAGGCGGGGAATCAGAGGCAGGGAATCAGACGCGGGGAATCAGAGGTGGGAAATCAGAGGCGGGGAATCAGATATGGGGAATCAGAGGCGGGGAATCAGAGGCGGGGAAACAGAGGCGGGGAATCAGATAAGGGTAATCAGAGGTGGGGCATCAGAGGTTGTGAATCACAGATTTGGAATCAGAGGCGGGGAATCAGAGGCGGAGATTCAGAGCTGGGGAATCAGAGGCGGGGAATCAGAGTTGGGGAATCAGAGGCGGGGAATCAGATATGGGGAATCAGAGGCAGGGAATCAGAGGCGGGAAAACAGAGGCGGGGAATCAGATATGGGGAATCAGAGGTGGGGAATCAGGGGCAGGGAATCAGTGGCAGGGAATCAGACGCGGGAATCAGAGGCGGGGAATCAGAGGCAGGGAATCAGACACGGGGAATTAGAGGCGTGGAATCAGAGATGGGGAATCAGAGGCGGGGAATCAGAGGCAGGGAATCGGATGCCGGGAATCAGAGGCGGGAAATCAGAGCTGGGCAATCAGAGGCGGGGAATCAGAGTTGGGGAATCAGAGGCGGGGAAGCAGATATGGAGAAATAGAGGCGGGGAATCAGATATGGGGAATCAGAGGCGGGGAATCAGATATGGGGAATCAGAGGCTGGGAATTAGAGGGGGGGAAACAGAGGCGGGGAATAAGATATGGGGAATCAGAGGTGGGGAATCAGGGGCGGGGAATCAGTGGCAGGGAATCAGAGGCAGGGAATCAGAGGCGGGGAATCAGAGGCAGGGAATCAGACACGGGGAATCAGAGGTGGGGAATCAGAGATGGGGAATCAGAGGCGGGGAATCAGAGGCAGGGAATCAGACGCGGGGTATCAGAGGCGGGGAATCAGAGCTGGGGAATCAGAGGTGTGGAATCAGAGTCGGGGAATCAGAGGCAGGGAATCGGATGTGCGGAATCAGAGATGGGGAATCAGAGGTGGGGAATCAGAGGCGGTGAATAAGAGATGGGGAATCAGAGGCGGGGAATCAGAGGCAGGAAATCAGACACGGGGATTCAGAGGCTGGGAATCAGATGGGGGGAATCAAAGGCGGGGAATCAGAGCTGGTGAATCAGAGGCAGGGAATCAGAGTTGGGGATTCAGAGGCGGGGAATCAGATATGGGGAAACAGAGGCGGGGAATCAGAGGCGGGCAAACAGAGGCAGGGAATTAGATATGGGGAATCAGAAGTGGGGAATCAGAGGTGGTGAATCAGAGATAGGGAATCACAGGCGGGGAATTAGAGGCAGGGAATAGAACGCAGGGAATCAGAGGCAGGGAATCAGAGCTGGGGAATCAGAGGCGGGGAATCATAGTTGGGAATCAGAGGTGGGGAATAAGATATGGGGAAACAGAGGCGGGGAATCAGAGGCGGGGAAACAGAGGCGGGGAATCAGACATGGGGAATCAGATGCGGGGAATCAGAGTCGGGGAATCAGAGCTGGGGAATCAGAGGCGGGGAATCAGAGTTGGGGCACAAGAGGTGGGGAATTAGATATGGGGAAACAGAGGCGGGGAATCAGAGGCGGGGAAACAAAGGCGGGGAATCAGATGTGGGGAATCAGAGGTGGGGAATCAGAGGCAGGGAATCAGATGTGCGGAATGAGAGATGGCGAATCAGAGGCAGGGAATCAGAATCAGAAGCGGGGAATCAGAGGCCGGGAATCAGAGGCCGGGAATCAGATGCTGGGAATAAGAGGCCGGGAATCAGAGGTGGGGAATCAGAGTCCGGGAATCAGAGATGGGGATTCAGAGGCGGGGAATGAGATATGGAGAATCAGAGGCGGGGAATCAGAGGCGGGGAACAGAGGTGGGGAATCAGATATGGGGAATCAGAGGTGGCGAATCAAAGGCGGTGAATCAGAAATGGGGAATCAGAGGCGGGGAATCAGAGGCAGGGAATCAGATGCGGGGAATTAGAGGCGGGGAATCAGAGTTGGCGAATCAGAGGCGGGGAATCTGAGTTGGGCAATCAGAGCAGGGGAATCACATATGGGGAATCAGAGGCGGGGAATCAGAGGCGGGGAAACAGAGGCAGGGAATCAAACGCGGGGAATCAGAGGTGGGCAATCAGAGGCGGGGAATCAGATATGGGGAATCAGAGGCGGGGAATCAGAGGCGGAGAAACAGAGGCGGGGAATCAGATAAGGGAAATCAGAGGTGGGGCATTAGAGGTTGTGAATCACAGATGGGGAATAAGAGGCGGGGAATCAGAGGCAGGGAATCAGATGCGGGGAATCAGAGGCGGGGATTCAGAGCTGGGGAATCAGAGGCGGGGAATCAGAGTTGGGGAATCAGAGGCGGGGAATCAGATATGGGGAATCAGAGGCAGGGAATCAGAGGCGGGAAAACAGAGGCGGGGAATCAGATATGGGGAATCAGAGGTGGGGAATCAGGGGCAGGGAATCAGTGGCAGGGAATCAGACGCGGGAATCAGAGGCGGGGAATCAGAGGCAGGGAATCAGACACGGGGAATCTGAGGCGGGGAATCAGAGATGGGGAATCAGAGGCGGGGAATCAGAGGCAGGGAATCGGATGCCGGGAATCAGAGGCGGGAAATCAGAGCTGGGGAATCAGAGGCGGGGAATCAGAGTTGGGGAATCAGAGGCGGGGAAGCAGATATGGGGAAATAGAAGCGGGGAATCAGATATGGGGAATCAGAGGCGGGGAATCAGATATGGGGAATAAGAGGCTGGGAATCAGAGGTGGGGAAACAGAGGCGGGGAATAAGATATGGGGAATCAGAGGTGGGGAATCAGGGGCGGGGAATCAGTGGCAGGGAATCAGAGGCAGGGAATCAGAGGCGGGGAATCAGAGGCAGGGAATCAGACACGGGGAATCAGAGGTGGGGAATCAGAGATGGGGAATCAGAGGCGGGGAATCAGAGGCAGGGAATCAGACGCGGGGAATCAGAGGCGGGGAATCAGAGCTGGGGAATCAGAGGTGTGGAATCAGAGTCGGGGAATCAGAGGCAGGGAATCGGATGTGCGGAATCAGAGATGGGGAATCAGAGGTGGGGAATCAGAGGCGGTGAATCAGAGATGGGGAATCAGAGGCGGGGAATCAGAGGCAGGAAATCAGACACGGGGATTCAGAGGCTGGGAATCAGACGGGGGGATCAAAGGCGGGGAATCAGAGCTGGTGAATCAGAGGCAGGGAATCAGAGTTGGGGATTCAGAGGCGTGGAATCAGATATGGGGAAACAGAGGCGGGGAATCAGAGGTGGGAAAACAGAGGCGGGGAATTAGATATGGGGAATCAGAAGTGGGGAATCGGAGGTGGTGAATCAGAGATAGGGAATCACAGGCGGGGAATTAGAGGCATGGAATAGAACGCAGGGAATCAGAGGCAGGGAATCAGAGCTGGGGAATCAGAGGCGGGGAATCATAGTTGGGAATCAAAGGTTGGGAATCAGATATGGGGAAACAGAGGCGGGGAATCAGAGGCGGGGAAACAGAGGCGGGGAATCAGACATGGGGAATCAGATGCGGGGAATCAGAGTCGGGGAATCAGAGCTGGGGAATCAGAGGCGGGGAATCAGAGTTGGGGCACAAGAGGTGGGGAATTAGATATGGGAAACAGAGGCGGGGAATCAGAGGCGGGGAAACAGAGGCGGGGAATCAGATGTGGGGAATCAGAGGTGGGGAATCAGAGGCAGGGAATCAGATGTGCGGAATGAGAGATGGGGAATCAGAGGCAGGGAATCAGAATCAGAAGCGGGGAATCAGAGGCCGGGAATCTGAGGCCGGGAATCAGATGCTGGGAATAAGAGGCCGGGAATCAGAGGTGGGGAATCAGAGTCCGGGAATCAGAGATGGGGATTCAGAGGCGGGGAATGAGATATGGAGAATCAGAGGCGGGGAATCAGAGGCGGGGAAACAGAGGTGGGGAATCAGATATGGGGAATCAGAGGTGGCGAATCAAAGGCGGTGAATCAGAAATGGGGAATCAGAGGCGGGGAATCAGAGGCAGGGAATCAGAGGCCGGAATCAGATGCTAGGAATCAGAGGCCTGGAATCAGAGGCGGGGAATCAGAGGCAGGGAATCAGATGCGGGGAATCAAAGGCGGGGAATCAGAGCTGGGGAATCAGAGGCGGGGTATTAGGTTTGGGGAATCAGAGGCGGGGAATCAGAAATGGGGAAACAGAGGTGGGGAATCAGAGGCGGGGAAACAGATGCAGTGAATCAGATATGGGAAATCAGAGGCGGGGAATCAGAGGTGGGGAATCATAGGCAGGGAATCGAATGTGCGGAATCAGAGATGGGGAATCAGAGGCGGGGAATCAGAGGCAGGGAATCAGACGCGGGGAATCAGAGGTGGGAAATCAGAGGCGGGGAATCAGATATGGGGAATCAGAGGCGGGGAATCAGAGGCGGGGAAACAGAGGCGGGGAATCAGATAAGGGTAATCAGAGGTGGGGCATCAGAGGTTGTGAATCACAGATGGGGAATCAGAGGCGGGGAATCAGAGGCAGGGAATCAGACGCGGGGAATCAGAGGCGGAGATTCAGAGCTGGGGAATCAGAGGCGGGGAATCAGAGTTGGGGAATCAGAGGCGGGGAATCAGATATGGGGAATCAGAGGCAGGGAATCAGAGGCGGGAAAACAGAGGCGGGGAATTAGATATGGGGAATCAGAGGTGGGGAATCAGGGGCAGGGAATCAGTGGCAGGGAATCAGACGCGGGAATCAGAGGCGGGGAATCAGAGGCAGGGAATCAGACACGGGGAATTAGAGGCGTGGAATCAGAGATGGGGAATCAGAGGCGGGGAATCAGAGGCAGGGAATCGGATGCCGGGAATCAGAGGCGGGAAATCAGAGCTGGGCAATCAGAGGCGGGGAATTAGAGTTGGGGAATCAGAGGCGGGGAAGCAGATATGGAGAAATAGAGGCGGGGAATCAGATATGGGGAATCAGAGGCGGGGAATCAGATATGGGGAATCAGAGGCTGGGAATTAGAGGGGGGGAAACAGAGGCGGGGAATAAGATATGGGGAATCAGAGGTGGGGAATCAGGGGCGGGGAATCAGTGGCAGGGAATCAGAGGCAGGGAATCAGAGGCGGGGAATCAGAGGCAGGGAATCAGACACGGGGAATCAGAGGTGGGGAATCAGAGATGGGGAATCAGAGGCGGGGAATCAGAGGCAGGGAATAAGACGCGGGGTATCAGAGGCGGGGAATCAGAGCTGGGGAATCAAAGGTGTGGAATCAGAGTCGGGGAATCAGAGGCAGGGAATCGGATGTGCGGAATCAGAGATGGGGAATCAGAGGTGGGGAATCAGAGGCGGTGAATAAGAGATGGGGAATCAGAGGCGGGGAATCAGAGGCAGGAAATCAGACACGGGGATTCAGAGGCTGGGAATCAGATGGGGGGAATCAAAGGCGGGGAATCAGAGCTGGTGAATCAGAGGCAGGGAATCAGAGTTGGGGATTCAGAGGCGGGGAATCAGATATGGGGAAACAGAGGCGGGGAATCAGAGGCGGGCAAACAGAGGCAGGGAATTAGATATGGGGAATCAGAAGTGGGGAATCAGAGGTGGTGAATCAGAGATAGGGAATCACAGGCGGGGAATTAGAGGCAGGGAATAGAACGCAGGGAATCAGAGGCAGGGAATCAGAGCTGGGGAATCAGAGGCGGGGAATCATAGTTGGGAATCAGAGGTGGGGAATAAGATATGGGGAAACAGAGGCGGGGAATCAGAGGCGGGGAAACAGAGGCGGGGAATCAGACATGGGGAATCAGATGCGGGGAATCAGAGTCGGGGAATCAGAGCTGGGGAATCAGAGGCGGGGAATCAGAGTTGGGGCACAAGAGGTGGGGAATTAGATATGGGGAAACAGAGGCGGGGAATCAGAGGCGGGGAAACAAAGGCGGGGAATCAGATGTGGGGAATCAGAGGTGGGGAATCAGAGGCAGGGAATCAGATGTGCGGAATGAGAGATGGCGAATCAGAGGCAGGGAATCAGAATCAGAAGCGGGGAATCAGAGGCCGGGAATCAGAGGCCGGGAATCAGATGCTGGGAATAAGAGGCCGGGAATCAGAGGTGGGGAATCAGAGTCCGGGAATCAGAGATGGGGATTCAGAGGCGGGGAATGAGATATGGAGAATCAGAGGAGGGGAATCAGAGGCGGGGAAACAGAGGTGGGGAATCAGATATGGGGAATCAGAGGTGGCGAATCAAAGGCGGTGAATCAGAAATGGGGAATCAGAGGCGGGGAATCAGAGGCAGGGAATCAGATGCGGGGAATTAGAGGCGGGGAATCAGAGTTGGCGAATCAGAGGCGGGGAATCAGAGTTGGGCAATCAGAGCAGGGGAATCACATATGGGGAATCAGAGGCGGGGAATCAGAGGCGGGGAAACAGAGGCAGGGAATCAGACGCGGGGAATCAGAGGTGGGCAATCAGAGGCGGGGAATCAGATATGGGGAATCAGAGGCGGGGAATCAGAGGCGGAGAAACAGAGGCGGGGAATCAGATAAGGGAAATCAGAGGTGGGGCATTAGAGGTTGTGAATCACAGATGGGGAATAAGAGGCGGGGAATCAGAGGCAGGGAATCAGACGCGGGGAATCAGAGGCGGGGATTCAGAGCTGGGGAATCAGAGGCGGGGAATCAGAGTTGGGGAATCAGAGGCGGGGAATCAGATATGGGGAATCAGAGGCAGGGAATCAGAGGCGGGAAAACAGAGGCGGGGAATCAGATATGGGGAATCAGAGGTGGGGAATCAGGGGCAGGGAATCAGTGGCAGGGAATCAGACGCGGGAATCAGAGGCGGGGAATCAGAGGCAGGGAATCAGACACGGGGAATCAGAGGCGGGGAATCAGAGATGGGGAATCAGAGGCTGGGAATCAGAGGCAGGGAATCGGATGCCGGGAATCAGAGGCGGGAAATCAGAGCTGGGGAATCAGAGGCGGGGAATCAGAGTTGGGGAATCAGAGGCGGGGAAGCAGATATGGGGAAATAGAAGCGGGGAATCAGATATGGGGAATCAGAGGCGGGGAATCAGATATGGGGAATAAGAGGCTGGGAATCAGAGGTGGGGAAACAGAGGCGGGGAATAAGATATGGGGAATCAGAGGTGGGGAATCAGGGGCGGGGAATCAGTGGCAGGGAATCAGAGGCAGGGAATCAGAGGCGGGGAATCAGAGGCAGGGAATCAGACACGGGGAATCAGAGGTGGGGAATCAGAGATGGGGAGTCAGAGGCGGGGAATCAGAGGCAGGGAATCAGACGCGGGGAATCAGAGGCGGGGAATCAGAGCTGGGGAATCAGAGGTGTGGAATCAGAGTCGGGGAATCAGAGGCAGGGAATCGGATGTGCGGAATCAGAGATGGGGAATCAGATGTGGGGAATCAGAGGCGGTGAATCAGAGATGGGGAATCAGAGGCGGGGAATCAGAGGCAGGAAATCAGACACGGGGATTCAGAGGCTGGGAATCAGACGGGGGGAATCAAAGGCGGGGAATCAGAGCTGGTGAATCAGAGGCAGGGAATCAGAGTTGGGGATTCAGAGGCGGGGAATCAGATATGGGGAAACAGAGGCGGGGAATCAGAGGTGGGAAAACAGAGGCGGGGAATTAGATATGGGGAATCAGAAGTGGGGAATCGGAGTTGGTGAATCAGAGATAGGGAATCACAGGCGGGGAATTAGAGGCAGGGAATAGAACGCAGGGAATCAGAGGCAGGGAATCAGAGCTGGGGAATCAGAGGCGGGGAATCATAGTTGGGAATCAAAGGTTGGGAATCAGATATGGGGAAACAGAGGCGGGGAATCAGAGGCGGGGAAACAGAGGCGGGGAATCAGACATGGGGAATCAGATGCGGGGAATCAGAGTCGGGGAATCAGAGCTGGGGAATCAGAGGCGGGGAATCAGAGTTGGGGCACAAGAGGTGGGGAATTAGATATGGGGAAACAGAGGCGGGGAATCAGAGGCGGGGAAACAGAGGCGGGGAATCAGATGTGGGGAATCAGAGGTGGGGAATCAGAGGCAGGGAATCAGATGTGCGGAATGAGAGATGGGGAATCAGAGGCAGGGAATCAGAATCAGAAGCGGGGAATCAGAGGCCGGGAATCAGAGGCCGGGAATCAGATGCTGGGAATAAGAGGCCGGGAATCAGAGGTGGGGAATCAGAGTCCGGGAATCAGAGATGGGGATTCAGAGGCGGGGAATGAGATATGGAGAATCAGAGGCGGGGAATCAGAGGCGGGGAAACAGAGGTGGGGAATCAGATATGGGGAATCAGAGGTGGCGAATCAAAGGCGGTGAATCAGAAATGGGGAATCAGAGGCGGGGAATCAGAGGCAGGGAATCAGATGCGGGGAATTAGAGGCGGGGAATCAGAGCTGGCGAATCAGAGGCGGGGAATCAGAGTTGGGCAATCAGAGCAGGGGAATCAGATATGGGGAATCAGAGGCGGGGAATCAGAGGCGGGGAAACAGAGGCGGGGAATCAGATATGGGGAATCAGAGGTGGGGAATCAGAGGTTGTGAATCACAGATGGGGAATCAAGGCGGGGAATCAGAGGCAGGGAATCAGACGCGGGGAATCAGAGGCGGGGATTCAGAGCTGGGGAATCAGAGGCGGGGAATCAGAGTTGGGGAATCAGAGGCAGTGAATCAGATATGGGGAATCAGAGGCGGGGAATCAGAGGCGGGGAAACAGAGGCGGGGAATCAGATATGGGGAATCAGAGGTGGGGAATCAGGGGCAGGGAATCAGTGGCAGGGAATCAGAGGCGGGGAATCAGAGGCGGGGAATCAGAGGCAGGGAATCAGAAACGGGGAATCAGAGACGGGGAATCAGAGATGGGGAATCAGAGGCGGGGAATCAGAGGCAGGGAATAGGACGCCGTGATTCAGAGGCGGGGAATCAGAGTTGGGAAATCAGAGGCGGGGAATCAGATATGGGGAAATAGAGGCGGGGAATCAGATATGGGGAATCAGAGGTGTGGGATCAGAGGTTGGGAATCAGAGGCAGGGAATCAGAGGCGGGGAATCAGAGCTGGGGAAACAGAGATGGGGAATCAGAGGTGGCGAATCAAAGGCGGTGAAACAGAGATGGGGAATCAGGGCAGGGAATCAGAGGCAGGGAATCAGAGCTGGGGAAACAGAGGCGGGGAATCAGATATGGGGAATCAGAGGCGGGGAATCAGAGTTGGGGTATCAGAGGCGGTGAATCAGATATGGGGAATCAGAGGCAGGGAATCAGATGCGGGAAAACAGAGGCGGGGAATCAGATATGGGGAATCAGAGGTGGGGAATCAGGGGCAGGGAATCAGTGGCAGGGAATCAGACAAGGGGCATCAGAGGCAGGGAATCAGAGGCAGGGAATCAGACACGGGGAATCAGAGGCGGGGAATCTGAGATGGGGAATCAGAGGCGGGGAATCAGAGGCAGGGAATCGGATGCCGGGAATCAGAGGCGGGAGATCAGAGCTGGGGCATCAGAGGCGGGGGATCAGAGTTGGGGAATCAGAGGCGGGGAAGCAGATATGGTGAAATAGAGGCGGGGAATCAGATATGGGGAATCAGAGGCGGGGAATCAGATATGGGGAATCAGAGGCTGGGAATCAGAGCTGGGGAATCAGAGGTGGGGAATCAGAGCTGGGGAAACAGAGGCGGCGAATCAGATATGGGGAATCAGAGGTGGGGAATCAGGGGCGGGGAATCAGTGGCAGGGAATCAGAGGCCGGGTATCAAAGGCGGGGAATCAGAGCTGGGGATTCAGAGGCGGGGAATGAGATATGGAGAATCAGAGGCGGGGAATCAGAGGCGGGGAAACAGAGGTGGGGAATCAGATATGGGGAATCAGAGGTGGCGAATCAAAGGCGGTGAATCAGAAATGGGGAATCAGAGGCGGGGAATCAGAGGCAGGGAATCAGATGCGGGGAATTAGAGGCGGGGAATCAGAGTTGGCGAATCAGAGGCGGGGAATCAGAGTTGGGCAATCAGAGCAGGGGAATCACATATGGGGAATCAGAGGCGGGGAATCAGAGGCGGGGAAACAGAGGCAGGGAATCAGACGCGGGGAATCAGAGGTGGGCAATCAGAGGCGGGGAATCAGATATGGGGAATAAGAGGCTGGGAATCAGAGGTGGGGAAACAGAGGCGGGGAATAAGATATGGGGAATCAGAGGTGGGGAATCAGGGGCGGGGAATCAGTGGCAGGGAATCAGAGGCAGGGAATCAGAGGCGGGGAATCAGAGGCAGGGAATCAGACACGGGGAATCAGAGGTGGGGAATCAGAGATGGGGAGTCAGAGGCGGGGAATCAGAGGCAGGGAATCAGACGCGGGGAATCAGAGGCGGGGAATCAGAGCTGGGGAATCAGAGGTGTGGAATCAGAGTCGGGGAATCAGAGGCAGGGAATCGGATGTGCGGAATCAGAGATGGGGAATCAGAGGTGGGGAATCAGAGGCGGTGAATCAGAGATGGGGAATCAGAGGCGGGGAATCAGAGGCAGGAAATCAGACACGGGGATTCAGAGGCTGGGAATCAGACGGGGGGAATCAAAGGCGGGGAATCAGAGCTGGTGAATCAGAGGCAGGGAATCAGAGTTGGGGATTCAGAGGCGGGGAATCAGATATGGGGAAACAGAGGCGGGGAATCAGAGGTGGGAAAACAGAGGCGGGGAATTAGATATGGGGAATCAGAAGTGGGGAATCGGAGTTGGTGAATCAGAGATAGGGAATCACAGGCGGGGAATTAGAGGCAGGGAATAGAACGCAGGGAATCAGAGGCAGGGAATCAGAGCTGGGGAATCAGAGGCGGGGAATCATAGTTGGGAATCCAAGGTTGGGAATCAGATATGGGGAAACAGAGGCGGGGAATCAGAGGCGGGGAAACAGAGGCGGGGAATCAGACATGGGGAATCAGATGCGGGGAATCAGAGTCGGGGAATCAGAGCTGGGGAATCAGAGGCGGGGAATCAGAGTTGGGGCACAAGAGGTGGGGAATTAGATATGGGGAAACAGAGGCGGGGAAACAGAGGCGGGGAAACAGAGGCGGGGAATCAGATGTGGGGAATCAGAGGTGGGGAATCAGAGGCAGGGAATCAGATGTGCGGAATGAGAGATGGGGAATCAGAGGCAGGGAATCAGAATCAGAAGCGGGGAATCAGAGGCCGGGAATCAGAGGCCGGGAATCAGATGCTGGGAATAAGAGGCCGGGAATCAGAGGTGGGGAATCAGAGTCCGGGAATCAGAGATGGGGATTCAGAGGCGGGGAATGAGATATGGAGAATCAGAGGCAGGGAATCAGAGGCGGGGAAACAGAGGTGGGGAATCAGATATGGGGAATCAGAGGTGGCGAATCAAAGGCGGTGAATCAGAAATGGGGAATCAGAGGCGGGGAATCAGAGGCAGGGAATCAGATGCGGGGAATTAGAGGCGGGGAATCAGAGCTGGCGAATCAGAGGCGGGGAATCAGAGTTGGGCAATCAGAGCAGGGGAATCAGATATGGGGAATCAGAGGCGGGGAATCAGAGGCGGGGAAACAGAGGCGGGGAATCAGATATGGGGAATCAGAGGAGGGGAATCAGAGGTTGTGAATCACAGATGGGGAATCAAGGCGGGGAATCAGAGGCAGGGAATCAGACGCGGGGAATCAGAGGCGGGGATTCAGAGCTGGGGAATCAGAGGCGGGGAATCAGAGTTGGGGAATCAGAGGCAGTGAATCAGATATGGGGAATCAGAGGCGGGGAATCAGAGGCGGGGAAACAGAGGCGGGGAATCAGATATGGGGAATCAGAGGTGGGGAATCAGGGGCAGGGAATCAGTGGCAGGGAATCAGAGGCGGGGAATCAGAGGCGGGGAATCAGAGGCAGGGAATCAGAAACGGGGAATCAGAGACGGGGAATCAGAGATGGGGAATCAGAGGCGGGGAATCAGAGGCAGGGAATAGGACGCCGTGATTCAGAGGCGGGGAATCAGAGTTGGGAAATCAGAGGCGGGGAATCAGATATGGGGAAATAGAGGCGGGGAATCAGATATGGGGAATCAGAGGTGTGGGATCAGAGGTTGGGAATCAGAGGCAGGGAATCAGAGGCGGGGAATCAGAGCTGGGGAAACAGAGATGGGGAATCAGAGGTGGCGAATCAAAGGCGGTGAAACAGAGATGGGGAATCAGGGCAGGGAATCAGAGGCAGGGAATCAGAGCTGGGGAAACAGAGGCGGGGAATCAGATATGGGGAATCAGAGGCGGGGAATCAGAGTTGGGGAATCAGAGGCGGTGAATCAGATATGGGGAATCAGAGGCAGGGAATCAGATCGGGAAAACAGAGGCGGGGAATCAGATATGGGGAATCAGAGGTGGGGAATCAGGGGCAGGGAATCAGTGGCAGGGAATCAGACACGGGGCATCAGAGGCAGGGAATCAGAGGCAGGGAATCAGACACGGGGAATCAGAGGCGGGGAATCAGAGATGGGGAATCAGTGGCGGGGAATCAGAGGCAGGGAATCGGATGCCGGGAATCAGAGGCGGGAGATCAGAGCTGGGGCATCAGAGGCGGGGGATCAGAGTTGGGGAATCAGAGGCGGGGAAGCAGATATGGTGAAATAGAGGCGGGGAATCAGATATGGGGAATCAGAGGCGGGGAATCAGATATGGGGAATCAGAGGCTGGGAATCAGAGCTGGGGAATCAGAGGTGGGGAATCAGAGCTGGGGAAACAGAGGCGGCGAATCAGATATGGGGAATCAGAGGTGGGGAATCAGGGGCGGGGAATCAGTGGCAGGGAATCAGAGGCCGGGTATCAAAGGCGGGGAATCAGAGCTGGGGATTCAGAGGCGGGGAATGAGATATGGAGAATCAGAGGCGGGGAATCAGAGGCGGGGAAACAGAGGTGGGGAATCAGATATGGGGAATCAGAGGTGGCGAATCAAAGGCGGTGAATCAGAAATGGGGAATCAGAGGCGGGGAATCAGAGGCAGGGAATCAGATGCGGGGAATTAGAGGCGGGGAATCAGAGTTGGCGAATCAGAGGAGGGGAATCAGAGTTGGGCAATCAGAGCAGGGGAATCACATATGGGGAATCAGAGGCGGGGAATCAGAGGCGGGGAAACAGAGGCAGGGAATCAGACGCGGGGAATCAGAGGTGGGCAATCAGAGGCGGGGAATCAGATATGGGGAATCAGAGGCGGGGAATCAGAGGCGGAGAAACAGAGGCGGGGAATCAGATAAGGGAAATCAGAGGTGGGGCATTAGAGGTTGTGAATCACAGATGGGGAATAAGAGGCGGGGAATCAGAGGCAGGGAATCAGACGCGGGGAATCAGAGGCGGGGATTCAGAGCTGGGGAATCAGAGGCGGGGAATCAGAGTTGGGGAATCAGAGGCGGGGAATCAGATATGGGGAATCAGAGGCAGGGAATCAGAGGCGGGAAAACAGAGGCGGGGAATCAGATATGGGGAATCAGAGGTGGGGAATCAGGGGCAGGGAATCAGTGGCAGGGAATCAGACGCGGGAATCAGAGGTGGGGAATCAGAGGCAGGGAATCAGACACGGGGAATCAGAGGCGGGGAATCAGAGATGGGGAATCAGAGGCGGGGAATCAGAGGCAGGGAATCGGATGCCGGGAATCAGAGGCGGGAAATCAGAGCTGGGGAATCAGAGGCGGGGAATCAGAGTTGGGGAATCAGAGGCGGGGAAGCAGATATGGGGAAATAGAAGCGGGGAATCAGATATGGGGAATCAGAGGCGGGGAATCAGATATGGGGAATAAGAGGCTGGGAATCAGAGGTGGGGAAACAGAGGCGGGGAATAAGATATGGGGAATCAGAGGTGGGGAATCAGGGGCGGGGAATCAGTGGCAGGGAATCAGAGGCAGGGAATCAGAGGCGGGGAATCAGAGGCAGGGAATCAGACACGGGGAATCAGAGGTGGGGAATCAGAGATGGGGAATCAGAGGCGGGGAATCAGAGGCAGGGAATCAGACGCGGGGAATCAGAGGCGGGGAATCAGAGCTGGGGAATCAGAGGTGTGGAATCAGAGTCGGGGAATCAGAGGCAGGGAATCGGATGTGCGGAATCAGAGATGGGGAATCAGAGGTGGGGAATCAGAGGCGGTGAATCAGAGATGGGGAATCAGAGGCGGGGAATCAGAGGCAGGAAATCAGACACGGGGATTCAGAGGCTGGGAATCAGACGGGGGGAATCAAAGGCGGGGAATCAGAGCTGGTGAATCAGAGGCAGGGAATCAGAGTTGGGGATTCAGAGGCGGGGAATCAGATATGGGGATACAGAGGCGGGGAATCAGAGGTGGGAAAACAGAGGCGGGGAATTAGATATGGGGAAACAGAGGCGGGGAATCAGAGGCGGGGAAACAGAGGCGGGGAATCAGATGTGGGGAATCAGAGGTGGGGAATCAGAGGCAGGGAATCAGATGTGCGGAATGAGAGATGGGGAATCAGAGGCAGGGAATCAGAATCAGAAGCGGGGAATCAGAGGCCGGGAATCAGAGGCCGGGAATCAGATGCTGGGAATAAGAGGCCGGGAATCAGAGGTGGGGAATCAGAGTCCGGGAATCAGAGATGGGGATTCAGAGGCGGGGAATGAGATATGGAGAATCAGAGGCGGGGAATCAGAGGCGGGGAAACAGAGGTGGGGAATCAGATATGGGGAATCAGAGGTGGCGAATCAAAGGCGGTGAATCAGAAATGGGGAATCAGAGGCGGGGAATCAGAGGCAGGGAATCAGATGCGGGGAATTAGAGGCGGGGAATCAGAGCTGGCGAATTAGAGGTGGGGAATCAGAGTTGGGCAATCAGAGTAGGGGAATCAGATATGGGGAATCAGAGGCGGGGAATCAGAGGCGGGGAAACAGAGGCGGGGAATCAGATATGGGGAATCAGAGGTGGGGAATCAGAGGTTGTGAATCACAGATGGGGAATCAAGGCGGGGAATCAGAGGCAGGGAATCAGACGCGGGGAATCAGAGGCGGGGATTCAGAGCTGGGGAATCAGGGGCAGGGAATCAGTGGCAGGGAATCAGAGGCGGGGAATCAGAGGCGGGGAATCAGAGGCAGGGAATCAGAAACGGGGAATCAGAGACGGGGAATCAGAGATGGGGAATCAGAGGCGGGGAATCAGAGGCAGGGAATAGGACGCCGTGATTCAGAGGCGGGGAATCAGAGTTGGGGAATCAGAGGCGGGGAATCAGATATGGGGAAATAGAGGCGGGGAATCAGATATGGGGAATCAGAGGTGTGGGATCAGAGGTTGGGAATCAGAGGCAGGGAATCAGAGGCGGGGAATCAGAGCTGGGGAAACAGAGATGGGGAATCAGAGGTGGCGAATCAAAGGCGGTGAAACAGAGATGGGGAATCAGGGCAGGGAATCAGAGGCAGGGAATCAGAGCTGGGGAAACAGAGGCGGGGAATCAGATATGGGGAATCAGAGGCGGGGAATCAGAGTTGGGGAATCAGAGGCGGTGAATCAGATATGGGGAATCAGAGGCAGGAAATCAGAGGCGGGAAAACAGAGGCGGGGAATCAGATATGGGGAATCAGAGGTGGGGAATCAGGGGCAGGGAATCAGTGGCAGGGAATCAGACACGGGGAATCAGAGGCAGGGAATCAGAGGCAGGGAATCAGACACGGGGAATCAGAGGCGGGGAATCAGAGATGGGGAATCAGAGGTGGGGAATCAGAGGCAGGGAATCGGATGCCGGGAATCAGAGGCGGGAGATCAGAGCTGGGGCATCAGAGGCGGGGGATCAGAGTTGGGGAATCAGAGGCGGGGAAGCAGATATGGTGAAATAGAGGCGGGGAATCAGATATGGGGAATCAGAGGCGGGGAATCAGATATGGGGAATCAGAGGCGGGGAATCAGAGATGGGGAATCAGAGGCGGGGAATCAGAGGCAGGGAATAGGACGCCGTGATTCAGAGGCGGGGAATCAGAGTTGGGGAATCAGAGTCGGGGAATCAGATATGGGGAAATAGAGACGGGGAATCAGATATGGGGAATCAGAGGTGTGGGATCAGAGGTTGGGAATCAGAGGCAGGGAATCAGAGGCGGGGAATCAGAGCTGGGGAAACAGAGATGGGGAATCAGAGGTGGCGAATCAAAGGCGGTGAAACAGAGATGGGGAATCAGGGCAGGGAATCAGAGGCAGGGAATCAGAGCTGGGGAAACAGAGGTGGGGAATCAGATATGGGGAATCAGAGGCGGGGAATCAGAGTTGGGGAATCAGAGGCGGTGAATCAGATATGGGGAATCAGAGGCAGGGAATCAGAGGCGGGAAAACAGAGGCGGGGAATCAGATATGGGGAATCAGAGGTGGGGAATCAGGGGCAGGGAATCAGTGGCAGGGAATCAGACACGGGGAATCAGAGGCAGGGAATCAGAGGCAGGGAATCAGACACGGGGAATCAGAGGCGGGGAATCAGAGATGGGGAATCAGAGGCGGGGAATCAGAGGCAGGGAATCGGATGCCGGGAATCAGAGGCGGGAGATCAGAGCTGGGGCATCAGAGGCGGGGGATCAGAGTTGGGGAATCAGAGGCGGGGAAGCAGATATGGTGAAATAGAGGCGGGGAATCAGATATGGGGAATCAGAGGCGGGGAATCAGATATGGGGAATCAGAGGCTGGGAATCAGAGCTGGGGAATCAGAGGTGGGGAATCAGAGCTGGGGAAACAGAGGCGGCGAATCAGATATGGGGAATCAGAGGTGGGGAATCAGGGGCGGGGAATCAGTGGCAGGGAATCAGAGGCCGGGTATCAAAGGCGGGGAATCAGAGCTGGGGAATCAGAGGCGGGGAATCAGAGTTGGGGAATCAGAGGAGGGGAATCAGATATGGGGAAACAGAGGCCGGGAATCAGAGGCAGGGAAACAGAGGCGGGGAATCAGATATGGGGAATCAGAGGTGTGGAATTAGAGGTTGCGAATCAGAGGCAGGGAATCAGAGGCGGGGAATCAGAGGCGGGGAATCAGAGGCAGGGAATCGGATGTGCGGAATCAGAGATGGGGAATCAGAGGTGGGGATTCAGAGTTGGTGAATCAGAGAAGGGGAATCAGAGGCGGGGAATCAGAGGCAGGGAATCAGACGCAGGGTATCAGAGGCGGGGAATCATAGCTGGCGAATTAGAGGAGGGGAATCAGAGTTGGGGAATCAGAGTCGGGGAATCAGATATGGGGAAACTGAGGCGGGGAATCAGAGGCGGGGAAACAGAGGCGGGGAATCAGATATGGGGATTCAGAGGTGGGGAATCAGAGGTTGGGAATCTGAGGCAGGGAATCAGAGGCGGCGAAACAGAGCTGGGGAATCAGAGGCGCGGAATCAGATTTGGGGAATCAGATGCGTGGAATTAGATATTGGGAAACAGAGGCGGGGAATCAGAGCTGGGGAATCAGAGGCGGGAATCATAGTTGGGGAATCAGAGTCGGGGAATCAGATATAGGGAAACAGAGGCGGGGAATCAGAGGCGGGGAAACAGAGGCAGGGAATCAGATATGGGGAATCAGAGGTGGGGAATCAGAGGTTGGCAATCAGAGTCAGGGAATCAGAGGCGGGGAATCAGAGGCAGTGAATCAGATGTGCGGAATCAGAGATGGGGAATCAGAGGCAGGGAATCAGAGGCAGGGAATCAGATATGGGGAATCAGAGGCGGGGCATCAGAGGCGGGGAAACAGAGGAGGTGAATCAGATATTGGGAATCAGAGGTGGCGAATCAGAGGTAGAGAATCAGAGATGGGGAAGCAGAGGTGGGGAATCAGATATGATGAATTAGAGATGGGGAATCAGAGGCGGGGTATCAGAGGTGCCAATCAGAGGCGGGGAAACAGAGGCGGGGAATCAGATATGGGGAAACAGATCCGGGGAATCAGAGGCAGGGAAACAGAGGCGGGGAATCAGATATGGGGAATGAGAGGTGGGGAATTAGAAGTTGCGAATCAGAGGCAGGGAATCAGAGGCAGGGAATCAGAGGCAGGGAATCAGAGGCAGGGAATCGGAGGTGCGGAATCAGAGATGGGGAATCAGAGGTGGGGAATCAGAGGTGGTGAATCAGAGATGGGGAATCAGAGGTGGGGAATCAGAGGCAGGGAATCAGACACGGGGAATCAGAGGCGGTGAATCATAGCTGGCGAATCAGAGGAGGGGAATCAGAGGTGGGGAATCAGAGGCGGGGAATCAGATATGGGGAATCAGATGTGGGGAATCAGAGGCGGGGAAACAGAGGCCGGGAATTAGATATGTTGTATCAGAGGTGGGGAATCAGAGGCGGGAAATCAGAGCTGGGGAATCAGAGGCGGGGAATCAGAGTTGGGGTATCAGAGTCCGGGAATCAGAGATGGGGAATCAGAGGCGGGGAATCAAATATGGGGAATCAGAGGCGGGGAATCAGAGGCGGGGAAACAGAGGCGGTGAATCAGATATGGGGAATCAGAGGTGGCGAATCAGAGGTAGAGAATCAGAGATGGGGGAGCAGAGGTGGGGAATCAGATGTGATGAATTAGAGATGGGGAATCAGAGGCGGGGTATCAGAGGCGGCCAATCAGAGGCGGGGAAACAGAGGCGGGGAATCAGATATGGGGAATCAGAGGTGGGGAATCAGGGGCGGGGAATCAGTGGCAGGGATTCAGAGGCCGGGTATCAGAGGCGGGGAATCAGAGCAGGGGAATCAGAGGCGGGGAATCAGAGTTGGGGAATCAGAGGAGGGGAATCAGATATGGGGAAACAGAGGCCGGGAATCAGAGGCAGGGAAACAGAGGCGGGGAATCAGATATGGGGAATCAGAGGTGGGGAATTAGTGGTTGCGAATCAGAGGCAGGGAATCAGAGGCGGGGAATCAGAGGCGGGGATTCAGAGGCAGGGAATCGGATGTGCGGAATCAGAGATGGGGAATCAGAGGTGGGGAATCAGAGGTGATGAATCAGAGAAGGGGAATCAGAGGCGGGGAATCAGAGGCAGGGAATCAGACGCAGGGAATCAGAGGCGGGGAATCATAGCTGGCGAATTAGAGGAGGGGAATCAGAGTTGGGGAATCAGAGGTGGGGAATCAGATATGTGGAAACAGAGGCGGGGAATCAGAGGCGGGGAAACAGAGGCGGGGAATCAGATATGGGGATTCAGAGGTGGGGAATCAGAGGTTGGGAATCAGAGGCAGGGAATCAGAGGCTGGGAATCAGAGGCAGGGAATCAGATGCGGGGAATCAGAGGCGGGGAATCAGAGCTGGGGAATCAGAGGCGG
The DNA here is from genome assembly GCF_036971445.1 of Narcine bancroftii. Lineage (NCBI taxonomy): Eukaryota > Metazoa > Chordata > Chondrichthyes > Torpediniformes > Narcinidae > Narcine > Narcine bancroftii. Next base: position 104,431,658 of record NC_091474.1, on the reverse strand, counting down.
GGAATCAGAGTTGGGGAATCAGAGGCGTGGAATTAGATATGGGGAAACAGAGGCGGGGAATCAGAGGCGGGGAAACAGAGGCGGGGAATCAGATATGGGGAATCAGAGGTGGGGAATCAAAGGTGGTGAATCATAGATGGAGAATCAGACGCGGGGAATCAGAGGCAGGGAATAAAACACGGGGAATCAGAGGCGGGGAATCAGAGCTGGGGAATCAGAGGCGGGGAATCAGAGTTGGTGAAGCAGAGGCTGGGAATCAGAGGTGGGGAAACAGAGGCGGGGAATCAGAGGCAGGGAAACAGAGGCGGGGAATCAGATATGGGGAATCAGAGGTGGGGAATCAGAGCTGGGGAATCAGAGGCGGGGAATCAAAGTTGGGGAATCAGAGGTGTGGAATCAGAGATGGGGAAACAGAGGCGGGGAATCAGAGGCGGGGAAACAGAGGCAGGGAATCAGAGGTGGGGAATCAGAGGTTGGCAATCAGAGGCAGGGAATCAGAGGCGGGGAATCAGAGGCAGGGAATCAGATGTGCGGAATCAGAGATGGGGAATCAGAGGCAGGGAATCAGCGGCGGGGAAAATCAGAGTCCGGGAATCAGAGGCCAGGAATGAGAGGCCGGGAATCAGAGGGCAGGAATCAGAGGCCGGGAAACAGAGGTGGGGAATCAGAGGCCGGGATTTAGAGATGGGGAATAAGAGGTGGGGAATCAGCGGTGGTGAATCAGACGCGGGGATTCAGAGGTTGTAATTCAGAGATGGGGAATCAGAGGCGGGGAATCAGAGGAGCGGAAACAGAGGTGGGGAATCAGATATGGGGAATCAGAGGTGGGGAATAAGAGGCCAGGAATCAGAAGCCAGGAATCAGAGGCCGGGAATCAGAGGTGGGGAATCAGAGGCCGGGAATCAGAGATGGGGAATCAGAGGTGGTGAATCAGAGATGGGGAATCAGAGGAAGGGACTCAGAGGCGGGGAATCAGATGCGGGGAATCAGTGGCGGGGAATCAGAGCTCGGGAATCAGAGTCGGAGAATCAGAGATGGCGAATCAGAGGCGGGGAATCAGAGATAGGGAATCAGATGTGGGGAATCAGAGGCGGGTAAGAGAGGCGGGGAGTCAGATATGGGGAATCAGAGGCGGGGAATCAGAGGCGGGGAAACAGAGGCGGTGAATCAGATATGGGGAATCAGAGGTGGCGAATCAGAGGTAGAGAATCAGAGATGGGGAAGCAGAGGTGGGGAATCAGAGGCGCGGAAACAGAGGTGGGGAATCAGATATGGGGAATCAGAGGTGGGGAATAAGAGGCCAGGAATCAGAAGCCAGGAATCAGAGGCGGGGTATCAGAGGTGCCAATCAGAGGCGGGGAAACAGAGGCGGGGAATCAGATATGGGGAAACAGAGGCGGGGAATCATAGGCAGGGAAACAGAGGCGGGGAATCAGATATGGGGAATCAGAGGTGGGGAATTAGAAGTTGCGAATCAGAGGCAGGGAATCAGAGGCGGGGAATCAGAGGCGGGGAATCAGAGGCAGGGAATCGTAGGTGCGGAATCAGAGATGGGGAATCATAGGTGGTGAATCAGAGATGGGGAATCAGAGGCGGGGAATCAGAGGCAGGGAATCAGACACGGGGAATCAGAGGCGGGGAATCATAGCTGGCGAATCAGAGGAGGGGAATCAGAGGTGGGGAATCAGAGGCGGGGAATCAGATATGGGGAATCAGAGGTGGCGAATCAGAGGCGGGGAAACAGAGGCCGGGAATCAGATATGTTGTATCAGAGGTGGGGAATCAGAGGCGGGAAATCAGAGCTGGGGAATCAGAGGCGGGGAATCAGAGTTGGGGAATCAGAGTCCGGGAATCAGAGATGGGGAATCAGAAGCGGGGCATCAAATATGGGGAATCAGAGGCGGGGAATCAGAGGCGGGGAAACAGAGGTGGTGAATCAGATATGGGGAATCAGAGGTGGCGAATCAGTGGTTGAGAATCAGAGATGGGGAAGCAGAGGTGGGGAATCAGATGTGATGAATTAGAGATGGGGAATCAGAGGCGGGGTATCAGAGGCGGCCAATCAGAGGCGGGGAAACAGAGGCGGGGAATCAGATATGGGGAATCAGAGGTGGGGAATCAGGGGCGGGGAATCAGTGGCAGGGATTCAGAGGCCGGGAATCAGAGGCGGGGAATCAGAGCTGGGGAATCAGAGGCGGGGAATCAGAGTTGGGGAATCAGAGGAGGGGAATCAGATATGGGGAAACAGAGGCCGGGAATCAGAGGCAGGGAAACAGAGGCGGGGAATCAGATATGGGGAATCAGAGGTGGGGAATTAGTGGTTGCGAATCAGAGGCAGGGAATCAGAGGCGGGGAATCAGAGGCGGGGAATCAGAGGCGGGGAATCGGATGTGCGAAATCAGAGATGGGGAATCAGAGGTGGGGAATCAGAGGTGTTGAATCAGAGAAGGGGAATCAGAGGCGGGGAATCAGAGGCAGGGAATCAGACGCAGGGAATCAGAGGCGGGGAATCATGGCTGGCGAATTAGAGGAGGGGAATCAGAGTTGGGGAATCAGAGGCGGGGAATCAGATATGGGGAAACAGAGGCGGGGAATCAGAGGCGGGGAAACAGAGGCGGGGAATCAGATATGCGGATTCAGAGCTGGGGAATCAGAGGTTGGGAATCAGAGGCAGGGAATCATAGGCGGGGAATCAGAGGCAGGGAATCAGATGCGGGGAATCAGAGGCGGGGAATCTGAGCTGGGGAATCAGAGGCGGGGAATCAGAGTTGGGGAATCAGAGGCATGGAATTAGATATGGGGAAACAGAGGCGGGGAATCAGAGGCGGGGAAACAGAGGCGGGGAATCAGATATGGGGAATCAGAGGTGGGGAATCAGAGGCAGGGAATCAGATGTGTGGAATCAGAGATGGGGAATCAGAGGCGGGGAATGAGATATGTGGAATCAGATGCGGGGAATCAGAGGCGGGGATACAGAGGCGGGGAAACAGAGGCGGAGAATCAGAGGCGGGGAATCAGAGTTGGGGAATAAGAGGAGGGGAATCAGATATGGGGAAACAGAGGCCGGGAATCAGAGGCAGGGAAACAGAGGCGGGGAATCAGATATGGGGAATCAGAGGTGGGGAATTAGAGGTTGCGAATCAGAGGCAGGGAATCAGAGGCGGGGAATCAGAGGCGGGGAATCAGAAGCAGGGAATCGGATGTGCGGAATCAGAGATGGGGAATCAGAGGTGGGGAATCAGAGATGGTGAATCAGAGAAGGGGAATCAAAGGCGGGGAATCAGAGGCAGGGAATCTGACGCAGGGAATCAGAGGCGGGGAATCATAGCTGGCGAATTAAAGGAGGGGAATCAGAGTTGGGGAATCAGAGGCGGGGAATCAGATATGGGGAAACAGAGGCGGGGAATCAGAGGCGGGGAAACAGAGGCGGGGAATCAGATATGGGGATTCAGAGGTGGGGAATCAGAGGTTGGGAATCAGAGGCAGGGAATCAGAGGCGGGGAATCAGAGGCAGGGAATCAGATGCAGGGATTCACAGGCGGGGAAACAGAGCTGGGGAATCAGAGGCGGGGAATCAGAGTTGGGGAATCAGAGGCGTGGAATTAGATATGGGGAAACAGAGGCGGGGAATCAGAGGTGGGTAAACAGAGGCGGGGAATCAGATATGGGGAATCAGAGGTGGGGAATCAGAGGCAGGGAATCAGATGTGCAGAATCAGAGATGGGGAATCAGAGGCGGGGAATGAGATATGGGGAATCAGAGGCGGGGAATCAGAGGCAGGGATACAGAGGCGGGGATTCTGATATGGGGAATCAGAGGTGGCGAATCAAAGGCGGTGAATATGAGATGGAGAATCAGACGCGGGGAATCAGAGGCAGGGAATAAAACACGGGGAATCAGAGGCGGGGAATCAGAGCTGGGGAATCAGAGGCGGGGAATCAGAGTTGGGGAAGCAGAGGCTGGGAATCAGAGGCGGGGAAACAGAGGCGGGGAATAAGAGGCAGGGAAACAGAGGCGGTGAATCAGATATGGGGAATCAGAGGTGGGGAATCAGAACTGGGGAATCAGAGGCTGGGAATCATAGTTGGGGAATCAGAGGCGTGGAATCAGATATAGGGAAACAGAGGCGGGGAATCAGAGGCGGGGAAACAGAGGCGGGGAATCAGATATGGGGAATCAGAGGTGGGGAATCAGAGGTTGGCAATCAGAGGCAGGGAATCATAGGCGGGGAATCAGAGGCAGGGAATCAGATGTGCGGAATCAGAGATGGGGAATCAGAGGCAGGGAATCAGAGGCAGGGAATCAGATATGGGGAATCAGAGGCGGGGAAACAGAGGCGGTGAATCAGATATTGTGAATCAGAGGTGGCGATCAGAGGCAGAGAATCAGAGATGGGGAAGCAGAGGTGGGGAATCAGATGTGATGAATTAGAAATGGGGAATCAGGTGCGGGGTATCAGAGGTGCCAATCAGAGGCGGGGAAACAGAGGAGGGGAATCAGATATGGGGAAACAGAGGCGGGGAATCAGAGGCAGGGAAACAGAGGCGGAGAATCAGATATGGGGAATCAGATGTGGGGAATTGGAGGTTGCGAATCAGAGGCAGGGAATCAGAGGCGGGGAATCAGAGGCGGGGAATCAGAGGCAGGGAATCGGATGTGCGGAATCAGAGATGGGGAATCAGAGGTGGGGAATCAGAGGTGGTGAATCAGAGATGGGGAATCAGAGGCGGGGAATCAGAGGCAGGGAATGAGAAACGGGGAGTCAGAGGTGGGGAATCATAGCTGGCGAATCAGAGGAGGGGAATCAGAGGTGGGGAATCAGAGGCGGGGAATCAGATATGGGGAATCAGAGGTGGGGAATCAGAGGCGGTGAAACAGAGGCCGGGAATCAGATATGTTGTATCAGAGGTGGGGAATCAGAGGCGGGAAATCAGAGCTGGGGAATCAGAGGCGGGGAATCAGAGTTGGGGAATCAGAGTCTAGGAATCAGAGATGGGGAATCAGAGGCGGGGAATCAAATATGGGGAATCATAGGCGGGGAATCAGAGGCGGGGAAACAGAGGCGGTGAATCAGATATGGGGAATCAGAGGTGGCGAATCAGAGGTAGAGAATCAGAGATGTGGAAGCAGAGGTGGGGAATCAGATGTGATGAATTAGAGATGGGGAATCAGAGGCGGGGTATCAGAGGCGGCCAATCAGAGGCGGGGAAACAGATGCGGGGAATCAGATATGGGGAATCAGAGGTGGGGAATCAGGGGCAGGGAATCAGTGGCAGGGAATCAGAGGCCGGGAATCAGAGGCGGGGAATCAGAGGTGGGGAATCAGAGGCGGGGAATCAGAGTTGGGGAATCAGAGGAGGGGAATCAGATATGGGGAAACAGAGGCCGGGAAACAGAGGCAGGGAAACAGAGGCGGGGAATCAGATATGGGGAATCAGAGGTGGGGAATTAGTGGTTGCGAATCTGAGGCAGGGAATCAGAGGCGGGGAATCAGAGGCGGGTAATCAGAGGCAGGGAATCGGATGTGCGGAATCAGAGATGGGGAATCAGAGGTGGGGAATCAGAGGTGTGAATCAGAGAAGGGGAATCAGAGGCGGGGAATCAGAGGCAGGGAATCAGATATGGGGAAACAGAGGCGGGTAATCAGAGGCGGGGAAACAGAGGCGGGGAATCAGATATAGGGAATCAGAGGTGGGGAATCAGAGGTTGGCAATCAGAGGCAGGGAATCAGAGGCGGGGAATCAGAGGCAGGGAATCAGATGTGCAGAATCAGAGATGGGGAATCAGAGGCAGGGAATAAGCGGCGGGGAAAATCAGAGGCCGGGAATCAGAGGCCAGGAATGATAGGCCGGGAATCAGAGGGCAGGAATCAGAGGCCGGGAATCAGAGGTGGGGAATCAGAGGCCGGGAATTAGAGATGGGGAATAAGAGGTGGGGAATCAGCTGTGGTGAATCAGACGCGGGGATTCAGAGGTTGTAATTCAGAGATGGGGAATCAGAGGCGGGGAATCAGAGGCGCGGAAACAGAGGTGGGGAATCAGATATGGGGAATCAGAGGTGGGGAATAAGAGGCCAGGAATCAGAAGGCATGAATCAGAGGCCGGGGATCAGAGGTGGGGAATCAGAGGCCGGGAATCAGAGATGGGGAATCAGAGGTGGTGAATCAGAGATGGGGAATCAGAGGAAGGGACTCAGAGGCGGGTAATCAGATGCAGGGAATCAGTGGCGGGGAATCAGAGCTCAGGAATCAGAGTCGGGGAATCAGAGATGGCGAATCAGAGGCGGGGAATCAGAGATAGGGAATCAGAGGTGGGGAATCAGAGGCGGGGAAACAGAGGCGGGGAGTCAGATATGGGGAATCAGAGGCGGGGAATCAGAGGCGGGGAAACAGAGGCGGTGAATCAGATATGGGGAATCAGAGGTGGCGAATCAGAGGTAGAGAATCAGAGATGGGGAAGCAGAGGTGGGGAATCAGATGTGATGAATTAGAGATGGGGAATCAGAGTCGGGGTATCAGAGGCGGCCAATCAGAGGTGGGGAAACAGAGGCTGGGAATCAGATATGGGGAATCAGAGGTGGCGAATCAGGGGCGGGGAATCAGTGGCAGGGAATCAGTGGCCGGGAATCAAAGGCGGGGAATCAGAGCTGGGGAATCAGAGGCGGGGAATCAGAGTTGGGGAATCAGAGGAGGGGAATCAGATATGGGGAAACAGAGGCCGGGAATCAGAGGCAGGGAAACAGAGGCGGGGAATCAGATATGGGGAATCAGAGGTGGGGAATTAGAGGTTGCGAATCAGAGGCAGGGAATCAGAGGCGGGGAATCAGAGGCGGTGAATCAGAGGCAGGGAATCGGATGTGCGGAATCAGAGATGGGGAATCAGAGTTGGGGATTCAGAGGTGGTGAATCAGAGAAGGGGAATCAGAGATGTGGAAGCAGAGGTGGGGAATCAGATGTGATGAATTAGAGATGGGGAATCAGAGGCGGGGAAACAGAGGCGGTGAATCTGATATGGGGAATCAGAGGTGGCGAATCAGAGGTAGAGAATCAGAGATGGGGAAGCAGAGGTGGGGAATCAGATGCGATGAATTAGAGATGGGGAATCAGAGGCGGGGAATCAGAGTTGGGGAAGCAGAGGCTGGGAATCAGAGGTGGGGAAACAGAGGCGGGGAATAAGAGGCAGGGAAACAGAGGCGGGGAATCAGATATGGGGAATCAGAGGTGGGGAATCAGAACTGGGGAATCAGAGGCTGGGAATCATAGTTGGGGAATCAGAGGCGTGGAATCAGATATTGGGAAACAGAGGCGGGGAATCAGAGGCGGGGAAACAGAGGCGGGGAATCAGATATGGGGAATCAGAGGTGGGGAATCAGAGGTTGGCAATCAGAGGCAGGGAATCATAGGCGGGGAATCAGAGGCAGGGAATCAGATGTGCGGAATCAGAGATGGGGAATCAGTGGCAGGGAATCAGAGGCAGGGAATCAGATATGGGGAATCAGAGGCGGGGAAACAGAGGCGGTGAATCAGATATTGTGAATCAGAGGTGGCGATCAGAGGCAGAGAATCAGAGATGGGGAAGCAGAGGTGGGGAATCAGATGTGATGAATTAGAAATGGGGAATCAGGTGCGGGGTATCAGAGGTGCCAATCAGAGGCGGGGAAACAGAGGAGGGGAATCAGATATGGGGAAACAGAGGCGGGGAATCAGAGGCAGGGAAACAGAGGCGGAGAATCAGATATGGGGAATCAGATGTGGGGAATTGGAGGTTGCGAATCAGAGGCAGGGAATCAGAGGCGGGGAATCAGAGGCGGGGAATCAGAGGCAGGGAATCGGATGTGCGGAATCAGAGATGGGGAATCAGAGGTGGGGAATCAGAGGTGGTGAATCAGAGATGGGGAATCAGAGGCGGGGAATCAGAGGCAGGGAATGAGAAACGGGGAATCAGAGGCGGGGAATCATAGCTGGCGAATCAGAGGAGGGGAATCAGAGGTGGGGAATCAGAGGCGGGGAATCAGATATGGGGAATCAGAGGTGGGGAATCAGAGGCGGTGAAACAGAGGCCGGGAATCAGATATGTTGTATCAGAGGTGGGGAATCAGAGGCGGGAAATCAGAGCTGGGGAATCAGAGGCGGGGAATCAGAGTTGGGGAATCAGAGTCTAGGAATCAGAGATGGGGAATCAGAGGCGGGGAATCAAATATGGGGAATCATAGGCGGGGAATCAGAGGCGGGGAAACAGAGGCGGTGAATCAGATATGGGGAATCAGAGGTGGCGAATCAGAGGTAGAGAATCAGAGATGTGGAAGCAGAGGTGGGGAATCAGATGTGATGAATTAGAGATGGGGAATCAGAGGCGGGGTATCAGAGGCGGCCAATCAGAGGCGGGGAAACAGAGGCGGGGAATCAGATATGGGGAATCAGAGGTGGGGAATCAGGGGCAGGGAATCAGTGGCAGGGAATCAGAGGCCGGGAATCAGAGGCGGGGAATCAGAGGTGGGGAATCAGAGGCGGGGAATCAGAGTTGGGGAATCAGAGGAGGGGAATCAGATATGGGGAAACAGAGGCCGGGAAACAGAGGCAGGGAAACAGAGGCGGGGAATCAGATATGGGGAATCAGAGGTGGGGAATTAGTGGTTGCGAATCTGAGGCAGGGAATCAGAGGCGGGGAATCAGAGGCGGGTAATCAGAGGCAGGGAATCGGATGTGCGGAATCAGAGATGGGGAATCAGAGGTGGGGAATCAGAGGTGGTGAATCAGAGAAGGGGAATCAGAGGCGGGGAATCAGAGGCAGGGAATCAGATATGGGGAAACAGAGGCGGGGAATCAGAGGCGGGGAAACAGAGGCGGGGAATCAGATATGGGGATTCAGAGGTGGGGAATCAGAGGTTGGGAATCAGAGGCAGGGAATCAGAGGCAGGGAATCAGATGTGCAGAATCAGAGAGGGGGAATCAAAGGCGGGGAATCAGAGGCATGGAATCTGACGCAGGGAATCAGAGGCGGGGAATCATAGCTGGCGAATTAAAGGAGGGGAATCAGAGTTGGGGAATCAGAGGCGGGGAATCAGATATGGGGAAACAGAGGCGGGGAATCAGAGGCGGGGAAACAGAGGCGGGGAATCAGATATGGGGATTCAGAGGTGGGGAATCAGAGGTTGGGAAACAGAGGCAGGGAATCAGAGGCGGGGAATCAGAGGCAGGGAATCAGATGCAGGGATTCACAGGCGGGGAAACAGAGCTGGGGAATCAGAGGCGGGGAATCAGAGTTGGGGAATCAGAGGCGTGGAATTAGATATGGGGAAACAGAGGCGGGGAATCAGAGGTGGGTAAACAGAGGCGGGGAATCAGATATGGGGAATCAGAGGTGGGGAATCAGAGGCAGGGAATCAGATGTGCAGAATCAGAGATGGGGAATCAGAGGCGGGGAATGAGATATGGGGAATCAGAGGCGGGGAATCAGAGGCAGGGATACAGAGGCGGGGATTCTAATATGGGGAATCAGAGGTGGCGAATCAAAGGCGGTGAATATGAGATGGAGAATCAGACGCGGGGAATCAGAGGCAGGGAATAAAACACGGGGAATCAGAGGCGGGGAATCAGAGCTGGGGAATCAGAGGCGGGGAATCAGAGTTGGGGAAGCAGAGGCTGGGAATCAGAGGCGGGGAAACAGAGGCGGGGAATAAGAGGCAGGGAAACAGAGGCGGGGAATCAGATATGGGGAATCAGAGGTGGGGAATCAGAACTGGGGAATCAGAGGCTGGGAATCATAGTTGGGGAATCAGAGGCGTGGAATCAGATATAGGGAAACAGAGGCGGGGAATCAGAGGCGGGGAAACAGAGGCGGGGAATCAGATATGGGGAATCAGAGGTGGGGAATCAGAGGTTGGCAATCAGAGGCAGGGAATCATAGGCGGGGAATCAGAGGCAGGGAATCAGATGTGCGGAATCAGAGATGGGGAATCAGAGGCAGGGAATCAGAGGCAGGGAATCAGATATGGGGAATCAGAGGCGGGGAAACAGAGGCGGTGAATCAGATATTGTGAATCAGAGGTGGCGATCAGAGGCAGAGAATCAGAGATGGGGAAGCAGAGGTGGGGAATCAGATGTGATGAATTAGAAATGGGGAATCAGGTGCGGGGTATCAGAGGTGCCAATCAGAGGCGGGGAAACAGAGGAGGGGAATCAGATATGGGGAAACAGAGGCGGGGAATCAGAGGCAGGGAAACAGAGGCGGAGAATCAGATATGGGGAATCAGATGTGGGGAATTGGAGGTTGCGAATCAGAGGCAGGGAATCAGAGGCGGGGAATCAGAGGCGGGGAATCAGAGGCAGGGAATCGGATGTGCGGAATCAGAGATGGGGAATCAGAGGTGGGGAATCAGAGGTGGTGAATCAGAGATGGGGAATCAGAGGCGGGGAATCAGAGGCAGGGAATGAGAAACGGGGAGTCAGAGGCGGGGAATCAAATATGGGGAATCATAGGCGGGGAATCAGAGGCGGGGAAACAGAGGCGGTGAATCAGATATGGGGAATCAGAGGTGGCGAATCAGAGGTAGAGAATCAGAGATGTGGAAGCAGAGGTGGGGAATCAGATGTGATGAATTAGAGATGGGGAATCAGAGGCGGGGTATCAGAGGCGGCCAATCAGAGGCGGGGAAACAGAGGCGGGGAATCAGATATGGGGAATCAGAGGTGGGGAATCAGGGGCAGGGAATCAGTGGCAGGGAATCAGAGGCCGGGAATCAGAGGCGGGGAATCAGAGGTGGGGAATCAGAGGCGGGGAATCAGAGTTGGGGAATCAGAGGAGGGGAATCAGATATGGGGAAACAGAGGCCGGGAAACAGAGGCAGGGAAACAGAGGCGGGGAATCAGATATGGGGAATCAGAGGTGGGGAATTAGTGGTTGCGAATCTGAGGCAGGGAATCAGAGGCGGGGAATCAGAGGCGGGTAATCAGAGGCAGGGAATCGGATGTGCGGAATCAGAGATGGGGAATCAGAGGTGGGGAATCAGAGGTGGTGAATCAGAGAAGGGGAATCAGAGGCGGGGAATCAGAGGCAGGGAATCAGATATGGGGAAACAGAGGCGGAGAATCAGAGGCGGGGAAACAGAGACGGGGAATCAGATATGGGGATTCAGAGGTGGGGAATCAGAGGTTGGGAATCAGAAGCGGGGAATCAGAGTTGGGGAATCAGAGGTGGGGAATCAGATATGGGGAAACAGAGGCGGGTAATCAGAGGCGGGGAAACAGAGGCGGGGAATCAGATATAGGGAATCAGAGGTGGGGAATCAGAGGTTGGCAATCAGAGGCAGGGAATCAGAGGCGGGGAATCAGAGGCAGGGAATCAGATGTGCAGAATCAGAGATGGGGAATCAGAGGCAGGGAATCAGCGGCGGGGAAAATCAGAGGCCGGGAATCAGAGGCCAGGAATGATAGGCCGGGAATCAGAGGGCAGGAATCAGAGGCCGGGAATCAGAGGTGGGGAATCAGAGGCCGGGAATTAGAGATGGGGAATAAGAGGTGGGGAATCAGCTGTGGTGAATCAGACGCGGGGATTCAGAGGTTGTAATTCAGAGATGGGGAATCAGAGGCGGGGAATCAGAGGCGCGGAAACAGAGGTGGGGAATCAGATATGGGGAATCAGAGGTGGGGAATAAGAGGCCAGGAATCAGAAGGCATGAATCAGAGGCCGGGGATCAGAGGTGGGGAATCAGAGGCCGGGAATCAGAGATGGGGAATCAGAGGTGGTGAATCAGAGATGGGGAATCAGAGGAAGGGACTCAGAGGCGGGTAATCAGATGCGGGGAATCAGTGGCGGGGAATCAGAGCTCAGGAATCAGAGTCGGGGAATCAGAGATGGCGAATCAGAGGCGGGGAATCAGAGATAGGGAATCAGAGGTGGGGAATCAGAGGCGGGGAAACAGAGGCGGGGAGTCAGATATGGGGAATCAGAGGCGGGGAATCAGAGGCGGGGAAACAGAGGCGGTGAATCAGATATGGGGAATCAGAGGTGGCGAATCAGAGGTAGAGAATCAGAGATGGGGAAGCAGAGGTGGGGAATCAGATGTGATGAATTAGAGATGGGGAATCAGAGGCGGGGTATCAGAGGCGGCCAATCAGAGGCGGGGAAACAGAGGCTGGGAATCAGATATGGGGAATCAGAGGTGGCGAATCAGGGGCGGGGAATCAGTGGCAGGGAATCAGTGGCCGGGAATCAAAGGCGGGGAATCAGAGCTGGGGAATCAGAGGCGGGGAATCAGAGTTGGGGAATCAGAGGAGGGGAATCAGATATGGGGAAACAGAGGCAGGGAATCAGAGGCAGGGAAACAGAGGCGGGGAATCAGATATGGGGAATCAGAGGTGGGGAATTAGAGGTTGCGAATCAGAGGCAGGGAATCAGAGGCGGGGAATCAGAGGCGGGGAATCAGAGGCAGGGAATCGGATGTGCGGAATCAGAGATGGGGAATCAGAGTTGGGGATTCAGAGGTGGTGAATCAGAGAAGGGGAATCAGAGATGTGGAAGCAGAGGTGGGGAATCAGATGTGATGAATTAGAGATGGGGAATCAGAGGCGGGGAAACAGAGGCGGTGAATCTGATATGGGGAATCAGAGGTGGCGAATCAGAGGTAGAGAATCAGAGATGGGGAAGCAGAGGTGGGGAATCAGATGCGATGAATTAGAGATGGGGAATCAGAGGCGGGGAATCAGAGTTGGGGAAGCAGAGGCTGGGAATCAGAGGTGGGGAAGCAGAGGCGGGGAATAAGAGGATGGGAAACAGAGGCGGGGAATCAGATATGGGGAATCAGAGGTGGGGAATCAGAGGTTGGCAATCAGAGGCAGGGAATCATAGGCGGGGAATCAGAGGCAGGGAATCAGATGTGCGGAATCAGAGATGGGGAATCAGAGGCAGGGAATCAGAGGCAGGGAATCAGATATGGGGAATCAGAGGCGGGGAAACAGAGGCGGTGAATCAGATATTGTGAATCAGAGGTGGCGATCAGAGGCAGAGAATCAGAGATGGGGAAGCAGAGGTGGGGAATCAGATGTGATGAATTAGAAATGGGGAATCAGGTGCGGGGTATCAGAGGTGCCAATCAGAGGCGGGGAAACAGAGGAGGGGAATCAGATATGGGGAAACAGAGGCGGGGAATCAGAGGCAGGGAAACAGAAGCGGAGAATCAGATATGGGGAATCAGATGTGGGGAATTGGAGGTTGCGAATCAGAGGCAGGGAATCAGAGGCGGGGAATCAGAGGCGGGGAATCAGAGGCAGGGAATCGGATGTGCGGAATCAGAGATGGGGAATCAGAGGTGGGGAATCAGAGGTGGTGAATCAGAGATGGGGAATCAGAGGCGGGGAATCAGAGGCAGGGAATGAGAAACGGGGAATCAGAGGCGGGGAATCATAGCTGGCGAATCAGAGGAGGGGAATCAGAGGTGGGGAATCAGAGGCGGGGAATCAGATATGGGGAATCAGAGGTGGGGAATCAGAGGCGGTGAAACAGAGGCCGGGAATCAGATATGTTGTATCAGAGGTGGGGAATCAGAGGCGGGAAATCAGAGCTGGGGAATCAGAGGCGGGGAATCAGAGTTGGGGAATCAGAGTCTAGGAATCAGAGATGGGGAATCAGAGGCGGGGAATCAAATATGGGGAATCATAGGCGGGGAATCAGAGGCGGGGAAACAGAGGCGGTGAATCAGATATGGGGAATCAGAGGTGGCGAATCAGAGGTAGAGAATCAGAGATGTGGAAGCAGAGGTGGGGAATCAGATGTGATGAATTAGAGATGGGGAATCAGAGGCGGGGTATCAGAGGCGGCCAATCAGAGGCGGGGAAACAGAGGCGGGGAATCAGATATGGGGAATCAGAGGTGGGGAATCAGGGGCAGGGAATCAGTGGCAGGGAATCAGAGGCCGGGAATCAGAGGCAGGGAATCAGAGGTGGCGAATCAGAGGTGGGGAATCAGAGTTGGGGAATCAGAGGAGGGGAATCAGATATGGGGAAACAGAGGCCGGGAAACAGAGGCAGGGAAACAGAGGCGGGGAATCAGATATGGGGAATCAGAGGTGGGGAATTAGTGGTTGCGAATCTGAGGCAGGGAATCAGAGGCGGGGAATCAGAGGCGGGTAATCAGAGGCAGGGAATCGGATGTGCGGAATCAGAGATGGGGAATCAGAGGTGGGGAATCAGAGGTGGTGAATCAGAGAAGGGGAATCAGAGGCGGGGAATCAGAGGCAGGGAATCAGATATTGGGAAACAGAGGCGGAGAATCAGAGGCGGGGAAACAGAGACGGGGAATCAGATATGGGGATTCAGAGGTGGGGAATCAGAGGTTGGGAATCAGAAGCGGGGAATCAGAGTTTGGGAATCAGAGGTGGGGAATCAGATATGGGGAAACAGAGGCGGGTAATCAGAGGCGGGGAAACAGAGGCGGGGAATCAGATATAGGGAATCAGAGGTGGGGAATCAGAGGTTGGCAATCAGAGGCAGGGAATCAGAGGCCGGGAATCAGAGGCCAGGAATGATAGGCCGGGAATCAGAGGGCAGGAATCAGAGGCCGGGAATCAGAGGTGGGGAATCAGAGGCCGGGAATTAGAGATGGGGAATAAGAGGTGGGGAATCAGCTGTGGTGAATCAGACGCGGGGATTCAGAGGTTGTAATTCAGAGATGGGGAATCAGAGGCGGGGAATCAGAGGCGCGGAAACAGAGGTGGGGAATCAGATATGGGGAATCAGAGGTGGGGAATAAGAGGCCAGGAATCAGAAGGCATGAATCAGAGGCCGGGGATCAGAGGTGGGGAATCAGAGGCCGGGAATCAGAGATGGGGAATCAGAGGTGGTGAATCAGAGATGGGGAATCAGAGGAAGGGACTCAGAGGCGGGTAATCAGAATCGGGGAATCAGTGGCGGGGAATCAGAGCTCAGGAATCAGAGTCGGGGAATCAGAGATGGCGAATCAGAGGCGGGGAATCAGAGATAGGGAATCAGAGGTGGGGAATCAGAGGCGGGGAAACAGAGGCGGGGAGTCAGATATGGGGAATCAGAGGCGGGGAATCAGAGGCGGGGAAACAGAGGCGGTGAATCAGATATGGGGAATCAGAGGTGGCGAATCAGAGGTAGAGAATCAGAGATGGGGAAGCAGAGGTGGGGAATCAGATGTGATGAATTAGAGATGGGGAATCAGAGGCGGGGTATCAGAGGCGGCCAATCAGAGGCGGGGAAACAGAGGCTGGGAATCAGATATGGGGAATCAGAGGTGGGGAATCAGGGGCGGGGAATCAGTGGCAGGGAATCAGAGGCCGGGAATCAAAGGCGGGGAATCAGAGCTGGGGAATCAGAGGCGGGGAATCAGAGTTGGGGAATCAGAGGAGGGGAATCAGATATGGGGAAACAGAGGCCGGGAATCAGAGGCAGGGAAACAGAGGCGGGGAATCAGATATGGGGAATCAGAGGTGGGGAATTAGAGGTTGCGAATCAGAGGCAAGAATCAGAGGCGGGGAATCAGAGGCGGGGAATCAGAGGCAGGGAATCGGATGTGCGGAATCAGAGATGGGGAATCAGAGTTGGGGATTCAGAGGTGGTGAATCAGAGAAGGGGAATCAGAGATGTGGAAGCAGAGGTGGGGAATCAGATGTGATGAATTAGAGATGGGGAATCAGAGGCGGGGAAACAGAGGCGGTGAATCAGATATGGGGAATCAGAGGTGGCGAATCAGAGGTAGAGAATCAGAGATGGGGAAGCAGAGGTGGGGAATCAGATGCGATGAATTAGAGATGGGGAATCAGAGGCGGGGTATCAGAGGTGCCAATCAGAGGCGGGGAAACAGAGGCGGGGAATCAGATATGGGGAAACAAAGGCGGGGAATCATAGGCAGGGAAACAGAGGCAGGGAATCAGATATGGGGAATCAGAGGTGGGGAATTAGAAGTTGCGAATCAGAGGCAGGGAATCAGAGGCGGGGAATCAGAGGCGGGGAATCAGAGGCAGGGAATCGTAGGTGCGGAATCAGAGATGGGGAATCAGAGGTGGTGAATCAGAGATGGGGAATCAGAGGCGGGGAATCAGAGGCAGGGAATCAGACACGGGGAATCAGAGGCGGGGAATCATAGCTGGCGAATCAGAGGAGGGGAATCAGAGGTGGGGATTCAGAGGCGGGGAATCAGATATGGGGAATCAGAGGCGGCGAATCAGAGGCGGGGAAACAGAGGCCGGGAATCAGATATGTTGTATCAGAGGTGGGGAATCAGAGGCGGGAAATCAGAGCTGGGGAATCAGAGGCGGGGAATCAGAGTTGGGGAATCAGAGTACGGGAATCAGAGATGGGGAATCAGAGGCGGGGCATCAAATATGGGGAATCAGAGGCGGGGAATCAGAGGCGGGGAAACAGAGGTGGTGAATCAGATATGGGGAATCAGAGGTGGCGAATCAGAGGTTGAGAATCAGAGATGGGGAAGCAGAGGTGGGGAATCAGATATGGGGAATCAGAGGTGGGGAATCAGGGGCGGGGAATCAGTGGCAGGGATTCAGAGGCCGGGAATCAGAGGCGGGGAATCAGTGCTGGGGAATCAGAGGCGGGGAATCAGAGTTGGGGAATCAGAGGAGGGGAATCAGATATGGGGAAACAGAGGCCGGGAATCAGAGGCAGGGAAACAGAGGCGGGTAATCAGATATGGGGAATCAGAGGTGGGGAATTAGTGGTTGCGAATCAGAGGCAGGGAATCAGAGGCGGGGAATCAGAGGCGGGGAATCAGAGGCAGGGAATCAGACGCAGGGAATCAGAGGCGGGGAATCAGGGGCAGGGAATCAGTGGCAGGGAATCAGAGGCCGGGAATCAGAGGCGGGGAATCAGAGGTGGGGAATCAGAGGCGGGGAATCAGAGTTGGGGAATCAGAGGAGGGGAATCAGATATGGGGAAACAGAGGCCGGGAAACAGAGGCAGGGAAACAGAGGCGGGGAATCAGATATGGGGAATCAGAGGTGGGGAATTAGTGGTTGCGAATCTGAGGCAGGGAATCAGAGGCGGGGAATCAGAGGCGGGTAATCAGAGGCAGGGAATCGGATGTGCGGAATCAGAGATGGGGAATCAGAGGTGGGGAATCAGAGGTGGTGAATCAGAGAAGGGGAATCAGAGGCGGGGAATCAGAGGCAGGGAATCAGATATGGGGAAACAGAGGCGGAGAATCAGAGGCGGGGAAACAGAGACGGGGAATCAGATATGGGGATTCAGAGGTGGGGAATCAGAGGTTGGGAATCAGAAGCGGGGAATCAGAGTTGGGGAATCAGAGGTGGGGAATCAGATATGGGGAAACAGAGGCGGGTAATCAGAGGCGGGGAAACAGAGGTGGGGAATCAGATATAGGGAATCAGAGGTGGGGAATCAGAGGTTGGCAATCAGAGGCAGGGAATCAGAGGCGGGGAATCAGAGGCAGGGAATCAGATGTGCAGAATCAGAGATGGGGAATCAGAGGCAGGGAATCAGCGGCGGGGAAAATCAGAGGCCGGGAATCAGAGGCCAGGAATGATAGGCCGGGAATCAGAGGGCAGGAATCAGAGGCCGGGAATCAGAGGTGGGGAATCAGAGGCCGGGAATTAGAGATGGGGAATAAGAGGTGGGGAATCAGCTGTGGTGAATCAGACGCGGGGATTCAGAGGTTGTAATTCAGAGATGGGGAATCAGAGGCGGGGAATCAGAGGCGCGGAAACAGAGGTGGGGAATCAGATATGGGGAATCAGAGGTGGGGAATAAGAGGCCAGGAATCAGAAGGCATGAATCAGAGGCCGGGGATCAGAGGTGGGGAATCAGAGGCCGGGAATCAGAGATGGGGAATCAGAGGTGGTGAATCAGAGATGGGGAATCAGAGGAAGGGACTCAGAGGCGGGTAATCAGATGCGGGGAATCAGTGGCGGGGAATCAGAGCTCAGGAATCAGAGTCGGGGAATCAGAGATGGCGAATCAGAGGCGGGGAATCAGAGATAGGGAATCAGAGGTGGGGAATCAGAGGCGGGGAAACAGAGGCGGGGAGTCAGATATGGGGAATCAGAGGCAGGGAATCAGAGGCGGGGAAACAGAGGCGGTGAATCAGATATGGGGAATCAGAGGTGGCGAATCAGAGGTAGAGAATCAGAGATGGGGAAGCAGAGGTGGGGAATCAGATGTGATGAATTAGAGATGGGGAATGAGAGGCGGGGTATCAGAGGCGGCCAATCAGAGGCGGGGAAACAGAGGCTGGGAATCAGATATGGGGAATCAGAGGTGGGGAATCAGGGGCGGGGAATCAGTGGCAGGGAATCAGAGGCCGGGAATCAAAGGCGGGGAATCAGAGCTGGGGAATCAGAGGCGGGGAATCAGAGTTGGGGAATCAGAGGAGGGGAATCAGATATGGGGAAACAGAGGCCGGGAATCAGAGGCAGGGAAACAGAGGCGGGGAATCAGATATGGGGAATCAGAGGTGGGGAATTAGAGGTTGCGAATCAGAGGCAAGAATCAGAGGCGGGGAATCAGAGGCGGGGAATCAGAGGCAGGGAATCGGATGTGCGGAATCAGAGATGGGGAATCAGAGTTGGGGATTCAGAGGTGGTGAATCAGAGAAGGGGAATCAGAGATGTGGAAGCAGAGGTGGGGAATCAGATGTGATGAATTAGAGATGGGGAATCAGAGGCGGGGAAACAGAGGCGGTGAATCAGATATGGGGAATCAGAGGTGGCGAATCAGAGGTAGAGAATCAGAGATGGGGAAGCAGAGGTGGGGAATCAGATGCGATGAATTAGAGATGGGGAATCAGAGGCGGGGTATCAGAGGTGCCAATCAGAGGCGGGGAAACAGAGGCGGGGAATCAGATATGGGGAAACAGAGGCGGGGAATCATAGGCAGGGAAACAGAGGCAGGGAATCAGATATGGGGAATCAGAGGTGGGGAATTAGAAGTTGCGAATCAGAGGCAGGGAATCAGAGGCGGGGAATCAGAGGCGGGGAATCAGAGGCAGGGAATCGTAGGTGCGGAATCAGAGATGGGGAATCAGAGGTGGTGAATCAGAGATGGGGAATCAGAGGCGGGGAATCAGAGGCAGGGAATCAGACACGGGGAATCAGAGGCGGGGAATCATAGCTGGCGAATCAGAGGAGGGGAATCAGAGGTGGGGAATCAGAGGCGGGGAATCAGATATGGGGAATCAGAGGCGGCGAATCAGAGGCGGGGAAACAGAGGCCGGGAATCAGATATGTTGTATCAGAGGTGGGGAATCAGAGGCGGGAAATCAGAGCTGGGGAATCAGAGGCGGGGAATCAGAGTTGGGGAATCAGAGTACGGGAATCAGAGATGGGGAATCAGAGGCGGGGCATCAAATATGGGGAATCAGAGGCGGGGAATCAGAGGCGGGGAAACAGAGGTGGTGAATCAGATATGGGGAATCAGAGGTGGCGAATCAGAGGTTGAGAATCAGAGATGGGGAAGCAGAGGTGGGGAATCAGATATGGGGAATCAGAGGTGGGGAATCAGGGGCGGGGAATCAGTGGCAGGGATTCAGAGGCCGGGAATCAGAGGCGGGGAATCAGAGCTGGGGAATCAGAGGCGGGGAATCAGAGTTGGGGAATCAGAGGAGGGGAATCAGATATGGGGAAACAGAGGCCGGGAATCAGAGGCAGGGAAACAGAGGCGGGGAATCAGATATGGGGAATCAGAGGTGGGGAATTAGTGGTTGCGAATCAGAGGCAGGGAATCAGAGGCGGGGAATCAGAGGCGGGGAATCAGAGGCAGGGAATCAGACGCAGGGAATCAGAGGCGGGGAATCATGGCTGGCGAATTAAAGGAGGGGAATCAGAGTTGGGGAATCAGAGGCGGGGAATCAGATATGGGGAATCAGAGGTGGGGAATCAGGGGCGGGGAATCAGTGGCAGGGAATCACAGGCCGGGAATCAAAGGCGGGGAATCAGAGCTGGGGAATCAGAGGCGGGGAATCAGAGTTGGGGAATCAGAGGAGGGGAATCAGATATGGGGAAACAGAGGCCGGGAATCAGAGGCAGGGAAACAGAGGCGGGGAATCAGATATGGGGAATCAGAGGTGGGGAATTAGAGGTTGCGAATCAGAGGCAGGGAATCAGAGGCGGGGAATCAGAGGCGGGGAATCAGAGGCAGGGAATCGGATGTGCGGAATCAGAGATGGGGAATCAGAGTTGTGGATTCAGAGGTGGTGAATCAGAGAAGGGGAATCAGAGATGTGGAGGCAGAGGTGGGGAATCAGATGTGATGAATTAGAAATGGGGAATCAGAGGCGGGGAAACAGAGGCGGTGAATCAGATATGGGGAATCACAGGTGGCGAATCAGAGGTAGAGAATCAGAGATGGGGAAGCAGAGGTGGGGAATCAGATGCGATGAATTAGAGATGGGGAATCAGAGGCGGGGTATCAGAGGTGCCAATCAGAGGCGGGGAAACAGAGGCGGGGAATCAGATATGGGGAAACAGAGGCGGGGAATCATAGGCAGGGAAACAGAGGCAGGGAATCAGATATGGGGAATCAGAGGTGGGGAATTAGAAGTTGCGAATCAGAGGCAGGGAATCAGAGGCGGGGAATCAGAGGCGGGGAATCAGAGGCAGGGAATCGTAGGTGCGGAATCAGAGATGGGGAATCAGAGGTGGTGAATCAGAGATGGGGAATCAGAGGCGGGGAATCAGAGGCAGGGAATCAGACACGGGGAATCAGAGGCGGGGAATCATAGCTGGCGAATCAGAGGAGGGGAATCAGAGGTGGGGAATCAGAGGCGGGGAATCAGATATGGGGAATCAGAGGTGGCGAATCAGAGGCGGGGAAACCGAGGCCGGGAATCAGATATGTTGTATCAGAGGTGGGGAATCAGAGGCGGGAAATCTGAGCTGGGGAATCAGAGGCGGGGAATCAGAGTTGGGAAATCAGAGTACGGGAATCAGAGATGGGGAATCAGAGACGGGGCATCAAATATGGGGAATCAGAGGCGGGGAATCAGAGGCGGGGACACAGAGGTGGTGAATCAGATATGGGGAATCAGAGGTGGCGAATCAGAGGTTGAGAATCAGAGATGGGGAAGCAGAGGTGGGGAATCAGATATGGGGAATCAGAGGTGGGGAATCAGGGGCGGGGAATCAGTGGCAGGGATTCAGAGGCCGGGAATCAGAGGCGGGGAATCAGAGCTGGGGAATCAGAGGCGGGGAATCAGAGTTGGGGAATCAGAGGAGGGGAATCAGATATGGGGAAACAGAGGCCGGGAATCAGAGGCAGGGAAACAGAGGCGGGGAATCAGATATGGGGAATCAGAGGTGGGGAATTAGTGGTTGCGAATCAGAGGCAGGGAATCAGAGGCGGGGAATCAGAGGCGGGGAATCAGAGGCAGGGAATCAGACGCAGGGAATCAGAGGCGGGGAATCATGGCTGGCGAATTAAAGGAGGGGAATCAGAGTTGGGGAATCAGAGGCGGGGAATCAGATATGGGGAAACAGAGGCGGGGAATCAGAGGCGGGGAAACAGAGGCGGGGAATCAGATATGCGGACTCAGAGGTGGGGAATCAGAGGTTGGGAATCAGAGGCAGGGAATCAGATGCGGGGAATCAGAGGCAGGGAATCAGATGTGGGGAATCAGAGGCGGGGAATCAGAGCTGGGGAATCAGAGGTGGGGAATCAGAGATGGGGAATCAGAGGCGGGGAATCAGAGGCAGGGAATCAGACACGGGGAATCAGAGGCGGTGAATCATAGCTGGCGAATCAGAGGAGGGGAATCAGAGGTGGGGAA
Source organism: Narcine bancroftii (assembly GCF_036971445.1). Taxonomy (NCBI): domain Eukaryota; kingdom Metazoa; phylum Chordata; class Chondrichthyes; order Torpediniformes; family Narcinidae; genus Narcine; species Narcine bancroftii. Next base: position 104,409,906 of record NC_091474.1, on the reverse strand, counting down.
TCAGAGGCGGGGAATCAGATATGGGGAATCAGATGTGGGGAATCAGAGGCGGGGAAACAGAGGCCGGGAATTAGATATGTTGTATCAGAGGTGGGGAATCAGAGGCGGGAAATCAGAGCTGGGGAATCAGAGGCGGGGAATCTGAGTTGGGGTATCAGAGTCCGGGAATCAGAGATCGGGAATCAGAGGCGGGGAATCAAAGATGGGGAATCAGAGGCGGGGAATCAGAGGCGGGGAAACAGAGGCGGTGAATCAGATATGGGGAATCAGAGGTGGCGAATCAGAGGTAGAGAATCAGAGATGGGGGAGCAGAGGTGGGGAATCAGATGTGATGAATTAGAGATGGGGAATCAGAGGCGGGGTATCAGAGGCGGCCAATCAGAGGCGGGGAAACAGAGGCGGGGAATCAGATATGGGGAATCAGAGGTGGGGAATCAGGGGCGGGGAATCAGTGGCAGGGATTCAGAGGCCGGGTATCAGAGGCGGGGAATCAGAGCAGGGGAATCAGAGGCGGGGAATCAGAGTTGGGGAATCAGAGGAGGGGAATCAGATATGGGGAAACAGAGGCCGGGAATCAGAGGCAGGGAAACAGAGGCGGGGAATCAGATATGGGGTATCAGAGGTGGGGAATTAGTGGTTGCGAATCAGAGGCAGGGAATCAGAGGCGGGGAATCAGAGGCGGGGATTCAGAGGCAGGGAATCGGATGTGCGGAATCAGAGATGTGGAATCTGAGGTGGGGAATAAGAGGCCAGGAATCAGAAGCCAGGAATCAGAGGCCGGGAATCAGAGGTGGGGAATCAGAGGCCGGGAATCAGAGATGGGGAATCAGAGGTGGTGAATCAGAGATGGGGAATCAGAGGAAGGGACTCAGAGGCGGGGAATCAGATGCGGGGAATCAGTGGCGGGGAATCAGAGCTCGGGAATCAGAGGCAGGGAATCAGACGCAGGGAATCAGAGGCGGGGAATCATAGCTGGCGAATTAGAGGAGGGGAATCAGAGTTGGGGAATCAGAGGTGGGGAATCAGATATGTGGAAACAGAGGCGGGGAATCAGAGGCGGGGAAACAGAGGCGGGGAATCAGATATGGGGATTCGGAGGTGGGGAATCAGAGGTTTGGAATCAGAGGCAGGGAATCAGAGGCTGGGAATCAGAGGCAGGGAATCAGATGAGGGGAATCAGAGGCGGGGAATCAGAGCTGGGGAATCAGAGGCGGGGAATCAGAGTTGGGGAATCAGAGGCGTGGAATTAGATATGGGGAAACAGAGGCGGGGAATCAGAGGCGGGGAAACAGAGGCGGGGAATCAGATATGGGGAATCAGAGGTGGGGAATCAAAGGTGGTGAATCATAGATGGAGAATCAGACGCGGGGAATCAGAGGCAGAGAATAAAACACGGGGAATCAGAGGCGGGGAATCAGAGCTGGGGAATCAGAGGCGGGGAATCAGAGTTGGGGAAGCAGAGGCTGGGAATCAGAGGTGGGGAAACAGAGTCGGGGAATCAGAGGCAGGGAAACAGAGGCGGGGAATCAGATATGGGGAATCAGAGGTGGGGAATCAGAGCTGGGGAATCAGAGGCGGGGAATCAAAGTTGGGGAATCAGAGGTTGGGAATCAGAGATGGGGAAACAGAGGCGGGGAATCAGAGGCGGGGAAACAGAGGCAGGGAATCAGAGGTGGGGAATCAGAGGTTGGCAATCAGAGGCAGGGAATCAGAGGCGGGGAATCAGAGGCAGGGAATCAGATGTGCGGAATCAGAGATGGGGAATCAGAGGCAGGGAAACAGCGGCGGGGAAAATCAGAGTCCGGGAATCAGAGGCCAGGAATGAGAGGATTGGAATCAGAGGGCAGGAATCAGAGGCCGGGAAACAGAGGTGGGGAATCAGAGGCCGGGAATTAGAGATGGGGAATAAGAGGTGGGGAATCAGCGGTGGTGAATCAGACGCGGGGTTTCAGAGGTTGTAATTCAGAGATGGGGAATCAGAGGCGGGGAATCAGAGGCGCGGAAACAGAGGTGGGGAATCAGATATGGGGAATCAGAGGTGGGGAATAAGAGGCCAGGAATCAGAAGCCAGGAATCAGAGGCCGGGAATCAGAGGTGGGGAATCAGAGGCCGGGAATCAGAGATGGGGAATCAGAGGTGGTGAATCAGAGATGGGGAATCAGAGGAAGGGACTCAGAGGCGGGGAATCAGATGCGGGGAATCAGTGGCGGGGAATCAGAGCTCGGGAATCAGAGTCGGAGAATCAGAGATGGCGAATCAGAGGCGGGGAATCAGAGATAGGCAATCAGATGTGGGGAATCAGAGGCGGGTAAGAGAGGCGGGGAGTCAGATATGGGGAATCAGAGGCGGGGAATCAGAGGCGGGGAAACAGAGGCGGTGAATCAGATATGGGGAATCAGAGGTGGCGAATCAGAGGTAGAGAATCAGAGATGGGGAAGCAGAGGTGGGGAATCAGAGGCGCGGAAACAGAGGTGGGGAATCAGATATGGGGAATCAGAGGTGGGGAATAAGAGGCCAGGAATCAGAAGCCAGGAATCAGAGGCGGGGTATCAGAGGTGCCAATCAGAGGCGGGGAAACAGAGGCGGGGAATCAGATATGGGGAAACAGAGGCGGGGAATCATAGGCAGGGAAACAGAGGCGGGGAATCAGATATGGGGAATCAGAGGTGGGGAATTAGAAGTTGCGAATCAGAGGCAGGGAATCAGAGGCGGGGAATCAGAGGCGGGGAATCAGAGGCAGGGAATCGTAGGTGCGGAATCAGAGATGGGGAATCATAGGTGGTGAATCAGAGATGGGGAATCAGAGGCGGGGAATCAGAGGCAGGGAATCAGACACGGGGAATCAGAGGCGGGGAATCATAGCTGGCGAATCCGAGGAGGGGAATCAGAGTTGGGGAATCAGAGGCGGGGAATCAGATATGGGGAATCAGAGGTGGCGAATCAGAGGCGGGGAAACAGAGGCCGGGAATCAGATATGTTGTATCAGAGGTGGGGAATCAGAGGCGGGAAATCAGAGCTGGGGAATCAGAGGCGGGGAATCAGAGTTGGGGAATCAGAGTCCGGGAATCAGAGATGGGGAATCAGAGGCGGGGCATCAAATATGGGGAATCAGAGGCGGGGAATCAGAGGCGGGGAAACAGAGGTGGTGAATCAGATATGGGGAATCAGAGGTGGCGAATCAGATGTTGAGAATCAGAGATGGGGAAGCAGAGGTGGGGAATCAGATGTGATGAATTAGAGATGGGGAATCAGAGGCGGGGTATCAGAGGCGGCCAATCAGAGGCGGGGAAACAGAGGCGGGGAATCAGATATGGGGAATCAGAGGTGGGGAATCAGGGGCGGGGAATCAGTGGCAGGGATTCAGAGACCGGGAATCAGAGGCGGGGAATCAGAGCTGGGGAATCAGAGGCGGGGAATCAGAGTTGGGGAATCAGAGGAGGGGAATCAGATATAGGGAAACAGAGGCCGGGAATCAGAGGCAGGGAAACAGAGGCGGGGAATCAGATATGGGGAATCAGAGGTGGGGAATTAGTGGTTGCGAATCAGAGGCAGGGAATCAGAGGCGGGGAATCAGAGGCGGGGAATCAGAGGCAGGGAATCGGATGTGCGGAATCAGAGATGGGGAATCAGAGGTGGGGAATCAGAGGTGTTGAATCAGAGAAGGGGAATCAGAGGCGGGGAATCAGAGGCAGGGAATCAGACGCAGGGAATCAGAGGCGGGGAATCATGGCTGGCGAATTAGAGGAGGGGAATCAGAGTTGGGGAATCAGAGGCGGGGAATCAGATATGGGGAAACAGAGGCGGGGAATCAGAGGCGGGGAAACAGAGGCGGGGAATCAGATATGCGGATTCAGAGCTGGGGAATCAGAGGTTGGGAATCAGAGGCAGGGAATCAGAGGCGGGGACTCCGAGGCAGGGAATCAGATGCGGGGAATCAGAGGCGGGGAATCTGAGCTGGGGAATCAGAGGCGGGGAATCAGAGTTGGGGAATCAGAGGCATGGAATTAGATATGGGGAAACAGAGGCGGGGAATCAGAGGCGGGGAAACAGAGGCGGGGAATCAGATATGGGGAATCAGAGGTGGGGAATCAGAGGCAGGGAATCAGATGTGTGGAATCAGAGATGGGGAATCAGAGGCGGGGAATGAGATATGTGGAATCAGAGGCGGGGAATCAGAGGCGGGGATACAGAGTCGGGGAAACAGAGGCGGAGAATCAGAGGCGGGGAATCAGAGTTGGGGAATCAGAGGAGGGGAATCAGATATGGGGAAACAGAGGCCGGGAATCGGAGGCAGGGAAACAGAGGCGGGGAATCAGATATGGGGAATCAGAGGTGGGGAATTAGAGGTTGCGAATCAGAGGCAGGGAATCAGAGGCGGGGAATCAGAGGCGGGGAATCCGAGGCAGGGAATCGGATGTGCGGAATCAGAGATGGGGAATCAGAGGTGGGGAATCAGAGATGGTGAATCAGAGAAGGGGAATCAAAGGCGGGGAATCAGAGGCAGGGAATCTGACGCAGGGAATCAGAGGCGGGGAATCATAGCTGGCGAATTAAAGGAGTGGAATCAGAGTTGGGGAATCAGAGGCGGGGAATCAGATATGGGGAAACAGAGGCGGGGAATCAGAGGCGGGGAAACAGAGGCGGGGAATCAGATATGGGGATTCAGAGGTGGGGAATCAGAGGTTGGGAATCAGAGGCAGGGAATCAGAGGCGGGGAATCAGAGGCAGGGAATCAGATGCAGGGAATCACAGGCGGGGAAACAGAGCTGGGGAATCAGAGGCGGGGAATCAGAGTTGGGGAATCAGAGGCGTGGAATTAGATATGGGGAAACAGAGGCGGGGAATCAGAGGTGGGTAAACAGAGGCGGGGAATCAGATATGGGGAATAAGAGGTGGGGAATCAGAGGCAGGGAATCAGATGTGCAGAATCAGAGATGGGGAATCAGAGGCGGGGAATGAGATATGGGGAATCAGAGGCGGGGAATCAGAGGCAGGGATACAGAGGCGGGGATTCTGATATGGGGAATCAGAGGTGGCGAATCAAGGGCGGTGAATATGAGATGGAGAATCAGACGCGGGGAATCAGAGGCAGGGAATAAAACACGGGGAATCAGAGGCGGGGAATCAGAGCTGGGGAATCAGACGCGGGGAATCAGAGTTGGGGAAGAAGAGGCTGGGAATCAGAGGCGGGGAAACAGAGGCGGGGAATAAGAGGCAGGGAAACAGAGGCGGGGAATCAGATATGGGGAATCAGAGGTGGGGAATCAGAACTGGGGAATCAGAGGCGGGGAATCATAGTTGGGGAATCAGAGGCGTGGAATCAGATATAGGGAAACAGAGGCGGGGAATCAGAGGCGGGGAAACAGAGGCGGGGAATCAGATATTGGGAATCAGAGGTGGGGAATCAGAGGTTGGCAATCAGAGGCAGGGAATCATAGGCGGGGAATCAGAGGCAGGGAATCAGATGTGCGGAATCAGAGATGGGGAATCAGAGGCAGGGAATCAGAGGCAGGGAATCAGATATGGGGAATCAGAGGCGGGGAAACAGAGGCGGGGAAACAGAGGCGGTGAATCAGATATTGGGAATCAGAGGTGGCGATCAGAGGCAGAGAATCAGAGATGGGGAAGCAGAGGTGGGGAATCAGATGTGATGAATTAGAAATGGGGAATCAGGGGCGGGGTATCAGAGGTGCCAATCAGAGGCGGGGAAACAGAGGAGGGGAATCAGATATGGGGAAACAGAGGCGGGGAATCAGAGGCAGGGAAACAGAGGCGGAGAATCAGATATGGGGAATCAGATGTGGGGAATTGGAGGTTGCGAATCAGAGGCAGGGAATCAGAGGCGGGGAATCAGAGGCGGGGAATCAGAGGCAGGGAATCGGATGTGCGGAATCAGAGATGGGGAATCAGAGGTGGGGAATCAGAGGTGGTGAATCAGAGATGGGGAATCAGAGGCGGGGAATCAGAGGCAGGGAATCTGACGCAGGGAATCAGAGGCGGGGAATCATAGCTGGCGAATCAGAGGAGGCGAATCAGAGGTGGGGAATCAGAGGCGGGGAATCAGATATGGGGAATCAGAGGTGGGGAATCAGAGGCGGTGAAACAGAGGCCGGGAATCAGATATGTTGTATCAGAGGTGGGGAATCAGAGGCGGGAAATCAGAGCTGGGGAATAAGAGGCGGGGAATCAGAGTTGGGGAATCAGAGTCTAGGAATCAGAGATGGGGAATCAGAGGCGGGGAATCAAATATGGGGAATCATAGGCGGGGAATCAGAGGCGGGGAAACAGAGGCCGTGAATCAGATATGGGGAATCAGAGGTGGCGAATCAGAGGTAGAGAATCAGAGATGTGGAAGCAGAGGTGGGGAATCAGATGTGATGAATTAGAGATGGGGAATCAGAGGCGGGGTATCAGAGGCGGCCAATCAGAGGCGGGGAAACAGAGGCGGGGAATCAGATATGGGGAATCAGAGGTGGGGAATCAGGGGCAGGGAATCAGTGGCAGGGAATCAGAGGCCGGGAATCAGAGGCGGGGAATCAGAGGTGGGGAATCAGAGGCGGGGAATCAGAGTTGGGGAATCAGAGGAGGGGAATCAGATATGGGGAAACAGAGGCCGGGAAACAGAGGCAGGGAAACAGAGGCGGGGAATCAGATATGGGGAATCAGAGGTGGGGAATTAGTGGTTGCGAATCTGAGGCAGGGAATCAGAGGCGGGGAATCAGAGGCGGGTAATCAGAGGCAGGGAATCGGATGTGCGGAATCAGAGATGGGGAATCAGAGGTGGGGAATCAGAGGTGGTGAATCAGAGAAGGGGAATCAGAGGCGGGGAATCAGAGGCAGGGAATCAGATATGGGGAAACAGAGGCGGAGAATCAGAGGCGGGGAAACAGAGATGGGGAATCAGATATGGGGATTCAGAGGTGGGGAATCAGAGGTTGGGAATCAGAAGCGGGGAATCAGAGTTGGGGAATCAGAGGTGGGGAATCAGATATGGGGAAACAGAGGCGGGTAATCAGAGGCGGGGAAACAGAGGCGGGGAATCAGATATGGGGAATCAGAGGTGGGGAATCAGAGGTTGGCAATCAGAGGCAGGGAATCAGAGGCGGGGAATCAGAGGCAGGGAATCAGATGTGCAGAATCAGAGATGGGGAATCAGAGGCAGGGAATCAGCGGCGGGGAAAATCAGAGGCCGGGAATCAGAGGCCAGGAATGATAGGCCGGGAATCAGAGGGCAGGAATCAGAGGCCGGGAATCAGAGGTGGGGAATTAGAGGCCGGGAATTAGAGATGGGGAATAAGAGGTGGGGAATCAGCGGTGGTGAATCAGACGCGGGGATTCAGAGGTTGTAATTCAGAGATGGGGAATCAGAGGCGGGGAATCAGAGGCGCGGAAACAGAGGTGGGGAATCAGATATGGGGAATCAGAGGTGGGGAATAAGAGGCCAGGAATCAGAAGGCATGAATCAGAGGCCGGGGATCAGAGGTGGGGAATCAGAGGCCGGGAATCAGAGATGGGGAATCAGAGGTGGTGAATCAGAGATGGGGAATCAGAGGAAGGGACTCAGAGGCGGGTAATCAGATGCGGGGAATCAGTGGCGGGGAATCAGAGCTCAGGAATCAGAGTCGGGGAATCAGAGATGGCGAATCAGAGGCGGGGAATCAGAGATAGGGAATCAGAGGTGGGGAATCAGAGGCGGGGAAACAGAGGCGGGGAGTCAGATATGGGGAATCAGAGGCGGGGAATCAGAGGCGGGGAAACAGAGGCGGTGAATCAGATATGGGGAATCAGAGGTGGCGAATCAGAGGTAGAGAATCAGAGATGGGGAAGCAGAGGTGGGGAATAAGATGTGATGAATTAGAGATGGGGAATCAGAGGCGGGGTATCAGAGGCGGCCAATCAGAGGCGGGGAAACAGAGGCTGGGAATCAGATATGGGGAATCAGAGGTGGGGAATCAGGGGCGGGGAATCAGTGGCAGGGAATCAGAGGCCGGGAATCAAAGGCGGGGATTCAGAGCTGGGGAATCAGAGGCGGGGAATCAGAGTTGGGGAATCAGAGGAGGGGAATCAGATATGGGGAAACAGAGGCCGGGAATCAGAGGCAGGGAAACAGAGGCGGGGAATCAGATATGGGGAATCAGAGGTGGGGAATTAGAGGTTGCGAATCAGAGGCAGGGAATCAGAGGCGGGGAATCAGAGGCGGGGAATCAGAGGCAGGGAATCGGATGTGCGGAATCAGAGATGGGGAATCAGAGTTGGGGATTCAGAGGTGGTGAATCAGAGAAGGGGAATCAGAGATGTGGAAGCAGAGGTGGGGAATCAGATGTGATGAATTAGAGATGGGGAATCAGAGGCGGGGAAACAGAGGCGGTGAATCAGATATGGGGAATCAGAGGTGGCGAATCAGAGGTAGAGAATCAGAGATGGGGAAGCAGAGGTGGGGAATCAGATGCGATGAATTAGAGATGGGGAATCAGAGGCGGGGTATCAGAGGTGACAATCAGAGGCGGGGAAACAGAGGCGGGGAATCAGATATGGGGAAACAGAGGCGGGGAATCATAGGCAGGGAAACAGAAGCAGGGAATCAGATATGGGGAATCAGAGGTGGGGAATTAGAAGTTGCGAATCAGAGGCAGGGAATCAGAGGCGGGGAATCAGAGGCGGGGAATCAGAGGCAGGGAATCGTAGGTGCGGAATCAGAGATGGGGAATCAGAGGTGGTGAATCAGAGATGGGGAATCAGAGGCGGGGAATCAGAGGCAGGGAATCAGACACGGGGAATCAGAGGCGGGGAATCATAGCTGGCGAATCAGAGGAGGGGAATCAGAGGTGGGGAATCAGAGGTGGGGAATCAGATATGGCGAATCAGAGGTGGCGAATCAGAGGCGGGGAAACAGAGGCCGGGAATCAGATATGTTGTATCAGAGGTGGGGAATCAGAGGCGGGAAATCAGAGCTGGGGAATCAGAGGCGCGGAATCAGAGTTGGGGAATCAGAGTACGGGAATCAGAGATGGGGAATCAGAGGCGGGGCATCAAATATGGGGAATCAGAGGCGGGGAATCAGAGGCGGGGAAACAGAGGTGGTGAATCAGATATGGGGAATCAGAGGTGGCGAATCAGAGGTTGAGAATCAGAGATGGGGAAGCAGAGGTGGGGAATCAGATATGCGGAATCAGAGGTGGGGAATCAGGGGCGGGGAATCAGTGGCAGGGATTCAGAGGCCGGGAATCAGAGGCGGGGAATCAGAGCTGGGGAATCAGAGGCGGGGAATCAGAGTTGGGGAATCAGAGGAGGGGAATCAGATATGGGGAAACAGAGGCCGGAAATCAGAGGCAGGGAAACAGAGGCGGGGAATCAGATATGGGGAATCAGAGGTGGGGAATTAGTGGTTGCGAATCAGAGGCAGGGAATCAGAGGCGGGGAATCAGAGGCGGGGAATCAGATATGGGGAATCAGAGGTGGGGAATCAGAGGCGGTGAAACAGAGGCCGGGAATCAGATATGTTGTATCAGAGGTGGGGAATCAGAGGCGGGAAATCAGAGCTGGGGAATCAGAGGCGGGGAATCAGAGTTGGGGAATCAGAGTCTAGGAATCAGAGATGGGGAATCAGAGGCGGGGAATCAAATATGGGGAATCATAGGCGGGGAATCAGAGGCGGGGAAACAGAGGCGGTGAATCAGATATGGGGAATCAGAGGTGGCGAATCAGAGGTAGAGAATCAGAGATGTGGAAGCAGAGGTGGGGAATCAGATGTGATGAATTAGAGATGGGGAATCAGAGGCGGGGTATCAGAGGCGGCCAATCAGAGGCGGGGAAACAGAGGCGGGGAATCAGATATGGGGAATCAGAGGTGGGGAATCAGGGGCAGGGAATCAGTGGCAGGGAATCAGAGGCCGGGAATCAGAGGCGGGGAATCAGAGGTGGGGAATCAGAGGCGGGGAATCAGAGTTGGGGAATCAGAGGAGGGGAATCAGATATGGGGAAACAGAGGCCGGGAAACAGAGGCAGGGAAACAGAGGCGGGGAATCAGATATGGGGAATCAGAGGTGGGGAATTAGTGGTTGCGAATCTGAGGCAGGGAATCAGAGGCGGGGAATCAGAGGCGGGTAATAAGAGGCAGGGAATCGGATGTGCGGAATCAGAGATGGGGAATCAGAGGTGGGGAATCAGAGGTGGTGAATCAGAGAAGGGGAATCAGAGGCGGGGAATCAGAGGCAGGGAAACAGAGATGGGGAATCAGATATGGGGATTCAGAGGTGGGGAATCAGAGGTTGGGAATCAGAAGCGGGGAATCAGAGTTGGGGAATCAGAGGTGGGGAATCAGATATGGGGAAACAGAGGCGGGTAATCAGAGGCGGGGAAACAGAGGCGGGGAATCAGATATGGGGAATCAGAGGTGGGGAATCAGAGGTTGGCAATCAGAGGCAGGGAATCAGAGGCGGGGAATCAGAGGCAGGGAATCAGATGTGCAGAATCAGAGATGGGGAATCAGAGGCAGGGAATCAGCGGCGGGGAAAATCAGAGGCCGGGAATCAGAGGCCAGGAATGATAGGCCGGGAATCAGAGGGCAGGAATCAGAGGCCGGGAATCAGAGGTGGGGAATTAGAGGCCGGGAATTAGAGATGGGGAATAAGAGGTGGGGAATCAGCGGTGGTGAATCAGACGCGGGGATTCAGAGGTTGTAATTCAGAGATGGGGAATCAGAGGCGGGGAATCAGAGGCGCGGAAACAGAGGTGGGGAATCAGATATGGGGAATCAGAGGTGGGGAATAAGAGGCCAGGAATCAGAAGGCATGAATCAGAGGCCGGTGATCAGAGGTGGGGAATCAGAGGCCGGGAATCAAAGATGGGGAATCAGAGGTGGTGAATCAGAGATGGGGAATCAGAGGAAGGGACTCAGAGGCGGGTAATCAGATGCGGGGGATCAGTGGCGGGGAATCAGAGCTCAGGAATCCGAGTCGGGGAATCAGAGATGGCGAATCAGAGGCGGGGAATCAGAGATAGGGAATCAGAGGTGGGGAATCAGAGGCGGGGAAACAGAGGCGGGGAGTCAGATATGGGGAATCAGAGGCGGGGAATCAGAGGCGGGGAAACAGAGGCGGTGAATCAGATATGGGGAATCAGAGGTGGCGAATCAGAGGTAGAGAATCAGAGATGGGGAAGCAGAGGTGGGGAATAAGATGTGATGAATTAGAGATGGGGAATCAGAGGCGGGGTATCAGAGGCGGCCAATCAGAGGCGGGGAAACAGAGGCTGGGAATCAGATATGGGGAATCAGAGGTGGGGAATCAGGGGCGGGGAATCAGTGGCAGGGAATCAGAGGCCGGGAATCAAAGGCGGGGATTCAGAGCTGGGGAATCAGAGGCGGGGAATCAGAGTTGGGGAATCAGAGGAGGGGAATCAGATATGGGGAAACAGAGGCCGGGAATCAGAGGCAGGGAAACAGAGGCGGGGAATCAGATATGGGGAATCAGAGGTGGGGAATTAGAGGTTGCGAATCAGAGGCAGGGAATCAGAGGCGGGGAATCAGAGGCGGGGAATCAGAGGCAGGGAATCGGATGTGCGGAATCAGAGATGGGGAATCAGAGTTGGGGATTCAGAGGTGGTGAATCAGAGAAGGGGAATCAGAGATGTGGAAGCAGAGGTGGGGAATCAGATGTGATGAATTAGAGATGGGGAATCAGAGGCGGGGAAACAGAGGCGGTGAATCAGATATGGGGAATCAGAGGTGGCGAATCAGAGGTAGAGAATCAGAGATGGGGAAGCAGAGGTGGGGAATCAGATGCGATGAATTAGAGATGGGGAATCAGAGGCGGGGTATCAGAGGTGCCAATCAGAGGCGGGGAAACAGAGGCGGGGAATCAGATATGGGGAAACAGAGGCGGGGAATCATAGGCAGGGAAACAGAGGCAGGGAATCAGATATGGGGAATCAGAGGTGGGGAATTAGAAGTTGCGAATCAGAGGCAGGGAATCAGAGGCGGGGAATCAGAGGCGGGGAATCAGAGGCAGGGAATCGTAGGTGCGGAATCAGAGATGGGGAATCAGAGGTGGTGAATCAGAGATGGGGAATCAGAGGCGGGGAATCAGAGGCAGGGAATCAGACACGGGGAATCAGAGGCGGGGAATCATAGCTGGCGAATCAGAGGAGGGGAATCAGAGGTGGGGAATCAGAGGTGGGGAATCAGATATGGCGAATCAGAGGTGGCGAATCAGAGGCGGGGAAACAGAGGCCGGGAATCAGATATGTTGTATCAGAGGTGGGGAATCAGAGGCGGGAAATCAGAGCTGGGGAATCAGAGGCGGGGAATCAGAGTTGGGGAATCAGAGTACGGGAATCAGAGATGGGGAATCAGAGGCGGGGCATCAAATATGGGGAATCAGAGGCGGCGAATCAGAGGTTGAGAATCAGAGATGGGGAAGCAGAGGTGGGGAATCAGATATGCGGAATCAGAGGTGGGGAATCAGGGGCGGGGAATCAGTGGCAGGGATTCAGAGGCCGGGAATCAGAGGCGGGGAATCAGAGCTGGGGAATCAGAGGCGGGGAATCAGAGTTGGGGAATCAGAGGAGGGGAATCAGATATGGGGAAACAGAGGCCGGGAATCAGAGGCAGGGAAACAGAGGCGGGGAATCAGATATGGGGAATCAGAGGTGGGGAATTAGTGGTTGCGAATCAGAGGCAGGGAATCAGAGGCGGGGAATCAGAGGCGGGGGAATCAGAGGCAGGGAATCAGACGCAGGGAATCAGAGGCGGGGAATCATGGCTGGCGAATTAAAGGAGGGGAATCAGAGTTGGGGAATCAGAGGCGGGGAATCAGATATGGGGAAACAGAGGCGGGGAATCAGAGGCGGGGAAACAGAGGCGGGGAATCAGATATGCGGATTCAGAGGTGGGGAATCAGAGGTTGGGAATCAGAGGCAGGGAATCAGATGCGGGGAATCAGAGGCAGGGAATCAGATGCGGGGAATCAGAGGCGGGGAATCAGAGCTGGGGAATCAGAGGCGGGGAATCAGAGTTGGGGAATCAGAGGCATGGAATTAGATATGGGGAAACAGGCGGGGAATCAGAGGCGGGGAAACAGAGGCGGGGAATCAGATATGGGGAAACAGAGGTGGGGAATTAGAAGTTGCGAATCAGAGGCAGGGAATCAGAGGCGGGGAATCAGAGGCGGGGAATCAGAGGCAGGGAATCGTAGGTGCGGAATCAGAGATGGGGAATCAGAGGTGGTGAATCAGAGTTTGGGAATCAGAGGCGGGGAATCAGAGGCAGGGAATCAGACACGGGGAATCAGAGGCGGGGAATCATAGCTGGCGAATCAGAGGAGGGGAATCAGAGGTGGGGAATCAGAGGCGGGGAATCAGATATGGGGAATCAGAGGTGGCGAATCAGAGGCGGGGAAACAGAGGCCGGGAATCAGATATGTTGTATCAGAGGTGGGGAATCAGAGGCGGGAAATCAGAGCTGGGGAATCAGAGGCGGGGAATCAGAGTTGGGGAATCAGAGTACGGGAATCAGAGATGGGGAATCAGAGGCGGGGCATCAAATATGGGGAATCAGAGGCGGGGAATCAGAGGCGGGGAAACAGAGGTGGTGAATCAGATATGGGGAATCAGAGGTGGCGAATCAGAGGTTGAGAATCAGAGATGGGGAAGCAGAGGTGTGGAGTCAGAAATGGGGAATCAGAGGTGGGGAATCAGGGGCGGGGAATCAGTGGCAGGGATTCAGAGGCCGGGATTCAGAGGCGGGGAATCAGAGCTGGCGAATCAGAGGCGGGGAATCAGAGTTGGGGAATCAGAGGAGGGGAATCAGATATGGGGAAACAGAGGCCGGGAATCAGAGGCAGGGAAACAGAGGCGGGGAATCAGATATGGGGAATCAGAGGTGGGGAATTAGTGGTTGCAAATCAGAGGCAGGGAATCAGAGGCGGGGAATCAGAGGCGGGGAATCAGAGGCAGGGAATCGGATGTGCGGAATCAGAGATGGGGAATCAGAAGTGGGGAATCAGAGGTGTTGAATCAGAGAAAGGGAATCAGAAGCGGGGAATCAGAGGCAGTGAATCAGACGCAGGGAATCAGAGGCGGGGAATCATGGCTGGCGAATTAAAGGAGGGGAATCAGAGTTGGGGAATCAGAGGCGGGGAATCAGATGGGGAAACAGAGGCGGGGAATCAGAGGCGGGGAAACAGAGGCGGGGAATCAGATATGCGGATTCAGAGGTGGGGAATCAGAGGTTGGGAATCCGAGGCAGGGAATCAGAGGCGGGGAATCAGAGGCAGGGAATCAGATGCGGGGAATCAGAGGCGGGGAATCAGAGCTGGGGAATCAGAGGCGGGGAATCAGAGTTGGGGAATCAGAGGCATGGAATTAGATATGGGGAAACAGAGGCGGGGAATCAGAGGCGGGGAAACAGAGGCGGGGAATCAGATATGGGGAATCAGAGGTGGGGAATTAGAGGTTGCGAATCAGAGGCAGGGAATCAGAGGCGGGGAATCAGAGGCGGGGAATCAGAGGCAGGGAATCGGATGTGCGGAATCACAGGCGGGGAAACAGAGCTGGGGAATCAGAGGCGGGGAATCAGAGTTGGGGAATCAGAGGCGTGGAATTAGATATGGGGAAACAGAGGCGGGGAATCAGAGGCGGGTAAACAGAGGCGGGGAATCAGATATGGGGAATCAGAGGTGGGGAATCAGAGGCAGGGAATCGGATGTGCGGAATCAGAGATGGGGAATCAGAGGTGGGGAATCAGAGGTGGTGAATCTGAGAAGGGGAATCAGAGGCGGGGAATCAGAGGCAGGGAATCAGATATGGGGAAACAGAGGCGGGGAATCAGAGGCAGGGAAACAGAGGCGGGGAATCAGATATGGGGAATCATAGGTGGGGAATCAGAGCTGGGGAATCAGAGGCGGGGAATCATAGTTGGGGAATCAGAGGCGGGGAATCAGATATAGGGAAACAGAGGCAGGGAATCAGAGGCATGGAAACAGAGGCGGGGAATCAGAGGCAGGGAAACAGAGGCGGGGAATCAGATATGGGGAATCAGAGGTGGGGAATCAGAACTGGGGAATCAGAGGCGGGGAATCATAGTTGGGGAATCAGAGGCGTGGAATCAGATATAGGGAAACAGAGGCGGGGAATCAGAGGCGGGGAAACAGAGGCGGGGAATCAGATATGGGGAATCAGAGGTGGGGAATCAGAGGTTGGCAATCAGAGGCAGTGAATCAGAGGCGGGGAATCAGAGGCAGGGAATCAGATGTGCGGAATCAGAGATGGGGAATCAGAGGCAGGGAATCAGAGGCAGGGAATCAGATATGGGGAATCAGAGGCGGGGAAACAGAGGCGGTGAATCAGATATTGGGAATCAGAGGTGGCGATCAGAGGCAGAGAATCAGAGATGGGGAAGCAGAGGTCGGGAATCAGATGTGATGAATCAGAAATGGGGAATCAGGGGCGGGGTATCAGAGGTGCCAATCAGAGGCGGGGAAACAGAGGAGGGGAATCAGATATGGGGAAACAGAGGCGGGGAATCAGAGGCAGGGAAACAGAGGCGGAGAATCAGATATGGGGAATCAGAGGTGGGGAATTGGAGGTTGCGAATCAGAGGCAGGGAATCAGAGGCGGGGAATCAGAGGCGGGGAATCAGGGGCAGGGAATCGGATGTGCGGAATCAGAGATGGGGAATCAGAGGAGGGGAATCAGAGGTGGTGAATCAGAGATGGGGAATCAGAGGCGGGGAATCAGAGGCAGGGAATCAGAAACGGGGAATCAGAGGCGGGGAATCATAGCTGGCGAATCAGAGGAGGGGAATCAGAGGTGGGGAATCAGAGGCGGGGAATCAGATATGGGGAATCAGAAGTGGGGAATCAGAGGCGGTGAAACAGAGGCCGGGAATCAGATATGTTGTATCAGAGGTGGGGAATCAGAGGCGGGAAATCAGAGCTGGGGAATCAGAGGCGGGGAATCAGAGTTGGGGAATCAGAGTCTGGGAATCAGAGATGGGGAATCAGAGGCGGGGAATCAAATATGGGGAATCAGAGGCGGGGAATCAGAGGCGGGGAAACAGAGGCGGTGAATCAGATATGGGGAATCAGAGGTGGCGAATCAGAGGTAGAGAATCAGAGATGTGGAAGCAGAGGTGTGGAATCAGATGTGATGAATTAGAGATGGGGAATCAGAGGCGGGGTATCAGAGGCGGCCAATCAGAGGCGGGGAAACAGAGGCGGGGAATCAGATATGGGGAATCAGAGGTGGGGAATCAGGGGCAGGGAATCAGTGGCAGGGAATCAGAGGCCGGGAATCAGAGGCGGGGAATCAGAGGTGGGGAATCAGAGGCGGGGCATCAGAGTTGGGGAATCAGAGGAGGGGAATCAGATATGGGGAAACAGAGGCCGGGAAACAGAGGCAGGGAAACAGAGGCGGGGAATCAGATATGGGGAATCAGAGGTGGGGAATTAGTGGTTGCGAATCTGAGGCAGGGAATCAGAGGCGGGGAATCAGAGGCGGGGAATCAGAGGCAGGGAATCGGATGTGCGGAATCAGAGATGCGGAATCAGAGGTGGGGAATTAGTGGTTGCGAATCTGAGGCAGGGAATCAGAGGTGGTGAATCAGAGAAGGGGAATCAGAGGCGGGGCATCAGAGGCAGGAAATCAGATATGGGGAAACAGAGGCGGAGAATCAGAGGCGGGGAAACAGAGACGGGGAATCAGATATGGGGATTCAGAGTTGGGGAATCAGAGGTTGGGAATCAGAGGCGGGGAATCAGAGTTGGGGAATCAGAGGTGGGGAATCAGATATGGGGAAACAGAGGCGGGTAATCAGAGGCGGGGAAACAGAGGCGGGGAATCAGATGTGGGGAATCAGAGGTGGGGAATCAGAGGCAGGGAATCAGATGTGCAGAATCAGAGATGGGGAATCAGAGGCGGGGAATGAGATATGGGGAATCAGAGGCGGGGAATCAGAGGCAGGGATACAGAGGCGGGGATTCTGATATGGTGAATCAGAGGTGGCGAATCAAAGGCGGTGAATCAGAGATGGAGAATCAGATGCGGGGAATCAGAGGCAGGGAATAAAACACGGGGAATCAGAGGCGGGGAATCAGAGCTGGGGAATCAGAGGCGGGGAATCAGAGTTGGGGAAGCAGAGGCTGGGAATCAGAGGCGAGCAAACAGAGGCGGGGAATCAGAGGCAGGGAAACAGAGGCGGGGAATCAGATATGGGGAATCAGAGGTGGGGAATCAGAACTGGGGAATCAGAGGCGGGGAATCATAGTTGGGGAATCAGAGGCGTGGAATCAGATATAGGGAAACAGAGGCTGGGAATCAGAGGCGGGGAAACAGACGCGGGGAATCAGATATGGGGAATCAGAGGTGGGGAATCAGTGGTTGGCAATCAGAGGCAGGGAATCAGAGGCGGGGAATCAGAGGCAGGGAATCAGATGTGCGGAATCAGAGATGGGGAATCAGAGGCAGGGAATAAGAGGCAGGGAATCAGATATGGGGAATCAGAGGCGGGGAAACAGAGGCGGTGAATCAGATATTGGGAATCAGAGGTGGCGATCAGAGGCAGAGAATCAGAGATGGGGAAGCAGAGGTGGGGAATCAGATGTGATGAATTAGAAATGGGGAATCAGGGGCGGGGTATCAGAGGTGCCAATCAGAGGCGGGGAAACAGAGGAGGGGAATCAGACATGGGGAAACAGAGGCGGGGAATCAGAGGCAGGGAAACAGAGGCGGAGAATCAGATATGGGGAATCAGAGGTGGGGAATCAGGGGCGGGGAATCAGTGGCAGGGAATCAGAGGCCGGGAATCAAAGGCGGGGAATCAGAGCTGGGGAATCAGAGGTGGGGAATCAGAGTTGGGGAATCAGAGGAGGGGAATCAGATATGGGGAAACAGAGGCCGGGAATCAGAGGCAGGGAAACAGAGGCGGGGAATCAGATATGGGGAATCAGAGGTGGGGAATTAGAGGTTGCGAATCAGAGGCAGGGAATCAGAGGCGGGGAATCTGAGGCGGGGAATCAGAGGCAGGGAATCGGATGTGCGGAATCAGAGATGGGGAATCAGAGTTGGGGATTCAGAGGTGGTGAATCAGAGAAGGGGAATCAGAGGCGGGGAATCAGAGGCAGGGAATCAGACGCAGGGAATCAGAGGCGGGGAATCATAGCTGGCGAATTAGAGGAGGGGAATCAGAGTTGGGGAATCAGAGGCGGGGAATCAGATATGGGGAAACAGAGGCAGGGAATCAGAGGCGGGGAATCAGAGGCAGGGAATCAGAATCGGGGAATCAGAGGCGGGGAAACAGAGATGGGGAATCAGAGGCGGGGAATCAGAGTTGGGGAATCAGAGGCGTGGAATTAGATATGGGGAAACAGTGGCGGGGAATCAGAGGCGGGGAAACAGAGGCGGGGAATCAGATATGGGGAATCAGAGGTGGGGATTCAGAGGCAGGGAATCAGATGTGCAGAATCAGAGATGGGGAATCAGAGGCGGGGAATGAGATATGGGGAATCAGAGGCGGGGAATCAGAGGCGGGGATACAGAGGCGGGGAATCTGATATGGGGAATCAGAGGTGGCAAATCAAAGGCGGTGAATCAGAGATGGAGAGTCAGACGCGGGGAATCAGAGGCAGGGAATAAAACATGGGGAATCAGAGGCGGGGAATCAGAGCTGGGGAATCAGATGCGGGGAATCAGAGTTGGGGAAGCAGAGGCTGGGAATCAGAGGCGGGGAAACAGAGGCGGGGAATCAGAGGCAGGGAAACAGAGGCGGGGAATCAGATATGGGGAATCAGAGGTGGGGAATCAGAGCTGGGGAATCAGAGGCGGGGAATCATAGTTGGGGAATCAGAGGCGGGGAATCAGATATAGGGAAACAGAGGCAGGGAATCAGAGGCATGGAAACAGAGGCGGGGAATCAGAGGCAGGGAAACAGAGGCGGGGAATCAGATATGGGGAATCAGAGGTGGGGAATCAGAACTGGGGAATCAGAGGCGGGGAATCATAGTTGGGGAATCAGAGGCGTGGAATCAGATATAGGGAAACAGAGGCGGGGAATCAGAGGCGGGGAAACAGAGGCGGGGAATCAGATATGGGGAATCAGAGGTGGGGAATCAGAGGTTGGCAATCAGAGGCAGTGAATCAGAGGCGGGGAATCAGAGGCAGGGAATCAGATGTGCGGAATCAGAGATGGGGAATCAGAGGCAGGGAATCAGAGGCAGGGAATCAGATATGGGGAATCAGAGGCGGGGAAACAGAGGCGGTGAATCAGATATTGGGAATCAGAGGTGGCGATCAGAGGCAGAGAATCAGAGATGGGGAAGCAGAGGTCGGGAATCAGATGTGATGAATCAGAAATGGGGAATCAGGGGCGGGGTATCAGAGGTGCCAATCAGAGGCGGGGAAACAGAGGAGGGGAATCAGATATGGGGAAACAGAGGCGGGGAATCAGAGGCAGGGAAACAGAGGCGGAGAATCAGATATGGGGAATCAGAGGTGGGGAATTGGAGGTTGCGAATCAGAGGCAGGGAATCAGAGGCGGGGAATCAGAGGCGGGGAATCAGGGGCAGGGAATCGGATGTGCGGAATCAGAGATGGGGAATCAGAGGAGGGGAATCAGAGGTGGTGAATCAGAGATGGGGAATCAGAGGCGGGGAATCAGAGGCAGGGAATCAGAAACGGGGAATCAGAGGCGGGGAATCATAGCTGGCGAATCAGAGGAGGGGAATCAGAGGTGGGGAATCAGAGGCGGGGAATCAGATATGGGGAATCAGAAGTGGGGAATCAGAGGCGGTGAAACAGAGGCCGGGAATCAGATATGTTGTATCAGAGGTGGGGAATCAGAGGCGGGAAATCAGAGCTGGGGAATCAGAGGCGGGGAATCAGAGTTGGGGAATCAGAGTCTGGGAATCAGAGATGGGGAATCAGAGGCGGGGAATCAAATATGGGGAATCAGAGGCGGGGAATCAGAGGCGGGGAAACAGAGGCGGTGAATCAGATATGGGGAATCAGAGGTGGCGAATCAGAGGTAGAGAATCAGAGATGTGGAAGCAGAGGTGTGGAATCAGATGTGATGAATTAGAGATGGGGAATCAGAGGCGGGGTATCAGAGGCGGCCAATCAGAGGCGGGGAAACAGAGGCGGGGAATCAGATATGGGGAATCAGAGGTGGGGAATCAGGGGCAGGGAATCAGTGGCAGGGAATCAGAGGCCGGGAATCAGAGGCGGGGAATCAGAGGTGGGGAATCAGAGGCGGGGCATCAGAGTTGGGGAATCAGAGGAGGGGAATCAGATATGGGGAAACAGAGGCCGGGAAACAGAGGCAGGGAAACAGAGGCGGGGAATCAGATATGGGGAATCAGAGGTGGGGAATTAGTGGTTGCGAATCTGAGGCAGGGAATCAGAGGCGGGGAATCAGAGGCGGGGAATCAGAGGCAGGGAATCGGATGTGCGGAATCAGAGATGCGGAATCAGAGGTGGGGAATTAGTGGTTGCGAATCTGAGGCAGGGAATCAGAGGTGGTGAATCAGAGAAGGGGAATCAGAGGCGGGGCATCAGAGGCAGGAAATCAGATATGGGGAAACAGAGGCGGAGAATCAGAGGCGGGGAAACAGAGACGGGGAATCAGATATGGGGATTCAGAGTTGGGGAATCAGAGGTTGGGAATCAGAGGCGGGGAATCAGAGTTGGGGAATCAGAGGTGGGGAATCAGATATGGGGAAACAGAGGCGGGTAATCAGAGGCGGGGAAACAGAGGCGGGGAATCAGATGTGGGGAATCAGAGGTGGGGAATCAGAGGCAGGGAATCAGATGTGCAGAATCAGAGATGGGGAATCAGAGGCGGGGAATGAGATATGGGGAATCAGAGGCGGGGAATCAGAGGCAGGGATACAGAGGCGGGGATTCTGATATGGTGAATCAGAGGTGGCGAATCAAAGGCGGTGAATCAGAGATGGAGAATCAGATGCGGGGAATCAGAGGCAGGGAATAAAACACGGGGAATCAGAGGCGGGGAATCAGAGCTGGGGAATCAGAGGCGGGGAATCAGAGTTGGGGAAGCAGAGGCTGGGAATCAGAGGCGAGCAAACAGAGGCGGGGAATCAGAGGCAGGGAAACAGAGGCGGGGAATCAGATATGGGGAATCAGAGGTGGGGAATCAGAACTGGGGAATCAGAGGCGGGGAATCATAGTTGGGGAATCAGAGGCGTGGAATCAGATATAGGGAAACAGAGGCTGGGAATCAGAGGCGGGGAAACAGACGCGGGGAATCAGATATGGGGAATCAGAGGTGGGGAATCAGTGGTTGGCAATCAGAGGCAGGGAATCAGAGGCGGGGAATCAGAGGCAGGGAATCAGATGTGCGGAATCAGAGATGGGGAATCAGAGGCAGGGAATAAGAGGCAGGGAATCAGATATGGGGAATCAGAGGCGGGGAAACAGAGGCGGTGAATCAGATATTGGGAATCAGAGGTGGCGATCAGAGGCAGAGAATCAGAGATGGGGAAGCAGAGGTGGGGAATCAGATGTGATGAATTAGAAATGGGGAATCAGGGGCGGGGTATCAGAGGTGCCAATCAGAGGCGGGGAAACAGAGGAGGGGAATCAGACATGGGGAAACAGAGGCGGGGAATCAGAGGCAGGGAAACAGAGGCGGAGAATCAGATATGGGGAATCAGAGGTGGGGAATCAGGGGCGGGGAATCAGTGGCAGGGAATCAGAGGCCGGGAATCAAAGGCGGGGAATCAGAGCTGGGGAATCAGAGGTGGGGAATCAGAGTTGGGGAATCAGAGGAGGGGAATCAGATATGGGGAAACAGAGGCCGGGAATCAGAGGCAGGGAAACAGAGGCGGGGAATCAGATATGGGGAATCAGAGGTGGGGAATTAGAGGTTGCGAATCAGAGGCAGGGAATCAGAGGCGGGGAATCTGAGGCGGGGAATCAGAGGCAGGGAATCGGATGTGCGGAATCAGAGATGGGGAATCAGAGTTGGGGATTCAGAGGTGGTGAATCAGAGAAGGGGAATCAGAGGCGGGGAATCAGAGGCAGGGAATCAGACGCAGGGAATCAGAGGCGGGGAATCATAGCTGGCGAATTAGAGGAGGGGAATCAGAGTTGGGGAATCAGAGGCGGGGAATCAGATATGGGGAAACAGAGGCAGGGAATCAGAGGCGGGGAATCAGAGGCAGGGAATCAGAATCGGGGAATCAGAGGCGGGGAAACAGAGATGGGGAATCAGAGGCGGGGAATCAGAGTTGGGGAATCAGAGGCGTGGAATTAGATATGGGGAAACAGTGGCGGGGAATCAGAGGCGGGGAAACAGAGGCGGGGAATCAGATATGGGGAATCAGAGGTGGGGATTCAGAGGCAGGGAATCAGATGTGCAGAATCAGAGATGGGGAATCAGAGGCGGGGAATGAGATATGGGGAATCAGAGGCGGGGAATCAGAGGCGGGGATACAGAGGCGGGGAATCTGATATGGGGAATCAGAGGTGGCAAATCAAAGGCGGTGAATCAGAGATGGAGAGTCAGACGCGGGGAATCAGAGGCAGGGAATAAAACATGGGGAATCAGAGGCGGGGAATCAGAGCTGGGGAATCAGATGCGGGGAATCAGAGTTGGGGAAGCAGAGGCTGGGAATCAGAGGCGGGGAAACAGAGGCGGGGAATCAGAGGCAGGGAAACAGAGGCGGGGAATCAGATATGGGGAATCAGAGGTGGGGAATCAGAGCTGGGGAATCAGAGGCGGGGAATCAGAGGCGGGGAAACAGAGGCGGGGAATCAGATATGGGGAATCAGAGGTGGGGAATCAGAGGTGGGGAATTAGTGGTTGCGAATCTGAGGCAGGGAATCAGAGGCGGGGAATCAGAGGCGGGGAATCAGGGGCAGGGAATTGGATGTGCGGAATCAGAGATGGGGAATCAGAGGTGGGGAATCAGAGGTGGTGAATCAGAGAAGGGGAATCAGAGGCGGGGAATCAGAGGCAGGGAATCAGATTTGGGGAAACAGAGGCGGAGAATCAGAGGCGGGGAAACAGAGACGGGGAATCAGATATGGGGATTCAGAGGTGGGGAATCAGAGGTTGGGAATCAGAGGCGGGGAAACAGAGTTGGGGAATCAGAGGTGGGGAATCAGATATGGGGAAACAGAGGCGGGGAATCAGAGGCGGGGAAAGAGAGGCGGGGAATCAGATATTGGGAATCAGAGGTGGGGAATCAGAGGTTGGCAATAAGAGGCAGGGAATCAGAGGCGGGGAATCAGAGGCAGGGAATCAGATGTGCAGAATCAGAGATGGGGAATCAGACGCGGGGATTCAGAGGTTGTAATTCAGAGATGGGGAATCAGAGGCGGGGAATCAGAGGCGCGGAAACAGAGGTGGGGAATCAGATATGGGGAATCAGAGGTGGGGAATAAGAGGCCAGGAATCAGAAGGCATGAATCAGAGGCCGGGAATCAGAGATGGGGAATCAGAGGTGGTGAATCAGAGATGGGGAATCAGAGGAAGGGACTCAGAGGCGGGGAATCAGATGCGGGGAATCAGTGGCGGGGAATCAGAGCTCAGGAATCAGAGTCAGGGAATCAGAGATGGCGAATCAGAGGCGGGGAATCAGAGATAGGGAATCAGAGGTGGGGAATCAGAGGCGGGGAAACAGAGGCGGGGAGTCAGATATGGGGAATCAGAGGCGGGGAATCAGAGGCGGGGAAACAGAGGCGGTGAATCAGATATGGGGAATCAGAGGTGGCGAATCAGAGGAAGAGAATCAGAGATGGGGAAGCAGAGGTGGGGAATCAGATGTGATGAATTAGAGATGGGGAATCAGAGGCGGGGTATCAGAGGCGGCCAATCAGAGGCGGGGAAACAGAGGCTGGGAATCAGATATGGGGAATCAGAGGTGGGGAATCAGGGGCGGGGAATCAGTGGCAGGGAATCAGAGGCCGGGAATCAAAGGCGGGGAATCAGAGCTGGGGAATCAGAGGCGGGGAATCAGAGTTGGGGAATCAGAGGAGGGGAATCAGATATGGGGAAACAGAGGCCGGGAATCAGAGGCAGGGAAACAGAGGCGGGGAATCAGATATGGGGAATCAGAGGTGGGGAATTAGAGGTTGCGAATCAGAGGCAGGGAATCAGAGGCGGGGAATCAGAGGCGGGGAATCAGAGGCAGGGAATCGGATGTGCGGAATCAGAGATGGGGAATCAGAGTTGGGGATTCAGAGGTGGTGAATCAGAGAAGGGGAATCAGAGGCGGGGAATCAGAGGCAGGGAATCAGACGCAGGGAATCAGAGCCGGGGAATCATAGCTGGCGAATTAGTGGTTGCGAATCTGAGGCAGGGAATCAGAGGCGGGGAATCAGAGGCGGGGAATCAGGGGCAGGGAATCGGATGTGCGGAATCAGAGATGGGGAATCAGAGGTGGGGAATCAGAGGTGGTGAATCAGAGAAGGGGAATCAGAGGCGGGGAATCAGAGGCAGGGAATCAGATATGGGGAAACAGAGGCGGAGAATCAGAGGCGGGGAAACAGAGACGGGGAATCAGATATGGGGATTCAGAGGTGGGGAATCAGAGTTGGGGAATCAGAGGTGGGGAATCAGATATGGGGAAACAGAGGCGGGGAATCAGAGGCGGGGAAAGAGAGGCGGGGAATCAGATATGGGGAATCAGAGGTGGGGAATCAGAGGTTGGCAATCAGAGGCAGGGAATCAGAGGCGGGGAATCAGAGGCAGGGAATCAGATGTGCAGAATCAGAGATGGGGAATCAGACGCGGGGATTCAGAGGTTGTAATTCAGAGATGGGGAATCAGAGGCGGGGAATCAGAGGCGCGGAAACAGAGGTGGGGAATCAGATATGGGGAATCAGAGGTGGGGAATAAGAGGCCAGGAATCAGAAGGCATGAATCAGAGGCCGGGAATCAGAGGTGGGGAATCAGAGGCCGGGAATCAGAGATGGGGAATCAGAGGTGGTGAATCAGAGATGGGGAATCAGAGGAAGGGACTCAGAGGCGGGGAATCAGATGCGGGGAATCAGTGGCGGGGAATCAGAGCTCAGGAATCAGAGTCAGGGAATCAGAGATGGCGAATCAGAGACGGGGAATCAGAGATAGGGAATCAGAGGTGGGGAATCAGAAGCGGGGAAACAGAGGCGGGGAGTCAGATATGGGGAATCAGAGGCGGGGAATCAGAGGCGGGGAAACAGAGGCGGTGAATCAGATATGGGGAATCAGAGGTGGCGAATCAGAGGAAGAGAATCAGAGATGGGGAAGCAGAGGTGGGGAATCAGATGTGATGAATTAGAGATGGGGAATCAGAGGCGGGGTATCAGAGGCGGCCAATCAGAGGCGGGGAAACAGAGGCTGGGAATCAGATATGGGGAATCAGAGGTGGGGAATCAGGGGCGGGGAATCAGTGGCAGGGAATCAGAGGCCGGGAATCAAAGGCGGGGAATCAGAGCTGGGGAATCAGAGGCGGGGAATCAGAGTTGGGGAATCAGAGGAGGGGAATCAGATATGGGGAAACAGAGGCCGGGAATCAGAGGCAGGGAAACAGAGGCGGGGAATCAGATATGGGGAATCAGAGGTGGGGAATTAGAGGTTGCGAATCAGAGGCAGGGAATCAGAGGCGGGGAATCAGAGGCGGGGAATCAGAGGCAGGGAATCGGATGTGCGGAATCAGAGATGGGGAATCAGAGTTGGGGATTCAGAGGTGGTGAATCAGAGAAGGGGAATCAGAGGCGGGGAATCAGAGGCAGGGAATCAGACGCAGGGAATCAGAGCCGGGGAATCATAGCTGGCGAATTAGAGGAGGGGAATCAGAGTTGGGGAATCAGAGGCGGGGAATCAGATATGGGGAAACAGAGGCGGGGATTCAGAGGCGGGGAAACAGAGGCGGGGAATCAGATATGGGGATTCAGAGGTGGGGATTCAGAGGTTGGGAATCAGAGGCAGGGAATCAGAGGCGGGGAATCAGAGGCAGGGAATCAGATGCGGGGAATCAGAGGCGGGGAAACAGAGCTGGGGAATCAGAGGCGGGGAATCAGAGTTGGGGAATCAGAGGCGTGGAATTTATATGGGGAAACAGAGGCGGGGAATCAGAGGCGGGGAAACAGAGGCGGGTAATCAGATAAGGGGAATCAGAGGTGGGGATTCAGAGGCAGGGAATCAGATGTGCAGAATCAGAGATGGGGAATCAGAGGCAGGGAATGAGATATGGGGAATCAGAGGCGGGGAATCAGAGGCGGGGATACAGAGGCAGGGAATCAGAGGCGGGGAAACAGAGGCGGGGAATCAAATATGGGGAATCAGAGGTGGGGAATCAGAGGTTGGCAATCAGAGGCAGGGAATAAGAGGCGGGGAATCAGAGGCAGGGAATCAGATGTGCAGAATCAGAGATGGGGAATCAGACGCGGGGATTCAGAGGTTGTAATTCAGAGATGGGGAATCAGAGGCGGGGAATCAGAGGCGCGGAAACAGAGGTGGGGAATCAGATATGGGGAATCAGAGGTGGGGAATAAGAGGCCAGGAATCAGAAGGCATGAATCAGAGGCCGGGAATCAGAGGTGGGGAATCAGAGGCCGGGAATCAGAGATGGGGAATCAGAGGTGGTGAATCAGAGATGGGGAATCAGAGGAAGGGACTCAGAGGCGGGGAATCAGATGCGGGGAATCAGTGGCGGTGAATCAGAGCTCAGGAATCAGAGTCGGGGAATCAGAGATGGCGAATCAGAGGCGGGGAATCAGAGGCGGGGAATCAGAGGTGGGGAATCAGACGCAGGGAATCAGAGCCGGGGAATCATAGCTGGCGAATTAGAGGAGGGGAATCAGAGTTGGGGAATCAGAGGCGGGGAATCAGATATGGGGAAACAGAGGCGGGGATTCAGAGGCGGGGAAACAGAGGCGGGGAATCAGATATGGGGATTCAGAGGTGGGGATTCAGAGGTTGGGAATCAGAGGCAGGGAATCAGAGGCGGGGAATCAGAGGCAGGGAATCAGATGCGGGGAATCAGAGGCGGGGAAACAGAGCTGGGGAATCAGAGGCGGGGAATCAGAGTTGGGGAATCAGAGGCGTGGAATTAGATATGGGGAAACAGAGGCGGGGAATCAGAGGCGGGGAAACAGAGGCGTGTAATCAGATATGGGGAATCAGAGGTGGGGATTCAGAGGCAGGGAATCAGATGTGCAGAATCAGAGATGGGGAATCAGAGGCAGGGAATGAGATATGGGGAATCAGAGGCGGGGAATCAGAGGCGGGGATACAGAGGCAGGGAATCAGAGGCGGGGAAACAGAGGCGGGGAATCAGATATGGGGAATCAGAGGTGGGGAATCAGAGGTTGGCAATCAGAGGCAGGGAATCAGAGGCGGGGAATCAGAGGCAGGGAATGAGATGTGCAGAATCAGAGATGGGGAATCAGACGCGGGGATTCAGAGGTTGTAATTCAGAGATGGGGAATCAGAGGCGGGGAATCAGAGGCACGGAAACAGAGTTGGGGAATCAGATATGGGGAATCAGAGGAGGGGAATAAGAGGCCAGGAATCAGAAGGCATGAATCAGAGGCCGGGAATCAGAGGTGGGGAATCAGAGGCCGGGAATCAGAGATGGGGAATCAGAGGTGGTGAATCAGAGATGGGGAATCAGAGGAAGGGACTCAGAGGCGGGGAATCAGATGCGGGGAATCAGTGGCGGGGAATCAGAGCTCAGGAATCAGAGTCGGGGAATCAGAGATGGCGAATCAGAGGCGGGGAATCAGAGATAGGGAATCAGAGGTGGGGAATCATAGGCGGGGAAACAGAGGCGGGGAGTCAGATATGGGGAATCAGAGGTGGGGAATCAGAGGCGGGGATACAGAGGCGTTGAATCAGATATGGGGAATCAGAGGTGGCGAATCAGAGGTAGAGAATCAGAGATGGGGAAGCAGAGGTGGGGAATCAGATGTGATGAATTAGAGATGGGGAATCAGAGGCGGGGTATCAGAGGCGGCCAATCAGAGGCGGGGAAACAGAGGCTGGGAATCAGATATGGGGAATCAGAGGTGGGGAATCAGGGGCGGGGAATCAGTTGCAGTGAATCAGAGGCCGGGAATCAAAGGCGGGGAATCAGAGCTGGGGAATCAGAGGCGGGGAATCAGAGTTGGGGAATCAGAGGAGGGGAATCAGATATGGGGAAACAGAGCCCGGGAATCAGAGGCAGGGAAACAGAGGCGGGGAATCAGATATGGGGAATCAGAGGTGGGGAATTAGAGGTTG
This sequence comes from Narcine bancroftii, assembly GCF_036971445.1. Classification (NCBI taxonomy): domain Eukaryota; kingdom Metazoa; phylum Chordata; class Chondrichthyes; order Torpediniformes; family Narcinidae; genus Narcine; species Narcine bancroftii. Next base: position 104,381,684 of record NC_091474.1, on the reverse strand, counting down.
TGAATCAGAGGCAGGGAATCAGAGGCGGGGAATCAGAGGAGGGGAATCAGAGGCAGGGAATCGGATGTGCGGAATCAGAGATGTGGAATCAGAGTTGGGGATTCAGAGGTGGTGAATCAGAGAAGGGGAATCAGAGGCGGGGAATCAGAGGCAGGGAATCAGACGCAGGGAATCAGAGGCGGGGAATCATAGCTGGCGAATTAGAGGAGGGGAATCAGAGTTGGGGAATCAGAAGGCGGGGAATCAGATATGGGGAAACAGAGGCGGGGATTCAGATGCGGGGAAACAGAGGTGGGGAATCAGATATGGGGATTCAGAGGTGGGGATTCAGAGGTTGGGAATCAGAGGCAGGGAATCAGATGCGGGGAATCAGAGGCGGGGAAACAGAGCTGGGGAATCAGAGGCGGGGAATCAGAGTTGGGGAATCAGAGGCGTGTAATTAGATATGGGGAAACAGTGCGGGGAATCAGAGGCGGGGAAACAGAGGCGGAGAATCAGATATGGGGAATCAGAGGTGGGGATTCAGAGGCAGGGAATCAGATGTGCAGAATCAGAGATGGGGAATAAGAGGCGGGGAATGAGATATGGGGAATCAGAGGCGGGGAATCAGTGGCGGGGATACAGAGGCGGGAAATCTGATGTGGGGAATAAGAGGTGGCAAATCAAAGGCGGTGAATCAGAGATAGAGAATCAGACGCGGGGAATCAGAGGCAGGGAATAAAACACGGGGAATCAGAGGCGGGGAATCAGAGCTGGGGAATCAGAGGCGGGGAATCAGAGTTGGGGAAGCAGAGGCTGGGAATCAGAGGCGGGGAAACAGAGGCGGGGAATCAGATATGGGGAATCAGAGGTGGTGAATCAGAGGTGGGGAATTAGTGGTTGCGAATCTGAGGCAGGGAATCAGAGGCGGGGAATCAGAGGCGGGGAATCAGAGGCAGGGAATCGGATGTGCGGAATCAGAGATGGGGAATCAGAGGTGGGGAATCAGAGGTGGTGAATCTGAGAAGGGGAATCAGAGGCGGGGAATCAGAGGCAGGGAATCAGATATGGGGAAACAGAGGCGGGGAATCAGAGGCAGGGAAACAGAGGCGGGGAATCAGATATGGGGAATCAGAGGTGGGGAATCAGAGCTGGGGAATCAGAGGCGGGGAATCATAGTTGGGGAATCAGAGGCGGGGAATCAGATATAGGGAAACAGAGGCAGGGAATCAGAGGCGGGGAAACAGAGGCGGGGAATCAGATATGGGGAATCAGGGGTGGGGAATCAGAGGTGGGGAATTAGTGGTTGCGAATCTGAGGCGGGGAATCAGAGGCGGGGAAACAGAGGCGGGGAATCAGAGGCAGGGAAACAGAGGCGGGGAATCAGATATGGGGAATCAGAGGTGGGGAATCAGAGCTGGGGAATCAGAGGCGGGGAATCATAGTTGGGGAATCAGAGGCGGGGAATCAGATATAGGGAAACAGAGGCGGGGAATAAAACACGGGGAATCAGAGGCGGGGAATCAGAGCTGGGGAATCAGAGGCGGGGAATCAGAGTTGGGGAAGCAGAGGCTGGGAATCAGAGGCGACGAAACAGAGGCGGGGAATCAGAGGCAGGGAAACAGAGGCGGGGAATCAGATATTGGGAATCAGAGGTGGGGAATCAGAGCTGGGGAATCAGAGGCGGGGAATCATAGTTGGGGAATCAGAGGCGGTGAATCAGATATAGGGAAACAGAGGCGGGGAATCAGAGGCGGGGAAACAGAGGCGGGGAATCAGATATGGGGAATCAGAGGTGGGGAATCAGAGGTTGGCAATCAGAGGCAGGGAATCAAAGGCGGGGAATCAGAGGCAGGGAATCAGATGTGCGGAATCAGAGATGGGGAATCAGAGGCAGGGAATCAGATATGGGGAATCAGAGGCGGGGAATCAGAGGCACGGAAAAAGAGGCGGGGAATCAGAGGCGGGGAAACAGAGGCGGTGAATCAGATATGGGGAATCAGAGGTGGCGAATCAGAGGTAGAGAATCAGAGATGGGGAAGCAGAGGTGGGGAATCAGATGTGATGAATGAGAGATGGGGTATCAGAGGCGGGGTATCAGAGGCGGCCAATCAGAGGTGGGGAAACAGAGGCGGGGAATCAGACATGGGGAATCAGAGGTGGGGAATCAGGGGCGGGGAATCAGTGGCAGGGAATCAGAGGCCGGGAATCAAAGGCGGGGAATCAGAGCTGGGGAATCAGAGGCGGGGAATCAGAGTTGGGGAATCAGAGGCGGGGAATCAGATATAGGGAAACAGAGGCGGGGAATCAGAGGCGGGGAATCAGAGGTGGGGAATCAGAGGCAGGGAATCAGAGAAGGGGAAGCAGAGGTGGGGAATCAGATGTGATGAATTAGAGATGGGGAATCAGAGGCGGGGTATCAGAGGTGCCAATCAGAGGCGGGGAAACAGAGGCGGGGAATCAGATATGGGGAAACAGAGGCGGGGAATCAGAGGCAGGGAAACAGAGGCGGGGAATCAGATATGGGGAATCAGAGGTGGGGAATTAGAGTTTGCGAATCAGAGGCAGGGAATCAGAGGCGGGGAATCAGAGGCAGGGAATCGGAGGTGCGGAATCAGAGATGGGGAATCAGAGGTGGGGAATCAGAGGTGGTGATTCAGAGATGGGGAATCAGAGGCGGGGAATCAGAGGCAGGGAATCAGACACGGGGAATCAGAGGCGGGGAATCATAGCTGGCGAATCAGAGGAGGGGAATCAGAGGTGGGGAATCAGAGGCGGGGAATCAGATATGGGGAATCAGAGGTGTGGAATCAGAGGCGGGGAAACAGAGGCCGGGAATCAGATATGTTGTATCAGAGGTGGGGAATCAGAGGCGGGAAATCAGAGCTGGGGAATCAGAGGCGGGGAATCCGAGTTGGGGAATCAGAGTCCGGGAATCAGAGATGGGGAATCAGAGGCGGGGAATCAAATATGGGGAATCAGAGGCGGGGAATCAGAGGCGGGGAAACAGAGGCGGTGAATCAGATATGGGAAATCAGTGGTGGCGAATCAGAGGTAGAGAATCAGAGATGGGGAAGCAGAGGTGGGGAATCAGATGTGATTAATTAGAGATGGGGAATCAGAGGCGGGGTATCAGAGGCGGCCAATCAGAGGCGGGGAAACAGAGGCGGGGAATCAGATATGTGGAATCAGAGGTGGGGAATCAGTGTCAGGGATTCAGAGGCCGGGAATCAGATGCGGGGAATCAGAGCTGGGGAATCAGAGGCGGGGAATCAGAGTTGGGGAATCAGAGGAGGGGAATCAGATATGGGGAAACAGAGGCCGGGAATCAGAGGCAGGGAAACAGAGGTGGGGAATCAGATATGGGGAATCAGAGGTGGGGAATTAGTGGTTGCGAATCAGAGGCAGGGAGTCAGAGGCGGGGAATCAGAGGCAGGGAATCAGATATGCAGAATCAGAGATGGGGAATCAGAGGCAGGGAATCAGCGGCGGGGAATATCAGAGGCCGGGAATCAGAGGCCATGAATGAGAGGCCGGGAATCAGAGGGCAGGAATCAGAGACCGGGAATCAGAGGTGGGGAATCAGAGGCCGGGAATTAGAGATGGGGAATAAGAGGTGGGGAATCAGCGGTGGTGAATCAGACGCGGGGATTCAGAGGTTGTAATTCAGAGATTGGGAATCAGAGGCGGGGAATCAGAGGCGCGGAAACAGAGGTGGGGAATCAGATATGGGGAATCAGAGGTGGGGAATAAGAGGCCAGGAATCAGAAGGCAGGAATCAGAGGCCGGGAATCAGAGGTGGGGAATCAGAGGCCGGGAATCAGAGGCGGGGAATCAGAGCTGGGGAATCAGAGGCGGGGAATCAGAGTTGGGGAAGCAGAGGCTGGGAATCAGAGGCGGGGAAACAGAGGCGGGGAATCAGAGGCAGGGAAACAGAGGCGGGGAATCAGATATGGGGAATCAGAGGTGGGGAATCAGAGCTGGGGAAAGAGGCGGGGAATCATAGTTGGGGAATCAGAGGCGGGGAATCAGATATAGGAAAACAGAGGCGGGGAATCAGAGGCGGGGAAACAGAGGCGGGGAATCAGATATGGGGAATCAGAGGTGGGGAATCAGAGGTTGGCAATCAGAGGCAGGGAATCAGAGGCGGGGAATCAGAGGCAGGGAATCAGAGGCAGGGAATCAGATATGGGGATTCAGAGGCGGGGAATCAGAGGCGGGGAAACAGAGGCGGTGAATCAGATATTGGGAATCAGAGGTGGCGAATCAGAGGTAGAGAATCAGAGATGGGGAAGCAGAGGTGGGGAATCAGATGTGATGAATTAGAGATGGGGAATCAGAGGCGGGGTATCAGAGGTGCCAATCAGAGGCGGGGAAACAGAGGCAGGGAATCAGATATGGTGAAACAGAGGCGGGGAGTCAGAGGCAGGGAAATAGAGGCGGGGAATCAGATATGGGGAATCAGAGGTGGGGAATTAGAGGTTGCGAATCAGAGGCAGGGAATCAGAGGCGGGGAATGAGAGGCGGGGAATCAGATGCAGGGAATCGGAGGTGCGGAATCAGAGATGGGGAATCAGAGGTGGGGAATCAGAGGTGGTGAATCAGACATGGGGAATCAGAGGCGGGGAATCAGAGGCAGGGAATCAGAGGCGTGGAATTAGATATGGGGAAACAGAGGCGGGGAATCAGAGGCGGGGAAACAGAGGCGGGGAATCAGATATGGGGAATCAGAGGTGGGGATTCAGAGGCAGGGAATCAGATGTGCAGAATCAGAGATGGGGAATCAGAGGCGGGGAATGAGATATGGGGAATCAGAGGCGGCGAATCAGAGGCGGGGATACAGAGGCGGGGAATCTGATATGGGGAATCAGAGGTGGGGAATAAGAGGCCAGGAATCAGAAGGCAGGAATCAGAGGCCGGGAATCAGAGGTGGGGAATCAGAGGCCGGGAATCAGAGATGGGTAATCAGAGGTGGTGAATCAGAGATGGGGAATCAGAGGAAGGGACTCAGAGGCGGGGAATCAGATGCGGGGAATCAGTGGCGGGGAATCAGAGCTCAGGAATCAGTGTCGGGGAATCAGAGATGGCGAATCAGAGGCGGGGAATCAGAGATAGGGAATCAGAGGTGGGGAATCAGAGGCGGGGAAATAGAGGCGGGGAGTCAGATATGGGGAATCAAAGGCGGGGAATCAGAGGCGGGGAAACAGAGGCAGCGAATCAGATATGGGGAATCAGAGGTGGCGAATCTGAGGTAGAGAATCAGAGATGGGGAAGCAGAGGTGGGGAATCAGATGTGATGAATTAGAGATGGGGAATCAGAGGCGGGGTATCAGAGGCAGCCAATCAGAGGCGGGGAAACAGAGGTGGGGAATCAGATATGGGGAATCAGAGGTGGGGAATCAGGGGCGGGGAATCAGTGGCAGGGAATCAGAGGCCGGGAATCAAAGGCGGGGAATCAGAGCTGGGGAATCAGAGGCGGGGAATCAGAGTTGGGGAATCAGGGGCGGGGAATCAGATATAGGAAAACAGAGGCGGGGAATCAGAGGCGGGGAATCAGAGGCGGGGAATCAGAGGCAGGGAATCGGAGGTGCGGAATCAGAGGTGGTGAATCAGAGATGGGGAATCAGAGGCGGGGAATCAGAGCTGGGGAATCAGAGGTGGGGAATCAGAGTTGGGGAATCAGAGGAGTGGAATCAGATATGGGGAAACAGAGGCCGGGAATCAGAGGCAGGGAAACAGAGGCGGGGAATCAGATATGGGGAATCAGAGGTGGGGAATAAGAGGTTGCGAATCAGAGGCAGGGAATCAGATGTGATTAATTAGAGATGGGGAATCAGAGGCGGGGTATCAGAGGCGGCCAATCAGAGGCGGGGAAACAGAGGCGGGGAATCAGATATGTGGAATCAGAGGTGGGGAATCAGTGTCAGGGATTCAGAGGCCGGGAATCAGATGCGGGGAATCAGAGCTGGGGAATCAGAGGCGGGGAATCAGAGTTGGGGAATCAGAGGAGGGGAATCAGATATGGGGAAACAGAGGCCGGGAATCAGAGGCAGGGAAACAGAGGTGGGGAATCAGATATGGGGAATCAGAGGTGGGGAATTAGTGGTTGCGAATCAGAGGCAGGGAGTCAGAGGCGGGGAATCAGAGGCAGGGAATCAGATATGCAGAATCAGAGATGGGGAATCAGAGGCAGGGAATCAGCGGCGGGGAATATCAGAGGCCGGGAATCAGAGGCCATGAATGAGAGGCCGGGAATCAGAGGGCAGGAATCAGAGACCGGGAATCAGAGGTGGGGAATCAGAGGCCGGGAATTAGAGATGGGGAATAAGAGGTGGGGAATCAGCGGTGGTGAATCAGACGCGGGGATTCAGAGGTTGTAATTCAGAGATTGGGAATCAGAGGCGGGGAATCAGAGGCGCGGAAACAGAGGTGGGGAATCAGATATGGGGAATCAGAGGTGGGGAATAAGAGGCCAGGAATCAGAAGGCAGGAATCAGAGGCCGGGAATCAGAGGTGGGGAATCAGAGGCCGGGAATCAGAGGCGGGGAATCAGAGCTGGGGAATCAGAGGCGGGGAATCAGAGTTGGGGAAGCAGAGGCTGGGAATCAGAGGCGGGGAAACAGAGGCGGGGAATCAGAGGCAGGGAAACAGAGGCGGGGAATCAGATATGGGGAATCAGAGGTGGGGAATCAGAGCTGGGGAAAGAGGCGGGGAATCATAGTTGGGGAATCAGAGGCGGGGAATCAGATATAGGAAAACAGAGGCGGGGAATCAGAGGCGGGGAAACAGAGGCGGGGAATCAGATATGGGGAATCAGAGGTGGGGAATCAGAGGTTGGCAATCAGAGGCAGGGAATCAGAGGCGGGGAATCAGAGGCAGGGAATCAGAGGCAGGGAATCAGATATGGGGATTCAGAGGCGGGGAATCAGAGGCGGGGAAACAGAGGCGGTGAATCAGATATTGGGAATCAGAGGTGGCGAATCAGAGGTAGAGAATCAGAGATGGGGAAGCAGAGGTGGGGAATCAGATGTGATGAATTAGAGATGGGGAATCAGAGGCGGGGTATCAGAGGTGCCAATCAGAGGCGGGGAAACAGAGGCGGGGAATCAGATATGGTGAAACAGAGGCGGGGAGTCAGAGGCAGGGAAATAGAGGCGGGGAATCAGATATGGGGAATCAGAGGTGGGGAATTAGAGGTTGCGAATCAGAGGCAGGGAATCAGAGGCGGGGAATGAGAGGCGGGGAATCAGATGCAGGGAATCGGAGGTGCGGAATCAGAGATGGGGAATCAGAGGTGGGGAATCAGAGGTGGTGAATCAGACATGGGGAATCAGAGGCGGGGAATCAGAGGCAGGGAATCAGAGGCGTGGAATTAGATATGGGGAAACAGAGGCGGGGAATCAGAGGCGGGGAAACAGAGGCGGGGAATCAGATATGGGGAATCAGAGGTGGGGATTCAGAGGCAGGGAATCAGATGTGCAGAATCAGAGATGGGGAATCAGAGGCGGGGAATGAGATATGGGGAATCAGAGGCGGCGAATCAGAGGCGGGGATACAGAGGCGGGGAATCTGATATGGGGAATCAGAAGTGGGGAATAAGAGGCCAGGAATCAGAAGGCAGGAATCAGAGGCCGTGAATCAGAGGTGGGGAATCAGAGGCCGGGAATCAGAGATGGGTAATCAGAGGTGGTGAATCAGAGATGGGGAATCAGAGGAAGGGACTCAGAGGCGGGGAATCAGATGCGGGGAATCAGTGGCGGGGAATCAGAGCTCAGGAATCAGTGTCGGGGAATCAGAGATGGCGAATCAGAGGCGGGGAATCAGAGATAGGGAATCAGAGGTGGGGAATCAGAGGCGGGGAAATAGAGGCGGGGAGTCAGATATGGGGAATCAAAGGCGGGGAATCAGAGGCGGGGAAACAGAGGCGGTGAATCAGATATGGGGAATCAGAGGTGGCGAATCTGAGGTAGAGAATCAGAGATGGGGAAGCAGAGGTGGGGAATCAGATGTGATGAATTAGAGATGGGGAATCAGAGGCGGGGTATCAGAGGCAGCCAATCAGAGGCGGGGAAACAGAGGCGGGGAATCAGATATGGGGAATCAGAGGTGGGGAATCAGGGGCGGGGAATCAGTGGCAGGGAATCAGAGGCCGGGAATCAAAGGCGGGGAATCAGAGCTGGGGAATCAGAGGCGGGGAATCAGAGTTGGGGAATCAGGGGCGGGGAATCAGATATAGGAAAAAAGAGGCGGGGAATCAGAGGCGGGGAATCAGAGGCGGGGAATCAGAGGCAGGGAATCGGAGGTGCGGAATCAGAGGTGGTGAATCAGAGATGGGGAATCAGAGGCGGGGAATCAGAGCTGGGGAATCAGAGGCGGGGAATCAGAGTTGGGGAATCAGAGGAGTGGAATCAGATATGGGGAAACAGAGGCCGGGAATCAGAGGCAGGGAAACAGAGGCGGGGAATCAGATATGGGGAATCTGAGGTGGGGAATAAGAGGTTGCGAATCAGAGGCAGGGAATCAGATGTGATTAATTAGAGATGGGGAATCAGAGGCGGGGTATCAGAGGCGGCCAATCAGAGGCGGGGAAACAGAGGCGGGGAATCAGATATGTGGAATCAGAGGTGGGGAATCAGTGTCAGGGATTCAGAGGCCGGGAATCAGATGCGGGGAATCAGAGCTGGGGAATCAGAGGCGGGGAATCAGAGTTGGGGAATCAGAGGAGGGGAATCAGATATGGGGAAACAGAGGCCGGGAATCAGAGGCAGGGAAACAGAGGTGGGGAATCAGATATGGGGAATCAGAGGTGGGGAATTAGTGGTTGCGAATCAGAGGCAGGGAGTCAGAGGCGGGGAATCAGAGGCCGGGAATCAGAGATGGGTAATCAGAGGTGGTGAATCAGAGATGGGGAATCAGAGGAAGGGACTCAGAGGCGGGGAATCAGATGCGGGGAATCAGTGGCGGGGAATCAGAGCTCAGGAATCAGTGTCGGGGAATCAGAGATGGCGAATCAGAGGCGGGGAATCAGAGATAGGGAATCAGAGGTGGGGAATCAGAGGCGGGGAAATAGAGGCGGGGAGTCAGATATGGGGAATCAAAGGCGGGGAATCAGAGGCGGGGAAACAGAGGCAGCGAATCAGATATGGGGAATCAGAGGTGGCGAATCTGAGGTAGAGAATCAGAGATGGGGAAGCAGAGGTGGGGAATCAGATGTGATGAATTAGAGATGGGGAATCAGAGGCGGGGTATCAGAGGCAGCCAATCAGAGGCGGGGAAACAGAGGTGGGGAATCAGATATGGGGAATCAGAGGTGGGGAATCAGGGGCGGGGAATCAGTGGCAGGGAATCAGAGGCCGGGAATCAAAGGCGGGGAATCAGAGCTGGGGAATCAGAGGCGGGGAATCAGAGTTGGGGAATCAGGGGCGGGGAATCAGATATAGGAAAACAGAGGCGGGGAATCAGAGGCGGGGAATCAGAGGCGGGGAATCAGAGGCAGGGAATCGGAGGTGCGGAATCAGAGGTGGTGAATCAGAGATGGGGAATCAGAGGCGGGGAATCAGAGCTGGGGAATCAGAGGTGGGGAATCAGAGTTGGGGAATCAGAGGAGTGGAATCAGATATGGGGAAACAGAGGCCGGGAATCAGAGGCAGGGAAACAGAGGCGGGGAATCAGATATGGGGAATCAGAGGTGGGGAATAAGAGGTTGCGAATCAGAGGCAGGGAATCAGATGTGATTAATTAGAGATGGGGAATCAGAGGCGGGGTATCAGAGGCGGCCAATCAGAGGCGGGGAAACAGAGGCGGGGAATCAGATATGTGGAATCAGAGGTGGGGAATCAGTGTCAGGGATTCAGAGGCCGGGAATCAGATGCGGGGAATCAGAGCTGGGGAATCAGAGGCGGGGAATCAGAGTTGGGGAATCAGAGGAGGGGAATCAGATATGGGGAAACAGAGGCCGGGAATCAGAGGCAGGGAAACAGAGGTGGGGAATCAGATATGGGGAATCAGAGGTGGGGAATTAGTGGTTGCGAATCAGAGGCAGGGAGTCAGAGGCGGGGAATCAGAGGCAGGGAATCAGATATGCAGAATCAGAGATGGGGAATCAGAGGCAGGGAATCAGCGGCGGGGAATATCAGAGGCCGGGAATCAGAGGCCATGAATGAGAGGCCGGGAATCAGAGGGCAGGAATCAGAGACCGGGAATCAGAGGTGGGGAATCAGAGGCCGGGAATTAGAGATGGGGAATAAGAGGTGGGGAATCAGCGGTGGTGAATCAGACGCGGGGATTCAGAGGTTGTAATTCAGAGATTGGGAATCAGAGGCGGGGAATCAGAGGCGCGGAAACAGAGGTGGGGAATCAGATATGGGGAATCAGAGGTGGGGAATAAGAGGCCAGGAATCAGAAGGCAGGAATCAGAGGCCGGGAATCAGAGGTGGGGAATCAGAGGCCGGGAATCAGAGGCGGGGAATCAGAGCTGGGGAATCAGAGGCGGGGAATCAGAGTTGGGGAAGCAGAGGCTGGGAATCAGAGGCGGGGAAACAGAGGCGGGGAATCAGAGGCAGGGAAACAGAGGCGGGGAATCAGATATGGGGAATCAGAGGTGGGGAATCAGAGCTGGGGAAAGAGGCGGGGAATCATAGTTGGGGAATCAGAGGCGGGGAATCAGATATAGGAAAACAGAGGCGGGGAATCAGAGGCGGGGAAACAGAGGCGGGGAATCAGATATGGGGAATCAGAGGTGGGGAATCAGAGGTTGGCAATCAGAGGCAGGGAATCAGAGGCGGGGAATCAGAGGCAGGGAATCAGAGGCAGGGAATCAGATATGGGGATTCAGAGGCGGGGAATCAGAGGCGGGGAAACAGAGGCGGTGAATCAGATATTGGGAATCAGAGGTGGCGAATCAGAGGTAGAGAATCAGAGATGGGGAAGCAGAGGTGGGGAATCAGATGTGATGAATTAGAGATGGGGAATCAGAGGCGGGGTATCAGAGGTGCCAATCAGAGGCGGGGAAACAGAGGCGGGGAATCAGATATGGTGAAACAGAGGCGGGGAGTCAGAGGCAGGGAAATAGAGGCGGGGAATCAGATATGGGGAATCAGAGGTGGGGAATTAGAGGTTGCGAATCAGAGGCAGGGAATCAGAGGCGGGGAATGAGAGGCGGGGAATCAGATGCAGGGAATCGGAGGTGCGGAATCAGAGATGGGGAATCAGAGGTGGGGAATCAGAGGTGGTGAATCAGACATGGGGAATCAGAGGCGGGGAATCAGAGGCAGGGAATCAGAGGCGTGGAATTAGATATGGGGAAACAGAGGCGGGGAATCAGAGGCGGGGAAACAGAGGCGGGGAATCAGATATGGGGAATCAGAGGTGGGGATTCAGAGGCAGGGAATCAGATGTGCAGAATCAGAGATGGGGAATCAGAGGCGGGGAATGAGATATGGGGAATCAGAGGCGGCGAATCAGAGGCGGGGATACAGAGGCGGGGAATCTGATATGGGGAATCAGAAGTGGGGAATAAGAGGCCAGGAATCAGAAGGCAGGAATCAGAGGCCGTGAATCAGAGGTGGGGAATCAGAGGCCGGGAATCAGAGATGGGTAATCAGAGGTGGTGAATCAGAGATGGGGAATCAGAGGAAGGGACTCAGAGGCGGGGAATCAGATGCGGGGAATCAGTGGCGGGGAATCAGAGCTCAGGAATCAGTGTCGGGGAATCAGAGATGGCGAATCAGAGGCGGGGAATCAGAGATAGGGAATCAGAGGTGGGGAATCAGAGGCGGGGAAATAGAGGCGGGGAGTCAGATATGGGGAATCAAAGGCGGGGAATCAGAGGCGGGGAAACAGAGGCGGTGAATCAGATATGGGGAATCAGAGGTGGCGAATCTGAGGTAGAGAATCAGAGATGGGGAAGCAGAGGTGGGGAATCAGATGTGATGAATTAGAGATGGGGAATCAGAGGCGGGGTATCAGAGGCAGCCAATCAGAGGCGGGGAAACAGAGGCGGGGAATCAGATATGGGGAATCAGAGGTGGGGAATCAGGGGCGGGGAATCAGTGGCAGGGAATCAGAGGCCGGGAATCAAAGGCGGGGAATCAGAGCTGGGGAATCAGAGGCGGGGAATCAGAGTTGGGGAATCAGGGGCGGGGAATCAGATATAGGAAAAAAGAGGCGGGGAATCAGAGGCGGGGAATCAGAGGCGGGGAATCAGAGGCAGGGAATCGGAGGTGCGGAATCAGAGGTGGTGAATCAGAGATGGGGAATCAGAGGCGGGGAATCAGAGCTGGGGAATCAGAGGCGGGGAATCAGAGTTGGGGAATCAGAGGAGTGGAATCAGATATGGGGAAACAGAGGCCGGGAATCAGAGGCAGGGAAACAGAGGCGGGGAATCAGATATGGGGAATCAGAGGTGGGGAATAAGAGGTTGCGAATCAGAGGCAGGGAATCAGATGTGATTAATTAGAGATGGGGAATCAGAGGCGGGGTATCAGAGGCGGCCAATCAGAGGCGGGGAAACAGAGGCGGGGAATCAGATATGTGGAATCAGAGGTGGGGAATCAGTGTCAGGGATTCAGAGGCCGGGAATCAGATGCGGGGAATCAGAGCTGGGGAATCAGAGGCGGGGAATCAGAGTTGGGGAATCAGAGGAGGGGAATCAGATATGGGGAAACAGAGGCCGGGAATCAGAGGCAGGGAAACAGAGGTGGGGAATCAGATATGGGGAATCAGAGGTGGGGAATTAGTGGTTGCGAATCAGAGGCAGGGAGTCAGAGGCGGGGAATCAGAGGCAGGGAATCAGATGTGCAGAATCAGAGATGGTGAATCAGAGGCAGGGAATCAGCGGCGGGGAATATCAGAGGCCGGGAATCAGAGGCCATGAATGAGAGGCCGGGAATCAGAGGGCAGGAATCAGAGACCGGGAATCAGAGGTGGGGAATCAGAGGCCGGGAATTAGAGATGGGGAATAAGAGGTGGGGAATCAGCGGTGGTGAATCAGACGCGGGGATTCAGAGGTTGTAATTCAGAGATTGGGAATCAGAGGCGGGGAATCAGAGGCGCGGAAACAGAGGTGGGGAATCAGATATGGGGAATCAGAGGTGGGGAATAAGAGGCCAGGAATCAGAAGGCAGGAATCAGAGGCCGGGAATCAGAGGTGGGGAATCAGAGGCCGGGAATCAGAGGCGGGGAATCAGAGCTGGGGAATCAGAGGCGGGGAATCAGAGTTGGGGAAGCAGAGGCTGGGAATCAGAGGCGGGGAAACAGAGGCGGGGAATCAGAGGCAGGGAAACAGAGGCGGGGAATCAGATATGGGGAATCAGAGGTGGGGAATCAGAGCTGGGGAAAGAGGCGGGGAATCATAGTTGGGGAATCAGAGGCGGGGAATCAGATATAGGGAAACAGAGGCGGGGAATCAGAGGCGGGGAAACAGAGGCGGGGAATCAGATATGGGGAATCAGAGGTGGGGAATCAGAGGTTGGCAATCAGAGGCAGGGAATCAGAGGCGGGGAATCAGAGGCAGGGAATCAGAGGCAGGGAATCAGATATGGGGAATCAGAGGCGGGGATTCAGAGGCGGGGAAACAGAGGCGGTGAATCAGATATTGGGAATCAGAGGTGGCGAATCAGAGGTAGAGAATCAGAGATGGGGAAGCAGAGGTGGGGAATCAGATGTGATGAATTAGAGATGGGGAATCAGAGGCGGGGTATCAGAGGTGCCAATCAGAGGCGGGGAAACAGAGGCGGGGAATCAGATATGGTGAAACAGAGGCGGGGAGTCAGAGGCAGGGAAATAGAGGCGGGGAATCAGATATGGGGAATCAGAGGTGGGGAATCAGATGTGATGAATGAGAGATGGGGTATCAGAGGCGGGGTATCAGAGGCGGCCAATCAGAGGTGGGGAAACAGTGGCGGGGAATCAGATATGGGGAATCAGAGGTGGGGAATCAGGGGCGGGGAATCAGTGGCAGGGAATCAGAGGCCGGGAATCAAAGGCGGGAAATCAGAGCTGGGGAATCAGAGGCGGGGAATCAGAGTTGGGGAATCAGAGGCGGGGAATCAGATATAGGGAAACAGAGGCGGGGAATCAGAGGCGGGGAATCAGAGGTGGGGAATCAGAGGCAGGGAATCAGAGAAGGGGAAGCAGAGGTGGGGAATCAGATGTGATGAATTAGAGATGGGGAATCAGAGGCGGGGTATCAGAGGTGCCAATCAGAGGCGGGGAAACAGAGGCGGGGAATCAGATATGGGGAAACAGAGGCGGGGAATCAGAGGCAGGGAAACAGAGGCGGGGAATCAGATATGGGGAATCAGAGGTGGGGAATTAGAGTTTGCGAATCAGAGGCAGGGAATCAGAGGCGGGGAATCAGAGGCAGGGAATCGGAGGTGCGGAATCAGAGATGGGGAATCAGAGGTGGGGAATCAGAGGTGGTGATTCAGAGATGGGGAATCAGAGGCGGGGAATCAGAGGCAGGGAATCAGACACGGGGAATCAGAGGCGGGGAATCATAGCTGGCGAATCAGAGGAGGGGAATCAGAGGTGGGGAATCAGAGGCGGGGAATCAGATATGGGGAATCAAAGGTGTGGAATCAGAGGCGGGGAAACAGAGGCCGGGAATCAGATATGTTGTATCAGAGGTGGGGAATCAGAGGCGGGAAATCAGAGCTGGGGAATCAGAGGCGGGGAATCCGAGTTGGGGAATAAGAGTCCGGGAATCAGAGATGGGGAATCAGAGGCGGGGAATCAAATATGGGGAATCAGAGGCGGGGAATCAGAGGCGGGGAAACAGAGGCGGTGAATCAGATATGGGAAATCAGAGGTGGCGAATCAGAGGTAGAGAATCAGAGATGGGGAAGCAGAGGTGGGGAATCAGATGTGATTAATTAGAGATGGGGAATCAGAGGCGGGGTATCAGAGGCGGCCAATCAGAGGCGGGGAAACAGAGGCGGGGAATCAGATATGTGGAATCAGAGGTGGGGAATCAGTGTCAGGGATTCAGAGGCCGGGAATCAGATGCGGGGAATCAGAGCTGGGGAATCAGAGGCGGGGAATCAGAGTTGGGGAATCAGAGGAGGGGAATCAGATATGGGGAAACAGAGGCCGGGAATCAGAGGCAGGGAAACAGAGGTGGGGAATCAGATATGGGGAATCAGAGGTGGGGAATTAGTGGTTGCGAATCAGAGGCAGGGAGTCAGAGGCGGGGAATCAGAGGCAGGGAATCATATATGCAGAATCAGAGATGGGGAATCAGAGGCAGGGAATCAGCGGCGGGGAATATCAGAGGCCGGGAATCAGAGGCCATGAATGAGAGGCCGGGAATCAGAGGGCAGGAATCAGAGACCGGGAATCAGAGGTGGGGAATCAGAGGCCGGGAATTAGAGATGGGGAATAAGAGGTGGGGAATCAGCGGTGGTGAATCAGACGCGGGGATTCAGAGGTTGTAATTCAGAGATTGGGAATCAGAGGCGGGGAATCAGAGGCGCGGAAACAGAGGTGGGGAATCAGATATGGGGAATCAGAGGTGGGGAATAAGAGGCCAGGAATCAGAAGGCAGGAATCAGAGGCCGGGAATCAGAGGTGGGGAATCAGAGGTGGGGAATCAGAGCTGGGGAAAGAGGCGGGGAATCATAGTTGGGGAATCAGAGGCGGGGAATCAGATATAGGAAAACAGAGGCGGGGAATCAGAGGCGGGGAAACAGAGGCGGGGAATCAGA
This sequence comes from Narcine bancroftii, assembly GCF_036971445.1. Lineage (NCBI taxonomy): Eukaryota > Metazoa > Chordata > Chondrichthyes > Torpediniformes > Narcinidae > Narcine > Narcine bancroftii. Next base: position 104,366,001 of record NC_091474.1, on the reverse strand, counting down.
TATGGGGAATCAGAGGTGGGGAATCAGAGGTTGGCAATCAGAGGCAGGGAATCAGAGGCGGGGAATCAGAGGCAGGGAATCAGAGGCAGGGAATCAGATATGGGGAATCAGAGGCGGGGAATCAGAGGCGGGGAAACAGAGGCGGTGAATCAGATATTGGGAATCAGAGGTGGCGAATCAGAGGTAGAGAATCAGAGATGGGGAAGCAGAGGTGGGGAATCAGATGTGATGAATTAGAGATGGGGAATCAGAGGCGGGGTATCAGAGGTGCCAATCAGAGGCGGGGAAACAGAGGCGGGGAATCAGATATGGTGAAACAGAGGCGGGGAGTCAGAGGCAGGGAAATAGAGGCGGGGAATCAGATATGGGGAATCAGAGGTGGGGAATTAGAGGTTGCGAATCAGAGGCAGGGAATCAGAGGCGGGGAATGAGAGGCGGGGAATCAGATGCAGGGAATCGGAGGTGCGGAATCAGAGATGGGGAATCAGAGGTGGGGAATCAGAGGTGGTGAATCAGAGATGGGGAATCAGAGGCGGGGAATCAGAGGCAGGGAATCAGAGGCGTGGAATTAGATATGGGGAAACAGAGGCGGGGAATCAGAGGCGGGGAAACAGAGGCGGGGAATCAGATATGGGGAATCAGAGGTGGGGATTCAGAGGCAGGGAATCAGATGTGCAGAATCAGAGATGGGGAATCAGAGGCGGGGAATGAGATATGGGGAATCAGAGGCGGCGAATCAGAGGCGGGGATACAGAGGCGGGGAATCTGATATGGGGAATCAGAGGTGGGGAATAAGAGGCCAGGAATCAGAAGGCAGGAATCAGAGGCCGGAAATCAGAGGTGGGGAATCAGAGGCCGGGAATCAGAGATGGGTAATCAGAGGTGGTGAATCAGAGATGGGGAATCAGAGGAAGGGACTCAGAGGCGGGGAATCAGATGCGGGGAATCAGTGGCGGGGAATCAGAGCTCAGGAATCAGTGTCGGGGAATCAGAGATGGCGAATCAGAGGCGGGGAATCAGAGATAGGGAATCAGAGGTGGGGAATCAGAGGCGGGGAAATAGAGGCGGGGAGTCAGATATGGGGAATCAAAGGCGGGGAATCAGAGGCGGGGAAACAGAGGCGGTGAATCAGATATGGGGAATCAGAGGTGGCGAATCTGAGGTAGAGAATCAGAGATGGGGAAGCAGAGGTGGGGAATCAGATGTGATGAATTAGAGATGGGGAATCAGAGGCGGGGTATCAGAGGCAGCCAATCAGAGGCGGGGAAACAGAGGCGGGGAATCAGATATGGGGAATCAGAGGTGGGGAATCAGGGGCGGGGAATCAGTGGCAGGGAATCAGAGGCCGGGAATCAAAGGCGGGGAATCAGAGCTGGGGAATCAGAGGCGGGGAATCAGAGTTGGGGAATCAGAGGCGGGGAATCAGATATAGGAAAACAGAGGCGGGGAATCAGAGGCGGGGAATCAGAGGCGGGGAATCAGAGGCAGGGAATCGGAGGTGCGGAATCAGAGGTGGTGAATCAGAGATGGGGAATCAGAGGCGGGGAATCAGAGCTGGGGAATCAGAGGCGGGGAATCAGAGTTGGGGAATCAGAGGAGTGGAATCAGATATGGGGAAACAGAGGCCGGGAATCAGAGGCAGGGAAACAGAGGCGGGGAATCAGATATGGGGAATCAGAGGTGGGGAATAAGAGGTTGCGAATCAGAGGCAGGTAATCAGAGGCGGGGAATCAGAGGCGGGGAATCAGAGGCATGGAATCGGATGTGCGGAATCAGAGATGGGGAATCAGAGGTGGGGATTCAGAGGTGGTGAATCAGAGAAGGGGAATCAGAGGCGGGGAATCAGAGGCAGGGAATCAGACGCAGGGAATCAGAGGCGGGGAATCATAGCTGGCGAATTAGAGGAGGGGAATCAGAGTTGGTGAATCAGAGGCGGGGAATCAGATATGGGGAAACTGAGGCGGGGAATCAGAGGCGGGGAAACAGAGGCGGGGAATCAGATATGGGGATTCAGAGGTGGGGAATCAGAGGTTGGGAATCAGAGGCAGGGAATCAGAGGCGGGGAATCAGAGGCAGGGAATCAGATGCGGGGAATCAGAGGCGGGGAATCAGAGTTAGGGAATCAGAGGCCTGGAATTAGATATGGGGAAACAGAGGCGGGGAATCAGAGGCGTGGAAACAGAGGCGGGGAATCAGATATGGGGAATCAGAGGTGGGGAATCAGAGGCAGGGAATCAGATGTGCAGAATCAGAGATGGGGAATCAGAGGCGGGGAATGAGATATGGGGAATCAGAGGTGGGGAATCAGAGGCGGGGATACAGAGGCGGGGAATCTGATATGGGGAATCAGAGGTGGTGAATCAAAGGCGGTGAATCAGAGATGGAGAATCAGACGCGGGGAATCAGATCAGGGAATAAAATACGGCGAATCAGAGGCGGGGAATCAGAGCTGGGGAATCAGAGGCGGGGAATCAGAGTTGGGGAAGCAGAGGCTGGGATTCAGAGGCGGGGAAACAGAGGCGGGGAATCAGAGGCAGGGAAACAGCGGCGGGGAATCAGATATGGGGAATCAGAGGTGGGGAATCAGAGCTGGGGCATCAGAGGCGGGGAATCATAGTTGGGGAATCAGAGGCGGGGAATCAGATATAGGGAAACAGAGGCGGGGAATCAGAGGCGGGGAAACAGAGGCGGGGAATCAGATATGGGGAATCAGAGGTGGGGAATCAGAGGTTGGCAATCAGAGGCAGGGAATCAGAGGCGGGGAATCAGAGGCAGGGAATCAGAGGCAGGGAATCAGATATGGGGAATCAGAGGCGGGGAATCAGAGGCGGGGAAACAGAGGCGGTGAATCAGATATTGGGAATCAGAGGTGGCGAATCAGAGGTAGAGAATCAGAGATGGGGAAGCAGAGGTGGGGAATCAGATGTGATGAATTAAAGATGGGGAATCAGAGGCGGGGTATCAGAGGTGCCAATCAGAGGCGGGGAAAAAGAGGCGGGGAATCAGATATGGTGAAACAGAGGCGGGGAATCAGAGGCAGGGAAACAGAGGCGGGGAATCAGATATGGGGAATCAGAGGTGGGGAATTAGAGGTTGCGAATCAGAGGCAGGGAATCAGAGGCGGGGAATGAGAGGCGGGGAATCAAATGCAGGGAATCGGAGGTGCGGAATCAGAGATGAGGAATCAGAGGTGGGGAATCAGAGGTGGTGAATCAGAGATGGGGAATCAGAGGCGTGGAATCAGAGGCAGGGAATCAGAGGCGTGGAATTAGATATGGGGAAACAGAGGCGGGGAATCAGAGGCGGGGAAACAGAGGCGGGGAATCAGATATGGGGAATCAGAGGTGGGGATTCAGAGGCAGGGAATCAGATGTGCAGAATCAGAGATGGGGAATCAGAGGCGGGGAATGAGATATGGGGAATCAGAGGCGGCGAATCAGAGGCGGGGATACAGAGGCGGGGAATCTGATATGGGGAATCAGAGGTGGCAAATCAAAGGCGGTGAATCAGAGATGGAGAATCAGACGCGGGGAATCAGAGGCAGGGAATAAAACACGGGGAATCAGAGGCGGGGAATCAGAGGCGGGGAATCAGAGCTGGGGAATCAGAGGCGGGGAATCAGAGTTGGGGAAGCAGAGGCTGGGAATCAGAGGCGGGGAAACAGAGGCGGGGAATCAGAGGCAGGGAAACAGAGGCGGGGAATCAGATATGGGGAATCAGAGGTGGGGAATCAGAGCTGGGGAATCAGAGGCGGGGAATCATAGTTGGGGAATCAGAGGCGGGGAATCAGATATAGGGAAACAGAGGCGGGGAATCAGAGGCGGGGAAACAGAGGCGGGGAATCAGATATGGGGAATCAGAGGTGGGGAATCAGAGGTGGGGAATTAGTGGTTGCGAATCTGAGGCAGGGAATCAGAGGCGGGGAATCAAAGGCGCGGAATCAGAGGCAGGGAATCGGATGTGCGGAATCAGAGATTGGGAATCAGAGGTGGGGAATCAGAGGTGGTGAATCAGAGAAGGGGAATCAGAGGCGGGGAATCAGAGGCAGGGAATCAGATATGGGGAAACAGAGGCGGAGAATCAGAGGCGGGGAAACAGAGACGGGGAATCAGAGGCGGGGAATCATAGCTGGCGAATTAGAGGAGGGGAATCAGAGTTGGTGAATCAGAGGCGGGGAATCAGATATGGGGAAACTGAGGCGGGGAATCAGAGGCGGGGAAACAGAGGCGGGGAATCAGATATGGGGAATCAGAGGTGGGGAATCAGAGGTTGGGAATCAGAGGCAGGGAATCAGAGGCGGGGAATCAGAGGCAGGGAATCAGATGCGGGGAATCAGAGGCGGGGAATCAGAGGTAGGGAATCAGAGGCCTGGAATTAGATATGGGGAAACAGAGGCGGGGAATCAGAGGCGTGGAAACAGAGGCGGGGAATCAGATATGGGGAATCAGAGGTGGGGAATCAGAGGCAGGGAATCAGATGTGCAGAATCAGAGATGGGGAATCAGAGGCGGGGAATGAGATATGGGGAATCAGAGGTGGGGAATCAGAGGCGGGGATACAGAGGCGGGGAATCTGATATGGGGAATCAGAGGTGGTGAATCAAAGGCGGTGAATCAGAGATGGAGAATCAGACGCGGGGAATCAGAGGCAGGGAATAAAATACGGCGAATCAGAGGCGGGGAATCAGAGCTGGGGAATCAGAGGCGGGGAATCAGAGTTGGGGAAGCAGAGGCTGGGATTCAGAGGCGGGGAAACAGAGGCGGGGAATCAGAGGCAGGGAAACAGCGGCGGGGAATCAGATATGGGGAATCAGAGGTGGGGAATCAGAGCTGGGGAATCAGAGGCGGGGAATCATAGTTGGGGAATCAGAGGCGGGGAATCAGATATAGGGAAACAGAGGCGGGGAATCAGAGGCGGGGAAACAGAGGCGGGGAATCAGATATGGGGAATCAGAGGTGGGGAATCAGAGGTTGGCAATCAGAGGCAGGGAATCAGAGGCGGGGAATCAGAGGCAGGGAATCAGAGGCAGGGAATCAGATATGGGGAATCAGAGGCGGGGAATCAGAGGCGGGGAAACAGAGGCGGTGAATCAGATATTGGGAATCAGAGGTGGCGAATCAGAGATAGAGAATCAGAGATGGGGAAGCAGAGGTGGGGAATCAGATGTGATGAATTAAAGATGGGGAATCAGAGGCGGGGTATCAGAGGTGCCAATCAGAGGCGGGGAAAAAGAGGCGGGGAATCAGATATGGTGAAACAGAGGCGGGGAATCAGAGGCAGGGAAACAGAGGCGGGGAATCAGATATGGGGAATCAGAGGTGGGGAATTAGAGGTTGCGAATCAGAGGCAGGGAATCAGAGGCGGGGAATGAGAGGCGGGGAATCAAATGCAGGGAATCGGAGGTGCGGAATCAGAGATGAGGAATCAGAGGTGGGGAATCAGAGGTGGTGAATCAGAGATGGGGAATCAGAGGCGGGGAATCAGAGGCAGGGAATCAGAGGCGTGGAATTAGATATGGGGAAACAGAGGCGGGGAATCAGAGGCGGGGAAACAGAGGCGGGGAATCAGATATGGGGAATCAGAGGTGGGGATTCAGAGGCAGGGAATCAGATGTGCAGAATCAGAGATGGGGAATCAGAGGCGGGGAATGAGATATGGGGAATCAGAGGCGGCGAATCAGAGGCGGGGATACAGAGGCGGGGAATCTGATATGGGGAATCAGAGGTGGCAAATCAAAGGCGGTGAATCAGAGATGGAGAATCAGACGCGGGGAATCAGAGGCAGGGAATAAAACACGGGGAATCAGAGGCGGGGAATCAGAGGCGGGGAATCAGAGCTGGGGAATCAGAGGCGGGGAATCAGAGTTGGGGAAGCAGAGGCTGGGAATCAGAGGCGGGGAAACAGAGGCGGGGAATCAGAGGCAGGGAAACAGAGGCGGGGAATCAGATATGGGGAATCAGAGGTGGGGAATCAGAGCTGGGGAATCAGAGGCGGGGAATCATAGTTGGGGAATCAGAGGTGGGGAATCAGATATAGGGAAACAGAGGCGGGGAATCAGAGGCGGGGAAACAGAGGCGGGGAATCAGATATGGGGAATCAGAGGTGGGGAATCAGAGGTGGGGAATTAGTGGTTGCGAATCTGAGGCAGGGAATCAGAGGCGGGGAATCAAAGGCGCGGAATCAGAGGCAGGGAATCGGATGTGCGGAATCAGAGATTGGGAATCAGAGGTGGGGAATCAGAGGTGGTGAATCAGAGAAGGGGAATCAGAGGCGGGGAATCAGAGGCAGGGAATCAGATATGGGGAAACAGAGGCGGAGAATCAGAGGCGGGGAAACAGAGACGGGGAATCAGATATGGGGATTCAGAGGTGGGGAATCAGAGGTTGGGAATCAGAGGCGGGGAATCAGAGTTGGGGAATCAGAGGTGGGGAATCAGATATGGGGAAACAGAGGCGGGGAATCAGAGGCAGGGAAACAGAGGCGGGGAATCAGATATGGGGAATCAGAGGTGGGGAAACAGAGGTTGGCAATCAGAGGCAGGGAATCAGAGGCGGGGAATCAGAGGCAGGGAATCAGATGTGCAGAATCAGAGATGGGGAATCAGACGCGGGGATTCAGAGGTTGTAATTCAGAGATGGGGAATCAGAGGCGGGGAATCAGAGGCGCGGAAACAGAGGTGGGGAATCAGATATGGGGAATCAGAGGTGGGGAATAAGAGGCCAGGATCAGAAGGCATGAATCAGAGGCCGGGAATCAGAGGTGGGGAATCAGAGGCCGGGAATCAGAGATGGGGAATCAGAGGTGGTGAATCAGAGATGGGGAATCAGAGGAAGGGACTCAGAGGCGGGGAATCAGATGCGGGGAATCAGTGGCGGGGAATCAGAGCTCAGGAATCAGAGTCGGGGAATCAGAGATGGCAAATCAGAGGCGGGGAATCAGAGATAGGGAATCAGAGGTGGGGAATCAGAGGCGGGGAAACAGAGGCGGGGAGTCAGATATGGGGAATCAGAGGCGGGGAATCAGAGGCGGGGAAACAGAGGCGGTGAATCAGATATGGGGAATCAGAGGTGTCGAATCAGAGGTAGAGAATCAGAGATGGGGAAGCAGAGGTGGGGAATCAGATGTGATGAATTAGAGATGGGGAATCAGAGGCGGGGTATCAGAGGCGGCCAATCAGAGGCGGGGAAACAGAGGCTGGGAATCAGATATGGGGAATCAGAGGTGGGGAATCAGGGGCGGGGAATCAGTGGCAGGGAATCAGAGGCCGGGAATCAAAGGCGGGGAATCAGAGCTGGGGAATCAGAGGCGGGGAATCAGAGTTGGGGAATCAGAGGAGGGGAATCAGATATGGGGAAACAGAGGCCGGGAATCAGAGGCAGGGAAACAGAGGCGGGGAATCAGATATGGGGAATCAGAGGTGGGGAATTAGAGGTTGCGAATCAGAGGCAGGGAATCAGAGGCGGGGAATCAGAGGCGGGGTATCAGAGGCAGGGAATCGGATGTGCGGAATCAGAGATGGGGAATAAGAGTTGGGGATTCAGAGGTGGTGAATCAGAGAAGGGGAATCAGAGGCGGGGAATCAGAGGCAGGGAATCAGACGCAGGGAATCAGAGGCGGGGAATCATAGCTGGCGAATTAGAGGAGGGGAATCACAGTTGGGGAATCAGAGGCGGGGAATCAGATATGGGGAAACAGAGGCGGGGATTCAGAGGCGGGGAAACAGAGGCGGGGAATCAGATATGGGGATTCAGAGGTGGGGATTCAGAGGTTGGGAATCAGAGGCAGGGAATCAGAGGCGGGGAATCAGAGGCAGGGAATCAGATGCGGGGAATCAGAGGCGGGGAAACAGAGCTGGGGAATCAGAGGCGGGGAATCGGAGTTGGGGAATCAGAGGCGTGGAATTAGATATGGGGAAACAGAGGCGGGGAATCAGAGGCGGGGAAACAGAGGCGGGTAATCAGATATGGGGAATCAGAGGTGGGGATTCAGAGGCAGGGAATCAGATGTGCAGAATCAGAGATGGGGAATCAGAGGCGGGGAATGAGATATGGGGAATCAGAGGCGGGGAATCAGAGGCGGGGAATCATAGCTGGCGAATCAGAGGCGGGGAATCAGAGTTGGGGAATCAGAGTCTGGGAATCAGAGATGGGGAATCAGAGGCGGGGCATCAAATATGGGGAATCAGAGGCGGGGAATCAGAGGCGGGGAAACAGAGGTGGTGAATCAGATATGGGGAATCAGAGGTGGCGAATCAGAGGTTGAGAATCAGAGATGGGGAAGCAGAGGTGGGGAATCAGATGTGATGAATTAGAGATGGGGAATCAGAGGCGGGGTATCAGAGGCGGCCAATCAGAGGCGGGGAAACAGAGGCGGGGAATCAGATATGGGGAATCAGAGGTGGGGAATCAGGGGCGGGGAATCAGTGGCAGGGATTCAGAGGCCGGGAATCAGAGGCGGGGAATCAGAGCTGGGGAATCAGAGGCGGGGAATCAGAGTTGGGGAATCAGAGGAGGGGAATCAGATATGGGGAAACAGAGGCCGGGAATCAGAGGCAGGGAAACAGAGGCGGGGAATCAGATATGGGGAATCAGAGTTGGGGAATTAGTGGTTGCGAATCAGAGGCAGGGAATCAGAGGCGGGGAATCAGAGGCGGGGAATCAGAGGCAGGGAATCGGATGTGCGGAATCAGAGATGGGGAATCAGAGGTGGGGAATCAGAGGTGTTGAATCAGAGAAGGGGAATCAGAGGCGGGGAATCAGAGGCAGGGAATCAGACGCAGGGAATCAGAGGCGGGGAATCATGGCTGGCGAATTAGAGGAGGGGAATCAGAGTTGGGGAATCAGAGGCGGGGAATCAGATATGGGGAAACAGAGGCGGGGAATCAGAGGCGGGGAATCAGAGGCAGGGAATCAGACGCAGGGAATCAGAGGCGGGGAATCATGGCTGGCGAATTAGAGGAGGAGAATCAGAGTTGGGGAATCAGAGGCGGGGAATCAGATATGGGGAAACAGAAGCGGGGAATCAGACGCGGGAAAACAGAGGCGGGGAATCAGATATGCGGATTCAGAGGTGGGGAATCAGAGGTTGGGAATCAGAGGCAGGGAATCAGAGGCGGGGAATCAGAGGCAGGGAATCAGATGCGGGGAATCAGAGGCGGGGAATCAGAGCTGGGGAATCAGAGGCGGGGAATCAGAGTTGGGGAATCAGAGGCATGGAATTAGATATGGGGAAACAGAGGCGGGGAATCAGAGGCGGGGAAACAGAGGCGGGGAATCAGATATGGGGAATCAGAGGTGGGGAATCAGAGGCAGGGAATCAGATGTGTGGAATCAGAGATGGGGAATCAGAGGCGGGGAATGAGATATGGGGAATCAGAGGCGGGGTATCAGAGGCGGGGATACAGAGGCGGGGAAACAGAGGCGGAGAATCAGAGGCGGGGAATCAGAGTTGGGGAATCAGAGGAGGGGAATCAGATATGGGGAAACAGAGGCCGGGAATCAGAGGCAGGGAAACAGAGGCGGGGAATCAGATATGGGGAATCAGAGGTTGGGAATTAGAGGTTGCGAATCAGAGGCAGGGAATCAGAGGCGGGGAATCAGAGGCGGGGAATCAGAGGCAGGGAATCGGATGTGCGGAATCAGAGATGGGGAATCAGAGGTGGGGAATCAGAGATGGTGAATCAGAGAAGGGGAATCAAAGGCGGGGAATCAGAGGCAGGGAAACTGACGCAGGGAATCAGAGGCGGGGAATCATAGCTGGCGAATTAAAGGAGGGGAATCAGAGTTGGGGAATCAGAGGCGAGGAATCAGATATGGGGAAACAGAGGCGGGGAATCAGAGGTTGGGAATCAGAGGCAGGGAATCAGAGGCGGGGAATCAGAGGCGGGGTATCAGAGGCAGGGAATCGGATGTGCGGAATCAGAGATGGGGAATAAGAGTTGGGGATTCAGAGGTGGTGAATCAGAGAAGGGGAATCAGAGGCGGGGAATCAGAGGCAGGGAATCAGACGCAGGGAATCAGAGGCGGGGAATCATAGCTGGCGAATTAGAGGAGGGGAATCACAGTTGGGGAATCAGAGGCGGGGAATCAGATATGGGGAAACAGAGGCGGGGATTCAGAGGCGGGGAAACAGAGGCGGGGAATCAGATATGGGGATTCAGAGGTGGGGATTCAGAGGTTGGGAATCAGAGGCAGGGAATCAGAGGCGGGGAATCAGAGGCAGGGAATCAGATGCGGGGAATCAGAGGCGGGGAAACAGAGCTGGGGAATCAGAGGCGGGGAATCGGAGTTGGGGAATCAGAGGCGTGGAATTAGATATGGGGAAACAGAGGCGGGGAATCAGAGGCGGGGAAACAGAGGCGGGTAATCAGATATGGGGAATCAGAGGTGGGGATTCAGAGGCAGGGAATCAGATGTGCAGAATCAGAGATGGGGAATCAGAGGCGGGGAATGAGATATGGGGAATCAGAGGCGGGGAATCAGAGGCGGGGAATCATAGCTGGCGAATCAGAGGCGGGGAATCAGAGTTGGGGAATCAGAGTCTGGGAATCAGAGATGGGGAATCAGAGGCGGGGCATCAAATATGGGGAATCAGAGGCGGGGAATCAGAGGCGGGGAAACAGAGGTGGTGAATCAGATATGGGGAATCAGAGGTGGCGAATCAGAGGTTGAGAATCAGAGATGGGGAAGCAGAGGTGGGGAATCAGATGTGATGAATTAGAGATGGGGAATCAGAGGCGGGGTATCAGAGGCGGCCAATCAGAGGCGGGGAAACAGAGGCGGGGAATCAGATATGGGGAATCAGAGGTGGGGAATCAGGGGCGGGGAATCAGTGGCAGGGATTCAGAGGCCGGGAATCAGAGGCGGGGAATCAGAGCTGGGGAATCAGAGGCGGGGAATCAGAGTTGGGGAATCAGAGGAGGGGAATCAGATATGGGGAAACAGAGGCCGGGAATCAGAGGCAGGGAAACAGAGGCGGGGAATCAGATATGGGGAATCAGAGTTGGGGAATTAGTGGTTGCGAATCAGAGGCAGGGAATCAGAGGCGGGGAATCAGAGGCGGGGAATCAGAGGCAGGGAATCGGATGTGCGGAATCAGAGATGGGGAATCAGAGGTGGGGAATCAGAGGTGTTGAATCAGAGAAGGGGAATCAGAGGCGGGGAATCAGAGGCAGGGAATCAGACGCAGGGAATCAGAGGCGGGGAATCATGGCTGGCGAATTAGAGGAGGGGAATCAGAGTTGGGGAATCAGAGGCGGGGAATCAGATATGGGGAAACAGAGGCGGGGAATCAGAGGCGGGGAATCAGAGGCAGGGAATCAGACGCAGGGAATCAGAGGCGGGGAATCATGTCTGGCGAATTAGAGGAGGAGAATCAGAGTTGGGGAATCAGAGGCGGGGAATCAGATATGGGGAAACAGAAGCGGGGAATCAGACGCGGGAAAACAGAGGCGGGGAATCAGATATGCGGATTCAGAGGTGGGGAATCAGAGGTTGGGAATCAGAGGCAGGGAATCAGAGGCGGGGAATCAGAGGCAGGGTATCAGATGCGGGGAATCAGAGGCGGGGAATCAGAGCTGGGGAATCAGAGGCGGGGAATCAGAGTTGGGGAATCAGAGGCATGGAATTAGATATGGGGAAACAGAGGCGGGGAATCAGAGGCGGGGAAACAGAGGCGGGGAATCAGATATGGGGAATCAGAGGTGGGGAATCAGAGGCAGGGAATCAGATGTGTGGAATCAGAGATGGGGAATCAGAGGCGGGGAATGAGATATGGGGAATCAGAGGCGGGGTATCAGAGGCGGGGATACAGAGGCGGGGAAACAGAGGCGGAGAATCAGAGGCGGGGAATCAGAGTTGGGGAATCAGAGGAGGGGAATCAGATATGGGGAAACAGAGGCCGGGAATCAGAGGCAGGGAAACAGAGGCGGGGAATCAGATATGGGGAATCAGAGGTGGGGAATTAGAGGTTGCGAATCAGAGGCAGGGAATCAGAGGCGGGGAATCAGAGGCGGGGAATCAGAGGCAGGGAATCGGATGTGCGGAATCAGAGATGGGGAATCAGAGGTGGGGAATCAGAGATGGTGAATCAGAGAAGGGGAATCAAAGGCGGGGAATCAGAGGCAGGGAAACTGACGCAGGGAATCAGAGGCGGGGAATCATAGCTGGCGAATTAAAGGAGGGGAATCAGAGTTGGGGAATCAGAGGCGAGGAATCAGATATGGGGAAACAGAGGCGGGGAATCAGAGGTTGGGAATCAGAGGCAGGGAATCAGAGGCGGGGAATCAGAGGCAGGGAATCAGATGCAGGGAATCACAGGCGGGGAAACAGAGCTGGGGAATCAGAGGCGGGGAATCAGAGTTGGGGAATCAGAGGCGTGGAATTAGATATGGGGAAACAGAGGCGGGGAATCAGAGGCGGGTAAACAGAGGCGGGTAATCAGATATGGGGAATCAGAGGTGGGGATTCAGAGGCAGGGAATCAGATGTGCAGAATCAGAGATGGGGAATCAGAGGCGGGGAATGAGATATGGGGAATCAGAGGCGGGGAATCAGAGGCGGGGAATCATAGCTGGCGAATCAGAGGCGGGGAATCAGAGTTGGGGAATCAGAGTCTGGGAATCAGAGATGGGGAATCAGAGGCGGGGCATCAAATATGGGGAATCAGAGGCGGGGAATCAGAGGCGGGGAAACAGAGGTGGTGAATCAGATATGGGGAATCAGAGGTGGCGAATCAGAGGTTGAGAATCAGAGATGGGGAAGCAGAGGTGGGGAATCAGATGTGATGAATTAGAGATGGGGAATCAGAGGCGGGGTATCAGAGGCGGCCAATCAGAGGCGGGGAAACAGAGGCGGGGAATCAGATATGGGGAATCAGAGGTGGGGAATCAGGGGCGGGGAATCAGTGGCAGGGATTCAGAGGCCGGGAATCAGAGGCGGGGAATCAGAGCTGGGGAATCAGAGGCGGGGAATCAGAGTTGGGGAATCAGAGGAGGGGAATCAGATATGGGGAAACAGAGGCCGGGAATCAGAGGCAGGGAAACAGAGGCGGGGAATCAGATATGGGGAATCAGAGTTGGGGAATTAGTGGTTGCGAATCAGAGGCAGGGAATCAGAGGCGGGGAATCAGAGGCGGGGAATCAGAGGCAGGGAATCGGATGTGCGGAATCAGAGATGGGGAATCAGAGGTGGGGAATCAGAGGTGTTGAATCAGAGAAGGGGAATCAGAGGCGGGGAATCAGAGGCAGGGAATCAGACGCAGGGAATCAGAGGCGGGGAATCATGGCTGGCGAATTAGAGGAGGGGAATCAGAGTTGGGGAATCAGAGGCGGGGAATCAGATATGGGGAAACAGAGGCGGGGAATCAGAGGCGGGGAATCAGAGGCAGGGAATCAGACGCAGGGAATCAGAGGCGGGGAATCATGGCTGGCGAATTAGAGGAGGAGAATCAGAGTTGGGGAATCAGAGGCGGGGAATCAGATATGGGGAAACAGAAGCGGGGAATCAGACGCGGGAAAACAGAGGCGGGGAATCAGATATGCGGATTCAGAGGTGGGGAATCAGAGGTTGGGAATCAGAGGCAGGGAATCAGAGGCGGGGAATCAGAGGCAGGGAATCAGATGCGGGGAATCAGAGGCGGGGAATCAGAGCTGGGGAATCAGAGGCGGGGAATCAGAGTTGGGGAATCAGAGGCATGGAATTAGATATGGGGAAACAGAGGCGGGGAATCAGAGGCGGGGAAACAGAGGCGGGGAATCAGATATGGGGAATCAGAGGTGGGGAATCAGAGGCAGGGAATCAGATGTGTGGAATCAGAGATGGGGAATCAGAGGCGGGGAATGAGATATAGGGAATCAGAGGCGGGGTATCAGAGGCGGGGATACAGAGGCGGGGAAACAGAGGCGGAGAATCAGAGGCGGGGAATCAGAGTTAGGGAATCAGAGGAGGTGAATCAGATATGGGGAAACAGAGGCCGGGAATCAGAGGCAGGGAAACAGAGGCGGGGAATCAGATATGGGGAATCAGAGGTGGGGAATTAGAGGTTGCGAATCAGAGGCAGGGAATCAGAGGCGGGGAATCAGAGGCGGGGAATCAGAGGCAGGGAATCGGATGTGCGGAATCAGAGATGGGGAATCAGAGGTGGGGAATCAGAGATGGTGAATCAGAGAAGGGGAATCAAAGGCGGGGAATCAGAGGCAGGGAAACTGACGCAGGGAATCAGAGGCGGGGAATCATAGCTGGCGAATTAAAGGAGGGGAATCAGAGTTGGGGAATCAGAGGCGAGGAATCAGATATGGGGAAACAGAGGCGGGGAATCAGAGGTTGGGAATCAGAGGCAGGGAATCAGAGGCGGGGAATCAGAGGCAGGGAATCAGATGCAGGGAATCACAGGCGGGGAAACAGAGCTGGGGAATCAGAGGCGGGGAATCAGAGTTGGGGAATCAGAGGCGTGGAATTAGATATGGGGAAACAGAGGCGGGGAATCAGAGGCGGGTAAACAGAGGCGGGGAATCAGATATGGGGAATCAGAGGTGGGGAATCAGAGGCAGGGAATCAGATGTGCAGAATCAGAGATGGGGAATCAGAGGCGGGGAATGAGATATGGGGAATCAGAGGCGGGGAATCAGAGGCAGGGATACAGAGGCGGGGATTCTGATATGGGGAATCAGAGGTGGCGAATCAAAGGCGGTGAATCAGAGATGGAGAATCAGACGCGGGGAATCAGAGGCAGGGAATAAAACACGGGGAATCAGAGGCGGGGAATCAGAGCTGGGGAATCAGAGGCGGGGAATCAGAGTTGGGGAAGCAGAGGCTGGGAATCAGAGGTGGGGAAACAGAGGCGGGGAATCAGAGGCAGGGAAACAGAGGCGGTGAATCAGATATGGGGAATCAGAGGTGGGGAATCAGAACTGGGGAATCAGAGGCGGGGAATCATAGTTGGGGAATCAGAGGCGTGGAATCAGATATAGGGAAACAGAGGCGGGGAATCAGAGGCGGGGAAACAGAGGCGGGGAATCAGATATGGGGAATCAGATGTGGGGAATCAGAGGTTGGCAATCAGAGGCAGGGAATCAGAGGCGGGGAATCAGAGGCAGGGAATCAGATGTGCGGAATCAGAGATGGGGAATCAGAGGCAGGGAATCAGAGGCAGGGAATCAGATATGGGGAATCAGAGGCGGGGAAACAGAGGCGGTGAATCAGATATTGGGAATCAGAGGTGGCGATCAGAAGCAGAGAATCAGAGATGGGGAAGCAGAGGTGGGGAATCAGATGTGATGAATTAGAAATGGGGAATCAGGGGCGGGGTATCAGAGGTGCCAATCAGAGGCGGGGAAACAGAGGAGGGGAATAAGATATGGGGAAACAGAGGCGGGGAATCAGAGGCAGGGAAACAGAGGCGGAGAATCAGATATGGGGAATCAGAGGTGGGGAATTGGAGGTTGCGAATCAGAGGCAGGGAATCAGAGGCGGGGAATCAGAGGCGGGGAATCAGAGGCAGGGAATCGGATGTGCGGAATCAGAGATGGGGAATCAGAGGTGGGGAATCAGAGGTGGTGAATCAGAGATGGGGAATCAGAGGCGGGGATCAGAGGCAGGGAATCAGAAACGGGGAATCAGAGGCGGGGAATCATTGCTGGCGATTCAGAGGAGGGGAATCAGAGGTGGGGAATCAGAGGCGGGGAATCAGATATGGGGAATCAGAGGTGGGGAATCAGAGGCGGTGAAACAGAGGCCGGGAATCAGATATGTTGTATCAGAGGTGGGGAATCAGAGGCGGAAAATCAGAGCTGGGGAATCAGAGGCGGGGAATCAGAGTTGGGGAATCAGAGTCTGGGAATCAGAGATGGGGAATCAGAGGCGGGGAATCAAATATGGGGAATCAGAGGCGGGGAATCAGAGGCGGGGAATCAGAGGCGGTGAATCAGATATGGGGAATCAGAGGTGGTGAATCAGAGGTAGAGAATCAGAGATGTGGAAGCAGAGGTGGGGAATCAGATGTGATGAATTAGAGATGGGGAATCAGAGGCGGGGTATCAGAGGCGGCCAATCAGAGGCGGGGAAACAGAGGCGGGGAATCAGATATGGGGAATCAGAGGTGGGGAATCAGGGACAGGGAATCAGTGGCAGGGAATCAGAGGCCGGGAATCAGAGGCGGGGATTCAGAGGTGGGGAATCAGAGGCGGGGCATCAGAGTTGGGGAATCAGAGGAGGGGAATCAGATATGGGGAAACAGAGGCCGGGAAACAGAGGCAGGGAAACAGAGGCGGGGAATCAGATATGGGGAATCAGAGGTGGGGAATTAGTGGTTGCGAATCTGAGGCAGGGAATCAGAGGCGGGGAATCAGAGGCGGGGAATCAGAGGCGGGGAATCAGAGGCAGGGAATCGGATGTGCGGAATCAGAGATGGGGAATCAGAGGTGGGGAATCAGAGGTGGTGAATCAGAGAAGGGGAATCAGAGGCGGGGAATCAGAGGCAGGGAATCAGATATGGGGAAACAGAGGCGGAGAATCAGAGGCGGGGAAACAGAGACGGGGAATCAGATATGGGGATTCAGAGGTGGGGAATCAGAGCTGGGGAATCAGAGGCGGGGAATCAGAGTTGGGGAATCAGAGGCATGGAATTAGATATGGGGAAACAGAGGCGGGGAATCAGAGGCGGGGAAACAGAGGCGGGGAATCAGAGATGGGGAATCAGAGGTGGGGAATCAGAGGTGGTGAATCAGAGAAGGGGAATCAGAGGCGGGGAATCAGAGGCAGGGAATCAGATATGGGGAAACAGAGGCAGGGAATCAGAGGCGGGGAATCAGAGGCAGGGAATCAGATGCGGGGAATCAGAGGCGGGGAATCAGAGCTGGGGAATCAGAGGCGGGGAATCAGAGTTGGGGAATCAGAGGCATGGAATTAGATATGGGGAAACAGAGGCGGGGAATCAGAGGCGGGGAAACAGAGGCGGGGAATCAGATATGGGGAATCAGAGGTGGGGAATCAGAGGCAGGGAATCAGATGTGTGGAATCAGAGATGGGGAATGAGAGGCGGGGAATGAGATATGGGGAATCAGAGGCGGGGTATCAGAGGCGGGGATACAGAGGCGGGGAAACAGAGGCGGAGAATCAGAGGCGGGGAATCAGAGTTGGGGAATCAGAGGAGGGGAATCAGATATGGGGAAACAGAGGCCGGGAATCAGAGGCAGGGAAACAGAGGCGGGGAATCAGATATGGGGAATCAGAGGTGGGGAATTAGAGGTTGCGAATCAGAGGCAGGGAATCAGAGGCGGGGAATCAGAGGCGGGGAATCAGAGGCAGGGAATCGGATGTGCGGTATCAGAGATGGGGAATCAGAGGTGGGGAATCAGAGATGGTGAATCAGAGAAGGGGAATCAAAGGCGGGGAATCAGAGGCAGGGAAACTGACGCAGGGAATCAGAGGCGGGGAATCATAGCTGGCGAATTAAAGGAGGGGAATCAGAGTTGGGGAATCAGAGGCGAGGAATCAGATATGGGGAAACAGAGGCGGGGAATCAGAGGTTGGGAATCAGAGGCAGGGAATCAGAGGCGGGGAATCAGAGGCAGGGAATCAGATGCAGGGAATCACAGGCGGGGAAACAGAGCTGGGGAATCAGAGGCGGGGAATCAGAGTTGGGGAATCAGAGGCGTGGAATTAGATATGGGGAAACAGAGGCGGGGAATCAGAGGCGGGTAAACAGAGGCGGGGAATCAGATATGGGGAATCAGAGGTGGGGAATCAGAGGCAGGGAATCAGATGTGCAGAATCAGAGATGGGGAATCAGAGGCGGGGAATGAGATATGGGGAATCAGAGGCGGGGAATCAGAGGCAGGGATACAGAGGCGGGGATTCTGATATGGGGAATCAGAGGTGGCGAATCAAAGGCGGTGAATCAGAGATGGAGAATCAGACGCGGGGAATCAGAGGCAGGGAATAAAACACGGGGAATCAGAGGCGGGGAATCAGAGCTGGGGAATCAGAGGCGGGGAATCAGAGTTGGGGAAGCAGAGGCTGGGAATCAGAGGTGGGGAAACAGAGGCGGGGAATCAGAGGCAGGGAAACAGAGGCGGTGAATCAGATATGGGGAATCAGAGGTGGGGAATCAGAACTGGGGAATCAGAGGCGGGGAATCATAGTTGGGGAATCCGAGGCGTGGAATCAGATATAGGGAAACAGAGGCGGGGAATCAGAGGCGGGGAAACAGAGGCGGGGAGTCAGATATGGGGAATCAGAGGCGGGGAATCAGAGGTTGGCAATCAGAGGCAGGGAATCAGAGGCGGGGAATCAGAGGCAGGGAATCAGATGTGCGGAATCAGAGATGGGGAATCAGAGGCAGGGAATCAGATGCAGGGAATCAGATATGGGGAATCAGAGGCGGGGAAACAGAGGCGGTGAATCAGATATTGGGAATCAGAGGTGGCGATCAGAAGCAGAGAATCAGAGATGGGGAAGCAGAGGTGGGGAATCAGATGTGATGAATTAGAAATGGGGAATCAGGGGCGGGGTATCAGAGGTGCAAATCAGAGGCGGGGAAACAGAGGAGGGGAATAAGATATGGGGAAACAGAGGCGGGGAATCAGAGGCAGGGAAGCAGAGGCGGAGAATCAGATATGGGTAATCAGAGGTGGGGAATTGGAGGTTGCGAATCAGAGGCAGGGAATCAGAGGCGGGGAATCAGAGGCGGGGAATCAGAGGCAGGGAATCGGATGTGCGGAATCAGAGATGGGGAATCAGAGGTGGGGAATCAGAGGTGGTGAATCAGAGATGGGGAATCAGAGGCGGGGATCAGAGGCAGGGAATCAGAAACGGGGAATCAGAGGCGGGGAATCATTGCTGGCGATTCAGAGGAGGGGAATCAGAGGTGGGGAATCAGAGGCGGCGAATCAGAGGCGGGGATACAGAGGCGGGGAATCTGATATGGGGAATCAGAGGTGGGGAATAAGAGGCCAGGAATCAGAAGGCAGGAATCAGAGGCCGGGAATCAGAGGTGGGGAATCAGAGGCCGGGAATCAGAGATGGGTAATCATAGGTGGTGAATCAGAGATGGGGAATCAGAGGAAGGGACTCAGAGGCGGGGAATCAGATGCGGGGAATCAGTGGCGGGGAATCAGAGCTCAGGAATCAGTGTCGGGGAATCAGAGATGGCGAATCAGAGGCGGGGAATCAGAGATAGGGAATCAGAGGTGGGGAATCAGAGGCGGGGAAACAGAGGCGGGGAGTCAGATATGGGGAATCAAAGGCGGGGAATCAGAGGCGGGGAAACAGAGGCGGTGAATCAGATATGGGGAATCAGAGGTGGCGAATCTGAGGTAGAGAATCAGAGATGGGGAAGCAGAGGTGGGGAATCAGATGTGATGAATTAGAGATGGGGAATCAGAGGCGGGGTATCAGAGGTAGCCAATCAGAGGCGGGGAAACAGAGGCGGGGAATCAGATATGGGGAATCAGAGGTGGGGAATCAGGGGCGGGGAATCAGTGGCAGGGAATCAGAGGCCGGGAATCAAAGGCGGGGAATCAGAGCTGGGGAATCAGAGGCGGGGAATCAGAGTTGGGGAATCAGAGGCGGGGAATCAGATATAGGGAAACAGAGGCGGGGAATCAGAGGCGGGGAATCAGAGGCGGGGAATCAGAGGCAGGGAATCGGAGGTGCGGAATCAGAGGTGGTGAATCAGAGATGGGGAATCAGAGGCGGGGAATCAGAGCTGGGGAATCAGAGGCGGGGAATCAGAGTTGGGGAATCAGAGGAGTGGAATCAGATATGGGGAAACAGAGGCCGGGAATCAGAGGCAGGGAAACAGAGGCGGGGAATCAGATATGGGGAATCAGAGGTGGGGAATAAGAGGTTGCGAATCAGAGGCAGGGAATCAGAGGCGGGGAATCAGAGGCGGGGAATCAGAGGCAGGGAATCGGATGTGCGGAATCAGAGATGGGGAATCAGAGGTGGGGATTCAGAGGTTGTGAATCAGAGAAGGGGAATCAGAGGCGGGGAATCAGAGGCAGGGAATCAGACGCAGGGAATCAGAGGCGGGGAATCATAGCTGGCGAATTAGAGGAGGGGAATCAGAGTTGGTGAATCAGAGGCGGGGAATCAGATATGGGGAAACTGAGGCGGGGAATCAGAGGCGGGGAAACAGAGGCGGGGAATCAGATATGGGGATTCAGAGGTGGGGAATCAGAGGTTGGGAATCAGAGGCAGGGAATCAAAGGCGGGGAATCAGAGGCAGGGAATCAGATGCGGGGAATCAGAGGCGGGGAATCAGAGTTAGGGAATCAGAGGCGTGGAATTAGATATGGGGAAACAGAGGCGGGGAATCAGAGGCGTGGAAACAGAGGCGGGGAATCAGATATGGGGAATCAGAGGTGGGGAATCAGAGGCAGGGAATCAGATGTGCAGAATCAGAGATGGGGAATCAGAGGCGGGGAATGAGATATGGGGAATCAGAGGTGGGGAATCAGAGGCGGGGATACAGAGGCGGGGAATCTGATATGGGGAATCAGAGGTGGTGAATCAAAGGCGGTGAATCAGAGATGGAGAATCAGATGCGGGGAATCAGAGGCAGGGAATAAAACACGGGGAATCAGAGGCGGGGAATCAGAGCTGGGGAATCAGAGGCGGGGAATCAGAGTTGGGGAAGCAGAGGCTGGGAATCAGAGGCGGGGAAACAGAGGCGGGGAATCAGAGGCAGGGAAACAGCGGCGGGGAATCAGATATGGGGAATCAGAGGTGGGGAATCAGAGCTGGGGAATCAGAGGCGGGGAATCATAGTTGGGGAATCAGAGGCGGTGAATCAGATATAGGGAAACAGAGGCGGGGAATCAGAGGCGGGGAAACAGAGGCGGGGAATCAGATATGGGGAATCAGAGGTGGGGAATCAGAGGTTGGCAATCAGAGGCAGGGAATCAGAGGCGGGGAATAAGAGGCAGGGAATCAGAGGCAGGGAATCAGATATGGGGAATCAGAGGCGGGGAATCAGAGGCGGGGAAACAGAGGCGGTGAATCAGATATTGGGAATCAGAGGTGGCGAATCAGAGGTAGAGAATCAGAGATGGGGAAGCAGAGGTGGGGAATCAGATGTGATGAATTAAAGGTGGGGAATCAGAGGCGGGGTATCAGAGGTGCCAATCAGAGGCGGGGAAAAAGAGGCGGGGAATCAGATATGGTGAAACAGAGGCGGGGAATCAGAGGCAGGGAAACAGAGGCGGGGAATCAGATATGGGGAATCAGAGGTGGGGAATTAGAGGTTGCGAATCAGAGGCAGGGAATCAGAGGCGGGGAATGAGAGGCGGGGAATCAGATGCAGGGAATCGGAGGTGCGGAATCAGAGATGAGGAATCAGAGGTGGGGAATCAGAGGTGGTGAATCAGAGATGGGGAATCAGAGGCGGGGAATCAGAGGCAGGGAATCAGAGGCGTGGAATTAGATATGGGGAAACAGAGGCGGGGAATCAGAGGTGGGGAAACAGAGGCGGGGAATCAGATATGGGGAATCAGAGGTGGGGATTCAGAGGCAGGGAATCAGATGTGCAGAATCAGAGATGGGGAATCAGAGGCGGGGAATGAGATATGGGGAATCAGAGGCGGCGAATCAGAGGCGGGGATACAGAGGCGGGGAATCTGATATGGGGAATCAGAGGTGGCAAATCAAAGGCGGTGAATCAGAGATGGAGAATCAGACGCGGGGAATCAGAGGCAGGGAATAAAACACGGGGAATCAGAGGCGGGGAATCAGAGGCGGGGAATCAGAGCTGGGGAATCAGAGGCGGGGAATCAGAGTTGGGGAAGCAGAGGCTGGGAATCAGAGGCGGGGAAACAGAGGCGGGGAATCAGACGCAGGGAAACAGAGGCGGGGAATCAGATATGGGGAATCAGAGGTGGGGAATCAGAGCTGGGGAATCAGAGGCGGGGAATCATAGTTGGGGAATCAGAGGCGGGGAATCATATATAGGGAAACAGAGGCGGGGAATCAGAGGCGGGGAAACAGAGGCGGGGAATCAGATATGGGGAATCAGAGGTGGGGAATCAGAGGTGGGGAATTAGTGGTTGCGAATCTGAGGCAGGGAATCAGAGGCGGGGAATCAAAGGCGGGGAATCAGAGGCAGGGAATCGGATGTGCGGAATCAGAGATGGGGAATCAGAGGTGGGGAATCAGAGGTGGTGAATCAGAGAAGGGGAATCAGAGGCGGGGAATCAGAGGCAGGGAATCAGATATGGGGAAACAGAGGCGGAGAATCAGAGGCGGGGAAACAGAGACGGGGAATCAGATATGGGGATTCAGAGGTGGGGAATCAGAGGTTGGGAATCAGAGGCGGGGAATCAGAGTTGGGGAATCAGAGGTGGGGAATCAGATATGGGGAAACAGAGGCGGGGAATCAGAGGCAGGGAAACAGAGGCGGGGAATCAGATATGGGGAATCAGAGGTGGGGAAACAGAGGTTGGCAATCAGAGGCAGGGAATCAGAGGCGGGGAATCAGAGGCAGGGAATCAGATGTGCAGAATCAGAGATGGGGAATCAGACGCGGGGATTCAGAGGTTGTAATTCAGAGATGGGGAATCAGAGGCGGGGAATCAGAGGCGCGGAAACAGAGGTGGGGAATCAGATATGGGGAATCAGAGGTGGGGAATAAGAGGCCAGGAATCAGAAGGCATGAATCAGAGGCCGGGAATCAGAGGTGGGGAATCAGAGGCCGGGAATCAGAGATGGGGAATCAGAGGTGGTGAATCAGAGATGGGGAATCAGAGGAAGGGACTCAGAGGCGGGGAATCAGATGAGGGGAATCAGTGGCGGGGAATCAGAGCTCAGGAATCAGAGTCGGGGAATCAGAGATGGCGAATCAGAGGCGGGGAATCAGAGATAGGGAATCAGAGGTGGGGAATCAGAGGCGGGGAAACAGAGGCGGGGAGTCAGATATGGGGAATCAGAGGCAGGGAATCAGAGGCGGGGAAACAGAGGCGGTGAATCAGATATGGGGAATCAGAGGTGTCGAATCAGAGGTAGAGAATCGGAGATGGGGAAGCAGAGGTGGGGAATCAGATGTGATGAATTAGAGATGGGGAATCAGAGGCGGGGTATCAGAGGCGGCCAATCAGAGGCGGGGAAACAGAGGCTGGGAATCAGATATGGGGAATCAGAGGTGGGGAATCAGGGGCGGGGAATCAGTGGCAGGGAATCAGAGGCCGGGAATCAAAGGCGGGGAATCAGAGCTGGGGAATCAGAGGCGGGGAATCAGAGTTGGGGAATCAGAGGAGGGGAATCAGATATGGGGAAACAGAGGCCGGGAATCAGAGGCAGGGAAACAGAGGCGGGGAATCAGATATGGGGAATCAGAGGTGGGGAATTAGAGGTTGCGAATCAGAGGCAGGGAATCAGAGGCGGGGAATCAGAGGCGGGGAATCAGAGGCAGGGAATCGGATGTGCGGAATCAGAGATGGGGAATAAGAGTTGGGGATTCAGAGGTGGTGAATCAGAGAAGGGGAATCAGAGGCGGGGAATCAGAGGCAGGGAATCAGACGCAGGGAATCAGAGGCGGGGAATCATAGCTGGCGAATTAGAGGAGGGGAATCACAGTTGGGGAATCAGAGGCGGGGAATCAGATATGGGGAAACAGAGGCGGGGATTCAGAGGCGGGGAAACAGAGGCGGGGAATCAGATATGGGGATTCAGAGGTGGGGATTCAGAGGTTGGGAATCAGAGGCAGGGAATCAGAGGCGGGGAATCAGAGGCAGGGAATCAGATGCGGGGAATCAGAGGCGGGGAAACAGAGCTGGGGAATCAGAGGCGGGGAATCAGAGTTGGGGAATCAGAGGCGTGGAATTAGATATGGGGAAACAGAGGCGGGGAATCAGAGGTGGAGAAACAGAGGCGGGTAATCAGATATGGGGAATCAGAGGTGGGGATTCAGAGGCAGGGAATCAGATGTGCAGAATCAGAGATGGGGAATCAGAGGCGGGGAATGAGATATGGGGAATCAGAGGCGGGGAATCAGAGGCGGGGCATCATAGCTGGCGAATCAGAGGCGGGGAATCAGAGTTGGGGAATCAGAGTCTGGGAATCAGAGATGGGGAATCAGAGGCGGGGCATCAAATATGGGGAATCAGAGGCGGGGAATCAGAGGCGGGGAAACAGAGGTGGTGAATCAGATATGGGGAATCAGAGGTGGCTAATCAGAGGTTGAGAATCAGAGATGGGGAAGCAGAGGTGGGGAATCAGATGTGATGAATTAGAGATGGGGAATCAGAGGCGGGGTATCAGAGGCGGCCAATAAGAGGCGGGGAAACAGAGGCGGGGAATCAGATATGGGGAATCAGAGGTGGGGAATCAGGGGCGGGGAATCAGTGGCAGGGATTCAGAGGCCGGGAATCAGAGGCGGGGAATCAGAGCTGGGGAATCAGAGGCGGGGAATCAGAGTTGGGGAATCAGAGGAGGGGAATCAGATATGGGGAAACAGAGGCCGGGAATCAGAGGCAGGGAAACAGAGGCGGGGAATCAGATATGGGGAATCAGAGTTGGGGAATTAGTGGTTGCGAATCAGAGGCAGGGAATCAGAGGCGGGGAATCAGAGGCGGGGAATCAGAGGCAGGGAATCGGATGTGCGGAATCAGAGATGGGGAATCAGAGGTGGGGAATCAGAGGTGTTGAATCAGAGAAGGGGAATCAGAGGTGGGGAATCAGAGGCAGGGAATCAGACGCAGGGAATCAGAGGCGGGGAATCATGGCTGGCGAATTAGAGGAGGGGAATCAGAGTTGGGGAATCAGAGGCGGGGAATCAGATATGCGGATTCAGAGGTGGGGAATCAGAGGTTGGGAATCAGAGGCAGGGAATCAGAGGCGGGGAATCAGAGGCAGGGAATCAGATGCGGGGAATCAGAGGCGGGGAATCAGAGCTGGGGAATCAGAGGCGGGGAATCAGAGTTGGGGAATCAGAGACATGGAATTAGATATGGGGAAACAGAGGCGGGGAATCAGAGGCGGGGAAACAGAGGCGGGGAATCAGATATGGGGAATCAGAGGTGGGGAATCAGAGGCAGGGAATCAGATGTGTGGAATCAGAGATGGGGAATCAGAGGCGGGGAATGAGATATGGGGAATCAGAGGCGGGGTATCAGAGGCGGGGATACAGAGGCGGGGAAACAGAGGCAGAGAATCAGAGGCGGGGAATCAGAGTTGGGGAATCAGAGGAGGGGAATCAGATATGGGGAAACAGAGGCCGGGAATCAGAGGCAGGGAAACAGAGGCGGGGAATCAGATATGGGGAATCAGAGGTGGGGAATTAGAGGTTGCGAATCAGAGGCAGGGAATCAGAGGCGGGGAATCAGAGGCGGGGAATCAGAGGCAGGGAATCGGATGTGCGGAATCAGAGATGGGGAATCAGAGGTGGGGAATCAGAGATGGTGAATCAGAGAAGGGGAATCAAAGGCGGGGAATCAGAGGCAGGGAAACTGACGCAGGGAATCAGAGGCGGGGAATCATAGCTGGCGAATTAAAGGAGGGGAATCAGAGTTGGGGAATCAGAGGCGAGGAATCAGATATGGGGAAACAGAGGCGGGGAATCAGAGGTTGGGAATCAGAGGCAGGGAATCAGAGGCGGGGAATCAGAGGCAGGGAATCAGATGCAGGGAATCACTGGCGGGGAAACAGAGCTGGGGAATCAGAGGCGGGGAATCAGAGTTGGGGAATCAGAGGCGTGGAATTAGATATGGGGAAACAGAGGCGGGGAATCAGAGGCGGGTAAACAGAGGCGGGGAATCAGATATGGGGAATCAGAGGTGGGGAATCAGAGGCAGGGAATCAGATGTGCAGAATCAGAGATGGGGAATCAGAGGCGGGGAATGAGATATGGGGAATCAGAGGCGGGGAATCAGAGGCAGGGATACAGAGGCGGGAATTCTGATATGGGGAATCAGAGGTGGCGAATCAAAGGCGGTGAATCAGAGATGGAGAATCAGACGCGGGGAATCAGAGGCAGGGAATAAAACACGGGGAATCAGAGGCGGGGAATCAGAGCTGGGGAATCAGAGGCGGGGAATCAGAGTTGGGGAAGCAGAGGCTGGGAATCAGAGGTGGGGAAACAGAGGCGGGGAATCAGAGTCAGGGAAACAGAGGCGGTGAATCAGATATTGGGAATCAGAGGTGGGGAATCAGAACTGGGGAATCAGAGGCGGGGAATCATAGTTGGGGAATCAGAGGCGTGGAATCAGATATAGGGAAACAGAGGCGGGGAATCAGAGGCGGGGAAACAGAGGCGGGGAATCAGATATGGGGAATCAGAGGTGGGGAATCAGAGGTTGGCAATCAGAGGCAG
This sequence comes from Narcine bancroftii, assembly GCF_036971445.1. Taxonomy (NCBI): domain Eukaryota; kingdom Metazoa; phylum Chordata; class Chondrichthyes; order Torpediniformes; family Narcinidae; genus Narcine; species Narcine bancroftii. The sequence goes on along the minus strand of NC_091474.1, from coordinate 104,339,702 downwards.
GGAATCAGAGGCGGGGAATCAGAGGCAGGGAATCAGATGTGCGGAATCAGAGATGGGGAATCAGAGGCAGGGAATCAGAGGCAGGGAATCAGATATGGGGAATCAGAGGCGGGGAAACAGAGGCGGTGAATCAGATATTGGGAATCAGAGGTGGCGATCAGAAGCAGAGAATCAGAGATGGGGAAGCAGATGTGGGGAATCAGATGTGATGAATTAGAAATGGGGAATCAGGGGCGGGGTATCAGAGGTGCCAATCAGAGGCGGGGAAACAGAGGAGGGGAATAAGATATGGGGAAACAGAGGCGGGGAATCAGAGGCAGGGAAACAGAGGCGGAGAATCAGATATGGGGAATCAGAGGTGGGGAATTGGAGGTTGCGAATCAGAGGCAGGGAATCAGAGGCGGGGAATCAGAGGCGGGGAATCAGAGGCAGGGAATCGGATGTGCGGAATCAGAGATGGGGAATCAGAGGTGGGGAATCAGAGGTGGTGAATCAGAGATGGGGAATCAGAGGCGGGGATCAGAGGCAGGGAATCAGAAACGGGGAATCAGAGGCGGGGAATCATTGCTGGCGATTCAGAGGAGGGGAATCAGAGGTGGGGAATCAGAGGCGGGGAATCAGATATGGGGAATCAGAGGTGGGGAATCAGAGGCGGTGAAACAGAGGCCGGGAATCAGATATGTTGTATCAGAGGTGGGGAATCAGAGGCGGAAAATCAGAGCTGGGGAATCAGAGGCGGGGAATCAGAGTTGGGGAATCAGAGTCTGGGAATCAGAGATGGGGAATCAGAGGCGGGGAATCAAATATGGGGAATCAGAGGCGGGGAATCAGAGGCGGGGAATCAGAGGCGGTGAATCAGATATGGGGAATCAGAGGTGGCGAATCAGAGGTAGAGAATCAGAGATGTGGAAGCAGAGGTGGGGAATCAGATGTGATGAATTAGAGATGGGGAATCAGAGGCGGGGTATCAGAGGCGGCCAATCAGAGGCGGGGAAACAGAGGCGGGGAATCAGATATGGGGAATCAGAGGTGGGGAATCAGGGGCAGGGAATCAGTGGCAGGGAATCAGAGGCCGGGAATCAGAGGCGGGGAATCAGAGGTGGGGAATCAGAGGCGGGGCATCAGAGTTGGGGAATCAGAGGAGGGGAATCAGATATGGGGAAACAGAGGCCGGGAAACAGAGGCAGGGAAACAGAGGCGGGGAATCAGATATGGGGAATCAGAGGTGGGGAATTAGTGGTTGCGAATCTGAGGCAGGGAATCAGAGGCGGGGAATCAGAGGCGGGGAATCAGAGGCGGGGAATCAGATATGGGGAATCAGAGGTGGGGAATCAGAGGCAGGGAATCAGATGTGCAGAATCAGAGATGGGGAATCAGAGGCGGGGAATGAGATATGGGGAATCAGAGGTGGGGAATCAGAGGCGGGGATACAGAGGCGGGGAATCTGATATGGGGAATCAGAGGTGGTGAATCAAAGGCGGTGAATCAGAGATGGAGAATCAGACGCGGGGAATCAGAGGCAGGGAATAAAACACGGGGAATCAGAGGCGGGGAATCAGAGCTGGGGAATCAGAGGCGGGGAATCAGAGTTGGGGAAGCAGAGGCTGGGAATCAGAGGCGGGGAAACAGAGGCGGGGAATCAGAGGCAGGGAAACAGCGGCGGGGAATCAGATATGGGGAATCAGAGGTGGGGAATCAGAGCTGGGGAATCAGAGGCGGGGAATCATAGTTGGGGAATCAGAGGCGGGGAATCAGATATAGGGAAACAGAGGCGGGGAATCAGAGGCGGGGAAACAGAGGCGGGGAATCAGATATGGGGAATCAGAGGTGGGGAATCAGAGGTTGGCAATCAGAGGCAGGGAATCAGAGGCGGGGAATCAGAGGCAGGGAATCAGAGGCAGGAAATCAGATATGGGGAATCAGAGGCGGGGAATCAGAGGCGGGGAAACAGAGGCGGTGAATCAGATATTGGGAATCAGAGGTGGCGAATCAGAGGTAGAGAATCAGAGATGGGGAAGCAGAGGTGGGGAATCAGATGTGATGAATTAAAGATGGGGAATCAGAGGCGGGGTATCAGAGGTGCCAATCAGAGGCGGGGAAAAAGAGGCGGGGAATCAGATATGGTGAAACAGAGGCGGGGAATCAGAGGCAGGGAAACAGAGGCGGGGAATCAGATATGGGGAATCAGAGGTGGGGAATTAGAGGTTGCGAATCAGAGGCAGGGAATCAGAGGCGGGGAATGAGAGGCGGGGAATCAGATGCAGGGAATCGGAGGTGCGGAATCAGAGATGAGGAATCAGAGGTGGGGAATCAGAGGTGGTGAATCAGAGATGGGGAATCAGAGGCGGGGAATCAGAGGCAGGGAATCAGAGGCGTGGAATTAGATATGGGGAAACAGAGGCGGGGAATCAGAGGTGGGGAAACAGAGGCGGGGAATCAGATATGGGGAATCAGAGGTGGGGATTCAGAGGCAGGGAATCAGATGTGCAGAATCAGAGATGGGGAATCAGAGGCGGGGAATGAGATATGGGGAATCAGAGGCGGCGAACCAGAGGCGGGGATACAGAGGCGGGGATTCTGATATGGGGAATCGGAGGTGGCAAATCAAAGGCGGTGAATCAGAGATGGAGAATCAGACGCGGGGAATCAGAGGCAGGGAATAAAACACGGGGAATCAGAGGCGGGGAATCAGAGGCGGGGAATCAGAGCTGGGGAATCAGAGGCGGGGAATCAGAGTTGGGGAAGCAGAGGCTGGGAATCAGAGGCGGGGAAACAGAGGCGGGGAATCAGACGCAGGGAAACAGAGGCGGGGAATCAGATATGGGGAATCAGAGGTGGGGAATCAGAGCTGGGGAATCAGAGGCGGGGAATCATAGTTGGGGAATCAGAGGCGGGGAATCAGATATAGGGAAACAGAGGCGGGGAATCAGAGGCGGGGAAACAGAGGCGGGGAATCAGATATGGGGAATCAGAGGTGGGGAATCAGAGGTGGGGAATTAGTGGTTGCGAATCTGAGGCAGGGAATCAGAGGCGGGGAATCAAAGGCGGGGAATCAGAGGCAGGGAATCGGATGTGCGGAATCAGAGATGGGGAATCAGAGGTGGGGAATCAGAGGTGGTGAATCAGAGAAGGGGAATCAGAGGCGGGGAATCAGAGGCAGGGAATCAGATATGGGGAAACAGAGGCGGAGAATCAGAGGCGGGGAAACAGAGACGGGGAATCAGATATGGGGATTCAGAGGTGGGGAATCAGAGGTTGGGAATCAGAGGCGGGGAATCAGAGTTGGGGAATCAGAGGTGGGGAATCAGATATGGGGAAACAGAGGCGGGGAATCAGAGGCAGGGAAACAGAGGCGGGGAATCAGATATGGGGAATCAGAGGTGGGGAAACAGAGGTTGGCAATCAGAGGCAGGGAATCAGAGGCGGGGAATCAGAGGCAGGGAATCAGATGTGCAGAATCAGAGATGGGGCATCAGACGCGGGGATTCAGAGGTTGTAATTCAGAGATGGGGAATCAGAGGCGGGGAATCAGAGGCGCGGAAACAGAGGTGGGGAATCAGATATGGGGAATCAGAGGTGGGGAATAAGAGGCCAGGAATCAGAAGGCATGAATCAGAGGCCGGGATTCAGAGGTGGGGAATCAGAGGCCGGGAATCAGAGATGGGGAATCAGAGGTGGTGAATCAGAGATGGGGAATCAGAGGAAGGGACTCAGAGGCGGGGAATCAGATGCGGGGAATCAGTGACGGGGAATCAGAGCTCAGGAATCAGAGTCGGGGAATCAGAGATGGCGAATCAGAGGCGGGGAATCAGAGATAGGGAATCAGAGGTGGGGAATCAGAGGCGGGGAAACAGAGGCGGGGAGTCAGATATGGGGAATCAGAGGCGGGGAATCAGAGGCGGGGAAACAGAGGCGGTGAATCAGATATGGGGAATCAGAGGTGTCGAATCAGAGGTAGAGAATCAGAGATGGGGAAGCAGAGGTGGGGAATCAGATGTGATGAATTAGAGATGGGGAATCAGAGGCGGGGTATCAGAGGCGGCCAATCAGAGGCGGGGAAACAGAGGCTGGGAATCAGATATGGGGAATCAGAGGTGGGGAATCAGGGGCGGGGAATCAGTGGCAGGGAATCAGAGGCCGGGAATCAAAGGCGGGGAATCAGAGCTGGGGAATCAGAGGCGGGGAATCAGAGTTGGGGAATCAGAGGAGGGGTATCAGATATGGGGAAACAGAGGCCGGGAATCAGAGGCAGGGAAACAGAGGCGGGGAATCAGATATGGGGAATCAGAGGTGGGGAATTAGAGGTTGCGAATCAGAGGCAGGGAATCAGAGGCGGGGAATCAGAGGCGGGGAATCAGAGGCAGGGAATCGGATGTGCGGAATCAGAGATGGGGAATAAGAGTTGGGGATTCAGAGGTGGTGAATCAGAGAAGGGGAATCAGAGGCGGGGAATCAGAGGCAGTGAATCAGACGCAGGGAATCAGAGGCGGGGAATCATAGCTGGCGAATTAGAGGAGGGGAATCACAGTTGGGGAATCAGAGGCGGGGAATCAGATATGGGGAAACAGAGGCGGGGATTCAGAGGCGGGGAAACAGAGGCGGGGAATCAGATATGGGGATTCAGAGGTGGGGATTCAGAGGTTGGGAATCAGAGGCAGGGAATCAGAGGCGGGGAATCAGAGGCAGGGAATCAGATGCGGGGAATCAGAGGCGGGGAAACAGAGCTGGGGAATCAGAGGCGGGGAATCAGAGTTGGGGAATCAGAGGCGTGGAATTAGATATGGGGAAACAGAGGCGGGGAATCAGAGGCGGGGAAACAGAGGCGGGTAATCAGATATGGGGAATCAGAGGTGGGGATTCAGAGGCAGGGAATCAGATGTGCAGAATCAGAGATGGGGAATCAGAGGTGGGGAATGAGATATGGGGAATCAGAGGCGGGGAATCAGAGGCGGGGAATCATAGCTGGCGAATCAGAGGCGGGGAATCAGAGTTGGGGAATCAGAGTCTGGGAATCAGAGATGGGGAATCAGAGGCGGGGCATCAAATATGGGGAATCAGAGGCGGGGAATCAGAGGCGGGGAAACAGAGGTGGTGAATCAGATATGGGGAATCAGAGGTGGCGAATCAGAGGTTGAGAATCAGAGATGGGGAAGCAGAGGTGGGGAATCAGATGTGATGAATTAGAGATGGGGAATCAGAGGCGGGGTATCAGAGGCGGCCAATCAGAGGCGGGGAAACAGAGGCGGGGAATCAGATATGGGGAATCAGAGGTGGGGAATCAGGGGCGGGGAATGAGTGGCAGGGATTCAGAGGCCGGGAATCAGAGGCGGGGAATCAGAGCTGGGGAATCAGAGGCGGGGAATCAGAGTTGGGGAATCAGAGGAGGGGAATCAGATATGGGGAAACAGAGGCCGGGAATCAGAGGCAGGGAAACAGAGGCGGGGAATCAGATATGGGGAATCAGAGTTGGGGAATTAGTGGTTGCGAATCAGAGGCAGGGAATCAGAGGCGGGGAATCAGAGGCGGGGAATCAGAGGCAGGGAATCGGATGTGCGGAATCAGAGATGGGGAATCAGAGGTGGGGAATCAGAGGTGTTGAATCAGAGAAGGGGAATCAGAGGCGGGGAATCAGAGGCAGGGAATCAGACGCAGGGAATCAGAGGCGGGGAATCATGGCTGGCGAATTAGAAGAGGGGAATCAGAGTTGGGGAATCAGAGGCGGGGAATCAGATATGCGGATTCAGAGGTGGGGAATCAGAGGTTGGGAATCAGAGGCAGGGAATCAGAGGCGGGGAATCAGAGGCAGGGAATCAGATGCGGGGAATCAGAGGCGGGGAATCAGAGCTGGTGAATCAGAGGCGGGGAATCAGAGTTGGGGAATCAGAGGCATGGAATTAGATATGGGGAAACAGAGGCGGGGAATCAGAGGAGGGGAAACAGAGGCGGGGAATCAGATATGGGGAATCAGAGGTGGGGAATCAGAGGCAGGGAATCAGATGTGTGGAATCAGAGATGGGGAATCAGAGGCGGGGAATGAGATATGGGGAATCAGAGGCGGGGTATCAGAGGCGGGGATACAGAGGCGGGGAAACAGAGGCGGAGAATCAGAGGCGGGGAATCAGAGTTGGGGAATCAGAGGAGGGGAATCAGATATGGGGAAACAGAGGCCGGGAATCAGAGGCAGGGAAACAGAGGCGGGGAATCAGATATGGGGAATCAGAGGTGGGGAATTAGAGGTTGCGAATCAGAGGCAGGGAATCAGAGGCGGGGAATCAGAGGCGGGGAATCAGAGGCAGGGAATCGGATGTGCGGAATCAGAGATGGGGAATCAGAGGTGGGGAATCAGAGATGGTGAATCAGAGAAGGGGAATCAAAGGCGGGGAATCAGAGGCAGGGAAACTGACGCAGGGAATCAGAGGCGGGGAATCATAGCTGGCGAATTAAAGGAGGGGAATCAGAGTTGGGGAATCAGAGGCGAGGAATCAGATATGGGGAAACAGAGGCGGGGAATCAGAGGTTGGGAATCAGAGGCAGGGAATCAGAGGCGGGGAATCAGAGGCAGGGAATCCGATGCAGGGAATCACAGGCGGGGAAACAGAGCTGGGGAATCAGAGGCGGGGAATCAGAGTTGGGGAATCAGAGGCGTGGAATTAGATATGGGGAAACAGAGGCGGGGAATCAGAGGCGGGTAAACAGAGGCGGGGAATCAGATATGGGGAATCAGAGGTGGGGAATCAGAGGCAGGGAATCAGATGTGCAGAATCAGAGATGGGGAATCAGAGGCGGGGAATGAGATATGGGGAATCAGAGGCGGGGAATCAGAGGCAGGGATACAGAGGCGGGGATTCTGATATGGGGAATCAGAGGTGGCGAATCAAAGGCGGTGAATCAGAGATGGAGAATCAGACGCGGGGAATCAGAGGCAGGGAATAAAACACGGGGAATCAGAGGCGGGGAATCAGAGCTGGGGAATCAGAGGCGGGGAATCAGAGTTGGGGAAGCAGAGGCTGGGAATCAGAGGTGGGGAAACAGAGGCGGGGAATCAGAGGCAGGGAAACAGAGGCGGTGAATCAGATATGGGGAATCAGAGGTGGGGAATCAGAACTGGGGAATCAGAGGCGGGGAATCATAGTTGGGGAATCAGAGGCGTGGAATCAGATATAGGGAAACAGAGGCGGGGAATCAGAGGCGGGGAAACAGAGGCGGGGAATCAGATATGGGGAATCAGAGGTGGGGAATCAGAGGTTGGCAATCAGAGGCAGGGAATCAGAGGCGGGGAATCAGAGGCAGGGAATCAGATGTGCGGAATCAGAGATGGGGAATCAGAGGCAGGGAATCAGAGGCAGGGAATCAGATATGGGGAATCAGAGGCGGGGAAACAGAGGCGGTGAATCAGATATTGGGAATCAGAGGTGGCGATCAGAAGCAGAGAATCAGAGATGGGGAAGCAGAGGTGGGGAATCAGATGTGATGAATTAGAAATGGGGAATCAGGGGCGGGGTATCAGAGATGCCAATCAGAGGCGGGGAAACAGAGGAGGGGAATAAGATATGGGGAAACAGAGGCGGGGAATCAGAGGCAGGGAAACAGAGGCGGAGAATCAGATATGGGGAATCAGAGGTGGGGAATTGGAGGTTGCGAATCAGAGGCAGGGAATCAGAGGCGGGGAATCAGAGGCGGGGAATCAGAGGCAGGGAATCGGATGTGCGGAATCAGAGGTGGTGAATCAGAGATGGTGAATCAGAGGCGGGTATCAGAGGCAGGGAATCAGAAACGGGGAATCAGAGGCGGGGAATCATTGCTGGCGATTCAGAGGAGGGGAATCAGAGGTGGGGAATCAGAGGCGGGGAATCAGATATGGGGAATCAGAGGTGGGGAATCAGAGGCGGTGAAACAGAGGCCGGGAATCAGATATGTTGTATCAGAGGTGGGGAATCAGAGGCGGAAAATCAGAGCTGGGGAATCAGAGGCGGGGAATCAGAGTTGGGGAATCAGAGTCTGGGAATCAGAGATGGGGAATCAGAGGCGGGGAATCAAATATGGGGAATCAGAGGCGGGGAATCAGAGGCGGGGAATCAGAGGCGGTGAATCAGATATGGGGAATCAGAGGTGGCGAATCAGAGGTAGAGAATCAGAGATGTGGAAGCAGAGGTGGGGAATCAGATGTGATGAATTAGAGATGGGGAATCAGAGGCGGGGTATCAGAGGCGGCCAATCAGAGGCGGGGAAACAGAGGCGGGGAATCAGATATGGGGAATCAGAGGTGGGGAATCAGGGGCGGGGAATCAGTGGCAGGGAATCAGAGGCCGGGAATCAGAGGCGGGGAATCAGAGGTGGGGAATCAGAGGCGGGGCATCAGAGTTGGGGAATCAGAGGAGGGGAATCAGATATGGGGAAACAGAGGCCGGGAAACAGAGGCAGGGAAACAGAGGCGGGGAATCAGATATGGGGAATCAGAGGTGGGGAATTAGTGGTTGCGAATCTGAGGCAGGGAATCAGAGGCGGGGAATCAGAGGCGGGGAATCAGAGGCAGGGAATCGGATGTGCGGAATCAGAGATGGGGAATCAGAGGTGGGGAATCAGAGGTGGTGAATCAGAGAAGGGGAATCAGAGGCGGGGAATCAGAGGCAGGGAATCAGATATGGGGAAACAGAGGCGGAGAATCAGAGGCGGGGAAACAGAGACGGGGAATCAGATATGGGGATTCAGAGGTGGGGAATCAGAGCTGGGGAATCAGAGGCGGGGAATCAGAGTTGGGGAATCAGAGGCATGGAATTAGATATGGGGAAACAGAGGCGGGGAATCAGAGGCGGGGAAACAGAGGCGGGGAATCAGAGATGGGGAATCAGAGGTGGGGAATCAGAGGTGGTGAATCAGAGAAGGGGAATCAGAGGCGGGGAATCAGAGGCAGGGAATCAGATATGGGGAAACAGAGGCAGGGAATCAGAGGCGGGGAATCAGAGGCAGGGAATCAGATGCGGGGAATCAGAGGCGGGGAATCAGAGCTGGGGAATCAGAGGCGGGGAATCAGAGTTGGGGAATCAGAGGCATGGAATTAGATATGGGGAAACAGAGGCGGGGAATCAGAGGCGGGGAAACAGAGGCGGGGAATCAGATATGGGGAATCAGAGGTGGGGAATCAGAGGCAGGGAATGAGATATGGGGGATCAGAGGCGGGGTATCAGAGGCGGGGATACAGAGGCGGGGAAACAGAGGCGGAGAATCAGAGGCGGGGAATCAGAGTTGGGGAATCAGAGGAGGGGAATCAGATATGGGGAAACAGAGGCCGGGAATCAGAGGCAGGGAAACAGAGGCGGGGAATCAGATATGGGGAATCAGAGGTGGGGAATTAGAGGTTGCGAATCAGAGGCAGGGAATCAGAGGCGGGGAATCAGAGGCGGGGAATCAGAGGCAGGGAATCGGATGTGCGGAATCAGAGATGGGGAATCAGAGGTGGGGAATCAGAGATGGTGAATCAGAGAAGGGGAATCAAAGGCGGGGAATCAGAGGCAGGGAAACTGACGCAGGGAATCAGAGGCGGGGAATCATAGCTGGCGAATTAAAGGAGGGGAATCAGAGTTGGGGAATCAGAGGCGAGGAATCAGATATGTGGAAACAGAGGCGGGGAATCAGAGGTTGGGAATCAGAGGCAGGGAATCAGAGGCGGGGAATCAGAGGCAGGGAATCAGATGCAGGGAATCACAGGCGGGGAAACAGAGCTGGGGAATCAGAGGCGGGGAATCAGAGTTGGGGAATCAGAGGCGTGGAATTAGATATGGGGAAACAGAGGCGGGGAATCAGAGGCGGGTAAACAGAGGCGGGGAATCAGATATGGGGAATCAGAGGTGGGGAATCAGAGGCAGGGAATCAGATGTGCAGAATCAGAGATGGGGAATCAGAGGCGGGGAATGAGATATGGGGAATCAGAGGCGGGGAATCAGAGGCAGGGATACAGAGGCGGGGATTCTGATATGGGGAATCAGAGGTGGCGAATCAAAGGCGGTGAATCAGAGATGGAGAATCAGACGCGGGGAATCAGAGGCAGGGAATAAAACACGGGGAATCAGAGGCGGGGAATCAGAGCTGGGGAATCAGAGGCGGGGAATCAGAGTTGGGGAAGCAGAGGCTGGGAATCAGAGGTGGGGAAACAGAGGCGGGGAGTCAGAGGCAGGGAAACAGAGGCGGTGAATCAGATATGGGGAATCAGAGGTGGGGAATCAGAACTGGGGAATCAGAGGCGGGGAATCATAGCTGGGGAATCAGAGGCGTGGAATCAGATATAGGGAAACAGAGGCGGGGAATCAGAGGCGGGAAAACAGAGGCGGGGAATCAGATATGGGGAATCAGAGGTGGGGAATCAGAGGTTGGCAATCAGAGGCAGGGAATCAGAGGCGGGGAATCAGAGGCAGGGAATCAGATGTGCAGAATCAGAGATGGGGAATCAGAGGCAGGGAATCAGAGGCAGGGAATCAGATATGGGGAATCAGAGGCGGGGAAACAGAGGCGGTGAATCAGATATTGGGAATCAGAGGTGGCGATCAGAAGCAGAAAATCAGAGATGGGGAAGCAGAGGTGGGGAATCAGATGTGATGAATTAGAAATGGGGAATCAGGGGCGGGGTATCAGAGGTGCCAATCAGAGGCGGGGAAACAGAGGAGGGGAATAAGATATGGGGAAACAGAGGCGGGGAATCAGAGGCAGGGAAACAGAGGCGGAGAATCAGATATGGGTAATCAGAGGTGGGGAATTGGAGGTTGCGAATCAGAGGCAGGGAATCAGAGGCGGGGAATCAGAGGCGGGGAATCAGAGGCAGGGAATCGGATGTGCGGAATCAGAGATGGGGAATCAGAGGTGGGGAATCAGAGGTGGTGAATCAGAGATGGGGAATCAGAGGCGGGGATCAGAGGCAGGGAATCAGAAACGGGGAATCAGAGGCGGGGAATCATTGCTGGCGATTCAGAGGAGGGGAATCAGAGGTGGGGAATCAGAGGCGGGGAATCAGATATGGGGAATCAGAGGTGGGGAATCAGAGGCGGTGAAACAGAGGCCGGGAATCAGATATGTTGTATCAGAGGTGGGGAATCAGAGGCGGAAAATCAGAGATGGGGAATCAGAGGCGGGGAATCAGAGTTGGGGAACCAGAGTCTGGGAATCAGAGATGGGGAATCAGTGCGTTGGAATCAAATATGGGGAATCAGAGGCGGGGAATCAGAGGCGGGGAATCAGAGGCGGTGAATCAGATATGGGGAATCAGAGGTGGCGAATCAGAGGTAGAGAATCAGAGATGTGGAAGCAGAGGTGGGGAATCAGATGTGATGAATTAGAGATGGGGAATCAGAGGCGGGGTATCAGAGGCGGCCAATCAGAGGCGAGGAAACAGAGGCGGGGAATCAGATATGGGGAATCAGAGGTGGGGAATCAGGGGCAGGGAATCAGTGGCAGGGAATCAGAGGCCGGGAATCAGAGGCGGGGAATCAGAGGTGGGGAATCAGAGGCGGGGCATCAGAGTTGGGGAATCAGAGGAGGGGAATCAGATATGGGGAAACAGAGGCCGGGAAACAGAGGCGGGGAAACAGAGGCGGGGAATCAGATATGGGGAATCAGAGGTGGGGAATTAGTGGTTGCGAATCTGAGGCAGGGAATCAGAGGCGGGGAATCAGAGGCGGGGAATCAGAGGCAGGGAATCGGATGTGCGGAATCAGAGATGGGGAATCAGAGGTGGGGAATCAGAGGTGGTGAATCAGAGAAGGGGAATCAGAGGCGGGGAATCAGAGGCAGGGAATCAGATATGGGGAAACAGAGGCGGAGAATCAGAGGCGGGGAAACAGAGACGGGGAATCAGATATGGGGATTCAGAGGTGGGGAATCAGAGGTTGGGAATCAGAGGCGGGGAATCAGAGTTGGGGAATCTGAGGTGGGGAATCAGATATGGGGAAACAGAGGCGGGTAATCAGAGGCGGGGAAACAGAGGCGGGGAATCAGATATGGGGAATCAGAGGTGGGGAATCAGAGGTTGGCAATCAGAGGCAGGGAATCAGAGGCGGGGAATCAGAGGCAGGGAATCAGATGTGCAGAATCAGAGATGGGGAATCAGAGGCAGGGAATCAGCGGCGGGGAAAATCAGAGGCCGGGAATCAGAGGCCAGGAATGAGAGGCCGGGAATCAGAGGGCAGGAATCAGAGTCCGGGAATCAGAGGTGGGGAATCAGAGGCCGGGAATTAGAGATGGGGAATAAGAGGTGGGGAATCAGCGGTGGTGAATCAGACGCGGGGATTCAGAAGTTGTAATTCAGAGATGTGGAATCAGAGGCGGGGAATCAGAGGCGCGGAAACAGAGGTGGGGAATCAGATATGGGGAATCAGTGGCGGGGAATCAGAGCTCAGGAATCAGAGTCGGGGAATCAGAGATGGCGAATCAGAGGCGGGGAATCAGAGATAGGGAATCAGAGGTGGGGAATCAGAGGCGGGGAAACAGAGGCGGGGAGTCAGATATGGGGAATCAGAGGCGGGGAATCAGAGGCGGGGAAACAGAGGCGGTGAATCAGATATGGGGAATCAGAGGTGGCGAATCAGAGGTAGAGAATCAGAGATGGGGAAGCAGAGGTGGGGAATCAGATGTGATGAATTAGAGATGGGGAATCAGAGGCGGGGTATCAGAGGCGGCCAATCAGAGGCGGGGAAACAGAGGCTGGGAATCAGATATGGGGAATCAGAGGTGGGGAATCAGGGGCGGGGAATCAGTGGCAGGGAATCAGAGGCCGGGAATCAAAGGCGGGGAATCAGAGCTGGGGAATCAGAGGCGGGGAATCAGAGCTGGGGAATCAGAGGCGGGGAATCAGACGCAGGGAATCAGAGGCGGGGAATCATGGCTGGCGAATTAGAGGAGGGGAATCAGAGTTGGGGAATCAGAGGCGGGGCATCAGATATGGGGAAACAGAGGCGGGGAATCAGAGGCGGGGAAACAGAGGCGGGGAATCAGATATGCGGATTCAGAGGTGGGGAATCAGAGGTTGGGAATCAGAGGCAGGGAATCAGAGGCGGGGAATCAGAGGCAGGGAATCAGATGCGGGGAATCAGAGGCGGGGAATCAGAGCTGGGGAATCAGAGGCGGGGAATCAGAGTTGGGGAATCAGAGGCATGGAATTAGATATGGGGAAACAAAGGCGGGGAATCAGAGGCGGGGAAACAGAGGCGGGGAATCAGATATGGGGAATCAGAGGTGGGGAATCAGAGGCAGGGAATCAGATGTGTGGAATCAGAGATGGGGAATCAGAGGCGGGGAATGAGATATGGGGAATCAGAGGCGGGGATACAGAGGCGGGGAAACAGAGGCAGGGAAACAGAGGCGGGGAATCAGATATGGGGAATCAGAGGTGGGGAATTAGAGGTTGCGAATCAGAGGCAGGGAATCAGAGGCGGGGAATCAGAGGCGGGGAATCAGAGGCAGGGAATGGGATGTGCGGAATTAGAGATGGGGAATCAGAGGTGGGGAATCAGAGATGGTGAATCAGAGAAGGGGAATCAAAGGCGGGGAATCAGAGGCAGGGAATCTGACGCAGGGAATCAGAGGCGGGGAATCATAGCTGGCGAATTAAAGGAGGGGAATCAGAGTTGGGGAATCAGAGGCGGGGAATCAGATATGGGGAAACAGAGGCGGGGAATCAGAGGCGGGGAAACAGAGGCGGGGAATCAGATATGGGGATTCTGAGTTGGGGAATCAGATGTTGGGAGTCAGAGGCAGGGAATCAGAGGCGGGGAATCAGAGGCAGGGAATCAGATGCAGGGAATCACAGGCGGGGAAACAGAGCTGGGGAATCACAGGCGGGGAATCAGAGTTGGGGAATCAGAGTCGTGGAATTAGATATGGGGAAACAGAGGCGGGGAATCAGAGGCGGGTAAACAGAGGCGGGGAATCAGATATGGGGAATCAGAGGTGGGGAATCAGAGGCAGGGAATCAGATGTGCAGAATCAGAGATGGCGAATCAGAGGCGGGGAATGAGATATGGGGAATCAGAGGCGGGGAATCAGAGGCAGGGAATCAGATATGGGGAATCAGAGGCGGGGAAACAGAGGCGGTGAATCAGATATTGGGAATCAGAGGTGGCGATCAGAAGCAGAGAATCAGAGATGGGGAAGCAGATGTGGGGAATCAGATGTGATGAATTAGAAATGGGGAATCAGGGGCGGGGTATCAGAGGTGCCAATCAGAGGCGGGGAAACAGAGGAGGGGAATAAGATATGGGGAAACAGAGGCGGGGAATCAGAGGCAGGGAAACAGAGGCGGAGAATCAGATATGGGGAATCAGAGGTGGGGAATTGGAGGTTGCGAATCAGAGGCAGGGAATCAGAGGCGGGGAATCAGAGGCGGGGAATCAGAGGCAGGGAATCGGATGTGCGGAATCAGAGATGGGGAATCAGAGGTGGGGAATCAGAGGTGGTGAATCAGAGATGGGGAATCAGAGGCGGGGATCAGAGGCAGGGAATCAGAAACGGGGAATCAGAGGCGGGGAATCATTGCTGGCGATTCAGAGGAGGGGAATCAGAGGTGGGGAATCAGAGGCGGGGAATCAGATATGGGGAATCAGAGGTGGGGAATCAGAGGCGGTGAAACAGAGGCCGGGAATCAGATATGTTGTATCAGAGGTGGGGAATCAGAGGCGGAAAATCAGAGCTGGGGAATCAGAGGCGGGGAATCAGAGTTGGGGAATCAGAGTCTGGGAATCAGAGATGGGGAATCAGAGGCGGGGAATCAAATATGGGGAATCAGAGGCGGGGAATCAGAGGCGGGGAATCAGAGGCGGTGAATCAGATATGGGGAATCAGAGGTGGCGAATCAGAGGTAGAGAATCAGAGATGTGGAAGCAGAGGTGGGGAATCAGATGTGATGAATTAGAGATGGGGAATCAGAGGCGGGGTATCAGAGGCGGCCAATCAGAGGCGGGGAAACAGAGGCGGGGAATCAGATATGGGGAATCAGAGGTGGGGAATCAGGGGCAGGGAATCAGTGGCAGGGAATCAGAGGCCGGGAATCAGAGGCGGGGAATCAGAGGTGGGGAATCAGAGGCGGGGCATCAGAGTTGGGGAATCAGAGGAGGGGAATCAGATATGGGGAAACAGAGGCCGGGAAACAGAGGCAGGGAAACAGAGGCGGGGAATCAGATATGGGGAATCAGAGGTGGGGAATTAGTGGTTGCGAATCTGAGGCAGGGAATCAGAGGCGGGGAATCAGAGGCGGGGAATCAGAGGCGGGGAATCAGATATGGGGAATCAGAGGTGGGGAATCAGAGGCAGGGAATCAGATGTGCAGAATCAGAGATGGGGAATCAGAGGCGGGGAATGAGATATGGGGAATCAGAGGTGGGGAATCAGAGGCGGGGATACAGAGGCGGGGAATCTGATATGGGGAATCAGAGGTGGTGAATCAAAGGCGGTGAATCAGAGATGGAGAATCAGACGCGGGGAATCAGAGGCAGGGAATAAAACACGGGGAATCAGAGGCGGGGAATCAGAGCTGGGGAATCAGAGGCGGGGAATCAGAGTTGGGGAAGCAGAGGCTGGGAATCAGAGGCGGGGAAACAGAGGCGGGGAATCAGAGGCAGGGAAACAGCGGCGGGGAATCAGATATGGGGAATCAGAGGTGGGGAATCAGAGCTGGGGAATCAGAGGCGGGGAATCATAGTTGGGGAATCAGAGGCGGGGAATCAGATATAGGGAAACAGAGGCGGGGAATCAGAGGCGGGGAAACAGAGGCGGGGAATCAGATATGGGGAATCAGAGGTGGGGAATCAGAGGTTGGCAATCAGAGGCAGGGAATCAGAGGCGGGGAATCAGAGGCAGGGAATCAGAGGCAGGAAATCAGATATGGGGAATCAGAGGCGGGGAATCAGAGGCGGGGAAACAGAGGCGGTGAATCAGATATTGGGAATCAGAGGTGGCGAATCAGAGGTAGAGAATCAGAGATGGGGAAGCAGAGGTGGGGAATCAGATGTGATGAATTAAAGATGGGGAATCAGAGGCGGGGTATCAGAGGTGCCAATCAGAGGCGGGGAAAAAGAGGCGGGGAATCAGATATGGTGAAACAGAGGCGGGGAATCAGAGGCAGGGAAACAGAGGCGGGGAATCAGATATGGGGAATCAGAGGTGGGGAATTAGAGGTTGCGAATCAGAGGCAGGGAATCAGAGGCGGGGAATGAGAGGCGGGGAATCAGATGCAGGGAATCGGAGGTGCGGAATCAGAGATGAGGAATCAGAGGTGGGGAATCAGAGGTGGTGAATCAGAGATGGGGAATCAGAGGCGGGGAATCAGAGGCAGGGAATCAGAGGCGTGGAATTAGATATGGGGAAACAGAGGCGGGGAATCAGAGGTGGGGAAACAGAGGCGGGGAATCAGATATGGGGAATCAGAGGTGGGGATTCAGAGGCAGGGAATCAGATGTGCAGAATCAGAGATGGGGAATCAGAGGCGGGGAATGAGATATGGGGAATCAGAGGCGGCGAACCAGAGGCGGGGATACAGAGGCGGGGATTCTGATATGGGGAATCGGAGGTGGCAAATCAAAGGCGGTGAATCAGAGATGGAGAATCAGACGCGGGGAATCAGAGGCAGGGAATAAAACACGGGGAATCAGAGGCGGGGAATCAGAGGCGGGGAATCAGAGCTGGGGAATCAGAGGCGGGGAATCAGAGTTGGGGAAGCAGAGGCTGGGAATCAGAGGCGGGGAAACAGAGGCGGGGAATCAGACGCAGGGAAACAGAGGCGGGGAATCAGATATGGGGAATCAGAGGTGGGGAATCAGAGCTGGGGAATCAGAGGCGGGGAATCATAGTTGGGGAATCAGAGGCGGGGAATCAGATATAGGGAAACAGAGGCGGGGAATCAGAGGCGGGGAAACAGAGGCGGGGAATCAGATATGGGGAATCAGAGGTGGGGAATCAGAGGTGGGGAATTAGTGGTTGCGAATCTGAGGCAGGGAATCAGAGGCGGGGAATCAAAGGCGGGGAATCAGAGGCAGGGAATCGGATGTGCGGAATCAGAGATGGGGAATCAGAGGTGGGGAATCAGAGGTGGTGAATCAGAGAAGGGGAATCAGAGGCGGGGAATCAGAGGCAGGGAATCAGATATGGGGAAACAGAGGCGGAGAATCAGAGGCGGGGAAACAGAGACGGGGAATCAGATATGGGGATTCAGAGGTGGGAAATCAGAGGTTGGGAATCAGAGGCGGGGAATCAGAGTTGGGGAATCAGAGGTGGGGAATCAGATATGGGGAAACAGAGGCGGGGAATCAGAGGCAGGGAAACAGAGGCGGGGAATCAGATATGGGGAATCAGAGGTGGGGAAACAGAGGTTGGCAATCAGAGGCAGGGAATCAGAGGCGGGGAATCAGAGGCAGGGAATCAGATGTGCAGAATCAGAGATGGGGAATCAGACGCGGGGATTCAGAGGTTGTAATTCAGAGATGGGGAATCAGAGGCGGGGAATCAGAGGCGCGGAAACAGAGGTGGGGAATCAGATATGGGGAATCAGAGGTGGGGAATAAGAGGCCAGGAATCAGAAGGCATGAATCAGAGGCCGGGAATCAGAGGTGGGGAATCAGAGGCCGGGAATCAGAGATGGGGAATCAGAGGTGGTGAATCAGAGATGGGGAATCAGAGGAAGGGACTCAGAGGCGGGGAATCAGATGCGGGGAATCAGTGACGGGGAATCAGAGCTCAGGAATCAGAGTCGGGGAATCAGAGATGGCGAATCAGAGGCGGGGAATCAGAGATAGGGAATCAGAGGTGGGGAATCAGAGGCGGGGAAACAGAGGCGGGGAGTCAGATATGGGGAATCAGAGGCGGGGAATCAGAGGCGGGGAAACAGAGGCGGTGAATCAGATATGGGGAATCAGAGGTGTCGAATCAGAGGTAGAGAATCAGAGATGGGGAAGCAGAGGTGGGGAATCAGATGTGATGAATTAGAGATGGGGAATCAGAGGCGGGGTATCAGAGGCGGCCAATCAGAGGCGGGGAAACAGAGGCTGGGAATCAGATATGGGGAATCAGAGGTGGGGAATCAGGGGCGGGGAATCAGTGGCAGGGAATCAGAGGCCGGGAATCAAAGGCGGGGAATCAGAGCTGGGGAATCAGAGGCGGGGAATCAGAGTTGGGGAATCAGAGGAGGGGTATCAGATATGGGGAAACAGAGGCCGGGAATCAGAGGCAGGGAAACAGAGGCGGGGAATCAGATATGGGGAATCAGAGGTGGGGAATTAGAGGTTGCGAATCAGAGGCAGGGAATCAGAGGCGGGGAATCAGAGGCGGGGAATCAGAGGCAGGGAATCGGATGTGCGGAATCAGAGATGGGGAATAAGAGTTGGGGATTCAGAGGTGGTGAATCAGAGAAGGGGAATCAGAGGCGGGGAATCAGAGGCAGTGAATCAGACGCAGGGAATCAGAGGCGGGGAATCATAGCTGGCGAATTAGAGGAGGGGAATCACAGTTGGGGAATCAGAGGCGGGGAATCAGATATGGGGAAACAGAGGCGGGGATTCAGAGGCGGGGAAACAGAGGCGGGGAATCAGATATGGGGATTCAGAGGTGGGGATTCAGAGGTTGGGAATCAGAGGCAGGGAATCAGAGGCGGGGAATCAGAGGCAGGGAATCAGATGCGGGGAATCAGAGGCGGGGAAACAGAGCTGGGGAATCAGAGGCGGGGAATCAGAGTTGGGGAATCAGAGGCGTGGAATTAGATATGGGGAAACAGAGGCGGGGAATCAGAGGCGGGGAAACAGAGGCGGGTAATCAGATATGGGGAATCAGAGGTGGGGATTCAGAGGCAGGGAATCAGATGTGCAGAATCAGAGATGGGGAATCAGAGGTGGGGAATGAGATATGGGGAATCAGAGGCGGGGAATCAGAGGCGGGGAATCATAGCTGGCGAATCAGAGGCGGGGAATCAGAGTTGGGGAATCAGAGTCTGGGAATCAGAGATGGGGAATCAGAGGCGGGGCATCAAATATGGGGAATCAGAGGCGGGGAATCAGAGGCGGGGAAACAGAGGTGGTGAATCAGATATGGGGAATCAGAGGTGGCGAATCAGAGGTTGAGAATCAGAGATGGGGAAGCAGAGGTGGGGAATCAGATGTGATGAATTAGAGATGGGGAATCAGAGGCGGGGTATCAGAGGCGGCCAATCAGAGGCGGGGAAACAGAGGCGGGGAATCAGATATGGGGAATCAGAGGTGGGGAATCAGGGGCGGGGAATGAGTGGCAGGGATTCAGAGGCCGGGAATCAGAGGCGGGGAATCAGAGCTGGGGAATCAGAGGCGGGGAATCAGAGTTGGGGAATCAGAGGAGGGGAATCAGATATGGGGAAACAGAGGCCGGGAATCAGAGGCAGGGAAACAGAGGCGGGGAATCAGATATGGGGAATCAGAGTTGGGGAATTAGTGGTTGCGAATCAGAGGCAGGGAATCAGAGGCGGGGAATCAGAGGCGGGGAATCAGAGGCAGGGAATCGGATGTGCGGAATCAGAGATGGGGAATCAGAGGTGGGGAATCAGAGGTGTTGAATCAGAGAAGGGGAATCAGAGGCGGGGAATCAGAGGCAGGGAATCAGACGCAGGGAATCAGAGGCGGGGAATCATGGCTGGCGAATTAGAAGAGAGGAATCAGAGTTGGGGAATCAGAGGCGGGGAATCAGATATGCGGATTCAGAGGTGGGGAATCAGAGGTTGGGAATCAGAGGCAGGGAATCAGAGGCGGGGAATCAGAGGCAGGGAATCAGATGCGGGGAATCAGAGGCGGGGAATCAGAGCTGGTGAATCAGAGGCGGGGAATCAGAGTTGGGGAATCAGAGGCATGGAATTAGATATGGGGAAACAGAGGCGGGGAATCAGAGGCGGGGAAACAGAGGCGGGGAATCAGATATGGGGAATCAGAGGTGGGGAATCAGAGGCAGGGAATCAGATGTGTGGAATCAGAGATGGGGAATCAGAGGCGGGGAATGAGATATGGGGAATCAGAGGCGGGGTATCAGAGGCGGGGATACAGAGGCGGGGAAACAGAGGCGGAGAATCAGAGGCGGGGAATCAGAGTTGGGGAATCAGAGGAGGGGAATCAGATATGGGGAAACAGAGGCCGGGAATCAGAGGCAGGGAAACAGAGGCGGGGAATCAGATATGGGGAATCAGAGGTGGGGAATTAGAGGTTGCGAATCAGAGGCAGGGAATCAGAGGCGGGGAATCAGAGGCGGGGAATCAGAGGCAGGGAATCGGATGTGCGGAATCAGAGATGGGGAATCAGAGGTGGGGAATCAGAGATGGTGAATCAGAGAAGGGGAATCAAAGGCGGGGAATCAGAGGCAGGGAAACTGACGCAGGGAATCAGAGGCGGGGAATCATAGCTGGCGAATTAAAGGAGGGGAATCAGAGTTGGGGAATCAGAGGCGAGGAATCAGATATGGGGAAACAGAGGCGGGGAATCAGAGGTTGGGAATCAGAGGCAGGGAATCAGAGGCGGGGAATCAGAGGCAGGGAATCCGATGCAGGGAATCACAGGCGGGGAAACAGAGCTGGGGAATCAGAGGCGGGGAATCAGAGTTGGGGAATCAGAGGCGTGGAATTAGATATGGGGAAACAGAGGCGGGGAATCAGAGGCGGGTAAACAGAGGCGGGGAATCAGATATGGGGAATCAGAGGTGGGGAATCAGAGGCAGGGAATCAGATGTGCAGAATCAGAGATGGGGAATCAGAGGCGGGGAATGAGATATGGGGAATCAGAGGCGGGGAATCAGAGGCAGGGATACAGAGGCGGGGATTCTGATATGGGGAATCAGAGGTGGCGAATCAAAGGCGGTGAATCAGAGATGGAGAATCAGACGCGGGGAATCAGAGGCAGGGAATAAAACACGGGGAATCAGAGGCGGGGAATCAGAGCTGGGGAATCAGAGGCGGGGAATCAGAGTTGGGGAAGCAGAGGCTGGGAATCAGAGGTGGGGAAACAGAGGCGGGGAATCAGAGGCAGGGAAACAGAGGCGGTGAATCAGATATGGGGAATCAGAGGTGGGGAATCAGAACTGGGGAATCAGAGGCGGGGAATCATAGTTGGGGAATCAGAGGCGTGGAATCAGATATAGGGAAACAGAGGCGGGGAATCAGAGGCGGGGAAACAGAGGCGGGGAATCAGATATGGGGAATCAGAGGTGGGGAATCAGAGGTTGGCAATCAGAGGCAGGGAATCAGAGGCGGGGAATCAGAGGCAGGGAATCAGATGTGCGGAATCAGAGATGGGGAATCAGAGGCAGGGAATCAGAGGCAGGGAATCAGATATGGGGAATCAGAGGCGGGGAAACAGAGGCGGTGAATCAGATATTGGGAATCAGAGGTGGCGATCAGAAGCAGAGAATCAGAGATGGGGAAGCAGAGGTGGGGAATCAGATGTGATGAATTAGAAATGGGGAATCAGGGGCGGGGTATCAGAGGTGCCAATCAGAGGCGGGGAAACAGAGGAGGGGAATAAGATATGGGGAAACAGAGGCGGGGAATCAGAGGCAGGGAAACAGAGGCGGAGAATCAGATATGGGGAATCAGAGGTGGGGAATTGGAGGTTGCGAATCAGAGGCAGGGAATCAGAGGCGGGGAATCAGAGGCGGGGAATCAGAGGCAGGGAATCGGATGTGCGGAATCAGAGATGGGGAATCAGAGGTGGGGAATCAGAGGTGGTGAATCAGAGATGGTGAATCAGAGGCGGGTATCAGAGGCAGGGAATCAGAAACGGGGAATCAGAGGCGGGGAATCATTGCTGGCGATTCAGAGGAGGGGAATCAGAGGTGGGGAATCAGAGGCGGGGAATCAGATATGGGGAATCAGAGGTGGGGAATCAGAGGCGGTGAAACAGAGGCCGGGAATCAGATATGTTGTATCAGAGGTGGGGAATCAGAGGCGGAAAATCAGAGCTGGGGAATCAGAGGCGGGGAATCAGAGTTGGGGAATCAGAGTCTGGGAATCAGAGATGGGGAATCAGAGGCGGGGAATCAAATATGGGGAATCAGAGGCGGGGAATCAGAGGCGGGGAATCAGAGGCGGTGAATCAGATATGGGGAATCAGAGGTGGCGAATCAGAGGTAGAGAATCAGAGATGTGGAAGCAGAGGTGGGGAATCAGATGTGATGAATTAGAGATGGGGAATCAGAGGCGGGGTATCAGAGGCGGCCAATCAGAGGCGGGGAAACAGAGGCGGGGAATCAGATATGGGGAATCAGAGGTGGGGAATCAGGGGCAGGGAATCAGTGGCAGGGAAACAGAGGCCGGGAATCAGAGGCGGGGAATCAGAGGTGGGGAATCAGAGGCGGGGCATCAGAGTTGGGGAATCAGAGGAGGGGAATCAGATATGGGGAAACAGAGGCCGGGAAACAGAGGCAGGGAAACAGAGGCGGGGAATCAGATATGGGGAATCAGAGGTGGGGAATTAGTGGTTGCGAATCTGAGGCAGGGAATCAGAGGCGGGGAATCAGAGGCGGGGAATCAGAGGCAGGGAATCGGATGTGCGGAATCAGAGATGGGGAATCAGAGGTGGGGAATCAGAGGTGGTGAATCAGAGAAGGGGAATCAGAGGCGGGGAATCAGAGGCAGGGAATCAGATATGGGGAAACAGAGGCGGAGAATCAGAGGCGGGGAAACAGAGACGGGGAATCAGATATGGGGATTCAGAGGTGGGGAATCAGAGCTGGGGAATCAGAGGCGGGGAATCAGAGTTGGGGAATCAGAGGCATGGAATTAGATATGGGGAAACAGAGGCGGGGAATCAGAGGCGGGGAAACAGAGGCGGGGAATCAGAGATGGGGAATCAGAGGTGGGGAATCAGAGGTGGTGAATCAGAGAAGGGGAATCAGAGGCGGGGAATCAGAGGCAGGGAATCAGATATGGGGAAACAGAGGCAGGGAATCAGAGGCGGGGAATCAGAGGCAGGGAATCAGATGCGGGGAATCAGAGGCGGGGAATCAGAGCTGGGGAATCAGAGGCGGGGAATCAGAGTTGGGGAATCAGAGGCATGGAATTAGATATGGGGAAACAGAGGCGGGGAATCAGAGGCGGGGAAACAGAGGCGGGGAATCAGATATGGGGAATCAGAGGTGGGGAATCAGAGGCAGGGAATGAGATATGGGGAATCAGAGGCGGGGTATCAGAGGCGGGGATACAGAGGCGGGGAAACAGAGGCGGAGAATCAGAGGCGGGGAATCAGAGTTGGGGAATCAGAGGAGGGGAATCAGATATGGGGAAACAGAGGCCGGGAATCAGAGGCAGGGAAACAGAGGCGGGGAATCAGATATGGGGAATCAGAGGTGGGGAATTAGAGGTTGCGAATCAGAGGCAGGGAATCAGAGGCGGGGAATCAGAGGCGGGGAATCAGAGGCAGGGAATCGGATGTGCGGAATCAGAGATGGGGAATCAGAGGTGGGGAATCAGAGATGGTGAATCAGAGAAGGGGAATCAAAGGCGGGGAATCAGAGGCAGGGAAACTGACGCAGGGAATCAGAGGCGGGGAATCATAGCTGGCGAATTAAAGGAGGGGAATCAGAGTTGGGGAATCAGAGGCGAGGAATCAGATATGGGGAAACAGAGGCGGGGAATCAGAGGTTGGGAATCAGAGGCAGGGAATCAGAGGCGGGGAATCAGAGGCAGGGAATCAGATGCAGGGAATCACAGGCGGGGAAACAGAGCTGGGGAATCAGAGGCGGGGAATCAGAGTTGGGGAATCAGAGGCGTGGAATTAGATATGGGGAAACAGAGGCGGGGAATCAGAGGCGGGTAAACAGAGGCGGGGAATCAGATATGGGGAATCAGAGGTGGGGAATCAGAGGCAGGGAATCAGATGTGCAGAATCAGAGATGGGGAATCAGAGGCGGGGAATGAGATATGGGGAATCAGAGGCGGGGAATCAGAGGCAGGGATACAGAGGCGGGGATTCTGATATGGGGAATCAGAGGTGGCGAATCAAAGGCGGTGAATCAGAGATGGAGAATCAGACGCGGGGAATCAGAGGCAGGGAATAAAACACGGGGAATCAGAGGCGGGGAATCAGAGCTGGGGAATCAGAGGCGGGGAATCAGAGTTGGGGAAGCAGAGGCTGGGAATCAGAGGTGGGGAAACAGAGGCGGGGAGTCAGAGGCAGGGAAACAGAGGCGGTGAATCAGATATGGGGAATCAGAGGTGGGGAATCAGAACTGGGGAATCAGAGGCGGGGAATCATAGCTGGGGAATCAGAGGCGTGGAATCAGATATAGGGAAACAGAGGCGGGGAATCAGAGGCGGGAAAACAGAGGCGGGGAATCAGATATGGGGAATCAGAGGTGGGGAATCAGAGGTTGGCAATCAGAGGCAGGGAATCAGAGGCGGGGAATCAGAGGCAGGGAATCAGATGTGCAGAATCAGAGATGGGGAATCAGAGGCAGGGAATCAGAGGCAGGGAATCAGATATGGGGAATCAGAGGCGGGGAAACAGAGGCGGTGAATCAGATATTGGGAATCAGAGGTGGCGATCAGAAGCAGAAAATCAGAGATGGGGAAGCAGAGGTGGGGAATCAGATGTGATGAATTAGAAATGGGGAATCAGGGGCGGGGTATCAGAGGTGCCAATCAGAGGCGGGGAAACAGAGGAGGGGAATAAGATATGGGGAAACAGAGGCGGGGAATCAGAGGCAGGGAAACAGAGGCGGAGAATCAGATATGGGTAATCAGAGGTGGGGAATTGGAGGTTGCGAATCAGAGGCAGGGAATCAGAGGCGGGGAATCAGAGGCGGGGAATCAGAGGCAGGGAATCGGATGTGCGGAATCAGAGATGGGGAATCAGAGGTGGGGAATCAGAGGTGGTGAATCAGAGATGGGGAATCAGAGGCGGGGATCAGAGGCAGGGAATCAGAAACGGGGAATCAGAGGCGGGGAATCATTGCTGGCGATTCAGAGGAGGGGAATCAGAGGTGGGGAATCAGAGGCGGGGAATCAGATATGGGGAATCAGAGGTGGGGAATCAGAGGCGGTGAAACAGAGGCCGGGAATCAGATATGTTGTATCAGAGGTGGGGAATCAGAGGCGGAAAATCAGAGATGGGGAATCAGAGGCGGGGAATCAGAGTTGGGGAACCAGAGTCTGGGAATCAGAGATGGGGAATCAGTGCGTTGGAATCAAATATGGGGAATCAGAGGCGGGGAATCAGAGGCGGGGAATCAGAGGCGGTGAATCAGATATGGGGAATCAGAGGTGGCGAATCAGAGGTAGAGAATCAGAGATGTGGAAGCAGAGGTGGGGAATCAGATGTGATGAATTAGAGATGGGGAATCAGAGGCGGGGTATCAGAGGCGGCCAATCAGAGGCGAGGAAACAGAGGCGGGGAATCAGATATGGGGAATCAGAGGTGGGGAATCAGGGGCAGGGAATCAGTGGCAGGGAATCAGAGGCCGGGAATCAGAGGCGGGGAATCAGAGGTGGGGAATCAGAGGCGGGGCATCAGAGTTGGGGAATCAGAGGAGGGGAATCAGATATGGGGAAACAGAGGCCGGGAAACAGAGGCGGGGAAACAGAGGCGGGGAATCAGATATGGGGAATCAGAGGTGGGGAATTAGTGGTTGCGAATCTGAGGCAGGGAATCAGAGGCGGGGAATCAGAGGCGGGGAATCAGAGGCAGGGAATCGGATGTGCGGAATCAGAGATGGGGAATCAGAGGTGGGGAATCAGAGGTGGTGAATCAGAGAAGGGGAATCAGAGGCGGGGAATCAGAGGCAGGGAATCAGATATGGGGAAACAGAGGCGGAGAATCAGAGGCGGGGAAACAGAGACGGGGAATCAGATATGGGGATTCAGAGGTGGGGAATCAGAGGTTGGGAATCAGAGGCGGGGAATCAGAGTTGGGGAATCAGAGGTGGGGAATCAGATATGGGGAAACAGAGGCGGGTAATCAGAGGCGGGGAAACAGAGGCGGGGAATCAGATATGGGGAATCAGAGGTGGGGAATCAGAGGTTGGCAATCAGAGGCAGGGAATCAGAGGCGGGGAATCAGAGGCAGGGAATCAGATGTGCAGAATCAGAGATGGGGAATCAGAGGCAGGGAATCAGCGGCGGGGAAAATCAGAGGCCGGGAATCAGAGGCCAGGAATGAGAGGCCGGGAATCAGAGGGCAGGAATCAGAGTCCGGGAATCAGAGGTGGGGAATCAGAGGCCGGGAATTAGAGATGGGGAATAAGAGGTGGGGAATCAGCGGTGGTGAATCAGACGCGGGGATTCAGAAGTTGTAATTCAGAGATGTGGAATCAGAGGCGGGGAATCAGAGGCGCGGAAACAGAGGTGGGGAATCAGATATGGGGAATCAGTGGCGGGGAATCAGAGCTCAGGAATCAGAGTCGGGGAATCAGAGATGGCGAATCAGAGGCGGGGAATCAGAGATAGGGAATCAGAGGTGGGGAATCAGAGGCGGGGAAACAGAGGCGGGGAGTCAGATACTGGGAATCAGAGGCGGGGAATCAGAGGCGGGGATACAGAGGCGTTGAATCAGATATGGGGAATCAGAGGTGGCGAATCAGAGGTAGAGAATCAGAGATGGGGAAGCAGAGGTGGGGAATCAGATGTGATGAATTAGAGATGGGGAATCAGAGGCGGTGTATCAGAGGTGCCAATCAGAGGCGGCGAAACATAGGCGGGGAATCAGATATGGGGAATCAGAGTTGGGGATTCAGAGGTGGTGAATCAGAGAAGGGGAATCAGAGGCGGGGAATCAGAGGCAGGGAATCAGACGCAGGGAATCAGAGGCGGGGAATCATAGCTGTCGAATTAGAGGAGGGGAATCAGAGTTGGGGAATCAGAGGCGGGGAATCAGATTTGGGGAAACAGAGGCGGGGATTCAGAGGCAGGGAAACAGAGGCGGGGAATCAGATATGGGGATTCAGAGGTGGGGATTCAGAGGTTGGGAATCAGAGGCAGGGAATCAGAGGCGGAGAATCAGAGGCAGGGAATCAGATGCGGGGAATCAGAGGCGGGGAAACAGAGCTGGGGAATCAGAGGCGGGGAATCAGAGTTGGGGAATCAGAGGAGGGGAATCAGATATGGGGAAACAGAGGCCGGGAATCATAGGCAGGGAAACAGAGGCGGGGAATCAGATATGGGGAATCAGAGGTGGGGAATTAGAGGTTGCGAATCAGAGGCAGGGAATCAGAGGCGGGGAATCAGAGTCGGGGAATCAGAGGCAGGGAATCGGATGTGCGGAATCAGAGATGGGGAATCAGAGTTGGGGATTCAGAGGTGGTGAATCAGAGAAGGGGAATCAGAGGCGGGGAATCAGAGGCAGGGAATCAGACGCAGGGAATCAGAGGCGGGGAATCATAGCTGGCGAATTAGAGGAGGGGAATCAGAGTTGGGGAATCAGAGGCGGGGAATCAGATATGGGGAAACAGAGGCGGGGATTCAGAGGCGGGGAAACAGAGGCGGGGAATCAGATATGGGGATTCAGAGGTGGGGATACAGAGGTTGGCAATCAGAGGCAGGGAATCAGAGGCGGGGAATCAGAGGCAGGGAATCAGATGCGGGGAATCAGAGGTGGGGAAACAGAGCTGGGGAATCAGAGGCGAGGAATCAGAGTTGGGGAATCAGAGGCGTGGAATCAGAGGCGGGGAAACAGAGGCGGGTAATCAGATATGGGGAATCAGAGGTGGGGATTCAGAGGCAGGGAGTCAGATGTGCAGAATCAGAGATGGGGAATCAGAGGCGGGGAATGAGATATGGGGAATCAGAGGCGGGGAATCAGAGGCGGGGATACAGAGGCAGGGAATCGGATGTGCGGAATCAGAGATGGGGAATCAGAAGTGGGGAATCAGAGGTGGTGAATCAGAGAAGGGGAATCAGAGGCGGGGAATCAGAGGCAGGGAATCAGATATGGGGAAACAGAGGCGGAGAATCAGAGGTGGGGAAACAGAGACGGGGAATCAGATATGGGGACTCAGAGGTGGGGAATCAGTGGTTGGGAATCAGAGGCGGGGAATCAGAGTTGGGGAATCAGAGGTGGGGAATCAGATATGGGGAAACAGAGGCGGGGAATCAGAGGCGGGGAAACAGAGGCGGGGAATCAGATATGGGGAATCAGAGGTGGGGAATCAGAGGTTGGCAATCAGAGGCAGGGAATCAGAGGCGGGGAATCAGAGGCAGGGAATCAGATGTGCAGAATCAGAGATGGGGAATCAGAGGCGGGGAATCAGAGGCGCGGAAACAGAGGTGGGGAATCAGATATGGGGAATCAGAGGTGGGGAATAAGAGGCCAGGAATCAGAAGGCATGAATCAGAGGCCGGGAATCAGAGGTGGGGAATCAGAGGCCGGGAATCAGAGATGGGGAATCAGAGGTGGTGAATCAGAGATGGGGAATCAGAGGAAGGGACTCAGAGGCGGGGAATCAGATGCGGGGAATCAGTGGCGGGGAATCAGAGCTCAGGAATCAGAGTCGGGGAATCAGAGATGGCGAATCAGAGGCGGGGAATCAGAGATAGGGAATCAGAGGTGGGGATTCAGAGGCGGGGAAACAGAGGCGGGGAGTCAGATACTGGGAATCAGAGGCGGGGAATCAGAGGCGGGGATACAGAGGCGTTGAATCAGATATGGGGAATCAGAGGTGGCGAATCAGAGGTAGAGAATCAGAGATGGGGAAGCAGAGGTGGGGAATAAGATGTGATGAATTAGAGATGGGGAATCAGAGGCGGTGTATCAGAGGTGCCAATCAGAGGCGGCAAAACATAGGCGGGGAATCAGATATGGGGAAACAGAGGCGGGGAATCAGAGGTGGTGAATCAGAGATGGGGAATCAGAGGCGGGGAATCAGAGGCAGGGAATCAGAGGTGGTGAATCAGAGATGGGGAATCAGAGGCGGGGAATCAGAGGCAGGGAATCAGACACGGGGAATCAGAGGCGGGGAATCATAGCTGGCGAATCAGAGGCAGGGAATCAGATATGGGGAAACAGAGGCGGAGAATCAGAGGCGGGGAAACAGAGACGGAGAATCAGATATGGTGATTCAGAGGTGGGGAATCAGAGGTTGGGAATCAGAGGCGGGGAATCAGAGTTGGGGAATCAGAGGTGGGGAATCAGATATGGGGAAACAGAGGCGGGTAATCAGAGGCGGGGAAACAGAGGCGGGGAATCAGATATGGGGAATCAGAGGTGGGGAATCAGAGGTTGGCAATCAGAGGCAGGGAATCAGAGATGGGGAAGCAGAGGTGGGGAATCAGATGTGATGAATTAGAGATGGGGAATCAGAGGCGGTGTATCAGAGGTGCCAATCAGAGGCGGCGAAACATAGGCGGGGAATCAGATATGGGGAATCAGAGGTAGAGAATCAGAGATGGGGAATCAGAGTTGGGGATTCAGAGGTGGTGAATCAGAGAAGGGGAATCAGAGGCGGGGAATCAGAGGCAGGGAATCAGACGCAGGGAATCAGAGGCGGGGAATCATAGCTGGCGAATTAGAGGAGGGGAATCAGAGTTGGGGAATCAGAGGCGGGGAATCAGATATGGGGAAACAGAGGCGGGGATTCAGAGGCGGGGAAACAGAGGCGGGGAATCAGATATGGGGATTCAGAGGTGGGGATTCAGAGGTTGGGAATCAGAGGCAGGGAATCAGAGGCGGGGAATCAGAGGCAGGGAATCAGATGCGGGGAATCAGAGGCGGGGAAACAGAGCTGGGGAATCAGAGGCGGGGAATCAGAGTTGGGGAATCAGAGGCGTGGAATTAGATATGGGGAAACAGAGGCGGGGAATCAGAGGCGGGGAAACAGAGGCGGGGAATCAGATATGGGGAATCAGAGGTGGGGATTCAGAGGCAGGGAATCAGATGTGCAGAATCAGAGATGGGGAATCAGAGGCGGGGAATGAGATATGGGGAATCAGAGGCGGGGAATCAGAGGCGGGGATACAGAGGCGGGGAATCTGATATGGGGAATCAGAGGTGGCAAATCAAAGGCGGTGAATCAGAGATGGAGAATCAGACGCGGGGAATCAGAGGCAGGGAATAAAACACGGGGAATCAGAGGCGGGGAATCATAGCTGGGGAATCAGAGGCGGGGAATCAGAGTTGGGGAAGCAGAGGCTGGGAATCAGAGGCGGGGAAACAGAGGCGGGGAATCAGAGGCAGGGAAACAGAGGCAGGGAATCAGATATGGGGAATCAGAGGTGGGGAATCAGAGCTGGGGAATCAGAGGCGGGGAATCATAGTTGGGGAATCAGAGGCGGGGAATCAGATATAGGGAAACAGAGGCGGGGAATCAGAGGCGGGGAAACAGAGGCGGGGAATCAGATATGGGGAATCAGAGGTGGGGAATCAGAGGTGGGGAATTAGTGGTTGCGAATCTGAGGCAGGGAATCAGAGGCGGGGAATCAGAGGCAGGGAATCGGATGTGCGGAATCAGAGATGGGGAATCAGAGGTGGGGAATCAGAGGTGGTGAATCAGAGAAGGGGAATCAGAGGCGGGGAATCAGAGGCAGGGAATCAGATATGGGGAAACAGAGACGGGGAATCAGATATGGGGATTCAGAGGTGGGGAATCAGAGGTTGGGAATCAGAGGCGGGGAATCAGAGTTGGGGAATCAGAGGTGGGGAATCAGATATGGGGAAACAGAGGCGGGGTATCAGAGGCGGCCAATCAGAGGCGGGGAAACAGAGGCTGGGAATCAGATATGGGGAATCAGAGGTGGG
Organism: Narcine bancroftii; assembly: GCF_036971445.1. Classification (NCBI taxonomy): domain Eukaryota; kingdom Metazoa; phylum Chordata; class Chondrichthyes; order Torpediniformes; family Narcinidae; genus Narcine; species Narcine bancroftii. The sequence continues at coordinate 104,309,004 of NC_091474.1, read as the reverse complement.
GAATCAGGGGCGGGGAATCAGTGGCAGGGAATCAGAGGTCGGGAATACAAGGCGGGGAATCAGAGCTGGGGAATCAGAGGCGGGGAATCAGAGTTGGGGAATCAGAGGAGGGGAATCAGATATGGGGAAACAGAGGCCGGGAATCAGAGGCAGGGAAACAGAGGCGGGGAATCAGATATGGGGAATCAGAGGTGGGGAATTAGAGGTTGCGAATCAGAGGCAGGGAATCAGAGGCGGGGAATCTGAGGCGGGGAATCAGAGGCAGGGAATCGGATGTGCGGAATCAGAGATGGGGAATCAGAGTTGGGGATTCAGAGGTGGTGAATCAGAGAAGGGGAATCAGAGGCTGGGAATCAGAGGCAGGGAATCAGACGCAGGGAATCAGAGGCGGGGAATCATAGCTGGCGAATTAGAGGAGGGGAATCAGAGTTGGGGAATCAGAGGCGGGGAATCAGATATGGGGAAACAGAGGCGGGGATTCAGAGGCGGGGAAACAGAGGCGGGGAATCAGATATGGGGATTCAGAGGTGGGGATTCAGAGGTTGGGAATCAGAGGCAGGGAATCAGAGGCGGGGAATCAGAGGCAGGGAATCAGATGCGGGGAATCAGAGGCGGGGAAACAGAGCTAGGGAATCAGAGGCGGGGAATCAGAGTTGGGGAATCAGAGGCAGGGAATCAGATGTGCAGAATCAGAGATGGGGAATCAGAGGCGGGGAATCAGATATGGGGAATCAGAGGTGGGGATTCAGAGGCAGGGAATCAGATGTGCAGAATCAGAGATGGGGAATCAGAGGCGGGGAATGAGATATGGGGAATCAGAGGCGGGGAATCAGAGGCAGGGATACAGAGGCGGGGAATCTGATATGGGGAATCAGAGGTGGCAAATCAAAGGCGGTGAATCAGAGATGGAGAATCAGACGCGGGGAATCAGAGTCAGGGAATAAAACACGGGGAATCAGAGGCGGGGAATCAGAGCTTGTGAATCAGAGGCGGGGAATCAGAGTTGGGGAAGCAGAGGCTGGGAATCAGAGGCGGGGAAACAGAGGCGGGGAATCAGAGGCAGGGAAACAGAGGCGGGGAATCAGATATGGGGAATCAGAGGTGGGGAATCAGAGCTGGGGAATCAGAGGCAGGGAATCATAGTTGGGGAATCAGAGGCGGGGAATCAGATATAGGGAAACAGAGGCGGGGAATCAGAGGCGGGGAAACAGAGGCGGGGAATCAGATATGGGGAATCAGAGGTGGGGAATCAGAGGTGGGGAATTAGTGGTTGCGAATCTGAGGCAGGGAATCAGAGGCGGGGAATCAGAGGCGGGGAATGAGAGGCAGGGAATCGGATGTGCGGAATCAGAGATGGGGAATCAGAGGTGGGGAATCAGAGGTGGTGAATCAGAGAAGGGGAATCAGAGGCGGGGAATCAGAGGCAGGGAATCAGATATGGGGAAACAGAGGCGGAGAATCAGAGGCGGGGAAACAGAGACGGGGAATCAGATATGGGGATTCAGAGGTGGGGAATCAGAGGTTGGGAATCAGAGGCGGGGAATCAGAGTTGGGGAATCAGAGGTGGGGAATCAGATATGGGGAAACAGAGGCGGGGAATCAGAGGCGGGGAAACAGAGGCGGGGAATCAGATATGGGGAATCAGAGGTGGGGAATCAGAGGTTGGCAATCAGAGGCAGGGAATCAGAGGCGGGGAATCAGAGGCAGGGAATCAGATGTGCAGAATCAGAGATGGGGAATCAGACGCGGGGATTCAGAGGTTGTAATTCAGAGATGGGGAATCAGAGGCGGGGAATAAGAGGCGCGGAAACCGAGGTGGGGAATCAGATATGGGGAATCAGAGGTGGGGAATAAGAGGCCAGGAATCAGAAGGCATGAATCAGAGGCCGGGAATCAGAGGTGGGGAATCAGAGGCCGGGAATCAGAGATGGGGAATCAGAGGTGGTGAATCAGAGATGGGGAATCAGAGGAAGGGACTCAGAGGCGGGTAATCAGATGCGGGGAATCAGTGGCGGGGAATCAGAGCTCAAAAATCAGAGTCGGGGAATCAGAGATGGCGAATCAGAGGCGGGGAATCAGAGATAGGGAATCAGAGGTGGGGAATCAGAGGCGGGGAAACAGAGGCGGGGAGTCAGATATGGGGAATCAGAGGCGGGGAATCAGAGGCGGGGAAACAGAGGCGGTGAATCAGATATGGGGAATCAGAGGTGGCGAATCAGAGGTAGAGAATCAGAGATGGGGAAGCAGAGGTGGGGAATCAGATGTGATGAATTAGAGATGGGGAATCAGAGGCGGGGTATCAGAGGCGGCCAATCAGAGGCGGGGAAACAGAGGCTGGGAATCTGATATGGGGAATCAGAGGTGGGGAATCAGGGGCGGGGAATCAGTGGCAGGGAATCAGAGGCCGGGAATCAAAGGCGGGGAATCAGAGCTGGGGAATCAGAGGCGGGGAATCAGAGTTGGGGAATCAGAGGAGGGGAATCAGATATGGGGAAACAGAGGCCGGGAATCATAGGCAGGGAAACAGAGGCGGGGAATCAGATATGGGGAATCAGAGGTGGGGAATTAGAGGTTGCGAATCAGAGGCAGGGAATCAGAGGCGGGAAATCAGAGGCGGGGAATCAGAGGCAGGGAATCGGATGTGCGGAATCAGAGATGGGGAATCAGAGTTGGGGATTCAGAGGTGGTGAATCAGAGAAGGGGAATCAGAGGCGGGGAATCAGAGGCAGGGAATCAGACGCAGGGAATCAGAGGCGGGGAATCATAGCTGGCGAATTAGAGGAGGGGAATCAGAGTTGGGGAATCAGAGGCGGGGAATCAGATATGGGGAAACAGAGGCGGGGATTCAGAGGCGGGGAAACAGAGGCGGGGAATCAGATATGGGGATTCAGAGGTGGGGATTCAGAGGTTGGGAATCAGAGGCAGGGAATCAGAGGCGGGGAATCAGAGGCAGGGAATCAGATGCGGGGAATCAGAGGCGGGGAAACAGAGCTGGGGAATCAGAGGCGAGGAATCAGAGTTGGGGAATCAGAGGCGTGGAATTAGATATGGGGAAACAGAGGCGGGGTATCAGAGGCGGGGAAACAGAGGCGGGTAATCAGATATGGGGAATCAGAGGTGGGGATTCAGAGGCAGGGAGTCAGATGTGCAGAATCAGAGATGGGGAATCAGAGGCGGGGAATGAGATATGGGGAATCAGAGGCGGGGAATCAGAGGCGGGGATACAGAGGCAGGGAATCGGATGTGCGGAATCAGAGATGGGGAATCAGAGGTGGGGAATCAGAGGTGGTGAATCAGAGAAGGGGAATCAGAGGCGGGGAATCAGAGGCAGGGAATCAGATATGGGATACAGAGGCGGAGAATCAGAGGTGGGGAAACAGAGACGGGGAATCAGATATGGGGAATCAGAGGTGGCGAATCAGAGGTAGAGAATCAGAGATGGGGAAGCAGAGGTGGGGAATCAGATGTGATGAATTAGAGATGGGGAATCAGAGGCGGGGTATCAGAGGCGGCCAATCAGAGGCGGGGAAACAGAGGCTGGGAATCAGATATGGGGAATCAGAGGTGGGGATTCAGAGGTTGGGAATCAGAGGCAGGGAATCAGAGGCGGGGAATCAGAGGCAGGGAATCAGATGCGGGGAATCAGAGGTGGGGAAACAGAGCTGGGGAATCAGAGGCGAGGAATCAGAGTTGGGGAATCAGAGGCGTGGAATCAGAGGCGGGGAAACAGAGGCGGGTAATCAGATATGGGGAATCAGAGGTGGGGATTCAGAGGCAGGGAGTCAGATGTGCAGAATCAGAGATGGGGAATCAGAGGCGTGGAATGAGATATGGGGAATCAGAGGCGGGGAATCAGAGGCGGGGATACAGAGGCAGGGAATCGGATGTGCGGAATCAGAGATGGGGAATCAGAAGTGGGGAATCAGAGGTGGTGAATCAGAGAAGGGGAATCAGAGGCGGGGAATCAGAGGCAGGGAATCAGATATGGGGAAACAGAGGCGGAGAATCAGAGGTGGGGAAACAGAGACGGGGAATCAGATATGGGGACTCAGAGGTGGGGAATCAGTGGTTGGGAATCAGAGGCGGGGAATCAGAGTTGGGGAATCAGAGGTGGGGAATCAGATATGGGGAAACAGAGGCGGGGAATCAGAGGCGGGGAAACAGAGGCGGGGAATCAGATATGGGGAATCAGAGGTGGGGAATCAGAGGTTGGCAATCAGAGGCAGGGAATCAGAGGCGGGGAATCAGAGGCAGGGAATCAGATGTGCAGAATCAGAGATGGGGAATCAGAGGCGGGGAATCAGAGGCGCGGAAACAGAGGTGGGGAATCAGATATGGGGAATCAGATGTGGGGAATAAGAGGCCAGGAATCAGAAGGCATGAATCAGAGGCCGGGAATCAGAGGTGGGGAATCAGAGGCCGGGAATCAGAGATGGGGAATCAGAGGTGGTGAATCAGAGATGGGGAATCAGAGGAAGGGACTCAGAGGCGGGGAATCAGATGCGGGGAATCAGTGGCGGGGAATCAGAGCTCAGGAATCAGAGTCGGGGAATCAGAGATGGCGAATCAGAGGCGGGGAATCAGAGATAGGGAATCAGAGGTGGGGATTCAGAGGCGGGGAAACAGAGGCGGGGAGTCAGATACTGGGAATCAGAGGCGGGGAATCAGAGGCGGGGATACAGACGCGTTGAATCAGATATGGGGAATCAGAGGTGGCGAATCAGAGGTAGAGAATCAGAGATGGGGAAGCAGAGGTGGGGAATAAGATGTGATGAATTAGAGATGGGGAATCAGAGGCGGTGTATCAGAGGTGCCAATCAGAGGCGGCGAAACATAGGCGGGGAATCAGATATGGGGAAACAGAGGCGGGGAATCAGAGGTGGTGAATCAGAGATGGGGAATCAGAGGCGGGGAATCAGAGGCAGGGAATCAGAGGTGGTGAATCAGAGATGGGGAATCAGAGGCGGGGAATCAGAGGCAGGGAATCAGACACGGGGAATCAGAGGCGGGGAATCAGAGGCGGGGAAACAGAGACGGAGAATCAGATATGGTGATTCAGAGGTGGGGAATCAGAGGTTGGGAATCAGAGGCGGGGAATCAGAGTTGGGGAATCAGAGGTGGGGAATCAGATATGGGGAAACAGAGGCGGGTAATCAGAGGCGGGGAAACAGAGGCGGGGAATCAGATATGGGGAATCAGAGGTGGGGAATCAGAGGTTGGCAATCAGAGGCAGGGAATCAGAGATGGGGAAGCAGAGGTGGGGAATCAGATGTGATGAATTAGAGATGGGGAATCAGAGGCGGTGTATCAGAGGTGCCAATCAGAGGCGGCGAAACATAGGCGGGGAATCAGATATGGGGAATCAGAGGTAGAGAATCAGAGATGGGGAATCAGAGTTGGGGATTCAGAGGTGGTGAATCAGAGAAAGGGAATCAGAGGCGGGGAATCAGAGGCAGGGAATCAGACGCAGGGAATCAGAGGCGGGGAATCATAGCTGGCGAATTAGAGGAGGGGAATCAGAGTTGGGGAATCAGAGGCGGGGAATCAGATATGGGGAAACAGAGGCGGGGATTCAGAGGCGGGGAAACAGAGGCGGGGAATCAGATATGGGGATTCAGAGGTGGGGATTCAGAGGTTGGGAATCAGAGGCAGGGAATCAGAGGCGGGGAATCAGAGGCAGGGAATCAGATGCGGGGAATCAGAGGCGGGGAAACAGAGCTGGGGAATCAGAGGCGGGGAATCAGAGTTGGGGAATCAGAGGCGTGGAATTAGATATGGGCAAACAGAGGCGGGGAATCAGAGGCGGGGAAACAGAGGCGGGGAATCAGATATGGGGAATCAGAGGTGGGGATTCAGAGGCAGGGAATCAGATGTGCAGAATCAGAGATGGGGAATCAGAGGCGGGGAATGAGATATGGGGAATCAGAGGCGGGGAATCAGAGGCGGGGATACAGAGGCGGGGAATCTGATATGGGGAATCAGAGGTAGCAAATCAAAGGCGGTGAATCAGAGATGGAGAATCAGACGCGGGGAATCAGAGGCAGGGAATAAAACACGGGGAATCAGAGGCGGGGAATCATAGCTGGGGAATCAGAGGCGGGGAATCAGAGTTGGGGAAGCAGAGGCTGGGAATCAGAGGCGGGGAAACAGAGGCGGGGAATCAGAGGCAGGGAAACAGAGGCGGGGAATCAGATATGGGGAATCAGAGGTGGGGAATCAGAGCTGGGGAATCAGAGGCGGGGAATCATAGTTGGGGAATCAGAGGCGGGGAATCAGATATAGGGAAACAGAGGCGGGGAATCAGAGGCGGGGAAACAGAGGCGGGGAATCAGATATGGGGAATCAGAGGTGGGGAATCAGAGGTGGGGAATTAGTGGTTGCGAATCTGAGGCAGGGAATCAGAGGCGGGGAATCAGAGGCAGGGAATCGGATGTGCGGAATCAGAGATGGGGAATCAGAGGTGGGGAATCAGAGGTGGTGAATCAGAGAAGGGGAATCAGAGGCGGGGAATCAGAGGCAGGGAATCAGATATGGGGAAACAGAGACGGGGAATCAGATATGGGGATTCAGAGGTGGGGAATCAGAGGTTGGGAATCAGAGGCGGGGAATCAGAGTTGGGGAATCAGAGGTGGGGAATCAGATATGGGGAAACAGAGGCGGGGTATCAGAGGCGGCCAATCAGAGGCGGGGAAACAGAGGCTGGGAATCAGATATGGGGAATCAGAGGTGGGGAATCAGGGGCGGGGAATCAGTGGCAGGGAATCAGAGGTCGGGAATACAAGGCGGGGAATCAGAGCTGGGGAATCAGAGGCGGGGAATCAGAGTTGGGGAATCAGAGGAGGGGAATCAGATATGGGGAAACAGAGGCCGGGAATCAGAGGCAGGGAAACAGAGGCGGGGAATCAGATATGGGGAATCAGAGGTGGGGAATTAGAGGTTGCGAATCAGAGGCAGGGAATCAGAGGCGGGGAATCTGAGGCAGGGAATCAGAGGCAGGGAATCGGATGTGCGGAATCAGAGATGGGGAATCAGAGTTGGGGATTCAGAGGTGGTGAATCAGAGAAGGGGAATCAGAGGCTGGGAATCAGAGGCAGGGAATCAGACGCAGGGAATCAGAGGCGGGGAATCATAGCTGGCGAATTAGAGGAGGGGAATCAGAGTTGGGGAATCAGAGGCGGGGAATCAGATATGGGGAAACAGAGGCGGGGATTCAGAGGCGGGGAAACAGAGGCGGGGAATCAGATATGGGGATTCAGAGGTGGGGATTCAGAGGTTGGGAATCAGAGGCAGGGAATCAGAGGCGGGGAATCAGAGGCAGGGAATCAGATGCGGGGAATCAGAGGCGGGGAAACAGAGCTGGGGAATCAGAGGCGGGGAATCAGAGTTGGGGAATCAGAGGCGTGGAATTAGATATGGGGAAACAGAGGCGGGGAATCAGAGGCGGGGAATCAGAGGCGGGGAATCAGATATGGGGAATCAGAGGTGGGGATTCAGAGGCAGGGAATCAGATGTGCAGAATCAGAGATGGGGAATCAGAGTCGGGGAATGAGATATGGGGAATCAGAGGCGGGGAATCAGAGGCGGGGAATCAAAGGCGGTGAATCAGAGATGGAGAATCAGACGCGGGGAATCAGAGGCAGGGAATAAAACACGGGGAATCAGAGGCGGGGAATCAGAGCTTGTGAATCAGAGGCGGGAAATCAGAGTTGGGGAAGCAGAGGCTGGGAATCAGAGGCGGGGAAACAGAGGCGGGGAATCAGAGGCAGGGAAACAGAGGCGGGGAATCAGATATGGGGAATCAGAGGTGGGGAATCAGAGCTGGGGAATCAGAGGCAGGGGATCATAGTTGGGGAATCAGAGGCGGGGAATCAGATATAGGGAAACAGAGGCGGGGAATCAGAGGCGGGGAAACAGAGGCGGGGAATCAGATATGGGGAATCAGAGGTGGGGAATCAGAGGTGGGGAATTAGTGGTTGCGAATCTGAGGCAGGGAATCAGAGGCGGGGAATCAGAGGCGGGGAATGAGAGGCAGGGAATCGGATGTGCGGAATCAGAGATGGGGAATCAGAGGTTGGGAATCAGAGGTGGTGAATCAGAGAAGGGGAATCAGAGGCGGGGAATCAGAGGCAGGGAATCAGATATGGGGAAACAGAGGCGGAGAATCAGAGGCGGGGAAACAGAGACGGGGAATCAGATATGGGGATTCAGAGGTGGGGAATCAGAGGTTGGGAATCAGAGGCGGGGAATCAGAGTTGGGGAATCAGAGGTGGGGAATCAGATATGGGGAAACAGAGGCGGGGAATCAGAGGCGGGGAAACAGAGGCGGGGAATCAGATATGGGGAATCAGAGGTGGGGAATCAGAGGTTGGCAATCAGAGGCAGGGAATCAGAGGCGGGGAATCAGAGGCAGGGAATCAGATGTGCAGAATCAGAGATGGGGAATCAGACGCGGGGATTCAGAGGTTGTAATTCAGAGATGGGGAATCAGAGGCGGGGAATAAGAGGCGCGGAAACAGAGGTGGGGAATCAGATATGGGGAATCAGAGGTGGGGAATAAGAGGCCAGGAATCAGAAGGCATGAATCAGAGGCCGGGAATCAGAGGTGGGGAATCAGAGGCCGGGAATCAGAGATGGGGAATCAGAGGTGGTGAATCAGAGATGGGGAATCAGAGGAAGGGACTCAGAGGCGGGTAATCAGATGCGGGGAATCAGTGGCGGGGAATCAGAGCTCAGGAATCAGAGTCGGGGAATCAGAGATGGCGAATCAGAGGCGGGGAATCAGAGATAGGGAATCTGAGGTGGGGAATCAGAGGCGGGGAAACAGAGGCGGGGAGTCAGATATGGGGAATCAGAGGCGGGGAATCAGAGGCGGGGAAACAGAGGCGGTGAATCAGATATGGGGAATCAGAGGTGGCGAATCAGAGGTAGAGAATCAGAGATGGGGAAGCAGAGGTGGGGAATCAGATGTGATGAATTAGAGATGGGGAATCAGAGGCGGGGTATCAGAGGCGGCCAATCAGAGGCGGGGAAACAGAGGCTGGGAATCAGATATGGGGAATCAGAGGTGGGGAATCAGGGGCGGGGAATCAGTGGCAGGGAATCAGAGGCCGGGAATCAAAGGCGGGGAATCAGAGCTGGGGAATCAGAGGCGGGGAATCAGAGTTGGGGAATCAGAGGAGGGGAATCAGATATGGGGAAACAGAGGCCGGGAATCATAGGCAGGGAAACAGAGGCGGGGAATCAGATATGGGGAATCAGAGGTGGGGAATTAGAGGTTGCGAATCAGAGGCAGGGAATCAGAGGCGGGTAATCAGAGGCGGGGAATCAGAGGCAGGGAATCGGATGTGCGGAATCAGAGATGGGGAATCAGAGTTGGGGATTCAGAGGTGGTGAATCAGAGAAGGGGAATCAGAGGCGGGGAATCAGAGGCAGGGAATCAGACGCAGGGAATCAGAGGCGGGGAATCATAGCTGGCGAATTAGAGGGGGGGAATCAGAGTTGGGGAATCAGAGGCGGGGAATCAGATATGGGGAAACAGAGGCGGGGATTCAGAGGCGGGGAAACAGAGGCGGGGAATCAGATATGGGGATTCAGAGGTGGGGATTCAGAGGTTGGGAATCAGAGGCAGGGAATCAGAGGCGGGGAATCAGAGGCAGGGAATCAGATGCGGGGAATCAGAGGCGGGGAAACAGAGCTGGGGAATCAGAGGCGAGGAATCAGAGTTGGGGAATCAGAGGCGTGGAATTAGATATGGGGAAACAGAGGCGGGGTATCAGAGGCGGGGAAACAGAGGCGGGTAATCAGATATGGGGAATCAGAGGTGGGGATTCAGAGGCAGGGAGTCAGATGTGCAGAATCAGAGATGGGGAATCAGAGGCGGGGAATGAGATATGGGGAATCAGAGGCGGTGAATCAGAGGCGGGGATACAGAGGCAGGGAATCGGATGTGTGGAATCAGAGATGGGGAATCAGAGGTGGGGAATCAGAGGTGGTGAATCAGAGAAGGGGAATCAGAGGCGGGGAATCAGAGGCAGGGAATCAGATATGGGATACAGAGGCGGAGAATCAGAGGTGGGGAAACAGAGACGGGGAATCAGATATGGGGAATCAGAGGTGGCGAATCAGAGGTAGAGAATCAGAGATGGGGAAGCAGAGGTGGGGAATCAGATGTGATGAATTAGAGATGGGGAATCAGAGGCGGGGTATCAGAGGCGGCCAATCAGAGGCGGGGAAACAGAGGCTGGGAATCAGATATGGGGAATCAGAGGTGGGGATTCAGAGGTTGGGAATCAGAGGCAGGGAATCAGAGGCGGGGAATCAGAGGCAGGGAATCAGATGCGGGGAATCAGAGGTGGGGAAACAGAGCTGGGGAATCAGAGGCGAGGAATCAGAGTTGGGGAATCAGAGGCGTGGAATCAGAGGCGGGGAAACAGAGGCGGGTAATCAGATATGGGGAATCAGAGGTGGGGATTCAGAGGCAGGGAGTCAGATGTGCAGAATCAGAGATGGGGAATCAGAGGCGGGGAATGAGATATGGGGAATCAGAGGCGGGGAATCAGAGGCGGGGATACAGAGGCAGGGAATCGGATGTGCGGAATCAGAGATGGGGAATCAGAAGTGGGGAATCAGAGGTGGTGAATCAGAGAAGGGGAATCAGAGGCGGGGAATCAGAGGCAGGGAATCAGATATGGGGAAACAGAGGCGGAGAATCAGAGGTGGGGAAACAGAGACGGGGAATCAGATATGGGGACTCAGAGGTGGGGAATCAGTGGTTGGGAATCAGAGGCGGGGAATCAGAGTTGGGGAATCAGAGGTGGGGAATCAGATATGGGGAAACAGAGGCGGGGAATCAGAGGCGGGGAAACAGAGGCGGGGAATCAGATATGGGGAATCAGAGGTGGGGAATCAGAGGTTGGCAATCAGAGGCAGGGAATCAGAGGCGGGGAATCAGAGGCAGGGAATCAGATGTGCAGAATCAGAGATGGGGAATCAGAGGCGGGGAATCAGAGGCGCGGAAACAGAGGTGGGGAATCAGATATGGGGAATCAGAGGTGGGGAATAAGAGGCCAGGAATCAGAAGGCATGAATCAGAGGCCGGGAATCAGAGGTGGGGAATCAGAGGCCGGGAATCAGAGATGGGGAATCAGAGGTGGTGAATCAGAGATGGGGAATCAGAGGAAGGGACTCAGAGGCGGGGAATCAGATGCGGGGAATCAGTGGCGGGGAATCAGAGCTCAGGAATCAGAGTCGGGGAATCAGAGATGGCGAATCAGAGGCTGGGAATCAGAGATAGGGAATCAGAGGTGGGGATTCAGAGGCGGGGAAAGAGAGGCGGGGAGTCAGATACTGGGAATCAGAGGCGGGCAATCAGAGGCGGGGATACAGAGGCGTTGAATCAGATATGGGGAATCAGAGGTGGCGAATCAGAGGTAGAGAATCAGAGATGGGGAAGCAGAGGTGGGGAATAAGATGTGATGAATTAGAGATGGGGAATCAGAGGCGGTGTATCAGAGGTGCCAATCAGAGGCGGCGAAACATAGGCGGGGAATCAGATATGGGGAAACAGAGGCGGGGAATCAGAGGTGGTGAATCAGAGATGGGGAATCAGAGGCGGGGAATCAGAGGCAGGGAATCAGAGGTGGTGAATCAGAGATGGGGAATCAGAGGCGGGGAATCAGAGGCAGGGAATCAGACACGGGGAATCAGAGGCGGGGAATCATAGCTGGCGAATCAGAGGCAGGGAATCAGATATGGGGAAACAGAGGCGGAGAATCAGAGGCGGGGAAACAGAGACGGAGAATCAGATATGGTGATTCAGAGGTGGGGAATCAGAGGTTGGGAATCAGAGGCGGGGAATCAGAGTTGGGGAATCAGAGGTGGGGAATCAGATATGGGGAAACAGAGGCGGGTAATCAGAGGCGGGGAAACAGAGGCGGGGAATCAGATATGGGGAATCAGAGGTGGGGAATCAGAGGTTGGCAATCAGAGGCAGGGAATCAGAGATGGGGAAGCAGAGGTGGGGAATCAGATGTGATGAATTAGAGATGGGGAATCAGAGGCGGTGTATCAGAGGTGCCAATCAGAGGCGGCGAAACATAGGCGGGGAATCAGATATGGGGAATCAGAGGTAGAGAATCAGAGATGGGGAATCAGAGTTGGGGATTCAGAGGTGGTGAATCAGAGAAGGGGAATCAGAGGCGGGGAATCAGAGGCAGGGAATCAGACGCAGGGAATCAGAGGCGGGGAATCATAGCTGGCGAATTAGAGGAGGGGAATCAGAGTTGGGGAATCAGAGGCGGGGAATCAGATATGGGGAAACAGAGGCGGGGATTCAGAGGCGGGGAAACAGAGGCGGGGAATCAGATATGGGGATTCAGAGGTGGGGATTCAGAGGTTTGGAATCAGAGGCAGGGAATCAGAGGCGGGGAATCAGAGGCAGGGAATCAGATGCGGGGAATCAGAGGCGGGGAAACAGAGCTGGGGAATCAGAGGCGGGGAATCAGAGTTGGGGAATCAGAGGCGTGGAATTAGATATGGGGAAACAGAGGCGGGGAATCAGAGGCGGGGAAACAGAGGCGGGGAATCAGATATGGGGAATCAGAGGTGGGGATTCAGAGGCAGGGAATCAGATGTGCAGAATCAGAGATGGGGAATCAGAGGCGGGGAATGAGATATGGGGAATCAGAGGCGGGGAATCAGAGGCGGGGATACAGAGGCGGGGAATCTGATATGGGGAATCAGAGGTGGCAAATCAAAGGCGGTGAATCAGAGATGGAGAATCAGACGCGGGGAATCAGAGGCAGGGAATAAAACACGGGGAATCAGAGGCGGGGAATCATAGCTGGGGAATCAGAGGCGGGGAATCAGAGTTGGGGAAGCAGAGGCTGGGAATCAGAGGCGGGGAAACAGAGGCGGTGAATCAGAGGCAGGGAAACAGAGGCGGGGAATCAGATATGCGGAATCAGAGGTGGGGAATCAGAGCTGGGGAATCAGAGGCGGGGAATCATAGTTGGGGAATCAGAGGCGGGGAATCAGATATAGGGAAACAGAGGCGGGGAATCAGAGGCGGGGAAACAGAGGCGGGGAATCAGATATGGGGAATCAGAGGTGGGGAATCAGAGGTGGGGAATTAGTGGTTGCGAATCTGAGGCAGGGAATCAGAGGCGGGGAATCAGAGGCAGGGAATCGGATGTGCGGAATCAGAGATGGGGAATCAGAGGTGGGGAATCAGAGGTGGTGAATCAGAGAAGGGGAATCAGAGGCGGGGAATCAGAGGCAGGGAATCAGATATGGGGAAACAGAGACGGGGAATCAGATATGGGGATTCAGAGGTGGGGAATCAGAGGTTGGGAATCAGAGGCGGGGAATCAGAGTTGGGGAATCAGAGGTGGGGAATCAGATATGGGGAAACAGAGGCGGGGTATCAGAGGCGGCCAATCAGAGGCGGGGAAACAGAGGCTGGGAATCAGATATGGGGAATCAGAGGTGGGGAATCAGGGGCGGGGAATCAGTGGCAGGGAATCAGAGTTGGGGAATCAGAGGAGGGGAATCAGATATGGGGAAACAGAGGCCGGGAATCAGAGGCAGGGAAACAGAGGCGGGGAATCAGATATGGGGAATCAGAGGTGGGGAATTAGAGGTTGCGAATCAGAGGCAGGGAATCAGAGGCGGGGAATCTGAGGCGGGGAATCAGAGGCAGGGAATCGGATGTGCGGAATCAGAGATGGGGAATCAGAGTTGGGGATTCAGAGGTGGTGAATCAGAAAAGGGGAATCAGAGGCTGGGAATCAGAGGCAGGGAATCAGACGCAGGGAATCAGAGGCGGGGAATCATAGCTGGCGAATTAGAGGAGGGGAATCAGAGTTGGGGAATCAGAGGCGGGGAATCAGATATGGGGAAACAGAGGCGGGGATTCAGAGGCGGGGAAACAGAGGCGGGGAATCAGATATGGGGATTCAGAGGTGGGGATTCAGAGGTTGGGAATCAGAGGCAGGGAATCAGAGGCGGGGAATCAGAGGCAGGGAATCAGATGCGGGGAATCAGAGGCGGGGAAACAGAGCTGGGGAATCAGAGGCGGGGAATCAGAGTTGGGGAATCAGAGGCGTGGAATTAGATATGGGGAAACAGAGGCGGGGAATCAGAGGCGGGGAATCAGAGGCGGGGAATCAGATATGGGGAATCAGAGGTGGGGATTCAGAGGCAGGGAATCAGATGTGCAGAATCAGAGATGGGGAATCAGAGGCGGGGAATGAGATATGGGGAATCAGAGGCGGGGAATCAGAGGCGGGGATACAGAGGCGGGGAATCTGATATGGGGAATCAGAGGTGGCAAATCAAAGGCGGTGAATCAGAGATGGAGAATCAGACGCGGGGAATCAGAGGCAGGGAATAAAACACGGGGAATCAGAGGCGGGGAATCAGAGCTTGTGAATCAGAGGCGGGGAATCAGAGTTGGGGAAGCAGAGGCTGGGAATCAGAGGCAGGGAAACAGAGGCGGGGAATCAGAGGCAGGGAAACAGAGGCGGGGAATCAGATATGGGGATTCAGAGGTGGGGAATCAGAGCTGGGGAATCAGAGGCAGGGAATCATAGTTGGGGAATCAGAGGCGGGGAATCAGATATAGGGAAACAGAGGCGGGGAATCAGAGGCGGGGAAACAGAGGCGGGGAATCAGATATGGGGAATCAGAGGTGGGGAATCAGAGGTGGGGAATTAGTGGTTGCGAATCTGAGGCAGGGAATCAGAGGCGGGGAATCAGAGGCGGGGAATGAGAGGCAGGGAATCGGATGTGCGGAATCAGAGATGGGGAATCAGAGGTGGGGAATCAGAGGTGGTGAATCAGAGAAGGGGAATCAGAGGCGGGGAATCAGAGGCAGGGAATCAGATATGGGGAAACAGAGGCGGAGAATCAGAGGCGGGGAAACAGAGACGGGGAATCAGATATGGGGATTCAGAGGTGGGGAATCAGAGGTTGGGAATCAGAGGCGGGGAATCAGAGTTGGGGAATCAGAGGTGGGGAATCAGATATGGGGAAACAGAGGCGGGGAATCAGAGGCGGGGAAACAGAGGCGGGGAATCAGATATGGGGAATCAGAGGTGGGGAATCAGAGGTTGGCAATCAGAGGCAGGGAATCAGAGGCGGGGAATCAGAGGCAGGGAATCAGATGTGCAGAATCAGAGATGGGGAATCAGACGCGGGGATTCAGAGGTTGTAATTCAGAGATGGGGAATCAGAGGCGGGGAATAAGAGGCGCGGAAACAGAGGTGGGGAATCAGATATGGGGAATCACAGGTGGGGTATAAGAGGCCAGGAATCAGAAGGCATGAATCAGAGGCCGGGAATCAGAGGTGGGGAATCAGAGGCCGGGAATCAGAGATGGGGAATCAGAGGTGGTGAATCAGAGATGGGGAATCAGAGGAAGGGACTCAGAGGCGGGTAATCAGATGCGGGGAATCAGTGGCGGGGAATCAGAGCTCAGGAATCAGAGTCGGGGAATCAGAGATGGCGAATCAGAGGCGGGGAATCAGAGATAGGGAATCAGAGGTGGGGAATCAGAGGCGGGGAAACAGAGGCGGGGAGTCAGATATGGGGAATCAGAGGCGGGGAATCAGAGGCGGGGAAACAGAGGCGGTGAATCAGATATGGGGAATCAGAGGTGGCGAATCAGAGGTAGAGAATCAGAGATGGGGAAGCAGAGGTGGGGAATCAGATGTGATGAATTAGAGATGGGGAATCAGAGGCGGGGTATCAGAGGCGGCCAATCAGAGGCGGGGAAACAGAGGCTGGGAATCAGATATGGGGAATCAGAGGTGGGGAATCAGGGGCGGGGAATCAGTGGCAGGGAATCAGAGGCCGGGAATCAAAGGCGGGGAATCAGAGCTGGGGAATCAGAGGCGGGGAATCAGAGTTGGGGAATCAGAGGAGGGGAATCAGATATGGGGAAACAGAGGCTGGGAATCATAGGCAGGGAAACAGAGGCGGGGAATCAGATATGGGGAATCAGAGGTGGGGAATTAGAGGTTGCGAATCAGAGGCAGGGAATCAGAGGCGGGGAATCAGAGGCGGGGAATCAGAGGCAGGGAATCGGATGTGCGGAATCAGAGATGGGGAATCAGAGTTGGGGATTCAGAGGTGGTGAATCAGAGAAGTGGAATCAGAGGCGGGGAATCAGAGGCAGGGAATCAGATGCGGGGAATCAGAGGCGGGGAAACAGAGCTGGGGAATCAGAGGCGGGGAATCAGAGTTGGGGAATCAGAGGCGTGGAATTAGATATGGGGAAACAGAGGCGGGGAATCAGAGGCGGGGAAACAGAGGCGGGGAATCAGATATGGGGAATCAGAGGTGGGGATTCAGAGGCAGGGAATCAGATGTGCAGAATCAGAGATGGGGAATCAGAGGCGGGGAATGAGATATGGGGAATCAGAGGCGGGGAATCAGAGGCGGGGATACAGAGGCGGGGAATCTGATATGGGGAATCAGAGGTGGCAAATCAAAGGCGGTGAATCAGAGATGGAGAATCAGACGCGGGGAATCAGAGGCAGGGAATAAAACACGGGGAATCAGAGGCGGGGAATCATAGCTGGGGAATCAGAGGCGGGGAATCAGAGTTGGGGAAGCAGAGGCTGGGAATCAGAGGCGGGGAAACAGAGGCGGGGAATCAGAGGCAGGGAAACAGAGGCGGGGAATCAGATATGGGGAATCAGAGGTGGGGAATCAGAGCTGGGGAATCAGAGGCGGGGAATCATAGTTGGGGAATCAGAGGCGGGGAATCAGATATAGGGAAACAGAGGCGGGGAATCAGAGGCGGGGAAACAGAGGCGGGGAATCAGATATGGGGAATCAGAGGTGGGGAATCAGAGGTGGGGAATTAGTGGTTGCGAATCTGAGGCAGGGAATCAGAGGCGGGGAATCAGAGGCAGGGAATCGGATGTGCGGAATCAGAGATGGGGAATCAGAGGTGGGGAATCAGAGGTGGTGAATCAGAGAAGGGGAATCAGAGGCGGGGAATCAGAGGCAGGGAATCAGATATGGGGAAACAGAGACGGGGAATCAGATATGGGGATTCAGAGGTGGGGAATCAGAGGTTGGGAATCAGAGGCGGGGAATCAGAGTTGGGGAATCAGAGGTGGGGAATCAGATATGGGGAAACAGAGGCGGGGAATCAGGGGCGGGGAATCAGTGGCAGGGAATCAGAGGCCGGGAATCAAAGGCGGGGAATCAGAGCTGGGGAATCAGAGGCGGGGAATCAGAGTTGGGGAATCAGAGGAGGGGAATCAGATATGGGGAAACAGAGGCTGGGAATCATAGGCAGGGAAACAGAGGCGGGGAATCAGATATGGGGAATCAGAGGTGGGGAATTAGAGGTTGCGAATCAGAGGCAGGGAATCAGAGGCGGGGAATCAGAGGCGGGGAATCAGAGGCAGGGAATCGGATGTGCGGAATCAGAGATGGGGAATCAGAGTTGGGGATTCAGAGGTGGTGAATCAGAGAAGTGGAATCAGAGGCGGGGAATCAGAGGCAGGGAATCAGATGCGGGGAATCAGAGGCGGGGAAACAGAGCTGGGGAATCAGAGGCGGGGAATCAGAGTTGGGGAATCAGAGGCGTGGAATTAGATATGGGGAAACAGAGGCGGGGAATCAGAGGCGGGGAAACAGAGGCGGGGAATCAGATATGGGGAATCAGAGGTGGGGATTCAGAGGCAGGGAATCAGATGTGCAGAATCAGAGATGGGGAATCAGAGGCGGGGAATGAGATATGGGGAATCAGAGGCGGGGAATCAGAGGCGGGGATACAGAGGCGGGGAATCTGATATGGGGAATCAGAGGTGGCAAATCAAAGGCGGTGAATCAGAGATGGAGAATCAGACGCGGGGAATCAGAGGCAGGGAATAAAACACGGGGAATCAGAGGCGGGGAATCATAGCTGGGGAATCAGAGGCGGGGAATCAGAGTTGGGGAAGCAGAGGCTGGGAATCAGAGGCGGGGAAACAGAGGCGGGGAATCAGAGGCAGGGAAACAGAGGCGGGGAATCAGATATGGGGAATCAGAGGTGGGGAATCAGAGCTGGGGAATCAGAGGCGGGGAATCATAGTTGGGGAATCAGAGGCGGGGAATCAGATATAGGGAAACAGAGGCGGGGAATCAGAGGCGGGGAAACAGAGGCGGGGAATCAGATATGGGGAATCAGAGGTGGGGAATCAGAGGTGGGGAATTAGTGGTTGCGAATCTGAGGCAGGGAATCAGAGGCGGGGAATCAGAGGCAGGGAATCGGATGTGCGGAATCAGAGATGGGGAATCAGAGGTGGGGAATCAGAGGTGGTGAATCAGAGAAGGGGAATCAGAGGCGGGGAATCAGAGGCAGGGAATCAGATATGGGGAAACAGAGACGGGGAATCAGATATGGGGATTCAGAGGTGGGGAATCAGAGGTTGGGAATCAGAGGCGGGGAATCAGAGTTGGGGAATCAGAGGTGGGGAATCAGATATGGGGAAACAGAGGCGGGGTATCAGAGGCGGCCAATCAGAGGCGGGGAAACAGAGGCTGGGAATCAGATATGGGGAATCAGAGGTGGGGAATCAGGGGCGGGGAATCAGTGGCAGGGAATCAGAGGTCGGGAATCAAAGGCGGGGAATCAGAGCTGGGGAATCAGAGGCGGGGAATCAGAGTTGGGGAATCAGAGGAGGGGAATCAGATATGGGGAAACAGAGGCCGGGAATCAGAGGCAGGGAAACAGAGGCGGGGAATCAGATATGGGGAATCAGAGGTGGGGAATTAGAGGTTGCGAATCAGAGGCAGGGAATCAGAGGCGGGGAATCTGAGGCGGGGAATCAGAGGCAGGGAATCGGATGTGCGGAATCAGAGATGGGGAATCAGAGTTGGGGATTCAGAGGTGGTGAATCAGAGAAGGGGAATCAGAGGCTGGGAATCAGAGGCAGGGAATCAGACGCAGGGAATCAGAGGCGGGGAATCATAGCTGGCGAATTAGAGGAGGGGAATCAGAGTTGGGGAATCAGAGGCGGGGAATCAGATATGGGGAAACAGAGGCGGGGATTCAGAGGCGGGGAAACAGAGGCGGGGAATCAGATATGGGGATTCAGAGGTGGGGATTCAGAGGTTGGGAATCAGAGGCAGGGAATCAGAGGCGGGGAATCAGAGGCAGGGAATCAGATGCGGGGAATCAGAGGCGGGGAAACAGAGCTGGGGAATCAGAGGCTGGGAATCAGAGTTGGGGAATCAGAGGCGTGGAATTAGATATGGGGAAACAGAGGCGGGGAATCAGAGGCGGGGAATCAGAGGCGGGGAATCAGATATGGGGAATCAGAGGTGGGGATTCAGAGGCAGGGAATCAGATGTGCAGAATCAGAGATGGGGAATCAGAGGCGGGGAATGAGATATGGGGAATCAGAGGCGGGGAATCAGAGGCGGGGATACAGAGGCGGGGAATCTGATATGGGGAATCAGAGGTGGCAAATCAAAGGCGGTGAATCAGAGATGGAGAATCAGACGCGGGGAATCAGAGGCAGGGAATAAAACACGGGGAATCAGAGGCGGGGAATCAGAGCTGTTGAATCAGAGGCGGGGAATCAGAGTTGGGGAAGCAGAGGCTGGGAATCAGAGGCGGGGAAACAGAGGCGGGGAATCAGAGGCAGGGAAACAGAGGCGGGGAATCAGATATGGGGATTCAGAGGTGGGGAATCAGAGCTGGGGAATCAGAGGCAGGGAATCATAGTTGGGGAATCAGAGGCGGGGAATCAGATATAGGGAAACAGAGGCGGGGAATCAGAGGCGGGGAAACAGAGGCGGGGAATCAGATATGGGGAATCAGAGGTGGGGAATCAGAGGTGGGGAATTAGTGGTTGCGAATCTGAGGCAGGGAATCAGAGGCGGGGAATCAGAGGCGGGGAATGAGAGGCAGGGAATCGGATGTGCGGAATCAGAGATGGGGAATCAGAGGTGGGGAATCAGAGGTGGTGAATCAGAGAAGGGGAATCAGAGGCGGGGAATCAGAGGCAGGGAATCAGATATGGGTAAACAGAGGCGGAGAATCAGAGGCGGGGAAACAGAGACGGGGAATCAGATATGGGGATTCAGAGGTGGGGAATCAGAGGTTGGGAATCAGAGGCGGGGAATCAGAGTTGGGGAATCAGAGGTGGGGAATCAGATATGGGGAAACAGAGGCGGGGAATCAGAGGCGGGGAAACAGAGGCGGGGAATCAGATATGGGGAATCAGAGGTGGGGAATCAGAGGTTGGCAATCAGAGGCAGGGAATCAGAGGCGGGGAATCAGAGGCAGAGAATCAGATGTGCAGAATCAGAGATGGGGAATCAGACGCGGGGATTCAGAGGTTGTAATTCAGAGATGGGGAATCAGAGGCGGGGAATAAGAGGCGCGGAAACAGAGGTGGGGAATCAGATATGGGGAATCAGAGGTGGGGAATAAGAGGCCAGGAATCAGAAGGCATGAATCAGAGGCCGGGAATCAGAGGTGGGGAATCAGAGGCCGGGAATCAGAGATGGGGAATCAGAGGTGGTGAATCAGAGATGGGGAATCAGAGGAAGGGACTCAGAGGCGGGTAATCAGATGCGGGGAATCAGTGGCGGGGAATCAGAGCTCAGGAATCAGAGTCGGGGAATCAGAGATGGCGAATCAGAGGCGGGGAATCAGAGATAGGGAATCAGAGGTGGGGAATCAGAGGCGGGGAAACAGAGGCGGGGAGTCAGATATGGGGAATCAGAGGCGGGGAATCAGAGGCGGGGAAACAGAGGCGGTGAATCAGATATGGGGAATCAGAGGTGGCGAATCAGAGGTAGAGAATCAGAGATGGGGAAGCAGAGGTGGGGAATCAGATGTGATGAATTAGAGATGGGGAATCAGAGGCGGGGTATCAGAGGCGGCCAATCAGAGGCGGGGAAACAGAGGCTGGGAATCAGATATGGGGAATCAGAGGTGGGGAATCAGGGGCGGGGAATCAGTGGCAGGGAATCAGAGGCCGGGAATCAAAGGCGGGGAATCAGAGCTGGGGAATCAGAGGCGGGGAATCAGAGTTGGGGAATCAGAGGAGGGGAATCAGATATGGGGAAACAGAGGCCGGGAATCATAGGCAGGGAAACAGAGGCGGGGAATCAGATATGGGGAATCAGAGGTGGGGAATTAGAGGTTGCGAATCAGAGGCAGGGAATCAGAGGCGGGGAATCAGAGGCGGCAATCAGAGGCAGGGAATCGGATGTGCGGAATCAGAGATGGGGAATCAGAGTTGGGGATTCAGAGGTGGTGAATCAGAGAAGGGGAATCAGAGGCGGGGAATCAGAGGCAGGGAATCAGACGCAGGGAATCAGAGGCGGGGAATCATAGCTGGCGAATTAGAGGAGGGGAATCAGAGTTGGGGAATCAGAGGCGGGGAATCAGATATGGGGAAACAGAGGCGGGGATTCAGAGGCGGGGAAACAGAGGCGGGGAATCAGATATGGGGATTCAGAGGTGGGGATTCAGAGGTTGGGAATCAGAGGCAGGGAATCAGAGGCGGGGAATCAGAGGCAGGGAATCAGATGCGGGGAATCAGAGGCGGGGATACAGAGCTGGGGAATCAGAGGCGAGGAATCAGAGTTGGGGAATCAGAGGCGTGTAATTAGATATGGGGAAACAGAGGCGGGGTATCAGAGGCGGGGAAACAGAGGCGGGTAATCAGATATGGGGAATCAGAGGTGGGGATTCAGAGGCAGGGAGTCAGATGTGCAGGATCAGAGATGGGGAATCAGAGGCGGGGAATGAGATATGGGGAATCAGAGGCGGGGAATCAGAGGCGGGGATACAGAGGCAGGGAATCGGATGTGCGGAATCAGAGATGGGGAATCAGAGGTGGGGAATCAGAGGTGGTGAATCAGAGAAGGGGAATCAGAGGCGGGGAATCAGAGGCAGGGAATCAGATATGGGATACAGAGGCGGAGAATCAGAGGTGGGGAAACAGAGACGGGGAATCAGATATGGGGACTCAGAGGTGGGGAATCAGTGGTTGGGAATCAGAGGCGGGGAATCAGAGTTGGGGAATCAGAGGTGGGGAATCAGATATGGGGAAACAGAGGCGGGGAATCAGAGGCGGGGAAACAGAGGCGGGGAATCAGATATGGGGAATCAGAGGTGGGGAATCAGAGGTTGGCAATCAGAGGCAGGGAATCAGAGGCGGGGAATCAGAGGCAGGGAATCAGATGTGCAGAATCAGAGATGGGGAATCAGAGGCGGGGAATCAGAGGCGCGGAAACAGAGGTGGGGAATCAGATATGGGGAATCAGAGGTGGGGAATAAGAGGCCAGGAATCAGAAGGCATGAATCAGAGGCCGGGAATCAGAGGTGGGGAATCAGAGGCCGGGAATCAGAGATGGGGAATCAGAGGTGGTGAATCAGAGATGGGGAATCAGAGGAAGGGACTCAGAGGCGGGGAATCAGATGCGGGGAATCAGTGGCGGGGAATCAGAGCTCAGGAATCAGAGTCGGGGAATCAGAGATGGCGAATCAGAGGCGGGGAATCAGAGATAGGGAATCAGAGGTGGGGAATCAGAGGCGGGGAAACAGAGGCGGGGAGTCAGATACTGGGAATCAGAGGCGGGGAATCAGAGGCGGGGATACAGAGGCGTTGAATCAGATATGGGGAATCAGAGGTGGCGAATCAGAGGTAGAGAATCAGAGATGGGGAAGCAGAGGTGGGGAATCAGATGTGATGAATTAGAGATGGGGAATCAGAGGCGGTGTATCAGAGGTGCCAATCAGAGGCGGCGAAACATAGGCGGGGAATCAGATATGGGGATTCAGAGTTGGGGATTCAGAGGTGGTGAATCAGAGAAGGGGAATCAGAGGCGGGGAATCAAAGGCAGGGAATCAGACGCAGGGAATCAGAGGCGGTGAATCATAGCTGTCGAATTAGAGGAGGGGAATCAGAGTTGGGGAATCAGAGGCGGGGAATCAGATTTGGGGAAACAGAGGCGGGGATTCAGAGGCGGGGAAACAGAGGCGGGGAATCAGATATGGGGATTCAGAGGTGGGGATTCAGAGGTTGGGAATCAGAGGCAGGGAATCAGAGGCGGGGAATCAGAGGCAGGGAATCAGATGCGGGGAATCAGAGGCGGGGAAACAGAGCTGGGGAATCAGAGGCGGGGAATCAGATATGGGGAAACAGAGGCCGGGAATCATAGGCAGGGAAACAGAGGCGGGGAATCAGATATGGGGAATCAGAGGTGGGGAATTAGAGGTTGCGAATCAGAGGCAGGGAATCAGAGGCGGGGAATCAGAGGCGGGGAATCAGAGGCAGGGAATCGGATGTGCGGAATCAGAGATGGGGAATCATAGTTGGGGATTCAGAGGTGGTGAATCAGAGAAGGGGAATCAGAGGCGGGGAATCAGAGGCAGGGAATCAGACGCAGGGAATCAGAGGCGGGGAATCATAGCTGGCGAATTAGAGGAGGGGAATCAGAGTTGGGGAATCAGAGGCGGGGAATCAGATATGGGGAAACAGAGGCGGGGATTCAGAGGCGGGGAAACAGAGGCGGGGAATCAGATATGGGGATTCAGAGGTGGGGATTCAGAGGTTGGGAATCAGAGGCAGGGAATCAGAGGCGGGGAATCAGAGGCAGGGAATCAGATGCGGGGAATCAGAGGTGGGGAAACAGAGCTGGGGAATCAGAGGCGAGGAATCAGAGTTGGGGAATCAGAGGCGTGGAATCAGAGGCGGGGAAACAGAGGCGGGTAATCAGATATGGGGAATCAGAGGTGGGGATTCAGAGGCAGGGAGTCAGATGTGCAGCATCAGAGATGGGGAATCAGAGGCGGGGAATGAGATATGGGGAATCAGAGGCGGGGAATCAGAGGCGGGGATACAGAGGCAGGGAATCGGATGTGCGGAATCAGAGATGGGGAATCAGAAGTGGGGAATCAGAGGTGGTGAATCAGAGAAGGGGAATCAGAGGCGGGGAATCAGAGGCAGGGAATCAGATATGGGGTAACAGAGGCGGAGAATCAGAGGTGGGGAAACAGAGATGGGGAATCAGATATGGGGACTCAGAGGTGGGGAATCAGTGGTTGGGAATCAGAGGCGGGGAATCAGAGTTGGGGAATCAGAGGTGGGGAATCAGATATGGGGAAACAGAGGCGGGGAATCAGAGGCGGGGAAACAGAGGCGGGGAATCAGATATGGGGAATCAGAGGTGGGGAATCAGAGGTTGGCAATCAGAGGCAGGGAATCAGAGGCGGGGAATCAGAGGCAGGGAATCAGATGTGCAGAATCAGAGATGGGGAATCAGAGGCGGGGAATCAGAGGCGCGGAAACAGAGGTGGGGAATCAGATATGGGGAATCAGAGGTGGGGAATAAGAGGCCAGGAATCAGAAGGCATGAATCAGAGGCCGGGAATCAGAGGTGGGGAATCAGAGGCCGGGAATCAGAGATGGGGAATCAGAGGTGGTGAATCAGAGATGGGGAATCAGAGGAAGGGACTCAGAGGCGGGGAATCAGATGCGGGGAATCAGTGGCGGGGAATCAGAGCTCAGGAATCAGAGTCGGGGAATCAGAGATGGCGAATCAGAGGCGGGGAATCAGAGATAGGGAATCAGAGGTGGGGAATCAGAGGCGGGGAAACAGAGGTGGGGAGTCAGATACTGGGAATCAGAGGCGGGGAATCAGAGGCGGGGATACAGAGGCGTTGAATCAGATATGGGGAATCAGAGGTGGCGAATCAGAGGTAGAGAATCAGAGATTGGGAAGCGGAGGTGGGGAATAAGATGTGATGAATTAGAGATGGGGAATCAGAGGCGGTGTATCAGAGGTGCCAATCAGAGGCGGCGAAACATAGGCGGGGAATCAGATATGGGGAAACAGAGGCGGGGAATCAGAGGTGGTGAATCAGTGATGGGGAATCAGAGGCGGGGAATCAGAGGCAGGGAATCAGAGGTGGTGAATCAGAGATGGGGAATCAGAGGCGGGGAATCAGAGGCAGGGAATCAGACACGGGGAATCAGAGGCGGGGAATCATAGCTGGCGAATCAGAGGCAGGGAATCAGATATGGGGAAACAGAGGCGGAGAATCAGAGGCGGGGAAACAGAGACGGAGAATCAGATATGGTGATTCAGAGGTGGGGAATCAGAGGTTGGGAATCAGAGGCGGGGAATCAGAGTTGGGGAATCAGAGGTGGGGAATCAGATATGGGGAAACAGAGGCGGGTAATCAGAGGCGGGGAAACAGAGGCGGGGAATCAGATATGGAAAATCAGAGGTGGGGAATCAGAGGTTGGCAATCAGAGGCAGGGAATCAGAGATGGGGAAGCAGAGGTGGGGAATCAGATGTGATGAATTAGAGATGGGGAATCAGAAGCGGTGTATCAGAGGTGCCAATCAGAGTCGGTGAAACATAGGCGGGGAATCAGATATGGGGAATCACAGGTAGAGAATCAGAGAGGGGAATCAGAGTTGGGGATTCTGAGGTGGTGAATCAGAGAAGGGGAATCAGAGGCGGGGAATCAGAGGCAGGGAATCAGACGCAGGGAATCAGAGGCGGGGAATCATAGCTGGCGAATTAGAGGAGGGGAATCAGAGTTGGGGAATCAGAGGCGGGGAATCAGATATGGGGAAACAGAGGCGGGGATTCAGAGGCGGGGAAACAGAGGCGGGGAATCAGATATGGGGATTCAGAGGTGGGGATTCAGAGGTTTGGAATCAGAGGCAGGGAATCAGAGGCGGGGAATCAGAGGCAGGGAATCAGATGCGGGGAATCAGTTGCGGGGAAACAGAGCTGGGGAATCAGAGGCGGGGAATCAGAGTTGGGGAATCAGAGGCGTGGAATTAGATATGGGGAAACAGAGGCGGGGAATCAGAGGCGGGGAAACAGAGGCGGGGAATCAGATATGGGGAATCAGAGGTGGGGATTCAGAGGCAGGGAATCAGATGTGCAGAATCAGAGATGGGGAATCAGAGGCGGGGAATGAGATATGGGGAATCAGAGGCGGGGAATCAGAGGCGGGGATACAGAGGCGGGGAATCTGATATGGGGAATCAGAGGTGGCAAATCAAAGGCGGTGAATCAGAGATGGAGAATCAGACGCGGGGAATCAGAGGCAGGGAATAAAACACGGGGAATCAGAGGCGGGGAATCAGAGCTGGGGAATCAGAGGCGGGGAATCAGAGTTGGGGAAGCAGAGGCTGGGAATCAGAGGCGGGGAAACAGAGGCGGGGAATCAGAGGCAGGGAAACAGAGGCGGGGAATCAGATATGGGGAATCAGAGGTGGGGAATCAGAGCTGGGGAATCAGAGGCGGGGAATCATAGTTGGGGAATCAGAGGCGGGGAATCAGATATAGGGAAACAGAGGCGGGGAATCAGAGGCGGGGAAACAGAGGCGGGGAATCAGATATGGGGAATCAGAGGTGGGGAATCAGAGGTGGGGAATTAGTGGTTGCGAATCTGAGGCAGGGAATCAGAGGCGGGGAATCAGAGGCAGGGATTCGGATGTGCGGAATCAGAGATGGGGAATCAGAGGTGGGGAATCAGAGGTGGTGAATCAGAGAAGGGGAATCAGAGGCGGGGAATCAGAGGCAGGGAATCAGATATGGGGAAACAGAGACGGGGAATCAGATATGGGGATTCAGAGGTGGGGAATCAGAGGTTGGGAATCAGAGGCGGGGAATCAGAGTTGGGGAATCAGAGGTGGGGAATCAGATATGGGGAAACAGAGGCGGAGAATCAGAGGTGGGGAAATAGAGGCGGGGAATCAGATATGGGGAATCAGAGGTGGGGAATCAGAGGTTGGCAATCAGAGGCAGGGAATCAGAGGCGGGGAATCAGAGGCAGGGAATCAGATGTGCAGAATCAGAGATGGGGAATCAGACGCGGGGATTCAGAGGTTGTAATTCAGAGATGGGGAATCAGAGGCGGGGAATAAGTGGCGCGGAAGCAGAGGTGGGGAATCAGATATGGGGAATCAGAGGTGGGGAATAAGAGGCCAGGAATCAGAAGGCATGAATCAGAGGCCGGGAATCAGAGGTGGGGAATCAGAGGCCGGGAATCAGAGATGGGGAATCAGAGGTGGTGAATCAGAGATGGGGAATCAGAGGAAGGGACTCAGAGGCGGGGAATCAGATGCGGAGTATCAGTGGCGGGGAATCAGAGCTCAGGAATCAGAGTCGGGGAATCAGAGATGGCGAATCAGAGGCGGGGAATCAGAGATAGGGAATCAGAGGTGGGGAATCAGAGGCGGGGAAACAGAGGCGGGGAGTCAGATATGGGGAATCAGAGGCGGGGAATCAGAGGCGGGGAAACAGAGGCGGTGAATCAGATATGGGGAATCAGAGGTGGCGAATCAGAGGTAGAGAATCAGAGATGGGGAAGCACAGGTGGGGAATCAGATGTGATGAATTAGAGATGGGGAATCAGAGGCGGGGTATCAGAGGCGGCCAATCAGAGGCGGGGAAACAGAGGCTGGGAATCAGATATGGGGAATCAGAGGTGGGGAATCAGGGGCGGGGAATCAGTGGCAGGGAATCAGAGGCCGGGAATCAAAGGCGGGGAATCAGAGCTGGCGAATTAGAGGAGGGGAATCACAGTTGGGGAATCAGAGGCGGGGAATCAGATATGGGGAAACAGAGGCGGGGATTCAGAGGCGGGGAAACAGAGGCGGGGAATCAGATATGGGGAATCAGAGGTTGGGATTCAGAGGTTGGGAATCAGAGGCAGGGAATCAGAGGCGGGGAATCAGAGGCAGGGAATCAGATGCGGGGAATCAGAGGCGGGGAAACAGAGCTGCGGAATCAGAGGCGGGGAATCAGAGTTGGGGAATCAGAGGCGTGGAATTAGATATGGGGAAACAGAGGCGGGGAATCAGAGGCGGGGAAACAGAGGCGGGTAATCAGATATGGGGAATCAGAGTTGGGGATTCAGAGGCAGGGAGTCAGATATGCAGAATCAGAGATGGGGAATCAGAGTTGGGGATTCAGAGGTGGTGAATCAGAGAAGGGGAATCAGAGGCTGGGAATCAGAGGCAGGGAATCAGACGCAGGGAATCAGAGGCGGGGAATCATAGCTGGCGAATTAGAGGAGGGGAATCAGAGTTGGGGATTCAGAGGTGGTGAATCAGAGAAGGGGAATCAGAGGCTGGGAATCAGAGGCAGGGAATCAGACGCAGGGAATCATAGGCGGGGAATCATAGCTGGCGAATTAGAGGAGGGGAATCAGAGTTGGGGAATCAGAGGCGGGGAATCAGATATGGGGAAAAAGAGGTGGGGATTCAGAGGCGGGGAAACAGAGGCGGGGAATCAGATATGGGGATTCAGAGGTGGGGATTAAGAGGTTGGGAATCAGAGGCAGGGAATCAGAGGCGGGGAATCAGAGGCAGGGAATCAGATGCGGGGAATCAGAGGCGGGGAAACAGAGCTGGGGAATCAGAGGTGGGGAATCAGAGTTGGGGAATCAGAGGCGTGGAATTAGATATGGGGAAACAGAGGCGGGGAATCAGAGGCGGGGAAACAGAGGCGGGGAATCAGATATGGGGAATCAGAGGTGGGGATTCAGAGGCAGGGAATCAGATGTGCAGAATCAGAGATGGGGAATCAGAGGCGGGGAATGAGATATGGGGAATCAGAGGCGGGGAATCAGAGGCGGGGATACAGAGGCGGGGAATCTGATATGGGGAATCAGAGGTGGCAAATCAAAGGCGGTGAATCAGAGATGGAGAATCAGACGCGGGGAATCAGAGGCAGGGAATAAAACACGGGGAATCAGAGGCGGGGAATCAGAGCTTGTGAATCAGAGGCGGGGAATCAGAGCTGGGGAATCAGAGGCAGGGAATCATAGTTGGGGAATCAGAGGCGGGGAATCAGATATAGGGAAACAGAGGCGGGGAATCAGAGGCGGGGAATCAGAGGCAGGGAAACAGAGGCGGGGAATCAGATATGGGGAATCAGAGGTGGGGAATCAGAGCTGGGGAATCAGAGGCAGGGAATCATAGTTGGGGAATCAGAGGCGGGGAATCAGATATAGGGAAACAGATGCGGGGAATCAGAGGCGGGGAAACAGAGGCGGGGAATCAGATATGGGGAATCAGAGGTGGGGAATCAGAGGTGGGGAATTAGTGGTTGCGAATCTGAGGCAGGGAATCAGAGGCGGGGAATCAGAGGCGGGGAATGAGAGGCAGGGAATCGGATGTGCGGTATCAGAGATGGGGAATCAGAGGTGGGGAATCAGAGGTGGTGAATCAGAGAAGGGGAATCAGAGGCGGGGAATCAGAGGCAGGGAATCAGATATGGGGAAACAGAGGCGGAGAATCAGAGGCGGGGAAACAGAGACGGGGAATCAGATATGGGGATTCAGAGGTGGGGAATCAGAGGTTGGGAATCAGAGGCGGGGAATCAGAGTTGGGGAATCAGAGGTGGGGAATCAGATATGGGGAAACAGAGGCGGGTAATCAGAGGCGGGGAAACAGAGGCGGGGAATCAGAAATGGGGAATCAGAGGTGGGGAATCAGAGGTTGGCAATCAGAGGCAGGGAATCAGAGGCGGGGAATCAGAGGCAGGGAATCAGATGTGCAGAATCAGAGATGGGGAATCAGACGCGGGGATTCAGAGGTTGTAATTCAGAGATGGGGAATCAGAGGCGGGGAATAAGAGGCGCGGAAACAGAGGTGGGGAATCAGATATGGGGAATCAGAGGTGGGGAATAAGAGGCCAGGAATCAGAAGGCATGAATCAGAGGCCGGGAATCAGAGGTGGGGAATCAGAGGCCGGGAATCAGAGATGGGGAATCAGAGGTGGTGAATCAGAGATGGGGAATCAGAGGAAGGGACTCAGAGGCGGGGAATCAGATGCGGGGAATCAGTGGCGGGGAATCAGAGCTCAGGAATCAGAGTCGGGGAATCAGAGATGGCGAATCAGAGGCGGGGAATCAGAGATAGGGAATCAGAGGTGGGGAATCAGAGGCGGGGAAACAGAGGCGGGGAGTCAGATATGGGGAATCAGAGGCGGGGAATCAGAGGCGGGGAAACAGAGGCGGTGAATCAGATATGGGGAATCAGAGGTGGCGAATCAGAGGTAGAGAATCAGAGATGGGGAAGCAGAGGTGGGGAATCAGATGAGATGAATTAGAGATGGGGAATCAGAGGCGGGGTATCAGAGGCGGCCAATCAGAGGCGGGGAAACAGAGGCTGGGAATCAGATATGGGGAATCAGAGGTGGGGAATCAGGGGCGGGGAATCAGTGGCAGGGAATCAGAGGCCGGGAATCAAAGGCGGGGAATCAGAGCTGGGGAATCAGAGGCGGGGAATCAGAGTTGGGGAATCAGAGGAGGGGAATCAGATATGGGGAAACAGAGGCCGGGAATCATAGGCAGGGAAACAGAGGCGGGGATCAGATATGGGGAATCAGAGGTGGGGAATTAGAGGTTGCGAATCAGAGGCAGGGAATCAGAGGCGGGGA
Source organism: Narcine bancroftii (assembly GCF_036971445.1). Classification (NCBI taxonomy): domain Eukaryota; kingdom Metazoa; phylum Chordata; class Chondrichthyes; order Torpediniformes; family Narcinidae; genus Narcine; species Narcine bancroftii. The sequence goes on along the minus strand of NC_091474.1, from coordinate 104,278,565 downwards.
ATCAGAGGCGGGGAATCAGAAGCAGGGAATCGGATGTGCGGAATCAGAGATGGGGAATCAGAGTTGGGGATTCAGAGGTGATGAATCAGAGAAGGGGAATCAGAGGAGGGGAATCAGAGGCAGGGAATCAGACGCAGGGAATCAGAGGCGGGGAATCATAGCTGGCGAATTAGAGGAGGGGAATCAGAGTTGGGGAATCAGAGGCGGGGAATCAGATATGGGGAAACAGAGGCGGGGATTCAGAGGCGGGGAAACAGAGGCAGGGAATCAGATATGGGGATTCAGAGGTGGGGATTCAGAGGTTGGGAATCAGAGGCAGGGAATCAGAGGCGGGGAATCAGAGGCAGGGAATCAGATGCGGGGAATCAGAGGCGGGGAAACAGAGCTGGGGAATCAGAGGCGAGGAATCAGAGTTGGGGAATCAGAGGCGTGGAATTAGATATGGGGAAACAGAGGCGGGGAATCAGAGGCGGGGAAACAGAGGCGGGTAATCAGATATGGGGAATCAGAGGTGGGGATTCAGAGGCAGGGAGTCAGATGTGCAGAATCAGAGGGGGAATCAGAGGCGGGGAATGAGATATGGGGAAACAGAGGCGGGGAATCAGATATGGGGATTCAGAGGTGGGGATTCAGAGGTTGGGAATCAGAGGCAGGGAATCAGAGGCGGGGAATCAGAGGCGGCCAATCAGAGGCGGGGAAACAGAGGCTGGGAATCAGATATGGGGAATCAGAGGTGGGGAATCAGGGGCGGGGAATCAGTGGCAGGGAATCAGAGGCCGGGAATCAAAGGCGGGGAATCAGAGCTGGGGAATCAGAGGCGGGGAATCAGAGTTGGGGAATCAGAGGAGGGGAATCAGATTTGGGGAAACAGAGGCCGGGAATCATAGGCAGGGAAACAGAGGCGGGGAATCAGATATGGGGAATCAGAGGTGGGGAATTAGAGGTTGCGAATCAGAGGCAGGGAATCAGAGGCGGGGAATCAGAGGCGGGGAATCAGAAGCAGGGAATCGGATGTGCGGAATCAGAGATGGGGAATCAGAGTTGGGGATTCAGAGGTGATGAATCAGAGAAGGGGAATCAGAGGCGGGGTATCAGAGGCGGCCAATCAGAGGCGGGGAAACAGAGGCTGGGAATCAGATATGGGGAATCAGAGGTGGGGAATCAGGGGCGGGGAATCAGTGGCAGGGAATCAGAGGCCGGGAATCAAAGGCGGGGAATCAGAGCTGGGGAATCAGAGGCGGGGAATCAGAGTTGGGGAATCAGAGGAGGGGAATCAGATATGGGGAAACAGAGGCCGGGAATCATAGGCAGGGAAACAGAGGCGGGGAATCAGATATGGGGAATCAGAGGTGGGGAATTAGAGGTTGCGAATCAGAGGCAGGGAATCAGAGGCGGGGAATCAGAGGCGGGGAATCAGAAGCAGGGAATCGGATGTGCGGAATCAGAGATGGGGAATCAGAGTTGGGGATTCAGAGGTGATGAATCAGAGAAGGGGAATCAGAGGAGGGGAATCAGAGGCAGGGAATCAGACGCAGGGAATCAGAGGCGGGGAATCATAGCTGGCGAATTAGAGGAGGGGAATCAGAGTTGGGGAATCAGAGGCGGGGAATCAGATATGGGGAAACAGAGGCGGGGATTCAGAGGCGGGGAAACAGAGGCGGGGAATCAGATATGGGGATTCAGAGGTGGGGATTCAGAGGTTGGGAATCAGAGGCAGGGAATCAGAGGCGGGGAATCAGAGGCAGGGAATCAGATGCGGGGAATCAGAGGCGGGGAAACAGAGCTGGGGAATCAGAGGCGAGGAATCAGAGTTGGGGAATCAGAGGCGTGGAATTAGATATGGGGAAACAGAGGCGGGGAATCAGAGGCGGGGAAACAGAGGCGGGTAATCAGATATGGGGAATCAGAGGTGGGGATTCAGAGGCAGGGAGTCAGATGTGCAGAATCAGAGGGGGAATCAGAGGCGGGGAATGAGATATGGGGAATCAGAGGCGGGGAATCAGAGGCGGGGATACAGAGGCAGGGAATGGGATGTGCGGAATCAGAGATGGGGAATCAGAGGTGGGGAATCAGAGGTGGTGAATCAGAGAAGGGGAATCAGAGGCGGGGAATCAGAGGCAGGGAATCAGATATGGGGAAACAGAGGCGGAGAATCAGAGGTGGGGAAACAGAGACGGGGAATCAGATATGGGGACTCAGAGGTGGGGAATCAGTGGTAGGGAATCAGAGGCGGGGAATCAGAGTTGGGGAATCAGAGGTGGGGAATCAGATATGGGGAAACAGAGGCGGGGAATCAGAGGCGGGGAAACAGAGGCGGGGAATCAGATATGGGGAATCAGAGGTGGGGAATCAGAGGTTGGCAATCAGAGGCAGGGAATCAGAGGCGGGGAATCAGAGGCAGGGAATCAGATGTGCAGAATCAGAGATGGGGAATCAGAGGCGGGGAATCAGAGGCGCGGAAACAGAGGTGGGGAATCAGATATGGGGAATCAGAGGTGGGGAATAAGAGGCCAGGAATCAGAAGGCATGAATCAGAGGCCGGGAATCAGAGGTGGGGAATCAGAGGCCGGGAATCAGAGATGGGGAATCAGAGGTGGTGAATCAGAGATGGGGAATCAGAGGAAGGGACTCAGAGGCGGGGAATCAGATGCGGGGAATCAGTGGCGGGGAATCAGTGCTCAGGAATCAGAGTCGGGGAATCAGAGATGGCGAATCAGAGGCGGGGAATCAGAGATGGGGAATCAGAGGTGGGGAATCAGAGGCGGGGAAACAGAGGCGGGGAGTCAGATATGGGGAATCAGAGGCGGGGAATCAGAGGCGGGGATACAGAGGCGTTGAATCAGATATGGGGAATCAGAGGTGGCGAATCAGAGGTAGAGAATCAGAGATGGGGAAGCAGAGGTGGGGAATCAGATGTGATGAATTAGAGATGGGGAATCAGAGGCGGTGTATCAGAGGTGCCAATCAGAGGCGGCGAAACATAGGCGGGGAATCAGATATGGGGAAACAGAGGCGGGGAATCAGAGGTGGTGAATCAGAGATGGGGAATCAGAGGCGGGGAATCAGAGGCAGGGAATCAGAGGTGGTGAATCAGAGGTGGGGAATCAGAGGCGGGGAATCAGAGGCAGGGAATCAGACACGGGGAATCAGAGGCGGGGAATCATAGCTGGCGAATCAGAGGCAGGGAATCAGATATGGGGAAACAGAGGCGGAGAATCAGAGGCGGGGAAACAGAGACGGTGAATCAGATATGGTGATTCAGAGGTGGGGAATCAGAGGTTGGGAATCAGAGGCGGGGAGTCAGAGTTGGGGAATCAGAGGTGGGGAATCAGATATGGGGAAACAGAGGCGGGTAATCAGAGGCGGGGAAACAGAGGCGGGGAATCAGATATGGGGAATCAGAGGTGGGGAATCAGAGGTTGGCAATCAGAGGCAGGGAATCAGAGGCGGGGAATCAGAGGCAGGGAATCAGATGTGCAGAATCAGAGATGGGGAATCAGAGGCAGGGAATCAGCGGCGGGGAAAATCAGAGGCCGGGAATCAGAGGCCAGGAATGAGAGGCCGGGAATCAGAGGGCAGGAATCAGAGGCCGGGAATCAGAGGTGGGGAATCAGAGGCCGGGAATTAGAGATGGGGAATAAGAGCTGGGGAATCAGCGGTGGTGATTCAGACGCGGGGATTCAGAGGTTGTAATTCAGAGATGGGGAATCAGAGGCGGGGAATCAGAGGCGCGGAAACAGAGGCGGGGAATCAGATATGGGGATTCAGAGGTGGGGATTCAGAGGTTGGGAATCAGAGGCAGGGAATCAGAGGCGGGGAATCAGAGGCAGGGAATCAGAGGCGGTGTATCAGAGGTGCCAATCAGAGGCGGCGAAACATAGGCGGGGAATCAGATATGGGGAATCAGAGTTGGGGATTCAGAGGCAGGGAGTCAGATATGCAGAATCAGAGATGGGGAATCAGAGTTGGGGATTCAGAGGTGGTGAATCAGAGAAGGGGAATCAGAGGCTGGGAATCAGAGGCAGGGAATCAGACGCAGGGAATCAGAGGCGGGGAATCATAGCTGGCGAATTAGAGGAGGGGAATCAGAGTTGGGGATTCAGAGGTGGTGAATCAGAGAAGGGGAATCAGAGGCTGGGAATCAGAGGCAGGGAATCAGACGCAGGGAATCAGAGGCGGGGAATCATAGCTGGCGAATTAGAGGAGGGGAATCAGAGTTGGGGAATCAGAGGCGGGGAATCAGATATGGGGAAAAAGAGGTGGGGATTCAGAGGCGGGGAAACAGAGGCGGGGAATCAGATATGGGGATTCAGAGGTGGGGATTCAGAGGTTGGGAATCAGAGGCAGGGAATCAGAGGCGGGGAATCAGAGGCAGGGAATCAGATGCGGGGAATCAGAGGCGGGGAAACAGAGCTGGGGAATCAGAGGTGGGGAATCAGAGTTGGGGAATCAGAGGCGTGGAATTAGATATGGGGAAACAGAGGCGGGGAATCAGAGGCGGGGAAACAGAGGCGGGGAATCAGATATGGGGAATCAGAGGTGGGGATTCAGAGGCAGGGAATCAGATGTGCAGAATCAGAGATGGGGAATCAGAGGCGGGGAATGAGATATGGGGAATCAGAGGCGGGGAATCAGAGGCGGGGATACAGAGGCGGGGAATCTGATATGGGGAATCAGAGGTGGCAAATCAAAGGCGGTGAATCAGAGATGGAGAATCAGACGCGGGGAATCAGAGGCAGGGAATAAAACACGGGGAATCAGAGGCGGGGAATCAGAGCTTGTGAATCAGAGGCGGGGAATCAGAGCTGGGGAATCAGAGGCAGGGAATCATAGTTGGGGAATCAGAGGCGGGGAATCAGATATAGGGAAACAGAGGCGGGGAATCAGAGGCGGGGAATCAGAGGCAGGGAAACAGAGGCGGGGAATCAGATATGGGGAATCAGAGGTGGGGAATCAGAGCTGGGGAATCAGAGGCAGGGAATCATAGTTGGGGAATCAGAGGCGGGGAATCAGATATAGGGAAACAGATGCGGGGAATCAGAGGCGGGGAAACAGAGGCGGGGAATCAGATATGGGGAATCAGAGGTGGGGAATCAGAGGTGGGGAATTAGTGGTTGCGAATCTGAGGCAGGGAATCAGAGGCGGGGAATCAGAGGCGGGGAATGAGAGGCAGGGAATCGGATGTGCGGTATCAGAGATGGGGAATCAGAGGTGGGGAATCAGAGGTGGTGAATCAGAGAAGGGGAATCAGAGGCGGGGAATCAGAGGCAGGGAATCAGATATGGGGAAACAGAGGCGGAGAATCAGAGGCGGGGAAACAGAGACGGGGAATCAGATATGGGGATTCAGAGGTGGGGAATCAGAGGTTGGGAATCAGAGGCGGGGAATCAGAGTTGGGGAATCAGAGGTGGGGAATCAGATATGGGGAAACAGAGGCGGGGAATCAGAGGCGGGGAAACAGAGGCGGGGAATCAGATATGGGGAATCAGAGGTGGGGAATCAGAGGTTGGCAATCAGAGGCAGGGAATCAGAGGCGGGGAATCAGAGGCAGGGAATCAGATGTGCAGAATCAGAGATGGGGAATCAGACGCGGGGATTCAGAGGTTGTAATTCAGAGATGGGGAATCAGAGGCGGGGTATAAGAGGCGCGGAAACAGAGGTGGGGAATCAGATATGGGGAATCAGAGGTGGGGAATAAGAGGCCAGGAATCAGAAGGCATGAATCAGAGGCCTGGAATCAGAGGTGGGGAATCAGAGGCCGGGAATCAGAGATGGGGAATCAGAGGTGGTGAATCAGAGATGGGGAATCAGAGGAAGGGACTCAGAGGCGGGGAATCAGATGCGGGGAATCAGTGGCGGGGAATCAGAGCTCAGGAATCAGAGTCGGGGAATCAGAGATGGCGAATCAGAGGCGGGGAATCAGAGATAGGGAATCAGAGGTGGGGAATCAGAGGCGGGGAAACAGAGGCGGGGAGTCAGATATGGGGAATCAGAGGCGGGGAATCAGAGGCGGGGAAACAGAGGCGGTGAATCAGATATGGGGAATCAGAGGTGGCGAATCAGAGGTAGAGAATCAGAGATGGGGAAGCAGAGGTGGGGAATCAGATGAGATGAATTAGAGATGGGGAATCAGAGGCGGGGTATCAGAGGCGGCCAATCAGAGGCGGGGAAACAGAGGCTGGGAATCAGATATGGGGAATCAGAGGTGGGGAATCAGGGGCGGGGAATCAGTGGCAGGGAATCAGAGGCCGGGAATCAAAGGCGGGGAATCAGAGCTGGGGAATCAGAGGCGGGGAATCAGAGTTGGGGAATCAGAGGAGGGGAATCAGATATGGGGAAACAGAGGCCGGGAATCATAGGCAGGGAAACAGAGGCGGGGAATCAGATATGGGGAATCAGAGGTGGGGAATTAGAGGTTGCGAATCAGAGGCAGGGAATCAGAGGCGGGGAATCAGAGGCGGGGAATCAGAAGCAGGGAATCGGATGTGCGGAATCAGAGATGGGGAATCAGAGTTGGGGATTCAGAGGTGATGAATCAGAGAAGGGGAATCAGAGGAGGGGAATCAGAGGCAGGGAATCAGATGCGGGGAATCAGAGGCGGGGAAACAGAGCTGGGGAATCAGAGGCGGGGAAACAGAGGCAGGGAATCAGATATGGGGATTCAGAGGTGGGGATTCAGAGGTTGGGAATCAGAGGCAGGGAATCAGAGGCGGGGAATCAGAGGCAGGGAATCAGATGCGGGGAATCAGAGGCGGGGAAACAGAGCTGGGGAATCAGAGGCGAGGAATCAGAGTTGGGGAATCAGAGGCGTGGAATTAGATATGGGGAAACAGAGGCGGGGAATCAGAGGCGGGGAAACAGAGGCGGGTAATCAGATATGGGGAATCAGAGGTGGGGATTCAGAGGCAGGGAGTCAGATGTGCAGAATCAGAGGGGGAATCAGAGGCGGGGAATGAGATATGGGGAAACAGAGGCGGGGAATCAGATATGGGGATTCAGAGGTGGGGATTCAGAGGTTGGGAATCAGAGGCAGGGAATCAGAGGCGGGGAATCAGAGGCGGCCAATCAGAGGCGGGGAAACAGAGGCTGGGAATCAGATATGGGGAATCAGAGGTGGGGAATCAGGGGCGGGGAATCAGTGGCAGGGAATCAGAGGCCGGGAATCAAAGGCGGGGAATCAGAGCTGGGGAATCAGAGGCGGGGAATCAGAGTTGGGGAATCAGAGGAGGGGAATCAGATATGGGGAAACAGAGGCCGGGAATCATAGGCAGGGAAACAGAGGCAGGGAATCAGATATGGGGAATCAGAGGTGGGGAATTAGAGGTTGCGAATCAGAGGCAGGGAATCAGAGGCGGGGAATCAGAGGCGGGGAATCAGAAGCAGGGAATCGGATGTGCGGAATCAGAGATGGGGAATCAGAGTTGGGGATTCAGAGGTGATGAATCAGAGAAGGGGAATCAGAGGCGGGGTATCAGAGGCGGCCAATCAGAGGCGGGGAAACAGAGTCTGGGAATCAGATATGGGGAATCAGAGGTGGGGAATCAGGGGCGGGGAATCAGTGGCAGGGAATCAGAGGCCGGGAATCAAAGGCGGGGAATCAGAGCTGGGGAATCAGAGGCGGGGAATCAGAGTTGGGGAATCAGAGGAGGGGAATCAGATATGGGGAAACAGAGGCCGGGAATCATAGGCAGGGAAACAGAGGCGGGGAATCAGATATGGGGAATCAGAGGTGGGGAATTAGAGGTTGCGAATCAGAGGCAGGGAATCAGAGGCGGGGAATCAGAGGCGGGGAATCAGAAGCAGGGAATCGGATGTGCGGAATCAGAGATGGCGAATCAGAGTTGGGGATTCAGAGGTGATGAATCAGAGAAGGGGAATCAGAGGAGGGGAATCAGAGGCAGGGAATCAGACGCAGGGAATCAGAGGCGGGGAATCATAGCTGGCGAATTAGAGGAGGGGAATCAGAGTTGGGGAATCAGAGGCGGGGAATCAGATATGGGGAAACAGAGGCGGGGATTCAGAGGCGGGGAAACAGAGGCGGGGAATCAGATATGGGGATTCAGAGGTGGGGATTCAGAGGTTGGGAATCAGAGGCAGGGAATCAGAGGCGGGGAATCAGAGGCAGGGAATCAGATGCGGGGAATCAGAGGCGGGGAAACAGAGCTGGGGAATCAGAGGCGAGGAATCAGAGTTGGGGAATCAGAGGCGTGGAATTAGATATGGGGAAACAGAGGCGGGGAATCAGAGGCGGGGAAACAGAGGCGGGTAATCAGATATGGGGAATCAGAGGTGGGGATTCAGAGGCAGGGAGTCAGATGTGCAGAATCAGAGGGGGAATCAGAGGCGGGGAATGAGATATGGGGAATCAGAGGCGGGGAATCAGAGGCGGGGATACAGAGGCAGGGAATGGGATGTGCGGAATCAGAGATGGGGAATCAGAGGTGGGGAATCAGAGGTGGTGAATCAGAGAAGGGGAATCAGAGGCGGGGAATCAGAGGCAGGGAATCAGATATGGGGAAACAGAGGCGGAGAATCAGAGGTGGGGAAACAGAGACGGGGAATCAGATATGGGGACTCAGAGGTGGGGAATCAGTGGTTGGGAATCAGAGGCGGGGAATCAGAGTTGGGGAATCAGAGGTGGGGAATCAGATATGGGGAAACAGAGGCGGGGAATCAGAGGCGGGGAAACAGAGGCGGGGAATCAGATATGGGGAATCAGAGGTGGGGAATCAGAGGTTGGCAATCAGAGGCAGGGAATCAGAGGCGGGGAATCAGAGGCAGGGAATCAGATGTGCAGAATCAGAGATGGGGAATCAGAGGCGGGGAATCAGAGGCGCGGAAACAGAGGTGGGGAATCAGATATGGGGAATCAGAGGTGGGGAATAAGAGGCCAGGAATCAGAAGGCATGAATCAGAGGCCGGGAATCAGAGGTGGGGAATCAGAGGCCGGGAATCAGAGATGGGGAATCAGAGGTGGTGAATCAGAGATGGGGAATCAGAGGAAGGGACTCAGAGGCGGGGAATCAGATGCGGGGAATCAGTGGCGGGGAATCAGTGCTCAGGAATCAGAGTCGGGGAATCAGAGATGGCGAATCAGAGGCGGGGAATCAGAGATGGGGAATCAGAGGTGGGGAATCAGAGGCGGGGAAACAGAGGCGGGGAGTCAGATATGGGGAATCAGAGGCGGGGAATCAGAGGCGGGGATACAGAGGCGTTGAATCAGATATGGGGAATCAGAGGTGGCGAATCAGAGGTAGAGAATCAGAGATGGGGAAGCAGAGGTGGGGAATCAGATGTGATGAATTAGAGATGGGGAATCAGAGGCGGTGTATCAGAGGTGCCAATCAGAGGCGGCGAAACATAGGCGGGGAATCAGATATGGGGAAACAGAGGCGGGGAATCAGAGGTGGTGAATCAGAGATGGGGAATCAGAGGCGGGGAATCAGAGGCAGGGAATCAGAGGTGGTGAATCAGAGGTGGGGAATCAGAGGCGGGGAATCAGAGGCAGGGAATCAGACACGGGGAATCAGAGGCGGGGAATCATAGCTGGCGAATCAGAGGCAGGGAATCAGATATGGGGAAACAGAGGCGGAGAATCAGAGGCGGGGAAACAGAGACGGTGAATCAGATATGGTGATTCAGAGGTGGGGAATCAGAGGTTGGGAATCAGAGGCGGGGAGTCAGAGTTGGGGAATCAGAGGTGGGGAATCAGATATGGGGAAACAGAGGCGGGTAATCAGAGGCGGGGAAACAGAGGCGGGGAATCAGATATGGGGAATCAGAGGTGGGGAATCAGAGGTTGGCAATCAGAGGCAGGGAATCAGAGGCGGGGAATCAGAGGCAGGGAATCAGATGTGCAGAATCAGAGATGGGGAATCAGAGGCAGGGAATCAGCGGCGGGGAAAATCAGAGGCCGGGAATCAGAGGCCAGGAATGAGAGGCCGGGAATCAGAGGGCAGGAATCAGAGGCCGGGAATCAGAGGTGGGGAATCAGAGGCCGGGAATTAGAGATGGGGAATAAGAGCTGGGGAATCAGCGGTGGTGATTCAGACGCGGGGATTCAGAGGTTGTAATTCAGAGATGGGGAATCAGAGGCGGGGAATCAGAGGCGCGGAAACAGAGGCGGGGAATCAGATATGGGGATTCAGAGGTGGGGATTCAGAGGTTGGGAATCAGAGGCAGGGAATCAGAGGCGGGGAATCAGAGGCAGGGAATCAGAGGCGGTGTATCAGAGGTGCCAATCAGAGGCGGCGAAACATAGGCGGGGAATCAGATATGGGGAATCAGAGTTGGGGATTCAGAGGTGGTGAATCAGAGAAGGGGAATCAGAGGCGGGGAATCAGAGGCAGGGAATCAGACGCAGGGAATCAGAGGCGGGGAATCATAGCTGTCGAATTAGAGGAGGGGAATCAGAGTTGGGGAATCAGAGGCGGGGAATCAGATTTGGGGAAACAGAGGCGGGGATTCAGAGGCGGGGAAACAGAGGCGGGGAATCAGATATGGGGATTCAGAGGTGGGGATTCAGAGGTTGGGAATCAGAGGCAGGGAATCAGAGGCGGGGAATCAGAGGCAGGGAATCAGATGCGGGGAATCAGAGGCGGGGAAACAGAGCTGGGGAATCAGAGGCGGGGAATCAGAGTTGGGGAATCAGAGGAGGGGAATCAGATATGGGGAAACAGAGGCCGGGAATCAGAGGCAGGGAAACAGAGGCGGGGAATCAGATATGGGGAATCAGAGGTGGGGAATTAGAGGTTGCGAATCAGAGGCAGGGAATCAGAGGCGGGGAATCAGAGGCGGGGAATCAGAGGCAGGGAATCGGATGTGCGGAATCAGAGATGGGGAATCAGAGTTGGGGATTCAGAGGTGGTGAATCAGAGAAGGGGAATCAGAGGCGGGGAATCAGAGGCAGGGAATCAGACGCAGGGAATCAGAGGCGGGGAATCATAGCTGGCGATTTAGAGGAGGGGAATCAGAGTTGGGGAATCAGAGGCGGGGAATCAGATATGGGGAAACAGAGGCGGGGATTCAGAGGCGGGGAAACAGAGGCGGGGAATCAGATATGGGGATTCAGAGGTGGGGATTCAGAGGTTGGGAATCAGAGGCAGGGAATCAGAGGCGGGGAATCAGAGGCAGGGAATCAGATGCGGGGAATCAGAGGTGGGGAAACAGAGCTGGGGAATCAGAGGCGAGGAATCACAGTTGGGGAATCAGAGGCGTGGAATCAGAGGCGGGGAAACAGAGGCGGGTAATCAGATATGGGGAATCAGAGGTGGGGATTCAGAGGCAGGGAGTCAGATGTGCAGAATCAGAGATGGGGAATCAGAGGCGGGGAATGAGATATGGGGAATCAGAGGCGGGGAATCAGAGGCGGGGATACAGAGGCAGGGAATCGGATGTGCGGAATCAGAGATGGGGAATCAGAAGTGGGGAATCAGAGGTGGTGAATCAGAGAAGGGGAATCAGAGGCGGGGAATCAGAGGCAGGGAATCAGATATGGGGAAACAGAGGCGGAGAATCAGACGTGGGGAAACAGAGACGGGGAATCAGATATGGGGACTCAGAGGTGGGGAATCAGTGGTTGGGAATCAGAGGCGGGGAATCAGAGTTGGGGAATCAGAGGTGGGGAATCAGATATGGGGAAACAGAGGCGGGGAATCAGAGGCGGGGAAACAGAGGCGGGGAATCAGATATGGGGAATCAGAGGTGGGGAATCAGAGGTTGGCAATCAGAGGCAGGGAATCAGAGGCGGGGAATCAGAGGCAGGGAATCAGATGTGCAGAATCAGAGATGGGGAATCAGAGGCGGGGAATCAGAGGCGCGGAAACAGAGGTGGGGAATCAGATATGGGGAATCAGAGGTGGGGAATAAGAGGCCAGGAATCAGAAGGCATGAATCAGAGGCCGGGAATCAGAGGTGGGGAATCAGAGGCCGGGAATCAGAGATGGGGAATCAGAGGTGTTGAATCAGAGATGGGGAATCAGAGGAAGGGACTCAGAGGCGGGGAATCAGATGCGGGGAATCAGTGGCGGGGAATCAGAGCTCAGGAATCAGAGTCGGGGAATCAGAGATGGCGAATCAGAGGCGGGGAATCAGAGATAGGGAATCAGAGGTGGGGAATCAGAGGCGGGGAAACAGAGGCGGAGAGTCAGATACTGGGAATCAGAGGCGGGGAATCAGAGGCGGGGATACAGAGGCGTTGAATCAGATATGGGGAATCAGAGGTGGCGAATCAGAGGTAGAGAATCAGAGATGGGGAAGCAGAGGTGGGGAATAAGATGTGATGAATTAGAGATGGGGAATCAGAGGCGGTGTATCAGAGGTGCCAATCAGAGGCGGCGAAACATAGGCGGGGAATCAGATATGGGGAAACAGAGGCGGGGAATCAGAGGTGGTGAATCAGAGATGGGGAATCAGAGGCGGGGAATCAGAGGCAGGGAATCAGAGGTGGTGAATCAGAGATGGGGAATCAGAGGCGGGGAATCAGAGGCAGGGAATCAGACACGGGGAATCAGAGGCGGGGAATCATAGCTGGCGAATCAGAGGCAGGGAATCAGATATGGGGAAACAGAGGCGGAGAATCAGAGGCGGGGAAACAGAGACGGAGAATCAGATATGGTGATTCAGAGGTGGGGAATCAGAGGTTGGGAATCAGAGGCGGGGAATCAGAGTTGGGGAATCAGAGGTGGGGAATCAGATATGGGGAAACAGAGGCGGGTAATCAGAGGCGGGGAAACAGAGGCGGGGAATCAGATATGGGGAATCAGAGGTGGGGAATCAGAGGTTGGCAATCAGAGGCAGGGAATCAGAGATGGGGAAGCAGAGGTGGGGAATCAGATGTGATGAATTAGAGATGGGGAATCAGAGGCGGTGTATCAGAGGTGCCAATCAGAGGCGGCGAAACATAGGCGGGGAATCAGATATGGGGAATCAGAGGTAGAGAATCAGAGATGGGGAATCAGAGTTGGGGATTCAGAGGTGGTGAATCAGAGAAGGGGAATCAGAGGCGGGGAATCAGAGGCAGGGAATCAGACGCAGGGAATCAGAGGCGGGGAATCATAGCTGGCGAATTAGAGGAGGGGAATCAGAGTTGGGGAATCAGAGGCGGGGAATCAGATATGGGGAAACAGAGGCGGGGATTCAGAGGCGGGGAAACAGAGGCGGGGAATCAGATATGGGGATTCAGAGGTGGGGATTCAGAGGTTGGGAATCAGAGGCAGGGAATCAGAGGCGGGGAATCAGAGGCAGGGAATCAGATGCGGGGAATCAGAGGCGGGGAAACAGAGCTGGGGAATCAGAGGCGGGGAATCAGAGTTGGGGAATCAGAGGCGTGGAATTAGATATGGGGAAACAGAGGCGGGGAATCAGAGGCGGGGAAACAGAGGCGGGGAATCAGATATGGGGAATCAGAGGTGGGGATTCAGAGGCAGGGAATCAGATGTGCAGAATCAGAGATGGGGAATCAGAGGCGGGGAATGAGATATGGGGAATCAGAGGCGGGGAATCAGAGGCGGGGATACAGAGGCGGGGAATCTGATATGGGGAATCAGAGGTGGCAAATCAAAGGCGGTGAATCAGAGATGGAGAATCAGACGCGGGGAATCAGAGGCAGGGAATAAAACACGGGGAATCAGAGGCGGGGAATCATAGCTGGGGAATCAGAGGCGGGGAATCAGAGTTGGGGAAGCAGAGGCTGGGAATCAGAGGCGGGGAAACAGAGGCGGGGAATCAGAGGCAGGGAAACAGAGGCGGGGAATCAGATATGGGGAATCAGAGGTGGGGAATCAGAGCTGGGGAATCAGAGGCGGGGAATCATAGTTGGGGAATCAGAGGCGGGGAATCAGATATAGGGAAACAGAGGCGGGGAATCAGAGGTGGGGAAACAGAGGCGGGGAATCAAATATGGGGAATCAGAGGTGGGGAATCAGAGGTGGGGAATTAGTGGTTGCGAATCTGAGGCAGGGAATCAGAGGCGGGGAATCAGAGGCGGGGAATCAGAGGCAGGGAATCGGATGTGCGGAATCAGAGATGGGGAATCAGAGGTGGGAAATCAGAGGTGGTGAATCAGAGAAGGGGAATCAGAGGCGGGGAATCAGAGGCAGGGAATCAGATATGGGGAAACAGAGACGGGGAATCAGATATGGGGATTCAGAGGTGGGGAATCAGAGGTTGGGAATCAGAGGCGGGGAATCAGAGTTGGGGAATCAGAGGTGGGGAATCAGATATGGGGAAACAGAGGCGGAGAATCAGAGGCGGGGAAACAGAGGCGGGGAATCAGATATGGGGAATCAGAGGTGGGGAATCAGAGGTTGGCAATCAGAGGCAGGGAATCAGAGGCGGGGAATCACAGGCAGGGAATCAGATGTGCAGAATCAGAGATGGGGAATCAGACGCGGGGATTCAGAGGTTGTAATTCAGAGATGGGGAATCAGAGGCGGGGAATAAGTGGCGCGGAAACAGAGGTGGGGAATCAGATATGGGGAATCAGAGGTGGGGAATAAGAGGCCAGGAATCAGAAGGCATGAATCAGAGGCCGGGAATCAGAGGTGGGGAATCAGAGGCCGGGAATCAGAGATGGGGAATCAGAGGTGGTGAATCAGAGATGGGGAATCAGAGGAAGGGACTCAGAGGCGGGGAATCAGATGCGGGGTATCAGTGGCGGGGAATCAGAGCTCAGGAATCAGAGTCGGGGAATCAGAGATGGCGAATCAGAGGCGGGGAATCAGAGATAGGGAATCAGAGGTGGGGAATCAGAGGCGTGGAAACAGAGGCGGGGAGTCAGATATGGGGAATCAGAGGCGGGGAATCAGAGGCGGGGAAACAGAGGCGGTGAATCAGATATGGGGAATCAGAGGTGGCGAATCAGAGGTAGAGAATCAGAGATGGGGAAGCACAGGTGGGGAATCAGATGTGATGAATTAGAGATGGGGAATCAGAGGCGGGGTATCAGAGGCGGCCAATCAGAGGCGGGGAAACAGAGGCTGGGAATCAGATATGGGGAATCAGAGGTGGGGAATCAGGGGCGGGGAATCAGTGGCAGGGAATCAGAGGCCGGGAATCAAAGGCGGGGAATCAGAGCTGGGGAATCAGAGGCGGGGAATCAGAGTTGGGGAATCAGAGGAGGGGAATCAGATATGGGGAAACAGAGGCCGGGAATCAGAGGCAGGGAAACAGAGGCGGGGAATCAGATATGGGGAATCAGAGGTGGGGAATTAGAGGTTGCGAATCAGAGGCAGGGAATCAGAGGCGGGGAATCAGAGGCGGGGAATCAGAGGCAGGGAATCGGATGTGCGGAATCAGAGATGGGGAATCAGAGTTGGGGATTCAGAGGTGGTGAATCAGAGAAGGGGAATCAGAGGCGGGGAATCAGAGGCAGGGAATCAGACGCAGGGAATCAGAGGCGGGGAATCATAGCTGGCGAATTAGAGGATGGGAATCAGAGTTGGGGAATCAGAGGCGGGGAATCAGATATGGGGAAACAAAGGCGGGGATTCAGAGGCGGGGAAACAGAGGCGGGGAATCAGATATGGGGATTCAGAGGTGGGGATTCAGAGGTTGGGAATCAGAGGCAGGGAAACAGAGCTGGGGAATCAGAGGCAGGGAATCAGATGTGCAGAATCAGAGATGGGGAATCAGAGGCGGGGAATCAGAGGCGCGGAAACAGAGGTGGGGAATCAGATATGGGGAATCAGAGGTGGGGAATAAGAGGCCAGGAATCAGAAGGCATGAATCAGAGGCCGGGAATCAGAGGTGGGGAATCAGAGGCCGGGAATCAGAGATGGGGAATCAGAGGTGGTGAATCAGAGATGGGGAATCAGAGGAAGGGACTCAGAGGCGGGGAATCAGATGCGGGGAATCAGTGGCGGGGAATCAGTGCTCAGGAATCAGAGTCGGGGAATCAGAGATGGCGAATCAGAGGCGGGGAATCAGAGATGGGGAATCAGATGTGGGGAATCAGAGGCGGGGAAACAGAGGCGGGGAGTCAGATATGGGGAATCAGAGGCGGGGAATCAGAGGCGGGGATACAGAGGCGTTGAATCAGATATGGGGAATCAGAGGTGGCGAATCAGAGGTAGAGAATCAGAGATGGGGAAGCAGAGGTGGGGAATCAGATGTGATGAATTAGAGATGGGGAATCAGAGGCGGTGTATCAGAGGTGCCAATCAGAGGCGGCGAAACATAGGCGGGGAATCAGATATGGGGAAACAGAGGCGGGGAATCAGAGGTGGTGAATCAGAGATGGGGAATCAGAGGCGGGGAATCAGAGGCAGGGAATCAGAGGTGGTGAATCAGAGGTGGGGAATCAGAGGCGGGGAATCAGAGGCAGGGAATCAGACACGGGGAATCAGAGGCGGGGAATCATAGCTGGCGAATCAGAGGCAGGGAATCAGATATGGGGAAACAGAGGCGGAGAATCAGAGGCGGGGAAACAGAGACGGTGAATCAGATATGGTGATTCAGAGGTGGGGAATCAGAGGTTGGGAATCAGAGGCGGGGAGTCAGAGTTGGGGAATCAGAGGTGGGGAATCAGATATGGGGAAACAGAGGCGGGTAATCAGAGGCGGGGAAACAGAGGCGGGGAATCAGATATGGGGAATCAGAGGTGGGGAATCAGAGGTTGGCAATCAGAGGCAGGGAATCAGAGGCGGGGAATCAGAGGCAGGGAATCAGATGTGCAGAATCAGAGATGGGGAATCAGAGGCAGGGAATCAGCGGCGGGGAAAATCAGAGGCCGGGAATCAGAGGCCAGGAATGAGAGGCCGGGAATTAGAGGGCAGGAATCAGAGGCCGGGAATCAGAGGTGGGGAATCAGAGGCCGGGAATTAGAGATGGGGAATAAGAGCTGGGGAATCAGCGGTGGTGATTCAGACGCGGGGATTCAGAGGTTGTAATTCAGAGATGGGGAATCAGAGGCGGGGAATCAGAGGCGCGGAAACAGAGGCGGGGAATCAGATATGGGGATTCAGAGGTGGGGATTCAGAGGTTGGGAATCAGAGGCAGGGAATCAGAGGCGGGGAATCAGAGGCAGGGAATCAGAGGCGGTGTATCAGAGGTGCCAATCAGAGGCGGCGAAACATAGGCGGGGAATCAGATATGGGGAATCAGAGTTGGGGATTCAGAGGTGGTGAATCAGAGAAGGGGAATCAGAGGCGGGGAATCAGAGGCAGGGAATCAGACGCAGGGAATCAGAGGCGGGGAATCATAGCTGTCGAATTAGAGGAGGGGAATCAGAGTTGGGGAATCAGAGGCGGGGAATCAGATTTGGGGAAACAGAGGCGGGGATTTAGAGGCGGGGAAACAGAGGCGGGGAATCAGATATGGGGATTCAGAGGTGGGGATTCAGAGGTTGGGAATCAGAGGCAGGGAATCAGAGGCGGGGAATCAGAGGCAGGGAATCAGATGCGGGGAATCAGAGGCGGGGAAACAGAGCTGGGGAATCAGAGGCGGGGAATCAGAGTTGGGGAATCAGAGGAGGGGAATCAGATATGGGGAAACAGAGGCCGGGAATCATAGGCAGGGAAACAGAGGCGGGGAATCAGATATGGGGAATCAGAGGTGGGGAATTAGAGGTTGCGAATCAGAGGCAGGGAATCAGAGGCGGGGAATCAGAGGCGGGGAATCAGAGGCAGGGAATCGGATGTGCGGAATCAGAGATGGGGAATCAGAGTTGGGGATTCAGAGGTGGTGAATCAGAGAAGGGGAATCAGAGGCGGGGAATCAGAGGCAGGGAATCAGACGCAGGGAATCAGAGGCGGGGAATCATAGCTGGCGATTTAGAGGAGGGGAATCAGAGTTGGGGAATCAGAGGCGGGGAATCAGATATGGGGAAACAGAGGCGGGGATTCAGAGGCGGGGAAACAGAGGCGGGGAATCAGATATGGGGATTCAGAGGTGGGGATTCAGAGGTTGGGAATCAGAGGCAGGGAATCAGAGGCGGGGAATCAGAGGCAGGGAATCAGATGCGGGGAATCAGAGGTGGGGAAACAGAGCTGGGGAATCAGAGGCGAGGAATCAGAGTTGGGGAATCAGAGGCAGGGAATCGGATGTGCGGAATCAGATATGGGGAATCAGAGGTGGGGATTCAGAGGCAGGGAGTCAGATGTGCAGAATCAGAGATGGGGAATCAGAGGCGGGGAATGAGATATGGGGAATCAGAGGCGGGGAATCAGAGGCGGGGATACAGAGGCAGGGAATCGGATGTGCGGAATCAGAGATGGGGAATCAGAAGTGGGGAATCAGAGGTGGTGAATCAGAGAAGGGGAATCAGAGGCGGGGAATCAGAGGCAGGGAATCAGATATGGGGAAACAGAGGCGGAGAATCAGACGTGGGGAAACAGAGACGGGGAATCAGATATGGGGACTCAGAGGTGGGGAATCAGTGGTTGGGAATCAGAGGCGGGGAATCAGAGTTGGGGAATCAGAGGTGGGGAATCAGATATGGGGAAACAGAGGCGGGGAATCAGAGGCGGGGAAACAGAGGCGGGGAATCAGATATGGGGAATCAGAGGTGGGGAATCAGAGGTTGGCAATCAGAGGCAGGGAATCAGAGGCGGGGAATCAGAGGCAGGGAATCAGATGTGCAGAATCAGAGATGGGGAATCAGAGGCGGGGAATCAGAGGCGCGGAAACAGAGGTGGGGAATCAGATATGGGGAATCAGAGGTGGGGAATAAGAGGCCAGGAATCAGAAGGCATGAATCAGAGGCCGGGAATCAGAGGTGGGGAATCAGAGGCCGGGAATCAGAGATGGGGAATCAGAGGTGTTGAATCAGAGATGGGGAATCAGAGGAAGGGACTCAGAGGCGGGGAATCAGATGCGGGGAATCAGTGGCGGGAAATCAGAGCTCAGGAATCAGAGTCGGGGAATCAGAGATGGCGAATCAGAGGCGGGGAATCAGAGATAGGGAATCAGAGGTGGGGAATCAGAGGCGGGGAAACAGAGGCGGAGAGTCAGATACTGGGAATCAGAGGCGGGGAATCAGAGGCGGGGATACAGAGGCGTTGAATCAGATATGGGGAATCAGAGGTGGCGAATCAGAGGTAGAGAATCAGAGATGGGGAAGCAGAGGTGGGGAATAAGATGTGATGAATTAGAGATGGGGAATCAGAGGCGGTGTATCAGAGGTGCCAATCAGAGGCGGCGAAACATAGGCGGGGAATCAGATATGGGGAAACAGAGGCGGGGAATCAGAGGTGGTGAATCAGAGATGGGGAATCAGAGGCGGGGAATCAGAGGCAGGGAATCAGAGGTGGTGAATCAGAGATGGGGAATCAGAGGCGGGGAATCAGAGGCAGGGAATCAGACACGGGGAATCAGAGGCGGGGAATCATAGCTGGCGAATCAGAGGCAGGGAATCAGATATGGGGAAACAGAGGCGGAGAATCAGAGGCGGGGAAACAGAGACGGAGAATCAGATATGGTGATTCAGAGGTGGGGAATCAGAGGTTGGGAATCAGAGGCGGGGAATCAGAGTTGGGGAATCAGAGGTGGGGAATCAGATATGGGGAAACAGAGGCGGGTAATCAGAGGCGGGGAAACAGAGGCGGGGAATCAGATATGGGGAATCAGAGGTGGGGAATCAGAGGTTGGCAATCAGAGGCAGGGAATCAGAGATGGGGAAGCAGAGGTGGGGAATCAGATGTGATGAATTAGAGATGGGGAATCAGAGGCGGTGTATCAGAGGTGCCAATCAGAGGCGGCGAAACATAGGCGGGGAATCAGATATGGGGAATCAGAGGTAGAGAATCAGAGATGGGGAATCAGAGTTGGGGATTCAGAGGTGGTGAATCAGAGAAGGGGAATCAGAGGCGGGGAATCAGAGGCAGGGAATCAGACGCAGGGAATCAGAGGCGGGGAATCATAGCTGGCGAATTAGAGGAGGGGAATCAGAGTTGGGGAATCAGAGGCGGGGAATCAGATATGGGGAAACAGAGGCGGGGATTCAGAGGCGGGGAAACAGAGGCGGGGAATCAGATATGGGGATTCAGAGGTGGGGATTCAGAGGTTGGGAATCAGAGGCAGGGAATCAGAGGCGGGGAATCAGAGGCAGGGAATCAGATGCGGGGAATCAGAGGCGGGGAAACAGAGCTGGGGAATCAGAGGCGGGGAATCAGAGTTGGGGAATCAGAGGCGTGGAATTAGATATGGGGAAACAGAGGCGGGGAATCAGAGGCGGGGAAACAGAGGCGGGGAATCAGATATGGGGAATCAGAGGTGGGGATTCAGAGGCAGGGAATCAGATGTGCAGAATCAGAGATGGGGAATCAGAGGCGGGGAATGAGATATGGGGAATCAGAGGCGGGGAATCAGAGGCGGGGATACAGAGGCGGGGAATCTGATATGGGGAATCAGAGGTGGCAAATCAAAGGCGGTGAATCAGAGATGGAGAATCAGACGCGGGGAATCAGAGGCAGGGAATAAAACACGGGGAATCAGAGGCGGGGAATCATAGCTGGGGAATCAGAGGCGGGGAATCAGAGTTGGGGAAGCAGAGGCTGGGAATCAGAGGCGGGGAAACAGAGGCGGGGAATCAGAGGCAGGGAAACAGAGGCGGGGAATCAGATATGGGGAATCAGAGGTGGGGAATCAGAGCTGGGGAATCAGAGGCGGGGAATCATAGTTGGGGAATCAGAGGCGGGGAATCAGATATAGGGAAACAGAGGCGGGGAATCAGAGGTGGGGAAACAGAGGCGGGGAATCAGATATGGGGAATCAGAGGTGGGGAATCAGAGGTGGGGAATTAGTGGTTGCGAATCTGAGGCAGGGAATCAGAGGCGGGGAATCAGAGGCGGGGAATCAGAGGCAGGGAATCGGATGTGCGGAATCAGAGATGGGGAATCAGAGGTGGGAAATCAGAGGTGGTGAATCAGAGAAGGGGAATCAGAGGCGGGGAATCAGAGGCAGGGAATCAGATATGGGGAAACAGAGACGGGGAATCAGATATGGGGATTCAGAGGTGGGGAATCAGAGGTTGGGAATCAGAGGCGGGGAATCAGAGTTGGGGAATCAGAGGTGGGGAATCAGATATGGGGAAACAGAGGCGGAGAATCAGAGGCGGGGAAACAGAGGCGGGGAATCAGATATGGGGAATCAGAGGTGGGGAATCAGAGGTTGGCAATCAGAGGCAGGGAATCAGAGGCGGGGAATCAGAGGCAGGGAATCAGATGTGCAGAATCAGAGATGGGGAATCAGACGCGGGGATTCAGAGGTTGTAATTCAGAGATGGGGAATCAGAGGCGGGGAATAAGTGGCGCGGAAACAGAGGTGGGGAATCAGATATGGGGAATCAGAGGTGGGGAATAAGAGGCCAGGAATCAGAAGGCATGAATCAGAGGCCGGGAATCAGAGGTGGGGAATCAGAGGCCGGGAATCAGAGATGGGGAATCAGAGGTGGTGAATCAGAGATGGGGAATCAGAGGAAGGGACTCAGAGGCGGGGAATCAGATGCGGGGTATCAGTGGCGGGGAATCAGAGCTCAGGAATCAGAGTCGGGGAATCAGAGATGGCGAATCAGAGGCGGGGAATCAGAGATAGGGAATCAGAGGTGGGGAATCAGAGGCGTGGAAACAGAGGCGGGGAGTCAGATATGGGGAATCAGAGGCGGGGAATCAGAGGCGGGGAAACAGAGGCGGTGAATCAGATATGGGGAATCAGAGGTGGCGAATCAGAGGTAGAGAATCAGAGATGGGGAAGCACAGGTGGGGAATCAGATGTGATGAATTAGAGATGGGGAATCAGAGGCGGGGTATCAGAGGCGGCCAATCAGAGGCGGGGAAACAGAGGCTGGGAATCAGATATGGGGAATCAGAGGTGGGGAATCAGGGGCGGGGAATCAGTGGCATGGAATCAGAGGCCGGGAATCAAAGGCGGGGAATCAGAGCTGGGGAATCAGAGGCGGGGAATCAGAGTTGGGGAATCAGAGGAGGGGAATCAGATATGGGGAAACAGAGGCCGGGAATCAGAGGCAGGGAAACAGAGGCGGGGAATCAGATATGGGGAATCAGAGGTGGGGAATTAGAGGTTGCGAATCAGAGGCAGGGAATCAGAGGCGGGGAATCAGAGGCGGGGAATCAGAGGCAGGGAATCGGATGTGCGGAATCAGAGATGGGGAATCAGAGTTGGGGATTCAGAGGTGGT
The DNA here is from genome assembly GCF_036971445.1 of Narcine bancroftii. Lineage (NCBI taxonomy): Eukaryota > Metazoa > Chordata > Chondrichthyes > Torpediniformes > Narcinidae > Narcine > Narcine bancroftii. Next base: position 104,256,431 of record NC_091474.1, on the reverse strand, counting down.
GAATCAGAGAAGGGGAATCAGAGGCGGGGAATCAGAGGCAGGGAATCAGACGCAGGGAATCAGAGGCGGGGAATCATAGCTGGCGAATTAGAGGATGGGAATCAGAGTTGGGGAATCAGAGGCGGGGAATCAGATATGGGGAAACAAAGGCGGGGATTCAGAGGCGGGGAAACAGAGGCGGGGAATCAGATATGGGGATTCAGAGGTGGGGATTCAGAGGTTGGGAATCAGAGGCAGGGAAACAGAGCTGGGGAATCAGAGGCGGGGAATCAGAGTTGGGGAATCAGAGGCGTGGAATTAGATATGGGGAAACAGAGGCGGGGAATCAGAGGCGGGGAAACAGAGGCGGGGAATCAGATATGGGGAATCAGAGGTGGGGATTCAGAGGCAGGGAATCAGATGTGCAGAATCAGAGATGGGGAATCAGAGGCGGGGAATGAGATATGGGGAATCAGAGGCGGGGAATCAGAGGCGGGGATACAGAGGCTGGGAATCTGATATGGGGAATCAGAGGTGGCAAATCAAAGGCGGTGAATCAGAGATGGAGAATCAGACGCGGGGAATCAGAGGCAGGGAATAAAACACGGGGAATCAGAGGCGGGGAATCAGAGCTGGGGAATCAGAGGCGGGGAATCAGAGTTGGGGAAGCAGAGGCTGGGAATCAGAGGCGGGGAAACAGAGGCGGGGAATCAGAGGCAGGGAAACAGAGGCGGGGAATCAGATATGGGGAATCAGAGGTGGGGAATCAGAGCTGGGGAATCAGAGGCGGGGAATCATAGTTGGGGAATCAGAGGCGGGGAATCAGATATAGGGAAACAGAGGCGGGGAATCAGAGGCGGGGAAACAGAGGCGGGGAATCAGATATGGGGAATCAGAGGTGGGGAATCAGAGGTAGGGAATTAGTGGTTGCGAATCTGAGGCAGGGAATCAGAGGCGGGGAATCAGAGGCGGGGAATCAGAGGCAGGGAATCGGATGTGCGGAATCAGAGATGGGGAATCAGAGGTGGGGAATCAGAGGTGGTGAATCAGAGAAGGGGAATCAGAGGCGGGGAATCAGAGGCAGGGAATCAGATATGGGGAAACAGAGACGGGGAATCAGATATGGGGATTCAGAGGTGGGGAATCAGAGGTTGGGAATCAGAGGCGGGGAATCAGAGTTGGGGAATCAGAGGTGGGGAATCAGATATGGGGAAACAGAGGCGGGGAATCAGAGGCGGGGAAACAGAGGCGGGGAATCAGATATGGGGAATCAGAGGTGGGGAATCAGAGGTTGGCAATCAGAGGCAGGGAATCAGAGGCGGGGAATCAGAGGCAGGGAATCAGATGTGCAGAATCAGAGATGGGGAATCAGACGCGGGGATTCAGAGGTTGTAATTCAGAGATGGGGAATCAGAGGCGGGGAATAAGTGGCGCGGAAACAGAGGTGGGGAATCAGATATGGGGAATCAGAGGTGGGGAATAAGAGGCCAGGAATCAGAAGGCATGAATCAGAGGCCGGGAATCAGAGGTGGGGAATCAGAGGCCGGGAATCAGAGATGGGGAATCAGAGGTGGTGAATCAGAGATGGGGAATCAGAGGAAGGGACTCAGAGGTGGGGAATCAGATGCGGGGAATCAGTTGTGGGGAATCAGAGCTCAGGAATCAGAGTCGGGGAATCAGAGATGGCGAATCAGAGGCGGGGAATCAGAGATAGGGAATCAGAGGTGGGGAATCAGAGGCGGGGAAACAGAGGCGGGGAGTCAGATATGGGGAATCAGAGGCGGGGAATCAGAGGCGGGGAAACAGAGGCGGTGAATCAGATATGGGGAATCAGAGGTGGCGAATCAGAGGTAGAGAATCAGAGATGGGGAAGCACAGGTGGGGAATAGGATGTGATGAATTAGAGATGGGGAATCAGAGGCGGGGTATCAGAGGCGGCCAATCAGAGGCGGGGAAACAGAGGCGGGGAATCAGATATGGGGAATCAGAGGTGGGGAATCAGAGGTTGGCAATCAGAGGCAGGGAATCAGAGGCGGGGAATCAGAGGCAGGGAATCAGATGTGCAGAATCAGAGATGGGGAATCAGAGCCGGGGAATCAGAGGCGCGGAAACAGAGGTGTGGAATCAGATATGGGGAATCAGAGGTGGGGAATAAGAGGCCAGGAATCAGAAGGCATGAATCAGAGGCCGGGAATCAGATGTGGGGAATCAGAGGCCGGGAATCAGAGATGGGGAATCAGAGGTGGTGAATCAGAGATGGGGAATCAGAGGAAGGGACTCAGAGGCGGGGAATCAGATGCGGGGAATCAGTGGCGGGGAATCAGAGCTCAGGAATCAGAGTCGGGGAATCGGAGATGGCGAATCAGAGGCGGGGAATCAGAGATAGGGAATCAGAGGTGGGGAATCAGAGGCGGGGAAACAGAGGCGGGGAGTCAGATATGGGGAATCAGAGGCGGGGAATCAGAGGCGGGGATACAGAGGCGTTGAATCAGATATGGGGAATCAGAGGTGGCGAATCAGAGGTAGAGAATCAGAGATGGGGAAGCAGAGGTGGGGAATCAGATGTGATGAATTAGAGATGGGGAATCAGAGGCGGTGTATCAGAGGTGCCAATCAGAGGCGGCGAAACATAGGCGGGGAATCAGATATGGGGAAACAGAGGCGGGGAATCAGAGGTGGTGAATCAGAGATGGGGAATCAGAGGCGGGGAATCAGAGGCAGGGAATCAGAGGTGGTGAATCAGAGGTGGGGAATCAGAGGCGGGGAATCAGAGGCAGGGAATCAGACACGGGGAATCAGAGGCGGGGAATCATAGCTGGCGAATCAGAGGCAGGGAATCAGATATGGGGAAACAGAGGCGGAGAATCAGAGGCGGGGAAACAGAGACGGTGAATCAGATATGGTGATTCAGAGGTGGGGAATCAGAGGTTGGGAATCAGAGGCGGGGAGTCAGAGTTGGGGAATCAGAGGTGGGGAATCAGATATGGGGAAACAGAGGCGGGTAATCAGAGGCGGGGAAACAGAGGCGGGGAATCAGATATGGGGAATCAGAGGTGGGGAATCAGAGGTTGGCAATCAGAGGCAGGGAATCAGAGGCGGGGAATCAGAGGCAGGGAATCAGATGTGCAGAATCAGAGATGGGGAATCAGAGGCAGGGAATCAGCGGCGGGGAAAATCAGAGGCCGGGAATCAGAGGCCAGGAATGAGAGACCGGGAATCAGAGGGCAGAAATCAGAGGCCGGGAATCAGAGGTGGGGAATCAGAGGCCGGGAATTAGAGATGGGGAATAAGAGCTGGGGAATCAGCGGTGGTGATTCAGACGCGGGGATTCAGAGGTTGTAATTCAGAGATGGGGAATCAGAGGCGGGGAATCAGAGGCGCGGAAACAGAGGTGGGGAATCAGATAAGTGGAATCAGAGGTGGGGAATAAGAGGCCAGGAATCAGAAGGCATGAATCAGAGGCCGGGAATCAGAGGTGGGGAATCAGAGGCCGGGAATCAGAGATGGGGAATCAGAGGTGGTGAATCAGAGATGGGGAATCAGAGGAAGGGACTCAGAGGCGGGTAATCAGATGCGGGGAATCAGTGGCGGGGAATCAGAGCTCAGGAATCAGAGTCGGGGAATCAGAGATGGCGAATCAGAGGCGGGGAATCAGAGATAGGGAATCAGAGGTGGGGAATCAGAGGCGGGGAAACAGAGGGGGGGAGTCAGATATGGGGAATCAGAGGCGGGGAATCAGAGGCGGGGAAAAAGAGGCGGTGAATCAGATATGGGGAATCAGAGGTGGCGAATCAGAGGTAGAGAATCAGAGATGGGGAATCAGAGTTGGGGATTCAGAGGTGGTGAATCAGAGAAGGGGAATCAGAGGCGGGGAATCAGAGGCAGGGAATCAGACGCAGGGAATCAGAGGCGGGGAATCATAGCTGGCGAATTAGAGGAGGGGAATCAGAGTTGGGGAATCAGAGGCGGGGAATCAGATATGGGGAAACAGAGGCGGGGATTCAGAGGCGGGGAAACAGAGGCGGGGAATCAGATATGGGGATTCAGAGGTGGGGATTCAGAGGTTGGGAATCAGAGGCAGGGAATCAGAGGCGGGGAATCAGAGGCAGGGAATCAGATGCGGGGAATCAGAGGCGGGGAAACAGAGCTGGGGAATCAGAGGCGGGGAATCAGAGTTGGGGAATCAGAGGCGTGGAATTAGATATGGGGAAACAGAGGCGGGGAATCAGAGGCGGGGAAACAGAGGCGGGGAATCAGATATGGGGAATCAGAGGTGGGGATTCAGAGGCAGGGAATCAGATGTGCAGAATCAGAGATGGGGAATCAGAGGCGGGGAATGAGATATGGGGAATCAGAGGCGGGGAATCAGAGGCGGGGATACAGAGGCGGAAAATCTGATATGGGGAATCAGAGGTGGCAAATCAAAGGCGGTGAATCAGAGATGGAGAATCAGACGCGGGGAATCAGAGGCAGGGAATAAAACACGGGGAATCAGAGGCGGGGAATCAGAGCTGGGGAATCAGAGGCGGGGAATCAGAGTTGGGGAAGCAGAGGCTGGGAATCAGAGGCGGGGAAACAGAGGCGGGGAATCAGAGGCAGGGAAACAGAGGCGGGGAATCAGATATGGGGAATCAGAGGTGGGGAATCAGAGCTGGGGAATCAGAGGCGGGGAATCATAGTTGGGGAATCAGAGGTGGGGAATCAGAGGTGGGGAATTAGTGGTTGCGAATCTGAGGCAGGGAATCAGAGGCGGGGAATCAGAGGCGGGGAATCAGAGGCAGGGAATCGGATGTGCGGAATCAGAGATGGGGAATCAGAGGTGGGGAATCAGAGGTGGTGAATCAGAGAAGGGGAATCAGAGGCGGGGAATCAGAGGCAGGGAATCAGATATGGGGAAACAGAGGCGGAGAATCAGAGGCGGTGAAACAGAGACGGGGAATCAGATATGGGGATTCAGAGGTGGGGAATCAGAGGTTGGGAATCAGAGGCGGGGAATCAGAGTTGGGGAATCAGAGGTGGGGAATCAGATATGGGGAAACAGAGGCGGGGAATCAGAGGCGGGGAAACAGAGGCGGGGAATCAGATATGGGGAATCAGAGGTGGGGAATCAGAGGTTTGCAATCAGAGGCAGGGAGTCAGAGGCGGGGAATCAGAGGCAGGGAATCAGATGTGCAGAATAAGAGATGGGGAATCAGACGCGGGGATTCAGAGGTTGTAATTCAGAGATGGGGAATCAGAGGCGGGGAATAAGAGGCGCGGAAACAGAGGTGGGGAATCAGATATGGGGAATCAGAGGTGGGGAATAAGAGGCCAGGAATCAGAAGGCATGAATCAGAGGCCGGGAATCAGAGGTGGGGAATCAGAGGCCGGGAATCAGAGATGGGGAATCAGAGGTGGTGAATCAGAGATGGGGAATCAGAGGAAGGGACTCAGAGGCGGGGAATCAGATGCGGGGAATCAGTGGCGGGGTATCAGAGCTCAGGAATCAGAGTCGGGGAATCAGAGATGGCGAATCAGAGGCGGGGAATCAGAGATAGGGAATCAGAGGTGGGGAATCAGAGGCGGGGAAACAGAGGCGGGGAGTCAGATATGGGGAATCAGAGGCGGGGAATCAGAGGCAGGGAAACAGAGGCGGTGAATCAGATATGGGGAATCAGAGGTGGCGAATCAGAGGTAGAGAATCAGAGATGGGGAAGCAGAGGTGGGGAATCAGATGTGATGAATTAGAGATGGGGAATCAGAGGCGGGGTATCAGAGGCGGCCAATCAGAGTCGGGGAAACAGAGGCTGGGAATCAGATATGGGGAATCAGAGGTGGGGAATCAGGGGCGGGGAATCAGTGGCAGGGAATCAGAGGCCGGGAATCAAAGGCGGGGAATCAGAGCTGGGGAATCAGAGGCGGGGAATCAGAGTTGGGGAATCAGAGGAGGGGAATCAGATATGGGGAAACAGAGGCCGGGAATCAGAGGCAGGGAAACAGAGGCGGGGAATCAGATATGGGGAATCAAAGGTGGGGAATTAGAGGTTGCGAATCAGAGGCAGGGAATCAGAGGCGGGGAATCAGAGGCGGGGAATCAGAGGCAGGGAATCGGATGTGCGGAATCAGAGATGGGGAATCAGAGTTGGGGATTCAGAGGTGTTGAATCAGAGAAGGGGAATCAGAGGCGGGGAATCAGAGGCAGGGAATCAGACGCAGGGAATCAGAGGCGGGGAATCATAGCTGGCGAATTAGAGGAGGGGAATCAGAGTTGGGGAATCAGAGGCGGGGAATCAGATATGGGGAAACAGAGGCGGGGATTCAGAGGCGGGGAAACAGAGGCGGGGAATCAGATATGGGGATTCAGAGGTGGGGATTCAGAGGTTGGGAATCAGAGGCAGGGAATCAGAGGCGGGGAATCAGAGGCAGGGAATCAGATGCGGGGAATCAGAGGCGGGGAAACAGAGCTGGGGAATCAGAGGCGGGGAATCAGAGTTGGGGAATCAGAGGCGTGGAATTAGATATGGGGAAACAGAGGCGGGGAATCAGAGGCGGGGAAACAGAGGCGGGTAATCAGATATGGGGAATCAGAGGTGGGGATGCAGAGGCAGGGAGTCAGATGTGCAGAATCAGAGATGGGGAATCAGAGGCGGGGAATGAGATATGGGGAATCAGAGCCGGGGAATCAGAGGCGGGGATACAGAGGCAGGGAATCGGATGTGCGGAATCAGAGATGGGGAATCAGAGGTGGGGAATCAGAGGTGGTGAATCAGAGAAGGGGAATCAGAGGCGGGGAATCAGAGGCAGGGAATCAGATATGGGGAAACAGAGGCGGAGAATCAGTGGTGGGGAAACAGAGATGTGGAATCAGATATGGGGATTCAGAGGTGGGGAATCAGAGGTTGGGAATCAGAGGCGGGGAATCAGAGTTGGGGTATCAGAGGTGGGGAATCAGATATGGGGAAACAGATGCGGGGAATCAGAGGCGGGGAAACAGAGGCGGGGAATCAGATATGGGGAATCAGAGGTGGGGAATCAGAGGTTGGCAATCAGAGGCAGGGAATCAGTGGCGGGGAATCAGAGGCAGGGAATCAGATGTGCAGAATCAGAGATGGGGAATCAGATGCGGGGATTCAGAGGTTGTAATTCAGAGATGGGGAATCAGAGGCGGGGAATCAGAGGCGCGGAAACAGAGGTGGGGAATCAGATATGGGGAATCAGAGGTGGGGAATGAGAGGCCAGGAATCAGAAGGCATGAATCAGACGCCGGGAATCAGAGGTGGGGAATCAGAGGCCGGGAATCAGAGATGGGGAATCAGAGGTGGTGAATCAGAGAAGGGGAATCAGAGGAAGGGACTCAGAGGCGGGGAATCAGATGCGGGGAATCAGAGTTGGGGAATCAGAGGCGTGGAATTAGATATGGGGAAACAGAGGCGGGGAATCAGAGGCGGGGAAACAGAGGCGGGTAATCAGATATGGGGAATCAGAGGTGGGGATGCAGAGGCAGGGAGTCAGATGTGCAGAATCAGAGATGGGGAATCAGAGGCGGGGAATGAGATATGGGGAATCAGAGCCGGGGAATCAGAGGCGGGGATACAGAGGCAGGGAATCGGATGTGCGGAATCAGAGATGGGGAATCAGAGGTGGGGAATCAGAGGTGGTGAATCAGAGAAGGGGAATCAGAGGCGGGGAATCAGAGGCAGGGAATCAGATATGGGGAAACAGAGGCGGAGAATCAGTGGTGGGGAAACAGAGATGTGGAATCAGATATGGGGATTCAGAGGTGGGGAATCAGAGGTTGGGAATCAGAGGCGGGGAATCAGAGTTGGGGTATCAGAGGTGGGGAATCAGATATGGGGAAACAGATGCGGGGAATCAGAGGCGGGGAAACAGAGGCGGGGAATCAGATATGGGGAATCAGAGGTGGGGAATCAGAGGTTGGCAATCAGAGGCAGGGAATCAGTGGCGGGGAATCAGAGGCAGGGAATCAGATGTGCAGAATCAGAGATGGGGAATCAGATGCGGGGATTCAGAGGTTGTAATTCAGAGATGGGGAATCAGAGGCGGGGAATCAGAGGCGCGGAAACAGAGGTGGGGAATCAGATATGGGGAATCAGAGGTGGGGAATGAGAGGCCAGGAATCAGAAGGCATGAATCAGACGCCGGGAATCAGAGGTGGGGAATCAGAGGCCGGGAATCAGAGATGGGGAATCAGAGGTGGTGAATCAGAGAAGGGGAATCAGAGGAAGGGACTCAGAGGCGGGGAATCAGATGCGGGGAATCAGTGGCGGGGAATCAGAGCTCAGGAATCAGAGTCGGGGAATCAGAGATGGCGAATCAGAGGCGGGGAATCAGAGATAGGGAATCAGAGGTGGGGAATCAGAGGCGGGGAAACAGAGGCGGGGAGTCAGATATGGGGAATCAGAGGCGGGGAATCAGAGGCGGGGAAACAGAGGTGGGGAATCAGATATGGGGAATCAGAGGTGGCGAATCAGAGGTAGAGAATCAGAGATGGGGATGCAGAGGTGGGGAATCAGATGTGATGAATTAGAGATGGGGAATCAGAGGCGGGGTATCAGAGGCGGCCAATCAGAGGCGGGGAAACAGAGGCTGGGAATCAGATATGGGGAATCAGAGGTGGGGAATCAGGGGCGGGGAATCAGTGGCAGGGAATCAGAGGCCGGGAATCAAAGGCGGGGAATCAGAGCTGGGGAATCAGAGGCGGGGAATCAGAGTTGGGGAATCAGAGGAGGGGAATCAGATATGGGGAAACAGAGGCCGGGAATCAGAGGCAGGGAAACAGAGGCGGGGAATCAGATATGGGGAATCAGAGGTGGGGAATTAGAGGTTGCGAATCAGAGGCAGGGAATCAGAGGCGGGGAATCAGAGGCGGGGAATCAGAGGCAGGGAATCGGATGTGCGGAATCAGAGATGGGGAATCAGAGTTGGGGATTCAGAGGTGGTGAATCAGAGAAGGGGAATCAGAGGCGGGGAATCAGAGGCAGGGAATCAGAGTTGGGGAATCAGAGGTGGGGAATCAGATATGGGGAAACAGAGGCGGGGATTCAGAGGCGGGGAATCAGAGGCGGGGAATCAGAGGCGCGGAAACAGAGGTGGGGAATCAGATATGTGGAATCAGAGGTGGGGAATAAGAGGCCAGGAATCAGAAGGCATGAATCAGAGGCCGGGAATGAGAGGTGGGGAATCAGAGGCCGGGAATCAGAGATGGGGAATCAGAGGTGGTGAATCAGAGATGGGGAATCAGAGGAAGGGACTCAGAGGCGGGTAATCAGATGCGGGGAATCAGTGGCGGGGTATCAGAGCTCAGGAATCAGAGTCGGGGAATCAGAGATGGCGAATCAGAGGCGGGGAATCAGAGATAGGGAATCAGAGGTGGGGAATCCGAGGCGGGGAAACAGAGGCGGGGAGTCAGATATGGGGAATCAGAGGCGGGGAATCAGAGGCGGGGAAAAAGAGGCGGTGAATCAGAGAAGGGGAATCAGAGGCGGGGAATCAGAGGCAGGGAATCAGACGCAGGGAATCAGAGGCGGGGAATCATAGCTGGCGAATTAGAGGAGGGGAATCAGAGTTGGGGAATCAGAGGCGGGGAATCAGATATGGGGAAACAGAGGCGGGGATTCAGAGGCGGGGAAACAGAGGCGGGGAATCAGATATGGGGATTCCGAGGTGGGGATTCAGAGGTTGGGAATCAGAGGCAGGGAATCAGAGGCGGGGAATCAGAGGCAGGGAATCAGATGCGGGGAATCAGAGGCGGGGAAACAGAGCTGGGGAATCAGAGGCGGGGAATCAGAGTTGGGGAATCAGAGGCGTGGAATTAGATATGGGGAAACAGAGGCGGGGAATCAGAGGCGGGGAAACAGAGGCGGGGAATCAGATATGGGGAATCAGAGGTGGGGATTCAGAGGCAGGGAATCAGATGTGCAGAATCAGAGATGGGGAATCAGAGGCGGGGAATGAGATATGGGGAATCAGAGGCGGGGAATCAGAGGCGGGGAATCAGAGGTGGGGAAACAGAGGCGGGGAATCAGATATGGGGAATCAGAGGTGGGGAATCAGAGGTGGGGAATTAGTGGTTGCGAATCTGAGGCAGGGAATCAGAGGCGGGGAATCAGAGGCGGGGAATCAGAGGCAGGGAATCGGATGTGCGGAATCAGAGATGGGGAATCAGAGGTGGGAAATCAGAGGTGGTGAATCAGAGAAGGGGAATCAGAGGCGGGGAATCAGAGGCAGGGAATCAGATATGGGGAAACAGAGACGGGGAATCAGATATGGGGATTCAGAGGTGGGGAATCAGAGGTTGGGAATCAGAGGCGGGGAATCAGAGTTGGGGAATCAGAGGTGGGGAATCAGATATGGGGAAACAGAGGCGGAGAATCAGAGGCGGGGAAACAGAGGCGGGGAATCAGATATGGGGAATCAGAGGTGGGGAATCAGAGGTTGGCAATCAGAGGCAGGGAATCAGAGGCGGGGAATCAGAGGCAGGGAATCAGATGTGCAGAATCAGAGATGGGGAATCAGACGCGGGGATTCAGAGGTTGTAATTCAGAGATGGGGAATCAGAGGCGGGGAATAAGTGGCGCGGAAACAGAGGTGGGGAATCAGATATGGGGAATCAGAGGTGGGGAATAAGAGGCCAGGAATCAGAAGGCATGAATCAGAGGCCGGGAATCAGAGGTGGGGAATCAGAGGCCGGGAATCAGAGATGGGGAATCAGAGGTGGTGAATCAGAGATGGGGAATCAGAGGAAGGGACTCAGAGGCGGGGAATCAGATGCGGGGTATCAGTGGCGGGGAATCAGAGCTCAGGAATCAGAGTCGGGGAATCAGAGATGGCGAATCAGAGGCGGGGAATCAGAGATAGGGAATCAGAGGTGGGGAATCAGAGGCGTGGAAACAGAGGCGGGGAGTCAGATATGGGGAATTAGAGGCGGGGAATCAGAGGCGGGGAAACAGAGGCGGTGAATCAGATATGGGGAATCAGAGGTGGCGAATCAGAGGTAGAGAATCAGAGATGGGGAAGCACAGGTGGGGAATCAGATGTGATGAATTAGAGATGGGGAATCAGAGGCGGGGTATCAGAGGCGGCCAATCAGAGGCGGGGAAACAGAGGCTGGGAATCAGATATGGGGAATCAGAGGTGGGGAATCAGGGGCGGGGAATCAGTGGCATGGAATCAGAGGCCGGGAATCAAAGGCGGGGAATCAGAGCTGGGGAATCAGAGGCGGGGAATCAGAGTTGGGGAATCAGAGGAGGGGAATCAGATATGGGGAAACAGAGGCCGGGAATCAGAGGCAGGGAAACAGAGGCGGGGAATCAGATATGGGGAATCAGAGGTGGGGAATTAGAGGTTGCGAATCAGAGGCAGGGAATCAGAGGCGGGGAATCAGAGGCGGGGAATCAGAGGCAGGGAATCGGATGTGCGGAATCAGAGATGGGGAATCAGAGTTGGGGATTCAGAGGTGGTGAATCAGAGAAGGGGAATCAGAGGCGGGGAATCAGAGGCAGGGAATCAGACGCAGGGAATCAGAGGCGGGGAATCATAGCTGGCGAATTAGAGGATGGGAATCAGAGTTGGGGAATCAGAGGCGGGGAATCAGATATGGGGAAACAAAGGCGGGGATTCAGAGGCGGGGAAACAGAGGCGGGGAATCAGATATGGGGATTCAGAGGTGGGGATTCAGAGGTTGGGAATCAGAGGCAGGGAAACAGAGCTGGGGAATCAGAGGCGGGGAATCAGAGTTGGGGAATCAGAGGCGTGGAATTAGATATGGGGAAACAGAGGCGGGGAATCAGAGGCGGGGAAACAGAGGCGGGGAATCAGATATGGGGAATCAGAGGTGGGGATTCAGAGGCAGGGAATCAGATGTGCAGAATCAGAGATGGGGAATCAGAGGCGGGGAATGAGATATGGGGAATCAGAGGCGGGGAATCAGAGGCGGGGATACAGAGGCAGGGAATCTGATATGGGGAATCAGAGGTGGCAAATCAAAGGCGGTGAATCAGAGATGGAGAATCAGACGCGGGGAATCAGAGGCAGGGAATAAAACACGGGGAATCAGAGGCGGGGAATCAGAGCTGGGGAATCAGAGGCGGGGAATCAGAGTTGGGGAAGCAGAGGCTGGGAATCAGAGGCGGGGAAACAGAGGCGGGGAATCAGAGGCAGGGAAACAGAGGCGGGGAATCAGATATGGGGAATCAGAGGTGGGGAATCAGAGCTGGGGAATCAGAGGCGGGGAATCATAGTTGGGGAATCAGAGGCGGGGAATCAGATATAGGGAAACAGAGGCGGGGAATCAGAGGCGGGGAAACAGAGGCGGGGAATCAGATATGGGGAATCAGAGGTGGGGAATCAGAGGTAGGGAATTAGTGGTTGCGAATCTGAGGCAGGGAATCAGAGGCGGGGAATCAGAGGCGGGGAATCAGAGGCAGGGAATCGGATGTGCGGAATCAGAGATGGGGAATCAGAGGTGGGGAATCAGAGGTGGTGAATCAGAGAAGGGGAATCAGAGGCGGGGAATCAGAGGCAGGGAATCAGATATGGGGAAACAGAGACGGGGAATCAGATATGGGGATTCAGAGGTGGGGAATCAGAGGTTGGGAATCAGAGGCGGGGAATCAGAGTTGGGGAATCAGAGGTGGGGAATCAGATATGGGGAAACAGAGGCGGGGAATCAGAGGCGGGGAAACAGAGGCGGGGAATCAGATATGGGGAATCAGAGGTGGGGAATCAGAGGTTGGCAATCAGAGGCAGGGAATCAGAGGCGGGGAATCAGAGGCAGGGAATCAGATGTGCAGAATCAGAGATGGGGAATCAGACGCGGGGATTCAGAGGTTGTAATTCAGAGATGGGGAATCAGAGGCGGGGAATAAGTGGCGCGGAAACAGAGGTGGGGAATCAGATATGGGGAATCAGAGGTGGGGAATAAGAGGCCAGGAATCAGAAGGCATGAATCAGAGGCCGGGAATCAGAGGTGGGGAATCAGAGGCCGGGAATCAGAGATGGGGAATCAGAGGTGGTGAATCAGAGATGGGGAATCAGAGGAAGGGACTCAGAGGTGGGGAATCAGATGCGGGGAATCAGTTGTGGGGAATCAGAGCTCAGGAATCAGAGTCGGGGAATCAGAGATGGCGAATCAGAGGCGGGGAATCAGAGATAGGGAATCAGAGGTGGGGAATCAGAGGCGGGGAAACAGAGGCGGGGAGTCAGATATGGGGAATCAGAGGCGGGGAATCAGAGGCGGGGAAACAGAGGCGGTGAATCAGATATGGGGAATCAGAGGTGGCGAATCAGAGGTAGAGAATCAGAGATGGGGAAGCACAGGTGGGGAATAGGATGTGATGAATTAGAGATGGGGAATCAGAGGCGGGGTATCAGAGGCGGCCAATCAGAGGCGGGGAAACAGAGGCGGGGAATCAGATATGGGGAATCAGAGGTGGGGAATCAGAGGTTGGCAATCAGAGGCAGGGAATCAGAGGCGGGGAATCAGAGGCAGGGAATCAGATGTGCAGAATCAGAGATGGGGAATCAGAGCCGGGGAATCAGAGGCGCGGAAACAGAGGTGTGGAATCAGATATGGGGAATCAGAGGTGGGGAATAAGAGGCCAGGAATCAGAAGGCATGAATCAGAGGCCGGGAATCAGATGTGGGGAATCAGAGGCCGGGAATCAGAGATGGGGAATCAGAGGTGGTGAATCAGAGATGGGGAATCAGAGGAAGGGACTCAGAGGCGGGGAATCAGATGCGGGGAATCAGTGGCGGGGAATCAGAGCTCAGGAATCAGAGTCGGGGAATCGGAGATGGCGAATCAGAGGCGGGGAATCAGAGATAGGGAATCAGAGGTGGGGAATCAGAGGCGGGGAAACAGAGGCGGGGAGTCAGATATGGGGAATCAGAGGCGGGGAATCAGAGGCGGGGATACAGAGGCGTTGAATCAGATATGGGGAATCAGAGGTGGCGAATCAGAGGTAGAGAATCAGAGATGGGGAAGCAGAGGTGGGGAATCAGATGTGATGAATTAGAGATGGGGAATCAGAGGCGGTGTATCAGAGGTGCCAATCAGAGGCGGCGAAACATAGGCGGGGAATCAGATATGGGGAAACAGAGGCGGGGAATCAGAGGTGGTGAATCAGAGATGGGGAATCAGAGGCGGGGAATCAGAGGCAGGGAATCAGAGGTGGTGAATCAGAGGTGGGGAATCAGAGGCGGGGAATCAGAGGCAGGGAATCAGACACGGGGAATCAGAGGCGGGGAATCATAGCTGGCGAATCAGAGGCAGGGAATCAGATATGGGGAAACAGAGGCGGAGAATCAGAGGCGGGGAAACAGAGACGGTGAATCAGATATGGTGATTCAGAGGTGGGGAATCAGAGGTTGGGAATCAGAGGCGGGGAGTCAGAGTTGGGGAATCAGAGGTGGGGAATCAGATATGGGGAAACAGAGGCGGGTAATCAGAGGCGGGGAAACAGAGGCGGGGAATCAGATATGGGGAATCAGAGGTGGGGAATCAGAGGTTGGCAATCAGAGGCAGGGAATCAGAGGCGGGGAATCAGAGGCAGGGAATCAGATGTGCAGAATCAGAGATGGGGAATCAGAGGCAGGGAATCAGCGGCGGGGAAAATCAGAGGCCGGGAATCAGAGGCCAGGAATGAGAGACCGGGAATCAGAGGGCAGAAATCAGAGGCCGGGAATCAGAGGTGGGGAATCAGAGGCCGGGAATTAGAGATGGGGAATAAGAGCTGGGGAATCAGCGGTGGTGATTCAGACGCGGGGATTCAGAGGTTGTAATTCAGAGATGGGGAATCAGAGGCGGGGAATCAGAGGCGCGGAAACAGAGGTGGGGAATCAGATAAGTGGAATCAGAGGTGGGGAATAAGAGGCCAGGAATCAGAAGGCATGAATCAGAGGCCGGGAATCAGAGGTGGGGAATCAGAGGCCGGGAATCAGAGATGGGGAATCAGAGGTGGTGAATCAGAGATGGGGAATCAGAGGAAGGGACTCAGAGGCGGGTAATCAGATGCGGGGAATCAGTGGCGGGGAATCAGAGCTCAGGAATCAGAGTCGGGGAATCAGAGATGGCGAATCAGAGGCGGGGAATCAGAGATAGGGAATCAGAGGTGGGGAATCAGAGGCGGGGAAACAGAGGGGGGGAGTCAGATATGGGGAATCAGAGGCGGGGAATCAGAGGCGGGGAAAAAGAGGCGGTGAATCAGATATGGGGAATCAGAGGTGGCGAATCAGAGGTAGAGAATCAGAGATGGGGAATCAGAGTTGGGGATTCAGAGGTGGTGAATCAGAGAAGGGGAATCAGAGGCGGGGAATCAGAGGCAGGGAATCAGACGCAGGGAATCAGAGGCGGGGAATCATAGCTGGCGAATTAGAGGAGGGGAATCAGAGTTGGGGAATCAGAGGCGGGGAATCAGATATGGGGAAACAGAGGCGGGGATTCAGAGGCGGGGAAACAGAGGCGGGGAATCAGATATGGGGATTCAGAGGTGGGGATTCAGAGGTTGGGAATCAGAGGCAGGGAATCAGAGGCGGGGAATCAGAGGCAGGGAATCAGATGCGGGGAATCAGAGGCGGGGAAACAGAGCTGGGGAATCAGAGGCGGGGAATCAGAGTTGGGGAATCAGAGGCGTGGAATTAGATATGGGGAAACAGAGGCGGGGAATCAGAGGCGGGGAAACAGAGGCGGGGAATCAGATATGGGGAATCAGAGGTGGGGATTCAGAGGCAGGGAATCAGATGTGCAGAATCAGAGATGGGGAATCAGAGGCGGGGAATGAGATATGGGGAATCAGAGGCGGGGAATCAGAGGCGGGGATACAGAGGCGGGGAATCTGATATGGGGAATCAGAGGTGGCAAATCAAAGGCGGTGAATCAGAGATGGAGAATCAGACGCGGGGAATCAGAGGCAGGGAATAAAACACGGGGAATCAGAGGCGGGGAATCAGAGCTGGGGAATCAGAGGCGGGGAATCAGAGTTGGGGAAGCAGAGGCTGGGAATCAGAGGCGGGGAAACAGAGGCGGGGAATCAGAGGCAGGGAAACAGAGGCGGGGAATCAGATATGGGGAATCAGAGGTGGGGAATCAGAGCTGGGGAATCAGAGGCGGGGAATCATAGTTGGGGAATCAGAGGCGGGGAATCAGATATAGGGAAACAGAGGCGGGGAATCAGAGGCGGGGAAACAGAGGCGGGGAATCAGATATGGGGAATCAGAGGTGGGGAATCAGAGGTGGGGAATTAGTGGTTGCGAATCTGAGGCAGGGAATCAGAGGCGGGGAATCAGAGGCGGGGAATCAGAGGCAGGGAATCGGATGTGCGGAATCAGAGATGGGGAATCAGAGGTGGGGAATCAGAGGTGGTGAATCAGAGAAGGGGAATCAGAGGCGGGGAATCAGAGGCAGGGAATCAGATATGGGGAAACAGAGGCGGAGAATCAGAGGCGGTGAAACAGAGACGGGGAATCAGATATGGGGATTCAGAGGTGGGGAATCAGAGGTTGGGAATCAGAGGCGGGGAATCAGAGTTGGGGAATCAGAGGTGGGGAATCAGATATGGGGAAACAGAGGCGGGGAATCAGAGGCGGGGAAACAGAGGCGGGGAATCAGATATGGGGAATCAGAGGTGGGGAATCAGAGGTTTGCAATCAGAGGCAGGGAGTCAGAGGCGGGGAATCAGAGGCAGGGAATCAGATGTGCAGAATAAGAGATGGGGAATCAGACGCGGGGATTCAGAGGTTGTAATTCAGAGATGGGGAATCAGAGGCGGGGAATAAGAGGCGCGGAAACAGAGGTGGGGAATCAGATATGGGGAATCAGAGGTGGGGAATAAGAGGCCAGGAATCAGAAGGCATGAATCAGAGGCCGGGAATCAGAGGTGGGGAATCAGAGGCCGGGAATCAGAGATGGGGAATCAGAGGTGGTGAATCAGAGATGGGGAATCAGAGGAAGGGACTCAGAGGCGGGGAATCAGATGCGGGGAATCAGTGGCGGGGTATCAGAGCTCAGGAATCAGAGTCGGGGAATCAGAGATGGCGAATCAGAGGCGGGGAATCAGAGATAGGGAATCAGAGGTGGGGAATCAGAGGCGGGGAAACAGAGGCGGGGAGTCAGATATGGGGAATCAGAGGCGGGGAATCAGAGGCAGGGAAACAGAGGCGGTGAATCAGATATGGGGAATCAGAGGTGGCGAATCAGAGGTAGAGAATCAGAGATGGGGAAGCAGAGGTGGGGAATCAGATGTGATGAATTAGAGATGGGGAATCAGAGGCGGGGTATCAGAGGCGGCCAATCAGAGTCGGGGAAACAGAGGCTGGGAATCAGATATGGGGAATCAGAGGTGGGGAATCAGGGGCGGGGAATCAGTGGCAGGGAATCAGAGGCCGGGAATCAAAGGCGGGGAATCAGAGCTGGGGAATCAGAGGCGGGGAATCAGAGTTGGGGAATCAGAGGAGGGGAATCAGATATGGGGAAACAGAGGCCGGGAATCAGAGGCAGGGAAACAGAGGCGGGGAATCAGATATGGGGAATCAAAGGTGGGGAATTAGAGGTTGCGAATCAGAGGCAGGGAATCAGAGGCGGGGAATCAGAGGCGGGGAATCAGAGGCAGGGAATCGGATGTGCGGAATCAGAGATGGGGAATCAGAGTTGGGGATTCAGAGGTGTTGAATCAGAGAAGGGGAATCAGAGGCGGGGAATCAGAGGCAGGGAATCAGACGCAGGGAATCAGAGGCGGGGAATCATAGCTGGCGAATTAGAGGAGGGGAATCAGAGTTGGGGAATCAGAGGCGGGGAATCAGATATGGGGAAACAGAGGCGGGGATTCAGAGGCGGGGAAACAGAGGCGGGGAATCAGATATGGGGATTCAGAGGTGGGGATTCAGAGGTTGGGAATCAGAGGCAGGGAATCAGAGGCGGGGAATCAGAGGCAGGGAATCAGATGCGGGGAATCAGAGGCGGGGAAACAGAGCTGGGGAATCAGAGGCGGGGAATCAGAGTTGAGGAATCAGAGGCGTGGAATTAGATATGGGGAAACAGAGGCGGGGAATCAGAGGCGGGGAAACAGAGGCGGGTAATCAGATATGGGGAATCAGAGGTGGGGATGCAGAGGCAGGGAGTCAGATGTGCAGAATCAGAGATGGGGAATCAGAGGCGGGGAATGAGATATGGGGAATCAGAGCCGGGGAATCAGAGGCGGGGATACAGAGGCAGGGAATCGGATGTGCGGAATCAGAGATGGGGAATCAGAGGTGGGGAATCAGAGGTGGTGAATCAGAGAAGGGGAATCAGAGGCGGGGAATCAGAGGCAGGGAATCAGATATGGGGAAACAGAGGCGGAGAATCAGTGGTGGGGAAACAGAGATGTGGAATCAGATATGGGGATTCAGAGGTGGGGAATCAGAGGTTGGGAATCAGAGGCGGGGAATCAGAGTTGGGGTATCAGAGGTGGGGAATCAGATATGGGGAAACAGATGCGGGGAATCAGAGGCGGGGAAACAGAGGCGGGGAATCAGATATGGGGAATCAGAGGTGGGGAATCAGAGGTTGGCAATCAGAGGCAGGGAATCAGTGGCGGGGAATCAGAGGCAGGGAATCAGATGTGCAGAATCAGAGATGGGGAATCAGATGCGGGGATTCAGAGGTTGTAATTCAGAGATGGGGAATCAGAGGCGGGGAATCAGAGGCGCGGAAACAGAGGTGGGGAATCAGATATGGGGAATCAGAGGTGGGGAATGAGAGGCCAGGAATCAGAAGGCATGAATCAGACGCCGGGAATCAGAGGTGGGGAATCAGAGGCCGGGAATCAGAGATGGGGAATCAGAGGTGGTGAATCAGAGAAGGGGAATCAGAGGAAGGGACTCAGAGGCGGGGAATCAGATGCGGGGAATCAGTGGCGGGGAATCAGAGCTCAGGAATCAGAGTCGGGGAATCAGAGATGGCGAATCAGAGGCGGGGAATCAGAGATAGGGAATCAGAGGTGGGGAATCAGAGGCGGGGAAACAGAGGCGGGGAGTCAGATATGGGGAATCAGAGGCGGGGAATCAGAGGCGGGGAAACAGAGGTGGGGAATCAGATATGGGGAATCAGAGGTGGCGAATCAGAGGTAGAGAATCAGAGATGGGGATGCAGAGGTGGGGAATCAGATGTGATGAATTAGAGATGGGGAATCAGAGGCGGGGTATCAGAGGCGGCCAATCAGAGGCGGGGAAACAGAGGCTGGGAATCAGATATGGGGAATCAGAGGTGGGGAATCAGGGGCGGGGAATCAGTGGCAGGGAATCAGAGGCCGGGAATCAAAGGCGGGGAATCAGAGCTGGGGAATCAGAGGCGGGGAATCAGAGTTGGGGAATCAGAGGAGGGGAATCAGATATGGGGAAACAGAGGCCGGGAATCAGAGGCAGGGAAACAGAGGCGGGGAATCAGATATGGGGAATCAGAGGTGGGGAATTAGAGGTTGCGAATCAGAGGCAGGGAATCAGAGGCGGGGAATCAGAGGCGGGGAATCAGAGGCAGGGAATCGGATGTGCGGAATCAGAGATGGGGAATCAGAGTTGGGGATTCAGAGGTGGTGAATCAGAGAAGGGGAATCAGAGGCGGGGAATCAGAGGCAGGGAATCAGACTTGGGGAATCAGAGGTGGGGAATCAGATATGGGGAAACAGAGGCGGGGATTCAGAGGCGGGGAATCAGAGGCGGGGAATCAGAGGCGCGGAAACAGAGGTGGGGAATCAGATATGTGGAATCAGAGGTGGGGAATAAGAGGCCAGGAATCAGAAGGCATGAATCAGAGGCCGGGAATGAGAGGTGGGGAATCAGAGGCCGGGAATCAGAGATGGGGAATCAGAGGTGGTGAATCAGAGATGGGGAATCAGAGGAAGGGACTCAGAGGCGGGTAATCAGATGCGGGGAATCAGTGGCGGGGTATCAGAGCTCAGGAATCAGAGTCGGGGAATCAGAGATGGCGAATCAGAGGCGGGGAATCAGAGATAGGGAATCAGAGGTGGGGAATCCGAGGCGGGGAAACAGAGGCGGGGAGTCAGATATGGGGAATCAGAGGCGGGGAATCAGAGGCGGGGAAAAAGAGGCGGTGAATCAGAGAAGGGGAATCAGAGGCGGGGAATCAGAGGCAGGGAATCAGACGCAGGGAATCAGAGGCGGGGAATCATAGCTGGCGAATTAGAGGAGGGGAATCAGAGTTGGGGAATCAGAGGCGGGGAATCAGATATGGGGAAACAGAGGCGGGGATTCAGAGGCGGGGAAACAGAGGCGGGGAATCAGATATGGGGATTCCGAGGTGGGGATTCAGAGGTTGGGAATCAGAGGCAGGGAATCAGAGGCGGGGAATCAGAGGCAGGGAATCAGATGCGGGGAATCAGAGGCGGGGAAACAGAGCTGGGGAATCAGAGGCGGGGAATCAGAGTTGGGGAATCAGAGGCGTGGAATTAGATATGGGGAAACAGAGGCGGGGAATCAGAGGCGGGGAAACAGAGGCGGGGAATCAGATATGGGGAATCAGAGGTGGGGATTCAGAGGCAGGGAATCAGATGTGCAGAATCAGAGATGGGGAATCAGAGGCGGGGAATGAGATATGGGGAATCAGAGGCGGGGAATCAGAGGCGGGGATACAGAGGCGGGGAATCTGATATGGGGAATCAGAGGTGGCAAATCAAAGGCGGTGAATCAGAGATGGAGAATCAGACGCGGCGAATCAGAGGCAGGGAATAAAACACGGGGAATCAGAGGCGGGGAATCAGAGCTGGGGAATCAGAGGCGGGGAATCAGAGTTGGGGAAGCAGAGGCTGGGAATCAGAGGCGGGGAAACAGAGGCGGGGAATCAGAGGCAGGGAAACAGAGGTGGGGAATCAGATATGGGGAATCAGAGGTGGGGAATCAGAGCTGGGGAATCAGAGGCGGGGAATTATAGTTGGGGAATCAGAGGCGGGGAATCAGATATAGGAAAACAGAGGCGGGGAATCAGAGGCGGGGAAACAGAGGCGGGGAATCAGATATGGGGAATCAGAGGTGGGGAATCAGAGGTGGGGAATTAGTGGTTGCGAATCTGAGGCAGGGAATCAGAGGCGGGGAATCAGAGGCGGGGAATCAGAGGCAGGGAATCGGATGTGCGGAATCAGAGATGGGGAATCAGAGGTGGGGAATCAGAGGTGGTGAATCAGAGAAGGGGAATCAGAGGCGGGGAATCAGAGGCAGGGAATCAGATATGGGGAAACAGAGGCGGAGAATCAGAGGAGGTGAAACAGAGACGGGGAATCAGATATGGGGATTCAGAGGTGGGGAATCAGAGGTTGGGAATCAGAGGCGGGGAATCAGAGTTGGGGAATCAGAGGTGGGGAATCAGATATGGGGAAACAGAGGCGGGGAATCAGAGGCGGGGAAACAGAGGCGGGGAATCAGATATGGGGAATCAGAGGTGGGGAATCAGAGGTTGGCAATCAGAGGCAGGGAGTCAGAGGCGGGGAATCAGAGGCAGGGAATCAGATGTGCAGAATCAGAGATGGGGAATCAGACGCGGGGATTCAGAGGTTGTAATTCAGAGATGGGGAATCAGAGGCGGGGAATAAGAGGCGCGGAAACAGAGGTGGGGAATCAGATATGGGGAATCAGAGGTGGGGAATAAGAGGCCAGGAATCAGAAGGCATGAATCAGAGGCCGGGAATCAGAGGTGGGGAATCAGAGGCCGGGAATCAGAGATGGGGAATCAGAGGTGGTGAATCAGAGATGGGGAATCAGAGGAAGGGACTCAGAGGCGGGGAATCAGATGCGGGGAATCAGTGGCGGGGTATCACAGCTCAGGAATCAGAGTCGGGGAATCAGAGATGGCGAATCAGAGGCGGGGAATCAGAGATAGGGAATCAGAGGTGGGGAATCAGAGGCGGGGAAACAGAGGCGGGGAGTCAGAAATGGGGAATCAGAGGCGGGGAATCAGAGGCGGGGAAACAGAGGCGGTGAATCAGATATGGGGAATCAGAGGTGGCGAATCAGAGGTAGAGAATCAGAGATGGGGAAGCAGAGGTGGGGAATCAGATGTGATGAATTAGAGATGGGGAATCAGAGGCGGGGTATCAGAGGCGGCCAATCAGAGGCGGGGAAACAGAGGCTGGGAATCAGATATGGGGAATCAGAGGTGGGGAATCAGGGGCGGGGAATCAGTGGCAGGGAATCAGAGGCCGGGAATCAAAGGCGGGGAATCAGAGCTGGGGAATCAGAGGCGGGGAATCAGAGTTGGGGAATCAGAGGAGGGGAATCAGATATGGGGAAACAGAGGCCGGGAATCAGAGGCAGGGAAACAGAGGCGGGGAATCAGATATGGGGAATCAAAGGTGGGGAATTAGAGGTTGCGAATCAGAGGCAGGGAATCAGAGGCGGGGAATCAGAGGCGGGGAATCAGAGGCAGGGAATCGGATGTGCGGAATCAGAGATGGGGAATCAGAGTTGGGGATTCAGAGGTGTTGAATCAGAGAAGGGGAATCAGAGGCGGGGAATCAGAGGCAGGGAATCAGACGCAGGGAATCAGAGGCGGGGAATCATAGCTGGCGAATTAGAGGAGGGGAATCAGAGTTGGGGAATCAGAGGCGGGGAATCAGATATGGGGAAACAGAGGCGGGGATTCAGAGGCGGGGATTCAGAGGCGGGGAAACAGAGGCGGGGAATCAGATATGGGGATTCAGAGGTGGGGATTCAGAGGTTGGGAATCAGAGGCAGGGAATCAGAGGCGGGGAATCAGAGGCAGGGAATCAGATGCGGGGAATCAGAGGCGGGGAAACAGAGCTGGGGAATCAGAGGCGGGGAATCAGAGTTGGGGAATCAGAGGCGTGGAATTAGATATGGGGAAACAGAGGCGGGGAATCAGAGGCGGGGAAACAGAGGCGGGTAATCAGATATGGGGAATCAGAGGTGGGGATGCAGAGGCAGGGAGTCAGATGTGCCGAATCAGAGATGGGGAATCAGAGGCGGGGAATGAGATATGGGGAATCAGAGCCGGGGAATCAGAGGCGGGGATACAGAGGCAGGGAATCGGATGTGCGGAATCAGAGATGGGGAATCAGAGGTGGGGAATCAGAGGTGGTGAATCAGATATGGGGATTCAGAGGTGGGGAATCAGAGGTTGGGAATCAGAGGCGGGGAATCAGAGTTGGGGAATCAGAGGTGGGGAATCAGATATGGGGAAACAGATGCGGGGAATCAGAGGCGGGGAAACAGAGGCGGGGAATCAGATATGGGGAATCAGAGGCGGAGAATCAGTGGTGGGGAAACAGAGATGTGGAATCAGATATGGGGATTCAGAGGTGGGGAATCAGAGGTTGGGAATCAGAGGCGGGGAATCAGAGTTGGGGAATCAGAGGTGGGGAATCAGATATGGGGAAACAGATGCGGGGAATCAGAGGCGGGGAAACAGAGGCGGGGAATCAGATATGGGGAATCAGAGGTGGGGAATCAGAGGTTGGCAATTAGAGGCAGGGAATCAGAGGCGGGGAATCAGAGGCAGGGAATCAGATGTGCAGAATCAGAGATGGGGAATCAGATGCGGGGATTCAGAGGTTGTAATTCAGAGATGGGGAATCAGAGGCGGGGAATCAGAGGCGCGGAAACAGAGGTGGGGAATCAGATATGGGGAATCAGAGGTGGTGAATGAGAGGCCAGGAATCAGAAGGCATGAATCAGAGGCCGGGAATCAGAGGTGGGGAATCAGAGGCCGGGAATCAGAGATGGGGAATCAGAGGTGGTGAATCAGAGAAGGGGAATCAGAGGAAGGGACTCAGAGGCGGTGAATCAGATGCGGGGAATCAGTGGCGGGGAATCAGAGCTCAGGAATCAGAGTCGGGGAATCAGAGATGGCGAATCAGAGGCGGGGAATCAGAGATAGGGAATCAGAGGTGGGGAATCAGAGGCGGGGAAACAGAGGCGGGGAGTCAGATATGGGGAATCAGAGGCGGGGAATCAGAGGCGGGGATACAGAGGCGTTGAATCAGATATGGGGAATCAGAGGTGGCGAATCAGAGGTAGAGAATCAGAGATGGGGATGCAGAGGTGGGGAATCAGATGTGATGAATTAGAGATGGGGAATCAGAGGCGGGGTATCAGAGGCGGCCAATCAGAGGCGGGGAAACAGAGGCTGGGAATCAGATATGGGGAATCAGAGGTGGGGAGTCAGGGGCGGGGAATCAGTGGCAGGGAATCAGAGGCCGGGAATCAAAGGCGGGGAATCAGAGCTGGGGAATCAGAGGCGGGGAATCAGAGTTGGGGAATCAGAGGAGGGGAATCAGATATGGGGAAACAGAGGCCGGGAATCAGAGGCAGGGAAACAGAGGCGGGGAATCAGATATGGGGAATCAGAGGTGGGGAATTAGAGGTTGCGAATCAGAGGCAGGGAATCAGAGGCAGGGAATCGGATGTGCGGAATCAGAGATGGGGAATCAGAGTTGGGGATTCAGAGGTGGTGAATCAGAGAAGGGGAATCAGAGGCGGGGAATCAGAGGCAGGGAATCAGACGCAGGGAATCAGAGGCGGGGAATCATAGCTGGCGAATTAGAAGAGGGGAATCAGAGTTGGGGAATCAGAGGTGGGGAATCAGATATGGGGAAACAGAGGCGGGGATTCAGAGGCGGGGAAACAGAGGCGGGTAATCAGATATGGGGATTCAGAGGTGGGGATTCAGAGGTTGGGTATCAGAGGCAGGGAATCAGAGGCGGGGAATCAGAGGCAGGGAATCAGATGCGGGGAATCAGAGGCGGGGAAACAGAGCTGGGGAATCAGAGGCGGGGAATCAGAGTTGGGGAATCAGAGGCGTGGAATTAGATATGGGGAAACAGAGGCGGGGAATCAGAGGCGGGGAAACAGAGGCGGGGAATCAGATATGGGGAATCAGAGGTGGGGATTCAGAGGCAGGGAATCAGATGTGCAGAATCAGAGATGGGGAATCAAAGGCGGGGAATGAGATATGGGGAATCAGAGGCGGGGAATCAGAGGCGGGGATCCAGAGGCGGGGAATCTGATATGGGGAATCAGAGGTGGCAAATCAAAGGCGGTGAATCAGAGATGGAGAATCAGACGCGGGGAATCAGAGGCAGGGAATAAAACACGGGGAATCAGAGGCGGGGAATCAGAGCTGGGGAATCAGAGGCGGGGAATCAGAGTTGGGGAAGCAGAGGCTGGGAATCAGAGGCGGGGAAACAGAGGCGGGGAATCAGATATGGGGAATCAGAGGTGGGGAATCAGAGGTGGGGAACTAGTGGTTGCGAATCTGAGGCAGGGAATCAGAGGCGGGGAATCAGAGGCGGGGAATCAGAGGCAGGGAATCGGATGTGCGGAATCAGAGATGGGGAATCAGAGGTGGGGAATCAGAGGTGGTGAATCAGAGAAGGGGAATCAGAGGTGGGGAATCAGAGGCAGGGAATCAGATATGGGGAAACAGAGGCGGGGAATCAGAGGCAGGGAAACAGAGGCGGGGAATCAGATATGGGGAATCAGAGGTGGGGAATCAGAGCTGGGGAATCAGAGGCGGGGAATCATAGTTGGGGAATCAGAGGCGGGGTATCAGATATAGGGAAACAGAGGCAGGGAATCAGAGGCGGGGAAACAGAGGCGGGGAATCAGATATGGGGAATCAGAGGTGGGGAATCAGAGGTGGGGAATTAGTGGTTGCGAATCTGAGGCAGGGAATCAGAGGCGGGGAATCAGAGGCGGGGAAACAGAGGCGGGGAATCAGAGGCAGGGAAACAGAGGCGGGGAATCAGATATGGGGAATCAGAGGTGGGGAATCAGAGCTGGGGAATCAGAGGCGGGGAATCATAGTTGGGTAATCAGAGGCGGGGAATCAGATATAGGGAAACAGAGGCGGGGAATAAAACACGGGGAATCAGAGGCGGGGAATCAGAGCTGGGGAATCAGAGGCGGGGAATCAGAGTTGGGGAAGCAGAGGCTGGGAATCAGAGGCGGGGAAACAGAGGCGGGGAATCAGAGGCAGGGAAACAGAGGCGTGGAATCAGATATTGGGAATCAGAGGTGGGGAATCAGAGCTGGGGAATCAGAGGCGGGGAATCATAGTTGGGGAATCAGAGGCGGTGAATCAGATATAGGGAAACAGAGGTGGGGAATCAGAGGCGGGGAAACAGAGGCGGGGAATCAGATATGGGGAATCAGAGGTGGGGAATCAGAGGTTGGCAATCAGAGGCATGGAATCAAAGGCGGGGAATCAGAGGCAGGGAATCAGATGTGCGGAATCAGAGATGGGGAATCAGAGGCAGGGAATCAGATATGGGGAATCAGAGGCGGGGAATCAGAGGCGGGGAAAAAGAGGCGGGGAATCAGAGGCGGGGAAACAGAGGCGGTGAATCAGATATGGGGAATCAGAGGTGGCGAATCAGATGTAGAGAATCAGAGATGGGTAAGCAGAGGTGGGGAATCAGATGTGATGAATTAGAGATGGGGAATCAGAGGCGGGGTATCAGAGGCGGCCAATCAGAGGCGGGGAAACAGAGGCGGGGTATCAGATATGGGGAATCAGAGGTGGGGAATCAGGGGCGGGGAATCAGTGGCAGGGAATCAGAGGCCGGGAATCAAAGGCGGGGAATCAGAGCTGGGGAATCAGAGGCGGGGAATCAGAGTTGGGGAATCAGAGGCGGGGAATCAGATATAGGGAAACAGAGGCGGGGAATCAGAGGCGGGGAATCAGAGGTGGGGTATCAGAGGCAGGGAATCAGAGAAGGGGAAGCAGAGGTGGGGAATCAGATGTGATGAATTCGAGATGGGGAATCAGAGGCGGGGTATCAGAGGTGCCAATCAGAGGCGGGGAAACAGAGGCGGGGAATCAGATATGGGGAAACAGAGGCGGGGAATCAGAGGCAGGGAAACAGAGGCGGGGAATCAGATATGGGGAATCAGAGGTGGGGAATTAGAGTTTGCGAATCAGAGGCAGGGAATCAGAGGCGGGGAATCAGAGGCGGGGAATCAGAGGCAGGGAATCGGAGGTGCGGAATCAGAGATGGGGAATCAGAGGTGGGGAATCAGAGGTGGTGAATCAGAGATGGGGAATCAGAGGCGGGGAATCAGAGGCAGGGAATCAGACACGGGGAATCAGAGGCGGGGAATCATAGCTGGCGAATCAGAGGAGGGGAATCAGAGGTGGGGAATCAGAGGCGGGGAATCAGATATGGGGAATCAGAGGTGTGGAATCAGAGGCGGGGAAACAGAGGCCGGGAATCAGATATGTTGTATCAGAGGTGGGGAATCAGAGGCGGGAAATCAGAGCTGGGGAATCAGAGGCGGGGAATCCGAGTTGGGGAATCAGAGTCCGGGAATCAGAGATGGGGAATCAGAGGCGGGGAATGAAATATGGGGAATCAGAGGCGGGGAATCAGAGGCGGGGAAACAGATGCGGTGAATCAGATATGGGAAATCAGAGGTGGGGAATCAGAGGTAGAGAATCAGAGATGGGTAAGCAGAGGTGGGGAATCAGATGTGATGAATTAGAGATGGGGAATCAGAGGCGGGGTATCAGAGGCGGCCAATCAGAGGCGGGGAAACAGAGGCGGGGAATCAGATATGGGGAATCAGAGGTGGGGAATCAGGGGCGGGGAATCAGTGGCAGGGAATCAGAGGCCGGGAATCAAAGGCGGGGAATCAGAGCTGGGGAATCAGAGGCGGGGAATCAGAGTTGGGGAATCAGAGGCGGGGAATCAGATATAGGGAAACAGAGGAGGGGAATCAGAGGCGGGGAATCAGAGGTGGGGTATCAGAGGCAGGGAATCAGAGAAGGGGAAGCAGAGGTGGGGAATCAGATGTGATGAATTCGAGATGGGGAATCAGAGGCGGGGTATCAGAGGTGCTAATCAGAGGCGGGGAAACAGAGGCGGGGAATCAGATATGGGGAAACAGAGGCGGGGAATCAGAGGCAGGGAAACAGAGGCGGGGAATCAGATATGGGGAATCAGAGGTGGGGAATTAGAGTTTGCGAATCAGAGGCAGGGAATCAGAGGCGGGGAATCAGAGGCGGGGAATCAGAGGCAGGGAATCGGAGGTGCGGAATCAGAGATGGGGAATCAGAGGTGGGGAATCAGAGGTGGTGAATCAGAGATGGGGAATCAGAGGCGGGGAATCAGAGGCAGGGAATCAGACACGGGGAATCAGAGGCGGGGAATCATAGCTGGCGAATCAGAGGAGGGGAATCAGAGGTGGGGAATCAGAGGCGGGGAATCAGATATGGGGAATCAGAGGTGTGGAATCAGAGGCGGGGAAACAGAGGCCGGGAATCAGATATGTTGTATCAGAGGTGGGGAATCAGAGGCGGGAAATCAGAGCTGGGGAATCAGAGGCGGGGAATCCGAGTTGGGGAATCAGAGTCCGGGAATCAGAGATGGGTAATCAGAGGCGGGGAATGAAATATGGGGAATCAGAGGCGGGGAATCAGAGGCGGGGAAACAGAGGCGGTGAATCAGATATGGGAAATCAGAGGTGGGGAATCAGAGGTAGAGAATCAGAGATGGGGAAGCAGAGGTGGGGAATCAGATGTGATTAATTAGAGATGGGGAATCAGAGGCGGGGTATCAGAGGCGGCCAATCAGAGGCGGGGAAACAGAGGCGGGGAATCAGATATGGGGAATCAGAGGTGGGGAATCAGTGGCAGGGATTCAGAGGCCGGGAATCAGATGCGGGGAATCAGAGCTGGGGAATCAGAGGCGGGGAATCAGAGTTGGGGAATCAGAGGAGGGGAATCAGATATGGGGAAACAGAGGCCGGGAATCAGAGGCAGGGAAACAGAGGCGGGGAATCAGATATGGGGAATCAGAGGTGGGGAATTAGTGGTTGCGAATCAGAGGCAATAGATGCAGCGAAAGAGATGGGCGAAACATAGTGGTTGGAACTTTTGTGTTGAAAATTAGTTACACAGAACAGATCAAACAGAGTTGTTGAAATTGAGGGAGGGAAAGAGAGGCACTGAAAGAGTGGAGGGGAAAGAGTGCAGGCAAAATAGAGGCGTAGAGACAGAGGTGGGGAATCAGATGCGGGGAATCAGAGGTGGGGAATCAGAGGCTGGGAATCAGAGGCGGGGAATCAGAGGGGGGAATCAGAGGTGGGGAATCAGAGGCAGGGAATCAGAGGCAGGGAATCAGAGGCGGGAAATTAGAGGCGGCGAATCTGAGGCGTGGAATCAGAGGTGGGGAAAGAGATGTGGGGAAACGTAGGCCAGGAAAGTTGCGCGGAAAGGGAGGCGGTGAATCAGAGGCGGGGAATCAGAGGCGGGGAATCAGAGGCGGGGAATCAGAGGCGTGGAATCAGAGGTGGGGAAAGAGATGTGGGGAAACAGGCGGGTAAACAGAAGCGGGTAAACATAGCTGCATCAATAGATGCAGCGAAAGAGATGGGCGAAACATAGTGGTTGGAACATTTGTGTTGAAAATTAGTTACACAGAACAGATCAAACAGAGTTGTTGAAATTGAGGGAGGGAAAGAGAGGCACTGAAAGAGTGGAGGGGAAAGAGTGCAGGCAAAATAGAGGCGTAGAGACAGAGGTGGGGAATCAGATGCGGGGAATCAGAGGCGGGGAATCAGAGGCAGGGAATCAGATGAAGGGAATCTAATGCAGGGAAACTGAGGCAGGGAATCTGAGGCAGGGAATCGGAGGCAGGGAATCTGAGGCACTGAATCAGTAAACAGTTATCAGAGGCAGGTTATCAGAGGCGGAGAATCAGAGGTGGGGAATCAGAAGTGGGGAATCAGAGGTGGGGAATCAGAGGCGTGGAATCAGAGGCGGGGAATCAGAGGTGGGGAATCAGAAGTGGGGAATCAGAGGTGGGGAATCAGAGGCGGGGAATCAGAGGCGTGGAATCAGAGGCGGGCAATCAGAAGTGGGGAATCAGAGGCGGGGAATCAGAGGCGGGGTATCAGAGGCGGTGAATCAGATGCGGGGAATCAGAGGCGGGGAATCAGAGGCGGGGAATCAGAAGTGGGGAATCAGAGGTGGGGAATCAGAGGCGGGGAATCAGAGGCGGGCAATCAGATGCAGGGAATCAGAGGCAGGGAATCTGAGGCAGGGAATCTGTGGTGGGGAATCAGAGGCGGGAAAACAGGCGGTTAAACAGAGGCGGGTAAACATAGGCGGGGATTCAGAGGCGTGGAATCAGAGGCGGGAAATAAGATGCGGGGAAAGATATGTGGGGAAAAGTAGGCCAGGAAAGTTGAGCGGAAAGGGAGGCATTGAATCAGAGGTGGGGAATCAGAGGCGGGGAATCAGAGGAGGGGAATCAGAGGCGGGGAATCAGAGGCAGGGAATCAGAAGCGGGGAATCAGAGGTTGGGAATCAGAGGCGGGGAATCAGAGGCGGAGAATCAGAGGCGGGCAATCAGATGCAGGGAATCAGAGGCAGGGAATCAGAGGCAGGGAATCTGAGGCAGGGAATCTGAGGTGGGGAATCAGAGGCGGGGAAACAGGTGGGTAAACAGAGGCGGGTAAACATAGGCGGGGAATCAGAGGCGCGGAATCAGAGGTGGGGAATCAGAGGCAGGGAATCAGAGGCGGGGAATCAGAGGCGGGGAAACAGAGGCGGGGAGTCAGATATGGGGAATCAGAGGCGGGGAATCAGAGGCGGGGATACAGAGGCGTTGAATCAGATATGGGGAATCAGAGGTGGCGAATCAGAGGTAGAGAATCAGAGATGGGGATGCAGAGGTGGGGAATCAGATGTGATGAATTAGAGATGGGGAATCAGAGGCGGGGTATCAGAGGCGGTCAATCAGAGGCGGGGAAACAGATGCTGGGAATCAGATATGGGGAATCAGAGGTGGGGAATCAGGGGCGGGGAATCAGTGGCAGGGAATCA
Source organism: Narcine bancroftii (assembly GCF_036971445.1). Classification (NCBI taxonomy): domain Eukaryota; kingdom Metazoa; phylum Chordata; class Chondrichthyes; order Torpediniformes; family Narcinidae; genus Narcine; species Narcine bancroftii. Next base: position 104,225,623 of record NC_091474.1, on the reverse strand, counting down.
GAGGCCGGGAATCAAAGGCGGGGAATCAGAGCTGGGGAATCAGAGGCGGGGAATCAGAGTTGGGGAATCAGAGGAGGGGAATCAGATATGGGGAAACAGAGGCCAGGAATCAGAGGCAGGGAAACAGAGGCGGGGAATCAGATATGGGGAATCAGAGGTGGGGAATTAGAGGTTGCGAATCAGAGGCAGGGAATCAGAGGCGGGGAATCAGAGGCGGGGAATCAGAGGCAGGGAATCGGATGTGCGGAATCAGAGATGGGGAATCAGAGTTGGGGATTCAGAGGTGGTGAATCAGAGAAGGGGAATCAGAGGCGGGGAATCAGAGGCAGGGAATCAGACGCAGGGAATCAGAGGCGGGGAATCATAGCTGGCGAATTAGAAGAGGGGAATCAGTGTTGGGGAATCAGAGGTGGGGAATCAGATATGGGGAAACAGAGGCGGGGATTCAGAGGCGGGGAAACAGAGGCGGGTAATCAGATATGGGGATTCAGAGGTGGGGATTCAGAGGTTGGGAATCAGAGGCAGGGAATCAGAGGCGGGGAATCAGAGGCAGGGAATCAGATGCGGGGAATCAGAGGTGGGGAAACAGAGCTGGGGAATCAGAGGCGGGGAATCATAGGCGGGGAAACAGAGGCGGGGAATCAGATATGGGGAATCAGAGGTGGGGATTCAGAGGCAGGGAATCAGATGTGCAGAATCAGAGATGGGGAATCAAAGGCGGGGAATGAGATATGGGGAATCAGAGGCGGGGAATCAGAGGCGGGGATACAGAGGCGGGGAATCTGATATGGGGAATCAGAGGTGGCAAATCAAAGGCGGTGAATCAGAGATGGAGAATCAGACGCGGGGAATCAGAGGCAGGGAATAAAACACGGGGAATCAGAGGCGGGGAATCAGAGCAGGGGAATCAGAGGCGGGGAATCAGAGTTGGGGAAGCAGAGGCTGGGAATCAGAGGCGGGGAAACAGAGGCGGGGAATCAGATATGGGGAATCAGAGGTGGGGAATCAGAGGTGGGGAATTAGTGGTTGCAAATCTGAGGCAGGGAATCAGAGGCGGGGAATCAGAGGCGGGGAATCAGAGGCAGGGAATCGGATGTGCGGAATCAGAGATGGGGAATCAGAGGTGGGGAATCAGAGGTGGTGAATCAGAGAAGGGGAATCAGAGGCGGGGAATCAGAGGCAGGGAATCAGATATGGGGAAACAGAGGCGGGGAATCAGAGGCAGGGAAACAGAGGCGGGGAATCAGATATGGGGAATCAGAGGTGGGGAATCAGAGCTGGGGAATCAGAGGCGGGGAATCATAGTTGGGGAATCAGAGGCGGGGTATCAGATATAGGGAAACAGAGGCAGGGAATCAGAGGCGGGGAAACAGAGGCGGGGAATCAGATATGGGGAATCAGAGGTGGGGAATCAGAGGTGGGGAATTAGTGGTTGCGAATCTGAGGCAGGGAATCAGAGGAGGGGAATCAGAGGCGGGGAAACAGAGGCGGGGAATCAGAGGCAGGGAAACAGAGGCGGGGAATCAGATATGGGGAATCAGAGGTGGGGAATCAGAGCTGGGGAATCAGAGGCGGGGAATCATAGTTGGGTAATCAGAGGCGGGGAATCAGATATAGGGAAACAGAGGCGGTGAATAAAACACGGGGAATCAGAGGCGGGGAATCAGAGCTGGGGAATCAGAGGCGGGGAATCAGAGTTGGGGAAGCAGAGGCTGGGAATCAGAGGCGGGGAAACAGAGGCGGGGAATCAGAGGCAGGGAAACAGAGGCGTGGAATCAGATATTGGGAATCAGAGGTGGGGAATCAGAGCTGGGGAATCAGAGGCGGGGAATCATAGTTGGGGAATCAGAGGCGGTTAATCAGATATAGGGAAACAGAGGTGGGGAATCAGAGGCGGGGAAACAGAGGCGGGGAATCAGATATGGGGAATCAGAGGTGGGGAATCAGAGGTTGGCAATCAGAGGCAGGGAATCAAAGGCGGGGAATCAGAGGCAGGGAATCAGATGTGCGGAATCAGAGATGGGGAATCAGAGGCAGGGAATCAGAGGCAGGGAATCAGATATGGGGAATCAGAGGCGGGGAATCAGAGGCGGGGAAAAAGAGGCGGGGAATCAGAGGCGGGGAAACAGAGGCGGTGAATCAGATATGGGGAATCAGAGGTGGCGAATCAGAAGTAGAGAATCAGAGATGGGTAAGCAGAGGTGGGGAATCAGATGTGATGAATTAGAGATGGGGAATCAGAGGCGGGGTATCAGAGACGGCCAATCAGAGGCGGGGAAACAGAGGCGGGGAATCAGATATGGGGAATCAGAGGTGGGGAATCAGGGGCAGGGAATCAGTGGCAGGGAATCAGAGGCCGGGAATCAAAGGCGGGGAATCAGAGCTGGGGAATCAGAGGCGGGGAATCAGAGTTGGGGAATCAGAGGCGGGGAATCAGATATAGGGAAACAGAGGCGGTGAATAAAACACGGGGAATCAGAGGCGGGGAATCAGAGCTGGGGAATCAGAGGCGGGGAATCAGAGTTGGGGAAGCAGAGGCTGGGAATCAGAGGCGGGGAAACAGAGGCGGGGAATCAGAGGCAGGGAAACAGAGGCGTGGAATCAGATATTGGGAATCAGAGGTGGGGAATCAGAGCTGGGGAATCAGAGGCGGGGAATCATAGTTGGGGAATCAGAGGCGGTGAATCAGATATAGGGAAACAGAGGTGGGGAATCAGAGGCGGGGAAACAGAGGCGGGGAATCAGAGGCGGGGAATCAGAGGTGGGGAATCAGAGGTTGGCAATCAGAGGCAGGGAATCAGAGAAGGGGAAGCAGAGGTGGGGAATCAGATGTGATGAATTCGAGATGGGGAATCAGAGGCGGGGTATCAGAGGTGCCAATCAGAGGCGGGGAAACAGAGGCGGGGAATCAGATATGGGGAATCAGAGGTGGGGAATTAGAGTTTGCGAATCAGAGGCAGGGAATCAGAGGCGGGGAATCAGAGGCGGGGAATCAGAGGCAGGGAATCGGAGGTGCGGAATCAGAGATGGGGAATCAGAGGTGGGGAATCAGAGGTGGTGAATCAGAGATGGGGAATCAGAGGCGGGGAATCAGAGGCAGGGAATCAGACACGGTGAATCAGAGGCGGGGAATCATAGCTGGCGAATCAGAGGAGGGGAATCAGAGGTGGGGAATCAGAGGCGGGGAATCAGATATGGGGAATCAGAGGTGTGGAATCAGAGGCGGGGAAACAGAGGCCGGGAATCAGATATGTTGTATCAGAGGTGGGGAATCAGAGGCGGGAAATCAGAGCTGGGGAATCAGAGGCGGGGAATCCGAGTTGGGGAATCAGAGTCCGGGAATCAGAGATGGGGAATCAGAGGCGGGGAATGAAATATGGGGAATCAGAGGCGGGGAATCAGAGGCGGGGATACAGAGGCGTTGAATCAGATATGGGGAATCAGAGGTGGCGAATCAGAGGTAGAGAATCAGAGATGGGGATGCAGAGGTGGGGAATCAGATGTGATGAATTAGAGATGGGGAATCAGAGGCGGGGTATCAGAGGCGGCCAATCAGAGGCGGGGAAACAGAGGCTGGGAATCAGATATGGGGAATCAGAGGTGGGGAATCAGGGGCGGGGAATCAGTGGCAGGGAATCAGAGGCCGGGAATCAAAGGCGGGGAATCAGAGCTGGGGAATCAGAGGCGGGGAATCAGAGTTGGGGAATCAGAGGAGGGGAATCAGATATGGGGAAACAGAGGCCGGGAATCAGAGGCAGGGAAACAGAGGCGGGGAATCAGATGTGGGGAATCAGAGGTGGGGAATTAGAGGTTGCGAATCAGAGGCAGGGAATCAGAGGCGGGGAATCAGAGGCGGGGAATCAGAGGCAGGGAATCGGATGTGCGGAATCAGAGATGGGGAATCAGAGTTGGGGATTCAGAGGTGGTGAATCAGAGAAGGGGAATCAGAGGCGGGGAATCAGAGGCAGGGAATCAGACGCAGGGAATCAGAGGCGGGGAATCATAGCTGGCGAATTAGAAGAGGGGAATCAGAGTTGGGGAATCAGAGGTTGGGAATCAGATATGGGGAAACAGAGGCGGGGATTCAGAGGCGGGGAAACAGAGGCGGGTAATCAGATATGGGGATTCAGAGGTGGGGATTCAGAGGTTGGGAATCAGAGGCAGGGAATCAGAGGCGGGGAATCAGAGGCAGGGAATCAGATGCGGGGAATCAGAGGCGGGGAAACAGAGCTGGGGAATCAGAAGCGGAGAATCAGAGTTGGGGAATCAGAGGCGTGGAATTAGATATGGGGAAACAGAGGCGGGGAATCAGAGGCGGGGAAACAGAGGCGGGGAATCAGATATGGGGAATCAGAGGTGGGGATTCAGAGGCAGGGAATCAGATGTGCAGAATCAGAGATGGGGAATCAAAGGCGGGGAATGAGATATGGGGAATCAGAGGCGGGGAATCAGAGGCGGGGATACAGAGGCGGGGAATCTGATATGGGGAATCAGAGGTGGCAAATCAAAGGCGGTGAATCAGAGATAGAGAATCAGACGCGGGGAATCAGAGGCAGGGAATAAAACACGGGGAATCAGAGGCGGGGAATCAGAGCTGGGGAATCAGAGGCGGGGAATCAGAGTTGGGGAAGCAGAGGCTGGGAATCAGAGGCGGGGAAACAGAGGCGGGGAATCAGAAATGGGGAATCAGAGGTGGGGAATCAGAGGTGGGGAACTAGTGGTTGCGAATCTGAGGCAGGGAATCAGAGGCGGGGAATCAGAGGCGGGGAATCAGAGGCAGGGAATCGGATGTGCGGAATCAGAGATGGGGAATCAGAGGTGGGGAATCAGAGGTGGTGAATCAGAGAAGGGGAATCAGAGGTGGGGAATCAGAGGCAGGGAATCAGATATGGGGAAACAGAGGCGGGGAATCAGAGGCAGGGAAACAGAGGCGGGGAATCAGATATGGGGAATCAGAGGTGGGGAATCAGAGCTGGGGAATCAGAGGCGGGGAATCATAGTTGGGGAATCAGAGGCGGGGTATCAGATATAGGGAAACAGAGGCAGGGAATCAGAGGCGGGGAAACAGAGGCGGGGAATCAGATATGGGGAATCAGAGGTGGGGAATCAGAGGTGGGGAATTAGTGGTTGCGAATCTGAGGCAGGGAATCAGAGGCGGGGAATCAGAGGCGGGGAAACAGAGGCGGGGAATCAGAGGCAGGGAAACAGAGGCGGGGAATCAGATATGGGGAATCAGAGGTGGGGAATCAGAGCTGGGGAATCAGAGGCGGGGAATCATAGTTGGGTAATCAGAGGCGGGGAATCAGATATAGGGAAACAGAGGCGGGGAATAAAACACGGGGAATCAGAGGCGGGGAATCAGAGCTGGGGAATCAGAGGCGGGGAATCAGAGTTGGGGAAGCAGAGGCTGGGAATCAGAGGCGGGGAAACAGAGGCGGGGAATCAGAGGCAGGGAAACAGAGGCGTGGAATCAGATATTGGGAATCAGAGGTGGGGAATCAGAGCTGGGGAATCAGAGGCGGGGAATCATAGTTGGGGAATCAGAGGCGGTGAATCAGATATAGGGAAACAGAGGTGGGGAATCAGAGGCGGGGAAACAGAGGCGGGGAATCAGATATGGGGAATCAGAGGTGGGGAATCAGAGGTTGGCAATCAGAGGCAGGGAATCAAAGGCGGGGAATCAGAGGCAGGGAATCAGATGTGCGGAATCAGAGATGGGGAATCAGAGGCAGGGAATCAGATATGGGGAATCAGAGGCGGGGAATCAGAGGCGGGGAAAAAGAGGCGGGGAATCAGAGGCGGGGAAACAGAGGCGGTGAATCAGATATGGGGAATCAGAGGTGGCGAATCAGAGGTAGAGAATCAGAGATGGGTAAGCAGAGGTGGGGAATCAGATGTGATGAATTAGAGATGGGGAATCAGAGGCGGGGTATCAGAGGCGGCCAATCAGAGGCGGGGAAACAGAGGCGGGGAATCAGATATGGGGAATCAGAGGTGGGGAATCAGGGGCGGGGAATCAGTGGCAGGGAATCAGAGGCCGGGAATCAAAGGCGGGGAATCAGAGCTGGGGAATCAGAGGCGGGGAATCAGAGTTGGGGAATCAGAGGCGGGGAATCAGATATAGGGAAACAGAGGAGGGGAATCAGAGGCGGGGAATCAGAGGTGGGGTATAAGAGGCAGGGAATCAGAGAAGGGGAAGCAGAGGTGGGGAATCAGATGTGATGAATTCGAGATGGGGAATCAGAGGCGGGGTATCAGAGGTGCCAATCAGAGGCGGGGAAACAGAGGTGGGGAATCAGATATGGGGAAACAGAGGCGGGGAATCAGAGGCAGGGAAACAGAGGCGGGGAATCAGATATGGGGAATCAGAGGTGGGGAATTAGAGTTTGCGAATCAGAGGCAGGGAATCAGAGGCGGGGAATCAGAGGCGGGGAATCAGAGGCAGGGAATCGGAGGTGCGGAATCAGAGATGGGGAATCAGAGGTGGGGAATCAGAGGTGGTGAATCAGAGATGGGGAATCAGAGGCGGGGAATCAGAGGCAGGGAATCAGACACGGGGAATCAGAGGCGGGGAATCATAGCTGGCGAATCAGAGGAGGGGAATCAGAGGTGGGGAATCGGAGGCGGGGAATCAGATATGGGGAATCAGAGGTGTGGAATCAGAGGCGGGGAAACAGAGGCCGGGAATCTGATATGTTGTATCAGAGGTGGGGAATCAGAGGCGGGAAATCAGAGCTGGGGTATCAGAGGCGGGGAATCCGAGTTGGGGAATCAGAGTCCGGGAATCAGAGATGGGGAATCAGAGGCGGGGAATGAAATATGGGGAATCAGAGGCGGGGAATCAGAGGCGGGGAAACAGAGGCGGTGAATCAGATATGGGAAATCAGAGGTGGGGAATCAGAGGTAGAGAATCAGAGATGGGGAAGCAGAGGTGGGGAATCAGATGTGATTAATTAGAGATGGGGAATCAGAGGCGGGGTATCAGAGGCGGCCAATCAGAGGCGGGGAAACAGAGGCGGGGAATCAGATATGGGGAATCAGAGGTGGGGAATCAGTGTCAGGGATTCAGAGGCCGGGAATCAGATGCGGGGAATCAGAGCTGGGGAATCAGAGGCGGGGAATCAGAGTTGGGGAATCAGAGGAGGGGAATCAGATATGGGGAAACAGAGGCCGGGAATCAGAGGCAGGGAAACAGAGGCGGGGAATCAGATATGGGGAATCAGAGGTGGGGAATTAGTGGTTGCGAATCAGAGGCAATAGATGCAGCGAAAGAGATGGGCGAAACATAGTGGTTGGAACTTTTGTGTTGAAAATTAGTTACACAGAACAGATCAAACAGAGTTGTTGAAATTGAGGGAGGGAAAGAGAGGCACTGAAAGAGTGGAGGGGAAAGAGTGCAGGCAAAATAGAGGCGTAGAGACAGAGGTGGGGAATCAGATGCGGGGAATCAGAGGTGGGGAATCAGAGGCTGGGAATCAGAGGCGGGGAATCAGAGGGGGGAATCAGAGGTGGGGAATCAGAGGCAGGGAATCAGAGGCAGGGAATCAGAGGCGGGAAATCAGAGGCAGCGAATCTGAGGCGTGGAATCAGAGGTGGGGAAAGAGATGTGGGGAAACGTAGGCCAGGAAAGTTGCGCGGAAAGGGAGGCGGTGAATCAGAGGCGGGGAATCAGAGGCGGGGAATCAGAGGCGGGGAATCAGAGGCGTGGAATCAGAGGTGGGGAAAGAGATGTGGGGAAACAGGCGGGTAAACAGAAGCGGGTAAACATAGCTGCATCAATAGATGCAGCGAAAGAGATGGGCGAAACATAGTGGTTGGAACATTTGTGTTGAAAATTAGTTACACAGAACAGATCAAACAGAGTTGTTGAAATTGAGGGAGGGAAAGAGAGGCACTGAAAGAGTGGAGGGGAAAGAGTGCAGGCAAAATAGAGGCGTAGAGACAGAGGTGGGGAATCAGATGCGGGGAATCAGAGGCGGGGAATCAGAGGCAGGGAATCAGATGAAGGGAATCTAATGCAGGGAAACTGAGGCAGGGAATCTGAGGCAGGGAATCGGAGGCAGGGAATCTGAGGCACTGAATCAGTAAAAAGTTATCAGAGGCAGGTTATCAGAGGCGGAGAATCAGAGGTGGGGAATCGGAAGTGGGGAATCAGAGGTGGGGAATCAGAGGCGTGGAATCAGAGGCGGGGAATCAGAGGTGGGGAATCAGAAGTGGGGAATCAGAGGTGGGGAATCAGAGGCGGGGAATCAGAGGCGTGGAATCAGAGGCGGGCAATCAGAAGTGGGGAATCAGAGGCGGGGAATCAGAGGCGGGGTATCAGAGGCGGTGAATCAGATGCGGGGAATCAGAGGCGGGGAATCAGAGGCGGGGAATCAGAAGTGGGGAATCAGAGGTGGGGAATCAGAGGCGGGGAATCAGAGGCGGGCAATCAGATGCAGGGAATCAGAGGCAGGGAATCAGAGGCGGGGAAACAGAGGCGGTGAATCAGATATGGGAAATCAGAGGTGGGGAATCAGAGGTAGAGAATCAGAGATGGGGAAGCAGAGGTGGGGAATCAGATGTGATTAATTAGAGATGGGGAATCAGAGGCGGGGTATCAGAGGCGGCCAATCAGAGGCGGGGAAACAGAGGCGGGGAATCAGATATGGGGAAACAGAGGCCGGGAATCTGATATGTTGTATCAGAGGTGGGGAATCAGAGGCGGGAAATCAGAGCTGGGGAATCAGAGGCGGGGAATCCGAGTTGGGGAATCAGAGTCCGGGAATCAGAGATGGGGAATCAGAGGCGGGGAATGAAATATGGGGAATCAGAGGCGGGGAATCAGAGGCGGGGAAACAGAGGCGGTGAATCAGATATGGGAAATCAGAGGTGGGGAATCAGAGGTAGAGAATCAGAGATGGGGAAGCAGAGGTGGGGAATCAGATGTGATTAATTAGAGATGGGGAATCAGAGGCGGGGTATCAGAGGCGGCCAATCAGAGGCGGGGAAACAGAGGCGGGGAATCAGATATGGGGAATCAGAGGTGGGGAATCAGTGTCAGGGATTCAGAGGCCGGGAATCAGATGCGGGGAATCAGAGCTGGGGAATCAGAGGCGGGGAATCAGAGTTGGGGAATCAGAGGAGGGGAATCAGATATGGGGAAACAGAGGCCGGGAATCAGAGGCAGGGAAACAGAGGCGGGGAATCAGATATGGGGAATCAGAGGTGGGGAATTAGTGGTTGCGAATCAGAGGCAATAGATGCAGCGAAAGAGATGGGCGAAACATAGTGGTTGGAACTTTTGTGTTGAAAATTAGTTACACAGAACAGATCAAACAGAGTTGTTGAAATTGAGGGAGGGAAAGAGAGGCACTGAAAGAGTGGAGGGGAAAGAGTGCAGGCAAAATAGAGGCGTAGAGACAGAGGTGGGGAATCAGATGCGGGGAATCAGAGGTGGGGAATCAGAGGCTGGGAATCAGAGGCGGGGAATCAGAGGGGGGAATCAGAGGTGGGGAATCAGAGGCAGGGAATCAGAGGCAGGGAATCAGAGGCGGGAAATCAGAGGCAGCGAATCTGAGGCGTGGAATCAGAGGTGGGGAAAGAGATGTGGGGAAACGTAGGCCAGGAAAGTTGCGCGGAAAGGGAGGCGGTGAATCAGAGGCGGGGAATCAGAGGCGGGGAATCAGAGGCGGGGAATCAGAGGCGTGGAATCAGAGGTGGGGAAAGAGATGTGGGGAAACAGGCGGGTAAACAGAAGCGGGTAAACATAGCTGCATCAATAGATGCAGCGAAAGAGATGGGCGAAACATAGTGGTTGGAACATTTGTGTTGAAAATTAGTTACACAGAACAGATCAAACAGAGTTGTTGAAATTGAGGGAGGGAAAGAGAGGCACTGAAAGAGTGGAGGGGAAAGAGTGCAGGCAAAATAGAGGCGTAGAGACAGAGGTGGGGAATCAGATGCGGGGAATCAGAGGCGGGGAATCAGAGGCAGGGAATCAGATGAAGGGAATCTAATGCAGGGAAACTGAGGCAGGGAATCTGAGGCAGGGAATCGGAGGCAGGGAATCTGAGGCACTGAATCAGTAAAAAGTTATCAGAGGCAGGTTATCAGAGGCGGAGAATCAGAGGTGGGGAATCGGAAGTGGGGAATCAGAGGTGGGGAATCAGAGGCGTGGAATCAGAGGCGGGGAATCAGAGGTGGGGAATCAGAAGTGGGGAATCAGAGGTGGGGAATCAGAGGCGGGGAATCAGAGGCGTGGAATCAGAGGCGGGCAATCAGAAGTGGGGAATCAGAGGCGGGGAATCAGAGGCGGGGTATCAGAGGCGGTGAATCAGATGCGGGGAATCAGAGGCGGGGAATCAGAGGCGGGGAATCAGAAGTGGGGAATCAGAGGTGGGGAATCAGAGGCGGGGAATCAGAGGCGGGCAATCAGATGCAGGGAATCAGAGGCAGGGAATCAGAGGCGGGGAAACAGAGGCGGTGAATCAGATATGGGAAATCAGAGGTGGGGAATCAGAGGTAGAGAATCAGAGATGGGGAAGCAGAGGTGGGGAATCAGATGTGATTAATTAGAGATGGGGAATCAGAGGCGGGGTATCAGAGGCGGCCAATCAGAGGCGGGGAAACAGAGGCGGGGAATCAGATATGGGGAAACAGAGGCCGGGAATCAGAGGCAGGGAAACAGAGGCGGGGAATCAGATGTGGGGAATCAGAGGTGGGGAATTAGAGGTTGCGAATCAGAGGCAGGGAATCAGAGGCGGGGAATCAGAGGCGGGGAATCAGAGGCAGGGAATCGGATGTGCGGAATCAGAGATGGGGAATCAGAGTTGGGGATTCAGAGGTGGTGAATCAGAGAAGGGGAATCAGAGGCGGGGAATCAGAGGCAGGGAATCAGACGCAGGGAATCAGAGGCGGGGAATCATAGCTGGCGAATTAGAAGAGGGGAATCAGAGTTGGGGAATCAGAGGTTGGGAATCAGATATGGGGAAACAGAGGCGGGGATTCAGAGGCGGGGAAACAGAGGCGGGTAATCAGATATGGGGATTCAGAGGTGGGGATTCAGAGGTTGGGAATCAGAGGCAGGGAATCAGAGGCGGGGAATCAGAGGCAGGGAATCAGATGCGGGGAATCAGAGGCGGGGAAACAGAGCTGGGGAATCAGAGGCGGGGAATCAGAGTTGGGGAATCAGAGGCGTGGAATTAGATATGGGGAAACAGAGGCGGGGAATCAGAGGCGGGGAAACAGAGGCGGGGAATCAGATATGGGGAATCAGAGGTGGGGATTCAGAGGCAGGGAATCAGATGTGCAGAATCAGAGATGGGGAATCAAAGGCGGGGAATGAGATATGGGGAATCAGAGGCGGGGAATCAGAGGCGGGGATACAGAGGCGGGGAATCTGATATGGGGAATCAGAGGTGGCAAATCAAAGGCGGTGAATCAGAGATAGAGAATCAGACGCGGGGAATCAGAGGCAGGGAATAAAACACGGGGAATCAGAGGCGGGGAATCAGAGCTGGGGAATCAGAGGCGGGGAATCAGAGTTGGGGAAGCAGAGGCTGGGAATCAGAGGCGGGGAAACAGAGGCGGGGAATCAGAAATGGGGAATCAGAGGTGGGGAATCAGAGGTGGGGAACTAGTGGTTGCGAATCTGAGGCAGGGAATCAGAGGCGGGGAATCAGAGGCGGGGAATCAGAGGCAGGGAATCGGATGTGCGGAATCAGAGATGGGGAATCAGAGGTGGGGAATCAGAGGTGGTGAATCAGAGAAGGGGAATCAGAGGTGGGGAATCAGAGGCAGGGAATCAGATATGGGGAAACAGAGGCGGGGAATCAGAGGCAGGGAAACAGAGGCGGGGAATCAGATATGGGGAATCAGAGGTGGGGAATCAGAGCTGGGGAATCAGAGGCGGGGAATCATAGTTGGGGAATCAGAGGCGGGGTATCAGATATAGGGAAACAGAGGCAGGGAATCAGAGGCGGGGAAACAGAGGCGGGGAATCAGATATGGGGAATCAGAGGTGGGGAATCAGAGGTGGGGAATTAGTGGTTGCGAATCTGAGGCAGGGAATCAGAGGCGGGGAATCAGAGGCGGGGAAACAGAGGCGGGGAATCAGAGGCAGGGAAACAGAGGCGGGGAATCAGATATGGGGAATCAGAGGTGGGGAATCAGAGCTGGGGAATCAGAGGCGGGAAATCATAGTTGGGTAATCAGAGGCGGGGAATCAGATATAGGGAAACAGAGGCGGGGAATAAAACACGGGGAATCAGAGGCGGGGAATCAGAGCTGGGGAATCAGAGGCGGGGAATCAGAGTTGGGGAAGCAGAGGCTGGGAATCAGAGGCGGGGAAACAGAGGCGGGGAATCAGAGGCAGGGAAACAGAGGCGTGGAATCAGATATTGGGAATCAGAGGTGGGGAATCAGAGCTGGGGAATCAGAGGCGGGGAATCATAGTTGGGGAATCAGAGGCGGTGAATCAGATATTGGGAAACAGAGGTGGGGAATCAGAGGCGGGGAAACAGAGGCGGGGAATCAGATATGGGGAATCAGAGGTGGGGAATCAGAGGTTGGCAATCAGAGGCAGGGAATCAGAGGCGGGGAATCCGAGTTGGGGAATCAGAGTCCGGGAATCAGAGATGGGGAATCAGAGGCGGGGAATGAAATATGGGGAATCAGAGGCGGGGAATCAGAGGCGGGGAAACAGAGGCGGTGAATCAGATATGGGAAATCAGAGGTGGGGAATCAGAGGTAGAGAATCAGAGATGGGGAAGCAGAGGTGGGGAATCAGATGTGATTAATTAGAGATGGGGAATCAGAGGCGGGGTATCAGAGGCGGCCAATCAGAGGCGGGGAAACAGAGGCGGGGAATCAGATATGGGGAATCAGAGGTGGGGAATCAGTGTCAGGGATTCAGAGGCCGGGAATCAGATGCGGGGAATCAGAGCTGGGGAATCAGAGGCGGGGAATCAGAGTTGGGGAATCAGAGGAGGGGAATCAGATATGGGGAAACAGAGGCCGGGAATCAGAGGCAGGGAAACAGAGGCGGGGAATCAGATATGGGGAATCAGAGGTGGGGAATTAGTGGTTGCGAATCAGAGGCAATAGATGCAGCGAAAGAGATGGGCGAAACATAGTGGTTGGAACTTTTGTGTTGAAAATTAGTTACACAGACCAGATCAAACAGAGTTGTTGAAATTGAGGGAGGGAAAGAGAGGCACTGAAAGAGTGGAGGGGAAAGAGTGCAGGCAAAATAGAGGCGTAGAGACAGAGGTGGGGAATCAGATGCGGGGAATCAGAGGTGGGGAATCAGAGGCTGGGAATCAGAGGCGGGGAATCAGAGGGGGGAATCAGAGGTGGGGAATCAGAGGCAGGGAATCAGAGGCAGGGAATCAGAGGCGGGAAATCAGAGGCAGCGAATCTGAGGCGTGGAATCAGAGGTGGGGAAAGAGATGTGGGGAAACGTAGGCCAGGAAAGTTGCGCGGAAAGGGAGGCGGTGAATCAGAGGCGGGGAATCAGAGGCGGGGAATCAGAGGCGGGGAATCAGAGGCGTGGAATCAGAGGTGGGGAAAGAGATGTGGGGAAACAGGCGGGTAAACAGAAGCGGGTAAACATAGCTGCATCAATAGATGCAGCGAAAGAGATGGGCGAAACATAGTGGTTGGAACATTTGTGTTGAAAATTAGTTACACAGAACAGATCAAACAGAGTTGTTGAAATTGAGGGAGGGAAAGAGAGGCACTGAAAGAGTGGAGGGGAAAGAGTGCAGGCAAAATAGAGGCGTAGAGACAGAGGTGGGGAATCAGATGCGGGGAATCAGAGGCGGGGAATCAGAGGCAGGGAATCAGATGAAGGGAATCTAATGCAGGGAAACTGAGGCAGGGAATCTGAGGCAGGGAATCGGAGGCAGGGAATCTGAGGCACTGAATCAGTAAAAAGTTATCAGAGGCAGGTTATCAGAGGCGGAGAATCAGAGGTGGGGAATCGGAAGTGGGGAATCAGAGGTGGGGAATCAGAGGCGTGGAATCAGAGGCGGGGAATCAGAGGTGGGGAATCAGAAGTGGGGAATCAGAGGTGGGGAATCAGAGGCGGGGAATCAGAGGCGTGGAATCAGAGGCGGGCAATCAGAAGTGGGGAATCAGAGGCGGGGAATCAGAGGCGGGGTATCAGAGGCGGTGAATCAGATGCGGGGAATCAGAGGCGGGGAATCAGAGGCGGGGAATCAGAAGTGGGGAATCAGAGGTGGGGAATCAGAGGCGGGGAATCAGAGGCGGGCAATCAGATGCAGGGAATCAGAGGCAGGGAATCAGAGGCGGGGAAACAGAGGCGGTGAATCAGATATGGGAAATCAGAGGTGGGGAATCAGAGGTAGAGAATCAGAGATGGGGAAGCAGAGGTGGGGAATCAGATGTGATTAATTAGAGATGGGGAATCAGAGGCGGGGTATCAGAGGCGGCCAATCAGAGGCGGGGAAACAGAGGCGGGGAATCAGATATGGGGAAAGAGAGGCCGGGAATCAGAGGCAGGGAAACAGAGGCGGGGAATCAGATGTGGGGAATCAGAGGTGGGGAATTAGAGGTTGCGAATCAGAGGCAGGGAATCAGAGGCGGGGAATCAGAGGCGGGGAATCAGAGGCAGGGAATCGGATGTGCGGAATCAGAGATGGGGAATCAGAGTTGGGGATTCAGAGGTGGTGAATCAGAGAAGGGGAATCAGAGGCGGGGAATCAGAGGCAGTGAATCAGACGCAGGGAATCAGAGGCGGGGAATCATAGCTGGCGAATTAGAAGAGGGGAATCAGAGTTGGGGAATCAGAGGTTGGGAATCAGATATGGGGAAACAGAGGCGGGGATTCAGAGGCGGGGAAACAGAGGCGGGTAATCAGATATGGGGATTCAGAGGTGGGGATTCAGAGGTTGGGAATCAGAGGCAGGGAATCAGAGGCGGGGAATCAGAGGCAGGGAATCAGATGCGGGGAATCAGAGGCGGGGAAACAGAGCTGGGGAATCAGAGGCGGGGAATCAGAGTTGGGGAATCAGAGGCGTGGAATTAGATATGGGGAAACAGAGGCGGGGAATCAGAGGCGGGGAAACAGAGGCGGGGAATCAGATATGGGGAATCAGAGGTGGGGATTCAGAGGCAGGGAATCAGATGTGCAGAATCAGAGATGGGGAATCAAAGGCGGGGAATGAGATATGGGGAATCAGAGGCGGGGAATCAGAGGCGGGGATACAGAGGCGGGGAATCTGATATGGGGAATCAGAGGTGGCAAATCAAAGGCGGTGAATCAGAGATAGAGAATCAGACGCGGGGAATCAGAGGCAGGGAATAAAACACGGGGAATCAGAGGCGGGGAATCAGAGCTGGGGAATCAGAGGCGGGGAATCAGAGTTGGGGAAGCAGAGGCTGGGAATCAGAGGCGGGGAAACAGAGGCGGGGAATCAGAAATGGGGAATCAGAGGTGGGGAATCAGAGGTGGGGAACTAGTGGTTGCGAATCTGAGGCAGGGAATCAGAGGCGGGGAATCAGAGGCGGGGAATCAGAGGCAGGGAATCGGATGTGCGGAATCAGAGATGGGGAATCAGAGGTGGGGAATCAGAGGTGGTGAATCAGAGAAGGGGAATCAGAGGTGGGGAATCAGAGGCAGGGAATCAGATATGGGGAAACAGAGGCGGGGAATCAGAGGCAGGGAAACAGAGGCGGGGAATCAGATATGGGGAATCAGAGGTGGGGAATCAGAGCTGGGGAATCAGAGGCGGGGAATCATAGTTGGGGAATCAGAGGCGGGGTATCAGATATAGGGAAACAGAGGCAGGGAATCAGAGGCGGGGAAACAGAGGCGGGGAATCAGATATGGGGAATCAGAGGTGGGGAATCAGAGGTGGGGAATTAGTGGTTGCGAATCTGAGGCAGGGAATCAGAGGCGGGGAATCAGAGGCGGGGAAACAGAGGCGGGGAATCAGAGGCAGGGAAACAGAGGCGGGGAATCAGATATGGGGAATCAGAGGTGGGGAATCAGAGCTGGGGAATCAGAGGCGGGAAATCATAGTTGGGTAATCAGAGGCGGGGAATCAGATATAGGGAAACAGAGGCGGGGAATAAAACACGGGGAATCAGAGGCGGGGAATCAGAGCTGGGGAATCAGAGGCGGGGAATCAGAGTTGGGGAAGCAGAGGCTGGGAATCAGAGGCGGGGAAACAGAGGCGGGGAATCAGAGGCAGGGAAACAGAGGCGTGGAATCAGATATTGGGAATCAGAGGTGGGGAATCAGAGCTGGGGAATCAGAGGCGGGGAATCATAGTTGGGGAATCAGAGGCGGTGAATCAGATATTGGGAAACAGAGGTGGGGAATCAGAGGCGGGGAAACAGAGGCGGGGAATCAGATATGGGGAATCAGAGGTGGGGAATCAGAGGTTGGCAATCAGAGGCAGGGAATCAAAGGCGGGGAATCAGAGGCAGGGAATCAGATGTGCGGAATCAGAGATGGGGAATCAGAGGCAGGGAATCAGATATGGGGAATCAGAGTCGGGGAATCAGAGGCGGGGAAAAAGAGGCGGGGAATCAGAGGCGGGGAAACAGAGGCGGTGAATCAGATATGGGGAATCAGAGGTGGCGAATCAGAGGTAGAGAATCAGAGATGGGTAAGCAGAGGTGGGGAATCAGATGTGATGAATTAGAGATGGGGAATCAGAGGCGGGGTATCAGAGGCGGCCAATCAGAGGCGGGGAAACAGAGGCGGGGAATCAGATATGGGGAATCAGAGGTGGGGAATCAGGGGCGGGGAATCAGTGGCAGGGAATCAGAGGCCGGGAATCAAAGGCGGGGAATCAGAGCTGGGGAATCAGAGGCGGGGAATCAGAGTTGGGGAATCAGAGGCGGGGAATCAGATATAGGGAAACAGAGGAGGGGAATCAGAGGCGGGGAATCAGAGGTGGGGTATCAGAGGCAGGGAATCA
This sequence comes from Narcine bancroftii, assembly GCF_036971445.1. NCBI lineage: Eukaryota > Metazoa > Chordata > Chondrichthyes > Torpediniformes > Narcinidae > Narcine > Narcine bancroftii. Next base: position 104,208,689 of record NC_091474.1, on the reverse strand, counting down.
GAGAAGGGGAAGCAGAGGTGGGGAATCAGATGTGATGAATTCGAGATGGGGAATCAGAGGCGGGGTATCAGAGGTGCCAATCAGAGGCGGGGAAACAGAGGCGGGGAATCAGATATGGGGAAACAGAGGCGGGGAATCAGAGGCAGGGAAACAGAGGCGGGGAATCAGATATGGGGAATCAGAGGTGGGGAATTAGAGTTTGCGAATCAGAGGCAGGGAATCAGAGGCGGGGAATCAGAGGCGGGGAATCAGAGGCAGGGAATCGGAGGTGCGGAATCAGAGATGGGGAATCAGAGGTGGGGAATCAGAGGTGGTGAATCAGAGATGGGGAATCAGAGGCGGGGAATCAGAGGCAGGGAATCAGACACGGGGAATCAGAGGCGGGGAATCATAGCTGGCGAATCAGAGGAGGGGAATCAGAGGTGGGGAATCAGAGGCGGGGAATCAGATATGGGGAATCAGAGGTGTGGAATCAGAGGCGGGGAAACAGAGGACGGGAATCAGATATGTTGTATCAGAGGTGGGGAATCAGAGGCGGGAAATCAGAGCTGGGGAATCAGAGGCGGGGAATCCGAGTTGGGGAATCAGAGTCCGGGAATCAGAGATGGGTAATCAGAGGCGGGGAATGAAATATGGGGAATCAGAGGCGGGGAATCAGAGGCGGGGAAACAGAGGCGGTGAATCAGATATGGGAAATCAGAGGTGGGGAATCAGAGGTAGAGAATCAGAGATGGGGAAGCAGAGGTGGGGAATCAGATGTGATTAATTAGAGATGGGGAATCAGAGGCGGGGTATCAGAGGCGGCCAATCAGAGGCGGGGAAACAGAGGCGGGGAATCAGATATGGGGAATCAGAGGTGGGGAATCAGTGGCAGGGATTCAGAGGCCGGGAATCAGATGCGGGGAATCAGAGCTGGGGAATCAGAGGCGGGGAATCAGAGTTGGGGAATCAGAGGAGGGGAATCAGATATGGGGAAACAGAGGCCGGGAATCAGAGGCAGGGAAACAGAGGCGGGGAATCAGATATGGGGAATCAGAGGTGGGGAATTAGTGGTTGCGAATCAGAGGCAATAGATGCAGCGAAAGAGATGGGCGAAACATAGTGGTTGGAACTTTTGTGTTGAAAATTAGTTACACAGAACAGATCAAACAGAGTTGTTGAAATTGAGGGAGGGAAAGAGAGGCACTGAAAGAGTGGAGGGGAAAGAGTGCAGGCAAAATAGAGGCGTAGAGACAGAGGTGGGGAATCAGATGCGGGGAATCAGAGGTGGGGAATCAGAGGCTGGGAATCAGAGGCGGGGAATCAGAGGGGGGAATCAGAGGTGGGGAATCAGAGGCAGGGAATCAGAGGCAGGGAATCAGATGCGGGGAATCAGATATGGGGAAACAGAGGCCGGGAATCAGAGGCAGGGAAACAGAGGCGGGGAATCAGATATGGGGAATCAGAGGTGGGGAATTAGTGGTTGCGAATCAGAGGCAATAGATGCAGCGAAAGAGATGGGCGAAACATAGTGGTTGGAACTTTTGTGTTGAAAATTAGTTACACAGAACAGATCAAACAGAGTTGTTGAAATTGAGGGAGGGAAAGAGAGGCACTGAAAGAGTGGAGGGGAAAGAGTGCAGGCAAAATAGAGGCGTAGAGACAGAGGTGGGGAATCAGATGCGGGGAATCAGAGGTGGGGAATCAGAGGCTGGGAATCAGAGGCGGGGAATCAGAGGGGGGAATCAGAGGTGGGGAATCAGAGGCAGGGAATCAGAGGCAGGGAATCAGAGGCGGGAAATCAGAGGCGGCGAATCTGAGGCGTGGAATCAGAGGTGGGGAAAGAGATGTGGGGAAACGTAGGCCAGGAAAGTTGCGCGGAAAGGGAGGCGGTGAATCAGAGGCGGGGAATCAGAGGCGGGGAATCAGAGGCGGGGAATCAGAGGCGTGGAATCAGAGGTGGGGAAAGAGATGTGGGGAAACAGGCGGGTAAACAGAAGCGGGTAAACATAGCTGCATCAATAGATGCAGCGAAAGAGATGGGCGAAACATAGTGGTTGGAACATTTGTGTTGAAAATTAGTTACACAGAACAGATCAAACAGAGTTGTTGAAATTGAGGGAGGGAAAGAGAGGCACTGAAAGAGTGGAGGGGAAAGAGTGCAGGCAAAATAGAGGCGTAGGGACAGAGGTGGGGAATCAGATGCGGGGAATCAGAGGCGGGGAATCAGAGGCAGGGAATCAGATGAAGGGAATCTAATGCAGGGAAACTGAGGCAGGGAATCTGAGGCAGGGAATCGGAGGCAGGGAATCTGAGGCACTGAATCAGTAAAAAGTTATCAGAGGCAGGTTATCAGAGGCGGAGAATCAGAGGTGGGGAATCAGAAGTGAGGAATCAGAGGTGGGGAATCAGAGGCGTGGAATCAGAGGCGGGGAATCAGAGGTGGGGAATCAGAAGTGGGGAATCAGAGGTGGGGAATCAGAGGCGGGGAATCAGAGGCGTGGAATCAGAGGCGGGCAATCAGAAGTGGGGAATCAGAGGCGGGGAATCAGAGGCGGGGTATCAGAGGCGGTGAATCAGATGCGGGGAATCAGAGGCGGGGAATCAGAGGCGGGGAATCAGAAGTGGGGAATCAGAGGTGGGGAATCAGAGGCCGGGAATCAGAGGCGGGCAATCAGATGCAGGGAATCAGAGGCAGGGAATCAGAGGCGGGGAAACAGAGGCGGTGAATCAGATATGGGAAATCAGAGGTGGGGAATCAGAGGTAGAGAATCAGAGATGGGGAAGCAGAGGTGGGGAATCAGATGTGATTAATTAGAGATGGGGAATCAGAGGCGGGGTATCAGAGGCGGCCAATCAGAGGCGGGGAAACAGAGGCGGGGAATCAGATATGGGGAATCAGAGGTGGGGAATCAGTGTCAGGGATTCAGAGGCCGGGAATCAGATGCGGGGAATCAGAGCTGGGGAATCAGAGGCGGGGAATCAGAGTTGGGGAATCAGAGGAGGGGAATCAGATATGGGGAAACAGAGGCCGGGAATCAGAGGCAGGGAAACAGAGGCGGGGAATCAGATATGGGGAATCAGAGGTGGGGAATTAGTGGTTGCGAATCAGAGGCAATAGATGCAGCGAAAGAGATGGGCGAAACATAGTGGTTGGAACTTTTGTGTTGAAAATTAGTTACACAGAACAGATCAAACAGAGTTGTTGAAATTGAGGGAGGGAAAGAGAAGCACTGAAAGAGTGGAGGGGAAAGAGTGCAGGCAAAATAGAGGCGTAGAGACAGAGGTGGGGAATCAGATGCGGGGAATCAGAGGTGGGGAATCAGAGGCTGGGAATCAGAGGCGGGGAATCAGAGGGGGGAATCAGAGGTGGGGAATCAGAGGCAGGGAATCAGAGGCAGGGAATCAGAGGCGGGAAATCAGAGGCGGCGAATCTGAGGCGTGGAATCAGAGGTGGGGAAAGAGATGTGGGGAAACGTAGGCCAGGAAAGTTGCGCGGAAAGGGAGGCGGTGAATCAGAGGCGGGGAATCAGAGGCGGGGAATCAGAGGCGGGGAATCAGAGGCGTGGAATCAGAGGTGGGGAAAGAGATGTGGGGAAACAGGCGGGTAAACAGAAGCGGGTAAACATAGCTGCATCAATAGATGCAGCGAAAGAGATGGGCGAAACATAGTGGTTGGAACATTTGTGTTGAAAATTAGTTACACAGAACAGATCAAACAGAGTTGTTGAAATTGAGGGAGGGAAAGAGAGGCACTGAAAGAGTGGAGGGGAAAGAGTGCAGGCAAAATAGAGGCGTAGAGACAGAGGTGGGGAATCAGATGCGGGGAATCAGAGGCGGGGAATCAGAGGCAGGGAATCAGATGAAGGGAATCTAATGCAGGGAAACTGAGGCAGGGAATCTGAGGCAGGGAATCGGAGGCAGGGAATCTGAGGATGGGAATCAGTAAAAAGTTATCAGAGGCAGGTTATCAGAGGCGGAGAATCAGAGGTGGGGAATCAGAAGTGGGGAATCAGAGGTGGGGAATCAGAGGCGTGGAATCAGAGGCGGGGAATCAGAGGTGGGGAATCAGAAGTGGGGAATCAGAGGTGGGGAATCAGAGGCGGGGAATCAGAGGCGTGGAATCAGAGGCGGGCAATCAGAAGTGGGGAATCAGAGGCAGGGAATCAGAGGCGGGGTATCAGAGGCGGTGAATCAGATGCGGGGAATCAGAGGCGGGGAATCAGAGGCGGGGAATCAGAAGTGGGGAATCAGAGGTGGGGAATCAGAGGCGGGGAATCAGAGGCGGGCAATCAGATGCAGGGAATCAGAGGCAGGGAATCTGAGGCAGGGAATCTGTGGTGGGGAATCAGAGGCGGGAAAACAGGCGGTTAAACAGAGGCGGGTAAACATAGGCGGGGATTCAGAGGCGTGGAATCAGAGGCGGGAAATAAGAGGCGGCGAAAGATATGTGGGGAAAAGTAGGCCAGGAAAGTTGAGCGGAAAGGGAGGCATTGAATCAGAGGTGGGGAATCAGAGGCGGGGAATCAGAGGCGGGGAATCAGAGGCGGGGAATCAGAGGCTGGGAATCAGAAGCGGGGAATCAGAGGTTGGGAATCAGAGGCGGGGAATCAGAGGCGGAGAATCAGAGGCGGGCAATCAGATGCAGGGAATCAGAGGCAGGGAATCAGAGGCAGGGAATCAGAGGCAGGGAATCTGAGGCAGGGAATCTGAGGTGGGGAATCAGAGGCGGGGAAACAGGTGGGTAAACAGAGGCGGGTAAACATAGGCGGGGAATCAGAGGCGCGGAATCAGAGGTGGGGAATCAGAGGCAGGGAATCAGAGGCGGGGAATCAGAGATAGGGAATCAGAGGTGGGGAATCAGAGGCGGGGAAACAGAGGCGGGGAGTCAGATATGGGGAATCAGAGGCGGGGAATCAGAGGCGGGGATACAGAGGCGTTGAATCAGATATGGGGAATCAGAGGTGGCGAATCAGAGGTAGAGAATCAGAGATGGGGATGCAGAGGTGGGGAATCAGATGTGATGAATTAGAGATGGGGAATCAGAGGCGGGGTATCAGAGGCGGCCAATCAGAGGCGGGGAAACAGAGGCTGGGAATCAGATATGGGGAATCAGAGGTGGGGAATCAGGGGCGGGGAATCAGTGGCAGGGAATCAGAGGCCGGGAATCAAAGGCGGGGAATCAGAGCTGGGGAATCAGAGGCGGGGAATCAGAGTTGGGGAATCAGAGGAGGGGAATCAGATATGGGGAAACAGAGGCCGGGAATCAGAGGCAGGGAAACAGAGGCGGGGAATCAGATATGGGGAATCAGAGGTTGGGAATTAGAGGTTGCGAATCAGAGGCAGGGAATCAGAGGCGGGGAATCAGAGGCGGGGAATCAGAGGCAGGGAATCGGATGTGCGGAATCAGAGATGGGGAATCAGAGTTGGGGATTCAGAGGTGGTGAATCAGAGAAGGGGAATCAGAGGCGGGGAATCAGAGGCAGGGAATCAGACGCAGGGAATCAGAGGCGGGGAATCATAGCTGGCGAATTAGAAGAGGGGAATCAGTGTTGGGGAATCAGAGGTGGAGAATCAGATATGGGGAAACAGAGGCGGGGATTCAGAGGCGGGGAAACAGAGGCGGGTAATCAGATATGGGGATTCAGAGGTGGGGATTCAGAGGTTGGGAATCAGAGGCAGGGAATCAGAGGCGGGGAATCAGAGGCAGGGAATCAGATGCGGGGAATCAGAGGTGGGGAAACAGAGCTGGGGAATCAGAGGCGGGGAATCAGAGTTGGGGAATCAGAGGCGTGGAATTAGATATGGGGAAACAGAGGCGGGGAATCAGAGGCGGGGAAACAGAGGCGGGGAATCAGATATGGGGAATCAGAGGTGGGGATTCAGAGGCAGGGAATCAGATGTGCAGAATGAGAGATGGGGAATCAAAGGCGGGGAATGAGATATGGGGAATCAGAGGCGGGGAATCAGAGGCGGGGATACAGAGGCGGGGAATCTGATATGGGGAATCAGAGGTGGCAAATCAAAGGCGGTGAATCAGAGATGGAGAATCAGACGCGGGGAATCAGAGGCAGGGAATAAAACACGGGGAATCAGAGGCGGGGAATCAGAGCTGGGGAATCAGAGGCGGGGAATCAGAGTTGGGGAAGCAGAGGCTGGGAATCAGAGGCGGGGAAACAGAGGCGGGGAATCAGATATGGGGAATCAGAGGTGGGGAATCAGAGGTGGGGAATTAGTGGTTGCAAATCTGAGGCAGGGAATCAGAGGCGGGGAATCAGAGGCGGGGAATCAGAGGCAGGGAATCGGATGTGCGGAATCAGAGATGGGGAATCAGAGTTGGGGAATCAGAGGTGGTGAATCAGAGAAGGGGAATCAGAGGCGGGGAATCAGAGGCAGGGAATCAGATATGCGGAAACAGAGGCGGGGAATCAGAGGCAGGGAAACAGAGGCGGGGAATCAGATATGGGGAATCAGAGGTGGGGAATCAGAGCTGGGGAATCAGAGGCGGGGAATCATAGTTGGGGAATCAGAGGCGGGGTATCAGATATAGGGAAACAGAGGCAGGGAATCAGAGGCGGGGAAACAGAGGCGGGGAATCAGATATGGGGAATCAGAGGTGGGGAATCAGAGGTGGGGAATTAGTGGTTGCGAATCTGAGGCAGGGAATCAGAGGCGGGGAATCAGAGGCGGGGAAACAGAGGCGGGGAATCAGAGGCAGGGAAACAGAGGCGGGGAATCAGATATGGGGAATCAGAGGTGGGGAATCAGAGCTGGGGAATCAGAGGCGGGGAATCATAGTTGGGTAATCAGAGGCGGGGAATCAGATATAGGGAAACAGACGCGGTGAATAAAACACGGGGAATCAGAGGCGGGGAATCAGAGCTGGGGAATCGGTGGCGGGGAATCAGAGTTGGGGAAGCAGAGGCTGGGAATCAGAGGCGGGGAAACAGAGGCGGGGAATCAGAGGCAGGGAAACAGAGGCGTGGAATCAGATATTGGGAATCAAAGGTGGGGAATCAGAGCTGGGGAATCAGAGGCGGGGAATCATAGTTGGGGAATCAGAGGCGGTTAATCAGATATAGGGAAACAGAGGTGGGGAATCAGAGGCGGGGAAACAGAGGCGGGGAATCAGAGGCGGGGAAACAGAGGCGGGGAATCAGATATGGGGAATCAGAGGTGGGGAATCAGAGGTTGGCAATCAGAGGCAGGGAATCAAAGGCGGGGAATCAGAGGCAGGGAATCAGATGTGCGGAATCAGAGATGGGGAATCAGAGGCAGGGAATCAGAGGCAGGGAATCAGATATGGGGAATCAGAGGCGGGGAATCAGAGGCGGGGAAAAAGAGGCGGGGAATCAGAGGCGGGGAAACAGAGGCGGTGAATCAGATATGGGGAATCAGAGGTGGCGAATCAGAGGTAGAGAATCAGAGATGGGTAAGCAGAGGTGGGGAATCAGATGTGATGAATTAGAGATGGGGAATCAGAGGCGGGGTATCAGAGGCGGCCAATCAGAGGCGGGGAAACAGAGGCGAGGAATCAGATATGGGGAATCAGAGGTGGGGAATCAGGGGCAGGGAATCAGTGGCAGGGAATCAGAGGCCGGGAATCAAAGGCGGGGAATCAGAGCTGGGGAATCAGAGGCGGGGAATCAGAGTTGGGGAATCAGAGGCGGGGAATCAGATATAGGGAAACAGAGGCGGTGAATAAAACACGGGGAATCAGAGGCGGGGAATCAGAGCTGGGGAATCAGAGGCGGGGAATCAGAGTTGGGGAAGCAGAGGCTGGGAATCAGAGGCGGGGAATCAGAGGCGGAGAATCAGAGGCGGGCAATCAGATGCAGGGAATCAGAGGCAGGGAATCAGAGGCAGGGAATCAGAGGCAGGGAATCTGAGGCAGGGAATCTGAGGTGGGGAATCAGAGGCGGGGAAACAGGTGGGTAAACAGAGGCGGGTAAACATAGGCGGGGAATCAGAGGCGCGGAATCAGAGGTGGGGAATCAGAGGCAGGGAATCAGAGGCGGGGAATCAGAGATAGGGAATCAGAGGTGGGGAATCAGAGGCGGGGAAACAGAGGCGGGGAGTCAGATATGGGGAATCAGAGGCGGGGAATCAGAGGCGGGGATACAGAGGCGTTGAATCAGATATGGGGAATCAGAGGTGGCGAATCAGAGGTAGAGAATCAGAGATGGGGATGCAGAGGTGGGGAATCAGATGTGATGAATTAGAGATGGGGAATCAGAGGCGGGGTATCAGAGGCGGCCAATCAGAGGCGGGGAAACAGAGGCTGGGAATCAGATATGGGGAATCAGAGGTGGGGAATCAGGGGCGGGGAATCAGTGGCAGGGAATCAGAGGCCGGGAATCAAAGGCGGGGAATCAGAGCTGGGGAATCAGAGGCGGGGAATCAGAGTTGGGGAATCAGAGGAGGGGAATCAGATATGGGGAAACAGAGGCCGGGAATCAGAGGCAGGGAAACAGAGGCGGGGAATCAGATATGGGGAATCAGAGGTGGGGAATTAGAGGTTGCGAATCAGAGGCAGGGAATCAGAGGCGGGGAATCAGAGGCGGGGAATCAGAGGCAGGGAATCGGATGTGCGGAATCAGAGATGGGGAATCAGAGTTGGGGATTCAGAGGTGGTGAATCAGAGAAGGGGAATCAGAGGCGGGGAATCAGAGGCAGGGAATCAGACGCAGGGAATCAGAGGCGGGGAATCATAGCTGGCGAATTAGAAGAGGGGAATCAGTGTTGGGGAATCAGAGGTGGAGAATCAGATATGGGGAAACAGAGGCGGGGATTCAGAGGCGGGGAAACAGAGGCGGGTAATCAGATATGGGGATTCAGAGGTGGGGATTCAGAGGTTGGGAATCAGAGGCAGGGAATCAGAGGCGGGGAATCAGAGGCAGGGAATCAGATGCGGGGAATCAGAGGTGGGGAAACAGAGCTGGGGAATCAGAGGCGGGGAATCAGAGTTGGGGAATCAGAGGCGTGGAATTAGATATGGGGAAACAGAGGCGGGGAATCAGAGGCGGGGAAACAGAGGCGGGGAATCAGATATGGGGAATCAGAGGTGGGGATTCAGAGGCAGGGAATCAGATGTGCAGAATGAGAGATGGGGAATCAAAGGCGGGGAATGAGATATGGGGAATCAGAGGCGGGGAATCAGAGGCGGGGATACAGAGGCGGGGAATCTGATATGGGGAATCAGAGGTGGCAAATCAAAGGCGGTGAATCAGAGATGGAGAATCAGACGCGGGGAATCAGAGGCAGGGAATAAAACACGGGGAATCAGAGGCGGGGAATCAGAGCTGGGGAATCAGAGGCGGGGAATCAGAGTTGGGGAAGCAGAGGCTGGGAATCAGAGGCGGGGAAACAGAGGCGGGGAATCAGATATGGGGAATCAGAGGTGGGGAATCAGAGGTGGGGAATTAGTGGTTGCAAATCTGAGGCAGGGAATCAGAGGCGGGGAATCAGAGGCGGGGAATCAGAGGCAGGGAATCGGATGTGCGGAATCAGAGATGGGGAATCAGAGTTGGGGAATCAGAGGTGGTGAATCAGAGAAGGGGAATCAGAGGCGGGGAATCAGAGGCAGGGAATCAGATATGCGGAAACAGAGGCGGGGAATCAGAGGCAGGGAAACAGAGGCGGGGAATCAGATATGGGGAATCAGAGGTGGGGAATCAGAGCTGGGGAATCAGAGGCGGGGAATCATAGTTGGGGAATCAGAGGCGGGGTATCAGATATAGGGAAACAGAGGCAGGGAATCAGAGGCGGGGAAACAGAGGCGGGGAATCAGATATGGGGAATCAGAGGTGGGGAATCAGAGGTGGGGAATTAGTGGTTGCGAATCTGAGGCAGGGAATCAGAGGCGGGGAATCAGAGGCGGGGAAACAGAGGCGGGGAATCAGAGGCAGGGAAACAGAGGCGGGGAATCAGATATGGGGAATCAGAGGTGGGGAATCAGAGCTGGGGAATCAGAGGCGGGGAATCATAGTTGGGTAATCAGAGGCGGGGAATCAGATATAGGGAAACAGACACGGTGAATAAAACACGGGGAATCAGAGGCGGGGAATCAGAGCTGGGGAATCGGAGGCGGGGAATCAGAGTTGGGGAAGCAGAGGCTGGGAATCAGAGGCGGGGAAACAGAGGCGGGGAATCAGAGGCAGGGAAACAGAGGCGTGGAATCAGATATTGGGAATCAAAGGTGGGGAATCAGAGCTGGGGAATCAGAGGCAGGGAATCATAGTTGGGGAATCAGAGGCGGTTAATCAGATATAGGGAAACAGAGGTGGGGAATCAGAGGCGGGGAAACAGAGGCGGGGAATCAGAGGCGGGGAAACAGAGGCGGGGAATCAGATATGGGGAATCAGAGGTGGGGAATCAGAGGTTGGCAATCAGAGGCAGGGAATCAAAGGCGGGGAATCAGAGGCAGGGAATCAGATGTGCGGAATCAGAGATGGGGAATCAGAGGCAGGGAATCAGAGGCAGGGAATCAGATATGGGGAATCAGAGGCGGGGAATCAGAGGCGGGGAAAAAGAGGCGGGGAATCAGAGGCGGGGAAACAGAGGCGGTGAATCAGATATGGGGAATCAGAGGTGGCGAATCAGAGGTAGAGAATCAGAGATGGGTAAGCAGAGGTGGGGAATCAGATGTGATGAATTAGAGATGGGGAATCAGAGGCGGGGTATCAGAGGCGGCCAATCAGAGGCGGGGAAACAGAGGCGAGGAATCAGATATGGGGAATCAGAGGTGGGGAATCAGGGGCAGGGAATCAGTGGCAGGGAATCAGAGGCCGGGAATCAAAGGCGGGGAATCAGAGCTGGGGAATCAGAGGCGGGGAATCAGAGTTGGGGAATCAGAGGCGGGGAATCAGATATAGGGAAACAGAGGCGGTGAATAAAACACGGGGAATCAGAGGCGGGGAATCAGAGCTGGGGAATCAGAGGCGGGGAATCAGAGTTGGGGAAGCAGAGGCTGGGAATCAGAGGCGGGGAAACAGAGGCGGGGAATCAGAGGCAGGGAAACAGAGGCGTGGAATCAGATATTGGGAATCAGAGGTGGGGAATCAGAGCTGGGGAATCAGAGGCGGGGAATCATAGTTGGGGAATCAGAGGTGTGGAATTAGATATGGGGAAACAGAGGCGGGGAATCAGAGGCGGGGAAACAGATGCGGGGAATCAGATATGGGGAATCAGAGGTGGGGAATCAGAGCTGGGGAATCAGAGGCGGGGAATCAGAGCTGGGGAATCAGAGGCGGGGAATCAGAGTTGGGGAAGCAGAGGCTGGGAATCAGAGGTGGGGAAACAGAGGCGGGGAATCAGAGGCAGGGAAACAGAGGCGGGGAATCAGATATGGGGAATCAGAGGTGGGGAATCAGAGCTGGGGAATCAGAGGCGGGGAATCAAAGTTGGGGAATCAGAGGTGGGGAATCAGAGATGGGGAAACAGAGGCGGGGAATCAGAGGCGGGGAAACAGAGGCAGGGAATCAGAGGTGGGGAATCAGAGGTTGGCAATCAGAGGCAGGGAATCAGAGGCGGGGAATCAGAGGCAGGGAATCAGATGTGCGGAATCAGAGATGGGGAATCAGAGGCAGGGAATCAGCGGCGTGGAAAATCAGAGTCCGGGAATCAGAGGCAAGAAATGAGAGGCCGGGAATCAGAGGGCAGGAATCAGAGGCCGGGAAACAGAGGTGGGGAATCAGAGGCCGGGAATTATAGATGGGGAATAAGAGGTGGGGAATCAGCGGTGGTGAATCAGACGCGGGGATTCAGAGGTTGTAATTCAGAGATGGGGAATCAGAGGCGGGGAATCAGAGGCGCGGAAACAGAGGTGGGGAATCAGATATGGGGAATCAGAGGTGGGGAATAAGAGGCCAGGAACCAGAAGCCAGGAATCAGAGGACGGGAATCAGAGGTGGGGAATCAGAGGCCGGGAATCAGAGATGGGGAATCAGAGGTGGTGAATCAGAGATGGGGAATCAGAGGAAGGGACTCAGAGGCGGGGAATCAGATGCGGGGAATCAGTGGCGGGGAATCAGAGCTCGGGAATCAGAGTCGGGGAATCAGAGATGGCGAATCAGAGGCGGGGAATCAGAGATAGGGAATCAGAGGTGGGGAATCAGAGGCGGGGAAAGAGAGGCGGGGTGTCAGATATGGGGAATCAGAGGCGGGGAATCAGAGGTGGGGAAACAGAGGCGGTGAATCAGATATGGGGAATCAGAGGTGGCGAATCAGAGGTAGAGAATCAGAGATGGGGAAGCAGAGGTGGGGAATCAGATGCGATGAATTAGAGATGGGGAATCAGAGGCGGGGTATCAGAGGTGCCAATCAGAGGCGGGGAAACAGAGGCGGGGAATCAGATATGGGGAAACAGAGGTGGGGAATCATAGGCAGGGAAACAGAGGCGGGGAATCAGATATGGGGAATCAGAGGTGGTGAATTAGAAGTTGCGAATCAGAGGCAGGGAATCAGAGGCGGGGAATCAGAGGCGGGGAATCAGAGGCAGGGAATCGTAGGTGCGGAATCAGAGATGGGGAATCAGAGGTGGTGAATCAGAGATGGGGAATCAGAGGCAGGGAATCAGATGTGCAGAATCAGAGATGGGGAATCAGAGGCAGGGAATCAGAATCAGAAGCGGGGAATCAGAGGCCGGGAATCAGAGGCCGGGAATCAGATGCTGGGAATAAGAGGCCGTGAATCAGAGGTGGGGAATCAGAGTCCGGGAATCAGAGATGGGGATTCAGAGGCGGGGAATGAGATATGGAGAATCAGAGGCGGGGAATCAGAGGCGGGGAAACAGAGGTGGTGAATCAGATATGGGGAATCAGAGGTGGCGAATCAAAGGCGGTGAATCAGAGATGGGGAATCAGAGGCGGGGAATCAGAGGCAGGGAATCAGATGCGGGGAATCAGGGCGGCGAATCAGAGCTGGCGAATCAGAGGCGGGGAATCAGAGGTGGGCAATCAGAGCCGGGGAATCAGATATGGGGAAACAGAGGCGGGGAATCAGATATGGGGAATCAGAGGTGGGGAATCAGAGGTTGTGAATCAGAGATGGGGAATCAAGGCGGGGAATCAGGGGCAGGGAATCAGATGCGGGGAATCAGAGGCGGGGATTCAGAGCTGGGGAATCAGAGGCGGGGAATCAGAATTTGGGAATCAGAGGCAGGGAATCAGATATGGGGAATCAGAGGCAGGGAATCAGAGGCGGGGAAACAGAGGCGGGGAATCAGATATGGGGAATCAGAGGTGGGGAATCAGGGGCAGGGAATCAGTGGCAGGGAATCAGAGGCGGGGAATCAGAGGCGGGGAATCAGAGGCAGGGAATCAGACACGGGGAATCAGAGGCGGGGAATCAGAGATGGGGAATCAGAGGCGGGGAATCAGAGGCAGCGAATCTGACGCCGGGTATCAGAGGCGGGGAATCAGAGCTGGGGAATCAGAGGCGGGGAATCAGAGTTGGGGAATCAGAGGCGGGGAATCAGATATGGGGAAATAGAGGCGGGGAATCAGATATGGGGAATCAGAGGTGGGGAATCAGAGGTTGGGAATCAGAGGCTGGGAATCAGAGGGGGGGAACAGAGGCTGGGAATAAGATATGGGGGAATCAGAGGCGGGGAATCAGGGGCGGGGAATCAGTGGCAGGGAAACAGAGGTGGGGAATCAGAGGCCGGGAAACAGAGGTGGGGAATCAGAGGCCGGGAATTATAGATGGGGAATAAGAGGTGGGGAATCAGCGGTGGTGAATCAGAGGTGGGGAATCAGAGGCGGTGAATCAGACGCGGGGAATCAGACACGGGGAATCAGAGGCGGTGAATCATAGCTGGCGAATCAGAGGAGGGGAATCAGAGGTTGGGAATCAGAAGCGGGGAATCAGATATGGGGAATCAGAGGCGGGGAATCAGAGGCGGGGAAACAGAGGCGGGGAATCAAACATGGGGAATCAGATGCGGGGAATCAGAGGCTGGGAATCAGAGCTGGGGAATCAGAGGCGGGGAATCAGAGTTGGGGCACAAGAGGTGGGGAATTAGATATGGGGAAACAGAGGCGGGGAATCAGAGGCGGGGAAACAGAGGCGGGGAATCAGATGTGGGGAATCAGAGGTGGGGAATCAGAGGCAGGGAATCAGATGTGCGGAATGAGAGATGGGGAATCAGAGGCAGTGAATCAGAATCAGAAGCGGGGAATCAGAGGCCGGGAATCAGAGGCCGGGAATCCGATGCTGGGAATAAGAGGCCGGGAATCAGAGGTGGGGAATCAGAGTCCGGGAATCAGAGATGGGGATTCAAAGGCGGGGAATGAGATATGGAGAATCAGAGGCGGGGAATCAGAGGCGGGGAAACAGAGGTGGGGAATCAGATATGGGGAATCAGAGGTGGCGAATCAAAGGCGGTGAATCAGAAATGGGGAATCAGAGGCGGGGATTCAGAGGCAGGGAATCAGATGCGGGGAATCAGAGGCGGGGAATCAGAGCTGGCGAATCAGAGGCGGGGAATCAGAGTTGGGCAATCAGAGCCGGGGAATCAGATATGGGGAATCAGAGGTGGGGAATCAGAGGCGGGGAAACAGAGGCGGGGAATCAGATATGGGGAATCAGAGGTGGGGAATCAGAGGTTGTGAATCAGAGATGGGGAATCAAGGCGGGGAATCAGAGGCAGGGAATCAGACGCGGGGAATCAGAGGTTGTAATTCAGAGATGGGGAATCAGAGGCGGGGAATCAGAGGCGCGGAAACAGAGGTGGGGAATCAGATATGGGGAATCAGAGGTGGGGAATAAGAGGCCAGGAATCAGAAGCCAGGAATCAGAGGACGGGAATCAGAGGTGGGGAATCAGAGGCCGGGAATTATAGATGGGGAATAAGAGGTGGGGAATCAGCGGTGGTGAATCAGACGCGGGGATTCAGAGGTTGTAATTCAGAGATGGGGAATCAGAGGCGGGGAATCAGAGGCGCGGAAACAGAGGTGGGGAATCAGATATGGGGAATCAGAGGTGGGGAATAAGAGGCCAGGAATCAGAAGCCAGGAATCAGAGGACGGGAATCAGAGGTGGGGAATCAGAGGCCGGGAATCAGAGATGGGGAATCAGAGGTGGTGAATCAGAGATGGGGAATCAGAGGAAGGGACTCAGAGGCGGGGAATCAGATGCGGGGAATCAGTGGCGGGGAATCAGAGCTCGGGAATCAGAGTCGGGGAATCAGAGATGGCGAATCAGAGGCGGGGAATCAGAGATAGGGAATCAGAGGTGGGGAATCAGAGGCGGGGAAAGAGAGGCGGGGTGTCAGATATGGGGAATCAGAGGCGGGGAATCAGAGGTGGGGAAACAGAGGCGGTGAATCAGATATGGGGAATCAGAGGTGGCGAATCAGAGGTAGAGAATCAGAGATGGGGAAGCAGAGGTGGGGAATCAGATGCGATGAATTAGAGATGGGGAATCAGAGGCGGGGTATCAGAGGTGCCAATCAGAGGCGGGGAAACAGAGGCGGGGAATCAGATATGGGGAAACAGAGGTGGGGAATCATAGGCAGGGAAACAGAGGCGGGGAATCAGATATGGGGAATCAGAGGTGGTGAATTAGAAGTTGCGAATCAGAGGCAGGGAATCAGAGGCGGGGAATCAGAGGCGGGGAATCAGAGGCAGGGAATCGTAGGTGCGGAATCAGAGATGGGGAATCAGAGGTGGTGAATCAGAGATGGGGAATCAGAGGCAGGGAATCAGATGTGCAGAATCAGAGATGGGGAATCAGAGGCAGGGAATCAGAATCAGAAGCGGGGAATCAGAGGCCGGGAATCAGAGGCCGGGAATCAGATGCTGGGAATAAGAGGCCGTGAATCAGAGGTGGGGAATCAGAGTCCGGGAATCAGAGATGGGGATTCAGAGGCGGGGAATGAGATATGGAGAATCAGAGGCGGGGAATCAGAGGCGGGGAAACAGAGGTGGTGAATCAGATATGGGGAATCAGAGGTGGCGAATCAAAGGCGGTGAATCAGAGATGGGGAATCAGAGGCGGGGAATCAGAGGCAGGGAATCAGATGCGGGGAATCAGGGCGGCGAATCAGAGCTGGCGAATCAGAGGCGGGGAATCAGAGGTGGGCAATCAGAGCCGGGGAATCAGATATGGGGAAACAGAGGCGGGGAATCAGATATGGGGAATCAGAGGTGGGGAATCAGAGGTTGTGAATCAGAGATGGGGAATCAAGGCGGGGAATCAGGGGCAGGGAATCAGATGCGGGGAATCAGAGGCGGGGATTCAGAGCTGGGGAATCAGAGGCGGGGAATCAGAATTTGGGAATCAGAGGCAGGGAATCAGATATGGGGAATCAGAGGCAGGGAATCAGAGGCGGGGAAACAGAGGCGGGGAATCAGATATGGGGAATCAGAGGTGGGGAATCAGGGGCAGGGAATCAGTGGCAGGGAATCAGAGGCGGGGAATCAGAGGCGGGGAATCAGAGGCAGGGAATCAGACACGGGGAATCAGAGGCGGGGAATCAGAGATGGGGAATCAGAGGCGGGGAATCAGAGGCAGCGAATCTGACGCCGGGTATCAGAGGCGGGGAATCAGAGCTGGGGAATCAGAGGCGGGGAATCAGAGTTGGGGAATCAGAGGCGGGGAATCAGATATGGGGAAATAGAGGCGGGGAATCAGATATGGGGAATCAGAGGTGGGGAATCAGAGGTTGGGAATCAGAGGCTGGGAATCAGAGGGGGGGAACAGAGGCTGGGAATAAGATATGGGGGAATCAGAGGCGGGGAATCAGGGGCGGGGAATCAGTGGCAGGGAAACAGAGGTGGGGAATCAGAGGCCGGGAAACAGAGGTGGGGAATCAGAGGCCGGGAATTATAGATGGGGAATAAGAGGTGGGGAATCAGCGGTGGTGAATCAGAGGTGGGGAATCAGAGGCGGTGAATCAGACGCGGGGAATCAGACACGGGGAATCAGAGGCGGTGAATCATAGCTGGCGAATCAGAGGAGGGGAATCAGAGGTTGGGAATCAGAAGCGGGGAATCAGATATGGGGAATCAGAGGCGGGGAATCAGAGGCGGGGAAACAGAGGCGGGGAATCAAACATGGGGAATCAGATGCGGGGAATCAGAGGCTGGGAATCAGAGCTGGGGAATCAGAGGCGGGGAATCAGAGTTGGGGCACAAGAGGTGGGGAATTAGATATGGGGAAACAGAGGCGGGGAATCAGAGGCGGGGAAACAGAGGCGGGGAATCAGATGTGGGGAATCAGAGGTGGGGAATCAGAGGCAGGGAATCAGATGTGCGGAATGAGAGATGGGGAATCAGAGGCAGTGAATCAGAATCAGAAGCGGGGAATCAGAGGCCGGGAATCAGAGGCCGGGAATCCGATGCTGGGAATAAGAGGCCGGGAATCAGAGGTGGGGAATCAGAGTCCGGGAATCAGAGATGGGGATTCAGAGGCGGGGAATGAGATATGGAGAATCAGAGGCGGGGAATCAGAGGCGGGGAAACAGAGGTGGGGAATCAGATATGGGGAATCAGAGGTGGCGAATCAAAGGCGGTGAATCAGAAATGGGGAATCAGAGGCGGGGATTCAGAGGCAGGGAATCAGATGCGGGGAATCAGAGGCGGGGAATCAGAGCTGGCGAATCAGAGGCGGGGAATCAGAGTTGGGCAATCAGAGCCGGGGAATCAGATATGGGGAATCAGAGGTGGGGAATCAGAGGCGGGGAAACAGAGGCGGGGAATCAGATATGGGGAATCAGAGGTGGGGAATCAGAGGTTGTGAATCAGAGATGGGGAATCAAGGCGGGGAATCAGAGGCAGGGAATCAGACGCGGGGAATCAGAGGCGGGGATTCAGAGCTGGGGAATCAGAGGCGGGGAATCAGAGTTGGGGAATCAGAGGCAGGGAATCAGATATGGGGAATCAGAGACGGGGAATCAGAGGCGGGGAAACAGAGGCGGGGAATCAGATATGGGGAATCAGAGGTGGGGAATCAGGGGCAGGGAATCAGTGGCAGGGAATCAGAGGCGGGGAATCAGAGGCGGGGAATCAGAGGCAGGGAATCAGACACGGGGAATCAGAGGTGGGGAATCAGAGATGGGGAATCAGAGGCGGGGAATCAGAGGCAGGGAATAGGACGCCGTGATTCAGAGGCGGGGAATCAGAGTTGGGGAATCAGAGGCGGGGAATCAGATATGGGGAAATAGAGGCGGGGAATCAGATATGGGGAATCAGAGGTGTGGAATCAGAGGTTGGGAATCAGAGGCAGGGAATCAGAGGCGGGGAATCAGAGCTGGGGAAACAGAGGCGGGGAATCAGATATGGGGAATCAGAGGTGGCGAATCAAAAGCGGTGAAACAGAGATGGGGAATCAGGGCAGGGAATCAGAGGCAGGGAATCAGAGCTGGGGAAACAGAAGCTGGGAATCAGATATGGGGAATCAGAGGCTGGGAATCAGAGTTGGGGAATCAGAGGCGGGGAATCAGATATGGGGAATCAGAGGCAGGGAATCAGAGGCGGGAAAACAGAGGCGGGGAATCAGATATGGGGAATCAGAGGTGGGGAATCAGGGGCAGGGAATCAGTGGCAGGGAATCAGACACGGGGAATCAGAGGCAGGGAATCAGAGGCAGGGAATCAGACACGGGGAATCAGAGGCGGGGATTCAGAGATGGGGAATCAGAGGCGGGGAATCAGAGGCAGGGAATCGGATGCCGGGAATCAGAGGCGGGAAATCAGAGCTGGGGAATCAGAGGCGGGGAATCAGAGTTGGGGAATCAGAGGCGGGGAAGCAGATATGGGGAAATAGAGGCGGGGAAGCAGATATGGGGAATCAGAGGCGGGGAATCAGATATGGGGAATCAGAGGCTGGGAATCAGAGGTGGGGAATCAGAGCTGGGGAAACAGAGGCGGGGAATCAGATATGGGGAATCAGAGGTGGGGAATCAGGGGCGGGGAATCAGTGGCAGGGAATCAGAGGCCGGGTATCAAAGGCGGGGAATCAGAGCTGGGGAATCAGAGGCGTGGAATCAGAGTTGGGGAATCAGAGGAGGGGAATCAGATATGGGGAAACAGAGGCCGGGAATCAGAGGCAGGGAAACAGAGGCGAGGAATCAGATATGGGGAATCAGAGGTGTGGAATTAGAGGTTGCGAATCAGAGGCAGGGAATCAGAGGCGGGGAATCAGAGGCGGGGAATCAGAGGCAGGGAATCGGATGTGCGGAATCAGAGATGGGGAATCAGAGGTGGGGATTCAGAGTTGGTGAATCAGAGAAGGGGAATCAGAGGCGGGGAATCAGAGGCAGGGAATCAGACGCAGGGAATCAGAGGCGGGGAATCATAGCTGGCGAATTAGAGGAGGGGAATCAGAGTTGGGGAATCAGAGTCGGGGAATCAGATATGGGGAAACAGAGGCGGGGAATCAGAGGTGGGGAAACAGAGGCGGGGAATCAGATATGGGGATTCAGAGGTGGGGAATCAGAGGTTGGGAATCTGAGGCAGGGAATCAGAGGAGGGGAATCAGTGGCAGGGAATCAGATGCGGGGAATCAGAGGCGGCGAAACAGAGCTGGGGAATCAGAGGCGCGGAATCAGAGTTGGGGAATCAGAGGCGTGGAATTAGATATTGGGAAACAGAGGCTGGGAATCAGAGGCGGGGAAACAGAGGCGGGGTATCAGATATGGGGAACCAGAGGTGGGGAATCAGAGGCAGGGAATCAGATGTGCAGAATCAGAGATGGGGAATCAGAGGCGGGGAATGAGATATGGGGAATCAGAGGCTGGGAATCAGAGGCAGGGATACAGAGGCGGGGAATCTGATATGGGGAATCAGAGGTGGCGAATCAAAGGCGGTGAATCAGAGATGGAGAATCAGACACGGGGAATCAGAGGCAGGGAATAAAACACGGCGAATCAGAGGCGGGGAATCAGAGCTGGGGAATCAGAGGCGGGGAATCAGATTTGGGGAAGCAGAGGCTGGGAATCAGAGGCGGGGAAACAGAGGCGGGGAATCAGAGGCAGGGAAACAGAGGCGGGGAATCAGATATGGGGAATCAGAGGTGGGGAATCAGAGCTGGGGAATCAGAGGCGGGGAATCATAGTTGGGGAATCAGAGGCGGGGAATCAGATATGGGGAATCAGAGGCAGGGAATCAGAGGCGGGGAAACAGAGGCGGGGAATCAGATATGGGGAATCAGAGGTGGGGAATCAGGGGCAGGGAATCAGTGGCAGGGAATCAGAGGCGGGGAATCAGAGGCGGGGAATCAGAGGCAGGGAATCAGACACGGGGAATCAGAGGCGGGGAATCAGAGATGGGGAATCAGAGGCGGGGAATCAGAGGCAGCGAATCGGACGCCGGGTATCAGAGGCGGGGAATCAGAGCTGGGGAATCAGAGGCGGGGAATCAGAGTTGGGGAATCAGAGGCGGGGAATCAGATATGGGGAAATAGAGGCGGGGAATCAGATATGGGGAATCAGAGGTGGGGAATCAGAGGTTGGGAATCAGAGGCTGGGAATCAGAGGGGGGGAACAGAGGCTGGGAATAAGATATGGGGGAATCAGAGGCGGGGAATCAGGGGCGGGGAATCAGTGGCAGGGAAACAGAGGTGGGGAATCAGAGGCCGGGAAACAGAGGTGGGGAATCAGAGGCCGGGAATTATAGATGGGGAATAAGAGGTGGGGAATCAGCGGTGGTGAATCAGAGGTGGGGAATCAGAGGCGGTGAATCAGACGCGGGGAATCAGACACGGGGAATCAGAGGCGGTGAATCATAGCTGGCGAATCAGAGGAGGGGAATCAGAGGTTGGGAATCAGAAGCGGGGAATCAGATATGGGGAATCAGAGGCGGGGAATCAGAGGCGGGGAAACAGAGGCGGGGAATCAAACATGGGGAATCAGATGCGGGGAATCAGAGGCTGGGAATCAGAGCTGGGGAATCAGAGGCGGGGAATCAGAGTTGGGGCACAAGAGGTGGGGAATTAGATATGGGGAAACAGAGGCGGGGAATCAGAGGCGGGGAAACAGAGGCGGGGAATCAGATGTGGGGAATCAGAGGTGGGGAATCAGAGGCAGGGAATCAGATGTGCGGAATGAGAGATGGGGAATCAGAGGCAGTGAATCAGAATCAGAAGCGGGGAATCAGAGGCCGGGAATCAGAGGCCGGGAATCCGATGCTGGGAATAAGAGGCCGGGAATCAGAGGTGGGGAATCAGAGTCCGGGAATCAGAGATGGGGATTCAGAGGCGGGGAATGAGATATGGAGAATCAGAGGCGGGGAATCAGAGG
Source organism: Narcine bancroftii (assembly GCF_036971445.1). Taxonomy (NCBI): domain Eukaryota; kingdom Metazoa; phylum Chordata; class Chondrichthyes; order Torpediniformes; family Narcinidae; genus Narcine; species Narcine bancroftii. Next base: position 104,187,470 of record NC_091474.1, on the reverse strand, counting down.
CGGGGAAACAGAGGTGGGGAATCAGATATGGGGAATCAGAGGTGGCGAATCAAAGGCGGTGAATCAGAAATGGGGAATCAGAGGCGGGGATTCAGAGGCAGGGAATCAGATGCGGGGAATCAGAGGCGGGGAATCAGAGCTGGCGAATCAGAGGCGGGGAATCAGAGTTGGGCATTCAGAGCCGGGGAATCAGATATGGGGAATCAGAGGTGGGGAATCAGAGGCGGGGAAACAGAGGCGGGGAATCAGATATGGGGAATCAGAGGTGGGGAATCAGAGGTTGTGAATCAGAGATGGGGAATCAAGGCGGGGAATCAGAGGCAGGGAATCAGACGCGGGGAATCAGAGGCGGGGATTCAGAGCTGGGGAATCAGAGGCGGGGAATCAGAGTTGGGGAATCAGAGGCAGGGAATCAGATATGGGGAATCAGAGACGGGGAATCAGAGGCGGGGAAACAGAGGCGGGGAATCAGATATGGGGAATCAGAGGTGGGGAATCAGGGGCAGGGAATCAGTGGCAGGGAATCAGAGGCGGGGAATCAGAGGCGGGGAATCAGAGGCAGGGAATCAGACACGGGGAATCAGAGGTGGGGAATCAGAGATGGGGAATCAGAGGCGGGGAATCAGAGGCAGGGAATAGGACGCCGTGATTCAGAGGCGGGGAATCAGAGTTGGGGAATCAGAGGCGGGGAATCAGATATGGGGAAATAGAGGCGGGGAATCAGATATGGGGAATCAGAGGTGTGGAATCAGAGGTTGGGAATCAGAGGCAGGGAATCAGAGGCGGGGAATCAGAGCTGGGGAAACAGAGGCGGGGAATCAGATATGGGGAATCAGAGGTGGCGAATCAAAGGCGGTGAAACAGAGATGGGGAATCAGGGCAGGGAATCAGAGGCAGGGAATCAGAGCTGGGGAAACAGAAGCTGGGAATCAGATATGGGGAATCAGAGGCGGGGAATCAGAGTTGGGGAATCAGAGGCGGGGAATCAGATATGGGGAATCAGAGGCAGGGAATCAGAGGCGGGAAAACAGAGGCGGGGAATCAGATATGGGGAATCAGAGGTGGGGAATCAGGGGCAGGGAATCAGTGGCAGGGAATCAGACACGGGGAATCAGAGGCAGGGAATCAGAGGCAGGGAATCAGACACGGGGAATCAGAGGCGGGGATTCAGAGATGGGGAGTCAGAGGCGGGGAATCAGAGGCAGGGAATCGGATGCCGGGAATCAGAGGCGGGAAATCAGAGCTGGGGAATCAGAGGCGGGGAATCAGAGTTGGGGAATCAGAGGCGGGGAAGCAGATATGGGGAAATAGAGGCGGGGAAGCAGATATGGGGAATCAGAGGCGGGGAATCAGATATGGGGAATCAGAGGCTGGGAATCAGAGGTGGGGAATCAGAGCTGGGGAAACAGAGGCGGGGAATCAGATATGGGGAATCAGAGGTGGGGAATCAGGGGCGGGGAATCAGTGGCAGGGAATCAGAGGCCGGGTATCAAAGGCGGGGAATCAGAGCTGGGGAATCAGAGGCGTGGAATCAGAGTTGGGGAATCAGAGGAGGGGAATCAGATATGGGGAAACAGAGGCCGGGAATCAGATATGGGGAATCAGAGGTGTGGAATTAGAGGTTGCGAATCAGAGGCAGGGAATCAGAGGCGGGGAATCAGAGGCGGGGAATCAGAGGCAGGGAATCGGATGTGCGGAATCAGAGATGGGGAATCAGAGGTGGGGATTCAGAGTTGGTGAATCAGAGAAGGGGAATCAGAGGCGGGGAATCAGAGGCAGGGAATCAGACGCAGGGAATCAGAGGCGGGGAATCATAGCTGGCGAATTAGAGGAGGGGAATCAGAGTTGGGGAATCAGAGTCGGGGAATCAGATATGGGGAAACAGAGGCGGGGAATCAGAGGTGGGGAAACAGAGGCGGGGAATCAGATATTGGGATTCAGAGGTGGGGAATCAGAGGTTGGGAATCTGAGGCGGGGAATCAGAGGAGGGGAATCAGTGGCAGGGAATCAGATGCGGGGAATCAGAGGCGGCGAAACAGAGCTGGGGAATCAGAGGCGCGGAATCAGAGTTGGGGAATCAGAGGCGTGGAATTAGATATTGGGAAACAGAGGCGGGGAATCAGAGGCGGGGAAACAGAGGCGGGGTATCAGATATGGGGAACCAGAGGTGGGGAATCAGAGGCAGGGAATCAGATGTGCAGAATCAGAGATGGGGAATCAGAGGCGGGGAATGAGATATGGGGAATCAGAGGCTGGGAATCAGAGGCAGGGATACAGAGGCGGGGAATCTGATATGGGGAATCAGAGGTGGCGAATCAAAGGCGGTGAATCAGAGATGGAGAATCAGACACGGGGAATCAGAGGCAGGGAATAAAACACTGCGAATCAGAGGCGGGGAATCAGAGCTGGGGAATCAGAGGCGGGGAATCAGAGTTGGGGAAGCAGAGGCTGGGAATCAGAGGCGGGGAAACAGAGGCGGGGAATCAGAGGCAGGGAAACAGAGGCGGGGAATCAGATATGGGGAATCAGAGGTGGGGAATCAGAGCTGGGGAATCAGAGGCGGGGAATCATAGTTGGGGAATCAGAGGCGGGGAATCAGATATAGGGAAACAGAGGCGGGGAATCAGAGGCGGGGAAATAGAGGCGGGGAATCAGATATGGGGAATCAGAGGTGGGGAATCAGAGGTTGGCAATCAGAGGCAGGGAATCAGAGGCGGGGAATCAGAGGCAGGGAATCAGATGTGCAGAATCAGAGATGGGGAATCAGAGGCAGGGAATCAGAGGCAGGGAATCAGATATGAGGAATCAGAGGCGGGGAATCAGAGGCGGGGAAACAGAGGAGGTGAATCAGATATTGGGAATCAGAGGTGGCGAATCAGAGGTAGAGAATCAGAGATGGGGAAGCAGAGGTGGGGAATCAGATATGATGAATTTGAGATGGGGAATCAGAGGCGGGGTATCAGAGGTGCCAATCAGAGGCGGGGAAACAGAGGCGGGGATTCAGATATGGGGAAACAGATCCGGGGAATCAGAGGCAGGGAAACAGAGGCGGGGAATCAGATATGGGGAATCAGAGGTGGGGAACTAGAAGCTGCGAATCAGAGGCAGGGAATCAGAGGCAGGGAATCAGAGGCGGGGAATCAGAGGCAGGGAATCGGAGGTGCGGAATCAGAGATGGGGAATCAGAGGTGGGGAATCAGAGGTGGTGAATCAGAGATGGGGAATCAGAGGCGGGGAATCAGAGGCAGGGAATCAGACACGGGGAATCAGAGGCGGTGAATCATAGCTGGCAAATCAGAGGAGGGGAATCAGAGGTTGGGAATCAGAAGCGGGGAATCAGATATGGGGAATCAGAGGTGGGGAATCAGAGGCGGGGAAACAGAGGCCGGGAATTAGATATGTTGTATCAGAGGTGGGGAATCAGAGGCGGGAAATCAGAGCTGGGGAATCAGAGGCGGGGAATCAGAGTTGGGGTATCAGAGTCCGGGAATCAGAGATGGGGAATCAGAGGCGGGGAATCAAATATGGGGAATCAGAGGCGGGGAATCAGAGGCGGGGAAACAGAGGCGGTGAATCAGATATGGGGAATCAGAGGTGGCGAATCAGAGGTAGAGAGTCAGAGATGGGGAAGCAGAGGTGGGGAATCAGATGTGATGATTTAGAGATGGGGAATCAGAGGTGGGGAATCAGGGGCGGGGAATCAGTGGCAGGGATTCAGAGGCCGGGAATCAGAGGCGGGGAATCAGAGCTGGGGAATCAGAGGCAGGGAATCAGAGGAGGGGAATCAGATATGGGGAAACAGAGGCCGGGAATCAGAGGCAGGGAAACAGAGGCGGGGAATCAGATATGGGGAATCAGAGGTGGGGAATTAGTGGTTGCGAATCAGAGGCAGGGAATCAGAGGCGGGGAATCAGAGGCGGGGATTCAGAGGCAGGGAATCAGACACGGGGAATCAGAGGCGGGGAATCATAGCTGGCGAATCAGAGGAGGGGAATCAGAGGTGGGGAATCAGAGGCGGGGAATCAGATATGGGGAATCAGAGGTGTGGAATCAGAGGCGGGGAAACAGAGGCCGGGAATCAGATATGTTGTATCAGAGGTGGGGAATCAGAGGCGGGAAATCAGAGCTGGGGAATCAGAGGCGGGGAATCCGAGTTGGGGAATCAGAGTCCGGGAATCAGAGATGGGTAATCAGAGGCGGGGAATGAAATATGGGGAATCAGAGGCGGGGAATCAGAGGCGGGGAAACAGAGGCGGTGAATCAGATATGGGAAATCAGAGGTGGGGAATCAGAGGTAGAGAATCAGAGATGGGGAAGCAGAGGTGGGGAATCAGATGTGATTAATTAGAGATGGGGAATCAGAGGCGGGGTATCAGAGGCGGCCAATCAGAGGCGGGGAAACAGAGGCGGGGAATCAGATATGGGGAATCAGAGGTGGGGAATCAGTGGCAGGGATTCAGAGGCCGGGAATCAGATGCGGGGAATCAGAGCTGGGGAATCAGAGGCGGGGAATCAGAGTTGGGGAATCAGAGGAGGGGAATCAGATATGGGGAAACAGAGGCCGGGAATCAGAGGCAGGGAAACAGAGGCGGGGAATCAGATATGGGGAATCAGAGGTGGGGAATTAGTGGTTGCGAATCAGAGGCAATAGATGCAGCGAAAGAGATGGGCGAAACATAGTGGTTGGAACTTTTGTGTTGAAAATTAGTTACACAGAACAGATCAAACAGAGTTGTTGAAATTGAGGGAGGGAAAGAGAGGCACTGAAAGAGTGGAGGGGAAAGAGTGCAGGCAAAATAGAGGCGTAGAGACAGAGGTGGGGAATCAGATGCGGGGAATCAGAGGTGGGGAATCAGAGGCTGGGAATCAGAGGCGGGGAATCAGAGGGGGGAATCAGAGGTGGGGAATCAGAGGCAGGGAATCAGAGGCAGGGAATCAGAGGCGGGAAATCAGAGGCGGCGAATCTGAGGCGTGGAATCAGAGGTGGGGAAAGAGATGTGGGGAAACGTAGGCCAGGAAAGTTGCGCGGAAAGGGAGGCGGTGAATCAGAGGCGGGGAATCAGAGGCGGGGAATCAGAGGCGGGGAATCAGAGGCGTGGAATCAGAGGTGGGGAAAGAGATGTGGGGAAACAGGCGGGTAAACAGAAGCGGGTAAACATAGCTGCATCAATAGATGCAGCGAAAGAGATGGGCGAAACATAGTGGTTGGAACATTTGTGTTGAAAATTAGTTACACAGAACAGATCAAACAGAGTTGTTGAAATTGAGGGAGGGAAAGAGAGGCACTGAAAGAGTGGAGGGGAAAGAGTGCAGGCAAAATAGAGGCGTAGAGACAGAGGTGGGGAATCAGATGCGGGGAATCAGAGGCGGGGAATCAGAGGCAGGGAATCAGATGAAGGGAATCTAATGCAGGGAAACTGAGGCAGGGAATCTGAGGCAGGGAATCGGAGGCAGGGAATCTGAGGCACTGAATCAGTAAAAAGTTATCAGAGGCAGGTTATCAGAGGCGGAGAATCAGAGGTGGGGAATCAGAAGTGAGGAATCAGAGGTGGGGAATCAGAGGCGTGGAATCAGAGGCGGGGAATCAGAGGTGGGGAATCAGAAGTGGGGAATCAGAGGTGGGGAATCAGAGGCGGGGAATCAGAGGCGTGGAATCAGAGGCGGGCAATCAGAAGTGGGGAATCAGAGGCGGGGAATCAGAGGCGGGGTATCAGAGGCGGTGAATCAGATGCGGGGAATCAGAGGCGGGGAATCAGAGGCGGGGAATCAGAAGTGGGGAATCAGAGGTGGGGAATCAGAGGCGGGGAATCAGAGGCGGGCAATCAGATGCAGGGAATCAGAGGCAGGGAATCAGAGGCGGGGAAACAGAGGCGGTGAATCAGATATGGGAAATCAGAGGTGGGGAATCAGAGGTAGAGAATCAGAGATGGGGAAGCAGAGGTGGGGAATCAGATGTGATTAATTAGAGATGGGGAATCAGAGGCGGGGTATCAGAGGCGGCCAATCAGAGGCGGGGAAACAGAGGCGGGGAATCAGATATGGGGAATCAGAGGTGGGGAATCAGTGTCAGGGATTCAGAGGCCGGGAATCAGATGCGGGGAATCAGAGCTGGGGAATCAGAGGCGGGGAATCAGAGTTGGGGAATCAGAGGAGGGGAATCAGATATGGGGAAACAGAGGCCGGGAATCAGAGGCAGGGAAACAGAGGCGGGGAATCAGATATGGGGAATCAGAGGTGGGGAATTAGTGGTTGCGAATCAGAGGCAATAGATGCAGCGAAAGAGATGGGCGAAACATAGTGGTTGGAACTTTTGTGTTGAAAATTAGTTACACAGAACAGATCAAACAGAGTTGTTGAAATTGAGGGAGGGAAAGAGAGGCACTGAAAGAGTGGAGGGGAAAGAGTGCAGGCAAAATAGAGGCGTAGAGACAGAGGTGGGGAATCAGATGCGGGGAATCAGAGGTGGGGAATCAGAGGCTGGGAATCAGAGGCGGGGAATCAGAGGGGGGAATCAGAGGTGGGGAATCAGAGGCAGGGAATCAGAGGCAGGGAATCAGAGGCGGGAAATCAGAGGCGGCGAATCTGAGGCGTGGAATCAGAGGTGGGGAAAGAGATGTGGGGAAACGTAGGCCAGGAAAGTTGCGCGGAAAGGGAGGCGGTGAATCAGAGGCGGGGAATCAGAGGCGGGGAATCAGAGGCGGGGAATCAGAGGCGTGGAATCAGAGGTGGGGAAAGAGATGTGGGGAAACAGGCGGGTAAACAGAAGCGGGTAAACATAGCTGCATCAATAGATGCAGCGAAAGAGATGGGCGAAACATAGTGGTTGGAACATTTGTGTTGAAAATTAGTTACACAGAACAGATCAAACAGAGTTGTTGAAATTGAGGGAGGGAAAGAGAGGCACTGAAAGAGTGGAGGGGAAAGAGTGCAGGCAAAATAGAGGCGTAGAGACAGAGGTGGGGAATCAGATGCGGGGAATCAGAGGCGGGGAATCAGAGGCAGGGAATCAGATGAAGGGAATCTAATGCAGGGAAACTGAGGCAGGGAATCTGAGGCAGGGAATCGGAGGCAGGGAATCTGAGGCACTGAATCAGTAAAAAGTTATCAGAGGCAGGTTATCAGAGGCGGAGAATCAGAGGTGGGGAATCAGAAGTGAGGAATCAGAGGTGGGGAATCAGAGGCGTGGAATCAGAGGCGGGGAATCAGAGGTGGGGAATCAGAAGTGGGGAATCAGAGGTGGGGAATCAGAGGCGGGGAATCAGAGGCGTGGAATCAGAGGCGGGCAATCAGAAGTGGGGAATCAGAGGCGGGGAATCAGAGGCGGGGTATCAGAGGCGGTGAATCAGATGCGGGGAATCAGAGGCGGGGAATCAGAGGCGGGGAATCAGAAGTGGGGAATCAGAGGTGGGGAATCAGAGGCGGGGAATCAGAGGCGGGCAATCAGATGCAGGGAATCAGAGGCAGGGAATCAGAGGCGGGGAAACAGAGGCGGTGAATCAGATATGGGAAATCAGAGGTGGGGAATCAGAGGTAGAGAATCAGAGATGGGGAAGCAGAGGTGGGGAATCAGATGTGATTAATTAGAGATGGGGAATCAGAGGCGGGGTATCAGAGGCGGCCAATCAGAGGCGGGGAAACAGAGGCGGGGAATCAGATATGGGGAATCAGAGGTGGGGAATCAGTGTCAGGGATTCAGAGGCCGGGAATCAGATGCGGGGAATCAGAGCTGGGGAATCAGAGGCGGGGAATCAGAGTTGGGGAATCAGAGGAGGGGAATCAGATATGGGGAAACAGAGGCCGGGAATCAGAGGCAGGGAAACAGAGGCGGGAAATCAGATATGGGGAATCAGAGGTGGGGAATTAGTGGTTGCGAATCAGAGGCAATAGATGCAGCGAAAGAGATGGGCGAAACATAGTGGTTGGAACTTTTGTGTTGAAAATTAGTTACACAGAACAGATCAAACAGAGTTGTTGAAATTGAGGGAGGGAAAGAGAGGCACTGAAAGAGTGGAGGGGAAAGAGTGCAGGCAAAATAGAGGCGTAGAGACAGAGGTGGGGAATCAGATGCGGGGAATCAGAGGTGGGGAATCAGAGGCTGGGAATCAGAGGCGGGGAATCAGAGGGGGGAATCAGAGGTGGGGAATCAGAGGCAGGGAATCAGAGGCAGGGAATCAGAGGCGGGAAATCAGAGGCGGCGAATCTGAGGCGTGGAATCAGAGGTGGGGAAAGAGATGTGGGGAAACGTAGGCCAGGAAAGTTGCGCGGAAAGGGAGGCGGTGAATCAGAGGCGGGGAATCAGAGGCGGGGAATCAGAGGCGGGGAATCAGAGGCGTGGAATCAGAGGTGGGGAAAGAGATGTGGGGAAACAGGCGGGTAAACAGAAGCGGGTAAACATAGCTGCATCAATAGATGCAGCGAAAGAGATGGGCGAAACATAGTGGTTGGAACATTTGTGTTGAAAATTAGTTACACAGAACAGATCAAACAGAGTTGTTGAAATTGAGGGAGGGAAAGAGAGGCACTGAAAGAGTGGAGGGGAAAGAGTGCAGGCAAAATAGAGGCGTAGAGACAGAGGTGGGGAATCAGATGCGGGGAATCAGAGGCGGGGAATCAGAGGCAGGGAATCAGATGAAGGGAATCTAATGCAGGGAAACTGAGGCAGGGAATCTGAGGCAGGGAATCGGAGGCAGGGAATCTGAGGCACTGAATCAGTAAAAAGTTATCAGAGGCAGGTTATCAGAGGCGGAGAATCAGAGGTGGGGAATCAGAAGTGGGGAATCAGAGGTGGGGAATCAGAGGCGTGGAATCAGAGGCGGGGAATCAGAGGTGGGGAATCAGAAGTGGGGAATCAGAGGTGGGGAATCAGAGGCGGGGAATCAGAGGCGTGGAATCAGAGGCGGGCAATCAGAAGTGGGGAATCAGAGGCAGGGAATCAGAGGCGGGGTATCAGAGGCGGTGAATCAGATGCGGGGAATCAGAGGCGGGGAATCAGAGGCGGGGAATCAGAAGTGGGGAATCAGAGGTGGGGAATCAGAGGCGGGGAATCAGAGGCGGGCAATCAGATGCAGGGAATCAGAGGCAGGGAATCTGAGGCAGGGAATCTGTGGTGGGGAATCAGAGGCGGGAAAACAGGCGGTTAAACAGAGGCGGGTAAACATAGGCGGGGATTCAGAGGCGTGGAATCAGAGGCGGGAAATAAGAGGCGGGGAAAGATATGTGGGGAAAAGTAGGCCAGGAAAGTTGAGCGGAAAGGGAGGCATTGAATCAGAGGTGGGGAATCAGAGGCGGGGAATCAGAGGCGGGGAATCAGAGGCGGGGAATCAGAGGCAGGGAATCAGAAGCGGGGAATCAGAGGTTGGGAATCAGAGGCGGGGAATCAGAGGCGGAGAATCAGAGGCGGGCAATCAGATGCAGGGAATCAGAGGCAGGGAATCAGAGGCAGGGAATCAGAGGCAGGGAATCTGAGGCAGGGAATCTGAGGTGGGGAATCAGAGGCGGGGAAACAGGTGGGTAAACAGAGGCGGGTAAACATAGGCGGGGAATCAGAGGCGCGGAATCAGAGGTGGGGAATCAGAGGCAGGGAATCAGAGGCGGGGAATCAGAGATAGGGAATCAGAGGTGGGGAATCAGAGGCGGGGAAACAGAGGCGGGGAGTCAGATATGGGGAATCAGAGGCGGGGAATCAGAGGCGGGGATACAGAGGCGTTGAATCAGATATGGGGAATCAGAGGTGGCGAATCAGAGGTAGAGAATCAGAGATGGGGATGCAGAGGTGGGGAATCAGATGTGATGAATTAGAGATGGGGAATCAGAGGCGGGGTATCAGAGGCGGCCAATCAGAGGCGGGGAAACAGAGGCTGGGAATCAGATATGGGGAATCAGAGGTGGGGAATCAGGGGCGGGGAATCAGTGGCAGGGAATCAGAGGCCGGGAATCAAAGGCGGGGAATCAGAGCTGGGGAATCAGAGGCGGGGAATCAGAGTTGGGGAATCAGAGGAGGGGAATCAGATATGGGGAAACAGAGGCCGGGAATCAGAGGCAGGGAAACAGAGGCGGGGAATCAGATATGGGGAATCAGAGGTGGGGAATTAGAGGTTGCGAATCAGAGGCAGGGAATCAGAGGCGGGGAATCAGAGGCGGGGAATCAGAGGCAGGGAATCGGATGTGCGGAATCAGAGATGGGGAATCAGAGTTGGGGATTCAGAGGTGGTGAATCAGAGAAGGGGAATCAGAGGCGGGGAATCAGAGGCAGGGAATCAGACGCAGGGAATCAGAGGCGGGGAATCATAGCTGGCGAATTAGAAGAGGGGAATCAGTGTTGGGGAATCAGAGGTGGAGAATCAGATATGGGGAAACAGAGGCGGGGATTCAGAGGCGGGGAAACAGAGGCGGGTAATCAGATATGGGGATTCAGAGGTGGGGATTCAGAGGTTGGGAATCAGAGGCAGGGAATCAGAGGCGGGGAATCAGAGGCAGGGAATCAGATGCGGGGAATCAGAGGTGGGGAAACAGAGCTGGGGAATCAGAGGCGGGGAATCAGAGTTGGGGAATCAGAGGCGTGGAATTAGATATGGGGAAACAGAGGCGGGGAATCAGAGGCGGGGAAACAGAGGCGGGGAATCAGATATGGGGAATCAGAGGTGGGGATTCAGAGGCAGGGAATCAGATGTGCAGAATGAGAGATGGGGAATCAAAGGCGGGGAATGAGATATGGGGAATCAGAGGCGGGGAATCAGAGGCGGGGATACAGAGGCGGGGAATCTGATATGGGGAATCAGAGGTGGCAAATCAAAGGCGGTGAATCAGAGATGGAGAATCAGACGCGGGGAATCAGAGGCAGGGAATAAAACACGGGGAATCAGAGGCGGGGAATCAGAGCTGGGGAATCAGAGGCGGGGAATCAGAGTTGGGGAAGCAGAGGCTGGGAATCAGAGGCGGGGAAACAGAGGCGGGGAATCAGATATGGGGAATCAGAGGTGGGGAATCAGAGGTGGGGAATTAGTGGTTGCAAATCTGAGGCAGGGAATCAGAGGCGGGGAATCAGAGGCGGGGAATCAGAGGCAGGGAATCGGATGTGCGGAATCAGAGATGGGGAATCAGAGGTGGGGAATCAGAGGTGGTGAATCAGAGAAGGGGAATCAGAGGCGGGGAATCAGAGGCAGGGAATCAGATATGCGGAAACAGAGGCGGGGAATCAGAGGCAGGGAAACAGAGGCGGGGAATCAGATATGGGGAATCAGAGGTGGGGAATCAGAGCTGGGGAATCAGAGGCGGGGAATCATAGTTGGGGAATCAGAGGCGGGGTATCAGATATAGGGAAACAGTGGCAGGGAATCAGAGGCGGGGAAACAGAGGCGGGGAATCAGATATGGGGAATCAGAGGTGGGGAATCAGAGGTGGGGAATTAGTGGTTGCGAATCTGAGGCAGGGAATCAGAGGCGGGGAATCAGAGGCGGGGAAACAGAGGCGGGGAATCAGAGGCAGGGAAACAGAGGCGGGGAATCAGATATGGGGAATCAGAGGTGGGGAATCAGAGCTGGGGAATCAGAGGCGGGGAATCATAGTTGTGTAATCAGAGGCGGGGAATCAGATATAGGGAAACAGACGCGGTGAATAAAACACGGGGAATCAGAGGCGGGGAATCAGAGCTGGGGAATCGGAGGCGGGGAATCAGAGTTGGGGAAGCAGAGGCTGGGAATCAGAGGCGGGGAAACAGAGGCGGGGAATCAGAGGCAGGGAAACAGAGGCGTGGAATCAGATATTGGGAATCAGAGGTGGGGAATCAGAGCTGGGGAATCAGAGGCGGGGAATCATAGTTGGGGAATCAGAGGCGGTTAATCAGATATAGGGAAACAGAGGTGGGGAATCAGAGGCGGGGAAACAGAGGCGGGGAATCAGAGGCGGGGAAACAGAGGCGGGGAATCAGATATGGGGAATCAGAGGTGGGGAATCAGAGGTTGGCAATCAGAGGCAGGGAATCAAAGGCGGGGAATCAGAGGCAGGGAATCAGATGTGCGGAATCAGAGATGGGGAATCAGAGGCAGGGAATCAGAGGCAGGGAATCAGATATGGGGAATCAGAGGCGGGGAATCAGAGGCGGGGAAAAAGAGGCGGGGAATCAGAGGCGGGGAAACAGAGGCGGTGAATCAGATATGGGGAATCAGAGGTGGCGAATCAGAGGTAGAGAATCAGAGATGGGTAAGCAGAGGTGGGGAATCAGATGTGATGAATTAGAGATGGGGAATCAGAGGCGGGGTATCAGAGGCGGCCAATCAGAGGCGGGGAAACAGAGGCGAGGAATCAGATATGGGGAATCAGAGGTGGGGAATCAGGGGCAGGGAATCAGTGGCAGGGAATCAGAGGCCGGGAATCAAAGGCGGGGAATCAGAGCTGGGGAATCAGAGGCGGGGAATCAGAGTTGGGGAATCAGAGGCGGGGAATCAGATATAGGGAAACAGAGGCGGTGAATAAAACACGGGGAATCAGAGGCGGGGAATCAGAGCTGGGGAATCAGAGGCGGGGAATCAGAGTTGGGGAAGCAGAGGCTGGGAATCAGAGGCGGGGAAACAGAGGCGGGGAATCAGAGGCAGGGAAACAGAGGCGTGGAATCAGATATTGGGAATCAGAGGTGGGGAATCAGAGCTGGGGAATCAGAGGCGGGGAATCATAGTTGGGGAATCAGAGGCGGTGAATCAGATATAGGGAAACAGAGGTGGGGAATCAGAGGCGGGGTAACAGAGGCGGGGAATCAGATATGGGGAATCAGAGGTGGGGAATCAGAGGTTGGCAATCAGAGGCAGGGAATCAGAGAAGGGGAAGCAGAGGTGGGGAATCAGATGTGATGAATTCGAGATGGGGAATCAGAGGCGGGGTATCAGAGGTGCCAATCAGAGGCGGGGAAACAGAGGCGGGGAATCAGATATGGGGAAACAGAGGCGGGGAATCAGAGGCAGGGAAACAGAGGCGGGGAATCAGATATGGGGAATCAGAGGTGGGGAATTAGAGTTTGCGAATCAGAGGCAGGGAATCAGAGGCGGGGAATCAGAGGCGGGGAATCAGAGGCAGGGAATCGGAGGTGCGGAATCAGAGATGGGGAATCAGAGGTGGGGAATCAGAGGTGGTGAATCAGAGATGGGGAATCAGAGGCGGGGAATCAGAGGCAGGGAATCAGACACGGGGAATCAGAGGCGGGGAATCATAGCTGGCGAATCAGAGGAGGGGAATCAGAGGTGGGGAATCAGAGGCGGGGAATCAGATATGGGGAATCAGAGGTGTGGAATCAGAGGCGGGGAAACAGAGGCCGGGAATCAGATATGTTGTATCAGAGGTGGGGAATCAGAGGCGGGAAATCAGAGCTGGGGAATCAGAGGCGGGGAATCCGAGTTGGGGAATCAGAGTCCGGGAATCAGAGATGGGGAATCAGAGGCGGGGAATGAAATATGGGGAATCAGAGGCGGGGAATCAGAGGCGGGGATACAGAGGCGTTGAATCAGATATGGGGAATCAGAGGTGGCGAATCAGAGGTAGAGAATCAGAGATGGGGATGCAGAGGTGGGGAATCAGATGTGATGAATTAGAGATGGGGAATCAGAGGCGGGGTATCAGAGGCGGCCAATCAGAGGCGGGGAAACAGAGGCTGGGAATCAGATATGGGGAATCAGAGGTGGGGAATCAGGGGCGGGGAATCAGTGGCAGGGAATCAGAGGCCGGGAATCAAAGGCGGGGAATCAGAGCTGGGGAATCAGAGGCGGGGAATCAGAGTTGGGGAATCAGAGGAGGGGAATCAGATATGGGGAAACAGAGGCCGGGAATCAGAGGCAGGGAAACAGAGGCGGGGAATCAGATGTGGGGAATCAGAGGTGGGGAATTAGAGGTTGCGAATCAGAGGCAGGGAATCAGAGGCGGGGAATCAGAGGAGGGGAATCAGAGGCAGGGAATCGGATGTGCGGAATCAGAGATGGGGAATCAGAGTTGGGGATTCAGAGGTGGTGAATCAGAGAAGGGGAATCAGAGGCGGGGAATCAGAGGCAGGGAATCAGACGCAGGGAATCAGAGGCGGGGAATCATAGCTGGCGAATTAGAAGAGGGGAATCAGAGTTGGGGAATCAGAGGTGGGGAATCAGATATGGGGAAACAGAGGCGGGGATTCAGAGGCGGGGAAACAGAGGCGGGTAATCAGATATGGGGATTCAGAGGTGGGGATTCAGAGGTTGGGAATCAGAGGCAGGGAATCAGAGGCGGGGAATCAGAGGCAGGGAATCAGATGCGGGGAATCAGAGGCGGGGAAACAGAGCTGGGGAATCAGAGGCGGGGAATCAGAGTTGGGGAATCAGAGGCGTGGAATTAGATATGGGGAAACAGAGGCGGGGAATCAGAGGCGGGGAAACAGAGGCGGGGAATCAGATATGGGGAATCAGAGGTGGGGATTCAGAGGCAGGGAATCAGATGTGCAGAATCAGAGATGGGGAATCAAAGGCGGGGAATGAGATATGGGGAATCAGAGGCGGGGAATCAGAGGCGGGGATACAGAGGCGGGGAATCTGATATGGGGAATCAGAGGTGGCAAATCAAAGGCGGTGAATCAGAGATAGAGGATCAGACGCGGGGAATCAGAGGCAGGGAATAAAACACGGGGAATCAGAGGCGGGGAATCAGAGCTGGGGAATCAGAGGCGGGGAATCAGAGTTGGGGAAGCAGAGGCTGGGAATCAGAGGCGGGGAAACAGAGGCGGGGAATCAGAAATGGGGAATCAGAGGTGGGGAATCAGAGGTGGGGAACTAGTGGTTGCGAATCTGAGGCAGGGAATCAGAGGCGGGGAATCAGAGGCGGGGAATCAGAGGCAGGGAATCGGATGTGCGGAATCAGAGATGGGGAATCAGAGGTGGGGAATCAGAGGTGGTGAATCAGAGAAGGGGAATCAGAGGTGGGGAATCAGAGGCAGGGAATCAGATATGGGGAAACAGAGGCGGGGAATCAGAGGCAGGGAAACAGAGGCGGGGAATCAGATATGGGGAATCAGAGGTGGGGAATCAGAGCTGGGGAATCAGAGGCGGGGAATCATAGTTGGGGAATCAGAGGCGGGGTATCAGATATAGGGAAACAGAGGCAGGGAATCAGAGGCGGGGAAACAGAGGCGGGGAATCAGATATGGGGAATCAGAGGTGGGGAATCAGAGGTGGGGAATTAGTGGTTGCGAATCTGAGGCAGGGAATCAGAGGCGGGGAATCAGAGGCGGGGAAACAGAGGCGGGGAATCAGAGGCAGGGAAACAGAGGCGGGGAATCAGATATGGGGAATCAGAGGTGGGGAATCAGAGCTGGGGAATCAGAGGCGGGGAATCATAGTTGGGTAATCAGAGGCGGGGAATCAGATATAGGGAAACAGAGGCGGGGAATAAAACACGGGTAATCAGAGGCGGGGAATCAGAGCTGGGGAATCAGAGGCGGGGAATCAGAGTTGGGGAAGCAGAGGCTGGGAATCAGAGGCGGGGAAACAGAGGCGGGGAATCAGAGGCAGGGAAACAGAGGCGTGGAATCAGATATTGGGAATCAGAGGTGGGGAATCAGAGCTGGGGAATCAGAGGCGGGGAATCATAGTTGGGGAATCAGAGGCGGTGAATCAGATATAGGGAAACAGAGGTGGGGAATCAGAGGCGGGGAAACAGAGGCGGGGAATCAGATATGGGGAATCAGAGGTGGGGAATCAGAGGTTGGCAATCAGAGGCAGGGAATCAAAGGCGGGGAATCAGAGGCAGGGAATCAGATGTGCGGAATCAGAGATGGGGAATCAGAGGCAGGGAATCAGATATGGGGAATCAGAGGCGGGGAATCAGAGGCGGGGAAAAAGAGGCGGGGAATCAGAGGCGGGGAAACGGAGGCGGTGAATCAGATATGGGGAATCAGAGGTGGCGAATCAGAGGTAGAGAATCAGAGATGGGTAAGCAGAGGTGGGGAATCAGATGTGATGAATTAGAGATGGGGAATCAGAGGCGGGGTATCAGAGGCGGCCAATCAGAGGCGGGGAAACAGAGGCGGGGAATCAGATATGGGGAATCAGAGGTGGGGAATCAGGGGCGGGGAATCAGTGGCAGGGAATCAGAGGCCGGGAATCAAAGGCGGGGAATCAGAGCTGGGGAATCAGAGGCGGGGAATCAGAGTTGGGGAATCAGAGGCGGGGAATCAGATATAGGGAAACAGAGGAGGGGAATCAGAGGCGGGGAATCAGAGGTGGGGTATCAGAGGCAGGGAATCAGAGAAGGGGAAGCAGAGGTGGGGAATCAGATGTGATGAATTCGAGATGGGGAATCAGAGGCGGGGTATCAGAGGTGCCAATCAGAGGCGGGGAAACAGAGGCGGGGAATCAGATATGGGGAAACAGAGGCGGGGAATCAGAGGCAGGGAAACAGAGGCGGGGAATCAGATATGGGGAATCAGAGGTGGGGAATTAGAGTTTGCGAATCAGAGGCAGGGAATCAGAGGCGGGGAATCAGAGGCGGGGAATCAGAGGCAGGGAATCGGAGGTGCGGAATCAGAGATGGGGAATCAGAGGTGGGGAATCAGAGGTGGTGAATCAGAGATGGGGAATCAGAGGCGGGGAATCAGAGGCAGGGAATCAGACACGGGGAATCAGAGGCGGGGAATCATAGCTGGCGAATCAGAGGAGGGGAATCAGAGGTGGGGAATCAGAGGCGGGGAATCAGATATGGGGAATCAGAGGTGTGGAATCAGAGGCGGGGAAACAGAGGCCGGGAATCAGATATGTTGTATCAGAGGTGGGGAATCAGAGGCGGGAAATCAGAGCTGGGGAATCAGAGGCGGGGAATCCGAGTTGGGGAATCAGAGTCCGGGAATCAGAGATGGGGAATCAGAGGCGGGGAATGAAATATGGGGAATCAGAGGCGGGGAATCAGCGGCGGGGAAACAGAGGCGGTGAATCAGATATGGGAAATCAGAGGTGGGGAATCAGAGGTAGAGAATCAGAGATGGGGAAGCAGAGGTGGGGTATCAGATGTGATTAATTAGAGATGGGGAATCAGAGGCGGGGTATCAGAGGCGGCCAATCAGAGGCGGGGAAACAGAGGCGGGGAATCAGATATGGGGAATCAGAGGTGGGGAATCAGTGTCAGGGATTCAGAGGCCGGGAATCAGATGCGGGGAATCAGAGCTGGGGAATCAGAGGCGGGGAATCAGAGTTGGGGAATCAGAGGAGGGGAATCAGATATGGGGAAACAGAGGCCGGGAATCAGAGGCAGGGAAACAGAGGCGGGGAATCAGATATGGGGAATCAGAGGTGGGGAATTAGTGGTTGCGAATCAGAGGCAATAGATGCAGCGAAAGAGATGGGCGAAACATAGTGGTTGGAACTTTTGTGTTGAAAATTAGTTACACAGAACAGATCAAACAGAGTTGTTGAAATTGAGGGAGGGAAAGAGAGGCACTGAAAGAGTGGAGGGGAAAGAGTGCAGGCAAAATAGAGGCGTAGAGACAGAGGTGGGGAATCAGATGCGGGGAATCAGAGGTGGGGAATCAGAGGCTGGGAATCAGAGGCGGGGAATCAGAGGGGGGAATCAGAGGTGGGGAATCAGAGGCAGGGAATCAGAGGCAGGGAATCAGAGGCGGGAAATCAGAGGCGGCGAATCTGAGGCGTGGAATCAGAGGTGGGGAAAGAGATGTGGGGAAACGTAGGCCAGGAAAGTTGCGCGGAAAGGGAGGCGGTGAATCAGAGGCGGGGAATCAGAGGCGGGGAATCAGAGGCGGGGAATCAGAGGCGTGGAATCAGAGGTGGGGAAAGAGATGTGGGGAAACAGGCGGGTAAACAGAAGCGGGTAAACATAGCTGCATCAATAGATGCAGCGAAAGAGATGGGCGAAACATAGTGGTTGGAACATTTGTGTTGAAAATTAGTTACACAGAACAGATCAAACAGAGTTGTTGAAATTGAGGGAGGGAAAGAGAGGCACTGAAAGAGTGGAGGGGAAAGAGTGCAGGCAAAATAGAGGCGTAGAGACAGAGGTGGGGAATCAGATGCGGGGAATCAGAGGCGGGGAATCAGAGGCAGGGAATCAGATGAAGGGAATCTAATGCAGGGAAACTGAGGCAGGGAATCTGAGGCAGGGAATCGGAGGCAGGGAATCTGAGGCACTGAATCAGTAAAAAGTTATCAGAGGCAGGTTATCAGAGGCGGAGAATCAGAGGTGGGG
The DNA here is from genome assembly GCF_036971445.1 of Narcine bancroftii. Taxonomy (NCBI): domain Eukaryota; kingdom Metazoa; phylum Chordata; class Chondrichthyes; order Torpediniformes; family Narcinidae; genus Narcine; species Narcine bancroftii. The sequence goes on along the minus strand of NC_091474.1, from coordinate 104,169,272 downwards.
AATCAGAAGTGGGGAATCAGAGGTGGGGAATCAGAGGCGTGGAATCAGAGGCGGGGAATCAGAGGTGGTGAATCAGAAGTGGGGAATCAGAGGTGGGGAATCAGAGGCGGGGAATCAGAGGCGTGGAATCAGAGGCGGGCAATCAGAAGTGGGGAATCAGAGGCGGGGAATCAGAGGCGGGGTATCAGAGGCGGTGAATCAGATGCGGGGAATCAGAGGCGGGGAATCAGAGGCGGGGAATCAGAAGTGGGGAATCAGAGGTGGGGAATCAGAGGCGGGGAATCAGAGGCGGGCAATCAGATGCAGGGAATCAGAGGCAGGGAATCAGAGGCAGGGAACCAGACGCAGGGAATCAAATGAAGGGAATCTGATGCAGGGAATCTGAGGCAGGGAATCTGAGGCAGGGAATCTGTGGTGGGGAATCAGAGGCGGGAAAGCAGGCGGTTAAACAGAGGCGGGTAAACATAGGCGGGGATTCAGAGGCGTGGAATCAGAGGCGGGAAATAAGAGGCGGGGAAAGATATGTGGGGAAAAGTAGGCCAGGAAAGTTGAGCGGAAAGGGAGGCATTGAATCAGAGGTGGGGAATCAGAGGCGGGGAATCAGAGGCGGGAATCAGAGGCGGGGAATCAGAGGCAGGGAATCAGAAGCGGGGAATCAGAGGTTGGGAATCAGAGGCGGGGAATCAGAGGCGGAGAATCAGAGGCGGGCAATCAGATGCAGGGAATCAGAGGCAGGGAATCAGAGGCAGGGAATCAGAGGCAGGGAATCTGAGGCAGGGAATCTGAGGTGGGGAATCAGAGGCGGGGAAACAGGTGGGTAAACAGAGGCGGGTAAACATAGGCGGGGAATCAGAGGCGCGGAATCAGAGGTGGGGAATCAGAGGCAGGGAATCAGAGGCGGGGAATCAGAGATAGGGAATCAGAGGTGGGGAATCAGAGGCGGGGAAACAGAGGCGGTGAGTCAGATATGGGGAATCAGAGGCGGGGAATCAGAGGCGGGGATACAGAGGCGTTGAATCAGATATGGGGAATCAGAGGTGGCGAATCAGAGGTAGAGAATCAGAGATGGGGATGCAGAGGTGGGGAATCAGATGTGATGAATTAGAGATGGGGAATCAGAGGCGGGGTATCAGAGGCGGCCAATCAGAGGCGGGGAAACAGAGGCTGGGAATCAGATATGGGGAATCAGAGTTGGGGAATCAGAGGAGGGGAATCAGATATGGGGAAACAGAGGCCGGGAATCAGAGGCAGGGAAACAGAGGCGGGGAATCAGATATGGGGAATCAGAGGTGGGGAATTAGAGGTTGCGAATCAGAGGCAGGGAATCAGAGGCGGGGAATCAGAGGCGGGGAATCAGAGGCAGGGAATCGGAGGTGCGGAATCAGAGATGGGGAATCAGAGGTGGGGAATCAGAGGTGGTGAATCAGAGATGGGGAATCAGAGGCGGGGAATCAGAGGCAGGGAATCAGACACGGGGAATCAGAGGCGGGGAATCATAGCTGGCGAATCAGAGGAGGGGAATCAGAGGTGGGGAATCAGAGGCGGGGAATCAGATATGGGGAATCAGAGGTGTGGAATCAGAGGCGGGGAAACAGAGGCCGGGAATCAGATATGTTGTATCAGAGGTGGGGAATCAGAGGCGGGAAATCAGAGCTGGGGAATCAGAGGCGGGGAATCCGAGTTGGGGAATCAGAGTCCGGGAATCAGAGATGGGGAATCAGAGGCGGGGAATGAAATATGGGGAATCAGAGGCGGGGAATCAGAGGCGGGGATACAGAGGCGTTGAATCAGATATGGGGAATCAGAGGTGGCGAATCAGAGGTAGAGAATCAGAGATGGGGATGCAGAGGTGGGGAATCAGATGTGATGAATTAGAGATGGGGAATCAGAGGCGGGGTATCAGAGGCGGCCAATCAGAGGCGGGGAAACAGAGGCTGGGAATCAGATATGGGGAATCAGAGGTGGGGAATCAGGGGCGGGGAATCAGTGGCAGGGAATCAGAGGCCGGGAATCAAAGGCGGGGAATCAGAGCTGGGGAATCAGAGGCGGGGAATCAGAGTTGGGGAATCAGAGGAGGGGAATCAGATATGGGGAAACAGAGGCCGGGAATCAGAGGCAGGGAAACAGAGGCGGGGAATCAGATGTGGGGAATCAGAGGTGGGGAATTAGAGGTTGCGAATCAGAGGCAGGGAATCAGAGGCGGGGAATCAGAGGAGGGGAATCAGAGGCAGGGAATCGGATGTGCGGAATCAGAGATGGGGAATCAGAGTTGGGGATTCAGAGGTGGTGAATCAGAGAAGGGGAATCAGAGGCGGGGAATCAGAGGCAGGGAATCAGACGCAGGGAATCAGAGGCGGGGAATCATAGCTGGCGAATTAGAAGAGGGGAATCAGAGTTGGGGAATCAGAGGTGGGGAATCAGATATGGGGAAACAGAGGCGGGGATTCAGAGGCGGGGAAACAGAGGCGGGTAATCAGATATGGGGATTCAGAGGTGGGGATTCAGAGGTTGGGAATCAGAGGCAGGGAATCAGAGGCGGGGAATCAGAGGCAGGGAATCAGATGCGGGGAATCAGAGGCGGGGAAACAGAGCTGGGGAATCAGAGGCGGGGAATCAGAGTTGGGGAATCAGAGGCGTGGAATTAGATATGGGGAAACAGAGGCGGGGAATCAGAGGCGAGGAAACAGAGGCGGGGAATCAGATATGGGGAATCAGAGGTGGGGATTCAGAGGCAGGGAATCAGATGTGCAGAATCAGAGATGGGGAATCAAAGGCGGGGAATGAGATATGGGGAATCAGAGGCGGGGAATCAGAGGCGGGGATACAGAGGCGGGGAATCTGATATGGGGAATCAGAGGTGGCAAATCAAAGGCGGTGAATCAGAGATAGAGGATCAGACGCGGGGAATCAGAGGCAGGGAATAAAACACGGGGAATCAGAGGCGGGGAATCAGAGCTGGGGAATCAGAGGCGGGGAATCAGAGTTGGGGAAGCAGAGGCTGGGAATCAGAGGCGGGGAAACAGAGGCGGGGAATCAGAAATGGGGAATCAGAGGTGGGGAATCAGAGGTGGGGAACTAGTGGTTGCGAATCTGAGGCAGGGAATCAGAGGCGGGGAATCAGAGGCGGGGAATCAGAGGCAGGGAATCGGATGTGCGGAATCAGAGATGGGGAATCAGAGGTGGGGAATCAGAGGTGGTGAATCAGAGAAGGGGAATCAGAGGTGGGGAATCAGAGGCAGGGAATCAGATATGGGGAAACAGAGGCGGGGAATCAGAGGCAGGGAAACAGAGGCGGGGAATCAGATATGGGGAATCAGAGGTGGGGAATCAGAGCTGGGGAATCAGAGGCGGGGAATCATAGTTGGGGAATCAGAGGCGGGGTATCAGATATATGGAAACAGAGGCAGGGAATCAGAGGCGGGGAAACAGAGGCGGGGAATCAGATATGGGGAATCAGAGGTGGGGAATCAGAGGTGGGGAATTAGTGGTTGCGAATCTGAGGCAGGGAATCAGAGGCGGGGAATCAGAGGCGGGGAAACAGAGGCGGGGAATCAGAGGCAGGGAAACAGAGGCGGGGAATCAGATATGGGGAATCAGAGGTGGGGAATCAGAGCTGGGGAATCAGAGGCGGGGAATCATAGTTGGGTAATCAGAGGCGGGGAATCAGATATAGGGAAACAGAGGCGGGGAATAAAACACGGGTAATCAGAGGCGGGGAATCAGAGCTGGGGAATCAGAGGCGGGGAATCAGAGTTGGGGAAGCAGAGGCTGGGAATCAGAGGCGGGGAAACAGAGGCGGGGAATCAGAGGCAGGGAAACAGAGGCGTGGAATCAGATATTGGGAATCAGAGGTGGGGAATCAGAGCTGGGGAATCAGAGGCGGGGAATCATAGTTGGGGAATCAGAGGCGGTGAATCAGATATAGGGAAACAGAGGTGGGGAATCAGAGGCGGGGAAACAGAGGCGGGGAATCAGATATGGGGAATCAGAGGTGGGGAATCAGAGGTTGGCAATCAGAGGCAGGGAATCAAAGGCGGGGAATCAGAGGCAGGGAATCAGATGTGCGGAATCAGAGATGGGGAATAAGAGGCAGGGAATCAGATATGGGGAATCAGAGGCGGGGAATCAGAGGCGGGGAAAAAGAGGCGGGGAATCAGAGGCGGGGAAACGGAGGCGGTGAATCAGATATGGGGAATCAGAGGTGGCGAATCAGAGGTAGAGAATCAGAGATGGGTAAGCAGAGGTGGGGAATCAGATGTGATGAATTAGAGATGGGAAATCAGAGGCGGGGTATCAGAGGCGGCCAATCAGAGGCGGGGAAACAGAGGCGGGGAATCAGATATGGGGAATCAGAGGTGGGGAATCAGGGGCGGGGAATCAGTGGCAGGGAATCAGAGGCCGGGAATCAAAGGCGGGGAATCAGAGCTGGGGAATCAGAGGCGGGGAATCAGAGTTGGGGAATCAGAGGCGGGGAATCAGATATAGGGAAACAGAGGAGGGGAATCAGAGGCGGGGAATCAGAGGTGGGGTATCAGAGGCAGGGAATCAGAGAAGGGGAAGCAGAGGTGGGGAATCAGATGTGATGAATTCGAGATGGGGAATCAGAGGCGGGGTATCAGAGGTGCCAATCAGAGGCGGGGAAACAGAGGCGGGGAATCAGATATGGGGAAACAGAGGCGGGGAATCAGAGGCAGGGAAACAGAGGCGGGGAATCAGATATGGGGAATCAGAGGTGGGGAATTAGAGTTTGCGAATCAGAGGCAGGGAATCAGAGGCGGGGAATCAGAGGCGGGGAATCAGAGGCAGGGAATCGGAGGTGCGGAATCAGAGATGGGGAATCAGAGGTGGGGAATCAGAGGTGGTGAATCAGAGATGGGGAATCAGAGGCGGGGAATCAGAGGCAGGGAATCAGACACGGGGAATCAGAGGCGGGGAATCATAGCTGGCGAATCAGAGGAGGGGAATCAGAGGTGGGGAATCAGAGGCGGGGAATCAGATATGGGGAATCAGAGGTGTGGAATCAGAGGCGGGGAAACAGAGGCCGGGAATCAGATATGTTGTATCAGAGGTGGGGAATCAGAGGCGGGAAATCAGAGCTGGGGAATCAGAGGCGGGGAATCCGAGTTGGGGAATCAGAGTCCGGGAATCAGAGATGGGGAATCAGAGGCGGGGAATGAAATATGGGGAATCAGAGGCGGGGAATCAGCGGCGGGGAAACAGAGGCGGTGAATCAGATATGGGAAATCAGAGGTGGGGAATCAGAGGTAGAGAATCAGAGATGGGGAAGCAGAGGTGGGGTATCAGATGTGATTAATTAGAGATGGGGAATCAGAGGCGGGGTATCAGAGGCGGCCAATCAGAGGCGGGGAAACAGAGGCGGGGAATCAGATATGGGGAATCAGAGGTGGGGAATCAGTGTCAGGGATTCAGAGGCCGGGAATCAGATGCGGGGAATCAGAGCTGGGGAATCAGAGGCGGGGAATCAGAGTTGGGGAATCAGAGGAGGGGAATCAGATATGGGGAAACAGAGGCCGGGAATCAGAGGCAGGGAAACAGAGGCGGGGAATCAGATATGGGGAATCAGAGGTGGGGAATTAGTGGTTGCGAATCAGAGGCAATAGATGCAGCGAAAGAGATGGGCGAAACATAGTGGTTGGAACTTTTGTGTTGAAAATTAGTTACACAGAACAGATCAAACAGAGTTGTTGAAATTGAGGGAGGGAAAGAGAGGCACTGAAAGAGTGGAGGGGAAAGAGTGCAGGCAAAATAGAGGCGTAGAGACAGAGGTGGGGAATCAGATGCGGGGAATCAGAGGTGGGGAATCAGAGGCTGGGAATCAGAGGCGGGGAATCAGAGGGGGGAATCAGAGGTGGGGAATCAGAGGCAGGGAATCAGAGGCAGGGAATCAGAGGCGGGAAATCAGAGGCGGCGAATCTGAGGCGTGGAATCAGAGGTGGGGAAAGAGATGTGGGGAAACGTAGGCCAGGAAAGTTGCGCGGAAAGGGAGGCGGTGAATCAGAGGCGGGGAATCAGAGGCGGGGAATCAGAGGCGGGGAATCAGAGGCGTGGAATCAGAGGTGGGGAAAGAGATGTGGGGAAACAGGCGGGTAAACAGAAGCGGGTAAACATAGCTGCATCAATAGATGCAGCGAAAGAGATGGGCGAAACATAGTGGTTGGAACATTTGTGTTGAAAATTAGTTACACAGAACAGATCAAACAGAGTTGTTGAAATTGAGGGAGGGAAAGAGAGGCACTGAAAGAGTGGAGGGGAAAGAGTGCAGGCAAAATAGAGGCGTAGAGACAGAGGTGGGGAATCAGATGCGGGGAATCAGAGGCGGGGAATCAGAGGCAGGGAATCAGATGAAGGGAATCTAATGCAGGGAAACTGAGGCAGGGAATCTGAGGCAGGGAATCGGAGGCAGGGAATCTGAGGCACTGAATCAGTAAAAAGTTATCAGAGGCAGGTTATCAGAGGCGGAGAATCAGAGGTGGGGAATCAGAAGTGGGGAATCAGAGGTGGGGAATCAGAGGCGTGGAATCAGAGGCGGGGAATCAGAGGTGGTGAATCAGAAGTGGGGAATCAGAGGTGGGGAATCAGAGGCGGGGAATCAGAGGCGTGGAATCAGAGGCGGGCAATCAGAAGTGGGGAATCAGAGGCGGGGAATCAGAGGCGGGGTATCAGAGGCGGTGAATCAGATGCGGGGAATCAGAGGCGGGGAATCAGAGGCGGGGAATCAGAAGTGGGGAATCAGAGGTGGGGAATCAGAGGCGGGGAATCAGAGGCGGGCAATCAGATGCAGGGAATCAGAGGCAGGGAATCAGAGGCAGGGAACCAGACGCAGGGAATCAAATGAAGGGAATCTGATGCAGGGAATCTGAGGCAGGGAATCTGAGGCAGGGAATCTGTGGTGGGGAATCAGAGGCGGGAAAGAAGGCGGTTAAACAGAGGCGGGTAAACATAGGCGGGGATTCAGAGGCGTGGAATCAGAGGCGGGAAATAAGAGGCGGGGAATCAGAGGCGGGGAATCAGAGGCGGGGAATCAGAGGCGGAGAATCAGAGGCAGGGAATCAGAAGCGGGGAATCAGAGGTTGGGAATCAGAGGCGGGGAATCAGAGGCGGAGAATCAGAGGCGGGCAATCAGATGCAGGGAATCAGAGGCAGGGAATCAGAGGCAGGGAATCAGAGGCAGGGAATCTGAGGCAGGGAATCTGAGGTGGGGAATCAGAGGCGGGGAAACAGGTGGGTAAACAGAGGCGGGTAAACATAGGCGGGGAATCAGAGGCGCGGAATCAGAGGTGGGGAATCAGAGGCAGGGAATCAGAGGCGGGGAATCAGAGATAGGGAATCAGAGGTGGGGAATCAGAGGCGGGGAAACAGAGGCGGTGAGTCAGATATGGGGAATCAGAGGCGGGGAATCAGAGGCGGGGATACAGAGGCGTTGAATCAGATATGGGGAATCAGAGGTGGCGAATCAGAGGTAGAGAATCAGAGATGGGGATGCAGAGGTGGGGAATCAGATGTGATGAATTAGAGATGGGGAATCAGAGGCGGGGTATCAGAGGCGGCCAATCAGAGGCGGGGAAACAGAGGCTGGGAATCAGATATGGGGAATCAGAGGTGGGGAATCAGGGGCGGGGAATCAGTGGCAGGGAATCAGAGGCCGGGAATCAAAGGCGGGGAATCAGAGCTGGGGAATCAGAGGCGGGGAATCAGAGTTGGGGAATCAGAGGAGGGGAATCAGATATGGGGAAACAGAGGCCGGGAATCAGAGGCAGGGAAACAGAGGCGGGGAATCAGATATGGGGAATCAGAGGTGGGGAATTAGAGGTTGCGAATCAGAGGCAGGGAATCAGAGGCGGGGAATCAGAGGCGGGGAATCAGAGGCAGGGAATCGGATGTGCGGAATCAGAGATGGGGAATCAGAGTTGGGGATTCAGAGGTGGTGAATCAGAGAAGGGGAATCAGAGGCGGGGAATCAGAGGCAGGGAATCAGACGCAGGGAATCAGAGGCGGGGAATCATAGCTGGCGAATTAGAAGAGGGGAATCAGAGTTGGGGAATCAGAGGTGGGGAATCAGATATGGGGAAACAGAGGCGGGGATTCAGAGGCGGGGAAACAGAGGCGGGTAATCAGATATGGGGATTCAGAGGTGGGGATTCAGAGGTTGGGAATCAGAGGCAGGGAATCAGAGGCGGGGAATCAGAGGCAGGGAATCAGATGCGGGGAATCAGAGGTGGGGAAACAGAGCTGGGGAATCAGAGGCGGGGAATCAGAGTTGGGGAATCAGAGGCGTGGAATTAGATATGGGGAAACAGAGGCGGGGAATCAGAGGCGGGGAAACAGAGGCGGGGAATCAGATATGGGGAATCAGAGGTGGGGATTCAGAGGCAGGGAATCAGATGTGCAGAATCAGAGATGGGGAATCAAAGGCGGGGAATGAGATATGGGGAATCAGAGGCGGGGAATCAGAGGCGGGGATACAGAGGCGGGGAATCTGATATGGGGAATCAGAGGTGGCAAATCAAAGGCGGTGAATCAGAGATGGAGAATCAGACGCGGGGAATCAGAGGCAGGGAATAAAACACGGGGAATCAGAGGCGGGGAATCAGAGCTGGGGAATCAGAGGCGGGGAATCAGAGTTGGGGAAGCAGAGGCTGGGAATCAGAGGCGGGGAAACAGAGGCGGGGAATCAGATATGGGGAATCAGAGGTGGGGAATCAGAGGTGGGGAATTAGTGGTTGCGAATCTGAGGCAGGGAATCAGAGGCGGGGAATCAGAGGCGGGGAATCAGAGGCAGGGAATCGGATGTGCGGAATCAGAGATGGGGAATCAGAGGTGGGGAATCAGAGGTGGTGAATGAGAGAAGGGGAATCAGAGGCGGGGAATCAGAGGCAGGGAATCAGATATGGGGAAACAGAGGCGGGGAATCAGAGGCAGGGAAACAGAGGCGGGGAATCAGATATGGGGAATCAGAGGTGGGGAATCAGAGCTGGGGAATCAGAGGCGGGGAATCATAGTTGGGGAATCAGAGGCGGGGTATCAGATATAGGGAAACAGAGGCAGGGAATCAGAGGCGGGGAAACAGAGGCGGGGAATCAGATATGGGGAATCAGAGGTGGGGAATCAGATATGGGGAATCAGAGGTGGGGAATCAGAGCTGGGGAATCAGAGGCGGGGAATCATAGTTGGGTAATCAGAGGCGGGGAATCAGATATAGGGAAACAGAGGCGGTGAATAAAAAACGGGGAATCAGAGGCGGGGAATCAGAGCTGGGGAATAAAACACGGGGAATCAGAGGCGGGGAATCAGAGCTGGGGAATCAGAGGCGGGGAATCAGAGTTGGGGAAGCAGAGGCTGGGAATCAGAGGCGGGGAAACAGAGGCGGGGAATCAGAGGCAGGGAAACAGAGGCGTGGAATCAGATATTGGGAATCAGAGGTGGGGAATCAGAGCTGGGGAATCAGAGGCGGGGAATCATAGTTGGGGAATCAGAGGCGGTGAATCAGATATAGGGAAACAGAGGTGGGGAATCAGAGGCGGGGAAACAGAGGCGGGGAATCAGATATGGGGAATCAGAGGTGGGGAATCAGAGGTTGGCAATCAGAGGCAGGGAATCAAAGGCGGGGAATCAGAGGCAGGGAATCAGATGTGCGGAATCAGAGATGGGGAATCAGAGGCAGGGAATCAGATATGGGGAATCAGAGGCGGGGAATCAGAGGCGGGGAATCAGAGGTGGGGTATCAGAGGCGGGGAATCAGAGGTGGGGTATCAGAGGCAGGGAATCAGAGGCGGGGAAGCAGAGGTGGGGAATCAGATGTGATGAATTCGAGATGGGGAATCAGAGGCGGGGTATCAGAGGTGCCAATCAGAGGCGGGGAAACAGAGGCGGGGAATCAGATATGGGGAAACAGAGGCGGGGAATCAGAGGCAGGGAAACAGAGGCGGGGAATCAGATATGGGGAATCAGAGGTGGGGAATTAGAGTTTGCGAATCAGAGGCAGGGAATCAGAGGCGGGGAATCAGAGGCGGGGAATCAGAGGCAGGGAATCGGAGGTGCGGAATCAGAGATGGTGAATCAGAGGTGGGGAATCAGAGGTGGTGAATCAGAGATGGGGAATCAGAGGCGGGGAATCAGAGGCAGGGAATCAGACATGGGGAATCAGAGGCGGGGAATCATAGCTGGCGAATCAGAGGAGGGGAATCAGAGGTGGGGAATCAGAGGCGGGGAATCAGATATGGGGAATCAGAGGTGTGGAATCAGAGGCGGGGAAACAGAGGCCGGGAATCAGATATGTTGTATCAGAGGTGGGGAATCAGAGGCGGGAAATCAGAGCTGGGGAATCAGAGGCGGGGAATCCGAGTTGGGGAATCAGAGTCCGGGAATCAGAGATGGGGAATCAGAGGCGGGGAATGAAATATGGGGAATCAGAGGCGGGGAATCAGAGGCGGGGAAACAGAGGCGGTGAATCAGATATGGGAAATCAGAGGTGGGGAATCAGAGGTAGAGAATCAGAGATGGGGAAGCAGAGGTGGGGAATCAGATGTGATTAATTAGAGATGGGGAATCTGAGGCGGGGTATCAGAGGCGGCCAATCAGAGGCGGGGAAACAGAGGCGGGGAATCAGATATGGGGAATCAGAGGTGGGGAATCAGTGTCAGGGATTCAGAGGCCGGGAATCAGATGCGGGGAATCAGAGCTGGGGAATCAGAGGCGGGGAATCAGAGTTGGGGAATCAGAGGAGGGGAATCAGATATGGGGAAACAGAGGCCGGGAATCAGAGGCAGGGAAACAGAGGCGGGGAATCAGATATGGGGAATCAGAGGTGGGGAATTAGTGGTTGCGAATCAGAGGCAATAGATGCAGCGAAAGAGATGGGCGAAACATAGTGGTTGGAACTTTTGTGTTGAAAATTAGTTACACAGAACAGATCAAACAGAGTTGTTGAAATTGAGGGAGGGAAAGAGAGGCACTGAAAGAGTGGAGGGGAAAGAGTGCAGGCAAAATAGAGGCGTAGAGACAGAGGTGGGGAATCAGATGCGGGGAATCAGAGGTGGGGAATCAGAGGCTGGGAATCAGAGGCGGGGAATCAGAGGGGGGAATCAGAGGTGGGGAATCAGAGGCAGGGAATCAGAGGCAGGGAATCAGAGGCGGGAAATCAGAGGCGGCGAATCTGAGGCGTGGAATCAGAGGTGGGGAAAGAGATGTGGGGAAACGTAGGCCAGGAAAGTTGCGCGGAAAGGGAGGCGGTGAATCAGAGGCGGGGAATCAGAGGCGGGGAATCAGAGGCGGGGAATCAGAGTCGTGGAATCAGAGGTGGGGAAAGAGATGTGGGGAAACAGGCGGGTAAACAGAAGCGGGTAAACATAGCTGCATCAATAGATGCAGCGAAAGAGATGGGCGAAACATAGTGGTTGGAACATTTGTGTTGAAAATTAGTTACACAGAACAGATCAAACAGAGTTGTTGAAATTGAGGGAGGGAAAGAGAGGCACTGAAAGAGTGGAGGGGAAAGAGTGCAGGCAAAATAGAGGCGTAGAGACAGAGGTGGGGAATCAGATGCGGGGAATCAGAGGCGGGGAATCAGAGGCAGGGAATCCGATGAAGGGAATCTAATGCAGGGAAACTGAGGCAGGGAATCTGAGGCAGGGAATCGGAGGCAGGGAATCTGAGGCACTGAATCAGTAAAAAGTTATCAGAGGCAGGTTATCAGAGGCGGAGAATCAGAGGTGGGGAATCAGAAGTGGGGAATCAGAGGTGGGGCATCAGAGGCGTGGAATCAGAGGCGGGGAATCAGAGGTGGGGAATCAGAAGTGGGGAATCAGAGGTGGGGAATCAGAGGCGGGGAATCAGAGGCGTGGAATCAGAGGCGGGCAATCAGAAGTGGGGAATCAGAGGTGGGGAATCAGAGGCGGGGTATCAGAGGCGGTGAATCAGATGCGGGGAATCAGAGGCGGGGAATCAGAGGCGGGGAATCAGAAGTGGGGAATCAGAGGTGGGGAATCAGAGGCGGGGAATCAGAGGCGGGCAATCAGATGCAGGGAATCAGAGGCAGGGAATCAGAGGCAGGGAACCAGACGCAGGGAATCAAATGAAGGGAATCTGATTCAGGGAATCTGAGGCAGGGAATCTGAGGCAGGGAATCAGAGGCGTGGAATCAGAGGCGGGCAATCAGAAGTGGGGAATCAGAGGCGGGGAATCAGAGGCGGGCAATCAGAGGCAGGGAATCAGAAGCGGGGAATCAGAGGTTGGGAATCAGAGGCGGGGAATCAGAGGCGGAGAATCAGAGGCGGGCAATCAGATGCAGGGAATCAGAGGCAGGGAATCAGAGGCAGGGAATCAGAGGCAGGGAATCTGAGGCAGGGAATCTGAGGTGGGGAATCAGAGGCGGGGAAACAGGTGGGTAAACAGAGGCGGGTAAACATAGGCGGGGAATCAGAGGCGCGGAATCAGAGGTGGGGAATCAGAGGCAGGGAATCAGAGGCGGGGAATCAGAGATAGGGAATCAGAGGTGGGGAATCAGAGGCGGGGAAACAGAGGCGGGGAGTCAGATATGGGGAATCAGAGGCGGGGAATCAGAGGCGGGGATACAGAGGCGTTGAATCAGATATGGGGAATCAGAGGTGGCGAATCAGAGGTAGAGAATCAGAGATGGGGATGCAGAGGTGGGGAATCAGATGTGATGAATTAGAGATGGGGAATCAGAGGCGGGGTATCAGAGGCGGCCAATCAGAGGCGGGGAAACAGAGGCTGGGAATCAGATATGGGGAATCAGAGGTGGGGAATCAGGGGCGGGGAATCAGTGGCAGGGAATCAGAGGCCGGGAATCAAAGGCGGGGAATCAGAGCTGGGGAATCAGAGGCGGGGAATCAGAGTTGGGGAATCAGAGGAGGGGAATCAGATATGGGGAAACAGAGGCCGGGAATCAGAGGCAGGGAAACAGAGGCGGGGAATCAGATATGGGGAATCAGAGGTGGGGAATTAGAGGTTGCGAATCAGAGGCAGGGAATCAGAGGCGGGGAATCAGAGGCGGGGAATCAGAGGCAGGGAATCGGATGTGCGGAATCAGAGATGGGGAATCAGAGTTGGGGATTCAGAGGTGGTGAATCAGAGAAGGGGAATCAGAGGCGGGGAATCAGAGGCAGGGAATCAGACGCAGGGAATCAGAGGCGGGGAATCATAGCTGGCGAATTAGAAGAGGGGAATCAGAGTGGGGGAATCAGAGGTGGGGAATCAGATATGGGGAAACAGAGGCGGGGATTCAGAGGCGGGGAAACAGAGGCGGGTAATCAGATATGGGGATTCAGAGGTGGGGATTCAGAGGTTGGGAATCAGAGGCAGGGAATCAGAGGCGGGGAATCAGAGGCAGGGAATCAGATGCGGGGAATCAGAGGTGGGGAAACAGAGCTGGGGAATCAGAGGCGGGGAATCAGAGTTGGGGAATCAGAGGCGTGGAATTAGATATGGGGAAACAGAGGCGGGGAATCAGAGGCGGGGAAACAGAGGCGGGGAATCAGATATGGGGAATCAGAGGTGGGGATTCAGAGGCAGGGAATCAGATGTGCAGAATCAGAGATGGGGAATCAAAGGCGGGGAATGAGATATGGGGAATCAGAGGCGGGGAATCAGAGGCGGGGATACATAGGCGGGGAATCTGATATGGGGAATCAGAGGTGGCAAATCAAAGGCGGTGAATCAGAGATGGAGAATCAGACGCGGGGAATCAGAGGCAGGGAATAAAACACGGGGAATCAGAGGCGGGGAATCAGAGCTGGGGAATCAGAGGCGGGGAATCAGAGTTGGGGAAGCAGAGGCTGGGAATCAGAGGCGGGGAAACAGAGGCGGGGAATCAGATATGGGGAATCAGAGGTGGGGAATCAGAGGTGGGGAATTAGTGGTTGCGAATCTGAGGCAGGGAATCAGAGGCGGGGAATCAGAGGCGGGGAATCAGAGGCAGGGAATCGGATGTGCGGAATCAGAGATGGGGAATCAGAGGTGGGGAATCAGAGGTGGTGAATCAGAGAAGGGGAATCAGAGGCGGGGAATCAGAGGCAGGGAATCAGATATGGGGAAACAGAGGCGGGGAATCAGAGGCAGGGAAACAGAGGCGGGGAATCAGATATGGGGAATCAGAGGTGGGGAATCAGAGCTGGGGAATCAGAGGCGGGGAATCATAGTTGGGGAATCAGAGGCGGGGTATCAGATATAGGGAAACAGAGGCAGGGAATCAGAGGCGGGGAAACAGAGGCGGGGAATCAGATATGGGGAATCAGAGGTGGGGAATCAGAGGTGGGGAATTAGTGGTTGCGAATCTGAGGCAGGGAATCAGAGGCGGGGAAACAGAGGCGGGGAATCAGAGGCAGGGAAACAGAGGCGGGGAATCAGATATGGGGAATCAGAGGTGGGGAATCAGAGCTGGGGAATCAGAGGCGGGGAATCATAGTTGGGTAATCAGAGGCGGGGAATCAGATATAGGGAAACAGAGGCGGTGAATAAAACACGGGGAATCAGAGGCGGGGAATCAGAGCTGGGGAATCAGAGGCGGGGAATCAGAGTTGGGGAAGCAGAGGCTGGGAATCAGAGGCGGGGAAACAGAGGCGGGGAATCAGAGGCAGGGAAACAGAGGCGTGGAATCAGATATTGGGAATCAGAGGTGGGGAATCAGAGCTGGGGAATCAGAGGCGGGGAATCATAGTTGGGGAATCAGAGGCGGTGAATCAGATATAGGGAAACAGAGGTGGGGAATCAGAGGCGGGGAAACAGAGGCGGGGAATCAGAGGCGGGGAAACAGAGGCGGGGAATCAGATATGGGGAATCAGAGGTGGGGAATCAGAGGTTGGCAATCAGAGGCAGGGAATCAAAGGCGGGGAATCAGAGGCAGGGAATCAGATGTGCGGAATCAGAGATGGGGAATCAGAGGCAGGGAATCAGAGGCAGGGAATCAGATATGGGGAATCAGAGGCGGGGAATCAGAGGCGGGGAAAAAGAGGCGGGGAATCAGAGGCGGGGAAACAGAGGCGGTGAATCAGATATGGGGAATCAGAGGTGGCGAATCAGAGGTAGAGAATCAGAGATGGGTAAGCAGAGGTGGGGAATCAGATGTGATGAATTAGAGATGGGGAATCAGAGGCGGGGTATCAGAGGCGGCCAATCAGAGGCGGGGAAACAGAGGCGGGGAATCAGATATGGGAAATCAGAGGTGGGGAATCAGGGGCGGGGAATCAGTGGCAGGGAATCAGAGGCCGGGAATCAAAGGCGGGGAATCAGAGCTGGGGAATCAGAGGCGGGGAATCAGAGTTGGGGAATCAGAGGCGGGGAATCAGATATAGGGAAACAGAGGCGGGGAATCAGAGGCGGGGAATCAGAGGTGGGGTATCAGAGGCAGGGAATCAGAGAAGGGGAAGCAGAGGTGGGGAATCAGATGTGATGAATTCGAGATGGGGAATCAGAGGCGGGGTATCAGAGGTGCCAATCAGAGGCGGGGAAACAGAGGCGGGGAATCAGATATGGGGAAACAGAGGCGGGGAATCAGAGGCAGGGAAACAGAGGCGGGGAATCAGATATGGGGAATCAGAGGTGGGGAATTAGAGTTTGCGAATCAGAGGCAGGGAATCAGAGGCGGGGAATCAGAGGCGGGGAATCAGAGGCAGGGAATCGGAGGTGCGGAATCAGAGATGGGGTATCAGAGGTGGGGAATCAGAGGTGGTGAATCAGAGATGGGGAATCAGAGGCGGGGAATCAGAGGCAGGGAATCAGACACGGGGAATCAGAGGTGGGGAATCATAGCTGGCGAATCAGAGGAGGGGAATCAGAGGTGGGGAATCAGAGGCGGGGAATCAGATATGGGGAATCAGAGGTGTGGAATCAGAGGCGGGGAAACAGAGGCCGGGAATCAGATATGTTGTATCAGAGGTGGGGAATCAGAGGCGGGAAATCAGAGCTGGGGAATCAGAGGCGGGGAATCCGAGTTGGGGAATCAGAGTCCGGGAATCAGAGATGGGGAATCAGAGGCGGGGAATGAAATATGGGGAATCAGAGGCGGGGAATCAGAGGCGGGGAAACAGAGGCGGTGAATCAGATATGGGAAATCAGAGGTGGGGAATCAGAGGTAGAGAATCAGAGATGGGGAAGCAGAGGTGGGGAATCAGATGTGATTAATTAGAGATGGGGAATCAGAGGCGGGGTATCAGAGGCGGCCAATCAGAGGCGGGGAAACAGAGGCGGGAAATCAGATATGGGGAATCAGAGGTGGGGAATCAGTGTCAGGGATTCAGAGGCCGGGAATCAGATGCGGGGAATCAGAGCTGGGGAATCAGAGGCGGGGAATCAGAGTTGGGGAATCAGAGGAGGGGAATCAGATATGGGGAAACAGAGGCCGGGAATCAGAGGCAGGGAAACAGAGGCGGGGAATCAGATATGGGGAATCAGAGGTGGGGAATTAGTGGTTGCGAATCAGAGGCAATAGATGCAGCGAAAGAGATGGGCGAAACATAGTGGTTGGAACTTTTGTGTTGAAAATTAGTTACACAGAACAGATCAAACAGAGTTGTTGAAATTGAGGGAGGGAAAGAGAGGCACTGAAAGAGTGGAGGGGAAAGAGTGCAGGCAAAATAGAGGCGTAGAGACAGAGGTGGGGAATCAGATGCGGGGAATCAGAGGTGGGGAATCAGAGGCTGGGAATCAGAGGCGGGGAATCAGATGGGGGAATCAGAGGTGGGGAATCAGAGGCAGGGAATCAGAGGCAGTGAATCAGAGGCGGGAAATCAGAGGCGGCGAATCTGAGGCGTGGAATCAGAGGTGGGGAAAGAGATGTGGGGAAACGTAGGCCAGGAAAGTTGCGCGGAAAGGGAGGCGGTGAATCAGAGGCGGGGAATCAGAGGCGGGGAATCAGAGGCGGGGAATCAGAGGCGTGGAATCAGAGGTGGGGAAAGAGATGTGGGGAAACAGGCGGGTAAACAGAAGCGGGTAAACATAGCTGCATCAATAGATGCAGCGAAAGAGATGGGCGAAACATAGTGGTTGGAACATTTGTGTTGAAAATTAGTTACACAGAACAGATCAAACAGAGTTGTTGAAATTGAGGGAGGGAAAGAGAGGCACTGAAAGAGTGGAGGGGAAAGAGTGCAGGCAAAATAGAGGCGTAGAGACAGAGGTGGGGAATCAGAGGCGGGGAATCAGAGGCAGGGAATCGGATGTGCGGAATCAGAGATGGGGAATCAGAGGTGGGGAATCAGAGGTGGTGAATCAGAGAAGGGGAATCAGAGGCGGGGAATCAGAGGCAGGGAATCAGATATGGGGAAACAGAGGCGGGGAATCAGAGGCAGGGAAACAGAGGCGGGGAATCAGATATGGGGAATCAGAGGTGGGGAATCAGAGCTGGGGAATCAGAGGCGGGGAATCATAGTTGGGGAATCAGAGGCGGGGTATCAGATATAGGGAAACAGAGGCAGGGAATCAGAGGCGGGGAAACAGAGGCGGGGAATCAGATATGGGGAATCAGAGGTGGGGAATCAGAGGTGGGGAATTAGTGGTTGCGAATCTGAGGCAGGGAATCAGAGGCGGGGAAACAGAGGCGGGGAATCAGAGGCAGGGAAACAGAGGCGGGGAATCAGATATGGGGAATCAGAGGTGGGGAATCAGAGCTGGGGAATCAGAGGCGGGGAATCATAGTTGGGTAATCAGAGGCGGGGAATCAGATATAGGGAAACAGAGGCGGTGAATAAAACACGGGGAATCAGAGGCGGGGAATCAGAGCTGGGGAATCAGAGGCGGGGAATCAGAGTTGGGGAAGCAGAGGCTGGGAATCAGAGGCGGGGAAACAGAGGCGGGGAATCAGAGGCAGGGAAACAGAGGCGTGGAATCAGATATTGGGAATCAGAGGTGGGGAATCAGAGCTGGGGAATCAGAGGCGGGGAATCATAGTTGGGGAATCAGAGGCGGTGAATCAGATATAGGGAAACAGAGGTGGGGAATCAGAGGCGGGGAAACAGAGGCGGGGAATCAGAGGCGGGGAAACAGAGGCGGGGAATCAGATATGGGGAATCAGAGGTGGGGAATCAGAGGTTGGCAATCAGAGGCAGGGAATCAAAGGCGGGGAATCAGAGGCAGGGAATCAGATGTGCGGAATCAGAGATGGGGAATCAGAGGCAGGGAATCAGAGGCAGGGAATCAGATATGGGGAATCAGAGGCGGGGAATCAGAGGCGGGGAAAAAGAGGCGGGGAATCAGAGGCGGGGAAACAGAGGCGGTGAATCAGATATGGGGAATCAGAGGTGGCGAATCAGAGGTAGAGAATCAGAGATGGGTAAGCAGAGGTGGGGAATCAGATGTGATGAATTAGAGATGGGGAATCAGAGGCGGGGTATCAGAGGCGGCCAATCAGAGGCGGGGAAACAGAGGCGGGGAATCAGATATGGGAAATCAGAGGTGGGGAATCAGGGGCGGGGAATCAGTGGCAGGGAATCAGAGGCCGGGAATCAAAGGCGGGGAATCAGAGCTGGGGAATCAGAGGCGGGGAATCAGAGTTGGGGAATCAGAGGCGGGGAATCAGATATAGGGAAACAGAGGCGGGGAATCAGAGGCGGGGAATCAGAGGTGGGGTATCAGAGGCAGGGAATCAGAGAAGGGGAAGCAGAGGTGGGGAATCAGATGTGATGAATTCGAGATGGGGAATCAGAGGCGGGGTATCAGAGGTGCCAATCAGAGGCGGGGAAACAGAGGCGGGGAATCAGATATGGGGAAACAGAGGCGGGGAATCAGAGGCAGGGAAACAGAGGCGGGGAATCAGATATGGGGAATCAGAGGTGGGGAATTAGAGTTTGCGAATCAGAGGCAGGGAATCAGAGGCGGGGAATCAGAGGCGGGGAATCAGAGGCAGGGAATCGGAGGTGCGGAATCAGAGATGGGGTATCAGAGGTGGGGAATCAGAGGTGGTGAATCAGAGATGGGGAATCAGAGGCGGGGAATCAGAGGCAGGGAATCAGACACGGGGAATCAGAGGTGGGGAATCATAGCTGGCGAATCAGAGGAGGGGAATCAGAGGTGGGGAATCAGAGGCGGGGAATCAGATATGGGGAATCAGAGGTGTGGAATCAGAGGCGGGGAAACAGAGGCCGGGAATCAGATATGTTGTATCAGAGGTGGGGAATCAGAGGCGGGAAATCAGAGCTGGGGAATCAGAGGCGGGGAATCCGAGTTGGGGAATCAGAGTCCGGGAATCAGAGATGGGGAATCAGAGGCGGGGAATGAAATATGGGGAATCAGAGGCGGGGAATCAGAGGCGGGGAAACAGAGGCGGTGAATCAGATATGGGAAATCAGAGGTGGGGAATCAGAGGTAGAGAATCAGAGATGGGGAAGCAGAGGTGGGGAATCAGATGTGATTAATTAGAGATGGGGAATCAGAGGCGGGGTATCAGAGGCGGCCAATCAGAGGCGGGGAAACAGAGGCGGGAAATCAGATATGGGGAATCAGAGGTGGGGAATCAGTGTCAGGGATTCAGAGGCCGGGAATCAGATGCGGGGAATCAGAGCTGGGGAATCAGAGGCGGGGAATCAGAGTTGGGGAATCAGAGGAGGGGAATCAGATATGGGGAAACAGAGGCCGGGAATCAGAGGCAGGGAAACAGAGGCGGGGAATCAGATATGGGGAATCAGAGGTGGGGAATTAGTGGTTGCGAATCAGAGGCAATAGATGCAGCGAAAGAGATGGGCGAAACATAGTGGTTGGAACTTTTGTGTTGAAAATTAGTTACACAGAACAGATCAAACAGAGTTGTTGAAATTGAGGGAGGGAAAGAGAGGCACTGAAAGAGTGGAGGGGAAAGAGTGCAGGCAAAATAGAGGCGTAGAGACAGAGGTGGGGAATCAGATGCGGGGAATCAGAGGTGGGGAATCAGAGGCTGGGAATCAGAGGCGGGGAATCAGATGGGGGAATCAGAGGTGGGGAATCAGAGGCAGGGAATCAGAGGCAGTGAATCAGAGGCGGGAAATCAGAGGCGGCGAATCTGAGGCGTGGAATCAGAGGTGGGGAAAGAGATGTGGGGAAACGTAGGCCAGGAAAGTTGCGCGGAAAGGGAGGCGGTGAATCAGAGGCGGGGAATCAGAGGCGGGGAATCAGAGGCGGGGAATCAGAGGCGTGGAATCAGAGGTGGGGAAAGAGATGTGGGGAAACAGGCGGGTAAACAGAAGCGGGTAAACATAGCTGCATCAATAGATGCAGCGAAAGAGATGGGCGAAACATAGTGGTTGGAACATTTGTGTTGAAAATTAGTTACACAGAACAGATCAAACAGAGTTGTTGAAATTGAGGGAGGGAAAGAGAGGCACTGAAAGAGTGGAGGGGAAAGAGTGCAGGCAAAATAGAGGCGTAGAGACAGAGGTGGGGAATCAGATGCGGGGAATCAGAGGCGGGGAATCAGAGGCAGGGAATCAGATGAAGGGAATCTAATGCAGGGAAACTGAGGCAGGGAATCTGAGGCAGGGAATCGAAGGCAGGGAATCTGAGGCACTGAATCAGTAAAAAGTTATCAGAGGCAGGTTATCAGAGGCGGAGAATCATAGGTGGGGAATCAGAAGTGGGGAATCAGAGGTGGGGAATCAGAGGCGTGGAATCAGAGGCGGGGAATCAGATGTGGGGAATCAGAAGTGGGGAATCAGAGGTGGGGAATCAGAGGCGGGGAAACAGAGGCGTGGAATCAGATATTGGGAATCAGAGGTGGGGAATCAGAGCTGGGGAATCAGAGGCGGGGAATCATAGTTGGGGAATCAGAGGCGGTGAATCAGATATAGGGAAACAGAGGTGGGGAATCAGAGGCGGGGAAACAGAGGCGGGGAATCAGATATGGGGAATCAGAGGTGGGGAATCAGAGGTTGGCAATCAGAGGCAGGGAATCAAAGGCGGGGAATCAGAGGCAGGGAATCAGATGTGCGGAATCAGAGATGGGGAATCAGAGGCAGGGAATCAGATATGGGGAATCAGAGGCGGGGAATCAGAGGCGGGGAAAAAGAGGCGGGGAATCAGAGGCGGGGAAACAGAGGCGGTGAATCAGATATGGGGAATCAGAGGTGGCGAATCAGAGGTAGAGAATCAGAGATGGGTAAGCAGAGGTGGGGAATCAGATGTGATGAATTAGAGATGGGGAATCAGAGGCGGGGTATCAGAGGCGGCCAATCAGAGGCGGGGAAACAGAGGCGGGGTATCAGATATGGGGAATCAGAGGTGGGGAATCAGGGGCGGGGAATCAGTGGCAGGGAATCAGAGGCCGGGAATCAAAGGCGGGGAATCAGAGCTGGGGAATCAGAGGCGGGAAATCAGAGTTGGGGAATCAGAGGCGGGGAATCAGGTATAGGGAAACAGAGGCGGGGAATCAGAGGCGGGGAATCAGAGGTGGGGTATCAGAGGCAGGGAATCAGAGAAGGGGAAGCAGAGGTGGGGAATCAGATGTGATGAATTCGAGATGGGGAATCAGAGGCGGGGTATCAGAGGTGCCAATCAGAGGCGGGGAAACAGAGGCGGGGAATCAGATATGGGGAAACAGAGGCGGGGAATCAGAGGCAGGGAAACAGAGGCGGGGAATCAGATATGGGGAATCAGAGGTGGGGAATTAGAGTTTGCGAATCAGAGGCAGGGAATCAGAGGCGGGGAATCAGAGGCGGGGAATCAGAGGCAGGGAATCGGAGGTGCGGAATCAGAGATGGGGAATCAGAGGTGGGGAATCAGAGGTGGTGAATCAGAGATGGGGAATCAGAGGCGGGGAATCAGAGGCAGGGAATCAGACACGGGGAATCAGAGGCGGGGAATCATAGCTGGCGAATCAGAGGAGGGGAATCAGAGGTGGGGAATCAGAGGCGGGGAATCAGATATGGGGAATCAGAGGTGTGGAATCAGAGGCGGGGAAACAGAGGCCGGGAATCAGATATGTTGTATCAGAGGTGGGGAATCAGAGGCGGGAAATCAGAGCTGGGGAATCAGAGGCGGGGAATCCGAGTTGGGGAATCAGAGTCCGGGAATCAGAGATGGGGAATCAGAGGCGGGGAATGAAATATGGGGAATCAGAGGCGGGGAATCAGAGGCGGGGAAACAGAGGCGGTGAATCAGATATGGGAAATCAGAGGTGGGGAATCAGAGGTAGAGAATCAGAGATGGGGAAGCAGAGGTGGGGAATCAGATGTGATTAATTAGAGATGGGGAATCAGAGGCGGGGTATCAGAGGCGGCCAATCAGAGGCGGGGAAACAGAGGCGGGGAATCAGATATGGGGAATCAGAGGTGGGGAATCAGTGTCAGGGATTCAGAGGCCGGGAATCAGATGCGGGGAATCAGAGCTGGGGAATCAGAGGCGGGGAATCAGAGTTGGGGAATCAGAGGAGGGGAATCAGATATGGGGAAACAGAGGCCGGGAATCAGAGGCAGGGAAACAGAGGCGGGGAATCAGATATGGGGAATCAGAGGTGGGGAATTAGTGGTTGCGAATCAGAGGCAATAGATGCAGCGAAAGAGATGGGCGAAACATAGTGGTTGGAACTTTTGTGTTGAAAATTAGTTACACAGAACAGATCAAACAGAGTTGTTGAAATTGAGGGAGGGAAAGAGAGGCACTGAAAGAGTGGAGGGGAAAGAGTGCAGGCAAAATAGAGGCGTAGAGACAGAGGTGGGGAATCAGATGCGGGGAATCAGAGGTGGGGAATCAGAGGCTGGGAATCAGAGGCGGGGAATCAGAGGGGGGAATCAGAGGTGGGGAATCAGAGGCAGGGAATCAGAGGCAGGGAATCAGAGGCGGGAAATCAGAGGCGGCGAATCTGAGGCGTGGAATCAGAGGTGGGGAAAGAGATGTGGGGAAACGTAGGCCAGGAAAGTTGCGCGGAAAGGGAGGCGGTGAATCAGAGGCGGGGAATCAGAGGCGGGGAATCAGAGGCGGGGAATCAGAGGCGTGGAATCAGAGGTGGGGAAAGAGATGTGGGGAAACAGGCGGGTAAACAGAAGCGGGTAAACATAGCTGCATCAATAGATGCAGCGAAAGAGATGGGCGAAACATAGTGGTTGGAACATTTGTGTTGAAAATTAGTTACACAGAACAGATCAAACAGAGTTGTTGAAATTGAGGGAGGGAAAGAGAGGCACTGAAAGAGTGGAGGGGAAAGAGTGCAGGCAAAATAGAGGCGTAGAGACAGAGGTGGGGAATCAGATGCGGGGAATCAGAGGCGGGGAATCAGAGGCAGGGAATCAGATGAAGGGAATCTAATGCAGGGAAACTGAGGCAGGGAATCTGAGGAAGGGAATCGGAGGCAGGGAATCTGAGGCACTGAATCAGTAAAAAGTTATCAGAGGCAGGTTATCAGAGGCGGAGAATCAGAGGTGGGGAATCAGAAGTGGGGAATCAGAGGTGGGGAATCAGAGGCGTGGAATCAGAGGCGGGGAATCAGAGGTGGGGAATCAGAAGTGGGGAATCAGAGGTGGGGAATCAGAGGCGGGGAATCAGAGGCGTGGAATCAGAGGCGGGCAATCAGAAGTGGGGAATCAGAGGCGGGGAATCAGAGGCGGGGTATCAGAGGCGGTGAATCAGATGCGGGGAATCAGAGGCGGGGAATCAGAGGCGGGGAATCAGAAGTGGGGAATCAGAGGTGGGGAATCAGAGGCGGGGAATCAGAGGCGGGCAATCAGATGCAGGGAATCAGAGGCAGGGAATCTGAGGCAGGGAATCTGTGGTGGGGAATCAGAGGCGGGAAAACAGGCGGTTAAACAGAGGCGGGTAAACATAGGCGGGGATTCAGAGGCCTGGAATCAGAGGCGGGAAATAAGAGGCGGGGAAAGATATGTGGGGAAAAGTAGGCCAGGAAAGTTGAGCGGAAAGGGAGGCATTGAATCAGAGGTGGGGAATCAGAGGCGGGGAATCAGAGGCGGGGAATCAGAGGCGGGGAATCAGAGGCAGGGAATCAGAAGCGGGGAATCAGAGGTTGGGAATCAGAGGCGGGGAATCAGAGGCGGAGAATCAGAGGCGGGCAATCAGATGCAGGGAATCAGAGGCAGGGAATCAGAGGCAGGGAATCAGAGGCAGGGAATCTGAGGCAGGGAATCTGAGGTGGGGAATCAGAGGCGGGGAAACAGGTGGGTAAACAGAGGCGGGTAAACATAGGCGGGGTATCAGAGGCGCGGAATCAGAGGTGGGGAATCAGAGGCAGGGAATCAGAGGCGGGGAATCAGAGATAGGGAATCAGAGGTGGGGAATCAGAGGCGGGGAAACAGAGGCGGGGAGTCAGAGGCGGGAAATCAGAGGCGGCGAATCTGAGGCGTGGAATCAGAGGTGGGGAAAGAGATGTGGGGAAACGTAGGCCAGGAAAGTTGCGCGGAAAGGGAGGCGGTGAATCAGAGGCGGGGATTCAGAGGCGGGGAATCAGAGGCGGGGAATCAGAGTCGTGGAATCAGAGGTGGGGAAAGAGATGTGGGGAAACAGGCGGGTAAACAGAAGCGGGTAAACATAGCTGCATCAATAGATGCAGCGAAAGAGATGGGCGAAACATAGTGGTTGGAACATTTGTGTTGAAAATTAGTTACACAGAACAGATCAAACAGAGTTGTTGAAATTGAGGGAGGGAAAGAGAGGCACTGAAAGAGTGGAGGGGAAAGAGTGCAGGCAAAATAGAGGCGTAGAGACAGAGGTGGGGAATCAGATGCGGGGAATCAGAGGCGGGGAATCAGAGGCAGGGAATCAGATGAAGGGAATCTAATGCAGGGAAACTGAGGCAGGGAATCTGAGGCAGGGAATCGGAGGCAGGGAATCTGAGGCACTGAATCAGTAAAAAGTTATCAGAGGCAGGTTATCAGAGGCGGAGAATCAGAGGTGGGGAATCAGAAGTGGGGAATCAGAGGTGGGGAATCAGAGGCGTGGAATCAGAGGCGGGGAATCAGAGGTGGGGAATCAGAAGTGGGGAATCAGAGGTGGGGAATCAGAGGCGGGGAATCAGAGGCGTGGAATCAGAGGCGGGCAATCAGAAGTGGGGAATCAGAGGCGGGGAATCAGAGGCGGGGTATCAGAGGCGGTGAATCAGATGCGGGGAATCAGAGGCGGGGAATCAGAGGCGGGGAATCAGAAGTGGGGAATCAGAGGTGGGGAATCAGAGGCGGGGAATCAGAGGCGGGCAATCAGATGCAGGGAATCAGAGGCAGGGAATCTGAGGCAGGGAATCTGTGGTGGGGAATCAGAGGCGGGAAAACAGGCGGTTAAACAGAGGCGGGTAAACATAGGCGGGGATTCAGAGGCGTGGAATCAGAGGCGGGAAATAAGAGGCGGGGAAAGATATGTGGGGAAAAGTAGGCCAGGAAAGTTGAGCGGAAAGGGAGGCATTGAATCAGAGGTGGGGAATCAGAGGCGGGGAATCAGAGGCGGGGAATCAGAGGCGGGGAATCAGAGGCAGGGAATCAGAAGCGGGGAATCAGAGGTTGGGAATCAGAGGCGGGGAATCAGAGGCGGAGAATCAGAGGCGGGCAATCAGATGCAGGGAATCAGAGGCAGGGAATCAGAGGCAGGGAATCAGAGGCAGGGAATCTGAGGCAGGGAATCTGAGGTGGGGAATCAGAGGCGGGGAAACAGGTGGGTAAACAGAGGCGGGTAAACATAGGCGGGGAATCAGAGGCGCGGAATCAGAGGTGGGGAATCAGAGGCAGGGAATCAGAGGCGGGGAATCAGAGATAGGGAATCAGAGTTGGGGAATCAGAGGTGGGGAAACCGAGGCGGGGAGTCAGATATGGGGAATCAGAGGCGGGGAATCAGAGGCGGGGATACAGAGGCGTTGAATCAGATATGGGGAATCAGAGGTGGCGAATCAGAGGTAGAGAATCAGAGATGGGGATGCAGAGGTGGGGAATCAGATGTGATGAATTAGAGATGGGGAATCAGAGGCGGGGTATCAGAGGCGGCCAATCAGAGGCGGGGAAACAGAGGCTGGGAATCAGATATGGGGAATCAGAGGTGGGGAATCAGGGGCGGGGAATCAGTGGCAGGGAATCAGAGGCCGGGAATCAAAGGCGGGGAATCAGAGCTGGGGAATCAGAGGCGGGGAATCAGAGTTGGGGAATCAGAGGAGGGGAATCAGATATGGGGAAACAGAGGCCGGGAATCAGAGGCAGGGAAACAGAGGCGGGGAATCAGATATGGGGAATCAGAGGTGGGGAATTAGAGGTTGCGAATCAGAGGCAGGGAATCAGAGGCGGGGAATCAGAGGCGGGGAATCAGAGGCAGGGAATCGGATGTGCGGAATCAGAGATGGGGAATCAGAGTTGGGGATTCAGAGGTGGTGAATCAGAGAAGGGGAATAAGAGGCGGGGAATCAGAGGCAGGGAATCAGACGCAGGGAATCAGAGGCGGGGAATCATAGCTGGCGAATTAGAAGAGGGGAATCAGTGTTGGGGAATCAGAGGTGGGGAATCAGATATGGGGATTCAGAGGTGGGGATTCAGAGGTTGGGAATCAGAGGCAGGGAATCAGAGGCAGGGAATCAGAGGCAGGGAATCAGATGCGGGGAATCAGAGGTGGGGAAACAGAGCTGGGGAATCAGAGGCGGGGAATCAGAGTTGGGGAATCAGAGGCGTGGAATTAGATATGGGGAAACAGAGGCGGGGAATCAGAGGCGGGGAAACAGAGGCGGGGAATCAGATATGGGGAATCAGAGGTGGGGATTCAGAGGCAGGGAATCAGATGTGCAGAATCAGAGATGGGGAATCAAAGGCGGGGAATGAGATATGGGGAATCAGAGGTGGGGAATCAGAGGCGGGGATACAGAGGCGGGGAATCTGATATGGGGAATCAGAGGTGGCAAATCAAAGGCGGTGAATCAGAGATGGAGAATCAGACGCGGGGAATCAGAGGCAGGGAATAAAACACGGGGAATCAGAGGCGGGGAATCAGAGCTGGGGAATCAGAGGCGGGGAATCAGAGTTGGGGAAGCAGAGGCTGGGAATCAGAGGCGGGGAGACAGAGGCGGGGAATCAGATATGGGGAATCAGAGGTGGGGAATCAGAGGTGGGGAATTAGTGGTTGCAAATCTGAGGCAGGGAATCAGAGGCGGGGAATCAGAGGCGGGGAATCAGAGGCAGGGAATCGGATGTGCGGAATCAGAGATGGGGAATCAGAGGTGGGGAATCAGAGGTGGTGAATCAGAGAAGGGGAATCAGAGGCGGGGAATCAGAGGCAGGGAATCAGATATGGGGAAACAGAGGCGGGGAATCAGAGGCAGGGAAACAGAGGCGGGGAATCAGATATGGGGAATCAGAGGTGGGGAATCAGAGCTGGGGAATCAGAGGCGGGGAATCATAGTTGGGGAATCAGAGGCGGGGTATCAGATATAGGGAAACAGAGGCAGGGAATCAGAGGCGGGGAAACAGAGGCGGGGAATCAGATATGGGGAATCAGAGGTGGGGAATCAGAGGTGGGGAATTAGTGGTTGCGAATCTGAGGCAGGGAATCAGAGGCGGGGAATCAGAGGCGGGGAAACAGAGGCGGGGAATCAGAGGCAGGGAAACAGAGGTGGGGAATCAGATATGGGGAATCAGAGGTGGGGAATCAGAGCTGGGGAATCAGAGGCGGGGAATCATAGTTGGGTAATCAGAGGCGGGGAATCAGATATAGGGAAACAGAGGCGGTGAATAAAACACGGGGAATCAGAGGCGGGGAATCAGAGCTGGGGAATCAGAGGCGGGGAATCAGAGTTGGGGAAGCAGAGGCTGGGAATCAGAGGCGGGGAAACAGAGGCGGGGAATCAGAGGCAGGGAAACAGAGGCGTGGAATCAGATATTGGGAATCAGAGGTGGGGAATCAGAGCTGGGGAATCAGAGGCGGGGAATCATAGTTGGGGAATCAGAGGCGGTTAATCAGATATAGGGAAACAGAGGTGGGGAATCAGAGGCGGGGAAACAGAGGCGGGGAATCAGAGGCGGTGAAACAGAGGCGGGGAATCAGATATGGGGAATCAGAGGTGGGGAATCAGAGGTTGGCAATCAGAGGCAGGGAATCAAAGGCGGGGAATCAGAGGCAGGGAATCAGATGTGCGGAATCAGAGATGGGGAATCAGAGGCAGGGAATCAGAGGCAGGGAATCAGATATGGGGAATCAGAGGCGGGGAATCAGAGGCGGGGAAAAAGAGGCGGGGAATCAGAGGCGGGGAAACAGAGGCGGTGAATCAGATATGGGGAATCAGAGGTGGCGAATCAGAGGTAGAGAATCAGAGATGGGTAAGCAGAGGTGGGGAATCAGATGTGATGAATTAGAGATGGGGAATCAGAGGCGGGGTATCAGAGGCGGCCAATCAGAGGCGGGGAAACAGAGGCGGGGAATCAGATATGGGGAATCAGAGGTGGGGAATCAGGGGCAGGGAATCAGTAGCAGGGAATCAGAGGCCGGGAATCAAAGGCAGGGAATCAGAGCTGGGGAATCAGAGGCGGGGAATCAGAGTTGGGGAATCAGAGGCGGGGAATCAGATATAGGGAAACAGAGGCGGTGAATAAAACACGGGGAATCAGAGGCGGGGAATCAGAGCTGGGGAATCAGAGGCGGGGAATCAGAGTTGGGGAAGCAGAGGCTGGGAATCAGAGGCGGGGAAACAGAGGCGGGGAATCAGAGGCAGGGAAACAGAGGCGTGGAATCAGATATTGGGAATCAGAGGTGGGGAATCAGAGCTGGGGAATCAGAGGCGGGGAATCATAGTTGGGGAATCAGAGGCGGTGAATCAGATATAGGGAAACAGAGGTGGGGAATCAGAGGCGGGGAAACAGAGGCGGGGAATCAGATATGGGGAATCAGAGGTGGGGAATCAGAGGTTGGCAATCAGAGGCAGGGAATCAGAGAAGGGGAAGCAGAGGTGGGGAATCAGATGTGATGAATTCGAGATGGGGAATCAGAGGCGGGGTATCAGAGGTGCCAATCAGAGGCGGGGAAACAGAGGCGGGGAATCAGATATGGGGAAACAGAGGCGGGGAATCAGAGGCAGGGAAACAGAGGCGGGGAATCAGATATGGGGAATCAGAGGTGGGGAATTAGAGTTTGCGAATCAGAGGCAGGGAATCAGAGGCGGGGAATCAGAGGCGGGGAATCAGAGGCAGGGAATCGGAGGTGCGGAATCAGAGATGGGGAATCAGAGGTGGGGAATCAGAGGTGGTGAATCAGAGATGGGGAATCAGAGGCGGGGAATCAGAGGCAGGGAATCAGACACGGGGAATCAGAGGCGGGGAATCATAGCTGGCGAATCAGAGGAGGGGAATCAGAGGTGGGGAATCAGAGGCGGGGAATCAGATATGGGGAATCAGAGGTGTGGAATCAGAGGCGGGGAAACAGAGGCCGGGAATCAGATATGTTGTATCAGAGGTGGGGAATCAGAGGCGGGAAATCAGAGCTGGGGAATCAGAGGCGGGGAATCCGAGTTGGGGAATCAGAGTCCGGGAATCAGAGATGGGGAATCAGAGGCGGGGAATGAAATATGGGGAATCAGAGGCGGGGAATCAGAGGCGGGGATACAGAGGCGTTGAATCAGATATGGGGAATCAGAGGTGGCGAATCAGAGGTAGAGAATCAGAGATGGGGATGCAGAGGTGGGGAATCAGATGTGATGAATTAGAGATGGGGAATCAGAGGCGGGGTATCAGAGGCGGCCAATCAGAGGCGGGGAAACAGAGGCTGGGAATCAGATATGGGGAATCAGAGGTGGGGAATCAGGGGCGGGGAATCAGTGGCAGGGAATCAGAGGCCGGGAATCAAAGGCGGGGAATCAGAGCTGGGGAATCAGAGGCGGGGAATCAGAGTTGGGGAATCAGAGGAGGGGAATCAGATATGGGGAAACAGAGGCCGGGAATCAGAGGCAGGGAAACAGAGGCGGGGAATCAGATGTGGGGAATCAGAGGTGGGGAATTAGAGGTTGCGAATCAGAGGCAGGGAATCAGAGGCGGGGAATCAGAGGCGGGGAATCAGAGGCAGGGAATCGGATGTGCGGAATCAGAGATGGGGAATCAGAGTTGGGGATTCAGAGGTGGTGAATCAGAGAAGGGGAATCAGAGGCGGGGAATCAGAGGCAGGGAATCAGACGCAGGGAATCAGAGGCGGGGAATCATAGCTGGCGAATTAGAAGAGGGGAATCAGAGTTGGGGAATCAGAGGTGGGGAATCAGATATGGGGAAACAGAGGCGGGGATTCAGAGGCGGGGAAACAGAGGCGGGGAATCAGATATGGGGATTCAGAGGTGGGGATTCAGAGGTTGGGAATCAGAGGCAGGGAATCAGAGGCGGGGAATCAGAGGCAGGGAATCAGATGCGGGGAATCAGAGGCGGGGAAACAGAGCTGGGGAATCAGAGGCGGGGAATCAGAGTTGGGGAATCAGAGGCGTGGAATTAGATATGGGGAAACAGAGGCGGGGAATCAGAGGCGGGGAAACAGAGGCGGGGAATCAGATATGGGGAATCAGAGGTGGGGATTCAGAGGCAGGGAATCAGATGTGCAGAATCAGAGATGGGGAATCAAAGGCGGGGAATGAGATATGGGGAATCAGAGGCGGGGAATCAGAGGCGGGGATACAGAGGCGGGGAATCTGATATGGGGAATCAGAGGTGGCAAATCAAAGGCGGTGAATCAGAGATAGAGAATCAGACGCGGGGAATCAGAGGCAGGGAATAAAACACGGGGAATCAGAGGCGGGGAATCAGAGCTGGGGAATCAGAGGCGGGGAATCAGAGTTGGGGAAGCAGAGGCTGGGAATCAGAGGCGGGGAAACAGAGGCGGGGAATCAGAAATGGGGAATCAGAGGTGGGGAATCAGAGGTGGGGAACTAGTGGTTGCGAATCTGAGGCAGGGAATCAGAGTCGGGGAATCAGAGGCGGGGAATCAGAGGCAGGGAATCGGATGTGCGGAATCAGAGATGGGGAATCAGAGGTGGGGAATCAGAGGTGGTGAATCAGAGAAGGGGAATCAGAGGTGGGGAATCAGAGGCAGGGAATCAGATATGGGGAAACAGAGGCGGGGAATCAGAGGCAGGGAAACAGAGGCGGGGAATCAGATATGGGGAATCAGAGGTGGGGAATCAGAGCTGGGGAATCAGAGGCGGGGAATCATAGTTGGGGAATCAGAGGCGGGGTATCAGATATAGGGAAACAGAGGCAGGGAATCAGAGGCGGGGAAACAGAGGCGGGGAATCAGATATGGGGAATCAGAGGTGGGGAATCAGAGGTGGGGAATTAGTGGTTGCGAATCTGAGGCAGGGAATCAGAGGCGGGGAATCAGAGGCGGGGAAACAGAGGCGGGGAATCAGAGGCAGGGAAACAGAGGCGGGGAATCAGATATGGGGAATCAGAGGTGGGGAATCAGAGCTGGGGAATCAGAGGCGGGGAATCATAGTTGGGTAATCAGAGGCGGGGAATCAGATATAGGGAAACAGAGGCGGGGAATAAAACACGGGGAATCAGAGGCGGGGAATCAGAGCTGGGGAATCAGAGGCGGGGAATCAGAGTTGGGGAAGCAGAGGCTGGGAATCAGAGGCGGGGAAACAGAGGCGGGGAATCAGAGGCAGGGAAACAGAGGCGTGGAATCAGATATTGGGAATCAGAGGTGGGGAATCAGAGGTTGGCAATCAGAGGCAGGGAATCAAAGGCGGGGAATCAGAGGCAGGGAATCAGATGTGCGGAATCAGAGATGGGGAATCAGAGGCAGGGAATCAGATATGGGGAATCAGAGGCGGGGAATCAGAGGCGGGGAAAAAGAGGCGGGGAATCAGAGGCGGGGAATCATAGTTGGGGAATCAGAGGCGGTGAATCAGATATAGGGAAACAGAGGTGGGGAATCAGAGGCGGGGAAACAGAGGCGGGGAATCAGATATGGGGAATCAGAGGTGGGGAATCAGAGGTTGGCAATCAGAGGCAGGGAATCAAAGGCGGGGAATCAGAGGCAGGGAATCAGATGTGCGGAATCAGAGATGGGGAATCAGAGGCAGGGAATCAGATATGGGGAATCAGAGGCGGGGAATCAGAGGCGGGGAAAAAGAGGCGGGGAATCAGAGGCGGGGAAACAGAGGCGGTGAATCAGATATGGGGAATCAGAGGTGGCGAATCAGAGGTAGAGAATCAGAGATGGGTAAGCAGAGGTGGGGAATCAGATGTGATGAATTAGAGATGGGGAATCAGAGGCGGGGTATCAGAGGCGGCCAATCAGAGGCGGGGAAACAGAGGCGGGGAATCAGATATGGGGAATCAGAGGTGGGGAATCAGGGGCGGGGAATCAGTGGCAGGGAATCAGAGGCCGGGAATCAAA
The DNA here is from genome assembly GCF_036971445.1 of Narcine bancroftii. Taxonomy (NCBI): domain Eukaryota; kingdom Metazoa; phylum Chordata; class Chondrichthyes; order Torpediniformes; family Narcinidae; genus Narcine; species Narcine bancroftii. The sequence goes on along the minus strand of NC_091474.1, from coordinate 104,136,995 downwards.
GGCGGGGAATCAGAGCTGGGGAATCAGAGGCGGGGAATCAGAGTTGGGGAATCAGAGGCGGGGAATCAGATATAGGGAAACAGAGGCGGGGAATCAGAGGCGGGGAATCAGAGGTGGGGTATCAGAGGCAGGGAATCAGAGAAGGGGAAGCAGAGGTGGGGAATCAGATGTGATGAATTCGAGATGGGGAATCAGAGGCGGGGTATCAGAGGTGCCAATCAGAGGCGGGGAAACAGAGGCGGGGAATCAGATATGGGGAAACAGAGGCGGGGAATCAGAGGCAGGGAAACAGAGGCGGGGAATCAGATATGGGGAATCAGAGGTGGGGAATTAGAGTTTGCGAATCAGAGGCAGGGAATCAGAGGCGGGGAATCAGAGGCGGGGAATCAGAGGCAGGGAATCGGAGGTGCGGAATCAGAGATGGGGAATCAGAGGTGGGGAATCAGAGGTGGTGAATCAGAGATGGGGAATCAGAGGCGGGGAATCAGAGGCAGGGAATCAGACACGGGGAATCAGAGGCGGGGAATCATAGCTGGCGAATCAGAGGAGGGGAATCAGAGGTGGGGAATCAGAGGCGGGGAATCAGATATGGGGAATCAGAGGTGTGGAATCAGAGGCGGGGAAACAGAGGCCGGGAATCAGATATGTTGTATCAGAGGTGGGGAATCAGAGGCGGGAAATCAGAGCTGGGGAATCAGAGGCGGGGAATCCGAGTTGGGGAATCAGAGTCCGGGAATCAGAGATGGGGAATCAGAGGCGGGGAATGAAATATGGGGAATCAGAGGCGGGGAATCAGAGGCGGGGAAACAGAGGCGGTGAATCAGATATGGGAAATCAGAGGTGGGGAATCAGAGGTAGAGAATCAGAGATGGGGAAGCAGAGGTGGGGAATCAGATGTGATTAATTAGAGATGGGGAATCAGAGGCGGGGTATCAGAGGCGGCCAATCAGAGGCGGGGAAACAGAGGCGGGGAATCAGATATGGGGAATCAGAGGTGGGGAATCAGTGTCAGGGATTCAGAGGCCGGGAATCAGATGCGGGGAATCAGAGCTGGGGAATCAGAGGCGGGGAATCAGAGTTGGGGAATCAGAGGAGGGGAATCAGATATGGGGAAACAGAGGCCGGGAATCAGAGGCAGGGAAACAGAGGCGGGGAATCAGATATGGGGAATCAGAGGTGGGGAATTAGTGGTTGCGAATCAGAGGCAATAGATGCAGCGAAAGAGATGGGCGAAACATAGTGGTTGGAACTTTTGTGTTGAAAATTAGTTACACAGAACAGATCAAACAGAGTTGTTGAAATTGAGGGAGGGAAAGAGAGGCACTGAAAGAGTGGAGGGGAAAGAGTGCAGGCAAAATAGAGGCGTAGAGACAGAGGTGGGGAATCAGATGCGGGGAATCAGAGGTGGGGAATCAGAGGCTGGGAATCAGAGGCGGGGAATCAGAGGGGGGAATCAGAGGTGGGGAATCAGAGGCAGGGAATCAGAGGCAGGGAATCAGAGGCGGGAAATCAGAGGCGGCGAATCTGAGGCGTGGAATCAGAGGTGGGGAAAGAGATGTGGGGAAACGTAGGCCAGGAAAGTTGCGCGGAAAGGGAGGCGGTGAATCAGAGGCGGGGAATCAGAGGCGGGGAATCAAAGGCGGGGAATCAGAGGCGTGGAATCAGAGGTGGGGAAAGAGATGTGGGGAAACAGGCGGGTAAACAGAAGCGGGTAAACATAGCTGCATCAATAGATGCAGCGAAAGAGATGGGCGAAACATAGTGGTTGGAACATTTGTGTTGAAAATTAGTTACACAGAACAGATCAAACAGAGTTGTTGAAATTGAGGGAGGGAAAGAGAGGCACTGAAAGAGTGGAGGGGAAAGAGTGCAGGCAAAATAGAGGCGTAGAGACAGAGGTGGGGAATCAGATGCGGGGAATCAGAGGCGGGGAATCAGAGGCAGGGAATCAGATGAAGGGAATCTAATGCAGGGAAACTGAGGCAGGGAATCTGAGGCAGGGAATCGGAGGCAGGGAATCTGAGGCACTGAATCAGTAAAAAGTTATCAGAGGCAGGTTATCAGAGGCGGAGAATCAGAGGTGGGGAATCAGAAGTGGGGAATCAGAGGTGGGGAATCAGAGGCGTGGAATCAGAGGCGGGGAATCAGAGGTGGGGAATCAGAAGTGGGGAATCAGAGGTGGGGAATCAGAGGCGGGGAATCAGAGGCGTGGAATCAGAGGCGGGCAATCAGAAGTGGGGAATCAGAGGCGGGGAATCAGAGGCGGGGTATCAGAGGCGGTGAATCAGATGCGGGGAATCAGAGGCGGGGAATCAGAGGCGGGGAATCAGAAGTGGGGAATCAGAGGTGGGGAATCAGAGGCGGGGAATCAGAGGCGGGCAATCAGATGCAGGGAATCAGAGGCAGGGAATCAGAGGCAGGGAACCAGACGCAGGGAATCAAATGAAGGGAATCTGATGCAGGGAATCTGAGGCAGGGAATCTGAGGCAGGGAATCAGAGGCGTGGAATCAGAGGCGGGCAATCAGAAGTGGGGAATCAGAGGCGGGGAATCAGAGGCGGGCAATCAGAGGCAGGGAATCAGAAGCGGGGAATCAGAGGTTGGGAATCAGAAGCGGGGAATCAGAGGCGGAGAATCAGAGGCGGGCAATCAGATGCAGGGAATCAGAGGCAGGGAATCAGAGGCAGGGAATCAGAGGCAGGGAATCTGAGGCAGGGAATCTGAGGTGGGGAATCAGAGGCGGGGAAACAGGTGGGTAAACAGAGGCGGGTAAACATAGACGGGGAATCAGAGGCGCGGAATCAGAGGTGGGGAATCAGAGGCAGGGAATCAGAGGCGGGGAATCAGAGATAGGGAATCAGAGGTGGGGAATCAGAGGTGGGGAAACAGAGGCGGGGAGTCAGATATGGGGAATCAGAGGCGGGGAATCAGAGGCGGGGATACAGAGGCGTTGAATCAGATATGGGGAATCAGAGGTGGCGAATCAGAGGTAGAGAATCAGAGATGGGGATGCAGAGGTGGGGAATCAGATGTGATGAATTAGAGATGGGGATTCAGAGGCGGGGTATCAGAGGCGGCCAATCAGAGGCGGGGACACAGAGGCTGGGAATCAGATATGGGGAATCAGAGGTGGGGAATCAGGGGCGGGGAATCAGTGGCAGGGAATCAGAGGCCGGGAATCAAAGGCGGGGAATCAGAGCTGGGGAATCAGAGGCGGGGAATCAGAGTTGGGGAATCAGAGGAGGGGAATCAGATATGGGGAAACAGAGGCCGGGAATCAGAGGCAGGGAAACAGAGGCGGGGAATCAGATATGGGGAATCAGAGGTGGGGAATTAGAGGTTGCGAATCAGAGGCAGGGAATCAGAGGCGGGGAATCAGAGGCGGGGAATCAGAGGCAGGGAATCGGATGTGCGGAATCAAAGATGGGGAATCAGAGTTGGGGATTCAGAGGTGGTGAATCAGAGAAGGGGAATCAGAGGCGGGGAATCAGAGGCAGGGAATCAGACGCAGGGAATCAGAGGCGGGGAATCATAGCTGGCGAATTAGAAGAGGGGAATCAGAGTTGGGGAATCAGAGGTGGGGAATCAGATATGGGGAAACAGAGGCGGGGATTCAGAGGCGGGTAAACAGAGGCGGGTAATCAGATATGGGGATTCAGAGGTGGGGATTCAGAGGTTGGGAATCAGAGGCAGGGAATCAGAGGCGGGGAATCAGAGGCAGGGAATCAGATGCGGGGAATCAGAGGTGGGGAAACAGAGCTGGGGAATCAGAGGCGGGGAATCAGAGTTGGGGAATCAGAGGCGTGGAATTAGATATGGGGAAACAGAGGCGGGGAATCAGAGGCGGGGAAACAGAGGCGGGGAATCAGATATGGGGAATCAGAGGTGGGGATTCAGAGGCAGGGAATCAGATGTTCAGAATCAGAGATGGGGAATCAAAGGCGGGGAATGAGATATGGGGAATCAGAGGCGGGGAATCAGAGGCGGGGATACAGAGGCGGGGAATCTGATATGGGGAATCAGAGGTGGCAAATCAAAGGCGGTGAATCAGAGATGGAGAATCAGACGCGGGGAATCAGAGGCAGGGAATAAAACACGGGGAATCAGAGGCGGGGAATCAGAGCTGGGGAATCAGAGGCGGGGAATCAGAGTTGGGGAAGCAGAGGCTGGGAATCAGAGGCGGGGAAACAGAGGCGGGGAATCAGATATGGGGAATCAGAGGTGGGGAATCAGAGGTGGGGAATTAGTGGTTGCGAATCTGAGGCAGGGAATCAGAGGCGGGGAATCAGAGGCGGGGAATCAGAGGCAGGGAATCGGATGTGCGGAATCAGAGATGGGGAATCAGAGGTGGGGAATCAGAGGTGGTGAATCAGAGAAGGGGAATCAGAGGCGGGGAATCAGAGGCAGGGAATCAGATATGCGGAAACAGAGGCGGGGAATCAGAGGCAGGGAAACAGAGGCGGGGAATCAGATATGGGGAATCAGAGGTGGGGAATCAGAGCTGGGGAATCAGAGGCGGGGAATCATAGTTGGGGAATCAGAGGCGGGGTATCAGATATAGGGAAACAGAGGCAGGGAATCAGAGGCGGTGAATAAAACACGGGGAATCAGAGGCGGGGAATCAGAGCTGGGGAATCAGAGGCGGGGAATCAGAGTTGGGGAAGCAGAGGCTGGGAATCAGAGGCGGGGAAACAGAGGCGGGGAATCAGAGGCAGGGAAACAGAGGCGTGGAATCAGATATTGGGAATCAGAGGTGGGGAATCAGAGCTGGGGAATCAGAGGCGGGGAATCATAGTTGGGGAATCAGAGGCGGTGAATCAGATATAGGGAAACAGACGTGGGGAATCAGAGGCGGGGAAACAGAGGCGGGGAATCAGAGGCGGGGAAACAGAGGCGGGGAATCAGATATGGGGAATCAGAGGTGGGGAATCAGAGGTTGGCAATCAGAGGCAGGGAATCAAAGGCGGGGAATCAGAGGCAGGGAATCAGATGTGCGGAATCAGAGATGGGGAATCAGAGGCAGGGAATCAGAGGCAGGGAATCAGATATGGGGAATCAGAGGCGGGGAATCAGAGGCGGGGAAAAAGAGGCGGGGAATCAGAGGCGGGGAAACAGAGGCGGTGAATCAGATATGGGGAATCAGAGGTGGAGAATCAGAGGTAGAGAATCAGAGATGGGTAAGCAGAGGTGGGGAATCAGATGTGATGAATTAGAGATGGGGAATCAGAGGCGGGGTATCAGAGGCGGCCAATCAGAGGCGGGGAAACAGAGGCGGGGAATCAGATATGTGAAATCAGAGGTGGGGAATCAGGGGCGGGGAATCAGTGGCAGGGAATCAGAGGCCGGGAATCAAAGGCGGGGAATCAGAGCTGGGGAATCAGAGGCGGGGAATCAGAGTTGGGGAATCAGAGGCGGGGAATCAGATATAGGGAAACAGAGGTGGGGAATCAGAGGCGGGGAATCAGAGGTGGGGTATCAGAGGCAGGGAATCAGAGAAGGGGAAGCAGAGGTGGGGAATCAGATGTGATGAATTCGAGATGGGGAATCAGAGGCGGGGTATCAGAGGTGCCAATCAGAGGCGGGGAAACAGAGGCGGGGAATCAGATATGGGGAAACAGAGGCGGGGAATCAGAGGCAGGGAAACAGAGGCGGGGAATCAGATATGGGGAATCAGAGGTGGGGAATTAGAGTTTGCGAATCAGAGGCAGGGAATCAGAGGCGGGGAATCAGAGGCGGGGAATCAGAGGCAGGGAATCGGAGGTGCGGAATCAGAGATGGGGAATCAGAGGTGTGGAATCAGAGGTGGTGAATCAGAGATGGGGAATCAGAGGCGGGGAATCAGAGGCAGGGAATCAGACACGGGGAATCAGAGGCGGGGAATCATAGCTGGTGAATCAGAGGAGGGGAATCAGAGGTGGGGAATCAGAGGCGGGGAATCAGATATGGGGAATCAGAGGTGTGGAATCAGAGGCGGGGAAACAGAGGCCGGGAATCAGATATGTTGTATCAGAGGTGGGGAATCAGAGGCGGGAAATCAGAGCTGGGGAATCAGAGGCGGGGAATTTAGTTGGGGAATCAGAGTCCGGGAATCAGAGATGGGGAATCAGAGGCGGGGAATGAAATATGGGGAATCAGAGGCGGGGAATCAGAGGCGGGGAAACAGAGGCGGTGAATCAGATATGGGAAATCAGAGGTGGGGAATCAGAGGTAGAGAATCAGAGATGGGGAAGCAGAGGTGGGGAATCAGATGTGATTAATTAGAGATGGGGAATCAGAGGCGGGGTATCAGAGGCGGCCAATCAGAGGCGGGGAAACAGAGGCGGGGAATCAGATATGGGGAATCAGAGGTGGGGAATCAGTGTCAGGGATTCAGAGGCCGGGAATCAGATGCGGGGAATCAGAGCTGGGGAATCAGAGGCGGGGAATCAGAGTTGGGGAATCAGAGGAGGGGAATCAGATATGGGGAAACAGAGGCCGGGAATCAGAGGCAGGGAAACAGAGGTGGGGAATCAGATATGGGGAATCAGAGGTGGGGAATTAGTGGTTGCGAATCAGAGGCAATAGATGCAGCGAAAGAGATGGGCGAAACATATTGGTTGGAACTTTTGTGTTGAAAATTAGTTACACAGAACAGATCAAACAGAGTTGTTGAAATTGAGGGAGGGAAAGAGAGGCACTGAAAGAGTGGAGGGGAAAGAGTGCAGGCAAAATAGAGGCGTAGAGACAGAGGTGGGGAATCAGATGCGGGGAATCAGAGGTGGGGAATCAGAGGCTGGGAATCAGAGGCGGGGAATCAGATGGGGGAATCAGAGGTGGGGAATCAGAGGCAGGGAATCAGAGGCAGGGAATCAGAGGCGGGAAATCAGAGGCGGCGAATCTGAGGCGTGGAATCAGAGGTGGGGAAAGAGATGTGGGGAAACGTAGGCCAGGAAAGTTGCGCGGAAAGGGAGGCGGTGAATCAGAGGCGGGGAATCAGAGGCGAGGAATCAGAGGCGGGGAATCAGAGGCGGGGAATCAGAGGCAGGGAATCAGATGAAGGGAATCTAATGCAGGGAAACTGAGGCAGGGAATCTGAGGCAGGGAATCGAAGGCAGGGAATCTGAGGCACTGAATCAGTAAAAAGTTATCAGAGGCAGGTTATCAGAGGCGGAGAATCAGAGGTGGGGAATCAGAAGTGGGGAATCAGAGGTGGGGAATCAGAGGCGTGGAATCAGAGGCGGGGAATCAGATGTGGGGAATCAGAAGTGGGGAATCAGAGGTGGGGAATCAGAGGCGGGGAATCAGAGGCGTGGAATCAGAGGCGGGCAATCAGAAGTGGGGAATCAGAGGCGGGGAATCAGAGGCGGGGTATCAGAGGCGGTGAATCAGATGCGGGGAATCAGAGGCGGGGAATCAGAGGCGGGGAATCAGAAGTGGGGAATCAGAGGTGGGGAATCAGAGGCGGGGAATCAGAGGCGGGCAATCAGATGCAGGGAATCAGAGGCAGGGAATCAGAGGCAGGGAACCAGACGCAGGGAATCAAATGAAGGGAATCTGATGCAGGGAATCTGAGGCAGGGAATCTGAGGCAGGGAATCTGTGGTGGGGAATCAGAGGCGGGAAAACAGGCGGTTAAACAGAGGCGGGTAAACATAGGCGGGGATTCAGAGGCGTGGAATCAGAGGCGGGAAATAAGAGGCGGGGAAAGATATGTGGGGAAAAGTAGGCCAGGAAAGTTGAGCGGAAAGGGAGGCATTGAATCAGAGGTGGGGAATCAGAGGCGGTGAATCAGAGGCGGGGAATCAGAGGCGGGGAATCAGAGGCAGGGAATCAGAAGCGGGGAATCAGAGGTTGGGAATCAGAGGCGGGGAATCAGAGGCGGAGAATCAGAGGCGGGCAATCAGATGCAGGGAATCAGAGGCAGGGAATCAGAGGCAGGGAATCAGAGGCAGGGAATCTGAGGCAGGGAATCTGAGGTGGGGAATCAGAGGCGGGGAAACTGGTGGGTAAACAGAGGCGGGTAAACATAGGCGGGGAATCAGAGGCGCGGAATCAGAGGTGGGGAATCAGAGGCAGGGAATCAGAGGCGGGGAATCAGAGGCGGGGAATCAGATGCGGGGAATCAGAGGTGGGGAATCAGAGGCGGGGTATCAGAGGAGGGGAATCAGAGGCGGGGAATCAGAGGCGGGGAATCAGAGGCGGGGAATCAGAGGCGTGCAATCAGAGGCGGGGAATCAGAGGTGGGGAATCAGAAGTGGGGAATCAGAGGTGGGGAATCAGAGCCGGGGAATCTGAATCAGCGAATCAGAGGCGGGGCAATCAGAGGTGGGGAATCAGAGGCGGGGAATCAGAGGCGGGGAATCAGAGGAGGTGAATCAGAGGCGGGGAATCAGACGCGGGGAATCAGAGGCGGGGAATCAGAAGTGGGGAATCAGAGGTGGGGAATCAGAGGCGGGGAATCAGAGGCAGGTAATCAGAGGCGGGCAATCAGATGCAGGGAATCAGAGGCAGGGAATCAGAGGCAGGGAATCTGAGGCAGGGAATCTGAGGCAGGGAATCTGTGGCAGGGAATCTGATGCGGGTTATCAGAAGGGGGAAATGAGATGTGGGAAACGAGATGCAGAGAAAGAGGCACGGAAATAGAGGCAGGGAAAGAGAGGCAGGGTATCAGAGGTGGGGAATCAGAGGCGGGGAATCAGAATCAGCGAATCAGAGGCGGGGCAATCAGAGGTGGGGAATCAGAGGCGGGGAATCAGAGGCGGGGAATCAGAGGCGGTGAATCAGAGGCAGGGAATCAGACGCGGGGAATCAAAGGCGGGGAATCAGAAGTGGGGAATCAGAGGTGGGGAATCAGAGGCGGGGAATCAGAGGCAGGTAATCAGAGGCGGGCAATCAGATGCAGGGAATCAGAGGCAGGGAATCAGAGGCAGGGAATCTGAGGCAGGGAATCTGAGGCAGGGAATCTGAAGTGGGCAATCAGAGGCTGGAAAACAGGCGGGTAAACAGAGGCGGGTAAACATAGGTGGGGAATCAGAGGCGGGGAATCAGAGGCGGGGAATCAGAGTCGGGGAATCAGAGGCGGGGAATCTGAGGCGGGGAATCAGATGCAGGGAATCAGAGGCGGTGAATCAGAGGCGGGGTATCAGAGGCGGGGAATCAGAGGCGCGGAATCAGAGGCGGGGAATCAGAGGCGTGGAATCACAGACGGGGAATCAGAGGCGGGGAATCAGATGCAGGGAATCAGAGGCGGGGAATCAGAGGCAGGGAATCAGATGAAGGGAATCTGATGCAGGGAATCTGAGGCAGGGAATCTGAGGCAGGGAATCTGTGGCAGGGAATCTGATGCGGGTTATCAGAAGGGGGAAATGAGATGTGGGAAACGAGATGCAGAGAAAGAGGCACGGAAATAGAGGCAGGGAAAGAGAGGCAGGGTATCAGAGGCGGGTAATCAGAGGCGTGGAATCAGAGGCGGGGAATCAGAGGCGGGAAATCAGAGAGGGGAATCAGAGGTGGGGAATCAGAGGCGGGGAATCAGAGGCAGGGAATCAGAGGCAGGAAATCAGAGGCGGCGAATCTGAGGCGTGGAATCAGAGGTGGGGAAAGAGATGTGGGGAAACGTAGGCCATGAAAGTTGCTCGGAAAGGGAGGCGGTGAATCAGAGGCGGGGAATCAGAGGCGGGGAATCAGAGGCGGGGAATCAGATGCGTGGAATCAGAGGTGGGGAAAGAGATGTGGGGAAACAGGCGGGTAAACAGAAGCGGGTAAACATAGCTGCATCAATAGATGCAGCGAAAGAGATGGGCGAAACATAGTGGTTGGAACTTTTGTGTTGAAAATTAGTTACACAGAACAGATCAAACAGAGTTGTTGAAATTGAGGGAGGGAAAGAGAGGCACTGAAAGAGTGGAGGGGAAAGAGTGCAGGCAAAATAGAGGCGTAGAGACAGAGGTGGGGAATCAGATGCGGGGAATCAGAGGCGGGGAATCAGAGGCAGGGAATCAGATGAAGGGAATCTAATGCAGGGAAACTGAGGCAGGGAATCTGAGGCAGGGAATCGGAGGCAGGGAATCTGAGGATGGGAATCAGTAAAAAGTTATCAGAGGCAGGGTATCAGAGGCGGAGAATCAGAGGTGGGGAATCAGAAGTGGGGAATCAGAGGTGGGGAATCAGAGGCGTGGAATCAGAGGCGGGGAATCAGAGGTGGGGAATCAGAAGTGGGGAATCAGAGGTGGGGAATCAGAGGCGGGGAATCAGAGGCGTGGAATCAGAGGCGGGCAATCAGAAGTGGGGAATCAGAGGTGGGGAATCAGAGGCGGGGAATCAGAGGCGGTGAATCAGATGCGGGGAATCAGAGGCGGGGAATCAGAGGCGGGGAATCAGAAGTGGGGAATCAGAGGTGGGGAATCAGAGGCGGGGAATCAGAGGCGGGCAATCAGATGCAGGGAATCAGAGGCAGGGAATCAGAGGCAGGGAACCAGACGCAGGGAATCAAATGAAGGGAATCTGATGCAGGGAATCTGAGGCAGGGAATCTGAGGCAGGGAATCTGTGGTGGGGAATCAGAGGCGGGAAAACAGGCGGTTAAACAGAGGCGGGTAAACATAGGCGGGGATTCAGAGGCGTGGAATCAGAGGCGGGAAATCAGAGGCGGGGAAAGATATGTGGGGAAAAGTAGGACAAGAAAGTTGAGCGGAAAGGGAGGCATTGAATCAGAGGTGGGGAATCAGAGGCGGGGAATCAGAGGCGGGGAATCAGAGGCGGGGAATCAGAGGCAGGGAATCAGAAGCGGGGAATCAGAGGTTGGGAATCAGAGTTGGGGAAGCAGAGGCTGGGAATCAAAGGCGGGGAAACAGAGGCGGGGAATCAGATATGGGGAATCAGAGGTGGGGAATCAGAGGTGGGGAATTAGTGGTTGCAAATCTGAGGCAGGGAATCAGAGGCGGGGAATCAGAGGCGGGGAATCAGAGGCAGGGAATCGGATGTGCGGAATCAGAGATGGGGAATCAGAGGTGGGGAATCAGAGGTGGTGAATCAGAGAAGGGGAATCAGAGGCGGGGAATCAGAGGCAGGGAATCAGATATGGGGAAACAGAGGCGGGGAATCAGAGGCAGGGAAACAGAGGCGGGGAATCAGATATGGGGAATCAGAGGTGGGGAATCAGAGCTGGGGAATCAGAGGCGGGGAATCATAGTTGGGGAATCAGAGGCGGGGTATCAGATATAGGGAAACAGAGGCAGGGAATCAGAGGCGGGGAAACAGAGGCGGGGAATCAGATATGGGGAATCAGAGGTGGGGAATCAGAGGTGGGGAATTAGTGGTTGCGAATCTGAGGCAGGGAATCAGAGGCGGGGAATCAGAGGCGGGGAAACAGAGGCGGGGAATCAGAGGCAGGGAAACAGAGGCGGGGAATCAGATATGGGGAATCAGAGGTGGGGAATCAGAGCTGGGGAATCAGAGGCGGGGAATCATAGTTGGGTAATCAGAGGCGGGGAATCAGATATAGGGAAACAGAGGCGGTGAATAAAACACGGGGAATCAGAGGCGGGGAATCAGAGCTGGGGAATCAGAGGCGGGGAATCAGAGTTGGGGAAGCAGAGGCTGGGAATCAGAGGCGGGGAAACAGAGGCGGGGAATCAGAGGCAGGGAAACAGAGGCGTGGAATCAGATATTGGGAATCAGAGGTGGGGAATCAGAGCTGGGGAATCAGAGGCGGGGAATCATAGTTGGGGAATCAGAGGCAGTTAATCAGATATAGGGAAACAGAGGTGGGGAATCAGAGGCGGGGAAACAGAGGCGGGGAATCAGAGGCGGGGAAACAGAGGCGGGGAATCAGATATGGGGAATCAGAGGTGGGGAATCAGAGGTTGGCAATCAGAGGCAGGGAATCAAAGGCGGGGAATCAGAGGCAGGGAATCAGATGTGCGGAATCAGAGATGGGGAATCAGAGGCAGGGAATCAGAGGCAGGGAATCAGATATGGGGAATCAGAGGCGGGGAATCAGAGGCGGAGAAAAAGAGGCGGGGAATCAGAGGCGGGGAAACAGAGGCGGTGAATCAGATATGGGGAATCAGAGGTGGCGAATCAGAGGTAGAGAATCAGAGATGGGTAAGCAGAGGTGGGGAATCAGATGTGATGAATTAGAGATGGGGAATCAGAGGCGGGGTATCAGAGGCGGCCAATCAGAGGCGGGGAAACAGAGGCGGGGAATCAGATATGGGGAATCAGAGGTGGGGAATCAGGGGCAGGGAATCAGTGGCAGGGAATCAGAGGCCGGGAATCAAAGGCGGGGAATCAGAGCTGGGGAATCAGAGGCGGGGAATCAGAGTTGGGGAATCAGAGGCGGGGAATCAGATATAGGGAAACAGAGGCGGTGAATAAAACACGGGGAATCAGAGGCGGGGAATCAGAGCTGGGGAATCAGAGGCGGGGAATCAGAGTTGGGGAAGCAGAGGCTGGGAATCAGAGGCGGGGAAACAGAGGCAGGGAATCAGAGGCAGGGAAACAGAGGCGTGGAATCAGATATTGGGAATCAGAGGTGGGGAATCAGAGCTGGGGAATCAGAGGCGGGGAATCATAGTTGGGGAATCAGAGGCGGTGAATCAGATATAGGGAAACAGAGGTGGGGAATCAGAGGCGGGGAAACAGAGGCGGGGAATCAGATATGGGGAATCAGAGGTGGGGAATCAGAGGTTGGCAATCAGAGGCAGGGAATCAGAGAAGGGGAAGCAGAGGTGGGGAATCAGATGTGATGAATTCGAGATGGGGAATCAGAGGCGGGGTATCAGAGGTGCCAATCAGAGGCGGGGAAACAGAGGCGGGGAATCAGATATGGGGAAACAGAGGCGGGGAATCAGAGGCAGGGAAACAGAGGCGGGGAATCAGATATGGGGAATCAGAGGTGGGGTATTAGAGTTTGCGAATCAGAGGCAGGGAATCAGAGGCGGGGAATCAGAGGCGGGGAATCAGAGGCAGGGAATCGGAGGTGCGGAATCAGAGATGGGGAATCAGAGGTGGGGAATCAGAGGTGGTGAATCAGAGATGGGGAATCAGAGGCGGGGAATAAGAGGCAGGGAATCAGACACGGGGAATCAGAGGCGGGGAATCATAGCTGGCGAATCAGAGGAGGGGAATCAGAGGTGGGGAATCAGAGGCGGGGAATCAGATATGGGGAATCAGAGGTGTGGAATCAGAGGCGGGGAAACAGAGGCCGGGAATCAGATATGTTGTATCAGAGGTGGGGAATCAGAGGCGGGAAATCAGAGCTGGGGAATCAGAGGCGGGGAATCCGAGTTGGGGAATCAGAGTCCGGGAATCAGAGATGGGGAATCAGAGGCGGGGAATGAAATATGGGGAATCAGAGGCGGGGAATCAGAGGCGGGGATACAGAGGCGTTGAATCAGATATGGGGAATCAGAGGTGGCGAATCAGAGGTAGAGAATCAGAGATGGGGATGCAGAGGTGGGGAATCAGATGTGATGAATTAGAGATGGGGAATCAGAGGCGGGGTATCAGAGGCGGCCAATCAGAGGCGGGAAAACAGAGGCTGGGAATCAGATATGGGGAATCAGAGGTGGGGAATCAGGGGCGGGGAATCAGTGGCAGGGAATCAGAGGCCGGGAATCAAAGGCGGGGAATCAGAGCTGGGGAATCAGAGGCGGGGAATCAGAGTTGGGGAATCAGAGGAGGGGAATCAGATATGGGGAAACAGAGGCCGGGAATCAGAGGCAGGGAAACAGAGGCGGGGAATCAGATGTGGGGAATCAGAGGTGGGGAATTAGAGGTTGCGAATCAGAGGCAGGGAATCAGAGGCGGGGAATCAGAGGCGGGGAATCAGAGGCAGGGAATCGGATGTGCGGAATCAGAGATGGGGAATCAGAGTTGGGGATTCAGAGGTGGTGAATCAGAGAAGGGGAATCAGAGGCGGGGAATCAGAGGCAGGGAATCAGACGCAGGGAATCAGAGGCGGGGAATCATAGCTGGCGAATTAGAAGAGGGGAATCAGAGTTGGGGAATCAGAGGTGGGGAATCAGATATGGGGAAACAGAGGCGGGGATTCAGAGGCGGGGAAACAGAGGCGGGTAATCAGATATGGGGATTCAGAGGTGGGGATTCAGAGGTTGGGAATCAGAGGCAGGGAATCAGAGGCGGGGAATCAGAGGCAGGGAATCAGATGCGGGGAATCAGAGGCGGGGAAACAGAGCTGGGGAATCAGAGGCGGGGAATCAGAGTTGGGGAATCAGAGGCGTGGAATTAGATATGGGGAAACAGAGGCGGGGAATCAGAGGCGGGGAAACAGATGCGGGGAATGAGATATGGGGAATCAGAGGCGGGTAATCAGAGGCGGGGATACAGAGGCGGGGAATCTGATATGGGGAATCAGAGGTGGCAAATCAAAGGCGGTGAATCAGAGATAGAGAATCAGACGCGGGGAATCAGAGGCAGGGAATAAAACACGGGGAATCAGAGGCGGGGAATCAGAGCTGGGGAATCAGAGGCGGGGAATCAGAGTTGGGGAAGCAGAGGCTGGGAATCAGAGGCGGGGAAACAGAGGCGGGGAATCAGAAATGGGGAATCAGAGGTGGGGAATCAGAGGTGGGGAACTAGTGGTTGCGAATCTGAGGCAGGGAATCAGAGGCTGGGAATCAGAGGCGGGGAATCAGAGGCAGGGAATCGGATGTGCGGAATCAGAGATGGGGAATCAGAGGTGGGGAATCAGAGGTGGTGAATCAGAGAAGGGGAATCAGAGGTGGGGAATCAGAGGCAGGGAATCAGATATGGGGAAACAGAGGCGGGGAATCAGAGGCAGGGAAACAGAGGCGGGGAATCAGATGTGGGGAATCAGAGGTGGGGAATCAGAGCTGGGGAATCAGAGGCGGGGAATCCTAGTTGGGGAATCAGAGGCGGGGTATCAGATATAGGGAAACAGAGGCAGGGAATCAGAGGCGGGGAAACAGAGGCGGGGAATCAGATATGGGGAATCAGAGGTGGGGAATCAGAGGTGGGGAATTAGTGGTTGCGAATCTGAGGCAGGGAATCAGAGGCGGGGAATCAGAGGCGGGGAAACAGAGGCGGGGAATCAGAGGCAGGGAAACAGAGGCGGGGAATCAGATATGGGGAATCAGAGGTGGGGAATCAGAGCTGGGGAATCAGAGGCGGGGAATCAGATATAGGGAAACAGAGGCGGGGAATAAAACACGGGGAATCAGAGGCGGGGAATCAGAGCTGGGGAATCAGAGGCGGGGAATCAGAGTTGGGGAAGCAGAGGCTGGGAATCAGAGGCGGGGAAACAGAGGCGGGGAATCAGAGGCAGGGAAACAGAGGCGTGGAATCAGATATTGGGAATCAGAGGTGGGGAATCAGAGCTGGGAAATCAGAGGCGGGGAATCATAGTTGGGGAATCAGAGGCGGTGAATCAGATATAGGGAAACAGAGGTGGGGAATCAGAGGCGGGGAAACAGAGGCGGGGAATCAGATATGGGGAATCAGAGGTGGGGAATCAGAGGTTGGCAATCAGAGGCAGGGAATCAAAGGCGGGGAATCAGAGGCAGGGAATCAGATGTGCGGAATCAGAGATGGGGAATCAGAGGCAGGGAATCAGATATGGGGAATCAGAGGCGGGGAATCAGAGGCGGGGAAAAAGAGGCGGGGAATCAGAGGCGGGGAAACAGAGGCGGTGAATCAGATATGGGGAATCAGAGGTGGCGAATCAGAGGTAGAGAATCAGAGATGGGTAAGCAGAGGTGGGGAATCAGATGTGATGAATTAGAGATGGGGAATCAGAGGCGGGGTATCAGAGGCGGCCAATCAGAGGCGGGGAAACAGAGGCGGGGAATCAGATATGGGGAATCAGAGGTGGGGAATCAGGGGCGGGGAATCAGTGGCAGGGAATCAGAGGCCGGGAATCAAAGGCGGGGAATCAGAGCTGGGGAATCAGAGGCGGGGAATCAGAGTTGGGGAATCAGAGGCGGGGAATCAGATATAGGGAAACAGAGGAGGGGAATCAGAGGCGGGGAATCAGAGGTGGGGTATCAGAGGCAGGGAATCAGAGAAGGGGAAGCAGAGGTGGGGAATCAGATGTGATGAATTCGAGATGGGGAATCAGAGGCGGGGTATCAGAGGTGCCAATCAGAGGCGGGGAAACAGAGGCGGGGAATCAGATATGGGGAAACAGAGGCGGGGAATCAGAGGCAGGGAAACAGAGGCGGGGAATCAGATATGGGGAATCAGAGGTGGGGAATTAGAGTTTGCGAATCAGAGGCAGGGAATCAGAGGCGGGGAATCAGAGGCGGGGAATCAGAGGCAGGGAATCGGAGGTGCGGAATCAGAGATGGGGAATCAGAGGTGGGGAATCAGAGGTGGTGAATCAGAGATGGGGAATCAGAGGCGGGGAATCAGAGGCAGGGAATCAGACACAGGGAATCAGAGGCGGGGAATCATAGCTGGCGAATCAGAGGAGGGGAATCAGAGGTGCGGAATCAGAGGCGGGGAATCAGATATGGGGAATCAGAGGCAGGGAATCAGATATGGGGAATCAGAGGCGGGGAATCAGAGGCGGGGAAAAAGAGGCGGGGAATCAGAGGCGGGGAAACAGAGGCGGTGAATCAGATATGGGGAATCAGAGGTGGCGAATCAGAGGTAGAGAATCAGAGATGGGTAAGCAGAGGTGGGGAATCAGATGTGATGAATTAGAGATGGGGAATCAGAGGCGGGGTATCAGAGGCGGCCAATCAGAGGCGGGGAAACAGAGGCGGGGAATCAGATATGGGGAATCAGAGGTGGGGAATCAGGGGCGGGGAATCAGTGGCAGGGAATCAGAGGCCGGGAATCAAAGGCGGGGAATCAGAGCTGGGGAATCAGAGGCGGGGAATCAGAGTTGGGGAATCAGAGGCGGGGAATCAGATATAGGGAAACAGAGGAGGGGAATCAGAGGCGGGGAATCAGAGGTGGGGTATCAGAGGCAGGGAATCAGAGAAGGGGAAGCAGAGGTGGGGAATCAGATGTGATGAATTCGAGATGGGGAATCAGAGGCGGGGTATCAGAGGTGCCAATCAGAGGCGGGGAAACAGAGGCGGGGAATCAGATATGGGGAAACAGAGGCGGGGAATCAGAGGCAGGGAAACAGAGGCGGGGAATCAGATATGGGGAATCAGAGGTGGGGAATTAGAGTTTGCGAATCAGAGGCAGGGAATCAGAGGCGGGGAATCAGAGGCGGGGAATCAGAGGCAGGGAATCGGAGGTGCGGAATCAGAGATGGGGAATCAGAGGTGGGGAATCAGAGGTGGTGAATCAGAGATGGGGAATCAGAGGCGGGGAATCA
This sequence comes from Narcine bancroftii, assembly GCF_036971445.1. Taxonomy (NCBI): domain Eukaryota; kingdom Metazoa; phylum Chordata; class Chondrichthyes; order Torpediniformes; family Narcinidae; genus Narcine; species Narcine bancroftii. Next base: position 104,119,702 of record NC_091474.1, on the reverse strand, counting down.
GAGGCAGGGAATCAGACACGGGGAATCAGAGGCGGGGAATCATAGCTGGCGAATCAGAGGAGGGGAATCAGAGGTGGGGAATCAGAGGCGGGGAATCAGATATGGGGAATCAGAGGTGTGGAATCAGAGGCGGGGAAACAGAGGCCGGGAATCAGATATGTTGTATCAGAGGTGGGGAATCAGAGGCGGGAAATCAGAGCTGGGGAATCAGAGGCGGGGAATCCGAGTTGGGGAATCAGAGTCCGGGAATCAGAGATGGGGAATCAGAGGCGGGGAATGAAATATGGGGAATCAGAGGCGGGGAATCAGAGGCGGGGAAACAGAGGCGGTGAATCAGATATGGGAAATCAGAGGTGGGGAATCAGAGGTAGAGAATCAGAGATGGGGAAGCAGAGGTGGGGAATCAGATGTGATTAATTAGAGATGGGGAATCAGAGGCGGGGTATCAGAGGCGGCCAATCAGAGGCGGGGAAACAGAGGCGGGGAATCAGATATGGGGAATCAGAGGTGGGGAATCAGTGTCAGGGATTCAGAGGCCGGGAATCAGATGCGGGGAATCAGAGCTGGGGAATCAGAGGCGGGGAATCAGAGTTGGGGAATCAGAGGAGGGGAATCAGATATGGGGAAACAGAGGCCGGGAATCAGAGGCAGGGAAACAGAGGCGGGGAATCAGATATGGGGAATCAGAGGTGGGGAATTAGTGGTTGCGAATCAGAGGCAATAGATGCAGCGAAAGAGATGGGCGAAACATAGTGGTTGGAACTTTTGTGTTGAAAATTAGTTACACAGAACAGATCAAACAGAGTTGTTGAAATTGAGGGAGGGAAAGAGAGGCACTGAAAGAGTGGAGGGGAAAGAGTGCAGGCAAAATAGAGGCGTAGAGACAGAGGTGGGGAATCAGATGCGGGGAATCAGAGGTGGGGAATCAGAGGCTGGGAATCAGAGGCGGGGAATCAGAGGGGGGAATCAGAGGTGGGGAATCAGAGGCAGGGAATCAGAGGCAGGGAATCAGAGGCGGGAAATCAGAGGCGGCGAATCTGAGGCGTGGAATCAGAGGTGGGGAAAGAGATGTGGGGAAACGTAGGCCAGGAAAGTTGCGCGGAAAGGGAGGCGGTGAATCAGAGGCGGGGAATCAGAGGCGGGGAATCAGAGGCGGGGAATCAGAGGCGTGGAATCAGAGGTGGGGAAAGAGATGTGGGGAAACAGGCGGGTAAACAGAAGCGGGTAAACATAGCTGCATCAATAGATGCAGCGAAAGAGATGGGCGAAACATAGTGGTTGGAACATTTGTGTTGAAAATTAGTTACACAGAACAGATCAAACAGAGTTGTTGAAATTGAGGGAGGGAAAGAGAGGCACTGAAAGAGTGGAGGGGAAAGAGTGCAGGCAAAATAGAGGCGTAGAGACAGAGGTGGGGAATCAGATGCGGGGAATCAGAGGCGGGGAATCAGAGGCAGGGAATCAGATGAAGGGAATCTAATGCAGGGAAACTGAGGCAGGGAATCTGAGGCAGGGAATCGGAGGCAGGGAATCTGAGGCACTGAATCAGTAAAAAGTTATCAGAGGCAGGTTATCAGAGGCGGAGAATCAGAGGTGGGGAATCAGAAGTGGGGAATCAGAGGTGGGGAATCAGAGGCGTGGAATCAGAGGCGGGGAATCAGAGGTGGGGAATAAGAAGTGGGGAATCAGAGGTGGGGAATCAGAGGCGGGGAATCAGAGGCGTGGAATCAGAGGCGGGCAATCAGAAGTGGGGAATCAGAGGCGGGGAATCAGAGGCGGGGTATCAGAGGCGGTGAATCAGATGCGGGGAATCAAAGGCGGGGAATCAGAGGCGGGGAATCAGAAGTGGGGAATCAGAGGTGGGGAATCAGAGGCGGGGAATCAGAGGCGGGCAATCAGATGCAGGGAATCAGAGGCAGGGAATCAGAGGCAGGGAACCAGACGCAGGGAATCAAATGAAGGGAATCTGATGCAGGGAATCTGAGGCAGGGAATCTGAGGCAGGGAATCTGTGGTGGGGAATCAGAGGCGGGAAAGCAGGCGGTTAAACAGAGGCGGGTAAACATAGGCGGGGATTCAGAGGCGTGGAATCAGAGGCGGGAAATAAGAGGCGGGGAAAGATATGTGGGGAAAAGTAGGCCAGGAAAGTTGAGCGGAAAGGGAGGCATTGAATCAGAGGTGGGGAATCAGAGGCGGGGAATCAGAGGCGGGGAATCAGAGGCGGGGAATCAGAGGCAGGGAATCAGAAGCGGGGAATCAGAGGTTGGGAATCAGAGGCGGGGAATCAGAGGCGGAGAATCAGAGGCGGGCAATCAGATGCAGGGAATCAGAGGCAGGGAATCAGAGGCAGGGAATCAGAGGCAGGGAATCTGAGGCAGGGAATCTGAGGTGGGGAATCAGAGGCGGGGAAACAGGTGGGTAAACAGAGGCGGGTAAACATAGGCGGGGAATCAGAGGCGCGGAATCAGAGGTGGGGAATCAGAGGCAGGGAATCAGAGGCGGGGAATCAGAGATAGGGAATCAGAGGTGGGGAATCAGAGGCGGGGAAACAGAGGCGGGGAGTCAGATATGGGGAATCAGAGGCGGGGAATCAGAGGCGGGGATACAGAGGCGTTGAATCAGATATGGGGAATCAGAGGTGGCGAATCAGAGGTAGAGAATCAGAGATGGGGATGCAGAGGTGGGGAATCAGATGTGATGAATTAGAGATGGGGAATCAGAGGCGGGGTATCAGAGGCGGCCAATCAGAGGCGGGGAAACAGAGGCTGGGAATCAGATATGGGGAATCAGAGGTGGGGAATCAGGGGCGGGGAATCAGTGGCAGGGAATCAGAGGCCGGGAATCAAAGGCGGGGAATCAGAGCTGGGGAATCAGAGGCGGGGAATCAGAGTTGGGGAATCAGAGGAGGGGAATCAGATATGGGGAAACAGAGGCCGGGAATCAGAGGCAGGGAAACAGAGGCGGGGAATCAGATATGGGGAATCAGAGGTGGGGAATTAGAGGTTGCGAATCAGAGGCAGGGAATCAGAAGCGGGGAATCAGAGGCGGGGAATCAGAGGCAGGGAATCGGATGTGCGGAATCAGAGATGGGGAATCAGAGTTGGGGATTCAGAGGTGGTGAATCAGAGAAGGGGAATCAGAGGCGGGGAATCAGAGGCAGGGAATCAGACGCAGGGAATCAGAGGCGGGGAATCATAGCTGGCGAATTAGAAGAGGGGAATCAGAGTTGGGGAATCAGAGGTGGGGAATCAGATATGGGGAAACAGAGGCGGGGATTCAGAGGCGGGGAAACAGAGGCGGGTAATCAGATATGGGGATTCAGAGGTGGGGATTCAGAGGTTGGGAATCAGAGGCAGGGAATCAGAGGCGGGGAATCAGAGGCAGGGAATCAGATGCGGGGAATCAGAGGTGGGGAAACAGAGCTGGGGAATCAGAGGCGGGGAATCAGAGTTGGGGAATCAGAGGCGTGGAATTAGATATGGGGAAACAGAGGCGGGGAATCAGAGGCGGGGAAACAGAGGCGGGGAATCAGATATGGGGAATCAGAGGTGGGGATTCAGAGGCAGGGAATCAGATGTGCAGAATCAGAGATGGGGAATCAAAGGCGGGGAATGAGATATGGGGAATTAGAGGCGGGGAATCAGAGGCGGTGATACAGAGGCGGGGAATCTGATATTGGGAATCAGAGGTGGCAAATCAAAGGCGGTGAATCAGAGATGGAGAATCAGACGCGGGGAATCAGAGGCAGGGAATAAAACACGGGGAATCAGAGGCGGGGAATCAGAGCTGGGGAATCAGAGGCGGGGAATCAGAGTTGGGGAAGCAGAGGCTGGGAATCAGAGGCGGGGAAACAGAGGCGGGGAATCAGATATGGGGAATCAGAGGTGGGGAATCAGAGGTGGGGAATTAGTGGTTGCGAATCTGAGGCAGGGAATCAGAGGCGGGGAATCAGAGGCGGGGAATCAGAGGCAGGGAATCGGATGTGCGGAATCAGAGATGGGGAATCAGACGTGGGGAATCAGAGGTGGTGAATCAGAGAAGGGGAATCAGAGGCGGGGAATCAGAGGCAGGGAATCAGATATGGGGAAACAGAGGCGGGGAATCAGAGGCGGGGAAACAGAGGCGGGGAATCAGATATGGGGAATCAGAGGTGGGGAATCAGAGGTGGGGAATTAGTGGTTGCGAATCTGAGGCAGGGAATCAGAGGCGGGGAATCAGAGGCGGGGAAACAGAGGCGGGGAATCAGAGGCAGGGAAACAGAGGCGGGGAATCAGATATGGGGAATCAGAGGTGGGGAATCAGAGCTGGGGAATCAGAGGCGGGGAATCATAGTTGGGTAATCAGAGGCGGGGAATCAGATATAGGGAAACAGAGGCGGTGAATAAAACACGGGGAATCAGAGGCGGGGAATCAGAGCTGGGGAATAAAACACGGGGAATCAGAGGCGGGGAATCAGAACTGGGGAATCAGAGGCGGGGAATCAGAGTTGGGGAAGCAGAGGCTGGGAATCAGAGGCGGGGAAACAGAGGCGGGGAATCAGAGGCAGGGAAACAGAGGCGTGGAATCAGATATGGGGAATCAGAGGTGGGGTATCAGAGGTTGGCAATCAGAGGCAGGGAATCAGATATGGGGAATCAGAGGCGGGGAATCAGAGGCGGGGAAAAAGAGGCGGGGAATCAGAGGCGGGGAAACAGAGGCGGTGAATCAGATATGGGGAATCAGAGGTGGCGAATCAGAGGTAGAGAATCAGAGATGGGTAAGCAGAGGTGGGGAATCAGATGTGATGAATTAGAGATGGGGAATCAGAGGCGGGGTATCAGAGGCGGCCAATCAGAGGCGGGGAAGCAGAGGCGGGGAATCAGATATGGGGAATCAGAGGTGGGGAATCAGGGGCGGGGAATCAGTGGCAGGGAATCAGAGGCCGGGAATGAAAGGCGGTGAATCAGAGCTTGGGAATCAGAGGCGGGGAATCAGAGTTGGGGAATCAGAGGCGGGGAATCAGATATAGGGAAACAGAGGCGGGGAATCAGAGGCGGGGAATCAGAGGTGGGGTATCAGAGGCAGGGAATCAGAGAAGGGGAAGCAGAGGTGGGGAATCAGATGTGATGAATTCGAGATGGGGAATCAGAGGCGGGGTATCAGAGGTGCCAATCAGAGGCGGGGAAACAGAGGCGGGGAATCAGATATGGGGAAACAGAGGCGGGGAATCAGAGGCAGGGAAACAGAGGCGGGGAATCAGATATGGGGAATCAGAGGTGGGGAATTAGAGTTTGCGAATCAGAGGCAGGGAATCAGAGGCGGGGAATCAGAGGCGGGGAATCAGAGGCAGGGAATCGGAGGTGCGGAATCAGAGATGGGGAATCAGAGGTGGGGAATCAGAGGTGGTGAATCAGAGATGGGGAATCAGAGGCGGGGAATCAGAGGCAGGGAATCAGACACGGGGAATCAGAGGCGGGGAATCATAGCTGGCGAATCAGAGGAGGGGAATCAGAGGTGGGGAATCAGAGGCGGGGAATCAGATATGGGGAATCAGAGGTGTGGAATCAGAGGCGGGGAAACAGAGGCCGGGAATCAGATATGTTGTATCAGAGGTGGGGAATCAGAGGCGGGAAATCAGAGCTGGGGAATCAGAGGCGGGGAATCCGAGTTGGGGAATCAGAGTCCGGGAATCAGAGATGGGGAATCAGAGGCGGGGAATGAAATATGGGGAATCAGAGGCGGGGAATCAGAGGCGGGGAAACAGAGGCGGTGAATCAGATATGGGAAATCAGAGGTGGGGAATCAGAGGTAGAGAATCAGAGATGGGGAAGCAGAGGTGGGGAATCAGATGTGATTAATTAGAGATGGGGAATCAGAGGCGGGGTATCAGAGGCGGCCAATCAGAGGCGGGGAAACAGAGGCGGGGAATCAGATATGGGGAATCAGAGGTGGGGAATCAGTGTCAGGGATTCAGAGGCCGGGAATCAGATGCGGGGAATCAGAGCTGGGGAATCAGAGGCGGGGAATCAGAGTTGGGGAATCAGAGGAGGGGAATCAGATATGGGGAAACAGAGGCCGGGAATCAGAGGCAGGGAAACAGAGGCGGGGAATCAGATATGGGGAATCAGAGGTGGGGAATTAGTGGTTGCGAATCAGAGGCAATAGATGCAGCGAAAGAGATGGGCGAAACATAGTGGTTGGAACTTTTGTGTTGAAAATTAGTTACACAGAACAGATCAAACAGAGTTGTTGAAATTGAGGGAGGGAAAGAGAGGCACTGAAAGAGTGGAGGGGAAAGAGTGCAGGCAAAATAGAGGCGTAGAGACAGAGGTGGGGAATCAGATGCGGGGAATCAGAGGTGGGGAATCAGAGGCTGGGAATCAGAGGCGGGGAATCAGAGGGGGGAATCAGAGGTGGGGAATCAGAGGCAGGGAATCAGAGGCAGGGAATCAGAGGCGGGAAATCAGAGGCGGCGAATCTGAGGCGTGGAATCAGAGGTGGGGAAAGAGATGTGGGGAAACGTAGGCCAGGAAAGTTGCGCGGAAAGGGAGGCGGTGAATCAGAGGCGGGGAATCAGAGGCGGGGAATCAGAGGCGGGGAATCAGAGTCGTGGAATCAGAGGTGGGGAAAGAGATGTGGGGAAACAGGCGGGTAAACAGAAGCGGGTAAACATAGCTGCATCAATAGATGCAGCGAAAGAGATGGGCGAAACATAGTGGTTGGAACATTTGTGTTGAAAATTAGTTACACAGAACAGATCAAACAGAGTTGTTGAAATTGAGGGAGGGAAAGAGAGGCACTGAAAGAGTGGAGGGGAAAGAGTGCAGGCAAAATAGAGGCGTAGAGACAGAGGTGGGGAATCAGATGCGGGGAATCAGAGGCGGGGAATCAGAGGCAGGGAATCAGATGAAGGGAATCTAATGCAGGGAAACTGAGGCAGGGAATCTGAGGCAGGGAATCGGAGGCAGGGAATCTGAGGCACTGAATCAGTAAAAAGTTATCAGAGGCAGGTTATCAGAGGCGGAGAATCAGAGGTGGGGAATCAGAAGTGGGGAATCAGAGGTGGGGAATCAGAGGCGTGGAATCAGAGGCGGGGAATCAGAGGTGGGGAATCAGAAGTGGGGAATCAGAGGTGGGGAATCAGAGGCGGGGAATCAGAGGCGTGGAATCAGAGGCGGGCAATCAGAAGTGGGGAATCAGAGGCGGGGAATCAGAGGCGGGGTATCAGAGGCGGTGAATCAGATGCGGGGAATCAGAGGCGGGGAATCAGAGGCGGGGAATCAGAAGTGGGGAATCAGAGGTGGGGAATCAGAGGCGGGGAATCAGAGGCGGGCAATCAGATGCAGGGAATCAGAGGCAGGGAATCAGAGGCAGGGAACCAGACGCAGGGAATCAAATGAAGGGAATCTGATGCAGGGAATCTGAGGCAGGGAATCTGAGGCAGGGAATCAGAGGCGTGGAATCAGAGGCGGGCAAACAGAAGTGGGGAATCAGAGGCGGGGAATCAGAGGCGGGCAATCAGAGGCAGGGAATCAGAAGCGGGGAATCAGAGGTTGGGAATCAGAGGCGGGGAATCAGAGGCGGAGAATCAGAGGCGGGCAATCAGATGCAGGGAATCAGAGGCAGGGAATCAGAGGCAGGGAATCAGAGGCAGGGAATCTGAGGCAGGGAATCTGAGGTGGGGAATCAGAGGCGGGGAAACAGGTGGGTAAACAGAGGCGGGTAAACATAGGCGGGGAATCAGAGGCGCGGAATCAGAGGTGGGGAATCAGAGGCAGGGAATCAGAGGCGGGGAATCAGAGATAGGGAATCAGAGGTGGGGAATCAGAGGCGGGGAAACAGAGGCGGGGAGTCAGATATGGGGAATCAGAGGCGGGGAATCAGAGGCGGGGATACAGAGGCGTTGAATCAGATATGGGGAATCAGAGGTGGCGAATCAGAGGTAGAGAATCAGAGATGGGGATGCAGAGGTGGGGAATCAGATGTGATGAATTAGAGATGGGGAATCAGAGGCGGGGTATCAGAGGCGGCCAATCAGAGGCGGGGAAACAGAGGCTGGGAATCAGATATGGGGAATCAGAGGTGGGGAATCAGGGGCGGGGAATCAGTGGCAGGGAATCAGAGGCCGGGAATCAAAGGCGGGGAATCAGAGCTGGGGAATCAGAGGCGGGGAATCAGAGTTGGGGAATCAGAGGAGGGGAATCAGATATGGGGAAACAGAGGCCGGGAATCAGAGGCAGGGAAACAGAGGCGGGGAATCAGATATGGGGAATCAGAGGTGGGGAATTAGAGGTTGCGAATCAGAGGCAGGGAATCAGAGGCGGGGAATCAGAGGCGGGGAATCAGAGGCAGGGAATCGGATGTGCGGAATCAGAGATGGGGAATCAGAGTTGGGGATTCAGAGGTGGTGAATCAGAGAAGGGGAATCAGAGGCGGGGAATCAGAGGCAGGGAATCAGACGCAGGGAATCAGAGGCGGGGAATCATAGCTGGCGAATTAGAAGAGGGGAATCAGAGTTGGGGAATCAGAGGTGGGGAATCAGATATGGGGAAACAGAGGCGGGGATTCAGAGGCGGGGAAACAGAGGCGGGTAATCAGATATGGGGATTCAGAGGTGGGGATTCAGAGGTTGGGAATCAGAGGCAGGGAATCAGAGGCGGGGAATCAGAGGCAGGGAATCAGATGCGGGGAATCAGAGGTGGGGAAACAGAGCTGGGGAATCAGAGGCGGGGAATCAGAGTTGGGGAATCAGAGGCGTGGAATTAGATATGGGGAAACAGAGGCGGGGAATCAGAGGCGGGGAAACAGAGGCGGGGAATCAGATATGGGGAATCAGAGGTGGGGATTCAGAGGCAGGGAATCAGATGTGCAGAATCAGAGATGGGGAATCAAAGGCGGGGAATGAGATATGGGGAATTAGAGGCGGGGAATCAGAGGCGGGGATACAGAGGCGGGGAATCTGATATTGGGAATCAGAGGTGGCAAATCAAAGGCGGTGAATCAGAGATGGAGAATCAGACGCGGGGAATCAGAGGCAGGGAATAAAACACGGGGAATCAGAGGCGGGGAATCAGAGCTGGGGAATCAGAGGCGGGGAATCAGAGTTGGGGAAGCAGAGGCTGGGAATCAGAGGCGGGGAAACAGAGGCGGGGAATCAGATATGGGGAATCAGAGGTGGGGAATCAGAGGTGGGGAATTAGTGGTTGCGAATCTGAGGCAGGGAATCAGAGGCGGGGAATCAGAGGCGGGGAATCAGAGGCAGGGAATCGGATGTGCGGAATCAGAGATGGGGAATCAGACGTGGGGAATCAGAGGTGGTGAATCAGAGAAGGGGAATCAGAGGCGGGGAATCAGAGGCAGGGAATCAGATATGGGGAAACAGAGGCGGGGAATCAGAGGCGGGGAAACAGAGGCGGGGAATCAGATATGGGGAATCAGAGGTGGGGAATCAGAGGTGGGGAATTAGTGGTTGCGAATCTGAGGCAGGGAATCAGAGGCGGGGAATCAGAGGCGGGGAAACAGAGGCGGGGAATCAGAGGCAGGGAAACAGAGGCGGGGAATCAGATATGGGGAATCAGAGGTGGGGAATCAGAGCTGGGGAATCAGAGGCGGGGAATCATAGTTGGGTAATCAGAGGCGGGGAATCAGATATAGGGAAACAGAGGCGGTGAATAAAACACGGGGAATCAGAGGCGGGGAATCAGAGCTGGGGAATAAAACACGGGGAATCAGAGGCGGGGAATCAGAGCTGGGGAATCAGAGGCGGGGAATCAGAGTTGGGGAAGCAGAGGCTGGGAATCAGAGGCGGGGAAACAGAGGCGGGGAATCAGAGGCAGGGAAACAGAGGCGTGGAATCAGATATGGGGAATCAGAGGTGGGGTATCAGAGGTTGGCAATCAGAGGCAGGGAATCAGATATGGGGAATCAGAGGCGGGGAATCAGAGGCGGGGAAAAAGAGGCGGGGAATCAGAGGCGGGGAAACAGAGGCGGTGAATCAGATATGGGGAATCAGAGGTGGCGAATCAGAGGTAGAGAATCAGAGATGGGTAAGCAGAGGTGGGGAATCAGATGTGATGAATTAGAGATGGGGAATCAGAGGCGGGGTATCAGAGGCGGCCAATCAGAGGCGGGGAAACAGAGGCGGGGAATCAGATATGGGGAATCAGAGGTGGGGAATCAGGGGCGGGGAATCAGTGGCAGGGAATCAGAGGCCGGGAATGAAAGGCGGTGAATCAGAGCTGGGGAATCAGAGGCGGGGAATCAGAGTTGGGGAATCAGAGGCGGGGAATCAGATATAGGGAAACAGAGGCGGGGAATCAGAGGCGGGGAATCAGAGGTGGGGTATCAGAGGCAGGGAATCAGAGAAGGGGAAGCAGAGGTGGGGAATCAGATGTGATGAATTCGAGATGGGGAATCAGAGGCGGGGTATCAGAGGTGCCAATCAGAGGCGGGGAAACAGAGGCGGGGAATCAGATATGGGGAAACAGAGGCGGGGAATCAGAGGCAGGGAAACAGAGGCGGGGAATCAGATATGGGGAATCAGAGGTGGGGAATTAGAGTTTGCGAATCAGAGGCAGGGAATCAGAGGCGGGGAATCAGAGGCGGGGAATCAGAGGCAGGGAATCGGAGGTGCGGAATCAGAGATGGGGAATCAGAGGTGGGGAATCAGAGGTGGTGAATCAGAGATGGGGAATCAGAGGCGGGGAATCAGAGGCAGGGAATCAGACACGGGGAATCAGAGGCGGGGAATCATAGCTGGCGAATCAGAGGAGGGGAATCAGAGGTGGGGAATCAGAGGCGGGGAATCAGATATGGGGAATCAGAGGTGTGGAATCAGAGGCGGGGAAACAGAGGCCGGGAATCAGATATGTTGTATCAGAGGTGGGGAATCAGAGGCGGGAAATCAGAGCTGGGGAATCAGAGGCGGGGAATCCGAGTTGGGGAATCAGAGTCCGGGAATCAGAGATGGGGAATCAGAGGCGGGGAATGAAATATGGGGAATCAGAGGCGGGGAATCAGAGGCGGGGAAACAGAGGCGGTGAATCAGATATGGGAAATCAGAGGTGGGGAATCAGAGGTAGAGAATCAGAGATGGGGAAGCAGAGGTGGGGAATCAGATGTGATTAATTAGAGATGGGGAATCAGAGGCGGGGTATCAGAGGCGGCCAATCAGAGGCGGGGAAACAGAGGCGGGGAATCAGATATGGGGAATCAGAGGTGGGGAATCAGTGTCAGGGATTCAGAGGCCGGGAATCAGATGCGGGGAATCAGAGCTGGGGAATCAGAGGCGGGGAATCAGAGTTGGGGAATCAGAGGAGGGGAATCAGATATGGGGAAACAGAGGCCGGGAATCAGAGGCAGGGAAACAGAGGCGGGGAATCAGATATGGGGAATCAGAGGTGGGGAATTAGTGGTTGCGAATCAGAGGCAATAGATGCAGCGAAAGAGATGGGCGAAACATAGTGGTTGGAACTTTTGTGTTGAAAATTAGTTACACAGAACAGATCAAACAGAGTTGTTGAAATTGAGGGAGGGAAAGAGAGGCACTGAAAGAGTGGAGGGGAAAGAGTGCAGGCAAAATAGAGGCGTAGAGACAGAGGTGGGGAATCAGATGCGGGGAATCAGAGGTGGGGAATCAGAGGCTGGGAATCAGAGGCGGGGAATCAGAGGGGGGAATCAGAGGTGGGGAATCAGAGGCAGGGAATCAGAGGCAGGGAATCAGAGGCGGGAAATCAGAGGCGGCGAATCTGAGGCGTGGAATCAGAGGTGGGGAAAGAGATGTGGGGAAACGTAGGCCAGGAAAGTTGCGCGGAAAGGGAGGCGGTGAATCAGAGGCGGGGAATCAGAGGCGGGGAATCAGAGGCGGGGAATCAGAGTCGTGGAATCAGAGGTGGGGAAAGAGATGTGGGGAAACAGGCGGGTAAACAGAAGCGGGTAAACATAGCTGCATCAATAGATGCAGCGAAAGAGATGGGCGAAACATAGTGGTTGGAACATTTGTGTTGAAAATTAGTTACACAGAACAGATCAAACAGAGTTGTTGAAATTGAGGGAGGGAAAGAGAGGCACTGAAAGAGTGGAGGGGAAAGAGTGCAGGCAAAATAGAGGCGTAGAGACAGAGGTGGGGAATCAGATGCGGGGAATCAGAGGCGGGGAATCAGAGGCAGGGAATCAGATGAAGGGAATCTAATGCAGGGAAACTGAGGCAGGGAATCTGAGGCAGGGAATCGGAGGCAGGGAATCTGAGGCACTGAATCAGTAAAAAGTTATCAGAGGCAGGTTATCAGAGGCGGAGAATCAGAGGTGGGGAATCAGAAGTGGGGAATCAGAGGTGGGGAATCAGAGGCGTGGAATCAGAGGCGGGGAATCAGAGGTGGGGAATCAGAAGTGGGGAATCAGAGGTGGGGAATCAGAGGCGGGGAATCAGAGGCGTGGAATCAGAGGCGGGCAATCAGAAGTGGGGAATCAGAGGCGGGGAATCAGAGGCGGGGTATCAGAGGCGGTGAATCAGATGCGGGGAATCAGAGGCGGGGAATCAGAGGCGGGGAATCAGAAGTGGGGAATCAGAGGTGGGGAATCAGAGGCGGGGAATCAGAGGCGGGCAATCAGATGCAGGGAATCAGAGGCAGGGAATCAGAGGCAGGGAACCAGACGCAGGGAATCAAATGAAGGGAATCTGATGCAGGGAATCTGAGGCAGGGAATCTGAGGCAGGGAATCAGAGGCGTGCAATCAGAGGCGGGCAAACAGAAGTGGGGAATCAGAGGCGGGGAATCAGAGGCGGGCAATCAGAGGCAGGGAATCAGAAGCGGGGAATCAGAGGTTGGGAATCAGAGGCGGGGAATCAGAGGCGGAGAATCAGAGGCGGGCAATCAGATGCAGGGAATCAGAGGCAGGGAATCAGAGGCAGGGAATCAGAGGCAGGGAATCTGAGGCAGGGAATCTGAGGTGGGGAATCAGAGGCGGGGAAACAGGTGGGTAAACAGAGGCGGGTAAACATAGGCGGGGAATCAGAGGCGCGGAATCAGAGGTGGGGAATCAGAGGCAGGGAATCAGAGGCGGGGAATCAGAGATAGGGAATCAGAGGTGGGGAATCAGAGGCGGGGAAACAGAGGCGGGGAGTCAGATATGGGGAATCAGAGGCGGGGAATCAGAGGCGGGGATACAGAGGCGTTGAATCAGATATGGGGAATCAGAGGTGGCGAATCAGAGGTAGAGAATCAGAGATGGGGATGCAGAGGTGGGGAATCAGATGTGATGAATTAGAGATGGGGAATCAGAGGCGGGGTATCAGAGGCGGCCAATCAGAGGCGGGGAAACAGAGGCTGGGAATCAGATATGGGGAATCAGAGGTGGGGAATCAGGGGCGGGGAATCAGTGGCAGGGAATCAGAGGCCGGGAATCAAAGGCGGGGAATCAGAGCTGGGGAATCAGAGGCGGGGAATCAGAGTTGGGGAATCAGAGGAGGGGAATCAGATATGGGGAAACAGAGGCCGGGAATCAGAGGCAGGGAAACAGAGGCGGGGAATCAGATATGGGGAATCAGAGGTGGGGAATTAGAGGTTGCGAATCAGAGGCAGGGAATCAGAGGCGGGGAATCAGAGGCGGGGAATCAGAGGCAGGGAATCGGATGTGCGGAATCAGAGATGGGGAATCAGAGTTGGGGATTCAGAGGTGGTGAATCAGAGAAGGGGAATCAGAGGCGGGGAATCAGAGGCAGGGAATCAGACGCAGGGAATCAGAGGCGGGGAATCATAGCTGGCGAATTAGAAGAGGGGAATCAGAGTTGGGGAATCAGAGGTGGGGAATCAGATATGGGGAAACAGAGGCGGGGATTCAGAGGCGGGGAAACAGAGGCGGGTAATCAGATATGGGGATTCAGAGGTGGGGATTCAGAGGTTGGGAATCAGAGGCAGGGAATCAGAGGCGGGGAATCAGAGGCAGGGAATCAGATGCGGGGAATCAGAGGTGGGGAAACAGAGCTGGGGAATCAGAGGCGGGGAATCAGAGTTGGGGAATCAGAGGCGTGGAATTAGATATGGGGAAACAGAGGCGGAGAATCAGAGGCAGGGAAACAGAGGCGGGGAATCAGATATGGGGAATCAGAGGTGGGGATTCAGAGGCAGGGAATCAGATGTGCAGAATCAGAGATGGGGAATCAAAGGCGGGGAATGAGATATGGGGAATCAGAGGCGGGGAATCAGAGGCGGGGATACAGAGGCGGGGAATCTGATATGGGGAATCAGAGGTGGCAAATCAAAGGCGGTGAATCAGAGATGGAGAATCAGACGCGGGGAATCAGAGGCAGGGAATAAAACACGGGGAATCAGAGGCGGGGAATCAGAGCTGGGGAATCAGAGGCGGGGAATCAGAGTTGGGGAAGCAGAGGCTGGGAATCAGAGGCGGGGAAACAGAGGCGGGGAATCAGATATGGGGAATCAGAGGTGGGGAATCAGAGGTGGGGAATTAGTGGTTGCGAATCTGAGGCAGGGAATCAGAGGCGGGGAATCAGAGGCGGGGAATCAGAGGCAGGGAATCGGATGTGCGGAATCTGAGATGGGGAATCAGAGGTGGGGAATCAGAGGTGGTGAATCAGAGAAGGGGAATCAGAGGCGGGGAATCAGAGGCAGGGAATCAGATATGGGGAAACAGAGGCGGGGAATCAGAGGCAGGGAAACAGAGGCGGGGAATCAGATATGGGGAATCAGAGGTGGGGAATCAGAGCTGGGGAATCAGAGGCGGGGAATCATAGTTGGGGAATCAGAGGCGGGGTATCAGATATAGGGAAACAGAGGCAGGGAATCAGAGGCGGGGAAACAGAGGCGGGGAATCAGATATGGGGAATCAGAGGTGGGGAATCAGAGGTGGGGAATTAGTGGTTGCGAATCTGAGGCAGGGAATCAGAGGCGGGGAAACAGAGGCGGGGAATCAGAGGCAGGGAAACAGAGGCGGGGAATCAGATATGGGGAATCAGAGGTGGGGAATCAGAGCTGGGGAATCAGAGGCGGGGAATCATAGTTGGGTAATCAGAGGCGGGGAATCAGATATAAGGAAACAGAGGCGGTGAATAAAACACGGGGAATCAGAGGCGGGGAATCAGAGCTGGGGAATCAGAGGCGGGGAATCAGAGTTGGGGAAGCAGAGGCTGGGAATCAGAGGCGGGGAAACAGAGGCGGGGAATCAGAGGCAGGGAAACAGAGGCGTGGAATCAGATATTGGGAATCAGAGGTGGGGAATCAGAGCTGGGGAATCAGAGGCGGGGAATCATAGTTGGGGAATCAGAGGCGGTGAATCAAATATAGGGAAACAGAGGTGGGGAATCAGAGGCGGGGAAACAGAGGCGGGGAATCAGAGGCGGGGAAACAGAGGCGGGGAATCAGATATGGGGAATCAGAGGTGGGGAATCAGAGGTTGGCAATCAGAGGCAGGGAATCAAAGGCGGGGAATCAGAGGCAGGGAATCAGATGTGCGAATCAGAGATGGGGAATCAGAGGCAGGGAATCAGAGGCAGGGAATCAGATATGGGGAATCAGAGGCGGGGAATCAGAGGCGGGGAAAAAGAGGCGGGGAATCAGAGGCGGGGAAACAGAGGCGGTGAATCAGATATGGGGAATCAGAGGTGGCGAATCAGAGGTAGAGAATCAGAGATGGGTAAGCAGAGGTGGGGAATCAGATGTGATGAATTAGAGATGGGGAATCAGAGGCGGGGTATCAGAGGCGGCCAATCAGAGGCGGGGAAACAGAGGCGGGGAATCAGATATGGGAAATCAGAGGTGGGGAATCAGGGGCGGGGAATCAGTGGCAGGGAATCAGAGGCCGGGAATCAAAGGCGGGGAATCAGAGCTGGGGAATCAGAGGCGGGGAATCAGAGTTGGGGAATCAGAGGCGGGGAATCAGATATAGGGAAACAGAGGCGGGGAATCAGAGGCGGGGAATCAGAGGTGGGGTATCAGAGGCAGGGAATCAGAGAAGGGGAAGCAGAGGTGGGGAATCAGATGTGATGAATTCGAGATGGGGAATCAGAGGCGGGGTATCAGAGGTGCCAATCAGAGGCGGGGAAACAGAGGCGGGGAATCAGATATGGGGAAACAGAGGCGGGGAATCAGAGGCAGGGAAACAGAGGCGGGGAATCAGATATGGGGAATCAGAGGTGGGGAATTAGAGTTTGCGAATCTGAGGCAGGGAATCAGAGGCGGGGAATCAGAGGCGGGGAATCAGAGGCAGGGAATCGGAGGTGCGGAATCAGAGATGGGGAATCAGAGGTGGGGAATCAGAGGTGGTGAATCAGAGATGGGGAATCAGAGGCGGGGAATCAGAGGCAGGGAATCAGACACGGGGAATCAGAGGCGGGGAATCATAGCTGGCGAATCAGAGGAGGGGAATCAGAGGTGGGGAATCAGAGGCGGGGAATCAGATATGGGGAATCAGAGGTGTGGAATCAGAGGCGGGGAAACAGAGGCCGGGAATCAGATATGTTGTATCAGAGGTGGGGAATCAGAGGCGGGAAATCAGAGCTGGGGAATCAGAGGCGGGGAATTTAGTTGGGGAATCAGAGTCCGGGAATCAGAGATGGGGAATCAGAGGCGGGGAATGAAATATGGGGAATCAGAGGCGGGGAATCAGAGGCGGGGAAACAGAGGCGGTGAATCAGATATGGGAAATCAGAGGTGGGGAATCAGAGGTAGAGAATCAGAGATGGGGAAGCAGAGGTGGGGAATCAGATGTGATTAATTAGAGATGGGGAATCAGAGGCGGGGTATCAGAGGCGGCCAATCAGAGGCGGGGAAACAGAGGCGGGGAATCAGATATGGGGAATCAGAGGTGGGGAATCAGTGTCAGGGATTCAGAGGCCGGGAATCAGATGCGGGGAATCAGAGCTGGGGAATCAGAGGCGGGGAATCAGAGTTGGGGAATCAGAGGAGGGGAATCAGATATGGGGAAACAGAGGCCGGGAATCAGAGGCAGGGAAACAGAGGCGGGGAATCAGATATGGGGAATCAGAGGTGGGGAATTAGTGGTTGCGAATCAGAGGCAATAGATGCAGCGAAAGAGATGGGCGAAACATAGTGGTTGGAACTTTTGTGTTGAAAATTAGTTACACAGAACAGATCAAACAGAGTTGTTGATATTGAGGGAGGGAAAGAGAGGCACTGAAAGAGTGGAGGGGAAAGAGTGCAGGCAAAATAGAGGCGTAGAGACAGAGGTGGGGAATCAGATGCGGGGAATCAGAGGTGGGGAATCAGAGGCTGGGAATCAGAGGCGGGGAATCAGATGGGGGAATCAGAGGTGGGGAATCAGAGGCAGGGAATCAGAGGCAGGGAATCAGAGGCGGGAAATCAGAGGCGGCGAATCTGAGGCGTGGAATCAGAGGTGGGGAAAGAGATGTGGGGAAACGTAGGCCAGGAAAGTTGCGCGGAAAGGGAGGCGGTGAATCAGAGGCGGGGAATCAGAGGCGGGGAATCAGAGGCGGGGAATCAGAGGCGTGGAATCAGAGGTGGGGAAAGAGATGTGGGGAAACAGGCGGGTAAACAGAAGCGGGTAAACATAGCTGCATCAATAGATGCAGCGAAAGAGATGGGCGAAACATAGTGGTTGGAACATTTGTGTTGAAAATTAGTTACACAGAACAGATCAAACAGAGTTGTTGAAATTGAGGGAGGGAAAGAGAGGCACTGAAAGAGTGGAGGGGAAAGAGTGCAGGCAAAATAGAGGCGTAGAGACAGAGGTGGGGAATCAGATGCGGGGAATCAGAGGCGGGGAATCAGAGGCAGGGAATCAGATGAAGGGAATCTAATGCAGGGAAACTGAGGCAGGGAATCTGAGGCAGGGAATCGAAGGCAGGGAATCTGAGGCACTGAATCAGTAAAAAGTTATCAGAGGCAGGTTATCAGAGGCGGAGAATCAGAGGTGGGGAATCAGAAGTGGGGAATCAGAGGTGGGGAATCAGAGGCGTGGAATCAGAGGCGGGGAATCAGATGTGGGGAATCAGAAGTGGGGAATCAGAGGTGGGGAATCAGAGGCGGGGAATCAGAGGCGTGGAATCAGAGGCGGGCAATCAGAAGTGGGGAATCAGAGGCGGGGAATCAGAGGCGGGGTATCAGAGGCGGTGAATCAGATGCGGGGAATCAGAGGCGGGGAATCAGAGGCGGGGAATCAGAAGTGGGGAATCAGAGGTGGGGAATCAGAGGCGGGGAATCAGAGGCGGGCAATCAGATGCAGGGAATCAGAGGCAGGGAATCAGAGGCAGGGAACCAGACGCAGGGAATCAAATGAAGGGAATCTGATGCAGGGAATCTGAGGCAGGGAATCTGAGGCAGGGAATCTGTGGTGGGGAATCAGAGGCGGGAAAACAGGCGGTTAAACAGAGGCGGGTAAACATAGGCGGGGATTCAGAGGCGTGGAATCAGAGGCGGGAAATAAGAGGCGGGGAAAGATATGTGGGGAAAAGTAGGCCAGGAAAGTTGAGCGGAAAGGGAGGCATTGAATCAGAGGTGGGGAATCAGAGGCGGTGAATCAGAGGCGGGGAATCAGAGGCGGGGAATCAGAGGCAGGGAATCAGAAGCGGGGAATCAGAGGTTGGGAATCAGAGGCGGGGAATCAGAGGCGGAGAATCAGAGGCGGGCAATCAGATGCAGGGAATCAGAGGCAGGGAATCAGAGGCAGGGAATCAGAGGCAGGGAATCTGAGGCAGGGAATCTGAGGTGGGGAATCAGAGGCGGGGAAACAGGTGGGTAAACAGAGGCGGGTAAACATAGGCGGGGAATCAGAGGCGCGGAATCAGAGGTGGGGAATCAGAGGCAGGGAATCAGAGGCGGGGAATCAGAGGCGGGGAATCAGATGCGGGGAATCAGAGGTGGGGAATCAGAGGCGGGGTATCAGAGGAGGGGAATCAGAGGCGGGGAATCAGAGGCGGGGAATCAGAGGCGGGGAATCAGAGGCGTGCAATCAGAGGCGGGGAATCAGAGGTGGGGAATCAGAAGTGGGGAATCAGAGGTGGGGAATCAGAGCCGGGGAATCTGAATCAGCGAATCAGAGGCGGGGCAATCAGAGGTGGGGAATCAGAGGCGGGGAATCAGAGGCGGGGAATCAGAGGAGGTGAATCAGAGGCGGGGAATCAGACGCGGGGAATCAGAGGCGGGGAATCAGAAGTGGGGAATCAGAGGTGGGGAATCAGAGGCGGGGAATCAGAGGCAGGTAATCAGAGGCGGGCAATCAGATGCAGGGAATCAGAGGCAGGGAATCAGAGGCAGGGAATCTGAGGCAGGGAATCTGAGGTGGGCAATCAGAGGCAGGGAATCAGATGAAGGGAATCTAATGCAGGGAAACTGAGGCAGGGAATCTGAGGCAGGGAATCGGAGGCAGGGAATCTGATGCAGGGAATCAGTAAAAAGTTATCAGAGGCAGGGTATCAGAGGCAGAGAATCAGAGGTGGGGAATCAGAAGTGGGGAATCAGAGGTGGGGAATCAGAGGCGGGGAATCAGAGGCAGGGAATCAGATGAAGGGAATCTAATGCAGGGAAACTGAGGCAGGGAATCTGAGGCAGGGAATCGGAGGCAGGGAATCTGAGGCAGGGAATCAGTAAAAAGTTATCAGAGGCAGGGTATCAGAGGCGGAGAATCAGAGGTGGGGAATCAGAAGTGGGGAATCAGAGGTGGGGAATCAGAGGCGTGGAATCAGAGGCGGGGAATCAGAGGTGGGGAATCAGAAGTGGGGAATCAGAGGTGGGGAATCAGAGGCGGGGAATCAGAGGTGTGGAATCAGAGGTGGGCAATCAGAAGTGGGGAATCAGAGGCGGGGAATCAGAGGCGGGGAATCAGAGGCGGTGAATCAGAGGCGTGGAATCAGAGGCGGGGAATCAGAGGCGGGGAATCAGAAGTGGGGAATCAGAGGTGGGGAATCAGAGGCGGGGAATCAGAGGCGGGCAATCAGATGCAGGGAATCAGAGGCAGGGAATCAGAGGCAGGGAACCAGACGCAGGGAATCAAATGAAGGGAATCTGATGCAGGGAATCTGAGGCAGGGAATCTGAGGCAGGGAATCTGTGGTGGGGAATCAGAGGCGGGAAAACAGGCGGTTAAACAGAGGCGGGTAAACATAGGCGGGGATTCAGAGGCGTGGAATCAGAGGCGGGAAATCAGAGGCGGGGAAAGATATGTGGGGAAAAGTAGGCCAGGAAAGTTGAGCGGAAAGGGAGGCATTGAATCAGAGGTGGGGAATCAGAGGCGGGGAATCAGAGGCGGGGAATCAGAGGCGGGGAATCAGAGGCAGGGAATCAGAAGCGGGGAATCAGAGGTTGGGAATCAGAGGCGGGGAATCAGAGGCGGAGAATCAGAGGCGGGCAATCAGATGCAGGGAATCAGAGGCAGGGAATCAAATGAAGGGAATCAGAGGGAGGGAATCTGAGGCAGGGAATCTGAGGTGGGGAATCAGAGGCGGGGAAACAGGTGGGTAAACAGAGGCGGGTAAACATAGGCGGGGAATCAGAGGCGCAAAATCAGAGGTGGGGAATCAGAGGCAGGGAATCAGAGGCGGGGAATCAGAGGCGGGGAATCAGATGCGGGGAATCAGAGGTGGGGAATCAGAGGCGGGGTATCAGAGGAGGGGATTCAGAGGCGGGGAATCAGAGGCGGGGAATCAGAGGCGGGGAATCAGAGGCGTGCAATCAGAGGCGGGGAATCAGAGGTGGGGAATCAGAAGTGGGGAATCAGAGGTGGGGAATCAGAGCCGGGGAATCAGAATCAGCGAATCAGAGGCGGGGCAATCAGAGGTGGGGAATCAGAGGCGGGGAATCAGAGGCGGGGAATCAGAGGAGGTGAATCAGAGGCGGGGAATCAGACGCGGGGAATCAGAGGCGGGGAATCAGAAGTGGGGAATCAGAGGTGTGGAATCAGAGGCGGGGAATCAGAGGCAGGTAATCAGAGGCGGGCAATCAGATGCAGGGAATCAGAGGCAGGGAATCAGAGGCAGGGAATCTGAGGCAGGGAATCTGAGGCAGGGAATCTGAGGTGTGCAATCAGAGGCGGGAAAACAGGCGGGTAAACAGAGGCGGGTAAACATAGGCGGGGAATCAGAGGCGGGGAATCAGAGGCGGGGAATCAGAGGCAGGGAATCAGAGTCGGGGAATCAGAGGCGGGGAATCTGAGGCGGGGAATCAGATGCAGGGAATCAGAGGCGGGGAATCAGAGGCGGGGTATCAGAGGCGGGGAATCAGAGGCGCGGAATCAGAGGCGGGGAATCAGAGGCGTGGAATCAGAGACGGGGAATCAGAGGCGGGGAATCAGAAGTGGGGAATCAGAGGTGGGAAATCAGAGGCTGGGAATCAGAGGCGGGGAATCAGAGGCGGGGAATCAGAGGCAGGGTATCAGAGGCGGGCAATCAGATGCAGGGAATCAGAGGCAGGGAATCAGAGGCAGGGAATCAGAGGCAGGGAACCTGAGATGGCGAATATGAGGTGGTGAATCAGAGGCGGGGAAACAGTCGGGTAAACAGAGGCGGGGAATCAGAGGCAGGGAATCAGCCGCGTGGAATCAGAGGCAGGGAATCAGATGAAGGGAATCTGATGCAGGGAATCTGAGGCAGGGAATCTGAGGCAGGGAATCTGTGGCAGGGAATCTGATGCGGGTTATCAGAAGGGGGAAATGAGATGTGGGAAACGAGATGCAGAGAAAGAGGCACGGAAATAGAGGCAGGGAAAGACAGGCAGGGAATCAGAGGCGGGGAATCAGAGGTGGGGAATCAGAGGCAGGGAATCAGAGGCGGGAAATCAGAGGCAGCGAATCTGAGGCGTGGAATCAGAGGTGGGGAAAGAGATGTGGGGAAACGTAGGCCAGGAAAGTTGTGCGGAAAGGGAGGCGGTGAAGCAGAGGCGGGGAATCAGAGGCGGGGAATCAGAGGCGGGGAATCAGAGGCGTGGAATCAGAGGTGGGGAAAGAGATGTGGGGAAACAGGCGGGTAAACAGAAGCGGGTAAACATAGCTGCATAAATAGAGGCAGCGAAAGAGATGGGCGAAACATAGTGGTTGGAACTTGTGTGTTGAAAATTAGGTACACAGAACAGATCAAACAGAGTTGTTGAAATTGAGGGAGGGAAAGAGAGGCACAGAAAGAGTGGAGGGGAAAGAGTGCAGGCAAAATAGAGGCGTAGAGACAGAGGTGGCGAATCAGTGGCGGGGAATCAGAGGCGGGGAATCAGAGGCAGGGAATCAGATGAAGGGAATCTGATGCAGGGAATCTGAGGCAGGGAATCTGAGGCAGGGAATCGGAGGCAGGGAATCTGATGCGGGTTATCAGAAGGGGGAAATGAGATGTCGGAAACGAGATGCAGAGAAAGAGGCACGGAAATAGAGGCAGGGAAAGAGAGGCAGGGTATCAGAGGCAGGTAATCAGAGGCGTGGAATCAGAGGTGGGGAATCAGAGGCGGTGAATCAGAGGCGGGTAAACATAGGCGGGGAATCAGAGGCGTGGAATCAGAGGTGGGAAATCAGAGGCGGGGAAAGATATGTGGGGAAAAGTAGGCCAGGAAAGTTGAGCGGAAAGGGAGGCAGTGAATCAGAGGTGGGTAATCAGAGGCAGGGAATCAGAGGCGGGGAATCAGAGGCGGGGAATCAGAGGCTTGGAATCAGAAGTGGGGAATCAGAGGTGGGGAATCAGAGGCGGGGAATCAGAGGCGGAGAATCAGGGGCGGGGAATCTGAGGCATGGAATCTGAGGTGGGGAATCAGAGGCGGGGAAACAGGTGGGTAAACAGAGGTGGGTAAAGATAGGCGGGGAATCAGAGGCGCGGAATCAGAGGCGGGGAATCAGAGGCAGGGAATCAGAGGTGGGGAATCAGAGGCGGGGAATCAGATGCGGGGAATCAGAGGTGGGGAATCAGAGGCGGGGTATCAGAGGAGGGGAATCAGAGGCGTGGAATCAGAGGCGGGGAATCAGAGGCGGGGAATCAGAGGCGTGGAATCAGAGGCGGGGAATCAGAGGCGGGGAATCAGAAGTGGGGAATCAGAGGTGGGGAATCATAGGCGGGGAATCAGAATCAGCGAATCAGAGGCGGGGCAATCAGAGTTGGGGAATCAGAGGCAGGGAATCAGAGGCGGGGAATCAGAGGCGGTGAATCAGAGGCGGGGAATCAGACGCGGGGAATCAAAGGCAGGGAATCAGAAGTGGGGAATCAGAGGTGGGGAATCAGAGGCGGGGAATCAGAGGCAGGTAATCAGAGGCGGGCAATCAGATGCAGGGAATCAGAGGCAGGGAATCAGAGGCAGGGAATCTGAGGCAGGGAATCTGAGGCAGGGAATCTGAAGTGGGCAATCAGAGGAGGGAAAACAGGCGGGTAAACAGAGGCGGGTAAACATAGGTGGGGAATCAGAGGCGGGGAATCAGAGGCGGGGAATCAGAGTCGGGGAATCAGAGGCGGGGAATCTGAGGCGGGGAATCAGATGCAGGGAATCAGAGGCGGGGAATCAGAGGCGGGGTATCAGAGGCAGGGAATCAGAGGCGCGGAATCAGAGGCGGGGAATCAGAGGCGTGGAATCACAGACGGGGAATCAGAGGCGGGGAATCCGATGCAGGGAATCAGAGGCGGGGAATCAGAGGCAGGGAATCAGATGAAGGGAATCTGATGCAGGGAATCTGTGGCAGGGAATCTGAGGCAGGGAATCTGTGGCAGGGAATCTGATGCGGGTTATCAGAAGGGGGAAATGAGATGTGGGAAACGAGATGCAGAGAAAGAGGCACGGAAATAGAGGCAGGGAAAGAGAGGCAGGGTATCAGAGGTGGGGAATCAGAGGCGGGGAATCAGAATCAGCGAATCAGAGGCGGGGCAATCAGAGGTGGGGAATCAGAGGCGGGGAATCAGAGGCGGGGAATCAGAGGCGGTGAATCAGAGGCAGGGAATCAGACGCGGGGAATCAAAGGCGGGGAATCAGAAGTGGGGAATCAGAGGTGGGGAATCAGAGGCGTGGAATCAGAGGCAGGTAATCAGAGGCGGGCAATCAGATGCAGGGAATCAGAGGCAGGGAATCAGAGGCAGGGAATCTGAGGCAGGGAATCTGAGGCAGGGAATCTGAAGTGGGCAATCAGAGGCTGGAAAACAGGCGGGTAAACAGAGGCGGGTAAACATAGGTGGGGAATCAGAGGCGGGGAATCAGAGGCGGGGAATCAGAGTCGGGGAATCAGAGGCGGGGAATCTGAGGCGGGGAATCAGATGCAGGGAATCAGAGGCGGGGAATCAGAGGCGGGGTATCAGAGGCGGGGAATCAGAGGCGCGGAATCAGAGGCGGGGAATCAGAGGCGTGGAATCACAGACGGGGAATCAGAGGCGGGGAATCAGATGCAGGGAATCAGAGGCGGGGAATCAGAGGCAGGGAATCAGATGAAAGGAATCTGATGCAGGGAATCTGAGGCAGGGAATCTGAGGCAGGGAATCTGTGGCAGGGAATCTGATGCGGGTTATCAGAAGGGGGAAATGAGATGTGGGAAACGAGATGCAGAGAAAGAGGCACGGAAATAGAGGCAGGGAAAGAGAGGCAGGGTATCAGAGGCGGGTAATCAGAGGCGTGGAATCAGAGGCGGGGAATCAGAGGCGGGAAATCAGAGAGGGGAATCAGAGGTGGGGAATCAGAGGCGGGGAATCAGAGGCAGGGAATCAGAGGCAGGAAATCAGAGGCGGCGAATCTGAGGCGTGGAATCAGAGGTGGGGAAAGAGATGTGGGGAAACGTAAGCCAGGAAAGTTGCTCGGAAAGGGAGGCGGTGAATCAGAGGCGGGGAATCAGAGGCGGGGAATCAGAGGCGGGGAATCAGATGCGTGGAATCAGAGGTGGGGAAAGAGATGTGGGGAAACAGGCGGGTAAACAGAAGCGGGTAAACATAGCTGCATCAATAGATGCAGCGAAAGAGATGGGCGAAACATAGTGGTTGGAACTTTTGTGTTGAAAATTAGTTACACAGAACAGATCAAACAGAGTTGTTGAAATTGAGGGAGGGAAAGAGAGGCACTGAAAGAGTGGAGGGGAAAGAGTGCAGGCAAAATAGAGGCGTAGAGACAGAGGTGGGGAATCAGATGCGGGGAATCAGAGGCGGGGAATCAGAGGCAGGGAATCAGATGAAGGGAATCTAATGCAGGGAAACTGAGGCAGGGAATCTGAGGCAGGGAATCGGAGGCAGGGAATCTGAGGATGGGAATCAGTAAAAAGTTATCAGAGGCAGGGTATCAGAGGCGGAGAATCAGAGGTGGGGAATCAGAAGTGGGGAATCAGAGGTGGGGAATCAGAGGCGTGGAATCAGAGGCGGGGAATCAGAGGTGGGGAATCAGAAGTGGGGAATCAGAGGTGGGGAATCAGAGGCGGGGAATCAGAGGCGTGGAATCAGAGGCGGGCAATCAGAAGTGGGGAATCAGAGGCGGGGAATCAGAGGCGGGGAATCAGAGGCGGTGAATCAGATGCGGGGAATCAGAGGCGGGGAATCAGAGGCGGGGAATCAGAAGTGGGGAATCAGAGGTGGGGAATCAGAGGCGGGGAATCAGAGGCGGGCAATCAGATGCAGGGAATCAGAGGCAGGGAATCAGAGGCAGGGAACCAGACGCAGGGAATCAAATGAAGGGAATCTGATGCAGGGAATCTGAGGCAGGGAATCTGAGGCAGGGAATCTGTGGTGGGGAATCAGAGGCGGGAAAACAGGCGGTTAAACAGAGGCGGGTAAACATAGGCGGGGATTCAGAGGCGTGGAATCAGAGGCGGGAAATCAGAGGCGGGGAAAGATATGTGGGGAAAAGTAGGACAAGAAAGTTGAGCGGAAAGGGAGGCATTGAATCAGAGGTGGGGAATCAGAGGCGGGGAATCAGAGGCGGGGAATCAGAGGCGGGGAATCAGAGGCAGGGAATCAGAAGCGGGGAATCAGAGGTTGGGAATCAGAGGCGGGGAATCAGAGGCGGAGAATCAGAGGCGGGCAATCAGATGCAGGGAATCAGAGGCAGGGAATCTGAGGCAGGGAATCTGAGGTGGGGATTCAGAGGCAGGGAAACAGGTGGGTAAACAGAGGCGGGTAAACATAGGCGTGGAATCAGAGGCGGGGAATCAGAGACACAGAAAGAGAGGCGTGGAATCAGAGGTGCAGAATCAGAGCCGGTGAATCTGAGCCGGGAAATCAGAAGCAGAGCAACAGAGGTGGTGAAACATGGGTGCGGAATCGGACACGGGGAATCAGAGGTGGGGACTCCGAGGCCGGGAATCAGAGGCAGGGAATCAGAGGCAGGTTATCAGAGGCAGGGAATCAGAGGTGGGAAATCAGAGGCGGGGAATCAGAGGCGGCGAATCAGAGGCGGGGAATCAGAGGCGGGGAATCAGAGGCGGAGAATCAGAGGCGGGCAATCAGATGCAGGAAATCAGAGGCAGGGAATCAGAGGCAGGGAATCAGAGGCAGGGAATCTGAGGCAGGGAATCAGAGGTGGGGAATCAGTGGCGGGGAATCAGAGGCAGGGAATCAGATGAAGGGAATCTGATGCAGGGAATCTGAGGCAGGGAATCTGAGGCAGGGTATCTGTGGCAGGGAATCTGATGCGGGTTATCAGAAGGGGGAAATGAGATGTGGGAAACGAGATGCAGAGAAAGAGGCACGGAAATAGAGGCAGGGAAAGACAGGCAGGGAATCAGAGGCGGGGAATCAGAGGTGGGGAATCAGAGGCTGGGAATCAGAGGCGGGGAATCAGAGGGGGGAATCAGAGGTGGGGAACCAGAGGCAGGGAATCAGAGGCAGGGAATCAGAGGCGGGAAATCAGTGGCGGCGAATCTGAGGCGTGGAATCAGAGGTGGGGAAAGAGATGTGGGGAAACGTAGGCCAGGAAAGTTGTGCGGAAAGGGAGGCGGTGAATCAGAGGCGGGGAATCAGAGGCGGGGAATCAGAGGCGGGGAATCAGAGGCGTGGAATCAGAGGTGGGGAAAGAGATGTGGGGAAACAGGCGGGTAAACAGAAGCGGGTAAACATAGCTGCATAAATAGAGGCAGCGAAAGAGATGGGCGAAACATAGTGGTTGGAACTTGTGTGTTGAAAATTAGGTACACAGAACAGATCAAACAGAGTTGTTGAAATTGAGGGAGGGAAAGAGAGGCACAGAAAGAGTGGAGGGGAAAGAGTGCAGGCAAAATAGAGGCGTAGAGACAGAGGTGGCGAATCAGTGGCGGGGAATCAGAGGCGGGGAATCAGAGGCAGGGAATCAGATGAAGGGAATCTGATGCAGGGAATCTGAGGCAGGGAATCTGAGGCAGGGAATCGGAGGCAGGGAATCTGATGCGGGTTATCAGAAGGGGGAAATGAGATGTCGGAAACGAGATGCAGAGAAAGAGGCACGGAAATAGAGGCAGGGAAAGAGAGGCAGGGTATCAGAGGCAGGTAATCAGAGGCGTGGAATCAGAGGTGGGGAATCAGAGGCGGTGATTCAGAGGCGGGGAATCAGAGGCGGGGAATCAGAAGTGGGGAATCAGAGGTGGGGAATCAGAGGCGGGGAATCAGAGGCGGGGAATCAGAGGCGGGCAATCAGATGCAGGGAATCAGAGGCAGGGAATCAGACGCAGGGAATCAAATGAAGGGAATCTGATGCAGGGAATCTGAGGCAGGGAATCTGAGGCAGGGAATCTGTGGTGGGGAATCAGAGGCGGGAAAACAGGCGGGTAAACAGAGGCGGGTAAACATAGGCGGGGAATCAGAGGCGTGGAATCAGAGGCGGGAAATCAGAGGCGGGGAAAGATATGTGGGGAAAAGTAGGCCAGGAAAGTTGAGCAGAAAGGGAGGCAGTGAATCAGAGGTGGGGAATCAGAGGCGGGGAATCAGAGGCGGGGAATCAGAGGTGGGGAATCAGAGGCTTGGAATCAGAAGTGGGGAATCAGAGGTGGGGAATCAGAGGCGGGGTATCAGAGGAGGGGAATCAGAGGCGTGGAATCAGAGGCGGGGAATCAGAGGCGGGGAATCAGAGGCGTGGAATCAGAGGCGTGGAATCAGAGGCGGGGAATCAGAAGTGGGGAATCAGAGGTGGGGAATCAGAGGCGGGGAATCAGAATCAGCGAATCAGAGGCGGGGCAATCAGAGGTGGGGAATCAGAGGCGGGGAATCAGAGGCGGGGAATCAGAGGCGGTGAATCAGAGGCGGGGAATCAGATGCGGGGAATCAGAGGCGGGGAATCAGAAGTGGGGAATCAGAGGTGGGGAATCAGAGGCGGGGAATCAGAGGCAGGTAATCAGAGGCGGGCAATCAGATGCAGTTAATCAGAGGCAGGGAATCAGAGGCAGGGAATCTGAGGCAGGGAATCTGAGGCAGGGAATCTGAAGTGGGCAATCAGAGGCGGGAAAACAGGCGGGTAAACAGAGGCGGGTAAACATAGGAGGGGAATCAGAGGCGGGGAATCAGAGGCGGGGAATCAGAGTCGGGGAATCAGAGGCGGGGAATCTGAGGCGGGGAATCAGATGCAGGGAATCAGAGGCGGGGAATCAGGCGGGGTATCAGAGGCGGGGAATCAGAGGCGCGGAATCAGAGGCGGGGAATCAGAGGCGTGGAATCACACACGGGGAATCAGAGGCGGGGAATCAGAAGTGGGGAATCAAAGTGGGATATCAGAGGCGGGGAATCAGAGGCGGGGAATCAGAGGCGGGGAATCAGAGGCAGGGTATCAGAGGCGGGCAATCAGATGCAGGGAATCAGAGGCAGGGAATGAGAGGCAGGGAATCAGATGCAGGGAACCTGAGGTGGCGAATATGAGGTGGTGAATCAGAGGCGGGGAAACAGGCGGGTAAACAGAGGCTGGGAATCAGATGCAGGGAATCAGAGGCGGGGAATCAGAGGCAGGGAATCAGATGAAGGGAATCTGATGCAGGGAATCTGAGGCAGGGAATCTGAGGCAGGGAATCTGTGGCAGGGAATCTGATGCGGGTTATCAGAAGGGGGAAATGAGATGTGGGAAACGAGATGCAGAGAAAGAGGCACGGAAATAGAGGCAGGGAAAGGGAGGCAGGGTATCAGAGGCGGGTAATCAGAGGCGTGGAATCAGAGGCGGGGAATCAGAGGCGGGAAATCAGAGAGGGGAATCAGAGGTGGGGAATCAGAGGCGGGGAATCAGAGGCAGGGAATCAGAGGCAGGAAATCAGAGGCGGGGAATCAGAGGCGGGAAATCAGAGAGGGGAATCAGAGGTGGGGAATCAGAGGCGGGGAATCAGAGGCAGGGAATCAGAGGCAGGAAATCAGAGGCGGCGAATCTGAGGCGTGGAATCAGAGGTGGGGAAAGAGATGTGGGGAAACGTAGGCCAGGAAAGTTGCTCGGAAAGGGAGGCGGTGAATCAGAGGCGGGGAAACAGGCGGGTAAACAGAGGCTGGGAATCAGATGCAGGGAATCAGAGGCGGGGAATCAGAGGCAGGGAATCAGATGAAGGGAATCTGATGCAGGGAATCTGAGGCAGGGAATCTGAGGCAGGGAATCTGTGGCAGGGAATCTGATGCGGGTTATCAGAAGGGGGAAATGAGATGTGGGAAACGAGATGCAGAGAAAGAGGCACGGAAATAGAGGCAGGGAAAGAGAGGCAGGGTATCAGAGGCGGGTAATCAGAGGCGTGGAATCAGAGGCGGGGAATCAGAGGCGGGAAATCAGAGAGGGGAATCAGAGGTGGGGAATCAGAGGCGGGGAATCAGAGGCAGGGAATCAGAGGCAGGAAATCAGAGGCGGCAAATCTGAGGCGTGGAATCAGAGGTGGGGAAAGAGATGTGGGGAAACGTAGGCCAGGAAAGTTGCTCGGAAAGGGAGGCGGTGAATCAGAGGCGGGGAATCAGAGGCGGGGAATCAGAGGCGGGGAATCAGAGGCGTGGAATCAGAGGTGGGGAAAGAGATGTGGGGAAACAGGCGGGTAAACAGAAGCGGGTAAACATAGCTGCATCAATAGATGCAGCGAAAGAGATGGGCGAAACATAGTGGTTGGAACTTTTGTGTTGAAAATTAGTTACACAGAACAGATCAAACAGAGTTGTTGAAATTGAGGGAGGGAAAGAGAGGCACTGAAAGAGTGGAGGGGAAAGAGTGCAGGCAAAATAGAGGCGTAGAGACAGAGGTGGGGAATCAGATGCGGGGAATCAGAGGCGGGGAATCAGAGGCAGGGAATCAGATGAAGGGAATCTAATGCAGGGAAACTGAGGCAGGGAATCTGAGGCAGGGAATCGGAGGCAGGGAATCTGAGGATGGGAATCAGTAAAAAGTTATCAGAGGCAGGGTATCATAGGCGGAGAATCAGAGGTGGGGAATCAGAAGTGGGGAATCAGAGGTGGGGAATCAGAGGCATGGAATCAGAGGCGGGGAATCAGAGGTGGGGAATCAGAAGTGGGGAATCAGAGGTGGGGAATTAGAGGCGGGGAATTAGAGGCGTGGAATCAGAGGCGGGCAATCAGAAGTGGGGAATCAGAGGCGGGGAATCAGAGGCGGGGAATCAGAGGCGGTGAATCAGATGCGGGGAATCAGAGGCGGGGAATCAGAGGCGGGGAATCAGAAGTGGGGAATCAGAGGTGGGGAATCAGAGGCGGGGAATCAGAGGCGGGCAATCAGATGCAGGGAATCAGAGGCAGGGAATCAGAGGCAGGGAACCAGACGCAGGGAATCAAATGAAGGGAATCTGATGCAGGGAATCTGAGGCAGGGAATCTGAGGCAGGGAATCTGTGGCAGGGAATCTGATGCGGGTTATCAGAAGGGGGAAATGAGATGTGGGAAACGAGATGCAGAGAAAGAGGCACGGAAATAGAGGCAGGGAAAGAGAGGCAGGGTATCAGAGGCGGGTAATCAGAGGCGTGGAATCAGAGGCGGGGAATCAGAGGCGGGAAATCAGAGAGGGGAATCAGAGGTGGGGAATCAGAGGCGGGGAATCAGAGGCAGGGAATCAGAGGCAGGAAATCAGAGGCGGCAAATCTGAGGCGTGGAATCAGAGGTGGGGAAAGAGATGTGGGGAAACGTAGGCCAGGAAAGTTGCTCGGAAAGGGAGGCGGTGAATCAGAGGCGGGGAATCAGAGGCGGGGAATCAGAGGCGGGGATTCAGAGGCGTGGAATCAGAGGTGGGGAAAGAGATGTGGGGAAACAGGCGGGTAAACAGAAGCGGGTAAACATAGCTGCATCAATAGATGCAGCGAAAGAGATGGGCGAAACATAGTGGTTGGAACTTTTGTGTTGAAAATTAGTTACACAGTACAGATCAAACAGAGTTGTTGAAATTGAGGGAGGGAAAGAGAGGCACTGAAAGAGTGGAGGGGAAAGAGTGCAGGCAAAATAGAGGCGTAGAGACAGAGGTGGGGAATCAGATGCGGGGAATCAGAGGCGGGGAATCAGAGGCAGGGAATCAGATGAAGGGAATCTAATGCAGGGAAACTGAGGCAGGGAATCTGAGGCAGGGAATCGGAGGCAGGGAATCTGAGGATGGGAATCAGTAAAAAGTTATCAGAGGCAGGGTATAAGAGGCGGAGAATCAGAGGTGGGGAATCAGAGGTGGGGAATCAGAGGCAGGGAATCAGAGGCGGGGAATCAGAGGCGGGGAAAGATATGTGGGGAAAAGTAGGACAAGAAAGTTGAGCGGAAAGGGAGGCATTGAATCAGAGGTGGGGAATCAGAGGCGGGGAATCAGATGTTGGGAATCAGAGGCGGGGAATCAGAGGCGGAGAATCAGAGGCGGGCAATCAGATGCAGGGAATCAGAGGCAGGGAATCAGAGGCAGGGAATCAGAGGCAGGGAATCTGAGGCAGGGAATCTGAGGTGGGGAATCAGAGGCGGGGAAACAGGTGGGTAAACAGAGGCGGGTAAACATAGGCGGGGAATCAGAGGTGCGGAATCAGAGGTGGGGAATCAGAGGCAGGGAATCAGAGGCGGGGAATCAGAGGCGGGGAATCAGATGCGGGGAATCAGAGGTGGGGAATCAGAGGCGGGGTATCAGAGGATGGGAATCAGAGGCGGGGAATCAGAGGCGGGGAATCAGAGGCGGGGAATCAGAGGCGTGCAATCAGAGGCGGGGAATCAGAGGTGGGGAAT
Organism: Narcine bancroftii; assembly: GCF_036971445.1. Taxonomy (NCBI): domain Eukaryota; kingdom Metazoa; phylum Chordata; class Chondrichthyes; order Torpediniformes; family Narcinidae; genus Narcine; species Narcine bancroftii. Next base: position 104,087,698 of record NC_091474.1, on the reverse strand, counting down.
CAGAAGTGGGGAATCAGAGGTGGGGAATCAGAGCCGGGGAATCTGAATCAGCGAATCAGAGGCGGGGCAATCAGAGGTGGGGAATCAGAGGCGGGGAATCAGAGGCGGGGAATCAGAGGAGGTGAATCAGAGGCGGGGAATCAGACGCGGGGAATCAGAGGCGGGGAATCAGAAGTGGGGAATCAGAGGTGGGGAATCTGAGGCGGGGAATCAGAGGCAGGTAATCAGAGGCGGGCAATCAGATGCAGGGAATCAGAGGCAGGGAATCTGAGGCAGGGAATCTGAGGTGGGCAATCAGAGGCGGGAAAACAGGCGGGTAAACAGAGGCGGGTAAACATAGGCGGGGAATCAGAGGCGGGGAATCAGAGGCGGGGAATCAGAGGCGGGGAATCAGAGTCGGGGAATCAGAGGCGGGGAATCTGAGGCGGGGAATATGATGCAGGGAATCAGAGGCGGGGAATCAGAGGCGGGGTATCAGAGGCGGGGAATCAGAGGCGCGGAATCAGAGGCGGGGAATCAGAGGCATGGAATCAGAGACGGGGAATCAGAGGCGGGGAATCAGAAGTGGGGAATCAGAGGTTGGAAATCAGAGGCTGGGAATCAGAGGCGGGGAATCAGAGGCGGGGAATCAGAGGCAGGGTATCAGAGGCGGGCAATCAGATGCAGGGAATCAGAGGCAGGGAATCAGAGGCAGGGAATCAGAGGCAGGGAACCTGAGATGGCGAATATGAGGTGGTGAATCAGAGGCGGGGAAACAGTCGGGTAAACAGAGGCGGGGAATCAGAGGCAGGGAATCAGCCGCGGGGAATCAGAGGCAGGGAATCAGATGAAGGGAATCTGATGCAGGGAATCTGAGGCAGGGTATCTGAGGCAGGGAATCTGTGGCAGGGAATCTGATGCGGGTTATCAGAAGGGGGAAATGAGATGTGGGAAACGAGATGCAGAGAAAGAGGCACGGAAATAGAGGCAGGGAAAGAGAGGCAGGGTATCAGAGGTGGGGAATCAGAGGCTGGGAATCAGAGGCGGGGAATCAGAGGGGGGAATCAGAGGTGGGGAATCAGAGGCAGGGAATCAGAGACACAGAAAGAGAGGCGTGGAATCAGAGGTGCGGAATCAGAGCCGGTGAATCTGAGCCGGGAAATCAGAAGCAGAGCAACAGAGGTGGTGAAACATGGGTGCGGAATCGGACACGGGGAATCAGAGGTGGGGACTCAGAGGCCGGGAATCAGAGGCAGGGAATCAGAGGCAGGTTATCAGAGGCAGGGAATCAGAGGTGGGAAATCAAAGGCGGGGAATCAGAGGCGGCGAATCAGAGGCGGGGAATCAAAGGCGGGGAATCAGAGGCGGAGAATCAGAGGCGGGCAATCAGATGCAGGAAATCAGAGGCAGGGAATCAGAGGCAGAGAATCAGAGGCAGGGAATCTGAGGCAGGGAATCAGAGGTGGGGAATCAGAGGCGGGGAATCAGAGGCAGGGAATCAGATGAAGGGAATCTGATGCAGGGAATCTGAGGCAGGGAATCTGAGGCAGGGAATCTGTGGCAGGGAATCTGAGGTGGGCAATCAGAGGCGGGAAAACAGGCGGGTAAACAGAGGCGGGTAAACATAGGCGGGGAATCAGAGGCGGGGAATCAGAGGCGGGGAATCAGAGTCGGGGAATCAGAGGCGGGGAATCTGAGGCGGGGAATCAGATGCAGGGAATCAGAGGCGGGGAATCAGAGGCGGGGTATCAGAGGCGGGGAATCAGAGGCGCGGAATCAGAGGCGTGGAATCAGAGGCGTGGAATCACAGACGGGGAATCAGAGGCGGGGAATCAGAAGTGGGGAATCAGAGGTGGGAAATCAGAGGCGGGGAATCAGAGGCGGGGAATCAGAGGCGGGGAATCAGAGGCAGGGTATCAGAGGCGGGCAATCAGATGCAGGGAATCTGATGCAGGGAATCTGAGGCAGGGAATCTGAGGCAGGGAATCTGTGGCAGGGAATCTGATGCGGGTTATCAGAAGGGGGAAATGAGATGTGGGAAACGAGATGCAGAGAAAGAGGCACGGAAATAGAGGCAGGGAAAGAGAGGCAGGGTATCAGAGGCGGGTAATCAGAGGCGTGGAATCAGAGGGGGGAATCAGAGGCGGGAAATCAGAGAGGGGAATCAGAGGTGGGGAATCAGAGGCGGGGAATCAGAGGCGTGGAATCAGAGGCGTGGAATCAGAGGTGGGGAAAGAGATGTGGGGAAACGTAGGCCAGGAAAGTTGCTCGGAAAGGGAGGCGGTGAATCAGAGGTGGGGAATCAGAGGCGGGGAATCAGAGGCGGGGAATCAGAGGCGTGGAATCAGAGGTGGGGAAAGAGATGTGGGGAAACAGGCGTGTAAACAGAAGCGGGTAAACATAGCTGCATCAATAGATGCAGCGAAAGAGATGGGCGAAACATAGTGGTTGGAACTTTTGTGTTGAAAATTAGTTACACAGAACAGATCAAACAGAGTTGTTGAAATTGAGGGAGGGAAAGAGAGGCACTGAAAGAGTGGAGGGGAAAGAGTGCAGGCAAAATAGAGGCGTAGAGACAGAGGTGGGGAATCAGATGCGGGGAATCAGAGGCGGGGAATCAGAGGCAGGGAATCAGATGAAGGGAATCTAATGCAGGGAAACTGAGGCAGGGAATCGGAGGCAGGGAATCGGAGGCAGGGAATCTGAGGCAGGGAATCAGTAAAAAGTTATCAGAGGCAGGGTATCAGAGGCGGAGAATCAGAGGTGGGGAATCAGAAGTGGGGAATCAGAGGTGGGGAATCAGAGGCGTGGAATCAGAGGCGGGGAATCAGAGGTGGGGAATCAGAAGTGGGGAATCAGAGGTGGGGAATCAGAGGCGGGGAATCAGAGGCGTGGAATCAGAGGCGGGCAATCAGAAGTGGGGAATCAGAGGCGGGGAATCAGAGGCGGGGAATCAGAGGTGGTGAATCAGATGCGTGGAATCAGAGGCGGGGAATCAGAGGCGGGGAATCAGAAGTGGGGAATCAGAGGTGGGGAATCAGAGGCGGGGAATCAGAGGCGGGCAATCAGATGCAGGGAATCAGAGGCAGGGAATCAGAGGCAGGGAACCAGACGCAGGGAATCAAATGAAGGGAATCTGATGCAGGGAATCTGAGGCAGGGAATCTGAGGCAGGGAATCTGTGGTGGGGAATCAGAGGCGGGAATACAGGCGGTTAAACAGAGGCGGGTAAACATAGGCGGGGATTCAGAGGCGTGGAATCAGAGGCGGGAAATCAGAGGCGGGGAAAGATATGTGGGGAAAAGTAGGCCAGGAAAGTTGAGCGGAAAGGGAGGCACTGAATCAGAGGTGGGGAATCAGAGGCGGGGAATCAGAGGCGGGGAATCAGAGGTGGGGAATCAGAGGCAGGGAATCAGAAGCGGGGTATCAGAGGTTGGGAATCAGAGGCGGTGAATCAGAGGCGGAGAATCAGAGGCGGGCAATCAGATGCAGGGAATCAGAGGCAGGGAATCAGAGGCAGGGAATCAGAGGCAGGGAATCTGAGGCAGGGAATCTGAGGTGGGGAATCAGAGGCGGGGAAACAGGTGGGTAAACAGAGGCGGGTAAACATAGGCGGGGAATCAGAGGCGCGGAATCAGAGGTGGGGAATCAGAGGCAGGGAATCAGAGGCGGGGAATCAGAGGCGGGGAATCAGATGCGGGGAATCAGAGGTGGGGAATCAGAGGCGGGGTATCAGAGGAGGGGAATCAGAGGCGGGGAATCAGAGGCGGGGAATCAGAGGCGGGGAATCAGAGGCGTGCAATCAGAGGCGGGGAATCAGAGGTGGGGAATCAGAAGTGGGGAATCAGAGGTGGGGAATCAGAGCCGGGGAATCTGAATCAGCTAATCAGAGGCGGGGAAATCAGAGGTGGGGAATCAGAGGCGGGGAATCAGAGGCGGGGAATCAGAGGAGGTGAATCAGAGGAGGGGAATCAGACGCGGGGAATCAGAGGCGGGGAATCAGAAGTGGGGAATCAGAGGTGGGGAATCAGAGGCGGGGAATCAGAGGCAGGTAATCAGAGGCGGGGAATCAGAGGTGTGCAATCAGAGGCGGGGAATCAGAGGTGGGGAATCAGAAGTGGGGTATCAGAGGTGGGGAATCAGAGCCGGGGAATCTGAATCAGCGAATCAGAGGCGGGGAAATCAGAGGTGGGGAATCAGAGGCGGGGAATCAGAGGCGGGGAATCAGAGGAGGTGAATCAGAGGCGGGGAATCAGACGTGGGGAATCAGAGGCGGGGAATCAGGAGTGGGGAATCAGAGGTGGGGAATCAGAGGCGGGGAATCAGAGGCGGGGAATCAGAGGCGCGGAATCAGAGGCGGGGAATCAGAGGCGGGGAATCAGAGGCATGGAATCAGAGATGGGGAATCAGAGGCGGGGAATCAGAAGTGGGGAATCAGAGGTGGGAAATCAGAGGCTGGGAATCAGAGGCGGTGTATCAGAGGCGGGGAATCAGAGGCAGGGTATCAGAGGCGGGCAATCAGATGCAGGGAATCAGAGGCAGGGAATCAGAGGCAGGGAATCAGAGGCAGGGAACCTGAGATGGCGAATATGAGGTGGTGAATCAGAGGCGGGGAAACAGTCGGGTAAACAGAGGCGGGGAATCAGAGGCAGGGAATCAGCCGCGGGGAATCAGAGGCAGGGAATCAGATGAAGGGAATCTGATGCAGGGAATCTGAGGCAGGGTATCTGAGGCAGGGAATCTGTGGCAGGGAATCTGATGCGGGTTATCAGAAGGGGGAAATGAGATGTGGGAAACGAGATGCAGAGAAAGAGGCACGGAAATAGAGGCAGGGAAAGAGAGGCAGGGGATCAGAGGTGGGGAATCAGAGGCTGGGAATCAGAGGCGGGGAATCAGAGGGGGGAATCAGAGGTGGGGAATCAGAGGCAGGGAATCAGAGACACAGAAAGAGAGGCGTGGAATCAGAGGTGCGGAATCAGAGCCGGTGAATCTGAGCCGGGAAATCAGAAGCAGAGCAACAGAGGTGGTGAAACATGGGTGCGGAATCGGACACGGGGAATCAGAGGTGGGAACTCAGAGGCCGGGAATCAGAGGCAGGGAATCAGAGGCAGGTTATCAGAGGCAGGGAATCAGAGGTGGGAAATCAGAGGCAGGGAATCAGAGGCGGCGAATCAGAGGCGGGGAATCAGAGGCGGGGAATCAGAGGCGGAGAATCAGAGGCGGGCAATCAGATGCAGGAAATCAGAGGCAGGGAATCAGAGGCAGGGAATCAGAGGCAGGGAATCTGAGGCAGGGAATCAGAGGTGGGGAATCAGAGGCGTGGAATCAGAGGCAGGGAATCAGATGAAGGGAATCTGATGCAGGGAATCTGAGGCAGGGAATCTGAGGCAGGGAATCTGTGGCAGGGAATCTGATGCGGGTTATCAGAAGGGGGAAATTAGATGTGGGAAACGAGATGCAGAGAAAGAGGCACGGAAATAGAGGCAGGGAAAGACAGGCAGGGAATCAGAGGCGGGGAATCAGAGGTGGGGAATCAGTGGCTGGGAATCAGAGGCGGGGAATCAGAGGGGGGAATCAGAGGTGGGGAATCAGAGGCAGGGAATCAGAGGCAGGGAATCAGAGGCGGGAAATCAGAGGCGGCGAATCTGAGGCGTGGAATCAGAGGTGGGGAAAGAGATGTGGGGAAACGTAGGCCAGGAAAGTTGCGCGGAAAGGGAGGCGGTGAATCAGAGGCGTGGAATCAGAGGCGGGGAATCAGAGGCGGGGAATCAGAGGCGGGGAATCAGAGGCGGGGAATCAGAGGCGTGGAATCAGAGGTGGGGAAAGAGATGTGGGGAATCAGGCGGGTAAACAGAAGCGGGTAAACATAGCTGCATAAATAGAGGCAGCGAAAGAGATGGGCGAAACATAGTGGTTGGAACTTGTGTGTTGAAAATTAGGTACACAGAACAGATCAAACAGAGTTGTTGAAATTGAGGGAGGGAAAGAGCGGCACAGAAAGAGTGGAGGGGAAAGAGTGCAGGCAAAATAGAGGCGTAGAGACAGAGGTGGGGAATCAGAGGTGGGGAATCAGATGAAGGGAATCTGATGCAGGGAATCTGAGGCAGGGAATCTGAGGCAGGGAATCGGAGGCAGGGAATCTGAGGCAGGGAATCAGTAAAAAGTTATCAGAGGCAGGGTATCAGAGGCGGAGAATCAGAGGTGGGGATTCAGAAGTGGGTAATCAGAGGCGTGGAATCAGAGGCTGGGAATCAGAGGTGGGGAATCAGAAGTGGGGAATCAGAGGTGGGGAATCAGAGGCGGGGAATCAGAGGCGTGGAATCAGAGGCGGGCAATCTGAAGTGGGGAATCAGAGGTGGGGAATCAGAGGCGGGGAATCAGAGGCGGTGAATCAGAGGCGGGGAATCAGAGGCGGGGAATCAGAGGCGGGGAATCAGAAGTGGGGAATCAGAGGTGGGGAATCAGAGGCGGGGAATCAGAGGCGGGGAATCAGAGGCGGGCAATCAGATGCACGGAATCAGAGGCAGGGAATCAGACGCAGGGAATCAAATGAAGGGAATCTGATGCAGGGAATCTGAGGCAGGGAATCTGAGGCAGGGAACCTGAGATGGCGAATATGAGGTAGTGAATCAGAGGCGGGGAAACAGTCGGCTAAACAGAGGCGGGGAATCAGAGGCAGGGAATCAGATGAATGGAATCTGATGCAGTGAATCTGAGGCAGGGAATCTGAGGCGGGGAAACAGGCGGGTAAACAGAGGCGGGTAAACATAGGCGGGGAATCAGAGGCGGGGAATCAGAGGCGGGGAATCAGAGGCGGGGAATCAGAGGCGGGGAATCAGATGCGGGGAATCAGATGCGGGGAATCAGAGGTGGGGAATCAGAAGCAGGGTATCAGAGGAGGGGAATCAGAGGCGGGGAATCAGAGGTGGGGAATCAGAGGCGGGGAATCAGAGGCGTGGAATCAGAGGCGGGAATTCAGAGGCGGGGAAAGATATGTGGGTAAACGTAGGCCAGGAAAGTTGAGCGAAAATGGAGGCAGTGAATCAGAGGTGGGGAATCAGAGGCGGGGAATCAGAGGCGGGGAATCAGAGGCGGGGAATCAGAGGCGGGGAATCAGAAGTGGGGAATCAGAGGCGGGGAATCAGAGGCGGGGAATCAGAGGCGGGGAATCAGAGGCGGGGAATCAGAGGCAGGGAATCAGAGGCGGGCAATCAGATGCAGGGAATCAGAGGCAGGGAATCAGAGGCAGGGAATCAGAGGCGGGCAATCAGATGCAGGGAATCTGAGGCAGGGAATCTGATGCAGGGAATCTTAGGCAGGGAATCTGAGGCAGGGAATCTGTGGCAGAAAATCTGATGCGGGTTATCAGAAGGGGGAAATGAGATGTGGGAAACGAGATGCAGTGAAAGAGGCACGGAAATAGAGGCAGGGAAAGAGAGGCAGGGTATCAGAGGCGGGTAATCAGAGGCGTGGAATCAGAGGCGGGGAATCAGAGACACAGAAAGAGAGGCGTGGAATCAGAGGTGCGGAATCAGAGCCGGTGAATCTGAGCCGGGAAATCAGAAGCATAGCAACAGAGGCGGTGAAACATGGGTGCGGAATCGGACGCGGGGAATCAGAGGTGGGGACTCAGAGGCAGGGAATCAGAGGCAGGGAATCAGAGGCAGGTTATCAGAGGCAGGGAATCAGATGCGGGGAATCAGAGGCGGGGAATCAGAGGCGGGGAATCAGAGGCGGGGAATCAGAGGCGGGGAATCAGAGGCGGAGAATCATAGGCGGGCAATCAGATGCAGGAAATCAGAGGCAGGGAATCAGAGGCAGGGAATCAGAGGCAGGGAATCTGAGGCAGGGAGTCAGAGGTGGGGAATCAGAGGCGGGGAATCAGAGGCAGGGAATCAGATGAAGGGAATCTGATGCAGGGAATCTGAGGCAGGGAATCTGAGGCAGGGAATCTGTGGCAGGGAATCTGATGAGGGTTATCAGAAGGGGGAAATGAGATTTGGGAAACGAAATGCAGAGAAAGAGGCACGGAAATAGAGGCAGGGAAAGAGAGGCAGGGAATCAGAGGCGGGGAATCAGAGGTGGGGAATCAGAGGCGGGGAATCAGAGGGGGGAATCAGAGGCAGGGAATCAGAGGCGGGGAATCAGAGGCAGGGAATCAGAGGCGGGAAATCAGAGACGGCGAATCTGAGGCGTGGAATCAGAGGTGGGGAAAGAGATGTGGGGAAACGTAGGCCAGGAAAGTTGCGCGGAAAGGGAGGCGGTGAATCAGAGGCGGCGAATCAGAGGCGGGGAATCAGAGGCAGGGAATCAGAGGGGGGCAATCAGAGGCGGCGAATGAGAGGCGTGGAATGAGAGGTGTGGAAAGAGATGTGGGGAAACAGGCGGGTAAACAGAAGCGGGTAAACATAGGTGCATAAATAGAGGCGGCGAAAGAGATGGGCGAAACATAGTGGTTGGAACTTGTATGTTGAAAATGAGTTACACAGAACAGATCAAACAGAGTTGTTGAAATTGAGGGAGGGAAAGAGAGGCACGGAAAGAGTGGAGGGGAAAGAGTGCAGGCAAAATAGAGGCGTAGAGACAGAGGTGGCGAATCAGTGGCGGGGAATCAGAGGCGGGGAATCAGAGGCAGGGAATCAGATGAAGGGAATCTGATGCAGGGAATCTGAGGCAGGGAATCTGAGGCAGGGAATCCGAGGCAGGGAATCTGATGTGGGGAATCAGAGGCGGGGAATCAGAGGCGGGGAATCAGAGGGGGGATTCAGAGGCGGGGAATCAGAGGCGGGGAATCAGAGGCGGGGAATCAGAGGGGGGAATCTGAGGTGGGGAATCAGAGGCAGGGAATCAGAGGCGGGGAATCAGAGGCAGGGAATCAGAGGCAGGGAATCAGATGAAGGGAATCTGATGCAGGGAATCTGAGGCAGGGAATCTGAGGCGGGGAAACAGGCGGGTAAACAGAGGCTGGTAAACATAGGCGGGGAATCAGAGGCGGGGAATCAGAGGCGGGGAATAAGAGGCGGGGAATCAGAGGCGGGGAATAAGAGGCGGGGAATCAGATGCGGGGAATCAGATGCGGGGAATCAGAGGTGGGGAATCAGAAGCGGGGTATCAGAGGAGGGGAATCAGAGGCTGGGAATCAAAGGCGGGGAATCAGAGGCGGGGAATCAGAGGCGTGGAATCAGAGGCGGGAATTCAGAGGCGGGGAAAGATATGTGGGGAAACGTAGGCCAGGAAAGTTGAGCGGAAATGGAGGCAGTGAATCAGAGGTGGGGAATCAGAGGCGGGGAATCAGAGGCGGGGAATCAGAGGCGGGGAATCAGAGGCGGGGAATCAGAAGTGGGGAATCAGAGGTGGGGAATCAGAGGCGGGGAATCAGAGGCGGGGAATCAGAGGCGGGGAATCAGAGGCAGGGAATCAGAGGCAGGGAATCAGAGGCAGGGAATCTGAGGGGGCGAATATGAGGTAGTGAATCAGAGGCGGGGAAACAGGCGGGTAAACAGAGGCTGGGAATCAGAGGCAGGGAATCAGCCGCGGGGAATCAGAGGCAGGGAATCAGATGAAGGGAATCTGATGCAGGGAATCTTAGGCAGGGAATCTGAAGCAGGGAATCTGTGGCAGAAAATCTGATGCGGGTTATCAGAAGGGGGAAATGAGATGTGGGAAACGAGATGCAGAGAAAGAGGCACGGAAATAGAGGCAGGGAAAGAGAGGCAGGGTATCAGAGGCGGGTAATCAGAGGCGTGGAATCAGAGGCGGGGAATCAGAGACACAGAAAGAGAGGCGTGGAATCAGAGGTGCGGAATCAGAGCCGGTGAATCTGAGCCGGGAAATCAGAAGCATAGCAACAGAGGCGGTGAAACATGGGTGCGGAATCGGACGCGGGGAATCAGAGGTGGGGACTCAGAGGCAGGGAATCAGAGGCAGGGAATCAGAGGCAGGTTATCAGAGGCAGGGAATCAGATGCAGGGAATCAGAGGCGTGGAATCAGAGGCGGAGAATGAGAGGTGGGGAATCAGAGGCGGGGAATCAGAGGCGGAGAATCATAGGCGGGCAATCAGATGCAGGAAATCAGAGGCAGGGAATCAGAGGCAGGGAATCAGAGGCAGGGAATCTGAGGCAGGGAGTCAGAGGTGGGGAATCAGAGGCGGGGAATCAGAGGCAGGGAATCAGATGAAGGGAATCTGATGCAGGGAATCTGAGGCAGGGAATCTGAGGCAGGGAATCTGTGGCAGGGAATCTGATGAGGGTTATCAGAAGGGGGAAATGAGATTTGGGAAACGAAATGCAGAGAAAGAGGCACGGAAATAGAGGCAGGGAAAGAGAGGCAGGGAATCAGAGGCGGGGAATCAGAGGTGGGGAATCAGAGGCGGGGAATCAGAGGGGGGAATCAGAGGCAGGGAATCAGAGGCGGGGAATCAGAGGCAGGGAATCAGAGGCGGGAAATCAGAGACGGCGAATCTGAGGCGTGGAATCAGAGGTGGGGAAAGAGATGTGGGGAAACGTAGGCCAGGAAAGTTGCGCGGAAAGGGAGGCGGTGAATCAGAGGCGGCGAATCAGAGGCGGGGAATCAGAGGCAGGGAATCAGAGGGGGGCAATCAGAGGCGGCGAATGAGAGGCGTGGAATCAGAGGTGTGGAAAGAGATGTGGGGAAACAGGCGGGTAAACAGAAGCGGGTAAACATAGGTGCATAAATAGAGGCGGCGAAAGAGATGGGCGAAACATAGTGGTTGGAACTTGTATGTTGAAAATGAGTTACACAGAACAGATCAAACAGAGTTGTTGAAATTGAGGGAGGGAAAGAGAGGCACGGAAAGAGTGGAGGGGAAAGAGTGCAGGCAAAATAGAGGCGTAGAGACAGAGGTGGCGAATCAGTGGCGGGGAATCAGAGGCGGGGAATCAGAGGCAGGGAATCAGATGAAGGGAATCTGATGCAGGGAATCTGAGGCAGGGAATCTGAGGCAGGGAATCCGAGGCAGGGAATCTGATGTGGGGAATCAGAGGCGGGGAATCAGAGGCGGGGAATCAGAGGGGGGATTCAGAGGCGGGGAATCAGAGGCGGGGAATCAGAGGCGGGGAATCAGAGGGGGGAATCTGAGGTGGGGAATCAGAGGCAGGGAATCAGAGGCGGGGAATCAGAGGCAGGGAATCAGAGGCAGGGAATCAGATGAAGGGAATCTGATGCAGGGAATCTGAGGCAGGGAATCTGAGGCGGGGAAACAGGCGGGTAAACAGAGGCTGGTAAACATAGGCGGGGAATCAGAGGCGGGGAATCAGAGGCGGGGAATAAGAGGCGGGGAATCAGAAGCGGGGAATAAGAGGCGGGGAATCAGATGCGGGGAATCAGATGTGGGGAATCAGAGGTGGGGAATCAGAAGCGGGGTATCAGAGGAGGGGAATCAGAGGCTGGGAATCAAAGGCGGGGAATCAGAGGCGGGGAATCAGAGGCGTGGAATCAGAGGCGGGAATTCAGAGGCGGGGAAAGATATGTGGGGAAACGTAGGCCAGGAAAGTTGAGCGGAAATGGAGGCAGTGAATCAGAGGTGGGGAATCAGAGGCGGGGAATCAGAGGCGGGGAATCAGAGGCGGGGAATCAGAGGCGGGGAATCAGAAGTGGGGAATCAGAGGTGGGGAATCAGAGGCGGGGAATCAGAGGCGGGGAATCAGAGGCGGGGAATCAGAGGCAGGGAATCAGAGGCAGGGAATCAGAGGCAGGGAATCTGAGGGGGCGAATATGAGGTAGTGAATCAGAGGCGGGGAAACAGGCGGGTAAACAGAGGCTGGGAATCAGAGGCAGGGAATCAGCCGCGGGGAATCAGAGGCAGGGAATCAGATGAAGGGAATCTGATGCAGGGAATCTTAGGCAGGGAATCTGAAGCAGGGAATCTGTGGCAGAAAATCTGATGCGGGTTATCAGAAGGGGGAAATGAGATGTGGGAAACGAGATGCAGAGAAAGAGGCACGGAAATAGAGGCAGGGAAAGAGAGGCAGGGTATCAGAGGCGGGTAATCAGAGGCGTGGAATCAGAGGCGGGGAATCAGAGACACAGAAAGAGAGGCGTGGAATCAGAGGTGCGGAATCAGAGCCGGTGAATCTGAGCCGGGAAATCAGAAGCATAGCAACAGAGGCGGTGAAACATGGGTGCGGAATCGGACGCGGGGAATCAGAGGTGGGGACTCAGAGGCAGGGAATCAGAGGCAGGGAATCAGAGGCAGGTTATCAGAGGCAGGGAATCAGATGCAGGGAATCAGAGGCGTGGAATCAGAGGCGGAGAATGAGAGGTGGGGAATCAGAGGCGGGGAATCAGAGGCGGAGAATCATAGGCGGGCAATCAGATGCAGGAAATCAGAGGCAGGGAATCAGAGGCAGTGAATCAGAGGCAGGGAATCTGAGGCATCGAGTCAGAGGTGGGGAATCAGAGGCGGGGAATCAGAGGCAGGGAATCAGATGAAGGGACTCTGATGCAGGGAATCTGAGGCAGGGAATCTGAGGCAGGGAATCTGTGGCAGGGAATCTGATGAGGGTTATCAGAAGGGGGAAATGAGATTTGGGAAACGAGATGCAGAGAAAGAGGCACGGAAATAGAGGCAGGGAATCAGAGGCGGGAAATCAGAGACGGCGAATCTGAGGCGTGGAATCAGAGGTGGGGAAAGAGATGTGGGGAAACGTAGGCCAGGAAAGATGCACGGAAAGGGAGGCGGTGAATCAGAGGCGGGGAATCAGAGGCGGGGAATCAGAGGCAGGGAATCAGAGGGGGGCAATCAGAGGCGGCGAATCAGAGGCGTGGAATCAGAGGTGGGGAAAGAGATGTGGGGAAACAGGCGGGTAAACAGAAGCGGGTAAACATAGGTGCATAAATAGAGGCGGCGAAAGAGATGGGCGAAACATAGTGGTTGGAACTTGTATGTTGAAAATGAGTTACACAGAACAGATCAAACAGAGTTGTTGAAATTAAGGGAGGGAAAGAGAGGCACGGAAAGAGTGGAGGGGAAAGAGTGCAGGCAAAAGAGAGGCGTAGAGACAGTGGTGGGGAATCAGAGGCGGGGAATCAGAGGCGGGGAATCAGAGGCAGGGAATCAGAGGCGGGGAAAGATATGTGGGGAAACGTAGGCCAGGAAAGTTGAGCGGAAAGGGAGGCAGTGAATCAGAGGTGGGGAATCAGAGGCGGGGAATCTGAGGCGGGGAATCAGAGGCGGGGAATCAGAGGCGGGGAATCAGAAGCGGGGAATCAGAGGTGGGGAATCAGAGGCGGGGTATCAGAGGTTGAGAATCAGAGATGGGCATTCAGATGCAGGGAATCAGAGGCAGGGAATCAGAGGCAGGGAATCAGAGTCACGGAATCTGAGGTAGGGAATCTGAGGTGGGGAATCAGAGGCGGAGAAACAGGCGGGTAAACAGAGGCGGGTAAACATAGGCGGGGAATCAGAGGCAGGGAATCAGAGGCGGGGAATCAGAGGCGGTGAATCAGAGGCGGGGAATCAGAGGCGGGGAATCAGATGCGGGGAATCAGAGGCGGGGAATCAGAGGTGGGGTATTAGATGAGGGAAATCAGAGGCGGGGAATCAGAGGCGGGGAATCAGAGGCGGGGAATCAGAGGCGTGGAATCAGAGGCGGGGAATCAGAGGCGGGGAATCAGAAGTGGGGAATCAGATGTGGGGAATCAGAGGCAGGGAATCAGAGGCGGGCAATCAGAAGTGGGGAATCAGAGGCGGGGAATCAGAGGCGGGGAAACAGAGGCGGTGAATCAGAGGCAGGGAATCAGAAGTGGGGAATCAGAGGTGGGGAATCAGAGGCGGGGAATTAGAGGCGGGGAATCAGAGGCGGGCAATCAGATGCAGGGAATCAGAGGCAGGGAATCAGAGGCAGGGAATCAGAGGCAGGGAATCTGAGGCAGGGAATCTGTGTTGGGGAACCAGAGGCGGGAAAACAGGCGAGTAAACAGAGGCGGGTAAACATAGGTGGGGAATCAGAGGCGGGGAATCAGAGCCGGGAAATCAGAGGCGGGGAATCTGAGGCGGGGAATCAGATGCAGGGAATCAGATGCGGGACATCAGAGGTGCGGTATCAGAGGCGGGGAATTAGAGGCGGGGAATCAGAGGCGGGGAATCAGAGGCGTGGAATCAGAGGCGGGGAATCAGAGGCGGGTAAACATAGGCGGGGAATCAGAGGCGGGGAATCAGAGGCGGGGAATCAGAGGCGGGGAATCAGAGGCGGGGAATCAGAGGCGTGGAATCAGATGCGGTGAATCAGTGGCGGAGAATCAGAGGCGGGGTATTAGACGAGGGGAATCGGAGATGGGGAATCAGAGGCAGGTAATCAGAGGCGGGGAATCAGAGGCGGGGAATCAGAGGCCGGGAATCAGATATGGGGAAACAGAGGCGGGGAATCCGAGGCGGGGAAACAGAGGCGGGGAATCAGATATGGGGAATCAGAGGTGGGGAATCAGAGGTTGGGAATCAGAGGCAGGGAATCAGAGGCTTGGAATCAGATGCAGGGAATCAGATGCGGGGAATCAGAGGCGGGGAATCAGAGCTGGGGAATCAGAGGTGGGGAATCAGATTTGGGGAATCAGAGGCGGGGACTTAGATATTGGGAAACAGAGGCGGGGAATCAGAGGCGGGGAAACCCAGGCGGGGAATCAGATATGGGGAATCAGAGGTGGGGAATCAGAGGCAAGGAATCAGATGTGCGGAATCAGAGATGGGGAATCAGAGGCAGGGAATCAGAATCAGAAGCAGGGAATCAGAGGCCGGGAGTCAGAGGCCGGAATCAGATGCTGGGAATCAGAGGCCTGGAATCAGAGGCGGGGAATCAGAGGCAGGGAATCAGATGCGGGGAATCAGAGGCGGGGAATCAGAGCTGGGGAATCAGAGGCGGGGTATTAGAGTTGGGGAATCAGAGGCGGGGAATCAGATATGGGGAAACAGAGGTGGGGAATCAGAGGCGGGGAAACAGAGGCAGGGAATCAGATATGGGGAATCAGAGGTGGGGAATCAGAGATGGGGAATCAGAGGCGGTGAATCAGAGATGGGGAATCAGAGGCGGGGAATCAGAGGCAGGAAATCAGACACGGGGATTCAGAGGCTGGGAATCAGACGGGGGGAATCAAAGGCGGGGAATCAGAGCTGGGGAATCAGAGGCAGGGAATCAGAGGCGGGGAATCAGATATGGGGAATCAGAGGCTGGGATTCAGAGGCGGGGAATCAGAGGCAGGGAATCAGACACGGGGAATCAGAGGTGGGGAATCAGAGATGGGGAATCAGAGGCGTGGAATCAGAGGCAGGGAATCAGACGCGGGGAATCTGAGGCGGGGAATCAGAGCTGGGGAATCAGAGGTGGGGAATCAGAGTTGGGTAATCAGAGGCAGGGAATCGGATGTGCGGAATCAGAGATGGGGAATCAGATGTGGGGAATCAGAGGAACAGGGATGGGGAATCAGAGGCGGGGAATCAGAGGCAGGAAATCAGACACGGGGATTCAGAGGCTGGGAATCAGACGGGGGGAATCAAAGGCGGGGAATCAGAGCTGGGGAATCAGAGGCAGGGAATCAGAGTTGGGGATTCAGAGACGGGGAATCAGATATGGGGAAACAGAGGCGGGGAATCAGAGGCGGGCAAACAGAGGCGGGGAATTAGATATGGGGAATCAGAGGTGGGGAATCAGAGGTGGTGAATCAGTGATGGGGAATCACAGGCGGGGAATCAGAGGCAGGGAATAGAACGCAGGGAATCAGACGCAGGGAATCAGAGCTGGGGAATCAGAGGCGGGGAATCATAGTTGGGAATCAGAGGCGGGGAATCAGATATGGGGAAACAGAGGCGGGGAATCAGAGGCGGGGAAACAGAGGCGGGGAATCAGATATGGGGAATCGGATGCGGGGAATCAGAGGCGGGGAATCAGAGCTGGGGAATCAGAGGCGGGGAATCAGAGTTGGGGCATCAGAGGTGGGGAATTAGATATAGGGAAATAGAGGCGGGGAATCAGAGGCGGGGAAACAGAGGCGGGGTATCAGATATGGGGAATCAGAGGTGGGGAATCAGAGGCAGGGAATCAGATGTGCGGAATCAGAGATGGGGAATCAGAGGCAGGGAATCAGAATCAGAAGCGGGGAATCAGACGCCGGGAATCAGAGGCCGGGAATCAGATGCTGGGAATAAGAGGCCGGGAATCAGAGGTGGGGAATCAGAGTCCGGGAATCAGAGATGGGGATTCAGAGGCGGGGAATGAGATATGGAGAATCAGAGGCGGGGAATCAGAGGCCGGGAAACAGAGGTGGGGAGTCAGATATGGGGAATCAGAGGTGGCGAATCAAAGGCGGTGAATCAGAGATGGGGAATCAGAGGCGGGGAATAACAGGCAGGGAATCAGATGCGGGGAATCAGAGGCGGGGAATCAGAGCTGGCGAATCAGAGGCGGGGAATCAGAGGTGGGCAATCAGAGGCGGGGAATCAGATATGGGGAATCAGAGGCGGGGAATCAGAGGAGGGGAAACAGAGGCGGGGAATCAAATATAGGGAATCAGAGGTGGGGAATCAGAGGTTGTGAATCAGAGATGGGGAATCAAGGCAGGGAATCAGAGGCAGGGAATCAGACACGGGGAATCAGAGGCGGGGATTCAGAGCTGGGGAATCAGAGGCGGGGAATCAGAGTTGGGGAATCAGAGGCAGGGAATCAGATATGGGGAATCAGAGGCGGGGAATCAGAGGCGGGGAAACAGAGGCGGGGAATCAGATATGGGGAATCAGAGGTGGGGAATCAGGGGCAGGGATTCAGTGTCAGGGAATCAGAGGCGGGGAATCAGAGGCGGGGAATCAGAGGCAGGGAATCAGACACGGGGAATCAGAGGCGGGGAATCAGAGCTGGGGAATCAGAGGCGGGGAATCAGAGTTGGGGAATCAGAGGCGGGGATTCAGATATGGGGAAATAGAGGCGGGGAATCAGATATGGGGAATCAGAGGTGTGGAATCAGAGGTTGGGAATCAGAGGAAGGGAATCAGAGTCGGGGAAACAGAGGCGGGGAATCAGATATGTGGAATCAGAGGTGGCGAATCAAAGGCGGTGAAACAGAGATGGGGAATCAGGGCAGGGAATCAGAGGCAGGGAATCAAACACGGGGAATCAGAGCTGGGGAATCAGAGGCGGGGAATCAGAGTTGGGAATCAGAGGCGGGGAATCATAGGCGGGGAAACAGAGGCGGGGAATCAGATATGGGGATTCAGAGGTGGGGAATCAGAGGTTGGGAATCAGAGGCAGGGAATCGGAGATGGGGAATCAGAGGCAGCGAATCAGAGGCGGGGAATCAGAGGCGGGGAATCAGAGGCCGGGAATCAGATATGGGGAAACTGAGGCGGGGAATCCGAGGCGGGGAAACAGAGGCGGGGAATCAGATATGGGGAATCAGAGGTGGGGAATCAGAGGTTGGGAATCAGAGGCAGGGAATCAGAGGCTTGGAATCAGATGCAGGGAATCAGATGCGGGGAATCAGAGGCGGGGAATCAGAGCTGGGGAATCAGAGGTGGGGAATCAGATTTGGGGAATCAGAGGTGGGTACTTAGATATTGGGAAACAGAGGCGGGGAATCAGAGGCGGGGAAACAGAGGCGGGGAATCAGATATGGGGAATCAGAGGTGGGGAATCAGAGGCAGGGAATCAGATGTGCGGAATCAGAGATGGGGAATCAGAGGCAGGGAATCAGAGGCCGGAATCAGATGATGGGAATCAGAGGACTGGAATCAGAGGCGGGGAATCAGAGGCAGGGAATCAGATGCGGGGAATCAGAGGCGGGGAATCAGAGCTGGGGAATCAGAGGCGGGGTATTAGAGTTGGGGAATCAGAGGCGGGGAATCAGATATGGGGAAACAGAGGTAGGGAATCAGAGGCGGGGAAACAGAGGCAGGGAATCAGATATGGGGAATCAGAGGCGGGGAATCAGAGGTGGGGAATCATAGGCAGGGAATCGGATGTGCGGAATCAGAGATGGGGAATCAGAGGCCGGGAATCAGAGGTGGTGAATCAGAGATGGGGAATCAGAGGCTGGGAATCAGAGGCAGGGTATCAGACGCGGGGAATCAGAGGTGGGCAATCAGAGGCGGGGAATCAGATATGGGGAATCAGAGGCGGGGAATCAGAGGCGGGGAAACAGAGGCGGGGAATCAGATATGGGGAATCAGAGGTGGGGCATCAGAGGTTGTGAATCACAGATGGGGAATCAGAGGCGGGGAATCAGAGGCAGGGAATCAGACGCGGGGAATCAGAGGCGGGGATTCAGAGCTGGGGAATCAGAAGCGGGGAATCAGAGTTGGGGAATCAGAGGCGGGGAATCAGATATGGGGAATCAGAGGCAGGGAATCAGAGGCGGGGAATCAGAGGCAGGGAATCAGACGCGGGGAATCTGAGGCGGGGAATCAGAGCTGGGGAATCAGAGGTGGGGAATCAGAGTTGGGGAATCAGAGGCAGGGAATTGGATGTGCGGAATCAGAGATGGGGAATCAGAGGTGGGGAATCAGAGGCGGTGAATCAGAGATGGGGAATCAGAGGCGGGGAATCAGAGGCAGGAAATCAGACACGGGGATTCAGAGGCTGGGAATCAGACGGGGGGAATCAAAGGCGGGGAATCAGAGCTGCGGAATCTGAGGCAGGGTATCAGAGTTGGGGAATCAGAGGCGGGGAATCAGATATGGGGAAACAGAGGCGGGGAATCAGAGGCGGGCAAACAGAGGCGGGGAATTAGATATGGGGAATCAAAGGTAGGGAATCAGAGGTGGTGAATCAGTGATGGGGAATCAAAGGCGGGGAATCAGAGGCAGGGAATAGAACGCGGGGAATCAGAGACAGGGAATCAGAGCTGGGGAATCAGAGGCGGGGAATCATAGTTGGGAATCAGAGGCGGGAATCAGATATGGGGAAACAGAGGCGGGGAATCAGAGGCGGGGAAACAGAGGCGGGGAATCAGATATGGGGAATCGGATGCAGGGAATCAGAGGCGGGGAATCAGAGCTGGGGTATCAGAGGCGGGGAATCAGAGTTGGGGCATCAGAGGTGGGGAATTAGATATAGGGAAACAGAGGCGGGGAATCAGAGGCGGGGAAACAGAGGCGGGGAATCAGATATGGGGAATCAGAGGTGGGGAATCAGAGGCAGGGAATCAGATGTGCGAAATCAGAGATGGGGAATCAGAGGCAGGGAATCAGAAGCGGGGAATCAGAGGCCGGGAATCAGAGGCCGGGAATCAGATGCTGGGAATAAGAGGCCGGGAATCAGAGGAGGGGAATCAGAGTCCGGGAATCAGAGATGGGGAATCAGAGGCGGGGAATCAGAGGCAGGGAATCAGATGCGGGGAATCAGAGGCGGGGAAACAGAGGTGGGGAATCAGAGGCTGGGAATCAGAGGTGGGCAATCAGAGGCGGGGAATCAGAGGTGGGCAATCAGAGGCGGGGAATCAGATATGGGGAATCAGAGGCGGGGAATCAGAGGTGGGGAAACAGAGGCGGGGAATCAAATATAGGGAATCAGAGGTGGGGAATCAGAGGTTGTGAATCAGAGGCGGGGAATCAGAGCTGGCGAATCAGAGGCTGGGAATCAGAGGTGGGCAATCAGAGGCGGGGAATCAGATATGGGGAATCAGAGGCGGGGAATCAGAGGTGGGGAAACAGAGGCGGAGAATCAAATATAGGGAATCAGAGGTGGGGAATCAGAGGTTGTGAATCAGAGATGGGGAATCAAGGCGGGGAATCAGAGGCAGGGAATCAGACGCGGGGAATCAGAGGCGGGAATTCAGAGCTGGGGAATCAGAGGCGGGGAATCAGAGTTGGGGAATCAGAGGCAGGGAATCAGATATGGGGAATCAGAGGCGGGGAATCAGAGGCCGGGAATCAGATATGGGGAAACAGAGGCGGGGAATCCGAGGCGGGGAAACAGAGGCGGGGAATCAGATATGGGGAATCAGAGGTGGGGAATCAGAGGTTGGGAATCAGAGGCAGGGAATCAGAGGCTTGGAATCAGATGCAGGGTATCAGATGCGGGGAATCAGAGGCGGGGAATCAGAGCTGGGGAATCAGAGGTGGGGAATCAGATTTGGGGAATCAGAGGTGGGGACTTAGATATTGGGAAACAGAGGCGGGGAATCAGAGGCGGGGAAACAGAGGCGGGGAATCAGATATGGGGAATCAGAGGTGGGGAATCAGAGGCAGGGAATCAGATGTGCGGAATCAGAGATGGGGAATCAGAGGCAGGGAATCAGAATCAGAAGCAGGGAATCAGAGGCCGGGAATCAGAGGCCGGAATCAGATGCTGGGAATCAGAGGCCTGGAATCAGAGGTGGGCAATCAGAGGCAGGGAATCAGATGTGGGGAATCAGAGGCGGGGAATCAGAGCTGGGGAATCAGAGGCGGGGAATCAGATATGGGGAAACAGAGGCGGGGAATCAGAGGCGGGCAAACAGAGGCGGGGAATTAGATATGGGGAATCAGAGGTAGGGAATCAGAGGTGGTGAATCAGTGATGGGGAATCAAAGGCGGGGAATCAGAGGCAGGGAATAGAACGCGGGGAATCAGAGGCAGGGAATCAGAGCTGGGGAATCAGAGGCGGGGAATCATAGTTGGGAATCAGAGGCGGGAATCAGATATGGGGAAACAGAGGCGGGGAATCAGAGGCGGGGAAACAGAGGCGGGGAATCAGATATGGGGAATCGGATGCAGGGAATCAGAGGCGGGGAATCAGAGCTGGGGTATCAGAGGCGGGGAATCAGAGTTGGGGCATCAGAGGTGGGGAATTAGATATAGGGAAACAGAGGCGGGGAATCAGAGGCGGGGAAACAGAGGCGGGGAATCAGATATGGGGAATCAGAGGTGGGGAATCAGAGGCAGGGAATCAGATGTGCGGAATCAGAGATGGGGAATCAGAGGCAGGGAATCAGAAGCGGGGAATCAGAGGCCGGGAATCAGAGGCCGGGAATCAGATGCTGGGAATAAGAGGCCGGGAATCAGAGGAGGGGAATCAGAGTCCGGGAATCAGAGATGGGGATTCAGAGGCGGGGAATGAGATATGGAGAATCAGAGGCGGGGAATCAGAGGCGGGGAAACAGAGGTGGGGAATCAGATATGGGGAATCAGAGGTGGCGAATCAAAGGCGGTGAATCAGAGATGGGGAATCAGAGGCGGGGAATCAGAGGCAGGGAATCAGATGCGGGGAATCAGAGGCGGGGAATCAGAGCTGGCGAATCAGAGGCTGGGAATCAGAGGTGGGCATTCAGAGGCGGGGAATCAGATATGGGGAATCAGAGGCGGGGAATCAGAGGCGGGGAAACAGAGGCGGGGAATCAAATATAGGGAATCAGAGGTGGGGAATCAGAGGTCGTGAATCAGAGATGGGGAATCAAGGCGGGGAATCAGAGGCAGGGAATCAGACGCGGGGAATCAGAGGCGGGGATTCAGACCTGGGGAATCAGAGGCGGGGAATCAGAGTTGGGGAATCAGAGGCAGGGAATCAGATATGGGGAATCAGAGGCGGGGAATCAGAGGCCGGGAATCAGATATGGGGAAACAGAGGCGGGGAATCCGAGGCGGGGAAACAGAGGCGGGGAATCAGATATGGGGAATCAGAGGTGGGGAATCAGAGGTTGGGAATCAGAGGCAGGGAATCAGAGGCTTGGAATCAGATGCAGGGTATCAGATGTGGGGAATCAGAGGCGGGGAATCAGAGCTGGGGAATCAGAGGTGGGGAATCAGATTTGGGGAATCAGAGGTGGGGACTTAGATATTGGGAAACAGAGGCGGGGAATCAGAGGCGGGGAAACAGAGGCGGGGAATCAGATATGGGGAATCAGAGGTGGGGAATCAGAGGCAGGGAATCAGATGTGCGGAATCAGAGATGGGGAATCAGAGGCAGGGAATCAGAATAAGAAGCAGGGAATCAGAGGCCGGGAATCAGAGGCCGGAATCAGATGCTGGGAATCAGAGGCCTGGAATCAAAGGCGGGGAATCAGAGGCAGGGAATCAGATGCGGGGAATCAGAGGCGGGGAATCAGAGCTGGGGAATCAGAGGCGGGGTATTAGAGTTGGGGAATCAGAGGCGGGGAATCAGATATGGGGATACAGAGGTGGGGAATCAGAGGCGGGGAAACAGAGGCAGGGAATCAGATATGGGGAATCAGAGGTGGTGCATCAGAGGTCGTGAATCACAGATGGGTAATCAGAGGCGGGGAATCAGAGGCAGGGAATCAGACGCGGGGAATCAGAGGCGGGGATTCAGAGCTGGGGAATCAGAAGCGGGGAATCAGAGTTGGGGAATCAGAGGCGGGAATCAGATATCGGGAATAAGAGGCAGGGAATCAGAGGCGGGGAATCAGAGGCAGGGAATCAGACGCGGGGAATCTGAGGCGGGGAAACAGAGGCGGGGAATCAGATATGGGGAATCAGAGATGGGGAATCAGAGGCAGGGAATCAGAATAAGAAGCAGGGAATCAGAGGCCGGGAATCAGAGGCCGGGAATCAGAGGCCGGAATCAGATGCTGGGAATCAGAGGCCTGGAATCAGAGGCGGGGAATCAGAGGCAGGGAATCAGATGCGGGGAATCAGAGGCGTGGAATCAGAGCTGGGGAATCAGAGGCGGGGTATTAGAGTTGGGGAATCAGAGGCGGGGATTCAGATATGGGGAAACAGAGGTGGGGAATCAGAGGCGGGGAAACAGAGGCAGGGAATCAGATATGGGGAATCAGAGGTGGGGCATCAGAGGTCGTGAATCACAGATGGGTAATCAGAGGCGGGGAATCAGAGGCAGGGAATCAGACGCGGGGAATCAGAGGTGGGGATTCAGAGCTGGGGAACCAGAAGCGGGGAATCAGAGTTGGTGAATCAGAGGCGGGGAATCAGATATCGGGAATCAGAGGCAGGGAATTGGATGTGCGGAATTAGAGAGGGGGAATCAGAGGTGGGGAATCAGAGGCGGTGAATCAGAGATGGGGAATCAGAGGCGGGGAATCAGAGGCAGGAAATCAGACACGGGGATTCAGAGGCTGGGAATCAGACGGGGGGAATCAAAGGCGGGGAATCAGAGCTTGGGAATCTGAGGCAGGGAATCAGAGTTGGGGATTCAGAGGCGGGGAATCAGATATGGGGAAACAGAGGCGGGGAATCAGAGGCGGGCAAACAGAGGCGGGGAATTAGATATGGGGAATCAGAGGTAGGGAATCAGAGGTGGTGAATCAGTGATGGGGAATCACAGGCGGGGAATCAGAGGCAGGGAATAGAACGTGGGGAATCAGAGGCAGGGAATCAGAGCTGGGGAATCAGAGGAGGGGATTCATAGTTGGGAATCAGAGGCGGGAATCAGATATGGGGAAACAGAGGCGGGGAATCAGAGGCGGTGAAACAGAGGCGGGGAATCAGATATGGGGAATCGGATGCAGGGAATCAGAGGCGGGGAATCAGAGCTGGGGAATCAGAGGCGGGGAATCAGAGTTGGGGCATCAGAGGTGGGGAATTAGATATAGGGAAACAGAGGCGGGGAATCAGAGGCGGGGAAACAGAGGCGGGGAATCAGATATGGGGAATCAGAGGTGGGGAATCAGAGGCAGGGAATCAGATGTGCGGAATCAGAGATGGGGAATAAGAGGCAGGGAATCAGAATCAGAAGCGGGGAATCAGAGGCCGGGAATCAGAGGCCGGGAATCAGATGCTGGGAATAAGAGGCCGGGAATCAGAGGTGGGGAATCAGATATGGGGAATCAGAGGTGGCGAATCAAAGGCGGTGAATCAGAGATGGGGAATCAGAGGCGGGGAATCAGAGGCAGGGAATCAGATGCGGGGAATCAGAGGCGGGGAATCAGAGCTGGCGAATCAGATGCTGGGAATCAGAGGTGGGCAATCAGAGGCGGGGAATCAGAGGCGGGGAAACAGAGGCGGGGAATCAAATATAGGGAATCAGAGGTGGGGAATCATAGGTTGTGAATCAGAGATGGGGAATCAAGGCGGGGAATCAGAGGCAGGGAATCAGACGCGGTGAATCAGAGGCGGGGATTCAGAGCTGGGGAATCAGAGGCGGGGAATCAGAGTTGGGGAATCAGAGGCAGGGAATCAGATATGGGGAATCAGAGGCGGGGAATCAGAGGCGGGGAAACAGAGGCGGGGAATCAGATGTGGGGAATCAGAGGTGGGGAATCAGGGGCAGGGAATCAGTGGGAGGGAATCAGAGGCGGGGAATCAGAGGCGGGGAATCAAAGGCAGGGAATCAGACACGGGGAATCAGAGGCAGGGAATCAGAGATGGGGAATCAGAGGCGGGGAATCAGAGGCAGGGAATCGGATGCCGGGAATCAGAGTCGGGGAATCAGAGCTGGGGAATCAGAGGCGGGGAATCAGAGTTGGGGAATCAGAGGCGGGGAATCAGATATGGGGAAATAGAGGCGGGGAATCAGATATGGGGAATCAGAGGTGTGGAATCAGAGGTTGGGAATCAGAGGCAGGGAATCAGAGTCGGGGAAACAGAGGCGGGGAATCAGATATGGGGAATCAGAGGTGGCGAATCAAAGGCGGTGAAACAGAGATGGGGAATCAGGGCAGGGAATCAGAGGCAGGGAATCAAACACGGGGAATCAGAGCTGGGGAATCAGAGGCGGGGAATCAGAGTTGGGAATCAGAGGCGGGGAATCAGAGGCGGGGAAACAGAGGCGGGGAATCAGATATGGGGAATCAGAGGTGGGGAATCCGAGGTTGGGAATCAGAGGCAGGGAATCAGAGGCGGAAAATCAGAGGCGGGGAATCAGAGGAAGGGAATCAGATGTGCGGAATCGGAGATGGGGAATCAGAGGCAGGGAATCAGAGGCGGGGAATCAGAGGCAGGGAATCAGAGGCCGGGAATCAGATATGGGGAAACAGAGGCGGGGAATCCGAGGCGGGGAAACAGAGGCGGGGAATCAGATATGGGGAATCAGAGGTGGGGAATCAGAGGTTGGGAATCAGAGGCAGGGAATCAGAGGCTTGGAATCAGATGCAGGGAATCAGATGCGGGGAATCAGAGGCGGGGAATCAGAGCTGGGGAATCAGAGGTGGGGAATCAGATTTGGGGAATCAGAGGCGGGGACTTAGATATTGGGAAACAGAGGCGGGGAATCAGAGGCGGGGAAACCCAGGTGGGGAATCAGATATGGGGAATCAGAGGTGGGGAATGAGAGGCAAGGAATCAGATGTGCGGAATCAGAGATGGGGAATCAGAGGCAGGAAATCAGAATCAGAAGCAGGGAATCAGAGGCCGGGAATCAAAGGCCGGAATCAGATGCTGGGAATCAGAGGCCTGGAATCAGAGGCGGGGAATCAGAGGCAGGGAATCAGATGCGGGGAATCAGAGGCGGGGAATCAGAGCTGGGGAATCAGAGGCGGGGATTCAGAGTTGGGGAATCAGAGGCGGGGAATCAGAGGCGGGGAAACAGAGGCGGGGAATCAGATATGTGGAATCAGAGGTGGGGAATCAGAGGTTGGGAATCAGAAGCAGGGAATCAGAGGCGGGGAATCAGAGGCGGGGAATCAGAGGCAGGGAATCCGATGTGCGGAATCGGAGATGGGGAATCAGAGGCAGGGAATCAGAGGCGGGGAATCAGAGGCGGAGAATCAGAGGCCGGGAATCAGATATGGGGAAACAGAGGCGGGGAATCAGAGGCGGGGAAACAGAGGCGGGGAATCAGATATGGGGAATCAGAGGTGGGGAATCAGAGGTTGGGAATCAGAGGCAGGGAATCAGAGGCTGGGAATCAGATGCAGGGAATCAGATGCGGGGAATCAGAGGCGGGGAATCAGAGCTGGGGAATCAGAGGTGGGGAATCAGAGTTGGGGAATCAGAGTCGGGGACTTAGATATGGGGAAACAGAGGCGGGGAATCAGAGGCGGGGAAACAGACGCGGGGAATCAGAGGCGGGGATTCAGAGCTGGGGAATCAGAGGCGGGGAATCAGAGTTGGGGAATCAGAGGCGGGGAATCAGAGGCGGGGAATCAGAGGCGGGGAATCAGAGGCGGGGAAACAGAGGCAGGGAATCAGATATGGGGAATCAGAGGTGGGGTATCAGGGGCAGGGAATCAGTGGCAGGGAATCAGAGGCGGGGAATCAGAGGCGGGGAATCAGAGGCAGGGAATCAGACACGGGGAATCAGATATGGGGAAACAGAGGCGGGGAATCAGAGGCGGGCAAACAGAGGCGGGGAATTAGATATGGGGAATCAGAGGTGGGGAATCAGAGGTGGTGAATCAGAGATGGGGAATCACAGGCGGGGAATCAGAGGCAGGGAATAGAACGCAGGGAATCAGAGGCGGGGAATCAGAGCTGGGGAATCAGAGGCGGGGAATCATAGTTGGGAATCAGAGGCGGGGAATCAGATATGGGGAAACAGAGGCGGGGAATCAAAGGCGGGGAAACAGAGGCGGGGAATCAGATACGGGGAATCGGATGCGGGGAATCAGAGGCGGGGAATCAGAGTTGGGGCATCTGAGGTGGGGAATTAGATATGGGGAAACAGAGGCGGGGAATCAGAGGCGGGGAAACAGAGGCGAGGAATCAGATATGGGGAATCAGAGGTGGGGAATCAGAGGCAGGGAATCAGATGTGCGGAATCAGAGATGGGGAATCAGAGGCAGGGAATCAGAATCAGAAGCGGGGAATCAGTGGCCGGGAATCAGAGGCCGGGATTCAGATGCCGGGAATAAGAGGCCGGGAATCTGAGGTGGGGAATCAGAGTCCGGGAATCAGAGATGGGGATTCAGAGGCGGGGAATGATATATGGGGAATCAGAGGCGGGGAATCAGAGGCGGGGTAACAGAGGTGGGGAATCAGATATGGGGAATCAGAGGTTGCGAATCAAAGGCGGTGAATCAGAGATGGGGAATCAGAGGCGGGGAATCAGAGGCAGGGAATCAAACACGGGGAATCAGAGGCGGGGAATCAGAGCTGGGGAATCAGAGGCGGGGAATCAGAGTTGGGGAATCAGAGGCGGGGAATCAGATATGGGGAAACAGGGGCGGGGAATCAGAGGCAGAGAAACAGAGGCGGGGAATCAGATATGGGGAATCAGGGGTGGGGAATCAGAGGTTGGGAATCAGAGGCAGGGAATCAGAGGCGTGGAAACAGAGGCGGGGATTCAGATATGGGGAATCAGAGGTGGGGAATCAGGGGCGTGGAATCAGAGGCAGGGAATTAGATGTGGTGAATCAGAGATGGGGAATCAGAGGCAGGGAATCAGAATCAGAAGCGGGGTATCAGTGGCCGGGAATCATTGGAAGGTAATCAGAGGCAGGGGATCAAACACGCGGAATCAGAGGCTGGGAATCAGAGCTGGGGAATCAGAGGCGGGGAATCAGAGCTGGGGAATCACAGGCGGGGAATCAGAGATGGGGAATCAGAGGCGGGGAATCAGAGGCAGGGAATCAGATGCGGGGAATCAGAGGCGGGGAATCATAGCTGGCGAATCAGAGGCGGGGAATCAGAGGTGGGCAATCAGAGGATGGGAATCAGATATGGGGAATCAGAGGCGGGGAATCAGAGCTGGGGAATCACAGGCGGGGAATCAGAGTTGGGGAATCAGAGGCGGGGAATCAGATATGGGGAAACAGAGGCGGGGAATCAGAGGCGGTGAAACAGAGGCGGGGAATCAGATATTGGGAATCAGATGTGGGGAATCAGAGGTTGGGAATCAGAGGCCTGGAATCAGAGGCGGGGAATCAGAGGCAGGGATTCAGATGCGGGGAATCAGAGGAGGGGAATCAGAGCTGGGGAATCAGAGGCGGGGTATTAGAGTTGGGGAATCAGAGGCGGGGAATCAGACGCGGGGAATCAGAGGGGGGGAATCATAGCTGGCGAATCAGAGGCGGGGAATCAGAGGTGGGCAATCAGAGGCCGGGAATCAGAGGTGGTGAATCAGAGATGGGGAATCAGAGGCGGGGAATCAGTGGCAGGGTATCAGATATGGGGAATCAGAGGCGTGGAATCAGAGGCAGGGAATCAGACACGGGGAATCAGACACGGGGAATCAGAGGTGGGGAATCAGAGATGGGGAATCAGAGGCGGTGAATCAGAGATGGGGAATCAGAGGCGGGGAATCAGAGGCAGGAAATCAGACACCGGGATTCAGAGGCTGGGAATCAGACGGGGGGAATCAAAGGCGGGGAATCAGAGCTGGGGAATCAGAGGCAGGGAATCAGAGGCGGGGAATCAGATATGGGGAATCAGAGGCTGGTATTCAGAGGCGGGGAATCAGAGGCAGGGAATCAGACACGGGGAATCAGAGGTGGGGAATCAGAGATGGGGAATCAGAGGCGGGGAATCAGAGTTGGGGAATCAGAGGCAGGGAATCGGATGTGCGGAATCAGAGATGGGGAATCAGAGGTGGGGAATCAGAGGCGGTGAATCAGAGATGGGGAATCAGAGGCGGGGAATCAGAGGCAGGAAATCAGACACGGGGATTCAGAGGCTGGGAATCAGACGGGGGGAATCAAAGGCGGGGAATCAGAGCTGGGGAATCAGAGGCAGGGAATCAGAGTTGGGGATTCAGAGACGGGGAATCAGATATGCGGAAACAGAGGCGGGGAATCAGAGGCGGGCAAACAGAGGCGGGGAATTAGATATGGGGAATCAGATGTGGGGAATCAGAGGTGGTGAATCAGTGATGGGGAATCACAGGCGGGGAATCAGAGGCAGGGAATAGAATGCAGGGAATCAGAGGCAGGGAATCAGAGCTGGGGAATCAGAGGCGGGGAATCATAGTTGGGAATCAGAGGCGGGGAATCAGATATGGGGAAACAGAGGCGGGGAATCAGAGGCGGGGAAACAGAGGCGGGGAATCAGATATGGGGAATCGGATGCGGGGAATCAGAGGCGGGGAATCAGAGCTGGGGAATCAGAGGCGGGGAATCAGAGTTGGGGCATCAGAGGTGGGGAATTAGATATAGGGAAACAGAGGCGGGGTATCAGAGGCGGGGAAA
This sequence comes from Narcine bancroftii, assembly GCF_036971445.1. Lineage (NCBI taxonomy): Eukaryota > Metazoa > Chordata > Chondrichthyes > Torpediniformes > Narcinidae > Narcine > Narcine bancroftii. Next base: position 104,058,763 of record NC_091474.1, on the reverse strand, counting down.
CAGAGGCGGGGAATCAGATATGGGGAATCAGAGGTGGGGAATCAGAGGCAGGGAATCAGATGTGCGGAATCAGAGATGGGGAATCAGAGGCAGGGAATCAGAATCAGAAGCGGGGAATCAGAGGCCGGGAATCAGAGGCCGGGAATCAGATGCTGGGAATAAGAGGCCGGGAATCAGAGGTGGGGAACCAGAGTCCGGGAATCAGAGATGGGGATTCAGAGGCGGGGAATGAGATATGGAGAATCAGAGGCGGGGAATCAGAGGCAGGGAATAGAACGCGGGGAATCAGAGGCAGGGAATCAGAGCTGGGGAATCAGAGGAGGGGTTTCATAGTTGGGAATCAGAGGCGGGAATCAGATATGGGGAAACAGAGGCGGGGAATCAGAGGCGGTGAAACAGAGGCGGGGAATCAGATATGGGGAATCGGATGCAGGGAATCAGAGGCGGGGAATCAGAGCTGGGGAATCAGAGGCGGGGAATCAGTGTTGGGGCATCAGAGGTGGGGAATTAGATATAGGGAAACAGAGGCGGGGAATCAGAGGCAGGGAAACAGAGGCGGGGAATCAGATATGGGGAATCAGAGGTGGGGAATCAGAGGCAGGGAATCAGATGTGCGGAATCAGAGATGGGGAATAAGAGGCAGGGAATCAGAATCAGAAGCGGGGAATCAGAGGCCGGGAATCAGAGGCCGGGAATCAGATGCTGGGAATAAGAGGCCGGGAATCAGAGGTGGGGAATCAGATATGGGGAATCAGAGGTGGGGAATCAGAGGCAGGGAATCAGATATGGGGAATCAGAGGCGGGGAATCAGAGGCGGGGAAACAGAGGCGGGGAATCAGATGTGGGGAATCAGAGGTGGGGAATCAGGGGCAGGGAATCAGTGGCAGGGAATCAGAGGCGGGGAATCAGAGGCGGGGAATCAAAGGCAGGGAATCAGACACGGGGAATCAGAGGCAGGGAATCAGAGATGGGGAATCAGAGCTGGGGAATCAGAGGCGGGGAATCAGAGTTGGGGAATCAGAGGCGGGGAATCAGATATGGGGAATCAGAGGTGTGGAATCAGAGGTTGGGAATCAGAGGCAGGGAATCAGAGTCGGGGAAACAGAGGCGGGGAATCAGATATGGGGAATCAGAGGTGGCGAATCAAAGGCGGTGAAACAGAGATGGGGAATCAGGGCAGGGAATCAGAGGCAGGGAATCAAACACGGGGAATCAGAGCTGGGGAATCAGAGGCGGGGAATCAGAGTTGGGAATCAGAGGCGGGGAATCAGAGGCGGGGAAACAGAGGCGGGGAATCAGATATGGGGAATCAGAGGTGGGGAATCCGAGGTTGGGAATCAGAGGCAGGGAATCAGAGGCGGAAAATCAGAGGCGGGGAATCAGAGGAAGGGAATCAGATGTGCGGAATCGGAGATGGGGAATCAGAGGCAGGGAATCAGAGGCGGGGAATCAGAGGCAGGGAATCAGAGGTCGGGAATCAGATATTGGGAAACAGAGGCGGGGAATCCGAGGCGGGGAAACAGAGGTGGGGAATCAGATATGGGGAATCAGAGGTGGGGAATCAGAGGTTGGGAATCAGAGGCAGGGAATCAGAGGCTTGGAATCAGATGCAGGGAATCAGATGCGGGGAATCAGAGGCGGGGAATCAGAGCTGGGGAATCAGAGGTGGGGAATCAGATTTGCGGAATCAGAGGCGGGGACTTAGATATTGGGAAACAGAGGCGGGGAATCAGAGGCGGGGAAACCCAGGTGGGGAATCAGATATGGGGAATCAGAGGTGGGGAATCAGAGGCAAGGAATCAGATGTGCGGAATCAGAGATGGGGAATCAGAGGCAGGAAATCAGAATCAGAAGCAGGGAATCAGAGGCCGGGAATCAAAGGCCGGAATCAGATGCTGGGAATCAGAGGCCTGGAATCAGAGGCGGGGAATCAGAGGCAGGGAATCAGATGCGGGGAATCAGAGGCGGGGAATCAGAGCTGGGGAATCAGAGGCGGGGATTCAGAGTTGGGGAATCAGAGGCGGGGAATCAGAGGCGGGGAAACAGAGGCGGGGAATCAGATATGTGGAATCAGAGGTGGGGAATCAGAGGTTGGGAATCAGAAGCAGGGAATCAGAGGCGGGGAATCAGAGGCGGGGAATCAGAGGCAGGGAATCCGATGTGCGGAATCAGAGATGGGGAATCAGAGGCAGGGAATCAGAGGCGGGGAATCAGAGGCGGAGAATCAGAGGCCGGGAATCAGATATGGGGAAACAGAGGCGGGGAATCAGAGGCGGGGAAACAGAGGCGGGGAATCAGATATGGGGAATCAGAGGTGGGGAATCAGAGGTTGGGAATCAGAGGCAGGGAATCAGAGGCTGGGAATCAGATGCAGGGAATCAGATGCGGGGAATCAGAGGCGGGGAATCAGAGCTGGGGAATCAGAGGTGGGGAATCAGAGTTGGGGAATCAGAGTCGGGGACTTAGATATGGGGAAACAGAGGCAGGGAATCAGAGGCGGGGAAACAGACGCGGGGAATCAGAGGCGGGGATTCAGAGCTGGGGAATCAGAGGCGAGGAATCAGAGTTGGGGAATCAGAGGCGGGGAATCAGATATGGGGAATCAGAAGCGGGGAATCAGAGGCGGGGAAACAGAGGCAGGGAATCAGATATGGGGAATCAGAGGTGGGGTATCAGGGGCAGGGAATCAGTGGCAGGGAATCAGAGGCGGGGAATCAGAGGCGGGGAATCAGAGGCAGGGAATCAGACACGGGGAATCAGATATGGGGAAACAGAGGTGGGGTATCAGGGGCAGGGAATCAGTGGCAGGGAATCAGAGGCGGGCAAACAGAGGCGGGGAATTAGATATGGGGAATCAGAGGTGGGGAATCAGAGGTGGTGAATCAGAGATGGGGAATCACAGGCGGGGAATCAGAGGCAGGGAATAGAACGCGGGGAATCAGAGGCGGGGAATCAGAGCTGGGGAATCAGAGGCGGGGAATCATAGTTGGGAATCAGAGGCGGGGAATCAGATATGGGGAAACAGAGGCGGGGAATCAAAGGCGGGGAAACAGAGGCGGGGAATCAGATACGGGGAATCGGATGCGGGGAATCAGAGGCGGGGAATCAGAGCTGGGGAATCAGAGGCGGGGTATCAGATTTGGGGCATCTGAGGTGGGGAATTAGATATGGGGAAACAGAGGCGGGGAATCAGAGGCGGGGAAACAGAGGCGAGGAATCAGATATGGGGAATCAGAGGTGGGGAATCAGAGGCAGGGAATCAGATGTGCGGAATCAGAGATGGGGAATCAGAGGCAGGGAATCAGAATCAGAAGCGGGGAATCAGAGGCCGGGAATCAGAGGCCGGGATTCAGATGCCGGGAATAAGAGGCCGGGAATCAGAGGTGGGGAATCAGAGTCCGGGAATCAGAGATGGGGATTCAGAGGCGGGGAATGATATATGGGGAATCAGTGGCGGGGAATCAGAGGCGGGGTAACAGAGGTGGGGAATCAGTTATGGGGAATCAGAGGTGGCGAATCAAAGGCGGTGAATCAGAGATGGGGAATCAGAGGCGGGGAATCAGAGGCAGGGAATCAAACACGGGGAATCAGAGGCGGGGAATCAGAGCTGGGGAATCATAGGCGGGGAATCAGAGTTGGGGAATCAGAGGCGGGGAATCGGATATGGGGAAACAGGGGCGGGGAATCAGAGGCAGAGAAACAGAGGCGGGGAATCAGATATGGGGAATCAGGGGTTGGGAATCAGAGGTTGGGAATCAGAGGCAGGGAATCAGAGGCGTGGAAACAGAGGCGGGGATTCAGATATGGGGAATCAGAGGTGGGGAATCAGGGGCGTGGAATCAGAGGCAGGGAATTAGATGTGGTGAATCAGAGATGGGGAATCAGAGGCAGGGAATCAGAATCAGAAGCGGGGTATCAGTGGCCGGGAATCAGAGGAAGGTAATCAGAGGCAGGGGATCAAACACGGGGAATCAGAGGCTGGGAATCAGAGCTGGGGAATCAGAGGCGGGGAATCAGAGCTGGGGAATCACAGGCGGGGAATCAGAGATGGGGAATCAGAGGCGGGGAATCAGAGGCAGGGAATCAGATGCGGGGAATCAGAGGCGGGGAATCATAGCTGGCGAATCAGAGGCGGGGAATCAGAGGTGGGCAATCAGAGGATGGGAATCAGATATGGGGAATCAGAGGCGGGGAATCAGAGCTGGGGAATCACAGGCGGGGAATCAGAGTTGGGGAATCAGAGGTGGGGAATCAGATATGGGGAAACAGAGGCGGGGAATCAGAGGCGGTGAAACAGAGGCGGGGAATCAGATATTGGGAATCAGAGGTGGGGAATCAGAGGTTGGGAATCAGAGGCCTGGAATCAGAGGCGGGGAATCAGAGGCAGGGATTCAGATGCGGGGAATCAGAGGAGGGGAATCAGAGCTGGGGAATCAGAGGCGGGGTATTAGAGTTGGGGAATCAGAGGCGGGGAATCAGACGCGGGGAATCAGAGGGGGGGAATCATAGCTGGCGAATCAGAGGCGGGGAATCAGAGGTGGGCAATCAGAGGCCGGGAATCAGAGGTGGTGAATCCGAGATGGGGAATCAGAGGCGGGGAATCAGTGGCAGGGAATCAGATATGGGGAATCAGAGGCGTGGAATCAGAGGCAGGGAATCAGACACGGGGAATCAGACACGGGGAATCAGAGGTGGGGAATCAGAGATGGGGAATCAGAGGCGGTGAATCAGAGATGGGGAATCAGAGGCGGGGAATCAGAGGCAGGAAATCAGACACGGGGATTCAGAGGCTGGGAATCAGACGGGGGGAATCAAAGGCGGGGAATCAGAGCTGGGGAATCAGAGGCAGGGAATCAGAGGCGGGGAATCAGATATGGGGAATCAGAGGCTGGTATTCAGAGGCGGGGAATCAGAGGCAGGGAATCAGACACGGGGAATCAGAGGTGGGGAATCAGAGATGGGGAATCAGAGGCGGGGAATCAGAGTTGGGGAATCAGAGGCAGGGAATCGGATGTGCGGTATCAGAGATGGGGAATCAGAGGTGGGGAATCAGAGGCGGTGAATCAGAGATGGGGAATCAGAGGCGGGGAATCAGAGGCAGGAAATCAGACACGGGGATTCAGAGGCTGGGAATCAGACGGGGGGAATCAAAGGCGGGGAATCAGAGCTGGGGAATCAGAGGCAGGGAATCAGAGTTGGGGATTCAGAGACGGGGAATCAGATATGGGGAAACAGAGGCGGGGAATCAGAGGTGGGCAAACAGAGGCGGGGAATTAGATATGGGGAATCAGATGTGGGGAATCAGAGGTGGTGAATCAGTGATGGGGAATCACAGGCGGGGAATCAGAGGAAGGGAATAGAACGCAGGGAATCAGAGGCAGGGAATCAGAGCTGGGGAATCAGAGGCGGGGAATCATAGTTGGGAATCAGAGGCGGGGAATCAGATATGGGGAAACAGAGGCGGGGAATCAGAGGCGGGGAAACAGAGGCGGGGAATCAGATATGGGGAATCGGATGCGGGGAATCAGAGGCGGGGAATCAGAGCTGGGGAATCAGAGGCGGGGAATCAGAGTTGGGGCATCAGAGGTGGGGAATTAGATATAGGGAAACAGAGGCGGGGAATCAGAGGCGGGGAAACAGAGGCGGGGAATCAGATATGGGGAATCAGAGGTGGGGAATCAGAGGCAGGGAATCAGATGTGCGGAATCAGAGATGGGGAATCAGAGGCAGGTAATCAGAATCAGAAGCGGGGAATCAGAGGCCGGGAATCAGACGCCGGGAATCAGATGCTGGGAATAAGAGGCCGGGAATCAGAGGTGGGGAATCAGAGTCCGGGAATCAGAGATGGGGATTCAGAGGCGGGGAATGAGATATGGAGAATCAGAGGCGGGGAATCAGAGGCCGGGAAACAGAGGTGGGTAATCAGATATGGGGAATCAGAGGTGGCGAATCAAAGGCGGTGAATCAGAGATGGGGAATCAGAGGCGGGGAATCAGAGGCAGGGAATCAGATGCGGGGAATCAGAGGCGGGGAATCAGAGCTGGCGAATCAGAGGCGGGGAATCAGAGGTGGGCAATCAGAGCCGGGGAATCAGATATGGGGAATCAGAGGCGGGGAATCAGAGGCGGGGAAACAGAGGTGGGGAATCAGATATGGGGAAACAGAGGTGGCGAATCAAAGGCGGTGAATCAGAGATGGGGAATCAGAGGCGGGGAATCAGAGGCAGGGAATCAAAAACGGGGAATCAGAGGCGGGGAATCAGAGCTGGGGAATCAGAGGCGGGGAAGCAGAGTAGGAGAATCAGAGGTGGGGAATCAGATATGGGGAAACAGGGGCGGGGAATCAGAGGCGGGGAAACAGAGGTGGGGAATCAGATATGGGGAATCAGAGGTGTGGAATCAGAGGTTGGGAATCAGAGGCGGGGAAACAGAGGAGGGGAATCAGATATGGGGAATCAGAGGTGGCGAATTAAAGGCGGTGAATCAGATATGGGGAATCAGGGCAGGGAATCAGAGGCAGGGAATCAAACACGGGGAATCAGAGGCGTGGAATCAGAGCTGGGGAATCAGAGGCAGGGATTCAGAGTTGGGGAATCAGAGGCGGGGAATCAGAGGCGGGGAAACAGAGGCGGGGAATCAGATATGGGGAATCAGAGGTGGGGAATCAGAGGTTGGGAATCAGAAGCAGGGAATCAGAGGCGGGGAATCAGAGGCGGGGATTCAGCGACGGGGAATCAGATATGGGGAAACAGAGGCGGGGAATCAGAGGCGGGCAAACAGAGGCGGGGAATTAGATATGGGGAATCAGATGTGGGGAATCAGGGGTGGTGAATCAGTGATGGGGAATCACAGGCGGGGAATCAGAGGCAGGGAATAGAACGCAGGGAATCAGAGGCAGGGAATCAGAGCTGGGGAATCAGAGGCGGGGAATCATAGTTGGGAATCAGAGGCGGGGAATCAGATATGGGGAAACAGAGGCGGGGAATCAGAGGCGGGGAAACAGAGGCGGGGAATCAGATATGGGGAATCGGATGCGGGGAATCAGAGGCGGGGAATCAGAGCTGGGGAATCAGAGGCGGGGAATCAGAGTTGGGGCATCAGAGGTGGGGAATTAGATATAGGGAAACAGAGGCGGGGAATCAGAGGCGGGGAAACAGAGGCGGGGAATCAGATATGGGGAATCAGAGGTGGGGAATCAGAGGCAGGGAATCAGATGTGCGGAATCAGAGATGGGGAATCAGAGGCAGGGAATCAGAATCAGAAGCGGGGAATCAGAGGCCGGGAATCAGACGCCGGGAATCAGATGCTGGGAATAAGAGGCCGGGAATCAGAGGTGGGGAATCAGAGTCCGGGAATCAGAGATGGGGATTCAGAGGCGGGGAATGAGATATGGAGAATCAGAGGCGGGGAATCAGAGGCCGGGAAACAGAGGTGGGTAATCAGATATGGGGAATCAGAGGTGGCGAATCAAAGGCGGTGAATCAGAGATGGGGAATCAGAGGCGGGGAATCAGAGGCAGGGAATCAGATGCGGGGAATCAGAGGCGGGGAATCAGAGCTGGCCAATCAGAGGCGGGGAATCAGAGGTGGGCAATCAGAGCCGGGGAATCAGATATGGGGAATCAGAGGCGGGGAATCAGAGGCGGGGAAACAGAGGTGGGGAATCAGATATGGGGAAACAGAGGTGGCGAATCAAAGGCGGTGAATCAGAGATGGGGAATCAGAGGCGGGGAATCAGAGTCAGGGAATCAAAAACGGGGAATCAGAGGCGGGGAATCAGAGCTGGGGAATCAGAGGCGGGGAAGCAGAGTAGGAGAATCAGAGGTGGGGAATCAGATATGGGGAAACAGGGGCGGGGAATCAGAGGCGGGGAAACAGAGGTGGGGAATCAGATATGGGGAATCAGAGGTGTGGAATCAGAGGTTGGGAATCAGAGGCGGGGAAACAGAGGAGGGGAATCAGATATGGGGAATCAGAGGTGGCGAATTAAAGGCGGTGAATCAGAGATGGGGAATCAGGGCAGGGAATCAGAGGCAGGGAATCAAACACGGGGAATCAGAGGCGTGGAATCAGAGCTGGGGAATCAGAGGCGGGGATTCAGAGTTGGGGAATCAGAGGCGGGGAATCAGAGGCGGGGAAACAGAGGCGGGGAATCAGATATGGGGAATCAGAGGTGGGGAATCAGAGGTTGGGAATCAGAAGCAGGGAATCAGAGGCGGGGAATCAGAGGCGGGGAATCAGAGGCAGGAAATCCGATGTGCGGAATCGGAGATGGGGAATCAGAGGCAGGGAATCAGAGGCGGGGAATCAGAGGCGGGGAATCAGAGGCCGGGAATAAGATATGGGGAAACAGAGGCGGGGAATCAGAGGCGGGGAAACAGAGGCGGGGAGTCAGATATGGGGAATCAGAGGTGGGGAATCAGAGGTTGGGAATCAGAGGCAGGGAATCAGAGGCTGGGAATCAGATGCAGGGAATCAGATGCGGGGAATCAGAGGCGGGGAATCAGAGCTGGGGAATCAGAGGTGGGGAATCAGAGTTAGGGAATCAGAGTCGGGGACTTAGATATGGGGAAACAGAGGCAGGGAATCAGAGGCGGGGAAACAGACGCGGGGAATCAGAGGCGGGTATCAGAGCTGGGGAATCAGAGGAGGGGAATCAGAGTTGGGGAATCAGAGGCGGGGAATCAGAGGCGGGGAATCAGAGGCGGGGAATCAGAGGCGGGGAAACAGAGGCAGGGAATCAGATATGGGGAATCAGAGGTGGGGTATCAGGGGCAGGGAATCAGTGGCAGGGAATCAGAGGCGGGGAATCAGAGGCGGGGAATCAGAGGCAGGGAATCAGACACGGGGAATCAGATATGGGGAAACAGAGGCGGGGAATCAGAGGCGGGCAAACAGAGGCGGGGAATTAGATAGGGGGAATCAGAGGTGGGGAATCAGAGGTGGTGAATCAGAGATGGGGAATCACAGGCGGGGAATCAGAGGCAGGGAATAGAACGCGGGGAATCAGAGGCGGGGAATCAGAGCTGGGGAATCAGAGGCGGGGAATCATAGTTGGGAATCAGAGGCGGGGAATCAGATATGGGGAAACAGAGGCGGGGAATCAAAGGCGGGGAAACAGAGGCGGGGAATCAGATATGGGGAATCGGATGCGGGGAATCAGAGGCGGGGAATCAGAGCTGGGGAATCAGAGGCGGGGTATCAGAGTTGGGGCATCAGAGGTGGGGAATTAGATATGGGGAAACAGAGGCGGGGAATCAGAGGCGGGGAAACAGAGGTGGGGAATCAGATATGGGGAATCAGAGGTGGGGAATCAGAGGCAGGGAATCAGATGTGCGGAATCAGAGATGGGGAATCAGAGGCAGGGAATCAGAATCAGAAGCGGGGAATCAGAGGCCGGGAATCAGAGGCCGGGATTCAGATGCCGGGAATAAGAGGCCGGGAATCAGAGGTGGGGAATCAGAGTCCGGGAATCAGAGATGGGGATTCAGAGGCAGGGAATGATATATGGGGAATCAGAGGCGGGGAATCAGAGGCGGGGTAACAGAGGTGGGGAATCGGATATGGGGAATCAGAGGTGTCGAATCAAAGGCGGTGAATCAGAGATGGGGAATCAGAGGCGGGGAATCAGAGGCAGGGAATCAAACACGGGGAATCAGAGGCGGGGAATCAGAGCTGGGGAATCAGAGGTGGGGAATCAGAGTTGGGGAATCAGAGGCGGGGAATCAGATATGGGGAAACAGGGGCGGAGAATCAGAGGCAGGGAAACAGAGGCGGGGAATCAGATATGGGGAATCAGGGGTGGGGAATCAGAGGTTGGGAATCAGAGGCAGGGAATCAGAGGCGTGGAAACAGAGGCGGGGATTCAGATATGGCGAATCAGAGGTGGGGAATCAGGGGCGTGGAATCAGAGGCAGGGAATTAGATGTGGTGAATCAGAGATGGGGAATCAGAGGCAGGGAATCAGAATCAGAAGCGGGGTATCAGAGGCCGGGAATCAGAGGAAGGTAATCAGAGGCAGGGGATCAAACACGGGGAATCAGAGGCTGGGAATCAGAGCTGGGGAATCACAGGCGGGGAATCAGAGATGGGGAATCAGATGCGGGGAATCAGAGGCGGGGAATCAGAGCTGGCGAATCAGAGGCGGGGAATCAGAGGTGGGCAATCAGAGGATGGGAATCAGATATTGGGAATCAGAGGCGGGGAATTAGAGCTGGGGAATCACAGGCGGGGAATCAGAGTTGGGGAATCAGAGGCGGGGAATCAGATATGGGGAAACAGAGTCGGGGAATCAGAGGCGGTGAAACAGAGGCGGGGAATCAGATATGGGGAATCAGAGGTGGGGAATCAGAGGTTGGGAATCACAGGCCTGGAATCAGAGGCGGGGAATCAGAGGCAGGGAATCAGATGCGGGGAATCAGAGGAGGGGAATCAGAGCTGGGGAATCAGAGGCGGGGTATTAGAGTTGGGGAATCAGAGGCGGGGAATCATAGCTGGCGAATCAGAGGCGGGGAATCAGAGGTGGGCAATCAGAGGCCGGGAATCAGATGTGGTGAATCAGAGATGGGGAATCAGAGGCAGGGAATCAGACACGGGGAATCAGAGGTGGGGAATCAGAGATGGGGAATCAGAGGCGGGGAATCAGAGGCAGGGAATCAGACGCGGGGAATCTGAGGCGGGGAATCAGAGCTGGGGAATCAGAGGTGGGGAATCAGAGTTGGGGAATCAGAGGCAGGGAATCGGATGTGCGGAATCAGACATGGGGAATCAGATGTGGGGAAACAGAGGCGGGGAATCAAAGGCGGGGAAACAGAGGCGGGGAATCAGATATGGGGAATCGGATGCGGGGAATCAGAGGCGGGGAATCAGAGCTGGGGAATCAGAGGCGGGGTATCAGAGTTGGGGCATCAGAGGTGGGGAATTAGATATGGGGAAACAGAGGCGGGGAATCAGAGGCGGGGAAACAGAGGTGGGGAATCAGATATGGGGAATCAGAGGTGGGGAATCAGAGGCAGGGAATCAGATGTGCGGAATCAGAGATGGGGAATCAGAGGCAGGGAATCAGAATCAGAAGCGGGGAATCAGAGGCCGGGAATCAGAGGCCGGGATTCAGATGCCGGGAATAAGAGGCCGGGAATCAGAGGTGGGGAATCAGAGTCCGGGAATCAGAGATGGGGATTCAGAGGCAGGGAATGATATATGGGGAATCAGAGGCGGGGAATCAGAGGCGGGGTAACAGAGGTGGGGAATCGGATATGGGGAATCAGAGGTGTCGAATCAAAGGCGGTGAATCAGAGATGGGGAATCAGAGGCGGGGAATCAGAGGCAGGGAATCAAACACGGGGAATCAGAGGCGGGGAATCAGAGCTGGGGAATCAGAGGTGGGGAATCAGAGTTGGGGAATCAGAGGCGGGGAATCAGATATGGGGAAACAGGGGCGGAGAATCAGAGGCAGGGAAACAGAGGCGGGGAATCAGATATGGGGAATCAGGGGTGGGGAATCAGAGGTTGGGAATCAGAGGCAGGGAATCAGAGGCGTGGAAACAGAGGCGGGGATTCAGATATGGCGAATCAGAGGTGGGGAATCAGGGGCGTGGAATCAGAGGCAGGGAATTAGATGTGGTGAATCAGAGATGGGGAATCAGAGGCAGGGAATCAGAATCAGAAGCGGGGTATCAGAGGCCGGGAATCAGAGGAAGGTAATCAGAGGCAGGGGATCAAACACGGGGAATCAGAGGCTGGGAATCAGAGCTGGGGAATCACAGGCGGGGAATCAGAGATGGGGAATCAGATGCGGGGAATCAGAGGCGGGGAATCAGAGCTGGCGAATCAGAGGCGGGGAATCAGAGGTGGGCAATCAGAGGATGGGAATCAGATATTGGGAATCAGAGGCGGGGAATTAGAGCTGGGGAATCACAGGCGGGGAATCAGAGTTGGGGAATCAGAGGCGGGGAATCAGATATGGGGAAACAGAGTCGGGGAATCAGAGGCGGTGAAACAGAGGCGGGGAATCAGATATGGGGAATCAGAGGTGGGGAATCAGAGGTTGGGAATCACAGGCCTGGAATCAGAGGCGGGGAATCAGAGGCAGGGAATCAGATGCGGGGAATCAGAGGAGGGGAATCAGAGCTGGGGAATCAGAGGCGGGGTATTAGAGTTGGGGAATCAGAGGCGGGGAATCATAGCTGGCGAATCAGAGGCGGGGAATCAGAGGTGGGCAATCAGAGGCCGGGAATCAGATGTGGTGAATCAGAGATGGGGAATCAGAGGCAGGGAATCAGACACGGGGAATCAGAGGTGGGGAATCAGAGATGGGGAATCAGAGGCGGGGAATCAGAGGCAGGGAATCAGACGCGGGGAATCTGAGGCGGGGAATCAGAGCTGGGGAATCAGAGGTGGGGAATCAGAGTTGGGGAATCAGAGGCAGGGAATCGGATGTGCGGAATCAGACATGGGGAATCAGATGTGGGGAATCAGAGGAATCAGAGATGGGGAATCAGAGGCGGGGAATCAGAGGCAGGAAATCAGACACGGGGATTCAGAGGCTGGGAATCAGACGGGGGGAATCAAAGGCGGGGAATCAGAGCTGGGGAATCAGAGGCAGGGAATCAGAGTTGGGGATTCAGAGACGGGGAATCAGATATGGGGAAAGAGAGGCGGGGAATCAGAGGCGGGCAAACAGAGGCGGGGAATTAGATATGGGGAATCAGAGGTGGGGAATCAGAGGTGGTGAATCAGTGATGGGGAATCACAGGCGGGGAATCAGAGGCAGGGAATAGAACGCAGGGAATCAGACGCAGGGAATCAGAGCTGGGGAATCAGAGGCGGGGAATCATAGTTGGGAATCAGAGGCGGGGAATCAGATATGGGGAAACAGAGGCGGGGAATCAGAGGCGGGGAAACAGAGGTGGGGAATCAGATATGGGGAATTGGATGCTGGGAATCAGAGGCGGGGAATCAGAGCTGGGGAATCAGAGGCGGGGAATCAGAGTTGGGGCATCAGAGGTGGGGAATTAGATATAGGGAAACAGAGGTGGGGAATCAGAGGCGGGGAAACAGAGGCTGGGAATCAGATATGGGGAATCAGAGGTGGGGAATCAGAGGCAGGGAATCAGATGTGCGGAATCAGAGATGGGGAATCAGAGGCAGGGAATCAGAATCAGAAGTGGGGAATCAGAGGCCGGGAATCAGAGGCCGGGAATCAGATGCTGGGAATAAGAGGCCGGGAATCAGAGGTGGGGAATCAGAGTCCGGGAATCAGAGATGGAGATTCAGAGGCGGGGAATGAGATATGGAGAATCAGAGGCGGGGAATCAGAGGCCGGGAAACAGAGGTGGGGAATCAGATATGGGGAATCAGAGGTGGCGAATCAAAGGCGGTGAATCAGAGATTGGGAATCAGAGGCGGGGAATCAGAGGCAGGGAATCAGATGCGGGGAATCAGAGGCGGGGAATCAGAGCTGGCGAATCAGAGGCGGGGAATCAGAGGTGGGCAATCAGAGGCGGGGAATGAGATATGGGGAATCAGAGGCGGGGAATCAGAGGCGGGGAAACAGAGGCGGGGAATCAAATATAGGGAATCAGAGGTGGGGAATCAGAGGTTGTGAATCAGAGATGGGGAATCAATGCGGGGAATCAGAGGCAGGGAATCAGACACGGGGAATCAGAGGCGGGGATTCAGAGCTGGGGAATCAGAGGCGGGGAATCAGAGTTGGGGAATCAGAGGCAGGGAATCAGATATGGGGAATCAGAGGCGGGGAATCAGAGGCGGGGAAACAGAGGCGGGGAATCAGATATGGGGAATCAGAGGTGGGGAATCAGAGGCAGGGAATCAGATGTGCGGAATCAGAGATGGGGAATCAGAGGCAGGGAATCAGAAGCGGGAAATCAGAGGCCGGGAATCAGAGGCCGGGAATCAGATGCTGGGAATAAGAGGCCGGGAATCAGAGGAGGGGAATCAGAGTCCGGGAATCAGAGATGGGGATTCAGAGGCGGGGAATGTGATATGGAGAATCAGAGGCGGGGAATCAGAGGCGGGGAAACAGAGGTGGGGAATCAGATATGGGGAATCAGAGGTGGCGAATCAAAGGCGGTGAATCAGAGATGGGGAATCAGAGGCGGGGAATCAGAGGCAGGGAATCAGATGCGGGGAATCAGAGGCGGGGAATCAGAGCTGGCGAATCAGAGGCTGGGAATCAGAGGTGGGCAAATAGAGGCGGGGAATCAGATATGGGGAATCAGAGGCGGGGAATCAGAGGCGGGGAAACAGAGGCGGGGAATCAAATATAGGGAATCAGAGGCAGGGAATCAGACGCGGGGAATCAGAGGCGGGGATTCAGAGCTGGGGAATCAGAGGCGGGGAATCAGAGTTGGGGAATCAGAGGCAGGGAATCAGATATGGGGAATCAGAGGCGGGGAATCAGAGGCCGGGAATCAGATATGGGGAAACAGAGGCGGGGAATCAAATATAGGGAATCAGAGGTGGGGAATCAGAGGCGGGGAAACAGAGGTGGGGAATCAGATATGGGGAATCAGAGGTGGCGAATCAAAGGCGGTGAATCAGAGATGGGGAATCAGAGGCGGGGAATCAGAGGCAGGGAATCAGATGCGGGGAATCAGAGGCGGGGAATCAGAGCTGGCGAATCAGAGGCTGGGAATCAGAGGCGGGGAAACAGAGGTGGGGAATCAGATATGGGGAATCAGAGGTGGCGAATCAAAGGCGGTGAATCAGAGATGGGGAATCAGAGGCGGGGAATCAGAGGCAGGGAATCAGATGCGGGTAATCAGAGGCGGGGAATCAGAGCTGGCGAATCAGAGGCTGGGAATCAGAGGCGGGGAAACAGAGGTGGGGAATCAGATATGGGGAATCAGAGGTGGCGAATCAAAGGCGGTGAATCAGAGATGGGGAATCAGAGGCGGGGAATCAGAGGCAGGGAATCAGACGCGGGGAATCAGAGGCGGGGATTCAGAGCTGGGGAATCAGAGGCGGGGAATCAGAGTTGGGGAATCAGAGGCAGGGAATCAGATATGGGGAATCAGAGGCGGGGAATCAGAGGCCGGGAATCAGATATGGGGAAACAGAGGCGGGGAATCAAATATAGGGAATCAGAGGTGGGGAATCAGAGGTTGTGAATCAGATATGGGGAATCAAGGCGGGGAATCAGAGGCGGGGAATCAGAGTTGGGGAATCAGAGGCAGGGAATCAGATATGGGGAATCAGAGGCGGGGAATCAGAGGCGGGGAATCAGAGGCGGGGAAACAGAGGCGGGGAATCAAATATAGGGAATCAGAGGTGGGGAATCAGATATGGGGAATCAGAGGCGGGCAATCAGAGGCGGGGAATCAGATATGGGGAATCAGAGGCGGGGAATCAGAGGCGGGGAAACAGAGGCGGGGAATCAAATATAGGGAATCAGAGGTGGGGAATCAGATATGGGGAATCAGAGGTGGGCAATCAGAGGCGGGGAATCAGAGGCAGGGAATCAGAGGCGGGGAATCAGAGGCAGGGAAACAGAGGCGGGGAATCAAATATAGGGAATCAGAGGTGGGGAATCAGAGGTTGTGAATCAGAGATGGGGAATCAAGGCGGGGAATCAGAGGCAGGGAATCAGACGCGGGGAATCAGAGGCGGGGATTCAGAGCTGGGGAATCAGAGGCGGGGAATCAGAGTTGGGGAATCAGAGGCAGGGAATCAGATATGGGGAATCAGAGGCGGGGAATCAGAGGCCGGGAATCAGATATGGGGATTCAGAGGCGGGGAATGTGATATGGAGAATCAGAGGCGGGGAATCAGAGGCGGGGAAACAGAGGAGGGGAATCAGATATGGGGAATCAGAGGTGGCGAATCAAAGGCGGTGAATCAGAGATGGGGAATCAGAGGCGGGGAATCAGAGGCAGGGAATCAGATGCGGGGAATCAGAAGCGGGGAATCAGAGCTGGCGAATCAGAGGCTGGGAATCAGAGGTGGGCAATCAGAGGCGGGGAATCAGATATGGGGAATCAGAGGCGGGGAATCAGAGGCGGGGAAACAGAGGCGGGGAATCAAATATAGGGAATCAGAGGTGGGGAATCAGAGGTTGTGAATCAGAGATGGGGAATCAAGGCGGGGAATCAGAGGCAGGGAATCAGACGCGGGGAATCAGAGGCGGGGATTCAGAGCTGGGGAATCAGAGGCGGGGAATCAGAGTTGGGGAATCAGAGGCAGGGAATCAGATATGGGGAATCAGAGGCGGGGAATCAGAGGCCGGGAATCAGATATGGGGAAACAGAGGCGGGGAATCCGAGGCGGGGAAACAGAGGCGGGGAATCAGATATGGGGAATCAGAGGTGGGGAATCAGAGGTGGGGACTTAGATATTGGGAAACAGAGGCGGGGAATCAGAGCTGGGGAATCAGAGGTGGGGAATCAGATTTGGGGAATCAGAGGTGGGGACTTAGATATTGGGAAACAGAGGCGGGGAATCAGAGGCGGGGAAACAGATGCGGGGAATCAGATATGGGGAATCAGAGGTGGGGAATCAGAGGCAGGGAATCAGATGTGCGGAATCAGAGATGGGGAATCAGAGGCAGGGAATCAGAATCAGAAGCAGGGAATCAGAGGCCGGGAATCAGAGGCCGGAATCAGATGCTGGGAATCAGAGGCCTGGAATCAGAGGCGGGGAATCAGAGGCAGGGAATCAGATGCGGGGAATCAGAGGCGGGGAATCAGAGCTGGGGAATCAGAGGCGGGGTATTAGAGTTGGGGAATCAGAGGCGGGGAATCAGATATGGGGAAACAGAGGTGGGGAATCAGAGGCGGGGAAACAGAGGCAGGGAATCAGATATGGGGAATCAGAGGTGGGGCATCAGAGGTCGTGAATCACAGATGGGGAATCAGAGGCGGGGAATCAGAGGCAGGGAATCAGACGCGGGGAATCAGAGGCAGGGAATCAGACGCGGGGAATCTGAGGCGGGGAATCAGAGCTGGGGAATCAGAGGTGGGAAATCAGAGTTGGGGAATCAGAGGCAGGGAATCAGAGGCGGGGAATCAGAGGCAGGGAATCAGACGCGGGGAATCTGAGGCGGGGAATCAGAGCTGGGGAATCAGAGGTGGGGAATCAGAGTTGGGGAATCAGAGGCAGGGAATTGGATGTGCGGAATCAGAGAGAGGGAATCAGAGGTGGGGAATCAGAGGCGGTGAATCAGAGATGGGGAATCAGAGGCGGGGAATCAGAGGCAGGAAATCAGACGCGGGGATTCAGAGGCTGGGAATCAGACGGGGGGAATCAAAGGCGGGGAATCAGAGCTGGGGAATCTGAGGCAGGGAATCAGAGTTGGGGATTCAGAGGCGGGGAATCAGATATGGGGAAACAGAGGCGGGGAATCAGAGGCGGGCAAACAGAGGCGGGGAATTAAATATGGGGAATCAGAGGTAGGGAATCAGAGGTGGTGAATCAGTGATGGGGAATCACAGGCGGGGAATCAGAGGCAGGGAATAGAACGCGGGGAATCAGAGGCAGGGAATCAGAGCTGGGGAATCAGAGGAGGGGATTCATAGTTGGGAATCAGAGGCGGGAATCAGATATGGGGAAACAGAGGCGGGGAATCAGAGGCGGTGAAACAGAGGCGGGGAATCAGATATGGGGAATCGGATGCAGGGAATCAGAGGCGGGGAATCAGAGCTGGGGAATCAGAGGTGGGGAATCAGAGTTGGGGCATCAGAGGTGGGGAATTAGATATAGGGAAACAGAGGCGGGGAATCAGAGGCGGGGAAACAGAGGCGGGGAATCAGATATGGGGAATCAGAGGTGGGGAATCAGAGGCAGGGAATCAGATGTGCGGAATCAGAGATGGGGAATAAGAGGCAGGGAATCAGAATCAGAAGCGGGGAATCAGAGGCCGGGAATCAGAGGCCGGGAATCAGATGCTGGGAATAAGAGGCCGGGAATCAGAGGTGGGGAATCAGATATGGGGAATCAGAGGTGGCGAATCAAAGGCGGTGAATCAGAGATGGGGAATCAGAGGCGGGGAATCAGAGGCAGGGAATCAGATGCGGGGAATCAGAGGCGGGGAATCAGAGCTGGCGAATCAGAGGCTGGGAATCAGAGGTGGGCAATCAGAGGCGGGGAATCAGATATGGGGAATCAGAGGCGGGGAATCAGAGGTGGGGAAACAGAGGCGGAGAATCAAATATAGGGAATCAGAGGTGGGGAATCAGAGGTTGTGAATCAGAGATGGGGAATCAAGGCGGGGAATCAGAGGCAGGGAATCAGACGCGGTGAATCAGAGGCGGGGATTCAGAGCTGGGGAATCAGAGGCGGGGAATCAGAGTTGGGGAATCAGAGGCAGGGAATCAGATATGGGGAATCAGAGGCGTGGAATCAGAGGCGGGGAAACAGAGGCGGGGAATCAGATGTGGGGAATCAGAGGTGGGGAATCAGGGGCAGGGAATCAGTGGCAGGGAATCAGAGGCGGGGAATCAGAGGCGGGGAATCAAAGGCAGGGAATAGGACACGGGGAATCAGAGGCGGGGAATCAGAGATGGGGAATCAGAGGCGGGGAATCAGAGGCAGGGAATCGGATGCCGGGAATCAGAGTCGGGGAATCAGAGCTGGGGAATCAGAGGCGGGGAATCAGAGGCGGGGAAACAGAGGCGGGGAATCAGATATGGGGAATCAGAGGTGGGGAATCCGAGGTTGGGAATCAGAGGCAGGGAATCAGAGGCGAAAAATCAGAGGCGGGGAATCAGAGGAAGGGAATCAGATGTGCGGAATCGGAGATGGGGAATCAGAGGCAGGGAATCAGAGGCGGGGAATCAGAGGCGGGGAATCAGAGGCCGGGAATCAGATATGGGGAAACAGAGGCGGGGAATCCGAGGCGGGGAAACAGAGGCGGGGAATCAGATATGGGGAATCAGAGGTGGGGAATCAGAGGTTGGGAATCAGAGGCAGGGAATCAGAGGCTTGGAATCAGATGCAGGGAATCAGATGCGGGGAATCAGAGGCGGGGAATCAGAGCTGGGGAATCAGAGGTGGGGAATCAGATTTGGGGAATCAGAGGCGGGGACTTAGATATTGGGAAACAGAGGCGGGGAATCAGAGGCGGGGAAACCCAGGTGGGGAATCAGATATGGGGAATCAGAGGTGGGGAATCAGAGGCAAGGAATCAGATGTGCGGAATCAGAGATGGGGAATCAGAGGCAGGGAATCAGAATCAGAAGCAGGGAATCAGAGGCCGGGAATCAAAGGCCGGAATCAGATGCTGGGAATCAGAGGCCTGGAATCAGAGGCGGGGAATCAGAGGCAGGGAATCAGATGCGGGGAATCAGAGGCGGGGAATCAGAGCTGGGGAATCAGAGGCGGGGATTCAGAGTTGGGGAATCAGAGGCGGGGAATCAGAGGCGGGGAAACAGAGGCGGGGAATCAGATATGGGGAATCAGAGGTGGGGAATCAGAGGTTGGGAATCAGAAGCAGGAAATCAGAGGCGGGGAATCAGAGGCGGGGAATCAGAGGCAGGGAATCCGATGTGCGGAATCGGAGATGGGGAATCAGAGGCAGGGAATCAGAGGCGGGGAATCAGAGGCGGAGAATCAGAGGCCGGGAATCAGATATGGGGAAACAGAGGCGGGGAATCAGAGGCGGGGAAACAGAGGCGGGGAATCAGATATGGGGAATCAGAGGTGGGGAATCAGAGGTTGGGAATCAGAGGCAGGGAATCAGAGGCTGGGAATCAGATGCAGGGAATCAGATGCGGGGAATCAGAGGCGGGGAATCAGAGCTGGGGAATCAGACGTGGGGAATCAGAGTTGGGGAATCAGAGTCGGGGACTTAGATATGGGGAAACAGAGGCGGGGAATCAGAGGCGGGGAAACAGACACGGGGAATCAGAGGCGGGGATTCAGAGCTGGGGAATCAGAGGCGGGGAATCAGAGTTGGGGAATCAGAGGCGGGGAATCAGAAATGGGGAATCAGAGGCGGGGAATCAGAGGCAGGGAAACAGAGGCAGGGAATCAGATATGGGGAATCAGAGGTGGGGTATCAGGGGCAGGGAATCAGTGGCAGGGAATCAGAGGCGGGGAATCAGAGGCGGGGAATCAGAGGCAGGGAATCAGACACGGGGAATCAGATATGGGGAAACAGAGGCGGGGAATCAAAGGCAGGGAATCAGACACGGGGAATCAGAGGCGGGGAATCAGAGATGGGGAATCAGAGGCGGGGAATCAGAGGCAGGGAATCGGATGCCGGGAATCAGAGTCGGGGAATCAGAGCTGGGGAATCAGAGGCGGGGAATCAGAGGCGGGGAAACAGAGGCGGGGAATCAGATATGGGGAATCAGAGGTGGGGAATCCGAGGTTGGGAATCAGAGGCAGGGATTCAGAGGCGAAAAATCAGAGGCGGGGAATCAGAGGAAGGGAATCAGATGTGCGGAATCGGAGATGGGGAATCAGAGGTAGGGAATCAGAGGCGGGGAATCAGAGGCGGGGAATCAGAGGCCGGGAATCAGATATGGGGAAACAGAGGCGGGGAATCCGAGGCGGGGAAACAGAGGCGGGGAATCAGATATGGGGAATCAGAGGTGGGGAATCAGAGGTTGGGAATCAGAGGCAGGGAATCAGAGGCTTGGAATCAGATGCAGGGAATCAGATGCGGGGAATCAGAGGCGGGGAATCAGAGCTGGGGAATCAGAGGTGGGGAATCAGATTTGGGGAATCAGAGGCGGGGACTTAGATATTGGGAAACAGAGGCGGGGAATCAGAGGCGGGGAAACCCAGGTGGGGAATCAGATATGGGGAATCAGAGGTGGGGAATCAGAGGCAAGGAATCAGATGTGCGGAATCAGAGATGGGGAATCAGAGGCAGGGAATCAGAATCAGAAGCAGGGAATCAGAGGCCGGGAATCAAAGGCCGGAATCAGATGCTGGGAATCAGAGGCCTGGAATCAGAGGCGGGGAATCAGAGGCAGGGAATCAGATGCGGGGAATCAGAGGCGGGGAATCAGAGCTGGGGAATCAGAGGCGGGGATTCAGAGTTGGGGAATCACAGGCGGGGAATCAGAGGCGGGGAAACAGAGGCGGGGAATCAGATATGGGGAATCAGAGGTGGGGAATCAGAGGTTGGGAATCAGAAGCAGGAAATCAGAGGCGGGGAATCAGAGGCGGGGAATCAGAGGCAGGGAATCCGATGTGCGGAATCGGAGATGGGGAATCAGAGGCAGGGAATCAGAGGCGGGGAATCAGAGGCGGAGAATCAGAGGCCGGGAATCAGATATGGGGAAACAGAGGCGGGGAATCAGAGGCGGGGAAACAGAGGCGGGGAATCAGATATGGGGAATCAGAGGTGGGGAATCAGAGGTTGGGAATCAGAGGCAGGGAATCAGAGGCTGGGAATCAGATGCAGGGAATCAGATGCGGGGAATCAGAGGCGGGGAATCAGAGCTGGGGAATCAGACGTGGGGAATCAGAGTTGGGGAATCAGAGTCGGGGACTTAGATATGGGGAAACAGAGGCGGGGAATCAGAGGCGGGGAAACAGACACGGGGAATCAGAGGCGGGGATTCAGAGCTGGGGAATCAGAGGCGGGGAATCAGAGTTGGGGAATCAGAGGCGGGGAATCAGAAATGGGGAATCAGAGGCGGGGAATCAGAGGCAGGGAAACAGAGGCAGGGAATCAGATATGGGGAATCAGAGGTGGGGTATCAGGGGCAGGGAATCAGTGGCAGGGAATCAGAGGCGGGGAATCAGAGGCGGGGAATCAGAGGCAGGGAATCAGACACGGGGAATCAGATATGGGGAAACAGAGGCGGGGAATCAGAGGCGGGCAAACAGAGGCGGGGAATTAGATATGGGGAATCAGAGGTGGGGAATCAGAGGTGGTGAATCAGAGATGGGGAATCACAGGCGGGGAATCAGAGGCAGGGAATAGAACGCGGGGAATCAGAGGCGGGGAATCAGAGCTGGGGAATCAGAGGCGGGGAATCATAGTTGGGAATCAGAGGCGGGGAATCAGATATGGGGAAACAGAGGCGGGGAATCAAAGGCGGGAAAACAGAGGCGGGGAATCAGATACGGGGAATCGGATGCGGGGAATCAGAGGCGGGGAACCAGAGCTGGGGAATCAGAGGCGGGTTATCAGAGTTGGGGCATCTGAGGTGGAGAATTAGATATGGGGAAACAGAGGCGGGGAATCAGAGGCGGTTAAACAGAGGCGAGGAATCAGATATGGGGAATCAGAGGTGGGGAATCAGAGGCAGGGAATCAGATGTGCGTAATCAGAGATGGGGAATCAGAGGCAGGGAATCAGAATCAGAAGCGGGGAATCAGAGGCCGGGAATCAGAGGCCGGGATTCAGATGCCGGGAATAAGAGGCCGGGAATCAGAGGTGGGGAATCAGAGTCCGGGAATCAGAGATGGGGATTCAGAGGCGGGGAATGATATATGGGGAATCAGAGGCGGGGAATCAGAGGCGGGGTAACAGAGGTGGGGAATCAGATATGGGGAATCAGAGGTGGCGAATCAAAGGCGGTGAATCAGATATGGGGAATCAGAGGCGGGGAATCAGAGGCAGGGAATCAAACACGGGGAATCAGAGGCGGGGAATCAGAGCTGGGGAATCAGAGGCGGGGAATCAGAGTTGGGGAATCAGAGGCGGGGAATCAGATATGGGGAAACAGGGGCGGGGAAGCAGAGGCAGGGAAACAGAGGCGGGGAATCAGATATGGGGAATCAGGGGTGGGGAATCAGAGGTTGTGAATCTGAGGCAGGGAATCAGAGGCGTGGAAACAGAGGCGGGGATTCAGATATGGGGAATCAGAGGTGGGGAATCAGGGGCGTGGAATCAGAGGCAGGGAATTAGATGTGGTGAATCAGAGATGGGGAATCAGAGGCAGGGAATCAGAATCAGAAGCGGGGTATCAGTGGCCGGGAATCAGAGGAAGGTAATCAGAGGCAGGGGATCAAACACGGGGAATCAGAGGCTGGGAATCAGAGCTGGGGAATCAGAGGCAGGGAATCCGAGCTGGGGAATCACAGGCGGGGAATCAGAGATGGGGAATCAGAGGCGGGGAATCAGAGGCAGGGAATCAGATGCGGGGAATCAGAGGCGGGGAATCATAGCTGGCGAATCAGAGGCGGGGAATCTGGGGAATCAGAGGTGGGGAATCAGAGGCAGGGAATCAGATGTGCGGAATCAGAGATGGGGAATCAGAGGCAGGGAATCAGAATCAGAAGCAGGGAATCAGAGGCCTGGAATCAGAGGCTGGAATCAGATGATGGGAATCAGAGGCCTGGAATCAGAGGCGGGGAATCAGAGGCAGGGAATCAGATGCGGGGAATCAGAGGTGGGGAATCAGAGCTGGGGAATCAGAGGCGGGGTATTAGAGTTGGGGAATCAGAGGCGGGGAATCAGATATGGGGAAACAGAGGTAGGGAATCAGAGGCGGGGAAACAGAGGCAGGGAATCAGATATGGGGAATCAGAGGCGGGGAATCAGAGGTGGGGAATCATAGGCAGGGAATCGGATGTGCGGAATCAGAGATGGTGAATCAGAGGCCGGGAATCAGAGGTGGTGAATCAGAGATGGGGAATCAGAGGCGGGGAATCAGAGGCAGGGTATCAGACGCGGGGAATCAGAGGTGGGCAATCAGAGGCGGGGAATCAGATATGGGGAATCAGAGGCGGGGAATCAGAGGCGGGGAAACAGAGGCGGGGAATCAGATATGGGGAATCAGAGGTGGGGCATCAGAGGTTGTGAATCACAGATGGGGAATCAGAGGCGGGGAATCAGAGGCAGGGAATCAGATGCAGGGAATCAGAGGCAGGGAATCAGAGGCAGGGAATCAGAGGCAGGGAATCTGAGGCAGGGAATCTGAGGTGGGGAATCAGAGGCGGGGAAACAGGTGGGTAAACAGAGGCGGGTAAACATAGGCGGTGAATCAGAGGCGCGGAATCAGAGGTGGGGAATCAGAGGCAGGGAATCAGAGGCGGGGAATCAGAGGCGGGGAATCAGATGCGGGGAATCAGAGGTGGGGAATCAGAGGCGGGGTATCAGAGGAGGGGAATCAGAGGCGGGGAATCAGAGGCGGGGAATCAGAGGCGGGGAATCAGAGGCGTGCAATCAGAGGCGGGGAATCAGAGGTGGGGAATCAGAAGTGGGGAATCAGAGGTGGGGAATCAGAGCCGGGGAATCTGAATCAGCGAATCAGAGGCGGGGCAATCAGAGGTGGGGAATCAGAGGCGGGGAATCAGAGGCGGGGAATCAGAGGAGGTGAATCAGAGGCGGGGAATCAGACGCGGGGAATCAGAGGCGGGGAATCAGAAGTGGGGAATCAGAGGTGGGGAATCAGAGGCGGGGAATCAGAGGCAGGTAATCAGAGGCGGGCAATCAGATGCAGGGAATCAGAGGCAGGGAATCAGAGGCAGGGAATCTGAGGCAGGGAATCTGAGGCAGGGAATCTGTGGCAGGGAATCTGATGCGGGTTATCAGAAGGGGGAAATGAGATGTGGGAAACGAGATGCAGAGAAAGAGGCACGGAAATAGAGGCAGGGAAAGAGAGGCAGGGTATCAGAGGTGGGGAATCAGAGGCGGGGAATCAGAATCAGCGAATCAGAGGCGGGGCAATCAGAGGTGGGGAATCAGAGGCGGGGAATCAGAGGCGGGGAATCAGAGGCGGTGAATCAGAGGCAGGGAATCAGACGCGGGGAATCAAAGGCGGGGAATCAGAAGTGGGGAATCAGAGGTGGGGAATCAGAGGCGGGGAATCAGAGGCAGGTAATCAGAGGCGGGCAATCAGATGCAGGGAATCAGAGGCAGGGAATCAGAGGCAGGGAATCTGAGGCAGGGAATCTGAGGCAGGGAATCTGAAGTGGGCAATCAGAGGCTGGAAAACAGGCGGGTAAACAGAGGCGGGTAAACATAGGTGGGGAATCAGAGGCGGGGAATCAGAGGCGGGGAATCAGAGTCGGGGAATCAGAGGCGGGGAATCTGAGGCGGGGAATCAGATGCAGGGAATCAGAGGCGGTGAATCAGAGGCGGGGTATCAGAGGCGGGGAATCAGAGGCG
The DNA here is from genome assembly GCF_036971445.1 of Narcine bancroftii. Lineage (NCBI taxonomy): Eukaryota > Metazoa > Chordata > Chondrichthyes > Torpediniformes > Narcinidae > Narcine > Narcine bancroftii. The sequence goes on along the minus strand of NC_091474.1, from coordinate 104,033,732 downwards.
CGGAATCAGAGGCGGGGAATCAGAGGCGTGGAATCACAGACGGGGAATCAGAGGCGGGGAATCAGATGCAGGGAATCAGAGGCGGGGAATCAGAGGCAGGGAATCAGATGAAGGGAATCTGATGCAGGGAATCTGAGGCAGGGAATCTGAGGCAGGGAATCTGTGGCAGGGAATCTGATGCGGGTTATCAGAAGGGGGAAATGAGATGTGGGAAACGAGATGCAGAGAAAGAGGCACGGAAATAGAGGCAGGGAAAGAGAGGCAGGGTATCAGAGGCGGGTAATCAGAGGCGTGGAATCAGAGGCGGGGAATCAGAGGCGGGAAATCAGAGAGGGGAATCAGAGGTGGGGAATCAGAGGCGGGGAATCAGAGGCAGGGAATCAGAGGCAGGAAATCAGAGGCGGCGAATCTGAGGCGTGGAATCAGAGGTGGGGAAAGAGATGTGGGGAAACGTAGGCCATGAAAGTTGCTCGGAAAGGGAGGCGGTGAATCAGAGGCGGGGAATCAGAGGCGGGGAATCAGAGGCGGGGAATCAGATGCGTGGAATCAGAGGTGGGGAAAGAGATGTGGGGAAACAGGCGGGTAAACAGAAGCGGGTAAACATAGCTGCATCAATAGATGCAGCGAAAGAGATGGGCGAAACATAGTGGTTGGAACTTTTGTGTTGAAAATTAGTTACACAGAACAGATCAAACAGAGTTGTTGAAATTGAGGGAGGGAAAGAGAGGCACTGAAAGAGTGGAGGGGAAAGAGTGCAGGCAAAATAGAGGCGTAGAGACAGAGGTGGGGAATCAGATGCGGGGAATCAGAGGCGGGGAATCAGAGGCAGGGAATCAGATGAAGGGAATCTAATGCAGGGAAACTGAGGCAGGGAATCTGAGGCAGGGAATCGGAGGCAGGGAATCTGAGGATGGGAATCAGTAAAAAGTTATCAGAGGCAGGGTATCAGAGGCGGAGAATCAGAGGTGGGGAATCAGAAGTGGGGAATCAGAGGTGGGGAATCAGAGGCGTGGAATCAGAGGCGGGGAATCAGAGGTGGGGAATCAGAAGTGGGGAATCAGAGGTGGGGAATCAGAGGCGGGGAATCAGAGGCGTGGAATCAGAGGCGGGCAATCAGAAGTGGGGAATCAGAGGTGGGGAATCAGAGGCGGGGAATCAGAGGCGGTGAATCAGATGCGGGGAATCAGAGGCGGGGAATCAGAGGCGGGGAATCAGAAGTGGGGAATCAGAGGTGGGGAATCAGAGGCGGGGAATCAGAGGCGGGCAATCAGATGCAGGGAATCAGAGGCAGGGAATCAGAGGCAGGGAACCAGACGCAGGGAATCAAATGAAGGGAATCTGATGCAGGGAATCTGAGGCAGGGAATCTGAGGCAGGGAATCTGTGGTGGGGAATCAGAGGCGGGAAAACAGGCGGTTAAACAGAGGCGGGTAAACATAGGCGGGGATTCAGAGGCGTGGAATCAGAGGCGGGAAATCAGAGGCGGGGAAAGATATGTGGGGAAAAGTAGGACAAGAAAGTTGAGCGGAAAGGGAGGCATTGAATCAGAGGTGGGGAATCAGAGGCGGGGAATCAGAGGCGGGGAATCAGAGGCGGGGAATCAGAGGCAGGGAATCAGAAGCGGGGAATCAGAGGTTGGGAATCAGAGTTGGGGAAGCAGAGGCTGGGAATCAGAGGCGGGGAAACAGAGGCGGGGAATCAGATATGGGGAATCAGAGGTGGGGAATCAGAGGTGGGGAATTAGTGGTTGCAAATCTGAGGCAGGGAATCAGAGGCGGGGAATCAGAGGCGGGGAATCAGAGGCAGGGAATCGGATGTGCGGAATCAGAGATGGGGAATCAGAGGTGGGGAATCAGAGGTGGTGAATCAGAGAAGGGGAATCAGAGGCGGGGAATCAGAGGCAGGGAATCAGATATGGGGAAACAGAGGCGGGGAATCAGAGGCAGGGAAACAGAGGCGGGGAATCAGATATGGGGAATCAGAGGTGGGGAATCAGAGCTGGGGAATCAGAGGCGGGGAATCATAGTTGGGGAATCAGAGGCGGGGTATCAGATATAGGGAAACAGAGGCAGGGAATCAGAGGCGGGGAAACAGAGGCGGGGAATCAGATATGGGGAATCAGAGGTGGGGAATCAGAGGTGGGGAATTAGTGGTTGCGAATCTGAGGCAGGGAATCAGAGGCGGGGAATCAGAGGCGGGGAAACAGAGGCGGGGAATCAGAGGCAGGGAAACAGAGGCGGGGAATCAGATATGGGGAATCAGAGGTGGGGAATCAGAGCTGGGGAATCAGAGGCGGGGAATCATAGTTGGGTAATCAGAGGCGGGGAATCAGATATAGGGAAACAGAGGCGGTGAATAAAACACGGGGAATCAGAGGCGGGGAATCAGAGCTGGGGAATCAGAGGCGGGGAATCAGAGTTGGGGAAGCAGAGGCTGGGAATCAGAGGCGGGGAAACAGAGGCGGGGAATCAGAGGCAGGGAAACAGAGGCGTGGAATCAGATATTGGGAATCAGAGGTGGGGAATCAGAGCTGGGGAATCAGAGGCGGGGAATCATAGTTGGGGAATCAGAGGCAGTTAATCAGATATAGGGAAACAGAGGTGGGGAATCAGAGGCGGGGAAACAGAGGCGGGGAATCAGAGGCGGGGAAACAGAGGCGGGGAATCAGATATGGGGAATCAGAGGTGGGGAATCAGAGGTTGGCAATCAGAGGCAGGGAATCAAAGGCGGGGAATCAGAGGCAGGGAATCAGATGTGCGGAATCAGAGATGGGGAATCAGAGGCAGGGAATCAGAGGCAGGGAATCAGATATGGGGAATCAGAGGCGGGGAATCAGAGGCGGGGAAAAAGAGGCGGGGAATCAGAGGCGGGGAAACAGAGGCGGTGAATCAGATATGGGGAATCAGAGGTGGCGAATCAGAGGTAGAGAATCAGAGATGGGTAAGCAGAGGTGGGGAATCAGATGTGATGAATTAGAGATGGGGAATCAGAGGCGGGGTATCAGAGGCGGCCAATCAGAGGCGGGGAAACAGAGGCGGGGAATCAGATATGGGGAATCAGAGGTGGGGAATCAGGGGCAGGGAATCAGTGGCAGGGAATCAGAGGCCGGGAATCAAAGGCGGGGAATCAGAGCTGGGGAATCAGAGGCGGGGAATCAGAGTTGGGGAATCAGAGGCGGGGAATCAGATATAGGGAAACAGAGGCGGTGAATAAAACACGGGGAATCAGAGGCGGGGAATCAGAGCTGGGGAATCAGAGGCGGGGAATCAGAGTTGGGGAAGCAGAGGCTGGGAATCAGAGGCGGGGAAACAGAGGCGGGGAATCAGAGGCAGGGAAACAGAGGCGTGGAATCAGATATTGGGAATCAGAGGTGGGGAATCAGAGCTGGGGAATCAGAGGCGGGGAATCATAGTTGGGGAATCAGAGGCGGTGAATCAGATATAGGGAAACAGAGGTGGGGAATCAGAGGCGGGGAAACAGAGGCGGGGAATCAGATATGGGGAATCAGAGGTGGGGAATCAGAGGTTGGCAATCAGAGGCAGGGAATCAGAGAAGGGGAAGCAGAGGTGGGGAATCAGATGTGATGAATTCGAGATGGGGAATAAGAGGCGGGGTATCAGATGTGCCAATCAGAGGCGGGGAAACAGAGGCGGGGAATCAGATATGGGGAAACAGAGGCGGGGAATCAGAGGCAGGGAAACAGAGGCGGGGAATCAGATATGGGGAATCAGAGGTGGGGTATTAGAGTTTGCGAATCAGAGGCAGGGAATCAGAGGCGGGGAATCAGAGGCGGGGAATCAGAGGCAGGGAATCGGAGGTGCGGAATCAGAGATGGGGAATCAGAGGTGGGGAATCAGAGGTGGTGAATCAGAGATGGGGAATCAGAGGCGGGGAATCAGAGGCAGGGAATCAGACACGGGGAATCAGAGGCGGGGAATCATAGCTGGCGAATCAGAGGAGGGGAATCAGAGGTGGGGAATCAGAGGCGGGGAATCAGATATGGGGAATCAGAGGTGTGGAATCAGAGGCGGGGAAACAGAGGCCGGGAATCAGATATGTTGTATCAGAGGTGGGGAATCAGAGGCGGGAAATCAGAGCTGGGGAATCAGAGGCGGGGAATCCGAGTTGGGGAATCAGAGTCAGGGAATCAGAGATGGGGAATCAGAGGCGGGGAATGAAATATGGGGAATCAGAGGCGGGGAATCAGAGGCGGGGATACAGAGGCGTTGAATCAGATATGGGGAATCAGAGGTGGCGAATCAGAGGTAGAGAATCAGAGATGGGGATGCAGAGGTGGGGAATCAGATGTGATGAATTAGAGATGGGGAATCAGAGGCGGGGTATCAGAGGCGGCCAATCAGAGGCGGGGAAACAGAGGCTGGGAATCAGATATGGGGAATCAGAGGTGGGGAATCAGGGGCGGGGAATCAGTGGCAGGGAATCAGAGGCCGGGAATCAAAGGCGGGGAATCAGAGCTGGGGAATCAGAGGCGGGGAATCAGAGTTGGGGAATCAGAGGAGGGGAATCAGATATGGGGAAACAGAGGCCGGGAATCAGAGGCAGGGAAACAGAGGCGGGGAATCAGATGTGGGGAATCAGAGGTGGGGAATTAGAGGTTGCGAATCAGAGGCAGGGAATCAGAGGCGGGGAATCAGAGGCGGGGAATCAGAGGCAGGGAATCGGATGTGCGGAATCAGAGATGGGGAATCAGAGTTGGGGATTCAGAGGTGGTGAATCAGAGAAGGGGAATCAGAGGCGGGGAATCAGAGGCAGGGAATCAGACGCAGGGAATCAGAGGCGGGGAATCATAGCTGGCGAATTAGAAGAGGGGAATCAGAGTTGGGGAATCAGAGGTGGGGAATCAGATATGGGGAAACAGAGGCGGGGATTCAGAGGCGGGGAAACAGAGGCGGGTAATCAGATATGGGGATTCAGAGGTGGGGATTCAGAGGTTGGGAATCAGAGGCAGGGAATCAGAGGCGGGGAATCAGAGGCAGGGAATCAGATGCGGGGAATCAGAGGCGGGGAAACAGAGCTGGGGAATCAGAGGCGGGGAATCAGAGTTGGGGAATCAGAGGCGTGGAATTAGATATGGGGAAACAGAGGCGGGGAATCAGAGGCGGGGAAACAGAGGCGGGGAATGAGATATGGGGAATCAGAGGCGGGTAATCAGAGGCGGGGATACAGAGGCGGGGAATCTGATATGGGGAATCAGAGGTGGCAAATCAAAGGCGGTGAATCAGAGATAGAGAATCAGACGCGGGGAATCAGAGGCAGGGAAAAAAACACGGGGAATCAGAGGCGGGGAATCAGAGCTGGGGAATCAGAGGCGGGGAATCAGAGTTGGGGAAGCAGAGGCTGGGAATCAGAGGCGGGGAAACAGAGGCGGGGAATCAGAAATGGGGAATCAGAGGTGGGGAATCAGAGATGGGGAACTAGTGGTTGCGAATCTGAGGCAGGGAATCAGAGGCGGGGAATCAGAGGCGGGGAATCAGAGGCAGGGAATCGGATGTGCGGAATCAGAGATGGGGAATCAGAGGTGGGGAATCAGAGGTGGTGAATCAGAGAAGGGGAATCAGAGGTGGGGAATCAGAGGCAGGGAATCAGATATGGGGAAACAGAGGCGGGGAATCAGAGGCAGGGAAACAGAGGCGGGGAATCAGATATGGGGAATCAGAGGTGGGGAATCAGAGCTGGGGAATCAGAGGCGGGGAATCATAGTTGGGGAATCAGAGGCGGGGTATCAGATATAGGGAAACAGAGGCAGGGAATCAGAGGCGGGGAAACAGAGGCGGGGAATCAGATATGGGGAATCAGAGGTGGGGAATCAGAGGTGGGGAATTAGTGGTTGCGAATCTGAGGCAGGGAATCAGAGGCGGGGAATCAGAGGCGGGGAAACAGAGGCGGGGAATCAGAGGCAGGGAAACAGAGGCGGGGAATCAGATATGGGGAATCAGAGGTGGGAAATCAGAGCTGGGGAATCAGAGGCGGGGAATCATAGTTGGGTAATCAGAGGCGGGGAATCAGATATAGGGAAACAGAGGCGGGGAATAAAACACGGGGAATCAGAGGCGGGGAATCAGAGCTGGGGAATCAGAGGCGGGGAATCAGAGTTGGGGAAGCAGAGGCTGGGAATCAGAGGCGGGGAAACAGAGGCGGGGAATCAGAGGCAGGGAAACAGAGGCGTGGAATCAGATATTGGGAATCAGAGGTGGGGAATCAGAGCTGGGGAATCAGAGGCGGGGAATCAGAGGCGGGGAAAAAGAGGCGGGGAATCAGAGGCGGGGAAACAGAGGCGGTGAATCAGATATGGGGAATCAGAGGTGGCGAATCAGAGGTAGAGAATCAGAGATGGGTAAGCAGAGGTGGGGAATCAGATGTGATGAATTAGAGATGGGGAATCAGAGGCGGGGTATCAGAGGCGGCCAATCAGAGGCGGGGAAACAGAGGCGGGGAATCAGATATGGGGAATCAGAGGTGGGGAATCAGGGGCAGGGAATCAGTGGCAGGGAATCAGAGGCCGGGAATCAAAGGCGGGGAATCAGAGCTGGGGAATCAGAGGCGGGGAATCAGAGTTGGGGAATCAGAGGCGGGGAATCAGATATAGGGAAACAGAGGCGGTGAATAAAACACGGGGAATCAGAGGCGGGGAATCAGAGCTGGGGAATCAGAGGCGGGGAATCAGAGTTGGGGAAGCAGAGGCTGGGAATCAGAGGCGGGGAAACAGAGGCGGGGAATCAGAGGCAGGGAAACAGAGGCGTGGAATCAGATATTGGGAATCAGAGGTGGGGAATCAGAGCTGGGGAATCAGAGGCGGGGAATCATAGTTGGGGAATCAGAGGCGGTGAATCAGATATAGGGAAACAGAGGTGGGGAATCAGAGGCGGGGAAACAGAGGCGGGGAATCAGATATGGGGAATCAGAGGTGGGGAATCAGAGGTTGGCAATCAGAGGCAGGGAATCAGAGAAGGGGAAGCAGAGGTGGGGAATCAGATGTGATGAATTCGAGATGGGGAATAAGAGGCGGGGTATCAGATGTGCCAATCAGAGGCGGGGAAACAGAGGCGGGGAATCAGATATGGGGAAACAGAGGCGGGGAATCAGAGGCAGGGAAACAGAGGCGGGGAATCAGATATGGGGAATCAGAGGTGGGGTATTAGAGTTTGCGAATCAGAGGCAGGGAATCAGAGGCGGGGAATCAGAGGCGGGGAATCAGAGGCAGGGAATCGGAGGTGCGGAATCAGAGATGGGGAATCAGAGGTGGGGAATCAGAGGTGGTGAATCAGAGATGGGGAATCAGAGGCGGGGAATCAGAGGCAGGGAATCAGACACGGGGAATCAGAGGCGGGGAATCATAGCTGGCGAATCAGAGGAGGGGAATCAGAGGTGGGGAATCAGAGGCGGGGAATCAGATATGGGGAATCAGAGGTGTGGAATCAGAGGCGGGGAAACAGAGGCCGGGAATCAGATATGTTGTATCAGAGGTGGGGAATCAGAGGCGGGAAATCAGAGCTGGGGAATCAGAGGCGGGGAATCCGAGTTGGGGAATCAGAGTCAGGGAATCAGAGATGGGGAATCAGAGGCGGGGAATGAAATATGGGGAATCAGAGGCGGGGAATCAGAGGCGGGGATACAGAGGCGTTGAATCAGATATGGGGAATCAGAGGTGGCGAATCAGAGGTAGAGAATCAGAGATGGGGATGCAGAGGTGGGGAATCAGATGTGATGAATTAGAGATGGGGAATCAGAGGCGGGGTATCAGAGGCGGCCAATCAGAGGCGGGGAAACAGAGGCTGGGAATCAGATATGGGGAATCAGAGGTGGGGAATCAGGGGCGGGGAATCAGTGGCAGGGAATCAGAGGCCGGGAATCAAAGGCGGGGAATCAGAGCTGGGGAATCAGAGGCGGGGAATCAGAGTTGGGGAATCAGAGGAGGGGAATCAGATATGGGGAAACAGAGGCCGGGAATCAGAGGCAGGGAAACAGAGGCGGGGAATCAGATGTGGGGAATCAGAGGTGGGGAATTAGAGGTTGCGAATCAGAGGCAGGGAATCAGAGGCGGGGAATCAGAGGCGGGGAATCAGAGGCAGGGAATCGGATGTGCGGAATCAGAGATGGGGAATCAGAGTTGGGGATTCAGAGGTGGTGAATCAGAGAAGGGGAATCAGAGGCGGGGAATCAGAGGCAGGGAATCAGACGCAGGGAATCAGAGGCGGGGAATCATAGCTGGCGAATTAGAAGAGGGGAATCAGAGTTGGGGAATCAGAGGTGGGGAGTCAGATATGGGGAAACAGAGGCGGGGATTCAGAGGCGGGGAAACAGAGGCGGGTAATCAGATATGGGGATTCAGAGGTGGGGATTCAGAGGTTGGGAATCAGAGGCAGGGAATCAGAGGCGGGGAATCAGAGGCAGGGAATCAGATGCGGGGAATCAGAGGCGGGGAAACAGAGCTGGGGAATCAGAGGCGGGGAATCAGAGTTGGGGAATCAGAGGCGTGGAATTAGATATGGGGAAACAGAGGCGGGGAATCAGAGGCGGGGAAACAGAGGCGGGGAATGAGATATGGGGAATCAGAGGCGGGTAATCAGAGGCGGGGATACAGAGGCGGGGAATCTGATATGGGGAATCAGAGGTGGCAAATCAAAGGCGGTGAATCAGAGATAGAGAATCAGACGCGGGGAATCAGAGGCAGGGAAAAAAACACGGGGAATCAGAGGCGGGGAATCAGAGCTGGGGAATCAGAGGCGGGGAATCAGAGTTGGGGAAGCAGAGGCTGGGAATCAGAGGCGGGGAAACAGAGGCGGGGAATCAGAAATGGGGAATCAGAGGTGGGGAATCAGAGATGGGGAACTAGTGGTTGCGAATCTGAGGCAGGGAATCAGAGGCGGGGAATCAGAGGCGGGGAATCAGAGGCAGGGAATCGGATGTGCGGAATCAGAGATGGGGAATCAGAGGTGGGGAATCAGAGGTGGTGAATCAGAGAAGGGGAATCAGAGGTGGGGAATCAGAGGCAGGGAATCAGATATGGGGAAACAGAGGCGGGGAATCAGAGGCAGGGAAACAGAGGCGGGGAATCAGATATGGGGAATCAGAGGTGGGGAATCAGAGCTGGGGAATCAGAGGCGGGGAATCATAGTTGGGGAATCAGAGGCGGGGTATCAGATATAGGGAAACAGAGGCAGGGAATCAGAGGCGGGGAAACAGAGGCGGGGAATCAGATATGGGGAATCAGAGGTGGGGAATCAGAGGTGGGGAATTAGTGGTTGCGAATCTGAGGCAGGGAATCAGAGGCGGGGAATCAGAGGCGGGGAAACAGAGGCGGGGAATCAGAGGCAGGGAAACAGAGGCGGGGAATCAGATATGGGGAATCAGAGGTGGGAAATCAGAGCTGGGGAATCAGAGGCGGGGAATCATAGTTGGGTAATCAGAGGCGGGGAATCAGATATAGGGAAACAGAGGCGGGGAATAAAACACGGGGAATCAGAGGCGGGGAATCAGAGCTGGGGAATCAGAGGCGGGGAATCAGAGTTGGGGAAGCAGAGGCTGGGAATCAGAGGCGGGGAAACAGAGGCGGGGAATCAGAGGCAGGGAAACAGAGGCGTGGAATCAGATATTGGGAATCAGAGGTGGGGAATCAGAGCTGGGGAATCAGAGGCGGGGAATCAGAGGCGGGGAAAAAGAGGCGGGGAATCAGAGGCGGGGAAACAGAGGCGGTGAATCAGATATGGGGAATCAGAGGTGGCGAATCAGAGGTAGAGAATCAGAGATGGGTAAGCAGAGGTGGGGAATCAGATGTGATGAATTAGAGATGGGGAATCAGAGGCGGGGTATCAGAGGCGGCCAATCAGAGGCGGGGAAACAGAGGCGGGGAATCAGATATGGGGAATCAGAGGTGGGGAATCAGGGGCAGGGAATCAGTGGCAGGGAATCAGAGGCCGGGAATCAAAGGCGGGGAATCAGAGCTGGGGAATCAGAGGCGGGGAATCAGAGTTGGGGAATCAGAGGCGGGGAATCAGATATAGGGAAACAGAGGCGGTGAATAAAACACGGGGAATCAGAGGCGGGGAATCAGAGCTGGGGAATCAGAGGCGGGGAATCAGAGTTGGGGAAGCAGAGGCTGGGAATCAGAGGCGGGGAAACAGAGGCGGGGAATCAGAGGCAGGGAAACAGAGGCGTGGAATCAGATATTGGGAATCAGAGGTGGGGAATCAGAGCTGGGGAATCAGAGGCGGGGAATCATAGTTGGGGAATCAGAGGCGGTGAATCAGATATAGGGAAACAGAGGTGGGGAATCAGAGGCGGGGAAACAGAGGCGGGGAATCAGATATGGGGAATCAGAGGTGGGGAATCAGAGGTTGGCAATCAGAGGCAGGGAATCAGAGAAGGGGAAGCAGAGGTGGGGAATCAGATGTGATGAATTCGAGATGGGGAATAAGAGGCGGGGTATCAGATGTGCCAATCAGAGGCGGGGAAACAGAGGCGGGGAATCAGATATGGGGAAACAGAGGCGGGGAATCAGAGGCAGGGAAACAGAGGCGGGGAATCAGATATGGGGAATCAGAGGTGGGGTATTAGAGTTTGCGAATCAGAGGCAGGGAATCAGAGGCGGGGAATCAGAGGCGGGGAATCAGAGGCAGGGAATCGGAGGTGCGGAATCAGAGATGGGGAATCAGAGGTGGGGAATCAGAGGTGGTGAATCAGAGATGGGGAATCAGAGGCGGGGAATCAGAGGCAGGGAATCAGACACGGGGAATCAGAGGCGGGGAATCATAGCTGGCGAATCAGAGGAGGGGAATCAGAGGTGGGGAATCAGAGGCGGGGAATCAGATATGGGGAATCAGAGGTGTGGAATCAGAGGCGGGGAAACAGAGGCCGGGAATCAGATATGTTGTATCAGAGGTGGGGAATCAGAGGCGGGAAATCAGAGCTGGGGAATCAGAGGCGGGGAATCCGAGTTGGGGAATCAGAGTCAGGGAATCAGAGATGGGGAATCAGAGGCGGGGAATGAAATATGGGGAATCAGAGGCGGGGAATCAGAGGCGGGGATACAGAGGCGTTGAATCAGATATGGGGAATCAGAGGTGGCGAATCAGAGGTAGAGAATCAGAGATGGGGATGCAGAGGTGGGGAATCAGATGTGATGAATTAGAGATGGGGAATCAGAGGCGGGGTATCAGAGGCGGCCAATCAGAGGCGGGGAAACAGAGGCTGGGAATCAGATATGGGGAATCAGAGGTGGGGAATCAGGGGCGGGGAATCAGTGGCAGGGAATCAGAGGCCGGGAATCAAAGGCGGGGAATCAGAGCTGGGGAATCAGAGGCGGGGAATCAGAGTTGGGGAATCAGAGGAGGGGAATCAGATATGGGGAAACAGAGGCCGGGAATCAGAGGCAGGGAAACAGAGGCGGGGAATCAGATGTGGGGAATCAGAGGTGGGGAATTAGAGGTTGCGAATCAGAGGCAGGGAATCAGAGGCGGGGAATCAGAGGCGGGGAATCAGAGGCAGGGAATCGGATGTGCGGAATCAGAGATGGGGAATCAGAGTTGGGGATTCAGAGGTGGTGAATCAGAGAAGGGGAATCAGAGGCGGGGAATCAGAGGCAGGGAATCAGACGCAGGGAATCAGAGGCGGGGAATCATAGCTGGCGAATTAGAAGAGGGGAATCAGAGTTGGGGAATCAGAGGTGGGGAATCAGATATGGGGAAACAGAGGCGGGGATTCAGAGGCGGGGAAACAGAGGCGGGTAATCAGATATGGGGATTCAGAGGTGGGGATTCAGAGGTTGGGAATCAGAGGCAGGGAATCAGAGGCGGGGAATCAGAGGCAGGGAATCAGATGCGGGGAATCAGAGGCGGGGAAACAGAGCTGGGGAATCAGAGGCGGGGAATCAGAGTTGGGGAATCAGAGGCGTGGAATTAGATATGGGGAAACAGAGGCGGGGAATCAGAGGCGGGGAAACAGAGGCGGGGAATGAGATATGGGGAATCAGAGGCGGGTAATCAGAGGCGGGGATACAGAGGCGGGGAATCTGATATGGGGAATCAGAGGTGGCAAATCAAAGGCGGTGAATCAGAGATAGAGAATCAGACGCGGGGAATCAGAGGCAGGGAAAAAAACACGGGGAATCAGAGGCGGGGAATCAGAGCTGGGGAATCAGAGGCGGGGAATCAGAGTTGGGGAAGCAGAGGCTGGGAATCAGAGGCGGGGAAACAGAGGCGGGGAATCAGAAATGGGGAATCAGAGGTGGGGAATCAGAGATGGGGAACTAGTGGTTGCGAATCTGAGGCAGGGAATCAGAGGCGGGGAATCAGAGGCGGGGAATCAGAGGCAGGGAATCGGATGTGCGGAATCAGAGATGGGGAATCAGAGGTGGGGAATCAGAGGTGGTGAATCAGAGAAGGGGAATCAGAGGTGGGGAATCAGAGGCAGGGAATCAGATATGGGGAAACAGAGGCGGGGAATCAGAGGCAGGGAAACAGAGGCGGGGAATCAGATATGGGGAATCAGAGGTGGGGAATCAGAGCTGGGGAATCAGAGGCGGGGAATCATAGTTGGGGAATCAGAGGCGGGGTATCAGATATAGGGAAACAGAGGCAGGGAATCAGAGGCGGGGAAACAGAGGCGGGGAATCAGATATGGGGAATCAGAGGTGGGGAATCAGAGGTGGGGAATTAGTGGTTGCGAATCTGAGGCAGGGAATCAGAGGCGGGGAATCAGAGGCGGGGAAACAGAGGCGGGGAATCAGAGGCAGGGAAACAGAGGCGGGGAATCAGATATGGGGAATCAGAGGTGGGAAATCAGAGCTGGGGAATCAGAGGCGGGGAATCATAGTTGGGTAATCAGAGGCGGGGAATCAGATATAGGGAAACAGAGGCGGGGAATAAAACACGGGGAATCAGAGGCGGGGAATCAGAGCTGGGGAATCAGAGGCGGGGAATCAGAGTTGGGGAAGCAGAGGCTGGGAATCAGAGGCGGGGAAACAGAGGCGGGGAATCAGAGGCAGGGAAACAGAGGCGTGGAATCAGATATTGGGAATCAGAGGTGGGGAATCAGAGCTGGGGAATCAGAGGCGGGGAATCATAGTTGGGGAATCAGAGGCGGTGAATCAGATATAGGGAAACAGAGGTGGGGAATCAGAGGCGGGGAAACAGAGGCGGGGAATCAGATATGGGGAATCAGAGGTGGGGAATCAGAGGTTGGCAATCAGAGGCAGGGAATCAAAGGCGGGGAATCAGAGGCAGGGAATCAGATGTGCGGAATCAGAGATGGGGAATCAGAGGCAGGGAATCAGATATGGGGAATCAGAGGCGGGGAATCAGAGGCGGGGAAAAAGAGGCGGGGAATCAGAGGCGGGGAAACAGAGGCGGTGAATCAGATATGGGGAATCAGAGGTGGCGAATCAGAGGTAGAGAATCAGAGATGGGTAAGCAGAGGTGGGGAATCAGATGTGATGAATTAGAGATGGGGAATCAGAGGCGGGGTATCAGAGGCGGCCAATCAGAGGCGGGGAAACAGAGGCGGGGAATCAGATATGGGGAATCAGAGGTGGGGAATCAGGGGCGGGGAATCAGTGGCAGGGAATCAGAGGCCGGGAATCAAAGGCGGGGAATCAGAGCTGGGGAATCAGAGGCGGGGAATCAGAGTTGGGGAATCAGAGGCGGGGAATCAGATATAGGGAAACAGAGGAGGGGAATCAGAGGCGGGGAATCAGAGGTGGGGTATCAGAGGCAGGGAATCAGAGAAGGGGAAGCAGAGGTGGGGAATCAGATGTGATGAATTCGAGATGGGGAATCAGAGGCGGGGTATCAGAGGTGCCAATCAGAGGCGGGGAAACAGAGGCGGGGAATCAGATATGGGGAAACAGAGGCGGGGAATCAGAGGCAGGGAAACAGAGGCGGGGAATCAGATATGGGGAATCAGAGGTGGGGAATTAGAGTTTGCGAATCAGAGGCAGGGAATCAGAGGCGGGGAATCAGAGGCGGGGAATCAGAGGCAGGGAATCGGAGGTGCGGAATCAGAGATGGGGAATCAGAGGTGGGGAATCAGAGGTGGTGAATCAGAGATGGGGAATCAGAGGCGGGGAATCAGAGGCAGGGAATCAGACACGGGGAATCAGAGGCGGGGAATCATAGCTGGCGAATCAGAGGAGGGGAATCAGAGGTGGGGAATCAGAGGCGGGGAATCAGATATGGGGAATCAGAGGTGTGGAATCAGAGGCGGGGAAACAGAGGCCGGGAATCAGATATGTTGTATCAGAGGTGGGGAATCAGAGGCGGGAAATCAGAGCTGGGGAATCAGAGGCGGGGAATCCGAGTTGGGGAATCAGAGTCCGGGAATCAGAGATGGGGAATCAGAGGCGGGGAATGAAATATGGGGAATCAGAGGCGGGGAATCAGAGGCGGGGAAACAGAGGCGGTGAATCAGATATGGGAAATCAGAGGTGGGGAATCAGAGGTAGAGAATCAGAGATGGGGAAGCAGAGGTGGGGAATCAGATGTGATTAATTAGAGATGGGGAATCAGAGGCGGGGTATCAGAGGCGGCCAATCAGAGGCGGGGAAACAGAGGCGGGGAATCAGATATGGGGAATCAGAGGTGGGGAATCAGTGTCAGGGATTCAGAGGCCGGGAATCAGATGCGGGGAATCAGAGCTGGGGAATCAGAGGCGGGGAATCAGAGTTGGGGAATCAGAGGAGGGGAATCAGATATGGGGAAACAGAGGCCGGGAATCAGAGGCAGGGAAACAGAGGCGGGGAATCAGATATGGGGAATCAGAGGTGGGGAATTAGTGGTTGCGAATCAGAGGCAATAGATGCAGCGAAAGAGATGGGCGAAACATAGTGGTTGGAACTTTTGTGTTGAAAATTAGTTACACAGAACAGATCAAACAGAGTTGTTGAAATTGAGGGAGGGAAAGAGAGGCACTGAAAGAGTGGAGGGGAAAGAGTGCAGGCAAAATAGAGGCGTAGAGACAGAGGTGGGGAATCAGATGCGGGGAATCAGAGGTGGGGAATCAGAGGCTGGGAATCAGAGGCGGGGAATCAGAGGGGGGAATCAGAGGTGGGGAATCAGAGGCAGGGAATCAGAGGCAGGGAATCAGAGGCGGGAAATCAGAGGCGGCGAATCTGAGGCGTGGAATCAGAGGTGGGGAAAGAGATGTGGGGAAACGTAGGCCAGGAAAGTTGCGCGGAAAGGGAGGCGGTGAATCAGAGGCGGGGAATCAGAGGCGGGGAATCAGAGGCGGGGAATCAGAGGCGTGGAATCAGAGGTGGGGAAAGAGATGTGGGGAAACAGGCGGGTAAACAGAAGCGGGTAAACATAGCTGCATCAATAGATGCAGCGAAAGAGATGGGCGAAACATAGTGGTTGGAACATTTGTGTTGAAAATTAGTTACACAGAACAGATCAAACAGAGTTGTTGAAATTGAGGGAGGGAAAGAGAGGCACTGAAAGAGTGGAGGGGAAAGAGTGCAGGCAAAATAGAGGCGTAGAGACAGAGGTGGGGAATCAGATGCGGGGAATCAGAGGCGGGGAATCAGAGGCAGGGAATCAGATGAAGGGAATCTAATGCAGGGAAACTGAGGCAGGGAATCTGAGGCAGGGAATCGGAGGCAGGGAATCTGAGGCACTGAATCAGTAAAAAGTTATCAGAGGCAGGTTATCAGAGGCGGAGAATCAGAGGTGGGGAATCAGAAGTGGGGAATCAGAGGTGGGGAATCAGAGGCGTGGAATCAGAGGCGGGGAATCAGAGGTGGGGAATCAGAAGTGGGGAATCAGAGGTGGGGAATCAGAGGCGGGGAATCAGAGGCGTGGAATCAGAGGCGGGCAATCAGAAGTGGGGAATCAGAGGCGGGGAATCAGAGGCGGGGTATCAGAGGCGGTGAATCAGATGCGGGGAATCAAAGGCGGGGAATCAGAGGCGGGGAATCAGAAGTGGGGAATCAGAGGTGGGGAATCAGAGGCGGGGAATCAGAGGCGGGCAATCAGATGCAGGGAATCAGAGGCAGGGAATCAGAGGCAGGGAACCAGACGCAGGGAATCAAATGAAGGGAATCTGATGCAGGGAATCTGAGGCAGGGAATCTGAGGCAGGGAATCTGTGGTGGGGAATCAGAGGCGGGAAAGCAGGCGGTTAAACAGAGGCGGGTAAACATAGGCGGGGATTCAGAGGCGTGGAATCAGAGGCGGGAAATAAGAGGCGGGGAAAGATATGTGGGGAAAAGTAGGCCAGGAAAGTTGAGCGGAAAGGGAGGCATTGAATCAGAGGTGGGGAATCAGAGGCGGGGAATCAGAGGCGGGGAATCAGAGGCGGGGTATCAGAGGCAGGGAATCAGAAGCGGGGAATCAGAGGTTGGGAATCAGAGGCGGGGAATCAGAGGCGGAGAATCAGAGGCGGGCAATCAGATGCAGGGAATCAGAGGCAGGGAATCAGAGGCAGGGAATCAGAGGCAGGGAATCTGAGGCAGGGAATCTGAGGTGGGGAATCAGAGGCGGGGAAACAGGTGGGTAAACAGAGGCGGGTAAACATAGGCGGGGAATCAGAGGCGCGGAATCAGAGGTGGGGAATCAGAGGCAGGGAATCAGAGGCGGGGAATCAGAGATAGGGAATCAGAGGTGGGGAATCAGAGGCGGGGAAACAGAGGCGGGGAGTCAGATATGGGGAATCAGAGGCGGGGAATCAGAGGCGGGGATACAGAGGCGTTGAATCAGATATGGGGAATCAGAGGTGGCGAATCAGAGGTAGAGAATCAGAGATGGGGATGCAGAGGTGGGGAATCAGATGTGATGAATTAGAGATGGGGAATCAGAGGCGGGGTATCAGAGGCGGCCAATCAGAGGCGGGGAAACAGAGGCTGGGAATCAGATATGGGGAATCAGAGGTGGGGAATCAGGGGCGGGGAATCAGTGGCAGGGAATCAGAGGCCGGGAATAAAAGTCGGGGAATCAGAGCTGGGGAATCAGAGGCGGGGAATCAGAGTTGGGGAATCAGAGGAGGGGAATCAGATATGGGGAAACAGAGGCCGGGAATCAGAGGCAGGGAAACAGAGGCGGGGAATCAGATATGGGGAATCAGAGGTGGGGAATTAGAGGTTGCGAATCAGAGGCAGGGAATCAGAGGCGGGGAATCAGAGGCGGGGAATCAGAGGCAGGGAATCGGATGTGCGGAATCAGAGATGGGGAATCAGAGTTGGGGATTCAGAGGTGGTGAATCAGAGAAGGGGAATCAGAGGCGGGGAATCAGAGGCAGGGAATCAGAGGCGGGCAATCAGATGCAGGGAATCAGAGGCAGGGAATCAGAGGCAGGGAACCAGACGCAGGGAATCAAATGAAGGGAATCTGATGCAGGGAATCTGAGGCAGGGAATCTGAGGCAGGGAATCTGTGGTGGGGAATCAGAGGCGGGAAAGCAGGCGGTTAAACAGAGGCGGGTAAACATAGGCGGGGATTCAGAGGCGTGGAATCAGAGGCGGGAAATAAGAGGCGGGGAAAGATATGTGGGGAAAAGTAGGCCAGGAAAGTTGAGCGGAAAGGGAGGCATTGAATCAGAGGTGGGGAATCAGAGGCGGGGAATCAGAGGCGGGGAATCAGAGGCGGGGTATCAGAGGCAGGGAATCAGAAGCGGGGAATCAGAGGTTGGGAATCAGAGGCGGGGAATCAGAGGCGGAGAATCAGAGGCGGGCAATCAGATGCAGGGAATCAGAGGCAGGGAATCAGAGGCAGGGAATCAGAGGCAGGGAATCTGAGGCAGGGAATCTGAGGTGGGGAATCAGAGGCGGGGAAACAGGTGGGTAAACAGAGGCGGGTAAACATAGGCGGGGAATCAGAGGCGCGGAATCAGAGGTGGGGAATCAGAGGCAGGGAATCAGAGGCGGGGAATCAGAGATAGGGAATCAGAGGTGGGGAATCAGAGGCGGGGAAACAGAGGCGGGGAGTCAGATATGGGGAATCAGAGGCGGGGAATCAGAGGCGGGGATACAGAGGCGTTGAATCAGATATGGGGAATCAGAGGTGGCGAATCAGAGGTAGAGAATCAGAGATGGGGATGCAGAGGTGGGGAATCAGATGTGATGAATTAGAGATGGGGAATCAGAGGCGGGGTATCAGAGGCGGCCAATCAGAGGCGGGGAAACAGAGGCTGGGAATCAGATATGGGGAATCAGAGGTGGGGAATCAGGGGCGGGGAATCAGTGGCAGGGAATCAGAGGCCGGGAATAAAAGTCGGGGAATCAGAGCTGGGGAATCAGAGGCGGGGAATCAGAGTTGGGGAATCAGAGGAGGGGAATCAGATATGGGGAAACAGAGGCCGGGAATCAGAGGCAGGGAAACAGAGGCGGGGAATCAGATATGGGGAATCAGAGGTGGGGAATTAGAGGTTGCGAATCAGAGGCAGGGAATCAGAGGCGGGGAATCAGAGGCGGGGAATCAGAGGCAGGGAATCGGATGTGCGGAATCAGAGATGGGGAATCAGAGTTGGGGATTCAGAGGTGGTGAATCAGAGAAGGGGAATCAGAGGCGGGGAATCAGAGGCAGGGAATCAGACGCAGGGAATCAGAGGCGGGGAATCATAGCTGGCGAATTAGAAGAGGGGAATCAGAGTTGGGGAATCAGAGGTGGGGAATCAGATATGGGGAAACAGAGGCGGGGATTCAGAGGCGGGGAAACAGAGGCGGGTAATCAGATATGGGGATTCAGAGGTGGGGATTCAGAGGTTGGGAATCAGAGGCAGGGAATCAGAGGCGGGGAATCAGAGGCAGGGAATCAGATGCGGGGAATCAGAGGTGGGGAAACAGAGCTGGGGAATCAGAGGCGGGGAATCAGAGTTGGGGAATCAGAGGCGTGGAATTAGATATGGGGAAACAGAGGCGGGGAATCAGAGGCGGGGAAACAGAGGCGGGGAATCAGATATGGGGAATCAGAGGTGGGGATTCAGAGGCAGGGAATCAGATGTGCAGAATCAGAGATGGGGAATCAAAGGCGGGGAATGAGATATGGGGAATTAGAGGCTGGGAATCAGAGGCGGGGATACAGAGGCGGGGAATCTGATATGGGGAATCAGAGGTGGCAAATCAAAGGCGGTGAATCAGAGATGGAGAATCAGACGCGGGGAATCAGAGGCAGGGAATAAAACACGGGGAATCAGAGGCGGGGAATCAGAGCTGGGGAATCAGAGGCGGGGAATCAGAGTTGGGGAAGCAGAGGCTGGGAATCAGAGGCGGGGAAACAGAGGCGGGGAATCAGATATGGGGAATCAGAGGTGGGGAATCAGAGGTGGGGAATTAGTGGTTGCGAATCTGAGGCAGGGAATCAGAGGCGGGGAATCAGAGGCGGGGAATCAGAGGCAGGGAATCGGATGTGCGGAATCAGAGATGGGGAATCAGACGTGGGGAATCAGAGGTGGTGAATCAGAGAAGGGGAATCAGAGGCGGGGAATCAGAGGCAGGGAATCAGATATGGGGAAACAGAGGCGGGGAATCAGAGGCAGGGAAACAGAGGCGGGGAATCAGATATGGGGAATCAGAGGTGGGGAATCAGAGCTGGGGAATCAGAGGCGGGGAATCATAGTTGGGGAATCAGAGGCGGGGTATCAGATATAGGGAAACAGAGGCAGGGAATCAGAGGCGGGGAAACAGAGGCGGGGAATCAGATATGGGGAATCAGAGGTGGGGAATCAGAGGTGGGGAATTAGTGGTTGCGAATCTGAGGCAGGGAATCAGAGGCGGGGAATCAGAGGCGGGGAAACAGAGGCGGGGAATCAGAGGCAGGGAAACAGAGGCGGGGAATCAGATATGGGGAATCAGAGGTGGGGAATCAGAGCTGGGGAATCAGAGGCGGGGAATCATAGTTGGGTAATCAGAGGCGGGGAATCAGATATAGGGAAACAGAGGCGGTGAATAAAACACGGGGAATCAGAGGCGGGGAATCAGAGCTGGGGAATAAAACACGGGGAATCAGAGGCGGGGAATCAGAGCTGGGGAATCAGAGGCGGGGAATCAGAGTTGGGGAAGCAGAGGCTGGGAATCAGAGGCGGGGAAACAGAGGCGGGGAATCAGAGGCAGGGAAACAGAGGCGTGGAATCAGATATGGGGAATCAGAGGTGGGGTATCAGAGGTTGGCAATCAGAGGCAGGGAATCAGATATGGGGAATCAGAGGCGGGGAATCAGAGGCGGGGAAAAAGAGGCGGGGAATCAGAGGCGGGGAAACAGAGGCGGTGAATCAGATATGGGGAATCAGAGGTGGCGAATCAGAGGTAGAGAATCAGAGATGGGTAAGCAGAGGTGGGGAATCAGATGTGATGAATTAGAGATGGGGAATCAGAGGCGGGGTATCAGAGGCGGCCAATCAGAGGCGGGGAAACAGAGGCGGGGAATCAGATATGGGGAATCAGAGGTGGGGAATCAGGGGCGGGGAATCAGTGGCAGGGAATCAGAGGCCGGGAATGAAAGGCGGGGAATCAGAGCTGGGGAATCAGAGGCGGGGAATCAGAGTTGGGGAATCAGAGGCGGGGAATCAGATATAGGGAAACAGAGGCGGGGAATCAGAGGCGGGGAATCAGAGGTGGGGTATCAGAGGCAGGGAATCAGAGAAGGGGAAGCAGAGGTGGGGAATCAGATGTGATGAATTCGAGATGGGGAATCAGAGGCGGGGTATCAGAGGTGCCAATCAGAGGCGGGGAAACAGAGGCGGGGAATCAGATATGGGGAAACAGAGGCGGGGAATCAGAGGCAGGGAAACAGAGGCGGGGAATCAGATATGGGGAATCAGAGGTGGGGAATTAGAGTTTGCGAATCAGAGGCAGGGAATCAGAGGCGGGGAATCAGAGGCGGGGAATCAGAGGCAGGGAATCGGAGGTGCGGAATCAGAGATGGGGAATCAGAGGTGGGGAATCAGAGGTGGTGAATCAGAGATGGGGAATCAGAGGCGGGGAATCAGAGGCAGGGAATCAGACACGGGGAATCAGAGGCGGGGAATCATAGCTGGCGAATCAGAGGAGGGGAATCAGAGGTGGGGAATCAGAGGCGGGGAATCAGATATGGGGAATCAGAGGTGTGGAATCAGAGGCGGGGAAACAGAGGCCGGGAATCAGATATGTTGTATCAGAGGTGGGGAATCAGAGGCGGGAAATCAGAGCTGGGGAATCAGAGGCGGGGAATCCGAGTTGGGGAATCAGAGTCCGGGAATCAGAGATGGGGAATCAGAGGCGGGGAATGAAATATGGGGAATCAGAGGCGGGGAATCAGAGGCGGGGAAACAGAGGCGGTGAATCAGATATGGGAAATCAGAGGTGGGGAATCAGAGGTAGAGAATCAGAGATGGGGAAGCAGAGGTGGGGAATCAGATGTGATTAATTAGAGATGGGGAATCAGAGGCGGGGTATCAGAGGCGGCCAATCAGAGGCGGGGAAACAGAGGCGGGGAATCAGATATGGGGAATCAGAGGTGGGGAATCAGTGTCAGGGATTCAGAGGCCGGGAATCAGATGCGGGGAATCAGAGCTGGGGAATCAGAGGCGGGGAATCAGAGTTGGGGAATCAGAGGAGGGGAATCAGATATGGGGAAACAGAGGCCGGGAATCAGAGGCAGGGAAACAGAGGCGGGGAATCAGATATGGGGAATCAGAGGTGGGGAATTAGTGGTTGCGAATCAGAGGCAATAGATGCAGCGAAAGAGATGGGCGAAACATAGTGGTTGGAACTTTTGTGTTGAAAATTAGTTACACAGAACAGATCAAACAGAGTTGTTGAAATTGAGGGAGGGAAAGAGAGGCACTGAAAGAGTGGAGGGGAAACAGTGCAGGCAAAATAGAGGCGTAGAGACAGAGGTGGGGAATCAGATGCGGGGAATCAGAGGTGGGGAATCAGAGGCTGGGAATCAGAGGCGGGGAATCAGAGGGGGGAATCAGAGGTGGGGAATCAGAGGCAGGGAATCAGAGGCAGGGAATCAGAGGCGGGAAATCAGAGGCGGCGAATCTGAGGCGTGGAATCAGAGGTGGGGAAAGAGATGTGGGGAAACGTAGGCCAGGAAAGTTGCGCGGAAAGGGAGGCGGTGAATCAGAGGCGGGGAATCAGAGGCGGGGAATCAGAGGCGGGGAATCAGAGTCGTGGAATCAGAGGTGGGGAAAGAGATGTGGGGAAACAGGCGGGTAAACAGAAGCGGGTAAACATAGCTGCATCAATAGATGCAGCGAAAGAGATGGGCGAAACATAGTGGTTGGAACATTTGTGTTGAAAATTAGTTACACAGAACAGATCAAACAGAGTTGTTGAAATTGAGGGAGGGAAAGAGAGGCACTGAAAGAGTGGAGGGGAAAGAGTGCAGGCAAAATAGAGGCGTAGAGACAGAGGTGGGGAATCAGATGCGGGGAATCAGAGGCGGGGAATCAGAGGCAGGGAATCAGATGAAGGGAATCTAATGCAGGGAAACTGAGGCAGGGAATCTGAGGCAGGGAATCGGAGGCAGGGAATCTGAGGCACTGAATCAGTAAAAAGTTATCAGAGGCAGGTTATCAGAGGCGGAGAATCAGAGGTGGGGAATCAGAAGTGGGGAATCAGAGGTGGGGAATCAGAGGCGTGGAATCAGAGGCGGGGAATCAGAGGTGGGGAATCAGAAGTGGGGAATCAGAGGTGGGGAATCAGAGGCGGGGAATCAGAGGCGTGGAATCAGAGGCGGGCAATCAGAAGTGGGGAATCAGAGGCGGGGAATCAGAGGCGGGGTATCAGAGGCGGTGAATCAGATGCGGGGAATCAGAGGCGGGGAATCAGAGGCGGGGAATCAGAAGTGGGGAATCAGAGGTGGGGAATCAGAGGCGGGGAATCAGAGGCGTGCAATCAGATGCAGGGAATCAGAGGCAGGGAATCAGAGGCAGGGAACCAGACGCAGGGAATCAAATGAAGGGAATCTGATGCAGGGAATCTGAGGCAGGGAATCTGAGGCAGGGAATCAGAGGCGTGGAATCAGAGGCGGGCAAACAGAAGTGGGGAATCAGAGGCGGGGAATCAGGGGCGGGCAATCAGAGGCAGGGAATCAGAAGCGGGGAATCAGAGGTTGGGAATCAGAGGCGGGGAATCAGAGGCGGAGAATCAGAGGCGGGCAATCAGATGCAGGGAATCAGAGGCAGGGAATCAGAGGCAGGGAATCAGAGGCAGGGAATCTGAGGCAGGGAATCTGAGGTGGGGAATCAGAGGCGGGGAAACAGGTGGGTAAACAGAGGCGGGTAAACATAGGCGGGGAATCAGAGGCGCGGAATCAGAGGTGGGGAATCAGAGGCAGGGAATCAGAGGCGGGGAATCAGAGATAGGGAATCAGAGGTGGGGAATCAGAGGCGGGGAAACAGAGGCGGGGAGTCAGATATGGGGAATCAGAGGCGGGGAATCAGAGGCGGGGATACAGAGGCGTTGAATCAGATATGGGGAATCAGAGGTGGCGAATCAGAGGTAGAGAATCAGAGATGGGGATGCAGAGGTGGGGAATCAGATGTGATGAATTAGAGATGGGGAATCAGAGGCGGGGTATCAGAGGCGGCCAATCAGAGGCGGGGAAACAGAGGCTGGGAATCAGATATGGGGAATCAGAGGTGGGGAATCAGGGGCGGGGAATCAGTGGCAGGGAATCAGAGGCCGGGAATCAAAGGCGGGGAATCAGAGCTGGGGAATCAGAGGCGGGGAATCAGAGTTGGGGAATCAGAGGAGGGGAATCAGATATGGGGAAACAGAGGCCGGGAATCAGAGGCAGGGAAACAGAGGCGGGGAATCAGATATGGGGAATCAGAGGTGGGGAATTAGAGGTTGCGAATCAGAGGCAGGGAATCAGAGGCGGGGAATCAGAGGCGGGGAATCAGAGGCAGGGAATCGGATGTGCGGAATCAGAGATGGGGAATCAGAGTTGGGGATTCAGAGGTGGTGAATCAGAGAAGGGGAATCAGAGGCGGTGAATCAGAGGCAGGGAATCAGACGCAGGGAATCAGAGGCGGGGAATCATAGCTGGCGAATTAGAAGAGGGGAATCAGAGTTGGGGAATCAGAGGTGGGGAATCAGATATGGGGAAACAGAGGCGGGGATTCAGAGGCGGGGAAACAGAGGCGGGTAATCAGATATGGGGATTCAGAGGTGGGGATTCAGAGGTTGGGAATCAGAGGCAGGGAATCAGAGGCGGGGAATCAGAGGCAGGGAATCAGATGCGGGGAATCAGAGGTGGGGAAACAGAGCTGGGGAATCAGAGGCGGGGAATCAGAGTTGGGGAATCAGAGGCGTGGAATTAGATATGGGGAAACAGAGGCGGGGAATCAGAGGCGGGGAAACAGAGGCGGGGAATCAGATATGGGGAATCAGAGGTGGGGATTCAGAGGCAGGGAATCAGATGTGCAGAATCAGAGATGGGGAATCAAAGGCGGGGAATGAGATATGGGGAATCAGAGGCGGGGAATCAGAGGCGGGGATACAGAGGCGGGGAATCTGATATGGGGAATCAGAGGTGGCAAATCAAAGGCGGTGAATCAGAGATGGAGAATCAGACGCGGGGAATCAGAGGCAGGGAATAAAACACGGGGAATCAGAGGCGGGGAATCAGAGCTGGGGAATCAGAGGCGGGGAATCAGAGTTGGGGAAGCAGAGGCTGGGAATCAGAGGCGGGGAAACAGAGGCGGGGAATCAGATATGGGGAATCAGAGGTGGGGAATCAGAGGTGGGGAATTAGTGGTTGCGAATCTGAGGCAGGGAATCAGAGGCGGGGAATCAGAGGCGGGGAATCAGAGGCAGGGAATCGGATGTGCGGAATCAGAGATGGGGAATCAGAGGTGGGGAATCAGAGGTGGTGAATCAGAGAAGGGGAATCAGAGGCGGGGAATCAGAGGCAGGGAATCAGATATGGGGAAACAGAGGCGGGGAATCAGAGGCAGGGAAACAGAGGCGGGGAATCAGATATGGGGAATCAGAGGTGGGGAATCAGAGCTGGGGAATCAGAGGCGGGGAATCATAGTTGGGGAATCAGAGGCGGGGTATCAGATATAGGGAAACAGAGGCAGGGAATCAGAGGCGGGGAAACAGAGGCGGGGAATCAGATATGGGGAATCAGAGGTGGGGAATCAGAGGTGGGGAATTAGTGGTTGCGAATCTGAGGCAGGGAATCAGAGGCGGGGAAACAGAGGCGGGGAATCAGAGGCAGGGAAACAGAGGCGGGGAATCAGATATGGGGAATCAGAGGTGGGGAATCAGAGCTGGGGAATCAGAGGCGGGGAATCATAGTTGGGTAATCAGAGGCGGGGAATCAGATATAAGGAAACAGAGGCGGTGAATAAAACACGGGGAATCAGAGGCGGGGAATCAGAGCTGGGGAATCAGAGGCGGGGAATCAGAGTTGGGGAAGCAGAGGCTGGGAATCAGAGGCGGGGAAACAGAGGCGGGGAATCAGAGGCAGGGAAACAGAGGCGTGGAATCAGATATTGGGAATCAGAGGTGGGGAATCAGAGCTGGGGAATCAGAGGCGGGGAATCATAGTTGGGGAATCAGAGGCGGTGAATCAAATATAGGGAAACAGAGGTGGGGATTCAGAGGCGGGGAAACAGAGGCGGGGAATCAGAGGCGGGGAAACAGAGGCGGGGAATCAGATATGGGGAATCAGAGGTGGGGAATCAGAGGTTGGCAATCAGAGGCAGGGAATCAAAGGCGGGGAATCAGAGGCAGGGAATCAGATGTGCGGAATCAGAGATGGGGAATCAGAGGCAGGGAATCAGAGGCAGGGAATCAGATATGGGGAATCAGAGGCGGGGAATCAGAGGCGGGGAAAAAGAGGCGGGGAATCAGAGGCGGGGAAACAGAGGCGGTGAATCAGATATGGGGAATCAGAGGTGGCGAATCAGAGGTAGAGAATCAGAGATGGGTAAGCAGAGGTGGGGAATCAGATGTGATGAATTAGAGATGGGGAATCAGAGGCGGGGTATCAGAGGCGGCCAATCAGAGGCGGGGAAACAGAGGCGGGGAATCAGATATGGGAAATCAGAGGTGGGGAATCAGGGGCGGGGAATCAGTGGCAGGGAATCAGAGGCCGGGAATCAAAGGCGGGGAATCAGAGCTGGGGAATCAGAGGCGGGGAATCAGAGTTGGGGAATCAGAGGCGGGGAATCAGATATAGGGAAACAGAGGCGGGGAATCAGAGGCGGGGAATCAGAGGTGGGGTATCAGAGGCAGGGAATCAGAGAAGGGGAAGCAGAGGTGGGGAATCAGATGTGATGAAATCGAGATGGGGAATCAGAGGCGGGGTATCAGAGGTGCCAATCAGAGGCGGGGAAACAGAGGCGGGGAATCAGATATGGGGAAACAGAGGCGGGGAATCAGAGGCAGGGAAACAGAGGCGGGGAATCAGATATGGGGAATCAGAGGTGGGGAATTAGAGTTTGCGAATCAGAGGCAGGGAATCAGAGGCGGGGAATCAGAGGCGGGGAATCAGAGGCAGGGAATCGGAGGTGCGGAATCAGAGATGGGGAATCAGAGGTGGGGAATCAGAGGTGGTGAATCAGAGATGGGGAATCAGAGGCGGGGAATCAGAGGCAGGGAATCAGACACGGGGAATCAGAGGCGGGGAATCATAGCTGGCGAATCAGAGGAGGGGAATCAGAGGTGGGGAATCAGAGGCGGGGAATCAGATATGGGGAATCAGAGGTGTGGAATCAGAGGCGGGGAAACAGAGGCCGGGAATCAGATATGTTGTATCAGAGGTGGGGAATCAGAGGCGGGAAATCAGAGCTGGGGAATCAGAGGCGGGGAATTTAGTTGGGGAATCAGAGTCCGGGAATCAGAGATGGGGAATCAGAGGCGGGGAATGAAATATGGGGAATCAGAGGCGGGGAATCAGAGGCGGGGAAACAGAGGCGGTGAATCAGATATGGGAAATCAGAGGTGGAGAATCAGAGGTAGAGAATCAGAGATGGGGAAGCAGAGGTGGGGAATCAGATGTGATTAATTAGAGATGGGGAATCAGAGGCGGGGTATCAGAGGCGGCCAATCAGAGGCGGGGAAACAGAGGCGGGGAATCAGATATGGGGAATCAGAGGTGGGGAATCAGTGTCAGGGATTCAGAGGCCGGGAATCAGATGCGGGGAATCAGAGCTGGGGAATCAGAGGCGGGGAATCAGAGTTGGGGAATCAGAGGAGGGGAATCAGATATGGGGAAACAGAGGCCGGGAATCAGAGGCAGGGAAACAGAGGCGGGGAATCAGATATGGGGAATCAGAGGTGGGGAATTAGTGGTTGCGAATCAGAGGCAATAGATGCAGCGAAAGAGATGGGCGAAACATAGTGGTTGGAACTTTTGTGTTGAAAATTAGTTACACAGAACAGATCAAACAGAGTTGTTGAAATTGAGGGAGGGAAAGAGAGGCACTGAAAGAGTGGAGGGGAAAGAGTGCAGGCAAAATAGAGGCGTAGAGACAGAGGTGGGGAATCAGATGCGGGGAATCAGAGGCGGGGAATCAGAGGCAGGGAATCAGATGAAGGGAATCTAATGCAGGGAAACTGAGGCAGGGAATCTGAGGCAGGGAATCGGAGGCAGGGAATCTGAGGATGGGAATCAGTAAAAAGTTATCAGAGGCAGGGTATCAGAGGCGGAGAATCAGAGGTGGGGAATCAGAAGTGGGGAATCAGAGGTGGGGAATCAGAGGCATGGAATCAGAGGCGGGGAATCAGAGGTGGGGAATCAGAAGTGGGGAATCAGAGGTGGGGAATTAGAGGCGGGGAATTAGAGGCGTGGAATCAGAGGCGGGCAATCAGAAGTGGGGAATCAGAGGCGGGGAATCAGAGGCGGGGAATCAGAGGCGGTGAATCAGATGCGGGGAATCAGAGGCGGGGAATCAGAGGCGGGGAATCAGAAGTGGGGAATCAGAGGTGGGGAATCAGAGGCGGGGAATCAGAGGCGGGCAATCAGATGCAGGGAATCAGAGGCAGGGAATCAGAGGCAGGGAACCAGACGCAGGGAATCAAATGAAGGGAATCTGATGCAGGGAATCTGAGGCAGGGAATCTGAGGCAGGGAATCTGTGGCAGGGAATCTGATGCGGGTTATCAGAAGGGGGAAATGAGATGTGGGAAACGAGATGCAGAGAAAGAGGCACGGAAATAGAGGCAGGGAAAGAGAGGCAGGGTATCAGAGGCGGGTAATCAGAGGCGTGGAATCAGAGGCGGGGAATCAGAGGCGGGAAATCAGAGAGGGGAATCAGAGGTGGGGAATCAGAGGCGGAGAATCAGAGGTGGGGAATCAGAGGTGGGGAATCAGAGGCAGGGAATCAGAGGCGGGGAATCAGAGGCGGGGAAAGATATGTGGGGAAAAGTAGGACAAGAAAGTTGAGCGGAAAGGGAGGCATTGAATCAGAGGTGGGGAATCAGAGGCGGGGAATCAGATGTTGGGAATCAGAGGCGGGGAATCAGAGGCGGAGAATCAGAGGCGGGCAATCAGATGCAGGGAATCAGAGGCAGGGAATCAGAGGCAGGGAATCAGAGGCAGGGAATCTGAGGCAGGGAATCTGAGGTGGGGAATCAGAGGCGGGGAAACAGGTGGGTAAACAGAGGCGGGTAAACATAGGCGGGGAATCAGAGGTGCGGAATCAGAGGTGGGGAATCAGAGGCAGGGAATCAGAGGCGGGGAATCAGAGGCGGGGAATCAGATGCGGGGAATCAGAGGTGGGGAATCAGAGGCGGGGTATCAGAGGAGGGGAATCAGAGGCGGGGAATCAGAGGCGGGGAATCAGAGGCGGGGAATCAGAGGCGTGCAATCAGAGGCGGGGAATCAGAGGTGGGGAATCAGAAGTGGGGAATCAGAGGTGGGGAATCAGAGCCGGGGAATCTGAATCAGCGAATCAGAGGCGGGGCAATCAGAGGTGGGGAATCAGAGGCGGGGAATCAGAGGCGGGGAATCAGAGGAGGTGAATCAGAGGCGGGGAATCAGACGCGGGGAATCAGAGGCGGGGAATCAGAAGTGGGGAATCAGAGGTGGGGAATCTGAGGCGGGGAATCAGAGGCAGGTAATCAGAGGCGGGCAATCAGATGCAGGGAATCAGAGGCAGGGAATCTGAGGCAGGGAATCTGAGGTGGGCAATCAGAGGCGGGAAAACAGGCGGGTAAACAGAGGCGGGTAAACATAGGCGGGGAATCAGAGGCGGGGAATCAGAGGCGGGGAATCAGAGGCGGGGAATCAGAGTCGGGGAATCAGAGGCGGGGAATATGAGGCGGGGAATATGATGCAGGGAATCAGAGGCGGGGAATCAGAGGCGGGGTATCAGAGGCGGGGAATCAGAGGCGCGGAATCAGAGGCGGGGAATCAGAGGCATGGAATCAGAGACGGGGAATCAGAGGCGGGGAATCAGAAGTGGGGAATCAGAGGTGGGAAATCAGAGGCTGGGAATCAGAGGCGGGGTATCAGAGGCGGGGAATAAGAGGCAGGGTATCAGAGGCGGGCAATCAGATGCAGGGAATCAGAGGCAGGGAATCAGAGGCAGGGAATCAGAGGCAGGGAACCTGAGATGGCGAATATGAGGTGGTGAATCAGAGGCGGGGAAACAGTCGGGTAAACAGAGGCGGGGAATCAGAGGCAGGGAATCAGCCGCGGGGAATCAGAGGCAGGGAATCAGATGAAGGGAATCTGATGCAGGGAATCTGAGGCAGGGTATCTGAGGCAGGGAATCTGTGGCAGGGAATCTGATGCGGGTTATCAGAAGGGGGAAATGAGATGTGGGAAACGAGATGCAGAGAAAGAGGCACGGAAATAGAGGCAGGGAAAGAGAGGCAGGGTATCAGAGGTGGGGAATCAGAGGCTGGGAATCAGAGGCGGGGAATCAGAGGGGGGAATCAGAGGTGGGGAATCAGAGGCAGGGAATCAGAGACACAGAAAGAGAGGCGTGGAATCAGAGGTGCGGAATCAGAGCCGGTGAATCTGAGCCGGGAAATCAGAAGCAGAGCAACAGAGGTGGTGAAACATGGGTGCGGAATCGGACACGGGGAATCAGAGGTGGGGACTCAGAGGCCGGGAATCAGAGGCAGGGAATCAGAGGCAGGTTATCAGAGGCAGGGAATCAGAGGTGGGAAATCAAAGGCGGGGAATCAGAGGCGCGGAATCAGAGGCGGGGAATCAGAGGCATGGAATCAGAGACGGGGAATCAGAGGCGGGGAATCAGAAGTGGGGAATCAGAGGTGGGAAATCAGAGGCTGGGAATCAGAGGCGGGGTATCAGAGGCGGGGAATCAGAGGCAGGGTATCAGAGGCGGGCAATCAGATGCAGGGAATCAGAGGCAGGGAATCAGAGGCAGGGAATCAGAGGCAGGGAACCTGAGATGGCGAATATGAGGTGGTGAATCAGAGGCGGGGAAACAGTCGGGTAAACAGAGGCGGGGAATCAGAGGCAGGGAATCAGCCGCGGGGAATCAGAGGCAGGGAATCAGATGAAGGGAATCTGATGCAGGGAATCTGAGGCAGGGTATCTGAGGCAGGGAATCTGTGGCAGGGAATCTGATGCGGGTTATCAGAAGGGGGAAATGAGATGTGGGAAACGAGATGCAGAGAAAGAGGCACGGAAATAGAGGCAGGGAAAGAGAGGCAGGGTATCAGAGGTGGGGAATCAGAGGCTGGGAATCAGAGGCGGGGAATCAGAGGGGGGAATCAGAGGTGGGGAATCAGAGGCAGGGAATCAGAGACACAGAAAGAGAGGCGTGGAATCAGAGGTGCGGAATCAGAGCCGGTGAATCTGAGCCGGGAAATCAGAAGCAGAGCAACAGAGGTGGTGAAACATGGGTGCGGAATCGGACACGGGGAATCAGAGGTGGGGACACAGAGGCCGGGAATCAGAGGCAGGGAATCAGAGGCAGGTTATCAGAGGCAGGGAATCAGAGGTGGGAAATCAAAGGCGGGGAATCAGAGGCGGCGAATCAGAGGCGGGGAATCAAAGGCGGGTAATCAGAGGCGTGGAATCAGAGGCGGGGAATCAGAGGCGGGAAATCAGAGAGGGGAATCAGAGGTGGGGAATCAGAGGCGGGGAATCAGAGGCAGGGAATCAGAGGCAGGAAATCAGAGGCGGCAAATCTGAGGCGTGGAATCAGAGGTGGGGAAAGAGATGTGGGGAAACGTAGGCCAGGAAAGTTGCTCGGAAAGGGAGGCGGTGAATCAGAGGCGGGGAATCAGAGGCGGGGAATCAGAGGCGGGGAATCAGAGGCGTGGAATCAGAGGTGGTGAAAGAGATGTGGGGAAACAGGCGGGTAAACAGAAGCGGGTAAACATAGCTGCATCAATAGATGCAGCGAAAGAGATGGGCGAAACATAGTGGTTGGAACTTTTGTGTTGAAAATTAGTTACACAGTACAGATCAAACAGAGTTGTTGAAATTGAGGGAGGGAAAGAGAGGCACTGAAAGAGTGGAGGGGAAAGAGTGCAGGCAAAATAGAGGCGTAGAGACAGAGGTGGGGAATCAGATGCGGGGAATCAGAGGCGGGGAATCAGAGGCAGGGAATCAGATGAAGGGAATCTAATGCAGGGAAACTGAGGCAGGGAATCTGAGGCAGGGAATCGGAGGCAGGGAATCTGAGGATGGGAATCAGTAAAAAGTTATCAGAGGCAGGGTATCAGAGGCGGAGAATCAGAGGTGGGGAATCAGAGGTGGGGAATCAGAGGCAGGGAATCAGAGGCGGGGAATCAGAGGCGGGGAAAGATATGTGGGGAAAAGTAGGACAAGAAAGTTGAGCGGAAAGGGAGGCATTGAATCAGAGGTGGGGAATCAGAGGCGGGGAATCAGATGTTGGGAATCAGAGGCGGGGAATCAGAGGCGGAGAATCAGAGGCGGGCAATCAGATGCAGGGAATCAGAGGCAGGGAATCAGAGGCAGGGAATCAGAGGCAGGGAATCTGAGGCAGGGAATCTGAGGTGGGGAATCAGAGGCGGGGAAACAGGTGGGTAAACAGAGGCGGGTAAACATAGGCGGGGAATCAGAGGTGCGGAATCAGAGGTGGGGAATCAGAGGCAGGGAATCAGAGGCGGGGAATCAGAGGCGGGGAATCAGATGCGGGGAATCAGAGGTGGGGAATCAGAGGCGGGGTATCAGAGGAGGGGAATCAGAGGCGGGGAATCAGAGGCGGGGAATCAGAGGCGGGGAATCAGAGGCGTGCAATCAGAGGCGGGGAATCAGAGGTGGGGAATCAGAAGTGGGGAATCAGAGGTGGGGAATCAGAGCCGGGGAATCTGAATCAGCGAATCAGAGGCGGGGCAATCAGAGGTGGGGAATCAGAGGCGGGGAATCAGAGGCGGGGAATCAGAGGATGTGAATCAGAGGCGGGGAATCAGACGCGGGGAATCAGAGGCGGGGAATCAGAAGTGGGGAATCAGAGGTGGGGAATCTGAGGCGGGGAATCAGAGGCAGGTAATCAGAGGCGGGCAATCAGATGCAGGGAATCAGAGGCAGGGAATCTGAGGCAGGGAATCTGAGGTGGGCAATCAGAGGCGGGAAAACAGGCGGGTAAACAGAGGCGGGTAAACATAGGCGGGGAATCAGAGGCGGGGAATCAGAGGCGGGGAATCAGAGGCGGGGAATCAGAGTCGGGGAATCAGAGGCGGGGAATCTGAGGCGGGGAATATGATGCAGGGAATCAGAGGCGGGGAATCAGAGGCGGGGTATCAGAGGCGGGGAATCAGAGGCGCGGAATCAGAGGCGGGGAATCAGAGGCATGGAATCAGAGACGGGGAATCAGAGGCGGGGAATCAGAAGTGGGGAATCAGAGGTGGGAAATCAGAGGCTGGGAATCAGAGGCGGGGTATCAGAGGCGGGGAATCAGAGGCAGGGTATCAGAGGCGGGCAATCAGATGCAGGGAATCAGAGGCAGGGAATCAGAGGCAGGGAATCAGAGGCAGGGAACCTGAGATGGCGAATATGAGGTGGTGAATCAGAGGCGGGGAAACAGTCGGGTAAACAGAGGCGGGGAATCAGAGGCAGGGAATCAGCCGCGGGGAATCAGAGGCAGGGAATCAGATGAAGGGAATCTGATGCAGGGAATCTGAGGCAGGGTATCTGAGGCAGGGAATCTGTGGCAGGGAATCTGATGCGGGTTATCAGAAGGGGGAAATGAGATGTGGGAAACGAGATGCAGAGAAAGAGGCACGGAAATAGAGGCAGGGAAAGAGAGGCAGGGTATCAGAGGTGGGGAATCAGAGGCTGGGAATCAGAGGCGGGGAATCAGAGGGGGGAATCAGAGGTGGGGAATCAGAGGCAGGGAATCAGAGACACAGAAAGAGAGGCGTGGAATCAGAGGTGCGGAATCAGAGCCGGTGAATCTGAGCCGGGAAATCAGAAGCAGAGCAACAGAGGTGGTGAAACATGGGTGCGGAATCGGACACGGGGAATCAGAGGTGGGGACTCAGAGGCCGGGAATCAGAGGCAGGGAATCAGAGGCAGGTTATCAGAGGCAGGGAATCAGAGGTGGGAAATCAAAGGCGGGGAATCAGAGGCGGCGAATCAGAGGCGGGGAATCAAAGGCGGGGAATCAGAGGCGGAGAATCAGAGGCGGGCAATCAGATGCAGGAAATCAGAGGCAGGGAATCAGAGGCAGAGAATCAGAGGCAGGGAATCTGAGGCAGGGAATCAGAGGTGGGGAATCAGAGGCGGGGAATCAGAGGCAGGGAATCAGATGAAGGGAATCTGATGCAGGGAATCTGAGGCAGGGAATCTGAGGCAGGGAATCTGTGGCAGGGAATCTGAGGTGGGCAATCAGAGGCGGGAAAACAGGCGGGTAAACAGAGGCAGGTAAACATAGGCGGGGAATCAGAGGCGGGGAATCAGAGGCGGGGAATCAGAGTCGGGGAATCAGAGGCGGGGAATCTGAGGCGGGGAATCAGATGCAGGGAATCAGAGGCGGGGAATCAGAGGCGGGGTATCAGAGGCGGGGAATCAGAGGCGCGGAATCAGAGGCGTGGAATCAGAGGCGTGGAATCACAGACGGGGAATCAGAGGCGGGGAATCAGAAGTGGGGAATCAGAGGTGGGAAATCAGAGGCGGGGAATCAGAGGCGGGGAATCAGAGGCGGGGAATCAGAGGCAGGGTATCAGAGGCGGGCAATCAGATGCAGGGAATCTGATGCAGGGAATCTGAGGCAGGGAATCTGAGGCAGGGAATCTGTGGCAGTGAATCTGATGCGGGTTATCAGAAGGGGGAAATGAGATGTGGGAAACGAGATGCAGAGAAAGAGGCACGGAAATAGAGGCAGGGAAAGAGAGG
Source organism: Narcine bancroftii (assembly GCF_036971445.1). Classification (NCBI taxonomy): domain Eukaryota; kingdom Metazoa; phylum Chordata; class Chondrichthyes; order Torpediniformes; family Narcinidae; genus Narcine; species Narcine bancroftii. Next base: position 103,999,507 of record NC_091474.1, on the reverse strand, counting down.
CAGGGTATCAGAGGCGGGTAATCAGAGGCGTGGAATCAGAGGGGGGAATCAGAGGCGGGAAATCAGAGAGGGGAATCAGAGGTGGGGAATCAGAGGCGGGGAATCAGAGGCGTGGAATCAGAGGCGTGGAATCAGAGGTGGGGAAAGAGATGTGGGGAAACGTAGGCCAGGAAAGTTGCTCGGAAAGGGAGGCGGTGAATCAGAGGTGGGGAATCAGAGGCGGGGAATCAGAGGCGGGGAATCAGAGGCGTGGAATCAGAGGTGGGGAAAGAGATGTGGGGAAACAGGCGTGTAAACAGAAGCGGGTAAACATAGCTGCATCAATAGATGCAGCGAAAGAGATGGGCGAAACATAGTGGTTGGAACTTTTGTGTTGAAAATTAGTTACACAGAACAGATCAAACAGAGTTGTTGAAATTGAGGGAGGGAAAGAGAGGCACTGAAAGAGTGGAGGGGAAAGAGTGCAGGCAAAATAGAGGCGTAGAGACAGAGGTGGGGAATCAGATGCGGGGAATCAGAGGCGGGGAATCAGAGGCAGGGAATCAGATGAAGGGAATCTAATGCAGGGAAACTGAGGCAGGGAATCGGAGGCAGGGAATCGGAGGCAGGGAATCTGAGGCAGGGAATCAGTAAAAAGTTATCAGAGGCAGGGTATCAGAGGCGGAGAATCAGAGGTGGGGAATCAGAAGTGGGGAATCAGAGGTGGGGAATCAGAGGCGTGGAATCAGAGGCGGGGAATCAGAGGTGGGGAATCAGAAGTGGGGAATCAGAGGTGGGGAATCAGAGGCGGGGAATCAGAGGCGTGGAATCAGAGGTGGGGAATCAGAAGTGGGGAATCAGAGGTGGGGAATCAGAAGTGGGGAATCAGAGGCGGGGAATCAGAGGCGTGGAATCAGAGGCGGGGAATCAGAGGTGGGGAATCAGAAGTGGGGAATCAGAGGTGGGGAATCAGAGGCGGGGAATCAGAGGCGGGGAATCAGAGGTGGGGAATCAGAAGTGGGGAATCAGAGGTGGGGAATCAGAAGTGGGGAATCAGAGGCGGGGAATCAGAGGCGGGGAATCAGAGGTGGTGAATCAGATGCGGGGAATCAGAGGCGGGGAATCAGAGGCGGGGAATCAGAAGTGGGGAATCAGAGGTGGGGAATCAGAGGCGGGGAATCAGACGCGGGCAATCAGATGCAGGGAATCAGAGGCAGGGAATCAGAGGCAGGGAACCAGACGCAGGGAATCAAATGAAGGGAATCTGATCCAGGGAATCTGAGGCAGGGAATCTGAGGCAGGGAATCTGTGGTGGGGAATCAGAGGCGGGAATACAGGCGGTTAAACAGAGGCGGGTAAACATAGGCGGGGATTCAGAGGCGTGGAATCAGAGGCGGGAAATCAGAGGCGGGGAAAGATATGTGGGGAAAAGTAGGCCAGGAAAGTTGAGCGGAAAGGGAGGCACTGAATCAGAGGTGGGGAATCAGAGGCGGGGAATCAGAGGCGGGGAATCAGAGGTGGGGAATCAGAGGCAGGGAATCAGAAGCGGGGTATCAGAGGTTGGGAATCAGAGGCGGGGAATCAGAGGCGGAGAATCAGAGGCGGGCAATCAGATGCAGGGAATCAGAGGCAGGGAATCAGAGGCAGGGAATCAGAGGCAGGGAATCTGAGGCAGGGAATCTGAGGTGGGGAATCAGAGGCGGGGAAACAGGTGGGTAAACAGAGGCGGGTAAACATAGGCGGGGAATCAGAGGCGCGGAATCAGAGGTGGGGAATCAGAGGCAGGGAATCAGAGGCGGGGAATCAGAGGCGGGGAATCAGATGCGGGGAATCAGAGGTGGGGAATCAGAGGTGGGGTATCAGAGGAGGGGAATCAGAGGCGGGGAATCAGAGGCGGGGAATCAGAGGCGGGGAATCAGAGGCGTGCAATCAGAGGCGGGGAATCAGAGGTGGGGAATCAGAAGTGGGGAATCAGAGGTGGGGAATCAGAGCCGGGGAATCTGAATCAGCGAATCAGAGGCGGGGAAATCAGAGGTGGGGAATCAGAGGCGGGGAATCAGAGGCGGGGAATCAGAGGAGGTGAATCAGAGGAGGGGAATCAGACGCGGGGAATCAGAGGCGGGGAATCAGAAGTGGGGAATCAGAGGTGGGGAATCAGAGGCGGGGAATCAGAGGCAGGTAATCAGAGGCGGGGAATCAGAGGTGTGCAATCAGAGGCGGGGAATCAGAGGTGGGGAATCAGAAGTGGGGTATCAGAGGTGGGGAATCAGAGCCGGGGAATCTGAATCAGCGAATCAGAGGCGGGGAAATCAGAGGTGGGGAATCAGAGGCGGGGAATCAGAGGCGGGGAATCAGAGGAGGTGAATCAGAGGCGGGGAATCAGACGTGGGGAATCAGAGGCGGGGAATCAGGAGTGGGGAATCAGAGGTGGGGAATCAGAGGCGGGGAATCAGAGGCGGGGAATCAGAGGCGCGGAATCAGAGGCGGGGAATCAGAGGCGGGGAATCAGAGGCATGGAATCAGAGATGGGGAATCAGAGGCGGGGAATCAGAAGTGGGGAATCAGAGGTGGGAAATCAGAGGCTGGGAATCAGAGGCGGTGTATCAGAGGCGGGGAATCAGAGGCAGGGTATCAGAGGCGGGCAATCAGATGCAGGGAATCAGAGGCAGGGAATCAGAGGCAGGGAATCAGAGGCAGGGATCCTGAGATGGCGAATATGAGGTGGTGAATCAGAGGCGGGGAAACAGTCGGGTAAACAGAGGCGGGGAATCAGAGGCAGGGAATCAGCCGCGGGGAATCAGAGGCAGGGAATCAGATGAAGGGAATCTGATGCAGGGAATCTGAGGCAGGGTATCTGAGGCAGGGAATCTGTGGCAGGGAATCTGATGCGGGTTATCAGAAGGGGGAAATGAGATGTGGGAAACGAGATGCAGAGAAAGAGGCACGGAAATAGAGGCAGGGAAAGAGAGGCAGGGTATCAGAGGTGGGGAATCAGAGGCTGGGAATCAGAGGCGGGGAATCAGAGGGGGGAATCAGAGGTGGGGAATCAGAGGCAGGGAATCAGAGACACAGAAAGAGAGGCGTGGAATCAGAGGTGCGGAATCAGAGCCGGTGAATCTGAGCCGGGAAATCAGAAGCAGAGCAACAGAGGTGGTGAAACATGGGTGCGGAATCGGACACGGGGAATCAGAGGTGGGAACTCAGAGGCCGGGAATCAGAGGCAGGGAATCAGAGGCAGGTTATCAGAGGCAGGGAATCAGAGGTGGGAAATCAGAGGCAGGGAATCAGAGGCGGCGAATCAGAGGCGGGGAATCAGAGGCGGGGAATCAGAGGCGGAGAATCAGAGGCGGGCAATCAGATGCAGGAAATCAGAGGCAGGGAATCAGAGGCAGGGAATCAGAGGCAGGGAATCTGAGGCAGGGAATCAGAGGTGGGGAATCAGAGGCGTGGAATCAGAGGCAGGGAATCAGATGAAGGGAATCTGATGCAGGGAATCTGAGGCAGGGAATCTGAGGCAGGGAATCTGTGGCAGGGAATCTGATGCGGGTTATCAGAAGGGGGAAATGAGATGTGGGAAACGAGATGCAGAGAAAGAGGCACGGAAATAGAGGCAGGGAAAGACAGGCAGGGAATCAGAGGCGGGGAATCAGAGGTGGGGAATCAGAGGCTGGGAATCAGAGGCGGGGAATCAGAGGGGGGAATCAGAGGTGGGGAATCAGAGGCAGGGAATCAGAGGCAGGGAATCAGAGGCGGGAAATCAGAGGCGGCGAATCTGAGGCGTGGAATCAGAGGTGGGGAAAGAGATGTGGGGAAACGTAGGCCAGGAAAGTTGCGCGGAAAGGGAGGCGGTGAATCAGAGGCGTGGAATCAGAGGCGGGGAATCAGAGGCGGGGAATCAGAGGCGGGGAATCAGAGGCGGGGAATCAGAGGCGTGGAATCAGAGGTGGGGAAAGAGATGTGGGGAATCAGGCGGGTAAACAGAAGCGGGTAAACATAGCTGCATAAATAGAGGCAGCGAAAGAGATGGGCGAAACATAGTGGTTGGAACTTGTGTGTTGAAAATTAGGTACACAGAACAGATCAAACAGAGTTGTTGAAATTGAGGGAGGGAAAGAGAGGCACAGAAAGAGTGGAGGGGAAAGAGTGCAGGCAAAATAGAGGCGTAGAGACAGAGGTGGGGAATCAGAGGTGGGGAATCAGATGAAGGGAATCTGATGCAGGGAATCTGAGGCAGGGAATCTGAGGCAGGGAATCGGAGGCAGGGAATCTGAGGCAGGGAATCAGTAAAAAGTTATCAGAGGCAGGGTATCAGAGGCGGAGAATCAGAGGTGGGGATTCAGAAGTGGGTAATCAGAGGCGTGGAATCAGAGGCTGGGAATCAGAGGTGGGGAATCAGAAGTGGGGAATCAGAGGTGGGGAATCAGAGGCGGGGAATCAGAGGCGTGGAATCAGAGGCGGGCAATCTGAAGTGGGGAATCAGAGGTGGGGAATCAGAGGCGGGGAATCAGAGGCGGTGATTCAGAGGCGGGGAATCAGAGGCGGGGAATCAGAGGCGGGGAATCAGAAGTGGGGAATCAGAGGTGGGGAATCAGAGGCGGGGAATCAGAGGCGGGGAATCAGAGGCGGGCAATCAGATGCACGGAATCAGAGGCAGGGAATCAGACGCAGGGAATCAAATGAAGGGAATCTGATGCAGGGAATCTGAGGCAGGGAATCTGAGGCAGGGAACCTGAGATGGCGAATATGAGGTAGTGAATCAGAGGCGGGGAAACAGTCGGGTAAACAGAGGCGGGGAATCAGAGGCAGGGAATCAGATGAATGGAATCTGATGCAGTGAATCTGAGGCAGGGAATCTGAGGCGGGGAAACAGGCGGGTAAACAGAGGCGGGTAAACATAGGCGGGGAATCAGAGGCGGGGAATCAGAGGCGGGGAATCAGAGGCGGGGAATCAGAGGCGGGGAATCAGATGCGGGGAATCAGATGCGGGGAATCAGAGGTGGGGAATCAGAAGCAGGGTATCAGAGGAGGGGAATCAGAGGCGGGGAATCAGAGGTGGGGAATCAGAGGCGGGGAATCAGAGGCGTGGAATCAGAGGCGGGAATTCAGAGGCGGGGAAAGATATGTGGGTAAACGTAGGCCAGGAAAGTTGAGCGAAAATGGAGGCAGTGAATCAGAGGTGGGGAATCAGAGGCGGGGAATCAGAGGCGGGGAATCAGAGGCGGGGAATCAGAGGCGGGGAATCAGAAGTGGGGAATCAGAGGCGGGGAATCAGAGGCGGGGAATCAGAGGCGGGGAATCAGAGGCGGGGAATCAGAGGCAGGGAATCAGAGGCGGGCAATCAGATGCAGGGAATCAGAGGCAGGGAATCAGAGGCAGGGAATCAGAGGCGGGCAATCAGATGCAGGGAATCTGAGGCAGGGAATCTGATGCAGGGAATCTGAGGCAGGGAATCTGAGGCAGGGAATCTGTGGCAGAAAATCTGATGCGGGTTATCAGAAGGGGGAAATGAGATGTGGGAAACGAGATGCAGTGAAAGAGGCACGGAAATAGAGGCAGGGAAAGAGAGGCAGGGTATCAGAGGCGGGTAATCAGAGGCGTGGAATCAGAGGCGGGGAATCAGAGACACAGAAAGAGAGGCGTGGAATCAGAGGTGCGGAATCAGAGCCGGTGAATCTGAGCCGGGAAATCAGAAGCATAGCAACAGAGGCGGTGAAACATGGGTGCGGAATCGGACGCGGGGAATCAGAGGTGGGGACTCAGAGGCAGGGAATCAGAGGCAGGGAATCAGAGGCAGGTTATCAGAGGCAGAGAATCAGATGCGGGGAATCAGAGGCGGGGAATCAGAGGCGGGGAATCAGAGGCGGGGAATCAGAGGCGGGGAATCAGAGGCGGAGAATCATAGGCGGGCAATCAGATGCAGGAAATCAGAGGCAGAGAATCAGAGGCAGGGAATCAGAGGCAGGGAATCTGAGGCAGGGAGTCAGAGGTGGGGAATCAGAGGCGGGGAATCAGAGGCAGGGAATCAGATGAAGGGAATCTGATGCAGGGAATCTGAGGCAGGGAATCTGAGGCAGGGAATCTGTGGCAGGGAATCTGATGAGGGTTATCAGAAGGGGGAAATGAGATTTGGGAAACGAAATGCAGAGAAAGAGGCACGGAAATAGAGGCAGGGAAAGAGAGGCAGGGAATCAGAGGCGGGGAATCAGAGGTGGGGAATCAGAGGCGGGGAATCAGAGGGGGGAATCAGAGGCAGGGAATCAGAGGCGGGGAATCAGAGGAGGGGAATCAGAGGAGGGGAATCAGATATGGGGAAACAGAGGCCGGGAATCAGAGGCAGGGAAACAGAGGCGGGGAATCAGATATGGGGAATCAGAGGTGGGGAATTAGTGGTTGCGAATCAGAGGCAATAGATGCAGCGAAAGAGATGGGCGAAACATAGTGGTTGGAACTTTTGTGTTGAAAATTAGTTACACAGAACAGATCAAACAGAGTTGTTGAAATTGAGGGAGGGAAAGAGAGGCACTGAAAGAGTGGAGGGGAAAGAGTGCAGGCAAAATAGAGGCGTAGAGACAGAGGTGGGGAATCAGATGCGGGGAATCAGAGGTGGGGAATCAGAGGCTGGGAATCAGAGGCGGGGAATCAGAGGGGGGAATCAGAGGTGGGGAATCAGAGGCAGGGAATCAGAGGCAGGGAATCAGAGGCGGGAAATCAGAGGCGGCGAATCTGAGGCGTGGAATCAGAGGTGGGGAAAGAGATGTGGGGAAACGTAGGCCAGGAAAGTTGCGCGGAAAGGGAGGCGGTGAATCAGAGGCGGGGAATCAGAGGCGGGGAATCAGAGGCGTGGAATCAGAGGTGGGGAAAGAGATGTGGGGAAACAGGCGGGTAAACAGAAGCGGGTAAACATAGCTGCATCAATAGATGCAGCGAAAGAGATGGGCGAAACATAGTGGTTGGAACATTTGTGTTGAAAATTAGTTACACAGAACAGATCAAACAGAGTTGTTGAAATTGAGGGAGGGAAAGAGAGGCACTGAAAGAGTGGAGGGGAAAGAGTGCAGGCAAAATAGAGGCGTAGAGACAGAGGTGGGGAATCAGATGCGGGGAATCAGAGGCGGGGAATCAGAGGCAGGGAATCAGATGAAGGGAATCTAATGCAGGGAAACTGAGGCAGGGAATCTGAGGCAGGGAATCGGAGGCAGGGAATCTGAGGCACTGAATCAGTAAAAAGTTATCAGAGGCAGGTTATCAGAGGCGGAGAATCAGAGGTGGGGAATCAGAAGTGGGGAATCAGAGGTGGGGAATCAGAGGCGTGGAATCAGAGGCGGGGAATCAGAGGTGGGGAATCAGAAGTGGGGAATCAGAGGTGGGGAATCAGAGGCGGGGAATCAGAGGCGTGGAATCAGAGGCGGGCAATCAGAAGTGGGGAATCAGAGGCGGGGAATCAGAGGCGGGGTATCAGAGGCGGTGAATCAGATGCGGGGAATCAAAGGCGGGGAATCAGAGGCGGGGAATCAGAAGTGGGGAATCAGAGGTGGGGAATCAGAGGCGGGGAATCAGAGGCGGGCAATCAGATGCAGGGAATCAGAGGCAGGGAATCAGAGGCAGGGAACCAGACGCAGGGAATCAAATGAAGGGAATCTGATGCAGGGAATCTGAGGCAGGGAATCTGAGGCAGGGAATCTGTGGTGGGGAATCAGAGGCGGGAAAGCAGGCGGTTAAACAGAGGCGGGTAAACATAGGCGGGGATTCAGAGGCGTGGAATCAGAGGCGGGAAATAAGAGGCGGGGAAAGATATGTGGGGAAAAGTAGGCCAGGAAAGTTGAGCGGAAAGGGAGGCATTGAATCAGAGGTGGGGAATCAGAGGCGGGGAATCAGAGGCGGGGAATCAGAGGCGGGGAATCAGAGGCAGGGAATCAGAAGCGGGGAATCAGAGGTTGGGAATCAGAGGCGGGGAATCAGAGGCGGAGAATCAGAGGCGGGCAATCAGATGCAGGGAATCAGAGGCAGGGAATCAGAGGCAGGGAATCAGAGGCAGGGAATCTGAGGCAGGGAATCTGAGGTGGGGAATCAGAGGCGGGGAAACAGGTGGGTAAACAGAGGCGGGTAAACATAGGCGGGGAATCAGAGGCGCGGAATCAGAGGTGGGGAATCAGAGGCAGGGAATCAGAGGCGGGGAATCAGAGATAGGGAATCAGAGGTGGGGAATCAGAGGCGGGGAAACAGAGGCGGGGAGTCAGATATGGGGAATCAGAGGCGGGGAATCAGAGGCGGGGATACAGAGGCGTTGAATCAGATATGGGGAATCAGAGGTGGCGAATCAGAGGTAGAGAATCAGAGATGGGGATGCAGAGGTGGGGAATCAGATGTGATGAATTAGAGATGGGGAATCAGAGGCGGGGTATCAGAGGCGGCCAATCAGAGGCGGGGAAACAGAGGCTGGGAATCAGATATGGGGAATCAGAGGTGGGGAATCAGGGGCGGGGAATCAGTGGCAGGGAATCAGAGGCCGGGAATCAAAGGCGGGGAATCAGAGCTGGGGAATCAGAGGCGGGGAATCAGAGTTGGGGAATCAGAGGAGGGGAATCAGATATGGGGAAACAGAGGCCGGGAATCAGAGGCAGGGAAACAGAGGCGGGGAATCAGATATGGGGAATCAGAGGTGGGGAATTAGAGGTTGCGAATCAGAGGCAGGGAATCAGAGGCGGGGAATCAGAGGCGGGGAATCAGAGGCAGGGAATCGGATGTGCGGAATCAGAGATGGGGAATCAGAGTTGGGGATTCAGAGGTGGTGAATCAGAGAAGGGGAATCAGAGGCGGGGAATCAGAGGCAGGGAATCAGACGCAGGGAATCAGAGGCGGGGAATCATAGCTGGCGAATTAGAAGAGGGGAATCAGAGTTGGGGAATCAGAGGTGGGGAATCAGATATGGGGAAACAGAGGCGGGGATTCAGAGGCGGGGAAACAGAGGCGGGTAATCAGATATGGGGATTCAGAGGTGGGGATTCAGAGGTTGGGAATCAGAGGCAGGGAATCAGAGGCGGGGAATCAGAGGCAGGGAATCAGATGCGGGGAATCAGAGGTGGGGAAACAGAGCTGGGGAATCAGAGGCGGGGAATCAGAGTTGGGGAATCAGAGGCGTGGAATTAGATATGGGGAAACAGAGGCGGGGAATCAGAGGCGGGGAAACAGAGGCGGGGAATCAGATATGGGGAATCAGAGGTGGGGATTCAGAGGCAGGGAATCAGATGTGCAGAATCAGAGATGGGGAATCAAAGGCGGGGAATGAGATATGGGGAATTAGAGGCTGGGAATCAGAGGCGGGGATACAGAGGCGGGGAATCTGATATGGGGAATCAGAGGTGGCAAATCAAAGGCGGTGAATCAGAGATGGAGAATCAGACGCGGGGAATCAGAGGCAGGGAATAAAACACGGGGAATCAGAGGCGGGGAATCAGAGCTGGGGAATCAGAGGCGGGGAATCAGAGTTGGGGAAGCAGAGGCTGGGAATCAGAGGCGGGGAAACAGAGGCGGGGAATCAGATATGGGGAATCAGAGGTGGGGAATCAGAGGTGGGGAATTAGTGGTTGCGAATCTGAGGCAGGGAATCAGAGGCGGGGAATCAGAGGCGGGGAATCAGAGGCAGGGAATCGGATGTGCGGAATCAGAGATGGGGAATCAGACGTGGGGAATCAGAGGTGGTGAATCAGAGAAGGGGAATCAGAGGCGGGGAATCAGAGGCAGGGAATCAGATATGGGGAAACAGAGGCGGGGAATCAGAGGCAGGGAAACAGAGGCGGGGAATCAGATATGGGGAATCAGAGGTGGGGAATCAGAGCTGGGGAATCAGAGGCGGGGAATCATAGTTGGGGAATCAGAGGCGGGGTATCAGATATAGGGAAACAGAGGCAGGGAATCAGAGGCGGGGAAACAGAGGCGGGGAATCAGATATGGGGAATCAGAGGTGGGGAATCAGAGGTGGGGAATTAGTGGTTGCGAATCTGAGGCAGGGAATCAGAGGCGGGGAATCAGAGGCGGGGAAACAGAGGCGGGGAATCAGAGGCAGGGAAACAGAGGCGGGGAATCAGATATGGGGAATCAGAGGTGGGGAATCAGAGCTGGGGAATCAGAGGCGGGGAATCATAGTTGGGTAATCAGAGGCGGGGAATCAGATATAGGGAAACAGAGGCGGTGAATAAAACACGGGGAATCAGAGGCGGGGAATCAGAGCTGGGGAATAAAACACGGGGAATCAGAGGCGGGGAATCAGAGCTGGGGAATCAGAGGCGGGGAATCAGAGTTGGGGAAGCAGAGGCTGGGAATCAGAGGCGGGGAAACAGAGGCGGGGAATCAGAGGCAGGGAAACAGAGGCGTGGAATCAGATATGGGGAATCAGAGGTGGGGTATCAGAGGTTGGCAATCAGAGGCAGGGAATCAGATATGGGGAATCAGAGGCGGGGAATCAGAGGCGGGGAAAAAGAGGCGGGGAATCAGAGGCGGGGAAACAGAGGCGGTGAATCAGATATGGGGAATCAGAGGTGGCGAATCAGAGGTAGAGAATCAGAGATGGGTAAGCAGAGGTGGGGAATCAGATGTGATGAATTAGAGATGGGGAATCAGAGGCGGGGTATCAGAGGCGGCCAATCAGAGGCGGGGAAACAGAGGCGGGGAATCAGATATGGGGAATCAGAGGTGGGGAATCAGGGGCGGGGAATCAGTGGCAGGGAATCAGAGGCCGGGAATGAAAGGCGGGGAATCAGAGCTGGGGAATCAGAGGCGGGGAATCAGAGTTGGGGAATCAGAGGCGGGGAATCAGATATAGGGAAACAGAGGCGGGGAATCAGAGGCGGGGAATCAGAGGTGGGGTATCAGAGGCAGGGAATCAGAGAAGGGGAAGCAGAGGTGGGGAATCAGATGTGATGAATTCGAGATGGGGAATCAGAGGCGGGATATCAGAGGTGCCAATCAGAGGCGGGGAAACAGAGGCGGGGAATCAGATATGGGGAAACAGAGGCGGGGAATCAGAGGCAGGGAAACAGAGGCGGGGAATCAGATATGGGGAATCAGAGGTGGGGAATTAGAGTTTGCGAATCAGAGGCAGGGAATCAGAGGCGGGGAATCAGAGGCGGGGAATCAGAGGCAGGGAATCGGAGGTGCGGAATCAGAGATGGGGAATCAGAGGTGGGGAATCAGAGGTGGTGAATCAGAGATGGGGAATCAGAGGCGGGGAATCAGAGGCAGGGAATCAGACACGGGGAATCAGAGGCGGGGAATCATAGCTGGCGAATCAGAGGAGGGGAATCAGAGGTGGGGAATCAGAGGCGGGGAATCAGATATGGGGAATCAGAGGTGTGGAATCAGAGGCGGGGAAACAGAGGCCGGGAATCAGATATGTTGTATCAGAGGTTGGGAATCAGAGGCGGGAAATCAGAGCTGGGGAATCAGAGGCGGGGAATCCGAGTTGGGGAATCAGAGTCCGGGAATCAGAGATGGGGAATCAGAGGCGGGGAATGAAATATGGGGAATCAGAGGCGGGGAATCAGAGGCGGGGAAACAGAGGCGGTGAATCAGATATGGGAAATCAGAGGTGGGGAATCAGAGGTAGAGAATCAGAGATGGGGAAGCAGAGGTGGGGAATCAGATGTGATTAATTAGAGATGGGGAATCAGAGGCGGGGTATCAGAGGCGGCCAATCAGAGGCGGGGAAACAGAGGCGGGGAATCAGATATGGGGAATCAGAGGTGGGGAATCAGTGTCAGGGATTCAGAGGCCGGGAATCAGATGCGGGGAATCAGAGCTGGGGAATCAGAGGCGGGGAATCAGAGTTGGGGAATCAGAGGAGGGGAATCAGATATGGGGAAACAGAGGCCGGGAATCAGAGGCAGGGAAACAGAGGCGGGGAATCAGATATGGGGAATCAGAGGTGGGGAATTAGTGGTTGCGAATCAGAGGCAATAGATGCAGCGAAAGAGATGGGCGAAACATAGTGGTTGGAACTTTTGTGTTGAAAATTAGTTACACAGAACAGATCAAACAGAGTTGTTGAAATTGAGGGAGGGAAAGAGAGGCACTGAAAGAGTGGAGGGGAAAGAGTGCAGGCAAAATAGAGGCGTAGAGACAGAGGTGGGGAATCAGATGCGGGGAATCAGAGGTGGGGAATCAGAGGCTGGGAATCAGAGGCGGGGAATCAGAGGGGGGAATCAGAGGTGGGGAATCAGAGGCAGGGAATCAGAGGCAGGGAATCAGAGGCGGGAAATCAGAGGCGGCGAATCTGAGGCGTGGAATCAGAGGTGGGGAAAGAGATGTGGGGAAACGTAGGCCAGGAAAGTTGCGCGGAAAGGGAGGCGGTGAATCAGAGGCGGGGAATCAGAGGCGGGGAATCAGAGGCGGGGAATCAGAGTCGTGGAATCAGAGGTGGGGAAAGAGATGTGGGGAAACAGGCGGGTAAACAGAAGCGGGTAAACATAGCTGCATCAATAGATGCAGCGAAAGAGATGGGCGAAACATAGTGGTTGGAACATTTGTGTTGAAAATTAGTTACACAGAACAGATCAAACAGAGTTGTTGAAATTGAGGGAGGGAAAGAGAGGCACTGAAAGAGTGGAGGGGAAAGAGTGCAGGCAAAATAGAGGCGTAGAGACAGAGGTGGGGAATCAGATGCGGGGAATCAGAGGCGGGGAATCAGAGGCAGGGAATCAGATGAAGGGAATCTAATGCAGGGAAACTGAGGCAGGGAATCTGAGGCAGGGAATCGGAGGCAGGGAATCTGAGGCACTGAATCAGTAAAAAGTTATCAGAGGCAGGTTATCAGAGGCGGAGAATCAGAGGTGGGGAATCAGAAGTGGGGAATCAGAGGTGGGGAATCAGAGGCGTGGAATCAGAGGCGGGGAATCAGAGGTGGGGAATCAGAAGTGGGGAATCAGAGGTGGGGAATCAGAGGCGGGGAATCAGAGGCGTGGAATCAGAGGCGGGCAATCAGAAGTGGGGAATCAGAGGCGGGGAATCAGAGGCGGGGTATCAGAGGCGGTGAATCAGATGCGGGGAATCAGAGGCGGGGAATCAGAGGCGGGGAATCAGAAGTGGGGAATCAGAGGTGGGGAATCAGAGGCGGGGAATCAGAGGCGGGCAATCAGATGCAGGGAATCAGAGGCAGGGAATCAGAGGCAGGGAACCAGACGCAGGGAATCAAATGAAGGGAATCTGATGCAGGGAATCTGAGGCAGGGAATCTGAGGCAGGGAATCAGAGGCGTGGAATCAGAGGCGGGCAAACAGAAGTGGGGAATCAGAGGCGGGGAATCAGAGGCGGGCAATCAGAGGCAGGGAATCAGAAGCGGGGAATCAGAGGTTGGGAATCAGAGGCGGGGAATCAGAGGCGGAGAATCAGAGGCGGGCAATCAGATGCAGGGAATCAGAGGCAGGGAATCAGAGGCAGGGAATCAGAGGCAGGGAATCTGAGGTGGGGAATCAGAGGCGGGGAAACAGGTGGGTAAACAGAGGCGGGTAAACATAGGCGGGGAATCAGAGGCGCGGAATCAGAGGTGGGGAATCAGAGGCAGGGAATCAGAGGCGGGGAATCAGAGATAGGGAATCAGAGGTGGGGAATCAGAGGCGGGGAAACAGAGGCGGGGAGTCAGATATGGGGAATCAGAGGCGGGGAATCAGAGGCGGGGATACAGAGGCGTTGAATCAGATATGGGGAATCAGAGGTGGCGAATCAGAGGTAGAGAATCAGAGATGGGGATGCAGAGGTGGGGAATCAGATGTGATGAATTAGAGATGGGGAATCAGAGGCGGGGTATCAGAGGCGGCCAATCAGAGGCGGGGAAACAGAGGCTGGGAATCAGATATGGGGAATCAGAGGTGGGGAATCAGGGGCGGGGAATCAGTGGCAGGGAATCAGAGGCCGGGAATCAAAGGCGGGGAATCAGAGCTGGGGAATCAGAGGCGGGGAATCAGAGTTGGGGAATCAGAGGAGGGGAATCAGATATGGGGAAACAGAGGCCGGGAATCAGAGGCAGGGAAACAGAGGCGGGGAATCAGATATGGGGAATCAGAGGTGGGGAATTAGAGGTTGCGAATCAGAGGCAGGGAATCAGAGGCGGGGAATCAGAGGCGGGGAATCAGAGGCAGGGAATCGGATGTGCGGAATCAGAGATGGGGAATCAGAGTTGGGGATTCAGAGGTGGTGAATCAGAGAAGGGGAATCAGAGGCGGGGAATCAGAGGCAGGGAATCAGACGCAGGGAATCAGAGGCGGGGAATCATAGCTGGCGAATTAGAAGAGGGGAATCAGAGTTGGGGAATCAGAGGTGGGGAATCAGATATGGGGAAACAGAGGCGGGGATTCAGAGGCGGGGAAACAGAGGCGGGTAATCAGATATGGGGATTCAGAGGTGGGGATTCAGAGGTTGGGAATCAGAGGCAGGGAATCAGAGGCGGGGAATCAGAGGCAGGGAATCAGATGCGGGGAATCAGAGGTGGGGAAACAGAGCTGGGGAATCAGAGGCGGGGAATCAGAGTTGGGGAATCAGAGGCGTGGAATTAGATATGGGGAAACAGAGGCGGGGAATCAGAGGCGGGGAAACAGAGGCGGGGAATCAGATATGGGGAATCAGAGGTGGGGATTCAGAGGCAGGGAATCAGATGTGCAGAATCAGAGATGGGGAATCAAAGGCGGGGAATGAGATATGGGGAATCAGAGGCGGGGAATCAGAGGCGGGGATACAGAGGCGGGGAATCTGATATGGGGAATCAGAGGTGGCAAATCAAAGGCGGTGAATCAGAGATGGAGAATCAGACGCGGGGAATCAGAGGCAGGGAATAAAACACGGGGAATCAGAGGCGGGGAATCAGAGCTGGGGAATCAGAGGCGGGGAATCAGAGTTGGGGAAGCAGAGGCTGGGAATCAGAGGCGGGGAAACAGAGGCGGGGAATCAGATATGGGGAATCAGAGGTGGGGAATCAGAGGTGGGGAATTAGTGGTTGCGAATCTGAGGCAGGGAATCAGAGGCGGGGAATCAGAGGCGGGGAATCAGAGGCAGGGAATCGGATGTGCGGAATCAGAGATGGGGAATCAGAGGTGGGGAATCAGAGGTGGTGAATCAGAGAAGGGGAATCAGAGGCGGGGAATCAGAGGCAGGGAATCAGATATGGGGAAACAGAGGCGGGGAATCAGAGGCAGGGAAACAGAGGCGGGGAATTAGATATGGGGAATCAGAGGTGGGGAATCAGAGCTGGGGAATCAGAGGCGGGGAATCATAGTTGGGGAATCAGAGGCGGGGTATCAGATATAGGGAAACAGAGGCAGGGAATCAGAGGCGGGGAAACAGAGGCGGGGAATCAGATATGGGGAATCAGAGGTGGGGAATCAGAGGTGGGGAATTAGTGGTTGCGAATCTGAGGCAGGGAATCAGAGGCGGGGAAACAGAGGCGGGGAATCAGAGGCAGGGAAACAGAGGCGGGGAATCAGATATGGGGAATCAGAGGTGGGGAATCAGAGCTGGGGAATCAGAGGCGGGGAATCATAGTTGGGTAATCAGAGGCGGGGAATCAGATATAAGGAAACAGAGGCGGTGAATAAAACACGGGGAATCAGAGGCGGGGAATCAGAGCTGGGGAATCAGAGGCGGGGAATCAGAGTTGGGGAAGCAGAGGCTGGGAATCAGAGGCGGGGAAACAGAGGCGGGGAATCAGAGGCAGGGAAACAGAGGCGTGGAATCAGATATTGGGAATCAGAGGTGGGGAATCAGAGCTGGGGAATCAGAGGCGGGGAATCATAGTTGGGGAATCAGAGGCGGTGAATCAAATATAGGGAAACAGGTGGGGAATCAGAGGCGGGGAAACAGAGGCGGGGAATCAGAGGCGGGGAAACAGAGGCGGGGAATCAGATATGGGGAATCAGAGGTGGGGAATCAGAGGTTGGCAATCAGAGGCAGGGAATCAAAGGCGGGGAATCAGAGGCAGGGAATCAGATGTGCGGAATCAGAGATGGGGAATCAGAGGCAGGGAATCAGAGGCAGGGAATCAGATATGGGGAATCAGAGGCGGGGAATCAGAGGCGGGGAAAAAGAGGCGGGGAATCAGAGGCGGGGAAAAAGAGGCGGTGAATCAGATATGGGGAATCAGAGTGGCGAATCAGAGGTAGAGAATCAGAGATGGGTAAGCAGAGGTGGGGAATCAGATGTGATGAATTAGAGATGGGGAATCAGAGGCGGGGTATCAGAGGCGGCCAATCAGAGGCGGGGAAACAGAGGCGGGGAATCAGATATGGGAAATCAGAGGTGGGGAATCAGGGGCGGGGAATCAGTGGCAGGGAATCAGAGGCCGGGAATCAAAGGCGGGGAATCAGAGCTGGGGAATCAGAGGCGGGGAATCAGAGTTGGGGAATCAGAGGCGGGGAATCAGATATAGGGAAACAGAGGCGGGGAATCAGAGGCGGGGAATCAGAGGTGGGGTATCAGAGGCAGGGAATCAGAGAAGGGGAAGCAGAGGTGGGGAATCAGATGTGATGAAATCGAGATGGGGAATCAGAGGCGGGGTATCAGAGGTGCCAATCAGAGGCGGGGAAACAGAGGCGGGGAATCAGATATGGGGAAACAGAGGCGGGGAATCAGAGGCAGGGAAACAGAGGCGGGGAATCAGATATGGGGAATCAGAGGTGGGGAATTAGAGTTTGCGAATCAGAGGCAGGGAATCAGAGGCGGGGAATCAGAGGCGGGGAATCAGAGGCAGGGAATCGGAGGTGCGGAATCAGAGATGGGGAATCAGAGGTGGGGAATCAGAGGTGGTGAATCAGAGATGGGGAATCAGAGGCGGGGAATCAGAGGCAGGGAATCAGACACGGGGAATCAGAGGCGGGGAATCATAGCTGGCGAATCAGAGGAGGGGAATCAGAGGTGGGGAATCAGAGGCGGGGAATCAGATATGGGGAATCAGAGGTGTGGAATCAGAGGCGGGGAAACAGAGGCCGGGAATCAGATATGTTGTATCAGAGGTGGGGAATCAGAGGCGGGAAATCAGAGCTGGGGAATCAGAGGCGGGGAATTTAGTTGTGGAATCAGAGTCCGGGAATCAGAGATGGGGAATCAGAGGCGGGGAATGAAATATGGGGAATCAGAGGCGGGGAACCAGAGGCGGGGAAACAGAGGCGGTGAATCAGATATGGGAAATCAGAGGTGGAGAATCAGAGGTAGAGAATCAGAGATGGGGAAGCAGAGGTGGGGAATCAGATGTGATTAATTAGAGATGGGGAATCAGAGGCGGGGTATCAGAGGCGGCCAATCAGAGGCGGGGAAACAGAGGCGGGGAATCAGATATGGGGAATCAGAGGTGGGGAATCAGTGTCAGGGATTCAGAGGCCGGGAATCAGATGCGGGGAATCAGAGCTGGGGAATCAGAGGCGGGGAATCAGAGTTGGGGAATCAGAGGAGGGGAATCAGATATGGGGAAACAGAGGCCGGGAATCAGAGGCAGGGAAACAGAGGCGGGGAATCAGATATGGGGAATCAGAGGTGGGGAATTAGTGGTTGCGAATCAGAGGCAATAGATGCAGCGAAAGAGATGGGCGAAACATAGTGGTTGGAACTTTTGTGTTGAAAATTAGTTACACAGAACAGATCAAACAGAGTTGTTGAAATTGAGGGAGGGAAAGAGAGGCACTGAAAGAGTGGAGGGGAAAGAGTGCAGGCAAAATAGAGGCGTAGAGACAGAGGTGGGGAATCAGATGCGGGGAATCAGAGGCGGGGAATCAGAGGCAGGGAATCAGATGAAGGGAATCTAATGCAGGGAAACTGAGGCAGGGAATCTGAGGCAGGGAATCGGAGGCAGGGAATCTGAGGATGGGAATCAGTAAAAAGTTATCAGAGGCAGGGTATCAGAGGCGGAGAATCAGAGGTGGGGAATCAGAAGTGGGGAATCAGAGGTGGGGAATCAGAGGCATGGAATCAGAGGCGGGGAATCAGAGGTGGGGAATCAGAAGTGGGGAATCAGAGGTGGGGAATTAGAGGCGGGGAATTAGAGGCGTGGAATCAGAGGCGGGCAATCAGAAGTGGGGAATCAGAGGCGGGGAATCAGAGGCGGGGAATCAGAGGCGGTGAATCAGATGCGGGGAATCAGAGGCGGGGAATCAGAGGCGGGGAATCAGAAGTGGGGAATCAGAGGTGGGGAATCAGAGGCGGGGAATCAGAGGCGGGCAATCAGATGCAGGGAATCAGAGGCAGGGAATCAGAGGCAGGGAACCAGACGCAGGGAATCAAATGAAGGGAATCTGATGCAGGGAATCTGAGGCAGGGAATCTGAGGCAGGGAATCTGTGGCAGGGAATCTGATGCGGGTTATCAGAAGGGGGAAATGAGATGTGGGAAACGAGATGCAGAGAAAGAGGCACGGAAATAGAGGCAGGGAAAGAGAGGCAGGGTATCAGAGGCGGGTAATCAGAGGCGTGGAATCAGAGGCGGGGAATCAGAGGCGGGAAATCAGAGAGGGGAATCAGAGGTGGGGAATCAGAGGCGGGGAATCAGAGGCAGGGAATCAGAGGCAGGAAATCAGAGGCGGCAAACCTGAGGCGTGGAATCAGAGGTGGGGAAAGAGATGTGGGGAAACATAGGCCAGGAAAGTTGCTCGGAAAGGGAGGCGGTGAATCAGAGGCGGGGAATCAGAGGCGGGGAATCAGAGGCGGGGAATCAGAGGCGTGGAATCAGAGGTGGGGAAAGAGATGTGGGGAAACAGGCGGGTAAACAGAAGCGGGTAAACATAGCTGCATCAATAGATGCAGCGAAAGAGATGGGCGATATGTGGGGAAAAGTAGGACAAGAAAGTTGAGCGGAAAGGGAGGCATTGAATCAGAGGTGGGGAATCAGAGGCGGGGAATCAGATGTTGGGAATCAGAGGCGGGGAATCAGAGGTGGAGAATCAGAGGCGGGCAATCAGATGCAGGGAATCAGAGGCAGGGAATCAGAGGCAGGGAATCAGAGGCAGGGAATCTGAGGCAGGGAATCTGAGGTGGGGAATCAGAGGCGGGGAAACAGGTGGGTAAACAGAGGCGGGTAAACATAGGCGGGGAATCAGAGGTGCGGAATCAGAGGTGGGGAATCAGAGGCAGGGAATCAGAGGCGGGGAATCAGAGGCGGGGAATCAGATGCGGGGAATCAGAGGTGGGGAATCAGAGGCGGGGTATCAGAGGAGGGGAATCAGAGGCGGGGAATCAGAGGCGGTGAATCAGAGGCGGGGAATCAGAGGCGTGCAATCAGAGGCGGGGAATCAGAGGTGGGGAATCAGAAGTGGGGAATCAGAGGTGGGGAATCAGAGCCGGGGAATCTGAATCAGCGAATCAGAGGCGGGGCAATCAGAGGTGGGGAATCAGAGGCGGGGAATCAGAGGCGGGGAATCAGAGGAGGTGAATCAGAGGCGGGGAATCAGACGCGGGGAATCAGAGGCGGGGAATCAGAAGTGGGGAATCAGAGGTGGGGAATCTGAGGCGGGGAATCAGAGGCAGGTAATCAGAGGCGGGCAATCAGATGCAGGGAATCAGAGGCAGGGAATCTGAGGCAGGGAATCTGAGGTGGGCAATCAGAGGCGGGAAAACAGGCGGGTAAACAGAGGCGGGTAAACATAGGCGGGGAATCAGAGGCGGGGAATCAGAGGCGGGGAATCAGAGGCGGGGAATCAGAGTCGCGGAATCAGAGGCGGGGAATCTGAGGCGGGGAATATGATGCAGGGAATCAGAGGCGGGGAATCAGAGGCGGGGTATCAGAGGCGGGGAATCAGAGGCGCGGAATCAGAGGCGGGGAATCAGAGGCATGGAATCAGAGACGGGGAATCAGAGGCGGGGAATCAGAAGTGGGGAATCAGAGGTGGGAAATCAGAGGCTGGGAATCAGAGGCGGGGTATCAGAGGCGGGGAATCAGAGGCAGGGTATCAGAGGCGGGCAATCAGATGCAGGGAATCAGAGGCAGGGAATCAGAGGCAGGGAATCAGAGGCAGGGAACCTGAGATGGCGAATATGAGGTGGTGAATCAGAGGCGGGGAAACAGTCGGGTAAACAGAGGCGGGGAATCAGAGGCAGGGAATCAGCCGCGGGGAATCAGAGGCAGGGAATCAGATGAAGGGAATCTGATGCAGGGAATCTGAGGCAGGGTATCTGAGGCAGGGAATCTGTGGCAGGGAATCTGATGCGGGTTATCAGAAGGGGGAAATGAGATGTGGGAAACGAGATGCAGAGAAAGAGGCACGGAAATAGAGGCAGGGAAAGAGAGGCAGGGTATCAGAGGTGGGGAATCAGAGGCTGGGAATCAGAGGCGGGGAATCAGAGGGGGGAATCAGAGGTGGGGAATCAGAGGCAGGGAATCAGAGACACAGAAAGAGAGGCGTGGAATCAGAGGTGCGGAATCAGAGCCGGTGAATCTGAGCCGGGAAATCAGAAGCAGAGCAACAGAGGTGGTGAAACATGGGTGCGGAATCGGACACGGGGAATCAGAGGTGGGGACTCAGAGGCCGGGAATCAGAGGCAGGGAATCAGAGGCAGGTTATCAGAGGCAGGGAATCAGAGGTGGGAAATCAGAAGTGGGGAATCAGAGGCGGGGAATCAGAGGCGGGGAATCAGAGGCGGTGAATCAGATGCGGGGAATCAGAGGCGGGGAATCAGAGGCGGGGAATCAGAAGTGGGGAATCAGAGGTGGGGAATCAGAGGCGGGGAATCAGAGGCGGGCAATCAGATGCAGGGAATCAGAGGCAGGGAATCAGAGGCAGGGAACCAGACGCAGGGAATCAAATGAAGGGAATCTGATGCAGGGAATCTGAGGCAGGGAATCTGAGGCAGGGAATCTGTGGCAGGGAATCTGATGCGGGTTATCAGAAGGGGGAAATGAGATGTGGGAAACGAGATGCAGAGAAAGAGGCACGGAAATAGAGGCAGGGAAAGAGAGGCAGGGTATCAGAGGCGGGTAATCAGAGGCGTGGAATCAGAGGCGGGGAATCAGAGGCGGGAAATCAGAGAGGGGAATCAGAGGTGGGGAATCAGAGGCGGGGAATCAGAGGCAGGGAATCAGAGGCAGGAAATCAGAGGCGGCAAATCTGAGGCGTGGAATCAGAGGTGGGGAAAGAGATGTGGGGAAACGTAGGCCAGGAAAGTTGCTCGGAAAGGGAGGCGGTGAATCAGAGGCGGGGAATCAGAGGCGGGGAATCAGAGGCGGGGAATCAGAGGCATGGAATCAGAGGTGGGGAAAGAGATGTGGGGAAACAGGCGGGTAAACAGAAGCGGGTAAACATAGCTGCATCAATAGATGCAGCGAAAGAGATGGGCGAAACATAGTGGTTGGAACTTTTGTGTTGAAAATTAGTTACACAGTACAGATCAAACAGAGTTGTTGAAATTGAGCGAGGGAAAGAGAGGCACTGAAAGAGTGGAGGGGAAAGAGTGCAGGCAAAATAGAGGCGTAGAGACAGAGGTGGGGAATCAGATGCGGGGAATCAGAGGCGGGGAATCAGAGGCAGGGAATCAGATGAAGGGAATCTAATGCAGGGAAACTGAGGCAGGGAATCTGAGGCAGGGAATCGGAGGCAGGGAATCTGAGGATGGGAATCAGTAAAAAGTTATCAGAGGCAGGGTATCAGAGGCGGAGAATCAGAGGTGGGGAATCAGAGGTGGGGAATCAGAGGCAGGGAATCAGAGGCGGGGAATCAGAGGCGGGGAAAGATATGTGGGGAAAAGTAGGACAAGAAAGTTGAGCGGAAAGGGAGGCATTGAATCAGAGGTGGGGAATCAGAGGCGGGGAATCAGATGTTGGGAATCAGAGGCGGGGAATCAGAGGCGGAGAATCAGAGGCGGGCAATCAGATGCAGGGAATCAGAGGCAGGGAATCAGAGGCAGGGAATCAGAGGCAGGGAATCTGAGGCAGGGAATCTGAAGTGGGGAATCAGAGGCGGGGAAACAGGTGGGTAAACAGAGGCGGGTAAACATAGGCGGGGAATCAGAGGTGCGGAATCAGAGGTGGGGAATCAGAGGCAGGGAATCAGAGGCGGGGAATCAGAGGCGGGGAATCAGATGCGGGGAATCAGAGGTGGGGAATCAGAGGCGGGGTATCAGAGGAGGGGAATCAGAGGCGGGGAATCAGAGGCGGGGAATCAGAGGCGGGGAATCAGAGGCGTGCAATCAGAGGCGGGGAATCAGAGGTGGGGAATCAGAAGTGGGGAATCAGAGGTGGGGAATCAGAGCCGGGGAATCTGAATCAGCGAATCAGAGGCGGGGCAATCAGAGGTGGGGAATCAGAGGCGGGGAATCAGAGGCGGGGAATCAGAGGAGGTGAATCAGAGGCGGGGAATCAGACGCGGGGAATCAGAGGCGGGGAATCAGAAGTGGGGAATCAGAGGTGGGGAATCTGAGGCGGGGAATCAGAGGCAGGTAATCAGAGGCGGGCAATCAGATGCAGGGAATCAGAGGCAGGGAATCTGAGGCAGGGAATCTGAGGTGGGCAATCAGAGGCGGGAAAACAGGCGGGTAAACAGAGGCGGGTAAACATAGGCGGGGAATCAGAGGCGGGGAATCAGAGGCGGGGAATCAGAGGCGGGGAATCAGAGTCGGGGAATCAGAGGCGGGGAATCTGAGGCGGGGAATATGATGCAGGGAATCAGAGGCGGGGAATCAGAGGCGGGGTATCAGAGGCGGGGAATCAGAGGCGCGGAATCAGAGGCGGGGAATCAGAGGCATGGAATCAGAGACGGGGAATCAGAGGCGGAGAATCAGAAGTGGGGAATCAGAGGTGGGAAATCAGAGGCTGGGAATCAGAGGCGGGGTATCAGAGGCGGGGAATCAGAGGCAGGGTATCAGAGGCGGGCAATCAGATGCAGGGAATCAGAGGCAGGGAATCAGAGGCAGGGAATCAGAGGCAGGGAACCTGAGATGGCGAATATGAGGTGGTGAATCAGAGGCGGGGAAACAGTCGGGTAAACAGAGGCGGGGAATCAGAGGCAGGGAATCAGCCGCGGGGAATCAGAGGCAGGGAATCAGATGAAGGGAATCTGATGCAGGGAATCTGAGGCAGGGTATCTGAGGCAGGGAATCTGTGGCAGGGAATCTGATGCGGGTTATCAGAAGGGGGAAATGAGATGTGGGAAACGAGATGCAGAGAAAGAGGCACGGAAATAGAGGCAGGGAAAGAGAGGCAGGGTATCAGAGGTGGGGAATCAGAGGCTGGGAATCAGAGGCGGGGAATCAGAGGGGGGAATCAGAGGTGGGGAATCAGAGGCAGGGAATCAGAGACACAGAAAGAGAGGCGTGGAATCAGAGGTGCGGAATCAGAGCCGGTGAATCT
This sequence comes from Narcine bancroftii, assembly GCF_036971445.1. NCBI lineage: Eukaryota > Metazoa > Chordata > Chondrichthyes > Torpediniformes > Narcinidae > Narcine > Narcine bancroftii. The sequence continues at coordinate 103,976,226 of NC_091474.1, read as the reverse complement.
GAGCCGGGAAATCAGAAGCAGAGCAACAGAGGTGGTGAAACATGGGTGCGGAATCGGACACGGGGAATCAGAGGTGGGGACTCAGAGGCCGGGAATCAGAGGCAGGGAATCAGAGGCAGGTTATCAGAGGCAGGGAATCAGAGGTGGGAAATCAAAGGCGGGGAATCAGAGGCGCGGAATCAGAGGCGGGGAATCAGAGGCATGGAATCAGAGACGGGGAATCAGAGGCGGGGAATCAGAAGTGGGGAATCAGAGGTGGGAAATCAGAGGCTGGGAATCAGAGGCGGGGTATCAGAGGCGGGGAATCAGAGGCAGGGTATCAGAGGCGGGCAATCAGATGCAGGGAATCAGAGGCAGGGAATCAGAGGCAGGGAATCAGAGGCAGGGAACCTGAGATGGCGAATATGAGGTGGTGAATCAGAGGCGGGGAAACAGTCGGGTAAACAGAGGCGGGGAATCAGAGGCAGGGAATCAGCCGCGGGGAATCAGAGGCAGGGAATCAGATGAAGGGAATCTGATGCAGGGAATCTGAGGCAGGGTATCTGAGGCAGGGAATCTGTGGCAGGGAATCTGATGCGGGTTATCAGAAGGGGGAAATGAGATGTGGGAAACGAGATGCAGAGAAAGAGGCACGGAAATAGAGGCAGGGAAAGAGAGGCAGGGTATCAGAGGTGGGGAATCAGAGGCTGGGAATCAGAGGCGGGGAATCAGAGGGGGGAATCAGAGGTGGGGAATCAGAGGCAGGGAATCAGAGACACAGAAAGAGAGGCGTGGAATCAGAGGTGCGGAATCAGAGCCGGTGAATCTGAGCCGGGAAATCAGAAGCAGAGCAACAGAGGTGGTGAAACATGGGTGCGGAATCGGACACGGGGAATCAGAGGTGGGGACTCAGAGGCCGGGAATCAGAGGCAGGGAATCAGAGGCAGGTTATCAGAGGCAGGGAATCAGAGGTGGGAAATCAAAGGCGGGGAATCAGAGGCGGCGAATCAGAGGCGGGGAATCAAAGGCGGGTAATCAGAGGCGTGGAATCAGAGGCGGGGAATCAGAGGCGGGAAATCAGAGAGGGGAATCAGAGGTGGGGAATCAGAGGCGGGGAATCAGAGGCAGGGAATCAGAGGCAGGAAATCAGAGGCGGCAAATCTGAGGCGTGGAATCAGAGGTGGGGAAAGAGATGTGGGGAAACGTAGGCCAGGAAAGTTGCTCGGAAAGGGAGGCGGTGAATCAGAGGCGGGGAATCAGAGGCGGGGAATCAGAGGCGGGTAATCAGAGGCGTGGAATCAGAGGTGGGGAAAGAGATGTGGGGAAACAGGCGGGTAAACAGAAGCGGGTAAACATAGCTGCATCAATAGATGCAGCGAAAGAGATGGGCGAAACATAGTGGTTGGAACTTTTGTGTTGAAAATTAGTTACACAGTACAGATCAAACAGAGTTGTTGAAATTGAGGGAGGGAAAGAGAGGCACTGAAAGAGTGGAGGGGAAAGAGTGCAGGCAAAATAGAGGCGTAGAGACAGAGGTGGGGAATCAGATGCGGGGAATCAGAGGCGGGGAATCAGAGGCAGGGAATCAGATGAAGGGAATCTAATGCAGGGAAACTGAGGCAGGGAATCTGAGGCAGGGAATCGGAGGCAGGGAATCTGAGGATGGGAATCAGTAAAAAGTTATCAGAGGCAGGGTATCAGAGGCGGAGAATCAGAGGTGGGGAATCAGAGGTGGGGAATCAGAGGCAGGGAATCAGAGGCGGGGAATCAGAGGCGGGGAAAGATATGTGGGGAAAAGTAGGACAAGAAAGTTGAGCGGAAAGGGAGGCATTGAATCAGAGGTGGGGAATCAGAGGCGGGGAATCAGATGTTGGGAATCAGAGGCGGGGAATCAGAGGCGGAGAATCAGAGGCGGGCAATCAGATGCAGGGAATCAGAGGCAGGGAATCAGAGGCAGGGAATCAGAGGCAGGGAATCTGAGGCAGGGAATCTGAGGTGGGGAATCAGAGGCGGGGAAACAGGTGGGTAAACAGAGGCGGGTAAACATAGGCGGGGAATCAGAGGTGCGGAATCAGAGGTGGGGAATCAGAGGCAGGGAATCAGAGGCGGGGAATCAGAGGCGGGGAATCAGATGCGGGGAATCAGAGGTGGGGAATCAGAGGCGGGGTATCAGAGGAGGGGAATCAGAGGCGGGGAATCAGAGGCGGGGAATCAGAGGCGGGGAATCAGAGGCGTGCAATCAGAGGCGGGGAATCAGAGGTGGGGAATCAGAAGTGGGGAATCAGAGGTGGGGAATCAGAGCCGGGGAATCTGAATCAGCGAATCAGAGGCGGGGCAATCAGAGGTGGGGAATCAGAGGCGGGGAATCAGAGGCGGGGAATCAGAGGAGGTGAATCAGAGGCGGGGAATCAGACGCGGGGAATCAGAGGCGGGGAATCAGAAGTGGGGAATCAGAGGTGGGGAATCTGAGGCGGGGAATCAGAGGCAGGTAATCAGAGGCGGGCAATCAGATGCAGGGAATCAGAGGCAGGGAATCTGAGGCAGGGAATCTGAGGTGGGCAATCAGAGGCGGGAAAACAGGCGGGTAAACAGAGGCGGGTAAACATAGGCGGGGAATCAGAGGCGGGGAATCAGAGGCGGGGAATCAGAGGCGGGGAATCAGAGTCGGGGAATCAGAGGCGGGGAATCTGAGGCGGGGAATATGATGCAGGGAATCAGAGGCGGGGAATCAGAGGCGGGGTATCAGAGGCGGGGAATCAGAGGCGCGGAATCAGAGGCGGGGAATCAGAGGCATGGAATCAGAGACGGGGAATCAGAGGCGGGGAATCAGAAGTGGGGAATCAGAGGTGGGAAATCAGAGGCTGGGAATCAGAGGCGGGGTATCAGAGGCGGGGAATCAGAGGCAGGGTATCAGAGGCGGGCAATCAGATGCAGGGAATCAGAGGCAGGGAATCAGAGGCAGGGAATCAGAGGCAGGGAACCTGAGATGGCGAATATGAGGTGGTGAATCAGAGGCGGGGAAACAGTCGGGTAAACAGAGGCGGGGAATCAGAGGCAGGGAATCAGCCGCGGGGAATCAGAGGCAGGGAATCAGATGAAGGGAATCTGATGCAGGGAATCTGAGGCAGGGTATCTGAGGCAGGGAATCTGTGGCAGGGAATCTGATGCGGGTTATCAGAAGGGGGAAATGAGATGTGGGAAACGAGATGCAGAGAAAGAGGCACGGAAATAGAGGCAGGGAAAGAGAGGCAGGGTATCAGAGGTGGGGAATCAGAGGCTGGGAATCAGAGGCGGGGAATCAGAGGGGGGAATCAGAGGTGGGGAATCAGAGGCAGGGAATCAGAGACACAGAAAGAGAGGCGTGGAATCAGAGGTGCGGAATCAGAGCCGGTGAATCTGAGCCGGGAAATCAGAAGCAGAGCAACAGAGGTGGTGAAACATGGGTGCGGAATCGGACACGGGGAATCAGAGGTGGGGACTCAGAGGCCGGGAATCAGAGGCAGGGAATCAGAGGCAGGTTATCAGAGGCAGGGAATCAGAGGTGGGAAATCAAAGGCGGGGAATCAGAGGCGGCGAATCAGAGGCGGGGAATCAAAGGCGGGGAATCAGAGGCGGAGAATCAGAGGCGGGCAATCAGATGCAGGAAATCAGAGGCAGGGAATCAGAGGCAGAGAATCAGAGGCAGGGAATCTGAGGCAGGGAATCAGAGGTGGGGAATCAGAGGCGGGGAATCAGAGGCAGGGAATCAGATGAAGGGAATCTGATGCAGGGAATCTGAGGCAGGGAATCTGAGGCAGGGAATCTGTGGCAGGGAATCTGAGGTGGGCAATCAGAGGCGGGAAAACAGGCGGGTAAACAGAGGCGGGTAAACATAGGCGGGGAAGCAGAGGCGGGGAATCAGAGGCGGGGAATCAGAGTCGGGGAATCAGAGGCGGGGAATCTGAGGCGGGGAATCAGATGCAGGGAATCAGAGGCGGGGAATCAGAAGCGGGGTATCAGAGGCGGGGAATCAGAGGCGCGGAATCAGAGGCGTGGAATCAGAGGCGTGGAATCACAGACGGGGAATCAGAGGCGGGGAATCAGAAGTGGGGAATCAGAGGTGGGAAATCAGAGGCGGGGAATCAGAGGCGGGGAATCAGAGGCGGGGAATCAGAGGCAGGGTATCAGAGGCGGGCAATCAGATGCAGGGAATCTGATGCAGGGAATCTGAGGCAGGGAATCTGAGGCAGGGAATCTGTGGCAGGGAATCTGATGCGGGTTATCAGAAGGGGGAAATGAGATGTGGGAAACGAGATGCAGAGAAAGAGGCACGGAAATAGAGGCAGGGAAAGAGAGGCAGGGTATCAGAGGCGGGTAATCAGAGGCGTGGAATCAGAGGGGGGAATCAGAGGCGGGAAATCAGAGAGGGGAATCAGAGGTGGGGAATCAGAGGCGGGGAATCAGAGGCGTGGAATCAGAGGCGTGGAATCAGAGGTGGGGAAAGAGATGTGGGGAAACGTAGGCCAGGAAAGTTGCTCGGAAAGGGAGGCGGTGAATCAGAGGTGGGGAATCAGAGGCGGGGAATCAGAGGCGGGGAATCAGAGGCGTGGAATCAGAGGTGGGGAAAGAGATGTGGGGAAACAGGCGTGTAAACAGAAGCGGGTAAACATAGCTGCATCAATAGATGCAGCGAAAGAGATGGGCGAAACATAGTGGTTGGAACTTTTGTGTTGAAAATTAGTTACACAGAACAGATCAAACAGAGTTGTTGAAATTGAGGGAGGGAAAGAGAGGCACTGAAAGAGTGGAGGGGAAAGAGTGCAGGCAAAATAGAGGCGTAGAGACAGAGGTGGGGAATCAGATGCGGGGAATCAGAGGCGGGGAATCAGAGGCAGGGAATCAGATGAAGGGAATCTAATGCAGGGAAACTGAGGCAGGGAATCGGAGGCAGGGAATCGGAGGCAGGGAATCTGAGGCAGGGAATCAGTAAAAAGTTATCAGAGGCAGGGTATCAGAGGCGGAGAATCAGAGGTGGGGAATCAGAAGTGGGGAATCAGAGGTGGGGAATCAGAGGCGTGGAATCAGAGGCGGGGAATCAGAGGTGGGGAATCAGAAGTGGGGAATCAGAGGTGGGGAATCAGAGGCGGGGAATCAGAGGCGTGGAATCAGAGGCGGGCAATCAGAAGTGGGGAATCAGAGGCGGGGAATCAGAGGCGGGGAATCAGAGGTGGTGAATCAGATGCGGGGAATCAGAGGCGGGGAATCAGAGGCGGGGAATCAGAAGTGGGGAATCAGAGGTGGGGAATCAGAGGCGGGGAATCAGAGGCGGGCAATCAGATGCAGGGAATCAGAGGCAGGGAATCAGAGGCAGGGAACCAGACGCAGGGAATCAAATGAAGGGAATCTGATGCAGGGAATCTGAGGCAGGGAATCTGAGGCAGGGAATCTGTGGTGGGGAATCAGAGGCGGGAATACAGGCGGTTAAACAGAGGCGGGTAAACATAGGCGGGGATTCAGAGGCGTGGAATCAGAGGCGGGAAATCAGAGGCGGGGAAAGATATGTGGGGAAAAGTAGGCCAGGAAAGTTGAGCGGAAAGGGAGGCACTGAATCAGAGGTGGGGAATCAGAGGCGGGGAATCAGAGGCGGGGAATCAGAGGTGGGGAATCAGAGGCAGGGAATCAGAAGCGGGGTATCAGAGGTTGGGAATCAGAGGCGGGGAATCAGAGGCGGAGAATCAGAGGCGGGCAATCAGATGCAGGGAATCAGAGGCAGGGAATCAGAGGCAGGGAATCAGAGGCAGGGAATCTGAGGCAGGGAATCTGAGGTGGGGAATCAGAGGCGGGGAAACAGGTGGGTAAACAGAGGCGGGTAAACATAGGCGGGGAATCAGAGGCGCGGAATCAGAGGTGGGGAATCAGAGGCAGGGAATCAGAGGCGGGGAATCAGAGGCGGGGAATCAGATGCGGGGAATCAGAGGTGGGGAATCAGAGGCGGGGTATCAGAGGAGGGGAATCAGAGGCGGTGAATCAGAGGCGGGGAATCAGAGGCGGGGAATCAGAGGCGTGCAATCAGAGGCGGGGAATCAGAGGTGGGGAATCAGAAGTGGGGAATCAGAGGTGGGGAATCAGAGCCGGGGAATCTGAATCAGCGAATCAGAGGCGGGGAAATCAGAGGTGGGGAATCAGAGGCGGGGAATCAGAGGCGGGGAATCAGAGGAGGTGAATCAGAGGAGGGGAATCAGACGCGGGGAATCAGAGGCGGGGAATCAGAAGTGGGGAATCAGAGGTGGGGAATCAGAGGCGGGGAATCAGAGGCAGGTAATCAGAGGCGGGGAATCAGAGGTGTGCAATCAGAGGCGGGGAATCAGAGGTGGGGAATCAGAAGTGGGGTATCAGAGGTGGGGAATCAGAGCCGGGGAATCTGAATCAGCGAATCAGAGGCGGGGAAATCAGAGGTGGGGAATCAGAGGCGGGGAATCAGAGGCGGGGAATCAGAGGAGGTGAATCAGAGGCGGGGAATCAGACGTGGGGAATCAGAGGCGGGGAATCAGGAGTGGGGAATCAGAGGTGGGGAATCAGAGGCGGGGAATCAGAGGCGGGGAATCAGAGGCGCGGAATCAGAGGCGGGGAATCAGAGGCGGGGAATCAGAGGCATGGAATCAGAGATGGGGAATCAGAGGCGGGGAATCAGAAGTGGGGAATCAGAGGTGGGAAATCAGAGGCTGGGAATCAGAGGCGGTGTATCAGAGGCGGGGAATCAGAGGCAGGGTATCAGAGGCGGGCAATCAGATGCAGGGAATCAGAGGCAGGGAATCAGAGGCAGGGAATCAGAGGCAGGGAACCTGAGATGGCGAATATGAGGTGGTGAATCAGAGGCGGGGAAACAGTCGGGTAAACAGAGGCGGGGAATCAGAGGCAGGGAATCAGCCGCGGGGAATCAGAGGCAGGGAATCAGATGAAGGGAATCTGATGCAGGGAATCTGAGGCAGGGTATCTGAGGCAGGGAATCTGTGGCAGGGAATCTGATGCGGGTTATCAGAAGGGGGAAATGAGATGTGGGAAACGAGATGCAGAGAAAGAGGCACGGAAATAGAGGCAGGGAAAGAGAGGCAGGGTATCAGAGGTGGGGAATCAGAGGCTGGGAATCAGAGGCGGGGAATCAGAGGGGGGAATCAGAGGTGGGGAATCAGAGGCAGGGAATCAGAGACACAGAAAGAGAGGCGTGGAATCAGAGGTGCGGAATCAGAGCCGGTGAATCTGAGCCGGGAAATCAGAAGCAGAGCAACAGAGGTGGTGAAACATGGGTGCGGAATCGGACACGGGGAATCAGAGGTGGGAACTCAGAGGCCGGGAATCAGAGGCAGGGAATCAGAGGCAGGTTATCAGAGGCAGGGAATCAGAGGTGGGAAATCAGAGGCAGGGAATCAGAGGCGGCGAATCAGAGGCGGGGAATCAGAGGCGGGGAATCAGAGGCGGAGAATCAGAGGCGGGCAATCAGATGCAGGAAATCAGAGGCAGGGAATCAGAGGCAGGGAATCAGAGGCAGGGAATCTGAGGCAGGGAATCAGAGGTGGGGAATCAGAGGCGTGGAATCAGAGGCAGGGAATCAGATGAAGGGAATCTGATGCAGGGAATCTGAGGCAGGGAATCTGAGGCAGGGAATCTGTGGCAGGGAATCTGATGCGGGTTATCAGAAGGGGGAAATGAGATGTGGGAAACGAGATGCAGAGAAAGAGGCACGGAAATAGAGGCAGGGAAAGACAGGCAGGGAATCAGAGGCGGGGAATCAGAGGTGGGGAATCAGAGGCTGGGAATCAGAGGCGGGGAATCAGAGGGGGGAATCAGAGGTGGGGAATCAGAGGCAGGGAATCAGAGGCAGGGAATCAGAGGCGGGAAATCAGAGGCGGCGAATCTGAGGCGTGGAATCAGAGGTGGGGAAAGAGATGTGGGGAAACGTAGGCCAGGAAAGTTGCGCGGAAAGGGAGGCGGTGAATCAGAGGCGTGGAATCAGAGGCGGGGAATCAGAGGCGGGGAATCAGAGGCGGGGAATCAGAGGCGGGGAATCAGAGGCGTGGAATCAGAGGTGGGGAAAGAGATGTGGGGAATCAGGCGGGTAAACAGAAGCGGGTAAACATAGCTGCATAAATAGAGGCAGCGAAAGAGATGGGCGAAACATAGTGGTTGGAACTTGTGTGTTGAAAATTAGGTACACAGAACAGATCAAACAGAGTTGTTGAAATTGAGGGAGGGAAAGAGAGGCACAGAAAGAGTGGAGGGGAAAGAGTGCAGGCAAAATAGAGGCGTAGAGACAGAGGTGGGGAATCAGAGGTGGGGAATCAGATGAAGGGAATCTGATGCAGGGAATCTGAGGCAGGGAATCTGAGGCAGGGAATCGGAGGCAGGGAATCTGAGGCAGGGAATCAGTAAAAAGTTATCAGAGGCAGGGTATCAGAGGCGGAGAATCAGAGGTGGGGATTCAGAAGTGGGTAATCAGAGGCGTGGAATCAGAGGCTGGGAATCAGAGGTGGGGAATCAGAAGTGGGGAATCAGAGGTGGGGAATCAGAGGCGGGGAATCAGAGGCGTGGAATCAGAGGCGGGCAATCTGAAGTGGGGAATCAGAGGTGGGGAATCAGAGGCGGGGAATCAGAGGCGGTGATTCAGAGGCGGGGAATCAGAGGCGGGGAATCAGAGGCGGGGAATCAGAAGTGGGGAATCAGAGGTGGGGAATCAGAGGCGGGGAATCAGAGGCGGGGAATCAGAGGCGGGCAATCAGATGCACGGAATCAGAGGCAGGGAATCAGACGCAGGGAATCAAATGAAGGGAATCTGATGCAGGGAATCTGAGGCAGGGAATCTGAGGCAGGGAACCTGAGATGGCGAATATGAGGTAGTGAATCAGAGGCGGGGAAACAGTCGGGTAAACAGAGGCGGGGAATCAGAGGCAGGGAATCAGATGAATGGAATCTGATGCAGTGAATCTGAGGCAGGGAATCTGAGGCGGGGAAACAGGCGGGTAAACAGAGGCGGGTAAACATAGGCGGGGAATCAGAGGCGGGGAATCAGAGGCGGGGAATCAGAGGCGGGGAATCAGAGGCGGGGAATCAGATGCGGGGAATCAGATGCGGGGAATCAGAGGTGGGGAATCAGAAGCAGGGTATCAGAGGAGGGGAATCAGAGGCGGGGAATCAGAGGTGGGGAATCAGAGGCGGGGAATCAGAGGCGTGGAATCAGAGGCGGGAATTCAGAGGCGGGGAAAGATATGTGGGTAAACGTAGGCCAGGAAAGTTGAGCGAAAATGGAGGCAGTGAATCAGAGGTGGGGAATCAGAGGCGGGGAATCAGAGGCGGGGAATCAGAGGCGGGGAATCAGAGGCGGGGAATCAGAAGTGGGGAATCAGAGGCGGGGAATCAGAGGCGGGGAATCAGAGGCGGGGAATCAGAGGCGGGGAATCAGAGGCAGGGAATCAGAGGCGGGCAATCAGATGCAGGGAATCAGAGGCAGGGAATCAGAGGCAGGGAATCAGAGGCGGGCAATCAGATGCAGGGAATCTGAGGCAGGGAATCTGATGCAGGGAATCTGAGGCAGGGAATCTGAGGCAGGGAATCTGTGGCAGAAAATCTGATGCGGGTTATCAGAAGGGGGAAATGAGATGTGGGAAACGAGATGCAGTGAAAGAGGCACGGAAATAGAGGCAGGGAAAGAGAGGCAGGGTATCAGAGGCGGGTAATCAGAGGCGTGGAATCAGAGGCGGGGAATCAGAGACACAGAAAGAGAGGCGTGGAATCAGAGGTGCGGAATCAGAGCCGGTGAATCTGAGCCGGGAAATCAGAAGCATAGCAACAGAGGCGGTGAAACATGGGTGCGGAATCGGACGCGGGGAATCAGAGGTGGGGACTCAGAGGCAGGGAATCAGAGGCAGGGAATCAGAGGCAGGTTATCAGAGGCAGGGAATCAGATGCGGGGAATCAGAGGCGGGGAATCAGAGGCGGGGAATCAGAGGCGGGGAATCAGAGGCGGGGAATCAGAGGCGGAGAATCATAGGCGGGCAATCAGATGCAGGAAATCAGAGGCAGGGAATCAGAGGCAGGGAATCAGAGGCAGGGAATCTGAGGCAGGGAGTCAGAGGTGGGGAATCAGAGGCGGGGAATCAGAGGCAGGGAATCAGATGAAGGGAATCTGATGCAGGGAATCTGAGGCAGGGAATCTGAGGCAGGGAATCTGTGGCAGGGAATCTGATGAGGGTTATCAGAAGGGGGAAATGAGATTTGGGAAACGAAATGCAGAGAAAGAGGCACGGAAATAGAGGCAGGGAAAGAGAGGCAGGGAATCAGAGGCGGGGAATCAGAGGTGGGGAATCAGAGGCGGGGAATCAGAGGGGGGAATCAGAGGCAGGGAATCAGAGGCAGGGAATCAGAGGCAGGGAATCAGAGGCGGGAAATCAGAGACGGCGAATCTGAGGCGTGGAATCAGAGGTGGGGAAAGAGATGTGGGGAAACGTAGGCCAGGAAAGTTGCGCGGAAAGGGAGGCGGTGAATCAGAGGCGGCGAATCAGAGGCGGGGAATCAGAGGCAGGGAATCAGAGGGGGGCAATCAGAGGCGGCGAATGAGAGGCGTGGAATGAGAGGTGTGGAAAGAGATGTGGGGAAACAGGCGGGTAAACAGAAGCGGGTAAACATAGGTGCATAAATAGAGGCGGCGAAAGAGATGGGCGAAACATAGTGGTTGGAACTTGTATGTTGAAAATGAGTTACACAGAACAGATCAAACAGAGTTGTTGAAATTGAGGGAGGGAAAGAGAGGCACGGAAAGAGTGGAGGGGAAAGAGTGCAGGCAAAATAGAGGCGTAGAGACAGAGGTGGCGAATCAGTGGCGGGGAATCAGAGGCGGGGAATCAGAGGCAGGGAATCAGATGAAGGGAATCTGATGCAGGGAATCTGAGGCAGGGAATCTGAGGCAGGGAATCCGAGGCAGGGAATCTGATGTGGGGAATCAGAGGCGGGGAATCAGAGGCGGGGAATCAGAGGGGGGATTCAGAGGCGGGGAATCAGAGGCGGGGAATCAGAGGCGGGGAATCAGAGGGGGGAATCTGAGGTGGGGAATCAGATGCAGGGAATCAGAGGCGGGGAATCAGAGGCAGGGAATCAGAGGCAGGGAATCAGATGAAGGGAATCTGATGCAGGGAATCTGAGGCAGGGAATCTGAGGCGGGGAAACAGGCGGGTAAACAGAGGCTGGTAAACATAGGCGGGGAATCAGAGGTGGGGAATCAGAGGCGGGGAATAAGAGGCGGGGAATCAGAGGCGGGGAATAAGAGGCGGGGAATCAGATGCGGGGAATCAGATGCGGGGAATCAGAGGTGGGGAATCAGAAGCGGGGTATCAGAGGAGGGGAATCAGAGGCTGGGAATCAAAGGCGGGGAATCAGAGGCGGGGAATCAGAGGCGTGGAATCAGAGGCGGGAATTCAGAGGCGGGGAAAGATATGTGGGGAAACGTAGGCCAGGAAAGTTGAGCGGAAATGGAGGCAGTGAATCAGAGGTGGGGAATCAGAGGCGGGGAATCAGAGGCGGGGAATCAGAGGCGGGGAATCAGAGGCGGGGAATCAGAAGTGGGGAATCAGAGGTGGGGAATCAGAGGCGGGGAATCAGAGGCGGGGAATCAGAGGCGGGGAATCAGAGGCAGGGAATCAGAGGCAGGGAATCAGAGGCAGGGAATCTGAGGGGGCGAATATGAGGTAGTGAATCAGAGGCGGGGAAACAGGCGGGTAAACAGAGGCTGGGAATCAGAGGCAGGGAATCAGCCGCGGGGAATCAGAGGCAGGGAATCAGATGAAGGGAATCTGATGCAGGGAATCTTAGGCAGGGAATCTGAAGCAGGGAATCTGTGGCAGAAAATCTGATGCGGGTTATCAGAAGGGGGAAATGAGATGTGGGAAACGAGATGCAGAGAAAGAGGCACGGAAATAGAGGCAGGGAAAGAGAGGCAGGGTATCAGAGGCGGGTAATCAGAGGCGTGGAATCAGAGGCGGGGAATCAGAGACACAGAAAGAGAGGCGTGGAATCAGAGGTGCGGAATCAGAGCCGGTGAATCTGAGCCGGGAAATCAGAAGCATAGCAACAGAGGCGGTGAAACATGGGTGCGGAATCGGACGCGGGGAATCAGAGGTGGGGACTCAGAGGCAGGGAATCAGAGGCAGGGAATCAGAGGCAGGTTATCAGAGGCAGGGAATCAGATGCAGGGAATCAGAGGCGTGGAATCAGAGGCGGAGAATGAGAGGTGGGGAATCAGAGGCGGGGAATCAGAGGCGGAGAATCATAGGCGGGCAATCAGATGCAGGAAATCAGAGGCAGGGAATCAGAGGCAGGGAATCAGAGGCAGGGAATCTGAGGCAGGGAGTCAGAGGTGGGGAATCAGAGGCGGGGAATCAGAGGCAGGGAATCAGATGAAGGGAATCTGATGCAGGGAATCTGAGGCAGGGAATCTGAGGCAGGGAATCTGTGGCAGGGAATCTGATGAGGGTTATCAGAAGGGGGAAATGAGATTTGGGAAACGAAATGCAGAGAAAGAGGCACGGAAATAGAGGCAGGGAAAGAGAGGCAGGGAATCAGAGGCGGGGAATCAGAGGTGGGGAATCAGAGGCGGGGAATCAGAGGGGGGAATCAGAGGCAGGGAATCAGAGGCGGGGAATCAGAGGCAGGGAATCAGAGGCGGGAAATCAGAGACGGCGAATCTGAGGCGTGGAATCAGAGGTGGGGAAAGAGATGTGGGGAAACGTAGGCCAGGAAAGTTGCGCGGAAAGGGAGGCGGTGAATCAGAGGCGGCGAATCAGAGGCGGGGAATCAGAGGCAGGGAATCAGAGGGGGGCAATCAGAGGCGGCGAATGAGAGGCGTGGAATCAGAGGTGTGGAAAGAGATGTGGGGAAACAGGCGGGTAAACAGAAGCGGGTAAACATAGGTGCATAAATAGAGGCGGCGAAAGAGATGGGCGAAACATAGTGGTTGGAACTTGTATGTTGAAAATGAGTTACACAGAACAGATCAAACAGAGTTGTTGAAATTGAGGGAGGGAAAGAGAGGCACGGAAAGAGTGGAGGGGAAAGAGTGCAGGCAAAATAGAGGCGTAGAGACAGAGGTGGCGAATCAGTGGCGGGGAATCAGAGGCGGGGAATCAGAGGCAGGGAATCAGATGAAGGGAATCTGATGCAGGGAATCTGAGGCAGGGAATCTGAGGCAGGGAATCCGAGGCGGGGAATCAGAGGCGGGGAATCAGAGGGGGGATTCAGAGGCGGGGAATCAGAGGCGGGGAATCAGAGGCGGGGAATCAGAGGGGGGAATCTGAGGTGGGGAATCAGAGGCAGGGAATCAGAGGCGGGGAATCAGAGGCAGGGAATCAGAGGCAGGGAATCAGATGAAGGGAATCTGATGCAGGGAATCTGAGGCAGGGAATCTGAGGCGGGGAAACAGGCGGGTAAACAGAGGCTGGTAAACATAGGCGGGGAATCAGAGGCGGGGAATCAGAGGCGGGGAATAAGAGGCGGGGAATCAGAGGCGGGGAATAAGAGGCGGGGAATCAGATGCGGGGAATCAGATGTGGGGAATCAGAGGTGGGGAATCAGAAGCGGGGTATCAGAGGAGGGGAATCAGAGGCTGGGAATCAAAGGCGGGGAATCAGAGGCGGGGAATCAGAGGCGTGGAATCAGAGGCGGGAATTCAGAGGCGGGGAAAGATATGTGGGGAAACGTAGGCCAGGAAAGTTGAGCGGAAATGGAGGCAGTGAATCAGAGGTGGGGAATCAGAGGCGGGGAATCAGAGGCGGGGAATCAGAGGCGGGGAATCAGAGGCGGGGAATCAGAAGTGGGGAATCAGAGGTGGGGAATCAGAGGCGGGGAATCAGAGGCGGGGAATCAGAGGCGGGGAATCAGAGGCAGGGAATCAGAGGCAGGGAATCAGAGGCAGGGAATCTGAGGGGGCGAATATGAGGTAGTGAATCAGAGGCGGGGAAACAGGCGGGTAAACAGAGGCTGGGAATCAGAGGCAGGGAATCAGCCGCGGGGAATCAGAGGCAGGGAATCAGATGAAGGGAATCTGATGCAGGGAATCTTAGGCAGGGAATCTGAAGCAGGGAATCTGTGGCAGAAAATCTGATGCGGGTTATCAGAAGGGGGAAATGAGATGTGGGAAACGAGATGCAGAGAAAGAGGCACGGAAATAGAGGCAGGGAAAGAGAGGCAGGGTATCAGAGGCGGGTAATCAGAGGCGTGGAATCAGAGGCGGGGAATCAGAGACACAGAAAGAGAGGCGTGGAATCAGAGGTGCGGAATCAGAGCCGGTGAATCTGAGCCGGGAAATCAGAAGCATAGCAACAGAGGCGGTGAAACATGGGTGCGGAATCGGACGCGGGGAATCAGAGGTGGGGACTCAGAGGCAGGGAATCAGAGGCAGGGAATCAGAGGCAGGTTATCAGAGGCAGGGAATCAGATGCAGGGAATCAGAGGCGTGGAATCAGAGGCGGAGAATGAGAGGTGGGGAATCAGAGGCGGGGAATCAGAGGCGGAGAATCATAGGCGGGCAATCAGATGCAGGAAATCAGAGGCAGGGAATCAGAGGCAGTGAATCAGAGGCAGGGAATCTGAGGCATCGAGTCAGAGGTGGGGAATCAGAGGCGGGGAATCAGAGGCAGGGAATCAGATGAAGGGACTCTGATGCAGGGAATCTGAGGCAGGGAATCTGAGGCAGGGAATCTGTGGCAGGGAATCTGATGAGGGTTATCAGAAGGGGGAAATGAGATTTGGGAAACGAGATGCAGAGAAAGAGGCACGGAAATAGAGGCAGGGAATCAGAGGCGGGAAATCAGAGACGGCGAATCTGAGGCGTGGAATCAGAGGTGGGGAAAGAGATGTGGGGAAACGTAGGCCAGGAAAGATGCACGGAAAGGGAGGCTGTGAATCAGAGGCGGGGAATCAGAGGCGGGGAATCAGAGGCAGGGAATCAGAGGGGGGCAATCAGAGGCGGCAAATCAGAGGCGTGGAATCAGAGGTGGGGAAAGAGATGTGGGGAAACAGGCGGGTAAACAGAAGCGGGTAAACATAGGTGCATAAATAGAGGCGGCGAAAGAGATGGGCGAAACATAGTGGTTGGAACTTGTATGTTGAAAATGAGTTACACAGAACAGATCAAACAGAGTTGTTGAAATTAAGGGAGGGAAAGAGAGGCACGGAAAGAGTGGAGGGGAAAGAGTGCAGGCAAAAGAGAGGCGTAGAGACAGTGGTGGGGAATCAGAGGCGGGGAATCAGAGGCGGGGAATCAGAGGCAGGGAATCAGAGGCGGGGAAAGATATGTGGGGAAACGTAGGCCAGGAAAGTTGAGCGGAAAGGGAGGCAGTGAATCAGAGGTGGGGAATCAGAGGCGGGGAATCTGAGGCGGGGAATCAGATGCAGGGAATCAGAGGCAGGGAATCAGAGGCAGGGAATCAGAGGCAGGGAATCAGAGGCAGGGAATCTGAGGCAGGGAATCTGAGGTGGGGAATCAGAGGCGGGGAAACAGGTGGGTAAACAGAGGCGGGTAAACATAGGCGGGGAATCAGAGGTGCGGAATCAGAGGTGGGGAATCAGAGGCAGGGAATCAGAGGCGGGGAATCAGAGGCGGGGAATCAGATGCGGGGAATCAGAGGTGGGGAATCAGAGGCGGGGTATCAGAGGAGGGGAATCAGAGGCGGGGAATCAGAGGCGGTGAATCAGAGGCGGGGAATCAGAGGCGTGCAATCAGAGGCGGGGAATCAGAGGTGGGGAATCAGAAGTGGGGAATCAGAGGTGGGGAATCAGAGCCGGGGAATCTGAATCAGCGAATCAGAGGCGGGGCAATCAGAGGTGGGGAATCAGAGGCGGGGAATCAGAGGCGGGGAATCAGAGGAGGTGAATCAGAGGCGGGGAATCAGACGCGGGGAATCAGAGGCGGGGAATCAGAAGTGGGGAATCAGAGGTGGGGAATCTGAGGCGGGGAATCAGAGGCAGGTAATCAGAGGCGGGCAATCAGATGCAGGGAATCAGAGGCAGGGAATCTGAGGCAGGGAATCTGAGGTGGGCAATCAGAGGCGGGAAAACAGGCGGGTAAACAGAGGCGGGTAAACATAGGCGGGGAATCAGAGGCGGGGAATCAGAGGCGGGGAATCAGAGGCGGGGAATCAGAGTCGCGGAATCAGAGGCGGGGAATCTGAGGCGGGGAATATGATGCAGGGAATCAGAGGCGGGGAATCAGAGGCGGGGTATCAGAGGCGGGGAATCAGAGGCGCGGAATCAGAGGCGGGGAATCAGAGGCATGGAATCAGAGACGGGGAATCAGAGGCGGGGAATCAGAAGTGGGGAATCAGAGGTGGGAAATCAGAGGCTGGGAATCAGAGGCGGGGTATCAGAGGCGGGGAATCAGAGGCAGGGTATCAGAGGCGGGCAATCAGATGCAGGGAATCAGAGGCAGGGAATCAGAGGCAGGGAATCAGAGGCAGGGAACCTGAGATGGCGAATATGAGGTGGTGAATCAGAGGCGGGGAAACAGTCGGGTAAACAGAGGCGGGGAATCAGAGGCAGGGAATCAGCCGCGGGGAATCAGAGGCAGGGAATCAGATGAAGGGAATCTGATGCAGGGAATCTGAGGCAGGGTATCTGAGGCAGGGAATCTGTGGCAGGGAATCTGATGCGGGTTATCAGAAGGGGGAAATGAGATGTGGGAAACGAGATGCAGAGAAAGAGGCACGGAAATAGAGGCAGGGAAAGAGAGGCAGGGTATCAGAGGTGGGGAATCAGAGGCTGGGAATCAGAGGCGGGGAATCAGAGGGGGGAATCAGAGGTGGGGAATCAGAGGCAGGGAATCAGAGACACAGAAAGAGAGGCGTGGAATCAGAGGTGCGGAATCAGAGCCGGTGAATCTGAGCCGGGAAATCAGAAGCAGAGCAACAGAGGTGGTGAAACATGGGTGCGGAATCGGACACGGGGAATCAGAGGTGGGGACTCAGAGGCCGGGAATCAGAGGCAGGGAATCAGAGGCAGGTTATCAGAGGCAGGGAATCAGAGGTGGGAAATCAGAAGTGGGGAATCAGAGGCGGGGAATCAGAGGCGGGGAATCAGAGGCGGTGAATCAGATGCGGGGAATCAGAGGCGGGGAATCAGAGGCGGGGAATCAGAAGTGGGGAATCAGAGGTGGGGAATCAGAGGCGGGGAATCAGAGGCGGGCAATCAGATGCAGGGAATCAGAGGCAGGGAATCAGAGGCAGGGAACCAGACGCAGGGAATCAAATGAAGGGAATCTGATGCAGGGAATCTGAGGCAGGGAATCTGAGGCAGGGAATCTGTGGCAGGGAATCTGATGCGGGTTATCAGAAGGGGGAAATGAGATGTGGGAAACGAGATGCAGAGAAAGAGGCACGGAAATAGAGGCAGGGAAAGAGAGGCAGGGTATCAGAGGCGGGTAATCAGAGGCGTGGAATCAGAGGCGGGGAATCAGAGGCGGGAAATCAGAGAGGGGAATCAGAGGTGGGGAATCAGAGGCGGGGAATCAGAGGCAGGGAATCAGAGGCAGGAAATCAGAGGCGGCAAATCTGAGGCGTGGAATCAGAGGTGGGGAAAGAGATGTGGGGAAACGTAGGCCAGGAAAGTTGCTCGGAAAGGGAGGCGGTGAATCAGAGGCGGGGAATCAGAGGCGGGGAATCAGAGGCGGGGAATCAGAGGCATGGAATCAGAGGTGGGGAAAGAGATGTGGGGAAACAGGCGGGTAAACAGAAGCGGGTAAACATAGCTGCATCAATAGATGCAGCGAAAGAGATGGGCGAAACATAGTGGTTGGAACTTTTGTGTTGAAAATTAGTTACACAGTACAGATCAAACAGAGTTGTTGAAATTGAGGGAGGGAAAGAGAGGCACTGAAAGAGTGGAGGGGAAAGAGTGCAGGCAAAATAGAGGCGTAGAGACAGAGGTGGGGAATCAGATGCGGGGAATCAGAGGCGGGGAATCAGAGGCAGGGAATCAGATGAAGGGAATCTAATGCAGGGAAACTGAGGCAGGGAATCTGAGGCAGGGAATCGGAGGCAGGGAATCTGAGGATGGGAATCAGTAAAAAGTTATCAGAGGCAGGGTATCAGAGGCGGAGAATCAGAGGTGGGGAATCAGAGGTGGGGAATCAGAGGCAGGGAATCAGAGGCGGGGAATCAGAGGCGGGGAAAGATATGTGGGGAAAAGTAGGACAAGAAAGTTGAGCGGAAAGGGAGGCATTGAATCAGAGGTGGGGAATCAGAGGCGGGGAATCAGATGTTGGGAATCAGAGGCGGGGAATCAGAGGCGGAGAATCAGAGGCGGGCAATCAGATGCAGGGAATCAGAGGCAGGGAATCAGAGGCAGGGAATCAGAGGCAGGGAATCTGAGGCAGGGAATCTGAAGTGGGGAATCAGAGGCGGGGAAACAGGTGGGTAAACAGAGGCGGGTAAACATAGGCGGGGAATCAGAGGTGCGGAATCAGAGGTGGGGAATCAGAGGCAGGGAATCAGAGGCGGGGAATCAGAGGCGGGGAATCAGATGCGGGGAATCAGAGGTGGGGAATCAGAGGCGGGGTATCAGAGGAGGGGAATCAGAGGCGGGGAATCAGAGGCGGGGAATCAGAGGCGGGGAATCAGAGGCGTGCAATCAGAGGCGGGGAATCAGAGGTGGGGAATCAGAAGTGGGGAATCAGAGGTGGGGAATCAGAGCCGGGGAATCTGAATCAGCGAATCAGAGGCGGGGCAATCAGAGGTGGGGAATCAGAGGCGGGGAATCAGAGGCGGGGAATCAGAGGAGGTGAATCAGAGGCGGGGAATCAGACGCGGGGAATCAGAGGCGGGGAATCAGAAGTGGGGAATCAGAGGTGGGGAATCTGAGGCGGGGAATCAGAGGCAGGTAATCAGAGGCGGGCAATCAGATGCAGGGAATCAGAGGCAGGGAATCTGAGGCAGGGAATCTGAGGTGGGCAATCAGAGGCGGGAAAACAGGCGGGTAAACAGAGGCGGGTAAACATAGGCGGGGAATCAGAGGCGGGGAATCAGAGGCGGGGAATCAGAGGCGGGGAATCAGAGTCGGGGAATCAGAGGCGGGGAATCTGAGGCGGGGAATATGATGCAGGGAATCAGAGGCGGGGAATCAGAGGCGGGGTATCAGAGGCGGGGAATCAGAGGCGCGGAATCAGAGGCGGGGAATCAGAGGCATGGAATCAGAGACGGGGAATCAGAGGCGGAGAATCAGAAGTGGGGAATCAGAGGTGGGAAATCAGAGGCTGGGAATCAGAGGCGGGGTATCAGAGGCGGGGAATCAGAGGCAGGGTATCAGAGGCGGGCAATCAGATGCAGGGAATCAGAGGCAGGGAATCAGAGGCAGGGAATCAGAGGCAGGGAACCTGAGATGGCGAATATGAGGTGGTGAATCAGAGGCGGGGAAACAGTCGGGTAAACAGAGGCGGGGAATCAGAGGCAGGGAATCAGCCGCGGGGAATCAGAGGCAGGGAATCAGATGAAGGGAATCTGATGCAGGGAATCTGAGGCAGGGTATCTGAGGCAGGGAATCTGTGGCAGGGAATCTGATGCGGGTTATCAGAAGGGGGAAATGAGATGTGGGAAACGAGATGCAGAGAAAGAGGCACGGAAATAGAGGCAGGGAAAGAGAGGCAGGGTATCAGAGGTGGGGAATCAGAGGCTGGGAATCAGAGGCGGGGAATCAGAGGGGGGAATCAGAGGTGGGGAATCAGAGGCAGGGAATCAGAGACACAGAAAGAGAGGCGTGGAATCAGAGGTGCGGAATCAGAGCCGGTGAATCTGAGCCGGGAAATCAGAAGCAGAGCAACAGAGGTGGTGAAACATGGGTGCGGAATCGGACACGGGGAATCAGAGGTGGGGACTCAGAGGCCGGGAATCAGAGGCAGGGAATCAGAGGCAGGTTATCAGAGGCAGGGAATCAGAGGTGGGAAATCAAAGGCGGGGAATCAGAGGCGCGGAATCAGAGGCGGGGAATCAGAGGCATGGAATCAGAGACGGGGAATCAGAGGCGGGGAATCAGAAGTGGGGAATCAGAGGTGGGAAATCAGAGGCTGGGAATCAGAGGCGGGGTATCAGAGGCGGGGAATCAGAGGCAGGGTATCAGAGGCGGGCAATCAGATGCAGGGAATCAGAGGCAGGGAATCAGAGGCAGGGAATCAGAGGCAGGGAACCTGAGATGGCGAATATGAGGTGGTGAATCAGAGGCGGGGAAACAGTCGGGTAAACAGAGGCGGGGAATCAGAGGCAGGGAATCAGCCGCGGGGAATCAGAGGCAGGGAATCAGATGAAGGGAATCTGATGCAGGGAATCTGAGGCAGGGTATCTGAGGCAGGGAATCTGTGGCAGGGAATCTGATGCGGGTTATCAGAAGGGGGAAATGAGATGTGGGAAACGAGATGCAGAGAAAGAGGCACGGAAATAGAGGCAGGGAAAGAGAGGCAGGGTATCAGAGGTGGGGAATCAGAGGCTGGGAATCAGAGGCGGGGAATCAGAGGGGGGAATCAGAGGTGGGGAATCAGAGGCAGGGAATCAGAGACACAGAAAGAGAGGCGTGGAATCAGAGGTGCGGAATCAGAGCCGGTGAATCTGAGCCGGGAAATCAGAAGCAGAGCAACAGAGGTGGTGAAACATGGGTGCGGAATCGGACACGGGGAATCAGAGGTGGGGACTCAGAGGCCGGGAATCAGAGGCAGGGAATCAGAGGCAGGTTATCAGAGGCAGGGAATCAGAGGTGGGAAATCAAAGGCGGGGAATCAGAGGCGGCGAATCAGAGGCGGGGAATCAAAGGCGGGTAATCAGAGGCGTGGAATCAGAGGCGGGGAATCAGAGGCGGGAAATCAGAGAGGGGAATCAGAGGTGGGGAATCAGAGGCGGGGAATCAGAGGCAGGGAATCAGAGGCAGGAAATCAGAGGCGGCAAATCTGAGGCGTGGAATCAGAGGTGGGGAAAGAGATGTGGGGAAACGTAGGCCAGGAAAGTTGCTCGGAAAGGGAGGCGGTGAATCAGAGGCGGGGAATCAGAGGCGGGGAATCAGAGGCGGGTAATCAGAGGCGTGGAATCAGAGGTGGGGAAAGAGATGTGGGGAAACAGGCGGGTAAACAGAAGCGGGTAAACATAGCTGCATCAATAGATGCAGCGAAAGAGATGGGCGAAACATAGTGGTTGGAACTTTTGTGTTGAAAATTAGTTACACAGTACAGATCAAACAGAGTTGTTGAAATTGAGGGAGGGAAAGAGAGGCACTGAAAGAGTGGAGGGGAAAGAGTGCAGGCAAAATAGAGGCGTAGAGACAGAGGTGGGGAATCAGATGCGGGGAATCAGAGGCGGGGAATCAGAGGCAGGGAATCAGATGAAGGGAATCTAATGCAGGGAAACTGAGGCAGGGAATCTGAGGCAGGGAATCGGAGGCAGGGAATCTGAGGATGGGAATCAGTAAAAAGTTATCAGAGGCAGGGTATCAGAGGCGGAGAATCAGAGGTGGGGAATCAGAGGTGGGGAATCAGAGGCAGGGAATCAGAGGCGGGGAATCAGAGGCGGGGAAAGATATGTGGGGAAAAGTAGGACAAGAAAGTTGAGCGGAAAGGGAGGCATTGAATCAGAGGTGGGGAATCAGAGGCGGGGAATCAGATGTTGGGAATCAGAGGCGGGGAATCAGAGGCGGAGAATCAGAGGCGGGCAATCAGATGCAGGGAATCAGAGGCAGGGAATCAGAGGCAGGGAATCAGAGGCAGGGAATCTGAGGCAGGGAATCTGAGGTGGGGAATCAGAGGCGGGGAAACAGGTGGGTAAACAGAGGCGGGTAAACATAGGCGGGGAATCAGAGGTGCGGAATCAGAGGTGGGGAATCAGAGGCAGGGAATCAGAGGCGGGGAATCAGAGGCGGGGAATCAGATGCGGGGAATCAGAGGTGGGGAATCAGAGGCGGGGTATCAGAGGAGGGGAATCAGAGGCGGGGAATCAGAGGCGGGGAATCAGAGGCGGGGAATCAGAGGCGTGCAATCAGAGGCGGGGAATCAGAGGTGGGGAATCAGAAGTGGGGAATCAGAGGTGGGGAATCAGAGCCGGGGAATCTGAATCAGCGAATCAGAGGCGGGGCAATCAGAGGTGGGGAATCAGAGGCGGGGAATCAGAGGCGGGGAATCAGAGGAGGTGAATCAGAGGCGGGGAATCAGACGCGGGGAATCAGAGGCGGGGAATCAGAAGTGGGGAATCAGAGGTGGGGAATCTGAGGCGGGGAATCAGAGGCAGGTAATCAGAGGCGGGCAATCAGATGCAGGGAATCAGAGGCAGGGAATCTGAGGCAGGGAATCTGAGGTGGGCAATCAGAGGCGGGAAAACAGGCGGGTAAACAGAGGCGGGTAAACATAGGCGGGGAATCAGAGGCGGGGAATCAGAGGCGGGGAATCAGAGGCGGGGAATCAGAGTCGGGGAATCAGAGGCGGGGAATCTGAGGCGGGGAATATGATGCAGGGAATCAGAGGCGGGGAATCAGAGGCGGGGTATCAGAGGCGGGGAATCAGAGGCGCGGAATCAGAGGCGGGGAATCAGAGGCATGGAATCAGAGACGGGGAATCAGAGGCGGGGAATCAGAAGTGGGGAATCAGAGGTGGGAAATCAGAGGCTGGGAATCAGAGGCGGGGTATCAGAGGCGGGGAATCAGAGGCAGGGTATCAGAGGCGGGCAATCAGATGCAGGGAATCAGAGGCAGGGAATCAGAGGCAGGGAATCAGAGGCAGGGAACCTGAGATGGCGAATATGAGGTGGTGAATCAGAGGCGGGGAAACAGTCGGGTAAACAGAGGCGGGGAATCAGAGGCAGGGAATCAGCCGCGGGGAATCAGAGGCAGGGAATCAGATGAAGGGAATCTGATGCAGGGAATCTGAGGCAGGGTATCTGAGGCAGGGAATCTGTGGCAGGGAATCTGATGCGGGTTATCAGAAGGGGGAAATGAGATGTGGGAAACGAGATGCAGAGAAAGAGGCACGGAAATAGAGGCAGGGAAAGAGAGGCAGGGTATCAGAGGTGGGGAATCAGAGGCTGGGAATCAGAGGCGGGGAATCAGAGGGGGGAATCAGAGGTGGGGAATCAGAGGCAGGGAATCAGAGACACAGAAAGAGAGGCGTGGAATCAGAGGTGCGGAATCAGAGCCGGTGAATCTGAGCCGGGAAATCAGAAGCAGAGCAACAGAGGTGGTGAAACATGGGTGCGGAATCGGACACGGGGAATCAGAGGTGGGGACTCAGAGGCCGGGAATCAGAGGCAGGGAATCAGAGGCAGGTTATCAGAGGCAGGGAATCAGAGGTGGGAAATCAAAGGCGGGGAATCAGAGGCGGCGAATCAGAGGCGGGGAATCAAAGGCGGGGAATCAGAGGCGGAGAATCAGAGGCGGGCAATCAGATGCAGGAAATCAGAGGCAGGGAATCAGAGGCAGAGAATCAGAGGCAGGGAATCTGAGGCAGGGAATCAGAGGTGGGGAATCAGAGGCGGGGAATCAGAGGCAGGGAATCAGATGAAGGGAATCTGATGCAGGGAATCTGAGGCAGGGAATCTGAGGCAGGGAATCTGTGGCAGGGAATCTGAGGTGGGCAATCAGAGGCGGGAAAACAGGCGGGTAAACAGAGGCGGGTAAACATAGGCGGGGAAGCAGAGGCGGGGAATCAGAGGCGGGGAATCAGAGTCGGGGAATCAGAGGCGGGGAATCTGAGGCGGGGAATCAGATGCAGGGAATCAGAGGCGGGGAATCAGAAGCGGGGTATCAGAGGCGGGGAATCAGAGGCGCGGAATCAGAGGCGTGGAATCAGAGGCGTGGAATCACAGACGGGGAATCAGAGGCGGGGAATCAGAAGTGGGGAATCAGAGGTGGGAAATCAGAGGCGGGGAATCAGAGGCGGGGAATCAGAGGCGGGGAATCAGAGGCAGGGTATCAGAGGCGGGCAATCAGATGCAGGGAATCTGATGCAGGGAATCTGAGGCAGGGAATCTGAGGCAGGGAATCTGTGGCAGGGAATCTGATGCGGGTTATCAGAAGGGGGAAATGAGATGTGGGAAACGAGATGCAGAGAAAGAGGCACGGAAATAGAGGCAGGGAAAGAGAGGCAGGGTATCAGAGGCGGGTAATCAGAGGCGTGGAATCAGAGGGGGGAATCAGAGGCGGGAAATCAGAGAGGGGAATCAGAGGTGGGGAATCAGAGGCGGGGAATCAGAGGCGTGGAATCAGAGGCGTGGAATCAGAGGTGGGGAAAGAGATGTGGGGAAACGTAGGCCAGGAAAGTTGCTCGGAAAGGGAGGCGGTGAATCAGAGGTGGGGAATCAGAGGCGGGGAATCAGAGGCGGGGAATCAGAGGCGTGGAATCAGAGGTGGGGAAAGAGATGTGGGGAAACAGGCGTGTAAACAGAAGCGGGTAAACATAGCTGCATCAATAGATGCAGCGAAAGAGATGGGCGAAACATAGTGGTTGGAACTTTTGTGTTGAAAATTAGTTACACAGAACAGATCAAACAGAGTTGTTGAAATTGAGGGAGGGAAAGAGAGGCACTGAAAGAGTGGAGGGGAAAGAGTGCAGGCAAAATAGAGGCGTAGAGACAGAGGTGGGGAATCAGATGCGGGGAATCAGAGGCGGGGAATCAGAGGCAGGGAATCAGATGAAGGGAATCTAATGCAGGGAAACTGAGGCAGGGAATCGGAGGCAGGGAATCGGAGGCAGGGAATCTGAGGCAGGGAATCAGTAAAAAGTTATCAGAGGCAGGGTATCAGAGGCGGAGAATCAGAGGTGGGGAATCAGAAGTGGGGAATCAGAGGTGGGGAATCAGAGGCGTGGAATCAGAGGCGGGGAATCAGAGGTGGGGAATCAGAAGTGGGGAATCAGAGGTGGGGAATCAGAGGCGGGGAATCAGAGGCGTGGAATCAGAGGCGGGCAATCAGAAGTGGGGAATCAGAGGCGGGGAATCAGAGGCGGGGAATCAGAGGTGGTGAATCAGATGCGGGGAATCAGAGGCGGGGAATCAGAGGCGGGGAATCAGAAGTGGGGAATCAGAGGTGGGGAATCAGAGGCGGGGAATCAGAGGCGGGCAATCAGATGCAGGGAATCAGAGGCAGGGAATCAGAGGCAGGGAACCAGACGCAGGGAATCAAATGAAGGGAATCTGATGCAGGGAATCTGAGGCAGGGAATCTGAGGCAGGGAATCTGTGGTGGGGAATCAGAGGCGGGAATACAGGCGGTTAAACAGAGGCGGGTAAACATAGGCGGGGATTCAGAGGCGTGGAATCAGAGGCGGGAAATCAGAGGCGGGGAAAGATATGTGGGGAAAAGTAGGCCAGGAAAGTTGAGCGGAAAGGGAGGCACTGAATCAGAGGTGGGGAATCAGAGGCGGGGAATCAGAGGCGGGGAATCAGAGGTGGGGAATCAGAGGCAGGGAATCAGAAGCGGGGTATCAGAGGTTGGGAATCAGAGGCGGGGAATCAGAGGCGGAGAATCAGAGGCGGGCAATCAGATGCAGGGAATCAGAGGCAGGGAATCAGAGGCAGGGAATCAGAGGCAGGGAATCTGAGGCAGGGAATCTGAGGTGGGGAATCAGAGGCGGGGAAACAGGTGGGTAAACAGAGGCGGGTAAACATAGGCGGGGAATCAGAGGCGCGGAATCAGAGGTGGGGAATCAGAGGCAGGGAATCAGAGGCGGGGAATCAGAGGCGGGGAATCAGATGCGGGGAATCAGAGGTGGGGAATCAGAGGCGGGGTATCAGAGGAGGGGAATCAGAGGCGGTGAATCAGAGGCGGGGAATCAGAGGCGGGGAATCAGAGGCGTGCAATCAGAGGCGGGGAATCAGAGGTGGGGAATCAGAAGTGGGGAATCAGAGGTGGGGAATCAGAGCCGGGGAATCTGAATCAGCGAATCAGAGGCGGGGAAATCAGAGGTGGGGAATCAGAGGCGGGGAATCAGAGGCGGGGAATCAGAGGAGGTGAATCAGAGGAGGGGAATCAGACGCGGGGAATCAGAGGCGGGGAATCAGAAGTGGGGAATCAGAGGTGGGGAATCAGAGGCGGGGAATCAGAGGCAGGTAATCAGAGGCGGGGAATCAGAGGTGTGCAATCAGAGGCGGGGAATCAGAGGTGGGGAATCAGAAGTGGGGTATCAGAGGTGGGGAATCAGAGCCGGGGAATCTGAATCAGCGAATCAGAGGCGGGGAAATCAGAGGTGGGGAATCAGAGGCGGGGAATCAGAGGCGGGGAATCAGAGGAGGTGAATCAGAGGCGGGGAATCAGACGTGGGGAATCAGAGGCGGGGAATCAGGAGTGGGGAATCAGAGGTGGGGAATCAGAGGCGGGGAATCAGAGGCGGGGAATCAGAGGCGCGGAATCAGAGGCGGGGAATCAGAGGCGGGGAATCAGAGGCATGGAATCAGAGATGGGGAATCAGAGGCGGGGAATCAGAAGTGGGGAATCAGAGGTGGGAAATCAGAGGCTGGGAATCAGAGGCGGTGTATCAGAGGCGGGGAATCAGAGGCAGGGTATCAGAGGCGGGCAATCAGATGCAGGGAATCAGAGGCAGGGAATCAGAGGCAGGGAATCAGAGGCAGGGAACCTGAGATGGCGAATATGAGGTGGTGAATCAGAGGCGGGGAAACAGTCGGGTAAACAGAGGCGGGGAATCAGAGGCAGGGAATCAGCCGCGGGGAATCAGAGGCAGGGAATCAGATGAAGGGAATCTGATGCAGGGAATCTGAGGCAGGGTATCTGAGGCAGGGAATCTGTGGCAGGGAATCTGATGCGGGTTATCAGAAGGGGGAAATGAGATGTGGGAAACGAGATGCAGAGAAAGAGGCACGGAAATAGAGGCAGGGAAAGAGAGGCAGGGTATCAGAGGTGGGGAATCAGAGGCTGGGAATCAGAGGCGGGGAATCAGAGGGGGGAATCAGAGGTGGGGAATCAGAGGCAGGGAATCAGAGACACAGAAAGAGAGGCGTGGAATCAGAGGTGCGGAATCAGAGCCGGTGAATCTGAGCCGGGAAATCAGAAGCAGAGCAACAGAGGTGGTGAAACATGGGTGCGGAATCGGACACGGGGAATCAGAGGTGGGAACTCAGAGGCCGGGAATCAGAGGCAGGGAATCAGAGGCAGGTTATCAGAGGCAGGGAATCAGAGGTGGGAAATCAGAGGCAGGGAATCAGAGGCGGCGAATCAGAGGCGGGGAATCAGAGGCGGGGAATCAGAGGCGGAGAATCAGAGGCGGGCAATCAGATGCAGGAAATCAGAGGCAGGGAATCAGAGGCAGGGAATCAGAGGCAGGGAATCTGAGGCAGGGAATCAGAGGTGGGGAATCAGAGGCGTGGAATCAGAGGCAGGGAATCAGATGAAGGGAATCTGATGCAGGGAATCTGAGGCAGGGAATCTGAGGCAGGGAATCTGTGGCAGGGAATCTGATGCGGGTTATCAGAAGGGGGAAATGAGATGTGGGAAACGAGATGCAGAGAAAGAGGCACGGAAATAGAGGCAGGGAAAGACAGGCAGGGAATCAGAGGCGGGGAATCAGAGGTGGGGAATCAGAGGCTGGGAATCAGAGGCGGGGAATCAGAGGGGGGAATCAGAGGTGGGGAATCAGAGGCAGGGAATCAGAGGCAGGGAATCAGAGGCGGGAAATCAGAGGCGGCGAATCTGAGGCGTGGAATCAGAGGTGGGGAAAGAGATGTGGGGAAACGTAGGCCAGGAAAGTTGCGCGGAAAGGGAGGCGGTGAATCAGAGGCGTGGAATCAGAGGCGGGGAATCAGAGGCGGGGAATCAGAGGCGGGGAATCAGAGGCGGGGAATCAGAGGCGTGGAATCAGAGGTGGGGAAAGAGATGTGGGGAATCAGGCGGGTAAACAGAAGCGGGTAAACATAGCTGCATAAATAGAGGCAGCGAAAGAGATGGGCGAAACATAGTGGTTGGAACTTGTGTGTTGAAAATTAGGTACACAGAACAGATCAAACAGAGTTGTTGAAATTGAGGGAGGGAAAGAGAGGCACAGAAAGAGTGGAGGGGAAAGAGTGCAGGCAAAATAGAGGCGTAGAGACAGAGGTGGGGAATCAGAGGTGGGGAATCAGATGAAGGGAATCTGATGCAGGGAATCTGAGGCAGGGAATCTGAGGCAGGGAATCGGAGGCAGGGAATCTGAGGCAGGGAATCAGTAAAAAGTTATCAGAGGCAGGGTATCAGAGGCGGAGAATCAGAGGTGGGGATTCAGAAGTGGGTAATCAGAGGCGTGGAATCAGAGGCTGGGAATCAGAGGTGGGGAATCAGAAGTGGGGAATCAGAGGTGGGGAATCAGAGGCGGGGAATCAGAGGCGTGGAATCAGAGGCGGGCAATCTGAAGTGGGGAATCAGAGGTGGGGAATCAGAGGCGGGGAATCAGAGGCGGTGATTCAGAGGCGGGGAATCAGAGGCGGGGAATCAGAGGCGGGGAATCAGAAGTGGGGAATCAGAGGTGGGGAATCAGAGGCGGGGAATCAGAGGCGGGGAATCAGAGGCGGGCAATCAGATGCACGGAATCAGAGGCAGGGAATCAGACGCAGGGAATCAAATGAAGGGAATCTGATGCAGGGAATCTGAGGCAGGGAATCTGAGGCAGGGAACCTGAGATGGCGAATATGAGGTAGTGAATCAGAGGCGGGGAAACAGTCGGGTAAACAGAGGCGGGGAATCAGAGGCAGGGAATCAGATGAATGGAATCTGATGCAGTGAATCTGAGGCAGGGAATCTGAGGCGGGGAAACAGGCGGGTAAACAGAGGCGGGTAAACATAGGCGGGGAATCAGAGGCGGGGAATCAGAGGCGGGGAATCAGAGGCGGGGAATCAGAGGCGGGGAATCAGATGCGGGGAATCAGATGCGGGGAATCAGAGGTGGGGAATCAGAAGCAGGGTATCAGAGGAGGGGAATCAGAGGCGGGGAATCAGAGGTGGGGAATCAGAGGCGGGGAATCAGAGGCGTGGAATCAGAGGCGGGAATTCAGAGGCGGGGAAAGATATGTGGGTAAACGTAGGCCAGGAAAGTTGAGCGAAAATGGAGGCAGTGAATCAGAGGTGGGGAATCAGAGGCGGGGAATCAGAGGCGGGGAATCAGAGGCGGGGAATCAGAGGCGGGGAATCAGAAGTGGGGAATCAGAGGCGGGGAATCAGAGGCGGGGAATCAGAGGCGGGGAATCAGAGGCGGGGAATCAGAGGCAGGGAATCAGAGGCGGGCAATCAGATGCAGGGAATCAGAGGCAGGGAATCAGAGGCAGGGAATCAGAGGCGGGCAATCAGATGCAGGGAATCTGAGGCAGGGAATCTGATGCAGGGAATCTGAGGCAGGGAATCTGAGGCAGGGAATCTGTGGCAGAAAATCTGATGCGGGTTATCAGAAGGGGGAAATGAGATGTGGGAAACGAGATGCAGTGAAAGAGGCACGGAAATAGAGGCAGGGAAAGAGAGGCAGGGTATCAGAGGCGGGTAATCAGAGGCGTGGAATCAGAGGCGGGGAATCAGAGACACAGAAAGAGAGGCGTGGAATCAGAGGTGCGGAATCAGAGCCGGTGAATCTGAGCCGGGAAATCAGAAGCATAGCAACAGAGGCGGTGAAACATGGGTGCGGAATCGGACGCGGGGAATCAGAGGTGGGGACTCAGAGGCAGGGAATCAGAGGCAGGGAATCAGAGGCAGGTTATCAGAGGCAGGGAATCAGATGCGGGGAATCAGAGGCGGGGAATCAGAGGCGGGGAATCAGAGGCGGGGAATCAGAGGCGGGGAATCAGAGGCGGAGAATCATAGGCGGGCAATCAGATGCAGGAAATCAGAGGCAGGGAATCAGAGGCAGGGAATCAGAGGCAGGGAATCTGAGGCAGGGAGTCAGAGGTGGGGAATCAGAGGCGGGGAATCAGAGGCAGGGAATCAGATGAAGGGAATCTGATGCAGGGAATCTGAGGCAGGGAATCTGAGGCAGGGAATCTGTGGCAGGGAATCTGATGAGGGTTATCAGAAGGGGGAAATGAGATTTGGGAAACGAAATGCAGAGAAAGAGGCACGGAAATAGAGGCAGGGAAAGAGAGGCAGGGAATCAGAGGCGGGGAATCAGAGGTGGGGAATCAGAGGCGGGGAATCAGAGGGGGGAATCAGAGGCAGGGAATCAGAGGCAGGGAATCAGAGGCAGGGAATCAGAGGCGGGAAATCAGAGACGGCGAATCTGAGGCGTGGAATCAGAGGTGGGGAAAGAGATGTGGGGAAACGTAGGCCAGGAAAGTTGCGCGGAAAGGGAGGCGGTGAATCAGAGGCGGCGAATCAGAGGCGGGGAATCAGAGGCAGGGAATCAGAGGGGGGCAATCAGAGGCGGCGAATGAGAGGCGTGGAATGAGAGGTGTGGAAAGAGATGTGGGGAAACAGGCGGGTAAACAGAAGCGGGTAAACATAGGTGCATAAATAGAGGCGGCGAAAGAGATGGGCGAAACATAGTGGTTGGAACTTGTATGTTGAAAATGAGTTACACAGAACAGATCAAACAGAGTTGTTGAAATTGAGGGAGGGAAAGAGAGGCACGGAAAGAGTGGAGGGGAAAGAGTGCAGGCAAAATAGAGGCGTAGAGACAGAGGTGGCGAATCAGTGGCGGGGAATCAGAGGCGGGGAATCAGAGGCAGGGAATCAGATGAAGGGAATCTGATGCAGGGAATCTGAGGCAGGGAATCTGAGGCAGGGAATCCGAGGCAGGGAATCTGATGTGGGGAATCAGAGGCGGGGAATCAGAGGCGGGGAATCAGAGGGGGGATTCAGAGGCGGGGAATCAGAGGCGGGGAATCAGAGGCGGGGAATCAGAGGGGGGAATCTGAGGTGGGGAATCAGATGCAGGGAATCAGAGGCGGGGAATCAGAGGCAGGGAATCAGAGGCAGGGAATCAGATGAAGGGAATCTGATGCAGGGAATCTGAGGCAGGGAATCTGAGGCGGGGAAACAGGCGGGTAAACAGAGGCTGGTAAACATAGGCGGGGAATCAGAGGTGGGGAATCAGAGGCGGGGAATAAGAGGCGGGGAATCAGAGGCGGGGAATAAGAGGCGGGGAATCAGATGCGGGGAATCAGATGCGGGGAATCAGAGGTGGGGAATCAGAAGCGGGGTATCAGAGGAGGGGAATCAGAGGCTGGGAATCAAAGGCGGGGAATCAGAGGCGGGGAATCAGAGGCGTGGAATCAGAGGCGGGAATTCAGAGGCGGGGAAAGATATGTGGGGAAACGTAGGCCAGGAAAGTTGAGCGGAAATGGAGGCAGTGAATCAGAGGTGGGGAATCAGAGGCGGGGAATCAGAGGCGGGGAATCAGAGGCGGGGAATCAGAGGCGGGGAATCAGAAGTGGGGAATCAGAGGTGGGGAATCAGAGGCGGGGAATCAGAGGCGGGGAATCAGAGGCGGGGAATCAGAGGCAGGGAATCAGAGGCAGGGAATCAGAGGCAGGGAATCTGAGGGGGCGAATATGAGGTAGTGAATCAGAGGCGGGGAAACAGGCGGGTAAACAGAGGCTGGGAATCAGAGGCAGGGAATCAGCCGCGGGGAATCAGAGGCAGGGAATCAGATGAAGGGAATCTGATGCAGGGAATCTTAGGCAGGGAATCTGAAGCAGGGAATCTGTGGCAGAAAATCTGATGCGGGTTATCAGAAGGGGGAAATGAGATGTGGGAAACGAGATGCAGAGAAAGAGGCACGGAAATAGAGGCAGGGAAAGAGAGGCAGGGTATCAGAGGCGGGTAATCAGAGGCGTGGAATCAGAGGCGGGGAATCAGAGACACAGAAAGAGAGGCGTGGAATCAGAGGTGCGGAATCAGAGCCGGTGAATCTGAGCCGGGAAATCAGAAGCATAGCAACAGAGGCGGTGAAACATGGGTGCGGAATCGGACGCGGGGAATCAGAGGTGGGGACTCAGAGGCAGGGAATCAGAGGCAGGGAATCAGAGGCAGGTTATCAGAGGCAGGGAATCAGATGCAGGGAATCAGAGGCGTGGAATCAGAGCCGGAGAATGAGAGGTGGGGAATCAGAGGCGGGGAATCAGAGGCGGAGAATCATAGGCGGGCAATCAGATGCAGGAAATCAGAGGCAGGGAATCAGAGGCAGGGAATCAGAGGCAGGGAATCTGAGGCAGGGAGTCAGAGGTGGGGAATCAGAGGCGGGGAATCAGAGGCAGGGAATCAGATGAAGGGAATCTGATGCAGGGAATCTGAGGCAGGGAATCTGAGGCAGGGAATCTGTGGCAGGGAATCTGATGAGGGTTATCAGAAGGGGGAAATGAGATTTGGGAAACGAAATGCAGAGAAAGAGGCACGGAAATAGAGGCAGGGAAAGAGAGGCAGGGAATCAGAGGCGGGGAATCAGAGGTGGGGAATCAGAGGCGGGGAATCAGAGGGGGGAATCAGAGGCAGGGAATCAGAGGCGGGGAATCAGAGGCAGGGAATCAGAGGCGGGAAATCAGAGACGGCGAATCTGAGGCGTGGAATCAGAGGTGGGGAAAGAGATGTGGGGAAACGTAGGCCAGGAAAGTTGCGCGGAAAGGGAGGCGGTGAATCAGAGGCGGCGAATCAGAGGCGGGGAATCAGAGGCAGGGAATCAGAGGGGGGCAATCAGAGGCGGCGAATGAGAGGCGTGGAATCAGAGGTGTGGAAAGAGATGTGGGGAAACAGGCGGGTAAACAGAAGCGGGTAAACATAGGTGCATAAATAGAGGCGGCGAAAGAGATGGGCGAAACATAGTGGTTGGAACTTGTATGTTGAAAATGAGTTACACAGAACAGATCAAACAGAGTTGTTGAAATTGAGGGAGGGAAAGAGAGGCACGGAAAGAGTGGAGGGGAAAGAGTGCAGGCAAAATAGAGGCGTAGAGACAGAGGTGGCGAATCAGTGGCGGGGAATCAGAGGCGGGGAATCAGAGGCAGGGAATCAGATGAAGGGAATCTGATGCAGGGAATCTGAGGCAGGGAATCTGAGGCAGGGAATCCGAGGCAGGGAATCTGATGTGGGGAATCAGAGGCGGGGAATCAGAGGCGGGGAATCAGAGGGGGGATTCAGAGGCGGGGAATCAGAGGCGGGGAATCAGAGGCGGGGAATAAGAGGCGGGGAATCAGATGCGGGGAATCAGATGTGGGGAATCAGAGGTGGGGAATCAGAAGCGGGGAAACAGGCGGGTAAACAGAGGCTGGTAAACATAGGCGGGGAATCAGAGGCGGGGAATCAGAGGCGGGGAATAAGAGGCGGGGAATCAGAGGCGGGGAATAAGAGGCGGGGAATCAGATGCGGGGAATCAGATGTGGGGAATCAGAGGTGGGGAATCAGAAGCGGGGTATCAGAGGAGGGGAATCAGAGGCTGGGAATCAAAGGCGGGGAATCAGAGGCGGGGAATCAGAGGCGTGGAATCAGAGGCGGGAATTCAGAGGCGGGGAAAGATATGTGGGGAAACGTAGGCCAGGAAAGTTGAGCGGAAATGGAGGCAGTGAATCAGAGGTGGGGAATCAGAGGCGGGGAATCAGAGGCGGGGAATCAGAGGCGGGGAATCAGAGGCGGGGAATCAGAAGTGGGGAATCAGAGGTGGGGAATCAGAGGCGGGGAATCAGAGGCGGGGAATCAGAGGCGGGGAATCAGAGGCAGGGAATCAGAGGCAGGGAATCAGAGGCAGGGAATCTGAGGGGGCGAATATGAGGTAGTGAATCAGAGGCGGGGAAACAGGCGGGTAAACAGAGGCTGGGAATCAGAGGCAGGGAATCAGCCGCGGGGAATCAGAGGCAGGGAATCAGATGAAGGGAATCTGATGCAGGGAATCTTAGGCAGGGAATCTGAAGCAGGGAATCTGTGGCAGAAAATCTGATGCGGGTTATCAGAAGGGGGAAATGAGATGTGGGAAACGAGATGCAGAGAAAGAGGCACGGAAATAGAGGCAGGGAAAGAGAGGCAGGGTATCAGAGGCGGGTAATCAGAGGCGTGGAATCAGAGGCGGGGAATCAGAGACACAGAAAGAGAGGCGTGGAATCAGAGGTGCGGAATCAGAGCCGGTGAATCTGAGCCGGGAAATCAGAAGCATAGCAACAGAGGCGGTGAAACATGGGTGCGGAATCGGACGCGGGGAATCAGAGGTGGGGACTCAGAGGCAGGGAATCAGAGGCAGGGAATCAGAGGCAGGTTATCAGAGGCAGGGAATCAGATGCAGGGAATCAGAGGCGTGGAATCAGAGGCGGAGAATGAGAGGTGGGGAATCAGAGGCGGGGAATCAGAGGCGGAGAATCATAGGCGGGCAATCAGATGCAGGAAATCAGAGG
Organism: Narcine bancroftii; assembly: GCF_036971445.1. Classification (NCBI taxonomy): domain Eukaryota; kingdom Metazoa; phylum Chordata; class Chondrichthyes; order Torpediniformes; family Narcinidae; genus Narcine; species Narcine bancroftii. Next base: position 103,941,938 of record NC_091474.1, on the reverse strand, counting down.
CAGGGAATCAGAGGCAGTGAATCAGAGGCAGGGAATCTGAGGCATCGAGTCAGAGGTGGGGAATCAGAGGCGGGGAATCAGAGGCAGGGAATCAGATGAAGGGACTCTGATGCAGGGAATCTGAGGCAGGGAATCTGAGGCAGGGAATCTGTGGCAGGGAATCTGATGAGGGTTATCAGAAGGGGGAAATGAGATTTGGGAAACGAGATGCAGAGAAAGAGGCACGGAAATAGAGGCAGGGAATCAGAGGCGGGAAATCAGAGACGGCGAATCTGAGGCGTGGAATCAGAGGTGGGGAAAGAGATGTGGGGAAACGTAGGCCAGGAAAGATGCACGGAAAGGGAGGCGGTGAATCAGAGGCGGGGAATCAGAGGCGGGGAATCAGAGGCAGGGAATCAGAGGGGGGCAATCAGAGGCGGCAAATCAGAGGCGTGGAATCAGAGGTGGGGAAAGAGATGTGGGGAAACAGTCGGGTAAACAGAAGCGGGTAAACATAGGTGCATAAATAGAGGCGGCGAAAGAGATGGGCGAAACATAGTGGTTGGAACTTGTATGTTGAAAATGAGTTACACAGAACAGATCAAACAGAGTTGTTGAAATTAAGGGAGGGAAAGAGAGGCACGGAAAGAGTGGAGGGGAAAGAGTGCAGGCAAAAGAGAGGCGTAGAGACAGTGGTGGGGAATCAGAGGCGGGGAATCAGAGGCGGGGAATCAGAGGCAGGGAATCAGAGGCGGGGAAAGATATGTGGGGAAACGTAGGCCAGGAAAGTTGAGCGGAAAGGGAGGCAGTGAATCAGAGGTGGGGAATCAGAGGCGGGGAATCTGAGGCGGGGAATCAGAGGCGGGGAATCAGAGGCGGGGAATCAGAAGCGGGGAATCAGAGGTGGGGAATCAGAGGCGGGGTATCAGAGGTTGAGAATCAGAGATGGGCATTCAGATGCAGGGAATCAGAGGCAGGGAATCAGAGGCAGGGAATCAGAGTCACGGAATCTGAGGTAGGGAATCTGAGGTGGGGAATCAGAGGCGGAGAAACAGGCGGGTAAACAGAGGCGGGTAAACATAGGCGGGGAATCAGAGGCAGGGAATCAGAGGCGGGGAATCAGAGGCGGTGAATCAGAGGCGGGGAATCAGAGGCGGGGAATCAGATGCGGGGAATCAGAGGCGGGGAATCAGAGGTGGGGTATTAGATGAGGGAAATCAGAGGCGGGGAATCAGAGGCGGGGAATCAGAGGCGGGGAATCAGAGGCGTGGAATCAGAGGCGGGGAATCAGAGGCGGGGAATCAGAAGTGGGGAATCAGATGTGGGGAATCAGAGGCAGGGAATCAGAGGCGGGCAATCAGAAGTGGGGAATCAGAGGCGGGGAATCAGAGGCGGGGAAACAGAGGCGGTGAATCAGAGGCAGGGAATCAGAAGTGAGGAATCAGAGGTGGGGAATCAGAGGCGGGGAATCAGAGGCGGGGAATCAGAGGCGGGCAATCAGATGCAGGGAATCAGAGGCAGGGAATCAGAGGCAGGGAATCAGAGGCAGGGAATCTGAGGCAGGGAATCTGTGTTGGGGAACCAGAGGCGGGAAAACAGGCGAGTAAACAGAGGCGGGTAAACATAGGTGGGGAATCAGAGGCGGGGAATCAGAGCCAGGAAATCAGAGGCGGGGAATCTGAGGCGGGGAATCAGATGCAGGGAATCAGATGCGGGACATCAGAGGTGCGGTATCAGAGGCGGGGAATTAGAGGCGGGGAATCAGAGGCGGGGAATCAGAGGCGTGGAATCAGAGGCGGGGAATCAGAGGCGGGTAAACATAGGCGGGGAATCAGAGGCGGGGAATCAGAGGCGGGGAATCAGAGGCGGGGAATCAGAGGCGTGGAATCAGATGCTGTGAATCAGTGGCGGAGAATCAGAGGCGGGGTATTAGACGAGGGGAATCGGAGATGGGGAATCAGAGGCAGGGAATCAGAGGCGGGGAATCAGAGGCGGGGAATCAGAGGCCGGGAATCAGATATGGGGAAACAGAGGCGGGGAATCCGAGGCGGGGAAACAGAGGCGGGGAATCAGATATGGGGAATCAGAGGTGGGGAATCAGAGGTTGGGAATCAGAGGCAGGGAATCAGAGGCTTGGAATCAGATGCAGGGAATCAGATGCTGGGAATCAGAGGCGGGGAATCAGAGTTGGGGAATCAGAGGTGGGGAATCAGATTTGGGGAATCAGAGGCGGGGACTTAGATATTGGGAAACAGAGGCGGGGAATCAGAGGCGGGGAAACCCAGGCGGGGAATCAGATATGGGGAATCAGAGGTGGGGAATCAGAGGCAAGGAATCAGATGTGCGGAATCAGAGATGGGGAATCAGAGGCAGGGAATCAGAATCAGAAGCAGGGAATCAGAGGCCGGGAGTCAGAGGCCGGAATCAGATGCTGGGAATCAGAGGCCTGGAATCAGAGGCGGGGAATCAGAGGCAGGGAATCAGATGCGGGGAATCAGAGGCGGGGAATCAGAGCTGGGGAATCAGAGGCGGGGTATTAGAGTTGGGGAATCAGAGGCGGGGAATCAGATATGGGGAAACAGAGGTGGGGAATCAGAGGCGGGGAAACAGAGGCAGGGAATCAGATATGGGGAATCAGAGGTGGGGAATCAGAGATGGGGAATCAGAGGCGGTGAATCAGAGATGGGGAATCAGAGGCGGGGAATCAGAGGCAGGAAATCAGACACGGGGATTCAGAGGCTGGGAATCAGACGGGGGGAATCAAAGGCGGGGAATCAGAGCTGGGGAATCAGAGGCAGGGAATCAGAGGCGGGGAATCAGATATGGGGAATCAGAGGCTGGGATTCAGAGGCGGGGAATCAGAGGCAGGGAATCAGACACGGGGAATCAGAGGTGGGGAATCAGAGATGGGGAATCAGAGGCGGGGAATCAGAGGCAGGGAATCAGACGCGGGGAATCTGAGGCGGGGAATCAGAGCTGGGGAATCAGAGGTGGGGAATCAGAGTTGGGTAATCAGAGGCAGGGAATCGGATGTGCGGAATCAGAGATGGGGAATCAGATGTGGGGAATCAGAGGAACAGGGATGGGGAATCAGAGGCGGGGAATCAGAGGCAGGAAATCAGACACGGGGATTCAGAGGCTGGGAATCAGACGGGGGGAATCAAAGGCGGGGAATCAGAGCTGGGGAATCAGAGGCAGGGAATCAGAGTTGGGGATTCAGAGACGGGGAATCAGATATGGGGAAACAGAGGCGGGGAATCAGAGGCGGGCAAACAGAGGCGGGGAATTAGATATGGGGAATCAGAGGTGGGGAATCAGAGGTGGTGAATCAGTGATGGGGAATCACAGGCGGGGAATCAGAGGCAGGGAATAGAACGCAGGGAATCAGACGCAGGGAATCAGAGCTGGGGAATCAGAGGCGGGGAATCATAGTTGGGAATCAGAGGCGGGGAATCAGATATGGGGAAACAGAGGCGGGGAATCAGAGGCGGGGAAACAGAGGCGGGGAATCAGATATGGGGAATCGGATGCGGGGAATCAGAGGCGGGGAATCAGAGCTGGGGAATCAGAGGCGGGGAATCAGAGTTGGGGCATCAGAGGTGGGGAATTAGATATAGGGAAATAGAGGCGGGGAATCAGAGGCGGGGAAACAGAGGCGGGGTATCAGATATGGGGAATCAGAGGTGGGGAATCAGAGGCAGGGAATCAGATGTGCGGAATCAGAGATGGGGAATCAGAGGCAGGGAATCAGAATCAGAAGCGGGGAATCAGACGCCGCGAATCAGAGGCCGGGAATCAGATGCTGGGAATAAGAGGCCGGGAATCAGAGGTGGGGAATCAGAGTCCGGGAATCAGAGATGGGGATTCAGAGGCGGGGAATGAGATATGGAGAATCAGAGGCGGGGAATCAGAGGCCGGGAAACAGAGGTGGGGAGTCAGATATGGGGAATCAGAGGTGGTGAATCAAAGGCGGTGAATCAGAGATGGGGAATCAGAGGCGGGGAATCAGAGGCAGGGAATCAGATGCGGGGAATCAGAGGCGGGGAATCAGAGCTGGCGAATCAGAGGCGGGGAATCAGAGGTGGGCAATCAGAGGCGGGGAATCAGATATGGGGAATCAGAGGCGGGGAATCAGAGGAGGGGAAACAGAGGCGGGGAATCAAATATAGGGAATCAGAGGTGGGGAATCAGAGGTTGTGAATCAGAGATGGGGAATCAAGGCAGGGAATCAGAGGCAGGGAATCAGACACGGGGAATCAGAGGCGGGGATTCAGAGCTGGGGAATCAGAGGCGGGGAATCAGAGTTGGGGAATCAGAGGCAGGGAATCAGATATGGGGAATCAGAGGCGGGGAATCAGAGGCGGGGAAACAGAGGCGGGGAATCAGATATGGGGAATCAGAGGTGGGGAATCAGGGGCAGGGATTCAGTGTCAGGGAATCAGAGGCGGGGAATCAGAGGCGGGGAATCAGAGGCAGGGAATCAGACACGGGGAATCAGAGGCGGGGAATCAGAGCTGGGGAATCAGAGGCGGGGAATCAGAGTTGGGGAATCAGAGGCGGGGATTCAGATATGGGGAAATAGAGGCGGGGAATCAGATATGGGGAATCAGAGGTGTGGAATCAGAGGTTGGGAATCAGAGGAAGGGAATCAGAGTCGGGGAAACAGAGGCGGGGAATCAGATATGTGGAATCAGAGGTGGCGAATCAAAGGCGGTGAAACAGAGATGGGGAATCAGGGCAGGGAATCAGAGGCAGGGAATCAAACACGGGGAATCAGAGCTGGGGAATCAGAGGCGGGGAATCAGAGTTGGGAATCAGAGGCGGGGAATCATAGGCGGGGAAACAGAGGCGGGGAATCAGATATGGGGAATCAGAGGTGGGGAATCAGAGGTTGGGAATCAGAGGCAGGGAATCGGAGATGGGGAATCAGAGGCAGCGAATCAGAGGCGGGGAATCAGAGGCGGGGAATCAGAGGCCGGGAATCAGATATGGGGAAACTGAGGCGGGGAATCCGAGGCGGGGAAACAGAGGCGGGGAATCAGATATGGGGAATCAGAGGTGGGGAATCAGAGGTTGGGAATCAGAGGCAGGGAATCAGAGGCTTGGAATCAGATGCAGGGAATCAGATGCGGGGAATCAGAGGCGGGGAATCAGAGCTGGGGAATCAGAGGTGGGGAATCAGATTTGGGGAATCAGAGGTGGGTACTTAGATATTGGGAAACAGAGGCGGGGAATCAGAGGCGGGGAAACAGAGGCGGGGAATCAGATATGGGGAATCAGATGTGGGGAATCAGAGGCAGGGAATCAGATGTGCGGAATCAGAGATGGGGAATCAGAGGCAGGGAATCAGAGGCCGGAATCAGATGATGGGAATCAGAGGACTGGAATCAGAGGCGGGGAATCAGAGGCAGGGAATCAGATGCGGGGAATCAGAGGCGGGGAATCAGAGCTGGGGAATCAGAGGCGGGGTATTAGAGTTGGGGAATCAGAGGCGGGGAATCAGATATGGGGAAACAGAGGTAGGGAATCAGAGGCGGGGAAACAGAGGCAGGGAATCAGATATGGGGAATCAGAGGCGGGGAATCAGAGGTGGGGAATCATAGGCAGGGAATCGGATGTGCGGAATCAGAGATGGGGAATCAGAGGCCGGGAATCAGAGGTGGTGAATCAGAGATGGGGAATCAGAGGCTGGGAATCAGAGGCAGGGTATCAGACGCGGGGAATCAGAGGTGGGCAATCAGAGGCGGGGAATCAGATATGGGGAATCAGAGGCGGGGAATCAGAGGCGGGGAAACAGAGGCGGGGAATCAGATATGGGGAATCAGAGGTGGGGCATCAGAGGTTGTGAATCACAGATGGGGAATCAGAGGCGGGGAATCAGAGGCAGGGAATCAGACGCGGGGAATCAGAGGCGGGGATTCAGAGCTGGGGAATCAGAAGCGGGGAATCAGAGTTGGGGAATCAGAGGCGGGGAATCAGATATGGGGAATCAGAGGCAGGGAATCAGAGGCGGGGAATCAGAGGCAGGGAATCAGACGCGGGGAATCTGAGGCGGGGAATCAGAGCTGGGGAATCAGAGGTGGGGAATCAGAGTTGGGGAATCAGAGGCAGGGAATTGGATGTGCGGAATCAGAGATGGGGAATCAGAGGTGGGGAATCAGAGGCGGTGAATCAGAGATGGGGAATCAGAGGCGGGGAATCAGAGGCAGGAAATCAGACACGGGGATTCAGAGGCTGGGAATCAGACGGGGGGAATCAAAGGCGGGGAATCAGAGCTGCGGAATCTGAGGCAGGGAATCAGAGTTGGGGAATCAGAGGCGGGGAATCAGATATGGGGAAACAGAGGCGGGGAATCAGAGGCGGGCAAACAGAGGCGGGGAATTAGATATGGGGAATCAAAGGTAGGGAATCAGAGGTGGTGAATCAGTGATGGGGAATCAAAGGCGGGGAATCAGAGGCAGGGAATAGAACGCGGGGAATCAGAGACAGGGAATCAGAGCTGGGGAATCAGAGGCGGGGAATCATAGTTGGGAATCAGAGGCGGGAATCAGATATGGGGAAACAGAGGCGGGGAATCAGAGGCGGGGAAACAGAGGCGGGGAATCAGATATGGGGAATCGGATGCAGGGAATCAGAGGCGGGGAATCAGAGCTGGGGTATCAGAGGCGGGGAATCAGAGTTGGGGCATCAGAGGTGGGGAATTAGATATAGGGAAACAGAGGCGGGGAATCAGAGGCGGGGAAACAGAGGCGGGGAATCAGATATGGGGAATCAGAGGTGGGGAATCAGAGGCAGGGAATCAGATGTGCGAAATCAGAGATGGGGAATCAGAGGCAGGGAATCAGAAGCGGGGAATCAGAGGCCGGGAATCAGAGGCCGGGAATCAGATGCTGGGAATAAGAGGCCGGGAATCAGAGGAGGGGAATCAGAGTCCGGGAATCAGAGATGGGGAATCAGAGGCGGGGAATCAGAGGCAGGGAATCAGATGCGGGGAATCAGAGGCGGGGAAACAGAGGTGGGGAATCAGAGGCTGGGAATCAGAGGTGGGCAATCAGAGGCGGGGAATCAGAGGTGGGCAATCAGAGGCGGGGAATCAGATATGGGGAATCAGAGGCGGGGAATCAGAGGTGGGGAAACAGAGGCGGGGAATCAAATATAGGGAATCAGAGGTGGGGAATCAGAGGTTGTGAATCAGAGGCGGGGAATCAGAGCTGGCGAATCAGAGGCTGGGAATCAGAGGTGGGCAATCAGAGGCGGGGAATCAGATATGGGGAATCAGAGGCGGGGAATCAGAGGTGGGGAAACAGAGGCGGAGAATCAAATATAGGGAATCAGAGGTGGGGATTCAGAGGTTGTGAATCAGAGATGGGGAATCAAGGCGTGGAATCAGAGGCAGGGAATCAGACGCGGGGAATCAGAGGCGGGAATTCAGAGCTGGGGAATCAGAGGCGGGGAATCAGAGTTGGGGAATCAGAGGCAGGGAATCAGATATGGGGAATCAGAGGCGGGGAATCAGAGGCCGGGAATCAGATATGGGGAAACAGAGGCGGGGAATCCGAGGCGGGGAAACAGAGGCGGGGAATCAGATATGGGGAATCAGAGGTGGGGAATCAGAGGTTGGGAATCAGAGGCAGGGAATCAGAGGCTTGGAATCAGATGCAGGGTATCAGATGCGGGGAATCAGAGGCGGGGAATCAGAGCTGGGGAATCAGAGGTGGGGAATCAGATTTGGGGAATCAGAGGTGGGGACTTAGATATTGGGAAACAGAGGCGGGGAATCAGAGGCGGGGAAACAGAGGCGGGGAATCAGATATGGGGAATCAGAGGTGGGGAATCAGAGGCAGGGAATCAGATGTGCGGAATCAGAGATGGGGAATCAGAGGCAGGGAATCAGAATCAGAAGCAGGGAATCAGAGGCCGGGAATCAGAGGCCGGAATCAGATGCTGGGAATCAGAGGCCTGGAATCAGAGGTGGGCAATCAGAGGCAGGGAATCAGATGCGGGGAATCAGAGGCGGGGAATCAGAGCTGGGGAATCAGAGGCGGGGAATCAGATATGGGGAAACAGAGGCGGGGAATCAGAGGCGGGCAAACAGAGGCGGGGAATTAGATATGGGGAATCAGAGGTAGGGAATCAGAGGTGGTGAATCAGTGATGGGGAATCAAAGGCGGGGAATCAGAGGCAGGGAATAGAACGCGGGGAATCAGAGGCAGGGAATCAGAGCTGGGGAATCAGAGGCGGGGAATCATAGTTGGGAATCAGAGGCGGGAATCAGATATGGGGAAACAGAGGCGGGGAATCAGAGGCGGGGAAACAGAGGCGGGGAATCAGATATGGGGAATCGGATGCAGGGAATCAGAGGCGGGGAATCAGAGCTGGGGTATCAGAGGCGGGGAATCAGAGTTGGGGCATCAGAGGTGGGGAATTAGATATAGGGAAACAGAGGCGGGGAATCAGAGGCGGGGAAACAGAGGCGGGGAATCAGATATGGGGAATCAGAGGTGGGGAATCAGAGGCAGGGAATCAGATGTGCGGAATCAGAGATGGGGAATCAGAGGCAGGGAATCAGAAGCGGGGAATCAGAGGCCGGGAATCAGAGGCCGGGAATCAGATGCTGGGAATAAGAGGCCGGGAATCAGAGGAGGGGAATCAGAGTCCGGGAATCAGAGATGGGGATTCAGAGGCGGGGAATAAGATATGGAGAATCAGAGGCGGGGAATCAGAGGCGGGGAAACAGAGGTGGGGAATCAGATATGGGGAATCAGAGGTGGCGAATCAAAGGCGGTGAATCAGAGATGGGGAATCAGAGGCGGGGAATCAGAGGCAGGGAATCAGATGCGGGGAATCAGAGGCGGGGAATCAGAGCTGGCGAATCAGAGGCTGGGAATCAGAGGTGGGCATTCAGAGGCGGGGAATCAGATATGGGGAATCAGAGGCGGGGAATCAGAGGCGGGGAAACAGAGGCGGGGAATCAAATATAGGGAATCAGAGGTGGGGAATCAGAGGTCGTGAATCAGAGATGGGGAATCAAGGCGGGGAATCAGAGGCAGGGAATCAGACGCGGGGAATCAGAGGCGGGGATTCAGAGCTGGGGAATCAGAGGCGGGGAATCAGAGTTGGGGAATCAGAGGCAGGGAATCAGATATGGGGAATCAGAGGCGGGGAATCAGAGGCCGGGAATCAGATATGGGGAAACAGAGGCGGGGAATCAGAGGTTGGGAATCAGAGGCAGGGAATCAGAGGCTTGGAATCAGATGCAGGGTATCAGATGTGGGGAATCAGAGGCGGGGAATCAGAGCTGGGGAATCAGAGGTGGGGAATCAGATTTGGGGAATCAGAGGTGGGGACTTAGATATTGGGAAACAGAGGCGGGGAATCAGAGGCGGGGAAACAGAGGCGGGGAATCAGATATGGGGAATCAGAGGTGGGGAATCAGAGGCAGGGAATCAGATGTGCGGAATCAGAGATGGGGAATCAGAGGCAGGGAATCAGAATAAGAAGCAGGGAATCAGAGGCCGGGAATCAGAGGCCGGAATCAGATGCTGGGAATCAGAGGCCTGGAATCAAAGGCGGGGAATCAGAGGCAGGGAATCAGATGCGGGGAATCAGAGGCGGGGAATCAGAGCTGGGGAATCAGAGGCGGGGTATTAGAGTTGGGGAATCAGAGGCGAGGAATCAGATATGGGGAAACAGAGGTGGGGAATCAGAGGCGGGGAAACAGAGGCAGGGAATCAGATATGGGGAATCAGAGGTGGTGCATCAGAGATCGTGAATCACAGATGGGTAATCAGAGGCGGGGAATCAGAGGCAGGGAATCAGACGCGGGGAATCAGAGGCGGGGATTCAGAGCTGGGGAATCAGAAGCGGGGAATCAGAGTTGGGGAATCAGAGGCGGGAATCAGATATCGGGAATAAGAGGCAGGGAATCAGAGGCGGGGAATCAGAGGCAGGGAATCAGACGCGGGGAATCTGAGGCGGGGAAACAGAGGCGGGGAATCAGATATGGGGAATCAGAGATGGGGAATCAGAGGCAGGGAATCAGAATAAGAAGCAGGGAATCAGAGGCCGGGAATCAGAGGCCGGGAATCAGAGGCAGGGAATCAGATATGGGGAATCAGAGGTGGTGCATCAGAGATCGTGAATCACAGATGGGTAATCAGAGGCGGGGAATCAGAGGCAGGGAATCAGACGCGGGGAATCAGAGGCGGGGATTCAGAGCTGGGGAATCAGAAGCGGGGAATCAGAGTTGGGGAATCAGAGGCGGGAATCAGATATCGGGAATAAGAGGCAGGGAATCAGAGGCGGGGAATCAGAGGCAGGGAATCAGACGCGGGGAATCTGAGGCGGGGAAACAGAGGCGGGGAATCAGATATGGGGAATCAGAGATGGGGAATCAGAGGCAGGGAATCAGAATAAGAAGCAGGGAATCAGAGGCCGGGAATCAGAGGCCGGGAATCAGAGGCCGGAATCAGATGCTGGGAATCAGAGGCCTGGAATCAGAGGCGGGGAATCAGAGGCAGGGAATCAGATGCGGGGAATCAGAGGCGGGGAATCAGAGCTGGGGAATCAGAGGCGGGGTATTAGAGTTGGGGAATCAGAGGCGGGGATTCAGATATGGGGAAACAGAGGTGGGGAATCAGAGGCGGGGAAACAGAGGCAGGGAATCAGATATGGGGAATCAGAGGTGGGGCATCAGAGGTCGTGAATCACAGATGGGTAATCAGAGGCGGGGAATCAGAGGCAGGGAATCAGACGCGGGGAATCAGAGGTGGGGATTCAGAGCTGGGGAACCAGAAGCGGGGAATCAGAGTTGGTGAATCAGAGGCGGGGAATCAGATATCGGGAATCAGAGGCAGGGAATTGGATGTGCGGAATCAGAGAGGGGGAATCAGAGGTGGGGAATCAGAGGCGGTGAATCAGAGATGGGGAATCAGAGGCGGGGAATCAGAGGCAGGAAATCAGACACGGGGATTCAGAGGCTGGGAATCAGACGGGGGGAATCAAAGGCGGGGAATCAGAGCTTGGGAATCTGAGGCAGGGAATCAGAGTTGGGGATTCAGAGGCGGGGAATCAGATATGGGGAAACAGAGGCGGGGAATCAGAGGCGGGCACACAGAGGCGGGGAATTAGATATGGGGAATCAGAGGTAGGGAATCAGAGGTGGTGAATCAGTGATGGGGAATCACAGGCGGGGAATCAGAGGCAGGGAATAGAACGTGGGGAATCAGAGGCAGGGAATCAGAGCTGGGGAATCAGAGGAGGGGATTCATAGTTGGGAATCAGAGGCGGGAATCAGATATGGGGAAACAGAGGCGGGGAATCAGAGGCGGTGAAACAGAGGCGGGGAATCAGATATGGGGAATCGGATGCAGGGAATCAGAGGCGGGGAATCAGAGCTGGGGAATCAGAGGCGGGGAATCAGAGTTGGGGCATCAGAGGTGGGGAATTAGATATAGGGAAACAGAGGCGGGGAATCAGAGGCGGGGAAACAGAGGCGGGGAATCAGATATGGGGAATCAGAGGTGGGGAATCAGAGGCAGGGAATCAGATGTGCGGAATCAGAGATGGGGAATAAGAGGCAGGGAATCAGAATCAGAAGCGGGGAATCAGAGGCCGGGAATCAGAGGCCGGGAATCAGATGCTGGGAATAAGAGGCCGGGAATCAGAGGTGGGGAATCAGATATGGGGAATCAGAGGTGGCGAATCAAAGGCGGTGAATCAGAGATGGGGAATCAGAGGCGGGGAATCAGAGGCAGGGAATCAGATGCGGGGAATCAGAGGCGGGGAATCAGAGCTGGCGAATCAGATGCTGGGAATCAGAGGTGGGCAATCAGAGGCGGGGAATCAGAGGCGGGGAAACAGAGGCGGGGAATCAAATATAGGGAATCAGAGGTGGGGAATCAGAGGTTGTGAATCAGAGATGGGGAATCAAGGCGGGGAATCAGAGGCAGGGAATCAGACGCGGTGAATCAGAGGCGGGGATTCAGAGCTGGGGAATCAGAGGCGGGGAATCAGAGTTGGGGAATCAGAGGCAGGGAATCAGATATGGGGAATCAGAGGCGGGGAATCAGAGGCGGGGAAACAGAGGCGGGGAATCAGATGTGGGGAATCAGAGGTGGGGAATCAGGGGCAGGGAATCAGTGGGAGGGAATCAGAGGCGGGGAATCAGAGGCGGGGAATCAAAGGCAGGGAATCAGACACGGGGAATCAGAGGCAGGGAATCAGAGATGGGGAATCAGAGGCGGGGAATCAGAGGCAGGGAATCGGATGCCGGGAATCAGAGTCGGGGAATCAGAGCTGGGGAATCAGAGGCGGGGAATCAGAGTTGGGGAATCAGAGGCGGGGAATCAGATATGGGGAAATAGAGGCGGGGAATCAGATATGGGGAATCAGAGGTGTGGAATCAGAGGTTGGGAATCAGAGGCAGGGAATCAGAGTCGGGGAAACAGAGGCGGGGAATCAGATATGGGGAATCAGAGGTGGCGAATCAAAGGCGGTTAAACAGAGATGGGGAATCAGGGCAGGGAATCAGAGGCAGGGAATCAAACACGGGGAATCAGAGCTGGGGAATCAGAGGCGGGGAATCAGAGTTGGGAATCAGAGGCGGGGAATCAGAGGCGGGGAAACAGAGGCGGGGAATCAGATATGGGGAATCAGAGGTGGGGAATCCGAGGTTGGGAATCAGAGGCAGGGAATCAGAGGCGGAAAATCAGAGGCGGGGAATCAGAGGAAGGGAATCAGATGTGCGGAATCGGAGTTGGGGAATCAGAGGCAGGGAATCAGAGGCGGGGAATCAGAGGCAGGGAATCAGAGGCCGGGAATCAGATATGGGGAAACAGAGGCGGGGAATCCGAGGCGGGGAAACAGAGGCGGGGAATCAGATATGGGGAATCAGAGGTGGGGAATCAGAGGTTGGGAATCAGAGGCAGGGAATCAGAGGCTTGGAATCAGATGCAGGGAATCAGATGCGGGGAATCAGAGGCGGGGAATCAGAGCTGGGGAATCAGAGGTGGGGAATCAGATTTGGGGAATCAGAGGCGGGGACTTAGATATTGGGAAACAGAGGCGGGGAATCAGAGGCGGGGAAACCCAGGTGGGGAATCAGATATGGGGAATCAGAGGTGGGGAATGAGAGGCAAGGAATCAGATGTGCGGAATCAGAGATGGGGAATCAGAGGCAGGAAATCAGAATCAGAAGCAGGGAATCAGAGGCCGGGAATCAAAGGCCGGAATCAGATGCTGGGAATCAGAGGCCTGGAATCAGAGGCGGGGAATCAGAGGCAGGGAATCAGATGCGGGGAATCAGAGGCGGGGAATCAGAGCTGGGGAATCAGAGGCGGGGATTCAGAGTTGGGGAATCAGAGGCGGGGAATCAGAGGCGGGGAAACAGAGGCGGGGAATCAGATATGTGGAATCAGAGGTGGGGAATCAGAGGTTGGGAATCAGAAGCAGGGAATCAGAGGCGGGGAATCAGAGGCGGGGAATCAGACGCAGGGAATCCGATGTGCGGAATCGGAGATGGGGAATCAGAGGCAGGGAATCAGAGGCGGGGAATCAGAGGCGGAGAATCAGAGGCCGGGAATCAGATATGGGGAAACAGAGGCGGGGAATCAGAGGCGGGGAAACAGAGGCGGGGAATCAGATATGGGGAATCAGAGGTGGGGAATCAGAGGTTGGTAATCAGAGGCAGGGAATCAGAGGCTGGGAATCAGATGCAGGGAATCAGATGCGGGGAATCAGAGGCGGGGAATCAGAGCTGGGGAATCAGAGGTGGGGAATCAGAGTTGGGGAATCAGAGTCGGGGACTTAGATATGGGGAAACAGAGGCGGGGAATCAGAGGCGGGGAAACAGACGCGGGGAATCAGAGGCGGGGATTCAGAGCTGGGGAATCAGAGGCGGGGAATCAGAGTTGGGGAATCAGAGGCGGGGAATCAGAGGCGGGGAATCAGAGGCGGGGAATCAGAGGCGGGGAAACAGAGGCAGGGAATCAGATATGGGGAATCAGAGGTGGGGTATCAGGGGCAGGGAATCAGTGGCAGGGAATCAGAGGCGGGGAATCAGAGGCGGGGAATCAGAGGCAGGGAATCAGACACGGGGAATCAGATATGGGGAAACAGAGGCGGGGAATCAGAGGCGGGCAAACAGAGGCGGGGAATTAGATATGGGGAATCAGAGGTGGGGAATCAGAGGTGGTGAATCAGAGATGGGGAATCACAGGCGGGGAATCAGAGGCAGGGAATAGAACGCGGGGAATCAGAGGCGGGGAATCAGAGCTGGGGAATCAGAGGCGGGGAATCATAGTTGGGAATCAGAGGCGGGGAATCAGATATGGGGAAACAGAGGCGGGGAATCAAAGGCGGGGAAACAGAGGCGGGGAATCAGATACGGGGAATCGGATGCGGGGAATCAGAGGCGGGGAATCAGAGTTGGGGCATCTGAGGTGGGGAATTAGATATGGGGAAACAGAGGCGGGGAATCAGAGGCGGGGAAACAGAGGCGAGGAATCAGATATGGGGAATCAGAGGTGGGGAATCAGAGGCAGGGAATCAGATGTGCGGAATCAGAGATGGGGAATCAGAGGCAGGGAATCAGAATCAGAAGCGGGGAATCAGTGGCCGGGAATCAGAGGCCGGGATTCAGATGCCGGGAATAAGAGGCCGGGAATCAGAGGTGGGGAATCAGAGTCCGGGAATCAGAGATGGGGATTCAGAGGCGGGGAATGATATATGGGGAATCAGAGGCGGGGAATCAGAGGCGGGGTAACAGAGGTGGGGAATCAGATATGGGGAATCAGAGGTGGCGAATCAAAGGCGGTGAATCAGAGATGGGGAATCAGAGGCGGGGAATCAGAGGCAGGGAATCAAACACGGGGAATCAGAGGCGGGGAATCAGAGCTGGGGAATCAGAGGCGGGGAATCATAGTTGGGGAATCAGAGGCGGGGAATCAGATATGGGGAAACAGGGGCGGGGAATCAGAGGCAGAGAAACAGAGGCGGGGAATCAGATATGGGGAATCAGGGGTGGGGAATCAGAGGTTGGGAATCAGAGGCAGGGAATCAGAGGCGTGGAAACAGAGGCGGGGATTCAGATATGGGGAATCAGAGGTGGGGAATCAGGGGCGTGGAATCAGAGGCAGGGAATTAGATGTGGTGAATCAGAGATGGGGAATCAGAGGCAGGGAATCAGAATCAGAAGCGGGGTATCAGTGGCCGGGAATCATTGGAAGGTAATCAGAGGCAGGGGATCAAACACGCGGAATCAGAGGCTGGGAATCAGAGCTGGGGAATCAGAGGCGGGGAATCAGAGCTGGGGAATCACAGGCGGGGAATCAGAGATGGGGAATCAGAGGCGGGGAATCAGAGGCAGGGAATCAGATGCGGGGAATCAGAGGCGGGGAATCATAGCTGGCGAATCAGAGGCGGGGAATCAGAGGTGGGCAATCAGAGGATGGGAATCAGATATGGGGAATCAGAGGCGGGGAATCAGAGCTGGGGAATCACAGGCGGGGAATCAGAGTTGGGGAATCAGAGGCGGGGAATCAGATATGGGGAAACAGAGGCGGGGAATCAGAGGCGGTGAAACAGAGGCGGGGAATCAGATATTGGGAATCAGATGTGGGGAATCAGAGGTTGGGAATCAGAGGCCTGGAATCAGAGGCGGGGAATCAGAGGCAGGGATTCAGATGCGGGGAATCAGAGGAGGGGAATCAGAGCTGGGGAATCAGAGGCGGGGTATTAGAGTTGGGGAATCAGAGGCGGGGAATCAGACGCGGGGAATCAGAGGGGGGGAATCATAGCTGGCGAATCAGAGGCGGGGAATCAGAGGTGGGCAATCAGAGGCCGGGAATCAGAGGTGGTGAATCAGAGATGGGGAATCAGAGGCGGGGAATCAGTGGCAGGGTATCAGATATGGGGAATCAGAGGCGTGGAATCAGAGGCAGGGAATCAGACACGGGGAATCAGACACGGGGAATCAGAGGTGGGGAATCAGAGATGGGGAATCAGAGGCGGTGAATCAGAGATGGGGAATCAGAGGCGGGGAATCAGAGGCAGGAAATCAGACACCGGGATTCAGAGGCTGGGAATCAGACGGGGGGAATCAAAGGCGGGGAATCAGAGCTGGGGAATCAGAGGCAGGGAATCAGAGGCGGGGAATCAGATATGGGGAATCAGAGGCTGGTATTCAGAGGCGGGGAATCAGAGGCAGGGAATCAGACACGGGGAATCAGAGGTGGGGAATCAGAGATGGGGAATCAGAGGCGGGGAATCAGAGTTGGGGAATCAGAGGCAGGGAATCGGATGTGCGGAATCAGAGATGGGGAATCAGAGGTGGGGAATCAGAGGCGGTGAATCAGAGATGGGGAATCAGAGGCGGGGAATCAGAGGCAGGAAATCAGACACGGGGATTCAGAGGCTGGGAATCAGACGGGGGGAATCAAAGGCGGGGAATCAGAGCTGGGGAATCAGAGGCAGGGAATCAGAGTTGGGGATTCAGAGACGGGGAATCAGATATGCGGAAACAGAGGCGGGGAATCAGAGGCGGGCAAACAGAGGCGGGGAATTAGATATGGGGAATCAGATGTGGGGAATCAGAGGTGGTGAATCAGTGATGGGGAATCACAGGCGGGGAATCAGAGGCAGGGAATAGAATGCAGGGAATCAGAGGCAGGGAATCAGAGCTGGGGAATCAGAGGCGGGGAATCATAGTTGGGAATCAGAGGCGGGGAATCAGATATGGGGAAACAGAGGCGGGGAATCAGAGGCGGGGAAACAGAGGCGGGGAATCAGATATGGGGAATCGGATGCGGGGAATCAGAGGCGGGGAATCAGAGCTGGGGAATCAGAGGCGGGGAATCAGTGTTGGGGCATCAGAGGTGGGGAATTAGATATAGGGAAACAGAGGCGGGGAATCAGAGGCGGGGAAACAGTGGCGGGGAATCAGATATGGGGAATCAGAGGTGGGGAATCAGAGGCAGGGAATAAGATGTGCGGAATCAGAGATGGGGAATCAGAGGCAGGGAATCAGAATCAGAAGCGGGGAATCAGAGGCCGGGAATCAGAGGCCGGGAATCAGATGCTGGGAATAAGAGGCCGGGAATCAGAGGTGGGGAATCAGAGTCCGGGAATCAGAGATGGGGATTCAGAGGCGGGGAATGAGATATGGAGAATCAGAGGCGGGGAATCAGAGGCAGGGAATAGAACGCGGGGAATCAGAGGCAGGGAATCAGAGCTGGGGAATCAGAGGAGGGGTTTCATAGTTGGGAATCAGAGGCGGGAATCAGATATGGGGAAACAGAGGCGGGGAATCAGAGGCGGTGAAACAGAGGCGGGGAATCAGATATGGGGAATCGGATGCAGGGAATCAGAGGCGGGGAATCAGAGCTGGGGAATCAGAGGCGGGGAATCAGTGTTGGGGCATCAGAGGTGGGGAATTAGATATAGGGAAACAGAGGCGGGGAATCAGAGGCAGGGAAACAGAGGCGGGGAATCAGATATGGGGAATCAGAGGTGGGGAATCAGAGGCAGGGAATCAGATGTGCGGAATCAGAGATGGGGAATAAGAGGCAGGGAATCAGAATCAGAAGCGGGGAATCAGAGGCCGGGAATCAGAGGCCGGGAATCAGATGCTGGGAATAAGAGGCCGGGAATCAGAGGTGGGGAATCAGATATGGGGAATCAGAGGTGGCGAATCAAAGGCGGTGAATCAGAGATGGGGAATCAGAGGCGGGGAATCAGAGGCAGGGAATCAGATGCGGGGAATCAGAGGCGGGGAATCAGAGCTGGCGAATCAGAGGCTGGGAATCAGAGGTGGGCAATCAGAGGCGGGGAATCAGATATGGGGAATCAGAGGCGGGGAATCAGAGGCGGGGAAACAGAGGCGGGGAATCAAATATAGGGAATCAGAGGTGGGGAATCAGAGGTTGTGAATCAGAGATGGGGAATCAAGGCGGGGAATCAGAGGCAGGGAATCAGACGCGGTGAATCAGAGGCGGGGATTCAGAGCTAGGGAATCAGAGGTGGGGAATCAGAGTTGGGGAATCAGAGGCAGGGAATCAGATATGGGGAATCAGAGGCGGGGAATCAGAGGCGGGGAAACAGAGGCGGGGAATCAGATGTGGGGAATCAGAGGTGGGGAATCAGGGGCAGGGAATCAGTGGCAGGGAATCAGAGGCGGGGAATCAGAGGCGGGGAATCAAAGGCAGGGAATCAGACACGGGGAATCAGAGGCAGGGAATCAGAGATGGGGAATCAGAGCTGGGGAATCAGAGGCGGGGAATCAGAGTTGGGGAATCAGAGGCGGCGAATCAGATATGGGGAATCAGAGGTGTGGAATCAGAGGTTGGGAATCAGAGGCAGGGAATCAGAGTCGGGGAAACAGAGGCGGGGAATCAGATATGGGGAATCAGAGGTGGCGAATCAAAGGCGGTGAAACAGAGATGGGGAATCAGGGCAGGGAATCAGAGGCAGGGAATCAAACACGGGGAATCAGAGCTGGGGAATCAGAGGCGGGGAATCAGAGTTGGGAATCAGAGGCGGGGAATCAGAGGCGGGGAAACAGAGGCGGGGAATCAGATATGGGGAATCAGAGGTGGGGAATCCGAGGTTGGGAATCAGAGGCAGGGAATCAGAGGCGGAAAATCAGAGGCGGGGAATCAGAGGAAGGGAATCAGATGTGCGGAATCGGAGATGGGGAATCAGAGGCAGGGAATCAGAGGCGGGGAATCAGAGGCAGGGAATCAGAGGTCGGGAATCAGATATTGGGAAACAGAGGCGGGGAATCCGAGGCGGGGAAACAGAGGTGGGGAATCAGATATGGGGAATCAGAGGTGGGGAATCAGAGGTTGGGAATCAGAGGCAGGGAATCAGAGGCTTGGAATTAGATGCAGGGAATCAGATGCGGGGAATCAGAGGCGGGGAATCAGAGCTGGGGAATCAGAGGTGGGGAATCAGATTTGCGGAATCAGAGGCGGGGACTTAGATATTGGGAAACAGAGGCGGGGAATCAGAGGCGGGGAAACCCAGGTGGGGAATCAGATATGGGGAATCAGAGGTGGGGAATCAGAGGCAAGGAATCAGATGTGCGGAATCAGAGATGGGGAATCAGAGGCAGGAAATCAGAATCAGAAGCAGGGAATCAGAGGCCGGGAATCAAAGGCCGGAATCAGATGCTGGGAATCAGAGGCCTGGAATCAGAGGCGGGGAATCAGAGGCAGGGAATCAGATGCGGGGAATCAGAGGCGGGGAATCAGAGCTGGGGAATCAGAGGCGGGGATTCAGAGTTGGGGAATCAGAGGCGGGGAATCAGAGGCGGGGAAACAGAGGCGGGGAATCAGATATGTGGAATCAGAGGTGGGGAATCAGAGGTTGGGAATCAGAAGCAGGGAATCAGAGGCGGGGAATCAGAGGCGGGGAATCAGAGGCAGGGAATCCGATGTGCGGAATCAGAGATGGGGAATCAGAGGCAGGGAATCAGAGGCGGGGAATCAGAGGCGGAGAATCAGAGGCCGGGAATCAGATATGGGGAAACAGAGGCGGGGAATCAGAGGCGGGGAAACAGAGGCGGGGAATCAGATATGGGGAATCAGAGGTGGGGAATCAGAGGTTGGGAATCAGAGGCAGGGAATCAGAGGCTGGGAATCAGATGCAGGGAATCAGATGCGGGGAATCAGAGGCGGGGAATCAGAGCTGGGGAATCAGAGGTGGGGAATCAGAGTTGGGGAATCAGAGTCGGGGACTTAGATATGGGGAAACAGAGGCAGGGAATCAGAGGCGGGGAAACAGACGCGGGGAATCAGAGGCGGGGATTCAGAGCTGGGGAATCAGAGGCGAGGAATCAGAGTTGGGGAATCAGAGGCGGGGAATCAGATATGGGGAATCAGAAGCGGGGAATCAGAGGCGAGGAAACAGAGGCAGGGAATCAGATATGGGGAATCAGAGGTGGGGTATCAGGGGCAGGGAATCAGTGGCAGGGAATCAGAGGCGGGGAATCAGAGGCGGGGAATCAGAGGCAGGGAATCAGACACGGGGAATCAGATATGGGGAAACAGAGGTGGGTAATCAGAGGCGGGCAAACAGAGGCGGGGAATTAGATATGGGGAATCAGAGGTGGGGAATCAGAGGTCGTGAATCAGAGATGGGGAATCACAGGCGGGGAATCAGAGGCAGGGAATAGAACGCGGGGAATCAGAGGCGGGGAATCAGAGCTGGGGAATCAGAGGCGGGGAATCATAGTTGGGAATCAGAGGCGGGGAATCAGATATGGGGAAACAGAGGCGGGGAATCAAAGGCGGGGAAACAGAGGCGGGGAATCAGATACGGGGAATCGGATGCGGGGAATCAGAGGCGGGGAATCAGAGCTGGGGAATCAGAGGCGGGGTATCAGAGTTGGGGCATCTGAGGTGGGGAATTAGATATGGGGAAACAGAGGCGGGGAATCAGAGGCGGGGAAACAGAGGCGAGGAATCAGATATGGGGAATCAGAGGTGGGGAATCAGAGGCAGGGAATCAGATGTGCGGAATCAGAGATGGGGAATCAGAGGCAGGGAATCAGAATCAGAAGCGGGGAATCAGAGGCCGGGAATCAGAGGCCGGGATTCAGATGCCGGGAATAAGAGGCCGGGAATCAGAGGTGGGGAATCAGAGTCCGGGAATCAGAGATGGGGATTCAGAGGCGGGGAATGATATATGGGGAATCAGTGGCGGGGAATCAGAGGCGGGGTAACAGAGGTGGGGAATCAGTTATGGGGAATCAGAGGTGGCGAATCAAAGGCGGTGAATCAGAGATGGGGAATCAGAGGCGGGGAATCAGAGGCAGGGAATCAAACACGAGGAATCAGAGGCGGGGAATCAGAGCTGGGGAATCATAGGCGGGGAATCAGAGTTGGGGAATCAGAGGCGGGGAATCGGATATGGGGAAACAGGGGCGGGGAATCAGAGGCAGAGAAACAGAGGCGGGGAATCAGATATGGGGAATCAGGGGTTGGGAATCAGAGGTTGGGAATCAGAGGCAGGGAATCAGAGGCGTGGAAACAGAGGCGGGGATTCAGATATGGGGAATCAGAGGTGGGGAATCAGGGGCGTGGAATCAGAGGCAGGGAATTAGATGTGGTGAATCAGAGATGGGGAATCAGAGGCAGGGAATCAGAATCAGAAGCGGGGTATCAGTGGCCGGGAATCAGAGGAAGGTAATCAGAGGCAGGGGATCAAACACGGGGAATCAGAGGCTGGGAATCAGAGCTGGGGAATCAGAGGCGGGGAATCAGAGCTGGGGAATCACAGGCGGGGAATCAGAGATGGGGAATCAGAGGCGGGGAATCAGAGGCAGGGAATCAGATGCGGGGAATCAGAGGCGGGGAATCATAGCTGGCGAATCAGAGGCGGGGAATCAGAGGTGGGCAATCAGAGGATGGGAATCAGATATGGGGAATCAGAGGCGGGGAATCAGAGCTGGGGAATCACAGGCGGGGAATCAGAGTTGGGGAATCAGAGGTGGGGAATCAGATATGGGGAAACAGAGGCGGGGAATCAGAGGCGGTGAAACAGAGGCGGGGAATCAGATATTGGGAATCATAGGTGGGGAATCAGAGGTTGGGAATCAGAGGCCTGGAATCAGAGGCGGGGAATCAGAGGCAGGGATTCAGATGCGGGGAATCAGAGGAGGGGAATCAGAGCTGGGGAATCAGAGGCGGGGTATTAGAGTTGGGGAATCAGAGGCGGGGAATCAGACGCGGGGAATCAGAGGGGGGGAATCATAGCTGGCGAATCAGAGGCGGGGAATCAGAGGTGGGCAATCAGAGGCCGGGAATCAGAGGTGGTGAATCCGAGATGGGGAATCAGAGGCGGGGAATCAGTGGCAGGGAATCAGATATGGGGAATCAGAGGCGTGGAATCAGAGGCAGGGAATCAGACACGGGGAATCAGACACGGGGAATCAGAGGTGGGGAATCAGAGATGGGGAATCAGAGGCGGTGAATCAGAGATGGGGAATCAGAGGCGGGGAATCAGAGGCAGGAAATCAGACACGGGGATTCAGAGGCTGGGAATCAGACGGGGGGAATCAAAGGCGGGGAATCAGAGCTGGGGAATCAGAGGCAGGGAATCAGAGGCGGGGAATTAGATATGGGGAATCAGAGGCTGGTATTCAGAGGCGGGGAATCAGAGGCAGGGAATCAGACACGGGGAATCAGAGGTGGGGAATCAGAGATGGGGAATCAGAGGCGGGGAATCAGAGTTGGGGAATCAGAGGCAGGGAATCGGATGTGCGGTATCAGAGATGGGGAATCAGAGGTGGGGAATCAGAGGCGGTGAATCTGAGATGGGGAATCAGAGGCGGGGAATCAGAGGCAGGAAATCAGACACGGGGATTCAGAGGCTGGGAATCAGACGAGGGGAATCAAAGGCGGGGAATCAGAGCTGGGGAATCAGAGGCAGGGAATCAGAGTTGGGGATTCAGAGACGGGGAATCAGATATGGGGAAACAGAGGCGGGGAATCAGAGGTGGGCAAACAGAGGCGGGGAATTAGATATGGGGAATCAGATGTGGGGAATCAGAGGTGGTGAATCAGTGATGGGGAATCACAGGCGGGGAATCAGAGGCAGGGAATAGAACGCAGGGAATCAGAGGCAGAGAATCAGAGCTGGGGAATCAGAGGCGGGGAATCATAGTTGGGAATCAGAGGCGGGGAATCAGATATGGGGAAACAGAGGCGGGGAATCAGAGGCGGGGAAACAGAGGCGGGGAATCAGATATGGGGAATCGGATGCGGGGAATCAGAGGCGGGGAATCAGAGCTGGGGAATCAGAGGCGGGGAATCAGAGTTGGGGCATCAGAGGTGGGGAATTAGATATAGGGAAACAGAGGCGGGGAATCAGAGGCGGGGAAACAGAGGCGGGGAATCAGATATGGGGAATCAGAGGTGGGGAATCAGAGGCAGGGAATCAGATGTGCGGAATCAGAGATGGGGAATCAGAGGCAGGTAATCAGAATCAGAAGCGGGGAATCAGAGGCCGGGAATCAGACGCCGGGAATCAGATGCTGGGAATAAGAGGCCGGGAATCAGAGGTGGGGAATCAGAGTCCGGGAATCAGAGATGGGGATTCAGAGGCGGGGAATGAGATATGGAGAATCAGAGGCGGGGAATCAGAGGCCGGGAAACAGAGGTGGGTAATCAGATATGGGGAATCAGAGGTGGCGAATCAAAGGCGGTGAATCAGAGATGGGGAATCAGAGGCGGGGAATCAGAGGCAGGGAATCAGATGCGGGGAATCAGAGGCAGGGAATCAGAGCTGGCGAATCAGAGGCGGGGAATCAGAGGTGGGCAATCAGAGCCGGGGAATCAGATATGGGGAATCAGAGGCGGGGAATCAGAGGCGGGGAAACAGAGGTGGGGAATCAGATATGGGGAAACAGAGGTGGCGAATCAAAGGCGGTGAATCAGAGATGGGGAATCAGAGGCGGGGAATCAGAGGCAGGGAATCAAAAACGGGGAATCAGAGGCGGGGAATCAGAGCTGGGGAATCAGAGGCGGGGAAGCAGAGTAGGAGAATCAGAGGTGGGGAATCAGATATGGGGAAACAGGGGCGGGGAATCAGAGGCGGGGAAACAGAGGTGGGGAATCAGATATGGGGAATCAGAGGTGTGGAATCAGAGGTTGGGAATCAGAGGCGGGGAAACAGAGGAGGGGAATCAGATATGGGGAATCAGAGGTGGCGAATTAAAGGCGGTGAATCAGAGATGGGGAATCAGGGCAGGGAATCAGAGGCAGGGAATCAAACACGGGGAATCAGAGGCGTGGAATCAGAGCTGGGGAATCAGAGGCAGGGATTCAGAGTTGGGGAATCAGAGGCGGGGAATCAGAGGCGGGGAAACAGAGGCGGGGAATCAGATATGGGGAATCAGAGGTGGGGAATCAGAGGTTGGGAATCAGAAGCAGGGAATCAGAGGCGGGGAATCAGAGGCGGGGATTCAGCGACGGGGAATCAGATATGGGGAAACAGAGGCGGGGAATCAGAGGCGGGCAAACAGAGGCGGGGAATTAGATATGGGGAATCAGATGTGGGGAATCAGGGGTGGTGAATCAGTGATGGGGAATCACAGGCGGGGAATCAGAGGCAGGGAATAGAACGCAGGGAATCAGAGGCAGGGAATCAGAGCTGGGGAATCAGAGGCGGGGAATCATAGTTGGGAATCAGAGGCGGGGAATCAGATATGGGGAAACAGAGGCGGGGAATCAGAGGCGGGGAAACAGAGGCGGGGAATCAGATATGGGGAATCGGATGCGGGGAATCAGAGGCGGGGAATCAGAGCTGGGGAATCAGAGGCGGGGAATCAGAGTTGGGGCATCAGAGGTGGGGAATTAGATATAGGGAAACAGAGGCGGGGAATCAGAGGCGGGGAAACAGAGGCGGGGAATCAGATATGGGGAATCAGAGGTGGGGAATCAGAGGCAGGGAATCAGATGTGCGGAATCAGAGATGGGGAATCAGAGGCAGGGAATCAGAATCAGAAGCGGGGAATCAGAGGCCGGGAATCAGACGCCGGGAATCAGATGCTGGGAATAAGAGGCCGGGAATCAGAGGTGGGGAATCAGAGTCCGGGAATCAGAGATGGGGATTCAGAGGCGGGGAATGAGATATGGAGAATCAGAGGCGGGGAATCAGAGGCCGGGAAACAGAGGTGGGTAATCAGATATGGGGAATCAGAGGTGACGAATCAAAGGCGGTGAATCAGAGATGGGGAATCAGAGGCGGGGAATCAGAGGCAGGGAATCAGATGCGGGGAATCAGAGGTGGGGAATCAGAGCTGGCGAATCAGAGGCGGGGAATCAGAGGTGGGCAATCAGAGCCGGGGAATCAGATATGGGGAATCAGAGGCGGGGAATCAGAGGCGGGGAAACAGAGGTGGGGAATCAGATATGGGGAAACAGAGGTGGCGAATCAAAGGCGGTGAATCAGAGATGGGGAATCAGAGGCGGGGAATCAAAGTCAGGGAATCAAAAACGGGGAATCAGAGGCGGGGAATCAGAGCTGGGGAATCAGAGGCGGGGAAGCAGAGTAGGAGAATCAGAGGTGGGGAATCAGATATGGGGAAACAGGGGCGGGGAATCAGAGGCGGGGAAACAGAGGTGGGGAATCTGATATGGGGAATCAGAGGTGTGGAATCAGAGGTTGGGAATCAGAGGCGGGGAAACAGAGGAGGGGAATCAGATATGGGGAATCAGAGGTGGCGAATTAAAGGCGGTGAATCAGAGATGGGGAATCAGGGCAGGGAATCAGAGGCAGGGAATCAAACACGGGGAATCAGAGGCGTGGAATCAGAGCTGGGGAATCAGAGGCGGGGATTCAGAGTTGGGGAATCAGAGGCGGGGAATCAGAGGCGGGGAAACAGAGGCGGGGAATCAGATATGGGGAATCAGAGGTGGGGAATCAGAGGTTGGGAATCAGAAGCAGGGAATCAGAGGCGGGGAATCAGAGGCGGGGAATCAGAGGCAGGAAATCCGATGTGCGGAATCGGAGATGGGGAATCAGAGGCAGGGAATCAGAGGCGGGGAATCAGAGGCGGGGAATCAGAGGCCGGGAATAAGATATGGGGAAACAGAGGCGGGGAATCAGAGGCGGGGAAACAGAGGCGGGGAGTCAGATATGGGGAATCAGAGGTGGGGAATCAGAGGTTGGGAATCAGAGGCAGGGAATCAGAGGCTGGGAATCAGATGCAGGGAATCAGATGCGGGGAATCAGAGGCGGGGAATCAGAGCTGGGGAATCAG
This sequence comes from Narcine bancroftii, assembly GCF_036971445.1. Lineage (NCBI taxonomy): Eukaryota > Metazoa > Chordata > Chondrichthyes > Torpediniformes > Narcinidae > Narcine > Narcine bancroftii. The sequence goes on along the minus strand of NC_091474.1, from coordinate 103,916,194 downwards.
AGGTGGGGAATCAGAGTTAGGGAATCAGAGTCGGGGACTTAGATATGGGGAAACAGAGGCAGGGAATCAGAGGCGGGGAAACAGACGCGGGGAATCAGAGGCGGGTATCAGAGCTGGGGAATCAGAGGAGGGGAATCAGAGTTGGGGAATCAGAGGCGGGGAATCAGAGGCGGGGAATCAGAGGCGGGGAATCAGAGGCGGGGAAACAGAGGCAGGGAATCAGATATGGGGAATCAGAGGTGGGGTATCAGGGGCAGGGAATCAGTGGCAGGGAATCAGAGGCGGGGAATCAGAGGCGGGGAATCAGAGGCAGGGAATCAGACACGGGGAATCAGATATGGGGAAACAGAGGCGGGGAATCAGAGGCGGGCAAACAGAGGCGGGGAATTAGATAGGGGGAATCAGAGGTGGGGAATCAGAGGTGGTGAATCAGAGATGGGGAATCACAGGCGGGGAATCAGAGGCAGGGAATAGAACGCGGGGAATCAGAGGCGGGGAATCAGAGCTGGGGAATCAGTGGCGGGGAATCATAGTTGGGAATCAGAGGCGGGGAATCAGATATGGGGAAACAGAGGCGGGGAATCAAAGGCGGGGAAACAGAGGCGGGGAATCAGATATGGGGAATCGGATGCGGGGAATCAGAGGCGGGGAATCAGAGCTGGGGAATCAGAGGCGGGGTATCAGAGTTGGGGCATCAGAGGTGGGGAATTAGATATGGGGAAACAGAGGCGGGGAATCAGAGGCGGGGAAACAGAGGTGGGGAATCAGATATGGGGAATCAGAGGTGGGGAATCAGAGGCAGGGAATCAGATGTGCGGAATCAGAGATGGGGAATCAGAGGCAGGGAATCAGAATCAGAAGCGGGGAATCAGAGGCCGGGAATCAGAGGCCGGGATTCAGATGCCGGGAATAAGAGGCCGGGAATCAGAGGTGGGGAATCAGAGTCCGGGAATCAGAGATGGGGATTCAGAGGCAGGGAATGATATATGGGGAATCAGAGGCGGGGAATCAGAGGCGGGGTAACAGAGGTGGGGAATCGGATATGGGGAATCAGAGGTGTCGAATCAAAGGCGGTGAATCAGAGATGGGGAATCAGAGGCGGGGAATCAGAGGCAGGGAATCAAACACGGGGAATCAGAGGCGGGGAATCAGAGCTGGGGAATCAGAGGTGGGGAATCAGAGTTGGGGAATCAGAGGCGGGGAATCAGATATGGGGAAACAGGGGCGGAGAATCAGAGGCAGGGAAACAGAGGCGGGGAATCAGATATGGGGAATCAGGGGTGGGGAATCAGAGGTTGGGAATCAGAGGCAGGGAATCAGAGGCGTGGAAACAGAGGCGGGGATTCAGATATGGCGAATCAGAGGTGGGGAATCAGGGGCGTGGAATCAGAGGCAGGGAATTAGATGTGGTGAATCAGAGATGGGGAATCAGAGGCAGGGAATCAGAATCAGAAGCGGGGTATCAGAGGCCGGGAATCAGAGGAAGGTAATCAGAGGCAGGGGATCAAACACGGGGAATCAGAGGCTGGGAATCAGAGCTGGGGAATCACAGGCGGGGAATCAGAGATGGGGAATCAGATGCGGGGAATCAGAGGCGGGGAATCAGAGCTGGCGAATCAGAGGCGGGGAATCAGAGGTGGGCAATCAGAGGATGGGAATCAGATATTGGGAATCAGAGGCGGGGAATTAGAGCTGGGGAATCACAGGCGGGGAATCAGAGTTGGGGAATCAGAGGCGGGGAATCAGATATGGGGAAACAGAGTCGGGGAATCAGAGGCGGTGAAACAGAGGCGGGGAATCAGATATGGGGAATCAGAGGTGGGGAATCAGAGGTTGGGAATCACAGGCCTGGAATCAGAGGCGGGGAATCAGAGGCAGGGAATCAGATGCGGGGAATCAGAGGAGGGGAATCAGAGCTGGGGAATCAGAGGCGGGGTATTAGAGTTGGGGAATCAGAGGCGGGGAATCATAGCTGGCGAATCAGAGGCGGGGAATCAGAGGTGGGCAATCAGAGGCCGGGAATCAGATGTGGTGAATCAGAGATGGGGAATCAGAGGCAGGGAATCAGACACGGGGAATCAGAGGTGGGGAATCAGAGATGGGGAATCAGAGGCGGGGAATCAGAGGCAGGGAATCAGACGCGGGGAATCTGAGGCGGGGAATCAGAGCTGGGGAATCAGAGGTGGGGAATCAGAGTTGGGGAATCAGAGGCAGGGAATCGGATGTGCGGAATCAGAGATGGGGAATCAGATGTGGGGAATCAGAGGAATCAGAGATGGGGAATCAGAGGCGGGGAATCAGAGGCAGGAAATCAGACACGGGGATTCAGAGGCTGGGAATCAGACGGGGGGAATCAAAGGCGGGGAATCAGAGCTGGGGAATCAGAGGCAGGGAATCAGAGTTGGGGATTCAGAGACGGGGAATCAGATATGGGGAAAGAGAGGCGGGGAATCAGAGGCGGGCAAACAGAGGCGGGGAATTAGATATGGGGAATCAGAGGTGGGGAATCAGAGGTGGTGAATCAGTGATGGGGAATCACAGGCGGGGAATCAGAGGCAGGGAATAGAACGCAGGGAATCAGACGCAGGGAATCAGAGCTGGGGAATCAGAGGCGGGGAATCATAGTTGGGAATCAGAGGCGGGGAATCAGATATGGGGAAACAGAGGCGGGGAATCAGAGGCGGGGAAACAGAGGCGGGGAATCAGATATGGGGAATTGGATGCTGGGAATCAGAGGCGGGGAATCAGAGCTGGGGAATCAGAGGCGGGGAATCAGAGTTGGGGCATCAGAGGTGGGGAATTAGATATAGGGAAACAGAGGTGGGGAATCAGAGGCGGGGAAACAGAGGCTGGGAATCAGATATGGGGAATCAGAGGTGGGGAATCAGAGGCAGGGAATCAGATGTGCGGAATCAGAGATGGGGAATCAGAGGCAGGGAATCAGAATCAGAAGTGGGGAATCAGAGGCCGGGAATCAGAGGCCGGGAATCAGATGCTGGGAATAAGAGGCCGGGAATCAGAGGTGGGGAATCAGAGTCCGGGAATCAGAGATGGAGATTCAGAGGCGGGGAATGAGATATGGAGAATCAGAGGCGGGGAATCAGAGGCCGGGAAACAGAGGTGGGGAATCAGATATGGGGAATCAGAGGTGGCGAATCAAAGGCGGTGAATCAGAGATTGGGAATCAGAGGCGGGGAATCAGAGGCAGGGAATCAGATGCGGGGAATCAGAGGCGGGGAATCAGAGCTGGCGAATCAGAGGCGGGGAATCAGAGGTGGGCAATCAGAGGCGGGGAATGAGATATGGGGAATCAGAGGCGGGGAATCAGAGGCGGGGAAACAGAGGCGGGGAATCAAATATAGGGAATCAGAGGTGGGGAATCAGAGGTTGTGAATCAGAGATGGGGAATCAATGCGGGGAATCAGAGGCAGGGAATCAGACACGGGGAATCAGAGGCGGGGATTCAGAGCTGGGGAATCAGAGGCGGGGAATCAGAGTTGGGGAATCAGAGGCAGGGAATCAGATATGGGGAATCAGAGGCGGGGAATCAGAGGCGGGGAAACAGAGGCGGGGAATCAGATATGGGGAATCAGAGGTGGGGAATCAGAGGCAGGGAATCAGATGTGCGGAATCAGAGATGGGGAATCAGAGGCAGGGAATCAGAAGCGGGGAATCAGAGGCCGGGAATCAGAGGCCGGGAATCAGATGCTGGGAATAAGAGGCCGGGAATCAGAGGAGGGGAATCAGAGTCCGGGAATCAGAGATGGGGATTCAGAGGCGGGGAATGTGATATGGAGAATCAGAGGCGGGGAATCAGAGGCGGGGAAACAGAGGTGGGGAATCAGATATGGGGAATCAGAGGTGGCGAATCAAAGGCGGTGAATCAGAGATGGGGAATCAGAGGCGGGGAATCAGAGGCAGGGAATCAGATGCGGGGAATCAGAGGCGGGGAATCAGAGCTGGCGAATCAGAGGCTGGGAATCAGAGGTGGGCAAATAGAGGCGGGGAATCAGATATGGGGAATCAGAGGTGGGGAATCAGAGGCGGGGAAACAGAGGCGGGGAATCAAATATAGGGAATCAGAGGCAGGGAATCAGACGCGGGGAATCAGAGGCGGGGATTCAGAGCTGGGGAATCAGAGGCGGGGAATCAGAGTTGGGGAATCAGAGGCAGGGAATCAGATATGGGGAATCAGAGGCGGGGAATCAGAGGCCGGGAATCAGATATGGGGAAACAGAGGCGGGGAATCAAATATAGGGAATCAGAGGTGGGGAATCAGAGGCGGGGAAACAGAGGTGGGGAATCAGATATGGGGAATCAGAGGTGGCGAATCAAAGGCGGTGAATCAGAGATGGGGAATCAGAGGCGGGGAATCAGAGGCAGGGAATCAGATGCGGGGAATCAGAGGCGGGGAATCAGAGCTGGCGAATCAGAGGCTGGGAATCAGAGGCGGGGAAACAGAGGTGGGGAATCAGATATGGGGAATCAGAGGTGGCGAATCAAAGGCGGTGAATCAGAGATGGGGAATCAGAGGCGGGGAATCAGAGGCAGGGAATCAGATGCGGGTAATCAGAGGCGGGGAATCAGAGCTGGCGAATCAGAGGCTGGGAATCAGAGGCGGGGAAACAGAGGTGGGGAATCAGATATGGGGAATCAGAGGTGGCGAATCAAAGGCGGTGAATCAGAGATGGGGAATCAGAGGCGGGGAATCAGAGGCAGGGAATCAGATGCGGGGAATCAGAGGCGGGGATTCAGAGCTGGGGAATCAGAGGCGGGGAATCAGAGTTGGGGAATCAGAGGCAGGGAATCAGATATGGGGAATCAGAGGCGGGGAATCAGAGGCCGGGAATCAGATATGGGGAAACAGAGGCGGGGAATCAAATATAGGGAATCAGAGGTGGAGAATCAGAGGTTGTGAATCAGATATGGGGAATCAAGGCGGGGAATCAGAGGCGGGGAATCAGAGTTGGGGAATCAGAGGCAGGGAATCAGATATGGGGAATCAGAGGCGGGGAATCAGAGGCGGGGAATCAGAGGCGGGGAAACAGAGGCGTGGAATCAAATGTAGGGAATCAGAGGTGGGGAATCAGATATGGGGAATCAGAGGCGGGCAATCAGAGGCGGGGAATCAGATATGGGGAATCAGAGGCGGGGAATCAGAGGCGGGGAAACAGAGGCGGGGAATCAAATATAGGGAATCAGAGGTGGGGAATCAGATATGGGGAATCAGAGGTGGGCAATCAGAGGCGGGGAATCAGAGGCAGGGAATCAGAGGCGGGGAATCAGAGGCAGGGAAACAGAGGCGGGGAATCAAATATAGGGAATCAGAGGTGGGGAATCAGAGGTTGTGAATCAGAGATGGGGAATCAAGGCGGGGAATCAGAGGAAGGGAATCAGACGCGGGGAATCAGAGGCGGGGATTCAGAGCTGGGGAATCAGAGGCGGGGAATCAGAGTTGGGGAATCAGAGGCAGGGAATCAGATATGGGGAATCAGAGGCGGGGAATCAGAGGCCGGGAATCAGATATGGGGATTCAGAGGCGGGGAATGTGATATGGAGAATCAGAGGCGGGGAATCAGAGGCGGGGAAACAGAGGAGGGGAATCAGATATGGAGAATCAGAGGTGGCGAATCAAAGGCGGTGAATCAGAGATGGGGAATCAGAGGCGGGGAATCAGAGGCAGGGAATCAGATGCGGGGAATCAGAAGCGGGGAATCAGAGCTGGCGAATCAGAGGCTGGGAATCAGAGGTGGGCAATCAGAGGCGGGGAATCAGATATGGGGAATCAGAGGCGGGGAATCAGAGGCGGGGAAACAGAGGCGGGGAATCAAATATAGGGAATCAGAGGTGGGGAATCAGAGGTTGTGAATCAGAGATGGGGAATCAAGGCGGGGAATCAGAGGCAGGGAATCAGACGCGGGGAATCAGAGGCGGGGATTCAGAGCTGGGGAATCAGAGGCGGGGAATCAGAGTTGGGGAATCAGAGGCAGGGAATCAGATATGGGGAATCAGAGGCGGGGAATCAGAGGCCGGGAATCAGATATGGGGAAACAGAGGCGGGGAATCCGAGGCGGGGAAACAGAGGCGGGGAATCAGATATGGGGAATCAGAGGTGGGGAATCAGAGGTGGGGACTTAGATATTGGGAAACAGAGGCGGGGAATCAGAGCTGGGGAATCAGAGGTGGGGAATCAGATTTGGGGAATCAGAGGTGGGGACTTAGATATTGGGAAACAGAGGCGGGGAATCAGAGGCGGGGAAACAGAGGCGGGGAATCAGATATGGGGAATCAGAGGTGGGGAATCAGAGGCAGGGAATCAGATGTGCGGAATCAGAGATGGGGAATCAGAGGCAGGGAATCAGAATCAGAAGCAGGGAATCAGAGGCCGGGAATCAGAGGCCGGAATCAGATGCTGGGAATCAGAGGCCTGGAATCAGAGGCGGGGAATCAGAGGCAGGGAATCAGATGCGGGGAATCAGAGGCGGGGAATCAGAGCTGGGGAATCAGAGGCGGGGTATTAGAGTTGGGGAATCAGAGGCGGGGAATCAGATATGGGGAAACAGAGGTGGGGAATCAGAGGCGGGGAAACAGAGGCAGGGAATCAGATATGGGGAATCAGAGGTGGGGCATCAGAGGTCGTGAATCACAGATGGGGAATCAGAGGCGGGGAATCAGAGGCAGGGAATCAGACGCGGGGAATCAGAGGCAGGGAATCAGACGCGGGGAATCTGAGGCGGGGAATCAGAGCTGGGGAATCAGAGGTGGGAAATCAGAGTTGGGGAATCAGAGGCAGGGAATCAGAGGCGGGGAATCAGAGGCAGGGAATCAGACGCGGGGAATCTGAGGCGGGGAATCAGAGCTGGGGAATCAGAGGTGGGGAATCAGAGTTGGGGAATCAGAGGCAGGGAATTGGATGTGCGGAATCAGAGAGAGGGAATCAGAGGTGGGGAATCAGAGGCGGTGAATCAGAGATGGGGAATCAGAGGCGGGGAATCAGAGGCAGGAAATCAGACGCGGGGATTCAGAGGCTGGGAATCAGACGGGGGGAATCAAAGGCGGGGAATCAGAGCTGGGGAATCTGAGGCAGGGAATCAGAGTTGGGGATTCAGAGGCGGGGAATCAGATATGGGGAATCAGAGGTAGGGAATCAGAGGTGGTGAATCAGTGATGGGGAATCACAGGCGGGGAATCAGAGGCAGGGAATAGAACGCGGGGAATCAGAGGCAGGGAATCAGAGCTGGGGAATCAGAGGAGGGGATTCATAGTTGGGAATCAGAGGCGGGAATCAGATATGGGGAAACAGAGGCGGGGAATCAGAGGCGGTGAAACAGAGGCGGGGAATCAGATATGGGGAATCGGATGCAGGGAATCAGAGGCGGGGAATCAGAGCTGGGGAATCAGAGGTGGGGAATCAGAGTTGGGGCATCAGAGGTGGGGAATTAGATATAGGGAAACAGAGGCGGGGAATCAGAGGCGGGGAAACAGAGGCGGGGAATCAGATATGGGGAATCAGAGGTGGGGAATCAGAGGCAGGGAATCAGATGTGCGGAATCAGAGATGGGGAATAAGAGGCAGGGAATCAGAATCAGAAGCGGGGAATCAGAGGCCGGGAATCAGAGGCCGGGAATCAGATGCTGGGAATAAGAGGCCGGGAATCAGAGGTGGGGAATCAGATATGGGGAATCAGAGGTGGCGAATCAAAGGCGGTGAATCAGAGATGGGGAATCAGAGGCGGGGAATCAGAGGCAGGGAATCAGATGCGGGGAATCAGAGGCGGGGAATCAGAGCTGGCGAATCAGAGGCTGGGAATCAGAGGTGGGCAATCAGAGGCGGGGAATCAGATATGGGGAATCAGAGGCGGGGAATCAGAGGTGGGGAAACAGAGGCGGAGAATCAAATATAGGGAATCAGAGGTGGGGAATCAGAGGTTGTGAATCAGAGATGGGGAATCAAGGCGGGGAATCAGAGGCAGGGAATCAGACGCGGTGAATCAGAGGCGGGGATTCAGAGCTGGGGAATCAGAGGCGGGGAATCAGAGTTGGGGAATCAGAGGCAGGGAATCAGATATGGGGAATCAGAGGCGTGGAATCAGAGGCGGGGAAACAGAGGCGGGGAATCAGATGTGGGGAATCAGAGGTGGGGAATCAGGGGCACGGAATCAGTGGCAGGGAATCAGAGGCGGGGAATCAGAGGCGGGGAATCAAAGGAAGGGAATCAGACACGGGGAATCAGAGGCGGGGAATCAGAGATGGGGAATCAGAGGCGGGGAATCAGAGGCAGGGAATCGGATGCCGGGAATCAGAGTCGGGGAATCAGAGCTGGGGAATCAGAGGCGGGGAATCAGAGGCGGGGAAACAGAGGCGGGGAATCAGATATGGGGAATCAGAGGTGGGGAATCCGAGGTTGGGAATCAGAGGCAGGGAATCAGAGGCGAAAAATCAGAGGCGGGGAATCAGAGGAAGGGAATCAGATGTGCGGAATCGGAGATGGGGAATCAGAGGCAGGGAATCAGAGGCGGGGAATCAGAGGCGGGGAATCAGAGGCCGGGAATCAGATATGGGGAAACAGAGGCGGGGAATCCGAGGCGGGGAAACAGAGGCGGGGAATCAGATATGGGGAATCAGAGGTGGGGAATCAGAGGTTGGGAATCAGAGGCAGGGAATCAGAGGCTTGGAATCAGATGCAGGGAATCAGATGCGGGGAATCAGAGGCGGGGAATCAGAGCTGGGGAATCAGAGGTGGGGAATCAGATTTGGGGAATCAGAGGCGGGGACTTAGATATTGGGAAACAGAGGCGGGGAATCAGAGGTGGGGAAACCCAGGTGGGGAATCAGATATGGGGAATCAGAGGTGGGGAGTCAGAGGCAAGGAATCAGATGTGCGGAATCAGAGATGGGGAATCAGAGGCAGGGAATCAGAATCAGAAGCAGGGAATCAGAGGCCGGGAATCAAAGGCCGGAATCAGATGCTGGGAATCAGAGGACTGGAATCAGAGGCGGGGAATCAGAGGCAGGGAATCAGATGCGGGGAATCAGAGGCGGGGAATCAGAGCTGGGGAATCAGAGGCGGGGATTCAGAGTTGGGGAATCAGAGGCGGGGAATCAGAGGCGGGGAAACAGAGGCGGGGAATCAGATATGGGGAATCAGAGGTGGGGAATCAGAGGTTGGGAATCAGAAGCAGGAAATCAGAGGCGGGGAATCAGAGGCGGGGAATCAGAGGCAGGGAATCCGATGTGCGGAATCGGAGATGGGGAATCAGAGGCAGGGAATCAGAGGCGGGGAATCAGAGGCGGAGAATCAGAGGCCGGGAATCAGATATGGGGAAACAGAGGCGGGGAATCAGAGGCGGGGAAACAGAGGCGGGGAATCAGATATGGGGAATCGGAGGTGGGGAATCAGAGGTTGGGAATCAGAGGCAGGGAATCAGAGGCTGGGAATCAGATGCAGGGAATCAGATGCGGGGAATCAGAGGCGGGGAATCAGAGCTGGGGAATCAGACGTGGGGAATCAGAGTTGGGGAATCAGAGTCGGGGACTTAGATATGGGGAAACAGAGGCGGGGAATCAGAGGCGGGGAAACAGACACGGGGAATCAGAGGCGGGGATTCAGAGCTGGGGAATCAGAGGCGGGGAATCAGAGTTGGGGAATCAGAGGCGGGGAATCAGAAATGGGGAATCAGAGGCGGGGAATCAGAGGCAGGGAAACAGAGGCAGGGAATCAGATATGGGGAATCAGAGGTGGGGTATCAGGGGCAGGGAATCAGTGGCAGGGAATCAGAGGCGGGGAATCAGAGGCGGGGAATCAGAGGCAGGGAATCAGACACGGGGAATCAGATATGGGGAAACAGAGGCGGGGAATCAGAGGCGGGCAAACAGAGGCGGGGAATTAGATATGGGGAATCAGAGGTGGGGAATCAGAGGTGGTGAATCAGAGATGGGGAATCAGAGGTGGGGTATCAGTGGCAGGGAATCAGTGGCAGGGAATCAGAGGCGGGGAATCAGTGGCGGGGAATCAAAGGCAGGGAATCAGACACGGGGAATCAGAGGCGGGGAATCAGAGATGGGGAATCAGAGGCGGGGAATCAGAGGCAGGGAATCGGATGCCGGGAATCAGAGTCGGGGAATCAGAGCTGGGGAATCAGAGGCGGGGAATCAGAGGCGGGGAAACAGAGGCGGGGAATCAGATATGGGGAATCAGAGGTGGGGAATCCGAGGTTGGGAATCAGAGGCAGGGAATCAGAGGCGAAAAATCAGAGGCGGGGAATCAGAGGAAGGGAATCAGATGTGCGGAATCGGAGATGGGGAATCAGAGGCAGGGAATCAGAGGCGGGGAATCAGAGGCGGGGAATCAGAGGCCGGGAATCAGATATGGGGAAACAGAGGCGGGGAATCCGAGGCGGGGAAACAGAGGCGGGGAATCAGATATGGGGAATCAGAGGTTGGGAATCAGAGGTTGGGAATCAGAGGCAGGGAATCAGAGGCTTGGAATCAGATGCAGGGAATCAGATGCGGGGAATCAGAGGCGGGGAATCAGAGCTGGGGAATCAGAGGTGGGGAATCAGATTTGGGGAATCAGAGGCGGGGACTTAGATATTGGGAAACAGAGGCGGGGAATCAGAGGCGGGGAAACCCAGGTGGGGAATCAGATATGGGGAATCAGAGGTGGGGAATCAGAGGCAAGGAATCAGATGTGCGGAATCAGAGATGGGGAATCAGAGGCAGGGAATCAGAATCAGAAGCAGGGAATCAGAGGCCGGGAATCAAAGGCCGGAATCAGATGCTGGGAATCAGAGGCCTGGAATCAGAGGCGGGGAATCAGAGGCAGGGAATCAGATGCGGGGAATCAGAGGCGGGGAATCAGAGCTGGGTTATCAGAGGCGGGGATTCAGAGTTGGGGAATCAGAGGCGGGGAATCAGAGGCGGGGAAACAGAGGCGGGGAATCAGATATGGGGAATCAGAGGTGGGGAATCAGAGGTTGGGAATCAGAAGCAGGAAATCAGAGGCGGGGAATCAGAGGCGGGGAATCAGAGGCAGGGAATCCGATGTGCGGAATCGGAGATGGGGAATCAGAGGCAGGGAATCAGAGGCGGGGAATCAGAGGCGGAGAATCAGAGGCCGGGAATCAGATATGGGGAAACAGAGGCGGGGAATCAGAGGCGGGGAAACAGAGGCGGGGAATCAGATATGGGGAATCAGAGGTGGGGAATCAGAGGTTGGGAATCAGAGGCAGGGAATCAGAGGCTGGGAATCAGATGCAGGGAATCAGATGCGGGGAATCAGAGGCGGGGAATCAGAGCTGGGGAATCAGACGTGGGGAATCAGAGTTGGGGAATCAGAGTCGGGGACTTAGATATGGGGAAACAGAGGCGGGGAATCAGAGGCGGGGAAACAGACATGGGGAATCAGAGGCGGGGATTCAGAGCTGGGGAATCAGAGGCGGGGAATCAGAGTTGGGGAATCAGAGGCGGGGAATCAGAAATGGGGAATCAGAGGCGGGGAATCAGAGGCAGGGAAACAGAGGCAGGGAATCAGATATGGGGAATCAGAGGTGGGGTATCAGGGGCAGGGAATCAGTGGCAGGGAATCAGAGGCGGGGAATCAGAGGCGGGGAATCAGAGGCAGGGAATCAGACACGGGGAATCAGATATGGGGAAACAGAGGCGGGGAATCAGAGGCGGGCAAACAGAGGCGGGGAATTAGATATGGGGAATCAGAGGTGGGGAATCAGAGGTGGTGAATCAGAGATGGGGAATCACAGGCGGGGAATCAGAGGCAGGGAATAGAACGCGGGGAATCAGAGGCGGGGAATCAGAGCTGGGGAATCAGAGGCGGGGAATCATAGTTGGGAATCAGAGGCGGGGAATCAGATATGGGGAAACAGAGGCGGGGAATCAAAGGCGGGAAAACAGAGGCGGGGAATCAGATACGGGGAATCGGATGCGGGGAATCAGAGGCGGGGAACCAGAGCTGGGGAATCAGAGGCGGGGTATCAGAGTTGGGGCATCTGAGGTGGGGAATTAGATATGGGGAAACAGAGGCGGGGAATCAGAGGCGGTTAAACAGAGGCGAGGAATCAGATATGGGGAATCAGAGGTGGGGAATCAGAGGCAGGGAATCAGATGTGCGTAATCAGAGATGGGGAATCAGAGGCAGGGAATCAGAATCAGAAGCGGGGAATCAGAGGCCGGGAATCAGAGGCCGGGATTCAGATGCCGGGAATAAGAGGCCGGGAATCAGAGGTGGGGAATCAGAGTCCGGGAATCAGAGATGGGGATTCAGAGGCGGGGAATGATATATGGGGAATCAGAGGCGGGGAATCAGAGGCGGGGTAACAGAGGTGGGGAATCAGATATGGGGAATCAGAGGTGGCGAATCAAAGGCGGTGAATCAGATATGGGGAATCAGAGGCGGGGAATCAGAGGCAGGGAATCAAACACGGGGAATCAGAGGCGGGGAATCAGAGCTGGGGAATCAGAGGCGGGGAATCAGAGTTGGGGAATCAGAGGCGGGGAATCAGATATGGGGAAACAGGGGCGGGGAAGCAGAGGCAGGGAAACAGAGGCGGGGAATCAGATATGGGGAATCAGGGGTGGGGAATCAGAGGTTGGGAATCTGAGGCAGGGAATCAGAGGCGTGGAAACAGAGGCGGGGATTCAGATATGGGGAATCAGAGGTGGGGAATCAGGGGCGTGGAATCAGAGGCAGGGAATTAGATGTGGTGAATCAGAGATGGGGAATCAGAGGCAGGGAATCAGAATCAGAAGCGGGGTATCAGTGGCCGGGAATCAGAGGAAGGTAATCAGAGGCAGGGGATCAAACACGGGGAATCAGAGGCTGGGAATCAGAGCTGGGGAATCAGAGGCAGGGAATCAGAGCTGGGGAATCACAGGCGGGGAATCAGAGATGGGGAATCAGAGGCGGGGAATCAGAGGCAGGGAATCAGATGCGGGGAATCAGAGGCGGGGAATCATAGCTGGCGAATCAGAGGCGGGGAATCTGGGGAATCAGAGGTGGGGAATCAGAGGCAGGGAATCAGATGTGCGGAATCAGAGATGGGGAATCAGAGGCAGGGAATCAGAATCAGAAGCAGGGAATCAGAGGCCTGGAATCAGAGGCTGGAATCAGATGATGGGAATCAGAGGCCTGGAATCAGAGGCGGGGAATCAGAGGCAGGGAATCAGATGCGGGGAATCAGAGGTGGGGAATCAGAGCTGGGGAATCAGAGGCGGGGTATTAGAGTTGGGGAATCAGAGGCGGGGAATCAGATATGGGGAAACAGAGGTAGGGAATCAGAGGCGGGGAAACAGAGGCAGGGAATCAGATATGGGGAATCAGAGGCGGGGAATCAGAGGTGGGGAATCATAGGCAGGGAATCGGATGTGCGGAATCAGAGATGGTGAATCAGAGGCCGGGAATCAGAGGTGGTGAATCAGAGATGGGGAATCAGAGGCGGGGAATCAGAGGCAGGGTATCAGACGCGGGGAATCAGAGGTGGGCAATCAGAGGCGGGGAATCAGATATGGGGAATCAGAGGCGGGGAATCAGAGGCGGGGAAACAGAGGCGGGGAATCAGATATGGGGAATCAGAGGTGGGGCATCAGAGGTTGTGAATCACAGATGGGGAATCAGAGGCGGGGAATCAGAGGCAGGGAATCAGACGCGGGGAATCAGAGGCGGGGATTCAGATCTGGGGAATCAGAAGCGGGGAATCAGAGTTGGGGAATCAGAGACGGGGAATCAGATATGGGGAAGCAGAGGCAGGGAATCAGTGGCGGGGAATCAGAGGCAGGGAATCAGACGCGGGGAATCTGAGGCGGGGAATCATAGCTGGGGAATCAGAGGTGGGGAATCAGAGTTGGGGAATCAGAGGCAGGGAATTGGATGTGCGGAATCAGAGATGGGGAATCAGAGGTGGGGAATCAGAGGCAGTGAATCAGAGATGGGGAATCAGAGGCGGGGAATCAGAGGCAGGAAATCAGACATGGGGATTCAGAGGCTGGGAATCAGACGGGGGGAATCAAAGGCGGGGAATCAGAGCTGGGGAATCTGAGGCAGGGAATCAGAGTTGCGGATTCAGAGGCGGGCAATCAGATATGGGGAAACAGAGGCGGGGAATCAGAGGCGGGCAAACAGAGGCGGGGAATTAGATATGGGGAATCAGAGGTAGGGAATCAGAGGTGGTGAATCAGTGATGGGGAATCACAGGCGGGGAATCAGAGGCAGGGAATAGAACGCGGGGAATCAGAGGCAGGGAATCAGAGCTGGGGAATCAGAGGCGGGGAATCATAGTTGGGAATCAGAGGCGGGAATCAGATATGGGGAAACAGAGGCGGGGAATCAGAGGCGGGGAAACAGAGGCGGGGAATCAGATATGGGGAATCGGATGCAGGGAATCAGAGGCGGGGAATCAGAGCTGGGGAATCAGAGGCGGGGAATCAGAGTTGGGGCATCAGAGGTGGGGAATTAGATATAGGGAAACAGAGGCGGGGAATCAGAGGCGGGGAAACAGAGGCGGGGAATCAGATATGGGGAATCAGAGGTGGGGAATCAGAGGCAGGGAATCAGATGTGCGGAATCAGAGATGGGGAATCAGAGGCAGGGAATCAGAAGCGGGGAATCAGAGGCCGGGAATCAGAGGCCGGGAATCAGATGCTGGGAATAAGAGGCCGGGAATCAGAGGAGGGGAATCAGAGTCCGGGAATCAGAGATGGGGATTCAGAGGCGGGGAATGAGATATGGAGAATCAGAGGCGGGGAATCAGAGGCGGGGAAACAGAGGTGGGGAATCAGATATGGGGAATCAGAGGTAGCGAATCAAAGGCGGTGAATCAGAGATGGGGAATCAGAGGCGGGGAATCAGAGGCAGGGAATCAGATGCGGGGAATTAGAGGCGGGGAATCAGAGCTGGCGAATCAGAGGCTGGGAATCAGAGGTGGGGAAACAGAGGTGGGGAATCAGATATGGGGAATCAGAGGTGGCGAATCAAAGGCGGTGAATCAGAGATGGGGAATCAGAGGCGGGGAATCAGAGGCAGGGAATCAGATGCGGGGAATCAGAGGCGGGGAATCAGAGCTGGCGAATCAGAGGCTGGGAATCAGAGGCGGGGAAACAGAGGTGGGGAATCAGATATGGGGAATCAGAGGTGGCGAATCAAAGGCGGTGAATCAGAGATGGGGAATCAGAGGCGGGGAATCAGAGGCAGGGAATCAGATGCGGGGAATCAGAGGCGGGGAATCAGAGCTGGCGAATCAGAGGCTGGGAATCAGAGGCGGGGAAACAGAGGTGGGGAATCAGATATGGGGAATCAGAGGTGGCGAATCAAAGGCGGTGAATCAGAGATGGGGAATCAGAGGCGGGGAATCAGAGGCAGGGAATCAGACGCGGGGAATCAGAGGCGGGGATTCAGAGCTGGGGAATCAGAGGCGGGGAATCAGAGTTGGGGAATCAGAGGCAGGGAATCAGATATGGGGAATCAGAGGCGGGGAATCAGAGGCCGGGAATCAGATATGGGGAAACAGAGGCGGGGAATCAAATATAGGGAATCAGAGGTGGGGAATCAGAGGTTGTGAATCAGAGATGGGGAATCAAGGCGGGGAATCAGAGGCAGGGAATCAGACGCGGGGAATCAGAGGCGGGGATTCAGAGCTGGGGAATCAGAGGCGGGGAATCAGAGTTGGGGAATCAGAGGCAGGGAATCAGATATGGGGAATCAGAGGCGGGGAATCAGAGGCGGGGAATCAGAGGCGGGGAAACAGAGGCGGGGAATCAAATATAGGGAATCAGAGGTGGGGAATCAGATATGGGGAATCAGAGGCGGGCAATCAGAGGCGGGGAATCAGATATGGGGAATCAGAGGCGGGGAATCAGAGGCGGGGAAACAGAGGAGGGGAATCAAATATAGGGAATCAGAGGTGGGGAATCAGATATGGGGAATCAGAGGTGGGCAATCAGAGGCGGGGAATAAGAGGCAGGGAATCAGAGGCGGGGAATCAGAGGCAGGGAAACAGAGGCAGGGAATCAAATATAGGGAATCAGAGGTGGGGAATCAGAGGTTGTGAATCAGAGATGGGGAATCAAGGCGGGGAATCAGAGGCAGGGAATCAGACGCGGGGAATCAGAGGCGGGGATTCAGAGCTGGGGAATCAGAGGCGGGGAATCAGAGTTGGGGAATCAGAGGCAGGGAATCAGATATGGGGAATCAGAGGCAGGGAATCAGAGGCCGGGAATCAGATATGGGGATTCAGAGGCGGGGAATGTGATATGGAGAATCAGAGGCGGGGAATCAGAGGCGGGGAAACAGAGGAGGGGAATCAGATATGGGGAATCAGAGGTGGCGAATCAAAGGCGGTGAATCAGAGATGGGGAATCAGAGGCGGGGAATCAGAGGCAGGGAATCAGATGCGGGGAATCAGAGGCGGGGAATCAGAGCTGGCGAATCAGAGGCTGGGAATCAGAGGTGGGCAATCAGAGGCGGGGAATCAGATATGGGGAATCAGAGGCGGGGAATCAGAGGCGGGGAAACAGAGGCAGGGAATCAAATATAGGGAATCAGAGGTGGGGAATCAGAGGTTGTGAATCAGAGATGGGGAATCAAGGCGGGGAATCAGAGGCAGGGAATCAGACGCGGGGAATCAGAGGCGGGGATTCAGAGCTGGGGAATCAGAGGCGGGGAATCAGAGTTGGGGAATCAGAGGCAGGGAATCAGATATGGGGAATCAGAGGCGGGGAATCAGAGGCCGGGAATCAGATATGGGGAAACAGAGGCGGGGAATCCGAGGCGGGGAAACAGAGGCGGGGAATCAGATATGGGGAATCAGAGGTGGGGAATCAGAGGTTGGGAATCAGAGGCAGGGAATCAGATGTGTGGAATCAGAGATGGGGAATCAGAGGCAGGGAATCAGATTCAGAAGCAGGGAATCAGAGGCCGGGAATCAGAGGCCGGAATCAGATGCTGGGAATCAGAGGCCTGGAATCAGAGGCGGGGAATCAGAGGCAGGGAATCAGATGCGGGGAATCAGAGGCGGGGAATCAGAGCTGGGGAATCAGAGGCGGGGTATTAGAGTTGGGGAATCAGAGGCGGGGAATCAGATATGGGGAAACAGAGGTGGGGAATCAGAGGCGGGGAAACAGAGGCAGGGAATCAGATATGGGGAATCAGAGGTGGGGCATCAGAGTTCGTGAATCACAGATGGGGAATCAGAGGCGGGGAATCAGAGGCAGGGAATCAGACGCGGGGAATCAGAGGCAGGGAATCGACGCGGGGAATCTGAGGCGGGGAATCAGAGCTGGGGAATCAGAGGTGGGAAATCAGAGTTGGGGAATCAGAGGCAGGGAATCAGAGGCGGGGAATCAGAGGCAGGGAATCAGATGCGGGGAATCTGAGGCGGGGAATCAGAGCTGGGGAATCAGAGGTGGGGAATCAGAGTTGGGGAATCAGAGGCAGGGAATTGGATGTGCGGAATCAGAGAGAGGGAATCAGAGGTGGGGAATCAGAGGCGGTGAATCAGAGATGGGGAATCAGAGGCGGGGAATCAGAGGCAGGAAATGAGACGCGGGGATTCAGAGGCTGGGAATCAGACGGGGGGAATCAAAGGCGGGGAATCAGAGCTGGGGAATCTGAGGCAGGGAATCAGAGTTGGGGATTCAGAGGCGGGGAATCAGATATGGGTAAACAGAGGCGGGGAATCAGAGGCGGGCAAACAGAGGCGGGGAATTAGATATGGGGAATCAGAGGTAGGGAATCAGAGGTGGTGAATCAGTGATGGGGAATCACAGGCGGGGAATCAGAGGCTGGGAATAGAACGCGGGGAATCAGAGGCAGGGAATCAGAGCTGGGGAATCAGAGGAGGGGATTCATAGTTGGGAATCAGAGGCGGGAATCAGATATGGGGAAACAGAGGCGGGGAATCAGAGGCGGTGAAACAGAGGCGGGGAATCAGATATGGGGAATCGGATGCAGGGAATCAGAGGCGGGGAATCAGAGCTGGGGAATCAGAGGCGGGGAATCAGAGTTGGGGCATCAGAGGTGGGGAATTAGATATAGGGAAACAGAGGCGGGGAATCAGAGGCGGGGAAACAGAGGCGGGGAATCAGATATGGGGAATCAGAGGTGGGGAATCAGAGGCAGGGAATCAGATGTGCGGAATCAGAGATGGGGAATAAGAGGCAGGGAATCAGAATCAGAAGCGGGGAATCAGAGGCCGGGAATCAGAGGCCGGGAATCAGATGCTGGGAATAAGAGGCCGGGAATCAGAGGTGGGGAATCAGATATGGGGAATCAGAGGTGGCGAATCAAAGGCGGTGAATCAGAGATGGGGAATCAGAGGCGGGGAATCAGAGGCAGGGAATCAGATGCGGGGAATCAGAGGCGGGGAATCAGAGCTGGCGAATCAGAGGCTGGGAATCAGAGGTGGGCAATCAGAGGCGGGGAATCAGATATGGGGAATCAGAGGCGGGGAATCAGAGGCGGGGAAACAGAGGCGGGGAATCAAATATAGGGAATCAGAGGTGGGGAATCAGAGGTTGTGAATCAGAGATGGGGAATCAAGGCGGGGAATCAGAGGCAGGGAATCAGACGCGGTGAATCAGAGGCGGGGATTCAGAGCTGGGGAATCAGAGGCGGGGAATCAGAGTTGGGGAATCAGAGGCAGGGAATCAGATATGGGGAATCAGAGGCGGGGAATCAGAGGCGGGGAAACAGAGGCGGGGAATCAGATGTGCGGAATCAGAGGTGGGGAATCAGGGGCAGGGAATCAGTGGCAGGGAATCAGAGGCGGGGAATCAGAGGCGGGGAATCAAAGGCAGGGAATCAGACACGGGGAATCAGAGGCGGGGAATCAGAGATGGGGAATCAGAGGCGGGGAATCAGAGGCAGGGAATCGGATGCCGGGAATCAGAGTCGGGGAATCAGAGCTGGGGAATCAGAGGCGGGGAATCAGAGTTGGGGAATCAGAGGCGGGGAATCAGATATGGGGAAATAGAGGCGGGGAATCAGATATGGGGAATCAGAGGTGTGGAATCAGAGGTTGGGAATCAGAGGCAGGGAATCAGAGTCGGGGAAACAGAGGCGGGGAATCAGATATGGGGAATCAGAGGTGGCGAATCAAAGGCGGTGAAACAGAGATGGGGAATCAGGGCAGGGAATCAGAGGCAGGGAATCAAACACGGGGAATCAGAGGCGGGGAATCAGAGGCAAGGAATCAGATGTGCGGAATCAGAGATGGGGAATCAGAGGCAGGGAATCAGAATCAGAAGCAGGGAATCAGAGGCCGGGAATCAAAGGCCGGAATCAGATGCTGGGAATCAGAGGCCTGGAATCAGAGGCGGGGAATCAGAGGCAGAGAATCAGATGCGGGGAATCAGAGGTGGGGAATCAGAGCTGGGGAATCAGAGGCGGGGATTCAGAGTTGGGGAATCAGAGGCGGGGAATCAGAGGCGGGGAAACAAAGGCGGGGAATCAGATATGGGGAATCAGAGGTGGGGAATCAGAGGTTGGGAATCAGAAGCAGGGAATCAGAGGCTGGGAATCAGAGGCGGGGAATCAGAGGCAGGGAATCCGATGTGCGGAATCGGAGATGGGGAATCAGAGGCAGGGAATCAGAGGCGGGGAATCAGAGGCGGAGAATCAGAGGCCGGGAATAAGATATGGGGAAACAGAGGCGGGGAATCAGAGGCGGGGAAACAGAGGCGGGGAATCAGATATGGGGAATCAGAGGTGGGGAATCAGAGGTTGGGAATCAGAGGCAGGGAATCAGAGGCTGGGAATCAGATGCAGGGAATCAGATGCGGGGAATCAGAGGCGGGGAATCAGAGCTGGGGAATCAGACGTGGGGAATCAGAGTTGGGGAATCAGAGTCGGGGACTTAGATATGGGGAAACAGAGGCGGGGAATCAGAGGCGGGGAAACAGACGCGGGGAATCAGAGGCGGGGATTCAGAGCTGGGGAATCAGAGGCAAGGAATCAGATGTGCGGAATCAGAGATGGGGAATCAGAGGCAGGGAATCAGAATCAGAAGCAGGGAAACAGAGGCAGGGAATCAGATATGGGGAATCAGAGGTGGGGTATCAGGGGCAGGGAATCAGTGGCAGGGAATCAGAGGCGGGGAATCAGAGGCGGGGAATCAGAGGCAGGGAATCAGACACGGGGAATCAGATATGGGGAAACAGAGGCGGGGAATCAGAGGCGGGCAAACAGAGGCGGGGAATTAGATATGGGGAATCAGAGGTGGGGAATCAGAGGTGGTGAATCAGAGATGGGGAATCACAGGCGGGGAATCAGAGGCAGGGAATAGAACGCGGGGAATCAGAGGCGGGGAATCAGAGCTGGGGAATCAGAGGCGGGGAATCATAGTTGGGAATCAGAGGCGGGGAATCAGATATGGGGAAACAGAGGCGGGGAATCAAAGGCGGGAAAACAGAGGCGGGGAATCAGATACGGGGAATCGGATGCGGGGAATCAGAGGCGGGGAACCAGAGCTGGGGAATCAGAGGCGGGGTATCAGAGTTGGGGCATCTGAGGTGGGGAATTAGATATGGGGAAACAGAGGCGGGGAATCAGAGGCGGTTAAACAGAGGCGAGGAATCAGATATGGGGAATCAGAGGTGGGGAATCAGAGGCAGGGAATCAGATGTGCGGAATCAGAGATGGGGAATCAGAGGCAGGGAATCAGAATCAGAAGCGGGGAATCAGAGGCCGGGAATCAGAGGCCGGGATTCAGATGCGGGGAATAAGAGGCCGGGAATCAGAGGTGGGGAATCAGAGTCCGGGAATCAGAGATGGGGATTCAGAGGCGGGGAATCAGATATGGGGAATCAGGGGTGGGGAATCAGAGGTTGGGAATCAGAGGAAGGGAATCAGAGGCGTGGAAACAGAGGCGGGGATTCAGATATGGGGAATCAGAGGTGGGGAATCAGGGGCGTGGAATCAGAGGCAGGGAATTAGATGTGGTGAATCAGAGATGGGGAATCAGAGGCAGGGAATCAGAATCAGAAGCGGGGTATCAGTGGCCGGGAATCAGAGGAAGGTAATCAGAGGCAGGGGATCAAACACGGGGAATCAGAGGCTGGGAATCAGAGCTGGGGAATCAGAGGCGGGGAATCAGAGCTGGGGAATCACAGGCGGGGAATCAGAGATGGGGAATCAGAGGCGGGGAATCAGAGACAGGGAATCAGATGCGGGGAATCAGAGGCGGGGAATCATAGCTGGCGAATCAGAGGCGGGGAATCTGGGGAATCAGAGGTGGGGAATCAGAGGCAGGGAATCAGATGTGCGGAATCAGAGATGGGGAATCAGAGGCAGGGAATCAGAATCAGAAGCAGGGAATCAGAGGCCGGGAATCAGAGGCTGGAATCAGATGATGGGAATCAGAGGCCTGGAATCAGAGGCGGGGAATCAGAGGCAGGGAATCAGATGCGGGGAATCAGAGGTGGGGAATCAGAGCTGGGGAATCAGAGGCGGGGTATTAGAGTTGGGGAATCAGAGGCGGGGAATCAGATATGGGGAAACAGAGGTAGGGAATCAGAGGCGGGGAAACAGAGGCAGGGAATCAGATATGGGGAATCAGAGGCGGGGAATCAGAGGTGGGGAATCATAGGCAGGGAATCGGATGTGCGGAATCAGAGATGGGGAATCAGAGGCCGGGAATCAGAGGTGGTGAATCAGAGATGGGGAACCAGAGGCGGGGAATCAGAGGCAGGGTATCAAACGCGGGGAATCAGAGGTGGGCAATCAGAGGCGGGGAATCAGATATGGGGAATCAGAGGCGGGGAATCAGAGGCGGGGAAACAGAGGCGGGGAATCAGATATGGGGAATCAGAGGTGGGGCATCAGAGGTTGTGAATCACAGATGGGGAATCAGAGGCGGGGAATCAGAGGCAGGGAATCAGAGGCGGGGAATCAGAGGCAGGGAATCAGACGCGGGGAATCTGAGGCGGGGAATCAGAGCTGGGGAATCAGAGGTGGGGAATCAGAGTTGGGGAATCAGAGGCAGGGAATTGGATGTGCGGAATCAGAGATGGGGAATCAGAGGTGGGGAATCAGAGGCGGTGAATCAGAGATGGAAAATCAGAGGCGGGGAATCAGAGGCAGGAAATCAGACACGGGGATTCAGAGGCTGGGAATCAGACGGGGGAATCAAAGGCGGGGAATCAGAGCTGGGGAATCTGAGGCAGGGAATCAGAGTTGGGGATTCAGAGGCGGGCAATCAGATATGGGGAAACAGAGGCGGGGAACCAGAGGCGGGCAAACAGAGGCGGGGAATTAGATATGGGGAATCAGAGGTAGGGAATCAGAGGTGGTGAATCAGTGATGGGGAATCACAGGCGGGGAATCAGAGGCAGGGAATAGAACGCGGGGAATCAGAGGCAGGGAATCAGAGCTGGGGAATCAGAGGCGGGGAATCATAGTTGGGAATCAGAGGCGGGAATCAGATTTGGGGAAACAGAGGCGGGGAATCAGAGGCGGGGAAACAGAGGTGGGGAATCAGATATGGGGAATCGGATGCAGGGAATCAGAGGCGGGGAATCAGAGCTGGGGAATCAGAGGCGGGGAATCAGAGTTGGGGCATCAGAGGTGGGGAATTAGATATAGGGAAACAGAGGCGGGGAATCAGAGGCGGGGAAACAGAGGCGGGGAATCAGATATGGGGAATCAGAGGTGGGGAATCAGAGGCAGGAAAACGGATGTGCGGAATCAGAGATGGGGAATCAGAGGCAGGGAATCAGAAGCGGGGAATCAGAGGCCGGGAATCAGAGGCCGGGAATCAGATGCTGGGAATAAGAGGCCGGGAATCAGAGGAGGGGAATCAGAGTCCGGGAATCAGAGATGGGGATTCAGAGGCGGGGAATGAGATATGGAGAATCAGAGGCGGGGAATCAGAGGCGGGGAAACAGAGGTGGGGAATCAGATATGGGGAATCAGAGGTGGCGAATCAAAGGCGGTGAAACAGAGATGGGGAATCAGAGGCGGGGAATCAGAGGCAGGGAATTTAATGCGGGGAATCAGAGGCGGGGAATCAGAGCTGGCGAATCAGAGGCTGGGAATCAGAGGTGGGCAATCAGAGGCGGGGAATCAGATATGGGGAATCAGAGGCGGGGAATGAGAGGCGGGGAAAAAGAGGCGGGGAATCAAATATAGGGAATCAGAGGTGGGGAATCAGAGGTTGTGAATCAGAAATGGGGAATCAAGGCGGGGAATCAGAGGCAGGGAATCAGACGCGGGGAATCAGAGGCGGGGATTCAGAGCTGGGGAATCAGAGGCTGGGAATCAGAGTTGGGGAATCAGAGGCAGGGAATCAGATATGGGGAATCAGAGGCGGGGAATCAGAGGCCGGGAATCAGATATGGGGAAACAGAGGCGGGGAATCCGAGGCGGGGAAACAGAGGCGGGGAATCAGATATGGGGAATCAGAGGTGGGGAATCAGAGGTTGGGAATCAGAGGCAGGGAATCAGAGGCTTGGAATCAGATGCAGGGTATCAGATGCGGGGAATCAGAGGCGGGGAATCAGAGCTGGGGAATCAGAGGTGGGGAATCAGATTTGGGGAATCAGAGGTGGGGACTTAGATATTGGGAAACAGAGGCGGGGAATCAGAGGCGGGGAAACAGAGGCGGGGAATCAGATATGGGGAATCAGAGGTGGGGAATCAGAGGCAGGGAATCAGATGTGCGGAATCAGAGGTGGGGAATCAGAGGCAGGGAATCAGAATCAGAAGCAGGGAATCAGAGGCCGGGAATCAGAGGCCGGAATCAGATGCTGGGAATCAGAGGCCTGGAATCAGAGGCGGGGAATCAGAGGCAGGGAATCAGATGCGGGGAATCAGAGGCGGGGAATCAGAGGTGGGGAATCAGAGGCGGGGTATTAGAGTTGGGGAATCAGAGGCGGGGAATCAGATATGGGGAAACAGAGGTGGGGAATCAGAGGCGGGGAAACAGAGGCAGGGAATCAGATATGGGGAATCAGAGGTGGGGCATCAGAGGTTGTGAATCACAGATGGGGATTTCAGAGGTGGGGAATCAGAGGCAGGGAATCAGACGCGGGGAATCAGAGGCGGGGATTCAGAGCTGGGGAATCAGAAGCGTGGAATCAGAGTTGGGGAATCAGAGGCGGGGAATCAGATATGGGGAATCAGAGGCAGGGAATCAGAGGCGGGGAATCAGAGGTGGGGAATCAGAGGTGGGGAATCAGAGGCGGGGAATCAGAGGCAGGGAATCAGATGAAGGGAATCTGATGCAGGGAATCTGAGGCAGGGAATCTGAGGCAGGGAATCTGTGGCAGGGAATCTGATGCGGGTTATCAGAAGGGGGAAATGAGATGTGGGAAACGAGATGCAGAGAAAGAGGCACGGATATAGAGGCAGGGAAAGAGAGGCAGGGTATCAGAGGCGGGTAATCAGAGGCAGGAAATCAGACACGGGGATTCAGAGGCTGGGAATCAGACGGGGGGAATCAAAGGCGGGGAATCAGAGCTGGGGAATCTGAGGCAGGGAATCAGAGTTGGGGATTCAGAGGCGGGGAATCAGATATGGGGAAACAGAGGCGGGGAATCAGAGGCGGGCAAACAGAGGCGGGGAATTAGATATGGGGAATCAGAGGTAGGGAATCAGAGGTGGTGAATCAGTGATGGGGAATCACAGGCGGGGAATCAGAGGCAGGGAATAGAACGCGGGGAATCAGAGGCAGGGAATCAGAGCTGGGGAATCAGAGGCGGGGAATCATAGTTGGGAATCAGAGGCGGGAATCAGATATGGGGAAACAGAGGCGGGGAATCAGAGGCGGGGAAACGGAGGCGGGGAATCAGATATGGGGAATCGGATGCAGGGAATCAGAGGCGGGGAATCAGAGCTGGGGAATCAGAGGCGGGGAATCAGAGTTGGGGCATCAGAGGTGGGGAATTAGATATAGGGAAACAGAGGCGGGGAATCAGAGGCGGGGAAACAGAGGCGGGGAATCAGATATGGGGAATCAGAGGTGGGGAATCAGAGGCAGGGAATCAGATGTGCGGAATCAGAGATGGGGAATCAGAGGCAGGGAATCAGAAGCGGGGAATCAGAGGCCGGGAATCAGAGGCCGGGAATCAGATGCTGGGAATAAGAGGCCGGGAATCAGAGGAGGGGAATCAGAGTCCGGGAATCAGAGATGGGGATTCAGAGGCGGGGAATGAGATATGGAGAATCAGAGGCGGGGAATCAGAGGCGGGGAAACAGAGGTGGGGAATCAGATATGGGGAATCAGAGGTGGCGAATCAAAGGCGGTGAATCAGAGATGGGGAATCAGAGGCGGGGAATCAGAGGCAGGGAATCAGATGCGGGGAATCAGAGGCGGGGAATCAGAGCTGGCGAATCAGAGGCTGGGAATCAGAGGTGGGCAATCAGAGGCGGGGAATCAGATATGGGGAATCAGAGGCGGGGTATCAGAGGCGGGGAAAATGAGGCGGGGAATCAAATATAGGGAATCAGAGGTGGGGAATCAGAGGTTGTGAATCAGAAATGGGGAATCAAGGCGGGGCATCAGAGGCAGGGAATCAGACGCGGGGAATCAGAGGCGGGGATTCAGAGCTGGGGAATCAGAGGCGGGGAATCAGAGTTGGGGAATCAGAGGCAGGGAATCAGATATGGGGAATCAGAGGCGGGGAATCAGAGGCCGGGAATCTGATATGGGGAAACAGAGGCGGGGAATCCGAGGCGGGGAAACAGAGGCGGGGAATCAGATATGGGGAATCAGAGGTGGGGAATCAGAGGTTGGGAATCAGAGGCAGGGAATCAGAGGCTTGGAATCAGATGCAGGGTATCAGATGCGGGGATTCAGAGGCGGGGAATCAGAGCTGGGGAATCAGAGGTGGGGAATCAGATTTGGGGAATCAGAGGTGGGGACTTAGATATTGGGAAACAGAGGCGGGGAATCATATATGGGGAATCAGAGGTGGGGAATCAGAGGCAGGGAATCAGATGTGCGGAATCAGAGATGGGGAATCAGAGGCAGGGAATCAGAATCAGAAGCAGGGAATCAGAGGCCGGGAATCAGATATGGGGAATCAGAGGTGGGGAATCAGAGGCCTGGAATCAGAGGCGGGGAATCAGAGGCAGGGAATCAGATGCGGGGAATCAGAGGTGGGGAATCAGAGCTGGGGAATCAGAGGCGGGGTGTTAGAGTTGGGGAATCAGAGGCGGGGAATCAGATATGGGGAAACAGAGGTGGGGAATCAGAGGCGGGGAAACAGAGGCAGGGAATCAGATATGGGGAATCAGAGGTGGGGCATCAGAGGTTGTGAATCACAGATGGGGAATCAGAGGCGGGGAATCAGAGGCAGGGAATCAGACGCGGGGAATCAGAGGCGGGGATTCAGAGCTGGGGAATCAGAAGCGGGGAATCAGAGTTGCGGAATCAGAGGCGGGGAATCAGATATGGGGAATCAGAGGCATGGAATCAGAGGCGGGGAATCAGAGGTGGGGAATCAGAGGTGGGGAATCAGAGGCGGGGAATCAGAGGCAGGGAATCAGATGAAGGGAATCTGATGCAGGGAATCTGAGGCAGGGAATCTGAGGCAGCGAATCTGTGGCAGGGAATCTGATGCGGGTTATCAGAAGGGGGAAATGAGATGTGGGAAACGAGATGCAGAGAAAGAGGCACGGATATAGAGGCAGGGAAAGAGAGGCAGGGTATCAGAGGCGGGTAATCAGAGGCGTGGAATCAGAGGCGGGGAATCAGAGACACAGAAAGAGAGGCGTGGAATCAGAGGTGCGGAATCAGAGCCGGTGAATCTGAGCCGGGAAATCAGAAGCAGAGCAACAGAGGTGGTGAAACATGGGTGCGGAATCGGACACGGGGAATCAGAGGTGGGGACTCAGAGGCCGGGAATCAGAGGCCGGGAATCAGAGGCAGAGAATCAGAGGCAGGGAATCAGAGGCAGGTTATCAGAGGCAGCGAATCAGAGGTGGGAAATCAGAGGCGGGGAATCAGAGGCGGCGAATCAGAGGCGGGGAATCAGAGGCGGGGAATCAGAGGCGGAGAATCAGAGGCGGGGAATCTGATGCAGGAAATCAGAGGCAGGGAATCAGAGTCAGGGAATCAGAGGCAGGGAATCTGAGGCAGGGAATCAGAGGTGGGGAATCAGAGGCGGGGAATCAGAGGCAGGGAATCAGATGAAGGGAATCTGATGCAGGGAATCTTAGGCATGGAATCTGAGGCAGGGAATCTGTGGCAGGGAATCTGATGCGGGTTATCAGAAGGGGGAAATGAGATGTGGGAAACGAGATGCAGAGAAAGAGACACGGAAATAGAGGCAGGGAAAGACAGGCAGGGAATCAGAGGCGGGGAATCAGAGGTGGGGAATCAGAGGCTGGGAATCAGAGGCGGGGAATCAGATGGGGGAATCAGAGGTGGGGAATCAGAGGCAGGGAATCAGAGGCAGGGAATCAGAGGCGGGAAATCAGAGGCGGCGAATCTGAGGCGTGGAATCAGAGGTGGGGAATGAGATGTGGGGAAACGTATGCCAGGAAAGTTGCGCGGAAAGGGAGGCGGTGAATCAGAGGCGGGGATTCAGAGGCGGGGAATCAGAGGCGGGGAATCAGAGGCGTGGAATCAGAGGTGGGGAAAGAGATGTGGGGAAACAGGCGGGTAAACAGAAGCGGGTAAACATAGCTGCATAAATAGAGGCAGCGAAAGAGATGGGCGAAACATAGTGGTTGGAACTTGTGTGTTGAAAATTAGGTACACAGAACAGATCAAACAGAGTTGTTGAAATTGAGTGAGGGAAAGAGAGGCACAGAAAGAGTGGAGGGGAAAAGAGTGCAGTCAAAATAGAGGCGTAGAGACAGAGGTGGGGAATCAGAGGCGGGGATTCAGAGGCGGGGAATCAGAGGCAGGGAATCAGATGAAGGGAATCTGATGCAGGGAATCTGAGGCAGGGATTCTGAGGCAGGGAATCGGAGGCAGGGAATCTGAGGCAGGGAATCAGTAAAAAGTTATCAGAGGCAGGGTATCAGAGGCGGAGAATCAGAGGTGGGGATTCAGAAGTGGGGAATCAGAGGTGGGGAATCAGAGGCGTGGAATCAGAGGCGGGGAATCAGAGGCGTGGAATCAGAGGCAGGCAATCAGAAGTGGGGAATCAGAGGCGGGGAATCAGAGGCGGGGAATCAGAGGCGGTGAATCAGAGGTGGGGAATCAGAGGCGGGGAATCAGAGGCGGGGAATCAGAAGTGGGGAATCAGACGTGGGGAATCAGAGGCGGGGAATCAGAGGCGGGGAATCAGAGGCGGGCAATCAGATGCAGGGAATCAGAGGCAGGGAATCAGACGCAGGGAATCAAATGAAGGGAATCTGATGCAGGGAATCTGAGGCAGGGAATCTGAGGCAGGGAATCTGTGGTGGGGAATCAGAGGAGGGAAAACAGGCGGGTAAACAGAGGCGGGTAAACATAGGCGGGGAATCAGAGGCGTGGAATCAGAGGCAGGGAATAGAACGCGGGGAATCAGAGGCGGGGAATCAGAGCTGGGGAATCAGAGGCGGGGAATCATAGTTGGGAATCAGAGGCGGGGAATCAGATATGGGGAAACAGAGGCGGGGAATCAAAGGCGGGAAAACAGAGGCGGGGAATCAGATACGGGGAATTGGATGCGGGGAATCAGAGGCGGGGAACCAGAGCTGGGGAATCAGAGGCGGGGTATCAGAGTTGGGGCATCTGAGGTGGGGAATTAGATATGGGGAAACAGAGGCGGGGAATCAGAGGCGGTTAAACAGAGGCGAGGAATCAGATATGGGGAATCAGAGGTGGGGAATCAGAGGCAGGGAATCAGATGTGCGGAATCAGAGATGGGGAATCAGAGGCAGGGAATCAGAATCAGAAGCGGGGAATCAGAGGCCGGGAATCAGAGGCCGGGATTCAGATGCCGGGAATAAGAGGCCGGGAATCAGAGGTGGGGAATCAGAGTCCGGGAATCAGAGATGGGGATTCAGAGGCGGGGAATGATATATGGGGAATCAGAGGCGGGGAATCAGAGGCGGGGTAACAGAGGTGGGGAATCAGATATGGGGAATCAGAGGTGGCGAATCAAAGGCGGTGAATCAGATATGGGGAATCAGAGGCGGGGAATCAGAGGCAGGGAATCAAACACGGGGAATCAGAGGCGGGGAATCAGAGTTGGGGAATCAGAGGCGGGGAATCAGAGTTGGGGAATCAGAGGCGGGGAATCAGATATGGGGAAACAGGGGCGGGGAAGCAGAGGCAGGGAAACAGAGGCGGGGAATCAGATATGGGGAATCAGGGGTGGGGAATCAGAGGTTGGGAATCAGAGGCAGGGAATCAGAGGCGTGGAAACAGAGGCGGGGATTCAGATATGGGGAATCAGAGGTGGGGAATCAGGGGCGTGGAATCAGAGGCAGGGAATTAGATGTGGTGAATCAGAGATGGGGAATCAGAGGCAGGGAATCAGAATCAGAAGCGGGGTATCAGTGGCCGGGAATCAGAGGAAGGTAATCAGAGGCAGGGGATCAAACACGGGGAATCAGAGGCTGGGAATCAGAGCTGGGGAATCAGAGGCGGGGAATCAGAGCTGGGGAATCACAGGCGGGGAATCAGAGATGGGGAATCAGAGGCGGGGAATCAGAGGCAGGGAATCAGATGCGGGGAATCAGAGGCGGGGAATCATAGCTGGCGAATCAGAGGCGGGGAATCTGGGGAATCAGAGGTGGGGAATCAGAGGCAGGGAATCAGATGTGCGGAATCAGAGATGGGGAATCAGAGGCAGGGAATCAGAATCAGAAGCAGGGAATCAGAGGCCGGGAATCAGAGGCTGGAATGAGATGATGGGAATCAGAGGCCTGGAATCAGAGGCGGGGAATCAGAGGCAGGGAATCAGATGCGGGGAATCAGAGGTGGGGAATCAGAGCTGGGGAATCAGAGGCGGGGTATTAGAGTTGGGGAATCAGAGGCGGGGAATCAGATATGGGGAAACAGAGGTAGGGAATCAGAAGCGGGGAAACAGAGGCAGGGAATCAGATATGGGGAATCAGAGGCGGGGAATCAGAGGTGGGGAATCATAGGCAGGGAATCGGATGTGCGGAATCAGAGATGGGGATTCAGAGGCCGGGAATCAGAGGTGGTGAATCAGAGATGGGGAATCAGAGGCGGGGAATCAGAGGCAGGGTATCAGACGCGGGGAATCAGAGGTGGGCAATCAGAGGCGGGGAATCAGATATGGGGAATCAGAGGCGGGGAATCAGAGGCGGGGAAACAGAGGCGGCGAATCAGATATGGGGAATCAGAGGTGGGGCATCAGAGGTTGTGAATCACAGATGGGGAATCAGAGGCGGGGAATCAGAGGCAGGGAATCAGACGCGGGGAATCAGAGGCGGGGATTCAGAGCTGGGGAATCAGAAGCGGGGAATCAGAGTTGGGGAATCAGAGGCGGGGAATCAGATATGGGGAATCAGAGGCAGGGAATCAGAGGCGGGGAATCAGAGGCAGGGAATCAGACGCGGGGAATCTGAGGCGGGGAATCAGAGCTGGGGAATCAGAGGTGGGGAATCAGAGTTGGGGAATCAGAGGCAGGGAATTGGATGTGCGGAATCAGAGATGGGGAATCAGAGGTGGGGAATCAGAGGCGGTGAATCAGAGATGGGGAATCAGAGGCGGGGAATCAGAGGCAGGAAATCAGACACGGGGATTCAGAGGCTGGGAATCAGACGGGGGGAATCAAAGGCGGGGAATCAGAGCTGGGGAATCTGAGGCAGGGAATCAGAGTTGGGGATTCAGAGGCGGGCAATCAGATATGGGGAAACAGAGGCGGGGAATCAGAGGCGGGCAAACAGAGGCGGGGAATTAGATATGGGGAATCAGAGGTAGGGAATCAGAGGTGGTGAATCAGAGCTGGGGAATCAGAGGCGGGGAATCAGAGTTGGGGCATCAGAGGTGGGGAATTAGATATAGGGAAACAGAGGCGGGGAATCAGAGGCGGGGAAACAGAGGCGGGGAATCAGATATGGGGAATCAGAGGTGGGGAATCAGAGGCAGGGAATCAGATGTGCGGAATCAGAGATGGGGAATCAGAGGCAGGGAATCAGAAGCGGGGAATCAGAGGCCGGGAATCAGAGGCCGGGAATCAGATGCTGGGAATAAGAGGCCGGGAATCAGAGGAGGGGAATCAGAGTCCGGGAATCAGAGATGGGGATTCAGAGGCGGGGAATGAGATATGGAGAATCAGAGGCGGGGAATCAGAGGCGGGGAAACAGAGGTGGGGAATCAGATATGGGGAATCAGAGGTGGCGAATCAAAGGCGGTGAATCAGAGATGGGGAATCAGAGGCGGGGAATCAGAGGCAGGGAATCAGATGCGGGGAATCAGAGGCGGGGAAGCAGAGCTGGCGAATCAGAGGCTGGGAATCAGAGGTGGGCAATCAGAGGTGGGGAATCAGATATGGGGAATCAGAGGCGGGGAATCAGAGGCGGGGAAAAAGAGGCGGGGAATCAAATATAGGGAATCAGAGGTGGGGAATCAGAGGTTGTGAATCAGAAATGGGGAATCAAGGCGGGGAATCAGAGGCAGGGAATCAGACGCGGGGAATCAGAGGCGGGGATTCAGAGCTGGGGAATCAGAGGCGGGGAATCAGAGTTGGGGAATCAGAGGCAGGGAATCAGATATGGGGAATCAGAGGTGGGGAATCAGAGGCAGGGAATCAGATGTGCGGAATCAGAGATGGGGAATCAGAGGCAGGGAATCAGAATCAGAAGCGGGGAATCAGAGGCCGGGAATCAGAGGCCGGGATTCAGATGCCGGGAATAAGAGGCCGGGAATCAGAGGTGGGGAATCAGAGTCCGGGAATCAGAGATGGGGATTCAGAGGCGGGGAATGATATATGGGGAATCAGAGGCGGGGAATCAGAGGCGGGGTAACAGAGGTGGGGAATCAGATATGGGGAATCAGAGGTGGCGAATCAAAGGCGGTGAATCAGATATGGGGAATCAGAGGCGGGGAATCAGAGGCAGGGAATCAAACACGGGGAATCAGAGGCGGGGAATCAGAGCTGGGGAATCAGAGGCGGGGAATCAGAGTTGGGGAATCAGAGGCGGGGAATCAGATATGGGGAAACAGGGGCGGGGAAGCAGAGGCAGGGAAACAGAGGCGGGGAATCAGATATGGGGAATCAGGGGTGGGGAATCAGAGGTTGGGAATCAGAGGCAGGGAATCAGAGGCGTGGAAACAGAGGCGGGGATTCAGATATGGGGAATCAGAGGTGGGGAATCAGGGGCGTGGAATCAGAGGCAGGGAATTAGATGTGGTGAATCAGAGATGGGGAATCAGAGGCAGGGAATCAGAATCAGAAGCGGGGTATCAGTGGCCGGGAATCAGAGGAAGGTAATCAGAGGCAGGGGATCAAACACGGGGAATCAGAGGCTGGGAATCAGAGCTGGGGAATCAGAGGCGGGGAATCAGAGCTGGGGAATCACAGGCGGGGAATCAGAGATGGGGAATCAGAGGCGGGGAATCAGAGGCAGGGAATCAGATGCGGGGAATCAGAGGCGGGGAATCATAGCTGGCGAATCAGAGGCGGGGAATCTGGGGAATCAGAGGTGGGGAATCAGAGGCAGGGAATCAGATGTGCGGAATCAGAGATGGGGAATCAGAGGCAGGGAATCAGAATCAGAAGCAGGGAATCAGAGGCCGGGAATCAGAGGCTGGAATGAGATGATGGGAATCAGAGGCCTGGAATCAGAGGCGGGGAATCAGAGGCAGGGAATCAGATGCGGGGAATCAGAGGTGGGGAATCAGAGCTGGGGAATCAGAGGCGGGGTATTAGAGTTGGGGAATCAGAGGCGGGGAATCAGATATGGGGAAACAGAGGTAGGGAATCAGAAGCGGGGAAACAGAGGCAGGGAATCAGATATGGGGAATCAGAGGCGGGGAATCAGAGGTGGGGAATCATAGGCAGGGAATCGGATGTGCGGAATCAGAGATGGGGATTCAGAGGCCGGGAATCAGAGGTGGTGAATCAGAGATGGGGAATCAGAGGCGGGGAATCAGAGGCAGGGTATCAGACGCGGGGAATCAGAGGTGGGCAATCAGAGGCGGGGAATCAGATATGGGGAATCAGAGGCGGGGAATCAGAGGCGGGGAAACAGAGGCGGCGAATCAGATATGGGGAATCAGAGGTGGGGCATCAGAGGTTGTGAATCACAGATGGGGAATCAGAGGCGGGGAATCAGAGGCAGGGAATCAGACGCGGGGAATCAGAGGCGGGGATTCAGAGCTGGGGAATCAGAAGCGGGGAATCAGAGTTGGGGAATCAGAGGCGGGGAATCAGATATGGGGAATCAGAGGCAGGGAATCAGAGGCGGGGAATCAGAGGCAGGGAATCAGACGCGGGGAATCTGAGGCGGGGAATCAGAGCTGGGGAATCAGAGGTGGGGAATCAGAGTTGGGGAATCAGAGGCAGGGAATTGGATGTGCGGAATCAGAGATGGGGAATCAGAGGTGGGGAATCAGAGGCGGTGAATCAGAGATGGGGAATCAGAGGCGGGGAATCAGAGGCAGGAAATCAGACACGGGGATTCAGAGGCTGGGAATCAGACGGGGGGAATCAAAGGCGGGGAATCAGAGCTGGGGAATCTGAGGCAGGGAATCAGAGTTGGGGATTCAGAGGCGGGCAATCAGATATGGGGAAACAGAGGCGGGGAATCAGAGGCGGGCAAACAGAGGCGGGGAATTAGATATGGGGAATCAGAGGTAGGGAATCAGAGGTGGTGAATCAGAGCTGGGGAATCAGAGGCGGGGAATCAGAGTTGGGGCATCAGAGGTGGGGAATTAGATATAGGGAAACAGAGGCGGGGAATCAGAGGCGGGGAAACAGAGGCGGGGAATCAGATATGGGGAATCAGAGGTGGGGAATCAGAGGCAGGGAATCAGATGTGCGGAATCAGAGATGGGGAATCAGAGGCAGGGAATCAGAAGCGGGGAATCAGAGGCCGGGAATCAGAGGCCGGGAATCAGATGCTGGGAATAAGAGGCCGGGAATCAGAGGAGGGGAATCAGAGTCCGGGAATCAGAGATGGGGATTCAGAGGCGGGGAATGAGATATGGAGAATCAGAGGCGGGGAATCAGAGGCGGGGAAACAGAGGTGGGGAATCAGATATGGGGAATCAGAGGTGGCGAATCAAAGGCGGTGAATCAGAGATGGGGAATCAGAGGCGGGGAATCAGAGGCAGGGAATCAGATGCGGGGAATCAGAGGCGGGGAAGCAGAGCTGGCGAATCAGAGGCTGGGAATCAGAGGTGGGCAATCAGAGGTGGGGAATCAGATATGGGGAATCAGAGGCGGGGAATCAGAGGCGGGGAAAAAGAGGCGGGGAATCAAATATAGGGAATCAGAGGTGGGGAATCAGAGGTTGTGAATCAGAAATGGGGAATCAAGGCGGGGAATCAGAGGCAGGGAATCAGACGCGGGGAATCAGAGGCGGGGATTCAGAGCTGGGGAATCAGAGGCGGGGAATCAGAGTTGGGGAATCAGAGGCAGGGAATCAGATATGGGGAATCAGAGGCGGGGAATCAGAGGCCGGGAATCAGATATGGGGAAACAGAGGCGGGGAATCCGAGGCGGGGAAACAGAGGCGGGGAATCAGATATGGGGAATCAGAGGTGGGGAATCAGAGGTTGGGAATCAGAGGCAGGGAATCAGAGGCTTGGAATCAGATGCAGGGTATCAGATGCGGGGAATCAGAGGCGGGGAATCAGAGCTGGGGAATCAGAGGTGGGGAATCAGATTTGGGGAATCAGAGGTGGGGACTTAGATATTGGGAAACAGAGGCGGGGAATCAGAGGCGGGGAAACAGAGGCGGGGAATCAGATATGGGGAATCAGAGGTGGGGAATCAGAGGCAGGGAATCAAATGTGCGGAATCAGAGGTGGGGAATCAGAGGCAGGGAATCAGAATCAGAAGCAGGGAATCAGAGGCCGGGAATCAGAGGCCGGAATCAGATGCTGGGAATCAGAGGCCTGGAATCAGAGGCGGGGAATCAGAGGCAGGGAATCAGATGCGGGGAATCAGAGGCGGGGAATCAGAGGTGGGGAATCAGAGGCGGGGTATTAGAGTTGGGGAATCAGAGGCGGGGAATCCGATATGGGGAAACAGAGGTGGGGAATCAGAGGCGGGGAAACAGAGGCAGGGAATCAGATATGGGGAATCAGAGGTGGGGCATCAGAGGTTGTGAATCACAGATGGGGATTTCAGAGGCGGGGAATCAGAGGCAGGGAATCAGACGCGGGGAATCAGAGGCGGGGATTCAGAGCTGGGGAATCAGAAGCGGGGAATCAGAGTTGGGGAATCAGAGGCGGGGAATCAGATATGGGGAATCAGAGGCAGGTAATCAGAGGCGGGGAATCAGAGGTGGGGAATCAGAGGTGGGGAATCAGAGGCGGGGAATCAGAGGCAGGGAATCAGATGAAGGGAATCTGATGCAGGGAATCTGAGGCAGGGAATCTGAGGCAGGGAATCTGTGGCAGGGAATCTGATGCGGGTTATCAGAAGGGGGAAATGAGATGTGGGAAACGAGATGCAGAGAAAGAGGCACGGATATAGAGGCAGGGAAAGAGAGGCAGGGTATCAGAGGCGGGTAATCAGAGGCAGGAAATCAGACACGGGGATTCAGAGGCTGGGAATCAGACGGGGGGAATCAAATGCGAGGAATCAGAGCTGGGGAATCTGAGGCAGGGAATCAGAGTTGGGGATTCAGAGGCGGGGAATCAGATATGGGGAAACAGAGGCGGGGAATCAGAGGCGGGCAAACAGAGGCGGGGAATTAGATATGGGGAATCAGAGGTAGGGAATCAGAGGTGGTGAATCAGTGATGGGGAATCACAGGCGGGGAATCAGAGGCAGGGAATAGAACGCGGGGAATCAGAGGCAGGGAATCAGAGCTGGGGAATCAGAGGCGGGGAATCATAGTTGGGAATCAGAGGCGGGAATCAGATATGGGGAAACAGAGGCGGGGAATCAGAGGCGGGGAAACAGAGGCGGGGAATCAGATATGGGGAATCGGATGCAGGGAATCAGAGGCGGGGAATCAGAGCTGGGGAATCAGAGGCGGGGAATCAGAGTTGGGGCATCAGAGGTGGGGAATTAGATATAGGGAAACAGAGGCGGGGAATCAGAGGCGGGGAAACAGAGGCGGGGAATCAGATATGGGGAATCAGAGGTGGGGAATCAGAGGCAGGGAATCAGATGTGCGGAATCAGAGATGGGGAATCAGAGGCAGGGAATCAGAAGCGGGGAATCAGAGGCCGGGAATCAGAGGCCGGGAATCAGATGCTGGGAATAAGAGGCCGGGAATCAGAGGAGGGGAATCAGAGTCCGGGAATCAGAGATGGGGATTCAGAGGCGGGGAATGAGATATGGAGAATCAGAGGCGGGGAATCAGAGGCGGGGAAACAGAGGTGGGGAATCAGATATGGGGAATCAGAGGTGGCGAATCAAAGGCGGTGAATCAGAGATGGGGAATCAGAGGCGGGGAATCAGAGGCAGGGAATCAGATGCGGGGAATCAGAGGCGGGGAATCAGAGCTGGCGAATCAGAGGCTGGGAATCAGAGGTGGGCAATCAGAGGCGGGGAATCAGATATGGGGAATCAGAGGCGGGGAATCAGAGGCGGGGAAAAAGAGGCGGGGAATCAAATATAGGGAATCAGAGGTGGGGAATCAGAGGTTGTGAATCAGAAATGGGGAATCAAGGCGGGGAATCAGAGGCAGGGAATCAGACGCGGGGAATCAGAGGCGGGGATTCAGAGCTGGGGAATCAGAGGCGGGGAATCAGAGTTGGGGAATCAGAGGCAGGGAATCAGATATGGGGAATCAGAGGCGGGGAATCAGAGGCCGGGAATCAGATATGGGGAAACAGAGGCGGGGAATCCGAGGCGGGGAAACAGAGGCGGGGAATCAGATATGGGGAATCAGAGGTGGGGAATCAGAGGTTGGGAATCAGAGGCAGGGAATCAGAGGCTTGGAATCAGATGCAGGGTATCAGATGCGGGGAATCAGAGGCGGGGAATCAGAGCTGGGGAATCAGAGGTGGGGAATCAGATTTGGGGAATCAGAGGTGGGGACTTAGATATTGGGAAACAGAGGCGGGGAATCAGATATGGGGAATCAGAGGTGGGGAATCAGAGGCAGGGAATCAGATGTGCGGAATCAGAGATGGGGAATCAGAGGCAGGGAATCAGAATCAGAAGCAGGGAATCAGAGGCCGGGAATCAGATATGGGGAATCAGAGGTGGGGAATCAGAGGCCTGGAATCAGAGGCGGGGAATCAGAGGCAGGGAATCAGATGCGGGGAATCAGAGGCGGGGAATCAGAGCTGGGGAATCAGAGGCGGGGTATTAGAGTTGGGGAATCAGAGGCGGGGAATCAGATATGGGGAAACAGAGGTGGGGAATCAGAGGCGGGGAAACAGAGGCAGGGTATCAGATATGGGGAATCAGAGGTGGGGCATCAGAGGTTGTGAATCACAGATTGGGAATCAGAGGCGGGGAATCAGAGGCAGGGAATCAGACGCGGGGAATCAGAGGCGGGGATTCAGAGCTGGGGAATCAGAAGCGGGGAATCAGAGTTGCGGAATCAGAGGCGGGGAATCAGATGTGGGGAATCAGAGGCAGGGAATCAGAGGCGGGGAATCAGAGGTGGGGAATCAGAGGTGGGGAATCAGAGGCGGGGAATCAGAGGCAGGGAATCAGATGAAGGGAATCTGATGCAGGGAATCTGAGGCAGGGAATCTGAGGCAGCGAATCTGTGGCAGGGAATCTGATGCGGGTTATCAGAAGGGGGAAATGAGATGTGGGAAACGAGATGCAGAGAAAGAGGCACGGATATAGAGGCAGGGAAAGAGAGGCAGGGTATCAGAGGCGGGTAATCAGAGGCGTGGAATCAGAGGCGGGGAATCAGAGACACAGAAAGAGAGGCGTGGAATCAGAGGTGCGGAATCAGAGCCGGTGAATCTGAGCCGGGAAATCAGAAGCAGAGCAACAGAGGTGGTGAAACATGGGTGCGGAATCGGACACGGGGAATCAGAGGTGGGGACTCAGAGGCCGGGAATCAGAGGCAGAGAATCAGAGGCAGGGAATCAGAGGCAGGTTATCAGAGGCAGCGAATCAGAGGTGGGAAATCAGAGGCGGGGAATCAGAGGCGGCGAATCAGAGGCGGGGAATCAGAGGCGGGGAATCAGAGGCGGAGAATCAGAGGCGGGGAATCTGATGCAGGAAATCAGAGGCAGGGAATCAGAGTCAGGGAATCAGAGGCAGGGAATCTGAGGCAGGGAATCAGAGGTGGGGAATCAGAGGCGGGGAATCAGAGGCAGGGAATCAGATGAAGGGAATCTGATGCAGGGAATCTTAGGCATGGAATCTGAGGCAGGGAATCTGTGTCAGGGAATCTGATGCGGGTTATCAGAAGGGGGAAATGAGATGTGGGAAACGAGATGCAGAGAAAGAGACACGGAAATAGAGGCAGGGAAAGACAGGCAGGGAATCAGAGGCGGGGAATCAGAGGTGGGGAATCAGAGGCTGGGAATCAGAGGCGGGGAATCAGAGGGGGGAATCAGAGGTGGGGAATCAGAGGCAGGGAATCAGAGGCAGGGAATCAGAGGCGGGAAATCAGAGGCGGCGAATCTGAGGCGTGGAATCAGAGGTGGGGAAAGAGATGTGGGGAAACGTAGGCCAGGAAAGTTGCGCGGAAAGGTAGGCGGTGAATCAGAGGCGGGGATTCAGAGGCGGGGAATCAGAGGCGGGGAATCAGAGGCGTGGAATCAGAGGTGGGGAAAGAGATGTGGGGAAACAGGCGGGTAAACAGAAGCGGGTAAACATAGCTGCATAAATAGAGGCAGCGAAAGAGATGGGCGAAACATAGTGGTTGGAACTTGTGTGTTGAAAATTAGGTACACAGAACAGATCAAACAGAGTTGTTGAAATTGAGTGAGGGAAAGAGAGGCACAGAAAGAGTGGAGGGGAAAAGAGTGCAGTCAAAATAGAGGCGTAGAGACAGAGGTGGGGAATCAGAGGCGGGGATTCAGAGGCGGGGAATCAGAGGCAGGGAATCAGATGAAGGGAATCTGATGCAGGGAATCTGAGGCAGGGAATCTGAGGCAGGGAATCGGAGGCAGGGAATCTGAGGCAGGGAATCAGTAAAAAGTTATCAGAGGCAGGGTATCAGAGGCGGAGAATCAGAGGTGGGGATTCAGAAGTGGGGAATCAGAGGTGGGGAATCAGAGGCGTGGAATCAGAGGCGGGGAATCAGAGGTGGGGAATCAGAAGTGGGGAATCAGAGGTGTGGAATCAGAGGCGGGGAATCAGAGGCGTGGAATCAGAGGCGGGCAATCAGAAGTGGGGAATCAGAGGTGGGGAATCAGAGGCGGGGAATCAGAGGCGGTGAATCAGAGGTGGGGAATCAGAGGCGGGGAATCAGAGGCGGGGAATCAGAAGTGGGGAATCAGACGTGGGGAATCAGAGGCGGGGAATCAGAGGCGGGGAATCAGAGGCGGGCAATCAGATGCAGGGAATCAGAGGCAGGGAATCAGACGCAGGGAATCAAATGAAGGGAATCTGATGCAGGGAATCTGAGGCAGGGAATCTGAGGCAGGGAATCTGTGGTGGGGAATCAGAGGAGGGAAAACAGGCGGGTAAACAGAGGCGGGTAAACATAGGCGGGGAATCAGAGGCGTGGAATCAGAGGCGGGAAATCAGAGGCGGGGAAAGATATGTGGGGAAAAGTAGGCCAGGAAAGTTGAGCGGAAAGGTAGGCACTGAATCAGAGGTGGGGAATCAGAGGCGGGGAATCAGAGGCGGGGAATCAGAGGCGGGGAATCAGAGGCGGGGAATCAGAAGTGGGGAATCAGAGGTGGGGAATCAGAGGCGGGGATTCAGAGGCAGAGAATCAGAGGCGGGGAATCTGAGGCAGGGAATCTGAGGTGCGGAATCAGAGGCGGGGAAACAGGTGGGTAAACAGAGGTGGGTAAACATAGGCGGGGAATCAGAGGCGCGGAATCAGAGGCGCGGAATCAGAGGC
The DNA here is from genome assembly GCF_036971445.1 of Narcine bancroftii. Classification (NCBI taxonomy): domain Eukaryota; kingdom Metazoa; phylum Chordata; class Chondrichthyes; order Torpediniformes; family Narcinidae; genus Narcine; species Narcine bancroftii. Next base: position 103,876,165 of record NC_091474.1, on the reverse strand, counting down.
AGGGAATCAGAGGCGGGGAATCAGAGGCGGGTAATCAGATGCGGGGAATCAGAGGTGGGGAATCAGAGGCGAGGTATCAGAGGAGGGGAATCAGAGGCGGGGAATCAGAGGCGGGGAATCAGAGGCGGGGAATCAGAGGCGGGGAATCAGAGGCGGGGAATCAGAGGCGGTAAATCAGAAGTGGGGAATCAGAGGTGGGGAATCAGAGGCGGGGAATCAGAATCAGCGAATCAGAGGCGGGGCAATCAGAGGTGGGGAATCAGAGGCGGGGAATCAGAGGCGGGGAATCAGAGGCGGGGAATCAGACGCGGGGAATCAGAGGCGGGGAATCAGAAGTGGGGAATCAGAGGTGGGGAATCAGAGGCGGGGAATCAGAGGCGGTGAATCAGAGGCGGGGAATCAGACGCGGGGAATCAGAGGCGGGGAATCAGAAGTGGGGAATCAGAGGTGGGGAATCAGAGGCGGGGAATCAGAGGCAGGTAATCGGAGGCGGGCAATCAGATGCAGGGAATCAGAGGCAGGGAATCAGAGGCAGGGAATCTGAGGCAGGGAATCTGAGGCAGGGAATCTGAGGTGGGAAATCAGAGGCGGGAAAACAGGCGGGTAAACAGAGGCGGGTAAACATAGGCGGGGAATCAGAGGCGGGGAATCAGAGGCGTGGAATCTGAGGCGGGGAATCAGAGGCGGGGAATCAGAGTCGGGGAATCAGAGGCGGGGAATCTGAGGCGGGGAATCAGATGCAGGGAATCAGAGGCGGGGAATCAGAGGCGGGGTATCAGAGGCGGGGAATCAGAGGCGCTGAATCAGAGGCGGGGAATCAGAGGCGTGGAATCAGAGACGGGGAATCAGAGGCGGGGAATCAGAAGTGGGGAATCAGAGGTGGGAAATCAGAGGCGGGGAATCAGAGGCGGGGAATCAGAGGCGGGGAATCAGAGGCAGGGTATCAGAGGCGGGCAATCAGATGCAGGGAATCAGAGGCAGGGAATCAGAGGCAGGGAATCAGAGGCAGGGAACCTGAGGTGGCGAATATGAGGTGGTGAATCAGAGGCGGGGAAACAGGCGGGTAAACTGAGGCGGGGAATCAGATGCAGGGAATCAGCCGCGGGGAATCAGAGGCAGGGAATCAGATGAAGGGAATCTCATGCAGGGAATCTGAGGCAGGGTATCTGAGGCAGGGAATCTGTGGCAGGGAATCTGATGCGGGTTATCAGAAGGGGGAAATGAGATGTGGGAAACGAGATGCAGAGAAAGAGGCACGGATATAGAGGCAGGGAAAGAGAGGCAGGGTATCAGAGGCGGGTAATCAGAGGCGTGGAATCAGAGGCAGGGAATCAGAGACACAGAAAGAGAGGCGTGGAATCAGAGGTGCGGAATCAGAGCCGGTGAATCTGAGCCGGGAAATCAGAAGCAGAGCAACAGAGGTGGTGAAACATGGGTGCGGAATCGGACACGGGGAATCAGAGGTGGGGATTCAGAGGCCGGGAATCAGAGGCAGGGAATCAGAGGCAGGTTATCAGAGGCAGGGAATCAGAGGTGGGGAATCAGAGGCGGGGAATCAAGAGGCGGGGAATCAGAGGCGGGGAATCAGAGGCGGGGAATCAGAGGCGGAGAATCAGAGGCGGGCAATCAGATGCAGGAAATCAGAGGCAGGGAATCAGAGGCAGGGAATCAGAGGCAGGGAATCTGAGGCAGGGAATCAGAGGTGGGGAATCAGAGGCGTGGAATCAGAGGCAGGGAATCATATGAAGGGAATCTGATGCAGGGAATCTGAGGCAGGGAATCTGAGGCAGGGAATCTGTGGCAGGGAATCTGATGCGGGTTATCAGAAGGGGGAAATGAGATGTGGGAAACGAGATGCAGAGAAAGAGGCACGGAAATAGAGGTAGGGAAAGAGAGGCAGGGAATCAGAGGCGGGGAATCAGAGGTGGGGAATCAGAGGCTGGGAATCAGAGGCGGGGAATCAGAGGGGGGAATCAGAGGTGGGAAATCAGAGGCAGGGAATCAGAGGCAGGGAATCAGAGGCAGGAAATCAGATGCGGCAAATCTGAAGCATGGAATCAGAGGTGGGGAAAGAGATGTGGGGAAACGTAGGCCAGGAAAGTTGCGCGGAAAGGGAGGCGGTGAATCAGAGGCGGGGAATCAGAGGCGGGGAATCAGAGGCGGGGAATCAGAGGCGTGGAATCAGAGGTGGGGAAAGAGATGTGGGGAAACAGGCGGGTAAACAGAAGCGGGTAAACATAGCTGCATAAATAGAGGCAGCGAAAGAGATGGGCGAAACATAGTGGTTGGAACTTGTGTGTTGAAAATTAGGTACACAGAACAGATCAAACAGAGTTGTTGAAATTGAGGGAGAGAAAGAGAGGCACAGAAAGAGTGGAGGGGAAAGAGTGCAGGCAAAATAGAGGCGTAGAGACAGAGGTGGGGAATCAGAGGCGGGGAATTAGAGGCGGGGAATCAGAGGAAGGGAATCAGATGAAGGGATTCTGATGCAGGGAATCTGAGGCAGGGAATCTGAGGCAGGGAATCGGAGGCAGGGAATCTGAGGCAGGGAATCAGTAAAAAGTTATCAGAGGCAGGGTATCAGAGGCGGAGAATCAGAGGTGGGGAATCAGAAGTGGGGAATCAGAGGTGGGGAATCAGAGGCGTGGAATCAGAGGCGGGGAATCAGAGGTGGGGAATCAGAAGCGGGGAATCAGAGGCCGGGAATCAGAGGCCGGGAATCAGATGCTGGGAATAAGAGGCCGGGAATCAGAGGAGGGGAATCAGAGTCCGGGAATCAGAGATGGGGATTCAGAGGCGGGGAATGAGATATGGAGAATCAGAGGCGGGGAATCAGAGGCGGGGAAACAGAGGTGGGGAATCAGATATGGGGAATCAGAGGTGGCGAATCAAAGGCGGTGAATCAGAGATGGGGAATCAGAGGCGGGGAATCAGAGGCAGGGAATCAGATGCGGGGAATCAGAGGCGGGGAAGCAGAGCTGGCGAATCAGAGGCTGGGAATCAGAGGTGGGCAATCAGAGGTGGGGAATCAGATATGGGGAATCAGAGGCGGGGAATCAGAGGCGGGGAAAAAGAGGCGGGGAATCAAATATAGGGAATCAGAGGTGGGGAATCAGAGGTTGTGAATCAGAAATGGGGAATCAAGGCGGGGAATCAGAGGCAGGGAATCAGACGCGGGGAATCAGAGGCGGGGATTCAGAGCTGGGGAATCAGAGGCGGGGAATCAGAGTTGGGGAATCAGAGGCAGGGAATCAGATATGGGGAATCAGAGGCGGGGAATCAGAGGCCGGGAATCAGATATGGGGAAACAGAGGCGGGGAATCCGAGGCGGGGAAACAGAGGCGGGGAATCAGATATGGGGAATCAGAGGTGGGGAATCAGAGGTTGGGAATCAGAGGCAGGGAATCAGAGGCTTGGAATCAGATGCAGGGTATCAGATGCGGGGAATCAGAGGCGGGGAATCAGAGCTGGGGAATCAGAGGTGGGGAATCAGATTTGGGGAATCAGAGGTGGGGACTTAGATATTGGGAAACAGAGGCGGGGAATCAGAGGCGGGGAAACAGAGGCGGGGAATCAGATATGGGGAATCAGAGGTGGGGAATCAGAGGCAGGGAATCAAATGTGCGGAATCAGAGGTGGGGAATCAGAGGCAGGGAATCAGAATCAGAAGCAGGGAATCAGAGGCCGGGAATCAGAGGCCGGAATCAGATGCTGGGAATCAGAGGCCTGGAATCAGAGGCGGGGAATCAGAGGCAGGGAATCAGATGCGGGGAATCAGAGGCGGGGAATCAGAGGTGGGGAATCAGAGGCGGGGTATTAGAGTTGGGGAATCAGAGGCGGGGAATCCGATATGGGGAAACAGAGGTGGGGAATCAGAGGCGGGGAAACAGAGGCAGGGAATCAGATATGGGGAATCAGAGGTGGGGCATCAGAGGTTGTGAATCACAGATGGGGATTTCAGAGGCGGGGAATCAGAGGCAGGGAATCAGACGCGGGGAATCAGAGGCGGGGATTCAGAGCTGGGGAATCAGAAGCGGGGAATCAGAGTTGGGGAATCAGAGGCGGGGAATCAGATATGGGGAATCAGAGGCAGGGAATCAGAGGCGGGGAATCAGAGGTGGGGAATCAGAGGTGGGGAATCAGAGGCGGGGAATCAGAGGCAGGGAATCAGATGAAGGGAATCTGATGCAGGGAATCTGAGGCAGGGAATCTGAGGCAGGGAATCTGTGGCAGGGAATCTGATGCGGGTTATCAGAAGGGGGAAATGAGATGTGGGAAACGAGATGCAGAGAAAGAGGCACGGATATAGAGGCAGGGAAAGAGAGGCAGGGTATCAGAGGCGGGTAATCAGAGGCAGGAAATCAGACACGGGGATTCAGAGGCTGGGAATCAGACGGGGGGAATCAAATGCGAGGAATCAGAGCTGGGGAATCTGAGGCAGGGAATCAGAGTTGGGGATTCAGAGGCGGGGAATCAGATATGGGGAAACAGAGGCGGGGAATCAGAGGCGGGCAAACAGAGGCGGGGAATTAGATATGGGGAATCAGAGGTAGGGAATCAGAGGTGGTGAATCAGTGATGGGGAATCACAGGCGGGGAATCAGAGGCAGGGAATAGAACGCGGGGAATCAGAGGCAGGGAATCAGAGCTGGGGAATCAGAGGCGGGGAATCATAGTTGGGAATCAGAGGCGGGAATCAGATATGGGGAAACAGAGGCGGGGAATCAGAGGCGGGGAAACAGAGGCGGGGAATCAGATATGGGGAATCGGATGCAGGGAATCAGAGGCGGGGAATCAGAGCTGGGGAATCAGAGGCGGGGAATCAGAGTTGGGGCATCAGAGGTGGGGAATTAGATATAGGGAAACAGAGGCGGGGAATCAGAGGCGGGGAAACAGAGGCGGGGAATCAGATATGGGGAATCAGAGGTGGGGAATCAGAGGCAGGGAATCAGATGTGCGGAATCAGAGATGGGGAATCAGAGGCAGGGAATCAGAAGCGGGGAATCAGAGGCCGGGAATCAGAGGCCGGGAATCAGATGCTGGGAATAAGAGGCCGGGAATCAGAGGAGGGGAATCAGAGTCCGGGAATCAGAGATGGGGATTCAGAGGCGGGGAATGAGATATGGAGAATCAGAGGCGGGGAATCAGAGGCGGGGAAACAGAGGTGGGGAATCAGATATGGGGAATCAGAGGTGGCGAATCAAAGGCGGTGAATCAGAGATGGGGAATCAGAGGCGGGGAATCAGAGGCAGGGAATCAGATGCGGGGAATCAGAGGCGGGGAATCAGAGCTGGCGAATCAGAGGCTGGGAATCAGAGGTGGGCAATCAGAGGCGGGGAATCAGATATGGGGAATCAGAGGCGGGGAATCAGAGGCGGGGAAAAAGAGGCGGGGAATCAAATATAGGGAATCAGAGGTGGGGAATCAGAGGTTGTGAATCAGAAATGGGGAATCAAGGCGGGGAATCAGAGGCAGGGAATCAGACGCGGGGAATCAGAGGCGGGGATTCAGAGCTGGGGAATCAGAGGCGGGGAATCAGAGTTGGGGAATCAGAGGCAGGGAATCAGATATGGGGAATCAGAGGCGGGGAATCAGAGGCCGGGAATCAGATATGGGGAAACAGAGGCGGGGAATCCGAGGCGGGGAAACAGAGGCGGGGAATCAGATATGGGGAATCAGAGGTGGGGAATCAGAGGTTGGGAATCAGAGGCAGGGAATCAGAGGCTTGGAATCAGATGCAGGGTATCAGATGCGGGGAATCAGAGGCGGGGAATCAGAGCTGGGGAATCAGAGGTGGGGAATCAGATTTGGGGAATCAGAGGTGGGGACTTAGATATTGGGAAACAGAGGCGGGGAATCAGATATGGGGAATCAGAGGTGGGGAATCAGAGGCAGGGAATCAGATGTGCGGAATCAGAGATGGGGAATCAGAGGCAGGGAATCAGAATCAGAAGCAGGGAATCAGAGGCCGGGAATCAGATATGGGGAATCAGAGGTGGGGAATCAGAGGCCTGGAATCAGAGGCGGGGAATCAGAGGCAGGGAATCAGATGCGGGGAATCAGAGGCGGGGAATCAGAGCTGGGGAATCAGAGGCGGGGTATTAGAGTTGGGGAATCAGAGGCGGGGAATCAGATATGGGGAAACAGAGGTGGGGAATCAGAGGCGGGGAAACAGAGGCAGGGTATCAGATATGGGGAATCAGAGGTGGGGCATCAGAGGTTGTGAATCACAGATTGGGAATCAGAGGCGGGGAATCAGAGGCAGGGAATCAGACGCGGGGAATCAGAGGCGGGGATTCAGAGCTGGGGAATCAGAAGCGGGGAATCAGAGTTGCGGAATCAGAGGCGGGGAATCAGATGTGGGGAATCAGAGGCAGGGAATCAGAGGCGGGGAATCAGAGGTGGGGAATCAGAGGTGGGGAATCAGAGGCGGGGAATCAGAGGCAGGGAATCAGATGAAGGGAATCTGATGCAGGGAATCTGAGGCAGGGAATCTGAGGCAGCGAATCTGTGGCAGGGAATCTGATGCGGGTTATCAGAAGGGGGAAATGAGATGTGGGAAACGAGATGCAGAGAAAGAGGCACGGATATAGAGGCAGGGAAAGAGAGGCAGGGTATCAGAGGCGGGTAATCAGAGGCGTGGAATCAGAGGCGGGGAATCAGAGACACAGAAAGAGAGGCGTGGAATCAGAGGTGCGGAATCAGAGCCGGTGAATCTGAGCCGGGAAATCAGAAGCAGAGCAACAGAGGTGGTGAAACATGGGTGCGGAATCGGACACGGGGAATCAGAGGTGGGGACTCAGAGGCCGGGAATCAGAGGCAGAGAATCAGAGGCAGGGAATCAGAGGCAGGTTATCAGAGGCAGCGAATCAGAGGTGGGAAATCAGAGGCGGGGAATCAGAGGCGGCGAATCAGAGGCGGGGAATCAGAGGCGGGGAATCAGAGGCGGAGAATCAGAGGCGGGGAATCTGATGCAGGAAATCAGAGGCAGGGAATCAGAGTCAGGGAATCAGAGGCAGGGAATCTGAGGCAGGGAATCAGAGGTGGGGAATCAGAGGCGGGGAATCAGAGGCAGGGAATCAGATGAAGGGAATCTGATGCAGGGAATCTTAGGCATGGAATCTGAGGCAGGGAATCTGTGTCAGGGAATCTGATGCGGGTTATCAGAAGGGGGAAATGAGATGTGGGAAACGAGATGCAGAGAAAGAGACACGGAAATAGAGGCAGGGAAAGACAGGCAGGGAATCAGAGGCGGGGAATCAGAGGTGGGGAATCAGAGGCTGGGAATCAGAGGCGGGGAATCAGAGGGGGGAATCAGAGGTGGGGAATCAGAGGCAGGGAATCAGAGGCAGGGAATCAGAGGCGGGAAATCAGAGGCGGCGAATCTGAGGCGTGGAATCAGAGGTGGGGAAAGAGATGTGGGGAAACGTAGGCCAGGAAAGTTGCGCGGAAAGGTAGGCGGTGAATCAGAGGCGGGGATTCAGAGGCGGGGAATCAGAGGCGGGGAATCAGAGGCGTGGAATCAGAGGTGGGGAAAGAGATGTGGGGAAACAGGCGGGTAAACAGAAGCGGGTAAACATAGCTGCATAAATAGAGGCAGCGAAAGAGATGGGCGAAACATAGTGGTTGGAACTTGTGTGTTGAAAATTAGGTACACAGAACAGATCAAACAGAGTTGTTGAAATTGAGTGAGGGAAAGAGAGGCACAGAAAGAGTGGAGGGGAAAAGAGTGCAGTCAAAATAGAGGCGTAGAGACAGAGGTGGGGAATCAGAGGCGGGGATTCAGAGGCGGGGAATCAGAGGCAGGGAATCAGATGAAGGGAATCTGATGCAGGGAATCTGAGGCAGGGAATCTGAGGCAGGGAATCGGAGGCAGGGAATCTGAGGCAGGGAATCAGTAAAAAGTTATCAGAGGCAGGGTATCAGAGGCGGAGAATCAGAGGTGGGGATTCAGAAGTGGGGAATCAGAGGTGGGGAATCAGAGGCGTGGAATCAGAGGCGGGGAATCAGAGGTGGGGAATCAGAAGTGGGGAATCAGAGGTGTGGAATCAGAGGCGGGGAATCAGAGGCGTGGAATCAGAGGCGGGCAATCAGAAGTGGGGAATCAGAGGTGGGGAATCAGAGGCGGGGAATCAGAGGCGGTGAATCAGAGGTGGGGAATCAGAGGCGGGGAATCAGAGGCGGGGAATCAGAAGTGGGGAATCAGACGTGGGGAATCAGAGGCGGGGAATCAGAGGCGGGGAATCAGAGGCGGGCAATCAGATGCAGGGAATCAGAGGCAGGGAATCAGACGCAGGGAATCAAATGAAGGGAATCTGATGCAGGGAATCTGAGGCAGGGAATCTGAGGCAGGGAATCTGTGGTGGGGAATCAGAGGAGGGAAAACAGGCGGGTAAACAGAGGCGGGTAAACATAGGCGGGGAATCAGAGGCGTGGAATCAGAGGCGGGAAATCAGAGGCGGGGAAAGATATGTGGGGAAAAGTAGGCCAGGAAAGTTGAGCGGAAAGGTAGGCACTGAATCAGAGGTGGGGAATCAGAGGCGGGGAATCAGAGGCGGGGAATCAGAGGCGGGGAATCAGAGGCGGGGAATCAGAAGTGGGGAATCAGAGGTGGGGAATCAGAGGCGGGGATTCAGAGGCAGAGAATCAGAGGCGGGGAATCTGAGGCAGGGAATCTGAGGTGCGGAATCAGAGGCGGGGAAACAGGTGGGTAAACAGAGGTGGGTAAACATAGGCGGGGAATCAGAGGCGCGGAATCAGAGGCGCGGAATCAGAGGCAGGGAATCAGAGGCGGGGAATCAGAGGCGGGTAATCAGATGCGGGGAATCAGAGGTGGGGAATCAGAGGCGAGGTATCAGAGGAGGGGAATCAGAGGCGGGGAATCAGAGGCGGGGAATCAGAGGCGGGGAATCAGAGGCGGGGAATCAGAGGCGGGGAATCAGAGGCGGTAAATCAGAAGTGGGGAATCAGAGGTGGGGAATCAGAGGCGGGGAATCAGAATCAGCGAATCAGAGGCGGGGCAATCAGAGGTGGGGAATCAGAGGCGGGGAATCAGAGGCGGGGAATCAGAGGCGGGGAATCAGACGCGGGGAATCAGAGGCGGGGAATCAGAAGTGGGGAATCAGAGGTGGGGAATCAGAGGCGGGGAATCAGAGGCGGTGAATCAGAGGCGGGGAATCAGACGCGGGGAATCAGAGGCGGGGAATCAGAAGTGGGGAATCAGAGGTGGGGAATCAGAGGCGGGGAATCAGAGGCAGGTAATCGGAGGCGGGCAATCAGATGCAGGGAATCAGAGGCAGGGAATCAGAGGCAGGGAATCTGAGGCAGGGAATCTGAGGCAGGGAATCTGAGGTGGGAAATCAGAGGCGGGAAAACAGGCGGGTAAACAGAGGCGGGTAAACATAGGCGGGGAATCAGAGGCGGGGAATCAGAGGCGTGGAATCTGAGGCGGGGAATCAGAGGCGGGGAATCAGAGTCGGGGAATCAGAGGCGGGGAATCTGAGGCGGGGAATCAGATGCAGGGAATCAGAGGCGGGGAATCAGAGGCGGGGTATCAGAGGCGGGGAATCAGAGGCGCTGAATCAGAGGCGGGGAATCAGAGGCGTGGAATCAGAGACGGGGAATCAGAGGCGGGGAATCAGAAGTGGGGAATCAGAGGTGGGAAATCAGAGGCGGGGAATCAGAGGCGGGGAATCAGAGGCGGGGAATCAGAGGCAGGGTATCAGAGGCGGGCAATCAGATGCAGGGAATCAGAGGCAGGGAATCAGAGGCAGGGAATCAGAGGCAGGGAACCTGAGGTGGCGAATATGAGGTGGTGAATCAGAGGCGGGGAAACAGGCGGGTAAACTGAGGCGGGGAATCAGATGCAGGGAATCAGCCGCGGGGAATCAGAGGCAGGGAATCAGATGAAGGGAATCTCATGCAGGGAATCTGAGGCAGGGTATCTGAGGCAGGGAATCTGTGGCAGGGAATCTGATGCGGGTTATCAGAAGGGGGAAATGAGATGTGGGAAACGAGATGCAGAGAAAGAGGCACGGATATAGAGGCAGGGAAAGAGAGGCAGGGTATCAGAGGCGGGTAATCAGAGGCGTGGAATCAGAGGCAGGGAATCAGAGACACAGAAAGAGAGGCGTGGAATCAGAGGTGCGGAATCAGAGCCGGTGAATCTGAGCCGGGAAATCAGAAGCAGAGCAACAGAGGTGGTGAAACATGGGTGCGGAATCGGACACGGGGAATCAGAGGTGGGGATTCAGAGGCCGGGAATCAGAGGCAGGGAATCAGAGGCAGGTTATCAGAGGCAGGGAATCAGAGGTGGGGAATCAGAGGCGGGGAATCAAGAGGCGGGGAATCAGAGGCGGGGAATCAGAGGCGGGGAATCAGAGGCGGAGAATCAGAGGCGGGCAATCAGATGCAGGAAATCAGAGGCAGGGAATCAGAGGCAGGGAATCAGAGGCAGGGAATCTGAGGCAGGGAATCAGAGGTGGGGAATCAGAGGCGTGGAATCAGAGGCAGGGAATCATATGAAGGGAATCTGATGCAGGGAATCTGAGGCAGGGAATCTGAGGCAGGGAATCTGTGGCAGGGAATCTGATGCGGGTTATCAGAAGGGGGAAATGAGATGTGGGAAACGAGATGCAGAGAAAGAGGCACGGAAATAGAGGTAGGGAAAGAGAGGCAGGGAATCAGAGGCGGGGAATCAGAGGTGGGGAATCAGAGGCTGGGAATCAGAGGCGGGGAATCAGAGGGGGGAATCAGAGGTGGGAAATCAGAGGCAGGGAATCAGAGGCAGGGAATCAGAGGCAGGAAATCAGATGCGGCAAATCTGAAGCATGGAATCAGAGGTGGGGAAAGAGATGTGGGGAAACGTAGGCCAGGAAAGTTGCGCGGAAAGGGAGGCGGTGAATCAGAGGCGGGGAATCAGAGGCGGGGAATCAGAGGCGGGGAATCAGAGGCGTGGAATCAGAGGTGGGGAAAGAGATGTGGGGAAACAGGCGGGTAAACAGAAGCGGGTAAACATAGCTGCATAAATAGAGGCAGCGAAAGAGATGGGCGAAACATAGTGGTTGGAACTTGTGTGTTGAAAATTAGGTACACAGAACAGATCAAACAGAGTTGTTGAAATTGAGGGAGAGAAAGAGAGGCACAGAAAGAGTGGAGGGGAAAGAGTGCAGGCAAAATAGAGGCGTAGAGACAGAGGTGGGGAATCAGAGGCGGGGAATTAGAGGCGGGGAATCAGAGGAAGGGAATCAGATGAAGGGATTCTGATGCAGGGAATCTGAGGCAGGGAATCTGAGGCAGGGAATCGGAGGCAGGGAATCTGAGGCAGGGAATCAGTAAAAAGTTATCAGAGGCAGGGTATCAGAGGCGGAGAATCAGAGGTGGGGAATCAGAAGTGGGGAATCAGAGGTGGGGAATCAGAGGCGTGGAATCAGAGGCGGGGAATCAGAGGTGGGGAATCAGAAGTGGGGAATCAGAGGTGGGGAATCAGAGGCGGGGAATCAGAGGCGTGGAATCAGAGGCGGGCAATCAGAAGTGGGGAATCAGAGGCGGGGAATCAGAGGCGGGGAATCAGAGGCGGTGAATGAGAGGCGGGGAATCAGAGGCGGGGAATCAGAGGCGGGGAATCAGAAGTGGGGAATCAGAGGTGGGGAATCAGAGGCGGGGAATCAGAGGCGGGGAATCAGAGGCGGGCAATCAGATGCAGGGAATCAGAGGCAGGGAATCAGACGCAGGGAATCAAATGAAGGGAATCTGATGCAGGGAATCTGAGGCAGGGAATCTGAGGCAGGGAATCTGTGGTGGGGAATCAGAGGAGGGAAAACAAGCGGGTAAACAGAGGCGGGTAAACATAGGCGGGGAATCAGAGGCGTGGAATCAGAGGCGGGAAATCAGAGGCGGGGAAAGATATGTGGGGAAAAGTAGGCCAAGAAAGTTGAGCGGAAAGGGAGGCACTGAATCAGAGGTGGGGAATCAGAGGCGGGGAATCAGAGGCGGGGAATCAGAGGCGGGGAATCAGAGGCGGGGAATCAGAAGTGGGGAATCAGAGGTGGGGAATCAGAGGTGGGGATTCAGAGGCAGAGAATCAGAGGCGGGGAATCTGAGGCAGGGAATCTGAGGTGCGGAATCAGAGGCGGGGAAACAGGTGGGTAAACAGAGGTGGGTAAACATAGGCGGGGAATCAGAGGCGCGGAATCAGAGGCAGGGAATCAGAGGCGGGGAATCAGAGGCGGGGAATCAGATGCGGGGAATCAGAGGTGGGGAATCAGAGGCAGGGTATCAGAGGAGGGGAATCAGAGGCGGGGAATCAGAGGCGGGGAATCAGAGGCGGGGAATCAGAGTCGGGGAATCAGAGGCGGGGAATCTGAGGCGGGGAATCTGATGCAGGGAATCAGAGGCGGGGAATCAGAAGTGGGGAATCAGAGGTGGGGAATCAGAGGCGGGGAATCAGAGGCAGGTAATCGGAGGCGGGCAATCAGATGCAGGGAATCAGAGGCAGGGAATCAGAGGCAGGGAATCTGAGGCAGGGAATCTGAGGCAGTGAATCTGAGGTGGGCAATCAGAGGCGGGAAAACAGGCGGGTAAACAGAGGCGGGTAAACATAGGCGGGGAATCAGAGGCGGGGAATCAGAGGCGGGGAATCTGAGGCGGGGAATCAGAGGCGGGGAATCAGAGTCGGGGAATCAGAGGCGGGGAATCTGAGGCGGGGAATCAGATGCAGGGAATCAGAGGCGGGGAATCAGAGGCGGGGTATCAGAGGCGGGGAATCAGAGGCGCTGAATCAGAGGCGGGGAATCAGAGGCGTGGAATCAGAGACGGGGAATCAGAGGCGGGGAATCAGAAGTGGGGAATCAGAGGTGGGAAATCAGAGGCGGGGAATCAGAGGCGGGGAATCAGAGGCGGGGAATCAGAGGCAGGGTATCGGAGGCGGGCAATCAGATGCAGGGAATCAGAGGCAGGGAATCAGAGGCAGGGAATCAGAGGCAGGGAACCTGAGGTGGCGAATATGAGGTGGTGAATAAGAGGCGGGGAAACAGGCGGGTAAACAGAGGCGGGGAATCAGATGCAGGGAATCAGCCGCGGGGAATCAGAGGCAGGGAATCAGATGAAGGGAATCTCATGCAGGGAATCTGAGGCAGGGTATCTGAGGCAGGGAATCTGTGGCAGGGAATCTGATGCGGGTTATCAGAAGGGGGAAATGAGATGTGGGAAACGAGATGCAGAGAAAGAGGCACGGATATAGAGGCAGGGAAAGAGAGGCAGGGTATCAGAGGCGGGTAATTAGAGGCGTGGAATCAGAGGCGGGGAATCAGAGACACAGAAAGAGAGGCGTGGAATCAGAGGTGCGGAATCAGAGCCGGTGAATCTGAGCCGGGAAATCTAAAGCAGAGCAACAGAGGTGGTGAAACATGGGTGCGGAATCGGACACGGGGAAACAGAGGTGGGGATTCAGAGGCCGGGAATCAGAGGCAGGGAATCAGAGGCAGGTTATCAGAGGCAGGGAATCAGAGGTGGGGAATCAGAGGTGGGGAATCAAGAGGCGGGGAATCAGAGGCGGAGAATCAGAGGCGGGGAATCTGATGCAGGAAATCAGTAAAAAGTTATCAGAGGCAGGGTATCAGAGGCGGAGAATCAGAGGTGGGGAATCAGAAGTGGGGAATCAGAGGTGGGGAATCAGAGGCGTGGAATCAGAGGCGGGGAATCAGAGGTGGGGAATCAGAAGTGGGGAATCAGAGGTGGGGAATCAGAGGCGGGGAATCAGAGGCGTGGAATCAGAGGCGGGCAATCAGAAGTGGGGAATCAGAGGCGGGGAATCAGAGGTGGGGAATCAGAGGCGGTGAATGAGAGGCGGGGAATCAGAGGCGGGGAATCAGAGGCGGGGAATCAGAAGTGGGGAATCAGAGGTGGGGAATCAGAGGCGGGGAATCAGAGGCGGGGAATCAGAGGCGGGCAATCAGATGCAGGGAATCAGAGGCAGGGAATCAGACGCAGGGAATCAAATGAAGGGAATCTGATGCAGGGAATCTGAGGCAGGGAATCTGAGGCAGGGAATCTGTGGTGGGGAATCAGAGGAGGGAAAACAAGCGGGTAAACAGAGGCGGGTAAACATAGGCGGGGAATCAGAGGCGTGGAATCAGAGGCGGGAAATCAGAGGCGGGGAAAGATATGTGGGGAAAAGTAGGCCAGGAAAGTTGAGCGGAAAGGGAGGCACTGAATCAGAGGTGGGGAATCAGAGGCGGGGAATCAGAGGCGGGGAATCAGAGGCAGGGAATCAGAGGCGGGGAATCAGAGGCGGGGAATCAGATGCGGGGAATCAGAGGTGGGGAATCAGAGGCAGGGTATCAGAGGAGGGGAATCAGAGGCGGGGAATCAGAGGCGGGGAATCAGAGGCGGGGAATCAGAGTCGGGGAATCAGAGGCGGGGAATCTGAGGCGGGGAATCTGATGCAGGGAATCAGAGGCGGGGAATCAGAAGTGGGGAATCAGAGGTGGGGAATCAGAGGCGGGGAATCAGAGGCAGGTAATCGGAGGCGGGCAATCAGATGCAGGGAATCAGAGGCAGGGAATCAGAGGCAGGGAATCTGAGGCAGGGAATCTGAGGCAGTGAATCTGAGGTGGGCAATCAGAGGCGGGAAAACAGGCGGGTAAACAGAGGCGGGTAAACATAGGCGGGGAATCAGAGGCGGGGAATCAGAGGCGGGGAATCTGAGGCGGGGAATCAGAGGCGGGGAATCAGAGTCGGGGAATCAGAGGCGGGGAATCTGAGGCGGGGAATCAGATGCAGGGAATCAGAGGCGGGGAATCAGAGGCGGGGTATCAGAGGCGGGGAATCAGAGGCGCTGAATCAGAGGCGGGGAATCAGAGGCGTGGAATCAGAGACGGGGAATCAGAGGCGGGGAATCAGAAGTGGGGAATCAGAGGTGGGAAATCAGAGGCGGGGAATCAGAGGCGGGGAATCAGAGGCGGGGAATCAGAGGCAGGGTATCGGAGGCGGGCAATCAGATGCAGGGAATCAGAGGCAGGGAATCAGAGGCAGGGAATCAGAGGCAGGGAACCTGAGGTGGCGAATATGAGGTGGTGAATCAGAGGCGGGGAAACAGGCGGGTAAACAGAGGCGGGGAATCAGATGCAGGGAATCAGCCGCGGGGAATCAGAGGCAGGGAATCAGATGAAGGGAATCTCATGCAGGGAATCTGAGGCAGGGTATCTGAGGCAGGGAATCTGTGGCAGGGAATCTGATGCGGGTTATCAGAAGGGGGAAATGAGATGTGGGAAACGAGATGCAGAGAAAGAGGCACGGATATAGAGGCAGGGAAAGAGAGGCAGGGTATCAGAGGCGGGTAATTAGAGGCGTGGAATCAGAGGCGGGGAATCAGAGACACAGAAAGAGAGGCGTGGAATCAGAGGTGCGGAATCAGAGCCGGTGAATCTGAGCCGGGAAATCTAAAGCAGAGCAACAGAGGTGGTGAAACATGGGTGCGGAATCGGACACGGGGAAACAGAGGTGGGGATTCAGAGGCCGGGAATCAGAGGCAGGGAATCAGAGGCAGGTTATCAGAGGCAGGGAATCAGAGGTGGGGAATCAGAGGTGGGGAATCAAGAGGCGGGGAATCAGAGGCGGAGAATCAGAGGCGGGGAATCTGATGCAGGAAATCAGAGGCAGGGAATCAGAGTCAGGGAATCAGAGGCAGGGAATCTGAGGCAGGGAATCAGAGGTGGGGAATCAGAGGCGGGGAATCAGAGGCAGGGAATCAGATGAAGGGAATCTGATGCAGGGAATCTTAGGCATGGAATCTGAGGCAGGGAATCTGTGTCAGGGAATCTGATGCGGGTTATCAGAAGGGGGAAATGAGATGTGGGAAACGAGATGCAGAGAAAGAGACACGGAAATAGAGGCAGGGAAAGACAGGCAGGGAATCAGAGGCGGGGAATCAGAGGTGGGGAATCAGAGGCTGGGAATCAGAGGCGGGGAATCAGAGGGGGGAATCAGAGGTGGGGAATCAGAGGCAGGGAATCAGAGGCAGGGAATCAGAGGCGGGAAATCAGAGGCGGCGAATCTGAGGCGTGGAATCAGAGGTGGGGAAAGAGATGTGGGGAAACGTAGGCCAGGAAAGTTGCGCGGAAAGGGAGGCGGTGAATCAGAGGCGGGGATTCAGAGGTGGGGAAGGAGATGTGGGGAAACAGGCGGGTAAACAGAAGCGGGTAAACATAGCTGCATAAATAGAGGCAGCGAAAGAGATGGGCGAAACATAGTGGTTGGAACTTGTGTGTTGAAAATTAGGTACACAGAACAGATCAAACAGAGTTGTTGAAATTGAGTGAGGGAAAGAGAGGCACAGAAAGAGTGGAGGGGAAAAGAGTGCAGTCAAAATAGAGGCGTAGAGACAGAGGTGGGGAATCAGAGGCGGGGATTCAGAGGCGGGGAATCAGAGGCAGGGAATCAGATGAAGGGAATCTGATGCAGGGAATCTGAGGCAGGGATTCTGAGGCAGGGAATCGGAGGCAGGGAATCTGAGGCAGGGAATCAGTAAAAAGTTATCAGAGGCAGGGTATCAGAGGCGGAGAATCAGAGGTGGGGATTCAGAAGTGGGGAATCAGAGGTGGGGAATCAGAGGCGTGGAATCAGAGGCGGGGAATCAGAGGTGGGGAATCAGAAGTGGGGAATCAGAGGTGGGCAATCAGAGGCGGGGAATCAGAGGCGTGGAATCAGAGGCAGGCAATCAGAAGTGGGGAATCAGAGGCGGGGAATCAGAGGCGGGGAATCAGAGGCGGTGAATCAGAGGTGGGGAATCAGAGGCGGGGAATCAGAGGCGGGGAATCAGAAGTGGGGAATCAGAGGTGGGGAATCAGAGGCGGGGAATCAGAGGCGGGGAATCAGAGGCGGGCAATCAGATGCAGGGAATCAGAGGCAGGGAATCAGACGCAGGGAATCAAATGAAGGGAATCTGATGCAGGGAATCTGAGGCAGGGAATCTGAGGCAGGGAATCTGTGGTGGGGAATCAGAGGAGGGAAAACAAGCGGGTAAACAGAGGCGGGTAAACATAGGCGGGGAATCAGAGGCGTGGAATCAGAGGCGGGAAATCAGAGGCGGGGAAAGATATGTGGGGAAAAGTAGGCCAGGAAAGTTGAGCGGAAAGGGAGGCACTGAATCAGAGGTGGGGAATCAGAGGCGGGGAATCAGAGGCGGGGAATCAGAGGCGGGGAATCAGAGGCGGGGAATCAGAAGTGGGGAATCAGAGGTGGGGAATCAGAGGTGGGGATTCAGAGGCAGAGAATCAGAGGCGGGGAATCTGAGGCAGGGAATCTGAGGTGCGGAATCAGAGGCGGGGAAACAGGTGGGTAAACAGAGGTGGGTAAACATAGGCGGGGAATCAGAGGCGCGGAATCAGAGGCAGGGAATCAGAGGCGGGGAATCAGAGGCGGGGAATCAGATGCGGGGAATCAGAGGTGGGGAATCAGAGGCAGGGTATCAGAGGAGGGGAATCAGAGGCGGGGAATCAGAGGCGGGGAATCAGAGGCGGGGAATCAGAGTCGGGGAATCAGAGGCGGGGAATCTGAGGCGGGGAATCTGATGCAGGGAATCAGAGGCGGGGAATCAGAAGTGGGGAATCAGAGGTGGGGAATCAGAGGCGGGGAATCAGAGGCAGGTAATCGGAGGCGGGCAATCAGATGCAGGGAATCAGAGGCAGGGAATCAGAGGCAGGGAATCTGAGGCAGGGAATCTGAGGCAGTGAATCTGAGGTGGGCAATCAGAGGCGGGAAAACAGGCGGGTAAACAGAGGCGGGTAAACATAGGCGGGGAATCAGAGGCGGGGAATCAGAGGCGGGGAATCTGAGGCGGGGAATCAGAGGCGGGGAATCAGAGTCGGGGAATCAGAGGCGGGGAATCTGAGGCGGGGAATCAGATGCAGGGAATCAGAGGCGGGGAATCAGAGGCGGGGTATCAGAGGCGGGGAATCAGAGGCGCTGAATCAGAGGCGGGGAATCAGAGGCGTGGAATCAGAGACGGGGAATCAGAGGCGGGGAATCAGAAGTGGGGAATCAGAGGTGGGAAATCAGAGGCGGGGAATCAGAGGCGGGGAATCAGAGGCGGGGAATCAGAGGCAGGGTATCGGAGGCGGGCAATCAGATGCAGGGAATCAGAGGCAGGGAATCAGAGGCAGGGAATCAGAGGCAGGGAACCTGAGGTGGCGAATATGAGGTGGTGAATCAGAGGCGGGGAAACAGGCGGGTAAACAGAGGCGGGGAATCAGATGCAGGGAATCAGCCGCGGGGAATCAGAGGCAGGGAATCAGATGAAGGGAATCTCATGCAGGGAATCTGAGGCAGGGTATCTGAGGCAGGGAATCTGTGGCAGGGAATCTGATGCGGGTTATCAGAAGGGGGAAATGAGATGTGGGAAACGAGATGCAGAGAAAGAGGCACGGATATAGAGGCAGGGAAAGAGAGGCAGGGTATCAGAGGCGGGTAATTAGAGGCGTGGAATCAGAGGCGGGGAATCAGAGACACAGAAAGAGAGGCGTGGAATCAGAGGTGCGGAATCAGAGCCGGTGAATCTGAGCCGGGAAATCTAAAGCAGAGCAACAGAGGTGGTGAAACATGGGTGCGGAATCGGACACGGGGAAACAGAGGTGGGGATTCAGAGGCCGGGAATCAGAGGCAGGGAATCAGAGGCAGGTTATCAGAGGCAGGGAATCAGAGGTGGGGAATCAGAGGTGGGGAATCAAGAGGCGGGGAATCAGAGGCGGAGAATCAGAGGCGGGGAATCTGATGCAGGAAATCAGAGGCAGGGAATCAGAGTCAGGGAATCAGAGGCAGGGAATCTGAGGCAGGGAATCAGAGGTGGGGAATCAGAGGCGGGGAATCAGAGGCAGGGAATCAGATGAAGGGAATCTGATGCAGGGAATCTTAGGCATGGAATCTGAGGCAGGGAATCTGTGTCAGGGAATCTGATGCGGGTTATCAGAAGGGGGAAATGAGATGTGGGAAACGAGATGCAGAGAAAGAGACACGGAAATAGAGGCAGGGAAAGACAGGCAGGGAATCAGAGGCGGGGAATCAGAGGTGGGGAATCAGAGGCTGGGAATCAGAGGCGGGGAATCAGAGGGGGGAATCAGAGGTGGGGAATCAGAGGCAGGGAATCAGAGGCAGGGAATCAGAGGCGGGAAATCAGAGGCGGCGAATCTGAGGCGTGGAATCAGAGGTGGGGAAAGAGATGTGGGGAAACGTAGGCCAGGAAAGTTGCGCGGAAAGGGAGGCGGTGAATCAGAGGCGGGGATTCAGAGGTGGGGAAGGAGATGTGGGGAAACAGGCGGGTAAACAGAAGCGGGTAAACATAGCTGCATAAATAGAGGCAGCGAAAGAGATGGGCGAAACATAGTGGTTGGAACTTGTGTGTTGAAAATTAGGTACACAGAACAGATCAAACAGAGTTGTTGAAATTGAGTGAGGGAAAGAGAGGCACAGAAAGAGTGGAGGGGAAAAGAGTGCAGTCAAAATAGAGGCGTAGAGACAGAGGTGGGGAATCAGAGGCGGGGATTCAGAGGCGGGGAATCAGAGGCAGGGAATCAGATGAAGGGAATCTGATGCAGGGAATCTGAGGCAGGGATTCTGAGGCAGGGAATCGGAGGCAGGGAATCTGAGGCAGGGAATCAGTAAAAAGTTATCAGAGGCAGGGTATCAGAGGCGGAGAATCAGAGGTGGGGATTCAGAAGTGGGGAATCAGAGGTGGGGAATCAGAGGCGTGGAATCAGAGGCGGGGAATCAGAGGTGGGGAATCAGAAGTGGGGAATCAGAGGTGGGCAATCAGAGGCGGGGAATCAGAGGCGTGGAATCAGAGGCAGGCAATCAGAAGTGGGGAATCAGAGGCGGGGAATCAGAGGCGGGGAATCAGAGGCGGTGAATCAGAGGTGGGGAATCAGAGGCGGGGAATCAGAGGCGGGGAATCAGAAGTGGGGAATCAGACGTGGGGAATCAGAGGCGGGGAATCAGAGGCGGGGAATCAGAGGCGGGCAATCAGATGCAGGGAATCAGAGGCAGGGAATCAGACGCAGGGAATCAAATGAAGGGAATCTGATGCAGGGAATCTGAGGCAGGGAATCTGAGGCAGGGAATCTGTGGTGGGGAATCAGAGGAGGGAAAACAGGCGGGTAAACAGAGGCGGGTAAACATAGGCGGGGAATCAGAGGCGTGGAATCAGAGGCAGGGAATAGAACGCGGGGAATCAGAGGCGGGGAATCAGAGCTGGGGAATCAGAGGCGGGGAATCATAGTTGGGAATCAGAGGCGGGGAATCAGATATGGGGAAACAGAGGCGGGGAATCAAAGGCGGGAAAACAGAGGCGGGGAATCAGATACGGGGAATTGGATGCGGGGAATCAGAGGCGGGGAACCAGAGCTGGGGAATCAGAGGCGGGGTATCAGAGTTGGGGCATCTGAGGTGGGGAATTAGATATGGGGAAACAGAGGCGGGGAATCAGAGGCGGTTAAACAGAGGCGAGGAATCAGATATGGGGAATCAGAGGTGGGGAATCAGAGGCAGGGAATCAGATGTGCGGAATCAGAGATGGGGAATCAGAGGCAGGGAATCAGAATCAGAAGCGGGGAATCAGAGGCCGGGAATCAGAGGCCGGGATTCAGATGCCGGGAATAAGAGGCCGGGAATCAGAGGTGGGGAATCAGAGTCCGGGAATCAGAGATGGGGATTCAGAGGCGGGGGGAATGATATATGGGGAATCAGAGGCGGGGAATCAGAGGCGGGGTAACAGAGGTGGGGAATCAGATATGGGGAATCAGAGGTGGCGAATCAAAGGCGGTGAATCAGATATGGGGAATCAGAGGCGGGGAATCAGAGGCAGGGAATCAAACACGGGGAATCAGAGGCGGGGAATCAGAGCTGGGGAATCAGAGGCGGGGAATCAGAGTTGGGGAATCAGAGGCGGGGAATCAGATATGGGGAAACAGGGGCGGGGAAGCAGAGGCAGGGAAACAGAGGCGGGGAATCAGATATGGGGAATCAGGGGTGGGGAATCAGAGGTTGGGAATCAGAGGCAGGGAATCAGAGGCGTGGAAACAGAGGCGGGGATTCAGATATGGGGAATCAGAGGTGGGGAATCAGGGGCGTGGAATCAGAGGCAGGGAATTAGATGTGGTGAATCAGAGATGGGGAATCAGAGGCAGGGAATCAGAATCAGAAGCGGGGTATCAGTGGCCGGGAATCAGAGGAAGGTAATCAGAGGCAGGGGATCAAACACGGGGAATCAGAGGCTGGGAATCAGAGCTGGGGAATCAGAGGCGGGGAATCAGAGCTGGGGAATCACAGGCGGGGAATCAGAGATGGGGAATCAGAGGCGGGGAATCAGAGGCAGGGAATCAGATGCGGGGAATCAGAGGCGGGGAATCATAGCTGGCGAATCAGAGGCGGGGAATCTGGGGAATCAGAGGTGGGGAATCAGAGGCAGGGAATCAGATGTGCGGAATCAGAGATGGGGAATCAGAGGCAGGGAATCAGAATCAGAAGCAGGGAATCAGAGGCCGGGAATCAGAGGCTGGAATCAGATGATGGGAATCAGAGGCCTGGAATCAGAGGCGGGGAATCAGAGGCAGGGAATCAGATGCGGGGAATCAGAGGTGGGGAATCAGAGCTGGGGAATCAGAGGCGGGGTATTAGAGTTGGGGAATCAGAGGCGGGGAATCAGATATGGGGAAACAGAGGTAGGGAATCAGAAGCGGGGAAACAGAGGCAGGGAATCAGATATGGGGAATCAGAGGCGGGGAATCAGAGGTGGGGAATCATAGGCAGGGAATCGGATGTGCGGAATCAGAGATGGGGATTCAGAGGCCGGGAATCAGAGGTGGTGAATCAGAGATGGGGAATCAGAGGCGGGGAATCAGAGGCAGGGTATCAGACGCGGGGAATCAGAGGTGGGCAATCAGAGGCGGGGAATCAGATATGGGGAATCAGAGGCGGGGAATCAGAGGCGGGGAAACAGAGGCGGCGAATCAGATATGGGGAATCAGAGGTGGGGCATCAGAGGTTGTGAATCACAGATGGGGAATCAGAGGCGGGGAATAAGAGGCAGGGAATCAGACGCGGGGAATCAGAGGCGGGGATTCAGAGCTGGGGAATCAGAAGCGGGGAATCAGAGTTGGGGAATCAGAGGCGGGGAATCAGATATGGGGAATCAGAGGCAGGGAATCAGAGGCGGGGAATCAGAGGCAGGGAATCAGACGCGGGGAATCTGAGGCGGGGAATCAGAGCTGGGGAATCAGAGGTGGGGAATCAGAGTTGGGGAATCAGAGGCAGGGAATTGGATGTGCGGAATCAGAGATGGGGAATCAGAGGTGGGGAATCAGAGGCGGTGAATCAGAGATGGGGAATCAGAGGCGGGGAATCAGAGGCAGGAAATCAGACACGGGGATTCAGAGGCTGGGAATCAGACGGGGGGAATCAAAGGCGGGGAATCAGAGCTGGGGAATCTGAGGCAGGGAATCAGAGTTGGGGATTCAGAGGCGGGCAATCAGATATGGGGAAACAGAGGCGGGGAATCAGAGGCGGGCAAACAGAGGCGGGGAATTAGATATGGGGAATCAGAGGTAGGGAATCAGAGGTGGTGAATCAGAGCTGGGGAATCAGAGGCGGGGAATCAGAGTTGGGGCATCAGAGGTGGGGAATTAGATATAGGGAAACAGAGGCGGGGAATCAGAGGCGGGGAAACAGAGGCGGGGAATCAGATATGGGGAATCAAAGATGGGGAATCAGAGGCAGGGAATCAGAAGCGGGGAATCAGAGGCCGGGAATCAGAGGCCGGGAATCAGATGCTGGGAATAAGAGGCCGGGAATCAGAGGAGGGGAATCAGAGTCCGGGAATCAGAGATGGGGATTCAGAGGCGGGGAATGAGATATGGAGAATCAGAGGCGGGGAATCAGAGGCGGGGAAACAGAGGTGGGGAATCAGATATGGGGAATCAGAGGTGGCGAATCAAAGGCGGTGAATCAGAGATGGGGAATCAGAGGCGGGGAATCAGAGGCGGGGAAAAAGAGGCGGGGAATCAAATATAGGGAATCAGAGGTGGGGAATCAAAGGTTGTGAATCAGAAATGGGGAATCAAGGCGGGGAATCAGAGGCGGGGAATCAGAGGCGGGGAATCAGAGGCGGTGAATCAGAGGCGGGGAATCAGACGCGGGGAATCAGAGGCGGGGAATCAGAAGTGGGGAATCAGAGGTGGGGAATCAGAGGCGGGGAATCAGAGGCAGGTAATCGGAGGCGGGCAATCAGATGCAGGGAATCAGAGGCAGGGAATCAGAGGCAGGGAATCTGAGGCAGGGAATCTGAGGCAGGGAATCTGAGGTGGGAAATCAGAGGCGGGAAAACAGGCGGGTAAACAGAGGCGGGTAAACATAGGCGGGGAATCAGAGGCGGGGAATCAGAGGCGTGGAATCTGAGGCGGGGAATCAGAGGCGGGGAATCAGAGTCGGGGAATCAGAGGCGGGGAATCTGAGGTGGGGAATCAGATGCAGGGAATCAGAGGCGGGGAATCAGAGGCGGGGTATCAGAGGCGGGGAATCAGAGGCGCTGAATCAGAGGCGGGGAATCAGAGGCGTGGAATCAGAGACGGGGAATCAGAGGCGGGGAATCAGAAGTGGGGAATCAGAGGTGGGAAATCAGAGGCGGGGAATCAGAGGCGGGGAATCAGAGGCGGGGAATCAGAGGCAGAGTATCAGAGGCGGGCAATCAGATGCAGGGAATCAGAGGCAGGGAATCAGAGGCAGGGAATCAGAGGCAGGGAACCTGAGGTGGCGAATATGAGGTGGTGAATCAGAGGCGGGGAAACAGGCGGGTAAACTGAGGCGGGGAATCAGATGCAGGGAATCAGCCGCGGGGAATCAGAGGCAGGGAATCAGATGAAGGGAATCTCATGCAGGGAATCTGAGGCAGGGTATCTGAGGCAGGGAATCTGTGGCAGGGAATCTGATGCGGGTTATCAGAAGGGGGAAATGAGATGTGGGAAACGAGATGCAGAAAAAGAGGCACGGATATAGAGGCAGGGAAAGAGAGGCAGGGTATCAGAGGCGGGTAATCAGAGGCGTGGAATCAGAGGCAGGGAATCAGAGACACAGAAAGAGAGGCGTGGAATCAGAGGTGCGGAATCAGAGCCGGTGAATCTGAGCCGGGAAATCAGAAGCAGAGCAACAGAGGTGGTGAAACATGGGTGCGGAATCGGACACGGGGAATCAGAGGTGGGGATTCAGAGGCCGGGAATCAGAGGCAGGGAATCAGAGGCAGGTTATCAGAGGCAGGGAATCAGAGGTGGGGAATCAGAGGCGGGGAATCAAGAGGCGGGGAATCAGAGGCGGGGAATCAGAGGCGGAGAATCAGAGGCGGGCAATCAGATGCAGGAAATCAGAGGCAGGGAATCAGAGGCAGGGAATCAGAGGCAGGGAATCTGAGGCAGGGAATCAGAGGTGGGGAATCAGAGGCGTGGAATCAGAGGCAGGGAATCATATGAAGGGAATCTGATGCAGGGAATCTGAGGCAGGGAATCTGAGGCAGGGAATCTGTGGCAGGGAATCTGATGCGGGTTATCAGAAGGGGGAAATGAGATGTGGGAAACGAGATGCAGAGAAAGAGGCACGGAAATAGAGGTAGGGAAAGAGAGGCAGGGAATCAGAGGCGGGGAATCAGAGGTGGGGAATCAGAGGCTGGGAATCAGAGGCGGGGAATCAGAGGGGGGAATCAGAGGTGGGAAATCAGAGGCAGGGAATCAGAGGCAGGGAATCAGAGGCAGGAAATCAGATGCGGCAAATCTGAAGCATGGAATCAGAGGTGGGGAAAGAGATGTGGGGAAACGTAGGCCAGGAAAGTTGCGCGGAAAGGGAGGCGGTGAATCAGAGGCGGGGAATCAGAGGCGGGGAATCAGAGGCGGGGAATCAGAGGCGTGGAATCAGAGGTGGGGAAAGAGATGTGGGGAAACAGGCGGGTAAACAGAAGCGGGTAAACATAGCTGCATAAATAGAGGCAGCGAAAGAGATGGGCGAAACATAGTGGTTGGAACTTGTGTGTTGAAAATTAGGTACACAGAACAGATCAAACAGAGTTGTTGAAATTGAGGGAGAGAAAGAGAGGCACAGAAAGAGTGGAGGGGAAAGAGTGCAGGCAAAATAGAGGCGTAGAGACAGAGGTGGGGAATCAGAGGCGGGGAATTAGAGGCGGGGAATCAGAGGAAGGGAATCAGATGAAGGGATTCTGATGCAGGGAATCTGAGGCAGGGAATCTGAGGCAGGGAATCGGAGGCAGGGAATCTGAGGCAGGGAATCAGTAAAAAGTTATCAGAGGCAGGGTATCAGAGGCGGAGAATCAGAGGTGGGGAATCAGAAGTGGGGAATCAGAGGTGGGGAATCAGAGGCGTGGAATCAGAGGCGGGGAATCAGAGGTGGGGAATCAGAAGTGGGGAATCAGAGGTGGGGAATCAGAGGCGGGGAATCAGAGGCGTGGAATCAGAGGCGGGCAATCAGAAGTGGGGAATCAGAGGCGGGGAATCAGAGGCGGGGAATCAGAGGCGGTGAATGAGAGGCGGGGAATCAGAGGCGGGGAATCAGAGGCGGGGAATCAGAAGTGGGGAATCAGAGGTGGGGAATCAGAGGCGGGGAATCAGAGGCGGGGAATCAGAGGCGGGCAATCAGATGCAGGGAATCAGAGGCAGGGAATCAGACACAGGGAATCAAATGAAGGGAATCTGATGCAGGGAATCTGAGGCAGGGAATCTGAGGCAGGGAATCTGTGGTGGGGAATCAGAGGAGGGAAAACAAGCGGGTAAACAGAGGCGGGTAAACATAGGCGGGGAATCAGATGCGTGGAATCAGAGGCGGGAAATCAGAGGCGGGGAAAGATATGTGGGGAAAAGTAGGCCAGGAAAGTTGAGCGGAAAGGGAGGCACTGAATCAGAGGTGGGGAATCAGAGGCGGGGAATCAGAGGCGGGGAATCAGAGGCGGGGAATCAGAGGCGGGGAATCAGAAGTGGGGAATCAGAGGTGGGGAATCAGAGGTGGGGATTCAGAGGCAGAGAATCAGAGGCGGGGAATCTGAGGCAGGGAATCTGAGGTGCGGAATCAGAGGCGGGGAAACAGGTGGGTAAACAGAGGTGGGTAAACATAGGCGGGGAATCAGAGGCGCGGAATCAGAGGCAGGGAATCAGAGGCGGGGAATCAGAGGCGGGGAATCAGATGCGGGGAATCAGAGGTGGGGAATCAGAGGCAGGGTATCAGAGGAGGGGAATCAGAGGCGGGGAATCAGAGGCGGGGAATCAGAGGCGGGGAATCAGAGTCGGGGAATCAGAGGCGGGGAATCTGAGGCGGGGAATCTGATGCAGGGAATCAGAGGCGGGGAATCAGAGGCGGGCAATCAGAAGTGGGGAATCAGAGGTGGGGAATCAGAGGCGGGGAATCAGAGGCGGAGAATCAGAGGTGGGGAATCAGAGGCGGGGAATCAGAGGCGGGGAATCAGAAGTGGGGAATCAGACGTGGGGAATCAGAGGTGGGGAATCAGAGGCGGGGAATCAGAGGCGGTGAATCAGAGGTGGGGAATCAGAGGCGGGGAATCAGAGGCGGGGAATCAGAAGTGGGGAATCAGACGTGGGGAATCAGAGGCGGGGAATCAGAGGCGGGGAATCAGAGGCGGGCAATCAGATGCAGGGAATCAGAGGCAGGGAATCAGACGCAGGGAATCAAATGAAGGGAATCTGATGCAGGGAATCTGAGGCAGGGAATCTGAGGCAGGGAATCTGTGGTGGGGAATCAGAGGAGGGAAAACAGGCGGGTAAACAGAGGCGGGTAAACATAGGCGGGGAATCAGAGGCGGGTAATCGGAGGCGGGCAATCAGATGCAGGGAATCAGAGGCAGGGAATCAGAGGCAGGGAATCTGAGGCAGGGAATCTGAGGCAGTGAATCTGAGGTGGGCAATCAGAGGCGGGAAAACAGGCGGGTAAACAGAGGCGGGTAAACATAGGCGGGGAATCAGAGGCGGGGAATCAGAGGCGGGGAATCTGAGGCGGGGAATCAGAGGCGGGGAATCAGAGTCGGGGAATCAGAGGCGGGGAATCTGAGGCGGGGAATCAGATGCAGGGAATCAGAGGCGGGGAATCAGAGGCGGGGTATCAGAGGCGGGGAGTCAGAGGCGCTGAATCAGAGGCGGGGAATCAGAGGCGTGGAATCAGAGACGGGGAATCAGAGGCGGGGAATCAGAAGTGGGGAATCAGAGGTGGGAAATCAGAGGCGGGGAATCAGAGGCGGGGAATCAGAGGCGGGGAATCAGAGGCAGGGTATCAGAGGCGGGCAATCAGATGCAGGGAATCAGAGGCAGGGAATCAGAGGCAGGGAATCAGAGGCAGGGAACCTGAGGTGGCGAATATGAGGTGGTGAATCAGAGGCGGGGAAACAGGCGGGTAAACAGAGGCGGGGAATCAGATGCAGGGAATCAGCCGCGGGGAATCAGAGGCAGGGAATCAGATGAAGGGAATCTCATGCAGGGAATCTGAGGCAGGGTATCTGAGGCAGGGAATCTGTGGCAGGGAATCTGATGCGGGTTATCAGAAGGGGGAAATGAGATGTGGGAAACGAGATGCAGAGAAAGAGGCACGGATATAGAGGCAGGGAAAGAGAGGCAGGGTATCAGAGGCGGGTAATTAGAGGCGTGGAATCAGAGGCGGGGAATCAGAGACACAGAAAGAGAGGCGTGGAATCAGAGGTGCGGAATCAGAGCCGGTGAATCTGAGCCGGGAAATCTGAAGCAGAGCAACAGAGGTGGTGAAACATGGGTGCGGAATCGGACACGGGGAAACAGAGGTGGGGATTCAGAGGCCGGGAATCAGAGGCAGGGAATCAGAGGCAGGTTATCAGAGGCAGGGAATCAGAGGTGGGGAATCAGAGGCGGGGAATCAAGAGGCGGGGAATCAGAGGCAGGGAATCAGAGGCGGGGAATCAGATATGGGGAATCAGAGGCAGGGAATCAGAGGCGGGGAATCAGAGGTGGGGAATCAGAGGTGGGGAATCAGAGGCGGGGAATCAGAGGCAGGGAATTAGATGAAGGGAATCTGATGCAGGGAATCTGAGGCAGGGAATCTGAGGCAGGGAATCTGTGGCAGGGAATCTGATGCGGGTTATCAGAAGGGGGAAATGAGATGTGGGAAACGAGATGCAGAGAAAGAGGCACGGATATAGAGGCAGGGAAAGAGAGGCAGGGTATCAGAGGCGGGTAATCAGAGGCAGGAAATCAGACACGGGGATTCAGAGGCTGGGAATCAGACGGGGGGAATCAAAGGCGGGGAATCAGAGCTGGGGAATCTGAGGCAGGGAATCAGAGTTGGGGATTCAGAGGCGGGGAATCAGATATGGGGAAACAGAGGCGGGGAATCAGAGGCAGGCAAACAGAGGCGGGGAATTAGATATGGGGAATCAGAGGTAGGGAATCAGAGGTGGTGAATCAGTGATGGGGAATCACAGGCGGGGAATCAGAGGCAGGGAATAGAACGCGGGGAATCAGAGGCAGGGAATCAGAGCTGGGGAATCAGAGGCGGGGAATCATAGTTGGGAATCAGAGGCGGGAATCAGATATGGGGAAACAGAGGCGAGGAATCAGAGGCGGGGAAACAGAGGCGGGGAATCAGATATGGGGAATCGGATGCAGGGAATCAGAGGCGGGGAATCAGAGCTGGGGAATCAGAGGCGGGGAATCAGAGTTGGGGCATCAGAGGTGGGGTATTAGATATAGGGAAACAGAGGCGGGGAATCAGAGGCGGGGAAACAGAGGCGGGGAATCAGATATGGGGAATCAGAGGTGGGGAATCAGAGGCAGGGAATCAGATGTGCGGAATCAGAGATGGGGAATCAGAGGCAGGGAATCAGAAGCGGGGAATCAGAGGCCGGGAATCAGAGGCCGGGAATCAGATGCTGGGAATAAGAGGCCGGGAATCAGAGGAGGGGAATCAGAGTCCGGGAATCAGAGATGGGGATTCAGAGGCGGGGAATGAGATATGGAGAATCAGAGGCGGGGAATCAGAGGCGGGGAAACAGAGGTGGGGAATCAGATATGGGGAATCAGAGGTGCGAATCAAAGGCGGTGAATAAGAGATGGGGAATCAGAGGCGGGGAATCAGAGGCAGGGAATCAGATGCGGGGAATCAGAGGCGGGGAATCAGAGCTGGCGAATCAGAGGCCGGGAATCAGAGGTGGGCAATCAGAGGCGGGGAATCAGATATGGAGAATCAGAGGCGGGGAATCAGAGGCGGAGAAAAAGAGGCGGGGAATCAAATATAGGGAATCAGAGGTGGGGAATCAGAGGTTGTGAATCAGAAATGGGGAATCAAGGCAAGGAATCAGAGGCAGGGAATCAGACGCGGGGAATCAGAGGCGGGGATTCAGAGCTGGGGAATCAGAGGCGGGGAATCAGAGTTGGGGAATCAGAGGCAGGGAATCAGATATGGGGAATCAGAGGCGGGGAATCAGAGGCCGGGAATCAGATATGGGGAAACAGAGGCGGGGAATCCGAGGCGGGGAAACAGAGGCGGGGAATCAGATATGGTGAATCAGAGGTGGGGAATCAGAGGTTGGGAATCAGAGGCAGGGAATCAGAGGCTTGGAATCAGATGCAGGGAATAGAACGCGGGCATCAGAGGCAGGGAATCAGAGCTGGGGAATCAGAGGCGGGGAATCATAGTTGGGAATCAGAGGCGGGAATCAGATATGGGGAAACAGAGGCGGGGAATCAGAGGCGGGGAAACAGAGGCAGGGAATCAGATATGGGGAATCGGATGCAGGGAATCAGAGGCGGGGAATCAGAGCTGGGGAATCAGAGGCGGGGAATCAGAGTTGGGGCATCAGAGGTGGGGAATTAGATATAGGGAAACAGAGGCGGGGAATCAGAGGCGGGGAAACAGAGGCGGGGAATCAGATATGGGGAATCAGAGGTGGGGAATCAGAGGCAGGGAATCAGATGTGCGGAATCAGAGATGGGGAATCAGAGGCAGGGAATCAGAAGCGGGGAATCAGAGGCCGGGAATCAGAGGCCGGGAATCAGATGCTGGGAATAAGAGGCCGGGAATCAGAGGAGGGGAATCAGAGTCCGGGAATCAGAGATGGGGATTCAGAGGCGGGGAATGAGATATGGAGAATCAGAGGCGGGGAATCAGAGGCGGGGAAACAGAGGTGGGGAATCAAATATGGGGAATCAGAGGTGGCGAATCAAAGGCGGTGAATCAGAGATGGGGAATCAGAGGCGGGGAATCAGAGGCAGGGAATCAGATGCGGGGAATCAGAGGCGGGGAATCAGAGCTGGCGAATCAGAGGCTGGGAATCAGAGGTGGGCAATCAGAGGCGGGGAATCAGATATGGGGAATCAGAGGCGGGGAATCAGAGGTGGGGAAAAAGAGGCGGGGAATCAAATATAGGGAATCAGAGGTGGGGAATCAGAGGTTGTGAATCAGAAATGGGGAATCAAGGCGGGGAATCAGAGGCAGGGAATCAGACGCGGGGAATCAGAGGCGGGGATTCAGAGCTGGGGAATCAGAGGCGGGGAATCAGAGTTGGGGAATCAGAGGCAGGGAATCAGATATGGGGAATCAGAGGCGGGGAATCAGAGGCCGTGAATCAGATATGGGGAAACAGAGGCGGGGAATCCGAGGCGGGGAAACAGAGGCGGGGAATCAGATATGGGGAATCAGAGGTGGGGAATCAGAGGTTGGGAATCAGAGGCAGGGAATCAGAGGCTTGGAATCAGATGCAGGGTATCAGATGCGGGGAATCAGAGGCGGGGAATCAGAGCTGGGGAATCAGAGGTGGGGAATCAGATTTGAGGAATCAGAGGTGGGGACTTAGATATTGGGAAACAGAGGCGGGGAATCAGATATGGGGAATCAGAGGTGGGGAATCAGAGGCAGGGAATCAGATGTGCGGAATCAGAGATGGGGAATCAGAGGCAGGGAATCAGAATCAGAAGCAGGGAATCAGAGGCCGGGAATCAGATATGGGGAATCAGAGGTGGGGAATCAGAGGCCTGGAATCAGAGGCGGGGAATCAGAGGCAGGGAATCAGATGCGGGGAATCAGAGGCGGGGAATCAGAGCTGGGGAATCAGAGGCTGGGTATTAGAGTTGGGGAATCAGAGGCGGGGAATAAGATATGGGGAAACAGAGGTGGGGAATCAGAGGCGGGGAAACAGAGGCAGGGAATCAGATATGGGGAATCAGAGGTGGGGCATCAGAGGTTGTGAATCACAGATGGGGAATCAGAGGCGGGGAATCAGAGGCAGGGAATCAGATGCGGGGAATCAGAGGCGGGGATTCAGAGCTGGGGAATCAGAAGCGGGGAATCAGAGTTGCGGAATCAGAGGCTGGGAATCAGATATGGGGAATCAGAGGCAGGGAATCAGAGGCGGGGAATCAGAGGTGGGGAATCAGAGGTGGGGAATCAGAGGCGGGGAATCAGAGGCAGGGAATCAGATGAAGGGAATCTGATGCAGGGAATCTGAGGCAGGGAATCTGAGGCAGCGAATCTGTGGCAGGGAATCTGATGCGGGTTATCAGAAGGGGGAAATGAGATGTGGGAAACGAGATGCAGAGAAAGAGGCACGGATATAGAGGCAGGGAAAGAGAGGCAGGGTATCAGAGGCGGGTAATCAGAGGCGTGGAATCAGAGGCGGGGAATCAGAGACACAGAAAGAGAGGCGTGGAATCAGAGGTGCGGAATCAGAGCCGGTGAATCTGAGCCGGGAAATCAGAAGCAGAGCAACAGAGGAGGTGAAACATGGGTGCGGAATCGGACACGGGGAATCAGAGGTGGGGACTCAGAGGCCGGGAATCAGAGGCAGAGAATCAGAGGCAGGGAATCAGAGGCAGGTTATCAGAGGCAGCGAATCAGAGGTGGGAAATCAGAGGCGGGGAATCAGAGGCGGCGAATCAGAGGCGGGGAATCAGAGGCGGGGAATCAGAGGCGGAGAATCAGAGGCGGGGAATCTGATGCAGGAAATCAGAGGCAGGGAATCAGAGTCAGGGAATCAGAGGCAGGGAATCTGAGGCAGGGAATCAGAGGTGGGGAATCAGAGGCGGGGAATCAGAGGCAGGGAATCAGATGAAGGGAATCTGATGCAGGGAATCTTAGGCATGGAATCTGAGGCAGGGAATCTGTGTCAGGGAATCTGATGCGGGTTATCAGAAGGGGGAAATGAGATGTGGGAAACGAGATGCAGAGAAAGAGACACGGAAATAGAGGCAGGGAAAGACAGGCAGGGAATCAGAGGCGGGGAATCAGAGGTGGGGAATCAGAGGCTGGGAATCAGAGGCGGGGAATCAGAGGGGGGAATCAGAGGTGGGGAATCAGAGGCAGGGAATCAGAGGCAGGGAATCAGAGGCGGGAAATCAGAGGCGGCGAATCTGAGGCGTGGAATAAGAGGTGGGGAAAGAGATGTGGGGAAACGTAGGCCAGGAAAGTTGCGCGGAAAGGGAGGCGGTGAATCAGAGGCGGGGAATCAGAGGCGGGGAATCAGAGGCGGGGAATCAGAAGTGGGGAATCAGAGGTGGGGAATCAGAGGCGGGGAATCAGAGGCGGGGAATCAGAGGCGGGCAATCAGATGCAGGGAATCAGAGGCAGGGAATCAGACGCAGGGAATCAAATGAAGGGAATCTGATGCAGGGAATCTGAGGCAGGGAATCTGAGGCAGGGAATCTGTGGTGGGGAATCAGAGGAGGGAAAACAGGCGGGTAAACAGAGGCGGGTAAACATAGGCGGGGAATCAGAGGCGTGGAATCAGAGGCGGGAAATCAGAGGCGGGGAAAGATATGTGGGGAAAAGTAGGCCAGGAAAGTTGAGCGGAAAGGGAGGCACTGAATCAGATGTGGGGAATCAGAGGTGGGGATTCAGAGGCAGAGAATCAGAGGCGGGGAATCTGAGGCAGGGAATCTGAAGTGCGGAATCAGAGGCGGGGAAACAGGTGGGTAAACAGAGATGGGTAAACATAGGCGGGGAATCAGAGGCGCGGAATCAGAGGCAGGGAATCAGAGGTGGGGAATCAGAGGCGGGGAATCAGATGCGGGGAATCAGAGGTGGGGAATCAGAGGCGGGGTATCAGAGGAGGGGAATCAGAGGCGGGGAATCAGAGGCGGGGAATCAGAGGCGGGGAATCAGAGTCGGGGAATCAGAGGCGGGGAATCTGAGGCGGGGAATCTGATGCAGGGAATCAGAGGCGGGGAATCAGAAGTGGGGAATCAGAGGTGGGGAATCAGAGGCGGGGAATCAGAGGCAGGTAATCGGAGGCGGGCAATCAGATGCAGGGAATCAGAGGCAGGGAATCAGAGGCAGGGAATCTGAGGCAGGGAATCTGAGGCAGTGAATCTGAGGTGGGCAATCAGAGGTGGGAAAACAGGCGGGTAAACAGAGGCGGGTAAACATAGGCGGGGAATCAGAGGCGGGGAATCAGAGGCGGGGAATCTGAGGCGGGGAATCAGAGGCGGGGAATCAGAGTCGGGGAATCAGAGGCGGGGAATCTGAGGCGGGGAATCAGATGCAGGGAATCAGAGGCTGGGAATCAGAGGCGGGGTATCAGAGGCGGGGAATCAGAGGCGCTGAATCAGAGGCGGGGAATCAGAGGCGTGGAATCAGAGACGGGGAATCAGAGGCGGGGAATCAGAAGTGGGGAATCAGAGGTGGGAAATCAGAGGCGGGGAATCAGAGGCGGGGAATCAGAGGCGGGGAATCAGAGGCAGGGTATCAGAGGCGGGCAATCAGATGCAGGGAATCAGAGGCAGGGAATCAGAGGCAGGGAATCAGAGGCAGGGAACCTGAGGTGGCGAATATGAGGTGGTGAATCAGAGGCGGGGAAACAGGCGGGTAAACAGAGGCGGGGAATCAGATGCAGGGAATCAGCCGTGGGGAATCAGAGGCAGGGAATCAGATGAAGGGAATCTCATGCAGGGAATCTGAGGCAGGGTATCTGAGGCAGGGAATCTGTGGCAGGGAATCTGATGCGGGTTATCAGAAGGGGGAAATGAGATGTGGGAAACGAGATGCAGAGAAAGAGGCACGGATATAGAGGCAGGGAAAGAGAGGCAGGGTATCAGAGGCGGGTAATTAGAGGCGTGGAATCAGAGGCGGGGAATCAGAGACACAGAAAGAGAGGCGTGCAATCAGAGGTGCGGAATCAGAGCCGGTGAATCTGAGCCGGGAAATCAGAAGCAGAGCAACAGAGGTGGTGAAACATGGGTGCGGAATCGGACACGGGGAAACAGAGGTGGGGATTCAGAGGCCGGGAATCAGAGGCAGGGAATCAGAGGCAGGTTATCAGAGGCAGGGAATCAGAGGTGGGGAATCAGAGGCGGGGAATCAAGAGGCGGGGAATCAGAGGCGGGGAATCAGAGGCGGGGAATCAGATATGGGGAATCAGAGGCAGGGAATCAGAGGCGGGGAATCAGAGGTGGGGAATCAGAGGTGGGGAATCAGAGGCGGGGAATCAGAGGCAGGGAATCAGATGAAGGGAATCTGATGCAGGGAATCTGAGGCAGGGAATCTGAGGCAGGGAATCTGTGGCAGGGAATCTGATGCGGGTTATCAGAAGGGGGAAATTAGATGTGGGAATCGAGATGCAGAGAAAGAGGCACGGATATAGAGGCAGGGAAAGAGAGGCAGGGTATCAGAGGCGGGTAATCAGAGGCAGGAAATCAGACACGGGGATTCAGAGGCTGGGAATCAGACGGGGGGAATCAAAGGCGGGGAATCAGAGCTGGGGAATCTGAGGCAGGGAATCAGAGTTGGGGATTCAGAGGCGGGGAATCAGATATGGGGAAACAGAGGCGGGGAATCAGAGGCGGGCAAACTGAGGCGGGGAATTAGATATGGGGAATCAGAGGTAGGGAATCAGAGGTGGTGAATCAGTGATGGGGAATCACAGGCGGGGAATCAGAGGCAGGGAATAGAACGCGGGCATCAGAGGCAGGGAATCAGAGCTGGGGAATCAGAGGCGGGGAATCATAGTTGGGAATCAGAGGCGGGAATCAGATATGGGGAAACAGAGGCGGGGAATCAGAGGCGGGGAAACAGAGGCAGGGAATCAGATATGGGGAATCGGATGCAGGGAATCAGAGGCGGGGAATCAGAGCTGGGGAATCAGAGGCGGGGAATCAGAGTTGGGGCATCAGAGGTGGGGAATTAGATATAGGGAAACAGAGGCGGGGAATCAGAGGCGGGGAAACAGAGGCGGGGAATCAGATATGGGGAATCAGAGGTGGGGAATCAGAGGCAGGGAATCAGATGTGCGGAATCAGAGATGGGGAATCAGAGGCAGGGAATCAGAAGCGGGGAATCAGAGGCCG
Organism: Narcine bancroftii; assembly: GCF_036971445.1. NCBI lineage: Eukaryota > Metazoa > Chordata > Chondrichthyes > Torpediniformes > Narcinidae > Narcine > Narcine bancroftii. The sequence goes on along the minus strand of NC_091474.1, from coordinate 103,840,818 downwards.
GGAATCAGAGGCCGGGAATCAGATGCTGGGAATAAGAGGCCGGGAATCAGAGGAGGGGAATCAGAGTCCGGGAATCAGAGATGGGGATTCAGAGGCGGGGAATGAGATATGGAGAATCAGAGGCGGGGAATCAGAGGCGGGGAAACAGAGGTGGGGAATCAAATATGGGGAATCAGAGGTGGCGAATCAAAGGCGGTGAATCAGAGATGGGGAATCAGAGGCGGGGAATCAGAGGCAGGGAATCAGATGCGGGGAATAAGAGGCGGGGAATCAGAGCTGGCGAATCAGAGGCTGGGAATCAGAGGTGGGCAATCAGAGGCGGGGAATCAGATATGGGGAATCAGAGGCGGGGAATCAGAGGTGGGGAAAAAGAGGCGGGGAATCAATTATAGGGAATCAGAGGTGGGGAATCAGAGGTTGTGAATCAGAAATGGGGAATCAAGGCGGGGAATCAGAGGCAGGGAATCAGACGCGGGGAATCAGAGGCGGGGATTCAGAGCTGGGGAATCAGAGGCGGGGAATCAGAGTTGGGGAATCAGAGGCAGGGAATCAGATATGGGGAATCAGAGGCGGGGAATCAGAGGCCGGGAATCAGATATGGGGAAACAGAGGCGGGGAATCCGAGGCGGGGAAACAGAGGCGGGGAATCAGATATGGGGAATCAGAGGTGGGGAATCAGAGGTTGGGAATCAGAGGCAGGGAATCAGAGGCTTGGAATCAGATGCAGGGTATCAGATGCGGGGAATCAGAGGCGGGGAATCAGAGCTGGGGAATCAGAGGTGGGGAATCAGATTTGAGGAATCAGAGGTGGGGACTTAGATATTGGGAAACAGAGGCGGGGAATCAGATATGGGGAATCAGAGGTGGGGAATCAGAGGCAGGGAATCAGATGTGCGGAATCAGAGATGGGGAATCAGAGGCAGGGAATCAGAATCAGAAGCAGGGAATCAGAGGCCGGGAATCAGATATGGGGAATCAGAGGTGGGGAATCAGAGGCCTGGAATCAGAGGCGGGGAATCAGAGGCAGGGAATCAGATGCGGGGAATCAGAGGCGGGGAATCAGAGCTGGGGAATCAGAGGCTGGGTATTAGAGTTGGGGAATCAGAGGCGGGGAATAAGATATGGGGAAACAGAGGTGGGGAATCAGAGGCGGGGAAACAGAGGCAGGGAATCAGATATGGGGAATCAGAGGTGGGGCATCAGAGGTTGTGAATCACAGATGGGGAATCAGAGGCGGGGAATCAGAGGCAGGGAATCAGATGCGGGGAATCAGAGGCGGGGATTCAGAGCTGGGGAATCAGAAGCGGGGAATCAGAGTTGCGGAATCAGAGGCTGGGAATCAGATATGGGGAATCAGAGGCAGGGAATCAGAGGCGGGGAATCAGAGGTGGGGAATCAGAGGTGGGGAATCAGAGGCGGGGAATCAGAGGCAGGGAATCAGATGAAGGGAATCTGATGCAGGGAATCTGAGGCAGGGAATCTGAGGCAGCGAATCTGTGGCAGGGAATCTGATGCGGGTTATCAGAAGGGGGAAATGAGATGTGGGAAACGAGATGCAGAGAAAGAGGCACGGATATAGAGGCAGGGAAAGAGAGGCAGGGTATCAGAGGCGGGTAATCAGAGGCGTGGAATCAGAGGCGGGGAATCAGAGACACAGAAAGAGAGGCGTGGAATCAGAGGTGCGGAATCAGAGCCGGTGAATCTGAGCCGGGAAATCAGAAGCAGAGCAACAGAGGAGGTGAAACATGGGTGCGGAATCGGACACGGGGAATCAGAGGTGGGGACTCAGAGGCCGGGAATCAGAGGCAGAGAATCAGAGGCAGGGAATCAGAGGCAGGTTATCAGAGGCAGCGAATCAGAGGTGGGAAATCAGAGGCGGGGAATCAGAGGCGGCGAATCAGAGGCGGGGAATCAGAGGCGGGGAATCAGAGGCGGAGAATCAGAGGCGGGGAATCTGATGCAGGAAATCAGAGGCAGGGAATCAGAGTCAGGGAATCAGAGGCAGGGAATCTGAGGCAGGGAATCAGAGGTGGGGAATCAGAGGCGGGGAATCAGAGGCAGGGAATCAGATGAAGGGAATCTGATGCAGGGTATCTTAGGCATGGAATCTGAGGCAGGGAATCTGTGTCAGGGAATCTGATGCGGGTTATCAGAAGGGGGAAATGAGATGTGGGAAACGAGATGCAGAGAAAGAGACACGGAAATAGAGGCAGGGAAAGACAGGCAGGGAATCAGAGGCGGGGAATCAGAGGTGGGGAATCAGAGGCTGGGAATCAGAGGCGGGGAATCAGAGGGGGGAATCAGAGGTGGGGAATCAGAGGCAGGGAATCAGAGGCAGGGAATCAGAGGCGGGAAATCAGAGGCGGCGAATCTGAGGCGTGGAATAAGAGGTGGGGAAAGAGATGTGGGGAAACGTAGGCCAGGAAAGTTGCGCGGAAAGGGAGGCGGTGAATCAGAGGCGGGGATTCAGAGGCGGGGAATCAGAGGCGGGGAATCAGAGGCGTGGAATCAGACGCAGGGAATCAAATGAAGGGAATCTGATGCAGGGAATCTGAGGCAGGGAATCTGAGGCAGGGAATCTGTGGTGGGGAATCAGAGGAGGGAAAACAGGCGGGTAAACAGAGGCGGGTAAACATAGGCGGGGAATCAGAGGCGTGGAATCAGAGGCGGGAAATCAGAGGCGGGGAAAGATATGTGGGGAAAAGTAGGCCAGGAAAGTTGAGCGGAAAGGGAGGCACTGAATCAGAGGTGGGGAATCAGAGGCGGGGAAACAGGTGGGTAAACAGAGGTGGGTAAACATAGGCGGGGAATCAGAGGCGCGGAATCAGAGGCGCGGAATCAGAGGCAGGGAATCAGAGGCGGGGAATCAGAGGCGGGTAATCAGATGCGGGGAATCAGAGGTGGGGAATCAGAGGCGAGGTATCAGAGGAGGGGAATCAGAGGCGGGGAATCAGAGGCGGGGAATCAGAGGCGGGGAATCAGAGGCGGGGAATCAGAGGCGGGGATTCAGAGGCGGGGAATCAGAAGTGGGGAATCAGAGGTGGGGAATCAGAGGCGGGGAATCAGAATCAGCGAATCAGAGGCGGGGCAATCAGATGTGGGGTATCAGAGGCGGGGAATCGGATGCGGGGAATCAGAGGCGGTGAATCAGAGGCGGGGAATCAGACGCGGGGAATCAGAGGCGGGGAATCAGAAGTGGGGAATCAGAGGTGGGGAATCAGAGGCGGGGAATCAGAGGCAGGTAATCGGAGGCGGGCAATCAGATGCAGGGAATCAGAGGCAGGGAATCAGAGGCAGGGAATCTGAGGCAGGGAATCTGAGGCAGGGAATCTGAGGTGGGCAATCAGAGGCGGGAAAACATGCGGGTAAACAGAGGCGGGTAAACATAGGCGGGGAATCAGAGGCGGGGAATCAGAGGCGTGGAATCTGAGGCGTGGAATCAGAGGCGGGGAATCAGAGTCGGGGAATCAGAGGCGGGGAATCTGAGGCGGGGAATCAGATGCAGGGAATCAGAGGCGGGGAATCAGAGGCGGGGTATCAGAGGCGGGGAATCAGAGGCGCTGAATCAGAGGCGGGGAATCAGAGGCGTGGAATCAGAGACGGGGAATCAGAGGCGGGGAATCAGAAGTGGGGAATCAGAGGTGGGAAATCAGAGGCGGGGAATCAGAGGCAGGGAATCAGAGGCGGGGAATCAGAGGCAGGGTATCAGAGGCGGGCAATCAGATGCAGGGAATCAGAGGCAGGGAATCAGAGGCAGGGAATCAGAGGCAGGGAACCTGAGGTGGCGAATATGAGGTGGTGAATCAGAGGCGGGGAAACAGGCGGGTAAACTGAGGCGGGGAATCAGATGCAGGGAATCAGCCGCGGGGAATCAGAGGCAGGGAATCAGATGAAGGGAATCTCATGCAGGGAATCTGAGGCAGGGTATCTGAGGCAGGGAATCTGTGGCAGGGAATCTGATGCGGGTTATCAGAAGGGGGAAATGAGATGTGGGAAACGAGATGCAGAGAAAGAGGCACGGATATAGAGGCAGGGAAAGAGAGGCAGGGTATCAGAGGCGGGTAATCAGAGGCGTGGAATCAGAGGCAGGGAATCAGAGACACAGAAAGAGAGGCGTGGAATCAGAGGTGCGGAATCAGAGCCGGTGAATCTGAGCCGTGAAATCAGAAGCAGAGCAACAGAGGTGGTGAAACATGGGTGCGGAATCGGACACGGGGAATCAGAGGTGGGGATTCAGAGGCCGGGAATCAGAGGCAGGGAATCAGAGGCAGGTTATCAGAGGCAGGGAATCAGAGGTGGGGAATCAGAGGCGGGGAATCAAGAGGCGGGGAATCAGAGGCGGGGAATCAGAGGCGGGGAATCAGAGGCGGAGAATCAGAGGCGGGCAATCAGATGCAGGAAATCAGAGGCGGGGAATCAGAGGCAGGGAATCAGAGGCAGGGAATCAGAGGCGTGGAATCAGAGGCAGGGAATCATATGAAGGGAATCTGATGCAGGGAATCTGAGGCAGGGAATCTGATGCGGGTTATCAGAAGGGGGAAATGAGATGTGGGAAACGAGATGCAGAGAAAGAGGCACGGAAATAGAGGTAGGGAAAGAGAGGCAGGGAATCAGAGGCGGGGAATCAGAGGTGGGGAATCAGAGGCTGGGAATCAGAGGCGGGGAATCAGAGGGGGGAATCAGAGGTGGGAAATCAGAGGCAGGGAATCAGAGGCAGGGAATCAGAGGCAGGAAATCAGAGGCGGCAAATCTGAAGCATGGAATCAGAGGTGGGGAAAGAGATGTTGGGAAACGTAGGCCAGGAAAGTTGCGCGGAAAGGGAGGCGGTGAATCAGAGGCGGGGAATCAGAGGCGGGGAATCAGAGGCGGGGAATCAGAGGCGTGGAATCAGAGGTGGGGAAAGAGATGTGGGGAAACAGGCGGGTAAACAGAAGCGGGTAAACATAGCTGCATAAATAGAGGCAGCGAAAGAGATGGGCGAAACATAGTGGTTGGAACTTGTGTGTTGAAAATTAGGTACACAGAACAGATCAAACAGAGTTGTTGAAATTGAGGGAGGGAAAGAGAGGCACAGAAAGAGTGGAGGGGAAAGAGTGCAGGCAAAATAGAGGCGTAGAGACAGAGGTGGGGAATCAGAGGCGGGGAATTAGAGGCGGGGAATCAGAGGAAGGGAATCAGATGAAGGGATTCTGATGCAGGGAATCTGAGGCAGGGAAACTGAGGCAGGGAATCGGAGGCAGGGAATCTGAGGCAGGGAATCAGTAAAAAGTTATCAGAGGCAGGGTATCAGAGGCGGAGAATCAGAGGTGGGGAATCAGAAGTGGGGAATCAGAGGTGGGGAATCAGAGGCGTGGAATCAGAGGCGGGGAATCAGAGGTGGGGAATCAGAAGTGGGGAATCAGAGGTGGGGAATCAGAGGCGGGGAATCAGAGGCGTGGAATCAGAGGCGGGCAATCAGATGCAGGGAATCAGAGGCAGGGAATCAGACGCAGGGAATCAAATGAAGGGAATCTGATGCAGGGAATCTGAGGCAGGGAATCTGAGGCAGGGAATCTGTGGTGGGGAATCAGAGGAGGGAAAACAGGCGGGTAAACAGAGGCGGGTAAACATAGGCGGGGAATCAGAGGCGTGGAATCAGAGGCGGGAAATCAGAGGCGGGGAAAGATATGTTGGGAAAAGTAGGCCAGGAAAGTTGTGCGGAAAGGGAGGCACTGAATCAGAGGTGGGGAATCAGAGGCGGGGAATCAGAGGCGGGGAATCAGAGGCGGGGAATCAGAGGCGGGGTATCAGAGGCGGGGAATCAGAGGCGCTGAATCAGAGGCGGGGAATCAGAGGCGTGGAATCAGAGACGGGGAATCAGAGGCGGGGAATCAGAAGTGGGGAATCAGAGGTGGGAAATCAGAGGCGGGGAATCAGAGGCGGGGAATCAGAGGCGGGGAATCAGAGGCAGGGTATCAGAGGCGGGCAATCAGATGCAGGGAATCAGAGGCAGGGAATCAGAGGCAGGGAATCAGAGGCAGGGAACCTGAGGTGGCGAATATGAGGTGGTGAATCAGAGGCGGGGAAACAGGCGGGTAAACAGAGGCGGGGAATCAGATGCAGGGAATCAGCCGTGGGGAATCAGAGGCAGGGAATCAGATGAAGGGAATCTCATGCAGGGAATCTGAGGCAGGGTATCTGAGGCAGGGAATCTGTGGCAGGGAATCTGATGCGGGTTATCAGAAGGGGGAAATGAGATGTGGGAAACGAGATGCAGAGAAAGAGGCACGGATATAGAGGCAGGGAAAGAGAGGCAGGGTATCAGAGGCGGGTAATTAGAGGCGTGGAATCAGAGGCGGGGAATCAGAGACACAGAAAGAGAGGCGTGGAATCAGAGGTGCGGAATCAGAGCCGGTGAATCTGAGCCGGGAAATCAGAAGCAGAGCAACAGAGGTGGTGAAACATGGGTGCGGAATCGGACACGGGGAAACAGAGGTGGGGATTCAGAGGCCGGGAATCAGAGGCAGGGAATCAGAGGCAGGTTATCAGAGGCAGGGAATCAGAGGTGGGGAATCAGAGGCGGGGAATCAAGAGGCGGGGAATCAGAGGCGGGGAATCAGAGGCGGCGAATCAGATATGGGGAATCAGAGGCAGGGAATCAGAGGCGGGGAATCAGAGGTGGGGAATCAGAGGTGGGGAATCAGAGGCGGGGAATCAGAGGCAGGGAATCAGATGAAGGGAATCTGATGCAGGGAATCTGAGGCAGGGAATCTGAGGCAGGGAATCTGTGGCATGGAATCTGATGCGGGTTATCAGAAGGGGGAAATGAGATGTGGGAATCGAGATGCAGAGAAAGAGGCACGGATATAGAGGCAGGGAAAGAGAGGCAGGGTATCAGAGGCGGGTAATCAGAGGCAGGAAATCAGACACGGGGATTCAGAGGCTGGGAATCAGACGGGGGGAATCAAAGGCGGGGAATCAGAGCTGGGGAATCTGAGGCAGGGAATCAGAGTTGGGGATTCAGAGGCGGGGAATCAGATATGGGGAAACAGAGGCGGGGAATCAGAGGCGGGCAAACAGAGGCGGGGAATTAGATATGGGGAATCAGAGGTAGGGAATCAGAGGTGGTGAATCAGTGATGGGGAATCACAGGCGGGGAATCAGAGGCAGGGAATAGAACGCGGGCATCAGAGGCAGGGAATCAGAGCTGGGGAATCAGAGGCGGGGAATCATAGTTGGGAATCAGAGGCGGGAATCAGATATGGGGAAACAGAGGCGGGGAATCAGAGGCGGGGAAACAGAGGCAGGGAATCAGATATGGGGAATCGGATGCAGGGAATCAGAGGCGGGGAATCAGAGCTGGGGAATCAGAGGCGGGGAATCAGAGTTGGGGCATCAGAGGTGGGGAATTAGATATAGGGAAACAGAGGCGGGGAATCAGAGGCGGGGAAACAGAGGCGGGGAATCAGATATGGGGAATCAGAGGTGGGGAATCAGAGGCAGGGTATCAGATGTGCGGAATCAGAGATGGGGAATCAGAGGCAGGGAATCAGAAGCGGGGAATCAGAGGCCGGGAATCAGAGGCCGGGAATCAGATGCTGGGAATAAGAGGCCGGGAATCAGAGGAGGGGAATCAGAGTCCGGGAATCAGAGATGGGGATTCAGAGGCGGGGAATGAGATATGGAGAATCAGAGGCGGGGAATCAGAGGCGGGGAAACAGAGGTGGGGAATCAAATATGGGGAATCAGAGGTGGCGAATCAAAGGCGGTGAATCAGAGATGGGGAATCAGAGGCGGGGAATCAGAGGCAGGGAATCAGATGCGGGGAATCAGAGGCGGGGAATCAGAGCTGGCGAATCAGAGGCTGGGAATCAGAGGTGGGCAATCAGAGGCGGGGAATCAGATATGGGGAATCAGAGGCGGGGAATCAGAGGTGGGGAAAAAGAGGCGGGGAATCAAATATAGGGAATCAGAGGTGGGGAATCAGAGGTTGTGAATCAGAAATGGGGAATCAAGGCGGGGAATCAGAGGCAGGGAATCAGACGCGGGGAATCAGAGGCAGGGATTCAGAGCTGGGGAATCAGAGGCGGGGAATCAGAGTTGGGGAATCAGAGGCAGGGAATCAGATATGGGGAATCAGAGGCGGGGAATCAGAGGCCGGGAATCACATATGGGGAAACAGAGGCGGGGAATCCGAGGCGGGGAAACAGAGGCGGGGAATCAGATATGGGGAATCAGAGGTGGGGAATCAGAGGTTGGGAATCAGAGGCAGGGAATCAGAGGCTTGGAATCAGATGCAGGGTATCAGATGCGGGGAATCAGAGGCGGGGAATCAGAGCTGGGGAATCAGAGGTGGGGAATCAGATTTGAGGAATCAGAGGTGGGGACTTAGATATTGGGAAACAGAGGCGGGGAATCAGATATGGGGAATCAGAGGTGGGGAATCAGAGGCAGGGAATCAGATGTGCGGAATCAGAGATGGGGAATCAGAGGCAGGGAATCAGAATCAGAAGCAGGGAATCAGAGGCCGGGAATCAGATATGGGGAATCAGAGGTGGGGAATCAGAGGCCTGGAATCAGAGGCGGGGAATCAGAGGCAGGGAATCAGATGCGGGGAATCAGAGGCGGGGAATCAGAGCTGGGGAATCAGAGGCGGGGTATTAGAGTTGGGGAATCAGAGGCGGGGAATAAGATATGGGGAAACAGAGGTGGGGAATCAGAGGCGGGGAAACAGAGGCAGGGAATCAGATATGGGGAATCAGAGGTGGGGCATCAGAGGTTGTGAATCACAGATGGGGAATCAGAGGCGGGGAATCAGAGGCAGGGAATCAGATGCGGGGAATCAGAGGCGGGGATTCAGAGCTGGGGAATCAGAAGCGGGGAATCAGAGTTGCGGAATCAGAGGCTGGGAATCAGATATGGGGAATCAGATGCAGGGAATCAGAGGCGGGGAATCAGAGGTGGGGAATCAGAGGTGGGGAATCAGAGGCGGGGAATCAGAGGCAGGGAATCAGATGAAGGGAATCTGATGCAGGGAATCTGAGGCAGGGAATCTGAGGCAGCGAATCTGTGGCAGGGAATCTGATGCGGGTTATCAGAAGGGGGAAATGAGATGTGGGAAACGAGATGCAGAGAAAGAGGCACGGATATAGAGGCAGGGAAAGAGAGGCAGGGTATCAGAGGCGGGTAATCAGAGGCGTGGAATCAGAGGCGGGGAATCAGAGACACAGAAAGAGAGGCGTGGAATCAGAGGTGCGGAATCAGAGCCGGTGAATCTGAGCCGGGAAATCAGAAGCAGAGCAACAGAGGAGGTGAAACATGGGTGCGGAATCGGACACGGGGAATCAGAGGTGGGGACTCAGAGGCCGGGAATCAGAGGCAGAGAATCAGAGGCAGGGAATCAGAGGCAGGTTATCAGAGGCAGCGAATCAGAGGTGGGAAATCAGAGGCGGGGAATCAGAGGCGGCGAATCAGAGGCGGGGAATCAGAGGCGGAGAATCAGAGGCGGGGAATCTGATGCAGGAAATCAGAGGCAGGGAATCAGAGTCAGGGAATCAGAGGCAGGGAATCTGAGGCAGGGAATCAGAGGTGGGGAATCAGAGGCGGGGAATCAGAGGCAGGGAATCAGATGAAGGGAATCTGATGCAGGGAATCATAGGCATGGAATCTGAGGCAGGGAATCTGTGTCAGGGAATCTGATGCGGGTTATCAGAAGGGGGAAATGAGATGTGGGAAACGAGATGCAGAGAAAGAGACACGGAAATAGAGGCAGGGAAAGACAGGCAGGGAATCAGAGGCGGGGAATCAGAGGTGGGGAATCAGAGGCTGGGAATCAGAGGCGGGGAATCAGAGGGGGGAATCAGAGGTGGGGAATCAGAGGCAGGGAATCAGAGGCAGGGAATCAGAGGCGGGAAATCAGAGGCGGCGAATCTGAGGCGTGGAATAAGAGGTGGGGAAAGAGATGTGGGGAAACGTAGGCCAGGAAAGTTGCGCGGAAAGGGAGGCGGTGAATCAGAGGCGGGGATTCAGAGGCGGGGAATCAGAGGCGGGGAATCAGAGGCGTGGAATCAGACGGAGGGAATCAAATGAAGGGAATCTGATGCAGGGAATCTGAGGCCGGGAATCTGAGGCAGGGAATCTGTGGTGGGGAATCAGAGGAGGGAAAACAGGCGGGTAAACAGAGGCGGGTAAACATAGGCGGGGAATCAGAGGCGTGGAATCAGAGGCGGGAAATCAGAGGCGGGGAAAGATATGTGGGGAAAAGTAGGCCAGGAAAGTTGAGCGGAAAGGGAGGCACTGAATCAGAGGTGGGGAATCAGAGGCGGGGAATCAGAGGCGGGGAATCAGAGGCGGGGAATCAGAGGCGGGGAATCAGAAGTGGGGAATCAGAGGTGGGGAATCAGAGGCGGGGATTCAGAGGCAGAGAATCAGAGGCGGGGAATCTGAGGCAGGGAATCTGAGGTGCGGAATCAGAGGCGGGGAAACAGGTGGGTAAACAGAGGTGGGTAAACATAGGCGGGGAATCAGAGGCGCGGAATCAGAGGCGCGGAATCAGAGGCAGGGAATCAGAGGCGGGGAATCAGAGGCGGGTAATCAGATGCGGGGAATCAGAGGTGGGGAATCAGAGGCGAGGTATCAGAGGAGGGGAATCAGAGGCGGGGAATCAGAGGCGGGGAATCAGAGGCGGGGAATCAGAGGCGGGGAATCAGAGGCGGGGAATCAGAGGCGGGGAATCAGAAGTGGGGAATCAGAGGTGGGGAATCAGAGGCGGGGAATCAGAATCAGCGAATCAGAGGCGGGGCAATCAGAGGTGGGGTATCAGAGGCGGGGAATCGGAGGCGGGGAATCAGAGGCGGTGAATCAGAGGCGGGGAATCAGACGCGGGGAATCAGAGGCGGGGAATCAGAAGTGGGGAATCAGAGGTGGGGAATCAGAGGCGGGGAATCAGAGGCAGGTAATCGGAGGCGGGCAATCAGATGCAGGGAATCAGAGGCAGGGAATCAGAGGCAGGGAATCTGAGGCAGGGAATCTGAGGCAGGGAATCTGAGGTGGGCAATCAGAGGCGGGAAAACAGGCGGGTAAACAGAGGCGGGTAAACATAGGCGGGGAATCAGAGGCGGGGAATCAGAGGCGTGGAATCTGAGGCGTGGAATCAGAGGCGGGGAATCAGAGTCGGGGAATCAGAGGCGGGGAATCTGAGGCGGGGAATCAGATGCAGGGAATCAGAGGCGGGGAATCAGAGGCGGGGTATCAGAGGCGGGGAATCAGAGGCGCTGAATCAGAGGCGGGGAATCAGAGGCGTGGAATCAGAGACGGGGAATCAGAGGCGGGGAATCAGAAGTGGGGAATCAGAGGTGGGAAATCAGAGGCGGGGAATCAGAGGCAGGGAATCAGAGGCGGGGAATCAGAGGCAGGGTATCAGAGGCGGGCAATCAGATGCAGGGAATCAGAGGCAGGGAATCAGAGGCAGGGAATCAGAGGCAGGGAACCTGAGGTGGCGAATATGAGGTGGTGAATCAGAGGCGGGGAAACAGGCGGGTAAACTGAGGCGGGGAATCAGATGCAGAGAATCAGCCGCGGGGAATCAGAGGCAGGGAATCAGATGAAGGGAATCTCATGCAGGGAATCTGAGGCAGGGTATCTGAGGCAGGGAATCTGTGGCAGGGAATCTGATGCGGGTTATCAGAAGGGGGAAATGAGATGTGGGAAACGAGATGCAGAGAAAGAGGCACGGATATAGAGGCAGGGAAAGAGAGGCAGGGTATCAGAGGCGGGTAATCAGAGGCGTGGAATCAGAGGCAGGGAATCAGAGACACAGAAAGAGAGGCGTGGAATCAGAGGTGCGGAATCAGAGCCGGTGAATCTGAGCCGTGAAATCAGAAGCAGAGCAACAGAGGTGGTGAAACATGGGTGCGGAATCGGACACGGGGAATCAGAGGTGGGGATTCAGAGGCCGGGAATCAGAGGCAGGGAATCAGAGGCAGGTTATCAGAGGCAGGGAATCAGAGGCAGGGAATCAGAGGCAGGAAATCAGAGGCGGCAAATCTGAAGCATGGAATCAGAGGTGGGGAAAGAGATGTTGGGAAACGTAGGCCAGGAAAGTTGCGCGGAAAGGGAGGCGGTGAATCAGAGGCGGGGAATCAGAGGCGGGGAATCAGAGGCGGGGAATCAGAGGCGTGGAATCAGAGGTGGGGAAAGAGATGTGGGGAAACAGGCGGGTAAACAGAAGCGGGTAAACATAGCTGCATAAATAGAGGCAGCGAAAGAGATGGGCGAAACATAGTGGTTGGAACTTGTGTGTTGAAAATTAGGTACACAGAACAGATCAAACAGAGTTGTTGAAATTGAGGGAGGGAAAGAGAGGCACAGAAAGAGTGGAGGGGAAAGAGTGCAGGCAAAATAGAGGCGTAGAGACAGAGGTGGGGAATCAGAGGCGGGGAATTAGAGGCGGGGAATCAGAGGAAGGGAATCAGATGAAGGGATTCTGATGCAGGGAATCTGAGGCAGGGAATCTGAGGCAGGGAATCGGAGGCAGGGAATCTGAGGCAGGGAATCAGTAAAAAGTTATCAGAGGCAGGGTATCAGAGGCGGAGAATCAGAGGTGGGGAATCAGAAGTGGGGAATCAGAGGTGGGGAATCAGAGGCGTGGAATCAGAGGCGGGGAATCAGAGGTGGGGAATCAGAAGTGGGGAATCAGAGGTGGTGAATCAGAGGCGGGGAATCAGAGGCGTGGAATCAGAGGCGGGCAATCAGAAGTGGGGAATCAGAGGCGGGAAATCAGAGGCGGGGAATCAGAGGCGGGGAATCAGAGGCGGTGAATCAGAGGCGGGGAATCAGAGGCGGGGAATCAGAGGCGGGGAATCAGAAGTGGGGAATCAGAGGTGGGGAATCAGAGGCGGGGAATCAGAGGCGGGGAATCAGAGGCGGGCAATCAGATGCAGGGAATCAGAGGCAGGGAATCAGACGCAGGGAATCAAATGAAGGGAATCTGATGCAGGGAATCTGAGGCAGGGAATCTGAGGCAGGGAATCTGTGGTGGGGAATCAGAGGAGGGAAAACAGGCGGGTAAACAGAGGCGGGTAAACATAGGCGGGGAATCAGAGGCGTGGAATCAGAGGCGGGAAATCAGAGGCGGGGAAAGATATGTTGGGAAAAGTAGGCCAGGAAAGTTGTGCGGAAAGGGAGGCACTGAATCAGAGGTGGGGAATCAGAGGCGGGGAATCAGAGGCGGGGAATCAGAAGTGGGGAATCAGAGGTGGGGAATCAGAGGTGGGGATTCAGAGGCAGAGAATCAGAGGCGGGGAATCAGAGGCGGGGAATCAGAGACACAGAAAGAGAGGCGTGGAATCAGAGGTGCGGAATCAGAGCCGGTGAATCTGAGCCGTGAAATCAGAAGCAGAGCAACAGAGGTGGTGAAACATGGGTGCGGAATCGGACACGGGGAATCAGAGGTGGGGATTCAGAGGCCGGGAATCAGAGGCAGGGAATCAGAGGCAGGTTATCAGAGGCAGGGAATCAGAGGTGGGGAATCAGAGGCGGGGAATCAAGAGGCGGGGAATCAGAGGCGGGGAATCAGAGGTGGGGATTCAGAGGTGGGGATTCAGAGGCAGAGAATCAGAGGCGGGGAATCTGAGGCAGGGAATCTGAGGTGCGGAATCAGAGGCGGGGAAACAGGTGGGTAAACAGAGGTGGGTAAACATAGGCGGGGAATCAGAGGCGCGGAATCAGAGGCAGGGAATCAGAGGCGGGGAATCAGAGGCGGGGAATAAGATGCGGGGAATCTGAGGTGGGGAATCAGAGGCGGGGTATCAGAGGAGGGGAATCAGAGGCGGGGAATCAGAGGCGGGGAATCAGAGGCGGGGAATCAGAGTCGGGGAATCAGAGGCGGGGAATCTGAGGCGGGGAATCTGATGCAGGGAATCAGAGGCGGGGAATCAGAAGTGGGGAATCAGAGGTGGGGAATCAGAGGCGGGGAATCAGAGGCAGGTAATCGGAGGCGGGCAATCAGATGCAGGGAATCAGAGGCAGGGAATCAGAGGCAGGGAATCTGAGGCAGGGAATCTGAGGCAGTGAATCTGAGGTGGGCAATCAGAGGCGGGAAAACAGGCGAGTAAACAGAGGCGGGTAAACATAGTCGGGGAATCAGAGGCGGGGAATCAGAGGCGGGGAATCTGAGGCGGGGAATCAGAGGCGGGGAATCAGAGTCGGGGAATCAGAGGCGGGGAATCTGAGGCGGGGAATCAGATGCAGGGAATCAGAGGCGGGGAATCAGAGGCGGGGTATCAGAGGCGGGGAATCAGAGGTGCTGAATCAGAGGCGGGGAATCAGAGGCGTGGAATCAGAGACGGGGAATCAGAGGCGGGGAATCAGAAGTGGGGAATCAGAGGTGGGAAATCAGAGGTGGGGAATCAGAGGCGGGGAATCAGAGGCGGGGAATCAGAGGCAGGGTATCAGAGGCGGGCAATCAGATGCAGGGAATCAGAGGCAGGGAATCAGAGGCAGGGAATCAGAGGCAGGGAACCTGAGGTGGCGAATATGAGGTGGTGAATCAGAGGCAGGGAAACAGGCGGGTAAACAGAGGCGGGGAATCAGATGCAGGGAATCAGCCGCGGGGAATCAGAGGCAGGGAATCAGATGAAGGGAATCTCATGCAGGGAATCTGAGGCAGGGTATCTGAGGCAGGGAATCTGTGGCAGGGAATCTGATGCGGGTTATCAGAAGGGGGAAATGAGATGTGGGAAACGAAATGCAGAGAAAGAGGCACGGATATAGAGGCAGGGAAAGAGAGGCAGGGTATCAGAGGCGGGTAATTAGAGGCGTGGAATCAGAGGCGGGGAATCAGAGACACAGAAAGAGAGGCGTGGAATCAGAGGTGCGGAATCAGAGCCGGTGAATCTGAGCCGGGAAATCAGAAGCAGAGCAACAGAGGTGGTGAAACATGGGTGCGGAATCGGACACGGGGAAACAGAGGTGGGGATTCAGAGGCCGGGAATCAGAGGCAGGGAATCAGAGGCAGGTTATCAGAGGCAGGGAATCAGAGGTGGGGAATCAGAGGCGGGGAATCAAGAGGCGGGGAATCAGAGGCAGGGAATCAGAGGCGGGGAATCAGATATGGGGAATCAGAGGCAGGGAATCAGAGGCGGGGAATCAGAGGTGGGGAATCAGAGGTGGGGAATCAGAGGCGGGGAACCAGAGGCAGGGAATCAGATGAAGGGAATCTGATGCAGGGAATCTGAGGCAGGGAATCTGAGGCAGGGAATCTGTGGCAGGGAATCTGTTGTGGGTTATCAGAAGGAGGAAATGAGATGTGGGAAACGAGATGCAGAGAAAGAGGTACGGATATAGAGGCAGGGAAAGAGAGGCAGGGTATCAGAGGCGGGTAATCAGAGGCAGGAAATCAGACACGGGGATTCAGAGGCTGGGAATCAGACGGGGGGAATCAAAGGCGGGGAATCAGAGCTGGGGAATCTGAGGCAGGGAATCAGAGTTGGGGATTCAGAGGCGGGGAATCAGATATGGGGAAACAGAGGCGGGGAATCAGAGGCGGGCAAACAGAGGCGGGGAATTAGATATGGGGAATCAGAGGTAGGGAATCAGAGGTGGTGAATCAGTGATGGGGAATCACAGGCGGGGAATCAGAGGCAGGGAATAGAACGCGGGGAATCAGAGGCAGGGAATCAGAGCTGGGGAATCAGAGGCGGGGAATCATAGTTGGGAATCAGAGGCGGGAATCAGATATGGGGAAACAGAGGCGGGGGATCAGAGGCGGGGAAACAGAGGCGGGGAATCAGATATGGGGAATCGGATGCAGGGAATCAGAGGCGGGGAATCAGAGCTGGGGAATCAGAGGCGGGGAATCAGAGTTGGGGCATCAGAGGTGGGGAATTAGATATAGGGAAACAGAGGCGGGGAATCAGAGGCGGGGAAACAGAGGCGGGGAATCAGATATGGGGAATCAGAGGTGGGGAATCAGAGGCAGGGAATCAGATGTGCGGAATCAGAGATGGGGAATCAGAGGCAGGGAATCAGAAGCGGGGAATCAGAGGCCGGGAATCAGAGGCCGGGAATCAGATGCTGGGAATAAGAGGCCGGGAATCAGAGGAGGGGAATCAGAGTCCGGGAATCAGAGATGGGGATTCAGAGGCGGGGAATGAGATATGGAGAATCAGAGGCGGGGAATCAGAGGCGGGGAAACAGAGGTGGGGAATCAGATATGGGGAATCAGAGGTGCGAATCAAAGGCGGTGAATCAGAGCTGGCGAATCAGAGGCTGGGAATCAGAGGCAGGGAATCAGATGCGGGGAATCAGATATGGGGAATCAGAGGCGGGGAATCAGAGGCGGGGAAAAAGAGGCGGGGAATCAAATATAGGGAATCAGAGGTGGGGAATCTGAGGTTGTGAATCAGAAATGGGGAATCAAGGCGGGGAATCAGAGGCAGGGAATCAGACGCGGGGAATCAGAGGCGGGGATTCAGAGCTGGGGAATCAGAGGCGGGGAATCAGAGTTGGGGAATCAGAGGCAGGGAATCAGATATGGGGAATCAGAGGCGGGGAATCAGAGGCCGGGAATCAGATATGGGGAAACAGAGGCGGGGAATCCGAGGCGGGGAAACAGAGGCGGGGAATCAGATATGGGGAATCAGAGGTGGGGAATCAGAGGTTGGGAATCAGAGGCAGGCAATCAGAGGCTTGGAATCAGATGCAGGGTATCAGATGCAGGGAATCAGAGGCGGGGAATCAGAGCTGGGGAATCAGAGGTGGGGAATCAGATTTGGGGAATCAGAGGTGGGGACTTAGATATTGGGAAACAGAGGCGGGGAATCAGATATGGGGAATCAGAGGTGGGGAATCAGAGGCAGGGAATCAGATGTGCGGAATCAGAGATGGGGAATCAGAGGCAGGGAATCAGAATCAGAAGCAGGGAATCAGAGGCCGGGAATCAGATATGGGGAATCAGAGGTGGGGAATCAGAGGCCTGGAATCAGAGGCGGGGAATCAGAGGCAGGGAATCAGATGCGGGGAATCAGAGGCGGGGAATCAGAGCTGGGGAATCAGAGGCGGGGTATTAGAGTTGGGGAATCAGAGGCGGGGAATCAGATATGGGGAAACAGAGGTGGGGAATCAGAGGCGGGGAAACAGAGGCAGGGAATCAGATATGGGGAATCAGAGGTGGGGCATCAGAGGTTGTGAATCACAGATGGGGAATCAGAGGCGGGGAATCAGAGGCAGGGAATCAGACGCGGGGAATCAGAGGCGGGGATTCAGAGCTGGGGAATCAGAAGCGGGGAATCAGAGTTGCGGAATCAGAGGCGGGGAATCAGATATGGGGAATCAGAGGCAGGGAATCAGAGGCGGGGAATCAGAGGTGGGGAATCAGAGGTGGGGAATCAGAGGCGGGGAATCAGAGGCAGGGAATCAGATGAAGGGAATCTGATGCAGGGAATCTGAGGCAGGGAATCTGAGGCAGCGAATCTGTGGCAGGGAATCTGATGCGGGTTATCAGAAGGGGGAAATGAGATGTGGGAAACGAGATGCAGAGAAAGAGGCACGGATATAGAGGCAGGGAAAGAGAGGCAGGGTATCAGAGGCGGGTAATCAGAGGCGTGGAATCAGAGGCGGGGAATCAGAGACACAGAAAGAGAGGCGTGGAATCAGAGGTGCGGAATCAGAGCCGGTGAATCTGAGCCGGGAAATCAGAAGCAGAGCAACAGAGGTGGTGAAACATGGGTGCGGAATCGGACACGGGGAATCAGAGGTGGGGACTCAGAGGCCGGGAATCAGAGGCAGAGTATCAGAGGCAGGGAATCAGAGGCAGGTTATCAGAGGCAGCGAATCAGAGGTGGGAAATCAGAGGCGGGGAATCAGAGGCGGCGAATCAGAGGCGGGGAATCAGAGGCGGGGAATCAGAGGTGGGGAATCAGAAGTGGGGAATCAGAGGTGGGGAATCAGAGGCGGGGAATCAGAGGCGTGGAATCAGAGGCGGGCAATCAGATGTGGGGAATCAGAGGCGGGGAATCAGAGGCGGGGAGTCAGAGGCGGTGAATCAGAGGCGGGGAATCAGAGGCGGGGAATCAGAGGCGGGGAATCAGAAGTGGGGAATCAGAGGTGGGGAATCAGAGGCGGGGAATCAGAGGCGGGGAATCAGAGGCGGGCAATCAGATGCAGGGAATCAGAGGCAGGGAATCAGACGCAGGGAATCAAATGAAGGGAATCTGATGCAGGGAATCTGAGGCAGGGAATCTGAGGCAGGGAATCTGTGGTGGGGAATCAGAGGAGGGAAAACAGGCGGGTAAACAGAGGCGGGTAAACATAGGCGGGGAATCAGAGGCGTGGAATCAGAGGCGGGAAATCAGAGGCGGGGAAAGATATGTGGGGAAATGTAGGCCAGGAAAGTTGAGCGGAAAGGGAGGCACTGAATCAGAGGTGGGGAATCAGAGGCGGGGAATCAGAGGCGGGGAATCAGAGGCGGGGAATCAGAGGCGGGGAATCAGAAGTGGGGAATCAGAGGTGGGGAATCAGAGGTGGGGATTCAGAGGCAGAGAATCAGAGGCGGGGAATCTGAGGCAGGGAATCTGAGGTGCGGAATCAGAGGCGGGGAAACAGGTGGGTAAACAGAGGTGGGTAAACATAGGCGGGGAATCAGAGGCGCGGAATCAGAGGCAGGGAATCAGAGGCGGGGAATCAGAGGCGGGGAATCAGATGCGGGGAATCAGAGGTGGGGAATCAGAGGCGGGGTATCAGAGGCGGGGAATCAGAGGCGGGGAATCAGAGGCGGGGAATCAGAGGCGGGGAATCAGAGTCGGGGAATCAGAGGCGGGGAATCTGAGGCGGGGAATCTGATGCAGGGAATCAGAGGAGGGGAATCAGAAGTGGGGAATCAGAGGTGGGGAATCAGAGGCGGGGAATCAGAGGCAGGTAATCGGAGGCGGGCAATCAGATGCAGGGAATCAGAGGCAGGGAATCAGAGGCAGGGAATCTGAGGCAGGGAATCTGAGGCAGTGAATCTGAGGTGGGCAATCAGAGGCGGGAAAACAGGCGGGTAAACAGAGGCGGGTAAACATAGGCGGGGAATCAGAGGCGGGGAATCAGAGGCGGGGAATCTGAGGCGGGGAATCAGAGGCGGGGAATCAGAGTCGGGGAATCAGAGGCGGGGAATCTGAGGCGGGGAATCAGATGCAGGGAATCAGAGGCGGGGAATCAGAGGCGGAGTATCAGAGGCGGGGAATCAGAGGCGCTGAATCAGAGGCGGGGAATCAGAGGCGTGGAATCAGAGACGGGGAATCAGAGGCGGGGAATCAGAAGTGGGGAATCAGAGGTGGGAAATCAGAGGCGGGGAATCAGAGGCGGGGAATCAGAGGCGGGGAATCAGAGGCAGGGTATCAGAGGCGGGCAATCAGATGCAGGGAATCAGAGGCAGGGAATCAGAGGCAGGGAATCAGAGGCAGGGAACCTGAGGTGGCGAATATGAGGTGGTGAATCAGAGGCGGGGAAACAGGCAGGTAAACAGAGGCGGGGAATCAGATGCAGGGAATCAGCCGCGGGGAATCAGAGGCAGGGAATCAGATGAAGGGAATCTCATGCAGGGAATCTGAGGCAGGGTATCTGAGGCAGGGAATCTGTGGCAGGGAATCTGATGCGGGTTATCAGAAGGGGGAAATGAGATGTGGGAAACGAGATGCAGAGAAAGAGGCACGGATATAGAGGCAGGGAAAGAGAGGCAGGGTATCAGAGGCGGGTAATTAGAGGCGTGGAATCAGAGGCGGGGAATCAGAGACACAGAAAGAGAGGCGTGGAATCAGAGGTGCGGAATCAGAGCCGGTGAATCTGAGCCGGGAAATCAGAAGCAGAGCAACAGAGGTGGTGAAACATGGGTGCGGAATCGGACACGGGGAAACAGAGGTGGGGATTCAGAGGCCGGGAATCAGAGGCAGGGAATCAGAGGCAGGTTATCAGAGGCAGGGAATCAGAGGTGGGGAATCAGAGGCGGGGAATCAAGAGGCGGGGAATCAGAGGCGGGAAATCAGAGGCGGGGAATCAGATATGGGGAATCAGAGGCAGGGAATCAGAGGCGGGGAATCAGAGGTGGGGAATCAGAGGTGGGGAATCAGAGGCGGGGAATCAGAGGCAGGGAATCAGATGAAGGGAATCTGATGCAGGGAATCTGAGGCAGGGAATCTGAGGCAGGGAATCTGTGGCAGGGAATCTGATGCGGGTTATCAGAAGGGGGAAATGAGATGTGGGAAACGAGATGCAGAGAAAGAGGCACGGATATAGAGGCAGGGAAAGAGAGGCAGGGTATCAGAGGCGGGTAATCAGAGGCAGGAAATCAGACACGGGGATTCAGAGGCTCGGTATCAGACGGGGGGAATCAAAGGCGGGGAATCAGAGCTGGGGAATCTGAGGCAGGGAATCAGAGTTGGGGATTCAGAGGCGGGGAATCAGATATGGGGAAACAGAGGCGGGGAATCAGAGGCGGGCAAACAGAGGCGGGAAATTAGATATGGGGAATCAGAGGTAGGGAATCAGAGGTGGTGAATCAGTGATGGGGAATCACAGGCGGGGAATCAGAGGCAGGGAATAGAACGCGGGGAATCAGAGGCAGGGAATCAGAGCTGGGGAATCAGAGGCGGGGAATCATAGTTGGGAATCAGAGGCGGGAATCAGATATGGGGAAACAGAGGCGGGGAATCAGAGGCGGGGAAACAGAGGCGGGGAATCAGATATGGGGAATCGGATGCAGGGAATCAGAGGCGGGGAATCAGAGCTGGGGAATCAGAGGCGGGGAATCAGAGTTGGGGCATCAGAGGTGGGGAATTAGATATAGGGAAACAGAGGCGGGGAATCAGAGGCGGGGAAACAGAGGCGGGGAATAAGATATGGGGAATCAGAGGTGGGGAATCAGAGGCAGGGAATCAGATGTGCGGAATCAGAGATGGGGAATCAGAGGCAGGGAATCAGAAGCGGGGAATCAGAGGCCGGGAATCAGAGGCCGGGAATCAGATGCTGGGAATAAGAGGCCGGGAATCAGAGGAGGGGAATCAGAGTCCGGGAATCAGAGATGGGGATTCAGAGGCGGGGAATGAGATATGGAGAATCAGAGGCGGGGAATCAGAGGCGGGGCAACAGAGGTGGGGAATCAGATATGGGGAATCAGAGGTGGCGAATCAAAGGCGGTGAATCAGAGATGGGGAATCAGAGGCGGGGAATCAGAGGCAGGGAATCAGATGCGGGGAATCAGAGGCGGGGAATCAGAGCTGGCGAATCAGAGGCTGGGAATCAGAGGTGGGCAATCAGAGGCGGGGAATCAGATATGGGGAATCAGAGGCGGTGAATCAGAGGCGGGGAAAAAGAGGCGGGGAATCAAATATAGGGAATCAGAGGTGGGGAATCAGAGGTTGTGAATCAGAAATGGGGAATCAAGGCGGGGAATCAGAGGCAGGGAATCAGACGCGGGGAATCAGAGGCGGGGATTCAGAGCTGGGGAATCAGAGGCGGGGAATCAGAGTTGGGGAATCAGAGGCAGGGAATCAGATATGGGGAATCAGAGGCGGGGAATCAGAGGCCGGGAATCAGATATGGGGAAACAGAGGCGGGGAATCCGAGGCGGGGAAACAGAGGCGGGGAATCAGATATGGGGAATCAGAGGTGGGGAATCAGAGGTTGGGAATCAGAGGCAGGGAATCAGAGGCTTGGAATCAGATGCAGGGTATCAGATGCGGGGAATCAGAGGCGGGGAATCAGAGCTGGGGAATCAGAGGTGGGGAATCAGATTTGGGGAATCAGAGGTGGGGACTTAGATATTGGGAAACAGAGGCGGGGAATCAGATATGGGGAATCAGAGGTGGGGAATCAGAGGCAGGGAATCAGATGTGCGGTATCAGAGATGGGGAATCAGAGGCAGGGAATCAGAATCAGAAGCAGGGAATCAGAGGCCGGGAATCAGATATGGGGAATCAGACGTGGGGAATCAGAGGCCTGGAATCAGAGGCGGGGAATCAGAGGCCGGGAATCAGATGTGGGGAATCAGAGGCGGGGAATCAGAGCTGGGGAATCAGAGGCGGGGTATTAGAGTTGGGGAATCAGAGGCGGGGAATCAGATATGGGGAAACAGAGGTGGGGAATCAGAGGCGGGGAAACAGAGGCAGGGAATCAGATATGGGGAATCAGAGGTGGGGCATCAGAGGTTGTGAATCACAGATGGGGAATCAGAGGCGGGGAAACAGAGGTGGGGAATCAGATATGGGGAATCAGAGGTGGGGAATCAGAGGCAGGGAATCAGATGTGCGGAATCAGAGATGGGGAATCAGAGGCAGGGAACCTGAGGTGGCGAATATGAGGTGGTGAATCAGAGGCAGGGAAACAGGCGGGTAAACAGAGGCGGGGAATCAGATGCATGGAATCAGCCGCGGGGAATCAGAGGCAGGGAATCAGATGAAGGGAATCTCATGCAGGGAATCTGAGGCAGGGTATCTGAGGCAGGGAATCTGTGGCAGGGAATCTGATGCGGGTTATCAGAAGGGGGAAATGAGATGTGGGAAACGAGATGCAGAGAAAGAGGCACGGATATAGAGGCAGGGAAAGAGAGGCAGGGTATCAGAGGCGGGTAATTAGAGGCGTGGAATCAGAGGCGGGGAATCAGAGACACAGAAAGAGAGGCGTGGAATCAGAGGTGCGGAATCAGAGCCGGTGAATCTGAGCCGGGAAATCAGAAGCAGAGCAACAGAGGTGGTGAAACATGGGTGCGGAATCGGACACGGGGAAACAGAGGTGGGGATTCAGAGGCCGGGAATCAGAGGCAGGGAATCAGAGGCAGGTTATCAGAGGCAGGGAATCAGAGGTGGGGAATCAGAGGCGGGGAATCAAGAGGCGGGGAATCAGAGGCAGGGAATCAGAGGCGGGGAATCAGATATGGGGAATCAGAGGCAGGGAATCAGAGGCGGGGAATCAGAGGTGGGGAATCAGAGGTGGGGAATCAGAGGCGGGGAACCAGAGGCAGGGAATCAGATGAAGGGAATCTGATGCAGGGAATCTGAGGCAGGGAATCTGAGGCAGGGAATCTGTGGCAGGGAATCTGATGTGGGTTATCAGAAGGGGGAAATGAGATGTGGGATACGAGATGCAGAGAAAGAGGCACGGATATAGAGGCAGGGAAAGAGAGGCAGGGTATCAGAGGCGGGTAATCAGAGGCAGGAAATCAGACACGGGGATTCAGAGGCTGGGAATCAGACGGGGGGAATCAAAGGCGGGGAATCAGAGCTGGGGAATCTGAGGCCGGGAATCAGATATGGGGAAACAGAGGCGGGGAATCCGAGGCGGGGAAACAGAGGCGGGGAATCAGATATGGGGAATCAGAGGTGAGGAATCAGAGGTTGGGAATCAGAGGCAGGGAATCAGAGGCTTGGAATCAGATGCAGGGTATCAGATGCGGGGAATCAGAGGCGGGGAATCAGAGCTGGGGAATCAGAGGTGGGGAATCAGATTTGGGGAATCAGAGGTGGGGACTTAGATATTGGGAAACAGAGGCGGGGAATCAGATATGGGGAATCAGAGGTGGGGAATAAGAGGCAGGGAATCAGATGTGCGGAATCAGAGATGGGGAATCAGAGGCAGGGAATCAGAATCAGAAGCAGGGAATCAGAGGCCGGGAATCAGATATGGGGAATCAGAGGTGGGGAATCAGAGGCCTGGAATCAGAGGCGGGGAATCAGAGGCAGGGAATCAGATGCGGGGAATCAGAGGCGGGGAATCAGAGCTGGGGAATCAGAGGCGGGGTATTAGAGTTGGGGAATCAGAGGCGGGGAATCAGATATGGGGAAACAGAGGTGGGGAATCAGAGGCGGGGAAACAGAGGCAGGGAATCAGATATGGGGAATCAGAGGTGGGGCATCAGAGGTTGTGAATCACAGATGGGGAATCAGAGGCGGGGAATCAGAGGCAGGGAATCAGACGCGGGGAATCAGAGGCGGGGATTCAGAGCTGGGGAATCAGAAGCGGGGAATCAGAGTTGCGGAATCAGAGGCGGGGAATCAGATATGGGGAATCAGAGGCAGGGAATCAGAGGCGGGGAATCAGAGGTGGGGAATCAGAGGTGGGGAATCAGAGGCGGGGAATCAGAGGCAGGGAATCAGATGAAGGGAATCTGATGCAGGGAATCTGAGGCAGGGAATCTGAGGCAGCGAATCTGTGGCAGGGAATCTGATGCGGGTTATCAGAAGGGGGAAATGAGATGTGGGAAACGAGATGCAGAGAAAGAGGCACGGATATAGAGGCAGGGAAAGAGAGGCAGGGTATCAGAGGCGGGTAATCAGAGGCGTGGAATCAGAGGCGGGGAATCAGAGACACAGAAAGAGAGGCGTGGAATCAGAAGTGCGGAATCAGAGCCGGTGAATCTGAGCAGGGAAATCAGAAGCAGAGCAGCAGAGGTGGTGAAACATGGGTGCGGAATCGGACACGGGGAATCAGAGGTGGGGACTCAGAGGCCGGGAATCAGAGGCAGAGAATCAGAGGCAGGGAATCAGAGGCAGGTTATCAGAGGCAGCGAATCAGAGGTGGGAAATCAGAGGCGGGGAATCAGAGGCGGCGAATCAGAGGCGGGGAATCAGAGGCGGGGAATCAGAGGTGGGGAATCAGAAGTGGGGAATCAGAGGTGGGGAATCAGAGGCGTGGAATCAGAGGCGTGGAATCAGAGGCGGGCAATCAGAAGTGGGGAATCAGAGGCGGGGAATCAGAGGCGGGGAATCAGAGGCGGTGAATCAGAGGCGGGGAATCAGAGGCGGGGAATCAGAGGCGGGGAATCAGAAGTGGGGAATCAGAGGTGGGGAATCAGAGGCGGGGAATCAGAGGCGGGGAATCAGAGGCGGGCAATCAGATGCAGGGAATCAGAGGCAGGGAATCAGACGCAGGGAATCAAATGAAGGGAATCTGATGCAGGGAATCTGAGGCAGGGAATCTGAGGCAGGGAATCTGTGGTGGGGAATCAGAGGAGGGAAAACAGGCGGGTAAACAGAGGCGGGTAAACATAGGCGGGGAATCAGAGGCGTGGAATCAGAGGCGGGAAATCAGAGGCGGGGAAAGATATGTGGGGAAAAGTAGGCCAGGAAAGTTGAGCGGAAAGGGAGGCACTGAATCAGAGGTGGGGAATCAGAGGCGGGGAATCAGAGGCGGGGAATCAGAGGCGGGGAATCAGAGGCGGGGAATCACAAGCGGGGAATCAGAGGTGGGGAATCAGAGGTGGGGATTCAGAGGCAGAGAATCAGAGGCGGGGAATCTGAGGCAGGGATTCTGAGGTGCGGAATCAGAGGCGGGGAAACAGGTGGGTAAACAGAGGTGGGTAAACATAGGCGGGGAATCAGAGGCGCGGAATCAGAGGCAGGGAATCAGAGGCGGGGAATCAGAGGCGGGGAATCAGATGCGGGGAATCAGAGGTGGGGAATCAGAGGCGGGGTATCAGAGGAGGGGAATCAGAGGCGGGGAATCAGAGGCGGGGAATCAGAGGCAGGGAATCAGAGTCGGGGAATCAGAGGCGGGGAATCTGAGGCGGGGAATCTGATGCAGGGAATCAGAGGCGGGGAATCAGAAGTGGGGAATCAGAGGTGGGGAATCAGAGGCGGGGAATCAGATGCAGGTAATCGGAGGCGGGCAATCAGATGCAGGGAATCAGAGGCAGGGAATCAGAGGCAGGGAATCTGAGGCAGGGAATCTGAGGCAGTGAATCTGAGGTGGGCAATCAGAGGCGGGAAAACATGCGGGTAAACAGAGGCGGGTAAACATAGGCGGGGAATCAGAGGCGGGGAATCAGAGGCGGGGAATCTGAGGCGGGGAATCAGAGGCGGGGAATCAGAGTCGGGGAATCAGAGGCGGGGATTCTGAGGCGGGGAATCAGATGCAGGGAATCAGAGGCGGGGAATCAGAGGCGGGGTATCAGAGGCGGGGAATCAGAGGCGCTGAATCAGAGGCGGGGAATCAGAGGCGTGGAATCAGAGACGGGGAATCAGAAGCGGGGAATCAGAATGGGGAATCAGAGGTGGGAAATCAGAGGCGGGGAATCAGAGGCGGGGAATCAGAGGCGGGGAATCAGAGGCAGGGTATCAGAGGCGGGCAATCAGATGCAGGGAATCAGAGGCAGGGAATCAGAGGCAGGGAATCAGAGGCAGGGAACCTGAGGTGGCGAATATGAGGTGGTGAATCAGAGGCGGGGAAACAGGCGGGTAAACAGAGGCGGGGAATCAGATGCAGGGAATCAGCCGCGGGGAATCAGAGGCAGGGAATCAGATGAAGGGAATCTCATGCAGGGAATCTGAGGCAGGGTATCTGAGGCAGGGAATCTGTGGCAGGGAATCTGATGCGGGTTATCAGAAGGGGGAAATGAGACGTGGGAAACGAGATGCAGAGAAAGAGGCACGGATATAGAGGCAGGGAAAGAGAGGCAGGGTATCAGAGGCAGGTAATTAGAGGCGTGGAATCAGAGGCGGGGAATAAGAGACGCAGAAAGAGAGGCGTGGAATCAGAGGTGCGGAATCAGAGCCGGTGAATCTGAGCCAGGAAATCAGAAGCAGAGCAACAGAGGTGGTGAAACATGGGTGCGGAATCGGACACGGGGAAACAGAGGTGGGGATTCAGAGGCCGGGAATCAGAGGAAGGGAATCAGAGGCAGGTTATCAGAGGCAGGGAATCAGAGGTGGGGAATCAGAGGCGGGGAATCAAGAGGCGGGGAATCAGAGGCGGGGAATCAGAGGTGGGGAATCAGATATGGGGAATCAGAGGCAGGGAATCAGAGGCGGGGAATCAGAGGTGGGGAATCAGAGGTGGGGAATCAGAGGCGGGGAATCAGAGGCAGGGAATCAGATGAAGGGAATCTGATGCAGGGAATCTGAGGCAGGGAATCTGAGGCAGGGAATCTGTGGCAGGGAATCTGATGCGGGTTATCAGAAGGGGGAAATGAGATGTGGGAAACGAGATGCAGAGAAAGAGGCACGGATATAGAGGCAGGGAAAGAGAGGCAGGGTATCAGAGGCGGGTAATCAGAGGCAGGAAATCAGACACGGGGATTCAGAGGCTGGGAATCAGACGGGGGGAATCAAAGGCGGGGAATCAGAGCTGGGGAATCTGAGGCAGGGAATCAGAGTTGGGGTTTCAGAGGCGGGGAATCAGATATGGGGAAACAGAGGCGGGGAATCAGAGGCGGGCAAACAGAGGCGGGGAATTAGATATGGGGAATCAGAGGTAGGGAATCAGAGGTGGTGAATCAGTGATGGGGAATCAGGCGGGGAATCAGAGGCAGGGAATAGAACGCGGGGAATCAGAGGCAGGGAATCAGAGCTGGGGAATCAGAGGCGGGGAATCATAGTTGGGAATCAGAGGCGGGAATCAGATATGGGGAAACAGAGGCGGGGAATCAGAGGCGGGGAAACAGAGGCGGGGAATCAGATATGGGGAATCGGATGCAGGGAATCAGAGGCGGGGAATCAGAGCTGGGGAATCAGAGGCGGGGAATCAGAGTTGGGGCATCAGAGGTGGGGAATTAGATATAGGGAAACAGAGGCGGGGAATAAGAGGCGGGGAAACAGAGGCGGGGAATAAGATATGGGGAATCAGAGGTGGGGAATCAGAGGCAGGGAATCAGATGTGCGGAATCAGAGATGGGGAATCAGAGGCAGGGAATCAGAAGCGGGGAATCAGAGGCCGGGAATCAGAGGCCGGGAATCAGATGCTGGGAATAAGAGGCCGGGAATCAGAGGAGGGGAATCAGAGTCCGGGAATCAGAGATGGGGATTCAGAGGCGGGGAATGAGATATGGAGAATCAGAGGCGGGGAATCAGAGGCGGGGAAACAGAGGTGGGGAATCAGATATGGGGAATCAGAGGTGGCGAATCAAAGGCGGTGAATCAGAGATGGGGAATCAGAGGCGGGGAATCAGAGGCAGGGAATCAGATGCGGGGAATCAGAGGCGGGGAATCAGAGCTGGCGAATCAGAGGCTGGGAATCAGAGGTGGGCAATCAGAGGCGGGGAATCAGATATGGGGAATCAGAGGCGGGGAATCAGAGGCGGGGAAAAAGAGGCGGGGAATCAAATATAGGGAATCAGAGGTGGGGAATCAGAGGTTGTGAATCAGAAATGGGGAATCAAGGCGGGGAATCAGAGGCAGGGAATCAGACGCGGGGAATCAGAGGCGGGGATTCAGAGCTGGGGAATCAGAGGCGGGGAATCAGAGTTGGGGAATCAGAGGCAGGGAATCAGATATGGGGAATCAGAGGCGGGGAATCAGAGGCCGGGAATCAGATATGGGGAAACAGAGGCGGGGAATCCGAGGCGGGGAAACAGAGGCGGGGAATCAGATATGGGGAATCAGAGGTGGGGAATCAGAGGTTGGGAATCAGAGGCAGGGTATCAGAGGCTTGGAATCAGATGCAGGGTATCAGATGCGGGGAATCAGAGGCGGGGAATCAGAGCTGGGGAATCAGAGGTGGGGAATCAGATTTGGGGAATCAGAGGTGGGGACTTAGATATTGGGAAACAGAGGCGGGGTATTAGAGTTGGGGAATCAGAGGCGGGGAATCAGATATGGGGAAACAGAGGTGGGGAATCAGAGGCGGGGAAACAGAGGCAGGGAATCAGATATGGGGAATCAGAGGTGGGGCATCAGAGGTTGTGAATCACAGATGGGGAATCAGAGGCGGGGAAACAGAGGTGGGGAATCAGATATGGGGAATCAGAGGTGGGGAATCAGAGGCAGGGAATCAGATGTGCGGAATCAGAGATGGGGAATCAGAGGCAGGGAATCAGAATCAGAAGCGGGGAATCAGAGGCCGGGAATCAGAGGCCGGGATTCAGATGCCGGGAATAAGAGGCCGGGAATCAGAGGTGGGGAATCAGAGTCCGGGAATCAGAGATGGGGATTCAGAGGCGGGGAATGATATATGGGGAATCAGAGGCGGGGAATCAGAGGCGGGGTAACAGAGGTGGGGAATCAGATATGGGGAATCAGAGGTGTCGAATCAAAGGCGGTGAATCAGAGATGGGGAATCAGAGGCGGGGAATCAGAGGCAGGGAATCAAACACGGGGAATCAGAGGCGGGGAATCAGAGCTGGGGAATCAGAGGTGGGGAATCAGAGTTGGGGAATCAGAGGCGGGGAATCAGATATGGGGAAACAGGGGCGGAGAATCAGAGGCAGGGAAACAGAGGCGGGGAATCAGATATGGGGAATCAGGGGTGGGGAATCAGAGGTTGGGAATCAGAGGCAGGGAATCAGAGGCGTGGAAACAGAGGCGGGGATTCAGATATGGGGAATCAGAGGTGGGGAATCAGGGGCGTGGAATCAGAGGCAGGGAATTAAATGTGGTGAATCAGAGATGGGGAATCAGAGGCAGGGAATCAGAATCAGAAGCGGGGTATCAGAGGCCGGGAATCAGAGGAAGGTAATCAGAGGCAGGGGATCAAACACGGGGAATCAGAGGCTGGGAATCAGAGCTGGGGAATCACAGGTGGGGAATCAGAGATGGGGAATCAGAGGCGGGGAATCAGATATGGGGAAACAGAGTCGGGGAATCAGAGGCGGTGAAACAGAGGCGGGGAATCAGATATGGGGAATCAGAGGTGGGGAATCAGAGGTTGGGAATCAGAGGCCTGGAATCAGAGGCGGGGAATCAGAGGCAGGGAATCAGATGCGGGGAATCAGAGGAGGGGAATCAGAGCTGGGGAATCAGAGGTGGGGTATTAGAGTTGGGGAATCAGAGGCGGGGAATCAGACGCAGGGAATCAGAAGGGGGGAATCATAGCTGGCGAATCAGAGGCGGGGAATCAGAGGTGGGCAATCAGAGGCCGGGAATCAGAGGTGGTGAATCAGAGATGGGGAATCAGAGGCGGGGAATCAGTGGCAGGGAATCAGATATGGGGAATCAGAGGCGTGGAATCAGAGGCAGGGAATCAGACACGGGGAATCAGACACGGGGAATCAGAGGTGGGAAATCAGAGATGGGGAATCAGAGGCGGTGAATCAGAGATGGGGAATCAGAGGCGGGGAATCAGAGGCAGGAAATCAGACACGGGGATTCAGAGGCTGGGAATTAGACGGGGGGAATCAAAGGCGGGGAATCAGAGCTGGGGAATCAGAGGCAGGGAATCAGAGGCGGGGAATCAGATATGGGGAATCAGAGGCTGGGATTCAGAGGCGGGGAATCAGAGGCAGGGAATCAGACACGGGGAATCAGAGGTGGGGAATCAGAGATGGGGAATCAGAGGCGGGGAATCAGAGGCAGGGAATCAGACGCGGGGAATCTGAGGCGGGGATTCAGAGCTGGGGGATCAGAGGTGGGGAATCAGAGTTGGGGAATCAGAGGCAGGGAATCGGATGTGCGGAATCAGAGATGGGGAATCAGAGGCAGGAAATCAGACACGGGGATTCAGAGGCTGGGAATCAGACGGGAGGAATCAAAGGCGGGGAATCAGAGCTGGGGAATCAGAGGCAGGGAATCAGAGTTGGGGATTCAGAGACGGGGAATCAGATATGGGGAAACAGAGGCGGGGAATCAGAGGCGGGCAAACAGAGGCGGGGAATTAGATATGGGGAAACAGAGGTGGGGAATCAGAGGTGGTGAATCAGTGATGGGGAATCACAGGCGGGGAATCAGAGGCAGGGAATAGAACGCAGGGAATCAGACGCAGGGAATCAGAGCTGGGGAATCAGAGGCGGGGAATCATAGTTGGGAATCAGAGGCGGGGAATCAGATATGGGGAAACAGAGGCGGGGAATCAGAGGCGAGGAAACAGAGGCGGGGAATCAGATATGGGGAATCGGATGCGGGGAATCAGAGGCGGGGAATCAGAGCTGGGGAATCAGAGGCGGGGAATCAGAGTTGGGGCATCAGAGGTGGGGAATTAGATATAGGGAAACAGAGGTGGGGAATCAGAGGCGGGGAAACAGAGGCGGGGAATCAGATATGGGGAATCAGAGGTGGGGAATCAGAGGCAGGGAATCAGATGTGCGGAATCAGAGATGGGGAATCAGAGGCAGGGAATCAGAATCAGAAGCGGGGAATCAGAGGCCGGGAATCAGAGGCCGGGAATCAGATGCTGGGAATAAGAGGCCGGGAATCAGAGGTGTGGAATCAGAGTCCGGGAATCAGAGATGGGGATTCAGAGGCGGGGAATGAGATATGGAGAATCAGAGGCGGGGAATCAGAGGCCGGGAAACAGAGGTGGGGAATCAGATATGGGGAATCAGAGGTGGCGAATCAAAGACGGTGAATCAGAGATGGGGAATCAGAGGCGGGGAATCAGAGGCAGGGAATCAGATGCGGGGAATCAGAGGCGGGGAATCAGAGCTGGCGAATCAGAGGCGGGGAATCAGAGGTGGGCAATCAGAGGATGGGAATCAGATATGGGGAATCAGAGGCGGGGAATGAGAGCTGGGGAATCACAGGCGGGGAATCAGAGTTGGGGAATCAGAGGCGGGGAATCAGATATGGGGAAACAGAGTCGGGGAATCAGAGGCGGTGAAACAGAGGCGGGGAATCAGATATGGGGAATCAGAGGTGGGGAATCAGAGGTTGGGAATCAGAGGCCTGGAATCAGAGGCGGGGAATCAGAGGCAGGGAATCAGATGCGGGGAATCAGAGGAGGGGAATCAGAGCTGGGGAATCAGAGGCGGGGTATTAGAGTTGGGGAATCAGAGGCGGGGAATCAGACGCGGGGAATCAGAAGGGGGGAATCATAGCTGGCGAATCAGAGGCGGGGAATCAGAGGTGGGCAATCAGAGGCCGGGAATCAGAGGTGGTGAATCAGAGATGGGGAATCAGAGGCGGGGAATCAGTGGCAGGGAATCAGATATGGGGAATCAGAGGCGTGGAATCAGAGGCAGGGAATCAGACACGGGGAATCAGACACGGGGAATCAGAGTTGGGGAATCAGAGATGGGGAATCAGAGGCGGTGAATCAGAGATGGGAAATCAGAGGCGGGGAATCAGAGGCAGGAAATCAGACAGGGGCATTCAGAGGCTGGGAATTAGACGGGGGGTATCAAAGGCGGGGAATCAGAGCTGGGGAATCAGAGGCAGGGAATCAGAGGCGGGGAATCAGATATGGGGAATCAGAGGCTGGGATTCAGAGGCGGGGAATCAGAGGCAGGGAATCAGACACGGGGAATCAGAGGTGGGGAATCAGAGATGGGGAATCAGAGGCGGGGAATCAGAGGCAGGGAATCAGACGCGGGGAATCTGAGGCGGGGAATCAGAGCTGGGGAATCAGAGGTGGGGAATCAGAGTTGGGGAATCAGAGGCAGGGAATCGGATGTGCGGAATCAGAGATGGGGAATCAGAGGCAGGAAATCAGACACGGGGATTCAGAGGCTGGGAATCAGACGGGAGGAATCAAAGGCGGGGAATCAGAGCTGGGGAATCAGAGGCAGGGAATCAGAGTTGGGGATTCAGAGACGGGGAATCAGATATGGGGAAACAGAGGCGGGGAATCAGAGGCGGGCAAACAGAGGCGGGGAATTAGATATGGGGAATCAGAGGTGGGGAATCAGAGGTGGTGAATCAGTGATGGGGAATCACAGGCGGGGAATCAGAGGCAGGGAATAGAACGCAGGGAATCAGACGCAGGGAATCAGAGCTGGGGAATCAGAGGCGGGGAATCATAGTTGGGAATCAGAGGCGGGGAATCAGATATGGGGAAACAGAGGCGGGGAATCAGAGGCGGGGAAACAGAGGCGGGGAATCAGATATGGGGAATCGGATGCGGGGAATCAGAGGCGGGGAATCAGAGCTGGGGAATCAGAGGCGGGGAATCAGAGTTGGGGCATCAGAGGTGGGGAATTAGATATAGGGAAACAGAGGTGGGGAATCAGAGGCGGGGAAACAGAGGCGGGGAATCAGATATGGGGAATCAGAGGTGGGGAATCAGAGGCAGGGAATCAGATGTGCGGAATCAGAGATGGGGAATCAGAGGCAGGGAATCAGAATCAGAAGCGGGGAATCAGAGGCCGGGAATCAGAGGCCGGGAATCAGATGCTGGGAATAAGAGGCCGGGAATCAGAGGTGTGGAATCAGAGTCCGGGAATCAGAGATGGGGATTCAGAGGCGGGGAATGAGATATGGAGAATCAGAGGCGGGGAATCAGAGGCCGGGAAACAGAGGTGGGGAATCAGATATGGGGAATCAGAGGTGGCGAATCAAAGGCGGTGAATCAGAGATGGGGAATCAGAGGCGGGGAATCAGAGCTGGCGAATCAGAGGCGGGGAATCAGAGGTGGGCAATCAGAGGCGGGGATTCAGATATGGGGAATCAGAGGCGGGGAATCAGAGGCGGGCAAACAGAGGCGGGGAATTAGATATGGGGAATCAGAGGTGGGGAATCAGAGGTGGTGAATCAGTGATGGGGAATCACAGGCGGGGAATCAGAGGCAGGGAATAGAACGCAGGGAATCAGACGCAGGGAATCAGAGCTGGGGAATCAGAGGCGGGGAATCATAGTTGGGAATCAGAGGCGGGGAATCAGATATGGGGAAACAGAGGCGGGGAATCAGAGGCGGGGAAACAGAGGCGGGGAATCAGATATGGGGAATCGGATGCGGGGAATCAGAGGCGGGGAATCAGAGCTGGGGAATCAGAGGCGGGGAATCAGAGTTGGGGCATCAGAGGTGGGGAATTAGATATAGGGAAACAGAGGTGGGGAATCAGAGGCGGGGAAACAGAGGCGGGGAATCAGATATGGGGAATCAGAGGTGGGGAATCAGAGGCAGGGAATCAGATGTGCGGAATCAGAGATGGGGAATCAGAGGCAGGGAATCAGAATCAGAAGCGGGGAATCAGAGGCCGGGAATCAGAGGCCGGGAATCAGATGCTGGGAATAAGAGGCCGGGAATTAGAGGTGTGGAATCAGAGTCCGGGAATCAGAGATGGGGATTCAGAGGCGGGGAATGAGATATGGAGAATCAGAGGCGGGGAATCAGAGGCCGGGAAACAGAGGTTGGGAATCAGATATGGGGAATCAGAGGTGGCGAATCAAAGGCGGTGAATCAGAGATGGGCAATCAGAGGCGGGGATTCAGATATGGGGAATCATAGGCGGGGAATCAGAGGCGGGGAAACAGAGGCGGGGAATCAAATATAGGGAATCAGAGGTGGGGAATCAGAGGTTGTGAATCAGAGATGGGGAATCAAGGCGGGGAATCAGAGGCAGGGAATCAGACACGGGGAATCAGAGGCGTGGATTCAGAGCTGGGGAATCAGAGGCGGGGAATCAGAGTTGGGGAATCAGAGGCAGGGAATCAGATATGGGGAATCAGAGGTGGGGAATCAGGGGCAGGGAATCAGTGGCAGGGAATCAGAGGCGGGGAATCAGAGGCGGGGAATCAGAGGCAGGGAATCAGACACGGGGAATCAGAGGCGGGGAATCAGAGATGGGGAATCAGAGGCGGGGAATCAGTGGCAGGGAATCGGACGCCGGGAATCAGAGTCGGGGAATCAGAGCTGGGGAATCAGAGGCGGGGAATCAGAGTTGGGGAATCAGAGGCGGGGAATCAGATATGGGGAAATAGAGGCGGGGAATCAGATATGGGGAATCAGAGGTGTGGAATCAGAGGTTGGGAATCAGAGGAAGGGAATCAGAGTCGGGGAAACAGAGGCGGGGAATCAGATATGTGGAATCAGAGATGGCGAATCAAAGGCGGTGAAACAGAGATGGGGAATCAGGGCAGGGAATCAGAGGCAGGGAATCAAACACGGGGAATCAGAGCTGGGGTATCAGAGGCGGGGAATCAGAGTTGGGAATCAGAGGCGTGGAATCAGAGGCGGGGAAACAGAGGCGGGGAATCAGATATTGGGAAACAGAGGCGGGGAATCAGAGGCGGGGAAACAGAGGAGGGGAATCAGATATGGGGAATCAGAGGTGGGGAATCAGAGGCAGGGAATCAGATGTGCGGAATCAGAGATGGGGAATCAGAGGCAGGGAAACAGAATCAGAAGCAGGGAATCAGAGGCCGGGAATCAGAGGCCGGAATCAGATGCTGGGAATCAGAGGCCTGGAATCAGAGGCGGGGAATCAGAGGCAGGGAATCAGATGCGGGGAATCAGAGGCGGGGAATCAGAGTTGGGGAATCAGAGGCGGGGTATTAGAGTTGGGGAATCAGAGGCGGGGAATCAGATATGGGGAAACAGAGGTAGGGAATCAGAGGCGGGGAAACAGAGGCAGGGAATCAGATATGGGGAATCAGAGGCGGGGAATCAGAGGTGGGGAATCATAGGCAGGGAATTGGATGTGCGGAATCAGAGATGGGGAATCAGAGGCCGGGAATCAGAGGTGGTGAATCAGAGATGGGGAATCAGAGGCGGGGAATCAGAGGCAGGGTATCAGACGCGGGGAATCAGAGGTGGGCAATCAGAGGCGGGGAATCAGATATGGGGAATCAGATGCGGGGAATCAGATGCGGGGAAACAGAGGCGGGGAATCAGATGAGGGGAATCAGAGGTGGGGCATCAGAGGTTGTGAATCACAGATGGGGAATCAGAGGCGGGGAATCAGAGGCAGGGAATCAGATGCGGGGAATCAGAGGCGGGGATTCAGAGCTGGGGAATCAGAAGCGGGGAATCAGAGTTGGGGAATCAGAGGCGGGGAATCAGATATGGGGAATCAGAGGCAGGGAATCAGAGGCGGGGAATCACAGGCAGGGAATCAGATGCGGGGAATCTGAGGCGGGGAA
Organism: Narcine bancroftii; assembly: GCF_036971445.1. NCBI lineage: Eukaryota > Metazoa > Chordata > Chondrichthyes > Torpediniformes > Narcinidae > Narcine > Narcine bancroftii. The sequence goes on along the minus strand of NC_091474.1, from coordinate 103,805,143 downwards.
TCAGAGCTGGGGAATCAGAGGTGGGGAATCAGAGTTGGGGAATCAGAGGCAGGGAATTGGATGTGCGGAATCAGAGATGGGGAATCAGAGGTGGGGAATCAGAGGCGGTGAATCAGAGATGGGGAATCATAGGTGGTGAATCAGAGGCAGGAAATCAGACACGGGGATTCAGAGGCTGGGAATCAGACGGGGGGAATCAAAGGCGGGGAATCAGAGCTGGGTAATCTGAGGCAGGGAATCAGAGTTGGGGATTCAGAGGCGGGGAATCAGATATGGGGAAACAGAGGCGGGGAATCAGAGGCGGGCAAACAGAGGCGGGGAATTAGATATGGGGAATCAGAGGTAGGGAATCAGAGGTGGTGAATCAGTGATGGGGAATCACAGGCGGGGAATCAGAGGCAGGGAATAGAACGCGGGGAATCAGAGGCAGGGAATCAGAGCTGGGGAATCAGAGGCGGGGAATCATAGTTGGGAATCAGAGGCGGGAATCAGATATGGGGAAACAGAGGCGGGGAATCAGAGGCGGGGAAACAGAGGCGGGGAATCAGATATGGGGAATCGGATGCAGGGAATCAGAGGCGGGGAATCAGAGCTGGGGAATCAGAGGCGGGGAATCAGAGTTGGGGCATCAGAGGTGGGGAATTAGATATAGGGAAACAGAGGCGGGGAATCAGAGGCGGGGAAACAGAGGCGGGGAATCAGATATGGGGAAACAGAGGTGGGGAATCAGAGGCAGGGAATCAGATGTGCGGAATCAGAGATGGGGAATCAGAGGCAGGGAATCAGAATCAGAAGCGGGGAATCAGAGGCCGGGAATCAGAGGCCGGGAATCAGATGCTGGGAATAAGAGGCCAGGAATCAGAGGAGGGGAATCAGAGTCCGGGAATCAGAGATGGGGATTCAGAGGCGGGGAATCAGATATGGAGAATCAGAGATGGGGAATCAGAGGCGGGGAATCAGAGGCAGGGAATCGGACGCCGGGAATCAGAGGCGGGGAATCAGATATGGGGAAATAGAGGCGGGGAATCAGATATGGGGAATCAGAGGTGTGGAATCAGAGGTTGGGAATCAGAGGCAGGGAATCAGAGGCGGGGAAACAGAGGCGGGGAATCAGATATGGGGAATCAGAGGTGGCGAATCAAAGGCGGTGAAACAGAGATGGGGAATCAGGGCAGGGAATCAGAGGCAGGGAATCAGAGCTGGGGAAACAGAGGCGGGGAATCAGATATGGGAAATCAGAGGTGGGGAATCAGGGGCGGGGAATCAGTGGCAGGGAATCAGAGCTGGGGAATCAGAGGTGGGGAATCAGAGCTGGGGAAACAGAGGCGGGGAATCAGATATGGGGAATCAGAGGTGGGGAATCAGGGGCGGGGAATCAGTGGCAGGGAATCAGAGGCCGGGAATAAAAGGCAGGGAATCAGAGCTGGGGAATCAGAGGCGGGGAATGAGAGTTGGGGAATCAGAGGAGGGGAATCAGATATGGGGAAACAGAGGCCGGGAATCAGAGGCAGGGTAACAGAGGCAGGGAATCAGATATGGGGAATCAGAGGTGGGGAATTAGAGGTTGCGAATCAGATGCGGGGAAACAGAGGCGGGGAATCAAATATAGGGAATCAGAAGTGGGGAATCAGAGGTTGTGAATCAGAGATGGGGAATCAAGGCGGGGAATCAGAGGCAGGGAATCAGACGCGGGGAATCAGAGGCGGGGATTCAGAGCTGGGGAATCAGAGGCGGTGAATCAGAGTTGGGGAATCAGAGGCAGGGAATCAGATATGGGGAATCAGAGGCGGGGAATCAGAGGCGGGGAAACAGAGGCGGGGAATCAGATATGGGGAATCAGAATTGGGGAATCAGGGGCAGGGAATCAGTGGCAGGGAATCAGAGGCGGGGAATCAGAGGCGGGGAATCAGAGGCAGGGAATCAGACACGGGGAATCGGAGGCGGGGAATCAGAGATGGGGAATCAAAGGCGGGGAATCAGAGGCAGGGAATCGGACTCCGGGAATCAGAGTCGGGGAATCAGAGCTGGGGAATCAGAGGCAGGGAATCAGAGTTGGGGAATCAGAGGCGGGGAATCAGATATGGGGAAATAGAGGCGGGGAATCAGATATGGGGAATCAGAGGTGTGGAATCAGAGGTTGGGAATCAGAGGCAGGGAATCAGAGTCGGGGAAACAGAGGCGGGGAATCAGATATGGGGAATCAGAGGTGGCGAATCAAAGGCGGTGAAACAGAGATGGGGAATCAGGGCAGGGAATCAGAGGCAGGGAATCAAACACGGGGAATCAGAGCTGGGGAATCAGAGGCGGCGAATCAGAGTTGGGAATCAGAGGTGGGGAATCCGAGGTTGGGAATCAGAGGCAGGGAATCAGAGGCAGGGAATCAGAGGCGGGGAATCAGAGGAAGGGAATCAGATGTGCGGAATCGGAGATGGGGAATCAGAGGCAGGGAATCAGAGGCGGGGAATCAGAGGCGGGGAATCAGAGGCCGGGAATCAGATGCTGGGAATAAGAGGCCAGGAATCAGAGGAGGGGAATCAGAGTCCGGGAATCAGAGATGGGGATTCAGAGGCGGGGAATCAGATATGGAGAATCAGAGATGGGGAATCAGAGGCGGGGAATCAGAGGCAGGGAATCGGACGCCGGGAATCAGAGGCGGGGAATCAGAGCTGGGGAATCAGAGGCGGGGAATCAGAGTTGGGGAATCAGAGGCGGGGAATCAGATATGGGGAAATAGAGGCGGGGAATCAGATATGGGGAATCAGAGGTGTGGAATCAGAGGTTGGGAATCAGAGGCAGGGAATCAGAGGCGGGGAAACAGAGGCGGGGAATCAGATATGGGGAATCAGAGGTGGCGAATCAAAGGCGGTGAAACAGAGATGGGGAATCAGGGCAGGGAATCAGAGGCAGGGAATCAGAGCTGGGGAAACAGAGGCGGGGAATCAGATATGGGAAATCAGAGGTGGGGAATCAGGGGCGGGGAATCAGTGGCAGGGAATCAGAGCTGGGGAATCAGAGGTGGGGAATCAGAGCTGGGGAAACAGAGGCGGGGAATCAGATATGGGGAATCAGAGGTGGGGAATCAGGGGCGGGGAATCAGTGGCAGGGAATCAGAGGCCGGGAATAAAAGGCGGGGAATCAGAGCTGGGGAATCAGAGGCGGGGAATCAGAGTTGGGGAATCAGAGGAGGGGAATCAGATATGGGGAAACAGAGGCCGGGAATCAGAGGCAGGGTAACAGAGGCGGGGAATCAGATATGGGGAATCAGAGGTGGGGAATTAGAGGTTGCGAATCAGAGGCGGGGAAACAGAGGCGGGGAATCAAATATAGGGAATCAGAGGTGGGGAATCAGAGGTTGTGAATCAGAGATGGGGAATCAAGGCGGGGAATCAGAGGCAGGGAATCAGACGCGGGGAATCAGAGGCGGGGATTCAGAGCTGGGGAATAAGAGGCGGTGAATCAGAGTTGGGGAATCAGAGGCAGGGAATCAGATATGGGGAATCAGAGGCGGGGAATCAGAGGCAGGGAAACAGAGGCGGGGAATCAGATATGGGGAATCAGAATTGGGGAATCAGGGGCAGGGAATCAGTGGCAGGGAATCAGAGGCGGGGAATCAGAGGCGGGGAATCAGAGGCAGGGAATCAGACACGGGGAATCGGAGGCGGGGAATCAGAGATGGGGAATCAGAGGCGGGGAATCAGAGGCAGGGAATCGGACTCCGGGAATCAGAGTCGGGGAATCAGAGCTGGGGAATCAGAGGCAGGGATTCAGAGTTGGGGAATCAGAGGCGGGGAATCAGATATGGGGAAATAGAGGCGGGGAATCAGATATGGGGAATCAGAGGTGTGGAATCAGAGGTTGGGAATCAGAGGCAGGGAATCAGAGTCGGGGAAACAGAGGCGGGGAATCAGATATGGGGAATCAGAGGTGGCGAATCAAAGGCGGTGAAACAGAGATGGGGAATCAGGGCAGGGAATCAGAGGCAGGGAATCAAACACGGGGAATCAGAGCTGGGGAATCAGAGGCGGCGAATCAGAGTTGGGAATCAGAGGTGGGGAATCCGAGGTTGGGAATCAGAGGCAGGGAATCAGAGGCAGGGAATCAGAGGCGGGGAATCAGAGGAAGGGAATCAGATGTGCGGAATCGGAGATGGGGAATCAGAGGCAGGGAATCAGAGGCGGGGAATCAGAGGCGGGGAATCACAGGCCGGGAATCAGGTATGGGGAAACAGAGGCGGGGAATCTGAGGCGGGGAAACAGATGCGGGGAATCAGATATGGGGAATCAGAGGTGGGGAATCAGAGGTTGAGAATCAGAGGCAGGGAATCAGAGGCTTGGAATCAGATGCAGGGAATCAGATGCGGGGAATCAGAGGCGGTGAATCATAGCTGGGGAATCAGAGGTGGGGAATCAGATTTGGGGAATCAGAGGCGGGGACTTAGATATTGGGAAATAGAGGCGGGGAATCAGAGTCGGGGAAACCCAGGCGGGGAATCAGATATGGGGAATCAGAGGTGGGGAATCAGAGGCAAGGAATCAGATGTGCGGAATCAGAGATGGGGAATCAGAGGCAGGGAATCAGAATCAGAAGCAGGGAATCAGAGGCCGGGAATCAGAGGCCGGAATCAGATGCTGGGAATCAGAGGCCTGGAATCAGAGGCGGGGAATCAGAGGCAGGGAATCAGATGCGGGGAATCAGAGGCGGGGAATCAGAGCTGGGGAATCAGAGGCAGGAAATCAGACACGGGGATTCAGAGGCTGGGAATCAGACGGGAGGAATCAAAGGCGGGGAATCAGAGCTGGGGAATCAGAGGCAGGGAATCAGAGTTGGGGATTCAGAGACGGGGAATCAGATATGGGGAAACAGAGGCGGGGAATCAGAGGCGGGCAAACAGAGGCGGGGAATTAGATATGGGGAAACAGAGGTGGGGAATCAGAGGTGGTGAATCAGTGATGGGGAATCACAGGCGGGGAATCAGAGGCAGGGAATAGAACGCAGGGAATCAGACGCAGGGAATCAGAGCTGGGGAATCAGAGGCGGGGAATCATAGTTGGGAATCAGAGGCGGGGAATCAGATATGGGGAAACAGAGGCGGGGAATCAGAGGCGAGGAAACAGAGGCGGGGAATCAGATATGGGGAATCGGATGCGGGGAATCAGAGGCGGGGAATCAGAGCTGGGGAATCAGAGGCGGGGAATCAGAGTTGGGGCATCAGAGGTGGGGAATTAGATATAGGGAAACAGAGGTGGGGAATCACAGGCGGGGAAACAGAGGCGGGGAATCAGATATGGGGAATCAGAGGTGGGGAATCAGAGGCAGGGAATCAGATGTGCGGAATCAGAGATGGGGAATCAGAGGCAGGGAATCAGAATCAGAAGCGGGGAATCAGAGGCCGGGAATCAGAGGCCGGGAATCAGATGCTGGGAATAAGAGGCCGGGAATCAGAGGTGTGGAATCAGAGTCCGGGAATCAGAGATGGGGATTCAGAGGCGGGGAATGAGATATGGAGAATCAGAGGCGGGGAATCAGAGGCCGGGAAACAGAGGTGGGGAATCAGATATGGGGAATCAGAGGTGGCGAATCAAAGACGGTGAATCAGAGATGGGGAATCAGAGGCGGGGAATCAGAGGCAGGGAATCAGATGCGGGGAATCAGAGGCGGGGAATCAGAGCTGGCGAATCAGAGGCGGGGAATCAGAGGTGGGCAATCAGAGGATGGGAATCAGATATGGGGAATCAGAGGCGGGGAATGAGAGCTGGGGAATCACAGGCGGGGAATCAGAGTTGGGGAATCAGAGGCGGGGAATCAGATATGGGGAAACAGAGTCGGGGAATCAGAGGCGGTGAAACAGAGGCGGGGAATCAGATATGGGGAATCAGGTATGGGGAATCAGAGGTGGGGAATCAGAGGTTGGGAATCAGAGGCCTGGAATCAGAGGCGGGGAATCAGAGGCAGGGAATCAGATGCGGGGAATCAGAGGAGGGGAATCAGAGCTGGGGAAACAGAGGCGGGGTATTAGAGTTGGGGAATCAGAGGCGGGGAATCAGACGCGGGGAATCAGAAGGGGGGAATCATAGCTGACGAATCAGAGGCGGGGAATCAGAGGTGGGCAATCAGAGGCCGGGAATCAGAGGTGGTGAATCAGAGATGGGGAATCAGAGGCGGGGAATCAGTGGCAGGGAATCAGATATGGGGAATCAGAGGCGTGGAATCAGAGGCAGGGAATCAGACACGGGGAATCAGACACGGGGAATCAGAGGTGGGGAATCAGAGATGGGGAATCAGAGGCGGTGAATCAGAGATGGGAAATCAGAGGCGGGGAATCAGAGGCAGGAAATCAGACACGGGCATTCAGAGGCTGGGAATTAGACGGGGGGAATCAAAGGCGGGGAATCAGAGCTGGGGAATCAGAGGCAGGGAATCAGAGCCGGGGAATCAGATATGGGGAATCAGAGGCTGGGATTCAGAGGCGGGGAATCAGAGGCAGGGAATCAGACACGGGGAATCAGAGGTGGGGAATCAGAGATGGGGAATCAGAGGCGGGGAATCAGAGGCAGGGAATCAGACGCGGGGAATCTGAGGCGGGGAATCAGAGCTGGGGAATCAGAGGTGGGGAATCAGAGTTGGGGAATCAGAGGCAGGGAATCGGATGTGCGGAATCAGAGATGGGGAATCAGAGGCAGGAAATCAGACACGGGGATTCAGAGGCTGGGAATCAGACGGGAGGAATCAAAGGCGGGGAATCAGAGCTGGGGAATCAGAGGCGGGGAATCAGAGTTGGGGCATCAGAGGCGGGGAATCAGAGTTGGGGCATCAGAGGTGGGGAATTAGATATAGGGAAACAGAGGTGGGGAATCAGAGGCGGGGAAACAGAGGCGGGGAATCAGATATGGGGAATCAGAGGTGGGGAATCAGAGGCAGGGAATCAGATGTGCGGAATCAGATATGGGGAATCAGAGGTGGCGAATCAAAGGCGGTGAATCAGAGATGGGGAATCAGAGGCGGGGAATCAGAGCTGGCGAATCAGAGGCGGGGAATCAGAGGTGGGCAATCAGAGGCGGGGATTCAGATATGGGGAATCAGAGGCGGGGAATCAGAGGCGGGCAAACAGAGGCGGGGAATTAGATATGGGGAATCAGAGGTGGGGAATCAGAGGTGGTGAATCAGTGATGGGGAATCACAGGCGGGGAATCAGAGGCAGGGAATAGAACGCAGGGAATCAGACGCAGGGAATCAGAGCTGGGGAATCAGAGGCGGGGAATCATAGTTGGGAATCAGAGGCGGGGAATCAGATATGGGGAAACAGAGGCGGGGAATCAGAGGCGGGGAAACAGAGGCGGGGAATCAGATATGGGGAATCGGATGCGGGGAATCAGAGGCGGGGAATCAGAGCTGGGGAATCAGAGGCGGGGAATCAGAGTTGGGGCATCAGAGGTGGGGAATTAGATATAGGGAAACAGAGGTGGGGAATCAGAGGCGGGGAAACAGAGGCGGGGAATCAGATATGGGGAATCAGAGGTGGGGAATCAGAGGCAGGGAATCAGATGTGCGGAATCAGAGATGGGGAATCAGAGGCAGGGAATCAGAATCAGAAGCGGGGAATCAGAGGCCGGGAATCAGAGGCCGGGAATCAGATGCTGGGAATAAGAGGCCGGGAATCAGAGGTGTGGAATCAGAGTCCGGGAATCAGAGATGGGGATTCAGAGGCGGGGAATGAGATATGGAGAATCAGAGGCGGGGAATCAGAGGCCGGGAAACAGAGGTTGGGAATCAGATATGGGGAATCAGAGGTGGCGAATCAAAGGCGGTGAATCAGAGATGGGGAATCAGAGGCGGGGAATCAGAGCTGGCGAATCAGAGGCGGGGAATCAGAGGTGGGCAATCAGAGGCGGGGATTCAGATATGGGGAATCATAGGCGGGGAATCAGAGGCGGGGAAACAGAGGCGGGGAATCAAATATAGGGAATCAGAGGTGGGGAATCAGAGGTTGTGAATCAGAGATGGGGAATCAAGGCGGGGAATCAGAGGCAGGGAATCAGACACGGGGAATCAGAGGCGGGGAATCAGAGCTGGGGAATCAGAGGCGGGGAATCAGAGTTGGGGAATCAGAGGCAGGGAATCAGATATGGGGAATCAGAGGTGGGGAATCAGGGGCAGGGAATCAGTGGCAGGGAATCAGAGGTGGGGAATCAGAGGCGGGGAATCAGAGGCAGGGAATCAGACACGGGGAATCAGAGGCGGGGAATCAGAGATGGGGAATCAGAGGCGGGGAATCAGTGGCAGGGAATCGGACGCCGGGAATCAGAGTCGGGGAATCAGAGCTGGGGAATCAGAGGCGGGGAATCAGAGTTGGGGAATCAGAGGCGGGGAATCAGATATGGGGAAATAGAGGCGGGGAATCAGATATGGGGAATCAGAGGTGTGGAATCAGAGGTTGGGAATCAGAGGAAGGGAATCAGAGTCGGGGAAACAGAGGCGGGGAATCAGATATGTGGAATCAGAGATGGCGAATCAAAGGCGGTGAAACAGAGATGGGGAATCAGGGCAGGGAATCAGAGGCAGGGAATCAAACACGGGGAATCAGAGCTGGGGAATCAGAGGCGGGGAATCAGAGTTGGGAATCAGAGGCGTGGAATCAGAGGCGGGGAAACAGAGGCGGGGAATCAGATATTGGGAAACAGAGGCGGGGAATCAGAGGCGGGGAAACAGAGGAGGGGAATCAGATATGGGGAATCAGAGTTGGGGAATCAGAGGCAGGGAATCAGATGTGCGGAATCAGAGATGGGGAATCAGAGGCAGGGAAACAGAATCAGAAGCAGGGAATCAGAGGCCGGGAATCAGAGGCCGGAATCAGATGCTGGGAATCAGAGGCCTGGAATCAGAGGCGGGGAATCAGAGGCAGGGAATCAGATGCGGGGAATCAGAGGCGGGGAATCAGAGTTGGGGAATCAGAGGCGGGGTATTAGAGTTGGGGAATCAGAGGCGGGGAATCAGATATGGGGAAACAGAGGTAGGGAATCAGAGGCGGGGAAACAGAGGCAGGGAATCAGATATGGGGAATCAGAGGCGGGGAATCAGAGGTGGGGAATCATAGGCAGGGAATTGGATGTGCGGAATCAGAGATGGGGAATCAGAGGCCGGGAATCAGAGGTGGTGAATCAGAGATGGGGAATCAGAGGCGGGGAATCAGAGGCAGGGTATCAGACGCGGGGAATCAGAGGTGGGCAATCAGAGGCGGGGAATCAGATATGGGGAATCAGATGCGGGGAATCAGATGCGGGGAAACAGAGGCGGGGAATCAGATGTGGGGAATCAGAGGTGGGGCATCAGAGGTTGTGAATCACAGATGGGGAATCAGAGGCGGGGAATCAGAGGCAGGGAATCAGATGCGGGGAATCAGAGGCGGGGATTCAGAGCTGGGGAATCAGAAGCGGGGAATCAGAGTTGGGGAATCAGAGGCGGGGAATCAGATATGGGGAATCAGAGGCAGGGAATCAGAGGCGGGGAATCACAGGCAGGGAATCAGACGCGGGGAATCTGAGGCGGGGAATCAGAGCTGGGGAATCAGAGGTGGGGAATCAGAGTTGGGGAATCAGAGGCAGGGAATTGGATGTGCGGAATCAGAGATGGGGAATCAGAGGTGGGGAATCAGAGGCGGTGAATCAGAGATGGGGAATCATAGGTGGGGAATCAGAGGCAGGAAATCAAACACGGGGATTCAGAGGCTGGGAATCAGACGGGGGGAATCAAAGGCGGGGAATCAGAGCTGGGTAATCTGAGGCAGGGAATCAGAGTTGGGGATTCAGAGGCGGGGAATCAGATATGGGGAAACAGAGGCGGGGAATCAGAGGCGGGCAAACAGAGGCGGGGAATTAGATATGGGGAATCAGAGGTAGGGAATCAGAGGTGGTGAATCAGTGATGGGGAATCACAGGCGGGGAATCAGAGGCAGGGAATTGAACGCGGGGAATCAGAGGCAGGGAATCAGAGCTGGGGAATCAGAGGCGGGGAATCATAGTTGGGAATCAGAGGCGGGAATCAGATATGGGGAAACAGAGGCGGGGAATCAGAGGCGGGGAAACAGAGGCGGGGAATCAGATATGGGGAATCGGATGCAGGGAATCAGAGGCGGGGAATCAGAGCTGGGGAATCAGAGGCGGGGAATCAGAGTTGTGGCATCAGAGGTGGGGAATTAGATATAGGGAAACAGAGGCGGGGAATCAGAGGCGGGGAAACAGAGGCGGGGAATCAGATATGGGGAAACAGAGGTGGGGAATCAGAGGCAGGGAATCAGATGTGCGGAATCAGAGATGGGGAATCAGAGGCAGGGAATCAGAATCAGAAGCGGGGAATCAGAGGCCGGGAATCAGAGGCCGGGAATCAGATGCTGGGAATAAGAGGCCAGGAATCAGAGGAGGGGAATCAGAGTCCGGGAATCAGAGATGGGGATTCAGAGGCGGGGAATCAGATATGGAGAATCAGAGATGGGGAATCAGAGGCGGGGAATCAGAGGCAGGGAATCGGACGCCGGGAATCAGAGGCGGGGAATCAGATATGGGGAAATAGAGGCGGGGAATCAGATATGGGGAATCAGAGGTGTGGAATCAGAGGTTGGGAATCAGAGGCAGGGAATCAGAGGCGGGGAAACAGAGGCGGGGAATCAGATATGGGGAATCAGAGGTGGCGAATCAAAGGCGGTGAAACAGAGATGGGGAATCAGGGCAGGGAATCAGAGGCAGGGAATCAGAGCTGGGGAAACAGAGGCGGGGAATCAGATATGGGAAATCAAAGGTGGGGAATCAGGGGCGGGGAATCAGTGGCAGGGAATCAGAGCTGGGGAATCAGAGGTGGGGAATCAGAGCTGGGGAAACAGAGGCGGGGAATCAGATATGGGGAATCAGAGGTGGGGAATCAGGGGCGGGGAATCAGTGGCAGGGAATCAGAGGCCGGGAATAAAAGGCAGGGAATCAGAGCTGGGGAATCAGAGGAGGGGAATCAGATATGGGGAAACAGAGGCCGGGAATCAGAGGCAGGGTAACAGAGGCAGGGAATCAGATATGGGGAATCAGAGGTGGGGAATTAGAGGTTGCGAATCAGATCCGGGGAAACAGAGGCGGGGAATCAAATATAGGGAATCAGAAGTGGTGAATCAGAGGTTGTGAATCAGAGATGGGGAATCAAGGCGGGGAATCAGAGGCAGGGAATCAGACGCGGGGAATCAGAGGCGGGGATTCAGAGCTGGGGAATCAGAGGCGGTGAATCAGAGTTGGGGAATCAGAGGCAGGGAATCATATATGGGGAATCAGAGGCGGGGAATCAGAGGCGGGGAAACAGAGGCGGGGAATCAGATATGGGGAATCAGAATTGGGGAATCAGGGGCAGGGAATCAGTGGCAGGGAATCAGAGGCGGGGAATCAGAGGCGGGGAATCAGAGGCAGGGAATCAGACACGGGGAATCGGAGGCGGGGAATCAGATATGGGGAATCAGAGGCGGGGAATCAGAGGCAGGGAATCGGACTCCGGGAATCAGAGTCGGGGAATCAGAGCTGGGGAATCAGAGGCAGGGAATCAGAGTTGGGGAATCAGAGGCGGGGAATCAGATATGGGGAAATAGAGGCGGGGAATCAGATATGGGGAATCAGAGGTGTGGAATCAGAGGTTGGGAATCAGAGGCAGGGAATCAGAGTCGGGGAAACAGAGGCGGGGAATCAGATATGGGGAATCAGAGGTGGCGAATCAAAGGCGGTGAAACAGAGATGGGGAATCAGGGCAGGGAATCAGAGGCAGGGAATCAAACACGGGGAATCAGAGCTGGGGAATCAGAGGCGGCGAATCAGAGTTGGGAATCAGAGGTGGGGAATCCGAGGTTGGGAATCAGAGGCAGGGAATCAGAGGCAGGGAATCAGAGGCGGGGAATCAGAGGAAGGGAATCAGATGTGCGGAATCGGAGATGGGGAATCAGAGGCAGGGAATCAGAGGCGGGGAATCAGAGGCGGGGAATCAGAGGCCGGGAATCAGATGCTGGGAATAAGAGGCCAGGAATCAGAGGAGGGGAATCAGAGTCCGGGAATCAGAGATGGGGATTCAGAGGCGGGGAATCAGATATGGAGAATCAGAGATGGGGAATCAGAGGCGGGGAATCAGAGGCAGGGAATCGGACGCCGGGAATCAGAGGCGGGGAATCAGAGCTGGGGAATCAGAGGCGGGGAATCAGAGTTGGGGAATCAGAGGCGGGGAATCAGATATGGGGAAATAGAGGCGGGGAATCAGATATGGGGAATCAGAGGTGTGGAATCAGAGGTTGGGAATCAGAGGCAGGGAATCAGAGGCGGGGAAACAGAGGCGGGGAATCAGATATGGGGAATCAGAGGTGGCGAATCAAAGGCGGTGAAACAGAGATGGGGAATCAGGGCAGGGAATCAGAGGCAGGGAATCAGAGCTGGGGAAACAGAGGCGGGGAATCAGATATGGGAAATCAGAGGTGGGGAATCAGGGGCGGGGAATCAGTGGCAGGGAATCAGAGCTGGGGAATCAGAGGTGGGGAATCAGAGCTGGGGAAACAGAGGCGGGGAATCAGATATGGGGAATCAGAGGTGGGGAATCAGGGGCGGGGAATCAGTGGCAGGGAATCAGAGGCCGGGAATAAAAGGCGGGGAATCAGAGCTGGGGAATCAGAGGCGGGGAATCAGAGTTGGGGAATCAGAGGAGGGGAATCAGATATGGGGAAACAGAGGCCGGGAATCAGAGGCAGGGTAACAGAGGCGGAGAATCAGATATGGGGAATCAGAGGTGGGGAATTAGAGGTTGCGAATCAGAGGCGGGGAAACAGAGGCGGGGAATCAAATATAGGGAATCAGAGGTGGGGAATCAGAGGTTGTGAATCAGAGATGGGGAATCAAGGCGGGGAATCAGAGGCAGGGAATCAGACGCGGGGAATCAGAGGCGGGGATTCAGAGCTGGGGAATAAGAGGCGGTGAATCAGAGTTGGGGAATCAGAGGCAGGGAATCAGATATGGGGAATCAGAGGCGGGGAATCAGAGGCAGGGAAACAGAGGCGGGGAATCAGATATGGGGAATCAGAATTGGGGAATCAGGGGCAGGGAATCAGTGGCAGGGAATCAGAGGCGGGGAATCAGAGGCGGGGAATCAGAGGCAGGGAATCAGACACGGGGAATCGGAGGCGGGGAATCAGAGATGGGGAATCAGAGGCGGGGAATCAGAGGCAGGGAATCGGACTCCGGGAATCAGAGTCGGGGAATCAGAGCTGGGGAATCAGAGGCAGGGATTCAGAGTTGGGGAATCAGAGGCGGGGAATCAGATATGGGGAAATAGAGGCGGGGAATCAGATATGGGGAATCAGAGGTGTGGAATCAGAGGTTGGGAATCAGAGGCAGGGAATCAGAGTCGGGGAAACAGAGGCGGGGAATCAGATATGGGGAATCAGAGGTGGCGAATCAAAGGCGGTGAAACAGAGATGGGGAATCAGGGCAGGGAATCAGAGGCAGGGAATCAAACACGGGGAATCAGAGCTGGGGAATCAGAGGCGGCGAATCAGAGTTGGGAATCAGAGGTGGGGAATCCGAGGTTGGGAATCAGAGGCAGGGAATCAGAGGCAGGGAATCAGAGGCGGGGAATCAGAGGAAGGGAATCAGATGTGCGGAATCGGAGATGGGGAATCAGAGGCAGGGAATCAGAGGCGGGGAATCAGAGGCGGGGAATCACAGGCCGGGAATCAGGTATGGGGAAACAGAGGCGGGGAATCTGAGGCGGGGAAACAGATGCGGGGAATCAGATATGGGGAATCAGAGGTGGGGAATCAGAGGTTGAGAATCAGAGGCAGGGAATCAGAGGCTTGGAATCAGATGCAGGGAATCAGATGCGGGGAATCAGAGGCGGTGAATCAGAGCTGGGGAATCAGAGGTGGGGAATCAGATTTGGGGAATCAGAGGCGGGGACTTAGATATTGGGAAATAGAGGCGGGGAATCAGAGTCGGGGAAACCCAGGCGGGGAATCAGATATGGGGAATCAGAGGTGGGGAATCAGAGGCAAGGAATCAGATGTGCGGAATCAGAGATGGGGAATCAGAGGCAGGGAATCAGAATCAGAAGCAGGGAATCAGAGGCCGGGAATCAGAGGCCGGAATCAGATGCTGGGAATCAGAGGCCTGGAATCAGAGGCGGGGAATCAGAGGCACGGAATCAGATGCGGGGAATCAGAGGCGGGGAATCAGAGCTGGGGAATCAGAGGTGGGGTATTAGAGTTGGGGAATCAGAGGCGGGGTATCAGATATGGGGCAACAGAGTTGGGGAATCAGAGGCGGGGAAACAGAGGCAGGGAATCAGATATGGGGAATCAGAGGTGGGGAATCAGAGATGGGGAATCAGAGGCGGTGAATCAGAGATGGGGAATCAGAGGTGGGGAATCAGAGATGGGTAATCAGAGGCGGGGAATCAGAGGCAGGGAATCAGACGCGATGAATCTGAGGCGGGGAATCAGAGCTGGGGAATCAGAGGTGGGGAATCAGAGTTGGGGAATCAGAGGCAGGGAATCGGATGCAAGGAATCAGAGGCGGGGAATCAGAGCTGGGGAATCAGAGGTGGGGTATTAGAGTTGGGGAATCAGAGGCGGGGTATCAGATATGGGGAAACAGAGGTGGGGAATCAGAGGCGGGGAAACAGAGGCAGGGAATCAGATATGGGGAATCAGAGGTGGGGAATCAGAGATGGGGAATCAGAGGCGGTGAATCAGAGATGGGGAATCAGAGGCGGGGAATCAGAGGCAGGAAATCAGACACGTGGATTCAGAGGCTGGGAATCAGACGGGGGGAATCAAAGGCGGGGAATCAGAGCTGGGGAATCAGAGGCAGGGAATCAGAGGCGGGGAATCAGATATGGGGAATCAGAGGCTGGGATTCAGAGGCGGGGAATCAGAGGCAGGGAATCAGACACGGGGAATCAGAGGTGGGGAATCAGAGATGGGTAATCAGAGGCGGGGAATCAGAGGCAGGGAATCAGACGCGATGAATCTGAGGCGGGGAATCAGAGCTGGGGAATCAGAGGTGGGGAATCAGAGTTGGGGAATCAGAGGCAGGGAATCGGATGTGCGGAATCAGAGATGGGGAATCAGATGTGGGGAATCAGAGGAATCAGAGATGGGGAATCAGAGGCGGGGAATCAGAGGCAGGAAATCAGACACTGGGATTCAGAGGCTGGGAATCAGACGGGGGGAATCAAAGGCGGGTAATCAGAGCTGGGGAATCAGAGGCAGGGAATCAGAGTTGGGGATTCAGAGACGGGGAATCAGATATGGGGAAACAGAGGCGGGGAATCAGAGGCGGGCAAACAGAGGCGGGGAATTAGATATGAGGAATCAGAGGTGGGGAATCAGAGGTGGTGAATCAGTGATGGGGAATCACAGGCGGGGAATCAGAGGCAGGGAATAGAACGCAGGGAATCAGATGCAGGGAATCAGAGCTGGGGAATCAGAGGCGGGGAATCATAGTTGGGAATCAGAGGCGGGGAATCAGATATGGGGAAACAGAGGCGGGGAATCAGAGGCGGGGAAACAGAGGCGGGGAATCAGATATGGGGAATCGGATGCGGGGAATCAGAGGCGGGGAATCAGAGCTGGGGAATCAGAGGCGGGGAATCAGAGTTGGGGCATCAGAGGTGGGGAATTAGATATAGGGAAACAGAGGCGGGGAATCAGAGGCGGGGAAACAGAGGCGGGGAATCAGATATGGGGAATCAGAGGTGGGGAATCAGAGGCATGGAATCAGATGTGCGGAATCAGAGATGGGGAATCAGAGGCAGGGAATCAGAATCAGAAGCGGGGAATCAGAGGCAGGGAATCAGAGGTCGGGAATCAGATGCTGGGAATAAGAGGCCGGGAATCAGAGGTGGGGAA
Organism: Narcine bancroftii; assembly: GCF_036971445.1. Taxonomy (NCBI): domain Eukaryota; kingdom Metazoa; phylum Chordata; class Chondrichthyes; order Torpediniformes; family Narcinidae; genus Narcine; species Narcine bancroftii. Next base: position 103,789,239 of record NC_091474.1, on the reverse strand, counting down.
TCAGAGTCTGGGAATCAGAGATGGGGATTCAGAGGCGGTGAATGAGATATGGAGAATCAGAGGCGGGGAATCAGAGGCCGGGAAACAGAGGCGGGGAATCAGAGGCAGGGAATCAGATGCGGGGAATCAGAGGAGGGGAATCAGAGCTGGGGAATCAGAGGCGGGGTATTAGAGTTGGGGAATCAGAGGCGGGGAATCAGACGCGGGGAATCAGAAGGGGGGAATCATAGCTGGCGAATCAGAGGCGGGGAATCAGAGGTGGGCAATCAGAGGCCGGGAATCAGAGGTGGTGAATCAGAGATGGGAAATCAGAGGCGGGGAATCAGTGGCAGGGAATCAGATATGGGGAATCAGAGGCAGGGAATCAGAGCCGGGGAATCAGATATGGGGAATCAGAGGTGGGGAATCAGAGGCAGGGAATCAGATGTGCGGAATCAGAGATGGGGAATCAGAGGCAGGGAATCAGAATCAGAAGCGGGGAATCAGAGGCCGGGAATTAGACGGGGGGAATCAAAGGCGGGGAATCAGAGCTGGGGAATCAGAGGCAGGGAATCAGAGGCGGGGAATCAGATATGGGGAATCAGAGGCTGGGATTCAGAGGCGGGGAATCAGAGGCAGGGAATCAGACACGGGGAATCAGAGGTGGGGAATCAGAGATGGGGAATCAGAGGCGGGGAATCAGAGGCAGGGAATCAGACGCGGGGAATCTGAGGCGGGGAATCAGAGCTGGGGAATCAGAGGTGGGGAATCAGAGTTGGGGAATCAGAGGCAGGGAATCGGATGTGCGGAATCAGAGATGGGGAATCAGAGGCAGGAAATCAGACACGGGGATTCAGAGGCTGGGAATCAGACGGGAGGAATCAAAGGCGGGGAATCAGAGCTGGGGAATCAGAGGCAGGGAATCAGAGTTGGGGATTCAGAGACGGGGAATCAGATATGGGGAAACAGAGGCGGGGAATCAGAGGCGGGCAAACAGAGGCGGGGAATTAGATATGGGGAATCAGAGGTGGGGAATCAGAGGTGGTGAATCAGTGATGGGGAATCACAGGCGGGGAATCAGAGGCAGGGAATAGAACGCAGGGAATCAGACGCAGGGAATCAGAGCTGGGGAATCAGAGGCGGGGAATCATAGTTGGGAATCAGAGGCGGGGAATCAGATATGGGGAAACAGAGGCGGGGAATCAGAGGCGGGGAAACAGAGGCGGGGAATCAGATATGGGGAATCGGATGCGGGGAATCAGAGGCGGGGAATCAGAGCTGGGGAATCAGAGGCGGGGAATCAGAGTTGGGGCATCAGAGGTGGGGAATTAGATATAGGGAAACAGAGGTGGGGAATCAGAGGTGGGGAAACAGAGGCGGGGAATCAGATATGGGGAATCAGAGGTGGGGAATCAGAGGCAGGGAATCAGATGTGCGGAATCAGAGATGGGGAATCAGAGGCAGGGAATCAGAATCAGAAGCGGGGAATCAGAGGCCGGGAATCAGAGGCCGGGAATCAGATGCTGAGAATAAGAGGCCGGGAATCAGAGGTGTGGAATCAGAGTCCGGGAATCAGAGATGGGGATTCAGAGGCGGGGAATGAGATATGGAGAATCAGAGGCGGGGAATCAGAGGCCGGGAAACAGAGGTGGGGAATCAGATATGGTGAATCAGAGGTGGCGAATCAAAGGCGGTGAAACAGAGATGGGGAATCAGAGGCGGGGAATCAGAGCTGGCGAATCAGAGGCGGGGAATCAGAGGTGGACAATCAGAGGCGGGGAATTAGATATGGGGAATCAGAGGTGGGGAATCAGAGGTGTGGAATCAGAGTCCGGGAATCAGAGATGGGGATTCAGAGGCGGGGAATGAGATATGGAGAATCAGAGGCGGGGAATCAGAGGCGGGCAAACAGAGGCGGGGAATTAGATATGGGGAATCAGAGGTGGGGAATCAGAGGTGGTGAATCAGTGATGGGGAATCACAGGCGGGGAATCAGAGGCAGGGAATAGAACGCAGGGAATCAGACGCAGGGAATCAGAGCTGGGGAATCAGAGGCGGGGAATCATAGTTGGGAATCAGAGGCGGGGAATCAGATATGGGGAAACAGAGGCGGGGAATCAGAGGCGGGGAAACAGAGGCGGGGAATCAGATATGGGGAATCGGATGCGGGGAATCAGAGGCGGGGAATCAGAGCTGGGGAATCAGAGGGGGGGAATCAGAGTTGGGGCATCAGAGGTGGGGAATTAGATATAGGGAAACAGAGGTGGGGAATCAGAGGCGGGGAAACAGAGGCGGGGAATCAGATATGGGGAATCAGAGGTGGGGAATCAGAGGCAGGGAATCAGATGTGCGGAATCAGAGATGGGGAATCAGAGGCAGGGAATCAGAATCAGAAGCGGGGAATCAGAGGCCGGGAATCAGAGGCCGGGAATCAGATGCTGGGAATAAGAGGCCGGGAATCAGAGGTGTGGAATCAGAGTCCGGGAATCAGAGATGGGGATTCAGAGGCGGGGAATGAGATATGGAGAATCAGAGGCGGGGAATCAGAGGCCGGGAAACAGAGGTGGGGAATCAGATATGGGGAATCAGAGGTGGCGAATCAAAGGCGGTGAATCAGAGATGGGGAATCAGAGGCGGGGAATCAGAGCTGGCGAATCAGAGGCGGGGAATCAGAGGTGGGCAATCAGAGGCGGGGATTCAGATATGGGGAATCAGAGGCGGGGAATCAGAGGCGGGGAAACAGAGGCGGGGAATCAAATATAGGGAATCAGAGGTGGGGAATCAGAGGTTGTGAATCAGAGATGGGGAATCAAGGCGGGGAATCAGAGGCAGGGAATCAGACACGGGGAATCAGAGGCGGGGATTCAGAGCTGGGGAATCAGAGGCGGGGAATCAGAGTTGGGGAATCAGAGGCAGGGAATCAGATATGGGGAATCAGAGGCGGGGAATCAGAGGCGGGGAAACAGAGGCGGGGAATCAGATATGGGGAATCAGAGGTGGGGAATCAGGGGCAGGGAATCAGTGGCAGGGAATCAGAGGCGGGGAATCAGAGGCGGGGAATCAGAGGCAGGGAATCAGACACGGGGAATCAGAGGCGGGGAATCAGAGTTGGGGAATCAGAGGCGGGGAATCAGATATGGGGAAATAGAGGCGGGGAATCAGATATGGGGAATCAGAGGTGTGGAATCAGAGGTTGGGAATCAGAGGAAGGGAATCAGAGTCGGGGCAACAGAGGCGGGGAATCAGATATGTGGAATCAGAGATGGCGAATCAAAGGCGGTGAAACAGAGATGGGGAATCAGGGCAGGGAATCAGAGGCAGGGAATCAAACACGGGGAATCAGAGCTGGGGAATCAGAGGCGGGGAATCAGAGTTGGGAATCAGAGGCGTGGAATCAGAGGCGGGGAAACAGAGGCGGGGAATCAGATATTGGGAAACAGAGGCGGGGAATCAGAGGCGGGGAAACAGAGGAGGGGAATCAGATATGGGGAATCAGAGGTGGGGAATCAGAGGCAGGGAATCAGATGTGCGGAATCAGAGATGGGGAATCAGAGGCAGGGAAACAGAATCAGAAGCAGGGAATCAGAGGCCGGGAATCAGAGGCCAGAATCAGATGCTGGGAATCAGAGGCCTGGAATCAGAGGCGGGGAATCAGAGGCAGGGAATCAGATGCGGGGAATCAGAGGCGGGGAATCAGAGTTGGGGAAACAGAGGCGGGGTATTAGAGTTGGGGAATCAGAGGCGGGGAATCAGATATGGGGAAACAGAGGTAGGGAATCAAAGGCGGGGAAACAGAGGCAGGGAATCAGATATGGGGAATCAGAGGCGGGGAATCAGAGGTGGGGAATCATAGGCAGGGAATTGGATGTGCGGAATCAGAGATGGGGAATCAGAGGCCGGGAATCAGAGGTGGTGAATCAGAGATGGGGAATCAGAGGCGGGGAATCAGAGGCAGGGTATCAGATGCGGGGTATCAGAGGTGGGCAATCAGAGGCGGGGAATCAGATATGGGGAATCAGATGCGGGGAATCAGATGCGGGGAAACAGAGGCGGGGAATCAGATGTGGGGAATCAGAGGTGGGGCATCAGAGGTTGTGAATCACAGATGGGGAATCAGAGGCGGGGAATCAGAGGCAGGGAATCAGATGCGGGGAATCAGAGGCGGGGATTCAGAGCTGGGGAATCAGAAGCGGGGAATCAGAGTTGGGGAATCAGAGGCGGGGAATCAGATATGGGGAATCAGAGGCAGGGAATCAGAGGCGGGGAATCTGAGGCGGGGAATCAGAGCTGGGGAATCAGAGGTGGGGAATCAGAGTTGGGGAATCAGAGGCAGGGAATTGGATGTGCGGAATCAGAGATGGGGAATCAGAGGTGGGGAATCAGAGGCGGTGAATCAGAGATGGGGAATCATAGGCGGGGAATCAGAGGCAGGAAATCAGACACGGGGATTCAGAGGCTGGGAATCAGACGGGGGGAATCAAAGGCGGGGAATCAGAGCTGGGTAATCTGAGGCAGGGAATCAGAGTTGGGGATTCAGAGGCGGGGAATCAGATATGGGGAAACAGAGGCGGGGAATCAGAGGCGGGCAAACAGAGGCGGGGAATTAGATATGGGGAATCAGAGGTAGGGAATCAGAGGTGGTGAATCAGTGATGGGGAATCACAGGCGGGGAATCAGAGGCAGGGAATAGAACGCGGGGAATCAGAGGCAGGGAATCAGAGCTGGGGAATCAGAGGCGGGGAATCATAGTTGGGAATCAGAGGCGGGAATCAGATATGGGGAAACAGAGGCGGGGAATCAGAGGCGGGGAAACAGAGGCGGGGAATCAGATATGGGGAATCGGATGCAGGGAATCAGAGGCGGGGAATCAGAGCTGGGGAATCAGAGGCGGGGAATCAGAGTTGGGGCATCAGAGGTGGGGAATTTGATATAGGGAAACAGAGGCGGGGAATCAGAGGCGGGGAAACAGAGGCGGGGAATCAGATATGGGGAAACAGAGGTGGGGAATCAGAGGCAGGGAATCAGATGTGCGGAATCAGAGATGGGGAATCAGAGGCAGGGAATCAGAATCAGAAGCGGGGAATCAGAGGCTGGGAATCAGAGGCCGGGAATCAGATGCTGGGAATAAGAGGCCAGGAATCAGAGGAGGGGAATCAGAGTCCGGGAATCAGAGATGGGGATTCAGAGGCGGGGAATCAGATATGGAGAATCAGAGATGGGGAATCAGAGGCGGGGAATCAGAGGCAGGGAATCGGACGCCGGGGATCAGAGGCGGGGAATCAGATATGGGGAAATAGAGGCGGGGAATCAGATATGGGGAATCAGAGGTGTGGAATCAGAGGTTGGGAATCAGAGGCAGGGAATCAGAGGCGGGGAAACAGAGGCGGGGAATCAGATATGGGGAATCAGAGGTGGCGAATCAAAGGCGGTGAAACAGAGATGGGGAATCAGGGCAGGGAATCAGAGGCAGGGAATCAGAGCTGGGGAAACAGAGGCGGGGAATCAGATATGGGAAATCAGAGGTGGGGAATCAGGGGCGGGGAATCAGTGGCAGGGAATCAGAGCTGGGGAATCAGAGGTGGGGAATCAGAGCTGGGGAAACAGAGGCGGGGAATCAGATATGGGGAATCAGAGGTGGGGAATCAGGGGCGGGGAATCAGTGGCAGGGAATCAGAGGCCGGGAATAAAAGGCGGGGAATCAGAGCTGGGGAATCAGAGGCGGGGAATCAGAGTTGGGGAATCAGAGGAGGGGAATCAGATATGGGGAATCAGAGGTGGGGAATTAGAGGTTGCGAATCAGAGGCGGGGAAACAGAGGCGGGGAATCAAATATAGGGAATCAGAGGTGGGGAATCAGAGGTTGTGAATCAGAGATGGGGAATCAAGGCGGGGAATCAGAGGCAGGGAATCAGACGCGGGGAATCAGAGGCGGGGATTCAGAGCTGGGGAATAAGAGGCGGTGAATCAGGTTTGGGGAATCAGAGGCAGGGAATCAGATATGGGGAATCAGAGGCGGGGAATCAGAGGCGGGGAAACAGAGGCGGGGAATCAGATATGGGGAATCAGAATTGGGGAATCAGGGGCAGGGAATCAGTGGCAGGGAATCAGAGGCGGGGAATCAGAGGCGGGGAATCAGAGGCAGGGAATCAGACACGGGGAATCGGAGGCGGGGAATCAGAGATGGGGAATCAGAGGCGGGGAATCAGAGGCAGGGAATCGGACTCCGGGAATCAGAGTCGGGGAATCAGAGCTGGGGAATCAGAGGCAGGGATTCAGAGTTGGGGAATCAGAGGCGGGGAATCAGATATGGGGAAATAGAGGCGGGGAATCAGATATGGGGAATCAGAGGTGTGGAATCAGAGGTTGGGAATCAGAGGCAGGGAATCAGAGTCGGGGAAACAGAGGCGGGGAATCAGATATGGGGAATCAGAGGTGGCGAATCAAAGGCGGTGAAACAGAGATGGGGAATCAGGGCAGGGAATCAGAGGCAGGGAATCAAACACGGGGAATCAGAGCTGGGGAATCAGAGGCGGCGAATCAGAGTTGGGAATCAGAGGTGGGGAATCCGAGGTTGGGAATCAGAGGCAGGGAATCAGAGGCAGGGAATCAGAGGCGGGGAATTAGAGGAAGGGAATCAGATGTGCGGAATCGGAGATGGGGAATCAGAGGCAGGGAATCAGAGGCGGGGAATCAGAGGCGGGGAATCACAGGCCGGGAATCAGGTATGGGGAAACAGAGGCGGGGAATCTGAGGCGGGGAAACAGATGCGGAGAATCAGATATGGGGAATCAGAGGTGGGGAATCAGAGGTTGAGAATCAGAGGCAGGGAATCAGAGGCTTGGAATCAGATGCAGGGAATCAGATGCGGGGAATCAGAGGCGGTGAATCAGAGCTGGGGAATCAGAGGTGGGGAATCAGATTTGGGGAATCAGAGGCGGGGACTTAGATATTGGGAAATAGAGGCGGGGAATCAGAGTCGGGGAAACCCAGGCGGGGAATCAGATATGGGGAATCAGAGGTGGGGAATCAGAGGCAAGGAATCAGATGTGCGGAATCAGAGATGGGGAATCAGAGGCAGGGAATCAGAATCAGAAGCAGGGAATCAGAGGCCGGGAATCAGAGGCCGGAATCAGATGCTGGGAATCAGAGGCCTGGAATCAGAGGCGGGGAATCAGAGGCAGGGAATCAGATGCGGGGAATCAGAGGCGGGGAATCAGAGCTGGGGAATCAGAGGTGGGGTATTAGAGTTGGGGAATCAGAGGCGGGGTATCAGATATGGGGAAACAGAGGTGGGGAATCAGAGGCGGGCAAACAGAGGCGGGGAATTAGATATGAGGAATCAGAGGTGGGGAATCAGAGGTGGTGAATCAGTGATGGGGAATCACAGGCGGGGAATCAGAGGCAGGGAATAGAACGCAGGGAATCAGATGCAGGGAATCAGAGCTGGGGAATCAGAGGCGGGGAATCATAGTTGGGAATCAGAGGCGGGGAATCAGATATGGGGAAACAGAGGCGGGGAATCAGAGGCGGGGAAACAGAGGCGGGGAATCAGATATGGGGAATCGGATGCGGGGAATCAGAGGCGGGGAATCAGAGCTGGGGAATCAGAGGCGGGGAATCAGAGTTGGGGCATCAGAGGTGGGGAATTAGATATAGGGAAACAGAGGCGGGGAATCAGAGGCGGGGAAACAGAGGCGGGGAATCAGATATGGGGAATCAGAGGTGGGGAATCAGAGGCATGGAATCAGATGTGCGGAATCAGAGATGGGGAATCAGAGGCAGGGAATCAGAATCAGAAGCGGGGAATCAGAGGCAGGGAATCAGAGGCCGGGAATCAGATGCTGGGAATAAGAGGCCGGGAATCAGAGGTGGGGAATCAGAGTCTGGGAATCAGAGATGGGGATTCAGAGGCGGTGAATGAGATATGGAGAATCAGAGGCGGGGAATCAGAGGCCGGGAAACAGAGGTGGGGAATCAGATATGGGGAATCAGAGGTGGCGAATCAAAGGCGGTGAATCAGAGATGGGGAATCAGAGGCGGGGAATCAGAGATGGGGATTCAGAGGCGGGGAATCAGATATGGAGAATCAGAGATGGGGAATCAGAGGCGGGGAATCAGAGGCAGGGAATCGGACGCCGGGGATCAGAGGCGGGGAATCAGATATGGGGAAATAGAGGCGGGGAATCAGATATGGGGAATCAGAGGTGTGGAATCAGAGGTTGGGAATCAGAGGCAGGGAATCAGAGGCGGGGAAACAGAGGCGGGGAATCAGATATGGGGAATCAGAGGTGGCGAATCAAAGGCGGTGAAACAGAGATGGGGAATCAGGGCAGGGAATCAGAGGCAGGGAATCAGAGCTGGGGAAACAGAGGCGGGGAATCAGATATGGGAAATCAGAGGTGGGGAATCAGGGGCGGGGAATCAGTGGCAGGGAATCAGAGCTGGGGAATCAGAGGTGGGGAATCAGAGCTGGGGAAACAGAGGCGGGGAATCAGATATGGGGAATCAGAGGTGGGGAATCAGGGGCGGGGAATCAGTGGCAGGGAATCAGAGGCCGGGAATAAAAGGCGGGGAATCAGAGCTGGGGAATCAGAGGCGGGGAATCAGAGTTGGGGAATCAGAGGAGGGGAATCAGATATGGGGAAACAGAGGCCGGGAATCAGAGGCAGGGTAACAGAGGCGGGGAATCAGATATGGGGAATCAGAGGTGGGGAATTAGAGGTTGCGAATCAGAGGCGGGGAAACAGAGGCGGGGAATCAAATATAGGGAATCAGAGGTGGGGAATCAGAGGTTGTGAATCAGAGATGGGGAATCAAGGCGGGGAATCAGAGGCAGGGAATCAGACGCGGGGAATCAGAGGCGGGGATTCAGAGCTGGGGAATCAGAGGCGGTGAATCAGAGTTGGGGAATCAGAGGCAGGAATCAGATATGGGGAATCAGAGGCGGGGAATCAGAGGCGGGGAAACAGAGGCGGGGAATCAGATATGGGGAATCAGAATTGGGGAATCAGGGGCAGGGAATCAGTGGCAGGGAATCAGAGGCGGGGAATCAGAGGCGGGGAATCAGAGGCAGGGAATCAGACACGGTGAATCGGAGGCGGGGAATCAGAGATGGGGAATCAGAGGCGGGTAATCAGAGGCAGGGAATCGGACTCCGGGAATCAGAGTCGGGGAATCAGAGCTGGGGAATCAGAGGCAGGGAATCAGAGTTGGGGAATCAGAGGCGGGGAATCAGATATGGGGAAATAGAGGCGGGGAATCAGATATGGGGAATCAGAGGTGTGGAATCAGAGGTTGGGAATCAGAGGCAGGGAATCAGAGTCGGGGAAACAGAGGTGGGGAATCAGATATGGGGAATCAGAGGTGGCGAATCAAAGGCGGTGAAACAGAGATGGGGAATCAGGGCAGGGAATCAGAGGCAGGGAATCAAACACGGGGAATCAGAGCTGGGGAATCAGAGGCGGCGAATCAGAGTTGGGAATCAGAGGTGGGGAATCCGAGGTTGGGAATCAGAGGCAGGGAATCAGAGGCAGGGAATCAGAGGCGGGGAATCAGAGGAAGGGAATCAGATGTGCGGAATCGGAGATGGGGAATCAGAGGCAGGGAATCAGAGGCGGGGAATCAGAGGCGGGGAATCACAGGCCGGGAATCAGATGCTGGGAATAAGAGGCCAGGAATCAGAGGAGGGGAATCAGAGTCCGGGAATCAGAGATGGGGATTCAGAGGCGGGGAATCAGATATGGAGAATCAGAGATGGGGAATCAGAGGCGGGGAATCAGAGGCAGGGAATCGGACGCCGGGAATCAGAGGCGGGGAATCAGAGCTGGGGAATCAGAGGCGGGGAATCAGAGTTGGGGAATCAGAGGCGGGGAATCAGATATGGGGAAATAGAGGCGGGGAATCAGATATGGGGAATCAGAGGTGTGGAATCAGAGGTTGGGAATCAGAGTCAGGGAATCAGAGGCGGGGAAACAGAGGCGGGGAATCAGATATGGGGAATCAGAGGTGGCGAATCAAAGGCGGTGAAACAGAGATGGGGAATCAGGGCAGGGAATCAGAGGCAGGGAATCAGAGCTGGGGAAACAGAGGCGGGGAATCAGATATGGGAAATCAGAGGTGGGGAATCAGGGGCGGGGAATCAGTGGCAGGGAATCAGAGCTGGGGAATCAGAGGTGGGGAATCAGAGCTGGGGAAACAGAGGCGGGGAATCAGATATGGGGAATCAGAGGTGGGGAATCAGGGGCGGGGAATCAGTGGCAGGGAATCAGAGGCCGGGAATAAAAGGCGGGGAATCAGAGCTGGGGAATCAGAGGCGGGGAATCAGAGTTGGGGAATCAGAGGAGGGGAATCAGATATGGGGAAACAGAGGCCGGGAATCAGAGGCAGGGTAACAGAGGCGGGGAATCAGATATGGGGAATCAGAGGTGGGGAATTAGAGGTTGCGAATCAGAGGCGGGGAAACAGAGGCGGGGAATCAAATATAGGGAATCAGAGGTGGGGAATCAGAGGTTGTGAATCAGAGATGGGGAATCAAGGCGGGGAATCAGAGGCAGGGAATCAGACGCGGGGAATCAGAGGCGGGGATTCAGAGCTGGGGAATAAGAGGCGGTGAATCAGAGTTGGGGAATCAGAGGCAGGGAATCAGATATGGGGAATCAGAGGCGGGGAATCAGAGGCGGGGAAACAGAGGCGGGGAATCAGATATGGGGAATCAGAATTGGGGAATCAGGGGCAGGGAATCAGTGGCAGGGAATCAGAGGCGGGGAATCAGAGGCGGGGAATCAGAGGCAGGGAATCAGACACGGGGAATCGGAGGCGGGGAATCAGAGATGGGGAATCAGAGGCGGGGAATCAGAGGCAGGGAATCGGACTCCGGGAATCAGAGTCGGGGAATCAGAGCTGGGGAATCAGAGGCAGGGATTCAGAGTTGGGGAATCAGAGGCGGGGAATCAGATATGGGGAAATAGAGGCGGGGAATCAGATATGGGGAATCAGAGGTGTGGAATCAGAGGTTGGGAATCAGAGGCAGGGAATCAGAGTCGGGGAAACAGAGGCGGGGAATCAGATATGGGGAATCAGAGGTGGCGAATCAAAGGCGGTGAAACAGAGATGGGGAATCAGGGCAGGGAATCAGAGGCAGGGAATCAAACACGGGGAATCAGAGCTGGGGAATCAGAGGCGGCGAATCAGAGTTGGGAATCAGAGGTGGGGAATCCGAGGTTGGGAATCAGAGGCAGGGAATCAGAGGCAGGGAATCAGAGGCGGGGAATTAGAGGAAGGGAATCAGATGTGCGGAATCGGAGATGGGGAATCAGAGGCAGGGAATCAGAGGCGGGGAATCAGAGGCGGGGAATCACAGGCCGGGAATCAGGTATGGGGAAACAGAGGCGGGGAATCTGAGGCGGGGAAACAGATGCGGAGAATCAGATATGGGGAATCAGAGGTGGGGAATCAGAGGTTGAGAATCAGAGGCAGGGAATCAGAGGCTTGGAATCAGATGCAGGGAATCAGATGCGGGGAATCAGAGGCGGTGAATCAGAGCTGGGGAATCAGAGGTGGGGAATCAGATTTGGGGAATCAGAGGCGGGGACTTAGATATTGGGAAATAGAGGCGGGGAATCAGAGTCGGGGAAACCCAGGCGGGGAATCAGATATGGGGAATCAGAGGTGGGGAATCAGAGGCAAGGAATCAGATGTGCGGAATCAGAGATGGGGAATCAGAGGCAGGGAATCAGAATCAGAAGCAGGGAATCAGAGGCCGGGAATCAGAGGCCGGAATCAGATGCTGGGAATCAGAGGCCCGGAATCAGAGGCGGGGAATCAGAGGCAGGGAATCAGATGCGGGGAATCAGAGGCGGGGAATCAGAGCTGGGGAATCAGAGGTGGGGTATTAGAGTTGGGGAATCAGAGGCGGGGTATCAGATATGGGGAAACAGAGGTGGGGAATCAGAGGCGGGCAAACAGAGGCGGGGAATTAGATATGAGGAATCAGAGGTGGGGAATCAGAGGTGGTGAATCAGTGATGGGGAATCACAGGCGGGGAATCAGAGGCAGGGAATAGAACGCAGGGAATCAGATGCAGGGAATCAGAGCTGGGGAATCAGAGGCGGGGAATCATAGTTGGGAATCAGAGGCGGGGAATCAGATATGGGGAAACAGAGGCGGGGAATCAGAGGCGGGGAAACAGAGGCGGGGAATCAGATATGGGGAATCGGATGCAGGGAATCAGAGGCGGGGAATCAGAGCTGGGGAATCAGAGGCGGGGAATCAGAGTTGGGGCATCAGAGGTGGGGAATTAGATATAGGGAAACAGAGGCGGGGAATCAGAGGCGGGGAAACAGAGGCGGGGAATCAGATATGGGGAATCAGAGGTGGGGAATCAGAGGCATGGAATCAGATGTGCGGAATCAGAGATGGGGAATCAGAGGCAGGGAATCAGAATCAGAAGCGGGGAATCAGAGGCAGGGAATCAGAGGCCGGGAATCAGATGCTGGGAATAAGAGGCCGGGAATCAGAGGTGGGGAATCAGAGTCTGGGAATCAGAGATGGGGATTCAGAGGCGGTGAATGAGATATGGAGAATCAGAGGCGGGGAATCAGAGGCCGGGAAACAGAGGTGGGGAATCAGATATGGGGAATCAGAGGTGGCGAATCAAAGGCGGTGAATCAGAGATGGGGAATCAGAGGCGGGGAATCAGAGGCAGGGAATCATATGCGGGGAATCAGAGGCGGGGAATCAGAGCTGGCGAATCAGAGGCGGGGAATCAGAGGTGGGCAATCAGAGGCGGGGAATCAGATATGGGGAATCAGAGGCGGGGAATCAGAGGCGGGGAAACAGAGGCGGTGAATCAAATATAGGGAATCAGAGGTGGGGAATCAGAGGTTGTGAATCAGAGATGGGGAATCAAGGCGGGGAATCAGAGGCAGGGAATCAGACACGGGGAATCAGAGGCGGGGATTCAGAGCTGGGGAATCAGAGGCGGGGAATCAGAGTTGGGGAATCAGAGGCAGGGAATCAGATATGGGGAATCAGAGGCGGGGAATCAGAGGCGGGGAAACTGAGGCAGGGAATCAGATATGGGGAATCAGAGGTGGGGAATCAGGGGCAGGGAATCAGTGGCAGGGAATCAAAGGCGGGGAATCAGAGGCGGGGAATCAGAGGCAGGGAATCAGACATGGGGAATCAGAGGCGGGGAATCAGAGATGGGGAATCAGAGGCAGGGAATCAGAGGCAGGGAATCGGACGCCGGGAATCAGAGTCGGGGAATCAGAGCTGGGGAATCAGAGGCGGGGAATCAGAGTTGGGGAATCAGAGGCGGGGATTCAGATATGGGGAAATAGAGGCGGGGAATCAGATATGGGGAATAAGTGGTGTGGAATCAGAGGTTGGGAATCAGAGGAAGGGAATCAGAGTCGGGGAAACAGAGGCGGGGAATCAGATTTGTGGAATCAGAGGTGGCGAATCAAAGGCGGTGAAACAGAGATGGGGAATCAGGGCAGGGAATCAGAGGCAGGGAATCAAACACGGGGAATCAGAGCTGGGGAATCAGAGGCGGGGAATCAGAGTTGGGAATCAGAGGCGGGGAATCAGAGGCGGGGAAACAGAGGCGGGGAATCAGATATGGGGAATCAGAGGTGGGGAATCAGAGGTTGGGAATCAGAGGCAGGGAATCAGAGGCGGGGAATCAGAGGCGGGGAATCAGAGGAAGGGAATCAGATGTGCGGAATCGGAGATGGGGAATCAGAGGCAGGGAATCAGAGGCGGGGAATCAGAGGCGGGGAATCAGAGGCCGGGAATCAGATATGGGGAAACTGAGGCGGGGAATCCGAGGCGGGGAAACAGAGGCGGGGAATCAGATATGGGGAATCAGAGGTGGGGAATCAGAGGTTGGGAATCAGAGGCAGGGAATCAGAGGCTTGGAATCAGATGCAGGGAATCAGATGCGGGGCATCAGAGGCGGGGAATCAGAGCTGGGGAATCAGAGGTGGGGAATCAGATTTGGGGAATCAGAGGTGGGGACTTAGATATTGGGAAACAGAGGCGGGGAATCAGAGGCGGGGAAACAGAGGCGGGGAATCAGATATGGGGAATCAGAGGTGGGGAATCAGAGGCAGGGAATCAGATGTGCGGAATCAGAGATGGGGAATCAGAGGCAGGGAATCAGAATCAGAAGCGGGGAATCAGAGGCCGGGAATCAGAGGCCGGGATTCAGATGCCGGGAATAAGAGGCCGGGAATCAGAGGTGGGGAATCAGAGTCCGGGAATCAGAGATGGGGATTCAGAGGCGGGGAATGATATATGGGGAATCAGAGGCGGGGAATCAGAGGCGGGGTAACAGAGGTGGGGAATCAGATATGGGGAATCAGGTGTCGAATCAAAGGCGGTGAATCAGAGATGGGGAATCAGAGGCGGGGAATCAGAGGCAGGGAATCAAACACGGGGAATCAGAGGCGGGGAATCAGAGCTGGGGAATCAGAGTTGGGGAATCAGAGTTGGGGAATCAGAGGCGGGGAATCAGATATGGGGAAACAGGGGCGGAGAATCAGAGGCAGGGAAACAGAGGCGGGGAATCAGATATGGGGAATCAGGGGTGGGGAATCAGAGGTTGGGAATCAGAGGCAGGGAATCAGAGGCGTGGAAACAGAGGCGGGGATTCAGATATGGGGAATCAGAGGTTGGGAATCAGGGACGTGGAATCAGAGGAAGGGAATTAGATGTGGTGAATCAGAGATGGGGAATCAGAGGCAGGGAATCAGAATCAGAAGCGGGGTATCAGAGGCCGGGAGTCAGAGGAAGGTAATCAGAGGCAGGGGATCAAACACGGGGAATCAGAGGCTGGGAATCAGAGCTGGGGAATCACAGGCGGGGAATCAGAGATGGGGAATCAGAGGCGGGGAATCAGAGGCAGGGAATCAGATGCGGGGAATCAGAGGCGGGGAATCAGAGCTGGCGAATCAGAGGCGGGGAATCAGAGGTGGGCAATCAGAGGATGGGAATCAGATATGGGGAATCAGAGGCGGGGAATGAGAGCTGGGGAATCACAGGCGGGGAATCAGAGTTGGGGAATCAGAGGCGGGGAATCAGATATGGGGAAACAGAGTCGGGGAATCAGAGGCGGTGAAACAGAGGTGGGGAATCAGAGGTTGGAAATCAGAGGCCTGGAATCAGAGGCGGGGAATCAGAGGCAGGGAATCAGATGTGGGGAATCAGAGGAGGGGAATCAGAGCTGGGGAATCAGAGGCGGGGTATTAGAGTTGGGGAATCAGAGGCGGGGAATCAGACACGGGGAATCAGAAGGGGGGAATCATAGCTGGCGAATCAGAGGCGGGGAATCAGAGGTGGGCAATCAGAGGCCGGGAATCAGAGGTGGTGAATCAGAGATGGGGAATCAGAGGCGGGGAATCAGTGGCAGGGAATCAGATATGGGGAATCAGAGGCGTGGAATCAGAGGCAGGGAATCAGACACGGGGAATCAGACACGGGGAATCAGAGGTGGGGAATCAGAGATGGGGAATCAGAGGCGGTGAATCAGAGATGGGGAATCAGAGGCGGGGAATCAGAGGCAGGAAATCAGACACGGGGATTCAGAGGCTGGGAATTAGACGGGGGGAATCAAAGGCGGGGAATCAGAGCTGGGGAATCAGAGGCAGGGAATCAGAGGCGGGGAATCAGATATGGGGAATCAGAGGCTGGGATTCAGAGGCGGGGAATCAGAGGCAGGGAATCAGACGCGGGGAATCTGAGGCGGGGAATCAGAGCTGGGGAATCAGAGGTGGGGAATCAGAGTTGGGGAATCAGAGGCAGGGAATCGGATGTGCGGAATCAGAGATGGGGAATCAGAGGCAGGAAATCAGACACGGGGATTCAGAGGCTGGGAATCAGACGGGAGGAATCAAAGGCGGGGAATCAGAGCTGGGGAATCAGAGGCAGGGAATCAGAGTAGGGGATTCAGAGACGGGGAATCAGATATGGGGAAACAGAGGCGGGGAATCAGAGGCGGGCAAACAGAGGCGGGGAATTAGATATGGGGAATCAGAGGTGGGGAATCAGAGGTGGTGAATCAGTGATGGGGAATCACAGGCGGGGAATCAGAGGCAGGGAATAGAACGCAGGGAATCAGACGCAGGGAATCAGAGCTGGGGAATCACAGGCGGGGAATCATAGTTGGGAATCAGAGGCGGGGAATCAGATATGGGGAAACAGAGGCGGGGAATCAGAGGCGGGGAAACAGAGGCAGGGAATCAGATATGGGGAATCGGATGCGGGGAATCAGAGGCGGGGAATCAGAGCTGGGGAATCAGAGGCGGGGAATCAGAGTTGGGGCATCAGAGGTGGGGAATTAGATATAGGGAAACAGAGGTGGGGAATCAGAGGCGGGGAAACAGAGGCGGGGAATCAGATATGGGGAATCAGAGGTGGGGAATCAGAGGCAGGGAATCAGATGTGCGGAATCAGAGATGGGGAATCAGAGGCAGGGAATCAGAATCAGAAGCGGGGAATCAGAGGCCGGGAATCAGAGGCCGGGAATCAGATGCTGGGAATAAGAGGCCGGGAATCAGAGGTGTGGAATCAGAGTCCGGGAATCAGAGATGGGGATTCAGAGGCGGGGAATGAGATATGGAGAATCAGAGGCGGGGAATCAGAGGCCGGGAAACAGAGGTGGGGAATCAGATATGGGGAATCAGAGGTGGCGAATCAAAGGCGGTGAATCAGAGATGGGGAATCAGAGGCGGGGAATCAGAGGCAGGGAATCAGATGCGGGGAATCAGAGGCGGGGAATCAGAGCTGGCGAATCAGAACGGGGAATCAGAGGTGGGCAATCAGAGGCGGGGAATCAGAGGCGGGGAATCAGAGGCGGGGAAACAGAGGCGGGGAATCAAATATAGGGAATCAGAGGTGGGGAATCAGAGGTTGTGAATCAGAGATGGGGAATCAAGGCGGGGAATCAGAGGCAGGGAATCAGACACGGGGAATCAGAGGCGGGGATTCAGAGCTGGGGAATCAGAGGCGGGGAATCAGAGTTGGGGAATCAGAGGCAGGGAATCAGATATGGGGAATCAGAGGCGGGGAATCAGAGGCGGGGAAACAGAGGCGGGGAATCAGATATGGGGAATCAGAGGTGGGGAATCAGGGGCAGGGAATCAGTGGCAGGGAATCAGAGGCGGGGAATCAGAGGCGGGGAATCAGAGGCAGGGAATTAGACACGGGGAATCAGAGGCGGGGAATCAGAGATGGGGAATCAGAGGCGGGGACTCAGAGGCAGGGAATCGGACGCCGGGAAGCAGAGTCGGGGAATCAGAGCTGGGGAATCAGAGTTGGGGAATCAGAGGCGGGGAATCAGATATGGGGAAATAGAGGCGGGGAATCAGATGTGGGTAATCAGAGGTGTGGAATCAGAGGTTGGGAATCAGAGGAAGGGAATCAGAGTTGGGGAAACAGAGGCGGGGAATCAGATATGTGGAATCAGAGGTGGCGAATCAAAGGCGGTGAAACAGAGATGGGGAATCAGGGCAGGGAATCAGAGGCAGGGAATCAAACACGGGGAATCAGAGCTGGGGAATCAGAGGCGGGGAATCAGAGTTGGGAATCAGAGGCGTGGAATCAGAGGCGGGGAAACAGAGGCGGGGAATCAGATATGGGGAATCAGAGGTGGGGAATCAGAGGTTGGGAATCAGAGGCAGGGAATCAGAGGCGGGGAATCAGAGGCGGGGAATCAGAGGAAGGGAATCAGATGTGCGGAATCGGAGATGGGGAATCAGAGGCAGGGAATCAGAGGCGGGGAATCAGAGGCGGGGAATCAGAGGCCGGGAATCAGATCTGGGGAAACTGAGGCGTGGAATCCGAGGCGGGGAAACAGATGCGGGGAATCAGATATGGGGAATCAGAGGTGGGGAATCAGAGGTTGGGAATCAGAGGCAGGGAATAAGAGGCTTGGAATCAGATGCAGGGAATCAGATGCGGGGAATCAGAGGCGGGGAATCAGAGCTGGGGAATCAGAGGTGGGGAATCAGATTTGGGGAATCAGAGGTGGGGACTTAGATATTGGGAAACAGAGGCGGGGAATCAGAGGCGGGGAAACAGAGGCGGGGAATCAGATATGGGGAATCAGAGGTGGGGAATCAGAGGCAGGGAATCAGATGTGCGGAATCAGAGATGGGGAATCAGAGGCAGGGAAACAGAATCAGAAGCAGGGAATCAGAGGCCGGGAATCAGAGGCCGGATTCAGATGTTGGGAATCAGAGGCCTGGAATCAGAGGCGGGGAATCAGAGGCAGGGAATCAGATGCGGGGAATCAGAGGCGGGGAATCAGAGCTGGGGAATCAGAGGCGGGGTATTAGAGTTGGGGAATCAGAGGCGGGGAATCAGATATGGGGTAACAGAGGTAGGGAATCAGAGGCGGGGAAACAGAGGCAGGGAATCAGATATGGGGAATCAGAGGCGGGGAATCAGAGGTGGGGAATCATAGGCAGGGAATTGGATGTGCGGAATCAGAGATGGGGAATCAGAGGCCGGGAATCAGAGGTGGTGAATCAGAGATGGGGAATCAGAGGCGGGGAATCAGAGGCAGGGTATCAGACGCGGGGAATCAGAGGTGGGCAATCAGAGGCGGGGAATCAGATATGGGGAATCAGAGGCGGGGAATCAGATGCGGGGAAACAGAGGCGGGGAATCAGATATGGGGAATCAGAGGTGGGGCATCAGAGGTTGTGAATCACAGATGGGGAATCAGAGGCGGGGAATCAGAGGCAGGGAATCAGATGCGGGGTATCAGAGGCGGGGATTCAGAGCTGGGGAATCAGAAGCGGGGAATCAGAGTTGGGGAATCAGAGGCGGGGAATCAGATATGGGGAATCAGAGTCAGGGAATCAGAGGCGGGGAATCAGAGGCAGGGAATCAGACGCGGGGAATCTGAGGCGGGGAATCAGAGCTGGGGAATCAGAGGTGGGGAATCAGAGTTGGGGAATCAGAGGCAGGGAATTGGATGCGCGGAATCAGAGATGGGGAATCAGAGGTGGGGAATCAGAGGCGGTGAATCAGAGATGGGGAATCAGAGGCGGGGAATCAGAGGCAGGAAATCAGACACGGGGATTCAGAGGCTGGGAATCAGACGGGGGGAATCAAAGGCGGGGAATCAGAGCTGGGTAATCTGAGGCATGGAATCAGAGTTGGGGATTCAGAGGCGGGGAATCAGATATGGGGAAACAGAGGCGGGGAATCAGAGGCGGGCAAACAGAGGCGGGGAATTAGATATGGGGAATCAGAGGTAGGGAATCAGAGGTGGTGAATCAGTGATGGGGAATCACAGGCGGGGAATCAGAGGCAGGGAATAGAACGCGGGGAATCAGAGGCAGGGAATCAGAGCTGGGGAATCAGAGGCGGGGAATCATAGTTGGGAATCAGAGGCGGGAATCAGATATGGGGAAACAGAGGCGGGGAATCAGAGGCGGGGAAACAGAGGCGGGGAATCAGATATGGGGAATCGGATGCAGGGAATCAGAGGCGGGGAATCAGAGCTGGGGAATCAGAGGCGGGGAATCAGAGTTGGGGCATCAGAGGTGGGGAATTAGATATAGGGAAACAGAGGCGGGGAATCAGAGGCGGGGAAACAGAGGCGGGGAATCAGATATGGGGAAACAGAGGTGGGGAATCAGAGGCAGGGAATCAGATGTGCGGAATCAGAGATGGGGAATCAGAGGCAGGGAATCAGAATCAGAAGCGGGGAATCAGAGGCCGGGAATCAGAGGCCGGGAATCAGATGCTGGGAATAAGAGGCCAGGAATCAGAGGAGGGGAATCAGAGTCCGGGAATCAGAGATGGGGATTCAGAGGCGGGGAATCAGATATGGAGAATCAGAGATGGGGAATCAGAGGCGGGGAATCAGAGGCAGGGTATCAGACGCGGGGAATCAGAGGTGGGCAATCAGAGGCGGGGAATCAGATATGGGGAATCAGAGGCGGGGAATCAGATGCTGGGAAACAGAGGCGGGGAATCAGATATGGGGAATCAGAGGTGGGGCATCAGAGGTTGTGAATCACAGATGGGGAATCAGAGGCGGGGAATCAGAGGCAGGGAATCAGATGCGGGGAATCAGAGGCGGGGATTCAGAGCTGGGGAATCAGAAGCGGGGAATCAGAGTTGGGGAATCAGAGGCGGGGAATCAGATATGGGGAATCAGAGGCAGGGAATCAGAGGCGGGGAATCAGAGGCAGGGAATCAGACGCGGGGAATCTGAGGCGGGGAATCAGAGCTGGGGAATCAGAGGTGGGGAATCAGAGTTGGGGAATCAGAGGCAGGGAATTGGATGTGCGGAATCAGAGATGGGGAATCAGAGGTGGGGAATCAGAGGCGGTGAATCAGAGATGGGGAATCAGAGGCGGGGAATCAGAGGCAGGAAATCAGACACGGGGATTCAGAGGCTGGGAATCAGACGTTGGGAATCAAAGGCGGGGAATCAGAGCTGGGTAATCTGAGGCAGGGAATCAGAGTTGGGGATTCAGAGGCGGGGAATCAGATATGGGGAAACAGAGGCGGGGAATCAGAGGCGGGCAAACAGAGGCGGGGAATTAGATATGGGGAATCAGAGGTAGGGAATCAGAGGTGATGAATCAGTGATGGGGAATCACAGGCGGGGAATCAGAGGCAGGGAATAGAACGCGGGGAATCAGAGGCAGGGAATCAGAGCTGGGGAATCAGAGGCGGGGAATCATAGTTGGGAATCAGAGGCGGGAATCAGATATGGGGAAACAGAGGCGGGGAATCAGAGGCGGGGAAACAGAGGCGGGGAATCAGATATGGGGAATCGGATGCAGGGAATCAGAGGCGGGGAATCAGAGCTGGGGAATCAGAGGCGGGGAATCAGAGTTGGGGCATCAGAGGTGGGGAATTAGATATAGGGAAACAGAGGCGGGGAATCAGAGGCGGGGAAACAGAGGCGGGGAATCAGATATGGGGAAACAGAGGTGGGGAATCAGAGGCAGGGAATCAGATGTGCGGAATCAGAGATGGGGAATCAGAGGCAGGGAATCAGAATCAGAAGCGGGGAATCAGAGGCCGGGAATCAGAGGCCGGGAATCAGATGCTGGGAATAAGAGGCCAGGAATCAGAGGAGGGGAATCAGAGTCCGGGAATCAGAGATGGGGATTCAGAGGCGGGGAATCAGATATGGAGAATCAGAGATGGGGAATCAGAGGCGGGGAATCAGAGGCAGGGAATCGGACGCCGGGAATCAGAGGCGGGGAATCAGAGCTGGGGAATCAGAGGCGGGGAATCAGAGTTGGGGAATCAGAGGCGGGGAATCAGATATGGGGAAATAGAGGCGGGGAATCAGATATGGGGAATCAGAGGTGTGGAATCAGAGGTTGGGAATCAGAGGCAGGGAATCAGAGGCGGGGAAACAGAGGCGGGGAATCAGATATGGGGAATCAGAGGTGGCGAATCAAAGGCGGTGAAACAGAGATGGGGAATCAGGGCAGGGAATCAGAGGCAGGGAATCAGAGCTGGGGAAACAGAGGCGGGGAATCAGATATGGGAAATCAGAGGTGGGGAATCAGGGGCGGGGAATCAGTGGCAGGGAATCAGAGCTGGGGAATCAGAGGTGGGGAATCAGAGCTGGGGAAACAGAGGTGGGGAATCAGATATGGGGAATCAGAGGTGGGGAATCAGGGGCGGGGAATCAGTGGCAGGGAATCAGAGGCCGGGAATAAAAGGCGGGGAATCAGAGCTGGGGAATCAGAGGCGGGGAATCAGAGTTGGGGAATCAGAGGAGGGGAATCAGATATGGGGAAACAGAGGCCGGGAATCAGAGGCAGGGTAACAGAGGCGGGGAATCAGATATGGGGAATCAGAGGTGGGGAATTAGAGGTTGCGAATCAGAGGCGGGGAAACAGAGGCGGGGAATCAAATATAGGGAATCAGAGGTGGGGAATCAGAGGCAGGGAATCAGATATGGTGAATCAGAGGTGGGGCATCAGAGGTTGTGAATCACAGATGGGGAATCAGAGGCGGGGAATCAGAGGCAGGGAATCAGATGCGGGGAATCAGAGGCGGGGATTCAGAGCTGGGGAATCAGAAGCGGGGAATCAGAGTTGGGGAATCAGAGGCGGGGAATCAGATATGGGGAATCAGAGGCAGGGAATCAGAGGCGGGGAATCAGAGGCAGGGAATCAGACGCGGGGAATCTGAGGCGGGGAATCAGAGCAGGGGAATCAGAGGTGGGGAATCAGAGTTGGGGAATCAGAGGCAGGGAATTGGATGTGCGGAATCAGAGATGGGGAATCAGAGGTGGGGAATCAGAGGCGGTGAATCAGAGATGGGGAATCAGAGGCGGGGAATCAGAGGCAGGAAATCAGACACGGGGATTCAGAGGCTGGGAATCAGACGGGGGGAATCAAAGGCGGGGAATCAGAGCTGGGTAATCTGAGGCAGGGAATCAGAGTTGGGGATTCAGAGGCGGGGAATCAGATATGGGGAAACAGAGGCGGGGAATCAGAGGCGGGCAAACAGAGGCGGGGAATTAGATATGGGGAATCAGAGGTAGGGAATCAGAGGTGGTGAATCAGTGATGGGGAATCACAGGCGGGGAATCAGAGGCAGGGAATAGAACGCGGGGAATCAGAGGCAGGGAATCAGAGCTGGGGAATCAGAGGCGGGGAATCATAGTTGGGAATCAGAGGCGGGAATCAGATATGGGAAACAGAGGCGGGGAATCAGAGGCGGGGAAACAGAGGCGGGGAATCAGATATGGGGAATCGGATGCAGGGAATCAGAGGCGGGGAATCAGAGCTGGGGAATCAGAGGCGGGGAATCAGAGTTGGGGCATCAGAGGTGGGGAATTAGATATAGGGAAACAGAGGCGGGGAATCAGAGGCGGGGAAACAGAGGCGGGGAATCAGATATGGGGAAACAGAGGTGGGGAATCAGAGGCAGGGAATCAGATGTGCGGAATCAGAGATGGGGAATCAGAGGCAGGGAATCAGAATCAGAAGCGGGGAATCAGAGGTCGGGAATCAGAGGCCGGGAATCAGATGCTGGGAATAAGAGGCCAGGAATCAGAGGAGGGGAATCAGAGGCCGGGAATCAGAGATGGGGATTCAGAGGCGGGGAATCAGATATGGAGAATCAGAGATGGGGAATCAGAGGTTGGGAATCAGAGGCAGGGAATCAGAGGCGGGGAAACAGAGGCGGGGAATCAGATATGGGGAATCAGAGGTGGCGAATCAAAGGCGGTGAAACAGAGATTGGGAATCAGGGCAGGGAATCAGAGGCAGGGAATCAGAGCTGGGGAAACAGAGGCGGGGAATCAGATATGGGAAATCAGAGGTGGGGAATCAGTGGCGGGGAATCAGTGGCAGGGAATCAGAGCTGGGGAATCAGAGGTGGGGAATCAGAGCTGGGGAAACAGAGGCGGGGAATCAGATATGGGGAATCAGAGGTGGGGAATCAGGGGCGGGGAATCAGTGGCAGGGAATCAGAGGCCGGGAATAAAAGGCGGGGAATCAGAGCTGGGGAATCAGAGGCGGGGAATCAGAGTTGGGGAATCAGAGGAGGGGAATCAGATATGGGGAAACAGAGGCCGGGAATCAGAGGCAGGGTAATAGAGGCGGGGAATCAGATATGGGGAATCAGAGGTGGGGAATTAGAGGTTGCGAATCAGAGGCGGGGAAACAGAGGCGGGGAATCAAATATAGGGAATCAGAGGTGGGGAATCAGAGGTTGTGAATCAGAGATGGGGAATCAAGGCGGGGAATCAGAGGCAGGGAATCAGACGCGGGGAATCAGAGGCGGGGATTCAGAGCTGGGGAATCAGAGGCGGTGAATCAGAGTTGGGGAATCAGAGGCAGGGAATCAGATATGGGGAATCAGAGGCGGGGAATCAGAGGCGGGGAAACAGAGGCGGGGAATCAGATATGGGGAATCAGAATTGGGGAATCAGGGGCAGGGAATCAGTGGCAGGGAATCAGAGGCGGGGAATCAGAGGCGGGGAATCAGAGGCAGGGAATCAGACACGGGGAATCGGAGGCGGGGAATCAGAGATGGGGAAACAGAGGCGGGAAATCAGAGGCAGGGAATCGGACTCCGGGAATCAGAGTCGGGGAATCAGAGCTGGGGAATCAGAGGCAGGGAATCAGAGTTGGGGAATCAGAGGCGGGGTATCAGATATGGGGAAATAGAGGCGGGGAATCAGATATGGGGAATCAGAGGTGTGGAATCAGAGGTTGGGAATCAGAGGCAGGGAATCAGAGTCGGGGAAACAGAGGCGGGGAATCAGATATGGGGAATCAGAGGTGGCGAATCAAATGCGGTGAAACAGAGATGGGGAATCAGGGCAGGGAATCAGAGGCAGGGAATCAAACACGGGGAATCAGAGCTGGGGAATCAGAGGCGGCGAATCAGAGTTGGGAATCAGAGGTGGGGAATCCGAGGTTGGGAATCAGAGGCAGGGAATCAGAGGCAGGGAATCAGAGGCGGGGAATCAGAGGAAGGGAATCAGATGTGCGGAATCGGAGATGGGGAATCAGAGGCAGGGAATCAGAGGCGGGGAATCAGAGGCGGGGAATCAGAGGCCGGGAATCAGGTATGGGGAAACAGAGGCGGGGAATCAGAGGCGGGCAAACAGAGGCGGGGAATTAGATATGGGGAATCAGAGGTAGGGAATCAGAGGTGATGAATCAGTGATGGGGAATCACAGGCGGGGAATCAGAGGCAGGGAATAGAACGCGGGGAATCAGAGGCAGGGAATCAGAGCTGGGGAATCAGAGGCGGGGAATCATAGTTGGGAATCAGAGGCGGGAATCAGA
The DNA here is from genome assembly GCF_036971445.1 of Narcine bancroftii. NCBI lineage: Eukaryota > Metazoa > Chordata > Chondrichthyes > Torpediniformes > Narcinidae > Narcine > Narcine bancroftii. The sequence continues at coordinate 103,764,464 of NC_091474.1, read as the reverse complement.
TATGGGGAAACAGAGGCGGGGAATCAGAGGCGGGGAAACAGAGGCGGGGAATCAGATATGGGGAAACAGAGGTGGGGAATCAGAGGCAGGGAATCAGATGTGCGGAATCAGAGATGGGGAATCAGAGGCAGGGAATCAGAATCAGAAGCGGGGAATCAGAGGCCGGGAATCAGAGGCCGGGAATCAGATGCTGGGAATAAGAGGCCAGGAATCAGAGGAGGGGAATCAGAGTCCGGGAATCAGAGATGGGGATTCAGAGGCGGGGAATCAGATATGGAGAATCAGAGATGGGGAATCAGAGGCGGGGAATCAGAGGCAGGGAATCGGACGCCGGGAATCAGAGGCGGGGAATCAGAGCTGGGGAATCAGAGGCGGGGAATCAGAGTTGGGGAATCAGAGGCGGGGAATCAGATATGGGGAAATAGAGGCGGGGAATCAGATATGGGGAATCAGAGGTGTGGAATCAGAGGTTGGGAATCAGAGGCAGGGAATCAGAGGCGGGGAAACAGAGGCGGGGAATCAGATATGGGGAATCAGAGGTGGCGAATCAAAGGCGGTGAAACAGAGATGGGGAATCAGGGCAGGGAATCAGAGGCAGGGAATCAGAGCTGGGGAAACAGAGGCGGGGAATCAGATATGGGAAATCAGAGGTGGGGAATCAGGGGCGGGGAATCAGTGGCAGGGAATCAGAGCTGGGGAATCAGAGGTGGGGAATCAGAGCTGGGGAAACAGAGGTGGGGAATCAGATATGGGGAATCAGAGGTGGGGAATCAGGGGCGGGGAATCAGTGGCAGGGAATCAGAGGCCGGGAATAAAAGGCGGGGAATCAGAGCTGGGGAATCAGAGGCGGGGAATCAGAGTTGGGGAATCAGAGGAGGGGAATCAGATATGGGGAGACAGAGGCCGGGAATCAGAGGCAGGGTAACAGAGGCGGGGAATCAGATATGGGGAATCAGAGGTGGGGAATTAGAGGTTGCGAATCAGAGGCGGGGAAACAGAGGCGGGGAATCAAATATAGGGAATCAGAGGTGGGGAATCAGAGGCAGGGAATCAGATATGGGGAATCAGAGGTGGGGCATCAGAGGTTGTGAATCACAGATGGGGAATCAGAGGCGGGGAATCAGAGGCAGGGAATCAGATGCGGGGAATCAGAGGCGGGGATTCAGAGCTGGGGAATCAGAAGCGGGGAATCAGAGTTGGGGAATCAGAGGCGGGGAATCAGATATGGGGAATCAGAGGCAGGGAATCAGAGGCGGGGAATCAGAGGCAGGGAATCAGACGCGGGGAATCTGAGGCGGGGAATCAGAGCTGGGGAATCAGAGGTGGGGAATCAGAGTTGGGGAATCAGAGGCATGGAATTGGATGTGCGGAATCAGAGATGGGGAATCAGAGGTGGGGAATCAGAGGCGGTGAATCAGAGATGGGGAATCAGAGGCGGGGAATCAGAGGCAGGAAATCAGACACGGGGATTCAGAGGCTGGGAATCAGACGGGGGGAATCAAAGGCGGGGAATCAGAGCTGGGTAATCTGAGGCAGGGAATCAGAGTTGGGGATTCAGAGGCGGGGAATCAGATATGGGGAAACAGAGGCGGGGAATCAGAGGCGGGCAAACAGAGGCGGGGAATTAGATATGGGGAATCAGAGGTAGGGAATCAGAGGTGGTGAATCAGTGATGGGGAATCACAGGCGGGGAATCAGAGGCAGGGAATAGAACGCGGGGAATCAGAGGCAGGGAATCAGAGCTGGGGAATCAGAGGCGGGGAATCATAGTTGGGAATCAGAGGCGGGAATCAGATATGGGGAAACAGAGGCGGGGAATCAGAGGCGGGGAAACAGAGGCGGGGAATCAGATATGGGGAATCGGATGCAGGGAATCAGAGGCGGGGAATCAGAGCTGGGGAATCAGAGGCGGGGAATCAGAGTTGGGGCATCAGAGGTGGGGAATTAGATATAGGGAAACAGAGGCGGGGAATCAGAGGCGGGAAAACAGAGGCGGGGAATCAGATATGGGGAAACAGAGGTGGGGAATCAGAGGCAGGGTATCAGATGTGCGGAATCAGAGATGGGGAATCAGAGGCAGGGAATCAGAATCAGAAGCGGGGAATCAGAGGCCGGGAATCAGAGGCCGGGAATCAGATGCTGGGAATAAGAGGCCAGGAATCAGAGGAGGGGAATCAGAGTCCGGGAATCAGAGATGAGGATTCAGAGGCGGGGAATCAGATATGGAGAATCAGAGATGGGGAATCAGAGGCGGGGAATCAGAGGCAGGGAATCGGACGCCGGGAATCAGAGGCGGGGAATCAGAGCTGGGGAATCAGAGGCGGGGAATCAGAGTTGGGGAATCAGAGGCGGGGAATCAGATATGCGGAAATAGAGGCGGGGAATCAGATATGGGGAATCAGAGGTGTGGAATCAGAGGTTGGGAATCAGAGGCAGGGAATCAGAGGCGGGGAAACAGAGGCGGGGAATCAGATATGGGGAATCAGAGGTGGCGAATCAAAGGCGGTGAAACAGAGATGGGGAATCAGGGCAGGGAATCAGAGGCAGGGAATCAGAGCTGGGGAAACAGGCGGGGAATCAGATATGGGAAATCAGAGGTGGGGAATCAGTGGCGGGGAATCAGTGGCAGGGAATCAGAGCTGGGGAATCAGAGGTGGGGAATCAGAGCTGGGGAAACAGAGGCGGGGAATCAGATATGGGGAATCAGAGGTGGGGAATCAGGGGCGGGGAATCAGTGGCAGGGAATCAGAGGCCGGGAATAAAAGGCGGGGAATCAGAGCTGGGGAATCAGAGGCGGGGAATCAGAGTTGGGGAATCAGAGGAGGGGAATCAGATATGGGGAAACAGAGGCCGGGAATCAGAGGCAGGGTAATAGAGGCGGGGAATCAGATATGGGGAATCAGAGGTGGGGAATTAGAGGTTGCGAATCAGAGGCGGGGAAACAGAGGCGGGGAATCAAATATAGGGAATCAGAGGTGGGGAATCAGAGGTTGTGAATCAGAGATGGGGAATCAAGGCGGGGAATCAGAGGCAGGGAATCAGACGCGGGGAATCAGAGGCGGGGATTCAGAGCTGGGGAATCAGAGGCGGTGAATCAGAGTTGGGGAATCAGAGGCAGGGAATCAGATATGGGGAATCAGAGGCGGGGAATCAGAGGCGGGGAAACAGAGGCGGGGAATCAGATATGGGGAATCAGAATTGGGGAATCAGGGGCAGGGAATCAGTGGCAGGGAATCAGAGGCGGGGAATCAGAGGCGGGGAATAAGAGGCAGGGAATCGGATGTGCGGAATCAGAGATGGGGAATCAGAGTTGGGGATTCAGATGTGGTGAATCAGAGAAGGGGAATCAGAGGCGGGGAACAGAGGCAGGGAATCAGACGCAGGGAATCAGAGGCGGGGAATCATAGCTGGCGGATTAGAGGAGGGGAATCAGAGTTGGGGAATCAGAGGCGGGGAATCAGATATGGGGAAACAGAGGCGGATATTCAGACGCGGGGAAACAGAGGCGGGGAATCAGATAGGGGGATTCAGAGGTGGGGATTCAGAGGTTGGGAATCAGAGGCAGGGAATCAGAGGCGGGGAATCAGAGGCAGGGAATCAGATGCGGGGAATCAGAGGCGCGGAAACAGAGCTGGGGAATCAGCGGCGGGGAATTAGATATGGGGAAACAGAGGCGGGGAATCAGAGGCGGGGAAACAGAGGCGGGGAATCAGATATGGGGAATCAGAGGTGGGGATTCAGAGGCAGGGAATCAGATGTGCAGAATCAGAGATGGGGAATCAGAGGCGGGGAATGAGATATGGGGTATCAGAGGCGGGGAATCAGAGGCGGGGATACAGAGGCGGGGAATCTGATATGGGGAATCAGAGGTGGCAAATCAAAGGCGGTGAATCAGAGATGGAGAATCAGACGCGGGGAATCAGAGGCAGGGAATAAAACACGGGGAATCAGAGGCGGGGAATCAGAGCTGGGGAATCAGGGGCGGGGAATCAGAGTTGGGGAAGCAGAGGCTGGGAATCAGAGGAGGGGAAACAGAGATGGGGAAACAGAGGCGGGAAATCAGAGGCAGGGAATCGGACTCCGGGAATCAGAGTCGGGGAATCAGAGCTGGGGAATCAGAGGCAGGGAATCAGAGTTGGGGAATCAGAGGCGGGGTATCAGATATGGGGAAATAGAGGCGGGGAATCAGATATGGGGAATCAGAGGTGTGGAATCAGAGGTTGGGAATCAGAGGCAGGGAATCAGAGTCGGGGAAACAGAGGCGGGGAATCAGATATGGGGAATCAGAGGTGGCGAATCAAAGGCGGTGAAACAGAGATGGGGAATCAGGGCAGGGAATCAGAGGCAGGGAATCAAACACGGGGAATCAGAGCTGGGGAATCAGAGGCGGCGAATCAGAGTTGGGAATCAGAGGTGGGGAATCCGAGGTTGGGAATCAGAGGCAGGGAATCAGAGGCAGGGAATCAGAGGCGGGGAATCAGAGGAAGGGAATCAGATGTGCGGAATCGGAGATGGGGAATCAGAGGCAGGGAATCAGAGGCGGGGAATCAGAGGCGGGGAATCAGAGGCCGGGAATCAGGTATGGGGAAACAGAGGCGGGGAATCCGAGGCGGGGAAACAGAGGCGGGGAATCAGATATGGGGAATCAGAGGTGGGGAATCAGAGGTTGGGAATCAGAGGCAGGGAATCAGAGGCTTGGAATCAGATGCAGGGAATCAGATGCGGGGAATCAGAGGCGGGGAATCAGAGCTGGGGAATCAGAGGTGGGGAATCAGATTTGGGGAATCAGAGGCGGGGACTTAGATATTGGGAAACAGAGGCGGGGAATCAGAGTCGGGGAAACCCAGGCGGGGAATCAGATATGGGGAATCAGAGGTGGGGAATCAGAGGCAAGGAATCAGATGTGCGGAATCAGAGATGGGGAATCAGAGGCAGGGAATCAGAATCAGAAGCAGGGAATCAGAGGCCGGGAATCAGAGGCCGGAATCAGATGCTGGGAATCAGAGGCCTGGAATCAGAGGCGGGGAATCAGAGGCAGGGAATCAGATGCGAGGAATCAGAGGCGGGGAATCAGAGCTGGGGAATCAGAGGTGGGGTATTAGAGTTGGGGAATCAGAGGCGGGGTATCAGATATGGGGAAACAGATGTGGGGAATCAGAGGCGGGGAAACAGAGGCAGGGAATCAGATATGGGGAATCAGAGGTGGGGAATCAGAGATGGGGAATCAGAGGCGGTGAATCAGAGATGGGGAATCAGAGGCGGGGAATCAAGAGGCAGGAAATCAGACACGGGGATTCAGAGGCTGGGAATCAGACGGGGGGAATCAAAGGCGGGGAATCAGAGCTGGGGAATCAGAGGCAGGGAATCAGAGGCGGGGAATCAGATATGGGGAATCAGAGGCTGGGATTCAGAGGCGGGGAATCAGAGGCAGGGAATCAGACACGGGGAATCAGAGGTGGGGAATCAGAGATGGGGAATCAGAGGCGGGGAATCAGAGGCAGGGAATCAGACGCGATGAATCTGAGGCGGGGAATCAGAACTAGGGAATCAGAGGTGGGGAATCAGAGTTGGGGAATCAGAGGCAGGGAATCGGATGTGCGGAATCAGAGATGGGGAATCAGATGTGGGGAATCAGAGGAATCAGAGATGGGGAATCAGAGGCGGGGAATCAGAGGCAGGAAATCAGACACGGGGATTCAGAGGCTGGGAATCAGACGGGGGGAATCAAAGGCGGGGAATCAGAGCTGGGGAATCAGAGGCAGGGAATCAGAGTTGGGGATTCAGAGACGGGGAATCAGATATGGGGAAACAGAGGCGGGGAATCAGAGGCGGGCAAACAGAGGCGGGGAATTAGATATGGGGAATCAGAGGTGGGGAATCAGAGGTGGTGAATCAGTGATGGGGAATCACAGGCGGGGAATCAGAGGCAGGGAATAGAACGCAGGGAATCAGACGCAGGGAATCAGAGCTGGGGAATCAGAGGCGGGGAATCATAGTTGGGAATCAGAGGCGGGGAATCAGATATGGGGAAACAGAGGCGGGGAATCAGAGGCGGGGAAACAGAGGCGGGGAATCAGATATGGGGAATCGGATGCGGGGAATCAGAGGCGGGGAATCAGAGCTGGGGAATCAGAGGCGGGGAATCAGAGTTGGGCCATCAGAGGTGGGGAATTAGATATAGGGAAACAGAGGCGGGGAATCAGAGGCGGGGAAACAGAGGCAGGGAATCAGATATGGGGAATCAGAGGTGGGGAATCAGAGGCAGGGAATCAGATGTGCGGAATCAGAGATGGGGAATCAGAGGCAGGGAATCAGAATCAGAAGCGGGGAATCAGAGGCAGGGAATCAGAGGCCGGGAATCAGATGCTGGGAATAAGAGGCCGGGAATCAGAGGTGGGGAATCAGAGTCTGGGAATCAGAGATGGGGATTCAGAGGCGGTGAATGAGATATGGAGAATCAGAGGCGGGGAATCAGAGGCCGGGAAACAGAGGTGGGGAATCAGATATGGGGAATCAGAGGTGGCGAATCAAAGGCGGTAAATCAGAGATGGGGAATCAGAGGCGGGGAATCAGAGGCAGGGAATCAGATGCGGGGAATCAGAGGCGGGGAATCAGAGCTGGCGAATCAGAGGCGGGGAATCAGAGGTGGGCAATCAGAGGCGGGGAATCAGATATGGGGAATCAGAGGCGGGGAATCAGAGGCGGGGAAACAGAGGCGGTGAATCAAATATAGGGAATCAGAGGTGGGGAATCAGAGGTTGTGAATCAGAGATGGGGAATCAAGGCGGGGAATCAGAGGCACGGAATCAGACACGGGGAATCAGAGGCGGGGAATCAGAGTTGGGGAATCAGAGGCAGGGAATCAGATATGGGGAATCAGAGGCGGGGAATCAGAGGCGGGGAAACTGAGGCGGGGAATCAGATATGGGGAATCAGAGGTGGGGAATCAGGGGCAGGGAATCAGTGGCAGGGAATCAGAGGCGGGGAATCAGAGGCGGGGAATCAGAGGCAGGGAATCAGACACGGGGAATCAGAGGCGGGGAATCAGAGATGGGGAATCAGAGGCGGGGAATCAGAGGCAGGGAATCGGACGCCGGGAATCAGAGTCGGGGAATCAGAGCTGGGGAATCAGAGGCGGGGAATCAGAGTTGGGGAATCAGAGGCGGGGATTCAGATATGGGGAAATAGAGGCGGGGAATCAGATATGGGGAATAAGAGGTGTGGAATCAGAGGTTGGGAATCAGAGGAAGGGAATCAGAGTCGGGGAAACAGAGGCGGGGAATCAGATATGTGGAATCAGAGGTGGCGAATCAAAGGCGGTGAAACAGAAATGGGGAATCAGGGCAGGGAATCAGAGGCAGGGAATCAAACACGGGGAATCAGAGCTGGGGAATCAGAGGCGGGGAATCAGAGTTGGGAATCAGAGGCGGGGAATCAGAGGCGGGGAAACAGAGGCGGGGAATCAGATATGGGGAATCAGAGGTGGGGAATCAGAGGTTGGGAATCAGAGGCAGGGAATCAGAGGCGGGGAATCAGAGGCGGGGAATCAGAGGAAGGGAATCAGATGTGCGGAATCGGAGATGGGGAATCAGAGGCAGGGAATCAGAGGCGGGGAATCAGAGGCGGGGAATCAGAGGCCGGGAATCAGATATGGGGAAACTGAGGCGGGGAATCCGAGGCGGGGAAACAGAGGCGGGGAATCAGATATGGGGAATCAGAGGTGGGGAATCAGAGGTTGGGAATCAGAGGCAGGGAATCAGAGGCTTGGAATCAGATGCAGGGAATCAGATGCGGGGCATCAGAGGCGGGAAATCAGAGCTGGGGAATCAGAGGTGGGGAATCAGATTTGGGGAATCAGAGGTGGGGACTTAGATATTGGGAAACAGAGGCGGGGAATCAGAGGCGGGGAAACAAAGGCGGGGAATCAGATATGGGGAATCAGAGGTGGGGAATCAGAGGCAGGGAATCAGATGTGCGGAATCAGAGATGGGGAATCAGAGGCAGGGAATCAGAATCAGAAGCAGGGAATCAGAGGCCGGGAATCAGAGGCCGGAATCAGATGATGGGAATCAGAGGCCTGGAATCAGAGGCGGGGAATCAGAGGCAGGGAATCAGATGCGGGGAATCAGAGGCGGGGAATCAGAGCTGGGGAATCAGAGGCGGGGTATTAGAGTTGGGGAATCAGAGGCGGGGAATCAGATATGGGGAAACAGAGGTAGGGAATCAGAGGCGGGGAAACAGAGGCAGGGAATCAGATATGGGGAATCAGAGGCGGGGAATCAGAGGTGGGGAAACATAGGCAGGGAATCGGATGTGCGGAATCAGAGATGGGGAATCAGAGGCCGGGAATCAGAGGTGGTGAATCACAGATGGGGAATCAGAGGCGGGGAATCAGAGGCAGGGTATCAGACGCGGGGAATCAGAGGTGGGCAATCAGAGGCGGGGAATCAGATATGGGGAATCAGAGGCGGGGAATCAGAGGCGGGGAAACAGAGGCGGGGAATCAGATATGGGGAATCAGAGGTGGGGCATCAGAGGTTGTGAATCACAGATGGGGAATCAGAGGTGGGGAATCAGAGGCAGGGAATCAGACGCGTGGAATCAGAGGCGGGGATTCAGGGCTGGGGAATCAGAAGCGGGGAATCAGAGTTGGGGAATCAGAGGCGGGGAATCAGATATGGGGAATCAGAGGCAGGGAATCAGATGCGGGGAATGTGAGGCGGGGAATCAGAGCTGGGGAATCAGAGGTGGGGAATCAGAGTTGGGGAATCAGAGGCAGGGAATTGGATGTGCGGAATCAGAGATGGGGAATCAGAGGTGGGGAATCAGAGGCGGTGAATCAGAGATGGGGAATCAGAGGCGGGGAATCAGAGGCAGGAAATCAGACACGGGGATGTGAGGCGGGGAATCAGAGCTGGGGAATCAGAGGTGGGGAATCAGAGTTGGGGAATCAGAGGCAGGGAATTGGATGTGCGGAATCAGAGATGGGGAATCAGAGGTGGGGAATCAGAGGCGGTGAATCAGAGATGGGGATTCAGAGGCGGGGAATCAGATATGGGGAAACAGAGGCGGGGAATCAGAGGCGGGCAAACAGAGGCGGGGAATTAGATATGGGGAATCAGAGGTAGGGAATCAGAGGTGGTGAATCAGTGATGGGGAATCACAGGCGGGGAATCAGAGGCAGGGAATAGAACGCGGGGAATCAGAGGCAGGGAATCAGAGCTGGGGAATCAGAGGCGGGGAATCATAGTTGGAAATCAGAGGCGGGAATCAGATATGGGGAAACAGAGGCTGGGAATCAGAGGCGGGGAAACAGAGGCGGGGAATCAGATATGGGGAATTGGATGCAGGGAATCAGAGGCGGGGAATCAGAGCTGGGGAATCAGAGGCGGGGAATCAGAGTTGGGGCATCAGAGGTGGGGAATTAGATATAGGGAAACAGAGGCGGGGAATCAGAGGCGGGGAAACAGAGGCAGGGAATCAGATATGGGGAATCAGAGGTGGGGAATCAGAGGCAGGGAATCAGATGTGCGGAATCAGAGATGGGGAATCAGAGGCAGGGAATCAGAAGCGGGGAATCAGAGGCCGGGAATCAGAGGCCGGGAATCAGATGCTCGGAATAAGAGGCCGGGAATCAGAGGAGGGGATTCAGAGGCGGGGAATGAGATATGGAGAATCAGAGGCGGGGAATCAGAGGCGGGGAAACAGAGGTGGGGAATCAGATATGGGGAATCAGAGGTGGCGAATCAAAGGCGGTGAATCAGAGATGGGGAATCAGAGGCGGGGAATCAGAGGCAGGGAATCAGATGCGGGGAATCAGAGGCGGGGAATCAGAGCTGGCGAATCAGAGGCTGGGAATCAGAGGTGGGCAATCAGAGGCGGGGAATCAGATATGGGGAATCAGAGGCGGGGAATCAGAGGCGGGGAAACAGAGGCGGGGAATCAAATATAGGGAATCAGAGGTGGGGAATCAGAGGTTGTGAATCAGAGATGGGGAATCAAGGCGGGGAATCAGAGGCAGGGAATCAGACGCGGGGAATCAGAGGCGGGGATTCAGAGCTGGGGAATCAGAGGCGGGGAATCAGAGTTGGGGAATCAGAGTCAGGGAATCAGATATGGGGAATCAGAGGCGGGGAATCAGAGGCCGGGAATCAGATATGGGGAAACAGAGGCGGGGAATCCGAAGCGGGGAAACAGAGGCGGGGAATCAGATATGGGGAATCAGAGGTGGGGAATCAGAGGTTGGGAATCAGAGGCAGGGAATCAGAGGCTTGGAATCAGATGCAGGGTATCAGATGCGGGGAATCAGAGGCGGGGAATCAGAGCTGGGGAATCAGAGGTGGGGAATCAAATTTGGGGAATCAGAGGTGGGGACTTAGATATTGGGAAACAGAGGCGGGGAATCAGAGGCGGGGAAACAGAGGCGGGGAATCAGATATGGGGAATCAGAAGTGGGGAATCAGAGGCAGGGAATCAGATGTGCGGAATCAGAGATGGGGAATCAGAGGCAGGGAATCAGAGGCCTGGAATCAGAGGCGGGGAATCAGAGGCAGGGAATCAGATGCGGGGAATCAGAGGCGGGGAATCAGAGCTGGGGAATCAGAGGCGGGTTATTAGAGTTGGGGAATCAGAGGCGGGGAATCAGATATGGGGAAACAGAGGTGGGGAATCAGAGGCGGGGAAACAGAGGCAGGGAATCAGATATGGGGAATCAGAGGTGGGGCATCAGAGGTTGTGAATCACAGATGGGGAATCAGAGGCGGGGAATCAGAGGCAGGGAATCAGACGTGGGGAATCAGAGGCGGGGATTCAGAGCTGGGGAATCAGAAGCGGGGAATCAGAGTTGGGGAATCAGAGGCGGGGAATCAGATATGGGGAATCAGAGGCAGGGAATCGGAGGCGGGGAATCAGAGGCAGGGAATCAGACGCGTGGAATCTGAGGCGGGGAATCAGAGCTGGGGAATCAGAGGTGGGGAATCAGAGTTGGGGAAACAGAGGCAGGGAATTGGATGTGCGGAATCAGAGAGGGGGAATCAGAGGTGGGGAATCAGAGGCGGTGAATCAGAGATGGGGAATCAGAGGCGGGGAATCAGAGGCAGGAAATCAGACACGGGGATTCAGAGGCTGGGAATCAGACGGGGGGAATCAAAGGCGGGGAATCAGAGCTGGGGAATCTGAGGCAGGGAATCAGAGTTGGGGATTCAGAGGCGGGGAATCAGATATGGGGAAACAGAGGCGGGGAATCAGAGGCGGGCAAACAGAGGCGGGGAATTAGATATGGGGAATCAGAGGTAGGGAATCAGAGGTGGTGAATCATTGATGGGGAATCACAGGCGGGGAATCAGAGGCAGGGAATAGAACGCGGGGAATCAGAGGCAGGGAATCAGAGCTGGGGAATCAGAGGAGGGGATTCATAGTTGGGAATCAGAGGCGGGAATCAGATATGGGGAAACAGAGGCGGGGAATCAGAGGCGGTGAAACAGAGGCGGGGTATCAGATATGGGGAATCGGATGCAGGGAATCAGAGGCGGGGAATCAGAGCTGGGGAATCAGAGGCGGGGAATCAGAGTTGGGGCATCAGAGGTGGGGAATTAGATATAGGGAAACAGAGGCGGGGAATCAGAGGCGGGGAAACAGAGGCGGGGAATCAGATATGGGGAATCAGAGGTGGGGAATCAGAGGCAGGGAATCAGATGTGCGGAATCAGAGATGGGGAATAAGAGGCAGGGAATCAGAATCAGAAGCGTGGAATCAGAGGCCGGGAATCAGAGGCCGGGAATCGGATGCTGGGAATAAGAGGCCGGGAATCAGAGGTGGGGAATCAGATATGGGGAATCAGAGGTGGCGAATCAAAGGCGGTGAATCAGAGATGGGGAATCAGAGGCGGGGAATCAGAGGCAGGGAATCAGATGCGGGGAATCAGAGGCGGGGAATCAGAGCTGGCGAATCAGAGGCTGGGAATCAGAGGTGGGCAAACAGAGGCGGGGAATCAGATATGGGGAATCAGAGGCGGGGAATCAGAGGCGGGGAAACAGAGGCGGGGAATCAAATATAGGGAATCAGAGGTGGGGAATCAGAGGTTGTGAATCAGAGATGGGGAATCAAGGCGGGGAATCAGAGGCAGGGAATCAGACGCGGGGAATCAGAGGCGGGGATTCAGAGCTGGGGAATCAGAGGCGGGGAATCAGAGTTGGGGAATCAGAGGCAGGGAATCAGATATGGGGAATCAGAGGCGGGGATTCAGAGGCGGGGAAACAGAGGCGGGGAATCAGATGTGGGGAATCAGAGGTGGGGAATCAGGGGCAGGGAATCAGTGGCAGGGAATCAGAGGCGGGGAATCAGAGGCGGGGAATCAAAGGCAGGGAATCAGACACGGGGAATCAGAGGCGGGGAATCAGAGATGGGGAATAAGAGGCGGGGAATCAGAGGCAGGGAATCGGATGCCGGGAATCAGAGTCGGGGAATCAGAGCTGGGGAATCAGAGGCGGGGAATCAGAGTTGGGGAATCAGAGGCGGGGATTCAGATATGGGGAAATAGAGGCGGTGAATCAGATATGGGGAATCAGAGGTGTGGAATCAGAGGTTGGGAATCAGAGGCAGGGAATCAGAGTCGGGGAAACAGAGGCGGGGAATCAGATATGGGGAATCAGAGGTGGCGAATCAAAGGCGGTGAAACAGAGATGGGGAATCAGGGCAGGGAATCAGAGGCAGGGAATCAAACACGGGGAATCAGAGCTGGGGAATCAGAGGCGGGGAATCAGAGTTGGGAATCAGAGGCGGGGAATCAGAGGCGGGGAAACAGAGGCGGGGAATCAGATATGGGGAATCAGAGGTGGGGAATCCGAGGTTGGGAATCAGAGGCAGGGAATCAGAGGCGGAAAATCAGAGGCGGGGAATCAGAGGAAGGGAATCAGATGTGCGGAATCGGAGATGGGGAATCAGAGGCAGGGAATCAGAGGCGGGGAATCAGAGGCGGGGAATCAGAGGCCGGGAATCAGATATGGGGAAACAGAGGCGGGGAATCCGAGGCGGGGAAACAGTGGCGGGGAATCAGATATGGGGAATCAGAGGTGGGAAATCAGAGGTTGGGAATCAGAGGCAGGGAATCAGAGGCTTGGAATCAGATGCAGGGAATCAGATGCGGGGAATCAGAGGTGGGTAATCAGAGCTGGGGAATCAGAGGTGGGGAATCAGATTTGGGGAATCAGAGGCGGGGACTTAGATATTGGGAAACAGAGGCGGGGAATCAGAGGCGGGGAAACCCAGGCGGGGAATCAGATATGGGGAATCAGAGGTGGGGAATCAGAGGCAAGGAATCAGATGTGCGGAATCAGAGATGGGGAATCAGAGGCAGGGAATCAGAATCAGAAGCAGGGAATCAGAGGCCAGGAATCAGAGGCCGGAATCAGATGCTGGGAATCAGAGGCCTGGAATCAGAGGCGGGGAATCAGAGGCAGGGAATCAGATGCGGGGAATCAGAGGCGGGGAATCAGAGCTGGGGAATCAGAGGCGTGGTATTAGAGTTGGGGAATCAGAGGCGGGGAATCAGATATGGGGAAACAGAGGTGGGGAATCAGAGGCGGGGAAACAGAGGCAGGGAATCAGATATGGGGAATCAGAGGCGGGGAATCAGAGGTGGGGAATCATAGGCAGGGAATCGGATGTGCGGAATCAGAGATGGGGAATCAGAGGCTGGGTATCAGAGGTGGTGAATCAGAGATGGGGAATCAGAGGCGGGGAATCAGAGGCAGGGAATCAGATGCTGGGAATCAGAGGTGGGCAATCAGAGGCGGGGAATCAGATATGGGGAATCAGAGGCGGGGAATCAGAGGCGGGGAAACAGAGGCGGGGAATCAGATATGGGGAATCAGAGGTGGGGCATCAGAGGTTGTGAATCACAGATGGGGAATCAGAGGCGGGGAATCAGAGGCAGGGAATCAGAGGCAGGGAATCGGACGCCGGGAATCAGAGGCGGGGAATCAGAGCTGGGGAATCAGAGGCGGGGAATCAGAGTTGGGGAATCAGAGGCGGGGAATCAGATATGGGGAAATAGAGGCGGGGAATCAGATATGGGGAATCAGAGGTGTGGAATCAGAGGTTGGGAATCAGAGGCAGGGAATCAGAGGCGGGGAAACAGAGGCGGGGAATCAGATATGGGGAATCAGAGGTGGCGAATCAAAGGCGGTGAAACAGAGATGGGGAATCAGGGCAGGGAATCAGAGGCAGGGAATCAGAGCTGGGGAAACAGAGGCGGGGAATCAGATATGGGAAATCAGAGGTGGGGAATCAGGGGCGGGGAATCAGTGGCAGGGAATCAGAGCTGGGGAATCAGAGGTGGGGAATCAGAGCTGGGGAAACAGAGGTGGGGAATCAGATATGGGGAATCAGAGGTGGGGAATCAGGGGCGGGGAATCAGTGGCAGGGAATCAGAGGCCGGGAATAAAAGGCGGGGAATCAGAGCTGGGGAATCAGAGGCGGGGAATCAGAGTTGGGGAATCAGAGGAGGGGAATCAGATATGGGGAAACAGAGGCCGGGAATCAGAGGCAGGGTAACAGAGGTGGGGAATCAGATATGGGGAATCAGAAGTGGGGAATTAGAGGTTGCGAATCAGAGGCGGGGATACAGAGGCGGGGAATCAAATATAGGGAATCAGAGGTGGGGAATCAGAGGTGGTGAATCAGAGATGGGGAATCAAGGCGGGGAATCAGAGGCAGGGAATCAGACGCGGGGAATCAGAGGCGGGGATTCAGAGCTGGGGAATCAGAGGCGGTGAATCAGAGTTGGGGAATCAGAGGCAGGGAATCAGATATGGGGAATCAGAGGCGGGGAATCAGAGGCGGGGAAACAGAGGCGGGGAATCAGATATGGGGAATCAGAATTGGGGAATCAGGGGCAGGGAATCAGAATCAGAAGCGGGGAATCAGAGGCCGGGAATCAGAGGCCGGGAATCAGATGCTGGGAATAAGAGGCCAGGAATCAGAGGAGGGGAATCAGAGTCCGGGAATCAGAGATGGGGATTCAGAGGCGGGGAATCAGATATGGAGAATCAGAGATGGGGAATCAGAGGCGGGGAATCAGAGGCAGGGTATCAGACGCGGGGAATCAGAGGTGGGCAATCAGAGGCGGGGAATCAGATATGGGGAATCAGAGGCGGGGAATCAGATGCGGGGAAACAGAGGCGGGGAATCAGATATGGGGAATCAGAGGTGGGGCATCAGAGGTTGTGAATCACAGATGGGGAATCAGAGGCGGGGAATCAGAGGCAGGGAATCAGATGCGGGGAATCAGAGGCAGGGAATTGGATGTGCGGAATCAGAGATGGGGAATCAGAGGTGGGGAATCAGAGGCGGTGAATCAGAGATGGGGAATCAGAGGCGGGGAATCAGAGGCAGGAAATCAGACACGGGGATTCAGAGGCTGGGAATCAGACGGGGGGAATCAAAGGCGGGGAATCAGAGCTGGGTAATCTGAGGCAGGGAATCAGAGTTGGGGATTCAGAGGCGGGGAATCAGATATGGGGAAACAGAGGCGGGGAATCAGAGGCGGGCAAACAGAGGCGGGGAATTAGATATGGGGAATCAGAGGTAGGGAATCAGAGGTGGTGAATCAGTGATGGGGAATCACAGGCGGGGAATCAGAGGCAGGGAATAGAACGCGGGGAATCAGAGGCAGGGAATCAGAGCTGGGGAATCAGAGGCGGGGAATCATAGTTGGGAATCAGAGGCGGGAATCAGATATGGGGAAACAGAGGCGGGGAATCAGAGGCGGGGAAACAGAGGCGGGGAATCAGATATGGGGAATCGGATGCAGGGAATCAGAGGCGGGGAATCAGAGCTGGGGAATCAGAGGCGGGGAATCAGAGTTGGGGCATCAGAGGTGGGGAATTAGATATAGGGAAACAGAGGCGGGGAATCAGAGGCGGGGAAACAGAGGCGGGGAATCAGATATGGGGAAACAGAGGTGGGGAATCAGAGGCAGGGAATCAGATGTGCGGAATCAGAGATGGGGAATCAGAGGCAGGGAATCAGAATCAGAAGCGGGGAATCAGAGGCCGGGAATCAGAGGCCGGGAATCAGATGCTGGGAATAAGAGGCCAGGAATCAGAGGAGGGGAATCAGAGTCCGGGAATCAGAGATGGGGATTCAGAGGCGGGGAATCAGATATGGAGAATCAGAGATGGGGAATCAGAGGCGGGGAATCAGAGGCAGGGAATCGGACGCCGGGAATCAGAGGCGGGGAATCAGAGCTGGGGAATCAGAGGCGGGGAATCAGAGTTGGGGAATCAGAGGCGGGGAATCAGATATGGGGAAATAGAGGCGGGGAATCAGATATGGGGAATCAGAGGCAAGGAATCAGAGGCGGGGAAACAGAGGCGGGGAATCAGATATGGGGAATCAGAGGTGGCGAATCAAAGGCGGTGAAACAGAGATGGGGAATCAGGGCAGGGAATCAGAGGCAGAGAATCAGAGCTGGGGAAACAGAGGCGGGGAATCAGATATGGGAAATCAGAGGTGGGGAATCAGGGGCGGGGAATCAGTGGCAGGGAATCAGAGCTGGGGAATCAGAGGTGGGGAATCAGAGCTGGGGAAACAGAGGCGGGGAATCAGATATGGGGAATCAGAGGTGGGGAATCAGGGGCGGGGAATCAGTGGCAGGGAATCAGAGGCCGGGAATAAAAGGCGGGGAATCAGAGCTGGGGAATCAGAGGCGGGGTATCAGAGTTGGGGAATCAGAGGAGGGGAATCAGATATGGGGAAACAGAGGCCGGGAATCAGAGGCAGGGTAACAGAGGCGGGGAATCAGATATGGGGAATCAGAGGTGGGGAATTAGAGGTTGCGAATCAGAGGCGGGGAAACAGAGGCGGGGAATCAAATATAGGGAATCAGAGGTGGGGAATCAGAGGTTGTGAATCAGAGAAGGGGAATCAAGGCGGGGAATCAGAGGCAGGGAATCAGACGCGGGGAATCAGAGGCGGGGATTCAGAGCTGGGGAATCAGAGGCGGTGAATCAGAGTTGGGGAATCAGAGGCAGGGAATCAGATATGGGGAATCAGAGGCGGGGAATCAGAGGCGGCGAAACAGAGGCGGGGAATCAGATATGGGGAATCAGAATTGGGGAATCAGGGGCAGGGAATCAGTGGCAGGGAATCAGAGGCGGGGAATCAGAGGCGGGGAATCAGAGGCAGGGAATCAGACACGGGGAATCGGAGGCGGGGAATCAGAGATGGGGAATCAGAGGCGGGAAATCAGAGGCAGGGAATCGGACTCCGGGAATCAGAGTCGGGGAATCAGAGCTGGGGAATCAGAGGCAGGGAATCAGAGTTGGGGAATCAGAGGCGGGGAATCAGATATGGGGAAATAGAGGCGGGGAATCAGATATGGGGAATCAGAGGTGTGGAATCAGAGGTTGGGAATCAGAGGCAGGGAATCAGAGTCGGGGAAACAGAGGCGGGGAATCAGATATGGGGAATCAGAGGTGGCGAATCAAAGGCGGTGAAACAGAGATGGGGAATCAGGGCAGGGAATCAGAGGCAGGGAATCAAACACGGGGAATCAGAGCTGGGGAATCAGAGGCGGCGAATCAGAGTTGGGAATCAGAGGTGGGGAATCCGAGGTTGGGAATCAGAGGCAGGGAATCAGAGGCAGGGAATCAGAGGCGGGGAATCAGAGGAAGGGAATCAGATGTGCGGAATCGGAGATGGGGAATCAGAGGCAGGGAATCAGAGGCGGGGAATCAGAGGCGGGGAATCAGAGGCCGGGAATCAGGTATGGGGAAACAGAGGCGGGGAATCCGAGGCGGGGAAACAGAGGCGGGGAATCAGATATGGGGAATCAGAGGTGGGGAATCAGAGGTTGGGAATCAGAGGCAGGGATTCAGAGGCTTGGAATCAGATGCAGGGAATCAGATGCGGGGAATCAGAGGCGGGGAATCAGAGCTGGGGAATCAGAGGTGGGGAATCAGATTTGGGGAATCAGAGGCGGGGACTTAGATATTGGGAAACAGAGGCGGGGAATCAGAGTCGGGGAAACCCAGGCGGGGAATCAGATATGGGGAATCAGAGGTGGGGAATCAGAGGCAAGGAATCAGATGTGCGGAATCAGAGATGGGGAATCAGAGGCAGGGAATCAGAATCAGAAGCAGGGAATCAGAGGCCGGGAATCAGAGGCCGGAATCAGATGCTGGGAATCAGAGGCCTGGAATCAGAGGCGGGGAATCAGAGGCAGGGAATCAGATGCGGGGAATCAGAGGCGGGGAATCAGAGCTGGGGAATCAGAGGTGGGGTATTAGAGTTGGGGAATCAGAGGCGGGGTATCAGATATGGGGAAACAGAGGTGGGGAATCAGAGGCGGGGAAACAGAGGCAGGGAATCAGATATGGGGAATCAGAGGTGGGGAATCAGAGATGGGGAATCAGAGGCGGTGAATCAGAGATGGGGAATCAGAGGCGGGGAATCAGAGGCAGGAAATCAGACACGGGGATTCAGAGGCTGGGAATCAGACGGGGGGAATCAAAGGCGGGGAATCAGAGCTGGGGAATCAGAGGCAGGGAATCAGAGGCGGGGAATCAGATATGGGGAATCAGAGGCTGGGATTCAGAGGCGGGGAATCAGAGGCAGGGAATCAGACACGGGGAATCAGAGGTGGGGAATCAGAGATGGGGAATCAGAGGCAGGGAATCGGATGTGCGGAATCAGAGATGGGGAATCAGATGTGGGGAATCAGAGGAATCAGAGATGGGGAATCAGAGGCGGGGAATCAGAGGCAGGAAATCAGACACGGGGATTCAGAGGCTGGGAATCAGACGGGGGGAATCAAAGGCGGGGAATCAGAGCTGGGGAATCAGAGGCAGGGAATCAGAGTTGGGGATTCAGAGACGGGGAATCAGATATGGGGAAACAGAGGCGGGGAATCAGAGGCGGGCAAACAGAGGCGGGGAATTAGATATGGGGAATCAGAGGTGGGGAATCAGAGGTGGTGAATCAGTGATGGGGAATCACAGGCGGGGAATCAGAGGCAGGGAATAGAACGCAGGGAATCAGACGCAGGGAATCAGAGCTGGGGAATCAGAGGCGGGGAATCATAGTTGGGAATCAGAGGCGTGGAATCAGATATGGGGAAACAGAGGCGGGGAATCAGAGGCGGGGAAACAGAGGCGGGGAATCAGATATGGGGAATCGGATGCGGGGAATCAGAGGCGGGGAATCAGAGCTGGGGAATCAGAGGAGGGGAATCAGAGTTGGGGCATCAGAGGTGGGGAATTAGATATAGGGAAACAGAGGCGGGGAATCAGAGGCGGGGAAACAGAGGCGGGGAATCAGATATGGGGAATCAGAGGTGGGGAATCAGAGGCAGGGAATCAGATGTGCGGAATCAGAGATGGGGAATCAGAGGCAGGGAATCAGAATCAGAAGCGGGGAATCAGAGGCAGGGAATCAGAGGCCGGGAATCAGATGCTGGGAATAAGAGGCCGGGAATCCAAGGTGGGGAATCAGAGTCTGGGAATCAGAGATGGGGATTCAGAGGCGGTGAATGAGATATGGAGAATCAGAGGCGGGGAATCAGAGGCCGGGAAACAGAGGTGGGGAATCAGATATGGGGAATCAGAGGTGGCGAATCAAAGGCGGTGAATCAGAGATGGGGAATCAGAGGCGGGGAATCAGAGGCAGGGAATCAGATGCGGGGAATCAGAAGCGGGGAATCAGAGCTGGCGAATCAGAGGCGGGGAATCAGAGGTGGGCAATCAGAGGCGGGGAATCAGATATGGGGAATCAGAGGCGGGGAATCAGAGGCGGGGAAACAGAGGCGGTGAATCAAATATAGGGAATCAGAGGTGGGGAATCACAGGTTGTGAATCAGAGATGGGGAATCAAGGCGGGGAATCAGAGGCAGGGAATCAGACAAGGGGAATCAGAGGCGGGGATTCAGAGCTGGGGAATCAGAGGCGGGGAATCAGAGTTGGGGAATCAGAGGCAGGGAATCAGATATGGGGAATCAGAGGCGGGGAATCAGAGGCGGGGAAACTGAGGCGGGGAATCAGATATGGGGAATCAGAGGTGGGGAATCAGGGGCAGGGAATCAGTGGCAGGGAATCAGAGGCGGGGAATCAGAGGCGGGGAATCAGAGGCAGGGAATCAGACACGGGGAATCAGAGGCGGGGAATCAGAGATGGGGAATCAGAGGCGGGGAATCAGAGGCAGGGAATCGGACGCCGGGAATCAGAGTCGGGGAATCAGAGGAAGGGAATCAGAGTCGGGGAAACAGAGGCGGGGAATCAGATATGTGGAATCAGAGGTGGCGAATCAAAGGCGGTGAAACAGAGATGGGGAATCAGGGCAGGGAATCAGAGGCAGGGAATCAAACACGGGGAATCAGAGCTGGGGAATCAGAGGCGGGGAATCAGAGTTGGGAATCAGAGGCGGGGAATCAGAGGCGGGGAAACAGAGGCGGGGAATCAGATATGGGGAATCAGAGGTGGGGAATCAGAGGTTGGGAATCAGAGGCAGGGAATCAGAGGCGGGGAATCAGAGGCGGGGAATCAGAGGAAGGGAATCAGATGTGCGGAATCGGAGATGGGGAATCAGAGGCAGGGAATCAGAGGCGGGGAATCAGAGGCGGGGAATCAGAGGCCGGGAATCAGATATGGGGAAACTGAGGCGGGGAATCCGAGGCGGGGAAACAGAGGCGGGGAATCAGATATGGGGAATCAGAGGTGGGGAATCAGAGGTTGGGAATCAGAGGCAGGGAATCAGAGGCTTGGAATCAGATGCAGGGAATCAGATGCGGGGCATCAGAGGCGGGGAATCAGAGCTGGGGAATCAGAGGTGGGGAATCAGATTTGGGGAATCAGAGGTGGGGACTTAGATATTGGGAAACAGAGGCGGGGAATCAGAGGCGGGGAAACAAAGGCGGGGAATCAGATATGGGGAATCAGAGGTGGGGAATCAGAGGCAGGGAATCAGATGTGCGGAATCAGAGATGGGGAATCAGAGGCAGGGAATCAGAATCAGAAGCAGGGAATCAGAGGCCGGGAATCAGAGGCCGGAATCAGATGATGGGAATCAGAGGCCTGGAATCAGAGGCGGGGAATCAGAGGCAGGGAATCAGATGCGGGGAATCAGAGGCGGGGAATCAGAGCTGGGGAATCAGAGGCGGGGTATTAGAGTTGGGGAATCAGAGGCGGGGAATCAGATATGGGGAAACAGAGGTAGGGAATCAGAGGCGGGGAAACAGAGGCAGGGAATCAGATATGGGGAATCAGATGCGGGGAATCAGAGGTGGGGAAACATAGGCAGGGAATCGGATGAGCGGAATCAGAGATGGGGAATCAGAGGCCGGGAATCAGAGGTGGTGAATCAGAGATGGGGAATCAGAGGCGGGGAATCAGAGGCAGGGTATCAGACGCGGGGAATCAGAGGTGGGCAATCAGAGGCGGGGAATCAGATATGGGGAATCAGAGGCGGGGAATCAGAGGCGGGGAAAGAGAGGCGGGGAATCAGATATGGGGAATCAGAGGTGGGGCATCAGAGGTTGTGAATCACAGATGGGGAATCAGAGGCGGGGAATCAGAGGCAGGGAATCAGACGCGGGGAATCAGAGGCGGGGATTCAGGGCTGGGGAATCAGAAGCGGGGAATCAGAGTTGGGGAATCAGAGGCAGGGAATCAGATATGGGGAATCAGAGGCAGGGAATCAGACGCGGGGAATGTGAGGCGGGGAATCAGAGCTGGGGAATCAGAGGTGGGGAATCAGAGTTGGGGAATCAGAGGCAGGGAATTGGATGTGCGGAATCAGAGATGGGGAATCAGAGGTGGGGAATCAGAGGCGGTGAATCAGAGATGGGGAATCAGAGGCGGGGAATCAGAGGCAGGAAATCAGACACGGGGATGTGAGGCGGGGAATCAGAGCTGGGGAATCAGAGGTGGGGAATCAGAGTTGGGGAATCAGAGGCAGGGAATTGGATGTGCGGAATCAGAGATGGGGAATCAGGGGTGGGGAATCAGAGGCGGTGAATCAGAGATGGGGATTCAGAGGCGGGGAATCAGATATGGGGAAACAGAGGCGGGGAATCAGAGGCGGGCAAACAGAGGCGGGGAATTAGATATGGGGAATCAGAGGTAGGGAATCAGAGGTGGTGAATCAGTGATGGGGAATCACAGGCGGGGAATCAGAGGCAGGGAATAGAACGCGGGGAATCAGAGGCAGGGAATCAGAGCTGGGGAATCAGAGGCGGGGAATCATAGTTGGGAATCAGAGGCGGGAATCAGATATGGGGAAACAGAGGCTGGGAATCAGAGGCGGGGAAACAGAGGCGGGGAATCAGATATGGGGAATTGGATGCAGGGAATCAGAGGCGGGGAATCAGAGCTGGGGAATCAGAGGCGGGGAATCAGAGTTGGGGCATCAGAGGTGGGGAATTAGATATAGGGAAACAGAGGCGGGGAATCAGAGGCGGGGAAACAGAGGCGGGGAATCAGATATGGGGAATCAGAGGTGGGGAATCAGAGGCAGGGAATCAGATGTGCGGAATCAGAGATGGGGAATCAGAGGCAGGGAATCAGAAGCGGGGAATCAGAGGCCGGGAATCAGAGGCCGGGAATCAGATGCTCGGAATAAGAGGCCGGGAATCAGAGGAGGGGATTCAGAGGCGTGGAATGAGATATGGAGAATCAGAGGCGGGGAATCAGAGGCGGGGAAGCAGAGGTGGGGAATCAGATATGGGGAATCAGAGGTGGCGAATCAAAGGCGGTGAATCAGAGATGGGGAATCAGAGGCGGGGAATCAGAGGCAGGGAATCAGATGCGGGGAATCAGAGGCGGGGAATCAGAGCTGGCGAATCAGAGGCTGGGAATCAGAGGTGGGCAATCAGAGGCGGGGAATCAGATATGGGGAATCAGAGGCGGGGAATCAGAGGCGGGGAAACAGAGGTGGGGAATCAAATATAGGGAATCAGAGGTGGGGAATCAGAGGTTGTGAATCAGAGATGGGGAATCAAGGCGGGGAATCAGAGGCAGGGAATCAGACGCGGGGAATCAGAGGCGGGGATTCAGAGCTGGGGAATCAGAGGCGGGGAATCAGAGTTGGGGAATCAGAGGCAGGGAATCAGATATGGGGAATCAGAGGCGGGGAATCAGAGGCCGGGAATCAGATATGGGGAAACAGAGGCGGGGAATCCGAAGCGGGGAAACAGAGGCGGGGAATCAGATATGGGGAATCAGAGGTGGGGAATCAGAGGTTGGGAATCAGAGGCAGGGAATCAGAGGCTTGGAATCAGATGCAGGGTATCAGATGCGGGGAATCAGAGGCGGGGAATCAGAGCTGGGGAATCAGAGGTGGGGAATCAAATTTGGGGAATCAGAGGTGGGGACTTAGATATTGGGAAACAGAGGCGGGGAATCAGAGGCGGGGAAACAGAGGCGGGGAATCAGATATGGTGAATCAGAGGTGGGGAATCAGAGGCAGGGAATCAGATGTGCGGAATCAGAGATGGGGAATCAGAGGCAGGGAATCAGAATCAGAAGAAGGGAATCAGAGGCCGGGAATCAGAGGCCGGAATCAGATGCTGGGAATCAGAGGCCTGGAATCAGAGGCGGGGAATCAGAGGCAGGGAATCAGATGCGGGGAATCAGAGGCGGGGAATCAGAGCTGGGGAATCAGAGGTGGGGAATCAGAGGCGGGGAAACAGAGGCAGGGAATCAGATATGGGGAATCAGAGGTGGGGCATCAGAGGTTGTGAATCACAGATGGGGAATCAGAGGCGCGGAATCAGAGGCAGGGAATCAGACGCGGGGAATCAGAGGCGGGGATTCAGAGCTGGGGAATCAGAAGCGGGGAATCAGAGTTGGGGAATCAGAGGCGGGGAATCAGATATGGGGAATCAGAGGCAGGGAATCGGAGGCGGGGAATCAGAGGCAGGGAATCAGACGCGTGGAATCTGAGGCGGGGAATCAGAGCTGGGGAATCAGAGGTGGGGAATCAGAGTTGGGGAAACAGAGGCAGGGAATTGGATGTGCGGAATCAGAGAGGGGGAATCAGAGGTGGGGAATCAGAGGCGGTGAATCAGAGATGGGGAATCAGAGGCGGGGAATCAGAGGCAGGAAATCAGACACGGGGATTCAGAGGCTGGGAATCAGACGGGGGGAATCAAAGGCGGGGAATCAGAGCTGGGGAATCTGAGGCAGGGAATCAGAGTTGGGGATTCAGAGGCGGGGAATCAGATATGGGGAAACAGAGGCGGGGAATCAGAGGCGGGCAAACAGAGGCGGGGAATTAGATATGGGGAATCAGAAGTAGGGAATCAGAGGTGGTGAATCATTGATGGGGAATCGGATGCAGGGAATCAGAGGCGGGGAATCAGAACTGGGGAATCAGAGGCGGGGAATCAGAGTTGGGGCATCAGAGGTGGGGAATTAGATATAGGGAAACAGAGGCGGGGAATCAGAGGCGGGGAAACAGAGGCGGGGAATCAGATATGGGGAATCAGAGGTGGGGAATCAGAGGCAGGGAATCAGATGTGCGGAATCAGAGATGGGGAATAAGAGGCAGGGAATCAGAATCAGAAGCGGGGAATCAGAGGCCGGGAATCAGAGGCCGGGAATCGGATGCTGGGAATAAGAGGCCGGGAATCAGAGGTGGGGAATCAGATATGGGGAATCAGAGGTGGCGAATCAAAGGCGGTGAATCAGAGATGGGGAATCAGAGGCGGGGAATCAGAGGCAGGGAATCAGAGGCGGGGAAACAGAGGCGGGGAATCAAATATAGGGAATCAGAGGTGGGGAATCAGAGGTTGTGAATCAGAGAAGGGGAATCAAGGCGGGGAATCAGAGGCAGGGAATCAGACGCGGGGAATCAGAGGCGGGGATTCAGAGCTGGGGAATCAGAGGCGGTGAATCAGAGTTGGGGAATCAGAGGCAGGGAATCAGATATGGGGAATCAGAGGCGGGGAATCAGAGGCGGGGAAACAGAGGCGGGGAATCAGATATGGGGAATCAGAATTGGGGAATCAGGGGCAGGGAATCAGTGGCAGGGAATCAGAGGCGGGGAATCAGAGGCGGGGAATCAGAGGCAGGGAATCAGACACGGGGAATCGGAGGCGGGGAATCAGAGATGGGGAATCAGAGGCGGGAAATCAGAGGCAGGGAATCGGACTCCGGGAATCAGAGTCGGGGAATCAGAGCTGGGGAATCAGAGGCAGGGAATCAGAGTTGGGGAATCAGAGGCGGGGAATCAGATATGGGGAAATAGAGGCGGGGAATCAGATATGGGGAATCAGAGGTGTGGAATCAGAGGTTGGGAATCAGAGGCAGGGAATCAGAGTCGGGGAAACAGAGGCGGGGAATCAGATATGGGGAATCAGAGGTGGCGAATCAAAGGCGGTGAAACAGAGATGGGGAATCAGGGCAGGGAATCAGAGGCAGGGAATCAAACACGGGGAATCAGAGCTGGGGAATCAGAGGCGGCGAATCAGAGTTGGGAATCAGAGGTGGGGAATCCGAGGTTGGGAATCAGAGGCAGGGAATCAGAGGCAGGGAATCAGAGGCGGGGAATCAGAGGAAGGGAATCAGATGTGCGGAATCGGAGATGGGGAATCAGAGGCAGGGAATCAGAGGCGGGGAATCAGAGGCGGGGAATCAGAGGCCGGGAATCAGGTATGGGGAAACAGAGGCGGGGAATCCGAGGCGGGGAAACAGAGGCGGGGAATCAGATATGGGGAATCAGAGGTGGGGAATCAGAGGTTGGGAATCAGAGGCAGGGATTCAGAGGCTTGGAATCAGATGCAGGGAATCAGATGCGGGGAATCAGAGGCGGGGAATCAGAGCTGGGGAATCAGAGGTGGGGAATCAGATTTGGGGAATCAGAGGCGGGGACTTAGATATTGGGAAACAGAGGCGGGGAATCAGAGTCGGGGAAACCCAGGCGGGGAATCAGATATGGGGAATCAGAGGTGGGGAATCAGAGGCAAGGAATCAGATGTGCGGAATCAGAGATGGGGAATCAGAGGCAGGGAATCAGAATCAGAAGCAGGGAATCAGAGGCCGGGAATCAGAGGCCGGAATCAGATGCTGGGAATCAGAGGCCTGGAATCAGAGGCGGGGAATCAGAGGCAGGGAATCAGATGCGGGGAATCAGAGGCGGGGAATCAGAGCTGGGGAATCAGAGGTGGGGTATTAGAGTTGGGGAATCAGAGGCGGGGTATCAGATATGGGGAAACAGAGGTGGGGAATCAGAGGCGGGGAAACAGAGGCAGGGAATCAGATATGGGGAATCAGAGGTGGGGAATCAGAGATGGGGAATCAGAGGCGGTGAATCAGAGATGGGGAATCAGAGGCGGGGAATCAGAGGCAGGAAATCAGACACGGGGATTCAGAGGCTGGGAATCAGACGGGGGGAATCAAAGGCGGGGAATCAGAGCTGGGGAATCAGAGGCAGGGAATCAGAGGCGGGGAATCAGATATGGGGAATCAGAGGCTGGGATTCAGAGGCGGGGAATCAGAGGCAGGGAATCAGACACGGGGAATCAGAGGTGGGGAATCAGAGATGGGGAATCAGAGGCAGGGAATCGGATGTGCGGAATCAGAGATGGGGAATCAGATGTGGGGAATCAGAGGAATCAGAGATGGGGAATCAGAGGCGGGGAATCAGAGGCAGGAAATCAGACACGGGGATTCAGAGGCTGGGAATCAGACGGGGGGAATCAAAGGCGGGGAATCAGAGCTGGGGAATCAGAGGCAGGGAATCAGAGTTGGGGATTCAGAGACGGGGAATCAGATATGGGGAAACAGAGGCGGGGAATCAGAGGCGGGCAAACAGAGGCGGGGAATTAGATATGGGGAATCAGAGGTGGGGAATCAGAGGTGGTGAATCAGTGATGGGGAATCACAGGCGGGGAATCAGAGGCAGGGAATAGAACGCAGGGAATCAGACGCAGGGAATCAGAGCTGGGGAATCAGAGGCGGGGAATCATAGTTGGGAATCAGAGGCGTGGAATCAGATATGGGGAAACAGAGGCGGGGAATCAGAGGCGGGGAAACAGAGGCGGGGAATCAGATATGGGGAATCGGATGCGGGGAATCAGAGGCGGGGAATCAGAGCTGGGGAATCAGAGGAGGGGAATCAGAGTTGGGGCATCAGAGGTGGGGAATTAGATATAGGGAAACAGAGGCGGGGAATCAGAGGCGGGGAAACAGAGGCGGGGAATCAGATATGGGGAATCAGAGGTGGGGAATCAGAGGCAGGGAATCAGATGTGCGGAATCAGAGATGGGGAATCAGAGGCAGGGAATCAGAATCAGAAGCGGGGAATCAGAGGCAGGGAATCAGAGGCCGGGAATCAGATGCTGGGAATAAGAGGCCGGGAATCCAAGGTGGGGAATCAGAGTCTGGGAATCAGAGATGGGGATTCAGAGGCGGTGAATGAGATATGGAGAATCAGAGGCGGGGAATCAGAGGCCGGGAAACAGAGGTGGGGAATCAGATATGGGGAATCAGAGGTGGCGAATCAAAGGCGGTGAATCAGAGATGGGGAATCAGAGGCGGGGAATCAGAGGCAGGGAATCAGATGCGGGGAATCAGAAGCGGGGAATCAGAGCTGGCGAATCAGAGGCGGGGAATCAGAGGTGGGCAATCAGAGGCGGGGAATCAGATATGGGGAATCAGAGGCGGGGAATCAGAGGCGGGGAAACAGAGGCGGTGAATCAAATATAGGGAATCAGAGGTGGGGAATCACAGGTTGTGAATCAGAGATGGGGAATCAAGGCGGGGAATCAGAGGCAGGGAATCAGACAAGGGGAATCAGAGGCGGGGATTCAGAGCTGGGGAATCAGAGGCGGGGAATCAGAGTTGGGGAATCAGAGGCAGGGAATCAGATATGGGGAATCAGAGGCGGGGAATCAGAGGCGGGGAAACTGAGGCGGGGAATCAGATATGGGGAATCAGAGGTGGGGAATCAGGGGCAGGGAATCAGTGGCAGGGAATCAGAGGCGGGGAATCAGAGGCGGGGAATCAGAGGCAGGGAATCAGACACGGGGAATCAGAGGCGGGGAATCAGAGATGGGGAATCAGAGGCGGGGAATCAGAGGCAGGGAATCGGACGCCGGGAATCAGAGTCGGGGAATCAGAGGAAGGGAATCAGAGTCGGGGAAACAGAGGCGGGGAATCAGATATGTGGAATCAGAGGTGGCGAATCAAAGGCGGTGAAACAGAGATGGGGAATCAGGGCAGGGAATCAGAGGCAGGGAATCAAACACGGGGAATCAGAGCTGGGGAATCAGAGGCGGGGAATCAGAGTTGGGAATCAGAGGCGGGGAATCAGAGGCGGGGAAACAGAGGCGGGGAATCAGATATGGGGAATCAGAGGTGGGGAATCAGAGGTTGGGAATCAGAGGCAGGGAATCAGAGGCGGGGAATCAGAGGCGGGGAATCAGAGGAAGGGAATCAGATGTGCGGAATCGGAGATGGGGAATCAGAGGCAGGGAATCAGAGGCGGGGAATCAGAGCTGGGGAATCTGAGGCAGGGAATCAGAGTTGGGGATTCAGAGGCGGGGAATCAGATATGGGGAAACAGAGGCGGGGAATCAGAGGCGGGCAAACAGAGGCGGGGAATTAGATATGGGGAATCAGAAGTAGGGAATCAGAGGTGGTGAATCATTGATGGGGAATCGGATGCAGGGAATCAGAGGCGGGGAATCAGAACTGGGGAATCAGAGGCGGGGAATCAGAGTTGGGGCATCAGAGGTGGGGAATTAGATATAGGGAAACAGAGGCGGGGAATCAGAGGCGGGGAAACAGAGGCGGGGAATCAGATATGGGGAATCAGAGGTGGGGAATCAGAGGCAGGGAATCAGATGTGCGGAATCAGAGATGGGGAATAAGAGGCAGGGAATCAGAATCAGAAGCGGGGAATCAGAGGCCGGGAATCAGAGGCCGGGAATCGGATGCTGGGAATAAGAGGCCGGGAATCAGAGGTGGGGAATCAGATATGGGGAATCAGAGGTGGCGAATCAAAGGCGGTGAATCAGAGATGGGGAATCAGAGGCGGGGAATCAGAGGCAGGGAATCAGAGGCGGGGAAACAGAGGCGGGGAATCAAATATAGGGAATCAGAGGTGGGGAATCAGAGGTTGTGAATCAGAGAAGGGGAATCAAGGCGGGGAATCAGAGGCAGGGAATCAGACGCGGGGAATCAGAGGCGGGGATTCAGAGCTGGGGAATCAGAGGCGGTGAATCAGAGTTGGGGAATCAGAGGCAGGGAATCAGATATGGGGAATCAGAGGCGGGGAATCAGAGGCGGGGAAACAGAGGCGGGGAATCAGATATGGGGAATCAGAATTGGGGAATCAGGGGCAGGGAATCAGTGGCAGGGAATCAGAGGCGGGGAATCAGAGGCGGGGAATCAGAGGCAGGGAATCAGACACGGGGAATCGGAGGCGGGGAATCAGAGATGGGGAATCAGAGGCGGGAAATCAGAGGCAGGGAATCGGACTCCGGGAATCAGAGTCGGGGAATCAGAGCTGGGGAATCAGAGGCAGGGAATCAGAGTTGGGGAATCAGAGGCGGGGAATCAGATATGGGGAAATAGAGGCGGGGAATCAGATATGGTGAATCAGAGGTGTGGAATCAGAGGTTGGGAATCAGAGGCAGGGAATCAGAGTCGGGGAAACAGAGGCGGGGAATCAGATATGGGGAATCAGAGGTGGCGAATCAAAGGCGGTGAAACAGAGATGGGGAATCAGGGCAGGGAATCAGAGGCAGGGAATCAAACACGGGGAATCAGAGCTGGGGAATCAGAGGCGGCGAATCAGAGTTGGGAATCAGAGGTGGGGAATCCGAGGTTGGGAATCAGAGGCAGGGAATCAGAGGCAGGGAATCAGAGGCGGGGAATCAGAGGAAGGGAATCAGATGTGCGGAATCGGAGATGGGGAATCAGAGGCAGGGAATCAGAGGCGGGGAATCAGAGGCGGGGAATCAGAGGCCGGGAATCAGGTATGGGGAAACAGAGGCGGGGAATCCGAGGCGGGGAAACAGAGGCGGGGAATCAGATATGGGGAATCAGAGGTGGGGAATCAGAGGTTGGGAATCAGAGGCAGGGATTCAGAGGCTTGGAATCAGATGCAGGGAATCAGATGCGGGGAATCAGAGGCGGGGAATCAGAGCTGGGGAATCAGAGGTGGGGAATCAGATTTGGGGAATCAGAGGCGGGGACTTAGATATTGGGAAACAGAGGCGGGGAATCAGAGTCGGGGAAACCCAGGCGGGGAATCAGATATGGGGAATCAGAGGTGGGGAATCAGAGGCAAGGAATCAGATGTGCGGAATCAGAGATGGGGAATCAGAGGCAGGGAATCAGAATCAGAAGCAGGGAATCAGAGGCCGGGAATCAGAGGCCGGAATCAGATGCTGGGAATCAGAGGCCTGGAATCAGAGGCGGGGAATCAGAGGCAGGGAATCAGATGCGGGGAATCAGAGGCGGGGAATCAGAGCTGGGGAATCAGAGGTGGGGTATTAGAGTTGGGGAATCAGAGGCGGGGTATCAGATATGGGGAAACAGAGGTGGGGAATCAGAGGCGGGGAAACAGAGGCAGGGAATCAGATATGGGGAATCAGAGGTGGGGAATCAGAGATGGGGAATCAGAGGCGGTGAATCAGAGATGGGGAATCAGAGGCGGGGAATCAGAGGCAGGAAATCAGACACGGGGATTCAGAGGCTGGGAATCAGACGGGGGGAATCAAAGGCGGGGAATCAGAGCTGGGGAATCAGAGGCAGGGAATCAGAGGCGGGGAATCAGATATGGGGAATCAGAGGCTGGGATTCAGAGGCGGGGAATCAGAGGCAGGGAATCAGACACGGGGAATCAGAGGTGGGGAATCAGAGATGGGGAATCAGAGGCAGGGAATCGGATGTGCGGAATCAGAGATGGGGAATCAGATGTGGGGAATCAGAGGAATCAGAGATGGGGAATCAGAGGCGGGGAATCAGAGGCAGGAAATCAGACACGGGGATTCAGAGGCTGGGAATCAGACGGGGGGAATCAAAGGCGGGGAATCAGAGCTGGGGAATCAGAGGCAGGGAATCAGAGTTGGGGATTCAGAGACGGGGAATCAGATATGGGGAAACAGAGGCGGGGAATCAGAGGCGGGCAAACAGAGGCGGGGAATTAGATATGGGGAATCAGAGGTGGGGAATCAGAGGTGGTGAATCAGTGATGGGGAATCACAGGCGGGGAATCAGAGGCAGGGAATAGAACGCAGGGAATCAGACGCAGGGAATCAGAGCTGGGGAATCAGAGGCGGGGAATCATAGTTGGGAATCAGAGGCGTGGAATCAGATATGGGGAAACAGAGGCGGGGAATCAGAGGCGGGGAAACAGAGGCGGGGAATCAGATATGGGGAATCGGATGCGGGGAATCAGAGGCGGGGAATCAGAGCTGGGGAATCAGAGGAGGGGAATCAGAGTTGGGGCATCAGAGGTGGGGAATTAGATATAGGGAAACAGAGGCGGGGAATCAGAGGCGGGGAAACAGAGGCGGGGAATCAGATATGGGGAATCAGAGGTGGGGAATCAGAGGCAGGGAATCAGATGTGCGGAATCAGAGATGGGGAATCAGAGGCAGGGAATCAGAATCAGAAGCGGGGAATCAGAGGCAGGGAATCAGAGGCCGGGAATCAGATGCTGGGAATAAGAGGCCGGGAATCCAAGGTGGGGAATCAGAGTCTGGGAATCAGAGATGGGGATTCAGAGGCGGTGAATGAGATATGGAGAATCAGAGGCGGGGAATCAGAGGCCGGGAAACAGAGGTGGGGAATCAGATATGGGGAATCAGAGGTGGCGAATCAAAGGCGGTGAATCAGAGATGGGGAATCAGAGGCGGGGAATCAGAGGCAGGGAATCAGATGCGGGGAATCAGAAGCGGGGAATCAGAGCTGGCGAATCAGAGGCGGGGAATCAGAGGTGGGCAATCAGAGGCGGGGAATCAGATATGGGGAATCAGAGGCGGGGAATCAGAGGCGGGGAAACAGAGGCGGTGAATCAAATATAGGGAATCAGAGGTGGGGAATCACAGGTTGTGAATCAGAGATGGGGAATCAAGGCGGGGAATCAGAGGCAGGGAATCAGACAAGGGGAATCAGAGGCGGGGATTCAGAGCTGGGGAATCAGAGGCGGGGAATCAGAGTTGGGGAATCAGAGGCAGGGAATCAGATATGGGGAATCAGAGGCGGGGAATCAGAGGCGGGGAAACTGAGGCGGGGAATCAGATATGGGGAATCAGAGGTGGGGAATCAGGGGCAGGGAATCAGTGGCAGGGAATCAGAGGCGGGGAATCAGAGGCGGGGAATCAGAGGCAGGGAATCAGACACGGGGAATCAGAGGCGGGGAATCAGAGATGGGGAATCAGAGGCGGGGAATCAGAGGCAGGGAATCGGACGCCGGGAATCAGAGTCGGGGAATCAGAGGAAGGGAATCAGAGTCGGGGAAACAGAGGCGGGGAATCAGATATGTGGAATCAGAGGTGGCGAATCAAAGGCGGTGAAACAGAGATGGGGAATCAGGGCAGGGAATCAGAGGCAGGGAATCAAACACGGGGAATCAGAGCTGGGGAATCAGAGGCGGGGAATCAGAGTTGGGAATCAGAGGCGGGGAATCAGAGGCGGGGAAACAGAGGCGGGGAATCAGATATGGGGAATCAGAGGTGGGGAATCAGAGGTTGGGAATCAGAGGCAGGGAATCAGAGGCGGGGAATCAGAGGCGGGGAATCAGAGGAAGGGAATCAGATGTGCGGAATCGGAGATGGGGAATCAGAGGCAGGGAATCAGAGGCGGGGAATCAGAGGCGGGGAATCAGAGGCCGGGAATCAGATATGGGGAAACTGAGGCGGGGAATCCGAGGCGGGGAAACAGAGGCGGGGAATCAGATATGGGGAATCAGAGGTGGGGAATCAGAGGTTGGGAATCAGAGGCAGGGAATCAGAGGCTTGGAATCAGATGCAGGGAATCAGATGCGGGGCATCAGAGGCGGGGAATCAGAGCTGGGGAATCAGAGGTGGGGAATCAGATTTGGGGAATCAGAGGTGGGGACTTAGATATTGGGAAACAGAGGCGGGGAATCAGAGGCGGGGAAACAAAGGCGGGGAATCAGATATGGGGAATCAGAGGTGGGGAATCAGAGGCAGGGAATCAGATGTGCGGAATCAGAGATGGGGAATCAGAGGCAGGGAATCAGAATCAGAAGCAGGGAATCAGAGGCCGGGAATCAGAGGCCGGAATCAGATGATGGGAATCAGAGGCCTGGAATCAGAGGCGGGGAATCAGAGGCAGGGAATCAGATGCGGGGAATCAGAGGCGGGGAATCAGAGCTGGGGAATCAGAGGCGGGGTATTAGAGTTGGGGAATCAGAGGCGGGGAATCAGATATGGGGAAACAGAGGTAGGGAATCAGAGGCGGGGAAACAGAGGCAGGGAATCAGATATGGGGAATCAGATGCGGGGAATCAGAGGTGGGGAAACATAGGCAGGGAATCGGATGAGCGGAATCAGAGATGGGGAATCAGAGGCCGGGAATCAGAGGTGGTGAATCAGAGATGGGGAATCAGAGGCGGGGAATCAGAGGCAGGGTATCAGACGCGGGGAATCAGAGGTGGGCAATCAGAGGCGGGGAATCAGATATGGGGAATCAGAGGCGGGGAATCAGAGGCGGGGAAAGAGAGGCGGGGAATCAGATATGGGGAATCAGAGGTGGGGCATCAGAGGTTGTGAATCACAGATGGGGAATCAGAGGCGGGGAATCAGAGGCAGGGAATCAGACGCGGGGAATCAGAGGCGGGGATTCAGGGCTGGGGAATCAGAAGCGGGGAATCAGAGTTGGGGAATCAGAGGCGGGGAATCAGATATGGGGAATCAGAGGCAGGGAATCAGACGCGGGGAATGTGAGGCGGGGAATCAGAGCTGGGGAATCAGAGGTGGGGAATCAGAGTTGGGGAATCAGAGGCAGGGAATTGGATGTGCGGAATCAGAGATGGGGAATCAGAGGTGGGGAATCAGAGGCGGTGAATCAGAGATGGGGAATCAGAGGCGGGGAATCAGAGGCAGGAAATCAGACACGGGGATGTGAGGCGGGGAATCAGAGCTGGGGAATCAGAGGTGGGGAATCAGAGTTGGGGAATCAGAGGCAGGGAATTGGATGTGCGGAATCAGAGATGGGGATTCAGGGGTGGGGAATCAGAGGCGGTGAATCAGAGATGGGGATTCAGAGGCGGGGAATCAGATATGGGGAAACAGAGGCGGGGAATCAGAGGCGGGCAAACAGAGGCGGGGAATTAGATATGGGGAATCAGAGGTAGGGAATCAGAGGTGGTGAATCAGTGATGGGGAATCACAGGCGGGGAATCAGAGGCAGGGAATAGAACGCGGGGAATCAGAGGCAGGGAATCAGAGCTGGGGAATCAGAGGCGGGGAATCATAGTTGGGAATCAGAGGCGGGAATCAGATATGGGGAAACAGAGGCTGGGAATCAGAGGCGGGGAAACAGAGGCGGGGAATCAGATATGGGGAATTGGATGCAGGGAATCAGAGGCGGGGAATCAGAGCTGGGGAATCAGAGGCGGGGAATCAGAGTTGGGGCATCAGAGGTGGGGAATTAGATATAGGGAAACAGAGGCGGGGAATCAGAGGCGGGGAAACAGAGGCGGGGAATCAGATATGGGGAATCAGAGGTGGGGAATCAGAGGCAGGGAATCAGATGTGCGGAATCAGAGATGGGGAATCAGAGGCAGGGAATCAGAAGCGGGGAATCAGAGGCCGGGAATCAGAGGCCGGGAATCAGATGCTCGGAATAAGAGGCCGGGAATCAGAGGAGGGGATTCAGAGGCGGGGAATGAGATATGGAGAATCAGAGGCGGGGAATCAGAGGCGGGGAAGCAGAGGTGGGGAATCAGATATGGGGAATCAGAGGTGGCGAATCAAAGGCGGTGAATCAGAGATGGGGAATCAGAGGCGGGGAATCAGAGGCAGGGAATCAGATGCGGGGAATCAGAGGCGGGGAATCAGAGCTGGCGAATCAGAGGCTGGGAATCAGAGGTGGGCAATCAGAGGCGGGGAATCAGATATGGGGAATCAGAGGCGGGGAATCAGAGGCGGGGAAACAGAGGTGGGGAATCAAATATAGGGAATCAGAGGTGGGGAATCAGAGGTTGTGAATCAGAGATGGGGAATCAAGGCGGGGAATCAGAGGCAGGGAATCAGACGCGGGGAATCAGAGGCGGGGATTCAGAGCTGGGGAATCAGAGGCGGGGAATCAGAGTTGGGGAATCAGAGGCAGGGAATCAGATATGGGGAATCAGAGGCGGGGAATCAGAGGCCGGGAATCAGATATGGGGAAACAGAGGCGGGGAATCCGAAGCGGGGAAACAGAGGCGGGGAATCAGATATGGGGAATCAGAGGTGGGGAATCAGAGGTTGGGAATCAGAGGCAGGGAATCAGAGGCTTGGAATCAGATGCAGGGTATCAGATGCGGGGAATCAGAGGCGGGGAATCAGAGCTGGGGAATCAGAGGTGGGGAATCAAATTTGGGGAATCAGAGGTGGGGACTTAGATATTGGGAAACAGAGGCGGGGAATCAGAGGCGGGGAAACAGAGGCGGGGAATCAGATATGGTGAATCAGAGGTGGGGAATCAGAGGCAGGGAATCAGATGTGCGGAATCAGAGATGGGGAATCAGAGGCAGGGAATCAGAATCAGAAGAAGGGAATCAGAGGCCGGGAATCAGAGGCCGGAATCAGATGCTGGGAATCAGAGGCCTGGAATCAGAGGCGGGGAATCAGAGGCAGGGAATCAGATGCGGGGAATCAGAGGCGGGGAATCAGAGCTGGGGAATCAGAGGTGGGGAATCAGAGCCGGGGAAACAGAGGCAGGGAATCAGATATGGGGAATCAGAGGTGGGGCATCAGAGGTTGTGAATCACAGATGGGGAATCAGAGGCGCGGAATCAGAGGCAGGGAATCAGACGCGGGGAATCAGAGGCGGGGATTCAGAGCTGGGGAATCAGAAGCGGGGAATCAGAGTTGGGGAATCAGAGGCGGGGAATCAGATATGGGGAATCAGAGGCAGGGAATCGGAGGCGGGGAATCAGAGGCAGGGAATCAGACGCGTGGAATCTGAGGCGGGGAATCAGAGCTGGGGAATCAGAGGTGGGGAATCAGAGTTGGGGAAACAGAGGCAGGGAATTGGATGTGCGGAATCAGAGAGGGGGAATCAGAGGTGGGGAATCAGAGGCGGTGAATCAGAGATGGGGAATCAGAGGCGGGGAATCAGAGGCAGGAAATCAGACACGGGGATTCAGAGGCTGGGAATCAGACGGGGGGAATCAAAGGCGGGGAATCAGAGCTGGGGAATCTGAGGCAGGGAATCAGAGTTGGGGATTCAGAGGCGGGGAATCAGATATGGGGAAACAGAGGCGGGGAATCAGAGGCGGGCAAACAGAGGCGGGGAATTAGATATGGGGAATCAGAAGTAGGGAATCAGAGGTGGTGAATCATTGATGGGGAATCGGATGCAGGGAATCAGAGGCGGGGAATCAGAACTGGGGAATCAGAGGCGGGGAATCAGAGTTGGGGCATCAGAGGTGGGGAATTAGATATAGGGAAACAGAGGCGGGGAATCAGAGGCGGGGAAACAGAGGCGGGGAATCAGATATGGGGAATCAGAGGTGGGGAATCAGAGGCAGGGAATCAGATGTGCGGAATCAGAGATGGGGAATAAGAGGCAGGGAATCAGAATCAGAAGCGGGGAATCAGAGGCCGGGAATCAGAGGCCGGGAATCGGATGCTGGGAATAAGAGGCCGGGAATCAGAGGTGGGGAATCAGATATGGGGAATCAGAGGTGGCGAATCAAAGGCGGTGAATCAGAGATGGGGAATCAGAGGCGGGGAATCAGAGGCAGGGAATCAGATGCGGGGAATCAGAGGCGGGGAATCAGAGCTGGCGAATCAGAGGCTGGGAATCAGAGGTGGGCAAACAGAGGCGGGGAATCAGATATGGGGAATCAGAGGCGGGGAATCAGAGGCGGGGAAACAGAGGCGGGGAATCAAATATAGGGAATCAGAGGTGGGGAATCAGAGGTTGTGAATCAGAGATGGGGAATCAAGGCGGGGAATCAGAGGCAGGGAATCAGACGCGGGGAATCAGAGGCGGGGATTCAGAGCTGGGGAATCAGAGGCGGGGAATCAGAGTTGGGGAATCAGAGGCAGGGAATCAGATATGGGGAATCAGAGGCGGGGATTCAGAGGCGGGGAAACAGAGGCGGGGAATCAGATGTGGGGAATCAGAGGTGGGGAATCAGGGGCAGGGAATCAGTGGCAGGGAATCAGAGGCGGGGAATCAGAGGCGGGGAATCAAAGGCAGGGAATCAGACACGGGGAATCAGAGGCGGGGAATCAGAGATGGGGAATCAGAGGCGGGGAATCAGAGGCAGGGAATCGGATGCCGGGAATCAGAGTCGGGGAATCAGAGCTGGGGAATCAGAGGCGGGGAATCAGAGTTGGGGAATCAGAGGCGGGGAATCAGATATGGGGAAATAGAGGCGGGGAATCAGATATGGGGAATCAGAAGTGTGGAATCAGAGGTTGGGAATCAGAGGCAGGGAATCAGAGTCGGGGAAACAGAGGCGGGGAATCAGATATGGGGAATCAGAGGTGGCGAATCAAAGGCGGTGAAACAGAGATGGGGAATCAGGGCAGGGAATCAGAGGCAGGGAATCAAACACGGGGAATCAGAGCTGGGGAATCAGAGGCGGGGAATCAGAGTTGGGAATCAGAGGCGGGGAATCAGAGGCGGGGAAACAGAGGCGGGGAATCAGATATGGGGAATCAGAGGTGGGGAATCCGAGGTTGGGAATCAGAGGCAGGGAATCAGAGGCGGAAAATCAGAGGCGGGGAATCAGAGGAAGGGAATCAGATGTGCGGAATCGGAGATGGGGAATCAGAGGCAGGGAATCAGAGGCGGGGAATCAGAGGCGGGGAATCAGAGGCCGGGAATCAGATATGGGGAAACAGAGGCGGGGAATCCGAGGCGGGGAAACAGTGGCGGGGAATCAGATATGGGGAATCAGAGGTGGGGAATCAGAGGTTTGGAATCAGAGGCAGGGAATCAGAGGCTTGGAATCAGATGCAGGGAATCAGATGCGGGGAATCAGAGGCGGGGAATCAGAGCTGGGGAATCAGAGGTGGGGAATCAGATTTGGGGAATCAGAGGCGGGGACTTAGATATTGGGAAACAGAGGCGGGGAATCAGAGGCGGGGAAACCCAGGCGGGGAATCAGATATGGGGAATCAGAGGTGGGGAATCAGAGGCAAGGAATCAGATGTGCGGAATCAGAGATGGGGAATCAGAGGCAGGGAATCAGAATCAGAAGCAGGGAATCAGAGGCCAGGAATCAGAGGCCGGAATCAGATGCTGGGAATCAGAGGCCTGGAATCAGAGGCGGGGAATCAGAGGCAGGGAATCAGATGCGGGGAATCAGAGGCGGGGAATCAGAGCTGGGGAATCAGAGGCGTGGTATTAGAGTTGGGGAATCAGAGGCGGGGAATCAGATATGGGGAAACAGAGGTGGGGAATCAGAGGCGGGGAAACAGAGGCAGGGAATCAGATATGGGGAATCAGAGGCGGGGAATCAGAGGTGGGGAATCATAGGCAGGGAATCGGATGTGCGGAATCAGAGATGGGGAATCAGAGGCTGGGTATCAGAGGTGGTGAATCAGAGATGGGGAATCAGAGGCGGGGAATCAGAGGCAGGGAATCAGACGCTGGGAATCAGAGGTGGGCAATCAGAGGCGGGGAATCAGATATGGGGAATCAGAGGCGGGGAATCAGAGGCGGGGAAACAGAGGCGGGGAATCAGATATGGGGAATCAGAGGTGGGGCATCAGAGGTTGTGAATCACAGATGGGGAATCAGAGGCTGGGAATCAGAGGCAGGGAATCAGACGCGGGGAATCAGAGGCGGGGATTCAGAGCTGGGGAATCAGAGGCTGGGAATCAGAGTTGGGGAATCAGAGGCGGGGAATCAGATATGGGGAATCAGAGGCAGGGAATCAGAGGTTGGAAAACAGAGGCGGGGAATCAGATATGGGGAATCTGAGGCGGGGAATCAGAGGCAGGGAATCAGACACGGGGAATCAGAGGCGGGGAATCAGAGATGGGGAATCAGAGGCGGGGAATCAGAGGCAGGGAATCGGATGCCGGGAATCAGAGGCGGGAAATCAGAGCTGGGGAATCAGAGGCGGGGAATCAGAGTTGGGGAATCAGAGGCGGCGAAGCAGATATGGGGAAATAGAGGCGGGGAATCAGATATGTTGAATCAGAGGCGGGGAATCAGATATGGGGAATCAGAGGCTGGGAATCAGAGGGGGGGAAACAGAGGCGGGGAATAAGATATGGGGAATCAGAGGTGGGGAATCAGGGGCGGGGAATCAGTGGCAGGGAATCAGAGGCGGGGAATCAGAGGCGGGGAATCAAAGGAAGTGAATCAGACACGGGGAATCAGAGGTGGGGAATCAGAGATGGGGAATCAGAGGCGGGGAGTCACAGGCAGGGAATCAGACGCGGGGAATCAGAGGCGGGGAATCAGAGCTGGGGAATCAGAGGTGGGGAATCCGAGGCGGGGAAACAGTGGCGGGGAATCAGATATGGGGAATCAGAGGTGGGGAATCAGAGGTTTGGAATCAGAGGCAGGGAATCAGAGGCTTGGAATCAGATGCAGGGAATCAGATGCGGGGAATCAGAGGCGGGGAATCAGAGCTGGGGAATCAGAGGTGGGGAATCAGATTTGGGGAATCAGAGGCGGGGACTTAGATATTGGGAAACAGAGGCGGGGAATCAGAGGCGGGGAAACCCAGGCGGGGAATCAGATATGGGGAATCAGAGGTGGGGAATCAGAGGCAAGGAATCAGATGTGCGGAATCAGAGATGGGGAATCAGAGGCAGGGAATCAGAATCAGAAGCAGGGAATCAGAGGCCAGGAATCAGAGGCCGGAATCAGATGCTGGGAATCAGAGGCCTGGAATCAGAGGCGGGGAATCAGAGGCAGGGAATCAGATGCGGGGAATCAGAGGCGGGGAATCAGAGCTGGGGAATCAGAGGCGTGGTATTAGAGTTGGGGAATCAGAGGCGGGGAATCAGATATGGGGAAACAGAGGTGGGGAATCAGAGGCGGGGAAACAGAGGCAGGGAATCAGATATGGGGAATCAGAGGCGGGGAATCAGAGGTGGGGAATCATAGGCAGGGAATCGGATGTGCGGAATCAGAGATGGGGAATCAGAGGCTGGGTATCAGAGGTGGTGAATCAGAGATGGGGAATCAGAGGCGGGGAATCAGAGGCAGGGAATCAGACGCTGGGAATCAGAGGTGGGCAATCAGAGGCGGGGAATCAGATATGGGGAATCAGAGGCGGGGAATCAGAGGCGGGGAAACAGAGGCGGGGAATCAGATATGGGGAATCAGAGGTGGGGCATCAGAGGTTGTGAATCACAGATGGGGAATCAGAGGCGGGGAATCAGAGGCAGGGAATCAGACGCGGGGAATCAGAGGCGGGGATTCAGAGCTGGGGAATCAGAGGCTGGGAATCAGAGTTGGGGAATCAGAGGCGGGGAATCAGATATGGGGAATCAGAGGCAGGGAATCAGAGGCGGGAAAACAGAGGCGGGGAATCAGATATGGGGAATCTGAGGCGGGGAATCAGAGGCAGGGAATCAGACACGGGGAATCAGAGGCGGGGAATCAGAGATGGGGAATCAGAGGCGGGGAATCAGAGGCAGGGAATCGGATGCCGGGAATCAGAGGCGGGAAATCAGAGCTGGGGAATCAGAGGCGGGGAATCAGAGTTGGGGAATCAGAGGCGGCGAAGCAGATATGGGGAAATAGAGGCGGGGAATCAGATATGTGGAATCAGAGGCGGGGAATCAGATATGGGGAATCAGAGGCTGGGAATCAGAGGGGGGGAAACAGAGGCGGGGAATAAGATATGGGGAATCAGAGGTGGGGAATCAGGGGCGGGGAATCAGTGGCAGGGAATCAGAGGCGGGGAATCAGAGGCGGGGAATCAAAGGAAGTGAATCAGACACGGGGAATCAGAGGTGGGGAATCAGAGATGGGGAATCAGAGGCGGGGAGTCACAGGCAGGGAATCAGACGCGGGGAATCAGAGGCGGGGAATCAGAGCTGGGGAATCAGAGGTGGGGAATCAGAGTCGGGGAATCATAGGCAGGGAATCGGTTGTGCGGAATCAGAGATGGGGAATCAGATGTGGGGAATCAGAGGCAGTGAATCAGAGGCGGGGAAACAGAGGCGGGGAATCAAATATAGGGAATCAGAGGTGGGGAATCAGAGGTTGTGAATCAGAGATGGGGAATCAAGGCGGGGAATCAGAGGCTGGGAATCAGAGGCGGGGAATCAGAGGCGGGGATTCAGAGCTGGGGAATCAGAGGCGGTGAATCAGAGTTGGGGAATCAGAGGCAGGGAATCAGATATGGGAAATCAGAGGTGGGGAATCAGAGGCGGGGAAACAGAGGCGGGAAATCAGATATGGGGAATCAGAATTGGGGAATCAGGGGCAGGGAATCAGTGGCAGGGAATCAGAGGCGGGGAATCAGAGGCGGGGAATCAGAGGCAGGGAATCAGACACGGGGAATCAGAGGCGGGGAATCAGAGATGGGGAATCAGAGGCGGGGAATCAGAGGCAGGGAATCGGACTCCGGGAATCAGAGTCGGGGAATCAGAGCTGGGGAATCAGAGGCGGGGAATCAGAGTTGGGGAATCAGAGGCGGGGAATCAGATATGGGGAAATAGAGGCGGGGAATCAGATATGGGGAATCAGAGGTGTGGAATCAGAGGTTGGGAATCAGAGGCAGGGAATCAGAGTCGGGGAAACAGAGGCGGGGAATCAAACACGGGGAATCAGAGCTGGGGAATCAGAGGCGGTGAAACAGAGATGGGGAATCAGGGCAGGGAATCAGAGGCAGGGAATCAAACACGGGGAATCAGAGCTGGGGAATCAGAGGCGGCGAATCAGAGTTGGGAATCAGAGGCGGGGAATCAGAGGCGGGGAAACAGAGGCGGGGAATCAGATATGGGGAATCAGAGGTGGGGAATCCGAGGTTGGGAATCAGAGGCAGGGAATCAGAGGCGGGGAATCAGAGGCGGGGAATCAGAGGAAGGGAATCAGATGTGCGGAATCGGAGATGGGGAATCAGAGGCAGGGAATCAGAGGCGGGGAATCAGAGGCGGGGAATCAGAGGCCGGGAATCAGATATGGGGAAACAGAGGCGGGGAATCCGAGGCGGGGAAACAGAGGCGGGGAATCAGATATGGGGAATCAGAGGTGGGGAATCAGAGGTTGGGAATCAGAGGCAGGGAATCAGAGGCTTGGAATAAGATGCAGGGAATCAGATGCGGGGAATCAGAGGCGGGGAATCAGAGCTGGGGAATCAGAGGTGGGGAATCAGATTTGGGGAATCAGAGGCGGGGACTTAGATATTGGGAAACAGAGGCGGGGAATCAGAGGCGGGGAAACCCAGGCGGGGAATCAGATATGGGGAATCAGAGGTGGGGAATCAGAGGCAAGGAATCAGATGTGCGGAATCAGAGATGGGGAATCAGAGGCAGGGAATCAGAATCAGAAGCAGGGAATCAGAGGCCGGGAATTAGAGGCCGGAATCAGATGCTGGGAATCAGAGGCCTGGAATCAGAGGCGGGGAATCAGAGGCAGGGAATCAGATGCGGGGAATCAGAGGCGGGGAATCAGAGCTGGGGAATCAGAGGCGGGGTATTAGAGTTGGGGAATCAGAGGTGGGGAATCAGATATGGGGAAACAGAGGTGGGGAATCAGAGGCGGGGAAACAGAGGCAGGGAATCAGATATGGGGAATCAGAGGCGGGGAATCAGAGGTGGGGAATCATAGGCAGGGAATCGGATGTGCGGAATCAGAGATGGGGAATCAGAGGCTGGGAATCAGAGGTGGTGAATCAGAGATGGGGAATCAGAGGCGGGGAATCAGAGGCAGGGAATCAGACGCGGGGAATCAGAGGTGGGCAATCAGAGGCGGGGAATCAGATATGGGGAATCAGAGGCGGGGAATCAGAGGCGGGGAAACAGAGGCGGGGAATCAGATATGGGGAATCAGAGGTGGGGCATCAGAGGTTGTGAATCTCAGATGGGGAATCAGAGGCGGGGAATCAGAGGCAGGGAATCAGACGCGGGGAATCAGAGGCGGGGATTCAGAGCTGGGGAATCAGAGGTGGGGAATCAGAGTTGGGGAATCAGAGGCGGGGAATCAGATATGGGTAATCAGAGGCAGGGAATCAGAGGTGGGAA
Source organism: Narcine bancroftii (assembly GCF_036971445.1). Lineage (NCBI taxonomy): Eukaryota > Metazoa > Chordata > Chondrichthyes > Torpediniformes > Narcinidae > Narcine > Narcine bancroftii. The sequence goes on along the minus strand of NC_091474.1, from coordinate 103,721,113 downwards.
AACAGAGGCGGGGAATCAGATATGGGGAATCAGAGGCGGGGAATCAGAGGCAGGGAATCAGACACGGGGAATCAGAGGCGGGGAATCAGAGATGGGGAATCAGAGGCGGGGAATCAGAGGCAGGGAATCCGATGCCGGGAATCAGAGGCGGGAAATCAGAGCTGGGGAATCTGAGGCGGGGAATCAGAGGCAAGGAATCAGATGTGCGGAATCAGAGATGGGGAATCAGAGGCAGGGAATCAGAATCAGAAGCAGGGAATCAGAGGCCGGGAATCAGAGGAGCATCAGAGGAGCATCAGAGGAGCATCAGAGGAGCATCAGAGGAGCATCAGAGGAGCATCAGAGGAGCATCAGTGGAGCATCAGAGGAGCATCAGAGGAGCATCAGAGGAGCATCAGAGGAGCATCAGAGGAGCATCAGAGGAGCCTCAGAGGAGCATCAGAGGAGTATCAGAGGAGCATCAGAGGAGCATCAGAGGAGTATCAGAGGAGTATCAGATGAGCATCAGAGGAGCATCAGAGGAGCATCAGAGGAGCATCAGAGGAGCATCAGAGGAGCATCAGAGGAGCATCAGAGGTGCATCAGAGGAGCATCAGAGGAGCATCAGAGGAGCATCAGAGGAGCATCTGAGGAGCATCATTGGAGCATCAGAGGAGCATCAGAGGAGCATCAGAGGAGCAACAGAGGAGCATCAGAGGAGCATCAGAGGAGCATCAGAGGAGCATCAGAGGAGCATCAGAGGTGCATCAGAGGAGCATCTGAGGAGCATCAGAGGAGCATCACAGGAGCATCAGAGGAGCATCAGAGGAGCATCAGAGGAGCATCAGAGGAGCATCAGAGGAGCCTCAGAGGAGCATCAGAGGAGTATCAGAGGAGCATCAGATGAGCATCAGTGGAGCATCAGAGGAGCATCAGAGGAGCATCAGAGGAGCATCAGAGGAGCATCAGAGGAGCATCAGATGAGCATCACAGGAGCATCACAGGAGCATCAGTGGAGCATCATTGGAGCATCATTGGAGCATCAGAGGAGCATCAGAGGAGCAACAGAGGAGCATCAGAGGAGCATCAGAGGAGCATCAGAGGAGCATCAGAGGAGCATCAGAGGTGCATCAGAGGAGCATCTGAGGAGCATCAGAGGAGCATCATAGGATCATCAGAGGAGCATCAGAGGTGCATCAGAGGAGCATCTGAGGAGCATCAGTGGAGCATCAGAGGAGCATCAGAGGAGCATCAGAGGTGCATCAGAGGAGCATCGAGCAGGAGCAGGAGCATCAGAGTTGCAGGAGCAGGAGCCGGAACAGGAGCCGGAGCAGGAGCCGGAGCAGGAGCAGGAGCAGGAGCAGGAGCAGGAGCAGGAGCAGGAGCAGGGGCAGGAGCAGGAGCAGGAGCAGGAGCAGGAGCAGGAGCAGGAGCAGGAGCAGGAGCAGGAGCAGGAGCAGGAGCAGGAGCAGGAGCAGGAGCAGGAGCAGGAGCATCAGAGGAGTATCAGAGGAGCATCAGAGGAACATCAGAGGAGCATCAGAGGAGCATCAGAGGAGCATCAGAGGAGCATCAGAGGAGCATCAGAGGAGCATCAGAGGAGAATCAGAGGAACATTACAGGAGCATCACAGGAGCATCAGAGGAGCATCAGTGGAGCATCAGAGGAGGATCAGAGGATCATCAGAGGAGCATCAGAGGAGCATCAGAGGAGCATCAGCGGAGCATCAGAGGAGAATCAGAGGAGCATCAGAGGAGCATCACAGAGGCATCAGAGGTGCATCAGAGGAGCATCAGAGGAGCATCAGAGGAGCATCTAAGGAGCATCAGAGGAGTATCAGAGGAGCATCAGAGGAGCATCAGAGGTGCATCAGAGGAGCCTCAGAGGTGCAGGAGCAGGAGCAGCAGCAGGAGCAGGAACAGGAGCAGGAGCAGGAGCAGGAGCAGGAGCAGGAGCAGGAGCAGGAGCAGGAGCAGGAGCAGGAGCAGGAGCAGGAGCAGGAGCAGGAGCAGGAGCAGGAGCAGGAGCAGGAGCAGGAGCAGTAGCAGGAGCATCAGAGGAGCATCAGAGGAGCATCAGAGGAGCATCAGAGGAGCATCAGAGGAGCATCAGAGGAGCATCAGAGGAGGATCAGAGGAGCATCAGAGGAGCATCAGAGGAGCATCAGAGGAGCATCAGAGGAGCATCAGAGGAGCATCAGAGGAGCATCAGAGGAGCATCATAGGAGCATCAGAGGAGCATCAGAGGAGCATCAGAGGAGCATCAGAGGAGCATCAGAGGAGGATCAGAGGAGCATCAGAGGAGCATCAGAGGAGCCTCAGAGTAGCATCAGAGGAGCATCAGAGGAGCATCAGAGGAGCATCAGAGGAACATCAGAGGAACAGCAGAGGAGCATCACAGGAGCATCAGAGGAGCATCACAGGAGCATCAGAGGAGCATCAGAGGAGCATCAGAGGAGCATCAGAAGAGAATCAGAGGAGCCTCAGAGGTGCCTCAGAGGAGCATCAGAGGAGCATCAGAGGAGCATCAGAGGAGCATCAGAGGAGCATCAGAGGAGGATCAGAGGAGCATCAGAGGAGCATCAGAGGAGCATCAGAGGAGGATCACAGGAACATCAGAGGAGCATCACAGGAGCATCAGAGGAGCATCAGAGGAGCATCAGAGGAGCATCAGAGGAGCATCAGAGGAGCATCAGAGGAGCATCAGAGGAGCCTCAGAAGAGCATCAGAGGAGCATCAGAGGAGCATCAGAGGAGCATCAGAGGAGCATCAGAGGAGCAGCAGAGGAGGATCAGAGGAGCATCAGAAGAGAATCAGAGGAGCATCAGAGGAGCATCAGAGGAGCATCAGAGGTGCATCAGAGGAGCATCAGAGGAGCATCAGAGTAGCATGAGAGGAGCATCAGAGGAGCATCAGAGGAGCATCAGAGGAGCATCAGAGGAGCATCAGAGGAGGATCAGAGGAGCATAAGAGGAGCATCAGAGGAGCATCAGAGGAGCATCAGAGGAGAATCAGAGGAGCATCAGATGAGCATCAGAGGAGCAGCAGAGGAGCATCAGAGGAGCATCACAGGAGCATCAGAGGAGCATCAGAGGAGCATCAGAGGAGCATCAGAGGTGGATCAGAGGAGCATCAGAGGAGCATCAGAGGAGCATCAGAGGAGCATCAGAGGAGAATCAGAGGAGCATCAGATGAGCATCAGAGGAGCAGCAGAGGAGCATCAGAGGAGCATCACAGGAGCATCAGAGGAGCATCAGAGGAGTATCAGAGGAGCATCAGAGGAGCATCAGAGGAGCATCAGAGGAGCATCAGAGGAGCATCAGAGGAGCCTCAGAGGAGCATCAGAGGAGCATCAGAGGAGCATCAGAGGAGCATCAGAGGAGGATCAGAGGAGCATCAGAGGAGCATCAGAGGAGCATCAGAGGAGCATCAGAGGAGCATCAGAGGAGAATCAGATCAGCATCAGAGGAGCAGCAGAGGAGCATCAGAGGAGCATCACAGGAGCATCAGAGGAGCATCAGAGGAGCATCACAGGAGCATCACAGGAGCATCAGAGGAGCATCAGAGGAGCATCAGAGGAGCATCAGAAGAGCATCAGAGGAGCCTCAGAGGAGCATCAGAGGAGCATCAGAGGAGCATCAAAGGAGCATCAGAGGAGGATCAGAGGAGCATCAGAGGAGCATCAGAGGAGCAGGAGCAGGAGCAGGAGCAGGAGCAGGAGCAGGAGCATCAGTGGTCATCAGAGGAGCATCAGAGGAGCAGGAGCAGGAGCAGGAGCATCAGAGGAGCATTAGAGGAGCATCAGAGGAGCGTCAGAGGAGCATCAGAGGAGCATCAGAGGAGCATCAGAGGAGCATCAGAGGAGCATCAGAGGAGCATCAGTGGAGCATCAGAGGAGCATCAATGGAGCATCAGAGGAGGATCAGAGGAGCATCAGAGGAGCATCAGAGGAGCATCAGAGGAGCATCAGAGGAGCATCAGAGGAGCATCAGTGGAGCATCAGAGGAGGATCAGAGGAGCATCAGAGGAGCATCAGAGGAGCATCAGAGGAGCATCAGAGGAGCATCAGAGGAGCATCAGAGGAGCATCAGAGGAGCATCAGAGGAGGATCAGAGGAGCATCAGAGGAGCATCAGAGGAGCATCAGAGGAGCATCAGAGGAGCATCAGAGGAGCATCAGAGGAGGATCAGAGGAGCATCAGAGGAGCATCAGAGGAGCATCAGAGGAGCATCAGAGGAGCATCAGAGGAGCATCTGAGGAGCATCAGAGGAGTATCAGAGGAGCATCAGAGGAGCATCTGAGGAGCATCAGAGGAGTATCTGAGGAGCATCAGAGGAGCATCAGAGGAGGGGAATCAGAGGCGGGGAATCAGAGGTGGGGAATCAGAAGTGGGGAATCAGAAGTGGGGAATCAGAGGCGGGGAATCAGAGGCGTGGAATCAGAGGCGGGCAATCAGAAGTGGGGAATCAGAGGCGGGGAATCAGAGGCGGGGAATCAGAGGCGGTGAATCAGAGGCGGGGAATCAGAGGCGGGGAATCAGAGGCGGGGAATCAGAAGTGGGGAATCAGAGGTGGGGAATCAGAGGCGGGGAATCAGAGGCGGGGAATCAGAGGCGGGCAATCAGATGCAGGGAATCAGAGGCAGGGAATCAGTCGCAGGGAATCAAATGAAGGGAATCTGATGCAGGGAATCTGAGGCAGGGAATCTGAGGCAGGGAATCTGTGGTGGGGAATCAGAGGAGGGAAAACAGGCGGGTAAACAGAGGCGGGTAAACATAGGCGGGGAATCAGAGGCGTGGAATCAGAGGCGGGAAATCAGAGGCGGGGAAAGATATGTGGGGAAAAGTAGGCCAGGAAAGTTGAGCGGAAAGGGAGGCACTGTATCAGAGGTGGGGAATCAGAGGCGGGGAATCAGAGGCGGGGAATCAGAGGCGGGGAATCAGAGGCGGGGAATCAGAAGTGGGGAATCAGAGGTGGGGAATCAGAGGTGGGGATTCAGAGGCAGAGAATCAGAGGCGGGAATCTGAGGCAGGGAATCTGAGGTGCGGAATCAGAGGCGGGGAAACAGGTGGGTAAACAGAGGTGGGTAAACATAGGCGGGGAATCAGAGGCGCGGAATCAGAGGCAGGGAATCAGAGGCGGGGAATCAGAGGCGGGGAATCAGATGCGGGGAATCAGAGGTGGGGAATCAGAGGCGGGGTATCAGAGGAGGGGAATCAGAGGCGGGGAATCAGAGGCGGGGAATCAGAGGCGGGGAATCAGAGTCGGGGAATCAGAGGCGGGGAATCTGAGGCGGGGAATCTGATGCAGGGAATCAGAGGCGGGGAATCAGAAGTGGGGAATCAGAGGTGGGGAATCAGAGGCGGGGAATCAGAGGCAGGTAATCGGAGGCGGGCAATCAGATGCAGGGAATCAGAGGCAGGGAATCAGAGGCAGGGAATCTGAGGCAGGGAATCTGAGGCAGTGAATCTGAGGTGGGCAATCAGAGGCGGGAAAACAGGCGGGTAAACAGAGGCGGGTAAACATAGGCGGGGAATCAGAGGCGGGGAATCAGAGGCGGGGAATCTGAGGCGGGGAATCAGAGGCGGGGAATCAGAGTCGGGGAATCAGAGGCGGGGAATCTGAGGCGGGGAATCAGATGCAGGGAATCAGAGGCGGGGAATCAGAGGCGGGGTGTCAGAGGCGGGGAATCAGAGGCGCTGAATCAGAGGCAGGGAATCAGAGGCGTGGAATCAGAGACGGGGAATCAGAGGCGGGGAATCAGAAGTGGGGAATCAGAGGTGGGAAATCAGAGGCGGGGAATCAGAGGCGGGGAATCAGAGGCGGGGAATCAGAGGCAGGGTATCAGAGGCGGGCAATCAGATGCAGGGAATCAGAGGCAGGGAATCAGAGGCAGGGAATCAGAGGCAGGGAACCTGAGGTGGCGAATATGAGGTGGTGAATCAGAGGCGGGGAAACAGGCGGGTAAACAGAGGCGGGGAATCAGATGCAGGGAATCAGCCGCGGGGAATCAGAGGCAGGGAATCAGATGAAGGGAATCTCATGCAGGGAATCTGAGGTAGGGTATCTGAGGCAGGGAATCTGTGGCAGGGAATCTGATGCGGGTTATCAGAAGGGGGAAATGAGATGTGGGAAACGAGATGCAGAGAAAGAGGCACGGATATAGAGGCAGGGAAAGAGAGGCAGGGTATCAGAGGCGGGTAATTAGAGGCGTGGAATCAGAGGCGGGGAATCAGAGACACAGAAAGAGAGGCGTGGAATCAGAGGTGCGGAATCAGAGCCGGTGAAACTGAGCCGGGAAATCAGAAGCAGAGCAACAGAGGTGGTGAAACATGGGTGCGGAATCGGACACGGGGAAACAGAGGTGGGGATTCAGAGGCCGGGAATCAGAGGCAGGGAATCAGAGGCAGGTTATCAGAGGCAGGGAATCAGAGGTGGGGAATCAGAGGCGGGGAATCAAGAGGCGGGGAATCAGAGGCGGGGAATCAGAGGCGGGGAATCAGATATGGGGAATCAGAGGCAGGGAATCAGAGGCGGGGAATCAGAGGTGGGGAATCAGAGGTGGGGAATCAGAGGCGGGGAATCAGAGGCAGGGAATCAGATGAAGGGAATCTGATGCAGGGAATCTGAGGCAGGGAATCTGAGGCAGGGAATCTGTGGCAGGGAATCTGATGCGGGTTATCAGAAGGGGGAAATGAGATGTGGGAAACGAGATGCAGAGAAAGAGGCACGGATATAGAGGCAGGGAAAGAGAGGCAGGGTATCAGAGGCGGGTAATCAGAGGCAGGAAATCAGACACGGGGATTCAGAGGCTGGGAATCAGACGGGGGGAATCAAAGGCGGGGAATCAGAGCTGGGGAATCTGAGGCAGGGAATCAGAGTTGGGGATTCAGAGGCGGGGAATCAGATATGGGGAAACAGAGGCGGGGAATCAGAAGTGGGGAATCAGAAGTGGGGAATCAGAAGTGGGGAATCAGAGGCGGGGAATCAGAGGCGTGGAATCAGAGGCGGGCAATCAGAAGTGGGGAATCAGAGGCGGGGAATCAGAGGCGGGGAATCAGAGGCGGTGAATCAGAGGCGGGGAATCAGAGGCGGGGAATCAGAGGCGGGGAATCAGAAGTGGGGAATCAGAGGTGGGGAATCAGAGGCGGGGAATCAGAGGCGGGGAATCAGAGGCGGGCAATCAGATGCAGGGAATCAGAGGCAGGGAATCAGTCGCAGGGAATCAAATGAAGGGAATCTGATGCAGGGAATCTGAGGCAGGGAATCTGAGGCAGGGAATCTGTGGTGGGGAATCAGAGGAGGGAAAACAGGCGGGTAAAGAGAGGCGGGTAAACTTAGGCGGGGAATCAGAGGCGTGGAATCACAGGCGGGGAATCAGAGGCAGGGAATAGAACGCGGGGAATCAGAGGCAGGGAATCAGAGCTGGAGAATCAGAGGCGGGGAATCATAGTTGGGAATCAGAGGCGGGAATCAGATATGGGGAAACAGAGGCGGGGAATCAGAGGCGGGGAAACAGAGGCGGGGAATCAGATATGGGGAATCGGATGCAGGGAATCAGAGGCGGGGAATCAGAGCTGGGGAATCAGAGGCGGGGAATCGAGTTGGGGCATCAGAGGTGGGGAATTAGATATAGGGAAACAGAGGCGGGGAATCAGAGGCGGGGAAACAGAGGCGGGGAATAAGATATGGGGAATCAGAGGTGGGGAATCAGAGGCAGGGTATCAGATGTGCGGAATCAGAGATGGGGAATCAGAGGCAGGGAATCAGAAGCGGGGAATCAGAGGCCGGGAATCAGAGGCCGGGAATCAGATGCTGGGAATAAGAGGCCGGGAATCAGAGGAGGGGAATCAGAGTCCGGGAATCAGAGATGGGGATTCAGAGGCGGGGAATGAGATATGGAGAATCAGAGGCGGGGAATCAGAGGCGGGGAAACAGAGGTGGGGAATCAGATATGGGGAATCAGAGGTGGCGAATCAAAGGCGGTGAATCAGAGATGGGGAATCAGAGGCGGGGAATCAGAGGCAGGGAATCAGATGCGGGGAATCAGAGGCGGGGAATCAGAGCTGGCGAATCAGAGGCTGGGAATCAGAGGTGGGCAATCAGAGGCGGGGAATCAGATATGGGGAATCAGAGGCGGGGAATCAGAGGCGGGGAAAAAGAGGCGGGGAATCAAATATAGGGAATCAGAGGTGGGGTATCAGAGGTTGTGAATCAGAAATGGGGAATCAAGGCGGGGAATCAGAGGCAGGGAATCAGACGCGGGGAATCAGAGGCGGGGATTCAGAGCTGGGGAATCAGAGGCGGGGAATCAGAGTTGGGGAATCAGAGGCAGGGAATCAGATATGGGGAATCAGAGGCGGGGAATCAGAGGCCGGGAATCAGATATGGGGAAACAGAGGCGGGGAATCCGAGGCGGGGAAACAGAGGCGGGGAATCAGATATGGGGAATCAGAGGTGGGGAATCAGAGGTTGGGAATCAGAGGCAGGGAATCAGAGGCTTGGAATCAGATGCAGGGTATCAGATGCGGGGAATCAGAGGCGGGGAATCAGAGCTGGGGAATCAGAGGTGGGGAATCAGATTTGGGGAATCAGAGGTGGGGACTTAGATATTAGGAAACAGAGGCGGGGAATCAGATATGGGGAATCAGAGGTGGGGAATCAGAGGCAGGGAATCAGATGTACGGAATCAGAGATGGGGAATAAGAGGCAGGGAATCAGAATCAGAAGCAGGGAATCAGAGGCCGGGAATCAGATATGGGGAATCAGAGGTGGGGAATCAGAGGCCTGGAATCAGAGGCGGGGAATCAGAGGCAGGGAATCAGATGTGGGGAATCAGAGGCGGGGAATCAGAGCTGGGGAATCAGAGGCGGGGTATTAGAGTTGGGGAATCAGAGGCGGGGAATCAGATATGGGGAAACAGAGGTGGGGAATCAGAGGCGGGGAAACAGAGGCAGGGAATCAGATATGGGGAATCAGAGGTGGGGCATCAGAGGTTGTGAATCACAGATGGGGAATCAGAGGCGGGGAAACAGAGGTGGGGAATCAGATATGGGGAATCAGAGGTGGGGAATCAGAGGCAGGGAATCAGATGTGCGGAATCAGAGATGGGGAATCAGAGGCAGGGAATCAGAATCAGAAGCGGGGAATCAGAGGCCGGGAATCAGAGGCCGGGATTCAGATGCCGGGAATAAGAGGCCGGGAATCAGAGGTGGGGAATCAGAGTCCGGGAATCAGAGATGGGGATTCAGAGGCGGGGAATGATATATAGGGAATCAGAGGCGGGGAATCAGAGGCGGGGTAACAGAGGTGGGGAATCAGATATGGGGAATCAGAGGTGTCGAATCAAAGGCGGTGAATCAGAGATGGGGAATCAGAGGCGGGGAATCAGAGGCAGGGAATCAAACACGGGGAATCAGAGGCGGGGAATCAGAGCTGGGGAATCAGAGGTGGGGAATCAGAGTTGGGGAATCAGAGGCGGGGAATCAGATATGGGGAAACAGGGGCAGAGAATCAGAGGCAGGGAAAAAGAGGCGGGGAATCAGATATGGGGAATCAGGTGTGGGGAATCAGAGGTTGGGAATCAGAGGCAGGGAATCAGAGGCGTGGAAACAGAGGCGGGGATTCAGATATGGGGAATCAGAGGTGGGGAATCAGGGGCGTGGAATCAGAGGCAGGGAATTAGATGTGGTGAATCAGAGATGGGGAATCAGAGGCAGGGAATCAGAATCAGAAGCGGGGTATCAGAGGCCGGGAATCAGTGGAAGGTAGTCAGAGGCAGGGGATCAAACACGGGGAATCAGAGGCTGGGAATCAGAGCTGGGGAATCACAGGTGGGGAATCAGAGATGGGGAATCAGAGGCGGGGAATCAGAGGCGGGGAATCAGATATGGGGATTCAGAGGCGGGGAATCAGAGGCGGGGAAACAGAGGCGGGGAATCAGATATGGGGAATCAGAGGTGGGGAATCAGGGGCAGGGAATCAGTGGCAGGGAATCAGAGGCGGGGAATCAGAGGCGGGGAATCAGAGGCAGGGAATCAGACACGGGGAATCAGAGGCGGGGAATCAGAGATGGGGAATCAGAGGCGGGGAATCAGTGGCAGGGAATCGGACGCCGGGAATCAGAGTTGGGGAATCAGAGCTGGGGAATCAGAGGCGGGGAATCAGAGTTGGGGAATCAGAGGCGGGGAATCAGATATGGGGAAATAGAGGCGGGGAATCAGATATGCGGAATCAGAGGTGTGGAATCAGAGGTTGGGAATCAGAGGAAGGGAATCAGAGTCGGGGAAACAGAGGCGGGGAATCAGATATGTGGAATCAGAGGTGGCGAATCAAAGGCGGTGAAACAGAGATGGGGAATCAGGGCAGGGAATCAGAGGCAGGGAATCAAACACGGGGAATCAGAGCTGGGGAATCAGAGGCGGGGAATCAGAGTTGGGAATCAGAGGCGTGGAATCAGAGGCGGGGAAACAGAGGCGGGGAATCAGATATGGGGAATCAGAGGTGGGGAATCAGAGGTTGGGAATCAGAGGCAGGGAATCAGAGGCGGGGAATCAGAGGCGGGGAATCAGAGGAAGGGAATCAGATGTGCGGAATCGGAGATGGGGAATCAGAGGCAGGGAATCAGAGGCGGGGAATCAGAGGCGGGGAATCAGAGGCCGGGAATCACATCTGGGGAAACTGAGGCGGGGAATCCGAGGCGGGGAAACAGAGGCGGGGAATCAGATATGGGGAATCAGAGGTGGGGAATCAGAGGTTGGGAATCAGAGGCAGGGAATAAGAGGCTTGGAATCAGATGCAGGGAATCAGATGCGGGGAATCAGAGGCGGGGAATCAGAGCTGGGGAATCAGAGGTGGGGAATCAGATTTGGGGAATCAGAGGTGGGGACTTAGATATTGGGAAACAGAGGCGGGGAATCAGAGGCGGGGAAACAGAGGCGGGGAATCAGATATGGGGAATCAGAGGTGGGGAATCAGAGGCAGGGAATCAGATGTGCGGAATCAGAGATGGGGAATCAGAGGCAGGGAAACAGAATCAGAAGCAGGGAATCAGAGGCCGGGAATCAGAGGCCGGAATCAGATGCTGGGAATCAGAGGCCTGGAATCAGAGGCGGGGAATCAGAGGCAGGGAATCAGATGCGGGGAATCAGAGGCGGGGAATCAGAGCTGGGGAATCAGAGGCGGGGTATTAGAGTTGGGGAATCAGAGGCGGGGAATCAGATATGGGGAAACAGAGGTAGGGAATCAGAGGCGGGGAAACAGAGGCAGGGAATCAGATATGGGGAATCAGAGGCGGGGAATCAGAGGTGGGGAATCATAGGCAGGGAATTGGATGTGCGGAATCAGAGATGGGGAATCAGAGGCCGGGAATCAGAGGTGGTGAATCAGAGATGGGGAATCAGAGGCGGGGAATCAGAGGCAGGGTATCAGACGCGGGGAATCAGAGGTGGGCAATCAGAGGCGGGGAATTAGATATGGGGAATCAGAGGCGGGGAATCAGATGCGGGGAAACAGAGGCGGGGAATCAGATGTGGGGAATCAGAGGTGGGGCATCAGAGGTTGTGAATCACAGATGGGGAATCAGAGGCGGGGAATCAGAGGCAGGGAATCAGATGCGGGGAATCAGAGGCGGGGATTCAGAGCTGGGGAATCAGAAGCGGGGAATCAGAGTTGGGGAATCAGAGGCGGGGAATCAGATATGGGGAATCAGAGGCAGGGAATCAGAGGCGGGGAATCAGAGGCAGGGAATCAGACGCGGGGAATCTGAGGCGGGGAATCAGAGCTGGGGAATCAGAGGTGGGGAATCAGAGTTGGGGAATCAGAGGCAGGGAATTGGATGTGCGGAATCAGAGATGGGGAATCAGAGGTGGGGAATCAGAGGCGGTGAATCAGAGATGGGGAATCATAGGCGGGGAATCAGAGGCAGGAAATCAGACACGGGGATTCAGAGGCTGGGAATCAGACGGGGGGAATCAAAGGCGGGGAATCAGAGCTGGGTAATCTGAGGCAGGGAATCAGAGTTGGGGATTCAGAGGCGGGGAATCAGATATGGGGAAACAGAGGCGGGGAATCAGAGGCGGGCAAAGAGAGGCGGGGAATTAGATATGGGGAATCAGAGGTAGGGAATCAGAGGTGGTGAATCAGTGATGGGGAATCACAGGCGGGGAATCAGAGGCAGGGAATAGAACGCGGGGAATCAGAGGCAGGGAATCAGAGCTGGGGAATCAGAGGCGGGGAATCATAGTTGGGAATCAGAGGCGGGAATCAGATATGGGGAAACAGAGGCGGGGAATCAGAGGCGGGGAAACAGAGGCGGGGAATCAGATATGGGGAATCGGATGCAGGGAATCAGAGGCGGGGAATCAGAGCTGGGGAATCAGAGGCGGGGAATAAGAGTTGGGGCATCAGAGGTGGGGAATTAGATATAGGGAAACAGAGGCGGGGAATCAGAGGCGGGGAAACAGAGGCGGGGAATCAGATATGGGGAAACAGAGGTGGGGAATCAGAGGCAGGGAATCAGATGTGCGGAATCAGAGATGGGGAATCAGAGGCAGGGAATCAGAATCAGAAGCGGGGAATCAGAGGCCGGGAATCAGAGGCCGGGAATCAGATGCTGGGAATAAGAGGCCAGGAATCAGAGGAGGGGAATCAGAGTCCGGGAATCAGAGATGGGGAATCATAGGCGGGGAATCAGAGGCAGGAAATCAGACACGGGGATTCAGAGGCTGGGAATCAGACGGGGGGAATCAAAGGCGGGGAATCAGAGCTGGGTAATCTGAGGCAGGGAATCAGAGTTGGGGATTCAGAGGCGGGGAATCAGATATGGGGAAACAGAGGCGGGGAATCAGAAGCGGGCAAAGAGAGGCGGGGAATTAGATATGGGGAATCAGAGGTAGGGAATCAGAGGTGGTGAATCAGTGATGGGGAATCACAGGCGGGGAATCAGAGGCAGGGAATAGAACGCGGGGAATCAGAGGCAGGGAATCAGAGCTGGGGAATCAGAGGCGGGGAATCATAGTTGGGAATCAGAGGCGGGAATCAGATATGGGGAAACAGAGGCGGGGATCAGAGGCGGGGAAACAGAGGCGGGGAATCAGATATGGGGAATCGGATGCAGGGAATCAGAGGCGGGGAATCAGAGCTGGGGAATCAGAGGCGGGGAATCAGAGTTGGGGCATCAGAGGTGGGGAATTAGATATAGTGAAACAGAGGCGGGGAATCAGAGGCGGGGAAACAGAGGCGGGGAATCAGATATGGGGAAACAGAGGTGGGGAATCAGAGGCAGGGAATCAGATGTGCGGAATCAGAGATGGGGAATCAGAGGCAGGGAATCAGAATCAGAAGCGGGGAATCAGAGGCCGGGAATCAGAGGCCGGGAATCAGATGCTGGGAATAAGAGGCCAGGAATCAGAGGAGGGGAATCAGAGTCCGGGAATCAGAGATGGGGATTCAGAGGCGGGGAATCAGATATGGAGAATCAGAGATGGGGAATCAGAGGCGGGGAATCAGAGGCAGGGAATCGGACGCCGGGAATCAGAGGCGGGGAATCAGATATGGGGAAATAGAGGCGGGGAATCAGATATGGGGAATCAGAGGTGTGGAATCAGAGGTTGGGAATCAGAGGCAGGGAATCAGAGGCGGGGAAACAGAGGTGGGGAATCAGATATGGGGAATCAGAGGTGGCGAATCAAAGGCGGTGAAACAGAGATGGGGAATCAGGGCAGGGAATCAGAGGCAGGGAATCAGAGCTGGGGAAACAGAGGCGGGGAATCAGATATGGGAAATCAGAGGTGGGGAATCAGGGGCGGGGAATCAGTGGCAGGGAATCAGAGCTGGGGAATCAGAGGTGGGGAATCAGGGGCGGGGAATCAGTGGCAGGGAATCAGAGGCCGGGAATAAAAGGCGGGGAATCAGAGCTGGGGAATCAGAGGCGGGCAAACAGAGGCGGGGAATTAGATATGGGGAATCAGAGGTAGGGAATCAGAGGTGGTGAATCAGTGATGGGGAATCACAGGCGGGGAATCAGAGGCAGGGAATAGAACGCGGGGAATCAGAGGCAGGGAATCAGAGCTGGGGAATCAGAGGCGGGGAATCATAGTTGGGAATCAGAGGCGGGAATCAGATATGGGGAAACAGTGGCGGGGAATCAGAGGCGGGGAAACAGAGGCGGGGAATCAGATATGGGGAATCGGATGCAGGGAATCAGAGGCGGGGAATCAGAGCTGGGGAATCAGAGGCGGGGAATCAGAGTTGGGGCATCAGAGGTGGGGAATTAGATATAGGGAAACAGAGGCGGGGAATCAGAGGTGGGGAAACAGAGGCGGGGAATCAGATATGGGGAAACAGAGGTGGGGAATCAGAGGCAGGGAATCAGATGTGCGGAATCAGAGATGGGGAATCAGAGGCAGGGAATCAGAATCAGAAGCGGGGAATCAGAGGCCGGGAATCAGAGGCCGGGAATCAGATGCTGGGAATAAGAGGCCAGGAATCAGAGGAGGGGAATCAGAGTCCGGGAATCAGAGATGGGGATTCAGAGGCGGGGAATCAGATATGGAGAATCAGAGATGGGGAATCAGAGGTGGGGAATCAGAGGCAGGGAATCGGACGCCGGGAATCAGAGGCGGGGAATCAGATATGGGGAAATAGAGGCGGGGAATCAGATATGGGGAATCAGAGGTGTGGAATCAGAGGTTGGGTATCAGAGGCAGGGAATCAGAGGCGGGGAAACAGAGGCGGGGAATCAGATATGGGGAATCAGAGGTGGCGAATCAAAGGCGGTGAAACAGAGATGGGGAATCAGGGCAGGGAATCAGAGGCAGGGAATCAGAACTGGGGAAACAGAGGCGGGGAATCAGATATGGGAAATCAGAGGTGGGGAATCAGGGGCGGGGAATCAGTGGCAGGGAATCAGAGCTGGGGAATCAGAGGTGGGGAATCAGAGCTGGGGAAACAAGAGGCGGGGAATCAGATATGGGGAATCAGAGGTGGGGAATCAGGGGCGGGGAATCAGTGGCAGGGAATCAGAGGCCGGGAATAAAAGGCGGGGAATCAGAGCTGGGGAATCAGAGGCGGGCAAACAGAGGCGGGGAATTAGATATGGGGAATCAGAGGTAGGGAATCAGAGGTGGTGAATCAGTGATGGGGAATCACAGGCAGGGAATCAGAGGCAGGGAATAGAACGCGGGGAATCAGAGGCAGGGAATCAGAGCTGGGGAATCAGAGGCGGGGAATCATAGTTGGGAATCAGAGGCCGGAATCAGATATGGGGAAACAGAGGCGGGGAATCAGAGGCGGGGAAACAGAGGCGGGGAATCAGATATGGGGAATCGGATGCAGGGAATCAGAGGAGGGGAATCAGAGCTGGGGAATCAGAGGCGGGGAATCAGAGTTGGGGCATCAGAGGTGGGGAATTAGATATAGGGAAACAGAGGCGGGGAATCAGAGGCGGGGAAACAGAGGCGGGGAATCAGATATGGGGAAACAGAGGTGGGGAATCAGAGGCAGGGAATCAGATGTGCGGAATCAGAGATGGGGAATCAGAGGCAGGGAATCAGAATCAGAAGCGGGGAATCAGAGGCCGGGAATCAGAGGCCGGGAATCAGATGCTGGGAATAAGAGGCCAGGAATCAGAGGAGGGGAATCAGAGTCCGGGAATCAGAGATTGGGATTCAGAGGCGGGGAATCAGATATGGAGAATCAGAGATGGGGAATCAGAGGCGGGGAATCAGAGGCAGGGAATCGGATGCCGGGAATCAGAGGCGGGGAATCAGATATGGGGAAATAGAGGCGGGGAATCAGATATGGGGAATCAGAGGTGTGGAATCAGAGGTTGGGAATCAGAGGCAGGGAATCAGAGGCGGGGAAACAGAGGCGGGGAATCAGATATGGGGAATCAGAGGTGGCGAATCAAAGGAGGTGAAACAGAGATGGGGAATCAGGGCAGGGAATCAGAGGCAGGGAATCAGAGCTGGGGAAACAGAGGCGGGGAATCAGATATGGGAAATCAGAGGTGGGGAATCAGGGGCGGGGAATCAGAGTTGGGGAATCAGAGGAGGGGAATCAGATATGGGGAAACAGAGGCCGGGAATCAGAGGCAGGGTAACAGAGGCGGGGAATCAGATATGGGGAATCAGAGGTGGGGAATTAGAGGTTGCGAATCAGAGGCGGGGAAACAGAGGCGGGGAATCAAATATAGGGAATCAGAGGTGGGGAATCAGAGGTTGTGAATCAGAGATGGGGAATCAGGGCAGGGAATCAGAGGCAGGGAATCAGAGCTGGGGAAACAGAGGCGGGGAATCAGATATGGGAAATCAGAGGTGGGGAATCAGGGGCGGGGAATCAGTGGCAGGGAATCAGAGCTGGGGAATCAGAGGTGGGGAATCAGAGCTGGGGAAACAGAGGCGGGGAATCAGATATGGGGAATCAGAGGTGGGGAATCAGGGGCGGGGAATCAGTGGCAGGGAATCAGAGGCCGGGAATAAAAGGCGGGGAATCAGAGCTGGGGAATCAGAGGCGGGCAAACAGAGGCGGGGAATTAGATATGGGGAATCAGAGGTAGGGAATCAGAGGTGGTGAATCAGTGATGGGGAATCACAGGCAGGGAATCAGAGGCAGGGAATAGAACGCGGGGAATCAGAGGCAGGGAATCAGAGCTGGGGAATCAGAGGCGGGGAATCATAGTTGGGAATCAGAGGCCGGAATCAGATATGGGGAAACAGAGGCGGGGAATCAGAGGCGGGGAAACAGAGGCGGGGAATCAGATATGGGGAATCGGATGCAGGGAATCAGAGGAGGGGAATCAGAGCTGGGGAATCAGAGGCGGGGAATCAGAGTTGGGGCATCAGAGGTGGGGAATTAGATATAGGGAAACAGAGGCGGGGAATCAGAGGCGGGGAAACAGAGGCGGGGAATCAGATATGGGGAAACAGAGGTGGGGAATCAGAGGCAGGGAATCAGATGTGCGGAATCAGAGATGGGGAATCAGAGGCAGGGAATCAGAATCAGAAGCGGGGAATCAGAGGCCGGGAATCAGAGGCCGGGAATCAGATGCTGGGAATAAGAGGCCAGGAATCAGAGGAGGGGAATCAGAGTCCGGGAATCAGAGATTGGGATTCAGAGGCGGGGAATCAGATATGGAGAATCAGAGATGGGGAATCAGAGGCGGGGAATCAGAGGCAGGGAATCGGATGCCGGGAATCAGAGGCGGGGAATCAGATATGGGGAAATAGAGGCGGGGAATCAGATATGGGGAATCAGAGGTGTGGAATCAGAGGTTGGGAATCAGAGGCAGGGAATCAGAGGCGGGGAAACAGAGGCGGGGAATCAGATATGGGGAATCAGAGGTGGCGAATCAAAGGAGGTGAAACAGAGATGGGGAATCAGGGCAGGGAATCAGAGGCAGGGAATCAGAGCTGGGGAAACAGAGGCGGGGAATCAGATATTGGAAATCAGAGGTGGGGAATCAGGGGCGGGGAATCAGTGGCAGGGAATCAGAGCTGGGGAATCAGAGGTGGGGAATCAGAGCTGGGGAAACAGAGGTGGGGAATCAGATATGGGGAATCAGAGGTGGGGAATCAGGGGCGGGGAATCAGTGGCAGGGAATCAGAGGCCGGGAATAAAAGGCGGGGAATCAGAGCTGGGGAATCAGAGGCGGGGAATCAGAGTTGGGGAATCAGAGGAGGGGAATCAGATATGGGGAAACAGAGGCCGGGAATCAGAGGCAGGGTAACAGAGGCGGGGAATCAGATATGGGGAATCAGAGGTGGGGAATTAGAGGTTGCGAATCAGAGGCGGGGAAACAGAGGCGGGGAATCAAATATAGGGAATCAGAGGTGGGGAATCAGAGGTTGTGAATCAGAGATGGGGAATCAAGGCGGGGAATCAGAGGCAGGGAATCAGACGCGGGGAATCAGAGGCGGGGATTCAGAGCTGGGGAATCAGAGGCGGTGAATCAGAGTTGGGGAATCAGAGGCAGGGAATCAGATATGGGGAATCAGAGGCGGGGAATCAGAGGCGGGGAAACAGAGGCGGGGAATCAGATATGGGGAATCAGAATTGGGGAATCAGGGGCAGGGAATCAGTGGCAGGGAATCAGAGGCGGGGAATCAGAGGCGGGGAATCAGAGGCAGGGAATCAGACACGGGGAATCGGAGGCGGGGAATCAGAGATGGGGAATCAGAGGCGGGGAATCAGAGGCAGGGAATCGGACTCCGGGAATCAGAGTCGGGGAATCAGAGCTGGGGAATCAGAGGCAGGGAATCAGAGTTGGGGAATCAGAGGCGGGGAATCAGATATGGGGAAATAGAGGCGGGGAATCAGATATGGGGAATCAGAGGTGTGGAATCAGAGGTTGGGAATCAGAGGCAGGGAATCAGAGTCGGGGAAACAGAGGCGGGGAATCAGATATGGGGAATCAGAGGTGGCGAATCAAAGGCGGTGAAACAGAGATGGGGAATCAGGGCAGGGAATCAGAGGCAGGGAATCAAACACGGGGAATCAGAGCTGGGGAATCAGAGGCGGCGAATCAGAATTGGGAATCAGAGGTGGGGAATCCGAGGTTGGGAATCAGAGGCAGGGAATCAGAGGCAGGGAATCAGAGGCGGGGAATCAGAGGAAGGGAATCAGATGTGCGGAATCGGAGATGGGGAATCAGAGGCAGGGAATCAGAGACGGGGAATCAGAGGCGGGGAATCAGAGGCCGGGAATCAGATGCTGGGAATAAGAGGCCAGGAATCAGAGGAGGGGAATCAGAGTCCGGGAATCAGAGATGGGGATTCAGAGGCGGGGAATCAGATATGGAGAATCAGAGATGGGGAATCAGAGGCGGGGAATCAGAGGCAGGGAATCGGACGCCGGGAATCAGAGGCGGGGAATCAGAGCTGGGGAATCAGAGGCGGGGAATCAGAGTTGGGGAATCAGAGGCGGGGAATCAGATATGGGGAAATAGAGGCGGGGAATCAGATATGGGGAATCAGAGGTGTGGAATCAGAGGTTGGGAATCAGAGGCAGGGAATCAGAGGCGGGGAAACAGAGGCGGGGAATCAGATATGGGGAATCAGAGGTGGCGAATCAAAGGCGGTGAAACAGAGATGGGGAATCAGGGCAGGGAATCAGAGGCAGGGAATCAGAGCTGGGGAAACAGAGGCGGGGAATCAGATATGGGAAATCAGAGGTGGGGAATCAGGGGCGGGGAATCAGTGGCAGGGAATCAGAGCTGGGGAATCAGAGGTGGGGAATCAGAGCTGGGGAAACAGAGGCGGGGAATCAGATATGGGGAATCAGAGGTGGGGAATCAGGGGCGGGGAATCAGTGGCAGGGAATCAGAGGCCGGGAATAAAAGGCGGAGAATCAGAGCTGGGGAATCAGAGGCGGGGAATCAGAGTTGGGGAATCAGAGGAGGGGAATCAGATATGGGGAAACAGAGGCCGGGAATCAGAGGCAGGGTAACAGAGGCGGGGAATCAGATATGGGGAATCAGAGGTGGGGAATTAGAGGTTGCGAATCAGAGGCGGGGAAACAGAGGCGGGGAATCAAATATAGGGAATCAGAGGTGGGGAATCAGAGGTTGTGAATCAGAGATGGGGAATCAAGGCGGGGAATCAGAGGCAGGGAATCAGACGCGGGGAATCAGAGGCGGGGATTCAGAGCTGGGGAATCAGAGGCGGTGAATCAGAGTTGGGGAATCAGAGGGAGGGAATCAGATATGGGGAATCAGAGGCGGGGAATCAGAGGCGGGGAAACAGAGGCGGGGAATCAGATATGGGGAATCAGAATTGGGGAATCAGGGGCAGGGAATCAGTGGCAGGGAATCAGAGGCGGGGAATCAGAGGCGGGGAATCAGAGGCAGGGAATCAGACACGGGGAATCGGAGGCGGGGAATCAGAGATGGGGAATCAGAGGCGGGGAATCAGAGGCAGGGAATCGGACTCCGGGAATCAGAGTCGGGGAATCAGAGCTGGGGAATCAGAGGCAGGGAATCAGAGTTGGGGAATCAGAGGCGGGGAATCAGATATGGGGAAATAGAGGCGGGGAATCAGATATGGGGAATCAGAGGTGTGGAATCAGAGGTTGGGAATCAGAGGCAGGGAATCAGAGTCGGGGAAACAGAGGCGGGGAATCAGATATGGGGAATCAGGGGTGGCGAATCAAAGGCGGTGAAACAGAGATGGGGAATCAGGGCAGGGAATCAGAGGCAGGGAATCAAACACGGGGAATCAGAGCTGGGGAATCAGAGGCGGCGAATCAGAGTTGGGAATCAGAGGTGGGGAATCCGAGGTTGGGAATCAGAGGCAGGGAATCAGAGGCAGGGAATCAGAGGCGGGGAATCAGAGGAAGGGAATCAGATGTGCGGAATCGGAGATGGGGAATCAGAGGCAGGGAATCAGAGGCGGGGAATCAGAGGCGGGGAATCACAGGCCGGGAATCTGGTATGGGGAAACAGAGGCGGGGAATCCGAGGCGGGGAAACAGAGGCGGGGAATCAGATATGGGGAATCAGAGGTGGGGAATCAGAGGTTGGGAATCAGAGGCAGGGAATCAGAGGCTTGGAATCAGATGCAGGGAATCAGATGCTGGGAATCAGAGGCGGTGAATCAGAGCTGGGGAATCAGAGGTGGGGAATCAGATTTGGGGAATCAGAGGCGGGGACTTAGATATTGGGAAACAGAGGCGGGGAATCAGAGTCGGGGAAACCCAGGCGGGGAATCAGATATGTGGAATCAGAGGTGGGGAATCAGAGGCAAGGAATCAGATGTGCGGAATCAGAGATGGGGAATCAGAGGCAGGGAATCAGAATCAGAAGCAGGGAATCAGAGGCCGGGAATCAGAGGCCGGAATCAGATGCTGGGAATCAGAGGCCTGGAATCAGAGGCGGGGAATCAGAGGCAGGGAATCAGATGCGGGGAATCAGAGGGGGGGAATCAGAGCTGGGGAATCAGAGGTGGGGTATTAGAGTTGGGGAATCAGAGGCGGGGTATCAGATATGGGGAAACAGAGGTGGGGAATCAGAGGCGGGGAAACAGAGGCAGGGAATCAGATATGGGGAATCAGAGGTGGGGAATCAGAGATGGGGAATCAGAGGCGGTGAATCAGAGATGGGGAATCAGAGGCGGGGAATCAGAGGCAGGAAATCAGACACGGGGATTCAGAGGCTGGGAATCAGACGGGGGGAATCAAAGGCGGGGAATCAGAGCTGGGGAATCAGAGGCAGGGAATCAGAGGCGGGGAATCAGATATGGGGAATCAGAGGCTGGGATTCAGAGGCGGGGAATCAGAGGCAGGGAATCAGACACGGGGAATCAGAGGTGGGGAATCAGAGATGGGGAATCAGAGGCGGGGAATCAGAGGCAGGGAATCAGACGCGATGAATCTGAGGCGGGGAATCAGAGCTGGGGAATCAGAGGTGGGGAATCAGAGTTGGGGAATCAGAGGCAGGGAATCGGATGTGCGGAATCAGAGATGGGGAATCAGATGTGGGGAATCAGAGGAATCAGTGATGGGGAATCAGAGGCGGGGAATCAGAGGCAGGAAATCAGACACTGGGATTCAGAGGCTGGGAATCAGACGGGGTGAATCAAAGGCGGGGAATCAGAGCTGGGGAATCAGAGGCAGGGAATCAGAGTTGGGGATTCAGAGACGGGGAATCAGATATGGGGAAACAGAGGCGGGGAATCAGAGGCGGGCAAACAGAGGCGGGGAATTAGATATGAGGAATCAGAGGTGGGGAATCAGAGGTGGTGAATCAGTGATGGGGAATCACAGGCGGGGAATCAGAGGCAGGGAATAGAACGCAGGGAATCAGATGCAGGGAATCAGAGCTGGGGAATCAGAGGCGGGGAATCAGAGTTGGGGCATCAGAGGTGGGGAATTAGATATAGGGAAACAGAGGCGGGGAATCAGAGGCGGGGAAACAGAGGCGGGGAATCAGATATGGGGAATCAGAGGTGGGGAATCAGAGGCAGGGAATCAGATGTGCGGAATCAGAGATGGGCTATCAGAGGCAGGGAATCAGAATCAGAAGCGGGGAATCAGAGGCAGGGAATCAGAGGCCGGGAATCGGATGCTGGGAATAAGAGGCCGGGAATCAGAGGTGGGGAATCAGAGTCTGGGAATCAGAGATGGGGATTCAGAGGCGGTGAATGAGATATGGAGAATCAGAGGCGGGGAATCAGAGGCCGGGAATCAGAGGTGGGGAATCAGATATGGGGAATCAGAGGTGGCGAATCAAAGGCGGTGAATCAGAGATGGATAATCAGAGGCGGGGAATCAGAGGCAGGGAATCAGATGCGGGGAATCAGAGGCGGGGAATCAGAGCTGGCGAATCAGAGGCGGGGAATCAGAGGTGGGCAATCAGAGGCGGGGAATCAGATATGGGGAATCAGAGGCGGGGAATCAGAGGCGGGGAAACAGAGGCGGTGAATCAAATATAGGGAATCAGAGGTGGGGAATCAGAGGTTGTGAATCAGAGATGGGGAATCAAAACGGGGAATCAGAGGCAGGGAATCAGACACGGGGAATCAGAGGCGGGGATTCAGAGCTGGGGAATCAGAGGCGGGGAATCAGATTTGGGGAATCAGAGGCAGGGAATCAGATATGGGGAATCAGAGGCGGGGAATCAGAGGCGGGGAAACTGAGGCGGGGAATCAGATATGGGGAATCAGAGGTGGGGAATCAGGGGCAGGGAATCAGTGGCAGGGAATCAAAGGCGGGGAATCAGAGGCTGGGAATCAGAGGCAGGGAATCAGACACGGGGAATCAGAGGCGGGGAATCAGAGATGGGGAATCAGAGGCGGGGAATCAGAGGCAGGGAATCGGACGCCGGGAATCAGAGTCGGGGAATCAGAGCTGTGGAATCAGAGGCGGGGAATCAGAGTTGGGGAATCAGAGGCGGGGATTCAGATATGGGGAAATAGAGGCGGGGAATCAGATATGGGGAATTAGAGGTGTGGAATCAGAGGTTGGGAATCAGAGGAAGGGAATCAGAGTCGGGGAAACAGAGGCGGGGAATCAGATATGTGGAATCAGAGGTGGCGAATCAAAGGCGGTGAAACAGAGATGGGGAATCAGGGCAGGGAATCAGAGGCAGGGAATCAAACACGGGGAATCAGAGCTGGGGAATCAGAGGCGGGGAATCAGAGTTGGGAATCAGAGGCGGGGAATCAGAGGCGGTGAAACAGAGGCGGGGAATCAGATATGGGGAATCAGAGGTGGGGAATCAGAGGTTGGGAATCAGAGGCAGGGAATCAGAGGCGGGGAATCAGAGGCGGGGAATCAGAGGAAGGGAATCAGATGTGCGGAATCGGAGATGGGGAATCAGAGGCAGGGAATCAGAGGCGGGGAGTCAGAGGCGGGGAATCAGAGGCCGGGAATCAGATATGGTGAAACTGAGGCGGGGAATCCGAGGCGGGGAAACAGAGGCGGGGAATCAGATATGGGGAATCAGAGGTGGGGAATCAGAGGTTGGGAATCAGAGGCAGGGAATCAGAGGCTTGGAATCAGATGCAGGGAATCAGATGCGGGGCATCAGAGGCGGGGAATCAGAGCTGGGGAATCAGAGGTGGGGAATCAGATTTGGGGAATCAGAGGTGGGGACTTAGATATTGGGAAACAGAGGCGGGGAATCAGAGGCGGGGAAACAGAGGCGGGGAATCAGATATGGGGAATCAGAGGTGGGGAATCAGAGGCAGGGAATCAGATGTGCGGAATCAGAGATGGGGAATCAGAGGCAGGGAATCAGAATCAGAAGCGGGGAATCAGAGGCCGGGAATCAGAGGCCGGGATTCAGATGCCGGGAATAAGAGGCCGGGAATCAGAGGTGGGGAATCAGAGTCCGGGAATCAGAGATGGGGATTCAGAGGCGGGGAATGATATATGGGGAATCAGAGGCGGGGAATCAGAGGCGGGGTAACAGAGGTGGGGAATCAGATATGGGGAATCAGGTGTCGAATCAAAGGCGGTGAATCAGAGATGGGGAATCAGAGGCGGGGAATCAGAGGCAGGGAATCAAACACGGGGAATCAGAGGCGGGGAATCAGAGCTGGGGAATCAGAGGTGGGGAATCAGAGTTGGGGAATCAGAGGCGGGGAATCAGATATGGGGAAACAGGGGCGGAGAATCAGAGGCAGGGAAACAGAGGCGGGGAATCAGATATGGGGAATCAGGGGTGGGGAATCAGAGGTTGGGAATCAGAGGCAGGGAATCAGAGGCGTGGAAACAGAGGCGGGGATTCAGATATGGGGAATCAGAGGTGGGGAATCAGGGGCGTGGAATCAGAGGCAGGGAATTAGATGTGGTGAATCAGAGATGGGGAATCAGAGGCAGGGAATCAGAATCAGAAGCGGGGTATCAGAGGCCGGGAATCAGAGGAAGGTAATCAGAGGCAGGGGATCAAACACGGGGAATCAGAGGCTGGGAATCAGAGCTGGGGAATCACAGGCGGGGAATCAGAGATGGGGAATCAGAGGCGGGGAATCAGAGGCAGGGAATCAGATGCGGGGAATCAGAGGCGGGGAATCAGAGCTGGCGAATCAGAGGCGGGGTATTAGAGTTGGGGAATCAGAGGCGGGGAATCAGACGCGGGGAATCAGAAGGGGGGAATCATAGCTGGCGAATCAGAGGCGGGGAATCAGAGGTGGGCAATCAGAGGCCGGGAATCAGAGGTGGTGAATCAGAGATGGGGAATCAGAGGCGGGGAATCAGTGGCAGGGAATCAGATATGGGGAATCAGAGGCGTGGAATCAGAGGCAGGGAATCAGACACGGGGAATCAGACACGGGGAATCAGAGGTGGGGAATCAGAGATGGGGAATCAGAGGCGGTGAATCAGAGATGGGGAATCAGAGGCGGGGAATCAGAGGCAGGAAATCAGACACGGGGATTCAGAGGCTGGGAATTAGACGGGGGGAATCAAAGGCGGGGAATCAGAGCTGGGGAATCAGAGGCAGGGAATCAGAGGCGGGGAATCAGATATGGGGAATCAGAGGCTGGGATTCAGAGGCGGGGAATCAGAGGCAGGGAATCAGACACGGGGAATCAGAGGTGGGGAATCAGAGATGGGGAATCAGAGGCGGGGAATCAGAGGCAGGGAATCAGACGCGGGGAATCTGAGGCGGGGAATCAGAGCTGGGGAATCAGAGGCAGGGAATCAAATGTGCGGAATCAGAGATGGGGAATCAGAGGCAGGAAATCAGACACGGGGATTCAGAGGCTGGGAATCAGACGGGAGGAATCAAAGGCGGGGAATCGGAGCTGGGGAATCAGAGGCAGGGAATCAGAGTTGGGGATTCAGAGACGGGGAATCAGATATGGGGAAACAGAGGAGGGGAATCAGAGGCGGGCAAACAGAGGCGGGGAATTAGATATGGGGAATCAGAGGTGGGGAATCAGAGGTGGTGAATCAGTGATGGGGAATCACAGGCGGGGAATCAGAGGCAGGGAATAGAACGCAGGGAATCAGACGCAGGGAATCAGAGCTGGGGAATCAGAGGCGGGGAATCATAGTTGGGAATCAGAGGCGTGGAATCAGATATGGGGAAACAGAGGCGGGGAATCAGAGGCGGGGAAACAGAGGCGGGGAATCAGATATGGGGAATCGGATGCGGGGAATCAGAGGCGGGGAATCAGAGCTGGGGAATCAGAGGCAGGGAATCAGAGTTGGGGCATCAGAGGTGGGGAATTAGATATAGGGAAACAGAGGTGGGGAATCAGAGGCGGGGAAACAGAGGCGGGGAATCAGATATGGGGAATCAGAGGTGGGGAATCAGAGGCAGGGAATCAGATGTGCGGAATCAGAGATGGGGAATCAGAGGCAGGGAATCAGAATCAGAAGCGGGGAATCAGAGGCCGGGAATCAGAGGCCGGGAATCAGATGCTGGGAATAAGAGGCCGTTAATCAGAGGTGTGGAATCAGAGTCCGGGAATCAGAGATGGGGATTCAGAGGCGGGGAATGAGATATGGAGAATCAGAGGCGGGGAATCAGAGGCCGGGAAACAGAGGTGGGGAATCAGATATGGGGAATCAGAGGTGGCGAATCAAAGGCGGTGAATCAGAGATGGGGAATCAGAGGCGGGGAATCAGAGGCAGGGAATCAGATGCGGGGAATCAGAGTCGGGGAATCAGAGCTGGCGAATCAGAGGCGGGGAATCAGAGGTGGGCAATCAGAGGCGGGGAATCAGATATGGGGAATCAGAGGCGGGGAATCAGAGGCGGGGAAACAGAGGCGGGGAATCAAATATAGGGAATCAGAGGTGGGGAATCAGAGGTTGTGAATCAGAGATGGGGAATCAAGGCGGGGAATCAGAGGCAGGGAATCAGACACGGGGAATCAGAGGCGGGGATTCAGAGCTGGGGAATCAGAGGCGGGGAATCAGAGTTGGGGAATCAGAGGAAGGGAATCAGATATGGGGAATCAGAGGCGGGGAATCAGAGGCGGGGAAACAGAGGCGGGGAATCAGATATGGGGAATCAGAGGTGGGGAATCAGGGGCAGGGTATCAGTGGCAGGGAATCAGAGGCGGGGAATCAGAGGCGGGGAATCAGAGGCAGGGAATCAGACACGGGGAATCAGAGGCGGGGAATCAGAGCTGGGGAATCAGAGCTGGGGAATCAGAGGCGGGGAATCAGAGGCAGGGAATCAGATATGGGGAATCAGAGGCGGGGAATCAGAGGCGGGGAAACAGAGGCGGGGAATCAGATATGGGGAATCAGAGGTGGGGAATCAGGGGCAGGGAATCAGTGGCAGGGAATCAGAGGCGGGGAATCAGAGGCGGGGAATCAAAGGCAGGGAATCAGACACGGGGAATCAGAGGCGGGGAATCAGAGATGGGGAATCAGAGGCGGGGAATCAGAGGCAGGGAATCGGACGCCGGGAATCAGAGTCGGGGAATCAGAGCTGGGGAATCAGAGGCGGGGAATCAGAGTTGGGCAATCAGAGGCGGGGAATCAGATATGGGGAAATAGAGGCGGGGAATCAGATATGGGGAATCAGAGGTGTGGAATCAGAGGTTGGGAATCAGAGGAAGGGAATCAGAGTCGGGGAAACAGAGGCGGGGAATCAGATATGTGGAATCAGAGGTGGCGAATCAAAGGCGGTGAAACAGAGATGGGGAATCAGGGCAGGGAATCAGAGGCAGGGAATCAAACACGGGGAATCAGAGCTGGGGAATCAGAGGCGGGGAATCAGAGTTGGGAATCAGAGGCGTGGAATCAGAGGCGGGGAAACAGAGGCGGGGAATCAGATATGGGGAATCAGAGGTGGGGAATCAGAGGTTGGGAATCAGAGGCAGGGAATCAGAGGCGGGGAATCAGAGGCGGGGAATCAGAGGAAGGGAATCAGATGTGCGGAATCGGAGATGGGGAATCAGAGGCAGGGAATCAGAGGCGGGGAATCAGAGGCGGGGAATCAGAGGCAGGGAATCAGATCTGGGGAAACTGAGGCGGGGAATCCGAGGCGGGGAAGCAGAGGCGGGGAATCAGATATGGGGAATCAGAGGTGGGGAATCAGAGGTTGGGAATCAGAGGAAGGGAATAAGAGGCTTGGAATCAGATGCAGGGAATCAGATGCGGGGAATCAGAGGCGGGGAATCAGAGCTGGGGAATCAGAGGTGGGGAATCAGATTTGGGGAATCAGAGGTGGGGACTTAGATATTGGGAAACAGAGGCGGGGAATCAGAGGCGGGGAAACAGAGGCGGGGAATCAGATATGGGGAATCAGATGTGGGGAATCAGAGGCAGGGAATCAGATGTGCGGAATCAGAGATGGGGAATCAGAGGCAAGGAAACAGAATCAGAAGCAGGGAATCAGAGGCCAGGAATCAGAGGCAGGAATCAGATGTTGGGAATCAGAGGCCTGGAATCAGAGGCGGGGAATCAGAGGCAGGGAATCAGATGCGGGGAATCAGAGGCGGGGAATCAGAGCTGGGGAATCAGAGGCGGGGTATTAGAGTTGGGGAATCAGAGGCGGGGAATCAGATATGGGGAAACAGAGGTAGGGAATCAGAGGCGGGGAAACAGAGGCAGGGAATCAGATATGGGGAATCAGAGGCGGGGAATCAGAGGTGGGGAATCATAGGCAGGGAATTGGATGTGCGGAATCAGAGATGGGGAATCAGAGGCCGGGAATCAGAGGTGGTGAATCAGAGATGGGGAATCAGAGGCGGGGAATCAGAGGTAGGGAATCAGATGCGGGGAATCAGAGGCGGGGATTCAGAGCTGGGGAATCAGAAGCGGGGAATCAGAGTTGGGGAATCAGAGGCGGGGAATCAGATATGGGGATTCAGAGGCAGGGAATCAGAGGCGGGGAATCAGAGACAGGGAATCAGACGCGGGGAATCTGAGGCGGGGAATCAGAGCTGGGGAATCAGAGGTGGGGAATCAGAGTTGGGGAATCAGAGGCAGGGAATTGGATGTGCGGAATCAGAGATGGGGAATCAGAGGTGGGGAATCAGAGGCGGTGAATCAGAGATGGGGAATCAGAGGCGGGGAATCAGAGTCAGGAAATCAGACACGGGGATTCAGAGGCTGGGAATCAGACGGGGGGAATCAAAGGCGGGGAATCAGAGCTGGGTAATCTGAGGCAGGGAATCAGAGTTGGGGATTCAGAGGCGGGGAATCAGATATGGGGAAACAGAGGCGGGGAATCAGAGGCGGGCAAACAGAGGCGGGGAATTAGATATGGGGAATCAGAGGTAGGGAATCAGAGGTGGTGAATCAGTGATGGGGAATCACAGGCGGGGAATCAGAGGCAGGGAATAGAACGCGGGGAATCAGAGGCAGGGAATCAGAGCTGGGGAATCAGAGGCGGGGAATCATAGTTGGGAATCAGAGGCGGGAATCAGATATGGGGAAACAGAGGTGGGGAATCAGAGGCGGGGAAACAGAGGCGGGGAATCATATGGGGAATCGGATGCAGGGAATCAGAGGCGGGGAATCAGAGCTGGGGAATCAGAGGCGGGGAATCAGAGTTGGGGCATCAGAGGTGGGGAATTAGATATAGGGAAACAGAGGCGGGGAATCAGAGGCGGGGAAACAGAGGCGGGGAATCAGATATGGGGAAACAGAGGTGGGGAATCAGAGGCAGGGAATCAGATGTGCGGAATCAGAGATGGGGAATCAGAGGCAGGGAATCAGAATCAGAAGCTGGGAATCAGAGGCCGGGAATCAGAGGCCGGGAATCAGATGCTGGGAATAAGAGGCCAGGAATCAGAGGAGGGGAATCAGAGTCCGGGAATCAGAGATGGGGATTCAGAGGCGGGGAATCAGATATGGAGAATCAGAGATGGGGAATCAGAGGCGGGGAATCAGAGGCAGGGTATCAGACGCGGGGAATCAGAGGTGGGCAATCAGAGGCGGGGAATCAGATATGGGGAATCAGAGGCGGGGAATCAGATGCGGGGAAACAGAGGCGGGGAATCACATATGGGGAATCAGAGGTGGGGCATCAGAGGTTGTGAATCACAGATGGGGAATCAGAGGCGGGGAATCAGAGGCAGGGAATCAGATGCGGGGAATCAGAGGCGGGGATTCAGAGCTGGGGAATCAGAAGCGGGGAATCAGAGTTGGGGAATCAGAGGCGGGGAATCAGATATGGGGAATCAGAGGCAGGGAATCAGAGGCGGGGAATCAGAGGCAGGGAATCAGACGCGGGGAATCTGAGGCGGGGAATCAGAGCTGGGGAATCAGAGGTGGGGAATCAGAGTTGGGGAATCAGAGGCAGGGAATTGGATGTGCGGAATCAGAGATGGGGAATCAGAGGTGGGGAATCAGAGGCGGTGAATCAGAGATGGGGAATCAGAGGCGGGGAATCAGAGGCAGGAAATCAGACACGGGGATTCAGAGGCTGGGAATCAGATATGGGGAAACAGAGGCGGGGAATCAGAGGCGGGCAAACAGAGGCGGGGAATTAGATATGGGGAATCAGAAGTAGGGAATCAGAGGTGGTGAATCAGTGATGGGGAATCACAGGCGGGGAATCAGAGGCAGGGAATAGAACGCGGGGAATCAGAGGCAGGGAATCAGAGCTGGGGAATCAGAGGCGGGGAATCATAGTTGGGAATCAGAGGCGGGAATCAGATATGGGGAAACAGAGGCGGGGAATCAGAGGCGGGGAAACAGAGGCGGGGAATCAGATATGGGGAATCGGATGCAGGGAATCAGAGGCGGGGAATCAGAGCTGGGGAATCAGAGGCGGGGAATCAGAGTTGGGGCATCAGAGGTGGGGAATTAGATATAGGGAAACAGAGGCGGGGAATCAGAGGCGGGGAAACAGAGGCGGGGAATCAGATATGGGGAAACAGAGGTGGGGAATCAGAGGCAGGGAATCAGATGTGCGGAATCAGAGATGGGGAATCAGAGGCAGGGAATCAGAATCAGAAGCGGGGAATCAGAGGCCGGGAATCAGAGGCCGGGAATCAGATGCTGGGAATAAGAGGCCAGGAATCAGAGGAGGGGAATCAGAGTCCGGGAATCAGAGATGGGGATTCAGAGGCGGGGAATCAGATATGGAGAATCAGAGATGGGGAATCAGAGGCGGGGAATCAGAGGCAGGGAATCGGACGCCGGGAATCAGAAGCGGGGAATCAGAGCTGGGGAATCAGAGGCGGGGAATCAGAGTTGGGGAATCAGAGGCGGGGAATCAGATATGGGGAAATAGAGGCGGGGAATCAGATATGGGGAATCAGAGGTGTGGAATCAGAGGTTGGGAATCAGAGGCAGGGAATCAGAGGCGGGGAAACAGAGGCGGGGAATCAGATATGGGGAATCAGAGGTGGCGAATCAAAGGCGGTGAAACAGAGATGGGGAATCAGGGCAGGGAATCAGAGGCAGGGAATCAGAGCTGGGGAAACAGAGGCGGGGAATCAGATATGGGAAATCAGAGGTGGGGAATCAGGGGCGGGGAATCAGTGGCAGGGTATCAGAGCTGGGGAATCAGAGGTGGGGAATCAGAGCTGGGGAAACAGAGGCGGGGAATCAGATATGGGGAATCAGAGGTGGGGAATCAGGGGCGGGGAATCAGTGGCAGGGAATCAGAGGCCGGGAATAAAAGGCGGGGAATCAGAGCTGGGGAATCAGAGGCGGGGAATCAGAGTTGGGGAATCAGAGGAGGGGAATCAGATATGGGGAAACAGAGGCCGGGAATCAGAGGCAGGGTAACAGAGGCGGGGAATCAGATATGGGGAATCAGAGGTGGGGAATTAGAGGTTGCGAATCAGAGGCGGGGAAACAGAGGCGGGGAATCAAATATAGGGAATCAGAGGCGGGGAATCAGAGGCAGGGAATCGGATGCCGGGAATCAGAGGCGGGGAATCAGATATGGGGAAATAGAGGCGGGGAATCAGATATGGGGAATCAGAGGTGTGGAATCAGAGGTTGGGAATCAGAGGCAGGGAATCAGAGGCGGGGAAACAGAGGCGGGGAATCAGATATGGGGAATCAGAGGTGGCGAATCAAAGGAGGTGAAACAGAGATGGGGAATCAGGGCAGGGAATCAGAGGCAGGGAATCAGAGCTGGGGAAACAGAGGCGGGGAATCAGATATGGGAAATCAGAGGTGGGGAATCAGGGGCGGGGAATCAGAGTTGGGGAATCAGAGGAGGGGAATCAGATATGGGGAAACAGAGGCCGGGAATCAGAGGCAGGGTAACAGAGGCGGGGAATCAGATATGGGGAATCAGAGGTGGGGAATTAGAGGTTGCGAATCAGAGGCGGGGAAACAGAGGCGGGGAATCAAATATAGGGAATCAGAGGTGGGGAATCAGAGGTTGTGAATCAGAGATGGGGAATCAGGGCAGGGAATCAGAGGCAGGGAATCAGAGCTGGGGAAACAGAGGCGGGGAATCAGATATGGGAAATCAGAGGTGGGGAATCAGGGGCGGGGAATCAGTGGCAGGGAATCAGAGCTGGGGAATCAGAGGTGGGGAATCAGAGCTGGGGAAACAGAGGCGGGGAATCAGATATGGGGAATCAGAGGTGGGGAATCAGGGGCGGGGAATCAGTGGCAGGGAATCAGAGGCCGGGAATAAAAGGCGGGGAATCAGAGCTGGGGAATCAGAGGCGGGCAAACAGAGGCGGGGAATTAGATATGGGGAATCAGAGGTAGGGAATCAGAGGTGGTGAATCAGTGATGGGGAATCACAGGCAGGGAATCAGAGGCAGGGAATAGAACGCGGGGAATCAGAGGCAGGGAATCAGAGCTGGGGAATCAGAGGCGGGGAATCATAGTTGGGAATCAGAGGCCGGAATCAGATATGGGGAAACAGAGGCGGGGAATCAGAGGCGGGGAAACAGAGGCGGGGAATCAGATATGGGGAATCGGATGCAGGGAATCAGAGGAGGGGAATCAGAGCTGGGGAATCAGAGGCGGGGAATCAGAGTTGGGGCATCAGAGGTGGGGAATTAGATATAGGGAAACAGAGGCGGGGAATCAGAGGCGGGGAAACAGAGGCGGGGAATCAGATATGGGGAAACAGAGGTGGGGAATCAGAGGCAGGGAATCAGATGTGCGGAATCAGAGATGGGGAATCAGAGGCAGGGAATCAGAATCAGAAGCGGGGAATCAGAGGCCGGGAATCAGAGGCCGGGAATCAGATGCTGGGAATAAGAGGCCAGGAATCAGAGGAGGGGAATCAGAGTCCGGGAATCAGAGATTGGGATTCAGAGGCGGGGAATCAGATATGGAGAATCAGAGATGGGGAATCAGAGGCGGGGAATCAGAGGCAGGGAATCGGATGCCGGGAATCAGAGGCGGGGAATCAGATATGGGGAAATAGAGGCGGGGAATCAGATATGGGGAATCAGAGGTGTGGAATCAGAGGTTGGGAATCAGAGGCAGGGAATCAGAGGCGGGGAAACAGAGGCGGGGAATCAGATATGGGGAATCAGAGGTGGCGAATCAAAGGAGGTGAAACAGAGATGGGGAATCAGGGCAGGGAATCAGAGGCAGGGAATCAGAGCTGGGGAAACAGAGGCGGGGAATCAGATATTGGAAATCAGAGGTGGGGAATCAGGGGCGGGGAATCAGTGGCAGGGAATCAGAGCTGGGGAATCAGAGGTGGGGAATCAGAGCTGGGGAAACAGAGGTGGGGAATCAGATATGGGGAATCAGAGGTGGGGAATCAGGGGCGGGGAATCAGTGGCAGGGAATCAGAGGCCGGGAATAAAAGGCGGGGAATCAGAGCTGGGGAATCAGAGGCGGGGAATCAGAGTTGGGGAATCAGAGGAGGGGAATCAGATATGGGGAAACAGAGGCCGGGAATCAGAGGCAGGGTAACAGAGGCGGGGAATCAGATATGGGGAATCAGAGGTGGGGAATTAGAGGTTGCGAATCAGAGGCGGGGAAACAGAGGCGGGGAATCAAATATAGGGAATCAGAGGTGGGGAATCAGAGGTTGTGAATCAGAGATGGGGAATCAAGGCGGGGAATCAGAGGCAGGGAATCAGACGCGGGGAATCAGAGGCGGGGATTCAGAGCTGGGGAATCAGAGGCGGTGAATCAGAGTTGGGGAATCAGAGGCAGGGAATCAGATATGGGGAATCAGAGGCGGGGAATCAGAGGCGGGGAAACAGAGGCGGGGAATCAGATATGGGGAATCAGAATTGGGGAATCAGGGGCAGGGAATCAGTGGCAGGGAATCAGAGGCGGGGAATCAGAGGCGGGGAATCAGAGGCAGGGAATCAGACACGGGGAATCGGAGGCGGGGAATCAGAGATGGGGAATCAGAGGCGGGGAATCAGAGGCAGGGAATCGGACTCCGGGAATCAGAGTCGGGGAATCAGAGCTGGGGAATCAGAGGCAGGGAATCAGAGTTGGGGAATCAGAGGCGGGGAATCAGATATGGGGAAATAGAGGCGGGGAATCAGATATGGGGAATCAGAGGTGTGGAATCAGAGGTTGGGAATCAGAGGCAGGGAATCAGAGTCGGGGAAACAGAGGCGGGGAATCAGATATGGGGAATCAGAGGTGGCGAATCAAAGGCGGTGAAACAGAGATGGGGAATCAGGGCAGGGAATCAGAGGCAGGGAATCAAACACGGGGAATCAGAGCTGGGGAATCAGAGGCGGCGAATCAGAATTGGGAATCAGAGGTGGGGAATCCGAGGTTGGGAATCAGAGGCAGGGAATCAGAGGCAGGGAATCAGAGGCGGGGAATCAGAGGAAGGGAATCAGATGTGCGGAATCGGAGATGGGGAATCAGAGGCAGGGAATCAGAGACGGGGAATCAGAGGCGGGGAATCAGAGGCCGGGAATCAGATGCTGGGAATAAGAGGCCAGGAATCAGAGGAGGGGAATCAGAGTCCGGGAATCAGAGATGGGGATTCAGAGGCGGGGAATCAGATATGGAGAATCAGAGATGGGGAATCAGAGGCGGGGAATCAGAGGCAGGGAATCGGACGCCGGGAATCAGAGGCGGGGAATCAGAGCTGGGGAATCAGAGGCGGGGAATCAGAGTTGGGGAATCAGAGGCGGGGAATCAGATATGGGGAAATAGAGGCGGGGAATCAGATATGGGGAATCAGAGGTGTGGAATCAGAGGTTGGGAATCAGAGGCAGGGAATCAGAGGCGGGGAAACAGAGGCGGGGAATCAGATATGGGGAATCAGAGGTGGCGAATCAAAGGCGGTGAAACAGAGATGGGGAATCAGGGCAGGGAATCAGAGGCAGGGAATCAGAGCTGGGGAAACAGAGGCGGGGAATCAGATATGGGAAATCAGAGGTGGGGAATCAGGGGCGGGGAATCAGTGGCAGGGAATCAGAGCTGGGGAATCAGAGGTGGGGAATCAGAGCTGGGGAAACAGAGGCGGGGAATCAGATATGGGGAATCAGAGGTGGGGAATCAGGGGCGGGGAATCAGTGGCAGGGAATCAGAGGCCGGGAATAAAAGGCGGAGAATCAGAGCTGGGGAATCAGAGGCGGGGAATCAGAGTTGGGGAATCAGAGGAGGGGAATCAGATATGGGGAAACAGAGGCCGGGAATCAGAGGCAGGGTAACAGAGGCGGGGAATCAGATATGGGGAATCAGAGGTGGGGAATTAGAGGTTGCGAATCAGAGGCGGGGAAACAGAGGCGGGGAATCAAATATAGGGAATCAGAGGTGGGGAATCAGAGGTTGTGAATCAGAGATGGGGAATCAAGGCGGGGAATCAGAGGCAGGGAATCAGACGCGGGGAATCAGAGGCGGGGATTCAGAGCTGGGGAATCAGAGGCGGTGAATCAGAGTTGGGGAATCAGAGGGAGGGAATCAGATATGGGGAATCAGAGGCGGGGAATCAGAGGCGGGGAAACAGAGGCGGGGAATCAGATATGGGGAATCAGAATTGGGGAATCAGGGGCAGGGAATCAGTGGCAGGGAATCAGAGGCGGGGAATCAGAGGCGGGGAATCAGAGGCAGGGAATCAGACACGGGGAATCGGAGGCGGGGAATCAGAGATGGGGAATCAGAGGCGGGGAATCAGAGGCAGGGAATCGGACTCCGGGAATCAGAGTCGGGGAATCAGAGCTGGGGAATCAGAGGCAGGGAATCAGAGTTGGGGAATCAGAGGCGGGGAATCAGATATGGGGAAATAGAGGCGGGGAATCAGATATGGGGAATCAGAGGTGTGGAATCAGAGGTTGGGAATCAGAGGCAGGGAATCAGAGTCGGGGAAACAGAGGCGGGGAATCAGATATGGGGAATCAGGGGTGGCGAATCAAAGGCGGTGAAACAGAGATGGGGAATCAGGGCAGGGAATCAGAGGCAGGGAATCAAACACGGGGAATCAGAGCTGGGGAATCAGAGGCGGCGAATCAGAGTTGGGAATCAGAGGTGGGGAATCCGAGGTTGGGAATCAGAGGCAGGGAATCAGAGGCAGGGAATCAGAGGCGGGGAATCAGAGGAAGGGAATCAGATGTGCGGAATCGGAGATGGGGAATCAGAGGCAGGGAATCAGAGGCGGGGAATCAGAGGCGGGGAATCACAGGCCGGGAATCTGGTATGGGGAAACAGAGGCGGGGAATCCGAGGCGGGGAAACAGAGGCGGGGAATCAGATATGGGGAATCAGAGGTGGGGAATCAGAGGTTGGGAATCAGAGGCAGGGAATCAGAGGCTTGGAATCAGATGCAGGGAATCAGATGCTGGGAATCAGAGGCGGTGAATCAGAGCTGGGGAATCAGAGGTGGGGAATCAGATTTGGGGAATCAGAGGCGGGGACTTAGATATTGGGAAACAGAGGCGGGGAATCAGAGTCGGGGAAACCCAGGCGGGGAATCAGATATGTGGAATCAGAGGTGGGGAATCAGAGGCAAGGAATCAGATGTGCGGAATCAGAGATGGGGAATCAGAGGCAGGGAATCAGAATCAGAAGCAGGGAATCAGAGGCCGGGAATCAGAGGCCGGAATCAGATGCTGGGAATCAGAGGCCTGGAATCAGAGGCGGGGAATCAGAGGCAGGGAATCAGATGCGGGGAATCAGAGGGGGGGAATCAGAGCTGGGGAATCAGAGGTGGGGTATTAGAGTTGGGGAATCAGAGGCGGGGTATCAGATATGGGGAAACAGAGGTGGGGAATCAGAGGCGGGGAAACAGAGGCAGGGAATCAGATATGGGGAATCAGAGGTGGGGAATCAGAGATGGGGAATCAGAGGCGGTGAATCAGAGATGGGGAATCAGAGGCGGGGAATCAGAGGCAGGAAATCAGACACGGGGATTCAGAGGCTGGGAATCAGACGGGGGGAATCAAAGGCGGGGAATCAGAGCTGGGGAATCAGAGGCAGGGAATCAGAGGCGGGGAATCAGATATGGGGAATCAGAGGCTGGGATTCAGAGGCGGGGAATCAGAGGCAGGGAATCAGACACGGGGAATCAGAGGTGGGGAATCAGAGATGGGGAATCAGAGGCGGGGAATCAGAGGCAGGGAATCAGACGCGATGAATCTGAGGCGGGGAATCAGAGCTGGGGAATCAGAGGTGGGGAATCAGAGTTGGGGAATCAGAGGCAGGGAATCGGATGTGCGGAATCAGAGATGGGGAATCAGATGTGGGGAATCAGAGGAATCAGTGATGGGGAATCAGAGGCGGGGAATCAGAGGCAGGAAATCAGACACTGGGATTCAGAGGCTGGGAATCAGACGGGGTGAATCAAAGGCGGGGAATCAGAGCTGGGGAATCAGAGGCAGGGAATCAGAGTTGGGGATTCAGAGACGGGGAATCAGATATGGGGAAACAGAGGCGGGGAATCAGAGGCGGGCAAACAGAGGCGGGGAATTAGATATGAGGAATCAGAGGTGGGGAATCAGAGGTGGTGAATCAGTGATGGGGAATCACAGGCGGGGAATCAGAGGCAGGGAATAGAACGCAGGGAATCAGATGCAGGGAATCAGAGCTGGGGAATCAGAGGCGGGGAATCAGAGTTGGGGCATCAGAGGTGGGGAATTAGATATAGGGAAACAGAGGCGGGGAATCAGAGGCGGGGAAACAGAGGCGGGGAATCAGATATGGGGAATCAGAGGTGGGGAATCAGAGGCAGGGAATCAGATGTGCGGAATCAGAGATGGGCTATCAGAGGCAGGGAATCAGAATCAGAAGCGGGGAATCAGAGGCAGGGAATCAGAGGCCGGGAATCGGATGCTGGGAATAAGAGGCCGGGAATCAGAGGTGGGGAATCAGAGTCTGGGAATCAGAGATGGGGATTCAGAGGCGGTGAATGAGATATGGAGAATCAGAGGCGGGGAATCAGAGGCCGGGAATCAGAGGTGGGGAATCAGATATGGGGAATCAGAGGTGGCGAATCAAAGGCGGTGAATCAGAGATGGATAATCAGAGGCGGGGAATCAGAGGCAGGGAATCAGATGCGGGGAATCAGAGGCGGGGAATCAGAGCTGGCGAATCAGAGGCGGGGAATCAGAGGTGGGCAATCAGAGGCGGGGAATCAGATATGGGGAATCAGAGGCGGGGAATCAGAGGCGGGGAAACAGAGGCGGTGAATCAAATATAGGGAATCAGAGGTGGGGAATCAGAGGTTGTGAATCAGAGATGGGGAATCAAAACGGGGAATCAGAGGCAGGGAATCAGACACGGGGAATCAGAGGCGGGGATTCAGAGCTGGGGAATCAGAGGCGGGGAATCAGATTTGGGGAATCAGAGGCAGGGAATCAGATATGGGGAATCAGAGGCGGGGAATCAGAGGCGGGGAAACTGAGGCGGGGAATCAGATATGGGGAATCAGAGGTGGGGAATCAGGGGCAGGGAATCAGTGGCAGGGAATCAAAGGCGGGGAATCAGAGGCTGGGAATCAGAGGCAGGGAATCAGACACGGGGAATCAGAGGCGGGGAATCAGAGATGGGGAATCAGAGGCGGGGAATCAGAGGCAGGGAATCGGACGCCGGGAATCAGAGTCGGGGAATCAGAGCTGTGGAATCAGAGGCGGGGAATCAGAGTTGGGGAATCAGAGGCGGGGATTCAGATATGGGGAAATAGAGGCGGGGAATCAGATATGGGGAATTAGAGGTGTGGAATCAGAGGTTGGGAATCAGAGGAAGGGAATCAGAGTCGGGGAAACAGAGGCGGGGAATCAGATATGTGGAATCAGAGGTGGCGAATCAAAGGCGGTGAAACAGAGATGGGGAATCAGGGCAGGGAATCAGAGGCAGGGAATCAAACACGGGGAATCAGAGCTGGGGAATCAGAGGCGGGGAATCAGAGTTGGGAATCAGAGGCGGGGAATCAGAGGCGGTGAAACAGAGGCGGGGAATCAGATATGGGGAATCAGAGGTGGGGAATCAGAGGTTGGGAATCAGAGGCAGGGAATCAGAGGCGGGGAATCAGAGGCGGGGAATCAGAGGAAGGGAATCAGATGTGCGGAATCGGAGATGGGGAATCAGAGGCAGGGAATCAGAGGCGGGGAGTCAGAGGCGGGGAATCAGAGGCCGGGAATCAGATATGGTGAAACTGAGGCGGGGAATCCGAGGCGGGGAAACAGAGGCGGGGAATCAGATATGGGGAATCAGAGGTGGGGAATCAGAGGTTGGGAATCAGAGGCAGGGAATCAGAGGCTTGGAATCAGATGCAGGGAATCAGATGCGGGGCATCAGAGGCGGGGAATCAGAGCTGGGGAATCAGAGGTGGGGAATCAGATTTGGGGAATCAGAGGTGGGGACTTAGATATTGGGAAACAGAGGCGGGGAATCAGAGGCGGGGAAACAGAGGCGGGGAATCAGATATGGGGAATCAGAGGTGGGGAATCAGAGGCAGGGAATCAGATGTGCGGAATCAGAGATGGGGAATCAGAGGCAGGGAATCAGAATCAGAAGCGGGGAATCAGAGGCCGGGAATCAGAGGCCGGGATTCAGATGCCGGGAATAAGAGGCCGGGAATCAGAGGTGGGGAATCAGAGTCCGGGAATCAGAGATGGGGATTCAGAGGCGGGGAATGATATATGGGGAATCAGAGGCGGGGAATCAGAGGCGGGGTAACAGAGGTGGGGAATCAGATATGGGGAATCAGGTGTCGAATCAAAGGCGGTGAATCAGAGATGGGGAATCAGAGGCGGGGAATCAGAGGCAGGGAATCAAACACGGGGAATCAGAGGCGGGGAATCAGAGCTGGGGAATCAGAGGTGGGGAATCAGAGTTGGGGAATCAGAGGCGGGGAATCAGATATGGGGAAACAGGGGCGGAGAATCAGAGGCAGGGAAACAGAGGCGGGGAATCAGATATGGGGAATCAGGGGTGGGGAATCAGAGGTTGGGAATCAGAGGCAGGGAATCAGAGGCGTGGAAACAGAGGCGGGGATTCAGATATGGGGAATCAGAGGTGGGGAATCAGGGGCGTGGAATCAGAGGCAGGGAATTAGATGTGGTGAATCAGAGATGGGGAATCAGAGGCAGGGAATCAGAATCAGAAGCGGGGTATCAGAGGCCGGGAATCAGAGGAAGGTAATCAGAGGCAGGGGATCAAACACGGGGAATCAGAGGCTGGGAATCAGAGCTGGGGAATCACAGGCGGGGAATCAGAGATGGGGAATCAGAGGCGGGGAATCAGAGGCAGGGAATCAGATGCGGGGAATCAGAGGCGGGGAATCAGAGCTGGCGAATCAGAGGCGGGGTATTAGAGTTGGGGAATCAGAGGCGGGGAATCAGACGCGGGGAATCAGAAGGGGGGAATCATAGCTGGCGAATCAGAGGCGGGGAATCAGAGGTGGGCAATCAGAGGCCGGGAATCAGAGGTGGTGAATCAGAGATGGGGAATCAGAGGCGGGGAATCAGTGGCAGGGAATCAGATATGGGGAATCAGAGGCGTGGAATCAGAGGCAGGGAATCAGACACGGGGAATCAGACACGGGGAATCAGAGGTGGGGAATCAGAGATGGGGAATCAGAGGCGGTGAATCAGAGATGGGGAATCAGAGGCGGGGAATCAGAGGCAGGAAATCAGACACGGGGATTCAGAGGCTGGGAATTAGACGGGGGGAATCAAAGGCGGGGAATCAGAGCTGGGGAATCAGAGGCAGGGAATCAGAGGCGGGGAATCAGATATGGGGAATCAGAGGCTGGGATTCAGAGGCGGGGAATCAGAGGCAGGGAATCAGACACGGGGAATCAGAGGTGGGGAATCAGAGATGGGGAATCAGAGGCGGGGAATCAGAGGCAGGGAATCAGACGCGGGGAATCTGAGGCGGGGAATCAGAGCTGGGGAATCAGAGGCAGGGAATCAAATGTGCGGAATCAGAGATGGGGAATCAGAGGCAGGAAATCAGACACGGGGATTCAGAGGCTGGGAATCAGACGGGAGGAATCAAAGGCGGGGAATCGGAGCTGGGGAATCAGAGGCAGGGAATCAGAGTTGGGGATTCAGAGACGGGGAATCAGATATGGGGAAACAGAGGAGGGGAATCAGAGGCGGGCAAACAGAGGCGGGGAATTAGATATGGGGAATCAGAGGTGGGGAATCAGAGGTGGTGAATCAGTGATGGGGAATCACAGGCGGGGAATCAGAGGCAGGGAATAGAACGCAGGGAATCAGACGCAGGGAATCAGAGCTGGGGAATCAGAGGCGGGGAATCATAGTTGGGAATCAGAGGCGTGGAATCAGATATGGGGAAACAGAGGCGGGGAATCAGAGGCGGGGAAACAGAGGCGGGGAATCAGATATGGGGAATCGGATGCGGGGAATCAGAGGCGGGGAATCAGAGCTGGGGAATCAGAGGCAGGGAATCAGAGTTGGGGCATCAGAGGTGGGGAATTAGATATAGGGAAACAGAGGTGGGGAATCAGAGGCGGGGAAACAGAGGCGGGGAATCAGATATGGGGAATCAGAGGTGGGGAATCAGAGGCAGGGAATCAGATGTGCGGAATCAGAGATGGGGAATCAGAGGCAGGGAATCAGAATCAGAAGCGGGGAATCAGAGGCCGGGAATCAGAGGCCGGGAATCAGATGCTGGGAATAAGAGGCCGTTAATCAGAGGTGTGGAATCAGAGTCCGGGAATCAGAGATGGGGATTCAGAGGCGGGGAATGAGATATGGAGAATCAGAGGCGGGGAATCAGAGGCCGGGAAACAGAGGTGGGGAATCAGATATGGGGAATCAGAGGTGGCGAATCAAAGGCGGTGAATCAGAGATGGGGAATCAGAGGCGGGGAATCAGAGGCAGGGAATCAGATGCGGGGAATCAGAGTCGGGGAATCAGAGCTGGCGAATCAGAGGCGGGGAATCAGAGGTGGGCAATCAGAGGCGGGGAATCAGATATGGGGAATCAGAGGCGGGGAATCAGAGGCGGGGAAACAGAGGCGGGGAATCAAATATAGGGAATCAGAGGTGGGGAATCAGAGGTTGTGAATCAGAGATGGGGAATCAAGGCGGGGAATCAGAGGCAGGGAATCAGACACGGGGAATCAGAGGCGGGGATTCAGAGCTGGGGAATCAGAGGCGGGGAATCAGAGTTGGGGAATCAGAGGAAGGGAATCAGATATGGGGAATCAGAGGCGGGGAATCAGAGGCGGGGAAACAGAGGCGGGGAATCAGATATGGGGAATCAGAGGTGGGGAATCAGGGGCAGGGTATCAGTGGCAGGGAATCAGAGGCGGGGAATCAGAGGCGGGGAATCAGAGGCAGGGAATCAGACACGGGGAATCAGAGGCGGGGAATCAGAGCTGGGGAATCAGAGCTGGGGAATCAGAGGCGGGGAATCAGAGGCAGGGAATCAGATATGGGGAATCAGAGGCGGGGAATCAGAGGCGGGGAAACAGAGGCGGGGAATCAGATATGGGGAATCAGAGGTGGGGAATCAGGGGCAGGGAATCAGTGGCAGGGAATCAGAGGCGGGGAATCAGAGGCGGGGAATCAAAGGCAGGGAATCAGACACGGGGAATCAGAGGCGGGGAATCAGAGATGGGGAATCAGAGGCGGGGAATCAGAGGCAGGGAATCGGACGCCGGGAATCAGAGTCGGGGAATCAGAGCTGGGGAATCAGAGGCGGGGAATCAGAGTTGGGCAATCAGAGGCGGGGAATCAGATATGGGGAAATAGAGGCGGGGAATCAGATATGGGGAATCAGAGGTGTGGAATCAGAGGTTGGGAATCAGAGGAAGGGAATCAGAGTCGGGGAAACAGAGGCGGGGAATCAGATATGTGGAATCAGAGGTGGCGAATCAAAGGCGGTG
Source organism: Narcine bancroftii (assembly GCF_036971445.1). NCBI lineage: Eukaryota > Metazoa > Chordata > Chondrichthyes > Torpediniformes > Narcinidae > Narcine > Narcine bancroftii. The sequence continues at coordinate 103,678,518 of NC_091474.1, read as the reverse complement.
AAACAGAGATGGGGAATCAGGGCAGGGAATCAGAGGCAGGGAATCAAACACGGGGAATCAGAGCTGGGGAATCAGAGGCGGGGAATCAGAGTTGGGAATCAGAGGCGTGGAATCAGAGGCGGGGAAACAGAGGCGGGGAATCAGATATGGGGAATCAGAGGTGGGGAATCAGAGGTTGGGAATCAGAGGCAGGGAATCAGAGGCGGGGAATCAGAGGCGGGGAATCAGAGGAAGGGAATCAGATGTGCGGAATCGGAGATGGGGAATCAGAGGCAGGGAATCAGAGGCGGGGAATCAGAGGCGGGGAATCAGAGGCAGGGAATCAGATCTGGGGAAACTGAGGCGGGGAATCCGAGGCGGGGAAGCAGAGGCGGGGAATCAGATATGGGGAATCAGAGGTGGGGAATCAGAGGTTGGGAATCAGAGGAAGGGAATAAGAGGCTTGGAATCAGATGCAGGGAATCAGATGCGGGGAATCAGAGGCGGGGAATCAGAGCTGGGGAATCAGAGGTGGGGAATCAGATTTGGGGAATCAGAGGTGGGGACTTAGATATTGGGAAACAGAGGCGGGGAATCAGAGGCGGGGAAACAGAGGCGGGGAATCAGATATGGGGAATCAGATGTGGGGAATCAGAGGCAGGGAATCAGATGTGCGGAATCAGAGATGGGGAATCAGAGGCAAGGAAACAGAATCAGAAGCAGGGAATCAGAGGCCAGGAATCAGAGGCCGGAATCAGATGTTGGGAATCAGAGGCCTGGAATCAGAGGCGGGGAATCAGAGGCAGGGAATCAGATGCGGGGAATCAGAGGCGGGGAATCAGAGCTGGGGAATCAGAGGCGGGGTATTAGAGTTGGGGAATCAGAGGCGGGGAATCAGATATGGGGAAACAGAGGTAGGGAATCAGAGGCGGGGAAACAGAGGCAGGGAATCAGATATGGGGAATCAGAGGCGGGGAATCAGAGGTGGGGAATCATAGGCAGGGAATTGGATGTGCGGAATCAGAGATGGGGAATCAGAGGCCGGGAATCAGAGGTGGTGAATCAGAGATGGGGAATCAGAGGCGGGGAATCAGAGGTAGGGAATCAGATGCGGGGAATCAGAGGCGGGGATTCAGAGCTGGGGAATCAGAAGCGGGGAATCAGAGTTGGGGAATCAGAGGCGGGGAATCAGATATGGGGATTCAGAGGCAGGGAATCAGAGGCGGGGAATCAGAGACAGGGAATCAGACGCGGGGAATCTGAGGCGGGGAATCAGAGCTGGGGAATCAGAGGTGGGGAATCAGAGTTGGGGAATCAGAGGCAGGGAATTGGATGTGCGGAATCAGAGATGGGGAATCAGAGGTGGGGAATCAGAGGCGGTGAATCAGAGATGGGGAATCAGAGGCGGGGAATCAGAGTCAGGAAATCAGACACGGGGATTCAGAGGCTGGGAATCAGACGGGGGGAATCAAAGGCGGGGAATCAGAGCTGGGTAATCTGAGGCAGGGAATCAGAGTTGGGGATTCAGAGGCGGGGAATCAGATATGGGGAAACAGAGGCGGGGAATCAGAGGCGGGCAAACAGAGGCGGGGAATTAGATATGGGGAATCAGAGGTAGGGAATCAGAGGTGGTGAATCAGTGATGGGGAATCACAGGCGGGGAATCAGAGGCAGGGAATAGAACGCGGGGAATCAGAGGCAGGGAATCAGAGCTGGGGAATCAGAGGCGGGGAATCATAGTTGGGAATCAGAGGCGGGAATCAGATATGGGGAAACAGAGGTGGGGAATCAGAGGCGGGGAAACAGAGGCGGGGAATCATATGGGGAATCGGATGCAGGGAATCAGAGGCGGGGAATCAGAGCTGGGGAATCAGAGGCGGGGAATCAGAGTTGGGGCATCAGAGGTGGGGAATTAGATATAGGGAAACAGAGGCGGGGAATCAGAGGCGGGGAAACAGAGGCGGGGAATCAGATATGGGGAAACAGAGGTGGGGAATCAGAGGCAGGGAATCAGATGTGCGGAATCAGAGATGGGGAATCAGAGGCAGGGAATCAGAATCAGAAGCTGGGAATCAGAGGCCGGGAATCAGAGGCCGGGAATCAGATGCTGGGAATAAGAGGCCAGGAATCAGAGGAGGGGAATCAGAGTCCGGGAATCAGAGATGGGGATTCAGAGGCGGGGAATCAGATATGGAGAATCAGAGATGGGGAATCAGAGGCGGGGAATCAGAGGCAGGGTATCAGACGCGGGGAATCAGAGGTGGGCAATCAGAGGCGGGGAATCAGATATGGGGAATCAGAGGCGGGGAATCAGATGCGGGGAAACAGAGGCGGGGAATCACATATGGGGAATCAGAGGTGGGGCATCAGAGGTTGTGAATCACAGATGGGGAATCAGAGGCGGGGAATCAGAGGCAGGGAATCAGATGCGGGGAATCAGAGGCGGGGATTCAGAGCTGGGGAATCAGAAGCGGGGAATCAGAGTTGGGGAATCAGAGGCGGGGAATCAGATATGGGGAATCAGAGGCAGGGAATCAGAGGCGGGGAATCAGAGGCAGGGAATCAGACGCGGGGAATCTGAGGCGGGGAATCAGAGCTGGGGAATCAGAGGTGGGGAATCAGAGTTGGGGAATCAGAGGCAGGGAATTGGATGTGCGGAATCAGAGATGGGGAATCAGAGGTGGGGAATCAGAGGCGGTGAATCAGAGATGGGGAATCAGAGGCGGGGAATCAGAGGCAGGAAATCAGACACGGGGATTCAGAGGCTGGGAATCAGATATGGGGAAACAGAGGCGGGGAATCAGAGGCGGGCAAACAGAGGCGGGGAATTAGATATGGGGAATCAGAAGTAGGGAATCAGAGGTGGTGAATCAGTGATGGGGAATCACAGGCGGGGAATCAGAGGCAGGGAATAGAACGCGGGGAATCAGAGGCAGGGAATCAGAGCTGGGGAATCAGAGGCGGGGAATCATAGTTGGGAATCAGAGGCGGGAATCAGATATGGGGAAACAGAGGCGGGGAATCAGAGGCGGGGAAACAGAGGCGGGGAATCAGATATGGGGAATCGGATGCAGGGAATCAGAGGCGGGGAATCAGAGCTGGGGAATCAGAGGCGGGGAATCAGAGTTGGGGCATCAGAGGTGGGGAATTAGATATAGGGAAACAGAGGCGGGGAATCAGAGGCGGGGAAACAGAGGCGGGGAATCAGATATGGGGAAACAGAGGTGGGGAATCAGAGGCAGGGAATCAGATGTGCGGAATCAGAGATGGGGAATCAGAGGCAGGGAATCAGAATCAGAAGCGGGGAATCAGAGGCCGGGAATCAGAGGCCGGGAATCAGATGCTGGGAATAAGAGGCCAGGAATCAGAGGAGGGGAATCAGAGTCCGGGAATCAGAGATGGGGATTCAGAGGCGGGGAATCAGATATGGAGAATCAGAGATGGGGAATCAGAGGCGGGGAATCAGAGGCAGGGAATCGGACGCCGGGAATCAGAAGCGGGGAATCAGAGCTGGGGAATCAGAGGCGGGGAATCAGAGTTGGGGAATCAGAGGCGGGGAATCAGATATGGGGAAATAGAGGCGGGGAATCAGATATGGGGAATCAGAGGTGTGGAATCAGAGGTTGGGAATCAGAGGCAGGGAATCAGAGGCGGGGAAACAGAGGCGGGGAATCAGATATGGGGAATCAGAGGTGGCGAATCAAAGGCGGTGAAACAGAGATGGGGAATCAGGGCAGGGAATCAGAGGCAGGGAATCAGAGCTGGGGAAACAGAGGCGGGGAATCAGATATGGGAAATCAGAGGTGGGGAATCAGGGGCGGGGAATCAGTGGCAGGGTATCAGAGCTGGGGAATCAGAGGTGGGGAATCAGAGCTGGGGAAACAGAGGCGGGGAATCAGATATGGGGAATCAGAGGTGGGGAATCAGGGGCGGGGAATCAGTGGCAGGGAATCAGAGGCCGGGAATAAAAGGCGGGGAATCAGAGCTGGGGAATCAGAGGCGGGGAATCAGAGTTGGGGAATCAGAGGAGGGGAATCAGATATGGGGAAACAGAGGCCGGGAATCAGAGGCAGGGTAACAGAGGCGGGGAATCAGATATGGGGAATCAGAGGTGGGGAATTAGAGGTTGCGAATCAGAGGCGGGGAAACAGAGGCGGGGAATCAAATATAGGGAATCAGAGGTGGGGAATCAGAGGTTGTGAATCAGAGTTGGGGAATCAGAGGCAGGGAATCAGATATGGGGAATCAGAGGCGGGGAATCAGAGGCGGGGAAACAGAGGCGGGGAATCAGATATGGGGAATCAGAATTGGGGAATCAGGGGCAGGGAATCAGAATCAGAAGCGGGGAATCAGAGGCCGGGAATCAGAGGCCGGGAATCAGATGCTGGGAATAAGAGGCCAGGAATCAGAGGAGGGGAATCAGAGTCCGGGAATCAGAGATGGGGATTCAGAGGCGGGGAATCAGATATGGAGAATCAGAGATGGGGAATCAGAGGCGGGGAATCAGAGGCAGGGTATCAGACGCGGGGAATCAGAGGTGGGCAATCAGAGGCGGGGAATCAGATATGGGGAATCAGAGGCGGGGAATCAGATGCGGGGAAACAGAGGCGGGGAATCAGATATGGGGAATCAGAGGTGGGGCATCAGAGGTTGTGAATCACAGATGGGGAATCAGAGGCGGGGAATCAGAGGCAGGGAATCACATGCGGGGAATCAGAGGCGGGGATTCAGAGCTGGGGAATCAGAAGCGGGGAATCAGAGTTGGGGAATCAGAGGCGGGGAATCAGATATGGGGAATCAGAGGCAGGGAATCAGAGGCGGGGAATCAGAGGCGGGGAATCCGAGGCGGGGAAACAGAGGCGGGGAATCAGATATGGGGAATCAGAGGTGGGGAATCAGAGGTTGGGAATCAGAGGCAGGGAATCAGAGGCTTGGAATCAGATGCAGGGAATCAGATGCGGGGCATCAGAGGCGGGGAATCAGAGCTGGGGAATCAGAGGTGGGGAATCAGATTTGGGGAATCAGAGGTGGGGACTTAGATATTGGGAAACAGAGGCGGGGAATCAGAGGCGGGGAAACAGAGGCGGGGAATCAGATATGGGGAATCAGAGGTGGGGAATCAGAGGCAGGGAATCAGATGTGCGGAATCAGAGATGGGGAATCAGAGGCAGGGAATCAGAATCAGAAGCGGGGAATCAGAGGCCGGGAATCAGAGGCCGGGATTCAGATGCCGGGAATAAGAGGCCGGGAATCAGAGGTGGGGAATCAGAGTCCGGGAATCAGAGATGGGGATTCAGAGGCGGGGAATGATATATGGGGAATCAGAGGCGGGGAATCAGAGGCGGGGTAACAGAGGTGGGGAATCAGAGGCGGGGAATCAGAGGCAGGGAATCAAACACGGGGAATCAGAGGCGGGGAATCAGAGCTGGGGAATCAGAGGTGGGGAATCAGAGTTGGGGAATCAGAGGCGGGGAATCAGATATGGGGAAACAGGGGCGGAGAATCAGAGGCAGGGAAACAGAGGCGGGGAATCAGATATGGGGAATCAGGGGTGGGGAATCAGAGGTTGGGAATCAGAGGCAGGGAATCAGAGGCGTGGAAACAGAGGCGGGGATTCAGATATGGGGAATCAGAGGTGGGGATCAGGGGCGTGGAATCAGAGGCAGGGAATTAGATGTGGTGAATCAGAGATGGGGAATCAGAGGCAGGGAATCAGAATCAGAAGCGGGGTATCAGAGGCCGGGAATCAGAGGAAGGTAATCAGAGGCAGGGGATCAAACACGGGGAATCAGAGGCTGGGAATCAGAGCTGGGGAATCACAGGCGGGGAATCAGAGATGGGGAATCAGAGGCGGGGAATCAGAGGCAGGGAATCAGATGCGGGGAATCAGAGGCGGGGAATCAGAGCTGGCGAATCAGAGGCGGGGTATTAGAGTTGGGGAATCAGAGGCGGGGAATCAGACGCGGGGAATCAGAAGGGGGGAATCATAGCTGGCGAATCAGAGGCGGGGAATCAGAGGTGGGCAATCAGAGGCCGGGAATCAGAGGTGGTGAATCAGAGATGGGGAATCAGAGGCGGGGAATCAGTGGCAGGGAATCAGATATGGGGAATCAGAGGCGTGGAATCAGAGGCAGGGAATCAGACACAGGGAATCAGACACGGGGAATCAGAGGTGGGGAATCAGAGATGGGGAATCAGAGGCGGTGAATCAGAGATGGGGAATCAGAGGCGGGGAATCAGAGGCAGGAAATCAGACACGGGGATTCAGAGGCTGGGAATTAGACGGGGGGAATCAAAGGTGGGGAATCAGAGCTGGGGAATCAGAGGCAGGGAATCAGAGGCGGGGAATCAGATATGGGGAATCAGAGGCTGGGATTCAGAGGCGGGGAATCAGAGGCAGGGAATCAGACACGGGGAATCAGAGGTGGGGAATCAGAGATGGGGAATTAGAGGCGGGGAATCAGAGGCAGGGAATCAGACGCGGGGAATCTGAGGCGGGGAATCAGAGCTGGGGAATCAGAGGCAGGGAATCGGATGTGCGGAATCAGAGATGGGGAATCAGAGGCAGGAAATCAGACACGGGGATTCAGAGGCTGGGAATCAGACGGGAGGAATCAAAGGCGGGGAATCAGAGCTGGGGAATCAGAGGCAGGGAATCAGAGTTGGGGATTCAGAGACGGGGAATCAGATATGGGGAAACAGAGGCGGGGAATAAGAGGCGGGCAAACAGAGGCGGGGAATTAGATATGGGGAATCAGAGGTGGGGAATCAGAGGTGGTGAATCAGTGATGGGGAATCACAGGCGGGGAATCAGAGGCAGGGAATAGAACGCAGGGAATCAGACGCAGGGAATCAGAGCTGGGGAATCAGAGGCGGGGAATCATAGTTGGGAATCAGAGGCGGGGAATCAGATATGGGGAAACAGAGGCGGGGAATCAGATATGGGGAATCGGATGCGGGGAATCAGAGGCGGGGAATCAGAGCTGGGGAATCAGAGGCAGGGAATCAGAGTTGGGGCATCAGAGGTGGGGAATTAGATATAGGGAAACAGAGGTGGGGAATCAGAGGCGGGGAAACAGAGGCGGGGAATCAGATATGGGGAATCAGAGGTGGGGAATCAGAGGCAGGGAATCAGATGTGCGGAATCAGAGATGGGGAATCAGAGGCAGGGAATCAGAATCAGAAGCGGGGAATCAGAGGCCGGGAATCAGAGGCCGGGAATCAGATGCTGGGAATAAGAGGCCGGGAATCAGAGGTGTGGAATCAGAGTCCGGGAATCAGAGATGGGGATTCAGAGGCGGGGAATGAGATATGGAGAATCAGAGGCGGGGAATCAGAGGCCGGGAAACAGAGGTGGGGAATCAGATATGGGGAATCAGAGGTGGCGAATCAAAGGCGGTGAATCAGAGATGGGGAATCAGAGGCGGGGAATCAGAGGCAGGGAATCAGATGCGGGGAATCAGAGTCGGGTAATCAGAGCTGGCGAATCAGAGGCGGGGAATCAGAGGTGGGCAATCAGAGGCGGGGAATCAGATATGGGGAATCAGAGGCGGGGAATCAGAGGCGGGGAAACAGAGGCGGGGAATCAAATATAGGGAATCAGAGGTGGGGAATCAGAGGTTGTGAATCAGAGATGGGGAATCAAGGCGGGGAATCAGAGGCAGGGAATCAGACACGGGGAATCAGAGGCGGGGATTCAGAGCTGGGGAATCAGAGGCGGGGAATCAGAGTTGGGGAATCAGAGGCAGGGAATCAGATATGGGGAATCAGAGGCGGGAATCAGAGGCGGGGAAACAGAGGCGGGGAATCAGATATGGGGAATCAGAGGTGGGGAATCAGGGGCAGGGAATCAGTGGCAGGGAATCAGAGGCGGGGAATCAGAGGCGGGGAATCAGAGGCAGGGAATCAGACACGGGGAATCAGAGGCGGGGAATCAGAGCTGGGGAATCAGAGCTGGGGAATCAGAGGCGGGGAATCAGAGGCAGGGAATCAGATATGGGGAATCAGAGGCGGGGAATCAGAGGCGGGGAAACAGAGGCGGGGAATCAGATATGGGGAATCAGAGGTGGGGAATCAGGGGCAGGGAATCAGTGGCAGGGAATCAGAGGCGGGGAATCAGAGGCGGGGAATCAGAGGCAGGGAATCAGACACGGGGAATCAGAGGCGGGGAATCAGAGATGGGGAATCAGAGGCGGGGAATCAGAGGCAGGGAATCGGACGCCGGGAATCAGAGTCGGGGAATCAGAGCTGGGGAATCAGAGGCGGGGAATCAGAGTTGGGGAATCAGAGGCGGGGAATCAGATATGGGGAAATAGAGGCGGGGAATCAGATATGGGGAATCAGAGGTGTGGAATCAGAGGTTGGGAATCAGAGGAAGGGAATCAGAGTCGGGGAAACAGAGGCGGGGAATCAGATATATGGAATCAGAGGTGGCGAATCAAAGGCGGTGAAACAGAGATGGGGAATCAGGGCAGGGAATCAGAGGCAGGGAATCAAACACGGGGAATCAGAGCTGGGGAATCAGAGGCGGGGAATCAGAGTTGGGAATCAGAGGCGTGGAATCAGAGGCGGGGAAACAGAGGAAGGGAATCAGATGTGCGGAATCGGAGATGGGGAATCAGAGGCAGGGAATAAGAGGCGGGGAATCAGAGGCGGGGAATCAGAGGCCGGGAATCAGATCTGGGGAAACTGAGGCGGGGAATCCGAGGCGGGGAAGCAGAGGCGGGGAATCAGATATGGGGAATCAGAGGTGGGGAATCAGAGGTTGGGAATCAGAGGAAGGGAATAAGAGGCTTGGAATCAGATGCAGGGAATCAGATGCGGGGAATCAGAGGCGGGGAATCAGAGCTGGGGAATCAGAGGTGGGGAATCAGATTTGGGGAATCAGAGGTGGGGACTTAGATATTGGGAAACAGAGGCGGGGAATCAGAGGCGGGGAAACAGAGGCGGGGAATCAGATATGGGGAATCAGATGTGGGGAATCAGAGGCAGGGAATCAGATGTGCGGAATCAGAGATGGGGAATCAGAGGCAGGGAAACAGAATCAGAAGCAGGGAATCAGAGGCCGGGAATCAGAGGCCGGAATCAGATGTTGGGAATCAGAGGCCTGGAATCAGAGGCGGGGAATCAGAGGCAGGGAATCAGATGCGGGGAATCAGAGGCGGGGAATCAGAGCTGGGGAATCAGAGGCGGGGTATTAGAGTTGGGGAATCAGAGGCGGGGAATCAGATATGGGGAAACAGAGGTAGGGAATCAGAGGCGGGGAAACAGAGGCAGGGAATCAGATATGGGGAATCAGAGGCGGGAAATCAGAGGTGGGGAATCATAGGCAGGGAATTGGATGTGCGGAATCAGAGATGGGGAATCAGAGGCAGGGAAACAGAATCAGAAGCAGGGAATCAGAGGCCGGGAATCAGAGGCCGGATTCAGATGTTGGGAATCAGAGGCCTGGAATCAGAGGCGGGGAATCAGAGGCAGGGAATCAGATGCGGGGAATCAGAGGCGGGGAATCAGAGCTGGGGAATCAGAGGCGGGGAAACAGAGGCGGGGAATCAGATATGGGGAATCAGAGGTGGGGAATCAGAGGCAGGGAATCAGATGTGCGGAATCAGAGATGGGGAATCAGAGGCAGGGAAACAGAATCAGAAGCAGGGAATCAGAGGCCGGGAATCAGAGGCCGGAATCAGATGTTGGGAATCAGAGGCCTGGAATCAGAGGCGGGGAATCAGAGGCAGGGAATCAGATGCGGGGAATCAGAGGCGGGGAATCAGAGCTGGGGAATCAGAGGCGGGGAAACAGAGGCAGGGAATCAGATATGGGGAATCAGAGGCGGGGAATCAGAGGTGGGGAATCATAGGCAGGGAATTGGATGTGCGGAATCAGAGATGGGGAATCAGAGGCCGGGAATCAGAGGTGGTGAATCAGAGATGGGGAATCAGAGGCGGGGAATCAGAGTTGGGGCATCAGAGGTGGGGAATTAGATATAGGGAAACAGAGGTGGGGAATCAGAGGCGGGGAAACAGAGGCGGGGAATCAGATATGGGGAATCAGAGGTGGGGAATCAGAGGCAGGGAATCAGATGTGCGGAATCAGAGATGGGGAATCAGAGGCAGGGAATCAGAATCAGAAGCGGGGAATCAGAGGCCTGGAATCAGAGGCCGGGAATCAGATGCTGGGAATAAGAGTCCGGGAATCAGAGGTGTGGAATCAGAGTCCGGGAATCAGAGATGGGGATTCAGAGGCGGGGAATGAGATATGGAGAATCAGAGGCGGGGAATCAGAGGCCGGGAAACAGAGGTGGGGAATCAGATATGGGGAATCAGAGGTGGCGAATCAAAGGCGGTGAATCAGAGATGGGGAATCAGAGGCGGGGAATCAGAGCTGGCGAATCAGAGGCGGGGAATCAGAGGTGGGCAATCAGAGGCGGCGAATCAGATATGGGGAATCAGAGGCGGGGAATCAGAGGCGGGGAAACAGAGGCGGGGAACCAAATATAGGGAATCAGAGGTGGGGAATCAGAGGTTGTGAATCAGAGATGGGGAATCAAGGCGGGGAATCAGAGGCAGGGAATCAGATATGGGGAATCAGAGGCGGGGAATCAGAGGCGGGGAAACAGAGGCGGGGAATCAGATATGGGGAATCAGAGGTGGGGAATCAGGGGCAGGGAATCAGTGGCAGGGAATCAGAGGCGGGGAATCAGAGGCGGGGAATCAGAGGCAGGGAATCAGACACGGGGAATCAGAGGCGGGGAATCAGAGATGGGGAATCAGAGGCGGGGAATCAGTGGCAGGGAATCGGACGCCGGGAATCAGAGTCGGGGAATCAGAGCTGGGGAATCAGAGGCGGGGAATCAGAGTTGGGGAATCAGAGGCGGGGAATCAGATATGGGGAAATAGAGGCGGGGAATCAGATATGCGGAATCAGAGGTGTGGAATCAGAGGTTGGGAATCAGAGGAAGGGAATCAGAGTCGGGGAAACAGAGGCGGGGAATCAGATATGTGGAATCAGAGGTGGCGAATCAAAGGCGGTGAAACAGAGATGGGGAATCAGGGCAGGGAATCAGAGGCAGGGAATCAAACACGGGGAATCAGAGCTGGGGAATCAGAGGCGGGGAATCAGAGTTGGGAATCAGAGGCGTGGAATCAGAGGCGGGGAAACAGAGGCGGGGAATCAGATATGGGGAATCAGAGGTGGGGAATCAGAGGTTGGGAATCAGAGGCAGGGAATCAGAGGCGGGGAATCAAACACGGGGAATCAGAGCTGGGGAATCAGAGGCGGGGAATCAGAGTTGGGAATCAGAGGCGGGGAATCATAGGCAGGGAATTGGATGTGCGGAATCAGAGATGGGGAATCAGAGGCCGGGAATCAGAGGTGGTGAATCAGAGATGGGGAATCAGAGGCGGGGAATCAGAGGCAGGGTATCAGACGCGGGGAATCAGAGGTGGGCAATCAGAGGCGGGGAATTAGATATGGGGAATCAGAGGCGGGGAATCAGATGCGGGGAAACAGAGGCGGGGAATCAGATGTGGGGAATCAGAGGTGGGGCATCAGAGGTTGTGAATCACAGATGGGGAATCAGAGGCGGGGAATCAGAGGCAGGGAATCAGATGCGGGGAATCAGAGGCGGGGATTCAGAGCTGGGGAATCAGAAGCGGGGAATCAGAGTTGGGGAATCAGAGGCGGGGAATCAGATATGGGGAATCAGAGGCAGGGAATCAGAGGCGGGGAATCAGAGGCAGGGAATCAGACGCGGGGAATCTGAGGCGGGGAATCAGAGCTGGGGAATCAGAGGTGGGGAATCAGAGTTGGGGAATCAGAGGCAGGGAATTGGATGTGCGGAATCAGAGATGGGGAATCAGAGGTGGGGAATCAGAGGCGGTGAATCAGAGATGGGGAATCATAGGCGGGGAATCAGAGGCAGGAAATCAGACACGGGGATTCAGAGGCTGGGAATCAGACGGGGGGAATCAAAGGCGGGGAATCAGAGCTGGGTAATCTGAGGCAGGGAATCAGAGTTGGGGATTCAGAGGCGGGGAATCAGATATGGGGAAACAGAGGCGGGGAATCAGAGGCGGGCAAAGAGAGGCGGGGAATTAGATATGGGGAATCAGAGGTAGGGAATCAGAGGTGGTGAATCAGTGATGGGGAATCACAGGCGGGGAATCAGAGGCAGGGAATAGAACGCGGGGAATCAGAGGCAGGGAATCAGAGCTGGGGAATCAGAGGCGGGGAATCATAGTTGGGAATCAGAGGCGGGAATCAGATATGGGGAAACAGAGGCGGGGAATCAGAGGCGGGGAAACAGAGGCGGGGAATCAGATATGGGGAATCGGATGCAGGGAATCAGAGGCGGGGAATCAGAGCTGGGGAATCAGAGGCGGGGAATAAGAGTTGGGGCATCAGAGGTGGGGAATTAGATATAGGGAAACAGAGGCGGGGAATCAGATGCGGGGAAACAGAGGCGGGGAATCAGATATGGGGAAACAGAGGTGGGGAATCAGAGGCAGGGAATCAGATGTGCGGAATCAGAGATGGGGAATCAGAGGCAGGGAATCAGAATCAGAAGCGGGGAATCAGAGGCCGGGAATCAGAGGCCGGGAATCAGATGCTGGGAATAAGAGGCCAGGAATCAGAGGAGGGGAATCAGAGTCCGGGAATCAGAGATGGGGAATCATAGGCGGGGAATCAGAGGCAGGAAATCAGACACGGGGATTCAGAGGCTGGGAATCAGACGGGGGGAATCAGAGGCGGGGAATCAGAGTTGGGGCATCAGAGGTGGGGAATTAGATATAGGGAAACAGAGGCGGGGAATCAGAGGCGGGGAAACAGAGGCGGGGAATCAGAGGCGGACAAAGAGAGGCGGGGAATTAGATATGGGGAATCAGAGGTAGGGAATCAGAGGTGGTGAATCAGTGATGGGGAATCACAGGCGGGGAATCAGAGGCAGGGAATAGAACGCGGGGAATCAGAGGCAGGGAATCAGAGCTGGGGAATCAGAGGCGGGGAATCATAGTTGGGAATCAGAGGCGGGAATCAGATATGGGGAAACAGAGGCGGGGAATCAGAGGCGGGGAAACAGAGGCGGGGAATCAGATATGGGGAATCGGATGCAGGGAATCAGAGGCGGGGAATCAGAGCTGGGGAATCAGAGGCGGGGAATCAGAGTTGGGGCATCAGAGGTGGGGAATTAGATATAGGGAAACAGAGGCGGGGAATCAGAGGCGGGGAAACAGAGGCGGGGAATCAGATATGGGGAAACAGAGGTGGGGAATCAGAGGCAGGGAATCAGATGTGCGGAATCAGAGATGGGGAATCAGAGGCAGGGAATCAGAATCAGAAGCGGGGAATCAGAGGCCGGGAATCAGAGGCCGGGAATCAGATGCTGGGAATAAGAGGCCAGGAATCAGAGGAGGGGAATCAGAGTCCGGGAATCAGAGATGGGGATTCAGAGGCGGGGAATCAGATATGGAGAATCAGAGATGGGGAATCAGAGGCGGGGAATCAGAGGCAGGGAATCGGACGCCGGGAATCAGAGGCGGGGAATCAGATATGGGGAAATAGAGGCGGGGAATCAGATATGGGGAATCAGAGGTGTGGAATCAGAGGTTGGGAATCAGAGGCAGGGAATCAGAGGCGGGGAAACAGAGGTGGGGAATCAGATATGGGGAATCAGAGGTGGCGAATCAAAGGCGGTGAAACAGAGATGGGGAATCAGGGCAGGGAATCAGAGGCAGGGAATCAGAGCTGGGGAAACAGAGGCGGGGAATCAGATATGGGAAATCAGAGGTGGGGAATCAGGGGCGGGGAATCAGTGGCAGGGAATCAGAGCTGGGGAATCAGAGGTGGGGAATCAGAGCTGGGGAAACAGAGGCGGGGAATCAGATATGGGGAATCAGAGGTGGGGAATCAGGGGCGGGGAATCAGTGGAAGGGAATCAGAGGCCGGGAATAAAAGGCGGGGAATCAGAGCTGGGGAATCAAAGGCGGGCAAACAGAGGCGGGGAATTAGATATGGGGAATCAGAGGTAGGGAATCAGAGGTGGTGAATCAGTGATGGGGAATCACAGGCGGGGAATCAGAGGCAGGGAATAGAACGCGGGGAATCAGAGGCAGGGAATCAGAGCTGGGGAATCAGAGGCGGGGAATCATAGTTGGGAATCAGAGGCGGGAATCAGATATGGGGAAACAGAGGCGGGGAATCAGAGGCGGGGAAACAGAGGCGGGGAATCAGATATGGGGAATCGGATGCAGGGAATCAGAGGCGGGGAATCAGAGCTGGGGAATCAGAGGCGGGGAATCAGAGTTGGGGCATCAGAGGTGGGGAATTAGATATAGGGAAACAGAGGCGGGGAATCAGAGGCGGGGAAACAGAGGCGGGGAATCAGATATGGGGAAACAGAGGTGGGGAATCAGAGGCAGGGAATCAGATGTGCGGAATCAGAGATGGGGAATCAGAGGCAGGGAATCAGAATCAGAAGCGGGGAATCAGAGGCCGGGAATCAGAGGCCGGGAATCAGATGCTGGGAATAAGAGGCCAGGAATCAGAGGAGGGGAATCAGAGTCCGGGAATCAGAGATGGGGATTCAGAGGCGGGGAATCAGATATGGAGAATCAGAGATGGGGAATCAGAGGTGGGGAATCAGAGGCAGGGAATCGGACGCCGGGAATCAGAGGCGGGGAATCAGATATGGGGAAATAGAGGCGGGGAATCAGATATGGGGAATCAGAGGTGTGGAATCAGAGGTTGGGAATCAGAGGCAGGGAATCAGAGGCGGGGAAACAGAGGCGGGGAATCAGATATGGGGAATCAGAGGTGGCGAATCAAAGGCGGTGAAACAGAGATGGGGAATCAGGGCAGGGAATCAGAGGCAGGGAATCAGAGCTGGGGAAACAGAGGCGGGGAATCAGATATGGGAAATCAGAGGTGGGGAATCAGGGGCGGGGAATCAGTGGCAGGGAATCAGAGCTGGGGAATCAGAGGTGGGGAATCAGAGCTGGGGAAACAGAGGCGGGGAATCAGATATGGGGAATCAGAGGTGGGGAATCAGGGGCGGGGAATCAGTGGCAGGGAATCAGAGGCCGGGAATAAAAGGCGGGGAATCAGAGCTGGGGAATCAGAGGCGGGCAAACAGAGGCGGGGAATTAGATATGGGGAATCAGAGGTAGGGAATCAGAGGTGGTGAATCAGTGATGGGGAATCACAGGCAGGGAATCAGAGGCAGGGAATAGAACGCGGGGAATCAGAGGCAGGGAATCAGAGCTGGGGAATCAGAGGCGGGGAATCATAGTTGGGAATCAGAGGCCGGAATCAGATATGGGGAAACAGAGGCGGGGAATCAGAGGCGGGGAAACAGAGGCGGGGAATCAGATATGGGGAATCGGATGCAGGGAATCAGAGGAGGGGAATCAGAGCTGGGGAATCAGAGGCGGGGAATCAGAGTTGGGGCATCAGAGGTGGGGAATTAGATATAGGGAAACAGAGGCGGGGAATCAGAGGCGGGGAAACAGAGGCGGGGAATCAGATATGGGGAAACAGAGGTAGGGAATCAGAGGCAGGGAATCAGATGTGCGGAATCAGAGATGGGGAATCAGAGGCAGGGAATCAGAATCAGAAGCGGGG
Source organism: Narcine bancroftii (assembly GCF_036971445.1). NCBI lineage: Eukaryota > Metazoa > Chordata > Chondrichthyes > Torpediniformes > Narcinidae > Narcine > Narcine bancroftii. The sequence goes on along the minus strand of NC_091474.1, from coordinate 103,662,921 downwards.
AATCAGAGGCCGGGAATCAGAGGCCGGGAATCAGAGATTGGGATTCAGAGGCGGGGAATCAGATATGGAGAATCAGAGATGGGGAATCAGAGGCGGGGAATCAGAGGCAGGGAATCGGATGCCGGGAATCAGAGGCGGGGAATCAGATATGGGGAAATAGAGGCGGGGAATCAGATATGGGGAATCAGAGGTGTGGAATCAGAGGTTGGGAATCAGAGGCAGGGAATCAGAGGCGGGGAAACAGAGGCGGGGAATCAGATATGGGGAATCAGAGGTGGCGAATCAAAGGAGGTGAAACAGAGATGGGGAATCAGGGCAGGGAATCAGAGGCAGGGAATCAGAGCTGGGGAAACAGAGGCGGGGAATCAGATATGGGAAATCAGAGGTGGGGAATCAGGGGCGGGGAATCAGTGGCAGGGAATCAGAGCTGGGGAATCAGAGGTGGGGAATCAGAGCTGGGGAAACAGAGGCGGGGAATCAGATATGGGGAATCAGAGGTGGGGAATCAGGGGCGGGGAATCAGTGGCAGGGAATCAGAGGCCGGGAATAAAAGGCGGGGAATCAGAGCTGGGGAATCAGAGGCGGGGAATCAGAGTTGGGGAATCAGAGGAGGGGAATCAGATATGGGGAAACAGAGGCCGGGAATCAGAGGCAGGGTAACAGAGGCGGGGAATCAGATATGGGGAATCAGAGGTGGGGAATTAGAGGTTGCGAATCAGAGGCCGGGAAACAGAGGCGGGGAATCAAATATAGGGAATCAGAGGTGGGGAATCAGAGGTTGTGAATCAGAGATGGGGAATCAGGGCAGGGAATCAGAGGCAGGGAATCAGAGCTGGGGAAACAGAGGCGGGGAATCAGATATGGGAAATCAGAGGTGGGGAATCAGGGGCGGGGAATCAGTGGCAGGGAATCAGAGCTGGGGAATCAGAGGTGGGGAATCAGAGCTGGGGAACAGAGGCGGGGAATCAGATATGGGGAATCAGAGGTGGGGAATCAGGGGCGGGGAATCAGTGGCAGGGAATCAGAGGCCGGGAATAAAAGGCGGGGAATCAGAGCTGGGGAATCAGAGGCGGGCAAACAGAGGCGGGGAATTAGATATGGGGAATCAGAGGTAGGGAATCAGAGGTGGTGAATCAGTGATGGGGAATCACAGGCAGGGAATCAGAGGCAGGGAATAGAACGCGGGGAATCAGAGGCAGGGAATCAGAGCTGGGGAATCAGAGGCGGGGAATCATAGTTGGGAATCAGAGGCCGGAATCAGATATGGGGAAACAGAGGCGGGGAATCAGAGGCGGGGAAACAGAGGCGGGGAATCAGATATGGGGAATCGGATGCAGGGAATCAGAGGAGGGGAATCAGAGCTGGGGAATCAGAGGCGGGGAATCAGAGTTGGGGCATCAGAGGTGGGGAATTAGATATAGGGAAACAGAGGCGGGGAATCAGAGGCGGGGAAACAGAGGCGGGGAATCAGATATGGGGAAACAGAGGTGGGGAATCAGAGGCAGGGAATCAGATGTGCGGAATCAGAGATGGGGAATCAGAGGCAGGGAATCAGAATCAGAAGCGGGGAATCAGAGGCCGGGAATCAGAGGCCGGGAATCAGATGCTGGGAATAAGAGGCCAGGAATCAGAGGAGGGGAATCAGAGTCCGGGAATCAGAGATTGGGATTCAGAGGCGGGGAATCAGATATGGAGAATCAGAGATGGGGAATCAGAGGCGGGGAATCAGAGGCAGGGAATCGGATGCCGGGAATCAGAGGCGGGGAATCAGATATGGGGAAATAGAGGCGGGGAATCAGATATGGGGAATCAGAGGTGTGGAATCAGAGGTTGGGAATCAGAGGCAGGGAATCAGAGGCGGGGAAACAGAGGCGGGGAATCAGATATAGGGGATTCAGAGGTGGCGAATCAAAGGAGGTGAAACAGAGATGGGGAATCAGGGCAGGGAATCAGAGGCAGGGAATCAGAGCTGGGGAAACAGAGGCGGGGAATCAGATATGGGAAATCAGAGGTGGGGAATCAGGGGCGGGGAATCAGTGGCAGGGAATCAGAGCTGGGGAATCAGAGGTGTGGAATCAGAGCTGGGGAAACAGAGGCGGGGAATCAGATATGGGGAATCAGAGGTGGGGAATCAGGGGCGGGGAATCAGTGGCAGGGAATCAGAGGCCGGGAATAAAAGGCGGGGAATCAGAGCTGGGGAATCAGAGGCGGGGAATCAGAGTTGGGGAATCAGAGGAGGGGAATCAGATATGGGGAAACAGAGGCCGGGAATCAGAGGCAGGGTAACAGAGGCGGGGAATCAGATATGGGGAATCAGAGGTGGGGAATTAGAGGTTGCGAATCAGAGGCGGGGAAACAGAGGCGGGGAATCAAATATAGGGAATCAGAGGTGGGGAATCAGAGGTTGTGAATCAGAGATGGGGAATCAAGGCGGGGAATCAGAGGCAGGGAATCAGACGCGGGGAATCAGAGGCGGGGATTCAGAGCTGGGGAATCAGAGGCGGTGAATCAGAGTTGGGGAATCAGAGGCAGGGAATCAGATATGGGGAATCAGAGGCGGGGAATCAGAGGCGGGGAAACAGAGGCGGGGAATCAGATATGGGGAATCAGAATTGGGGAATCAGGGGCAGGGAATCAGTGGCAGGGAATCAGAGGCGGGGAATCAGAGGCGGGGAATCAGAGGCAGGGAATCAGACACGGGGAATCGGAGGCGGGGAATCAGAGATGGGGAATCAGAGGCGGGGAATCAGAGGCAGGGAATCGGACTCCGGGAATCAGAGTCGGGGAATCAGAGCTGGGGAATCAGAGGCAGGGAATCAGAGTTGGGGAATCAGAGGCGGGGAATCAGATATGGGGAAATAGAGGCGGGGAATCAGATATGGGGAATCAGAGGTGTGGAATCAGAGGTTGGGAATCAGAGGCAGGGAATCAGAGTCGGGGAAACAGAGGCGGGGAATCAGATATGGGGAATCAGAGGTGGCGAATCAAAGGCGGTGAAACAGAGATGGGGAATCAGGGCAGGGAATCAGAGGCAGGGAATCAAACACGGGGAATCAGAGCTGGGGAATCAGAGGCGGCGAATCAGAATTGGGAATCAGAGGTGGGGAATCCGAGGTTGGGAATCAGAGGCAGGGAATCAGAGGCAGGGAATCAGAGGCGGGGAATCAGAGGAAGGGAATCAGATGTGCGGAATCGGAGATGGGGAATCAGAGGCAGGGAATCAGAGACGGGGAATCAGAGGCGGGGAATCAGAGGCCGGGAATCAGATGCTGGGAATAAGAGGCCAGGAATCAGAGGAGGGGAATCAGAGTCCGGGAATCAGAGATGGGGATTCAGAGGCGGGGAATCAGATATGGAGAATCAGAGATGGGGAATCAGAGGCGGGGAATCAGAGGCAGGGAATCGGACGCCGGGAATCAGAGGCGGGGAATCAGAGCTGGGGAATCAGAGGCGGGGAATCAGAGTTGGGGAATCAGAGGCGGGGAATCAGATATGGGGAAATAGAGGCGGGGAATCAGATATGGGGAATCAGAGGTGTGGAATCAGAGGTTGGGAATCAGAGGCAGGGAATCAGAGGCGGGGAAACAGAGGCGGGGAATCAGATATGGGGAATCAGAGGTGGCGAATCAAAGGCGGTGAAACAGAGATGGGGAATCAGGGCAGGGAATCAGAGGCAGGGAATCAGAGCTGGGGAAACAGAGGCGGGGAATCAGATATGGGAAATCAGAGGTGGGGAATCAGGGGCGGGGAATCAGTGGCAGGGAATCAGAGCTGGGGAATCAGAGGTGGGGAATCAGAGCTGGGGAAACAGAGGCGGGGAATCAGATATGGGGAATCAGAGGTGGGGAATCAGGGGCGGGGAATCAGTGGCAGGGAATCAGAGGCCGGGAATAAAAGGCGGAGAATCAGAGCTGGGGAATCAGAGGCGGGGAATCAGAGTTGGGGAATCAGAGGAGGGGAATCAGATATGGGGAAACAGAGGCCGGGAATCAGAGGCAGGGTAACAGAGGCGGGGAATCAGATATGGGGAATCAGAGGTGGGGAATTAGAGGTTGCGAATCAGAGGCGGGGAAACAGAGGCGGGGAATCAAATATAGGGAATCAGAGGTGGGGAATCAGAGGTTGTGAATCAGAGATGGGGAATCAAGGCGGGGAATCAGAGGCAGGGAATCAGACGCGGGGAATCAGAGGCGGGGATTCAGAGCTGGGGAATCAGAGGCGGTGAATCAGAGTTGGGGAATCAGAGGGAGGGAATCAGATATGGGGAATCAGAGGCGGGGAATCAGAGGCGGGGAAACAGAGGCGGGGAATCAGATATGGGGAATCAGAATTGGGGAATCAGGGGCAGGGAATCAGTGGCAGGGAATCAGAGGCGGGGAATCAGAGGCGGGGAATCAGAGGCAGGGAATCAGACACGGGGAATCGGAGGCGGGGAATCAGAGATGGGGAATCAGAGGCGGGGAATCAGAGGCAGGGAATCGGACTCCGGGAATCAGAGTCGGGGAATCAGAGCTGGGGAATCAGAGGCAGGGAATCAGAGTTGGGGAATCAGAGGCGGGGAATCAGATATGGGGAAATAGAGGCGGGGAATCAGATATGGGGAATCAGAGGTGTGGAATCAGAGGTTGGGAATCAGAGGCAGGGAATCAGAGTCGGGGAAACAGAGGCGGGGAATCAGATATGGGGAATCAGAGGTGGCGAATCAAAGGCGGTGAAACAGAGATGGGGAATCAGGGCAGGGAATCAGAGGCAGGGAATCAAACACGGGGAATCAGAGCTGGGGAATCAGAGGCGGCGAATCAGAGTTGGGAATCAGAGGTGGGGAATCCGAGGTTGGGAATCAGAGGCAGGGAATCAGAGGCAGGGAATCAGAGGCGGGGAATCAGAGGAAGGGAATCAGATGTGCGGAATCGGAGATGGGGAATCAGAGGCAGGGAATCAGAGGCGGGGAATCAGAGGCGGGGAATCACAGGCCGGGAATCAGGTATGGGGAAACAGAGGCGGGGAATCCGAGGCGGGGAAACAGAGGCGGGGAATCAGATATGGGGAATCAGAGGTGGGGAATCAGAGGTTGGGAATCAGAGGCAGGGAATCAGAGGCTTGGAATCAGATGCAGGGAATCAGATGCGGGGAATCAGAGGCGGTGAATCAGAGCTGGGGAATCAGAGGTGGGGAATCAGATTTGGGGAATCAGAGGCGGGGACTTAGATATTGGGAAACAGAGGCGGGGAATCAGAGTCGGGGAAACCCAGGCGGGGAATCAGATATGGGGAATCAGAGGTGGGGAATCAGAGGCAAGGAATCAGATGTGCGGAATCAGAGATGGGGAATCAGAGGCAGGGAATCAGAATCAGAAGCAGGGAATCAGAGGCCGGGAATCAGAGGCCGGAATCAGATGCTGGGAATCAGAGGCCTGGAATCAGAGGCGGGGAATCAGAGGCAGGGAATCAGATGCGGGGAATCAGAGGGGGGGAATCAGAGCTGGGGAATCAGAGGTGGGGTATTAGAGTTGGGGAATCAGAGGCGGGGTATCAGATATGGGGAAACAGAGGTGGGGAATCAGAGGCGGGGAAACAGAGGCAGGGAATCAGATATGGGGAATCAGAGGTGGGGAATCAGAGATGGGGAATCAGAGGCGGTGAATCAGAGATGGGGAATCAGAGGCGGGGAATCAGAGGCAGGAAATCAGACACGGGGATTCAGAGGCTGGGAATCAGACGGGGGGAATCAAAGGCGGGGAATCAGAGCTGGGGAATCAGAGGCAGGGAATCAGAGGCGGGGAATCAGATATGGGGAATCAGAGGCTGGGATTCAGAGGCGGGGAATCAGAGGCAGGGAATCAGACACGGGGAATCAGAGGTGGGGAATCAGAGATGGGGAATCAGAGGCGGGGAATCAGAGGCAGGGAATCAGACGCGATGAATCTGAGGCGGGGAATCAGAGCTGGGGAATCAGAGGTGGGGAATCAGAGTTGGGGAATCAGAGGCAGGGAATCGGATGTGCGGAATCAGAGATGGGGAATCAGATGTGGGGAATCAGAGGAATCAGAGATGGGGAATCAGAGGCGGGGAATCAGAGGCAGGAAATCAGACACTGGGATTCAGAGGCTGGGAATCAGACGGGGTGAATCAAAGGCGGGGAATCAGAGCTGGGGAATCAGAGGCAGGGAATCAGAGTTGGGGATTCAGAGACGGGGAATCAGATATGGGGAAACAGAGGCGGGGAATCAGAGGCGGGCAAACAGAGGCGGGGAATTAGATATGAGGAATCAGAGGTGGGGAATCAGAGGTGGTGAATCAGTGATGGGGAATCACAGGCGGGGAATCAGAGGCAGGGAATAGAACGCAGGGAATCAGATGCAGGGAATCAGAGCTGGGGAATCAGAGGCGGGGAATCATAGTTGGGAATCAGAGGCGGGGAATCAGATATGGGGAAACAGAGGCGGGGAATCAGAGGCGCGGAAACAGAGGCGGGGAATCAGATATGGGGAATCGGATGCGGGGAATCAGAGGCGGGGAATCAGAGCTGGGGAATCAGAGGCGGGGAATCAGAGTTGGGGCATCAGAGGTGGGGAATTAGATATAGGGAAACAGAGGCGGGGAATCAGAGGCGGGGAAACAGAGGCGGGGAATCAGATATGGGGAATCAGAGGTGGGGAATCAGAGGCAGGGAATCAGATGTGCGGAATCAGAGATGGGCTATCAGAGGCAGGGAATCAGAATCAGAAGCGGGGAATCAGAGGCAGGGAATCAGAGGCCGGGAATCGGATGCTGGGAATAAGAGGCCGGGAATCAGAGGTGGGGAATCAGAGTCTGGGAATCAGAGATGGGGATTCAGAGGCGGTGAATGAGATATGGAGAATCAGAGGCGGGGAATCAGAGGCCGGGAATCAGAGGTGGGGAATCAGATATGGGGAATCAGAGGTGGCGAATCAAAGGCGGTGAATCAGAGATGGATAATCAGAGGCGGGGAATCAGAGGCAGGGAATCAGATGCGGGGAATCAGAGGCGGGGAATCAGAGCTGGCGAATCAGAGGCGGGGAATCAGAGGTGGGCAATCAGAGGCGGGGAATCAGATATGGGGAATCAGAGGTGGGGAATCAGAGGCGGGGAAACAGAGGCGGTGAATCAAATATAGGGAATCAGAGGTGGGGAATCAGAGGTTGTGAATCAGAGATGGGGAATCAAGGCGGGGAATCAGAGGCAGGGAATCAGACACGGGGAATCAGAGGCGGGGATTCAGAGCTGGGGAATCAGAGGCGGGGAATCAGAGTTGGGGAATCAGAGGCAGGGAATCAGATATGGGGAATCAGAGGCGGGGAATCAGAGGCGGGGAAACTGAGGCGGGGAATCAGATATGGGGAATCAGAGGTGGGGAATCAGGGGCAGGGAATCAGTGGCAGGGAATCAAAGGCGGGGAATCAGAGGCGGGGAATCAGAGGCAGGGAATCAGACACGGGGAATCAGAGGCGGGGAATCAGAGATGGGGAATCAGAGGCGGGGAATCAGAGGCAGGGAATCGGACGCCGGGAATCAGAGTCGGGGAATCAGAGCTGTGGAATCAGAGGCGGGGAATCAGAGTTGGGGAATCAGAGGCGGGGATTCAGATATGGGGAAATAGAGGCGGGGAATCAGATATGGGGAATAAGAGGTGTGGAATCAGAGGTTGGGAATCAGAGGAAGGGAATCAGAGTCGGGGAAACAGAGGCGGGGAATCAGATATGTGGAATCAGAGGTGGCGAATCAAAGGCGGTGAAACAGAGATGGGGAATCAGGGCAGGGAATCAGAGGCAGGGAATCAAACACGGGGAATCAGAGCTGGGGAATCAGAGGCGGGGAATCAGAGTTGGGAATCAGAGGCGGGGAATCAGAGGCGGTGAAACAGAGGCGGGGAATCAGATATGGGGAATCAGAGGTGGGGAATCAGAGGTTGGGAATCAGAGGCAGGGAATCAGAGGCGGGGAATCAGAGGCGGGGAATCAGAGGAAGGGAATCAGATGTGCGGAATCGGAGATGGGGAATCAGAGGCAGGGAATCAGAGGCGGGGAATCAGAGGCGGGGAATCAGAGGCCGGGAATCAGATATGGGGAAACTGAGGCGGGGAATCCGAGGCGGGGAAACAGAGGCGGGGAATCAGATATGGGGAATCAGAGGTGGGGAATCAGAGGTTGGGAATCAGAGGCAGGGAATCAGAGGCTTGGAATCAGATGCAGGGAATCAGATGCGGGGCATCAGAGGCGGGGAATCAGAGCTGGGGAATCAGAGGTGGGGAATCAGATTTGGGGAATCAGAGGTGGGGATTTAGATATTGGGAAACAGAGGCGGGGAATCAGAGGCGGGGAAACAGAGGCGGGGAATCAGATATGGGGAATCAGAGGTGGGGAATCAGAGGCAGGGAATCAGATGTGCGGAATCAGAGATGGGGAATCAGAGGCAGGGAATCAGAATCAGAAGCGGGGAATCAGAGGCCGGGAATCAGAGGCCGGGATTCAGATGCCGGGAATAAGAGGCCGGGAATCAGAGGTGGGGAATCAGAGTCCGGGAATCAGAGATGGGGATTCAGAGGCGGGGAATGATATATGGGGAATCAGAGGCGGGGAATCAGAGGCGGGGTAACAGAGGTGGGGAATCAGATATGGGGAATCAGGTGTCGAATCAAAGGCAGTGAATCAGAGATGGGGAATCAGAGGCGGGGAATCAGAGGCAGGGAATCAAACACGGGGAATCAGAGGCGGGGAATCAGAGCTGGGGAATCAGAGGTGGGGAATCAGAGTTGGGGAATCAGAGGCGGGGAATCAGATATGGGGAAACAGGGGCGGAGAATCAGAGGCAGGGAAACAGAGGCGGGGAATCAGATATGGGGAATCAGGGGTGGGGAATCAGAGGTTGGGAATCAGAGGCAGGGAATCAGAGGCGTGGAAACAGAGGCGGGGATTCAGATATGGGGAATCAGAGGTGGGGAATCAGGGGCGTGGAATCAGAGGCAGGGAATTAGATGTGGTGAATCAGAGATGGGGAATCAGAGGCAGGGAATCAGAATCAGAAGCGGGGTATCAGAGGCCGGGAATCAGAGGAAGGTAATCAGAGGCAGGGGATCAAACACGGGGAATCAGAGGCTGGGAATCAGATCTGGGGAATCACAGGCGGGGAATCAGAGATGGGGAATCAGAGGCGGGGAATCAGAGGCAGGGAATCAGATGCGGGGAATCAGAGGCGGGGAATCAGAGCTGGCAAATCAGAGGCGGGGTATTAGAGTTGGGGAATCAGAGGCGGGGAATCAGACGCGGGGAATCAGAAGGGGGGAATCATAGCTGGCGAATCAGAGGCGGGGAATCAGAGGTGGGCAATCAGAGGCCGGGAATCAGAGGTGGTGAATCAGAGATGGGGAATCAGAGGCGGGGAATCAGTGGCAGGGAATCAGATATGGGGAATCAGAGGCGTGGAATCAGAGGCAGGGAATCAGACACGGGGAATCAGACACGGGGAATCAGAGGTGGGGAATCAGAGATGGGGAATCAGAGGCGGTGAATCAGAGATGGGGAATCAGAGGCGGGGATTCAGAGGCAGGAAATCAGACACGGGGATTCAGAGGCTGGGAATTAGACGGGGGGAATCAAAGGCGGGGAATCAGAGCTGGGGAATCAGAGGCAGGGAATCAGAGGCGGGGAATCAGATATGGGGAATCAGAGGCTGGGATTCAGAGGCGGGGAATCAGAGGCAGGGAATCAGACACGGGGAATCAGAGGTGGGGAATCAGAGATGGGGAATCAGAGGCGGGGAATCAGAGGCAGGGAATCAGACGCGGGGAATCTGAGGCGGGGAATCAGAGCTGGGGAATCAGAGGCAGGGAATCGGATGTGCGGAATCAGAGATGGGGAATCAGAGGCAGGAAATCAGACACGGGGATTCAGAGGCTGGGAATCAGACGGGAGGAATCAAAGGCGGGGAATCGGAGCTGGGGAATCAGAGGCAGGGAATCAGAGTTGGGGATTCAGAGACGGGGAATCAGATATGGGGAAACAGAGGCGGGGAATCAGAGGCGGGCAAACAGAGGCGGGGAATTAGATATGGGGAATCAGAGGTGGGGAATCAGAGGTGGTGAATCAGTGATGGGGAATCACAGGCGGGGAATCAGAGGCAGGGAATAGAACGCAGGGAATCAGACGCAGGGAATCAGAGCTGGGGAATCAGAGGCGGGGAATCATAGTTGGGAATCAGAGGCGTGGAATCAGATATGGGGAAACAGAGGCGGGGAATCAGAGGCGGGGAAACAGAGGCGGGGAATCAGATATGGGGAATCGGATGCGGGGAATCAGAGGCGGGGAATCAGAGCTGGGGAATCAGAGGCAGGGAATCAGAGTTGGGGCATCAGAGGTGGGGAATTAGATATAGGGAAACAGAGGTGGGGAATCAGAGGCGGGGAAACAGAGGCGGGGAATCAGATATGGGGAATCAGAGGTGGGGAATCAGAGGCAGGGAATCAGATGTGCGGAATCAGAGATGGGGAATCAGAGGCAGGGAATCAGAATCAGAAGCGGGGAATCAGAGGCCGGGAATCAGAGGCCGGGAATCAGATGCTGGGAATAAGAGGCCGGGAATCAGAGGTGTGGAATCAGAGTCCGGGAATCAGAGATGGGGATTCAGAGGCGGGGAATGAGATATGGAGAATCAGAGGCGGGGAATCAGAGGCCGGGAAACAGAGGTGGGGAATCAGATATGGGGAATCAGAGGTGGCGAATCAAAGGCGGTGAATCAGAGATGGGGAATCAGAGGCGGGGAATCAGAGGCAGGGAATCAGATGCGGGGAATCAGAGTCGGGGAATCAGAGCTGGCGAATCAGAGGCGGGGAATCAGAGGTGGGCAATCAGAGGCGGGGAATCAGATATGGGGAATCAGAGGCGGGGAATCAGAGGCGGGGAAACAGAGGCGGGGAATCAAATATAGGGAATCAGAGGTGGGGAATCAGAGGTTGTGAATCAGAGATGGGGAATCAAGGCGGGGAATCAGAGGCAGGGAATCAGACACGGGGAATCAGAGGCGGGGATTCAGAGCTGGGGAATCAGAGGCGGGGAATCAGAGTTGGGGAATCAGAGGCAGGGAATCAGATATGGGGAATCAGAGGCGGGGAATCAGAGGCGGGGAAACAGAGGCGGGGAATCAGATATGGGGAATCAGAGGTGGGGAATCAGGGGCAGGGAATCAGTGGCAGGGAATCAGAGGCGGGGAATCAGAGGCGGGGAATCAGAGGCAGGGAATCAGACACGGGGAATCAGAGGCGGGGAATCAGAGCTGGGGAATCAGAGCTGGGGAATCAGAGGCGGGGAATCAGAGGCAGGGAATCAGGTATGGGGAATCAGAGGCGGGGAATCAGAGGCGGGGAAACAGAGGCGGGGAATCAGATATGGGGAATCAGAGGTGGGGAATCAGGGGCAGGGAATCAGTGGCAGGGAATCAGAGGCGGGGAATCAGAGGCGGGGAATCAGAGGCAGGGAATCAGACACGGGGAATCAGAGGCGGGGAATCAGAGATGGGGAATCAGAGGCGGGGAATCAGAGGCATGGAATCGGACGCCGGGAATCAGAGTCGGGGAATCAGAGCTGGGGAATCAGAGGCGGGGAATCAGAGTTGGGGAATCAGAGGCGGGGAATCAGATATGGGGAAATAGAGGCGGGGAATCAGATATGGGGAATCAGAGGTGTGGAATCAGAGGTTGGGAATCAGAGGAAGGGAATCAGAGTCGGGGAAACAGAGGCGGGGAATCAGATATGTGGAATCAGAGGTGGCGAATCAAAGGCGGTGAAACAGAGATGGGGAATCAGGGCAGGGAATCAGAGGCAGGGAATCAAACACGGGGAATCAGAGCTGGGGAATCAGAGGCGGGGAATCAGAGTTGGGAATCAGAGGCGTGGAATCAGAGGCGGGGAAACAGAGGCGGGGAATCAGATATGGGGAATCAGAGGTGGGGAATCAGAGGTTGGGAATCAGAGGCAGGGAATCAGAGGCGGCGAATCAGAGGCGGGGAATCAGAGGAAGGGAATCAGATGTGCGGAATCGGAGATGGGGAATCAGAGGCAGGGAATCAGAGGCGGGGAATCAGAGGCGGGGAATCAGAGGCAGGGAATCAGATCTGGGGAAACTGAGGCGGGGAATCCGAGGCGGGGAAGCAGAGGCGGGGAATCAGATATGGGGAATCAGAGGTGGGGAATCAGAGGTTGGGAATCAGAGGAAGGGAATAAGAGGCTTGGAATCAGATGCAGGGAATCAGATGCGGGGAATCAGAGGCGGGGAATCAGAGCTGGGGAATCAGAGGTGGGGAATCAGATTTGGGGAATCAGAGGTGGGGACTTATATATTGGGAAACAGAGGCGGGGAATCAGAGGCGGGGAAACAGAGGCGGGGAATCAGATATGGGGAATCAGATGTGGGGAATCAGAGGCAGGGAATCAGATGTGCGGAATCAGAGATGGGGAATCAGAGGCAAGGAAACAGAATCAGAAGCAGGGAATCAGAGGCCGGGAATCAGAGGCCGGAATCAGATGTTGGGAATCAGAGGCCTGGAATCAGAGGCGGGGAATCAGAGGCAGGGAATCAGATGCGGGGAATCAGAGGCGGGGAATCAGAGCTGGGGAATCAGAGGCGGGGTATTAGAGTTGGGGAATCAGAGGCGGGGAATCAGATATGGGGAAACAGAGGTAGGGAATCAGAGGCGGGGAAACAGAGGCAGGGAATCAGATATGGGGAATCAGAGGCGGGGAATCAGAGGTGGGGAATCATAGGCAGGGAATTGGATGTGCGGAATCAGAGATGGGGAATCAGAGGCCGGGAATCAGAGGTGGTGAATCAGAGATGGGGAATCAGAGGCGGGGAATCAGAGGTAGGGAATCAGATGCGGGGAATCAGAGGCGGGGATTCAGAGCTGGGGAATCAGAAGCGGGGAATCAGAGTTGGGGAATCAGAGGCGGGGAATCAGATATGGGGATTCAGAGGCAGGGAATCAGAGGCGGGGAATCAGAGACAGGGAATCAGACGCGGGGAATCTGAGGCGGGGAATCAGAGCTGGGGAATCAGAGGTGGGGAATCAGAGTTGGGGAATCAGAGGCAGGGAATTGGATGTGCGGAATCAGAGATGGGGAATCAGAGGTGGGGAATCAGAGGCGGTGAATCAGAGATGGGGAATCAGAGGCGGGGAATCAGAGTCAGGAAATCAGACACGGGGATTCAGAGGCTGGGAATCAGACGGGGGGAATCAAAGGCGGGGAATCAGAGCTGGGTAATCTGAGGCAGGGAATCAGAGTTGGGGATTCAGAGGCGGGGAATCAGATATGGGGAAACAGAGGCGGGGAATCAGAGGCGGGCAAACAGAGGCGGGGAATTAGATATGGGGAATCAGAGGTAGGGAATCAGAGGTGGTGAATCAGTGATGGGGAATCACAGGCGGGGAATCAGAGGCAGGGAATAGAACGCGGGGAATCAGAGGCAGGGAATCAGAGCTGGGGAATCAGAGGCGGGGAATCATAGTTGGGAATCAGAGGCGGGAATCAGATATGGGGAAACAGAGGTGGGGAATCAGAGGCGGGGAAACAGAGGCGGGGAATCATATGGGGAATCGGATGCAGGGAATCAGAGGCGGGGAATCAGAGCTGGGGAATCAGAGGCGGGGAATCAGAGTTGGGGCATCAGAGGTGGGGAATTAGATATAGGGAAACAGAGGCGGGGAATCAGAGGCGGGGAAACAGAGGCGGGGAATCAGATATGGGGAAACAGAGGTGGGGAATCAGAGGCAGGGAATCAGATGTGCGGAATCAGAGATGGGGAATCAGAGGCAGGGAATCAGAATCAGAAGCTGGGAATCAGAGGCCGGGAATCAGAGGCCGGGAATCAGATGCTGGGAATAAGAGGCCAGGAATCAGAGGAGGGGAATCAGAGTCCGGGAATCAGAGATGGGGATTCAGAGGCGGGGAATCAGATATGGAGAATCAGAGATGGGGAATCAGAGGCGGGGAATCAGAGGCAGGGTATCAGACGCGGGGCATCAGAGGTGGGCAATCAGAGGCGGGGAATCAGATATGGGGAATCAGAGGCGGGGAATCAGATGCGGGGAAACAGAGGCGGGGAATCACATATGGGGAATCAGAGGTGGGGCATCAGAGGTTGTGAATCACAGATGGGGAATCAGAGGCGGGGAATCAGAGGCAGGGAATCAGATGCGGGGAATCAGAGGCGGGGATTCAGAGCTGGGGAATCAGAAGCGGGGAATCAGAGTTGGGGAATCAGAGGCGGGGAATCAGATATGGGGAATCAGAGGCAGGGAATCAGAGGCGGGGAATCAGAGGCAGGGAATCAGACGCGGGGAATCTGAGGCGGGGAATCAGAGCTGGGGAATCAGAGGTGGGGAATCAGAGTTGGGGAATCAGAGGCAGGGAATTGGATGTGCGGAATCAGAGATGGGGAATCAGAGGTGGGGAATCAGAGGCGGTGAATCAGAGATGGGGAATCAGAGGCGGGGAATCAGAGGGAGGAAATCAGACACGGGGATTCAGAGGCTGGGAATCAGATATGGGGAAACAGAGGCGGGGAATCAGAGGCGGGCAAACAGAGGCGGGGAATTAGATATGGGGAATCAGAGGTAGGGAATCAGAGGTGGTGAATCAGTGATGGGGAATCACAGGCGGGGAATCAGAGGCAGGGAATAGAACGCGGGGAATCAGAGGCAGGGAATCAGAGCTGGGGAATCAGAGGCGGGGAATCATAGTTGGGAATCAGAGGCGGGAATCAGATATGGGGAAACAGAGGCGGGGAATCAGAGGCGGGGAAACAGAGGCGGGGAATCAGATATGGGGAATCGGATGCAGGGAATCAGAGGCGGGGAATCAGAGCTGGGGAATCAGAGGCGGGGAATCAGAGTTGGGGCATCAGAGGTGGGGAATTAGATATAGGGAAACAGAGGCGGGGAATCAGAGGCGGGGAAACAGAGGCGGGGAATCAGATATGGGGAAACAGAGGTGGGGAATCAGAAGCAGGGAATCAGATGTGCGGAATCAGAGATGGGGAATCAGAGGCAGGGAATCAGAATCAGAAGCGGGGAATCAGAGGCCGGGAATCAGAGGCCGGGAATCACATGCTGGGAATAAGAGGCCAGGAATCAGAGGAGGGGAATCAGAGTCCGGGAATCAGAGATGGGGATTCAGAGGCGGGGAATCAGATATGGAGAATCAGAGATGGGGAATCAGAGGCGGGGAATCAGAGGCAGGGAATCGGACGCCGGGAATCAGAAGCGGGGAATCAGAGCTGGGGAATCAGAGGCGGGGAATCAGAGTTGGGGAATCAGAGGCGGGGAATCAGATATGGGGAAACAGAGGCGGGGAATCAGATATGGGGATTCAGAGGTGGCGAATCAAAGGCGGTGAAACAGAGATGGGGAATCAGGGCAGGGAATCAGAGGCAGGGAATCAGAGCTGGGGAAACAGAGGCGGGGAATCAGATATGGGAAATCAGAGGTGGGGAATCAGGGGCGGGGAATCAGTGGCAGGGTATCAGAGCTGGGGAATCAGAGGTGGGGAATCAGAGCTGGGGAAACAGAGGCGGGGAATCAGATATGGGGAATCAGAGGTGGGGAATCAGGGGCGGGGAATCAGTGGCAGGGAATCAGAGGCCGGGAATAAAAGGCGGGGAATCAGAGCTGGGGAATCAGAGGCGGGGAATCAGAGTTGGGGAATCAGAGGAGGGGAATCAGATATGGGGAAACAGAGGCCGGGAATCAGAGGCAGGGTAACAGAGGCGGGGATTCAGATATGGGGAATCAGAGGTGGGGAATTAGAGGTTGCGAATCAGAGGCGGGGAAACAGAGGCGGGGAATCAAATATAGGGAATCAGAGGTGGGGAATCAGAGGTTGTGAATCAGAGTTGGGGAATCAGAGGCAGGGAATCAGATATGGGGAATCAGAGGCGGGGAATCAGAGGCGGGGAAACAGAGGCGGGGAATCAGATATGGGGAATCAGAATTGGGGAATCAGGGGCAGGGAATCAGAATCAGAAGCGGGGAATCAGAGGCCGGGAATCAGAGGCCGGGAATCAGATGCTGGGAATAAGAGGCCAGGAATCAGAGGAGGGGAATCAGAGTCCGGGAATCAGAGATGGGGATTCAGAGGCGGGGAATCAGATATGGAGAATCAGAGATGGGGAATCAGAGGCGGGGAATCAGAGGCAGGGTATCAGACGCGGGGAATCAGAGGTGGGCAATCAGAGGCGGGGAATCAGATATGGGGAATCAGAGGCGGGGAATCAGATGCGGGGAAACAGAGGCGGGGAATCAGATATGGGGAATCAGAGGTGGGGCATCAGAGGTTGTGAATCACAGATGGGGAATCAGAGGCGGGGAATCAGAGGCAGGGAATCACATGCGGGGAATCAGAGGCGGGGATTCAGAGCTGGGGAATCAGAAGCGGGGAATCAGAGTTGGGGAATCAGAGGCGGGGAATCAGATATGGGGAATCAGAGGCAGGGAATCAGAGGCTGGGAATCAGAGGCGGGGAATCCGAGGCGGGGAAACAGAGGCGGGGAATCAGATATGGGGAATCAGAGGTGGGGAATCAGAGGTTGGGAATCAGAGGCAGGGAATCAGAGGCTTGGAATCAGATGCAGGGAATCAGATGCGGGGCATCAGAGGCGGGGAATCAGAGCTGGGGAATCAGAGGTGGGGAATCAGATTTGGGGAATCAGAGGTGGGGACTTAGATATTGGGAAACAGAGGCGGGGAATCAGAGGCGGGGAAACAGAGGCGGGGAATCAGATATGGGGAATCAGAGGTGGGGAATCAGAGGCAGGGAATCAGATGTGCGGAATCAGAGATGGGGAATCAGAGGCAGGGAATCAGAATCAGAAGCGGGGAATCAGAGGCCGGGAATCAGAGGCCGGGATTCAGATGCCGGGAATAAGAGGCCGGGAATCAGAGGTGGGGAATCAGAGTCCGGGAATCAGAGATGGGGATTCAGAGGCGGGGAATGATATATGGGGAATCAGAGGCGGGGAATCAGAGGCGGGGTAACAGAGGTGGGGAATCAGATATGGGGAATCAGGTGTCGAATCAAAGGCGGTGAATCAGAGATGGGGAATCAGAGGCGGGGAATCAGAGGCAGGGAATCAAACACGGGGAATCAGAGGCGGGGAATCAGAGCTGGGGAATCAGAGCTGGGGAATCAGAGTTGGGGAATCAGAGGCGGGGAATCAGATATGGGGAAACAGGGGCGGAGAATCAGAGGCAGGGAAACAGAGGCGGGGAATCAGATATGGGGAATCAGGGGTGGGGAATCAGAGGTTGGGAATCAGAGGCAGGGAATCAGAGGCGTGGAAACAGAGGCGGGGATTCAGATATGGGGAATCAGAGGTGGGGATCAGGGGCGTGGAATCAGAGGCAGGGAATTAGATGTGGTGAATCAGAGATGGGGAATCAGAGGCAGGGAATCAGAATCAGAAGCGGGGTATCAGAGGCCGGGAATCAGAGGAAGGTAATCAGAGGCAGGGGATCAAACACGGGGAATCAGAGGCTGGGAATCAGAGCTGGGGAATCACAGGCGGGGAATCAGAGATGGGGAATCAGAGGCGGGGAATCAGAGGCAGGGAATCAGATGCGGGGAATCAGAGGCGGGGAATCAGAGCTGGCGAATCAGAGGCGGGGTATTAGAGTTGGGGAATCAGAGGCGGGGAATCAGACGCGGGGAATCAGAAGGGGGGAATCATAGCTGGCGAATCAGAGGCGGGGAATCAGAGGTGGGCAATCAGAGGCCGGGAATCAGAGGTGGTGAATCAGAGATGGGGAATCAGAGGCGGGGAATCAGTGGCAGGGAATCAGATATGGGGAATCAGAGGCGTGGAATCAGAGGCAGGGAATCAGACACAGGGAATCAGACACGGGGAATCAGAGGTGGGGAATCAGAGATGGGGAATCAGAGGCGGTGAATCAGAGATGGGGAATCAGAGGCGGGGAATCAGAGGCAGGAAATCAGACACGGGGATTCAGAGGCTGGGAATTAGACGGGGGGAATCAAAGGTGGGGAATCAGAGCTGGGGAATCAGAGGCAGGGAATCAGAGGCGGGGAATCAGATATGGGGAATCAGAGGCTGGGATTCAGAGGCGGGGAATCAGAGGCAGGGAATCAGACACGGGGAATCAGAGGTGGGGAATCAGAGATGGGGAATTAGAGGCGGGGAATCAGAGGCAGGGAATCAGACGCGGGGAATCTGAGGCGGGGAATCAGAGCTGGGGAATCAGAGGCAGGGAATCGGATGTGCGGAATCAGAGATGGGGAATCAGAGGCAGGAAATCAGACACGGGGATTCAGAGGCTGGGAATCAGACGGGAGGAATCAAAGGCGGGGAATCAGAGCTGGGGAATCAGAGGCAGGGAATCAGAGTTGGGGATTCAGAGACGGGGAATCAGATATGGGGAAACAGAGGCGGGGAATAAGAGGCGGGCAAACAGAGGCGGGGAATTAGATATGGGGAATCAGAGGTGGGGAATCAGAGGTGGTGAATCAGTGATGGGGAATCACAGGCGGGGAATCAGAGGCAGGGAATAGAACGCAGGGAATCAGACGCAGGGAATCAGAGCTGGGGAATCAGAGGCGGGGAATCATAGTTGGGAATCAGAGGCGGGGAATCAGATATGGGGAAACAGAGGCGGGGAATCAGATATGGGGAATCGGATGCGGGGAATCAGAGGCGGGGAATCAGAGCTGGGGAATCAGAGGCAGGGAATCAGAGTTGGGGCATCAGAGGTGGGGAATTAGATATAGGGAAACAGAGGTGGGGAATCAGAGGCGGGGAAACAGAGGCGGGGAATCAGATATGGGGAATCAGAGGTGGGGAATCAGAGGCAGGGAATCAGATGTGCGGAATCAGAGATGGGGAATCAGAGGCAGGGAATCAGAATCAGAAGCGGGGAATCAGAGGCCGGGAATCAGAGGCCGGGAATCAGATGCTGGGAATAAGAGGCCGGGAATCAGAGGTGTGGAATCAGAGTCCGGGAATCAGAGATGGGGATTCAGAGGCGGGGAATGAGATATGGAGAATCAGAGGCGGGGAATCAGAGGCCGGGAAACAGAGGTGGGGAATCAGATATGGGGAATCAGAGGTGGCGAATCAAAGGCGGTGAATCAGAGATGGGGAATCAGAGGCGGGGAATCAGAGGCAGGGAATCAGATGCGGGGAATCAGAGTCGGGGAATCAGAGCTGGCGAATCAGAGGCGGGGAATCAGAGGTGGGCAATCAGAGGCGGGGAATCAGATATGGGGAATCAGAGGCGGGGAATCAGAGGCGGGGAAACAGAGGCGGGGATTCAAATATAGGGAATCAGAGGTGGGGAATCAGAGGTTGTGAATCAGAGATGGGGAATCAAGGCGGGGAATCAGAGGCAGGGAATCAGACACGGGGAATCAGAGGCGGGGATTCAGAGCTGGGGAATCAGAGGCGGGGAATCAGAGTTGGGGAATCAGAGGCAGGGAATCAGATATGGGGAATCAGAGGCGGGGAATCAGAGGCGGGGAAACAGAGGCAGGGAATCAGATATGGGGAATCAGAGGTGGGGAATCAGGGGCAGGGAATCAGTGGCAGGGAATCAGAGGCGGGGAATCAGAGGCGGGGAATCAGAGGCAGGGAATCAGACACGGGGAATCAGAGGCGGGGAATCAGAGCTGGGGAATCAGAGCTGGGGAATCAGAGGCGGGGAATCAGAGGCAGGGAATCAGATATGGGGAATCAGAGGCGGGGAATCAGAGGCGGGGAAACAGAGGCGGGGAATCAGATATGGGGAATCAGAGGTGGGGAATCAGGGGCAGGGAATCAGTGGCAGGGAATCAGAGGCGGGGAATCAGAGGCGGGGAATCAGAGGCAGGGAATCAGACACGGGGAATCAGAGGCGGGGAATCAGAGATGGGGAATCAGAGGCGGGGAATCAGAGGCAGGGAATCGGACGCCGGGAATCAGAGTCGGGGAATCAGAGCTGGGGAATCAGAGGCGGGGAATCAGAGTTGGGGAATCAGAGGCGGGGAATCAGATATGGGGAAATAGAGGCGGGGAATCAGATATGGGGAATCAGAGGTGTGGAATCAGAGGTTGGGAATCAGAGGAAGGGAATCAGAGTCGGGGAAACAGAGGCGGGGAATCAGATATGTGGAATCAGAGGTGGCGAATCAAAGGCGGTGAAACAGAGATGGGGAATCAGGGCAGGGAATCAGAGGCAGGGAATCAAACACGGGGAATCAGAGCTGGGGAATCAGAGGCGGGGAATCAGAGTTGGGAATCAGAGGCGTGGAATCAGAGGCGGGGAAACAGAGGAAGGGAATCAGATGTGCGGAATCGGAGATGGGGAATCAGAGGCAGGGAATAAGAGGCGGGGAATCAGAGGCGGGGAATCAGAGGCCGGGAATCAGATCTGGGGAAACTGAGGCGGGGAATCCGAGGCGGGGAAGCAGAGGCGGGGAATCAGATATGGGGAATCAGAGGTGGGGAATCAGAGGTTGGGAATCAGAGGAAGGGAATAAGAGGCTTGGAATCAGATGCAGGGAATCAGATGCGGGGAATCAGAGGCGGGGAATCAGAGCTGGGGAATCAGAGGTGGGGAATCAGATTTGGGGAATCAGAGGTGGGGACTTAGATATTGGGAAACAGAGGCGGGGAATCAGAGGCGGGGAAACAGAGGCGGGGAATCAGATATGGGGAATCAGATGTGGGGAATCAGAGGCAGGGAATCAGATGTGCGGAATCAGAGATGGGGAATCAGAGGCAGGGAAACAGAATCAGAAGCAGGGAATCAGAGGCCGGGAATCAGAGGACGGAATCAGATGTTGGGAATCAGAGGCCTGGAATCAGAGGCGGGGAATCAGAGGCAGGGAATCAGATGCGGGGAATCAGAGGCGGGGAATCAGAGCTGGGGAATCAGAGGCGGGGTATTAGAGTTGGGGAATCAGAGGCGGGGAATCAGATATGGGGAAACAGAGGTAGGGAATCAGAGGCGGGGAAACAGAGGCAGGGAATCAGATATGGGGAATCAGAGGCGGGGAATCAGAGGTGGGGAATCGTAGGCAGGGAATTGGATGTGCGGAATCAGAGATGGGGAATCAGAGGCAGGGAAACAGAATCAGAAGCAGGGAATCAGAGGCCGGGAATCAGAGGCCGGATTCAGATGTTGGGAATCAGAGGCCTGGAATCAGAGGCGGGGAATCAGAGGCAGGGAATCAGATGCGGGGAATCAGAGGCGGGGAATCAGAGCTGGGGAATCAGAGGCGGGGAAACAGAGGCGGGGAATCAGATATGGGGAATCAGAGGTGGGGAATCAGAGGCAGGGAATCAGATGTGCGGAATCAGAGATGGGGAATCAGAGGCAGGGAAACAGAATCAGAAGCAGGGAATCAGAGGCCGGGAATCAGAGGCCGGAATCAGATGTTGGGAATCAGAGGCCTGGAATCAGAGGCGGGGAATCAGAGGCAGGGAATCAGATGCGGGGAATCAGAGGCGGGGAATCAGAGCTGGGGAATCAGAGGCGGGGAAACAGAGGCAGGGAATCAGATATGGGGAATCAGAGGCGGGGAATCAGAGGTGGGGAATCATAGGCAGGGAATTGGATGTGCGGAATCAGAGATGGGGAATCAGAGGCCGGGAATCAGAGGTGGTGAATCAGAGATGGGGAATCAGAGGCGGGGAATCAGAGGCAGGGTATCAGACGCGGGGAATCAGAGGTGGGCAATCAGAGGCGGGGAATCAGATATGGGGAATCAGAGGCGGGGAATCAGATGCGGGGAAACAGAGGCGGGGAATCAGATATGGGGAATCAGAGGTGGGGCATCAGAGGTTGTGAATCACAGATGGGGAATCAGAGGCGGGGAATCAGAGGTAGGGAATCAGATGCGGGGAATCAGAGGCGGGGATTCAGAGCTGGGGAATCAGAAGCGGGGAATCAGAGTTGGGAATCAGAGGCGGGGAATCAGATATGGGGAATCAGAGGCAGGGAATCAGAGGCGGGGAATCAGAGGCAGGGAATCAGACGCGGGGAATCTGAGGCGGGGAATCAGAGCTGGGGAATCAGAGGTGGGGAATCAGAGTTGGGGAATCAGAGGCAGGGAATTGGATGTGCGGAATCAGAGATGGGGAATCAGAGGTGGGGAATCAGAGGCGGTGAATCAGAGATGGGGAATCAGAGGCAGGGAATCAGAGGCAGGAAATCAGACACGGGGATTCAGAGGCTGGGAATCAGACGGGGGGAATCAAAGGCGGGGAATCAGAGCTGGGTAATCTGAGGCAGGGAATCAGAGTTGGGGATTCAGAGGCGGGGAATCAGATATGGGGAAACAGAGGCGGGGAATCAGAGGCGGGCAAACAGAGGCGGGGAATTAGATATGGGGAATCAGAGGTAGGGAATCAGAGGTGGTGAATCAGTGATGGGGAATCACAGGCGGGGAATCAGAGGCAGGGAATAGAACGCGGGGAATCAGAGGCAGGGAATCAGAGCTGGGGAATCAGAGGCGGGGAATCATAGTTGGGAATCAGAGGCGGGAATCAGATATGGGGAAACAGAGGCGGGGAATCAGAGGCGGGGAAACAGAGGCGGGGAATCAGATATGGGGAATCGGATGCAGGGAATCAGAGGCGGGGAATCAGAGCTGGGGAATCAGAGGCGGGGAATCAGAGTTGGGGCATCAGAGGTGGGGAATTAGATATAGGGAAACAGAGGCGGGGAATCAGAGGCGGGGAAACAGAGGCGGGGAATCAGATATGGGGAAACAGAGGTGGGGAATCAGAGGCAGGGAATCAGATGTGCGGAATCAGAGATGGGGAATCAGAGGCAGGGAATCAGAATCAGAAGCGGGGAATCAGAGGCCGGGAATCAGAGGCCGGGAATCAGATGCTGGGAATAAGGGGCCAGGAATCAGAGGAGGGGAATCAGAGTCCGGGAATCAGAGATGGGGATTCAGAGGCGGGGAATCAGATATGGAGAATCAGAGATGGGGAATCAGAGGCGGGGAATCAGAGGCAGGGTATCAGACGCGGGGAATCAGAGGTGGGCAATCAGAGGCGGGGAATCAGATATGGGGAATCAGAGGCGGGGAATCAGATGCGGGGAAACAGAGGCGGGGAATCAGATATGGGGAATCAGAGGTGGGGCATCAGAGGTTGTGAATCACAGATGGGGAATCAGAGGCGGGGAATCAGAGGCAGGGAATCAGATGCGGGGAATCAGAGGCGGGGATTCAGAGCTGGGGAATCAGAAGCGGGGAATCAGAGTTGGGGAATCAGAGGAGGGGAATCAGATATGGGGAATCAGAGGCAGGGAATCAGAGGCGGGGAATCAGAGGCAGGGAATCAGACGCGGGGAATCTGAGGCGGGGAATCAGAGCTGGGGAATCAGAGGTGGGGAATCAGAGTTGGGGAATCAGAGGCAGGGAATTGGATGTGCGGAATCAGAGATGGGGAATCAGAGGTGGGGAATCAGAGGCGGTGAATCAGAGATGGGGAATCAGAGGCGAGGAATCAGAGGCAGGAAATCAGACACGGGGATTCAGAGGCTGGGAATCAGACGGGGGGAATCAAAGGCGGGGAATCAGAGCTGGGTAATCTGAGTCAGGGAATCAGAGTTGGGGATTCAGAGGCGGGGAATCAGATATGGGGAAACAGAGGCGGGGAATCAGAGGCGGGCAAACAGAGGCGGGGAATTAGATATGGGGAATCAGAGGTAGGGAATCAGAGGTGGTGAATCAGTGATGGGGAATCACAGGCGGGGAATCAGAGGCAGGGAATAGAACGCGGGGAATCAGAGGCAGGGAATCAGAGCTGGGGAATCAGAGGCGGGGAATCATAGTTGGGAATCAGAGGCGGGAATCAGATATGGGGAAACAGAGGCGGGGAATCAGAGGCGGGGAAACAGAGGCGGGGAATCAGATATGGGGAATCGGATGCAGGGAATCAGAGGCGGGGAATCAGAGCTGGGGAATCAGAGGCGGGGAATCAGAGTTGGGGCATCAGAGGTGGGGAATTAGATATAGGGAAACAGAGGCGGGGAATCAGAGGCGGGGAAACAGAGGCGGGGAATCAGATATGGGGAAACAGAGGTGGGGAATCAGAGGCAGGGAATCAGATGTGCGGAATCAGAGATGGGGAATCAGAGGCAGGGAATCAGAATCAGAAGCGGGGAATCAGAGGCCGGGAATCAGAGGCCGGGAATCAGATGCTGGGAATAAGAGGCCAGGAATCAGAGGAGGGGAATCAGAGTCCGGGAATCAGAGATGGGGATTCAGAGGCGGGGAATCAGATATGGAGAATCAGAGATGGGGAATCAGAGGCGGGGAATCAGAGGCAGGGAATCGGACGCCGGGAATCAGAGGCGGGGAATCAGAGCTGGGGAATCAGAGGCGGGGAATCAGAGTTGGGGAATCAGAGGCGGGGAATCAGATATGGGGAAATAGAGGCGGGGAATCAGATATGGGGAATCAGAGGTGTGGAATCAGAGGTTGGGAATCAGAGGCAGGGAATCAGAGGCGGGGAAACAGAGGCGGGGAATCAGATATGGGGAATCAGAGGTGGCGAATCAAAGGCGGTGAAACAGAGATGGGGAATCAGGGCAGGGAATCAGAGGCAGGGAATCAGAGCTGGGGAAACAGAGGCGGGGAATCAGATATGGGAAATCAGAGGTGGGGAATCAGGGGCGGGGAATCAGTGGCAGGGAATCAGAGCTGGGGAATCAGAGGTGGGGAATCAGAGCTGGGGAAACAGAGGCGGGGAATCAGATATGGGGAATCAGAGGTGGGGAATCAGGGGCGGGGAATCAGTGGCAGGGAATCAGAGGCCGGGAATAAAAGGCGGGGAATCAGAGCTGGGGAATCAGAGGCGGGGAATCAGAGTTGGGGAATCAGAGGAGGGGAATCAGATATGGGGAAACAGAGGCCGGGAATCAGAGGCAGGGTAACAGAGGCGGGGAATCAGATATGAAGAATCAGAGGTGGGGAATTAGAGGTTGCGAATCAGAGGCGGGGAAACAGAGGCGGGGAATCAAATATAGGGAATCAGAGGTGGGGAATCAGAGGTTGTGAATCAGAGATGGGGAATCAAGGCGGGGAATCAGAGGCAGGGAATCAGACGCGGGGAATCAGAGGAGGGGATTCAGAGCTGGGGAATCAGAGGCGGTGAATCAGAGTTGGGGAATCAGAGGCAGGGAATCAGATATGGGGAATCAGAGGCGGGGAATCAGAGGCGGGGAAACAGAGGCGGGGAATCAGATATGGGGAATCAGAATTGGGGAATCAGGGGCAGGGAATCAGAATCAGAAGCGGGGAATCAGAGGCCGGGAATCAGAGGCCGGGTATCAGATGCTGGGAATAAGAGGCCAGGAATCAGAGGAGGGGAATCAGAGTCCGGGAATCAGAGATGGGGATTCAGAGGCGGGGAATCAGATATGGAGAATCAGAGATGGGGAATCAGAGGCAGGGAATCAGAGGCAGGGTATCAGACGCGGGGAATCAGAGGTGGGCAATCAGAGGCGGGGAATCAGATATGGGGAATCAGAGGCGGGGAATCAGATGCGGGGAAACAGAGGCGGGGAATCAGATATGGGGAATCAGAGGTGGGGCATCAGAGGTTGTGAATCACAGATGGGGAATCAGAGGCGGGGAATCAGAGGCAGGGAATCAGATGCGGGGAATCAGAGGCGGGGATTCAGAGCTGGGGAATCAGAAGCGGGGAATCAGAGTTGGGGAATCAGAGGCGGGGAATCAGATATGGGGAATCAGAGGCAGGGAATCAGAGGCGGGGAATCAGAGGCAGGGAATCAGACGCGGGGAATCTGAGGCGGGGAATCAGAGCTGGGGAATCAGAGGTGGGGAATCAGAGTTGGGGAATCAGAGGCAGGGAATTGGATGTGCGGAATCAGAGATGGGGAATCAGAGGTGGGGAATCAGAGGCGGTGAATCAGAGATGGGGAATCAGAGGCGGGGAATCAGAGGCAGGAAATCAGACACGGGGATTCAGAGGCTGGGAATCAGACGGGGGGAATCAAAGGCGGGGAATCAGAGCTGGGTAATCTGAGGCAGGGCATCAGAGTTGGGGATTCAGAGGCGGGGAATCAGATATGGGGAAACAGAGGCGGGGAATCAGAGGCGGGCAAACAGAGGCGGGGAATTAGATATGGGGAATCAGAGGTAGGGAATCAGAGGTGGTGAATCAGTGATGGGAAATCACAGGCGGGGAATCAGAGGCAGGGAATAGAACGCGGGGAATCAGAGGCAGGGAATCAGAGCTGGGGAATCAGAAACGGGGAATCATAGTTGGGAATCAGAGGCGGGAATCAGATATGGGGAAACAGAGGCGGGGAATCAGAGGCGGGGAAACAGAGGCGGGGAATCAGATATGGGGAATCGGATGCAGGGAATCAGAGGCGGGGAATCAGAGCTGGGGAATCAGAGGCGGGGAATCAGAGTTGGGGCATCAGAGGTGGGGAATTAGATATAGGGAAACAGAGGCGGGGAATCAGAGGCGGGGAAACAGAGGCGGGGAATCAGATATGGGGAAACAGAGGTGGGGAATCAGAGGCAGGGAATCAGATGTGCGGAATCAGAGATGGGGAATCAGAGGCAGGGAATCAGAATCAGAAGCGGGGAATCAGAGGCCGGGAATCAGAGGCCGGGAATCAGATGCTGGGAATAAGAGGCCAGGAATCAGAGGAGGGGAATCAGAGTCCGGGAATCAGAGATGGGGATTCAGAGGCGGGGAATCAGATATGGAGAATCAGAGATGGGGAATCAGAGGCGGGGAATCAGAGGCAGGGAATCAGACGCCGGGAATCAGAGGCGGGGAATCAGAGCTGGGGAATCAGAGGCGGGGAATCAGAGTTGGGGAATCAGAGGCGGGGAATCAGATATGGGGAAATAGAGGCGGGGAATCAGATATGGGGAATCAGAGGTGTGGAATCAGAGGTTGGGAATCAGAGGCAGGGAATCAGAGGCGGGGAAACAGAGGCGGGGAATCAGATATGGGGAATCAGAGGTGGCGAATCAAGGCGGTGAAACAGAGATGGGGAATCAGGGCAGGGAATCAGAGGCAGGGAATCAGAGCTGGGGAAACAGAGGCGGGGAATCAGATATGGGAAATCAGAGGTGGGGAATCAGGGGCGGGGAATCAGTGGCAGGGAATCAGAGCTGGGGAATCAGAGGTGGGGAATCAGAGCTGGGGAAACAGAGGCGGGGAATCAGATATGGGGAATCAGAGGTGGGGAATCAGGGGCGGGGAATCAGTGGAAGGGAATCAGAGGCCGGGAATAAAAGGCAGGGAATCAGAGCTGGGGAATCAGAGGCGGGGAATCAGAGTTGGGGAATCAGAGGAGGGGAATCAGATATGGGGAAACAGAGGCCGGGAATCAGAGGCAGGGTAACAGAGGCGGGGAATCAGATATGGGGAATCAGAGGTGGGGAATTAGAGGTTGCGAATCAGAGGCGGGGAAACAGAGGCGGGGAATCAAATATAGGGAATCAGAGGTGGGGAATCAGAGGTTGTGAATCAGAGATGGGGAATCAAGGCGGGGAATCAGAGGCAGGGAATCAGACGCGGGGAATCAGAGGCGGGGATTCAGAGCTGGGGAATCAGAGGCGGTGAATCAGAGTTGGGGAATCAGAGGCAGGGAATCAGATATGGGGAATCAGAGGCGGGGAATCAGAGGCGGGGAAACAGAGGCGGGGAATCAGATATGGGGAATCAGAATTGGGGAATCAGGGGCAGGGAATCAGTGGCAGGGAATCAGAGGCGGGGAATCAGAGGCGGGGAATCAGAGGCAGGGAATCAGACACGGGGAATCGGAGGCGGGGAATCAGAGATGGGGAATCAGAGGCGGGGAATCAGAGGCAGGGAAGCGGACTCCGGGAATCAGAGTCGGGGAATCAGAGCTGGGGAATCAGAGGCAGGGAATCAGAGTTGGGGAATCAGAGGCGGGGAATCAGATATGGGGAAATAGAGGCGGGGAATCAGATATGGGGAATCAGAGGTGTGGAATCAGAGGTTGGGAATCAGAGGCAGGGAATCAGAGTCGGGGAAACAGAGGCGGGGAATCAGATATGGGGAATCAGAGGTGGCGAATCAAAGGCGGTGAAACAGAGATGGGGAATCAGGGCAGGGAATCAGAGGCAGGGAATCAAACACGGGGAATCAGAGCTGGGGAATCAGAGGCGGCGATTCAGAGTTGGGATCAGAGGTGGGGAATCCGAGGTTGGGAATCAGAGGCAGGGAATCAGAGGCAGGGAATCAGAGGCGGGGAATCAGAGGAAGGGAATCAGATGTGCGGAATCGGAGATGGGGAATCAGAGGCAGGGAATCAGAGGCGGGGAATCAAGGGCGGGGAATCAGAGGCCGGGAATCAGGTATGGGGAAACAGAGGCGGGGAATCCGAGGCGGGGAAACAGAGGCGGGGAATCAGATATGGGGAATCAGAGGTGGGGAATCAGAGGTTGGGAATCAGAGGCAGGGAATCAGAGGCTTGGAATCAGATGCAGGGAATCAGATGCGGGGAATCAGAGGCGTGGAATCAGAGCTGGGGAATCAGAGGTGGGGAATCAGATTTGGGGAATCAGAGGCGGGGACTTAGATATTGGGAAACAGAGGCGGGGAATCAGAGTCAGGGAAACCCAGGCGGGGAATCAGATATGGGGAATCAGAGGTGGGGAATCAGAGGCAAGGAATCAGATGTGCGGAATCAGAGATGGGGAATCAGAGGCAGGGAATCAGAATCAGAAGCAGGGAATCAGAGGCCGGGAATCAGAGGCCGGAATCAGATGCTGGGAATCAGAGGCCTGGAATCAGAGGCGGGGAATCAGAGGCAGGGAATCAGATGCGGGGAATCAGAGGCGGGGAATCAGAGCTGGGGAATCAGAGGTGGGGTATTAGAGTTGGGGAATCAGAGGCGGGGTATCAGATATGGGGAAACAGAGGTGGGGAATCAGAGGCGGGGAAACAGAGGCAGGGAATCAGATATGGGGAATCAGAGGTGGGGAATCAGAGATGGGGAATCAGAGGCGGTGAATCAGAGATGGGGAATCAGAGGCGGGGAATCAGAGGCAGGAAATCAGACACGGGGATTCAGAGGCTGGGAATCAGACGGGGGGAATCAAAGGCGGGGAATCAGAGCTGGGGAATCAGAGGCAGGGAATCAGAGGCGGGGAATCAGATATGGGGAATCAGAGGCTGGGATTCAGAGGCGGGGAATCAGAGGCAGGGAATCAGACACGGGGAATCAGAGGTGGGGAATCAGAGATGGGGAATCAGAGGCGGGGAATCAGAGGCAGGGAATCAGACGCGATGAATCTGAGGCGGGGAATCAGAGCTGGGGAATCAGAGGTGGGGTATTAGAGTTGGGGAATCAGAGGCAGGGAATCGGATGTGCGGAATCAGAGATGGGGAATCAGATGTGGGGAATCAGAGGAATCAGAGATGGGGAATCAGAGGCGGGGAATCAGAGGCAGGAAATCAGACACGGGGATTCAGAGGCTGGGAATCAGACGGGGGGAATCAAAGGCGGGGAATCAGAGCTGGGGAATCAGAGGCAGGGAATCAGAGTTGGGGATTCAGAGACGGGGAATCAGATATGGGGAAACAGAGGCGGGGAATCAGAGGCGGGCAAACAGAGGCGGGGAATTAGATATGGGGAATCAGAGGTGGGGAATCAGAGGTGGTGAATCAGTGATGGGGAATCACAGGCGGGGAATCAGAGGCAGGGAATAGAACGCAGGGAATCAGACGCAGGGAATCAGAGCTGGGGAATCAGAGGCGGGGAATCATAGTTGGGAATCAGAGGCGGGGAATCAGAGCTGGGGAATCAGAGGTGGGGAATCAGAGTTGGGGAATCAGAGGCGGGGAATCCGATATGGGGAAACAGGGGCGGAGAATCAGAGGCAGGGAAACAGAGGCGGGGAATCAGATATGGGGAATCAGGGGTGGGGAATCAGAGGTTGGGAATCAGAGGCAGGGAATCAGAGGCGTGGAAACAGAGGCGGGGATTCAGATATGGGGAATCAGAGGTGGGGATCAGGGGCGTGGAATCAGAGGCAGGGAATTAGATGTGGTGAATCAGAGATGGGGAATCAGAGGCAGGGAATCAGAATCAGAAGCGGGGTATCAGAGGCCGGGAATCAGAGGAAGGTAATCAGAGGCAGGGGATCAAACACGGGGAATCAGAGGCTGGGAATCAGAGCTGGGGAATCACAGGCGGGGAATCAGAGATGGGGAATCAGAGGCGGGGAATCAGAGGCAGGGAATCAGATGCGGGGAATCAGAGGCGGGGAATCAGAGCTGGCGAATCAGAGGCGGGGTATTAGAGTTGGGGAATCAGAGGCGGGGAATCAGACGCGGGGAATCAGAAGGGGGGAATCATAGCTGGCGAATCAGAGGCGGGGAATCAGAGGTGGGCAATCAGAGGCCGGGAATCAGAGGTGGTGAATCAGAGATGGGGAATCAGAGGCGGGGAATCAGTGGCAGGGAATCAGATATGGGGAATCAGAGGCGTGGAATCAGAGGCAGGGAATCAGACACAGGGAATCAGACACGGGGAATCAGAGGTGGGGAATCAGAGATGGGGAATCAGAGGCGGTGAATCAGAGATGGGGAATCAGAGGCGGGGAATCAGAGGCAGGAAATCAGACACGGGGATTCAGAGGCTGGGAATTAGACGGGGGGAATCAAAGGTGTGGAATCAGAGCTGGGGAATCAGAGGCAGGGAATCAGAGGCGGGGAATCAGATATGGGGAATCAGAGGCTGGGATTCAGAGGCGGGGAATCAGAGGCAGGGAATCAGACACGGGGAATCAGAGGTGGGGAATCAGAGATGGGGAATTAGAGGCGGGGAATCAGAGGCAGGGAATCAGACGCGGGGAATCTGAGGCGGGGAATCAGAGCTGGGGAATCAGAGGCAGGGAATCGGATGTGCGGAATCAGAGATGGGGAATCAGAGGCAGGAAATCAGACACGGGAATTCAGAGGCTGGGAATCAGACGGGAGGAATCAAAGGCGGGGAATCAGAGCTGGGGAATCAGAGGCAGGGAATCAGAGTTGGGGATTCAGAGACGGGGAATCAGATATGGGGAAACAGAGGCGGGGAATCAGAGGCGGGCAAACAGAGGCGGGGAATTAGATATGGGGAATCAGAGGTGGGGAATCAGAGGTGGTGAATCAGTGATGGGGAATCACAGGCGGGGAATCAGAGGCAGGGAATAGAACGCAGGGAATCAGACGCAGGGAATCAGAGCTGGGGAATCAGAGGCGGGGAATCATAGTTGGGAATCAGAGGCGGGGAATCAGATATGGGGAAACAGAGGCGGGGAATCAGAGGCGGGGAAACAGAGGCGGGGAATCAGATATGGGGAATCGGATGCGGGGAATCAGAGGCGGGGAATCAGAGCTGGGGAATCAGAGGCAGGGAATCAGAGTTGGGGCATCAGAGGTGGGGAATTAGATATAGGGAAACAGAGGTGGGGAATCAGAGGCGGGGAAACAGAGGCGGGGAATCAGATATGGGGAATCAGAGGTGGGGAATCAGAGGCAGGGAATCAGATGTGCGGAATCAGAGATGGGGAATCAGAGGCAGGGAATCAGAATCAGAAGCGGGGAATCAGAGGCCGGGAATCAGAGGCCGGGAATCAGATGCTGGGAATAAGAGGCCGGGAATCAGAGGTGTGGAATCAGAGTCCGGGAATCAGAGATGGGGATTCAGAGGCGGGGAATGAGATATGGAGAATCAGAGGCGGGGAATCAGAGGCCGGGAAACAGAGGTGGGGAATCAGATATGGGGAATCAGAGGTGGCGAATCAAAGGCGGTGAATCAGAGATGGGGAATCAGAGGCGGGGAATCAGAGGCAGGGAATCAGATGCGGGGAATCAGAGTCGGGGAATCAGAGCTGGCGAATCAGAGGCGGGGAATCAGAGGTGGGCAATCAGAGGCGGGGAATCAGATATGGGGAATCAGAGGCGGGGAATCAGAGGCGGGGAAACAGAGGCGGGGAATCAAATATAGGGAATCAGAGGTGGGGAATCAGAGGTTGTGAATCAGAGATGGGGAATCAAGGCGGGGAATCAGAGGCAGGGAATCAGACACGGGGAATCAGAGGCGGGGATTCAGAGCTGGGGAATCAGAGGCGGGGAATCAGAGTTGGGGAATCAGAGGCAGGGAATCAGATATGGGGAATCAGAGGCGGGGAATCAGAGGCGGGGAAACAGAGGCGGGGAATCAGATATGGGGAATCAGAGGTGGGGAATCAGGGGCAGGGAATCAGTGGCAGGGAATCAGAGGCGGGGAATCAGAGGCAGGGAATCGGACGCCGGGAATCAGAGGCGGGGAATCAGAGCTGGGGAATCAGAGGCGGGGAATCAGAGTTGGGGAATCAGAGGCGGGGAATCAGATATGGGGAAATAGAGGCGGGGAATCAGATATGGGGAATCAGAGGTGTGGAATCAGAGGTTGGGAATCAGAGGCAGGGAATCAGAGGCGGGGAAACAGAGGCGGGGAATCAGATATGGGGAATCAGAGGTGGCGAATCAGAGTTGGGGAATCAGAGGCAGGGAATTGGATGTGCGGAATCAGAGATGGGGAATCAGAGGTGGGGAATCAGAGGCGGTGAATCAGAGATGGGGAATCAGAGGCGGGGAATCAGAGGCAGGAAATCAGACACGGGGATTCAGAGGCTGGGAATCAGACGGGGGGAATCAAAGGCGGGGAATCAGAGCTGGGTAATCTGAGGCAGGGCATCAGAGTTGGGGATTCAGAGGCGGGGAATCAGATATGGGGAAACAGAGGCGGGGAATCAGAGGCGGGCAAACAGAGGCGGGGAATTAGATATGGGGAATCAGAGGTAGGGAATCAGAGGTGGTGAATCAGTGATGGGAAATCACAGGCGGGGAATCAGAGGCAGGGAATAGAACGCGGGGAATCAGAGGCAGGGAATCAGAGCTGGGGAATCAGAAACGGGGAATCATAGTTGGGAATCAGAGGCGGGAATCAGATATGGGGAAACAGAGGCGGGGAATCAGAGGCGGGGAAACAGAGGCGGGGAATCAGATATGGGGAATCGGATGCAGGGAATCAGAGGCGGGGAATCAGAGCTGGGGAATCAGAGGCGGGGAATCAGAGTTGGGGCATCAGAGGTGGGGAATTAGATATAGGGAAACAGAGGCGGGGAATCAGAGGCGGGGAAACAGAGGCGGGGAATCAGATATGGGGAAACAGAGGTGGGGAATCAGAGGCAGGGAATCAGATGTGCGGAATCAGAGATGGGGAATCAGAGGCAGGGAATCAGAATCAGAAGCGGGGAATCAGAGGCCGGGAATCAGAGGCCGGGAATCAGATGCTGGGAATAAGAGGCCAGGAATCAGAGGAGGGGAATCAGAGTCCGGGAATCAGAGATGGGGATTCAGAGGCGGGGAATCAGATATGGAGAATCAGAGATGGGGAATCAGAGGCGGGGAATCAGAGGCAGGGAATCAGACGCCGGGAATCAGAGGCGGGGAATCAGAGCTGGGGAATCAGAGGCGGGGAATCAGAGTTGGGGAATCAGAGGCGGGGAATCAGATATGGGGAAATAGAGGCGGGGAATCAGATATGGGGAATCAGAGGTGTGGAATCAGAGGTTGGGAATCAGAGGCAGGGAATCAGAGGCGGGGAAACAGAGGCGGGGAATCAGATATGGGGAATCAGAGGTGGCGAATCAAGGCGGTGAAACAGAGATGGGGAATCAGGGCAGGGAATCAGAGGCAGGGAATCAGAGCTGGGGAAACAGAGGCGGGGAATCAGATATGGGAAATCAGAGGTGGGGAATCAGGGGCGGGGAATCAGTGGCAGGGAATCAGAGCTGGGGAATCAGAGGTGGGGAATCAGAGCTGGGGAAACAGAGGCGGGGAATCAGATATGGGGAATCAGAGGTGGGGAATCAGGGGCGGGGAATCAGTGGAAGGGAATCAGAGGCCGGGAATAAAAGGCAGGGAATCAGAGCTGGGGAATCAGAGGCGGGGAATCAGAGTTGGGGAATCAGAGGAGGGGAATCAGATATGGGGAAACAGAGGCCGGGAATCAGAGGCAGGGTAACAGAGGCGGGGAATCAGATATGGGGAATCAGAGGTGGGGAATTAGAGGTTGCGAATCAGAGGCGGGGAAACAGAGGCGGGGAATCAAATATAGGGAATCAGAGGTGGGGAATCAGAGGTTGTGAATCAGAGATGGGGAATCAAGGCGGGGAATCAGAGGCAGGGAATCAGACGCGGGGAATCAGAGGCGGGGATTCAGAGCTGGGGAATCAGAGGCGGTGAATCAGAGTTGGGGAATCAGAGGCAGGGAATCAGATATGGGGAATCAGAGGCGGGGAATCAGAGGCGGGGAAACAGAGGCGGGGAATCAGATATGGGGAATCAGAATTGGGGAATCAGGGGCAGGGAATCAGTGGCAGGGAATCAGAGGCGGGGAATCAGAGGCGGGGAATCAGAGGCAGGGAATCAGACACGGGGAATCGGAGGCGGGGAATCAGAGATGGGGAATCAGAGGCGGGGAATCAGAGGCAGGGAATCGGACTCCGGGAATCAGAGTCGGGGAATCAGAGCTGGGGAATCAGAGGCAGGGAATCAGAGTTGGGGAATCAGAGGCGGGGAATCAGATATGGGGAAATAGAGGCGGGGAATCAGATATGGGGAATCAGAGGTGTGGAATCAGAGGTTGGGAATCAGAGGCAGGGAATCAGAGTCGGGGAAACAGAGGCGGGGAATCAGATATGGGGAATCAGAGGTGGCGAATCAAAGGCGGTGAAACAGAGATGGGGAATCAGGGCAGGGAATCAGAGGCAGGGAATCAAACACGGGGAATCAGAGCTGGGGAATCAGAGGTGGCGATTCAGAGTTGGGATCAGAGGTGGGGAATCCGAGGTTGGGAATCAGAGGCAGGGAATCAGAGGCAGGGAATCAGAGGCGGGGAATCAGAGGAAGGGAATCAGATGTGCGGAATCGGAGATGGGGAATCAGAGGCAGGGAATCAGAGGCGGGGAATCAAGGGCGGGGAATCAGAGGCCGGGAATCAGGTATGGGGAAACAGAGGCGGGGAATCCGAGGCGGGGAAACAGAGGCGGGGAATCAGATATGGGGAATCAGAGGTGGGGAATCAGAGGTTGGGAATCAGAGGCAGGGAATCAGAGGCTTGGAATCAGATGCAGGGAATCAGATGCGGGGAATCAGAGGCGTGGAATCAGAGCTGGGGAATCAGAGGTGGGGAATCAGATTTGGGGAATCAGAGGCGGGGACTTAGATATTGGGAAACAGAGGCGGGGAATCAGAGTCAGGGAAACCCAGGCGGGGAATCAGATATGGGGAATCAGAGGTGGGGAATCAGAGGCAAGGAATCAGATGTGCGGAATCAGAGATGGGGAATCAGAGGCAGGGAATCAGAATCAGAAGCAGGGAATCAGAGGCCGGGAATCAGAGGCCGGAATCAGATGCTGGGAATCAGAGGCCTGGAATCAGAGGCGGGGAATCAGAGGCAGGGAATCAGATGCGGGGAATCAGAGGCGGGGAATCAGAGCTGGGGAATCAGAGGTGGGGTATTAGAGTTGGGGAATCAGAGGCGGGGTATCAGATATGGGGAAACAGAGGTGGGGAATCAGAGGCGGGGAAACAGAGGCAGGGAATCAGATATGGGGAATCAGAGGTGGGGAATCAGAGATGGGGAATCAGAGGCGGTGAATCAGAGATGGGGAATCAGAGGCGGGGAATCAGAGGCAGGAAATCAGACACGGGGATTCAGAGGCTGGGAATCAGACGGGGGGAATCAAAGGCGGGGAATCAGAGCTGGGGAATCAGAGGCAGGGAATCAGAGGCGGGGAATCAGATATGGGGAATCAGAGGCTGGGATTCAGAGGCGGGGAATCAGAGGCAGGGAATCAGACACGGGGAATCAGAGGTGGGGAATCAGAGATGGGGAATCAGAGGCGGGGAATCAGAGGCAGGGAATCAGACGCGATGAATCTGAGGCGGGGAATCAGAGCTGGGGAATCAGAGGTGGGGTATTAGAGTTGGGGAATCAGAGGCAGGGAATCGGATGTGCGGAATCAGAGATGGGGAATCAGATGTGGGGAATCAGAGGAATCAGAGATGGGGAATCAGAGGCGGGGAATCAGAGGCAGGAAATCAGACACGGGGATTCAGAGGCTGGGAATCAGACGGGGGGAATCAAAGGCGGGGAATCAGAGCTGGGGAATCAGAGGCAGGGAATCAGAGTTGGGGATTCAGAGACGGGGAATCAGATATGGGGAAACAGAGGCGGGGAATCAGAGGCGGGCAAACAGAGGCGGGGAATTAGATATGGGGAATCAGAGGTGGGGAATCAGAGGTGGTGAATCAGTGATGGGGAATCACAGGCGGGGAATCAGAGGCAGGGAATAGAACGCAGGGAATCAGACGCAGGGAATCAGAGCTGGGGAATCAGAGGCGGGGAATTATAGTTGGGAATCAGAGGCGGGGAATCAGAGCTGGGGAATCAGAGGTGGGGAATCAGAGTTGGGGAATCAGAGGCGGGGAATCAGATATGGGGAAACAGGGGCGGAGAATCAGAGGCAGGGAAACAGAGGCGGGGAATCAGATATGGGGAATCAGGGGTGGGGAATCAGAGGTTGGGAATCAGAGGCAGGGAATCAGAGGCGTGGAAACAGAGGCGGGGATTCAGATATGGGGAATCAGAGGTGGGGATCAGGGGCGTGGAATCAGAGGCAGGGAATTAGATGTGGTGAATCAGAGATGGGGAATCAGAGGCAGGGAATCAGAATCAGAAGCGGGGTATCAGAGGCCGGGAATCAGAGGAAGGTAATCAGAGGCAGGGGATCAAACACGGGGAATCAGAGGCTGGGAATCAGAGCTGGGGAATCACAGGCGGGGAATCAGAGATGGGGAATCAGAGGCGGGGAATCAGAGGCAGGGAATCAGATGCGGGGAATCAGAGGCGGGGAATCAGAGCTGGCGAATCAGAGGCGGGGTATTAGAGTTGGGGAATCAGAGGCGGGGAATCAGACGCGGGGAATCAGAAGGGGGGAATCATAGCTGGCGAATCAGAGGCGGGGAATCAGAGGTGGGCAATCAGAGGCCGGGAATCAGAGGTGGTGAATCAGAGATGGGGAATCAGAGGCGGGGAATCAGTGGCAGGGAATCAGATATGGGGAATCAGAGGCGTGGAATCAGAGGCAGGGAATCAGACACAGGGAATCAGACACGGGGAATCAGAGGTGGGGAATCAGAGATGGGGAATCAGAGGCGGTGAATCAGAGATGGGGAATCAGAGGCGGGGAATCAGAGGCAGGAAATCAGACACGGGGATTCAGAGGCTGGGAATTAGACGGGGGGAATCAAAGGTGTGGAATCAGAGCTGGGGAATCAGAGGCAGGGAATCAGAGGCGGGGAATCAGATATGGGGAATCAGAGGCTGGGATTCAGAGGCGGGGAATCAGAGGCAGGGAATCAGACACGGGGAATCAGAGGTGGGGAATCAGAGATGGGGAATTAGAGGCGGGGAATCAGAGGCAGGGAATCAGACGCGGGGAATCTGAGGCGGGGAATCAGAGCTGGGGAATCAGAGGCAGGGAATCGGATGTGCGGAATCAGAGATGGGGAATCAGAGGCAGGAAATCAGACACGGGAATTCAGAGGCTGGGAATCAGACGGGAGGAATCAAAGGCGGGGAATCAGAGCTGGGGAATCAGAGGCAGGGAATCAGAGTTGGGGATTCAGAGACGGGGAATCAGATATGGGGAAACAGAGGCGGGGAATCAGAGGCGGGCAAACAGAGGCGGGGAATTAGATATGGGGAATCAGAGGTGGGGAATCAGAGGTGGTGAATCAGTGATGGGGAATCACAGGCGGGGAATCAGAGGCAGGGAATAGAACGCAGGGAATCAGACGCAGGGAATCAGAGCTGGGGAATCAGAGGCGGGGAATCATAGTTGGGAATCAGAGGCGGGGAATCAGATATGGGGAAACAGAGGCGGGGAATCAGAGGCGGGGAAACAGAGGCGGGGAATCAGATATGGGGAATCGGATGCGGGGAATCAGAGGCGGGGAATCAGAGCTGGGGAATCAGAGGCAGGGAATCAGAGTTGGGGCATCAGAGGTGGGGAATTAGATATAGGGAAACAGAGGTGGGGAATCAGAGGCGGGGAAACAGAGGCGGGGAATCAGATATGGGGAATCAGAGGTGGGGAATCAGAGGCAGGGAATCAGATGTGCGGAATCAGAGATGGGGAATCAGAGGCAGGGAATCAGAATCAGAAGCGGGGAATCAGAGGCCGGGAATCAGAGGCCGGGAATCAGATGCTGGGAATAAGAGGCCGGGAATCAGAGGTGTGGAATCAGAGTCCGGGAATCAGAGATGGGGATTCAGAGGCGGGGAATGAGATATGGAGAATCAGAGGCGGGGAATCAGAGGCCGGGAAACAGAGGTGGGGAATCAGATATGGGGAATCAGAGGTGGCGAATCAAAGGCGGTGAATCAGAGATGGGGAATCAGAGGCGGGGAATCAGAGGCAGGGAATCAGATGCGGGGAATCAGAGTCGGGGAATCAGAGCTGGCGAATCAGAGGCGGGGAATCAGAGGTGGGCAATCAGAGGCGGGGAATCAGATATGGGGAATCAGAGGCGGGGAATCAGAGGCGGGGAAACAGAGGCGGGGAATCAAATATAGGGAATCAGAGGTGGGGAATCAGAGGTTGTGAATCAGAGATGGGGAATCAAGGCGGGGAATCAGAGGCAGGGAATCAGACACGGGGAATCAGAGGCGGGGATTCAGAGCTGGGGAATCAGAGGCGGGGAATCAGAGTTGGGGAATCAGAGGCAGGGAATCAGATATGGGGAATCAGAGGCGGGGAATCAGAGGCGGGGAAACAGAGGCGGGGAATCAGATATGGGGAATCAGAGGTGGGGAATCAGGGGCAGGGAATCAGTGGCAGGGAATCAGAGGCGGGGAATCAGAGGCAGGGAATCGGACGCCGGGAATCAGAGGCGGGGAATCAGAGCTGGGGAATCAGAGGCGGGGAATCAGAGTTGGGGAATCAGAGGCGGGGAATCAGATATGGGGAAATAGAGGCGGGGAATCAGATATGGGGAATCAGAGGTGTGGAATCAGAGGTTGGGAATCAGAGGCAGGGAATCAGAGGCGGGGAAACAGAGGCGGGGAATCAGATATGGGGAATCAGAGGTGGCGAATCAAAGGCGGTGAAACAGAGATGGGGAATCAGGGCAGGGAATCAGAGGCAGGGAATCAGAGCTGGGGAAACAGAGGCGGGGAATCAGATATGGGAAATCAGAGGTGGGGAATCAGTGGCGGGGAATCAGTGGCAGGGAATCAGAGCTGGGGAATCAGAGGTGGGGAATCAGAGCTGGGGAAACAGAGGCGGGGAATCAGATATGGGGAATCAGAGGTGGGGAATCAGGGGCGGGGAATCAGTGGCAGGGAATCAGAGGCCGGGAATAAAAGGCGGGGAATCAGAGCTGGGGAATCAGAGGCGGGGAATCAGAGTTGGGGAATCAGAGGAGGGGAATCAGATATGGGGAAACAGAGGCCGGGAATCAGAGGCAGGGTAACAGAGGCGGGGAATCAGATATGAAGAATCAGAGGTGGGGAATTAGAGGTTGCGAATCAGAGGCGGGGAAACAGAGGCGGGGAATCAAATATAGGGAATCAGAGGTGGGGAATCAGAGGTTGTGAATCAGAGATGGGGAATCAAGGCGGGGAATCAGAGGCAGGGAATCAGACGCGGGGAATCAGAGGAGGGGATTCAGAGCTGGGGAATCAGAGGCGGTGAATCAGAGTTGGGGAATCAGAGGCAGGGAATCAGATATGGGGAATCAGAGGCGGGGAATCAGAGGCGGGGAAACAGAGGCGGGGAATCAGATATGGGGAATCAGAATTGGGGAATCAGGGGCAGGGAATCAGAATCAGAAGCGGGGAATCAGAGGCCGGGAATCAGAGGCCGGGTATCAGATGCTGGGAATAAGAGGCCAGGAATCAGAGGAGGGGAATCAGAGTCCGGGAATCAGAGATGGGGATTCAGAGGCGGGGAATCAGATATGGAGAATCAGAGATGGGGAATCAGAGGCGGGGAATCAGAGGCAGGGTATCAGACGCGGGGAATCAGAGGTGGGCAATCAGAGGCGGGGAATCAGATATGGGGAATCAGAGGCGGGGAATCAGATGCGGGGAAACAGAGGCGGGGAATCAGATATGGGGAATCAGAGGTGGGGCATCAGAGGTTGTGAATCACAGATGGGGAATCAGAGGCGGGGAATCAGAGGCAGGGAATCAGATGCGGGGAATCAGAGGCGGGGATTCAGAGCTGGGGAATCAGAAGCGGGGAATCAGAGTTGGGGAATCAGAGGCGGGGAATCAGATATGGGGAATCAGAGGCAGGGAATCAGAGGCGGGGAATCAGAGGCAGGGAATCAGACGCGGGGAATCTGAGGCGGGGAATCAGAGCTGGGGAATCAGAGGTGGGGAATCAGAGTTGGGGAATCAGAGGCAGGGAATTGGATGTGCGGAATCAGAGATGGGGAATCAGAGGTGGGGAATCAGAGGCGGTGAATCAGAGATGGGGAATCAGAGGCGGGGAATCAGAGGCAGGAAATCAGACACGGGGATTCAGAGGCTGGGAATCAGACGGGGGGAATCAAAGGCGGGGAATCAGAGCTGGGTAATCTGAGGCAGGGAATCAGAGTTGGGGATTCAGAGGCGGGGAATCAGATATGGGGAAACAGAGGCGGGGAATCAGAGGCGGGCAAACAGAGGCGGGGAATTAGATATGGGGAATCAGAGGTAGGGAATCAGAGGTGGTGAATCAGTGATGGGAAATCACAGGCGGGGAATCAGAGGCAGGGAATAGAACGCGGGGAATCAGAGGCAGGGAATCAGAGCTGGGGAATCAGAAACGGGGAATCATAGTTGGGAATCAGAGGCGGGAATCAGATATGGGGAAACAGAGGCGGGGAATCAGAGGCGGGGAAACAGAGGCGGGGAATCAGATATGGGGAATCGGATGCAGGGAATCAGAGGCGGGGAATCAGAGCTGGGGAATCAGAGGCGGGGAATCAGAGTTGGGGCATCAGAGGTGGGGAATTAGATATAGGGAAACAGAGGCGGGGAATCAGAGGCGGGGAAACAGAGGCGGGGAATCAGATAT
Organism: Narcine bancroftii; assembly: GCF_036971445.1. Classification (NCBI taxonomy): domain Eukaryota; kingdom Metazoa; phylum Chordata; class Chondrichthyes; order Torpediniformes; family Narcinidae; genus Narcine; species Narcine bancroftii. Next base: position 103,621,718 of record NC_091474.1, on the reverse strand, counting down.
GGGGAAACAGAGGTGGGGAATCAGAGGCAGGGAATCAGATGTGCGGAATCAGAGATGGGGAATCAGAGGCAGGGAATCAGAATCAGAAGCGGGGAATCAGAGGCCGGGAATCAGAGGCCGGGAATCAGATGCTGGGAATAAGAGGCCAGGAATCAGAGGAGGGGAATCAGAGTCCGGGAATCAGAGATGGGGATTCAGAGGCGGGGAATCAGATATGGAGAATCAGAGATGGGGAATCAGAGGCGGGGAATCAGAGGCAGGGAATCAGACGCCGGGAATCAGAGGCGGGGAATCAGAGCTGGGGAATCAGAGGCGGGGAATCAGAGTTGGGGAATCAGAGGCGGGGAATCAGATATGGGGAAATAGAGGCGGGGAATCAGATATGGGGAATCAGAGGTGTGGAATCAGAGGTTGGGAATCAGAGGCAGGGAATCAGAGGCGGGGAAACAGAGGCGGGGAATCAGATATGGGGAATCAGAGGTGGCGAATCAAGGCGGTGAAACAGAGATGGGGAATCAGGGCAGGGAATCAGAGGCAGGGAATCAGAGCTGGGGAAACAGAGGCGGGGAATCAGATATGGGAAATCAGAGGTGGGGAATCAGGGGCGGGGAATCAGTGGCAGGGAATCAGAGCTGGGGAATCAGAGGTGGGGAATCAGAGCTGGGGAAACAGAGGCGGGGAATCAGATATGGGGAATCAGAGGTGGGGAATCAGGGGCGGGGAATCAGTGGAAGGGAATCAGAGGCCGGGAATAAAAGGCAGGGAATCAGAGCTGGGGAATCAGAGGCGGGGAATCAGAGTTGGGGAATCAGAGGAGGGGAATCAGATATGGGGAAACAGAGGCCGGGAATCAGAGGCAGGGTAACAGAGGCGGGGAATCAGATATGGGGAATCAGAGGTGGGGAATTAGAGGTTGCGAATCAGAGGCGGGGAAACAGAGGCGGGGAATCAAATATAGGGAATCAGAGGTGGGGAATCAGAGGTTGTGAATCAGAGATGGGGAATCAAGGCGGGGAATCAGAGGCAGGGAATCAGACGCGGGGAATAAGAGGCGGGGATTCAGAGCTGGGGAATCAGAGGCGGTGAATCAGAGTTGGGGAATCAGAGGCAGGGAATCAGATATGGGGAATCAGAGGCGGGGAATCAGAGGCGGGGAAACAGAGGCGGGGAATCAGATATGGGGAATCAGAATTGGGGAATCAGGGGCAGGGAATCAGTGGCAGGGAATCAGAGGCGGGGAATCAGAGGCGGGGAATCAGAGGCAGGGAATCAGACACGGGGAATCGGAGGCGGGGAATCAGAGATGGGGAATCAGAGGCGGGGAATCAGAGGCAGGGAATCGGACTCCGGGAATCAGAGTCGGGGAATCAGAGCTGGGGAATCAGAGGCAGGGAATCAGAGTTGGGGAATCAGAGGCGGGGAATCAGATATGGGGAAATAGAGGCGGGGAATCAGATATGGGGAATCAGAGGTGTGGAATCAGAGGTTGGGAATCAGAGGCAGGGAATCAGAGTCGGGGAAACAGAGGCGGGGAATCAGATATGGGGAATCAGAGGTGGCGAATCAAAGGCGGTGAAACAGAGATGGGGAATCAGGGCAGGGAATCAGAGGCAGGGAATCAAACACGGGGAATCAGAGCTGGGGAATCAGAGGCGGCGATTCAGAGTTGGGATCAGAGGTGGGGAATCCGAGGTTGGGAATCAGAGGCAGGGAATCAGAGGCAGGGAATCAGAGGCGGGGAATCAGAGGAAGGGAATCAGATGTGCGGAATCGGAGATGGGGAATCAGAGGCAGGGAATCAGAGGCGGGGAATCAAGGGCGGGGAATCAGAGGCCGGGAATCAGGTATGGGGAAACAGAGGCGGGGAATCCGAGGCGGGGAAACAGAGGCGGGGAATCAGATATGGGGAATCAGAGGTGGGGAATCAGAGGTTGGGAATCAGAGGCAGGGAATCAGAGGCTTGGAATCAGATGCAGGGAATCAGATGCGGGGAATCAGAGGCGTGGAATCAGAGCTGGGGAATCAGAGGTGGGGAATCAGATTTGGGGAATCAGAGGCGGGGACTTAGATATTGGGAAACAGAGGCGGGGAATCAGAGTCAGGGAAACCCAGGCGGGGAATCAGATATGGGGAATCAGAGGTGGGGAATCAGAGGCAAGGAATCAGATGTGCGGAATCAGAGATGGGGAATCAGAGGCAGGGAATCAGAATCAGAAGCAGGGAATCAGAGGCCGGGAATCAGAGGCCGGAATCAGATGCTGGGAATCAGAGGCCTGGAATCAGAGGCGGGGAATCAGAGGCAGGGAATCAGATGCGGGGAATCAGAGGCGGGGAATCAGAGCTGGGGAATCAGAGGTGGGGTATTAGAGTTGGGGAATCAGAGGCGGGGTATCAGATATGGGGAAACAGAGGTGGGGAATCAGAGGCGGGGAAACAGAGGCAGGGAATCAGATATGGGGAATCAGAGGTGGGGAATCAGAGATGGGGAATCAGAGGCGGTGAATCAGAGATGGGGAATCAGAGGCGGGGAATCAGAGGCAGGAAATCAGACACGGGGATTCAGAGGCTGGGAATCAGACGGGGGGAATCAAAGGCGGGGAATCAGAGCTGGGGAATCAGAGGCAGGGAATCAGAGGCGGGGAATCAGATATGGGGAATCAGAGGCTGGGATTCAGAGGCGGGGAATCAGAGGCAGGGAATCAGACACGGGGAATCAGAGGTGGGGAATCAGAGATGGGGAATCAGAGGCGGGGAATCAGAGGCAGGGAATCAGACGCGATGAATCTGAGGCGGGGAATCAGAGCTGGGGAATCAGAGGTGGGGTATTAGAGTTGGGGAATCAGAGGCAGGGAATCGGATGTGCGGAATCAGAGATGGGGAATCAGATGTGGGGAATCAGAGGAATCAGAGATGGGGAATCAGAGGCGGGGAATCAGAGGCAGGAAATCAGACACGGGGATTCAGAGGCTGGGAATCAGACGGGGGGAATCAAAGGCGGGGAATCAGAGCTGGGGAATCAGAGGCAGGGAATCAGAGTTGGGGATTCAGAGACGGGGAATCAGATATGGGGAAACAGAGGCGGGGAATCAGAGGCGGGCAAACAGAGGCGGGGAATTAGATATGGGGAATCAGAGGTGGGGAATCAGAGGTGGTGAATCAGTGATGGGGAATCACAGGCGGGGAATCAGAGGCAGGGAATAGAACGCAGGGAATCAGACGCAGGGAATCAGAGCTGGGGAATCAGAGGCGGGGAATCATAGTTGGGAATCAGAGGCGGGGAATCAGAGCTGGGGAATCAGAGGTGGGGAATCAGAGTTGGGGAATCAGAGGCGGGGAATCAGATATGGGGAAACAGGGGCGGAGAATCAGAGGCAGGGAAACAGAGGCGGGGAATCAGATATGGGGAATCAGGGGTGGGGAATCAGAGGTTGGGAATCAGAGGCAGGGAATCAGAGGCGTGGAAACAGAGGCGGGGATTCAGATATGGGGAATCAGAGGTGGGGATCAGGGGCGTGGAATCAGAGGCAGGGAATTAGATGTGGTGAATCAGAGATGGGGAATCAGAGGCAGGGAATCAGAATCAGAAGCGGGGTATCAGAGGCCGGGAATCAGAGGAAGGTAATCAGAGGCAGGGGATCAAACACGGGGAATCAGAGGCTGGGAATCAGAGCTGGGGAATCACAGGCGGGGAATCAGAGATGGGGAATCAGAGGCGGGGAATCAGAGGCAGGGAATCAGATGCGGGGAATCAGAGGCGGGGAATCAGAGCTGGCGAATCAGAGGCGGGGTATTAGAGTTGGGGAATCAGAGGCGGGGAATCAGACGCGGGGAATCAGAAGGGGGGAATCATAGCTGGCGAATCAGAGGCGGGGAATCAGAGGTGGGCAATCAGAGGCCGGGAATCAGAGGTGGTGAATCAGAGATGGGGAATCAGAGGCGGGGAATCAGTGGCAGGGAATCAGATATGGGGAATCAGAGGCGTGGAATCAGAGGCAGGGAATCAGACACAGGGAATCAGACACGGGGAATCAGAGGTGGGGAATCAGAGATGGGGAATCAGAGGCGGTGAATCAGAGATGGGGAATCAGAGGCGGGGAATCAGAGGCAGGAAATCAGACACGGGGATTCAGAGGCTGGGAATTAGACGGGGGGAATCAAAGGTGTGGAATCAGAGCTGGGGAATCAGAGGCAGGGAATCAGAGGCGGGGAATCAGATATGGGGAATCAGAGGCTGGGATTCAGAGGCGGGGAATCAGAGGCAGGGAATCAGACACGGGGAATCAGAGGTGGGGAATCAGAGATGGGGAATTAGAGGCGGGGAATCAGAGGCAGGGAATCAGACGCGGGGAATCTGAGGCGGGGAATCAGAGCTGGGGAATCAGAGGCAGGGAATCGGATGTGCGGAATCAGAGATGGGGAATCAGAGGCAGGAAATCAGACACGGGAATTCAGAGGCTGGGAATCAGACGGGAGGAATCAAAGGCGGGGAATCAGAGCTGGGGAATCAGAGGCAGGGAATCAGAGTTGGGGATTCAGAGACGGGGAATCAGATATGGGGAAACAGAGGCGGGGAATCAGAGGCGGGCAAACAGAGGCGGGGAATTAGATATGGGGAATCAGAGGTGGGGAATCAGAGGTGGTGAATCAGTGATGGGGAATCACAGGCGGGGAATCAGAGGCAGGGAATAGAACGCAGGGAATCAGACGCAGGGAATCAGAGCTGGGGAATCAGAGGCGGGGAATCATAGTTGGGAATCAGAGGCGGGGAATCAGATATGGGGAAACAGAGGCGGGGAATCAGAGGCGGGGAAACAGAGGCGGGGAATCAGATATGGGGAATCGGATGCGGGGAATCAGAGGCGGGGAATCAGAGCTGGGGAATCAGAGGCAGGGAATCAGAGTTGGGGCATCAGAGGTGGGGAATTAGATATAGGGAAACAGAGGTGGGGAATCAGAGGCGGGGAAACAGAGGCGGGGAATCAGATATGGGGAATCAGAGGTGGGGAATCAGAGGCAGGGAATCAGATGTGCGGAATCAGAGATGGGGAATCAGAGGCAGGGAATCAGAATCAGAAGCGGGGAATCAGAGGCCGGGAATCAGAGGCCGGGAATCAGATGCTGGGAATAAGAGGCCGGGAATCAGAGGTGTGGAATCAGAGTCCGGGAATCAGAGATGGGGATTCAGAGGCGGGGAATGAGATATGGAGAATCAGAGGCGGGGAATCAGAGGCCGGGAAACAGAGGTGGGGAATCAGATATGGGGAATCAGAGGTGGCGAATCAAAGGCGGTGAATCAGAGATGGGGAATCAGAGGCGGGGAATCAGAGGCGGGGAAACAGAGGCGGGGAATCAAATATAGGGAATCAGAGGTGGGGAATCAGAGGTTGTGAATCAGAGATGGGGAATCAAGGCGGGGAATCAGAGGCAGGGAATCAGACACGGGGAATCAGAGGCGGGGATTCAGAGCTGGGGAATCAGAGGCGGGGAATCAGAGTTGGGGAATCAGAGGCAGGGAATCAGATATGGGGAATCAGAGGCGGGGAATCAGAGGCGGGGAAACAGAGGCGGGGAATCAGATATGGGGAATCAGAGGTGGGGAATCAGGGGCAGGGAATCAGTGGCAGGGAATCAGAGGCGGGGAATCAGAGGCGGGGAATCAGAGGCAGGGAATCAGACACGGGGAATCAGAGGCGGGGAATCAGAGCTGGGGAATCAGAGCTGGGGAATCAGAGGCGGGGAATCAGAGGCAGGGAATCAGATATGGGGAATCAGAGGCGGGGAATCAGAGGCGGGGAAACAGAGGCGGGGAATCAGATATGGGGAATCAGAGGTGGGGAATCAGGGGCAGGGAATCAGTGGCAGGGAATCAGAGGCGGGGAATCAGAGGCGGGGAATCAGAGGCAGGGAATCAGACACGGGGAATCAGAGGCGGGGAATCAGAGATGGGGAATCAGAGGCGGGGAATCAGAGGCAGGGAATCGGACGCCGGGAATCAGAGTCGGGGAATCAGAGCTGGGGAATCAGAGGCGGGGAATCAGAGTTGGGGAATCAGAGGCGGGGAATCAGATATGGGGAAATAGAGGCGGGGAATCAGATATGGGGAATCAGAGGTGTGGAATCAGAGGTTGGGAATCAGAGGAAGGGAATCAGAGTCGGGGAAACAGAGGCGGGGAATCAGATATGTGGAATCAGAGGTGGCGAATCAAAGGCGGTGAAACAGAGATGGGGAATCAGGGCAGGGAATCAGAGGCAGGGAATCAAACACGGGGAATCAGAGCTGGGGAATCAGAGGCGGGGAATCAGAGTTGGGAATCAGAGGCGTGGAATCAGAGGCGGGGAAACAGAGGAAGGGAATCAGATGTGCGGAATCGGAGATGGGGAATCAGAGGCAGGGAATAAGAGGCGGGGAATCAGAGGCGGGGAATCAGAGGCCGGGAATCAGATCTGGGGAAACTGAGGCGGGGAATCCGAGGCGGGGAAGCAGAGGCGGGGAATCAGATATGGGGAATCAGAGGTGGGGAATCAGAGGTTGGGAATCAGAGGAAGGGAATAAGAGGCTTGGAATCAGATGCAGGGAATCAGATGCGGGGAATCAGAGGCGGGGAATCAGAGCTGGGGAATCAGAGGTGGGGAATCAGATTTGGGGAATCAGAGGTGGGGACTTAGATATTGGGAAACAGAGGCGGGGAATCAGAGGCGGGGAAACAGAGGCGGGGAATCAGATATGGGGAATCAGATGTGGGGAATCAGAGGCAGGGAATCAGATGTGCGGAATCAGAGATGGGGAACCAGAGGCAGGGAAACAGAATCAGAAGCAGGGAATCAGAGGCCGGGAATCAGAGGCCGGAATCAGATGTTGGGAATCAGAGGCCTGGAATCAGAGGCGGGGAATCAGAGGCAGGGAATCAGATGCGGGGAATCAGAGGCGGGGAATCAGAGCTGGGGAATCAGAGGCGGGGTATTAGAGTTGGGGAATCAGAGCGGGGAATCAGATATGGGGAAACAGAGGTAGGGAATCAGAGGCGGGGAAACAGAGGCAGGGAATCAGATATGGGGAATCAGAGGCGGGGAATCAGAGGTGGGGAATCATAGGCAGGGAATTGGATGTGCGGAATCAGAGATGGGGAATCAGAGGCAGGGAAACAGAATCAGAAGCAGGGAATCAGAGGCCGGGAATCAGAGGCCGGATTCAGATGTTGGGAATCAGAGGCCTGGAATCAGAGGCGGGGAATCAGAGGCAGGGAATCAGATGCGGGGAATCAGAGGCGGGGAATCAGAGCTGGGGAATCAGAGGCGGGGAAACAGAGGCGGGGAATCAGATATGGGGAATCAGAGGTGGGGAATCAGAGGCAGGGAATCAGATGTGCGGAATCAGAGATGGGGAATCAGAGGCAGGGAAACAGAATCAGAAGCAGGGAATCAGAGGCCGGGAATCAGAGGCCGGAATCAGATGTTGGGAATCAGAGGCCTGGAATCAGAGGCGGGGAATCAGAGGCAGGGAATCAGATGCGGGGAATCAGAGGCGGGGAATCAGAGCTGGGGAATCAGAGGCGGGGAAACAGAGGCAGGGAATCAGATATGGGGAATCAGAGGCGGGGAATCAGAGGTGGGGAATCATAGGCAGGGAATTGGATGTGCGGAATCAGAGATGGGGAATCAGAGGCCGGGAATCAGAGGTGGTGAATCAGAGATGGGGAATCAGAGGCGGGGAATCAGAGGCAGGGTATCAGACGCGGGGAATCAGAGGTGGGCAATCAGAGGCGGGGAATCAGATATGGGGAATCAGAGGCGGGGAATCAGATGCGGGGAAACAGAGGCGGGGAATCAGATATGGGGAATCAGAGGTGGGGAATCAGAGGTTGTGAATCACAGATGGGGAATCAGAGGCGGGGAATCAGAGGTAGGGAATCAGATGCGGGGAATCAGAGGCGGGGATTCAGAGCTGGGGAATCAGAAGCGGGGAATCAGAGTTGGGAATCAGAGGCGGGGAATCAGATATGGGGAATCAGAGGCAGGGAATCAGAGGCGGGGAATCAGAGGCAGGGAATCAGACGCGGGGAATCTGAGGCGGGGAATCAGAGCTGGGGAATCAGAGGTGGGGAATCAGAGTTGGGGAATCAGAGGCAGGGAATTGGATGTGCGGAATCAGAGATGGGGAATCAGAGGTGGGGAATCAGAGGCGGTGAATCAGAGATGGGGAATCAGAGGCAGGGAATCAGAGGCAGGAAATCAGACACGGGGATTCAGAGGCTGGGAATCAGACGGGGGGAATCAAAGGCGGGGAATCAGAGCTGGGTAATCTGAGGCAGGGAATCAGAGTTGGGGATTCAGAGGCGGGGAATCAGATATGGGGAAACAGAGGCGGGGAATCAGAGGCGGGCAAACAGAGGCGGGGAATTAGATATGGGGAATCAGAGGTAGGGAATCAGAGGTGGTGAATCAGTGATGGGGAATCACAGGCGGGGAATCAGAGGCAGGGAATAGAACGCGGGGAATCAGAGGCAGGGAATCAGAGCTGGGGAATCAGAGGCGGGGAATCATAGTTGGGAATCAGAGGCGGGAATCAGATATGGGGAAACAGAGGCGGGGAATCAGAGGCGGGGAAACAGAGGCGGGGAATCAGATATGGGGAATCGGATGCAGGGAATCAGAGGCGGGGAATCAGAGCTGGGGAATCAGAGGCGGGGAATCAGAGTTGGGGCATCAGAGGTGGGGAATTAGATATAGGGAAACAGAGGCGGGGAATCAGAGGCGGGGAAACAGAGGCGGGGAATCAGATATTGGGAAACAGAGGTGGGGAATCAGAGGCAGGGAATCAGATGTGCGGAATCAGAGATGGGGAATCAGAGGCAGGTAATCAGAATCAGAAGCGGGGAATCAGATGCTGGGAATAAGGGGCCAGGAATCAGAGGAGGGGAATCAGAGTCCGGGAATCAGAGATGGGGATTCAGAGGCGGGGAATCAGAGGCGGGGAAACAGAGGCGGGGAATCAGATATGGGGAATCAGAGGTGGGGAATCAGGGGCAGGGAATCAGTGGCAGGGAATCAGAGGCCGGGAATCAGAGGTGGTGAATCAGAGATGGGGAATCAGAGGCGGGGAATCAGTGGCAGGGAATCAGATATGGGGAATCAGAGGCGTGGAATCAGAGGCAGGGAATCAGACACAGGGAATCAGACACGGGGAATCAGAGGTGGGGAATCAGAGATGGGGAATCAGAGGCGGTGAATCAGAGATGGGGAATCAGAGGCGGGGAATCAGAGGCAGGAAATCAGACACGGGGATTCAGAGGCTGGGAATTAGACGGGGGGAATCAAAGGTGTGGAATCAGAGCTGGGGAATCAGAGGCAGGGAATCAGAGGCGGGGAATCAGATATGGGGAATCAGAGGCTGGGATTCAGAGGCGGGGAATCAGAGGCAGGGAATCAGACACGGGGAATCAGAGGTGGGGAATCAGAGATGGGGAATTAGAGGCGGGGAATCAGAGGCAGGGAATCAGACGCGGGGAATCTGAGGCGGGGAATCAGAGCTGGGGAATCAGAGGCAGGGAATCGGATGTGCGGAATCAGAGATGGGGAATCAGAGGCAGGAAATCAGACACGGGAATTCAGAGGCTGGGAATCAGACGGGAGGAATCAAAGGCGGGGAATCAGAGCTGGGGAATCAGAGGCAGGGAATCAGAGTTGGGGATTCAGAGACGGGGAATCAGATATGGGGAAACAGAGGCGGGGAATCAGAGGCGGGCAAACAGAGGCGGGGAATTAGATATGGGGAATCAGAGGTGGGGAATCAGAGGTGGTGAATCAGTGATGGGGAATCACAGGCGGGGAATCAGAGGCAGGGAATAGAACGCAGGGAATCAGACGCAGGGAATCAGAGCTGGGGAATCAGAGGCGGGGAATCATAGTTGGGAATCAGAGGCGGGGAATCAGATATGGGGAAACAGAGGCGGGGAATCAGAGGCGGGGAAACAGAGGCGGGGAATCAGATATGGGGAATCGGATGCGGGGAATCAGAGGCGGGGAATCAGAGCTGGGGAATCAGAGGCAGGGAATCAGAGTTGGGGCATCAGAGGTGGGGAATTAGATATAGGGAAACAGAGGTGGGGAATCAGAGGCGGGGAAACAGAGGCGGGGAATCAGATATGGGGAATCAGAGGTGGGGAATCAGAGGCAGGGAATCAGATGTGCGGAATCAGAGATGGGGAATCAGAGGCAGGGAATCAGAATCAGAAGCGGGGAATCAGAGGCCGGGAATCAGAGGCCGGGAATCAGATGCTGGGAATAAGAGGCCGGGAATCAGAGGTGTGGAATCAGAGTCCGGGAATCAGAGATGGGGATTCAGAGGCGGGGAATGAGATATGGAGAATCAGAGGCGGGGAATCAGAGGCCGGGAAACAGAGGTGGGGAATCAGATATGGGGAATCAGAGGTGGCGAATCAAAGGCGGTGAATCAGAGATGGGGAATCAGAGGCGGGGAATCAGAGGCAGGGAATCAGATGCGGGGAATCAGAGTCGGGGAATCAGAGCTGGCGAATCAGAGGCGGGGAATCAGAGGTGGGCAATCAGAGGCGGGGAATCAGATATGGGGAATCAGAGGCGGGGAATCAGAGGCGGGGAAACAGAGGCGGGGAATCAAATATAGGGAATCAGAGGTGGGGAATCAGAGGTTGTGAATCAGAGATGGGGAATCAAGGCGGGGAATCAGAGGCAGGGAATCAGACACGGGGAATCAGAGGCGGGGATTCAGAGCTGGGGAATCAGAGGCGGGGAATCAGAGTTGGGGAATCAGAGGCAGGGAATCAGATATGGGGAATCAGAGGCGGGGAATCAGAGGCGGGGAAACAGAGGCGGGGAATCAGATATGGGGAATCAGAGGTGGGGAATCAGGGGCAGGGAATCAGTGGCAGGGAATCAGAGGCGGGGAATCAGAGGCAGGGAATCGGACGCCGGGAATCAGAGGCGGGGAATCAGAGCTGGGGAATCAGAGGCGGGGAATCAGAGTTGGGGAATCAGAGGCGGGGAATCAGATATGGGGAAATAGAGGCGGGGAATCAGATATGGGGAATCAGAGGTGTGGAATCAGAGGTTGGGAATCAGAGGCAGGGAATCAGAGGCGGGGAAACAGAGGCGGGGAATCAGATATGGGGAATCAGAGGTGGCGAATCAAAGGCGGTGAAACAGAGATGGGGAATCAGGGCAGGGAATCAGAGGCAGGGAATCAGAGCTGGGGAAACAGAGGCGGGGAATCAGATATGGGAAATCAGAGGTGGGGAATCAGTGGCGGGGAATCAGTGGCAGGGAATCAGAGCTGGGGAATCAGAGGTGGGGAATCAGAGCTGGGGAAACAGAGGCGGGGAATCAGATATGGGGAATCAGAGGTGGGGAATCAGGGGCGGGGAATCAGTGGCAGGGAATCAGAGGCCGGGAATAAAAGGCGGGGAATCAGAGCTGGGGAATCAGAGGCGGGGAATCAGAGTTGGGGAATCAGAGGAGGGGAATCAGATATGGGGAAACAGAGGCCGGGAATCAGAGGCAGGGTAACAGAGGCGGGGAATCAGATATGAAGAATCAGAGGTGGGGAATTAGAGGTTGCGAATCAGAGGCGGGGAAACAGAGGCGGGGAATCAAATATAGGGAATCAGAGGTGGGGAATCAGAGGTTGTGAATCAGAGATGGGGAATCAAGGCGGGGAATCAGAGGCAGGGAATCAGACGCGGGGAATCAGAGGAGGGGATTCAGAGCTGGGGAATCAGAGGCGGTGAATCAGAGTTGGGGAATCAGAGGCAGGGAATCAGATATGGGGAATCAGAGGCGGGGAATCAGAGGCGGGGAAACAGAGGCGGGGAATCAGATATGGGGAATCAGAATTGGGGAATCAGGGGCAGGGAATCAGAATCAGAAGCGGGGAATCAGAGGCCGGGAATCAGAGGCCGGGTATCAGATGCTGGGAATAAGAGGCCAGGAATCAGAGGAGGGGAATCAGAGTCCGGGAATCAGAGATGGGGATTCAGAGGCGGGGAATCAGATATGGAGAATCAGAGATGGGGAATCAGAGGCGGGGAATCAGAGGCAGGGTATCAGACGCGGGGAATCAGAGGTGGGCAATCAGAGGCGGGGAATCAGATATGGGGAATCAGAGGCGGGGAATCAGATGCGGGGAAACAGAGGCGGGGAATCAGATATGGGGAATCAGAGGTGGGGCATCAGAGGTTGTGAATCACAGATGGGGAATCAGAGGCGGGGAATCAGAGGCAGGGAATCAGATGCGGGGAATCAGAGGCGGGGATTCAGAGCTGGGGAATCAGAAGCGGGGAATCAGAGTTGGGGAATCAGAGGCGGGGAATCAGATATGGGGAATCAGAGGCAGGGAATCAGAGGCGGGGAATCAGAGGCAGGGAATCAGACGCGGGGAATCTGAGGCGGGGAATCAGAGCTGGGGAATCAGAGGTGGGGAATCAGAGTTGGGGAATCAGAGGCAGGGAATTGGATGTGCGGAATCAGAGATGGGGAATCAGAGGTGGGGAATCAGAGGCGGTGAATCAGAGATGGGGAATCAGAGGCGGGGAATCAGAGGCAGGAAATCAGACACGGGGATTCAGAGGCTGGGAATCAGACGGGGGGAATCAAAGGCGGGGAATCAGAGCTGGGTAATCTGAGGCAGGGAATCAGAGTTGGGGATTCAGAGGCGGGGAATCAGATATGGGGAAACAGAGGCGGGGAATCAGAGGCGGGCAAACAGAGGCGGGGAATTAGATATGGGGAATCAGAGGTAGGGAATCAGAGGTGGTGAATCAGTGATGGGAAATCACAGGCGGGGAATCAGAGGCAGGGAATAGAACGCGGGGAATCAGAGGCAGGGAATCAGAGCTGGGGAATCAGAAACGGGGAATCATAGTTGGGAATCAGAGGCGGGAATCAGATATGGGGAAACAGAGGCGGGGAATCAGAGGCGGGGAAACAGAGGCGGGGAATCAGATATGGGGAATCGGATGCAGGGAATCAGAGGCGGGGAATCAGAGCTGGGGAATCAGAGGCGGGGAATCAGAGTTGGGGCATCAGAGGTGGGGAATTAGATATAGGGAAACAGAGGCGGGGAATCAGAGGCGGGGAAACAGAGGCGGGGAATCAGATATGGGGAAACAGAGGTGGGGAATCAGAGGCAGGGAATCAGATGTGCGGAATCAGAGATGGGGAATCAGAGGCAGGGAATCAGAATCAGAAGCGGGGAATCAGAGGCCGGGAATCAGAGGCCGGGAATCAGATGCTGGGAATAAGAGGCCAGGAATCAGAGGAGGGGAATCAGAGTCCGGGAATCAGAGATGGGGATTCAGAGGCGGGGAATCAGATATGGAGAATCAGAGATGGGGAATCAGAGGCGGGGAATCAGAGGCAGGGAATCAGACGCCGGGAATCAGAGGCGGGGAATCAGAGCTGGGGAATCAGAGGCGGGGAATCAGAGTTGGGGAATCAGAGGCGGGGAATCAGATATGGGGAAATAGAGGCGGGGAATCAGATATGGGGAATCAGAGGTGTGGAATCAGAGGTTGGGAATCAGAGGCAGGGAATCAGAGGCGGGGAAACAGAGGCGGGGAATCAGATATGGGGAATCAGAGGTGGCGAATCAAGGCGGTGAAACAGAGATGGGGAATCAGGGCAGGGAATCAGAGGCAGGGAATCAGAGCTGGGGAAACAGAGGCGGGGAATCAGATATGGGAAATCAGAGGTGGGGAATCAGGGGCGGGGAATCAGTGGCAGGGAATCAGAGCTGGGGAATCAGAGGTGGGGAATCAGAGCTGGGGAAACAGAGGCGGGGAATCAGATATGGGGAATCAGAGGTGGGGAATCAGGGGCGGGGAATCAGTGGAAGGGAATCAGAGGCCGGGAATAAAAGGCAGGGAATCAGAGCTGGGGAATCAGAGGCGGGGAATCAGAGTTGGGGAATCAGAGGAGGGGAATCAGATATGGGGAAACAGAGGCCGGGAATCAGAGGCAGGGTAACAGAGGCGGGGAATCAGATATGGGGAATCAGAGGTGGGGAATTAGAGGTTGCGAATCAGAGGCGGGGAAACAGAGGCGGGGAATCAAATATAGGGAATCAGAGGTGGGGAATCAGAGGTTGTGAATCAGAGATGGGGAATCAAGGCGGGGAATCAGAGGCAGGGAATCAGACGCGGGGAATAAGAGGCGGGGATTCAGAGCTGGGGAATCAGAGGCGGTGAATCAGAGTTGGGGAATCAGAGGCAGGGAATCAGATATGGGGAATCAGAGGCGGGGAATCAGAGGCGGGGAAACAGAGGCGGGGAATCAGATATGGGGAATCAGAATTGGGGAATCAGGGGCAGGGAATCAGTGGCAGGGAATCAGAGGCGGGGAATCAGAGGCGGGGAATCAGAGGCAGGGAATCAGACACGGGGAATCGGAGGCGGGGAATCAGAGATGGGGAATCAGAGGCGGGGAATCAGAGGCAGGGAATCGGACTCCGGGAATCAGAGTCGGGGAATCAGAGCTGGGGAATCAGAGGCAGGGAATCAGAGTTGGGGAATCAGAGGCGGGGAATCAGATATGGGGAAATAGAGGCGGGGAATCAGATATGGGGAATCAGAGGTGTGGAATCAGAGGTTGGGAATCAGAGGCAGGGAATCAGAGTCGGGGAAACAGAGGCGGGGAATCAGATATGGGGAATCAGAGGTGGCGAATCAAAGGCGGTGAAACAGAGATGGGGAATCAGGGCAGGGAATCAGAGGCAGGGAATCAAACACGGGGAATCAGAGCTGGGGAATCAGAGGCGGCGATTCAGAGTTGGGATCAGAGGTGGGGAATCCGAGGTTGGGAATCAGAGGCAGGGAATCAGAGGCAGGGAATCAGAGGCGGGGAATCAGAGGAAGGGAATCAGATGTGCGGAATCGGAGATGGGGAATCAGAGGCAGGGAATCAGAGGCGGGGAATCAAGGGCGGGGAATCAGAGGCCGGGAATCAGGTATGGGGAAACAGAGGCGGGGAATCCGAGGCGGGGAAACAGAGGCGGGGAATCAGATATGGGGAATCAGAGGTGGGGAATCAGAGGTTGGGAATCAGAGGCAGGGAATCAGAGGCTTGGAATCAGATGCAGGGAATCAGATGCGGGGAATCAGAGGCGTGGAATCAGAGCTGGGGAATCAGAGGTGGGGAATCAGATTTGGGGAATCAGAGGCGGGGACTTAGATATTGGGAAACAGAGGCGGGGAATCAGAGTCAGGGAAACCCAGGCGGGGAATCAGATATGGGGAATCAGAGGTGGGGAATCAGAGGCAAGGAATCAGATGTGCGGAATCAGAGATGGGGAATCAGAGGCAGGGAATCAGAATCAGAAGCAGGGAATCAGAGGCCGGGAATCAGAGGCCGGAATCAGATGCTGGGAATCAGAGGCCTGGAATCAGAGGCGGGGAATCAGAGGCAGGGAATCAGATGCGGGGAATCAGAGGCGGGGAATCAGAGCTGGGGAATCAGAGGTGGGGTATTAGAGTTGGGGAATCAGAGGCGGGGTATCAGATATGGGGAAACAGAGGTGGGGAATCAGAGGCGGGGAAACAGAGGCAGGGAATCAGATATGGGGAATCAGAGGTGGGGAATCAGAGATGGGGAATCAGAGGCGGTGAATCAGAGATGGGGAATCAGAGGCGGGGAATCAGAGGCAGGAAATCAGACACGGGGATTCAGAGGCTGGGAATCAGACGGGGGGAATCAAAGGCGGGGAATCAGAGCTGGGGAATCAGAGGCAGGGAATCAGAGGCGGGGAATCAGATATGGGGAATCAGAGGCTGGGATTCAGAGGCGGGGAATCAGAGGCAGGGAATCAGACACGGGGAATCAGAGGTGGGGAATCAGAGATGGGGAATCAGAGGCGGGGAATCAGAGGCAGGGAATCAGACGCGATGAATCTGAGGCGGGGAATCAGAGCTGGGGAATCAGAGGTGGGGTATTAGAGTTGGGGAATCAGAGGCAGGGAATCGGATGTGCGGAATCAGAGATGGGGAATCAGATGTGGGGAATCAGAGGAATCAGAGATGGGGAATCAGAGGCGGGGAATCAGAGGCAGGAAATCAGACACGGGGATTCAGAGGCTGGGAATCAGACGGGGGGAATCAAAGGCGGGGAATCAGAGCTGGGGAATCAGAGGCAGGGAATCAGAGTTGGGGATTCAGAGACGGGGAATCAGATATGGGGAAACAGAGGCGGGGAATCAGAGGCGGGCAAACAGAGGCGGGGAATTAGATATGGGGAATCAGAGGTGGGGAATCAGAGGTGGTGAATCAGTGATGGGGAATCACAGGCGGGGAATCAGAGGCAGGGAATAGAACGCAGGGAATCAGACGCAGGGAATCAGAGCTGGGGAATCAGAGGCGGGGAATCATAGTTGGGAATCAGAGGCGGGGAATCAGAGCTGGGGAATCAGAGGTGGGGAATCAGAGTTGGGGAATCAGAGGCGGGGAATCAGATATGGGGAAACAGGGGCGGAGAATCAGAGGCAGGGAAACAGAGGCGGGGAATCAGATATGGGGAATCAGGGGTGGGGAATCAGAGGTTGGGAATCAGAGGCAGGGAATCAGAGGCGTGGAAACAGAGGCGGGGATTCAGATATGGGGAATCAGAGGTGGGGATCAGGGGCGTGGAATCAGAGGCAGGGAATTAGATGTGGTGAATCAGAGATGGGGAATCAGAGGCAGGGAATCAGAATCAGAAGCGGGGTATCAGAGGCCGGGAATCAGAGGAAGGTAATCAGAGGCAGGGGATCAAACACGGGGAATCAGAGGCTGGGAATCAGAGCTGGGGAATCACAGGCGGGGAATCAGAGATGGGGAATCAGAGGCGGGGAATCAGAGGCAGGGAATCAGATGCGGGGAATCAGAGGCGGGGAATCAGAGCTGGCGAATCAGAGGCGGGGTATTAGAGTTGGGGAATCAGAGGCGGGGAATCAGACGCGGGGAATCAGAAGGGGGGAATCATAGCTGGCGAATCAGAGGCGGGGAATCAGAGGTGGGCAATCAGAGGCCGGGAATCAGAGGTGGTGAATCAGAGATGGGGAATCAGAGGCGGGGAATCAGTGGCAGGGAATCAGATATGGGGAATCAGAGGCGTGGAATCAGAGGCAGGGAATCAGACACAGGGAATCAGACACGGGGAATCAGAGGTGGGGAATCAGAGATGGGGAATCAGAGGCGGTGAATCAGAGATGGGGAATCAGAGGCGGGGAATCAGAGGCAGGAAATCAGACACGGGGATTCAGAGGCTGGGAATTAGACGGGGGGAATCAAAGGTGTGGAATCAGAGCTGGGGAATCAGAGGCAGGGAATCAGAGGCGGGGAATCAGATATGGGGAATCAGAGGCTGGGATTCAGAGGCGGGGAATCAGAGGCAGGGAATCAGACACGGGGAATCAGAGGTGGGGAATCAGAGATGGGGAATTAGAGGCGGGGAATCAGAGGCAGGGAATCAGACGCGGGGAATCTGAGGCGGGGAATCAGAGCTGGGGAATCAGAGGCAGGGAATCGGATGTGCGGAATCAGAGATGGGGAATCAGAGGCAGGAAATCAGACACGGGAATTCAGAGGCTGGGAATCAGACGGGAGGAATCAAAGGCGGGGAATCAGAGCTGGGGAATCAGAGGCAGGGAATCAGAGTTGGGGATTCAGAGACGGGGAATCAGATATGGGGAAACAGAGGCGGGGAATCAGAGGCGGGCAAACAGAGGCGGGGAATTAGATATGGGGAATCAGAGGTGGGGAATCAGAGGTGGTGAATCAGTGATGGGGAATCACAGGCGGGGAATCAGAGGCAGGGAATAGAACGCAGGGAATCAGACGCAGGGAATCAGAGCTGGGGAATCAGAGGCGGGGAATCATAGTTGGGAATCAGAGGCGGGGAATCAGATATGGGGAAACAGAGGCGGGGAATCAGAGGCGGGGAAACAGAGGCGGGGAATCAGATATGGGGAATCGGATGCGGGGAATCAGAGGCGGGGAATCAGAGCTGGGGAATCAGAGGCAGGGAATCAGAGTTGGGGCATCAGAGGTGGGGAATTAGATATAGGGAAACAGAGGTGGGGAATCAGAGGCGGGGAAACAGAGGCGGGGAATCAGATATGGGGAATCAGAGGTGGGGAATCAGAGGCAGGGAATCAGATGTGCGGAATCAGAGATGGGGAATCAGAGGCAGGGAATCAGAATCAGAAGCGGGGAATCAGAGGCCGGGAATCAGAGGCCGGGAATCAGATGCTGGGAATAAGAGGCCGGGAATCAGAGGTGTGGAATCAGAGTCCGGGAATCAGAGATGGGGATTCAGAGGCGGGGAATGAGATATGGAGAATCAGAGGCGGGGAATCAGAGGCCGGGAAACAGAGGTGGGGAATCAGATATGGGGAATCAGAGGTGGCGAATCAAAGGCGGTGAATCAGAGATGGGGAATCAGAGGCGGGGAATCAGAGGCGGGGAAACAGAGGCGGGGAATCAAATATAGGGAATCAGAGGTGGGGAATCAGAGGTTGTGAATCAGAGATGGGGAATCAAGGCGGGGAATCAGAGGCAGGGAATCAGACACGGGGAATCAGAGGCGGGGATTCAGAGCTGGGGAATCAGAGGCGGGGAATCAGAGTTGGGGAATCAGAGGCAGGGAATCAGATATGGGGAATCAGAGGCGGGGAATCAGAGGCGGGGAAACAGAGGCGGGGAATCAGATATGGGGAATCAGAGGTGGGGAATCAGGGGCAGGGAATCAGTGGCAGGGAATCAGAGGCGGGGAATCAGAGGCGGGGAATCAGAGGCAGGGAATCAGACACGGGGAATCAGAGGCGGGGAATCAGAGCTGGGGAATCAGAGCTGGGGAATCAGAGGCGGGGAATCAGAGGCAGGGAATCAGATATGGGGAATCAGAGGCGGGGAATCAGAGGCGGGGAAACAGAGGCGGGGAATCAGATATGGGGAATCAGAGGTGGGGAATCAGGGGCAGGGAATCAGTGGCAGGGAATCAGAGGCGGGGAATCAGAGGCGGGGAATCAGAGGCAGGGAATCAGACACGGGGAATCAGAGGCGGGGAATCAGAGATGGGGAATCAGAGGCGGGGAATCAGAGGCAGGGAATCGGACGCCGGGAATCAGAGTCGGGGAATCAGAGCTGGGGAATCAGAGGCGGGGAATCAGAGTTGGGGAATCAGAGGCGGGGAATCAGATATGGGGAAATAGAGGCGGGGAATCAGATATGGGGAATCAGAGGTGTGGAATCAGAGGTTGGGAATCAGAGGAAGGGAATCAGAGTCGGGGAAACAGAGGCGGGGAATCAGATATGTGGAATCAGAGGTGGCGAATCAAAGGCGGTGAAACAGAGATGGGGAATCAGGGCAGGGAATCAGAGGCAGGGAATCAAACACGGGGAATCAGAGCTGGGGAATCAGAGGCGGGGAATCAGAGTTGGGAATCAGAGGCGTGGAATCAGAGGCGGGGAAACAGAGGAAGGGAATCAGATGTGCGGAATCGGAGATGGGGAATCAGAGGCAGGGAATAAGAGGCGGGGAATCAGAGGCGGGGAATCAGAGGCCGGGAATCAGATCTGGGGAAACTGAGGCGGGGAATCCGAGGCGGGGAAGCAGAGGCGGGGAATCAGATATGGGGAATCAGAGGTGGGGAATCAGAGGTTGGGAATCAGAGGAAGGGAATAAGAGGCTTGGAATCAGATGCAGGGAATCAGATGCGGGGAATCAGAGGCGGGGAATCAGAGCTGGGGAATCAGAGGTGGGGAATCAGATTTGGGGAATCAGAGGTGGGGACTTAGATATTGGGAAACAGAGGCGGGGAATCAGAGGCGGGGAAACAGAGGCGGGGAATCAGATATGGGGAATCAGATGTGGGGAATCAGAGGCAGGGAATCAGATGTGCGGAATCAGAGATGGGGAACCAGAGGCAGGGAAACAGAATCAGAAGCAGGGAATCAGAGGCCGGGAATCAGAGGCCGGAATCAGATGTTGGGAATCAGAGGCCTGGAATCAGAGGCGGGGAATCAGAGGCAGGGAATCAGATGCGGGGAATCAGAGGCGGGGAATCAGAGCTGGGGAATCAGAGGCGGGGTATTAGAGTTGGGGAATCAGAGCGGGGAATCAGATATGGGGAAACAGAGGTAGGGAATCAGAGGCGGGGAAACAGAGGCAGGGAATCAGATATGGGGAATCAGAGGCGGGGAATCAGAGGTGGGGAATCATAGGCAGGGAATTGGATGTGCGGAATCAGAGATGGGGAATCAGAGGCAGGGAAACAGAATCAGAAGCAGGGAATCAGAGGCCGGGAATCAGAGGCCGGATTCAGATGTTGGGAATCAGAGGCCTGGAATCAGAGGCGGGGAATCAGAGGCAGGGAATCAGATGCGGGGAATCAGAGGCGGGGAATCAGAGCTGGGGAATCAGAGGCGGGGAAACAGAGGCGGGGAATCAGATATGGGGAATCAGAGGTGGGGAATCAGAGGCAGGGAATCAGATGTGCGGAATCAGAGATGGGGAATCAGAGGCAGGGAAACAGAATCAGAAGCAGGGAATCAGAGGCCGGGAATCAGAGGCCGGAATCAGATGTTGGGAATCAGAGGCCTGGAATCAGAGGCGGGGAATCAGAGGCAGGGAATCAGATGCGGGGAATCAGAGGCGGGGAATCAGAGCTGGGGAATCAGAGGCGGGGAAACAGAGGCAGGGAATCAGATATGGGGAATCAGAGGCGGGGAATCAGAGGTGGGGAATCATAGGCAGGGAATTGGATGTGCGGAATCAGAGATGGGGAATCAGAGGCCGGGAATCAGAGGTGGTGAATCAGAGATGGGGAATCAGAGGCGGGGAATCAGAGGCAGGGTATCAGACGCGGGGAATCAGAGGTGGGCAATCAGAGGCGGGGAATCAGATATGGGGAATCAGAGGCGGGGAATCAGATGCGGGGAAACAGAGGCGGGGAATCAGATATGGGGAATCAGAGGTGGGGAATCAGAGGTTGTGAATCACAGATGGGGAATCAGAGGCGGGGAATCAGAGGTAGGGAATCAGATGCGGGGAATCAGAGGCGGGGATTCAGAGCTGGGGAATCAGAAGCGGGGAATCAGAGTTGGGAATCAGAGGCGGGGAATCAGATATGGGGAATCAGAGGCAGGGAATCAGAGGCGGGGAATCAGAGGCAGGGAATCAGACGCGGGGAATCTGAGGCGGGGAATCAGAGCTGGGGAATCAGAGGTGGGGAATCAGAGTTGGGGAATCAGAGGCAGGGAATTGGATGTGCGGAATCAGAGATGGGGAATCAGAGGTGGGGAATCAGAGGCGGTGAATCAGAGATGGGGAATCAGAGGCAGGGAATCAGAGGCAGGAAATCAGACACGGGGATTCAGAGGCTGGGAATCAGACGGGGGGAATCAAAGGCGGGGAATCAGAGCTGGGTAATCTGAGGCAGGGAATCAGAGTTGGGGATTCAGAGGCGGGGAATCAGATATGGGGAAACAGAGGCGGGGAATCAGAGGCGGGCAAACAGAGGCGGGGAATTAGATATGGGGAATCAGAGGTAGGGAATCAGAGGTGGTGAATCAGTGATGGGGAATCACAGGCGGGGAATCAGAGGCAGGGAATAGAACGCGGGGAATCAGAGGCAGGGAATCAGAGCTGGGGAATCAGAGGCGGGGAATCATAGTTGGGAATCAGAGGCGGGAATCAGATATGGGGAAACAGAGGCGGGGAATCAGAGGCGGGGAAACAGAGGCGGGGAATCAGATATGGGGAATCGGATGCAGGGAATCAGAGGCGGGGAATCAGAGCTGGGGAATCAGAGGCGGGGAATCAGAGTTGGGGCATCAGAGGTGGGGAATTAGATATAGGGAAACAGAGGCGGGGAATCAGAGGCGGGGAAACAGAGGCGGGGAATCAGATATTGGGAAACAGAGGTGGGGAATCAGAGGCAGGGAATCAGATGTGCGGAATCAGAGATGGGGAATCAGAGGCAGGTAATCAGAATCAGAAGCGGGGAATCAGAGGCCGGGAATCAGAGGCCGGGAATCAGATGCTGGGAATAAGGGGCCAGGAATCAGAGGAGGGGAATCAGAGTCCGGGAATCAGAGATGGGGATTCAGAGGCGGGGAATCAGATATGGAGAATCAGAGATGGGGAATCAGAGGCGGGGAATCAGAGGCAGGGTATCAGACGCGGGGAATCAGAGGTGGGCAATCAGAGGCGGGGAATCAGATATGGGGAATCAGAGGCGGGGAATCAGATGCGGGGAAACAGAGGCGGGGAATCAGATATGGGGAATCAGAGGTGGGGCATCAGAGGTTGTGAATCACAGATGGGGAATCAGAGGCGGGGAATCAGAGGCAGGGAATCAGATGCGGGGAATCAGAGGCGGGGATTCAGAGCTGGGGAATCAGAAGCGGGGAATCAGAGTTGGGGAATCAGAGGAGGGGAATCAGATATGGGGAATCAGAGGCAGGGAATCAGAGGCGGGGAATCAGAGGCAGGGAATCAGACGCGGGGAATCTGAGGCGGGGAATCAGAGCTGGGGAATCAGAGGTGCGGAATCAGAGTTGGGGAATCAGAGGCAGGGAATTGGATGTGCGGAATCAGAGATGGGGAATCAGAGGTGGGGAATCAGAGGCGGTGAATCAGAGATGGGGAATCAGAGGCGAGGAATCAGAGGCAGGAAATCAGACACGGGGATTCAGAGGCTGGGAATCAGACGGGGGGAATCAAAGGCGGGGAATCAGAGCTGGGTAATCTGAGTCAGGGAATCAGAGTTGGGGATTCAGAGGCGGGGAATCAGATATGGGGAAACAGAGGCGGGGAATCAGAGGCGGGCAAACAGAGGCGGGGAATTAGATATGGGGAATCAGATGTAGGGAATCAGAGGTGGTGAATCAGTGATGGGGAATCACAGGCGGGGAATCAGAGGCAGGGAATAGAACGCGGGGAATCAGAGGCAGGGAATCAGAGCTGGGGAATCAGAGGCGGGGAATCATAGTTGGGAATCAGAGGCGGGAATCAGATATGGGGAAACAGAGGCGGGGAATCAGAGGCGGGGAAACAGAGGCGGGGAATCAGATATGGGGAATCGGATGCAGGGAATCAGAGGCGGGGAATCAGAGCTGGGGAATCAGAGGCGGGGAATCAGAGTTGGGGCATCAGAGGTGGGGAATTAGATATAGGGAAACAGAGGCGGGGAATCAGAGGCGGGGAAACAGAGGCGGGGAATCAGATATGGGGAAACAGAGGTGGGGAATCAGAGGCAGGGAATCAGATGTGCGGAATCAGAGATGGGGAATCAGAGGCAGGGAATCAGAATCAGAAGCGGGGAATCAGAGGCCGGGAATCAGAGGCCGGGAATCAGATGCTGGGAATAAGAGGCCAGGAATCAGAGGAGGGGAATCAGAGTCCGGGAATCAGAGATGGGGATTCAGAGGCGGGGAATCAGATATGGAGAATCAGAGATGGGGAATCAGAGGCGGGGAATCAGAGGCAGGGAATCGGACGCCGGGAATCAGAGGCGGGGAATCAGAGCTGGGGAATCAGAGGCGGGGAATCAGAGTTGGGGAATCAGAGGCGGGGAATCAGATATGGGGAAATAGAGGCGGGGAATCAGATATGGGGAATCAGAGGTGTGGAATCAGAGGTTGGGAATCAGAGGCAGGGAATCAGAGGCGGGGAAACATAGGCGGGGAATCAGATATGGGGAATCAGAGGTGGCGAATCAAAGGCGGTGAAACAGAGATGGGGAATCAGGGCAGGGAATCAGAGGCAGGGAATCAGAGCTGGGGAAACAGAGGCGGGGAATCAGATATGGGAAATCAGAGGTGGGGAATCAGGGGCGGGGAATCAGTGGCAGGGAATCAGAGCTGGGGAATCAGAGGTGGGGAATCAGAGCTGGGGAAACAGAGGCGGGGAATCAGATATGGGGAATCAGAGGTGGGGAATCAGGGGCGGGGAATCAGTGGCAGGGAATCAGAGGCCGGGAATAAAAGGCGGGGAATCAGACGCGGGGAATCTGAGGCGGGGAATCAGAGCTGGGGAATCAGAGGCAGGGAATCGGATGTGCGGAATCAGAGATGGGGAATCAGAGGCAGGAAATCAGACACGGGAATTCAGAGGCTGGGAATCAGACGGGAGGAATCAAAGGCGGGGAATCAGAGCTGGGGAATCAGAGGCAGGGAATCAGAGTTGGGGATTCAGAGACGGGGAATCAGATATGGGGAAACAGAGGCGGGGAATCAGAGGCGGGCAAACAGAGGCGGGGAATTAGATATGGGGAATCAGAGGTGGGGAATCAGAGGTGGTGAATCAGTGATGGGGAATCACAGGCGGGGAATCAGAGGCAGGGAATAGAACGCAGGGAATCAGACGCAGGGAATCAGAGCTGGGGAATCAGAGGCGGGGAATCATAGTTGGGAATCAGAGGCGGGGAATCAGATATGGGGAAACAGAGGCGGGGAATCAGAGGCGGGGAAACAGAGGCGGGGAATCAGATATGGGGAATCGGATGCGGGGAATCAGAGGCGGGGAATCAGAGCTGGGGAATCAGAGGCAGGGAATCAGAGTTGGGGCATCAGAGGTGGGGAATTAGATATAGGGAAACAGAGGTGGGGAATCAGAGGCGGGGAAACAGAGGCGGGGAATCAGATATGGGGAATCAGAGGTGGGGAATCAGAGGCAGGGAATCAGATGTGCGGAATCAGAGATGGGGAATCAGAGGCAGGGAATCAGAATCAGAAGCGGGGAATCAGAGGCCGGGAATCAGAGGCCGGGAATCAGATGCTGGGAATAAGAGGCCGGGAATCAGAGGTGTGGAATCAGAGTCCGGGAATCAGAGATGGGGATTCAGAGGCGGGGAATGAGATATGGAGAATCAGAGGCGGGGAATCAGAGGCCGGGAAACAGAGGTGGGGAATCAGATATGGGGAATCAGAGGTGGCGAATCAAAGGCGGTGAATCAGAGATGGGGAATCAGAGGCGGGGAATCAGAGGCAGGGAATCAGATGCGGGGAATCAGAGTCGGGGAATCAGAGCTGGCGAATCAGAGGCGGGGAATCAGAGGTGGGCAATCAGAGGCGGGGAATCAGATATGGGGAATCAGAGGCGGGGAATCAGAGGCGGGGAAACAGAGGCGGGGAATCAAATATAGGGAATCAGAGGTGGGGAATCAGAGGTTGTGAATCAGAGATGGGGAATCAAGGCGGGGAATCAGAGGCAGGGAATCAGACACGGGGAATCAGAGGCGGGGATTCAGAGCTGGGGAATCAGAGGCGGGGAATCAGAGTTGGGGAATCAGAGGCAGGGAATCAGATATGGGGAATCAGAGGCGGGGAATCAGAGGCGGGGAAACAGAGGCGGGGAATCAGATATGGGGAATCAGAGGTGGGGAATCAGGGGCAGGGAATCAGTGGCAGGGAATCAGAGGCGGGGAATCAGAGGCGGGGAATCAGAGGCAGGGAATCAGACACGGGGAATCAGAGGCGGGGAATCAGAGCTGGGGAATCAGAGCTGGGGAATCAGAGGCGGGGAATCAGAGGCAGGGAATCAGATATGGGGAATCAGAGGCGGGGAATCAGAGGCGGGGAAACAGAGGCGGGGAATCAGATATGGGGAATCAGAGGTGGGGAATCAGGGGCAGGGAATCAGTGGCAGGGAATCAGAGGCGGGGAATCAGAGGCGGGGAATCAGAGGAAGGGAATCAGACACGGGGAATCAGAGGCGGGGAATCAGAGATGGGGAATCAGAGGCGGGGAATCAGAGGCAGGGAATCGGACGCCGGGAATCAGAGTCGGGGAATCAGAGCTGGGGAATCAGAGGCGGGGAATCAGAGTTGGGGAATCAGAGGCGGGGAATCAGATATGGGGAAATAGAGGCGGGGAATCAGATATGGGGAATCAGAGGTGTGGAATCAGAGGTTGGGAATCAGAGGAAGGGAATCAGAGTCGGGGAAACAGAGGCGGGGAATCAGATATGTGGAATCAGAGGTGGCGAATCAAAGGCGGTGAAACAGAGATGGGGAATCAGGGCAGGGAATCAGAGGCAGGGAATCAAACACGGGGAATCAGAGCTGGGGAATCAGAGGCGGGGAATCAGAGTTGGGAATCAGAGGCGTGGAATCAGAGGCGGGGAAACAGAGGAAGGGAATCAGATGTGCGGAATCGGAGATGGGGAATCAGAGGCAGGGAATAAGAGGCGGGGAATCAGAGGCGGGGAATCAGAGGCCGGGAATCAGATCTGGGGAAACTGAGGCGGGGAATCCGAGGCGGGGAAGCAGAGGCGGGGAATCAGATATGGGGAATCAGAGGTGGGGAATCAGAGGTTGGGAATCAGAGGAAGGGAATAAGAGGCTTGGAATCAGATGCAGGGAATCAGATGCGGGGAATCAGAGGCGGGGAATCAGAGCTGGGGAATCAGAGGTGGGGAATCAGATTTGGGGAATCAGAGGTGGGGACTTAGATATTGGGAAACAGAGGCGGGGAATCAGAGGCGGGGAAACAGAGGCGGGGAATCAGATATGGGGAATCAGAGATGGGGAACCAGAGGCAGGGAAACAGAATCAGAAGCAGGGAATCAGAGGCCGGGAATCAGAGGCCGGAATCAGATGTTGGGAATCAGAGGCCTGGAATCAGAGGCGGGGAATCAGAGGCAGGGAATCAGATGCGGGGAATCAGAGGCGGGGAATCAGAGCTGGGGAATCAGAGGCGGGGTATTAGAGTTGGGGAATCAGAGCGGGGAATCAGATATGGGGAAACAGAGGTAGGGAATCAGAGGCGGGGAAACAGAGGCAGGGAATCAGATATGGGGAATCAGAGGCGGGGAATCAGAGGTGGGGAATCATAGGCAGGGAATTGGATGTGCGGAATCAGAGATGGGGAATCAGAGGCAGGGAAACAGAATCAGAAGCAGGGAATCAGAGGCCGGGAATCAGAGGCCGGATTCAGATGTTGGGAATCAGAGGCCTGGAATCAGAGGCGGGGAATCAGAGGCAGGGAATCAGATGCGGGGAATCAGAGGCGGGGAATCAGAGCTGGGGAATCAGAGGCGGGGAAACAGAGGCGGGGAATCAGATATGGGGAATCAGAGGTGGGGAATCAGAGGCAGGGAATCAGATGTGCGGAATCAGAGATGGGGAATCAGAGGCAGGGAAACAGAATCAGAAGCAGGGAATCAGAGGCCGGGAATCAGAGGCCGGAATCAGATGTTGGGAATCAGAGGCCTGGAATCAGAGGCGGGGAATCAGAGGCAGGGAATCAGATGCGGGGAATCAGAGGCGGGGAATCAGAGCTGGGGAATCAGAGGCGGGGAAACAGAGGCAGGGAATCAGATATGGGGAATCAGAGGCGGGGAATCAGAGGTGGGGAATCATAGGCAGGGAATTGGATGTGCGGAATCAGAGATGGGGAATCAGAGGCCGGGAATCAGAGGTGGTGAATCAGAGATGGGGAATCAGAGGCGGGGAATCAGAGGCAGGGTATCAGACGCGGGGAATCAGAGGTGGGCAATCAGAGGCGGGGAATCAGATATGGGGAATCAGAGGCGGGGAATCAGATGCGGGGAAACAGAGGCGGGGAATCAGATATGGGGAATCAGAGGTGGGGAATCAGAGGTTGTGAATCACAGATGGGGAATCAGAGGCGGGGAATCAGAGGTAGGGAATCAGATGCGGGGAATCAGAGGCGGGGATTCAGAGCTGGGGAATCAGAAGCGGGGAATCAGAGTTGGGAATCAGAGGCGGGGAATCAGATATGGGGAATCAGAGGCAGGGAATCAGAGGCGGGGAATCAGAGGCAGGGAATCAGACGCGGGGAATCTGAGGCGGGGAATCAGAGCTGGGGAATCAGAGGTGGGGAATCAGAGTTGGGGAATCAGAGGCAGGGAATTGGATGTGCGGAATCAGAGATGGGGAATCAGAGGTGGGGAATCAGAGGCGGTGAATCAGAGATGGGGAATCAGAGGCAGGGAATCAGAGGCAGGAAATCAGACACGGGGATTCAGAGGCTGGGAATCAGACGGGGGGAATCAAAGGCGGGGAATCAGAGCTGGGTAATCTGAGGCAGGGAATCAGAGTTGGGGATTCAGAGGCGGGGAATCAGATATGGGGAAACAGAGGCGGGGAATCAGAGGCGGGCAAACAGAGGCGGGGAATTAGATATGGGGAATCAGAGGTAGGGAATCAGAGGTGGTGAATCAGTGATGGGGAATCACAGGCGGGGAATCAGAGGCAGGGAATAGAACGCGGGGAATCAGAGGCAGGGAATCAGAGCTGGGGAATCAGAGGCGGGGAATCATAGTTGGGAATCAGAGGCGGGAATCAGATATGGGGAAACAGAGGCGGGGAATCAGAGGCGGGGAAACAGAGGCGGGGAATCAGATATGGGGAATCGGATGCAGGGAATCAGAGGCGGGGAATCAGAGCTGGGGAATCAGAGGCGGGGAATCAGAGTTGGGGCATCAGAGGTGGGGAATTAGATATAGGGAAACAGAGGCGGGGAATCAGAGGCGGGGAAACAGAGGCGGGGAATCAGATATTGGGAAACAGAGGTGGGGAATCAGAGGCAGGGAATCAGATGTGCGGAATCAGAGATGGGGAATCAGAGGCAGGTAATCAGAATCAGAAGCGGGGAATCAGAGGCCGGGAATCAGAGGCCGGGAATCAGATGCTGGGAATAAGGGGCCAGGAATCAGAGGAGGGGAATCAGAGTCCGGGAATCAGAGATGGGGATTCAGAGGCGGGGAATCAGATATGGAGAATCAGAGATGGGGAATCAGAGGCGGGGAATCAGAGGCAGGGTATCAGACGCGGGGAATCAGAGGTGGGCAATCAGAGGCGGGGAATCAGATATGGGGAATCAGAGGCGGGGAATCAGATGCGGGGAAACAGAGTCGGGGAATCAGATATGGGGAATCAGAGGTGGGGCATCAGAGGTTGTGAATCACAGATGGGGAATCAGAGGCGGGGAATCAGAGGCAGGGAATCAGATGCGGGGAATCAGAGGCGGGGATTCAGAGCTGGGGAATCAGAAGCGGGGAATCAGAGTTGGGGAATCAGAGGAGGGGAATCAGATATGGGGAATCAGAGGCAGGGAATCAGAGGCGGGGAATCAGAGGCAGGGAATCAGACGCGGGGAATCTGAGGCGGGGAATCAGAGCTGGGGAATCAGAGGTGCGGAATCAGAGTTGGGGAATCAGAGGCAGGGAATTGGATGTGCGGAATCAGAGATGGGGAATCAGAGGTGGGGAATCAGAGGCGGTGAATCAGAGATGGGGAATCAGAGGCGAGGAATCAGAGGCAGGAAATCAGACACGGGGATTCAGAGGCTGGGAATCAGACGGGGGGAATCAAAGGCGGGGAATCAGAGCTGGGTAATCTGAGTCAGGGAATCAGAGTTGGGGATTCAGAGGCGGGGAATCAGATATGGGGAAACAGAGGCGGGGAATCAGAGGCGGGCAAACAGAGGCGGGGAATTAGATATGGGGAATCAGATGTAGGGAATCAGAGGTGGTGAATCAGTGATGGGGAATCACAGGCGGGGAATCAGAGGCAGGGAATAGAACGCGGGGAATCAGAGGCAGGGAATCAGAGCTGGGGAATCAGAGGCGGGGAATCATAGTTGGGAATCAGAGGCGGGAATCAGATATGGGGAAACAGAGGCGGGGAATCAGAGGCGGGGAAACAGAGGCGGGGAATCAGATATGGGGAATCGGATGCAGGGAATCAGAGGCGGGGAATCAGAGCTGGGGAATCAGAGGCGGGGAATCAGAGTTGGGGCATCAGAGGTGGGGAATTAGATATAGGGAAACAGAGGCGGGGAATCAGAGGCGGGGAAACAGAGGCGGGGAATCAGATATGGGGAAACAGAGGTGGGGAATCAGAGGCAGGGAATCAGATGTGCGGAATCAGAGATGGGGAATCAGAGGCAGGGAATCAGAATCAGAAGCGGGGAATCAGAGGCCGGGAATCAGAGGCCGGGAATCAGATGCTGGGAATAAGAGGCCAGGAATCAGAGGAGGGGAATCAGAGTCCGGGAATCAGAGATGGGGATTCAGAGGCGGGGAATCAGATATGGAGAATCAGAGATGGGGAATCAGAGGCGGGGAATCAGAGGCAGGGAATCGGACGCCGGGAATCAGAGGCGGGGAATCAGAGCTGGGGAATCAGAGGCGGGGAATCAGAGTTGGGGAATCAGAGGCGGGGAATCAGATATGGGGAAATAGAGGCGGGGAATCAGATATGGGGAATCAGAGGTGTGGAATCAGAGGTTGGGAATCAGAGGCAGGGAATCAGAGGCGGGGAAACATAGGCGGGGAATCAGATATGGGGAATCAGAGGTGGCGAATCAAAGGCGGTGAAACAGAGATGGGGAATCAGGGCAGGGAATCAGAGGCAGGGAATCAGAGCTGGGGAAACAGAGGCGGGGAATCAGATATGGGAAATCAGAGGTGGGGAATCAGGGGCGGGGAATCAGTGGCAGGGAATCAGAGCTGGGGAATCAGAGGTGGGGAATCAGAGCTGGGGAAACAGAGGCGGGGAATCAGATATGGGGAATCAGAGGTGGGGAATCAGGGGCGGGGAATCAGTGGCAGGGAATCAGAGGCCGGGAATAAAAGGCGGGGAATCAGAGCTGGGGAATCAGAGGCGGGGAATCAGAGTTGGGGAATCAGAGGAGGGGAATCAGATATGGGGAAACAGAGGCCGGGAATCAGAGGCAGGGTAACAGAGGCGGGGAATCAGATATGGGGAATCAGAGGTGGGGAATTAGAGGTTGCGAATCAGAGGCGGGGAAACAGAGGCGGGGAATCAAATATAGGGAATCAGAGGTGGGGAATCAGAGGTTGTGAATCAGAGATGGGGAATCAAGGCGGGGAATCAGAGGCAGGGAATCAGAGGAGGGGATTCAGAGCTGGGGAATCAGAGGCGGTGAATCAGAGTTGGGGAATCAGAGGCAGGGAATCAGATATGGGGAATCAGAGGCGGGGAATCAGAGGCGGGGAAACAGAGGCGGGGAATCAGATATGGGGAATCAGAATTGGGGAATCAGGGGCAGGGAATCAGAATCAGAAGCGGGGAATCAGAGGCCGGGAATCAGAGGCCGGGTATCAGATGCTGGGAATAAGAGGCCAGGAATCAGAGGAGGGGAATCAGAGTCCGGGAATCAGAGATGGGGATTCAGAGGCGGGGAATCAGATATGGAGAATCAGAGATGGGGAATCAGAGGCGGGGAATCAGAGGCAGGGTATCAGACGCGGGGAATCAGAGGTGGGCAATCAGAGGCGGGGAATCAGATATGGGGAATCAGAGGCGGGGAATCAGATGCGGGGAAACAGAGGCGGGGAATCAGATATGGGGAATCAGAGGTGGGGCATCAGAGGTTGTGAATCACAGATGGGGAATCAGAGGCGGGGAATCAGAGGCAGGGAATCAGATGCGGGGAATCAGAGGCGGGGATTCAGAGCTGGGGAATCAGAAGCGGGGAATCAGAGTTGGGGAATCAGAGGCGGGGAATCAGATATGGGGAATCAGAGGCAGGGAATCAGAGGCGGGGAATCAGAGGCAGGGAATCAGACGCGGGGAATCTGAGGCGGGGAATCAGAGCTGGGGAATCAGAGGTGGGGAATCAGAGTTGGGGAATCAGAGGAAGGGAATTGGATGTGCGGAATCAGAGATGGGGAATCAGAGGTGGGGAATCAGAGGCGGTGAATCAGAGATGGGGAATCAGAGGCGGGGAATCAGAGGCAGGAAATCAGACACGGGGATTCAGAGGCTGGGAATCAGACGGGGGGAATCAAAGGCGGGGAATCAGAGCTGGGTAATCTGAGGCAGGGAATCAGAGTTGGGGATTCAGAGGCGGGGAATCAGATATGGGGAAACAGAGGCGGGGAATCAGAGGCGGGCAAACAGAGGCGGGGAATTAGATATGGGGAATCAGAGGTAGGGAATCAGAGGTGGTGAATCAGTGATGGGAAATCACAGGCGGGGAATCAGAGGCAGGGAATAGAACGCGGGGAATCAGAGGCAGGGAATCAGAGCTGGGGAATCAGAGGCGGGGAATCATAGTTGGGAATCAGAGGCGGGAATCAGATATGGGGAAACAGAGGCGGGGAATCAGAGGCGGGGAAACAGAGGCGGGGAATCAGATATGGGGAATCGGATGCAGGGAATCAGAGGCGGGGAATCAGAGCTGGGGAATCAGAGGCGGGGAATCAGAGTTGGGGCATCAGAGGTGGGGAATTAGATATAGGGAAACAGAGGCGGGGAATCAGAGGCGGGGAAACAGAGGCGGGGAATCAGATATGGGGAAACAGAGGTGGGGAATCAGAGGCAGGGAATCAGATGTGCGGAATCAGAGATGGGGAATCAGAGGCAGGGAATCAGAATCAGAAGCGGGGAATCAGAGGCCGGGAATCAGAGGCCGGGAATCAGATGCTGGGAATAAGAGGCCAGGAATCAGAGGAGGGGAATCAGAGTCCGGGAATCAGAGATGGGGATTCAGAGGCGGGGAATCAGATATGGAGAATCAGAGATGGGGAATCAGAGGCGGGGAATCAGAGGCAGGGAATCGGACGCCGGGAATCAGAGGCGGGGAATCAGAGCTGGGGAATCAGAGGCGGGGAATCAGAGTTGGGGAATCAGAGGCGGGGAATCAGATATGGGGAAATAGAGGCGGGGAATCAGATATGGGGAATCAGAGGTGTGGAATCAGAGGTTGGGAATCAGAGGCAGGGAATCAGAGGCGGGGAAACAGAGGCGGGGAATCAGATATGGGGAATCAGAGGTGGCGAATCAAAGGCGGTGAAACAGAGATGGGGAATCAGGGCAGGGAATCAGAGGCAGGGAATCAGAGCTGGGGAAACAGAGGCGGGGAATCAGATATGGGAAATCAGAGGTGGGGAATCAGGGGCGGGGAATCAGTGGCAGGGAATCAGAGCTGGGGAATCAGAGGTGGGGAATCAGAGCTGGGGAAACAGAGGCGGGGAATCAGATATGGGGAATCAGAGGTGGGGAATCAGGGGCGGGGAATCAGTGGCAGGGAATCAGAGGCCGGGAATAAAAGGCAGGGAATCAGAGCTGGGGAATCAGAGGCGGGGAATCAGAGTTGGGGAATCAGAGGAGGGGAATCAGATATGGGGAAACAGAGGCCGGGAATCAGAGGCAGGGTAACAGAGGCGGGGAATCAGATATGGGGAATCAGAGGTGGGGAATTACAGGTTGCGAATCAGAGGCGGGGAAACAGAGGCGGGGAATCAAATATAGGGAATCAGAGGTGGGGAATCAGAGGTTGTAAATCAGAGATGGGGAATCAAGGCGGGGAATCAGAGGCAGGGAATCAGACGCGGGGAATCAGAGGCGGGGATTCAGAGCTGGGGAATCAGAGGCGGTGAATCAGAGTTGGGGAATCAGAGGCAGGGAATCAGATATGGGGAATCAGAGGCGGGGAATCAGAGGCGGGGAAACAGAGGCGGGGAATCAGATATGGGGAATCAGAATTGGGGAATCAGGGGCAGGGAATCAGTGGCAGGGAATCAGAGGCGGGGAATCAGAGGCGGGGAATCAGAGGCAGGGAATCAGACACGGGGAATCGGAGGCGGGGAATCAGAGATGGGGAATCAGAGGCGGGGAATCAGAGGCAGGGAATCGGACTCCGGGAATCAGAGTCGGGGAATCAGAGCTGGGGAATCAGAGGCAGGGAATCAGAGTTGGGGAATCAGAGGCGGGGAATCAGATATGGGGAAATAGAGGCGGGGAATCAGATATGGGGAATCAGAGGTGTGGAATCAGAGGTTGGGAATCAGAGGCAGGGAATCAGAGTCGGGGAAACAGAGGCGGGGAATCAGATATGGGGAATCAGAGGTGGCGAATCAAAGGCGGTGAAACAGAGATGGGGAATCAGGGCAGGGAATCAGAGGCAGGGAATCAAACACGGGGAATCAGAGCTGGGGAATCAGAGGCGGCGAATCAGAGTTGGGATCAGAGGTGGGGAATCCGAGGTTGGGAATCAGAGGCAGGGAATCAGAGGCAGGGAATCAGAGGCGGGGAATCAGAGGAAGGGAATCAGATGTGCGGAATCGGAGATGGGGAATCAGAGGCAGGGAATCAGAGGCGGGGAATCAAGGGCGGGGAATCAGAGGCCGGGAATCAGGTATGGGGAAACAGAGGCGGGGAATCCGAGGCGGGGAAACAGAGGCGGGGAATCAGATATGGGGAATCAGAGGTGGGGAATCAGAGGTTGGGAATCAGAGGCAGGGAATCAGAGGCTTGGAATCAGATGCAGGGAATCAGATGCGGGGAATCAGAGGCGGGGAATCAGAGCTGGGGAATCAGAGGTGGGGAATCAGATTTGGGGAATCAGAGGCGGGGACTTAGATATTGGGAAACAGAGGCAGGGAATCAGAGTCAGGGAAACCCAGGCGGGGAATCAGATATGGGGAATCAGAGGTGGGGAATCAGAGGCAAGGAATCAGATGTGCGGAATCAGAGATGGGGAATCAGAGGCAGGGAATCAGAATCAGAAGCAGGGAATCAGAGGCCGGGAATCAGAGGCCGGAATCAGATGCTGGGAATCAGAGGCCTGGAATCAGAGGCGGGGAATCAGAGGCAGGGAATCAGATGCGGGGAATCAGAGGCGGGGAATCAGAGCTGGGGAATCAGAGGTGGGGTATTAGAGTTGGGGAATCAGAGGCGGGGTATCAGATATGGGGAAACAGAGGTGGGGAATCAGAGGCGGGGAAACAGAGGCAGGGAATCAGATATGGGGAATCAGAGGTGGGGAATCAGAGATGGGGAATCAGAGGCGGTGAATCAGAGATGGGGAATCAGAGGCGGGGAATCAGAGGCAGGAAATCAGACACGGGGATTCAGAGGCTGGGAATCAGACGGGGGGAATCAAAGGCGGGGAATCAGAGCTGGGGAATCAGAGGCAGGGAATCAGAGGCGGGGAATCAGATATGGGGAATCAGAGGCTGGGATTCAGAGGCGGGGAATCAGAGGCAGGGAATCAGACACGGGGAATCAGAGGTGGGGAATCAGAGATGGGGAATCAGAGGCGGGGAATCAGAGGCAGGGAATCAGACGCGATGAATCTGAGGCGGGGAATCAGAACTGGGGAATCAGAGGTGGGGAATCAGAGTTGGGGAATCAGAGGCAGGGAATCGGATGTGCGGAATCAGAGATGGGGAATCAGATGTGGGGAATCAGAGGAATCAGAGATGGGGAATCAGAGGCGGGGAATCAGAGGCAGGAAATCAGACACGGGGATTCAGAGGCTGGGAATCAGACGGGGGGAATCAAAGGCGGGGAATCAGAGCTGGGGAATCAGAGGCAGGGAATCAGAGTTGGGGATTCAGAGACGGGGAATCAGATATGGGGAAACAGAGGCGGGGAATCAGAGGCGGGCAAACAGAGGCGGGGAATTAGATATGGGGAATCAGAGGTGGGGAATCAGAGGTGGTGAATCAGTGATGGGGAATCACAGGCGGGGAATCAGAGGCAGGGAATAGAACGCAGGGAATCAGACGCAGGGAATCAGAGCTGGGGAATCAGAGGCGGGGAATCATAGTTGGGAATCAGAGGCGGGGAATCAGATATGGGGAAACAGAGGCGGGGAATCAGAGGCGGGGAAACAGAGGCGGGGAATCAGATATGGGGAATCGGATGCGGGGAATCAGAGGCGGGGAATCAGAGCTGGGGAATCAGAGGCGGGGAATCAGAGTTGGGGCATCAGAGGTGGGGAATTAGATATAGGGAAACAGAGGCGGGGAATCAGAGGCGGGGAAACAGAGGCGGGGAATCAGATATGGGGAATCAGAGGTGGGGAATCAGAGGCAGGGAATCAGATGTGCGGAATCAGAGATGGGGAATCAGAGGCAGGGAATCAGAATCAGAAGCGGGGAATCAGAGGCAGGGAATCAGAGGCCGGGAATCAGATGCTGGGAATAAGAGGCCGGGAATCAGAGGTGGGGAATCAGAGTCTGGGAATCAGAGATGGGGATTCAGAGGCGGTGAATGAGATATGGAGAATCAGAGGCGGGGAATCAGAGGCCGGGAAACAGAGGTGGGGAATCAGATATGGGGAATCAGAGGTGGCGAATCAAAGGCGGTGAATCAGAGATGGGGAATCAGAGGCGGGGAATCAGAGGCAGGGAATCAGATGCGGGGAATCAGAGGCGGGGAATCAGAGCTGGCGAATCAGAGGCGGGGAATCAGAGGTGGGCAATCAGAGGCGGGGAATCAGATATGGGGAATCAGAGGCGGGGAATCAGAGGCGGGGAAACAGAGGCGGTGAATCAAATATGGGGAAACAGAGGTGGGGAATCAGAGGCAGGGAATCAGATGTGCGGAATCAGAGATGGGGAATCAGAGGCAGGGAATCAGAATCAGAAGCGGGGAATCAGAGGCCGGGAATCAGAGGCCGGGAATCAGATGCTGGGAATAAGAGGCCAGGAATCAGAGGAGGGGAATCAGAGTCCGGGAATCAGAGATGGGGATTCAGAGGCGGGGAATCAGATATGGAGAATCAGAGATGGGGAATCAGAGGCGGGGAATCAGAGGCAGGGAATCGGACGCCGGGAATCAGAGGCGGGGAATCAGAGCTGGGGAATCAGAGGCGGGGAATCAGAGTTGGGGAATCAGAGGCGGGGAATCAGATATGGGGAAATAGAGGCGGGGAATCAGATATGAGGTATCAGAGGTGTGGAATCAGAGGTTGGGAATCAGATGCGGGGAATCAGAGGCGGGGAAACAGAGGCGGGGAATCAGATATGGGGAATCAGAGGTGGCGAATCAAAGGCGGTGAAACAGAGATGGGGAATCAGGGCAGGGAATCAGAGGCAGGGAATCAGAGCTGGGGAAACAGAGGCGGGGAATCAGATATGGGAAATCAGAGGTGGGGAATCAGGGGCGGGGAATCAGTGGCAGGGAATCAGAGCTGGGGAATCAGAGGTGGGGAATCAGAGCTGGGGAAACAGAGGCGGGGAATCAGATATGGGGAATCAGAGGTGGGGAATCAGGGGCGGGGAATCAGTGGCAGGGAATCAGAGGCCGGGAATAAAAGGCGGGGAATCAGAGCTGGGGAATCAGAGGCGGGGAATCAGAGTTAGGGAATCAGAGGAGGGGAATCAGATATGGGGAAACAGAGGCCGGGAATCAGAGGCAGGGTAACAGAGGCGGGGAATCAGATATGGGGAATCAGAGGTGGGGAATTAGAGGTTGCGAATCAGAGGCGGGGAAACAGAGGCGGGGAATCAAATATAGGGAATCAGAGGTGGGGAATCAGAGGTTGTGAATCAGAGATGGGGAATCAAGGCGGGGAATCAGAGGCAGGGAATCAGACGCGGGGAATCAGAGGCGGGGATTCAGAGCTGGGGAATCAGAGGCGGTGAATCAGAGTTGGGGAATCAGAGGCAGGGAATCAGATATGGGGAATCAGAGGCGGGGAATCAGAGGCGGGGAAACAGAGGCGGGGAATCAGATATGGGGAATCAGAATTGGGGAATCAGGGGCAGGGAATCAGAATCAGAAGCGGGGAATCAGAGGCCGGGAATCAGAGGCCGGGAATCAGATGCTGGGAATAAGAGGCCAGGAATCAGAGGAGGGGAATCAGAGTCCGGGAATCAGAGATGGGGATTCAGAGGCGGGGAATCAGATATGGAGAATCAGAGATGGGGAATCAGAGGCGGGGAATCAGAGGCAGGGTATCAGACGCGGGGAATCAGAGGTGGGCAATCAGAGGCGGGGAATCAGATATGGGGAATCAGAGGCGGGGAATCAGATGAGGGGAAACAGAGGCGGGGAATCAGATATGGGGAATCAGAGGTGGGGCATCAGAGGTTGTGAATCACAGATGGGGAATCAGAGGCGGGGAATCAGAGGCAGGGAATCAGATGCGGGGAATCAGAGGCGGGGATTCAGAGCTGTGGAATTAGAAGCGGGGAATCAGAGTTGGGGAATCAGAGGCGGGGAATCAGATATGGGGAATCAGAGGCAGGGAATCAGAGGCAGGGAATCAGATGTGCGGAATCAGAGATGGGGAATCAGAGGCAGGGAATCAGAATCAGAAGCGGGGAATCAGAGGCCGGGAATCAGAGGCCGGGAATCAGATGCTGGGAATAAGAGGCCAGGAATCAGAGGAGGGGAATCAGAGTCCGGGAATCAGAGATGGGGATTCAGAGGCGGGGAATCAGATATGGAGAATCAGAGATGGGGAATCAGAGGCGGGGAATCAGAGGCAGGGAATCGGACGCCGGGAATCAGAGGCGGGGAAACAGAGCTGGGGAATCAGAGGCGGGGAATCAGAGTTGGGGAATCAGAGGCGGGGAATCAGATATGGGGAAATAGAGGCGGGGAATCAGATATGAGGTATCAGAGGTGTGGAATCAGAGGTTGGGAATCAGATGCGGGGAATCAGAGGCGGGGAAACAGAGGCGGGGAATCAGATATGGGGAATCAGAGGTGGCGAATCAAAGGCGGTGAAACAGAGATGGGGAATCAGGGCAGGGAATCAGAGGCAGGGAATCAGAGCTGGGGAAACAGAGGCGGGGAATCAGATATGGGAAATCAGAGGTGGGGAATCAGGGGCGGGGAATCAGTGGCAGGGAATCAGAGCTGGGGAATCAGAGGTGGGGAATCAGAGCTGGGGAAACAGAGGCGGGGAATCAGATATGGGGAATCAGAGGTGGGGAATCAGGGGCGGGGAATCAGTGGCAGGGAATCAGAGGCCGGGAATAAAAGGCGGGGAATCAGAGCTGGGGAATCAGAGGCGGGGAATCAGAGTTAGGGAATCAGAGGAGGGGAATCAGATATGGGGAAACAGAGGCCGGGAATCAGAGGCAGGGTAACAGAGGCGGGGAATCAGATATGGGGAATCAGAGGTGGGGAATTAGAGGTTGCGAATCAGAGGCGGGGAAACAGAGGCGGGGAATCAAATATAGGGAATCAGAGGTGGGGAATCAGAGGTTGTGAATCAGAGATGGGGAATCAAGGCGGGGAATCAGAGGCAGGGAATCAGACGCGGGGAATCAGAGGCGGGGATTCAGAGCTGGGGAATCAGAGGCGGTGAATCAGAGTTGGGGAATCAGAGGCAGGGAATCAGATATGGGGAATCAGAGGCGGGGAATCAGAGGCGGGGAAACAGAGGCGGGGAATCAGATATGGGGAATCAGAATTGGGGAATCAGGGGCAGGGAATCAGAATCAGAAGCGGGGAATCAGAGGCCGGGAATCAGAGGCCGGGAATCAGATGCTGGGAATAAGAGGCCAGGAATCAGAGGAGGGGAATCAGAGTCCGGGAATCAGAGATGGGGATTCAGAGGCGGGGAATCAGATATGGAGAATCAGAGATGGGGAATCAGAGGCGGGGAATCAGAGGCAGGGTATCAGACGCGGGGAATCAGAGGTGGGCAATCAGAGGCGGGGAATCAGATATGGGGAATCAGAGGCGGGGAATCAGATGCGGGGAAACAGAGGCGGGGAATCAGATATGGGGAATCAGAGGTGGGGCATCAGAGGTTGTGAATCACAGATGGGGAATCAGAGGCGGGGAATCAGAGGCAGGGAATCAGATGCGGGGAATCAGAGGCGGGGATTCAGAGCTGTGGAATTAGAAGCGGGGAATCAGAGTTGGGGAATCAGAGGCGGGGAATCAGATATGGGGAATCAGAGGCAGGGAATCAGAGGCGGGGAATCTGAGGCGGGGAATCAGAGCTGGGGAATCAGAGGTGGGGAATCAGAGTTGGGGAATCAGAGGCAGGGAATTGGATGTGCGGAATCAGAGATGGGGAATCAGAGGTGGGGAATCAGAGGCGGTGAATCAGAGATGGGGAATCAGAGGCGGGGAATCGGAGGCAGGAAATCAGACACGGGGATTCAGAGGCTGGGAATCAGACGGGGGGAATCAAAGGCGGGGAATCAGAGCTGGGTAATCTGAGGCAGGGAATCAGAGTTGGGGATTCAGAGGCGGGGAATCAGATATGGGGAAACAGAGGCGGGGAATCAGAGGCGGGCAAACAGAGGCGGGGAATTAGATATGGGGAATCAGAGGTAGGGAATCAGAGGTGGTGAATCAGTGATGGGGAATCACAGGCGGGGAATCAGAGGCAGGGAATAGAACGCGGGGAATCAGAGACAGGGAATCAGAGCTGGGGAATCAGAGGCGGGGAATCATAGTTGGGAATCAGAGGCGGGAATCAGATATGGGGAAACAGAGGCGGGGAATCAGAGGCGGGGAAACAGAGGCGGGGAATCAGATATGGGGAATCGGATGCAGGGAATCAGAGGCGGGGAATCAGAGCTGGGGAATCAGAGGCGGGGAATCAGAGTTGGGGCATCAGAGGTGGGGAATTAGATATAGGGAAACAGAGGCGGGGAATCAGAGGCGGGGAAACAGAAGCGGGGAATCAGATATGGGGAAACAGAGGTGGGGAATCAGAGGCAGGGAATCAGAATCAGAAGCGGGGAATCAGAGGCCGGGAATCAGAGGCCGGGAATCAGATGCTGGGAATAAGAGGCCAGGAATCAGAGGAGGGGAATCAGAGTCCGGGAATCAGAGATGGGGATTCAGAGGCGGGGAATCAGATATGGAGAATCAGAGATGGGGAATCAGAGGCGGGGAATCAGAGGCAGGGAATCGGACGCCGGGAATCAGAGGCGGGGAATCAGAGCTGGGGAATCAGAGGCGGGGAATCAGAGTTGGGGAATCAGAGGCGGGGAATCAGATATGGGGAAATAGAGGCGGGGAATCAGATATGGGGAATCAGAGGTGTGGAATCAGAGGTTGGGAATCAGAGGCAGGGAATCAGAGGCGGGGAAACAGAGGCGGGGAATCAGATATGGGGAATCAGAGGTGGCGAATCAAAGGCGGTGAAACAGAGATGGGGAATCAGGGCAGGGAATCAGAGGCAGGGAATCAGAGCTGGGGAAACAGAGGCGGGGAATCAGATATGGGAAATCAGAGGTGGGGAATCAGGGGCGGGGAATCAGTGGCAGGGAATCAGAGCTGGGGAATCAGAGGTGGGGAATCAGAGCTGGGGAAACAGAGGCGGGGAATCAGATATGGGGAATCAGAGGTGGGGAATCAGGGGCGGGGAATCAGTGGCAGGGAATCAGAGGCCGGGAATAAAAGGCGGGGAATCAGAGCTGGGGAATCAGAGGCGGGGAATCAGAGTTGGGGAATCAGAGGAGGGGAATCAGATATGGGGAAACAGAGGCCGGGAA
The DNA here is from genome assembly GCF_036971445.1 of Narcine bancroftii. Lineage (NCBI taxonomy): Eukaryota > Metazoa > Chordata > Chondrichthyes > Torpediniformes > Narcinidae > Narcine > Narcine bancroftii. The sequence continues at coordinate 103,580,513 of NC_091474.1, read as the reverse complement.
TCAGAGGCAGGGTAACAGAGGCGGGGAATCAGATATGGGGAATCAGAGGTGGGGAATTAGAGGTTGCGAATCAGAGGCGGGGAAACAGAGGCGGGGAATCAAATATAGGGAATCAGAGGTGGGGAATCAGAGGTTGTGAATCAGAGATGGGGAATCAAGGCGGGGAATCAGAGGCAGGGAATCAGACGCGGGGAATCAGAGGCGGGGATTCAGAGCTGGGGAATCAGAGGCGGTGAATCAGAGTTGGGGAATCAGTGGCAGGGAATCAGATATGGGGAATCGGAGGCGGGGAATCAGAGGCGGGGAAACAGAGGCGGGGAATCAGATACGGGGAATCAGAATTGGGGAATCAGGGGCAGGGAATCAGTGGCAGGGAATCAGAGGCGGGGAATCAGAGGCGGGGAATCAGAGGCAGGGAATCAGACACGGGGAATCGGAGGCGGGGAATCAGAGATGGGGAATTAGAGGCGGGGAATCAGAGGCAGGGAATCCGACTCCGGGAATCAGAGTCGGGGAATCAGAGCTGGGGAATCAGAGGCAGGGAATCAGAGTTGGGGAATCAGAGGCGGGGAATCAGATATGGGGAAATAGAGGCGGGGAATCAGATATGGGGAATCAGAGGTGTGGAATCAGAGGTTGGGAATCAGAGGCAGGGAATCAGAGTCGGGGAAACAGAGGCGGGGAATCAGATATGGGGAATCAGAGGTGGCGAATCAAAGGCGGTGAAACAGAGATGGGGAATCAGGGCAGGGAATCAGAGGCAGGGAATCAAACACGGGGAATCAGAGCTGGGGAATCAGATGCGGCGAATCAGAGTTGGGAATCAGAGGTGGGGAATCCGAGCTTGGGAATCAGAAGCAGGGAATCAGAGGCAGGGAATCAGAGGCGGGGAATCAGAGGAAGGGAATCAGATTTGCGGAATCGGAGATGGGGAATCAGAGGCAGGGAATCAGAGGCGGGGAATCAGAGGCGGGGAATCAGAGGCCGGGAATCAGGTATGGGGAAACAGAGGCGGGGAATCCGAGGCGGGGAAACAGAGGCGGGGAATCAGATATGGGGAATCAGAGGTGGGGAATCAGAGGTTGGGAATCAGAGGCAGGGAATCAGAGGCTTGGAATCAGATGCAGGGAATCAGATGCGGGGAATCAGAGGCGGGGAATCAGAGCTGGGGAATCAGAGGTGGGGAATCAGATTTGGGGAATCAGAGGCGGGGACTTAGATATTGGGAAACAGAGGCGTGGAATCAGAGTCGGGGAAACCCAGGCGGGGAATCAGATATGGGGAATCAGAGGTGGGGAATCAGAGGCAAGGAATCAGATGTGCGGAATCAGAGATGGGGAATCAGAGGCAGGGAATCAGAATCAGAAGCAGGGAATCAGAGGCCGGGAATCAGAGGCCGGAATCAGATGCTGGGAATCAGAGGCCTGGAATCAGAGGCGGGGAATCAGAGGCAGGGAATCAGATGCGGGGAATCAGAGGCGGGGAATCAGAGCTGGGGAATCAGAGGTGGGGTATTAGAGTTGGGGAATCAGAGGCGGGGTATCAGATATGGGGAAACAGAGGTGGGGAATCAGAGGCGGGGAAACAGAGGCAGGGAATCAGATATGGGGAATCAGAGGTGGGGAATCAGAGATGGGGAATCAGAGGCGGTGAATCAGAGATGGGGAATCAGAGGCGGGGAATCAGAGGCAGGAAATCAGACACGGGGATTCAGAGGCTGGGAATCAGACGGGGGGAATCAAAGGCGGGGAATCAGAGCTGGGGAATCAGAGGCAGGGAATCAGAGGCGGGGAATCAGATATGGGGAATCAGAGGCTGGGATTCAGAGGTGGGGAATCAGAGGCAGGGAATCAGACACGGGGAATCAGAGGTGGGGAATCAGAGATGGGGAATCAGAGGCGGGGAATCAGAGGCAGGGAATCAGACGCGATGAATCTGAGGCGGGGAATCAGAACTGGGGAATCAGAGGTGGGGAATCAGAGTTGGGGAATCAGAGGCAGGGAATCGGATGTGCGGAATCAGAGATGGGGAATCAGATGTGGGGAATCAGAGGAATCAGAGATGGGGAATCAGAGGCGGGGAATCAGAGGCAGGAAATCAGACACGGGGATTCAGAGGCTGGGAATCAGACGGGGGGAATCAAAGGCGGGGAATCAGAGCTGGGGAATCAGAGGCAGGGAATCAGAGTTGGGGATTCAGAGACGGGGAATCAGATATGGGGAAACAGAGGCGGGGAATCAGAGGCGGGCAAACAGAGGCGGGGTATCAGAGGCGGGGAAACAGAGGCAGGGAATCAGATGCGGGGAATCAGAGGCGGGGAATCAGAGCTGGCGAATCAGAGGCGGGGAATCAGAGGTGGGCAATCAGAGGCGGGGAATCAGATATGGGGAATCAGAGGCGGGGAATCAGAGGCGGGGAAACAGAGGCGGTGAATCAAATATAGGGAATCAGAGGTGGGGAATCAGAGATTGTGAATCAGAGATGGGGAATCAAGGCGGGGAATCAGAGGCAGGGAATCAGACACGGGGAATCAGAGGCGGGGATTCAGAGCTGGGGAATCAGAGGCGGGGAATCAGAGTTGGGGAATCAGAGGCAGGGAATCAGATATGGGGAATCAGAGGCGGGGAATCAGAGGCGGGGAAACTGAGGCGGGGAATCAGATATGGGGAATCAGAGGTGGGGAATCAGGGGCAGGGAATCAGTGGCAGGGAATCAGAGGCGGGGAATCAGAGGTGGGGAATCAGAGGCAGGGAATCAGACACGGGGAATCAGAGGCGGGGAATCAGAGATGGGGAATCAGAGGCGGGGAATCAGAGGCAGGGAATCGGACGCCGGGAATCAGAGTCGGGGAATCAGAGCTGGGGAATCAGAGGCGGGGAATCAGAGTTGGGGAATCAGAGGCGGGGATTCAGATATGGGGAAATAGAGGCGGGGAATCAGATATGGGGAATAAGAGGTGTGGAATCAGAGGTTGGGAATCAGAGGAAGGGAATCAGAGTCGGGGAAACAGAGGCGGGGAATCAGATATGTGGAATCAGAGGTGGCGAATCAAAGGCGGTGAAACAGAGATGGGGAATCAGGGCAGGGAATCAGAGGCAGGGAATCAAACACGGGGAATCAGAGCTGGGGAATCAGAGGCGGGGAATCAGAGTTGGGAATCAGAGGCGGGGAATCAGAGGCGGGGAAACAGAGGCAGGGAATCAGATATGGGGAATCAGAGGTGGGGAATCAGAGGTTGGGAATCAGAGGCAGGGAATCAGAGGCGGGGAATCAGAGGCGGGGAATCAGAGGAAGGGAATCAGATGTGCGGAATCGGAGATGGGGAATCAGAGGCAGGGAATCAGAGGCGGGGAATCAGAGGCGGGGAATCAGAGGCCGGGAATTAGATATGGGGAAACTGAGGCGGGGAATCCGAGGCGGGGAAACAGAGGCGGGGAATCAGATATGGGGAATCAGAGGTGGGGAATCAGAGGTTGGGAATCAGAGGCAGGGAATCAGAGGCTTGGAATCAGATGCAGGGAATCAGATGCGGGGCATCAGAGGCGGGGAATCAGAGCTGGGGAATCAGAGGTGGGGAATCAGATTTGGGGAATCAGAGGTGGGGACTTAGATATTGGGAAACAGAGGCGGGGAATCAGAGGCGGGGAAACAAAGGCGGGGAATCAGATATGGGGAATCAGAGGTGGGGAATCAGAGGCAGGGAATCAGATGTGCGGAATCAGAGATGGGGAATCAGAGGCAGGGAATCAGAATCAGAAGCAGGGAATCAGAGGCCGGGAATCAGAGGCCGGAATCAGATGATGGGAATCAGAGGCCTGGAATCAGAGGCGGGGAATCAGAGGCAGGGAATCAGATGCGGGGAATCAGAGGCGGGGAATCAGAGCTGGGGTATCAGAGGCGGGATATTAGAGTTGGGGAATCAGAGGCGGGGAATCAGATATGGTGAAACAGAGGTAGGGAATCAGAGGCGGGGAAACAGAGGCAGGGAATCAGATATGGGGAATCAGAGGCGGGGAATCAGAGGTGGGGAAACATAGGCAGGGAATCGGATGTGCGGAATCAGAGATGGGGAATCAGAGGCCGGGAATCAGAGGTGGTGAATCAGAGATGGGGAATCAGAGGCGGGGAATCAGAGGCGGGGAAACAGAGGCGGGGAATCAGATATGGGGAATCAGAATTGGGGAATCAGGGGCAGGGAATCAGTGGCAGGGAATCAGAGGCGGGGAATCAGAGGCGGGGAATCAGAGGCAGGGAATCAGACACGGGGAATCGGAGGCGGGGAATCAGAGATGGGGAATCAGAGGCGGGGAATCAGAGGCAGGGAATCGGACTCCGGGAATCAGAGTCGGGGAATCAGAGCTGGGGAATCAGAGGCAGGGAATCAGAGTTGGGGAATCAGAGGCGGGGAATCAGATATGGGGAAATAGAGGCGGGGAATCAGATATGGGGAATCAGAGGTGTGGAATCAGAGGTTGGGAATCAGAGGCAGGGAATCAGAGTCGGGGAAACAGAGGCGGGGAATCAGATATGGGGAATCAGAGGTGGCGAATCAAAGGCGGTGAAACAGAGATGGGGAATCAGGGCAGGGAATCAGAGGCAGGGAATCAAACACGGGGAATCAGAGCTGGGGAATCAGAGGCGGCGAATCAGAGTTGGGATCAGAGGTGGGGAATCCGAGGTTGGGAATCAGAGGCAGGGAATCAGAGGCAGGGAATCAGAGGCGGGGAATCAGAGGAAGGGAATCAGATGTGCGGAATCGGAGATGGGGAATCAGAGGCAGGGAATCAGAGGCGGGGAATCAGAGGCGGGGAATCAGAGGCCGGGAATCAGGTATGGGGAAACAGAGGCGGGGAATCCGAGGCGGGGAAACAGAGGCGGGGAATCAGATATGGGGAATCAGAGGTGGGGAATCAGAGGTTGGGAATCAGAGGCAGGGAATCAGAGGCTTGGAATCAGATGCAGGGAATCAGATGCGGGGAATCAGAGGCGGGGAATCAGAGCTGGGGAATCAGAGGTGGGGAATCAGATTTGGGGAATCAGAGGCGGGGACTTAGATATTGGGAAACAGAGGCGGGGAATCAGAGTCGGGGAAACCCAGGCGGGGAATCAGATATGGGGAATCAGAGGTGGGGAATCAGAGGCAAGGAATCAGATGTGCGGAATCAGAGATGGGGAATCAGAGGCAGGGAATCAGAATCAGAAGCAGGGAATCAGAGGCCGGGAATCAGAGGCCGGAATCAGATGCTGGGAATCAGAGGCCTGGAATCAGAGGCGGGGAATCAGAGGCAGGGAATCAGATGCGGGGAATCAGAGGCGGGGAATCAGAGCTGGGGAATCAGAGGTGGGGTATTAGAGTTGGGGAATCAGAGGCGGGGTATCAGATATGGGGAAACAGAGGTGGGGAATCAGAGGCGGGGAAACAGAGGCAGGGAATCAGATATGGGGAATCAGAGGTGGGGAATCAGAGATGGGGAATCAGAGGCGGTGAATCAGAGATGGGGAATCAGAGGCGGGGAATCAGAGGCAGGAAATCAGACACGGGGATTCAGAGGCTGGGAATCAGACGGGGGGAATCAAAGGCGGGGAATCTGAGCTGGGGAATCAGAGGCAGGGAATCAGAGGCGGGGAATCAGATATGGGGAATCAGAGGCTGGGATTCAGAGGCGGGGAATCAGAGGCAGGGAATCAGACACGGGGAATCAGAGGTGGGGAATCAGAGATGGGGAATCAGAGGCGGGGAATCAGAGGCAGGGAATCAGACGCGATGAATCTGAGGCGGGGAATCAGAACTGGGGAATCAGAGGTGGGGAATCAGAGTTGGGGAATCAGAGGCAGGGAATCGGATGTGCGGAATCAGAGATGGGGAATCAGATGTGGGGAATCAGAGGAATCAGAGATGGGGAATCAGAGGCGGGGAATCAGAGGCAGGAAATCAGACACGGGGATTCAGAGGCTGGGAATCAGACGGGGGGAATCAAAGGCGGGGAATCAGAGCTGGGGAATCAGAGGCAGGGAATCAGAGTTGGGGATTCAGAGACGGGGAATCAGATATGGGGAAACAGAGGCGGGGAATCAGAGGCGGGCAAACAGAGGCGGGGAATTAGATATGGGGAATCAGAGGTGGGGAATCAGAGGTGGTGAATCAGTGATGGGGAATCACAGGCGAGGAATCAGAGGCAGGGAATAGAACGCAGGGAATCAGACGCAGGGAATCAGAGCTGGGGAATCAGAGGCGGGGAATCATAGTTGGGAATCAGAGGCGGGGAATCAGATATGGGGAAACAGAGGCGGGGAATCAGAGGCGGGGAAACAGAGGCGGGGAATCAGATATGGGGAATCGGATGCGGGGAATCAGAGGCGGGGAATCAGAGCTGGGGAATCAGAGGCGGGGAATCAGAGTTGGGGCATCAGAGGTGGGGAATTAGATATAGGGAAACAGAGGCGGGGAATCAGAGGCGGGGAAACAGAGGCGGGGAATCAGATATGGGGAATCAGAGGTGGGGAATCAGAGGCAGGGAATCAGATGTGCGGAATCAGAGATGGGGAATCAGAGGCAGGGAATCAGAATCAGAAGCGGGGAATCAGAGGCAGGGAATCAGAGGCCGGGAATCAGATGCTGGGAATAAGAGGCCGGGAATCAGAGGTGGGGAATCAGAGTCTGGGAATCAGAGATGGGGATTCAGAGGCGGTGAATGAGATATGGAGAATCAGAGGCGGGGAATCAGAGGCCGGGAAACAGAGGTGGGGAATCAGATATGTGGAATCAGAGGTGGCGAATCAAAGGCGGTGAATCAGAGATGGGGAATCAGAGGCGGGGAATCAGAGGCAGGGAATCAGATGCGGGGAATCAGAGGCGGGGAATCAGAGCTGGCGAATCAGAGGCGGGGAATCAGAGGTGGGCAATCAGAGGCGGGGAATCAGATATGGGGAATCAGAGGCGGGGAATCAGAGGCGGGGAAACAGAGGCGGTGAATCAAATATGGGGAAACAGAGGTGGGGAATCAGAGGCAGGGAATCAGATGTGCGGAATCAGAGATGGGGAATCAGAGGCAGGGAATCAGAATCAGAAGCGGGGAATCAGAGGCCGGGAATCAGAGGCCGGGAATCAGATGCTGGGAATAAGAGGCCAGGAATCAGAGGAGGGGAATCAGAGTCCGGGAATCAGAGATGGGGATTCAGAGGCGGGGAATCAGATATGGAGAATCAGAGATGGGGAATCAGAGGCGGGGAATCAGAGGCAGGGAATCGGACGCCGGGAATCAGAGGCGGGGAATCAGAGCTGGGGAATCAGAGGCGGGGAATCAGAGTTGGGGAATCAGAGGCAGGGAATCAGATATGGGGAAATAGAGGCGGGGAATCTGATATGGGGTATCAGAGGTGTGGAATCAGAGGTTGGGAATCAGATGCAGGGAATCAGAGGCGGGGAAACAGAGGCGGGGAATCAGATATGGGGAATCAGAGGTGGCGAATCAAAGGCGGTGAAACAGAGATGGGGAATCAGGGCAGGGAATCAGAGGCAGGGAATCAGAGCTGGGGAAACAGAGGCGGGGAATCAGATATGGGAAATCAGAGGTGGGGAATCAGGGGCGGGGAATCAGTGGCAGGGAATCAGAACTGGGGAATCAGAGGTGGGGAATCAGAGCTGGGGAAACAGAGGCGGGGAATCAGATATGGGGAATCAGAGGTGGGGAATCAGGGGCGGGGAATCAGTGGCAGGGAATCAGAGGCCGGGAATAAAAGGCGGGGAATCAGAGCTGGGGAATCAGAGGCGGGGAATCAGAGCTGGGGAATCAGAGGCGGGGAATCAGATATGGGGAAACAGAGACGGGGAATCAGATATGGGGAAACAGAGGCGGGGAATCAGAGGCGGGCAAACAGAGGCGGGGAATTAGATATGGGGAATCAGAGGTGGGGAATCAGAGGTGGTGAATCAGTGATGGGGAATCACAGGCGAGGAATCAGAGGCAGGGAATAGAACGCAGGGAATCAGACGCAGGGAATCAGAGCTGGGGAATCAGAGGCGGGGAATCATAGTTGGGAATCAGAGGCGGGGAATCAGATATGGGGAAACAGAGGCGGGGAATCAGAGGCGGGGAAACAGAGGCGGGGAATCAGATATGGGGAATCGGATGCGGGGAATCAGAGGCGGGGAATCAGAGCTGGGGAATCAGAGGCGGGGAATCAGAGTTGGGGCATCAGAGGTGGGGAATTAGATATAGGGAAACAGAGGCGGGGAATCAGAGGCGGGGAAACAGAGGCGGGGAATCAGATATGGGGAATCAGAGGTGGGGAATCAGAGGCAGGGAATCAGATGTGCGGAATCAGAGATGGGGAATCAGAGGCAGGGAATCAGAATCAGAAGCGGGGAATCAGAGGCAGGGAATCAGAGGCCGGGAATCAGATGCTGGGAATAAGAGGCCGGGAATCAGAGGTGGGGAATCAGAGTCTGGGAATCAGAGATGGGGATTCAGAGGCGGTGAATGAGATATGGAGAATCAGAGGCGGGGAATCAGAGGCCGGGAAACAGAGGTGGGGAATCAGATATGTGGAATCAGAGGTGGCGAATCAAAGGCGGTGAATCAGAGATGGGGAATCAGAGGCGGGGAATCAGAGGCAGGGAATCAGATGCGGGGAATCAGAGGCGGGGAATCAGAGCTGGCGAATCAGAGGCGGGGAATCAGAGGTGGGCAATCAGAGGCGGGGAATCAGATATGGGGAATCAGAGGCGGGGAATCAGAGGCGGGGAAACAGAGGCGGTGAATCAAATATGGGGAAACAGAGGTGGGGAATCAGAGGCAGGGAATCAGATGTGCGGAATCAGAGATGGGGAATCAGAGGCAGGGAATCAGAATCAGAAGCGGGGAATCAGAGGCCGGGAATCAGAGGCCGGGAATCAGATGCTGGGAATAAGAGGCCAGGAATCAGAGGAGGGGAATCAGAGTCCGGGAATCAGAGATGGGGATTCAGAGGCGGGGAATCAGATATGGAGAATCAGAGATGGGGAATCAGAGGCGGGGAATCAGAGGCAGGGAATCGGACGCCGGGAATCAGAGGCGGGGAATCAGAGCTGGGAAATCAGAGGCGGGGAATCAGAGTTGGGGAATCAGAGGCAGGGAATCAGATATGGGGAAATAGAGGCGGGGAATCTGATATGGGGTATCAGAGGTGTGGAATCAGAGGTTGGGAATCAGATGCAGGGAATCAGAGGCGGGGAAACAGAGGCGGGGAATCAGATATGGGGAATCAGAGGTGGCGAATCAAAGGCGGTGAAACAGAGATGGGGAATCAGGGCAGGGAATCAGAGGCAGGGAATCAGAGCTGGGGAAACAGAGGCGGGGAATCAGATATGGGAAATCAGAGGTGGGGAATCAGGGGCGGGGAATCAGTGGCAGGGAATCAGAACTGGGGAATCAGAGGTGGGGAATCAGAGCTGGGGAAACAGAGGCGGGGAATCAGATATGGGGAATCAGAGGTGGGGAATCAGGGGCGGGGAATCAGTGGCAGGGAATCAGAGGCCGGGAATAAAAGGCGGGGAATCAGAGCTGGGGAATCAGAGGCGGGGAATCAGAGTTGGGGAATCAGAGGAGGGGAATCAGATATGGGGAAACAGAGGCCGGGAATCAGAGGCAGGGTAACAGAGGCGGGGAATCAGATATGGGGAATCAGAGGTGGGGAATTAGAGGTTGCGAATCAGAGGCGGGGAAACAGAGGCGGGGAATCAAATATAGGGAATCAGAGGTGGGGAATCAGAGGTTGTGAATCAGAGATGGGGAATCAAGGCGGGGAATCAGAGGCAGGGAATCAGACGCGGGGAATCAGAGGCGGGGATTCAGAGCTGGGGAATCAGAGGCGGTGAATCAGAGTTGGGGAATCAGAGGCAGGGAATCAGATATGGGGAATCAGAGGCGGGGAATCAGAGGCGGGGAAACAGAGGCGGGGAATCAGATATGGGGAATCAGAATTGGGGAATCAGGGGCAGGGAATCAGAATCAGAAGCGGGGAATCAGAGGCCGGGAATCAGAGGCCGGGAATCAGATGCTCGGAATAAGAGGCCAGGAATCAGAGGAGGGGAATCAGAGTCCGGGAATCAGAGATGGGGATTCAGAGGCGGGGAATCAGATATGGAGAATCAGAGATGGGGAATCAGAGGCGGGGAATCAGAGGCAGGGTATCAGACGCGGGGAATCAGAGGTGGGCAATCAGAGGCGGGGAATCAGATATGGGGAATCAGAGGCGGGGAATCAGATGCGGGGAAACAGAGGCGGGGAATCAGATATGGGGAATCAGAGGTGGGGCATCAGAGGTTGTGAATCACAGATGGGGAATCAGAGGCGGGGAATCAGAGGCAGGGAATCAGATGCGGGGAATCAGAGGCGGGGATTCAGAGCTGTGGAATTAGAAGCGGGGAATCAGAGTTGGGGAATCAGAGGCGGGGAATCAGATATGGGGAATCAGAGGCAGGGAATCAGAGGCGGGGAATCTGAGGCGGGGAATCAGAGCTGGGGAATCAGAGGTGGGGAATCAGAGTTGGGGAATCAGAGGCAGGGAATTGGATGTGCGGAATCAGAGATGGGGAATCAGAGGTGGGGAATCAGAGGCGGTGAATCAGAGATGGGGAATCAGAGGCGGGGAATCAGAGGCAGGAAATCAGACACGGGGATTCAGAGGCTGGGAATCAGACGGGGGGAATCAAAGGCGGGGAATCAGAGCTGGGTAATCTGAGGCAGGGAATCAGAGTTGGGGATTCAGTGGCGGGGAATCAGATATGGGGAAACAGAGGCGGGGAATCAGAGGCGGGCAAACAGAGGCGGGGAATTAGATATGGGGAATCAGAGGTAGGGAATCAGAGGTGGTGAATCAGTGATGGGGAATCACAGGCGGGGAATCAGAGGCAGGGAATAGAACGCGGGGAATCAGAGACAGGGAATCAGAGCTGGGGAATCAGAGGCGGGGAATCATAGTTGGGAATCAAAGGCGGGAATCAGATATGGGGAAACAGAGGCGGGGAATCAGAGGCGGGGAAACAGAGGCGGGGAATCAGATATGGGGAATCGGATGCAGGGAATCAGAGGCGGGGAATCAGAGCTGGGGAATCAGAGGCGGGGAATCAGAGTTGGGGCATCAGAGGTGGGGAATTAGATATAGGGAAACAGAGGCGGGGAATCAGAGGCGGGGAAACAGAGGCGGGGAATCAGATATGGGGAAACAGAGGTGGGGAATCAGAGGCAGGGAATCAGAATCAGAAGCGGGGAATCAGAGGCCGGGAATCAGAGGCCGGGAATCAGATGCTGGGAATAAGAGGCCAGGAATCAGAGGAGGGGAATCAGAGTCCGGGAATCAGAGATGGGGATTCAGAGGCGGGGAATCAGATATGGAGAATCAGAGATGGGGAATCAGAGGCGGGGAATCAGAGGCAGGGAATCGGACGCCGGGAATCAGAGGCGGGGAATCAGAGCTGGGGAATCAGAGGCGGGGAATCAGAGTTGGGGAATCAGAGGCGGGGAATCAGATATGGGGAAATAGAGGCGGGGAATCAGATATGGGGAATCAGAGGTGTGGAATCAGAGGTTGGGAATCAGAGGCAGGGAATCAGAGGCGGGGAAACAGAGGCGGGGAATCAGATATGGGGAATCAGAGGTGGCGAATCAAAGGCGGTGAAACAGAGATGGGGAATCAGGGCAGGGAATCAGAGGCAGGGAATCAGAGCTGAGGAAACAGAGGCGGGGAATCAGATATGGGAAATCAGAGGTGGGGAATCAGGGGCGGGGAATCAGTGGCAGGGAATCAGAGCTGGGGAATCAGAGGTGGGGAATCAGAGCTGGGGAAACAGAGGCGGGGAATCAGATATGGGGAATCAGAGGTGGGGAATCAGGGGCGGGGAATCAGTGGCAGGGAATCAGAGGCCGGGAATAAAAGGCGGGGAATCAGAGCTGGGGAATCAGAGGCGGGGAATCAGAGTTGGGGAATCAGAGGAGGGGAATCAGATATGGGGAAACAGAGGCCGGGAATCAGAGGCAGGGTAACAGAGGCGGGGAATCAGATATGGGGAATCAGAGGTGGGGAATTAGAGGTTGCGAATCAGAGGCGGGGAAACAGAGGCGGGGAATCAAATATAGGGAATCAGAGGTGGGGAATCAGAGGTTGTGAATCAGAGATGGGGAATCAAGGCGGGGAATCAGAGGCAGGGAATCAGACGCCGGGAATCAGAGGCGGGGATTCAGAGCTGGGGAATCAGAGGCGGTGAATCAGAGTTGGGGAATCAGAGGCAGGGAATCAGATATGGGGAATCAGAGGCGGGGAATCAGAGGCGGGGAAACAGAGGCGGGGAATCAGATATGGGGAATCAGAATTGGGGAATCAGGGGCAGGGAATCAGTGGCAGGGAATCAGAGGCGGGGAATCAGAGGCGGGGAATCAGAGGCAGGGAATCAGACACGGGGAATCGGAGGCGGGGAATCAGAGATGGGGAATCAGAGGCGGGGAATCAGAGGCAGGGAATCCGACTCCGGGAATCAGAGTCGGGGAATCAGAGCTGGGGAATCAGAGGCAGGGAATCAGAGTTGGGGAATCAGAGGCGGGGAATCAGATATGGGGAAATAGAGGCGGGGAATCAGATATGGGGAATCAGAGGTGTGGAATCAGAGGTTGGGAATCAGAGGCAGGGAATCAGAGTCGGGGAAACAGAGGCGGGGAATCAGATATGGGGAATCAGAGGTGGCGAATCAAAGGCGGTGAAACAGAGATGGGGAATCAGGGCAGGGAATCAGAGGCAGGGAATCAAACACGGGGAATCAGAGCTGGGGAATCAGATGCGGCGAATCAGAGTTGGGAATCAGAGGTGGGGAATCCGAGGTTGGGAATCAGAGGCAGGGAATCAGAGGCAGGGAATCAGAGGCGGGGAATCAGAGGAAGGGAATCAGATTTGCGGAATCGGAGATGGGGAATCAGAGGCAGGGAATCAGGTATGGGGAAACAGAGGCGGGGAATCCGAGGCGGGGAAACAGAGGCGGGGAATCAGATATGGGGAATCAGAGGTGGGGAATCAGAGGTTGGGAATCAGAGGCAGGGAATCAGAGGCTTGGAATCAGATGCAGGGAGTCAGATGCGGGGAATCAGAGGCGGGGAATCAGAGCTGGGGAATCAGAGGTGGGGAATCAGATTTGGGGAATCAGAGGCGGGGACTTAGATATTGGGAAACAGAGGCGTGGAATCAGAGTCGGGGAAACCCAGGCGGGGAATCAGATATGGGGAATCAGAGGTGGGGAATCAGAGGCAAGGAATCAGATGTGCGGAATCAGAGATGGGGAATCAGAGGCAGGGAATCAGAATCAGAAGCAGGGAATCAGAGGCCGGGAATCAGAGGCCGGAATCAGATGCTGGGAATCAGAGGCCTGGAATCAGAGGCGGGGAATCAGAGGCAGGGAATCAGATGCGGGGAATCAGAGGCGGGGAATCAGAGCTGGGGAATCAGAGGTGGGGTATTAGAGTTGGGGAATCAGAGGCGGGGTATCAGATATGGGGAAACAGAGGTGGGGAATCAGAGGCGGGGAAACAGAGGCAGGGAATCAGATATGGGGAATCAGAGGTGGGGAATCAGAGATGGGGAATCAGAGGCGGTGAATCAGAGATGGGGAATCAGAGGCGGGGAATCAGAGGCAGGAAATCAGACACGGGGATTCAGAGGCTGGGAATCAGACGGGGGGAATCAAAGGCGGGGAATCAGAGCTGGGGAATCAGAGGCAGGGAATCAGAGGCGGGGAATCAGATATGGGGAATCAGAGGCTGGGATTCAGAGGTGGGGAATCAGAGGCAGGGAATCAGACACGGGGAATCAGAGGTGGGGAATCAGAGATGGGGAATCAGAGGCGGGGAATCAGAGGCAGGGAATCAGACGCGATGAATCTGAGGCGGGGAATCAGAACTGGGGAATCAGAGGTGGGGAATCAGAGTTGGGGAATCAGAGGCAGGGAATCGGATGTGCGGAATCAGAGATGGGGAATCAGATGTGGGGAATCAGAGGAATCAGAGATGGGGAATCAGAGGCGGGGAATCAGAGGCAGGAAATCAGACACGGGGATTCAGAGGCTGGGAATCAGACGGGGGGAATCAAAGGCGGGGAATCAGAGCTGGGGAATCAGAGGCAGGGAATCAGAGTTGGGGATTCAGAGACGGGGAATCAGATATGGGGAAACAGAGGCGGGGAATCAGAGGCGGGCAAACAGAGGCGGGGAATCAGAGGCGGGGAAACAGAGGCAGGGAATCAGATGCGGGGAATCAGAGGCGGGGAATCAGAGCTGGCGAATCAGAGGCGGGGAATCAGAGGTGGGCAATCAGAGGCGGGGAATCAGATATGGGGAATCAGAGGCGGGGAATCAGAGGCGGGGAAACAGAGGCGGTGAATCAAATATAGGGAATCAGAGGTGGGGAATCAGAGATTGTGAATCAGAGATGGGGAATCAAGGCGGGGAATCAGAGGCAGGGAATCAGACACGGGGAATCAGAGGCGGGGATTCAGAGCTGGGGAATCAGAGGCGGGGAATCAGAGTTGGGGAATCAGAGGCAGGGAATCAGATATGGGGAATCAGAGGCGGGGAATCAGAGGCGGGGAAACTGAGGCGGGGAATCAGATATGGGGAATCAGAGGTGGGGAATCAGGGGCAGGGAATCAGTGGCAGGGAATCAGAGGCGGGGAATCAGAGGTGGGGAATCAGAGGCAGGGAATCAGACACGGGGAATCAGAGGCGGGGAATCAGAGATGGGGAATCAGAGGCGGGGAATCAGAGGCAGGGAATCGGACGCCGGGAATCAGAGTCGGGGAATCAGAGCTGGGGAATCAGAGGCGGGGAATCAGAGTTGGGGAATCAGAGGCGGGGATTCAGATATGGGGAAATAGAGGCGGGGAATCAGATATGGGGAATAAGAGGTGTGGAATCAGAGGTTGGGAATCAGAGGAAGGGAATCAGAGTCGGGGAAACAGAGGCGGGGAATCAGATATGTGGAATCAGAGGTGGCGAATCAAAGGCGGTGAAACAGAGATGGGGAATCAGGGCAGGGAATCAGAGGCAGGGAATCAAACACGGGGAATCAGAGCTGGGGAATCAGAGGCGGGGAATCAGAGTTGGGAATCAGAGGCGGGGAATCAGAGGCGGGGAAACAGAGGCGGGGAATCAGATATGGGGAATCAGAGGTGGGGAATCAGAGGTTGGGAATCAGAGGCAGGGAATCAGAGGCGGGGAATCAGAGGCGGGGAATCAGAGGAAGGGAATCAGATGTGCGGAATCGGAGATGGGGAATCAGAGGCAGGGAATCAGAGGCGGGGAATCAGAGGCGGGGAATCAGAGGCCGGGAATTAGATATGGGGAAACTGAGGCGGGGAATCCGAGGCGGGGAAACAGAGGCGGGGAATCAGATATGGGGAATCAGAGGTGGGGAATCAGAGGTTGGGAATCAGAGGCAGGGAATCAGAGGCTTGGAATCAGATGCAGGGAATCAGATGCGGGGCATCAGAGGCGGGGAATCAGAGCTGGGGAATCAGAGGTGGGGAATCAGATTTGGGGAATCAGAGGTGGGGACTTAGATATTGGGAAACAGAGGCGGGGAATCAGAGGCGGGGAAACAAAGGCGGGGAATCAGATATGGGGAATCAGAGGTGGGGAATCAGAGGCAGGGAATCAGATGTGCGGAATCAGAGATGGGGAATCAGAGGCAGGGAATCAGAATCAGAAGCAGGGAATCAGAGGCCGGGAATCAGAGGCCGGAATCAGATGATGGGAATCAGAGGCCTGGAATCAGAGGCGGGGAATCAGAGGCAGGGAATCAGATGCGGGGAATCAGAGGCGGGGAATCAGAGCTGGGGTATCAGAGGCGGGGTATTAGAGTTGGGGAATCTGAGGCGGGGAATCAGATATGGGGAAACAGAGGTAGGGAATCAGAGGCGGGGAAACAGAGGCAGGGAATCAGATATGGGGAATCAGAGGCGGGGAATCAGAGGTGGGGAAACATAGGCAGGGAATCGGATGTGCGGAATCAGAGATGGGGAATCAGAGGCCGGGAATCAGAGGTGGTGAATCAGAGATGGGGAATCAGAGGCGGGGAATCAGAGGCAGGGTATCAGACGCGGGGAATATGAGGTAGGCAATCAGAGGCGGGGAATCAGATATGGGGAATCAGAGGCGGGGAATCAGAGGCGGGGAAACAGAGGCGGGGAATCAGATATGGGGAATCAGAGGTGGGGCATCAGAGGTTGTGAATCACAGATGGGGAATCAGAGGCGGGGAATCAGAGGCAGGGAATCAGACGCGGGGAATCAGAGGCGGGGATTCAGGGCTGGGGAATCAGAAGCGGGGAATCAGAGTTGGGGAATCAGAGGCGGGGAATCAGATATGGGGAATCAGAGGCAGGGAATCAGAGGCGGGGAATCAGAGGCAGGGAATTGGATGTGCGGAATCAGAGATGGGGAATCAGAGGTGGGGAATCAGAGGTGGTGAATCAGAGATGGGGAATCAGAGGCGGGGAATCAGAGGCAGGAAATCAGACACGGGGATGTGAGGCGGGGAATCAGAGCTGGGGAATCAGAGGTGGGGAATCAGAGTTGGGGAATCAGAGGCAGGGAATTGGATGTGTGGAATCAGAGATGTGGAATCAGAGGTGGGGAATCAGATGCGGTGAATCAGAGATGGGGATTCAGAGGCGGGGAATCAGATATGGGGAAACAGAGGCGGGGAATCAGAGGCGGGCAAACAGAGGCGGGGAATTAGATATGGGGAATCAGAGGTAGGGAATCAGAGGTGGTGAATCAGTGATGGGGAATCACAGGCGGGGAATCAGAGGCAGGGAATAGAACGCGGGGAATCAGAGGCAGGGAATCAGAGCTGGGGAATCAGAGGCGGGGAATCATAGTTGGGAATCAGAGGCGGGAATCAGATATGGGGAAACAGAGGCTGGGAATCAGAGGCGGGGAAACAGAGGCGGGGAATCAGATATGGGGAATTGGATGCAGGGAATCAGAGGCGGGGAATCAGAGCTGGGGAATCAGAGGCGGGGAATCAGAGTTGGGGCATCAGAGGTGGGGAATTAGATATAGGGAAACAGAGGCGGGGAATCAGAGGCGGGGAAACAGAGGCGGGGAATCAGATATGGGGAATCAGAGGTGGGGAATCAGAGGCAGGGAATCAGATGTGCGGAATCAGAGATGGGGAATCAGAGGCAGGGAATCAGAAGCGGGGAATCAGAGGCCGGGAATCAGAGGCTGGGAATCAGATGCTGGGAATAAGAGGCGGGGAATCAGATATGGGGAATCAGAGGCAGGGAATCAGAGGCGGGAAAACAGAGGCGGGGAATCAGATATGGGGAATCAGAGGCGGGGAATCAAAGGCGGTGAATCAGAGATGGGGAATCAGAGGCGGGGAATCAGAGGCAGGGAATCAGATGCGGGGAATCAGAGGCGGGGAATCAGAGCTGGCGAATCAGAGGCTGGGAATCAGAGGTGGGCAATCAGAGGCGGGGAATCAGATATGGGGAATCAGAGGCGGGGAATCAGAGGCGGGGAAACAGAGGCGGGGAATCAAATATAGGGAATCAGAGGTGGGGAATCAGAGGTTGTGAATCAGAGATGGGGAATCAAGGCGGGGAATCAGAGGCAGGGAATCAGATATGGGGAATCAGAGGCGGGGAATCAGAGGCGGGGAAACAGAGGCGGGGAATCAGATATGGGGAATGAGAGGTGGGGCATCAGAGGTTGTGAATCACAGATGGGGAATCAGAGGCGGGGAATCAGAGGCAGGGAATCAGACGCGGGGAATCAGAGGCGGGGATTCAGAGCTGGGGAATCAGAGGCTGGGAATCAGAGTTGGGGAATCAGAGGCGGGGAATCAGATATGGGGAATCAGAGGCAGGGAATCAGAGGCGGGAAAACAGAGGCGGGGAATCACATATGGGGAATCAGAGGCGGGGAATCAGAGGCAGGGAATCAGACACGGGGAATCAGAGGCGGGGAATCAGAGATGGGGAATCAGAGGCGGGGAATCAGAGGCAGGGAATCGGATGCCGGGAATCAGAGGCGGGAAATCAGAGCTGGGGAATCAGAGGCGGGGAATCAGAGTTGGGGAATCAGAGGCGGCGAAGCAGATATGGGGAAATAGAGGCGGGGAATCAGATATGTGGAATCAGAGGTGGGGAATCAGATATGGGGAATCAGAGGCTGGGAATCAGAGGGGGGGAAACAGAGGCGGGGAATAAGATATGGGGAATCAGAGGTGGGGAATCAGGGGCGGGGAATCAGTGGCAGGGAATCAGAGGCGGGGAATCAGAGGCGGGGAATCAAAGGAAGGGAATCAGACACGGGGAATCAGAGGTGGGGAATCAGAGGTTGGGAATCAGAGGCAGGGAATCAGAGTCGGGGAAACAGAGGCGGGGAATCAGATATGGGGAATCAGAGGTGGCGAATCAAAGGCGGTGAAACAGAGATGGGGAATCAGGGCAGGGAATCAGAGGCAGGGAATCAAACACGGGGAATCAGAGCTGGGGAATCAGAGGCGGCGAATCAGAGTTGGGATCAGAGGTGGGGAATCCGAGGTTGGGAATCAGAGGCAGGGAATCAGAGGCAGGGAATCAGAGGCGGGGAATCAGAGGAAGGGAATCAGATGTGCGGAATCGGAGATGGGGAATCAGAGGCAGGGAATCAGAGGCGGGGAATCAGAGGCGGGGAATCAGAGGCCGGGAATCAGGTATGGGGAAACAGAGGCGGGGAATCCGAGGCGGGGAAACAGAGGCGGGGAATCAGATATGGGGAATCAGAGGTGGGGAATCAGAGGTTGGGAATCAGAGGCAGGGAATCAGAGGCTTGGAATCAGATGCAGGGAATCAGATGCGGGGAATCAGAGGCGGGGAATCAGAGCTGGGGAATCAGAGGTGGGGAATCAGATTTGGGGAATCAGAGGCGGGGACTTAGATATTGGGAAACAGAGGCGGGGAATCAGAGTCGGGGAAACCCAGGCGGGGAATCAGATATGGGGAATCAGAGGTGGGGAATCAGAGGCAAGGAATCAGATGTGCGGAATCAGAGATGGGGAATCAGAGGCAGGGAATCAGAATCAGAAGCAGGGAATCAGAGGCCGGGAATCAGAGGCCGGAATCAGATGCTGGGAATCAGAGGCCTGGAATCAGAGGCGGGGAATCAGAGGCAGGGAATCAGATGCGGGGAATCAGAGGCGGGGAATCAGAGCTGGGGAATCAGAGGTGGGGTATTAGAGTTGGGGAATCAGAGGCGGGGTATCAGATATGGGGAAACAGAGGTGGGGAATCAGAGGCGGGGAAACAGAGGCAGGGAATCAGATATGGGGAATCAGAGGTGGGGAATCAGAGATGGGGAATCAGAGGCGGTGAATCAGAGATGGGGAATCAGAGGCGGGGAATCAGAGGCAGGAAATCAGACACGGGGATTCAGAGGCTGGGAATCAGACGGGGGGAATCAAAGGCGGGGAATCAGAGCTGGGGAATCAGAGGCAGGGAATCAGAGGCGGGGAATCAGATATGGGGAATCAGAGGCTGGGATTCAGAGGCGGGGAATCAGAGGCAGGGAATCAGACACGGGGAATCAGAGGTGGGGAATCAGAGATGGGGAATCAGAGGCGGGGAATCAGAGGCAGGGAATCAGACACGATGAATCTGAGGCGGGGAATCAGAACTGGGGAATCAGAGGTGGGGAATCAGAGTTGGGGAATCAGAGGCAGGGAATCGGATGTGCGGAATCAGAGATGGGGAATCAGATGTGGGGAATCAGAGGAATCAGAGATGGGGAATCAGAGGCGGGGAATCAGAGGCAGGAAATCAGACACGGGGATTCAGAGGCTGGGAATCAGACGGGGGGAATCAAAGGCGGGGAATCAGAGCTGGGGAATCAGAGGCAGGGAATCAGAGTTGGGGATTCAGAGACGGGGAATCAGATATGGGGAAACAGAGGCGGGGAATCAGAGGCGGGCAAACAGAGGCGGGGAATTAGATATGGGGAATCAGAGGTGGGGAATCAGAGGTGGTGAATCAGTGATGGGGAATCACAGGCGAGGAATCAGAGGCAGGGAATAGAACGCAGGGAATCAGACGCAGGGAATCAGAGCTGGGGAATCAGAGGCGGGGAATCATAGTTGGGAATCAGAGGCGGGGAATCAGATATGGGGAAACAGAGGCGGGGAATCAGAGGCGGGGAAACAGAGGCGGGGAATCAGATATGGGGAATCGGATGCGGGGAATCAGAGGCGGGGAATCAGAGCTGGGGAATCAGAGGCGGGGAATCAGAGTTGGGGCATCAGAGGTGGGGAATTAGATATAGGGAAACAGAGGCGGGGAATCAGAGGCGGGGAAACAGAGGCGGGGAATCAGATATGGGGAATCAGAGGTGGGGAATCAGAGGCAGGGAATCAGATGTGCGGAATCAGAGATGGGGAATCAGAGGCAGGGAATCAGAATCAGAAGCGGGGAATCAGAGGCAGGGAATCAGAGGCCGGGAATCAGATGCTGGGAATAAGAGGCCGGGAATCAGAGGTGGGGAATCAGAGTCTGGGAATCAGAGATGGGGATTCATAGGCGGTGAATGAGATATGGAGAATCAGAGGCGGGGAATCAGAGGCCGGGAAACAGAGGTGGGGAATCAGATATGGGGAATCAGAGGTGGCGAATCAAAGGCGGTGAATCAGAGATGGGGAATCAGAGGCGGGGAATCAGAGGCAGGGAATCAGATGCGGGGAATCAGAGGCGGGGAATCAGAGCTGGCGAATCAGAGGCGGGGAATCAGAGGTGGGCAATCAGAGGCGGGGAATCAGATATGGGGAATCAGAGGCGGGGAATCAGAGGCGGGGAAACAGAGGCGGTGAATCAAATATGGGGAAACAGAGGTGGGGAATCAGAGGCAGGGAATCAGATGTGCGGAATCAGAGATGGGGAATCAGAGGCAGGGAATCAGAATCAGAAGCGGGGAATCAGAGGCCGGGAATCAGAGGCCGGGAATCAGATGCTGGGAATAAGAGGCCAGGAATCAGAGGAGGGGAATCAGAGTCCGGGAATCAGAGATGGGGATTCAGAGGCGGGGAATCAGATATGGAGAATCAGAGATGGGGAATCAGAGGCGGGGAATCAGAGGCAGGGAATCGAACGCCGGGAATCAGAGGCGGGGAATCAGAGCTGGGGAATCAGAGGCGGGGAATCAGAGTTGGGGAATCAGAGGCGGGGAATCAGATATGGGGAAATAGAGGCGGGGAATCAGATATGGGGTATCAGAGGTGTGGAATCAGAGGTTGGGAATCAGATGCAGGGAATCAGAGGCGGGGAAACAGAGGCGGGGAATCAGATATGGGGAATCAGAGGTGGCGAATCAAAGGCGGTGAAACAGAGATGGGGAATCAGGGCAGGGAATCAGAGGCAGGGAATCAGAGCTGGGGAAACAGAGGCGGGGAATCAGATATGGGAAATCAGAGGTGGGGAATCAGGGGCGGGGAATCAGTGGCAGGGAATCAGAGCTGGGGAATCAGAGGTGGGGAATCAGAGCTGGGGAAACAGAGGCGGGGAATCAGATATGGGGAATCAGAGGTGGGGAATCAGGGGCGGGGAATCAGTGGCAGGGAATCAGAGGCCGGGAATAAAAGGCGGGGAATCAGAGCTGGGGAATCAGAGGCGGGGAATCAGAGTTGGGGAATCAGAGGAGGGGAATCAGATATGGGGAAACAGAGGCCGGGAATCAGAGGCAGGGTAACAGAGGCGGGGAATCAGATATGGGGAATCAGAGGTGGGGAATTAGAGGTTGCGAATCAGAGGCGGGGAAACAGAGGCGGGGAATCAAATATAGGGAATCAGAGGTGGGGAATCAGAGGTTGTGAATCAGAGATGGGGAATCAAGGTGGGGAATCAGAGGCAGGGAATCAGACGCGGGGAATCAGAGGCGGGGATTCAGAGCTGGGGAATCAGAGGCGGTGAATCAGAGTTGGGGAATCAGAGGCAGGGAATCAGATATGGGGAATCAGAGGCGGGGAATCAGAGGCGGGGAAACAGAGGCGGGGAATCAGATATGGGGAATCAGAATTGGGGAATCAGGGGCAGGGAATCAGAATCAGAAGCGGGGAATCAGAGGCCGGGAATCAGAGGCCGGGAATCAGATGCTGGGAATAAGAGGCCAGGAATCAGAGGAGGGGAATCAGAGTCCGGGAATCAGAGATGGGGATTCAGAGGCGGGGAATCAGATATGGAGAATCAGAGATGGGGAATCAGAGGCGGGGAATCAGAGGCAGGGTATCAGACGCGGGGAATCAGAGGTGGGCAATCAGAGGCGGGGAATCAGATATGGGGAATCAGAGGCGGGGAATCAGATGCGGGGAAACAGAGGCGGGGAATCAGATATGGGGAATCAGAGGTGGGGCATCAGAGGTTGTGAATCACAGATGGGGAATCAGAGGCGGGGAATCAGAGGCAGGGAATCAGATGCGGGGAATCAGAGGCGGGGATTCAGAGCTGTGGAATTAGAAGCGGGGAATCAGAGTTGGGGAATCAGAGGCGGGGAATCAGATATGGGGAATCAGAGGCAGGGAATCAGAGGCGGGGAATCTGAGGCGGGGAATCAGAGCTGGGGAATCAGAGGTGGGGAATCAGAGTTGGGGAATCAGAGGCAGGGAATTGGATGTGCGGAATCAGAGATGGGGAATCAGAGGTGGGGAATCAGAGGCGGTGAATCAGAGATGGGGAATCAGAGGCGGGGAATCAGAGGCAGGAAATCAGACACGGGGATTCAGAGGCTGGGAATCAGACGGGGGGAATCAAAGGCGGGGAATCAGAGCTGGGTAATCTGAGGCAGGGAATCAGAGTTGGGGATTCAGAGGCGGGGAATCAGATATGGGGAAACAGAGGCGGGGAATCAGAGGCGGGCAAACAGAGGCGGGGAATTAGATATGGGGAATCAGAGGTAGGGAATCAGAGGTGGTGAATCAGTGATGGGGAATCACAGGCGGGGAATCAGAGGCAGGGAATAGAACGCGGGGAATCAGAGACAGGGAATCAGAGCTGGGGATTCAGAGGCGGGGAATCATAGTTGGGAATCAGAGGCGGGAATCAGATATGGGGAAACAGAGGCGGGGAATCAGAGGCGGGGAAACAGAGGCGGGGAATCAGATATGGGGAATCGGATGCAGGGAATCAGAGGCGGGGAATCAGAGCTGGGGAATCAGTGGCGGGGAATCAGAGTTGGGGCATCAGAGGTGGGGAATTAGATATAGGGAAACAGAGGCGGGGAATCAGAGGCGGGGAAACAGAGGCGGGGAATCAGATATGGGGAAACAGAGGTGGGGAATCAGAGGCAGGGAATCAGAATCAGAAGCGGGGAATCAGAGGCCGGGAATCAGAGGCCGGGAATCAGATGCTGGGAATAAGAGGCCAGGAATCAGAGGAGGCGAATCAGAGTCCGGGAATCAGAGATGGGGATTCAGAGGCGGGGAATCAGATATGGAGAATCAGAGATGGGGAATCAGAGGCGGGGAATCAGAGGCAGGGAATCGGACGCCGGGAATCAGAGGCGGGGAATCAGAGCTGGGGAATCAGAGGCGGGGAATCAGAGTTGGGGAATCAGAGGCGGGGAATCAGATATGGGGAAATAGAGGCGGGGAATCAGATATGGGGAATCAGAGGTGTGGAATCAGAGGTTGGGAATCAGAGGCAGGGAATCAGAGGCGGGGAAACAGAGGCGGGGAATCAGATATGGGGAATCAGAGGTGGCGAATCAAAGGCGGTGAAACAGAGATGGGGAATCAGGGCAGGGAATCAGAGGCAGGGAATCAGAGCTGGGGAATCAGGGGCGGGGAATCAGTGGCAGGGAATCAGAGCTGGGGAATCAGAGGTGGGGAATCAGAGCTGGGGAAACAGAGGCGGGGAATCAGATATGGGGAATCAGAGGTGGGGAATCAGGGGCGGGGAATCAGTGGCAGGGAATCAGAGGCCGGGAATAAAAGGCGGGGAATCAGAGCTGGGGAATCAGAGGCGGGGAATCAGAGTTGGGGAATCAGAGGAGGGGAATCAGATATGGGGAAACAGAGGCCGGGAATCAGAGGCAGGGTAACAGAGGCGGGGAATCAGATATGGGGAATCAGAGGTGGGGAATTAGAGGTTGCGAATCAGAGGCGGGGAAACAGAGGCGGGGAATCAAATATAGGGAATCAGAGGTGGGGAATCAGAGGTTGTGAATCAGAGATGGGGAATCAAGGCGGGGAATCAGAGGCAGGGAATCAGACGCCGGGAATCAGAGGCGGGGATTCAGAGCTGGGGAATCAGAGGCGGTGAATCAGAGTTGGGGAATCAGAGGCAGGGAATCAGATATGGGGAATCAGAGGCGGGGAATCAGAGGCGGGGAAACAGAGGCGGGGAATCAGATATGGGGAATCAGAATTGGGGAATCAGGGGCAGGGAATCAGTGGCAGGGAATCAGAGGCGGGGAATCAGAGGCGGGGAATCAGAGGCAGGGAATCAGACACGGGGAATCGGAGGCGGGGAATCAGAGATGGGGAATCAGAGGCGGGGAATCAGAGGCAGGGAATCCGACTCCGGGAATCAGAGTCGGGGAATCAGAGCTGGGGAATCAGAGGCAGGGAATCAGAGTTGGGGAATCAGAGGCGGGGAATCAGATATGGGGAAATAGAGGCGGGGAATCAGATATGGGGAATCAGAGGTGTGGAATCAGAGGTTGGGAATCAGAGGCAGGGAATCAGAGTCGGGGAAACAGAGGCGGGGAATCAGATATGGGGAATCAGAGGTGGCGAATCAAAGGCGGTGAAACAGAGATGGGGAATCAGGGCAGGGAATCAGAGGCAGGGAATCAAACACGGGGAATCAGAGCTGGGGAATCAGATGCGGCGAATCAGAGTTGGGAATCAGAGGTGGGGAATCCGAGGTTGGGAATCAGAGGCAGGGAATCAGAGGCAGGGAATCAGAGGCGGGGAATCAGAGGAAGGGAATCAGATTTGCGGAATCGGAGATGGGGAATCAGAGGCAGGGAATCAGAGGCGGGGAATCAGAGGCGGGGAATCAGAGGCCGGGAATCAGGTATGGGGAAACAGAGGCGGGGAATCCGAGGCAGGGAAACAGAGGCGGGGAATCAGATATGGGGAATCAGAGGTGGGGAATCAGAGGTTGGGAATCAGAGGCAGGGAATCAGAGGCTTGGAATCAGATGCAGGGAATCAGATGCGGGGAATCAGAGGCGGGGAATCAGAGCTGGGGAATCAGAGGTGGGGAATCAGATTTGGGGAATCAGAGGCGGGGACTTAGATATTGGGAAACAGAGGCGTGGAATCAGAGTCGGGGAAACCCAGGCGGGGAATCAGATATGGGGAATCAGAGGTGGGGAATCAGAGGCAAGGAATCAGATGTGCGGAATCAGAGATGGGGAATCAGAGGCAGGGAATCAGAATCAGAAGCAGGGAATCAGAGGCCGGGAATCAGAGGCCGGAATCAGATGCTGGGAATCAGAGGCCTGGAATCAGAGGCGGGGAATCAGAGGCAGGGAATCAGATGCGGGGAATCAGAGGCGGGGAATCAGAGCTGGGGAATCAGAGGTGGGGTATTAGAGTTGGGGAATCAGAGGTGGGGTATCAGATATGGGGAAACAGAGGTGGGGAATCAGAGGCGGGGAAACAGAGGCAGGGAATCAGATATGGGGAATCAGAGGTGGGGAATCAGAGATGGGGAATCAGAGGCGGTGAATCAGAGATGGGGAATCAGAGGCGGGGAATCAGAGGCAGGAAATCAGACACGGGGATTCAGAGGCTGGGAATCAGACGGGGGGAATCAAAGGCGGGGAATCAGAGCTGGGGAATCAGAGGCAGGGAATCAGAGGCGGGGAATCAGATATGGGGAATCAGAGGCTGGGATTCAGAGGTGGGGAATCGGAGGCAGGGAATCAGACACGGGGAATCAGAGGTGGGGAATCAGAGATGGGGAATCAGAGGCGGGGAATCAGAGGCAGGGAATCAGACGCGATGAATCTGAGGCGGGGAATCAGAACTGGGGAATCAGAGGTGGGGAATCAGAGTTGGGGAATCAGAGGCAGGGAATCGGATGTGCGGAATCAGAGATGGGGAATCAGATGTGGGGAATCAGAGGAATCAGAGATGGGGAATCAGAGGCGTGGAATCAGAGGCAGGAAATCAGACACGGGGATTCAGAGGCTGGGAATCAGACGGGGGGAATCAAAGGCGGGGAATCAGAGCTGGGGAATCAGAGGCAGGGAATCAGAGTTGGGGATTCAGAGACGGGGAATCAGATATGGGGAAACAGAGGCGGGGAATCAGAGGCGGGCAAACAGAGGCGGGGAATCAGAGGCGGGGAAACAGAGGCAGGGAATCAGATGCGGGGAATCAGAGGCGGGGAATCAGAGCTGGCGAATCAGAGGCGGGGAATCAGAGGTGGGCAATCAGAGGCGGGGAATCAGATATGGGGAATCAGAGGCGGGGAATCAGAGGCGGGGAAACAGAGGCGGTGAATCAAATATAGGGAATCAGAGGTGGGGAATCAGAGATTGTGAATCAGAGATGGGGAATCAAGGCGGGGAATCAGAGGCAGGGAATCAGACACGGGAAATCAGAGGCGGGGATTCAGAGCTGGGGAATCAGAGGCGGGGAATCAGAGTTGGGGAATCAGAGGCAGGGAATCAGATATGGGGAATCAGAGGCGGGGAATCAGAGGCGGGGAAACTGAGGCGGGGAATCAGATATGGGGAATCAGAGGTGGGGAATCAGGGGCAGGGAATCAGTGGCAGGGAATCAGAGGCGGGGAATCAGAGGTGGGGAATCAGAGGCAGGGAATCAGACACGGGGAATCAGAGGCGGGGAATCAGAGATGGGGAATCAGAGGCGGGGAATCAGAGGCAGGGAATCGGACGCCGGGAATCAGAGTCGGGGAATCAGAGCTGGGGAATCAGAGGCGGGGAATCAGAGTTGGGGAATCAGAGGCGGGGATTCAGATATGGGGAAATAGAGGCGGGGAATCAGATATGGGGAATAAGAGGTGTGGAATCAGAGGTTGGGAATCAGAGGAAGGGAATCAGAGTCGGGGAAACAGAGGCGGGGAATCAGATATGTGGAATCAGAGGTGGCGAATCAAAGGCGGTGAAACAGAGATGGGGAATCAGGGCAGGGAATCAGAGGCAGGGAATCAAACACGGGGAATCAGAGCTGGGGAATCAGAGGCGGGGAATCAGAGTTGGGAATCAGAGGCGGGGAATCAGAGGCGGGGAAACAGAGGCGGGGAATTAGATATGGGGAATCAGAGGTGGGGAATCAGAGGTTGGGAATCAGAGGCAGGGAATCAGAGGCGGGGAATCAGAGGCGGGGAATCAGAGGAAGGGAATCAGATGTGCGGAATCGGAGATGGGGAATCAGAGGCAGGGAATCAGAGGCGGGGAATCAGAGGCGGGGAATCAGAGGCCGGGAATTAGATATGGGGAAACTGAGGCGGGGAATCCGAGGCGGGGAAACAGAGGCGGGGAATCAGATATGGGGAATCAGAGGTGGGGAATCAGAGGTTGGGAATCAGAGGCAGGGAATCAGAGGCTTGGAATCAGATGCAGGGAATCAGATGCGGGGCATCAGAGGCGGGGAATCAGAGCTGGGGAATCAGAGGTGGGGAATCAGATTTGGGGAATCAGAGGTGGGGACTTAGATATTGGGAAACAGAGGCGGGGAATCAGAGGCGGGGAAACAAAGGCGGGGAATCAGATATGGGGAATCAGAGGTGGGGAATCAGAGGCAGGGAATCAGATGTGCGGAATCAGAGATGGGGAATCAGAGGCAGGGAATCAGAATCAGAAGCAGGGAATCAGAGGCCGGGAATCAGAGGCCGGAATCAGATGATGGGAATCAGAGGCCTGGAATCAGAGGCGGGGAATCAGAGGCAGGGAATCAGATGCGGGGAATCAGAGGCGGGGAATCAGAGCTGGGGTATCAGAGGCGGGGTATTAGAGTTGGGGAATCAGAGGCGGGGAATCAGATATGGGGAAACAGAGGTAGGGAATCAGAGGCGGGGAAACAGAGGCAGGGAATCAGATATGGGGAATCAGAGGCGGGGAATCAGAGGTGGGGAAACATAGGCAGGGAATCGGATGTGCGGAATCAGAGATGGGGAATCAGAGGCCGGGAATCAGAGGTGGTGAATCAGAGATGGGGAATCAGAGGCGGGGAATCAGAGGCAGGGTATCAGACGCGGGGAATCAGAGGTGGGCAATCAGAGGCGGGGAATCAGATATGGGGAATCAGAGGCGGGGAATCAGAGGCGGGGAAACAGAGGCGGGGAATCAGATATGGGGAATCAGAGGTGGGGCATCAGAGGTTGTGAATCACAGATGGGGAATCAGAGGCGGGGAATCAGAGGCAGGGAATCATACGCGGGGAATCAGAGGCGGGGATTCAGGGCTGGGGAATCAGAAGCGGGGAATCAGAGTTGGGGAATCAGAGGCGGGGAATCAGATATGGGGAATCAGAGGCAGGGAATCAGAGGCGGCGAATCAGAGGCAGGGAATTGGATGTGCGGAATCAGAGATGGGGAATCAGAGGTGGGGAATCAGAGGTGGTGAATCAGAGATGGGGAATCAGAGGCGGGGAATCAGAGGCAGGAAATCAGACACGGGGATGTGAGGCGGGGAATCAGAGCTGGGGAATCAGAGGTGGGGAATCAGAGTTGGGGAATCAGAGGCAGGGAATTGGATGTGTGGAATCAGAGATGGGGAATCAGAGGTGGGGAATCAGATGCGGTGAATCAGAGATGGGGATTCAGAGGCGGGGAATCAGATATGGGGAAACAGAGGCGGGGAATCAGAGGCGGGCAAACAGAGGCGGGGAATTAGATATGGGGAATCAGAGGTAGGGAATCAGAGGTGGTGAATCAGTGATGGGGAATCACAGGCGGGGAATCAGAGGCAGGGAATAGAACGCGGGGAATCAGAGGCAGGGAATCAGAGCTGGGGAATCAGAGGCGGGGAATCATAGTTGGGAATCAGAGGCGGGAATCAGATATGGGGAAACAGAGGCTGGGAATCAGAGGCGGGGAAACAGAGGCGGGGAATCAGATATGGGGAATTGGATGCAGGGAATCAGAGGCGGGGAATCAGAGCTGGGGAATCAGAGGCGGGGAATCAGAGTTGGGGCATCAGAGGTGGGGAATTAGATATAGGGAAACAGAGGCGGGGAATCAGAGGCGGGGAAACAGAGGCGGGCAATCAGATATGGGGAATCAGAGGTGGGGAATCAGAGGCAGGGAATCAGATGTGCGGAATCAGAGATGGGGAATCAGAGGCAGGGAATCAGAAGCGGGGAATCAGAGGCCGGGAATCAGAGGCTGGGAATCAGATGCTGGGAATAAGAGGCGGGGAATCAGATATGGGGAATCAGAGGCAGGGAATCAGAGGCGGGAAAACAGAGGCGGGGAATCAGATATGGGGAATCAGAGGCGGGGAATCAAAGGCGGTGAATCAGAGATGGGGAATCAGAGGCGGGGAATCAGAGGCAGGGAATCAGATGCGGGGAATCAGAGGCGGGGAATCAGAGCTGGCGAATCAGAGGCTGGGAATCAGAGGTGGGCAATCAGAGGCGGGGAATCAGATATGGGGAATCAGAGGCGGGGAATCAGAGGCGGGGAAACAGAGGCGGGGAATCAAATATAGGGAATCAGAGGTGGGGAATCAGAGGTTGTGAATCAGAGATGGGGAATCAAGGCGGGGAATCAGAGGCAGGGAATCAGATATGGGGAATCAGAGGCGGGGAATCAGAGGCGGGGAAACAGAGGCGGGGAATCAGATATGGGGAATGAGAGGTGGGGCATCAGAGGTTGTGAATCACAGATGGGGAATCAGAGGCGGGGAATCAGAGGCAGGGAATCAGACGCGGGGAATCAGAGGCGGGGATTCAGAGCTGGGGAATCAGAGGCTGGGAATCAGAGTTGGGGAATCAGAGGCGGGGAATCAGATATGGGGAATCAGAGGCAGGGAATCAGAGGCGGGAAAACAGAGGCGGGGAATCACATATGGGGAATCAGAGGCGGGGAATCAGAGGCAGGGAATCAGACACGGGGAATCAGAGGCGGGGAATCAGAGATGGGGAATCAGAGGCGGGGAATCAGAGGCAGGGAATCGGATGCCGGGAATCAGAGGCGGGAAATCAGAGCTGGGGAATCAGAGGCGGGGAATCAGAGTTGGGGAATCAGAGGCGGCGAAGCAGATATGGGGAAATAGAGGCGGGGAATCAGATATGTGGAATCAGAGGCGGGGAATCAGATATGGGGAATCAGAGGCTGGGAATCAGAGGGGGGGAAACAGAGGCGGGGAATAAGATATGGGGAATCAGAGGTGGGGAATCAGGGGCGGGGAATCAGTGGCAGGGAATCAGAGGCGGGGAATCAGAGGCGGGGAATCAAAGGAAGGGAATCAGACACGGGGAATCAGAGGTGGGGAATCAGAGATGGGGAATCAGAGGCGGGGAGTCACAGGCAGGGAATCAGACGCGGGGAATCAGAGGCGGGGAATCAGAGCTGGGGAATCAGAGGTGGGGAATCAGAGTCGGGGAATCATAGGCAGGGAATCGGTTGTGCGGAATCAGAGATGGGGAATCAGATGTGGGGAATCAGAGGCAGTGAATCAGAGGCGGGGAAACAGAGGCGGGGAATCAAATATAGGGAATCAGAGGTGGGGAATCAGAGGTTGTGAATCAGAGATGGGGAATCAAGGCGGGGAATCAGAGGCAGGGAATCAGACGCGGGGAATCAGAGGCGGGGATTCAGAGCTGGGGAATCAGAGGCGGTGAATCAGAGTTGGGGAATCAGAGGCAGGTAATCAGATATGGGAAATCAGAGGTGGGGAATCAGAGGCGGGGAAACAGAGGCGGGGAATCAGATATGGGGAATCAGAATTGGGGAATCAGGGGCAGGGAATCAGTGGCAGGGAATCAGAGGCGGGGAATCAGAGGCGGGGAATCAGAGGCAGGGAATCAGACATGGGGAATCAGAGGCTGGGAATCAGAGATGGGGAATCAGAGGCGGGGAATCAGAGGCAGGGAATCGGACTCCGGGAATCAGAGTCGGGGAATCAGAGCTGGGGAATTAGAGGCGGGGAATCAGAGTTGGGGAATCAGAGGCGGGGAATCAGATATGGGGAAATAGAGGCGGGGAATCAGATATGGGGAATCAGAGGTGTGGAATCAGAGGTTGGGAATCAGAGGCAGGGAATCAGAGTCGGGGAAACAGAGGCGGGGAATCAAACACGGGGAATCAGAGCTGGGGAATCAGAGGCGGTGAAACAGAGATGGGGAATCAGGGCAGGGAATCAGAGGCAGGGAATCAAACACGGGGAATCAGAGCTGGGGAATCAGAGGCGGCGAATCAGAGTTGCGAATCAGAGGCGGGGAATCAGAGGCGGGGAAACAGAGGCGGGGAATCAGATATGGGGAATCAGAGGTGGGGAATCCGAGGTTGGGAATCAGAGGCAGGGAATCAGAGGCGGGGAATCAGAGGCGGGGAATCAGTGGAAGGGAATCAGATGTGCGGAATCGGAGATGGGGAATCAGAGGCAGGGAATCAGAGGCGGGGAATCAGAGGCGGGGAATCAGAGGCCGGGAATCAGATATGGGGAAACAGAGGCGGGGAATCCGAGGCGGGGAAACAGAGGCGGGGAATCAGATATGGGGAATCAGAGGTGGGGAATCAGAGGTTGGGAATCAGAGGCAGGGAATCAGAGGCTTGGAATAAGATGCAGGGAATCAGATGCGGGGAATCAGAGGCGGGGAATCAGAGCTGGGGAATCAGAGGTGGGGAATCAGATTTGGGGAATCAGAGGCGGGGACTTAGATATTGGGAAACAGAGGCGGGGAATCAGAGGCGGGGAAACCCAGGCGGGGAATCAGATATGGGGAATCAGAGGTGGGGAATCAGAGGCAAGGAATCAGATGTGCGGAATCAGAGATGGGGAATCAGAGGCAGGGAATCAGAATCAGAAGCAGGGAATCAGAGGCCGGGAATTAGAGGCCGGAATCAGATGCTGGGAATCAGAGGCCTGGAATCAGAGGCGGGGAATAGGAGGCAGGGAATCAGATGCGGGGAATCAGAGGCGGGGAATCAGAGCTGGGGAATCAGAGGCGGGGTATTAGAGTTGGGGAATCAGAGGCGGGGAATCAGATATGGGGAAACAGAGGTGGGGAATCAGAGGCGGGGAAACAGAGGCAGGGAATCAGATATGGGGAATCAGAGGCGGGGAATCAGAGGTGGGGAATCATAGGCAGGGAATCGGATGTGCGGAATCAGAGATGGGGAATCAGAGGCTGGGAATCAGAGGTGGTGAATCAGAGGCAGGGAATCAGACGCGGGGAATCAGAGGTGGGCAATCAGAGGCGGGGAATCAGATATGGGGAATCAGAGGCGGGGTATCAGAGGCGGGGAAACAGAGGCGGGGAATCAGATATGGGGAATCAGAGGTGGGGCATCAGAGGTTGTGAATCTCAGATGGGGAATCAGAGGCGGGGAATCAGAGGCAGGGAATCAGACGCGGGGAATCAGAGGCGGGGATTCAGAGCTGGGGAATCAGAGGTGGGGAATCAGAGTTGGGGAATCAGAGGCGGGGAATCAGATATGGGTAATCAGAGGCAGGGAATCAGAGGTGGGAAAACAGAGGCGGGGAATCAGATATGGGGAATCAGAGGCGGGGAATCAGAGGCAGGGAATCAGACACGGGGAATCAGAGGCGGGGAATCAGAGATGGGGAATCAGAGGCGGGGAATCAGAGGCAGGGAATCCGATGCCGGGAATCAGAGGCGGGAAATCAGAGCTGGGGAATCTGAGGCGGGGAATCAGAGGCAAGGAATCAGATGTGCGGAATCAGAGATGGGGAATCAGAGGCAGGGAATCAGAATCAGAAGCAGGGAATCAGAGGCCGGGAATCAGAGGAGCATCAGAGGAGCATCAGAGGAGCATCAGAGGAGCATCAGACGAGCATCAGAGGAGCATCAGAGGAGCATCAGAGGAGCATCAGAGGAGCATCAGAGGAGCATCAGAGGAGCATCAGAGGAGCATCAGAGGAGCATCAGAGGAGCATCAGAGGACCCTCAGAGGAGCATCAGAGGAGTATCAGAGGAGCATCAGAGGAGCATCAGAGGAGTATCAGAGGAGTATCAGATGAGCATCAGAGGAGCATCAGAGGAGCATCAGAGGAGCATCAGAGGAGCATCAGAGGAGCAACAGAGGAGCATCAGAGGTGCATCAGAGGAGCATCAGAGGAGCATCAGAGGAGCATCAGAGGAGCATCTGAGGAGCATCATTGGAGCATCAGAGGAGCATCAGAGGAACATCAGAGGAGCAACAGAGGAGCATCAGAGGAGCATCAGAGGAGCATCAGAGGAGCATCAGAGGAGCATCAGAGGTGCATCAGAGGAGCATCTGAGGAGCATCAGAGGAGCATCACAGGAGCATCAGAGGAGCATCAGAGGAGCATCACAGGAGCATCAGAGGAGCATCAGAGGAGCCTCAGAGGAGCATCAGAGGAGTATCAGAGGAGCATCAGATGAGCATCAGAGGAGCATCAGAGGAGCATCAGAGGAGCATCAGAGGAGCATCAGAGGAGTATCAGAGGAGCATCAGAGGAGCATCAGAGGAGCATCACAGGAGCATCAGTGGAGCATCATTGGAGCATCATTGGAGCATCAGAGGAGCATCAGAGGAGCAACAGAGGAGCATCAGAGGAGCATCAGAGGAGCATCAGAGGAGCAACAGAGGAGCATCAGAGGTGCATCAGAGGAGCATCTGAGGAGCATCAGAGGAGCATCATAGGATCATCAGAGGAGCATCAGAGGTGCATCAGAGGAGCATCAGAGGAGCATCAGAGGTGCATCAGAGGAGCATCGAGCAGGAGCAGGAGCATCAGAGTTGCAGCAGCAGGAGCCGGAACAGGAGCCGGAGCAGGAGCCGGAGCAGGAGCAGGAGCAGGAGCAGGAGCAGGAGCAGGAGCAGGAGCAGGGGCAGGAGCAGGAGCAGGAGCAGGAGCAGGAGCAGGAGCAGGAGCAGGAGCAGGAGCAGGAGCAGGAGCAGGAGCAGGAGCAGGAGCAGGAGCAGGAGCAGGAGCAGGAGCATCAGAGGAGCATCAGAGGAACATCAGAGGAACATCAGAGGAGCATCAGAGGAGCATCAGAGGAGCATCAGAGGAGCATCAGAGGAGCATCAGAGGAGAATCAGAGGAACATAACAGGAGCATCACAGGAGCATCAGAGGAGCATCAGTGGAGCATCAGAGGAGGATCAGAGGATCATCAGAGGAGCATCAGAGGAGCATCAGAGGAGCATCAGCGGAGCATCAGAGGAGAATCAGAGGAGCATCAGAGGAGCATCACAGAGGCATCAGAGGAGCATCAGAGGAGCATCAGAGGAGCATCAGAGGAGCATCTAAGGAGCATCAGAGGAGTATCAGAGGAGCATCAGAGGAGCATCAGAGGTGCATCAGATGAGCATCAGAGGTGCAGGAGCAGGAGCAGCAGCAGGAGCAGGAACAGGAGCAGGAGCAGGAGCAGGAGCAGGAGCAGGAGCAGGAGCAGGAGCAGGAGCAGGAGCAGGAGCAGGAGCAGGGGCAGGAGCAGGAGCAGGAGCAGGAGCAGGAGCAGGAGCAGGAGCATCAGAGGAGCATCAGAGGAGCATCAGAGGAGCATCAGAGGAGCATCAGAGGAGCATCAGAGGAGCATCAGAGGAGGATCAGAGGAGCATCAGAGGAGCATCAGAGGAGCATCAGAGGAGCATCAGAGGAGCATCAGAGGAGCATCAGAGGAGCATCAGAGGAGCATCATAGGAGCATCAGAGGAGCATCAGAGGAGCATCAGAGGAGCATCAGAGGAGCATCAGAGGAGGATCACAGGAGCATCAGAGGAGCATCAGAGGAGCCTCAGAGGAGCATCAGAGGAGCATCAGAGGAGCATCAGAGGAGCATCAGAGGAACATCAGAGGAACAGCAGAGGAGCATCACAGGAGCATCAGAGGAGCATCACAGGAGCATCAGAGGAGCATCAGAGGAGCATCAGAGGAGCATCAGAAGAGAATCAGAGGAGCCTCAGAGGTGCCTCAGAGGAGCATCAGAGGAGCATCAGAGGAGCATCAGAGGAGCATCAGAGGAGCATCAGAGGAGCATCAGAGGAGGATCAGAGGAGCATCAGAGGAGCATCAGAGGAGCATCAGAGGAGGATCACAGGAGCATCAGAGGAGCATCAGAGGAGCCTCAGAAGAGCATCAGAGGAGCATCAGAGGAGCATCAGAGGAGCATCAGAGGAGCATCAGAGGAGCAGCAGAGGAGGATCAGACGAGCATCAGAGGAGCATCAGAGGAGCATCAGAGGAGCATCAGAGGAGCATCAGAGGAGCATCAGAGGAGCATCAGAGGAGCATCAGAGTAGCATGAGAGGAGCATCAGAGGAGCATCAGAGGAGCATCAGAGGAGCATCAGAGGAGCATCAGAGGAGGATCAGAGGAGCATAAGAGGAGCATCAGAGGAGCATCAGAGGAGCATCAGAGGAGAATCAGAGGAGCATCAGATGAGCATCAGAGGAGCAGCAGAGGAGCATCAGAGGAGCATCAGAGGAGCATCAGAGGAGCATCAGAGGAGCATCAGAGGAGCATCAGAGGTGGATCAGAGGAGCATCAGAGGAGCATCAGAGGAGCATCAGAGGAGCATCAGAGGAGAATCAGAGGAGCATCAGATGAGCATCAGAGGAGCAGCAGAGGAGCATCAGAGGAGCATCACAGGAGCATCAGAGGAGCATCAGAGGAGTATCAGAGGAGCATCAGAGGAGCATCAGAGGAGCATCAGAGGAGCATCAGAGGAGCATCAGAGGAGCCTCAGAGGAGCATCAGAGGAGCATCAGAGGAGCATCAGAGGAGCATCAGAGGAGGATCAGAGGAGCATCAGAGGAGCATCAGAGGAGCATCAGAGGAGCATCAGAGGAGCATCAGAGGAGTATCAGATCAGCATCAGAGGAGCAGCAGAGGAGCATCAGAGGAGCATCACAGGAGCATCAGAGGAGCATCAGAGGAGCATCACAGGAGCATCACAGGAGCATCAGAGGAGCATCAGAGGAGCATCAGAGGAGCATCAGAGGAGCATCAGAGGAGCCTCAGAGGAGCATCAGAGGAGCATCAGAGGAGCATCAGAGGAGCATCAGAGGAGGATCAGAGGAGCATCAGAGGAGCATCAGAGGAGCAGGAGCAGGAGCAGGAGCAGGAGCAGGAGCAGGAGCATCAGTGGTCATCAGAGGAGCATCAGAGGAGCAGGAGCAGGAGCAGGAGCATCAGAGGAGCATTAGAGGAGCATCAGAGGAGCGTTAGAGGAGCATCAGAGGAGCATCAGAGGAGCATCAGAGGAGCATCAGAGGAGCATCAGAGGAGCATCAGTGGAGCATCAGAGGAGCATCAATGGAGCATCAGAGGAGGATCAGAGGAGCATCAGAGGAGCATCAGAGGAGCATCAGAGGAGCATCAGAGGAGCATCAGAGGAGCATCAGTGGAGCATCAGAGGAGGATCAGAGGAGCATCAGAGGAGCATCAGAGGAGCATCAGAGGAGCATCAGAGGAGCATCAGAGGAGCATCAGATGAGCATCAGAGGAGGATCAGAGGAGCATCAGAGGAGCATCAGAGGAGCATCAGAGGAGCATCAGAGGAGCATCAGAGGAGCATCAGAGGAGCATCAGAGGAGCATCAGAGGAGGATCAGAGGAGCATCAGAGGAGCATCAGAGGAGCATCAGAGGAGCATCAGAGGAGCATCTGAGGAGCATCAGAGGAGTATCAGAGGAGCATCAGAGGAGCATCTGAGGAGCATCAGAGGAGTATCAGAGGAGCATCAGAGGAGCATCAGAGGTGCATCAGAGGAGCATCAGAGGAGCATCAGAGGAGCATCAGAGGAGCATCAGAGGAGCATCAGAGGAGCATCAGAGGAGCATCTGAGGAGCATCAGAGGAGTATCAGAGGAGCATCAGAGGAGCATCAGAGGAGCATCAGAGGAGCATCAGAGGAGTATCAGAGGAGCATCAGAGGAGCATCAGAGGTGCATCAGAGGTGCAGGAGCAGGAGCAGGAGCAGGAGCAGGAGCAGGAGCAGGAACAGGAGCAGGAGCAGGAGCAGGAGCAGGAGCAGGAGCAGGAGCAGGAGCAGGAGCAGGAGCAGGAGCAGGAGCAGGAGCAGGAGCAGGAGCAGGAGCATCAGAGGAGCATCAGAGGAGCATCAGAGGAGCCTCAGAGGAGCATCAGAGGAGCATCAGAGGAGCATCAGAGGAGCATCAGAGGAGCATCACAGGAGCATCAGAGGAGGATCAGAGGAGCATCAGAGGAGCATCAGAGGAGCATCAGAGGAGCATCAGAGGAGCATCAGAGGAGCATCAGAGGAGCCTCAGAGGAGCATCAGAGGAGTATCAGAGGAGCATCAGATGAGCATCAGAGGAGCATCAGAGGAGCATCAGAGGAGGATCAGAGGAGCATCAGAGGAGCATCAGAGGAGCCTCAGAGGAGCATCAGAGGAGCATCACAGGAGCATCAGAGGAGGATCAGAGGAGCATCAGAGGAGCATCAGAGGAGCATCAGAGGAGCATCAGAGGAGCATCAGAGGAGCATCAGAGGAGCCTCAGAGGAGCATCAGAGGAGTATCAGAGGAGCATCAGATGAGCATCAGAGGAGCATCAGAGGAGCATCAGAGGAGCATCAGAGGAGCATCAGAGGAGCATCAGAGGAGCATCAGAGGAGCATCAGAGGAGCATCAGAGGAGCATCAGAGGAGCCTCAGAGGAGCATCAGAGGAGCATCAGAGGAGTATCAGAGGAGCATCAGAGGAGCCTCAGAGGAGCCTCAGAGGAGCCTCAGAGGAGCATCAGAGGAGCATCAGAGGAGCATCAGGGGAGCATCAGAGGAGCAACAGAGGAGCATCAGAGGAGCATCAGAGGAGCATCAGAGGAGCATCAGAGGAGCCTCAGAGGAGCATCAGTGGAGCATCAGAGGAGCATCAGAGGAACATCAGAGGAGCATCAGAGGAGCATCAGAGGAGCATCAGAGGAGCAGGAGCAGGAGCAGGAGCAGGAGCAGCAGCAGGAGCAGGAGCAGGAGCAGGAGCAGGAGCAGGAGCAGGAGCAGGAGCATCAGAGGAGCATCAGATGAGCAGGAGCAGGAGCAGGAGCAGGAGCATGAGCAGGAGCAGGAGCAGGAGCAGGAGCAGGAGCATCAGAGGAGCATAGGAGGAGCATCAGAGGAGCATCAGAGGAGCATCAGAGGAGCATCAGAGGAGCATCAGAGGAGCATCAGAGGAGGATCAGAGGAGCATCAGAGGAGCATCAGAGGAGCATCAGAGGAGCATCAGAGGAGCATCAGAGGAGCTTCAGAGGAGCATCAGAGGAGCTTCAGAGGAGCATCAGAGGAGCATCAGAGGAGCATCAGAGGAGCATCAGAGGAGCATCAGAGGAGGATCAGAGGAGCATCAGAGGAGCATCAGAGGAGCCTCAGAGGAGCATCAGAGGAGCATCAGAGGAGCATCAGAGGAGCATCAGAGGAGCATCAGAGGAGCATCAGAGGAGGATCAGAGGAGCATCAGAGGTGCATCAGAGGAGCCTCAGAGGAGCATCAGAGGAGCAGCAGAGGAGCATCAGAGGAGGATCACAGGAGCATCACAGGAGCATCACAGGAGCATCAGAGGAGCATCAGAGGAGCATCAGAGGAGCATCAGAGGAGCATCAGAGGAGCATCAGAGGAGCATCAGAGGAGCCTCAGAGGAGCATCAGAGAAGCATCAGAGGAGCATCAGAGGAGCATCAGAGGAACAGCGAGGAGCATCAGAGGAGCATCAGAGGAGCCTCAGAGGAGCATCAGAGGAGCATCAGAGGAGCATCAAAGGAGCATCAGAGGAGGATCAGAGGAGCATCAGAGGAGCATCAGAGGAGCAGGAGCAGGAGCAGGAGCAGGAGCAGGAGCAGGAGCATCAGTGGTCATCAGAGGAGCATCAGAGGAGCAGGAGCAGGAGCAGGAGCATCAGAGGAGCATTAGAGGAGCATCAGAGGAGCGTCAGAGGAGCATCAGAGGAGCATCAGAGGAGCATCAGAGGAGCATCAGAGGAGCATCAGAGGACCATCAGTGGAGCATCAGAGGAGCATCAGTGGAGCATCAGAGGAGGATCAGAGGAGCATCAGAGGAGCATCAGAGGAGCATCAGAGGAGCATCAGAGGAGCATCAGAGGAGCATCAGTGGAGCATCAGAGGAGGATCAGAGGAGCATCAGAGGAGCATCAGAGGAGCATCAGAGGAGCATCAGAGGAGCATCAGAGGAGCATCAGAGGAGCATCAGAGGAGCATCAGAGGAGGATCAGAGGAGCATCAGAGGAGCATCAGAGGAGCATCAGAGGAGCATCAGAGGAGCATCAGAGGAGCATCAGAGGAGCATCAGAGGAGCATCAGAGGAGGATCAGAGGAGCATCAGAGGAGCATCAGAGGAGCATCAGAGGAGCATCAGAGGGGCATCAGAGGAGCATCTGAGGAGCATCAGAGGAGTATCAGAGGAGCATCAGAGGAGCATCTGAGGAGCATCAGAGGAGTATCAGAGGAGCATCAGAGGAGCATCAGAGGTGCATCAGAGGAGCATCAGAGGAGCATCAGAGGAGCATCAGAGGAGCATCAGAGGAGCATCAGAGGAGCATCTGAGGAGCATCAGAGGAGTATCAGAGGAGCATCAGAGGAGCATCAGAGGAGCATCAGAGGAGCATCAGAGGAGTATCAGAGGAGCATCAGAGGAGCATCAGAGGTGCATCAGAGGTGCAGGAGCAGGAGCAGGAGCAGGAGCAGGAGCAGGAGCAGGAGCAGGAG
This sequence comes from Narcine bancroftii, assembly GCF_036971445.1. NCBI lineage: Eukaryota > Metazoa > Chordata > Chondrichthyes > Torpediniformes > Narcinidae > Narcine > Narcine bancroftii. Next base: position 103,540,655 of record NC_091474.1, on the reverse strand, counting down.
CAGGAGCAGGAGCAGGAGCAGGAGCAGGAGCAGGAGCAGGAGCAGGAGCAGGAGCAGGAGCAGGAGCAGGAGAAGGAGCAGGAGCAGGAGCAGGAACAGGAGCAGGAGCAGGAACAGGAGCAGGAGCATCAGAGGAGCATCAGAGGAGCATCAGAGGAGCCTCAGAGGAGCATCAGAGGAGCATCAGAGGAGCCTCAGAGGAGCATCAGAGGAGCATCAGAGGAGCATCAGAGGAGCATCAGAGGAGCATCAGAGGAGCATCAGAGGAGCAGCAGCAGGAGCAGGAGCAGGAGCAGGAGCAGGAGCAGGAGCAGGAGCAGGAGCAGGAGCAGGAGCAGGAGCAGGAGCAGGAGCATCAGAGGAGCATCAGATGAGCAGGAGCAGGAGCAGGAGCAGGAGCAGGAGCATGAGCAGGAGCAGGAGCAGGAGCAGGAGCAGGAGCGTCAGAGGAGCATAGGAGGAGCATCAGAGGAGCATCAGAGGAGCATCAGAGGAGCATCAGAGGAGCATCATAGGAGCATCAGAGGAGGATCAGAGGAGCATCAGAGGAGCATCAGAGGAGCATCAGAGGAGCATCAGAGGAGCATCAGAGGTGCTTCAGAGGAGCATCAGAGGAGCTTCAGAGGAGCATCAGAGGAGCATCAGAGGAGCATCAGAGGAGCATCAGAGGAGCATCAGAGGAGGATCAGAGGAGCATCAGAGGAGCATCAGAGGAGCCTCAGAGGAGCATCAGAGGAGCATCAGAGGAGCATCAGAGGAGCATCAGAGGAGCATCAGAGGAGCATCAGAGGAGGATCAGAGGAGCATCAGAGGTGCATCAGAGGAGCCTCAGAGGAGCATCAGAGGTGCATCAGAGGAGCATCAGAGGAGCATCAGAGGAGCATCAGAGGAGCATCAGAGGAGCATCTGAGGAGCATCTGAGGAGCATCAGAGGAGTATCAGAGGAGCATCAGAGGAGCATCAGAGGAGCATCAGAGGAGCATCAGAGGAGTATCAGAGGAGCATCAGAGGAGCATCAGAGGTGCATCAGAGGTGCAGGAGCAGGAGCAGGAGCAGGAGCAGGAGCAGGAGCAGGAAAAGGAGCAGGAGCAGGAGCAGGAGCAGGAGCAGGAGCAGGAGCAAGAGCAGGAGCAGGAGCAGGAGCAGGAGCAGGAGCAGGAGCAGGAGCAGGAGCAGGAGCAGGAGCAGGAGCGGGAGCAGGAGCATCAGAGGAGCATCAGAGGAGCATCAGAGGAGCCTCAGAGGAGCATCAGAGGAGCATCAGAGGAGCATCAGAGGAGCATCAGAGGAGCAGCACACAGGAGCATCAGAGGAGGATCAGAGGAGCATCAGAAGAGCATCAGAGGAGCATCAGAGGAGCATCAGAGGAGCATCAGAGGAGCAGGAGCAGGAGCAGGAGCAGAAGCAGCAGCAGGAGCAGGAGCAGGAGCAGGAGCAGGAGCAGGAGCAGGAGCAGGAGCATCAGAGGAGCATCAGATGAGCAGGAGCAGGAGCAGGAGCAGGAGCAGGAGCATGAGCAGGAGCAGGAGCATCAGAGGAGCATCAGAGGAGCATCAGAGGAGCATCAGAGGAGCATCAGAGGAGCATCAGAGGAGCATCAGTGGAGCATCAGAGGAGCATCAGAGGAGGATCAGAGGAGCATCAGAGGAGCATCAGAGGAGCATCAGTGTAGCATCAGAGGAGAATCAGAGGAGCATCAGAGGAGCATCAGAGGAGCATCAGAGGAGCATAGGAGGAGCATCAGAGGAGCATCAGAGGAGCATCAGAGGAGCATCAGAGGAGCATCAGAGGAGCATAGGAGGAGCATCAGAGGAGCATCAGAGGAGCATCAGAGGAGCATCAGAGGAGCATCAGAGGAGCATCAGAGGAGGATCAGAGGAGCATCAGAGGAGCATCAGAGGAGCATCAGAGGAGCATCAGAGGAGCATCAGAGGAGCTTCAGAGGAGCATCAGAGGAGCTTCAGAGGAGCATCAGAGGAGCATCAGAGGAGCATCAGAGGAGCATCAGAGGAGCATCAGAGGAGGATCAGAGGAGCATCAGAGGAGCATCAGAGGAGCCTCAGAGGAGCATCAGAGGAGCATCAGAGGAGCATCAGAGGAGCATCAGAGGAGCATCAGAGGAGCATCAGAGGAGGATCAGAGGAGCATCAGAGGTGCATCAGAGGAGCCTCAGAGGAGCATCAGAGGAGCAGCAGAGGAGCATCAGAGGAGGATCACAGGAGCATCACAGGAGCATCACAGGAGCATCAGAGGAGCATCAGAGGAGCATCAGAGGAGCATCAGAGGAGCATCAGAGGAGCATCAGAGGAGCATCAGAGGAGCCTCAGAGGAGCATCAGAGAAGCATCAGAGGAGCATCAGAGGAGCATCAGAGGAACAGCGAGGAGCATCAGAGGAGCATCAGAGGAGCCTCAGAGGAGCATCAGAGGAGCATCAGAGGAGCATCAAAGGAGCATCAGAGGAGGATCAGAGGAGCATCAGAGGAGCATCAGAGGAGCAGGAGCAGGAGCAGGAGCAGGAGCAGGAGCAGGAGCATCAGTGGTCATCAGAGGAGCATCAGAGGAGCAGGAGCAGGAGCAGGAGCATCAGAGGAGCATTAGAGGAGCATCAGAGGAGCGTCAGAGGAGCATCAGAGGAGCATCAGAGGAGCATCAGAGGAGCATCAGAGGAGCATCAGAGGAGCATCAGTGGAGCATCAGAGGAGCATCAGTGGAGCATCAGAGGAGGATCAGAGGAGCATCAGAGGAGCATCAGAGGAGCATCAGAGGAGCATCAGAGGAGCATCAGAGGAGCATCAGTGGAGCATCAGAGGAGGATCAGAGGAGCATCAGAGGAGCATCAGAGGAGCATCAGAGGAGCATCAGAGGAGCATCAGAGGAGCATCAGAGGAGCATCAGAGGAGCATCAGAGGAGGATCAGAGGAGCATCAGAGGAGCATCAGAGGAGCATCAGAGGAGCATCAGAGGAGCATCAGAGGAGCATCAGAGGAGCATCAGAGGAGCATCAGAGGAGGATCAGAGGAGCATCAGAGGAGCATCAGAGGAGCATCAGAGGAGCATCAGAGGGGCATCAGAGGAGCATCTGAGGAGCATCAGAGGAGTATCAGAGGAGCATCAGAGGAGCATCTGAGGAGCATCAGAGGAGTATCAGAGGAGCATCAGAGGAGCATCAGAGGTGCATCAGAGGAGCATCAGAGGAGCATCAGAGGAGCATCAGAGGAGCATCAGAGGAGCATCAGAGGAGCATCTGAGGAGCATCAGAGGAGTATCAGAGGAGCATCAGAGGAGCATCAGAGGAGCATCAGAGGAGCATCAGAGGAGTATCAGAGGAGCATCAGAGGAGCATCAGAGGTGCATCAGAGGTGCAGGAGCAGGAGCAGGAGCAGGAGCAGGAGCAGGAGCAGGAGCAGGAGCAGGAGCAGGAGCAGGAGCAGGAGCAGGAGCAGGAGCAGGAGCAGGAGCAGGAGCAGGAGCAGGAGCAGGAGAAGGAGCAGGAGCAGGAGCAGGAACAGGAGCAGGAGCAGGAACAGGAGCAGGAGCATCAGAGGAGCATCAGAGGAGCATCAGAGGAGCCTCAGAGGAGCATCAGAGGAGCATCAGAGGAGCCTCAGAGGAGCATCAGAGGAGCATCAGAGGAGCATCAGAGGAGCATCAGAGGAGCATCAGAGGAGCATCAGAGGAGCAGCAGCAGGAGCAGGAGCAGGAGCAGGAGCAGGAGCAGGAGCAGGAGCAGGAGCAGGAGCAGGAGCAGGAGCAGGAGCAGGAGCATCAGAGGAGCATCAGATGAGCAGGAGCAGGAGCAGGAGCAGGAGCAGGAGCATGAGCAGGAGCAGGAGCAGGAGCAGGAGCAGGAGCGTCAGAGGAGCATAGGAGGAGCATCAGAGGAGCATCAGAGGAGCATCAGAGGAGCATCAGAGGAGCAGCAGCAGGAGCAGGAGCAGGAGCAGGAGCAGGAGCAGGAGCAGGAGCAGGAGCAGGAGCAGGAGCAGGAGCAGGAGCAGGAGCAGGAGCAGGAGCATCAGAGGAGCATCAGATGAGCAGGAGCAGGAGCAGGAGCAGGAGCAGGAGCATGAGCAGGAGCAGGAGCAGGAGCAGGAGCAGGAGCGTCAGAGGAGCATAGGAGGAGCATCAGAGGAGCATCATAGGAGCATCAGAGGAGGATCAGAGGAGCATCAGAGGAGCATCAGAGGAGCATCAGAGGAGCATCAGAGGAGCATCAGAGGTGCTTCAGAGGAGCATCAGAGGAGCTTCAGAGGAGCATCAGAGGAGCATCAGAGGAGCATCAGAGGAGCATCAGAGGAGCATCAGAGGAGGATCAGAGGAGCATCAGAGGAGCATCAGAGGAGCCTCAGAGGAGCATCAGAGGAGCATCAGAGGAGCATCAGAGGAGCATCAGAGGAGCATCAGAGGAGCATCAGAGGAGGATCAGAGGAGCATCAGAGGTGCATCAGAGGAGCCTCAGAGGAGCATCAGAGGTGCATCAGAGGAGCATCAGAGGAGCATCAGAGGAGCATCAGAGGAGCATCAGAGGAGCATCTGAGGAGCATCTGAGGAGCATCAGAGGAGTATCAGAGGAGCATCAGAGGAGCATCAGAGGAGCATCAGAGGAGCATCAGAGGAGTATCAGAGGAGCATCAGAGGAGCATCAGAGGTGCATCAGAGGTGCAGGAGCAGGAGCAGGAGCAGGAGCAGGAGCAGGAGCAGGAAAAGGAGCAGGAGCAGGAGCAGGAGCAGGAGCAGGAGCAGGAGCAAGAGCAGGAGCAGGAGCAGGAGCAGGAGCAGGAGCAGGAGCAGGAGCAGGAGCAGGAGCAGGAGCAGGAGCAGGAGCAGGAGCAGGAGCATCAGAGGAGCATCAGAGGAGCATCAGAGGAGCCTCAGAGGAGCATCAGAGGAGCATCAGAGGAGCATCAGAGGAGCATCAGAGGAGCAGCACACAGGAGCATCAGAGGAGGATCAGAGGAGCATCAGAAGAGCATCAGAGGAGCATCAGAGGAGCATCAGAGGAGCATCAGAGGAGCAGGAGCAGGAGCAGGAGCAGAAGCAGCAGCAGGAGCAGGAGCAGGAGCAGGAGCAGGAGCAGGAGCAGGAGCAGGAGCATCAGAGGAGCATCAGATGAGCAGGAGCAGGAGCAGGAGCAGGAGCAGGAGCATGAGCAGGAGCAGGAGCAGGAGCAGGAGCAGGAGCATCAGAGGAGCATAGGAGGAGCATCAGAGGAGCATCAGAGGAGCATCAGAGGAGCATCAGAGGAGCATCAGAGGAGCATCAGAGGAGGATCAGAGGAGCATCAGAGGAGCATTAGAGGAGCATCAGAGGAGCATCAGAGGAGCATCAGAGGAGCTTCAGAGGTGCATCAGAGGAGCTTCAGAGGAGCATCAGAGGAGCATCAGAGGAGCATCAGAGGAGCATCAGAGGAGCATCAGAGGAGGATCAGAGGAGCATCAGAGGAGCATCAGAGGAGCCTCAGAGGAGCATCAGAGGAGCATCAGAGGAGCATCAGAGGAGCATCAGAGGAGCATCAGAGGAGCATCAGAGGAGGATCAGAGGAGCATCAGAGGTGCATCAGAGGAGCCTCAGAGGAGCATCAGAGGAGCAGCAGAGGAGCATCAGAGGAGGATCACAGGAGCATCAGAGGAGCATCACAGGAGCATCAGAGGAGCATCAGAGGAGCATCAGAGGAGCATCAGAGGAGCATCAGAGGAGCATCAGAGGAGCATCAGAGGAGCATCAGAGGAGCCTCAGAGGAGCATCAGAGGAGCATCAGAGGAGCATCAGAGGAGCATCAGAGGAACAGCGAGGAGCATCAGAGGAGCATCAGAGGAGCCTCAGAGGAGCATCAGAGGAGCATCAGAGGAGCATCAAAGGAGCATCAGAGGAGGATCAGAGGAGCATCAGAGGAGCATCAGAGGAGCATCAGAGGAGCATCAGAGGAGCCTCAGAGGAGCATCAGAGAAGCATCAGAGGAGCATCAGAGGAGCATCAGAGGAACAGCGAGGAGCATCAGAGGAGCATCAGAGGAGCCTCAGAGGAGCATCAGAGGAGCATCAGAGGAGCATCAAAGGAGCATCAGAGGAGGATCAGAGGAGCATCAGAGGAGCATCAGAGGAGCAGGAGCAGGAGCAGGAGCAGGAGCAGGAGCAGGAGCATCAGTGGTCATCAGAGGAGCATCAGAGGAGCAGGAGCAGGAGCAGGAGCATCAGAGGAGCATTAGAGGAGCATCAGAGGAGCGTCAGAGGAGCATCAGAGGAGCATCAGAGGAGCATCAGAGGAGCATCAGAGGAGCATCAGAGGAGCATCAGTGGAGCATCAGAGGAGCATCAGTGGAGCATCAGAGGAGGATCAGAGGAGCATCAGAGGAGCATCAGAGGAGCATCAGAGGAGCATCAGAGGAGCATCAGAGGAGCATCAGTGGAGCATCAGAGGAGGATCAGAGGAGCATCAGAGGAGCATCAGAGGAGCATCAGAGGAGCATTAGAGGAGCATCAGAGGAGCATCAGAGGAGCATCAGAGGAGCATCAGAGGAGGATCAGAGGAGCATCAGAGGAGCATCAGAGGAGCATCAGAGGAGCATCAGAGGAGCATCAGAGGAGCATCAGAGGAGCATCAGAGGAACATCAGAGGAGGATCAGAGGAGCATCAGAGGAGCATCAGAGGAGCATCAGAGGAGCATCAGAGGAGCATCAGAGGAGCATCTGAGGAGCATCAGAGGAGTATCAGAGGAGCATCAGAGGAGTATCAGAGGAGCATCAGAGGAGTATCAGAGGAGCATCAGAGGAGCATCAGAGGAGCATCAGAGGAGCATCAGAGGAGCATCAGAGGAGCATCAGAGGAGCATCTGAGGAGCATCAGAGGAGTATCAGAGGAGCATCAGAGGAGCATCAGAGGAGCATCAGAGGAGCATCAGAGGAGTATCAGAGGAGCATCAGAGGAGCATCAGAGGTGCATCAGAGGTGCAGGAGCAGGAGCAGGAGCAGGAGCAGGAGCAGGAGCAGGAACAGGAGCAGGAGCAGGAGCAGGAGCAGGAGCAGGAGCAGGAGCAGGAGCAGGAGCAGGAGCAGGAGCAGGAGCAGGAGCAGGAGAAGGAGCAGGAGCAGGAGCAGGAACAGGAGCAGGAGCATCAGAGGAGCATCAGAGGAGCATCAGAGGAGCCTCAGAGGAGCATCAGAGGAGCATCAGAGGAGCCTCAGAGGAGCATCAGAGGAGCATCAGAGGAGCATCAGAGGAGCATCAGAGGAGCATCAGAGGAGCATCAGAGGAGCAGGAGCAGGAGCAGGAGCAGGAGCAGCAGCAGGAGCAGGAGCAGGAGCAGGAGCAGGAGCAGGAGCAGGAGCAGGAGCATCAGAGGAGCATCAGATGAGCAGGAGCAGGAGCAGGAGCAGGAGCAGGAGCATGAGCAGGAGCAGGAGCAGGAGCAGGAGCAGGAGCGTCAGAGGAGCATAGGAGGAGCATCAGAGGAGCATCAGAGGAGCATCAGAGGAGCATCAGAGGAGCATCATAGGAGCATCAGAGGAGGATCAGAGGAGCATCAGAGGAGCATCAGAGGAGCATCAGAGGAGCATCAGAGGAGCATCAGAGGTGCTTCAGAGGAGCATCAGAGGAGCTTCAGAGGAGCATCAGAGGAGCATCAGAGGAGCATCAGAGGAGCATCAGAGGAGCATCAGAGGAGGATCAGAGGAGCATCAGAGGAGCATCAGAGGAGCCTCAGAGGAGCATCAGAGGAGCATCAGAGGAGCATCAGAGGAGCATCAGAGGAGCATCAGAGGAGCATCAGAGGAGGATCAGAGGAGCATCAGAGGTGCATCAGAGGAGCCTCAGAGGAGCATCAGAGGTGCATCAGAGGAGCATCAGAGGAGCATCAGAGGAGCATCAGAGGAGCATCAGAGGAGCATCTGAGGAGCATCTGAGGAGCATCAGAGGAGTATCAGAGGAGCATCAGAGGAGCATCAGAGGAGCATCAGAGGAGCATCAGAGGAGTATCAGAGGAGCATCAGAGGAGCATCAGAGGTGCATCAGAGGTGCAGGAGCAGGAGCAGGAGCAGGAGCAGGAGCAGGAGCAGGAAAAGGAGCAGGAGCAGGAGCAGGAGCAGGAGCAGGAGCAGGAGCAAGAGCAGGAGCAGGAGCAGGAGCAGGAGCAGGAGCAGGAGCAGGAGCAGGAGCAGGAGCAGGAGCAGGAGCAGGAGCAGGAGCAGGAGCATCAGAGGAGCATCAGAGGAGCATCAGAGGAGCCTCAGAGGAGCATCAGAGGAGCATCAGAGGAGCATCAGAGGAGCATCAGAGGAGCAGCACACAGGAGCATCAGAGGAGGATCAGAGGAGCATCAGAAGAGCATCAGAGGAGCATCAGAGGAGCATCAGAGGAGCATCAGAGGAGCAGGAGCAGGAGCAGGAGCAGAAGCAGCAGCAGGAGCAGGAGCAGGAGCAGGAGCAGGAGCAGGAGCAGGAGCAGGAGCATCAGAGGAGCATCAGATGAGCAGGAGCAGGAGCAGGAGCAGGAGCAGGAGCATGAGCAGGAGCAGGAGCAGGAGCAGGAGCAGGAGCATCAGAGGAGCATAGGAGGAGCATCAGAGGAGCATCAGAGGAGCATCAGAGGAGCATCAGAGGAGCATCAGAGGAGCATCAGAGGAGGATCAGAGGAGCATCAGAGGAGCATTAGAGGAGCATCAGAGGAGCATCAGAGGAGCATCAGAGGAGCTTCAGAGGTGCATCAGAGGAGCTTCAGAGGAGCATCAGAGGAGCATCAGAGGAGCATCAGAGGAGCATCAGAGGAGCATCAGAGGAGCATCAGAGGAGGATCAGAGGAGCATCAGAGGAGCATCAGAGGAGCCTCAGAGGAGCATCAGAGGAGCATCAGAGGAGCATCAGAGGAGCATCAGAGGAGCATCAGAGGAGCATCAGAGGAGGATCAGAGGAGCATCAGAGGTGCATCAGAGGAGCCTCAGAGGAGCATCAGAGGAGCAGCAGAGGAGCATCAGAGGAGGATCACAGGAGCATCAGAGGAGCATCACAGGAGCATCAGAGGAGCATCAGAGGAGCATCAGAGGAGCATCAGAGGAGCATCAGAGGAGCATCAGAGGAGCATCAGAGGAGCATCAGAGGAGCCTCAGAGGAGCATCAGAGGAGCATCAGAGGAGCATCAGAGGAGCATCAGAGGAACAGCGAGGAGCATCAGAGGAGCATCAGAGGAGCCTCAGAGGAGCATCAGAGGAGCATCAGAGGAGCATCAAAGGAGCATCAGAGGAGGATCAGAGGAGCATCAGAGGAGCATCAGAGGAGCAGGAGCAGGAGCAGGAGCAGGAGCAGGAGCATCAGTGGTCATCAGAGGAGCATCAGAGGAGCAGGAGCAGGAGCAGGAGCATCAGAGGAGCATTAGAGGAGCATCAGAGGAGCGTCAGAGGAGCATCAGAGGAGCATCAGAGGAGCATCAGAGGAGCATCAGAGGAGCATCAGAGGAGCATCAGAGGAGGATCAGAGGAGCATCAGAGGAGCATCAGAGGAGAATCAGAGGAGCATCAGAGGAGCATCAGAGGAGCTTCAGAGGAGCATCAGAGGAGCTTCAGAGGAGCATCAGAGGAGCATCAGAGGAGCATCAGAGGAGCATCAGAGGAGCATCAGAGGAGGATCAGAGGAGCATCAGAGGAGAATCAGAGGAGCCTCAGAGGAGCATCAGAGGAGCATCAGAGGAGCATCAGAGGAGCATCAGAGGAGCATCAGAGGAGCATCAGAGGAGCATCAGAGGAGGATCAGAGGAGCATCAGAGGTGCATCAGAGGAGCCTCAGAGGAGCATCAGAAGAGCAGCAGAGGAGCATCAGAGGAGGATCACAGGAGCATCAGAGGAGCATCACAGGAGCATCAGAGGAGCATCAGAGGAGCATCAGAGGAGCATCAGAGGAGCATCAGAGGAGCATCAGAGGAGGATCAGAGGAGCATCAGAGGAGCATCAGAGGAGCATCAGAGGAGCATCAGAGGAGAATCAGAGGAGCATCAGAGGAGCATCAGAGGAGCCTCAGAGGAGCCTCAGAGGAGCCTCAGAGGAGCATCAGAGGAGCATCAGAGGAGCATCAGGGGAGCATCAGAGGAGCAACAGAGGAGCATCAGAGGAGCATCAGAGGAGCATCAGAGGACCATCAGAGGAGCCTCAGAGGAGCATCAGTGGAGCATCAGAGGAGCATCAGAGGAACATCAGAGGAGCATCAGAGGAGCATCAGAGGAGCATCAGAGGAGCCTCAGAGGAGCATCAGTGGAGCATCAGAGGAGCATCAGAGGAACATCAGAGGAGCATCAGAGGAGCATCAGAGGAGCATCAGAGGAGCAGGAGCAGGAGCAGGAGCAGGAGCAGGAGCAGGAGCAGGAGCAGGAGCAGGAGCAGGAGCAGGAGCATCAGAGGAGCATCAGATGAGCAGGAGCAGGAGCAGGAGCATGAGCAGGAGCATGAGCAGGAGCAGGAGCAGGAGCAGGAGCAGGAGCATCAGAGGAGCATAGGAGGAGCATCAGAGGAGCATCAGAGGAGCATCAGAGGAGCATCAGAGGAGCATCAGAGGAGCATCAGAGGAGGATCAGAGGAGGATCAGAGGAGCATCAGAGGAGCATCAGAGGAGCATCAGAGGAGCATCAGAGGAGCTTCAGAGGAGCATCAGAGGAGCTTCAGAGGAGCATCAGAGGAGCATCAGAGGAGCATCAGAGGAGCATCAGAGGAGCATCAGAGGAGGATCAGAGGAGCATCAGAGGAGAATCAGAGGAGCCTCAGAGGAGCATCAGAGGAGCATCAGAGGAGCATCAGAGGAGCATCAGAGGAGCATCAGAGGAGCATCAGAGGAGCATCAGAGGAGGATCAGAGGAGCATCAGAGGTGCATCAGAGGAGCCTCAGAGGAGCATCAGAGGAGCAGCAGAGGAGCATCAGAGGAGGATCACAGGAGCATCAGAGGAGCATCACAGGAGCATCAGAGGAGCATCAGAGGAGCATCAGAGGAGCATCAGAGGAGCATCAGAGGAGCATCAGAGGAGCATCAGAGGAGCCTCAGAGGAGCATCAGAGGAGCATCAGAGGAGCATCAGAGGAGCATCAGAGGAACAGCGAGGAGCATCAGATGTGCATCAGAGGAGCATCACAGGAGCATCAGAGGAGCATCAGAGGAGCATCACAGGAGCATCAGAGGAGCATCATTGGAGCATCAGAGGAGCATCAGAGGAACAGCAGAGGAGCATCAGATGAGCATCAGAGGAGCATCACAGGAGCATCAGAGGAGCATCACAGGAGCATCACAGGAGCATCATGGAGCATCAGAGGAGCATCAGAGGAGCATCAGAGGAGCATCAGAGGAGCATCAGAGGAGCATCAGAGGAGGATCAGAGGAGCATCAGAGGAGCATCAGAGGAGCATCAGAGGAGCATCAGAGGAGCATCAGAGGAGCATCAGAGGAGCATCAGAGGAGGATCAGAGGAGCATCAGAGGAGCATCAGAGGAGCCTCAGAGGAGCATCAGAGGAGCATCAGAGGAGCATCAGAGGAGCAGCAGAGGAGCATCAGAGGAGGATCACAGGAGCATCAGAGGAGCATCACAGGATCATCAGAGGAGCATCAGAGGAGCATCAGAGGAGCATCAGAGGAGCATCAGAGGAGCCTCAGAGGAGCATCAGAGGAGCATCAGAGGAGCATCCGTAGAGCATCAGAGGAGCATCAGAGGAGCATCAGAGGAGGATCAGAGGAGCATCAGAGGAGCATCAGAGGAGCATCAGAGGAGCATCAGAGGAGCATCAGAGGAGCATCAGAGTAGCATCAGAGGAGCATCAGAGGAGCATCAGAGGAGCATCAGAGGAGCATCAGAGGAGCATCAGAGGAGCATCAGAGGAGCATCAGAGAGGCATCAGAGGAGCATCAGAGGAGGATCAGAGGAGCATCAGAAGAGCATCAGAGGAGCATCAGAGGAGCATCAGAGGAGCATCAGATGAGCATCAGAGGAGCAGCAGAGGAGCATCAGAGGAGCATCACAGGAGCATCAGAGGAGCATCAGAGGAGCATCAGAGAAGCATCAGAGGAGCCTCAGAGGAGAATCAGAGGAGCATCAGAGGAGCATCAGAGGAGCATCAGAGGAGCAGGAGCAGGAGCAGGAGCAGGAGCAGGAGCAGGAGCAGGAGCAGGAGCAGGAGCAGGAGCAGGAGCAGGAGCAGGAGCAGGAGCAGGAGCAGGAGCAGGAGCATGAGCAGGAGCAGGAGCAGGAGCAGGAGCAGGAGCATCAGAGGAGCATAGGAGGAGCATCAGAGGAGCATCAGAGGAGCATCAGAGGAGCATCAGAGGAGCATCAGAGGAGCATCAGAGGAGCATCAGAGGAGGATCAGAGGAGCATCAGAGGTGCATCAGAGGAGCCTCAGAGGAGCATCAGAGGAGCAACAGAGGAGCATCAGAGGAGGATCACAGGAGAATCAGAGGAGCATCACAGGAGCATCAGAGGAGCATCACAGGAGCATCAGAGGAGCATCAGAGGAGCATCAGAGGAGCATCAGAGGAGCATCAGAGGAGCATCAGAGGAGCCTCAGAGGAGCATCAGAGGAGCATCAGAGGAGCATCAGAGGAGCATCAGAGGAACAGCGAGGAGCATCAGATGAGCATCAGAGGAGCATCACAGGAGCATCAGAGGAGCATCACAGGAGCATCACAGGAGCATCAGAGGAGCATCATTGGAGCATCAGAGGAGCATCAGAGGAACAGCAGAGGAGCATCAGATGAGCATCAGAGGAACATCACAGGAGCATCAGAGGAGCATCAGAGGAGCATCACAGGAGCATCAGAGGAGCATCATTGAAGCATCAGAGGAGCATCAGAGGAGCATCAGAGGAGCATCAGAGGAGCATCAGAGGAGCATCAGAGGAGGATCAGAGGAGCATCAGAGGAGCATCAGAGGAGCATCAGAGGAGCATCAGAGGAGCATCAGAGGAGCATCAGAGGAGCATCAGAGGAGCATCAGAGGAGGATCAGAGGAGCATCAGAGGAGCATCAGAGGAGCATCAGAGGAGCAGCAGAGGAGCATCAGAGGAGGATCACAGGAGCATAAGAGGAGCATCACAGGATCATCAGAGGAGCATCAGAGGAGCATCAGAGGAGCATCAGAGGAGCATCAGAGGAGCCTCAGAGGAGCATCAGAGGAGCATCAGAGGAGCATCGATAGAGCATCAGAGGAGCATCAGAGGAGGATCAGAGGAGGATCAGAGGAGCATCAGAGGAGCATCAGAGGAGCATCAGAGGAGCATCAGAGGAGCATCAGAGGAGCATCAGAGGAACATCAGAGGAGCATCAGAGGAGCATCAGAGGAGCATCAGAGGAGCATCAGAGAGGCATCAGAGGAGCATCAGAGGAGGATCAGAGGAGCATCAGAGGAGCATCAGAGGAGCATCAGAGGAGCATCAGAGGAGCATCAGAGGAGCATCAGATGAGCCTCAGAGGAGCCTCAGAGGAGCCTCAGAGGAGCCTCAGAGGAGCATCAGAGGAGCATCAGAGGAGCATCAGAGGAGCATCAGAGGAGCATCAGAGATGCATCAGAGGAGCATCAGAGGAGCATCAGAGGAGGATCAGAGGAGGATCAGAGGAGCATCAGAGCAGCATCAGAGGAGCATCAGAGGAGCATCAGAGGAGCATCAGAGGAGCATCACAGGAGCATCACAGGAGCATCACAGGAGCATCAGAGGTGCATCATTGGAGCATCAGAGGAGCATCAGAGGAGCATCAGAGGAGCATCAGAGGAGCATCAGAGGAGCATCAGAGGAGCATCAGAGGAGCATCAGAGGAGCATCAGAGGAGCATCAGATGAGCATCAGAGGAGCAGCAGAGGAGCATCAGAGGAGCATCAGAGGAGCATCAGAGGAGCATCAGAGGAGCATCAGAGGAGCATCAGATGAGCATCAGAGGAGCAGCAGAGGAGCATCAGAGGAGCATCACAGGAGCATCAGAGGAGCATCAGAGGAGCATCAGAGGAGCATCAGAGGAGCCTCAGAGGAGAATCAGAGGAGCATCAGAGGAGCATCAGAGGAGCCTCAGAGGAGCCTCAGAGGAGCCTCAGAGGAGCCTCAGAGGAGCCTCAGAGGAGCATCAGAGGAGCATCAGAGGAGCATCAGAGGAGCATCAGAGGAGCATCAGAGGAGCATCAGAGGAGCATCAGAGGAGCATCAGAGGAGGATCAGAGGAGGATCAGAGCAGCATCAGAGGAGCATCAGAGGAGCATCAGAGGAGCATCAGAGGAGCATCACAGGAGCATCACAGGAGCATCACAGGAGCATCAGAGGTGCATCATTGGAGCATCAGAGGAGCATCAGAGGAGCATCAGAGGAGCATCAGAGGAGCATCAGAGGAGCATCAGAGGAGCAGGAGCAGGAGCAGGAGCATGAGCAGAAGCAGGAGCAGGAGCAGGTGCAGGAGCAGGAGCATTAGAGGAGCATCAGAGGAGCAGGAGCAGGAGCAGGAGCAGGAGCAGGAGCAGGAGCAGGAGCAGGTGCAGGAGCAGGAGCATCAGAGGAGCATCAGAGGAGCAGGAGCAGGAGCAGGAGCAGGAGCAGGAGCAGGAGCAGGAGCAGGAGCAGGACCATCAGAGGAGCATCAGAGGAGCAGGAGCAGGAGCAGGAGCAGGAGCATCAGAGGTCATCAGAGGAGCATCAGAGGAGCAGGAGTAGGAGAAGGAGCATCAGAGGAGCATCAGAGGAGCATCAGAGGAGCATCAGAGGAGCATCAGAGGAGCATCAGAGGAGCATCAGAGGAGCATCAGAGGAGCATCAGAGGAGCATCAGAGGAGCATCAGTGGAGCATCAGAGGAGCATCAGTGGAGCATCAGAAGAGCATCAGAGGAGCATCAGAGGAGCATCAGAGGAGCATCAGAGGAGCATCAGAGGAGCATCAGAGGAGGATCAGAGGAGCATCAGTGGAGCATCAGAGGAGCATCAGAGGAGCATCAGAGGAGCATCAGAGGAGCATCAGAGGCTCATCAGAGGAGCATCAGAGGAGGATCAGAGGAGCATCAGAGGAGCATCAGAGGAGCATCAGAGGAGGATCACAGGAGCATCAGAGGAGCATCAGAGGAGCATCAGAGGAGCATCAGAGGAGCATCAGAGGAACATCAGACGAGCATCAGAGGAGCATCAGAGGACCCTCTGAGGAGCATCAGAGGAGCATCAGAGGAGCATCAAAGGAGCATCAGAGGAGCATCAGAGGAGGATCAGAGGAGCATCAGAGGAGCATCAGAGGCGCATCAGAGGAGCATCAGAGGAGCTTCAGAGGAGCATCAGAGGAGCATCAGAGGAGCATCAGAGTAGCATCAGAGGAGCATCAGAGGAGGATCAGAGGAGCATCAGAGGAGCATCAGAGGAGCATCAGAGGAGCATCAGAGGAGCATCAGAGGAGCATCAGAGGAGCATCAGAGGAGCATCAGAGTAGCATCAGAGTAGCATCAGAGGAGCATCAGAGGAGCATCAGAGGAGCATCAGAGGAGCATCAGAGGAGGATCAGAGGAGCATAAGAGGAGCATCAGAGGAGCATCAGAGGAGCATCAGAGGAGCATCAGAGGAGCATCAGATGAGCATCAGAGGAGCAGCAGTGGAGCATCAGTGGAGCATCAGAGGAGCATCAGAAGAGCATCAGAGGAGCATCAGAGGAGCATCAGAGGAGCATCAGAGGAGGATCAGAGGAGCATCAGACAGCATCAGAGGAGCATCAGAGGAGCATCAGAGGAGAATCAGAGGAGCATCAGATGAGCATCAGAGGAGCAGCAGAGGAGCATCAGAGGAGCATCACAGGAGCATCAGAGGAGCATCAGAGGAGCATCAGAGGAGCATCAGAGGAGCATCAGAGGAGCATCAGAGGAGCCTCAGAGGAGCATCAGAGGAGCATCAGAGGAGCATCAGAGGAGCATCAGAGGAGCATCAGAGGAGCATCAGAGGAGGATCAGAGGAGCATCAGAGGAGCATCAGAGGAGCATCAGAGGAGCATCAGTGGAGAATCAGATGAGCATCAGAGGAGCAGCAGAGGAGCATCAGAGGAGCATCACAGGAGCATCAGAGGAGCATCAGAGGAGCATCAGAGGAGCATCAGAGGAGCATCAGAGGAGCATCAGAGGAGCCTCAGAGGAGCATCAGAGGAGCCTCAGAGGAGCCTCAGAGGAGCCTCAGAGGAGCATCAGAGGAGCATCAGAGGAGCATCAGAGGAGCATCAGAGGAGGATCAGAGGAGCATCAGAGGAGCATCAGAGGAGCATCAGAGGAGCATCAGAGGAGCATCAGAGGAGGATCAGAGGAGGATCAGAGGAGCATCAGAGGAGCATCAGAGGAGCATCAGAGGAGCATCAGAGGAGCATCAGAGGAGCATCAGAGGAGCATCAGAGGTGCATCACAGGAGCATCAGTGGAGCATCATTGGAGCATCATTGGAGCATCAGAGGAGCATCAGAGGAGCATCAGAGGAGCAACAGAGGAGCATCAGAGGAGCATCAGAGGAGCATCAGAGGAGCATCAGAGGAGCATCAGAGGTGCATCAGAGGAGCATCTGAGGAGCATCAGAGGAGCATCATAGGAGCATCAGAGTAGCATCAGAGGTGTATCAGAGGAGCATCTGAGGAGAATCAGTGGAGCATCAGAGGAGCATCAGAGGAGCATCAGAGGTGCATCAGAGGAGCATCGAGCAGGAGCAGGAGCATCAGAGGTGCAGGAGCAGGAGCCGGAGCAGGAGCCGGAGCAGGAGCCGGAGCAGGAGCAGGAGCAGGAGCAGGAGCAGGAGCAGGAGCAGGAGCAGGGGCAGGAGCAGGAGCAGGAGCAGGAGCAGGAGCAGGAGCAGGAGCAGGAGCAGGAGCAGGAGCAGGAGCAGGAGCAGGAGCAGGAGCAGGAGCAGGAGCATCAGAGGAGCATCAGAGGAGCATCAGAGGAACATCAGAGGAGCATCAGAGGAGCATCAGAGGAGCATCAGAGGAGCATCAGAGGAGCATCAGAGGAGCATCAGAGGAGCATCAGAGGAGAATCAGAGGAGCATTACAGGAGCATCACAGGAGCATTACAGGAGCATCACAGGAGCATCAGAGGATCATCAGTGGAGCATCAGAGGAGGATCAGAGGATCATCAGAGGAGCATAAGAGGAGCATCAGAGGAGCATCAGCGGAGCATCAGAGGAGAATCAGAGGAGCATCAGAGGAGCATCACAGAGGCATCAGAGGAGCATCAGAGGAGCATCAGAGGAGCATCAGAGGAGCATCTAAGGAGCATCAGAGGAGTATCAGAGGAGCATCAGAGGAGCATCAGAGGTGCATCAGAGGAGCATCAGAGGTGCAGGAGCAGGAGCAGCAGCAGGAGCAGGAACAGGAGCAGGAGCAGGAGCAGGAGCAGGAGCAGGAGCAGGAGCAGGAGCAGGAGGAGGAGCAGGAGCAGGAGCAGGAGCAGGAGCAGGAGCAGGAGCAGGAGCAGGAGCATCAGAGGAGCATCAGAGGAGAATCAGATGAGCATCAGAGGAGCAGCAGAGGAGCATCAGAGGAGCATCACAGGAGCATCAGAGGAGCATCAGAGGAGCATCAGAGGAGCATCAGAGGAGCATCAGAGGAGCATCAGAGGAGCCTCAGAGGAGCATCAGAGGAGCCTCAGAGGAGCCTCAGAGGAGCCTCAGAGGAGCATCAGAGGAGCATCAGAGGAGCATCAGAGGAGCATCAGAGGAGGATCAGAGGAGCATCAGAGGAGCATCAGAGGAGCATCAGAGGAGCATCAGAGGAGCATCAGAGGAGGATCAGAGGAGGATCAGAGGAGCATCAGAGGAGCATCAGAGGAGCATCAGAGGAGCATCAGAGGAGCATCAGAGGAGCATCAGAGGAGCATCAGAGGTGCATCACAGGAGCATCAGTGGAGCATCATTGGAGCATCATTGGAGCATCAGAGGAGCATCAGAGGAGCATCAGAGGAGCAACAGAGGAGCATCAGAGGAGCATCAGAGGAGCATCAGAGGAGCATCAGAGGAGCATCAGAGGTGCATCAGAGGAGCATCTGAGGAGCATCAGAGGAGCATCATAGGAGCATCAGAGTAGCATCAGAGGTGCATCAGAGGAGCATCTGAGGAGAATCAGTGGAGCATCAGAGGAGCATCAGAGGAGCATCAGAGGTGCATCAGAGGAGCATCGAGCAGGAGCAGGAGCATCAGAGGTGCAGGAGCAGGAGCCGGAGCAGGAGCCGGAGCAGGAGCCGGAGCAGGAGCAGGAGCAGGAGCAGGAGCAGGAGCAGGAGCAGGAGCAGGGGCAGGAGCAGGAGCAGGAGCAGGAGCAGGAGCAGGAGCAGGAGCAGGAGCAGGAGCAGGAGCAGGAGCAGGAGCAGGAGCAGGAGCAGGAGCAGGAGCATCAGAGGAGCATCAGAGGAGCATCAGAGGAACATCAGAGGAGCATCAGAGGAGCATCAGAGGAGCATCAGAGGAGCATCAGAGGAGCATCAGAGGAGCATCAGAGGAGCATCAGAGGAGAATCAGAGGAGCATTACAGGAGCATCACAGGAGCATTACAGGAGCATCACAGGAGCATCAGAGGATCATCAGTGGAGCATCAGAGGAGGATCAGAGGATCATCAGAGGAGCATCAGAGGAGCATCAGAGGAGCATCAGCGGAGCATCAGAGGAGAATCAGAGGAGCATCAGAGGAGCATCACAGAGGCATCAGAGGAGCATCAGAGGAGCATCAGAGGAGCATCAGAGGAGCATCTAAGGAGCATCAGAGGAGTATCAGAGGAGCATCAGAGGAGCATCAGAGGTGCATCAGAGGAGCATCAGAGGTGCAGGAGCAGGAGCAGCAGCAGGAGCAGGAACAGGAGCAGGAGCAGGAGCAGGAGCAGGAGCAGGAGCAGGAGCAGGAGCAGGAGCTGGAGGAGGAGCAGGAGCAGGAGCAGGAGCAGGAGCAGGAGCAGGAGCAGGAGCAGGAGCATCAGAGGAGCATCAGAGGAGCATCAGAGGAGCATCAGAGGAGCATCAGAGGAGCATCAGAGGAGGATCAGAGGAGCATCAGAGGAGCATCAGAGGAGCATCAGAGGAGCATCAGAGGAGCATCAGAGGAGCATCAGAGGAGCATCATAGGAGCATCAGAGGAGCATCAGAGGAGCATCAGAGGAGCATCAGAGGAGCATCAGAGGAGGATCAGAGGAGCATCAGAGGAGCATCAGAGGAGCCTCAGAGGAGCATCAGAGGAGCATCAGAGGAGCATCAGAGGAACAGCAGAGGAACAGCAGAGGAGCATCACAGGAGCATCAGAGGAGCATCACAGGAGCATCAGAGGAGCATCAGAGGAGCATCAGAGGAGCATCAGAAGAGAATCAGAGGAGCCTCAGAGGTGCCTCAGAGGAGCATCAGAGGAGCATCAGAGGAGCATCAGAGGAGCATCAGAGGAGCATCAGAGGAGCATCAGAGGAGCATCAGAGGAGCATCAGAGGAGGATCAGAGGAGCATCAGAGGAGCATCAGAGGAGCATCAGAGGAGGATCACAGGAGCATCAGAGGAGCATCAGAGGAGCATCAGAGGAGCATCAGAGGAGCATCAGAGGAGCATCAGAGGAGCATCAGAGGAGCATCAGAGGAACAGCAGAGGAACAGCAGAGGAGCATCACAGGAGCATCGGAGGAGCATCAGAGGAGCATCAGAGGAGCATCAGAGGAGCAGCAGAGGAGGATCAGAGGAGCATCAGAGGAGCATCAGAGGAGCATCAGAGGAGCATCAGAGGAGCATCAGAGGAGCATCAGAGGAGCATCAGAGGAGCATCAGAGGAGCATCAGAGGAGCATCAGAGGAGGATCAGATGAGCATAAGAGGAGCATCAGAGGAGCATCAGAGGAGCATCAGAGGAGAATCAGAGGAGCATCAGATGAGCATCAGAGGAGCAGCAGAGGAGCATCAGAGGAGCATCACAGGAGCATCAGATGAGCATCAGAGGAGCATCAGAGGAGCATCAGAGGTGAATCAGAGGAGCATCAGAGGAGCATCAGAGGAGCATCAGAGGAGCATCAGAGGAGAATCAGAGGAGCATCAGAGGAGCATCAGAGGAGCAGCAGAGGAGCATCAGAGGAGCATCACAGGAGCATCAGAGGAGCATCAGAGGAGTATCAGAGGAGCATCAGAGGAGCATCAGAGGAGCATCAGAGGAGCATCAGAGGAGCATCAGAGGAGCCTCAGAGGAGCATCAGAGGAGCATCAGAGGAGCATCAGAGGAGCATCAGAGGAGGATCAGAGGAGCATCAGAGGAGCATCAGAGGAGCATCAGAGGAGCATCAGAGGAGAATCAGATCAGCATCAGAGGAGCAGCAGAGGAGCATCAGAGGAGCATCACAGGAGCATCAGAGGAGCATCAGAGGAGCATCAGAGGAGCATCAGAGGAGCATCAGAGGAGCATCAGAGGAGCCTCAGAGGAGCATCAGAGGAGCATCAGAGGAGCATCAGAGGAGCATCAGAGGAGGATCAGAGGAGCATCAGAGGAGCATCAGAGGAGCAGGAGCAGGAGCAGGAGAAGGAGCAGGAGCAGAAGCATCAGAGGTCATCTGAGGAGCATCAGAGGAGCAGGAGCAGGAGCAGGAGCATCAGAGGAGCAACAGAGGAGCATCAGAGGAGCATCAGAGGAGCATCAGAGGAGCATCAGAGGAGCAGGAGCAGGAGCAGGAGCAGGAGCAGGAGCAGGAGCAGGAGCAGGAGCAGGAGCAGGAGCATCAGAGGAGCATCAGAGGAGCATCAGAGGAGCATCAGAGGAGCATCAGTGGAGCATCAGAGGAGCATCAGAGGAGCATCAGAGGAGCCTCAGAGGAGCATCAGAGGAGCATCAGAGGAGCATCGATAGAGCATCAGAGGAGCATCAGAGGAGGATCAGAGGAGGATCAGAGGAGCATCAGAGGAGCATCAGAGGAGCATCAGAGGAGCATCAGAGGAGCATCAGAGGAGCATCAGAGGAACATCAGAGGAGCATCAGAGGAGCATCAGAGGAGCATCAGAGGAGCATCAGAGAGGCATCAGAGGAGCATCAGAGGAGGATCAGAGGAGCATCAGAGGAGCATCAGAGGAGCATCAGAGGAGCATCAGAGGAGCATCAGAGGAGCATCAGATGAGCCTCAGAGGAGCCTCAGAGGAGCCTCAGAGGAGCCTCAGAGGAGCATCAGAGGAGCATCAGAGGAGCATCAGAGGAGCATCAGAGGAGCATCAGAGATGCATCAGAGGAGCATCAGAGGAGCATCAGAGGAGGATCAGAGGAGGATCAGAGGAGCATCAGAGCAGCATCAGAGGAGCATCAGAGGAGCATCAGAGGAGCATCAGAGGAGCATCACAGGAGCATCACAGGAGCATCACAGGAGCATCAGAGGTGCATCATTGGAGCATCAGAGGAGCATCAGAGGAGCATCAGAGGAGCATCAGAGGAGCATCAGAGGAGCATCAGAGGAGCATCAGAGGAGCATCAGAGGAGCATCAGAGGAGCATCAGATGAGCATCAGAGGAGCAGCAGAGGAGCATCAGAGGAGCATCAGAGGAGCATCAGAGGAGCATCAGAGGAGCATCAGAGGAGCATCAGATGAGCATCAGAGGAGCAGCAGAGGAGCATCAGAGGAGCATCACAGGAGCATCAGAGGAGCATCAGAGGAGCATCAGAGGAGCATCAGAGGAGCCTCAGAGGAGAATCAGAGGAGCATCAGAGG
This sequence comes from Narcine bancroftii, assembly GCF_036971445.1. Lineage (NCBI taxonomy): Eukaryota > Metazoa > Chordata > Chondrichthyes > Torpediniformes > Narcinidae > Narcine > Narcine bancroftii. The sequence continues at coordinate 103,519,013 of NC_091474.1, read as the reverse complement.
AGCATCAGAGGAGCCTCAGAGGAGCCTCAGAGGAGCCTCAGAGGAGCCTCAGAGGAGCCTCAGAGGAGCATCAGAGGAGCATCAGAGGAGCATCAGAGGAGCATCAGAGGAGCATCAGAGGAGCATCAGAGGAGCATCAGAGGAGCATCAGAGGAGGATCAGAGGAGGATCAGAGCAGCATCAGAGGAGCATCACAGGAGCATCACAGGAGCATCACAGGAGCATCAGAGGTGCATCATTGGAGCATCAGAGGAGCATCAGAGGAGCATCAGAGGAGCATCAGAGGAGCATCAGAGGAGCATCAGAGGAGCAGGAGCAGGAGCAGGAGCATGAGCAGAAGCAGGAGCAGGAGCAGGTGCAGGAGCAGGAGCATTAGAGGAGCATCAGAGGAGCAGGAGCAGGAGCAGGAGCAGGAGCAGGAGCAGGAGCAGGAGCAGGTGCAGGAGCAGGAGCATCAGAGGAGCATCAGAGGAGCAGGAGCAGGAGCAGGAGCAGGAGCAGGAGCAGGAGCAGGAGCAGGAGCAGGACCATCAGAGGAGCATCAGAGGAGCAGGAGCAGGAGCAGGAGCAGGAGCATCAGAGGTCATCAGAGGAGCATCAGAGGAGCAGGAGTAGGAGAAGGAGCATCAGAGGAGCATCAGAGGAGCATCAGAGGAGCATCAGAGGAGCATCAGAGGAGCATCAGAGGAGCATCAGAGGAGCATCAGAGGAGCATCAGAGGAGCATCAGAGGAGCATCAGTGGAGCATCAGAGGAGCATCAGTGGAGCATCAGAAGAGCATCAGAGGAGCATCAGAGGAGCATCAGAGGAGCATCAGAGGAGCATCAGAGGAGCATCAGAGGAGGATCAGAGGAGCATCAGTGGAGCATCAGAGGAGCATCAGAGGAGCATCAGAGGAGCATCAGAGGAGCATCAGAGGCTCATCAGAGGAGCATCAGAGGAGGATCAGAGGAGCATCAGAGGAGCATCAGAGGAGCATCAGAGGAGGATCACAGGAGCATCAGAGGAGCATCAGAGGAGCATCAGAGGAGCATCAGAGGAGCATCAGAGGAACATCAGACGAGCATCAGAGGAGCATCAGAGGACCCTCTGAGGAGCATCAGAGGAGCATCAGAGGAGCATCAAAGGAGCATCAGAGGAGCATCAGAGGAGGATCAGAGGAGCATCAGAGGAGCATCAGAGGCGCATCAGAGGAGCATCAGAGGAGCTTCAGAGGAGCATCAGAGGAGCATCAGAGGAGCATCAGAGTAGCATCAGAGGAGCATCAGAGGAGGATCAGAGGAGCATCAGAGGAGCATCAGAGGAGCATCAGAGGAGCATCAGAGGAGCATCAGAGGAGCATCAGAGGAGCATCAGAGGAGCATCAGAGTAGCATCAGAGTAGCATCAGAGGAGCATCAGAGGAGCATCAGAGGAGCATCAGAGGAGCATCAGAGGAGGATCAGAGGAGCATAAGAGGAGCATCAGAGGAGCATCAGAGGAGCATCAGAGGAGCATCAGAGGAGCATCAGATGAGCATCAGAGGAGCAGCAGTGGAGCATCAGTGGAGCATCAGAGGAGCATCAGAAGAGCATCAGAGGAGCATCAGAGGAGCATCAGAGGAGCATCAGAGGAGGATCAGAGGAGCATCAGACAGCATCAGAGGAGCATCAGAGGAGCATCAGAGGAGAATCAGAGGAGCATCAGATGAGCATCAGAGGAGCAGCAGAGGAGCATCAGAGGAGCATCACAGGAGCATCAGAGGAGCATCAGAGGAGCATCAGAGGAGCATCAGAGGAGCATCAGAGGAGCATCAGAGGAGCCTCAGAGGAGCATCAGAGGAGCATCAGAGGAGCATCAGAGGAGCATCAGAGGAGCATCAGAGGAGCATCAGAGGAGGATCAGAGGAGCATCAGAGGAGCATCAGAGGAGCATCAGAGGAGCATCAGTGGAGAATCAGATGAGCATCAGAGGAGCAGCAGAGGAGCATCAGAGGAGCATCACAGGAGCATCAGAGGAGCATCAGAGGAGCATCAGAGGAGCATCAGAGGAGCATCAGAGGAGCATCAGAGGAGCCTCAGAGGAGCATCAGAGGAGCCTCAGAGGAGCCTCAGAGGAGCCTCAGAGGAGCATCAGAGGAGCATCAGAGGAGCATCAGAGGAGCATCAGAGGAGGATCAGAGGAGCATCAGAGGAGCATCAGAGGAGCATCAGAGGAGCATCAGAGGAGCATCAGAGGAGGATCAGAGGAGGATCAGAGGAGCATCAGAGGAGCATCAGAGGAGCATCAGAGGAGCATCAGAGGAGCATCAGAGGAGCATCAGAGGAGCATCAGAGGTGCATCACAGGAGCATCAGTGGAGCATCATTGGAGCATCATTGGAGCATCAGAGGAGCATCAGAGGAGCATCAGAGGAGCAACAGAGGAGCATCAGAGGAGCATCAGAGGAGCATCAGAGGAGCATCAGAGGAGCATCAGAGGTGCATCAGAGGAGCATCTGAGGAGCATCAGAGGAGCATCATAGGAGCATCAGAGTAGCATCAGAGGTGTATCAGAGGAGCATCTGAGGAGAATCAGTGGAGCATCAGAGGAGCATCAGAGGAGCATCAGAGGTGCATCAGAGGAGCATCGAGCAGGAGCAGGAGCATCAGAGGTGCAGGAGCAGGAGCCGGAGCAGGAGCCGGAGCAGGAGCCGGAGCAGGAGCAGGAGCAGGAGCAGGAGCAGGAGCAGGAGCAGGAGCAGGGGCAGGAGCAGGAGCAGGAGCAGGAGCAGGAGCAGGAGCAGGAGCAGGAGCAGGAGCAGGAGCAGGAGCAGGAGCAGGAGCAGGAGCAGGAGCAGGAGCATCAGAGGAGCATCAGAGGAGCATCAGAGGAACATCAGAGGAGCATCAGAGGAGCATCAGAGGAGCATCAGAGGAGCATCAGAGGAGCATCAGAGGAGCATCAGAGGAGCATCAGAGGAGAATCAGAGGAGCATTACAGGAGCATCACAGGAGCATTACAGGAGCATCACAGGAGCATCAGAGGATCATCAGTGGAGCATCAGAGGAGGATCAGAGGATCATCAGAGGAGCATAAGAGGAGCATCAGAGGAGCATCAGCGGAGCATCAGAGGAGAATCAGAGGAGCATCAGAGGAGCATCACAGAGGCATCAGAGGAGCATCAGAGGAGCATCAGAGGAGCATCAGAGGAGCATCTAAGGAGCATCAGAGGAGTATCAGAGGAGCATCAGAGGAGCATCAGAGGTGCATCAGAGGAGCATCAGAGGTGCAGGAGCAGGAGCAGCAGCAGGAGCAGGAACAGGAGCAGGAGCAGGAGCAGGAGCAGGAGCAGGAGCAGGAGCAGGAGCAGGAGCAGGAGGAGGAGCAGGAGCAGGAGCAGGAGCAGGAGCAGGAGCAGGAGCAGGAGCAGGAGCATCAGAGGAGCATCAGAGGAGAATCAGATGAGCATCAGAGGAGCAGCAGAGGAGCATCAGAGGAGCATCACAGGAGCATCAGAGGAGCATCAGAGGAGCATCAGAGGAGCATCAGAGGAGCATCAGAGGAGCATCAGAGGAGCCTCAGAGGAGCATCAGAGGAGCCTCAGAGGAGCCTCAGAGGAGCCTCAGAGGAGCATCAGAGGAGCATCAGAGGAGCATCAGAGGAGCATCAGAGGAGGATCAGAGGAGCATCAGAGGAGCATCAGAGGAGCATCAGAGGAGCATCAGAGGAGCATCAGAGGAGGATCAGAGGAGCATCAGAGGAGCATCAGAGGAGCATCAGAGGAGGATCAGAGGAGCATAAGAGGAGCATCAGAGGAGCATCAGAGGAGCATCAGAGGAGCATCAGAGGAGCATCAGATGAGCATCAGAGGAGCAGCAGTGGAGCATCAGTGGAGCATCAGAGGAGCATCAGAAGAGCATCAGAGGAGCATCAGAGGAGCATCAGAGGAGCATCAGAGGAGGATCAGAGGAGCATCAGACAGCATCAGAGGAGCATCAGAGGAGCATCAGAGGAGAATCAGAGGAGCATCAGATGAGCATCAGAGGAGCAGCAGAGGAGCATCAGAGGAGCATCACAGGAGCATCAGAGGAGCATCAGAGGAGCATCAGAGGAGCATCAGAGGAGCATCAGAGGAGCATCAGAGGAGCCTCAGAGGAGCATCAGAGGAGCATCAGAGGAGCATCAGAGGAGCATCAGAGGAGCATCAGAGGAGCATCAGAGGAGGATCAGAGGAGCATCAGAGGAGCATCAGAGGAGCATCAGAGGAGCATCAGTGGAGAATCAGATGAGCATCAGAGGAGCAGCAGAGGAGCATCAGAGGAGCATCACAGGAGCATCAGAGGAGCATCAGAGGAGCATCAGAGGAGCATCAGAGGAGCATCAGAGGAGCATCAGAGGAGCCTCAGAGGAGCATCAGAGGAGCCTCAGAGGAGCCTCAGAGGAGCCTCAGAGGAGCATCAGAGGAGCATCAGAGGAGCATCAGAGGAGCATCAGAGGAGGATCAGAGGAGCATCAGAGGAGCATCAGAGGAGCATCAGAGGAGCATCAGAGGAGCATCAGAGGAGGATCAGAGGAGGATCAGAGGAGCATCAGAGGAGCATCAGAGGAGCATCAGAGGAGCATCAGAGGAGCATCAGAGGAGCATCAGAGGAGCATCAGAGGTGCATCACAGGAGCATCAGTGGAGCATCATTGGAGCATCATTGGAGCATCAGAGGAGCATCAGAGGAGCATCAGAGGAGCAACAGAGGAGCATCAGAGGAGCATCAGAGGAGCATCAGAGGAGCATCAGAGGAGCATCAGAGGTGCATCAGAGGAGCATCTGAGGAGCATCAGAGGAGCATCATAGGAGCATCAGAGTAGCATCAGAGGTGTATCAGAGGAGCATCTGAGGAGAATCAGTGGAGCATCAGAGGAGCATCAGAGGAGCATCAGAGGTGCATCAGAGGAGCATCGAGCAGGAGCAGGAGCATCAGAGGTGCAGGAGCAGGAGCCGGAGCAGGAGCCGGAGCAGGAGCCGGAGCAGGAGCAGGAGCAGGAGCAGGAGCAGGAGCAGGAGCAGGAGCAGGGGCAGGAGCAGGAGCAGGAGCAGGAGCAGGAGCAGGAGCAGGAGCAGGAGCAGGAGCAGGAGCAGGAGCAGGAGCAGGAGCAGGAGCAGGAGCAGGAGCATCAGAGGAGCATCAGAGGAGCATCAGAGGAACATCAGAGGAGCATCAGAGGAGCATCAGAGGAGCATCAGAGGAGCATCAGAGGAGCATCAGAGGAGCATCAGAGGAGCATCAGAGGAGAATCAGAGGAGCATTACAGGAGCATCACAGGAGCATTACAGGAGCATCACAGGAGCATCAGAGGATCATCAGTGGAGCATCAGAGGAGGATCAGAGGATCATCAGAGGAGCATAAGAGGAGCATCAGAGGAGCATCAGCGGAGCATCAGAGGAGAATCAGAGGAGCATCAGAGGAGCATCACAGAGGCATCAGAGGAGCATCAGAGGAGCATCAGAGGAGCATCAGAGGAGCATCTAAGGAGCATCAGAGGAGTATCAGAGGAGCATCAGAGGAGCATCAGAGGTGCATCAGAGGAGCATCAGAGGTGCAGGAGCAGGAGCAGCAGCAGGAGCAGGAACAGGAGCAGGAGCAGGAGCAGGAGCAGGAGCAGGAGCAGGAGCAGGAGCAGGAGCAGGAGGAGGAGCAGGAGCAGGAGCAGGAGCAGGAGCAGGAGCAGGAGCAGGAGCAGGAGCATCAGAGGAGCATCAGAGGAGAATCAGATGAGCATCAGAGGAGCAGCAGAGGAGCATCAGAGGAGCATCACAGGAGCATCAGAGGAGCATCAGAGGAGCATCAGAGGAGCATCAGAGGAGCATCAGAGGAGCATCAGAGGAGCCTCAGAGGAGCATCAGAGGAGCCTCAGAGGAGCCTCAGAGGAGCCTCAGAGGAGCATCAGAGGAGCATCAGAGGAGCATCAGAGGAGCATCAGAGGAGGATCAGAGGAGCATCAGAGGAGCATCAGAGGAGCATCAGAGGAGCATCAGAGGAGCATCAGAGGAGGATCAGAGGAGGATCAGAGGAGCATCAGAGGAGCATCAGAGGAGCATCAGAGGAGCATCAGAGGAGCATCAGAGGAGCATCAGAGGAGCATCAGAGGTGCATCACAGGAGCATCAGTGGAGCATCATTGGAGCATCATTGGAGCATCAGAGGAGCATCAGAGGAGCATCAGAGGAGCAACAGAGGAGCATCAGAGGAGCATCAGAGGAGCATCAGAGGAGCATCAGAGGAGCATCAGAGGTGCATCAGAGGAGCATCTGAGGAGCATCAGAGGAGCATCATAGGAGCATCAGAGTAGCATCAGAGGTGCATCAGAGGAGCATCTGAGGAGAATCAGTGGAGCATCAGAGGAGCATCAGAGGAGCATCAGAGGTGCATCAGAGGAGCATCGAGCAGGAGCAGGAGCATCAGAGGTGCAGGAGCAGGAGCCGGAGCAGGAGCCGGAGCAGGAGCCGGAGCAGGAGCAGGAGCAGGAGCAGGAGCAGGAGCAGGAGCAGGAGCAGGGGCAGGAGCAGGAGCAGGAGCAGGAGCAGGAGCAGGAGCAGGAGCAGGAGCAGGAGCAGGAGCAGGAGCAGGAGCAGGAGCAGGAGCAGGAGCAGGAGCATCAGAGGAGCATCAGAGGAGCATCAGAGGAACATCAGAGGAGCATCAGAGGAGCATCAGAGGAGCATCAGAGGAGCATCAGAGGAGCATCAGAGGAGCATCAGAGGAGCATCAGAGGAGAATCAGAGGAGCATTACAGGAGCATCACAGGAGCATTACAGGAGCATCACAGGAGCATCAGAGGATCATCAGTGGAGCATCAGAGGAGGATCAGAGGATCATCAGAGGAGCATCAGAGGAGCATCAGAGGAGCATCAGCGGAGCATCAGAGGAGAATCAGAGGAGCATCAGAGGAGCATCACAGAGGCATCAGAGGAGCATCAGAGGAGCATCAGAGGAGCATCAGAGGAGCATCTAAGGAGCATCAGAGGAGTATCAGAGGAGCATCAGAGGAGCATCAGAGGTGCATCAGAGGAGCATCAGAGGTGCAGGAGCAGGAGCAGCAGCAGGAGCAGGAACAGGAGCAGGAGCAGGAGCAGGAGCAGGAGCAGGAGCAGGAGCAGGAGCAGGAGCTGGAGGAGGAGCAGGAGCAGGAGCAGGAGCAGGAGCAGGAGCAGGAGCAGGAGCAGGAGCATCAGAGGAGCATCAGAGGAGCATCAGAGGAGCATCAGAGGAGCATCAGAGGAGCATCAGAGGAGGATCAGAGGAGCATCAGAGGAGCATCAGAGGAGCATCAGAGGAGCATCAGAGGAGCATCAGAGGAGCATCAGAGGAGCATCATAGGAGCATCAGAGGAGCATCAGAGGAGCATCAGAGGAGCATCAGAGGAGCATCAGAGGAGGATCAGAGGAGCATCAGAGGAGCATCAGAGGAGCCTCAGAGGAGCATCAGAGGAGCATCAGAGGAGCATCAGAGGAACAGCAGAGGAACAGCAGAGGAGCATCACAGGAGCATCAGAGGAGCATCACAGGAGCATCAGAGGAGCATCAGAGGAGCATCAGAGGAGCATCAGAAGAGAATCAGAGGAGCCTCAGAGGTGCCTCAGAGGAGCATCAGAGGAGCATCAGAGGAGCATCAGAGGAGCATCAGAGGAGCATCAGAGGAGCATCAGAGGAGCATCAGAGGAGCATCAGAGGAGGATCAGAGGAGCATCAGAGGAGCATCAGAGGAGCATCAGAGGAGGATCACAGGAGCATCAGAGGAGCATCAGAGGAGCATCAGAGGAGCATCAGAGGAGCATCAGAGGAGCATCAGAGGAGCATCAGAGGAGCATCAGAGGAACAGCAGAGGAACAGCAGAGGAGCATCACAGGAGCATCGGAGGAGCATCAGAGGAGCATCAGAGGAGCATCAGAGGAGCAGCAGAGGAGGATCAGAGGAGCATCAGAGGAGCATCAGAGGAGCATCAGAGGAGCATCAGAGGAGCATCAGAGGAGCATCAGAGGAGCATCAGAGGAGCATCAGAGGAGCATCAGAGGAGCATCAGAGGAGGATCAGATGAGCATAAGAGGAGCATCAGAGGAGCATCAGAGGAGCATCAGAGGAGAATCAGAGGAGCATCAGATGAGCATCAGAGGAGCAGCAGAGGAGCATCAGAGGAGCATCACAGGAGCATCAGATGAGCATCAGAGGAGCATCAGAGGAGCATCAGAGGTGAATCAGAGGAGCATCAGAGGAGCATCAGAGGAGCATCAGAGGAGCATCAGAGGAGAATCAGAGGAGCATCAGAGGAGCATCAGAGGAGCAGCAGAGGAGCATCAGAGGAGCATCACAGGAGCATCAGAGGAGCATCAGAGGAGTATCAGAGGAGCATCAGAGGAGCATCAGAGGAGCATCAGAGGAGCATCAGAGGAGCATCAGAGGAGCCTCAGAGGAGCATCAGAGGAGCATCAGAGGAGCATCAGAGGAGCATCAGAGGAGGATCAGAGGAGCATCAGAGGAGCATCAGAGGAGCATCAGAGGAGCATCAGAGGAGAATCAGATCAGCATCAGAGGAGCAGCAGAGGAGCATCAGAGGAGCATCACAGGAGCATCAGAGGAGCATCAGAGGAGCATCAGAGGAGCATCAGAGGAGCATCAGAGGAGCATCAGAGGAGCCTCAGAGGAGCATCAGAGGAGCATCAGAGGAGCATCAGAGGAGCATCAGAGGAGGATCAGAGGAGCATCAGAGGAGCATCAGAGGAGCAGGAGCAGGAGCAGGAGAAGGAGCAGGAGCAGAAGCATCAGAGGTCATCAGAGGAGCATCAGAGGAGCAGGAGCAGGAGCAGGAGCATCAGAGGAGCAACAGAGGAGCATCAGAGGAGCATCAGAGGAGCATCAGAGGAGCATCAGAGGAGCAGGAGCAGGAGCAGGAGCAGGAGCAGGAGCAGGAGCAGGAGCAGGAGCAGGAGCAGGAGCATCAGAGGAGCATCAGAGGAGCATCAGAGGAGCATCAGAGGAGCATCAGTGGAGCATCAGAGGAGGATCAGAGGAGCATCAGAGGAGCATCAGAGGAGCATCAGAGGAGCATCAGTGGAGCATCAGAGGAGCATCAGAGGAGCATCAGAGGAGCATCAGAGGAGGATCAGAGGAGCATCAGAGGAGCATCAGAGGAGCATCAGAGGAGCATCAGAGGAGCATCAGAGGAGCATCAGAGGAGCATCAGGGGAGCATCAGAGGAGGATCAGAGGAGCATCAGAGGAGCATCAGAGGAGCATCACAGGAGCATCAGAGGAGCATCATTGGAGCATCAGAGGAGCATCAGAGGAGCATCAGAGGAGCATCAGAGGAGCATCAGAGGAGCATCAGAGGAGGATCAGAGGAGCATCAGAGGAGCATCAGAGGAGCATCAGAGGAGCATCAGAGGAGCATCAGAGGAGCATCAGAGGAGCATCAGAGGAGTATCAGAGGAGGATCAGAGGAGCATCAGAGGAGCATCAGAGGAGCCTAGGAGGAGCATCAGAGGAGCATCAGAGGAGCATCAGAGGAGCATCAGAGGAGCAGCAGAGGAGCATCAGAGGAGGATCACAGGAGCATCAGAGGAGCATCACAGGATCATCAGAGGAGCATCAGAGGAGCATCAGAGGAGCATCTGAGGAGCATCAGAGGAGCATCAGAGGAGCCTCAGAGGAGCATCAGAGGAGCATCAGAGGAGCATCAGTAGAGCATCAGAGGAGCATCAGAGGAGCATCAGAGGAGGATCAGAGGAGCATCAGAGGAGCATCAGAGGAGCATCAGAGGAGCATCAGAGGAGCATCAGAGGAGCATCAGAGGAGCATCAGAGGAGCATCAGAGGAGCATCAGAGGAGCATCAGAGAGGCATCAGAGGAGCATCAGAGGAGGATCAGAGGAGCATCAGAGGAGCATCAGAGGAGAATCAGAGGAGCATCAGAGGAGCATCAGAGGAGCATCAGATGAGCATCAGAGGAGCAGCAGAGGAGCATCAGAGGAGCATCACAGGAGCATCAGAGGAGCATCAGAGGAGCATCAGAGGAGCATCAGAGGAGCCTCAGAGGAGAATCAGAGGAGCATCAGAGGAGCATCAGAGGAGCCTCAGAAGAGCCTCAGAGGAGCCTCAGAGGAGCCTCAGAGGAGCATCAGAGGAGCATCAGAGGAGCATCAGAGGAGCATCAGAGGAGCATCAGAGGAGCATCAGAGGAGCATCAGAGGAGGATCAGAGGAGGATCAGAGGAGCATCAGAGCAGCATCAGAGGAGCATCAGAGGAGCATCAGAGGAGCATCAGAGGAGCATCACAGGAGCATCACAGGAGCATCACAGGAGCATCAGAGGTGCATCATTGGAGCATCAGAGGAGCATCAGAGGAGCATCAGAGGAGCATCAGAGGAGCATCAGAGGAGCATCAGAGGAGCATCAGAGGAGCATCAGAGGAGCATCAGTGGAGCATCAGAGGAGCATCAGAGGAGCATCAGAGGAGCATCAGAGGAGCAGGAGCAGGAGCAGGAGCAGGAGCAGGAGCAGGAGCAGGAGCAGGTGCAGGAGCAGGTGCAGGAGCAGGAGCATCAGAGGAGCATCAGAGGAGCAGGAGCAGGAGCAGGAGCAGGAGCATGAGCAGGAGCAGGAGCAGGTGCAGGAGCAGGAGCATCAGAGGAGCATCAGAGGAGCAGGAGCAGGAGCAGGAGCAGGAGCAGGAGCAGGAGCAGGAGCAGGAGCAGGACCATCAGAGGAGCATCAGAGGAGCAGGAGCAGGAGCAGGAGCAGGAGCAGGAGCATCAGAGGTCATCAGAGGAGCATCAGAGGAGCAGGAGTAGGAGAAGGAGCATCAGAGGAGCATCAGAGGAGCATCAGAGGAGCATCAGAGGAGCATCAGAGGAGCATCAGAGGAGCATCAGAGGAGCATCAGAGGAGCATCAGAGGAGCATCAGTGGAGCATCAGAGGAGCATCAGTGGAGCATCAGAGGAGCATCAGAGGAGCATCAGAGGAGCATCAGAGGAGCATCAGAGGAGCATCAGAGGAGCATCAGAGGAGGATCAGAGGAGCATCAGTGGAGCATCAGAGGAGCATCAGAGGAGCATCAGAGGAGCATCAGAGGAGCATCAGAGGCTCATCAGAGGAGCATCAGAGGAGGATCAGAGGAGCATCAGAGGAGCATCAGAGGAGCATCAGAGGAGGATCACAGGAGCATCAGAGGAGCATCAGAGGAGCATCAGAGGAGCATCAGAGGAGCATCAGAGGAGCATCAGAGGAGCATCAGAGGAGCATCAGAGGACCCTCTGAGGAGCATCAGAGGAGCATCAGAGGAGCATCAAAGGAGCATCAGAGGAGCATCAGAGGAGGATCAGAGGAGCATCAGAGGAGCATCAGAGGAGCATCAGAGGAGCATCAGAGGAGCATCAGAGGAGCATCAGAGGAGCATCTGAGGAGCATCAGAGTAGCATCAGAGTAGCATCAGAGGAGCATCAGAGGTGCATCAGAGGAGCATCAGAGGAGCATCAGAGGAGCATCAGAGGAGGATCAGAGGAGCATAAGAGGAGCATCAGAGGAGCATCAGAGGAGCATCAGAGGAGCATCAGAGGAGCATCAGATGAGCATCAGAGGAGCAGCAGAGGAGCATCAGTGGAGCATCAGAGGAGCATCAGAGGAGCATCAGAGGAGCATCAGAGGAGCATCAGAGGAGGATCAGAGGAGCATCAGACAGCATCAGAGGAGCATCAGAGGAGCATCAGAGGAGAATCAGAAGAGCATCAGATGAGCATCAGAGGAGCAGCAGAGGAGCATCAGAGGAGCATCACAGGAGCATCAGAGGAGCATCAGAGGAGCATCAGAGGAGAATCAGAGGAGCATCAGAGGAGCATCAGAGGAGCCTCAGAGGAGCATCAGAGGAGCATCAGAGGAGCATCAGAGGAGCATCAGAGGAGCATCAGAGGAGCATCAGAGGAGGATCAGAGGAGCATCAGAGGAGCATCAGAGGAGCATCAGAGGAGCATCAGAGGAGAATCAGATGAGCATCAGAGGAGCAGCAGAGGAGCATCACAGGAGCATCACAGGAGCATCAGAGGAGCATCAGAGGAGCATCAGAGGAGCATCAGAGGAGCATCAGAGGAGCATCAGAGGAGCCTCAGAGGAGCATCAGAGGAGCCTCAGAGGAGCCTCAGAGGAGCCTCAGAGGAGCATCAGAGGAGGATCAGAGGAGCATCAGAGGAGCATCAGAGGAGCATCAGAGGAGCATCAGAGGAGCATCAGAGGAGCATCAGAGGAGCATCACAGGAGCATCAGTGGAGCATCATTGGAGCATCATTGGAGCATCAGAGGAGCATCAGAGGAGCATCAGAGGAGCAACAGAGGAGCATCAGAGGAGCATCAGAGGAGCATCAGAGGAGCATCAGAGGAGCATCAGAGGTGCATCAGAGGAGCATCTGAGGAGCATCAGAGGAGCATCATAGGAGCATCAGAGGAGCATCAGAGGTGCATCAGAGGAGCATCTGAGGAGAATCAGTGGAGCATCAGAGGAGCATCAGAGGAGCATCAGAGGTGCATCAGAGGAGCATCGAGCAGGAGCAGGAGCATCAGAGGTGCAGGAGCAGGAGCCGGAGCAGGAGCCGGAGCAGGAGCCGGAGCAGGAGCAGGAGCAGGAGCAGGAGCAGGAGCAGGAGCAGGAGCAGGGGCAGGAGCAGGAGCAGGAGCAGGAGCAGGAGCAGGAGCAGGAGCAGGAGCAGGAGCAGGAGCAGGAGCAGGAGCAGGAGCAGGAGCAGGAGCAGTAGCAGGAGCAGGAGCAGGAGCATAAGAGGAGCATCAGAGGAGCATCAGAGGAACATCAGAGGAGCATCAGAGGAGCATCAGAGGAGCATCAGAGGAGCATCAGAGGAGCATCAGAGGAGCATCAGAGGAGCATCAGAGGAGAATCAGAGGAGCATTACAGGAGCATCACAGGAGCATCAGAGGAGCATCAGTGGAGCATCAGAGGAGGATCAGAGGATAATCAGAGGAGCATCAGAGGAGCATCAGAGGAGCATCAGCGGAGCATCAGAGGAGAATCAGAGGAGCATCAGAGGAGCATCACAGAGGCATCAGAGGAGCATCAGAGGAGCATCAGAGGAGCATCTAAGGAGCATCAGAGGAGTATCAGAGGAGCATCAGAGGAGCATCAGAGGTGCATCAGAGGAGCATCAGAGGTGCAGGAGCAGGAGCAGCAGCAGGAGCAGGAACAGGAGCAGGAGCAGGAGCAGGAGCAGGAGCAGGAGCAGGAGCAGGAGCAGGAGCAGGAGCAGGAGCATGAGCAGGAGCAGGAGCAGGAGCAGGAGCAGGAGCAGGAGCAGGAGCAGGAGCAGGAGCATCAGAGGAGCATCAGAGGAGCATCAGAGGAGCATCAGAGGAGCATCAGAGGAGCATCAGAGGAGGATCAGAGGAGCATCAGAGGAGCATCAGAGGAGCATCAGAGCATCAGAGGAGCATCAGAGGAGCATCAGAGGAGCATCAGAGGAGCATCATAGGAGCATCAGAGGAGCATCAGAGGAGCATCAGAGGAGCATCAGAGGAGCATCAGAGGAGGATCAGAGGAGCATCAGAGGAGCATCAGAGGAGCCTCAGAGGAGCATCAGAGGAGCATCAGAGGAGCATCAGAGGAACAGCAGAGGAACAGCAGAGGAGCATCACAGGAGCATCAGAGGAGCATCACAGGAGCATCAGAGGAGCATCAGAGGAGCATCAGAGGAGCATTAGAAGAGAATCAGAGGAGCCTCAGAGGTGCCTCAGAGGAGCATCAGAGGAGCATCAGAGGAGCATCAGAGGAGCATCAGAGGAGCATCAGAGGAGCATCAGAGGAGCATCAGAGGAGCATCAGAGGAGGATCAGAGGAGCATCAGAGGAGCATCAGAGGAGCATCAGAGGAGGATCACAGGAGCATCAGAGGAGCATCAGAGGAGCATCAGAGGAGCATCAGAGGAGCATCAGAGGAGCATCAGAGGAGCATCAGAGGAACAGCAGAGGAACAGCAGAGGAGCATCACAGGAGCATCGGAGGAGCATCAGAGGAGCATCAGAGGAGCATCAGAGGAGCAGCAGAGGAGGATCAGAGGAGCATCAGAGGAGCATCAGAGGAGCATCAGAGGAGCATCAGAGGAGCATCAGAGTAGCATCAGAGGAGCATCAGAGGAGCATCAGAGGAGCATCAGAGGAGCATCAGAGGAGCATCAGAGGAGCATCAGAGGTGGATCAGAGGAGCATCAGAGGAGCATCAGAGGAGCATCAGAGGAGCATCAGAGGAGAATCAGAGGAGCATCAGATGAGCATCAGAGGAGCAGCAGAGGAGCATCAGAGGAGCATCACAGGAGCATCAGAGGAGCATCAGAGGAGTATCAGAGGAGCATCAGAGGAGCATCAGAGGAGCATCAGAGGAGCATCAGAGGAGCATCAGAGGAGCCTCAGAGGAGCATCAGAGGAGAATCAGAGGTGCATCAGAGGAGCATCAGAGGAGGATCAGAGGAGCATCAGAGGAGCATCAGAGGAGCATCAGAGGAGCATCAGAGGAGCATCAGAGGACAATCAGATCAGCATCAGAGGAGCAGCAGAGGAGCATCAGAGGAGCATCACAGGAGCATCAGAGGAGCATCAGAGGAGCATCAGAGGAGCATCAGAGGAGCATCAGAGGAGCCTCAGAGGTGCATCAGAGGAGCATCAGAGGAGCATCAGAGGAGCATCAGAGGAGGATCAGAGGAGCATCAGAGGAGCATCAGAGGAGCAGGAGCAGGAGCAGGAGCAGGAGCAGGAGCAGGAGCATCAGAGGTCATCAGAGGAGCATCAGAGGAGCAGGAGCAGGAGCAGGAGCATCAGAGGAGCATCAGAGGAGCATCAGAGGAGCATCAGAGGAGCATCAGAGGAGCATCAGAGGAGCAGGAGCAGGAGCAGGAGCAGGAGCAGGAGCAGGAGCAGGAGCAGGAGCAGGAGCAGGAGCAGGAGCATCAGAGGAGCATCAGAGGAGCATCAGAGGAGCATCAGTGGAGCATCAGAGGAGGATCAGAGGAGCATCAGAGGAGCATCAGAGGAGCATCAGAGGAGCATCAGTGGAGCATCAGAGGAGCATCAGAGGAGCATCAGAGGAGCATCAGAGGAGGATCAGAGGAGCATCAGAGGAGCATCAGAGGAGCCTCAGAGGAGCATCAGAGGAGCATCAGAGGAGCATCAGAGGAGCATCAGAGGAGCATCAGAGGAGGATCAGAGGAGCATCAGAGGAGCAT
Source organism: Narcine bancroftii (assembly GCF_036971445.1). Taxonomy (NCBI): domain Eukaryota; kingdom Metazoa; phylum Chordata; class Chondrichthyes; order Torpediniformes; family Narcinidae; genus Narcine; species Narcine bancroftii. The sequence continues at coordinate 103,503,796 of NC_091474.1, read as the reverse complement.
CAGAGGAGCAGGAGTAGGAGCATGAGCATCAGAGGAGCATCAGAGGAGCATCAGAGGAGCATCAGAGGAGCATCAGAGGAGCATCAGAGGAGCATCTGAGGAGCATCAGAGGAGTATCAAAGGAGCATCAGAGGACCATCTGAGGAGCATCAGAGGAGTATCAGAGGAGCATCAGAGGAGCATCAGAGGTGCATCAGAGGAGCATCAGAGGTGCATCAGAGGAGCATCAGAGGAGCATCAGAGGAGCATCAGAGGAGCATCAGAGGAGCATCTGAGGAGCATCAGAGGAGTATCAGAGGAGCATCAGAGGAGCATCAGAGGAGCATCAGAGGAGCATCTGAGGAGCATCAGAGGAGTATCAGAGGAGCATCAGAGGAGCATCAGAGGTGCATCAGAGGAGCATCAGAGGTGCAGGAGCAGGAGCAGGAGTAGGAACAGGAGCAGGAGCAGGAGCAGGAGCAGGAGCAGGAGCAGGAGCAGGAGAAGGAGCAGGAACAGGAGCAGGAGCAGGAGCAGGAGCAGGAGCAGGAGCAGGAGCAGGAGCAGGAGCAGGAGCAGGAGCAGGAGCAGTTGCAGGAGCAGGAGCATCAGAGGAGCATAGGAGGAGCATCAGAGGAGCATCAGAGGAGCATCAGAGGAGCATCAGAGGAGCATCAGAGGAGGATCAGAGGAGCATCAGAGGAGCATCAGAGGAGCATCAGAGGAGCATCAGAGGAGCATCAGAGGAGCATCAGAGGAGCATCAGAGGAGCATTAGAGGAGCATCAGAGGAGCCTCAGAGGAGCATCAGAGGAGCATCAGAGGAGCATCAGAGGAGCATCAGAGGAACAGCAGAGGAGCATCAGAGGAGCATCACAGGAGCATCAGAGGAGCATCACAGGAGCATCAGAGGAGCATCAGAGGAGCATCAGAGGAGCATCAGAGGAGAATCAGAGGAGCATCAGAAGAGCCTCAGAGGAGCCTCAGAGGAGCCTCAGAGGAGCATCAGAGGAGCATCAGAGGAGCATCAGAGGAGCATCAGAGGAGCATCAGAGGAGCATCAGAGGAGGATCAGAGGAGCATCAGAGGAGCATCAGAGGAGCATCAGAGGAGCATCAGAGGAGCATCAGAGGAGCATCAGAGGAGCATCAGAGGAGCCTCAGAGGAGCATTAGAGGAGCATCAGAGGAGCATCAGAGGAGCATCAGAGGAGCAGCACAGGAGCATCAGAGGAGGATCAGAGGTGCAGGAGCAGGAGCAGGAGCAGGAACAGGAGCAGGAGCAGGAGCAGGTGCAGGAGCAGGAGCAGGAGCAGGAGAAGGAGCAAGAGCAGGAGCAGGAGCAGGAGCAGGAGCAGGAGCAGGAGCAGGAGCAGGAGCAGGAGGAGGAGCAGGAGCAGGAGCAGGAGCAGGTGCAGGAGCAGGAGCATCAGAGGAGCATAGGAGGAGCATCAGAGGAGCATCAGAGGAGCATCTGAGGAGCATCAGAGGAGTATCAAAGGAGCATCAGAGGAGCATCTGAGGAGCATCAGAGGAGTATCAGAGGAGCATCAGAGGAGCATCAGAGGTGCATCAGAGGAGCATCAGAGGTGCATCAGAGGAGCATCAGAGGAGCATCAGAGGAGCATCAGAGGAGCATCAGAGGAGCATCTGAGGAGCATCAGAGGAGTATCAGAGGAGCATCAGAGGAGCATCAGAGGAGCATCAGAGGAGCATCTGAGGAGCATCAGAGGAGTATCAGAGGAGCATCAGAGGAGCATCAGAGGTGCATCAGAGGAGCATCAGAGGTGCAGGAGCAGGAGCAGGAGCAGGAGCAGGAGCAGGAGCAGGAGCAGGAGCAGGAGCAGGAGCAGGAGCAGGAGCAGGAGCAGGAGCAGGAGCAGGAGCAGGAGCAGGAGCAGGAGCAGGAGCAGGTGCAGGAGCAGGTGCAGGAGCAGGAGCATCAGAGGAGCATAGGAGGAGCATCAGAGGAGCATCAGAGGAGCATCAGAGGAGCATCAGAGGAGCATCAGACGAGGATTAGAGGAGCATCAGAGGAGCATCAGAGGAGCATCAGAGGAGCATCAGAGGAGCATCAGAGGAGCATCAGAGGAGCATCAGAGGAGCCTCAGAGGAGCATCAGAGGAGCATCAGAGGAGCATCAGAGGAGCATCAGAGGAACAGCAGAGGAGCATCAGAGGAGCATCACAGGAGCATCAGAGGAGCATCAGAGGAGCATCAGAGGAGCATCAGAGGAGCATCAGAGGAGCATCAGAGGAGAATCAGAGGAGCATCAGAGGAGCCTCAGAGGAGCCTCAGAGGAGCCTCAGAGGAGCATCAGAGGAGCATCAGAGGAGCATCAGAGGAGCATCAGAGGAGCATCAGAGGAGCATCAGAGGAGGATAAGAGGAGCATCAGAGGAGCATCAGAGGAGCATCAGAGGAGCATCAGAGGAGCATCAGAGGAGCATCAGAGGAGCATCAGAGGAGCCTCAGAGGAGCCTCAGAGGAGCATCAGAGGAGCATCAGAGGAGCATCAGAGGAGCAGCACAGGAGCATCAGAGGAGGATCAGAGGTGCAGGAGCAGGAGCAGGAGCAGGAACAGGAGCAGGAGCAGGAGCAGGAGCAGGAGCAGGAGCAGGAGAAGGAGCAGGAGCAGGAGCAGGAGCAGGAGCAGGAGCAGGAGCAGGAGCAGGAGCAGGAGCAGGAGCAGGAGCAGGTGCAGGAGCAGGAGCATCAGAGGAGCATAGGAGGAGCATCAGAGGAGCATCAGAGGAGCATCAGAGGAGCATCAGAGGAGCATCAGAGGAGGATCAGAGGAGCATCAGAGGAGCATCAGAGGAACATCAGAGGAGCATCAGAGGAGCATCAGAGGAGCATCAGAGGAGCATCAGAGGAGCATTAGAGGAGCATCAGAGGAGCCTCAGAGGAGCATCAGAGGAGCATCAGAGGAGCATCAGAGGAGCATCAGAGGAACAGCAGAGGAGCATCAGAGGAGCATCACAGGAGCATCAGAGGAGCATCACAGGAGCATCAGAGGAGCATCAGAGGAGCATCAGAGGAGCATCAGAGGAGAATCAGAGGAGCATCAGAGGAGCCTCAGAGGAGCCTCAGAGGAGCCTCAGAGGAGCATCAGAGGAGCATCAGAGGAGCATCAGAGGATCATCAGAGGAGCATCAGAGGAGCATCAGAGGAGGATCAGAGGAGCATCAGAGGAGCATCAGAGGAGCATCAGAGGAGCATCAGAGGAGCATCAGAGGAGCATCAGAGGAGCATCAGAGGAGCCTCAGAGGAGCATCAGAGGAGCATCAGAGGAGCATCAGAGGAGCATCAGAGGAGCAGCACAGGAGCATCAGAGGAGGATCAGAGGTGCAGGAGCAGGAGCAGGAGCAGGAACAGGAGCAGGAGCAGGAGCAGGAGCAGGAGCAGGAGCAGGAGCAGGAGAAGGAGCAAGAGCAGGAGCAGGAGCAGGAGCAGGAGCAGGAGCAGGAGCAGGAGCAGGAGCAGGAGCAGGAGCAGGAGCAGGAGCAGGAGCAGGTGCAGGAGCAGGAGCATCAGAGGAGCATAGGAGGAGCATCAGAGGAGCATCAGAGGAGCATCTGAGGAGCATCAGAGGAGTATCAAAGGAGCATCAGAGGAGCATCTGAGGAGCATCAGAGGAGTATCAGAGGAGCATCAGAGGAGCATCAGAGGTGCATCAGAGGAGCATCAGAGGTGCATCAGAGGAGCATCAGAGGAGCATCAGAGGAGCATCAGAGGAGCATCAGAGGAGCATCTGAGGAGCATCAGAGGAGTATCAGAGGAGCATCAGAGGAGCATCAGAGGAGCATCAGAGGAGCATCTGAGGAGCATCAGAGGAGTATCAGAGGAGCATCAGAGGAGCATCAGAGGTGCATCAGAGGAGCATCAGAGGTGCAGGAGCAGGAGCAGGAGCAGGAGCAGGAGCAGGAGCAGGAGCAGGAGCAGGAGCAGGAGCAGGAGCAGGAGCAGGAGCAGGAGCAGGAGCAGGAGCAGGAGCAGGAGCAGGAGCAGGAGCAGGTGCAGGAGCAGGTGCAGGAGCAGGAGCATCAGAGGAGCATAGGAGGAGCATCAGAGGAGCATCAGAGGAGCATCAGAGGAGCATCAGAGGAGCATCAGACGAGGATTAGAGGAGCATCAGAGGAGCATCAGAGGAGCATCAGAGGAGCATCAGAGGAGCATCAGAGGAGCATCAGAGGAGCATCAGAGGAGCATCAGAGGAGCCTCAGAGGAGCATCAGAGGAGCATCAGAGGAGCATCAGAGGAGCATCAGAGGAACAGCAGAGGAGCATCAGAGGAGCATCACAGGAGCATCAGAGGAGCATCAGAGGAGCATCAGAGGAGCATCAGAGGAGCATCAGAGGAGCATCAGAGGAGAATCAGAGGAGCATCAGAGGAGCCTCAGAGGAGCCTCAGAGGAGCCACAGAGGAGCATCAGAGGAGCATCAGAGGAGCAACAGAGGAGCATCAGAGGAGCATCAGAGGAGCATCAGAGGAGGATAAGAGGAGCATCAGAGGAGCATCAGAGGAGCATCAGAGGAGCATCAGAGGAGCATCAGAGGAGCATCAGAGGAGCATCAGAGGAGCCTCAGAGGAGCCTCAGAGGAGCATCAGAGGAGCATCAGAGGAGCATCAGAGGAGCAGCACAGGAGCATCAGAGGAGGATCAGAGGTGCAGGAGCAGGAGCAGGAGCAGGAACAGGAGCAGGAGCAGGAGCAGGAGCAGGAGCAGGAGCAGGAGAAGGAGCAGGAGCAGGAGCAGGAGCAGGAGCAGGAGCAGGAGCAGGAGCAGGAGCATGCGCAGGAGCAGGAGCAGGTGCAGGAGCAGGAGAATCAGAGGAGAATAGGAGGAGCATCAGAGGAGCATCAGAGGAGCATCAGAGGAGCATCAGAGGAGCATCAGAGGAGGATCAGAGGAGCATCAGAGGAGCATCAGAGGAGCATCAGAGGAGCATCAGAGGAGCATCAGAGGAGCATCAGAGGAGCATCAGAGGAGGATCAGAGGAGCATCAGAGGAGCATCAGAGGAGCATCAGAGGAGCATCAGAGGAGCATCAGAGGAGCATCAGAGGAGCATCAGAGGAGCCTCAGAGGAGCATCAGAGGAGCATCAGAGGAGCATCAGAGGAGCATCAGAGGAGCAGCACAGGAGCATCAGAGGAGGATCACAGGAGCATCAGAGGAGCATCAGAGGAGCATCAGAGGAGCATCAGAGGAGCATCAGAGGAGCATCAGAGGAGCCTCAGAGGAGCATCAGAGGAGTATCAGAGGAGCATCAGATGAGCATCAGAGGAGCATCAGAGGAGCATCAGAGGAGGATCAGAGGAGCATCAGAGGAGCATCAGAGGAGCATCAGAGGAGCATCAGAGGAGCATCAGAGGAGCATCAGAGGAGCATCAGAGGAGCCTCAGAGGAGCCTCAGAGGAGCATCAGAGGAGCATCAGAGGAGCATCAGAGGAGGATCAGAGGAGCATCAGAGGAGCATCAGAGGAGCCTCAGAGTAGCATCAGAGGAGCATCAGAGGAGCATCAGAGGAGCATCAGAGGGGCCTCAGAGGAGCATCAGAGGAGCATCAGAGGAGCAACAGAGGAGCATCAGAGGAGCATCAGAGGAGCATCAGAGGAGGATAAGAGGAGCATCAGAGGAGCATCAGAGGAGCATCAGAGGAGCATCAGAGGAGCATCAGAGGAGCATCAGAGGAGCATCAGAGGAGCCTCAGAGGAGCCTCAGAGGAGCATCAGAGGAGCATCAGAGGAGCATCAGAGGAGCAGCACAGGAGCATCAGAGGAGGATCAGAGGTGCAGGAGCAGGAGCAGGAGCAGGAACAGGAGCAGGAGCAGGAGCAGGAGCAGGAGCAGGAGCAGGAGAAGGAGCAGGAGCAGGAGCAGGAGCAGGAGCAGGAGCAGGAGCAGGAGCAGGAGCAGGAGCAGGAGCAGGAGCAGGTGCAGGAGCAGGAGAATCAGAGGAGCATAGGAGGAGCATCAGAGGAGCATCAGAGGAGCATCAGAGGAGCATCAGAGGAGCATCAGAGGAGGATCAGAGGAGCATCAGAGGAGCATCAGAGGAGCATCAGAGGAGCATCAGAGGAGCATCAGAGGAGCATCAGAGGAGCATCAGAGGATCATCAGAGGAGCATCAGAGGAGCATCAGAGGAGCCTCAGAGGAGCATCAGAGGAGCATCAGAGGAGCATCAGAGGAGCATCAGAGGAACAGCAGAGGAGCATCAGAGGAGCATCACAGGAGCATCAGAGGAGCATCAGAGGAGCATCAGAGGAGCATCAGAGGAGCATCAGAGGAGCATCAGAGGAGAATCAGAGGAGCATCAGAGGAGCCTCAGAGGAGCCTCAGAGGAGCCTCAGAGGAGCATCAGAGGAGCATCAGAGGAGCATCAGAGGAGCATCAGAGGAGCATCAGAGGAGCATCAGAGGAGGATCAGAGGAGCATCAGAGGAGCATCAGAGGAGCATCAGAGGAGCATCAGAGGAGCATCAGAGGAGCATCAGAGGAGCATCAGAGGAGCCTCAGAGGAGCATCAGAGGAGCATCAGAGGAGCATCAGAGGAGCATCAGAGGAGCAGCACAGGAGCATCAGAGGAGGATCACAGGAGCATCAGAGGAGCATCAGAGGAGCATCAGAGGAGCATCAGAGGAGCATCAGAGGAGCATCAGAGGAGCCTCAGAGGAGCATCAGAGGAGTATCAGAGGAGCATCAGATGAGCATCAGAGGAGCATCAGAGGAGCATCAGAGGAGGATCAGAGGAGCATCAGAGGAGCATCAGAGGAGCATCAGAGGAGCATCAGAGGAGCATCAGAGGAGCATCAGAGGAGCATCAGAGGAGCCTCAGAGGAGCCTCAGAGGAGCATCAGAGGAGCATCAGAGGAGCATCAGAGGAGGATCAGAGGAGCATCAGAGGAGCATCAGAGGAGCCTCAGAGGAGCATCAGAGGAGCATCAGAGGAGCATCAGAGGAGCATCAGAGGGGCCTCAGAGGAGCATCAGAGGAGCATCAGAGGAGCAACAGAGGAGCATCAGAGGAGCATCAGAGGAGCAGCACCGGAGCATCACAGGAGCATCAGAGGTGCAGGAGCAGGAGCAGGAGCAGGAACAGGAGCAGCAGCAGGAGCAGGAGCAGGAGCAGGAGCAGGAGCAGGAGAAGGAGCAGGAGCAGGAGCAGGAGCAGGAGCAGGAGCAGGAGCAGGAGCAGGAGCAGGAGCAGGAGCAGGAGCAGGAGCAGGTGCAGGAGCAGGTGCAGGAGCAGGAGCATCAGAGGAGCATAGGAGGAGCATCAGAGGAGCATCAGAGGAGCATCTGAGGAGCATCAGAGGAGTATCAAAGGAGCATCAGAGGAGCATCTGAAGAGCATCAGAGGAGCATCAGAGGAGCAGCACAGGAGCATCAGAGGAGGATCAGAGGTGCTGGAGCAGGAGCAGGAGCAGGAACAGGAGCAGGAGCAGGAGCAGGAGCAGGAGCAGGAGCAGGAGCAGGAGAAGGAGCAGGAGCAGGAGCAGGAGCAGGAGCAGGAGCAGGAGCAGGAGCAGGAGCAGGAGCAGGAGCAGGAGCAGGAGCAGGAGAAGGAGCAGGAGCAGGAGCAGGAGCAGGAGCAGGAGCAGGAGCAGGAGCAGGAGCAGGAGCAGGAGCAGGAGCAGGAGCAGGAGCAGGAGCAGGAGCAGGTGCAGGAGCAGGAGCATCAGAGGAGCATAGGAGAAGCATCAGAGGAGCATCAGAGGAGCATCAGAGGAGCATCAGAGGAGCATCAGAGGAGCATCAGAGGAGCATCAGAGGAGCCTCAGAGGAGCATCAGAGGAGCATCAGAGGAGCATCAGAGGAGCATCAGAGGAGCAGCACAGGAGCATCAGAGGAGGATCAGAGGTGCAGGAGCAGGAGCAGGAGCAGGAACAGGAGCAGGAGCAGGAGCAGGAGCAGGAGCAGGAGCAGGAGCAGGAGCAGGAGCAGGAGCAGGAGCAGGAGCAGGTGCAGGAGCAGGAGCATCAGAGGAGCATAGGAGGAGCATCAGAGGAGCATCAGAGGAGCATCTGAGGAGCATCAGAGGAGTATCAAAGGAGCATCAGAGGAGCATCTGAGGAGCATCAGAGGAGTATCAGAGGAGCATCAGAGGAGCATCAGAGGTGCATCAGAGGAGCATCAGAGGTGCATCAGAGGAGCATCAGAGGAGCATCAGAGGAGCATCAGAGGAGCATCAGAGGAGCATCTGAGGAGCATCAGAGGAGTATCAGAGGAGCATCAGAGGAGCATCAGAGGAGCATCAGAGGAGCATCTGAGGAGCATCAGAGGAGTATCAGAGGAGCATCAGAGGAGCATCAGAGGTGCATCAGAGGAGCATCAGAGGTGCAGGAGCAGGAGCAGGAGCAGGAGCAGGAGCAGGAGCAGGAGCAGGAGCAGGAGCAGGAGCAGGAGCAGGAGCAGGAGCAGGAGCAGGAGCAGGAGCAGGAGCAGGAGCAGGAGCAGGAGCAGGAGCAGGTGCAGGAGCAGGTGCAGGAGCAGGAGCATCAGAGGAGCATAGGAGGAGCATCAGAGGAGCATCAGAGGAGCATCAGAGGAGCATCAGAGGAGCATCAGACGAGGATTAGAGGAGCATCAGAGGAGCATCAGAGGAGCATCAGAGGAGCATCAGAGGAGCATCAGAGGAGCATCAGAGGAGCATCAGAGGAGCATCAGAGGAGCCAGAGGAGCATCAGAGGAGCATCAGAGGAGCATCAGAGGAGCATCAGAGGAACAGCAGAGGAGCATCAGAGGAGCATCACAGGAGCATCAGAGGAGCATCAGAGGAGCATCAGAGGAGCATCAGAGGAGCATCAGAGGAGCATCAGAGGAGAATCAGAGGAGCATCAGAGGAGCCTCAGAGGAGCCTCAGAGGAGCCTCAGAGGAGCATCAGAGGAGCATCAGAGGAGCATCAGAGGAGCATCAGAGGAGCATCAGAGGAGCATCAGAGGAGGATAAGAGGAGCATCAGAGGAGCATCAGAGGAGCATCAGAGGAGCATCAGAGGAGCATCAGAGGAGCATCAGAGGAGCATCAGAGGAGCCTCAGAGGAGCCTCAGAGGAGCATCAGAGGAGCATCAGAGGAGCATCAGAGGAGCAGCACAGGAGCATCAGAGGAGGATCAGAGTTGCAGGAGCAGGAGCAGGAGCAGGAACAGGAGCAGGAGCAGGAGCAGGAGCAGGAGCAGGAGCAGGAGCAGGAGCAGGAGCAGGAGCAGGAGCAGGAGCAGGAGCAGGAGCAGGAGCAGGAGCAGGAGCAGGAGCAGGAGCAGGTGCAGGAGCAGGTGCAGGAGCAGGAGCATCAGAGGAGCATCAGAGGAGCATCAGAGGAGCATCAGAGGAGCATCAGAGGAGCATCAGAGGAGGATCAGAGGAGCATCAGAGGAGCATCAGAGGAGCATCAGAGGAGCATCAGAGGAGCATCAGAGGGGCATCAGAGGAGCATCAGAGGAGCATCAGAGGAGCATCAGAGGAGCATCAGAGGAGGATCAGAGGAGCATCAGAGGAGCATCAGAGGAGCATCAGAGGAGCATCAGAGGAGCATCAGAGGAGCATCAGAGGAGCATCAGAGGAGCCTCAGAGGAGCATCAGAGGAGCATCAGAGGAGCATCAGAGGAGCATCAGAGGAGCAGCACAGGAGCATCAGAGGAGGATCACAGGAGCATCAGAGGAGCATCAGAGGAGCATCAGAGGAGCATCAGAGGAGCATCAGAGGAGCATCAGAGGAGCCTCAGAGGAGCATCAGAGGAGTATCAGAGGAGCATCAGATGAGCATCAGAGGAGCATCAGAGGAGCATCAGAGGAGGATCAGAGGAGCATCAGAGGAGCATCAGAGGAGCATCAGAGGAGCATCAGAGGAGCATCAGAGGAGCATCAGAGGAGCATCAGAGGAGCCTCAGAGGAGCCTCAGAGGAGCATCAGAGGAGCATCAGAGGAGCATCAGAGGAGGATCAGAGGAGCATCAGAGGAGCATCAGAGGAGCCTCAGAGGAGCATCAGAGGAGCATCAGAGGAGCATCAGAGAAGCATCAGAGGGGCCACAGAGGAGCATCAGAGGAGCATCAGAGGAGCAACAGAGGAGCATCAGAGGAGCATCAGAGGAGCAGCACCGGAGCATCAGAGGAGGATCAGAGGTGCAGGAGCAGGAGCAGGAGCAGGAACAGGAGCAGCAGCAGGAGCAGGAGCAGGAGCAGGAGCAGGAGCAGGAGAAGGAGCAGGAGCAGGAGCAGGAGCAGGAGCAGGAGCAGGAGCAGGAGCAGGAGCAGGAGCAGGAGCAGGAGCAGGAGCAGGTGCAGGAGCAGGTGCAGGAGCAGGAGCATCAGAGGAGCATAGGAGGAGCATCAGAGGAGCATCAGAGGAGCATCTGAGGAGCATCAGAGGAGTATCAAAGGAGCATCAGAGGAGCATCTGAAGAGCATCAGAGGAGCATCAGAGGAGCAGCACAGGAGCATCAGAGGAGGATCAGAGGTGCTGGAGCAGGAGCAGGAGCAGGAACAGGAGCAGGAGCAGGAGCAGGAGCAGGAGCAGGAGCAGGAGCAGGAGAAGGAGCAGGAGCAGGAGCAGGAGCAGGAGCAGGAGCAGGAGCAGGAGCAGGAGCAGGAGCAGGAGCAGGAGCAGGAGCAGGAGCAGGAGCAGGAGAAGGAGCAGGAGCAGGAGCAGGAGCAGGAGCAGGAGCAGGAGCAGGAGCAGGAGCAGGAGCAGGAGCAGGAGCAGGAGCAGGAGCAGGAGCAGGAGCAGGTGCAGGAGCAGGAGCATCAGAGGAGCATAGGAGAAGCATCAGAGGAGCATCAGAGGAGCATCAGAGGAGCATCAGAGGAGCATCAGAGGAGCATCAGAGGAGCATCAGAGGAGCCTCAGAGGAGCATCAGAGGAGCATCAGAGGAGCATCAGAGGAGCATCAGAGGAGCAGCACAGGAGCATCAGAGGAGGATCAGAGGTGCAGGAGCAGGAGCAGGAGCAGGAACAGGAGCAGGAGCAGGAGCAGGAGCAGGAGCAGGAGCAGGAGCAGGAGCAGGAGCAGGAGCAGGAGCAGGAGCAGGTGCAGGAGCAGGAGCATCAGAGGAGCATAGGAGGAGCATCAGAGGAGCATCAGAGGAGCATCTGAGGAGCATCAGAGGAGTATCAAAGGAGCATCAGAGGAGCATCTGAGGAGCATCAGAGGAGTATCAGAGGAGCATCAGAGGAGCATCAGAGGTGCATCAGAGGAGCATCAGAGGTGCATCAGAGGAGCATCAGAGGAGCATCAGAGGAGCATCAGAGGAGCATCAGAGGAGCATCTGAGGAGCATCAGAGGAGTATCAGAGGAGCATCAGAGGAGCATCAGAGGAGCATCAGAGGAGCATCTGAGGAGCATCAGAGGAGTATCAGAGGAGCATCAGAGGAGCATCAGAGGTGCATCAGAGGAGCATCAGAGGTGCAGGAGCAGGAGCAGGAGCAGGAACAGGAGCAGGAGCAGGAGCAGGAGCAGGAGCAGGAGCAGGAGCAGGAGCAGGAGCAGGAGCAGGAGCAGGAGCAGGAGCAGGAGCAGGAGCAGGTGCAGGAGCAGGTGCAGGAGCAGGAGCATCAGAGGAGCATAGGAGGAGCATCAGAGGAGCATCAGAGGAGCATCAGAGGAGCATCAGAGGAGCATCAGACGAGGATTAGAGGAGCATCAGAGGAGCATCAGAGGAGCATCAGAGGAGCATCAGAGGAGCATCAGAGGAGCATCAGAGGAGCATCAGAGGAGCATCAGAGGAGCCAGAGGAGCATCAGAGGAGCATCAGAGGAGCATCAGAGGAGCATCAGAGGAACAGCAGAGGAGCATCAGAGGAGCATCACAGGAGCATCAGAGGAGCATCAGAGGAGCATCAGAGGAGCATCAGAGGAGCATCAGAGGAGCATCAGAGGAGAATCAGAGGAGCATCAGAGGAGCCTCAGAGGAGCCTCAGAGGAGCCTCAGAGGAGCATCAGAGGAGCATCAGAGGAGCATCAGAGGAGCATCAGAGGAGCATCAGAGGAGCATCAGAGGAGGATAAGAGGAGCATCAGAGGAGCATCAGAGGAGCATCAGAGGAGCATCAGAGGAGCATCAGAGGAGCATCAGAGGAGCATCAGAGGAGCCTCAGAGGAGCCTCAGAGGAGCATCAGAGGAGCATCAGAGGAGCATCAGAGGAGCAGCACAGGAGCATCAGAGGAGGATCAGAGGTGCAGGAGCAGGAGCAGGAGCAGGAACAGGAGCAGGAGCAGGAGCAGGAGCAGGAGCAGGAGCAGGAGAAGGAGCAGGAGCAGGAGCAGGAGCAGGAGCAGGAGCAGGAGCAGGAGCAGGAGCAGGAGCAGGAGCAGGAGCAGGAGCAGGTGCAGGAGCAGGAGAATCAGAGGAGCATAGGAGGAGCATCAGAGGAGCATCAGAGGAGCATCAGAGGAGCATCAGAGGAGCATCAGAGGAGGATCAGAGGAGCATCAGAGGAGCATCAGAGGAGCATCAGAGGAGCATCAGAGGAGCATCAGAGGAGCATCAGAGGAGCATCAGAGGATCATCAGAGTAGCATCAGAGGAGCATCAGAGGAGCCTCAGAGGAGCATCAGAGGAGCATCAGAGGAGCATCAGAGGAACAGCAGAGGAGCATCAGAGGAGCATCACAGGAGCATCAGAGGAGCATCAGAGGAGCATCAGAGGAGCATCAGAGGAGCATCAGAGGAGCATCAGAGGAGAATCAGAGGAGCATCAGAGGTGCCTCAGAGGAGCCTCAGAGGAGCCTCAGAGGAGCATCAGAGGAGCATCAGAGGAGCATCAGAGGAGCATCAGAGGAGCATCAGAGGAGCATCAGAGGAGGATCAGAGGAGCATCAGAGGAGCATCAGAGGAGCATCAGAGGAGCATCAGAGGAGCATCAGAGGAGCATCAGAGGAGCATCAGAGGAGCCTCAGAGGAGCATCAGAGGAGCATCAGAGGAGCATCAGAGGAGCATCAGAGGAGCAGCACAGGAGCATCAGAGGAGGATCACAGGAGCATCAGAGGAGCATCAGAGGAGCATCAGAGGAGCATCAGAGGAGCATCAGAGGAGCATCAGAGGAGCCTCAGAGGAGCATCAGAGGAGTATCAGAGGAGCATCAGATGAGCATCAGAGGAGCATCAGAGGAGCATCAGAGGAGGATCAGAGGAGCATCAGAGGAGCATCAGAGGAGCATCAGAGGAGCATCAGAGGAGCATCAGAGGAGCATCAGAGGAGCATCAGAGGAGCATCAGAGGAGCCTCAGAGGAGCCTCAGAGGAGCATCAGAGGAGCATCAGAGGAGCATCAGAGGAGGATCAGAGGAGCATCAGAGGAGCATCAGAGGAGCCTCAGAGGAGCATCAGAGGAGCATCAGAGGAGCATCAGAGGAGCATCAGAGGGGCCTCAGAGGAGCATCAGAGGAGCATCAGAGGAGCAACAGAGGAGCATCAGAGGAGCATCAGAGGAGCAGCACCGGAGCATCAGAGGAGGATCAGAGGTGCAGGAGCAGGAGCAGGAGCAGGAACAGGAGCAGCAGCAGGAGCAGGAGCAGGAGCAGGAGCAGGAGCAGGAGAAGGAGCAGGAGCAGGAGCAGGAGCAGGAGCAGGAGCAGGAGCAGGAGCAGGAGCAGGAGCAGGAGCAGGAGCAGGAGCAGGTGCAGGAGCAGGTGCAGGAGCAGGAGCATCAGAGGAGCATAGGAGGAGCATCAGAGGAGCATCAGAGGAGCATCTGAGGAGCATCAGAAGAGTATCAAAGGAGCATCAGAGGAGCATCTGAAGAGCATCAGAGGAGCATCAGAGGAGCAGCACAGGAGCATCAGAGGAGGATCAGAGGTGCTGGAGCAGGAGCAGGAGCAGGAACAGGAGCAGGAGCAGGAGCAGGAGCAGGAGCAGGAGCAGGAGCAGAAGAAGGAGCAGGAGCAGGAGCAGGAGCAGGAGCAGGAGCAGGAGCAGGAGCAGGAGCAGGAGCAGGAGCAGGAGCAGGAGCAGGAGCAGGAGCAGGAGAAGGAGCAGGAGCAGGAGCAGGAGCAGGAGCAGGAGCAGGAGCAGGAGCAGGAGCAGGAGCAGGAGCAGGAGAAGGAGCAGGAGCAGGAGCAGGAGCAGGAGCAGGAGCAGGAGCAGGAGCAGGAGCAGGAGCAGGAGCAGGAGCAGGAGCAGGTGCAGGAGCAGGTGCAGGAGCAGGAGCATCAGAGGAGCATAGGAGGAGCATCAGAGGAGCATCAGAGGAGCATCAGAGGAGCATCAGAGGAGCATCAGAGGAGCCTCAGAGGAGCCTCAGAGGAGCATCAGAGGAGCATCAGAGGAGCATCAGAGGAGCATCATAGGAGCATCAGAGGAGCATCAGAGGAGCATCAGAGGAGCATCAGAGGAGCATCAGAGGAGGATCAGAGGAGCATCAGAGGAGCATCAGAGGAGCCTCAGAGGAGCATCAGAGGAGCATCAGAGGAGCATCAGAGGAACAGCAGAGGAACAGCAGAGCAGCATCACACGAGCATCAGAGGAGCATCACAGGAGCATCAGAGGAGCATCAGAGGAGCATCAGAGGAGCATTAGAAGAGAATCAGAGGAGCCTCAGAGGTGCCTCAGAGGAGCATCAGAGGAGCATCAGAGGAGCATCAGAGGAGCATCAGAGGAGCATCAGAGGAGCATCAGAGGAGCATCAGAGGAGCATCAGAGGAGGATCAGAGGAGCATCAGAGGAGCATCAGAGGAGCATCAGAGGAGGATCACAGGAGCATCAGAGGAGCATCAGAGGAGCATCAGAGGAGCATCAGAGGAGCATCAGAGGAGCATCAGAGGAGCATCAGAGGAACAGCAGAGGAACAGCAGAGGAGCATCACAGGAGCATCGGAGGAGCATCAGAGGAGCATCAGAGGAGCATCAGAGGAGCAGCAGAGGAGGATCAGAGGAGCATCAGAGGAGCATCAGAGGAGCATCAGAGGAGCATCAGAGGAGCATCAGAGTAGCATCAGAGGAGCATCAGAGGAGCATCAGAGGAGCATCAGAGGAGCATCAGAGGAGCATCAGAGGAGCATCAGATGAGGTTCAGATGAGCATAAGAGGAGCATCAGAGGAGCATCAGAGGAGCATCAGAGGAGAATCAGAGGAGCATCAGATGAGCATCAGAGGAGCAGCAGAGGAGCATCAGAGGAGCATCACAGGAGCATCAGATGAGCATCAGAGGAGCATCAGAGGAGCATCAGAGGTGGATCAGAGGAGCATCAGAGGAGCATCAGAGGAGCATCAGAGGAGCATCAGAGGAGAATCAGAGGAGCATCAGATGAGCATCAGAGGAGCAGCAGAGGAGCATCAGAGGAGCATCACAGGAGCATCAGAGGAGCATCAGAGGAGTATCAGAGGAGCATCAGAGGAGCATCAGAGGAGCATCAGAGGAGCATCAGAGGAGCATCAGAGGAGCCTCAGAGGAGCATCAGAGGAGAATCAGAGGTGCATCAGAGGAGCATCAGAGGAGGATCAGAGGAGCATCAGAGGAGCATCAGAGGAGCATCAGAGGAGCATCAGAGGAGCATCAGAGGACAATCAGATCAGCATCAGAGGAGCAGCAGAGGAGCATCAGAGGAGCATCACAGGAGCATCAGAGGAGCATCAGAGGAGCATCAGAGGAGCATCAGAGGAGCATCAGAGGAGCCTCAGAGGAGCATCAGAGGAGCATCAGAGGAGCATCAGAGGAGCATCAGAGGAGGATCAGAGGAGCATCAGAGGAGCATCAGAGGAGCAGGAGCAGGAGCAGGAGCAGGAGCAGGAGCAGGAGCATCAGAGGTCATCAGAGGAGCATCAGAGGAGCAGGAGCAGGAGCAGGAGCATCAGAGGAGCATCAGAGGAGCATCAGAGGAGCATCAGAGGAGCATCAGAGGAGCATCAGTGGAGCATCAGAGGAGCATCAGAGGAGCATCAGAGGAGCATCAGAGGAGGATCAGAGGAGCATCAGAGGAGCATCAGAGGAGCATCAGAGGAGCATCAGAGGAGCATCAGAGGAGCATCAGAGGAGCATCAGAGGAGGATCAGAGGAGCATCAGAGGAGCATCAGAGGAGCAGGAGTAGGAGCATGAGCATCAGAGGAGCATCAGAGGAGCATCAGAGGAGCATCAGAGGAGCATCAGAGGAGCATCAGAGGAGCATCTGAGGAGCATCAGAGGAGTATCAAAGGAGCATCAGAGGACCATCTGAGGAGCATCAGAGGAGTATCAGAGGAGCATCAGAGGAGCATCAGAGGTGCATCAGAGGAGCATCAGAGGTGCATCAGAGGAGCATCAGAGGAGCATCAGAGGAGCATCAGAGGAGCATCAGAGGAGCATCTGAGGAGCATCAGAGGAGTATCAGAGGAGCATCAGAGGAGCATCAGAGGAGCATCAGAGGAGCATCTGAGGAGCATCAGAGGAGTATCAGAGGAGCATCAGAGGAGCATCAGAGGTGCATCAGAGGAGCATCAGAGGTGCAGGAGCAGGAGCAGGAGTAGGAACAGGAGCAGGAGCAGGAGCAGGAGCAGGAGCAGGAGCAGGAGCAGGAGAAGGAGCAGGAACAGGAGCAGGAGCAGGAGCAGGAGCAGGAGCAGGAGCAGGAGCAGGAGCAGGAGCAGGAGCAGGAGCAGGAGCAGTTGCAGGAGCAGGAGCATCAGAGGAGAATAGGAGGAGCATCAGAGGAGCATCAGAGGAGCATCAGAGGAGCATCAGAGGAGCATCAGAGGAGGATCAGAGGAGCATCAGAGGAGCATCAGAGGAGCATCAGAGGAGCATCAGAGGAGCATCAGAGGAGCATCAGAGGAGCATCAGAGGAGCATTAGAGGAGCATCAGAGGAGCCTCAGAGGAGCATCAGAGGAGCATCAGAGGAGCATCAGAGGAGCATCAGAGGAACAGCAGAGGAGCATCAGAGGAGCATCACAGGAGCATCAGAGGAGCATCACAGGAGCATCAGAGGAGCATCAGAGGAGCATCAGAGGAGCATCAGAGGAGAATCAGAGGAGCATCAGAGGAGCCTCAGAGGAGCCTCAGAGGAGCCTCAGAGGAGCATCAGAGGAGCATCAGAGGAGCATCAGAGGAGCATCAGAGGAGCATCAGAGGAGCATCAGAGGAGGATCAGAGGAGCATCAGAGGAGCAGCACAGGAGCATCAGAGGAGGATCAGAGGTGCAGGAGCAGGAGCAGGAGCAGGAACAGGAGCAGGAGCAGGAGCAGGAGCAGGAGCAGGAGCAGGAGCAGGAGCAGGAGCAGGAGCAGGAGCAGGAGCAGGAGCAGGAGCAGGAGCAGGAGCAGGAGCAGGAGCAGGAGCAGGAGCAGGAGCAGGAGCAGGAGCAGGTGCAGGAGCAGGAGCATCAGAGGAGCATAGGAGGAGCATCAGAGGAGCATCAGAGGAGCATCTGAGGAGCATCAGAGGAGTATCAAAGGAGCATCAGAGGAGCATCTGAGGAGCATCAGAGGAGTATCAGAGGAGCATCAGAGGAGCATCAGAGGTGCATCAGAGGAGCATCAGAGGTGCATCAGAGGAGCATCAGAGGAGCATCAGAGGAGCATCAGAGGAGCATCAGAGGAGCATCTGAGGAGCATCAGAGGAGTATCAGAGGAGCATCAGAGGAGCATCAGAGGAGCATCAGAGGAGCATCTGAGGAGCATCAGAGGAGTATCAGAGGAGCATCAGAGGAGCATCAGAGGTGCATCAGAGGAGCATCAGAGGTGCAGGAGCAGGAGCAGGAGCAGGAGCAGGAGCAGGAGCAGGAGCAGGAGCAGGAGCAGGAGCAGGAGCAGGAGCAGGAGCAGGAGCAGGAGCAGGAGCAGGAGCAGGAGCAGGAGCAGGAGCAGGAGCAGGAGCAGGTGCAGGAGCAGGTGCAGGAGCAGGAGCATCAGAGGAGCATAGGAGGAGCATCAGAGGAGCATCAGAGGAGCATCAGAGGAGCATCAGAGGAGCATCAGACGAGGATTAGAGGAGCATCAGAGGAGCATCAGAGGAGCATCAGAGGAGCATCAGAGGAGCATCAGAGGAGCATCAGAGGAGCATCAGAGGAGCATCAGAGGAGCCTCAGAGGAGCATCAGAGGAGCATCAGAGGAGCATCAGAGGAGCATCAGAGGAACAGCAGAGGAGCATCAGAGGAGCATCACAGGAGCATCAGAGGAGCATCAGAGGAGCATCAGAGGAGCATCAGAGGAGCATCAGAGGAGCATCAGAGGAGAATCAGAGGAGCATCAGAGGAGCCTCAGAGGAGCCTCAGAGGAGCCTCAGAGGAGCATCAGAGGAGCATCAGAGGAGCATCAGAGGAGCATCAGAGGAGCATCAGAGGAGCATCAGAGGAGGATAAGAGGAGCATCAGAGGAGCATCAGAGGAGCATCAGAGGAGCATCAGAGGAGCATCAGAGGAGCATCAGAGGAGCATCAGAGGAGCCTCAGAGGAGCCTCAGAGGAGCATCAGAGGAGCATCAGAGGAGCATCAGAGGAGCAGCACAGGAGCATCAGAGGAGGATCAGAGGTGCAGGAGCAGGAGCAGGAGCAGGAACAGGAGCAGGAGCAGGAGCAGGAGCAGGAGCAGGAGCAGGAGAAGGAGCAGGAGCAGGAGCAGGAGCAGGAGCAGGAGCAGGAGCAGGAGCAGGAGCAGGAGCAGGAGCAGGAGCAGGTGCAGGAGCAGGAGCATCAGAGGAGCATAGGAGGAGCATCAGAGGAGCATCAGAGGAGCATCAGAGGAGCATCAGAGGAGCATCAGAGGAGGATCAGAGGAGCATCAGAGGAGCATCAGAGGAGCATCAGAGGAGCATCAGAGGAGCATCAGAGGAGCATCAGAGGAGCATCAGAGGAGCATTAGAGGAGCATCAGAGGAGCCTCAGAGGAGCATCAGAGGAGCATCAGAGGAGCATCAGAGGAGCATCAGAGGAACAGCAGAGGAGCATAAGAGGAGCATCACAGGAGCATCAGAGGAGCATCACAGGAGCATCAGAGGAGCATCAGAGGAGCATCAGAGGAGCATCAGAGGAGAATCAGAGGAGCATCAGAGGAGCCTCAGAGGAGCCTCAGAGGAGCCTCAGAGGAGCATCAGAGGAGCATCAGAGGAGCATCAGAGGATCATCAGAGGAGCATCAGAGGAGCATCAGAGGAGGATCAGAGGAGCATCAGAGGAGCATCAGAGGAGTATCAGAGGAGCATCAGAGGAGCATCAGGAGCATCAGAGGAGCATCAGAGGAGCCTCAGAGGAGCATCAGAGGAGCATCAGAGGAGCATCAGAGGAGCATCAGAGGAGCAGCACAGGAGCATCAGAGGAGGATCAGAGGTGCAGGAGCAGGAGCAGGAGCAGGAACAGGAGCAGGAGCAGGAGCAGGAGCAGGAGCAGGAGCAGGAGCAGGAGCAGGAGCAGGAGCAGGAGCAGGTGCAGGAGCAGGAGCATCAGAGGAGCATAGGAGGAGCATCAGAGGAGCATCAGAGGAGCATCTGAGGAGCATCAGAGGAGTATCAAAGGAGCATCAGAGGAGCATCTGAGGAGCATCAGAGGAGTATCAGAGGAGCATCAGAGGAGCATCAGAGGTGCATCAGAGGAGCATCAGAGGTGCATCAGAGGAGCATCAGAGGAGCATCAGAGGAGCATCAGAGGAGCATCAGAGGAGCATCTGAGGAGCATCAGAGGAGTATCAGAGGAGCATCAGAGGAGCATCAGAGGAGCATCTGAGGAGCATCAGAGGAGTATCAGAGGAGCATCAGAGGAGCATCAGAGGTGCATCAGAGGAGCATCAGAGGTGCAGGAGCAGGAGCAGGAGCAGGAGCAGGAGCAGGAGCAGGAGCAGGAGCAGGAGCAGGAGCAGGAGCAGGAGCAGGAGCAGGAGCAGGAGCAGGAGCAGGAGCAGGAGCAGGAGCAGGTGCAGGAGCAGGTGCAGGAGCAGGAGCATCAGAGGAGCATAGGAGGAGCATCAGAGGAGCATCAGAGGAGCATCAGAGGAGCATCAGAGGAGCATCAGACGAGGATTAGAGGAGCATCAGAGGAGCATCAGAGGAGCATCAGAGGAGCATCAGAGGAGCATCAGAGGAGGATCAGAGGAGCATCAGAGGAGCATCAGAGGAGCATCAGAGGAGGATCAGAGGAGCATCAGAGGAGCATCAGAGGAGCATCAGAGGAGCATCAGAGGAGCATCAGAGGAGCATCAGAGGAGCATCAGTGGAGCATCAGAGGAGCATCAGAGGAGCATCAGAGGAGCATCAGAGGAGGATCAGAGGAGCATCAGAGGAGCATCAGAGGAGCATCAGAGGAGCATCAGAGGAGCATCAGAGGAGCATCAGAGGAGCATCAGAGGAGGATCAGAGGAGCATCAGAGGAGCATCAGAGGAGCAGGAGTAGGAGCATGAGCATCAGAGGAGCATCAGAGGAGCATCAGAGGAGCATCAGAGGAGCATCAGAGGAGCATCAGAGGAGCATCTGAGGAGCATCAGAGGAGTATCAAAGGAGCATCAGAGGACCATCTGAGGAGCATCAGAGGAGTATCAGAGGAGCATCAGAGGAGCATCAGAGGTGCATCAGAGGAGCATCAGAGGTGCATCAGAGGAGCATCAGAGGAGCATCAGAGGAGCATCAGAGGAGCATCAGAGGAGCATCTGAGGAGCATCAGAGGAGTATCAGAGGAGCATCAGAGGAGCATCAGAGGAGCATCAGAGGAGCATCTGAGGAGCATCAGAGGAGTATCAGAGGAGCATCAGAGGAGCATCAGACGAGGATTAGAGGAGCATCAGAGGAGCATCAGAGGAGCATCAGAGGAGCATCAGAGGAGCATCAGAGGAGGATCAGAGGAGCATCAGAGGAGCATCAGAGGAGCATCAGAGGAGCATCAGAGGAGCATCAGAGGAGCATCAGAGGAGCCTCAGAGGAGCATCAGAGGAGTATCAGAGGAGCATCAGATGAGCATCAGAGGAGCATCAGAGGAGCATCAGAGGAGCATCAGAGGAGCATCAGAGGAGCATCAGAGGAGCCTCAGAGGAGCATCAGAGGAGTATCAGAGGAGCATCAGATGAGCATCAGAGGAGCATCAGAGGAGCATCAGAGGAGGATCAGAGGAGCATCAGAGGAGCATCAGAGGAGCATCAGAGGAGCATCAGAGGAGCATCAGAGGAGCATCAGAGGAGCATCAGAGGAGCCTCAGAGGAGCCTCAGAGGAGCATCAGAGGAGCATCAGAGGAGCATCAGAGGAGGATCAGAGGAGCATCAGAGGAGCATCAGAGGAGCCTCAGAGGAGCATCAGAGGAGCATCAGAGGAGCATCAGAGGAGCATCAGAGGGGCCTCAGAGGAGCATCAGAGGAGCATCAGAGGAGCAACAGAGGAGCATCAGAGGAGCATCAGAGGAGCAGCACCGGAGCATCAGAGGAGGATCAGAGGTGCAGGAGCAGGAGCAGGAGCAGGAACAGGAGCAGCAGCAGGAGCAGGAGCAGGAGCAGGAGCAGGAGCAGGAGAAGGAGCAGGAGCAGGAGCAGGAGCAGGAGCAGGAGCAGGAGCAGGAGCAGGAGCAGGAGCAGGAGCAGGAGCAGGAGCAGGTGCAGGAGCAGGTGCAGGAGCAGGAGCATCAGAGGAGCATAGGAGGAGCATCAGAGGAGCATCAGAGGAGCATCTGAGGAGCATCAGAGGAGTATCAAAGGAGCATCAGAGGAGCATCTGAAGAGCATCAGAGGAGCATCAGAGGAGCAGCACAGGAGCATCAGAGGAGGATCAGAGGTGCTGGAGCAGGAGCAGGAGCAGGAACAGGAGCAGGAGCAGGAGCAGGAGCAGGAGCAGGAGCAGGAGCAGAAGAAGGAGCAGGAGCAGGAGCAGGAGCAGGAGCAGGAGCAGGAGCAGGAGCAGGAGCAGGAGCAGGAGCAGGAGCAGGAGCAGGAGCAGGAGCAGGAGAAGGAGCAGGAGCAGGAGCAGGAGCAGGAGCAGGAGCAGGAGCAGGAGCAGGAGCAGGAGCAGGAGCAGGAGCAGGAGAAGGAGCAGGAGCAGGAGCAGGAGCAGGAGCAGGAGCAGGAGCAGGAGCAGGAGCAGGAGCAGGAGCAGGAGCAGGAGCAGGTGCAGGAGCAGGTGCAGGAGCAGGAGCATCAGAGGAGCATAGGAGGAGCATCAGAGGAGCATCAGAGGAGCATCAGAGGAGCATCAGAGGAGCATCAGAGGAGCCTCAGAGGAGCCTCAGAGGTGCATCAGAGGAGCATCAGAGGAGCATCAGAGGAGCATCATAGGAGCATCAGAGGAGCATCAGAGGAGCATCAGAGGAGCATCAGAGGAGCATCAGAGGAGGATCAGAGGAGCATCAGAGGAGCATCAGAGGAGCATCAGAGGAGCATCAGAGGAGCATCAGAGGGGCATCAGAGGAGCATCAGAGGAGCATCAGAGGAGCATCAGAGGAGCATCAGAGGAGGATCAGAGGAGCATCAGAGGAGCATCAGAGGAGCATCAGAGGAGCATCAGAGGAGCATCAGAGGAGCATCAGAGGAGCATCAGAGGAGCCTCAGAGGAGCATCAGAGGAGCATCAGAGGAGCATCAGAGGAGCATCAGAGGAGCAGCACAGGAGCATCAGAGGAGGATCACAGGAGCATCAGAGGAGCATCAGAGGAGCATCAGAGGAGCATCAGAGGAGCATCAGAGGAGCATCAGAGGAGCCTCAGAGGAGCATCAGAGGAGTATCAGAGGAGCATCAGATGAGCATCAGAGGAGCATCAGAGGAGCATCAGAGGAGGATCAGAGGAGCATCAGAGGAGCATCAGAGGAGCATCAGAGGAGCATCAGAGGAGCATCAGAGGAGCATCAGAGGAGCATCAGAGGAGCCTCAGAGGAGCCTCAGAGGAGCATCAGAGGAGCATCAGAGGAGCATCAGAGGAGGATCAGAGGAGCATCAGAGGAGCATCAGAGGAGCCTCAGAGGAGCATCAGAGGAGCATCAGAGGAGCATCAGAGAAGCATCAGAGGGGCCACAGAGGAGCATCAGAGGAGCATCAGAGGAGCAACAGAGGAGCATCAGAGGAGCATCAGAGGAGCAGCACCGGAGCATCAGAGGAGGATCAGAGGTGCAGGAGCAGGAGCAGGAGCAGGAACAGGAGCAGCAGCAGGAGCAGGAGCAGGAGCAGGAGCAGGAGCAGGAGAAGGAGCAGGAGCAGGAGCAGGAGCAGGAGCAGGAGCAGGAGCAGGAGCAGGAGCAGGAGCAGGAGCAGGAGCAGGAGCAGGTGCAGGAGCAGGTGCAGGAGCAGGAGCATCAGAGGAGCATAGGAGGAGCATCAGAGGAGCATCAGAGGAGCATCTGAGGAGCATCAGAGGAGTATCAAAGGAGCATCAGAGGAGCATCTGAAGAGCATCAGAGGAGCATCAGAGGAGCAGCACAGGAGCATCAGAGGAGGATCAGAGGTGCTGGAGCAGGAGCAGGAGCAGGAACAGGAGCAGGAGCAGGAGCAGGAGCAGGAGCAGGAGCAGGAGCAGGAGAAGGAGCAGGAGCAGGAGCAGGAGCAGGAGCAGGAGCAGGAGCAGGAGCAGGAGCAGGAGCAGGAGCAGGAGCAGGAGCAGGAGCAGGAGCAGGAGAAGGAGCAGGAGCAGGAGCAGGAGCAGGAGCAGGAGCAGGAGCAGGAGCAGGAGCAGGAGCAGGAGCAGGAGCAGGAGCAGGAGCAGGAGCAGGAGCAGGTGCAGGAGCAGGAGCATCAGAGGAGCATAGGAGAAGCATCAGAGGAGCATCAGAGGAGCATCAGAGGAGCATCAGAGGAGCATCAGAGGAGCATCAGAGGAGCATCAGAGGAGCCTCAGAGGAGCATCAGAGGAGCATCAGAGGAGCATCAGAGGAGCATCAGAGGAGCAGCACAGGAGCATCAGAGGAGGATCAGAGGTGCAGGAGCAGGAGCAGGAGCAGGAACAGGAGCAGGAGCAGGAGCAGGAGCAGGAGCAGGAGCAGGAGCAGGAGCAGGAGCAGGAGCAGGAGCAGGAGCAGGTGCAGGAGCAGGAGCATCAGAGGAGCATAGGAGGAGCATCAGAGGAGCATCAGAGGAGCATCTGAGGAGCATCAGAGGAGTATCAAAGGAGCATCAGAGGAGCATCTGAGGAGCATCAGAGGAGTATCAGAGGAGCATCAGAGGAGCATCAGAGGTGCATCAGAGGAGCATCAGAGGTGCATCAGAGGAGCATCAGAGGAGCATCAGAGGAGCATCAGAGGAGCATCAGAGGAGCATCTGAGGAGCATCAGAGGAGTATCAGAGGAGCATCAGAGGAGCATCAGAGGAGCATCAGAGGAGCATCTGAGGAGCATCAGAGGAGTATCAGAGGAGCATCAGAGGAGCATCAGAGGTGCATCAGAGGAGCATCAGAGGTGCAGGAGCAGGAGCAGGAGCAGGAACAGGAGCAGGAGCAGGAGCAGGAGCAGGAGCAGGAGCAGGAGCAGGAGCAGGAGCAGGAGCAGGAGCAGGAGCAGGAGCAGGAGCAGGAGCAGGTGCAGGAGCAGGTGCAGGAGCAGGAGCATCAGAGGAGCATAGGAGGAGCATCAGAGGAGCATCAGAGGAGCATCAGAGGAGCATCAGAGGAGCATCAGACGAGGATTAGAGGAGCATCAGAGGAGCATCAGAGGAGCATCAGAGGAGCATCAGAGGAGCATCAGAGGAGCATCAGAGGAGCATCAGAGGAGCATCAGAGGAGCCAGAGGAGCATCAGAGGAGCATCAGAGGAGCATCAGAGGAGCATCAGAGGAACAGCAGAGGAGCATCAGAGGAGCATCACAGGAGCATCAGAGGAGCATCAGAGGAGCATCAGAGGAGCATCAGAGGAGCATCAGAGGAGCATCAGAGGAGAATCAGAGGAGCATCAGAGGAGCCTCAGAGGAGCCTCAGAGGAGCCTCAGAGGAGCATCAGAGGAGCATCAGAGGAGCATCAGAGGAGCATCAGAGGAGCATCAGAGGAGCATCAGAGGAGGATAAGAGGAGCATCAGAGGAGCATCAGAGGAGCATCAGAGGAGCATCAGAGGAGCATCAGAGGAGCATCAGAGGAGCATCAGAGGAGCCTCAGAGGAGCCTCAGAGGAGCATCAGAGGAGCATCAGAGGAGCATCAGAGGAGCAGCACAGGAGCATCAGAGGAGGATCAGAGGTGCAGGAGCAGGAGCAGGAGCAGGAACAGGAGCAGGAGCAGGAGCAGGAGCAGGAGCAGGAGCAGGAGAAGGAGCAGGAGCAGGAGCAGGAGCAGGAGCAGGAGCAGGAGCAGGAGCAGGAGCAGGAGCAGGAGCAGGAGCAGGAGCAGGTGCAGGAGCAGGAGAATCAGAGGAGCATAGGAGGAGCATCAGAGGAGCATCAGAGGAGCATCAGAGGAGCATCAGAGGAGCATCAGAGGAGGATCAGAGGAGCATCAGAGGAGCATCAGAGGAGCATCAGAGGAGCATCAGAGGAGCATCAGAGGAGCATCAGAGGAGCATCAGAGGATCATCAGAGTAGCATCAGAGGAGCATCAGAGGAGCCTCAGAGGAGCATCAGAGGAGCATCAGAGGAGCATCAGAGGAACAGCAGAGGAGCATCAGAGGAGCATCACAGGAGCATCAGAGGAGCATCAGAGGAGCATCAGAGGAGCATCAGAGGAGCATCAGAGGAGCATCAGAGGAGAATCAGAGGAGCATCAGAGGTGCCTCAGAGGAGCCTCAGAGGAGCCTCAGAGGAGCATCAGAGGAGCATCAGAGGAGCATCAGAGGAGCATCAGAGGAGCATCAGAGGAGCATCAGAGGAGGATCAGAGGAGCATCAGAGGAGCATCAGAGGAGCATCAGAGGAGCATCAGAGGAGCATCAGAGGAGCATCAGAGGAGCATCAGAGGAGCCTCAGAGGAGCATCAGAGGAGCATCAGAGGAGCATCAGAGGAGCATCAGAGGAGCAGCACAGGAGCATCAGAGGAGGATCACAGGAGCATCAGAGGAGCATCAGAGGAGCATCAGAGGAGCATCAGAGGAGCATCAGAGGAGCATCAGAGGAGCCTCAGAGGAGCATCAGAGGAGTATCAGAGGAGCATCAGATGAGCATCAGAGGAGCATCAGAGGAGCATCAGAGGAGGATCAGAGGAGCATCAGAGGAGCATCAGAGGAGCATCAGAGGAGCATCAGAGGAGCATCAGAGGAGCATCAGAGGAGCATCAGAGGAGCATCAGAGGAGCCTCAGAGGAGCCTCAGAGGAGCATCAGAGGAGCATCAGAGGAGCATCAGAGGAGGATCAGAGGAGCATCAGAGGAGCATCAGAGGAGCCTCAGAGGAGCATCAGAGGAGCATCAGAGGAGCATCAGAGGAGCATCAGAGGGGCCTCAGAGGAGCATCAGAGGAGCATCAGAGGAGCAACAGAGGAGCATCAGAGGAGCATCAGAGGAGCAGCACCGGAGCATCAGAGGAGGATCAGAGGTGCAGGAGCAGGAGCAGGAGCAGGAACAGGAGCAGCAGCAGGAGCAGGAGCAGGAGCAGGAGCAGGAGCAGGAGAAGGAGCAGGAGCAGGAGCAGGAGCAGGAGCAGGAGCAGGAGCAGGAGCAGGAGCAGGAGCAGGAGCAGGAGCAGGAGCAGGTGCAGGAGCAGGTGCAGGAGCAGGAGCATCAGAGGAGCATAGGAGGAGCATCAGAGGAGCATCAGAGGAGCATCTGAGGAGCATCAGAAGAGTATCAAAGGAGCATCAGAGGAGCATCTGAAGAGCATCAGAGGAGCATCAGAGGAGCAGCACAGGAGCATCAGAGGAGGATCAGAGGTGCTGGAGCAGGAGCAGGAGCAGGAACAGGAGCAGGAGCAGGAGCAGGAGCAGGAGCAGGAGCAGGAGCAGAAGAAGGAGCAGGAGCAGGAGCAGGAGCAGGAGCAGGAGCAGGAGCAGGAGCAGGAGCAGGAGCAGGAGCAGGAGCAGGAGCAGGAGCAGGAGCAGGAGAAGGAGCAGGAGCAGGAGCAGGAGCAGGAGCAGGAGCAGGAGCAGGAGCAGGAGCAGGAGCAGGAGCAGGAGCAGGAGAAGGAGCAGGAGCAGGAGCAGGAGCAGGAGCAGGAGCAGGAGCAGGAGCAGGAGCAGGAGCAGGAGCAGGAGCAGGAGCAGGTGCAGGAGCAGGTGCAGGAGCAGGAGCATCAGAGGAGCATAGGAGGAGCATCAGAGGAGCATCAGAGGAGCATCAGAGGAGCATCAGAGGAGCATCAGAGGAGCCTCAGAGGAGCCTCAGAGGAGCATCAGAGGAGCATCAGAGGAGCATCAGAGGAGCATCATAGGAGCATCAGAGGAGCATCAGAGGAGCATCAGAGGAGCATCAGAGGAGCATCAGAGGAGGATCAGAGGAGCATCAGAGGAGCATCAGAGGAGCCTCAGAGGAGCATCAGAGGAGCATCAGAGGAGCATCAGAGGAACAGCAGAGGAACAGCAGAGCAGCATCACACGAGCATCAGAGGAGCATCACAGGAGCATCAGAGGAGCATCAGAGGAGCATCAGAGGAGCATTAGAAGAGAATCAGAGGAGCCTCAGAGGTGCCTCAGAGGAGCATCAGAGGAGCATCAGAGGAGCATCAGAGGAGCATCAGAGGAGCATCAGAGGAGCATCAGAGGAGCATCAGAGGAGCATCAGAGGAGGATCAGAGGAGCATCAGAGGAGCATCAGAGGAGCATCAGAGGAGGATCACAGGAGCATCAGAGGAGCATCAGAGGAGCATCAGAGGAGCATCAGAGGAGCATCAGAGGAGCATCAGAGGAACAGCAGAGGAACAGCAGAGGAGCATCACAGGAGCATCGGAGGAGCATCAGAGGAGCATCAGAGGAGCATCAGAGGAGCAGCAGAGGAGGATCAGAGGAGCATCAGAGGAGCATCAGAGGAGCATCAGAGGAGCATCAGAGGAGCATCAGAGTAGCATCAGAGGAGCATCAGAGGAGCATCAGAGGAGCATCAGAGGAGCATCAGAGGAGCATCAGAGGAGCATCAGATGAGGTTCAGATGAGCATAAGAGGAGCATCAGAGGAGCATCAGAGGAGCATCAGAGGAGAATCAGAGGAGCATCAGATGAGCATCAGAGGAGCAGCAGAGGAGCATCAGAGGAGCATCACAGGAGCATCAGATGAGCATCAGAGGAGCATCAGAGGAGCATCAGAGGTGGATCAGAGGAGCATCAGAGGAGCATCAGAGGAGCATCAGAGGAGCATCAGAGGAGAATCAGAGGAGCATCAGATGAGCATCAGAGGAGCAGCAGAGGAGCATCAGAGGAGCATCACAGGAGCATCAGAGGAGCATCAGAGGAGTATCAGAGGAGCATCAGAGGAGCATCAGAGGAGCATCAGAGGAGCATCAGAGGAGCATCAGAGGAGCCTCAGAGGAGCATCAGAGGAGAATCAGAGGTGCATCAGAGGAGCATCAGAGGAGGATCAGAGGAGCATCAGAGGAGCATCAGAGGAGCATCAGAGGAGCATCAGAGGAGCATCAGAGGACAATCAGATCAGCATCAGAGGAGCAGCAGAGGAGCATCAGAGGAGCATCACAGGAGCATCAGAGGAGCATCAGAGGAGCATCAGAGGAGCATCAGAGGAGCATCAGAGGAGCCTCAGAGGAGCATCAGAGGAGCATCAGAGGAGCATCAGAGGAGCATCAGAGGAGGATCAGAGGAGCATCAGAGGAGCATCAGAGGAGCAGGAGCAGGAGCAGGAGCAGGAGCAGGAGCAGGAGCATCAGAGGTCATCAGAGGAGCATCAGAGGAGCAGGAGCAGGAGCAGGAGCATCAGAGGAGCATCAGAGGAGCATCAGAGGAGCATCAGAGGAGCATCAGAGGAGCATCAGTGGAGCATCAGAGGAGCATCAGAGGAGCATCAGAGGAGCATCAGAGGAGGATCAGAGGAGCATCAGAGGAGCATCAGAGGAGCATCAGAGGAGCATCAGAGGAGCATCAGAGGAGCATCAGAGGAGCATCAGAGGAGGATCAGAGGAGCATCAGAGGAGCATCAGAGGAGCAGGAGTAGGAGCATGAGCATCAGAGGAGCATCAGAGGAGCATCAGAGGAGCATCAGAGGAGCATCAGAGGAGCATCAGAGGAGCATCTGAGGAGCATCAGAGGAGTATCAAAGGAGCATCAGAGGACCATCTGAGGAGCATCAGAGGAGTATCAGAGGAGCATCAGAGGAGCATCAGAGGTGCATCAGAGGAGCATCAGAGGTGCATCAGAGGAGCATCAGAGGAGCATCAGAGGAGCATCAGAGGAGCATCAGAGGAGCATCTGAGGAGCATCAGAGGAGTATCAGAGGAGCATCAGAGGAGCATCAGAGGAGCATCAGAGGAGCATCTGAGGAGCATCAGAGGAGTATCAGAGGAGCATCAGAGGAGCATCAGAGGTGCATCAGAGGAGCATCAGAGGTGCAGGAGCAGGAGCAGGAGTAGGAACAGGAGCAGGAGCAGGAGCAGGAGCAGGAGCAGGAGCAGGAGCAGGAGAAGGAGCAGGAACAGGAGCAGGAGCAGGAGCAGGAGCAGGAGCAGGAGCAGGAGCAGGAGCAGGAGCAGGAGCAGGAGCAGGAGCAGTTGCAGGAGCAGGAGCATCAGAGGAGAATAGGAGGAGCATCAGAGGAGCATCAGAGGAGCATCAGAGGAGCATCAGAGGAGCATCAGAGGAGGATCAGAGGAGCATCAGAGGAGCATCAGAGGAGCATCAGAGGAGCATCAGAGGAGCATCAGAGGAGCATCAGAGGAGCATCAGAGGAGCATTAGAGGAGCATCAGAGGAGCCTCAGAGGAGCATCAGAGGAGCATCAGAGGAGCATCAGAGGAGCATCAGAGGAACAGCAGAGGAGCATCAGAGGAGCATCACAGGAGCATCAGAGGAGCATCACAGGAGCATCAGAGGAGCATCAGAGGAGCATCAGAGGAGCATCAGAGGAGAATCAGAGGAGCATCAGAGGAGCCTCAGAGGAGCCTCAGAGGAGCCTCAGAGGAGCATCAGAGGAGCATCAGAGGAGCATCAGAGGAGCATCAGAGGAGCATCAGAGGAGCATCAGAGGAGGATCAGAGGAGCATCAGAGGAGCAGCACAGGAGCATCAGAGGAGGATCAGAGGTGCAGGAGCAGGAGCAGGAGCAGGAACAGGAGCAGGAGCAGGAGCAGGAGCAGGAGCAGGAGCAGGAGCAGGAGCAGGAGCAGGAGCAGGAGCAGGAGCAGGAGCAGGAGCAGGAGCAGGAGCAGGAGCAGGAGCAGGAGCAGGAGCAGGAGCAGGAGCAGGAGCAGGTGCAGGAGCAGGAGCATCAGAGGAGCATAGGAGGAGCATCAGAGGAGCATCAGAGGAGCATCTGAGGAGCATCAGAGGAGTATCAAAGGAGCATCAGAGGAGCATCTGAGGAGCATCAGAGGAGTATCAGAGGAGCATCAGAGGAGCATCAGAGGTGCATCAGAGGAGCATCAGAGGTGCATCAGAGGAGCATCAGAGGAGCATCAGAGGAGCATCAGAGGAGCATCAGAGGAGCATCTGAGGAGCATCAGAGGAGTATCAGAGGAGCATCAGAGGAGCATCAGAGGAGCATCAGAGGAGCATCTGAGGAGCATCAGAGGAGTATCAGAGGAGCATCAGAGGAGCATCAGAGGTGCATCAGAGGAGCATCAGAGGTGCAGGAGCAGGAGCAGGAGCAGGAGCAGGAGCAGGAGCAGGAGCAGGAGCAGGAGCAGGAGCAGGAGCAGGAGCAGGAGCAGGAGCAGGAGCAGGAGCAGGAGCAGGAGCAGGAGCAGGAGCAGGAGCAGGAGCAGGTGCAGGAGCAGGTGCAGGAGCAGGAGCATCAGAGGAGCATAGGAGGAGCATCAGAGGAGCATCAGAGGAGCATCAGAGGAGCATCAGAGGAGCATCAGACGAGGATTAGAGGAGCATCAGAGGAGCATCAGAGGAGCATCAGAGGAGCATCAGAGGAGCATCAGAGGAGCATCAGAGGAGCATCAGAGGAGCATCAGAGGAGCCTCAGAGGAGCATCAGAGGAGCATCAGAGGAGCATCAGAGGAGCATCAGAGGAACAGCAGAGGAGCATCAGAGGAGCATCACAGGAGCATCAGAGGAGCATCAGAGGAGCATCAGAGGAGCATCAGAGGAGCATCAGAGGAGCATCAGAGGAGAATCAGAGGAGCATCAGAGGAGCCTCAGAGGAGCCTCAGAGGAGCCTCAGAGGAGCATCAGAGGAGCATCAGAGGAGCATCAGAGGAGCATCAGAGGAGCATCAGAGGAGCATCAGAGGAGGATAAGAGGAGCATCAGAGGAGCATCAGAGGAGCATCAGAGGAGCATCAGAGGAGCATCAGAGGAGCATCAGAGGAGCATCAGAGGAGCCTCAGAGGAGCCTCAGAGGAGCATCAGAGGAGCATCAGAGGAGCATCAGAGGAGCAGCACAGGAGCATCAGAGGAGGATCAGAGGTGCAGGAGCAGGAGCAGGAGCAGGAACAGGAGCAGGAGCAGGAGCAGGAGCAGGAGCAGGAGCAGGAGAAGGAGCAGGAGCAGGAGCAGGAGCAGGAGCAGGAGCAGGAGCAGGAGCAGGAGCAGGAGCAGGAGCAGGAGCAGGTGCAGGAGCAGGAGCATCAGAGGAGCATAGGAGGAGCATCAGAGGAGCATCAGAGGAGCATCAGAGGAGCATCAGAGGAGCATCAGAGGAGGATCAGAGGAGCATCAGAGGAGCATCAGAGGAGCATCAGAGGAGCATCAGAGGAGCATCAGAGGAGCATCAGAGGAGCATCAGAGGAGCATTAGAGGAGCATCAGAGGAGCCTCAGAGGAGCATCAGAGGAGCATCAGAGGAGCATCAGAGGAGCATCAGAGGAACAGCAGAGGAGCATAAGAGGAGCATCACAGGAGCATCAGAGGAGCATCACAGGAGCATCAGAGGAGCATCAGAGGAGCATCAGAGGAGCATCAGAGGAGAATCAGAGGAGCATCAGAGGAGCCTCAGAGGAGCCTCAGAGGAGCCTCAGAGGAGCATCAGAGGAGCATCAGAGGAGCATCAGAGGATCATCAGAGGAGCATCAGAGGAGCATCAGAGGAGGATCAGAGGAGCATCAGAGGAGCATCAGAGGAGTATCAGAGGAGCATCAGAGGAGCATCAGGAGCATCAGAGGAGCATCAGAGGAGCCTCAGAGGAGCATCAGAGGAGCATCAGAGGAGCATCAGAGGAGCATCAGAGGAGCAGCACAGGAGCATCAGAGGAGGATCAGAGGTGCAGGAGCAGGAGCAGGAGCAGGAACAGGAGCAGGAGCAGGAGCAGGAGCAGGAGCAGGAGCAGGAGCAGGAGCAGGAGCAGGAGCAGGAGCAGGTGCAGGAGCAGGAGCATCAGAGGAGCATAGGAGGAGCATCAGAGGAGCATCAGAGGAGCATCTGAGGAGCATCAGAGGAGTATCAAAGGAGCATCAGAGGAGCATCTGAGGAGCATCAGAGGAGTATCAGAGGAGCATCAGAGGAGCATCAGAGGTGCATCAGAGGAGCATCAGAGGTGCATCAGAGGAGCATCAGAGGAGCATCAGAGGAGCATCAGAGGAGCATCAGAGGAGCATCTGAGGAGCATCAGAGGAGTATCAGAGGAGCATCAGAGGAGCATCAGAGGAGCATCTGAGGAGCATCAGAGGAGTATCAGAGGAGCATCAGAGGAGCATCAGAGGTGCATCAGAGGAGCATCAGAGGTGCAGGAGCAGGAGCAGGAGCAGGAGCAGGAGCAGGAGCAGGAGCAGGAGCAGGAGCAGGAGCAGGAGCAGGAGCAGGAGCAGGAGCAGGAGCAGGAGCAGGAGCAGGAGCAGGAGCAGGTGCAGGAGCAGGTGCAGGAGCAGGAGCATCAGAGGAGCATAGGAGGAGCATCAGAGGAGCATCAGAGGAGCATCAGAGGAGCATCAGAGGAGCATCAGACGAGGATTAGAGGAGCATCAGAGGAGCATCAGAGGAGCATCAGAGGAGCATCAGAGGAGCATCAGAGGAGGATCAGAGGAGCATCAGAGGAGCATCAGAGGAGCATCAGAGGAGGATCAGAGGAGCATCAGAGGAGCATCAGAGGAGCATCAGAGGAGCATCAGAGGAGCATCAGAGGAGCATCAGAGGAGCATCAGTGGAGCATCAGAGGAGCATCAGAGGAGCATCAGAGGAGCATCAGAGGAGGATCAGAGGAGCATCAGAGGAGCATCAGAGGAGCATCAGAGGAGCATCAGAGGAGCATCAGAGGAGCATCAGAGGAGCATCAGAGGAGGATCAGAGGAGCATCAGAGGAGCATCAGAGGAGCAGGAGTAGGAGCATGAGCATCAGAGGAGCATCAGAGGAGCATCAGAGGAGCATCAGAGGAGCATCAGAGGAGCATCAGAGGAGCATCTGAGGAGCATCAGAGGAGTATCAAAGGAGCATCAGAGGACCATCTGAGGAGCATCAGAGGAGTATCAGAGGAGCATCAGAGGAGCATCAGAGGTGCATCAGAGGAGCATCAGAGGTGCATCAGAGGAGCATCAGAGGAGCATCAGAGGAGCATCAGAGGAGCATCAGAGGAGCATCTGAGGAGCATCAGAGGAGTATCAGAGGAGCATCAGAGGAGCATCAGAGGAGCATCAGAGGAGCATCTGAGGAGCATCAGAGGAGTATCAGAGGAGCATCAGACGAGGATTAGAGGAGCATCAGAGGAGCATCAGAGGAGCATCAGAGGAGCATCAGAGGAGCATCAGAGGAGGATCAGAGGAGCATCAGAGGAGCATCAGAGGAGCATCAGAGGAGCATCAGAGGAGCATCAGAGGAGCATCAGAGGAGCCTCAGAGGAGCATCAGAGGAGTATCAGAGGAGCATCAGATGAGCATCAGAGGAGCATCAGAGGAGCATCAGAGGAGCATCAGAGGAGCATCAGAGGAGCATCAGAGGAGCCTCAGAGGAGCATCAGAGGAGTATCAGAGGAGCATCAGATGAGCATCAGAGGAGCATCAGAGGAGCATCAGAGGAGGATCAGAGGAGCATCAGAGGAGCATCAGAGGAGCATCAGAGGAGCATCAGAGGAGCATCAGAGGAGCATCAGAGGAGCATCAGAGGAGCATCAGAGGAGCCTCAGAGGAGCCTCAGAGGAGCATCAGAGGAGCATCAGAGGAGCATCAGAGGAGGATCAGAGGAGCATCAGAGGAGCATCAGAGGAGCCTCAGAGGAGCATCAGAGGAGCATCAGAGGAGCATCAGAGGAGCATCAGAGGGGCCTCAGAGGAGCATCAGAGGAGCATCAGAGGAGCAACAGAGGAGCATCAGAGGAGCATCAGAGGAGCAGCACCGGAGCATCAGAGGAGGATCAGAGGTGCAGGAGCAGGAGCAGGAGCAGGAACAGGAGCAGCAGCAGGAGCAGAAGCAGGAGCAGGAGCAGGAGCAGGAGAAGGAGCAGGAGCAGGAGCAGGAGCAGGAGCAGGAGCAGGAGCAGGAGCAGGAGCAGGAGCAGGAGCAGGAGCAGGAGCAGGTGCAGGAGCAGGTGCAGGAGCAGGAGCATCAGAGGAGCATAGGAGGAGCATCAGAGGAGCATCAGAGGAGCATCTGAGGAGCATCAGAGGAGTATCAAAGGAGCATCAGAGGAGCATCTGAAGAGCATCAGAGGAGCATCAGAGGAGCAGCACAGGAGCATCAGAGGAGGATCAGAGGTGCTGGAGCAGGAGCAGGAGCAGGAACAGGAGCAGGAGCAGGAGCAGGAGCAGGAGCAGGAGCAGGAGCAGAAGAAGGAGCAGGAGCAGGAGCAGGAGCAGGAGCAGGAGCAGGAGCAGGAGCAGGAGCAGGAGCAGGAGCAGGAGCAGGAGCAGGAGCAGGAGCAGGAGAAGGAGCAGGAGCAGGAGCAGGAGCAGGAGCAGGAGCAGGAGCAGGAGCAGGAGCAGGAGCAGGAGCAGGAGCAGGAGAAGGAGCAGGAGCAGGAGCAGGAGCAGGAGCAGGAGCAGGAGCAGGAGCAGGAGCAGGAGCAGGAGCAGGAGCAGGAGCAGGTGCAGGAGCAGGTGCAGGAGCAGGAGCATCAGAGGAGCATAGGAGGAGCATCAGAGGAGCATCAGAGGAGCATCAGAGGAGCATCAGAGGAGCATCAGAGGAGCCTCAGAGGAGCCTCAGAGGTGCATCAGAGGAGCATCAGAGGAGCATCAGAGGAGCATCATAGGAGCATCAGAGGAGCATCAGAGGAGCATCAGAGGAGCATCAGAGGAGCATCAGAGGAGGATCAGAGGAGCATCAGAGGAGCATCAGAGGAGCCTCAGAGGAGCATCAGAGGAGCATCAGAGGAGCATCAGAGGAACAGCAGAGGAACAGCAGAGCAGCATCACACGAGCATCAGAGGAGCATCACAGGAGCATCAGAGGAGCATCAGAGGAGCATCAGAGGAGCATTAGAAGAGAATCAGAGGAGCCTCAGAGGTGCCTCAGAGGAGCATCAGAGGAGCATCAGAGGAGCATCAGAGGAGCATCAGAGGAGCATCAGAGGAGCATCAGAGGAGCATCAGAGGAGCATCAGAGGAGGATCAGAGGAGCATCAGAGGAGCATCAGAGGAGCATCAGAGGAGGATCACAGGAGCATCAGAGGAGCATCAGAGGAGCATCAGAGGAGCATCAGAGGAGCATCAGAGGAGCATCAGAGGAGCATCAGAGGAACAGCAGAGGAACAGCAGAGGAGCATCACAGGAGCATCGGAGGAGCATCAGAGGAGCATCAGAGGAGCATCAGAGGAGCAGCAGAGGAGGATCAGAGGAGCATCAGAGGAGCATCAGAGGAGCATCAGAGGAGCATCAGAGGAGCATCAGAGTAGCATCAGAGGAGCATCAGAGGAGCATCAGAGGAGCATCAGAGGAGCATCAGAGGAGCATCAGAGGAGCATCAGATGAGGTTCAGATGAGCATAAGAGGAGCATCAGAGGAGCATCAGAGGAGCATCAGAGGAGAATCAGAGGAGCATCAGATGAGCATCAGAGGAGCAGCAGAGGAGCATCAGAGGAGCATCACAGGAGCATCAGATGAGCATCAAGGGAGCATCAGAGGAGCATCAGAGGTGGATCAGAGGAGCATCAGAGGAGCATCAGAGGAGCATCAGAGGAGCATCAGAGGAGAATCAGAGGAGCATCAGATGAGCATCAGAGGAGCAGCAGAGGAGCATCAGAGGAGCATCACAGGAGCATCAGAGGAGCATCAGAGGAGTATCAGAGGAGCATCAGAGGAGCATCAGAGGAGCATCAGAGGAGCATCAGAGGAGCATCAGAGGAGCCTCAGAGGAGCATCAGAGGAGAATCAGAGGTGCATCAGAGGAGCATCAGAGGAGGATCAGAGGAGCATCAGAGGAGCATCAGAGGAGCATCAGAGGAGCATCAGAGGAGCATCAGAGGACAATCAGATCAGCATCAGAGGAGCAGCAGAGGAGCATCAGAGGAGCATCACAGGAGCATCAGAGGAGCATCAGAGGAGCATCAGAGGAGCATCAGAGGAGCATCAGAGGAGCCTCAGAGGAGCATCAGAGGAGCATCAGAGGAGCATCAGAGGAGCATCAGAGGAGGATCAGAGGAGCATCAGAGGAGCATCAGAGGAGCAGGAGCAGGAGCAGGAGCAGGAGCAGGAGCAGGAGCATCAGAGGTCATCAGAGGAGCATCAGAGGAGCAGGAGCAGGAGCAGGAGCATCAGAGGAGCATCAGAGGAGCATCAGAGGAGCATCAGAGGAGCATCAGAGGAGCATCAGTGGAGCATCAGAGGAGCATCAGAGGAGCATCAGAGGAGCATCAGAGGAGGATCAGAGGAGCATCAGAGGAGCATCAGAGGAGCATCAG
Organism: Narcine bancroftii; assembly: GCF_036971445.1. NCBI lineage: Eukaryota > Metazoa > Chordata > Chondrichthyes > Torpediniformes > Narcinidae > Narcine > Narcine bancroftii. The sequence continues at coordinate 103,467,198 of NC_091474.1, read as the reverse complement.
AGGAGCATCAGAGGAGCATCAGAGGAGCATCAGAGGAGCATCAGAGGAGGATCAGAGGAGCATCAGAGGAGCATCAGAGGAGCAGGAGTAGGAGCATGAGCATCAGAGGAGCATCAGAGGAGCATCAGAGGAGCATCAGAGGAGCATCAGAGGAGCATCAGAGGAGCATCTGAGGAGCATCAGAGGAGTATCAAAGGAGCATCAGAGGACCATCTGAGGAGCATCAGAGGAGTATCAGAGGAGCATCAGAGGAGCATCAGAGGTGCATCAGAGGAGCATCAGAGGTGCATCAGAGGAGCATCAGAGGAGCATCAGAGGAGCATCAGAGGAGCATCAGAGGAGCATCTGAGGAGCATCAGAGGAGTATCAGAGGAGCATCAGAGGAGCATCAGAGGAGCATCAGAGGAGCATCTGAGGAGCATCAGAGGAGTATCAGAGGAGCATCAGAGGAGCATCAGAGGTGCATCAGAGGAGCATCAGAGGTGCAGGAGCAGGAGCAGGAGTAGGAACAGGAGCAGGAGCAGGAGCAGGAGCAGGAGCAGGAGCAGGAGCAGGAGAAGGAGCAGGAACAGGAGCAGGAGCAGGAGCAGGAGCAGGAGCAGGAGCAGGAGCAGGAGCAGGAGCAGGAGCAGGAGCAGGAGCAGTTGCAGGAGCAGGAGCATCAGAGGAGAATAGGAGGAGCATCAGAGGAGCATCAGAGGAGCATCAGAGGAGCATCAGAGGAGCATCAGAGGAGGATCAGAGGAGCATCAGAGGAGCATCAGAGGAGCATCAGAGGAGCATCAGAGGAGCATCAGAGGAGCATCAGAGGAGCATCAGAGGAGCATTAGAGGAGCATCAGAGGAGCCTCAGAGGAGCATCAGAGGAGCATCAGAGGAGCATCAGAGGAGCATCAGAGGAACAGCAGAGGAGCATCAGAGGAGCATCACAGGAGCATCAGAGGAGCATCACAGGAGCATCAGAGGAGCATCAGAGGAGCATCAGAGGAGCATCAGAGGAGAATCAGAGGAGCATCAGAGGAGCCTCAGAGGAGCCTCAGAGGAGCCTCAGAGGAGCATCAGAGGAGCATCAGAGGAGCATCAGAGGAGCATCAGAGGAGCATCAGAGGAGCATCAGAGGAGGATCAGAGGAGCATCAGAGGAGCAGCACAGGAGCATCAGAGGAGGATCAGAGGTGCAGGAGCAGGAGCAGGAGCAGGAACAGGAGCAGGAGCAGGAGCAGGAGCAGGAGCAGGAGCAGGAGCAGGAGAAGGAGCAAGAGCAGGAGCAGGAGCAGGAGCAGGAGCAGGAGCAGGAGCAGGAGCAGGAGCAGGAGCAGGAGCAGGAGCAGGAGCAGGAGCAGGTGCAGGAGCAGGAGCATCAGAGGAGCATAGGAGGAGCATCAGAGGAGCATCAGAGGAGCATCTGAGGAGCATCAGAGGAGTATCAAAGGAGCATCAGAGGAGCATCTGAGGAGCATCAGAGGAGTATCAGAGGAGCATCAGAGGAGCATCAGAGGTGCATCAGAGGAGCATCAGAGGTGCATCGGAGGAGCATCAGAGGAGCATCAGAGGAGCATCAGAGGAGCATCAGAGGAGCATCTGAGGAGCATCAGAGGAGTATCAGAGGAGCATCAGAGGAGCATCAGAGGAGCATCAGAGGAGCATCTGAGGAGCATCAGAGGAGTATCAGAGGAGCATCAGAGGAGCATCAGAGGTGCATCAGAGGAGCATCAGAGGTGCAGGAGCAGGAGCAGGAGCAGGAGCAGGAGCAGGAGCAGGAGCAGGAGCAGGAGCAGGAGCAGGAGCAGGAGCAGGAGCAGGAGCAGGAGCAGGAGCAGGAGCAGGAGCAGGAGCAGGAGCAGGAGCAGGAGCAGGTGCAGGAGCAGGTGCAGGAGCAGGAGCATCAGAGGAGCATAGGAGGAGCATCAGAGGAGCATCAGAGGAGCATCAGAGGAGCATCAGAGGAGCATCAGACGAGGATTAGAGGAGCATCAGAGGAGCATCAGAGGAGCATCAGAGGAGCATCAGAGGAGCATCAGAGGAGCATCAGAGGAGCATCAGAGGAGCATCAGAGGAGCCTCAGAGGAGCATCAGAGGAGCATCAGAGGAGCATCAGAGGAGCATCAGAGGAACAGCAGAGGAGCATCAGAGGAGCATCACAGGAGCATCAGAGGAGCATCAGAGGAGCATCAGAGGAGCATCAGAGGAGCATCAGAGGAGCATCAGAGGAGAATCAGAGGAGCATCAGAGGAGCCTCAGAGGAGCCTCAGAGGAGCCTCAGAGGAGCATCAGAGGAGCATCAGAGGAGCATCAGAGGAGCATCAGAGGAGCATCAGAGGAGCATCAGAGGAGGATAAGAGGAGCATCAGAGGAGCATCAGAGGAGCATCAGAGGAGCATCAGAGGAGCATCAGAGGAGCATCAGAGGAGCATCAGAGGAGCCTCAGAGGAGCCTCAGAGGAGCATCAGAGGAGCATCAGAGGAGCATCAGAGGAGCAGCACAGGAGCATCAGAGGAGGATCAGAGGTGCAGGAGCAGGAGCAGGAGCAGGAACAGGAGCAGGAGCAGGAGCAGGAGCAGGAGCAGGAGCAGGAGAAGGAGCAGGAGCAGGAGCAGGAGCAGGAGCAGGAGCAGGAGCAGGAGCAGGAGCAGGAGCAGGAGCAGGAGCAGGTGCAGGAGCAGGAGCATCAGAGGAGCATAGGAGGAGCATCAGAGGAGCATCAGAGGAGCATCAGAGGAGCATCAGAGGAGCATCAGAGGAGGATCAGAGGAGCATCAGAGGAGCATCAGAGGAGCATCAGAGGAGCATCAGAGGAGCATCAGAGGAGCATCAGAGGAGCATCAGAGGAGCATTAGAGGAGCATCAGAGGAGCCTCAGAGGAGCATCAGAGGAGCATCAGAGGAGCATCAGAGGAGCATCAGAGGAACAGCAGAGGAGCATAAGAGGAGCATCACAGGAGCATCAGAGGAGCATCACAGGAGCATCAGAGGAGCATCAGAGGAGCATCAGAGGAGCATCAGAGGAGAATCAGAGGAGCATCAGAGGAGCCTCAGAGGAGCCTCAGAGGAGCCTCAGAGGAGCATCAGAGGAGCATCAGAGGAGCATCAGAGGATCATCAGAGGAGCATCAGAGGAGCATCAGAGGAGGATCAGAGGAGCATCAGAGGAGCATCAGAGGAGTATCAGAGGAGCATCAGAGGAGCATCAGGAGCATCAGAGGAGCATCAGAGGAGCCTCAGAGGAGCATCAGAGGAGCATCAGAGGAGCATCAGAGGAGCATCAGAGGAGCAGCACAGGAGCATCAGAGGAGGATCAGAGGTGCAGGAGCAGGAGCAGGAGCAGGAACAGGAGCAGGAGCAGGAGCAGGAGCAGGAGCAGGAGCAGGAGCAGGAGCAGGAGCAGGAGCAGGTGCAGGAGCAGGAGCATCAGAGGAGCATAGGAGGAGCATCAGAGGAGCATCAGAGGAGCATCTGAGGAGCATCAGAGGAGTATCAAAGGAGCATCAGAGGAGCATCTGAGGAGCATCAGAGGAGTATCAGAGGAGCATCAGAGGAGCATCAGAGGTGCATCAGAGGAGCATCAGAGGTGCATCAGAGGAGCATCAGAGGAGCATCAGAGGAGCATCAGAGGAGCATCAGAGGAGCATCTGAGGAGCATCAGAGGAGTATCAGAGGAGCATCAGAGGAGCATCAGAGGAGCATCAGAGGAGCATCTGAGGAGCATCAGAGGAGTATCAGAGGAGCATCAGAGGAGCATCAGAGGTGCATCAGAGGAGCATCAGAGGTGCAGGAGCAGGAGCAGGAGCAGGAGCAGGAGCAGGAGCAGGAGCAGGAGCAGGAGCAGGAGCAGGAGCAGGAGCAGGAGCAGGAGCAGGAGCAGGAGCAGGAGCAGGAGCAGGAGCAGGTGCAGGAGCAGGTGCAGGAGCAGGAGCATCAGAGGAGCATAGGAGGAGCATCAGAGGAGCATCAGAGGAGCATCAGAGGAGCATCAGAGGAGCATCAGACGAGGATTAGAGGAGCATCAGAGGAGCATCAGAGGAGCATCAGAGGAGCATCAGAGGAGCATCAGAGGAGGATCAGAGGAGCATCAGAGGAGCATCAGAGGAGCATCAGAGGAGGATCAGAGGAGCATCAGAGGAGCATCAGAGGAGCATCAGAGGAGCATCAGAGGAGCATCAGAGGAGCATCAGAGGAGCATCAGTGGAGCATCAGAGGAGCATCAGAGGAGCATCAGAGGAGCATCAGAGGAGGATCAGAGGAGCATCAGAGGAGCATCAGAGGAGCATCAGAGGAGCATCAGAGGAGCATCAGAGGAGCATCAGAGGAGCATCAGAGGAGGATCAGAGGAGCATCAGAGGAGCATCAGAGGAGCAGGAGTAGGAGCATGAGCATCAGAGGAGCATCAGAGGAGCATCAGAGGAGCATCAGAGGAGCATCAGAGGAGCATCAGAGGAGCATCAGAGGAGCATCTGAGGAGCATCAGAGGAGTATCAAAGGAGCATCAGAGGACCATCTGAGGAGCATCAGAGGAGTATCAGAGGAGCATCAGAGGAGCATCAGAGGTGCATCAGAGGAGCATCAGAGGTGCATCAGAGGAGCATCAGAGGAGCATCAGAGGAGCATCAGAGGAGCATCAGAGGAGCATCTGAGGAGCATCAGAGGAGTATCAGAGGAGCATCAGAGGAGCATCAGAGGAGCATCAGAGGAGCATCTGAGGAGCATCAGAGGAGTATCAGAGGAGCATCAGAGGAGCATCAGAGGTGCATCAGAGGAGCATCAGAGGTGCAGGAGCAGGAGCAGGAGTAGGAACAGGAGCAGGAGCAGGAGCAGGAGCAGGAGCAGGAGCAGGAGCAGGAGAAGGAGCAGGAACAGGAGCAGGAGCAGGAGCAGGAGCAGGAGCAGGAGCAGGAGCAGGAGCAGGAGCAGGAGCAGGAGCAGGAGCAGGAGCAGGAGCAGTTGCAGGAGCAGGAGCATCAGAGGAGAATAGGAGGAGCATCAGAGGAGCATCAGAGGAGCATCAGAGGAGCATCAGAGGAGCATCAGAGGAGGATCAGAGGAGCATCAGAGGAGCATCAGAGGAGCATCAGAGGAGCATCAGAGGAGCATCAGAGGAGCATCAGAGGAGCATCAGAGGAGCATTAGAGGAGCATCAGAGGAGCATCAGAGGAGCATCAGAGGAGCATCAGAGGAGCATCAGAGGAACAGCAGAGGAGCATCAGAGGAGCATCACAGGAGCATCAGAGGAGCATCACAGGAGCATCAGAGGAGCATCAGAGGAGCATCAGAGGAGCATCAGAGGAGAATCAGAGGAGCATCAGAGGAGCCTCAGAGGAGCCTCAGAGGAGCCTCAGAGGAGCATCAGAGGAGCATCAGAGGAGCATCAGAGGAGCATCAGAGGAGCATCAGAGGAGCATCAGAGGAGGATCAGAGGAGCATCAGAGGAGCAGCACAGGAGCATCAGAGGAGGATCAGAGGTGCAGGAGCAGGAGCAGGAGCAGGAACAGGAGCAGGAGCAGGAGCAGGAGCAGGAGCAGGAGCAGGAGCAGGAGAAGGAGCAAGAGCAGGAGCAGGAGCAGGAGCAGGAGCAGGAGCAGGAGCAGGAGCAGGAGCAGGAGCAGGAGCAGGAGCAGGAGCAGGAGCAGGTGCAGGAGCAGGAGCATCAGAGGAGCATAGGAGGAGCATCAGAGGAGCATCAGAGGAGCATCTGAGGAGCATCAGAGGAGTATCAAAGGAGCATCAGAGGAGCATCTGAGGAGCATCAGAGGAGTATCAGAGGAGCATCAGAGGAGCATCAGAGGTGCATCAGAGGAGCATCAGAGGTGCATCAGAGGAGCATCAGAGGAGCATCAGAGGAGCATCAGAGGAGCATCAGAGGAGCATCTGAGGAGCATCAGAGGAGTATCAGAGGAGCATCAGAGGAGCATCAGAGGAGCATCAGAGGAGCATCTGAGGAGCATCAGAGGAGTATCAGAGGAGCATCAGAGGAGCATCAGAGGTGCATCAGAGGAGCATCAGAGGTGCAGGAGCAGGAGCAGGAGCAGGAGCAGGAGCAGGAGCAGGAGCAGGAGCAGGAGCAGGAGCAGGAGCAGGAGCAGGAGCAGGAGCAGGAGCAGGAGCAGGAGCAGGAGCAGGAGCAGGAGCAGGAGCAGGAGCAGGTGCAGGAGCAGGTGCAGGAGCAGGAGCATCAGAGGAGCATAGGAGGAGCATCAGAGGAGCATCAGAGGAGCATCAGAGGAGCATCAGAGGAGCTTCAGACGAGGATTAGAGGAGCATCAGAGGAGCATCAGAGGAGCATCAGAGGAGCATCAGAGGAGCATCAGAGGAGCATCAGAGGAGCATCAGAGGAGCATCAGAGGAGCCTCAGAGGAGCATCAGAGGAGCATCAGAGGAGCATCAGAGGAGCATCAGAGGAACAGCAGAGGAGCATCAGAGGAGCATCACAGGAGCATCAGAGGAGCATCAGAGGAGCATCAGAGGAGCATCAGAGGAGCATCAGAGGAGCATCAGAGGAAAATCAGAGGAGCATCAGAGGAGCCTCAGAGGAGCCTCAGAGGAGCCTCAGAGGAGCATCAGAGGAGCATCAGAGGAGCATCAGAGGAGCATCAGAGGAGCATCAGAGGAGCATCAGAGGAGGATAAGAGGAGCATCAGAGGAGCATCAGAGGAGCATCAGAGGAGCATCAGAGGAGCATCAGAGGAGCATCAGAGGAGCATCAGAGGAGCCTCAGAGGAGCCTCAGAGGAGCATCAGAGGAGCATCAGAGGAGCATCAGAGGAGCAGCACAGGAGCATCAGAGGAGGATCAGAGGTGCAGGAGCAGGAGCAGGAGCAGGAACAGGAGCAGGAGCAGGAGCAGGAGCAGGAGCAGGAGCAGGAGAAGGAGCAGGAGCAGGAGCAGGAGCAGGAGCAGGAGCAGGAGCAGGAGCAGGAGCAGGAGCAGGAGCAGGAGCAGGTGCAGGAGCAGGAGCATCAGAGGAGCATAGGAGGAGCATCAGAGGAGCATCAGAGGAGCATCAGAGGAGCATCAGAGGAGCATCAGAGGAGGATCAGAGGAGCATCAGAGGAGCATCAGAGGAGCATCAGAGGAGCATCAGAGGAGCATCAGAGGAGCATCAGAGGAGCATCAGAGGAGCATTAGAGGAGCATCAGAGGAGCCTCAGAGGAGCATCAGAGGAGCATCAGAGGAGCATCAGAGGAGCATCAGAGGAACAGCAGAGGAGCATAAGAGGAGCATCACAGGAGCATCAGAGGAGCATCACAGGAGCATCAGAGGAGCATCAGAGGAGCATCAGAGGAGCATCAGAGGAGAATCAGAGGAGCATCAGAGGAGCCTCAGAGGAGCCTCAGAGGAGCCTCAGAGGAGCATCAGAGGAGCATCAGAGGAGCATCAGAGGATCATCAGAGGAGCATCAGAGGAGCATCAGAGGAGGATCAGAGGAGCATCAGAGGAGCATCAGAGGAGCATCAGAGGAGCATCAGAGGAGCATCAGGAGCATCAGAGGAGCATCAGAGGAGCCTCAGAGGAGCATCAGAGGAGCATCAGAGGAGCATCAGAGGAGCATCAGAGGAGCAGCACAGGAGCATCAGAGGAGCAGGAGCAGGAGCAGGAGCATCAGAGGAGCATCAGAGGAGCATCAGAGGAGCATCAGAGGAGCATCAGAGGAGCATCAGTGGAGCATCAGAGGAGCATCAGAGGAGCATCAGAGGAGCATCAGAGGAGGATCAGAGGAGCATCAGAGGAGCATCAGAGGAGCATCAGAGGAGCATCAGAGGAGCATCAGAGGAGCATCAGAGGAGCATCAGAGGAGGATCAGAGGAGCATCAGAGGAGCATCAGAGGAGCAGGAGTAGGAGCATGAGCATCAGAGGAGCATCAGAGGAGCATCAGAGGAGCATCAGAGGAGCATCAGAGGAGCATCAGAGGAGCATCTGAGGAGCATCAGAGGAGTATCAAAGGAGCATCAGAGGACCATCTGAGGAGCATCAGAGGAGTATCAGAGGAGCATCAGAGGAGCATCAGAGGTGCATCAGAGGAGCATCAGAGGTGCATCAGAGGAGCATCAGAGGAGCATCAGAGGAGCATCAGAGGAGCATCAGAGGAGCATCTGAGGAGCATCAGAGGAGTATCAGAGGAGCATCAGAGGAGCATCAGAGGAGCATCAGAGGAGCATCTGAGGAGCATCAGAGGAGTATCAGAGGAGCATCAGAGGAGCATCAGAGGTGCATCAGAGGAGCATCAGAGGTGCAGGAGCAGGAGCAGGAGTAGGAACAGGAGCAGGAGCAGGAGCAGGAGCAGGAGCAGGAGCAGGAGCAGGAGAAGGAGCAGGAACAGGAGCAGGAGCAGGAGCAGGAGCAGGAGCAGGAGCAGGAGCAGGAGCAGGAGCAGGAGCAGGAGCAGTTGCAGGAGCAGGAGCATCAGAGGAGAATAGGAGGAGCATCAGAGGAGCATCAGAGGAGCATCAGAGGAGCATCAGAGGAGCATCAGAGGAGGATCAGAGGAGCATCAGAGGAGCATCAGAGGAGCATCAGAGGAGCATCAGAGGAGCATCAGAGGAGCATCAGAGGAGCATCAGAGGAGCATTAGAGGAGCATCAGAGGAGCCTCAGAGGAGCATCAGAGGAGCATCAGAGGAGCATCAGAGGAGCATCAGAGGAACAGCAGAGGAGCATCAGAGGAGCATCACAGGAGCATCAGAGGAGCATCACAGGAGCATCAGAGGAGCATCAGAGGAGCATCAGAGGAGCATCAGAGGAGAATCAGAGGAGCATCAGAGGAGCCTCAGAGGAGCCTCAGAGGAGCCTCAGAGGAGCATCAGAGGAGCATCAGAGGAGCATCAGAGGAGCATCAGAGGAGCATCAGAGGAGCATCAGAGGAGGATCAGAGGAGCATCAGAGGAGCAGCACAGGAGCATCAGAGGAGGATCAGAGGTGCAGGAGCAGGAGCAGGAGCAGGAACAGGAGCAGGAGCAGGAGCAGGAGCAGGAGCAGGAGCAGGAGCAGGAGAAGGAGCAAGAGCAGGAGCAGGAGCAGGAGCAGGAGCAGGAGCAGGAGCAGGAGCAGGAGCAGGAGCAGGAGCAGGAGCAGGAGCAGGAGCAGGTGCAGGAGCAGGAGCATCAGAGGAGCATAGGAGGAGCATCAGAGGAGCATCAGAGGAGCATCTGAGGAGCATCAGAGGAGTATCAAAGGAGCATCAGAGGAGCATCTGAGGAGCATCAGAGGAGTATCAGAGGAGCATCAGAGGAGCATCAGAGGTGCATCAGAGGAGCATCAGAGGTGCATCGGAGGAGCATCAGAGGAGCATCAGAGGAGCATCAGAGGAGCATCAGAGGAGCATCTGAGGAGCATCAGAGGAGTATCAGAGGAGCATCAGAGGAGCATCAGAGGAGCATCAGAGGAGCATCTGAGGAGCATCAGAGGAGTATCAGAGGAGCATCAGAGGAGCATCAGAGGTGCATCAGAGGAGCATCAGAGGTGCAGGAGCAGGAGCAGGAGCAGGAGCAGGAGCAGGAGCAGGAGCAGGAGCAGGAGCAGGAGCAGGAGCAGGAGCAGGAGCAGGAGCAGGAGCAGGAGCAGGAGCAGGAGCAGGAGCAGGAGCAGGAGCAGGAGCAGGTGCAGGAGCAGGTGCAGGAGCAGGAGCATCAGAGGAGCATAGGAGGAGCATCAGAGGAGCATCAGAGGAGCATCAGAGGAGCATCAGAGGAGCATCAGACGAGGATTAGAGGAGCATCAGAGGAGCATCAGAGGAGCATCAGAGGAGCATCAGAGGAGCATCAGAGGAGCATCAGAGGAGCATCAGAGGAGCATCAGAGGAGCCTCAGAGGAGCATCAGAGGAGCATCAGAGGAGCATCAGAGGAGCATCAGAGGAACAGCAGAGGAGCATCAGAGGAGCATCACAGGAGCATCAGAGGAGCATCAGAGGAGCATCAGAGGAGCATCAGAGGAGCATCAGAGGAGCATCAGAGGAGAATCAGAGGAGCATCAGAGGAGCCTCAGAGGAGCCTCAGAGGAGCCTCAGAGGAGCATCAGAGGAGCATCAGAGGAGCATCAGAGGAGCATCAGAGGAGCATCAGAGGAGCATCAGAGGAGGATAAGAGGAGCATCAGAGGAGCATCAGAGGAGCATCAGAGGAGCATCAGAGGAGCATCAGAGGAGCATCAGAGGAGCATCAGAGGAGCCTCAGAGGAGCCTCAGAGGAGCATCAGAGGAGCATCAGAGGAGCATCAGAGGAGCAGCACAGGAGCATCAGAGGAGGATCAGAGGTGCAGGAGCAGGAGCAGGAGCAGGAACAGGAGCAGGAGCAGGAGCAGGAGCAGGAGCAGGAGCAGGAGAAGGAGCAGGAGCAGGAGCAGGAGCAGGAGCAGGAGCAGGAGCAGGAGCAGGAGCAGGAGCAGGAGCAGGAGCAGGTGCAGGAGCAGGAGCATCAGAGGAGCATAGGAGGAGCATCAGAGGAGCATCAGAGGAGCATCAGAGGAGCATCAGAGGAGCATCAGAGGAGGATCAGAGGAGCATCAGAGGAGCATCAGAGGAGCATCAGAGGAGCATCAGAGGAGCATCAGAGGAGCATCAGAGGAGCATCAGAGGAGCATTAGAGGAGCATCAGAGGAGCCTCAGAGGAGCATCAGAGGAGCATCAGAGGAGCATCAGAGGAGCATCAGAGGAACAGCAGAGGAGCATAAGAGGAGCATCACAGGAGCATCAGAGGAGCATCACAGGAGCATCAGAGGAGCATCAGAGGAGCATCAGAGGAGCATCAGAGGAGAATCAGAGGAGCATCAGAGGAGCCTCAGAGGAGCCTCAGAGGAGCCTCAGAGGAGCATCAGAGGAGCATCAGAGGAGCATCAGAGGATCATCAGAGGAGCATCAGAGGAGCATCAGAGGAGGATCAGAGGAGCATCAGAGGAGCATCAGAGGAGTATCAGAGGAGCATCAGAGGAGCATCAGGAGCATCAGAGGAGCATCAGAGGAGCCTCAGAGGAGCATCAGAGGAGCATCAGAGGAGCATCAGAGGAGCATCAGAGGAGCAGCACAGGAGCATCAGAGGAGGATCAGAGGTGCAGGAGCAGGAGCAGGAGCAGGAACAGGAGCAGGAGCAGGAGCAGGAGCAGGAGCAGGAGCAGGAGCAGGAGCAGGAGCAGGAGCAGGTGCAGGAGCAGGAGCATCAGAGGAGCATAGGAGGAGCATCAGAGGAGCATCAGAGGAGCATCTGAGGAGCATCAGAGGAGTATCAAAGGAGCATCAGAGGAGCATCTGAGGAGCATCAGAGGAGTATCAGAGGAGCATCAGAGGAGCATCAGAGGTGCATCAGAGGAGCATCAGAGGTGCATCAGAGGAGCATCAGAGGAGCATCAGAGGAGCATCAGAGGAGCATCAGAGGAGCATCTGAGGAGCATCAGAGGAGTATCAGAGGAGCATCAGAGGAGCATCAGAGGAGCATCAGAGGAGCATCTGAGGAGCATCAGAGGAGTATCAGAGGAGCATCAGAGGAGCATCAGAGGTGCATCAGAGGAGCATCAGAGGTGCAGGAGCAGGAGCAGGAGCAGGAGCAGGAGCAGGAGCAGGAGCAGGAGCAGGAGCAGGAGCAGGAGCAGGAGCAGGAGCAGGAGCAGGAGCAGGAGCAGGAGCAGGAGCAGGAGCAGGTGCAGGAGCAGGTGCAGGAGCAGGAGCATCAGAGGAGCATAGGAGGAGCATCAGAGGAGCATCAGAGGAGCATCAGAGGAGCATCAGAGGAGCATCAGACGAGGATTAGAGGAGCATCAGAGGAGCATCAGAGGAGCATCAGAGGAGCATCAGAGGAGCATCAGAGGAGGATCAGAGGAGCATCAGAGGAGCATCAGAGGAGCATCAGAGGAGGATCAGAGGAGCATCAGAGGAGCATCAGAGGAGCATCAGAGGAGCATCAGAGGAGCATCAGAGGAGCATCAGAGGAGCATCAGTGGAGCATCAGAGGAGCATCAGAGGAGCATCAGAGGAGCATCAGAGGAGGATCAGAGGAGCATCAGAGGAGCATCAGAGGAGCATCAGAGGAGCATCAGAGGAGCATCAGAGGAGCATCAGAGGAGCATCAGAGGAGGATCAGAGGAGCATCAGAGGAGCATCAGAGGAGCAGGAGTAGGAGCATGAGCATCAGAGGAGCATCAGAGGAGCATCAGAGGAGCATCAGAGGAGCATCAGAGGAGCATCAGAGGAGCATCTGAGGAGCATCAGAGGAGTATCAAAGGAGCATCAGAGGACCATCTGAGGAGCATCAGAGGAGTATCAGAGGAGCATCAGAGGAGCATCAGAGGTGCATCAGAGGAGCATCAGAGGTGCATCAGAGGAGCATCAGAGGAGCATCAGAGGAGCATCAGAGGAGCATCAGAGGAGCATCTGAGGAGCATCAGAGGAGTATCAGAGGAGCATCAGAGGAGCATCAGAGGAGCATCAGAGGAGCATCTGAGGAGCATCAGAGGAGTATCAGAGGAGCATCAGAGGAGCATCAGAGGTGCATCAGAGGAGCATCAGAGGTGCAGGAGCAGGAGCAGGAGTAGGAACAGGAGCAGGAGCAGGAGCAGGAGCAGGAGCAGGAGCAGGAGCAGGAGAAGGAGCAGGAACAGGAGCAGGAGCAGGAGCAGGAGCAGGAGCAGGAGCAGGAGCAGGAGCAGGAGCAGGAGCAGGAGCAGGAGCAGGAGCAGGAGCAGTTGCAGGAGCAGGAGCATCAGAGGAGAATAGGAGGAGCATCAGAGGAGCATCAGAGGAGCATCAGAGGAGCATCAGAGGAGCATCAGAGGAGGATCAGAGGAGCATCAGAGGAGCATCAGAGGAGCATCAGAGGAGCATCAGAGGAGCATCAGAGGAGCATCAGAGGAGCATCAGAGGAGCATTAGAGGAGCATCAGAGGAGCATCAGAGGAGCATCAGAGGAGCATCAGAGGAGCATCAGAGGAACAGCAGAGGAGCATCAGAGGAGCATCACAGGAGCATCAGAGGAGCATCACAGGAGCATCAGAGGAGCATCAGAGGAGCATCAGAGGAGCATCAGAGGAGAATCAGAGGAGCATCAGAGGAGCCTCAGAGGAGCCTCAGAGGAGCCTCAGAGGAGCATCAGAGGAGCATCAGAGGAGCATCAGAGGAGCATCAGAGGAGCATCAGAGGAGCATCAGAGGAGGATCAGAGGAGCATCAGAGGAGCAGCACAGGAGCATCAGAGGAGGATCAGAGGTGCAGGAGCAGGAGCAGGAGCAGGAACAGGAGCAGGAGCAGGAGCAGGAGCAGGAGCAGGAGCAGGAGCAGGAGAAGGAGCAAGAGCAGGAGCAGGAGCAGGAGCAGGAGCAGGAGCAGGAGCAGGAGCAGGAGCAGGAGCAGGAGCAGGAGCAGGAGCAGGAGCAGGTGCAGGAGCAGGAGCATCAGAGGAGCATAGGAGGAGCATCAGAGGAGCATCAGAGGAGCATCTGAGGAGCATCAGAGGAGTATCAAAGGAGCATCAGAGGAGCATCTGAGGAGCATCAGAGGAGTATCAGAGGAGCATCAGAGGAGCATCAGAGGTGCATCAGAGGAGCATCAGAGGTGCATCAGAGGAGCATCAGAGGAGCATCAGAGGAGCATCAGAGGAGCATCAGAGGAGCATCTGAGGAGCATCAGAGGAGTATCAGAGGAGCATCAGAGGAGCATCAGAGGAGCATCAGAGGAGCATCTGAGGAGCATCAGAGGAGTATCAGAGGAGCATCAGAGGAGCATCAGAGGTGCATCAGAGGAGCATCAGAGGTGCAGGAGCAGGAGCAGGAGCAGGAGCAGGAGCAGGAGCAGGAGCAGGAGCAGGAGCAGGAGCAGGAGCAGGAGCAGGAGCAGGAGCAGGAGCAGGAGCAGGAGCAGGAGCAGGAGCAGGAGCAGGAGCAGGAGCAGGTGCAGGAGCAGGTGCAGGAGCAGGAGCATCAGAGGAGCATAGGAGGAGCATCAGAGGAGCATCAGAGGAGCATCAGAGGAGCATCAGAGGAGCTTCAGACGAGGATTAGAGGAGCATCAGAGGAGCATCAGAGGAGCATCAGAGGAGCATCAGAGGAGCATCAGAGGAGCATCAGAGGAGCATCAGAGGAGCATCAGAGGAGCCTCAGAGGAGCATCAGAGGAGCATCAGAGGAGCATCAGAGGAGCATCAGAGGAACAGCAGAGGAGCATCAGAGGAGCATCACAGGAGCATCAGAGGAGCATCAGAGGAGCATCAGAGGAGCATCAGAGGAGCATCAGAGGAGCATCAGAGGAAAATCAGAGGAGCATCAGAGGAGCCTCAGAGGAGCCTCAGAGGAGCCTCAGAGGAGCATCAGAGGAGCATCAGAGGAGCATCAGAGGAGCATCAGAGGAGCATCAGAGGAGCATCAGAGGAGGATAAGAGGAGCATCAGAGGAGCATCAGAGGAGCATCAGAGGAGCATCAGAGGAGCATCAGAGGAGCATCAGAGGAGCATCAGAGGAGCCTCAGAGGAGCCTCAGAGGAGCATCAGAGGAGCATCAGAGGAGCATCAGAGGAGCAGCACAGGAGCATCAGAGGAGGATCAGAGGTGCAGGAGCAGGAGCAGGAGCAGGAACAGGAGCAGGAGCAGGAGCAGGAGCAGGAGCAGGAGCAGGAGAAGGAGCAGGAGCAGGAGCAGGAGCAGGAGCAGGAGCAGGAGCAGGAGCAGGAGCAGGAGCAGGAGCAGGAGCAGGTGCAGGAGCAGGAGCATCAGAGGAGCATAGGAGGAGCATCAGAGGAGCATCAGAGGAGCATCAGAGGAGCATCAGAGGAGCATCAGAGGAGGATCAGAGGAGCATCAGAGGAGCATCAGAGGAGCATCAGAGGAGCATCAGAGGAGCATCAGAGGAGCATCAGAGGAGCATCAGAGGAGCATTAGAGGAGCATCAGAGGAGCCTCAGAGGAGCATCAGAGGAGCATCAGAGGAGCATCAGAGGAGCATCAGAGGAACAGCAGAGGAGCATAAGAGGAGCATCACAGGAGCATCAGAGGAGCATCACAGGAGCATCAGAGGAGCATCAGAGGAGCATCAGAGGAGCATCAGAGGAGAATCAGAGGAGCATCAGAGGAGCCTCAGAGGAGCCTCAGAGGAGCCTCAGAGGAGCATCAGAGGAGCATCAGAGGAGCATCAGAGGATCATCAGAGGAGCATCAGAGGAGCATCAGAGGAGGATCAGAGGAGCATCAGAGGAGCATCAGAGGAGCATCAGAGGAGCATCAGAGGAGCATCAGGAGCATCAGAGGAGCATCAGAGGAGCCTCAGAGGAGCATCAGAGGAGCATCAGAGGAGCATCAGAGGAGCATCAGAGGAGCAGCACAGGAGCATCAGAGGAGGATCAGAGGTGCAGGAGCAGGAGCAGGAGCAGGAACAGGAGCAGGAGCAGGAGCAGGAGCAGGAGCAGGAGCAGGAGCAGGAGCAGGAGCAGGAGCAGGAGCAGGTGCAGGAGCAGGAGCATCAGAGGAGCATAGGAGGAGCATCAGAGGAGCATCAGAGGAGCATCTGAGGAGCATCAGAGGAGTATCAAAGGAGCATCAGAGGAGCATCTGAGGAGCATCAGAGGAGTATCAGAGGAGCATCAGAGGAGCATCAGAGGTGCATCAGAGGAGCATCAGAGGTGCATCAGAGGAGCATCAGAGGAGCATCAGAGGAGCATCAGAGGAGCATCAGAGGAGCATCTGAGGAGCATCAGAGGAGTATCAGAGGAGCATCAGAGGAGCATCAGAGGAGCATCAGAGGAGCATCTGAGGAGCATCAGAGGAGTATCAGAGGAGCATCAGAGGAGCATCAGAGGTGCATCAGAGGAGCATCAGAGGTGCAGGAGCAGGAGCAGGAGCAGGAGCAGGAGCAGGAGCAGGAGCAGGAGCAGGAGCAGGAGCAGGAGCAGGAGCAGGAGCAGGAGCAGGAGCAGGAGCAGGAGCAGGAGCAGGAGCAGGTGCAGGAGCAGGTGCAGGAGCAGGAGCATCAGAGGAGCATAGGAGGAGCATCAGAGGAGCATCAGAGGAGCATCAGAGGAGCATCAGAGGAGCATCAGACGAGGATTAGAGGAGCATCAGAGGAGCATCAGAGGAGCATCAGAGGAGCATCAGAGGAGCATCAGAGGAGCATCAGAGGAGCATCAGAGGAGCATCAGAGGAGCCTCAGAGGAGCATCAGAGGAGCATCAGAGGAGCATCAGAGGAGCATCAGAGGAACAGCAGAGGAGCATCAGAGGAGCATCACAGGAGCATCAGAGGAGCATCAGAGGAGCATCAGAGGAGCATCAGAGGAGCATCAGAGGAGCATCAGAGGAGAATCAGAGGAGCATCAGAGGAGCCTCAGAGGAGCCTCAGAGGAGCCTCAGAGGAGCATCAGAGGAGCATCAGAGGAGCATCAGAGGAGCATCAGAGGAGCATCAGAGGAGCATCAGAGGAGGATAAGAGGAGCATCAGAGGAGCATCTGAGGAGCATCAGAGGAGCATCAGAGGAGCATCAGAGGAGCATCAGAGGAGCCTCAGAGGAGCCTCAGAGGAGCATCAGAGGAGCATCAGAGGAGCATCAGAGGAGCAGCACAGGAGCATCAGAGGAGGATCAGAGGTGCAGGATCAGGAGCAGGAGCAGGAACAGGAGCAGGAGCAGGAGCAGGAGCAGGAGCAGGAGCAGGAGAAGGAGCAGGAGCAGGAGCAGGAGCAGGAGCAGGAGCAGGAGCAGGAGCAGGAGCAGGAGCAGGAGCAGGAGCAGGTGCAGGAGCAGGAGAATCAGAGGAGCATAGGAGGAGCATCAGAGGAGCATCAGAGGAGCATCAGAGGAGCATCAGAGGAGCATCAGAGGAGGATCAGAGGAGCATCAGAGGAGCATAAGAGGAGCATCAGAGGAGCATCAGAGGAGCATCAGAGGAGCATCAGAGGAGCATCAGAGGATCATCAGAGGAGCATCAGAGGAGCATCAGAGGAGCCTCAGAGGAGCATCAGAGGAGCATCAGAGGAGCATCAGAGGAGCATCAGAGGAACAGCAGAGGAGCATCAGAGGAGCATCACAGGAGCATCAGAGGAGCATCAGAGGAGCATCAGAGGAGCATCAGAGGAGCATCAGAGGAGCATCAGAGGAGAATCAGAGGAGCATCAGAGGAGCCTCAGAGGAGCCTCAGAGGAGCCTCAGAGGAGCATCAGAGGAGCATCCAGAGGAGCATCAGAGGAGCATCAGAGGAGCATCAGAGGAGGATCAGAGGAGCATCAGAGGAGCATCAGAGGAGCATCAGAGGAGCATCAGAGGAGCATCAGAGGAGCATCAGAGGAGCATCAGAGGAGCCTCAGAGGAGCATCAGAGGAGCATCAGAGGAGCATCAGAGGAGCATCAGAGGAGCAGCACAGGAGCATCAGAGGAGGATCACAGGAGCATCAGAGGAGCATCAGAGGAGCATCAGAGGAGCATCAGAGGAGCATCAGAGGAGCATCAGCGGAGCCTCAGAGGAGCATCAGAGGAGTATCAGAGGAGCATCAGATGAGCATCAGAGGAGCATCAGAGGAGCATCAGAGGAGGATCAGAGGAGCATCAGAGGAGCATCAGAGGAGCATCAGAGGAGCATCAGAGGAGCATCAGAGGAGCATCAGAGGAGCAGCACCGGAGCATCAGAGGAGGATCAGAGGTGCAGGAGCAGGAGCAGGAGCAGGAACAGGAGCAGCAGCAGGAGCAGGAGCAGGAGCAGGAGCAGGAGCAGGAGAAGGAGCAGGAGCAGGAGCAGGAGCAGGAGCAGGAGCAGGAGCAGGAGCAGGAGCAGGAGCAGGAGCAGGAGCAGGAGCAGGTGCAGGAGCAGGTGCAGGAGCAGGAGCATCAGAGGAGCATAGGAGGAGCATCAGAGGAGCATCAGAGGAGCATCTGAGGAGCATCAGAGGAGTATCAAAGGAGCATCAGAGGAGCATCTGAAGAGCATCAGAGGAGCATCAGAGGAGCAGCACAGGAGCATCAGAGGAGGATCAGAGGTGCTGGAGCAGGAGCAGGAGCAGGAACAGGAGCAGGAGCAGGAGCAGGAGCAGGAGCAGGAGCAGGAGCAGGAGAAGGAGCAGGAGCAGGAGCAGGAGCAGGAGCAGGAGCAGGAGCAGGAGCAGGAGCAGGAGCAGGAGCAGGAGCAGGAGCAGGAGCAGGAGCAGGAGAAGGAGCAGGAGCAGGAGCAGGAGCAGGAGCAGGAGCAGGAGCAGGAGCAGGAGCAGGAGCAGGAGCAGGAGCAGGAGCAGGAGCAGGAGCAGGAGCAGGTGCAGGAGCAGGAGCATCAGAGGAGCATAGGAGAAGCATCAGAGGAGCATCAGAGGAGCATCAGAGGAGCATCAGAGGAGCATCAGAGGAGCATCAGAGGAGCATCAGAGGAGCCTCAGAGGAGCATCAGAGGAGCATCAGAGGAGCATCAGAGGAGCATCAGAGGAGCAGCACAGGAGCATCAGAGGAGGATCAGAGGTGCAGGAGCAGGAGCAGGAGCAGGAACAGGAGCAGGAGCAGGAGCAGGAGCAGGAGCAGGAGCAGGAGCAGGAGCAGGAGCAGGAGCAGGAGCAGGTGCAGGAGCAGGAGCATCAGAGGAGCATAGGAGGAGCATCAGAGGAGCATCAGAGGAGCATCTGAGGAGCATCAGAGGAGTATCAAAGGAGCATCAGAGGAGCATCTGAGGAGCATCAGAGGAGTATCAGAGGAGCATCAGAGGAGCATCAGAGGTGCATCAGAGGAGCATCAGAGGTGCATCAGAGGAGCATCAGAGGAGCATCAGAGGAGCATCAGAGGAGCATCAGAGGAGCATCTGAGGAGCATCAGAGGAGTATCAGAGGAGCATCAGAGGAGCATCAGAGGAGCATCAGAGGAGCATCTGAGGAGCATCAGAGGAGTATCAGAGGAGCATCAGAGGAGCATCAGAGGTGCATCAGAGGAGCATCAGAGGTGCAGGAGCAGGAGCAGGAGCAGGAGCAGGAGCAGGAGCAGGAGCAGGAGCAGGAGCAGGAGCAGGAGCAGGAGCAGGAGCAGGAGCAGGAGCAGGAGCAGGAGCAGGAGCAGGAGCAGGTGCAGGAGCAGGTGCAGGAGCAGGAGCATCAGAGGAGCATCAGAGGAGCATCAGAGGAGCATCAGAGGAGCATCAGACGAGGATTAGAGGAGCATCAGAGGAGCATCAGAGGAGCATCAGAGGAGCATCAGAGGAGCATCAGAGGAGCATCAGAGGAGCATCAGAGGAGCATCAGAGGAGCCTCAGAGGAGCATCAGAGGAGCATCAGAGGAGCATCAGAGGAGCATCAGAGGAACAGCAGAGGAGCATCAGAGGAGCATCACAGGAGCATCAGAGGAGCATCAGAGGAGCATCAGAGGAGCATCAGAGGAGCATCAGAGGAGCATCAGAGGAGAATCAGAGGAGCATCAGAGGAGCCTCAGAGGAGACTCAGAGGAGCCTCAGAGGAGCATCAGAGGAGCATCAGAGGAGCATCAGAGGAGCATCAGAGGAGCATCAGAGGAGCATCAGAGGAGGATAAGAGGAGCATCAGAGGAGCATCAGAGGAGCATCAGAGGAGCATCAGAGGAGCATCAGAGGAGCATCAGAGGAGCATCAGAGGAGCCTCAGAGGAGCCTCAGAGGAGCATCAGAGGAGCATCAGAGGAGCATCAGAGGAGCAGCACAGGAGCATCAGAGGAGGATCAGAGGTGCAGGAGCAGGAGCAGGAGCAGGAACAGGAGCAGGAGCAGGAGCAGGAGCAGGAGCAGGAGCAGGAGAAGGAGCAGGAGCAGGAGCAGGAGCAGGAGCAGGAGCAGGAGCAGGAGCAGGAGCAGGAGCAGGAGCAGGAGCAGGTGCAGGAGCAGGAGAATCAGAGGAGCATAGGAGGAGCATCAGAGGAGCATCAGAGGAGCATCAGAGGAGCATCAGAGGAGCATCAGAGGAGGATCAGAGGAGCATCAGAGGAGCATCAGAGGAGCATCAGAGGAGCATCAGAGGAGCATCAGAGGAGCATCAGAGGAGCATCAGAGGATCATCAGAGGAGCATCAGAGGAGCATCAGAGGAGCCTCAGAGGAGCATCAGAGGAGCATCAGAGGAGCATCAGAGGAGCATCAGAGGAACAGCAGAGGAGCATCAGAGGAGCATCACAGGAGCATCAGAGGAGCATCAGAGGAGCATCAGAGGAGCATCAGAGGAGCATCAGAGGAGCATCAGAGGAGAATCAGAGGAGCATCAGAGGAGCCTCAGAGGAGCCTCAGAGGAGCCTCAGAGGAGCATCAGAGGAGCATCAGAGGAGCATCAGAGGAGCATCAGAGGAGCATCAGAGGAGCATCAGAGGAGGATCAGAGGAGCATCAGAGGAGCATCAGAGGAGCATCAGAGGAGCATCAGAGGAGCATCAGAGGAGCATCAGAGGAGCATCAGAGGAGCCTCAGAGGAGCATCAGAGGAGCATCAGAGGAGCATCAGAGGAGCATCAGAGGAGCAGCACAGGAGCATCAGAGGAGGATCACAGGAGCATCAGAGGAGCATCAGAGGAGCATCAGAGGAGCATCAGAGGAGCATCAGAGGAGCATCAGAGGAGCCTCAGAGGAGCATCAGAGGAGTATCAGAGGAGCATCAGATGAGCATCAGAGGAGCATCAGAGGAGCATCAGAGGAGGATCAGAGGAGCATCAGAGGAGCATCAGAGGAGCATCAGAGGAGCATCAGAGGAGCATCAGAGGAGCATCAGAGGAGCATCAGAGGAGCATCAGAGGAGCCTCAGAGGAGCCTCAGAGGAGCATCAGAGGAGCATCAGAGGAGCATCAGAGGAGGATCAGAGGAGCATCAGAGGAGCATCAGAGGAGCCTCAGAGGAGCATCAGAGGAGCATCAGAGGAGCATCAGAGGAGCATCAGAGGGGCCTCAGAGGAGCATCAGAGGAGCATCAGAGGAGCAACAGAGGAGCATCAGAGGAGCATCAGAGGAGCAGCACCGGAGCATCAGAGGAGGATCAGAGGTGCAGGAGCAGGAGCAGGAGCAGGAACAGGAGCAGCAGCAGGAGCAGGAGCAGGAGCAGGAGCAGGAGCAGGAGAAGGAGCATGAGCAGGAGCAGGAGCAGGAGCAGGAGCAGGAGCAGGAGCAGGAGCAGGAGCAGGAGCAGGAGCAGGAGCAGGAGCAGGTGCAGGAGCAGGTGCAGGAGCAGGAGCATCAGAGGAGCATAGGAGGAGCATCAGAGGAGCATCAGAGGAGCATCTGAGGAGCATCAGAGGAGTATCAAAGGAGCATCAGAGGAGCATCTGAAGAGCATCAGAGGAGCATCAGAGGAGCAGCACAGGAGCATCAGAGGAGGATCAGAGGTGCTGGAGCAGGAG
Source organism: Narcine bancroftii (assembly GCF_036971445.1). NCBI lineage: Eukaryota > Metazoa > Chordata > Chondrichthyes > Torpediniformes > Narcinidae > Narcine > Narcine bancroftii. The sequence continues at coordinate 103,445,958 of NC_091474.1, read as the reverse complement.
CAGGAGCAGGAACAGGAGCAGGAGCAGGAGCAGGAGCAGGAGCAGGAGCAGGAGCAGGAGAAGGAGCAGGAGCAGGAGCAGGAGCAGGAGCAGGAGCAGGAGCAGGAGCAGGAGCAGGAGCAGGAGCAGGAGCAGGAGCAAAAGCAGGAGCAGGAGCAGGAGAAGGAGCAGGAGCAGGAGCAGGAGCAGGAGCAGGAGCAGGAGCAGGAGCAGGAGCAGGAGCAGGAGCAGGAGCAGGAGCAGGTGCAGGAGCAGGAGCATCAGAGGAGCATAGGAGAAGCATCAGAGGAGCATCAGAGGAGCATCAGAGGAGCATCAGAGGAGCATCAGAGGAGGATCAGAGGAGCATCAGAGGAGCATCAGAGGAGCATCAGAGGAGCATCAGAGGAGCATCAGAGGAGCATCAGAGGAGCATCAGAGGAGCATCAGAGGAGCATCAGAGGAGCATCAGAGGAGCCTCAGAGGAGCATCAGAGGAGCATCAGAGGAGCATCAGAGGAGCATCAGAGGAACAGCAGAGGAGCATCAGAGGAGCATCATAGGAGCATCAGAGGAGCATCAGAGGAGCATCAGAGGAGCATCAGAGGAGCATCAGAGGAGCATCAGAGGAGAATCAGAGGAGCATCAGAGGAGCATCAGAGGAGCATCAGAGGAGCATCAGAGGAGCATCAGAGGAGCATCAGAGGAGCATTAGAGGAGGATCAGAGGAGCATCAGAGGAGCATCAGAGGAGCATCAGAGGAGCATCAGAGGAGCATCAGAGGAGCATCAGAGGAGCATTAGAGGAGCCTCAGAGGAGCATTAGAGGAGCATCAGAGGAGCATCAGAGGAGCATCAGAGGAGCAGCACAGGAGCATCAGAGGAGGATCAGAGGTGCAGGAGCAGGAGCAGGAGCAGGAACAGGAGCAGGAGCAGGAGCAGGAGCAGGAGCAGGAGCAGGAGCAGGAGAAGGAGCAGGAGCAGGAGCAGGAGCAGGAGCAGGAGCAGGAGCAGGAGCAGGAGCAGGAGCAGGAGCAGGATCAGGAGCAGGAGCAGGAGCAGGTGCAGGAGCAGGAGCAGGAGCATCAGAGGAGCATAGGAGGAGCATCAGAGGAGCATCAGAGGAGCATCTGAGGAGCATCAGAGGAGTATCAAAGGAGCATCAGAGGAGCATCTGAAGAGCATCAGAGGAGCATCAGAGGAGCATCAGAGGAGGATCAGAGGAGCATCAGAGGAGCATCAGAGGAGCCTCAGAGGAGCATCAGAGGAGCATCAGAGGAGCATCAGAGGAGCATCAGAGGGGCCTCAGAGGAGCATCAGAGGAGCATCAGAGGAGCAACAGAGGAGCATCAGAGGAGCATCAGAGGAGCAGCACCGGAGCATCAGAGGAGGATCAGAGGTGCAGGAGCAGGAGCAGGAGCAGGAACAGGAGCAGCAGCAGGAGCAGGAGCAGGAGCAGGAGCAGGAGCAGGAGCAGGAGCAGGAGCAGGAGCAGGAGCAGGAGCAGGAGCAAGAGCAGGAGCAGGAGCAGGAGAAGGAGCAGGAGCAGGAGCAGGAGCAGGAGCAGGAGCAGGAGCAGGAGCAGGAGCAGGAGCAGGAGCAGGAGCAGGAGCAGGAGCAGGAGCAGGAGAAGGAGCAGGAGCAGGAGCAGGAGCAGGAGCAGGAGCAGGAGCAGGAGCAGGAGCAGGAGCAGGAGCAGGAGCAGCAGCAGGAGCAGGAGCAGGAGCAGGAGCAGGAGCAGGAGCAGGAGCAGGAGCAGGAGCAGGAGCAGGAGCAGGAGCAGGAGCAGGAGCAGGAGCAGGAGCAGGAGCAGGAGCAGGAGCAGGAGCAGGAGCAGGAGAAGGAGCAGGAGCAGGAGCAGGAGCAGGAGCAGGAGCAGGAGCAGGAGCAGGAGCAGGAGCAGGAGCAGGAGGAGGAGCAGGTGCAGGAGCAGGAGCATCAGAGGAGCATAGGAGAAGCATCAGAGGAGCATCAGAGGAGCATCAGAGGAGCATCAGAGGAGCATCAGAGGAGGATCAGAGGAGCATCAGAGGAGCATCAGAGGAGCATCAGAGGAGCATCAGAGGAGCATCAGAGGAGCATCAGAGGAGCATCAGAGGAGCATCAGAGGAGCATCAGAGGAGCATCAGAGGTCAGCAGAGGAGCATCACAGGAGCATCACAGGAGCATCAGAGGAGCATCAGAGGAGCATCAGAGGAGCATCAGAGGAGCATCAGAGGAGCATCAGAGGAGAATCAGAGGAGCATCAGAGGAGCATCAGAGGAGCATCAGAGGAGCATCAGAGGAGCATCAGAGGAGCATCAGAGGAGCATTAGAGGAGGATCAGAGGAGCATCAGAGGAGCATCAGAGGAGCATCAGAGGAGCATCAGAGGAGCATCAGAGGAGCATTAGAGGAGCCTCAGAGGAGCATTAGAGGAGCATCAGAGGAGCATCAGAGGAGCATCAGAGGAGCAGCACAGGAGCATCAGAGGAGGATCAGAGGTGCAGGAGCAGGAGCAGGAGCAGGAACAGGAGCAGGAGCAGGAGCAGGAGCAGGAGCAGGAGCAGGAGCAGGAGAAGGAGCAGGAGCAGGAGCAGGAGCAGGAGCAGGAGCAGGAGCAGGAGCAGGAGCAGGAGCAGGAGCAGGAGCAGGAGCAGGTGCAGGAGCAGGAGCATCAGAGGAGCATAGGAGGAGCATCAGAGGAGCATCAGAGGAGCATCTGAGGAGCATCAGAGGAGTATCAAAGGAGCATCAGAGGAGCATCTGAGGAGCATCAGAGGAGTATCAGAGGAGCATCAGAGGAGCATCAGAGGTGCATCAGAGGAGCATCAGAGGTGCATCAGAGGAGCATCAGAGGAGCATCAGAGGAGCATCAGAGGAGCATCAGAGGAGCATCTGAGGAGCATCAGAAGAGTATCAGAGGAGCATCAGAGGAGCATCAGAGGAGCATCAGAGGAGCATCTGAGGAGCATCAGAGGAGTATCAGAGGAGCATCAGAGGAGCATCAGAGGTGCATCAGAGGAGCATCAGAGGTGCAGGAGCAGGAGCAGGAGCAGGAACAGGAGCAGGAGCAGGAGCAGGTGCAGGAGAAGGAGCATCAGAGGAGCATAGGAGGAGCATCAGAGGAGCATCAGAGGAGCATCAGAGGAGCATCAGAGGAGCATCAGAGGAGGATCAGAGGAGCATCAGAGGAGCATCAGAGGAGCATCAGAGGAGCATCAGAGGAGCATCAGAGGAGCATCAGAGGAGCATCAGAGGAGCATCAGAGGAGCATCAGAGGAGCCTCAGAGGAGCATCAGAGGAGCATCAGAGGAGCATCAGAGGAGCATCAGAGGAACAGCAGAGGAGCATCAGAGGAGCATCACAGGAGCATCAGAGGAGCATCAGAGGAGCATCAGAGGAGCATCAGAGGAGCATCAGAGGAGCATCAGAGGAGCATCAGAGGAGCCTCAGAGGAGCATCAGAGGAGCATCAGAGGAGCATCAGAGGAGCATCAGAGGAGCAGCACAGGAGCATCAGAGGAGGATCACAGGAGCATCAGAGGAGCATCAGAGGAGCATCAGAGGAGCATCAGAGGAGCATCAGAGGAGCATCAGAGGAGCCTCAGAGGAGCATCAGAGGAGTATCAGAGGAGCATCAGATGAGCATCAGAGGAGCATCAGAGGAGCATCAGAGGAGGATCAGAGGAGCATCAGAGGAGCATCAGAGGAGCATCAGAGGAGCATCAGAGGAGCATCAGAGGAGCATCAGAGGAGCATCAGAGGAGCATCAGAGGAGCCTCAGAGGAGCCTCAGAGGAGCATCAGAGGAGCATCAGAGGAGCATCAGAGGAGGATCAGAGGAGCATCAGAGGAGCATCAGAGGAGCCTCAGAGGAGCATCAGAGGAGCATCAGAGGAGCATCAGAGGAGCATCAGAGGGGCCTCAGAGGAGCATCAGAGGAGCATCAGAGGAGCAACAGAGGAGCATCAGAGGAGCATCAGAGGAGCAGCACCGGAGCATCAGAGGAGGATCAGAGGTGCAGGAGCAGGAGCAGGAGCAGGAACAGGAGCAGCAGCAGGAGCAGGAGCAGGAGCAGGAGCAGGAGCAGGAGAAGGAGCAGGAGCAGGAGCAGGAGCAGGAGCAGGAGCAGGAGCAGGAGCAGGAGCAGGAGCAGGAGCAGGAGCAGGAGCAGGTGCAGGAGCAGGTGCAGGAGCAGGAGCATCAGAGGAGCATAGGAGGAGCATCAGAGGAGCATCAGAGGAGCATCTGAGGAGCATCAGAGGAGTATCAAAGGAGCATCAGAGGAGCATCTGAAGAGCATCAGAGGAGCATCAGAGGAGCAGCACAGGAGCATCAGAGGAGGATCAGAGGTGCTGGAGCAGGAGCAGGAGCAGGAACAGGAGCAGGAGCAGGAGCAGGAGCAGGAGCAGGAGCAGGAGCAGGAGAAGGAGCAGGAGCAGGAGCAGGAGCAGGAGCAGGAGCAGGAGCAGGAGCAGGAGCAGGAGCAGGAGCAGGAGCAGGAGCAGGAGCAGGAGCAGGAGAAGGAGCAGGAGCAGGAGCAGGAGCAGGAGCAGGAGCAGGAGCAGGAGCAGGAGCAGGAGCAGGAGCAGGAGCAGGAGCAGGTGCAGGAGCAGGAGCATCAGAGGAGCATAGGAGAAGCATCAGAGGAGCATCAGAGGAGCATCAGAGGAGCATCAGAGGAGCATCAGAGGAGGATCAGAGGAGCATCAGAGGAGCATCAGAGGAGCATCAGAGGAGCATCAGAGGAGCATCAGAGGAGCATCAGAGGAGCATCAGAGGAGCATCAGAGGAGCATCAGAGGAGCATCAGAGGAGCCTCAGAGGAGCATCAGAGGAGCATCAGAGGAGCATCAGAGGAGCATCAGAGGAACAGCAGAGGAGCATCCGAGGAGCATCATAGGAGCATCAGAGGAGCATCAGAGGAGCATCAGAGGAGCATCAGAGGAGCATCAGAGGAGCATCAGAGGAGAATCAGAGGAGCATCAGAGGAGCATCAGAGGAGCATCAGAGGAGCATCAGAGGAGCATCAGAGGAGCATCAGAGGAGCATTAGAGGAGGATCAGAGGAGCATCAGAGGAGCATCAGAGGAGCATCAGAGGAGCATCAGAGGAGCATCAGAGGAGCATCAGAGGAGCATTAGAGGAGCCTCAGAGGAGCATTAGAGGAGCATCAGAGGAGCATCAGAGGAGCATCAGAGGAGCAGCACAGGAGCATCAGAGGAGGATCACAGGAGCATCAGAGGAGCATCAGAGGAGCATCAGAGGAGCATCAGAGGAGCATCAGAGGAGCATCAGAGGAGCCTCAGAGGAGCATCAGAGGAGTATCAGAGGAGCATCAGATGAGCATCAGAGGAGCATCAGAGGAGCATCAGAGGAGGATCAGAGGAGCATCAGAGGAGCATCAGAGGAGCATCAGAGGAGCATCAGAGGAGCATCAGAGGAGCATCAGAGGAGCATCAGAGGAGCATCAGAGGAGCCTCAGAGGAGCCTCAGAGGAGCATCAGAGGAGCATCAGAGGAGCATCAGAGGAGGATCAGAGGAGCATCAGAGGAGCATCAGAGGAGCCTCAGAGGAGCATCAGAGGAGCATCAGAGGAGCATCAGAGGAGCATCAGAGGGGCCTCAGAGGAGCATCAGAGGAGCATCAGAGGAGCAACAGAGGAGCATCAGAGGAGCATCAGAGGAGCAGCACCGGAGCATCAGAGGAGGATCAGAGGTGCAGGAGCAGGAGCAGGAGCAGGAACAGGAGCAGCAGCAGGAGCAGGAGCAGGAGCAGGAGCAGGAGCAGGAGAAGGAGCAGGAGCAGGAGCAGGAGCAGGAGCAGGAGCAGGAGCAGGAGCAGGAGCAGGAGCAGGAGCAGGAGCAGGAGCAGGTGCAGGAGCAGGTGCAGGAGCAGGAGCATCAGAGGAGCATAGGAGGAGCATCAGAGGAGCATCAGAGGAGCATCTGAGGAGCATCAGAGGAGTATCAAAGGAGCATCAGAGGAGCATCTGAAGAGCATCAGAGGAGCATCAGAGGAGCAGCACAGGAGCATCAGAGGAGGATCAGAGGTGCTGGAGCAGGAGCAGGAGCAGGAACAGGAGCAGGAGCAGGAGCAGGAGCAGGAGCAGGAGCAGGAGCAGGAGAAGGAGCAGGAGCAGGAGCAGGAGCAGGAGCAGGAGCAGGAGCAGGAGCAGGAGCAGGAGCAGGAGCAGGAGCAGGAGCAGGAGCAGGTGCAGGAGCAGGTGCAGGAGCAGGAGCATCAGAGGAGCATAGGAGGAGCATCAGAGGAGCATCAGAGGAGCATCTGAGGAGCATCAGAGGAGTATCAAAGGAGCATCAGAGGAGCATCTGAAGAGCATCAGAGGAGCATCAGAGGAGCAGCACAGGAGCATCAGAGGAGGATCAGAGGTGCTGGAGCAGGAGCAGGAGCAGGAACAGGAGCAGGAGCAGGAGCAGGAGCAGGAGCAGGAGCAGGAGCAGGAGAAGGAGCAGGAGCAGGAGCAGGAGCAGGAGCAGGAGCAGGAGCAGGAGCAGGAGCAGGAGCAGGACCAGGAGCAGGAGCAGGAGCAGGAGCAGGAGCAGGAGAAGGAGCAGGAGCAGGAGCAGGAGCAGGAGCAGGAGCAGGAGCAGGAGCAGGAGCAGGAGCAGGAGCAGGAGCAGGAGCAGGTGCAGGAGCAGGAGCATCAGAGGAGCATAGGAGAAGCATCAGAGGAGCATCAGAGGAGCATCAGAGGAGCATCAGAGGAGCATCAGAGGAGGATCAGAGGAGCATCAGAGGAGCATCAGAGGAGCATCAGAGGAGCATCAGAGGAGCATCAGAGGAGCATCAGAGGAGCATCAGAGGAGCATCAGAGGAGCATCAGAGGAGCATCAGAGGAGCCTCAGAGGAGCATCAGAGGAGCATCAGAGGAGCATCAGAGGAGCATCAGAGGAACAGCAGAGGAGCATCAGAGGAGCATCATAGGAGCATCAGAGGAGCATCAGAGGAGCATCAGAGGAGCATCAGAGGAGCATCAGAGGAGCATCGGAGGAGAATCAGAGGAGCATCAGAGGAGCATTAGAGGAGCATCAGAGGAGCATCAGAGGAGCATCAGAGGAGCATCAGAGGAGCATTAGAGGAGGATCAGAGGAGCATCAGAGGAGCATCAGAGGAGCATCAGAGGAGCATCAGAGGAGCATCAGAGGAGCATCAGAGGAGCATTAGAGGAGCCTCAGAGGAGCATTAGAGGAGCATCAGAGGAGCATCAGAGGAGCATCAGAGGAGCAGCACAGGAGCATCAGAGGAGGATCAGAGGTGCAGGAGCAGGAGCAGGAGCAGGAACAGGAGCAGGAGCAGGAGCAGGAGCAGGAGCAGGAGCAGGAGCAGGAGAAGGAGCAGGAGCAGGAGCAGGAGCAGGAGCAGGAGCAGGAGCAGGAGCAGGAGCAGGAGCAGGAGCAGGAGCAGGAGCAGGAGCAGGAGCAGGTGCAGGAGCAGGAGCAGGAGCATCAGAGGAGCATAGGAGGAGCATCAGAGGAGCATCAGAGGAGCATCTGAGGAGCATCAGAGGAGTATCAAAGGAGCATCAGAGGAGCATCTGAAGAGCATCAGAGGAGCATCAGAGGAGCATCAGAGGAGGATCAGAGGAGCATCAGAGGAGCATCAGAGGAGCCTCAGAGGAGCATCAGAGGAGCATCAGAGGAGCATCAGAGGAGCATCAGAGGGGCCTCAGAGGAGCATCAGAGGAGCATCAGAGGAGCAACAGAGGAGCATCAGAGGAGCATCAGAGGAGCAGCACCGGAGCATCAGAGGAGGATCAGAGGTGCAGGAGCAGGAGCAGGAGCAGGAACAGGAGCAGCAGCAGGAGCAGGAGCAGGAGCAGGAGCAGGAGCAGGAGCAGGAGCAGGAGCAGGAGCAGGAGCAGGAGCAGGAGCAGGAGCAGGAGCAGGAGCAGGAGAAGGAGCAGGAGCAGGAGCAGGAGCAGGAGCAGGAGCAGGAGCAGGAGCAGGAGCAGGAGCAGGAGCAGGAGCAGGAGCAGGAGCAGGAGCAGGAGAAGGAGCAGGAGCAGGAGCAGGAGCAGGAGCAGGAGCAGGAGCAGGAGCAGGAGCAGGAGCAGGAGCAGGAGCAGCAGCAGGAGCAGGAGCAGGAGCAGGAGCAGGAGCAGGAGCAGGAGCAGGAGCAGGAGCAGGAGCAGGAGCAGGAGCAGGAGCAGGAGCAGGAGCAGGAGCAGGAGCAGGAGCAGGAGCAGGAGCAGGAGCAGGAGCAGGAGAAGGAGCAGGAGCAGGATCAGGAGCAGGAGCAGGAGCAGGAGCAGGAGCAGGAGCAGGAGCAGGAGCAGGAGGAGGAGCAGGTGCAGGAGCAGGAGCATCAGAGGAGCATAGGAGAAGCATCAGAGGAGCATCAGAGGAGCATCAGAGGAGCATCAGAGGAGCATCAGAGGAGGATCAGAGGAGCATCAGAGGAGCATCAGAGGAGCATCAGAGGAGCATCAGAGGAGCATCAGAGGAGCATCAGAGGAGCATCAGAGGAGCATCAGAGGAGCATCAGAGGAGCATCAGAGGAACAGCAGAGGAGCATCAGAGGAGCATCACAGGAGCATCAGAGGAGCATCAGAGGAGCATCAGAGGAGCATCAGAGGAGCATCAGAGGAGCATCAGAGGAGAATCAGAGGAGCATCAGAGGAGCATCAGAGGAGCATCAGAGGAGCATCAGAGGAGCAGCAGAGGAGCATCAGAGGAGCATTAGAGGAGGATCAGAGGAGCATCAGAGGAGCATCAGAGGAGCATCAGAGGAGCATCAGAGGAGCATCAGAGGAGCATTAGAGGAGCCTCAGAGGAGCATTAGAGGAGCATCAGAGGAGCATCAGAGGAGCATCAGAGGAGCAGCACAGGAGCATCAGAGGAGGATCAGAGGTGCAGGAGCAGGAGCAGGAGCAGGAACAGGAGCAGGAGCAGGAGCAGGAGCAGGAGCAGGAGCAGGAGCAGGAGAAGGAGCAGGAGCAGGAGCAGGAGCAGGAGCAGGAGCAGGAGCAGGAGCAGGAGCAGGAGCAGGAGCAGGAGCAGGAGCAGGAGCAGGTGCAGGAGCAGGAGCATCAGAGGAGCATAGGAGGAGCATCAGAGGAGCATCAGAGGAGCATCTGAGGAGCATCAGAGGAGTATCAAAGGAGCATCAGAGGAGCATCTGAGGAGCATCAGAGGAGTATCAGAGGAGCATCAGAGGAGCATCAGAGGTGCATCAGAGGAGCATCAGAGGTGCATCAGAGGAGCATCAGAGGAGCATCAGAGGAGCATCAGAGGAGCATCAGAGGAGCATCTGAGGAGCATCAGAAGAGTATCAGAGGAGCATCAGAGGAGCATCAGAGGAGCATCAGAGGAGCATCTGAGGAGCATCAGAGGAGTATCAGAGGAGCATCAGAGGAGCATCAGAGGTGCATCAGAGGAGCATCAGAGGTGCAGGAGCAGGAGCAGGAGCAGGAACAGGAGCAGGAGCAGGAGCAGGTGCAGGAGAAGGAGCATCAGAGGAGCATAGGAGGAGCATCAGAGGAGCATCAGAGGAGCATCAGAGGAGCATCAGAGGAGCATCAGAGGAGCATCAGAGGAGGATCAGAGGAGCATCAGAGGAGCATCAGAGGAGCATCAGAGGAGCATCAGAGGAGCATCAGAGGAGCATCAGAGGAGCATCAGAGGAGCATCAGAGGAGCATCAGAGGAGCCTCAGAGGAGCATCAGAGGAGCATCAGAGGAGCATCAGAGGAGCATCAGAGGAACAGCAGAGGAGCATCAGAGGAGCATCACAGGAGCATCAGAGGAGCATCAGAGGAGCATCAGAGGAGCATCAGAGGAGCATCAGAGGAGCATCAGAGGAGCATCAGAGGAGCCTCAGAGGAGCATCAGAGGAGCATCAGAGGAGCATCAGAGGAGCATCAGAGGAGCAGCACAGGAGCATCAGAGGAGGATCACAGGAGCATCAGAGGAGCATCAGAGGAGCATCAGAGGAGCATCAGAGGAGCATCAGAGGAGCATCAGAGGAGCCTCAGAGGAGCATCAGAGGAGTATCAGAGGAGCATCAGATGAGCATCAGAGGAGCATCAGAGGAGCATCAGAGGAGGATCAGAGGAGCATCAGAGGAGCATCAGAGGAGCATCAGAGGAGCATCAGAGGAGCATCAGAGGAGCATCAGAGGAGCATCAGAGGAGCATCAGAGGAGCCTCAGAGGAGCCTCAGAGGAGCATCAGAGGAGCATCAGAGGAGCATCAGAGGAGGATCAGAGGAGCATCAGAGGAGCATCAGAGGAGCCTCAGAGGAGCATCAGAGGAGCATCAGAGGAGCATCAGAGGAGCATCAGAGGGGCCTCAGAGGAGCATCAGAGGAGCATCAGAGGAGCAACAGAGGAGCATCAGAGGAGCATCAGAGGAGCAGCACCGGAGCATCAGAGGAGGATCAGAGGTGCAGGAGCAGGAGCAGGAGCAGGAACAGGAGCAGCAGCAGGAGCAGGAGCAGGAGCAGGAGCAGGAGCAGGAGAAGGAGCAGGAGCAGGAGCAGGAGCAGGAGCAGGAGCAGGAGCAGGAGCAGGAGCAGGAGCAGGAGCAGGAGCAGGAGCAGGTGCAGGAGCAGGTGCAGGAGCAGGAGCATCAGAGGAGCATAGGAGGAGCATCAGAGGAGCATCAGAGGAGCATCTGAGGAGCATCAGAGGAGTATCAAAGGAGCATCAGAGGAGCATCTGAAGAGCATCAGAGGAGCATCAGAGGAGCAGCACAGGAGCATCAGAGGAGGATCAGAGGTGCTGGAGCAGGAGCAGGAGCAGGAACAGGAGCAGGAGCAGGAGCAGGAGCAGGAGCAGGAGCAGGAGCAGGAGAAGGAGCAGGAGCAGGAGCAGGAGCAGGAGCAGGAGCAGGAGCAGGAGCAGGAGCAGGAGCAGGAGCAGGAGCAGGAGCAGGAGCAGGAGCAGGAGAAGGAGCAGGAGCAGGAGCAGGAGCAGGAGCAGGAGCAGGAGCAGGAGCAGGAGCAGGAGCAGGAGCAGGAGCAGGAGCAGGTGCAGGAGCAGGAGCATCAGAGGAGCATAGGAGAAGCATCAGAGGAGCATCAGAGGAGCATCAGAGGAGCATCAGAGGAGCATCAGAGGAGGATCAGAGGAGCATCAGAGGAGCATCAGAGGAGCATCAGAGGAGCATCAGAGGAGCATCAGAGGAGCATCAGAGGAGCATCAGAGGAGCATCAGAGGAGCATCAGAGGAGCATCAGAGGAGCCTCAGAGGAGCATCAGAGGAGCATCAGAGGAGCATCAGAGGAGCATCAGAGGAACAGCAGAGGAGCATCCGAGGAGCATCATAGGAGCATCAGAGGAGCATCAGAGGAGCATCAGAGGAGCATCAGAGGAGCATCAGAGGAGCATCAGAGGAGAATCAGAGGAGCATCAGAGGAGCATCAGAGGAGCATCAGAGGAGCATCAGAGGAGCATCAGAGGAGCATCAGAGGAGCATTAGAGGAGGATCAGAGGAGCATCAGAGGAGCATCAGAGGAGCATCAGAGGAGCATCAGAGGAGCATCAGAGGAGCATCAGAGGAGCATTAGAGGAGCCTCAGAGGAGCATTAGAGGAGCATCAGAGGAGCATCAGAGGAGCATCAGAGGAGCAGCACAGGAGCATCAGAGGAGGATCACAGGAGCATCAGAGGAGCATCAGAGGAGCATCAGAGGAGCATCAGAGGAGCATCAGAGGAGCATCAGAGGAGCCTCAGAGGAGCATCAGAGGAGTATCAGAGGAGCATCAGATGAGCATCAGAGGAGCATCAGAGGAGCATCAGAGGAGGATCAGAGGAGCATCAGAGGAGCATCAGAGGAGCATCAGAGGAGCATCAGAGGAGCATCAGAGGAGCATCAGAGGAGCATCAGAGGAGCATCAGAGGAGCCTCAGAGGAGCCTCAGAGGAGCATCAGAGGAGCATCAGAGGAGCATCAGAGGAGGATCAGAGGAGCATCAGAGGAGCATCAGAGGAGCCTCAGAGGAGCATCAGAGGAGCATCAGAGGAGCATCAGAGGAGCATCAGAGGGGCCTCAGAGGAGCATCAGAGGAGCATCAGAGGAGCAACAGAGGAGCATCAGAGGAGCATCAGAGGAGCAGCACCGGAGCATCAGAGGAGGATCAGAGGTGCAGGAGCAGGAGCAGGAGCAGGAACAGGAGCAGCAGCAGGAGCAGGAGCAGGAGCAGGAGCAGGAGCAGGAGAAGGAGCAGGAGCAGGAGCAGGAGCAGGAGCAGGAGCAGGAGCAGGAGCAGGAGCAGGAGCAGGAGCAGGAGCAGGAGCAGGTGCAGGAGCAGGTGCAGGAGCAGGAGCATCAGAGGAGCATAGGAGGAGCATCAGAGGAGCATCAGAGGAGCATCTGAGGAGCATCAGAGGAGTATCAAAGGAGCATCAGAGGAGCATCTGAAGAGCATCAGAGGAGCATCAGAGGAGCAGCACAGGAGCATCAGAGGAGGATCAGAGGTGCTGGAGCAGGAGCAGGAGCAGGAACAGGAGCAGGAGCAGGAGCAGGAGCAGGAGCAGGAGCAGGAGCAGGAGAAGGAGCAGGAGCAGGAGCAGGAGCAGGAGCAGGAGCAGGAGCAGGAGCAGGAGCAGGAGCAGGAGCAGGAGCAGGAGCAGGAGCAGGAGCAGGAGAAGGAGCAGGAGCAGGAGCAGGAGCAGGAGCAGGAGCAGGAGCAGGAGCAGGAGCAGGAGCAGGAGCAGGAGCAGGAGCAGGTGCAGGAGCAGGAGCATCAGAGGAGCATAGGAGAAGCATCAGAGGAGCATCAGAGGAGCATCAGAGGAGCATCAGAGGAGCATCAGAGGAGGATCAGAGGAGCATCAGAGGAGCATCAGAGGAGCATCAGAGGAGCATCAGAGGAGCATCAGAGGAGCATCAGAGGAGCATCAGAGGAGCATCAGAGGAGCATCAGAGGAGCATCAGAGGAGCCTCAGAGGAGCATCAGAGGAGCATCAGAGGAGCATCAGAGGAGCATCAGAGGAACAGCAGAGGAGCATCAGAGGAGCATCATAGGAGCATCAGAGGAGCATCAGAGGAGCATCAGAGGAGCATCAGAGGAGCATCAGAGGAGCATCAGAGGAGAATCAGAGGAGCATCAGAGGAGCATCAGGAGCATCAGAGGAGCATCAGAGGAGCATCAGAGGAGCATCAGAGGAGCATTAGAGGAGGATCAGAGGAGCATCAGAGGAGCATCAGAGGAGCATCAGAGGAGCATCAGAGGAGCATCAGAGGAGCATCAGAGGAGCATTAGAGGAGCCTCAGAGGAGCATTAGAGGAGCATCAGAGGAGCATCAGAGGAGCATCAGAGGAGCAGCACAGGAGCATCAGAGGAGGATCAGAGGTGCAGGAGCAGGAGCAGGAGCAGGAACAGGAGCAGGAGCAGGAGCAGGAGCAGGAGCAGGAGCAGGAGCAGGAGAAGGAGCAGGAGCAGGAGCAGGAGCAGGAGCAGGAGCAGGAGCAGGAGCAGGAGCAGGAGCAGGAGCAGGAGCAGGAGCAGGAGCAGGAGCAGGTGCAGGAGCAGGAGCAGGAGCATCAGAGGAGCATAGGAGGAGCATCAGAGGAGCATCAGAGGAGCATCTGAGGAGCATCAGAGGAGTATCAAAGGAGCATCAGAGGAGCATCTGAAGAGCATCAGAGGAGCATCAGAGGAGCATCAGAGGAGGATCAGAGGAGCATCAGAGGAGCATCAGAGGAGCCTCAGAGGAGCATCAGAGGAGCATCAGAGGAGCATCAGAGGAGCATCAGAGGGGCCTCAGAGGAGCATCAGAGGAGCATCAGAGGAGCAACAGAGGAGCATCAGAGGAGCATCAGAGGAGCAGCACCGGAGCATCAGAGGAGGATCAGATGTGCAGGAGCAGGAGCAGGAGCAGGAACAGGAGCAGCAGCAGGAGCAGGAGCAGGAGCAGGAGCAGGAGCAGGAGCAGGAGCAGGAGCAGGAGCAGGAGCAGGAGCAGGAGCAGGAGCAGGAGCAGGAGAAGGAGCAGGAGCAGGAGCAGGAGCAGGAGCAGGAGCAGGAGCAGGAGCAGGAGCAGGAGCAGGAGCAGGAGCAGGAGCAGGAGCAGGAGCAGGAGAAGGAGCAGGAGCAGGAGCAGGAGCAGGAGCAGGAGCAGGAGCAGGAGCAGGAGCAGGAGCAGGAGCAGGAGCAGGAGCAGCAGCAGGAGCAGGAGCAGGAGCAGGAGCAGGAGCATCAGAGGAGTATCAGAGGAGCATCAGTGGAGCAGGAGCAGGAGCAGGAGCAGGAGCAGGAGAAGGAGCAGGAGCAGGAGCAGGAGCAGGAGCAGGAGCAGGAGCAGGAGCAGGAGCAGGAGCAGGAGCAGGAGCAGGAGCAGGTGCAGGAGCAGGAGCATCAGAGGAGCATAGGAGAAGCATCAGAGGAGCATCAGAGGAGCATCAGAGGAGCATCAGAGGAGCATCAGAGGAGGATCAGAGGAGCATCAGAGGAGCATCAGAGGAGCATCAGAGGAGCATCAGAGGAGCATCAGAGGAGCATCAGAGGAGCATCAGAGGAGCATCAGAGGAGCATCAGAGGAGCATCAGAGGAGCCTCAGAGGAGCATCAGAGGAGCATCAGAGGAGCATCAGAGGAGCATCAGAGGAACAGCAGAGGAGCATCCGAGGAGCATCATAGGAGCATCAGAGGAGCATCAGAGGAGCATCAGAGGAGCATCAGAGGAGCATCAGAGGAGCATCAGAGGAGAATCAGAGGAGCATCAGAGGAGCATCAGAGGAGCATCAGAGGAGCATCAGAGGAGCATCAGAGGAGCATCAGAGGAGCATTAGAGGAGGATCAGAGGAGCATCAGAGGAGCATCAGAGGAGCATCAGAGGAGCATCAGAGGAGCATCAGAGGAGCATCAGAGGAGCATTAGAGGAGCCTCAGAGGAGCATTAGAGGAGCATCAGAGGAGCATCAGAGGAGCATCAGAGGAGCAGCACAGGAGCATCAGAGGAGGATCACAGGAGCATCAGAGGAGCATCAGAGGAGCATCAGAGGAGCATCAGAGGAGCATCAGAGGAGCATCAGAGGAGCCTCAGAGGAGCATCAGAGGAGTATCAGAGGAGCATCAGATGAGCATCAGAGGAGCATCAGAGGAGCATCAGAGGAGGATCAGAGGAGCATCAGAGGAGCATCAGAGGAGCATCAGAGGAGCATCAGAGGAGCATCAGAGGAGCATCAGAGGAGCATCAGAGGAGCATCAGAGGAGCCTCAGAGGAGCCTCAGAGGAGCATCAGAGGAGCATCAGAGGAGCATCAGAGGAGGATCAGAGGAGCATCAGAGGAGCATCAGAGGAGCCTCAGAGGAGCATCAGAGGAGCATCAGAGGAGCATCAGAGGAGCATCAGAGGGGCCTCAGAGGAGCATCAGAGGAGCATCAGAGGAGCAACAGAGGAGCATCAGAGGAGCATCAGAGGAGCAGCACCGGAGCATCAGAGGAGGATCAGAGGTGCAGGAGCAGGAGCAGGAGCAGGAACAGGAGCAGCAGCAGGAGCAGGAGCAGGAGCAGGAGCAGGAGCAGGAGAAGGAGCAGGAGCAGGAGCAGGAGCAGGAGCAGGAGCAGGAGCAGGAGCAGGAGCAGGAGCAGGAGCAGGAGCAGGAGCAGGTGCAGGAGCAGGTGCAGGAGCAGGAGCATCAGAGGAGCATAGGAGGAGCATCAGAGGAGCATCAGAGGAGCATCTGAGGAGCATCAGAGGAGTATCAAAGGAGCATCAGAGGAGCATCTGAAGAGCATCAGAGGAGCATCAGAGGAGCAGCACAGGAGCATCAGAGGAGGATCAGAGGTGCTGGAGCAGGAGCAGGAGCAGGAACAGGAGCAGGAGCAGGAGCAGGAGCAGGAGCAGGAGCAGGAGCAGGAGAAGGAGCAGGAGCAGGAGCAGGAGCAGGAGCAGGAGCAGGAGCAGGAGCAGGAGCAGGAGCAGGAGCAGGAGCAGGAGCAGGAGCAGGAGCAGGAGAAGGAGCAGGAGCAGGAGCAGGAGCAGGAGCAGGAGCAGGAGCAGGAGCAGGAGCAGGAGCAGGAGCAGGAGCAGGAGCAGGTGCAGGAGCAGGAGCATCAGAGGAGCATAGGAGAAGCATCAGAGGAGCATCAGAGGAGCATCAGAGGAGCATCAGAGGAGCATCAGAGGAGGATCAGAGGAGCATCAGAGGAGCATCAGAGGAGCATCAGAGGAGCATCAGAGGAGCATCAGAGGAGCATCAGAGGAGCATCAGAGGAGCATCAGAGGAGCATCAGAGGAGCATCAGAGGAGCCTCAGAGGAGCATCAGAGGAGCATCAGAGGAGCATCAGAGGAGCATCAGAGGAACAGCAGAGGAGCATCAGAGGAGCATCATAGGAGCATCAGAGGAGCATCAGAGGAGCATCAGAGGAGCATCAGAGGAGCATCAGAGGAGCATCAGAGGAGAATCAGAGGAGCATCAGAGGAGCATCAGAGGAGCATCAGAGGAGCATCAGAGGAGCATCAGAGGAGCATCAGAGGAGCATTAGAGGAGGATCAGAGGAGCATCAGAGGAGCATCAGAGGAGCATCAGAGGAGCATCAGAGGAGCATCAGAGGAGCATCAGAGGAGCATTAGAGGAGCCTCAGAGGAGCATTAGAGGAGCATCAGAGGAGCATCAGAGGAGCATCAGAGGAGCAGCACAGGAGCATCAGAGGAGGATCAGAGGTGCAGGAGCAGGAGCAGGAGCAGGAACAGGAGCAGGAGCAGGAGCAGGAGCAGGAGCAGGAGCAGGAGCAGGAGAAGGAGCAGGAGCAGGAGCAGGAGCAGGAGCAGGAGCAGGAGCAGGAGCAGGAGCAGGAGCAGGAGCAGGAGCAGGAGCAGGAGCAGGAGCAGGTGCAGGAGCAGGAGCAGGAGCATCAGAGGAGCATAGGAGGAGCATCAGAGGAGCATCAGAGGAGCATCTGAGGAGCATCAGAGGAGTATCAAAGGAGCATCAGAGGAGCATCTGAAGAGCATCAGAGGAGCATCAGAGGAGCATCAGAGGAGGATCAGAGGAGCATCAGAGGAGCATCAGAGGAGCCTCAGAGGAGCATCAGAGGAGCATCAGAGGAGCATCAGAGGAGCATCAGAGGGGCCTCAGAGGAGCATCAGAGGAGCATCAGAGGAGCAACAGAGGAGCATCAGAGGAGCATCAGAGGAGCAGCACCGGAGCATCAGAGGAGGATCAGATGTGCAGGAGCAGGAGCAGGAGCAGGAACAGGAGCAGCAGCAGGAGCAGGAGCAGGAGCAGGAGCAGGAGCAGGAGCAGGAGCAGGAGCAGGAGCAGGAGCAGGAGCAGGAGCAGGAGCAGGAGCAGGAGAAGGAGCAGGAGCAGGAGCAGGAGCAGGAGCAGGAGCAGGAGCAGGAGCAGGAGCAGGAGCAGGAGCAGGAGCAGGAGCAGGAGCAGGAGCAGGAGAAGGAGCAGGAGCAGGAGCAGGAGCAGGAGCAGGAGCAGGAGCAGGAGCAGGAGCAGGAGCAGGAGCAGGAGCAGGAGCAGCAGCAGGAGCAGGAGCAGGAGCAGGAGCAGGAGCAGGAGCAGGAGCAGGAGCAGGAGCAGGAGCAGGAGCAGGAGCAGGAGCAGGAGCAGGAGCAGGAGCAGGAGCAGGAGCAGGAGCAGGAGCAGGAGCAGGAGAAGGAGCAGGAGCAGGAGCAGGAGCAGGAGCAGGAGCAGGAGCAGGAGCAGGAGCAGGAGCAGGAGCAGGAGGAGGAGCAGGTGCAGGAGCAGGAGCATCAGAGGAGCATAGGAGAAGCATCAGAGGAGCATCAGAGGAGCATCAGAGGAGCATCAGAGGAGCATCAGAGGAGGATCAGAGGAGCATCAGAGGAGCATCAGAGGAGCATCAGAGGAGCATCAGAGGAGCATCAGAGGAGCATCAGAGGAGCATCAGAGGAGCATCAGAGGAGCATCAGAGGAACAGCAGAGGAGCATCAGAGGAGCATCACAGGAGCATCAGAGGAGCATCAGAGGAGCATCAGAGGAGCATCAGAGGAGCATCAGAGGAGCATCAGAGGAGAATCAGAGGAGCATCAGAGGAGCATCAGAGGAGCATCAGAGGAGCATCAGAGGAGCATCAGAGGAGCATCAGAGGAGCATTAGAGGAGGATCAGAGGAGCATCAGAGGAGCATCAGAGGAGCATCAGAGGAGCATCAGAGGAGCATCAGAGGAGCATTAGAGGAGCCTCAGAGGAGCATTAGAGGAGCATCAGAGGAGCATCAGAGGAGCATCAGAGGAGCAGCACAGGAGCATCAGAGGAGGATCAGAGGTGCAGGAGCAGGAGCAGGAGCAGGAACAGGAGCAGGAGCAGGAGCAGGAGCAGGAGCAGGAGCAGGAGCAGGAGAAGGAGCAGGAGCAGGAGCAGGAGCAGGAGCAGGAGCAGGAGCAGGAGCAGGAGCAGGAGCAGTAGCAGGAGCAGGAGCAGGAGCAGGTGCAGGAGCAGGAGCATCAGAGGAGCATAGGAGGAGCATCAGAGGAGCATCAGAGGAGCATCTGAGGAGCATCAGAGGAGTATCAAAGGAGCATCAGAGGAGCATCTGAGGAGCATCAGAGGAGTATCAGAGGAGCATCAGAGGAGCATCAGAGGTGCATCAGAGGAGCATCAGAGGTGCATCAGAGGAGCATCAGAGGAGCATCAGAGGAGCATCAGAGGAGCATCAGAGGAGCATCTGAGGAGCATCAGAAGAGTATCAGAGGAGCATCAGAGGAGCATCAGAGGAGCATCAGAGGAGTATCAGAGGAGCATCAGAGGAGCATCAGAGGTGCATCAGAGGAGCATCAGAGGTGCAGGAGCAGGAGCAGGAGCAGGAACAGGAGCAGGAGCAGGAGCAGGTGCAGGAGAAGGAGCATCAGAGGAGCATAGGAGGAGCATCAGAGGAGCATCAGAGGAGCATCAGAGGAGCATCAGAGGAGCATCAGAGGAGGATCAGAGGAGCATCAGAGGAGCATCAGAGGAGCATCAGAGGAGCATCAGAGGAGCATCAGAGGAGCATCAGAGGAGCATCAGAGGAGCATCAGAGGAGCATCAGAGGAGCCTCAGAGGAGCATCAGAGGAGCATCAGAGGAGCATCAGAGGAGCATCAGAGGAACAGCAGAGGAGCATCAGAGGAGCATCACAGGAGCATCAGAGGAGCATCAGAGGAGCATCAGAGGAGCATCAGAGGAGCATCAGAGGAGCATCAGAGGAGAATCAGAGGAGCATCAGAGGAGCCTCAGAGGAGCCTCAGAGGAGCCTCAGAGGAGCATCAGAGGAGCATCAGAGGAGCATCAGATGAGCATCAGAGGAGCATCAGAGGAGCATCAGAGGAGCATCAGAGGAGCATCAGAGGAGCATCAGAGGAGCATCAGAGGAGCATCAGAGGAGCATCAGAGGAGCATCAGAGGAGCATCAGAGGAGCAGCACAGGAGCATCAGAGGAGGATCAGAGGTGCAGGAGCAGGAGCAGGAGCAGGAACAGGAGCAGGAGCAGGAGCAGGAGCAGGAGCAGGAGCAGGAGCAGGAGAAGGAGCAGGAGCAGGAGCAGGAGCAGGAGCAGGAGCAGGAGCAGGAGCAGGAGCAGGAGCAGGAGCAGGAGCAGGAGCAGGAGCAGGTGCAGGAGCAGGAGCATCAGAGGAGCATAGGAGGAGCATCAGAGGAGCATCAGAGGAGCATCTGAGGAGCATCAGAGGAGTATCAAAGGAGCATCAGAGGAGCATCTGAGGAGCATCAGAGGAGTATCAGAGGAGCATCAGAGGAGCATCAGAGGTGCATCAGAGGAGCATCAGAGGTGCATCAGAGGAGCATCAGAGGAGCATCAGAGGAGCATCAGAGGAGCATCAGAGGAGCATCTGAGGAGCATCAGAGGAGTATCAGAGGAGCATCAGAGGAGCTTCAGAGGAGCATCAGAGAAGCATCTGAGGAGCATCAGAGGAGTATCAGAGGAGCATCAGAGGAGCATCAGAGGTGCATCAGAGGAGCATCAGAGGTGCAGGAGCAGGAGCAGGAGCAGGAACAGGAGCAGGAGCAGGAGCAGGAGCAGGAGCAGGAGCAGGAGCAGGAGAAGGAGCAGGAGCAGGAGCAGGAGCAGGAGCAGGAGCAGGAGCAGGAGCAGGAGCAGGAGCAGGAGCAGGAGCAGGAGCAGGAGCAGGTGCAGGAGCAGGAGCATCAGAGGAGCATAGGAGGAGCATCAGAGGAGCATCAGAGGAGCATCAGAGGAGCATCAGAGGAGGATCAGAGGATCATCAGAGGAGCATCAGAGGAGCATCAGAGGAGCATCAGAGGAGCATCAGAGGAACATCAGAGGAGCATCAGAAGAGCATCAGAGGAGCATCAGAGGAGCATCAGAGGAGCATCAGAGGAGCATCAGAGGAGCCTCAGAGGAGCATCAGAGGAGCATCAGAGGAGCATCAGAGGAGCATCAGAGGAACAGCAGAGGAGCATCAGAGGAGCATCACAGGAGCATCAGAGGAGCATCAGAGGAGCATCAGAGGAGCATCAGAGGAGCATCAGAGGAGCATCAGAGGAGAATCAGAGGAGCATCAGCGGAGCCTCAGTGGAGCCTCAGAGGAGCCTCAGAGGAGCATCAGAGGAGCATCAGAGGAGCATCAGAGGAGCATCAGAGGAGCATCAGAGGAGGATCAGAGGAGCATCAGAGGAGCATCAGAGGAGCATCAGAGGAGCATCAGAGGAGCATCAGAGTAGCATCAGAGAAGCATCAGAGGAGCCTCAGAGGAGCATCAGAGGAGCATCAGAGGAGCATCAGAGGAGCATCAGAGGAGCAGCACAGGAGCATCAGAGGAGGATCACAGGAGCATCAGAGGAGCATCAGAGGAGCATCAGAGGAGCATCAGAGGAGCATCAGAGGAGCATCAGAGGAGTATCAGAGGAGCATCAGATGAGCATCAGAGGAGCATCAGAGGAGCATCAGAGGAGGATCAGAGGAGCATCAGAGGAGCATCAGAGGAGCATCAGAGGAGCATCAGAGGAGCATCAGAGGAGCATCAGAGGAGCATCAGAGGAGCATCAGAGGAGACTCAGAGGAGCATCAGAGGAGCATCAGAGGAGCATCAGAGGAGCATCAGAGGAGCCTCAGAGGAGCCTCAGAGGAGCCTCAGAGGAGCATCAGAGGAGCATCAGAGGATCATCAGAGGAGCATCAGAGGAGCATCAGAAGAGCATCAGTGGAGCATCAGAGGAGCATCAGAGGAGCATCAGGGGAGCATCAGAGGAGCAACAGAGGAGCATCAGGGGAGCATCAGAGGAGCATCAGAGGAGCATCAGAGGAGCATCAGAGGAGCATCAGAGGAGCATCAGTGGAGCATCAGAGGAGCATCAGAGGAACATCAGAGGAGCATCAGAGGAGCATCAGAGGAGCATCAGAGGAGCAGGAGCAGGAGCAGGAGCAGGAGCAGGAGCAGGAGCAGGAGCAGGAGCAGGAGCAGGAGCAGGATCAGGAGCAGGAGCATCAGAGGAGCATCAGATGAGCAGGAGCAGGAGCAGGAGCAGGAGCAGGAGCATCAGAGGAGTATCAGAGGAGCATCAGTGGAGCAGGAGAAGGAGCAGGAGCATCAGAGGAGCATCAGAGGAGCATCAGAGGAGCATCAGAGCAGCATCAGAGGAGCATCAGAGGAGCATCAGAGGAGCATCAGCGGAGCCCCAGAGGAGCCTCAGAGGAGCATCAGAGGAGCATCAGAGGAGCATCAGAGGAGCATCAGAGGAGCCTCAGAGGAGCATCAGAGGAGCATCAGAGGAGCATCAGAGGAGCATCAGAGGAGCATCAGAGGAGCATCAGAGGATCATCAGAGGAGCATCAGAGGAGCATCAGAGGAGCATCAGAGGAGCATCAGAGGAGGATCAGAGGAGCATCAGAGGAGCATCAGAGGAGCATCAGAGGAGCATCGGAGGAGGATCAGAGGAGGATCAGAGGAGCATCAGAGGAGCATCAGAGGAGCATCAGAGGAGCATCAGAGGAGCATCAGAGGAGCATCAGAGGAGCATCAAAGGAGCATCAGAGGAGCATCACAGGAGCATCAGAGGAGCATCATTGGAGCATCATTGGAGCATCAGAGGAGCATCAGAGGAGCATCAGAGGAGCATCAGAGGAGCATCAGAGGAGCATCAGAGGAGCATCAGAGGAGCATCGGAGGAGGATCAGAGGTGCATCAGAGGAGCATCTGAAGAGCATCAGAGGAGCATCAGAGGAGCATCAGAGGAGCATCAGAGGTGCATCAGAGGAGCATCTGAGGAGCATCAGAGGAGCATCAGAGGAGCATCAGAGGAGCATCAGAGGTGCATCAGAGGAGCATCAGAGGAGCATCGAGCAGGAGCAGGAGCATCAGAGGTGCAGGAGCAGGTGCCGGAGCCGGAGCAGGAGCAGGAGCAGGAGCAGGAGCAGGAGCAGTAGCAGGAGCAGGAGCAGGGGCAGGAGCAGGAGCAGGAGCAGGAGCAGGAGCAGGAGCAGGAGCAGGAGCAGGGGCAGGAGCAGGAGCAGGAGCAGGAGCAGGAGCAGGAGCAGGAGCAGGAGCAGGAGCAGGAGCAGGAGCATCAGAGGAGCATCAGAGGAGCATCAGAGGAGCATCAGAGGAGCATCAGAAGAGAATCAGAGGAGCCTCAGAGGAGCCTCAGAGGAGCAGGAGCAGGAGCAGGAGCAGGAGCAGGAGCAGGAGCAGGAGCAGGAGCAGGAGCAGGAGCAGGAGCAGGAGCAGGAGCAGGAGCAGGAGCAGGAGCAGGAGCAGGAGCAGGAGCATCAGAGGAGCATCAGAGGAGCATCAGAGGAGCATCAGAGGAGCATCAGAGGAGCATCAGAGGAGGATCAGAGGAGCATCAGAGGAGCATCAGAGGAGCATCAGAGGAGCATCAGAGGAGCATCAGAGGAGCATCAGAGGAGCATCAGAGGAGCATCAGAGGAGCATCAGAGGAGCATCAGAGGAGCCTCAGAGGAGCATCAGAGGAGCATCAGAGGAGCATCAGAGGAACAGCAGAGGAACAGCAGAGGAGCATCACAGGAGCATCAGAGGAGCATCACAGGAGCATCACAGGAGCATCAGAGGAGCATCAGAGGAGCATCAGAAGAGAATCAGAGGAGCCTCAGAGGAGCCTCAGAGGAGCATCAGAGGAGCATCAGAGGAGCATCAGAGGAGCATCAGAGGAGCATCAGAGGAGCATCAGAGGAGGATCAGAGGAGCATCAGAGGAGCATCAAAGGAGGATCACAGGAGCATCAGAGGAGCATCACAGGAGCATCAGAGGAGCATCAGAGGAGCATCAGAGGAGCATCAGAGGAGCATCAGAGGAGCCTCAGAGGAGCATCAGAGGAGCATCAGAGGAGCATCAGAGGAGCATCAGAGGAGCATCAGAGGAGCATCAGAGGAGGATCAGAGGAGCATCAGACGAGCATCAGAGGAGCATCAGAGGAGCATCAGAGGAGCATCAGAGGAGCATCAGAGGAGCATCAGAGGAGCATCAAAGGAGCATCAGAGGAGCATCACAGGAGCATCAGAGGAGCATCATTGGAGCATCATTGGAGCATCAGAGGAGCATCAGAGGAGCATCAGAGGAGCATCAGAGGAGCATCAGAGGAGCATCAGAGGAGCATCGGAGGAGGATCAGAGGTGCATCAGAGGAGCATCTGAAGAGCATCAGAGGAGCATCAGAGGAGCATCAGAGGAGCATCAGAGGTGCATCAGAGGAGCATCTGAGGAGCATCAGAGGAGCATCAGAGGAGCATCAGAGGAGCATCAGAGGTGCATCAGAGGAGCATCAGAGGAGCATCGAGCAGGAGCAGGAGCATCAGAGGTGCAGGAGCAGGTGCCGGAGCCGGAGCAGGAGCAGGAGCAGGAGCAGGAGCAGGAGCAGTAGCAGGAGCAGGAGCAGGGGCAGGAGCAGGAGCAGGAGCAGGAGCAGGAGCAGGAGCAGGAGCAGGAGCAGGGGCAGGAGCAGGAGCAGGAGCAGGAGCAGGAGCAGGAGCAGGAGCAGGAGCAGGAGCAGGAGCAGGAGCATCAGAGGAGCATCAGAGGAGCATCAGAGGAGCATCAGAGGAGCATCAGAAGAGAATCAGAGGAGCCTCAGAGGAGCCTCAGAGGAGCAGGAGCAGGAGCAGGAGCAGGAGCAGGAGCAGGAGCAGGAGCAGGAGCAGGAGCAGGAGCAGGAGCAGGAGCAGGAGCAGGAGCAGGAGCAGGAGCAGGAGCAGGAGCAGGAGCATCAGAGGAGCATCAGAGGAGCATCAGAGGAGCATCAGAGGAGCATCAGAGGAGCATCAGAGGAGGATCAGAGGAGCATCAGAGGAGCATCAGAGGAGCATCAGAGGAGCATCAGAGGAGCATCAGAGGAGCATCAGAGGAGCATCAGAGGAGCATCAGAGGAGCATCAGAGGAGCATCAGAGGAGCATCAGAGGAGCCTCAGAGGAGCATCAGAGGAGCATCAGAGGAGCATCAGAGGAACAGCAGAGGAACAGCAGAGGAGCATCACAGGAGCATCAGAGGAGCATCACAGGAGCATCACAGGAGCATCAGAGGAGCATCAGAGGAGCATCAGAAGAGAATCAGAGGAGCCTCAGAGGAGCCTCAGAGGAGCATCAGAGGAGCATCAGAGGAGCATCAGAGGAGCATCAGAGGAGCATCAGAGGAGCATCAGAGGAGGATCAGAGGAGCATCAGAGGAGCATCAGAGGAGGATCACAGGAGCATCAGAGGAGCATCACAGGAGCATCAGAGGAGCATCAGAGGAGCATCACAGGAGCATCAGAGGAGCATCAGAGGAGCCTCAGAGGAGCATCAGAGGAGCATCAGAGGAGCATCAGAGGAGCATCAGAGGAGCATCAGAGGAGCATCAGAGGAGGATCAGAGGAGCATCAGAGGAGCATCAGAGGAGCATCAGAGGAGCATCAGAGGAGCATCAGAGGAGCATCAGAGTAGCATCAGAGGAGCATCAGAGGAGCATCAGAGGAGCATCAGAGGAGCATCAGAGGAGCATCAGATGAGCATCAGAGGAGGATCAGAGGAGCATAAGAGGAGCATCAGAGGAGCATCAGAGGAGCATCAGAGGAGAATCAGAGGAGCATCAGATGAGCATCAGAGGAGCAGCAGAGGAGCATCTGAGGAGCATCACAGGAGCATCAGAGGAGCATCAGAGGAGCATCAGAGGAGCATCAGAGGAGCATCAGAGGTGGATCAGAGGAGTATCAGAGGAGCATCAGAGGAGCATCAGAGGAGAATCAGAGGAGCATCAGATGAGCATCAGAGGAGCAGCAGAGGAGCATCAGAGGAGCATCACAGGAGCATCAGAGGAGCATCAGAGGAGTATCAGAGGAGCATCAGAGGAGCATCAGAGGAGCCTCAGAGGAGCATCAGAGGAGCCTCAGAGGAGCATCAGAGGAGCATCAGAGGAGCATCAGAGGAGCATCAGAGGAGCATCAGAGGAGCATCAGAGGAGCATCAGAGGAGCATCAGAGGAGCATCAGAGGAGCATCAGAGGTGCATCAGAGGAGCATCACAGGAGCATCACAGGAGCATCAGAGGAGCATCAGAGGAGCATCAGAGGAGCATCACAGGAGCATCAGAGGAGCATCAGAGGAGCATCAGAGGAGCATCAGAGGAGCCTCAGAGGAGCCTCAGAGGAGCCTCAGAGGAGCCTCAGAGGAGCATCAGAGGAGCATCAGAGGAGCATCAGAGGAGCATCAGAGGAGAATCAGAGGAGGATCAGAGGAGCATCAGAGGAGCATCAGAGGAGCATCAGAGGAGCATCAGAGGAGCATCAGAGGAGGATCAGAGGAGGATCAGAGGAGCATCAGAGGAGCATCAGAGGACCATCAGAGGAGCATCAGAGGAGCATCAGAGGAGCATCAGAGGAGCATCAGAGGAGCAGGAGCAGGAGCAGGAGCAGGAGCAGGAGCAGGAGCAGGAGCATCAGAGGTCATCAGAGGAGCATCAGAGGAGCAGGAGCAGGAGCAGGAGCATCAGAGGAGCATCAGAGGAGCATCAGTGGAGCGTCAGAGGAGCATCAGAGGAGCATCAGAGGAGCATCAGAGGAGCATCAGAGGAGCATCAGAGGAGCATCAGTGGAGCATCAGAGGAGCATCAGTGGAGCATCAGAGGAGGATCAGAGGAGCATCAGAGGAGCATCAGAGGAGCATCAGAGGAGCATCAGAGGCGCATCAGAGGAGCATCAGAGGAGCATCAGAGGAGCATCAGAGGAGCCTCAGAGGAGCATCAGAGGAGCATCAGAGGAGCATCAGAGGAGCATCAGAGGAGCATCAGAGGAGCATCAGAGGAGCATCAGAGGAGCATCAGAGGAGGATCAGAGGAGCATCAGAGGAGCATCAGAGGAGCAGGAGTAGGAGCATGAGCATCAGAGGAGCATCAGAGGAGCATCAGAGGAGCATCAGAGGAGCATCAGAGGAGCATCAGAAAAGCATCTGAGGAGCATCAGAGGAGTATCAGAGGAGCATCAGAGGAGCATCAGAGGTGCATCAGAGGAGCATCAGAGGAGCATCAGAGGAGCATCAGAGGAGCTTCAGAGGAGCTTCTGAGGAGCATCAGAGGAGTATCAGAGGAGCATCAGAGGAGCATCAGAGGTGCATCAGAGGAGCATCAGAGGAGCATCAGAGGAGCATCAGAGGAGCATCTGAGGAGCATCAGAGGAGTATCAGAGGTTCATCAGAGGAGCATCAGTGATGCAGGAGCAGGAGCAGGAGCAGGAACAGGAGCAGGAGCAGGAGCAGGAGCAGGAGCAGGAGCAGGAGCAGGAGCAGGAGCAGGAGCAGGAGCAGGAGCAGGAGCAGGAGCAGGAGCAGGAGCAGGAGCAGGAGCAGGAGCAGGAGCATCAGAGGAGCATAGGAGGAGCATCAGAGGAGCATCAGAGGAGCATCAGAGGAGTATCAGAGGTGCATCAGAGGAGCATCAGAGGTGCAGGAGCAGGAGCAGGAGCAGGAACAGGAGCAGGAGCAGGAGCAGGAGCAGGAGCAGGAGCAGGAGCAGGAGCAGGAGCAGGAGCAGGAGCAGGAGCAGGAGCAGGAGCAGGAGCATCAGAGGAGCATAGGAGGAGCATCAGAGTTGGGGAATCAGAGGCGGGGAATCAGATATGGGGAAACAGAGGCGGGGAATCAGAGGCCGGGAATCAGATATGGGGAAACAGAGGCAGGGAATCCGAGGCGGGGAAACAGAGGCGGGGAATCAGATATGGGGAATCAGAGGTGGGGAATCAGAGGTTGGGAATCAGAGGCAGGGAATCAGAGGCTTTGAATCAGATGCAGGGAATCAGATGCGGGGAATCAGAGGCGGGGAATCAGAGCTGGGGAATCAGAGGTGGGGAATCAGATTTGGGGAATCAGAGGCGGGGACTTAGATATTGGGAAACAGAGGCGGCGAATCAGAGGCGGGGAAACCCAGGCGGGGAATCAGATATGGGGAATCAGAGGTGGGGAATCAGAGGCAAGGAATCAGATGTGCGGAATCAGAGGTGGGGAATCAGAGGCAAGGAATCAGATATGGGGAATCAGAGGTGGGGAATCAGAGGCAAGGAATCAGAGGCCGGAATCAGATGCTGGGAATCAGAGGCCTGGAATCAGAGGCGGGGAATCAGAGGCAGGGAATCAGATGCGGGGAATCAGAGGCGGGGAATAAGAGCTGGGGAATCAGAGGCGGGGTATTAGAGTTGGGGAATCAGAGGCGGGGAATCAGATATGGGGAAACAGAGGTGGGGAATCAGAGGCGGGGAAACAGAGGCAGGGAATCAGATATGGGGAATCAGAGGCGGGGAATCAGAGGTGGGGAATCATAGGCAGGGAATCGGATGTGCGGAATCAGAGATGGGGAATCAGAGGCCGGGAATCAGAGGTGGTGAATCAGAGATGGGGAATCTGAGGCGGGGAATCAGAGGCAGGGAATCAGACGCGGGGAATCAGAGGTGGGCAATCAGAGGCGGGGAATCAGATATGGGGAATCAGAGGCGGGGAATCAGAGGCGGGGAAACAGAGGCGGGGAATCAGAAATGGGGAATCAGAGGTGGGGCATCAAAGGTTGTGAATCACAGATGGGGAATCAGAGGCGGGGAATCAGAGGCAGGGAATCAGACGCGGGGAATCAGAGGCGGGGATTCAGAGCTGGGGAATCAGAGGCAGGGAATCAGACAGGGGGAATCAGAGGCGGGGAATCAGAGGCGGGGAATCAGAGGCGGGGAATCAGAGGCAGGGAATCGGATGCCGGGAATCAGAGGCGGGAAATCAGAGCTGGGGAATCAGAGGCGGGGAATCAGAGTTGGGGAATCAGAGGCGGCGAAGCAGATATGGGGAAATAGAGGCGGGGAATCAGATATGGGGAATCAGAGGCGGGGAATCAGATATGGGGAATCAGAGGCTGGGAATCAGAGGGGGGGAAACAGAGGCGGGGAATAAGATATGGGGAATCAGATGTGGGGAATCAGGGGCGGGGAATCAGTGGCAGGGAATCAGAGGCGGGGAATCAGAGGCGGGGAATCAAAGGAAGGGAATCAGACACGGGGAATCAGAGGTGGGGAATCAGAGATGGGGATTCAGAAGCGGGGAATCACAGGCAGGGAATCAGACGCGGGGAATCAGAGGCGGGGAATCAGAGCTGGGGAATCAGAGGTGGGGAATCAGAGTCGGGGAATCAGAGGCAGGGAATCGGTTGTGCGGAATCAGAGATGGGGAATCGGATGTGGGGAATCAGAGGCAGTGAATCAGAGATGGGGAATCAGAGGCGGGGAATCAGAGGCAAGAAATCAGACGGGGATTCAGAGGCTGGGAATCAGACGGGGGGAATCAAAGGCGGGGAATCAGAGCTGGTGAATCAGAGGCAGGGAATCAGAGTTGGGGATTCAGAGGCGGGGAATCAGATATGGGGAAACAGAGGCGGGGAATGAGAGGCGGGCAAGCAGAGGCGGGGAATTAGATATGGGGAATCAGAGGTGGGGAATCAGAGGTGGTGAATCAGAGATGGGGAATCACAGGCGGGGAATCAGAGGCAGCGAATAGAACGCGGGGAATCAGAGGCAGGGAATCAGAGCTGGGGAATCAGAGGCGGGGAATCAGATATGGGGAAACAGAGGCGGGGAATCAGAGGCGGGGAAACAGAGGCGGGGAATCAGACATGGGGAATCGGATGCGGGGAATCAGAGGCGGGGAATCAGAGCTGGGGAATCAGAGGCGGGGAATCAGAATTGGGGCATAAGAGGTGGGGAATTAGATATGGGGAAACAGAGGCGGGGAATCAGAGGCGGGGAAACAGAGGCGGGGAATCAGATATGGGGAATCAGAGGTGGGGAATCAGAGGCAGGGAATCAGATGTGCGGAATCAGAGATGGGGAATCAGAGGCAGGGAATCAGAATCAGAAGCGGGGAATCAGAGGCCGGGAATCAGAGGCCGGGAATCAGATGCTGGGAATAAGAGGCCGGGAATCAGAGGTGGGGAATCAGAGTCCGGGAATCAGAGATGGGGATTCAGAGGCGGGGAATGAGATATGGAGAATCAGAGGCGGGGAATCAGAGGCGGGGAAACAGAGGTGGGGAATCAGATATGGGGAATCAGAGGTGGCGAATCAAAGGCGGTGAATCAGAGATGGGGAATCAGAGGCGGGGAATCAGCGGCAGGGAATCAGATGCGGGGATTCAGAGGCGGGGAATCAGAGCTGGCGAATCAGAGGCGGGGAATCAGAGGTGGGCAATCAGAGCCGGGGAATCAGATATGGGGAATCAGAGGCGGGGAATCAGAGGCGGGGAAACAGAGGCGGGGAATCAGATATGGGGAATCAGAGGTGGGGAATCAGAGGTTGTGAATCAGACACGGGGAATCAGAGGCGGGGAATCAGAGATGGCGAATCAGAGGCGGGGAATCAGAGGCAGGGAATCAGAGGCGGGGATTCAGAGCTGGGGAATCAGAGGCGGGGAATCAGAGTTGTGGAATCAGAGGCAGGGAATCTGATATGGGGAATCAGAGGCGGGGAATCAGAGGCGGAGAAACAGAGGCGGGGAATCAGATATGGGGAATCAGAGGTGGGGAATCAGGGGCAGGGAATCAGTGGCAGGGAATCAGAGGTGGGGAATCTGAGGCGGGGAATCAGAGGCAGGGAATCAGACACGGGGAATCAGAGGCGGGGAATCAGAGATGGCGAATCAGAGGCGGGGAATCAGAGGCAGGGAATCGGACGCCGGGAATCAGAGGCGGGGAATCAGAACTGGGGAATCAGAGGCGGGGAATCAGAGTTGGGGAATCAGAGGCGGGGAATCAGATATGGGGAAATAGAGGCGGGGAATCATATATGGGGAATCAGAGGTGTGGAATCAGAGGTTGGGAATAAGAGGCAGGGAATCAGAGGCGGGGAAACAGAGGCGGGGAATCAGGGCAGGGAATCAGAGGCAGGGAATCAGAGCTGGGGAAACAGAGGCGGGGAATCAGATATGGGGAATCAGAGGTGGGGAATCAGGGGCGGGGAATCAGTGGCAGGGAATCAGAGCTGGGGAATCAGAGGTGGGGAATCAGAGCTGGGGAAACAGAGGCGGGGAATCAGATATGGGGAAGCAGAGGTGGGGAATCAGGGGCGGGGAATCAGTGGCAGGGAATCAGAGGCCGGGAATAAAAGGCGGGGAATCAGAGCTGGGGAATCAGAGGCGGGGAATCAGAGTTGGGGAATCAGAGGAGGGGAATCAGATATGGGGAAACAGAGGCCGGGAATCAGAGGCAGGGAAACAGAGGCGGGGAATCAGATATGGGGAATCAGAGGTGGGGAATTAGAGGTTGCGTATCAGAGGCGGGGAATCAGAGGCGGGGAATCAGAGGCAGGGAATCGGATGTGCGGAATCAGAGATGGGGAATCAGAGGTGGGGATTCAGAGGTGGTGAATCAGAGAAGGGGAATCAGAGGCTGGGAATCAGAGGCAGGGAATCAGACGCAGGGAATCAGAGGCGGGGAATCATAGCTGGCGAATTAGAGGAGGGGAATCAGAGTTGGGGAATCAGAGGCGGGGAATCAGATATGGGGAAACAGAGGCGGGGAATCAGAGGCGGGGAAACAGAGGCGGGGAATCAGATATGGGGAATCAGAGGTGGGGAATCAGAGGCAGGGAATCAGATGTGCGGAATAAGAGATGGGGAATCAGAGGCAGGGAATCAGAATCAGAAGCAGGGAATCAGTGGCAGGGAATCAGAGGCCGGGAATAAAAGGCGGGGAATCAGAAGCAGGGAATCGGATGTGCGGAATCAGAGATGGGGATTCAGAGGTGGGGATTCAGAGGTGGTGAATCAGAGAAGGGGAATCAGAGGCTGGGAATCAGAGGCAGGGAATCAGATGCAGGGAATCAGAGGCGGGGAATCATAGCTGGCGAATTAGAGGAGGGGAATCAGAGTTGGGGAATCAGAGGCGGGGAATCAGATATGGGGAAACAGAGGCGGGGAATCAGAGGTGGGGAAACAGAGGCGGGGAATCAGAGATGGGGAATCAGAGGTGGGGAATCAGGGGCAGGGAATCAGTGGCAGGGAATCAGATGCGGGGAATCAGAGGCGGGGAATCAGAGGCGGGGAATCAGAGGCGGGGAATCAGAGGCAGGGAATCGGATGTGCGGAATCAGAGATGGGGAATCAGAGGTGGGGATTCAGAGGTGGTGAATCAGAGAAGGGGAATCAGAGGCTGGGAATCAGAGGCAGGGAATCAGACGCAGGGAATAAGAGGCGGGGAATCATAGCTGGCGAATTAGAGGAGGGGAATCAGAGTTGAGGAATCAGAGGCGGGGAATCATATATGGGGAATCAGAGGTGGGGAATCAGGGGCAGGGAATCAGTGGCAGGGAATCAGAGGCGGGGAATCATAGCTGGCGAATTAGAGGAAGGGAATCAGAGTTGGGGAAACAGAGGCGGGGAATCAGATATGGGGAATCAGAGGTGGGGAATCAGGGGCAGGGAATCAGTGGCAGGGAATCAGACGCGGGGAATCAGAGGCGGGGAATCAGAGGCAGGGAATCAGACACGGGGAATCAGAGGCGGGGAATCAGAGATGGGGAATCAGAGGCGGGGAATCAGAGGCAGGGAATCAGTGGCCGGGAATCAGATGCTGGGAATAAGATGCCGGGAATCAGAGGTGGGGAAACAGAGGCGGGGAATCAGATATGGGGAATCAGAGGTGGGGAATCAGGGGCGGGGAATCAGTGGCAGGGAATCAGAGGCCGGGAATAAAAGACGGGGAATCAAAGCTGGGGATTCAGAGGCGGGGAATCAGAGTTGGGGAATCAGAGGAGGGGAATCAGATATGGGGAAACAGAGGCCAGGAATCAGAGGCAGGGAAACAGAGGCGGGGAATCAGATATGGGGAATCAGAGGTGGGGAATTAGAGGTTGCGAATCAGAGGCGGGGAATCAGAGGCGGGGAATCAGAGGCAGGGAATCGGATGTGCGGAATCAGAGATGGGGAATCAGAGGTGGGGATTCAGAGGTGGTGAATCAGAGAAGGGGAATCAGAGGCATGGAATCAGACGCAGGGAATCAGAGGCGGGGAATCATAGCTGGCGAATTAGAGGAGGGGAATCAGAGTTGGGGAATCAGAGGCGGGGAATCAGATATGGGGAAACAGAGGCGGGGAATCAGAGGCGGGGAAACAGAGGCGGGGAATCAGATATGGGGAATCAGAGGTGGGGAATCAGAGGCAGGGAATCAGATGTGCGGAATCAGAGATGGGGAATCAGAGGCAGGGAATCAGAATCAGAAGCAGGGAATCAGAGGCCGGGAATCAGAGGCCGGAATCAGATGCTGGGAATCAGAGGCCTGGAATCAGAGGCGGGGAATCAGAGGCAGGGAATCAGATGCGGGGAATCAGAGGCGGGGAATCAGAGCTGGGGAATCAGAGATGGGGAATCAGAGGCGGGGAATCACAGGCAGGGAATCAGACGCGGGGAATCAGAGGCGGGGAATCAGAGCTGGGGAATCAGAGGTGGGGAATCAGAGTCGGGGAATCAGAGGCAGGGAATCGGTTGTGCGGAATCAGAGATGGGGAATCAGATGTGGGGAATCAGAGGCAGTGAATCAGAGATGGGGAATCAGAGGCGGGGAATCAGAGGCAAGAAATCAGACGGGGATTCAGAGGCTGGGAATCAGACGGGGGGAATCAAAGGCGGGGAATCAGAGCTGGTGAATCAGAGGCAGGGAATCAGAGTTGGGGATTCAGAGGCGGGGAATCAGATATGGGGAAACAGAGGCGGGGAATGAGAGGCGGGCAAGCAGAGGCGGGGAATTAGATATGGGGAATCAGAGGTGGGGAATCAGAGGTGGTGAATCAGAGATGGGGAATCACAGGCGGGGAATCAGAGGCAGCGAATAGAACGCGGGGAATCAGAGGCAGGGAATCAGAGCTGGGGAATCAGAGGCGGGGAATCAGATATGGGGAAACAGAGGCGGGGAATCAGAGGCGGGGAAACAGAGGCGGGGAATCAGACATGGGGAATCGGATGCGGGGAATCAGAGGCGGGGAATCAGAGCTGGGGAATCAGAGGCGGGGAATCAGAATTGGGGCATAAGAGGTGGGGAATAAGATATGGGGAAACAGAGGCGGGGAATCAGAGGCGGGGAAACAGAGGCGGGGAATCAGATATGGGGAATCAGAGGTGGGGAATCAGAGGCAGGGAATCAGATGTGCGGAATCAGAGATGGGGAATCAGAGGCAGGGAATCAGAATCAGAAGCGGGGAATCAGAGGCCGGGAATAAGAGGCCGGGAATCAGATGCTGGGAATAAGAGGCCGGGAATCAGAGGTGGGGAATCAGAGTCCGGGAATCAGAGATGGGGATTCAGAGGCGGGGAATGAGATATGGAGAATCAGAGGCGGGGAATCAGAGGCGGGGAAACAGAGGTGGGGAATCAGATATGGGGAATCAGAGGTGGCGAATCAAAGGCGGTGAATCAGAGATGGGGAATCAGAGGCGGGGAATCAGCGGCAGGGAATCAGATGCGGGGATTCAGAGGCGGGGAATCAGAGCTGGCGAATCAGAGGCGGGGAATCAGAGGTGGGCAATCAGAGCCGGGGAATCAGATATGGGGAATCAGAGGCGGGGAATCAGAGGCGGGGAAACAGAGGCGGGGAATCAGATATGGGGAATCAGAGGTGGGGAATCAGAGGTTGAGAATCAGAGGGAGGGAATCAGACGCGGGGAATCAGAGGCGGGGATTCAGAGCTGGGGAATCAGAGGCGGGGAATCAGAGTTGTGGAATCAGCGTTGTGGAATCTGATATGGGGAATCAGAGGCGGGGAATCAGAGGCGGAGAAACAGAGGCGGGGAATCAGATATGGGGAATCAGAGGTGGGGAATCAGGGGCAGGGAATCAGTGGCAGGGAATCAGAGGCGGGGAATCTGAGGCGGGGAATCAGAGGCAGGGAATCAGACACGGGGAATCAGAGGCGGGGTATCAGAGATGGCGAATCAGAGGCGGGGAATCAGAGGCAGGGAATCGGACGCCGGGAATCAGAGGCGGGGAATCAGAACTGGGGAATCAGAGGCGGGGAATCAGAGTTGGGGAATCAGAGGCGGGGAATCAGATATGGGGAAATAGAGGCGGGGAATCATATATGGGGAATCAGAGGTGTGGAATCAGAGGTTGGGAATAAGAGGCAGGGAATCAGAGGAGGGGAAACAGAGGCGGGGAATCAGGGCAGGGAATCAGAGGCAGGGAATCAGAGCTGGGGAAACAGAGGCGGGGAATCAGATATGGGGAATCAGAGGTGGGGAATCAGGGGCGGGGAATCAGTGGCAGGGAATCAGAGCTGGGGAATCAGAGGTGGGGAATCAGAGCTGGGGAAACAGAGGCGGGGAATCAGATATGGGGAATCAGAGGTGGGGAATCAGGGGCGGGGAATCAGTGGCAGGGAATCAGAGGCCGGGAATAAAAGGCGGGGAATCAGAGCTGGGGAATCAGAGGCGGGGAATCAGAGTTGGGGAATCAGAGGAGGGGAATCAGATATGGGGAAACAGAGGCCGGGAATCAGAGGCAGGGAAACAGAGGCGGGGAATCAGATATGGGGAATCAGAGGTGGGGAATTAGAGGTTGCGTATCAGAGGCGGGGAATCAGAGGTGGGGAATCAGAGGCAGGGAATCGGATGTGCGGAATCAGAGATGGGGAATCAGAGGTGGGGATTCAGAGGTGGTGAATCAGAGAAGGGGAATCAGAGGCTGGGAATCAGAGGCAGGGAATCAGACGCAGGGAATCAGAGGCGGGGAATCATAGCTGGCGAATTAGAGGAGGGGAATCAGAGTTGGGGAATCAGAGGCGGGGAATCAGATATGGGGAAACAGAGGCGGGGAATCAGAGGCGGGGAAACAGAGGCGGGGAATCAGATATGGGGAATCAGAGGTGGGGAATCAGAGGCAGGGAATCAGATGTGCGGAATAAGAGATGGGGAATCAGAGGCAGGGAATCAGAATCAGAAGCAGGGAATCAGTGGCAGGGAATCAGAGGCCGGGAATAAAAGGCGGGGAATCAGAGGCAGGGAATCGGATGTGCGGAATCAGAGATGGTGATTCAGAGGTGGGGATTCAGAGGTGGTGAATCAGAGAATGGGAATCAGAGGCTGGGAATCAGAGGCAGGGAATCAGATGCAGGGAATCAGAGGCGGGGAATCATAGCTGGCGAATTAGAGGAGGGGAATCAGAGTTGGGGAATCAGAGGCGGGGAATCAGATATGGGGAAACAGAGGCGGGGAATCAGAGGTGGGGAAACAGAGGCGGGGAATCAGAGATGGGGAATCAGAGGTGGGGAATCAGGGGCAGGGAATCAGTGGCAGGGAATCAGACGCGGGGAATCAGAGGCGGGGAATCAGAGGCGGGGAATCAGAGGCGGGGAATCAGAGGCAGGGAATCGGATGTGCGGAATCAGAGATGGGGAATCAGAGGTGGGGATTCAGAGGTGGTGAATCAGAGAAGGGGAATCAGAGGCTGGGAATCAGAGGCAGGGAATCAGACGCAGGGAATAAGAGGCGGGGAATCATAGCTGGCGAATTAGAGGAGGGGAATCAGAGTTGAGGAATCAGAGGCGGGGAATCATATATGGGGAAACAGAGGTGGGGAATCAGGGGCAGGGAATCAGTGGCAGGGAATCAGAGGCGGGGAATCATAGCTGGCGAATTAGAGGAAGGGAATCAGAGTTGGGGAAACAGAGGCGGGGAATCAGATATGGGGAATCAGAGGTGGGGAATCAGTGGCAGGGAATCAGTGGCAGGGAATCAGACGCGGGGAATCAGAGGCGGGGAATCAGAGGCAGGGAATCAGACACGGGGAATCAGAGGCGGGGAATCAGTGGCAGGGATTCAGTGGCCGGCAATCAGATGCTGGGAATAAGATGCTGGGAATCAGAGGTTGGGAAACAGAGGCGGGGAATCAGATATGGGGAATCAGAGGTGGGGAATCAGGGGCGGGGAATCAGTGGCAGGGAATCAGAGGCCGGGAATAAAAGACGGGGAATCAAAGCTGGGGATTCAGAGGCGGGGAATCAGAGTTGGGGAATCAGAGGAGGGGAATCAGATATGGGGAAACAGAGGCCAGGAATCAGAGGCAGGGAAACAGAGGCGGGGAATCAGATATGGGGAATCAGAGGTGGGGAATTAGAGGTTGCGAATCAGAGGCGGGGAATTAGAGGTTGCGAATCAGAGGCGGGGAATCAGAGGCGGGGAATCAGAGGCAGGGAATCGGATGTGCGGAATCAGAGATGGGAAATCAGAGGTGGGGATTCAGAGGTGGTGAATCAGAGAAGGGGAATCAGAGGCTGGGAATCAGAGGCATGGAATCAGACGCAGGGAATCAGAGGCGGGGAATCATAGCTGGCGAATTAGAGGAGGGGAATCAGAGTTGGGGAATCAGAGGCGGGGAATCAGATATGGGGAAACAGAGGCGGGGAATCAGAGGCGGGGAAACAGAGGCGGGGAATCAGATATGGGGAATCAGAGGTGGGGAATCAGAGGCAGGGAATCAGATGTGCGGAATCAGAGATGGGGAATCAGAGGCAGGGAATCATAATCAGAAGCAGGGAATCAGAGGCCGGGAATCAGAGGCCGGAATCAGATGCTGGGAATCAGAGGCCTGGAATCAGAGGCGGGGAATCAGAGGCGGGGAATCAGATATGGGGAAATAGAGGCGGGGAATTATATATGGGGAATCAGAGGTGTGGAATCAGAGGTTGGGAATAAGAGGCAGGGAATCAGAGGCGGGGAAACAGAGGCGGGGAATCAGGGCAGGGAATCAGAGGCAGGGAATCAGAGCTGGGGAAACAGAGGCGGGGAATCAGATATGGGGAATCAGAGGTGGGGAATCAGGGGCGGGGAATCAGTGGCAGGGAATCAGAGCTGGGGAATCAGAGGTGGGGAATCAGAGCTGGGGAAACAGAGGCGGGGAATCAGATATGGGGAATCAGAGGTGGGGAATCAGGGGCGGGGAATCAGTGGCAGGGAATCAGAGGCCGGGAATAAAAGGCTGGGAATCAGAGCTGGGGAATCAGAGGCGGGGAATCAGAGTTGGGGAATCAGAGGAGGGGAATCAGATATGGGGAAACAGAGGCCGGGAATCAGAGGCAGGGAAACAGAGGCGGGGAATCAGATATGGGGAATCAGAGGTGGGGAATTAGAGGTTGCGTATCAGAGGCGGGGAATCAGAGGCGGGGAATCAGAGGCAGGGAATCGGATGTGCGGAATCAGAGATGGGGAATCAGAGGTGGGGATTCAGAGGTGGTGAATCAGAGAAGGGGAATCAGAGGCTGGGAATCAGAGGCAGGGAATCAGACGCAGGGAATCAGAGGCGGGGAATCATAGCTGGCGAATTAGAGGAGGGGAATCAGAGTTGGGGAATCAGAGGCGGGGAATCAGATATGGGGAAACAGAGGCGGGGAATCAGAGGCGGGGAAACAGAGGCGGGGAATCAGATATGGGGAATCAGAGGTGGGGAATCAGAGGCAGGGAATCAGATGTGCGGAATAAGAGATGGGGAATCAGAGGCAGGGAATCAGAATCAGAAGCAGGGAATCAGTGGCAGGGAATCAGAGGCCGGGAATAAAAGGCGGGGAATCAGAGGCAGGGAATCGGATGTGCGGAATCAGAGATGGGGATTCAGAGGTGGGGATTCAGAGGTGGTGAATCAGAGAAGGGGAATCAGAGGCTGGGAATCAGAGGCAGGGAATCAGATGCAGGGAATCAGAGG
The DNA here is from genome assembly GCF_036971445.1 of Narcine bancroftii. Lineage (NCBI taxonomy): Eukaryota > Metazoa > Chordata > Chondrichthyes > Torpediniformes > Narcinidae > Narcine > Narcine bancroftii. The sequence continues at coordinate 103,407,920 of NC_091474.1, read as the reverse complement.
CGGGGAATCATAGCTGGCGAATTAGAGGAGGGGAATCAGAGTTGGGGAATCAGAGGCGGGGAATCAGATATGGGGAAACAGAGGCGGGGAATCAGAGGTGGGGAAACAGAGGCGGGGAATCAGAGATGGGGAATCAGAGGTGGGGAATCAGGGGCAGGGAATCAGTGGCAGGGAATCAGACGCGGGGAATCAGAGGCGGGGAATCAGAGGCGGGGAATCAGAGGCGGGGAATCAGAGGCAGGGAATCGGATGTGCGGAATCAGAGATGGGGAATCAGAGGTGGGGATTCAGAGGTGGTGAATCAGAGAAGGGGAATCAGAGGCGGGGAATCAGAGGCAGGGAATCATATATGGGGAATCAGAGGTGGGGAATCAGGGGCAGGGAATCAGTGGCAGGGAATCAGAGGCGGGGAATCATAGCTGGCGAATTAGAGGAGGGGAATCAGAGTTGAGGAATCAGAGGCGGGGAATCATATATGGGGAATCAGAGGTGGGGAATCAGGGGCAGGGAATCAGTGGCAGGGAATCAGAGGCGGGGAATCATAGCTGGCGAATTAGAGGAAGGGAATCAGAGTTGGGGAAACAGAGGCGGGGAATCAGATATGGGGAATCAGAGGTGGGGAATCAGGGGCAGGGAATCAGTGGCAGGGAATCAGACGCGGGGAATCAGAGGCGGGGAATCAGAGGCAGGGAATCAGACACGGGGAATCAGAGGCGGGGAATCAGAGATGGGGAATCAGAGGCGGGGAATCAGAGGCAGGGAATCAGTGGCCGGGAATCAGATGCTGGGAATAAGATGCCGGGAATCAGAGGTGGGGAAACAGAGGCGGGGAATCAGATATGGGGAATCAGAGGTGGGGAATCAGGGGCGGGGAATCAGTGGCAGGGAATCAGAGGCCGGGAATAAAAGACGGGGAATCAAAGCTGGGGATTCAGAGGCGGGGAATCAGAGTTGGGGAATCAGAGGAGGGGAATCAGATATGGGGAAACAGAGGCCGGGAATCAGAGGCAGGGAAACAGAGGCGGGGAATCAGATATGGGGAATCAGAGGTGGGGAATTAGAGGTTGCGAATCAGAGGCGGGGAATCAGAGGCGGGGAATCAGAGGCAGGGAATCGGATGTGCGGAATCAGAGATGGGGAATCAGAGGTGGGGATTCAGAGGTGGTGAATCAGAGAAGGGGAATCAGAGGCTGGGAATCAGAGGCATGGAATCAGACGCAGGGAATCAGAGGCGGGGAATTATAGCTGGCGAATTAGAGGAGGGGAATCAGAGTTGGGGAATCAGAGGCGGGGAATGAGATATGGGGAAACAGAGGCGGGGAATCAGAGGCGGGGAAACAGAGGCGGGGAATCAGATATGGGGAATCAGAGGTGGGGAATCAGAGGCAGCGAATCAGATGTGCGGAATCAGAGATGGGGAATCAGAGGCAGGGAATCAGAATCAGAAGCAGGGAATCAGAGGCCGGGAATCAGAGGCCGGAATCAGATGCTGGGAATCAGAGGCCTGGAATCAGAGGCGGGGAATCAGAGGCAGGGAATCAGATGCGGGGAATCAGAGGCGGGGAATCAGAGCTGGGGAATCAGAGGCAGGGTATTAGAGTTGTGGAATCAGAGGCGGGGAATCAGATATGGGGAAACAGAGGTGGGGAATCAGAGGCGGGGATACAGAGGCAGGGAATCAGATATGGGGAATCAGAGGCGGGGAATCAGAGGTGGGGAATCATAGTCAGGGAATCGGATGTACGGAATCAGAGATGGTGTATCAGAGGTGGGGAATCAGAGGTGGTGAGTCAGAGATGGGGAATCAGAGGCGGGGAATCAGAGGCAGGGAATCAGAAACGGGGAATCAGAGGTGGGGAATCAGACGCGGGGAAACAGAGGCCGGGAATCAGATATGTTGTATCAGAGGTGGGGAATCAGAGGCGGGAAATCAGAGCTGGGGAATCAGAGGCGGGGAAATCAGAGTTGGGGAATCAGAGTCCGGGAATCAGAGATGGGAAATCAGAGGAGAGGAATCAAATATGGGGAATCAGAGGCGGGGAATCAGAGTTGGGGAATCAGAGTCCGGGAATCAGAGATGGGGAATCAGAGGCGGGGAATCAAATATGGGGAATCAGAGGCGGGGAATCAGAGGCGGGGAAACAGAGGCGGTGAATCAGATATGGGCAATCAGAGGTGGCGAATCAGAGGTAGAGAATCAGAGATGGGGAAGCAGAGGTGGGGAATCAGAGGCGGGAAATCAGTGCTGGGGAATCAGAGGCGGGGAATCAGAGTTGGGGAATCAGAGTCCGGGAATCAGAGATGGGGAATCAGAGGCGGGGAATCAAATATGGGGAATCAGAGGCGGGGAATCAGAGGCGGGGAAACAGAGGCGGTGAATCAAATATGTGGAATCAGAGGTGGAGAATCAGAGGTTGAGAATCAGAGATGGGGAAGCAGAGGTGGGGAATCAGATGTGATGAATTAGAGATGGGGAATCAGAGGCGGGGTATCAGAGGCGGCCAATCAGAGGCGGGGAATCAGAGGCGTGGAATCAGATATGGGAAATCAGAGGTGGGGAATCAGAGGCGGGGAAACAGAGGCGGGGAATCAGACACTGGGAATCAGAGGCGGTGAATCAGGGATGGGGAATGAGAGGCCGGGAAACAGAGGTGGGGAATCAGAGACCGGGAATCAGAGATGGGGAATCAGAGGCGGGGAATCAAATATGGGGAATCAGAGGCGGGGAATCAGAGGCGGGGAAACAGAGGCGGTGAATCAGATATGGGGAATCAGAGGTGGAGAATCAGAGGTTGAGAATCAGAGATGGGGAAGCAGAGGTGGGGAATCAGATGTGATGAATTAGAGATGGGGAATCAGAGGCGGGGTATCAGAGGCGGCCAATCAGAGGCGGGGAATCAGAGGCGTGGAATCAGATATGGGAAATCAGAGGTGGGGAATCAGAGTCGGGGAATCAGAGGCAGGGAATCAGATATGGGGAATCAGAGGTGGGGAATAACAGGTTGCGAATCAGAGGCAGGGAATCAGAGGCGGGGAATCAGAGGCGGGGAATCAGAGGCAGGGAATCGGATGTGCAGAATCAGAGATGGGGAATCAGAGGTGGGGAATCAGAGGTGGTGAATCAGAGATGGGGAATCAAAGGCGTGGAATCAGAGGCAGGGTCAGACACGGGGAATCAGAGGCGGGGAATCAGATGCGGGGAACCAGAGGAGGGGAATCATATCTGGCGAATCAGAGGCGGGGAATCAGAGGTGGGGAATCATAGGCGGGGAATCAGATATGGGGAATCAGAGGTGGGGAATCAGTGGCGGGGAAACAGAGGCGGGGAATCAGATATGTTGGATCAGAGGTGGGGAATCAGAGGCGGGGAATCAGAGCTGGGGAATCAGAGGCGGGGAGTCAGAGTTGGGGAATCAGAGGCAGGGAATCAGATATGGGGAATCAGAGGTGGGGAATCAGAGCGGGGAAACAGAGGCGGGGAATCAGATATGGGGTATCAGAGGTGGGGAATCAGGGACAGGGAATCAGTGGCAGGGAATCAGAGGAGGGGATTCAGAGGCGGGGAATCAGAGGCAGGGAATCAGACACTGGGAGTCAGAGGCGGTGAATCAGGGATTGGGAATCAGAGGCCGGGAAACAGAGGTGGGGAATCAGATATGGGGAATCAGAGGCGGGGAATCAGAGGCAGGGAAACAGAGGCGGTGAATCAGATATGGGGAATCAGAGGCGGGGAATCAGAGGCAGGGAAACAGAGGCGGTGAATCAGATATTGGGAATCAGATGTGGCGAATCAGAGGTAGAGAATCGGAGATGGGGAAGCAGAGGTGGGGAATCAGATGTGATGAATTAGAGATGGGGAATCAGAGGCGGGGTATCAGAGGTGCCAATCAGAGGCGGGGAAACAGAGGCGGGGAATCAGATATGGGGAATCAGAGGTGGGGAATAAGAGGTTGCGAATCAGAGGCAGGGAATCAGAGGCGGGGAATCAGAGGCGGGGAATCAGAGGCAGGGAATCGGATGTGCGGAATCAGAGATGGGGTATCAGAGGTGGGGAATCAGAGGTGGTGAGTCAGACATGGGGAATCAGAGGCGGGGAATCAGAGGCAGGGAATCAGAAACGGGGAATCAGAGGCGGGCAATCATAACTGGCGAATCAGAGGAGGGGAATCAGTGGTGGGGAATCAGAGGAAGGGAATCAGATATGGTGAATCAGAGGTGAGGAATCAGAGGCGGGGAAACAGAGGCCGGGAATCAGATATGTTGTATCACAGGTGGGGAATCAGAGGCGGGAAATCAGAGCTGGGGATTCAGAGGCGGGGAAATCAGAGTTGGGGAATCAGAGTCCGGGAATCAGAGATGGGAAATCAGAGGAGGGGAATCAAATATGGGGAATCAGAGGTGGGGAATCAGAGTTGGGGAATGAGTCCGGGAATCAGAGATGGGGAATCAGAGGCGGGGAATCAAATATGGGGAATCAGAGGCGGGGAATCAGATGCGGGGAAACAGAGGCGGTGAATCAGATATGGGCAATCAGAGGTGGCGAATCAGAGGTAGAGAATCAGAGATGGGGAAGCAGAGGTGGGGAATCAGATGTGATGAATTAGAGATGGGGAATCAGAGGCGGGGTATCAGAGGCGGGGAATCAGAGTTGGGGAATCAGAGGAGGGGAATCAGATATGGGGAAACAGAGGCCGGGAATCAGAGGCAGGGAAACAGAGGCGGGGAATCAGATATGGGGAATCAGAGGTGGGGAATTAGAGGTTGCGAATCAGAGGCAGTGAATCAGAGGCTGGGAATCCCAGGTGGGGAATCAGAGGCAGGGAATCGGATGAGCAGAATCAGAGATGGGGAATCAGAGGTGGGGAATCAGAGGTGGAGAATCAGAGAAGGGGAATCAGAGGCGGGGAATCAGATGCAGGGAATCAGATGCAGGGAATCAGAGGCGGGGAATCATAGCTGGCGAATCAGAGGAGGGGAATCAGAGTTGGGGAATCAGAGGCGGGGAATCAGATATGGGGAAACAGAGGCGGGGAATCAGAGGCGGGGAAACAGAGGCGGGGAATCAGATATGGGGATTCAGAGGTGGGGAATCAGAGGTTGGGAATCAGAGGCAGGGAATCAGAGGCCGGGAATCAGAGGCAGGGAATCAGATGCGGGGAATCAGAGGCAGGGAATCAGAGCTGGGGAATCAGAGGCGGGGAATCAGAGTTGGGGAATCAGAGGCGTGGAATTAGATATGGCGAAACAGAGGCGGGGAATCAGAGACGGGGAAACAGAGGCGGGGAATCAGATATGGGGAATCAGCGGTGGCGAATTAAAGGCGGTGTATCAGAGATGGGGAATCAGGGCAGGGAATCAGAGGCAGGGAATCAAACACGGGGAATCAGAGGCGGGGAATCAGAGCTGGGGAATCAGAGGCGGGGATTCAGAGTTGGGGAATCAGAGGCGGGGAATCAGAGGCGGGGAAACAGAGGCGGGGAATCAGATATGGGGAATCAGAGGTGGGGAATCAGAGGTTGGGAATCAGAAGCAGGGAATCAGAGGCGGGGAATCAGAGGCGGGGAATCAGAGGCAGGGAATCCGATGTGCGGAATCGGAGATGGGGAATCAGAGGCAGGGAATCAGAGGCGGGGAATCAGAGGCGGAGAATCAGAGGCCGGGAATCAGATATGGGGAAACAGAGGCGGGGAATCAGAGGCGGGGAAACAGAGGCGGGGAATCAAATATGGGGAATCAGAGGTGGGGAATCAGAGGTTGGGAATCGGAGGCAGGGAATCAGAGGCTGGGAATCAGATGCAGGGAATCAGATGCGGGGAATCAGAGGCGGGGAATCAGAGCTGGGGAATCAGAGGTGGGGAATCAGAGTTGGGGAATCAGAGTCGGGGACTTAGATATGGGGAAACAGAGGCGGGGAATCAGAGGCGGGGAAACAGACGAGGGGAATCAGAGGCGGGGATTCAGAGCTGGGGAATCAGAGGCGGGGAATCAGAGTTGGGGAATCAGAGGCGGGGAATCAGATATGGGGAATCAGAGGCGGGGAATCAGAGGCGGGGAAACAGAGGCAGGGAATCAGATATGGGGAATCAGAGGTGGGGTATCAGGGGCACGGAATCAGTGGCAGGGAATCAGAGGCAGGGAATCAGAGGCTGGGAATCAGATGCAGGGAATCAGATGCGGGGAATCAGAGGCGGGGAATCAGAGCTGGGGAATCAGAGGTGGGGAATCAGAGTTGGGGAATCAGAGTCGGGGACTTAGATATGGGGAAACAGAGGCGGGGAATCAGAGGCGGGCAAACAGAGGCGGGGAATTAGATATGGGGAATCAGAGGTGGGGAATCAGAGGTGTTGAATCAGAGATGGGGAATCACAGGCGGGGAATTTTAGGCAGGGAATAGAACGCGGGGAATCAGAGGCGGGGAATCAGAGCTGGGGAATCAGAGGCGGGGAATCATAGTTGGGAATCAGAAGCGGGGAATCAGATATGGGGAAACAGAGGCGGGGAATCAAAGGCGGGGAAACAGAGGCGGGGAGTCAGATATGGGGAATCGGATGCGGGGAATCAGAGGCGGGGAATCAGAGCTGGGGAATCAGAGGCGGGGTATCAGAGTTGGGGCATCTGAGGTGGGGAATTAGATATGGGGAAACAGAGGCGGGGAATCAGAGGCGGGGAAACAGAGGCGGGGAATCAGATATGGGGAATCAGAGGTGGGGAATCAGAGGCAGTGAATCAGATGTGCGGAATCAGAGATGGGGATCAGAGGCAGGGAATCAGAATCAGAAGCGGGGAATCAGAGGCCGGGAATCAGAGGCCGGGATTCAGATGCCGGGAATAAGAGGCCGGGAATCAGAGGTGGGGAATCAGAGTCCTGGAATCAGAGATGGGGATTCAGAGGCGGGGAATGATATATGGGGAATCAGAGGCGGGGAATCAGAGGCGGGGTAACAGAGGTGGGGAATCAGATATGGGGAATCAGAGGTGGCGAATCAAAGGCGGTGAATCAGAGATGGGGAATCAGAGGCGGGGAATCAGAGGCAGGGAATCAAACACGGGGAATCAGAGGCGGGGAATCAGAGCTGGGGAATCAGAGGCAGGGAATCAGAATCAGAAGCGGGGTATCAGTGGCCGGGAATCAGAGCTGGGGAATCAGAGGTGGGGAATCAGAGCTGGGGAATCACAGGCGGGAATCAGAGGCAGGGAATCAGATGCGGGGAATCAGAGGCGGGGAATCAGAGCTGGGGAATCAGAGGTGGGGAATCAGAGCTGGGGATTCAGAGGCGGGGAAATCAGAGTTGGGGAATCAGAGTCCGGGAATCAGAGATGGGAAATCAGAGGAGGGGAATCAAATATGGGGAATCAGAGGTGGGGAATCAGAGTTGGGGAATGAGTCCGGGAATCAGAGATGGGGAATCAGAGGCGGGGAATCAAATATGGGGAATCAGAGGCGGGGAATCAGATGCGGGGAAACAGAGGCGGTGAATCAGATATGGGCAATCAGAGGTGGCGAATCAGAGGTAGAGAATCAGAGATGGGGAAGCAGTGGTGGGGAATCAGATGTGATGAATTAGAGATGGGGAATCAGAGGCGGGGTATCAGAGGCGGGGAATCAGAGTTGGGGAATCAGAGGAGGGGAATCAGATATGGGGAAACAGAGGCCGGGAATCAGAGGCAGGGAAACAGAGGAGGGGAATCAGATATGGGGAATCAGAGGTGGGGAATTAGAGGTTGCGAATCAGAGGCAGGGAATCAGAGGCGGGGAATCAGAGGTGGGGAATCAGAGGCAGGGAATCGGATGAGCAGAATCAGAGATGGGGAATCAGAGGTGGGGAATCAGAGGTGGAGAATCAGAGAAGGGGAATCAGAGGCGGGGAATCAGATGCAGGGAATCAGATGCAGGGAATCAGAGGCGGGGAATCATAGCTGGCGAATCAGAGGAGGGGAATCAGAGTTGGGGAATCAGAGGCGGGGAATCAGATATGGGGAAACAGAGGCGGGGAATCAGAGGCGGGGAAACAGAGGCGGGGAATCAGATATGGGGATTCAGAGGTGGGGAATCAGAGGTTGGGAATCAGAGGCAGGGAATCAGAGGCGGGGAATCAGAGGCAGGGAATCAGATGCGGGGAATCAGAGGCAGGGAATCAGAGCTGGGGAATCAGAGGCGGGGAATCAGAGTTGGGGAATCAGAGGCGTGGAATTAGATATGGCGAAACAGAGGCGGGGAATCAGAGACGGGGAAACAGAGGTGGGGAATCAGATATGGGGAATCAGCGGTGGCGAATTAAAGGCGGTGTATCAGAGATGGGGAATCAGGGCAGGGAATCAGAGGCAGGGAATCAAACACGGGGAATCAGAGGCGGGGAATCAGAGCTGGGGAATCAGAGGCGGGGATTCAGAGTTGGGGAATCAGAGGCGGGGAATCAGAGGCGGGGAAACAGAGGCGGGGAATCAGATATGGGGAATCAGAGGTGGGGAATCAGATGTTGGGAATCAGAAGCAGGGAATCAGAGGCGGGGAATCAGAGGCGGGGAATCAGAGGCAGGGAATCCGATGTGCGGAATCGGAGATGGGGAATCAGAGGCAGGGAATCAGAGGCGGGGAATCAGAGGCGGAGAATCAGAGGCCGGGAATCAGATATGGGGAAACAGAGGCGGGGAATCAGAGGCGGGGAAACAGAGGCGGGGAATCAAATATGGGGAATCAGAGGTGGGGAAGCAGAGGTTGGGAATCGGAGGCAGTGAATCAGAGGCTGGGAATCAGATGCAGGGAATCAGATGCGGGGAATCAGAGGCGGGGAATCAGAGCTGGGGAATCAGAGGTGGGGAATCAGAGTTGGGGAATCAGAGTCGGGGACTTAGATATGGGGAAACAGAGGCGGGGAATCAGAGGCGGGGAAACAGACGCGGGGAATCAGAGGCGGGGATTCAGAGCTGGGGAATCAGAGGCGGGGAATCAGAGTTGGGGAATCAGAGGCGGGGAATAAGATATGGGGAATCAGAGGCGGGGAATCAGAGGCGGGGAAACATAGGCAGGGAATCAGATATGGGGAATCAGAGGTGGGGTATCAGGGGCACGGAATCAGTGGCAGGGAATCAGAGGCGGGGAATCATTGGCGGGGAATCAGAGGCAGGGAATCAGACACGGGGAATCAGATATGGGGAAACAGAGGTGGGGAATCAGAGGCGGGCAAACAGAGGCGGGGAATTAGATATGGGGAATCAGAGGTGGGGAATCAGAGGTGGTGAATCAGAGATGGGGAATCACAGGCGGGGAATTTTAGGCAGGGAATAGAACGCGGGGAATCAGAGGCGGGGAATCAGAGCTGGGGAATCAGAGGCGGGGAATCATAGTTGGGAATCAGAAGCGGGGAATCAGATATGGGGAAACAGAGGCGGGGAATCAAAGGCGGGGAAACAGAGGCGGGGAGTCAGATATGGGGAATCGGATGCGGGGAATCAGAGGTGGGGAATCAGAGCTGGGGAATCAGAGGCGGGGTATCAGAGTTGGGGCATCTGAGGTGGGGAATTAGATATGGGGAAACAGAGGCGGGGAATCAGAGGCGGGGAAACAGAGGCGGGGAATCAGATATGGGGAATCAGAGGTGGGGAATCAGAGGCAGGGAATCAGATGTGCGGAATCAGAGATGGGGATCAGAGGCAGGGAATCAGAATCAGAAGCGGGGAATCAGAGGCCGGGAATCAGAGGCCGGGATTCAGATGCCGGGAATAAGAGGCCGGGAATCAGAGGTGGGGAATCAGAGTCCGGGAATCAGAGATGGGGATTCAGAGGCGGGGAATGATATATGGGGAATCAGAGGCGGGGAATCAGAGGCGGGGTAACAGAGGTGGGGAATCAGATATGGGGAATCAGAGGTGGCGAATCAAAGGCGGTGAATCAGAGATGGGGAATCAGAGGCGGGGAATCAGAGGCAGGGAATCAAACACGGGGAATCAGAGGCGGGGAATCAGAGCTGGGGAATCAGAGGCGGGGAATCAGAGTTGGGGAATCAGAGGCGGGGAATCAGATATGGGGAAACAGGGGCGGGGAATCAGAGGCAGGGAAACAGAGGCGGGGAATCAGATATGGGGAATCAGGGGTGTGGAATCAGAGGTTGGGAATCAGAGGCAGGGAATCAGAGGCGTGGAAACAGAGGCGGGTATTCAAATGTGGTGAATCAGAGATGGGGAATCAGAGGCAGGGAATCAGAATCAGAAGCCGGGTATCAGTGGCCGGGAATCAGAGCTGGGGAATCAGAGGTGGGGAATCAGAGCTGGGGAATCACAGGCGGGAATCAGAGGCAGGGAATCAGATGCGGGGAATCAGAGGCGGGGAATCAGAGCTGGGGAATCAGAGGCGGGGAATCAGAGGTGGGCAATCAGAGGATGGGAATCAGATATGGGGAATCAGGGGCGGGGAATCAGAGCTGGGGAATCACAGGCGGGGAAACAGAGGCGGGGAATCAGATATTGGGAATCAGAGGTGGGGAATCAGAGGCCTGGAATCAGATGCGGGGAATCAGAGGCAGGGAATCAGATGCGGGGAATCAGAGGATGGGAATCAGAGCTGGGGAATCAGAGATGGGGAATCAGAGGCGGGGAATCAGATATGGGGAATCAGAGGCGGGGAATCAGAAGCGGGGAAACAGAGGCGGTGAATCAGATATTCAGAATCAGAGGTTGCGAATCAGAGGTAGAGAATCAGAGATGGGGAAGCAGAGGTGGGGAATCAGATGTGATGAATTAGAGATGGGGAATCAGAGGCGGGGTATCAGAGGTGCCAATCAGAGGCGGTGAAACAGAGGCGGGGAATCAGATATGGGGAAACAGAGGCGGGGAATCAGAGGCAGGGAAACAGAGGCGGGGAATCAGATATGGGGAATCAGAGGTGGGGAATAACAGTTTGCGAGTCAGAGGCAGGGAATCAGAGGCGGGGAATCAGAGGCGGGGAATCAGAGGCAGGGAATCGGATGTGCAGAATCAGAGATGGGGAATCAGAGGTGGGGAATCAGAGGTTGTGAATCAGAGATGGGGAATCAAAGGCGTGGAATCAGAGGCAGGGTCAGACATGGGGAATCAGAGGCGGGGAATCAGATGCGGGGAACCAGAGGAGGGGAATCATAGCTGGCGAATCAGAGGCGGGGAATCAGAGGTGGGGAATCATAGGCGGGGAATCAGATATGGGGAATCAGAGGTGGGGAATCAGTTGCGGGGAAACAGAGGCGGGGAATCAGATATGTTGGATCAGAGGTGGGGAATCAGAGGCGGGGAATCAGAGCTGGGGAATCAGAGGCGGGGAATCAGAGTTGGGGAATCAGAGGCAGGGAATCAGATATGGGGAATCAGAGGTGGGGAATCAGAGGCGGGGAAACAGAGGCGGGGAATCAGATATGGGGTATCAGAGGTGGGGAATCAGGGGTGGGGAATCAGTGGCAGGGAATCAGAGGAGGGGATTCAGAGGCGGGGAATCAGAGGCAGGGAATCAGACACTGGGAATCAGAGGCGGGGAATCAGATGCGGGGAACCAGAGGAGGGGAATCATAGCTGACGAATCAGAGGCGGGGAATCAGAGGTGGGGAATCATAGGCGGGGAATCAGATATGGGGAATCAGAGGTGGGGAATCAGTTGCGGGGAAACAGAGGCGGGGAATCAGATATGTTGGATCAGAGGTGGGGAATCAGAGGCGGGGAATCAGAGCTGGGGAATCAGAGGCGGGGAATCAGAGTTGGGGAATCAGAGGCAGGGAATCAGATATGGGGAATCAGAGGTGGGGAATCAGAGGCGGGGAAACAGAGGCGGGGAATCAGATATGGGGAATCAGGGGTGTGGAATCAGAGGTTGGGAATCAGAGGCAGGGAATCAGAGGCGTGGAAACAGAGGCGGGTATTCAAATGTGGTGAATCAGAGATGGGGAATCAGAGGCAGGGAATCAGAATCAGAAGCGGGGTATCAGTGGCCGGGAATCAGAGCTGGGGATTCAGAGGTGGGGAATCAGAGCTGGGGAATCACAGGCGGGAATCAGAGGCAGGGAATCAGATGCGGGGAATCAGAGGCGGGGAATCAGAGCTGGGGAATCAGAGGTGGGGAATCAGAGCTGGGGAATCACAGGCGGGGAATCAGAGATGGGGAATCAGAGGCGGGAATCAGAGGCAGGGAATCAGATGCGGGGAATCAGAGGCGGGGAATCAGAGCTGGCGAATCAGAGGCGGGGAATCAGAGGTGGGCAATCAGAGGATGGGAATCAGATATGTGGAATCAGGGGCGGGGAATCAGAGCTGGGGAATCACAGGCGGGGAAACAGAGGCGGGGATTCAGATATTGGGAATCAGAGGTGGGGAATCAGAGGTTGGGAATCAGAGGCCTGGAATCAGATGCGGGGAATCAGAGGCAGGGAATCAGATGCGGGGAATCAGAGGAGGGGAATCAGAGCTGGGGAATCAGAGATGGGGAATCAGAGGCGGGGAATCAGATATGGGGAATCAGAGGCGGGGAATCAGAGCTGGGGAATCAGAGGCGGGGTATCAGAGTTGGGGCATCTGAGGTGGGGAATTAGATATGGGGAAACAGAGGCGGGGAATCAGAGGCGGGGAAACAGAGGCGGGGAATCAGATATGGGGAATCAGAGGTGGGGAATCAGAGGCAGGGAATCAGATGTGCGGAATCAGAGATGGGGATCAGAGGCAGGGAATCAGAATCAGAAGCGGGAAATCAGAGGCCGGGAATCAGAGGCCGGGATTCAGATGCCGGGAATAAGAGGCCGGGAATCAGAGGTGGGGAATCAGAGTCCGGGAATCAGAGATGGGGATTCAGAGGCGGGGAATGATGTATGGGGAATCAGAGGTGGGGAATCAGAGGCGGGGTAACAGAGGTGGGGAATCAGATATGGGGAATCAGAGGTGGCGAATCAAAGGCGGTGAATCAGAGATGGGGAATCAGAGGCGGGGAATCAGAGGCAGGGAATCAAACACGGGGAATCAGAGGCGGGGAATCAGAGCTGGGGAATCAGAGGCGGGGAATCAGAGTTGGGGAATCAGAGGCGGGGAATCAGATATGGGGAAACAGGGGCGGGGAATCAGAGGCAGGGAAACAGAGGCGGGGAATCAGATATGGGGAATCAGGGGTGTGGAATCAGAGGTTGGGAATCAGAGGCAGGGAATCAGAGGCGTGGAAACAGAGGCGGGTATTCAAATGTGGTGAATCAGAGATGGGGAATCAGAGGCAGGGAATCAGAATCAGAAGCCGGGTATCAGTGGCCGGGAATCAGAGCTGGGGAATCAGAGGTGGGGAATCAGAGCTGGGGAATCACAGGCGGGAATCAGAGGCAGGGAATCAGATGCGGGGAATCAGAGGCGGGGAATCAGAGCTGGGGAATCAGAGGCGGGGAATCAGAGGTGGGCAATCAGAGGATGGGAATCAGATATGGGGAATCAGGGGCGGGGAATCAGAGCTGGGGAATCACAGGCGGGGAAACAGAGGCGGGGAATCAGATATTGGGAATCAGAGGTGGGGAATCAGAGGCCTGGAATCAGATGCGGGGAATCAGAGGCAGGGAATCAGATGCGGGGAATCAGAGGAGGGGAATCAGAGCTGGGGAATCAGAGATGGGGAATCAGAGGCGGGGAATCAGATATGGGGAATCAGAGGCGGGGAATCAGAAGCGGGGAAACAGAGGCGGTGAATCAGATATTCAGAATCAGAGGTTGCGAATCAGAGGTAGAGAATCAGAGATGGGGAAGCAGAGGTGGGGAATCAGATGTGATGAATTAGAGATGGGGAATCAGAGGCGGGGTATCAGAGGTGCCAATCAGAGGCGGTGAAACAGAGGCGGGGAATCAGATATGGGGAAACAGAGGCGGGGAATCAGAGCCAGGGAAACAGAGGCGGGGAATCAGATATGGGGAATCAGAGGTGGGGAATAACAGGTTGCGAGTCAGAGGCAGGGAATCAGAGGCGGGGAATCAGAGGCGGGGAATCAGAGGCAGGGAATCGGATGTGCAGAATCAGAGATGGGGAATCAGAGGTGGGGAATCAGAGGTGGTGAATCAGAGATGGGGAATCAAAGGCGTGGAATCAGAAGCAGGGTCAGACATGGGGAATCAGAGGCGGGGAATCAGATGCGGGGAACCAGAGGAGGGGAATCATAGCTGGCGAATCAGAGGCGGGGAATCAGAGGTGGGGAATCATAGGCGGGGAATCAGATATGGGGAATCAGAGGTGGGGAATCAGTTGCGGGGAAACAGAGGCGGGGAATCAGATATGTTGGATCAGAGGTGGGGAATCAGAGGCGGGGAATCAGAGCTGGGGAATCAGAGGCGGGGAATCAGAGTTGGGGAATCAGAGGCAGGGAATCAGATATGGGGAATCAGAGGTGGGGAATCAGAGGCGGGGAAACAGAGGCGGGGAATCAGATATGGGGTATCAGAGGTGGGGAATCAGGGGTGGGGAATCAGTGGCAGGGAATCAGAGGAGGGGATTCAGAGGCGGGGAATCAGAGGCAGGGAATCAGACACTGGGAATCAGAGGCGGGGAATCAGATGCGGGGAACCAGAGGAGGGGAATCATAGCTGACGAATCAGAGGCGGGGAATCAGAGGTGGGGAATCATAGGCGGGGAATCAGATATGGGGAATCAGAGGTGGGGAATCAGTTGCGGGGAAACAGAGGCGGGGAATCAGATATGTTGGATCAGAGGTGGGGAATCAGAGGCGGGGAATCAGAGCTGGGGAATCAGAGGCGGGGAATCAGAGTTGGGGAATCAGAGGCAGGGAATCAGATATGGGGAATCAGAGGTGGGGAATCAGAGGCGGGGAAACAGAGGCGGGGAATCAGATATGGGGAATCAGGGGTGTGGAATCAGAGGTTGGGAATCAGAGGCAGGGAATCAGAGGCGTGGAAACAGAGGCGGGTATTCAAATGTGGTGAATCAGAGATGGGGAATCAGAGGCAGGGAATCAGAATCAGAAGCGGGGTATCAGTGGCCGGGAATCAGAGCTGGGGAATCAGAGGTGGGGAATCAGAGCTGGGGAATCACAGGCGGGAATCAGAGGCAGGGAATCAGATGCGGGGAATCAGAGGCGGGGAATCAGAGCTGGGGAATCAGAGGTGGGGAATCAGAGCTGGGGAATCACAGGCGGGGAATCAGAGATGGGGAATCAGAGGCGGGAATCAGAGGCAGGGAATCAGATGCGGGGAATCAGAGGCGGGGAATCAGAGCTGGCGAATCAGAGGCGGGGAATCAGAGGTGGGCAATCAGAGGATGGGAATCAGATATGTGGAATCAGGGGCGGGGAATCAGAGCTGGGGAATCACAGGCGGGGAAACAGAGGCGGGGATTCAGATATTGGGAATCAGAGGTGGGGAATCAGAGGTTGGGAATCAGAGGCCTGGAATCAGATGCGGGGAATCAGAGGCAGGGAATCAGATGCGGGGAATCAGAGGAGGGGAATCAGAGCTGGGGAATCAGAGATGGGGAATCAGAGGCGGGGAATCAGATATGGGGAATCAGAGGCGGGGAATCAGAAGCGGGGAAACAGAGGCGGTGAATCAGATATTCAGAATCAGAGGTTGCGAATCAGAGGTAGAGAATCAGAGATGGGAAGCAGAGGTGGGGAATCAGATGTGATGAATTAGAGATGGGGAATCAGAGGCGGGGTATCAGAGGTGCCAATCAGAGGCGGTGAAACAGAGGCGGGGAATCAGATATGGGGAAACAGAGGCGGGGAATCAGAGGCAGGGAAACAGAGGCGGGGAATCAGATATGGGGAATCAGAGGTGGGGAATAACAGGTTGCGAGTCAGAGGCAGGGAATCAGAGGCGGGGAATCAGAGGCGGGGAATCAGAGGCAGGGAATCGGATGTGCAGAATCAGAGATGGGGAATCAGAGGTGGGGAATCAGAGGTGGTGAATCAGAGATGGGGAATCAAAGGCGTGGAATCAGAGGCAGGGTCAGACACGGGGAATCAGAGGCGGGGAATCAGATGCGGGGAACCAGAGGAGGGGAATCATAGCTGGCGAATCAGAGGCGGGGAATCAGAGGTGGGGAATCATAGGCGGGGAATCAGATATGGGGAATCAGAGGTGGGGAATCAGTTGCGGGGAAACAGAGGCGGGGAATCAGATATGTTGGATCAGAGGTGGGGAATCAGAGGCGGGGAATCAGAGCTGGGGAATCAGAGGCGGGGAATCAGAGTTGGGGAATCAGAGGCAGGGAATCAGATATGGGGAATCAGAGGTGGGGAATCAGAGGCGGGGAAACAGAGGCGGGGAATCAGATATGGGGTATCAGAGGTGGGGAATCAGGGTTTGGGAATCAGTGGCAGGGAATCAGAGGAGGGGATTCAGAGGCGGGGAATCAGAGGCAGGGAATCAGACACTGGGAGTCAGAGGCGGTGAATCAGGGATTGGGAATCAGAGGCCGGGAAACAGAGGTGGGGAATCAGATATGGGGAATCAGAGGCGGGGAATCAGAGGCAGGGAAACAGAGGCGGTGAATCAGATATGGGGAATCAGAGGCGGGGAATCAGAGGAGGGAAACAGAGGCGGTGAATCAGATATTGGGAATCAGCGGCAGGGAATCAGATGCGGGGATTCAGAGGCGGGGAATCAGAGCTGGCGAATCAG
Organism: Narcine bancroftii; assembly: GCF_036971445.1. NCBI lineage: Eukaryota > Metazoa > Chordata > Chondrichthyes > Torpediniformes > Narcinidae > Narcine > Narcine bancroftii. The sequence goes on along the minus strand of NC_091474.1, from coordinate 103,391,310 downwards.
AGGCGGGGAATCAGAGGTGGGCAATCAGAGCCGGGGAATCAGATATGGGGAATCAGAGGCGGGGAATCAGAGGCGGGGAAACAGAGGCGGGGAATCAGATATGGGGAATCAGAGGTGGGGAATCAGAGGTTGTGAATCAGAGGGAGGGAATCAGACGCGGGGAATCAGAGGCGGGGATTCAGAGCTGGGGAATCAGAGGCGGGGAATCAGAGTTGTGGAATCAGAGGTGGGGAATCAGGGGCAGTGAATCAGTGGCAGGGAATCAGAGGCGGGGAATCTGAGGCGGGGAATCAGAGGCAGGGAATCAGACACGGGGAATCAGAGGCGGGGAATCAGAGATGGCGAATCAGAGGCGGGGAATCAGAGGCAGGGAATCGGACGCCGGGAATCAGAGGCGGGGAATCAGAACTGGGGAATCAGAGGCGGGGAATCAGAGTTGGGGAATCAGAGGCGGGGAATCAGATATGGGGAAATAGAGGCGGGGAATCATATATGGGGAATCAGAGGTGTGGAATCAGAGGTTGGGAATAAGAGGCAGGGAATCAGAGGAGGGGAAACAGAGGCGGGGAATCAGGGCAGGGAATCAGAGGCAGGGAATCAGAGCTGGGGAAACAGAGGCGGGGAATCAGATATGGGGAATCAGAGGTGGGGAATCAGGGGCGGGGAATCAGTGGCAGGGAATCAGAGCTGGGGAATCAGAGGTGGGGAATCAGAGCTGGGGAAACAGAGGCGGGGAATCAGATATGGGGAATCAGAGGTGGGGAATCAGGGGCGGGGAATCAGTGGCAGGGAATCAGAGGCCGGGAATAAAAGGCGGGGAATCAGAGCTGGGGAATCAGAGGCGGGGAATCAGAGTTGGGGAATCAGAGGAGGGGAATCAGATATGGGGAAACAGAGGCCGGGAATCAGAGGCAGGGAAACAGAGGCGGGTAATCAGATATGGGGAATCAGAGGTGGGGAATTAGAGGTTGCGTATCAGAGGCGGGGAATCAGAGGCGGGGAATCAGAGGCAGGGAATCGGATGTGCGGAATCAGAGATGGGGAATCAGAGGTGGGGATTCAGAGGTGGTGAATCAGAGAAGGGGAATCAGAGGCTGGGAATCAGAGGCAGGGAATCAGACGCAGGGAATCAGAGGCGGGGAATCATAGCTGGCGAATTAGAGGAGGGGAATCAGAGTTGGGGAATCAGAGGCGGGGAATCAGATATGGGGAAACAGAGGCGGGGAATCAGAGGCGGGGAAACAGAGGCGGGGAATCAGATATGGGGAATCAGAGGTGGGGAATCAGAGGCAGGGAATCAGATGTGCGGAATAAGAGATGGGGAATCAGAGGCAGGGAATCAGAATCAGAAGCAGGGAATCAGTGGCATGGAATCAGAGGCCGGGAATAAAAGGCGGGGAATCAGAAGCAGGGAATCGGATGTACGGAATCAGAGATGGGGATTCAGAGGTGGGGATTCAGAGGTGGTGAATCAGAGAAGGGGAATCAGAGGCTGGGAATCAGAGGCAGGGAATCAGATGCAGGGAATCAGAGGCGGGGAATCATAGCTGGCGAATTAGAGGAGGGGAATCAGAGTTGGGGAATCAGAGGCGGGGAATCAGATATGGGGAAACAGAGGCGGGGAATCAGAGGTGGGGAAACAGAGGCGGGGAATCAGAGATGGGGAATCAGAGGTGGGGAATCAGGGGCAGGGAATCAGTGGCAGGGAATCAGACGCGGGGAATCAGAGGCGGGGAATCAGAGGCGGGGAATCAGAGGCGGGGAATCAGAGGCAGGGAATCGGATGTGCGGAATCAGAGATGGGGAATCAGAGGTGGGGATTCAGAGGTGGTGAATCAGAGAAGGGGAATCAGAGGCTGGGAATCAGAGGCAGGGAATCAGACGCAGGGAATAAGAGGCGGGGAATCATAGCTGGCGAATTAGAGGAGGGGAATCAGAGTTGAGGAATCAGAGGCGGGGAATCATATATGGGGAATCAGAGGTGGGGAATCAGGGGCAGGGAATCAGTGGCAGGGAATCAGAGGCGGGGAATCATAGCTGGCGAATTAGAGGAAGGGAATCAGAGTTGGGGAAACAGAGGCGGGGAATCAGATATGGGGAATCAGAGGTGGGGAATCAGGGGCAGGGAATCAGTGGCAGGGAATCAGACGCGGGGAATCAGAGGCGGGGAATCAGAGGCAGGGAATCAGACACGGGGAATCAGAGGCGGGGAATCAGAGATGGGGAATCAGAGGCGGGGAATCAGAGGCAGGGAATCAGTGGCCGGGAATCAGATGCTGGGAATAAGATGCCGGGAATCAGAGGTGGGGAAACAGAGGCGGGGAATCAGATATGGGGAATCAGAGGTGGGGAATCAGGGGCGGGGAATCAGTGGCAGGGAATCAGAGGCCGGGAATAAAAGACGGGGAATCAAAGCTGGGGATTCAGAGGCGGTGAATCAGAGTTGGGGAATCAGAGGAGGGGAATCAGATATGGGGAAACAGAGGCCAGGAATCAGAGGCAGGGAAACAGAGGCGGGGAATCAGATATGGGGAATCAGAGGTGGGGAATTAGAGGTTGCGAATCAGAGGCGGGGAATCAGAGGCGGGGAATCAGAGGCAGGGAATCGGATGTGCGGAATCAGAGATGGGGAATCAGAGGTGGGGATTCAGAGGTGGTGAATCAGAGAAGGGGAATCAGAGGCTGGGAATCAGAGGCATGGAATCAGACGCAGGGAATCAGAGGCGGGGAATCATAGCTGGCGAATTAGAGGAGGGGAATCAGAGTTGGGGAATCAGAGGCGGGGAATCAGATATGGGGAAACAGAGGCGGGGAATCAGAGGCGGGGAAACAGAGGCGGGGAATCAGATATGGGGAATCAGAGGTGGGGAATCAGAGGCAGGGAATCAGATGTGCGGAATCAGAGATGGGGAATCAGAGGCAGGGAATCAGAATCAGAAGCAGGGAATCAGAGGCCGGGAATCAGAGGCCGGAATCAGATGCTGGGAATCAGAGGCCTGGAATCAGAGGCGGGGAATCAGAGGCAGGGAATCAGATGCGGGGAATCAGAGGCGGGGAATCAGAGCTGGGGAATCAGAGATGGGGAATCAGAGGCGGGGAATCACAGGCAGGGAATCAGACGCGGGGAATCAGAGGCGGGGAATCAGAGCTGGAGAATCAGAGGTGGGGAATCAGAGTCGGGGAATCAGAGGCAGGGAATCGGTTGTGCGGAATCAGAGATGGGGAATCAGATGTGGGGAATCAGAGGCAGTGAATCAGAGATGGGGAATCAGAGGCGGGGAATCAGAGGCAAGAAATCAGACGGAGATTCAGAGGCTGGGAATCAGACGGGGGGAATCAAAGGCGGGGAATCAGAGCTGGTGAATCAGAGGCAGGGAATCAGAGTTGGGGATTCAGAGGCGGGGAATCAGATATGGGGAAACAGAGGCGGGGAATGAGAGGCGGGCAAGCAGAGGCGGGGAATTAGATATGGGGAATCAGAGGTGGGGAATCAGAGGTGGTGAATCAGAGATGGGGAATCACAGGCGGGGAATCAGAGGCAGCGAATAGAACGCGGGGAATCAGAGGCAGGGAATCAGAGCTGGGGAATCAGAGGCGGGGAATCAGAATTGGGGCATAAGAGGTGGGGAATTAGATATGGGGAAACAGAGGCGGGGAATCAGAGGCGGGGAAACAGAGGCGGGGAATCAGATATGGGGAATCAGAGGTGGGGAATCAGAGGCAGGGAATCAGATGTGCGGAATCAGAGATGGGGAATCAGAGGCAGGGAATCAGAATCAGAAGCGGGGAATCAGAGGCCGGGAATCAGAGGCCGGGAATCAGATGCTGGGAATAAGAGGCCGGGAATCAGAGGTGGGGAATCAGAGTCCGGGAATCAGAGATGGGGATTCAGAGGCGGGGAATGAGATATGGAGAATCAGAGGCGGGGAATCAGAGGCGGGGAAACAGAGGTGGGGAATCAGATATGGGAAATCAGAGGTGGCGAATCAAAGGCGGTGAATCAGAGATGGGGAATCAGAGGCGGGGAATCAGCGGCAGGGAATCAGATGCGGGGATTCAGAGGCGGGGAATCAGAGCTGGCGAATCAGAGGCGGGGAATCAGAGGTGGGCAATCAGAGCCGGGGAATCAGATATGGGGAATCAGAGGCGGGGAATCAGAGGCGGGGAAACAGAGGCGGGGAATCAGATATGGGGAATCAGAGGTGGGGAATCAGAGGTTGTGAATCAGAGGGAGGGAATCAGACGCGGGGAATCAGAGGCGGGGATTCAGAGCTGGGGAATCAGAGGCGGGGAATCAGAGTTGTGGAATCAGAAGCAGGGAATCTGATATGGGGAATCAGAGGCGGGGAATCAGAGGCGGAGAAACAGAGGCGGGGAATCAGATATGGGGAATCAGAGGTGGGGAATCAGTGGCAGGGAATCAGTGGCAGGGAATCAGAGGTGGGGAATCTGAGGCGGGGAATCAGAGGCAGGGAATCAGACACGGGGAATCAGAGGCGGGGAATCAGAGATGGCGAATCAGAGGCGGGGAATCAGAGGCAGGGAATCGGACGCCGGGAATCAGAGGCGGGGAATCAGAACTGGGGAATCAGAGGCGGGGAATCAGAGTTGGGGAATCAGAGGCGGGGAATCAGATATGGGGAAATAGAGGCGGGGAATCATATATGGGGAATCAGAGGTGTGGAATCAGAGGTTGGGAATAAGAGGCAGGGAATCAGAGGCGGGGAAACAGAGGCGGGGAATCAGGGCAGGGAATCAGAGGCAGGGAATCAGAGCTGGGGAAACAGAGGCGGGGAATCAGATATGGGGAATCAGAGGTGGGGAATCAGGGGCGGGGAATCAGTGGCAGGGAATCAGAGCTGGGGAATCAGAGGTGGGGAATCAGAGCTGGGGAAACAGAGGCGGGGAATCAGATATGGGGAATCAGAGGTGGGGAATCAGGGGCGGGGAATCAGTGGCAGGGAATCAGAGGCCGGGAATAAAAGGCGGGGAATCAGAGCTGGGGAATCAGAGGCGGGGAATCAGAGTTGGGGAATCAGAGGAGGGGAATCAGATATGGGGAAACAGAGGCCGGGAATCAGAGGCAGGGAAACAGAGGCGGGTAATCAGATATGGGGAATCAGAGGTGGGGAATTAGAGGTTGCGTATCAGAGGCGGGGAATCAGAGGCGGGGAATCAGAGGCAGGGAATCGGATGTGCGGAATCAGAGATGGGGAATCAGAGGTGGGGATTCAGAGGTGGTGAATCAGAGAAGGGGAATCAGAGGCTGGGAATCAGAGGCAGGGAATCAGACGCAGGGAATCAGAGGCGGGGAATCATAGCTGGCGAATTAGAGGAGGGGAATCAGAGTTGGGGAATCAGAGGCGGGGAATCAGATATGGGGAAACAGAGGCGGGGAATCAGAGGCAGGGAATCAGATGAGCGGAATAAGAGATGGGGAATCAGAGGCAGGGAATCAGAATCAGAAGCAGGGAATCAGTGGCAGGGAATCAGAGGCCGGGAATAAAAGGCGGGGAATCAGAAGCAGGGAATCGGATGTGCGGAATCAGAGATGGGGATTCAGAGGTGGGGATTCAGAGGTGGTGAATCAGAGAAGGGGAATCAGAGGCTGGGAATCAGAGGCAGGGAATCAGATGCAGGGAATCAGAGGCGGGGAATCATAGCTGGCGAATTAGAGGAGGGGAATCAGAGTTGGGGAATCAGAGGCGGGGAATCAGATATGGGGAAACAGAGGCGGGGAATCAGAGGTGGGGAAACAGAGGCGGGGAATCAGAGATGGGGAATCAGAGGTGGGGAATCAGGGGCAGGGAATCAGTGGCAGGGAATCAGACGCGGGGAATCAGAGGCGGGGAATCAGAGGCGGGGAATCAGAGGCGGGGAATCAGAGGCAGGGAATCGGATGTGCGGAATCAGAGATGGGGAATCAGAGGTGGGGATTCAGAGGTGGTGAATCAGAGAAGGGGAATCAGAGGCTGGGAATCAGAGGCAGGGAATCAGACGCAGGGAATAAGAGGCGGGGAATCATAGCTGGCGAATTAGAGGAGGGGAATCAGAGTTGAGGAATCAGAGGCGGGGAATCATATATGGGGAATCAGAGGTGGGGAATCAGGGGCAGGGAATCAGTGGCAGGGAATCAGAGGCGGGGAATCATAGCTGGCGAATTAGAGGAAGGGAATCAGAGTTGGGGAAACAGAGGCGGGGAATCAGATATGGGGAATCAGAGGTGGGGAATCAGACGCGGGGAATCAGAGGCGGGGAATCAGAGGCAGGGAATCAGACACGGGGAATCAGAGGCGGGGAATCAGAGATGGGGAATCAGAGGCGGGGAATCAGAGGCAGGGAATCAGTGGCCGGGAATCAGATGCTGGGAATAAGATGCCGGGAATCAGAGGTGGGGAAACAGAGGCGGGGAATCAGATATGGGGAATCAGAGGTGGGGAATCAGGGGCGGGGAATCAGTGGCAGGGAATCAGAGGCCGGGAATAAAAGACGGGGAATCAAAGCTGGGGATTCAGAGGCGGGGAATCAGAGTTGGGGAATCAGAGGAGGGGAATCAGATATGGGGAAACAGAGGCCAGGAATCAGAGGCAGGGAAACAGAGGCGGGGAATCAGATATGGGGAATCAGAGGTGGGGAATTAGAGGTTGCGAATCAGAGGCGGGGAATCAGAGGCGGGGAATCAGAGGCAGGGAATCGGATGTGCGGAATCAGAGATGGGGAATCAGAGGTGGGGATTCAGAGGTGGTGAATCAGAGAAGGGGAATCAGAGGCTGGGAATCAGAGGCATGGAATCAGACGCAGGGAATCAGAGGCGGGGAATCATAGCTGGCGAATTAGAGGAGGGGAATCAGAGTTGGGGAATCAGAGGCGGGGAATCAGATATGGGGAAACAGAGGCGGGGAATCAGAGGCGGGGAAACAGAGGCGGGGAATCAGATATGGGGAATCAGAGGTGGGGAATCAGAGGCAGGGAATCAGATGTGCGGAATCAGAGATGGGGAATCAGAGGCAGGGAATCAGAATCAGAAGCAGGGAATCAGAGGCCGGGAATCAGAGGCCGGAATCAGATGCTGGGAATCAGAGGCCTGGAATCAGAGGCTGGGAATCAGAGGCAGGGAATCAGATGCGGGGAATCAGAGGCGGGGAATCAGAGCTGGGGAATCAGAGATGGGGAATCAGAGGCGGGGAATCACAGGCAGGGAATCAGACGCGGGGAATCAGAGGCGGGGAATCAGAGCTGGGGAATCAGAGGTGGGGAATCAGAGTCGGGGAATCAGAGGCAGGGAATCGGTTGTGCGGAATCAGAGATGGGGAATCAGATGTGGGGAATCAGAGGCAGTGAATCAGAGATGGGGAATCAGAGGCGGGGAATCAGAGGCAAGAAATCAGACGGAGATTCAGAGGCTGGGAATCAGACGGGGGGAATCAAAGGCGGGGAATCAGAGCTGGTGAATCAGAGGCAGGGAATCAGAGTTGGGGATTCAGAGGCGGGGAATCAGATATGGGGAAACAGAGGCGGGGAATGAGAGGCGGGCAAGCAGAGGCGGGGAATTAGATATGGGGAATCAGAGGTGGGGAATCAGAGGTGGTGAATCAGAGATGGGGAATCACAGGCGGGGAATCAGAGGCAGCGAATAGAACGCGGGGAATCAGAGGCAGGGAATCAGAGCTGGGGAATCAGAGGCGGGGAATCAGATATGGGGAAACAGAGGCGGGGAATCAGAGGCGGGGAAACAGAGGCGGGGAATCAGACATGGGGAATCGGATGCGGGGAATCAGGCGGGGAATCAGAGCTGGGGAATCAGAGGCGGGGAATCAGAATTGGGGCATAAGAGGTGGGGAATAAGATATGGGGAAACAGAGGCGGGGAATCAGAGGCGGGGAAACAGAGGCGGGGAATCAGATATGGGGAATCAGAGGTGGGGAATCAGAGGCAGGGAATCAGATGTGCGGAATCAGAGATGGGGAATCAGAGGCAGGGAATCAGAATCAGAAGCGGGGAATCAGAGGCCGGGAATCAGAGGCCGGGAATCAGATGCTGGGAATAAGAGGCCGGGAATCAGAGGTGGGGAATCAGAGTCTGGGAATCAGAGATGGGGATTCAGAGGCGGGGAATGAGATATGGAGAATCAGAGGCGGGGAATCAGAGGCGGGGAAACAGAGGTGGGGAATCAGATATGGGGAATCAGAGGTGGCGAATCAAAGGCGGTGAATCAGAGATGGGGAATCAGAGGCGGGGAATCAGCGGCAGGGAATCAGATGCGGGGATTCAGAGGCGGGGAATCAGAGCTGGCGAATCAGAGGCGGGGAATCAGAGGTGGGCAATCAGAGCCGGGGAATCAGATATGGGGAATCAGAGGCGGGGAATCAGAGGCGGGGAAACAGAGGCGGGGAATCAGATATGGGGAATCAGAGGTGGGGAATCAGAGGTTGTGAATCAGAGGGAGGGAATCAGACGCGGGGAATCAGAGGCGGGGATTCAGAGCTGGGGAATCAGAGGCGGGGAATCAGAGTTGTGGAATCAGCGTTGTGGAATCTGATATGGGGAATCAGAGGCGGGGAATCAGAGGCGGAGAAACAGAGGCGGGGAATCAGATATGGGGAATCAGAGGTGGGGAATCAGGGGCAGGGAATCAGTGGCAGGGAATCAGAGGCGGGGAATCTGAGGCGGGGAATCAGAGGCAGGGAATCAGACACGGGGAATCAGAGGCGGGGAATCAGAGATGGCGAATCAGAGGCGGGGAATCAGAGGCAGGGAATCGGACGCCGGGAATCAGAGGCGGGGAATCAGAACTGGGGAATCAGAGGCGGGGAATCAGAGTTGGGGAATCAGAGGCGGGGAATCAGATATGGGGAAATAGAGGCGGGGAATCATATATGTGGAATCAGAGGTGTGGAATCAGAGGTTGGGAATAAGAGGCAGGGAATCAGAGGAGGGGAAACAGAGGCGGGGAATCAGGGCAGGGAATCAGAGGCAGGGAATCAGAGCTGGGGAAACAGAGGCGGGGAATCAGATATGGGGAATCAGAGGTGGGGAATCAGGGGCGGGGAATCAGTGGCAGGGAATCAGAGCTGGGGAATCAGAGGTGGGGAATCAGAGCTGGGGAAACAGAGGCGGGGAATCAGATATGGGGAATCAGAGGTGGGGAATCAGGGGCGGGGAATCAGTGGCAGGGAATCAGAGGCCGGGAATAAAAGGCGGGGAATCAGAGCTGGGGAATCAGAGGCGGGGAATCAGAGTTGGGGAATCAGAGGAGGGGAATCAGATATGGGGAAACAGAGGCCGGGAATCAGAGGCAGGGAAACAGAGGCGGGGAATCAGATATGGGGAATCAGAGGTGGGGAATTAGAGGTTGCGTATCAGAGGCGGGGAATCAGAGGCGGGGAATCAGAGGCAGGGAATCGGATGTGCGGAATCAGAGATGGGGAATCAGAGGTGGGGATTCAGAGGTGGTGAATCAGAGAAGGGGAATCAGAGGCTGGGAATCAGAGGCAGGGAATCAGACGCAGGGAATCAGAGGCGGGGAATCATAGCTGGCGAATTAGAGGAGGGGAATCAGAGTTGGGGAATCAGAGGCGGGGAATCAGATATGGGGAAACAGAGGCGGGGAATCAGAGGCGGGGAAACAGAGGCGGGGAATCAGATATGGTGAATCAGAGGTGGGGAATCAGAGGCAGGGAATCAGATGTGCGGAATAAGAGATGGGGAATCAGAGGCAGGGAATCAGAATCAGAAGCAGGGAATCAGTGGCAGGGAATCAGAGGCCGGGAATAAAAGGCGGGGAATCAGAGGCAGGGAATCGGATGTGCAGAATCAGAGATGGGGATTCAGAGGTGGGGATTCAGAGGTGGTGAATCAGAGAATGGGAATCAGAGGCTGGGAATCAGAGGCAGGGAATCAGATGCAGGGAATCAGAGGCGGGGAATCATAGCTGGCGAATTAGAGGAGGGGAATCAGAGTTGGGGAATCAGAGGCGGGGAATCAGATATGGGGAAACAGAGGCGGGGAATCAGAGGTGGGGAAACAGAGGCGGGGAATCAGAGATGGGGAATCAGAGGTGGGGAATCAGGGGCAGGGAATCAGTGGCAGGGAATCAGACGCGGGGAATCAGAGGCGGGGAATCAGAGGCGGGGAATCAGAGGCGGGGAATCAGAGGCAGGGAATCGGATGTGCGGAATCAGAGATGGGGAATCAGAGGTGGGGATTCAGAGGTGGTGAATCAGAGAAGGGGAATCAGAGGCTGGGAATCAGAGGCAGGGAATCAGACGCAGGGAATAAGAGGCGGGGAATCATAGCTGGCGAATTAGAGGAGGGGAATCAGAGTTGAGGAATCAGAGGCGGGGAATCATATATGGGGAATCAGAGGTGGGGAATCAGGGGCAGGGAATCAGTGGCAGGGAATCAGAGGCGGGGAATCATAGCTGGCGAATTAGAGGAAGGGAATCAGAGTTGGGGAAACAGAGGCGGGGAATCAGATATGGGGAATCAGAGGTGGGGAATCAGTGGCAGGGAATCAGTGGCAGGGAATCAGACGCGGGGAATCAGAGGCGGGGAATCAGAGGCAGGGAATCAGACACGGGGAATCAGAGGCGGGGAATCAGAGATGGGGAATCAGAGGCGGGGAATCAGTGGCAGGGATTCAGTGGCCGGGAATCAGATGCTGGGAATAAGATGCTGGGAATCAGAGGTGGGGAAACAGAGGCGGGGAATCAGATATGGGGAATCAGAGGTGGGGAATCAGGGGCGGGGAATCAGTGGCAGGGAATCAGAGGCCGGGAATAAAAGACGGGGAATCAAAGCTGGGGATTCAGAGGCGGGGAATCAGAGTTGGGGAATCAGAGGAGGGGAATCAGATATGGGGAAACAGAGGCCAGGAATCAGAGGCAGGGAAACAGAGGCGGGGAATCAGATATGGGGAATCAGAGGTGGGGAATTAGAGGTTGCGAATCAGAGGCGGGGAATCAGAGGCGGGGAATCAGAGGCAGGGAATCGGATGTGCGGAATCAGAGATGGGGAATCAGAGGTGGGGATTCAGAGGTGGTGAATCAGAGAAGGGGAATCAGAGGCTGGGAATCAGAGGCGTGGCATCAGACGCAGGGAATCAGAGGCGGGGAATCATAGCTGGCGAATTAGAGGAGGGGAATCAGAGTTGGGGAATCAGAGGCGGGGAATCAGATATGGGGAAACAGAGGCGGGGAATCAGAGGCGGGGAAACAGAGGCGGGGAATCAGATATGGGGAATCAGAGGCGGGGAAACAGAGGCGGGGAATCAGATATGGGGAATCAGAGGTGGGGAATCAGAGGTTGGGAATCAGAGATGCGGAATCAGAGGTGGGGAATCAGAGCTGGGGAATCAGAGGAGGGGAATCAGAGTTGGGGAATCAGAGGCGGGGAATCAGATATGTGGAAACAGAGGCGGGGAATCAGATATGGGGAATCAGAGGCGGGGAATCAGAGGCAGGGAATCAGATGTGCGGAATCAGAGATGGGGAATCAGAGGCAGGGAATCAGAATCAGAAGCAGGGAATCAGAGGCCGGGAATCAGAGTCCGGAATCAGATGCTGGGAATCAGAGGCCTGGAATCAGAGGCGGGGAATCAGAGGCGGGGAATCAGATATGGGGAAATAGAGGCGGGGAATCATATATGGGGAATCAGAGGTGTGGAATCAGAGGTTGGGAATAAGAGGCAGGGAATCAGAGGCGGGGAAACAGAGGCGGGGAATCAGGGCAGGGAATCAGAGGCAGGGAATCAGAGCTGGGGAAACAGAGGCGGGGAATCAGATATGGGGAATCAGAGGTGGGGAATCAGGGGCGGGGAATCAGTGGCAGGGAATCAGAGCTGGGGAATCAGAGGTGGGGAATCAGAGCTGGGGAAACAGAGGCCGGGAATCAGATATGGGGAATCAGAGGTGGGGAATCAGGGGCGGGGAATCAGTGGCAGGGAATCAGAGGCCGGGAATAAAAGGCGGGGAATCAGAGCTGGGGAATCAGAGGCGGGGAATCAGAGTTGGGGAATCAGAGGAGGGGAATCAGATATGGGGAAACAGAGGCCGGGAATCAGAGGCAGGGAAACAGAGGCGGGGAATCAGATATGGGGAATCAGAGGTGGGGAATTAGAGGTTGCGTATCAGAGGCGGGGAATCAGAGGCGGGGAATCAGAGGCAGGGAATCGGATGTGCGGAATCAGAGATGGGGAATCAGAGGTGGGGATTCAGAGGTGGTGAATCAGAGAAGGGGAATCAGAGGCTGGGAATCAGAGGTGGGGAATCATAGCTGGCGAATTAGAGGAGGGGAATCAGAGTTGGGGAATCAGAGGCGGGGAATCAGATATGGGGAAACAGAGGCGGGGAATCAGAGGCGGGGAAACAGAGGCGGGGAATCAGATATGGGGAATCAGAGGTGGGGAATCAGAGGCAGGGAATCAGATGTGCGGAATAAGAGATGGGGAATCAGAGGCAGGGAATCAGAATCAGAAGCAGGGAATCAGTGGCAGGGAATCAGAGGCCGGGAATAAAAGGCGGGGAATCAGAGGCAGGGAATCGGATGTGCGGAATCAGAGATGGGGATTCAGAGGTGGGGATTCAGAGGTGGTGAATCAGAGAAGGGGAATCAGAGGCTGGGAATCAGAGGCAGGGAATCAGATGCAGGGAATCAGAGGCGGGGAATCATAGCTGGCGAATTAGAGGAGGGGAATCAGAGTTGGGGAATCAGAGGCGGGGAATCAGATATGGGGAAACAGAGGCGGGGAATCAGAGGTGGCGAAACAGAGGCGGGGAATCAGAGATGGGGAATCAGAGGTGGGGAATCAGGGGCAGGGAATCAGTGGCAGGGAATCAGACGCGGGGAATCAGAGGCGGGGAATCAGAGGCGGGGAATCAGAGGCGGGGAATCAGAGGCAGGGAATCGGATGTGCGGAATCAGAGATGGGGAATCAGAGGGGGGGATTCAGAGGTGGTGAATCAGAGAAGGGGAATCAGAGGCTGGGAATCAGAGGCAGGGAATCAGACGCAGGGAATAAGAGGCGGGGAATCATAGCTGGCGAATTAGAGGAGGGGAATCAGAGTTGAGGAATCAGAGGCGGGGAATCATATATGGGGAATCAGAGGTGGGGAATCAGGGGCAGGGAATCAGTGGCAGGGAATCAGAGGCGGGGAATCATAGCTGGCGAATTAGAGGAAGGGAATCAGAGTTGGGGAAACAGAGGCGGGGAATCAGATATGGGGAATCAGAGGTGGGGAATCAGGGGCAGGGAATCAGTGGCAGGGAATCAGACGCGGGGAATCAGAGGCGGGGAATCAGAGGCAGGGAATCAGACACGGGGAATCAGAGGCGGGGAATCAGAGATGGGGAATCAGAGGCGGGGAATCAGAGGCAGGGAATCAGTGGCCGGGAATCAGATGCTGGGAATAAGATGCCGGGAATCAGAGGTGGGGAAACAGAGGCGGGGAATCAGATATGGGGAATCAGAGGTGGGGAATCAGGGGCGGGGAATCAGTGGCAGGGAATCAGAGGCCGGGAATAAAAGACGGGGAATCAAAGCTGGGGATTCAGAGGCGGGGAATCAGAGTTGGGGAATCAGAGGAGGGGAATCAGATATGGGGAAACAGAGGCCGGGAATCAGAGGCAGGGAAACAGAGGCGGGGAATCAGATATGGGGAATCAGAGGTGGGGAATTAGAGGTTGCGAATCAGAGGCGGGGAATCAGAGGCGGGGAATCAGAGGCAGGGAATCGGATGTGCGGAATCAGAGATGGGGAATCAGAGGTGGGGATTCAGAGGTGGTGAATCAGAGAAGGGGAATCAGAGGCTGGGAATCAGAGGCATGGAATCAGACGCAGGGAATCAGAGGCGGGGAATCATAGCTGGCGAATTAGAGGAGGGGAATCAGAGTTGGGGAATCAGAGGCGGGGAATCAGATATGGGGAAACAGAGGCGGGGAATCAGAGGCGGGGAAACAGAGGCGGGGAATCAGATATCGGGAATCAGAGGTGGGGAATCAGAGGCAGGGAATCAGATGTGCGGAATCAGAGATGGGGAATCAGAGGCAGGGAATCAGAATCAGAAGCAGGGAATCAGAGGCCGGGAATCAGAGGCCGGAATCAGATGCTGGGAATCAGAGGCCTGGAATCAGAGGCGGGGAATCAGAGGCAGGGAATCAGATGCGGGGAATCAGAGGCGGGGAATCAGAGCTGGGGAATCAGAGGCAGGGTATTAGAGTTGTGGAATCAGAGGCGGGGAATCAGATATGGGGAAACAGAGGTGGGGAATCAGAGGCGGGGAAACAGAGGCAGGGAATCAGATATGGGGAATCAGAGGCGGGGAATCAGAGGTGGGGAATCATAGGCAGGGAATCGGATGTACGGAATCAGAGATGGGGTATCAGAGGTGGGGAATCAGAGGTGGTGAGTCAGAGATGGGGAATCAGAGGCGGGGAATCAGAGGCAGGGAATCAGAAACGGGGAATCAGAGGCGGGCAATCATAACTGGCGAATCAGAGGAGGGGAATCAGTGGTGGGGAATCAGAGGCGGGGAATCAGATATGGTGAATCAGAGGTGGGGAATCAGACGCGGGGAAACAGAGGCCGGGAATCAGATATGTTGTATCAGAGGTGGGGAATCAGAGGCGGGAAATCAGAGCTGGGGAATCAGAGGCGGGGAAATCAGAGTTGGGGAATCAGAGTCCGGGAATCAGAGATGGGAAATCAGAGGAGAGGAATCAAATATGGGGAATCAGAGGCGGGGAATCAGAGTTGGGGAATCAGAGTCCGGGAATCAGAGATGGGGAATCAGAGGCGGGGAATCAAATATGGGGAATCAGAGGCGGGGAATCAGAGGCGGGGAAACAGAGGCGGTGAATCAGATATGGGCAATCAGAGGTGGCGAATCAGAGGTAGAGAATCAGAGATGGGGAAGCAGAGGTGGGGAATCAGAGGCGGGAAATCAGTGCTGGGGAATCAGAGGCGGGGAATCAGAGTTGGGGAATCAGAGTCCGGGAATCAGAGATGGGGAATCAGAGGCGGGGAATCAAATATGGGGAATCAGAGGCGGGGAATCAGAGGCGGGGAGACAGAGGCGGTGAATCAAATATGGGGAATCAGAGGTGGAGAATCAGAGGTTGAGAATCAGAGATGGGGAAGCAGAGGTGGGGAATCAGATGTGATGAATTAGAGATGGGGAATCAGAGGCGGGGTATCAGAGGCGGCCAATCAGAGGCGGGGAATCAGAGGCGTGGAATCAGATATGGGAAATCAGAGGTGGGGAATCAGAGGCGGGGAAACAGAGGCGGGGAATCAGACACTGGGAATCAGAGGCGGTGAATCAGGGATGGGGAATGAGAGGCCGGGAAACAGAGGTGGGGAATCAGAGACCGGGAATCAGAGATGGGGAATCAGAGGCGGGGAATCAAATATGGGGAATCAGAGGCGGGGAATCAGAGGCGGGGAAACAGAGGCGGTGAATCAGATATGGGGAATCAGAGGTGGAGAATCAGAGGTTGAGAATCAGAGATGGGGAAGCAGAGGTGGGGAATCAGATGTGATGAATTAGAGATGGGGAATCAGAGGCGGGGTATCAGAGGCGGCCAATCAGAGGCGGGGAATCAGAGGCGTGGAATCAGATATGGGAAATCAGAGGTGGGGAATCAGAGGCGGGGAATCAGAGGCAGGGAATCAGATATGGGGAATCAGAGGTGGGGAATAACAGGTTGCGAATCAGAGGCAGGGAATCAGAGGCGGGGAATCAGAGGCGGGGAATCAGAGGCAGGGAATCGGATGTGCAGAATCAGAGATGGGGAATCAGAGGTGGGGAATCAGAGGTGGTGAATCAGAGATGGGGAATCAAAGGCGTGGAATCAGAGGCAGGGTCAGACACGGGGAATCAGAGGCGGGGAATCAGATGTGGGGAACCAGAGGAGGGGAATCATAGCTGGCGAATCAGAGGCGGGGAATCAGAGGTGGGGAATCATAGGCGGGGAATCAGATATGGGGAATCAGAGGTGGGGAATCAGTGGCGGGGAAACAGAGGCGGGGAATCAGATATGTTGGATCAGAGGTGGGGAATTAGAGGTGGGGAATCAGAGCTGGGGAATCAGAGGCGGGGAATCAGAGTTGGGGAATCAGAGGCAGGGAATCAGATATGGGGAATCAGAGGTGGGGAATCAGAGGCGGGGAAACAGAGGCGGGGAATCAGATATGGGGTATCAGAGGTGGGGAATCAGGGGCAGGGAATCAGTGGCAGGGAATCAGAGGAGGGGATTCAGATGCGGGGAATCAGAGGCAGGGAATCAGACACTGGGAGTCAGAGGCGGTGAATCAGGGATTGGGAATCAGAGGCCGGGAAACAGAGGTGGGGAATCAGATATGGGGAATCAGAGGCGGGGAATCAGAGGCAGGGAAACAGAGGCGGTGAATCAGATATGGGGAATCAGAGGCGGGGAATCAGAGGCAGGGAAACAGAGGCAGTGAATCAGATATTGGGAATCAGATGTGGCGAATCAGAGGTAGAGAATCGGAGATGGGGAAGCAGAGGTGCGGAATCAGATGTGATGAATTAGAGATGGGGAATCAGAGGCGGGGTATCAGAGGTGCCAATCAGAGGCGGGGAAACAGAGGCGGGGAATCAGATATGGGGAATCAGAGGTGGGGAATAAGAGGTTGCGAATCAGAGGCAGGGAATCAGAGGCGGGGAATCAGAGGCGGGGAATCAGAGGCAGGGAATCGGATGTGCGGAATCAGAGATGGGGTATCAGAGGTGGGGAATCAGAGGTGGTGAGTCAGACATGGGGAATCAGAGGCGGGGAATCAGAGGCAGGGAATCAGAAACGGGGAATCAGAGGCGGGCAATCATAACTGGCGAATCAGAGGAGGGGAATCAGTGGTGGGGAATCAGAGGAAGGGAATCAGATATGGTGAATCAGAGGTGAGGAATCAGAGGCGGGGAAACAGAGGCCGGGAATCAGATATGTTGTATCACAAGTGGGGAATCAGAGGCGGGAAATCAGAGCTGGGGATTCAGAGGCGGGGAAATCAGAGTTGGGGAATCAGAGTCCGGGAATCAGAGATGGGAAATCAGAGGAGGGGAATCAAATATGGGGAATCAGAGGTGGGGAATCAGAGTTGGGGAATGAGTCCGGGAATCAGAGATGGGGAATCAGAGGCGGGGAATCAAATATGGGGAATCAGAGGCGGGGAATCAGATGCGGGGAAACAGAGGCGGTGAATCAGATATGGGCAATCAGAGGTGGCGAATCAGAGGTAGAGAATCAGAGATGGGGAAGCAGAGGTGGGGAATCAGATGTGATGAATTAGAGATGGGGAATCAGAGGCGGGGTATCAGAGGCGGGGAATCAGAGTTGGGGAATCAGAGGAGGGGAATCAGATATGGGGAAACAGAGGCCGGGAATCAGAGGCAGGGAAACAGAGGCGGGGAATAAGATATGGGGAATCAGAGGTGGGGAATTAGAGGTTGCGAATCAGAGGCAGTGAATCAGAGGCGGGGAATCAGAGGTGGGGAATCAGAGGCAGGGAATCGGATGAGCAGAATCAGAGATGGGGAATCAGAGGTGGGGAATCAGAGGTGGAGAATCAGAGAAGGGGAATCAGAGGCGGGGAATCAGATGCAGGGAATCAGATGCAGGGAATCAGAGGCGGGGAATCATAGCTGGCGAATCAGAGGAGGGGAATCAGAGTTGGGGAATCAGAGGCGGGGAATCAGATATGGGGAAACAGAGGCGGGGAATCAGAGGCGGGGAAACAGAGGCGGGGAATCAGATATGGGGATTCAGAGGTGGGGAATCAGAGGTTGGGAATCAGAGGCAGGGAATCAGAGGCGGGGAATCAGAGGCAGGGAATCAGATGCGGGGAATCAGAGGCAGGGAATCAGAGCTGGGGAATCAGAGGCGGGGAATCAGAGTTGGGGAATCAGAGGCGTGGAATTAGATATGGCGAAACAGAGGCGGGGAATCAGAGACGGGGAAACAGAGGCGGGGAATCAGATATGGGGAATCAGCGGTGGCGAATTAAAGGCGGTGTATCAGAGATGGGGAATCAGGGCAGGGAATCAGAGGCAGGGAATAAAACACGGGGAATCAGAGGCGGGGAATCAGAGCTGGGGAATCAGAGGCGGGGATTCAGAGTTGGGGAATCAGAGGCGGGGAATCAGAGGCGGGGAAACAGAGGCGGGGAATCAGATATGGGGAATCAGAGGTGGGGAATCAGAGGTTGGGAATCAGAAGCAGGGAATCAGAGGCGGGGAATCAGAGGCGGGGAATCAGAGGCAGGGAATCCGATGTGCGGAATCGGAGATGGGGAATCAGAGGCAGGGAATCAGAGGCGGGGAATCAGAGGCGGAGAATCAGAGGCCGGGAATCAGATATGGGGAAACAGAGGCGGGGAATCAGAGGCGGGGAAACAGAGGCGGGGAATCAAATATGGGGAATCAGAGGTGGGGAATCAGAGGTTGGGAATCGGAGGCAGGGAATCAGAGGCTGGGAATCAGATGCAGGGAATCAGATGCGGGGAATCAGAGGCGGGGAATCAGAGCTGGGGAATCAGAGGTGGGGAATCAGAGTTGGGGAATCAGAGTCGGGGACTTAGATATGGGGAAACAGAGGCGGGGAATCAGAGGCGGGGAAACAGACGCGGGGAATCAGAGGCGGGGATTCAGAGCTGGGGAATCAGAGGCGGGGAATCAGAGTTGGGGAATCAGAGGCGGGGAATCAGATATGGGGAATCAGAGGCGGGGAATCAGAGGCGGGGAAACAGAGGCAGGGAATCAGATATGGGGAATCAGAGGTGGGGTATCAGGGGCACGGAATCAGTGGCAGGGAATCAGAGGCAGGGAATCAGAGGCTGGGAATCAGATGCAGGGAATCAGATGCGGGGAATCAGAGGCGGGGAATCAGAGCTGGGGAATCAGAGGTGGGGAATCAGAGTTGGGGAATCAGAGTCGGGGACTTAGATATGGGGAAACAGAGGCGGGGAATCAGAGGCGGGCAAACAGAGGCGGGGAATTAGATATGGGGAATCAGAGGTGGGGAATCAGAGGTGTTGAATCAGAGATGGGGAATCACAGGCGGGGAATTTTAGGCAGGGAATAGAACGCGGGGAATCAGAGGCGGGGAATCAGAGCTGGGGAATCAGAGGCGGGGAATCATAGTTGGGAATCAGAAGCGGGGAATCAGATATGGGGAAACAGAGGCGGGGAATCAAAGGCGGGGAAACAGAGGCGGGGAGTCAGATATGGGGAATCGGATGCGGGGAATCAGAGGCGGGGAATCAGAGCTGGGGAATCAGAGGCGGGGTATCAGAGTTGGGGCATCTGAGGTGGGGAATTAGATATGGGGAAACAGAGGCGGGGAATCAGAGGCGGGGAAACAGAGGCGGGGAATCAGATATGGGGAATCAGAGGTGGGGAATCAGAGGCCGGGAATCAGAGGCCGGGATTCAGATGCCGGGAATAAGAGGCCGGGAATCAGAGGTGGGGAATCAGAGTCCGGGAATCAGAGATGGGGATTCAGAGGCGGGGAATGATATATGGGGAATCAGAGGCGGGGAATCAGAGGCGGGGTAACAGAGGTGGGGAATCAGATATGGGGAATCAGAGGTGGCGAATCAAAGGCGGTGAATCAGAGATGGGGAATCAGAGGCGGGGAATCAGAGGCAGGGAATCAAACACGGGGAATCAGAGGCGGGGAATCAGAGCTGGGGAATCAGAGGCGGGGAATCAGAGTTGGGGAATCAGAGGCGGGGAATCAGATATGGGGAAACAGGGGCGGGGAATCAGAGGCAGGGAAACAGAGGCGGGGAATCTGATATGGGGAATCAGGGGTGGGGAATCAGAGGTTGGGAATCAGAGGCAGGGAATCAGAGGCGTGGAAACAGAGGCGGGTATTCAAATGTGGTGAATCAGAGATGGGGAATCAGAGGCAGGGAATCAGAATCAGAAGCGGGGTATCAGTGGCCGGGAATCAGAGCTGGGGAATCAGAGGTGGGGAATCAGAGCTGGGGAATCACAGGCGGGAATCAGAGGCAGGGAATCAGATGCGGGGAATCAGAGGCGGGGAATCAGAGCTGGGGAATCAGAGGTGGGGAATCAGAGCTGGGGATTCAGAGGCGGGGAAATCAGAGTTGGGGAATCAGAGTCCGGGAATCAGAGATGGGAAATCAGAGGAGGGGAATCAAATATGGGGAATCAGAGGTGGGGAATCAGAGTTGGGGAATGAGTCCGGGAATCAGAGATGGGGAATCAGAGGCGGGGAATCAAATATGGGGAATCAGAGGCGGGGAATCAGATGCGGGGAAACAGAGGCGGTGAATCAGATATGGGCAATCAGAGGTGGCGAATCAGAGGTAGAGAATCAGAGATGGGGAAGCAGAGGTGGGGAATCAGATGTGATGAATTAGAGATGGGGAATCAGAGGCGGGGTATCAGAGGCGGGGAATCAGAGTTGGGGAATCAGAGGAGGGGAATCAGATATGGGGAAACAGAGGCCGGGAATCAGAGGCAGGGAAACAGAGGCGGGGAATCAGATATGGGGAATCAGAGGTGGGGAATTAGAGGTTGCGAATCAGAGGCAGGGAATCAGAGGCGGGGAATCAGAGGTGGGGAATCAGAGGCAGGGAATCGGATGAGCAGAATCAGAGATGGGGAATCAGAGGTGGGGAATCAGAGGTGGAGAATCAGAGAAGGGGAATCAGAGGCGGGGAATCAGATGCAGGGAATCAGATGCAGGGAATCAGAGGCGGGGAATCATAGCTGGCGAATCAGAGGAGGGGAATCAGAGTTGGGGAATCAGAGGCGGGGAATCAGATATGGGGAAACAGAGGCGGGGAATCAGAGGCGGGGAAACAGAGGCGGGGAATCAGATATGGGGATTCAGAGGTGGGGAATCAGAGGTTTGGAATCAGAGGCAGGGAATCAGAGGCGGGGAATCAGAGGCAGGGAATCAGATGCGGGGAATCAGAGGCAGGGAATCAGAGCTGGGGAATCAGAGGCGGGGAATCAGAGTTGGGGAATCAGAGGCGTGGAATTAGATATGGCGAAACAGAGGCGGGGAATCAGAGACGGGGAAACAGAGGTGGGGAATCAGATATGGGGAATCAGCGGTGGCGAATTAAAGGCGGTGTATCAGAGATGGGGAATCAGGGCAGGGAATCAGAGGCAGGGAATCAAACACGGGGAATCAGAGGCGGGGAATCAGAGCTGGGGAATCAGAGGCGGGGATTCAGAGTTGGGGAATCAGAGGCGGGGAATCAGAGGCGGGGAAACAGAGGCGGGGAATCAGATATGGGGAATCAGAGGTGGGGAATCAGATGTTGGGAATCAGAAGCAGGGAATCAGAGGCGGGGAATCAGAGGCGGGGAATCAGAGGCAGGGAATCCGATGTGCGGAATCGGAGATGGGGAATCAGAGGCAGGGAATCAGAGGCGGGGAATCAGAGGCGGAGAATCAGAGGCCGGGAATCAGATATGGGGAAACAGAGGCGGGGAATCAGAGGCGGGGAAACAGAGGCGGGGAATCAAATATGGGGAATCAGAGGTGGGGAAGCAGAGGTTGGGAATCGGAGGCAGTGAATCAGAGGCTGGGAATCAGATGCAGGGAATCAGATGCGGGGAATCAGAGGCGGGGAATCAGAGCTGGGGAATCAGAGGTGGGGAATCAGAGTTGGGGAATCAGAGTCGGGGACTTAGATATGGGGAAACAGAGGCGGGGAATCAGAGGCGGGGAAACAGACGCGGGGAATCAGAGGCGGGGATTCAGAGCTGGGGAATCAGAGGCGGGGAATCAGAGTTGGGGAATCAGAGGCGGGGAATCAGATATGGGGAATCAGAGGCGGGGAATCAGAGGCGGGGAAACAGAGGCAGGGAATCAGATATGGGGAATCAGAGGTGGGGTATCAGGGGCACGGAATCAGTGGCAGGGAATCAGAGGCGGGGAATCATAGGCGGGGAATCAGAGGCAGGGAATCAGACACGGGGAATCAGATATGGGGAAACAGAGGTGGGGAATCAGAGGCGGGCAAACAGAGGCGGGGATTAGATATGGGGAATCAGAGGTGGGGAATCAGAGGTGGTGAATCAGAGATGGGGAATCACAGGCGGGGAATTTTAGGCAGGGAATAGAACGCGGGGAATCAGAGGCGGGGAATCAGAGCTGGGGAATCAGAGGCGGGGAATCATAGTTGGGAATCAGAAGCGGGGAATCAGATATGGGGAAACAGAGGCGGGGAATCAAAGGCGGGGAAACAGAGGCGGGGAGTCAGATATGGGGAATCGGATGCGGGGAATCAGAGGCGGGGAATCAGAGCTGGGGAATCAGAGGCGGGGTATCAGAGTTGGGGCATCTGAGGTGGGGAATTAGATATGGGGAAACAGAGGCGGGGAATCAGAGGCGGGGAAACAGAGGCGGGGAATCAGATATGGGGAATCAGAGGTGGGGAATCAGAGGCAGGGAATCAGATGTGCGGAATCAGAGATGGGGATCAGAGGCAGGGAATCAGAATCAGAAGCGGGGAATCAGAGGCCGGGAATCAGAGGCCGGGATTCAGATGCCGGGAATAAGAGGCCGGGAATCAGAGGTGGGGAATCAGAGTCCGGGAATCAGAGATGGGGATTCAGAGGCGGGGAATGATATATGGGGAATCAGAGGCGGGGAATCAGAGGCGGGGTAACAGAGGTGGGGAATCAGATATGGGGAATCAGAAGTGGCGAATCAAAGGCGGTGAATCAGAGATGGGGAATCAGAGGCGGGGAATCAGAGGCAGGGAATCAAACACGGGGAATCAGAGGCGGGGAATCAGAGCTGGGGAATCAGAGGCGGGGAATCAGAGTTGGGGAATCAGAGGCGGGGAATCAGATATGGGGAAACAGGGGCGGGGAATCAGAGGCAGGGAAACAGAGGCGGGGAATCAGATATGGGGAATCAGGGGTGTGGAATCAGAGGTTGGGAATCAGAGGCAGGGAATCAGAGGCGTGGAAACAGAGGCGGGTATTCAAATGTGGTGAATCAGAGATGGGGAATCAGAGGCAGGGAATCAGAATCAGAAGCGGGGTATCAGTGGCCGGGAATCAGAGCTGGGGAATCAGAGGTGGGGAATCAGAGCTGGGGAATCACAGGCGGGAATCAGAGGCAGGGAATCAGATGCGGGGAATCAGAGGCGGGGAATCAGAGCTGGCGAATCAGAGGCGGGGAATCAGAGGTGGGCAATCAGA
This sequence comes from Narcine bancroftii, assembly GCF_036971445.1. Taxonomy (NCBI): domain Eukaryota; kingdom Metazoa; phylum Chordata; class Chondrichthyes; order Torpediniformes; family Narcinidae; genus Narcine; species Narcine bancroftii. The sequence continues at coordinate 103,368,101 of NC_091474.1, read as the reverse complement.
GGATGGGAATCAGATATGGGGAATCAGGGGCGGGGAATCAGAGCTGGGGAATCACAGGCGGGGAAACAGAGGCGGGGAATCAGATATTGGGAATCAGAGGTGGGGAATCAGAGGTTGGGAATCAGAGGCCTGGAATCAGATGCGGGGAATCAGAGGCAGGGAATCAGATGCGGGGAATCAGAGGAAGGGAATCAGAGCTGGGGAATCAGAGATGGGGAATCAGAGGCGGGGAATCAGATATGGGGAATCAGAGGCGGGGAATCAGAAGCGGGGAAACAGAGGCGGTGAATCAGATATTCAGAATCAGAGGTTGCGAATCAGAGGTAGAGAATCAGAGATGGGGAAGCAGAGGTGGGGAATCAGATGTGATGAATTAGAGATGGGGAATCAGAGGCGGGGTATCAGAGGTGCCAATCAGAGGCGGTGAAACAGAGGCGGGGAATCAGATATGGGGAAACAGAGGCGGGGAATCAGAGGCAGGGAAACAGAGGCGGGGAATCAGATATGGGGAATCAGAGGTGGGGAATAACAGGTTGCGAGTCAGAGGCAGGGAATCAGAGGCGGGGAATCAGAGGCGGGGAATCAGAGGCAGGGAATCGGATGTGCAGAATCAGAGATGGGGAATCAGAGGTGGGGAATCAGAGGTGGTGAATCAGAGATGGGGAATCAAAGGCGTGGAATCAGAGGCAGGGTCAGACACGGGGAATCAGAGGCGGGGAATCAGATGCGGGGAACCAGAGGAGGGGAATCATAGCTGGCGAATCAGAGGCGGGGAATCAGAGGTGGGGAATCATAGGCGGGGAATCAGATATGGGGAATCAGAGGTGGGGAATCAGTTGCGGGGAAACAGAGGCGGGGAATCAGATATGTTGGATCAGAGGTGGGGAATCAGAGGCGGGGAATCAGAGCTGGGGAATCAGAGGCGGGGAATCAGAGTTGGGGAATCAGAGGCAGGGAATCAGATATGGGGAATCAGAGGTGTGGAATCAGAGGCGGGGAAACAGAGGCGGGGAATCAGATATGGGGTATCAGAGGTGGGGAATCAGGGGTGGGGAATCAGTGGCAGGGAATCAGAGGAGGGGATTCAGAGGCGGGGAATCAGAGGCAGGGAATCAGACACTGGGAGTCAGAGGCGGTGAATCAGGGATTGGGAATCAGAGGCCGGGAAACAGAGGTGGGGAATCAGATATGGGGAATCAGAGGCGGGGAATCAGAGGCAGGGAAACAGAGGCGGTGAATCAGATATGGGGAATCAGAGGCGGGGAATCAGAGGCAGGGAAACAGAGGCAGTGAATCAGATATTGGGAATCAGATGTGGCGAATCAGAGGTAGAGAATCGGAGATGGGGAAGCAGAGGTGGGGAATCAGATGTGATGAATTAGAGATGGGGAATCAGAGGCGGGGTATCAGAGGTGCCAATCAGAGGCGGGGAAACAGAGGCGGGGAATCAGATATGGGGAATCAGAGGTGGGGAATAAGAGGTTGCGAATCAGAGGCAGGGAATCAGACGGGGAATCAGAGGCGGGGAATCAGAGGCAGGGAATCGGATGTGCGGAATCAGAGATGGGGTATCAGAGGTGGGGAATCAGAGGTGGTGAGTCAGACATGGGGAATCAGAGGCGGGGAATCAGAGGCAGGGAATCAGAAACGGGGAATCAGAGGCGGGCAATCATAACTGGCGAATCAGAGGAGGGGAATCAGTGGTGGGGAATCAGAGGAAGGGAATCAGATATGGTGAATCAGAGGTGAGGAATCAGAGGCGGGGAAACAGAGGCCGGGAATCAGATATGTTGTATCACAGGTGGGGAATCAGAGGCGGGAAATCAGAGCTGGGGATTCAGAGGCGGGGAAATCAGAGTTGGGGAATCAGAGTCCGGGAATCAGAGATGGGAAATCAGAGGAGGGGAATCAAATATGGGGAATCAGAGGTGGGGAATCAGAGTTGGGGAATGAGTCCGGGAATCAGAGATGGGGAATCAGAGGCGGGGAATCAAATATGGGGAATCAGAGGCGGGGAATCAGATGCGGGGAAACAGAGGCGGTGAATCAGATATGGGCAATCAGAGGTGGCGAATCAGAGGTAGAGAATCAGAGATGGGGAAGCAGAGGTGGGGAATCAGATGTGATGAATTAGAGATGGGGAATCAGAGGCGGGGTATCAGAGGCGGGGAATCAGAGTTGGGGAATCAGAGGAGGGGAATCAGATATGGGGAAACAGAGGCCGGGAATCAGAGGCAGGGAAACAGAGGCGGGGAATCAGATATGGGGAATCAGAGGTGGGGAATTAGAGGTTGCGAATCAGAGGCAGTGAATCAGAGGCGGGGAATCAGAGGTGGGGAATCAGAGGCAGGGAATCGGATGAGCAGAATCAGAGATGGGGAATCAGAGGTGGGGAATCAGAGGTGGAGAATCAGAGAAGGGGAATCAGAGGCGGGGAATCAGATGCAGGGAATCAGATGCAGGGAATCAGAGGCGGGGAATCATAGCTGGCGAATCAGAGGAGGGGAATCAGAGATGGGGAATCAGAGGCGGGGAATCAGATATGGGGAAACAGAGGCGGGGAATCAGAGGCGGGGAAACAGAGGCGGGGAATCAGATATGGGGATTCAGAGGTGGGGAATCAGAGGTTGGGAATCAGAGGCAGGGAATCAGAGGCGGGGAATCAGAGGCAGGGAATCAGATGCGGGGAATCAGAGGCAGGGAATCAGAGCTGGGGAATCAGAGGCGGGGAATCAGAGTTGGGGAATCAGAGGCGTGGAATTAGATATGGCGAAACAGAGGCGGGGAATCAGAGACGGGGAAACAGAGGCGGGGAATCAGATATGGGGAATCAGCGGTGGCGAATTAAAGGCGGTGTATCAGAGATGGGGAATCAGGGCAGGGAATCAGAGGCAGGGAATCAAACACGGGGAATCAGAGGCGGGGAATCAGAGCTGGGGAATCAGAGGCGGGGATTCAGAGTTGGGGAATCAGAGGCGGGGAATCAGAGGCGGGGAAACAGAGGCGGGGAATCAGATATGGGGAATCAGAGGTGGGGAATCAGAGGTTGGGAATCAGAAGCAGGGAATCAGAGGCGGGGAATCAGAGGCGGGGAATCAGAGGCAGGGAATCCGATGTGCGGAATCGGAGATGGGGAATCAGAGGCAGGGAATCAGAGGCGGGGAATCAGAGGCGGAGAATCAGAGGCCGGGAATCAGATATGGGGAAACAGAGGCGGGGAATCAGAGGCGGGGAAACAGAGGCGGGGAATCAAATATGGGGAATCAGAGGTGGGGAATCAGAGGTTGGGAATCGGAGGCAGGGAATCAGAGGCTGGGAATCAGATGCAGGGAATCAGATGCGGGGAATCAGAGGCGGGGAATCAGAGCTGGGGAATCAGAGGTGGGGAATCAGAGTTGGGGAATCAGAGTCGGGGACTTAGATATGGGGAAACAGAGGCGGGGAATCAGAGGCGGGGAAACAGACGCGGGGAATCAGAGGCGGGGATTCAGAGCTGGGGAATCAGAGGCGGGGAATCAGAGTTGGGGAATCAGAGGCGGGGAATCAGATATGGGGAATCAGAGGCGGGGAATCAGAGGCGGGGAAACAGAGGCAGGGAATCAGATATGGGGAATCAGAGGTGGGGTATCAGGGGCACGGAATCAGTGGCAGGGAATCAGAGGCAGGGAATCAGAGGCTGGGAATCAGATGCAGGGAATCAGATGCGGGGAATCAGAGGCGGGGAATCAGAGCTGGGGAATCAGAGGTGGGGAATCAGAGTTGGGGAATCAGAGTCGGGGACTTAGATATGGGGAAACAGAGGCGGGGAATCAGAGGCGGGCAAACAGAGGCGGGGAATTAGATATGGGGAATCAGAGGTGGGGAATCAGAGGTGTTGAATCAGAGATGGGGAATCACAGGCGGGGAATTTTAGGCAGGGAATAGAACGCGGGGAATCAGAGGCGGGGAATCAGAGCTGGGGAATCAGAGGCGGGGAATCATAGTTGGGAATCAGAAGCGGGGAATCAGATATGGGGAAACAGAGGCGGGGAATCAAAGGCGGGGAAACAGAGGCGGGGAGTCAGATATGGGGAATCGGATGCGGGGAATCAGAGGCGGGGAATCAGAGCTGGGGAATCAGAGGCGGGGTATCAGAGTTGGGGCATCTGAGGTGGGGAATTAGATATGGGGAAACAGAGGCGGGGAATCAGAGGCGGGGAAACAGAGGCGGGGAATCAGATATGGGGAATCAGAGGTGGGGAATCAGAGGCAGGGAATCAGATGTGCGGAATCAGAGATGGGGATCAGAGGCAGGGAATCAGAATCAGAAGCGGGGAATCAGAGGCCGGGAATCAGAGGCCGGGATTCAGATGCCGGGAATAAGAGGCCGGGAATCAGAGGTGGGGAATCAGAGTCCGGGAATCAGAGATGGGGATTCAGAGGCGGGGAATGATATATGGGGAATCAGAGGCGGGGAATCAGAGGCGGGGTAACAGAGGTGGGGAATCAGATATGGGGAATCAGAGGTGGCGAATCAAAGGCGGTGAATCAGAGATGGGGAATCAGAGGCGGGGAATCAGAGGCAGGGAATCAAACACGGGGAATCAGAGGCGGGGAATCAGAGCTGGGGAATCAGAGGCGGGGAATCAGAGTTGGGGAATCAGAGGCGGGGAATCAGATATGGGGAAACAGGGGCGGGGAATCAGAGGCAGGGAAACAGAGGCGGGGAATCTGATATGGGGAATCAGGGGTGGGGAATCAGAGGTTGGGAATCAGAGGCAGGGAATCAGAGGCGTGGAAACAGAGGCGGGTATTCAAATGTGGTGAATCAGAGATGGGGAATCAGAGGCAGGGAATCAGAATCAGAAGCGGGGTATCAGTGGCCGGGAATCAGAGCTGGGGAATCAGAGGTGGGGAATCAGAGCTGGGGAATCACAGGCGGGAATCAGAGGCAGGGAATCAGATGCGGGGAATCAGAGGCGGGGAATCAGAGCTGGGGAATCAGAGGTGGGGAATCAGAGCTGGGGATTCAGAGGCGGGGAAATCAGAGTTGGGGAATCAGAGTCCGGGAATCAGAGATGGGAAATCAGAGGAGGGGAATCAAATATGGGGAATCAGAGGTGGGGAATCAGAGTTGGGGAATGAGTCCGGGAATCAGAGATGGGGAATCAGAGGCGGGGAATCAAATATGGGGAATCAGAGGCGGGGAATCAGATGCGGGGAAACAGAGGCGGTGAATCAGATATGGGCAATCAGAGGTGGCGAATCAGAGGTAGAGAATCAGAGATGGGGAAGCAGAGGTGGGGAATCAGATGTGATGAATTAGAGATGGGGAATCAGAGGCGGGGTATCAGAGGCGGGGAATCAGAGTTGGGGAATCAGAGGAGGGGAATCAGATATGGGGAAACAGAGGCCGGGAATCAGAGGCAGGGAAACAGAGGCGGGGAATCAGATATGGGGAATCAGAGGTGGGGAATTAGAGGTTGCGAATCAGAGGCAGGGAATCAGAGGCGGGGAATCAGAGGTGGGGAATCAGAGGCAGGGAATCGGATGAGCAGAATCAGAGATGGGGAATCAGAGGTGGGGAATCAGAGGTGGAGAATCAGAGAAGGGGAATCAGAGGCGGGGAATCAGATGCAGGGAATCAGATGCAGGGAATCAGAGGCGGGGAATCATAGCTGGCGAATCAGAGGAGGGGAATCAGAGTTGGGGAATCAGAGGCGGGGAATCAGATATGGGGAAACAGAGGCGGGGAATCAGATGCGGGGAAACAGAGGCGGGGAATCAGATATGGGGATTCAGAGGTGGGGAATCAGAGGTTTGGAATCAGAGGCAGGGAATCAGAGGCGGGGAATCAGAGGCAGGGAATCAGATGCGGGGAATCAGAGGCAGGGAATCAGAGCTGGGGAATCAGAGGCGGGGAATCAGAGTTGGGGAATCAGAGGCGTGGAATTAGATATGGCGAAACAGAGGCGGGGAATCAGAGACGGGGAAACAGAGGTGGGGAATCAGATGTTGGGAATCAGAAGCAGGGAATCAGAGGCGGGGAATCAGAGGCGGGGAATCAGAGGCAGGGAATCCGATGTGCGGAATCGGAGATGGGGAATCAGAGGCAGGGAATCAGAGGCGGGGAATCAGAGGCGGAGAATCAGAGGCCGGGAATCAGATATGGGGAAACAGAGGCGGGGAATCAGAGGCGGGGAAACAGAGGCGGGGAATCAAATATGGGGAATCAGAGGTGGGGAAGCAGAGGTTGGGAATCGGAGGCAGTGAATCAGAGGCTGGGAATCAGATGCAGGGAATCAGATGCGGGGAATCAGAGGCGGGGAATCAGAGCTGGGGAATCAGAGGTGGGGAATCAGAGTTGGGGAATCAGAGTCGGGGACTTAGATATGGGGAAACAGAGGCGGGGAATCAGAGGCGGGGAAACAGACGCGGGGAATCAGAGGCGGGGATTCAGAGCTGGGGAATCAGAGGCGGGGAATCAGAGTTGGGGAATCAGAGGCGGGGAATCAGATATGGGGAATCAGAGGCGGGGAATCAGAGGCGGGGAAACAGAGGCAGGGAATCAGATATGGGGAATCAGAGGTGGGGTATCAGGGGCACGGAATCAGTGGCAGGGAATCAGAGGCGGGGAATCATAGGCGGGGAATCAGAGGCAGGGAATCAGACACGGGGAATCAGATATGGGTAAACAGAGGTGGGGAATCAGAGCTGGGGAATCACAGGCGGGAATCAGAGGCAGGGAATCAGATGCGGGGAATCAGAGGCGGGGAATCAGAGCTGGGGAATCAGAGGTGGGGAATCAGAGCTGGGGATTCAGAGGCGGGGAAATCAGAGTTGGGGAATCAGAGTCCGGGAATCAGAGATGGGAAATCAGAGGAGGGGAATCAAATATGGGGAATCAGAGGTGGGGAATCAGAGTTGGGGAATGAGTCCGGGAATCAGAGATGGGGAATCAGAGGCGGGGAATCAAATATGGGGAATCAGAGGCGGGGAATCAGATGCGGGGAAACAGAGGCGGTGAATCAGATATGGGCAATCAGAGGTGGCGAATCAGAGGTAGAGAATCAGAGATGGGGAAGCAGAGGTGGGGAATCAGATGTGATGAATTAGAGATGGGGAATCAGAGGCGGGGTATCAGAGGCGGGGAATCAGAGTTGGGGAATCAGAGGAGGGGAATCAGATATGGGGAAACAGAGGCCGGGAATCAGAGGCAGGGAAACAGAGGCGGGGAATCAGATATGGGGAATCAGAGGTGGGGAATTAGAGGTTGCGAATCAGAGGCAGGGAATCAGAGGCGGGGAATCAGAGGTGGGGAATCAGAGGCAGGGAATCGGATGAGCAGAATCAGAGATGGGGAATCAGAGGTGGGGAATCAGAGGTGGAGAATCAGAGAAGGGGAATCAGAGGCGGGGAATCAGATGCAGGGAATCAGATGCAGGGAATCAGAGGCGGGGAATCATAGCTGGCGAATCAGAGGAGGGGAATCAGAGTTGGGGAATCAGAGGCGGGGAATCAGATATGGGGAAACAGAGGCGGGGAATCAGAGGCGGGGAAACAGAGGCGGGGAATCAGATATGGGGATTCAGAGGTGGGGAATCAGAGGTTTGGAATCAGAGGCAGGGAATCAGAGGCGGGGAATCAGAGGCAGGGAATCAGATGCGGGGAATCAGAGGCAGGGAATCAGAGCTGGGGAATCAGAGGCGGGGAATCAGAGTTGGGGAATCAGAGGCGTGGAATTAGATATGGCGAAACAGAGGCGGGGAATCAGAGACGGGGAAACAGAGGTGGGGAATCAGATGTTGGGAATCAGAAGCAGGGAATCAGAGGCGGGGAATCAGAGGCGGGGAATCAGAGGCAGGGAATCCGATGTGCGGAATCGGAGATGGGGAATCAGAGGCAGGGAATCAGAGGCGGGGAATCAGAGGCGGAGAATCAGAGGCCGGGAATCAGATATGGGGAAACAGAGGCGGGGAATCAGAGGCGGGGAAACAGAGGCGGGGAATCAAATATGGGGAATCAGAGGTGGGGAAGCAGAGGTTGGGAATCGGAGGCAGTGAATCAGAGGCTGGGAATCAGATGCAGGGAATCAGATGCGGGGAATCAGAGGCGGGGAATCAGAGCTGGGGAATCAGAGGTGGGGAATCAGAGTTGGGGAATCAGAGTCGGGGACTTAGATATGGGGAAACAGAGGCGGGGAATCAGAGGCGGGGAAACAGACGCGGGGAATCAGAGGCGGGGATTCAGAGCTGGGGAATCAGAGGCGGGGAATCAGAGTTGGGGAATCAGAGGCGGGGAATCAGATATGGGGAATCAGAGGCGGGGAATCAGAGGCGGGGAAACAGAGGCAGGGAATCAGATATGGGGAATCAGAGGTGGGGTATCAGGGGCACGGAATCAGTGGCAGGGAATCAGAGGCGGGGAATCATAGGCGGGGAATCAGAGGCAGGGAATCAGACACGGGGAATCAGATATGGGGAAACAGAGGTGGGGAATCAGAGGCGGGCAAACAGAGGCGGGGATTAGATATGGGGAATCAGAGGTGGGGAATCAGAGGTGGTGAATCAGAGATGGGGAATCACAGGAGGGGAATTTTAGGCAGGGAATAGAACGCGGGGAATCAGAGGCGGGGAATCAGAGCTGGGGAATCAGAGGCGGGGAATCATAGTTGGGAATCAGAAGCGGGGAATCAGATATGGGGAACAGAGGCGGGGAATCAAAGGCGGGGAAACAGAGGCGGGGAGTCAGATATGGGGAATCGGATGCGGGGAATCAGAGGCGGGGAATCAGAGCTGGGGAATCAGAGGCGGGGTATCAGAGTTGGGGCATCTGAGGTGGGGAATTAGATATGGGGAAACGGAGGCGGGGAATCAGAGGCGGGGAAACAGAGGCGGGGAATCAGATATGGGGAATCAGAGGTGGGGAATCAGAGGCAGGGAATCAGATGTGCGGAATCAGAGATGGGGATCAGAGGCAGGGAATCAGAATCAGAAGCGGGGAATCAGTGGCCGGGAATCAGAGGCCGGGATTCAGATGCCGGGAATAAGAGGCCGGGAATCAGAGGTGGGGAATCAGAGTCCGGGAATCAGAGATGGGGATTCAGAGGCGGGGAATGATATATGGGGAATCAGAGGCGGGGAATCAGAGGCGGGGTAACAGAGGTGGGGAATCAGATATGGGAAATCAGAAGTGGCGAATCAAAGGCGGTGAATCAGAGATGGGGAATCAGAGGCGGGGAATCAGAGGCAGGGAATCAAACACGGGGAATCAGAGGCGGGGAATCAGAGCTGGGGAATCAGAGGCGGGGAATCAGAGTTGGGGAATCAGAGGCGGGGAATCAGATATGGGGAAACAGGGGCGGGGAATCAGAGGCAGGGAATCAGAGCTGGGGAATCAGAGGCGGGGAATCAGAGTTGGGGAATCAGAGGCGGGGAATCAGATATGGGGAAACAGGGGCGGGGAATCAGAGGCAGGGAAACAGAGGCGGGGAATCTGATATGGGGAATCAGGGGTGGGGAATCAGAGGTTGGGAATCAGAGGCAGGGAATCAGAGGCGTGGAAACAGAGGCGGGTATTCAAATGTGGTGAATCAGAGATGGGGAATCAGAGGCAGGGAATCAGAATCAGAAGCGGGGTATCAGTGGCCGGGAATCAGAGCTGGGGAATCAGAGGTGGGGAATCAGAGCTGGGGAATCACAGGCGGGAATCAGAGGCAGGGAATCAGATGCGGGGAATCAGAGGCGGGGAATCAGAGCTGGGGAATCAGAGGTGGGGAATCAGAGCTGGGGATTCAGAGGCGGGGAAATCAGAGTTGGGGAATCAGAGTCCGGGAATCAGAGATGGGAAATCAGAGGAGGGGAATCAAATATGGGGAATCAGAGGTGGGGAATCAGAGTTGGGGAATGAGTCCGGGAATCAGAGATGGGGAATCAGAGGCGGGGAATCAAATATGGGGAATCAGAGGCGGGGAATCAGATGCGGGGAAACAGAGGCGGTGAATCAGATATGGGCAATCAGAGGTGGCGAATCAGAGGTAGAGAATCAGAGATGGGGAAGCAGAGGTGGGGAATCAGATGTGATGAATTAGAGATGGGGAATCAGAGGCGGGGTATCAGAGGCGGGGAATCAGAGTTGGGGAATCAGAGGAGGGGAATCAGATATGGGGAAACAGAGGCCGGGAATCAGAGGCAGGGAAACAGAGGCGGGGAATCAGATATGGGGAATCAGAGGTGGGGAATTAGAGGTTGCGAATCAGAGGCAGGGAATCAGAGGCGGGGAATCAGAGGTGGGGAATCAGAGGCAGGGAATCGGATGAGCAGAATCAGAGATGGGGAATCAGAGGTGGGGAATCAGAGATGGAGAATCAGAGAAGGGGAATCAGAGGCGGGGAATCAGATGCAGGGAATCAGATGCAGGGAATCAGAGGCGGGGAATCATAGCTGGCGAATCAGAGGAGGGGAATCAGAGTTGGGGAATCAGAGGCGGGGAATCAGATATGGGGAAACAGAGGCGGGGAATCAGAGGCGGGGAAACAGAGGCGGGGAATCAGATATGGGGATTCAGAGGTGGGGAATCAGAGGTTTGGAATCAGAGGCAGGGAATCAGAGGCGGGGAATCAGAGGCAGGGAATCAGATGCGGGGAATCAGAGGCAGGGAATCAGAGCTGGGGAATCAGAGGCGGGGAATCAGAGTTGGGGAATCAGAGGCGTGGAATTAGATATGGCGAAACAGAGGCGGGGAATCAGAGACGGGGAAACAGAGGTGGGGAATCAGATGTTGGGAATCAGAAGCAGGGAATCAGAGGCGGGGAATCAGAGGCGGGGAATCAGAGGCAGGGAATCCGATGTGCGGAATCGGAGATGGGGAATCAGAGGCAGGGAATCAGAGGCGGGGAATCAGAGGCGGAGAATCAGAGGCCGGGAATCAGATATGGGGAAACAGAGGCGGGGAATCAGAGGCGGGGAAACAGAGGCGGGGAATCAAATATGGGGAATCAGAGGTGGGGAAGCAGAGGTTGGGAATCGGAGGCAGTGAATCAGAGGCTGGGAATCAGATGCAGGGAATCAGATGCGGGGAATCAGAGGCGGGGAATCAGAGCTGGGGAATCAGAGGTGGGGAATCAGAGTTGGGGAATCAGAGTCGGGGACTTAGATATGGGGAAACAGAGGCGGGGAATCAGAGGCGGGGAAACAGACGCGGGGAATCAGAGGCGGGGATTCAGAGCTGGGGAATCAGAGGCGGGGAATCAGAGTTGGGGAATCAGAGGCGGGGAATCAGATATGGGGAATCAGAGGCGGGGAATCAGAGGCGGGGAAACAGAGGCAGGGAATCAGATATGGGGAATCAGAGGTGGGGTATCAGGGGCACGGAATCAGTGGCAGGGAATCAGAGGCGGGGAATCATAGGCGGGGAATCAGAGGCAGGGAATCAGACACGGGGAATCAGATATGGGGAAACAGAGGTGGGGAATCAGAGCTGGGGAATCACAGGCGGGAATCAGAGGCAGGGAATCAGATGCGGGGAATCAGAGGCGGGGAATCAGAGCTGGGGAATCAGAGGTGGGGAATCAGAGCTGGGGATTCAGAGGCGGGGAAATCAGAGTTGGGGAATCAGAGTCCGGGAATCAGAGATGGGAAATCAGAGGAGGGGAATCAAATATGGGGAATCAGAGGTGGGGAATCAGAGTTGGGGAATGAGTCCGGGAATCAGAGATGGGGAATCAGAGGCGGGGAATCAAATATGGGGAATCAGAGGCGGGGAATCAGATGCGGGGAAACAGAGGCGGTGAATCAGATATGGGCAATCAGAGGTGGCGAATCAGAGGTAGAGAATCAGAGATGGGGAAGCAGAGGTGGGGAATCAGATGTGATGAATTAGAGATGGGGAATCAGAGGCGGGGTATCAGAGGCGGGGAATCAGAGTTGGGGAATCAGAGGAGGGGAATCAGATATGGGGAAACAGAGGCCGGGAATCAGAGGCAGGGAAACAGAGGCGGGGAATCAGATATGGGGAATCAGAGGTGGGGAATTAGAGGTTGCGAATCAGAGGCAGGGAATCAGAGGCGGGGAATCAGAGGTGGGGAATCAGAGGCAGGGAATCGGATGAGCAGAATCAGAGATGGGGAATCAGAGGTGGGGAATCAGAGGTGGAGAATCAGAGAAGGGGAATCAGAGGCGGGGAATCAGATGCAGGGAATCAGATGCAGGGAATCAGAGGCGGGGAATCATAGCTGGCGAATCAGAGGAGGGGAATCAGAGTTGGGGAATCAGAGGCGGGGAATCAGATATGGGGAAACAGAGGCGGGGAATCAGAGGCGGGGAAACAGAGGCGGGGAATCAGATATGGGGATTCAGAGGTGGGGAATCAGAGGTTTGGAATCAGAGGCAGGGAATCAGAGGCGGGGAATCAGAGGCAGGGAATCAGATGCGGGGAATCAGAGGCAGGGAATCAGAGCTGGGGAATCAGAGGCGGGGAATCAGAGTTGGGGAATCAGAGGCGTGGAATTAGATATGGCGAAACAGAGGCGGGGAATCAGAGACGGGGAAACAGAGGTGGGGAATCAGATGTTGGGAATCAGAAGCAGGGAATCAGAGGCGGGGAATCAGAGGCGGGGAATCAGAGGCAGGGAATCCGATGTGCGGAATCGGAGATGGGGAATCAGAGGCAGGGAATCAGAGGCGGGGAATCAGAGGCGGAGAATCAGAGGCCGGGAATCAGATATGGGGAAACAGAGGCGGGGAATCAGAGGCGGGGAAACAGAGGCGGGGAATCAAATATGGGGAATCAGAGGTGGGGAAGCAGAGGTTGGGAATCGGAGGCAGTGAATCAGAGGCTGGGAATCAGATGCAGGGAATCAGATGCGGGGAATCAGAGGCGGGGAATCAGAGCTGGGGAATCAGAGGTGGGGAATCAGAGTTGGGGAATCAGAGTCGGGGACTTAGATATGGGGAAACAGAGGCGGGGAATCAGAGGCGGGGAAACACACGCGGGGAATCAGAGGCGGGGATTCAGAGCTGGGGAATCAGAGGCGGGGAATCAGAGTTGGGGAATCAGAGGCGGGGAATCAGATATGGGGAATCAGAGGCGGGGAATCAGAGGCGGGGAAACAGAGGCAGGGAATCAGATATGGGGAATCAGAGGTGGGGTATCAGGGGCACGGAATCAGTGGCAGGGAATCAGAGGCGGGGAATCATAGGCGGGGAATCAGAGGCAGGGAATCAGACACGGGGAATCAGATATGGGGAAACAGAGGTGGGGAATCAGAGGCGGGCAAACAGAGGCGGGGATTAGATATGGGGAATCAGAGGTGGGGAATCAGAGGTGGTGAATCAGAGATGGGGAATCACAGGAGGGGAATTTTAGGCAGGGAATAGAACGCGGGGAATCAGAGGCGGGGAATCAGAGCTGGGGAATCAGAGGCGGGGAATCATAGTTGGGAATCAGAAGCGGGGAATCAGATATGGGGAACAGAGGCGGGGAATCAAAGGCGGGGAAACAGAGGCGGGGAGTCAGATATGGGGAATCGGATGCGGGGAATCAGAGGCGGGGAATCAGAGCTGGGGAATCAGAGGCGGGGTATCAGAGTTGGGGCATCTGAGGTGGGGAATTAGATATGGGGAAACGGAGGCGGGGAATCAGAGGCGGGGAAACAGAGGCGGGGAATCAGATATGGGGAATCAGAGGTGGGGAATCAGAGGCAGGGAATCAGATGTGCGGAATCAGAGATGGGGATCAGAGGCAGGGAATCAGAATCAGAAGCGGGGAATCAGTGGCCGGGAATCAGAGGCCGGGATTCAGATGCCGGGAATAAGAGGCCGGGAATCAGAGGTGGGGAATCAGAGTCCGGGAATCAGAGATGGGGATTCAGAGGCGGGGAATGATATATGGGGAATCAGAGGCGGGGAATCAGAGGCGGGGTAACAGAGGTGGGGAATCAGATATGGGAAATCAGAAGTGGCGAATCAAAGGCGGTGAATCAGAGATGGGGAATCAGAGGCGGGGAATCAGAGGCAGGGAATCAAACACGGGGAATCAGAGGCGGGGAATCAGAGCTGGGGAATCAGAGGCGGGGAATCAGAGTTGGGGAATCAGAGGCGGGGAATCAGATATGGGGAAACAGGGGCGGGGAATCAGAGGCAGGGAAACAGAGGCGGGGAATCAGATATGGGGAATCAGGGGTGTGGAATCAGAGGTTGGGAATCAGAGGCAGGGAATCAGAGGCGTGGAAACAGAGGCGGGTATTCAAATGTGGTGAATCAGAGATGGGGAATCAGAGGCAGGGAATCAGAATCAGAAGCGGGGTATCAGTGGCCGGGAATCAGAGCTGGGGAATCAGAGGTGGGGAATCAGAGCTGGGGAATCACAGGCGGGAATCAGAGGCAGGGAATCAGATGCGGGGAATCAGAGGCGGGGAATCAGAGCTGGGGAATCAGAGGTGGGGAATCAGAGCTGGGGAATCACAGGCGGGGAATCAGAGATGGGGAATCAGAGGCGGGAATCAGAGGCAGGGAATCAGATGCGGGGAATCAGAGGCGGGGAATCAGAGCTGGCGAATCAGAGGCGGGGAATCAGAGGTGGGCAATCAGAGGATGGGAATCAGATATGGGGAATCAGGGGCGGGGAATCAGAGCTGGGGAATCACAGGCGGGGAAACAGAGGCGGGGAATCAGATATTGGGAATCAGAGGTGGGGAATCAGAGGTTGGGAATCAGAGGCCTGGAATCAGATGCGGGGAATCAGAGGCAGGGAATCAGATGCGGGGAATCAGAGGAAGGGAATCAGAGCTGGGGAATCAGAGATGGGGAATCAGAGGCGGGGAATCAGATATGGGGAATCAGAGGCGGGGAATCAGAAGCGGGGAAACAGAGGCGGTGAATCAGATATTCAGAATCAGAGGTTGCGAATCAGAGGTAGAGAATCAGAGATGGGGAAGCAGAGGTGGGGAATCAGATGTGATGAATTAGAGATGGGGAATCAGAGGCGGGGTATCAGAGGTGCCAATCAGAGGCGGTGAAACAGAGGCGGGGAATCAGATATGGGGAAACAGAGGCGGGGAATCAGAGGCAGGGAAACAGAGGCGGGGAATCAGATATGGGGAATCAGAGGTGGGGAATAACAGGTTGCGAGTCAGAGGCAGGGAATCAGAGGCGGGGAATCAGAGGCGGGGAATCAGAGGCAGGGAATCGGATGTGCAGAATCAGAGATGGGGAATCAGAGGTGGGGAATCAGAGGTGGTGAATCAGAGATGGGGAATCAAAGGCGTGGAATCAGAGGCAGGGTCAGACACGGGGAATCAGAGGCGGGGAATCAGATGCGGGGAACCAGAGGAGGGGAATCATAGCTGGCGAATCAGAGGCGGGGAATCAGAGGTGGGGAATCATAGGCGGGGAATCAGATATGGGGAATCAGAGGTGGGGAATCAGTTGCGGGGAAACAGAGGCGGGGAATCAGATATGTTGGATCAGAGGTGGGGAATCAGAGGCGGGGAATCAGAGCTGGGGAATCAGAGGCGGGGAATCAGAGTTGGGGAATCAGAGGCAGGGAATCAGATATGGGGAATCAGAGGTGGGGAATCAGAGGCGGGGAAACAGAGGCGGGGAATCAGATATGGGGTATCAGAGGTGGGGAATCAGGGGTGGGGAATCAGTGGCAGGGAATCAGAGGAGGGGATTCAGAGGCGGGGAATCAGAGGCAGGGAATCAGACACTGGGAGTCAGAGGCGGTGAATCAGGGATTTGGAATCAGAGGCCGGGAAACAGAGGTGGGGAATCAGATATGGGGAATCAGAGGCGGGGAATCAGAGGCAGGGAAACAGAGGCGGTGAATCAGATATGGGGAATCAGAGGCAGGGAATCAGAGGAGGGAAACAGAGGCGGTGAATCAGATATTGGGAATCAGAGGTGGCGAATCAGAGGTAGAGAATCGGAGATGGGGAAGCAGAGGTGCGGAATCAGATGTGATGAATTAGAGATGGAGAATCAGAGGCGGGGTATCAGAGGTGCCAATCAGAGGCGGGAAAACAGAGGCGGGGAATCAGATATGGGGAATCAGAGGTGGGGAATAAGAGGTTGCGAATCAGAGGCAGGGAATCAGAGGCGGGGAATCAGAGGCGGGGAATCAGAGGCAGGGAATCGGATGTGCGGAATCAGAGATGGGGTATCAGAGGTGGGGAATCAGAGGTGGTGAGTCAGACATGGGGAATCAGAGGCGGGGAATCAGAGGCAGGGAATCAGAAACGGGGAATCAGAGGCGGGCAATCATAACTGGCGAATCAGAGGAGGGGAATCAGTGGTGGGGAATCAGAGGCGGGGAATCAAATATGGTGAATCAGAGGTGAAGAATCAGAGGCGGGGAAACAGAGGCCGGGAATCAGATATGTTGTATCACAGGTGGGGAATCAGAGGCGGGAAATCAGAGCTGGGGATTCAGAGGCGGGGAAATCAGAGTTGGGGAATCAGAGTCCGGGAATCAGAGATGGGGAATCAGAGGCGGGGAATCAAATATGGGGAATCAGAGGCGGGGAATCAGATGCGGGGAAACAGAGGCGGTGAATCAGATATGGGCAATCAGAGGTGGCGAATCAGAGGTAGAGAATCAGAGATGGGGAAGCAGAGGTGGGGAATCAGATGTGATGAATTAGAGATGGGGAATCAGAGGCGGGGTATCAGAGGCGGGGAATCAGAGTTGGGGAATCAGAGGAGGGGAATCAGATATGGGGAAACAGAGGCCGGGAATCAGAGGCAGGGAAACAGAGGCGGGGAATCAGATATGGGGAATCAGAGGTGGGGAATTAGAGGTTGCAAATCAGAGGCAGGGAATCAGAGGCGGGGAATCAGAGGCGGGGAATCAGAGGCAGGGAATCGGATGAGCAGAATCAGAGATGGGGAATCAGAGGTGGGGAATCAGAGGTGGAGAATCAGAGAAGGGGAATCAGAGGCGGGGAATCAGATGCAGGGAATCAGATGCAGGGAATCAGAGGCGGGGAATCATAGCTGGCGAATCAGAGGAGGGGAATCAGAGTTGGGGAATCAGAGGCGGGGAATCAGATATGGGGAAACAGAGGCGGGGAATCAGAGGTGGGGAAACAGAGGCGGGGAATCAGATATGTGGATTCAGAGGTGGGGAATCAGAGGTTGGGAATCAGAGGCAGGGAATCAGAGGCGGCGAATCAGAGGCAGGGAATCAGATGCGGGGAATCAGAGGCAGGGAATCAGAGCTGGGGAATCAGAGGCTGGGAATCAGAGTTGGGGTATCAGAGGCGTGGAATTAGATATGGCGAAACAGAGGCGGGGAATCAGAGACGGGGAAACAGAGGCGGGGAATCAGATATGGGGAATCAGCGGTGGCGAATTAAAGGCGGTGTATCAGAGATGGGGAATCAGGGCAGGGAATCAGAGGCAGGGAATCAAACACGGGGAATCAGAGGCGGGGAATCAGAGCTGGGGAATCAGAGGCGGGGATTCAGAGTTGGGGAATCAGAGGCGGGGAATCAGAGGCGGGGAAACAGAGGCGGGGAATCAATATGGGGAATCAGAGGTGGGGAATCAGAGGTTGGGAATCAGAAGCAGGGAATCAGAGGCGGGGAATCAGAGGCGGGGAATCAGAGGCAGGGAATCCGATGTGCGGAATCGGAGATGGGGAATCTGAGGCAGGGAATCAGAGGCAGGGAATCAGAGGCGGAGAATCAGAGGCCGGGAATCAGATATGGGGAAACAGAGGCGGGGAATCAGAGGCGGGGAAACAGAGGCGGGGAATCAGATATGGGGAATCAGAGGTGGGGAATCAGAGGTTGGAAATCGGAGGCAGGGAATCAGAGGCTGGGAATCAGATGCAGGGAATCAGATGCGGGGAATCAGAGGCGGGGAATCAGAGCTGGGGAATCAGAGGTGGGGAATCAGAGTTGGGGAATGAGAGTCGGGGACTTAGATATGGGGAAACAGAGGCGGGGAATCAGAGGCGGGGAAACAGACGCGGGGAATCAGAGGCGGGGATTCAGAGCTGGGGAATCAGAGGCGGGGAATCAGAGTTGAGGAATCAGAGGCGGGGAATCAGATATGGGGAATCAGAGGCGGGGAATCAGAGGCGGGGAAACAGAGGCAGGGAATCAGATATGGGGAATCAGAGGTGGGGTATCAGCGGCAGGGAATCAGTGGCAGGGAATCAGAGGCGGGGAATCATAGGCGGGGAATCAGAGGCAGGGAATCAGACACGGGGAATCAGATATGGGGAAACAGAGGCGGGGAATCAGAGGCGGGCAAACAGAGGCGGGGAATTAGATATGGGGAATCAGAGGTGGGGAATCAGAGGTGGTGAATCAGAGATGGGGAATCACAGGCGGGGAATCAGAGGCAGGGAATAGAACGCGGGGAATCAGAGGCGGGGAATCAGAGCTGGGGAATCAGAGGCGGGGAATCATAGTTGGGAATCAGAAGCGGGGAATCAGATATGGGGAAACAGAGGCGGGGAATCAAAGGCGGGGAAACAGAGGCGGGGAGTCAGATATGGGGAATCGGATGCGGGGAATCAGAGGCGGGGAATCAGAGCTGGGGAATCAGAGGCGGGGTATCAGAGTTGGGGCATCTGAGGTGGGGAATTAGATATGGGGAAACAGAGGCGGGGAATCAGAGGCGGGGAAACAGAGGCGGGGAATCAGATATGGGGAATCAGAGGTGGGGAATCAGAGGCAGGGAATCAGATGTGCGGAATCAGAGATGGGGATCAGAGGCAGGGAATCAGAATAAGAAGCGGGGAATCAGAGGCCGGGAATCAGAGGCCGGGATTCAGATGCCGGGAATAAGAGGCCGGGAATCAGAGGTGGGGAATCAGAGTCCGGGAATCAGAGATGGGGATTCAGAGGCGGGGAATGATATATGGGGAATCAGAGGCGGGGAATCAGAGGCGGGGTAACAGAGGTGGGGAATCAGATATGGGGAATCAGAAGTGGCGAATCAAAGGCGGTGAATCAGAGATGGGGAATCAGAGGCGGGGAATCAGAGGCAGGGAATCAAACACGGGGAATCAGAGGCGGGGAATCAGAGCTGGGGAATCAGAGGCGGGGAATCAGAGTTGGGGAATCAGAGGCGGGGAATCAGATATGGGGAAACAGGGGCGGGGAATCAGAGGCAGGGAAACAGAGGCGGGGAATCAGATATGGGGAATCAGGGGTGTGGAATCAGAGGTTGGGAATCAGAGGCAGGGAATCAGAGGCGTGGAAACAGAGGCGGGTATTCAAATGTGGTGAATCAGAGATGGGGAATCAGAGGCAGGGAATCAGAATCAGAAGCGGGGTATCAGTGGCCGGGAATCAGAGCTGGGGAATCAGAGGTGGGGAATCAGAGCTGGGGAATCACAGGCGGGAATCAGAGGCAGGGAATCAGATGCGGGGAATCAGAGGCGGGGAATCAGAGCTGGGGAATCAGAGGTGGGGAATCAGAGCTGGGGAATCACAGGCGGGGAATCAGAGATGGGGAATCAGAGGCGGGAATCAGAGGCAGGGAATCAGATGCGGGGAATCAGAGGCGGGGAATCAGAGCTGGCGAATCAGAGGCGGGGAATCAGAGGTGGGCAATCAGAGGATGGGAATCAGATATGGGGAATCAGGGGCGGGGAATCAGAGCTGGGGAATCACAGGCGGGGAAACAGAGGCGGGGAATCAGATATTGGGAATCAGAGGTGGGGAATCAGAGGTTGGGAATCAGAGGCCTGGAATCAGATGCGGGGAATCAGAGGCAGGGAATCAGATGCGGGGAATCAGAGGAAGGGAATCAGAGCTGGGGAATCAGAGATGGGGAATCAGAGGCGGGGAATCAGATATGGGGAATCAGAGGCGGGGAATCAGAAGCGGGGAAACAGAGGCGGTGAATCAGATATTCAGAATCAGAGGTTGCGAATCAGAGGTAGAGAATCAGAGATGGGGAAGCAGAGGTGGGGAATCAGATGTGATGAATTAGAGATGGGGAATCAGAGGCGGGGTATCAGAGGTGCCAATCAGAGGCGGTGAAACAGAGGCGGGGAATCAGATATGGGGAAACAGAGGCGGGGAATCAGAGGCAGGGAAACAGAGGCGGGGAATCAGATATGGGGAATCAGAGGTGGGGAATAACAGGTTGCGAGTCAGAGGCAGGGAATCAGAGGCGGGGAATCAGAGGCGGGGAATCAGAGGCAGGGAATCGGATGTGCAGAATCAGAGATGGGGAATCAGAGGTGGGGAATCAGAGGTGGTGAATCAGAGATGGGGAATCAAAGGCGTGGAATCAGAGGCAGGGTCAGACACGGGGAATCAGAGGCGGGGAATCAGATGCGGGGAACCAGAGGAGGGGAATCATAGCTGGCGAATCAGAGGCGGGGAATCAGAGGTGGGGAATCATAGGCGGGGAATCAGATATGGGGAATCAGAGGTGGGGAATCAGTTGCGGGGAAACAGAGGCGGGGAATCAGATATGTTGGATCAGAGGTGGGGAATCAGAGGCGGGGAATCAGAGCTGGGGAATCAGAGGCGGGGAATCAGAGTTGGGGAATCAGAGGCAGGGAATCAGATATGGGGAATCAGAGGTGGGGAATCAGAGGCGGGGAAACAGAGGCGGGGAATCAGATATGGGGTATCAGAGGTGGGGAATCAGGGGTGGGGAATCAGTGGCAGGGAATCAGAGGAGGGGATTCAGAGGCGGGGAATCAGAGGCAGGGAATCAGACACTGGGAGTCAGAGGCGGTGAATCAGGGATTGGGAATCAGAGGCCGGGAAACAGAGGTGGGGAATCAGATATGGGGAATCAGAGGCGGGGAATCAGAGGCAGGGAAACAGAGGCGGTGAATCAGATATGGGGAATCAGAGGCGGGGAATCAGAGGAGGGAAACAGAGGCGGTGAATCAGATATTGGGAATCAGAGGTGGCGAATCAGAGGTAGAGAATCGGAGATGGGGAAGCAGAGGTGCGGAATCAGATGTGATGAATTAGAGATGGAGAATCAGAGGCGGGGTATCAGAGGTGCCAATCAGAGGCGGGAAAACAGAGGCGGGGAATCAGATATGGGGAATCAGAGGTGGGGAATAAGAGGTTGCGAATCAGAGGCAGGGAATCAGAGGCGGGGAATCAGAGGCGGGGAATCAGAGGCAGGGAATCGGATGTGCGGAATCAGAGATGGGGTATCAGAGGTGGGGAATCAGAGGTGGTGAGTCAGACATGGGGAATCAGAGGCGGGGAATCAGAGGCAGGGAATCAGAAACGGGGAATCAGAGGCGGGCAATCATAACTGGCGAATCAGAGGAGGGGAATCAGTGGTGGGGAATCAGAGGCGGGGAATCAGATATGGTGAATCAGAGGTGAAGAATCAGAGGCGGGGAAACAGAGGCCGGGAATCAGATATGTTGTATCACAGGTGGGGAATCAGAGGCGGGAAATCAGAGCTTGGGATTCAGAGGCGGGGAAATCAGAGTTGGGGAATCAGAGTCCGGGAATCAGAGATGGGGAATCAGAGGCGGGGAATCAAATATGGGGAATCAGAGGCGGGGAATCAGATGCGGGGAAACAGAGGTGGTGAATCAGATATGGGCAATCAGAGGTGGCGAATCAGAGGTAGAGAATCAGAGATGGGGAAGCAGAGGTGGGGAATCAGATGTGATGAATTAGAGATGGGGAATCAGAGGCGGGGTATCAGAGGCGGGGAATCAGAGTTGGGGAATCAGAGGAGGGGAATCAGATATGGGGAAACAGAGGCCGGGAATCAGAGGCAGGGAAACAGAGGCGGGGAATCAGATATGGGGAATCAGAGGTGGGGAATTAGAGGTTGCAAATCAGAGGCAGGGAATCAGAGGCGGGGAATCAGAGGCGGGGAATCAGAGGCAGGGAATCGGATGAGCAGAATCAGAGATGGGGAATCAGAGGTGGGGAATCAGAGGTGGAGAATCAGAGAAGGGGAATCAGAGGCGGGGAATCAGATGCAGGGAATCAGATGCAGGGAATCAGAGGCGGGGAATCATAGCTGGCGAATCAGAGGAGGGGAATCAGAGTTGGGGAATCAGAGGCGGGGAATCAGATATGGGGAAACAGAGGCGGGGAATCAGAGGCGGGGAAACAGAGGCGGGGAATCAGATATGTGGATTCAGAGGTGGGGAATCAGAGGTTGGGAATCAGAGGCAGGGAATCAGAGGCGGCGAATCAGAGGCAGGGAATCAGATGCGGGGAATCAGAGGCAGGGAATCAGAGCTGGGGAATCAGAGGCGGGGAATCAGAGTTGGGGAATCAGAGGCGTGGAATTAGATATGGCGAAACAGAGGCGGGGAATCAGAGACGGGGAAACAGAGGCGGGGAATCAGATATGGGGAATCAGCGGTGGCGAATTAAAGGCGGTGTATCAGAGATGGGGAATCAGGGCAGGGATCAGAGGCAGGGAATCAAACACGGGGAATCAGAGGCGGGGAATCAGAGCTGGGGAATCAGAGGCGGGGATTCAGAGTTGGGGAATCAGAGGCGGGGAATCAGAGGCGGGGAAACAGAGGCGGGGAATCAATATGGGGAATCAGATATGGGGAATCAGAGGTGGGGAATCAGAGGTTGGAAATCGGAGGCAGGGAATCAGAGGCTGGGAATCAGATGCAGGGAATCAGATGCGGGGAATCAGAGGCGGGGAATCAGAGCTGGGGAATCAGAGGTGGGGAATCAGAGTTGGGGAATGAGAGTCGGGGACTTAGATATGGGGAAACAGAGGCGGGGAATCAGAGGCGGGGAAACAGACGCGGGGAATCAGAGGCGGGGATTCAGAGCTGGGGAATCAGAGGCGGGGAATCAGAGTTGAGGAATCAGAGGCGGGGAATCAGATATGGGGAATCAGAGGCGGGGAATCAGAGGCGGGGAAACAGAGGCAGGGAATCAGATATGGGGAATCAGAGGTGGGGTATCAGCGGCAGGGAATCAGTGGCAGGGAATCAGAGGCGGGGAATCATAGGCGGGGAATCAGAGGCAGGGAATCAGACACGGGGAATCAGATATGGGGAAACAGAGGCGGGGAATCAGAGGCGGGCAAACAGAGGCGGGGAATTAGATATGGGGAATCAGAGGTGGGGAATCAGAGGTGGTGAATCAGAGATGGGGAATCACAGGCGGGGAATCAGAGGCAGGGAATAGAACGCGGGGAATCAGAGGCGGGGAATCAGAGCTGGGGAATCAGAGGCGGGGAATCATAGTTGGGAATCAGAAGCGGGGAATCAGATATGGGGAAACAGAGGCGGGGAATCAAAGGCGGGGAAACAGAGGCGGGGAGTCAGATATGGGGAATCGGATGCGGGGAATCAGAGGCGGGGAATCAGAGCTGGGGAATCAGAGGCGGGGTATCAGAGTTGGGGCATCTGAGGTGGGGAATTAGATATGGGGAAACAGAGGCGGGGAATCAGAGGCGGGGAAACAGAGGCGGGGAATCAGATATGGGGAATCAGAGGTGGGGAATCAGAGGCAGGGAATCAGATGTGCGGAATCAGAGATGGGGATCAGAGGCAGGGAATCAGAATAAGAAGCGGGGAATCAGAGGCCGGGAATCAGAGGCCGGGATTCAGATGCCGGGAATAAGAGGCCGGGAATCAGAGGTGGGGAATCAGAGTCCGGGAATCAGAGATGGGGATTCAGAGGCGGGGAATGATATATGGGGAATCAGAGGCGGGGAATCAGAGGCGGGGTAACAGAGGTGGGGAATCAGATATGGGGAATCAGAAGTGGCGAATCAAAGGCGGTGAATCAGAGATGGGGAATCAGAGGCGGGGAATCAGAGGCAGGGAATCAAACACGGGGAATCAGAGGCGGGGAATCAGAGCTGGGGAATCAGAGGCGGGGAATCAGAGTTGGGGAATCAGAGGCGGGGAATCAGATATGGGGAAACAGGGGCGGGGAATCAGAGGCAGGGAAACAGAGGCGGGGAATCAGATATGGGGAATCAGGGGTGTGGAATCAGAGGTTGGGAATCAGAGGCAGGGAATCAGAGGCGTGGAAACAGAGGCGGGTATTCAAATGTGGTGAATCAGAGATGGGGAATCAGAGGCAGGGAATCAGAATCAGAAGCGGGGTATCAGTGGCCGGGAATCAGAGCTGGGGAATCAGAGGTGGGGAATCAGAGCTGGGGAATCACAGGCGGGAATCAGAGGCAGGGAATCAGATGCGGGGAATCAGAGGCGGGGAATCAGAGCTGGGGAATCAGAGGTGGGGAATCAGAGCTGGGGAATCACAGGCGGGGAATCAGAGATGGGGAATCAGAGGCGGGAATCAGAGGCAGGGAATCAGATGCGGGGAATCAGAGGCGGGGAATCAGAGCTGGCGAATCAGAGGCGGGGAATCAGAGGTGGGCAATCAGAGGATGGGAATCAGATATGGGGAATCAGGGGCGGGGAATCAGAGCTGGGGAATCACAGGCGGGGAAACAGAGGCGGGGAATCAGATATTGGGAATCAGAGGTGGGGAATCAGAGGTTGGGAATCAGAGGCCTGGAATCAGATGCGGGGAATCAGAGGCAGGGAATCAGATGCGGGGAATCAGAGGAAGGGAATCAGAGCTGGGGAATCAGAGATGGGGAATCAGAGGCGGGGAATCAGATATGGGGAATCAGAGGCGGGGAATCAGAAGCGGGGAAACAGAGGCGGTGAATCAGATATTCAGAATCAGAGGTTGCGAATCAGAGGTAGAGAATCAGAGATGGGGAAGCAGAGGTGGGGAATCAGATGTGATGAATTAGAGATGGGGAATCAGAGGCGGGGTATCAGAGGTGCCAATCAGAGGCGGTGAAACAGAGGCGGGGAATCAGATATGGGGAAACAGAGGCGGGGAATCAGAGGCAGGGAAACAGAGGCGGGGAATCAGATATGGGGAATCAGAGGTGGGGAATAACAGGTTGCGAGTCAGAGGCAGGGAATCAGAGGCGGGGAATCAGAGGCGGGGAATCAGAGGCAGGGAATCGGATGTGCAGAATCAGAGATGGGGAATCAGAGGTGGGGAATCAGAGGTGGTGAATCAGAGATGGGGAATCAAAGGCGTGGAATCAGAGGCAGGGTCAGACACGGGGAATCAGAGGCGGGGAATCAGATGCGGGGAACCAGAGGAGGGGAATCATAGCTGGCGAATCAGAGGCGGGGAATCAGAGGTGGGGAATCATAGGCGGGGAATCAGATATGGGGAATCAGAGGTGGGGAATCAGTTGCGGGGAAACAGAGGCGGGGAATCAGATATGTTGGATCAGAGGTGGGGAATCAGAGGCGGGGAATCAGAGCTGGGGAATCAGAGGCGGGGAATCAGAGTTGGGGAATCAGAGGCAGGGAATCAGATATGGGGAATCAGAGGTGGGGAATCAGAGGCGGGGAAACAGAGGCGGGGAATCAGATATGGGGTATCAGAGGTGGGGAATCAGGGGTGGGGAATCAGTGGCAGGGAATCAGAGGAGGGGATTCAGAGGCGGGGAATCAGAGGCAGGGAATCAGACACTGGGAGTCAGAGGCGGTGAATCAGGGATTGGGAATCAGAGGCCGGGAAACAGAGGTGGGGAATCAGATATGGGGAATCAGAGGCGGGGAATCAGAGGCAGGGAAACAGAGGCGGTGAATCAGATATGGGGAATCAGAGGCGGGGAATCAGAGGAGGGAAACAGAGGCGGTGAATCAGATATTGGGAATCAGAGGTGGCGAATCAGAGGTAGAGAATCGGAGATGGGGAAGCAGAGGTGCGGAATCAGATGTGATGAATTAGAGATGGAGAATCAGAGGCGGGGTATCAGAGGTGCCAATCAGAGGCGGGAAAACAGAGGCGGGGAATCAGATATGGGGAATCAGAGGTGGGGAATAAGAGGTTGCGAATCAGAGGCAGGGAATCAGAGGCGGGGAATCAGAGGCGGGGAATCAGAGGCAGGGAATCGGATGTGCGGAATCAGAGATGGGGTATCAGAGGTGGGGAATCAGAGGTGGTGAGTCAGACATGGGGAATCAGAGGCGGGGAATCAGAGGCAGGGAATCAGAAACGGGGAATCAGAGGCGGGCAATCATAACTGGCGAATCAGAGGAGGGGAATCAGTGGTGGGGAATCAGAGGCGGGGAATCAGATATGGTGAATCAGAGGTGAAGAATCAGAGGCGGGGAAACAGAGGCCGGGAATCAGATATGTTGTATCACAGGTGGGGAATCAGAGGCGGGAAATCAGAGCTTGGGATTCAGAGGCGGGGAAATCAGAGTTGGGGAATCAGAGTCCGGGAATCAGAGATGGGGAATCAGAGGCGGGGAATCAAATATGGGGAATCAGAGGCGGGGAATCAGATGCGGGGAAACAGAGGTGGTGAATCAGATATGGGCAATCAGAGGTGGCGAATCAGAGGTAGAGAATCAGAGATGGGGAAGCAGAGGTGGGGAATCAGATGTGATGAATTAGAGATGGGGAATCAGAGGCGGGGTATCAGAGGCGGGGAATCAGAGTTGGGGAATCAGAGGAGGGGAATCAGATATGGGGAAACAGAGGCCGGGAATCAGAGGCAGGGAAACAGAGGCGGGGAATCAGATATGGGGAATCAGAGGTGGGGAATTAGAGGTTGCAAATCAGAGGCAGGGAATCAGAGGCGGGGAATCAGAGGCGGGGAATCAGAGGCAGGGAATCGGATGAGCAGAATCAGAGATGGGGAATCAGAGGTGGGGAATCAGAGGTGGAGAATCAGAGAAGGGGAATCAGAGGCGGGGAATCAGATGCAGGGAATCAGATGCAGGGAATCAGAGGCGGGGAATCATAGCTGGCGAATCAGAGGAGGGGAATCAGAGTTGGGGAATCAGAGGCGGGGAATCAGATATGGGGAAACAGAGGCGGGGAATCAGAGGCGGGGAAACAGAGGCGGGGAATCAGATATGTGGATTCAGAGGTGGGGAATCAGAGGTTGGGAATCAGAGGCAGGGAATCAGAGGCGGCGAATCAGAGGCAGGGAATCAGATGCGGGGAATCAGAGGCAGGGAATCAGAGCTGGGGAATCAGAGGCGGGGAATCAGAGTTGGGGAATCAGAGGCGTGGAATTAGATATGGCGAAACAGAGGCGGGGAATCAGAGACGGGGAAACAGAGGCGGGGAATCAGATATGGGGAATCAGCGGTGGCGAATTAAAGGCGGTGTATCAGAGATGGGGAATCAGGGCAGGGAATCAGAGGCAGGGAATCAAACACGGGGAATCAGAGGCGGGGAATCAGAGCTGGGGAATCAGAGGCGGGGATTCAGAGTTGGGGAATCAGAGGCGGGGAATCAGAGGCGGGGAAACAGAGGCGGGGAATCAATATGGGGAATCAGAGGTGGGGAATCAGAGGTTGGGAATCAGAAGCAGGGAATCAGAGGCGGGGAATCAGAGGCGGGGAATCAGAGGCAGGGAATCCGATGTGCGGAATCGGAGATGGGGAATCTGAGGCAGGGAATCAGAGGCAGGGAATCAGAGGCGGAGAATCAGAGGCCGGGAATCAGATATGGGGAAACAGAGGCGGGGAATCAGAGGCGGGGAAACAGAGGCGGGGAATCAGATATGGGGAATCAGAGGTGGGGAATCAGAGGTTGGAAATCGGAGGCAGGGAATCAGAGGCTGGGAATCAGATGCAGGGAATCAGATGCGGGGAATCAGAGGCGGGGAATCAGAGCTGGGGAATCAGAGGTGGGGAATCAGAGTTGGGGAATGAGAGTCGGGGACTTAGATATGGGGAAACAGAGGCGGGGAATCAGAGGCGGGGAAACAGACGCGGGGAATCAGAGGCGGGGATTCAGAGCTGGGGAATCAGAGGCGGGGAATCAGAGTTGAGGAATCAGAGGCGGGGAATCAGATATGGGGAATCAGAGGCGGGGAATCAGAGGCGGGGAAACAGAGGCAGGGAATCAGATATGGGGAATCAGAGGTGGGGTATCAGCGGCAGGGAATCAGTGGCAGGGAATCAGAGGCGGGGAATCATAGGCGGGGAATCAGAGGCAGGGAATCAGACACGGGGAATCAGATATGGGGAAACAGAGGCGGGGAATCAGAGGCGGGCAAACAGAGGCGGGGAATTAGATATGGGGAATCAGAGGTGGGGAATCAGAGGTGGTGAATCAGAGATGGGGAATCACAGGCGGGGAATCAGAGGCAGGGAATAGAACGCGGGGAATCAGAGGCGGGGAATCAGAGCTGGGGAATCAGAGGCGGGGAATCATAGTTGGGAATCAGAGGCGGGGAATCAGATATGGGGAAACAGAGGCGGGGAATCAAAGGCGGGGAAACAGAGGCGGGGAATCAGATATGGGGAATCGGATGCGGGGAATCAGAGGCGGGGAATCAGAGCTGGGGAATCAGAGGCGGGGTATCAGAGTTGGGGCATCTGAGGTGGGGAATTAGATATGGGGAAACAGAGGCGGGGAATCAGAGGCGGGGAAACAGAGGCGGGGAATCAGATATGGGGAATCAGAGGTGGGGTATCAGAGGCAGGGAATCAGATGTGCGGAATCAGAGATGGGGAATCAGAGGCAGGGAATCAGAATCAGAAGCGGGGAATCAGAGGCCGGGAATCAGAGGCCGGGATTCAGATGCCGGGAATAAGAGGCCGGGAATCAGAGGTGGGGAATCAGGGTCCGGGAATCAGAGATGGGGATTCAGAGGCGGGGAATGATATATGGGGAATCAGAGGCGGGGAATTCGAGGCGGGGTAACAGAGGTGGGGAATCAGATATGGGGAATCAGAGGTGGCGAATCAAAGGAGGTGAATCAGAGATGGGGAATCAGAGGCGGGGAATCAGAGGCAGGGAATCAAACACGGGGAATCAGAGGCGGGGAATCAGAGCTGGGGAATCAGAGGCGAGGAATCAGAGTTGGGGAATCAGAGGCGGGGAATCAGATATGGGGAAACAGGGGCGGGGAATCAGAGGTAGGGAAACAGAGGTGGGGAATCAGATATGGGGAATCAGGGGTGGGGAATCAGAGGTTGGGAATCAGAGGCAGGGAATCAGAGGCGTGGAAACAGAGGCGGGGATTCAAATGTGGTGAATCAGAGATGGGGAATCAGAGGCAGGGAATCAGAATCAGAAGCGGGGTATCAGTGGCCCGGAATCAGAGGAAGGTAATCAGAGGCAGGGGATCAAACACGGGGAATCAGAGGCTGGGAATCAGAGCTGTGGAATCAGAGGTGGGGAATCAGAGCTGGGGAATCACAGGCGGGGAATCAGAGATGGGGAATCAGAGGCGGGAATCAGAGGCAGGGAATCAGATGCGGGGAATCAGAGGCGGGGAATCAGAGCTGGCGAATCAGAGGCGGGGAATCAGAGGTGGGCAATCAGAGGATGGGAATCAGATATGGGGAATCAGGGGCGGGGAATCAGAGCTGGGGAATCACAGGCGGGGAAACAGAGGCGGGGAATCAGATATTGGGAATCAGAGGTGGGGAATCAGAGGTTGGGAATCAGAGGCCTGGAATCAGATGCGGGGAATCAGAGGCAGGGAATCAGATGCGGGGAATCAGAGGAGGGGAATCAGAGCTGGGGAATCAGAGATGGGGAATCAGAGGCGGGGAATCAGATATGGGGAATCAGAGGCGGGGAATCAGATGCGGGGAAACAGAGGCGGTGATTCAGATATTCAGAATCAGAGTTTGCGAATCAGAGGTAGAGAATCAGAGATGGGGAAGCAGAGGTGGGGAATCAGATGTGATGAATTAGAGATGGGGAATCAGAGGCGGGGTATCAGAGGTGCCAATCAGAGGCGGTGAAACAGAGGCGGGGAATCAGATATGGGGAAACAGAGGCGGGGAATCAGAGGCAGGAAAACAGAGGCGGGGAATCAGATATGGGGAATCAGAGGTGGGGAATAACAGGTTGCGAGTCAGAGGCAGGGAATCAGAGGCGGGGAATCAGAGGCGGGGAATCAGAGGCAGGGAATCGGATGTGCAGAATCAGAGATGGGGAATCAGAGGTGGGGAATCAGAGGTGGTGAATCAGAGATGGGGAATCAAAGGCGTGGAATCAGAGGCAGGGTCAGACACGGGGAATCAGAGGCGGGGAATCAGATGCGGGGAACCAGAGGAGGGGAATCATAGCTGGCGAATCAGAGGCGGGGAATCAGAGGTGGGGAATCATAGGCGGGGAATCAGATATGGGGAATCAGAGGTGGGGAATCAGTTGCGGGGAAACAGAGGCGGGGTATCAGATATGTTGGATCAGAGGTGGGGAATCAGAGGCGGGGAATCAGAGCTGGGGAATCAGAGGCGGGGAATCAGAGTTGGGGAATCAGAGGCAGGGAATCAGATATGGGGAATCAGAGGTGGGGAATCAGAGGCGGGGAAACAGAGGCGGGGAATCAGATATGGGGTATCAGAGGTGGGGAATCAGGGGTGGGGAATCAGTGGCAGGGAATCAGAGGAGGGGATTCAGAGGCGGGGAATCAGAGGCAGGGAATCAGACACTGGGAGTCAGAGGCGGTGAATCAGGGATTGGGAATCAGAGGCCGGGAAACAGAGGTGGGGAATCAGATATGGGGAATCAGAGGCGGGGAATCAGAGGCAGGGAAACAGAGGCGGTGAATCAGATATGGGGAATCAGAGGCGGGGAATCAGAGGAGGGAAACAGAGGCGGTGAATCAGATATTGGGAATCAGAGGTGGCGAATCAGAGGTAGAGAATCGGAGATGGGGAAGCAGAGGTGCGGAATCAGATGTGATGAATTAGAGATGGAGAATCAGAGGCGGGGTATCAGAGGTGCCAATCAGAGGCGGGAAAACAGAGGCGGGGAATCAGATATCGGGAATCAGAGGTGGGGAATAAGAGGTTGCGAATCAGAGGCAGGGAATCAGAGGCGGGGAATCAGAGGCGGGGAATCAGAGGCAGGGAATCGGATGTGCGGAATCAGAGATGGGGTATCAGAGGTGGGGAATCAGAGGTGGTGAGTCAGACATGGGGAATCAGAGGCGGGGAATCAGAGGCAGGGAATCAGAAACGGGGAATCAGAGGCGGGCAATCATAACTGGCGAATCAGAGGAGGGGAATCAGTGGTGGGGAATCAGAGGCGGGGAATCAGATATGGTGAATCAGAGGTGAAGAATCAGAGGCGGGGAAACAGAGGCCGGGAATCAGATATGTTGTATCACAGGTGGGGAATCAGAGGCGGGAAATCAGAGCTGGGGATTCAGAGGCGGGGAAATCAGAGTTTGGGAATCAGAGTCCGGGAATCAGAGATGGGGAATCAGAGGCGGGGAATCAAATATGGGGAATCAGAGGCGGGGAATCAGATGCGGGGAAACAGAGGCGGTGAATCAGATATGGGCAATCAGAGGTGGCGAATCAGAGGTAGAGAATCAGAGATGGGGAAGCAGAGGTGGGGAATCAGATGTGATGAATTAGAGATGGGGAATCAGAGGCGGGGTATCAGAGGCGGGGAATCAGAGTTGGGGAATCAGAGGAGGGGAATCAGATATGGGGAAACAGAGGCCGGGAATCAGAGGCAGGGAAACAGAGGCGGGGAATCAGATATGGGGAATCAGAGGTGGGGAATTAGAGGTTGCAAATCAGAGGCAGGGAATCAGAGGCGGGGAATAAGAGGCGGGGAATCAGAGGCAGGGAATCGGATGAGCAGAATCAGAGATGGGGAATCAGAGGTGGGGAATCAGAGGTGGAGAATCAGAGAAGGGGAATCAGAGGCGGGGAATCAGATGCAGGGAATCAGATGCAGGGAATCAGAGGCGGGGAATCATAGCTGGCGAATCAGAGGAGGGGAATCAGAGTTGGGGAATCAGAGGCGGGGAATCAGATATGGGGAAACAGAGGCGGCGAATCAGAGGCGGGGAAACAGAGGCGGGGAATCAGATATGTGGATTCAGAGGTGGGGAATCAGAGGTTGGGAATCAGAGGCAGGGAATCAGAGGCGGCGAATCAGAGGCAGGGAATCAGATGCGGGGAATCAGAGGCAGGGAATCAGAGCTGGGGAATCAGAGGCGGGGAATCAGAGTTGGGGAATCAGAGGCGTGGAATTAGATATGGCGAAACAGAGGCGGGGAATCAGAGACGGGGAAACAGAGGCGGGGAATCAGATATGGGGAATCAGCGGTGGCGAATTAAAGGCGGTGTATCAGAGATGGGGAATCAGGGCAGGGAATCAGAGGCAGGGAATCAAACACGGGGAATCAGAGGCGGGGAATCAGAGCTGGGGAATCAGAGGCGGGGATTCAGAGTTGGGGAATCAGAGGCGGGGAATCAGAGGCGGGGAAACAGAGGCGGGGAATCAGATATGGGGAATCAGAGGTGGGGAATCAGAGGTTGGGAATCAGAAGCAGGGAATCAGAGGCGGGGAATCAGAGGCGGGGAATCAGAGGCAGGGAATCAGACACGGGGAATCAGATATGGGGAAACAGAGGCGGGGAATCAGAGGCGGGCAAACAGAGGCGGGGAATTAGATATGGGGAATCAGAGGTGGGGAATCAGAGGTGGTGAATCAGAGATGGGGAATCACAGGCGGGGAATCAGAGGCAGGGAATAGAACGCGGGGAATCAGAGGCGGGGAATCAGAGCTGGGGAATCAGAGGCGGGGAATCATAGTTGGGAATCAGAGGCGGGGAATCAGATATGGGGAAACAGAGGCGGGGAATCAAAGGCGGGGAAACAGAGGCGGGGAATCAGATATGGGGAATCGGATGCGGGGAATCAGAGGCGGGGAATCAGAGCTGGGGAATCAGAGGCGGGGTATCAGAGTTGGGGCATCTGAGGTGGGGAATTAGATATGGGGAAACAGAGGCGGGGAATCAGAGGCGGGGAAACAGAGGCGGGGAATCAGATATGGGGAATCAGACGTGGGGAATCAGAGGCAGGGAATCAGATGTGCGGAATCAGAGATGGGGAATCAGAGGCAGGGAATCAGAATCAGAAGCGGGGAATCAGAGGCCGGGAATCAGAGGCCGGGATTCAGATGCCGGGAATAAGAGGCCGGGAATCAGAGGTGGGGAATCAGGGTCCGGGAATCAGAGATGGGGATTCAGAGGCGGGGAATGATATATGGGGAATCAGAGGCGGGGAATCAGAGGCGGGGTAACAGAGGTGGGGAATCAGATATGGGGAATCAGAGGTGGCGAATCAAAGGCGGTGAATCAGAGATGGGGAATCAGAGGCGGGGAATCAGAGGCAGGGAATCAAACACGGGGAATCAGAGGCGGGGAATCAGAGCTGGGGAATCAGAGGCGAGGAATCAGAGTTGGGGAATCAGAGGCGGGGAATCAGATATGGGGAAACAGGGGCGGGGAATCAGAGGTAGGGAAACAGAGGCGGGGAATCAGATATGGGGAATCAGGGGTGGGGAATCAGAGGTTGGGAATCAGAGGCAGGGAATCAGAGGCGTGGAAACAGAGGCGGGGATTCAAATGTGGTGAATCAGAGATGGGGAATCAGAGGCAGGGAATCAGAATCAGAAGCGGGGTATCAGTGGCCCGGAATCAGAGGAAGGTAATCAGAGGCAGGGGATCAAACACGGGGAATCAGAGGCTGGGAATCAGAGCTGTGGAATCAGAGGTGGGGAATCAGAGCTGGGGAATCAAAGGCGGGGAATCAGAGATGGGGAATCAGAGGCGGGAATCAGAGGCAGGGAATCAGATGCGGGGAATCAGAGGCGGGGAATCAGAGCTGGCGAATCAGAGGCGGGGAATCAGAGGTGGGCAATCAGAGGATGGGAATCAGATATGGGGAATCAGGGGCGGGGAATCAGAGCTGGGGAATCACAGGCGGGGAAACAGAGGCGGGGAATCAGAGGCGGTGAAACAGAGGCGGGGAATCAGATATTGGGAATCAGAGGTGGGGAATCAGAGGTTGGGAATCAGAGGCCTGGAATCAGAGGCGGGGAATCAGAGGCAGGGAATCAGATGCGGGGAATCAGAGGAGGGGAATCAGAGCTGGGGAATCAGAGGCGGGGTATTAGAGTTGGGGAATCAGAGGCGGGGAATCAGACGCGGGGAATCAGAGGGGGGGGAATCATAGCTGGCGAATCAGAGGCGGGGAATCAGAGGTGGGCAATCAGAGGCCGGGAATCAGAGGTGGTGAATCAGAGATGGGGAATCAGAGGCGGGGAATCAGTGGCAGGGAATCAGATATGGGGAATCTGAGGCGTGGAATCAGAGGCAGGGAATCAGACACGGGGAATCAGACACGGGGAATCAGAGGTGGGGAATCAGAGATGGGGAATCAGAGGCGGTGAATCAGAGATGGGAATCAGAGGCGGGGAATCAGAGGCAGGAAATCAGACACGGGGATTCAGAGGCTGGGAATCAGACGGGGGGAATCAAAGGCGGGGAATCAGAGCTGGGGAATCAGAGGCAGGGAATCAGAGGCGGGGAATCAGATATGGGGAATCAGAGGCTGGTATTCAGAGGCGGGGAATCAGAGGCAGGGAATCAGACACGGGGAATCAGAGGTGGGGAATCAGAGATGGGGAATCAGAGGCGGGGAATCAGAGTTGGGGAATCAGAGGCGGGGAATCAGAGGCAGGGAAACAGAGGCGGTGAATCAGATATTGGGAATCAGAGGTGGCGAATCAGAGGTAGAGAATCGGAGATGGGGAAGCAGAGGTGGGGAATCAGATGTGATGAATTAGAGATGGGGAATCAGAGGCGGGGTATCAGAGGTGCCAATCAGAGGCGGGGAAACAGAGGCGGGGAATCAGATATGGGGAATCAGAGGTGGGGAATAAGAGGTTGCGAATCAGAGGCAGGGAATCAGAGGCGGGGAATCAGAGGCGGGGAATCAGAGGCAGGGAATCGGATGTGCGGAATCAGAGATGGGGTATCAGAGGTGGGGAATCAGAGGTGGTGAGTCAGACATGGGGAATCAGAGGCGGGGAATCAGAGGCAGGGAATCAGAAACGGGGAATCAGAGGCGGGCAATCATAACTGGCGAATCAGAGGAGGGGAATCAGTGCTGGGGAATCAGAGGAAGGGAATCAGATATGGTGAATCAGAGGTGAGGAATCAGAGGCGGGGAAACAGAGGCCGGGAATCAGATATGTTGTATCACAGGTGGGGAATCGGAGGCGGGAAATCAGAGCTGGGGATTCAGAGGCGGGGAAATCAGAGTTGGGGAATCAGAGTCCGGGAATCAGAGATGGGAAATCAGAGGAGGGGAATCAAATATGGGGAATCAGAGGTGGGGAATCAGAGTTGGGGAATGAGTCCGGGAATCAGAGATGGGGAATCAGAGGCGGGGAATCAAATATGGGGAATCAGAGGCGGGGAATCAGATGCGGGGAAACAGAGGCGGTGAATCAGATATGGGCAATCAGAGGTGGCGAATCAGAGGTAGAGAATCAGAGATGGGGAAGCAGAGGTGGGGAATCAGATGTGATGAATTAGAGATGGGGAATCAGAGGCGGGGTATCAGAGGCGGGGAATCAGAGTTGGGGAATCAGAGGAGGGGAATCAGATATGGGGAAACAGAGGCCGGGAATCAGAGGCAGGGAAACAGAGGCGGGGAATCAGATATGGGGAATCAGAGGTGGGGAATTAGAGGTTGCGAATCAGAGGCAGGGAATCAGAGGCGGGGAATCAGAGGCGGGGAATCAGAGGCAGGGAATCGGATGAGCAGAATCAGAGATGGGGAATCAGAGGTGGGGAATCAGAGGTGGAGAATCAGAGAAGGGGAATCAGAGGCGGGGAATCAGATGCAGGGAATCAGATGCAGGGAATCAGAGGCGGGGAATCATAGCTGGCGAATCAGAGGAGGGGAATCAGAGTTGGGGAATCAGAGGCGGGGAATCAGATATGGGGAAACAGAGGCGGGGAATCAGAGGCGGGGAAACAGAGGCGGGGAATCAGATATGGGGATTCAGAGGTGGGGAATCAGAGGTTGGGAATCAGAGGCAGGGAATCAGAAGCGGGGAATCAGAGGCAGGGAATCAGATGCGGGGAATCAGAGGCAGGGAATCAGAGCTGGGGAATCAGAGGCGGGGAATCAGAGTTGGGGAATCAGAGGCGTGGAATTAGATATGGCGAAACAGAGGCGGGGAATCAGAGACGGGGAAACAGAGGCGGGGAATCAGATATGGGGAATTAGCGGTGGCGAATTAAAGGCGGTGTATCTGAGATGGGGAATCAGGGCAGGGAATCAGAGGCAGGGAATCAAACACGGGGAATCAGAGGCGGGGAATCAGAGCTGGGGAATCAGAGGCGGGGATTCAGAGTTGGGGAATCAGAGGCGGGGAAACAGAGGCGGGGAATCAGATATGGGGAATCAGAGGTGGGGAATCAGAGGTTGGGAATCAGAAGCAGGGAATCAGAGGCGGGGAATCAGAGGCGGGGAATCAGAGGCAGGGAATCCGATGTGCGGAATCGGAGATGGGGAATCAGAGGCAGGGAATCAGAGGCGGGGAATCAGAGGCGGAGAATCAGAGGCCAGGAATCAGATATGGGGAAACAGAGGCGGGGAATCAGAGGCGGGGAAACAGAGGCGGGGAATCAAATATGGGGAATCAGAGGTGGGGAATCAGAGGTTGGGAATCGGAGGCAGGGAATCAGAGGCTGGGAATCAGATGCAGGGAATCAGATGCGGGGAATCAGAGGCGGGGAATCAGAGCTGGGGAATCAGAGGTGGGGAATCAGAGTTGGGGAATCAGAGTCGGGGACTTAGATATGGGGAAACAGAGGCGGGGAATCAGAAGCGGGGAAACAGACGCGGGGAATCAGAGGCGGGGATTCAGAGCTGGGGAATCAGAGGCGGGGAATCAGAGTTGGGGAATCAGAGGCGGGGAATCAGATATGGGGAATCAGAGGCGGGGATTCAGAGCTGGGGAATCAGAGGCGGGGAATCAGAGTTGGGGAATCAGAGGCGGGGAATCAGATATGGGGAATCAGAGGCGGGGAATCAGAGGCGGGGAAACAGAGGCAGGGAATCAGATATGGGGAATCAGAGGTGGGGTATCAGGGGCACGGAATCAGTGGCAGGGAATCAGAGGCGGGGAATCATAGGCGGGGAATCAGAGGCAGGGAATCAGACACGGGGAATCAGATATGGGGAAACAGAGGCGGGGAATCAGAGGCGGGCAAACAGAGGCGGGGAATTAGATATGGGGAATCAGAGGTGGGGAATCAGAGGTGGTGAATCAGAGATGGGGAATCACAGGCGGGGAATCAGAGGCAGGGAATAGAACGCGGGGAATCAGAGGCGGGGAATCAGAGCTGGGGAATCAGAGGCGGGGAATCATAGTTGGGAATCAGAAGCGGGGAATCAGATATGGGGAAACAGAGGCGGGGAATCAAAGGCGGGGAAACAGAGGCGGGGAGTCAGATATGGGGAATCGGATGCGGGGAATCAGAGGCGGGGTATCAGAGTTGGGGCATCTGAGGTGGGGAATTAGATATGGGGAAACAGAGGCGGGGAATCAGAGGCGGGGAAACAGAGGCGGGGAATCAGATATGGGGAATCAGAGGTGGGGAATCAGAGGCAGGGAATCAGATGTGCGGAATCAGAGATGGGGATCAGAGGCAGGGAATCAGAATCAGAAGCGGGGAATCAGAGGCCGGGAATCAGAGGCCGGGATTCAGATGCCGGGAATAAGAGGCCGGGAATCAGAGGTGGGGAATCAGAGTCCGGGAATCAGAGATGGGGATTCAGAGGCGGGGAATGATATATGGGGAATCAGAGGCGGGGAATCAGAGGCGGGGTAACAGAGGTGGGGAATCAGATATGGGGAATCAGAGGTGGCGAATCAAAGGCGGTGAATCAGAGATGGGGAATCAGAGGCGGGGAATCAGAGGCAGGGAATTAAACACGGGGAATCAGAGGCGGGGAATCAGAGCTGGGGAATCAGAGGCGGGGAATCAGAGTTGGGGAATCAGTGGCGGGGAATCAGATATGGGGAAACAGGGGCGGGGAATCAGAGGCAGGGAAACAGAGGCGGGGAATCAGATATGGGGAAATCAGGGTTGGGGAATCAGAGGTTGGGAATCAGAGGCAGGGAATCAGAGGCGTGGAAACAGAGGCGGGGATTCAAATGTGGTGAATCAGAGATGGGGAATCAGAGGCAGGTAATCAGAATCAGAAGCGGGGTATCAGTGGCCGGGAATCAGAGCTGGGGAATCAGAGGTGGGGAATCAGAGCTGGGGAATCACAGGCGGGAATCAGAGGCAGGGAATCAGATGCGGGGAATCAGAGGCGGGGAATCAGAGCTGGGGAATCAGAGGTGGGGAATCAGAGCTGGGGAATCACAGGCGGGGAATCAGAGATGGGGAATCAGAGGCGGGAATCAGAGGCAGGGAATCAGATGTGGGGAATCAGAGGCGGGGAATCAGAGCTGGCGAATCAGAGGCGGGGAATCAGAGGTGGGCAATCAGAGGATGGGAATCAGATATGGGGAATCAGGGGCGGGGAATCAGAGCTGGGGAAACACAGGCGGGGAAACAGAGGCGGGGAATCAGAGGCGGTGAAACAGAGGCGGGGAATCAGATATTGGGAATCAGAGGTGGGGAATCAGAGGTTGGGAATCAGAGGCCTGGAATCAGAGGCGGGGAATCAGAGGCATGGAATCAGATGCGGGGAATCAGAGGAGGGGAATCAGAGCTGGGGAATCAGAGATGGGGAATCAGAGGCGGGGAATCAGATATGGGGAATCAGAGGCGGGGAATCAGAAGCGGGGAAACAGAGGCGGTGAATCAGATATTCAGAATCAGAGGTTGCGAATCAGAGGTAGAGAATCAGAGATGGGGAAGCAGAGGTGGGGAATCAGATGTGATGAATTAGAGATGGGGAATCAGAGGCGGGGTATCAGAGGTGCCAATCAGAGGCGGTGAAACAGAGGCGGGGAATCAGATATGGGGAAACAGAGGCGGGGAATCAGAGGCAGGGAAACAGAGGCGGGGAATCAGATATGGGGAATCAGAGGTGGGGAATAACAGGTTGCGAGTCAGAGGCAGGGAATCAGAGGCGGGGAATCAGAGGCGGGTAATCAGAGGCAGGGAATCGGATGTGCAGAATCAGAGATGGGGAATCAGAGGTGGGGAATCAGAGGTGGTGAATCAGAGATGGGGAATCAAAGGCGTGGAATCAGAGGCAGGGTCAGACACGGGGAATCAGAGGCGGGGAATCAGATGCGGGGAACCAGAGGAGGGGAATCATAGCTGGCGAATCAGAGGCGGGGAATCAGAGGTGGGGAATCATAGGCGGGGAATCAGATATGGGGAATCAGAGGTGGGGAATCAGTGGCGGGGAAACAGAGGCGGGGAATCAGATATGTTGGATCAGAGGTGGGGAATCAGAGGCGGGGAATCAGAGCTGGGGAATCAGAGGCGGGGAATCAGAGTTGGGGAATCAGAGGCAGGGAATCAGATATGGGGAATCAGAGGTGGGGAATCAGAGGCGGGGAAACAGAGGCGGGGAATCAGATATGGGGTATCAGAGGTGGGGAATCAGGGGTGGGGAATCAGTGGCAGGGAATCAGAGGAGGGGATTCAGAGGCGGGGAATCAGAGGCAGGGAATCAGACACTGGGAGTCAGAGGCGGTGAATCAGGGATTGGGAATCAGAGGCCGGGAAACAGAGGTGGGGAATCAGATATGGGGAATCAGAGGCGGGGAATCAGAGGCAGGGAAACAGAGGCGGTGAATCAGATATGGGGAATCAGAGGCGGGGAATCAGAGGAGGGAAACAGAGGCGGTGAATCAGATATTGGGAATCAGAGGTGGCGAATCAGAGGTAGAGAATCGGAGATGGGGAAGCAGAGGTGGGGAATCAGATGTGATGAATTAGAGATGGGGAATCAGAGGCGGGGTATCAGAGGTGCCAATCAGAGGCGGGGAAACAGAGGCGGGGAATCAGATATGGGAAATCAGAGGTGGCGAATCAGAGGTAGAGAATCGGAGATGGGGAAGCAGAGGTGGGGAATCAGATGTGATGAATTAGAGATGGGGAATCAGAGGCGGGGTATCAGAGGTGCCAATCAGAGGCGAGGAAACAGAGGCGGGGAATCAGATATGGGGAATCAGAGGTGGGGAATAAGAGGTTGCGAATCAGAGGCAGGGAATCAGAGGCGGGGAATCAGAGGCGGGGAATCAGAGGCAGGGAATCGGATGTGCGGAATCAGAGATGGGGTATCAGAGGTGGGGAATCAGAGGTGGTGAGTCAGACATGGGGAATCAGAGGCGGGGAATCAGAGGCAGGGAATCAGAAACGGGGAATCAGAGGCGGGCAATCATAACTGGCGAATCAGAGGAGGGGAATCAGTGCTGGGGAATCAGAGGAAGGGAATCAGATATGGTGAATCAGAGGTGAGGAATCAGAGGCGGGGAAACAGAGGCCGGGAATCAGATATGTTGTATCACAGGTGGGGAATCGGAGGCGGGAAATCAGAGCTGGGGATTCAGAGGCGGGGAAATCAGAGTTGGGGAATCAGAGTCCGGGAATCAGAGATGGGAAATCAGAGGAGGGGAATCAAATATGGGGAATCAGAGGTGGGGAATCAGAGTTGGGGAATGAGTCCGGGAATCAGAGATGGGGAATCAGAGGCGGGGAATCAAATATGGGGAATCAGAGGCGGGGAATCAGATGCGGGGAAACAGAGGCGGTGAATCAGATATGGGCAATCAGAGGTGGCGAATCAGAGGTAGAGAATCAGAGATGGGGAAGCAGAGGTGGGGAATCAGATGTGATGAATTAGAGATGGGGAATCAGAGGCGGGGTATCAGAGGCGGGGAATCAGAGTTGGGGAATCAGAGGAGGGGAATCAGATATGGGGAAACAGAGGCCGGGAATCAGAGGCAGGGAAACAGAGGCGGGGAATCAGATATGGGGAATCAGAGGTGGGGAATTAG
This sequence comes from Narcine bancroftii, assembly GCF_036971445.1. Taxonomy (NCBI): domain Eukaryota; kingdom Metazoa; phylum Chordata; class Chondrichthyes; order Torpediniformes; family Narcinidae; genus Narcine; species Narcine bancroftii. The sequence goes on along the minus strand of NC_091474.1, from coordinate 103,327,357 downwards.
AGGTTGCGAATCAGAGGCAGGGAATCAGAGGCGGGGAATCAGAGGCGGGGAATCAGAGGCAGGGAATCGGATGAGCAGAATCAGAGATGGGGAATCAGAGGTGGGGAATCAGAGGTGGAGAATCAGAGAAGGGGAATCAGAGGCGGGGAATCAGATGCAGGGAATCAGATGCAGGGAATCAGAGGCGGGGAATCATAGCTGGCGAATCAGAGGAGGGGAATCAGAGTTGGGGAATCAGAGGCGGGGAATCAGATATGGGGAAACAGAGGCGGGGAATCAGAGGCGGGGAAACAGAGGCGGGGAATCAGATATGGGGATTCAGAGGTGGGGAATCAGAGGTTGGGAATCAGAGGCAGGGAATCAGAAGCGGGGAATCAGAGGCAGGGAATCAGATGCGGGGAATCAGAGGCAGGGAATCAGAGCTGGGGAATCAGAGGCGGGGAATCAGAGTTGGGGAATCAGAGGCGTGGAATTAGATATGGCGAAACAGAGGCGGGGAATCAGAGACGGGGAAACAGAGGCGGGGAATCAGATATGGGGAATTAGCGGTGGCGAATTAAAGGCGGTGTATCAGAGATGGGGAATCAGGGCAGGGAATCAGAGGCAGGGAATCAAACACGGGGAATCAGAGGCGGGGAATCAGAGCTGGGGAATCAGAGGCGGGGATTCAGAGTTGGGGAATCAGAGGCGGGGAATCAGAGGCGGGGAAACAGAGGCGGGGAATCAGATATGGGGAATCAAGGTGGGGAATCAGAGGTTGGGAATCAGAAGCAGGGAATCAGAGGCGGGGAATCAGAGGCGGGGAATCAGAGGCAGGGAATCCGATGTGCGGAATCGGAGATGGGGAATCAGAGGCAGGGAATCAGAGGCGGGGAATCAGAGGCGGAGAATCAGAGGCCAGGAATCAGATATGGGGAAACAGAGGCGGGGAATCAGAGGCGGGGAAACAGAGGCGGGGAATCAAATATGGGGAATCAGAGGTGGGGAATCAGAGGTTGGGAATCGGAGGCAGGGAATCAGAGGCTGGGAATCAGATGCAGGGAATCAGATGCGGGGAATCAGAGGCGGGGAATCAGAGCTGGGGAATCAGAGGTGGGGAATCAGAGTTGGGGAATCAGAGTCGGGGACTTAGATATGGGGAAACAGAGGCGGGGAATCAGAAGCGGGGAAACAGACGCGGGGAATCAGAGGCGGGGATTCAGAGCTGGGGAATCAGAGGCGGGGAATCAGAGTTGGGGAATCAGAGGCGGGGAATCAGATATGGGGAATCAGAGGCGGGGATTCAGAGCTGGGGAATCAGAGGCGGGGAATCAGAGTTGGGGAATCAGAGGCGGGGAATCAGATATGGGGAATCAGAGGCGGGGAATCAGAGGCGGGGAAACAGAGGCAGGGAATCAGATATGGGGAATCAGAGGTGGGGTATCAGGGGCACGGGATCAGTGGCAGGGAATCAGAGGCGGGGAATCATAGGCGGGGAATCAGAGGCAGGGAATCAGACACGGGGAATCAGATATGGGGAAACAGAGGCGGGGAATCAGAGGCGGGCAAACAGAGGCGGGGAATTAGATATGGGGAATCAGAGGTGGGGAATCAGAGGTGGTGAATCAGAGATGGGGAATCACAGGCGGGGAATCAGAGGCAGGGAATAGAACGCGGGGAATCAGAGGCGGGGAATCAGAGCTGGGGAATCAGAGGCGGGGAATCATAGTTGGGAATCAGAAGCGGGGAATCAGATATGGGGAAACAGAGGCGGGGAATCAAAGGCGGGGAAACAGAGGCGGGGAGTCAGATATGGGGAATCGGATGCGGGGAATCAGAGGCGGGGTATCAGAGTTGGGGCATCTGAGGTGGGGAATTAGATATGGGGAAACAGAGGCGGGGAATCAGAGGCGGGGAAACAGAGGCGGGGAATCAGATATGGGGAATCAGAGGTGGGGAATCAGAGGCAGGGAATCAGATGTGCGGAATCAGAGATGGGGATCAGAGGCAGGGAATCAGAATCAGAAGCGGGGAATCAGAGGCCGGGAATCAGAGGCCGGGATTCAGATGCCGGGAATAAGAGGCCGGGAATCAGAGGTGGGGAATCAGAGTCCGGGAATCAGAGATGGGGATTCAGAGGCGGGGAATGATATATGGGGAATCAGAGGCGGGGAATCAGAGGCGGGGTAACAGAGGTGGGGAATCAGATATGGGGAATCAGAGGTGGCGAATCAAAGGCGGTGAATCAGAGATGGGGAATCAGAGGCGGGGAATCAGAGGCAGGGAATTAAACACGGGGAATCAGAGGCGGGGAATCAGAGCTGGGGAATCAGAGGCGGGGAATCAGAGTTGGGGAATCAGTGGCGGGGAATCAGATATGGGGAAACAGGGGCGGGGAATCAGAGGCAGGGAAACAGAGGCGGGGAATCAGATATGGGGAAATCAGGGGTGGGGAATCAGAGGTTGGGAATCAGAGGCAGGGAATCAGAGGCGTGGAAACAGAGGCGGGGATTCAAATGTGGTGAATCAGAGATGGGGAATCAGAGGCAGGTAATCAGAATCAGAAGCGGTGTATCAGTGGCCGGGAATCAGAGCTGGGGAATCAGAGGTGGGGAATCAGAGCTGGGGAATCACAGGCGGGAATCAGAGGCAGGGAATCAGATGCGGGGAATCAGAGGCGGGGAATCAGAGCTGGGGAATCAGAGGTGGGGAATCAGAGCTGGGGAATCACAGGCGGGGAATCAGAGATGGGGAATCAGAGGCGGGAATCAGTGGCAGGGAATCAGATGCGGGGAATCAGAGGCGGGGAATCAGAGCTGGCGAATCAGAGGCGGGGAATCAGAGGTGGGCAATCAGAGGATGGGAATCAGATATGGGGAATCAGGGGCGGGGAATCAGAGCTGGGGAAACACAGGCGGGGAAACAGAGGCGGGGAATCAGAGGCGGTGAAACAGAGGCGGGGAATCAGATATTGGGAATCAGAGGTGGGGAATCAGAGGTTGGGAATCAGAGGCCTGGAATCAGAGGCGGGGAATCAGAGGCAGGGAATCAGATGCGGGGAATCAGAGGAGGGGAATCAGAGCTGGGGAATCAGAGATGGGGAATCAGAGGCGGGGAATCAGATATGGGGAATCAGAGGCGGGGAATCAGAAGCGGGGAAACAGAGGCGGTGAATCAGATATTCAGAATCAGAGGTTGCGAATCAGAGGTAGAGAATCAGAGATGGGGAAGCAGAGGTGGGGAATCAGATGTGATGAATTAGAGATGGGGAATCAGAGGCGGGGTATCAGAGGTGCCAATCAGAGGCGGTGAAACAGAGGCGGGGAATCAGATATGGGGAAACAGAGGCGGGGAATCAGAGGCAGGGAAACAGAGGCGGGGAATCAGATATGGGGAATCAGAGGTGGGGAATAACAGGTTGCGAGTCAGAGGCAGGGAATCAGAGGCGGGGAATCAGAGGCGGGTAATCAGAGGCAGGGAATCGGATGTGCAGAATCAGAGATGGGGAATCAGAGGTGGGGAATCAGAGGTGGTGAATCAGAGATGGGGAATCAAAGGCGTGGAATCAGAGGCAGGGTCAGACACGGGGAATCAGAGGCGGGGAATCAGATGCGGGGAACCAGAGGAGGGGAATCATAGCTGGCGAATCAGAGGCGGGGAATCAGAGGTGGGGAATCATAGGCGGGGAATCAGATATGGGGAATCAGAGGTGGGGAATCAGTGGCGGGGAAACAGAGGCGGGGAATCAGATATGTTGGATCAGAGGTGGGGAATCAGAGGCGGGGAATCAGAGCTGGGGAATCAGAGGCGGGGAATCAGAGTTGGGGAATCAGAGGCAGGGAATCAGATATGGGGAATCAGAGGTGGGGAATCAGAGGCGGGGAAACAGAGGCGGGGAATCAGATATGGGGTATCAGAGGTGGGGAATCAGGGGTGGGGAATCAGTGGCAGGGAATCAGAGGAGGGGATTCAGAGGCGGGGAATCAGAGGCAGGGAATCAGACACTGGGAGTCAGAGGCGGTGAATCAGGGATTGGGAATCAGAGGCCGGGAAACAGAGGTGGGGAATCAGATATGGGGAATCAGAGGCGGGGAATCAGAGGCAGGGAAACAGAGGCGGTGAATCAGATATGGGGAATCAGAGGCGGGGAATCAGAGGAGGGAAACAGAGGCGGTGAATCAGATATTGGGAATCAGAGGTGGCGAATCAGAGGTAGAGAATCGGAGATGGGGAAGCAGAGGTGGGGAATCAGATGTGATGAATTAGAGATGGGGAATCAGAGGCGGGGTATCAGAGGTGCCAATCAGAGGCGGGGAAACAGAGGCGGGGAATCAGATATGGGAAATCAGAGGTGGGGAATAAGAGGTTGCGAATCAGAGGCAGGGAATCAGAGGCGGGGAATCAGAGGCGGGGAATCAGAGGCAGGGAATCGGATGTGCGGAATCAGAGATGGGGTATCAGAGGTGGGGAATCAGAGGTGGTGAGTCAGACATGGGGAATCAGAGGCGGGGAATCAGAGGCAGGGAATCAGAAACGGGGAATCAGAGGCGGGCAATCATAACTGGCGAATCAGAGGAGGGGAATCAGTGGTGGGGAATTAGAGGAAGGGAATCAGATATGGTGAATCAGAGGTGAGGAATCAGGGGCGGGGAAACAGAGGCCGGGAATCAGATATGTTGTATCACAGGTGGGGAATCAGAGGCGGGAAATCAGAGCTGGGGATTCAGAGGCGGGGAAATCAGAGGAGGGGAATCAGAGTCCGGGAATCAGAGATGGGAAATCAGAGGAGGGGAATCAAATATGGGGAATCAGAGGTGGGGAATCAGAGTTGGGGAATGAGTCCGGGAATCAGAGATGGGGAATCAGAGGCGGGGAATCAAATATGGGGAATCAGAGGCAGGGAATCAGATGCGGGGAAACAGAGGCGGTGAATCAGATATGGGCAATCAGAGGTGGCGAATCAGAGGTAGAGAATCAGAGATGGGGAAGCAGAGGTGGGGAATCAGATGTGATGAATTAGAGATGGGGAATCAGAGGCGGGGTATCAGAGGCGGGGAATCAGAGTTGGGGAATCAGAGGAGGGGAATCAGATATGGGGAAACAGAGGCCGGGAATCAGAGGCAGGGAAACAGAGGCGGGGAATCAGATATGGGGAATCAGAGGTGGGGAATTAGAGGTTGCGAATCAGAGGCAGGGAATCAGAGGCGGGGAATCAGAGGCGGGGAATCAGAGGCAGGGAATCGGATGAGCAGAATCAGAGATGGGGAATCAGAGGTGGGGAATCAGAGGTGGAGAATCAGAGAAGGGGAATCAGAGGCGGGGAATCAGATGCAGGGAATCAGATGCAGGGAATCAGAGGCGGGGAATCATAGCTGGCGAATCAGAGGAGGGGAATCAGAGTTGGGGAATCAGAGGCGGGGAATCAGATATGGGGAAACAGAGGTGGGGAATCAGAGGCGGGGAAACAGAGGCGGGGAATCAGATATGGGGATTCAGAGGTTGGGAATCAGAGGTTGGGAATCAGAGGCAGGGAATCAGAGGCGGGGAATAAGAGGCAGGGAATCAGATGCGGGGAATCAGAGGCAGGGAATCAGAGCTGGGGAATCAGAGGCGGGGAATCAGAGTTGGGGAATCAGAGGCGTGGAATTAGATATGGCGAAACAGAGGCGGGGAATCAGAGACGGGGAAACAGAGGCGGGGAATCAGATATGGGGAATCAGCGGTGGCGAATTAAAGGCGGTGTATCAGAGATGGGGAATCAGGGCAGGGAATCAGAGGCAGGGAATCAAACACGGGGAATCAGAGGCGGGGAATCAGAGCTGGGGAATCAGAGGCGGGGATTCAGAGTTGGGGAATCAGAGGCGGGGAATCAGAGGCGGGGAAACAGAGGCGGGGAATCAGATATGGGGAATCAGAGGTGGGGAATCAGAGGCGGGGAATCAGAGGCGGGGAATCAGAGGCAGGGAATCCGATGTGCGGAATCGGAGATGGGGAATCAGAGGCAGGGAATCAGAGGCGGGGAATCAGAAGCGGAGAATCAGAGGCCGTGAATCAGATATGGGGAAACAGAGGCGGGGAATCAGAGGCGGGGAAACAGAGGCGGGGAATCAAATATGGGGAATCAGAGGTGGGGAATCAGAGGTTGGGAATCGGAGGCAGGGAATCAGAGGCTGGGAATCAGATGCAGGGAATCAGAGTCGGGGACTTAGATATGGGGAAACAGAGGCGGGGAATCAGAGGCGGGGAAACAGACGCGGGGAATCAGAGGCGGGGATTCAGAGCTGGGGAATCAGAGGCGGGGAATCAGAGTTGGGGAATCAGAGGCGGGGAATCAGATATGGGGAATCAGAGGCGGGGAATCAGAGGCGGGGAAACAGAGGCAGGGAATCAGATATGGGGATTCAGAGGTGGGGTATCAGGGGCACGGAATCAGTGGCAGGGAATCAGAGGCGGGGAATCATAGAGGCAGGGAATCAGACACGGGGAATCAGATATGGGGAAACAGAGGCGGGGAATCAGAGGCGGGCAAACAGAGGCGGGGAATTAGATATGGGGAATCAGAGGTGGGGAATCAGAGGTGGTGAATCAGAGATGGGGAATCACAGGCGGGGAATCAGAGGCAGGGAATAGAACGCGGGGAATCAGAGGCGGGGAATCAGAGCTGGGGAATCAGAGGCGGGGAATCATAGTTGGGAATCAGAAGCGGGGAATCAGATATGGGGAAACAGAGGCGGGGAATCAAAGGCGGGGAAACAGAGGCGGGGAGTCAGATATGGGGAATCGGATGCGGGGAATCAGAGGCGGGGAATCAGAGCTGGGGAATCAGAGGCGGGGTATCAGAGTTGGGGCATCTGAGGTGGGGAATTAGATATGGGGAAACAGAGGCGGGGAATCAGAGGCGGGGAAACAGAGGCGGGGAATCAGATATGGGGAATCAGAGGTGGGGAATCAGAGGCAGGGAATCAGATGTGCGGAATCAGAGATGGGGATCAGAGGCAGGGAATCAGAATCAGAAGCGGGGAATCAGAGGCCGGGAATCAGAGGCCGGGATTCAGATGCCGGGAATAAGAGGCCGGGAATCAGAGGTGGGGAATCAGAGTCCGGGAATCAGAGATGGGGATTCAGAGGCGGGGAATGATATATGGGGAATCAGAGGCGGGGAATCAGAGGCGGGGTAACAGAGGTTGGGAATCAGATATGGGGAATCAGAGGTGGCGAATCAAAGGCGGTGAATCGGAGATGGGGAATCAGAGGCGGGGAATCAGAGGCAGGGAATCAAACACGGGGAATCAGAGGCGGGGAATCAGAGCTGGGGAATCAGAGGCGGGGAATCAGAGTTGGGGAATCAGAGGCGGGGAATCAGATATGGGGAAACAGGGGCGGGGAATCAGAGGCAGGGAAACAGAGGCGGGGAATCAGATATGGGGAATCAGGGGTGGGGAATCAGAGGTTGGGAATCAGAGGCAGGGAATCAGAGGCGTGGAAACAGAGGCGGGGATTCAAATGTGGTGAATCAGAGATGGGGAATCAGAGGCAGGGAATCAGAATCAGAAGCGGGGTATCAGTGGCCGGGAATCAGAGCTGTGGAATCAGAGTTGGGGAATCAGAGCTGGGGAATCACAGGCGGGAATCAGAGGCAGGGAATCAGATGCGGGGAATCAGAGGCGGGGAATCAGAGCTGGGGAATCAGAGGTGGGGAATCAGAGCTGGGGAATCACAGGCGGGGAATCAGAGATGGGGAATCAGAGGCGGGAATCAGAGGCAGGGAATCAGATGCGGGGAATCAGAGGCGGGGAATCAGAGCTGGCGAATCAGAGGCGGGGAATCAGAGGTGGGCAATCAGAGGATGGGAATCAGATATGGGGAATCAGGGGCGGGGAATCAGAGCTGGGGAATCACAGGCGGGGAAACAGAGGCGGGGAATCAGAGGCGGTGAAACAGAGGCGGGGAATCAGATATTGGGAATCAGAGGTGGGGAATCAGAGGTTGGGAATCAGAGGCCTGGAATCAGAGGCGGGGAATCAGAGGCAGGGAATCAGATGCGGGGAATCAGAGGTGGGGAATCAGAGCTGGGGAATCAGAGATGGGGAATCAGAGGCGGGGAATCAGATATGGGGAATCAGAGGCGGGGAATCAGAAGCGGGGAAACAGAGGCGGTGAATCAGATATTCAGAATCAGAGGTTGCGAATCAGAGGTAGAGAATCAGAGATGGGGAAGCAGAGGTGGGGAATCAGATGTGATGAATTAGAGATGGGGAATCAGAGGCGGGGTATCAGAGGTGCCAATCAGAGGCGGTGAAACAGAGGCGGGGAATCAGATATGGGGAAACAGAGGCGGGGAATCAGAGGCAGGGAAACAGAGGCGGGGAATCAGATATGGGGAATCAGAGGTGGGGAATAACAGGTTGCGAGTCAGAGGCAGGGAATCAGAGGCGGGGAATCAGGGGCGGGGAATCAGAGGCAGGGAATCGGATGTGCAGAATCAGAGATGGGGAATCAGAGGTGGGGAATCAGAGGTGGTGAATCAGAGATGGGGAATCAAAGGCGTGGAATCAGAGGCAGGGTCAGACACGGGGAATCAGATATGTTGGATCAGAGGTGGGGAATCAGAGGCGGGGAATCAGAGCTGGGGAATCAGAGGCGGGGAATCAGAGTTGGGGAATCAGAGGCAGGGAATCAGATATGGGGAATCAGAGGTGGGGAATCAGAGGCGGGGAAACAGAGGCGGGGAATCAGATATGGGGTATCAGAGGTGGGGAATCAGGGGTGGGGAATCAGTGGCAGGGAATCAGAGGAGGGGATTCAGAGGCGGGGAATCAGAGGCAGGGAATCAGACACTGGGAGTCAGAGGCGGTGAATCAGGGATTGGGAATCAGAGGCCGGGAAACAGAGGTGGGGAATCAGATATGGGGAATCAGAGGCGGGGAATCAGAGGCAGGGAAACAGAGGCGGTGAATCAGATATGGGGAATCAGAGGCGGGGAATCAGAGGAGGGAAACAGAGGCGGTGAATCAGATATTGGGAATCAGAGGTGGCGAATCAGAGGTAGAGAATCAGAGATTGGGAAGCAGAGGTGGGGAATCAGATGTGATGAATTAGAGATGGGGAATCAGAGGCGGGGTATCAGAGGTGCCAATCAGAGGCGGGGAAACAGAGGCGGGGAATCAGATATGGGGAATCAGAGGTGGGGAATAAGAGGTTGCGAATCAGAGGCAGGGAATCAGAGGCAGGGAATCGGATGTGCGGAATCAGAGATGGGGTATCAGAGGTGGGGAATCAGAGGTGGTGAGTCAGACATGGGGAATCAGAGGCGGGGAATCAGAGGCAGGGAATCAGAAACGGGGAATCAGAGGCGGGCAATCATAACTGGCGAATCAGAGGAGGGGAATCAGTGGTGGGGAATCAGAGGAGGGGAATCAGATATGGTGAATCAGAGGTGAGGAATCAGAGGCGGGGAAACAGAGGCCGGGAATCAGATATGTTGTATCACAGGTGGGGAATCAGAGGCGGGAAATCACAGCTGGGGATTCAGAGGCGGGGAAATCAGAGTTGGGGAATCAGAGTCCGGGAATCAGAGATGGGAAATCAGAGGAGGGGAATCAAATATGGGGAATCAGAGGTGGGGAATCAGAGTTGGGGAATGAGTCCGGGAATCAGAGATGGGGAATCAGAGGCGGGGAATCAAATATGGGGAATCAGAGGCGGGGAATCAGATGCGGGGAAACAGAGGCGGTGAATCAGATATGGGCAATCAGAGGTGGGGAATCAGAGGTAGAGAATCAGAGATGGGGAAGCAGAGGTGGGGAATCAGATGTGATGAATTAGAGATGGGGAATCAGAGGCGGGGTATCAGAGGCGGGGAATCAGAGTTGGGGAATCAGAGGAGGGGAATCAGATATGGGGAAACAGAGGCCGGGAATCAGAGGCAGGGAAACAGAGGCGGGGAATCAGATATGGGGAATCAGAGGTGGGGAATTAGAGGTTGCAAATCAGAGGCAGGGAATCAGAGGCGGGGAATCAGAGGCGGGGAATCAGAGGCAGGGAATCGGATGAGCAGAATCAGAGATGGGGAATCAGAGGTGGGGAATCAGAGGTGGAGAATCAGAGAAGGGGAATCAGAGGCGGGGAATCAGATGCAGGGAATCAGATGCAGGGAATCAGAGGCGGGGAATCATAGCTGGCGAATCAGAGGAGGGGAATCAGAGTTGGGGAATCAGAGGCGGGGAATCAGATATGGGGAAACAGAGGCGGGGAATCAGAGGCGGGGAAACAGAGGCGGGGAATCAGATATGTGGATTCAGAGGTGGGGAATCAGAGGTTGGGAATCAGAGGCAGGGAATCAGAGGCGGCGAATCAGAGGCAGGGAATCAGATGCGGGGAATCAGAGGCAGGGAATCAGAGCTGGGGAATCAGACGCGGGGAATCAGAGTTGGGGAATCAGAGGCGTGGAATTAGATATGGCGAAACAGAGGCGGGGAATCAGAGACGGGGAAACAGAGGCGGGGAATCAGATATGGGGAATCAGCGGTGGCGAATTAAAGGCGGGGTATCAGAGATGGGGAATCAGGGCAGGGAATCAGAGGCAGGGAATCAAACACGGGGAATCAGAGGCGGGGAATCAGAGCTGGGGAATCAGAGGCGGGGATTCAGAGTTGGGGAATCAGAGGCGGGGAATCAGAGGCGGGGAAACAGAGGCGGGGAATCAGATATGGGGAATCAGAGGTGGGGAATCAGAGGTTGGGAATCAGAAGCAGGGAATCAGAGGCCGGGAATCAGAGGCGGGGAATCAGAGGCAGGGAATCCGATGTGCGGAATCGGAGATGGGGAATCAGAGGCAGGGAATCAGAGGCGGGGAATCAGAGGCGGAGAATCAGAGGCCGGGAATCAGATATGGGGAAACAGAGGCGGGGAATCAGAGGCGGGGAAACAGAGGCGGGGAATCAGATATGGGGAATCAGAGGTGGGGAATCAGAGGTTGGGAATCGGAGGCAGGGAATCAGAGGCTGGGAATCAGATGCAGGGAATCAGATGCGGGGAATCAGAGGCGGGGAATCAGAGCTGGGGAATCAGAGGTGGGGAATCAGAGTTGGGGAATGAGAGTCGGGGACTTAGATATGGGGAAACAGAGGCGGGGAATCAGAGGCGGGGAAACAGACGCGGGGAATCAGAGGCGGGGATTCAGAGCTGGGGAATCAGAGGCGGGGAATCAGAGTTGGGGAATCAGAGGCGGGGAATCAGATATGGGGAATCAGAGGCGGGGAATCAGAGGCGGGGAAACAGAGGCAGGGAATCAGATATGGGGAATCAGAGGTGGGGTATCAGGGGCAGGGAATAGGTGGCAGGGAATCAGAGGCGGGGAATCATAGGCGGGTAATCAGAGGCAGGGAATCAGACACGGGGAATCAGATATGGGGAAACAGAGGCGGGGAATCAGAGGCGGGCAAACAGAGGCGGGGAATTAGATATGGGGAATCAGAGGTGGGGAATCAGAGGTGGTGAATCAGAGATGGGGAATCACAGGCGGGGAATCAGAGGCAGGGAATAGAACGCGGGGAATCAGAGGCGGGGAATCAGAGCTGGGGAATCAGAGGCGGGGAATCATAGTTGGGAATCAGAGGCGGGGAATCAGATATGGGGAAACAGAGGCGGGGAATCAAAGGCGGGGAAACAGAGGCGGGGAATCAGATATGGGGAATCGGATGCGGGGAATCAGAGGCGGGGAATCAGAGCTGGGGAATCAGAGGCGGGGTATCAGAGTTGGGGCATCTGAGGTGGGGAATTAGATTTGGGGAAACAGAGGCGGGGAATCAGAGGCGGGGAAACAGAGGCGGGGAATCAGATATGGGGAATCAGAGGTGGGGAATCAGAGGCAGGGAATCAGATGTGCGGAATCAGAGATGGGGAATCAGAGGCAGGGAATCAGAATCAGAAGCGGGGAATCAGAGGCCGGGAATCAGAGGCCGGGATTCAGATGCCGGGAATAAGAGGCCGGGAATCAGAGGTGGGGAATCAGGGTCCGGGAATCAGAGATGGGGATTCAGAGGCGGGGAATGATATATGGGGAATCAGAGGGGGGAATCAGAGGCGGGGTAACAGAGGTGGGGAATCAGATATGGGGAATCAGAGGTGGCGAATCAAAGGCGGTGAATCAGAGATGGGGAATCAGAGGCGGGGAATCAGAGGCAGGGAATCAAACACGGGGAATCAGAGGCGGGGAATCAGAGCTGGGGAATCAGAGGCGAGGAATCAGAGTTGGGGAATCAGAGGCGGGGAATCAGATATGGGGAAACAGGGGCGGGGAATCAGAGGCAGGGAAACAGAGGCGGGGAATCAGATATGGGGAATCAGGGGTGGGGAATCAGAGGTTGGGAATCAGAGGCAGGGAATCAGAGGCGTGGAAACAGAGGCGGGGATTCAAATGTGGTGAATCAGAGATGGGGAATCAGAGGAAGGGAATCAGAATCAGAAGCGGGGTATCAGTGGCCCGGAATCAGAGGAACGTAATCAGAGGCAGGGGATCAAACACGGGGAATCAGAGGCTGGGAATCAGAGCTGTGGAATCAGAGGTGGGGAATCAGAGCTGGGGAATCACAGGCGGGGAATCAGAGATGGGGAATCAGAGGCGGGAATCAGAGGCAGGGAATCAGATGCGGGGAATCAGAGGCGGGGAATCAGAGCTGGCGAATCAGAGGCGGGGAATCAGAGGTGGGCAATCAGAGGATGGGAATCAGATATGGGGAATCAGGGGCGGGGAATCAGAGCTGGGGAATCACAGGCGGGGAAACAGAGGCGGGGAATCAGAGGCGGTGAAACAGAGGCGGGGAATCAGATATTGGGAATCAGAGGTGGGGAATCAGAGGTTGGGAATCAGAGGCCTGGAATCAGAGGCGGGGAATCAGAGGCAGGGAATCAGATGCGGGGAATCAGAGGAGGGGAATCAGAGCTGGGGAATCAGAGGCGGGGTATTAGAGTTGGGGAATCAGAGGCGGGGAATCAGACGCGGGGAATCAGAGGGGGGGGAATCATAGCTGGCGAATCAGAGGCGGGGAATCAGAGGTGGGCAATCAGAGGCCGGGAATCAGAGGTGGTGAATCAGAGATGGGGAATCAGAGGTGGGGAATCAGTGGCAGGGAATCAGGTATGGGGAATCTGAGGCGTGGAATCAGAGGCAGGGAATCAGACACGGGGAATCAGACACGGGGAATCAGAGGTGGGGAATCAGAGATGGGGAATCAGAGGCGGTGAATCAGAGATGGGGAATCAGAGGCGGGGAATCAGAGGCAGGAAATCAGACACGGGGATTCAGAGGCTGGGAATCAGACGGGGGGAATCAAAGGCGGGGAATCAGAGCTGGGGAATCAGAGGCAGGGAATCAGAGGCGGGGAATCAGATATGGGGAATCAGAGGCTGGTATTCAGAGGCGGGGAATCAGAGGCAGGAAATCAGACACGGGGAATCAGAGGTGGGGAATCAGAGATGGGGAATCAGAGGCGGGGAATCAGAGTTGGGGAATCAGAGGCAGGGAATCGGATGTGCGGAATCAGAGATGGGGAATCAGAGGTGGGGAATCAGAGGCGGTGAATCAGAGATGGGGAATCAGAGGCGGGGAATCAGAGGCAGGAAATCAGACACGGGGATTCAGAGGCTGGGAATCAGACGGGGGGAATCAAAGGCGGGGAATCAGAGCTGGGGAATCAGAGGCAGGGAATCAGAGTTGGGGATTCAGAGACGGGGAATCAGAGGCGGGGAAACAGAGGCGGGGAATCAGAGGCGGGGAAACAGAGGCGGGGAATCAGATATGGGGAATCAGAGGTGGGGCATCAGAGGTTGTGAATCACAGATGGGGAATCAGAGGCGGGGAATCAGAGGCAGGGAATCAGACGCGGGGAATCAGAGGCGGGGATTCAGAGCTGGGGAATCAGAAGCGGGGAATCAGAGTTGGGGAATCAGAGGCGGGGAATCAGATATGGGGAATCAGAGGCAGGGAATCAGAGGCGGGGAATCAGAGGCAGGGAATCAGATGCGGGGAATCTGAGGCGGGGAATCAGAGCTGGGGAATCAGAGGTGGGGAATCAGAGTTGGGGAATCAGAGGCAGGGAATTGGATGTGCGGAATCAGAGATGGGGAATCAGAGGTGGGGAATCAGATGCGGTGAATCAGAGATGGGGAATCAGAGGCGGGGAATCAGAGGCAGGAAATCAGACACGGGGATTCAGAGGCTGGGAATCAGACGGGGGGAATCAAAGGCGGGGAATCAGAGCTGGGGAATCTGAGGCAGGGAATCAGAGTTGGGGATTCAGAGGCGGGGAATCAGATATGGGGAAACAGAGGCGGGGAATCAGAGGCGGGCAAACATAGGCGGGGAATTAGATATGGGGAATCAGAGGTAGGGAATCAGAGGTGGTGAATCAGTGATGGGTAATCACAGGCGGGGAATCAGAGGCAGGGAATAGAACGCGGGGAATCAGAGGCAGGGAATCAGAGCTGGGGAATCAGAGGTGGGGAATCATAGTTGGGGATCAGAGGCGGGAATCAGATATGGGGAAACAGAGGTGGGGAATCAGAGGCGGGGAAACAGAGGCGCGGAATCAGATATGGGGAATCGGATGCAGGGAATCAGAGGCGGGGAATCAGAGCTGGGGAATCAGAGGCGGGGAATCAGAGTTGGGGCATCAGAGGTGGGGAATTAGATATAGGGAAACAGAGGCGGGGAATCAGAGGCGGGGAAACAGAGGCGGGGAATCAGATATGGGGAATCAGACGTGGGGAATCAGAGGCAGGGAATCAGATGTGCGGAATCAGAGATGGGGAATCAGTGGCAGGGAATCAGAATCAGAAGCGGGGAATCGGACGCCGGGAATCAGAGGCGGGGAATCAGAGCTGGGGAATCAGAGGCGGGGAATCAGAGTTGGGGAATCAGAGGCGGGGAATCAGATATGGGGAAATAGGGGCGGGGAATCAGATATGGGGAATCAGAGGTGTGGAATCAGAGGTTGGGAATCAGAGGCAGGGAATCAGAGGCGGGGAAACAGAGGCGGGGAATCAGATATGGGGAATCAGAGGTGGCGAATCAAAGGCGGTGAAACAGAGATGGGGAATCAGGGCAGGGAATCAGAGGCAGAAAATCAGAGCTGGGGAAACAGAGGCGGGGAATCAGATATGGGAAATCAGAGGTGGGGAATCAGGGGCGGGGAATCAGTGGCAGGGAATCAGAGCTGGGGAATCAGAGGTGGGGAATCAGAGCTGGGGAAACAGAGGCGGGGAATCAGATATGGGGAATCAGAGGTGGGGAATCAGACACGGGGAATCAGATATGGGGAAACAGAGGCGGGGAATCAGAGGCGGGCAAACAGAGGCGGGGAATTAGATATGGGGAATCAGAGGTGGGGAATCAGAGGTGGTGAATCAGAGATGGGGAATCACAGGCGGGGAATCAGAGGCAGGGAATAGAACGCGGGGAATCAGAGGCGGGGAATCAGAGCTGGGGAATCAGAGGCGGGGAATCATAGTTGGGAATCAGAGGCGGGGAATCAGATATGGGGAAACAGAGGCGGGGAATCAAAGGCGGGGAAACAGAGGCGGGGAATCAGATATGGGGAATCAGAGGCGGGGAATCATAGGCGGGTAATCAGAGGCAGGGAATCAGACACGGGGAATCAGATATGGGGAAACAGAGGCGGGGAATCAGAGGCGGGCAAACAGAGGCGGGGAATTAGATATGGGGAATCAGAGGTGGGGAATCAGAGGTGGTGAATCAGAGATGGGGAATCACAGGCGGGGAATCAGAGACAGGGAATAGAACGCGGGGAATCAGAGGCGGGGAATCAGAGCTGGGGAATCAGAGGCGGGGAATCATAGTTGGGAATCAGAGGCGGGGAATCAGATATGGGGAAACAGAGGCGGGGAATCAAAGGCGGGGAAACAGAGGCGGGGAATCAGATATGGGGAATCGGATGCGGGGAATCAGAGGCGGGGAATCAGAGCTGGGGAATCAGAGGCGGGGTATCAGAGTTGGGGCATCTGAGGTGGGGAATTAGATATGGGGAAACAGAGGCGGGGAATCAGAGGCGGGGAAACAGAGGCGGGGAATCAGATATGGGGAATCAGAGGTGGGGAATCAGAGGCAGAGAATCAGATGTGCGGAATCAGAGATGGGGAATCAGAGGCAGGGAATCAGAATCAGAAGCGGGGAATCAGAGGCCGGGAATCAGAGGCCGGGATTCAGATGCCGGGAATAAGAGGCCGGGAATCAGAGGTGGGGAATCAGGGTCCGGGAATCAGAGATGGGGATTCAGAGGCGGGGAATGATATATGGGGAATCAGAGGCGGGGAATCAGAGGCGGGGTAACAGAGGTGGGGAATCAGATATGGGGAATCAGAGGTGGCGAATCAAAGGCGGTGAATCAGAGATGGGGAATCAGAGGCGGGGAATCAGAGGCAGGGAATCAAACACGGGGAATCAGAGGCGGGGAATCAGAGCTGGGGAATCAGAGGCGAGGAATCAGAGTTGGGGAATCAGAGGCGGGGAATCAGATATGGGGAAACAGGGGCGGGGAATCAGAGGCAGGGAAACAGAGGCGGGGAATCAGATATGGGGAATCAGGGGTGGGGAATCAGAGGTTGGGAATCAGAGGCAGGGAATCAGAGGCGTGGAAACAGAGGCGGGGATTCAAATGTGGTGAATCAGAGATGGGGAATCAGAGGCAGGGAATCAGAATCAGAAGCGGGGTATCAGTGGCCCGGAATCAGAGGAACGTAATCAGAGGCAGGGGATCAAACACGGGGAATCAGAGGCTGGGAATCAGAGCTGTGGAATCAGAGGTGGGGAATCAGAGCTGGGGAATCACAGGCGGGGAATCAGAGATGGGGAATCAGAGGCGGGAATCAGAGGCAGGGAATCAGATGCGGGGAATCAGAGGCGGGGAATCAGAGCTGGCGAATCAGAGGCGGGGAATCAGAGGTGGGCAATCAGAGGATAGGAATCAGATATGGGGAATCAGGGGCGGGGAATCAGAGCTGGGGAATCACAGGCGGGGAAACAGAGGCGGGGAATCAGAGGCGGTGAAACAGAGGCGGGGAATCAGATATTGGGAATCAGAGGTGGGGAATCAGAGGTTGGGAATCAGAGGCCTGGAATCAGAGGCGGGGAATCAGAGGCAGGGAATCAGATGCGGGGAATCAGAGGAGGGGAATCAGAGCTGGGGAATCAGAGGCGGGGTATTAGAGTTGGGGAATCAGAGGCGGGGAATCAGACGCGGGGAATCAGAGGGGGGGGAATCATAGCTGGCGAATCAGAGGCGGGGAATCAGAGGTGGGCAATCAGAGGCCGGGAATCAGAGGTGGTGAATCAGAGATGGGGAATCAGAGGCGGGGAATCAGTGGCAGGGAATCAGATATGGGGAATCTGAGGCGTTGAATCAGAGGCAGGGAATCAGACACGGGGAATCAGACACGGGGAATCAGAGGTGGGGAATCAGAGATGGGGAATCAAAGGCGGTGAATCAGAGATGGGGAATCAGAGGCGGGGAATCAGAGGCAGGAAATCAGACACGGGGATTCAGAGGCTGGGAATCAGACGGGGGGAATCAAAGGCGGGGAATCAGAGCTGGGGAATCAGAGGCAGGGAATCAGAGGCGGGGAATCAGATATGGGGAATCAGAGGCTGGTATTCAGAGGCGGGGAATCAGAGGAAGGGAATCAGATATGGTGAATCAGAGGTGAGGAATCAGGGGCGGGGAAACAGAGGCCGGGAATCAGATATGTTGTATCACAGGTGGGGAATCAGAGGCGGGAAATCAGAGCTGGGGATTCAGAGGCGGGGAAATCAGAGGAGGGGAATCAGAGTCCGGGAATCAGAGATGGGAAATCAGAGGAGGGGAATCAAATATGGGGAATCAGAGGTGGGGAATCAGAGTTGGGGAATGAGTCCGGGAATCAGAGATGGGGAATCAGAGGCGGGGAATCAAATATGGGGAATCAGAGGCGGGGAATCAGATGCGGGGAAACAGAGGCGGTGAATCAGATATGGGCAATCAGAGGTGGCGAATCAGAGGTAGAGAATCAGAGATGGGGAAGCAGAGGTGGGGAATCAGATGTGATGAATTAGAGATGGGGAATCAGAGGCGGGGTATCAGAGGCGGGGAATCAGAGTTGGGGAATCAGAGGAGGGGAATCAGATATGGGGAAACAGAGGCCGGGAATCAGAGGCAGGGAAACAGAGGCGGGGAATCAGATATGGGGAATCAGAGGTGGGGAATTAGAGGTTGCGAATCAGAGGCAGGGAATCAGAGGCGGGGAATCAGAGGCGGGGAATCAGAGGCAGGGAATCGGATGAGCAGAATCAGAGATGGGGAATCAGAGGTGGGGAATCAGAGGTGGAGAATCAGAGAAGGGGAATCAGAGGCGGGGAATCAGATGCAGGGAATCAGATGCAGGGAATCAGAGGCGGGGAATCATAGCTGGCGAATCAGAGGAGGGGAATCAGAGTTGGGGAATCAGAGGCGGGGAATCAGATATGGGGAAACAGAGGTGGGGAATCAGAGGCGGGGAAACAGAGGCGGGGAATCAGATATGGGGATTCAGAGGTTGGGAATCAGAGGTTGGGAATCAGAGGCAGGGAATTAGAGGCGGGGAATAAGAGGCAGGGAATCAGATGCGGGGAATCAGAGGCAGGGAATCAGAGCTGGGGAATCAGAGGCGGGGAATCAGAGTTGGGGAATCAGAGGCGTGGAATTAGATATGGCGAAACAGAGGCGGGGAATCAGAGACGGGGAAACAGAGGCGGGGAATCAGATATGGGGAATCAGCGGTGGCGAATTAAAGGCGGTGTATCAGAGATGGGGAATCAGGGCAGGGAATCAGAGGCAGGGAATCAAACACGGGGAATCAGAGGCGGGGAATCAGAGCTGGGGAATCAGAGGCGGGGATTCAGAGTTGGGGAATCAGAGGCGGGGAATCAGAGGCGGGGAAACAGAGGCGGGGAATCAGATATGGGGAATCAGAGGTGGGGAATCAGAGGCGGGGAATCAGAGGCGGGGAATCAGAGGCAGGGAATCCGATGTGCGGAATCGGAGATGGGGAATCAGAGGCAGGGAATCAGAGGCGGGGAATCAGAAGCGGAGAATCAGAGGCCGTGAATCAGATATGGGGAAACAGAGGCGGGGAATCAGAGGCGGGGAAACAGAGGCGGGGAATCAAATATGGGGAATCAGAGGTGGGGAATCAGAGGTTGGGAATCGGAGGCAGGGAATCAGAGGCTGGGAATCAGATGCAGGGAATCAGATGCGGGGAATCAGAGGCGGGGAATCAGAGCTGGGGAATCAGAGGTGGGGAATCAGAGTTGGGGAATCAGAGTCGGGGACTTAGATATGGGGAAACAGAGGCGGGGAATCAGAGGCGGGGAAACAGACGCGGGGAATCAGAGGCGGGGATTCAGAGCTGGGGAATCAGAGGCGGGGAATCAGAGTTGGGGAATCAGAGGCGGGGAATCAGATATGGGGAATCAGAGGCGGGGAATCAGAGGCGGGGAAACAGAGGCAGGGAATCAGATATGGGGATTCAGAGGTGGGGTATCAGGGGCACGGAATCAGTGGCAGGGAATCAGAGGCGGGGAATCATAGAGGCAGGGAATCAGACACGGGGAATCAGATATGGGGAAACAGAGGCGGGGAATCAGAGGCGGGCAAACAGAGGCGGGGAATTAGATATGGGGAATCAGAGGTGGGGAATCAGAGGTGGTGAATCAGAGATGGGGAATCACAGGCGGGGAATCAGAGGCAGGGAATAGAACGCGGGGAATCAGAGGCGGGGAATCAGAGCTGGGGAATCAGAGGCGGGGAATCATAGTTGGGAATCAGAAGCGGGGAATCAGATATGGGGAAACAGAGGCGGGGAATCAAAGGCGGGGAAACAGAGGCGGGGAGTCAGATATGGGGAATCGGATGCGGGGAATCAGAGGCGGGGAATCAGAGCTGGGGAATCAGAGGCGGGGTATCAGAGTTGGGGCATCTGAGGTGGGGAATTAGATATGGGGAAACAGAGGCGGGGAATCAGAGGCGGGGAAACAGAGGCGGGGAATCAGATATGGGGAATCAGAGGTGGGGAATCAGAGGCAGGGAATCAGATGTGCGGAATCAGAGATGGGGATCAGAGGCAGGGAATCAGAATCAGAAGCGGGGAATCAGAGGCCGGGAATCAGAGGCCGGGATTCAGATGCCGGGAATAAGAGGCCGGGAATCAGAGGTGGGGAATCAGAGTCCGGGAATCAGAGATGGGGATTCAGAGGCGGGGAATGATATATGGGGAATCAGAGGCGGGGAATCAGAGGCGGGGTAACAGAGGTTGGGAATCAGATATGGGGAATCAGAGGTGGCGAATCAAAGGCGGTGAATCGGAGATGGGGAATCAGAGGCGGGGAATCAGAGGCAGGGAATCAAACACGGGGAATCAGAGGCGGGGAATCAGAGCTGGGGAATCAGAGGCGGGGAATCAGAGTTGGGGAATCAGAGGCGGGGAATCAGATATGGGGAAACAGGGGCGGGGAATCAGAGGCAGGGAAACAGAGGCGGGGAATCAGATATGGGGAATCAGGGGTGGGGAATCAGAGGTTGGGAATCAGAGGCAGGGAATCAGAGGCGTGGAAACAGAGGCGGGGATTCAAATGTGGTGAATCAGAGATGGGGAATCAGAGGCAGGGAATCAGAATCAGAAGCGGGGTATCAGTGGCCGGGAATCAGAGCTGGGGAATCAGAGGTGGGGAATCAGAGCTGGGGAATCACAGGCGGGAATCAGAGGCAGGGAATCAGATGCGGGGAATTAGAGGCGGGGAATCAGAGCTGGTTAATCAGAGGTGGGGAATCAGAGCTGGGGAATCACAGGCGGGGAATCAGAGATGGGGAATCAGAGGCGGGAATCAGAGGCAGGGAATCAGATGCGGGGAATCAGAGGCGGGGAATCAGAGCTGGCGAATCAGAGGCGGGGAATCAGAGGTGGGCAATCAGAGGATGGGAATCAGATATGGGGAATCAGGGGCGGGGAATCAGAGCTGGGGAATCACAGGCGGGGAAACAGAGGCGGGGAATCAGAGGCGGTGAAACAGAGGCGGGGAATCAGATATTGGGAATCAGAGGTGGGGAATCAGAGGTTGGGAATCAGAGGCCTGGAATCAGAGGCGGGGAATCAGAGGCAGGGAATCAGATGCGGGGAATCAGAGGAGGGGAATCAGAGCTGGGGAATCAGAGATGGGGAATCAGAGGCGGGGAATCAGATATGGGGAATCAGAGGCGGGGAATCAGAAGCGGGGAAACAGAGGCGGTGAATCAGATATTCAGAATCAGAGGTTGCGAATCAGAGGTAGAGAATCAGAGATGGGGAAGCAGAGGTGGGGAATCAGATGTGATGAATTAGAGATGGGGAATCAGAGGCGGGGTATCAGAGGTGCCAATCAGAGGCGGTGAAACAGAGGCGGGGAATCAGATATGGGGAAACAGAGGCGGGGAATCAGAGGCAGGGAATCAGAGGTGGTGAATCAGAGATGGGGAATCAAAGGCGTGGAATCAGAGGCAGGGTCAGACACGGGGAATCAGATATGTTGGATCAGAGGTGGGGAATCAGAGGCGGGGAATCAGAGCTGGGGAATCAGAGGCGGGGAATCAGAGTTGGGGAATCAGAGGCAGGGAATCAGATATGGGGAATCAGAGGTGGGGAATCAGAGGCGGGGAAACAGAGGCGGGGAATCAGATATGGGGTATCAGAGGTGGGGAATCAGGGGTGGGGAATCAGTGGCAGGGAATCAGAGGAGGGGATTCAGAGGCGGCGAATCAGAGGCAGGGAATCAGACACTGGGAGTCAGAGGCGGTGAATCAGGGATTGGGAATCAGAGGCCGGGAAACAGAGGTGGGGAATCAGATATGGGGAATCAGAGGCGGGGAATCAGAGGCAGGGAAACAGAGGCGGTGAATCAGATATGGGGAATCAGAGGCGGGGAATCAGAGGAGGGAAACAGAGGCGGTGAATCAGATATTGGGAATCAGAGGTGGCGAATCAGAGGTAGAGAATCAGAGATTGGGAAGCAGAGGTGGGGAATCAGATGTGATGAATTAGAGATGGGGAATCAGAGGCGGGGTATCAGAGGTGCCAATCAGAGGCGGGGAAACAGAGGCGGGGAATCAGATATGGGGAATCAGAGGTGGGGAATAAGAGGTTGCGAATCAGAGGCAGGGAATCAGAGGCGGGGAATCAGAGGCGGGGAATCAGAGGCAGGGAATCGGATGTGCGGAATCAGAGATGGGGTATCAGAGGTGGGGAATCAGAGGTGGTGAGTCAGACATGGGGAATCAGAGGCGGGGAATCAGAGGCAGGGAATCAGAAACGGGGAATCAGAGGCGGGCAATCATAACTGGCGAATCAGAGGAGGGGAATCAGTGGTGGGGAATCAGAGGAGGGGAATCAGATATGGTGAATCAGAGGTGAGGAATCAGAGGCGGGGAAACAGAGGCCGGGAATCAGATATGTTGTATCACAGGTGGGGAATCAGAGGCGGGAAATCAGAGCTGGGGATTCAGAGGCGGGGAAATCAGAGTTGGGGAATCAGAGTCCGGGAATCAGAGATGGGAAATCAGAGGAGGGGAATCAAATATGGGGAATCAGAGGTGGGGAATCAGAGTTGGGGAATGAGTCCGGGAATCAGAGATGGGGAATCAGAGGCGGGGAATCAAATATGGGGAATCAGAGGCGGGGAATCAGATGCGGGGAAACAGAGGCGGTGAATCAGATATGGGCAATCAGAGGTGGGGAATCAGAGGTAGAGAATCAGAGATGGGGAAGCAGAGGTGGGGAATCAGATGTGATGAATTAGAGATGGGGAATCAGAGCCGGGGTATCAGAGGCGGGGAATCAGAGTTGGGGAATCAGAGGAGGGGAATCAGATATGGGGAAACAGAGGCCGGGAATCAGAGGCAGGGAAACAGAGGCGGGGAATCAGATATGGGGAATCAGAGGTGGGGAAGTAGAGGTTGCAAATCAGAGGCAGGGAATCAGAGGCGGGGAATCAGAGGCGGGGAATCAGAGGCAGGGAATCGGATGAGCAGAATCAGAGATGGGGAATCAGAGGTGGGGAATCAGAGGTGGAGCATCAGAGAAGGGAATCAGATGCGGGGAATCAGAGGCAGGGAATCAGAGCTGGGGAATCAGAGGCGGGGAATCAGAGTTGGGGAATCAGAGGCGTGGAATTAGATATGGCGAAACAGAGGCGGGGAATCAGAGACGGGGAAACAGAGGCGGGGAATCAGATATGGGGAATCAGCGGTGGCGAATTAAAGGCGGGGTATCAGAGATGGGGAATCAGGGCAGGGAATCAGAGGCAGGGAATCAAACACGGGGAATCAGAGGCGGGGAATCAGAGCTGGGGAATCAGAGGCGGGGATTCAGAGTTGGGGAATCAGAGGCGGGGAATCAGAGGCGGGGAAACAGAGGCGGGGAATCAGATATGGGGAATCAGAGGTGGGGAATCAGAGGTTGGGAATCAGAAGCAGGGAATCAGAGGCCGGGAATCAGAGGCGGGGAATCAGAGGCAGGGAATCCGATGTGCGGAATCGGAGATGGGGAATCAGAGGCAGGGAATCAGAGGCGGGGAATCAGAGGCGGAGAATCAGAGGCCGGGAATCAGATATGGGGAAACAGAGGCGGGGAATCAGAGGCGGGGAAACAGAGGCGGGGAATCAGATATGGGGAATCAGAGGTGGGGAATCAGAGGTTGGGAATCGGAGGCAGGGAATCAGAGGCTGGGAATCAGATGCAGGGAATCAGATGCGGGGAATCAGAGGCGGGGAATCAGAGCTGGGGAATCAGAGGTGGGGAATCAGAGTTTGGGAATGAGAGTCGGGGACTTAGATATGGGGAAACAGAGGCGGGGAATCAGAGGCGGGGAAACAGACGCGGGGAATCAGAGGCGGGGATTCAGAGCTGGGGAATCAGAGGCGGGGAATCAGAGTTGGGGAATCAGAGGTGGGGAATCAGATATGGGGAATCAGAGGCGGGGAATCAGAGGCGGGGAAACAGAGGCAGGGAATCAGATATGGGGAATCAGAGGTGGGGTATCAGGGGCAGGGAATAGGTGGCAGGGAATCAGAGGCGGGGAATCATAGGCGGGTAATCAGAGGCAGGGAATCAGACACGGGGAATCAGATATGGGGAAACAGAGGCGGGGAATCAGAGGCGGGCAAACAGAGGCGGGGAATTAGATATGGGGAATCAGAGGTGGGGAATCAGAGGTGGTGAATCAGAGATGGGGAATCACAGGCGGGGAATCAGAGGCAGGGAATAGAACGCGGGGAATCAGAGGCGGGGAATCAGAGCTGGGGAATCAGAGGCGGGGAATCATAGTTGGGAATCAGAGGCGGGGAATCAGATATGGGGAAACAGAGGCGGGGAATCAAAGGCGGGGAAACAGAGGCGGGGAATCAGATATGGGGAATCGGATGCGGGGAATCAGAGGCGGGGAATCAGAGCTGGGGAATCAGAGGCGGGGTATCAGAGTTGGGGCATCTGAGGTGGGGAATTAGATATGGGGAAACAGAGGCGGGGAATCAGAGGCGGGGAAACAGAGGCGGGGAATCAGATATGGGGAATCAGAGGTGGGGAATCAGAGGCAGGGAATCAGATGTGCGGAATCAGAGATGGGGAATCAGAGGCAGGGAATCAGAATCAGAAGCGGGGAATCAGAGGCCGGGAATCAGAGGCCGGGATTCAGATGCCGGGAATAAGAGGCCGGGAATCAGAGGTGGGGAATCAGGGTCCGGGAATCAGAGATGGGGATTCAGAGGCGGGGAATGATATATGGGGAATCAGAGGGGGGAATCAGAGGCGGGGTAACAGAGGTGGGGAATCAGATATGGGGAATCAGAGGTGGCGAATCAAAGGCGGTGAATCAGAGATGGGGAATCAGAGGCGGGGAATCAGAGGCAGGGAATCAAACACGGGGAATCAGAGGCGGGGAATCAGAGCTGGGGAATCAGAGGCGAGGAATCAGAGTTGGGGAATCAGAGGCGGGGAATCAGATATGGGGAAACAGGGGCGGGGAATCAGAGGCAGGGAAACAGAGGCGGGGAATCAGATATGGGGAATCAGGGGTGGGGAATCAGAGGTTGGGAATCAGAGGCAGGGAATCAGAGGCGTGGAAACAGAGGCGGGGATTCAAATGTGGTGAATCAGAGATGGGGAATCAGAGGCAGGGAATCAGAATCAGAAGCGGGGTATCAGTGGCCCGGAATCAGAGGAACGTAATCAGAGGCAGGGGATCAAACACGGGGAATCAGAGGCTGGGAATCAGAGCTGTGGAATCAGAGGTGGGGAATCAGAGCTGGGGAATCACAGGCGGGGAATCAGAGATGGGGAATCAGAGGCGGGAATCAGAGGCAGGGAATCAGATGCGGGGAATCAGAGGCGGGGAATCAGAGCTGGCGAATCAGAGGCGGGGAATCAGAGGTGGGCAATCAGAGGATGGGAATCAGATATGGGGAATCAGGGGCGGGGAATCAGAGCTGGGGAATCACAGGCGGGGAAACAGAGGCGGGGAATCAGAGGCGGTGAAACAGAGGCGGGGAATCAGATATTGGGAATCAGAGGTGGGGAATCAGAGGTTGGGAATCAGAGGCCTGGAATCAGAGGCGGGGAATCAGAGGCAGGGAATCAGATGCGGGGAATCAGGGGCAGGGAATCAGTGGCAGGGAATCAGAGGCGGGGAATCAGAGGCGGGGAATCAGAGGCAGGGAATCAGAGCTGGGGAATCAGAGGCGGGGAATCAGAGTTGGGGAATCAGAGGCGTGGAATTAGATATGGCGAAACAGAGGCGGGGAATCAGAGACGGGGAAACAGAGGCGGGGAATCAGATATGGGGAATCAGCGGTGGCGAATTAAAGGCGGGGTATCAGAGATGGGGAATCAGGGCAGGGAATCAGAGGCAGGGAATCAAACACGGGGAATCAGAGGCGGGGAATCAGAGCTGGGGAATCAGAGGCGGGGATTCAGAGTTGGGGAATCAGAGGCGGGGAATCAGAGGCGGGGAAACAGAGGCGGGGAATCAGATATGGGGAATCAGAGGTGGGGAATCAGAGGTTGGGAATCAGAAGCAGGGAATCAGAGGCCGGGAATCAGAGGCGGGGAATCAGAGGCAGGGAATCCGATGTGCGGAATCGGAGATGGGGAATCAGAGGCAGGGAATCAGAGGCGGGGAATCAGAGGCGGAGAATCAGAGGCCGGGAATCAGATATGGGGAAACAGAGGCGGGGAATCAGAGGCGGGGAAACAGAGGCGGGGAATCAGATATGGGGAATCAGAGGTGGGGAATCAGAGGTTGGGAATCGGAGGCAGGGAATCAGAGGCTGGGAATCAGATGCAGGGAATCAGATGCGGGGAATCAGAGGCGGGGAATCAGAGCTGGGGAATCAGAGGTGGGGAATCAGAGTTGGGGAATGAGAGTCGGGGACTTAGATATGGGGAAACAGAGGCGGGGAATCAGAGGCGGGGAAACAGACGCGGGGAATCAGAGGCGGGGATTCAGAGCTGGGGAATCAGAGGCGGGGAATCAGAGTTGGGGAATCAGAGGCGGGGAATCAGATATGGGGAATCAGAGGCGGGGAATCAGAGGCGGGGAAACAGAGGCAGGGAATCAGATATGGGGAATCAGAGGTGGGGTATCAGGGGCAGGGAATAGGTGGCAGGGAATCAGAGGCGGGGAATCATAGGCGGGTAATCAGAGGCAGGGAATCAGACACGGGGAATCAGATATGGGGAAACAGAGGCGGGGAATCAGAGGCGGGCAAACAGAGGCGGGGAATTAGATATGGGGAATCAGAGGTGGGGAATCAGAGGTGGTGAATCAGAGATGGGGAATCACAGGCGGGGAATCAGAGGCAGGGAATAGAACGCGGGGAATCAGAGGCGGGGAATCAGAGCTGGGGAATCAGAGGCGGGGAATCATAGTTGGGAATCAGAGGCGGGGAATCAGATATGGGGAAACAGAGGCGGGGAATCAAAGGCGGGGAAACAGAGGCGGGGAATCAGATATGGGGAATCGGATGCGGGGAATCAGAGGCGGGGAATCAGAGCTGGGGAATCAGAGGCGGGGTATCAGAGTTGGGGCATCTGAGGTGGGGAATTAGATATGGGGAAACAGAGGCGGGGAATCAGAGGCGGGGAAACAGAGGCGGGGAATCAGATATGGGGAATCAGAGGTGGGGAATCAGAGGCAGGGAATCAGATGTGCGGAATCAGAGATGGGGAATCAGAGGCAGGGAATCAGAATCAGAAGCGGGGAATCAGAGGCCGGGAATCAGAGGCCGGGATTCAGATGCCGGGAATAAGAGGCCGGGAATCAGAGGTGGGGAATCAGGGTCCGGGAATCAGAGATGGGGATTCAGAGGCGGGGAATGATATATGGGGAATCAGAGGGGGGAATCAGAGGCGGGGTAACAGAGGTGGGGAATCAGATATGGGGAATCAGAGGTGGCGAATCAAAGGCGGTGAATCAGAGATGGGGAATCAGAGGCGGGGAATCAGAGGCAGGGAATCAAACACGGGGAATCAGAGGCGGGGAATCAGAGCTGGGGAATCAGAGGCGAGGAATCAGAGTTGGGGAATCAGAGGCGGGGAATCAGATATGGGGAAACAGGGGCGGGGAATCAGAGGCAGGGAAACAGAGGCGGGGAATCAGATATGGGGAATCAGGGGTGGGGAATCAGAGGTTGGGAATCAGAGGCAGGGAATCAGAGGCGTGGAAACAGAGGCGGGGATTCAAATGTGGTGAATCAGAGATGGGGAATCAGAGGCAGGGAATCAGAATCAGAAGCGGGGTATCAGTGGCCCGGAATCAGAGGAACGTAATCAGAGGCAGGGGATCAAACACGGGGAATCAGAGGCTGGGAATCAGAGCTGTGGAATCAGAGGTGGGGAATCAGAGCTGGGGAATCACAGGCGGGGAATCAGAGATGGGGAATCAGAGGCGGGAATCAGAGGCAGGGAATCAGATGCGGGGAATCAGAGGCGGGGAATCAGAGCTGGCGAATCAGAGGCGGGGAATCAGAGGTGGGCAATCAGAGGATGGGAATCAGATATGGGGAATCAGGGGCGGGGAATCAGAGCTGGGGAATCACAGGCGGGGAAACAGAGGCGGGGAATCAGAGGCGGTGAAACAGAGGCGGGGAATCAGATATTGGGAATCAGAGGTGGGGAATCAGAGGTTGGGAATCAGAGGCCTGGAATCAGAGGCGGGGAATCAGAGGCAGGGAATCAGATGCGGGGAATCAGAGGAGGGGAATCAGAGCTGGGGAATCAGAGGCGGGGTATTAGAGTTGGGGAATCAGAGGCGGGGAATCAGACACGGGGAATCAGAGGGGGGGGGAATCATAGCTGGCGAATCAGAGGCGGGGAATCAGAGGTGGGCAATCAGAGGCCGGGAATCAGAGGTGGTGAATCAGAGATGGGGAATCAGAGGCGGGGAATCAGTGGCAGGGAATCAGATATGGGGAATCTGAGGCGTGGAATCAGAGGCAGGGAATCAGACACGGGGAATCAGACACGGGGAATCAGAGGTGGGGAATCAGAGATGGGGAATCAGAGGCGGTGAATCAGAGATGGGGAATCAGAGGCGGGGAATCAGAGGCAGGAAATCAGACACGGGGATTCAGAGGCTGGGAATCAGACGGGGGGAATCAAAGGCGGGGAATCAGAGCTGGGGAATCAGAGGCAGGGAATCAGAGGCGGGGAATCAGATATGGGGAATCAGAGGCTGGTATTCAGAGGCGGGGAATCAGAGGCAGGGAATCAGACACGGGGAATCAGAGGTGGGGAATCAGAGATGGGGAATCAGAGGCGGGGAATCAGAGTTGGGGAATCAGAGGCAGGGAATCGGATGTGCGGAATCAGAGATGGGGAATCAGAGGTGGGGAATCAGAGGCGGTGAATCAGAGATGGGGAATCAGAGGCGGGGAATCAGAGGCAGGAAATCAGACACGGGGATTCAGAGGCTGGGAATCAGACGGGGGGAATCAAAGGCGGGGAATCAGAGCTGGGGAATCAGAGGCAGGGAATCAGAGTTGGGGATTCAGAGACGGGGAATCAGAGGCGGGGAAACAGAGGCGGGGAATCAGAGGCGGGGAAACAGAGGCGGGGAATCAGATATGGGGAATCAGAGGTGGGGCATCAGAGGTTGTGAATCACAGATGGGGAATCAGAGGCGGGGAATCAGAGGCAGGGAATCAGACGCGGGGAATCAGAGGCGGGGATTCAGAGCTGGGGAATCAGAAGCGGGGAATCAGAGTTGGGGAATCAGAGGCGGGGAATCAGATATGGGGAATCAGAGGCAGGGAATCAGAGGCGGGGAATCAGAGGCAGGGAATCAGATGCGGGGAATCTGAGGCGGGGAATCAGAGCTGGGGAATCAGAGGTGGGGAATCAGAGTTGGGGAATCAGAGGCAGGGAATTGGATGTGCGGAATCAGAGATGGGGAATCAGAGGTGGGGAATCAGATGCGGTGAATCAGAGATGGGGAATCAGGGGCGGGGAATCAGAGGCAGGAAATCAGACACGGGGATTCAGAGGCTGGGAATCAGACGGGGGGAATCAAAGGCGGGGAATCAGAGCTGGGGAATCTGAGGCAGGGAATCAGAGTTGGGGATTCAGAGGCGGGGAATCAGATATGGGGAAACAGAGGCGGGGAATCAGAGG
This sequence comes from Narcine bancroftii, assembly GCF_036971445.1. Taxonomy (NCBI): domain Eukaryota; kingdom Metazoa; phylum Chordata; class Chondrichthyes; order Torpediniformes; family Narcinidae; genus Narcine; species Narcine bancroftii. The sequence goes on along the minus strand of NC_091474.1, from coordinate 103,297,657 downwards.
CGGGCAAACATAGGCGGGGAATTAGATATGGGGAATCAGAGGTAGGGAATCAGAGGTGGTGAATCAGTGATGGGTAATCACAGGCGGGGAATCAGAGGCAGGGAATAGAACGCGGGGAATCAGAGGCAGGGAATCAGAGCTGGGGAATCAGAGGTGGGGAATCATAGTTGGGAATCAGAGGCGGGAATCAGATATGGGGAAACAGAGGTGGGGAATCAGAGGCGGGGAAACAGAGGCGCGGAATCAGATATGGGGAATCGGATGCAGGGAATCAGAGGCGGGGAATCAGAGCTGGGGAATCAGAGGCGGGGAATCAGAGTTGGGGCATCAGAGGTGGGGAATTAGATATAGGGAAACAGAGGCGGGGAATCAGAGGCGGGGAAACAGAGGCGGGGAATCAGATATGGGGAATCAGAGGTGGGGAATCAGAGGCAGGGAATCAGATGTGCGGAATCAGAGATGGGGAATCAGTGGCAGGGAATCAGAATCAGAAGCGGGGAATCGGACGCCGGGAATCAGAGGCGGGGAATCAGAGCTGGGGAATCAGAGGCGGGGAATCAGAGTTGGGGAATCAGAGGCGGGGAATCAGATATGGGGAAATAGGGGCGGGGAATCAGATATGGGGAATCAGAGGTGTGGAATCAGAGGTTGGGAATCAGAGGCAGGGAATCAGAGGCGGGGAAACAGAGGCGGGGAATCAGATATGGGGAATCAGAGGTGGCGAATCAAAGGCGGTGAAACAGAGATGGGGAATCAGGGCAGGGAATCAGAGGCAGAAAATCAGAGCTGGGGAAACAGAGGCGGGGAATCAGATATGGGAAATCAGAGGTGGGGAATCAGGGGCGGGGAATCAGTGGCAGGGAATCAGAGCTGGGGAATCAGAGGTGGGGAATCAGAGCTGGGGAAACAGAGGCGGGGAATCAGATATGGGGAATCAGAGGTGGGGAATCAGACACGGGGAATCAGATATGGGGAAACAGAGGCGGGGAATCAGAGGCGGGCAAACAGAGGCGGGGAATTAGATATGGGGAATCAGAGGTGGGGAATCAGAGGTGGTGAATCAGAGATGGGGAATCACAGGCGGGGAATCAGAGGCAGGGAATAGAACGCGGGGAATCAGAGGCGGGGAATCAGAGCTGGGGAATCAGAGGCGGGGAATAATAGTTGGGAATCAGAGGCGGGGAATCAGATATGGGGAAACAGAGGCGGGGAATCAAAGGCGGGGAAACAGAGGCGGGGAATCAGATATGGGGAATCAGAGGCGGGGAATCATAGGCGGGTAATCAGAGGCAGGGAATCAGACACGGGGAATCAGATATGGGGAAACAGAGGCGGGGAATCAGAGGCGGGCAAACAGAGGCGGGGAATTAGATATGGGGAATCAGAGGTGGGGAATCAGAGGTGGTGAATCAGAGATGGGGAATCACAGGCGGGGAATCAGAGGCAGGGAATAGAACGCGGGGAATCAGAGGCGGGGAATCAGAGCTGGGGAATCAGAGGCGGGGAATCATAGTTGGGAATCAGAGGCGGGGAATCAGATATGGGGAAACAGAGGCGGGGAATCAAAGGCGGGGAAACAGAGGCGGGGAATCAGATATGGGGAATCGGATGCGGGGAATCAGAGGCGGGGAATCAGAGCTGGGGAATCAGAGGCGGGGTATCAGAGTTGGGGCATCTGAGGTGGGGAATTAGATATGGGGAAACAGAGGCGGGGAATCAGAGGCGGGGAAACAGAGGCGGGGAATCAGATATGGGGAATCAGAGGTGGGGAATCAGAGGCAGGGAATCAGATGTGCGGAATCAGAGATGGGGAATCAGAGGCAGGGAATCAGAATCAGAAGCGGGGAATCAGAGGCCGGGAATCAGAGGCCGGGATTCAGATGCCGGGAATAAGAGGACGGGAATCAGAGGTGGGGAATCAGGGTCCGGGAATCAGAGATGGGGATTCAGAGGCGGGGAATGATATATGGGGAATCAGAGGCGGGGAATCAGAGGCGGGGTAACAGAGGTGGGGAATCAGATATGGGGAATCAGAGGTGGCGAATCAAAGGCGGTGAATCAGAGATGGGGAATCAGAGGCGGGGAATCAGAGGCAGGGAATCAAACACGGGGAATCAGAGGCGGGGAATCAGAGCTGGGGAATCAGAGGCGAGGAATCAGAGTTGGGGAATCAGAGGCGGGGAATCAGATATGGGGAAACAGGGGCGGGGAATCAGAGGCAGGGAAACAGAGGCGGGGAATCAGATATGGGGAATCAGGGGTGGGGAATCAGAGGTTGGGAATCAGAGGCAGGGAATCAGAGGCGTGGAAACAGAGGCGGGGATTCAAATGTGGTGAATCAGAGATGGGGAATCAGAGGCAGGGAATCAGAATCACAAGCGGGGTATCAGTGGCCCGGAATCAGAGGAACGTAATCAGAGGCAGGGGATCAAACACGGGGAATCAGAGGCTGGGAATCAGAGCTGTGGAATCAGAGGTGGGGAATCAGAGCTGGGGAATCACAGGCGGGGAATCAGAGATGGGGAATCAGAGGCGGGAATCAGAGGCAGGGAATCAGATGCGGGGAATCAGAGGCGGGGAATCAGAGCTGGCGAATCAGAGGCGGGGAATCAGAGGTGGGCAATCAGAGGATGGGAATCAGATATGGGGAATCAGGGGCGGGGAATCAGAGCTGGGGAATCACAGGCGGGGAAACAGAGGCGGGGAATCAGAGGCGGTGAAACAGAGGCGGGGAATCAGATATTGGGAATCAGAGGTGGGGAATCAGAGGTTGGGAATCAGAGGCCTGGAATCAGAGGCGGGGAATCAGAGGCAGGGAATCAGATGCGGGGAATCAGAGGAGGGGAATCAGAGCTGGGGAATCAGAGGCGGGGTATTAGAGTTGGGGAATCAGAGGCGGGGAATCAGACGCGGGGAATCAGAGGGGGGGGAATCATAGCTGGCGAATCAGAGGCGGGGAATCAGAGGTGGGCAATCAGAGGCCGGGAATCAGAGGTGGTGAATCAGAGATGGGGAATCAGAGGCGGGGAATCAGTGGCAGGGAATCAGATATGGGGAATCTGAGGCGTGGAATCAGAGGCAGGGAATCAGACACGGGGAATCAGACACGGGGAATCAGAGGTGGGGAATCAGAGATGGGGAATCAGAGGCGGTGAATCAGAGATGGGGAATCAGAGGCGGGGAATCAGAGGCAGGAAATCAGACACGGGGATTCAGAGGCTGGGAATCAGACGGGGGGAATCAAAGGCGGGGAATCAGAGCTGGGGAATCAGAGGCAGGGAATCAGAGGCGGGGAATCAGATATGGGGAATCAGAGGCTGGTATTCAGAGGCGGGGAATCAGAGGCAGGGAATCAGACACGGGGAATCAGAGGTGGGGAATCAGAGATGGGGAATCAGAGGCGGGGAATCAGAGTTGGGGAATCAGAGGCAGGGAATCGGATGTGCGGAATCAGAGATGGGGAATCAGAGGTGGGGAATCAGAGGCGGTGAATCAGAGATGGGGAATCAGAGGCGGGGAATCAGAGGCAGGAAATCAGACACGGGGATTCAGAGGCTGGGAATCAGACGGGGGGAATCAAAGGCGGGGAATCAGAGCTGGGGAATCAGAGGCAGGGAATCAGAGTTGGGGATTCAGAGACGGGGAATCAGAGGCGGGGAATCAGAGGCGGGGAATCAGAGGCGGGGAAACAGAGGCGGGGAACCAGATATGGGGAATCAGAGGTGGGGCATCAGAGGTTGTGAATCACAGATGGGGAATCAGAGGCGGGGAATCAGAGGCAGGGAATCAGACGCGGGGAATCAGAGGCGGGGATTCAGAGCTGGGGAATCAGAAGCGGGGAATCAGAGTTGGGGAATCAGAGGCGGGGAATCAGATATGGGGAATCAGAGGCAGGGAATCAGAGGCGGGGAATCAGAGGCAGGGAATCAGATGCGGGGAATCTGAGGCGGGGAATCAGAGCTGGGGAATCAGAGGTGGGGAATCAGAGTTGGGGAATCAGAGGCAGGGAATTGGATGTGCGGAATCAGAGATGGGGAATCAGAGGTGGGGAATCAGAGGCGGTGAATCAAAGATGGGGAATCAGAGGCGGGGAATCAGAGGCAGGAAATCAGACACGGGGATTCAGAGGCTGGGAATCAGACGGGGGGAATCAAAGGCGGGGAATCAGAGCTGGGGAATCTGAGGCAGGGAAACAGAGTTGGGGATTCAGAGGCGGGGAATCAGATATGGGGAAACAGAGGCGGGGAATCAGAGGCGGGCAAACATAGGCGGGGAATTAGATATGGGGAATCAGAGGTAGGGAATCAGAGGTGGTGAATCAGTGATGGGTAATCACAGGCGGGGAATCAGAGGCAGGGAATAGAACGCGGGGAATCAGAGGCAGGGAATCAGAGCTGGGGAATCAGAGGTGGGGAATCATAGTTGGGAATCAGAGGCGGGAATCAGATATGGGGAAACAGAGGTGGGGAATCAGAGGCGGGGAAACAGAGGCGCGGAATCAGATATGGGGAATCGGATGCAGGGAATCAGAGGCGGGGAATCAGAGCTGGGGAATCAGAGGCGGGGAATCAGAGTTGGGGCATCAGAGGTGGGGAATTAGATATAGGGAAACAGAGGCGGGGAATCAGAGGCGGGGAAACAGAGGCGGGGAATCAGATATGGGGAATCAGAGGTGGGGAATCAGAGGCAGGGAATCAGATGTGCGGAATCAGAGATGGGGAATCAGTGGCAGGGAATCAGAATCAGAAGCGGGGAATCGGACGCCGGGAATCAGAGGCGGGGAATCAGAGCTGGGGAATCAGAGGCGGGGAATCAGAGTTGGGGAATCAGAGGCGGGGAATCAGATATGGGGAAATAGAGGCGGGGAATCAGATATGGGGAATCAGAGGTGTGGAATCAGAGGTTGGGAATCAGAGGCAGGGAATCAGAGGCGGGGAAACAGAGGCGGGGAATCAGATATGGGGAATCAGAGGTGGCGAATCAAAGGCGGTGAAACAGAGATGGGGAATCAGGGCAGGGAATCAGAGGCAGAAAATCAGAGCTGGGGAAACAGAGGCGGGGAATCAGATATGGGAAATCAGAGGTGGGGAATCAGGGGCGGGGAATCAGTGGCAGGGAATCAGAGCTGGGGAATCAGAGGTGGGGAATCAGAGCTGGGGAAACAGAGGCGGGGAATCAGATATGGGGAATCAGAATTGGGGAATCAGGGGCGGGGAATCAGATATGGGGAATCAGAGGCGGGGAATCAGAGGCGGGGAAACAGAGGCGGGGAATCAAATATAGGGAATCAGAGGTGGGGAATCAGAGGTTGCGAATCAGAGATGGGGAATCAAGGCGGGGAATCAGAGGCAGGGAATCAGACGCGGGGAATCAGAGGCAGGGATTCAGAGCTGGGGAATCAGAGGCGGGGAATCAGAATTGGGGAATCAGAGGCAGGGAATCAGATATGGGGAATCAGAGGCGGGGAATCAGAGGCGGGGAAACAGAGGCGGAGAATCAGATATGGGGAATCAGAGGTGGGGAATCAGGGGCAGGGAATCAGTGGCAGGGAATCAGAGGCGGGGAATCAGAGGCGGGGAATCAGAGGCAGGGAATCAGACACGGGGAATCAGAGGCGGGGAATCAGAGATGGGGAATCAGAGGTGGGGAATCAGAGCAGGGAATCGGACGCCGGGAATCAGAGTCGGGGAATCAGAGCTGGGGAATCAGAGGCGGGGAATCAGAGTTGGGGAATCAGAGGCGGGGAATCAGATATGGGTAAATAGAAGCGGGGAATCAGATATGGGGAATCAGAGGTGTGGAATCAGAGGTTGGGAATCAGAGGAAGGGAATCAGAGTCGGGGAAACAGAGGCGGGGAATCAGATATGTGGAATCAGAGGTGGCGAATCAAAGGCGGTGAAACAGAGATGGGGAATCAGGGCAGGGAATCAGAGGCAGGGAATCAAACACGGGGAATCAGAGCTGGGGAATCAGAGGCGGGGAAACAGAGGCGGGGAATCAGATATGGGGAATCAGATGTGGGGAATCAGAGGTTGGGAATCAGAGGCAGGGAATCAGAGGCGGGGAATCAGAGGCGGGGAATCAGAGGAAGGGAATCAGATGTGCGGAATCGGAGATGGGGAATCAGAGGCAGGGAATCAGAGGCGGGGAATCAGAGGCGGGGAATCAGAGGCCGGGAATCAGATATGGGGAAATTGAGGCGGGGAATCCGAGGCGGGGAAACAGAGGCGGGGAATCAGATATGGGGAATCAGAGGTGGGGAATCAAAGGTTGGGAATCAGAGGCAGGGAATCAGAGGCTTGGAATCAGATGCAGGGAATCAGATGCGGGGAATCAGAGGCGGGGAATCAGAGCTGGGGAATCAGAGGTGGGGAATCAGATTTGGGGAATCAGAGGTGGGGACTTAGATATTGGGAAACAGAGGCGGGGAATCAGAGGCGGGGAAACAGAGGCGGGGAATCAGATATGGGGAATCAGAGGTGGGGAATCAGAGGCAGGGAATCAGATGTGCGGAATCAGAGATGGGGAATCAGAGGCAGGGAAACAGAATCAGAAGCAGGGAATCAGTGGCCGGGAATCAGAGGCCGGAATCAGATGCTGGGAATCAGAGGCCTGGAATCAGAGGCGGGGAATCAGAGGCAGGGAATCAGATGCGGGGAATCAGAGGCGGGGAATCAGAGCTGGGGAATCAGAGGCGGGGTATTAGAGTTGGGGAATTAGAGGCGGGGAATCAGATATGGGGAAACAGAGGTAGGGAATCAGAGGTGGGGAAACAGAGGCAGGGAATCAGATATGGGGAATCAGAGGCGGGGAATCAGAGGTGGGGAATCATAGGCAGGGAATCGGATGTGCGGAATCAGAGATTGGGAATCAGAGGCCGGGAATCAGAGGTGGTGAATCAGAGATGGGGAATCAGAGGCGGGGAATCAGAGGCAGGGTATCAGACGCGGGGAATCAGAGGTGGGCAATCAGAGGCGGGGAATCAGATATGGGGAATCAGAGGCAGGGAATCAGACGCGGGGAATCAGAGGCGGGGATTCAGAGCTGGGGAATCAGAAGCGGGGAATCAGAGTTGGGGAATCAGAGGCGGGGAATCAGATATGGGGAATCAGAGGCAGGGAATCAGAGGCGGGGAATCAGAGGCAGGGAATCAGACGCGGGGAATCTGAGGCGGGGAATCAGAGCTGGGGAATCAGAGGTGGGGAATCAGAGTTGGGGAATCAGAGGCAGGGAATTGGATGTGCGGAATCAGAGATGGGGAATCAGAGGTGGGGAATCAGAGGCGGTGAATCAGAGATGGGGAATCAGAGGCGGGGAATCAGAGGCAGGAAATCAGACACGGGGATTCAGAGGCTGGGAATCAGACGGGGGGAATCAAAGGCGGGGAATCAGAGCTGGGGAATCTGAGGCAGGGAATCAGAGTTGGGGATTCAGAGGCGGGGAATCAGATATGGGGAAACAGAGGCGGGGAATCAGAGGCGGGCAAACATAGGCGGGAAATTAGATATGGGGAATCAGAGGTAGGGAATCAGAGGTGGTGAATCAGTGATGGGCAATCACAGGCGGGGAATCAGAGGCAGGGAATAGAACGCGGGGAATCAGAGGCAGGGAATCAGAGCTGGGGAATCAGAGGTGGGGAATCATAGTTGGGAATCAGAGGCGGGAATCAGATATGGGGAAACAGAGGTGGGGAATCAGAGGCGGGGAAACAGAGGCGCGGAATCAGATATGGGGAATCGGATGCAGGGAATCAGAGGCGGGGAATCAGAGCTGGGGAATCAGAGGCGGGGAATCAGAGTTGGGGCATCAGAGGTGGGGAATTAGATATAGGGAAACAGAGGCGGGGAATCAGAGGCGGGGAAACAGAGGCGGGGAATCAGATATGGGGAATCAGAGGTGGGGAATCAGAGGCAGGGAATCAGATGTGCGGAATCAGAGATGGGGAATCAGAGGCAGGGAATCAGAATCAGAAGCGGGGAATCAGAGGCCGGGAATCAGAGGCCGGGAATCAGATGCTGGGAATAAGAGGCCGGGAATCAGAGGAGGGGAATCAGAGTCCGGGAATCAGAGATGGGGATTCAGAGGCGGGGAATCAGATATGGAGAATCAGAGATGGGGAATCAGAGGCGGGGAATCAGAGGCAGGGAATCGGACGCCGGGAATCAGAGGCGGGGAATCAGAGCTGGGAATCAGAGGCGGGGAATCAGAGTTGGGGAATCAGAGGCGGGGAATCAGATATGGGGAAATAGAGGCGGGGAATCAGATATGGGGAATCAGAGGTGTGGAATCAGAGGTTGGGAATCAGAGGCAGGGAATCAGAGGCGGGGAAACAGAGGCGGGGAATCAGATATGGGGAATCAGAGGTGGCGAATCAAAGGCGGTGAAACAGAGATGGGGAATCAGGGCAGGGAATCAGAGGCAGGGAATCAGAGCTGGGGAAACAGAGGCGGGGAATCAGATATGGGAAATCAGAGGTGGGGAATCAGGGGCGGGGAATCAGTGGCAGGGAATCAGAGCTGGGGAATCAGACGTGGGGAATCAGAGCTGGGGAAACAGAGGCGGGGAATCAGATATGGGGAATCAGAGGTGGGGAATCAGGGGCGGGGAATCAGTGGCAGGGAATCAGAGGCCGGGAATAAAAGGCGGGGAATCAGAGCTGGGGAATCAGAGGCGGGGAATCAGAGTTGGGGAATCAGAGGAGGGGAATCAGATATGGGGAAACAGAGGCCGGGAATCAGAGGCAGGGTAACAGAGGCGGGGAATCAGATATGGGGAATCAGAGGTGGGGAATTAGAGGTTGCGAATCAGAGGCGGGGAAACAGAGGCGGGGAATCAAATATAGGGAATCAGAGGTGGGGAATCAGAGGTTGTGAATCAGAGATGAGGAATCAAGGCGGGGAATCAGAGGCAGGGAATCAGACGCGGGGAATCAGAGGCGGGGATTCAGAGCTGGGGAATCAGAGGCGGTGGATCAGAGTTGGGGAATCAGAGGCAGGGAATCAGATATGGGGAATCAGAGGCGGGGAATCAGAGGCGGGGAAACAGAGGCGGGGAATCAGATATGGGGAATCAGAATTGGGGAATCAGGGGCAGGGAATCAGTGGCAGGGAATCAGAGGCGGGGAATCAGAGGCGGGGAATCAGAGGCAGGGAATCAGACACGGGGAATCGGAGGCGGGGAATCAGAGATGGGGAATCAGAGGCGGGGAATCAGAGGCAGGGAATCGGACTCCGGGAATCAGAGTCGGGGAATCAGAGCTGGGGAATCAGAGGCGGGGAATCAGAGTTGGGGAATCAGAGGCCGGGAATCAGATATGGGGAAATAGATGCGGGGAATCAGACATGGGGAATCAGAGGTGTGGAATCAGAGGTTGGGAATCAGAGGCAGGGAATCAGAGTCGGGGAATCAGATATGGGGAATCAGAGGTGGCGAATCAAAGGCGGTGAAACAGAGATGGGGAATCAGGGCAGGGAATCAGAGGCAGGGAATCAAACACGGGGAATCAGAGCTGGGGAATCAGAGGCGGGGAATCAGAGTTGGGAATCAGAGGCGGGGAATCAGAGGTGGGGAAACAGAGGCGGGGAATCAGATATGGGGAATCAGAGGTGGGGAATCAGAGATGGGGAATCAGAGATGTGGAATCAGAGGCAGGGAATCAGAATCAGAAGCAGGGAATCAGAGGCCGGGAATCAGAGGCCGGAATCAGATGCTGGGAATCAGAGGCCTGGAATCAGAGGCGGGGAATCAGAGGCAGGGAATCAGATGCGGGGAATCAGAGGCGGGGAATCAGAGCTGGGGAATCAGAGGCGGGGTATTAGAGTTGGGGAATCAGAGGCGGGGAATCAGATATGGGGAAACAGAGGCGGGGAATCAGATATGGGGAATCAAAGGTGGGGAATCAGATGTGCGGAATCAGAGATGGGGAATCAGAGGCAGGGAATCAGAATCAGAAGCAGGGAATCAGAGGCCGGGAATCAGAGGCCGGAATCAGATGCTGGGAATCAGAGGCCTGGAATCAGAGGCGGGGAATCAGAGGCAGGGAATCAGATGCGGGGAATCAGAGGCGGGGAATCAGAGCTGGGGAATCAGAGGCGGGGTATTAGAGTTGGGAAATCAGAGGCGGGGAATCAGATATGGGGAAACAGAGGTGGGGAATCAGAGGCGGGGAAACAAAGGCAGGGAATCAGATATGGGGAATCAGAGGTGGGGAATCAGAGATGGGGAATCAGAGGCGGTGAATCAGAGATGGGGAATCAGAGGCGGGAAATCAGAGGCAGGAAATCAGACACGGGGATTCAGAGGCTGGGAATCAGACGGGGGGAATCAAAGGCGGGGAATCAGAGCTGGGGAATCAGAGGCGGGGAATCAGATATGGGGAATCAGAGGCTGGGATTCAGAGGCGGGGAATCAGAGGCCGGGAATCAGACACGGGGAATCAGAGGTGGGGAATCAGAGATGGGGAATCAGAGGCGGTGAATCAGAGATGGGGAATCAGAGGCGGGGAATCAGAGGCAGGAAATCAGACACGGGGATTCAGAGGCTGGGAATCAGACGGGGGGAATCAAAGGCGGGGAATCAGAGCTGGGGAATCAGAGGCAGGGAATCAGAGGCGGGGAATCAGATATGGGGAATCAGAGGCTGGGATTCAGAGGCGGGGAATCAGAGGCAGGGAATCAGACACGGGGAATCAGAGGTGGGGAATCAGAGATGGGGAATCAGAGGCGGGGAATCAGAGGCAGGGAATCAGACGCGGGGAATCTGAGGCGGGGAATCAGAGCTGGGGAATCAGAGGTGGGGAATCAGAGTTGGGGAATCAGAGGCAGGGAATCGGATGTGCGGAATCAGAGATGGGGAATCAGATGTGGGGAATCAGAGGAATCAGAGATGGGGAATCAGAGGCGGGGAATCAGAGGCAGGAAATCAGACACGGGGATTCAGAGGCTGGGAATCAGACGGGGGGAATCAAAGGCGGGGAATCAGAGCTGGGGAATCAGAGGCAGGGAATCAGAGTTGGGGATTCAGAGACTGGGAATCAGATATGGGGAAACAGAGGCGGGGAATCAGAGGCGGGCAAACAGAGGCGGGGAATTAGATATGGGGAATCAGAGGTGGGGAATCAGAGGTGGTGAATCAGTGATGGGGAATCACAGGTGGGGAATCAGACACAGGGAATAGAACGCAGGGAATCAGACGCAGGGAATCAGAGCTGGGGAATCAGAGGCGGGGAATCATAGTTGGGAATCAGAGGCGGGGAATCAGATATGGGGAAACAGAGGCGGGGAATCAGAGGCGGGGAAACAGAGGCGGGGAATCAGATATGGGGAATCGGATGCGGGGAATCAGAGGCGGGGAATCAGAGCTGGGGAATCAGAGGCGGGGAATCAGAGTTGGGGCATCAGAGGTGGGGAATTAGATATAGGGAAACAGAGGCGGGGAATCAGAGGCGGGGAAACAGAGGCGGGGAATCAGATATGAGGAATCAGAGGTGGGGAATCAGAGGCAGGGATTCAGATGTGCTGAATCAGAGATGGGGAATCAGAGGCAGGGAATCAGAATCAGAAGCGGGGAATCAGAGGCCGGGAATCAAGAGGCCGGGAATCAGATGCTGGGAATAAGAGGCCGGGAATCAGAGGTGGGGAATCAGAGTCCGGGAATCAGAGATGGGGATTCAGAGGCGTGGAATGAGATATGGAGAATCAGAGGCGGGGAATCAGAGGCCGGGAAACAGAGGTGGGGAATCAGATATGGGGAATCAGAGGTGGCGAATCAAAGGTGGTGAATCAGAGATGGGGAATCAGAGGCGGGGAATCAGAGGCAGGGAATCAGATGCGGGGAATCAGAGGCGGGGAATCAGAGCTGGCGAATCAGAGGCGGGGAATCAGAGGTGGGCAATCAGAGGCGGGGAATCAGATAAGGGGAATCAGAGGCGGGGAATCAGAGGCAGGGAAACAGAGGCGGGGAATCAAATATAGGGAATCAGAGGTGGGGAATCAGAGGTTGTGAATCAGAGATGGGGAATCAAGGCAGGGAATCAGAGGCAGGGAATCAGACACGGGGAATCAGAGGCGGGGATTCAGAGCTGGGGAATCAGAGGCGGGAAATCAGAGTTGGGGAATCAGAGGCAGGGAATCAGATATGGGGAATCAGAGGCGGGGTATCAGAGGCGGGGAAACAGAGGCGGGGAATCAGATATGGGGAATCAGAGGTGGGGAATCAGGGGCAGGGATTCAGTGTCAGGGAATCAGAGGCGGGGAATCAGAGGCGGGGAATCAGAGGCAGGGAATCGGACGCCGGGAATCAGAGTTGGGGAATCAGAGGCGGGGATTCAGATATGGGGAAATAGAGGCGGGGAATCAGATATGGGGAATCAGAGGTGTGGAATCAGAGGTTGGGAATCAGAGGAAGGGAATCAGAGTCGGGGAAACAGAGGCGGGGAATCAGATATGTGGAATCAGAGGTGGCGAATCAAAGGCGGTGAAACAGAGATGGGGAATCAGGGCAGGGAATCAGAGGCAGGGAATCAAACACGGGGAATCAGAGCTGGGGAATCAGAGGCGGGGAATCAGAGTTGGGAATCAGAGGCGGAGAATCAGAGGCGGGGAAACAGAGGCGGGGAATCAGATATGGGGAATCAGAGGTGGGGAATCAGAGGTTGGGAATCAGAGGCAGGGAATCGGAGATGGGGAATCAGAGGCAGGGAATCAGAGGCGGGGAATCAGAGGCGGGGAATCAGAGGCCGGGAATCAGATATGGGGAAACTGAGGCGGGGAATCCGAGGCGGGGAAACAGAGGCGGGGAATCAGATATGGGGAATCAGAGGTGGGGAATCAGAGGTTGGGAATCAGAGGCAGGGAATCAGAGGCTTGGAATCAGACGCAGGGAATCAGATGCGGGGAATCAGAGGCGGGGAATCAGAGCTGGGGAATCAGAGGTGGGGAATCAGATTTGGGGAATCAGAGGTGGGGACTTAGATATTGGGAAACAGAGGCGGGGAATCAGAGGCGGGGAAACAGAGGCGGGGAATAAGAGATGGGGAATCAGAGGCAGGGAATCAGAATCAGAAGCAGGGAATCAGAGGCCGGGAATCAGAGGCCGGAATCAGATGATGGGAATCAGAGGCCTGGAATCAGAGGCGGGGAATCAGAGGCAGGGAATCAGATGCGGGGCATCAGATGCGGGGAATCAGAGCTGGGGAATCAGAGGCGGGGTATTAGAGTTGGGGAATCAGAGGCGGGGAATCAGATATGGGGAAACAGAGGTAGGGAATCAGAGGCGGGGAAACACAGGCAGGTAATCAGATATGGGGAATCAGAGGCGGGGAATCAGAGGTGGGGAATCATAGGCAGGGAATCGGATGTGCGGAATCAGAGATGGGGAATCAGAGGCCGGGAATCAGAGGTGGTGAATCAGAGATGGGGAATCAGAGGCGGGGAATCAGAGGCAGGGTATCAGACGCGGGGAATCAGAGGTGGGCAATCAGAGGCGGGGAATCAGATATGGGGAATCAGAGGCGGGGAATCAGAGGCGGGGAAACAGAGGCGGGGTATCAGATATGGGGAATCAGAGGTGAGGCATCAGAGGTTGTGAATCACAGATGGGGAATCAGACGCGGGGAATCAGAGGCAGGGAATCAGACGCGGGGAATCAGAGGCGGGGATTCAGAGCTGGGAAATCAGAAGCGGGGAATCAGAGTTGGGGAATCAGAGGCGGGGAATCAGATATGGGGAATCAGAGGCAGGGAATCAGAGGCGGGGAATCAGAGGCAGGGAATCAGACGCGGGGAATCTGAGGCGGGGAATCAGAGCTGGGGAATCAGAGGTGGGGAATCAGAGTTGGGGAATCAGAGGCAGGGAATTGGATGTGCGGAATCAGAGATGGGGAATCAGAGGTGGGGAATCAGAGGCGGTGAATCAGAGATGGGGAATCAGAGGCGGGGAATCAGAGGCAGGAAATCAGACACGGGGATTCAGAGGCTGGGAATCAGACGGGGGGAATCAAAGGCGGGGAATCAGAGCTGGGGAATCTGAGGCAGGGAATCAGAGTTGGGGATTCAGAGGCGGGGAATCAGATATGGGGAAACAGAGGCGGGGAATCAGAGGCGGGCAAACAGAGGCGGGGAATTAGATATGGGGAATCAGAGGTAGGGAATCAGAGGTGGTGAATCAGTGATGGGGAATCACAGGCGGGGAATCAGAGGCAGGGAATAGAACGCGGAAAATCAGAGGCAGGGAATCAGAGCTGGGGAATCAGAGGCGGGGAATCAGAGTTGGGGCATCAGAGGTGGGGAATTAGATATAGGGAAACAGAGGCGGGAATCAGATATGGGGAAACAGAGGCGGGGAATCAGAGGCGGGGAAACAGAGGCGGGGAATCAGATATGGGGAATCGGATGCAGGGAATCAGAGGCGGGGAATCAGAGCTGGGGAATCAGAGGCGGGGAATCAGAGTTGGGGCATCAGAGGTGGGGAATTAGATATAGGGAAACAGAGGCAGGGAATCAGAGGCGGGGAAACAGAGGCGGGGAATCAGATATGGGGAATCAGAGGTGGGGAATCAGAGGCAGGGAATCAGATGTGCGGAATCAGAGATGGGGAATCAGAGGCAGGGAATCAGAAGCGGGGAATCAGAGGCCGGGAATCAGAGGCCGGGAATCAGATGCTGGGAATAAGAGGCCGGGAATCAGAGGAGGGGAATCAGAGTCCGGGAATCAGAGATGGGGATTCAGAGGTGGGGAATGAGATATGGAGAATCAGAGGCGGGGAATCAGAGGCGGGGAAACAGAGGCGGGGAATAAAAGGCGGGGAATCAGAGCTGGGGAATCAGAGGCGGGGAATCAGAGTTGGGGAATCAGAGGTGGGGAATCAGATATGGGGAATCAGAGGTGGCGAATCAAAGGCGGTGAATCAGAGATGGGGAATCAGAGGCGGGGAATCAGAGGCAGGGAATCAGATGCGGGGAATCAGAGGCGGGGAATCAGAGCTGGCGAATCAGAGGCTGGAAATCAGAGGTGGGCAATCAGAGGCGGGGAATCAGATATGGGGAATCAGAGGCGGGGAATCAGAGGCGGGGAAACAGAGGCGGGGAATCAAATATAGGGAATCAGAGGTGGGGAATCAGAGGTTGTGAATCAGAGATGGGGAATCAAGGCGGGGAATCAGAGGCAGGGAATCAGACGCGGGGAATCAGAGGCGGGGATTCAGAGCTGGGGAATCAGAGGCGGGGAATCAGAGTTGGTGAATCAGAGGCAGGGAATCAGATATGGGGAATCAGAGGCGGGGAATCAGAGGCCGGGAATCAGATGTGGGGAAACAGAGGCGGGGAATCCGAGGCGGGGAAACAGAGGCGGGGAATCAGATATGGGGAATTAGAGGTGGGGAATCAGAGGTTGGGAATCAGAGGCAGGGAATCAGAGGCTTGGAATCAGATGCAGGGTATCAGATGCGGGGAATCAGAGGCGGGGAATCAGAGCTGGGGAAACAGAGGCGGGGAATCAGATATGGGGAATCAGAGGTGGGGAATCAGAGGCAGGGAATCAGATGTGCGGAATCAGAGATGGGGAATCAGAGGCAGGGAATCAGAATCAGAAGCAGGGAATCAGAGGCCGGGAATCAGAGGCCGGAATCAGATGCTGGGAATCAGAGGCCTTGAATCAGAGGCGGGGAATCAGAGGCAGGGAATCAGATGCGGGGAATCAGAGGCGGGGAATCAGAGCTGGGGAATCAGAGGCGGGGTATTAGAGTTGGGGAATCAGAGGTGGGGAATCAGATATGGGGAAACAGAGGTGGGGAATCAGAGGCGGGGAAACAGAGGCAGGGAATCAGATATGGGGAATCAGAGGTGGGGCATCAGAGGTTGTGAATCACAGATGGGGAATCAGAGGCGGGGAATCAGAGGCAGGGAATCAGACACGGGGAATCAGAGGCGGGGATTCAGAGCTGGGGAATCAGAAGCGGGGAATCAGAGTTGGGGAATCAGAGGCGGGGAATCAGATATGGGGAATCAGAGGCAGGGAATCAGAGGCGGGGATTCAGAGGCAGGGAATCAGACGCGGGGAATCTGAGGCGGGGAATCAGAGCTGGGGAATCAGAGGCAAGGAATAG
Source organism: Narcine bancroftii (assembly GCF_036971445.1). Lineage (NCBI taxonomy): Eukaryota > Metazoa > Chordata > Chondrichthyes > Torpediniformes > Narcinidae > Narcine > Narcine bancroftii. The sequence goes on along the minus strand of NC_091474.1, from coordinate 103,281,556 downwards.
AACGCGGGGAATCAGAGGCAGGGAATCAGAGCTGGGGAATCAGAGGAGGGGATTCATAGTTGGGAATCAGAGGCGGGAATCAGATATGGGGAAACAGAGGCGGGGAATCAGAGGCGGTGAAACAGAGGCGGGGAATCAGATATGGGGAATCGGATGCAGGGAATCAGAGGCGGGGAATCAGAGCTGGGGAATCAGAGGCGGGGAATCAGAGTTGGGGCATCAGAGGTGGGGAATTAGATATAGGGAAACAGAGGCGGGGAATCAGAGGCGGGGAAACAGAGGCGGGGAATCAGATATGGGGAATCAGAGGTGGGGAATCAGAGGCAGGGAATCAGATGTGCGGAATCAGAGATGGGGAATAAGAGGCAGGGAATCAGAATCAGAAGCGGGGAATCAGAGGCCGGGAATCAGAGGCCGGGAATCAGATGCTGGGAATAAGAGGCCTGGAATCAGAGGCGGGGAAACAGAGGCGGGGAATCAGATATGGGGAATCAGAGGTGGGGAATCAGAGGCAGGGAATCAGATGTGCGGAATCAGAGATGGGGAATCAGAGGCAGGGAATCAGAATCAGAAGCGGGGAATCAGAGGCCGGGAATCAGAGGCCGGGAATCAGATGCTGGGAATAAGAGGCCGGGAATCAGAGGAGGGGAATCAGAGTCCGGGAATCAGAGATGGGGATTCAGAGGCGGGGAATCAGATATGGAGAATCAGAGATGGGGAATCAGAAGCGGGGAATCAGAGGCAGGGAATCGGACGCCGGGAATCAGAGGCGGGGAATCAGAGCTGGGGAATCAGAGGCGGGGAATCAGAGTTGGGGAATCAGAGGCGGGGAATCAGATATGGGGAAATAGAGGCGGGGAATCAGATATGGGGAATCAGAGGTGTGGAATCAGAGGTTGGGAATCAGAGGCAGGGAATCAGAGGCGGGGAAACAGAGGCGGGGAATCAGATATGGGGAATCAGAGGTGGCGAATCAAAGGCGGTGAAACAGAGATGGGGAATCAGGGCAGGGAATCAGAGGCAGGGAATCAGAGCTGGGGAAACAGAGGCGGGGAATCAGATATGGGAAATCAGAGGTGGGGAATCAGGGGCGGGGAATTAGTGGCAGGGAATCAGAGCTGGGGAATCAGAGGTGGGGAATCAGAGCTGGGGAAACAGAGGCGGGGAATCAGATATGGGGAATCAGAGGTGGGGAATCAGGGGCGGGGAATCAGTGGCAGGGAATCAGAGGCCGGGAATAGAAGGCGGGGAATCAGAGCTGGGGAATCAGAGGCGGGGAATCAGAGTTGGGGAATCAGAGGAGGGGAATCAGATATGGGGAAACAGAGGCCGGGAATCAGAGGCAGGGTAACAGAGGCGGGGAATCAGATATGGGGAATCAGAGGTGGGGAATTAGAGGTTGCGAATCAGAGGCGGGGAAACAGAGGCGGGGAATCAGATATGGGGAATCAGAATTGGGGAATCAGGGGCAGGGAATCAGTGGCAGGGAATCAGAGGCGGGGAATCAGAGGCGGGGAATCAGAGGCAGGGAATCAGACACGGGGAATCGGACGCGGGGAATCAGAGATGGGGAATCAGAGGCGGGGAATCAGAGGCAGGGAATCGGACTCCGGGAATCAGAGTCGGGGAATCAGAGCTGGGGAATCAGAGGCGGGGAATCAGAGTTGGGGAATCAGAGGCGGGGAATCAGATATGGGGAAATAGAGGTGGGGAATCAGATATGGGGAATCAGAGGTGTGGAATCAGAGGTTGGGAATCAGAGGCAGGGAATCAGAGTCGGGGAATCAGATATGGGGAATCAGAGGTGGCGAATCAAAGGCGGTGAAACAGAGATGGGGAATCAGGGCAGGGAATCAGAGGCCGGGAATCAGAGGCCGGAATCAGATGCTGGGAATCAGAGGCCTTGAATCAGAGGCGGGGAATCAGAGGCAGGGAATCAGATGCGGGGAATCAGAGGCGGGGAATCAGAGCTGGGGAATCAGAGGCGGGGTATTAGAGTTGGGGAATCAGAGGTGGGGAATCAGATATGGGGAAACAGAGGTGGGGAATCAGAGGCGGGGAAACAGAGGCAGGGAATCAGATATGGGGAATCAGAGGTGGGGCATCAGAGGTTGTGAATCACAGATGGGGAATCAGAGGCGGGGAATCAGAGGCAGGGAATCAGACACGGGGAATCAGAGGCGGGGATTCAGAGCTGGGGAATCAGAAGCGGGGAATCAGAGTTGGGGAATCAGAGGCGGGGAATCAGATATGGGGAATCAGAGGCAGGGAATCAGAGGCGGGGATTCAGAGGCAGGGAATCAGACGCGGGGAATCTGAGGCGGGGAATCAGAGCTGGGGAATCAGAGGCAAGGAATAGAACGCGGGGAATCAGAGGCAGGGAATCAGAGCTGGGGAATCAGAGGAGGGGATTCATAGTTGGGAATCAGAGGCGGGAATCAGATATGGGGAAACAGAGGCGGGGAATCAGAGGCGGTGAAACAGAGGCGGGGAATCAGATATGGGGAATCGGATGCAGGGAATCAGAGGCGGGGAATCAGAGCTGGGGAATCAGAGGCGGGGAATCAGAGTTGGGGCATCAGAGGTGGGGAATTAGATATAGGGAAACAGAGGCGGGGAATCAGAGGCGGGGAAACAGAGGCGGGGAATCAGATATGGGGAATCAGAGGTGGGGAATCAGAGGCAGGGAATCAGATGTGCGGAATCAGAGATGGGGAATAAGAGGCAGGGAATCAGAATCAGAAGCGGGGAATCAGAGGCCGGATATCAGAGGCCGGGAATCAGATGCTGGGAATAAGAGGCCTGGAATCAGAGGCGGGGAAACAGAGGCGGGGAATCAGATATGGGGAATCAGAGGTGGGGAATCAGAGGCAGGGAATCAGATGTGCGGAATCAGAGATGGGGAATCAGAGGCAGGGAATCAGAATCAGAAGCGGGGAATCAGAGGCCGGGAATCAGAGGCCGGGAATCAGATGCTGGGAATAAGAGGCCGGGAATCAGAGGAGGGGAATCAGAGTCCGGGAATCAGAGATGGGGATTCAGAGGCGGGGAATCAGATATGGAGAATCAGAGATGGGGAATCAGAAGCGGGGAATCAGAGGCAGGGAATCGGACGCCGGGAATCAGAGGCGGGGAATCAGAGCTGGGGAATCAGAGGCGGGGAATCAGAGTTGGGGAATCAGAGGCGGGGATTCAGATATGGGGAAATAGAGGCGGGGAATCAGATATGGGGAATCAGAGGTGTGGAATCAGAGGTTGGGAATCAGAGGCAGGGAATCAGAGGCGGGGAAACAGAGGCGGGGAATCAGATATGGGGAATCAGAGGTGGCGAATCAAAGGCGGTGAAACAGAGATGGGGAATCAGGGCAGGGAATCAGAGGCAGGGAATCAGAGCTGGGGAAACAGAGGCGGGGAATCAGATATGGGAAATCAGAGGTGGGGAATCAGGGGCGGGGAATTAGTGGCAGGGAATCAGAGCTGGGGAATCAGAGGTGGGGAATCAGAGCTGGGGAAACAGAGGCGGGGAATCAGATATGGGGAATCAGAGGTGGGGAATCAGGGGCGGGGAATCAGTGGCAGGGAATCAGAGGCCGGGAATAAAAGGCGGGGAATCAGAGCTGGGGAATCAGAGGCGGGGAATCAGAGTTGGGGAATCAGAGGAGGGGAATCAGATATGGGGAAACAGAGGCCGGGAATCAGAGGCAGGGTAACAGAGGCGGGGAATCAGATATGGGGAATCAGAGGTGGGGAATTAGAGGTTGCGAATCAGAGGCGGGGAAACAGAGGCGGGGAATCAGATATGGGGAATCAGAATTGGGGAATCAGGGGCAGGGAATCCGTGGCAGGGAATCAGAGGCGGGGAATCAGAGGCGGGGAATCAGAGGCAGGGAATCAGACACGGGGAATCGGACGCGGGGAATCAGAGATGGGGAATCAGAGGCGGGGAATCAGAGGCAGGGAATCGGACTCCGGGAATCAGAGTCGGGGAATCAGAGCTGGGGAATCAGAGGCGGGGAATCAGAGTTGGGGAATCAGAGGCGGGGAATCAGATATGGGGAAATAGAGGCGGGGAATCAGATATGGGGAATCAGAGGTGTGGAATCAGAGGTTGGGAATCAGAGGCAGGGAATCAGAGTCGGGGAATCAGATATGGGGAATCAGAGGTGGCGAATCAAAGGCGGTGAAACAGAGATGGGGAATCAGGGCAGGGAATCAGAGGCAGGGAATCAAACACGGGGAATCAGAGCTGGGGAATCAGAGGCGGGGAATCAGAGTTGGGAATCAGAGGCGGGGAATCAGAGGCGGGGAATCAGAGTTGGGGAATCAGAGGCAGGGAATTGGATGTGCGGAATCAGAGATGGGGAATCAGAGGTGGGGAATCAGAGGCGGTGAATCAGAGATGGGGAATCAGAGGCGGGGAATCAGAGGCAGGAAATCAGACACGGGGATTCAGAGGCTGGGAATCAGACGGGGGGAATCAAAGGCGGGGAATCAGAGCTGGGGAATCTGAGGCAGGGAATCAGAGTTGGGGATTCAGAGGCGGGGAATCAGATATGGGGAAACAGAGGCGGGGAATCAGAGGCGGGCAAACAGAGGCGGGGAATTAGATATGGGGAATCAGAGGTAGGGAATCAGAGGTGGTGAATCAGTGATGGGGAATCACAGGCGGGGAATCAGAGGCAGGGAATAGAACGCGGAAAATCAGAGGCAGGGAATCAGAGCTGGGGAATCAGAGGCGGGGAATCATAGTTGGGAATCAGAGGCGGGAATCAGATATGGGGAAACAGAGGCGGGGAATCAGAGGCGGGGAAACAGAGGCGGGGAATCACATATGGGGAATCGGATGCAGGGAATCAGAGGCGGGGAATCAGAGCTGGGGAATCAGAGGCGGGGAATCAGAGTTGGGGCATCAGAGGTGGGGAATTAGATATAGGGAAACAGAGGCGGGGAATCAGAGGCGGGGAAACAGAGGCGGGGAATCAGATATGGGGAATCAGAGGTGGGGAATCAGAGGCAGGGAATCAGAAACGGGGAATCAGAGGCCGGGAATCAGAGGCCGGGAATCAGGTGCTGGGAATAAGAGGCCGGGAATCAGAGGAGGGGAATCAGAGTCCGGGAATCAGAGATGGGGATTCAGAGGCGGGGAATGAGATATGGAGAATCAGAGGCGGGGAATCAGAGACGGGGAAACAGAGGCGGGGAATCAGATATGGGGAATCAGAGGTGGCGAATCAAAGGCGGTGAATCAGAGATGGGGAATCAGAGGCGGGGAATCAGAGGCAGGGAATCAGATGCGGGGAATCAGAGGCGGGGAATCAGAGCTGGCGAATCAGAGGCTGGGAATCAGAGGTGGGCAATCAGAGGCGGGGAATCAGATATGGGGAATCAGAGGCGGGGAATCAGAGGCGGGGAAACAGAGGCGGGGAATCAAATATAGGGAATCAGAGGTGGGGAATCAGAGGTTGTGAATCAGAGATGGGGAATCAAGGCGGGGAATCAGAGGCAGGGAATCAGACGCGGGGAATCAGAGGCGGGGATTCAGAGCTGGGGAATCAGAGGCGGGGAATCAGAGTTGGGGAATCAGAGGCAGGGAATCAGATATGTGGAATCAGAGGCGGGGAATCAGAGGCCGGGAATCAGATGTGGGGAAACAGAGGCGGGGAATCCGAGGCGGGGAAACAGAGGCGGGGAATCAGATATGGGGAATCAGAGGTGGGGAATCAGAGGTTGGGAATCAGAGGCAGGGAATCAGAGGCTTGGAATCAGATGCAGGGTATCAGATGCCGGGAATCAGAGGCGGGGAATCAGAGCTGGGGAATCAGAGGTGGGGAATCAGATTTGGGGAATCAGAGGTGGGGACTTAGATATTGGGAAACAGAGGCGGGGAATCAGAGGCGGGGAAACAGAGGCGGGGAATCAGATATGGGGAATCAGAGGTGGGGAATCAGAGGCAGGGATTCAGATGTGCGGAATCAGAAATGGGGAATCAGAGGCAGGGAATCAGAATCAGAAGCAGGGAATCAGAGGCCGGGAATCAGAGGCCGGAATCAGATGCTGGGAATCAGAGGCCTGGAATCAGAGGCGGGGAATCAGAGGCAGGGAATCAGATGCGGGGAATCAGAGGCGGGGAATCAGAGCTGGGGAATCAGAGGCGGGGTATTAGAGTTGGGGAATCAGAGGTGGGGAATCAGATATGGGGAAACAGAGGTGGGGAATCAGAGGCGGGGAAACAGAGGCAGGGAATCAGATATGGGGAATCAGAGGTGGGGCATCAGAGGTTGTGAATCACAGATGGGGAATCAGAGGCGGGGAATCAGAGGCAGGGAATCAGACACGGGGAATCAGAGGCGGGGATTCAGAGCTGGGGAATCAGAAGCGGGGAATCAGAGTTGGGGAATCAGAGGCGGGGAATCAGATATGGGGAATCAGAGGCAGGGAATCAGAGGCGGGGATTCAGAGGCAGGGAATCAGACGCGGGGAATCTGAGGCGGCGAATCAGAGCTGGGGAATCAGAGACAAGGAATAGAACGCGGGGCATCAGAGGCAGGGAATCAGAGCTGGGGAATCAGAGGAGGGGATTCATAGTTGGGAATCAGAGGCGGGAATCAGATATGGGGAAACAGAGGCGGGGAATCAGAGGCGGTGAAACAGAGGCGGGGAATCAGATATGGGGAATCGGATGCAGGGAATCAGAGGCGGGGAATCAGAGCTGGGGAATCAGAGGCGGGGAATCAGAGTTGGGGCATCAGAGGTGGGGAATTAGATATAGGGAAACAGAGGCGGGGAATCAGAGGCGGGGAAACAGAGGCGGGGAATCAGATATGGGGAATCAGAGGTGGGGAATCAGAGGCAGGGAATCAGATGTGCGGAATCAGAGATGGGGAATAAGAGGCAGGGAATCAGAATCAGAAGCGGGGAATCAGAGGCCGGGAATCAGAGGCCGGGAATCAGATGCTGGGAATAAGAGGCCTGGAATCAGAGGCGGGGAAACAGAGGCGGGGAATCAGATATGGGGAATCAGAGGTGGGTAATCAGAGGCAGGGAATCAGATGTGCGGAATCAGAGATGGGGAATCAGAGGCAGGGAATCAGAATCAGAAGCGGGGAATCAGAGGCCGGGAATCAGAGGCCGGGAATCAGATGCTTGAAATAAGAGGCCGGGAATCAGAGGAGGGGAATCAGAGTCCGGGAATCAGAGATGGGGATTCAGAGGCGGGGAATCAGATATGGAGAATCAGAGATGGGGAATCAGAGGCGGGGAATCAGAGGCAGGGAACCGTCGCCGGGAATCAGAGGCGGGGAATCAGAGCTGGGGAATCAGAGGCGGGGAATCAGAGTTGGGGAATCAGAGGCGGGGAATCAGATATGGGGAAATAGAGGCGGGGAATCAGATATGGGGAATCAGAGGTGTGGAATCAGAGGTAGGGAATCAGAGGCAGGGAATCAGAGGCGGGGAAACAGAGGCGGGGAATCAGATATGGGGAATCAGATGTGGCGAATCAAAGGCGGTGAAACAGAGATGGGGAATCAGGGCAGGGAATCAGAGGCAGGGAATCAGAGCTGGGGAAACAGAGGCGGGGAATCAGATATGGGAAATCAGAGGTGGGGAATCAGGGGCGGGGAATTAGTGGCAGGGAATCAGAGCTGGGGAATCAGAGGTGGGGAATCAGAGCTGGGGAAACAGAGGCGGGGAATCAGATATGGGGAATCAGAGGTGGGGAATCAGGGGCGGGGAATCAGTGGCAGGGAATCAGAGGCCGGGAATAAAAGGTGGGGAATCAGAGCTGGGGAATCAGAGGCGGGGAATCAGAGTTGGGGAATCAGAGGAGGGGGATCAGATATGGGGAAACAGAGGCCGGGAATCAGAGGCAGGGTAACAGAGGCGGGGAATCAGATATGGGGAATCAGAGGTGGGGAATTAGAGGTTGCGAATCAGAGGCGGGGAAACAGAGTCGGGGAATCAAATATAGGGAATCAGAGGTGGGGAATCGGAGGCGGGGAATCAGAGATGGGGAATCAGAGGCGGGGAATCAGAGGCAGGGAATCGGACTCCGGGAATCAGAGGCGGGGAATCAGAGCTGGGGAATCAGAGGCGGGGAATCAGAGTTGGGGAATCAGAGGCTGGGAATCAGATATGGGGAAATAGAGGCGGGGAATCAGATATGGGGAATCAGAGGTGTGGAATCAGAGGTTGGGAATCAGAGGCAGGGAATCAGAGTCGGGGAATCAGATATGGGGAATCAGAGGTGGCGAATCAAAGGCGGTGAAACAGAGATGGGGAATCAGGGCAGGGAATCAGAGGCAGGGAATCAAACACGGGGAATCAGAGCTGGGGAATCAGAGGCGGGGAATCAGAGTTGGGAATCAGAGGCGGGGAATCAGAGGCGGGGAAACAGAGGCGGGGAATCAGATATGGGGAATCAGAGGTGGGGAATCCGAGGTTGGGAATCAGATGTGCGGAATCAGAGATGGGGAATCAGAGGCAGGGAATCAGAATCAGAAGCAGGGAATCAGAGGCCGGGAATCAGAGTCGGGGAATCAAATATGGGGAATCAGAGGTGGCGAATCAAAGGCGGTGAAACAGAGATGGGGAATCAGGGCAGGGAATCAGAGGCAGGGAATCAAACACGGGGAATCAGAGCTGGGGAATCAGAGGCGGGGAATCAGAGTTGGGAATCAGAGGCGGGGAATCAGAGGCGGGGAAACAGAGGCGGGGAATCAGATATGGGGAATCAGAGGTGGGGAATCCGAGGTTGGGAATCAGATGTGCGGAATCAGAGATGGGGAATCAGAGGCAGGGAATCAGAATCAGAAGCAGGGAATCAGAGGCCGGGAATCAGAGGCCGGAATCAGATGCTGGGAATCAGAGGCCTGGAATCAGAGGCGGGGAATCAGAGGCAGGGAATCAGATGCGGGGAATCAGAGGCGGGGAATCAGAGCTGGGGAATCAGAGGCGGGGTATTAGAGTTGGGGAATCAGAGGCGGGGAATCAGATATGGGGAAACAGAGGTGGGGAATCAGAGGCGGGGAAACAGAGGCAGGGAATCAGATATAGGGAATCAGAGGTGGGGAATCAGAGATGGGGAATCAGAGGCGGTGAATCAGAGATGGGGAATCAGAGGCGGGGAATCAGAGGCAGGAAATCAGACACGGGGATTCAGAGGCTGGGAATCAGACGGGGTGTATCAAAGGCGGGGAATCAGAGCTGGGGAATCAGAGGCAGGGAATCAGAGGCGGGGAATCAGATATGGGGAATCAGAGGCTGGGATTCAGAGGCGGGGAATCAGAGGCAGGGAATCAGACACGGGGAATCAGAGGTGGGGAATCAGTGATGGGGAATCAGAGGCGGTGAATCAGAGATGGGGAATCAGAGGCGGGGAATCAGAGGCAGGAAATCAGACACGGGGATTCAGAGGCTGGGAATCAGATGGGGGGAATCAAAGGCGGGGAATCAGAGCTGGGGAATCAGAGGCAGCGAATCAGAGGCGGGGAATCAGATATGGGAAATCAGAGGCTGGGATTCAGAGGCGGGGAATCAGAGGCAGGGAATCAGACACGGGGAATCAGAGGTGGGGAATCAGAGATGGGGAATCAGAGGCGGGGAATCAGAGGCAGGGAATCAGACGCGGGGAATCTGAGGCGGGGAATCAGAGCTGGGGAATCAGAGGTGGGGAATCAGAGTTGGGGAATCAGAGGCAGGAAATCAGACACGGGGATTCAGAGGCTGGGAATCAGACGGGGGGAATCAAAGGCGGGAATCAGAGCTGGGGAATCAGAGGCAGGGAATCAGAGTTGGGGATTCAGAGACGGGGAATCAGATATGGGGAAACAGAGGCGGGGAATCAGAGGCGGGCAAACAGAGGCGGGGAATTAGATATGGGGAATCAGAGGTGGGGAATCAGAGGTGGTGAATCAGTGATGGGGAATCACAGGTGGGGAATCAGAGGCAGGGAATAGAACGCAGGGAATCAGACGCAGGGAATCAGAGCTGGGGAATCAGAGGCGGGGAATCATAGTTGGGAATCAGAGGCGGGGAATCAGATATGGGCAAACAGAGGCGGGGAATCAGAGGTGGGGAAACAGAGGCGGGGAATCAGATATGGGGAATCGGATGCGGGGAATCAGAGGCGGGGAATCAGAGCTGGGGAATAAGAGGCGGGGAATCAGAGTTGGGGCATCAGAGGTGGGGAATTAGATATAGGGAAACAGAGGCGGGGAATCAGAGGCGGGAAAACAGAGGCGGGGAATCAGATATGAGGAATCAGAGGTGGGGAATCAGAGGCAGGGATTCAGATGTGCTGAATCAGAGATGGGGAATCAGAGGCAGGGAATCAGAATCAGAAGCGGGGAATCAGAGGCCGGGAATCAGAGGCCGGGAATCAGATGCTGGGAATAAGAGGCCGGGAATCAGAGGTGGGGAATCAGAGTCCGGGAATCAGAGATGGGGATTCAGAGGCGGGGAATGAGATATGGAGAATCAGAGGCGGGGAATCAGAGGCCGGGAAACAGAGGTGGGGAATCAGATATGGGGAATCAGAGGTGGCGAATCAAAGGCGGTGAATCAGAGATGGGGAATCAGAGGCGGGGAATCAGAGGCAGGGAATCAGATGCGGGGAATCAGAGGCGGGGAATCAGAGCTGGCGAATCAGAGGCGGGGAATCAGAGGTGGGCAATCAGAGGCGGGGAATCAGATATGGGGAATCAGAGGCGGGGAATCAGAGGCGGGGAAACAGAGGCGGGGAATCAAATATAGGGAATCAGAGGTGGGGAATCAGAGGTTGTGAATCAGAGATGGGGAATCAAGGCGCAGAATCAGAGGCAGGGAATCAGACACGGGGAATCAGAGGCTGGGATTCAGAGCTGGGGAATCAGAGGCGGGGAATCAGAGTTGGGGAATCAGAGGCAGGGAATCAGATATGGGGAATCAGAGGCGGGGAATCAGAGGCGGGGAAACAGAGGCGGGGAATCAGATATGGGGAATCAGAGGTGGGGAATCAGGGGCAGGGATTCAGTGTCAGGGAATCAGAGGCGGGGAATCAGAGGCGGGGAATCAGAGGCAGGGAATCAGACACGGGGAATCAGAGGCGGGGAATCAGAGATGGGGAATCAGAGGCGGGGAATCAGAGGTTGGGAATCAGAGGAAGGGAATCAGAGTCGGGGAAACAGAGGCGGGGAATCAGATATGTGGAATCAGAGGTGGCGAATCAAAGGCGGTGAAACAGAGATGGGGAATCAGGGCAGGGAATCAGAGGCAGGGAATCAAACACGGGGAATCAGAGCTGGGGAATCAGAGGCGGGGAATCAGAGTTGGGAATCAGAGGCGGGGAATCAGAGGCGGGGAAACAGAGGCGGGGAATCAGATATGGGGAATCAGAGGTGGGGAATCAGAGGTTGGGAATCAGAGGCAGGGAATCGGAGATGGGGAATCAGAGGCAGGGAATCAGTGGCGGGGAATCAGAGGCGGGGAATCAGAGGCCGGGAATCAGATATGGGGAAACTGAGGCGGGGAATCCGAGGCGGGGAAACAGAGGCGGGGAATCAGATATGGGGAATCAGAGGTGGGGAATCAGAGGTTGGGAATCAGAGGCAGGGAATCAGAGGCTTGGAATCAGATGCAGGGAATCAGATGCGGGGAATCAGAGGCGGGGAATCAGAGCTGGGGAATCAGAGGTGGGGAATCAGATTTGGGGAATCAGAGGTGGGGACTTAGATATTGGGAAACAGAGGCGGGGAATCAGAGGTGGGGAAACAGAGGCGGGGAATCAGATATGGGGAATCAGAGGTGGGGAATCAGAGGCAGGGAATCAGATGTGCGGAATCAGAGATGGGGAATCAGAAGCAGGGAATCAGAATCAGAAGCAGGGAATCAGAGGCCGGGAATCAGAGGCCGGAATCAGATGATGGGAATCAGAGGCCTGGAATCAGAGGCGGGGAATCAGAGGCAGGGATTCAGATGCGGGGAATCAGAGGCGGGGAATCAGAGCTGGGGAATCAGAGGCGGGGTATTAGATTTGGGGAATCAGAGGCGGGGAATCAGATATGGGGAAACAGAGGTAGGAAATCAGAGGCGGGGAAACAGAGGCAGGGAATCAGATATGGGGAATCAGAGGCGGGGAATCAGAGATGGGGATTCATAGGCAGGGAATCGGATGTGCGGAATCAGAGATGGGGAATCAGAGGCCGGGAATCAGAGGTGGTGAATCAGAGATGGTGAATCAGAGGCGGGGAATCAGAGGCGGGGTATCAGACGCGGGGAATCAGAGGTGGGCAATCAGAGGCGGGGAATCAGATATGGGGAATCAGAGGCGGGGAATCAGAGGCGGGGAAACAGAGGCGGGGAATCAGATATGGGGAATCAGAGGTGGGGCATCAGAGGTTGTGAATCACAGATGGGGAATCAGAGGCGGGGAATCAGAGGCAGGGAATCAGACGCGGGGAATCAGAGGCGGGGATTTAGAGCTGGGGAATCAGAAGCGGGGAATCAGAGTTGGGGAATCAGAGGCGGGGAATCAGATATGGGGAATCAGAGGCAGGGAATCAGAGGCGGGGAATCAGAGGCAGGGAATCAGACGCGGGGAATCTGAGGCGGGGAATCAGAGCTGGGGAATCAGAGGTGGGGAATCAGAGTTGGGGAATCAGAGGCAGGGAATTGGATGTGCGGAATCAGAGATGGGGAATCAGAGGTGGGGAATCAGAGGCGGTGAATCAGAGATGGGGAATCAGAGGCGGGGAATCAGAGGCAGGAAATCAGACACGGGGATTCAGAGGCTGGGAATCAGACGGGGGGAATCAAAGGCGGGGAATCAGAGCTGGGGAATCTGAGGCAGGGAATCAGAGTTGGGGATTCAGAGGTGGGGAATCAGATATGGGGAAACAGAGGCGGGGAATCAGAGGCGGGCAAACAGAGGCGGGGAATTAGATATGGGGAATCAGAGGTAGGGAATCAGAGGTGGTGAATCAGTGATGGGGAATCACAGGCGGGGAATCAGAGGCAGGGAATAAAACGCGGGGAATCAGAGGCAGGGAATCAGAGCTGGGGAATCAGAGGCGGGGAATCATAGTTGGGAATCAGAGGCGGGAATCAGATATGGGGAAACAGAGGCGGGGAATCAGAGGCGGGGAAACAGAGGCGGGGAATCAAATATGGGGAATCGGATGCAGGGAATCAGAGGCGGGGAATCAGAGCTGGGGAATCAGAGGCGGGGAATCAGAGTTGGGGCATCAGAGGTGGGGAATTAGATATAGGGAAACAGAGGCGGGGAATCAGAGGCGGGGAAACAGAGGCGGGGAATCAGATATGGGGAATCAGAGGTGGGGAATCAGATGTGCGGAATCAGAGATGGGGAATCAGAGGCAGGGAATCAGAAGCGGGGAATCAGAGGCCGGGAATCAGAGGCCGGGAATCAGAGGCCGGGAATCAGATGCTGGGAATAAGAGGCCGGGAATCAGAGGAGGGGAATCAGAGTCCGGGAATCACAGATGGGGATTCAGAGGCGGGGAATGAGATATGGAGAATCAGAGGCGGGGAATCAGAGGCGGGGAAACAGAGGCGGGGAATCAGATATGGGGAATCAGAGGTGGCGAATCAAAGGCGGTGAATCAGAGATGGGGAATCAGAGGCGGGGAATCAGAGGCAGGGAATCAGATGCGGGGAATCAGAGGTGGGGAATCAGAGCTGGCGAATCAGAGGCTGGGAATCAGAGGTGGGCAATCAGAGGCGGGGAATCAAATATGGGGAATCAGAGGCGGGGAATCAGAGGCGGGGAAACAGAGGCGGGGAATCAAATATAGGGAATCAGAGGTGGGGAATCAGAGGTTGTGAATCAGAGATGGGGAATCAAGGCGGGGAATCAGAGGCAGGGAATCAGACGCGGTGAATCAGAGGCGGGGATTCAGAGCTGGGGAATCAGAGGCGGGGAATCAGAGTTGGGGAATCAGAGGCAGGGAATCAGATATGGGGAATCAGAGGCGGGGATTCAGAGGCCGGGAATCAGATGTGGGGAAACAGAGGCGGGGAATCCGAGGCGGGGAAACAGAGGCGGGGAATCAGATATGGGGAATCAGAGGTGGGGAATCAGAGGTTGGGAATCAGAGGCAGGGAATCAGAGGATTGGAATCAGATGCAGGGTATCAGATGCGGGAAATCAGAGGCGGGGAATCAGAGCTGGGGAATCAGAGGTGGGGAATCAGATTTGGGGAATCAGAGGTGGGGACTTAGATATTGGGAAACAGAGGCGGGGAATCAGAGGTGGGGAAACAGAGGCGGGGAATCAGATATGGGGAATCAGAGGTGGGGAATCAGAGGCAGGGAATCAGATGTGCGGAATCAGAGATGGGGAATCAGAGGCAGGGAATCAGAATCAGAAGCAGGGAATCAGAGGCCGGGAATCAGAGGCCGGAATCAGATGCTGGGAATCAGATGCGGGGAATCAGAGGCGGGGAATCAGAGCTGGGGAATCAGAGGCGGGGTATTAGAGTTGGGGAATCAGAGGTGGGGAATCAGATATGGGGAACAGAGGTGGGGAATCAGAGGCGGGGAAACAGAGGCAGGGAATCAGATATGGGGAATCAGAGGTGGGGCATCAGAGGTTGTGAATCACAGATGGGGAATCAGAGGCGGGGAATCAGAGGCAGGGAATCAGACGCGGGGAATCAGAGGTGGGGATTCAGAGCTGGGGAATCAGAAGCGGGGAATCAGAGTTGGGGAATCAGAGGCGGGGAATCAGATATGGGGAATCAGAGGCAGGGAATCAGAGGCGGGGAATCAGAGGCAGGGAATCAGACGCGGGGAATCTGAGGCGGGGAATCAGAGCTGGGGAATCAGAGGTGGGGAATCAGAGTTGGGGAATCAGAGGCAGGGAATTGGATGTGCGGAATCAGAGAGGGGGAATAGAGGTGGGGAATCAGAGGAGGTGAATCAGAGATGGGGAATCAGAGGCGGGGAATCAGAGGCAGGAAATCAGACACGGGGATTCAGAGGCTGGGAATCAGACGGGGGGAATCAAAGGCGGGGAATCAGAGCTGGGGAATCTGAGGCAAGGAATCAGAGTTGGGGATTCAGAGGCGGGGAATCAGATATGGGGAAACAGAGGTGGGGAATCAGAGGCGGGCAAACAGAGGCGGGGAATTAGATATGGGGAATCAGAGGTAGGGAATCAGAGGTGGTGAATCAGTGATGGGGAATCACAGGCGGGGAATCAGAGGCAGGGAATAGAACGCGGGGAATCAGAGGCAGGGAATCAGAGCTGGGGAATCAGAGGAGGGGATTCATTGTTGGGAATCAGAGGCGGGAATCAGATATGGGGAAACAGAGGCGGGGAATCAGAGGCGGTGAAACAGAGGCGGGGAATCAGATATGGGGAATCAGATGCAGGGAATCAGACGCGGGGAATCAGAGCTGGGGAATCAGAGGCGGGGAATCAGAGTTGGGGCATCAGAGGTGGGGAATTAGATATAGGGAAACAGAGGCGGGGAATCAGAGGCGGGGAAACAGAGGCGGGGAATCAGATATGGGGAATCAGAGGTGGTGAATCAGAGGCAGGGAATCAGATGTGCGGAATCAGAGATGGGGAATAAGAGGCAGGGAATCAGAATCAGAAGCGGGGAATCAGAGGTCGGGAATCAGAGGCCGGGAATCAGATGCTGGGAATAAGAGGCCGGGAATCAGAGGCGGGGAAACAGAGGCGGGGAATCAGATATGGGGAATCAGAGGTGGGGAATCAGAGGCAGGGAATCAGATGTGCGGAATCAGAGATGGGGAATAAGAGGCAGGGAATCAGAATCAGAAGCGGGGAATCAGAGGCCGGGAATCAGAGGCCGGGAATCAGATGCTGGGAATAAGAGGCCGGGAATCAGAGGTGGGGAATCAGATATGGGGAATCAGAGGTGGCGAATCAAAGGCGGTGAATCAGAGATGGGGAATCAGAGGCGGGGAATCAGAGGCAGGGAATCAGATGCGGGGAATCAGAGGCGGGGAATCAGAGCTGGCGAATCAGAGGCTGGGAATCAGAGGTGGACAATCAGAGGCGGGGAATCAGATATGGGGAATCAGAGGCGGGGAATCAGAGGCGGGGAAACAGAGGCGGGGAATCAAATATAGGGAATCAGAGGTGGGGAATCAGAGGTTGTGAATCAGAGATGGGGAATCAAGGCGGGGAATCAGAGGCAGGGAATCAGACGCGGGGAATCAGAGGCGGGGATTCAGAGCTGGGGAATCAGAGGCGTGGAATCAGAGTTGGGGAATCAGAGGCAGGGAATCAGATATGGGGAATCAGAGGCGGGGAATCAGAGGCCGGGAATCAGATGTGGGGAAACAGAGGCGGGGAATCCGAGGCGGGGAAACAGAGGCGGGGAATCAGATATGGGGAATCAGAGGTGGGGAATCAGAGGTTGGGAATCAGAGGCAGGGAATCAGAGGATTGGAATCAGATGCAGGGTATCAGATGCGGGAAATCAGAGGCGGGGAATCAGAGCTGGGGAATCAGAGGTGGGGAATCAGATTTGGGGAATCAGAGGTGGGGACTTAGATATTGGGAAACAGAGGCGGGGAATCAGAGGTGGGGAAACAGAGGCGGGGAATCAGATATGGGGAATCAGAGGTGGGGAATCAGAGGCAGGGAATCAGATGTGCGGAATCAGAGATGGGGAATCAGAGGCAGGGAATCAGAATCAGAAGCAGGGAATCAGAGGCCGGGAATCAGAGGCCGGAATCAGATGCTGGGAATCAGATGCGGGGAATCAGAGGCGGGGAATCAGAGCTGGGGAATCAGAGGCGGGGTATTAGAGTTGGGGAATCAGAGGTGGGGAATCAGATATGGGGAACAGAGGTGGGGAATCAGAGGCGGGGAAACAGAGGCAGGGAATCAGATATGGGGAATCAGAGGTGGGGCATCAGAGGTTGTGAATCACAGATGGGGAATCAGAGGCGGGGAATCAGAGGCAGGGAATCAGACGCGGGGAATCAGAGGTGGGGATTCAGAGCTGGGGAATCAGAAGCGGGGAATCAGAGTTGGGGAATCAGAGGCGGGGAATCAGATATGGGGAATCAGAGGCAGGGAATCAGAGGCGGGGAATCAGAGGCAGGGAATCAGACGCGGGGAATCTGAGGCGGGGAATCAGAGCTGGGGAATCAGAGGTGGGGAATCAGAGTTGGGGAATCAGAGGCAGGGAATTGGATGTGCGGAATCAGAGAGGGGGAATAGAGGTGGGGAATCAGAGGAGGTGAATCAGAGATGGGGAATCAGAGGCGGGGAATCAGAGGCAGGAAATCAGACACGGGGATTCAGAGGCTGGGAATCAGACGGGGGGAATCAAAGGCGGGGAATCAGAGCTGGGGAATCTGAGGCAGGGAATCAGAGTTGGGGATTCAGAGGCGGGGAATCAGATATGGGGAAACAGAGGCGGGGAATCAGAGGCGGGCAAACAGAGGCGGGGAATTAGATATGGGGAATCAGAGGTAGGGAATCAGAGGTGGTGAATCAGTGATGGGGAATCACAGGCGGGGAATCAGAGGCAGGGAATAGAACGCGGGGAATCAGAGGCAGGGAATCAGAGCTGGGGAATCAGAGGAGGGGATTCATTGTTGGGAATCAGAGGCGGGAATCAGATATGGGGAAACAGAGGCGGGGAATCAGAGGCGGTGAAACAGAGGCGGGGAATCAGATATGGGGAATCGGATGCAGGGAATCAGACGCGGGGAATCAGAGCTGGGGAATCAGAGGCGGGGAATCAGAGTTGGGGCATCAGAGGTGGGGAATTAGATATAGGGAAACAGAGGCGGGGAATCAGAGGCGGGGAAACAGAGGCGGGGAATCAGATATGGGGAATCAGAGGTGGTGAATCAGAGGCAGGGAATCAGATGTGCGGAATCAGAGATGGGGAATAAGAGGCAGGGAATCAGAATCAGAAGCGGGGAATCAGAGGTCGGGAATCAGAGGCCGGGAATCAGATGCTGGGAATAAGAGGCCGGGAATCAGAGGCGGGGAAACAGAGGCGGGGAATCAGATATGGGGAATCAGAGGTGGGGAATCAGAGGCAGGGAATCAGATGTGCGGAATCAGAGATGGGGAATAAGAGGCAGGGAATCAGAATCAGAAGCGGGGAATCAGAGGCCGGGAATCAGAGGCCGGGAATCAGATGCTGGGAATAAGAGGCCGGGAATCAGAGGTGGGGAATCAGATATGGGGAATCAGAGGTGGCGAATCAAAGGCGGTGAATCAGAGATGGGGAATCAGAGGCGGGGAATCAGAGGCAGGGAATCAGATGCGGGGAATCAGAGGCGGGGAATCAGAGCTGGCGAATCAGAGGCTGGGAATCAGAGGTGGACAATCAGAGGCGGGGAATCAGATATGGGGAATCAGAGGCGGGGAATCAGAGGCGGGGAAACAGAGGCGGGGAATCAAATATAGGGAATCAGAGGTGGGGAATCAGAGGTTGTGAATCAGAGATGGGGAATCAAGGCGGGGAATCAGAGGCAGGGAATCAGACGCGGGGAATCAGAGGCGGGGATTCAGAGCTGGGGAATCAGAGGCGTGGAATCAGAGTTGGGGAATCAGAGGCAGGGAATCAGATATGGGGAATCAGAGGCGGGGAATCAGAGGCGGGGAAACAGAGGCGGGGAATCAGATGTGGGGAATCAGAGGTGGGGAATCAGGTGCAGGGAATCAGTGGCAGGGAATCAGAGGCGGGGAATCAGAGGCGGGGAATCAAAGGCAGGGAATCAGACACGGGGAATCAGAGGCGGGGAATCAGAGATGGGGAATCAGAGGCGGGGAATCAGAGGCAGGGAATCGGATGCCGGGAATCAGAGTCGGGGAATCAGAGCTGGGGAATCAGAGGCGGGGAATCAGAGTTGGGGAATCAGAGGCGGGGAATCAGATATGGGGAAATAGAGGCGGGGAATCAGATATGGGGAATCAGAGGTGTGGAATCAGAGGTTGGGAATCAGAGGCAGGGAATCAGAGTCGGGGAAACAGAGGCGGGGAATCAGATATGGGGAATCAGAGGTGGCGAATCAAAGGCGGTGAAACAGAGATGGGGAATCAGGGCAGGGAATCAGAGGCAGGGAATCAAACACGGGGAATCAGAGCTGCGGAATCAGAGGCGGGGAATCAGAGTTGGGAATCAGAGGCGGGGAATCAGAGGCGGGGAAACAGAGGCGGGGAATCAGATATGGGGAATCAGTGGCGGGGAATCCGAGGTTGGGAATCAGAGGCAGGGAATCAGAGGCGGAAAATCAGAGGCGGGGAATCAGAGGAAGGGAATCAGATGTGCGGAATCGGAGATGGGGAATCAGAGGCAGGGAATCAGAGGCAGGGAATCAGAGGCGGGGAATCAGAGGCCGGGAATCAGATATGGGGAAACAGAGGCGGGGAATCCGAGGCGGGGAAACAGAGGCGGGGAATCAGATTTGGGGAATCAGAGGTGGGGAATCAGAGGTTGGGAATCAGAGGCAGGGAATCAGAGGCTTGGAATCAGATGCAGGGAATCAGATGCGGGGAATCAGAGGCGGGGAATCAGAGCTGGGGAATCAGAGGTGGGGACTTAGATATTGGGAAACAGAGGCGGGGAATCAGAGGCGGGGAAACCCAGGCGGGGAATCAGATATGGGGAATCAGAGGTGGGGAATCAGAGGCAAGGAATCAGATGTGCGGAATCAGAGATGGGGAATCAGAGGCAGGGAATCAGAATCAGAAGCAGGGAATCAGAGGCCGGGAATCAGAGGCCGGAATCAGATGCTGGGAATCAGAGGCCTGGAATCAGAGGCGGGGAATCAGAGGCAGGGAATCAGATGCGGGGAATCAGAGGCGGGGAATCAGAGCTGGGGAATCAGAGGCGGGGATTCAGAGTTGGGGAATCAGAGGCGGGGAATCAGAGGCGGGGAAACAGAGGCGGGGAATCAGATATGGGGAATCAGAGGCGGGGAATCAGAGGCGGGGAATCAGAGGCAGGGAATCCGATGTGCGGAATCGGAGATGGGGAATCAGAGGCAGTGAATCAGAGGCGGGGAATCAGAGGCGGAGAATCAGAGGCCGGGAATCACATATGGGGAAACAGAGGCGGGGAATCAGAGGCGGGGAAACAGAGGCGGGGAATCAGATATGGGGAATCAGAGGTGGGGAATCAGAGGTTGGGAATCAGAGGCAGGGAATCAGAGGCTGGGAATCAGATGCAGGGAATCAGATGCGGGGAATCAGAGGCGGGGAATCAGAGGTGGGGAATCAGAGGTGGGGAATCAGAGTTGGGGAATCAGAGTCGGGGACTTAGATATGGGGAAACAGAGGCAGGGAATCAGAGGCGGGGAAACAGACGCGGGGAATCAGAGGCGGGGATTCAGAGCTGGGGAATCAGAGGCGGGGAATCAGAGTTGGGGAATCAGAGGCGGGGAATCAGATATGGGGAATCAGAGGCGGGTAATCAGAGGCGGGGAAACAGAGGCAGGGAATCAGATATGGGGAATCAGAGGTGGGGTATCAGGGGCAGGGAATCAGTGGCAGGGAATCAGAGGCGGGGAAACAGAGGCGGGGAATCAGAGGCAGGGAATCAGACACGGGGAATCAGATATGGGGAAACAGAGGCGGGGAATCAGAGGCGGGCAAACAGAGGCGGGGAATTAGATATGGGGAATCAGAGGTGGGGAATCAGAGGTGGTGAATCAGAGATGGGGAATCACAGGCGGGGAATCAGAGGCAGGGAATAGAACGCGGGGAATCAGATGCGGGGAATCAGAGCTGGGGAATCAGAGGCGGGGAATCATAGTTGGGAATCAGAGGCGGGGAATCAGATATGGGGAAACAGAGGCGGGGAATCAAAGGCGGGGAAACAGAGGCGGGGAATCAGATGCGGGGAATCAGAGCTGGGGAATCAGAGGCGGGGAATCATAGTTGGGAATCAGAGGCGGGGAATCAGATATGGGGAAACAGAGGCGGGGAATCAAAGGCGGGGAAACAGAGGCGGGGAATCAGATATGGGTAATCGGATGCGGGGAATCAGAGGCGGGGAATAGGAGCTGGGGAATCAGAGGCGGGGTATCAGAGGCAGGGAATCGGACTCCGGGAATCAGAGTCGGGGAATCAGAGCTGGGGAATCAGAGGCGGGGAATCAGAGTTGGGGAATCAGAGGCGGGGAATCAGATATGGGGAAATAGAGGCGGGGAATCAGATATGGGGAATCAGAGGTGTGGAATCAGAGGTTGGGAATCAGAGGCAGGGAATCAGAGTCGGGGAATCAGATATGGGGAATCAGAGGTGGCGAATGAAAGGCGATGAAACAGAGATGGGGAATCAGGGCAGGGAATCAGAGGCAGGGAATCAAACACGGGGAATCAGAGCTGGGGAATCAGAGGCGGGGAATCAGAGTTGGGAATCAGAGGCGGGGAATCAGAGGCGGGGAAACAGAGGCGGGGAATCAGATATGGGGAATCAGAGGTGGGAAATCCGAGGTTGGGAATCAGATGTGCGGAATCAGAGATGGGGAATCAGAGGCAGGGAATCAGAATCAGAAGCAGGGAATCAGAGGCCGGGAATCAGAGGCCGGAAGCAGATGCTGGGAATCAGAGGCCTGGAATCAGAGGCGGGGAATCAGAGGCAGGGAATCAGATGCGGGGAATCAGAGGCGGGGAATCAGAGCTGGGGAATCAGAGGCGGGGTATTAGAGTTGGGGAATCAGAGGCGGGGAATCAGATATGGGGAAACAGAGGTGGGGAATCAGAGGCGGGGAAACAGAGGCAGGGTATCAGATATGGGGAATCAGAGGTGGGGAATCAGAGATGGGGAATCAGAGGCGGTGAATCAGAGATGGGGAATCAGAGGCGGGGAATCAGAGGCAGGAAATCAGACACGGGGATTCAGAGGCTGGGAATCAGACGGGGGGAATCAAAGGTGGGGAATCAGAGCTGGGGAATCAGAGGCAGGGAATCAGAGGCGGGGAATCAGATATGGGGAATCAGAGGCTGGGATTCAGAGGCGGGGAATCAGAGGCTGGGAATCAGACACGGGGAATCAGAGGTGGGGAATCAGAGATTGGGAATCAGAGGCGCTGAATCAGAGATGGGGAATCAGAGGCGGGGAATCAGAGGCAGGAAATCAGACACGGGGATTCAGAGGCTGGGAATCAGATGGGGGGAATCAAAGGCGGGGAATCAGAGCTGGGGAATCAGAGGCAGGGAATCAGAGGCGGGGAATCAGAGGCGGGGAATCAGATATGGGGAATCAGAGGCTGGGATTCAGAGGCGGGGAATCAGAGGCAGGGAATCAGACACGGGGAATCAGAGGTGGGGAATCAGAGATGGGGAATCAGAGGCGGGGAATCAGAGGCAGGGAATCAGACGCGGGGAATCTGAGGCGGGGAATCAGAGCTGGGGAATCAGAGGTGGGGAATCAGAGTTGGGGAATCAGAGGCAGGGAATCGGATGTGCGGAATCAGAGATGGGGAATCAGATGTGGGGAATCAGAGGAATCAGAGATGGGGAATCAGAGGCGGGGAATCAGAGGCAGGAAATCAGACACGGGGATTCAGAGGCTGGGAATCAGACGGGGGGAATCAAAGGCGGGGAATCAGAGCTGGGGAATCAGAGGCAGGGAATCAGAGTTGGGGATTCAGAGACGAGGAATCAGATATGGGGAAACGGAGGCGGGGAATCAGAGGCGGGCAAACAGAGGCGGGGAATTAGATATGGGGAATCAGAGGTGGGGAATCAGAGGTGGTGAATCAGTGATGGGGAATCACAGGTGGGGAATCAGAGGCAGGGAATAGAACGCAGGGAATCAGACGCAGGGAATCAGAGCTGGGGAATCAGAGGCGGGGAATCATAGTTGGGAATCAGAGGCGGGGAATCAGATATGGGGAAACAGAGGCGGGGAATCAGAGGCGGGGAAACAGAGGCGGGGAATCAGATATGGGGAATCGGATGCGGGGAATCAGAGGCGGGGAATCAGAGCTGGGGAATCAGAGGCGGGGAATCAGAGTTGGGGCATCAGAGGTGGGGAATTAGATATAGGGAAACAGAGGCGGGGAATCAGAGGCGGGGAAACAGAGGCGGGGAATCAGATATGAGGAATCAGAGGTGGGGAATCAGAGGCAGGGATTCAGATGTGCTGAATCAGAGATGGGGAATCAGAGGCATGGAATCAGAATCAGAAGCTGGGAATCAGAGGCCGGGAATCAGAGGCCGGGAATCAGATGCTGGGAATAAGAGGCCGGGAATCAGAGGTGGGGAATCATAGTCCGGGAATCAGAGATGGGGATTCAGAGGCGGGGAATGAGATATGGAGAATCAGAGGCGGGGAATCAGAGGCCGGGAAACAGAGGCGGGGAATCAGATATGGGGAATCAGAGGTGGGGAATCAGAGGAGGGAATCAGATGTGCGGAATCAGAGATGGGGAATAAGAGGCAGGGAATCAGAATCAGAAGCGGGGAATCAGAGGCCGGGAATCAGAGGCCGGGAATCAGATGCTGGGAATAAGAGGCCGGGAATCAGAGGCGGGGAAACAGAGGCGGGGAATCAGATATGGGGAATCAGAGGTGGGGAATCAGAGGCAGGGAATCAGATGTGCGGAATCAGAGATGGGGAATAAGAGGCAGGGAATCAGAATCAGAAGCGGGGAATCAGAGGCCGGGAATCAGAGGCCGGGAATCAGATGCTGGGAATAAGAGGCCGGGAATCAGAGGTGGGGAATCAGATATGGGGAATCAGAGGTGGCGAAACAAAGGCGGTGAATCAGAGATGGGGAATCAGAGGCGGGGAATCAGAGGCAGGGAATCAGATGCGGGGAATCAGAGGCGGGGAATCAGAGCTGGCGAATCAGAGGCTGGGAATCAGAGGTGGGCAATCAGAGGCGGGGAATCAGATATGGGGAATCAGAGGCGGGGAATCAGAGGCGGGGAAACAGAGGCGGGGAATCAAATATAGGGAATCAGAGGTGGGGAATCAGAGGTTGTGAATCAGAGATGGGGAATAAAGGCGGGGAATCAGATGCAGGGAATCAGACGCGGGGAATCAGAGGCGGGGATTCAGAGCTGGGGAATCAGAGGCGGGGAATCAGAGTTGGGGAATCAGAGGCAGGGAATCAGATATGGGGAATCAGAGGCGGGGAATCAGAGGCGGGGAAACAGAGGCGGGGAATCAGATGTGGGGAATCAGAGGTGGGGAATCAGGGGCAGGGAATCAGTGGCAGGGAATCAGAGGCGGGGAATCAGAGGCGGGGAATCAAAGGCAGGGAATCAGACACGGGGAATCAGAGGCGGGGAATCAGAGATGGGGAATCAGAGGCGGGGAATCAGAGGCAGGGAATCGGATGCCGGGAATCAGAGTCGGGGAATCAGAGCTGGGGAATCAGAGGCGGGGAATCAGAGTTGGGGAATCAGAGGCGGGGAATCAGATATGGGGAAATAGAGGGGGGAATCAGATATGGGGAATCAGAGGTGTGGAATCAGAGGTTGGGAATCAGAGGCAGGGAATCAGAGTCGGGGAAACAGAGGCGGGGAATCAGATATGGGGAATCAGAGGTGGAGAATCAAAGGCGGTGAAACAGAGATGGGGAATCAGGGCAGGGAATCAGTGGCAGGGAATCAAACACGGGGAATCAGAGCTGGGGAATCAGAGGCGGGGAATCAGAGTTGGGAATCAGAGGCGGGGAATCAGAGGCGGGGAAACAGAGGCGGGGAATCAGATATGGGGAATCAGAGGTGGGGAATCCGAGGTTGGGAATCAGAGGCAGGGAATCAGAGGCGGAAAATCAGAGGCGGGGAATCAGAGGAAGGGAATCAGATGTGCGGAATCGGAGATGGGGAATCAGAGGCAGGGAATCAGAGGCGGGGAATCAGAGGCGGGGAATCAGAGGCCGGGAATCAGATATGGGGAAACAGAGGCGGGGAATCCGAGGCGGGGAAACAGAGGCGGGGAATCAGATATGGGGAATCAGAGGTGGGGAATCAGAGGTTGGGAATCAGAGGCAGGGAATCAGAGGCTTGGAATCAGATGCAGGGAATCAGATGCGGGGAATCAGAGGCGGGGAATCAGAGCTGGGGAATCAGAGGTGGGGAATCAGATTTGGGGAATCAGAGGCGGGGACTTAGATATTGGGAAACAGAGGCGGGGAATCAGAGGCGGGGAAACCCAGGCGGGGAATCAGATATGGGGAATCAGAGGTGGGGAATCAGAGGCAAGGAATCAGATGTGCGGAATCAGAGATGGGGAAATCAGAGGCAGGGAATCAGAATCAGAAGCAGGGAATCAGAGGCCGGGAATCAGAGGCCGGAATCAGATGCTGGGAATCAGAGGCCTGGAATCAGAGGCGGGGAATCAGAGGCAGGGAATCAGATGCGGGGAATCAGAGGCGGGGAATCAGAGCTGGGGAATCAGAGGCGGGGATTCAGAGTTGGGGAATCAGAGGCGGGGAATCAGAGGCGGGGAAACAGAGGCGGGGAATCAGATATGGGGAATCAGAGGTGGGGAATCAGAGGTTGGGAATCAGAAGCAGGGAATCAGAGGCGGGGAATCAGAGGCGGGGAATCAGAGGCAGGTAATCCGATGTGCGGAATCGGAGATGGGGAATCAGAGGCAGGGAATCAGAGGCGGCGAATCAGAGGCGGAGAATCAGAGGCCGGGAATCAGATATGGGGAAACAGAGGCGGGGAATCAGAGGCGGGGAAACAGAGGCGGGGAATCAGATATGGGGAATCAGAGGTGGGGAATCAGAGGTTGGGAATCAGAGGCAGGGAATCAGAGGCTGGGAATCAGATGCAGGGAATCAGATGCGGGGAATCAGAGGCGGGGAATCAGAGCTGGGGAATCAGAGGTGGGGAATCAGAGTTGGGGAATCAGTGTCGGGGACTTAGATATGGGGAAACAGAGGCGGGGAATCAGAGGCGAGGAAACAGACGCGGGGAATCAGAGGCGGGGATTCAGAGCTGGGGAATCAGAGGCGGGGAATCAGAGTTGGGGAATCAGAGGCGGGGAATCAGATATGGGGAATCAGAGGCAGGGAATCAGAGGCGGGGAAACAGAGGCAGGGAATCATATGTGCGGAATCAGAGATGGGGAATAAGACGCAGGGAATCAGAATCAGAAGCGGGGAATCAGAGGCCGGGAATCAGAGGCCGGGAATCAGATGCTGGGAATAAGAGGCCGGGAATCAGAGGTGGGGAATCAGATATGGGGAATCAGAGGTGGCGAATCAAAGGCGGTGAATCAGAGATGGGGAATCAGAGGCGGGGAATCAGAGGCAGGGAATCAGATGCGGGGAATCAGAGGCGGGGAATCAGAGCTGGCGAATCAGACGCTGGGAATCAGAGGTGGGCAATCAGAGGCGGGGAATCAGATATGGGGAATCAGAGGCGGGGAATCAGAGGCGGGGAAACAGAGGCGGGGAATCAAATATAGGGAATCAGAGGTGGGGAATCAGAGGTTGTGAATCAGAGATGGGGAATCAAGGCGGGGAATCAGAGGCAGGGAATCAGAGGCAGGGAATCAGAGGCGGGGATTCAGAGCTGGGGAATCAGAGGCGTGGAATCAGAGTTGGGGAATCAGAGGCAGGGAATCTGATATGGGGAATCAGAGGCGGGGAATCAGAGGCGGGGAAACAGAGGCGGGGAATCAGATGTGGGGAATCAGAGGTGGGGAATCAGGGGCAGGGAATCAGTGGCAGGGAATCAGAGGCGGGGAATCAGAGGCGGGGAATCAAAAGCAGGGAATCAGACACGGGGAATCAGAGGCGGGGAATCAGAGATGGGGAATCAGAGGCGGGGAATCAGAGGCAGGGAATCGGATGCCGGGAATCAGAGTCGGGGAATCAGAGCTGGGGAATCAGAGGCGGGGAATCAGAGTTGGGGAATCAGAGGCGGGGAATCAGATATGGGGAAATAGAGGCGGGGAATCAGATATGGGGAATCAGAGGTGTGGAATCAGAGGTTGGGAATCAGAGGCAGGGAATCAGAGTCGGGGAAACAGAGGCGGGGAATCAGATATGGGGAATCAGAGGTGGCGAATCAAAGGCGGTGAAACAGAGATGGGGAATCAGGGCAGGGAATCAGAGGCAGGGAATCAAACACGGGGAATCAGAGCTGGGGAATCAGAGGCGGGGAATCAGAGTTGGGAATCAGAGGCGGGGAATCAGAGGCGGGGAAACAGAGGCGGGGAATCAGATATGGGGAATCAGAGGCGGGGAATCCGAGGTTGGGAATCAGAGGCAGGGAATCAGAGGCGGAAAATCAGAGGCGGGGAATCAGAGGAAGGGAATCAGATGTGCGGAATCGGAGATGGGGAATCAGAGGCAGGGAATCAGAGGCAGGGAATCAGAGGCGGGGAATCAGAGGCCGGGAATCAGATATGGGGAAACAGAGGCGGGGAATCCGAGGCGGGGAAACAGAGGCGGGGAATCAGATATGGGGAATCAGAGGTGGGGAATCAGAGGTTGGGAATCAGAGGCAGGGAATCAGAGGCTTGGAATCAGATGCAGGGAATCAGATGCGGGGAATCAGAGGCGGGGAATCTGAGCTGGGGAATCAGAGGTGGGGAATCAGATTTGGGGAATCAGAGGCGGGGACTTAGATATTGGGAAACAGAGGCGGGGAATCAGAGGCGGGGAAACCCAGGCGGGGAATCAGATATGGGGAATCAGAGGTGGGGAATCAGAGGCAAGGAATCAGATGTGCGGAATCAGAGATGGGGAATCAGAGGCAGGGAATCAGAATCAGAAGCAGGGAATCAGAGGCCGGGAATCAGAGGCCGGAATCAGATGCTGGGAATCAGAGGCCTGGAATCAGAGGCGGGGAATCAGAGGCAGGGAATCAGATGCGGGGAATCAGAGGCGGGGAATCAGAGCTGGGGAATCAGAGGCGGGGATTCAGAGTTGGGGAATCAGAGGCGGGGAATCAGAGGCGGGGAAACAGAGGCGGGGAATCAGATATGGGGAATCAGAGGTGGGGAATCGGAGGTTGGGAATCAGAAGCAGGGAATCAGATGCAGGGAATCAGAGGCGGGGAATCAGAGGCAGGGAATCCGATTTGCGGAATCGGAGATGGGGAATCAGAGGCAGTGAATCAGAGGCGGGGAATCAGAGGCGGAGAATCAGAGGCCGGGAATCAGATATGGGGAAACAGAGGCGGGGAATCAGAGGCGGGGAAACAGAGGCGGGGAATCAGATATGGGGAATCAGAGGTGGGGAATCAGAGGTTGGGAATCAGAGGCAGGGAATCAGAGGCTGGGAATCAGATGCAGGGAATCAGATGCGGGGAATCAGAGGCGGGGAATCAGAGCTGGGGAATCAGAGGTGGGGAATCAGAGTTGGGGAATCAGAGTCAGGGACTTAGATATGGGGAAACAGAGGCGGGGAATCAGAGGCGGGGAAACAGACGCGGGGAATCAGAGGCGGGGATTCAGAGCTGGGGAATCAGAGGCGGGGAATCAGAGTTGGGGAATCAGAGGCGGGGAATCAGATATGGGGAAACAGAGGCGGGGAATCAGAGGCGGGGAAACAGAGGCAGGGAATCAGATATGGGGAATCAGAGGTGGGGTATCAGGGGCAGGGAATCAGTGGCAGGGAATCAGAGGCTGGGAAACAGAGGCGGGGAATCAGAGGCAGGGAATCAGACACGGGGAATCAGATATGGGGAAACAGAGGCGGGGAATCAGAGGCGGGCAAACAGAGGCGGGGAATTAGATATGGGGAATCAGAGGTGGGGAATCAGAGGTGGTGAATCAGAGATGGGGAATCACAGGCGGGGAATCAGAGGCAGGGAATAGAACGCGGGGAATCAGAGGCGGGGAATCAGAGCTGGGGAATCAGAGGCGGGGAATCATAGTTGGGAATCAGAGGTGGGGAATCAGATATGGGGAAATAGAGGCGGGGAATCAGATATGGGGAATCAGAGGTGTGGAATCAGAGGTTGGGAATCAGAGGCAGGGAATCAGAGGCGGGGAAACAGAGGCGGGGAATCAGATATGGGGAATCAGAGGTGGCGAATCAAAGGCGGTGAAACAGAGATGGGGAATCAGGGCAGGGAATCAGAGGCAGGGAATCAGAGCTGGGGAAACAGAGGCGGGGAATCAGATATGGGAAATCAGAGGTGGGGAATCAGGGGCGGGGAATTAGTGGCAGGGAATCAGAGCTGGGGAATCAGAGGTGGGGAATCAGAGCTGGGGAAACAGAGGCGGGGAATCAGATATGGGGAATCAGAGGTGGGGAATCAGGGGCGGGGAATCAGTGGCAGGGAATCAGAGGCCGGGAATAAAAGGCGGGGAATCAGAGCTGGGGAATCAGAGGCGGGGAATCAGAGTTGGGGAATCAGAGGAGGGGAATCAGATATGGGGAAACAGAGGCCGGGAATCAGAGTCAGGGTAACAGAGGCGGGGAATCAGATATGGGGAATCAGAGGTGGGGAATTAGAGGTTGCGAATCAGAGGCGGGGAAACAGAGGCGGGGAATCAGATATGGGGAATCAGAATTGGGGAATCAGGGGCAGGGAATCAGTGGCAGGGAATCAGAGGCGGGGAATCAGAGGCGGGGAATCAGAGGCAGGGAATCAGACACGGGGAATCGGACGCGGGGAATCAGAGATGGGGAATCAGAGGCGGGGAATCAGAGGCAGGGAATCGGACTCCGGGAATCAGAGTCGGGGAATCAGAGCTGGGGAATTAGAGGCGGGGAATCAGAGTTGGGGAATGAGAGGCGGGGAATCAGATATGGGGAAATAGATGCGGGGAATCAGATATGGGGAATCAGAGGTGTGGAATCAGAGGTTGGGAATCAGAGGCAGGGAATCAGAGTCGGGGAATCAGATATGGGGAATCAGAGGTGGCGAATCAAAGGCGGTGAAACAGAGATGGGGAATCAGGGCAGGGAATCAGAGGCAGGGAATCAAACACGGGGAATCAGAGCTGGGGAATCAGAGGCGGGGAATCAGAGTTGGGAATCAGAGGCGGGGAATCAGAGGCGGGGAATCAGAGTTGGGGAATCAGAGGCAGGGAATTGGATGTGCGGAATCAGAGATGGGGAATCAGAGGTGGGGAATCAGAGGCGGTGAATCAGAGATGGGGAATCAGAGGCGGGGAATCAGAGGCAGGAAATCAGACACGGGGATTCAGAGGCTGGGAATCAGACGGGGGGAATCAAAGGCGGGGAATCAGAGCTGGGGAATCTGAGGCAGGGAATCAGAGTTGGGGATTCAGAGGCGGGGAATCAGATATGGGGAAACAGAGGCGGGGAATCAGAGGCGGGCAAACAGAGGCGGGGAATTAGATATGGGGAATCAGAGGTAGGGAATCAGAGGTGGTGAATCAGTGATGGGGAATCACAGGCGGGGAATCAGAGGCAGGGAATAGAACGCGGAAAATCAGAGGCAGGGAATCAGAGCTGGGGAATCAGAGGCGGGGAATCATAGTTGGGAATCAGAGGCGGGAATCAGATATGGGGAAACAGAGGCGGGGAATCAGAGGCGGGGAAACAGAGGCGGGGAATCACATATGGGGAATCGGATGCAGGGAATCAGAGGCGGGGAATCAGAGCTGGGGAATCAGAGGCGGGGAATCAGAGTTGGGGCATCAGAGGTTGGGAATTAGATATAGGGAAACAGAGGCGGGGAATCAGAGGCGGGGAAACAGAGGCGGGGAATCAGATATGGGGAATCAGAGGTGGGGAATCAGAGGCAGGGAATCAGAAGCGGGGAATCAGAGGCCGGGAATCAGAGGCCGGGAATCAGATGCTGGGAATAAGAGGCCGGGAATCAGAGGAGGGGAATCAGAGTCCGGGAATCAGAGATGGGGATTCAGAGGCGGGGAATGAGATATGGAGAATCAGAGGCGGGGAATCAGAGACGGGGAAACAGAGGCGGGGAATCAGATATGGGGAATCAGAGGTGGCGAATCAAAGGCGGTGAATCAGAGATGGGGAATCAGAGGCGGGGAATCAGAGGCAGGGAATCAGATGCGGGGAATCAGAGGCGGGGAATCAGAGCTGGCGAATCAGAGGCTGGGAATCAGAGGTGGGCAATCAGAGGCGGGGAATCAGATATGGGGAATCAGAGGCGGGGAATCAGAGGCGGGGAAACAGAGGCGGGGAATCAAATATAGGGAATCAGAGGTGGGGAATCAGAGGTTGTGAATCAGAGATGGGGAATCAAGGCGGGGAATCAGAGGCAGGGAATCAGACGCGGGGAATCAGAGGCGGGGATTCAGAGCTGGGGAATCAGAGGCGGGGAATCAGAGTTGGGGAATCAGAGGCAGGGAATCAGATATGTGGAATCAGGGGCGGGGAATCAGAGGCCGGGAATCAGATGTGGGGAAACAGAGGCGGGGAATCCGAGGCGGGGAAACAGAGGCGGGGAATCAGATATGGGGAATCAGAGGTGGGGAATCAGAGGTTGGGAATCAGAGGCAGGGAATCAGAGGCTTGGAATCAGATGCAGGGTATCAGATGCGGGGAATCAGAGGCGGGGAATCAGAGCTGGGGAATCAGAGGTGGGGAATCAGATTTGGGGAATCAGAGGTGGGGACTTAGATATTGGGAAACAGAGGCGGGGAATCAGAGGCGGGGAAACAGAGGCGGGGAATCAGATATGGGGAATCAGAGGTGGGGAATCAGAGGCAGGGAATCAGATGTGCGGAATCAGAAATGGGGAATCAGAGGCAGGGAATCAGAATCAGAAGCAGGGAATCAGAGGCCGGGAATCAGAGGCCGGAATCAGATGCTGGGAATCAGAGGCCTGGAATCAGAGGCGGGGAATCAGAGGCAGGGAATCAGATGCGGGGAATCAGAGGCGGGGAATCAGAGCTGGGGAATCAGAGGCGGGGTATTAGAGTTGGGGAATCAGAGGTGGGGATTCAGATATGGGGAAACAGAGGTGGGGAATCAGAGGCGGGGAAACAGAGGCAGGGAATCAGATATGGGGAATCAGAGGTGTGGCATCAGAGGTTGTGAATCACAGATGGGGAATCAGAGGCGGGGAATCAGAGGCAGGGAATCAGACACGGGGAATCAGAGGCGGGGATTCAGAGCTGGGGAATCAGAAGCGGGGAATCAGAGTTGGGGAATCAGAGGCGGGGAATCAGATATGGGGAATCAGAGGCAGGGAATCAGAGGCGGGGATTCAGAGGCAGGGAATCAGACGCGGGGAATCTGAGGCGGGGAATCAGAGCTGGGGAATCAGAGGCAAGGAATAGAACGCGGGGCATCAGAGGCAGGGAATCAGAGCTGGGGAATCAGAGGAGGGGATTCATAGTTGGGAATCAGAGGCGGGAATCAGATATGGGGAAACAGAGGCGGGGAATCAGAGGCGGTGAAACAGAGGCGGGGAATCAGATATGGGGAATCGGATGCAGGGAATCAGAGGCGGGGAATCAGAGCTGGGGAATCAGAGGCGGGGAATCAGAGTTGGGGCATCAGAGGTGGGGAATTAGATATAGGGAAACAGAGGCGGGGAATCAGAGGCGGGGAAACAGAGGCGGGGAATCAGATATGGGGAATCAGAGGTGGGGAATCAGAGGCAGGGAATCAGATGTGCGGAATCAGAGATGGGGAATAAGAGGCAGGGAATCAGAATCAGAAGCGGGGAATCAGAGGCCGGGAATCAGAGGCCGGGAATCAGATGCTGGGAATAAGAGGCCTGGAATCAGAGGCGGGGAAACAGAGGCGGGGAATCAGATATGGGGAATCAGAGGTGGGTAATCAGAGGCAGGGAATCAGATGTGCGGAATCAGAGATGGGGAATCAGAGGCAGGGAATCAGAATAAGAAGCGGGGAATCAGAGGCCGGGAATCAGAGGCCGGGAATCAGATGCTGGGAATAAGAGGCCGGGAATCAGAGGAGGGGAATCAGAGTCCGGGAATCAGAGATGGGGATTCAGAGGCGGGGAATCAGATATGGAGAATCAGAGATGGGGAATCAGAGGCGGGGAATCAGAGGCAGGGAACCGTCGCCAGGAATCAGAGGCGGGGAATCAGAGCTGGGGAATCAGAGGCGGGGAATCAGAGTTGGGGAATCAGAGGCGGGGAATCAGATATGGGGAAATAGAGGCGGGGAATCAGATATGGGGAATCAGAGGTGTGGAATCAGAGGTAGGGAATCAGAGGCAGGGAATCAGAGGCGGGGAAACAGAGGCGGGGAATCAGATATGGGGAATCAGATGTGGCGAATCAAAGGCGGTGAAACAGAGATGGGGAATCAGGGCAGGGAATCAGAGGCAGGGAATCAGAGCTGGGGAAACAGAGGCGGGGAATCAGATATGGGAAATCAGAGGTGGGGAATCAGGTGCGGGGAATTAGTGGCAGGGAATCAGAGCTGGGGAATCAGAGGTGGGGAATCAGAGCTGGGGAAACAGAGGCGGGGAATCAGATATGGGGAATCAGAGGTGGGGAATCAGGGGCGGGGAATCAGTGGCAGGGAATCAGAGGCCGGGAATAAAAGGCGGGGAATCAGAGCTGGGGAATCAGAGGCGGGGAATCAGAGTTGGGGAATCAGAGGAGGGGGATCAGATATGGGGAAACAGAGGCCGGGAATCAGAGGCAGGGTAACAGAGGCGGGGAATCAGATATGGGGAATCAGAGGTGGGGAATTAGAGGTTGCGAATCAGAGGCGGGGAAACAGAGTCGGGGAATCAAATATAGGGAATCAGAGGTGGGGAATCAGAGGTTGTGAATCAGAGATGGGGAATCAAGGCGGGGAATCAGAGGCAGGGAATCGGACGCGGGGAATCAGAGGCGGGGATTCAGAGCTGGGGAATCAGAGGCGGTGAATCAGAGTTGGGGAATCAGAGGCAGGGAATCAGATATGGGGAATCAGAGGCGGGGAATCAGAGGCGGGGAAACAGAGGCGGGGAATCAGATATGGGGAATCAGAATTGGGGAATCAGGGGCAGGGAATCAGTGGCAGGTAATCAGAGGCGGGGAATCAGAGGCGGGGAATCAGAGGCAGGGAATCAGACACGGGGAATCGGAGGCGGGGAATCAGAGATGGGGAATCAGAGGCGGGGAATCAGAGGCAGGGAATCGGACTCCGGGAATCAGAGGCGGGGAATCAGAGCTAGGGAATCAGAGGCGGGGAATCAGAGTTGGGGAATCAGAGGCGGGGAATCAGATATGGGGAAATAGAGGCGGGGAATCAGATATGGGGAATCAGAGGTGTGGAATCAGAGGTTGGGAATCAGAGGCAGGGAATCAGAGTCGGGGAATCAGATATGGGGAATCAGAGGTGGCGAATCAAAGGCGGTGAAACAGAGATGGGGAATCAGGGCAGGGAATCAGAGGCAGGGAATCAAACACGGGGAATCAGAGCTGGGGAATCAGAGGCGGGGAATCAGAGTTGGGAATCAGAGGTGGGGAATCAGAGGCGGGGAAACAGAGGCGGGGAATCAGATATGGGGAATCAGAGGTGGGGAATCCGAGGTTGGGAATCAGATGTGCGGAATCAGAGATGGGGAATCAGAGGCAGGGAATCAGAATCAGAAGCAGGGAATCAGAGGCCGGGAATCAGAGTCGGGGAATCAGATATGGGGAATCAGAGGTGGCGAATCAAAGGCGGTGAAACAGAGATGGGGAATCAGGGCAGGGAATCAGAGGCAGGGAATCAAACACGGGGAATCAGAGCTGGGGAATCAGAGGCGGGGAATCAGAGTTGGGAATCAGAGGCGGGGAATCAGAGGCGGGGAAACAGAGGCGGGGAATCAGATATGGGGAATCAGAGGTGGGGAATCCGAGGTTGGGAATCAGATGTGCGGAATCAGAGATGGGGAATCAGAGGCAGGGAATCAGAATCAGAAGCAGGGAATCAGAGGCCGGGAATCAGAGGCCGGAATCAGATGCTGGGAATCAGAGGCCTGGAATCAGAGGCGGGGAATCAGAGGCAGGGAATCAGATGCGGGGAATCAGAGGCGGGGAATCAGAGCTGGGGAATCAGAGGCGGGATATTAGAGTTGGGGAATCAGAGGCGGGGAATCAGATATGGGGAAACAGAGGTGGGGAATCAGAGGCGGGGAAACAGAGGCAGGGAATCAGATATGGGGAATCAGAGGTGGGGAATCAGAGATGGGGAATCAGAGGCGGTGAATCAGAGATGGGGAATCAGAGGCGGGGAATCAGAGGCAGGAAATCAGACACGGGGATTCAGAGGCTGGGAATCAGACGGGGGGTATCAAAGGCGGGGAATCAGAGCTGGGGAATCAGAGGCAGGGAATCAGAGGCGGGGAATCAGATATGGGGAATCAGAGGCTGGGATTCAGAGGCGGGGAATCTTAGGCAGGGAATCAGACACGGGGAATCAGAGGTGGGGAATCAGTGATGGGGAATCAGAGGCGGTGAATCAGAGATGGGGAATCAGAGGCGGGGAATCAGAGGCAGGAAATCAGACACGGGGATTCAGAGGCTGGGAATCAGATGGGGGGAATCAAAGGCGGGGAATCAGAGCTGGGGAATCAGAGGCAGCGAATCAGAGGCGGGGAATCAGATATGGGAAATCAGAGGCTGGGATTCAGAGGCGGGGAATCAGAGGCAGGGAATCAGACACGGGGAATCAGAGGTGGGGAATCAGAGATGGGGAATCAGAGGCGGGGAATCAGAGGCAGGGAATCAGACGCGGGGAATCTGAGGCGGGGAATCAGAGCTGGGGAATCAGAGGTGGGGAATCAGAGTTGGGGAATCAGAGGCAGGGAATCGGATGTGCGGAATCAGAGATGGGGAATCAGATGTGGGGAATCAGAGGAATCAGAGATGGGGAATCAGAGGCGGGGAATCAGAGGCAGGAAATCAGACACGGGGATTCAGAGGCTGGGAATCAGACGGGGGGAATCAAAGGCGGGGAATCAGAGCTGGGGAATCAGAGGCAGGGAATCAGAGTTGGGGATTCAGAGACGGGGAATCAGATATGGGGAAACAGAGGCGGGGAATCAGAGGCGGGCAAACAGAGGCGGGGAATTAGATATGGGGAATCAGAGGTGGGGAATCAGAGGTGGTGAATCAGTGATGGGGAATCACAGGTGGGGAATCAGAGGCAGGGAATAGAACGCAGGGAATCAGACGCAGGGAATCAGAGCTGGGGAATCAGAGGCGGGGAATCATAGTTGGGAATCAGAGGCGGGGAATCAGATATGGGGAAACAGAGGCGGGGAATCAGAGGTGGGGAAACAGAGGCGGGGAATCAGATATGGGGAATCGGATGCGGGGAATCAGAGGCGGGGAATCAGAGCTGGGGAATTAGAGGCGGGGAATCAGAGTTGGGGCATCAGAGGTGGGGAATTAGATATAGGGAAACAGAGGCGGGGAATCAGAGGCGGGAAAACAGAGGCGGGGAATCAGATATGAGGAATCAGAGGTGGGGAATCAGAGGCAGGGATTCAGATGTGCTGAATCAGAGATGGGGAATCAGAGGCAGGGAATCAGAATCAGAAGCGGGGAATCAGAGGCCGGGAATCAGAGGCCGGGAATCAGATGCTGGGAATAAGAGGCCGGGAATCAGAGGTGGGGAATCAGAGTCCGGGAATCAGAGATGGGGATTCAGAGGCGGGGAATGAGATATGGAGAATCAGAGGCGGGGAATCAGAGGCCGGGAAACAGAGGTGGGGAATCAGATATGGGGAATCAGAGGTGGCGAATCAAAGGCGGTGAATCAGAGATGGGGAATCAGAGGCGGGGAATCAGAGGCAGGGAATCAGATGCGGGGAATCAGAGGCGGGGAATCAGAGCTGGCGAATCAGAGGCGGGGAATCAGAGGTGGGCAATCAGAGGCGGGGAATCAGATATGGGGAATCAGAGGCGGGGAATCAGAGGCGGGGAAACAGAGGCGGGGAATCAAATATAGGGAATCAGAGGTGGGGAATCAGAGGTTGTGAATCAGAAATGGGGAATCAAGGCGGAGAATCATAGGCAGGGAATCAGACACGGGGAATCAGAGGCTGGGATTCAGAGCTGGGGAATCAGAGGCGGGGAATCAGAGTTGGGGAATCAGAGGCAGGGAATCAGATATGGGGAATCAGAGGCGGGGAATCAGAGGCGGGGAAACAGAGGCGGGGAATCAGATATGGGGAATCAGAGGTGGGGATTCAGGGGCAGGGATTCAGTGTCAGGGAATCAGAGGCGGGGAATCAGAGGCGGGGAATCAGAGGCAGGGAATCAGACACGGGGAATCAGAGGCGGGGAAACAGAGATGGGGAATCAGAGGCGGGGAATCAGAGGTTGGGAATCAGAGGAAGGGAATCAGAGTCGGGGAAACAGAGGCGGGGAATCAGATATGTGGAATCAGAGGTGGCGAATCAAAGGCGGTGAAACAGAGATGGGGAATCAGGGCAGGGAATCAGAGGCAGGGAATCAAACACGGGGAATCAGAGCTGGGGAATCAGAGGCGGGGAATCAGAGTTGGGAATCAGAGGCGGGGAATCAGAGGCGGGGAAACAGAGGCGGGGAATCAGATATGGGGAATCAGAGGTGGGGAATCAGAGGTTGGGAATCAGAGGCAGGGAATCGGAGATGGGGAATCAGAGGCAGGGAATCAGTGGCGGGGAATCAGAGGCGGGGAATCAGAGGCCGGGAATCAGATATGGGGAAACTGAGGCGGGGAATCCGAGGCGGGGAAACAGAGGCGGGGAATCAGATATGGGGAATCAGAGGTGGGGAATCAGAGGTTGGGAATCAGAGGCAGGGAATCAGAGGCTTGGAATCAGATGCAGGGAATTAAATGCGGGGAATCAGAGGCGGGGAATCAGAGCTGGGGAATCAGAGGTGGGGAATCAGATTTGGGGAATCAGAGGTGGGGACTTAGATATTGGGAAACAGAGGCGGGGAATCAGAGGCGGGGAAACAGAGGCGGGGAATCAGATATGGGGAATCAGAGGTGGGGAATCAGAGGCAGGGAATCAGATGTGCGGAATCAGAGATGGGGAATCAGAGGCAGGGAATCAGAATCAGAAGCAGGGAATCAGAGGCCGGGAATCAGAGGCCGGAATCAGATGATGGGAATCAGAGGCCTGGAATCAGAGGCGGGGAATCAGAGGCAGGGAATCAGATATGTGGAATCAGAGGTGGCGAATCAAAGGCGGTGAAACAGAGATGGGGAATCAGGCAGGGAATCAGAGGCAGGGAATCAAACACGGGGAATCAGAGCTGGGGAATCAGAGGCGGGGAATCAGAGTTGGGAATCAGAGGCGGGGAATCAGAGGCGGGGAAACAGAGGCGGGGAATCAGATATGGGGAATCAGAGGTGGGGAATCAGAGTTTGGGAATCAGAGGCAGGGAATCGGAGATGGGGAATCAGAGGCAGGGAATCAGAGGCGGGGAATCAGAGGCGGGGAATCAGAGGCCGGGAATCAGATATGGGGAAACTGAGGCGGGGAATCCGAGGCGGGGAAACAGAGGCGGCGAATCAGATATGGGGAATCAGAGGTGGGGAATCAGAGGTTGGGAATCAGAGGCAGGGAATCAGAGGCTTGGAATCAGATGCAGGGAATCAGATGCGGGGAATCAGAGGCGGGGAATCAGAGCTGGGGAATCAGAGGTGGGGAATCAGATTTGGGGAATCAGAGGTGGGGACTTAGATATTGGGAAACAGAGGCGGGGAATCAGAGGCGGGGAAACAGAGGCGGGGAATCAGATATGGGGAATCAGAGGTGGGGAATCAGAGGCAGGGAATCAGATGTGCGGAATCAGAGATGGGGAATCAGAGGCAGGGAATCAGAATCAGAAGCAGGGAATCAGAGGCCGGGAATCAGAGGCCGGAATCAGATGATGGGAATCAGAGGCCTGGAATCAGAGGCGGGGAATCAGAGGCAGGGATTCAGATGCGGGGAATCAGAGGCGGGGTATCAGAGTTGGGGAATCAGAGGCGGGGTATTAGATTTGGGGAATCAGAGGCGGGGAATCAGATATGGGGAAACAGAGGTAGGAAATCAGAGGCGGGGAAACAGAGGCAGGGAATCAGATATGGGGAATCAGAGGCGGGGAATCAGAGGTGGGGATTCATAGGCAGGGAATCGGATGTGCGGAATCAGAGATGGGGAATCAGAGGCCGGGAATCAGAGGTGGTGAATCAGAGATGGGGAATCAGAGGCGGGGAATCAGAGGCAGGGTATCAGACGCGGGGAATCAGAGGTGGGCAATCAGAGGCGGGGAATCAGATATGGGGAATCAGAGGCGGGGAATCAGAGGCGGGGAAACAGAGGCGGGGAATCAGATATGGGGAATCAGAGGTGGGGCATCAGAGGTTGTGAATCACAGATGGGGAATCAGAGGCGGGGAATCAGAGGCAGGGAATCAGACGCGGGGAATCAGAGGCGGGGATTTAGAGCTGGGGAATCAGAAGCGGGGAATCAGAGTTGGGGAATCAGAGGCGGGGAATCAGATATGGGGAATCAGAGGCAGGGAATCAGAGGCGGGGAATCAGAGGCAGGGAATCAGACGCGGGGAATCTGAGGCGGGGAATCAGAGCTGGGGAATCAGAGGTGGGGAATCAGAGTTGGGGAATCAGAGGCAGGGAATTGGATGTGCGGAATCAGAGATGGGGAATCAGAGGTGGGGAATCAGATGCGGTGAATCAGAGATGGGGAATCAGAGGCGGGGAATCAGAGGCAGGAAATCAGACACGGGGATTCAAAGGCTGGGAATCAGACGGGGGGAATCAAAGGCGGGGAATCAGAGCTGGGGAATCTGAGGCAGGGAATCAGAGTTGGGGATTCAGAGGCGGGGAATCAGATATGGGGAAACAGAGGCGGGGAATCAGAGGCGGGCAAACAGAGGCGGGGAATTAGATATGGGGAATCAGAGGTGGGCAATCAGAGGCGGGGAATCAAATATGGGGAATCAGAGGCGGGGAATCAGAGGCGGGGAAACAGAGGCGGGGAATCAAATATAGGGAATCAGAGGTGGGGAATCAGAGGTTGTGAATCAGAGATGGGGAATCAAGGCGGGGAATCAGAGGCAGGGAATCAGACGCGGTGAATCAGAGGCGGGGATTCAGAGCTGGGGAATCAGAGGCGGGGAATCAGAGGCAGGGAATAGAACGCGGGGAATCAGAGGCAGGGAATCAGAGCTGGGGAATCAGAGGCGGGGAATCATAGTTGGGAATCAGAGGCGGGAATCAGATATGGGGAAACAGAGGCGGGGAATCAGAGGCGGGGAAACAGAGGCGGGGAATCAGATATGGGGAATCGGATGCAGGGAATCAGAGGCGGGGAATCAGAGCTGGGGAATCAGAGGCGGGGAATCAGAGTTGGGGCATCAGAGGTGGGGAATTAGATATAGGGAAACAGAGGCGGGGAATCAGAGGCGGGGAAACAGAGGCGGGGAATCAGATATGGGGAATCAGAGGTGGGGAATCAGAGGCAGGGAATCAGATGTGCGGAATCAGAGATGGGGAATCAGAGGCAGGGAATCAGAAGCGGGGAATCAGAGGCCGGGAATCAGAGGCCGGGAATCAGAGGCCGGGAATCAGATGCTGGGAATAAGAGGCCGGGAATCAGAGGAGGGGAATCAGAGTCCGGTAATCAGAGATGGGGATTCAGAGGCGGGGAATGAGATATGGAGAATCAGAGGCGGGGAATCAGAGGCGGGGAAACAGAGGCGGGGAATCAGATATGGGGATTCAGAGGTGGCGAATCAAAGGCGGTGAATCAGAGATGGGGAATCAGAGGCGGGGAATCAGAGGCAGGGAATCAGATGCGGGGAATCAGAGGTGGGGAATCAGAGCTGGCGAATCAGAGGCTGGGAATCAGAGGTGGGCAATCAGAGGCGGGGAATCAAATATGGGGAATCAGAGGCGGGGAATCAGAGGCGGGGAAACAGAGGCGGGGAATCAAATATAGGGAATCAGAGGTGGGGAATCAGAGGTTGTGAATCAGAGATGGGGAATCAAGGCGGGGAATCAGAGGCAGGGAATCAGACGCGGTGAATCAGAGGCGGGGATTCAGAGCTGGGGAATCAGAGGCGGGGAATCAGAGTTGGGGAATCAGAGGCAGGGAATCAGATATGGGGAATCAGAGGCGGGGAATCAGAGGCCAGGAATCAGATGTGGGGAAACAGAGGCGGGGAATCCGAGGCGGGGAAACAGAGGCGGGGAATCAGATATGGGGAATCAGATGTGGGGAATCAGAGGTTGGGAATCAGAGGCAGGGAATCAGAGGATTGGAATCAGATGCAGGGTATCAGATGCGGGAAATCAGAGGCGGGGAATCAGAGCTGGGGAATCAGAGGTGGGGAATCAGATTTGGGGAATCAGAGGTGGGGACTTAGATATTGGGAAACAGAGGCGGGGAATCAGAGGTGGGGAAACAGAGGCGGGGAATCAGATATGGGGAATCAGAGGTGGGGAATCAGAGGCAGGGAATCAGATGTGCGGAATCAGAGATGGGGAATCAGAGGCAGGGAATCAGAATCAGAAGCAGGGAATCAGAGGCCGGGAATCAGAGGCCGGAATCAGATGCTGGGAATCAGATGCGGGGAATCAGAGGCGGGTAATCAGAGCTGGGGAATCAGAGGCGGGGTATTAGAGTTGGGGAATCAGAGGTGGGGAATCAGATATGGGGAAACAGAGGTGGGGAATCAGAGGCGGGGAAACAGAGGCAGGGAATCAGATATGGGGAATCAGAGGTGGGGCATCAGAGGTTGTGAATCACAGATGGGGAATCAGAGGCGGGGAATCAGAGGCAGGGAATCAGACGCGGGGAATCAGAGGTGGGGATTCAGAGCTGGGGAATCAGAAGCGGGAAATCAGAGTTGGGGAATCAGAGGCGGGGAATCAGATATGGGGAATCAGAGGCAGGGAATCAGAGGCGGGGAATCAGAGGCAGGGAATCAGACGCGGGGAATCTGAGGAGGGGAATCAGAGCTGGGGAATCAGAGGTGGGGAATCAGAGTTGGGGAATCAGAGGCAGGGAATTGGATGTGCGGAATCAGAGAGGGGGAATAGAGGTGGGGAATCAGAGGAGGTGAATCAGAGATGGGGAATCAGAGGCGGGGAATCAGAGGCAGGAAATCAGACACGGGGATTCTGAGGCTGGGAATCAGACGGGGGAATCAAAGGCGGGGAATCAGAGCTGGGGAATCTGAGGCAGGGAATCAGAGTTGGGGATTCAGAGGCGGGGAATCAGATATGGGGAAACAGAGGCGGGGAATCAGAGGCGGGCAAACAGAGGCGGGGAATTAGATATGGGGAATCAGAGGTAGGGAATCAGAGGTGGTGAATCAGTGATGGGGAATCACAGGCGGGGAATCAGAGGCAGGGAATAGAATGCGGGGAATCAGAGGCAGGGAATCAGAGCTGGGGAATCAGAGGAGGGGATTCATTGTTGGGAATCAGAGGCGGGAATCAGATATGGGGAAACAGAGGCGGGGAATCAGAGGCGGTGAAACAGAGGCGGGGAATCAGATATGGGGAATCGGATGCAGGGAATCAGACGCGGGGAATCAGAGCTGGGGAATCAGAGGCGGGGAATCAGAGTTGGGGCATCAGAGGTGGGGAATTAGATATAGGGAAACAGAGGCGGGGAATCAGAGGCGGGGAAACAGAGGCGGGGAATCAGATATGGGGAATCAGAGGTGGGGAAATAGAGGCAGGGAATCAGATGTGCGGAATCAGAGATGGGGAATAAGAGGCAGGGAATCAGAATCAGAAGCGGGGAATCAGAGGTCGGGAATCAGAGGCCGGGAATCAGATGCTGGGAATAAGA
The DNA here is from genome assembly GCF_036971445.1 of Narcine bancroftii. Classification (NCBI taxonomy): domain Eukaryota; kingdom Metazoa; phylum Chordata; class Chondrichthyes; order Torpediniformes; family Narcinidae; genus Narcine; species Narcine bancroftii. The sequence goes on along the minus strand of NC_091474.1, from coordinate 103,238,920 downwards.
GGCCGGGAATCAGAGGCGGGGAAACAGAGGCGGGGAATCAGATATGGGGAATCAGAGGTGGGGAATCAGAGGCAGGGAATCAGATGTGCGGAATCAGAGATGGGGAATAAGAGGCAGGGAATCAGAATCAGAAGCGGGGAATCAGAGGCCGGGAATCAGAGGCCGGGAATCAGATGCTGGGAATAAGAGGCCGGGAATCAGAGGTGGGGAATCAGATATGGGGAATCAGAGGTGGCGAATCAAAGGCGGTGAATCAGAGATGGGGAATCAGAGGCGGGGAATCAGAGGCAGGGAATCAGATGCGGGGAATCAGAGGCGGGGAATCAGAGCTGGCGAATCAGAGGCTGGGAATCAGAGGTGGACAATCAGAGGCGGGGAATCAGATATGGGGAATCAGAGGCGGGGAATCAGAGGCGGGGAAACAGAGGCGGGGAATCAAATATATGGAATCAGAGGTGGGGAATCAGAGGTTGTGAATCAGAGATGGGGAATCAAGGCGGGGAATCAGAGGCAGGGAATCAGACGCGGGGAATCAGAGGCGGGGATTCAGAGCTGGGGAATCAGAGGCGTGGAATCAGAGTTGGGGAATCAGAGGCAGGGAATCAGATATGGGGAATCAGAGGCGGGGAATCAGAGGCGGGGAAACAGAGGCGGGGAATCAGATGTGGGGAATCAGAGGTGGGGAATCAGGTGCAGGGAATCAGTGGCAGGGAATCAGAGGCGGGGAATCAGAGGCGGGGAATCAAAGGCAGGGAATCAGACACGGGGAATCAGAGGCGGGGAATCAGAGATGGGGAATCAGAGGCGGGGAATCAGAGGCAGGGAATCGGATGCCGGGAATCAGAGTCGGGGAATCAGAGCTGGGGAATCAGAGGCGGGGAATCAGAGTTGGGGAATCAGAGGCGGGGAATCAGATATGGGGAAATAGAGGCGGGGAATCAGATATGGGGAATCAGAGGTGTGGAATCAGAGGTTGGGAATCAGAGGCAGGGAATCAGAGTCGGGGAAACAGAGGCGGGGAATCAGATATGGGGAATCAGAGGTGGCGAATCAAAGGCGGTGAAACAGAGATGGGGAATCAGGGCAGGGAATCAGAGGCAGGGAATCAAACACGGGGAATCAGAGCTGCGGAATCAGAGGCGGGGAATCAGAGTTGGGAATCAGAGGCGGGGAATCAGAGGCGGGGAAACAGAGGCGGGGAATCAGATATGGGGAATCAGAGGCGGGGAATCCGAGGTTGGGAATCAGAGGCAGGGAATCAGAGGCGGAAAATCAGAGGCGGGGAATCAGAGGAAGGGAATCAGATGTGCGGAATCGGAGATGGGGAATCAGAGGCAGGGAATCAGAGGCAGGGAATCAGAGGCGGGGAATCAGAGGCCGGGAATCAGATATGGGGAAACAGAGGCGGGGAATCCGAGGCGGGGAAACAGAGGCGGGGAATCAGATTTGGGGAATCAGAGGTGGGGAATCAGAGGTTGGGAATCAGAGGCAGGGAATCAGAGGCTTGGAATCAGATGCAGGGAATCAGATGCGGGGAATCAGAGGCGGGGAATCAGAGCTGGGGAATCAGAGGTGGGGAATCAGATTTGGGGAATCAGAGGCGGGGACTTAGATATTGGGAAACAGAGGCGGGGAATCAGAGGCGGGGAAACCCAGGCGGGGAATCAGATATGGGGAATCAGAGGTGGGGAATCAGAGGCAAGGAATCAGATGTGCGGAATCAGAGATGGGGAATCAGAGGCAGGGAATCAGAATCAAAGCAGGGAATCAGAGGCCGGGAATCAGAGGCCGGAATCAGATGCTGGGAATCAGAGGCCTGGAATCAGAGGCGGGGAATCAGAGGCAGGGAATCAGATGCGGGGAATCAGAGGCGGGGAATCAGAGCTGGGGAATCAGAGGCGGGGATTCAGAGTTGGGGAATCAGAGGCGGGGAATCAGAGGCGGGGAAACAGAGGCGGGGAATCAGATATGGGGAATCAGAGGCGGGGAATCAGAGGCGGGGAATCAGAGGCAGGGAATCCGATGTGCGGAATCGGAGATGGGGAATCAGAGGCAGTGAATCAGAGGCGGGGAATCAGAGGCGGAGAATCAGATGCAGGGAATCAGATGCGGGGAATCAGAGGCGGGGAATCAGAGGTGGGGAATCAGAGGTGGGGAATCAGAGTTGGGGAATCAGAGTCGGGGAATTAGATATGGGGAAACAGAGGCAGGGAATCAGAGGCGGGGAAACAGACGCGGGGAATCAGAGGCGGGGATTCAGAGCTGGGGAATCAGAGGCGGGGAATCAGAGTTGGGGAATCAGAGGCGGGGAATCAGATATGGGGAATCAGAGGCGGGGAATCAGAGGCGGGGAAACAGAGGCAGGGAATCAGATATGGGGAATCAGAGGTGGGGTATCAGGGGCAGGGAATCAGTGGCAGGGAATCAGAGGCGGGGAAACAGAGGCGGGGAATCAGAGGCAGGGAATCAGACACGGGGAATCAGATATGGGGAAACAGAGGCGGGGAATCAGAGGCGGGCAAACAGAGGCGGGGAATTAGATATGGGGAATCAGAGGTGGGGAATCAGAGGTGGTGAATCAGAGATGGGGAATCACAGGCGGGGAATCAGAGGCAGGGAATAGAACGCGGGGAATCAGATGCGGGGAATCAGAGCTGGGGAATCAGAGGCGGGGAATCATAGTTGGGAATCAGAGGCGGGGAATCAGATATGGGGAAACAGAGGCGGGGAATCAAAGGCGGGGAAACAGAGGCGGGGAATCAGATGCGGGGAATCAGAGCTGGGGAATCAGAGGCGGGGAATCATAGTTGGGAATCAGAGGCGGGGAATCAGATATGGGGAAACAGAGGCGGGGAATCAAAGGCGGGGAAACAGAGGCGGGGAATCAGATATGGGTAATCGGATGCGGGGAATCAGAGGCGGGGAATAGGAGCTGGGGAATCAGAGGCGGGGTATCAGAGGCAGGGAATCGGACTCCGGGAATCAGAGTCGGGGAATCAGAGCTGGGGAATCAGAGGCGGGGAATCAGAGTTGGGGAATCAGAGGCGGGGAATCAGATATGGGGAAATAGAGGCGGGGAATCAGATATGGGGAATCAGAGGTGTGGAATCAGAGGTTGGGAATCAGAGGCAGGGAATCAGAGTCGGGGAATCAGATATGGGGAATCAGAGGTGGCGAATCAAAGGCGATGAAACAGAGATGGGGAATCAGGGCAGGGAATCAGAGGCAGGGAATCAAACACGGGGAATCAGAGCTGGGGAATCAGAGGCGGGGAATCAGAGTTGGGAATCAGATGCGGGGAATCAGAGGCGGGGAAACAGAGGCGGGGAATCAGATATGGGGAATCAGAGGTGGGGAATCCGAGGTTGGGAATCAGATGTGCGGAATCAGAGATGGGGAATCAGAGGCAGGGAATCAGAATCAGAAGCAGGGAATCAGAGGCCGGGAATCAGAGGCCGGAATCAGATGCAGGGAATCAGAGGCCTGGAATCAGAGGCGGGGAATCAGAGGCAGGGAATCAGATGCGGGGAATCAGAGGCGGGGAATCAGAGCTGGGGAATCAGAGGCGGGGTATTAGAGTTGGGGAATCAGAGGCGGGGAATCAGATATGGGGAAACAGAGGTGGGGAATCAGAGGCGGGGAAACAGAGGCAGGGTATCAGATATGGGGAATCAGAGGTGGGGAATCAGAGATGGGGAATTAGAGGCGGTGAATCAGAGATGGGGAATCAGAGGCGGGGAATCAGAGGCAGGAAATCAGACACGGGGATTCAGAGGCTGGGAATCAGACGGGGGGAATCAAAGGCGGGGAATCAGAGCTGGGGAATCAGAGGCAGGGAATCAGAGGCGGGGAATCAGATATGGGGAATCAGAGGCTGGGATTCAGAGGCGGGGAATCAGAGGCTGGGAATCAGACACGGGGAATCAGAGGTGGGGAATCAGAGATGGGGAATCAGAGGCGCTGAATCAGAGATGGGGAATCAGAGGCGGGGAATCAGAGGCAGGAAATCAGACACGGGGATTCAGAGGCTGGGAATCAGATGGGGGGAATCAAAGGCGGGGAATCAGAGCTGGGGAATCAGAGGCAGGGAATCAGAGGCGGGGAATCAGATATGGGGAATCAGAGGCTGGGATTCAGAGGCGGGGAATCAGAGGCAGGGAATCAGACACGGGGAATCAGAGGTGGGGAATCAGAGATGGGGAATCAGAGGCGGGGAATCAGAGGCAGGGAATCAGACGCGGGGAATCTGAGGCGGGGAATCAGAGCTGGGGAATCAGAGGTGGGGAATCAGAGTTGGGGAATCAGAGGCAGGGAATCGGATGTGCGGAATCAGAGATGGGGAATCAGATGTGGGGAATCAGAGGAATCAGAGATGGGGAATCAGAGGCGGGGAATCAGAGGCAGGAAATCAGACACGGGGATTCAGAGGCTGGGAATCAGACGGGGGGAATCAAAGGCGGGGAATCAGAGCTGGGGAATCAGAGGCAGGGAATAAGAGTTGGGGATTCAGAGACGAGGAATCAGATATGGGGAAACGGAGGCGGGGAATCAGAGGCGGGCAAACAGAGGCGGGGAATTAGATATGGGGAATCAGAGGTGGGGAATCAGAGGTGGTGAATCAGTGATGGGGAATCACAGGTGGGGAATCAGAGGCAGGGAATAGAACGCAGGGAATCAGACGCAGGGAATCAGAGCTGGGGAATCAGAGGCGTGGAATCATAGTTGGGAATCAGAGGCGGGGAATCAGATATGGGGAAACAGAGGCGGGGAATCAGAGGCGGGGAAACAGAGGCGGGGAATCAGATATGGGGAATCGGATGCGGGGAATCAGAGGCGGGGAATCAGAGCTGGGGAATCAGAGGCGGGGAATCAGAGTTGGGGCATCAGAGGTGGGGAATTAGATATAGGGAAACAGAGGCGGGGAATCAGAGGCGGGGAAACAGAGGCGGGGAATCAGATATGAGGAATCAGAGGTGGGGAATCAGAGGCAGGGATTCAGATGTGCTGAATCAGAGATGGGGAATCAGAGGCAGTGAATCAGAATCAGAAGCTGGGAATCAGAGGCCGGGAATCAGAGGCCGGGAATCAGATGCTGGGAATAAGAGGCCGGGAATCAGAGGTGGGGAATCATAGTCCGGGAATCAGAGATGGGGATTCAGAGGCGGGGAATGAGATATGGAGAATCAGAGGCGTGGAATCAGAGGCCGGGAAACAGAGGCGGGGAATCAGATATGGGGAATCAGAGGTGGGGAATCAGAGGAGGGAATCAGATGTGCGGAATCAGAGATGGGGAATAAGAGGCAGGGAATCAGAATCAGAAGCGGGGAATCAGAGGCCGGGAATCAGAGGCCGGGAATCAGATGCTGGGAATAAGAGGCCGGGAATCAGAGGCGGGGAAACAGAGGCGGGGAATCAGATATGGGGAATCAGAGGTGGGGAATCAGAGGCAGGGAATCAGATGTGCGGAATCAGAGATGGGGAATAAGAGGCAGGGAATCAGAATCAGAAGCGGGGAATCAGAGGCCGGGAATCAGAGGCCGGGAATCAGATGCTGGGAATAAGAGGCCGGGAATCAGAGGTGGGGAATCAGATATGGGGAATCAGAGGTGGCGAAACAAAGGCGGTGAATCAGAGATGGGGAATCAGAGGCGGGGAATCAGAGGCAGGGAATCAGATGCGGGGAATCAGAGGCGGGGAATCAGAGCTGGCGAATCAGAGGCTGGGAATCAGAGGTGGGCAATCAGAGGCGGGGAATCAGATATGGGGAATCAGAGGCGGGGAATCAGAGGCGGGGAAACAGAGGCGGGGAATCAAATATAGGGAATCAGAGGTGGGGAATCAGAGGTTGTGAATCAGAGATGGGGAATCAAGGCGGGGAATCAGATGCAGGGAATCAGACGCGGGGAATCAGAGGCGGGGATTCAGAGCTGGGGAATCAGAGGCGGGGAATCAGAGTTGGGGAATCAGAGGCAGGGAATCAGATATGGGGAATCAGAGGCGGGGAATCAGAGGCGGGGAAACAGAGGCGGGGAATCAGATGTGGGGAATCAGAGGTGGGGAATCAGGGGCAGGGAATCAGTGGCAGGGAATCAGAGGCGGGGAATCAGAGGCGGGGAATCAAAGGCAGGGAATCAGACACGGGGAATCAGAGGCGGGGAATCAGAGATGGGGAATCAGAGGCGGGGAATCAGAGGCAGGGAATCGGATGCCGGGAATCAGAGTCGGGGAATCAGAGCTGGGGAATCAGAGGCGGGGAATCAGAGTTGGGGAATCAGAGGCGGGGAATCAGATATGGGGAAATAGAGGGGGGAATCAGATATGGGGAATCAGAGGTGTGGAATCAGAGGTTGGGAATCAGAGGCAGGGAATCAGAGTCGGGGAAACAGAGGCGGGGAATCAGATATGGGGAATCAGAGGTGGCAAATCAAAGGCGGTGAAACAGAGATGGGGAATCAGGGCAGGGAATCAGAGGCAGGGAATCAAACAAGGGGAATCAGAGCTGGGGAATCAGAGGCGGGGAATCAGAGTTGGGAATCAGAGGCGGGGAATCAGAGGCGGGGAAACAGAGGCGGGGAATCAGATATGGGGAATCAGAGGTGGGGAATCCGAGGTTGGGAATTAGAGGCAGGGAATCAGAGGCGGAAAATCAGAGGCGGGGAATCAGAGGAAGGGAATCAGATGTGCGGTATCGGAGATGGGGAATCAGAGGCAGGGAATCAGAGGCGGGGAATCAGAGGCGGGGAATCAGAGGCCGGGAATCAGATATGGGGAAACAGAGGCGGGGAATCCGAGGCGGGGAAACAGAGGCGGGGAATCAGATATGGGGAATCAGAGGTGGGGAATCAGAGGTTGGGAATCAGAGGCAGGGAATCAGAGGCTTGGAATCATATGCAGGGAATCAGATGCGGGGAATCAGAGGCGGGGAATCAGAGCTGGGGAATCAGAGGTGGGGAATCAGATTTGGGGAATCAGAGGCGGGGACTTAGATATTGGGAAACAGAGGCGGGGAATCAGAGGCGGGGAAACCCAGGCGGGGAATCAGATATGGGGAATCAGAGGTGGGGAATCAGAGGCAAGGAATCAGATGTGCGGAATCAGAGATGGGGAATCAGAGGCAGGGAATCAGAATCAGAAGCAGGGAATCAGAGGCCGGGAATCAGAGGCCGGAATCAGATGCTGGGAATCAGAGGCCTGGAATCAGAGTCGGGGAATCAGAGGCAGGGAATCAGATGCGGGGAATCAGAGGCGGGGAATCAGAGCTGGGGAATCAGAGGCGGGGATTCAGAGTTGGGGAATCAGAGGCGGGGAATCAGAGGCGGGGAAACAGAGGCGGGGAATCAGATATGGGGAATCAGAGGTGGGGAATCAGAGGTTGGGAATCAGAAGCAGGGAATCAGAGGCGGGGAATCAGAGGCGGGGAATCAGAGGCAGGTAATCCGATGTGCGGAATCGGAGATGGGGAATCAGAGGCAGGGAATCAGATATGGGGAATCAGAGGCGGGGAATCAGAGGCGGGGAAACAGAGGCGGGGAATCAGATGTGGGGAATCAGAGGTGGGGAATCAGGGGCAGTGAATCAGTGGCAGGGAATCAGAGGCGGGGAATCAGAGGCGGGGAATCAAAGGCAGGGAATCAGACACGGGGAATCAGAGGCGGGGAATCAGAGATGGGGAATCAGAGGCGGGGAATCAGAGGCAGGGAATCGGATGCCGGGAATCAGAGTCGGGGAATCAGAGCTGGGGAATCATAGGCGGGGAATCAGAGTTGGGGAATCAGAGGCGGTGAATCAGAGATGGGGAATCAGAGGCGGGGAATCAGAGGCAGGAAATCAGACACGGGGATTCAGAGGCTGGGAATCAGACGGGGGGAATCAAAGGCGGGGAATCAGAGCTGGGGAATCTGAGGCAGGGAATCAGAGTTGGGGATTCAGAGGCGGGGAATCAGATATGGGGAAACAGAGGCGGGGAATCAGAGGCGGGCAAACAGAGGCGGGGAATTAGATATGGGGAATCAGAGGTAGGGAATCAGAGGTGGTGAATCAGTGATGGGGAATCACAGGCGGGGAATCAGAGGCAGGGAATAGAACGCGGGGAATCAGAGGCAGGGAATCAGAGCTGGGGAATCAGAGGCGGGGAATCATAGTTGGGAATCAGAGGCGGGAATCAGATATGGGGAAACAGAGGCGGGGAATCAGAGGCGGGGAAACAGAGGCGGGGAATCAGATATGGGGAATCGGATGCAGGGAATCAGAGGCGGGGAATCAGAGCTGGGGAATCAGAGGCGGGGAATCAGAGTTGGGGCATCAGAGGTGGGGAATTAGATATAGGGAAACAGAGGCGGGCAATCAGAGGCGGGGAAACAGAGGCGGGGAATCAGATATGGGGAATCAGAGGTGGGGAATCAGAGGCAGGGAATCAGATGTGCGGAATCAGAGATGGGGAATCAGAGGCAGGGAATCAGAAGCGGGGAATCAGAGGCCGGGAATCAGAGGCCGGGAATCAGAGGCCGGGAATCAGATGCTGGGAATAAGAGGCCGGGAATCAGAGGAGGGGAATCAGAGTCCGGGAATCAGAGATGGGGATTCAGAGGCGGGGAATGAGATATGGAGAATCAGAGGCGGGGAATCAGAGGCGGGGAAACAGAGGCGGGGAATCAGATATGGGGAATCAGAGGTGGCGAATCAAAGGCGGTGAATCAGAGATGGGGAATCAGAGGCGGGGAATCAGAGGCAGGGAATCAGATGCGGGGAATCAGAGGTGGGGAATCAGAGCTGGCGAATCAGAGGCTGGGAATCAGAGGTGGGCAATCAGAGGCGGGGAATCAAATATGGGGAATCAGAGGCGGGGAATCAGAGGCGGGGAAACAGAGGCGGGGAATCAAATATAGGGAATCAGAGGTGGGGAATCAGAGGTTGTGAATCAGAGATGGGGAATCAAGGCGGGGAATCAGAGGCAGGGAATCAGACGCGGTGAATCAGAGGCGGGGATTCAGAGCTGGGGAATCAGAGGCGGGGAATCAGAGTTGGGGAATCAGAGGCAGGGAATCAGATATGGGGAATCAGAGGCGGGGAATCAGAGGCCGGGAATCAGATGTGGGGAAACAGAGGCGGGGAATCCGAGGCGGGGAAACAGAGGCGGGGAATCAGATATGGGGAATCAGATGTGGGGAATCAGAGGTTGGGAATCAGAGGCAGGGAATCAGAGGATTGGAATCAGATGCAGGGTATCAGATGCGGGAAATCAGAGGCGGGGAATCAGAGCTGGGGAATCAGAGGTGGGGAATCAGATTTGGGGAATCAGAGGTTGGGACTTAGATATTGGGAAACAGAGGCGGGGAATCAGAGGTGGGGAAACAGAGGCGGGGAATCAGATATGGGGAATCAGAGGTGGGGAATCAGAGGCAGGGAATCAGATGTGCGGAATCAGAGATGGGGAATCAGAGGCAGGGAATCAGAATCAGAAGCAGGGAATCAGAGGCCGGGAATCAGAGGCCGGAATCAGATGCTGGGAATCAGATGCGGGGAATCAGAGGCGGGGAATCAGAGCTGGGGAATCAGAGGCGGGGTATTAGAGTTGGGGAATCAGAGGTGGGGAATCAGATATGGGGAAACAGAGGTGGGGAATCAGAGGCGGGGAAACAGAGGCAGGGAATCAGATATGGGGAATCAGAGGTGGGGCATCAGAGGTTGTGAATCACAGATGGGGAATCAGAGGCGGGGAATCAGAGGCAGGGAATCAGACGCGGGGAATCAGAGGTGGGGATTCAGAGCTGGGGAATCAGAAGCGGGGAATCAGAGTTGGGGAATCAGAGGCGGGGAATCAGATATGGGGAATCAGAGGCAGGGAATCAGAGGCGGGGAATCAGAGGCAGGGAATCAGACGCGGGGATTCTGAGGCGGGGAATCAGAGCTGGGGAATCAGAGGTGGGGAATCAGAGTTGGGGAATCAGAGGCAGGGAATTGGATGTGCGGAATCAGAGAGGGGGAATAGAGGTGGGGAATCAGAGGAGGTGAATCAGAGATGGGGAATCAGAGGCGGGGAATCAGAGGCAGGAAATCAGACACGGGGATTCAGAGGCTGGGAATCAGACGGGGGGAATCAAAGGCGGGGAATCAGAGCTGGGGAATCTGAGGCAGGGAATCAGAGTTGGGGATTCAGAGGCGGGGAATCAGATATGGGGAAACAGAGGCGGGGAATCAGAGGCGGGCAAACAGAGGCGGGGAATTAGATATGGGGAATCAGAGGTAGGGAATCAGAGGTGGTGAATCAGTGATGGGGAATCACAGGCGGGGAATCAGAGGCAGGGAATAGAACGCGGGGAATCAGAGGCAGGGAATCAGAGCTGGGGAATCAGAGGAGGGGATTCATTGTTGGGAATCAGAGGCGGGAATCAGATATGGGGAAACAGAGGCGGGGAATCAGAGGCGGTGAAACAGAGGCGGGGAATCAGATATGGGGAATCGGATGCAGGGAATCAGACGCGGGGAATCAGAGCTGGGGAATCAGAGGCGGGGAATCAGAGTTGGGGCATCAGAGGTGGGGAATTAGATATAGGGAAACAGAGGCGGGGAATCAGAGGCGGGGAAACAGAGGCGGGGAATCAGATATGGGGAATCAGAGGTGGGGAATCAGAGGCAGGGAATCAGATGTGCGGAATCAGAGATGGGGAATAAGAGGCAGGGAATCAGAATCAAAAGCGGGGAATCAGAGGTCGGGAATCAGAGGCCGGGAATCAGATGCTGGGAATAAGAGGCCGGGAATCAGAGGCGGGGAAACAGAGGCGGGGAATCAGATATGGGGAATCAGAGGTGGGGAATCCAAGGCAGGGAATCAGATGTGCGGAATCAGAGATGGGGAATAAGAGGCAGGGAATCAGAATCAGAAGCGGGGAATCAGAGGCCGGGAATCAGAGGCCGGGAATCAGATGCTGGGAATAAGAGGCCGGGAATCAGAGGTGGGGAATCAGATATGGGGAATCAGAGGTGGCGAATCAAAGGCGGTGAATCAGAGATGGGGAATCAGAGGCGGGGAATCAGAGGCAGGGAATCAGATGCGGGGAATCAGAGGCGGGGAATCAGAGCTGGCGTATCAGAGGCTGGGAATCAGAGGTGGACAATCAGAGGCGGGGAATCAGATATGGGGAATCAGAGGCGGGGAATCAGAGGTGGGGAAACAGAGGCGGGGAATCAAATATAGGGAATCAGAGGTGGGGAATCAGAGGTTGTGAATCAGAGATGGGGAATCAAGGCGGGGAATCAGAGGCAGGGAATCAGACGCGGGGAATCAGAGGCGGGGATTCAGAGCTGGGGAATCAGAGGCGTGGAATCAGAGTTGGGGAATCAGAGGCAGGGAATCAGATATGGGGAATCAGAGGCGGGGAATCAGAGGCGGGGAAACAGAGGCGGGGAATCAGATGTGGGGAATCAGAGGTGGGGAATCAGGTGCAGGGAATCAGTGGCAGGGAATCAGAGGCGGGGAATCAGAGGCGGGGAATCAAAGGCAGGGAATCAGACACGGGGAATCAGAGGCGGGGAATCAGAGATGGGGAATCAGAGGCGGGGAATCAGAGGCAGGGAATCGGATGCCGGGAATCAGAGTCGGGGAATCAGAGCTGGGGAATCAGAGGCGGGGAATCAGAGTTGGGGAATCAGAGGCGGGGAATCAGATATGGGGAAATAGAGGCGGGGAATCAGATATGGGGAATCAGAGGTGTGGAATCAGAGGTTGGGAATCAGAGGCAGGGAATCAGAGTCGGGGAAACAGAGGCGGGGAATCAGATATGGGGAATCAGAGGTGGCGAATCAAAGGCGGTGAAACAGAGATGGGGAATCAGGGCAGGGAATCAGAGGCAGGGAATCAAACACGGGGAATCAGAGCGGCGGAATCAGAGGCGGGGAATCAGAGTTGGGAATCAGAGGCGGGGAATCAGAGGCGGGGAAACAGAGGCGGGGAATCAGATATGGGGAATCAGAGGCGGGGAATCCGAGGTTGGGAATCAGAGGCAGGGAATCAGAGGCGGAAAATCAGAGGCGGGGAATCAGAGGAAGGGAATCAGATGTGCGGAATCGGAGATGGGGAATCAGAGGCAGGGAATCAGAGGCAGGGAATCAGAGGCGGGGAATCAGAGGCCGGGAATCAGATATGGGGAAACAGAGGCGGGGAATCCGAGGCGGGGAAACAGAGGCGGGGAATCAGATTTGGGGAATCAGAGGTGGGGAATCAGAGGTTGGGAATCAGAGGCAGGGAATCAGAGGCTTGGAATCAGATGCAGGGAATCAGAGGCGGGGAATCAGAGGCGGGGAATCAGAGGCAGGGAATCCGATGTGCGGAATCGGAGATGGGGAATCAGAGGCAGTGAATCAGAGGCGGGGTATCAGAGGCGGAGAATCAGAGGCCGGGAATCAGATATGGGGAAACAGAGGCGGGGAATCAGAGGCGGGGAAACAGAGGCGGGGAATCAGATATGGGGAATCAGAGGTGGGGAATCAGAGGTTGGGAATCAGAGGCAGGGAATCAGAGGCTGGGAATCAGATGCAGGGAATCAGATGCGGGGAATCAGAGGCGGGGAATCAGAGGTGGGGAATCAGAGGTGGGGAATCAGAGTTGGGGAATCAGAGTCGGGGACTTAGATATGGGGAAACAGAGGCAGGGAATCAGAGGCGGGGAAACAGACGCGGGGAATCAGAGGCGGGGATTCAGAGCTGGGGAATCAGAGGCGGGGAATCAGAGTTGGGGAATCAGAGGCGGGGAATCAGATATGGGGAATCAGAGGCGGGGAATCAGAGGCGGGGAAACAGAGGCAGGGAATCAGATATGGGGAATCAGAGGTGGGGTATCAGGGGCAGGGAATCAGTGGCAGGGAATCAGAGGCGGGGAAACAGAGGCGGGGAATCAGAGGCAGGGAATCAGACACGGGGAATCAGATATGGGGAAACAGAGGCGGGGAATCAGAGGCGGGCAAACAGAGGCGGGGAATTAGATATTGGGAATCAGAGGTGGGGAATCAGAGGTGGTGAATCAGAGATGGGGAATCACAGGCGGGGAATCAGAGGCAGGGAATAGAACGCGGGGAATCAGATGCGGGGAATCAGAGCTGGGGAATCAGAGGCGGGGAATCATAGTTGGGAATCAGAGGCGGGGAATCAGATATGGGGAAACAGAGGCGGGGAATCAAAGGCGGGGAAACAGAGGCGGGGAATCAGATGCGGGGAATCAGAGCTGGGGAATCAGAGGCGGGGAATCATAGTTGGGAATCAGAGGCGGGGAATCAGATATGGGGAAACACAGGCGGGGAATCAAAGGCGGGGAAACAGAGGCGGGGAATTAGATATAGGGAAACAGAGGCGGGGAATCAGAGGCGGGGAAACAGAGGCGGGGAATCAGATATGAGGAATCAGAGGTGGGGAATCAGAGGCAGGGATTCAGATGTGCTGAATCAGAGATGGGGAATCAGAGGCAGGGAATCAGAATCAGAAGCTGGGAATCAGAGGCCGGGAATCAGAGGCCGGGAATCAGATGCTGGGAATAAGAGGCCGGGAATCAGAGGTGGGGAATCATAGTCCGGGAATCAGAGATGGGGATTCAGAGGCGGGGAATGAGATATGGAGAATCAGAGGCGGGGAATCAGAGGCCGGGAAACAGAGGCGGGGAATCAGATATGGGGAATCAGAGGTGGGGAATCAGAGGAGGGAATCAGATGTGCGGAATCAGAGATGGGGAATAAGAGGCAGGGAATCAGAATCAGAAGCGGGGAATCAGAGGCCGAAAATCAGAGGCCGGGAATCAGATGCTGGGAATAAGAGGCCGGGAATCAGAGGCGGGGAAACAGAGGCGGGGAATCAGATATGGGGAATCAGAGGTGGGGAATCAGAGGCAGGGAATCAGATGTGCGGAATCAGAGATGGGGAATAAGAGGCAGGGAATCAGAATCAGAAGCGGGGAATCAGAGGCCGGGAATCAGAGGCCGGGAATCAGATGCTGGGAATAAGAGGCCGGGAATCAGAGGTGGGGAATCAGATATGGGGAATCAGAGGTGGCGAAACAAAGGCGGTGAATCAGAGATGGGGAATCAGAGGCGGGGAATCAGAGGCAGGGAATCAGATGCGGGGAATCAGAGGCGGGGAATCAGAGCTGGCGAATCAGAGGCTGGGAATCGGAGGTGGGCAATCAGAGGCGGGGAATCAGATATGGGGAATCAGAGGCGGGGAATCAGAGGCGGGGAAACAGAGGCGGGGAATCAAATATAGGGAATCAGAGGTGGGGAATCAGAGGTTGTGAATCAGAGATGGGGAATCAAGGCGGGGAATCAGATGCAGGGAATCAGACGCGGGGAATCAGAGGCGGGGATTCAGAGCTGGGGAATCAGAGGCGGGGAATCAGAGTTGGGGAATCAGAGGCAGGGAATCAGATATGGGGAATCAGAGGCGGGGAATCAGAGGCGGGGAAACAGAGGCGGGGAATCAGATGTGGGGAATCAGAGGTGGGGAATCAGGGGCAGGGAATCAGTGGCAGGGAATCAGAGGCGGGGAATCAGAGGCGGGGAATCAAAGGCAGGGAATCAGACACGGGGAATCAGAGGCGGGGAATCAGAGATGGGGAATCAGAGGCGGGGAATCAGAGGCAGGGAATCGGATGCCGGGAATCAGAGTCGGGGAATCAGAGCTGGGGAATCAGAGGCGGGGAATCAGAGTTGGGGAATCAGAGGCGGGGAATCAGATATGGGGAAATAGAGGGGGGAATCAGATATGGGGAATCAGAGGTGTGGAATCAGAGGTTGGGAATCAGAGGCAGGGAATCAGAGTCGGGGAAACAGAGGCGGGGAATCAGATATGGGGAATCAGAGGTGGCGAATCAAAGGCGGTGAAACAGAGATGGGGAATCAGGGCAGGGAATCAGAGGCAGGGAATCAAACAAGGGAAATCAGAGCTGGGGAATCAGAGGCGGGGAATCAGAGTTGGGAATCAGAGGCGGGGAATCAGAGGCGGGGAAACAGAGGCGGGGAATCAGATATGGGGAATCAGAGGTGGGGAATCCGAGGTTGGGAATCAGAGGCAGGGAATCAGAGGCGGAAAATCAGAGGCGGGGAATCAGAGGAAGGGAATCAGATGTGCGGAATCGGAGATGGGGAATCAGAGGCAGGGAATCAGAGGCGGGGAATCAGAGGCGGGGAATCAGAGGCCGGGAATCAGATATGGGGAAACAGAGGCGGGGAATCCGAGGCGGGGAAACAGAGGCGGGGAATCAGATATGGGGAATCAGAGGTGGGGAATCAGAGGTTGGGAATCAGAGGCAGGGAATCAGAGGCTTGGAATCAGATGCAGGGAATCAGATGCGGGGAATCAGAGGCGGGGAATCAGAGCTGGGGAATCAGAGGTGGGGAATCAGATTTGGGGAATCAGAGGCGGGGACTTAGATATTGGGAAACAGAGGCGGGGAATCAGAGGCGGGGAAACCCAGGCGGGGAATCAGATATGGGGAATCAGAGGTGGGGAATCAGAGGCAAGGAATCAGATGTGCGGAATCAGAGATGGGGAATCAGAGGCAGGGAATCAGAATCAGAAGCAGGAAATCAGAGGCCGGGAATCAGAGGCCGGAATCAGATGCTGGGAATCAGAGGCCTGGAATCAGAGGCGGGGAATCAGAGGCAGGGAATCAGATGCGGGGAATCAGAGGCGGGGAATCAGAGCTGGGGAATCAGAGGCGGGGATTCAGAGTTGGGGAATCAGAGGCGGGGAATCAGAGGCGGGGAAACAGAGGCGGGGAATCAGATATGGGGAATCAGAGGTGGGGAATCAGAGGTTGGGAATCAGAAGCAGGGAATCAGAGGCGGGGAATCAGAGGCGGGGAATCAGAGGCAGGTAATCCGATGTGCGGAATCGGAGATGGGGAATCAGAGGCAGGGAATCAGAGGCGGGGAATCAGAGGCGGAGAATCAGAGGCCGGGAATCAGATATGGGGAAACAGAGGCGGGGAATCAGAGGCGGGGAAACAGAGGCGGGGAATCAGATATGGGGAATCAGAGGTGGGGAATCAGAGGTTGGGAATCAGAGGCAGGGAATCAGAGGCTGGGAATCAGATGCAGGGAATCAGATGCGGGGAATCAGAGGCGGGGAATCAGAGCTGGGGAATCAGAGGTGGGGAATCAGAGTTGGGGAATCAGTGTCGGGGACTTAGATATGGGGAAACAGAGGCGGGGAATCAGAGGCGAGGAAACAGACGCGGGGAATCAGAGGCGGGGATTCAGAGCTGGGGAATCAGAGGCGGGGAATCAGAGTTGGGGAATCAGAGGCGGGGAATCAGATATGGGGAATCAGAGGCGGGGAATCAGAGGCGGGGAAACAGAGGCAGGGAATCATATGTGCGGAATCAGAGATGGGGAATAAGAGGCAGGGAATCAGAATCAGAAGCGGGGAATCAGAGGCCGGGAATCAGAGGCCGGGAATCAGATGCTGGGAATAAGAGGCCGGGAATCAGAGGTGGGGAATCAGATATGGGGAATCAGAGGTGGCGAATCAAAGGCGGTGAATCAGAGATGGGGAATCAGAGGCGGGGAATCAGAGGCAGGGAATCAGATGCGGGGAATCAGAGGCGGGGAATCAGAGCTGGCGAATCAGACGCTGGGAATCAGAGGTGGGCAATCAGAGGCGGGGAATCAGATATGGGGAATCAGAGGCGGGGAATCAGAGGCGGGGAAACAGAGGCGGGGAATCAAATATAGGGAATCAGAGGTGGGGAATCAGAGGTTGTGAATCAGAGATGGGGAATCAAGGCGGGGAATCAGAGGCAGGGAATCAGACGCAGGGAATCAGAGGCGGGGATTCAGAGCTGGGGAATCAGAGGCGTGGAATCAGAGTTGGGGAATCAGAGGCAGGGAATCAGATATGGGGAATCAGAGGCGGGGAATCAGAGGCGGGGAAACAGAGGCGGGGAATCAGATGTGGGGAATCAGAGGTGGGGAATCAGGGGCAGGGAATCAGTGGCAGGGAATCAGAGGCGGGGAATCAGAGGCGGGGAATCAAAGGCAGGGAATCAGACACGGGGAATCAGAGGCGGGGAATCAGAGATGGGGAATCAGAGGCGGGGAATCAGAGGCAGGGAATCGGATGCCGGGAATCAGAGTCGGGGAATCAGAGCTGGGGAATCATAGGCGGGGAATCAGAGTTGGGGAATCAGAGGCGGTGAATCAGAGATGGGGAATCAGAGGCGGGGAATCAGAGGCAGGAAATCAGACACGGGGATTCAGAGGCTGGGAATCAGACGGGGGGAATCAAAGGCGGGGAATCAGAGCTGGGGAATCTGAGGCAGGGAATCAGAGTTGGGGATTCAGAGGCGGGGAATCAGATATGGGGAAACAGAGGCGGGGAATCAGAGGCGGGCAAACAGAGGCGGGGAATTAGATATGGGGAATCAGAGGTAGGGAATCAGAGGTGGTGAATCAGTGATGGGGAATCACAGGCGGGGAATCAGAGGCAGGGAATAGAACGCGGGGAATCAGAGGCAGGGAATCAGAGCTGGGGAATCAGAGGCGGGGAATCATAGTTGGGAATCAGAGGCGGGAATCAGATATGGGGAAACAGAGGCGGGGAATCAGAGGCGGGGAAACAGAGGCGGGGAATCAGATATGGGGAATCGGATGCAGGGAATCAGAGGCGGGGAATCAGAGCTGGGGAATCAGAGGCGGGGAATCAGAGTTGGGGCATCAGAGGTGGGGAATTAGATATAGGGAAACAGAGGCGGGGAATCAGAGGCGGGGAAACAGATGTGCGGAATCAGAGATGGGGAATCAGAGGCAGGGAATCAGAAGCGGGGAATCAGAGGTCGGGAATCAGAGGCCGGGAATCAGAGGCCGGGAATCAGATGCTGGGAATAAGAGGCCGGGAATCAGAGGAGGGGAATCAGAGTCCGGGAATCAGAGATGGGGATTCAGAGGCGGGGAATGAGATATGGAGAATCAGAGGCGGGGAATCAGAGGCGGGGAAACAGAGGCGGGGAATCAGATATGGGGAATCAGAGGTGGCGAATCAAAGGCGGTGAATCAGAGATGGGGAATCAGAGGCGGGGAATCAGAGGCAGGGAATCAGATGCGGGGAATCAGAGGTGGGGAATCAGAGCTGGCGAATCAGAGGCTGGGAATCAGAGGTGGGCAATCAGAGGCGGGGAATCAAATATGGGGAATCAGAGGCGGGGAATCAGAGGCGGGGAAACAGAGGCGGGGAATCAAATATAGGGAATCAGAGGTGGGGAATCAGAGGTTGTGAATCAGAGATGGGGAATCAAGGCGGGGAATCAGAGGCAGGGAATCAGACGCGGTGAATCAGAGGCGGGGATTCAGAGCTGGGGAATCAGAGGCGGGGAATCAGAGTTGGGGAATCAGAGGCAGGGAATCAGATATGGGGAATCAGAGGCGGGGAATCAGAGGCCGGGAATCAGATGTGGGGAAACAGAGGCGGGGAATCCGAGGCGGGGAAACAGAGGCGGGGAATCAGATATGGGGAATCAGATGTGGGGATTCAGAGGTTGGGAATCAGAGGCAGGGAATCAGAGGATTGGAATCAGATGCAGGGTATCAGATGCGGGAAATCAGAGGCGGGGAATCAGAGCTGGGGAATCAGAGGTGGGGAATCAGATTTGGGGAATCAGAGGTGGGGACTTAGATATTGGGAAACAGAGGCGGGGAATCAGAGGTGGGGAAACAGAGGCGGGGAATCAGATATGGGGAATCAGAGGTGGGGAATCAGAGGCAGGGAATCAGATGTGCGGAATCAGAGATGGGGAATCAGAGGCAGGGAATCAGAATCAGAAGCAGGGAATCAGAGGCCGGGAATCAGAGGCCGGAATCAGATGCTGGGAATCAGATGCGGGGAATCAGAGGCGGGGAATCAGAGCTGGGGAATCAGAGGCGGGGTATTAGAGTTGGGGAATCAGAGGTGGGGAATCAGATATGGGGAAACAGAGGTGGGGAATCAGAGGCGGGGAAACAGAGGCAGGGAATCAGATATGGGGAATCAGAGGTGGGGCATCAGAGGTTGTGAATCACAGATGGGGAATCAGAGGCGGGGAATCAGAGGCAGGGAATCAGACGCGGGGAATCAGAGGTGGGGATTCAGAGCTGGGGAATCAGAAGCGGTGAATCAGAGTTGGGGAATCAGAGGCGGGGAATCAGATATGGGGAATCAGAGGCAGGGAATCAGAGGCGGGGAATCAGAGGCAGGGAATCAGACGCGGGGAATCTGAGGCGGGGAATCAGAGCTGGGGAATCAGAGGTGGGGAATCAGAGTTGGGGAATCAGAGGCAGGGAATTGGATGTGCGGAATCAGAGAGGGGGAATAGAGGTGGGGAATCAGAGGAGGTGAATCAGAGATGGGGAATCAGAGGCGGGGAATCAGAGGCAGGAAATCAGACACGGGGATTCAGAGGCTGGGAATCAGACGGGGGGAATCAAAGGCGGGGAATCAGAGCTGGGGAATCTGAGGCAGGGAATCAGAGTTGGGGATTCAGAGGCGGGGAATCAGATATGGGGAAACAGAGGCGGGGAATCAGAGGCGGGCAAACAGAGGCGGGGAATTAGATATGGGGAATCAGAGGTAGGGAATCAGAGGTGGTGAATCAGTGATGGGGAATCACAGGCGGGGAATCAGAGGCAGGGAATAGAACGCGGGGAATCAGAGGCAGGGAATCAGAGCTGGGGAATCAGAGGAGGGGATTCATTGTTGGGAATCAGAGGCGGGAATCAGATATGGGGAAACAGAGGCGGGGAATCAGAGGCGGTGAAACAGAGGCGGGGAATCAGATATGGGGAATCGGATGCAGGGAATCAGACGCGGGGAATCAGAGCTGGGGAATCAGAGGCGGGGAATCAGAGTTGGGGCATCAGAGGTGGGGAATTAGATATAGGGAAACAGAGGCGGGGAATCAGAGGCGGGGAAACAGAGGCGGGGAATCAGATATGGGGAATCAGAGGTGGGGAATCAGAGGCAGGGAATCAGATGTGCGGAATCAGAGATGGGGAATAAGAGGCAGGGAATCAGAATCAGAAGCGGGGAATCAGAGGTCGGGAATCAGAGGCCGGGAATCAGATGCTGGGAATAAGAGGCCGGGAATCAGAGGCGGGGAAACAGAGGCGGGGAATCAGATATGGGGAATCAGAGGTGGGGAATCAGAGGCAGGGAATCAGATGTGCGGAATCAGAGATGGGGAATAAGAGGCAGGGAATCAGAATCAGAAGCGGGGAATCAGAGGCCGGGAATCAGAGGCCGGGAATCAGATGCTGGGAATAAGAGGCCGGGAATCAGAGGTGGGGAATCAGATATGGGGAATCAGAGGTGGCGAATCAAAGGCGGTGAATCAGAGATGGGGAATCAGAGGCGGGGAATCAGAGGCAGGGAATCAGATGCGGGGAATCAGAGGCGGGGAATCAGAGCTGGCGTATCGGAGGCTGGGAATCAGAGGTTGACAATCAGAGGCGGGGAATCAGATATGGGGAATCAGAGGCGGGGAATCAGAGGCGGGGAAACAGAGGCGGGGA
The DNA here is from genome assembly GCF_036971445.1 of Narcine bancroftii. Taxonomy (NCBI): domain Eukaryota; kingdom Metazoa; phylum Chordata; class Chondrichthyes; order Torpediniformes; family Narcinidae; genus Narcine; species Narcine bancroftii. Next base: position 103,218,398 of record NC_091474.1, on the reverse strand, counting down.
ATCAAATATAGGGAATCAGAGGTGGGGAATCAGAGGTTGTGAATCAGAGATGGGGAATCAAGGCGGGGAATCAGAGGCAGGGAATCAGACGCGGGGAATCAGAGGCGGGGATTCAGAGCTGGGGAATCAGAGGCGTGGAATCAGAGTTGGGGAATCAGAGGCAGGGAATCAGATATGGGGAATCAGAGGCGGGGAATCAGAGGCGGGGAAACAGAGGCGGGGAATCAGATGTGGGGAATCAGAGGTGGGGAATCAGGTGCAGGGAATCAGTGGCAGGGAATCAGAGGCGGGGAATCAGAGGCGGGGAATCAAAGGCAGGGAATCAGACACGGGGAATCAGAGGCGGGGAATCAGAGATGGGGAATCAGAGGCGGGGAATCAGAGGCAGGGAATCGGATGCCGGGAATCAGAGTCGGGGAATCAGAGCTGGGGAATCAGAGGCGGGGAATCAGAGTTGGGGAATCAGAGGCGGGGAATCAGATATGGGGAAATAGAGGCGGGGAATCAGATATGGGGAATCAGAGGTGTGGAATCAGAGGTTGGGAATCAGAGGCAGGGAATCAGAGTCGGGGAAACAGAGGCGGGGAATCAGATATGGGGAATCAGAGGTGGCGAATCAAAGGCGGTGAAACAGAGATGGGGAATCAGGGCAGGGAATCAGAGGCAGGGAATCAAACACGGGGAATCAGAGCTGCGGAATCAGAGGCGGGGAATCAGAGTTGGGAATCAGAGGCGGGGAATCAGAGGCGGGGAAACAGAGGCGGGGAATCAGATATGGGGAATCAGAGGCGGGGAATCCGAGGTTGGGAATCAGAGGCAGGGAATCAGAGGCGGAAAATCAGAGGCGGGGAATCAGAGGAAGGGAATCAGATGTGCGGAATCGGAGATGGGGAATCAGAGGCAGGGAATCAGAGGCAGGGAATCAGAGGCGGGGAATCAGAGGCCGGGAATCAGATATGGGGAAACAGAGGCGGGGAATCCGAGGCGGGGAAACAGAGGCGGGGAATCAGATTTGGGGAATCAGAGGTGGGGAATCAGAGGTTGGGAATCAGAGGCAGGGAATCAGAGGCTTGGAATCAGATGCAGGGAATCAGATGCGGGGAATCAGAGGCGGGGAATCAGAGCTGGGGAATCAGAGGTGGGGAATCAGATTTGGGGAATCAGAGGAGGGGACTTAGATATTGGGAAACAGAGGCGGGGAATCAGAGGCGGGGAAACCCAGGCGGGGAATCAGATATGGGGAATCAGAGGTGGGGAATCAGAGGCAAGGAATCAGATGTGCGGAATCAGAGATGGGGAATCAGAGGCAGGGAATCAGAATCAGAAGCAGGGAATCAGAGGCCGGGAATCAGAGGCCGGAATCAGATGCTTGGAATCAGAGGCCTGGAATCAGAGGCGGGGAATCAGAGGCAGGGAATCAGATGCGGGGAATCAGAGGCGGGGAATCAGAGCTGGGGAATCAGAGGCGGGGATTCAGAGTTGGGGAATCAGAGGCGGGGAATCAGAGGCGGGGAAACAGAGGCGGGGAATCAGATATGGGAAATCAGAGGCGGGGAATCAGAGGCGGGGAATCAGAGGCAGGGAATCCGATGTGCGGAATCGGAGATGGGGAATCAGAGGCAGTGAATCAGAGGCGGGGAATCAGAGGCGGAGAATCAGAGGCCGGGAATCAGATATGGGGAAACAGAGGCGGGGAATCAGAGGCGGGGAAACAGAGGCGGGGAATCAGATATGGGGAATCAGAGGTGGGGAATCAGAGGTTGGGAATCAGAGGCAGGGAATCAGAGGCTGGGAATCAGATGCAGGGAATCAGATGCGGGGAATCAGAGGCGGGGAATCAGAGGTGGGGAATCAGAGGTGGGGAATCAGAGTTGGGGAATCAGAGTCGGGGACTTAGATATGGGGAAACAGAGGCAGGGAATCAGAGGCGGGGAAACAGACGCGGGGAATCAGAGGCGGGGATTCAGAGCTGGGGAATCAGAGGCGGGGAATCAGAGTTGGGGAATCAGAGGCGGGGAATCAGATATGGGGAATCAGAGGCGGGGAATCAGAGGCGGGGAAACAGAGGCAGGGAATCAGATATGGGGAATCAGAGGTGGGGTATCAGGGGCAGGGAATCAGTGGCAGGGAATCAGAGGCGGGGAAACAGAGGCGGGGAATCAGAGGCAGGGAATCAGACACGGGGAATCAGATATGGGGAAACAGAGGCGGGGAATCAGAGGCGGGCAAACAGAGGCGGGGAATTAGATATGGGGAATCAGAGGTGGGGAATCAGAGGTGGTGAATCAGAGATGGGGAATCACAGGCGGGGAATCAGAGGCAGGGAATAGAACGCGGGGAATCAGATGCGGGGAATCAGAGCTGGGGAATCAGAGGCGGGGAATCATAGTTGGGAATCAGAGGCGGGGAATCAGATATGGGGAAACAGAGGCGGGGAATCAAAGGCGGGGAAACAGAGGCGGGGAATCAGATGCGGGGAATCAGAGCTGGGGAATCAGAGGCGGGGAATCATAGTTGGGAATCAGAGGCGGGGAATCAGATATGGGGAAACAGAGGCGGGGAATCAAAGGCGGGGAAACAGAGGCGGGGAATCAGATATGGGTAATCGGATGCGGGGAATCAGAGGCGGGGAATAGGAGCTGGGGAATCAGAGGCGGGGAATCAGAGTTGGGGAATCAGAGGCGGGGAATCAGATATGGGGAAATAGAGGCGGGGAATCAGATATGGGGAATCAGAGGTGTGGAATCAGAGGTTGGGAATCAGAGGCAGGGAATCAGAGTCGGGGAATCAGATATGGGGAATCAGAGGTGGCGAATCAAAGGCGATGAAACAGAGATGGGGAATCAGGGCAGGGAATCAGAGGCAGGGAATCAAACACGGGGAATCAGAGCTGGGGAATCAGACGCGGGGAATCAGAGTTGGGAATCAGAGGCGGGGAATCAGAGGCGGGGAAACAGAGGCGGGGAATCAGATATGGGGAATCAGAGGTGGGGAATCCGAGGTTGGGAATCAGATGTGCGGAATCAGAGATGGGGAATCAGAGGCAGGGAATCAGAATCAGAAGCAGGGAATCAGAGGCCGGGAATCAGAGGCCGGAATCAGATGCTGGGAATCAGAGGCCTGGAATCAGAGGCGGGGAATCAGAGGCAGGGAATCAGATGCGGGGAATCAGAGGCGGGGAATCAGAGCTGGGGAATCAGAGGCGGGGTATTAGAGTTGGGGAATCAGAGGCGGGGAATCAGATATGGGGAAACAGAGGTGGGGAATCAGAGGCGGGGAAACAGAGGCAGGGTATCAGATATGGGGAATCAGAGGTGGGGAATCAGAGATGGGGAATCAGAGGCGGTGAATCAGAGATGGGGAATCAGAGGCGGGGAATCAGAGGCAGGAAATCAGACACGGGGATTCAGAGGCTGGGAATCAGACGGGGGGAATCAAAGGCGGGGAATCAGAGCTGGGGAATCAGAGGCAGGGAATCAGAGGCGGGGAATCAGATATGGGGAATCAGAGGCTGGGATTCAGAGGCGGGGAATCAGAGGCTGGGAATCAGACACGGGGAATCAGAGGTGGGGAATCAGAGATGGGGAATCAGAGGCGCTGAATCAGAGATGGGGAATCAGAGGCGGGGAATCAGAGGCAGGAAATCAGACACGGGGATTCAGAGGCTGGGAATCAGATGGGGGGAATCAAAGGCGGGGAATCAGAGCTGGGGAATCAGAGGCAGGGAATCAGAGGCGGGGAATCAGATATGGGGAATCAGAGGCTGGGATTCAGAGGCGGGGAATCAGAGGCAGGGAATCAGACACGGGGAATCAGAGGTGGGGAATCAGAGATGGGGAATCAGAGGCGGGGAATCAGAGGCAGGGAATCAGACGCGGGGAATCTGAGGCGGGGAATCAGAGCTGGGGAATCAGAGGTGGGGAATCAGAGTTGGGGAATCAGAGGCAGGGAATCGGATGTGCGGAATCAGAGATGGGGAATCAGATGTGGGGAATCAGAGGAATCAGAGATGGGGAATCAGAGGCGGGGAATCAGAGGCAGGAAATCAGACACGGGGATTCAGAGGCTGGGAATAAGACGGGGGGAATCAAAGGCGGGGAATCAGAGCTGGGGAATCAGAGGCAGGGAATCAGGGTTGGGGATTCAGAGACGAGGAATCAGATATGGGGAAACGGAGGCGGGGAATCAGAGGCGGGGAAACAGAGGCGGGGAATCAGATGTGGGGAATCAGAGGTGGGGAATCAGGTGCAGGGAATCAGTGGCAGGGAATCAGAGGCGCGGAATCAGAGGCGGGGAATCAAAGGCAGGGAATCAGACACGGGGAATCAGAGGCGGGGAATCAGAGATGGGGAATCAGAGGCGGGGAATCAGAGGCAGGGAATCGGATGCCGGGAATCAGAGTCGGGGAATCAGAGCTGGGGAATCAGAGGCGGGGAATCAGAGTTGGGGAATCAGAGGCGGGGAATCAGATATGGGGAAATAGAGGCGGGGAATCAGATATGGGGAATCAGAGGTGTGGAATCAGAGGTTGGGAATCAGAGGCAGGGAATCAGAGTCGGGGAAACAGAGGCGGGGAATCAGATATGGGGAATCAGAGGTGGCGAATCAAAGGCGGTGAAACAGAGATGGGGAATCAGGGCAGGGAATCAGAGGCAGGGAATCAAACACGGGGAATCAGAGCTGCGGAATCAGAGGCGGGGAATCAGAGTTGGGAATCAGAGGCGGGGAATCAGAGGCGGGGAAACAGAGGCGGGGAATCAGATATGGGGAATCAGAGGCGGGGAATCCGAGGTTGGGAATCAGAGGCAGGGAATCAGAGGCGGAAAATCAGAGGCGGGGAATCAGAGGAAGGGAATCAGATGTGCGGAATCGGAGATGGGGAATCAGAGGCAGGGAATCAGAGGCAGGGAATCAGAGGCGGGGAATCAGAGGCCGGGAATCAGATATGGGGAAACAGAGGCGGGGAATCCGAGGCGGGGAAACAGAGGCGGGGAATCAGATTTGGGGAATCAGAGGTGGGGAATCAGAGGTTGGGAATCAGAGGCAGGGAATCAGAGGCTTGGAATCAGATGCAGGGAATCAGATGCGGGGAATCAGAGGCGGGGAATCAGAGCTGGGGAATCAGAGGTGGGGAATCAGATTTGGGGAATCAGAGGCGGGGACTTAGATATTGGGAAACAGAGGCGGGGAATCAGAGGCGGGGAAACCCAGGCGGGGAATCAGATATGGGGAATCAGAGGTGGGGAATCAGAGGCAAGGAATCAGATGTGCGGAATCAGAGATGGGGAATCAGAGGCAGGGAATCAGAATCAGAAGCAGGGAATCAGAGGCCGGGAATCAGAGGCCGGAATCAGATGCTTGGAATCAGAGGCCTGGAATCAGAGGTGGGGAATCAGAGGCAGGGAATCAGATGCGGGGAATCAGAGGCGGGGAATCAGAGCTGGGGAATCAGAGGCGGGGATTCAGAGTTGGGGAATCAGAGGCGGGGAATCAGAGGCGGGGAAACAGAGGCGGGGAATCAGATATGGGAAATCAGAGGCGGGGAATCAGAGGCGGGGAATCAGAGGCAGGGAATCCGATGTGCGGAATCGGAGATGGGGAATCAGAGGCAGTGAATCAGAGGCGGGGAATCAGAGGCGGAGAATCAGAGGCCGGGAATCAGATATGGGGAAACAGAGGCGGGGAATCAGAGGCGGGGAAACAGAGGCGGGGAATCAGATATGGGGAATCAGAGGTGGGGAATCAGAGGTTGGGAATCAGAGGCAGGGAATCAGAGGCTGGGAATCAGATGCAGGGAATCAGATGCGGGGAATCAGAGGCGGGGAATCAGAGGTGGGGAATCAGAGGTGGGGAATCAGAGTTGGGGAATCAGAGTCGGGGACTTAGATATGGGGAAACAGAGGCAGGGAATCAGAGGCGGGGAAACAGACGCGGGGAATCAGAGGCGGGGATTCAGAGCTGGGGAATCAGAGGCGGGGAATCAGAGTTGGGGAATCAGAGGCGGGGAATCAGATATGGGGAATCAGAGGCGGGGAATCAGAGGCGGGGAAACAGAGGCAGGGAATCAGATATGGGGAATCAGAGGTGGGGTATCAGGGGCAGGGAATCAGTGGCAGGGAATCAGAGGCGGGGAAACAGAGGCGGGGAATCAGAGGCAGGGAATCAGACACGGGGAATCAGATATGGGGAAACAGAGGCGGGGAATCAGAGGCGGGCAAACAGAGGCGGGGAATTAGATATGGGGAATCAGAGGTGGGGAATCAGAGGTGGTGAATCAGAGATGGGGAATCACAGGCGGGGAATCAGAGGCAGGGAATAGAACGCGGGGAATCAGATGCGGGGAATCAGAGCTGGGGAATCAGAGGCGGGGAATCATAGTTGGGAATCAGAGGCGGGGAATCAGATATGGGGAAACAGAGGCGGGGAATCAAAGGCGGGGAAACAGAGGCGGGGAATCAGATGCGGGGAATCAGAGCTGGGGAATCAGAGGCGGGGAATCATAGTTGGGAATCAGAGGCGGGGAATCAGATATGGGGAAACAGAGGCGGGGAATCAAAGGCGGGGAAACAGAGGCGGGGAATCAGATATGGGTAATCGGATGCGGGGAATCAGAGGCGGGGAATAGGAGCTGGGGAATCAGAGGCGGGGAATCAGAGTTGGGGAATCAGAGGCGGGGAATCAGATATGGGGAAATAGAGGCGGGGAATCAGATATGGGGAATCAGAGGTGTGGAATCAGAGGTTGGGAATCAGAGGCAGGGAATCAGAGTCGGGGAATCAGATATGGGGAATCAGAGGTGGCGAATCAAAGGCGATGAAACAGAGATGGGGAATCAGGGCAGGGAATCAGAGGCAGGGAATCAAACACGGGGAATCAGAGCTGGGGAATCAGACGCGGGGAATCAGAGTTGGGAATCAGAGGCGGGGAATCAGAGGCGGGGAAACAGAGGCGGGGAATCAGATATGGGGAATCAGAGGTGGGGAATCCGAGGTTGGGAATCAGATGTGCGGAATCAGAGATGGGGAATCAGAGGCAGGGAATCAGAATCAGAAGCAGGGAATCAGAGGCCGGGAATCAGAGGCCGGAATCAGATGCTGGGAATCAGAGGCCTGGAATCAGAGGCGGGGAATCAGAGGCAGGGAATCAGATGCGGGGAATCAGAGGCGGGGAATCAGAGCTGGGGAATCAGAGGCGGGGTATTAGAGTTGGGGAATCAGAGGCGGGGAATCAGATATGGGGAAACAGAGGTGGGGAATCAGAGGCGGGGAAACAGAGGCAGGGTATCAGATATGGGGAATCAGAGGTGGGGAATCAGAGATGGGGAATCAGAGGCGGTGAATCAGAGATGGGGAATCAGAGGCGGGGAATCAGAGGCAGGAAATCAGACACGGGGATTCAGAGGCTGGGAATCAGACGGGGGGAATCAAAGGCGGGGAATCAGAGCTGGGGAATCAGAGGCAGGGAATCAGAGGCGGGGAATCAGATATGGGGAATCAGAGGCTGGGATTCAGAGGCGGGGAATCAGAGGCTGGGAATCAGACACGGGGAATCAGAGGTGGGGAATCAGAGATGGGGAATCAGAGGCGCTGAATCAGAGATGGGGAATCAGAGGCGGGGAATCAGAGGCAGGAAATCAGACACGGGGATTCAGAGGCTGGGAATCAGATGGGGGGAATCAAAGGCGGGGAATCAGAGCTGGGGAATCAGAGGCAGGGAATCAGAGGCGGGGAATCAGATATGGGGAATCAGAGGCTGGGATTCAGAGGCGGGGAATCAGAGGCAGGGAATCAGACACGGGGAATCAGAGGTGGGGAATCAGAGATGGGGAATCAGAGGCGGGGAATCAGAGGCAGGGAATCAGACGCGGGGAATCTGAGGCGGGGAATCAGAGCTGGGGAATCAGAGGTGGGGAATCAGAGTTGGGGAATCAGAGGCAGGGAATCGGATGTGCGGAATCAGAGATGGGGAATCAGATGTGGGGAATCAGAGGAATCAGAGATGGGGAATCAGAGGCGGGGAATCAGAGGCAGGAAATCAGACACGGGGATTCAGAGGCTGGGAATCAGACGGGGGGAATCAAAGGCGGGGAATCAGAGCTGGGGAATCAGAGGCAGGGAATCAGAGTTGGGGATTCAGAGACGAGGAATCAGATATGGGGAAACGGAGGCGGGGAATCAGAGGCGGGCAAACAGAGGCGGGGAATTAGATATGGGGAATCAGAGGTTGGGAATCAGAGGTGGTGAATCAGTGATGGGGAATCACAGGTGGGGAATCAGAGGCAGGGAATAGAACGCAGGGAATCAGACGCAGGGAATCAGAGCTGGGGAATCAGAGGCGTGGAATCATAGTTGGGAATCAGAGGCGGGGAATCAGATATGGGGAAACAGAGGCGGGGAATCAGAGGCGGGGAAACAGAGGCGGGGAATCAGATATGGGGAATCGGATGCGGGGAATCAGAGGCGGGGAATCAGAGCTGGGGAATCAGAGGCGGGGAATCAGAGTTGGGGCATCAGAGGTGGGGAATTAGATATAGGGAAACAGAGGCGGGGAATCAGAGGCGGGGAAACAGAGGCGGGGAATCAGATATGAGGAATCAGAGGTGGGGAATCAGAGGCAGGGATTCAGATGTGCTGAATCAGAGATGGGGAATCAGAGGCAGGGAATCAGAATCAGAAGCTGGGAATCAGAGGCCGGGAATCAGAGGCCGGGAATCAGATGCTGGGAATAAGAGGCCGGGAATCAGAGGTGGGGAATCATAGTCCGGGAATCAGAGATGGGGATTCAGAGGCGGGGAATGAGATATGGAGAATCAGAGGCGGGGAATCAGAGGCCGGGAAACAGAGGCGGGGAATCAGATATGGGGAATCAGAGGTGGGGAATCAGAGGAGGGAATCAGATGTGCGGAATCAGAGATGGGGAATAAGAGGCAGGGAATCAGAATCAGAAGCGGGGAATCAGAGGCCGGGAATCAGAGGCCGGGAATAAGATGCTGGGAATAAGAGGCCGGGAATCAGAGGCGGGGAAACAGAGGCGGGGAATCAGATATGGGGAATCAGAGGTGGGGAATCAGAGGCAGGGAATCAGATGTGCGGAATCAGAGATGGGGAATAAGAGGCAGGGAATCAGAATCAGAAGCGCGGAATCAGAGGCCGGGAATCAGAGGCCGGGAATCAGATGCTGGGAATAAGAGGCCGGGAATCAGAGGTGGGGAATCAGATATGGGGAATCAGAGGTGGCGAAACAAAGGCGGTGAATCAGAGATGGGGAATCAGAGGCGGGGAATCAGAGGCAGGGAATCAGATGCGGGGTATCAGAGGCGGGGAATCAGAGCTGGCGAATCAGAGGCTGGGAATCAGAGGTGGGCAATCAGAGGCGGGGAATCAGATATGGGGAATCAGAGGCGGGGAATCAGAGGCGGGGAAACAGAGGCGGGGAATCAAATATAGGGAATCAGAGGTGGGGAATCAGAGGTTGTGAATCAGAGATGGGGAATCAAGGCGGGGAATCAGATGCAGGGAATCAGACGCGGGGAATCAGAGGCGGGGATTCAGAGCTGGGGAATCAGAGGCGGGGAATCAGAGTTGGGGAATCAGAGGCAGGGAATCAGATATGGGGAATCAGAGGCGGGGAATCAGAGGCGGGGAAACAGAGGCGGGGAATCAGATGTGGGGAATCAGAGGTGGGGAATCAGGGGCAGGGAATCAGTGGCAGGGAATCAGAGGCGGGGAATCAGAGGCGGGGAATCAAAGGCAGGGAATCAGACACGGGGAATCAGAGGCGGGGAATCAGAGATGGGGAATCAGAGGCGGGGAATCAGAGGCAGGGAATCGGATGCCGGGAATCAGAGTCGGGGAATCAGAGCTGGGGAATCAGAGGCGGGGAATCAGAGTTGGGGAATCAGAGGCGGGGAATCAGATATGGGGAAATAGAGGGGGGAATCAGATATGGGGAATCAGAGGTGTGGAATCAGAGGTTGGGAATCAGAGGCAGGGAATCAGAGTCGTGGAAACAGAGGCGGGGAATCAGATATGGGGAATCAGAGGTGGCGAATCAAAGGCAGTGAAACAGAGATGGGGAATCAGGGCAGGGAATCAGAGGCAGGGAATCAAACAAGGGGAATCAGAGCTGGGGAATCAGAGGCGGGGAATCAGAGTTGGGAATCAGAGGCGGGGAATCAGAGGCGGGGAAACAGAGGCGGGGAATCAGATATGGGGAATCAGAGGTGGGGAATCCGAGGTTGGGAATCAGAGGCAGGGAATCAGAGGCGGAAAATCAGAGGCGGGGAATCAGAGGAAGGGAATCAGATGTGCGGAATCGGAGATGGGGAATCAGAGGCAGGGAATCAGAGGCGGGGAATCAGAGGCGGGGAATCAGAGGCCGGGAATCAGATATGGGGAAACAGAGGCGGGGAATCCGAGGCGGGGAAACAGAGGCGGGGAATCAGATATGGGGAATCAGAGGTGGGGAATCAGAGGTTGGGAATCAGAGGCAGGGAATCAGAGGCTTGGAATCAGATGCAGGGAATCAGATGCGGGGAATCAGAGGCGGGGAATCAGAGCTGGGGAATCAGAGGTGGGGAATCAGATTTGGGGAATCAGAGGCGGGGACTTAGATATTGGGAAACAGAGGCGGGGAATCAGAGGCGGGGAAACCCAGGCGGGGAATCAGATATGGGGAATCAGAGGTGGGGAATCAGAGGCAAGGAATCAGATGTGCGGAATCAGAGATGGGGAATCAGAGGCAGGGAATCAGAATCAGAAGCAGGGAATCAGAGGCCGTGAATCAGAGGCCGGAATCAGATGCTGGGAATCAGAAGCCTGGAATCAGAGGCGGGGAATCAGAGGCAGGGAATCAGATGCGGGGAATCAGAGGCGGGGAATCAGAGCTGGGGAATCAGAGGCGGGGATTCAGAGTTGGGGAATCAGAGGCGGGGAATCAGAGGCGGGGAAACAGAGGCGGGGAATCAGATATGGGGAATCAGAGGTGGGGAATCAGAGGTTGGGAATCAGAAGCAGGGAATCAGAGGCGGGGAATCAGAGGCAGGGAATCAGAGGCTGGGAATCCGATGCAGGGAATCAGATGCGGGGAATCAGAGGCGGGGAATCAGAGCTGGGGAATCAGAGGTGGGGAATCAGAGTTGGGGAATCAGTGTCGGGGAATCAGATATGGGGAATCAGAGGTGGCGAATCAAAGGCGGTGAATCAGAGATGGGGAATCAGAGGCGGGGAATCAGAGGCAGGGAATCAGATGCGGGGAATCAGAGGCGGGGAATCAGAGCTGGCGAATCAGACGCTGGGAATCAGAGGTGGGCAATCAGAGGCGGGGAATCAGATATGGGGAATCAGAGGTGGGGAATCAGAGGCGGGGAAACAGAGGCGGGGAATCAAATATAGGGAATCAGAGGTGGGGAATCAGAGGTTGTGAATCAGAGATGGGGAATCAAGGCGGGGAATCAGAGGCAGGGAATCAGACGCAGGGAATCAGAGGCGGGGATTCAGAGCTGGGGAATCAGAGGCGTGGAATCAGAGTTGGGGAATCAGAGGCAGGGAATCAGATATGGGGAATCAGAGGCGGGGAATCAGAGGCGGGGAAACAGAGGCGGGGAATCAGATGTGGGGAATCAGAGGTGGGGAATCATGGGCAGGGAATCAGTGGCAGGGAATCAGAGGCGGGGAATCAGAGGCGGGGAATCAAAGGCAGGGAATCAGACACGGGGAATCAGAGGCGGGGAATCAGAGATGGGGAATCAGAGGCGGGGAATCAGAGGCAGGGAATCGGATGCCGGGAATCAGAGTCGGGGAATCAGAGCTGGGGAATCATAGGCGGCGAATCAGAGTTGGGGAATCAGAGGCGGGGAATCAGATATGGGGAAATAGAGGCGGGGAATCAGATATGGGGAATCAGAGGTGTGGAATCAGAGGTTGGGAATCAGAGGCAGGGAATCAGAGTCGGGGAAACAGAGGCGGGGAATCAGATATGGGGAATCAGAGGTGGCGAATCAAAGGCGGTGAAACAGAGATGGGGAATCAGGGCAGGGAATCAGAGGCAGGGAATCAAACACGGGGAATCAGAGCTGGGGAATCAGAGGCGGGGAATCAGAGTTGGGAATCAGAGGCGGGGAATCAGAGGCGGGGAAACAGAGGCGGGGAATCAGATATGGGGAATCAGAGGCGGGGAATCCGAGGTTGGGAATCAGAGGCAGGGAATCAGAGGCAGAAAATCAGAGGCGGGGAATCAGAGGAAGGGAATCAGATGTGCGGAATCGGAGATGGGGAATCAGAGGCAGGGAATCAGAGGCAGGGAATCAGAGGTGGTGAATCAGTGATGGGGAATCACAGGTGGGGAATCAGAGGCAGGGAATAGAACGCAGGGAATCAGACGCAGGGAATCAGAGCTGGGGAATCAGAGGCGTGGAATCATAGTTGGGAATCAGAGGCGGGGAATCAGATATGGGGAAACAGAGGCGGGGAATCAGAGGCGGGGAAACAGAGGCGGGGAATCAGATATGGGGAATCGGATGCGGGGAATCAGAGGCGGGGAATCAGAGCTGGGGAATCAGAGGCGGGGAATCAGAGTTGGGGCATCAGAGGTGGGGAATTAGATATAGGGAAACAGAGGCGGGGAATCAGAGGCGGGGAAACAGAGGCGGGGAATCAGATATGAGGAATCAGAGGTGGGGAATCAGAGGCAGGGATTCAGATGTGCTGAATCAGAGATGGGGAATCAGAGGCAGGGAATCAGAATCAGAAGCTGGGAATCAGAGGCCGGGAATCAGAGGCCGGGAATCAGATGCGGGGAATAAGAGGCCGGGAATCAGAGGTGGGGAATCATAGTCCGGGAATCAGAGATGGGGATTCAGAGGCGGGGAATGAGATATGGAGAATCAGAGGCGGGGAATCAGAGGCCGGGAAACAGAGGCGGGGAATCAGATATGGGGAATCAGAGGTGGGGAATCAGAGGAGGGAATCAGATGTGCGGAATCAGAGATGGGGAATAAGAGGCAGGGAATCAGAATCAGAGGCCGGGAATCAGATGCTGGGAATAAGAGGCCGGGAATCAGAGGCGGGGAAACAGAGGCGGGGAATCAGATATGGGGAATCAGAGGTGGGGAATCAGAGGCAGGGAATCAGATGTGGGGAATCAGAGGCAGGGAATCAGATGTGCGGAATCAGAGATGGGGAATAAGAGGCAGGGAATCAGAATCAGAAGCGGGGAATCAGAGGCCGGGAATCAGAGGCCGGGAATCAGATGCTGGGAATAAGAGGCCGGGAATCAGAGGTGGGGAATCAGATATGGGGAATCAGAGGTGGCGAAACAAAGGCGGTGAATCAGAGATGGGGAATCAGAGGCGGGGAATCAGAGGCAGGGAATCAGATGCGGGGAATCAGAGGCGGGGAATCAGAGCTGGCGAATCAGAGGCTGGGAATCAGAGGTGGGCAATCAGAGGCGGGGAATCAGATATGGGGAATCAGAGGCGGGGAATCAGAGGCGGGGAAACAGAGGCGGGGAATCAAATATAGGGAATCAGAGGTGGGGAATCAGAGGTTGTGAATCAGAGATGGGGAATCAAGGCGGGGAATCAGATGCAGGGAATCAGACGCGGGGAATCAGAGGCGGGGATTCAGAGCTGGGGAATCAGAGGCGGGGAATCAGAGTTGGGGAATCAGAGGCAGGGAATCAGATATGGGGAATCAGAGGCGGGGAATCAGAGGCGGGGAAACAGAGGCGGGGAATCAGATGTGGGGAATCAGAGGTGGGGAATCAGGGGCAGGGAATCAGTGGCAGGGAATCAGAGGCGGGGAATCAGAGGCGGGGAATCAAAGGCAGGGAATCAGACACGGGGAATCAGAGGCGGGGAATCAGAGATGGGGAATCAGAGGCGGGGAATCAGAGGCAGGGAATCGGATGCCGGGAATCAGAGTCGGGGAATCAGAGCTGGGGAATCAGAGGCGGGGAATCAGAGTTGGGGAATCAGAGGCGGGGAATCAGATATGGGGAAATAGAGGGGGGAATCAGATATGGGGAATCAGAGGTGTGGAATCAGAGGTTGGGAATCAGAGGCAGGGAATCAGAGTCGGGGAAACAGAGGCGGGGAATCAGATATGGGGAATCAGAGGTGGCGAATCAAAGGCGGTGAAACAGAGATGGGGAATCAGGGCAGGGAATCAGAGGCAGGGAATCAAACAAGGGGAATCAGAGCTGGGGAATCAGAGGCGGGGAATCAGAGTTGGGAATCAGAGGCGGGGAATCAGAGGCGGGGAAACAGAGGCGGGGAATCAGATATGGGGAATCAGAGGTGGGGAATCCGAGGTTGGGAATCAGAGGCAGGGAATCAGAGGCGGAAAATCAGAGGCGGGGAATCAGAGGAAGGGAATCAGATGTGCGGAATCGGAGATGGGGAATCAGAGGCAGGGAATCAGAGGCGGGGAATCAGAGGCGGGGAATCAGAGGCCGGGAATCAGATATGGGGAAACAGAGGCGGGGAATCCGAGGCGGGGAAACAGAGGCGGGGAATCAGATATGGGGAATCAGAGGTGGGGAATCAGAGGTTGGGAATCAGAGGCAGGGAATCAGAGGCTTGGAATCAGATGCAGGGAATCAGATGCGGGGAATCAGAGGCGGGGAATCAGAGCTGGGGAATCAGAGGTGGGGAATCAGATTTGGGGAATCAGAGGCGGGGACTTAGATATTGGGAAACAGAGGCGGGGAATCAGAGGCGGGGAAACCCAGGCGGGGAATCAGATATGGGGAATCAGAGGTGGGGAATCAGAGGCAAGGAATCAGATGTGCGGAATCAGAGATGGGGAATCAGAGGCAGGGAATCAGAATCAGAAGCAGGGAATCAGAGGCCGGGAATCAGAGGCCGGAATCAGATGCTGGGAATCAGAGGCCTGGAATCAGAGGCGGGGAATCAGAGGCAGGGAATCAGATGCGGGGAATCAGAGGCGGGGAATCAGAGCTGGGGAATCAGAGGCGGGGATTCAGAGTTGGGGAATCAGAGGCGGGGAATCAGAGGCGGGGAAACAGAGGCGGGGAATCAGATATGGGGAATCAGAGGTGGGGAATCAGAGGTTGGGAATCAGAAGCAGGGAATCAGAGGCGGGGAATCAGAGGCGGGGAATCAGAGGCAGGTAATCCGATGTGCGGAATCGGAGATGGGGAATCAGAGGCAGGGAATCAGAGGCGGGGAATCAGAGGCGGAGAATCAGAGGCCGGGAATCAGATATGGGGAAACAGAGGCGGGGAATCAGAGGCGGGGAAACAGAGGCGGGGAATCAGATATGGGGAATCAGAGGTGGGGAATCAGAGGTTGGGAATCAGAGGCAGGGAATCAGAGGCTGGGAATCAGATGCAGGGAATCAGATGCGGGGAATCAGAGGCGGGGAATCAGAGCTGGGGAATCAGAGGTGGGGAATCAGAGTTGGGGAATCAGTGTCGGGGACTTAGATATGGGGAAACAGAGGCGGGGAATCAGAGGCGAGGAAACAGACGCGGGGAATCAGAGGCGGGGATTCAGAGCTGGGGAATCAGAGGCGGGGAATCAGAGTTGGGGAATCAGAGGCGGGGAATCAGATATGGGGAATCAGAGGCGGGGAATCAGAGGCGGGGAAACAGAGGCAGGGAATCATATGTGCGGAATCAGAGATGGGGAATAAGAGGCAGGGAATCAGAATCAGAAGCGGGGAATCAGAGGCCGGGAATCAGAGGCCGGGAATCAGTTGCTGGGAATAAGAGGCCGGGAATCAGAGGTGGGGAATCAGATATGGGGAATCAGAGGTGGCGAATCAAAGGCGGTGAATCAGAGATGGGGAATCAGAGGCGGGGAATCAGAGGCAGGGAATCAGATGCGGGGAATCAGAGGCGGGGAATCAGAGCTGGCGAATCAGACGCTGGGAATCAGAGGTGGGCAATCAGAGGCGGGGAATCAGATATGGGGAATCAGAGGCGGGGAATCAGAGGCGGGGAAACAGAGGCGGGGAATCAAATATAGGGAATCAGAGGTGGGGAATCAGAGGTTGTGAATCAGAGATGGGGAATCAAGGCGGGGAATCAGAGGCAGGGAATCAGACGCAGGGAATCAGAGGCGGGGATTCAGAGCTGGGGAATCAGAGGCGTGGAATCAGAGTTGGGGAATCAGAGGCAGGGAATCAGATATGGGGAATCAGAGGCGGGGAATCAGAGGCGGGGAAACAGAGGCGGGGAATCAGATGTGGGGAATCAGAGGTGGGGAATCAGGGGCAGGGAATCAGTGGCAGGGAATCAGAGGCGGGGAATCAGAGGCGGGGAATCAAAGGCAGGGAATCAGACACGGGGAATCAGAGGCGGGGAATCAGAGATGGGGAATCAGAGGCGGGGAATCAGAGGCAGGGAATCGGATGCCGGGAATCAGAGTCGGGGAATCAGAGCTGGGGAATCATAGGCGGGGAATCAGAGTTGGGGAATCAGAGGCGGGGAATCAGATATGGGGAAATAGAGGCGGGGAATCAGATATGGGGAATCAGAGGTGTGGAATCAGAGGTTGGGAATCAGAGGCAGGGAATCAGAGTCGGGGAAACAGAGGCGGGGAATCAGATATGGGGAATCAGAGGTGGCGAATCAAAGGCGGTGAAACAGAGATGGGGAATCAGGGCAGGGAATCAGAGGCAGGGAATCAAACATGGGGAATCAGAGCTGGGGAATCAGAGGCGGGGAATCAGAGTTGGGAATCAGAGGCGGGGAATCAGAGGCGGGGAAACAGAGGCGGGGAATCAGATATGGGGAATCAGAGGCGGGGAATCCGAGGTTGGGAATCAGAGGCAGGGAATCAGAGGCGGAAAATCAGAGGCGGGGAATCAGAGGAAGGGAATCAGATGTGCGGAATCGGAGATGGGGAATCAGAGGCAGGGAATCAGAGGCAGGGAATCAGAGGCGGGGAATCAGAGGCCGGGAATCAGATATGGGGAAACAGAGGCGGGGAATCCGAGGCGGGGAAACAGAGGCGGGGAATCAGATATGGGGAATCAGAGGTGGGGAATCAGAGGTTGGGAATCAGAGGCAGGGAATCAGAGGCTTGGAATCAGATGCAGGGAATCAGATGCGGGGAATCAGAGGCGGGGAATCTGAGCTGGGGAATCAGAGGTGGGGAATCAGATTTGGGGAATCAGAGGCGGGGACTTAGATATTGGGAAACAGAGGCGGGGAATCAGAGGCGGGGTAACCCAGGCGGGGAATCAGATATGGGGAATCAGAGGTGGGGAATCAGAGGCAAGGAATCAGATGTGCGGAATCAGAGATGGGGAATCAGAGGCAGGGAATCAGAATCAGAAGCAGGGAATCAGAGGCCGGGAATCAGAGGCCGGAATCAGATGCTGGGAATCAGAGGCCTGGAATCAGAGGCGGGGAATCAGAGGCAGGGAATCAGATGCGGGGAATCAGAGGCGGGGAATCAGAGCTGGGGAATCAGAGGCGGGGATTCAGAGTTGGGGAATCAGAGGCGGGGAATCAGAGGCGGGGAAACAGAGGCGGGGAATCAGATATGGGGAATCAGAGGTGGGGAATCGGAGGTTGGGAATCAGAAGCAGGGAATCAGATGCGGGGAATCAGAGGCGGGGAATCAGAGGCAGGGAATCCGATGTGCGGAATCGGAGATGGGGAATCAGAGGCAGTGAATCAGAGGCGGGGAATCAGAGGCGGAGAATCAGAGGCCGGGAATCAGATATGGGGAAACAGAGGCGGGGAATCAGAGGCGGGGAAACAGAGGCGGGGAATCAGATATGGGGAATCAGAGGTGGGGAATCAGAGGTTGGGAATCAGAGGCAGGGAATCAGAGGCTGGGAATCAGATGCAGGGAATCAGATGCGGGGAATCAGAGGCGGGGAATCAGAGCTGGGGAATCAGAGGTGGGGAATCAGAGTTGGGGAATCAGAGTCGGGGACTTAGATATGGGGAAACAGAGGCGGGGAATCAGAGGTGGGGAAACAGACGCGGGGAATCAGAGGCGGGGATTCAGAGCTGGGGAATCAGAGGTGGGGAATCAGAGTTGGGGAATCAGAGGCGGGGAATCAGATATGGGGAATCAGAGGCGGGGAATCAGAGGCGGGGAAACAGAGGCAGGGAATCAGATATGGGGAATCAGAGGTGGGGTATCAGGGGCAGGGAATCAGTGGCAGGGAATCAGAGGCTGGGAAACAGAGGCGGGGAATCAGAGGCAGGGAATCACACACGGGGAATCAGATATGGGGAAACAGAGGCGGGGAATCAGAGGCGGGCAAACAGAGGCGGGGAATTAGATATGGGGAATCAGAGGTGGGGAATCAGAAGTGGTGAATCAGAGATGGGGAATCACAGGCGGGGAATCAGAGGCAGGGAATAGAACGCGGGGAATCAGAGGCGGGGAATCAGAGCTGGGGAATCAGAGGCGGGGAATCATAGTTGGGAATCAGAGGTGGGGAATCAGATATGGGGAAACAGAGGCGGGGAATCAAAGGCGGGGAAACAGAGGCGGGGAATCAGATATGGGGAATCGGATGCGGGGAATCAGAGGCGGGGAATTGGAGCTGGGGAATCAGAGGCGGGGTATCAGAGGCAGGGAATCGGACTCCGGGAATCAGAGTCGGGGAATCAGAGCTGGGGAATCAGAGGCGGGGAATCAGAGTTGGGGAATCAGAGGCGGGGAATCAGATATGGGGAAATAGAGGCAGGGAATCAGATATGGGGAATCAGAGGTGTGGAATCAGAGGTTGGGAATCAGAGGCGGGGAAACAGAGGCGGGGAATCAGATATGGGGAATCAGAGGTGGGGAATCAGAGGCAGGGAATCAGATGTGCGGAATCAGAGATGGGGAATAAGAGGCAGGGAATCAGAATCAGAAGCGGGGAATCAGAGGTCGGGAATCAGAGGCCGGGAATCAGATGCTGGGAATAAGAGGCCGGGAATCAGAGGCGGGGAAACAGAGGCGGGGAATCAGATATGGGGAATCAGAGGTGGGGAATCAGAGGCAGGGAATCAGATGTGCGGAATCAGAGATGGGGAATAAGAGGCAGGGAATCAGAATCAGAAGCGGGGAATCAGAGGCCGGGAATCAGAGGCCGGGAATCAGATGCTGGGAATAAGAGGCCGGGAATCAGAGGTGGGGAATCAGATATGGGGAATCAGAGGTGGCGAATCAAAGGCGGTGAATCAGAGATGGGGAATCAGAGGCGGGGAATCAGAGGCAGGGAATCAGATGCGGGGAATCAGAGGCGGGGAATCAGAGCTGGCGAATCAGAGGCTGGGAATCAGAGGTGGACAATCAGAGGCGGGGAATCAGATATGGGGAATCAGAGGCGGGGAATCAGAGGCGGGGAAACAGAGGCGGGGAATCAAATATAGGGAATCAGAGGTGGGGAATCAGAGGTTGTGAATCAGAGATGGGGAATCAAGGCGGGGAATCAGAGGCAGGGAATCAGACGCGGGGAATCAGAGGCGGGGATTCAGAGCTGGGGAATCAGAGGCGTGGAATCAGAGTTGGGGAATCAGAGGCAGGGAATCAGATATGGGGAATCAGAGGCGGGGAATCAGAGGCGGGGAAACAGAGGCGGGGAATCAGATGTGGGGAATCAGAGGTGGGGAATCAGGTGCAGGGAATCAGTGGCAGGGAATCAGAGGCGGGGAATCAGAGGCGGGGAATCAAAGGCAGGGAATCAGACACGGGGAATCAGAGGCGGGGAATCAGAGATGGGGAATCAGAGGCGGGGAATCAGAGGCAGGGAATCGGATGCCGGGAATCAGAGTCGGGGAATCAGAGCTGGGGAATCAGAGGCGGGGAATCAGAGTTGGGGAATCAGAGGCGGGGAATCAGATATGGGGAAATAGAGGCGGGGAATCAGATATGGGGAATCAGAGGTGTGGAATCAGAGGTTGGGAATCAGAGGCAGGGAATCAGAGTCGGGGAAACAGAGGCGGGGAATCAGATATGGGGAATCAGAGGTGGCGAATCAAAGGCGGTTAAACAGAGATGGGGAATCAGGGCAGGGAATCAGAGGCAGGGAATCAAACACGGGGAATCAGAGCTGGGGAATCAGAGGCGGGGAATCAAAGTTGGGAATCAGAGGCGGGGAATCAGAGGCGGGGAAACAGAGGCGGGGAATCAGATATGGGGAATCAGAGGCGGGGAATCCGAGGTTGGGAATCAGAGGCAGGGAATCAGAGGCGGAAAATCAGAGGCGGGGAATCAGAGGAAGGGAATCAGATGTGCGGAATCGGAGATGGGGAATCAGAGGCAGGGAATCAGAGGCAGGGAATCAGAGGCGGGGAATCAGAGGCCGGGAATCAGATATGGGGAAACAGAGGTGGGGAATCCGAGGCGGGGAAACAGAGGCGGGGAATCAGATTTGGGGAATCAGAGGTGGGGAATCAGAGGTTGGGAATCAGAGGCAGGGTATCAGAGGCTTGGAATCAGATGCAGGGAATCAGATGCGGGGAATCAGAGGCGGGGAATCAGAGCTGGGGAATCAGAGGTGGGGAATCAGATTTGGGGAATCAGAGGCGGGGACTTAGATATTGGGAAACAGAGGCGGGGAATCAGAGGCGGGGAAACCCAGGCGGGAATCAAATATGGGGAATCAGAGGTGGGGAATCAGAGGCAAGGAATCAGATGTGCGGAATCAGAGATGGGGAATCAGAGGCAGGGAATCAGAATCAGAAGCAGGGAATCAGAGGCCGGGAATCAGAGGCCGGAATCAGATGCTGGGAATCTGAGGCCTGGAATCAGAGGCGGGGAATCAGAGGCAGGGAATCAGATGCGGGGAATCAGAGGCGGGGAATCAGAGCTGGGGAATCAGAGGCGGGGATTCAGAGTTGGGGAATCAGAGGCGGGGAATCAGAGGCGGGGAAACAGAGGCGGGGAATCAGATATGGGGAATCAGAGGCGGGGAATCAGAGGCGGGGAATCAGAGGCAGGGAATCCGATGTGCGGAATCGGAGATGGGGAATCAGAGGCAGTGAATCAGAGGCGGGGAATCAGAGGCGGAGAATCAGAGGCCGGGAATCAGATATGGGGAAACAGAGGTGGGGAATCAGAGGCGGGGAAACAGAGGCGGGGAATCAGATATGGGGAATCAGAGGTGGGGAATCAGAGGTTGGGAATCAGATGCAGGGAATCAGATGCGGGGAATCAGAGGCGGGGAATCAGAGGTGGGGAATCAGAGGTGGGGAATCAGAGTTGGGGAATCAGAGTCGGGGACTTAGATATGGGGAAACAGAGGCAGGGAATCAGAGGCGGGGAAACAGACGCGGGGAATCAGAGGCGGGGATTCAGAGCTGGGGAATCAGAGGCGGGGAATCAGAGTTGGGGAATCAGAGGCGGGGAATCAGATATGGGGAATCAGAGGCGGGGAATCAGAGGCGGGGAAACAGAGGCAGGGAATCAGATATGGGGAATCAGAGGTGGGGTATCAGGGGCAGGGAATCAGTGGCAGGGAATCAGAGGCGGGGAAACAGAGGCGGGGAATCAGAGGCAGGGAATCAGACACGGGGAATCAGATATGGGGAAACAGAGGCGGGGAATCAGAGGCGGGCAAACAGAGGCGGGGAATTAGATATGGGGAATCAGAGGTGGTGAATCAGAGATGGGGAATCACAGGCGGGGAATCAGAGGCAGGGAATAGAACGCGGGGAATCAGATGCGGGGAATCAGAGCTGGGGAATCAGAGGCGGGGAATCATAGTTGGGAATCAGAGGCGGGGAATCAGATATGGGGAAACAGAGGCGGGGAATCAAAGGCGGGGAAACAGAGGCGGGGAATCAGATGCGGGGAATCAGAGCTGGGGAATCAGAGGCGGGGAATCATAGTTGGGAATCAGAGGCGGGGAATCAGATATGGGGAAACAGAGGCGGGAAATCAAAGGCGGGGAAACAGAGGCGGGGAATCAGATATGGGGAATCGGATGCGGGGAATCAGAGGCGGGGAATAGGAGCTGGGGAATCAGAGGCGGGGTATCAGAGGCAGGGAATCGGACTCCGGGAATCAGAGTCGGGGAATCAGAGCTGGGGAATCAGAGGCGGGGAATCAGAGTTGGGGAATCAGAGGCGGGGAATCAGATATGGGGAAATAGAGGCGGGGAATCAGATATGGGGAATCAGAGGTGTGGAATCAGAGGTTGGGAATCAGAGGCAGGGAATCAGATTCAGGGAATCAGATATGGGGAATCAGAGGTGGCGAATCAAAGGCGATGAAACAGAGATGGGGATTCAGGGCAGGGAATCAGAGGCAGGGAATCAAACACGGGGAATCAGAGCTGGGGAATCAGAGGCGGGGAATCAGAGTTGGGAATCAGAGGCGGGGAATCAGAGGCGGGGAAACAGAGGCGGGGAATCAGATATGGGGAATCAGAGGTGGGGAATCCGAGGTTGGGAATCAGATGTGCGGAATCAGAGATGGGGAATCAGAGGCAGGGAATCAGAATCAGAAGCAGGGAATCAGAGGCCGGGAATCAGAGGCCGGAATCAGATGCTGGGAATCAGAGGCCTGGAATCAGAGGCGGGGAATCAGAGGCAGGGAATCAGATGCGGGGAATCAGAGGCGGGGAATCAGAGCTGGGGAATCAGAGGCGGGGTATTAGAGTTGGGGAATCAGAGGCGGGGAATCAGATATGGGGAAACAGAGGTGGGGAATCAGAGGCGGGGAAACAGAGGCAGGGTATCAGATATGGGGAATCAGAGGTGGGGAATCAGAGATGGGGAATCAGAGGCGGTGAATCAGAGATGGGGAATCAGAGGCGGGGAATCAGAGGCAGGAAATCAGACACGGGGATTCAGAGGCTGGGAATCAGACGGGGGGAATCAAAGGCGGGGAATCAGAGCTGGGGAATCAGAGGCAGGGAATCAGAGGCGGGGAATCAGATATGGGGAATCAGAGGCTGGGATTCAGAGGCGGGGAATCAGAGGCTGGGAATCAGACACGGGGAATCAGAGGTGGGGAATCAGAGATGGGGAATCAGAGGCGCTGAATCAGAGATGGGGAATCAGAGGCGGGGAATCAGAGGCAGGAAATCAGACACGGGGATTCAGAGGCTGGGAATCAGATGGGGGGAATCAAAGGCGGGGAATCAGAGCTGGGGAATCAGAGGCAGGGAATCAGAGGCGGGGAATCAGATATGGGGAATCAGAGGCTGGGATTCAGAGGCGGGGAATCAGAGGCAGGGAATCAGACGCGGGGAATCTGAGGCGGGGAATCAGAGCTGGGGAATCAGAGGTGGGGAATCAGAGTTGGGGAATCAGAGGCAGGGAATCGGATGTGCGGAATCAGAGATGGGGAATCAGATGTGGGGAATCAGAGGAATCAGAGATGGGGAATCAGAGGCGGGGAATCAGAGGCAGGAAATCAGACACGGGGATTCAGCGGCTGGGAATCAGACGGGGGGAATCAAAGGCGGGGAATCAGAGCTGGGGAATCAGAGGCAGGGAATCAGAGTTGGGGATTCAGAGACGAGGAATCAGATATGGGGAAACGGAGGCGGGGAATCAGAGGCGGGCAAACAGAGGCGGGGAATTAGATATGGGGAATCAGAGGTGGGGAATCAGAGGTGGGGAATCAGTGATGGGGAATCACAGGTGGGGAATCAGAGGCAGGGAATAGAACGCAGGGAATCAGACGCAGGGAATCAGAGCTGGGGAATCAGAGGCGGGGAATCATAGTTGGGAATCAGAGGCGGGGAATCAGATATGGGGAAACAGAGGCGGGGAATCAGAGGCGGGGAAACAGAGGTGGGGAATCAGATATGGGGAATCGGATGCAGGGAATCAGAGGCGGGGAATCAGAGCTGGGGAATCAGAGGCGGGGAATCAGAGTTGGGGCTTCAGAGGTGGGGAATTAGATATAGGGAAACAGAGGCGGGGAATCAGAGGCGGGGAAACAGAGGCGGGGAATCAGATATGAGGAATCAGAGGTGGGGAATCAGAGGCAGGGATTCAGATGTGCTGAATCAGAGATGGGGAATCAGAGGCAGGGAATCAGAATCAGAAGCTGGGAATCAGAGGCCGGGAATCAGAGGTGGGGAATCATAGTCCGGGAATCAGAGATGGGGATTCAGAGGCGGGGAATGAGATATGGAGAATCAGAGGCGGGGAATCAGAGGCCGGGAAACAGAGGCGGGGAATCAGATATGGGGAATCAGAGGTGGGGAATCAGAGGCAGGGAATCAGATGTGCGGAATCAGAGATGGGGAATAAGAGGCAGGGAATCAGAATCAGAAGCGGGGAATCAGAGGCCGGGAATCAGAGGCCGGGAATCAGATGCTGGGAATAAGAGGCCGGGAATCAGAGGCGGGGAAACAGAGGCGGGGAATCAGATATGGGGAATCAGAGGTGGGGAATCAGAGGCAGGGAATCAGATGTGCGGAAACAGAGATGGGGAATAAGAGGCAGGGAATCAGAATCAGAAGCGGTGAATCAGAGGCCGGGAATCAGAGGCCAGGAATCAGATGCTGGGAATAAGAGGCCGGGAATCAGAGGTGGGGAATCAGATATGGGGAATCAGAGGTGGCGAAACAAAGGCGGTGAATCAGAGATGGGGAATCAGAGGCGGGGAATCAGAGGCAGTGAATCAGATGCGGGGAATCAGAGGCGGGGAATCAGAGCTGGCGAATCAGAGGCTGGCAATCAGAGGTGGGCAATCAGAGGCGGGGAATCAGATATGGGGAATCAGAGGCGGGGAATCAGAGGCGGGGAAACAGAGGCGGGGAATCAAATATAGGGAATCAGAGGTGGGGAATCAGAGGTTGTGAATCAGAGATGGGGAATCAAGGCGGGGAATCAGAGGCAGGGAATCAGACGCGGGGAATCAGAGGCGGGGATTCAGAGCTGGGGAATCAGAGGCGGGGAATCAGAGTTGGGGAATCAGAGGCAGGGAATCAGATATGGGGAATCAGAGGCGGGGAATCAGAGGCGGGGAAACAGAGGCGGGGAATCAGATGTGGGGAATCAGAGGTGGGGAATCAGGGGCAGGGAATCAGTGGCAGGGAATCAGAGGCGGGGAATCAGAGGCGGGGAATCAAAGGCAGGGAATCAGACACGGGGAATCAGAGGCGGGGAATCAGAGATGGGGAATCAGAGGCGGGGAATCAGAGGCAGGGAATCGGATGCCGGGAATCAGAGTCGGGGAATCAGAGCTGGGGAATCAGAGGCGGAGAATCAGAGTTGGGGAATCAGAGGCGGGGAATCAGATATGGGGAAATAGAGGGGGGAATCAGATATGGGGAATCAGAGGTGTGGAATCAGAGGTTGGGAATCAGAGGCAGGGAATCAGAGTCGGGGAAACAGAGGCGGGGAATCAGATATGGGGAATCAGAGGTGGCGAATCAAAGGCGGTGAAACAGAGATGGGGAATCAGGGCAGGGAATCAGAGGCAGGGAATCAAACACGGGGAATCAGAGCTGGGGAATCAGAGGCGGGGAATCAGAGTTGGGAATCAGAGGCGGGGAATCAGAGGCGGGGAAACAGAGGCGGGGAATCAGATATGGGGAATCAGAGGTGGGGAATCCGAGGTTGGGAATCAGAGGCAGGGAATCAGAGGCGGAAAATCAGAGGCGGGGAATCAGAGGAAGGGAATCAGATGTGCGGAATCGGAGATGGGGAATCAGAGGCAGGGAATCAGAGGCGGGGAATCAGAGGCGGGGAATCAGAGGCCGGGAATCAGATATGGGGAAACAGAGGCGGGGAATCCGAGGCGGGGAAACAGAGGCGGGGAATCAGATATGGGGAATCAGAGGTGGGGAATCAGAGGTTGGGAATCAGAGGCAGGGAATCAGAGGCTTGGAATCAGATGCAGGGAATCAGATGCGGGGAATCAGAGGCGGGGAATCAGAGCTGGGGAATCAGAGGTGGGGAATCAGATTTGGGGAATCAGAGGCGGGGACTTAGATATTGGGAAACAGAGGCGGGGAATCAGAGGCGGGGAAACCCAGGCGGGGAATCAGATATGGGGAATCAGAGGTGGGGAATCAGAGGCAAGGAATCAGATGTGCGGAATCAGAGATGGGGAATCAGAGGCAGGGAATCAGAATCAGAAGCAGGGAATCAGAGGCCGGGAATCAGAGGCCGGAATCAGATGCTGGGAATCAGAGGCCTGGAATCAGAGGCGGGGAATCAGAGGCAGGGAATCAGATGCGGGGAATCAGAGGCGGGGAATCAGAGCTGGGGAATCAGAGGCGGGGATTCAGAGTTGGGGAATCAGAGGCGGGGAATCAGAGGCGGGGAAACAGAGGCGGGGAATCAGATATGGGGAATCAGAGGTGGGGAATCAGAGGTTGGGAATCAGAAGCAGGGAATCAGAGGCGGGGAATCAGAGGCGGGGAATCAGAGGCAGGTAATCCGATGTGCGGAATCGGAGATGGGGAATCAGAGGCAGGGAATCAGAGGCGGGGAATCAGAGGCGGAGAATCAGAGGCCGGGAATCAGATATGGGGAAACAGAGGCGGGGAATCAGAGGCGGGGAAACAGAGGCGGGGAATCAGATATGGGGAATCAGAGGTGGGGAATCAGAGGTTGGGAATCAGAGGCAGGGAATCAGAGGCTGGGAATCAGATGCAGGGAATCAGATGCGGGGAATCAGAGGCGGGGAATCAGAGCTGGGGAATCAGAGGTTGGGAATCAGAGTTGGGGAATCAGTGTCGGGGACTTAGATATGGGGAAACAGAGGCGGGGAATCAGAGGCGAGGAAACAGACGCGGGGAATCAGAGGCGGGGATTCAGAGCTGGGGAATCAGAGGCGGGGAATCAGAGTTGGGGAATCAGAGGCGGGGAATCAGATATGGGGAATCAGAGGCGGGGAATCAGAGGCGGGGAAACAGAGGCAGGGAATCATATGTGCGGAATCAGAGATGGGGAATAAGAGGCAGGGAATCAGAATCAGAAGCGGGGAATCAGAGGCCGGGAATCAGAGGCCGG
Source organism: Narcine bancroftii (assembly GCF_036971445.1). Taxonomy (NCBI): domain Eukaryota; kingdom Metazoa; phylum Chordata; class Chondrichthyes; order Torpediniformes; family Narcinidae; genus Narcine; species Narcine bancroftii. The sequence goes on along the minus strand of NC_091474.1, from coordinate 103,191,494 downwards.
GAATCAGATGCTGGGAATAAGAGGCCGGGAATCAGAGGTGGGGAATCAGATATGGGGAATCAGAGGTGGCGAATCAAAGGCGGTGAATCAGAGATGGGGAATCAGAGGCGGGGAATCAGAGGCAGGGAATCAGATCCGGGGAATCAGAGGCGGGGAATCAGAGCTGGCGAATCAGAGGCTGGGAATCAGAGGTGGGCAATCAGAGGCGGGGAATCAGATATGGGGAATCAGAGGCGGGGAATCAGAGGCGGGGAAACAGAGGCGGGGAATCAAATATAGGGAATCAGAGGTGGGGAATCATAGGTTGTGAATCAGAGATGGGGAATCAAGGCGGGGAATCAGAGGCAGGGAATCAGACGCGGGGAATCAGAGGCGGGGATTCAGAGCTGGGGAATCAGAGGCGTGGAATCAGAGTTGGGGAATCAGAGGCAGGGAATCAGATATGGGGAATCAGAGGCGGGGAATCAGAGGCGGGGAAACAGAGGCGGGGAATCAGATGTGGGGAATCAGAGGTGGGGAATCAGGGGCAGGGAATCAGTGGAAGGGAATCAGAGGCGGGGAATCAGAGGTGTGGAATCAAAGGCAGGGAATCAGACACGGGGAATCAGAGGCGGGGAATCAGAGATGGGGAATCAGAGGCGGGGAATCAGAGGCAGGGAATCGGATGCCGGGAATCAGAGTCGGGGAATCAGAGCTGGGGAATCAGAGGCGGGGAATCAGAGTTGGGGAATCAGAGGCGGGGAATCAGATATGGGGAAATAGAGGCGGGGAATCAGATATGGGGAATCAGAGGTGTGGAATCAGAGGTTGGGAATCAGAGGCAGGGAATCAGAGTCGGGGAAACAGAGGCGGGGAATCAGATATGGGGAATCAGAGGTGGCGAATCAAAGGCGGTGAAACAGAGATGGGGAATCAGGGCAGGGAATCAGAGGCAGGGAATCAAACACGGGGAATCAGAGCTGGGGAATCAGAGGCGGGGAATCAGAGTTGGGAATCAGAGGCGGGGAATCAGAGGCGGGGAAACAGAGGCGGGGAATCAGATATGGGGAATCAGAGGCGGGGAATCCGAGGTTGGGAATCAGAGGCAGGGAATCAGAGGCGGAAAATCAGAGGCGGGGAATCAGAGGAAGGGAATCAGATGTGCGGAATCGGAGATGGGGAATCAGAGGCAGGGAATCAGAGGCAGGGAATCAGAGGCGGGGAATCAGAGGCTGGGAATCAGATATGGGGAAACAGAGGCGGGGAATCCGAGGCGGGGAAACAGAGGCGGGGAATCAGATATGGGGAATCAGAGGTGGGGAATCAGAGGTTGGGAATCAGAGGCAGGGAATCAGAGGCTTGGAATCAGATGCAGGGAATCAGATGCGGGGAATGAGAGGCGGGGAATCTGAGCTGGGGAATCAGAGGTGGGGAATCAGATTTGGGGAATCAGAGGCGGGGACTTAGATATTGGGAAACAGAGGCGGGGAATCAGAGGCGGGGAAACCCAGACGGGGAATCAGATATGGGGAATCAGAGGTGGGGAATCAGAGGCAAGGAATCAGATGTGCGGAATCAGAGATGGGCAATCAGAGGCAGGGAATCAGAATCAGAAGCAGGGAATCAGAGGCCGGGAATCAGAGGCCGGAATCAGATGCTGGGAATCAGAGGCCTGGAATCAGAGGCGAGGAATCAGAGGCAGGGAATCAGATGCGGGGAATCAGAGGCGGGGAATCAGAGCTGGGGAATCAGAGGCGGGGATTCAGAGTTGGGGAATCAGAGGCGGGGAATCAGAGGCGGGGAAACAGAGGCGGGGAATCAGATATGGGGAATCAGAGGTGGGGAATCAGAGGTTGGGAATCAGAAGCAGAGAATCAGAGGCGGGGAATCAGAGGCGGGGAATCAGAGGCAGGGAATCCGATGTGCGGAATCGGAGATGGGGAATCAGAGGCAGTGAATCAGAGGCGGGGAATCAGAGGCGGAGAATCAGAGGCCGGGAATCAGATATGGGGAAACAGAGGCGGGGAATCAGAGGCGGGGAAACAGAGGCGGGGAATCAGATATGGGGAATCAGAGGTAGGGAATCAGAGGCGGGGAAACAGAGGCGGGGAATCAGAGGCGGGCAAACAGAGGCGGGGAATTAGATATGGGGAATCAGAGGTGGGGAATCAGAGGTGGTGAATCAGAGATGGGGAATCACAGGCGGGGAATCAGAGGCAGGGAATAGAACGCGGGGAATCAGAGGCGGGGAATCAGAGCTGGGGAATCAGAGGCGGGGAATCATAGTTGGGAATCAGAGGCGGGGAATCAGATATGGGGAAACAGAGGCGGGGAATCAAAGGCGGGGAAACAGAGGCGGGGAATCAGATATGGGGAATCGGATGCGGGGAATCAGAGGCGGGGAATAGGAGCTGGGGAATCAGAGGCGGGGTATCAGAGGCAGGGAATCGGACTCCGGGAATCAGAGTCGGGGAATCAGAGCTGGGGAATCAGAGGCGGGGAATCAGAGTTGGGGAATCAGAGGCGGGGAATCAGATATGGGGAAATAGAGGCGGGGAATCAGATATGGGGAATCAGAGGTGTGGAATCAGAGGTTGGGAATCAGAGGCAGGGAATCAGAGTCGGGGAATCAGATATGGGGAATCAGAGGTGGCGAATCAAAGGCGGTGAAACAGAGATGGGGAATCAGGGCAGGGAATCAGAGGCAGGGAATCAAACACGGGGAATCAGAGCTGGGGAATCAGAGGCGGGGAATCAGAGTTGGGAATCAGAGGTGGGGAATCAGAGGTTGTGAATCAGAGATGGGGAATCAAGGCGGGGAATCAGAGGCAGGGAATCAGACGCGGGGAATCAGAGGCGGGGATTCAGAGCTGGGGAATCAGAGGCGGGGAATCAGAGTTGGGGAATCAGAGGCAGGGAATCAGATATGGGGAATCAGAGGCGGGGAATCAGAGGCGGGGAAACAGAGGCGGGGAATCAGATGTGGGGAATCAGAGGTGGGGAATCAGGGGCAGGGAATCAGTGGCAGGGAATCAGAGGCGGGGAATCAGAGGCGGGGAATCAAAGGCAGGGAATCAGACACGGGGAATCAGAGGCGGGGAATCAGAGATGGGGAATCAGAGGTGGGGAATCAGAGGCAGGGAATCGGATGCCGGGAATCAGAGTCGGGGAATCAGAGCTGGGGAATCAGAGGCGGGGAATCAGAGTTGGGGAATCAGAGGCGGGGAATCAGATATGGGGAAATAGAGGCGGGGAATCAGATATGGGGAATCAGAGGTGTGATATCAGAGGTTGGGAATCAGAGGCAGGGAATCAGAGTCGGGGAAACAGAGGCGGGGAATCAGATATGGGGAATCAGAGGTGGCGAATCAAAGGCGGTGAAACAGAGATGGGGAATCAGGGCAGGGAATCAGAGGCAGGGAATCAAACACGGGGAATCAGAGCTGGGGAATCAGAGGCGGGGAATCAGAGTTGGGAAACAGAGGCGGGGAATCAGAGGCGGGGAAACAGAGGCGGGGAATCAGATATGGGGAATCAGAGGTGGCGAATCAAAGGCGGTGAAACAGAGATGGGGAATCAGGGCAGGGAATCAGAGGCAGGGAATCAAACACGGGGAATCAGAGCTGGGGAATCAGAGGCGGGGAATCAGAGTTGGGAAACAGAGGCGGGGAATCAGAGGCGGGGAAACAGAGGCGGGGAATCAGATATGGGGAATCAGAGGTGGGGAATCCGAGGTTGGGAATCAGAGGCAGGGAATCAGAGGCGGAAAATCAGAGGCCGGGAATCAGATATGGGGAAACAGAGGCGGGGAATCCGAGGCGGGGAAACAGAGGCGGGGAATCAGATATGGGGAATCAGAGGTGGGGAATCAGAGGTTGGGAATCAGAGGCAGGGAATCAGAGGCTTGGAATCAGATGCAGGGAATCAGATGCGGGGAATCAGAGGCGGGGAATCAGAGCTGGGGAATCAGAGGTGGGGAATCAGATTTGGGGAATCAGAGGCGGGGACTTAGATATTGGGAAACAGAGGCGGGGAATCAGAGGCGGGGAAACCAAGGCGGGGAATCAGATATGGGGAATCAGAGGTGGGGAATCAGAGGCAAGGAATCAGATGTGCGGAATCAGAGATGGGGAATCAGAGGCAGGGAATCAGAATCAGAAGCAGGGAATCAGAGGCCGGGAATCAGAGGCCGGAATCAGATGGTGGGAATCAGAGGCCTGGAATCAGAGGCGGGGAATCAGAGGCAGGGAATCAGATGCGGGGAATCAGAGGCGGGGAATCAGAGCTGGGGAATCAGAGGCGGGGATTCAGAGTTGGGGAATCAGAGGCGGGGAATCAGAGGCGGGGAAACAGAGGCGGGGAATCAGATATGGGGAATCAGAGGTGGGGAATAAGAGGTTGGGAATCAGAAGCAGGGAATCAGAGGCGGGGAATCAGAGGCGGGGAATCAGAGGCAGGTAATCCGATGTGCGGAATCGGAGATGGGGAATCAGAGGCAGGGAATCAGAGGCGGGGAATCAGAGGCGGAGAATCAGAGGCCGGGAATCAGATATGGGGAAACAGAGGCGGGGAATCAGAGGCGGGGAAACAGAGGCGGGGAATCAGATATGGGGAATCAGAGGTGGGGAATCAGAGGTTGGGAATCAGAGGCAGGGAATCAGAGGCTGGGAATCAGATGCAGGGAATCAGATGCGGGGAATCAGAGGCGGGGAATCAGAGCTGGGGAATCAGAGGTGGGGAATCAGAGTTGGGGAATCAGTGTCGGGGACTTAGATATGGGGAAACAGAGGCGGGGAATCAGAGGCGAGGAAACAGACGCGGGGAATCAGAGGCGGGGATTCAGAGCTGGGGAATCAGAGGCAGGGAATCAGAGTTGGGGAATCAGAGGCGGGGAATCAGATATGGGGAATCAGAGGCGGGGAATCAGAGACGGGGAAACAGAGGCAGGGAATCATATGTGCGGAATCAGAGATGGGGAATAAGAGGCAGGGAATCAGAATCAGAAGCGGGGAATCAGAGGCCGGGAATCAGAGGCCGGGAATCAGATGCTGGGAATAAGAGGCCGGGAATCAGAGGTGGGGAATCAGATATGGGGAATCAGAGGTTGCGAATCAAAGGCGGTGAATCAGAGATGGGGAATCAGAGGCGGGGAATCAGAGGCAGGGAATCAGATGCGGGGAATCAGAGGCGGGGAATCAGAGCTGGCGAATCAGAGGCTGGGAATCAGAGGTGGGCAATCAGAGGCGGGGAATCAGATATGGGGAATCAGAGGCGGGGAATCAGAGGCGGGGAAACAGAGGCGGGGAATCAAATATAGGGAATCAGAGGTGGGGAATCAGAGGTTGTGAATCAGAGATGGGGAATCAAGGCGGGGAATCAGAGGCAGGGAATCAGACGCGGGGAATCAGAGGCGGGGATTCAGAGCTGGGGAATCAGAGGCGTGGAATCAGAGTTGGGGAATCAGAGGCAGGGAATCAGATATGGGGAATCAGAGGTGGGGAATCAGAGGCTGGGAAACAGAGGCGGGGAATCAGATGTGGGGAATCAGAGGTGGGGAATCAGGGGCAGGGAATCAGTGGCAGGGAATCAGAGGCGGGGAATCAGAGGCGGGGAATCAAAGGCAGGGAATCAGACACGGGGAATCAGAGGCGGGGAATCAGAGATGGGGAATCAGAGGCGGGGAATCAGAGGCAGGGAATCGGATGCCGGGAATCAGAGTCGGGGAATCAGAGCTGGGGAATCAGAGGCGGGGAATCAGAGTTGGGGAATCAGAGGCGGGGAATCAGATATGGGGAAATAGAGGCGGGGAATCAGATATGGGGAATCAGAGGTGTGGAATCAGAGGTTGGGAATCAGAGGCAGGGAATCAGAGTCGGGGAAACAGAGGCGGGGAATCAGATATGGGGAATCAGAGGTGGCGAATCAAAGGCGGTGAAACAGAGATGGGGAATCAGGGCAGGGAATCAGAGGCAGGGAATCAAACACGGGGAATCAGAGCTGGGGAATCAGAGGCGGGGAATCAGAGTTGGGAATCAGAGGCGGGAAATCAGAGGCGGGGAAACAGAGGCGGGGAATCAGATATGGGGAATCAGAGGCGGGGAATCCGAGGTTGGGAATCAGAGGCAGGGAATCAGTGGCGGAAAATCAGAGGCGGGGAATCAGAGGAAGGGAATCAGATGTGCGGAATCGGAGATGGGGAATCAGAGGCAGGGAATCAGAGGCAGGGAATCAGAGGCGGGGAATCAGAGGCCGGGAATCAGATATGGGGAAACAGAGGCGGGGAATCCGAGGCGGGGAAACAGAGGCGGGGAATCAGATATGGGGAATCAGAGGTGGGGAATCAGAGGTTGGGAATCAGAGGCAGGGAATCAGAGGCTTGGAATCAGATGCAGGGAATCAGATGCGGGGAATCAGAGGCGGGGAATCTGAGCTGGGGAATCAGAGGTGGGGAATCAGATTTGGGGAATCAGAGGCGGGGACTTAGATATTGGGAAACAGAGGCGGGGAATCGGAGGCGGGGAAACCCAGGCGGGGAATCAGATATGGGGAATCAGAGGTGGGGAATCAGAGGCAAGGAATCAGATGTGCGGAATCAGAGATGGGGAATCAGAGGCAGGGAATCAGAATCAGAAGCAGGGAATCAGAGGCCGGGAATCAGAGGCCGGAATCAGATGCTGGGAATCAGAGGCCTGGAATCAGAGGCGGGGAATCAGAGGCAGGGAATCAGATGCGGGGAATCAGAGGCGGGGAATCAGAGCTGGGGAATCAGAGGCGGGGATTCAGAGTTGGGGAATCAGAGGCGGGGAATCAGAGGCGGGGAAACAGAGGCGGGGAATCAGATATGGGGAATCAGAGGTGGGGAATCAGAGGTTGGGAATCAGAAGCAGGGAATCAGAGGCGGGGAATCAGAGGCGGGGAATCAGAGGCAGGGAATCCGATGTGCGGAATCGGAGATGGGGAATCAGAGGCAGTGAATCAGAGGCGGGGAATCAGAGGCGGAGAATCAGAGGCCGGGAATCAGATATGGGGAAACAGAGGCGGGGAATCAGAGGCGGGGAAACAGAGGCGGGGAATCAGATATGGGGAATCAGAGGTGGGGAATCAGAGGTTGGGAATCAGAGGCAGGGAATCAGAGGCTGGGAATCAGATGCAGGGAATCAGATGCGGGGAATCAGAGGCGGGGAATCAGAGCTGGGGAATCAGAGGTGGGGAATCAGAGTTGGGGAATCAGAGTCGGGGACTTAGATATGGGGAAACAGAGGCGGGGAATAAGAGGCGGGGAAACAGACGCGGGGAATCAGAGGCGGGGATTCAGAGCTGGGGAATCAGAGGCGGGGAATCAGAGTTGGGGAATCAGAGGCGGGGAATCAGATATGGGGAATCAGAGGCAGGGAATCAGAGGCGGGGAAACAGAGGCAGGGAATCAGATATGGGGAATCAGAGGTGGGGTATCAGGGGCAGGGAATCAGTGGCAGGGAATCAGAGGCCGGGAATCAGATGCTGGGAATAAGAGGCCGGGAATCAGAGGTGGGGAATCATAGTCCGGGAATCAGAGATGGGGATTCAGAGGCGGGGAATGAGATATGGAGAATCAGAGGCGGGGAATCAGATGTGCGGAATCAGAGATGGGGAATAAGAGGCAGGGAATCAGAATCAGAAGCGGGGAATCAGAGGCCGGGAATCAGAGGCCGGGAATCAGATGCTGGGAATAAGAGGCCGGGAATCAGAGGCGGGGAAACAGAGGCGGGGAATCAGATATGGGGAATCAGAGGTGGGGAATCAGAGGCAGGGAATCAGATGTGCGGAAACAGAGATGGGGAATAAGAGGCAGGGAATCAGAATCAGAAGCGGTGAATCAGAGGCCGGGAATCAGAGGCCGGGAATCAGATGCTGGGAATAAGAGGCCGGGAATCAGAGGTGGGGAATCAGATATGGGGAATCAGAGGTGGCGAAACAAAGGCGGTGAATCAGAGATGGGGAATCAGAGGCGGGGAATCAGAGGCAGTGAATCAGATGCGGGGAATCAGAGGCGGGGAATCAGAGCTGGCGAATAAGAGGCTGGCAATCAGAGGTGGGCAATCAGAGGCGGGGAATCAGATATGGGGAATCAGAGGCGGGGAATCAGAGGCGGGGAAACAGAGGCGGGGAATCAAATATAGGGAATCAGAGGTGGGGAATCAGAGGTTGTGAATCAGAGATGGGGAATCAAGGCGGGGAATCAGAGGCAGGGAATCAGACGCGGGGAATCAGAGGCGGGGATTCAGAGCTGGGGAATCAGAGGCGGGGAATCAGAGTTGGGGAATCAGAGGCAGGGAATCAGATATGGGGAATCAGAGGCGGGGAATCAGAGGCGGGGAAACAGAGGCGGGGAATCAGATGTGGGGAATCAGAGGTGGGGAATCAGGGGCAGGGAATCAGTGGCAGGGAATCAGAGGCGGGGAATCAGAGGCGGGGAATCAAAGGCAGGGAATCAGACACGGGGAATCAGAGGCGGGGAATCAGAGATGGGGAATCAGAGGCGGGGAATCAGAGGCAGGGAATCGGATGCCGGGAATCAGAGTCGGGGAATCAGAGCTGGGGAATCAGAGGCGGGGAATCAGAGTTGGGGAATCAGAGGCGGGGAATCAGATATGGGGAAATAGAGGGGGGAATCAGATATGGGGAATCAGAGGTGTGGAATCAGAGGTTGGGAATCAGAGGCAGGGAATCAGAGTCGGGGAAACAGAGGCGGGGAATCAGATATGGGGAATCAGAGGTGGCGAATCAAAGGCGGTGAAACAGAGATGGGGAATCAGGGCAGGGAATCAGAGGCAGGGAATCAAACACGGGGAATCAGAGCTGGGGAATCAGAGGCGGGGAATCAGAGTTGGGAATCAGAGGCGGGGAATCAGAGGCGGGGAAACAGAGGCGGGGAATCAGATATGGGGAATCAGAGGTGGGGAATCCGAGGTTGGGAATCAGAGGCAGGGAATCAGAGGCGGAAAATCAGAGGCGGGGAATCAGAGGAAGGGAATCAGATGTGCGGAATCGGAGATGGGGAATCAGAGGCAGGGAATCAGAGGCGGGGAATCAGAGGCGGGGAATCAGAGGCCGGGAATCAGATATGGGGAAACAGAGGCGGGGAATCCGAGGCGGGGAAACAGAGGCGGGGAATCAGATATGGGGAATCAGAGGTGGGGAATCAGAGGTTGGGAATCAGAGGCAGGGAATCAGAGGCTTGGAATCAGATGCAGGGAATCAGATGCGGGGAATCAGAGGCGGGGAATCAGAGCTGGGGAATCAGAGGTGGGGAATCAGATTTGGGGAATCAGAGGCGGGGACTTAGATATTGTGAAACAGAGGCGGGGAATCAGAGGCGGGGAAACCCAGGCGGGGAATCAGATATGGGGAATCAGAGGTGGGGAATCAGAGGCAAGGAATCAGATGTGCGGAATCAGAGATGGGGAATCAGAGGCAGGGAATCAGAATCAGAAGCAGAGAATCAGAGGCCGGGAATCAGAGGCCGGAATCAGATGCTGGGAATCAGAGGCCTGGAATCAGAGGCGGGGAATCAGAGGCAGGGAATCAGATGCGGGGAATCAGAGGCGGGGAATCAGAGCTGGGGAATCAGAGGCGGGGATTCAGAGTTGGGGAATCAGAGGCGGGGAATCAGAGGCGGGGAAACAGAGGCGGGGAATCAGACATGGGGAATCAGAGGTGGGGAATCAGAGGTTGGGAATCAGAAGCAGGGAATCAGAGGCGGGGAATCAGAGGCGGGGAATCAGAGGCAGGTAATCCGATGTGCGGAATCGGAGATGGGGAATCAGAGGCAGGGAATCAGAGGCGGGGAATCAGAGGCGGAGAATCAGAGGCCGGGAATCAGATATGGGGAAACAGAGGCGGGGAATCAGAGGCGGGGAAACAGAGGCGGGGAATCAGATATGGGGAATCAGAGGTGGGGAATCAGAGGTTGGGAATCAGAGGCAGGGAATCAGAGGCTGGGAATCAGATGCAGGGAATCAGATGCGGGGAATCAGAGGCGGGGAATCAGAGCTGGAGAATCAGAGGTTGGGAATCAGAGTTGGGGAATCAGTGTCGGGGACTTAGATATGGGGAAACAGAGGCGGGGAATCAGAGGCGAGGAAACAGACGCGGGGAATCAGAGGCGGGGATTCAGAGCTGGGGAATCAGAGGCGGGGAATCAGAGTTGGGGAATCAGAGGCGGGGAATCAGATATGGGGAATCAGAGGCGGGGAATCAGAGGCGGGGAAACAGAGGCAGGGAATCATATGTGCGGAATCAGAGATGGGGAATAAGAGGCAGGGAATCAGAATCAGAAGCGGGGAATCAGAGGCCGGGAATCAGAGGCCGGGAATCAGATGCTGGGAATAAGAGGCCGGGAATCAGAGGTGGGGAATCAGATATGGGGAATCAGAGGTGGCGAATCAAAGGCGGTGAATCAGAGATGGGGAATCAGAGGCGGGGAATCAGAGGCAGGGAATCAGATGCGGGGAATCAGAGGCGGGGAATCAGAGCTGGCGAATCAGAGGCTGGGAATCAGAGGTGGGCAATCAGAGGCGGGGAATCAGATATGGGGAATCAGAGGCGGGGAATCAGAGGCGGGGAAACAGAGGCGGGGAATCAAATATAGGGAATTAGAGGTGGGGAATCATAGGTTGTGAATCAGAGATGGGGAATCAAGGCGGGGAATCAGAGGCAGGGAATCAGACGCGGGGAATCAGAGGCGGGGATTCAGAGCTGGGGAATCAGAGGCGTGGAATCAGAGTTGGGGAATCAGAGGCAGGGAATCAGATATGGGGAATCAGAGGCGGGGAATCAGAGGCGGGGAAACAGAGGCGGGGAATCAGAGGCGGGGAATCAGAGATGGGGAATCAGAGGTGGGGAATCAGAGGCAGGGAATCGGATGCCGGGAATCAGAGTCGGGGAATCAGAGCTGGGGAATCAGAGGCGGGGAATCAGAGTTGGGGAATCAGAGGCGGGGAATCAGATATGGGGAAATAGAGGCGGGGAATCAGATATGGGGAATCAGAGGTGTGGAATCAGAGGTTGGGAATCAGAGGCAGGGAATCAGAGTCGGGGAAACAGAGGCGGGGAATCAGATATGGGGAATCAGAGGTGGCGAATCAAAGGCGGTGAAACAGAGATGGGGAATCAGGGCAGGGAATCAGAGGCAGGGAATCAAACACGGGGAATCAGAGCTGGGGAATCAGAGGCGGGGAATCAGAGTTGGGAAACAGAGGCGGGGAATCAGATATGGGGAAACAGAGGCGGGGAATCAGATATGGGGAATCAGAGGTGGGGAATCCGAGGTTTGGAATCAGAGGCAGGGAATCAGAGGCGGAAAATCAGAGGCCGGGAATCAGATATGGGGAAACAGAGGCGGGGAATCCGAGGCGGGGAAACAGAGGCGGGGAATCAGATATGGGGAATCAGAGGTGGGGAATCAGAGGTTGGGAATCAGAGGCAGGGAATCAGTGGCTTGGAATCAGATGCAGGGAATCAGATGCGGGGAATCAGAGGCGGGGAATCAGAGCTGGGGAATCAGAGGTGGGGAATCAGATTTGGGGAATCAGAGGCGGGGACTTAGATATTGGGAAACAGAGGCGGGGAATCAGAGGCGGGGAAACCCAGGCGGGGAATCAGATATGGGGAATCAGAGGTGGGGAATCAGAGGCAAGGAATCAGATGTGCGGAATCAGAGATGGGGAATCAGAGGCAGGGAATCAGAATCAGAAGCAGGGAATCAGAGGCCGGGAATCAGAGGCCGGAATCAGATGCTGGGAATCAGAGGCCTGGAATCAGAGGCGGGGAATCAGAGGCAGGGAATCAGATGCGGGGAATCAGAGGCGGGGAATCAGAGCTGGGGAATCAGAGGCGGGGATTCAGATTTGGGGAATCAGAGGCGGGGAATCAGAGGCGGCGAAACAGAGGCGGGGAATCAGATATGGGGAATCAGAGGTGGGGAATCAGAGGTTGGGAATCAGAAGCAGGGAATCAGAGGCGGGGAATCAGAGGCGGGGAATCAGAGGCAGGTAATCCGATGTGCGGAATCGGAGATGGGGAATCAGAGGCAGGGAATCAGAGGCGGGGAATCAGAGGCGGAGAATCAGAGGCCGGGAATCAGATATGGGGAAACAGAGGCGGGGAATCAGAGGCGGGGAAACAGAGGCGGGGAATCAGATATGGGGAATCAGAGGTGGGGAATCAGAGGTTGGGAATCAGAGGCAGGGAATCAGAGGCTGGGAATCAGATGCAGGGAATCAGATGCGGGGAATCAGAGGCGGGGAATCAGAGCTGGGGAATCAGAGGTGTGGAATCAGAGTTGGGGAATCAGTGTCGGGGACTTAGATATGGGGAAACAGAGGCGGGGAATCAGAGGCGAGGAAACAGACGCGGGGAATCAGAGGCGGGGATTCAGAGCTGGGGAATCAGAGGCAGGGAATCAGAGTTGGGGAATCAGAGGCGGGGAATCAGATATGGGGAATCAGAGGCGGGGAATCAGAGGCGGGGAAACAGAGGCAGGGAATCATATGTGCGGAATCAGAGATGGGGAATAAGAGGCAGGGAATCAGAATCAGAAGCGGGGAATCAGAGGCCGGGAATCAGAGGCCGGGAATCAGATGCTGGGAATAAGAGGCCGGGAATCAGAGGTGGGGAATCAGATATGGGGAATCAGAGGTTGCGAATCAAAGGCGGTGAATCAGAGATGGGGAATCAGAGGCGGGGAATCAGAGGCAGGGAATCAGATGCGGGGAATCAGAGGCGGGGAATCAGAGCTGGCGAATCAGAGGCTGGGAATCAGAGGTGGGCAATCAGAGGCGGGGAATCAGATATGGGGAATCAGAGGCGGGGAATCAGAGGCGGGGAAACAGAGGCGGGGAATCAAATATAGGGAATCAGAGGTGGGGAATCAGAGGTTGTGAATCAGAGATGGGGAATCAAGGCGGGGAATCAGAGGCAGGGAATCAGACGCGGGGAATCAGAGGCGGGGATTCAGAGCTGGGGAATCAGAGGCGTGGAATCAGAGTTGGGGAATCAGAGGCAGGGAATCAGATATGGGGAATCAGAGGCGGGGAATCAGAGGCTGGGAAACAGAGACGGGGAATCAGATGTGGGGAATCAGAGGTGGGGAATCAGGGGCAGGGAATCAGTGGCAGGGAATCAGAGGCGGGGAATCAGAGGCGGGGAATCAAAGGCAGGGAATCAGACACGGGGAATCAGAGGCGGGGAATCAGAGATGGGGAATCAGAGGCGGGGAATCAGAGGCAGGGAATCGGATGCCGGGAATCAGAGTCGGGGAATCAGAGCTGGGGAATCAGAGGCGGGGAATCAGAGTTGGGGAATCAGAGGCGGGGAATCAGATATGGGGAAATAGAGGCGGGGAATCAGATATGGGGAATCAGAGGTGTGGAATCAGAGGTTGGGAATCAGAGGCAGGGAATCAGAGTCGGGGAAACAGAGGCGGGGAATCAGATATGGGGAATCAGAGGTGGCGAATCAAAGGCGGTGAAACAGAGATGGGGAATCAGGGCAGGGAATCAGAGGCACGGAATCAAACACGGGGAATCAGAGCTGGGGAATCAGAGGCGGGGAATCAGAGTTGGGAATCAGAGGCGGGGAATCAGAGGCGGGGAAACAGAGGCGGGGAATCAGATATGGGGAATCAGAGGCGGGGAATCCGAGGTTGGGAATCAGAGGCAGGGAATCAGTGGCGGAAAATCAGAGGCGGGGAATCAGAGGAAGGGAATCAGATGTGCGGAATCGGAGATGGGGAATCAGAGGCAGGGAATCAGAGGCAGGGAATCAGAGGCGGGGAATCAGAGGCCGGGAATCAGATATGGGGAAACAGAGGCGGGGAATCCGAGGCGGGGAAACAGAGGCGGGGAATCAGATATGGGGAATCAGAGGTGGGGAATCAGAGGTTGGGAATCAGAGGCAGGGAATCAGAGGCTTGGAATCAGATGCAGGGAATCAGATGCGGGGTATCAGAGGCGGGGAATCTGAGCTGGGGAATCAGAGGTGGGGAATCAGATTTGGGGAATCAGAGGCGGGGACTTAGATATTGGGAAACAGAGGCGGGGAATCAGAGGCGGGGAAACCCAGGCGGGGAATCAGATATGGGGAATCAGAGGTGGGGAATCAGAGGCAAGGAATCAGATGTGCGGAATCAGAGATGGGGAATCAGAGGCAGGGAATCAGAATCAGAAGCAGGGAATCAGAGGCCGGGAATCAGAGGCCGGAATCAGATGCTGGGAATCAGAGGCCTGGAATCAGAGGCGGGGAATCAGAGGCAGGGAATCAGATGCGGGGAATCAGAGGCGGGGAATCAGAGCTGGGGAATCAGAGGCGGGGATTCAGAGTTGGGGAATCAGAGGCGGGGAATCAGAGGCGGGGAAACAGAGGCGGGGAATCAGATATGGGGAATCAGAGGTGGGGAATCAGAGGTTGGGAATCAGAAGCAGGGAATCAGAGGCGGGGAATCAGAGGCGGGGAATCAGAGGCAGGGAATCCGATGTGCGGAATCGGAGATGGGGAATCAGAGGCAGTGAATCAGAGGCGGGGAATCAGAGGCGGAGAATCAGAGGCCGGGAATCAGATATGGGGAAACAGAGGCGGGGAATCAGAGGCGGGGAAACAGAGGCGGGGAATCAGATATGGGGAATCAGAGGTGGGGAATCAGAGGTTGGGAATCAGAGGCAGGGAATCAGAGGCTGGGAATCAGATGCAGGGAATCAGATGCGGGGAATCAGAGGCGGGGAATCAGAGCTGGGGAATCAGAGGTGGGGAATCAGAGTTGGGGAATCAGAGTCGGGGACTTAGATATGGGGAAACAGAGGCGGGGAATCAGAGGCGGGGAAACAGACGCGGGGAATCAGAGGCGGGGATTCAGAGCTGGGGAATCAGAGGCGGGGAATCAGAGTTGGGGAATCAGAGGCGGGGAATCAGATATGGGGAATCAGAGGTGGGGAATCAGAGGCGGGGAAACAGAGGCAGGGAATCAGATATGGGGAATCAGAGGTGGGGTATCAGGGGCAGGGAATCAGTGGCAGGGAATCAGAGGCCGGGAATCAGATGCTGGGAATAAGAGGCCGGGAATCAGAGGTGGGGAATCATAGTCCGGGAATCAGAGATGGGGATTCAGAGGCGGGGAATGAGATATGGAGAATCAGAGGCGGGGAATCAGATGTGCGGAATCAGAGATGGGGAATAAGAGGCAGGGAATCAGAATCAGAAGCGGGGAATCAGAGGCCGGGAATCAGAGGCCGGGAATCAGATGCTGGGAATAAGAGGCCGGGAATCAGAGGCGGGGAAACAGAGGCGGGGAATCAGATATGGGGAATCAGAGGTGGGGAATCAGAGGCAGGGAATCAGATGTGCGGAAACAGAGATGGGGAATAAGAGGCAGGGAATCAGAATCAGAAGCGGTGAATCAGAGGCCGGGAATCAGAGGCCGGGAATCAGATGCTGGGAATAAGAGGCCGGGAATCAGAGGTGGGGAATCAGATATGGGGAATCAGAGGTGGCGAAACAAAGGCGGTGAATCAGAGATGGGGAATCAGAGGCGGGGAATCAGAGGCAGTGAATCAGATGCGGGGAATCAGAGGCGGGGAATCAGAGCTGGCGAATCAGAGGCTGGCAATCAGAGGTGGGCAATCAGAGGCGGGGAATCAGATATGGGGAATCAGAGGCGGGGAATCAGAGGCGGGGAAACAGAGGCGGGGAATCAAATATAGGGAATCAGAGGTGGGGAATCAGAGGTTGTGAATCAGAGATGGGGAATCAAGGCGGGGAATCAGAGGCAGGGAATCAGACGCGGGGAATCAGAGGCGGGGATTCAGAGCTGGGGAATCAGAGGCGGGGAATCAGAGTTGGGGAATCAGAGGCAGGGAATCAGATATGGGGAATCAGAGGCGGGGAATCAGAGGCGGGGAAACAGAGGCGGGGAATCAGATGTGGGGAATCAGAGGTGGGGAATCAGGGGCAGGGAATCAGTGGCAGGGAATCAGAGGCGGGGAATCAGAGGCGGGGAATCAAAGGCAGGGAATCAGACACGGGGAATCAGAGGCGGGGAATCAGAGATGGGGAATCAGAGGCGGGGAATCAGAGGCAGGGAATCGGATGCCGGGAATCAGAGTCGGGGAATCAGAGCTGGGGAATCAGAGGCGGGGAATCAGAGTTGGGGAATCAGAGGCGGGGAATCAGATATGGGGAAATAGAGGGGGGAATCAGATATGGGGAATCAGAGGTGTGGAATCAGAGGTTGGGAATCAGAGGCAGGGAATCAGAGTCGGGGAAACAGAGGCGGGGAATCAGATATGGGGAATCAGAGGTGGCGAATCAAAGGCGGTGAAACAAAGATGGGGAATCAGGGCAGGGAATCAGAGGCAGGGAATCAAACACGGGGAATCAGAGCTGGGGAATCAGAGGCGGGGAATCAGAGTTGGGAATCAGAGGCGGGGAATCAGAGGCGGGGAAACAGAGGCGGGGAATCAGATATGGGGAATCAGAGGTGGGGAATCCGAGGTTGGGAATCAGAGGCAGGGAATCAGAGGCGGAAAATCAGAGGCGGGGAATCAGAGGAAGGGAATCAGATGTGCGGAATCGGAGATGGGGAATCAGAGGCAGGGAATCAGAGGCGGGGAATCAGAGGCGGGGAATCAGAGGCCGGGAATCAGATATGGGGAAACAGAGGCGGGGAATCCGAGGCGGGGAAACAGAGGCGGGGAATCAGATATGGGGAATCAGAGGTGGGGAATCAGAGGTTGGGAATCAGAGGCAGGGAATCAGAGGCTTGGAATCAGATGCAGGGAATCAGATGCGGGGAATCAGAGGCGGGGAATCAGAGCTGGGGAATCAGAGGTGGGGAATCAGATTTGGGGAATCAGAGGCGGGGACTTAGATATTGGGAAACAGAGGCGGGGAATCAGAGGCGGGGAAACCCAGGCGGGGAATCAGATATGGGGAATCAGAGGTGGGGAATCAGAGGCAAGGAATCAGATGTGCGGAATCAGAGATGGGGAATCAGAGGCAGGGAATCAGAATCAGAAGCAGGGAATCAGAGGCCGGGAATCAGAGGCCGGAATCAGATGCTGGGAATCAGAGGCCTGGAATCAGAGGCGGGGAATCAGAGGCAGGGAATCAGATGCGGGGAATCAGAGGCGGGGAATCAGAGCTGGGGAATCAGAGGCGGGGATTCAGAGTTGGGGAATCAGAGGCGGGGAATCAGAGGCGGGGAAACAGAGGCGGAGAATCAGACATGGGGAATCAGAGGTGGGGAATCAGAGGTTGGGAATCAGAAGCAGGGAATCAGAGGCGGGGAATCAGAGGCGGGGAATCAGAGGCAGGTAATCCGATGTGCGGAATCGGAGATGGGGAATCAGAGGCAGGGAATCAGAGGCGGGGAATCAGAGGCGGAGAATCAGAGGCCGGGAATCAGATATGGGGAAACAGAGGCGGGGAATCAGAGGCGGGGAAACAGAGGCGGGGAATCAGATATGGGGAATCAGAGGTGGGGAATCAGAGGTTGGGAATCAGAGGCAGGGAATCAGAGGCTGGGAATCAGATGCAGGGAATCAGATGCGGGGAATCAGAGGCGGGGAATCAGAGCTGGGGAATCAGAGGTTGGGAATCAGAGTTGGGGAATCAGTGTCGGGGACTTAGATATGGGGAAACAGAGGCGGGGAATCAGAGGCGAGGAAACAGACGCGGGGAATCAGAGGCGGGGATTCAGAGCTGGGGAATCAGAGGCGGGGAATCAGAGTTGGGGAATCAGAGGCGGGGAATCAGATATGGGGAATCAGAGGCGGGGAATCAGAGGCGGGGAAACAGAGGCAGGGAATCATATGTGCGGAATCAGAGATGGGGAATAAGAGGCAGGGAATCAGAATCAGAAGCGGGGAATCAGAGGCCGGGAATCAGAGGCCGGGAATCAGATGCTGGGAATAAGAGGCCGGGAATCAGAGGTGGGGAATCAGATATGGGGAATCAGAGGTGGCGAATCAAAGGCGGTGAATCAGAGATGGGGAATCAGAGGCGGGGAATCAGAGGCAGGGAATCAGATGCGGGGAATCAGAGGCGGGGAATCAGAGCTGGCGAATCAGAGGCTGGGAATCAGAGGTGGGCAATCAGAGGCGGGGAATCAGATATGGGGAATCAGAGGCGGGGAATCAGAGGCGGGGAAACAGAGGCGGGGAATCAAATATAGGGAATTAGAGGTGGGGAATCATAGGTTGTGAATCAGAGATGGGGAATCAAGGCGGGGAATCAGAGGCAGGGAATCAGACGCGGGGAATCAGAGGCGGGGATTCAGAGCTGGGGAATCAGAGGCGTGGAATCAGAGTTGGGGAATCAGAGGCAGGGAATCAGATATGGGGAATCAGAGGCGGGGAATCAGAGGCGGGGAAACAGAGGCGAGGAATCAGAGGCGGGGAATCAGAGATGGGGAATCAGAGGTGGGGAATCAGAGGCAGGGAATCGGATGCCGGGAATCAGAGTCGGGGAATCAGAGCTGGGGAATCAGAGGCGGGGAATCAGAGTTGGGGAATCAGAGGCGGGGAATCAGATATGGGGAAATAGAGGCGGGGAATCAGATATGGGGAATCAGAGGTGTGGAATCAGAGGTTGGGAATCAGAGGCAGGGAATCAGAGTCGGGGAAACAGAGGCGGGGAATCAGATATGGGGAATCAGAGGTGGCGAATCAAAGGCGGTGAAACAGAGATGGGGAATCAGGGCAGGGAATCAGAGGCAGGGAATCAAACACGGGGAATCAGAGCTGGGGAATCAGAGGCGGGGAATCAGAGTTGGGAAACAGAGGCGGGGAATCAGATATGGGGAAACAGAGGCGGGGAATCAGATATGGGGAATCAGAGGTGGGAAATCCGAGGTTGGGAATCAGAGGCAGGGAATCAGAGGCGGAAAATCAGAGGCCGGGAATCAGATATGGGGAAACAGAGGCGGGGAATCCGAGGCGGGGAAACAGAGGCGGGGAATCAGATATGGGGAATCAGAGGTGGGGAATCAGAGGTTGGGAATCAGAGGCAGGGAATCAGAGGCTTGGAATCAGATGCAGGGAATCAGATGCGGGGAATCAGAGGCGGGGAATCAGAGCTGGGGAATCAGAGGTGGGGAATCAGATTTGGGGAATCAGAGGCGGGGACTTAGATATTGGGAAACAGAGGCGGGGAATCAGAGGCGGGGAAACCCAGGCGGGGAATCAGATATGGGGAATCAGAGGTGGGGAATCAGAGGCAAGGAATCAGATGTGCGGAATCAGAGATGGGGAATCAGAGGCAGGGAATCAGAATCAGAAGCAGGGAATCAGAGGCCGGGAATCAGAGGCCGGAATCAGATGCTGGGAATCAGAGGCCTGGAATCAGAGGCGGGGAATCAGAGGCAGGGAATCAGATGCGGGGAATCAGAGGCGGGGAATCAGAGCTGGGGAATCAGAGGCGGGGATTCAGATTTGGGGAATCAGAGGCGGGGAATCAGAGGCGGCGAAACAGAGGCGGGGAATCAGATATGGGGAATCAGAGGTGGGGAATCAGAGGTTGGGAATCAGAAGCAGGGAATCAGAGGCGGGGAATCAGAGGCGGGGAATCAGAGGCAGGTAATCCGATGTGCGGAATCGGAGATGGGGAATCAGAGGCAGGGAATCAGAGGCGGGGAATCAGAGGCGGAGAATCAGAGGCCGGGAATCAGATATGGGGAAACAGAGGCGGGGAATCAGAGGCGGGGAAACAGAGGCGGGGAATCAGATATGGGGAATCAGAGGTGGGGAATCAGAGGTTGGGAATCAGAGGCAGGGAATCAGAGGCTGGGAATCAGATGCAGGGAATCAGATGCGGGGAATCAGAGGCGGGGAATCAGAGCTGGGGAATCAGAGGTGTGGAATCAGAGTTGGGGAATCAGTGTCGGGGACTTAGATATGGGGAAACAGAGGCGGGGAATCAGAGGCGAGGAAACAGACGCGGGGAATCAGAGGCGGGGATTCAGAGCTGGGGAATCAGAGGCAGGGAATCAGAGTTGGGGAATCAGAGGCGGGGAATCAGATATGGGGAATCAGAGGCGGGGAATCAGAGGCGGGGAAACAGAGGCAGGGAATCATATGTGCGGAATCAGAGATGGGGAATAAGAGGCAGGGAATCAGAATCAGAAGCGGGGAATCAGAGGCCGGGAATCAGAGGCCGGGAATCAGATGCTGGGAATAAGAGGCCGGGAATCAGAGGTGGGGAATCAGATATGGGGAATCAGAGGTTGCGAATCAAAGGCGGTGAATCAGAGATGGGGAATCAGAGGCGGGGAATCAGAGGCAGGGAATCAGATGCGGGGAATCAGAGGCGGGGAATCAGAGCTGGCGAATCAGAGGCTGGGAATCAGAGGTGGGCAATCAGAGGCGGGGAATCAGATATGGGGAATCAGAGGCGGGGAATCAGAGGCGGGGAAACAGAGGCGGGGAATCAAATATAGGGAATCAGAGGCTGGGAATCAGAGGTGGGCAATCAGAGGCGGGGAATCAGATATGGGGAATCAGAGGCGGGGAATCAGAGGCGGGGAAACAGAGGCGGGGAATCAAATATAGGGAATCAAGGCGGGGAATCAGAGGCAGGGAATCAGACGCGGGGAATCAGAGGCGGGGATTCAGAGCTGGGGAATCAGAGGCGTGGAATCAGAGTTGGGGAATCAGAGGCAGGGAATCAGATATGGGGAATCAGAGGCGGGGAATCAGAGGCTGGGAAACAGAGGCGGGGAATCAGATGTGGGGAATCAGAGGTGGGGAATCAGGGGCAGGGAATCAGTGGCAGGGAATCAGAGGCGGGGAATCAGAGGCGGGGAATCAAAGGCAGGGAATCAGACACGGGGAATCAGAGGCGGGGAATCAGAGATGGGGAATCAGAGGCGGGGAATCAGAGGCAGGGAATCGGATGCCGGGAATCAGAGTCGGGGAATCAGAGCTGGGGAATCAGAGGCGGGGAATCAGAGTTGGGGAATCAGAGGCGGGGAATCAGATATGGGGAAATAGAGGCGGGGAATCAGATATGGGGAATCAGAGGTGTGGAATCAGAGGTTGGGAATCAGAGGCAGGGAATCAGAGTCGGGGAAACAGAGGCGGGGAATCAGATATGGGGAATCAGAGGTGGCGAATCAAAGGCGGTGAAACAGAGATGGGGAATCAGGGCAGGGAATCAGAGGCACGGAATCAAACACGGGGAATCAGAGCTGGGGAATCAGAGGCGGGGAATCAGAGTTGGGAATCAGAGGCGGGGAATCAGAGGCGGGGAATCAGAGCTGGCGAATCAGAGGCTGGGAATCAGAGGTGGGCAATCAGAGGCGGGGAATCAGATATGGGGAATCAGAGGCGGGGAATCAGAGGCGGGGAAACAGAGGCGGGGAATCAAATATAGGGAATCAGAGGCTGGGAATCAGAGGTGGGCAATCAGAGGCGGGGAATCAGATATGGGGAATCAGAGGCGGGGAATCAGAGGCGGGGAAACAGAGGCGGGGAATCAAATATAGGGAATCAAGGCGGGGAATCAGAGGCAGGGAATCAGACGCGGGGAATCAGAGGCGGGGATTCAGAGCTGGGGAATCAGAGGCGTGGAATCAGAGTTGGGGAATCAGAGGCAGGGAATCAGATATGGGGAATCAGAGGCGGGGAATCAGAGGCTGGGAAACAGAGGCGGGGAATCAGATGTGGGGAATCAGAGGTGGGGAATCAGGGGCAGGGAATCAGTGGCAGGGAATCAGAGGCGGGGAATCAGAGGCGGGGAATCAAAGGCAGGGAATCAGACACGGGGAATCAGAGGCGGGGAATCAGAGATGGGGAATCAGAGGCGGGGAATCAGAGGCAGGGAATCGGATGCCGGGAATCAGAGTCGGGGAATCAGAGCTGGGGAATCAGAGGCGGGGAATCAGAGTTGGGGAATCAGAGGCGGGGAATCAGATATGGGGAAATAGAGGCGGGGAATCAGATATGGGGAATCAGAGGTGTGGAATCAGAGGTTGGGAATCAGAGGCAGGGAATCAGAGTCGGGGAAACAGAGGCGGGGAATCAGATATGGGGAATCAGAGGTGGCGAATCAAAGGCGGTGAAACAGAGATGGGGAATCAGGGCAGGGAATCAGAGGCACGGAATCAAACACGGGGAATCAGAGCTGGGGAATCAGAGGCGGGGAATCAGAGTTGGGAATCAGAGGCGGGGAATCAGAGGCGGGGAAACAGAGGCGGGGAATCAGATATGGGGAATCAGAGGCGGGGAATCCGAGGTTGGGAATCAGAGGCAGGGAATCAGTGGCGGAAAATCAGAGGCGGGGAATCAGAGGAAGGGAATCAGATGTGCGGAATCGGAGATGGGGAATCAGAGGCAGGGAATCAGAGGCAGGGAATCAGAGGCGGGGAATCAGAGGCCGGGAATCAGATATGGGGAAACAGAGGCGGGGAATCCGAGGCGGGGAAACAGAGGCGGGGAATCAGATATGGGGAATCAGAGGTGGGGAATCAGAGGTTGGGAATCAGAGGCAGGGAATCAGAGGCTTGGAATCAGATGCAGGGAATCAGATGCGGGGTATCAGAGGCGGGGAATCTGAGCTGGGGAATCAGAGGTGGGGAATCAGATTTGGGGAATCAGAGGCGGGGACTTAGATATTGGGAAACAGAGGCGGGGAATCAGAGGCGGGGAAACCCAGGCGGGGAATCAGATATGGGGAATCAGAGGTGGGGAATCAGAGGCAAGGAATCAGATGTGCGGAATCAGAGATGGGGAATCAGAGGCAGGGAATCAGAATCAGAAGCAGGGAATCAGAGGCCGGGAATCAGAGGCCGGAATCAGATGCTGGGAATCAGAGGCCTGGAATCAGAGGCGGGGAATCAGAGGCAGGGAATCAGATGCGGGGAATCAGAGGCGGGGAATCAGAGCTGGGGAATCAGAGGCGGGGATTCAGAGTTGGGGAATCAGAGGCGGGGAATCAGAGGCGGGGAAACAGAGGCGGGGAATCAGATATGGGGAATCAGAGGTGGGGAATCAGAGGTTGGGAATCAGAAGCAGGGAATCAGAGGCGGGGAATCAGAGGCGGGGAATCAGAGGCAGGGAATCCGATGTGCGGAATCGGAGATGGGGAATCAGAGGCAGTGAATCAGAGGCGGGGAATCAGAGGCGGAGAATCAGAGGCCGGGAATCAGATATGGGGAAACAGAGGCGGGGAATCAGAGGCGGGGAAACAGAGGCGGGGAATCAGATATGGGGAATCAGAGGTGGGGAATCAGAGGTTGGGAATCAGAGGCAGGGAATCAGAGGCTGGGAATCAGATGCAGGGAATCAGATGCGGGGAATCAGAGGCGGGGAATCAGAGCTGGGGAATCAGAAGTGGGGAATCAGAGTTGGGGAATCAGAGTCGGGGACTTAGATATGGGGAAACAGAGGCGGGGAATCAGAGGCGGGGAAACAGACGCGGGGAATCAGAGGCGGGGATTCAGAGCTGGGGAATCAGAGGCGGGGAATCAGAGTTGGGGAATCAGAGGCGGGGAATCAGATATGGGGAATCAGAGGCGGGGAATCAGAGGCGGGGAAACAGAGGCAGGGAATCAGATATGGGGAATCAGAGGTGGGGTATCAGGGGCAGGGAATCAGTGGCAGGGAATGAGAGGCGGGGAAACAGAGGCGGGGAATCAGAGGCAGGGAATCAGACACGGGGAATCAGATATGGGGAAACAGAGGCGGGGAATCAGAGGCGGGCAAACAGAGGCGGGGAATTAGATATGGGGAATCAGAGGTGGGGAATCAGAGGTGGTGAATCAGAGATGGGGAATCACAGGCGGGGAATCAGAGGCAGGGAATAGAACGCGGGGAATCAGAGGCGGGGAATCAGAGCTGGGGAATCAGAGGCGGGGAATCATAGTTGGGAATCAGAGGCGGGGAATCAGATATGGGGAAACAGAGGCGGGGAATCAAAGGCGGGGAAACAGAGGCGGGGAATCAGATATGGGGAATCGGATGCGGGGAATCAGAGGCGGGGAATAGGAGCTGGGGAATCAGAGGCGGGGTATCAGAGGCAGGGAATCGGACTCCGGGAATCAGAGTCGGGGAATCAGAGCTGGGGAATCAGAGGCGGGGAATCAGAGTTGGGGAATCAGAGGCGGGGAATCAGATATGGGGAAATAGAGGCGGGGAATCAGATATGGGGAATCAGAGGTGTGGAATCAGAGGTTGTGAATCAGAGGCAGGGAATCAGAGTCGGGGAATCAGATATGGGGAATCAGAGGTGGCGAATCAAAGGCGGTGAAACAGAGATGGGGAATCAGGGCAGGGAATCAGAGGCAGGGAATCAAACACGGGGAATCAGAGCTGGGGAATCAGAGGCGGGGAATCAGAGTTGGGAATCAGAGGCGGGGAATCAGAGGCGGGGAAACAGAGGCGCAGAATCAGATATGGGGAATCAGAGGTGGGGAATCCGAGGTTGGGAATCAGATGTGCGGAATCAGAGATGGGGAATCAGAGGCAGGGAATCAGAATCAGAAGCAGGGAATCAGAGGCCGGGAATCAGAGGCCGGAATCAGATGCTGGGAATCAGAGGCCTGGAATCAGAGGCGGGGAATCAGAGGCAGGGAATCAGATGCGGGGAATCAGAGGCGGGGAATCAGAGCTGAGGAATCAGAGGCGGGGTATTAGAGTTGGGGAATCAGAGGCGGGGAATCAGATATGGGGATACAGAGGTGGGGAATCAGAGGCGGGGAAACAGAGGCAGGGAATCAGATATGGGGAATCAGAGGTGGGGAATCAGAGATGGGGAATCAGAGGCGGTGAATCAGAGATGGGGAATCAGAGGCGGGGAATCATAGGCAGGAAATCAGACACGGGGATTCAGAGGCTGGGAATCAGACGGGGGGAATCAAAGGCGGGGAATCAGAGCTGGGGAATCAGAGGCAGGGAATCAGAGGCGGGGAATCAGATATGGGGAATCAGAGGCTGGGATTCAGAGGCGGGGAATCAGAGGCAGGGAATCAGACACGGGGAATCAGAGGTGGGGAATCAGAGATGGGGAATCAGAGGCGCTGAATCAGAGATGGGGAATCAGAGGCGGGGAATCAGAGGCAGGAAATCAGACACGGGGATTCAGAGGCTGGGAATCAGATGGGGGAATCAAAGGCGGGGAATCAGAGCTGGGGAATCAGAGGCAGGGAATCAGAGGCGGGGAATCAGATATGGGGAATCAGAGGCTGGGATTCAGAGGCGGGGAATCAGAGGCAGGGAATCAGACACGGGGAATCAGAGGTGGGGAATCAGAGATGGGGTATCAGAGGCGGGGAATCAGAGGCAGGGAATCAGACGCGGGGAATCTGAGGCGGGGAATCAGAGCTGGGGAATCAGAGGTGGGGAATCAGAGTTGGGGAATCAGAGGCAGGGAATCGGATGTGCGGAATCAGAGATGGGGAATCAGATGTGGGGAATCAGAGGAATCAGAGATGGGGAATCAGAGGCGGGGAATCAGAGGCAGGAAATCAGACACGGGGATTCAGAGGCTGGGGATCAGACGGGGGGAATCAAAGGCGGGGAATCAGAGCTGGGGAATCAGAGGCAGGGAATCAGAGTTGGGGATTCAGAGACGAGGAATCAGATATGGGGAAACGGAGGCGGGGAATCAGAGGCGGGCAAACAGAGGCGGGGAATTAGATATGGGGAATCAGATGTGGGGAATCAGAGGTGGTGAATCAGTGATGGGGAATCACAGGTGGGGAATCAGAGGCAGGGAATAGAACGCAGGGAATCAGACGCAGGGAATCAGAGCTGGGGAATCAGAGGCGGGGAATCATAGTTGGGAATCAGAGGCGGGGAATCAGATATGGGGAAACAGAGGCGGGGAATCAGAGGCGGGGAAACAGAGGCGGGGAATCAGATATGGGGAATCGGATGCGGGGAATCAGAGGCGGGGAATCAGAGCTGGGGAATCAGAGGCGGGGAATCAGAGTTGGGGCATCAGAGGTGGGGAATTAGATATAGGGAAACAGAGGCGGGGAATCGGAGGCGGGAAACAGAGGCGGGGAATCAGATATGAGGAATCAGAGGTGGGGAATCAGAGGCAGGGATTCAGATGTGCTGAATCAGAGATGGGGATTCAGAGGCAGGGAATCAGAATCAGAAGCTGGGAATCAGAGGCCGGGAATCAGAGGCCGGGAATCAGATGCTGGGAATAAGAGGCCGGGAATCAGAGGTGGGGAATCATAGTCCGGGAATCAGAGATGGGGATTCAGAGGCAGGGAATGAGATATGGAGAATCAGAGGCGGGGAATCAGAGGCCGGGAAACAGAGGCGGGGAATCAGATATGGGGAATCAGAGTTGGGGAATCAGAGGCAGGGAATCAGATGTGCGGAATCAGAGATGGGGAATATGAGGCAGGGAATCAGAATTAGAAGCGGGGAATCAGAGGCCGGGAATCAGAGGCCGGGAATCAGATGCTGGGAATAAGAGGCCGTGAATCAGAGGCGGGGAAACAGAGGCGGGGAATCAGATATGGGGAATCAGAGGTGGGGAATCAGAGGCAGGGAATCAGATGTGCGGAATCAGAGATGGGGAATAAGAGGCATGGAATCAGAATCAGAAGCGGGGAATCAGAGGCCGGGAATCAGAGGCCGGGAATCAGATGCTGGGAATAAGAGGCCGGGAATCAGAGGTGGGGAATCAGATATGGGGAATCAGAGGTGGCGAAACAAAGGCGGTGAATCAGAGATGGGGAATCAGAGGCGGGGAATCAGAGGCAGGGAATCAGATGCGGGGAATCAGAGGCGGGGAATCAGAGCTGGCGAATCAGAGGCTGGGAATCAGAGGTGGGCAATCAGAGGCGGGGAATCAGATATGGGGAATCAGAGGCGGGGAATCAGAGGCGGGGAAACAGAGGCGGGGAATCAAATATAGGGAATCAGAGGTGGGGAATCAGAGGTTGTGAATCAGAGATGGGGAATCAAGGCGGGGAATCAGAGGCAGGGAATCAGACGCGGGGAATCAGAGGCGGGGATTCAGAGCTGGGGAATCAGAGGCGGGGAATCAGAGTTGGGGAATCAGAGGCAGGGAATCAGAGGCGGGGAATCAGAGGCGGGGAAACAGAGGCAGGGAATCAGAGGCGGAGAATCAGAGGCCGGGAATCAGATATGGGGAAACAGAGGCGGGGAATCAGAGGCGGGGAAACAGAGGCGGGGAATCAGATATGGGGAATCAGAGGTGGGGAATCAGAGGTTGGGAATCAGAGGCAGGGAATCAGAGGCTGGGAATCAGATGCAGGGAATCAGATGCGGGGAATCAGAGGCGGGGAATCAGAGCTGGGGAATCAGAGGTGGGGAATCAGAGTTGGGGAATCAGTGTCAGGGACTTAGATATGGGGAAACAGAGGCGGGGAATCAGAGGCGAGGAAACAGACGCGGGGAATCAGAGGCGGGGATTCAGAGCTGGGGAATCAAAGGCGGGGAATCAGAGTTGGGGAATCAGAGGCGGGGAATCAGATATGGGGAATCAGAGGCGGGGAATCAGAGGCGGGGAAACAGAGGCAGGGAATCAGATGTGCGGAATCAGAGATGGGGAATAAGAGGCAGGGAATCAGAATCAGAAGCGGGGAATCAGAGGCCGGGAATCAGAGGCTGGGAATCAGATGCTGGGAATAAGAGGCCGGGAATCAGAGGTGGGGAATCAGATATGGGGAATCAGAGGTGGCGAATCAAAGGCGGTGAATCAGAGATGGGGAATCAGAGGCGGGGAATCAGAGGCAGGGAATCAGATGCGGGGAATCAGAGGCGGGGAATCAGAGCTGGCGAATCAGAGGCTGGGAATCAGAGGTGGGCAATCAGAGGCGGGGAATCAGATATGGGGAATCAGAGGCGGGGAATCAGAGGCGGGGAAACAGAGGCGGGGAATCAAATATAGGGAATCAGAGGTGGGGAATCAGAGGTTGTGAATCAGAGATGGGGAATCAAGGCGGGGAATCAGAGGCAGGGAATCAGACGCGGGGAATCAGAGGCGGGGATTCAGAGCTGGGGAATCAGAGGCGTGGAATCAGAGTTGGGGAATCAGAGGCAGGGAATCAGATATGGGGAATCAGAGGCGGGGAATCAGAGGTGGGGAAACAGAGGCGGGGAATCAGATGTGGGAAATCAGAGGTGGGGAATCAGGGGCAGGGAATCAGTGGCAGGGAATCAGAGGCGGGGAATCAGAGGCGGGGAATCAGAGGCAGGGAATCCGATGTGCGGAATCGGAGATGGGGAATCAGAGGCAGTGAATCAGAGGCGGGGAATCAGAGGCGGAGAATCAGAGGCCGGGAATCAGATATGGGGAAACAGAGGCGGGGAATCAGAGGCGGGGAAACAGAGGCGGGGAATCAGATATGGGGAATCAGAGGTGGGGAATCAGAGGTTGGGAATCAGAGGCAGGGAATCAGAGGCTGGGAATCAGATGCAGGGAATCAGATGCGGGGAATCAGAGGCGGGGAATCAGAGCTGGGGAATCAGAAGTGGGGAATCAGAGTTGGGGAATCAGAGTCGGGGACTTAGATATGGGGAAACAGAGGCGGGGAATCAGAGGCGGGGAAACAGACGCGGGGAATCAGAGGCGGGGATTCAGAGCTGGGGAATCAGAGGCGGGGAACCAGAGTTGGGGAATCAGAGGCGGGGAATCAGATATGGGGAATCAGAGGCGGGGAATCAGAGGCGGGGAAACAGAGGCAGGGAATCAGATATGGGGAATCAGAGGTGGGGTATCAGGGGCAGGGAATCAGTGGCAGGGAATGAGAGGCGGGGAAACAGAGGCGGGGAATCAGAGGCAGGGAATCAGACACGGGGAATCAGATATGGGGAAACAGAGGCGGGGAATCAGAGGCGGGCAAACAGAGGCGGGGAATTAGATATGGGGAATCAGAGGTGGGGAATCAGAGGTGGTGAATCAGAGATGGGGAATCACAGGCGGGGAATCAGAGGCAGGGAATAGAACGCGGGGAATCAGAGGCGGGGAATCAGAGCTGGGGAATCAGAGGCGGGGAATCATAGTTGGGAATCAGAGGCGGGGAATCAGATATGGGGAAACAGAGGCGGGGAATCAAAGGCGGGGAAACAGAGGCGGGGAATCAGATATGGGGAATCGGATGCGGGGAATCAGAGGCGGGGAATAGGAGCTGGGGAATCAGAGGCGGGGTATCAGAGGCAGGGAATCGGACTCCGGGAATCAGAGTCGGGGAATCAGAGCTGGGGAATCAGAGGCGGGGAATCAGAGTTGGGGAATCAGAGGCGGGGAATCAGATATGGGGAAATAGAGGCGGGGAATCAGATATGGGGAATCAGAGGTGTGGAATCAGAGGTTGTGAATCAGAGGCAGGGAATCAGAGTCGGGGAATCAGATATGGGGAATCAGAGGTGGCGAATCAAAGGCGGTGAAACAGAGATGGGGAATCAGGGCAGGGAATCAGAGGCAGGGAATCAAACACGGGGAATCAGAGCTGGGGAATCAGAGGCGGGGAATCAGAGTTGGGAATCAGAGGCGGGGAATCAGAGGCGGGGAAACAGAGGCGCGGAATCAGATATGGGGAATCAGAGGTGGGGAATCCGAGGTTGGGAATCAGATGTGCGGAATCAGAGATGGGGAATCAGAGGCAGGGAATCAGAATCAGAAGCAGGGAATCAGAGGCCGGGAATCAGAGGCCGGAATCAGATGCTGGGAATCAGAGGCCTGGAATCAGAGGCGGGGAATCAGAGGCAGGGAATCAGATGCGGGGAATCAGAGGCGGGGAATCAGAGCTGAGGAATCAGAGGCGGGGTATTAGAGTTGGGGAATCAGAGGCGGGGAATCAGATATGGGGATACAGAGGTGGGGAATCAGAGGCGGGGAAACAGAGGCAGGGAATCAGATATGGGGAATCAGAGGTGGGGAATCAGAGATGGGGAATCAGAGGCGGTGAATCAGAGATGGGGAATCAGAGGCGGGGAATCATAGGCAGGAAATCAGACACGGGGATTCAGAGGCTGGGAATCAGACGGGGGGAATCAAAGGCGGGGAATCAGAGCTGGGGAATCAGAGGCAGGGAATCAGAGGCGGGGAATCAGATATGGGGAATCAGAGGCTGGGATTCAGAGGCGGGGAATCAGAGGCAGGGAATCAGACACGGGGAATCAGAGGTGGGGAATCAGAGATGGGGAATCAGAGGCGCTGAATCAGAGATGGGGAATCAGAGGCGGGGAATCAGAGGCAGGAAATCAGACACGGGGATTCAGAGGCTGGGAATCAGATGGGGGAATCAAAGGCGGGGAATCAGAGCTGGGGAATCAGAGGCAGGGAATCAGAGGCGGGGAATCAGATATGGGGAATCAGAGGCTGGGATTCAGAGGCGGGGAATCAGAGGCAGGGAATCAGACACGGGGAATCAGAGGTGGGGAATCAGAGATGGGGTATCAGAGGCGGGGAATCAGAGGCAGGGAATCAGACGCGGGGAATCTGAGGCGGGGAATCAGAGCTGGGGAATCAGAGGTGGGGAATCAGAGTTGGGGAATCAGAGGCAGGGAATCGGATGTGCGGAATCAGAGATGGGGAATCAGATGTGGGGAATCAGAGGAATCAGAGATGGGGAATCAGAGGCGGGGAATCAGAGGCAGGAAATCAGACACGGGGATTCAGAGGCTGGGGATCAGACGGGGGGAATCAAAGGCGGGGAATCAGAGCTGGGGAATCAGAGGCAGGGAATCAGAGTTGGGGATTCAGAGACGAGGAATCAGATATGGGGAAACGGAGGCGGGGAATCAGAGGCGGGCAAACAGAGGCGGGGAATTAGATATGGGGAATCAGATGTGGGGAATCAGAGGTGGTGAATCAGTGATGGGGAATCACAGGTGGGGAATCAGAGGCAGGAAATAGAACGCAGGGAATCAGACGCAGGGATTCAGAGCTGGGGAATCAGAGGCGGGGAATCATAGTTGGGAATCAGAGGCGGGGAATCAGATATGGGGAAACAGAGGCGGGGAATCAGAGGCGGGGAAACAGAGGCGGGGAATCAGATATGGGGAATCGGATGCGGGGAATCAGAGGCGGGGAATCAGAGCTGGGGAATCAGAGGCGGGGAATCAGAGTTGGGGCATCAGAGGTGGGGAATTAGATATAGGGAAACAGAGGCGGGGAATCGGAGGCGGGAAACAGAGGCGGGGAATCAGATATGAGGAATCAGAGGTGGGGAATCAGAGGCAGGGATTCAGATGTGCTGAATCAGAGATGGGGATTCAGAGGCAGGGAATCAGAATCAGAAGCTGGGAATCAGAGGCCGGGAATCAGAGGCCGGGAATCAGATGCTGGGAATAAGAGGCCGGGAATCAGAGGTGGGGAATCATAGTCCGGGAATCAGAGATGGGGATTCAGAGGCAGGGAATGAGATATGGAGAATCAGAGGCGGGGAATCAGAGGCCGGGAAACAGAGGCGGGGAATCAGATATGGGGAATCAGAGGTGGGGAATCAGAGGCAGGGAATCAGATGTGCGGAATCAGAGATGGGGAATATGAGGCAGGGAATCAGAATTAGAAGCGGGGAATCAGAGGCCGGGAATCAGAGGCCGGGAATCAGATGCTGGGAATAAGAGGCCGTGAATCAGAGGCGGGGAAACAGAGGCGGGGAATCAGATATGGGGAATCAGAGGTGGGGAATCAGAGGCAGGGAATCAGATGTGCGGAATCAGAGATGGGGAATAAGAGGCAGGGAATCAGAATCAGAAGCGGGGAATCAGAGGCCGGGAATCAGAGGCCGGGAATCAGATGCTGGGAATAAGAGGCCGGGAATCAGAGGTGGGGAATCAGATATGGGGAATCAGAGGTGGCGAAACAAAGGCGGTGAATCAGAGATGGGGAATCAGAGGCGGGGAATCAGAGGCAGGGAATCAGATGCGGGGAATCAGAGGCGGGGAATCAGAGCTGGCGAATCAGAGGCTGGGAATCAGAGGTGGGCAATCAGAGGCGGGGAATCAGATATGGGGAATCAGAGGCGGGGAATCAGAGGCGGGGAAACAGAGGCGGGGAATCAAATATAGGGAATCAGAGGTGGGGAATCAGAGGTTGTGAATCAGAGATGGGGAATCAAGGCGGGGAATCAGAGGCAGGGAATCAGACGCGGGGAATCAGAGGCGGGGATTCAGAGCTGGGGAATCAGAGGCGGGGAATCAGAGTTGGGGAATCAGAGGCAGGGAATCAGAGGCGGGGAATCAGAGGCGGGGAAACAGAGGCAGGGAATCAGAGGCGGAGAATCAGAGGCCGGGAATCAGATATGGGGAAACAGAGGCGGGGAATCAGAGGCGGGGAAACAGAGGCGGGGAATCAGATATGGGGAATCAGAGGTGGGGAATCAGAGGTTGGGAATCAGAGGCAGGGAATCAGAGGCTGGGAATCAGATGCAGGGAATCAGATGCGGGGAATCAGAGGCGGGGAATCAGAGCTGGGGAATCAGAGGTGGGGAATCAGAGTTGGGGAATCAGTGTCAGGGACTTAGATATGGGGAAACAGAGGCGGGGAATCAGAGGCGAGGAAACAGACGCGGGGAATCAGAGGCGGGGAATCAGATATGGGGAATCAGAGGCGGGGAATCAGAGGCGGGGAAACAGAGGCAGGGAATCAGATGTGCGGAATCAGAGATGGGGAATAAGAGGCAGGGAATCAGAATCAGAAGCGGGGAATCAGAGGCCGGGAATCAGAGGCTGGGAATCAGATGCTGGGAATAAGAGGCCGGGAATCAGAGGTGGGGAATCAGATATGGGGAATCAGAGGTGGCGAATCAAAGGCGGTGAATCAGAGATGGGGAATCAGAGGCGGGGAATCAGAGGCAGGGAATCAGATGCGGGGAATCAGAGGCGGGGAATCAGAGCTGGCGAATCAGAGGCTGGGAATCAGAGGTGGGCAATCAGAGGCGGGGAATCAGATATGGGGAATCAGAGGCGGGGAATCAGAGGCGGGGAAACAGAGGCGGGGAATCAAATATAGGGAATCAGAGGTGGGGAATCAGAGGTTGTGAATCAGAGATGGGGAATCAAGGCGGGGAATCAGAGGCAGGGAATCAGACGCGGGGAATCAGAGGCGGGGATTCAGAGCTGGGGAATCAGAGGCGTGGAATCAGAGTTGGGGAATCAGAGGCAGGGAATCAGATATGGGGAATCAGAGGCGGGGAATCAGAGGTGGGGAAACAGAGGCGGGGAATCAGATGTGGGAAATCAGAGGTGGGGAATCAGGGGCAGGGAATCAGTGGCAGGGAATCAGAGGCGGGGAATCAGAGGCGGGGAATCAAAGGCAGGGAATCAGACACGGGGAATCAGAGGCGGGGAATCAGAGATGGGGAATCAGAGGCGGGGAATCAGAGGCAGGGAATCGGATGCCGGGAATCAGAGTCGGGGAATCAGAGCTGGGGAATCAGAGGCGGGGAATCAGAGTTGGGGAATCAGAGGCGGGGAATCAGATATGGGGAAATAGAGGCGGGGAATCAGATATGGGGAATCAGAGGTGTGGAATCAGAGGTTGGGAATCAGAGGCAGGGAATCAGAGTCGGGGAAACAGAGGCGGGGAATCAGATATGGGGAATCAGAGGTGGCGAATCAAAGGCGGTGAAACAGAGATGGGGAATCAGGGCAGGGAATCAGAGGCAGGGAATCAAACACGGGGAATCAGAGCTGGGGAATCAGAGGCGGGGAATCAGAGTTGGGAATCAGAGGCGGGGAATCAGAGGCGGGGAAACAGAGGCGGGGAATCAGATATGGGGAATCAGAGGCGGGGAATCCGAGGTTGGGAATCAGAGGCAGGGAATCAGAGGCGGAAAATCAGAGGCGGGGAATCAGAGGAAGGGAATCAGATGTGCGGAATCGGAGATGGGGAATCAAAGGCAGGGAATCAGAGGCAGGGAATCAGAGGCGGGGAATCAGAGGCCGGGAATCAGATATGGGGAAACAGAGGCGGGGAATCCGAGGCGGGGAAACAGAGGCGGGGAATCAGATATGGGGAATCAGAGGTGGGGAATCAGAGGTTGGGAATCAGAGGAAGGGAATCAGAGGCTTGGAATCAGATGCAGGGAATCAGATGCGGGGAATCAGAGGCGGGGAATCAGAGCTGGGGAATCAGAGGTGGGGAATCAGATTTGGGGAATCAGAGGTGGGGACTTAGATATTGGGAAACAGAGGCGGGGAATTAGAGGCGGGGAAACCCAGGCGGGGAATCAGATATGGGGAATCAGAGGTGGGGAATCAGAGGCAAGGAATCAGATGTGCGGAATCAGAGATGGGGAATCAGAGGCAGGGAATCAGAATCAGAAGCAGGGAATCAGAGGCCGGGAATCAGAGGCCGGAATCAGATGCCGGGAATCAGAGGCCTGGAATCGGAGGCGGGGAATCAGAGGCAGGGAATCAGATGCGGGGATTCAGAGGCGGGGAATCAGAGCTGGGGAATCAGAGGCGGGGATTCAGAGTTGGGGAATCAGAGGCGGGGAATCAGAGGCGGGGAAACAGAGGCGGGGAATCAGATATGGGGAATCAGAGGTGGGGAATCACAGGTTGGGAATCAGAAGCAGGGAATCAGAGGCGGGGAATCAGAGGCGGGGAATCAGAGGCAGGGTATCCGATGTGCGGAATCGGAGATGGGGAATCAGAGGCAGTGAATCAGAGGCGGGGAATCAGAGGCGGAGAATCAGAGGCCGGGAATCGGATATGGGGAAACAGAGGCGGGGAATCAGAGGCGGGGAAACAG
The DNA here is from genome assembly GCF_036971445.1 of Narcine bancroftii. Classification (NCBI taxonomy): domain Eukaryota; kingdom Metazoa; phylum Chordata; class Chondrichthyes; order Torpediniformes; family Narcinidae; genus Narcine; species Narcine bancroftii. The sequence continues at coordinate 103,156,796 of NC_091474.1, read as the reverse complement.
AGGCGGGGAATCAGATATGGGGAATCAGAGGTGGGGAATCAGAGGTTGGGAATCAGAGGCAGGGAATCAGAGGCTGGGAATCAGATGCAGGGAATCAGATGCGGGGAATCAGAGGCGGGGAATCAGAGCTGGGGAATCAGAGGTGGGGAATCAGAGTTGGGGAATCAGAGTCGGGGACTTAGATATGGGGAAACAGAGGCGGGGAATCAGAGGCGGGGAAACAGACGCGGGGAATCAGAGGCGGGGATTCAGAGCTGGGGAATCAGAGGCGGGGAATCAGAGTTGGGGAATCAGAGGCGGGGAATCAGATATGGGGAATCAGAGGCGGGGAATCAGAGGCGGGGAAACAGAGGCAGGGAATCAGATATGGGGAATCAGAGGTGGGGTATCAGGGGCAGGGAATCAGTGGCAGGGAATCAGAGGCGGGGAAACAGAGGCAGGGAATCAGAGGCAGGGAATCAGACACGGGGAATCAGATATGGGGAAACAGAGGCGGGGAATCAGAGGCGGGCAAACAGAGGCGGGGAATTAGATATGGGGAATCAGAGGTGGGGAATCAGAGGTGGTGAATCAGAGATGGGGAATCAAAGGCGGGGAATCAGAGGCAGGGAATAGAACGCGGGGAATCAGAGGCGGGGAATCAGAGCTGGGGAATCAGAGGCGGGGAATCATAGTTGGGAATCAGAGGCGGGGAATCAGATATGGGGAAACAGAGGCGGGGAATCAAAGGCGGGGAAACAGAGGCGGGGAATCAGATATGGGGAATCGGATGCGGGGAATCAGAGGCGGGGAATAGGAGCTGGGGAATCAGAGGCGGGGTATCAGAGGCAGGGAATCGGACTCCGGGAATCAGAGTCGGGGAATCAGAGCTGGGGAATCAGAGGCGGGGAATCAGAGTTGGGGAATCAGAGGCGGGGAATCAGATATGGGGAAATAGAGGCGGGGAATCAGATATGGGGAATCAGAGGTGTGGAATCAGAGGTTGGGAATCAGAGGCAGGGAATCAGAGTCGGGGAATCAGATATGGGGAATCAGAGGTGGCGAATCAAAGGCGGTGAAACAGAGATGGGGAATCAGGGCAGGGAATCAGAGGCAGGGAATCAAACACGGGGAATCAGAGCTGGGGAATCAGAGGCGGGGAATCAGAGTTGGGAATCAGAGGCGGGGAATCAGAGGCGGGGAAACAGAGGCGGGGAATCAGATATGGGGAATCAGAGGTGGGGAATCCGAGGTTGGGAATCAGATGTGCGGAATCAGAAATGGGGAATCAGAGGCAGGGAATCAGAATCAGAAGCAGGGAATCAGAGGCCGGGAATCAGAGGCCGGAATCAGATGCTGGGAATCAGAGGCCTGGAATCAGAGGCGGGGAATCAGAGGCAGGGAATCAGATGCGGGGAATCAGAGGCGGGGAATCAGAGCTGGGGAATCAGAGGCGGGGTATTAGAGTTGGGGAATCAGAGGCGGGGAATCAGATATGGGGAAACAGAGGTGGGGAATCAGAGGCAGTAAATCAGACACGGGGATTCAGAGGCTGGGAATCAGACGGGGGGAATCAAAGGCGGGGAATCAGAGCTGGGGAATCAGAGGCAGGGAATCAGAGGCGGGGAATCAGATATGGGGAATCAGAGGCTGGGATTCAGAGGCGGGGAATCAGAGGCAGGGAATCAGACACGGGGAATCAGAGGTGGGGAATCAGAGATGGGGAATCAGAGGCGCTGAATCAGAGATGGGGAATCAGAGGCGGGGAATCAGAGGCAGGAAATCAGACACGGGGATTCAGAGGCTGGGAATCACATGGGGGGAATCAAAGGCGGGGAATCAGAGCTGGGGAATCAGAGGCAGGGAATCAGAGGCGGGGAATCAGATATGGGGAATCAGAGGCTGGGATTCAGAGGCGGGGAATCAGAGGCAGGGAATCAGACACGGGGAATCAGAGGTGGGGAATCAGAGATGGGGAATCAGAGGCGGGGAATCAGAGGCAGGGAATCAGACGCGGGGAATCTGAGGCGGGGAATCAGAGCTGGGGAATCAGAGGTGGGGAATCAGAGTTGGGGAATCAGAGGCAGGGAATCGGATGTGCGGAATCAGAGATCGGGAATCAGATGTGGGGAATCAGAGGAATCAGAGATGGGGAATCAGAGGCGGGGAATCAGAGGCAGGAAATCAGACACGGGGATTCAGAGGCTGGGAATCAGACGGGGGGAATCAAAGGCGGGGAATCAGAGCTGGGGAATCAGAGGCAGGGAATCAGAGTTGGGGATTCAGAGACGAGGAATCAGATATGGGGAAACGGAGGCGGGGAATCAGAGGCGGGCAAACAGAGGCGGGGAATTAGATATGGGGAATCAGAGGTGGGGAATCAGAGGTGGTGAATCAGTGATGGGGAATCACAGGTGGGGAATCAGAGGCAGGGAATAGAACGCAGGGAATCAGACGCAGGGAATCAGAGCTGGGGAATCAGAGGCGGGGAATCATAGTTGGGAATCAGAGGCGGGGAATCAGATATGGGGAAACAGAGGCGGGGAATCAGAGGCGGGGAAACAGAGGCGGGGAATCAGATATGGGGAATCGGATGCGGGGAATCAGAGGCGGGGAATCAGAGCTGGGGAATCAGAGGCGGGGAATCAGAGTTGGGGCATCAGAGGTGGGGAATTAGATATAGGGAAACAGAGGCGGGGAATCAGAGGCGGGGAAACAGAGGCGGGGAATCAGATATGAGGAATCAGAGGTGGGGAATCAGAGGCAGGGATTCAGATGTGCTGAATCAGAGATGGGGAATCAGAGTCAGGGAATCAGAATCAGAAGCTGGGAATCAGAGGCCGGGAATCAGAGGCCGGGAATCAGATGCTGGGAATAAGAGGCCGGGAATCAGAGGTGGGGAATCATAGTCCGGGAATCAGAGATGGGGATTCAGAGGCGGGGAATGAGATATGGAGAATCAGAGGCGGGGAATCAGAGGCCGGGAAACAGAGGCGGGGAATCAGATATGGGGAATCAGAGGTGGGGAATCAGAGGCAGGGAATCAGATGTGCGGAATCAGAGATGGGGAATAAGAGGCAGGGAATCAGAATCAGAAGCGGGGAATCAGAGGCCGGGAATCAGAGGCCGGGAATCAGATGCTGGGAATAAGAGGCCGGGAATCAGAGGCGGGGAAACAGAGGCGGGGAATCAGATATGGGGAATCAGAGGTGGGGAATCAGAGGCAGGGAATCAGATGTGCGGAATCAGAGATGGGGAATAAGAGGCAGGGAATCAGAATCAGAAGCGGGGAATCAGAGGCCGGGAATCAGAGGCCGGGAATCAGATGCTGGGAATAAGAGGCCGGGAATCAGAGGTGGGGAATCAGATATGGGGAATCAGAGGTGGCGAAACAAAGGCGGTGAATCAGAGATGGGGAATCAGAGGCGGGGAATCAGAGGCAGGGAATCAGATGCGGGGAATCAGAGGCGGGGAATCAGAGCTGGCGAATCAGAGGCTGGGAATCAGAGGTGGGCAATCAGAGGCGGGGAATCAAATATGGGGAATCAGAGGCGGGGAATCAAATATAGGGAATCAGAGGTGCGGAATCAGAGGTTGTGAATCAGAGATGGGGAATCAAGGCGGGGAATCAGAGGCAGGGAATCAGACGCGGGGAATCAGAGGCGGGGATTCAGAGCTGGGGAATCAGAGGCGGGGAATCAGAGTTGGGGAATCAGAGGCAGGGAATCAGATATGGGGAATCAGAGGCGGGGAATCAGAGGCGGGGAAACAGAGGCGGGGAATCAGATGTGGGGAATCAGAGGTGGGAAATAAGGGGCAGGGAATCAGTGGCAGGGAATCAGAGGCGGGGAATCAGAGGCGGGGAATCAAAGGCAGGGAATCAGACACGGGGAATCAGAGGCGGGGAATCAGAGATGGGGAATCAGAGGCGGGGAATCAGAGGCAGGGAATCGGATGCCGGGAATCAGAGTCGGGGAATCAGAGCTGGGGAATCAGAGGCGGGGAATCAGAGTTGGGGAATCAGAGGCGGGGAATCAGATATGGGGAAATAGAGGCGGGGAATCAGATATGGGGAATCAGAGGTGTGGAATCAGAGGTTGGGAATCAGAGGCAGGGAATCAGAGTCGGGGAAACAGAGGCGGGGAATCAGATATGGGGAATCAGAGGTGGCGAATCAAAGGCGGTGAAACAGAGATGGGGAATCAGGGCAGGGAATCAGAGGCAGGGAATCAAACACGGGGAATCAGAGCTGGGGAATCAGAGGCGGGGAATCAGAGTTGGGAATCAGAGGCGGGGAATCAGAGGCGGGGAAACAGAGGCGGGGAATCAGATATGGGGAATCAGAGGTGGGGAATCCGAGGTTGGGAATCAGAGGCAGGGAATCAGAGGCGGAAAATCAGAGGCGGGGAATCAGAGGAAGGGAATCAGATGTGCGGAATCGGAGATGGGGAATCAGAGGCAGGGAATCAGAGGCGGGGAATCAGAGGCGGGGAATCAGAGGCCGGGAATCAGATATGGGGAAACAGAGGCGGGGAATCCGAGGCGGGGAAACAGAGGCGGGGAATCAGATATGGGGAATCAGAGGTGGGGAATCAGAGGTTGGGAATCAGAGGCAGGGAATCAGAGGCTTGGAATCAGATGCTGGGAATCAGATGCGGGGAATCAGAGGCGGGGAATCAGAGCTGGGGAATCAGAGGTGGGGAATCAGATTTGGGGAATCAGAGGCGGGGACTTAGATATTGGGAAACAGAGGCGGGGAATCAGAGGCGGGGAAACCCAGGCGGGGAATCAGATATGGGGAATCAGAGGTGGGGAATCAGAGGCAAGGAAACAGATGTGCGGAATCAGAGATGGGGAATCAGAGGCAGGGAATCAGAATCAGAAGCAGGGAATCAGCGGCCGGGAATCAGAGGCCGGAATCAGATGCTGGGAATCAGAGGCCTGGAATCAGAGGCGGGGAATCAGAGGCAGGGAATCAGATGCGGGGAATCAGAGGCGGGGAATCAGAGCTGGGGAATCAGAGGCGGGGATTCAGAGTTGGGGAATCAGAGGCGGGGAATCAGAGGCGGGGAAACAGAGGCGGGGAATCAGATATGGGGAATCAGAGGTGGGGAATCAGAGGTTGGGAATCAGAAGCAGGGAATCAGAGGCGGGGAATCAGAGGCGGGGAATCAGAGGCAGGTAATCCGATGTGCGGAATCGGAGATGGGGAATCAGAGGCAGGGAATCAGAGGCGGGGAATCAGAGGCGGAGAATCAGTGGCCGGGAATCAGATATGGGGAATCAGAGGTGGCGAATCAAAGGCGGTGAAACAGAGATGGGGAATCAGGGCAGGGAATCAGAGGCAGGGAATCAAACACGGGGAATCAGAGCTGGGGAATCAGAGGCGGGGAATCAGAGGCGGAGAATCAGAGATGGGGAATCAAGGCGGGGAATCAGAGGCAGGGAATCAGACGCGGGGAATCAGAGGCGGGGATTCAGAGCTGGGGAATCAGAGGCGGGGAATCAGAGTTGGGGAATCAGAGGCAGGGAATCAGAGGCGGGGAATCAGAGGCGGGGAAACAGAGGCAGGGAATCAGAGGCGGAGAATCAGAGGCCGGGAATCAGATATGGGGAAACAGAGGCGGGGAATCAGAGGCGGGGAAACAGAGGCGGGGAATCAGATATGGGGAATCAGAGGTGGGGAATCAGAGGTTGGGAATCAGAGGCAGGGAATCAGAGGCTGGGAATCAGATGCAGGGAATCAGATGCGGGGAATCAGAGGCGGGGAATCAGAGCTGGGGAATCAGAGGTGGGGAATCAGAGTTGGGGAATCAGTGTCGGGGACTTAGATATGGGGAAACAGAGGCGGGGAATCAGAGGCGAGGAAACAGACGCGGGGAATCAGAGGCGGGGATTCAGAGCTGGGGAATCAAAGGCGGGGAATCAGAGTTGGGGAATCAGAGGCGGGGAATCAGATATGGGGAATCAGAGGCGGGGAATCAGAGGCGGGGAAACAGAGGCAGGGAATCAGATGTGCGGAATCAGAGATGGGGAATAAGAGGCAGGGAATCAGAATCAGAAGCGGGGAATCAGAGGCCGGGAATCAGAGGCCGGGAATCAGATGCTGGGAATAAGAGGCCGGGAATCAGAGGTGGGGAATCAGATATGGGGAATCAGAGGTGGCGAATCAAAGGCGGTGAATCAGAGATGGGGAATCAGAGGCGGGGAATCAGAGGCAGGGAATCAGATGCGGGGAATCAGAGGCGGGGAATCAGAGCTGGCGAATCAGAGGCTGGGAATCAGAGGTGGGCAATCAGAGGCGGGGAATCAGATATGGGGAATCAGAGGCGGGGAATCAGAGGCGGGGAAACAGAGGCGGGGAATCAAATATAGGGAATCAGAGGTGGGGAATCAGAGGTTGTGAATCAGAGATGGGGAATCAAGGCGGGGAATCAGAGGCAGGGAATCAGACGCGGGGAATCAGAGGCGGGGATTCAGAGCTGGGGAATCAGAGGCGTGGAATCAGAGTAGGGGAATCAGAGGCAGGGAATCAGATATGGGGAATCAGAGGCGGGGAATCAGAGGTGGGGAAACAGAGGCGGGGAATCAGATGTGGGAAATCAGAGGTGGGGAATCAGGGGCAGGGAATCAGTGGCAGGGAATCAGAGGCGGGGAATCAGAGGCGGGGAATCAAAGGCAGGGAATCAGACACGGTGAATCAGAGGCGGGGAATCAGAGATGGGGAATCAGAGGCGGGGAATCAGAGGCAGGGAATCGGATGCCGGGAATCAGAGTCGGGGAATCAGAGCTGGGGAATCAGAGGCGGGGAATCAGAGTTGGGGAATCAGAGGCGGGGAATCAGATATGGGGAAATAGAGGCGGGGAATCAGATATGGGGAATCAGAGGTGTGGAATCAGAGGTTGGGAATCAGAGGCAGGGAATCAGAGTCGGGGAAACAGAGGCGGGGAATCAGATATGGGGAATCAGAGGTGGCGAATCAAAGGCGGTGAAACAGAGATGGGGAATCAGGGCAGGGAATCAGAGGCAGGGAATCAAACACGGGGAATCAGAGCTGGGGAATCAGAGGCGGGGAATCAGAGTTGGGAATCAGAGGCGGGGAATCAGAGGCGGGGAAACAGAGGCGGGGAATCAGATATGGGGAATCAGAGGCGGGGAATCCGAGGTTGGGAATCAGAGGCAGGGAATCAGAGGCGGAAAATCAGAGGCGGGGAATCAGAGGAAGGGAATCAGATGTGCGGAATCGGAGATGGGGAATCAAAGGCAGGGAATCAGAGGCAGGGAATCAGAGGCGGGGAATCAGAGGCCGGGAATCAGATATGGGGAAACAGAGGCGGGGAATCCGAGGCGGGGAAACAGAGGCGGGGAATCAGATATGGGGAATCAGAGGTGGGGAATCAGAGGTTGGGAATCAGAGGCAGGGAATCAGAGGCTTGGAATCAGATGCAGGGAATCAGATGCGGGGAATCAGAGGCGGGGAATCAGAGCTGGGGAATCAGAGGTGGGGAATCAGATTTGGGGAATCAGAGGTGGGGACTTAGATATTGGGAAACAGAGGCGGGGAATTAGAGGCGGGGAAACCCAGGCGGGGAATCAGATATGGGGAATCAGAGGTGGGGAATCAGAGGCAAGGAATCAGATGTGCGGAATCAGAGATGGGGAATCAGAGGCAGGGAATCAGAATCAGAAGCAGGGAATCAGAGGCCGGGAATCAGAGGCCGGAATCAGATGCCGGGAATCAGAGGCCTGGAATCAGAGGCGGGGAATCAGAGGCAGGGAATCAGATGCGGGGAATCAGAGGCGGGGAATCAGAGCTGGGGAATCAGAGGCGGGGATTCAGAGTTGGGGAATCAGAGGCGGGGAATCAGAGGCGGGGAAACAGAGGCGGGGAATCAGATATGGGGAATCAGAGGTGGGGAATCACAGGTTGGGAATCAGAAGCAGGGAATCAGAGGCGGGGAATCAGAGGCGGGGAATCAGAGGCAGGGAATCCGATGTGCGGAATCGGAGATGGGGAATCAGAGGCAGTGAATCAGAGGCGGGGAATCAGAGGCGGAGAATCAGAGGCCGGGAATCAGATATGGGGAAACAGAGGCGGGGAATCAGAGGCGGGGAAACAGAGGCGGGGAATCAGATATGGGGAATCAGAGGTGGGGAATCAGAGGTTGGGAATCAGAGGCAGGGAATCAGAGGCTGGGAATCAGATGCAGGGAATCAGATGCGGGGAATCAGAGGCGGGGAATCAGAGCTGGGGAATCAGAGGTGGGGAATCAGAGTTGGGGAATCAGAGTCGGGGACTTAGATATGGGGAAACAGAGGCGGGGAATCAGAGGCGGGGAAACAGACGCGGGGAATCAGAGGCGGGGATTCAGAGCTGGGGAATCAGAGGCGGGGAATCAGAGTTGGGGAATCAGAGGCGGGGAATCAGATATGGGGAATCAGAGGCGGGGAATCAGAGGCGGGGAAACAGAGGCAGGGAATCAGATATGGGGAATCAGAGGTGGGGTATCAGGGGCAGGGAATCAGTGGCAGGGAATCAGAGGCGGGGAAACAGAGGCAGGGAATCAGAGGCAGGGAATCAGACACGGGGAATCAGATATGGGGAAACAGAGGCGGGGAATCAGAGGCGGGCAAACAGAGGCGGGGAATTAGATATGGGGAATCAGAGGTGGGGAATCAGAGGTGGTGAATCAGAGATGGGGAATCAAAGGCGGGGAATCAGAGGCAGGGAATAGAACGCGGGGAATCAGAGGCGGGGAATCAGAGCTGGGGAATCAGAGGCGGGGAATCATAGTTGGGAATCAGAGGCGGGGAATCAGATATGGGGAAACAGAGGCGGGGAATCAAAGGCGGGGAAACAGAGGCGGGGAATCAGATATGGGGAATCGGATGCGGGGAATCAGAGGCGGGGAATAGGAGCTGGGGAATCAGAGGCGGGGTATCAGAGGCAGGGAATCGGACTCCGGGAATCAGAGTCGGGGAATCAGAGCTGGGGAATCAGAGGCGGGGAATCAGAGTTGGGGAATCAGAGGCGGGGAATCAGATATGGGGAAATAGAGGCGGGGAATCAGATATGGGGAATCAGAGGTGTGGAATCAGAGGTTGGGAATCAGAGGCAGGGAATCAGAGTCGGGGAATCAGATATGGGGAATCAGAGGTGGCGAATCAAAGGCGGTGAAACAGAGATGGGGAATCAGGGCAGGGAATCAGAGGCAGGGAATCAAACACGGGGAATCAGAGCTGGGGAATCAGAGGCGGGGAATCAGAGTTGGGAAACAGAGGCGGGGAATCAGAGGCGGGGAAACAGAGGCGGGGAATCAGATATGGGGAATCAGAGGTGGGGAATCCGAGGTTGGGAATCAGATGTGCGGAATCAGAGATGGGGAATCAGAGGCAGGGAATCAGAATCAGAAGCAGGGAATCAGAGGCCGGGAATCAGAGGCCGGAATCAGATGCTGGGAATCAGAGGCCTGGAATCAGAGGCGGGGAATCAGAGGCAGGGAATCAGATGCGGGGAATCAGAGGCGGGGAATCAGAGCTGGGGAATCAGAGGCGGGGTATTAGAGTTGGGGAATCAGAGGCGGGGAATCAGATATGGGGAAACAGAGGTGGGGAATCAGAGGCAGGAAATCAGACACGGGGATTCAGAGGCTGGGAATCAGACGGGGGGAATCAAAGGCGGGGAATCAGAGCTGGGGAATCAGAGGCAGGGAATCAGAGGCGGGGAATCAGATATGGGGAATCAGAGGCTGGGATTCAGAGGCGGGGAATCAGAGGCAGGGAATCAGACACGGGGAATCAGAGGTGGGGAATCAGAGATGGGGAATCAGAGGCGCTGAATCAGAGATGGGGAATCAGAGGCGGGGAATCAGAGGCAGGAAATCAGACACGGGGATTCAGAGGCTGGGAATCACATGGGGGGAATCAAAGGCGGGGAATCAGAGCTGGGGAATCAGAGGCAGGGAATCAGAGGCGGGGAATCAGATATGGGGAATCAGAGGCTGGGATTCAGAGGCGGGGAATCAGAGGCAGGGAATCAGACACGGGGAATCAGAGGTGGGGAATCAGAGATGGGGAATCAGAGGCGGGGAATCAGAGGCAGGGAATCAGACGCGGGGAATCTGAGGCGGGGAATCAGAGCTGGGGAATCAGAGGTGGGGAATCAGAGTTGGGGAATCAGAGGCAGGGAATCGGATGTGCGGAATCAGAGATCGGGAATCAGATGTGGGGAATCAGAGGAATCAGAGATGGGGAATCAGAGGCGGGGAATCAGAGGCAGGAAATCAGACACGGGGATTCAGAGGCTGGGAATCAGACGGGGGGAATCAAAGGCGGGGAATCAGAGCTGGGGAATCAGAGGCAGGGAATCAGAGTTGGGGATTCAGAGACGAGGAATCAGATATGGGGAAACGGAGGCGGGGAATCAGAGGCGGGCAAACAGAGGCGGGGAATTAGATATGGGGAATCAGAGGTGGGGAATCAGAGGTGGTGAATCAGTGATGGGGAATCACAGGTGGGGAATCAGAGGCAGGGAATAGAACGCAGGGAATCAGACGCAGGGAATCAGAGCTGGGGAATCAGAGGCGGGGAATCATAGTTGGGAATCAGAGGCGGGGAATCAGATATGGGGAAACAGAGGCGGGGAATCAGAGGCGGGGAAACAGAGGCGGGGAATCAGATATGGGGAATCGGATGCGGGGAATCAGAGGCGGGGAATCAGAGCTGGGGAATCAGAGGCGGGGAATCAGAGTTGGGGCATCAGAGGTGGGGAATTAGATATAGGGAAACAGAGGCGGGGAATCAGAGGCGGGGAAACAGAGGCGGGGAATCAGATATGAGGAATCAGAGGTGGGGAATCAGAGGCAGGGATTCAGATGTGCTGAATCAGAGATGGGGAATCAGAGGCAGGGAATCAGAATCAGAAGCTGGGAATCAGAGGCCGGGAATCAGAGGCCGGGAATCAGATGCTGGGAATAAGAGGCCGGGAATCGGAGGTGGGGAATCATAGTCCGGGAATCAGAGGCGGGGAATCAGAGGCCGGGAAACAGAGGCGGGGAATCAGATATGGGGAATCAGAGGTGGGGAATCAGAGGCAGGGAATCAGATGTGCGGAATCAGAGATGGGGAATAAGAGGCAGGGAATCAGAATCAGAAGCGGGGAATCAGAGGCCGGGAATCAGATGCTGGGAATAAGAGGCCGGGAATCAGAGGCGGGGAAACAGAGGCGGGGAATCAGATATGGGGAATCAGAGGTGGGGAATCAGAGGCAGGGAATCAGATGTGCGGAAACAGAGATGGGGAATAAGAGGCAGGGAATCAGAATCAGAAGCGGGGAATCAGAGGCCGGGAATCAGAGGCCGGGAATCAGATGCTGGGAATAAGAGGCCGGGAATCAGAGGTGGGGAATCAGATATGGGGAATCAGAGGTGGCGAAACAAAGGCGGTGAATCAGAGATGGGGAATCAGAGGCGGGGAATCAGAGGCAGGGAATCAGATGCGGGGAATCAGAGGCGGGGAATCAGAGCTGGCGAATCAGAGGCTGGGAATCAGAGGTGGGCAATCAGAGGCGGGGAATCAGATATGGGGAATCAGAGGCGGGGAATCAGAGGCGGGGAAACAGAGGCGGGGAATCAAATATAGGGAATCAGAGGTGGGGAATCAGAGGTTGTGAATCAGAGATGGGGAATCAAGGCGGGGAATCAGAGGCAGGGAATCAGACGCGGGGAATCAGAGGCGGGGATTCAGAGCTGGGGAATCAGAGGCGGGGAATCAGAGTTGGGGAATCAGAGGCAGGGAATCAGATATGGGGAATCAGAGGCGGGGAATCAGAGGCGGGGAAACAGAGGCGGGGAATCAGATGTGGGGAATCAGAGGTGGGGAATAAGGGGCAGGGAATCAGTGGCAGGGAATCAGAGGCGGGGAATCAGAGGCGGGGAATCAAAGGCAGGGAATCAGACACGGGGAATCAGAGGCGGGGAATCAGAGATGGGGAATCAGAGGCGGGGAATAAGAGGCAGGGAATCGGATGCCGGGAATCAGAGTCGGGGAATCAGAGCTGGGGAATCAGAGGCGGGGAATCAGAGTTGGGGAATCAGAGGCGGGGAATCAGATATGGGGAAATAGAGGCGGGGAATCAGATATGGGGAATCAGAGGTGGCGAATCAAAGGCGGTGAAACAGAGATGGGGAATCAGGGCAGGGAATCAGAGGCAGGGAATCAAACACGGGGAATCAGAGCTGGGGAATCAGAGGCGGGGAATCAGAGTTGGGAATCAGAGGCGGGGAATCAGAGGCGGGGAAACAGAGGCGGGGAATCAGATATGGGGAATCAGAGGTGGGGAATCCGAGGTTGGGAATCAGAGGCAGGGAATCAGAGGCGGAAAATCAGAGGCGGGGAATCAGAGGAAGGGAATCAGATGTGCGGAATCGGAGATGGGGAATCAGAGGCAGGGAATCAGAGGCGGGGAATCAGAGGCGGGGAATCAGAGGCCGGGAATCAGATATGGGGAAACAGAGGCGGGGAATCCGAGGCGGGGTAACAGAGGCGGGGAATCAGATATGGGGAATCAGAGGTGGGGAATCAGAGGTTGGGAATCAGAGGCAGGGAATCAGAGGCTTGGAATCAGATGCAGGGAATCAGATGCGGGGAATCAGAGGCGGGGAATCAGAGCTGGGGAATCAGAGGTGGGGAATCAGATTTGGGGAATCAGAGGCGGGGACTTAGATATTGGGAAACAGAGGCGGGGAATCAGAGGCGGGGAAACCCAGGCGGGGAATCAGATATGGGGAATCAGAGGTGGGGAATCAGAGGCAAGGAAACAGATGTGCGGAATCAGAGATGGGGAATCAGAGGCAGGGAATCAGAATCAGAAGCAGGGAATCAGCGGCCGGGAATCAGAGGCCGGAATCAGATGCTGGGAATCAGAGGCCTGGAATCAGAGGCGGGGAATCAGAGGCAGGGAATCAGATGCGGGGAATCAGAGGCGGGGAATCAGAGCTGGGGAATCAGAGGCGGGGATTCAGAGTTGGGGAATCAGAGGCGGGGAATCAGAGGCGGGGAAACAGAGGCGGGGAATCAGATATGGGGAATCAGAGGTGGGGAATCAGAGGTTGGGAATCAGAAGCAGGGAATCAGAGGCGGGGAATCAGAGGCGGGGAATCAGAGGCAGGTAATCCGATGTGCGGAATCGGAGATGGGGAATCAGAGGCAGGGAATCAGAGGCGGGGAATCAGAGGCGGAGAATCAGTGGCCGGGAATCAGATATGGGGAATCAGAGGTGGCGAATCAAAGGCGGTGAAACAGAGATGGGGAATCAGGGCAGGGAATCAGAGGCAGGGAATCAAACACGGGGAATCAGAGCTGGGGAATCAGAGGCGGGGAATCAGAGGCGGAGAATCAGAGATGGGGAATCAAGGCGGGGAATCAGAGGCAGGGAATCAGACGCGGGGAATCAGAGGCGGGGATTCAGAGCTGGGGAATCAGAGGCGGGGAATCAGAGTTGGGGAATCAGAGGCAGGGAATCAGAGGCGGGGAATCAGAGGCGGGGAAACAGAGGCAGGGAATCAGAGGCGGAGAATCAGAGGCCGGGAATCAGATTTGGGGAAACAGAGGCGGGGAATCAGAGGCGGGGAAACAGAGGCGGGGAATCAGATATGGGGAATCAGAGGTGGGGAATCAGAGGTTGGGAATCAGAGGCAGGGAATCAGAGGCTGGGAATCAGATGCAGGGAATCAGATGCGGGGAATCAGAGGCGGGGAATCAGAGCTGGGGAATCAGAGGTGGGGAATCAGAGTTGGGGAATCAGTGTCGGGGACTTAGATATGGGGAAACAGAGGCGGGGAATCAGAGGCGAGGAAACAGACGCGGGGAATCAGAGGCGGGGATTCAGAGCTGGGGAATCAAAGGCGGGGAATCAGAGTTGGGGAATCAGAGGCGGGGAATCAGATATGGGGAATCAGAGGCGGGGAATCAGAGGCGGGGAAACAGAGGCAGGGAATCAGATGTGCGGAATCAGAGATGGGGAATAAGAGGCAGGGAATCAGAATCAGAAGCGGGGAATCAGAGGCCGGGAATCAGAGGCCGGGAATCAGATGCTGGGAATAAGAGGCCGGGAATCAGAGGTGGGGAATCAGATATGGGGAATCAGAGGTGGCGAATCAAAGGCGGTGAATCAGAGATGGGGAATCAGAGGTGGGGAATCAGAGGCAGGGAATCAGATGCGGGGAATCAGAGGCGGGGAATCAGAGCTGGCGAATCAGAGGCTTGGAATCAGAGGTGGGCAATCAGAGGCGGGGAATCAGATATGGGGAATCAGAGGCGGGGAATCAGAGGCGGGGAAACAGAGGCGGGGAATCAAATATAGGGAATCAGAGGTGGGGAATCAGAGGTTGTGAATCAGAGATGGGGAATCAAGGCGGGGAATCAGAGGCAGGGAATCAGACGCGGGGAATCAGAGGCGGGGATTCAGAGCTGGGGAATCAGAGGCGTGGAATCAGAGTTGGGGAATCAGAGGCAGGGAATCAGATATGGGGAATCAGAGGCGGGGAATCAGAGGTGGGGAAACAGAGGCGGGGAATCAGATGTGGGAAATCAGAGGTGGGGAATCAGGGGCAGGGAATCAGTGGCAGGGAATCAGAGGCGGGGAATCAGAGGCGGGGAATCAAAGGCAGGGAATCAGACACGGGGAATCAGAGGCGGGGAATCAGAGATGGGAATCAGAGGCGGGGAATCAGAGGCAGGGAATCGGATGCCGGGAATCAGAGTCGGGGAATCAGAGCTGGGGAATCAGAGGCGGGGAATCAGAGTTGGGGAATCAGAGGCGGGGAATCAGATATGGGGAAATAGAGGCGGGGAATCAGATATGGGGAATCAGAGGTGTGGAATCAGAGGTTGGGAATCAGAGGCAGGGAATCAGAGTCGGGGAAACAGAGGCGGGGAATCAGATATGGGGAATCAGAGGTGGCGAATCAAAGGCGGTGAAACAGAGATGGGGAATCAGGGCAGGGAATCAGAGGCAGGGAATCAAACACGGGGAATCAGAGCTGGGGAATCAGAGGCGGGGAATCAGAGTTGGGAATCAGAGGCGGGGAATCAGAGGCGGGGAAACAGAGGCGGGGAATCAGATATGGAAAATCAGAGGCGGGGAATCCGAGGTTGGGAATCAGAGGCAGTGAATCAGAGGCGGAAAATCAGAGGCGGGGAATCAGAGGAAGGGAATCAGATGTGCGGAATCGGAGATGGGGAATCAAAGGCAGGGAATCAGAGGCAGGGAATCAGAGGCGGGGAATCAGAGGCCGGGAATCAGATATGGGGAAACAGAGGCGGGGAATCCGAGGCGGGGAAACAGAGGCGGGGAATCAGATATGGGGAATCAGAGGTGGGGAATCAGAGGTTGGGAATCAGAGGCAGGGAATCAGAGGCTTGGAATCAGATGCAGGGAATCAGATGCGGGGAATCAGAGGCGGGGAATCAGAGCTGGGGAATCAGAGGTGGGGAATCAGATTTGGGGAATCAGAGGTGGGGACTTAGATATTGGGAAACAGAGGCGGGGAATTAGAGGCGGGGAAACCCAGGCGGGGAATCAGATATGGGGAATCAGAGGTGGGGAATCAGAGGCAAGGAATCAGATGTGCGGAATCAGAGATGGGGAATCAGAGGCAGGGAATCAGAATCAGAAGCAGGGAATCAGAGGCCGTGAATCAGAGGCCTGAATCAGATGCCGGGAATCAGAGGCCTGGAATCAGAGGCGGGGAATCAGAGGCAGGGAATCAGATGCGGGGAATCAGAGGCGGGGAATCAGAGCTGGGGAATCAGAGGCGGGGATTCAGAGTTGGGGAATCAGAGGCGGGGAATCAGAGGCGGGGAAACAGAGGCGGGGAATCAGATATGGGGAATCAGAGGTGGGGAATCACAGGTTGGGAATCAGAAGCAGGGAATCAGAGGCGGGGAATCAGAGGCGGGGAATCAGAGGCAGGGAATCCGATGTGCGGAATC
Organism: Narcine bancroftii; assembly: GCF_036971445.1. NCBI lineage: Eukaryota > Metazoa > Chordata > Chondrichthyes > Torpediniformes > Narcinidae > Narcine > Narcine bancroftii. The sequence goes on along the minus strand of NC_091474.1, from coordinate 103,140,823 downwards.
GGAGATGGGGAATCAGAGGCAGTGAATCAGAGGCGGGGAATCAGAGGCGGAGAATCAGAGGCCGGGAATCAGATATGGGGAAACAGAGGCGGGGAATCAGAGGCGGGGAAACAGAGGCGGGGAATCAGATATGGGGAATCAGAGGTGGGGAATCAGAGGTTGGGAATCAGAGGCAGGGAATCAGAGGCTGGGAATCAGATGCAGGGAATCAGATGCGGGGAATCAGAGGCGGGGAATCAGAGCTGGGGAATCAGAGGTGGGGAATCAGAGTTGGGGAATCAGAGTCGGGGACTTAGATATGGGGAAACAGAGGCGGGGAATCAGAGGCGGGGAAACAGACGCGGGGAATCAGAGGCGGGGATTCAGAGCTGGGGAATCAGAGGCGGGGAATCAGAGTTGGGGAATCAGAGGCGGGGAATCAGATATGGGGAATCAGAGGCGGGGAATCAGAGGCGGGGAAACAGAGGCAGGGAATCAGATATGGGGAATCAGAGGTGGGGTATCAGGGGCAGGGAATCAGTGGCAGGGAATCAGAGGCGGGGAAACAGAGGCAGGGAATCAGAGGCAGGGAATCAGACACGGGGAATCAGATATGGGGAAACAGAGGCGGGGAATCAGAGGCGGGCAAACAGAGGCGGGGAATTAGATATGGGGAATCAGAGGTGGGGAATCAGAGGTGGTGAATCAGAGATGGGGAATCAAAGGCGGGGAATCAGAGGCAGGGAATAGAACGCGGGGAATCAGAGGCGGGGAATCAGAGCTGGGGAATCAGAGGCGGGGAATCATAGTTGGGAATCAGAGGCGGGGAATCAGATATGGGGAAACAGAGGCGGGGAATCAAAGGCGGGGAAACAGAGGCGGGGAATCAGATATGGGGAATCGGATGCGGGGAATCAGAGGCGGGGAATAGGAGCTGGGGAATCAGAGGCGGGGTATCAGAGGCAGGGAATCGGACTCCGGGAATCAGAGTCGGGGAATCAGAGCTGGGGAATCAGAGGCGGGGAATCAGAGTTGGGGAATCAGAGGCGGGGAATCAGATATGGGGAAATAGAGGCGGGGAATCAGATATGGGGAATCAGAGGTGTGGAATCAGAGGTTGGGAATCAGAGGCAGGGAATCAGAGTCGGGGAATCAGATATGGGGAATCAGAGGTGGCGAATCAAAGGCGGTGAAACAGAGATGGGGAATCAGGGCAGGGAATCAGAGGCAGGGAATCAAACACGGGGAATCAGAGCTGGGGAATCAGAGGCGGGGAATCAGAGGCGGGGAATCAGAGGCGGGGAAACAGAGGCGGGGAATCAGATATGGGGAATCAGAGGTGGGGAATCCGAGGTTGGGAATCAGATGTGCGGAATCAGAGATGGGGAATCAGAGGCAGGGAATCAGAATCAGAAGCAGGGAATCAGAGGCCGGGAATCAGAGGCCGGAATCAGATGCTGGGAATCAGAGGCCTGGAATCAGAGGCGGGGAATCAGAGGCAGGGAATCAGATGCGGGGAATCAGAGGCGGGGAATTAGAGCTGGGGAATCAGAGGCGGGGTATTAGAGTTGGGGAATCAGAGGCGGGGAATCAGATATGGGGAAACAGAGGTGGGGAATCAGAGGCAGGAAATCAGACACGGGGATTCAGAGGCTGGGAATCAGACGGGGGGAATCAAAGGCGGGGAATCAGAGCTGGGGAATCAGAGGCAGGGAATCAGAGGCGGGGAATCAGATATGGGGAATCAGAGGCTGGGATTCAGAGGCGGGGAAAAAGGAGGCAGGGAATCAGACACGGGGAATCAGAGGTGGGGAATCAGAGATGGGGAATCAGAGGCGCTGAATCAGAGATGGGGAATCAGAGGCGGGGAATCAGAGGCAGGAAATCAGACACGGGGATTCAGAGGCTGGGAATCACATGGGGGGAATCAAAGGCGGGGAATCAGAGCTGGGGAATCAGAGGCAGGGAATCAGAGGCGGGGAATCAGATATGGGGAATCAGAGGCTGGGATTCAGAGGCGGGGAATCAGAGGCAGGGAATCAGACACGGGGAATCAGAGGTGGGGAATCAGAGATGGGGAATCAGAGGCGGGGAATCAGAGGCAGGGAATCAGACGCGGGGAATCTGAGGCGGGGAATCAGAGCTGGGGAATCAGAGGTGGGGAATCAGAGTTGGGGAATCAGAGGCAGGGAATCGGATGTGCGGAATCAGAGATCGGGAATCAGATGTGGGGAATCAGAGGAATCAGAGATGGGGAATCAGAGGCGGGGAATCAGAGGCAGGAAATCAGACACGGGGATTCAGAGGCTGGGAATCAGACGGGGGGAATCAAAGGCGGGGAATCAGAGCTGGGGAATCAGAGGCAGGGAATCAGAGTTGGGGATTCAGAGACGAGGAATCAGATATGGGGAAACGGAGGCGGGGAATCAGAGGCGGGCAAACAGAGGCGGGGAATTAGATATGGGGAATCAGAGGTGGGGAATCAGAGGTGGTGAATCAGTGATGGGGAATCACAGGTGGGGAATCAGAGGCAGTGAATAGAACGCAGGGAATCAGACGCAGGGAATCAGAGCTGGGGAATCAGAGGCGGGGAATCATAGTTGGGAATCAGAGGCGGGGAATCAGATATGGGGAAACAGAGGCGGGGAATCAGAGGCGGGGAAACAGAGGCGGGGAATCAGATATGGGGAATCGGATGCGGGGAATCAGAGGCGGGGAATCAGAGCTGGGGAATCAGAGGCGGGGAATCAGAGTTGGGGCATCAGAGGTGGGGAATTAGATATAGGGAAACAGAGGCGGGGAATCAGAGGCGGGGAAACAGAGGCGGGGAATCAGATATGAGGAATCAGAGGTGGGGAATCAGAGGCAGGGATTCAGATGTGCTGAATCAGAGATGGGGAATCAGAGGCAGGGAATCAGAATCAGAAGCTGGGAATCAGAGGCCGGGAATCAGAGGCCGGGAATCAGATGCTGGGAATAAGAGGCCGGGAATCAGAGGTGGGGAATCATAGTCCGGGAATCAGAGATGGGGATTCAGAGGCGGGGAATGAGATATGGAGAATCAGAGGCGGGGAATCAGAGGCCGGGAAACAGAGGCCGGGAATCAGATATGGGGAATCAGAGGTGGGGAATCAGATGCAGGGAATCAGATGTGCGGAATCAGAGATGGGGAATAAGAGGCAGGGAATCAGAATCAGAAGCGGGGAATCAGAGGCCGGGAATCAGAGGCCGGGAATCAGATGCTGGGAATAAGAGGCCGGGAATCAGAGGCGGGGAAACAGAGGCGGGGAATCAGATATGGGGAATCAGAGGTGGGGAATCAGAGGCAGGGAATCAGATGTGCGGAAACAGAGATGGGGAATAAGAGGCAGGGAATCAGAATCAGAAGCGGGGAATCAGAGGCCGGGAATCAGAGGCCGGGAATCAGATGCTGGGAATAAGAGGCCGGGAATCAGAGGTGGGGAATCAGATATGGGGAATCAGAGGTGGCGAAACAAAGGCGGTGAATCAGAGATGGGGAATCAGAGGCGGGGAATCAGAGGCAGGGAATCAGATGCGGGGAATCAGAGGCGGGGAATCAGAGCTGGCGAATCAGAGGCTGGGAATCAGAGGTGGGCAATCAAAGGCGGGGAATCAGATATGGGGAATCAGAGGCGGGGAATCAGAGGCGGGGAAACAGAGGCGGGGAATCAAATATAGGGAATCAGAGGTGGGGAATCAGAGGTTGTGAATCAGAGATGGGGAATCAAGGCGGGGAATCAGAGGCAGGGAATCAGACGCGGGGAATCAGAGGCGGGGATTCAGAGCTGGGGAATCAGAGGCGGGGAATCAGAGTTGGGGAATCAGAGGCAGGGAATCAGATATGGGGAATCAGAGGCGGGGAATCAGAGGCGGGGAAACAGAGGCGGGGAATCAGATGTGGGGAATCAGAGGTGGGGAATAAGGGGCAGGGAATCAGTGGCAGGGAATCAGAGGCGGGGAATCAGAGGCGGGGAATCAAAGGCAGGGAATCAGACACGGGGAATCAGAGGCGGGGAATCAGAGATGGGGAATCAGAGGCGGGGAATCAGAGGCAGGGAATCGGATGCCGGGAATCAGAGTCGGGGAATCAGAGCTGGGGAATCAGAGGCGGGGAATCAGAGTTGGGGAATCAGAGGCGGGGAATCAGATATGGGGAAATAGAGGCGGGGAATCAGATATGGGGAATCAGAGGTGTGGAATCAGAGGTTGGGAATCAGAGGCAGGGAATCAGAGTCGGGGAAACAGAGGCGGGGAATCAGATATGGGGAATCAGAGGTGGCGAATCAAAGGCGGTGAAACAGAGATGGGGAATCAGGGCAGGGAATCAGAGGCAGGGAATCAAACACGGGGAATCAGAGCTGGGGAATCAGAGGCGGGGAATCAGAGTTGGGAATCAGAGGCGGGGAATCAGAGGTGGGGAAACAGAGGCGGGGAATCAGATATGGGGAATCAGAGGTGGGGAATCAGAGGTTGGGAATCAGAGGCAGGGAATCAGAGGCTTGGAATCAGATGCAGGGAATCAGATGCGGGGAATCAGAGGCGGGGAATCAGAGCTGGGGAATCAGAGGTGGGGAATCAGATTTGGGGAATCAGAGGCGGGGACTTAGATATTGGGAAACAGAGGCGGGGAATCAGAGGCGGGGAAACCCAGGCGGGGAATCAGATATGGGGAATCAGAGGTGGGGAATCAGAGGCAAGGAAACAGATGTGCGGAATCAGAGATGGGGAATCAGAGGCAGGGAATCAGAATCAGAAGCAGGGAATCAGCGGCCGGGAATCAGAGGCCGGAATCAGATGCTGGGAATCAGAGGCCTGGAATCAGAGGCGGGGAATCAGAGGCAGGGAATCAGATGCGGGGAATCAGAGGCGGGCAATCAGAGCTGGGGAATCAGAGGCGGGGATTCAGAGTTGGGGAATCAGAGGCGGGGAATCAGAGGCGGGGAAACAGAGGCGGGGAATCAGATATGGGGAATCAGAGGTGGGGAATCAGAGGTTGGGAATCAGAAGCAGGGAATCAGAGGCGGGGAATCAGAGGCGGGGAATCAGAGGCAGGTAATCCGATGTGCGGAATCGGAGATGGGGAATCAGAGGCAGGGAATCAGAGGCGGGGAATCAGAGGCGGAGAATCAGTGGCCGGGAATCAGATATGGGGAAACAGAGGCGGGGAATCAGAGGCGGGGAAACAGAGGCGGGGAATCAGATATGGGGAATCAGAGGTGGGGAATCAGAGGTTGGGAATCAGAGGCAGGGAATCAGAGGCTGGGAATCAGATGCAGGGAATCAGATGCGGGGAATCAGAGGCGGGGAATCAGAGCTGGGGAATCAGAGGTGGGGAATCAGAGTTGGGGAATCAGTGTCGGGGACTTAGATATGGGGAAACAGAGGCGGGGAATCAGAGGCGAGGAAACAGACGCGGGGAATCAGAGGCGGGGATTCAGAGCTGGGGAATCAGAGGCGGGGAATCAGAGTTGGGGAATCAGAGGCGGGGAATCAGATATGGGGAATCAGAGGCGGGGAATCAGAGGCGGGGAAACAGAGGCAGGGAATCAGATATGGGGAATCAGAGGTGGGGTATCAGGGGCAGGGAATCAGTGGCAGGGAATCAGAGGCGGGGAAACAGAGGCGTGGAATCAGAGGCAGGGAATCAGACACGGGGAATCAGATATGGTGAAACAGAGGCGGGGAATCAGAGGCGGGCAAACAGAGGCGGGGAATTAGATATGGGGAATCAGAGGTGGGGAATCAGAGGTGGTGAATCAGAGATGGGGAATCACAGGCGGGGAATGAGAGGCAGGGAATAGAACGCGGGGAATCAGAGGCGGGGAATCAGAGCTGGGGAATCAGAGGCGGGGAATCATAGTTGGGAATCAGAGGCGGGGAATCAGATATGGGGAAACAGAGGCGGGGAATCAAAGGCGGGGAAACAGAGGCGGGGAATCAGATATGGGGAATCGGATGCGGGGAATCAGAGCCGGGGAATAGGAGCTGGGGAATCAGAGGCGGAGTATCAGAGTTGGGGCATCTGAGGTGGGGAATTAGATATGGGGAAACAGAGGCAGGGAATCAGAGGCGGGGAAACAGAGGCGAGGAATCAGATATGGGGAATCAGAGGTGGGGAATCAGATGCAGGGAATCAGATGTGCGGAATCAGAGATGGGGAATCAGAGGCAGGGAATCAGAATCAGAAGCGGGGAATCAGAGGCCGGGAATCAGAGGCCGGGATTCAGATGCCGGGAATAAGAGGCCGGGAATCAGAGGTGGGGAATCAGAGTCCGGGAATCAGAGATTGGGATTCAGAGGCGGGGAATGATATATGCGGAATCAGAGGCGGTGAATCAGAGGCGGGGTAACAGAGGTGGGGAATCAGATATGGGGAATCAGAGGTGGCGAATCAAAGGCGGTGAATCAGAGATGGGGAATCAGAGGCGGGGAATCAGAGGCAGGGAATCAAACACGGGGAATCAGAGGCGGGGAATCAGAGCTGGGGAATCAGAGGCGGGGAATCAGAGTTGGGGAATCAGAGGCGGGGAATCAGATATGGGGAAACAGGGGCAGGGAATCAGAGGCAGGGAAACAGAGGCGGGGAATCAGATATGGGGAATCAGGGGTGGGGAACCAGAGGTTGGGAATCAGAGGCAGGGAATCAGAGGCGTGGAAACAGAGGCGGGGATTCAGATATGGGGAATCAGAGGTGGGGAATCAGGGGCGTGGAATCAGAGGCAGGGAATTTGATGTGGTGAATCAGAGATGGGGAATCAGAGGCAGGGAATCAGAATCAGAAGCGGGGTATCAGTGGCCGGGAATCAGAGGAAGGTAATCAGAAGCAGGGGATCAAACACGGGGAATCAGAGGCTGGGAATCAGAGCTGGGGAATCAGAGGCGGGGAATCAGAGCTGGGGAATCACAGGCGGGGAATCAGAGATGGGGAATCAGAGGCTGGGAATCAGAGGCAGGGAATCAGATGCGGGGAATCAGAGGTGGGGAATCAGAGCTGGCGAATCAGAGGCGGGGAATCAGAGGTGGGCAATCAGAGGATGGGAATCAGATATGGGGAATCAGAGGCGGGGAATCAGAGCTGGGGAATCACAGGCGGGGAATCAGAGTTGGGGAATCAGAGGCGGGGAATCAGATATGGGGAAACAGAGGCGGGGAATCAGAGGCGGTGAAACAGAGGCGGGGAATCAGATATTGGGAATCAGAGGTGGGGAATCAGAGGTTGGGAATCAGAGGCCTGGAATCAGAGGCGGGGAATCAGAGGCAGGGAATCAGATGCGGGGAATCAGAGGAGGGGAATCAGAGCTGGGGAATCAGAGGCGGGGTATTAGAGTTGGGGAATCAGAGGCGGGGAATCAGACGCGGGGAATCAGAGTGGGGGAATCATAGCTGGCGAATCAGAGGCGGGGAATCAGAGGTGGGCAATCAGAGGCCGGGAATCAGAGGTGGTGAATCAGAGATGGGGAATCAGAGGAGGGGAATCAGTGGTAGGGAATCAGATATGGGGAATCAGAGGCGTGGAATCAGAGGCAGGGAATCAGACACGGGGAATCAGACACGGGGAATCAGAGGTGGGGAATCAGAGATGGGGAATCAGAGGCGGTGAATCAGAGATGGGGAATCAGAGGCGGGGAATCAGAGACAGGAAATCAGACACGGGGATTCAGAGGCTGGGAATGAGACGGGGGGAATCAAAGGCGGGGAATCAGAGCTGGGGAATCAGAGGCAGGGAATCAGAGGCGGGGAATCAGATATGGGGAATCAGAGGCTGGTATTCAGAGGCGGGGAATCAGAGGCAGGGAATCAGACACGGGGAATCAGAGGTGGGGAATCAGAGATGGGGAATCAGAGGCGGGGAATCAGAGTTCGGGAATCAGAGGCAGGGAATCGGATGTGCGGAATCAGAGATGGGGAATCAGAGGTGGGGAATCAGATGCGGTGAATCAGAGATGGGGAATCAGAGGCGGGGAATCAGAGGCAGGAAATCAGACACGGGGATTCAGAGGCTGGGAATCAGACGGGGGGAATCAAAGGCGGGGAATCAGAGCTGGGGAATCAGAGGCAGGGAATCAGAGTTGGGGATTCAGAGACGGGGAATCAGATCTGGGGAAACAGAGGCGGGGAATCAGAGGCGGGCAAACAGAGGCGGGGAATTAGATATGGGGAATCAGATGTGGGGAATCAGAGGTGGTGAATCAGTGATGGGGAATCACAGGCGGGGAATCAGAGGCAGGGAATAGAACGCAGGGAATCAGAGGCAGGGAATCAGAGCTGGGGAATCAGAGGCGGGGAATCATAGTTGGGAATCAGAGGCGGGGAATCTGATATGGGGAAACAGAGGCGGGGAATCAGAGGCGGGGAAAGAGAGGCGGGGAATCAGATATGGGGAATCGGATGCGGGGAATCAGAGGCGGGGAATCAGAGCTGGGGTTACAGAGGCGGGGAATCAGAGTTGGGGCATCAGAGGTGGGGAATTAGATATAGGGAAACAGAGGCGGGGAATCAGAGTCGGGGAAACAGAGGCGGGGAATCAGATATGGGGAATCAGAGGTGGGGAATCAGAGGCAGGGAATCAGATGTGCGGAATCAGAGATGGGGAATCAGAGGCAGGGAATCAGAATCAGAAGCGGGGAATCAGAGGCCGGGAATCAGATGCTGGGAATAAGAGGCCGGGAATCAGAGGTGGGGAATCAGAGTCCGGGAATCAGAGATGGGGATTCAGAGGCGGGGAATGAGATATGGAGAATCCGAGGCGGGGAATCAGAGGCCGGGAAACAGAGGTGGGGAATCAGATATGGGGAATCAGAGGTGGCGAATCAAAGGCGGTGAATCAGAGATGGGGAATCAGAGGCGGGGAATCAGAGGCAGGGAATCAGATGCGGGGAATCAGAGGTGGGGAATCAGAGCTGGCGAATCAGAGGCGGGGAATCAGAGGTGGGCAATCAGAGCCGGGGAATCAGATATGGGGAATCAGAGGCGGGGAATCAGAGGCGGGGAAACAGAGGTGGGGAATCAGATATGGGGAAACAGAGGTGGCGAATCAAAGGCGGTGAATCAGAGATGGGGAATCAGAGGCGGGGAATCAGAGGCAGGGAATCAAAAACGGGGAATCGGAGGCGGGGAATCAGAGCTGGGGAATCAGAGGCGGGGAAGCAGAGTAGGAGAATCAGAGGTGGGGAATCAGATATGGGGAAACAGGGGCGGGGAATCAGAGGCGGGGAAACAGAGGCGGGGAATCAGATATGGGGAATCAGAGGTGTGGAATCAGAGGTTGGGAATCAGAGGCGGGGAAACAGAGGAGGGGAATCAGATATGGGGAATCAGAGGTGGCGAATTAAAGGCGGTGAATCAGAGATGGGGAATCAGGGCAGGGAATCAGAGGCAGGGAATCAAACACGGGGAATCAGAGGCGTGGAATCAGAGCTGGGGAATCAGAGGCGGGGATTCAGAGTTGGGGAATCAGAGGCGGGGAATCAGAGGCGGGGAAACAGAGGCGGAGAATCAGATATGGGGAATCAGAGGTGGGGAATCAGAGGTTGGGAATCAGAAGCAGGGAATCAGAGGCGGGGAATCAGAGGCGGGGAATCAGAGGCAGGAAATCCGATGTGCGGAATCGGAGATGGGGAATCAGAGGCGGGGAAACAGAGGCGGGGAATCAGATATGGGGAATCAGAGGTGGGGAATCAGAAGTTGGGAATCAGAGGCAGGGAATCAGAGGCTGGGAATCAGATGCAGGGAATCAGATGCGGGGAATCAGAGGCGGGGAATCAGAGCTGGGGAATCAGAGGTGGGGAATCAGAGTTGGGGAATCAGAGTCGGGGACTTAGATATGGGGAAACAGAGGCAGGGAATCAGAGGCGGGGAAACAGACGCGGGGAATCAGAGGCGGGTATCAGAGCTGGGGAATCAGAGGCGGGGAATCAGAGTTGGGGAATCAGAGGCGGGGAATCAGAGGCGGGGAAACAGAGGCAGGGAATCAGATATGGGGAATCAGAGGTGGGGTATCAGGGGCAGGGAATCAGTGGCAGGGAATCAGAGGCGGGGAATCAGAGGCGGGGAATCAGAGGCAGGGAATCAGACACGGGGAATCAGATATGGGGAAACAGAGGCGGGGAATCAGAGGCGGGCAAACAGAGGCGGGGAATTAGATAAGGGGAATCAGAGGTGGGGAATCAGAGGTGGTGAATCAGAGATGGGGAATCACAGGCGGGGAATCAGAGGCAGGGAATAGAACGCGGGGAATCAGAGGCGGGTATCAGAGCTGGGGAATCAGAGGCGGGGAATCATAGTTGGGAATCAGAGGCGGGGAATCAGATATGGGGAAACAGAGGCGGGGAATCAAAGGCGGGGAAACAGAGGCGGGGAATCAGATATGGGGAATCGGATGCGGGGAATCAGAGGCGGGGAATCAGAGCTGGGGAATCAGAGGCGGGGTATCAGAGTTGGGGCATCAGAGGTGGGGAATTAGATATGGGGAAACAGAGGCGGGGAATCAGAGGCGGGGAAACAGAGGTGTGGAATCAGATATGGGGAATCAGAGGTGGGGAATCAGAGGCAGGGAATCAGATGTGCGGAATCAGAGATGGGGAATCAGAGGCAGGGAATCAGAATCAGAAGCGGGGAATCAGAGGCCGGGAATCAGAGGCCGGGATTCAGATGCCGGGAATAAGAGGCCGGGAATCAGAGGTGGGGAATCAGAGTCCGGGAATCAGAGATGGGGATTCAGAGGCGGGGAATGATATATGGGGAATCAGAGGCGGGGAATCAGAGGCGGGGTAACAGAGGTGGGGAATCAGATATGGGGAATCAGAGGTGTCGAATCAAAGGCGGTGAATCAGAGATGGAGAATCAGAGGCGGGGAATCAGAGGCAGGGAAACAAACACGGGGAATCAAAGGCGGGGAATCAGAGCTGGGGAATCAGAGGTGGGGAATCAGAGTTGGGGAATCAGAGGCGGGGAATCAGATATGGGGAAACAGGGGCGGAGAATCAGAGGCAGTGAAACAGAGGCGGGGAATCAGATATGGGGAATCAGGGGTGTGGAATCAGAGGTTGGGAATCAGAGGCAGGGAATCAGAGGCGTGGAAACAGAGGCGGGGATTCAGATATGGGGAATCAGAGGTCGGGAATCAGGGGCGTGGAATCAGAGGCAGGGAATTAGATGTGGTGAATCAGAGATGGGGAATCAGAGGCAGGGAATCAGAATCTGAAGCGGGGTATCAGAGGCCGGGAATCAGAGGAAGGTAATCAGAGGCAGGGGATCAAACACGGGGAATCAGAGGCTGGGAATCAGAGCTGGGGAATCACAGGCGGGGAATCAGAGATGGGGAATCAGAGGCGGGGAATCAGAGGCAGGGAATCAGATGCGGGGAATCAGAGGCGGGGAATCAGAGCTGGCGAATCAGAGGCGGGGAATCAGATGTGGGCAATCAGAGGATGGGAATCAGATATGGGGAATCAGAGGCGGGGAATTAGAGCTGGGGAATCACTGGCGGGGAATCAGAGTTGGGGAATCAGAGGCGGGGAATCAGATATGGGGAAACAGAGTCGGGGAATCAGAGGCGGTGAAACAGAGGCGGGGAATCAGATATGGGGAATCAGAGGTGGGGATTCAGAGGTTGGGAATCAGAGGCCTGGAATCAGAGGCGGGGAATCAGAGGCAGGGAATCAGATGCGGGGAATCAGAGGAGGGGAATCAGAGCTGGGGAATCAGAGGCGGGGTATTAGAGATGGGGAATCAGAGGCGGGGAATCAGAGGCAGGAAATCAGACAGGGGGATTCAGAGGCTGGGAATTAGACGGGGGGAATCAGAGGCAGGGAATCAGAGGCTGGGAATCAGATGCAGGGAATCAGATGCGGGGAATCAGAGGCGGGGAATCAGAGCTGGGGAATCAGAGGTGGGGAATCAGAGTTGGGGAATCAGAGTCGGGGACTTAGATATGGGGAAACAGAGGCAGGGAATCAGAGGCGGGGAAACAGACGCGGGGAATCAGAGGCGGGTATCAGAGCTGGGGAATCAGAGGCGGGGAATCAGAGTTGGGGAATCAGAGGCGGGGAATCAGAGGTGGGGAATCAGAGGCGGGGAAACAGAGGCAGGGAATCAGATATGGGGAATCAGAGGTGGGGTATCAGGGGCAGGGAATCAGTGGCAGGGAATCAGAGGCGGGGAATCAGAGGCGGGGAATCAGAGGCAGGGAATCAGACACGGGGAATCAGATATGGGGAAACAGAGGCGGGGAAACAGAGGTGGGGAATCAGATATGGGGAAACAGAGGTGGCGAATCAAAGGCGGTGAATCAGAGATGGGGAATCAGAGGCGGGGAATCAGAGGCAGGGAATCAAAAACGGGGAATCGGAGGCGGGGAATCAGAGCTGGGGAATCAGAGGCGGGGAAGCAGAGTAGGAGAATCAGAGGTGGGGAATCAGATATGGGGAAACAGGGGCGGGGAATCAGAGGCGGGGAAACAGAGGCGGGGAATCAGATATGGGGAATCAGAGGTGTGGAATCAGAGGTTGGGAATCAGAGGCGGGGAAACAGAGGAGGGGAATCAGATATGGGGAATCAGAGGTGGCGAATTAAAGGCGGTGAATCAGAGATGGGGAATCAGGGCAGGGAATCAGAGGCAGGGAATCAAACACGGGGAATCAGAGGCGTGGAATCAGAGCTGGGGAATCAGAGGCGGGGATTCAGAGTTGGGGAATCAGAGGCGGGGAATCAGAGGCGGGGAAACAGAGGCGGGGAATCAGATTTGGGGAAACAGAGGCGGGGAATCAAAGGCGGGGAAACAGAGGCGGGGAATCAGATATGGGGAATCGGATGCGGGGAATCAGAGGCGGGGAATCAGAGCTGGGGAATCAGAGGCGGGGTATCAGAGTTGGGGCATCAGAGGTGGGGAATTAGATATGGGGAAACAGAGGCGGGGAATCAGAGGCGGGGAAACAGAGGTGGGGAATCAGATATGGGGAAACAGAGGCGGGGAATCAAAGGCGGGGAAACAGAGGCGGGGAATCAGATATGGGGAATCGGATGCGGGGAATCAGAGGCAGGGAATCAGAGCTGGGGAATCAGAGGCGGGGTATCAGAGTTGGGGCATCAGAGGTGGGGAATTAGATATGGGGAAACAGAGGCGGGGAATCAGAGGCGGGGAAACAGAGGTGGGGAATCAGATATGGGGAATCAGAGGTGGGGAATCAGAGGCAGGGAATCAGATGTGCGGAATCAGAGATGGGGAATCAGAGGCAGGGAATCAGAATCAGAAGCGGGGAATCAGAGGCCGGGAATCAGAGGCCGGGATTCAGATGCCGGGAATAAGAGGCCTGGAATCAGAGGTGGGGAATCAGAGTCCGGGAATCAGAGATGGGGATTCAGAGGCGGGGAATGATATATGGGGAATCAGAGGCGGGGAATCAGAGGCGGGGTAACAGAGGTGGGGAATCAGATATGGGGAATCAGAGGTGTCGAATCAAAGGCGGTGAATCAGAGATGGAGAATCAGAGGCAGGGAATCAGAGGCAGGGAAACAAACACGGGGAATCAAAGGCGGGGAATCAGAGCTGGGGAATCAGAGGTGGGGAATCAGAGTTGGGGAATCAGAGGCGGGGAATCAGATATGGGGAAACAGGGGCGGAGAATCAGAGGCAGTGAAACAGAGGCGGGGAATCAGATATGGGGAATCAGGGGTGTGGAATCAGAGGTTGGGAATCAGAGGCAGGGAATCAGAGGCGTGGAAACAGAGGCGGGGATTCAGATATGGGGAATGAGAGGTGGGGAATCAGGGGCGTGGAATCAGAGGCAGGGAATTAGATGTGGTGAATCAGAGATGGGGAATCAGAGGCAGGGAATCAGAATCTGAAGCGGGGTATCAGAGGCCGGGAATCAGAGGAAGGTAATCAGAGGCAGGGGATCAAACACGGGGAATCAGAGGCTGGGAATCAGAGCTGGGGAATCACAGGCGGGGAATCAGAGATGGGGAATCAGAGGCGGGGAATCAGAGGCAGGGAATCAGATGCGGGGAATCAGAGGCGGGGAATTAGAGCTGGGGAATCACTGGCGGGGAATCAGAGTTGGGGAATCAGAGGCGGGGAATCAGATATGGGGAAACAGAGTCGGGGAATCAGAGGCGGTGAAACAGAGGCGGGGAATCAGATATGGGGAATCAGAGGTGGGGATTCAGAGGTTGGGAATCAGAGGCCTGGAATCAGAGGCGGGGAATCAGAGGCAGGGAATCAGATGCGGGGAATCAGAGGAGGGGAATCAGAGCTGGGGAATCAGAGGCGGGGTATTAGAGATGGGGAATCAGAGGCGGGGAATCAGAGGCAGGAAATCAGACAGGGGGATTCAGAGGCTGGGAATTAGACGGGGGGAATCAGAGGCAGGGAATCAGAGGCTGGGAATCAGATGCAGGGAATCAGATGCGGGGAATCAGAGGCGGGGAATCAGAGCTGGGGAATCAGAGGTGGGGAATCAGAGTTGGGGAATCAGAGTCGGGGACTTAGATATGGGGAAACAGAGGCAGGGAATCAGAGGCGGGGAAACAGACGCGGGGAATCAGAGGCGGGTATCAGAGCTGGGGAATCAGAGGCGGGGAATCAGAGTTGGGGAATCAGAGGCGGGGAATCAGAGGCGGGGAATCAGAGGCGGGGAAACAGAGGCAGGGAATCAGATATGGGGAATCAGAGGTGGGGTATCAGGGGCAGGGAATCAGTGGCAGGGAATCAGAGGCGGGGAATCAGAGGTGGGGAATCAGAGGCAGGGAATCAGACACGGGGAATCAGATATGGGGAAACAGAGGCGGGGAATCAGAGGCGGGCAAACAGAGGCGGGGAATTAGATAAGGGGAATCAGAGGTGGGGAATCAGAGGTGGTGAATCAGAGATGGGGAATCACAGGCGGGGAATCAGAGGCAGGGAATAGAACGCGGGGAATCAGAGGCGGGTATCAGAGCTGGGGAATCAGAGGCGGGGAATCATAGTTGGGAATCAGAGGCGGGGAATCAGATATGGGGAAACAGAGGCGGGGAATCAAAGGCGGGGAAACAGAGGCGGGGAATCAGATATGGGGAATCGGATGCGGGGAATCAGAGGCGGGGAATCAGAGCTGGGGAATCAGAGGCGGGGTATCAGAGTTGGGGCATCAGAGGTGGGGAATTAGATATGGGGAAACAGAGGCGGGGAATCAGAGGCGGGGAAACAGAGGTGGGGAATCAGATATGGGGAATCAGAGGTGGGGAATCAGAGGCAGGGAATCAGATGTGCGGAATCAGAGATGGGGAATCAGAGGCAGGGAATCAGAATCAGAAGCGGGGAATCAGAGGCCGGGAATCAGAGGCCGGGATTCAGATGCCGGGAATAAGAGGCCGGGAATCAGAGGTGGGGAATCAGAGTCCGGGAATCAGAGATGGGGATTCAGAGGCGGGGAATGATATATGGGGAATCAGAGGCGGGGAATCAGAGGCGGGGTAACAGAGGTGGGGAATCAGATATGGGGAATCAGAGGTGTCGAATCAAAGGCGGTGAATCAGAGATGGAGAATCAGAGGCGGGGAATCAGAGGCAGGGAAACAAACACGGGGAATCAAAGGCGGGGAATCAGAGCTGGGGAATCAGAAGTGGGGAATCAGAGTTGGGGAATCAGAGGCGGGGAATCAGATATGGGGAAACAGGGGCGGAGAATCAGAGGCAGTGAAACAGAGGCGGGGAATCAGATATGGGGAATCAGGGGTGTGGAATCAGAGGTTGGGAATCAGAGGCAGGGAATCAGAGGCGTGGAAACAGAGGCGGGGATTCAGATATGGGGAATGAGAGGTGGGGAATCAGGGGCGTGGAATCAGAGGCAGGGAATTAGATGTGGTGAATCAGAGATGGGGAATCAGAGGCAGGGAATCAGAATCTGAAGCGGGGTATCAGAGGCCGGGAATCAGAGGAAGGTAATCAGAGGCAGGGGATCAAACACGGGGAATCAGAGGCTGGGAATCAGAGCTGGGGAATCACAGGCGGGGAATCAGAGATGGGGAATCAGAGGCGGGGAATCAGAGGCAGGGAATCAGATGCGGGGAATCAGAGGCGGGGAATCAGAGCTGGCGAATCAGAGGCGGGGAATCAGATGTGGGCAATCAGAGGATGGGAATCAGATATGGGTAATCAGAGGCGGGGAATTAGAGCTGGGGAATCACTGGCGGGGAATCAGAGTTGGGGAATCAGATGCGGGGAATCAGATATGGGGAAACAGAGTCGGGGAATCAGAGGCGGTGAAACAGAGGCGGGGAATCAGATATGGGGAATCAGAGGTGGGGATTCAGAGGTTGGGAATCAGAGGCCTGGAATCAGAGGCGGGGAATCAGAGGCAGGGAATCAGATGCGGGGAATCAGAGGAGGGGAATCAGAGCTGGGGAATCAGAGGCGGGGTATTAGAGTTGGGGAATCAGAGGCGGGGAATCAGACGCGGGGAATCAGAGGGGGGGAATCATAGCTGGCGAATCAGAGGCGGGGAATCAGAGGTGGGCAATCAGAGGCCGGGAATCAGAGGTGGTGAATCAGAGATGGGGAATCAGAGGCGGGGAATCAGTGGCAGGGAATCAGATATGGGGAATCAGAGGCGTGGAATCAGAGGCAGGGAATCAGACACGGGGAATCAGACACGGGGAATCAGAGGTGGGGAATCAGAGATGGGGAATCAGAGGCGGTGAATCAGAGATGGGGAATCAGAGGCGGGGAATCAGAGGCAGGAAATCAGACACGGGGATTCAGAGGCTGGGAATTAGACGGGGGGAATCAAAGGCGGGGAATCAGAGCTGGGGAATCAGAGGCAGGGAATCAGAGGCGAGGAATCAGATATGGGGAATCAGAGGCTGGGATTCAGAGGCGGGGAATCAGAGGCAGGGAATCAGACGCGGGGAATCAGAGGTGGGGAATCAGAGATGGGGAATCAGAGGTGGGGAATCAGAGGCAGGGAATCAGACGCGGGGAATCTGAGGCGGGGAATCAGAGCTGGGGAATCAGAGGTGGGGAATCAGAGTTGGGGAATCAGAGGCAGGGAATCGGATGTGCGGATTCAGAGATGGGGAATCAGATGTGGGGAATCAGAGGAATCAGAGATGGGGAATCAGAGGCGGGGAATTAGAGGCAGGAAATCAGACACGGGGATTCAGAGGCTGGGAATCAGACGGGGGGAATCAAAGGCGGGGAATCAGAGCTGGGGAATCAGAGGCAGGGAATCAGAGTTGGGGATTCAGAGACGGGGAATCAGATATGGGGAAACAGAGGCGGGGTATCAGAGGCGGGCAAACAGAGGCGGGGAATTAGATATGGGGAATCAGAGGTGGGGAATCAGAGGTGGTGAATCAGTGATGGGGAATCACAGGCGGGGAATCAGAGGCAGGGAATTGAACGCAGGGAATCAGACGCAGGGAATCAGAGCTGGGGAATCAGAGGCGGGGAATCATAGTTGGGAATCAGAGGCGGGGAATCAGATATGGGGAAACAGAGGCGGGGAATCAGAGGCGGGGAAACAGAGGCGGGGAATCAGATATGGGGAATCGGATGCGGGGAATCAGAGGCGGGGAATCAGAGCTGGGGAATCAGAGGCGGGGAATCAGAGTTGGGGCATCAGAGGTGGGGAATTAGATATAGGGAAACAGAGGTGGGGAATCAGAGGCGGGGAAACAGAGGCGGGGAATCAGATATGGGGAATCAGAGGTGGGGAATCGGAGGCAGGGAATCAGATGTGCGGAATCAGAGATTGGGAATCAGAGGCCGGGAATCAGAGGCCGGGAATCAGATGCTGGGAATAAGAGGCCGGGAATCAGAGGTGGGGAATCAGAGTCCGGGAATCAGAGATGGGGATTCAGAGGCGGGGAATGAGATATGGAGAATCAGAGGCGGGGAATCAGAGGCCGGGAAACAGAGGTAGGGAATCAGATATGGGGAATCAGAGGTGGCGAATCAAAGGCGGTGAATCAGAGATGGGGAATCAGAGGCGGGGAATCAGAGGCCGGGAATCAGATATGGGGAAACAGAGGCGGGGAATCAGAGGCGGGGAAACAGATGCGGGGAATCAGATATGGGGAATCAGAGGTGGGGAATCAGAAGTTGGGAATCAGAGGCAGGGAATCAGAGGCTGGGAATCAGATGCAGGGAATCAGATGCGGGGAATCAGAGGCGGGGAATCAGAGCTGGGGAATCAGAGGTGGGGAATCAGAGTTGGGGAATCAGAGTCGGGGACTTAGATATGGGGAAACAGAGGCAGGGAATCAGAGGCGGGGAAACAGACGCGGGGAATCAGAGGCGGGTATCAGAGCTGGGGAATCAGAGGCGGGGAATCAGTGTTGGGGAATCAGAGGCGGGGAATCAGAGGCGGGGAATCAGAGGCGGGGAATAAGAGGCGGGGAAACAGAGGCAGGGAATCAGATATGGGGAATCAGAGGTGGGGTATCAGGGGCAGGGAATCAGTGGCAGGGAATCAGAGGCGGGGAATCAGAGGCGGGGAATCAGAGGCAGGGAATCAGACACGGGGAATCAGATATGGGGAAACAGAGGCGGGGAATCAGAGGCGAGCAAACAGAGGCGGGGAATTAGATAAGGGGAATCAGAGGTGGGGAATCAGAGGTGGTGAATCAGAGATGGGGAATCACATGCGGGGAATCAGAGGCAGGGAATAGAACGCGGGGAATCAGAGGCGGGGAATCAGAGCTGGGGAATCAGAGGCGGGGAATCATAGTTGGGAATCAGAGGCGGGGAATCAGATATGGGGAAACAGAGGCGGGGAATCAAAGGCGGGGAAACAGAGGCGGGGAATCAGATATGGGGAATCGGATGCGCGGAATCAGAGGCGGGGAATCAGAGCTGGGGAATCAGAGGTGGGGTATCAGAGTTGGGGCATCAGAGGTGGGGAATTAGATATGGGGAAACAGAGGCGGGCAATCAGAGGCGGGGAAACAGAGGTGGGGAATCAGATATGGGGAATCAGAGGTGGGGAATCAGAGGCAGGGAATCAGATGTGCGGAATCAGAGATGGGGAATCAGAGGCAGGGAATCAGAATCAGAAGCGGGGAATCAGAGGCCGGGAATCAGAGGCCGGGATTCAGATGCCGGGAATAAGAGGCCGGGAATCAGAGGTGGGGAATCAGAGTCCGAGAATCAGAGATGGGGATTCAGAGGCGGGGAATGATATATGGGGAATCAGAGGCGGGGAATCAGAGGCGGGGTAACAGAGGTGGGGAATCAGATATGGGGAATCAGAGGTGTCGAATCAAAGGCGGTGAATCAGAGATGGAGAATCAGAGGCGGGGAATCAGAGGCAGGGAAACAAACACGGGGAATCAAAGGCGGGGAATCAGAGCTGGGGAATCAGAGGTGGGGAATCAGAGTTGGGGAATCAGAGGCAGGGAATCAGAATCTGAAGCGGGGTATCAGAGGCCGGGAATCAGAGGAAGGTAATCAGAGGCAGGGGATCAAACACGGGGAATCAGAGGCTGGGAATCAGAGCTGGGGAATCACAGGCGGGGAATCAGAGATGGGGAATCAGAGGCGGGGAATCAGAGGCAGGGAATCAGATGCGGGGAATCAGAGGCGGGGAATCAGAGCTGGCGAATCAGAGGCGGGGAATCAGATGTGGGCAATCAGAGGATGGGAATCAGATATGGGGAATCAGAGGCGGGGAATTAGAGCTGGGGAATCACTGGCGGGGAATCAGAGTTGGGGAATCAGATGCGGGGAATCAGATATGGGGAAACAGAGTCGGGGAATCAGAGGCGGTGAAACAGAGGCGGGGAATCAGATATGGGGAATCAGAGGTGGGGATTCAGAGGTTGGGAATCAGAGGCCTGGAATCAGAGGCGGGGAATCAGAGGCAGGGAATCAGATGCGGGGAATCAGAGGAGGGGAATCAGAGCTGGGGAATCAGAGGCGGGGTATTAGAGTTGGGGAATCAGAGGCGGGGAATCAGACGCGGGGAATCAGAGGGGGGGAATCATAGCTGGCGAATCAGAGGCGGGGAATCAGAGGTGGGCAATCAGAGGCCGGGAATCAGAGGTGGTGAATCAGAGATGGGGAATCAGAGGCGGGGAATCAGTGGCAGGGAATCAGATATGGGGAATCAGAGGCGTGGAATCAGAGGCAGGGAATCAGACACGGGGAATCAGACACGAGGAATCAGAGGTGGGGAATCAGAGATGGGGAATCAGAGGCGGTGAATCAGAGATGGGGAATCAGAGGCGGGGAATCAGAGGCAGGAAATCAGACACGGGGATTCAGAGGCTGGGAATTAGACGGGGGGAATCAAAGGCGGGGAATCAGAGCTGGGGAATCAGAGGCAGGGAATCAGAGGCGGGGAATCAGATATGGGGAATCAGAGGCTGGGATTCAGAGGCGGGGAATCAGAGGCAGGGAATCAGACGTGGGGAATCAGAGGTGGGGAATCAGAGATGGGGAATCAGAGGTGGGGAATCAGAGGCAGGGAATCAGACGCGGGGAATCTGAGGCGGGGAATCAGAGCTGGGGAATCAGAGGTGGGGAATCAGAGTTGGGTAATCAGAGGCAGGGAATCGGATGTGCGGATTCAGAGATGGGGAATCAGATGTGGGGAATCAGAGGAATCAGAGATGGGGAATCAGAGGCGGGGAATTAGAGGCAGGAAATCAGACACGGGGATTCAGAGGCTGGGAATCAGACGGGGGGAATCAAAGGCGGGGAATCAGAGCTGGGGAATCAGAGGCAGGGAATCAGAGTTGGGGATTCAGAGACGGGGAATCAGATATGGGGAAACAGAGGCGGGGTATCAGAGGCGGGCAAACAGAGGCGGGGAATTAGATATGGGGAATCAGAGGTGGGGAATCAGAGGTGGTGAATCAGTGATGGGGAATCACAGGCGGGGAATCAGAGGCAGGGAATTGAACGCAGGGAATCAGACGCAGGGAATCAGAGCTGGGGAATCAGAGGCGGGGAATCATAGTTGGGAATCAGAGGCGGGGAATCAGATATGGGGAAACAGAGGCGGGGAATCAGAGGCGGGGAAACAGAGGCGGGGAATCAGATATGGGGAATCGGATGCGGGGAATCAGAGGCGGGGAATCAGAGCTGGGGAATCAGAGGCGGGGAATCAGAGTTGGGGCATCAGAGGTGGGGAATTAGATATAGGGAAACAGAGGTGGGGAATCAGAGGCGGGGAAACAGAGGCGGGGAATCAGATATGGGGAATCAGAGGTGGGGAATCGGAGGCAGGGAATCAGATGTGCGGAATCAGAGATGGGGAATCAGAGGCCGGGAATCAGAGGCCGGGAATCAGATGCTGGGAATAAGAGGCCGGGAATCAGAGGTGGGGAATCAGAGTCCGGGAATCAGAGATGGGGATTCAGAGGCGGGGAATGAGATATGGAGAATCAGAGGCGGGGAATCAGAGGCCGGGAAACAGAGGTAGGGAATCAGATATGGGGAATCAGAGGTGGCGAATCAAAGGCGGGGAATCAGAGGCCGGGAATCAGATATGGGGAAACAGAGGCGGGGAATCAGAGGCGGGGAAACAGATGCGGGGAATCAGATATGGGGAATCAGAGGTGGGGAATCAGAAGTTGGGAATCAGAGGCAGGGAATCAGAGGCTGGGAATCAGATGCAGGGAATCAGATGCGGGGAATCAGAGGCGGGGAATCAGAGCTGGGGAATCAGAGGTGGGGAATCAGAGTTGGGGAATCAGAGTCGGGGACTTAGATATGGGGAAACAGAGGCAGGGAATCAGAGGCGGGGAAACAGACGCGGGGAATCAGAGGCGGGTATCAGAGCTGGGGAATCAGAGGCGGGGAATCAGAGTTGGGGAATCAGAGGCGGGGAATCAGAGGCGGGGAATCAGAGGCGGGGAATCAGAGGCGGGGAAACAGAGGCAGGGAATCAGATATGGGGAATCAGAGGTGGGGTATCAGGGGCAGGGAATCAGTGGCAGGGAATCAGAGGCGGGGAATCAGAGGCGGGGAATCAGAGGCAGGGAATCAGACACGGGGAATCAGATATGGGGAAACAGAGGCGGGGAATCAGAGGCGAGCAAACAGAGGCGGGGAATTAGATAAGGGGAATCAGAGGTGGGGAATCAGAGGTGGTGAATCAGAGATGGGGAATCACATGCGGGGAATCAGAGGCAGGGAATAGAACGCGGGGAATCAGAGGCGGGGAATCAGAGCTGGGGAATCAGAGGCGGGGAATCATAGTTGGGAATCAGAGGTGGGGAATCAGATATGGGGAAACAGAGGCGGGGAATCAAAGGCGGGGAAACAGAGGCGGGGAATCAGATATGGGGAATCGGATGCGCGGAATCAGAGGCGGGGAATCAGAGGCAGGGAATCAGATGTGCAGAATCAGAGATGGGGAATCAGAGGCAGGGAATCAGCGGCGGGGAATATCAGAGGCCGGGAATCAGAGGCCATGAATGAGAGGCCGGGAATCAGAGGGCAGGAATCAGAGACCGGGAATCAGAGGTGGGGAATCAGAGGCCGGGAATTAGAGATGGGGAATAAGAGGTGGGGAATCAGCGGTGGTGAATCAGACGCGGGGATTCAGAGGTTGTAATTCAGAGATGGGGAATCAGAGGCGGGGAATCAGAGGCGCGGAAACAGAGGTGGGGAATCAGATATGGGGAATCAGAGGTGGGGAATAAGAGGCCAGGAATCAGAAGGCAGGAATCAGAGGCCGGGAATCAGAGGTGGGGAATCAGAGGCCGGGAATCAGAGGCGGGGAATCAGAGCTGGGGAATCAGAGGCGGGGAATCAGAGTTGGGGAAGCAGAGGCTGGGAATCAGAGGCGGGGAAACAGAGGCGGGGAATCAGAGGCAGGGAAACAGAGGCGGGGAATCAGATATGGGGAATCAGAGGTGGGGAATCAGAGCTGGGGAAAGAGGCGGGGAATCATAGTTGGGGAATCAGAGGCGGGGAATCAGATATAGGGAAACAGAGGCGGGGAATCAGAGGCGGGGAAACAGAGGCGGGGAATCAGATATGGGGAATCAGAGGTAGGGAATCAGAGGTTGGCAATCAGAGGCAGGGAATCAGAGGCGGGGAATCAGAGGCAGGGAATCAGAGGCAGGGAATCAGATATGGGGAATCAGAGGCGGGGAATCAGAGGCGGGGAAACAGAGGCGGTGAATCAGATATTGGGAATCAGAGGTGGCGAATCAGAGGTAGAGAATCAGAGATGGGGAAGCAGAGGTGGGGAATCAGATGTGATGAATTAGAGATGGGGAATCAGAGGCGGGGTATCAGAGGTGCCAATCAGAGGCGGGGAAACAGAGGCGGGGAATCAGATATGGTGAAACAGAGGCGGGGAGTCAGAGGCAGGGAAACAGAGGCGGGGAATCAGATATGGGGAATCAGAGGTGGGGAATTAGAGGTTGCGAATCAGAGGCAGGGAATCAGAGGCGGGGAATGAGAGGCGGGGAATCAGATGCAGGGAATCGGAGGTGCGGAATCAGAGATGGGGAATCAGAGGTGGGGAATCAGAGGTGGTGAATCAGAGATGGGGAATCAGAGGCGGGGAATCAGAGGCAGGGAATCAGAGGCGTGGAATTAGATATGGGGAAACAGAGGCGGGGAATCAGAGGCGGGGAAACAGAGGCGGGGAATCAGATATGGGGAATCAGAGGTGGGGATTCAGAGGCAGGGAATCAGATGTGCAGAATCAGAGATGGGGAATCAGAGGCGGGGAATGAGATATGGGGAATCAGAGGCGGCGAATCAGAGGCGGGGATACAGAGGCGGGGAATCTGATATGGGGAATCAGAGGTGGGGAATAAGAGGCCAGGAATCAGAAGGCAGGAATCAGAGGCCGGGAATCAGAGGTGGGGAATCAGAGGCCGGGAATCAGAGATGGGTGATCAGAGGTGGGGAATCAGATGTGATGAATAGAGATGGGGAATCAGAGGCGGGGTATCAGAGGCAGCCAATCAGAGGCGGGGAAACAGAGGCGGGGAATCAGATATGGGGAATCAGAGGTGGGGAATCAGGGGCGGGGAATCAGTGGCAGGGAATCAGAGGCCGGGAATCAAAGGCGGGGAATCAGAGCTGGGGAATCAGAGGCGGGGAATCAGAGTTGGGGAATCAGAGGCGGGGAATCAGATATAGGGAAACAGAGGCGGGGAATCAGAGGCGGGGAATCAGAGGCGGGGAATCAGAGGCAGGGAATCGGAGGTGCGGAATCAGAGGTGGTGAATCAGAGATGGGGAATCATAGGCGGGGAATCAGAGCTGGGGAATCAGAGGCGGGGAATCAGAGTTGGGGAATCAGAGGAGTGGAATCAGATATGGGGAAACAGAGGCCGGGAATCAGAGGCAGGGAAACAGAGGCGGGGAATCAGATATGGGGAATCAGAGGTGGGGAATAAGAGGTTGCGAATCAGAGGCAGGGAATCAGAGGCGGGGAATCAGAGGCGGGGAATCAGAGGCAGGGAATCGGATGTGCGGAATCAGAGATGGGGAATCAGAGGTGGGGATTCAGAGGTGGTGAATCAGAGAAGGGGAATCAGAGGCGGGGAATCAGAGGAAGGGAATCAGACGCAGGGAATCAGAGGCGGGGAATCATAGCTGGCGAATTAGAGGAGGGGAATCAGAGTTGGTGAATCAGAGGCGGGGAATCAGATATGGGGAAACTGAGGCGGGGAATCAGAGGCGGGGAAACAGAGGCGGGGAATCAGATATGGGGATTCAGAGGTGGGGAATCAGAGGTTGGGAATCAGAGGCAGGGAATCAGAGGCGGGGAATCAGAGGCAGGGAATCAGATGCGGGGAATCAGAGGCGGGGAATCAGAGTTAGGGAATCAGAGGCGTGGAATTAGATATGGGGAAACAGAGGCGGGGAATCAGAGGCGTGGAAACAGAGGCGGGGAATCAGATATGGGGAATCAGAGGTGGGGAATCAGAGGCAGGGAATCAGATGTGCAGAATCAGAGATGGGGAATCAGAGGCGGGGAATGAGATATGGGGAATCAGAGGCGGGGAATCAGAGGCGGGGATACAGAGGCGGGGAATCTGATATGGGGAATCAGAGGTGGTGAATCAAAGGCGGTGAATCAGAGATGGAGAATCAGACGCGGGGAATCAGAGGCAGGGAATAAAACACGGGGAATCAGAGGCGGGGAATCAGAGCTGGGGAATCAGAGGCGGGGAATCAGAGTTGGGGAAGCAGAGGCTGGGAATCAGAGGCGGGGAAACAGAGGCGGGGAATCAGAGGCAGGGAAACAGCGGCGGGGAATCAGATATGCGGAATCAGAGGTGGGGAATCAGAGCTGGGGAATCAGAGGCGGGGAATCATAGTTGGGGAATCAGAGGCGGGGAATCAGATATAGGGAAACAGAGGCGGGGAATCAGAGGCGGGGAAACAGAGGCGGGGAATCAGATATGGGGAATCAGAGGTGGGGAATCAGAGGTTGGCAATCAGAGGCAGGGAATCAGAGGCGGGGAATCAGAGGCAGGGAATCAGAGGCAGGGAATCAGACATGGGGAATCAGAGGCGGGGAATCAGAGGCGGGGAAACAGAGGCGGTGAATCAGATATTGGGAATCAGAGGTGGCGAATCAGAGGTAGAGAATCAGAGATGGGGAAGCAGAGGTGGGGAATCAGATGTGATGAATTAAAGATGGGGAATCAGAGGCGGGGTATCAGAGGTGCCAATCAGAGGCGGGGAAAAAGAGGCGGGGAATCAGATATGGTGAAACAGAGGCGGGGAATCAGAGGCAGGGAAACAGAGGCGGGGAATCAGATATGGGGAATCAGAGGTGGGAAATTAGAGGTTGCGAATCAGAGGCAGGGAATCAGAGGCGGGGAATGAGAGGCGGGGAATCAGATGCAGTGAATCGGAGGTGCGGAATCAGAGATGAGGAATCAGAGGTGGGGAATCAGAGGTGGTGAATCAGAGATGGGGAATCAGAGGCGGGGAATCAGAGCTGGGGAATCAGAGGCGGGGAATCAGAGTTGGGGAAGCAGAGGCTGGGAATCAGAGGCGGGGAAACAGAGGCGGGGAATCAGAGGCAGGGAAACAGAGGCGGGGAATCAGATATGGGGAATCAGAGGTGGGGAATCAGAGCTGGGGAAAGAGGCGGGGAATCATAGTTGGGGAATCAGAGGCGGGGAATCAGATATAGGGAAACAGAGGCGGGGAATCAGAGGCGGGGAAACAGAGGCGGGGAATCAGATATGGGGAATCAGAGGTAGGGAATCAGAGGTTGGCAATCAGAGGCAGGGAATCAGAGGCGGGGAATCAGAGGCAGGGAATCAGAGGCAGGGAATCAGATATGGGGAATCAGAGGCGGGGAATCAGAGGCGGGGAAACAGAGGCGGTGAATCAGATATTGGGAATCAGAGGTGGCGAATCAGAGGTAGAGAATCAGAGATGGGGAAGCAGAGGTGGGGAATCAGATGTGATGAATTAGAGATGGGGAATCAGAGGCGGGGTATCAGAGGTGCCAATCAGAGGCGGGGAAACAGAGGCGGGGAATCAGATATGGTGAAACAGAGGCGGGGAGTCAGAGGCAGGGAAACAGAGGCGGGGAATCAGATATGGGGAATCAGAGGTGGGGAATTAGAGGTTGCGAATCAGAGGCAGGGAATCAGAGGCGGGGAATGAGAGGCGGGGAATCAGATACAGGGAATCGGAGGTGCGGAATCAGAGATGGAGAATCAGAGGTGGGGAATCAGAGGTGGTGAATCAGAGATGGGGAATCAGAGGCGGGGAATCAGAGGCAGGGAATCAGAGGCGTGGAATTAGATATGGGGAAACAGAGGCGGGGAATCAGAGGCGGGGAAACAGAGGCGGGGAATCAGATATGGGGAATCAGAGGTGGGGATTCAGAGGCAGGGAATCAGATGTGCAGAATCAGAGATGGGGAATCAGAGGCGGGGAATGAGATATGGGGAATCAGAGGCGGCGAATCAGAGGCGGGGATACAGAGGCGGGGAATCTGATATGGGGAATCAGAGGTGGGGAATAAGAGGCCAGGAATCAGAAGGCAGGAATCAGAGGCCGGGAATCAGAGGTGGGGAATCAGAGGCCGGGAATCAGAGATGGGTGATCAGAGGTGGGGAATCAGATGTGATGAATAGAGATGGGGAATCAGAGGCGGGGTATCAGAGGCAGCCAATCAGAGGCGGGGAAACAGAGGCGGGGAATCAGATATGGGGAATCAGAGGTGGGGAATCAGGGGCGGGGAATCAGTGGCAGGGAATCAGAGGCCGGGAATCAAAGGCGGGGAATCAGAGCTGGGGAATCAGAGGCGGGGAATCAGAGTTGGGGAATCAGAGGCGGGGAATCAGATATAGGGAAACAGAGGCGGGGAATCAGAGGCGGGGAATCAGAGGCGGGGAATCAGAGGCAGGGAATCGGAGGTGCGGAATCAGAGGTGGTGAATCAGAGATGGGGAATCATAGGCGGGGAATCAGAGCTGGGGAATCAGAGGCGGGGAATCAGAGTTGGGGAATCAGAGGAGTGGAATCAGATATGGGGAAACAGAGGCCGGGAATCAGAGGCAGGGAAACAGAGGCGGGGAATCAGATATGGGGAATCAGAGGTGGGGAATAAGAGGTTGCGAATCAGAGGCAGGGAATCAGAGGCGGGGAATCAGAGGCGGGGAATCAGAGGCAGGGAATCGGATGTGCGGAATCAGAGATGGGGAATCAGAGGTGGGGATTCAGAGGTGGTGAATCAGAGAAGGGGAATCAGAGGCGGGGAATCAGAGGAAGGGAATCAGACGCAGGGAATCAGAGGCGGGGAATCATAGCTGGCGAATTAGAGGAGGGGAATCAGAGTTGGTGAATCAGAGGCGGGGAATCAGATATGGGGAAACTGAGGCGGGGAATCAGAGGCGGGGAAACAGAGGCGGGGAATCAGATATGGGGATTCAGAGGTGGGGAATCAGAGGTTGGGAATCAGAGGCAGGGAATCAGAGGCGGGGAATCAGAGGCAGGGAATCAGATGCGGGGAATCAGAGGCGGGGAATCAGAGTTAGGGAATCAGAGGCGTGGAATTAGATATGGGGAAACAGAGGCGGGGAATCAGAGGCGTGGAAACAGAGGCGGGGAATCAGATATGGGGAATCAGAGGTGGGGAATCAGAGGCAGGGAATCAGATGTGCAGAATCAGAGATGGGGAATCAGAGGCGGGGAATGAGATATGGGGAATCAGAGGCGGGGAATCAGAGGCGGGGATACAGAGGCGGGGAATCTGATATGGGGAATCAGAGGTGGTGAATCAAAGGCGGTGAATCAGAGATGGAGAATCAGACGCGGGGAATCAGAGGCAGGGAATAAAACACGGGGAATCAGAGGCGGGGAATCAGAGCTGGGGAATCAGAGGCGGGGAATCAGAGTTGGGGAAGCAGAGGCTGGGAATCAGAGGCGGGGAAACAGAGGCGGGGAATCAGAGGCAGGGAAACAGCGGCGGGGAATCAGATATGCGGAATCAGAGGTGGGGAATCAGAGCTGGGGAATCAGAGGCGGGGAATCATAGTTGGGGAATCAGAGGCGGGGAATCAGATATAGGGAAACAGAGGCGGGGAATCAGAGGCGGGGAAACAGAGGCGGGGAATCAGATATGGGGAATCAGAGGTGGGGAATCAGAGGTTGGCAATCAGAGGCAGGGAATCAGAGGCGGGGAATCAGAGGCAGGGAATCAGAGGCAGGGAATCAGACATGGGGAATCAGAGGCGGGGAATCAGAGGCGGGGAAACAGAGGCGGTGAATCAGATATTGGGAATCAGAGGTGGCGAATCAGAGGTAGAGAATCAGAGATGGGGAAGCAGAGGTGGGGAATCAGATGTGATGAATTAAAGATGGGGAATCAGAGGCGGGGTATCAGAGGTGCCAATCAGAGGCGGGGAAAAAGAGGCGGGGAATCAGATATGGTGAAACAGAGGCGGGGAATCAGAGGCAGGGAAACAGAGGCGGGGAATCAGATATGGGGAATCAGAGGTGGGAAATTAGAGGTTGCGAATCAGAGGCAGGGAATCAGAGGCGGGGAATGAGAGGCGGGGAATCAGATGCAGTGAATCGGAGGTGCGGAATCAGAGATGAGGAATCAGAGGTGGGGAATCAGAGGTGGTGAATCAGAGATGGGGAATCAGAGGCGGGGAATCAGAGGCAGGGAATCAGAGGCGTGGAATTAGATATGGGGAAACAGAGGCGGGGAATCAGAGGCGGGGAAACAGAGGCGGGGAATCAGATATGGGGAATCAGAGGTGGGGATTCAGAGGCAGGGAATCAGATGTGCTGAATCAGAGATGGGGAATCAGAGGCGGGGAATGAGATATGGGGAATCAGAGGCGGCGAATCAGAGGCGGGGATACAGAGGCGGGGAATCTGATATGGGGAATCAGAGGTGGCAAATCAAAGGCGGTGGATCAGAGATGGAGAATCAGACGCGGGGAATCAGAGGCAGGGAATAAAACACGGGGAATCAGAGGCGGGGAATCAGAGGCGGGGAATCAGAGCTGGGGAATCAGAGGCGGGGAATCAGAGTTGGGGAAGCAGAGGCTGGGAATCAGAGGCGGGGAAACAGAGGCGGGGAATCAGAGGCAGGGAAACAGAGGCGGGGAATCAGATATGGGGAATCAGAGGTGGGGAATCAGAGCTGGGGAATCAGAGGCGGGGAATCATAGTTGGGGAATCAGAGGCGGGGAATCAGATATAGGGAAACAGAGGCGGGGAATCAGAGGCGGGGAAACAGAGGCGGGGAATCAGATATGGGGAATCAGAGGTGGGGAATCAGAGGTGGGGAATTAGTGGTTGCGAATCTGAGGCAGGGAATCAAAGGCGGGGAATCAAAGGCGGGGAATCAGAGGCAGGGAATCGGATGTGCGGAATCAGAGATGGGGAATCAGAGGTGGGGAATCAGAGGTGGTGAATCAGAGAAGGGGAATCAGAGGCGGGGAATCAGAGGCAGGGAATCAGATATGGGGAAACAGAGGCGGAGAATCAGAGGCGGGGAAACAGAGACGGGGAATCAGATATGGGGATTCAGAGGTGGGGAATCAGAGGTTGGGAATCAGAGGCGGGGAATCAGAGTTGGGGAATCAGAGGTGGGGAATCAGATATGGGGAAACAGAGGCGGGGAATCAGAGGCAGGGAAACAGAGGCGGGGAATCAGATATGGGGAATCAGAGGTGGGGAAACAGAGGTTGGCAATCAGAGGCAGGGAATCAGAGGCGGGGAATCAGAGGCAGGGAATCAGATGTGCAGAATCAGAGATGGGGAATCAGACGCGGGGATTCAGAGGTTGTAATTCAGAGATGGGGAATCAGAGGCGGGGAATCAGAGGCGCGGAAACAGAGGTGGGGAATCAGATATGGGGAATCAGAGGTGGGGAATAAGAGGCCAGGAATCAGAAGGCATGAATCAGAGGCCGGGAATCAGAGGTGGGGAATCAGAGGCCGGGAATCAGAGATGGGGAATCAGAGGTGGTGAATCAGAGATGGGGAATCAGAGGAAGGGACTCAGAGGCGGGGAATCAGATGCGGGGAATCAGTGGCGGGGAATCAGAGCTCAGGAATCAGAGTCGGGGAATCAGAGATGGCGAATCAGAGGCGGGGAATCAGAGATAGGGAATCAGAGGTGGGGAATCAGAGGCGGGGAAACAGAGGCGGGGAGTCAGATATGGGGAATCAGAGGCGGGGTATCAGAGGCGGGGAAACAGAGGCGGTGAATCAGATATGGGGAATCAGAGGTGTCGAATCAGAGGTAGAGAATCAGAGATGGGGAAGCAGAGGTGGGGAATCAGATGTGATGAATTAGAGATGGGGAATCAGAGGCGGGGTATCAGAGGCGGCCAATCAGAGGCGGGGAAACAGAGGCTGGGAATCAGATATGGGGAATCAGAGGTGGGGAATCAGGGGCGGGGAATCAGTGGCAGGGAATCAGAGGCCGGGAATCAAAGGCGGGGAATCAGAGCTGGGGAATCAGAGGCGGGGAATCAGAGTTGGGGAATCAGAGGAGGGGAATCAGATATGGGGAAACAGAGGCCGGGAATCAGAGGCAGGGAAACAGAGGCGGGGAATCAGATATGGGGAATCAGAGGTGGGGAATTAGAGGTTGCGAATCAGAGGCAGGGAATCAGAGGCGGGGAATCAGAGGCGGGGAATCAGAGGCAGGGAATCGGATGTGCGGAATCAGAGATGGGGAATAAGAGTTGGGGATTCAGAGGTGGTGAATCAGAGAAGGGGAATCAGAGGCGGGGAATCAGAGGCAGGGAATCAGACGCAGGGAATCAGAGGCGGGGAATCATAGCTGGCGAATTAGAGGAGGGGAATCACAGTTGGGGAATCAGAGGTGGGGAATCAGATATGGGGAAACAGAGGTGGGGATTCAGAGGCGGGGAAACAGAGGCGGGGAATCAGATATGGGGATTCAGAGGTGGGGATTCAGAGGTTGGGAATCAGAGGCAGGGAATCAGAGGCGGGGAATCAGAGGCAGGGAATCAGATGCGGGGAATCAGAGGCGGGGAAAGAGAGCTGGGGAATCAGAGGCGGGGAATCAGAGTTGGGGAATCAGAGGCGTGGAATTAGATATGGGGAAACAGAGGCGGGGAATCAGAGGTGGGGAAACAGAGGCGGGTAATCAGATATGGGGAATCAGAGGTGGGGATTCAGAGGCAGGGAAACAGATGTGCAGAATCAGAGATGGGGAATCAGAGGCGGGGTATGAGATATGGGGAATCAGAGGCGGGGAATCAGAGGCGGGGAATCATAGCTGGCGAATCAGAGGCGGGGAATCAGAGTTGGGGAATCAGAGTCCGGGAATCAGAGATGGGGAATCAGAGGCGGGGCATCAAATATGGGGAATCAGAGGCGGGGAATCAGAGGCGGGGAAACAGAGGTGGTGAATCAGATATGGGGAATCAGAGGTGGCGAATCAGAGGTTGAGAATCAGAGATGGGGAAGCAGAGGTGGGGAATCAGATGTGATGAATTAGAGATGGGGAATCAGAGGCGGGGTATCAGAGGCGGCCAATCAGAGGCGGGGAAACAGAGGCGGGGAATCAGATATGGGGAATCAGAGGTGGGGAATCAGGGGCGGGGAATCAGTGGCAGGGATTCAGAGGCCGGGAATCAGAGGTGGGGAATCAGAGCTGGGGAATCAGAGGCGGGGAATCAGAGTTGGGGAATCAGAGGAGGGGAATCAGATATGGGGAAACAGAGGCCGGGAATCAGAGGCAGGGAAACAGAGCGGGGAATCAGATATGGGGAATCAGAGTTGGGGAATTAGTGGTTGCGAATCAGAGGCAGGGAATCAGAGGCGGGGAATCAGAGGCGGGGAATCAGAGGCAGGGAATCGGATGTGCGGAATCAGAGATGGGGAATAAGAGGTGGGGAATCAGAGGTGTTGAATCAGAGAAGGGGAATCAGAGGCGGGGAATCAGAGGCAGGGAATCAGACGCAGGGAATCAGAGGCGGGGAATCATGGCTGGCGAATTAGAGGAGGGGAATCAGAGTTGGGGAATCAGAGGCGGGGAATCAGATATGGGGAAACAGAGGCGGGGAATCAGAGGCGGGGAATCAGAGGCAGGGAATCAGACGCAGGGAATCAGAGGCGGGGAATCATGGCTGGCGAATTAGAGGAGGGGAATCAGAGTTGGGGAATCAGAGGCGGGGAATCAGATATGGGGAAACTGAAGCGGGGAATCAGAGGCGGGAAAACAGAGGCGGGGAATCAGATATGCGGATTCAGAGGTGGGGAATCAGAGGTTGGGAATCAGAGGCAGGGAATCAGAGGCGGGGAATCAGAGGCAGGGAATCAGATGCGGGGAATCAGAGGCGGGGAATCAGAGCTGGGGAATCAGAGGCGGGGAATCAGAGTTGGGGAATCAGAGGCATGGAATTAGATATGGGGAAACAGAGGCGGGGAATCAGAGGCGGGGAAACAGAGGCGGGGAATCAGATATGGGGAATCAGAGGTGGGGAATCAGAGGCAGGGAATCAGATGTGTGGAATCAGAGATGGGGAATCAGAGGCGGGGAATGAGATATGGGGAATCAGAGGCGGGGTATCAGAGGCGGGGATACAGAGGCGGGGAAACAGAGGCGGAGAATCGGAGGCGGGGAATCAGAGTTGGGGAATCAGAGGAGGGGAATCAGATATGGGGAAACAGAGGCCGGGAATCAGAGGCAGGGAAACAGAGGCGGGGAATCAGATATGGGGAATCAGAGGTGGGGAATTAGAGGTTGCGAATCATAGCTGGCGAATCAGAGGTTGGGAATCAGAGGCAGGGAATCAGAGGCGGGGAATCAGAGGCAGGGAATCAGATGCAGGGAATCACAGGCGGGGAAACAGAGCTGGGGAATCAGAGGCGGGGAATCAGAGTTGGGGAATCAGAGGCGTGGAATTAGATATGGGGAAACAGAGGCGGGGAATCAGAGGCGGGTAAACAGAGGCGGGGAATCAGATATGGGGAATCAGAGGTGGGGAATCAGAGGCAGGGAATCAGATGTGCAGAATCAGAGATGGGGAATCAGAGGCGGGGAATGAGATATGGGGAATCAGAGGCGGGGAATCAGAGGCAGGGATACAGAGGCGGGGATTCTGATATGGGGAATCAGAGGTGGCGAATCAAAGGCGGTGAATCAGAGATGGAGAATCAGACGCGGGGAATCAGAGGCAGGGAATAAAACACGGGGAATCAGAGGCGGGGAATCAGAGCTGGGGAATCAGAGGCGGGGAATCAGAGTTGGGGAAGCAGAGGCTGGGAATCAGAGGTGGGGAAACAGAGGCGGGGAATCAGAGGCAGGGAAACAGAGGCGGTGAATCAGATATGGGGAATCAGAGGTGGGGAATCAGAACTGGGGAATCAGAGGCGGGGAATCATAGTTGGGGAATCAGAGGCGTGGAATCAGATATAGGGAAACAGAGGCGGGGAATCAGAGGCGGGGAAACAGAGGCGGGGAATCAGATATGGGGAATCAGAGGTGGGGAATCAGAGGTTGGCAATCAGAGGCAGGGAATCAGAGGCGGGGAATCAGAGGCAGGGAATCAGATGTGCGGAATCAGAGATGGGGAATCAGAGGCAGGGAATCAGAGGCAGGGAATCAGATATGGGGAATCAGAGGCGGGGAAACAGAGGCGGTGAATCAGATATTGGGAATCAGAGGTGGCGATCAGAAGCAGAGAATCAGAGATGGGGAAGCAGAGGTGGGGAATCAGATGTGATGAATTAGAAATGGGGAATCAGGGGCGGGGTATCAGAGGTGCCAATCAGAGGCGGGGAAACAGAGGAGGGGAATAAGGTATGGGGAAACAGAGGCGGAGAATCAGAGGCAGGGAAACAGAGGCGGAGAATCAGATATGGGGAATCAGAGGTGGGGAATTGGAGGTTGCGAATCAGAGGCAGGGAATCAGAGGCGGGGAATCAGAGGCGGGGAATCAGAGGCAGGGAATCGGATGTGCGGAATCAGAGATGGGGAATCAGAGGTGGGGAATCAGAGGTGGTGAATCAGAGATGGGGAATCAGAGGCGGGGATCAGAGGCAGGGAATCAGAAACGGGGAATCAGAGGCGGGGAATCATTGCTGGCGATTCAGAGGAGGGGAATCAGAGGTGGGGAATCAGAGGCGGGGAATCAGATATGGGGAATCAGAGGTGGGGAATCAGAGGCGGTGAAACAGAGGCCGGGAATCAGATATGTTGTATCAGAGGTGGGGAATCAGAGGCGGAAAATCAGAGCTGGGGAATCAGAGGCGGGGAATCAGAGTTGGGGAATCAGAGTCTGGGAATCAGAGATGGGGAATCAGAGGCGGGGAATCAAATATGGGGAATCAGAGGCGGGGAATCAGAGGCGGGGAATCAGAGGCGGTGAATCAGATATGGGGAATCAGAGGTGGCGAATCAGAGGTAGAGAATCAGAGATGTGGAAGCAGAGGTGGGGAATCAGATGTGATGAATTAGAGATGGGGAATCAGAGGCGGGGTATCAGAGGCGGCCAATCAGAGGTGGGGAAACAGAGGCGGGGAATCAGATATGGGGAATCAGAGGTGGGGAATCAGGGGCAGGGAATCAGTGGCAGGGAATCAGAGGCCGGGAATCAGAGGCGGGGAATCAGAGGTGGGGAATCAGAGGCGGGGCATCAGAGTTGGGGAATCAGAGGAGGGGAATCAGATATGGGGAAACAGAGGCCGGGAAACAGAGGCAGGGAAACAGAGGCGGGGAATCAGATATGGGGAATCAGAGGTGGGGAATTAGTGGTTGCGAATCTGAGGCAGGGAATCAGAGGCGGGGAATCAGAGGCGGGGAATCAGAGGCAGGGAATCGGATGTGCGGAATCAGAGATGGGGAATCATAGGTGGGGAATCAGAGGTGGTGAATCAGAGAAGGGGAATCAGAGGCGGGGAATCAGAGGCAGGGAATCAGATATGGGGAAACAGAGGCGGAGAATCAGAGGCGGGGAAACAGAGACGGGGAATCAGATATGGGGATTCAGAGGTGGGGAATCAGAGGTTGGGAATCAGAGGCGGGGAATCAGAGTTGGGGAATCAGAGGTGGGGAATCAGATATGGGGAAACAGAGGCGGGTAATCAGAGGCGGGGAAACAGAGGCGGGGAATCAGATATGGGGAATCAGAGGTGGGGAATCAGAGGTTGGCAATCAGAGGCAGGGAATCAGAGGCGGGGAATCAGAGGCAGGGAATCAGATGTGCAGAATCAGAGATGGGGAATCAGAGGCAGGGAATCAGCGG
The DNA here is from genome assembly GCF_036971445.1 of Narcine bancroftii. Taxonomy (NCBI): domain Eukaryota; kingdom Metazoa; phylum Chordata; class Chondrichthyes; order Torpediniformes; family Narcinidae; genus Narcine; species Narcine bancroftii. Next base: position 103,105,157 of record NC_091474.1, on the reverse strand, counting down.
CGGGGAAAATCAGAGGCCGGGAATCAGAGGCCAGGAATGAGAGGCCGGGAATCAGAGGGCAGGAATCAGAGTCCGGGAATCAGAGGTGGGGAATCAGAGGCCGGGAATTAGAGATGGGGAATAAGAGGTGGGGAATCAGCGGTGGTGAATCAGACGCGGGGATTCAGAAGTTGTAATTCAGAGATGGGGAATCAGAGGCGGGGAATCAGAGGCACGGAAACAGAGGTGGGGAATCAGATATGGGGAATCAGAGGTGGGGAATAAGACGCCAGGAATCAGAAGGCATGAATCAGAGGCCGGGAATCAGAGGTGGGGAATCAGAGGCCGGGAATAAGAGATGGGGAATCAGAGGTGGTGAATCAGAGATGGGGAATCAGAGGAAGGGACTCAGAGGCGGGTAATCAGATGCGGGGAATCAGTGGCGGGGAATCAGAGCTCAGGAATCAGAGTCGGGGAATCAGAGATGGCGAATCAGAGGCGGGGAATCAGAGATAGGGAATCAGAGGTGGGGAATCAGAGGCGGGGAAACAGAGGCGGGGAGTCAGATATGGGGAATCAGAGGCGGGGAATCAGAGGCGGGGAAACAGAGGCGGTGAATCAGATATGGGGAGTCAGAGGTGGCGAATCAGAGGTAGAGAATCAGAGATGGGGAAGCAGAGGTGGGGAATCAGATGTGATGAATTAGAGATGGGGAATCAGAGACGGGGTATCAGAGGCGGCCAATCAGAGGCGGGGAAACAGAGGCTGGGAATCAGATATGGGGAATCAGAGGTGGGGAATCAGGGGCGGGGAATCAGTGGCAGGGAATCAGAGGCCGGGAATCAAAGGCGGGGAATCAGAGCTGGGGAATCAGAGGCGGGGAATCAGAGCTGGGGAATCAGAGGCGGGGAATCAGACGCAGGGAATCAGAGGCGGGGAATCATGGCTGGCGAATTAGAGGAGGGGAATCAGAGTTGGGGAATCAGAGGCGGGGAATCAGATATGGGGAAACAGAGGCGGGGAATCAGAGGCGGGGAAACAGAGGCGGGGAATCAGATATGCGGATTCAGAGGTGGGGAATCAGAGGTTGGGAATCAGAGGCAGGGAATCAGAGGCGGGGAATCAGAGGCAGGGAATCAGATGCGGGGAATCAGAGGCGGGGAATCAGAGCTGGGGAATCAGAGGCGGGGAATCAGAGTTGGGGAATCAGAGGCATGGAATTAGATATGGGGAAACAAAGGCGGGGAATCAGAGGCGGGGAAACAGAGGCGGGGAATCAGATATGGGGAATCAGAGGTGGGGAGTCAGAGGCAGGGAATCAGATGTGTGGAATCAGAGATGGGGAATCAGAGGCGGGGAATGAGATATGGGGAATCAGAGGCGGGGATACAGAGGCGGGGAAACAGAGGCGGAGAATCAGAGGCGTGGAATCAGAGTTGGGGAATCAGAGGAGGGGAATCAGATATGGGGAAACAGAGGCCGGGAATCAGAGGCAGGGAAACAGAGGCGGGGAATCAGATATGGGGAATCAGAGGTGGGGAATTAGAGGTTGCGAATCAGAGGCAGGGAATCAGAGGCGGGGAATCAGAGGCGGGGAATCAGAGGCAGGGAATGGGATGTGCGGAATTAGAGATGGGGAATCAGAGGTGGGGAATCAGAGATGGTGAATCAGAGAAGGGGAATCAAAGGCAGGGAATCAGAGGCAGGGAATCTGACGCAGGGAATCAGAGGCGGGGAATCATAGCTGGCGAATTAAAGGAGGGGAATCAGAGTTGGGGAATCAGGGCGGGGAATCAGATATGGGGAAACAGAGGCGGGGAATCAGAGGCGGGGAAACAGAGGCGGGGAATCAGATATGGGGATTCTGAGGTGGGGAATCAGATGTTGGGAATCAGAGGCAGGGAATCAGAGGCGGGGAATCAGAGGCAGGGAATCAGATGCAGGGAATCACAGGCGGGGAAACAGAGCTGGGGAATCAGAGGCGGGGAATCAGAGTTGGGGAATCAGAGGCGTGGAATTAGATATGGGGAAACAGAGGCGGGGAATCAGAGGCGGGTAAACAGAGGCGGGGAATCAGATATGGGGAATCAGAGGTGGGGAATCAGAGGCAGGGAATCAGATGTGCAGAATCAGAGATGGGGAATCAGAGGCGGGGAATGAGATATGGGGAATCAGAGGCGGGGAATCAGAGGCAGGGATACAGAGGCGGGGATTCTGATATGGGGAATCAGAGGTGGCGAATCAAAGGCGGTGAATCAGAGATGGAGAATCAGACGATGGGAATCAGAGGCAGGGAATAAAACACGGGGAATCAGAGGCGGGGAATCAGAGCTGGGGAATCAGAGGCGGGGAATCAGAGTTGGGATAGCAGAGGCTGGGAATAAGAGGCGGGGAAACAGAGGCGGGGAATCAGAGGCAGGGAAACAGAGGCGGGGAATCAGATATGGGGAATCAGAGGTGGGGAATCAGAACTGGGGAATCAGAGGCGGGGAATCATAGTTGGGGAATCAGAGGCGTGGAATCAGATATAGGGAAACAGAGGCGGGGAATCAGAGGCGGGGAAACAGAGGCGGGGAATCAGAGATGGGGAATCAGAGGCGGGGAATCAGAGGCAGGGAATCAGAAACGGGGAATCAGAGGCGGGGAATCAGAGGCGGGGAATCAGATATGGGGAATCAGAGGTGGGGAATCAGAGGCGGTGAAACAGAGGCCGGGAATCAGATATGTTGTATCAGAGGTGGGGAATCAGAGGCGGGAAATCAGAGCTGGGGAATCAGAGGCGGGGAATCAGAGTTGGGGAATCAGAGTCTGGGAATCAGAGATGGGGAATCAGAGGCGGGGAATCAAATATGGGGAATCAGAGGCGGGGAATCAGAGGCGGGGAAACAGAGGCGGTGAATCAGATATGGGGAATCACAGGTGGCGAATCAGTGGTAGAGAATCAAAGATGTGGAAGCAGAGGTGGGGAATCAGATGTGATGAATTAGAGATGGGGAATCAGAGGCGGGGTATCAGAGGCGGCCAATCAGAGGCGGGGAAACAGAGGCGGGGAATCAGATATGGGGAATCAGAGGTGGGGAATCAGCGGCAGGGAATCAGTGGCAGGGAATCAGAGGCCGGGAATCAGAGGCGGGGAATCAGAGGTGGGGAATCAGAGGCGGGGCATCAGAGTTGGGGAATCAGAGGAGGGGAATCAGATATGGGGAAACAGAGGCCGGGAAACAGAGGCAGGGAAACAGAGGCGGGGAATCAGATATGGGGAATCAGAGGTGGGGAATTAGTGGTTGCGAATCTGAGGCAGGGAATCAGATATGGGGAAACAGAGTCGGAGAATCAGAGGCGGGGAAACAGAGACGGGGAATCAGATATGGGGATTCAGAGGTGGGGAATCAGAGGTTGGGAATCAGAGGCGGGGAATCAGAGTTGGGGAATCAGAGGTGGGGAATCAGATATGGGGAAACAGAGGCGGGTAATCAGAGGCGGGGAAACAGACGCGGGGAATCAGATATGGGGAATCAGAGGTGGGGAATCAGAGGTTGGCAATCAGAGGCAGGGGATCAGAGGCGGGGAATCAGAGGCAGGGAATCAGATGTGCAGAATCAGAGATGGGGAATCAGAGGCAGGGAATCAGCGGTGGGGAAAATCAGAGGCAGGGAATCAGAGGCCAGGAATGAGAGGCCGGGAATCAGAGGGCAGGAATCAGAGGCCGGGAATCAGAGGTGGGGAATCAGAGGCCGGGAATTAGAGATGGGGAATAAGAGGTGGGGAATCAGCGGTGGTGAATCAGACGCGGGGATTCAGAGGTTGTAATTCAGAGATGGGGAATCTGAGGCGGGGAATCAGAGGCGCGGAAACAGAGGTGGGGAATCAGATATGGGGAATCACAGGTGGGGAATAAGAGGCCAGGAATCAGAAGGCATGAATCAGAGGCCGGGAATCAGAGGTGGGGAATCAGAGGCCGGGAATCAGAGATGGGGAATCAGAGGTGGTGAATCAGAGATGGGGAATCAGAGGAAGGGACTCAGAGGCGGGTAATCAGATGCGGGGAATCAGTGGCGGGGAATCAGAGCTCAGGAATCAGAGTCGGGGAATCAGAGATGGCGAATCAGAGGCGGGGAATCAGAGATAGGGAATCAGAGGTGGGGAATCAGAGGCGGGGAAAAAGAGGCGGGGAGTCAGATATGGGGAATCAGAGGCGGGGAATCAGAGGCGGGGAAACAGAGGCGGTGAATCAGATATGGGGAATCAGAGGTGGCGAATCAGAGGTAGAGAATCAGAGATGGGGAAGCAGAGGTGGGGAATCAGATGTGATGAATTAGAGATGGGGAATCAGAGGCGGGGTATCAGAGGCGGCCAATCAGAGGCGGGGAAACAGAGGCTGGGAATCAGATATGGGGAATCAGAGGTGGGGAATCAGGGGCGGGGAATCAGTGGCAGGGAATCAGAGGCCGGGAATCAAAGGCGGGGAATCAGAGCTGGGGAATCAGAGGCGGGGAATCAGAGTTGGGGAATCAGAGGAGGGGAATCAGATATGGGGAAACAGAGGCCGGGAATCAGAGGCACGGAAACAGAGGCGGGGAATCAGATATGGGGAATCAGAGGTGGGGAATTAGAGGTTGCGAATCAGAGGCAGGGAATCAGAGGCGGGGAATCTGAGGCGGGGAATCAGAGGCAGGGAATCGGATGTGCGGAATCAGAGATGGGGAATCAGAGTTGGGGATTCAGAGGTGGTGAATCAGAGAAGGGGAATCAGAGGCTGGGAATCAGTGGCAGGGAATCAGACGCAGGGAATCAGAGGCGGGGAATCATAGCTGGCGAATTAGAGGAGGGGAATCAGAGTTGGGGAATCAGAGGCGGGGAATCAGATATGGGGAAACAGAGGCGGGGATTCAGAGGCGGGGAAACAGAGGCGGGGAATCAGATATGGGGATTCAGAGGTGGGGATTCAGAGGTTGGGAATCAGAGGCAGGGAATCAGAGGCGGGGAATCAGAGGCAGGGAATCAGATGCGGGGAATCAGAGGCGGGGAAACAGAGCTGGGGAATCAGAGGCGGGGAATCAGAGTTGGGGAATCAGAGGCGTGGAATTAGATATGGGGAAACAGAGGCGGGGAATCAGAGGCAGGGAATCAGATGTGCAGAATCAGAGATGGGGAATCAGAGGCGGGGAATGAGATATGGGGAATCAGAGGCGGGGAATCAGAGGCGGGGATACAGAGGCGGGGAATCTGATATGGGGAATCAGAGGTGGCAAATCAAAGGCGGTGAATCAGAGATGGAGAATCAGACGCGGGGAATCAGAGGCAGGGAATAAAACACGGGGAATCAGAGGCGGGGAATCAGAGCTTGTGAATCAGAGGCGGGGAATCAGAGTTGGGGAAGCAGAGGCTGGGAATCAGAGGCGGGGAAACAGAGGCGGGGAATCAGAGGCAGGGAAACAGAGGCGGGGAATCAGATATGGGGAATCAGAGGTGGGGAATCAGAGCTGGGGAATCAGAGGCAGGGAATCATAGTTGGGGAATCAGAGGCGGGGAATCGATATAGGGAAACAGAGGCGGGGAATCAGAGGCGGGGAAACAGAGGCGGGGAATCAGATATGGGGAATCAGAGGTGGGGAATCAGAGGTGGGGAATTAGTGGTTGCGAATCTGAGGCAGGGAATCAGAGGCGGGGAATCAGAGGCGGGGAATGAGAGGCAGGGAATCGGATGTGCGGAATCAGAGATGGGGAATCAGAGGTGGGGAATCAGAGGTGGTGAATCAGAGAAGGGGAATCAGAGGCGGGGAATCAGAGGCAGGGAATCAGATATGGGGAAACAGAGGCGGAGAATCAGAGGCGGGGAAACAGAGACGGGGAATCAGATATGGGGATTCAGAGGTGGGGAATCAGAGGTTGGGAATCAGAGGCGGGGAATCAGAGTTGGGGAATCAGAGGTGGGGAATCAGATATGGGGAAACAGAGGCGGGGAATCAGAGGCGGGGAAACAGAGGCGGGGAATCAGATATGGGGAATCAGATGTGGGGAATCAGAGGTTGGCAATCAGAGGCAGGGAATCAGAGGCGGGGAATCAGAGGCAGGGAATCAGATGTGCAGAATCAGAGATGGGGAATCAGACGCGGGGATTCAGAGGTTGTAATTCAGAGATGGGGAATCAGAGGCGGGGAATAAGAGGCGCGGAAACAGAGGTGGGGAATCAGATATGGGGAATCAGAGGTGGGGAATAAGAGGCCAGGAATCAGAAGGCATGAATCAGAGGCCGGGAATCAGAGGTGGGGAATCAGAGGCCGGGAATCAGAGATGGGGAATCAGAGGTGGTGAATCAGAGATGGGGAATCAGAGGAAGGGACTCAGAGGCGGGTAATCAGATGCGGGGAATCAGTGGCGGGGAATCAGAGCTCAGGAATCAGAGTCGGGGAATCAGAGATGGCGAATCAGAGGCGGGGAATCAGAGATAGGGAATCAGAGGTGGGGAATCAGAGGCGGGGAAACAGAGGCGGGGAGTCAGATATGGGGAATCAGAGGCGGGGAATCAGAGGCGGGGAAACAGAGGCGGTGAATCAGATATGGGGAATCAGAAGTGGCGAATCAGAGGTAGAGAATCAGAGATGGGGAAGCAGAGGTGGGGAATCAGATGTGATGAATTAGAGATGGGGAATCAGAGGCGGGGTATCAGAGGCGGCCAATCAGAGGCGGGGAAACAGAGGCTGGGAATCAGATATGGGGAATCAGAGGTGGGGAATCAGGGGCGGGGAATCAGTGGCAGGGAATCAGAGGCCGGGAATCAAAGGCGGGGAATCAGAGCTGGGAATCAGAGGCGGGGAATCAGAGTTGGGGAATCAGAGGAGGGGAATCAGATATGGGGAAACAGAGGCCGGGAATCATAGGCAGGGAAACAGAGGCGGGGAATCAGATATGGGGAATCAGAGGTGGGGAATTAGAGGTTGCGAATCAGAGGCAGGGAATCAGAGGCGGGGAATCAGAGGCGGGGAATCAGAGGCAGGGAATCGGATGTGCGGAATCAGAGATGGGGAATCAGAGTTGGGGATTCAGAGGTGGTGAATCAGAGAAGGGGAATCAGAGGCGGGGAGTCAGAGGCAGGGAATCAGACGCAGGGAATGAGAGGCGGGGAATCATAGCTGGCGAATTAGAGGAGGGGAATCAGAGTTGGGGAATCAGAGGCGGGGAATCAGATATGGGGAAACAGAGGCGGGGAATCAGATATGGGGATTCAGAGGTGGGGATTCAGAGGTTGGGAATCAGAGGCAGGGAATCAGAGGCGGGGAATCAGAGGCAGGGAATCAGATGCGGGGAATCAGAGGCGGGGAAACAGAGCTGGGGAATCAGAGGCGAGGAATCAGAGTTGGGGAATCAGAGGCGTGGAATTAGATATGGGGAAACAGAGGCGGGGAATCAGAGGCGGGGAAACAGAGGCGGGTAATCAGATATGGGGAATCAGAGGTGGGGATTCAGAGGCAGGGAGTCAGATGTGCAGAATCAGAGATGGGGAATCAGAGGCGGGGAATGAGATATGGGGAATCAGAGGCGGGGAATCAGAGGCGGGGATACAGAGGCAGGGAATCGGATGTGCGGAATCAGAGATGGGGAATCAGAGGTGGGGAATCAGAGGTGGTGAATCAGAGAAGGGGAATCAGAGGCGGGGAATCAGAGGCAGGGAATCAGATATGGGATACAGAGGCGGAGAATCAGAGGTGGGGAAACAGAGACGGGGAATCAGATATGGGGACTCAGAGGTGGGGAATCAGTGGTTGGGAATCAGAGGCGGGGAATCAGAGTTGGGGAATCAGAGGTGGGGAATCAGATATGGGGAAACAGAGGCGGGGAATCAGAGGCGGGGAAACAGAGGCGGGGAATCAGATATGGGGAATCAGAGGTGGGGAATCAGAGGTTGGCAATCAGAGGCAGGGAATCAGAGGCGGGGAATCAGAGGCAGGGAATCAGATGTGCAGAATCAGAGATGGGGAATCAGAGGCGGGGAATCAGAGGCGCGGAAACAGAGGTGGGGAATCAGATATGGGGAATCAGAGGTGGGGAATAAGAGGCCAGGAATCAGAAGGCATGAATCAGAGGCCGGGAATCAGAGGTGGGGAATCAGAGGCCGGGAATCAGAGATGGGGAATCAGAGGTGGTGAATCAGAGATGTGGAATCAGAGGAAGGGACTCAGAGGCGGGGAATCAGATGCCGGGAATCAGTGGCGGGGAATCAGAGCTCAGGAATCAGAGTCGGGGAATCAGAGATGGCGAATCAGAGGCGGGGAATAAGAGATAGGGAATCAGAGGTGGGGAATCAGAGGCGGGGAAACAGAGGCGGGGAGTCAGATACTGGGAATCAGAGGCGGGGAATCAGAGGCGGGGATACAGAGGCGTTGAATCAGATATGGGGAATCAGAGGTGGCGAATCAGAGGTAGAGAATCAGAGATGGGGAAGCAGAGGTGGGGAATCAGATGTGATGAATTAGAGATGGGGAATCAGAGGCGGTGTATCAGAGGTGCCAATCAGAGGCGGCGAAACATAGGCGGGGAATCAGATATGGGGAATCAGAGTTGGGGATTCAGAGGTGGTGAATCAGAGAAGGGGAATCAGAGGCGGGGAATCAGAGGCAGGGAATCAGACGCAGGGAATCAGAGGCGGGGAATCATAGCTGTCGAATTAGAGGAGGGGAATCAGAGTTGGGGAATCACAGGCGGGGAATCAGATTTGGGGAAACAGAGGTGGGGATTCAGAGGCGGGGAAACAGAGGCGGGGAATCAGATATGGGGATTCAGAGGTGGGGATTCAGAGGTTGGGAATCAGAGGCAGGGAATCAGAGGCGGGGAATCAGAGGCAGGGAATCAGATGCGGGGAATCAGAGGCGGGGAAACAGAGCTGGGGAATCAGAGGCGGGGAATCAGAGTTGGGGAATCAGAGGAGGGGAATCAGAGGCCGGGAATCAGAGATGGGGAATCAGAGGTGGTGAATCAGAGATGGGGAATCAGAGGAAGGGACTCAGAGGCGGGTAATCAGATGCGGGGAATCAGTGGCGGGGAATCAGACCTCAGGAATCAGAGTCGGGGAATCAGAGATGGCGAATCAGAGGCGGGGAATCAGAGATAGGGAATCAGAGGTGGGGAATCAGAGGCGGGGAAACAGAGGCGGGGAGTCAGATATGGGGAATCAGAGGCGGGGAATCAGAGGCGGGGAAACAGAGGCGGTGAATCAGATATGGGGAATCAGAGGTGGCGAATCAGAGGTAGAGAATCAGAGATGGGGAAGCAGAGGTGGGGAATCAGATGTGATGAATTAGAGATGGGGAATCAGAGGCGGGGTATCAGAGGCGGCCAATCAGAGGCGGGGAAACAGAGGCTGGGAATCAGATATGGGGAATCAGAGGTGGGGAATCAGGGGCGGGGAATCAGTGGCAGGGAATCAGAGGCCGGGAATCAAAGGCGGGGAAACAGAGCTGGGGAATCAGAGGCGGGGAATCAGAGCTGGGGAATCAGAGGCGGGGAATCAGACGCAGGGAATCAGAGGCGGGGAATCATGGCTGGCGAATTAGAGGAGTGGAATCAGAGTTGGGGAATCAGAGGCGGGGAATCAGATATGGGGAAACAGAGGCGGGGAATCAGAGGCGGGGAAACAGAGGCGGGGAATCAGATATGCGGATTCAGAGGTGGGGAATCAGAGGTTGGGAATCAGAGGCAGGGAATCAGAGGCGGGGAATCAGAGGCAGGGAATCAGATGCGGGGAATCAGAGGCGGGGAATCAGAGCTGGGGAATCAGAGGCGGGGAATCAGAGTTGGGGAATCAGAGGCATGGAATTAGATATTGGGAAACAAAGGCGGGGAATCAGAGGCGGGGAAACAGAGGCGGGGAATCAGATATGGGGAATCAGAGGTGGGGAATCAGAGGCAGGGAATCAGATGTGTGGAATCAGAGATGGGGAATCAGAGGCGGGGAATGAGATATGGGGAATCAGAGGCGGGGATACAGAGGCGGGGAAACAGAGGCGGAGAATCAGAGGCGGGGAATCAGAGTTGGGGAATCAGAGGCGGGGAATCAGATATGGGGAATCAGAGGTGGGGAATTAGAGGTTGCGAATCAGAGGCAGGGAATCAGAGGCGGGGAATCAGAGGCGGGGAATCAGAGGCAGGGAATGGGATGTGCGGAATTAGAGATGGGGAATCAGAGGTGGGGAATCAGAGATGGTGAATCAGAGAAGGGGAATCAAAGGCGGGGAATCAGAGGCAGGGAATCTGACGCAGGGAATCAGAGGCGGGGAATCATAGCTGGCGAATTAAAGGAGGGGAATCAGAGTTGGGGAATCAGAGGCGGGGAATCAGATATGGGGAAACAGAGGCGGGGAATCAGAGGCGGGGAAACAGAGGCGGGGAATCAGATATGGGGATTCTGAGGTGGGGAATCAGATGTTGGGAATCAGAGGGAGGGAATCAGAGGCGGGGAATCAGAGGCAGGGAATCAGATGCAGGGAATCACAGGCGGGGAAACAGAGCTGGGGAATCAGAGGCGGGGAATCAGAGTTGGGGAATCAGAGGCGTGGAATTAGATATGGGGAAACAGAGGCGGGGAATCAGAGGCGGGTAAACAGAGGCGGGGAATCAGATATGGGGAATCAGAGGTGGGGAATCAGAGGCAGGGAATCAGATGTGCAGAATCAGAGATGGGGAATCAGAGGCGGGGAATGAGATATGGGGAATCAGAGGCGGGGAATCAGAGGCAGGGATACAGAGGCGGGGATTCTGATATGGGGAATCAGAGGTGGCGAATCAAAGGCGGTGAATCAGAGATGGAGAATCAGACGCTGGGAATCAGAGGCAGGGAATAAAACACGGGGAATCAGAGGCGGGGAATCAGAGCTGGGGAATCAGAGGCGGGGAATCAGAGTTGGGATAGCAGAGGCTGGGAATAAGGGGCGGGGAAACAGAGGCGGGGAATCAGAGGCAGGGAAACAGAGGCGGGGAATCAGATATGGGGAATCAGAGGTGGGGAATCAGAACTGGGGAATCAGAGGCGGGGAATCATAGTTGGGGAATCAGAGGCGTGGAATCAGATATGGGGAATCAGAGGTGGGGAATCAGAGGTTGGCAATCAGAGGCAGGGAATCAGAGGCGCGGAATCAGAGGCAGGGAATCAGATGTGCGGAATCAGAGATGGGGAATCAGAGGCAGCGAATCAGAGGCAGGGAAACAGAGGCGGGGATTCAGAGGCGGGGAAACAGAGGCGGGGTATCAGATATGGGGATTCAGAGGTGGGGATTCAGAGGTTGGGAATCAGAGGCAGGGAATCAGAGGCGGGGAATCAGAGGCAGGGAATCAGATGCGGGGAATCAGAGGCGGGGAAACAGAGCTGGGGAATCAGAGGCGAGGAATCAGAGTTGGGGAATCAGAGGCGTGGAATTAGATATGGGGAAACAGAGGCGGGGAATCAGAGGCGGGGAAACAGAGGCGGGTAATCAGATATGGGGAATCAGAGGTGGGGATTCAGAGGCAGGGAGTCAGATGTGCAGAATCAGAGATGGGGAATCAGAGGCGGGGAATGAGATATGGGGAATCAGAGGCGGGGAATCAGAGGCGGGGATACAGAGGCAGGGAATCGGATGTGCGGAATCAGAGATGGGGAATCAGAGGTGGGGAATCAGAGGTGGTGAATCAGAGAAGGGGAATCAGAGGCGGGGAATCAGAGGCAGGGAATCAGATATGGGATACAGAGGCGGAGAATCAGAGGTGGGGAAACAGAGACGGGGAATCAGATATGGGGACTCAGAGGTGGGGAATCAGTGGTTGGGAATCAGAGGCGGGGAATCAGAGTTGGGGAATCAGAGGTGGGGAATCAGATATGGAGAAACAGAGGCGGGGAATCAGAGGCGGGGAAACAGAGGCGGGGAATCAGATATGGGGAATCAGAGGTGGGGGATCAGAGGTTGGCAATCAGAGGCAGGGAATCAGAGGCGGGGAATCAGAGGCAGGGAATCAGATGTGCAGAATCAGAGATGGGGAATCAGAGGCGGGGAATCAGAGGCGCGGAAACAGAGGTGGGGAATCAGATATGGGGAATCAGAGGTGGGGAATAAGAGGCCAGGAATCAGAAGGCATGAATCAGAGGCCGGGAATCAGAGGTGGGGAATCAGAGGCCGGGAATCAGAGATGGGGAATCAGAGGTGGTGAATCAGAGATGGGGAATCAGAGGAAGGGACTCAGAGGCGGGGAATCAGATGCGGGGAATCAGTGGCGGGGAATCAGAGCTCAGGAATCAGAGTCGGGGAATCAGAGATGGCGAATCAGAGGCGGGGAATCAGAGATAGGGAATCAGAGGTGGGGAATCAGAGGCGGGGAAACAGAGGCGGGGAGTCAGATACTGGGAATCAGAGGCGGGGAATCAGAGGCGGGGATACAGAGGCGTTGAATCAGATATGGGGAATCAGAGGTGGCGAATCAGAGGTAGAGAATCAGAGATGGGGAAGCAGAGGTGGGGAATCAGATGTGATGAATTAGAGATGGGGAATCAGAGGCGGTGTATCAGAGGTGCCAATCAGAGGCGGCGAAACATAGGCGGGGAATCAGATATGGGGAATCAGAGTTGGGGATTCAGAGGTGGTGAATCAGAGAAGGGGAATCAGAGGCGGGGAATCAGAGGCAGGGAATCAGACGCAGGGAATCAGAGGCGGGGAATCATAGCTGTCGAATTAGAGGAGGGGAATCAGAGTTGGGGAATCACAGGCGGGGAATCAGATTTGGGGAAACAGAGGCGGGGATTCAGAGGCGGGGAAACAGAGGCGGGGAATCAGATATGGGGATTCAGAGGTGGGGATTCAGAGGTTGGGAATCAGAGGCAGGGAATCAGAGGCGGGGAATCAGAGGCAGGGAATCAGATGCGGGGAATCAGAGGCGGGGAAACAGAGCTGGGGAATCAGAGGCGGGGAATCAGAGTTGGGGAATCAGAGGAGGGGAATCAGAGGCCGGGAATCAGAGATGGGGAATCAGAGGTGGTGAATCAGAGATGGGGAATCAGAGGAAGGGACTCAGAGGCGGGTAATCAGATGCGGGGAATCAGTGGCGGGGAATCAGAGCTCAGGAATCAGAGTCGGGGAATCAGAGATGGCGAATCAGAGGCGGGGAATCAGAGATAGGGAATCAGAGGTGGGGAATCAGAGGCGGGGAAACAGAGGCGGGGAGTCAGATATGGGGAATCAGAGGCGGGGAATCAGAGGCGGGGAAACAGAGGCGGTGAATCAGATATGGGGAATCAGAGGTGGCGAATCAGAGGTAGAGAATCAGAGATGGGGAAGCAGAGGTGGGGAATCAGATGTGATGAATTAGAGATGGGGAATCAGATGCGGGGTATCAGAGGCGGCCAATCAGAGGCGGGGAAACAGAGGCTGGGAATCAGATATGGGGAATCAGAGGTGGGGAATCAGGGGCGGGGAATCAGTGGCAGGGAATCAGAGGCCGGGAATCAAAGGCGGGGAAACAGAGCTGGGGAATCAGATGCGGGGAATCAGAGCTGGGGAATCAGAGGCGGGGAATCAGACGCAGGGAATCAGAGGCGGGGAATCATGGCTGGCGAATTAGAGGAGGGGAATCAGAGTTGGGGAATCAGAGGCGGGGAATCAGATATGGGGAAACAGAGGCGGGGAATCAGAGGCGGGGAAACAGAGGCGGGGAATCAGATATGCGGATTCAGAGGTGGGGAATCAGAGGTTGGGAATCAGAGGCAGGGAATCAGAGGCGGGGAATCAGAGGCAGGGAATCAGATGTGGGGAATCAGAGGCGGGGAATCAGAGCTGGGGAATCAGAGGCGGGGAATCAGTGTTGGGGAATCAGAGGCATGGAATTAGATATGGGGAAACAAAGGCGGGGAATCAGAGGCGGGGAAACAGAGGCGGGGAATCAGATATGGGGAATCAGAGGTGGGGAATCAGAGGCAGGGAATCAGATGTGTGGAATCAGAGATGGGGAATCAGAGGCGGGGAATGAGATATGGGGAATCAGAGGCGGGGATACAGAGGCGGGGAAACAGAGGCGGAGAATCAGAGGCGGGGAATCAGAGTTGGGGAATCAGAGGAGGGGAATCAGATATGGGGAAACAGAGGCCGGGAATCAGAGGCAGGGAAACAGAGGCGGGGAATCAGATATGGGGAATCAGAGGTGGGGAATTAGAGGTTGCGAATCAGAGGCAGGGAATCAGAGGCGGGGAATCAGAGGCGGGGAATCAGAGGCAGGGAATGGGATGTGCGGAATTAGAGATGGGGAATCAGAGGTGGGGAATCAGAGATGGTGAATCAGAGAAGGGGAATCAAAGGCGGGGAATCAGAGGCAGGGAATCTGACGCAGGGAATCAGAGGCGGGGAATCATAGCTGGCGAATTAAAGGAGGGGAATCAGAGTTGGGGAATCAGAGGCGGGGAATCAGATATGGGGAAACAGAGGCGGGGAATCAGAGGCGGGGAAACAGAGGCGGGGAATCAGATATGGGGATTCTGAGGTGGGGAATCAGATGTTGGGAATCAGAGGGAGGGAATCAGAGGCGGGGAATCAGAGGCAGGGAATCAGATGCAGGGAATCACAGGCGGGGAAACAGAGCTGGGGAATCAGAGGCGGGGAATCAGAGTTGGGGAATCAGAGGCGTGGAATTAGATATGGGGAAACAGAGGCGGGGAATCAGAGGCGGGTAAACAGAGGCGGGGAATCAGATATGGGGAATCAGAGGTGGGGAATCAGAGGCAGGGAATCAGATGTGCAGAATCAGAGATGGGGAATCAGAGGCGGGGAATGAGATATGGGGAATCAGAGGCGGGGAATCAGAGGCAGGGATACAGAGGCGGGGATTCTGATATGGGGAATCAGAGGTGGCGAATCAAAGGCGGTGAATCAGAGATGGAGAATCAGACGCTGGGAATCAGAGGCAGGGAATAAAACACGGGGAATCAGAGGCGGGGAATCAGAGCTGGGGAATCAGAGGCGGGGAATCAGAGTTGGGATAGCAGAGGCTGGGAATAAGAGGCGGGGAAACAGAGGCGGGGAATCAGAGGCAGGGAAACAGAGGCGGGGAATCAGATATGGGGAATCAGAGGTGGGGAATCAGAACTGGGGAATCAGAGGCGGGGAATCATAGTTGGGGAATCAGAGGCGTGGAATCAGATATAGGGAAACAGAGGCGGGGAATCAGAGGCGGGGAAACAGAGGCGGGGAATCAGATATGGGGAATCAGAGGTGGGGAATCAGAGGTTGGCAATCAGAGGCAGGGAATCAGAGGCGCGGAATCAGAGGCAGGGAATCAGATGTGCGGAATCAGAGATGGGGAATCAGAGGCAGCGAATCAGAGGCAGGGAATCAGATATGGGGAATCAGAGGCGGGGAAACAGAGGCGGTGAATCAGATATTGGGAATCAGAGGTGGCGATCAGAGGCAGAGAATCAGAGATGGGGAAGCAGAGGTGGGGAATCAGATGTGATGAATTAGAAATGGGGAATCAGGGGCGGGGTATCAGAGGTGCCAATCAGAGGTGGGGAAACAGAGGAGGGGAATCAGATATGGGGAAACAGAGGCGGGGAATCAGAGGCAGGGAAACAGAGGCGGAGAATCTGATATGGGGAATCAGAGGTGGGGAATTGGAGTTTGCGAATCAGAGGCATAGAATCAGAGGCGGGGAATCAGAGGCGGGGAATCAGAGGCAGGGAATCGGATGTGCGGAATCAGAGATGGGGAATCAGAGGTGGGGAATCAGAGGTGGTGAATCAGAGATGGGGAATCAGAGGCGGGGAATCAGAGGCAGGGAATCAGAAACGGGGAATCAGAGGCGGGGAATCATTGCTGGCGATTCAGAGGAGGGGAATCAGAGGTGGGGAATCAGAGGCGGGGAATCAGATATGGGGAATCAGAGGTGGGGAATCAGAGGCGGTGAAACAGAGGCCGGGAATCAGATATGTTTTATCAAAGGTGGGGAATCAGAGGCGGGAAATCAGAGCTGGGGAATCAGAGGCGGGGAATCAGAGTTGGGGAATCAGAGTCTGGGAATCAGAGATGGGGAATCAGAGGCGGGGAATCAAATATGGGGAATCAGAGGCGGGGAATCAGAGGCGGGGAAACAGAGGCGGTGAATCAGATATGGGGAATCACAGGTGGCGAATCAGTGGTAGAGAATCAAAGATGTGGAAGCAGAGGTGGGGAATCAGATGTGATGAATTAGAGATGGGGAATCAGAGGCGGGGTATCAGAGGCGGCCAATCAGAGGCGGGGAAACAGAGGCGGGGAATCAGATATGGGGAATCAGAGGTGGGGAATCAGGGGCAGGGAATCAGTGGCAGGGAATCAGAGGCCGGGAATCAGAGGCGGGGAATCAGAGGTGGGGAATCAGAGGCGGGGCATCAGAGTTGGGGAATCAGAGGAGGGGAATCAGATATGGGGAAACAGAGGCCGGGAAACAGAGGCAGGGAAACAGAGGCGGGGAATCAGATATGGGGAATCAGAGGTGGGGAATTAGTGGTTGCGAATCTGAGGCAGGGAATCAGAGGCGGGGAATCAGAGGCGGGGAATCAGAGGCAGGGAATCGGATGTGCGGAATCAGAGATGGGGAATCAGAGGTGGGGAATCAGAGGTGGTGAATCAGAGAAGGGGAATCAGAGGCGGGGAATCAGAGGCAGGGAATCAGATATGGGGAAGCAGAGGCGGAGAATCAGAGGCGGGGAAACAGAGACGGGGAATCAGATATGGGGATTCAGAGGTGGGGAATCAGAGGTTGGGAATCAGAGGCGGGGAATCAGAGTTGGGGAATCAGAGGTGGGGAATCAGATATGGGGAAACAGAGGCGGGTAATCAGAGGCGGGGAAACAGAGGCGGGGAATCAGATATGGGGAATCAGAGGTTGGCAATCAGAGGCAGGGGATCAGAGGCGGGGAATCAGAGGCTGGGAATCAGATGTGCAGAATCAGAGATGGGGAATCAGAGGCAGGGAATCAGCGGTGGGGAAAATCAGAGGCCGGGAATCAGAGGCCAGGAATGAGAGGCAGGGAATCAGAGGGCAGGAATCAGAGGCCGGGAATCAGAGGTGGGGAATCAGAGGCCGGGAATTAGAGATGGGGAATAAGAGGTGGGGAATCAGCGGTGGTGAATCAGACGCGGGGATTCAGAGGTTGTAATTCAGAGATGGGGAATCAGAGGCGGGGAATCAGAGGCGCGGAAACAGAGGTGGGGAATCAGATATGGGGAATCACAGGTGGGGAATAAGAGGCCAGGAATCAGAAGGCATGAATCAGAGGCCGGGAATCAGAGGTTGGGAATCAGAGGCCGGGAATCAGAGATGGGGAATCAGAGGTGGTGAATCAGAGATGGGGAATCAGAGGAAGGGACTCAGAGGCGGGTAATCAGATGCGGGGAATCAGTGGCGGGGAATCAGAGCTCAGGAATCAGAGTCGGGGAATCAGAGATGGCGAATCAGAGGCGGGGAATCAGAGATAGGGAATCAGAGGTGGGGAATAAGAGGCGGGGAAAAAGAGGCGGGGAGTCAGATATGGGGAATCAGAGGCGGGGAATCAGAGGCGGGGAAACAGAGGCGGTGAATCAGATATGGGGAATCAGAGGTGGCGAATCAGAGGTAGAGAATCAGAGATGGGGAAGCAGAGGTGGGGAATCAGATGTGATGAATTAGAGATGGGGAATCAGAGGCGGGGTATCAGAGGCGGCCAATCAGAGGCGGGGAAACAGAGGCTGGGAATCAGATATGGGGAATCAGAGGTGGGGAATCAGGGGCGGGGAATCAGTGGCAGGGAATCGGATGTGCGGAATCAGAGATGGGGAATCAGAGGTGGGGAATCAGAGGTGGTGAATCAGAGATGGGGAATCAGAGGCGGGGAATCAGAGGCGGGGAATCAGAGGCGGGGAATCAGAGGCAGGGAATCGGATGTGCGGAATCAGAGATGGGGAATCAGAGGTGGGGAATCAGAGGTGGTGAATCAGAGATGGGGAATCAGAGGCGGGGAATCAGAGGCAGGGAATCAGAAACGGGGAATCAGAGGCGGGGAATCATTGCTGGCGATTCAGAGGAGGGGAATCAGAGGTGGGGAATCAGAGGCGGGGAATCAGATATGGGGAATCAGAGGTGGGGAATCAGAGGCGGTGAAACAGAGGCCGGGAATCAGATATGTTTTATCAAAGGTGGGGAATCAGAGGCGGGAAATCAGAGCTGGGGAATCAGAGGCGGGGAATCAGAGTTGGGGAATCAGAGTCTGGGAATCAGAGATGGGGAATCAGAGGCGGGGAATCAAATATGGGGAATCAGAGGCGGGGAATCAGAGGCGGGGAAACAGAGGCGGTGAATCAGATATGGGGAATCACAGGTGGCGAATCAGTGGTAGAGAATCAAAGATGTGGAAGCAGAGGTGGGGAATCAGATGTGATGAATTAGAGATGGGGAATCAGAGGCGGGGTATCAGAGGCGGCCAATCAGAGGCGGGGAAACAGAGGCGGGGAATCAGATATGGGGAATCAGAGGTGGGGAATCAGGGGCAGGGAATCAGTGGCAGGGAATCAGAGGCCGGGAATCAGAGGCGGGGAATCAGAGGTGGGGAATCAGAGGCGGGGCATCAGAGTTGGGGAATCAGAGGAGGGGAATCAGATATGGCGAAACAGAGGCCGGGAAACAGAGGCAGGGAAACAGAGGCGGGGAATCAGATATGGGGAATCAGAGGTGGGGAATTAGTGGTTGCGAATCTGAGGCAGGGAATCAGAGGCGGGGAATCAGAGGCGGGGAATCAGAGGCAGGGAATCGGATGTGCGGAATCAGAGATGGGGAATCAGAGGTGGGGAATCAGAGGTGGTGAATCAAAGAAGGGGAATCAGAGGCGGGGAATCAGAGGCAGGGAATCAGATATGGGGAAGCAGAGGCGGAGAATCAGAGGCGGGGAAACAGAGACGGGGAATCAGATATGGGGATTCAGAGGTGGGGAATCAGAGGTTGGGAATCAGAGGCGGGGAATCAGAGTTGGGGAATCAGAGGTGGGGAATCAGATATGGGGAAACAGAGGCGGGTAATCAGAGGCGGGGAAACAGAGGCGGGGAATCAGATATGGGGAATCAGAGGTTGGCAATCAGAGGCAGGGGATCAGAGGCGGGGAATCAGAGGCTGGGAATCAGATGTGCAGAATCAGAGATGGGGAATCAGAGGCAGGGAATCAGCGGTGGGGAAAATCAGAGGCCGGGAATCAGAGGCCAGGAATGAGAGGCAGGGAATCAGAGGGCAGGAATCAGAGGCCGGGAATCAGAGGTGGGGAATCAGAGGCCGGGAATTAGAGATGGGGAATAAGAGGTGGGGAATCAGCGGTGGTGAATCAGACGCGGGGATTCAGAGGTTGTAATTCAGAGATGGGGAATCAGAGGCGGGGAATCAGAGGCGCGGAAACAGAGGTGGGGAATCAGATATGGGGAATCACAGGTGGGGAATAAGAGGCCAGGAATCAGAAGGCATGAATCAGAGGCCGGGAATCAGAGGTTGGGAATCAGAGGCCGGGAATCAGAGATGGGGAATCAGAGGTGGTGAATCAGAGATGGGGAATCAGAGGAAGGGACTCAGAGGCGGGTAATCAGATGCGGGGAATCAGTGGCGGGGAATCAGAGCTCAGGAATCAGAGTCGGGGAATCAGAGATGGCGAATCAGAGGCGGGGAATCAGAGATAGGGAATCAGAGGTGGGGAATAAGAGGCGGGGAAAAAGAGGCGGGGAGTCAGATATGGGGAATCAGAGGCGGGGAATCAGAGGCGGGGAAACAGAGGCGGTGAATCAGATATGGGGAATCAGAGGTGGCGAATCAGAGGTAGAGAATCAGAGATGGGGAAGCAGAGGTGGGGAATCAGATGTGATGAATTAGAGATGGGGAATCAGAGGCGGGGTATCAGAGGCGGCCAATCAGAGGCGGGGAAACAGAGGCTGGGAATCAGATATGGGGAATCAGAGGTGGGGAATCAGGGGCGGGGAATCAGTGGCAGGGAATCAGAGGCCGGGAATCAAAGGCGGGGAATCAGAGCTGGGGAATCAGAGGCGGGGAATCAGAGTTGGGGAATCAGAGGAGGGGAATCAGATATGGGGAAACAGAGGCCGGGAATCAGAGGCTGGGAAACAGAGGCGGGGAATCAGATATGGGAAATCAGAGGTGGGGAATTAGAGGTTGCGAATCAGAGGCAGGGAATCAGAGGCGGGGAATCTGAGGCGGGGAATCAGAGGCAGGGAATCGGATGTGCGGAATCAGAGATGGGGAATCAGAGTTGGGGATTCAGAGGTGGTGAATCAGAGAAGGGGAATCAGAGGCTGGGAATCAGAGGCAGGGAATCAGACGCAGGGAATCAGAGGCGGGGAATCATAGCTGGCGAATTAGAGGAGGGGAATCAGAGTTGGGGAATCAGAGGCGGGGAATCAGATATGGGGAAACAGAGGCGGGGATTCAGAGGCGGGGAAACAGAGGCGGGGAATCAGATATGGGGATTCAGAGGTGGGGATTCAGAGGTTGGGAATCAGAGGCAGGGAATCAGAGGCGGGGAATCAGAGGCAGGGAATCAGATGCGGGGAATCAGAGGCGGGGAAACAGAGCTGGGGAATCAGAGGCGGGGAATCAGAGTTGGGGAATCAGAGGCGTGGAATTAGATATGGGGAAACAGAGGCGGGGAATCAGAGGCGGGGAATCAGAGGCGGGGAATCAGATATGGGGAATCAGAGGTGGGGATTCAGAGGCAGGGAATCAGATGTGCAGAATCAGAGATGGGGAATCAGAGGCGTGGAATGAGATATGGGGAATCAGAGGCGGGGAATCAGAGGCGGGGATACAGAGGCGGGGAATCTGATATGGGGAATCAGAGGTGGCAAATCAAAGGCGGTGAATCAGAGATGGAGAATCAGACGCGGGGAATCAGAGGCAGGGAATAAAACACGGGGAATCAGAGGTGGGGAATCAGAGCTTGTGAATCAGAGGCGGGGAATCAGAGTTGGGGAAGCAGAGGCTGGGAATCAGAGGCGGGGAAACAGAGGCGGGGAATCAGAGGCAGGGAAACAGAGGCGGGGAATCAGATATGGGGAATCAGAGGTGGGGAATCAGAGCTGGGGAATCAGAGGCAGGGAATCATAGTTGGGGAATCAGAGGCGGGGAATCAGATATAGGGAAACAGAGGCGGGGAATCAGAGGCGGGGAAACAGAGGCGGGGAATCAGATATGGGGAATCAGAGGTGGGGAATCAGAGGTGGGGAATTAGTGGTTGCGAATCTGAGGCAGGGAATCAGAGGCGGGGAATCAGAGGCGGGGAATGAGAGGCAGGGAATCGGATGTGCGGAATCAGAGATGGGGAATCAGAGGTGGGGAATCAGAGGTGGTGAATCAGAGAAGGGGAATCAGAGGCGGGGAATCAGAGGCAGGGAATCAGATATGGGGAAACAGAGGCGGAGAATCAGAGGCGGGGAATCAGAGGTGGGGAATTGGAGTTTGCGAATCAGAGGCATAGAATCAGAGGCGGGGAATCAGAGGCGGGGAATCAGAGGCAGGGAATCGGATGTGCGGAATCAGAGATGGGGAATCAGAGGTGGGGAATCAGAGGTGGTGAATCAGAGATGGGGAATCAGAGGCGGGGAATCAGAGGCAGGGAATCAGAAACGGGGAATCAGAGGCGGGGAATCATTGCTGGCGATTCAGAGGAGGGGAATCAGAGGTGGGGAATCAGAGGCGGGGAATCAGATATGGGGAATCAGAGGTGGGGAATCAGAGGCGGTGAAACAGAGGCCGGGAATCAGATATGTTTTATCAAAGGTGGGGAATCAGAGGCGGGAAATCAGAGCTGGGGAATCAGAGGCGGGGAATCAGAGTTGGGGAATCAGAGTCTGGGAATCAGAGATGGGGAATCAGAGGCGGGGAATCAAATATGGGGAATCAGAGGCGGGGAATCAGAGGCGGGGAAACAGAGGCGGTGAATCAGATATGGGGAATCACAGGTGGCGAATCAGTGGTAGAGAATCAAAGATGTGGAAGCAGAGGTGGGGAATCAGATGTGATGAATTAGAGATGGGGAATCAGAGGCGGGGTATCAGAGGCGGCCAATCAGAGGCGGGGAAACAGAGGCGGGGAATCAGATATGGGGAATCAGAGGTGGGGAATCAGGGGCAGGGAATCAGTGGCAGGGAATCAGAGGCCGGGAATCAGAGGCGGGGAATCAGAGGTGGGGAATCAGAGGCGGGGCATCAGAGTTGGGGAATCAGAGGAGGGGAATCAGATATGGGGAAACAGAGGCCGGGAAACAGAGGCAGGGAAACAGAGGCGGGGAATCAGATATGGGGAATCAGAGGTGGGGAATTAGTGGTTGCGAATCTGAGGCAGGGAATCAGAGGCGGGGAATCAGAGGCGGGGAATCAGAGGCAGGGAATCGGATGTGCGGAATCAGAGATGGGGAATCAGAGGTGGGGAATCAGAGGTGGTGAATCAGAGAAGGGGAATCAGAGGCGGGGAATCAGAGGCAGGGAATCAGATATGGGGAAGCAGAGGCGGAGAATCAGAGGCGGGGAAACAGAGACGGGGAATCAGATATGGGGATTCAGAGGTGGGGAATCAGAGGTTGGGAATCAGAGGCGGGGAATCAGAGTTGGGGAATCAGAGGTGGGGAATCAGATATGGGGAAACAGAGGCGGGTAATCAGAGGCGGGGAAACAGAGGCGGGGAATCAGATATGGGGAATCAGAGGTTGGCAATCAGAGGCAGGGGATCAGAGGCGGGGAATCAGAGGCTGGGAATCAGATGTGCAGAATCAGAGATGGGGAATCAGAGGCAGGGAATCAGCGGTGGGGAAAATCAGAGGCCGGGAATCAGAGGCCAGGAATGAGAGGCAGGGAATCAGAGGGCAGGAATCAGAGGCCGGGAATCAGAGGTGGGGAATCAGAGGCCGGGAATTAGAGATGGGGAATAAGAGGTGGGGAATCAGCGGTGGTGAATCAGACGCGGGGATTCAGAGGTTGTAATTCAGAGATGGGGAATCAGAGGCGGGGAATCAGAGGCGCGGAAACAGAGGTGGGGAATCAGATATGGGGAATCACAGGTGGGGAATAAGAGGCCAGGAATCAGAAGGCATGAATCAGAGGCCGGGAATCAGAGGTTGGGAATCAGAGGCCGGGAATCAGAGATGGGGAATCAGAGGTGGTGAATCAGAGATGGGGAATCAGAGGAAGGGACTCAGAGGCGGGTAATCAGATGCGGGGAATCAGTGGCGGGGAATCAGAGCTCAGGAATCAGAGTCGGGGAATCAGAGATGGCGAATCAGAGGCGGGGAATCAGAGATAGGGAATCAGAGGTGGGGAATAAGAGGCGGGGAAAAAGAGGCGGGGAGTCAGATATGGGGAATCAGAGGCGGGGAATCAGAGGCGGGGAAACAGAGGCGGTGAATCAGATATGGGGAATCAGAGGTGGCGAATCAGAGGTAGAGAATCAGAGATGGGGAAGCAGAGGTGGGGAATCAGATGTGATGAATTAGAGATGGGGAATCAGAGGCGGGGTATCAGAGGCGGCCAATCAGAGGCGGGGAAACAGAGGCTGGGAATCAGATATGGGGAATCAGAGGTGGGGAATCAGGGGCGGGGAATCAGTGGCAGGGAATCGGATGTGCGGAATCAGAGATGGGGAATCAGAGGTGGGGAATCAGAGGTGGTGAATCAGAGATGGGGAATCAGAGGCGGGGAATCAGAGGCGGGGAATCAGAGGCGGGGAATCAGAGGCAGGGAATCGGATGTGCGGAATCAGAGATGGGGAATCAGAGGTGGGGAATCAGAGGTGGTGAATCAGAGATGGGGAATCAGAGGCGGGGAATCAGAGGCAGGGAATCAGAAACGGGGAATCAGAGGCGGGGAATCATTGCTGGCGATTCAGAGGAGGGGAATCAGAGGTGGGGAATCAGAGGCGGGGAATCAGATATGGGGAATCAGAGGTGGGGAATCAGAGGCGGTGAAACAGAGGCCGGGAATCAGATATGTTTTATCAAAGGTGGGGAATCAGAGGCGGGAAATCAGAGCTGGGGAATCAGAGGCGGGGAATCAGAGTTGGGGAATCAGAGTCTGGGAATCAGAGATGGGGAATCAGAGGCGGGGAATCAAATATGGGGAATCAGAGGCGGGGAATCAGAGGCGGGGAAACAGAGGCGGTGAATCAGATATGGGGAATCACAGGTGGCGAATCAGTGGTAGAGAATCAAAGATGTGGAAGCAGAGGTGGGGAATCAGATGTGATGAATTAGAGATGGGGAATCAGAGGCGGGGTATCAGAGGCGGCCAATCAGAGGCGGGGAAACAGAGGCGGGGAATCAGATATGGGGAATCAGAGGTGGGGAATCAGGGGCAGGGAATCAGTGGCAGGGAATCAGAGGCCGGGAATCAGAGGCGGGGAATCAGAGGTGGGGAATCAGAGGCGGGGCATCAGAGTTGGGGAATCAGAGGAGGGGAATCAGATATGGCGAAACAGAGGCCGGGAAACAGAGGCAGGGAAACAGAGGCGGGGAATCAGATATGGGGAATCAGAGGTGGGGAATTAGTGGTTGCGAATCTGAGGCAGGGAATCAGAGGCGGGGAATCAGAGGCGGGGAATCAGAGGCAGGGAATCGGATGTGCGGAATCAGAGATGGGGAATCAGAGGTGGGGAATCAGAGGTGGTGAATCAGAGAAGGGGAATCAGAGGCGGGGAATCAGAGGCAGGGAATCAGATATGGGGAAGCAGAGGCGGAGAATCAGAGGCGGGGAAACAGAGACGGGGAATCAGATATGGGGATTCAGAGGTGGGGAATCAGAGGTTGGGAATCAGAGGCGGGGAATCAGAGTTGGGGAATCAGAGGTGGGGAATCAGATATGGGGAAACAGAGGCGGGTAATCAGAGGCGGGGAAACAGAGGCGGGGAATCAGATATGGGGAATCAGAGGTTGGCAATCAGAGGCAGGGGATCAGAGGCGGGGAATCAGAGGCTGGGAATCAGATGTGCAGAATCAGAGATGGGGAATCAGAGGCAGGGAATCAGCGGTGGGGAAAATCAGAGGCCGGGAATCAGAGGCCAGGAATGAGAGGCAGGGAATCAGAGGGCAGGAATCAGAGGCCGGGAATCAGAGGTGGGGAATCAGAGGCCGGGAATTAGAGATGGGGAATAAGAGGTGGGGAATCAGCGGTGGTGAATCAGACGCGGGGATTCAGAGGTTGTAATTCAGAGATGGGGAATCAGAGGCGGGGAATCAGAGGCGCGGAAACAGAGGTGGGGAATCAGATATGGGGAATCACAGGTGGGGAATAAGAGGCCAGGAATCAGAAGGCATGAATCAGAGGCCGGGAATCAGAGGTTGGGAATCAGAGGCCGGGAATCAGAGATGGGGAATCAGAGGTGGTGAATCAGAGATGGGGAATCAGAGGAAGGGACTCAGAGGCGGGTAATCAGATGCGGGGAATCAGTGGCGGGGAATCAGAGCTCAGGAATCAGAGTCGGGGAATCAGAGATGGCGAATCAGAGGCGGGGAATCAGAGATAGGGAATCAGAGGTGGGGAATAAGAGGCGGGGAAAAAGAGGCGGGGAGTCAGATATGGGGAATCAGAGGCGGGGAATCAGAGGCGGGGAAACAGAGGCGGTGAATCAGATATGGGGAATCAGAGGTGGCGAATCAGAGGTAGAGAATCAGAGATGGGGAAGCAGAGGTGGGGAATCAGATGTGATGAATTAGAGATGGGGAATCAGAGGCGGGGTATCAGAGGCGGCCAATCAGAGGCGGGGAAACAGAGGCTGGGAATCAGATATGGGGAATCAGAGGTGGGGAATCAGGGGCGGGGAATCAGTGGCAGGGAATCAGAGGCCGGGAATCAAAGGCGGGGAATCAGAGCTGGGGAATCAGAGGCGGGGAATCAGAGTTGGGGAATCAGAGGAGGGGAATCAGATATGGGGAAACAGAGGCCGGGAATCAGAGGCTGGGAAACAGAGGCGGGGAATCAGATATGGGAAATCAGAGGTGGGGAATTAGAGGTTGCGAATCAGAGGCAGGGAATCAGAGGCGGGGAATCTGAGGCGGGGAATCAGAGGCAGGGAATCGGATGTGCGGAATCAGAGATGGGGAATCAGAGTTGGGGATTCAGAGGTGGTGAATCAGAGAAGGGGAATCAGAGGCTGGGAATCAGAGGCAGGGAATCAGACGCAGGGAATCAGAGGCGGGGAATCATAGCTGGCGAATTAGAGGAGGGGAATCAGAGTTGGGGAATCAGAGGCGGGGAATCAGATATGGGGAAACAGAGGCGGGGATTCAGAGGCGGGGAAACAGAGGCGGGGAATCAGATATGGGGATTCAGAGGTGGGGATTCAGAGGTTGGGAATCAGAGGCAGGGAATCAGAGGCGGGGAATCAGAGGCAGGGAATCAGATGCGGGGAATCAGAGGCGGGGAAACAGAGCTGGGGAATCAGAGGCGGGGAATCAGAGTTGGGGAATCAGAGGCGTGGAATTAGATATGGGGAAACAGAGGCGGGGAATCAGAGGCGGGGAATCAGAGGCGGGGAATCAGATATGGGGAATCAGAGGTGGGGATTCAGAGGCAGGGAATCAGATGTGCAGAATCAGAGATGGGGAATCAGAGGCGTGGAATGAGATATGGGGAATCAGAGGCGGGGAATCAGAGGCGGGGATACAGAGGCGGGGAATCTGATATGGGGAATTAGAGGTGGCAAATCAAAGGCGGTGAATCAGAGATGGAGAATCAGACGCGGGGAATCAGAGGCAGGGAATAAAACACGGGGAATCAGAGGTGGGGAATCAGAGCTTGTGAATCAGAGGCGGGGAATCAGAGTTGGGGAAGCAGAGGCTGGGAATCAGAGGCGGGGAAACAGAGGCGGGGAATCAGAGGCAGGGAAACAGAGGCGGGGAATCAGATATGGGGAATCAGAGGTGGGGAATCAGAGCTGGGGAATCAGAGGCAGGGAATCATAGTTGGGGAATCAGAGGCGGGGAATCAGATATAGGGAAACAGAGGCGGGGAATCAGAGGCGGGGAAACAGAGGCGGGGAATCAGATATGGGGAATCAGAGGTGGGGAATCAGAGGTGGGGAATTAGTGGTTGCGAATCTGAGGCAGGGAATCAGAGGCGGGGAATCAGAGGCGGGGAATGAGAGGCAGGGAATCGGATGTGCGGAATCAGAGATGGGGAATCAGAGGTTGGGAATCAGAGGTGGTGAATCAGAGAAGGGGAATCAGAGGCGGGGAATCAGAGGCAGGGAATCAGATATGGGGAAACAGAGGCGGAGAATCAGAGGCGGGGAAACAGAGACGGGGAATCAGATATGGGGATTCAGAGGTGGGGAATCAGAGGTTGGGAATCAGAGGCGGGGAATCAGAGTTGGGGAATCAGAGGTGGGGAATCAGATATGGGGAAACAGAGGCGGGGAATCAGAGGCGGGGAAACAGAGGTGGGGAATCAGATATGGGGAATCAGAGGTGGGGAATCAGAGGTTGGCAATCAGAGGCAGGGAATCAGAGGCGGGGAATCAGAGGCAGGGAATCAGATGTGCAGAATCAGAGATGGGGAATCAGACGCGGGGATTCAGAGGTTGTAATTCAGAGATGGGGAATCAGAGGCGGGGAATAAGAGGCGCGGAAACAGAGGTGGGGAATCTGATATGGGGAATCAGAGGCGGGGAATAAGAGGCCAGGAATCAGAAGGCATGAATCAGAGGCCGGGAATCAGAGGTGGGGAATCAGAGGCCGGGAATCAGAGATGGGGAATCAGAGGTGGTGAATCAGAGATGGGGAATCAGAGGAAGGGACTCAGAGGCGGGTAATCAGATGCGGGGAATCAGTGGCGGGGAATCAGAGCTCAGGAATCAGAGTCGGGGAATCAGAGATGGCGAATCAGAGGCGGGGAATCAGAGATAGGGAATCAGAGGTGGGGAATCAGAGGCGGGGAAACAGAGGCGGGGAGTCAGATATTGGGGAATCAGAGGCGGGGAATCAGAGGCGGGGAAACAGAGGCGGTGAATCAGATATGGGGAATCAGAGGTGGCGAATCAGAGGTAGAGAATCAGAGATGGGGAAGCAGAGGTGGGGAATCAGATGTGATGAATTAGAGATGGGGAATCAGAGGCGGGGTATCAGAGGCGGCCAATCAGAGGCGGGGAAACAGAGGCTGGGAATCAGATATGGGGAATCAGAGGTGGGGAATCAGGGGCGGGGAATCAGTGGCAGGGAATCAGAGGCCGGGAATCAAAGGCGGGGAATCAGAGGCGGGGAATCAGATATGGGGAATCAGAGGTGGGGAATTAGAGGTTGCGAATCAGAGGCAGGGAATCAGAGGCGGGGAATCAGAGGCGGGGAATCAGAGGCAGGGAATCGGATGTGCGGAATCAGAGATGGGGAATCAGAGTTGGGGATTCAGAGGTGGTGAATCAGAGAAGGGGAATCAGAGGCGGGGAATCAGAGGCAGGGAATCAGACGCAGGGAATCAGAGGCGGGGAATCATAGCTGGCGAATTAGAGGAGGGGAATCAGAGTTGGGGAATCAGAGGCGGGGAATCAGATATGGGGAAACAGAGGCGGGGATTCAGAGGCGGGGAAACAGAGGCGGGGAATCAGATATGGGGATTCAGAGGTGGGGATTCAGAGGTTGGGAATCAGAGGCAGGGAATCAGAGGCGGTGAATCAGAGGCAGGGAATCAGATGCGGGGAATCAGAGGCGGGGAAACAGAGCTGGGGAATCAGAGGCGAGGAATCAGAGTTGGGGAATCAGAGGCGTGGAATTAGATATGGGGAAACAGAGGCGGGGAATCAGAGGCGGGGAAACAGAGGCGGGTAATCAGATATGGGGAATCAGAGGTGGGGATTCAGAGGCAGGGAGTCAGATGTGCAGAATCAGAGATGGGGAATCAGAGGCGGGGAATGAGATATGGGGAATCAGAGGCGGGGAATCAGAGGCGGGGATACAGAGGCAGGGAATCGGATGTGCGGAATCAGAGATGGGGAATCAGAGGTGGGGAATCAGAGGTGGTGAATCAGAGAAGGGGAATCAGAGGCGGGGAATCAGAGGCAGGGAATCAGATATGGGATACAGAGGCGGAGAATCAGAGGTGGGGAAACAGAGACGGGGAATCAGATATGGGGACTCAGAGGTGGGGAATCAGTGGTTGGGAATCAGAGGCGGGGAATCAGAGTTGGGGAATCAGAGGTGGGGAATCAGATATGGGGAAACAGAGGTGGGGAATCAGAGGCGGGGAAACAGAGGCGGGGAATCAGATATGGGGAATCAGGAGTGGGGAATCAGAGGTTGGCAATCAGAGGCAGGGAATCAGAGGCGGGGAATCAGAGGCAGGGAATCAGATGTGCAGAATCAGAGATGGGGAATCAGAGGCGGGGAATCAGAGGCGCGGAAACAGAGGTGGGGAATCAGATATGGGGAATCAGAGGTGGGGAATAAGAGGCCAGGAATCAGAAGGCATGAATCAGAGGCCGGGAATCAGAGGTGGGGAATCAGAGGCCGGGAATCAGAGATGGGGAATCAGAGGTGGTGAATCAGAGATGGGGAATCAGAGGAAGGGACTCAGAGGCGGGGAATCAGATGCGGGGAATCAGTGGCGGGGAATCAGAGCTCAGGAATCAGAGTCGGGGAATCAGAGATAGGGAATCAGAGGTGGGGAATCAGAGGCGGGGAAACAGAGGCGGGGAGTCAGATACTGGGAATCAGAGGCGGGGAATCAGAGGCGGGAATACAGAGGCGTTGAATCAGATATGGGGAATCAGAGGTGGCGAATCAGAGGTAGAGAATCAGAGATGGGGAATCAGAGGTGGTGAATCAGAGATGGGGAATCAGAGGAAG
The DNA here is from genome assembly GCF_036971445.1 of Narcine bancroftii. Lineage (NCBI taxonomy): Eukaryota > Metazoa > Chordata > Chondrichthyes > Torpediniformes > Narcinidae > Narcine > Narcine bancroftii. The sequence goes on along the minus strand of NC_091474.1, from coordinate 103,075,345 downwards.
GGACTCAGAGGCGGGTAATCAGATGCGGGGAATCAGTGGCGGGGAATCAGAGCTAAGGAATCAGAGTCGGGGAATCAGAGATGGCGAATCAGAGGCGGGGAATCAGAGATAGGGAATCAGAGGTGGGGAATCAGAGGCGGGGAAAAAGAGGCGGGGAGTCAGATATGGGGAATCAGAGGCGGGGAATCAGAGGCGGGGAAACAGAGGCGGTGAATCAGATATGGGGAATCAGAGGTGGCGAATCAGAGGTAGAGAATCAGAGATGGGGAAGCAGAGGTGGGGAATCAGATGTGATGAATTAGAGATGGGGAATCAGAGGCGGGGTATCAGAGGCGGCCAATCAGAGGCGGGGAAACAGAGGCTGGGAATCAGATATGGGGATTCAGAGGTGGGGATTCAGAGGTTGGGAATCAGAGGCAGGGAATCAGAGGCGGGGAATCAGAGGCAGGGAATCAGATGCGGGGAATCAGAGGCGGGGAAACAGAGCTGGGGAATCAGAGGCGGGGAATCAGAGTTGGGGAATCAGAGGCGTGGAATTAGATATGGGGAAACAGAGGCGGGGAATCAGAGGCGGGGAATCAGAGGCGGGGAATCAGATATGGGGAATCAGAGGTGGGGATTCAGAGGCAGGGAATCAGATGTGCAGAATCAGAGATGGGGAATCAGAGGCGGGGAATGAGATATGGGGAATCAGAGGCGGGGAATCAGAGGCGGGGATACAGAGGCGGGGAATCTGATATGGGGAATCAGAGGTGGCAAATCAAAGGCGGTGAATCAGAGATGGAGAATCAGACGCGGGGAATCAGAGGCAGGGAATAAAACACGGGGAATCAGAGGTGGGGAATCAGAGCTTGTGAATCAGAGGCGGGGAATCAGAGTTGGGGAAGCAGAGGCTGGGAATCAGAGGCGGGGAAACAGAGGCGGGGAATCAGAGGCAGGGAAACAGAGGCGGGGAATCAGATATGGGGAATCAGAGGTGGGGAATCAGAGCTGGGGAATCAGAGGCAGGGAATCATAGTTGGGGAATCAGAGGCGGGGAATCAGATATAGGGAAACAGAGGCGGGGAATCAGAGGCGGGGAAACAGAGGCGGGGAATCAGATATGGGGAATCAGAGGTGGGGAATCAGAGGTGGGGAATTAGTGGTTGCGAATCTGAGGCAGGGAATCAGAGGCGGGGAATCAGAGGCGGGGAATGAGAGGCAGGGAATCGGATGTGCGGAATCAGAGATGGGGAATCAGAGGTGGGGAATCAGAGGTGGTGAATCAGAGAAGGGGAATCAGAGGCGGGGAATCAGAGGCAGGGAATCAGATATGGGGAAACAGAGGCGGAGAATCAGAGGCGGGGAAACAGAGACGGGGAATCAGATATGGGGATTCAGAGGTGGGGAATCAGAGGTTGGGAATCAGAGGCGGGGAATCAGAGTTGGGGAATCAGAGGTGGGGAATCAGATATGGGGAAACAGAGGCGGGGAATCAGAGGCAGGGAAACAGAGGTGGGGAATCAGATATGGGGAATCAGAGGTGGGGAATCAGAGGTTGGCAATCAGAGGCAGGGAATCAGAGGCGGGGAATCAGAGGCAGGGAATCAGATGTGCAGAATCAGAGATGGGGAATCAGACGCGGGGATTCAGAGGTTGTAATTCAGAGATGGGGAATCAGAGGCGGGGAATAAGAGGCGCGGAAACAGAGGTGGGGAATCTGATATGGGGAATCAGAGGCGGGGAATAAGAGGCCAGGAATCAGAAGGCATGAATCAGAGGCCGGGAATCAGAGGTGGGGAATCAGAGGCCGGGAATCAGAGATGGGGAATCAGAGGTGGTGAATCAGAGATGGGGAACAGAGGAAGGGACTCAGAGGCGGGTAATCAGATGCGGGGAATCAGTGGCGGGGAATCAGAGCTCAGGAATCAGAGTCGGGGAATCAGAGATGGCGAATCAGAGGCGGGGAATCAGAGATAGGGAATCAGAGGTGGGGAATCAGAGGCGGGGAAACAGAGGCGGGGAGTCAGATATGGGGAATCAGAGGCGGGGAATCAGAGGCGGGGAAACAGAGGCGGTGAATCAGATATGGGGAATCAGAGGTGGCGAATCAGAGGTAGAGAATCAGAGATGGGGAAGCAGAGGTGGGGAATCAGATGTGATGAATTAGAGATGGGGAATCAGAGGCGGGGTATCAGAGGCGGCCAATCAGAGGCGGGGAAACAGAGGCTGGGAATCAGATATGGGGAATCAGAGGTGGGGAATCAGGGGCGGGGAATCAGTGGCAGGGAATCAGAGGCCGGGAATCAAAGGCGGGGAATCAGAGCTGGGGAATCAGAGGCGGGGAATCAGAGTTGGGGAATCAGAGGAGGGGAATCAGATATGGGGAAACAGAGGCCGGGAATCATAGGCAGGGAAACAGAGGCGGGGAATCAGATATGGGGAATCAGAGGTGGGGAATTAGAGGTTGCGAATCAGAGGCAGGGAATCAGAGGCGGGGAATCAGAGGCGGGGAATCAGAGGCAGGGAATCGGATGTGCGGAATCAGAGATGGGGAATCAGAGTTGGGGATTCAGAGGTGGTGAATCAGAGAAGGGGAATCAGAGGCGGGGAATCAGAGGCAGGGAATCAGACGCAGGGAATCAGAGGCGGGGAATCATAGCTGGCGAATTAGAGGAGGGGAATCAGAGTTGGGGAATCAGAGGCGGGGAATCAGATATGGGGAAACAGAGGCGGGGATTCAGAGGCGGGGAAACAGAGGCGGGGAATCAGATATGGGGATTCAGAGGTGGGGATTCAGAGGTTGGGAATCAGAGGCAGGGAATCAGAGGCGGTGAATCAGAGGCAGGGAATCAGATGCGGGGAATCAGAGGCGGGGAAACAGAGCTGGGGAATCAGAGGCGAGGAATCAGAGTTGGGGAATCAGAGGCGTGGAATTAGATATGGGGAAACAGAGGCGGGGAATCAGAGGCGGGGAAACAGAGGCGGGTAATCAGATATGGGGAATCAGAGGTGGGGATTCAGAGGCAGGGAGTCAGATGTGCAGAATCAGAGATGGGGAATCAGAGGCGGGGAATGAGATATGGGGAATCAGAGGCGGGGAATCAGAGGCGGGGATACAGAGGCAGGGAATCGGATGTGCGGAATCAGAGATGGGGAATCAGAGGTGGGGAATCAGAGGTGGTGAATCAGAGAAGGGGAATCAGAGGCGGGGAATCAGAGGCAGGGAATCAGATATGGGATACAGAGGCAGAGAATCAGAGGTGGGGAAACAGAGACGGGGAATCAGATATGGGGACTCAGAGGTGGGGAATCAGTGGTTGGGAATCAGAGGCGGGGAATCAGAGTTGGGGAATCAGAGGTGGGGAATCAGATATGGGGAAACAGAGGTGGGGAATCAGAGGCGGGGAAACAGAGGCGGGGAATCAGATATGGGGAATCAGAGGTGGGGAATCAGAGGTTGGCAATCAGAGGCAGGGAATCAGAGGCGGGGAATCAGAGGCAGGGAATCAGATGTGCAGAATCAGAGATGGGGAATCAGAGGCGGGGAATCAGAGGCGCGGAAACAGAGGTGGGGAATCAGATATGGGGAATCAGAGGTGGGGAATAAGAGGCCAGGAATCAGAAGGCATGAATCAGAGGCCGGGAATCAGAGGTGGGGAATCAGAGGCCGGGAATCAGAGATGGGGAATCAGAGGTGGTGAATCAGAGATGGGGAATCAGAGGAAGGGACTCAGAGGCGGGGAATCAGATGCGGGGAATCAGTGGCGGGGAATCAGAGCTCAGGAATCAGAGTCGGGGAATCAGAGATAGGGAATCAGAGGTGGGGAATCAGAGGCGGGGAAACAGAGGCGGGGAGTCAGATACTGGGAATCAGAGGCGGGGAATCAGAGGCGGGGATACAGAGGCGTTGAATCAGATATGGGGAATCAGAGGTGGCGAATCAGAGGTAGAGAATCAGAGATGGGGAAGCAGAGGTGGGGAATCAGATGTGATGAATTAGAGATGGGGAATCAGAGGCGGTGTATCAGAGATGCCAATCAGAGGCGGCGAAACATAGGTGGGGAATCAGATATGGGGAATCAGAGTTGGGGATTCAGAGGTGGTGAATCAGAGAAGGGGAATCAGAGGCGGGGAATCAGAGGCAGGGAATCAGACGCAGGGAATCAGAGGCGGGGAATCATAGCTGTCGAATTAGAGGAGGGGAATCAGAGTTTGGGAATCAGAGGCGGGGAATCAGATTTGGGGAAACAGAGGCGGGGATTCAGAGGCGGGGAAACAGAGGCGGGGAATCAGATATGGGGATTCAGAGGTGGGGATTCAGAGGTTGGGAATCAGAGGCAGGGAATCAGAGGCGGGGAATCAGAGGCAGGGAATCAGATGCGGGGAATCAGAGGCGGGGAAACAGAGCTGGGGAATCAGAGGCGGGGAATTAGAGTTGGGGAATCAGAGGAGGGGAATCAGATATGGGGAAACAGAGGCCGGGAATCATAGGCAGGGAAACAGAGGCGGGGAATCAGATATGGGGAATCAGAGGTGGGGAATTAGAGGTTGCGAATCAGAGGCAGGGAATCAGAGGCGGGGAATCAGAGGCGGGGAATCAGAGGCAGGGAATCGGATGTGCGGAATCAGAGATGGGGAATCAGAGTTGGGGATTCAGAGGTGGTGAATCAGAGAAGGGGAATCAGAGGCGGGGAATCAGAGGCAGGGAATCAGACGCAGGGAATCAGAGGCGGGGAATCATAGCTGGCGAATTAGAGGAGGGGAATCAGAGTTGGGGAATCAGAGGCGGGGAATCAGATATGGGGAAACAGAGGCGGGGATTCAGAGGTGGGGAAACAGAGGCGGGGAATCAGATATGGGGATTCAGAGGTGGGGATTCAGAGGTTGGGAATCAGAGGCAGGGAATCAGAGGCGGGGAATCAGAGGCAGGGAATCAGATGCGGGGAATCAGAGGTGGGGAAACAGAGCTGGGGAATCAGAGGCGAGGAATCAGAGTTGGGGAATCAGAGGCGTGGAATCAGAGGCGGGGAAACAGAGGCGGGTAATCAGATATGGGGAATCAGAGGTGGGGATTCAGAGGCAGGGAGTCAGATGTGCAGAATCAGAGATGGGGAATCAGAGGCGGGGAATGAGATATGGGGAATCAGAGGCGGGGAATCAGAGGCGGGGATACAGAGGCAGGGAATCGGATGTGCGGAATCAGAGATGGGGAATCAGAAGTGGGGAATCAGAGGTGGTGAATCAGAGAAGGGGAATCAGAGGCGGGGAATCAGAGGCAGGGAATCAGATATGGGGAAACAGAGGCGGAGAATCAGAGGTGGGGAAACAGAGACGGGGAATCAGATATGGGGACTCAGAGGTGGGGAATCAGTGGTTGGGAATCAGAGGCGGGGAATCAGAGTTGGGGAATCAGAGGTGGGGAATCAGATATGGGGAAACAGAGGCGGGGAATCGGAGGCGGGGAAACAGAGGCGGGGAATCAGATATGGGGAATCAGAGGTGGGGAATCAGAGGTTGGCAATCAGAGGCAGGGAATCAGAGGCGGGGAATCAGAGGCAGGGAATCAGATGTGCAGAATCAGAGATGGGGAATCAGAGGCGGGGAATCAGAGGCGCGGAAACAGAGGTGGGGAATCAGATATGGGGAATCAGAGGTGGGGAATAAGAGGCCAGGAATCAGAAGGCATGAATCAGAGGCCGGGAATCAGAGGTGGGGAATCAGAGGCCGGGAATCAGAGATGGGGAATCAGAGGTGGTGAATCAGAGATGGGGAATCAGAGGAAGGGACTCAGAGGCGGGGAATCAGATGCGGGGAATCAGTGGCGGGGAATCAGAGCTCAGGAATCAGAGTCGGGGAATCAGAGATGGCGAATCAGAGATAGGGAATCAGAGGTGGGGAATCAGAGGCGGGGAAACAGAGGCGGGGAGTCAGATACTGGGAATCAGAGGCGGGGAATCAGAGGCGGGGATACAGAGGCGTTGAATCAGATATGGGAAATCAGAGGTGGCGAATCAGAGGTAGAGAATCAGAGATGGGGAAGCAGAGGTGGGGAATCAGATGTGATGAATTAGAGATGGGGAATCAGAGGCGGTGTATCAGAGGTGCCAATCAGAGGCGGCGAAACATAGGCGGGGAATCAGATATGGGGAAACAGAGGCGGGGAATCAGAGGTGGTGAATCTGAGATGGGGAATCAGAGGCGGGGAATCAGAGGCAGGGAATCAGAGGTGGTGAATCAGAGATGGGGAATCAGAGGCGGGGAATCAGAGGCAGGGAATCAGACACGGGGAATCAGAGGCGGGAAATCATAGCTGGCGAATCAGAGGCAGGGAATCAGATATGGGGAAACAGAGGCGGAGAATCAGAGGCGGGGAAACAGAGACGGAGAATCAGATATGGTGATTCAGAGGTGGGGAATCAGAGGTAGGGAATCAGAGGCGGGGAATCAGAGTTGGGGAATCAGAGGTGGGGAATCAGATATGGGGAAACAGAGGCGGGTAATCAGAGGCGGGGAAACAGAGGCGGGGAATCAGATATGGGGAATCAGAGGTGGGGAATCAGAGGTTGGCAATCAGAGGCAGGGAATCAGAGATGGGGAAGCAGAGGTGGGGAATCAGATGTGATGAATTAGAGATGGGGAATCAGAGGCGGTGTATCAGAGGTGCCAATCAGAGGCGGCGAAACATAGGCGGGGAATCAGATATGGGGAATCAGAGGTAGAGAATCAGAGATGGGGAATCAGAGTTGGGGATTCAGAGGTGGTGAATCAGAGAAGGGGAATCAGAGGCGGGGAATCAGAGGCAGGGAATCAGACGCAGGGAATCAGAGGCGGGGAATCATAGCTGGCGAATTAGAGGAGGGGAATCAGAGTTGGGGAATCAGAGGCGGGGAATCAGATATGGGGAAACAGAGGCGGGGATTCAGAGGCGGGGAAACAGAGGCGGGGAATCAGATATGGGGATTCAGAGGTGGGGATTCAGAGGTTGGGAATCAGAGGCAGGGAATCAGAGGCGGGGAATCAGAGGCAGGGAATCAGATGCGGGGAATCAGAGGCGGGGAAACAGAGCTGGGGAATCAGAGGCGGGGAATCAGAGTTGGGGAATCAGATGCGTGGAATTAGATATGGGGAAACAGAGGCGGGGAATCAGAGGCGGGGAAACAGAGGCGGGGAATCAGATATGGGGAATCAGAGGTGGGGATTCAGAGGCAGGGAATCAGATGTGCAGAATCAGAGATGGGGAATCAGAGGCGGGGAATGAGATATGGGGAATCAGAGGCGGGGAATCAGAGGCGGGGATACAGAGGCGGGGAATCTGATATGGGGAATCAGAGGTGGCAAATCAAAGGCGGTGAATCAGAGATGGAGAATCAGACGCGGGGAATCAGAGGCAGGGAATAAAACACGGGGAATCAGAGGCGGGGAATCATAGCTGGGGAATCAGAGGCGGGGAATCAGAGTTGGGGAAGCAGAGGCTGGGAATCAGAGGCGGGGAAACAGAGGCGGGGAATCAGAGGCAGGGAAACAGAGGCGGGGAATCAGATATGGGGAATCAGAGGTGGGGAATCAGAGCTGGGGAATCAGAGGCGCGGAATCATAGTTGGGGAATCAGAGGCGGGGAATCAGATATAGGAAAACAGAGGCGGGGAATCAGAGGCGGGGAAACAGAGGCGGGGAATCAGATATGGGGAATCAGAGCTGGGGAATCAGAGGTGGGGAATTAGTGGTTGCGAATCTGAGGCAGGGAATCAGAGGCGGGGAATCAGAGGCGGGGAATCAGAGGCAGGGAATCGGATGTGCGGAATCAGAGATGGGGAATCAGAGGTGGGGAATCAGAGGTGGTGAATCAGAGAAGGGGAATCAGAGGCGGGGAATCAGAGGCAGGGAATCAGATATGGGGAAACAGAGACGGGGAATCAGATATGGGGATTCAGAGGTGGGGAATCAGAGGTTGGGAATCAGAGGCGGGGAATCAGAGTTGGGGAATCAGAGGTGGGGAATCAGATATGGGGAAACAGAGGCGGGGAATCAGAGGCGGGGAAACAGAGGCGGGGAATCAGATATGGGGAATCAGAGGTGGGGAATCAGAGGTTGGCAATCAGAGGCAGGGAATCAGAGGCGGGGAATCAGAGGCAGGGAATCGGATGTGCAGAATCAGAGATGGGGAATCAGACGCGGGGATTCAGAGGTTGTAATTCAGAGATGGGGAATCAGAGGCGGGGAATAAGTGGCGCGGAAACAGAGGTGGGGAATCAGATATGGGGAATCAGAGGTGGGAAATAAGAGGCCAGGAATCAGAAGGCATGAATCAGAGGCCGGGAATCAGAGGTGGGGAATCAGAGGCCGGGAATCAGAGATGGGGAATCAGAGGTGGTGAATCAGAGATGGGGAATCAGAGGAAGGGACTCAGAGGCGGGGAATCAGATGCGGGGTATCAGTGGCGGGGAATCAGAGCTCAGGAATCAGAGTCGGGGAATCAGAGATGGCGAATCAGAGGCGGGGAATCAGAGATAGGGAATCAGAGGTGGGGAATCAGAGGCGGGGAAACAGAGGCGGGGAGTCAGATATGGGGAATCAGAGGCGGGGAATCAGAGGCGGGGAAACAGAGGCGGTGAATCAGATATGGGGAATCAGAGGTGGCGAATCAGAGGTAGAGAATCAGAGATGGGGAAGCACAGGTGGGGAATCAGATGTGATGAATTAGAGATGGGGAATCAGAGGCGGGGTATCAGAGGCGGCCAATCAGAGGCGGGGAAACAGAGGCTGGGAATCAGATATGGGGAATCAGAGGTGGGGAATCAGGGGCGGGGAATCAGTGGCAGGGAATCAGAGGCCGGGAATCAAAGGCGGGGAATCAGAGCTGGGGAATCAGAGGCGGGGAATCAGAGTTGGGGAATCAGAGGAGGGGAATCAGATATGGGGAAACAGAGGCCGGGAATCAGAGGCAGGGAAACAGAGGCGGGGAATCAGATATGGGGAATCAGAGGTGGGGAATTAGAGGTTGCGAATCAGAGGCAGGGAATCAGAGGCGGGGAATCAGAGGCGGGGAATCAGAGGCAGGGAATCGGATGTGCGGAATCAGAGATGGGGAATCAGAGTTGGGGATTCAGAGGTGGTGAATCAGAGAAGGGGAATCAGAGGCGGGGAATCAGAGGCAGGGAATCAGACGCAGGGAATCAGAGGCGGGGAATCATAGCTGGCGAATTAGAGGAGGGGAATCAGAGTTGGGGAATCAGAGGCGGGGAATCAGATATGGGGAAACAGAGGCGGGGATTCAGAGGCGGGGAAACAGAGGCGGGGAATCAGATATGGGGATTCAGAGGTGGGGATTCAGAGGTTGGGAATCAGAGGCAGGGAATCAGAGGCGGGGAATCAGAGGCAGGGAATCAGATGCGGGGAATCAGAGGCGGGGAAACAGAGTTGGGGAATCAGAGGCGGGGAATCAGAGTTGGGGAATCAGAGGCGTGGAATTAGATATGGGGAAACAGAGGCGGGGAATCAGAGGCGGGGAAACAGAGGCGGGGAATCAGATATGGGGAATCAGAGGTGGGGATTCAGAGGCAGGGAATCAGATGTGCAGAATCAGAGATGGGGAATCAGAGGCGGGGAATGAGATATGGGGAATCAGAGGCGGGGAATCAGAGGCGGGGATACAGAGGCAGGGAATCTGATATGGGGAATCAGAGGTGGCAAATCAAAGGCGGTGAATCAGAGATGGAGAATCAGACGCGGGGAATCAGAGGCAGGGAATAAAACACGGGGAATCAGAGGCGGGGAATCAGAGCTGGGGAATCAGAGGCGGGGAATCAGAGTTGGGGAAGCAGAGGCTGGGAATCAGAGGCGGGGAAACAGAGGCGGGGAATCAGAGGCAGGGAAACAGAGGCGGGGAATCAGATATGGGGAATCAGAGGTGGGGAATCAGAGCTGGGGAATCAGAGGCGGGGAATCATAGTTGGGGAATCAGAGGCGGGGAATCAGATATAGGGAAACAGAGGCGGGGAATCAGAGGCGGGGAAACAGAGGCGGGGAATCAGATATGGGGAATCAGAGGTGGGGAATCAGAGGTAGGGAATTAGTGGTTGCGAATCTGAGGCAGGGAATCAGAGGCGGGAAATCAGAGGCGGGGAATCAGAGGCAGGGAATCGGATGTGCGGAATCAGAGATGGGGAATCAGAGGTGGGGAATCAGAGGTGGTGAATCAGAGAAGGGGAATCAGAGGCGGGGATTCAGAGGCAGGGAATCAGATATGGGGAAACAGAGACGGGGAATCAGATATGGGGATTCAGAGGTGGGGAATCAGAGGTTGGGAATCAGAGGCGGGGAATCAGAGTTGGGGAATCAGAGGTGGGGAATCAGATATGGGGAAACAGAGGCGGGGAATCAGAGGCGGGGAAACAGAGGCGGGGAATCAGATATGGGGAATCAGAGGTGGGAATCAGAGGTTGGCAATCAGAGGCAGGGAATCAGAGGCGGGGAATCAGAGGCAGGGAATCAGATGTGCAGAATCAGAGATGGGGAATCAGACGCGGGGATTCAGAGGTTGTAATTCAGAGATGGGGAATCAGAGGCGGGGAATAAGTGGCGCGGAAACAGAGGTGGGGAATCAGATATGGGGAATCAGAGGTGGGGAATAAGAGGCCAGGAATCAGAAGGCATGAATCAGAGGCCGGGAATCAGAGGTGGGGAATCAGAGGCCGTGAATCAGAGATGGGGAATCAGAGGTGGTGAATCAGAGATGGGGAATCAGAGGAAGGGACTCAGAGGTGGGGAATCAGATGCGGGGAATCAGTGGCGGGGAATCAGAGCTCAGGAATCAGAGTCGGGGAATCAGAGATGGCGAATCAGAGGCGGGGAATCAGAGATAGGGAATCAGAGGTGGGGAATCAGAGGCGGGGAAACAGAGGCGGGGAGTCAGATATGGGGAATCAGAGGCGGGGAATCAGAGGCGGGGAAACAGAGGCGGTGAATCAGATATGGGGAATCAGAGGTGGCGAATCAGAGGTAGAGAATCAGAGATGGGGAAGCACAGGTGGGGAATAGGATGTGATGAATTAGAGATGGGGAATCAGAGGCGGGGTATCAGAGGCGGCCAATCAGAGGCGGGGAAACAGAGGCTGGGAATCAGATATGGGGAATCAGAGGTGGGGAATCAGGGGCGGGGAATCAGTGGCAGGGAATCAGAGGCCGGGAATCAAAGGCGGGGAATCAGAGCTGGGGAATCAGAGGCGGGGAATCAGAGTTGGGGAATCAGAGGAGGGGAATCAGATATGGGGAAACAGAGGCCGGGAATCAGAGGCAGGGAAACAGAGGCGGGGAATCAGATATGGGGAATCAGAGGTGGGGAATTAGAGGTTGCGAATCAGAGGCAGGGAATCAGAGGCGGGGAATCAGAGGCGGGGAATCAGAGGCAGGGAATCGGATGTGCGGAATCAGAGATGGGGAATCAGAGTTGGGGATTCAGAGGTGGTGAATCAGAGAAGGGGAATCAGAGGCGGGGAATCAGAGGCAGGGAATCAGACGCAGGGAATCAGAGGCGGGGAATCATAGCTGGCGAATTAGAGGAGGGGAATCAGAGTTGGGGAATCAGAGGCGGGGAATCAGATATGGGGAAACAGAGGCGGGGATTCAGAGGCGGGGAAACAGAGGCGGGGAATCAGATATGGGGATTCAGAGGTGGGGATTCAGAGGTTGGGAATCAGAGGCAGGGAATCAGGGGCGGGGAATCAGAGGCAGGGAATCAGATGCGGGGAATCAGAGGCGGGGAAACAGAGCTGGGGAATCAGAGGCGGGGAATCAGAGTTGGGGAATCAGAGGCGTGGAATTAGATATGGGGAAACAGAGGCGGGGAATCAGAGGCGGGGAAACAGAGGCGGGTAATCAGATATGGGGAATCAGAGTTGGGGATTCAGAGGCAGGGAGTCAGATGTGCAGAATCAGAGATGGGGAATCAGAGTTGGGGATTCAGAGGTGGTGAATCAGAGAAGGGGAATCAGAGGTTGGGAATCAGAGGCAGGGAATCAGACGCAGGGAATCAGAGGCGGGGAATCATAGCTGGCGAATTAGAGGAGGGGAATCAGAGTTGGGGATTCAGAGGTGGTGAATCAGAGAAGGGGAATCAGAGGCTGGGAATCAGAGGCAGGGAATCAGACGCAGGGAATCAGAGGCGGGGAATCATAGCTGGCGAATTAGAGGAGGGGAATCAGAGTTGGGGAATCAGAGGCGGGGAATCAGATATGGGGAAAAAGAGGCGGGGATTCAGAGGCGGGGAAACAGAGGCGGGGAATCAGATATGGGGATTCAGAGGTGGGGATTCAGAGGTTGGGAATCAGAGGCAGGGAATCAGAGGCGGGGAATCAGAGGCAGGGAATCAGATGCGGGGAATCAGAGGCGGGGAAACAGAGCTGGGGAATCAGAGGTGGGGAATCAGAGTTGGGGAATCAGAGGCGTGGAATTAGATATGGGGAAACAGAGGCGGGGAATCAGAGGCGGGGAAACAGAGGCGGGGAATCAGATATGGGGAATCAGAGGTGGGGATTCAGAGGCAGGGAATCAGATGTGCAGAATCAGAGATGGGGAATCAGAGGCGGGGAATGAGATATGGGGAATCAGAGGCGGGGAATCAGAGGCGGGGATACAGAGGCGGGGAATCTGATATGGGGAATCAGAGGTGGCAAATCAAAGGCGGTGAATCATAGATGGAGAATCAGACGCGGGGAATCAGAGGCAGGGAATAAAACACGGGGAATCAGAGGCGGGGAATCAGAGCTTGTGAATCAGAGGCGGGGAATCAGAGCTGGGGAATCAGAGGCAGGGAATCATAGTTGGGGAATCAGAGGCGGGGAATCAGATATAGGGAAACAGAGGCGGGGAATCAGAGGCGGGGAATCAGAGGCAGGGAAACAGAGGCGGGGAATCAGATATGGGGAATCAGAGGTGGGGAATCAGAGCTGGGGAATCAGAGGCAGGGAATCATAGTTGGGGAATCAGAGGCGGGGAATCAGATATAGGGAAACAGAGGCGGGGAATCAGAGGCGGGGAAACAGAGGCGGGGAATCAGATATGGGGAATCAGAGGTGGGGAATCAGAGGTGGGGAATTAGTGGTTGCGAATCTGAGGCAGGGAATCAGAGGCGGGGAATCAGAGGCGGGGAATGAGAGGCAGGGAATCGGATGTGCGGTATCAGAGATGGGGAATCAGAGGTGGGGAATCAGAGATGGTGAATCAGAGAAGGGGAATCAGAGGCGGGGAATCAGAGGCAGGGAATCAGATATGGGGAAACAGAGGCGGAGAATCAGAGGCGGGGAAACAGAGACGGGGAATCAGATATGGGGATTCAGAGGTGGGGAATCAGAGGTTGGGAATCAGAGGCGGGGAATCAGAGTTGGGGAATCAGAGGTGGGGAATCAGATATGGGGAAACAGAGGCGAGGAATCAGAGGCGGGGAAACAGAGGCGGGGAATCAGATATGGGGAATCAGAGGTGGGGAATCAGAGGTTGGCAATCAGAGGCAGGGAATCAGAGGCGGGGAATCAGAGGCAGGGAATCAGATGTGCAGAATCAGAGATGGGGAATCAGACGCGGGGATTCAGAGGTTGTAATTCAGAGATGGGGAATCAGAGGCGGGGAATAAGAGGCGCGGAAACAGAGGTGGGGAATCAGATATGGGGAATCAGAGGTGGGGAATAAGAGGCCAGGAATCAGATGGCATGAATCAGAGGCCGGGAATCAGAGGTGGGGAATCAGAGGCCGGGAATCAGAGATGGGGAATCAGAGGTGGTGAATCAGAGGTGGGGAATCAGAGGCCGGGAATCGGATGTGCGGAATCAGAGATGGGGAATCAGAGGTGGGGAATCAGAGGCGGGGAATCAGATGCGGGGAATCAGTGGCGGGGAATCAGAGCTCAGGAATCAGAGTCGGGGAATCAGAGATGGCGAATCAGAGGCGGGGAATCAGAGATAGGGAATCAGAGGTGGGGAATCAGAAGCGGGGAAACAGAGGCGGGGAGTCAGATATGGGGAATCAGAGGCGGGGAATCAGAGGCGGGGAAACAGAGGCGGTGAATCAGATATGGGGAATCAGAGGTGGCGAATCAGAGGTAGAGAATCAGAGATGGGGAAGCAGAGGTGGGGAATCAGATGTGATGAATTAGAGATGGGGAATCAGAGGCGGGGTATCAGAGGCGGCCAATCAGAGGCGGGGAAACAGAGGCTGGGAATCAGATATGGGGAATCAGAGGTGGGGAATCAGGGGCGGGGAATCAGTGGCAGGGAATCAGAGGCCGGGAATCAAAGGCGGGGAATCAGAGCTGGGGAATCAGAGGCGGGGAATCAGAGTTGGGGAATCAGAGGAGGGGAATCAGATATGGGGAAACAGAGGCCGGGAATCATAGGCAGGGAAACAGAGGCGGGGAATCAGATATGGGGAATCAGAGGTGGGGAATTAGAGGTTGCGAATCAGAGGCAGGGAATCAGAGGCGGGGAATCAGAGGCGGGGAATCAGAAGCAGGGAATCGGATGTGCGGAATCAGAGATGGGGAATCAGAGTTGGGGATTCAGAGGTGGTGAATCAGAGAAGGGGAATCAGAGGAGGGGAATCAGAGGCAGGGAATCAGACGCAGGGAATCAGAGGCGGGGAATCATAGCTGGCGAATTAGAGGAGGGGAATCAGAGTTGGGAAATCAGAGGCGGGGAATCAGATATGGGGAAACAGAGGCGGGGATTCAGAGGCGGGGAAACAGAGGCGGGGAATCAGATATGGGGATTCAGAGGTGGGGATTCAGAGGTTGGGAATCAGAGGCAGGGAATCAGAGGCGGGGAATCAGAGGCAGGGAATCAATGCGGGGAATCAGAGGCAGGGAAACAGAGCTGGGGAATCAGAGGCGAGGAATCAGAGTTGGGGAATCAGAGGCGTGGAATTAGATATGGGGAAACAGAGGCGGGGAATCAGAGGCGGGGAAACAGAGGCGGGTAATCAGATATGGGGAATCAGAGGTGAGGATTCAGAGGCAGGGAGTCAGATGTGCAGAATCAGAGGGGGAATCAGAGGCGGGGAATGAGATATGGGGAATCAGAGGCGGGGAATCAGAGGCGGGGATACAGAGGCAGGGAATCGGATGTGCGGAATCAGAGATGGGGAATCAGAGGTGGGGAATCAGAGGTGGTGAATCAGAGAAGGGGAATCAGAGGCGGGGAATCAGAGGCAGGGAATCAGATATGGGGAAACAGAGGCGGAGAATCAGAGGTGGGGAAACAGAGACGGGGAATCAGATATGGGGACTCAGAGGTGGGGAATCAGTGGTTGGGAATCAGAGGCGGGGAATCAGAGTTGGGGAATCAGAGGTGGGGAATCAGATATGGGGAAACAGAGGCGGGGAATCAGAGGCGGGGAAACAGAGGCGGGGAATCAGATATGGGGAATCAGAGGTGGGGAATCAGAGGTTGGCAATCAGAGGCAGGGAATCAGAGGCGGGGAATCAGAGGCAGGGAATCAGATGTGCAGAATCAGAGATGGGGAATCAGAGGCGGGGAATCAGAGGCGCGGACACAGAGGTGGGGAATCAGATATGGGGAATCAGAGGTGGGGAATAAGAGGCCAGGAATCAGAAGGCATGAATCAGAGGCCGGGAATCAGAGGTGGGGAATCAGAGGCCGGGAATCAGAGATGGGGAATCAGAGGTGGTGAATCAGAGATGGGGAATCAGAGGAAGGGACTCAGAGGCGGGGAATCAGATGCGGGGAATCAGTGGCGGGGAATCAGAGCTCAGGAATCAGAGTCGGGGAATCAGAGATGGCGAATCAGAGGCGGGGAATCAGAGATAGGGAATCAGAGGTGGGGAATCAGAGGCGGGGAAACAGAGGCGGGGAGTCAGATATGGGGAATCAGAGGCGGGGAATCAGAGGCGGGGATACAGAGGCGTTGAATCAGATATGGGGAATCAGAGGTGGCGAATCAGAGGTAGAGAATCAGAGATGGGGAAGCAGAGGTGGGGAATCAGATGTGATGAATTAGAGATGGGGAATCAGAGGCGGTGTATCAGAGGTGCCAATCAGAGGCGGCGAAACATAGGCGGGGAATCAGATATGGGGAAACAGAGGCGGGGAATCAGAGGTGGTGAATCAGAGATGGGGAATCAGAGGCGGGGAATCAGAGGCAGGGAATCAGAGGTGGTGAATCAGAGATGGGGAATCAGAGGCGGGGAATCAGAGGCAGGGAATCAGACACGGGGAATCAGAGGCGGGGAATCATAGCTGGCGAATCAGAGGCAGGGAATCAGATATGGGGAAACAGAGGCGGAGAATCAGAGGCGGGGAAACAGAGACGGTGAATCAGATATGGTGATTCAGAGGTGGGGAATCAGAGGTTGGGAATCAGAGGCGGGGAGTCAGAGTTGGGGAATCAGAGGTGGGGAATCAGATATGGGGAAACAGAGGCGGGTAATCAGAGGCGGGGAAACAGAGGCGGGGAATCAGATATGGGGAATCAGAGGTGGGGAATCAGAGGTTGGCAATCAGAGGCAGGGAATCAGAGGCGGGGAATCAGAGGCAGGGAATCAGATGTGCAGAATCAGAGATGGGGAATCAGAGGCAGGGAATCAGCGGCGGGGAAAATCAGAGGCCGGGAATCAGAGGCCAGGAATGAGAGGCCGGGAATCAGAGGGCAGGAATCAGAGGCCGGGAATCAGAGGTGGGGAATCAGAGGCCGGGAATTAGAGATGGGGAATAAGAGCTGGGGAATCAGCGGTGGTGATTCAGACGCGGGGATTCAGAGGTTGTAATTCAGAGATGGGGAATCAGAGGCGTGGAATCAGAGGCGCGGAAACAGAGGTGGGGAATCAGATATGTGGAATCAGAGGTGGGGAATAAGAGGCCAGGAATCAGAAGGCATGAATCAGAGGCCGGGAATCAGAGGTGGGGAATCAGAGGCCGGGAATCAGAGATGGGGAATCAGAGGTGGTGAATCAGAGATGGTGAATCAGAGGAAGGGACTCAGAGGCGGGTAATCAGATGCGGGGAATCAGTGGCGGGGAATCAGAGCTCAGGAATCAGAGTCGGGGAATCAGAGATGGCGAATCAGAGGCGGGGAATCAGAGATAGGGAATCAGAGGTGGGGAATCAGAGGCGGGGAAACAGAGGCGGGGAGTCAGATATGGGGAATCAGAGGCGGGGAATCAGAGGCGGGGAAAAAGAGGCGGTGAATCAGATATGGGGAATCAGAGGTGGCGAATCAGAGGTAGAGAATCAGAGATGGGGAATCAGAGTTGGGGATTCAGAGGTGGTGAATCAGAGAAGGGGAATCAGAGGCGGGGAATCAGAGGCAGGGAATCAGACGCAGGGAATCAGAGGCGGGGAATCATAGCTGGCGAATTAGAGGAGGGGAATCAGAGTTGGGGAATCAGAGGCGGGGAATCAGATATGGGGAAACAGAGGCGGGGATTCAGAGGCGGGGAAACAGAGGCGGGGAATCAGAGATGGGGATTCAGAGGTGGGGATTCAGAGGTTGGGAATCAGAGGCAGGGAATCAGAGGCGGGGAATCAGAGGCAGGGAATCAGATGCGGGGAATCAGAGGCGGGGAAACAGAGCTGGGGAATCAGAGGCGGGGAATCAGAGTTGGGGAATCAGAGGCGTGGAATTAGATATGGGGAAACAGAGGCGGGGAATCAGAGGCGGGGAAACAGAGGCGGGGAATCAGATATGGGGAATCAGAGGTGGGGATTCAGAGGCAGGGAATCAGATGTGCAGAATCAGAGATGGGGAATCAGAGGCGGGGAATGAGATATGGGGAATCAGAGGCTGGGAATCAGAGGCGGGGATACAGAGGCGGGGAATCTGATATGGGGAATCAGAGGTGGCAAATCAAAGGCGGTGAATCAGAGATGGAGAATCAGACGCGGGGAATCAGAGGCAGGGAATAAAACACGGGGAATCAGAGGCGGGGAATCAGAGCTGGGGAATCAGAGGCGGGGAATCAGAGTTGGGGAAGCAGAGGCTGGGAATCAGAGGCGGGGAAACAGAGGCGGGGAATCAGAGGCAGGGAAACAGAGGCGGGGAATCAGATATGGGGAATCAGAGGTGGGGAATCAGAGCTGGGGAATCAGAGGCGGGGAATCATAGTTGGGGAATCAGAGGCGGGGAATCAGATATAGGGAAACAGAGGCGGGGAATCAGAGGCGGGGAAACAGAGGCGGGGAATCAGATATGGGGAATCAGAGGTGGGGAATCAGAGGTGGGGAATTAGTGGTTGCGAATCTGAGGCAGGGAATCAGAGGCGGGGAATCAGAGGCAGGGAATCGGATGTGCGGAATCAGAGATGGGGAATCAGAGGTGGGGAATCAGAGGTGGTGAATCAGAGAAGGGGAATCAGAGGCGGGGAATCAGAGGCAGGGAATCAGATATGGGGAAACAGAGGCGGAGAATCAGAGGCGGTGAAACAGAGACGGGGAATCAGATATGGGGATTCAGAGGTGGGGAATCAGAGGTTGGGAATCAGAGGCGGGGAATCAGAGTTGGGGAATCAGAGGTGGGGAATCAGATATGGGGAAACAGAGGCGGGGAATCAGAGGCGGGGAAACAGAGGCGGGGAATCAGATATGGGGAATCAGAGGTGGGGAATCAGAGGTTGGCAATCAGAGGCAGGGAATCAGAGGCGGGGAATCAGAGGCAGGGAATCAGATGTGCAGAATCAGAGATGGGGAATCAGATGCGGGGATTCAGAGGTTGTAATTCAGAGATGGGGAATCAGAGGCAGGGAATCAGAGGCGCGGAAACAGAGGTGGGGAATCAGATATGGGGAATCAGAGGTGGGGAATGAGAGGCCAGGAATCAGAAGGCATGAATCAGAGGCCGGGAATCAGAGGTGGGGAATCAGAGGCCGGGAATCAGAGATGGGGAATCAGAGGTGGTGAATCAGAGATGGGGAATCAGAGGAAGGGACTCAGAGGCGGGGAATCAGATGCGGGGAATCAGTGGTGGGGAATCAGAGCTCAGGAATCAGAGTCGGGGAATCAGAGATGGCGAATCAGAGGCGGGGAATCAGAGATAGGGAATCAGAGGTGGGGAATCAGAGGCGGGGAAACAGAGGCGGGGAGTCAGATATGGGGAATCAGAGGCGGGGAATCAGAGGCGGGGATACAGAGGCGTTGAATCAGATATGGGGAATCAGAGGTGGCGAATCAGAGGTAGAGAATCAGAGATGGGGATGCAGAGGTGGGGAATCAGATGTGATGAATTAGAGATGGGGAATCAGAGGCGGGGTATCAGAGGCGGCCAATCAGAGGCGGGGAAACAGAGGCTGGGAATCAGATATGGGGAATCAGAGGTGGGGAATCAGGGGCGGGGAATCAGTGGCAGGGAATCAGAGGCCGGGAATCAAAGGCGGGGAATCAGAGCTGGGGAATCAGAGGCGGGGAATCAGAGTTGGGGAATCAGAGGAGGGGAATCAGATATGGGGAAACAGAGGCCGGGAATCAGAGGCAGGGAAACAGAGGCGGGGAATCAGATATGGGGAATCAGAGGTGGGGAATTAGAGGTTGCGAATCAGAGGCAGGGAATCAGAGGCGGGGAATCAGAGGCGGGGAATCAGAGGCAGGGAATCGGATGTGCGGAATCAGAGATGGGGAATCAGAGTTGGGGATTCAGAGGTGGTGAATCAGAGAAGGGGAATCAGAGGCGGGGAATCAGAGGCAGGGAATCAGACGCAGGGAATCAGAGGCGGGGAATCATAGCTGGCGAATGAGAAGAGGGGAATCAGAGTTGGGGAATCAGAGGTGGGGAATCAGATATGGGGAAACAGAGGCGGGGATTCAGAGGCGGGGAAACAGAGGCGGGTAATCAGATATGGGGATTCAGAGGTGGGGATTCAGAGGTTGGGAATCAGAGGCAGGGAATCAGAGGCGGGGAATCAGAGGCAGGGAATCAGATGCGGGGAATCAGAGGCGGGGAAACAGAGCTGGGGAATCAGAGGCGGGGAATCAGAGTTGGGGAATCAGAGGCGTGGAATTAGATATGGGGAAACAGAGGCGGGGAATCAGAGGCGGGGAAACAGAGGCGGGGAATCAGATATGGGGAATCAGAGGTGGGGATTCAGAGGCAGGGAATCAGATGTGCAGAATCAGAGATGGGGAATCAAAGGCGGGGAATGAGATATGGGGAATCAGAGGCGGGGAATCAGAGGCGGGGATACAGAGGCGGGGAATCTGATATGGGGAATCAGAGGTGGCAAATCAAAGGCGGTGAATCAGAGATGGAGAATCAGACGCGGGGAATCAGAGGCAGGGAATAAAACACGGGGAATCAGAGGCGGGGAATCAGAGCTGGGGAATCAGAGGCGGGGAATCAGAGTTGGGGAAGCAGAGGCTGGGAATCAGAGGCGGGGAAACAGAGGCGGGGAATCAGATATGGGGAATCAGAGGTGGGGAATCAGAGGTGGGGAACTAGTGGTTGCGAATCTGAGGCAGGGAATCAGAGGCGGGGAATCAGAGGCGGGGAATCAGAGGCAGGGAATCGGATGTGCGGAATCAGAGATGGGGAATCAGAGGTGGGGAATCAGAGGTGGTGAATCAGAGAAGGGGAATCAGAGGCGGGGAATCAGAGGCAGGGAATCAGATATGGGGAAACAGAGGCGGGGAATCAGAGGCAGGGAAACAGAGGCGGGGAATCAGATATGGGGAATCAGAGGTGGGGAATCAGAGCTGGGGAATCAGAGGCGGGGAATCATAGTTGGGGAATCAGAGGCGGGGTATCAGATATAGGGAAACAGAGGCAGGGAATCAGAGGCGGGGAAACAGAGGCGGGGAATCAGATATGGGGAATCAGAGGTGGGGAATCAGAGGTGGGGAATTAGTGGTTGCGAATCTGAGGCAGGGAATCAGAGGCGGGGAATCAGAGGCGGGGAAACAGAGGCGGGGAATCAGAGGCAGGGAAACAGAGGCGGGGAATCAGATATGGGGAATCAGAGGTGGGGAATCAGAGCTGGGGAATCAGAGGCGGGGAATCATAGTTGGGTAATCAGAGGCGGGGAATCAGATATAGGGAAACAGAGGCGGGGAATAAAACACGGGGAATCAGAGGCGGGGAATCAGAGCTGGGGAATCAGAGGCGGGGAATCAGAGTTGGGGAAGCAGAGGCTGGGAATCAGAGGCGGGGAAACAGAGGCGGGGAATCAGAGGCAGGGAAACAGAGGCGTGGAATCAGATATTTGGAATCAGAGGTGGGGAATCAGAGCTGGGGAATCAGAGGTGGGGAATCATAGTTGGGGAATCAGAGGCGGTGAATCAGATATAGGGAAACAGAGGTGGGGAATCAGAGGCGGGGAAACAGAGGCGGGGAATCAGATATGGGGAATCAGAGGTGGGGAATCAGAGGTTGGCAATCAGAGGCAGGGAATCAAAGGCGGGGAATCAGAGGCAGGGAATCAGATGTGCGGAATCAGAGATGGGGAATCAGAGGCAGGGAATCAGATATGGGGAATCAGAGGCGGGGAATCAGAGGCGGGGAAAAAGAGGCGGGGAATCAGAGGCGGGGAAACAGAGGCGGTGAATCAGATATGGGGAATCAGAGGTGGCGAATCAGAGGTAGAGAATCAGAGATGGGTAAGCAGAGGTGGGGAATCAGATGTGATGAATTAGAGATGGGGAATCAGAGGCGGGGTATCAGAGGCGGCCAATCAGAGGCGGGGAAACAGAGGCGGGGAATCAGATATGGGGAATCAGAGGTGGGGAATCAGGGGCGGGGAATCAGTGGCAGGGAATCAGAGGCCGGGAATCAAAGGCGGGGAATCAGAGCTGGGGAATCAGAGGCGGGGAATCAGAGTTGGGGAATCAGAGGCGGGGAATCAGATATAGGGAAACAGAGGTGGGGAATCAGAGGCGGGTAATCAGAGGTGGGGTATCAGAGGCAGGGAATCAGAGAAGGGGAAGCAGAGGTGGGGAATCAGATGTGATGAATTCGAGATGGGGAATCAGAGGCGGGGTATCAGAGGTGCCAATCAGAGGCGGGGAAACAGAGGCGGGGAATCAGATATGTGGAAACAGAGGCGGGGAATCAGAGGCAGGGAAACAGAGGCGGGGAATCAGATATGGGGAATCAGAGGTGGGGAATTAGAGTTTGCGAATCAGAGGCAGGGAATCAGAGGCGGGGAATCAGAGGCGGGGAATCAGAGGCAGGGAATCGGAGGTGCGGAATCGGAGATGGGGAATCAGTGGTGGGGAATCAGAGGTGGTGAATCAGAGATGGGGAATCAGAGGCGGGGAATCAGAGGCAGGGAATCAGACACGGGGAATCAGAGGCGGGGAATCATAGCTGGCGAATCAGAGGAGGGGAATCAGAGGTGGGGAATCAGAGGCGGGGAATCAGATATGTGGAATCAGAGGTGTGGAATCAGAGGCGGGGAAACAGAGGCCGGGAATCAGATATGTTGTATCAGAGGTGTGGAATCAGAGGCGGGAAATCAGAGCTGGGGAATCAGAGGCGGGGAATCCGAGTTGGGGAATCAGAGTCCGGGAATCAGAGGTGGGGAATCAGAGGCGGGGAATGAAATATGGGGAATCAGAGGCGGGGAATCAGAGGCGGGGAAACAGAGGCGGTGAATCAGATATGGGAAATCAGAGGTGGGGAATCAGAGGTAGAGAATCAGAGATGGGGAAGCAGAGGTGGGGAATCAGATGTGATTAATTAGAGATGGGGAATCAGAGGCGGGGTATCAGAGGCGGCCAATCAGAGGCGAGGAAACAGAGGCGGGGAATCAGATATGGGGAATCAGAGGTGGGGAATCAGTGTCAGGGATTCAGAGGCCGGGAATCAGATGCGGGGAATCAGAGCTGGGGAATCAGAGGCGGGGAATCAGAGTTGGGGAATCAGAGGAGGGGAATCAGATATGGGGAAACAGAGGCCGGGAATCAGAGGCAGGGAAACAGAGGTGGGGAATCAGATATGGGGAAACAGAGGCGGGGAATCTGATGCAGGAAATCAGAGGCAGGGAATCAGAGTCAGGGAATCAGAGGCAGGGAATCTGAGGCAGGGAATCAGATGAAGGGAATCTGATGCAGGGAATCTTAGGCATGGAATCTGAGGCAGGGAATCTGTGTCAGGGAATCTGATGCGGGTTATCAGAAGGGGGAAATGAAATGTGGGAAACGAGATGCAGAGAAAGAGACACGGAAATAGAGGCAGGGAAAGACAGGCAGGGAATCAGAGGCGGGGAATCAGAGGTGGGGAATCAGAGGCTGGGAATCAGAGGCGGGGAATCAGAGGGGGGAATCAGAGGTGGGGAATCAGAGGCAGGGAATCAGAGGCAGGGAATCAGAGGCGGGAAATCAGAGGCGGCGAATCTGAGGCGTGGAATCAGAGGTGGGGAAAGAGATGTGGGGAAACGTAGGCCAGGAAAGTTGCGCGGAAAGGGAGGCGGTGAATCAGAGGCGGGGAATCAGAGGCGGGGAATCAGAGGCGGGGAATCAGAGGCGTGGAATCAGAGGTGGGGAAAGAGATGTGGGGAAACAGGCGGGTAAACAGAAGCGGGTAAACATAGCTGCATCAATAGATGCAGCGAAAGAGATGGGCGAAACATAGTGGTTGGAACATTTGTGTTGAAAATTAGTTACACAGAACAGATCAAACAGAGTTGTTGAAATTGAGGGAGGGAAAGAGAGGCACTGAAAGAGTGGAGGGGAAAGAGTGCAGGCAAAATAGAGGCGTAGAGACAGAGGTGGGGAATCAGATGCGGGGAATCAGAGGCGGGGAATCAGAGGCAGGGAATCAGATGAAGGGAATCTAATGCAGGGAAACTGAGGCAGGGAATCTGAGGCAGGGAATCGAAGGCAGGGAATCTGAGGCACTGAATCAGTAAAAAGTTATCAGAGGCAGGTTATCAGAGGCGGAGAATCAGAGGTGGGGAATCAGAAGTGGGGAATCAGAGGTGGGGAATCAGAGGCGTGGAATCAGAGGCGGGGAATCAGAGGTGGGGAATCAGAAGTGGGGAATCAGAGGTGGGGAATCAGAGGCGGGGAATCAGAGGCGTGGAATCAGAGGCGGGCAATCAGAAGTGGGGAATCAGAGGCGGGGAATCAGAGGCGGGGTATCAGAGGCGGTGAATCAGATGCGGGGAATCAGAGGCGGGGAATCAGAGGCGGGGAATCAGAAGTGGGGAATCAGAGGTGGGGAATCAGAGGCGGGGAATCAGAGGCGGGCAATCAGATGCAGGGAATCAGAGGCAGGGAATCAGAGGCAGGGAACCAGACGCAGGGAATCAAATGAAGGGAATCTGATGCAGGGAATCTGAGGCAGGGAATCTGAGGCAGGGAATCTGTGGTGGGGAATCAGAGGCGGGAAAACAGGCGGTTAAACAGAGGCGGGTAAACATAGGCGGGGATTCAGAGGCGTGGAATCAGAGGTGGGAAATAAGAGGCGGGGAAAGATATGTGGGGAAAAGTAGGCCAGGAAAGTTGAGCGGAAAGGGAGGCATTGAATCAGAGGTGGGGAATCAGATGCGGGGAATCAGAGGCGGGGAATCAGAGGCAGGGAATCAGATGAAGGGAATCTAATGCAGGGAAACTGAGGCAGGGAATCTGAGGCAGGGAATCGAAGGCAGGGAATCTGAGGCACTGAATCAGTAAAAAGTTATCAGAGGCAGGTTATCAGAGGCGGAGAATCAGAGGTGGGGAATCAGAAGTGGGGAATCAGAGGTGGGGAATCAGAGGCGTGGAATCAGAGGCGGGGAATCAGAGGTGGGGAATCAGAAGTGGGGAATCAGAGGTGGGGAATCAGAGGCGGGGAATCAGAGGCGTGGAATCAGAGGCGGGCAATCAGAAGTGGGGAATCAGAGGCGGGGAATCAGAGGCGGGGTATCAGAGGCGGTGAATCAGATGCGGGGAATCAGAGGCGGGGAATCAGAGGCGGGGAATCAGAAGTGGGGAATCAGAGGTGGGGAATCAGAGGCGGGGAATCAGAGGCGGGCAATCAGATGCAGGGAATCAGAGGCAGGGAATCAGAGGCAGGGAACCAGACGCAGGGAATCAAATGAATGGAATCTGATGCAGGGAATCTGAGGCAGGGAATCTGAGGCAGGGAATCTGTGGTGGGGAATCAGAGGCGGGAAAACAGGCGGTTAAACAGAGGCGGGTAAACATAGGCGGGGATTCAGAGGCGTGGAATCAGAGGTGGGAAATAAGAGGCGGGGAAAGATATGTGGGGAAAAGTAGGCCAGGAAAGTTGAGCGGAAAGGGAGGCATTGAATCAGAGGTGGGGAATCAGAGGCTGTGAATCAGAGGCGGGGAATCAGAGGCGGGGAATCAGAGGCAGGGAATCAGAAGCGGGGAATCAGAGGTTGGGAATCAGAGGCGGGGAATCAGAGGCGGAGAATCAGAGGCGGGCAATCAGATGCAGGGAATCAGAGGCAGGGAATCAGAGGCAGGGAATCAGAGGCAGGGAATCTGAGGCAGGGAATCTGAGGTGGGGAATCAGAGTCGGGGAAACAGGTGGGTAAACAGAGGCGGGTAAACATAGGCGGGGAATCAGAGGCGCGGAATCAGAGGTGGGGAATCAGAGGCAGGGAATCAGAGGCGGGGAATCAGAGGCGGGGAATCAGATGCGGGGAATCAGAGGTGGGGAATCAGAGGCGGGGTATCAGAGGAGGGGAATCAGAGGCGGGGAATCAGAGGCGGGGAATCAGAGGCGTGCAATCAGAGGCGGGGAATCAGAGGTGGGGAATCAGAAGTGGGGAATCAGAGGTGGGGAATCAGAGCCGGGGAATCTGAATCAGCGAATCAGAGGCGGGGCAATCAGAGGTGGGGAATCAGAGGCGGGCAATCAGAGGCGGGGAATCAGAGGAGGTGAATCAGAGGCGGGGAATCAGACGCTGGGAATCAGAGGCGGGGAATCAGAAGTGGGGAATCAGAGGTGGGGAATCAGAGGCGGGGAATCAGAGGCAGGTAATCAGAGGCGGGCAATCAGATGCAGGGAATCAGAGGCAGGGAATCAGAGGCAGGGAATCTGAGGCAGGGAATCTGAGGCAGGGAATCTGAGGTGGGCAATCAGAGGCAGGGAATCAGATGAAGGGAATCTAATGCAGGGAAACTGAGGCAGGGAATCTGAGGCAGGGAATCGGAGGCAGGGAATCTGAGGCAGGGAATCAGTAAAAAGTTATCAGAGGCAGGGTATCAGAGGCGGAGAATCAGAGGTGGGGAATCAGAAGTGGGGAATCAGAGGTGGGGAATCAGAGGCGGGGAATCAGAGGCAGGGAATCAGATGAAGGGAATCTAATGCAGGGAAACTGAGGCAGGGAATCTGAGGCAGGGAATCGGAGGCAGGGAATCTGAGGCAGGGAATCAGTAAAAAGTTATCAGAGGCAGGGTATCAGAGGCGGAGAATCAGAGGTGGGGAATCAGAAGTGGGGAATCAGAGGTGGGGAATCAGAGGCGTGGAATCAGAGGCGGGGAATCAGAGGTGGGGAATCAGAAGTGGGGAATCAGAGGTGGGGAATCAGAGGCGGGGAATCAGAGGTGTGGAATCAAAGGTGGGCAATCAGAAGTGGGGAATCAGAGGCGGGGAATCAGAGGCAGGGAATCAGAGGCGGTGAATCAGAGGCGGGGAATCAGAGACGGGGAATCAGAGGCGGGGAATCAGAAGTGGGGAATCAGAGGTGGGGAATCAGAGGCGGGGAATCAGAGGCGGGCAATCAGATGCAGGGAATCAGAGGCAGGGAATCAGAGGCAGGGAACCAGACGCAGGGAATCAAATGAAGGGAATCTGATGCAGGGAATCTGAGGCAGGGAATCTGAGGCAGGGAATCTGTGGTGGGGAATCAGAGGCGGGAAAACAGGCGGTTAAACAGAGGCGGGTAAACATAGGCGGGGATTCAGAGGCGTGGAATCAGAGGCGGGAAATCAGAGGCGGGGAAAGATATGTGGGGAAAAGTAGGCCAGGAAAGTTGAGCGGAAAGGGAGGCATTGAATCAGAGGTGGGGAATCAGAGGCGGGGAATCAGAGGCGGGGAATCAGAGGCGGGGAATCAGAGGCAGGGAATCAGAAGCGGGGAATCAGAGGTTGGGAATCAGAGGCGGGGAATCAGAGGCGGAGAATCAGAGGCGGGCAATCAGATGCAGGGAATCAGAGGCAGGGAATCAAATGAAGGGAATCAGAGGCAGGGAATCTGAGGCAGGGAATCTGAGGTGGGGAATCAGAGGCGGGGAAACAGAGGCGGGGAATCAGAGGCAGGGTATCAGAGGCGGGCAATCAGATGCAGGGAATCAGAGGCAGGGAATCAGAGGCAGGGAATCAGAGGCAGGGAACCTGAGATGGCGAATATGAGGTGGTGAATCAGAGGTGGGGAAACAGTCGGGTAAACAGAGGCAGGGAATCAGATGAAGGGAATCTGATGCAGGGAATCTGAGGCAGGGTATCTGAGGCAGGGAATCTGTGGCAGGGAATCTGATGCGGGTTATCAGAAGGGGGAAATGAGATGTGGGAAACGAGATGCAGAAAAGAGGCACGGAAATAGAGGCAGGGAAAGAGAGGCAGGGTATCAGAGGCGGGTAATCAGAGGCGTGGAATCAGAGGCGGGGAATCAGAGACACAGAAAGAGAGGCGTGGAATCAGAGGTGCAGAATCAAAGCCGGTGAATCTGAGCCGGGAAATCAGAAGCAGAGCAACAGAGGTGGTGAAACATGGGTGCGGAATCGGACACGGGGAATCAGAGGTGGGGACTCAGAGGCCGGGAATCAGAGGCAGGGAATCAGAGGCAGGTTATCAGAGGCAGGGAATCAGAGGTGGGAAATCAGAGGCGGGGAATCAGAGGCGGAGAATCAGAGTCGGGCAATCAGATGCAGGAAATCAGAGGCAGGGAATCAGAGGCAGGGAATCAGAGGCAGGGAATTTGAGGCAGGGAATCAGAGGTGGGGAATCAGAGGCGGGGAATCAGAGGCAGGGAATCAGATGAAGGGAATCTGATGCAGGGAATCTGAGGCAGGGAATCTGAGGCAGGGAATCTGTGGCAGTGAATCTGATGCGGGTTATCAGAAGGGGGAAATGAGATGTGGGAAACGAGATGCAGAGAAAGAGGCACGGAAATAGAGGCAGGGAAAGACAGGCAGGGAATCAGAGGCGGGGAATCAGAGGTGGGGAATCAGAGGCTGGGAATCAGAGGCGGGGAATCAGAGGGGGGAATCAGAGGTGGGGAATCAGAGGCAGGGAATCAGAGGCAGGGAATCAGAGGCGGGAAATCAGAGGCGGCGAATCTGAGGCGTGGAATCAGAGGTGGGGAAAGAGATGTGGGGAAACGTAGGCCAGGAAAGTTGTGCAGAAAGGGAGGCGGTGAATCAGAGGCGGGGAATCAGAGGCGGGGAATCAGAGGCGGGGAATCAGAGGCGTGGAATCAGAGGTGGGGAAAGAGATGTGGGGAAACAGGCGGGTAAACAGAAGCGGGTAAACATAGCTGCATAAATAGAGGCAGCGAAAGAGATGGGCGAAACATAGTGGTTGGAACTTGTGTGTTGAAAATTAGGTGCACAGAACAGATCAAACAGAGTTGTTGAAATTGAGGGAGGGAAAGAGAGGCACAGAAAGAGTGGAGGGGAAAGAGTGCAGGCAAAATAGAGGCGTAGAGACAGAGGTGGCGAATCAGTGGTGGGGAATCAGAGGCGGGGAATCAGAGGCAGGGAATCAGATGAAGGGAATCTGATGCAGGGAATCTGAGGCAGGGAATCTGAGGCAGGGAATCGGAGGCAGGGAATCTGATGCGGGTTATCAGAAGGGGGAAATGAGATGTCGGAAACGAGATGCAGAGAAAGAGGCACGGAAATAGAGGCAGGGAAAGAGAGGCAGGGTATCAGAGGCAGGTAATCAGAGGCGTGGAATCAGAGGTGGGGAATCAGAGGCGGTGAATCAGAGGCGGGGAATCAGAGGCGGGGAATCAGAGGCGGGGAATCAGAAGTGGGGAATCAGAGGTGGGGAATCAGAGGCGGGGAATCAGAGGCGGGGAATCAGAGGCGGGCAATCAGATGCAGGGAATCAGAGGCAGGGAATCAGACGCAGGGAATCAAATGAAGGGAATCTGATGCAGGGAATCTGAGGCAGGGAATCTGAGGCAGGGAATCTGTGGTGGGGAATCAGAGGCGGGAAAACAGGCGGGTAAACAGAGGCGGGTAAACATAGGCGGGGAATCAGAGGCGTGGAATCAGAGACGGGAAATCAGAGGCGGGGAAAGATATGTGGGGAAAAGTAGGCCAGGAAAGTTGAGCGGAAAGGGAGGCAGTGAATCAGAGGTGGGGAATCAGAGGCGGGGAATCAGAGGCGGGGAATCAGAGGCGGGGAATCAGAGGCTTGGAATCAGAGGTGGGGAATAAGAGGTGGGGAATCAGAGGCGGGGAATCAGAGGCGGAGAATCAGAGGCGGGGAATCTGATGCATGGAATCTGAGGTGGGGAATCAGAGGCGGGGAAACAGGTGGGTAAACAGAGGTGGGTAAAGATAGGCGGGGAATCAGAGGCGCGGAATCAGAGGCGGGGAATCAGAGGCAGGGAATCAGAGGTGGGGAATCAGAGGCAGGGAATAAGATGCGGGGAATCAGAAGTGGGGAATAAGAGGCGGGGTATCAGAGGAGGGGAATCAGAGGCGTGGAATCAGAGGCGGGGAATCAGAGGCGGGGAATCAGAGGCGTGGAATCAGAGGCGGGGAATCAGAGGCGGGGAATCAGAAGTGGGGAATCAGAGGTGGGGAATCAGAGGCGGGGAATCAGAATCAGCGAATCAGAGGCGGGGCAATCAGAGGTGGGGAATCAGAGGCGGGGAATCAGAGGCGGGGAATCAGAGGCGGTGAATCAGAGGCGGGGAATCAGACGCGGGGAATCAAAGGCGGGGAATCAGAAGTGGGGAATCAGAGGTGGGGAATCAGAGGCGTGGAATCAGAGGCAGGTAATCAGAGGCGGGCAATCAGATGCAGGGAATCAGAGGAAGGGAATCAGAGGCAGGGAATCTGAGGCAGGGAATCTGAGGCAGGGAATCTGAAGTGGGCAATCAGAGGTGGGAAAACAGGCGGGTAAACAGAGGCGGGTAAACATAGGTGGGGAATCAGAGGCGGGGAATCAGAGAAGGGGAATCAGAGGCGGGGAATCAGAGGCGGGGAATCTGAGGCGGGGAATCAGATGCAGGGAATCAGAGGCGGGGAATCAGAGGCGGGGTATCAGAGGCGGGGAATCAGAGGCGCGGAATCAGAGGCGGGGAATCAGAGGCGTGGAATCACAGACGGGGAATCAGAGGCGGGGAATCAGATGCAGGGAATCAGAGGCGGGGAATCAGAGGCAGGGAATCAGATGAAGGGAATCTGATGCAGGGAATCTGAGGCAGGGAATCTGAGGCAGGGAATCTGTGGCAGGGAATCTGATGCGGGTTATCAGAAGGGGGAAATGAGATGTGGGAAACGAGATGCAGAGAAAGAGGCACGGAAATAGAGGCAGGGAAAGAGAGGCAGGGTATCAGAGGCGGGTAATCAGAGGCGTGGAATCAGAGGTGGGGAATCAGAAGTGGGGAATCAGAGGTGGGGAATCAGAGCCGGGGAATCTGAATCAGCGAATCAGAGGCGGGGCAATCAGAGGTGGGGAATCAGAGGCGGGGAATCAGAGGCGGGGAATCAGAGGAGGTGAATCAGAGGCGGGGAATCAGATGCTGGGAATCAGAGGCGGGGAATCAGAAGTGGGGAATCAGAGGTGGGGAATCAGAGGCGGGGAATCAGAGGCAGGTAATCAGAGGCGGGCAATCAGATGCAGGGAATCAGAGGCAGGGAATCAGAGGCAGGGAATCTGAGGCAGGGAATCTGAGGCAGGGAATCTGAGGTGGGCAATCAGAGGCAGGGAATCAGATGAAGGGAATCTAATGCAGGAAACTGAGGCAGGGAATCTGAGGCAGGGAATCGGAGGCAGGGAATCTGAGGCAGGGAATCAGTAAAAAGTTATCAGAGGCAGGGTATCAGAGGCGGAGAATCAGAGGTGGGGAATCAGAAGTGGGGAATCAGAGGTGGGGAATCAGAGGCGGGGAATCAGAGGCAGGGAATCAGATGAAGGGAATCTAATGCAGGGAAACTGAGGCAGGGAATCTGAGGCAGGGAATCGGAGGCAGGGAATCTGAGGCAGGGAATCAGTAAAAAGTTATCAGAGGCAGGGTATCAGAGGCGGAGAATCAGAGGTGGGGAATCAGAAGTGGGGAATCAGAGGTGGGGAATCAGAGGCGTGGAATCAGAGGCGGGGAATCAGAGGTGGGGAATCAGAAGTGGGGAATCAGAGGTGGGGAATCAGAGGCGGGGAATCAGAGGTGTGGAATCAGAGGTGGGCAATCAGAAGTGGGGAATCAGAGGCGGGGAATCAGAGGCGGGGAATCAGAGGCGGTGAATCAGAGGCGGGGAATCAGAGGCGGGGAATCAGAGGCGGGGAATCAGAAGTGGGGAATCAGAGGTGGGGAATCAGAGGCGGGGAATCAGAGGCGGGCAATCAGATGCAGGGAATCAGAGGCAGGGAATCAGAGGCAGGGAACCAGACGCAGGGAATCAAATGAAGGGAATCTGATGCAGGGAATCTGAGGCAGGGAATCTGAGGCAGGGAATCTGTGGTGGGGAATCAGAGGCGGGAAAACAGGCGGTTAAACAGAGGCGGGTAAACATAGGCGGGGATTCAGAGGCGTGGAATCAGAGGCGGGAAATCAGAGGCGGGGAAAGATATGTGGGGAAAAGTAGGCCAGGAAAGTTGAGCGGAAAGGGAGGCATTGAATCAGAGGTGGGGAATCAGAGGCGGGGAATCAGAGGCGGGGAATCAGAGGCGGGGAATCCGAGGCAGGGAATCAGAAGCGGGGAATCAGAGGTTGGGAATCAGAGGCGGGGAATCAGAGGCGGAGAATCAGAGGCGGGCAATCAGATGCAGGGAATCAGAGGCAGGGAATCAAATGAAGGGAATCAGAGGCAGGGAATCTGAGGCAGGGAATCTGAGGTGGGGAATCAGAGGCGGGGAAACAGGTGGGTAAACAGAGGCGGGTAAACATAGGCGGGGAATCAGAGGCGCAAAATCAGAGGTGGGGAATCAGAGGCAGGGAATCAGAGGCGGGGAATCAGAGGCGGGGAATCAGATGCGGGGAATCAGAGGTGGGGAATCAGAGGCGGGGTATCAGAGGAGGGGAATCAGAGGCGGGGAATCAGAGGCGGGGAATCAGAGGCGGGGAATCAGAGGCGTGCAATCAGAGGCGTGGAATCAGAGGTGGGGAATCAGAAGTGTGGAATCAGAGGTGGGGAATCAGAGCCGGGGAATCAGAATCAGCGAATCAGAGGCGGGGCAATCAGAGGTGGGGAATCAGAGGCGGGGAATCAGAGGAGGGAATCAGAGGAGGTGAATCAGAGGCGGGGAATCAGACGCGGGGAATCAGAGGCGGGGAATCAGAAGTGGGGAATCAGAGGTGGGGAATCAGAGGCGGGGAATCAGAGGCAGGTAATCAGAGGCGGGCAATCAGATGCAGGGAATCAGAGGCAGGGAATCAGAGGCAGGGAATCTGAGGCAGGGAATCTGAGGCAGGGAATCTGAGGTGGGCAATCAGAGGCGGGAAAACAGGCGGGTAAACAGAGGCGGGTAAACATAGGCGGGGAATCAGAGGCGGGGAATCAGAGGCGGGGAATCAGAGGCAGGGAATCAGAGTCGGGGAATCAGAGGCGGGGAATCTGAGGCGGGGAATCAGATGCAGGGAATCAGAGGCGGGGAATCAGAGGCGGCATATCAGAGGCGGGGAATCAGAGGCGCGGAATCAGAGGCGGGGAATCAGAGGCGTGGAATCAGAGACGGGGAATCAGAGGCGGGGAATCAGAAGTGGGGAATCAGAGGTGGGAAATCAGAGGCTGGGAATCAGAGGCGGGGAATCAGAGGCGGGGAATCAGAGGCAGGGTATCAGAGGCGGGCAATCAGATGCAGGGAATCAGAGGCAGGGAATCAGAGGCAGGGAATCAGAGGCAGGGAACCTGAGATGGCGAATATGAGGTGGTGAATCAGAGGCGGGGAAACAGTCGGGTAAACAGAGGCGGGGAATCAGAGGCAGGGAATCAGCCGCGTGGAATCAGAGGCAGGGAATCAGATGAAGGGAATCTGATGCAGGGAATCTGAGGCAGGGTATCTGAGGCAGGGAATCTGTGGCAGGGAATCTGATGCGGGTTATCAGAAGGGGGAAATGAGATGTGGGAAACGAGATGCAGAAAAGAGGCACGGAAATAGAGGCAGGGAAAGAGAGGCAGGGTATCAGAGGCGGGTAATCAGAGGCGTGGAATCAGAGGCGGGGAATCAGAGACACAGAAAGAGAGGCGTGGAATCAGAGGTGCAGAATCAGAGCCGGTGAATCTGAGCCGGGAAATCAGAAGCAGGAAATCAGAGGCAGGGAATCAGAGGCAGGGAATCAGAGGCAGGGAATTTGAGGCAGGGAATCAGAGGTGGGGAATCAGAGGCGGGGAATCAGAGGCAGGGAATCAGATGAAGGGAATCTGATGCAGGGAATCTGATGCAGGGAATCGGAGGCAGGGAATCTGATGCGGGTTATCAGAAGGGGGAAGTGAGATGTCGGAAACGAGATGCAGAGAAAGAGGCACGGAAATAGAGGCAGGGAAAGAGAGGCAGGGTATCAGAGGCAGGTAATCAGAGGCGTGGAATCAGAGGTGGGGAATCAGAGGCGGTGAATCAGAGGCGGGGAATCAGAGGCGGGGAATCAGAGGCGGGGAATCAGAAGTGGGGAATCAGAGGTGGGGAATCAGAGGCGGGGAATCAGAGGCGGGGAATCAGAGGCGGGCAATCAGATGCAGGGAATCAGAGGCAGGGAATCAGACGCAGGGAATCAAATGAAGGGAATCTGATGCAGGGAATCTGAGGCAGGGAATCTGAGGCAGGGAATCTGTGGTGGGGAATCAGAGGCGGGAAAACAGGTGGGTAAACAGAGGCGGGTAAACATAGGCGGGGAATCAGAGGCGTGGAATCAGAGACGGGAAATCAGAGGCGGGGAAAGATATGTGGGGAAAAGTAGGCCAGGAAAGTTGAGCGGAAAGGGAGGCAGTGAATCAGAGGTGGGGAATCAGAGGCGGGGAATCAGAGGCGGGGAATCAGAGGCGGGGAATCAGAGGCTTGGAATCAGAGGTGGGGAATAAGAGGTGGGGAATCAGAGGCGGGGAATCAGAGGCGGAGAATCAGAGGCGGGGAATCTGAAGTGGGGAATCAGAGGTGGGGAATCAGAGGCGTGGAATCAGAGGCGGGGAATCAGAGGTGGGGAATCAGAAGTGGGGAATCAGAGGTGGGGAATCAGAGGCGGGGAATCAGAGGCGTGGAATCAGAGGCGGGCAATCAGAAGTGGGGAATCAGAGGCGGGGAATCAGAGGCGTGGAATCAGAGGCGGGGAATCAGAGGTGGGGAATCAGAAGTGGGGAATCAGAGGTGGGGAATCAGAGGCGGGGAATCAGAGGCGTGGAATCAGAGGCGGGCAATCAGAAGTGGGGAATCAGAGGCGGGGAATCAGAGGCGGGGTATCAGAGGCGGTGAATCAGATGCGGGGAATCAGAGGTGGGGAATCAGAGGCGGGGAATCAGAAGTGGGGAATCAGAGGTGGGGAATCAGAGGCGAGGAATCAGAGGCGGGCAATCAGATGCAGGGAATCAGAGGCAGGGAATCAGAGGCAGGGAACCAGACGCAGGGAATCAAATGAAGGGAATCTGATGCAGGGAATCTGAGGCAGGGAATCTGAGGCAGGGAATCTGTGGTGGGGAATCAGAGGCGGGAAAACAGGCGGTTAAACAGAGGCGGGTAAACATAGGCGGGGATTCAGAGGCGTGGAATCAGAGGTGGGAAATAAGAGGCGGGGAAAGATATGTGGGGAAAAGTAGGCCAGGAAAGTTGAGCGGAAAGGGAGGCATTGAATCAGAGGTGGGGAATCAGAGGCTGTGAATCAGAGGCGGGGAATCAGAGGCGGGGAATCAGAGGCAGGGAATCAGAAGCGGGGAATCAGAGGTTGGGAATCAGAGGCGGGGAATCAGAGGCGGAGAATCAGAGGCGGGCAATCAGATGCAGGGAATCAGAGGCAGGGAATCAGAGGCAGGGAATCAGAGGCAGGGAATCTGAGGCAGGGAATCTGAGGTGGGGAATCAGAGGCGGGGAAACAGGTGGGTAAACAGAGGCGGGTAAACATAGGCGGGGAATCAGAGGCGCGGAATCAGAGGTGGGGAATCAGAGGCAGGGAATCAGAGGCGGGGAATCAGAGGCGGGGAATCAGATGCGGGGAATCAGAGGTGGGGAATCAGAGGCGGGGTATCAGAGGAGGGGAATCAGAGGCGGGGAATCAGAGGCGGGGAATCAGAGGCGTGCAATCAGAGGCGGGGAATCAGAGGTGGGGAATCAGAAGTGGGGAATCAGAGGTGGGGAATCAGAGCCGGGGAATCTGAATCAGCGAATCAGAGGCGGGGCAATCAGAGGTGGGGAATCAGACGCTGGGAATCAGAGGCGGGGAATCAGAAGTGGGGAATCAGAGGTGGGGAATCAGAGGCGGGGAATCAGAGGCAGGTAATCAGAGGCGGGCAATCAGATGCAGGGAATCAGAGGCAGGGAATCAGAGGCAGGGAATCTGAGGCAGGGAATCTGAGGCAGGGAATCTGAGGTGGGCAATCAGAGGCAGGGAATCAGATGAAGGGAATCTAATGCAGGGAAACTGAGGCAGGGAATCTGAGGCAGGGAATCGGAGGCAGGGAATCTGAGGCAGGGAATCAGTAAAAAGTTATCAGAGGCAGGGTATCAGAGGCGGAGAATCAGAGGTGGGGAATCAGAAGTGGGGAATCAGAGGTGGGGAATCAGAGGCGGGGAATCAGAGGCAGGGAATCAGATGAAGGGAATCTAATGCAGGGAAACTGAGGCAGGGAATCTGAGGCAGGGAATCGGAGGCAGGGAATCTGAGGCAGGGAATCAGTAAAAAGTTATCAGAGGCAGGGTATCAGAGGCGGAGAATCAGAGGTGGGGAATCAGAAGTGGGGAATCAGAGGTGGGGAATCAGAGGCGTGGAATCAGAGGCGGGGAATCAGAGGTGGGGAATCAGAAGTGGGGAATCAGAGGTGGGGAATCAGAGGCGGGGAATCAGAGGTGTGGAATCAGAGGTGGGCAATCAGAAGTGGGGAATCAGAGGCGGGGAATCAGAGGCAGGGAATCAGAGGCGGTGAATCAGAGGCGGGGAATCAGAGGCGGGGAATCAGAGGCGGGGAATCAGAAGTGGGGAATCAGAGGTGGGGAATCAGAGGCGGGGAATCAGAGGCGGGCAATCAGATGCAGGGAATCAGAGGCAGGGAATCAGAGGCAGGGAACCAGACGCAGGGAATCAAATGAAGGGAATCTGATGCAGGGAATCTGAGGCAGGGAATCTGAGGCAGGGAATCTGTGGTGGGGAATCAGAGGCGGGAAAACAGGCGGTTAAACAGAGGCGGGTAAACATAGGCGGGGATTCAGAGGCGTGGAATCAGAGGCGGGAAATCAGAGGCGGGGAAAGATATGTGGGGAAAAGTAGGCCAGGAAAGTTGAGCGGAAAGGGAGGCATTGAATCAGAGATGGGGAATCAGAGGCGGGGAATCAGAGGCGGGGAATCAGAGGCGGGGAATCAGAGGCAGGGAATCAGAAGCGGGGAATCAGAGGTTGGGAATCAGAGGCGGGGAATCAGAGGCGGAGAATCAGAGGCGGGCAATCAGATGCAGGGAATCAGAGGCAGGGAATCAAATGAAGGGAATCAGAGGCAGGGAATCTGAGGCAGGGAATCTGAGGTGGGGAATCAGAGGCGGGGAAACAGGTGGGTAAACAGAGGCGGGTAAACATAGGCGGGGAATCAGAGGCGCAAAATCAGAGGTGGGGAATCAGAGGCAGGGAATCAGAGGCGGGGAATCAGAGGCGGGGAATCAGATGCGGGGAATCAGAGGTGGGGAATCAGAGGCGGGGTATCAGAGGAGGGGAATCAGAGGCGGGGAATCAGAGGCGGGGAATCAGAGGCGGGGAATCAGAGGCGTGCAATCAGAGGCGGGGAATCAGAGGTGGGGAATCAGAAGTGGGGAATCAGAGGTGGGGAATCAGAGCCGGGGAATCAGAATCAGCGAATCAGAGGCGGGGCAATCAGAGGTGGGGAATCAGAGGCGGGGAATCAGAGGAGGGGAATCAGAGGAGGTGAATCAGAGGCGGGGAATCAGATGCGGGGAATCAGAGGCGGGGAATCAGAAGTGGGGAATCAGAGGTGGGGAATCAGAGGCGGGGAATCAGAGGCAGGTAATCAGAGGCTGGCAATCAGATGCAGGGAATCAGAGGCAGGGAATCAGAGGCAGGGAATCTGAGGCAGGGAATCTGAGGCAGGGAATCTGAGGCAGGGAATCTGAGGCAGGGAATCTGAGGCGGGTAAACAGAGGCGGGTAAACATAGGCGGGGAATCAGAGGCGGGGAATCAGAGGCGGGGAATCAGAGGCAGGGAATCAGAGTCGGGGAATCAGAGGCGGGGAATCTGAGGCGGGGAATCAGATGCAGGGAATCAGAGGCGGGGAATCAGAGGCGGGGTATCAGAGGCGGGGAATCAGAGGCGCGGAATCAGAGGCGGGGAATCAGAGGCGTGGAATCAGAGACGGGGAATCAGAGGCGGGGAATCAGAAGTGGGGAATCAGAGGTGGGAAATCAGAGGCTGGGAATCAGAGGCGGGGAATCAGAGGCGGGGAATCAGAGGCAGGGTATCAGAGGCGGGCAATCAGATGCAGGGAATCAGAGGCAGGGAATCAGAGGCAGGGAATCAGAGGCAGGGAACCTGAGATGGCGAATATGAGGTGGTGAATCAGAGGCGGGGAAACAGTCGGGTAAACAGAGGCGGGGAATCAGAGGCAGGGAATCAGCCGCGTGGAATCAGAGGCAGGGAATCAGATGAAGGGAATCTGATGCAGGGAATCTGAGGCAGGGTATCTGAGGCAGGGAATCTGTGGCAGGGAATCTGATGCGGGTTATCAGAAGGGGGAAATGAGATGTGGGAAACGAGATGCAGAAAAGAGGCACGGAAATAGAGGCAGGGAAAGAGAGGCAGGGTATCAGAGGCGGGTAACCAGAGGCGTGGAATCAGAGGCGGGGAATCAGAGACACAGAAAGAGAGGCGTGGAATCAGAGGTGCAGAATCAGAGCCGGTGAATCTGAGCCGGGAAATCAGAAGCAGAGCAACAGAGGTGGTGAAACATGGGTGCGGAATCGGACACGGGGAATCAGAGGTGGGGACTCAGAGGCCGGGAATCAGAGGCAGGGAATCAGAGGCAGGTTATCAGAGGCAGGGAATCAGAGGTGGGAAATCAGAGGCGGGGAATCAGAGGCGGCGAATCAGAGGCGGGGAATCAGAGGCGGGGAATCAGAGGCGGAGAATCAGAGGCGGGCAATCAGATGCAGGAAATCAGAGGCAGGGAATCAGAGGCAGGGAATCAGAGGCAGGGAATTTGAGGCAGGGAATCAGAGGTGGGGAATCAGAGGCGGGGAATCAGAGGCAGGGAATCAGATGAAGGGAATCTGATGCAGGGAATCTGAGGCAGGGAATCTGAGGCAGGGAATCTGTGGCAGTGAATCTGATGCGGGTTATCAGAAGGGGGAAATGAGATGTGGGAAACGAGATGCAGAGAAAGAGGCACGGAAATAGAGGCAGGGAAAGACAGGCAGGGAATCAGAGGCGGGGAATCAGAGGTGGGGAATCAGAGGCTGGGAATCAGAGGCGGGGAATCAGAGGGGGGAATCAGAGGTGGGGAATCAGAGGCAGGGAATCAGAGGCAGGGAATCAGAGGCGGGAAATCAGAGGCGGCGAATCTGAGGCGTGGAATCAGAGGTGGGGAAAGAGATGTGGGGAAACGTAGGCCAGGAAAGTTGTGCGGAAAGGGAGGCGGTGAATCAGAGGCGGGGAATCAGAGGCGGGGAATCAGAGGCGGGGAATCAGAGGCGTGGAATCAGAGGTGGGGAAAGAGATGTGGGGAAACAGGCGGGTAAACAGAAGCGGGTAAACATAGCTGCATAAATAGAGGCAGCGAAAGAGATGGGCGAAACATAGTGGTTGGAACTTGTGTGTTGAAAATTAGGTGCACAGAACAGATCAAACAGAGTTGTTGAAATTGAGGGAGGGAAAGAGAGGCACAGAAAGAGTGGAGGGGAAAGAGTGCAGGCAAAATAGAGGCGTAGAGACAGAGGTGGCGAATCAGTGGCGGGGAATCAGAGGTGGGGAATCAGAGGCAGGGAATCAGATGAAGGGATTCTGATGCAGGGAATCTGAGGCAGGGAATCTGAGGCAGGGAATCGGAGGCAGGGAATCTGATGCGGGTTATCAGAAGGGGGAAATGAGATGTCGGAAACGAGATGCAGAGAAAGAGGCACGGAAATAGAGGCAGGGAAAGAGAGGCAGGGTATCAGAGGCAGGTAATCAGAGGCGTGGAATCAGAGGTGGGGAATCAGAGGCGGTGAATCAGAGGCGGGGAATCAGAGGCGGGGAATCAGAGGCGGGGAATCAGAAGTGGGGAATCAGAGGTGGGGAATCAGAGGCGGGGAATCAGAGGCGGGGAATCAGAGGCGGGCAATCAGATGCAGGGAATCAGAGGCAGGGAATCAGACGCAGGGAATCAAATGAAGGGAATCTGATGCAGGGAATCTGAGGCAGGGAATCTGAGGCAGGGAATCTGTGGTGGGGAATCAGAGGCGGGAAAACAGGCGGGTAAACAGAGGCGGGTAAACATAGGCGGGGAATCAGAGGCGTGGAATCAGAGACGGGAAATCAGAGGCGGGGAAAGATATGTGGGGAAAAGTAGGCCAGGAAAGTTGAGCGGAAAGGGAGGCAGTGAATCAGAGGTGGGGAATCAGAGGCGGGGAATCAGAGGCGGGGAATCAGAGGCGGGGAATCAGAGGCTTGGAATCAGAGGTGGGGAATAAGAGGTGGGGAATCAGAGGCGGGGAATCAGAGGCGGAGAATCAGAGGCGGGGAATCTGAGGCATGGAATCTGAGGTGGGGAATCAGAGGCGGGGAAACAGGTGGGTAAACAGAGGTGGGTAAAGATAGGCGGGGAATCAGAGGCGCGGAATCAGAGGCGGGGAATCAGAGGCAGGGAATCAGAGGTGGGGAATCAGAGGCAGGGAATCAGATGCGGGGAATCAGAGGTGGGGAATAAGAGGCGGGGTATCAGAGGAGGGGAATCAGAGGCGTGGAATCAGAGGCGGGGAATCAGAGGCGGTGAATCAGAGGCGGGGAATCAGAGGCGGGGAATCAAAGGCGGGGAATCAGAAGTGGGGAATCAGAGGTGGGGAATCAGAGGCGTGGAATCAGAGGCAGGTAATCAGAGGCGGGCAATCAGATGCAGGGAATCAGAGGAAGGGAATCAGAGGCAGGGAATCTGAGGCAGGGAATCTGAGGCAGGGAATCTGAAGTGGGCAATCAGAGGTGGGAAAACAGGCGGGTAAACAGAGGCGGGTAAACATAGGTGGGGAATCAGAGGCGGGGAATCAGAGAAGGGGAATCAGAGGCGGGGAATCAGAGGCGGGGAATCTGAGGCGGGGAATCAGATGCAGGGAATCAGAGGCGGGGAATCAGAGGCGGGGTATCAGAGGCGGGGAATCAGAGGCGCGGAATCAGAGGCGGGGAATCAGAGGCGTGGAATCTCAGACGGGGAATCAGAGGCGGGGAATCAGATGCAGGGAATCAGAGGCGGGGAATCAGAGGCAGGGAATCAGATGAAGGGAATCTGATGCAGGGAATCTGAGGCAGGGAATCTGAGGCAGGGAATCTGTGGCAGGGAATCTGATGCGGGTTATCAGAAGGGGGAAATGAGATGTGGGAAACGAGATGCAGAGAAAGAGGCACGGAAATAGAGGCAGGGAAAGAGAGGCAGGGTATCAGAGGCGGGTAATCAGAGGCGTGGAATCAGAGGTGGGGAATCAGAAGTGGGGAATCAGAGGTGGGGAATCAGAGCCGGGGAATCTGAATCAGCGAATCAGAGGCGGGGCAATCAGAGGTGGGGAATCAGAGGCGGGGAATCAGAGGCGGGGAATCAGAGGAGGTGAATCAGAGGCGGGGAATCAGACGCTGGGAATCAGAGGCGGGGAATCAGAAGTGGGGAATCAGAGGTGGGAAATCAGAGGCGGGGAATCAGAGGCAGGTAATCAGAGGCGGGCAATCAGATGCAGGGAATCAGAGGCAGGGAATCAGAGGCAGGGAATCTGAGGCAGGGAATCTGAGGCAGGGAATCTGAGGTGGGCAATCAGAGGCAGGGAATCAGATGAAGGGAATCTAATGCAGGAAACTGAGGCAGGGAATCTGAGGCAGGGAATCGGAGGCAGGGAATCTGAGGCAGGGAATCAGTAAAAAGTTATCAGAGGCAGGGTATCAGAGGCGGAGAATCAGAGGTGGGGAATCAGAAGTGGGGAATCAGAGGTCGGGAATCAGAGGCGGGGAATCAGAGGCAGGGAATCAGATGAAGGGAATCTAATGCAGGGAAACTGAGGCAGGGAATCTGAGGCAGGGAATCGGAGGCAGGGAATCTGAGGCAGGGAATCAGTAAAAAGTTATCAGAGGCAGGGTATCAGAGGCGGAGAATCAGAGGTGGGGAATCAGAAGTGGGGAATCAGAGGTGGGGAATCAGAGGTGTGGAATCAGAGGCGGGGAATCAGAGGTGGTGAATCAGAAGTGGGGAATCAGAGGTGGGGAATCAGAGGCGGGGAATCAGAGGTGTGGAATCAGAGGTGGGCAATCAGAAGTGGGGAATCAGAGGCGGGGAATCAGAGGCGGGGAATCAGAGGCGGTGAATCAGAGGCGGGGAATCAGAGGCGGGGAATCAGAGGCGGGGAATCAGAAGTGGGGAATCAGAGGTGGGGAATCAGAGGCGGGGAATCAGAGGCGGGCAATCAGATGCAGGGAATCAGAGGCAGGGAATCAGAGGCAGGGAACCAGACGCAGGGAATCAAATGAAGGGAATCTGATGCAGGGAATCTGAGGCAGGGAATCTGAGGCAGGGAATCTGTGGTGGGGAATCAGAGGCGGGAAAACAGGCGGTTAAACAGAGGCGGGTAAACATAGGCGGGGATTCAGAGGCGTGGAATCAGAGGCGGGAAATCAGAGGCGGGGAAAGATATGTGGGGAAAAGTAGGCCAGGAAAGTTGAGCGGAAAGGGAGGCATTGAATCAGAGGTGGGGAATCAGAGGCGGGGAATCAGAGGCGGGGAATCAGAGGCGGGGAATCAGAGGCAGGGAATCAGAAGCGGGGAATCAGAGGTTGGGAATCAGAGGCGGGGAATCAGAGGCGGAGAATCAGAGGCGGGCAATCAGATGCAGGGAATCAGAGGCAGGGAATCAAATGAAGGGAATCAGAGGCAGGGAATCTGAGGCAGGGAATCTGAGGTGGGGAATCAGAGGCGGGGAAACAGGTGGGTAAACAGAGGCGGGTAAACATAGGCGGGGAATCAGAGGCGCAAAATCAGAGGTGGGGAATCAGAGGCAGGGAATCAGAGGCGGGGAATCAGAGGGGGGGAATCAGATGCGGGGAATCGGAGGTGGGGAATCAGAGGCGGGGTGTCAGAGGAGGGGAATCAGAGGCGGGGAATCAGAGGCGGGGAATCAGAGGCGGGGAATCAGAGGCGTGCAATCAGAGGCGGGGAATCAGAGGTGGGGAATCAGAAGTGGGGAATCAGAGGTGGGGAATCAGAGCCGGGGAATCAGAATCAGCGAATCAGAGGCGGGGCAATCAGAGGTGGGGAATCAGAGGCGGGGAATCAGAGGCGGGGAATCAGAGGAGGTGAATCAGAGGCGGGGAATCAGACGCGGGGAATCAGAGGCGGGGAATCAGAAGTGGGGAATCAGAGGTGGGGAATCAGAGGCGGGGAATCAGAGGCAGGTAATCAGAGGCGGGCAATCAGATGCAGGGAATCAGAGGCAGGGAATCAGAGGCAGGGAATCTGAGGCAGGGAATCTGAGGCAGGGAATCTGAGGTGGGCAATCAGAGGCGGGAAAACAGGCGGGTAAACAGAGGCGGGTAAACATAGGCGGGGAATCAGAGGCGGGGAATCAGAGGCGGGGAATCAGAGGCAGGGAATCAGAGTCGGGGAATCAGAGGCGGGGAATCTGAGGCGGGGAATCAGATGCAGGGAATCAGAGGCGGGGAATCAGAGGCGGGGTATCAGAGGCGGGGAATCAGAGGCGCGGAATCAGAGGCGGGGAATCAGAGGCGTGGAATCAGAGACGGGGAATCAGAGGCGGGGAATCAGAAGTGGGGAATCAGAGGTGGGAAATCAGAGGCTGGGAATCAGAGGCGGGGAATCAGAGGCGGGGAATCAGAGGCAGGGTATCAGAGGCGGGCAATCAGATGCAGGGAATCAGAGGCAGGGAATCAGAGGCAGGGAATCAGAGGCAGGGAACCTGAGATGGCGAATATGAGGTGGTGAATCAGAGGCGGGGAAACAGTCGGGTAAACAGAGGCGGGGAATCAGAGGCAGGGAATCAGCCGCGTGGAATCAGAGGCAGGGAATCAGATGAAGGGAATCTGATGCAGGGAATCTGAGGCAGGGTATCTGAGGCAGGGAATCTGTGGCAGGGAATCTGATGCGGGTTATCAGAAGGGGGAAATGAGATGTGGGAAACGAGATGCAGAAAAGAGGCACGGAAATAGAGGCAGGGAAAGAGAGGCAGGGTATCAGAGGCGGGTAATCAGAGGCGTGGAATCAGATGCGGGGAATCAGAGACACAGAAAGAGAGGCGTGGAATCAGAGGTGCAGAATCAGAGCCGGTGAATCTGAGCCGGGAAATCAGAAGCAGGAAATCAGAGGCAGGGAATCAGAGGCAGGGAATCAGAGGCAGGGAATTTGAGGCAGGGAATCAGAGGTGGGGAATCAGAGGCGGGGAATCAGAGGCAGGGAATCAGATGAAGGGAATCTGATGCAGGGAATCTGATGCAGGGAATCGGAGGCAGGGAATCTGATGCGGGTTATCAGAAGGGGGAAATGAGATGTCGGAAACGAGATGCAGAGAAAGAGGCACGGAAATAGAGGCAGGGAAAGAGAGGCAGGGTATCAGAGGCAGGTAATCAGAGGCGTGGAATCAGAGGTGGGGAATCAGAGGCGGTGAATCAGAGGCGGGGAATCAGAGGCGGGGAATCAGAGGCGGGGAATCAGAAGTGGGGAATCAGAGGCGGGGAATCAGAGGCGGGGAATCAGAGGCGGGGAATCAGAGGCGGGCAATCAGATGCAGGGAATCAGAGGCAGGGAATCAGACGCAGGGAATCAAATGAAGGGAATCTGATGCAGGGAATCTGAGGCAGGGAATCTGAGGCAGGGAATCTGTGGTGGGGAATCAGAGGCGGGAAAACAGGCGGGTAAACAGAGGCGGGTAAACATAGGCGGGGAATCAGAGGCGTGGAATCAGAGACGGGAAATCAGAGGCGGGGAAAGATATGTGGGGAAAAGTAGGCCAGGAAAGTTGAGCGGAAAGGGAGGCAGTGAATCAGAGGTGGGGAATCAGAGGCGGGGAATCAGAGGCGGGGAATCAGAGGCGGGGAATCAGAGGCTTGGAATCAGAGGTGGGGAATAAGAGGTGGGGAATCAGAGGCGGGGAATCAGAGGCGTGGAATCAGAGGCGGGGAATCAGAGGTGGGGAATCAGAAGTGGGGAATCAGAGGTGGGGAATCAGAGGCGGGGAATCAGAGGCGTGGAATCAGAGGCGGGCAATCAGAAGTGGGGAATCAGAGGCGTGGAATCAGAGGCGTGGAATCAGAGGCGGGGAATCAGAGGTGGGGAATCAGAAGTGGGGAATCAGAGGTG
This sequence comes from Narcine bancroftii, assembly GCF_036971445.1. Classification (NCBI taxonomy): domain Eukaryota; kingdom Metazoa; phylum Chordata; class Chondrichthyes; order Torpediniformes; family Narcinidae; genus Narcine; species Narcine bancroftii. Next base: position 103,030,572 of record NC_091474.1, on the reverse strand, counting down.
GGGAATCAGAGGCGGGGAATCAGAGGCGTGGAATCAGAGGCGGGCAATCAGAAGTGGGGAATCAGAGGCGGGGAATCAGAGGCGGGGTATCAGAGGCGGTGAATCAGATGCGGGGAATCAGAGGCGGGGAATCAGAGGCGGGGAATCAGAAGTGGGGAATCAGAGGTGGGGAATCAGAGGCGGGGAATCAGAGGCGGGCAATCAGATGCAGGGAATCAGAGGCAGGGAATCAGAGGCAGGGAACCAGACGCAGGGAATCAAATGAAGGGAATCTGATGCAGGGAATCTGAGGCAGGGAATCTGAGGCAGGGAATCTGTGGTGGGGAATCAGAGGCGGGAAAACAGGCGGTTAAACAGAGGCGGGTAAACATAGGCGGGGATTCAGAGGCTTGGAATCAGAGGTGGGAAATAAGAGGCGGGGAAAGATATGTGGGGAAAAGTAGGCCAGGAAAGTTGAGCGGAAAGGGAGGCATTGAATCAGAGGTGGGGAATCAGAGGCTGTGAATCAGAGGCGGGGAATCAGAGGCGGGGAATCAGAGGCAGGGAATCAGAAGCGGGGAATCAGAGGTTGGGAATCAGAGGCGGGGAATCAGAGGCGGAGAATCAGAGGCGGGCAATCAGATGCAGGGAATCAGAGGCAGGGAATCAGAGGCAGGGAATCAGAGGCAGGGAATCTGAGGCAGGGAATCTGAGGTGGGGAATCAGAGGCGGGGAAACAGGTGGGTAAACAGAGGCGGGTAAACATAGGCGGGGAATCAGAGGCGCGGAATCAGAGGTGGGGAATCATAGGCAGGGAATCAGAGGCGGGGAATCAGAGGCGGGGAATCAGATGCGGGGAATCAGAGGTGGGGAATCAGAGGCGGGGTATCAGAGGAGGGGAATCAGAGGCGGGGAATCAGAGGCGGGGAATCAGAGGCGTGCAATCAGAGGCGGGGAATCAGAGGTGGGGAATCAGAAGTGGGGAATCAGAGGTGGGGAATCAGAGCCGGGGAATCTGAATCAGCGAATCAGAGGCGGGGCAATCAGAGGTGGGGAATCAGACGCTGGGAATCAGAGGCGGGGAATCAGAAGTGGGGAATCAGAGGTGGGGAATCAGAGGCGGGGAATCAGAGGCAGGAAATCAGAGGCGGGCAATCAGATGCAGGGAATCAGAGGCAGGGAATCAGAGGCAGGGAATCTGAGGCAGGGAATCTGAGGCAGGGAATCTGAGGTGGGCAATCAGAGGCAGGGAATCAGATGAAGGGAATCTAATGCAGGGAAACTGAGGCAGGGAATCTGAGGCAGGGAATCGGAGGCAGGGAATCTGAGGCAGGGAATCAGTAAAAAGTTATCAGAGGCAGGGTATCAGAGGCGGAGAATCAGAGGTGGGGAATCAGAAGTGGGGAATCAGAGGTGGGGAATCAGAGGCGGGGAATCAGAGGCAGGGAATCAGATGAAGGGAATCTAATGCAGGGAAACTGAGGCAGGGAATCTGAGGCAGGGAATCGGAGGCAGGGAATCTGAGGCAGGGAATCAGTAAAAAGTTATCAGAGGCAGGGTATCAGAGGCGGAGAATCAGAGGTGGGGAATCAGAAGTGGGGAATCAGAGGTGGGGAATCAGAGGCGTGGAATCAGAGGCGGGGAATCAGAGGTGGGGATTCAGAAGTGGGGAATCAGAGGTGGGGAATCAGAGGCGGGGAATCAGAGGTGTGGAATCAGAGGTGGGCAATCAGAAGTGGGGAATCAGAGGCGGGGAATCAGAGGCAGGGAATCAGAGGCGGTGAATCAGAGGCGGGGAATCAGAGGCGGGGAATCAGAGGCGGGGAATCAGAAGTGGGGAATCAGAGGTGGGGAATCAGAGGCGGGGAATCAGAGGCGGGCAATCAGATGCAGGGAATCAGAGGCAGGGAATCAGAGGCAGGGAACCAGACGCAGGGAATCAAATGAAGGGAATCTGATGCAGGGAATCTGAGGCAGGGAATCTGAGGCAGGGAATCTGTGGTGGGGAATCAGAGGCGGGAAAACAGGCGGTTAAACAGAGGCGGGTAAACATAGGCGGGGATTCAGAGGCGTGTAATCAGAGGCGGGAAATCAGAGGCGGGGAAAGATATGTGGGGAAAAGTAGGCCAGGAAAGTTGAGCGGAAAGGGAGGCATTGAATCAGAGGTGGGGAATCAGAGGCGGGGAATCAGAGGCGGGGAATCAGAGGCGGGGAATCAGAGGCAGGGAATCAGAAGCGGGGAATCAGAGGTTTGGAATCAGAGGCGGGGAATCAGAGGCGGAGAATCAGAGGCGGGCAATCAGATGCAGGGAATCAGAGGCAGGGAATCAAATGAAGGGAATCAGAGGCAGGGAATCTGAGGCAGGGAATCTGAGGTGGGGAATCAGAGGCGGGGAAACAGGTGGGTAAACAGAGGCGGGTAAACATAGGCGGGGAATCAGAGGCGCAAAATCAGAGGTGGGGAATCAGAGGCAGGGAATCAGAGGCGGGGAATCAGAGGCGGGGAATCAGATGCGGGGAATCAGAGGTGGGGAATCAGAGGCGGGGTATCAGAGGAGGGGAATCAGAGGCGGGGAATCAGAGGCGGGGAATCAGAGGCGGGGAATCAGAGGCGTGCAATCAGAGGCGGGGAATCAGAGGTGGGGAATCAGAAGTGGGGAATCAGAGGTGGGGAATCAGAGCCGGGGAATCAGAATCAGCGAATCAGAGGCGGGGCAATCAGAGGTGGGGAATCAGAGGCGGGGAATCAGAGGCGGGGAATCAGAGGAGGTGAATCAGAGGCGGGGAATCAGACGCGGGGAATCAGAGGCGGGGAATCAGAAGTGGGGAATCAGAGGTGGGGAATCAGAGGCGGGGAATCAGAGGCAGGTAATCAGAGGCTTGCAATCAGATGCAGGGAATCAGAGGCAGGGAATCAGAGGCAGGGAATCTGAGGCAGGGAATCTGAGGCAGGGAATCTGAGGTGGGCAATCAGAGGCGGGAAAACAGGCGGGTAAACAGAGGCGGGTAAACATAGGCGGGGAATCAGAGGCGGGGAATCAGAGGCGGGGAATCAGAGGCAGGGAATCAGAGTCGGGGAATCAGAGGCGGGGAATCTGAGGCGGGGAATCAGATGCAGGGAATCAGAGGCGGGGAATCAGAGGCGGGGTATCAGAGGCGGGGAATCAGAGGCGCGGAATCAGAGGCGGGGAATCAGAGGCGTGGAATCAGAGACGGGGAATCAGAGGCGGGGAATCAGAAGTGGGGAATCAGAGGTGGGAAATCAGAGGCTGGGAATCAGAGGCGGGGAATCAGAGGCGGGGAATCAGAGGCAGGGTATCAGAGGCGGGGAATCAGAGACACAGAAAGAGAGGCGTGGAATCAGAGGTGCAGAATCAGAGCCGGTGAATCTGAGCCGGGAAATCAGAAGCAGAGCAACAGAGGTGGTGAAACATGGGTGCGGAATCGGACACGGGGAATCAGAGGTGGGGACTCAGAGGCCGGGAATCAGAGGCAGGGAATCAGAGGCAGGTTATCAGAGGCAGGGAATCAGAGGTGGGAAATCAGAGGCGGGGAATCAGAGGCGGCGAATCAGAGGCGGGGAATCAGAGGTGGGGAATCAGAGGCGGAGAATCAGAGGCGGGCAATCAGATGCAGGAAATCAGAGGCAGGGAATCAGAGGCAGGGAATCAGAGGCAGGGAATTTGAGGCAGGGAATCAGAGGTGGGGAATCAGAGGCGGGGATTCAGAGGCAGGGAATCAGATGAAGGGAATCTGATGCAGGGAATCTGAGGCAGGGAATCTGAGGCAGGGAATCTGTGGCAGTGAATCTGATGCGGGTTATCAGAAGGGGGAAATGAGATGTGGGAAACGAGATGCAGAGAAAGAGGCACGGAAATAGAGGCAGGGAAAGACAGGCAGGGAATTAGAGGCGGGGAATCAGAGGTGTGGAATCAGAGGCTGGGAATCAGAGGCGGGGAATCAGAGGGGGGAATCAGAGGTGGGGAATCAGAGGCAGGGAATCAGAGGCGGGAAATCAGAGGCGGCGAATCTGAGGCGTGGAATCAGAGGTGGGGAAAGAGATGTGGGGAAACGTAGGCCAGGAAAGTTGTGCGGAAAGGGAGGCGGTGAATCAGAGGCGGGGAATCAGAGGCGGGGAATCAGAGGCGGGGAATCAGAGGCGTGGAATCAGAGGTGGGGAAAGAGATGTGGGGAAACAGGCGGGTAAACAGAAGCGGGTAAACATAGCTGCATAAATAGAGGCAGCGAAAGAGATGGGCGAAACATAGTGGTTGGAACTTGTGTGTTGAAAATTAGGTGCACAGAACAGATCAAACAGAGTTGTTGAAATTGAGGGAGGGAAAGAGAGGCACAGAAAGAGTGGAGGGGAAAGAGTGCAGGCAAAATAGAGGCGTAGAGACAGAGGTGGCGAATCAGTGGCGGGGAATCAGAGGCGGGGAATCAGAGGCAGGGAATCAGATGAAGGGAATCTGATGCAGGGAATCTGAGGCAGGGAATCTGAGGCAGGGAATCGGAGGCAGGGAATCTGATGCGGGTTATCAGAAGGGGGAAATGAGATGTCGGAAACGAGATGCAGAGAAAGAGGCACGGAAATAGAGGCAGGGAAAGAGAGGCAGGGTATCAGAGGCAGGTAATCAGAGGCGTGGAATCAGAGGTGGGGAATCAGAGGCGGTGAATCAGAGGCGGGGAATCAGAGGCGGGGAATCAGAGGCGGGGAATCAGAAGTGGGGAATCAGAGGTGGGGAATCAGAGGCGGGGAATCAGAGGCGGGGAATCAGAGGCGGGCAATCAGATGCAGGGAATCAGAGGCAGGGAATCAGACGCAGGGAATCAAATGAAGGGAATCTGATGCAGGGAATCTGAGGCAGGGAATCTGAGGCAGGGAATCTGTGGTGGGGAATCAGAGGCGGGAAAACAGGCGGGTAAACAGAGGCGGGTAAACATAGGCGGGGAATCAGAGGCGTGGAATCAGAGACGGGAAATCAGAGGCGGGGAAAGATATGTGGGGAAAAGTAGGCCAGGAAAGTTGAGCGGAAAGGGAGGCAGTGAATCAGAGGTGGGGAATCAGAGGCGGGGAATCAGAGGCGGGGAATCAGAGGCGGGGAATCAGAGGCTTGGAATCAGAGGTGGGGAATAAGAGGTGGGGAATCAGAGGCGGGGAATCAGAGGCGGAGAATCAGAGGCGGGGAATCTGAGGCATGGAATCTGAGGTGGGGAATCAGAGGCGGGGAAACAGGTGGGTAAACAGAGGTGGGTAAAGATAGGCGGGGAATCAGAGGCGCGGAATCAGAGGCGGGGAATCAGAGGCAGGGAATCATAGGTGGGGAATCAGAGGCAGGGAATCAGATGCGGGGAATCAGAGGTGGGGAATAAGAGGTGGGGTATCAGAGGAGGGGAATCAGAGGCGTGGAATCAGAGGCGGGGAATCAGAGGCGGGGAATCAGAGGCGTGGAATCAGAGGCGGGGAATCAGAGGCGGGGAATCAAAGGCGGGGAATCAGAGGCGGTGAATCAGAGGCGGGGAATCAGACGCAGGGAATCAAAGGCGGGGAATCAGAGGCGGGGAATCAGAGGCGGGGAATCTGAGGCGGGGAATCAGATGCAGGGAATCAGAGGCGGGGAATCAGAGGCGGGGTATCAGAGGCGGGGAATCAGAGGCGCGGAATCAGAGGCGGGGAATCAGAGTCGTGGAATCTCAGACGGGGAATCAGAGGCGGGGAATCAGATGCAGGGAATCAGAGGCGGGGAATCAGAGGCAGGGAATCAGATGAAGGGAATCTGATGCAGGGAATCTGAGGCAGGGAATCTGAGGCAGGGAATCTGTGGCAGGGAATCTGATGCGGGTTATCAGAAGGGGGAAATGAGATGTGGGAAACGAGATGCAGAGAAAGAGGCACGGAAATAGAGGCAGGGAAAGAGAGGCAGGGTATCAGAGGCGGGTAATCAGAGGCGTGGAATCAGAGGTGGGGAATCAGAAGTGGGGAATCAGAGGTGGGGAATCAGAGCCGGGGAATCTGAATCAGCGAATCAGAGGCGGGGCAATCAGAGGTGGGGAATCAGAGGCGGGGAATCAGAGGCGGGGAATCAGAGGAGGTGAATCAGAGGCGGGGAATCAGACGCTGGGAATCAGAGGCGGGGAATCAGAAGTGGGGAATCAGAGGTGGGGAATCAGAGGCGGGGAATCAGAGGCAGGTAATCAGAGGCGGGCAATCAGATGCAGGGAATCAGAGGCAGGGAATCAGAGGCAAGGAATCTGAGGCAGGGAATCTGAGGCAGGGAATCTGAGGTGGGCAATCAGAGGCAGGGAATCAGATGAAGGGAATCTAATGCAGGAAACTGAGGCAGGGAATCTGAGGCAGGGAATCGGAGGCAGGGAATCTGAGGCAGGGAATCAGTAAAAAGTTATCAGAGGCAGGGTATCAGAGGCGGAGAATCAGAGGTGGGGAATCAGAAGTGGGGAATCAGAGGTGGGGAATCAGAGGCGGGGAATCAGAGGCAGGGAATCAGATGAAGGGAATCTAATGCAGGGAAACTGAGGCAGGGAATCTGAGGCAGGGAATCGGAGGCAGGGAATCTGAGGCAGGGAATCAGTAAAAAGTTATCAGAGGCAGGGTATCAGAGGCGGAGAATCAGAGGTGGGGAATCAGAAGTGGGGAATCAGAGGTGGGGAATCAGAGGCGTGGAATCAGAGGCGGGGAATCAGAGGTGGTGAATCAGAAGTGGGGAATCAGAGGTGGGGAATCAGAGGCGGGGAATCAGAGGTGTGGAATCAGAGGTGGGCAATCAGAAGTGGGGAATCAGAGGCGGGGAATCAGAGGCGGGGAATCAGAGGCGGTGAATCAGAGGCGGGGAATCAGAGGCGGGGAATCAGAGGCGGGGAATCAGAAGTGGGGAATCAGAGGTGGGGAATCAGAGGCGGGGAATCAGAGGCGGGCAATCAGATGCAGGGAATCAGAGGCAGGGAATCAGAGGCAGGGAACCAGACGCAGGGAATCAAATGAAGGGAATCTGATGCAGGGAATCTGAGGCAGGGAATCTGAGGCAGGGAATCTGTGGTGGGGAATCAGAGGCGGGAAAACAGGCGGTTAAACAGAGGCGGGTAAACATAGGCGGGGATTCAGAGGCGTGGAATCAGAGGCGGGAAATCAGAGGCGGGGAAAGATATGTGGGGAAAAGTAGGCCAGGAAAGTTGAGCGGAAAGGGAGGCAGTGAATCAGAGGTGGGGAATCAGAGGCGGGGAATCAGAGGCGGGGAATCAGAGGCGGGGAATCAGAGGCGGAGAATCAGAGGCGGGCAATCAGATGCAGGGAATCAGAGGCAGGGAATCAAATGAAGGGAATCAGAGGCAGGGAATCTGAGGCACGGAATCTGAGGTGGGGAATCAGAGGCGGGGAAACAGGTGGGTAAACAGAGGCGGGTAAACATAGGCGGGGAATCAGAGGCGCAAAATCAGAGGTGGGGAATCAGAGGCAGGGAATCAGAGGCGGGGAATCAGAGGCGGGGAATCAGATGCGGGGAATCAGAGGTGGGGAATCAGAGGCGGGGTATCAGAGGAGGGGAATCAGAGGCGGGGAATCAGAGCCGGGGAATCAGAATCAGCGAATCAGAGGCGGGGCAATCAGAGGTGGGGAATCAGAGGCGGGGAATCAGAGGCGGGGAATCAGAGGAGGTGAATCAGAGGCGGGGAATCAGACGCGGGGAATCAGAGGCGGGGAATCAGAAGTGGGGAATCAGAGGTGGGGAATCAGAGGCGGGGAATCAGAGGCAGGTAATCAGAGGCGGGCAATCAGATGCAGGGAATCAGAGGCAGGGAATCAGAGGCAGGGAATCTGAGGCAGGGAATCTGAGGCAGGGAATCTGAGGTGGGCAATCAGAGGCGGGAAAACAGGCGGGTAAACAGAGGCGGGTAAACATAGGCGGGGAATCAGAGGCGGGGAATCAGAGGCGGGGAATCAGAGGCAGGGAATCAGAGTCGGGGAATCAGAGGCGGGGAATCTGAGGCGGGGAATCAGATGCAGGGAATCAGAGGCGGGGAATCAGAGGCGGGGTATCAGAGGCGGGGAATCAGAGGCGCGGAATCAGAGGCGGGGAATCAGAGGCGTGGAATCAGAGACGGGGAATCAGAGGCGGGGAATCCGAAGTGGGGAATCAGAGGTGGGAAATCAGAGGCTGGGAATCAGAGGCGGGGAATCAGAGGCGGGGAATCAGAGGCAGGGTATCAGAGGCGGGCAATCAGATGCAGGGAATCAGAGGCAGGGAATCAGAGGCAGGGAATCAGAGGCAGGGAACCTGAGATGGCGAATATGAGGTGGTGAATCAGAGGCGGGGAAACAGTCGGGTAAACAGAGGCGGGGAATCAGAGGCAGGGAATCAGCCGCGTGGAATCAGAGGCAGGGAATCAGATGAAGGGAATCTGATGCAGGGAATCTGAGGCAGGGTATCTGAGGCAGGGAATCTGTGGCAGGGAATCTGATGCGGGTTATCAGAAGGGGGAAATGAGATGTGGGAAACGAGATGCAGAAAAGAGGCACGGAAATAGAGGCAGGGAAAGAGAGGCAGGGTATCAGAGGCGGGTAACCAGAGGCGTGGAATCAGAGGCGGGGAATCAGAGACACAGAAAGAGAGGCGTGGAATCAGAGGTGCAGAATCAGAGCCGGTGAATCTGAGCCGGGAAATCAGAAGCAGAGCAACAGAGGTGGTGAAACATGGGTGCGGAATCGGACACGGGGAATCAGAGGTGGGGACTCAGAGGCCGGGAATCAGAGGCAGGGAATCAGAGGCAGGTTATCAGAGGCAGGGAATCAGAGGTGGGAAATCAGAGGCGGGGAATCAGAGGCGGCGAATCAGAGGCGGGGAATCAGAGGCGGGGAATCAGAGGCGGAGAATCAGAGGCGGGCAATCAGATGCAGGAAATCAGAGGCAGGGAATCAGAGGCAGGGAATCAGAGGCAGGGAATTTGAGGCAGGGAATCAGAGGTGGGGAATCAGAGGCGGGGAATCAGAGGCAGGGAATCAGATGAAGGGAATCTGATGCAGGGAATCTGAGGCAGGGAATCTGAGGCAGGGAATCTGTGGCAGTGAATCTGATGCGGGTTATCAGAAGGGGGAAATGAGATGTGGGAAACGAGATGCAGAGAAAGAGGCACGGAAATAGAGGCAGGGAAAGACAGGCAGGGAATCAGAGGCGGGGAATCAGAGGTGGGGAATCAGAGGCTGGGAATCAGAGGCGGGGAATCAGAGGGGGGAATCAGAGGTGGGGAATCAGAGGCAGGGAATCAGAGGCAGGGAATCAGAGGCGGGAAATCAGAGGCGGCGAATCTGAGGCGTGGAATCAGAGGTGGGGAAAGAGATGTGGGGAAACGTAGGCCAGGAAAGTTGTGCGGAAAGGGAGGCGGTGAATCAGAGGCGGGGAATCAGAGGCGGGGAATCAGAGGCGGGGAATCAGAGGCGTGGAATCAGAGGTGGGGAAAGAGATGTGGGGAAACAGGCGGGTAAACAGAAGCGGGTAAACATAGCTGCATAAATAGAGGCAGCGAAAGAGATGGGCGAAACATAGTGGTTGGAACTTGTGTGTTGAAAATTAGGTGCACAGAACAGATCAAACAGAGTTGTTGAAATTGAGGGAGGGAAAGAGAGGCACAGAAAGAGTGGAGGGGAAAGAGTGCAGGCAAAATAGAGGCGTAGAGACAGAGGTGGCGAATCAGTGGCGGGGAATCAGAGGTGGGGAATCAGAGGCAGGGAATCAGATGAAGGGAATCTGATGCAGGGAATCTGAGGCAGGGAATCTGAGGCAGGGAATCGGAGGCAGGGAATCTGATGCGGGTTATCAGAAGGGGGAAATGAGATGTCGGAAACGAGATGCAGAGAAAGAGGCACGGAAATAGAGGCAGGGAAAGAGAGGCAGGGTATCAGAGGCAGGTAATCAGAGGCGTGGAATCAGAGGTGGGGAATCAGAGGCGGTGAATCAGAGGCGGGGAATCAGAGGCGGGGAATCAGAGGCGGGGAATCAGAAGTGGGGAATCAGAGGTGGGGAATCAGAGGCGGGGAATCAGAGGCGGGGAATCAGAGGCGGGCAATCAGATGCAGGGAATCAGAGGCAGGGAATCAGACGCAGGGAATCAAATGAAGGGAATCTGATGCAGGGAATCTGAGGCAGGGAATCTGAGGCAGGGAATCTGTGGTGGGGAATCAGAGGCGGGAAAACAGGCGGGTAAACAGAGGCGGGTAAACATAGGCGGGGAATCAGAGGCGTGGAATCAGAGACGGGAAATCAGAGGCGGGGAAAGATATGTGGGGAAAAGTAGGCCAGGAAAGTTGAGCGGAAAGGGAGGCAGTGAATCAGAGGTGGGGAATCAGAGGCGGGGAATCAGAGGCGGGGAATCAGAGGCGGGGAATCAGAGGCTTGGAATCAGAGGTGGGGAATAAGAGGTGGGGAATCAGAGGCGGGGAATCAGAGGCGGAGAATCAGAGGCGGGGAATCTGAGGCATGGAATCTGAGGTGGGGAATCAGAGGCGGGGAAACAGGTGGGTAAACAGAGGTGGGTAAAGATAGGCGGGGAATCAGAGGCGCGGAATCAGAGGCGGGGAATCAGAGGCAGGGAATCAGAGGTGGGGAATCAGAGGCAGGGAATCAGATGCGGGGAATCAGAGGTGGGGAATAAGAGGCGGGGTATCAGAGGAGGGGAATCAGAGGCGTGGAATCAGAGGCGGGGAATCAGAGGCGGTGAATCAGAGGCGGGGAATCAGACGCGGGGAATCAAAGGCGGGGAATCAGAAGTGGGGAATCAGAGGTGGGGAATCAGAGGCGTGGAATCAGAGGCAGGTAATCAGAGGCGGGCAATCAGATGCAGGGAATCAGAGGAAGGGAATCAGAGGCAGGGAATCTGAGGCAGGGAATCTGAGGCAGGGAATCTGAAGTGGGCAATCAGAGGTGGGAAAACAGGCGGGTAAACAGAGGCGGGTAAACATAGGTGGGGAATCAGAGGCGGGGAATCAGAGAAGGGGAATCAGAGGCGGGGAATCAGAGGCGGGGAATCTGAGGCGGGGAATCAGATGCAGGGAATCAGAGGCGGGGAATCAGAGGCGGGGTATCAGAGGCGGGGAATCAGAGGCGCGGAATCAGAGGCGGGGAATCAGAGGCGTGGAATCTCAGACGGGGAATCAGAGGCGGGGAATCAGATGCAGGGAATCAGAGGCGGGGAATCAGAGGCAGGGAATCAGATGAAGGGAATCTGATGCAGGGAATCTGAGGCAGGGAATCTGAGGCAGGGAATCTGTGGCAGGGAATCTGATGCGGGTTATCAGAAGGGGGAAATGAGATGTGGGAAACGAGATGCAGAGAAAGAGGCACGGAAATAGAGGCAGGGAAAGAGAGGCAGGGTATCAGAGGCGGGTAATCAGAGGCGTGGAATCAGAGGTGGGGAATCAGAAGTGGGGAATCAGAGGTGGGGAATCAGAGCCGGGGAATCTGAATCAGCGAATCAGAGGCGGGGCAATCAGAGGTGGGGAATCAGAGGCGGGGAATCAGAGGCGGGGAATCAGAGGAGGTGAATCAGAGGCGGGGAATCAGACGCTGGGAATCAGAGGCGGGGAATCAGAAGTGGGGAATCAGAGGTGGGGAATCAGAGGCGGGGAATCAGAGGCAGGTAATCAGAGGCGGGCAATCAGATGCAGGGAATCAGAGGCAGGGAATCAGAGGCAGGGAATCTGAGGCAGGGAATCTGAGGCAGGGAATCTGAGGTGGGCAATCAGAGGCAGGGAATCAGATGAAGGGAATCTAATGCAGGAAACTGAGGCAGGGAATCTGAGGCAGGGAATCGGAGGCAGGGAATCTGAGGCAGGGAATCAGTAAAAAGTTATCAGAGGCAGGGTATCAGAGGCGGAGAATCAGAGGTGGGGAATCAGAAGTGGGGAATCAGAGGTGGGGAATCAGAGGCGGGGAATCAGAGGCAGGGAATCAGATGAAGGGAATCTAATGCAGGGAAACTGAGGCAGGGAATCTGAGGCAGGGAATCGGAGGCAGGGAATCTGAGGCAGGGAATCAGTAAAAAGTTATCAGAGGCAGGGTATCAGAGGCGGAGAATCAGAGGTGGGGAATCAGAAGTGGGGAATCAGAGGTGGGGAATCAGAGGTGTGGAATCAGAGGCGGGGAATCAGAGGTGGTGAATCAGAAGTGGGGAATCAGAGGTGGGGAATCAGAGGCGGGGAATCAGAGGTGTGGAATCAGAGGTGGGCAATCAGAAGTGGGGAATCAGAGGCGGGGAATCAGAGGCGGGGAATCAGAGGCGGTGAATCAGAGGCGGGGAATCAGAGGCGGGGAATCAGAGGCGGGGAATCAGAAGTGGGGAATCAGAGGTGGGGAATCAGAGGCGGGGAATCAGAGGCGGGCAATCAGATGCAGGGAATCAGAGGCAGGGAATCAGAGGCAGGGAACCAGACGCAGGGAATCAAATGAAGGGAATCTGATGCAGGGAATCTGAGGCAGGGAATCTGAGGCAGGGAATCTGTGGTGGGGAATCAGAGGCGGGAAAACAGGCGGTTAAACAGAGGCGGGTAAACATAGGCGGGGATTCAGAGGCGTGGAATCAGAGGCGGGAAATCAGAGGCGGGGAAAGATATGTGGGGAAAAGTAGGCCAGGAAAGTTGAGCGGAAAGGGAGGCATTGAATCAGAGGTGGGGAATCAGAGGCGGGGAATCAGAGGCGGGGAATCAGAGGCGGGGAATCAGAGGCAGGGAATCAGAAGCGGGCAATCAGAGGTTGGGAATCAGAGGCGGGGAATCAGAGGCGGAGAATCAGAGGCGGGCAATCAGATGCAGGGAATCAGAGGCAGGGAATCAAATGAAGGGAATCAGAGGCAGGGAATCTGAGGCAGGGAATCTGAGGTGGGGAATCAGAGGCGGGGAAACAGGTGGGTAAACAGAGGCGGGTAAACATAGGCGGGGAATCAGAGGCGCAAAATCAGAGGTGGGGAATCAGAGGCAGGGAATCAGAGGCGGGGAATCAGAGGCGGGGAATCAGATGCGGGGAATCAGAGGTGGGGAATCAGAGGCGGGGTATCAGAGGAGGGGAATCAGAGGCGGGGAATCAGAGGCGGGGAATCAGAGGCGGGGAATCAGAGGCGTGCAATCAGAGGCGGGGAATCAGAGGTGGGGAATCAGAAGTGGGGAATCAGAGGTGGGGAATCAGAGCCGGGGAATCAGAATCAGCGAATCAGAGGCGGGGCAATCAGAGGTGGGGAATCAGAGGCGGGGAATCAGAGGCGGGGAATCAGAGGAGGTGAATCAGAGGCGGGGAATCAGACGCGGGGAATCAGAGGCGGGGAATCAGAAGTGGGGAATCAGAGGTGGGGAATCAGAGGCGGGGAATCAGAGGCAGGTAATCAGAGGCGGGCAATCAGATGCAGGGAATCAGAGGCAGGGAATCAGAGGCAGGGAATCTGAGGCAGGGAATCTGAGGCAGGGAATCTGAGGTGGGCAATCAGAGGCGGGAAAACAGGCGGGTAAACAGAGGCGGGTAAACATAGGCGGGGAATCAGAGGCGGGGAATCAGAGGCGGGGAATCAGAGGCAGGGAATCAGAGTCGGGGAATCAGAGGCGGGGAATCTGAGGCGGGGAATCAGATGCAGGGAATCAGAGGCGGGGAATCAGAGGCGGGGTATCAGAGGCGGGGAATCAGAGGCGCGGAATCAGAGGCGGGGAATCAGAGGCGTGGAATCAGAGACGGGGAATCAGAGGCGGGGAATCAGAAGTGGGGAATCAGAGGTGGGAAATCAGAGGCTGGGAATCAGAGGCGGGGAATCAGAGGCGGGGAATCAGAGGCAGGGTATCAGAGGCGGGCAATCAGATGCAGGGAATCAGAGGCAGGGAATCAGAGGCAGGGAATCAGAGGCAGGGAACCTGAGATGGCGAATATGAGGTGGTGAATCAGAGGCGGGGAAACAGTCGGGTAAACAGAGGCGGGGAATCAGAGGCAGGGAATCAGCCGCGTGGAATCAGAGGCAGGGAATCAGATGAAGGGAATCTGATGCAGGGAATCTGAGGCAGGGTATCTGAGGCAGGGAATCTGTGGCAGGGAATCTGATGCGGGTTATCAGAAGGGGGAAATGAGATGTGGGAAACGAGATGCAGAAAAGAGGCACGGAAATAGAGGCAGGGAAAGAGAGGCAGGGTATCAGAGGCGGGTAATCAGAGGCGTGGAATCAGATGCGGGGAATCAGAGACACAGAAAGAGAGGCGTGGAATCAGAGGTGCAGAATCAGAGCCGGTGAATCTGAGCCGGGAAATCAGAAGCAGGAAATCAGAGGCAGGGAATCAGAGGCAGGGAATCAGAGGCAGGGAATTTGAGGCAGGGAATCAGAGGTGGGGAATCAGAGCCGGGGAATCTGAATCAGCGAATCAGAGGCGGGGCAATCAGAGGTGGGGAATCAGAGGCGGGGAATCAGAGGCGGGGAATCAGAGGAGGTGAATCAGAGGCGGGGAATCAGACGCTGGGAATCAGAGGCGGGGAATCAGAAGTGGGGAATCAGAGGTGGGGAATCAGAGGCGGGGAATCAGAGGCAGGTAATCAGAGGCGGGCAATCAGATGCAGGGAATCAGAGGCAGGGAATCAGAGGCAAGGAATCTGAGGCAGGGAATCTGAGGCAGGGAATCTGAGGTGGGCAATCAGAGGCAGGGAATCAGATGAAGGGAATCTAATGCAGGAAACTGAGGCAGGGAATCTGAGGCAGGGAATCGGAGGCAGGGAATCTGAGGCAGGGAATCAGTAAAAAGTTATCAGAGGCAGGGTATCAGAGGCGGAGAATCAGAGGTGGGGAATCAGAAGTGGGGAATCAGAGGTGGGGAATCAGAGGCGGGGAATCAGAGGCAGGGAATCAGATGAAGGGAATCTAATGCAGGGAAACTGAGGCAGGGAATCTGAGGCAGGGAATCGGAGGCAGGGAATCTGAGGCAGGGAATCAGTAAAAAGTTATCAGAGGCAGGGTATCAGAGGCGGAGAATCAGAGGTGGGGAATCAGAAGTGGGGAATCAGAGGTGGGGAATCAGAGGCGTGGAATCAGAGGCGGGGAATCAGAGGTGGTGAATCAGAAGTGGGGAATCAGAGGTGGGGAATCAGAGGCGGGGAATCAGAGGTGTGGAATCAGAGGTGGGCAATCAGAAGTGGGGAATCAGAGGCGGGGAATCAGAGGCGGGGAATCAGAGGCGGTGAATCAGAGGCGGGGAATCAGAGGCGGGGAATCAGAGGCGGGGAATCAGAAGTGGGGAATCAGAGGTGGGGAATCAGAGGCGGGGAATCAGAGGCGGGCAATCAGATGCAGGGAATCAGAGGCAGGGAATCAGAGGCAGGGAACCAGACGCAGGGAATCAAATGAAGGGAATCTGATGCAGGGAATCTGAGGCAGGGAATCTGAGGCAGGGAATCTGTGGTGGGGAATCAGAGGCGGGAAAACAGGCGGTTAAACAGAGGCGGGTAAACATAGGCGGGGATTCAGAGGCGTGGAATCAGAGGCGGGAAATCAGAGGCGGGGAAAGATATGTGGGGAAAAGTAGGCCAGGAAAGTTGAGCGGAAAGGGAGGCATTGAATCAGAGATGGGGAATCAGAGGCGGGGAATCAGAGGCGGGGAATCAGAGGCGGGGAATCAGAGGCAGGGAATCAGAAGCGGGGAATCAGAGGTTGGGAATCAGAGGCGGGGAATCAGAGGCGGAGAATCAGAGGCGGGCAATCAGATGCAGGGAATCAGAGGCAGGGAATCAAATGAAGGGAATCAGAGGCAGGGAATCTGAGGCAGGGAATCTGAGGTGGGGAATCAGAGGCGGGGAAACAGGTGGGTAAACAGAGGCGGGTAAACATAGGCGGGGAATCAGAGGCGCAAAATCAGAGGTGGGGAATCAGAGGCAGGGAATCAGAGGCGGGGAATCAGAGGCGGGGAATCAGATGCGGGGAATCAGAGGTGGGGAATCAGAGGCGGGGTATCAGAGGAGGGGAATCAGAGGCGGGGAATCAGAGCCGGGGAATCAGAATCAGCGAATCAGAGGCGGGGCAATCAGAGGTGGGGAATCAGAGGCGGGGAATCAGAGGCGGGGAATCAGAGGAGGTGAATCAGAGGCGGGGAATCAGACGCGGGGAATCAGAGGCGGGGAATCAGAAGTGGGGAATCAGAGGTGGGGAATCAGAGGCGGGGAATCAGAGGCAGGTAATCAGAGGCGGGCAATCAGATGCAGGGAATCAGAGGCAGGGAATCAGAGGCAGGGAATCTGAGGCAGGGAATCTGAGGCAGGGAATCTGAGGTGGGCAATCAGAGGCGGGAAAACAGGCGGGTAAACAGAGGCGGGTAAACATAGGCGGGGAATCAGAGGCGGGGAATCAGAGGCGGGGAATCAGAGGCAGGGAATCAGAGTCGGGGAATCAGAGGCGGGGAATCTGAGGCGGGGAATCAGATGCAGGGAATCAGAGGCGGGGAATCAGAGGCGGGGTATCAGAGGCGGGGAATCAGAGGCGCGGAATCAGAGGCGGGGAATCAGAGGCGTGGAATCAGAGACGGGGAATCAGAGGCGGGGAATCCGAAGTGGGGAATCAGAGGTGGGAAATCAGAGGCTGGGAATCAGAGGCGGGGAATCAGAGGCGGGGAATCAGAGGCAGGGTATCAGAGGCAGGCAATCAGATGCAGGGAATCAGAGGCAGGGAATCAGAGGCAGGGAATCAGAGGCAGGGAACCTGAGATGGCGAATATGAGGTGGTGAATCAGAGGCGGGGAAACAGTCGGGTAAACAGAGGCGGGGAATCAGAGGCAGGGAATCAGCCGCGTGGAATCAGAGGCAGGGAATCAGATGAAGGGAATCTGATGCAGGGAATCTGAGGCAGGGTATCTGAGGCAGGGAATCTGTGGCAGGGAATCTGATGCGGGTTATCAGAAGGGGGAAATGAGATGTGGGAAACGAGATGCAGAAAAGAGGCACGGAAATAGAGGCAGGGAAAGAGAGGCAGGGTATCAGAGGCGGGTAACCAGAGGCGTGGAATCAGAGGCGGGGAATCAGAGACACAGAAAGAGAGGCGTGGAATCAGAGGTGCAGAATCAGAGCCGGTGAATCTGAGCCGGGAAATCAGAAGCAGAGCAACAGAGGTGGTGAAACATGGGTGCGGAATCGGACACGGGGAATCAGAGGTGGGGACTCAGAGGCCGGGAATCAGAGGCAGGGAATCAGAGGCAGGTTATCAGAGGCAGGGAATCAGAGGTGGGAAATCAGAGGCGGGGAATCAGAGGCGGCGAATCAGAGGCGGGGAATCAGAGGCGGGGAATCAGAGGCGGAGAATCAGAGGCGGGCAATCAGATGCAGGAAATCAGAGGCAGGGAATCAGAGGCAGGGAATCAGAGGCAGGGAATTTGAGGCAGGGAATCAGAGGTGGGGAATCAGAGGCGGGGAATCAGAGGCAGGGAATCAGATGAAGGGAATCTGATGCAGGGAATCTGAGGCAGGGAATCTGAGGCAGGGAATCTGTGGCAGTGAATCTGATGCGGGTTATCAGAAGGGGGAAATGAGATGTGGGAAACGAGATGCAGAGAAAGAGGCACGGAAATAGAGGCAGGGAAAGACAGGCAGGGAATCAGAGGCGGGGAATCAGAGGTGGGGAATCAGAGGCTGGGAATCAGAGGCGGGGAATCAGAGGGGGGAATCAGAGGTGGGGAATCAGAGGCAGGGAATCAGAGGCAGGGAATCAGAGGCGGGAAATCAGAGGCGGCGAATCTGAGGCGTGGAATCAGAGGTGGGGAAAGAGATGTGGGGAAACGTAGGCCAGGAAAGTTGTGCGGAAAGGGAGGCGGTGAATCAGAGGCGGGGAATCAGAGGCGGGGAATCAGAGGCGGGGAATCAGAGGCGTGGAATCAGAGGTGGGGAAAGAGATGTGGGGAAACAGGCGGGTAAACAGAAGCGGGTAAACATAGCTGCATAAATAGAGGCAGCGAAAGAGATGGGCGAAACATAGTGGTTGGAACTTGTGTGTTGAAAATTAGGTGCACAGAACAGATCAAACAGAGTTGTTGAAATTGAGGGAGGGAAAGAGAGGCACAGAAAGAGTGGAGGGGAAAGAGTGCAGGCAAAATAGAGGCGTAGAGACAGAGGTGGCGAATCAGTGGCGGGGAATCAGAGGTGGGGAATCAGAGGCAGGGAATCAGATGAAGGGAATCTGATGCAGGGAATCTGAGGCAGGGAATCTGAGGCAGGGAATCGGAGGCAGGGAATCTGATGCGGGTTATCAGAAGGGGGAAATGAGATGTCGGAAACGAGATGCAGAGAAAGAGGCACGGAAATAGAGGCAGGGAAAGAGAGGCAGGGTATCAGAGGCAGGTAATCAGAGGCGTGGAATCAGAGGTGGGGAATCAGAGGCGGTGAATCAGAGGCGGGGAATCAGAGGCGGGGAATCAGAGGCGGGGAATCAGAAGTGGGGAATCAGAGGTGGGGAATCAGAGGCGGGGAATCAGAGGCGGGGAATCAGAGGCGGGCAATCAGATGCAGGGAATCAGAGGCAGGGAATCAGACGCAGGGAATCAAATGAAGGGAATCTGATGCAGGGAATCTGAGGCAGGGAATCTGAGGCAGGGAATCTGTGGTGGGGAATCAGAGGCGGGAAAACAGGCGGGTAAACAGAGGCGGGTAAACATAGGCGGGGAATCAGAGGCGTGGAATCAGAGACGGGAAATCAGAGGCGGGGAAAGATATGTGGGGAAAAGTAGGCCAGGAAAGTTGAGCGGAAAGGGAGGCAGTGAATCAGAGGTGGGGAATCAGAGGCGGGGAATCAGAGGCGGGGAATCAGAGGCGGGGAATCAGAGGCTTGGAATCAGAGGTGGGGAATAAGAGGTGGGGAATCAGAGGCGGGGAATCAGAGGCGGAGAATCAGAGGCGGGGAATCTGAGGCATGGAATCTGAGGTGGGGAATCAGAGGCGGGGAAACAGGTGGGTAAACAGAGGTGGGTAAAGATAGGCGGGGAATCAGAGGCGCGGAATCAGAGGCGGGGAATCAGAGGCAGGGAATCAGAGGTGGGGAATCAGAGGCAGGGAATCAGATGCGGGGAATCAGAGGTGGGGAATAAGAGGCGGGGTATCAGAGGAGGGGAATCAGAGGCGTGGAATCAGAGGCGGGGAATCAGAGGCGGTGAATCAGAGGCGGGGAATCAGACGCGGGGAATCAAAGGCGGGGAATCAGAAGTGGGGAATCAGAGGTGGGGAATCAGAGGCGTGGAATCAGAGGCAGGTAATCAGAGGCGGGCAATCAGATGCAGGGAATCAGAGGAAGGGAATCAGAGGCAGGGAATCTGAGGCAGGGAATCTGAGGCAGGGAATCTGAAGTGGGCAATCAGAGGTGGGAAAACAGGCGGGTAAACAGAGGCGGGTAAACATAGGTGGGGAATCAGAGGCGGGGAATCAGAGAAGGGGAATCAGAGGCGGGGAATCAGAGGCGGGGAATCTGAGGCGGGGAATCAGATGCAGGGAATCAGAGGCGGGGAATCAGAGGCGGGGTATCAGAGGCGGGGAATCAGAGGCGCGGAATCAGAGGCGGGGAATCAGAGGCGTGGAATCTCAGACGGGGAATCAGAGGCGGGGAATCAGATGCAGGGAATCAGAGGCGGGGAATCAGAGGCAGGGAATCAGATGAAGGGAATCTGATGCAGGGAATCTGAGGCAGGGAATCTGAGGCAGGGAATCTGTGGCAGGGAATCTGATGCGGGTTATCAGAAGGGGGAAATGAGATGTGGGAAACGAGATGCAGAGAAAGAGGCACGGAAATAGAGGCAGGGAAAGAGAGGCAGGGTATCAGAGGCGGGTAATCAGAGGCGTGGAATCAGAGGTGGGGAATCAGAAGTGGGGAATCAGAGGTGGGGAATCAGAGCCGGGGAATCTGAATCAGCGAATCAGAGGCGGGGCAATCAGAGGTGGGGAATCAGAGGCGGGGAATCAGAGGCGGGGAATCAGAGGAGGTGAATCAGAGGCGGGGAATCAGACGCTGGGAATCAGAGGCGGGGAATCAGAAGTGGGGAATCAGAGGTGGGGAATCAGAGGCGGGGAATCAGAGGCAGGTAATCAGAGGCGGGCAATCAGATGCAGGGAATCAGAGGCAGGGAATCAGAGGCAGGGAATCTGAGGCAGGGAATCTGAGGCAGGGAATCTGAGGTGGGCAATCAGAGGCAGGGAATCAGATGAAGGGAATCTAATGCAGGAAACTGAGGCAGGGAATCTGAGGCAGGGAATCGGAGGCAGGGAATCTGAGGCAGGGAATCAGTAAAAAGTTATCAGAGGCAGGGTATCAGAGGCGGAGAATCAGAGGTGGGGAATCAGAAGTGGGGAATCAGAGGTGGGGAATCAGAGGCGGGGAATCAGAGGCAGGGAATCAGATGAAGGGAATCTAATGCAGGGAAACTGAGGCAGGGAATCTGAGGCAGGGAATCGGAGGCAGGGAATCTGAGGCAGGGAATCAGTAAAAAGTTATCAGAGGCAGGGTATCAGAGGCGGAGAATCAGAGGTGGGGAATCAGAAGTGGGGAATCAGAGGTGGGGAATCAGAGGTGTGGAATCAGAGGCGGGGAATCAGAGGTGGTGAATCAGAAGTGGGGAATCAGAGGTGGGGAATCAGAGGCGGGGAATCAGAGGTGTGGAATCAGAGGTGGGCAATCAGAAGTGGGGAATCAGAGGCGGGGAATCAGAGGCGGGGAATCAGAGGCGGTGAATCAGAGGCGGGGAATCAGAGGCGGGGAATCAGAGGCGGGGAATCAGAAGTGGGGAATCAGAGGTGGGGAATCAGAGGCGGGGAATCAGAGGCGGGCAATCAGATGCAGGGAATCAGAGGCAGGGAATCAGAGGCAGGGAACCAGACGCAGGGAATCAAATGAAGGGAATCTGATGCAGGGAATCTGAGGCAGGGAATCTGAGGCAGGGAATCTGTGGTGGGGAATCAGAGGCGGGAAAACAGGCGGTTAAACAGAGGCGGGTAAACATAGGCGGGGATTCAGAGGCGTGGAATCAGAGGCGGGAAATCAGAGGCGGGGAAAGATATGTGGGGAAAAGTAGGCCAGGAAAGTTGAGCGGAAAGGGAGGCATTGAATCAGAGGTGGGGAATCAGAGGCGGGGAATCAGAGGCGGGGAATCAGAGGCGGGGAATCAGAGGCAGGGAATCAGAAGCGGGCAATCAGAGGTTGGGAATCAGAGGCGGGGAATCAGAGGCGGAGAATCAGAGGCGGGCAATCAGATGCAGGGAATCAGAGGCAGGGAATCAAATGAAGGGAATCAGAGGCAGGGAATCTGAGGCAGGGAATCTGAGGTGGGGAATCAGAGGCGGGGAAACAGGTGGGTAAACAGAGGCGGGTAAACATAGGCGGGGAATCAGAGGCGCAAAATCAGAGGTGGGGAATCAGAGGCAGGGAATCAGAGGCGGGGAATCAGAGGCGGGGAATCAGATGCGGGGAATCAGAGGTGGGGAATCAGAGGCGGGGTATCAGAGGAGGGGAATCAGAGGCGGGGAATCAGAGGCGGGGAATCAGAGGCGGGGAATCAGAGGCGTGCAATCAGAGGCGGGGAATCAGAGGTGGGGAATCAGAAGTGGGGAATCAGAGGTGGGGAATCAGAGCCGGGGAATCAGAATCAGCGAATCAGAGGCGGGGCAATCAGAGGTGGGGAATCAGAGGCGGGGAATCAGAGGCGGGGAATCAGAGGAGGTGAATCAGAGGCGGGGAATCAGACGCGGGGAATCAGAGGCGGGGAATCAGAAGTGGGGAATCAGAGGTGGGGAATCAGAGGCGGGGAATCAGAGGCAGGTAATCAGAGGCGGGCAATCAGATGCAGGGAATCAGAGGCAGGGAATCAGAGGCAGGGAATCTGAGGCAGGGAATCTGAGGCAGGGAATCTGAGGTGGGCAATCAGAGGCGGGAAAACAGGCGGGTAAACAGAGGCGGGTAAACATAGGCGGGGAATCAGAGGCGGGGAATCAGAGGCGGGGAATCAGAGGCAGGGAATCAGAGTCGGGGAATCAGAGGCGGGGAATCTGAGGCGGGGAATCAGATGCAGGGAATCAGAGGCGGGGAATCAGAGGCGGGGTATCAGAGGCGGGGAATCAGAGGCGCGGAATCAGAGGCGGGGAATCAGAGGCGTGGAATCAGAGACGGGGAATCAGAGGCGGGGAATCAGAAGTGGGGAATCAGAGGTGGGAAATCAGAGGCTGGGAATCAGAGGCGGGGAATCAGAGGCGGGGAATCAGAGGCAGGGTATCAGAGGCGGGCAATCAGATGCAGGGAATCAGAGGCAGGGAATCAGAGGCAGGGAATCAGAGGCAGGGAACCTGAGATGGCGAATATGAGGTGGTGAATCAGAGGCGGGGAAACAGTCGGGTAAACAGAGGCGGGGAATCAGAGGCAGGGAATCAGCCGCGTGGAATCAGAGGCAGGGAATCAGATGAAGGGAATCTGATGCAGGGAATCTGAGGCAGGGTATCTGAGGCAGGGAATCTGTGGCAGGGAATCTGATGCGGGTTATCAGAAGGGGGAAATGAGATGTGGGAAACGAGATGCAGAAAAGAGGCACGGAAATAGAGGCAGGGAAAGAGAGGCAGGGTATCAGAGGCGGGTAATCAGAGGCGTGGAATCAGATGCGGGGAATCAGAGACACAGAAAGAGAGGCGTGGAATCAGAGGTGCAGAATCAGAGCCGGTGAATCTGAGCCGGGAAATCAGAAGCAGGAAATCAGAGGCAGAAAATCAGAGGCAGGGAATCAGAGGCAGGGAATTTGAGGCAGGGAATCAGAGGTGGGGAATCAGAGGCGGGGAATCAGAGGCAGGGAATCAGATGAAGGGAATCTGATGCAGGGAATCTGATGCAGGGAATCGGAGGCAGGGAATCTGATGCGGGTTATCAGAAGGGGGAAATGAGATGTCGGAAACGAGATGCAGAGAAAGAGGCACGGAAATAGAGGCAGGGAAAGAGAGGCAGGGTATCAGAGGCAGGTAATCAGAGGCGTGGAATCAGAGGTGGGGAATCAGAGGCGGTGAATCAGAGGCGGGGAATCAGAGGCGGGGAATCAGAGGCGGGGAATCAGAAGTGGGGAATCAGAAGCGGGGAATCAGAGGCGGGGAATCAGAGGCGGGGAATCAGAGGCGGGCAATCAGATGCAGGGAATCAGAGGCAGGGAATCAGACGCAGGGAATCAAATGAAGGGAATCTGATGCAGGGAATCTGAGGCAGGGAATCTGAGGCAGGGAATCTGTGGTGGGGAATCAGAGGCGGGAAAACAGGCGGGTAAACAGAGGCGGGTAAACATAGGCGGGGAATCAGAGGCGTGGAATCAGAGACGGGAAATCAGAGGCGGGGAAAGATATGTGGGGAAAAGTAGGCCAGGAAAGTTGAGCGGAAAGGGAGGCAGTGAATCAGAGGTGGGGAATCAGAGGCGGGGAATCAGAGGCGGGGAATCAGAGGCGGGGAATCAGAGGCTTGGAATCAGAGGTGGGGAATAAGAGGTGGGGAATCAGAGGCGGGGAATCAGAGGCGTGGAATCAGAGGCGGGGAATCAGAGGTGGGGAATCAGAAGTGGGGAATCAGAGGTGGGGAATCAGAGGCGGGGAATCAGAGGCGTGGAATCAGAGGCGGGCAATCAGAAGTGGGGAATCAGAGGCGTGGAATCAGAGGCGTGGAATCAGAGGCGGGGAATCAGAGGTGGGGAATCAGAAGTGGGGAATCAGAGGTGGGGAATCAGAGGCGGGGAATCAGAGGCGTGGAATCAGAGGCGGGCAATCAGAAGTGGGGAATCAGAGGCGGGGAATCAGAGGCGGGGTATCAGAGGCGGTGAATCAGATGCGGGGAATCAGAGGCGGGGAATCAGAGGCGGGGAATCAGAAGTGGGGAATCAGAGGTGGGGAATCAGAGGCGGGGAATCAGAGGCGGGCAATCAGATGCAGGGAATCAGAGGCAGGGAATCAGAGGCAGGGAACCAGACGCAGGGAATCAAATGAAGGGAATCTGATGCAGGGAATCTGAGGCAGGGAATCTGAGGCAGGGAATCTGTGGTGGGGAATCAGAGGCGGGAAAACAGGCGGTTAAACAGAGGCGGGTAAACATAGGCGGGGATTCAGAGGCTTGGAATCAGAGGTGGGAAATAAGAGGCGGGGAAAGATATGTGGGGAAAAGTAGGCCAGGAAAGTTGAGCGGAAAGGGAGGCATTGAATCAGAGGTGGGGAATCAGAGGCTGTGAATCAGAGGCGGGGAATCAGAGGCGGGGAATCAGAGGCAGGGAATCAGAAGCGGGGAATCAGAGGTTGGGAATCAGAGGCGGGGAATCAGAGGCGGAGAATCAGAGGCGGGCAATCAGATGCAGGGAATCAGAGGCAGGGAATCAGAGGCAGGGAATCAGAGGCAGGGAATCTGAGGCAGGGAATCTGAGGTGGGGAATCAGAGGCGGGGAAACAGGTGGGTAAACAGAGGCGGGTAAACATAGGCGGGGAATCAGAGGCGCGGAATCAGAGGTGGGGAATCATAGGCAGGGAATCAGAGGCGGGGAATCAGAGGCGGGGAATCAGATGCGGGGAATCAGAGGTGGGGAATCAGAGGCGGGGTATCAGAGGAGGGGAATCAGAGGCGGGGAATCAGAGGCGGGGAATCAGAGGCGTGCAATCAGAGGCGGGGAATCAGAGGTGGGGAATCAGAAGTGGGGAATCAGAGGTGGGGAATCAGAGCCGGGGAATCTGAATCAGCGAATCAGAGGCGGGGCAATCAGAGGTGGGGAATCAGACGCTGGGAATCAGAGGCGGGGAATCAGAAGTGGGGAATCAGAGGTGGGGAATCAGAGGCGGGGAATCAGAGGCAGGAAATCAGAGGCGGGCAATCAGATGCAGGGAATCAGAGGCAGGGAATCAGAGGCAGGGAATCTGAGGCAGGGAATCTGAGGCAGGGAATCTGAGGTGGGCAATCAGAGGCAGGGAATCAGATGAAGGGAATCTAATGCAGGGAAACTGAGGCAGGGAATCTGAGGCAGGGAATCGGAGGCAGGGAATCTGAGGCAGGGAATCAGTAAAAAGTTATCAGAGGCAGGGTATCAGAGGCGGAGAATCAGAGGTGGGGAATCAGAAGTGGGGAATCAGAGGTGGGGAATCAGAGGCGGGGAATCAGAGGCAGGGAATCAGATGAAGGGAATCTAATGCAGGGAAACTGAGGCAGGGAATCTGAGGCAGGGAATCGGAGGCAGGGAATCTGAGGCAGGGAATCAGTAAAAAGTTATCAGAGGCAGGGTATCAGAGGCGGAGAATCAGAGGTGGGGAATCAGAAGTGGGGAATCAGAGGTGGGGAATCAGAGGCGTGGAATCAGAGGCGGGGAATCAGAGGTGGGGATTCAGAAGTGGGGAATCAGAGGTGGGGAATCAGAGGCGGGGAATCAGAGGTGTGGAATCAGAGGTGGGCAATCAGAAGTGGGGAATCAGAGGCGGGGAATCAGAGGCAGGGAATCAGAGGCGGTGAATCAGAGGCGGGGAATCAGAGGCGGGGAATCAGAGGCGGGGAATCAGAGGGGGGAATCAGAGGTGGGGAATCAGAGGCAGGGAATCAGAGGCGGGAAATCAGAGGCGGCGAATCTGAGGCGTGGAATCAGAGGTGGGGAAAGAGATGTGGGGAAACGTAGGCCAGGAAAGTTGTGCGGAAAGGGAGGCGGTGAATCAGAGGCGGGGAATCAGAGGCGGGGAATCAGAGGCGGGGAATCAGAGGCGTGGAATCAGAGGTGGGGAAAGAGATGTGGGGAAACAGGCGGGTAAACAGAAGCGGGTAAACATAGCTGCATAAATAGAGGCAGCGAAAGAGATGGGCGAAACATAGTGGTTGGAACTTGTGTGTTGAAAATTAGGTGCACAGAACAGATCAAACAGAGTTGTTGAAATTGAGGGAGGGAAAGAGAGGCACAGAAAGAGTGGAGGGGAAAGAGTGCAGGCAAAATAGAGGCGTAGAGACAGAGGTGGCGAATCAGTGGCGGGGAATCAGAGGCGGGGAATCAGAGGCAGGGAATCAGATGAAGGGAATCTGATGCAGGGAATCTGAGGCAGGGAATCTGAGGCAGGGAATCGGAGGCAGGGAATCTGATGCGGGTTATCAGAAGGGGGAAATGAGATGTCGGAAACGAGATGCAGAGAAAGAGGCACGGAAATAGAGGCAGGGAAAGAGAGGCAGGGTATCAGAGGCAGGTAATCAGAGGCGTGGAATCAGAGGTGGGGAATCAGAGGCGGTGAATCAGAGGCGGGGAATCAGAGGCGGGGAATCAGAGGCGGGGAATCAGAAGTGGGGAATCAGAGGTGGGGAATCAGAGGCGGGGAATCAGAGGCGGGGAATCAGAGGCGGGCAATCAGATGCAGGGAATCAGAGGCAGGGAATCAGACGCAGGGAATCAAATGAAGGGAATCTGATGCAGGGAATCTGAGGCAGGGAATCTGAGGCAGGGAATCTGTGGTGGGGAATCAGAGGCGGGAAAACAGGCGGGTAAACAGAGGCGGGTAAACATAGGCGGGGAATCAGAGGCGTGGAATCAGAGACGGGAAATCAGAGGCGGGGAAAGATATGTGGGGAAAAGTAGGCCAGGAAAGTTGAGCGGAAAGGGAGGCAGTGAATCAGAGGTGGGGAATCAGAGGCGGGGAATCAGAGGCGGGGAATCAGAGGCGGGGAATCAGAGGCTTGGAATCAGAGGTGGGGAATAAGAGGTGGGGAATCAGAGGCGGGGAATCAGAGGCGGAGAATCAGAGGCGGGGAATCTGAGGCATGGAATCTGAGGTGGGGAATCAGAGGCGGGGAAACAGGTGGGTAAACAGAGGTGGGTAAAGATAGGCGGGGAATCAGAGGCGCGGAATCAGAGGCGGGGAATCAGAGGCAGGGAATCATAGGTGGGGAATCAGAGGCAGGGAATCAGATGCGGGGAATCAGAGGTGGGGAATAAGAGGCGGGGTATCAGAGGAGGGGAATCAGAGGCGTGGAATCAGAGGCGGGGAATCAGAGGCGGGGAATCAGAGGCGTGGAATCAGAGGCGGGGAATCAGAGGCGGGGAATCAAAGGCGGGGAATCAGAGGCGGTGAATCAGAGGCGGGGAATCAGACGCAGGGAATCAAAGGCGGGGAATCAGAGGCGGGGAATCAGAGGCGGGGAATCTGAGGCGGGGAATCAGATGCAGGGAATCAGAGGCGGGGAATCAGAGGCGGGGTATCAGAGGCGGGGAATCAGAGGCGCGGAATCAGAGGCGGGGAATCAGAGGCGTGGAATCTCAGACGGGGAATCAGAGGCGGGGAATCAGATGCAGGGAATCAGAGGCGGGGAATCAGAGGCAGGGAATCAGATGAAGGGAATCTGATGCAGGGAATCTGAGGCAGGGAATCTGAGGCAGGGAATCTGTGGCAGGGAATCTGATGCGGGTTATCAGAAGGGGGAAATGAGATGTGGGAAACGAGATGCAGAGAAAGAGGCACGGAAATAGAGGCAGGGAAAGAGAGGCAGGGTATCAGAGGCGGGTAATCAGAGGCGTGGAATCAGAGGTGGGGAATCAGAAGTGGGGAATCAGAGGTGGGGAATCAGAGCCGGGGAATCTGAATCAGCGAATCAGAGGCGGGGCAATCAGAGGTGGGGAATCAGAGGCGGGGAATCAGAGGCGGGGAATCAGAGGAGGTGAATCAGAGGCGGGGAATCAGACGCTGGGAATCAGAGGCGGGGAATCAGAAGTGGGGAATCAGAGGTGGGGAATCAGAGGCGGGGAATCAGAGGCAGGTAATCAGAGGCGGGCAATCAGATGCAGGGAATCAGAGGCAGGGAATCAGAGGCAAGGAATCTGAGGCAGGGAATCTGAGGCAGGGAATCTGAGGTGGGCAATCAGAGGCAGGGAATCAGATGAAGGGAATCTAATGCAGGAAACTGAGGCAGGGAATCTGAGGCAGGGAATCGGAGGCAGGGAATCTGAGGCAGGGAATCAGTAAAAAGTTATCAGAGGCAGGGTATCAGAGGCGGAGAATCAGAGGTGGGGAATCAGAAGTGGGGAATCAGAGGTGGGGAATCAGAGGCGGGGAATCAGAGGCAGGGAATCAGATGAAGGGAATCTAATGCAGGGAAACTGAGGCAGGGAATCTGAGGCAGGGAATCGGAGGCAGGGAATCTGAGGCAGGGAATCAGTAAAAAGTTATCAGAGGCAGGGTATCAGAGGCGGAGAATCAGAGGTGGGGAATCAGAAGTGGGGAATCAGAGGTGGGGAATCAGAGGCGTGGAATCAGAGGCGGGGAATCAGAGGTGGTGAATCAGAAGTGGGGAATCAGAGGTGGGGAATCAGAGGCGGGGAATCAGAGGTGTGGAATCAGAGGTGGGCAATCAGAAGTGGGGAATCAGAGGCGGGGAATCAGAGGCGGGGAATCAGAGGCGGTGAATCAGAGGCGGGGAATCAGAGGCGGGGAATCAGAGGCGGGGAATCAGAAGTGGGGAATCAGAGGTGGGGAATCAGAGGCGGGGAATCAGAGGCGGGCAATCAGATGCAGGGAATCAGAGGCAGGGAATCAGAGGCAGGGAACCAGACGCAGGGAATCAAATGAAGGGAATCTGATGCAGGGAATCTGAGGCAGGGAATCTGAGGCAGGGAATCTGTGGTGGGGAATCAGAGGCGGGAAAACAGGCGGTTAAACAGAGGCGGGTAAACATAGGCGGGGATTCAGAGGCGTGGAATCAGAGGCGGGAAATCAGAGGCGGGGAAAGATATGTGGGGAAAAGTAGGCCAGGAAAGTTGAGCGGAAAGGGAGGCATTGAATCAGAGATGGGGAATCAGAGGCGGGGAATCAGAGGCGGGGAATCAGAGGCGGGGAATCAGAGGCAGGGAATCAGAAGCGGGGAATCAGAGGTTGGGAATCAGAGGCGGGGAATCAGAGGCGGAGAATCAGAGGCGGGCAATCAGATGCAGGGAATCAGAGGCAGGGAATCAAATGAAGGGAATCAGAGGCAGGGAATCTGAGGCAGGGAATCTGAGGTGGGGAATCAGAGGCGGGGAAACAGGTGGGTAAACAGAGGCGGGTAAACATAGGCGGGGAATCAGAGGCGCAAAATCAGAGGTGGGGAATCAGAGGCAGGGAATCAGAGGCGGGGAATCAGAGGCGGGGAATCAGATGCGGGGAATCAGAGGTGGGGAATCAGAGGCGGGGTATCAGAGGAGGGGAATCAGAGGCGGGGAATCAGAGCCGGGGAATCAGAATCAGCGAATCAGAGGCGGGGCAATCAGAGGTGGGGAATCAGAGGCGGGGAATCAGAGGCGGGGAATCAGAGGAGGTGAATCAGAGGCGGGGAATCAGACGCGGGGAATCAGAGGCGGGGAATCAGAAGTGGGGAATCAGAGGTGGGGAATCAGAGGCGGGGAATCAGAGGCAGGTAATCAGAGGCGGGCAATCAGATGCAGGGAATCAGAGGCAGGGAATCAGAGGCAGGGAATCTGAGGCAGGGAATCTGAGGCAGGGAATCTGAGGTGGGCAATCAGAGGCGGGAAAACAGGCGGGTAAACAGAGGCGGGTAAACATAGGCGGGGAATCAGAGGCGGGGAATCAGAGGCGGGGAATCAGAGGCAGGGAATCAGAGTCGGGGAATCAGAGGCGGGGAATCTGAGGCGGGGAATCAGATGCAGGGAATCAGAGGCGGGGAATCAGAGGCGGGGTATCAGAGGCGGGGAATCAGAGGCGCGGAATCAGAGGCGGGGAATCAGAGGCGTGGAATCAGAGACGGGGAATCAGAGGCGGGGAATCCGAAGTGGGGAATCAGAGGTGGGAAATCAGAGGCTGGGAATCAGAGGCGGGGAATCAGAGGCGGGGAATCAGAGGCAGGGTATCAGAGGCGGGCAATCAGATGCAGGGAATCAGAGGCAGGGAATCAGAGGCAGGGAATCAGAGGCAGGGAACCTGAGATGGCGAATATGAGGTGGTGAATCAGAGGCGGGGAAACAGTCGGGTAAACAGAGGCGGGGAATCAGAGGCAGGGAATCAGCCGCGTGGAATCAGAGGCAGGGAATCAGATGAAGGGAATCTGATGCAGGGAATCTGAGGCAGGGTATCTGAGGCAGGGAATCTGTGGCAGGGAATCTGATGCGGGTTATCAGAAGGGGGAAATGAGATGTGGGAAACGAGATGCAGAAAAGAGGCACGGAAATAGAGGCAGGGAAAGAGAGGCAGGGTATCAGAGGCGGGTAACCAGAGGCGTGGAATCAGAGGCGGGGAATCAGAGACACAGAAAGAGAGGCGTGGAATCAGAGGTGCAGAATCAGAGCCGGTGAATCTGAGCCGGGAAATCAGAAGCAGAGCAACAGAGGTGGTGAAACATGGGTGCGGAATCGGACACGGGGAATCAGAGGTGGGGACTCAGAGGCCGGGAATCAGAGGCAGGGAATCAGAGGCAGGTTATCAGAGGCAGGGAATCAGAGGTGGGAAATCAGAGGCGGGGAATCAGAGGCGGCGAATCAGAGGCGGGGAATCAGAGGCGGGGAATCAGAGGCGGAGAATCAGAGGCGGGCAATCAGATGCAGGAAATCAGAGGCAGGGAATCAGAGGCAGGGAATCAGAGGCAGGGAATTTGAGGCAGGGAATCAGAGGTGGGGAATCAGAGGCGGGGAATCAGAGGCAGGGAATCAGATGAAGGGAATCTGATGCAGGGAATCTGAGGCAGGGAATCTGAGGCAGGGAATCTGTGGCAGTGAATCTGATGCGGGTTATCAGAAGGGGGAAATGAGATGTGGGAAACGAGATGCAGAGAAAGAGGCACGGAAATAGAGGCAGGGAAAGACAGGCAGGGAATCAGAGGCGGGGAATCAGAGGTGGGGAATCAGAGGCTGGGAATCAGAGGCGGGGAATCAGAGGGGGGAATCAGAGGTGGGGAATCAGAGGCAGGGAATCAGAGGCAGGGAATCAGAGGCGGGAAATCAGAGGCGGCGAATCTGAGGCGTGGAATCAGAGGTGGGGAAAGAGATGTGGGGAAACGTAGGCCAGGAAAGTTGTGCGGAAAGGGAGGCGGTGAATCAGAGGCGGGGAATCAGAGGCGGGGAATCAGAGGCGGGGAATCAGAGGCGTGGAATCAGAGGTGGGGAAAGAGATGTGGGGAAACAGGCGGGTAAACAGAAGCGGGTAAACATAGCTGCATAAATAGAGGCAGCGAAAGAGATGGGCGAAACATAGTGGTTGGAACTTGTGTGTTGAAAATTAGGTGCACAGAACAGATCAAACAGAGTTGTTGAAATTGAGGGAGGGAAAGAGAGGCACAGAAAGAGTGGAGGGGAAAGAGTGCAGGCAAAATAGAGGCGTAGAGACAGAGGTGGCGAATCAGTGGCGGGCAATCAGAGGTGGGGAATCAGAGGCAGGGAATCAGATGAAGGGAATCTGATGCAGGGAATCTGAGGCAGGGAATCTGAGGCAGGGAATCGGAGGCAGGGAATCTGATGCGGGTTATCAGAAGGGGGAAATGAGATGTCGGAAACGAGATGCAGAGAAAGAGGCACGGAAATAGAGGCAGGGAAAGAGAGGCAGGGTATCAGAGGCAGGTAATCAGAGGCGTGGAATCAGAGGTGGGGAATCAGAGGCGGTGAATCAGAGGCGGGGAATCAGAGGCGGGGAATCAGAGGCGGGGAATCAGAAGTAGGGAATCAGAGGTGGGGAATCAGAGGCGGGGAATCAGAGGCGGGGAATCAGAGGCGGGCAATCAGATGCAGGGAATCAGAGGCAGGGAATCAGACGCAGGGAATCAAATGAAGGGAATCTGATGCAGGGAATCTGAGGCAGGGAATCTGAGGCAGGGAATCTGTGGTGGGGAATCAGAGGCGGGAAAACAGGCGGGTAAACAGAGGCGGGTAAACATAGGCGGGGAATCAGAGGCGTGGAATCAGAGACGGGAAATCAGAGGCGGGGAAAGATATGTGGGGAAAAGTAGGCCAGGAAAGTTGAGCGGAAAGGGAGGCAGTGAATCAGAGGTGGGGAATCAGAGGCGGGGAATCAGAGGCGGGGAATCAGAGGCGGGGAATCAGAGGCTTGGAATCAGAGGTGGGGAATAAGAGGTGGGGAATCAGAGGCGGGGAATCAGAGGCGGAGAATCAGAGGCGGGGAATCTGAGGCATGGAATCTGAGGTGGGGAATCAGAGGCGGGGAAACAGGTGGGTAAACAGAGGTGGGTAAAGATAGGCGGGGAATCAGAGGCGCGGAATCAGAGGCGGGGAATCAGAGGCAGGGAATCAGAGGTGGGGAATCAGAGGCAGGGAATCAGATGCGGGGAATCAGAGGTGGGGAATAAGAGGCGGGGTATCAGAGGAGGGGAATCAGAGGCGTGGAATCAGAGGCGGGGAATCAGAGGCGGTGAATCAGAGGCGGGGAATCAGACGCGGGGAATCAAAGGCGGGGAATCAGAAGTGGGGAATCAGAGGTGGGGAATCAGAGGCGTGGAATCAGAGGCAGGTAATCAGAGGCGGGCAATCAGATGCAGGGAATCAGAGGAAGGGAATCAGAGGCAGGGAATCTGAGGCAGGGAATCTGAGGCAGGGAATCTGAAGTGGGCAATCAGAGGTGGGAAAACAGGCGGGTAAACAGAGGCGGGTAAACATAGGTGGGGAATCAGAGGCGGGGAATCAGAGAAGGGGAATCAGAGGCGGGGAATCAGAGGCGGGGAATCTGAGGCGGGGAATCAGATGCAGGGAATCAGAGGCGGGGAATCAGAGGCGGGGTATCAGAGGCGGGGAATCAGAGGCGCGGAATCAGAGGCGGGGAATCAGAGGCGTGGAATCTCAGACGGGGAATCAGAGGCGGGGAATCAGATGCAGGGAATCAGAGGCGGGGAATCAGAGGCAGGGAATCAGATGAAGGGAATCTGATGCAGGGAATCTGAGGCAGGGAATCTGAGGCAGGGAATCTGTGGCAGGGAATCTGATGCGGGTTATCAGAAGGGGGAAATGAGATGTGGGAAACGAGATGCAGAGAAAGAGGCACGGAAATAGAGGCAGGGAAAGAGAGGCAGGGTATCAGAGGCGGGTAATCAGAGGCGTGGAATCAGAGGTGGGGAATCAGAAGTGGGGAATCAGAGGTGGGGAATCAGAGCCGGGGAATCTGAATCAGCGAATCAGAGGCGGGGCAATCAGAGGTGGGGAATCAGAGGCGGGGAATCAGAGGCGGGGAATCAGAGGAGGTGAATCAGAGGCGGGGAATCAGACGCTGGGAATCAGAGGCGGGGAATCAGAAGTGGGGAATCAGAGGTGGGGAATCAGAGGCGGGGAATCAGAGGCAGGTAATCAGAGGCGGGCAATCAGATGCAGGGAATCAGAGGCAGGGAATCAGAGGCAGGGAATCTGAGGCAGGGAATCTGAGGCAGGGAATCTGAGGTGGGCAATCAGAGGCAGGGAATCAGATGAAGGGAATCTAATGCAGGAAACTGAGGCAGGGAATCTGAGGCAGGGAATCGGAGGCAGGGAATCTGAGGCAGGGAATCAGTAAAAAGTTATCAGAGGCAGGGTATCAGAGGCGGAGAATCAGAGGTGGGGAATCAGAAGTGGGGAATCAGAGGTGGGGAATCAGAGGCGGGGAATCAGAGGCAGGGAATCAGATGAAGGGAATCTAATGCAGGGAAACTGAGGCAGGGAATCTGAGGCAGGGAATCGGAGGCAGGGAATCTGAGGCAGGGAATCAGTAAAAAGTTATCAGAGGCAGGGTATCAGAGGCGGAGAATCAGAGGTGGGGAATCAGAAGTGGGGAATCAGAGGTGGGGAATCAGAGGTGTGGAATCAGAGGCGGGGAATCAGAGGTGGTGAATCAGAAGTGGGGAATCAGAGGTGGGGAATCAGAGGCGGGGAATCAGAGGTGTGGAATCAGAGGTGGGCAATCAGAAGTGGGGAATCAGAGGCGGGGAATCAGAGGCGGGGAATCAGAGGCGGTGAATCAGAGGCGGGGAATCAGAGGCGGGGAATCAGAGGCGGGGAATCAGAAGTGGGGAATCAGAGGTGGGGAATCAGAGGCGGGGAATCAGAGGCGGGCAATCAGATGCAGGGAATCAGAGGCAGGGAATCAGAGGCAGGGAACCAGACGCAGGGAATCAAATGAAGGGAATCTGATGCAGGGAATCTGAGGCAGGGAATCTGAGGCAGGGAATCTGTGGTGGGGAATCAGAGGCGGGAAAACAGGCGGTTAAACAGAGGCGGGTAAACATAGGCGGGGATTCAGAGGCGTGGAATCAGAGGCGGGAAATCAGAGGCGGGGAAAGATATGTGGGGAAAAGTAGGCCAGGAAAGTTGAGCGGAAAGGGAGGCATTGAATCAGAGGTGGGGAATCAGAGGCGGGGAATCAGAGGCGGGGAATCAGAGGCGGGGAATCAGAGGCAGGGAATCAGAAGCGGGGAATCAGAGGTTGGGAATCAGAGGCGGGGAATCAGAGGCGGAGAATCAGAGGCGGGCAATCAGATGCAGGGAATCAGAGGCAGGGAATCAAATGAAGGGAATCAGAGGCAGGGAATCTGAGGCAGGGAATCTGAGGTGGGGAATCAGAGGCGGGGAAACAGGTGGGTAAACAGAGGCGGGTAAACATAGGCGGGGAATCAGAGGCGCAAAATCAGAGGTGGGGAATCAGAGGCAGGGAATCAGAGGCGGGGAATCAGAGGCGGGGAATCAGATGCGGGGAATCAGAGGTGGGGAATCAGAGGCGGGGTATCAGAGGAGGGGAATCAGAGGCGGGGAATCAGAGGCGGGGAATCAGAGGCGGGGAATCAGAGGCGTGCAATCAGAGGCGGGGAATCAGAGGTGGGGAATCAGAAGTGGGGAATCAGAGGTGGGGAATCAGAGCCGGGGAATCAGAATCAGCGAATCAGAGGCGGGGCAATCAGAGGTGGGGAATCAGAGGCGGGGAATCAGAGGCGGGGAATCAGAGGAGGTGAATCAGAGGCGGGGAATCAGACGCGGGGAATCAGAGGCGGGGAATCAGAAGTGGGGAATCAGAGGTGGGGAATCAGAGGCGGGGAATCAGAGGCAGGTAATCAGAGGCGGGCAATCAGATGCAGGGAATCAGAGGCAGGGAATCAGAGGCAGGGAATCTGAGGCAGGGAATCTGAGGCAGGGAATCTGAGGTGGGCAATCAGAGGCGGGAAAACAGGCGGGTAAACAGAGGCGGGTAAACATAGGCGGGGAATCAGAGGCGGGGAATCAGAGGCGGGGAATCAGAGGCAGGGAATCAGAGTCGGGGAATCAGAGGCGGGGAATCTGAGGCGGGGAATCAGATGCAGGGAATCAGAGGCGGGGAATCAGAGGCGGGGTATCAGAGGCGGGGAATCAGAGGCGCGGAATCAGAGGCGGGGAATCAGAGGCGTGGAATCAGAGACGGGGAATCAGAGGCGGGGAATCAGAAGTGGGGAATCAGAGGTGGGAAATCAGAGGCTGGGAATCAGAGGCGGGGAATCAGAGGCGGGGAATCAGAGGCAGGGTATCAGAGGCGGGCAATCAGATGCAGGGAATCAGAGGCAGGGAATCAGAGGCAGGGAATCAGAGGCAGGGAACCTGAGATGGTGAATATGAGGTGGTGAATCAGAGGCGGGGAAACAGTCGGGTAAACAGAGGCGGGGAATCAGAGGCAGGGAATCAGCCGCGTGGAATCAGAGGCAGGGAATCAGATGAAGGGAATCTGATGCAGGGAATCTGAGGCAGGGTATCTGAGGCAGGGAATCTGTGGCAGGGAATCTGATGCGGGTTATCAGAAGGGGGAAATGAGATGTGGGAAACGAGATGCAGAAAAGAGGCACGGAAATAGAGGCAGGGAAAGAGAGGCAGGGTATCAGAGGCGGGTAATCAGAGGCGTGGAATCAGATGCGGGGAATCAGAGACACAGAAAGAGAGGCGTGGAATCAGAGGTGCAGAATCAGAGCCGGTGAATCTGAGCCGGGAAATCAGAAGCAGGAAATCAGAGGCAGGGAATCAGAGGCAGGGAATCAGAGGCAGGGAATTTGAGGCAGGGAATCAGAGGTGGGGAATCAGAGGCGGGGAATCAGAGGCAGGGAATCAGATGAAGGGAATCTGATGCAGGGAATCTGATGCAGGGAATCGGAGGCAGGGAATCTGATGCGGGTTATCAGAAGGGGGAAATGAGATGTCGGAAACGAGATGCAGAGAAAGAGGCACGGAAATAGAGGCAGGGAAAGAGAGGCAGGGTATCAGAGGCAGGTAATCAGAGGCGTGGAATCAGAGGTGGGGAATCAGAGGCGGTGAATCAGAGGCGGGGAATCAGAGGCGGGGAATCAGAGGCGGGGAATCAGAAGTGGGGAATCAGAGGCGGGGAATCAGAGGCGGGGAATCAGAGGCGGGGAATCAGAGGCGGGCAATCAGATGCAGGGAATCAGAGGCAGGGAATCAGACGCAGGGAATCAAATGAAGGGAATCTGATGCAGGGAATCTGAGGCAGGGAATCTGAGGCAGGGAATCTGTGGTGGGGAATCAGAGGCGGGAAAACAGGCGGGTAAACAGAGGCGGGTAAACATAGGCGGGGAATCAGAGGCGTGGAATCAGAGACGGGAAATCAGAGGCGGGGAAAGATATGTGGGGAAAAGTAGGCCAGGAAAGTTGAGCGGAAAGGGAGGCAGTGAATCAGAGGTGGGGAATCAGAGGCGGGGAATCAGAGGCGGGGAATCAGAGGCGGGGAATCTGAGGCGGGGAATCAGATGCAGGGAATCAGAGGCGGGGAATCAGAGGCGGGGTATCAGAGGCGGGGAATCAGAGGCGCGGAATCAGAGGCGGGGAATCAGAGGCGTGGAATCTCAGACGGGGAATCAGAGGCGGGGAATCAGATGCAGGGAATCAGAGGCGGGGAATCAGAGGCAGGGAATCAGATGAAGGGAATCTGATGCAGGGAATCTGAGGCAGGGAATCTGAGGCAGGGAATCTGTGGCAGGGAATCTGATGCGGGTTATCAGAAGGGGGAAATGAGATGTGGGAAACGAGATGCAGAGAAAGAGGCACGGAAATAGAGGCAGGGAAAGAGAGGCAGGGTATCAGAGGCGGGTAATCAGAGGCGTGGAATCAGAGGTGGGGAATCAGAAGTGGGGAATCAGAGGTGGGGAATCAGAGCCGGGGAATCTGAATCAGCGAATCAGAGGCGGGGCAATCAGAGGTGGGGAATCAGAGGCGGGGAATCAGAGGCGGGGAATCAGAGGAGGTGAATCAGAGGCGGGGAATCAGACGCTGGGAATCAGAGGCGGGGAATCAGAAGTGGGGAATCAGAGGTGGGGAATCAGAGGCGGGGAATCAGAGGCAGGTAATCAGAGGCGGGCAATCAGATGCAGGGAATCAGAGGCAGGGAATCAGAGGCAGGGAATCTGAGGCAGGGAATCTGAGGCAGGGAATCTGAGGTGGGCAATCAGAGGCAGGGAATCAGATGAAGGGAATCTAATGCAGGAAACTGAGGCAGGGAATCTGAGGCAGGGAATCGGAGGCAGGGAATCTGAGGCAGGGAATCAGTAAAAAGTTATCAGAGGCAGGGTATCAGAGGCGGAGAATCAGAGGTGGGGAATCAGAAGTGGGGAATCAGAGGTGGGGAATCAGAGGCGGGGAATCAGAGGCAGGGAATCAGATGAAGGGAATCTAATGCAGGGAAACTGAGGCAGGGAATCTGAGGCAGGGAATCGGAGGCAGGGAATCTGAGGCAGGGAATCAGTAAAAAGTTATCAGAGGCAGGGTATCAGAGGCGGAGAATCAGAGGTGGGGAATCAGAAGTGGGGAATCAGAGGTGGGGAATCAGAGGTGTGGAATCAGAGGCGGGGAATCAGAGGTGGTGAATCAGAAGTGGGGAATCAGAGGTGGGGAATCAGAGGCGGGGAATCAGAGGTGTGGAATCAGAGGTGGGCAATCAGAAGTGGGGAATCAGAGGCGGGGAATCAGAGGCGGGGAATCAGAGGCGGTGAATCAGAGGCGGGGAATCAGAGGCGGGGAATCAGAGGCGGGGAATCAGAAGTGGGGAATCAGAGGTGGGGAATCAGAGGCGGGGAATCAGAGGCGGGCAATCAGATGCAGGGAATCAGAGGCAGGGAATCAGAGGTAGGGAACCAGACGCAGGGAATCAAATGAAGGGAATCTGATGCAGGGAATCTGAGGCAGGGAATCTGAGGCAGGGAATCTGTGGTGGGGAATCAGAGGCGGGAAAACAGGCGGTTAAACAGAGGCGGGTAAACATAGGCGGGGATTCAGAGGCGTGGAATCAGAGGCGGGAAATCAGAGGCGGGGAAAGATATGTGGGGAAAAGTAGGCCAGGAAAGTTGAGCGGAAAGGGAGGCATTGAATCAGAGGTGGGGAATCAGAGGCGGGGAATCAGAGGCGGGGAATCAGAGGCGGGGAATCAGAGGCAGGGAATCAGAAGCGGGGAATCAGAGGTTGGGAATCAGAGGCGGGGAATCAGAGGCGGAGAATCAGAGGCGGGCAATCAGATGCAGGGAATCAGAGGCAGGGAATCAAATGAAGGGAATCAGAGGCAGGGAATCTGAGGCAGGGAATCTGAGGTGGGGAATCAGAGGCGGGGAAACAGGTGGGTAAACAGAGGCGGGTAAACATAGGCGGGGAATCAGAGGCGCAAAATCAGAGGTGGGGAATCAGAGGCAGGGAATCAGAGGCGGGGAATCAGAGGCGGGGAATCAGATGCGGGGAATCAGAGGTGGGGAATCAGAGGCGGGGTATCAGAGGAGGGGAATCAGAGGCGGGGAATCAGAGGCGGGGAATCAGAGGCGGGGAATCAGAGGCGTGCAATCAGAGGCGGGGAATCAGAGGTGGGGAATCAGAAGTGGGGAATCAGAGGTGGGGAATCAGAGCCGGGGAATCAGAATCAGCGAATCAGAGGCGGGGCAATCAGAGGTGGGGAATCAGAGGCGGGGAATCAGAGGCGGGGAATCAGAGGAGGTGAATCAGAGGCGGGGAATCAGACGCGGGGAATCAGAGGCGGGGAATCAGAAGTGGGGAATCAGAGGTGGGGAATCAGAGGCGGGGAATCAGAGGCAGGTAATCAGAGGCGGGCAATCAGATGCAGGGAATCAGAGGCAGGGAATCAGAGGCAGGGAATCTGAGGCAGGGAATCTGAGGCAGGGAATCTGAGGTGGGCAATCAGAGGCGGGAAAACAGGCGGGTAAACAGAGGCGGGTAAACATAGGCGGGGAATCAGAGGCGGGGAATCAGAGGCGGGGAATCAGAGGCAGGGAATCAGAGTCGGGGAATCAGAGGCGGGGAATCTGAGGCGGGGAATCAGATGCAGGGAATCAGAGGCGGGGAATCAGAGGCGGGGTATCAGAGGCGGGGAATCAGAGGCGCGGAATCAGAGGCGGGGAATCAGAGGCGTGGAATCAGAGACGGGGAATCAGAGGCGGGGAATCAGAAGTGGGGAATCAGAGGTGGGAAATCAGAGGCTGGGAATCAGAGGCGGGGAATCAGAGGCGGGGAATCAGAGGCAGGGTATCAGAGGCGGGCAATCAGATGCAGGGAATCAGAGGCAGGGAATCAGAGGCAGGGAATCAGAGGCAGGGAACCTGAGATGGCGAATATGAGGTGGTGAATCAGAGGCGGGGAAACAGTCGGGTAAACAGAGGCGGGGAATCAGAGGCAGGGAATCAGCCGCGTGGAATCAGAGGCAGGGAATCAGATGAAGGGAATCTGATGCAGGGAATCTGAGGCAGGGTATCTGAGGCAGGGAATCTGTGGCAGGGAATCTGATGCGGGTTATCAGAAGGGGGAAATGAGATGTGGGAAACGAGATGCAGAAAAGAGGCACGGAAATAGAGGCAGGGAAAGAGAGGCAGGGTATCAGAGGCGGGTAATCAGAGGCGTGGAATCAGATGCGGGGAATCAGAGACACAGAAAGAGAGGCGTGGAATCAGAGGTGCAGAATCAGAGCCGGTGAATCTGAGCCGGGAAATCAGAAGCAGGAAATCAGAGGCAGGGAATCAGAGGCAGGGAATCAGAGGCAGGGAATTTGAGGCAGGGAATCAGAGGTGGGGAATCAGAGGCGGGGAATCAGAGGCAGGGAATCAGATGAAGGGAATCTGATGCAGGGAATCTGATGCAGGGAATCGGAGGCAGGGAATCTGATGCGGGTTATCAGAAGGGGGAAATGAGATGTCGGAAACGAGATGCAGAGAAAGAGGCACGGAAATAGAGGCAGGGAAAGAGAGGCAG
Organism: Narcine bancroftii; assembly: GCF_036971445.1. Lineage (NCBI taxonomy): Eukaryota > Metazoa > Chordata > Chondrichthyes > Torpediniformes > Narcinidae > Narcine > Narcine bancroftii. The sequence goes on along the minus strand of NC_091474.1, from coordinate 102,990,440 downwards.
GGTATCAGAGGCAGGTAATCAGAGGCGTGGAATCAGAGGTGGGGAATCAGAGGCGGTGAATCAGAGGCGGGGAATCAGAGGCGGGGAATCAGAGGCGGGGAATCAGAAGTGGGGAATCAGAGGCGGGGAATCAGAGGCGGGGAATCAGAGGCGGGGAATCAGAGGCGGGCAATCAGATGCAGGGAATCAGAGGCAGGGAATCAGACGCAGGGAATCAAATGAAGGGAATCTGATGCAGGGAATCTGAGGCAGGGAATCTGAGGCAGGGAATCTGTGGTGGGGAATCAGAGGCGGGAAAACAGGCGGGTAAACAGAGGCGGGTAAACATAGGCGGGGAATCAGAGGCGTGGAATCAGAGACGGGAAATCAGAGGCGGGGAAAGATATGTGGGGAAAAGTAGGCCAGGAAAGTTGAGCGGAAAGGGAGGCAGTGAATCAGAGGTGGGGAATCAGAGGCGGGGAATCAGAGGCGGGGAATCAGAGGCGGGGAATCAGAGGCTTGGAATCAGAGGTGGGGAATAAGAGGTGGGGAATCAGAGGCGGGGAATCAGAGGCGTGGAATCAGAGGCGGGGAATCAGAGGTGGGGAATCAGAAGTGGGGAATCAGAGGTGGGGAATCAGAGGCGGGGAATCAGAGGCGTGGAATCAGAGGCGGGCAATCAGAAGTGGGGAATCAGAGGCGTGGAATCAGAGGCGTGGAATCAGAGGCGGGGAATCAGAGGTGGGGAATCAGAAGTGGGGAATCAGAGGTGGGGAATCAGAGGCGGGGAATCAGAGGCGTGGAATCAGAGGCGGGCAATCAGAAGTGGGGAATCAGAGGCGGGGAATCAGAGGCGGGGTATCAGAGGCGGTGAATCAGATGCGGGGAATCAGAGGCGGGGAATCAGAGGCGGGGAATCAGAAGTGGGGAATCAGAGGTGGGGAATCAGAGGCGGGGAATCAGAGGCGGGCAATCAGATGCAGGGAATCAGAGGCAGGGAATCAGAGGCAGGGAACCAGACGCAGGGAATCAAATGAAGGGAATCTGATGCAGGGAATCTGAGGCAGGGAATCTGAGGCAGGGAATCTGTGGTGGGGAATCAGAGGCGGGAAAACAGGCGGTTAAACAGAGGCGGGTAAACATAGGCGGGGATTCAGAGGCTTGGAATCAGAGGTGGGAAATAAGAGGCGGGGAAAGATATGTGGGGAAAAGTAGGCCAGGAAAGTTGAGCGGAAAGGGAGGCATTGAATCAGAGGTGGGGAATCAGAGGCTGTGAATCAGAGGCGGGGAATCAGAGGCGGGGAATCAGAGGCAGGGAATCAGAAGCGGGGAATCAGAGGTTGGGAATCAGAGGCGGGGAATCAGAGGCGGAGAATCAGAGGCGGGATATCAGATGCAGGGAATCAGAGGCAGGGAATCAGAGGCAGGGAATCAGAGGCAGGGAATCTGAGGCAGGGAATCTGAGGTGGGGAATCAGAGGCGGGGAAACAGGTGGGTAAACAGAGGCGGGTAAACATAGGCGGGGAATCAGAGGCGCGGAATCAGAGGTGGGGAATCATAGGCAGGGAATCAGAGGCGGGGAATCAGAGGCGGGGAATCAGATGCGGGGAATCAGAGGTGGGGAATCAGAGGCGGGGTATCAGAGGAGGGGAATCAGAGGCGGGGAATCAGAGGCGGGGAATCAGAGGCGTGCAATCAGAGGCGGGGAATCAGAGGTGGGGAATCAGAAGTGGGGAATCAGAGGTGGGGAATCAGAGCCGGGGAATCTGAATCAGCGAATCAGAGGCGGGGCAATCAGAGGTGGGGAATCAGACGCTGGGAATCAGAGGCGGGGAATCAGAAGTGGGGAATCAGAGGTGGGGAATCAGAGGCGGGGAATCAGAGGCAGGAAATCAGAGGCGGGCAATCAGATGCAGGGAATCAGAGGCAGGGAATCAGAGGCAGGGAATCTGAGGCAGGGAATCTGAGGCAGGGAATCTGAGGTGGGCAATCAGAGGCAGGGAATCAGATGAAGGGAATCTAATGCAGGGAAACTGAGGCAGGGAATCTGAGGCAGGGAATCGGAGGCAGGGAATCTGAGGCAGGGAATCAGTAAAAAGTTATCAGAGGCAGGGTATCAGAGGCGGAGAATCAGAGGTGGGGAATCAGAAGTGGGGAATCAGAGGTGGGGAATCAGAGGCGGGGAATCAGAGGCAGGGAATCAGATGAAGGGAATCTAATGCAGGGAAACTGAGGCAGGGAATCTGAGGCAGGGAATCGGAGGCAGGGAATCTGAGGCAGGGAATCAGTAAAAAGTTATCAGAGGCAGGGTATCAGAGGCGGAGAATCAGAGGTGGGGAATCAGAAGTGGGGAATCAGAGGTGGGGAATCAGAGGCGTGGAATCAGAGGCGGGGAATCAGAGGTGGGGATTCAGAAGTGGGGAATCAGAGGTGGGGAATCAGAGGCGGGGAATCAGAGGTGTGGAATCAGAGGTGGGCAATCAGAAGTGGGGAATCAGAGGCGGGGAATCAGAGGCAGGGAATCAGAGGCGGTGAATCAGAGGCGGGGAATCAGAGGCGGGGAATCAGAGGCGGGGAATCAGAAGTGGGGAATCAGAGGTGGGGAATCAGAGGCGGGGAATCAGAGGCGGGCAATCAGATGCAGGGAATCAGAGGCAGGGAATCAGAGGCAGGGAACCAGACGCAGGGAATCAAATGAAGGGAATCTGATGCAGGGAATCTGAGGCAGGGAATCTGAGGCAGGGAATCTGTGGTGGGGAATCAGAGGCGGGAAAACAGGCGGTTAAACAGAGGCGGGTAAACATAGGCGGGGATTCAGAGGCGTGTAATCAGAGGCGGGAAATCAGAGGCGGGGAAAGATATGTGGGGAAAAGTAGGCCAGGAAAGTTGAGCGGAAAGGGAGGCATTGAATCAGAGGTGGGGAATCAGAGGCGGGGAATCAGAGGCGGGGAATCAGAGGCGGGGAATCAGAGGCAGGGAATCAGAAGCGGGGAATCAGAGGTTGGGAATCAGAGGCGGGGAATCAGAGGCGGAGAATCAGAGGCGGGCAATCAGATGCAGGGAATCAGAGGAAGGGAATCAAATGAAGGGAATCAGAGGCAGGGAATCTGAGGCAGGGAATCTGAGGTGGGGAATCAGAGGCGGGGAAACAGGTGGGTAAACAGAGGCGGGTAAACATAGGCGGGGAATCAGAGGCGCAAAATCAGAGGTGGGGAATCAGAGGCAGGGAATCAGAGGCGGGGAATCAGAGGCGGGGAATCAGATGCGGGGAATCAGAGGTGGGGAATCAGAGGCGGGGTATCAGAGGAGGGGAATCAGAGGCGGGGAATCAGAGGCGGGGAATCAGAGGCGGGGAATCAGAGGCGTGCAATCAGAGGCGGGGAATCAGAGGTGGGGAATCAGAAGTGGGGAATCAGAGGTGGGGAATCAGAGCCGGGGAATCAGAATCAGCGAATCAGAGGCGGGGCAATCAGAGGTGGGGAATCAGAGGCGGGGAATCAGAGGCGGGGAATCAGAGGAGGTGAATCAGAGGCGGGGAATTAGACGCGGGGAATCAGAGGCGGGGAATCAGAAGTGGGGAATCAGAGGTGGGGAATCAGAGGCGGGGAATCAGAGGCAGGTAATCAGAGGCTGGCAATCAGATGCAGGGAATCAGAGGCAGGGAATCAGAGGCAGGGAATCTGAGGCAGGGAATCTGAGGCAGGGAATCTGAGGTGGGCAATCAGAGGCGGGAAAACAGGCGGGTAAACAGAGGCGGGTAAACATAGGCGGGGAATCAGAGGCGGGGAATCAGAGGCGGGGAATCAGAGGCAGGGAATCAGAGTCGGGGAATCAGAGGCGGGGAATCTGAGGCGGGGAATCAGATGCAGGGAATCAGAGGCGGGGAATCAGAGGCGGGGTATCAGAGGCGGGGAATCAGAGGCGCGGAATCAGAGGCGGGGAATCAGAGGCGTGGAATCAGAGACGGGGAATCAGAGGCGGGGAATCAGAAGTGGGGAATCAGAGGTGGGAAATCAGAGGCTGGGAATCAGAGGCGGGGAATCAGAGGCGGGGAATCAGAGGCAGGGTATCAGAGGCGGGGAATCAGAGACACAGAAAGAGAGGCGTGGAATCAGAGGTGCAGAATCAGAGCCGGTGAATCTGAGCCGGGAAATCAGAAGCAGAGCAACAGAGGTGGTGAAACATGGGTGCGGAATCGGACACGGGGAATCAGAGGTGGGGACTCAGAGGCCGGGAATCAGAGGCAGGGAATCAGAGGCAGGTTATCAGAGGCAGGGAATCAGAGGTGGGAAATCAGAGGCGGGGAATCAGAGGCGGCGAATCAGAGGCAGGTAATCAGAGGCGGGCAATCAGATGCAGGGAATCAGAGGCAGGGAATCAGAGGCAGGGAATCTGAGGCAGGGAATCTGAGGCAGGGAATCTGAGGTGGGCAATCAGAGGCAGGGAATCAGATGAAGGGAATCTAATGCAGGAAACTGAGGCAGGGAATCTGAGGCAGGGAATCGGAGGCAGGGAATCTGAGGCAGGGAATCAGTAAAAAGTTATCAGAGGCAGGGTATCAGAGGCGGAGAATCAGAGGTGGGGAATCAGAAGTGGGGAATCAGAGGTGGGGAATCAGAGGCGGGGAATCAGAGGCAGGGAATCAGATGAAGGGAATCTAATGCAGGGAAACTGAGGCAGGGAATCTGAGGCAGGGAATCGGAGGCAGGGAATCTGAGGCAGGGAATCAGTAAAAAGTTATCAGAGGCAGGGTATCAGAGGCGGAGAATCAGAGGTGGGGAATCAGAAGTGGGGAATCAGAGGTGGGGAATCAGAGGTGTGGAATCAGAGGCGGGGAATCAGAGGTGGTGAATCAGAAGTGGGGAATCAGAGGTGGGGAATCAGAGGCGGGGAATCAGAGGTGTGGAATCAGAGGTGGGCAATCAGAAGTGGGGAATCAGAGGCGGGGAATCAGAGGCGGGGAATCAGAGGCGGTGAATCAGAGGCGGGGAATCAGAGGCGGGGAATCAGAGGCGGGGAATCAGAAGTGGGGAATCAGAGGTGGGGAATCAGAGGCGGGGAATCAGAGGCGGGCAATCAGATGCAGGGAATCAGAGGCAGGGAATCAGAGGCAGGGAACCAGACGCAGGGAATCAAATGAAGGGAATCTGATGCAGGGAATCTGAGGCAGGGAATCTGAGGCAGGGAATCTGTGGTGGGGAATCAGAGGCGGGAAAACAGGCGGTTAAACAGAGGCGGGTAAACATAGGCGGGGATTCAGAGGCGTGGAATCAGAGGCGGGAAATCAGAGGCGGGGAAAGATATGTGGGGAAAAGTAGGCCAGGAAAGTTGAGCGGAAAGGGAGGCATTGAATCAGAGGTGGGGAATCAGAGGCGGGGAATCAGAGGCGGGGAATCAGAGGCGGGGAATCAGAGGCAGGGAATCAGAAGCGGGGAATCAGAGGTTGGGAATCAGAGGCGGGGAATCAGAGGCGGAGAATCAGAGGCGGGCAATCAGATGCAGGGAATCAGAGGCAGGGAATCAAATGAAGGGAATCAGAGGCAGGGAATCTGAGGCAGGGAATCTGAGGTGGGGAATCAGAGGCGGGGAAACAGGTGGGTAAACAGAGGCGGGTAAACATAGGCGGGGAATCAGAGGCGCAAAATCAGAGGTGGGGAATCAGAGGCAGGGAATCAGAGGCGGGGAATCAGAGGCGGGGAATCAGATGCGGGGAATCAGAGGTGGGGAATCAGAGGCGGGGTATCAGAGGAGGGGAATCAGAGGCGGGGAATCAGAGGCGGGGAATCAGAGGCGGGGAATCAGAGGCGTGCAATCAGAGGCGGGGAATCAGAGGTGGGGAATCAGAAGTGGGGAATCAGAGGTGGGGAATCAGAGCCGGGGAATCAGAATCAGCGAATCAGAGGCGGGGCAATCAGAGGTGGGGAATCAGAGGCGGGGAATCAGAGGCGGGGAATCAGAGGAGGTGAATCAGAGGCGGGGAATCAGACGCGGGGAATCAGAGGCGGGGAATCAGAAGTGGGGAATCAGAGGTGGGGAATCAGAGGCGGGGAATCAGAGGCAGGTAATCAGAGGCGGGCAATCAGATGCAGGGAATCAGAGGCAGGGAATCAGAGGCAGGGAATCTGAGGCAGGGAATCTGAGGCAGGGAATCTGAGGTGGGCAATCAGAGGCGGGAAAACAGGCGGGTAAACAGAGGCGGGTAAACATAGGCGGGGAATCAGAGGCGGGGAATCAGAGGCGGGGAATCAGAGGCAGGGAATCAGAGTCGGGGAATCAGAGGCGGGGAATCTGAGGCGGGGAATCAGATGCAGGGAATCAGAGGCGGGGAATCAGAGGCGGGGTATCAGAGGCGGGGAATCAGAGGCGCGGAATCAGAGGCGGGGAATCAGAGGCGTGGAATCAGAGACGGGGAATCAGAGGCGGGGAATCAGAAGTGGGGAATCAGAGGTGGGAAATCAGAGGCTGGGAATCAGAGGCGGGGAATCAGAGGCGGGGAATCAGAGGCAGGGTATCAGAGGCGGGCAATCAGATGCAGGGAATCAGAGGCAGGGAATCAGAGGCAGGGAATCAGAGGCAGGGAACCTGAGATGGCGAATATGAGGTGGTGAATCAGAGGCGGGGAAACAGTCGGGTAAACAGAGGCGGGGAATCAGAGGCAGGGAATCAGCCGCGTGGAATCAGAGGCAGGGAATCAGATGAAGGGAATCTGATGCAGGGAATCTGAGGCAGGGTATCTGAGGCAGGGAATCTGTGGCAGGGAATCTGATGCGGGTTATCAGAAGGGGGAAATGAGATGTGGGAAACGAGATGCAGAAAAGAGGCACGGAAATAGAGGCAGGGAAAGAGAGGCAGGGTATCAGAGGCGGGTAATCAGAGGCGTGGAATCAGATGCGGGGAATCAGAGACACAGAAAGAGAGGCGTGGAATCAGAGGTGCAGAATCAGAGCCGGTGAATCTGAGCCGGGAAATCAGAAGCAGGAAATCAGAGGCAGGGAATCAGAGGCAGGGAATCAGAGGCAGGGAATTTGAGGCAGGGAATCAGAGGTGGGGAATCAGAGGCGGGGAATCAGAGGCAGGGAATCAGATGAAGGGAATCTGATGCAGGGAATCTGATGCAGGGAATCGGAGGCAGGGAATCTGATGCGGGTTATCAGAAGGGGGAAATGAGATGTCGGAAACGAGATGCAGAGAAAGTGGCACGGAAATAGAGGCAGGGAAAGAGAGGCAGGGTATCAGAGGCAGGTAATCAGAGGCGTGGAATCAGAGGTGGGGAATCAGAGGCGGTGAATCAGAGGCGGGGAATCAGAGGCGGGGAATCAGAGGCGGGGAATCAGAAGTGGGGAATCAGAGGCGGGGAATCAGAGGCGGGGAATCAGAGGCGGGGAATCAGAGGCGGGCAATCAGATGCAGGGAATCAGAGGCAGGGAATCAGACGCAGGGAATCAAATGAAGGGAATCTGATGCAGGGAATCTGAGGCAGGGAATCTGAGGCAGGGAATCTGTGGTGGGGAATCAGAGGCGGGAAAACAGGCGGGTAAACAGAGGCGGGTAAACATAGGCGGGGAATCAGAGGCGTGGAATCAGAGACGGGAAATCAGAGGCGGGGAAAGATATGTGGGGAAAAGTAGGCCAGGAAAGTTGAGCGGAAAGGGAGGCAGTGAATCAGAGGTGGGGAATCAGAGGCGGGGAATCAGAGGCGGGGAATCAGAGGCGGGGAATCTGAGGCGGGGAATCAGATGCAGGGAATCAGAGGCGGGGAATCAGAGGCGGGGTATCAGAGGCGGGGAATCAGAGGCGCGGAATCAGAGGCGGGGAATCAGAGGCGTGGAATCTCAGACGGGGAATCAGAGGCGGGGAATCAGATGCAGGGAATCAGAGGCGGGGAATCAGAGGCAGGGAATCAGATGAAGGGAATCTGATGCAGGGAATCTGAGGCAGGGAATCTGAGGCAGGGAATCTGTGGCAGGGAATCTGATGCGGGTTATCAGAAGGGGGAAATGAGATGTGGGAAACGAGATGCAGAGAAAGAGGCACGGAAATAGAGGCAGGGAAAGAGAGGCAGGGTATCAGAGGCGGGTAATCAGAGGCGTGGAATCAGAGGTGGGGAATCAGAAGTGGGGAATCAGAGGTGGGGAATCAGAGCCGGGGAATCTGAATCAGCGAATCAGAGGCGGGGCAATCAGAGGTGGGGAATCAGAGGCGGGGAATCAGAGGCGGGGAATCAGAGGAGGTGAATCAGAGGCGGGGAATCAGACGCTGGGAATCAGAGGCGGGGAATCAGAAGTGGGGAATCAGAGGTGGGGAATCAGAGGCGGGGAATCAGAGGCAGGTAATCAGAGGCGGGCAATCAGATGCAGGGAATCAGAGGCAGGGAATCAGAGGCAGGGAATCTGAGGCAGGGAATCTGAGGCAGGGAATCTGAGGTGGGCAATCAGAGGCAGGGAATCAGATGAAGGGAATCTAATGCAGGAAACTGAGGCAGGGAATCTGAGGCAGGGAATCGGAGGCAGGGAATCTGAGGCAGGGAATCAGTAAAAAGTTATCAGAGGCAGGGTATCAGAGGCGGAGAATCAGAGGTGGGGAATCAGAAGTGGGGAATCAGAGGTGGGGAATCAGAGGCGGGGAATCAGAGGCAGGGAATCAGATGAAGGGAATCTAATGCAGGGAAACTGAGGCAGGGAATCTGAGGCAGGGAATCGGAGGCAGGGAATCTGAGGCAGGGAATCAGTAAAAAGTTATCAGAGGCAGGGTATCAGAGGCGGAGAATCAGAGGTGGGGAATCAGAAGTGGGGAATCAGAGGTGGGGAATCAGAGGTGTGGAATCAGAGGCGGGGAATCAGAGGCAGGGAATCAGATGAAGGGAATCTGATGCAGGGAATCTGATGCAGGGAATCGGAGGCAGGGAATCTGATGCGGGTTATCAGAAGGGGGAAATGAGATGTCGGAAACGAGATGCAGAGAAAGAGGCACGGAAATAGAGGCAGGGAAAGAGAGGCAGGGTATCAGAGGCAGGTAATCAGAGGCGTGGAATCAGAGGTGGGGAATCAGAGGCGGTGAATCAGAGGCGGGGAATCAGAGGCGGGGAATCAGAGGCGGGGAATCAGAAGTGGGGAATCAGAGGCGGGGAATCAGAGGCGGGGAATCAGAGGCGGGGAATCAGAGGCGGGCAATCAGATGCAGGGAATCAGAGGCAGGGAATCAGACGCAGGGAATCAAATGAAGGGAATCTGATGCAGGGAATCTGAGGCAGGGAATCTGAGGCAGGGAATCTGTGGTGGGGAATCAGAGGCGGGAAAACAGGCGGGTAAACAGAGGCGGGTAAACATAGGCGGGGAATCAGAGGCGTGGAATCAGAGACGGGAAATCAGAGGCGGGGAAAGATATGTGGGGAAAAGTAGGCCAGGAAAGTTGAGCGGAAAGGGAGGCAGTGAATCAGAGGTGGGGAATCAGAGGCGGGGAATCAGAGGCGGGGAATCAGAGGCGGGGAATCAGAGGCTTGGAATCAGAGGTGGGGAATAAGAGGTGGGGAATCAGAGGCGGGGAATCAGAGGCGTGGAATCAGAGGCGGGGAATCAGAGGTGGGGAATCAGAAGTGGGGAATCAGAGGTGGGGAATCAGAGGCGGGGAATCAGAGGCGTGGAATCAGAGGCGGGCAATCAGAAGTGGGGAATCAGAGGCGTGGAATCAGAGGCGTGGAATCAGAGGCGGGGAATCAGAGGTGGGGAATCAGAAGTGGGGAATCAGAGGTGGGGAATCAGAGGCGGGGAATCAGAGGCGTGGAATCAGAGGCGGGCAATCAGAAGTGGGGAATCAGAGGCGGGGAATCAGAGGCGGGGTATCAGAGGCGGTGAATCAGATGCGGGGAATCAGAGGCGGGGAATCAGAGGCGGGGAATCAGAAGTGGGGAATCAGAGGTGGGGAATCAGAGGCGGGGAATCAGAGGCGGGCAATCAGATGCAGGGAATCAGAGGCAGGGAATCAGAGGCAGGGAACCAGACGCAGGGAATCAAATGAAGGGAATCTGATGCAGGGAATCTGAGGCAGGGAATCTGAGGCAGGGAATCTGTGGTGGGGAATCAGAGGCGGGAAAACAGGCGGTTAAACAGAGGCGGGTAAACATAGGCGGGGATTCAGAGGCTTGGAATCAGAGGTGGGAAATAAGAGGCGGGGAAAGATATGTGGGGAAAAGTAGGCCAGGAAAGTTGAGCGGAAAGGGAGGCATTGAATCAGAGGTGGGGAATCAGAGGCTGTGAATCAGAGGCGGGGAATCAGAGGCGGGGAATCAGAGGCAGGGAATCAGAAGCGGGGAATCAGAGGTTGGGAATCAGAGGCGGGGAATCAGAGGCGGAGAATCAGAGGCGGGATATCAGATGCAGGGAATCAGAGGCAGGGAATCAGAGGCAGGGAATCAGAGGCAGGGAATCTGAGGCAGGGAATCTGAGGTGGGGAATCAGAGGCGGGGAAACAGGTGGGTAAACAGAGGCGGGTAAACATAGGCGGGGAATCAGAGGCGCGGAATCAGAGGTGGGGAATCATAGGCAGGGAATCAGAGGCGGGGAATCAGAGGCGGGGAATCAGATGCGGGGAATCAGAGGTGGGGAATCAGAGGCGGGGTATCAGAGGAGGGGAATCAGAGGCGGGGAATCAGAGGCGGGGAATCAGAGGCGTGCAATCAGAGGCGGGGAATCAGAGGTGGGGAATCAGAAGTGGGGAATCAGAGGTGGGGAATCAGAGCCGGGGAATCTGAATCAGCGAATCAGAGGCGGGGCAATCAGAGGTGGGGAATCAGACGCTGGGAATCAGAGGCGGGGAATCAGAAGTGGGGAATCAGAGGTGGGGAATCAGAGGCGGGGAATCAGAGGCAGGAAATCAGAGGCGGGCAATCAGATGCAGGGAATCAGAGGCAGGGAATCAGAGGCAGGGAATCTGAGGCAGGGAATCTGAGGCAGGGAATCTGAGGTGGGCAATCAGAGGCAGGGAATCAGATGAAGGGAATCTAATGCAGGGAAACTGAGGCAGGGAATCTGAGGCAGGGAATCGGAGGCAGGGAATCTGAGGCAGGGAATCAGTAAAAAGTTATCAGAGGCAGGGTATCAGAGGCGGAGAATCAGAGGTGGGGAATCAGAAGTGGGGAATCAGAGGTGGGGAATCAGAGGCGGGGAATCAGAGGCAGGGAATCAGATGAAGGGAATCTAATGCAGGGAAACTGAGGCAGGGAATCTGAGGCAGGGAATCGGAGGCAGGGAATCTGAGGCAGGGAATCAGTAAAAAGTTATCAGAGGCAGGGTATCAGAGGCGGAGAATCAGAGGTGGGGAATCAGAAGTGGGGAATCAGAGGTGGGGAATCAGAGGCGTGGAATCAGAGGCGGGGAATCAGAGGTGGGGATTCAGAAGTGGGGAATCAGAGGTGGGGAATCAGAGGCGGGGAATCAGAGGTGTGGAATCAGAGGTGGGCAATCAGAAGTGGGGAATCAGAGGCGGGGAATCAGAGGCAGGGAATCAGAGGCGGTGAATCAGAGGCGGGGAATCAGAGGCGGGGAATCAGAGGCGGGGAATCAGAAGTGGGGAATCAGAGGTGGGGAATCAGAGGCGGGGAATCAGAGGCGGGCAATCAGATGCAGGGAATCAGAGGCAGGGAATCAGAGGCAGGGAACCAGACGCAGGGAATCAAATGAAGGGAATCTGATGCAGGGAATCTGAGGCAGGGAATCTGAGGCAGGGAATCTGTGGTGGGGAATCAGAGGCGGGAAAACAGGCGGTTAAACAGAGGCGGGTAAACATAGGCGGGGATTCAGAGGCGTGTAATCAGAGGCGGGAAATCAGAGGCGGGGAAAGATATGTGGGGAAAAGTAGGCCAGGAAAGTTGAGCGGAAAGGGAGGCATTGAATCAGAGGTGGGGAATCAGAGGCGGGGAATCAGAGGCGGGGAATCAGAGGCGGGGAATCAGAGGCAGGGAATCAGAAGCGGGGAATCAGAGGTTGGGAATCAGAGGCGGGGAATCAGAGGCGGAGAATCAGAGGCGGGCAATCAGATGCAGGGAATCAGAGGAAGGGAATCAAATGAAGGGAATCAGAGGCAGGGAATCTGAGGCAGGGAATCTGAGGTGGGGAATCAGAGGCGGGGAAACAGGTGGGTAAACAGAGGCGGGTAAACATAGGCGGGGAATCAGAGGCGCAAAATCAGAGGTGGGGAATCAGAGGCAGGGAATCAGAGGCGGGGAATCAGAGGCGGGGAATCAGATGCGGGGAATCAGAGGTGGGGAATCAGAGGCGGGGTATCAGAGGAGGGGAATCAGAGGCGGGGAATCAGAGGCGGGGAATCAGAGGCGGGGAATCAGAGGCGTGCAATCAGAGGCGGGGAATCAGAGGTGGGGAATCAGAAGTGGGGAATCAGAGGTGGGGAATCAGAGCCGGGGAATCAGAATCAGCGAATCAGAGGCGGGGCAATCAGAGGTGGGGAATCAGAGGCGGGGAATCAGAGGCGGGGAATCAGAGGAGGTGAATCAGAGGCGGGGAATTAGACGCGGGGAATCAGAGGCGGGGAATCAGAAGTGGGGAATCAGAGGTGGGGAATCAGAGGCGGGGAATCAGAGGCAGGTAATCAGAGGCTGGCAATCAGATGCAGGGAATCAGAGGCAGGGAATCAGAGGCAGGGAATCTGAGGCAGGGAATCTGAGGCAGGGAATCTGAGGTGGGCAATCAGAGGCGGGAAAACAGGCGGGTAAACAGAGGCGGGTAAACATAGGCGGGGAATCAGAGGCGGGGAATCAGAGGCGGGGAATCAGAGGCAGGGAATCAGAGTCGGGGAATCAGAGGCGGGGAATCTGAGGCGGGGAATCAGATGCAGGGAATCAGAGGCGGGGAATCAGAGGCGGGGTATCAGAGGCGGGGAATCAGAGGCGCGGAATCAGAGGCGGGGAATCAGAGGCGTGGAATCAGAGACGGGGAATCAGAGGCGGGGAATCAGAAGTGGGGAATCAGAGGTGGGAAATCAGAGGCTGGGAATCAGAGGCGGGGAATCAGAGGCGGGGAATCAGAGGCAGGGTATCAGAGGCGGGGAATCAGAGACACAGAAAGAGAGGCGTGGAATCAGAGGTGCAGAATCAGAGCCGGTGAATCTGAGCCGGGAAATCAGAAGCAGAGCAACAGAGGTGGTGAAACATGGGTGCGGAATCGGACACGGGGAATCAGAGGTGGGGACTCAGAGGCCGGGAATCAGAGGCAGGGAATCAGAGGCAGGTTATCAGAGGCAGGGAATCAGAGGTGGGAAATCAGAGGCGGGGAATCAGAGGCGGCGAATCAGAGGCAGGTAATCAGAGGCGGGCAATCAGATGCAGGGAATCAGAGGCAGGGAATCAGAGGCAGGGAATCTGAGGCAGGGAATCTGAGGCAGGGAATCTGAGGTGGGCAATCAGAGGCAGGGAATCAGATGAAGGGAATCTAATGCAGGAAACTGAGGCAGGGAATCTGAGGCAGGGAATCGGAGGCAGGGAATCTGAGGCAGGGAATCAGTAAAAAGTTATCAGAGGCAGGGTATCAGAGGCGGAGAATCAGAGGTGGGGAATCAGAAGTGGGGAATCAGAGGTGGGGAATCAGAGGCGGGGAATCAGAGGCAGGGAATCAGATGAAGGGAATCTAATGCAGGGAAACTGAGGCAGGGAATCTGAGGCAGGGAATCGGAGGCAGGGAATCTGAGGCAGGGAATCAGTAAAAAGTTATCAGAGGCAGGGTATCAGAGGCGGAGAATCAGAGGTGGGGAATCAGAAGTGGGGAATCAGAGGTGGGGAATCAGAGGTGTGGAATCAGAGGCGGGGAATCAGAGGTGGTGAATCAGAAGTGGGGAATCAGAGGTGGGGAATCAGAGGCGGGGAATCAGAGGTGTGGAATCAGAGGTGGGCAATCAGAAGTGGGGAATCAGAGGCGGGGAATCAGAGGCGGGGAATCAGAGGCGGTGAATCAGAGGCGGGGAATCAGAGGCGGGGAATCAGAGGCGGGGAATCAGAAGTGGGGAATCAGAGGTGGGGAATCAGAGGCGGGGAATCAGAGGCGGGCAATCAGATGCAGGGAATCAGAGGCAGGGAATCAGAGGCAGGGAACCAGACGCAGGGAATCAAATGAAGGGAATCTGATGCAGGGAATCTGAGGCAGGGAATCTGAGGCAGGGAATCTGTGGTGGGGAATCAGAGGCGGGAAAACAGGCGGTTAAACAGAGGCGGGTAAACATAGGCGGGGATTCAGAGGCGTGGAATCAGAGGCGGGAAATCAGAGGCGGGGAAAGATATGTGGGGAAAAGTAGGCCAGGAAAGTTGAGCGGAAAGGGAGGCATTGAATCAGAGGTGGGGAATCAGAGGCGGGGAATCAGAGGCGGGGAATCAGAGGCGGGGAATCAGAGGCAGGGAATCAGAAGCGGGGAATCAGAGGTTGGGAATCAGAGGCGGGGAATCAGAGGCGGAGAATCAGAGGCGGGCAATCAGATGCAGGGAATCAGAGGCAGGGAATCAAATGAAGGGAATCAGAGGCAGGGAATCTGAGGCAGGGAATCTGAGGTGGGGAATCAGAGGCGGGGAAACAGGTGGGTAAACAGAGGCGGGTAAACATAGGCGGGGAATCAGAGGCGCAAAATCAGAGGTGGGGAATCAGAGGCAGGGAATCAGAGGCGGGGAATCAGAGGCGGGGAATCAGATGCGGGGAATCAGAGGTGGGGAATCAGAGGCGGGGTATCAGAGGAGGGGAATCAGAGGCGGGGAATCAGAGGCGGGGAATCAGAGGCGGGGAATCAGAGGCGTGCAATCAGAGGCGGGGAATCAGAGGTGGGGAATCAGAAGTGGGGAATCAGAGGTGGGGAATCAGAGCCGGGGAATCAGAATCAGCGAATCAGAGGCGGGGCAATCAGAGGTGGGGAATCAGAGGCGGGGAATCAGAGGCGGGGAATCAGAGGAGGTGAATCAGAGGCGGGGAATCAGACGCGGGGAATCAGAGGCGGGGAATCAGAAGTGGGGAATCAGAGGTGGGGAATCAGAGGCGGGGAATCAGAGGCAGGTAATCAGAGGCGGGCAATCAGATGCAGGGAATCAGAGGCAGGGAATCAGAGGCAGGGAATCTGAGGCAGGGAATCTGAGGCAGGGAATCTGAGGTGGGCAATCAGAGGCGGGAAAACAGGCGGGTAAACAGAGGCGGGTAAACATAGGCGGGGAATCAGAGGCGGGGAATCAGAGGCGGGGAATCAGAGGCAGGGAATCAGAGTCGGGGAATCAGAGGCGGGGAATCTGAGGCGGGGAATCAGATGCAGGGAATCAGAGGCGGGGAATCAGAGGCGGGGTATCAGAGGCGGGGAATCAGAGGCGCGGAATCAGAGGCGGGGAATCAGAGGCGTGGAATCAGAGACGGGGAATCAGAGGCGGGGAATCAGAAGTGGGGAATCAGAGGTGGGAAATCAGAGGCTGGGAATCAGAGGCGGGGAATCAGAGGCGGGGAATCAGAGGCAGGGTATCAGAGGCGGGCAATCAGATGCAGGGAATCAGAGGCAGGGAATCAGAGGCAGGGAATCAGAGGCAGGGAACCTGAGATGGCGAATATGAGGTGGTGAATCAGAGGCGGGGAAACAGTCGGGTAAACAGAGGCGGGGAATCAGAGGCAGGGAATCAGCCGCGTGGAATCAGAGGCAGGGAATCAGATGAAGGGAATCTGATGCAGGGAATCTGAGGCAGGGTATCTGAGGCAGGGAATCTGTGGCAGGGAATCTGATGCGGGTTATCAGAAGGGGGAAATGAGATGTGGGAAACGAGATGCAGAAAAGAGGCACGGAAATAGAGGCAGGGAAAGAGAGGCAGGGTATCAGAGGCGGGTAATCAGAGGCGTGGAATCAGATGCGGGGAATCAGAGACACAGAAAGAGAGGCGTGGAATCAGAGGTGCAGAATCAGAGCCGGTGAATCTGAGCCGGGAAATCAGAAGCAGGAAATCAGAGGCAGGGAATCAGAGGCAGGGAATCAGAGGCAGGGAATTTGAGGCAGGGAATCAGAGGTGGGGAATCAGAGGCGGGGAATCAGAGGCAGGGAATCAGATGAAGGGAATCTGATGCAGGGAATCTGATGCAGGGAATCGGAGGCAGGGAATCTGATGCGGGTTATCAGAAGGGGGAAATGAGATGTCGGAAACGAGATGCAGAGAAAGTGGCACGGAAATAGAGGCAGGGAAAGAGAGGCAGGGTATCAGAGGCAGGTAATCAGAGGCGTGGAATCAGAGGTGGGGAATCAGAGGCGGTGAATCAGAGGCGGGGAATCAGAGGCGGGGAATCAGAGGCGGGGAATCAGAAGTGGGGAATCAGAGGCGGGGAATCAGAGGCGGGGAATCAGAGGCGGGGAATCAGAGGCGGGCAATCAGATGCAGGGAATCAGAGGCAGGGAATCAGACGCAGGGAATCAAATGAAGGGAATCTGATGCAGGGAATCTGAGGCAGGGAATCTGAGGCAGGGAATCTGTGGTGGGGAATCAGAGGCGGGAAAACAGGCGGGTAAACAGAGGCGGGTAAACATAGGCGGGGAATCAGAGGCGTGGAATCAGAGACGGGAAATCAGAGGCGGGGAAAGATATGTGGGGAAAAGTAGGCCAGGAAAGTTGAGCGGAAAGGGAGGCAGTGAATCAGAGGTGGGGAATCAGAGGCGGGGAATCAGAGGCGGGGAATCAGAGGCGGGGAATCTGAGGCGGGGAATCAGATGCAGGGAATCAGAGGCGGGGAATCAGAGGCGGGGTATCAGAGGCGGGGAATCAGAGGCGCGGAATCAGAGGCGGGGAATCAGAGGCGTGGAATCTCAGACGGGGAATCAGAGGCGGGGAATCAGATGCAGGGAATCAGAGGCGGGGAATCAGAGGCAGGGAATCAGATGAAGGGAATCTGATGCAGGGAATCTGAGGCAGGGAATCTGAGGCAGGGAATCTGTGGCAGGGAATCTGATGCGGGTTATCAGAAGGGGGAAATGAGATGTGGGAAACGAGATGCAGAGAAAGAGGCACGGAAATAGAGGCAGGGAAAGAGAGGCAGGGTATCAGAGGCGGGTAATCAGAGGCGTGGAATCAGAGGTGGGGAATCAGAAGTGGGGAATCAGAGGTGGGGAATCAGAGCCGGGGAATCTGAATCAGCGAATCAGAGGCGGGGCAATCAGAGGTGGGGAATCAGAGGCGGGGAATCAGAGGCGGGGAATCAGAGGAGGTGAATCAGAGGCGGGGAATCAGACGCTGGGAATCAGAGGCGGGGAATCAGAAGTGGGGAATCAGAGGTGGGGAATCAGAGGCGGGGAATCAGAGGCAGGTAATCAGAGGCGGGCAATCAGATGCAGGGAATCAGAGGCAGGGAATCAGAGGCAGGGAATCTGAGGCAGGGAATCTGAGGCAGGGAATCTGAGGTGGGCAATCAGAGGCAGGGAATCAGATGAAGGGAATCTAATGCAGGAAACTGAGGCAGGGAATCTGAGGCAGGGAATCGGAGGCAGGGAATCTGAGGCAGGGAATCAGTAAAAAGTTATCAGAGGCAGGGTATCAGAGGCGGAGAATCAGAGGTGGGGAATCAGAAGTGGGGAATCAGAGGTGGGGAATCAGAGGCGGGGAATCAGAGGCAGGGAATCAGATGAAGGGAATCTAATGCAGGGAAACTGAGGCAGGGAATCTGAGGCAGGGAATCGGAGGCAGGGAATCTGAGGCAGGGAATCAGTAAAAAGTTATCAGAGGCAGGGTATCAGAGGCGGAGAATCAGAGGTGGGGAATCAGAAGTGGGGAATCAGAGGTGGGGAATCAGAGGTGTGGAATCAGAGGCGGGGAATCAGAGGTGGTGAATCAGAAGTGGGGAATCAGAGGTGGGGAATCAGAGGCGGGGAATCAGAGGTGTGGAATCAGAGGTGGGCAATCAGAAGTGGGGAATCAGAGGCGGGGAATCAGAGGCGGGGAATCAGAGGCGGTGAATCAGAGGCGGGGAATCAGAGGCGGGGAATCAGAGGCGGGGAATCAGAAGTGGGGAATCAGAGGTGGGGAATCAGAGGCGGGGAATCAGAGGCGGGCAATCAGATGCAGGGAATCAGAGGCAGGGAATCAGAGGTAGGGAACCAGACGCAGGGAATCAAATGAAGGGAATCTGATGCAGGGAATCTGAGGCAGGGAATCTGAGGCAGGGAATCTGTGGTGGGGAATCAGAGGCGGGAAAACAGGCGGTTAAACAGAGGCGGGTAAACATAGGCGGGGATTCAGAGGCGTGGAATCAGAGGCGGGAAATCAGAGGCGGGGAAAGATATGTGGGGAAAAGTAGGCCAGGAAAGTTGAGCGGAAAGGGAGGCATTGAATCAGAGGTGGGGAATCAGAGGCGGGGAATCAGAGGCGGGGAATCAGAGGCGGGGAATCAGAGGCAGGGAATCAGAAGCGGGGAATCAGAGGTTGGGAATCAGAGGCGGGGAATCAGAGGCGGAGAATCAGAGGCGGGCAATCAGATGCAGGGAATCAGAGGCAGGGAATCAAATGAAGGGAATCAGAGGCAGGGAATCTGAGGCAGGGAATCTGAGGTGGGGAATCAGAGGCGGGGAAACAGGTGGGTAAACAGAGGCGGGTAAACATAGGCGGGGAATCAGAGGCGCAAAATCAGAGGTGGGGAATCAGAGGCAGGGAATCAGAGGCGGGGAATCAGAGGCGGGGAATCAGATGCGGGGAATCAGAGGTGGGGAATCAGAGGCGGGGTATCAGAGGAGGGGAATCAGAGGCGGGGAATCAGAGGCGGGGAATCAGAGGCGGGGAATCAGAGGCGTGCAATCAGAGGCGGGGAATCAGAGGTGGGGAATCAGAAGTGGGGAATCAGAGGTGGGGAATCAGAGCCGGGGAATCAGAATCAGCGAATCAGAGGCGGGGCAATCAGAGGTGGGGAATCAGAGGCGGGGAATCAGAGGCGGGGAATCAGAGGAGGTGAATCAGAGGCGGGGAATCAGACGCGGGGAATCAGAGGCGGGGAATCAGAAGTGGGGAATCAGAGGTGGGGAATCAGAGGCGGGGAATCAGAGGCAGGTAATCAGAGGCGGGCAATCAGATGCAGGGAATCAGAGGCAGGGAATCAGAGGCAGGGAATCTGAGGCAGGGAATCTGAGGCAGGGAATCTGAGGTGGGCAATCAGAGGCGGGAAAACAGGCGGGTAAACAGAGGCGGGTAAACATAGGCGGGGAATCAGAGGCGGGGAATCAGAGGCGGGGAATCAGAGGCAGGGAATCAGAGTCGGGGAATCAGAGGCGGGGAATCTGAGGCGGGGAATCAGATGCAGGGAATCAGAGGCGGGGAATCAGAGGCGGGGTATCAGAGGCGGGGAATCAGAGGCGCGGAATCAGAGGCGGGGAATCAGAGGCGTAGAATCAGAGACGGGGAATCAGAGGCGGGGAATCAGAAGTGGGGAATCAGAGGTGGGAAATCAGAGGCTGGGAATCAGAGGCGGGGAATCAGAGGCGGGGAATCAGAGGCAGGGTATCAGAGGCGGGCAATCAGATGCAGGGAATCAGAGGCAGGGAATCAGAGGCAGGGAATCAGAGGCAGGGAACCTGAGATGGCGAATATGAGGTGGTGAATCAGAGGCGGGGAAACAGTCGGGTAAACAGAGGCGGGGAATCAGAGGCAGGGAATCAGCCGCGTGGAATCAGAGGCAGGGAATCAGATGAAGGGAATCTGATGCAGGGAATCTGAGGCAGGGTATCTGAGGCAGGGAATCTGTGGCAGGGAATCTGATGCGGGTTATCAGAAGGGGGAAATGAGATGTGGGAAACGAGATGCAGAAAAGAGGCACGGAAATAGAGGCAGGGAAAGAGAGGCAGGGTATCAGAGGCGGGTAATCAGAGGCGTGGAATCAGATGCGGGGAATCAGAGACACAGAAAGAGAGGCGTGGAATCAGAGGTGCGGAATCAGAGCCGGTGAATCTGAGCCGGGAAATCAGAAGCAGGAAATCAGAGGCAGGGAATCAGAGGCAGGGAATCAGAGGCAGGGAATTTGAGGCAGGGAATCAGAGGTGGGGAATCAGAGGCGGGGAATCAGAGGCAGGGAATCAGATGAAGGGAATCTGATGCAGGGAATCTGATGCAGGGAATCGGAGGCAGGGAATCTGATGCGGGTTATCAGAAGGGGGAAATGAGATGTCGGAAACGAGATGCAGAGAAAGAGGCACGGAAATAGAGGCAGGGAAAGAGAGGCAGGGTATCAGAGGCAGGTAATCAGAGGCGTGGAATCAGAGGTGGGGAATCAGAGGCGGTGAATCAGAGGCGGGGAATCAGAGGCGGGGAATCAGAGGCGGGGAATCAGAAGTGGGGAATCAGAGGCGGGGAATCAGAGGCGGGGAATCAGAGGCGGGGAATCAGAGGCGGGCAATCAGATGCAGGGAATCAGAGGCAGGGAATCAGACGCAGGGAATCAAATGAAGGGAATCTGATGCAGGGAATCTGAGGCAGGGAATCTGAGGCAGGGAATCTGTGGTGGGGAATCAGAGGCGGGAAAACAGGCGGGTAAACAGAGGCGGGTAAACATAGGCGGGGAATCAGAGGCGTGGAATCAGAGACGGGAAATCAGAGGCGGGGAAAGATATGTGGGGAAAAGTAGGCCAGGAAAGTTGAGCGGAAAGGGAGGCAGTGAATCAGAGGTGGGGAATCAGAGGCGGGGAATCAGAGGCGGGGAATCAGAGGCGGGGAATCAGAGGCTTGGAATCAGAGGTGGGGAATAAGAGGTGGGGAATCAGAGGCGGGGAATCAGAGGCGTGGAATCAGAGGCGGGGAATCAGAGGTGGGGAATCAGAAGTGGGGAATCAGAGGTGGGGAATCAGAGGCGGGGAATCAGAGGCGTGGAATCAGAGGCGGGCAATCAGAAGTGGGGAATCAGAGGCGTGGAATCAGAGGCGTGGAATCAGAGGCGGGGAATCAGAGGTGGGGAATCAGAAGTGGGGAATCAGAGGTGGGGAATCAGAGGCGGGGAATCAGAGGCGTGGAATCAGAGGCGGGCAATCAGAAGTGGGGAATCAGAGGCGGGGAATCAGAGGCGGGGTATCAGAGGCGGTGAATCAGATGCGGGGAATCAGAGGCGGGGAATCAGAGGCGGGGAATCAGAAGTGGGGAATCAGAGGTGGGGAATCAGAGGCGGGGAATCAGAGGCGGGCAATCAGATGCAGGGAATCAGAGGCAGGGAATCAGAGGCAGGGAACCAGACGCAGGGAATCAAATGAAGGGAATCTGATGCAGGGAATCTGAGGCAGGGAATCTGAGGCAGGGAATCTGTGGTGGGGAATCAGAGGCGGGAAAACAGGCGGTTAAACAGAGGCGGGTAAACATAGGCGGGGATTCAGAGGCTTGGAATCAGAGGTGGGAAATAAGAGGCGGGGAAAGATATGTGGGGAAAAGTAGGCCAGGAAAGTTGAGCGGAAAGGGAGGCATTGAATCAGAGGTGGGGAATCAGAGGCTGTGAATCAGAGGCGGGGAATCAGAGGCGGGGAATCAGAGGCAGGGAATCAGAAGCGGGGAATCAGAGGTTGGGAATCAGAGGCGGGGAATCAGAGGCGGAGAATCAGAGGCGGGCAATCAGATGCAGGGAATCAGAGGCAGGGAATCAGAGGCAGGGAATCAGAGGCAGGGAATCTGAGGCAGGGAATCTGAGGTGGGGAATCAGAGGCGGGGAAACAGGTGGGTAAACAGAGGCGGGTAAACATAGGCGGGGAATCAGAGGCGCGGAATCAGAGGTGGGGAATCATAGGCAGGGAATCAGAGGCGGGGAATCAGAGGCGGGGAATCAGATGCGGGGAATCAGAGGTGGGGAATCAGAGGCGGGGTATCAGAGGAGGGGAATCAGAGGCGGGGAATCAGAGGCGGGGAATCAGAGGCGTGCAATCAGAGGCGGGGAATCAGAGGTGGGGAATCAGAAGTGGGGAATCAGAGGTGGGGAATCAGAGCCGGGGAATCTGAATCAGCGAATCAGAGGCGGGGCAATCAGAGGTGGGGAATCAGACGCTGGGAATCAGAGGCGGGGAATCAGAAGTGGGGAATCAGAGGTGGGGAATCAGAGGCGGGGAATCAGAGGCAGGAAATCAGAGGCGGGCAATCAGATGCAGGGAATCAGAGGCAGGGAATCAGAGGCAGGGAATCTGAGGCAGGGAATCTGAGGCAGGGAATCTGAGGTGGGCAATCAGAGGCAGGGAATCAGATGAAGGGAATCTAATGCAGGGAAACTGAGGCAGGGAATCTGAGGCAGGGAATCGGAGGCAGGGAATCTGAGGCAGGGAATCAGTAAAAAGTTATCAGAGGCAGGGTATCAGAGGCGGAGAATCAGAGGTGGGGAATCAGAAGTGGGGAATCAGAGGTGGGGAATCAGAGGCGGGGAATCAGAGGCAGGGAATCAGATGAAGGGAATCTAATGCAGGGAAACTGAGGCAGGGAATCTGAGGCAGGGAATCGGAGGCAGGGAATCTGAGGCAGGGAATCAGTAAAAAGTTATCAGAGGCAGGGTATCAGAGGCGGAGAATCAGAGGTGGGGAATCAGAAGTGGGGAATCAGAGGTGGGGAATCAGAGGCGTGGAATCAGAGGCGGGGAATCAGAGGTGGGGATTCAGAAGTGGGGAATCAGAGGTGGGGAATCAGAGGCGGGGAATCAGAGGTGTGGAATCAGAGGTGGGCAATCAGAAGTGGGGAATCAGAGGCGGGGAATCAGAGGCAGGGAATCAGAGGCGGTGAATCAGAGGCGGGGAATCAGAGGCGGGGAATCAGAGGCGGGGAATCAGAAGTGGGGAATCAGAGGTGGGGAATCAGAGGCGGGGAATCAGAGGCGGGCAATCAGATGCAGGGAATCAGAGGCAGGGAATCAGAGGCAGGGAACCAGACGCAGGGAATCAAATGAAGGGAATCTGATGCAGGGAATCTGAGGCAGGGAATCTGAGGCAGGGAATCTGTGGTGGGGAATCAGAGGCGGGAAAACAGGCGGTTAAACAGAGGCGGGTAAACATAGGCGGGGATTCAGAGGCGTGTAATCAGAGGCGGGAAATCAGAGGCGGGGAAAGATATGTGGGGAAAAGTAGGCCAGGAAAGTTGAGCGGAAAGGGAGGCATTGAATCAGAGGTGGGGAATCAGAGGCGGGGAATCAGAGGCGGGGAATCAGAGGCGGGGAATCAGAGGCAGGGAATCAGAAGCGGGGAATCAGAGGTTGGGAATCAGAGGCGGGGAATCAGAGGCGGAGAATCAGAGGCGGGCAATCAGATGCAGGGAATCAGAGGAAGGGAATCAAATGAAGGGAATCAGAGGCAGGGAATCTGAGGCAGGGAATCTGAGGTGGGGAATCAGAGGCGGGGAAACAGGTGGGTAAACAGAGGCGGGTAAACATAGGCGGGGAATCAGAGGCGCAAAATCAGAGGTGGGGAATCAGAGGCAGGGAATCAGAGGCGGGGAATCAGAGGCGGGGAATCAGATGCGGGGAATCAGAGGTGGGGAATCAGAGGCGGGGTATCAGAGGAGGGGAATCAGAGGCGGGGAATCAGAGGCGGGGAATCAGAGGCGGGGAATCAGAGGCGTGCAATCAGAGGCGGGGAATCAGAGGTGGGGAATCAGAAGTGGGGAATCAGAGGTGGGGAATCAGAGCCGGGGAATCAGAATCAGCGAATCAGAGGCGGGGCAATCAGAGGTGGGGAATCAGAGGCGGGGAATCAGAGGCGGGGAATCAGAGGAGGTGAATCAGAGGCGGGGAATTAGACGCGGGGAATCAGAGGCGGGGAATCAGAAGTGGGGAATCAGAGGTGGGGAATCAGAGGCGGGGAATCAGAGGCAGGTAATCAGAGGCTGGCAATCAGATGCAGGGAATCAGAGGCAGGGAATCAGAGGCAGGGAATCTGAGGCAGGGAATCTGAGGCAGGGAATCTGAGGTGGGCAATCAGAGGCGGGAAAACAGGCGGGTAAACAGAGGCGGGTAAACATAGGCGGGGAATCAGAGGCGGGGAATCAGAGGCGGGGAATCAGAGGCAGGGAATCAGAGTCGGGGAATCAGAGGCGGGGAATCTGAGGCGGGGAATCAGATGCAGGGAATCAGAGGCGGGGAATCAGAGGCGGGGTATCAGAGGCGGGGAATCAGAGGCGCGGAATCAGAGGCGGGGAATCAGAGGCGTGGAATCAGAGACGGGGAATCAGAGGCGGGGAATCAGAAGTGGGGAATCAGAGGTGGGAAATCAGAGGCTGGGAATCAGAGGCGGGGAATCAGAGGCGGGGAATCAGAGGCAGGGTATCAGAGGCGGGGAATCAGAGACACAGAAAGAGAGGCGTGGAATCAGAGGTGCAGAATCAGAGCCGGTGAATCTGAGCCGGGAAATCAGAAGCAGAGCAACAGAGGTGGTGAAACATGGGTGCGGAATCGGACACGGGGAATCAGAGGTGGGGACTCAGAGGCCGGGAATCAGAGGCAGGGAATCAGAGGCAGGTTATCAGAGGCAGGGAATCAGAGGTGGGAAATCAGAGGCGGGGAATCAGAGGCGGCGAATCAGAGGCGGGGAATCAGAGGTGGGGAATCAGAGGCGGAGAATCAGAGGCGGGCAATCAGATGCAGGAAATCAGAGGCAGGGAATCAGAGGCAGGGAATCAGAGGCAGGGAATTTGAGGCAGGGAATCAGAGGTGGGGAATCAGAGGCGGGGATTCAGAGGCAGGGAATCAGATGAAGGGAATCTGATGCAGGGAATCTGAGGCAGGGAATCTGAGGCAGGGAATCTGTGGCAGTGAATCTGATGCGGGTTATCAGAAGGGGGAAATGAGATGTGGGAAACGAGATGCAGAGAAAGAGGCACGGAAATAGAGGCAGGGAAAGACAGGCAGGGAATCAGAGGCGGGGAATCAGAGGTGTGGAATCAGAGGCTGGGAATCAGAGGCGGGGAATCAGAGGGGGGAATCAGAGGTGGGGAATCAGAGGCAGGGAATCAGAGGCGGGAAATCAGAGGCGGCGAATCTGAGGCGTGGAATCAGAGGTGGGGAAAGAGATGTGGGGAAACGTAGGCCAGGAAAGTTGTGCGGAAAGGGAGGCGGTGAATCAGAGGCGGGGAATCAGAGGCGGGGAATCAGAGGCGGGGAATCAGAGGCGTGGAATCAGAGGTGGGGAAAGAGATGTGGGGAAACAGGCGGGTAAACAGAAGCGGGTAAACATAGCTGCATAAATAGAGGCAGCGAAAGAGATGGGCGAAACATAGTGGTTGGAACTTGTGTGTTGAAAATTAGGTGCACAGAACAGATCAAACAGAGTTGTTGAAATTGAGGGAGGGAAAGAGAGGCACAGAAAGAGTGGAGGGGAAAGAGTGCAGGCAAAATAGAGGCGTAGAGACAGAGGTGGCGAATCAGTGGCGGGGAATCAGAGGCGGGGAATCAGAGGCAGGGAATCAGATGAAGGGAATCTGATGCAGGGAATCTGAGGCAGGGAATCTGAGGCAGGGAATCGGAGGCAGGGAATCTGATGCGGGTTATCAGAAGGGGGAAATGAGATGTCGGAAACGAGATGCAGAGAAAGAGGCACGGAAATAGAGGCAGGGAAAGAGAGGCAGGGTATCAGAGGCAGGTAATCAGAGGCGTGGAATCAGAGGTGGGGAATCAGAGGCGGTGAATCAGAGGCGGGGAATCAGAGGCGGGGAATCAGAGGCGGGGAATCAGAAGTGGGGAATCAGAGGTGGGGAATCAGAGGCGGGGAATCAGAGGCGGGGAATCAGAGGCGGGCAATCAGATGCAGGGAATCAGAGGCAGGGAATCAGACGCAGGGAATCAAATGAAGGGAATCTGATGCAGGGAATCTGAGGCAGGGAATCTGAGGCAGGGAATCTGTGGTGGGGAATCAGAGGCGGGAAAACAGGCGGGTAAACAGAGGCGGGTAAACATAGGCGGGGAATCAGAGGCGTGGAATCAGAGACGGGAAATCAGAGGCGGGGAAAGATATGTGGGGAAAAGTAGGCCAGGAAAGTTGAGCGGAAAGGGAGGCAGTGAATCAGAGGTGGGGAATCAGAGGCGGGGAATCAGAGGCGGGGAATCAGAGGCGGGGAATCAGAGGCTTGGAATCAGAGGTGGGGAATAAGAGGTGGGGAATCAGAGGCGGGGAATCAGAGGCGGAGAATCAGAGGCGGGGAATCTGAGGCATGGAATCTGAGGTGGGGAATCAGAGGCGGGGAAACAGGTGGGTAAACAGAGGTGGGTAAAGATAGGCGGGGAATCAGAGGCGCGGAATCAGAGGCGGGGAATCAGAGGCAGGGAATCATAGGTGGGGAATCAGAGGCAGGGAATCAGATGCGGGGAATCAGAGGTGGGGAATAAGAGGCGGGGTATCAGAGGAGGGGAATCAGAGGCGTGGAATCAGAGGCGGGGAATCAGAGGCGGGGAATCAGAGGCGTGGAATCAGAGGCGGGGAATCAGAGGCGGGGAATCAAAGGCGGGGAATCAGAGGCGGTGAATCAGAGGCGGGGAATCAGACGCAGGGAATCAAAGGCGGGGAATCAGAGGCGGGGAATCAGAGGCGGGGAATCTGAGGCGGGGAATCAGATGCAGGGAATCAGAGGCGGGGAATCAGAGGCGGGGTATCAGAGGCGGGGAATCAGAGGCGCGGAATCAGAGGCGGGGAATCAGAGGCGTGGAATCTCAGACGGGGAATCAGAGGCGGGGAATCAGATGCAGGGAATCAGAGGCGGGGAATCAGAGGCAGGGAATCAGATGAAGGGAATCTGATGCAGGGAATCTGAGGCAGGGAATCTGAGGCAGGGAATCTGTGGCAGGGAATCTGATGCGGGTTATCAGAAGGGGGAAATGAGATGTGGGAAACGAGATGCAGAGAAAGAGGCACGGAAATAGAGGCAGGGAAAGAGAGGCAGGGTATCAGAGGCGGGTAATCAGAGGCGTGGAATCAGAGGTGGGGAATCAGAAGTGGGGAATCAGAGGTGGGGAATCAGAGCCGGGGAATCTGAATCAGCGAATCAGAGGCGGGGCAATCAGAGGTGGGGAATCAGAGGCGGGGAATCAGAGGCGGGGAATCAGAGGAGGTGAATCAGAGGCGGGGAATCAGACGCTGGGAATCAGAGGCGGGGAATCAGAAGTGGGGAATCAGAGGTGGGGAATCAGAGGCGGGGAATCAGAGGCAGGTAATCAGAGGCGGGCAATCAGATGCAGGGAATCAAAGGCAGGGAATCAGAGGCAAGGAATCTGAGGCAGGGAATCTGAGGCAGGGAATCTGAGGTGGGCAATCAGAGGCAGGGAATCAGATGAAGGGAATCTAATGCAGGAAACTGAGGCAGGGAATCTGAGGCAGGGAATCGGAGGCAGGGAATCTGAGGCAGGGAATCAGTAAAAAGTTATCAGAGGCAGGGTATCAGAGGCGGAGAATCAGAGGTGGGGAATCAGAAGTGGGGAATCAGAGGTGGGGAATCAGAGGCGGGGAATCAGAGGCAGGGAATCAGATGAAGGGAATCTAATGCAGGGAAACTGAGGCAGGGAATCTGAGGCAGGGAATCGGAGGCAGGGAATCTGAGGCAGGGAATCAGTAAAAAGTTATCAGAGGCAGGGTATCAGAGGCGGAGAATCAGAGGTGGGGAATCAGAAGTGGGGAATCAGAGGTGGGGAATCAGAGGCGTGGAATCAGAGGCGGGGAATCAGAGGTGGTGAATCAGAAGTGGGGAATCAGAGGTGGGGAATCAGAGGCGGGGAATCAGAGGTGTGGAATCAGAGGTGGGCAATCAGAAGTGGGGAATCAGAGGCGGGGAATCAGAGGCGGGGAATCAGAGGCGGTGAATCAGAGGCGGGGAATCAGAGGCGGGGAATCAGAGGCGGGGAATCAGAAGTGGGGAATCAGAGGTGGGGAATCAGAGGCGGGGAATCAGAGGCGGGCAATCAGATGCAGCGAATCAGAGGCAGGGAATCAGAGGCAGGGAACCAGACGCAGGGAATCAAATGAAGGGAATCTGATGCAGGGAATCTGAGGCAGGGAATCTGAGGCAGGGAATCTGTGGTGGGGAATCAGAGGCGGGAAAACAGGCGGTTAAACAGAGGCGGGTAAACATAGGCGGGGATTCAGAGGCGTGGAATCAGAGGCGGGAAATCAGAGGCGGGGAAAGATATGTGGGGAAAAGTAGGCCAGGAAATTTGAGCGGAAAGGGAGGCATTGAATCAGAGGTGGGGAATCAGAGGCGGGGAATCAGAGGCGGGGAATCAGAGGCGGGGAATCAGAGGCAGGGAATCAGAAGCGGGGAATCAGAGGTTGGGAATCAGAGGCGGGGAATCAGAGGCGGAGAATCAGAGGCGGGCAATCAGATGCAGGGAATCAGAGGCAGGGAATCAAATGAAGGGAATCAGAGGCAGGGAATCTGAGGCAGGGAATCTGAGGTTGGGAATCAGAGGCGGGGAAACAGGTGGGTAAACAGAGGCGGGTAAACATAGGCGGGGAATCAGAGGCGCAAAATCAGAGGTGGGGAATCAGAGGCAGGGAATCAGAGGCGGGGAATCAGAGGCGGGGAATCAGATGCGGGGAATCAGAGGTGGGGAATCAGAGGCGGGGTATCAGAGGAGGGGAATCAGAGGCGGGGAATCAGAGGCGGGGAATCAGAGGCGGGGAATCAGAGGCGTGCAATCAGAGGCGGGGAATCAGAGGTGGGGAATCAGAAGTGGGGAATCAGAGGTGGGGAATCAGAGCCGGGGAATCAGAATCAGCGAATCAGAGGCGGGGCAATCAGAGGTGGGGAATCAGAGGCGGGGAATCAGAGGCGGGGAATCAGAGGAGGTGAATCAGAGGCGGGGAATCAGACGCGGGGAATCAGAGGCGGGGAATCAGAAGTGGGGAATCAGAGGTGGGGAATCAGAGGCGGGGAATCAGAGGCAGGTAATCAGAGGCGGGCAATCAGATGCAGGGAATCAGAGGCAGGGAATCAGAGGCAGGGAATCTGAGGCAGGGAATCTGAGGCAGGGAATCTGAGGTGGGCAATCAGAGGCGGGAAAACAGGCGGGTAAACAGAGGCGGGTAAACATAGGCGGGGAATCAGAGGCGGGGAATCAGAGGCGGGGAATCAGAGGCAGGGAATCAGAGTCGGGGAATCAGAGGCGGGGAATCTGAGGCGGGGAATCAGATGCAGGGAATCAGAGGCGGGGAATCAGAGGCGGGGTATCAGAGGCGGGGAATCAGAGGCGCGGAATCAGAGGCGGGGAATCAGAGGCGTGGAATCAGAGACGGGGAATCAGAGGCGGGGAATCCGAAGTGGGGAATCAGAGGTGGGAAATCAGAGGCTGGGAATCAGAGGCGGGGAATCAGAGGCGGGGAATCAGAGGCAGGGTATCAGAGGCGGGCAATCAGATGCAGGGAATCAGAGGCAGGGAATCAGAGGCAGGGAATCAGAGGCAGGGAACCTGAGATGGCGAATATGAGGTGGTGAATCAGAGGCGGGGAAACAGTCGGGTAAACAGAGGCGGGGAATCAGAGGCAGGGAATCAGCCGCGTGGAATCAGAGGCAGGGAATCAGATGAAGGGAATCTGATGCAGGGAATCTGAGGCAGGGTATCTGAGGCAGGGAATCTGTGGCAGGGAATCTGATGCGGGTTATCAGAAGGGGGAAATGAGATGTCGGAAACGAGATGCAGAGAAAGAGGCACGGAAATAGAGGCAGGGAAAGAGAGGCAGGGTATCAGAGGCGGGTAATCAGAGGCGTGGAATCAGAGGCGGGGAATCAGAGACACAGAAAGAGAGGCGTGGAATCAGAGGTGCAGAATCAGAGCCGGTGAATCTGAGCCGGGAAATCAGAAGCAGGAAATCAGAGGCAGGGAATCAGAGGCAGGGAATCAGAGGCAGGGAATTTGAGGCAGGGAATCAGAGGTGGGGAATCAGAGGCGGGGAATCAGAGGCAGGGAATCAGATGAAGGGAATCTGATGCAGGGAATCTGATGCAGGGAATCGGAGGCAGGGAATCTGATGCGGGTTATCAGAAGGGGGAAATGAGATGTGGGAAACGAGATGCAGAAAAGAGGCACGGAAATAGAGGCAGGGAAAGAGAGGCAGGGTATCAGAGGCGGGTAATCAGAGGCGTGGAATCAGAGGCGGGGAATCAGAGACACAGAAAGAGAGGCGTGGAATCAGAGGTGCAGAATCAGAGCCGGTGAATCTGAGCCGGGAAATCAGAAGCAGGAAATCAGAGGCAGGGAATCAGAGGCAGGGAATCAGAGGCAGGGAATTTGAGGCAGGGAATCAGAGGTGGGGAATCAGAGGCGGGGAATCAGAGGCAGGGAATCAGATGAAGGGAATCTGATGCAGGGAATCTGATGCAGGGAATCGGAGGCAGGGAATCTGATGCGGGTTATCAGAAGGGGGAAGTGAGATGTCGGAAACGAGATGCAGAGAAAGAGGCACGGAAATAGAGGCAGGGAAAGAGAGGCAGGGTATCAGAGGCAGGTAATCAGAGGCGTGGAATCAGAGGTGGGGAATCAGAGGCGGTGAATCAGAGGCGGGGAATCAGAGGCGGGGAATCAGAGGCGGGGAATCAGAAGTGGGGAATCAGAGGTGGGGAATCAGAGGCGGGGAATCAGAGGCGGGGAATCAGAGGCGGGCAATCAGATGCAGGGAATCAGAGGCAGGGAATCAGACGCAGGGAATCAAATGAAGGGAATCTGATGCAGGGAATCTGAGGCAGGGAATCTGAGGCAGGGAATCTGTGGTGGGGAATCAGAGGCGGGAAAACAGGCGGGTAAACAGAGGCGGGTAAACATAGGCGGGGAATCAGAGGCGTGGAATCAGAGACGGGAAATCAGAGGCGG
This sequence comes from Narcine bancroftii, assembly GCF_036971445.1. Taxonomy (NCBI): domain Eukaryota; kingdom Metazoa; phylum Chordata; class Chondrichthyes; order Torpediniformes; family Narcinidae; genus Narcine; species Narcine bancroftii. The sequence continues at coordinate 102,959,688 of NC_091474.1, read as the reverse complement.
GGAAAGATATGTGGGGAAAAGTAGGCCAGGAAAGTTGAGCGGAAAGGGAGGCAGTGAATCAGAGGTGGGGAATCAGAGGCGGGGAATCAGAGGCGGGGAATCAGAGGCGGGGAATCAGAGGCTTGGAATCAGAGGTGGGGAATAAGAGGTGGGGAATCAGAGGCGGGGAATCAGAGGCGGAGAATCAGAGGCGGGGAATCTGAGGCATGGAATCTGAGGTGGGGAATCAGAGGCGGGGAAACAGGTGGGTAAACAGAGGTGGGTAAAGATAGGCGGGGAATCAGAGGCGCGGAATCAGAGGCGGGGAATCAGAGGCAGGGAATCAGAGGTGGGGAATCAGAGGCAGGGAATCAGATGCGGGGAATCAGAGGTGGGGAATAAGAGGCGGGGTATCAGAGGAGGGGAATCAGAGGCGTGGAATCAGAGGCGGGGAATCAGAGGCGGGGAATCAGAGGCGTGGAATCAGAGGCGGGGAATCAGAGGCGGGGAATCAGAAGTGGGGAATCACAGGTGGGGAATCAGAGGCGGGGAATCAGAATCAGCGAATCAGAGGCGGGGCAATCAGAGGTGGGGAATCAGAGGCGGGGAATCAGAGGCGGGGAATCAGAGGCGGTGAATCAGAGGCGGGGAATCAGACGCGGGGAATCAAAGGCGGGGAATCAGAAGTGGGGAATCAGAGGTGGGGAATCAGAGGCGTGGAATCAGAGGCAGGTAATCAGAGGCGGGCAATCAGATGCAGGGAATCAGAGGCAGGGAATCAGAGGCAGGGAATCTGAGGCAGGGAATCTGAGGCAGGGAATCTGAAGTGGGCAATCAGAGGTGGGAAAACAGGCGGGTAAACAGAGGTGGGTAAACATAGGTGGGGAATCAGAGGCGGGGAATCAGAGAAGGGGAATCAGAGGCGGGGAATCAGAGGCGGGGAATCTGAGGCGGGGAATCAGATGCAGGGAATCAGAGGCGGGGAATCAGAGGCGGGGTATCAGAGGCGGGGAATCAGAGGCGCGGAATCAGAGGCGGGGAATCAGAGGCGTGGAATCACAGACGGGGAATCTGAGGCGGGGAATCAGATGCAGGGAATCAGAGGCGGGGAATCAGAGGCAGGGAATCAGATGAAGGGAATCTGATGCAGGGAATCTGAGGCAGGGAATCTGAGGCAGGGAATCTGTGGCAGGGAATCTGATGCGGGTTATCAGAAGGGGGAAATGAGATGTGGGAAACGAGATGCAGAGAAAGAGGCACGGAAATAGAGGCAGGGAAAGAGAGGCAGGGTATCAGAGGCGGGTAATCAGAGGCGTGGAATCAGAGGCGGGGAATCAGAGGCGGGAAATCAGAGAGGGGAATCAGAGGTGGGGAATCAGAGGCGGGGAATCAGAGGCAGGGAATCAGAGGCAGGAAATCAGAGGCGGCGAATCTGAGGCGTGGAATCAGAGGTGGGGAAAGAGATGTGGGGAAACGTAGGCCAGGAAAGTTGCTCGGAAAGGGAGGCGGTGAATCAGAGGCGGGGAATCAGAGGCGGGGAATCAGAGGCGGGGAATCAGATGCGTGGAATCAGAGGTGGGGAAAGAGATGTGGGGAAACAGGCGGGTAAACAGAAGCGGGTAAACATAGCTGCATCAATAGATGCAGCGAAAGAGATGGGCGAAACATAGTGGTTGGAACTTTTGTGTTGAAAATTAGTTACACAGAACAGATCAAACAGAGTTGTTGAAATTGAGGGAGGGAAAGAGAGGCACTGAAAGAGTGGAGGGGAAAGAGTGCAGGCAAAATAGAGGCGTAGAGACAGAGGTGGGGAATCAGATGCGGGGAATCAGAGGCGGGGAATCAGAGGCAGGGAATCAGATGAAGGGAATCTAATGCAGGGAAACTGAGGCAGGGAATCTGAGGCAGGGAATCGGAGGCAGGGAATCTGAGGATGGGAATCTGAGGTGGTGAATCAGAGATGGGGAATCAGAGGTGGGGAATCAGAGGTGGTGAATCAGAGAAGGGGAATCAGAGGCGGGGAATCAGAGGCAGGGAATCAGATATGGGGAAACAGAGGCGGAGAATCAGAGGCGGTGAAACAGAGACGGGGAATCAGATATGGGGATTCAGAGGTGGGGAATCAGAGGTTGGGAATCAGAGGCGGGGAATCAGAGTTGGGGAATCAGAGGTGGGGAATCAGATATGGGGAAACAGAGGCGGGGAATCAGAGGCGGGGAAACAGAGGCGGGGAATCAGATATGGGGAATCAGAGGTGGGGAATCAGAGGTTGGCAATCAGAGGCAGGGAATCAGAGGCGGGGAATCAGAGGCAGGGAATCAGATGTGCAGAATCAGAGATGGGGAATCAGATGCGGGGATTCAGAGGTTGTAATTCAGAGATGGGGAATCAGAGGCGGGGAATCAGAGGCGCGGAAACAGAGGTGGGGTATCAGATATGGGGAATCAGAGGTGGGGAATGAGAGGCCAGGAATCAGAAGGCATGAATCAGAGGCCGGGAATCAGAGGTGGGGAATCAGAGGCCGGGAATCAGAGATGGGGAATCAGAGGTGGTGAATCAGAGATGGGGAATCAGAGGAAGGGACTCAGAGGCGGGGAATCAGATGCGGGGAATCAGTGGCGGGGAATCAGAGCTCAGGAATCAGAGTCGGGGAATCAGAGATGGCGAATCAGAGGCGGGGAATCAGAGATATGGAATCAGAGGTGGGGAATCAGAGGCGGGGAAACAGAGGCGGGGATTCAGATATGGGGAATCAGAGGTGGCGAATCAGAGGTAGAGAATCAGAGATGGGGATGCAGAGGTGGGGAATCAGATGTGATGAATTAGAGATGGGGAATCAGAGGCGGGGTATCAGAGGCGGCCAATCAGAGGCGGGGAAACAGAGGCTGGGAATCAGATATGGGGAATCAGAGGTGGGGAATCAGGGGCGGGGAATCAGTGGCAGGGAATCAGAGGCCGGGAATCAAAGGCGGGGAATCAGAGCTGGGGAATCAGAGGCGGGGAATCAGAGTTGGGGAATCAGAGGAGGGGAATCAGATATGGGGAAACAGAGGCCGGGAATCAGAGGCAGGGAAACAGAGGCGGGGAATCAGATATGGGGAATCAGAGGTGGGGAATTAGAGGTTGCGAATCAGAGGCAGGGAATCAGAGGCGGGGAATCAGAGGCGGGGAATCAGAGGCAGGGAATCGGATGTGCGGAATCAGAGATGGGGAATCAGAGTTGGGGATTCAGAGGTGGTGAATCAGAGAAGGGGAATCAGAGGCGGGGAATCAGAGGCAGGGAATCAGACGCAGGGAATCAGAGGCGGGGAATCATAGCTGGCGAATTAGAAGAGGGGAATCAGAGTTGGGGAATCAGAGGTGGGGAATCAGATATGGGGAAACAGAGGCGGGGATTCAGAGGCGGGGAAACAGAGGCGGGTAATCAGATATGGGGATTCAGAGGTGGGGATTCAGAGGTTGGGAATCAGAGGCAGGGAATCAGAGGCGGGGAATCAGAGGCAGGGAATCAGATGCGGGGAATCAGAGGCGGGGAAACAGAGCTGGGGAATCAGAGGCGGGGAATCAGAGTTGGGGAATCAGAGGCGTGGAATTAGATATGGGGAAACAGAGGCGGGGAATCAGAGGCGGGGAAACAGAGGCGGGGAATCAGATATGGGGAATCAGAGGTGGGGATTCAGAGGCAGGGAATCAGATGTGCAGAATCAGAGATGGGGAATCAAAGGCGGGGAATGAGATATGGGGAATCAGAGGCGGGGAATCAGAGGCGGGGATACAGAGGCGGGGAATCTGATATGGGGAATCAGAGGTGGCAAATCAAAGGCGGTGAATCAGAGATGGAGAATCAGACGCGGGGAATCAGAGGAAGGGAATAAAACACGGGGAATCAGAGGCGGGGAATCAGAGCTGGGGAATCAGAGGCGGGGAATCAGAGTTGGGGAAGCAGAGGCTGGGAATCAGAGGCGGGGAAACAGAGGCGGGGAATCAGATATGGGGAATCAGAGGTGGGGAATCAGAGGTGGGGAACTAGTGGTTGCGAATCTGAGGCAGGGAATCAGAGGCGGGGAATCAGAGGCGGGGAATCAGAGGCAGGGAATCGGATGTGCGGAATCAGAGATGGGGAATCAGAGGTGGGGAATCAGAGGTGGTGAATCAGAGAAGGGGAATCAGAGGCGGGGAATCAGAGGCAGGGAATCAGATATGGGGAAACAGAGGCGGGGAATCAGAGGCAGGGAAACAGAGGCGGGGAATCAGATATGGGGAATCAGAGGTGGGGAATCAGAGCTGGGGAATCAGAGGCGGGGAATCATAGTTGGGGAATCAGAGGCGGGGTATCAGATATAGGGAAACAGAGGCAGGGAATCAGAGGCGGGGAAACAGAGGCGGGGAATCAGATATGGGGAATCAGAGGTGGGGAATCAGAGGTGGGGAATTAGTGGTTGCGAATCTGAGGCAGGGAATCAGAGGCGGGGAATCAGAGGCGGGGAAACAGAGGCGGGGAATCAGTGGCAGGGAAACAGAGGCGGGGAATCAGATATGGGGAATCAGAGGTGGGGAATCAGAGCTGGGGAATCAGAGGCGGGGAATCATAGTTGGGTAATCAGAGGCGGGGAATCAGATATAGGGAAACAGAGGCGGGGAATAAAACACGGGGAATCAGAGGCGGGGAATCAGAGCTGGGGAATCAGAGGCGGGGAATCAGAGTTGGGGAAGCAGAGGCTGGGAATCAGAGGCGGGGAAACAGAGGCGGGGAATCAGAGGCAGGGAAACAGAGGCGTGGAATCAGATATTGGGAATCAGAGGTGGGGAATCAGAGCTGGGGAATCAGAGGCGGGGAAACAGAGGCGGGGAATCAGATATGGGGAATCAGAGGTGGGGAATCAGAGGTTGGCAATCAGAGGCAGGGAATCAAAGGCGGGGAATCAGAGGCAGGGAATCAGATGTGCGGAATCAGAGATGGGGAATCAGAGGCAGGGAATCAGATATGGGGAATCAGAGGCGGGGAATCAGAGGCGGGGAAAAAGAGGCGGGGAATCAGAGGCGGGGAAACAGAGGCGGTGAATCAGATATGGCGAATCAGAGGTGGCGAATCAGAGGTAGAGAATCAGAGATGGGTAAGCAGAGGTGGGGAATCAGATGTGATGAATTAGAGATGGGGAATCAGAGGCGGGGTATCAGAGGCGGCCAATCAGAGGCGGGGAAACAGAGGCGGGGAATCAGATATGGGGAATCAGAGGTGGGGAATCAGGGGCGGGGAATCAGTGGCAGGGAATCAGAGGCCGGGAATCAAAGGCGGGGAATCAGAGCTGGGGAATCAGAGGCGGGGAATCAGAGTTTGGGAATCAGAGGCGGGGAATCAGATATAGGGAAACAGAGGCGGGGAATCAGAGGCGGGTAATCAGAGGTGGGGTATCAGAGGCAGGGAATCAGAGAAGGGGAATCAGAGGCGGGGTATCAGAGGTGCCAATCAGAGGCGGGGAAACAGAGGCGGGGAATCAGATATGGGGAAACAGAGGCGGGGAATCAGAGGCAGGGAAACAGAGGCGGGGAATCAGATATGGGGAATCAGAGGTGGGGAATTAGAGTTTGCGAATCAGAGGCAGGGAATCAGAGGCGGGGAATCAGAGGCGGGGAATCAGAGGCAGGGAATCGGAGGTGCGGAATCAGAGATGGGGAATCAGAGGTGGGGAATCAGAGGTGGTGAATCAGAGATGGGGAATCAGAGGCGGGGAATCAGAGGCAGGGAATCAGACACGGGGAATCAGAGGCGGGGAATCATAGCTGGCGAATCAGAGGAGGGGAATCAGAGGTGGGGAATCAGAGGCGGGGAATCAGATATGGGGAATCAGAGGTGTGGAATCAGAGGCGGGGAAACAGAGGCCGGGAATCAGGTATGTTGTATCAGAGGTGTGGAATCAGAGGCGGGAAATCAGAGCTGGGGAATCAGAGGCGGGGAATCCGAGTTGGGGAATCAGAGTCCGGGAATCAGAGATGGGGAATCAGAGGCGGGGAATGAAATATGGGGAATCAGAGGCGGGGAATCAGAGGCGGGGAAACAGAGGCGGTGAATCAGATATGGGAAATCAGAGGTGGGGAATCAGAGGTAGAGAATCAGAGATGGGGAAGCAGAGGTGGGGAATCAGATGTGATTAATTAGAGATGGGGAATCAGAGGCGGGGTATCAGAGGCGGCCAATCAGAGGCGGGGAAACAGAGGCGGGGAATCAGATATGGGGAATCAGAGGTGGGGAATCAGTGTCAGGGATTCAGAGGCCGGGAATCAGATGCGGGGAATCAGAGCTGGGGAATCAGAGGCGGGGAATCAGAGTTGGGGAATCAGAGGAGGGGAATCAGATATGGGGAAACAGAGGCCGGGAATCAGAGGCAGGGAAACAGAGGCGGGGAATCAGATATGGGGAATCAGAGGTGGGGAATTAGTGGTTGCGAATCAGAGGCAATAGATGCAGCGAAAGAGATGGGCGAAACATAGTGTTTGGAAATTTTGTGTTGAAAATTAGTTACACAGAACAGATCAAACAGAGTTGTTGAAATTGAGGGAGGGAAAGAGAGGCACTGAAAGAGTGGAGGGGAAAGAGTGCAGGCAAAATAGAGGCGTAGAGACAGAGGTGGGGAATCAGATGCGGGGAATCAGAGGTGGGGAATCAGAGGCTGGGAATCAGAGGCGGGGAATCAGAGGGGGGAATCAGAGGTGGGGAATCAGAGGCAGGGAATCAGAGGCAGGGAATCAGAGGCGGGAAATCAGAGGCGGCGAATCTGAGGCGTGGAATCAGAGGTGGGGAAAGAGATGTGGGGAAACGTAGGCCAGGAAAGTTGCGCGGAAATGGAGGCGGTGAATCAGAGGCGGGGAATCAGAGGCGGGGAATCAGAGGCGGGGAATCAGAGGCGTGGAATCAGAGGTGGGGAAAGAGATGTGGGGAAACAGGCGGGTAAACAGAAGCGGGTAAACATAGCTGCATCAATAGATGCAGCGAAAGAGATGGGCGAAACATAGTGGTTGGAACATTTGTGTTGAAAATTAGTTACACAGAACAGATCAAACAGAGTTGTTGAAATTGAGGGAGGGAAAGAGAGGCACTGAAAGAGTGGAGGGGAAAGAGTGCAGGCAAAATAGAGGCGTAGAGACAGAGGTGGGGAATCAGATGCGGGGAATCAGAGGCGGGGAATCAGAGGCAGGGAATCAGATGAAGGGAATCTAATGCAGGGAAACTGAGGCAGGGAATCTGAGGCAGGGAATCGAAGGCAGGGAATCTGAGGCACTGAATCAGTAAAAAGTTATCAGAGGCAGGTTATCAGAGGCGGAGAATCAGAGGTGGGGAATCAGAAGTGGGGAATCAGAGGTGGGGAATCAGAGGCGTGGAATCAGAGGCGGGGAATCAGAGGTGGGGAATCAGAAGTGGGGAATCAGAGGTGGGGAATCAGAGGCGGGGAATCAGAGGCGTGGAATCAGAGGCGGGGAATCAGAGGCGTGGAATCAGAGACGGGGAATCAGAGGCGGGGAATCCGAAGTGGGGAATCAGAGGTGGGAAATCAGAGGCTGGGAATCAGAGGCGGGGAATCAGAGGCGGGGAATCAGAGGCAGGGTATCAGAGGCGGGCAATCAGATGCAGGGAATCAGAGGCAGGGAATCAGAGGCAGGGAATCAGAGGCAGGGAACCTGAGATGGCGAATATGAGGTGGTGAATCAGAGGCGGGGAAACAGTCGGGTAAACAGAGGCGGGGAATCAGAGGCAGGGAATCAGCCGCGTGGAATCAGAGGCAGGGAATCAGATGAAGGGAATCTGATGCAGGGAATCTGAGGCAGGGTATCTGAGGCAGGGAATCTGTGGCAGGGAATCTGATGCGGGTTATCAGAAGGGGGAAATGAGATGTGGGAAACGAGATGCAGAAAAGAGGCACGGAAATAGAGGCAGGGAAAGAGAGGCAGGGTATCAGAGGCGGGTAATCAGAGGCGTGGAATCAGAGGCGGGGAATCAGAGACACAGAAAGAGAGGCGTGGAATCAGAGGTGCAGAATCAGAGCCGGTGAATCTGAGCCGGGAAATCAGAAGCAGGAAATCAGAGGCAGGGAATCAGAGGCAGGGAATCAGAGGCAGGGAATTTGAGGCAGGGAATCAGAGGTGCGGAATCAGAGGCGGGGAATCAGAGGCAGGGAATCAGATGAAGGGAATCTGATGCAGGGAATCTGATGCAGGGAATCGGAGGCAGGGAATCTGATGCGGGTTATCAGAAGGGGGAAATGAGATGTGGGAAACGAGATGCAGAAAAGAGGCACGGAAATAGAGGCAGGGAAAGAGAGGCAGGGTATCAGAGGCGGGTAATCAGAGGCGTGGAATCAGAGGCGGGGAATCAGAGACACAGAAAGAGAGGCGTGGAATCAGAGGTGCAGAATCAGAGCCGGTGAATCTGAGCCGGGAAATCAGAAGCAGGAAATCAGAGGCAGGGAATCAGAGGCAGGGAATCAGAGGCAGGGAATTTGAGGCAGGGAATCAGAGGTGGGGAATCAGAGGCGGGGAATCAGAGGCAGGGAATCAGATGAAGGGAATCTGATGCAGGGAATCTGATGCAGGGAATCGGAGGCAGGGAATCTGATGCGGGTTATCAGAAGGGGGAAGTGAGATGTCGGAAACGAGATGCAGAGAAAGAGGCACGGAAATAGAGGCAGGGAAAGAGAGGCAGGGTATCAGAGGCAGGTAATCAGAGGCGTGGAATCAGAGGTGGGGAATCAGAGGCGGTGAATCAGAGGCGGGGAATCAGAGGCGGGGAATCAGAGGCGGGGAATCAGAAGTGGGGAATCAGAGGTGGGGAATCAGAGGCGGGGAATCAGAGGCGGGGAATCAGAGGCGGGCAATCAGATGCAGGGAATCAGAGGCAGGGAATCAGACGCAGGGAATCAAATGAAGGGAATCTGATGCAGGGAATCTGAGGCAGGGAATCTGAGGCAGGGAATCTGTGGTGGGGAATCAGAGGCGGGAAAACAGGCGGGTAAACAGAGGCGGGTAAACATAGGCGGGGAATCAGAGGCGTGGAATCAGAGACGGGAAATCAGAGGCGGGGAAAGATATGTGGGGAAAAGTAGGCCAGGAAAGTTGAGCGGAAAGGGAGGCAGTGAATCAGAGGTGGGGAATCAGAGGCGGGGAATCAGAGGCGGGGAATCAGAGGCGGGGAATCAGAGGCTTGGAATCAGAGGTGGGGAATAAGAGGTGGGGAATCAGAGGCGGGGAATCAGAGGCGGAGAATCAGAGGCGGGGAATCTGAGGCATGGAATCTGAGGTGGGGAATCAGAGGCGGGGAAACAGGTGGGTAAACAGAGGTGGGTAAAGATAGGCGGGGAATCAGAGGCGCGGAATCAGAGGCGGGGAATCAGAGGCAGGGAATCAGAGGTGGGGAATCAGAGGCAGGGAATCAGATGCGGGGAATCAGAGGTGGGGAATAAGAGGCGGGGTATCAGAGGAGGGGAATCAGAGGCGTGGAATCAGAGGCGGGGAATCAGAGGCGGGGAATCAGAGGCGTGGAATCAGAGGCGGGGAATCAGAGGCGGGGAATCAGAAGTGGGGAATCAGAGGTGGGGAATCAGAGGCGGGGAATCAGAATCAGCGAATCAGAGGCGGGGCAATCAGAGGTGGGGAATCAGAGGCGGGGAATCAGAGGCGGGGAATCAGAGGCGGTGAATCAGAGGCGGGGAATCAGACGCGGGGAATCAAAGGCGGGGAATCAGAAGTGGGGAATCAGAGGTGGGGAATCAGAGGCGTGGAATCAGAGGCAGGTAATCAGAGGCGGGCAATCAGATGCAGGGAATCAGAGGCAGGGAATCAGAGGCAGGGAATCTGAGGCAGGGAATCTGAGGCAGGGAATCTGGTGGGCAATCAGAGGTGGGAAAACAGGCGGGTAAACAGAGGTGGGTAAACATAGGTGGGGAATCAGAGGCGGGGAATCAGAGAAGGGGAATCAGAGGCGGGGAATCAGAGGCGGGGAATCTGAGGCGGGGAATCAGATGCAGGGAATCAGAGGCGGGGAATCAGAGGCGGGGTATCAGAGGCGGGGAATCAGAGGCGCGGAATCAGAGGCGGGGAATCAGAGGCGTGGAATCACAGACGGGGAATCTGAGGCGGGGAATCAGATGCAGGGAATCAGAGGCGGGGAATCAGAGGCAGGGAATCAGATGAAGGGAATCTGATGCAGGGAATCTGAGGCAGGGAATCTGAGGCAGGGAATCTGTGGCAGGGAATCTGATGCGGGTTATCAGAAGGGGGAAATGAGATGTGGGAAACGAGATGCAGAGAAAGAGGCACGGAAATAGAGGCAGGGAAAGAGAGGCAGGGTATCAGAGGCGGGTAATCAGAGGCGTGGAATCAGAGGCGGGGAATCAGAGGCGGGAAATCAGAGAGGGGAATCAGAGGTGGGGAATCAGAGGCGGGGAATCAGAGGCAGGGAATCAGAGGCAGGAAATCAGAGGCGGCGAATCTGAGGCGTGGAATCAGAGGTGGGGAAAGAGATGTGGGGAAACGTAGGCCAGGAAAGTTGCTCGGAAAGGGAGGCGGTGAATCAGAGGCGGGGAATCAGAGGCGGGGAATCAGAGGCGGGGAATCAGATGCGTGGAATCAGAGGTGGGGAAAGAGATGTGGGGAAACAGGCGGGTAAACAGAAGCGGGTAAACATAGCTGCATCAATAGATGCAGCGAAAGAGATGGGCGAAACATAGTGGTTGGAACTTTTGTGTTGAAAATTAGTTACACAGAACAGATCAAACAGAGTTGTTGAAATTGAGGGAGGGAAAGAGAGGCACTGAAAGAGTGGAGGGGAAAGAGTGCAGGCAAAATAGAGGCGTAGAGACAGAGGTGGGGAATCAGATGCGGGGAATCAGAGGCGGGGAATCAGAGGCAGGGAATCAGATGAAGGGAATCTAATGCAGGGAAACTGAGGCAGGGAATCTGAGGCAGGGAATCGGAGGCAGGGAATCTGAGGATGGGAATCTGAGGTGGTGAATCAGAGATGGGGAATCAGAGGTGGGGAATCAGAGGTGGTGAATCAGAGAAGGGGAATCAGAGGCGGGGAATCAGAGGCAGGGAATCAGATATGGGGAAACAGAGGCGGAGAATCAGAGGCGGTGAAACAGAGACGGGGAATCAGATATGGGGATTCAGAGGTGGGGAATCAGAGGTTGGGAATCAGAGGCGGGGAATCAGAGTTGGGGAATCAGAGGTGGGGAATCAGATATGGGGAAACAGAGGCGGGGAATCAGAGGCGGGGAAACAGAGGCGGGGAATCAGATATGGGGAATCAGAGGTGGGGAATCAGAGGTTGGCAATCAGAGGCAGGGAATCAGAGGCGGGGAATCAGAGGCAGGGAATCAGATGTGCAGAATCAGAGATGGGGAATCAGATGCGGGGATTCAGAGGTTGTAATTCAGAGATGGGGAATCAGAGGCGGGGAATCAGAGGCGCGGAAACAGAGGTGGGGAATCAGATATGGGGAATCAGAGGTGGGGAATGAGAGGCCAGGAATCAGAAGGCATGAATCAGAGGCCGGGAATCAGAGGTGGGGAATCAGAGGCCGGGAATCAGAGATGGGGAATCAGAGGTGGTGAATCAGAGATGGGGAATCAGAGGAAGGGACTCAGAGGCGGGGAATCAGATGCGGGGAATCAGTGGCGGGGAATCAGAGCTCAGGAATCAGAGTCGGGGAATCAGAGATGGCGAATCAGAGGCGGGGAATCAGAGATAGGGAATCAGAGGTGGGGAATCAGAGGCGGGGAAACAGAGGCGGGGATTCAGATATGGGGAATCAGAGGTGGCGAATCAGAGGTAGAGAATCAGAGATGGGGATGCAGAGGTGGGGAATCAGATGTGATGAATTAGAGATGGGGAATCAGAGGCGGGGTATCAGAGGCGGCCAATCAGAGGCGGGGAAACAGAGGCTGGGAATCAGATATGGGGAATCAGAGGTGGGGAATCAGGGGCGGGGAATCAGTGGCAGGGAATCAGAGGCCGGGAATCAAAGGCGGGGAATCAGAGCTGGGGAATCAGAGGCGGGGAATCAGAGTTGGGGAATCAGAGGAGGGGAATCAGATATGGGGAAACAGAGGCCGGGAATCAGAGGCAGGGAAACAGAGGCGGGGAATCAGATATGGGGAATCAGAGGTGGGGAATTAGAGGTTGCGAATCAGAGGCAGGGAATCAGAGGCGGGGAATCAGAGGCGGGGAATCAGAGGCAGGGAATCGGATGTGCGGAATCAGAGATGGGGAATCAGAGTTGGGGATTCAGAGGTGGTGAATCAGAGAAGGGGAATCAGAGGCGGGGAATCAGAGGCAGGGAATCAGACGCAGGGAATCAGAGGCGGGGAATCATAGCTGGCGAATTAGAAGAGGGGAATCAGAGTTGGGGAATCAGAGGTGGGGAATCAGATATGGGGAAACAGAGGCGGGGATTCAGAGGCGGGGAAACAGAGGCGGGTAATCAGATATGGGGATTCAGAGGTGGGGATTCAGAGGTTGGGAATCAGAGGCAGGGAATCAGAGGCGGGGAATCAGAGGCAGGGAATCAGATGCGGGGAATCAGAGGCGGGGAAACAGAGCTGGGGAATCAGAGGCGGGGAATCAGAGTTGGGGAATCAGAGGCGTGGAATTAGATATGGGGAAACAGAGGCGGGGAATCAGAGGCGGGGAAACAGAGGCGGGGAATCAGATATGGGGAATCAGAGGTGGGGATTCAGAGGCAGGGAATCAGATGTGCAGAATCAGAGATGGGGAATCAAAGGCGGGGAATGAGATATGGGGAATCAGAGGCGGGGAATCAGAGGCGGGGATACAGAGGCGGGGAATCTGATATGGGGAATCAGAGGTGGCAAATCAAAGGCGGTGAATCAGAGATGGAGAATCAGACGCGGGGAATCAGAGGAAGGGAATAAAACACGGGGAATCAGAGGCGGGGAATCAGAGCTGGGGAATCAGAGGCGGGGAATCAGAGTTGGGGAAGCAGAGGCTGGGAATCAGAGGCGGGGAAACAGAGGCGGGGAATCAGATATGGGGAATCAGAGGTGGGGAATCAGAGGTGGGGAACTAGTGGTTGCGAATCTGAGGCAGGGAATCAGAGGCGGGGAATCAGAGGCGGGGAATCAGAGGCAGGGAATCGGATGTGCGGAATCAGAGATGGGGAATCAGAGGTGGGGAATCAGAGGTGGTGAATCAGAGAAGGGGAATCAGAGGCGGGGAATCAGAGGCAGGGAATCAGATATGGGGAAACAGAGGCGGGGAATCAGAGGCAGGGAAACAGAGGCGGGGAATCAGATATGGGGAATCAGAGGTGGGGAATCAGAGCTGGGGAATCAGAGGCGGGGAATCATAGTTGGGGAATCAGAGGCGGGGTATCAGATATAGGGAAACAGAGGCAGGGAATCAGAGGCGGGGAAACAGAGGCGGGGAATCAGATATGGGGAATCAGAGGTGGGGAATCAGAGGTGGGGAATTAGTGGTTGCGAATCTGAGGCAGGGAATCAGAGGCGGGGAATCAGAGGCGGGGAAACAGAGGCGGGGAATCAGTGGCAGGGAAACAGAGGCGGGGAATCAGATATGGGGAATCAGAGGTGGGGAATCAGAGCTGGGGAATCAGAGGCGGGGAATCATAGTTGGGTAATCAGAGGCGGGGAATCAGATATAGGGAAACAGAGGCGGGGAATAAAACACGGGGAATCAGAGGCGGGGAATCAGAGCTGGGGAATCAGAGGCGGGGAATCAGAGTTGGGGAAGCAGAGGCTGGGAATCAGAGGCGGGGAAACAGAGGCGGGGAATCAGAGGCAGGGAAACAGAGGCGTGGAATCAGATATTGGGAATCAGAGGTGGGGAATCAGAGCTGGGGAATCAGAGGCGGGGAAACAGAGGCGGGGAATCAGATATGGGGAATCAGAGGTGGGGAATCAGAGGTTGGCAATCAGAGGCAGGGAATCAAAGGCGGGGAATCAGAGGCAGGGAATCAAATGTGCGGAATCTGAGATGGGGAATCAGAGGCAGGGAATCAGATATGGGGAATCAGAGGCGGGGAATCAGAGGCGGGGAAAAAGAGGCGGGGAATCAGAGGCGGGGAAACAGAGGCGGTGAATCAGATATGGCGAATCAGAGGTGGCGAATCAGAGGTACAGAATCAGAGATGGGTAAGCAGAGGTGGGGAATCAGATGTGATGAATTAGAGATGGGGAATCAGAGGCGGGGTATCAGAGGCGGCCAATCAGAGGCGGGGAAACAGAGGCGGGGAATCAGATATGGGGAATCAGAGGTGGGGAATCAGGGGCGGGGAATCAGTGGCAGGGAATCAGAGGCCGGGAATCAAAGGCGGGGAATCAGAGCTGGGGAATCAGAGGCGGGGAATCAGAGTTTGGGAATCAGAGGCGGGGAATCAGATATAGGGAAACAGAGGCGGGGAATCAGAGGCGGGTAATCAGAGGTGGGGTATCAGAGGCAGGGAATCAGAGAAGGGGAATCAGAGGCGGGGTATCAGAGGTGCCAATCAGAGGCGGGGAAACAGAGGCGGGGAATCAGATATGGGGAAACAGAGGCGGGGAATCAGAGGCAGGGAAACAGAGGCGGGGAATCAGATATGGGGAATCAGAGGTGGGGAATTAGAGTTTGCGAATCAGAGGCAGGGAATCAGAGGCGGGGAATCAGAGGCGGGGAATCAGAGGCAGGGAATCGGAGGTGCGGAATCAGAGATGGGGAATCAGAGGTGGGGAATCAGAGGTGGTGAATCAGAGATGGGGAATCAGAGGCGGGGAATCAGAGGCAGGGAATCAGACACGGGGAATCAGAGGCGGGGAATCATAGCTGGCGAATCAGAGGAGGGGAATCAGAGGTGGGGAATCAGAGGCGGGGAATCAGATATGGGGAATCAGAGGTGTGGAATCAGAGGCGGGGAAACAGAGGCCGGGAATCAGGTATGTTGTATCAGAGGTGTGGAATCAGAGGCGGGAAATCAGAGCTGGGGAATCAGAGGCGGGGAATCCGAGTTGGGGAATCAGAGTCCGGGAATCAGAGATGGGGAATCAGAGGCGGGGAATGAAATATGGGGAATCAGAGGCGGGGAATCAGAGGCGGGGAAACAGAGGCGGTGAATCAGATATGGGAAATCAGAGGTGGGGAATCAGAGGTAGAGAATCAGAGATGGGGAAGCAGAGGTGGGGAATCAGATGTGATTAATTAGAGATGGGGAATCAGAGGCGGGGTATCAGAGGCGGCCAATCAGAGGCGGGGAAACAGAGGCGGGGAATCAGATATGGGGAATCAGAGGTGGGGAATCAGTGTCAGGGATTCAGAGGCCGGGAATCAGATGCGGGGAATCAGAGCTGGGGAATCAGAGGCGGGGAATCAGAGTTGGGGAATCAGAGGAGGGGAATCAGATATGGGGAAACAGAGGCCGGGAATCAGAGGCAGGGAAACAGAGGCGGGGAATCAGATATGGGGAATCAGAGGTGGGGAATTAGTGGTTGCGAATCAGAGGCAATAGATGCAGCGAAAGAGATGGGCGAAACATAGTGTTTGGAAATTTTGTGTTGAAAATTAGTTACACAGAACAGATCAAACAGAGTTGTTGAAATTGAGGGAGGGAAAGAGAGGCACTGAAAGAGTGGAGGGGAAAGAGTGCAGGCAAAATAGAGGCGTAGAGACAGAGGTGGGGAATCAGATGCGGGGAATCAGAGGTGGGGAATCAGAGGCTGGGAATCAGAGGCGGGGAATCAGAGGGGGGAATCAGAGGTGGGGAATCAGAGGCAGGGAATCAGAGGCAGGGAATCAGAGGCGGGAAATCAGAGGCGGCGAATCTGAGGCGTGGAATCAGAGGTGGGGAAAGAGATGTGGGGAAACGTAGGCCAGGAAAGTTGCGCGGAAATGGAGGCGGTGAATCAGAGGCGGGGAATCAGAGGCGGGGAATCAGAGGCGGGGAATCAGAGGCGTGGAATCAGAGGTGGGGAAAGAGATGTGGGGAAACAGGCGGGTAAACAGAAGCGGGTAAACATAGCTGCATCAATAGATGCAGCGAAAGAGATGGGCGAAACATAGTGGTTGGAACATTTGTGTTGAAAATTAGTTACACAGAACAGATCAAACAGAGTTGTTGAAATTGAGGGAGGGAAAGAGAGGCACTGAAAGAGTGGAGGGGAAAGAGTGCAGGCAAAATAGAGGCGTAGAGACAGAGGTGGGGAATCAGATGCGGGGAATCAGAGGCGGGGAATCAGAGGCAGGGAATCAGATGAAGGGAATCTAATGCAGGGAAACTGAGGCAGGGAATCTGAGGCAGGGAATCGAAGGCAGGGAATCTGAGGCACTGAATCAGTAAAAAGTTATCAGAGGCAGGTTATCAGAGGCGGAGAATCAGAGGTGGGGAATCAGAAGTGGGGAATCAGAGGTGGGGAATCAGAGGCGTGGAATCAGAGGCGGGGAATCAGAGGTGGGGAATCAGAAGTGGGGAATCAGAGGTGGGGAATCAGAGGCGGGGAATCAGAGGCGTGGAATCAGAGGCGGGCAATCAGAAGTGGGGAATCAGAGGCGGGGAATCAGAGGCGGGGTATCAGAGGCGGTGAATCAGATGCGGGGAATCAGAGGCGGGGAATCAGAGGCGGGGAATCAGAAGTGGGGAATCAGAGGTGGGGAATCAGAGGCGGGGAATCAGAGGCGGGGAATCAGATGCAGGGAATCAGAGGCAGGGAATCAGAGGCAGGGAACCAGACGCAGGGAATCAAATGAAGGGAATCTGATGCAGGGAATCTGAGGCAGGGAATCTGAGGCAGGGAATCTGTGGTGGGGAATCAGAGGCGGGAAAACAGGCGGTTAAACAGAGGCGGGTAAACATAGGCGGGGATTCAGAGGCGTGGAATCAGAGGCGGGAAACAAGAGGCGGGGAAAGATATGTGGGGAAAAGTAGGCCAGGAAAGTTGAGCGGAAAGGGAGGCATTGAATCAGAGGTGGGGAATCAGAGGCTGTGAATCAGAGGCGGGGAATCAGAGGCGGGGAATCAGAGGCAGGGAATCAGAAGCGGGGAATCAGAGGTTGGGAATCAGAGGCGGGGAATCAGAGGCGGAGAATCAGAGGCGGGCAATCAGATGCAGGGAATCAGAGGCAGGGAATCAGAGGCAGGGAATCAGAGGCAGGGAATCTGAGGCAGGGAATCTGAGGTGGGGAATCAGAGGCGGGGAAACAGGTGGGTAAACAGAGGCGGGTAAACATAGGCGGGGAATCAGAGGCGCGGAATCAGAGGTGGGGAATCAGAGGCAGGGAATCAGAGGCGGGGAATCAGAGTTGGGGAATCAGATGCGGGGAATCAGAGGTGGGGAATCAGAGGCGGGGTATCAGAGGAGGGGAATCAGAGGCGGGGAATCAGAGGCGGGGAATCAGAGGCGGGGAATCAGAGGCGTGCAATCAGAGGCGGGGAATCAGAGGTGGGGAATCAGAAGTGGGGAATCAGAGGTGGGATATCAGAGCCGGGGAATCTGAATCAGCGAATCAGAGGCGGGGCAATCAGAGGTGGGGAATCAGAGGCGGGGAATCAGAGGCGGGGAATCAGAGGAGGTGAATCAGAGGCGGGGAATCAGACGCTGGGAATCAGAGGCGGGGAATCAGAAGTGGGGAATCAGAGGTGGGGAATCAGAGGCGGGGAATCAGAGGCAGGTAATCAGAGGCGGGCAATCAGATGCAGGGAATCAGAGGCAGGGAATCAGAGGCAGGGAATCTGAGGCAGGGAATCTGAGGCAGGGAATCTGAGGTGGGCAATCAGAGGCAGGGAATCAGATGAAGGGAATCTAATGCAGGGAAACTGAGGCAGGGAATCTGAGGCAGGGAATCGGAGGCAGGGAATCTGAGGCAGGGAATCAGTAAAAAGTTATCAGAGGCAGGGTATCAGAGGCGGAGAATCAGAGGTGGGGAATCAGAAGTGGGGAATCAGAGGTGGGGAATCAGAGGCGGGGAATCAGAGGCAGGGAATCAGATGAAGGGAATCTAATGCAGGGAAACTGAGGCAGGGAATCTGAGGCAGGGAATCGGAGGCAGGGAATCTGAGGCAGGGAATCAGTAAAAAGTTATCAGAGGCAGGGTATCAGAGGCGGAGAATCAGAGGTGGGGAATCAGAAGTGGGGAATCAGAGGTGGGGAATCAGAGGCGTGGAATCAGAGGCGGGGAATCAGAGGTGGGGAATCAGAAGTGGGGAATCAGAGGTGGGGAATCAGAGGCGGGGAATCAGAGGTGTGGAATCAGAGGTGGGCAATCAGAAGTGGGGAATCAGAGGCGGGGAATCAGAGGCGGGGAATCAGAGGCGGTGAATCAGAGGCGGGGAATCAGAGGCGGGGAATCAGAGGCGGGGAATCAGAAGTGGGGAATCAGAGGTGGGGAATCAGAGGCGGGGAATCAGAGGCGGGCAATCAGATGCAGGGTATCAGAGGCAGGGAATCAGAGGCAGGGAACCAGACGCAGGGAATCAAATGAAGGGAATCTGATGCAGGGAATCTGAGGCAGGGAATCTGAGGCAGGGAATCTGTGGTGGGGAATCAGAGGCGGGAAAACAGGCGGTTAAACAGAGGCGGGTAAACATAGGCGGGGATTCAGAGGCGTGGAATCAGAGGCGGGAAATCAGAGGCGGGGAAAGATATGTGGGGAAAAGTAGGCCAGGAAAGTTGAGCGGAAAGGGAGGCATTGAATCAGAGGTGGGGAATCAGAGGCGGGGAATCAGAGGCGGGGAATCAGAGGCGGGGAATCAGAGGCAGGGAATCAGAAGCGGGGAATCAGAGGTTGGGAATCAGAGGCGGGGAATCAGAGGCGGAGAATCAGAGGCGGGCAATCAGATGCAGGGAATCAGAGGCAGGGAATCAAATGAAGGGAATCAGAGGCAGGGAATCTGAGGCAGGGAATCTGAGGTGGGGAATCAGAGGCGGGGAAACAGGTGGGTAAACAGAGGCGGGTAAACATAGGCGGGGAATCAGAGGCGCAAAATCAGAGGTGGGGAATCAGAGGCAGGGAATCAGAGGCGGGGAATCAGAGGCGGGGAATCAGATGCGGGGAATCAGAGGTGGGGAATCAGAGGCGGGGTATCAGAGGAGGGGAATCAGAGGCGGGGAATCAGAGGCGGGGAATCAGAGGTGGGGAATCAGAGGCGTGCAATCAGAGGCGGGGAATCAGAGGTGGGGAATCAGAAGTGGGGAATCAGAGGTGGGGAATCAGAGCCGGGGAATCAGAATCAGCGAATCAGAGGCGGGGCAATCAGAGGTGGGGAATCAGAGGCGGGGAATCAGAGGCGGGGAATCAGAGGGGGTGAATCAGAGGCGGGGAATCAGACGCGGGGAATCAGAGGCGGGGAATCAGAAGTGGGGAATCAGAGGTGGGGAATCAGAGGCGGGGAATCAGAGGCAGGTAATCAGAGGCGGGCAATCAGATGCAGGGAATCAGAGGCAGGGAATCAGAGGCAGGGAATCTGAGGCAGGGAATCTGAGGCAGGGAATCTGAGGTGGGCAATCAGAGGCGGGAAAACAGGCGGGTAAACAGAGGCGGGTAAACATAGGCGGGGAATCAGAGGCGGGGAATCAGAGGCGGGGAATCAGAGGCAGGGAATCAGAGTCGGGGAATCAGAGGCGGGGAATCTGAGGTGGGGAATCAGATGCAGGGAATCAGAGGCGGGGAATCAGAGGCGGGGTATCAGAGGCGGGGAATCAGAGGCGCGGAATCAGAGGCGGTGAATCAGAGGCGTGGAATCAGAGACGGGGAATCAGAGGCGGGGAATCAGAAGTGGGGAATCAGAGGTGGGAAATCAGAGGCTGGGAATCAGAGGCGGGGAATCAGAGGCGGGGAATCAGAGGCAGGGTATCAGAGGCGGGCAATCAGATGCAGGGAATCAGAGGCAGGGAATCAGAGGCAGGGAATCAGAGGCAGGGAACCTGAGATGGCGAATATGAGGTGGTGAATCAGAGGCGGGGAAACAGTCGGGTAAACAGAGGCGGGGAATCAGAGGCAGGGAATCAGCCGCGTGGAATCAGAGGCAGGGAATCAGATGAAGGGAATCTGATGCAGGGAATCTGAGTCAGGGTATCTGAGGCAGGGAATCTGTGGCAGGGAATCTGATGCGGGTTATCAGAAGGGGGAAATGTGATGTGGGAAACGAGATGCAGAAAAGAGGCACGGAAATAGAGGCAGGGAAAGAGAGGCAGGGTATCAGAGGCGGGTAATCAGAGGCGTGGAATCAGAGGCGGGGAATCAGAGACACAGAAAGAGAGGCGTGGAATCAGAGGTGCAGAATCAGAGCCGGTGAATCTGAGCCGGGAAATCAGAAGCAGAGCAACAGAGGTGGTGAAACATGGGTGCGGAATCGGACACGGGGAATCAGAGGTGGGGACTCAGAGGCCGGGAATCAGAGGCAGGGAATCAGAGGCAGGTTATCAGAGGCAGGGAATCAGAGGTGGGAAATCAGAGGCGGGGAATCAGAGGCGGCGAATCAGAGGCGGGGAATCAGAGGCGGGGAATCAGAGGCGGAGAATCAGAGGCGGGCAATCAGATGCAGGAAATCAGAGGCAGGGAATCAGAGGCAGGGAATCAGAGGCAGGGAATTTGAGGCAGGGAATCAGAGGTGGGGAATCAGAGGCGGGTAATCAGAGGCAGGGAATCAGATGAAGGGAATCTGATGCAGGGAATCTGAGGCAGGGAATCTGAGGCAGGGAATCTGTGGCAGGGAATCTGATGCGGGTTATCAGAAGGGGGAAATGAGATGTGGGAAACGAGATGCAGAGAAAGAGGCACGGAAATAGAGGCAGGGAAAGACAGGCAGGGAATCAGAGGCGGGGAATCAGAAGTGGGGAATCAGAGGCTGGGAATCAGAGGCGGGGAATCAGAGGGGGGAATCAGAGGTGGGGAATCAGAGGCAGGGAATCAGAGGCAGGGAATCAGAGGCGGGAAATCAGAGGCGGCGAATCTGAGGCGTGGAATCAGAGGTGGGGAAAGAGATGTGGGGAAACAGGCGGGTAAACAGAAGCGGGTAAACATAGCTGCATAAATAGAGGCAGCGAAAGAGATGGGCGAAACATAGTGGTTGGAACTTGTGTGTTGAAAATTAGGTACACAGAACAGATCAAACAGAGTTGTTGAAATTGAGGGAGGGAAAGAGAGACACAGAAAGAGTGGAGGGGAAAGAGTGCAGGCAAAATAGAGGCGTAGAGACAGAGGTGGCGAATCAGTGGCGGGGAATCAGAGGCGGGGAATCAGAGGCAGGGAATCAGATGAAGGGAATCTGATGCAGGGAATCTGAGGCAGGGAATCTGAGGCAGGGAATCGGAGGCAGGGAATCTGATGCGGGTTATCAGAAGGGGGAAATGAGATGTCGGAAACGAGATGCAGAGAAAGAGGCACGGAAATAGAGGCAGGGAAAGAGAGGCAGGGTATCAGAGGCAGGTAATCAGAGGCGTGGAATCAGAGGTGGGGAATCAGAGGCGGTGAATCAGAGGTGGGGAATCAGAGGCGGGGAATCAGAGGCGGGGAATCAGAAGTGGGGAATCAGAGGTGGGGAATCAGAGGCGGGGAATCAGAGGCGGGGAATCAGAGGCGGGCAATCAGATGCAGGGAATCAGAGGCAGGGAATCAGACGCAGGGAATCAAATGAAGGGAATCTGATGCAGGGAATCTGAGGCAGGGAATCTGAGGCAGGGAATCTGTGGTGGGGAATCAGAGGCGGGAAAACAGGCGGGTAAACAGAGGCGGGTAAACATAGGCGGGAAATCAGAGGCGTGGAATCAGAGGCGGGAAATCAGAGGCGGGGAAAGATATGTGGGGAAAAGTAGGCCAGGAAAGTTGAGCGGAAAGGGAGGCAGTGAATCAGAGGTGGGGAATCAGAGGCGGGGAATCAGAGGCGGGGAATCAGAGGCGGGGAAACAGGTGGGTAAACAGAGGCGGGTAAACATAGGCGGGGAATCAGAGGCGCGGAATCAGAGGTGGGGAATCAGAGGCAGGGAATCAGAGGCGGGGAATCAGAGTCGGGGAATCAGATGCGGGGAATCAGAGGTGGGGAATCAGAGGCGGGGTATCAGAGGAGGGGAATCAGAGGCGGGGAATCAGAGGCGGGGAATCAGAGGCGGGGAATCAGAGGCGTGCAATCAGAGGCGGGGAATCAGAGGTGGGGAATCAGAAGTGGGGAATCAGAGGTGGGATATCAGAGCCGGGGAATCTGAATCAGCGAATCAGAGGCGGGGCAATCAGAGGTGGGGAATCAGAGGCGGGGAATCAGAGGCGGGGAATCAGAGGAGGTGAATCAGAGGCGGGGAATCAGACGCTGGGAATCAGATGCGGGGAATCAGAAGTGGGGAATCAGAGGTGGGGAATCAGAGGCGGGGAATCAGAGGCAGGTAATCAGAGGCGGGCAATCAGATGCAGGGAATCAGAGGCAGGGAATCAGAGGCAGGGAATCTGAGGCAGGGAATCTGAGGCAGGGAATCTGAGGTGGGCAATCAGAGGCAGGGAATCAGATGAAGGGAATCTAATGCAGGGAAACTGAGGCAGGGAATCTGAGGCAGGGAATCGGAGGCAGGGAATCTGAGGCAGGGAATCAGTAAAAAGTTATCAGAGGCAGGGTATCAGAGGCGGAGAATCAGAGGTGGGGAATCAGAAGTGGGGAATCAGAGGTGGGGAATCAGAGGCGGGGAATCAGAGGCAGGGAATCAGATGAAGGGAATCTAATGCAGGGAAACTGAGGCAGGGAATCTGAGGCAGGGAATCGGAGGCAGGGAATCTGAGGCAGGGAATCAGTAAAAAGTTATCAGAGGCAGGGTATCAGAGGCGGAGAATCAGAGGTGGGGAATCAGAAGTGGGGAATCAGAGGTGGGGAATCAGAGGCGTGGAATCAGAGGCGGGGAATCAGAGGTGGGGAATCAGAAGTGGGGAATCAGAGGTGGGGAATCAGAGGCGGGGAATCAGAGGTGTGGAATCAGAGGTGGGCAATCAGAAGTGGGGAATCAGAGGCGGGGAATCAGAGGCGGGGAATCAGAGGCGGTGAATCAGAGGCGGGGAATCAGAGGCGGGGAATCAGAGGCGGGGAATCAGAAGTGGGGAATCAGAGGTGGGGAATCAGAGGCGGGGAATCAGAGGCGGGCAATCAGATGCAGGGTATCAGAGGCAGGGAATCAGAGGCAGGGAACCAGACGCAGGGAATCAAATGAAGGGAATCTGATGCAGGGAATCTGAGGCAGGGAATCTGAGGCAGGGAATCTGTGGTGGGGAATCAGAGGCGGGAAAACAGGCGGTTAAACAGAGGCGGGTAAACATAGGCGGGGATTCAGAGGCGTGGAATCAGAGGCGGGAAATCAGAGGCGGGGAAAGATATGTGGGGAAAAGTAGGCCAGGAAAGTTGAGCGGAAAGGGAGGCATTGAATCAGAGGTGGGGAATCAGAGGCGGGGAATCAGAGGCGGGGAATCAGAGGCGGGGAATCAGAGGCAGGGAATCAGAAGCGGGGAATCAGAGGTTGGGAATCAGAGGCGGGGAATCAGAGGCGGAGAATCAGAGGCGGGCAATCAGATGCAGGGAATCAGAGGCAGGGAATCAAATGAAGGGAATCAGAGGCAGGGAATCTGAGGCAGCGAATCTGAGGTGGGGAATCAGAGGCGGGGAAACAGGTGGGTAAACAGAGGCGGGTAAACATAGGCGGGGAATCAGAGGCGCAAAATCAGAGGTGGGGAATCAGAGGCAGGGAATCAGAGGCGGGGAATCAGAGGCGGGGAATCAGATGCGGGGAATCAGAGGTGGGGAATCAGAGGCGGGGTATCAGAGGAGGGGAATCAGAGGCGGGGAATCAGAGGCGGGGAATCAGAGGTGGGGAATCAGAGGCGTGCAATCAGAGGCGGGGAATCAGAGGTGGGGAATCAGAAGTGGGGAATCAGAGGTGGGGAATCAGAGCCGGGGAATCAGAATCAGCGAATCAGAGGCGGGGCAATCAGAGGTGGGGAATCAGAGGCGGGGAATCAGAGGCGGGGAATCAGAGGGGGTGAATCAGAGGCGGGGAATCAGACGCGGGGAATCAGAGGCGGGGAATCAGAAGTGGGGAATCAGAGGTGGGGAATCAGAGGCGGGGAATCAGAGGCAGGTAATCAGAGGCGGGCAATCAGATGCAGGGAATCAGAGGCAGGGAATCAGAGGCAGGGAATCTGAGGCAGGGAATCTGAGGCAGGGAATCTGAGGTGGGCAATCAGAGGCGGGAAAACAGGCGGGTAAACAGAGGCGGGTAAACATAGGCGGGGAATCAGAGGCGGGGAATCAGAGGCGGGGAATCAGAGGCAGGGAATCAGAGTCGGGGAATCAGAGGCGGGGAATCTGAGGTGGGGAATCAGATGCAGGGAATCAGAGGCGGGGAATCAGAGGCGGGGTATCAGAGGCGGGGAATCAGAGGCGCGGAATCAGAGGCGGGGAATCAGAGGCGTGGAATCAGAGACGGGGAATCAGAGGCGGGGAATCAGAAGTGGGGAATCAGAGGTGGGAAATCAGAGGCTGGGAATCAGAGGCGGGGAATCAGAGGCGGGGAATCAGAGGCAGGGTATCAGAGGCGGGCAATCAGATGCAGGGAATCAGAGGCAGGGAATCAGAGGCAGGGAATCAGAGGCAGGGAACCTGAGATGGCGAATATGAGGTGGTGAATCAGAGGCGGGGAAACAGTCGGGTAAACAGAGGCGGGGAATCAGAGGCAGGGAATCAGCCGCGTGGAATCAGAGGCAGGGAATCAGATGAAGGGAATCTGATGCAGGGAATCTGAGGCAGGGTATCTGAGGCAGGGAATCTGTGGCAGGGAATCTGATGCGGGTTATCAGAAGGGGGAAATGTGATGTGGGAAACGAGATGCAGAAAAGAGGCACGGAAATAGAGGCAGGGAAAGAGAGGCAGGGTATCAGAGGCGGGTAATCAGAGGCGTGGAATCAGAGGCGGGGAATCAGAGACACAGAAAGAGAGGCGTGGAATCAGAGGTGCAGAATCAGAGCCGGTGAATCTGAGCCGGGAAATCAGAAGCAGAGCAACAGAGGTGGTGAAACATGGGTGCGGAATCGGACACAGGGAATCAGAGGTGGGGACTCAGAGGCCGGGAATCAGAGGCAGGGAATCAGAGGCAGGTTATCAGAGGCAGGGAATCAGAGGTGGGAAATCAGAGGCGGGGAATCAGAGGCGGCGAATCAGAGGCGGGGAATCAGAGGCGGGGAATCAGAGGCGGAGAATCAGAGGCGGGCAATCAGATGCAGGAAATCAGAGGCAGGGAATCAGAGGCAGGGAATCAGAGGCAGGGAATTTGAGGCAGGGAATCAGAGGTGGGGAATCAGAGGCGGGTAATCAGAGGCAGGGAATCAGATGAAGGGAATCTGATGCAGGGAATCTGAGGCAGGGAATCTGAGGCAGGGAATCTGTGGCAGGGAATCTGATGCGGGTTATCAGAAGGGGGAAATGAGATGTGGGAAACGAGATGCAGAGAAAGAGGCACGGAAATAGAGGCAGGGAAAGACAGGCAGGGAATCAGAGGCGGGGAATCAGAGGTGGGGAATCAGAGGCTGGGAATCAGAGGCGGGGAATCAGAGGGGGGAATCAGAGGTGGGGAATCAGAGGCAGGGAATCAGAGGCAGGGAATCAGAGGCGGGAAATCAGAGGCGGCGAATCTGAGGCGTGGAATCAGAGGTGGGGAAAGAGATGTGGGGAAACAGGCGGGTAAACAGAAGCGGGTAAACATAGCTGCATAAATAGAGGCAGCGAAAGAGATGGGCGAAACATAGTGGTTGGAACTTGTGTGTTGAAAATTAGGTACACAGAACAGATCAAACAGAGTTGTTGAAATTGAGGGAGGGAAAGAGAGACACAGAAAGAGTGGAGGGGAAAGAGTGCAGGCAAAATAGAGGCGTAGAGACAGAGGTGGCGAATCAGTGGCGGGGAATCAGAGGCGGGGAATCAGAGGCAGGGAATCAGATGAAGGGAATCTGATGCAGGGAATCTGAGGCAGGGAATCTGAGGCAGGGAATCGGAGGCAGGGAATCTGATGCGGGTTATCAGAAGGGGGAAATGAGATGTCGGAAACGAGATGCAGAGAAAGAGGCACGGAAATAGAGGCAGGGAAAGAGAGGCAGGGTATCAGAGGCAGGTAATCAGAGGCGTGGAATCAGAGGTGGGGAATCAGAGGCGGTGAATCAGAGGCGGGGAATCAGAGGCGGGGAATCAGAGGCGGGGAATCAGAAGTGGGGAATCAGAGGTGGGGAATCAGAGGCGGGGAATCAGAGGCGGGGAATCAGAGGCGGGCAATCAGATGCAGGGAATCAGAGGCAGGGAATCAGACGCAGGGAATCAAATGAAGGGAATCTGATGCAGGGAATCTGAGGCAGGGAATCTGAGGCAGGGAATCTGTGGTGGGGAATCAGAGGCGGGAAAACAGGCGGGTAAACAGAGGCGGGTAAACATAGGCGGGAAATCAGAGGCGTGGAATCAGAGGCGGGAAATCAGAGGCGGGGAAAGATATGTGGGGAAAAGTAGGCCAGGAAAGTTGAGCGGAAAGGGAGGCAGTGAATCAGAGGTGGGGAATCAGAGGCGGGGAATCAGAGGCGGGGAATCAGAGGCGGGGAATCAGAGGCTTGGAATCAGAAGTGGGGAATCAGAGGTGGGGAATCAGAGGCGGGGAATCAGAGGCGGAGAATCAGAGGCGGGGAATCTGAGGCATGGAATCTGAGGTGGGGAATCAGAGGCGGGGAAACAGGTGGGTAAACAGAGGTGGGTAAAGATAGGCGGGGAATCAGAGGCGCGGAATCAGAGGCGGGGAATCAGAGGCAGGGAATCAGAGGTGGGGAATCAGAGGCGGGGAATCAGATGCGGGGAATCAGAGGTGGGGAATCAGAGGCGGGGTATCAGAGGAGGGGAATCAGAGGCGTGGAATCAGAGGCGGGGAATCAGAGGCGGGGAATCAGAGGCGTGGAATCAGACGCGGGGAATCAGAGGCGGGGAATCAGAAGTGGGGAATCAGAGGTGGGGAATCAGAGGCGGGGAATCAGAATCAGCGAATCAGAGGCGGGGCAATCAGAGGTGGGGAATCAGAGGCGGGGAATCAGAGGCGGGGAATCAGAGGCGGTGAATCAGAGGCGGGGAATCAGACGCGGGGAATCAAAGGCGGGGAATCAGAAGTGGGGAATCAGAGGTGGGGAATCAGAGGCGGGGAATCAGAGGCAGGTAATCAGAGGCGGGCAATCAGATGCAGGGAATCAGAGGCAGGGAATCAGAGGCAGGGAATCTGAGGCAGGGAATCTGAGGCAGGGAATCTGAAGTGGGCAATCAGAGGCGGGAAAACAGGCGGGTAAACAGAGGCGGGTAAACATAGGTGGGGAATCAGAGGCGGGGAATCAGAGGCGGGGAATCAGAGTCGGGGAATCAGAGGCGGGGAATCTGAGGCGGGGAATCAGATGCAGGGAATCAGAGGCGGGGAATCAGAGGCGGGGTATCAGAGGCG
Organism: Narcine bancroftii; assembly: GCF_036971445.1. Classification (NCBI taxonomy): domain Eukaryota; kingdom Metazoa; phylum Chordata; class Chondrichthyes; order Torpediniformes; family Narcinidae; genus Narcine; species Narcine bancroftii. Next base: position 102,932,236 of record NC_091474.1, on the reverse strand, counting down.
GGGAATCAGAGGCGCGGAATCAGAGGCGGGGAATCAGAGGCGTGGAATCACAGACGGGGAATCAGAGGCGGGGAATCAGATGCAGGGAATCAGAGGCGGGGAATCAGAGGCAGGGAATCAGATGAAGGGAATCTGATGCAGGGAATCTGAGGCAGGGAATCTGAGGCAGGGAATCTGTGGCAGGGAATCTGATGCGGGTTATCAGAAGGGGGAAATGAGATGTGGGAAACGAGATGCAGAGAAAGAGGCACGGAAATAGAGGCAGGGAAAGAGAGGCAGGGTATCAGAGGCGGGTAATCAGAGGCGTGGAATCAGAGGCGGGGAATCAGAGGCGGGAAATCAGAGAGGGGAATCAGAGGTGGGGAATCAGAGGCGGGGAATCAGAGGCAGGGAATCAGAGGCAGGAAATCAGAGGCGGCGAATCTGAGGCGTGGAATCAGAGGTGGGGAAAGAGATGTGGGGAAACGTAGGCCAGGAAAGTTGCTCGGAAAGGGAGGCGGTGAATCAGAGGCGGGGAATCAGAGGCGGGGAATCAGAGGCGGGGAATCAGATGCGTGGAATCAGAGGTGGGGAAAGAGATGTGGGGAAACAGGCGGGTAAACAGAAGCGGGTAAACATAGCTGCATCAATAGATGCAGCGAAAGAGATGGGCGAAACATAGTGGTTGGAACTTTTGTGTTGAAAATTAGTTACACAGAACAGATCAAACAGAGTTGTTGAAATTGAGGGAGGGAAAGAGAGGCACTGAAAGAGTGGAGGGGAAAGAGTGCAGGCAAAATAGAGGCGTAGAGACAGAGGTGGGGAATCAGATGCGGGGAATCAGAGGCGGGGAATCAGAGGCAGGGAATCAGATGAAGGGAATCTAATGCAGGGAAACTGAGGCAGGGAATCTGAGGCAGGGAATCGGAGGCAGGGAATCTGAGGATGGGAATCAGTAAAAAGTTATCAGAGGCAGGGTATCAGAGGCGGAGAATCAGAGGTGGGGAATCAGAAGTGGGGAATCAGAGGTGGGGAATCAGAGGCGTGGAATCAGAGGCGGGGAATCAGAGGTGGGGAATCAGAGGCGGTGAATCAGATGCAGGGAATCAGAGGCAGGGAATCAGAGGCAGGGAACCAGACGCAGGGAATCAAATGAAGGGAATCTGATGCAGGGAATCTGAGGCAGGGAATCTGAGGCAGGGAATCTGTGGTGGGGAATCAGAGGCGGGAAAACAGGCGGTTAAACAGAGGCGGGTAAACATAGGCGGGGATTCAGAGGCGTGGAATCAGAGGCGGGAAATCAGAGGCGGGGAAAGATATGTGGGGAAAAGTAGGACAAGAAAGTTGAGCGGAAAGGGAGGCATTGAATCAGAGGTGGGGAATCAGAGGTGGGGAATCAGAGGCGGGGAATCAGAGGCGGGGAATCAGAGGCAGGGAATCAGAAGCGGGGAATCAGAGGTTGGGAATCAGAGGCGGGGAATCAGAGGCGGAGAATCAGAGGCGGGCAATCAGATGCAGGGAATCAGAGGCAGGGAATCAGAGGCAGGGAATCAGAGGCAGGGAATCTGAGGCAGGGAATCTGAGGTGGGGATTCAGAGGCGGGGAAACAGGTGGGTAAACAGAGGCGGGTAAACATAGGCGTGGAATCAGAGGCGGGGAATCAGAGACACAGAAAGAGAGGCGTGGAATCAGAGGTGCAGAATCAGAGCCGGTGAATCTGAGCCGGGAAATCAGAAGCAGAGCAACAGAGGTGGTGAAACAGGGGTGCGGAATCGGACACGGGGAATCAGAGGTGGGGACTCAGAGGCCGGGAATCAGAGGCAGGGAATCAGAGGCAGGTTATCAGAGGCAGGGAATCAGAGGTGGGAAATCAGAGGCGGGGAATCAGAGGCGGCGAATCAGAGGCGGGGAATCAGAGGCGGGGAATCAGAGGCGGAGAATCAGAGGCGGGCAATCAGATGCAGGAAATCAGAGGCAGGGAATCAGAGGCAGGGAATCAGAGGCAGGGAATCTGAGGCAGGGAATCAGAGGTGGGGAATCAGAGGCGGGGAATCAGAGGCAGGGAATCAGATGAAGGGAATCTGATGCAGGGAATCTGAGGCAGGGAATCTGAGGCAGGGTATCTGTGGCAGGGAATCTGATGCGGGTTATCAGAAGGGGGAAATGAGATGTGGGAAACGAGATGCAGAGAAAGAGGCACGGAAATAGAGGCAGGGAAAGACAGGCAGGGAATCAGAGGGGGGAATCAGAGGTGGGGAATCAGAGGCAGGGAATCAGAGGCAGGGAATCAGAGGCGGGAAATCAGAGGCGGCGAATCTGAGGCGTGGAATCAGAGGTGGGGAAAGAGATGTGGGGAAACGTAGGCCAGGAAAGTTGTGCGGAAAGGGAGGCGGTGAATCAGAGGCGGGGAATCAGAGGCGGGGAATCAGAGGCGGGGAATCAGAGGCGTGGAATCAGAGGTGGGGAAAGAGATGTGGGGAAACAGGCGGGTAAACAGAAGCGGGTAAACATAGCTGCATAAATAGAGGCAGCGAAAGAGATGGGCGAAACATAGTGGTTGGAACTTGTGTGTTGAAAATTAGGTACACAGAACAGATCAAACAGAGTTGTTGAAATTGAGGGAGGGAAAGAGAGGCACAGAAAGAGTGGAGGGGAAAGAGTGCAGGCAAAATAGAGGCGTAGAGACAGAGGTGGCGAATCAGTGGCGGGGAATCAGAGGCGGGGAATCAGAGGCAGGGAATCAGATGAAGGGAATCTGATGCAGGGAATCTGAGGCAGGGAATCTGAGGCAGGGAATCGGAGGCAGGGAATCTGATGCGGGTTATCAGAAGGGGGAAATGAGATGTCGGAAACGAGATGCAGAGAAAGAGGCACGGAAATAGAGGCAGGGAAAGAGAGGCAGGGTATCAGAGGCAGGTAATCAGAGGCGTGGAATCAGAGGCAGGGAATCTGAGGCAGGGAATCTGAGGTGGTGAATCAGAGGCGGGGAATCAGACGCGGGGAATCAAAGGCGGTGAATCAGAGGCGGGGAATCAGACGCGGGGAATCAAAGGCGGGGAATCAGAAGTGGGGAATCAGAGGTGGGGAATCAGAGGCGGGGAATCAGAGGCAGGTAATCAGAGGCGGGCAATCAGATGCAGGGAATCAGAGGCAGGGAATCAGAGGCAGGGAATCTGAGGCAGGGAATCTGAGGCAGGGAATCTGAAGTGGGCAATCAGAGGCGGGAAAACAGGCGGGTAAACAGAGGCGGGTAAACATAGGTGGGGAATCAGAGGCGGGGAATCAGAGGCGGGGAATCAGAGTCGGGGAATCAGAGGCGGGGAATCTGAGGCGGGGAATCAGATGCAGGGAATCAGAGGCGGGGAATCAGAGGCGGGGTATCAGAGGCGGGGAATCAGAGGCGCGGAATCAGAGGCGGGGAATCAGAGGCGTGGAATCACAGACGGGGAATCAGAGGCGGGGAATCAGATGCAGGGAATCAGAGGCGGGGAATCAGAGGCAGGGAATCAGATGAAGGGAATCTGATGCAGGAATCTGAGGCAGGGAATCTGAGGCAGGGAATCTGTGGCAGGGAATCTGATGCGGGTTATCAGAAGGGGGAAATGAGATGTGGGAAACGAGATGCAGAGAAAGAGGCACGGAAATAGAGGCAGGGAAAGAGAGGCAGGGTATCAGAGGCGGGTAATCAGAGGCGTGGAATCAGAGGCGGGGAATCAGAGGCGGGAAATCAGAGAGGGGAATCAGAGGTGGGGAATCAGAGGCGGGGAATCAGAGGCAGGGAATCAGAGGCAGGAAATCAGAGGCGGCGAATCTGAGGCGTGGAATCAGAGGTGGGGAAAGAGATGTGGGGAAACGTAGGCCAGGAAAGTTGCTCGGAAAGGGAGGCGGTGAATCAGAGGCGGGGAATCAGAGGCGGGGAATCAGAGGCGGGGAATCAGATGCGTGGAATCAGAGGTGGGGAAAGAGATGTGGGGAAACAGGCGGGTAAACAGAAGCGGGTAAACATAGCTGCATCAATAGATGCAGCGAAAGAGATGGGCGAAACATAGTGGTTGGAACTTTTGTGTTGAAAATTAGTTACACAGAACAGATCAAACAGAGTTGTTGAAATTGAGGGAGGGAAAGAGAGGCACATGAAAGAGTGGAGGGGAAAGAGTGCAGGCAAAATAGAGGCGTAGAGACAGAGGTGGGGAATCAGATGCGGGGAATCAGAGGCGGGGAATCAGAGGCAGGGAATCAGATGAAGGGAATCTAATGCAGGGAAACTGAGGCAGGGAATCTGAGGCAGGGAATCGGAGGCAGGGAATCTGAGGATGGGAATCAGTAAAAAGTTATCAGAGGCAGGGTATCAGAGGCGGAGAATCAGAGGTGGGGAATCAGAAGTGGGGAATCAGAGGTGGGGAATCAGAGGCGTGGAATCAGAGGCGGGGAATCAGAGGTGGGGAATCAGAGGCGGTGAATCAGATGCAGGGAATCAGAGGCAGGGAATCAGAGGCAGGGAACCAGACGCAGGGAATCAAATGAAGGGAATCTGATGCAGGGAATCTGAGGCAGGGAATCTGAGGCAGGGAATCTGTGGTGGGGAATCAGAGGCGGGAAAACAGGCGGTTAAACAGAGGCGGGTAAACATAGGCGGGGATTCAGAGGCGTGGAATCAGAGGCGGGAAATCAGAGGCGGGGAAAGATATGTGGGGAAAAGTAGGACAAGAAAGTTGAGCGGAAAGGGAGGCATTGAATCAGAGGTGGGGAATCAGAGGCGGGGAATCAGAGGCGGGGAATCAGAGGCGGGGAATCAGAGGCAGGGAATCAGAAGCGGGGAATCAGAGGTTGGGAATCAGAGGCGGGGAATCAGAGGCGGAGAATCAGAGGCGGGCAATCAGATGCAGGGAATCAGAGGCAGGGAATCAGAGGCAGGGAATCAGAGGCAGGGAATCTGAGGCAGGGAATCTGAGGTGGGGATTCAGAGGCGGGGAAACAGGTGGGTAAACAGAGGCGGGTAAACATAGGCGTGGAATCAGAGGCGGGGAATCAGAGACACAGAAAGAGAGGCGTGGAATCAGAGGTGCAGAATCAGAGCCGGTGAATCTGAGCCGGGAAATCAGAAGCAGAGCAACAGAGGTGGTGAAACAGGGGTGCGGAATCGGACACGGGGAATCAGAGGTGGGGACTCAGAGGCCGGGAATCAGAGGCAGGGAATCAGAGGCAGGTTATCAGAGGCAGGGAATCAGAGGTGGGAAATCAGAGGCGGGGAATCAGAGGCGGCGAATCAGAGGCGGGGAATCAGAGGCGGGGAATCAGAGGCGGAGAATCAGAGGCGGGCAATCAGATGCAGGAAATCAGAGGCAGGGAATCAGAGGCAGGGAATCAGAGGCAGGGAATCTGAGGCAGGGAATCAGAGGTGGGGAATCAGAGGCGGGGAATCAGAGGCAGGGAATCAGATGAAGGGAATCTGATGCAGGGAATCTGAGGCAGGGAATCTGAGGCAGGGTATCTGTGGCAGGGAATCTGATGCGGGTTATCAGAAGGGGGAAATGAGATGTGGGAAACGAGATGCAGAGAAAGAGGCACGGAAATAGAGGCAGGGAAAGACAGGCAGGGAATCAGAGGCGGGGAATCAGAGGTGGGGAATCAGAGGCTGGGAATCATAGGCGGGGAATCAGAGGGGGGAATCAGAGGTGGGGAATCAGAGGCAGGGAATCAGAGGCAGGGAATCAGAGGCGGGAAATCAGAGGCGGCGAATCTGAGGCGTGGAATCAGAGGTGGGGAAAGAGATGTGGGGAAACGTAGGCCAGGAAAGTTGTGCGGAAAGGGAGGCGGTGAATCAGAGGCGGGGAATCAGAGGCGGGGAATCAGAGGCGTGGAATCAGAGGTGGGGAAAGAGATGTGGGGAAACAGGCGGGTAAACAGAAGCGGGTAAACATAGCTGCATAAATAGAGGCAGCGAAAGAGATGGGCGAAACATAGTGGTTGGAACTTGTGTGTTGAAAATTAGGTACACAGAACAGATCAAACAGAGTTGTTGAAATTGAGGGAGGGAAAGAGAGGCACAGAAAGAGTGGAGGGGAAAGAGTGCAGGCAAAATAGAGGCGTAGAGACAGAGGTGGCGAATCAGTGGCGGGGAATCAGAGGCGGGGAATCAGAGGCAGGGAATCAGATGAAGGGAATCTGATGCAGGGAATCTGAGGCAGGGAATCTGAGGCAGGGAATCGGAGGCAGGGAATCTGATGCGGGTTATCAGAAGGGGGAAATGAGATGTCGGAAACGAGATGCAGAGAAAGAGGCACGGAAATAGAGGCAGGGAAAGAGAGGCAGGGTATCAGAGGCAGGTAATCAGAGGCGTGGAATCAGAGGCAGGGAATCTGAGGCAGGGAATCTGAGGTGGTGAATCAGAGGCGGGGAATCAGACGCGGGGAATCAAAGGCGGTGAATCAGAGGCGGGGAATCAGACGCGGGGAATCAAAGGCGGGGAATCAGAAGTGGGGAATCAGAGGTGGGGAATCAGAGGCGGGGAATCAGAGGCAGGTAATCAGAGGCGGGCAATCAGATGCAGGGAATCAGAGGCAGGGAATCAGAGGCAGGGAATCTGAGGCAGGGAATCTGAGGCAGGGAATCTGAAGTGGGCAATCAGAGGCGGGAAAACAGGCGGGTAAACAGAGGCGGGTAAACATAGGTGGGGAATCAGAGGCGGGGAATCAGAGGCGGGGAATCAGAGTCGGGGAATCAGAGGCGGGAATCTGAGGCGGGGAATCAGATGCAGGGAATCAGAGGCGGGGAATCAGAGGCGGGGTATCAGAGGCGGGGAATCAGAGGCGCGGAATCAGAGGCGGGGAATCAGAGGCGTGGAATCACAGACGGGGAATCAGAGGCGGGGAATCAGATGCAGGGAATCAGAGGCGGGGAATCAGAGGCAGGGAATCAGATGAAGGGAATCTGATGCAGGGAATCTGAGGCAGGGAATCTGAGGCAGGGAATCTGTGGCAGGGAATCTGATGCGGGTTATCAGAAGGGGGAAATGAGATGTGGGAAACGAGATGCAGAGAAAGAGGCACGGAAATAGAGGCAGGGAAAGAGAGGCAGGGTATCAGAGGCGGGTAATCAGAGGCGTGGAATCAGAGGCGGGGAATCAGAGGCGGGAAATCAGAGAGGGGAATCAGAGGTGGGGAATCAGAGGCGGGGAATCAGAGGCAGGGAATCAGAGGCAGGAAATCAGAGGCGGCGAATCTGAGGCGTGGAATCAGAGGTGGGGAAAGAGATGTGGGGAAACGTAGGCCAGGAAAGTTGCTCGGAAAGGGAGGCGGTGAATCAGAGGCGGGGAATCAGAGGCGGGGAATCAGAGGCGGGGAATCAGATGCGTGGAATCAGAGGTGGGGAAAGAGATGTGGGGAAACAGGCGGGTAAACAGAAGCGGGTAAACATAGCTGCATCAATAGATGCAGCGAAAGAGATGGGCGAAACATAGTGGTTGGAACTTTTGTGTTGAAAATTAGTTACACAGAACAGATCAAACAGAGTTGTTGAAATTGAGGGAGGGAAAGAGAGGCACTGAAAGAGTGGAGGGGAAAGAGTGCAGGCAAAATAGAGGCGTAGAGACAGAGGTGGGGAATCAGATGCGGGGAATCAGAGGCGGGGAATCAGAGGCAGGGAATCAGATGAAGGGAATCTAATGCAGGGAAACTGAGGCAGGGAATCTGAGGCAGGGAATCGGAGGCAGGGAATCTGAGGATGGGAATCAGTAAAAAGTTATCAGAGGCAGGGTATCAGAGGCGGAGAATCAGAGGTGGGGAATCAGAAGTGGGGAATCAGAGGTGGGGAATCAGAGGCGTGGAATCAGAGGCGGGGAATCAGAGGTGGGGAATCAGAGGCGGTGAATCAGATGCAGGGAATCAGAGGCAGGGAATCAGAGGCAGGGAACCAGACGCAGGGAATCAAATGAAGGGAATCTGATGCAGGGAATCTGAGGCAGGGAATCTGAGGCAGGGAATCTGTGGTGGGGAATCAGAGGCGGGAAAACAGGCGGTTAAACAGTGGCGGGTAAACATAGGCGGGAATTCAGAGGCGTGGAATCAGAGGCGGGAAATCAGAGGCGGGGAAAGATATGTGGGGAAAAGTAGGACAAGAAAGTTGAGCGGAAAGGGAGGCATTGAATCAGAGGTGGGGAATCAGAGGCGGGGAATCAGAGGCGGGGAATCAGAGGCGGGGAATCAGAGGCAGGGAATCAGAAGCGGGGAATCAGAGGTTGGGAATCAGAGGCGGGGAATCAGAGGCGGAGAATCAGAGGCGGGCAATCAGATGCAGGGAATCAGAGGCAGGGAATCAGAGGCAGGGAATCAGAGGCAGGGAATCTGAGGCAGGGAATCTGAGGTGGGGATTCAGAGGCGGGGAAACAGGTGGGTAAACAGAGGCGGGTAAACATAGGCGTGGAATCAGAGGCGGGGAATCAGAGACACAGAAAGAGAGGCGTGGAATCAGAGGTGCAGAATCAGAGCCGGTGAATCTGAGCCGGGAAATCAGAAGCAGAGCAACAGAGGTGGTGAAACAGGGGTGCGGAATCGGACACGGGGAATCAGAGGTGGGGACTCAGAGGCCGGGAATCAGAGGCAGGGAATCAGAGGCAGGTTATCAGAGGCAGGGAATCAGAGGTGGGAAATCAGAGGCGGGGAATCAGAGGCGGCGAATCAGAGGCGGGGAATCAGAGGCGGGGAATCAGAGGCGGAGAATCAGAGGCGGGCAATCAGATGCAGGAAATCAGAGGCAGGGAATCAGAGGCAGGGAATCAGAGGCAGGGAATCTGAGGCAGGGAATCAGAGGTGGGGAATCAGAGGCGGGGAATCAGAGGCAGGGAATCAGATGAAGGGAATCTGATGCAGGGAATCTGAGGCAGGGAATCTGAGGCAGGGTATCTGTGGCAGGGAATCTGATGCGGGTTATCAGAAGGGGGAAATGAGATGTGGGAAACGAGATGCAGAGAAAGAGGCACGGAAATAGAGGCAGGGAAAGACAGGCAGGGAATCAGAGGCGGGGAATCAGAGGTGGGGAATCAGAGGCTGGGAATCAGAGGCGGGGAATCAGAGGGGGGAATCAGAGGTGGGGAATCAGAGGCAGGGAATCAGAGGCAGGGAATCAGAGGCGGGAAATCAGAGGCGGCGAATCTGAGGCGTGGAATCAGAGGTGGGGAAAGAGATGTGGGGAAACGTAGGCCAGGAAAGTTGTGCGGAAAGGGAGGCGGTGAATCAGAGGCGGGGAATCAGAGGCGGGGAATCAGAGGCGGGGAATCAGAGGCGTGGAATCAGAGGTGGGGAAAGAGATGTGGGGAAACAGGCGGGTAAACAGAAGCGGTTAAACATAGCTGCATAAATAGAGGCAGCGAAAGAGATGGGCGAAACATAGTGGTTGGAACTTGTGTGTTGAAAATTAGGTACACAGAACAGATCAAACAGAGTTGTTGAAATTGAGGGAGGGAAAGAGAGGCACAGAAAGAGTGGAGGGGAAAGAGTGCAGGCAAAATAGAGGCGTAGAGACAGAGGTGGCGAATCAGTGGCGGGGAATCAGAGGCGGGGAATCAGAGGCAGGGAATCAGATGAAGGGAATCTGATGCAGGGAATCTGAGGCAGGGAATCTGAGGCAGGGAATCGGAGGCAGGGAATCTGATGCGGGTTATCAGAAGGGGGAAATGAGATGTCGGAAACGAGATGCAGAGAAAGAGGCACGGAAATAGAGGCAGGGAAAGAGAGGCAGGGTATCAGAGGCAGGTAATCAGAGGCGTGGAATCAGAGGTGGGGAATCAGAGGCGGTGAATCAGAGGCGGGGAATCAGAGGCGGGGAATCAGAGGCGGGGAATCAGAAGTGGGGAATCAGAGGTGGGGAATCAGAGGCGGGGAATCAGAGGCGGGGAATCAGAGGCGGGCAATCAGATGCAGGGAATCAGAGGCAGGGAATCAGACGCAGGGAATCAAATGAAGGGAATCTGATGCAGGGAATCTGAGGCAGGGAATCTGAGGCAGGGAATCTGTGGTGGGGAATCAGAGGCGGGAAAACAGGCGGGTAAACAGAGGCGGGTAAACATAGGCGGGGAATCAGAGGCGTGGAATCAGAGGCGGGAAATCAGAGGCGGGGAAAGATATGTGGGGAAAAGTAGGCCAGGAAAGTTGAGCGGAAAGGGAGGCAGTGAATCAGAGGTGGGGAATCAGAGGCGGGGAATCAGAGGCGGGGAATCAGAGGCGGGGAATCAGAGGCTTGGAATCAGAAGTGGGGAATCAGAGGTGGGGAATCAGAGGCGGGGAATCAGAGGCGGAGAATCAGAGGCGGGGAATCTGAGGCATGGAATCTGAGGTGGGGAATCAGAGGCGGGGAAACAGGTGGGTAAACAGAGGTGGGTAAACATAGGCGGGGAATCAGAGGCGCGGAATCAGAGGCGGGGAATCAGAGACAGGGAATCAGAGGCGGGGAATCAGAGGCGGGGAATCAGATGCGGGGAATCAGAGGTGGGGAATCAGAGGCGGGGTATCAGAGGAGGGGAATCAGAGGCGTGGAATCAGAGGCGGGGAATCAGAGGCGGGGAATCAGAGGCGTGGAATCAGAGGCGGGGAATCAGAGGCGGGGAATCAGAAGTGGGGAATCAGAGGTGGGGAATCAGAGGCGGGGAATCAGAATCAGCGAATCAGAGGCGGGGCAATCAGAGGTGGGGAATCAGAGGCGGGGAATCAGAGGCGGGGAATCAGAGGCGGTGAATCAGAGGCGGGGAATCAGACGCGGGGAATCAGAGGCGGGGAATCAGAAGTGGGGAATCAGAGGTGGGGAATCAGAGGCGGGGAATCAGAGGCAGGTAATCAGAGGCGGGCAATCAGATGCAGGGAATCAGAGGCAGGGAATCAGAGGCAGGGAATCTGAGGCAGGGAATCTGAGGCAGGGAATCTGAAGTGGGCAATCAGAGGCGGGAAAACAGGCGGGTAAACAGAGGCGGGTAAACATAGGAGGGGAATCAGAGGCGGGGAATCAGAGGCGGGGAATCAGAGTCGGGGAATCAGAGGCGGGGAATCTGAGGCGGGGAATCAGATGCAGGGAATCAGAGGCGGGGAATCAGGCGGGGTATCAGAGGCGGGGAATCAGAGGCGCGGAATCAGAGGCGGGGAATCAGAGGCGTGGAATCACACACGGGGAATCAGAGGCGGGGAATCAGAAGTGGGGAATCAGAGGTGGGAAATCAGAGGCGGGGAATCAGAGGCGGGGAATCAGAGGCGGGGAATCAGAGGCAGGGTATCAGAGGCGGGCAATCAGATGCAGGGAATCAGAGGCAGGGAATGAGAGGCAGGGAATCAGAGGCAGGGAACCTGAGGTGGCGAATATGAGGTGGTGAATCAGAGGCGGGGAAACAGGCGGGTAAACAGAGGCTGGGAATCAGATGCAGGGAATCAGAAGCGGGGAATCAGAGGCAGGGAATCAGATGAAGGGAATCTGATGCAGGGAATCTGAGGCAGGGAATCTGAGGCAGGGAATCTGTGGCAGGGAATCTGATGCGGGTTATCAGAAGGGGGAAATGAGATGTGGGAAACGAGATGCAGAGAAAGAGGCACGGAAATAGAGGCAGGGAAAGAGAGGCAGGGTATCAGAGGCGGGTAATCAGAGGCGTGGAATCAGAGGCGGGGAATCAGAGGCGGGAAATCAGAGAGGGGAATCAGAGGTGGGGAATCAGAGGCGGGGAATCAGAGGCAGGGAATCAGAGGCAGGAAATCAGAGGCGGCGAATCTGAGGCGTGGAATCAGAGGTGGGGAAAGAGATGTGGGGAAACGTAGGCCAGGAAAGTTGCTCGGAAAGGGAGGCGGTGAATCAGAGGCGGGGAATCAGAGGCGGGGAATCAGAGGCGGGGAATCAGAGGCGTGGAATCAGAGGTGGGGAAAGAGATGTGGGGAAACAGGCGGGTAAACAGAAGCGGGTAAACATAGCTGCATCAATAGATGCAGCGAAAGAGATGGGCGAAACATAGTGGTTGGAACTTTTGTGTTGAAAATGAGTTACACAGAACAGATCAAACAGAGTTGTTGAAATTGAGGGAGGGAAAGAGAGGCACTGAAAGAGTGGAGGGGAAAGAGTGCAGGCAAAATAGAGGCGTAGAGACAGAGGTGGGGAATCAGATGCGGGGAATCAGAGGCGGGGAATCAGAGGCAGGGAATCAGATGAAGGGAATCTAATGCAGGGAAACTGAGGCAGGGAATCTGAGGCAGGGAATCGGAGGCAGGGAATCTGAGGATGGGAATCAGTAAAAAGTTATCAGAGGCAGGGTATCAGAGGCGGAGAATCAGAGGTGGGGAATCAGAAGTGGGGAATCAGAGGTGGGGAATAAGAGGCGTGGAATCAGAGGCGGGGAATCAGAGGTGGGGAATCAGAAGTGGGGAATCAGAGGTGGGGAATTAGAGGCGGGGAATCAGAGGCGTGGAATCAGAGGCGGGCAATCAGAAGTGGGGAATCAGAGGCGGGGAATCAGAGGCGGGGAATCAGAGGCGGTGAATCAGATGCGGGGAATCAGAGGCGGGGAATCAGAGGCGGGGAATCAGAAGTGGGGAATCAGAGGTGGGGAATCAGAGGCGGGGAATCAGAGGCGGGCAATCAGATGCAGGGAATCAGAGGCAGGGAATCAGAGGCAGGGAACCAGACGCAGGGAATCAAATGAAGGGAATCTGATGCAGGGAATCTGAGGCAGGGAATCTGAGGCAGGGAATCTGTGGTGGGGAATCAGAGGCGGGAAAACAGGCGGTTAAACAGAGGCGGGTAAACATAGGCGGGGATTCAGAGGCGTGGAATCAGAGGCGGGAAATCAGAGGCGGGGAAAGATATGTGGGGAAAAGTAGGACAAGAAAGTTGAGCGGAAAGGGAGGCATTGAATCAGAGGTGGGGAATCAGAGGCGGGGAATCAGAGGCGGGGAATCAGAGGCGGGGAATCAGAGGCAGGGAATCAGAAGCGGGGAATCAGAGGTTGGGAATCAGAGGCGGGGAATCAGAGGCGGAGAATCAGAGGCGGGCAATCAGATGCAGGGAATCAGAGGCAGGGAATCAGAGGCAGGGAATCAGAGGCAGGGAATCTGAGGCAGTGAATCTGAGGTGGGGAATCAGAGGCGGGGAAACAGGTGGGTAAACAGAGGCGGGTAAACATAGGCGGGGAATCAGAGGTGCGGAATCAGAGGTGGGGAATCAGAGGCAGGGAATCAGAGGCGGGGAATCAGAGGCGGGGAATCAGATGCGGGGAATCAGAGGTGGGGAATCAGAGGCGGGGTATCAGAGGAGGGGAATCAGAGGCGGGGAATCAGAGGCGGGGAATCAGAGGCGGGGAATCAGAGGCGTGCAATCAGAGGCGGGGAATCAGAGGTGGGGAATCAGAAGTGGGGAATCAGAGGTGGGGAATCAGAGCCGGGGAATCTGAATCAGCGAATCAGAGGCGGGGCAATCAGAGGTGGGGAATCAGAGGCGGGGAATCAGAAGTGGGTAATCAGAGGTCGGGAATCAGAGGCGGGGAATCAGAGGCGGGCAATCAGATGCAGGGAATCAGAGGCAGGGAATCAGAGGCAGGGAACCAGACGCAGGGAATCAAATGAAGGGAATCTGATGCAGGGAATCTGAGGCAGGGAATCTGAGGCAGGGAATCTGTGGTGGGGAATCAGAGGCGGGAAAACAGGCGGTTAAACAGAGGCGGGTAAACATAGGCGGGGATTCAGAGGCGTGGAATCAGAGGCGCGGAATCAGAGGCGGGGAATCAGAGGCATGGAATCAGAGACGGGGAATCAGAGGCGGGGAATCAGAAGTGGGGAATCAGAGGTGGGAAATCAGAGGCTGGGAATCAGAGGCGGGGTATCAGAGGCGGGGAATCAGAGGCAGGGTATCAGAGGCGGGCAATCAGATGCAGGGAATCAGAGGCAGGGAATCAGAGGCAGGGAATCAGAGGCAGGGAACCTGAGATGGCGAATATGAGGTGGTGAATCAGAGGCGGGGAAACAGTCGGGTAAACAGAGGCGGGGAATCAGAGGCAGGGAATCAAATGAAGGGAATCTGATGCAGGGAATCTGAGGCAGGGAATCTGAGGCAGGGAATCTGTGGTGGGGAATCAGAGGCGGGAAAACAGGCGGTTAAACAGAGGCGGGTAAACATAGGCGGGGATTCAGAGGCGTGGAATCAGAGGCGGGAAATCAGAGGCGGGGAAAGATATGTGGGGAAAAGTAGGACAAGAAAGTTGAGCGGAAAGGGAGGCATTGAATCAGAGGTGGGGAATCAGAGGCGGGGAATCAGAGGCGGGGAATCAGAGGCAGGGAATCAGAAGCGGGGAATCAGAGGTTGGGAATCAGAGGCGGGGAATCAGAGGCGGAGAATCAGAGGCGGGCAATCAGATGCAGGGAATCAGAGGCAGGGAATCAGAGGCAGGGAATCAGAGGCAGGGAATCTGAGGCAGGGAATCTGAGGTGGGGATTCAGAGGCGGGGAAACAGGTGGGTAAACAGAGGCGGGTAAACATAGGCGTGGAATCAGAGGCGGGGAATCAGAGACACAGAAAGAGAGGCGTGGAATCAGAGGTGCAGAATCAGAGCCGGTGAATCTGAGCCGGGAAATCAGAAGCAGAGCAACAGAGGTGGTGAAACAGGGGTGCGGAATCGGACACGGGGAATCAGAGGTGGGGACTCAGAGGCCGGGAATCAGAGGCAGGGAATCAGAGGCAGGTTATCAGAGGCAGGGAATCAGAGGTGGGAAATCAGAGGCGGGGAATCAGAGGCGGCGAATCAGAGGCGGGGAATCAGAGGCGGGGAATCAGAGGCGGAGAATCAGAGGCGGGCAATCAGATGCAGGAAATCAGAGGCAGGGAATCAGAGGCAGGGAATCAGAGGCAGGGAATCTGAGGCAGGGAATCAGAGGTGGGGAATCAGAGGCGGGGAATCAGAGGCAGGGAATCAGATGAAGGGAATCTGATGCAGGGAATCTGAGGCAGGGAATCTGAGGCAGGGTATCTGTGGCAGGGAATCTGATGCGGGTTATCAGAAGGGGGAAATGAGATGTGGGAAACGAGATGCAGAGAAAGAGGCACGGAAATAGAGGCAGGGAAAGACAGGCAGGGAATCAGAGGCGGGGAATCAGAGGTGGGGAATCAGAGGCTGGGAATCAGAGGCGGGGAATCAGAGGGGGGAATCAGAGGTGGGGAATCAGAGGCAGGGAATCAGAGGCAGGGAATCAGAGGCGGGAAATCAGAGGCGGCGAATCTGAGGCGTGGAATCAGAGGTGGGGAAAGAGATGTGGGGAAACGTAGGCCAGGAAAGTTGTGCGGAAAGGGAGGCGGTGAATCAGAGGCGGGGAATCAGAGGCGGGGAATCAGAGGCGGGGAATCAGAGGCGTGGAATCAGAGGTGGGGAAAGAGATGTGGGGAAACAGGCGGGTAAACAGAAGCGGGTAAACATAGCTGCATAAATAGAGGCAGCGAAAGAGATGGGCGAAACATAGTGGTTGGAACTTGTGTGTTGAAAATTAGGTACACAGAACAGATCAAACAGAGTTGTTGAAATTGAGGGAGGGAAAGAGAGGCACAGAAAGAGTGGAGGGGAAAGAGTGCAGGCAAAATAGAGGCGTAGAGACAGAGGTGGCGAATCAGTGGCGGGGAATCAGAGGCGGGGAATCAGAGGCAGGGAATCAGATGAAGGGAATCTGATGCAGGGAATCTGAGGCAGGGAATCTGAGGCAGGGAATCGGAGGCAGGGAATCTGATGCGGGTTATCAGAAGGGGGAAATGAGATGTCGGAAACGAGATGCAGAGAAAGAGGCACGGAAATAGAGGCAGGGAAAGAGAGGCAGGGTATCAGAGGCAGGTAATCAGAGGCGTGGAATCAGAGGAAGGGAATCTGAGGCAGGGAATCTGAGGTGGTGAATCAGAGGCGGGGAATCAGACGCGGGGAATCAAAGGCGGTGAATCAGAGGCGGGGAATCAGACGCGGGGAATCAAAGGCGGGGAATCAGAAGTGGGGAATCAGAGGTGGGGAATCAGAGGCGGGGAATCAGAGGCAGGTAATCAGAGGCGGGCAATCAGATGCAGGGAATCAGAGGCAGGGAATCAGAGGCAGGGAATCTGAGGCAGGGAATCTGAGGCAGGGAATCTGAAGTGGGCAATAAGAGGCGGGAAAACAGGCGGGTAAACAGAGGCGGGTAAACATAGGTGGGGAATCAGAGGCGGGGAATCAGAGGCGGGGAATCAGAGTCGGGGAATCAGAGGCGGGGAATCTGAGGCGGGGAATCAGATGCAGGGAATCAGAGGCGGGGAATCAGAGGCGGGGTATCAGAGGCGGGGAATCAGAGGCGCGGAATCAGAGGCGGGGAATCAGAGGCGTGGAATCACAGACGGGGAATCAGAGGCGGGGAATCAGATGCAGGGAATCAGAGGCGGGGAATCAGAGGCAGGGAATCAGATGAAGGGAATCTGATGCAGGGAATCTGAGGCAGGGAATCTGAGGCAGGGAATCTGTGGCAGGGAATCTGATGCGGGTTATCAGAAGGGGGAAATGAGATGTGGGAAACGAGATGCAGAGAAAGAGGCACGGAAATAGAGGCAGGGAAAGAGAGGCAGGGTATCAGAGGCGGGTAATCAGAGGCGTGGAATCAGAGGCGGGGAATCAGAGGCGGGAAATCAGAGAGGGGAATCAGAGGTGGGGAATCAGAGGCGGGGAATCAGAGGCAGGGAATCAGAGGCAGGAAATCAGAGGCGGCGAATCTGAGGCGTGGAATCAGAGGTGGGGAAAGAGATGTGGGGAAACGTAGGCCAGGAAAGTTGCTCGGAAAGGGAGGCGGTGAATCAGAGGCGGGGAATCAGAGGCGGGGAATCAGAGGCGGGGAATCAGATGCGTGGAATCAGAGGTGGGGAAAGAGATGTGGGGAAACAGGCGGGTAAACAGAAGCGGGTAAACATAGCTGCATCAATATATGCAGCGAAAGAGATGGGCGAAACATAGTGGTTGGAACTTTTGTGTTGAAAATTAGTTACACAGAACAGATCAAACAGAGTTGTTGAAATTGAGGGAGGGAAAGAGAGGCACTGAAAGAGTGGAGGGGAAAGAGTGCAGGCAAAATAGAGGCGTAGAGACAGAGGTGGGGAATCAGATGCGGGGAATCAGAGGCGGGGAATCAGAGGCAGGGAATCAGATGAAGGGAATCTAATGCAGGGAAACTGAGGCAGGGAATCTGAGGCAGGGAATCGGAGGCAGGGAATCTGAGGATGGGAATCAGTAAAAAGTTATCAGAGGCAGGGTATCAGAGGCGGAGAATCAGAGGTGGGGAATCAGAAGTGGGGAATCAGAGGTGGGGAATCAGAGGCGTGGAATCAGAGGCGGGGAATCAGAGGTGGGGAATCAGAGGCGGTGAATCAGATGCAGGGAATCAGAGGCAGGGAATCAGAGGCAGGGAACCAGACGCAGGGAATCAAATGAAGGGAATCTGATGCAGGGAATCTGAGGCAGGGAATCTGAGGCAGGGAATCTGTGGTGGGGAATCAGAGGCGGGAAAACAGGCGGTTAAACAGTGGCGGGTAAACATAGGCGGGGATTCAGAGGCGTGGAATCAGAGGCGGGAAGTCAGAGGCGGGGAAAGATATGTGGGGAAAAGTAGGACAAGAAAGTTGAGCGGAAAGGGAGGCATTGAATCAGAGGTGGGGAATCAGAGGCGGGGAATCAGAGGCGGGGAATCAGAGGTTGGGAATCAGAGGCGGGGAATCAGAGGCGGAGAATCAGAGGCGGGCAATCAGATGCAGGGAATCAGAGGCAGGGAATCAGAGGCAGGGAATCAGAGGCAGGGAATCTGAGGCAGGGAATCTGAGGTGGGGATTCAGAGGCGGGGAAACAGGTGGGTAAACAGAGGCGGGTAAACATAGGCGTGGAATCAGAGGCGGGGAATCAGAGACACAGAAAGAGAGGCGTGGAATCAGAGGTGCAGAATCAGAGCCGGTGAATCTGAGCCGGGAAATCAGAAGCAGAGCAACAGAGGTGGTGAAACAGGGGTGCGGAATCGGACACGGGGAATCAGAGGTGGGGACTCAGAGGCCGGTAATCAGAGGCAGGGAATCAGAGGCAGGTTATCAGAGGCAGGGAATCAGAGGTGGGAAATCAGAGGCGGGGAATCAGAGGCGGCGAATCAGAGGCGGGGAATCAGAGGCGGGGAATCAGAGTCGGAGAATCAGAGGCGGGCAATCAGATGCAGGAAATCAGAGGCAGGGAATCAGAGGCAGGGAATCAGAGGCAGGGAATCTGAGGCAGGGAATCAGAGGTGGGGAATCAGAGGCGGGGAATCAGAGGCAGGGAATCAGATGAAGGGAATCTGATGCAGGGAATCTGAGGCAGGGAATCTGAGGCAGGGTATCTGTGGCAGGGAATCTGATGCGGGTTATCAGAAGGGGGAAATGAGATGTGGGAAACGAGATGCAGAGAAAGAGGCACGGAAATAGAGGCAGGGAAAGACAGGCAGGGAATCAGAGGCGGGGAATCAGAGGTGGGGAATCAGAGGCTGGGAATCAGAGGCGGGGAATCAGAGGGGGGAATCAGAGGTGGGGAATCAGAGGCAGGGAATCAGAGGCAGGGAATCAGAGGCGGGAAATCAGAGGCGGCGAATCTGAGGCGTGGAATCAGAGGTGGGGAAAGAGATGTGGGGAAACGTAGGCCAGGAAAGTTGTGCGGAAAGGGAGGCGGTGAATCAGAGGCGGGGAATCAGAGGCGGGGAATCAGAGGCGGGGAATCAGAGGCGTGGAATCAGAGGTGGGGAAAGAGATGTGGGGAAACAGGCGGGTAAACAGAAGCGGTTAAACATAGCTGCATAAATAGAGGCAGCGAAAGAGATGGGCGAAACATAGTGGTTGGAACTTGTGTGTTGAAAATTAGGTACACAGAACAGATCAAACAGAGTTGTTGAAATTGAGGGAGGGAAAGAGAGGCACAGAAAGAGTGGAGGGGAAAGAGTGCAGGCAAAATAGAGGCGTAGAGACAGAGGTGGTGAATCAGTGGCGGGGAATCAGAGGCGGGGAATCAGAGGCAGGGAATCAGATGAAGGGAATCTGATGCAGGGAATCTGAGGCAGGGAATCTGAGGCAGGGAATCGGAGGCAGGGAATCTGATGCGGGTTATCAGAAGGGGGAAATGAGATGTCGGAAACGAGATGCAGAGAAAGAGGCACGGAAATAGAGGCAGGGAAAGAGAGGCAGGGTATCAGAGGCAGGTAATCAGAGGCGTGGAATCAGAGGTGGGGAATCAGAGGCGGTGAATCAGAGGCGGGGAATCAGAGGTGGGGAATCAGAGGCGGGGAATCAGAAGTGGGGAATCAGAGGTGGGGAATCAGAGGCGGGGAATCAGAGGCGGGGAATCAGAGGCGGGCAATCAGATGCAGGGAATCAGAGGCAGGGAATCAGACGCAGGGAATCAAATGAAGGGAATCTGATGCAGGGAATCTGAGGCAGGGAATCTGAGGCAGGGAATCTGTGGTGGGGAATCAGAGGCGGGAAAACAGGCGGGTAAACAGAGGCGGGTAAACATAGGCGGGGAATCAGAGGCGTGGAATCACAGACGGGGAATCAGAGGCGGGGAATCAGATGCAGGGAATCAGAGGCGGGGAATCAGAGGCAGGGAATCAGATGAAGGGAATCTGATGCAGGGAATCTGAGGCAGGGAATCTGAGGCAGGGAATCTGTGGCAGGGAATCTGATGCGGGTTATCAGAAGGGGGAAATGAGATGTGGGAAACGAGATGCAGAGAAAGAGGCACGGAAATAGAGGCAGGGAAAGAGAGGCAGGGTATCAGAGGCGGGTAATCAGAGGCGTGGAATCAGAGGCGGGGAATCAGAGGCGGGAAATCAGAGAGGGGAATCAGAGGTGGGGAATCAGAGGCGGGGAATCAGAGGCAGGGAATCAGAGGCAGGAAATCAGAGGCGGCGAATCTGAGGCGTGGAATCAGAGGTGGGGAAAGAGATGTGGGGAAACGTAGGCCAGGAAAGTTGCTCGGAAAGGGAGGCGGTGAATCAGAGGCGGGGAATCAGAGGCGGGGAATCAGAGGCGGGGAATCAGATGCGTGGAATCAGAGGTGGGGAAAGAGATGTGGGGAAACAGGCGGGTAAACAGAAGCGGGTAAACATAGCTGCATCAATAGATGCAGCGAAAGAGATGGGCGAAACATAGTGGTTGGAACTTTTGTGTTGAAAATTAGTTACACAGAACAGATCAAACAGAGTTGTTGAAATTGAGGGAGGGAAAGAGAGGCACTGAAAGAGTGGAGGGGAAAGAGTGCAGGCAAAATAGAGGCGTAGAGACAGAGGTGGGGAATCAGATGCGGGGAATCAGAGGCGGGGAATCAGAGGCAGGGAATCAGATGAAGGGAATCTAATGCAGGGAAACTGAGGCAGGGAATCTGAGGCAGGGAATCGGAGGCAGGGAATCTGAGGATGGGAATCAGTAAAAAGTTATCAGAGGCAGGGTATCAGAGGCGGAGAATCAGAGGTGGGGAATCAGAAGTGGGGAATCAGAGGTGGGGAATCAGAGGCGTGGAATCAGAGGCGGGGAATCAGAGGTGGGGAATCAGAGGCGGTGAATCAGATGCAGGGAATCAGAGGCAGGGAATCAGAGGCAGGGAACCAGACGCAGGGAATCAAATGAAGGGAATCTGATGCAGGGAATCTGAGGCAGGGAATCTGAGGCAGGGAATCTGTGGTGGGGAATCAGAGGCGGGAAAACAGGCGGTTAAACAGTGGCGGGTAAACATAGGCGGGGATTCAGAGGCGTGGAATCAGAGGCGGGAAGTCAGAGGCGGGGAAAGATATGTGGGGAAAAGTAGGACAAGAAAGTTGAGCGGAAAGGGAGGCATTGAATCAGAGGTGGGGAATCAGAGGCGGGGAATCAGAGGCGGGGAATCAGAGGTTGGGAATCAGAGGCGGGGAATCAGAGGCGGAGAATCAGAGGCGGGCAATCAGATGCAGGGAATCAGAGGCAGGGAATCAGAGGCAGGGAATCAGAGGCAGGGAATCTGAGGCAGGGAATCTGAGGTGGGGATTCAGAGGCGGGGAAACAGGTGGGTAAACAGAGGCGGGTAAACATAGGCGTGGAATCAGAGGCGGGGAATCAGAGACACAGAAAGAGAGGCGTGGAATCAGAGGTGCAGAATCAGAGCCGGTGAATCTGAGCCTGGAAATCAGAAGCAGAGCAACAGAGGTGGTGAAACAGGGGTGCGGAATCGGACACGGGGAATCAGAGGTGGGGACTCAGAGGCCGGTAATCAGAGGCAGGGAATCAGAGGCAGGTTATCAGAGGCAGGGAATCAGAGGTGGGAAATCAGAGGCGGGGAATCAGAGGCGGCGAATCAGAGGCGGGGAATCAGAGGCGGGGAATCAGAGTCGGAGAATCAGAGGCGGGCAATCAGATGCAGGAAATCAGAGGCAGGGAATCAGAGGCAGGGAATCAGAGGCAGGGAATCTGAGGCAGGGAATCAGAGGTGGGGAATCAGAGGCGGGGAATCAGAGGCAGGGAATCAGAGGCGGGAAATCAGAGGCGGGGAAAGATATGTGGGGAAAAGTAGGCCAGGAAAGTTGAGCGGAAAGGGAGGCAGTGAATCAGAGGTGGGGAATCAGAGGCGGGGAATCAGAGGCGGGGAATCAGAGGCGGGGAATCAGAGGCTTGGAATCAGAAGTGGGGAATCAGAGGTGGGGAATCAGAGGCGGGGAATCAGAGGCGGAGAATCAGAGGCGGGGAATCTGAGGCATGGAATCTGAGGTGGGGAATCAGAGGCGGGGAAACAGGTGGGTAAACAGAGGTGGGTAAACATAGGCGGGGAATCAGAGGCGCGGAATCAGAGGCGGGGAATCAGAGACAGGGAATCAGAGGCGGGGAATCAGAGGCGGGGAATCAGATGCGGGGAATCAGAGGTGGGGAATCAGAGGCGGGGTATCAGAGGAGGGGAATCAGAGGCGTGGAATCAGAGGCGGGGAATCAGAGGCGGGGAATCAGAGGCGTGGAATCAGAGGCGGGGAATCAGAGGCGGGGAATCAGAAGTGGGGAATCAGAGGTGGGGAATCAGAGGCGGGGAATCAGAATCAGCGAATCAGAGGCGGGGCAATCAGAGGTGGGGAATCAGAGGCGGGGAATCAGAGGCGGGGAATCAGAGGCGGTGAATCAGAGGCGGGGAATCAGACGCGGGGAATCAGAGGCGGGGAATCAGAAGTGGGGAATCAGAGGTGGGGAATCAGAGGCGGGGAATCAGAGGCAGGTAATCAGAGGCGGGCAATCAGATGCAGGGAATCAGAGGCAGGGAATCAGAGGCAGGGAATCTGAGGCAGGGAATCTGAGGCAGGGAATCTGAAGTGGGCAATCAGAGGCGGGAAAACAGGCGGGTAAACAGAGGCGGGTAAACATAGGAGGGGAATCAGAGGCGGGGAATCAGAGGCGGGGAATCAGAGTCGGGGAATCAGAGGCGGGGAATCTGAGGCGGGGAATCAGATGCAGGGAATCAGAGGCGGGGAATCAGGCGGGGTATCAGAGGCGGGGAATCAGAGGCGCGGAATCAGAGGCGGGGAATCAGAGGCGTGGAATCACACACGGGGAATCAGAGGCGGGGAATCAGAAGTGGGGAATCAGAGGTGGGAAATCAGAGGCGGGGAATCAGAGGCGGGGAATCAGAGGCGGGGAATCAGAGGCAGGGTATCAGAGGCGGGCAATCAGATGCAGGGAATCAGAGGCAGGGAATGAGAGGCAGGGAATCAGAGGCAGGGAACCTGAGGTGGCGAATATGAGGTGGTGAATCAGAGGCGGGGAAACAGGCGGGTAAACAGAGGCTGGGAATCAGATGCAGGGAATCAGAAGCGGGGAATCAGAGGCAGGGAATCAGATGAAGGGAATCTGATGCAGGGAATCTGAGGCAGGGAATCTGAGGCAGGGAATCTGTGGCAGGGAATCTGATGCGGGTTATCAGAAGGGGGAAATGAGATGTGGGAAACGAGATGCAGAGAAAGAGGCACGGAAATAGAGGCAGGGAAAGAGAGGCAGGGTATCAGAGGCGGGTAATCAGAGGCGTGGAATCAGAGGCGGGGAATCAGAGGCGGGAAATCAGAGAGGGGAATCAGAGGTGGGGAATCAGAGGCGGGGAATCAGAGGCAGGGAATCAGAGGCAGGAAATCAGAGGCGGCGAATCTGAGGCGTGGAATCAGAGGTGGGGAAAGAGATGTGGGGAAACGTAGGCCAGGAAAGTTGCTCGGAAAGGGAGGCGGTGAATCAGAGGCGGGGAATCAGAGGCGGGGAATCAGAGGCGGGGAATCAGAGGCGTGGAATCAGAGGTGGGGAAAGAGATGTGGGGAAACAGGCGGGTAAACAGAAGCGGGTAAACATAGCTGCATCAATAGATGCAGCGAAAGAGATGGGCGAAACATAGTGGTTGGAACTTTTGTGTTGAAAATGAGTTACACAGAACAGATCAAACAGAGTTGTTGAAATTGAGGGAGGGAAAGAGAGGCACTGAAAGAGTGGAGGGGAAAGAGTGCAGGCAAAATAGAGGCGTAGAGACAGAGGTGGGGAATCAGATGCGGGGAATCAGAGGCGGGGAATCAGAGGCAGGGAATCAGATGAAGGGAATCTAATGCAGGGAAACTGAGGCAGGGAATCTGAGGCAGGGAATCGGAGGCAGGGAATCTGAGGATGGGAATCAGTAAAAAGTTATCAGAGGCAGGGTATCAGAGGCGGAGAATCAGAGGTGGGGAATCAGAAGTGGGGAATCAGAGGTGGGGAATCAGAGGCGTGGAATCAGAGGCGGGGAATCAGAGGTGGGGAATCAGAAGTGGGGAATCAGAGGTGGGGAATTAGAGGCGGGGAATCAGAGGCGTGGAATCAGAGGCGGGCAATCAGAAGTGGGGAATCAGAGGCGGGGAATCAGAGGCGGGGAATCAGAGGCGGTGAATCAGATGCGGGGAATCAGAGGCGGGGAATCAGAGGCGGGGAATCAGAAGTGGGGAATCAGAGGTGGGGAATCAGAGGCGGGGAATCAGAGGCGGGCAATCAGATGCAGGGAATCAGAGGCAGGGAATCAGAGGCAGGGAACCAGACGCAGGGAATCAAATGAAGGGAATCTGATGCAGGGAATCTGAGGCAGGGAATCTGAGGCAGGGAATCTGTGGTGGGGAATCAGAGGCGGGAAAACAGGCGGTTAAACAGAGGCGGGTAAACATAGGCGGGGATTCAGAGGCGTGGAATCAGAGGCGGGAAATCAGAGGCGGGGAAAGATATGTGGGGAAAAGTAGGACAAGAAAGTTGAGCGGAAAGGGAGGCATTGAATCAGAGGTGGGGAATCAGAGGCGGGGAATCAGAGGCGGGGAATCAGAGGCGGGGAATCAGAGGCAGGGAATCAGAAGCGGGGAATCAGAGGTTGGGAATCAGAGGCGGGGAATCAGAGGCGGAGAATCAGAGGCGGGCAATCAGATGCAGGGAATCAGAGGCAGGGAATCAGAGGCAGGGAATCAGAGGCAGGGAATCTGAGGCAGGGAATCTGAGGTGGGGAATCAGAGGCGGGGAAACAGGTGGGTAAACAGAGGCGGGTAAACATAGGCGGGGAATCAGAGGTGCGGAATCAGAGGTGGGGAATCAGAGGCAGGGAATCAGAGGCGGGGAATCAGAGGCGGGGAATCAGATGCGGGGAATCAGAGGTGGGGAATCAGAGGCGGGGTATCAGAGGAGGGGAATCAGAGGCGGGGAATCAGAGGCGGGGAATCAGAGGCGGGGAATCAGAGGCGTGCAATCAGAGGCGGGGAATCAGAGGTGGGGAATCAGAAGTGGGGAATCAGAGGTGGGGAATCAGAGCCGGGGAATCTGAATCAGCGAATCAGAGGCGGGGCAATCAGAGGTGGGGAATCAGAGGCGGGGAATCAGAAGTGGGTAATCAGAGGTCGGGAATCAGAGGCGGGGAATCAGAGGCGGGCAATCAGATGCAGGGAATCAGAGGCAGGGAATCAGAGGCAGGGAACCAGACGCAGGGAATCAAATGAAGGGAATCTGATGCAGGGAATCTGAGGCAGGGAATCTGAGGCAGGGAATCTGTGGTGGGGAATCAGAGGCGGGAAAACAGGCGGTTAAACAGAGGCGGGTAAACATAGGCGGGGATTCAGAGGCGTGGAATCAGAGGCGCGGAATCAGAGGCGGGGAATCAGAGGCATGGAATCAGAGACGGGGAATCAGAGGCGGGGAATCAGAAGTGGGGAATCAGAGGTGGGAAATCAGAGGCTGGGAATCAGAGGCGGGGTATCAGAGGCGGGGAATCAGAGGCAGGGTATCAGAGGCGGGCAATCAGATGCAGGGAATCAGAGGCAGGGAATCAGAGGCAGGGAATCAGAGGCAGGGAACCTGAGATGGCGAATATGAGGTGGTGAATCAGAGGCGGGGAAACAGTCGGGTAAACAGAGGCGGGGAATCAGAGGCAGGGAATCAGCCGCGGTGAATCAGAGGCAGGGAATCAGATGAAGGGAATCTGATGCAGGGAATCTGAGGCAGGGTATCTGAGGCAGGGAATCTGTGGCAGGGAATCTGATGCGGGTTATCAGAAGGGGGAAATGAGATGTGGGAAACGAGATGCAGAGAAAGAGGCACGGAAATAGAGGCAGGGAAAGAGAGGCAGGGTATCAGAGGTGGGGAATCAGAGGCTGGGAATCAGAGGCGGGGAATCAGAGGGGGGAATCAGAGGTGGGGAATCAGAGGCAGGGAATCAGAGACACAGAAAGAGAGGCGTGGAATCAGAGGTGCGGAATCAGAGCCGGTGAATCTGAGCCGGGAAATCAGAAGCAGAGCAACAGAGGTGGTGAAACATGGGTGCGGAATCGGACACGGGGAATCAGAGGTGGGGACTCAGAGGCCGGGAATCAGAGGCAGGGAATCAGAGGCAGGTTATCAGAGGCAGGGAATCAGAGGTGGGAAATCAAAGGCGGGGAATCAGAGGCGGCGAATCAGAGGCGGGGAATCAAAGGCGGGGAATCAGAGGCGGAGAATCAGAGGCGGGCAATCAGATGCAGGAAATCAGAGGCAGGGAATCAGAGGCAGAGAATCAGAGGCAGGGAATCTGAGGCAGGGAATCAGAGGTGGGGAATCAGAGGCGGGGAATCAGAGGCAGGGAATCAGATGAAGGGAATCTGATGCAGGGAATCTGAGGCAGGGAATCTGAGGCAGGGAATCTGTGGCAGGGAATCTGAGGTGGGCAATCAGAGGCGGGAAAACAGGCGGGTAAACAGAGGCGGGGAATCAGAGGCGGGGAATCAGAGTCGGGGAATCAGAGGCGGGGAAGCAGAGGCGGGGAATCAGAGGCAGGGTATCAGAGGCGGGCAATCAGATGCAGGGAATCTGATGCAGGGAATCTGAGGCAGGGAATCTGAGGCAGGGAATCTGTGGCAGGGAATCTGATGCGGGTTATCAGAAGGGGGAAATGAGATGTGGGAAACGAGATGCAGAGAAAGAGGCACGGAAATAGAGGCAGGGAAAGAGAGGCAGGGTATCAGAGGCGGGTAATCAGAGGCGTGGAATCAGAGGCGGGGAATCAGAGGCGGGAAATCAGAGAGGGGAATCAGAGGTGGGGAATCAGAGGCGGGGAATCAGAGGCGGGGAATCAGAGGCGTGGAATCAGAGGTGGGGAAAGAGATGTGGGGAAACGTTGGCCAGGAAAGTTGCTCGGAAAGGGAGGCGGTGAATCAGAGGCGGGGAATCAGAGGCGGGGAATCAGAGGCGGGGAATCAGAGGCGTGGAATCAGAGGTGGGGAAAGAGATGTGGGGAAACAGGCGTGTAAACAGAAGCGGGTAAACATAGCTGCATCAATAGATGCAGCGAAAGAGATGGGCGAAACATAGTGGTTGGAACTTTTGTGTTGAAAATTAGTTACACAGAACAGATCAAACAGAGTTGTTGAAATTGAGGGAGGGAAAGAGAGGCACTGAAAGAGTGGAGGGGAAAGAGTGCAGGAAAAATAGAGGCGTAGAGACAGAGGTGGGGAATCAGATGCGGGGAATCAGAGGCGGGGAATCAGAGGCAGGGAATCAGATGAAGGGAATCTAATGCAGGGAAACTGAGGCAGGGAATCGGAGGCAGGGAATCGGAGGCAGGGAATCTGAGGCAGGGAATCAGTAAAAAGTTATCAGAGGCAGGGTATCAGAGGCGGAGAATCAGAGGTGGGGAATCAGAAGTGGGGAATCAGAGGTGGGGAATCAGAGGCGTGGAATCAGAGGCGGGGAATCAGAGGTGGGGAATCAGAAGTGGGGAATCAGAGGTGGGGAATCAGAGGCGGGGAATCAGAGGCGTGGAATCAGAGGCGGGCAATCAGAAGTGGGGAATCAGAGGCGGGGAATCAGAGGCGGGGAATCAGAGGTGGTGAATCAGATGCGGGGAATCAGAGGCGGGGAATCAGAGGCGGGGAATCAGAAGTGGGGAATCAGAGGTGGGGAATCAGAGGCGGGGAATCAGAGGCGGGCAATCAGATGCAGGGAATCAGAGGCAGGGAATCAGAGGCAGGGAACCAGACGCAGGGAATCAAATGAAGGGAATCTGATGCAGGGAATCTGAGGCAGGGAATCTGAGGCAGGGAATCTGTGGTGGGGAATCAGAGGCGGGAAAACAGGCGGTTAAACAGAGGCGGGTAAACATAGGCGGGGATTCAGAGGCGTGGAATCAGAGGCGGGAAATCAGAGGCGGGGAAAGATATGTGGGGAAAAGTAGGCCAGGAAAGTTGAGCGGAAAGGGAGGCATTGAATCAGAGGTGGGGAATCAGAGGCGGGGAATCAGAGGCGGGGAATCAGAGGCGGGGAATCAGAGGCAGGGAATCAGAAGCGGGGAATCAGAGGTTGGGAATCAGTGGCGGGGAATCAGAGGCGGAGAATCAGAGGCGGGCAATCAGATGCAGGGAATCAGAGGCAGGGAATCATAGGCAGGGAATCAGAGGCAGGGAATCTGAGGCAGGGAATCTGAGGTGTGGAATCAGAGGCGGGGAAACAGGTGGGTAAACAGAGGCGGGTAAACATAGGCGGGGAATCAGAGGCGCGGAATCAGAGGTGGGGAATCAGAGGCAGGGAATCAGAGGCGGGGAATCAGAGGCGGGGAATCAGATGCGGGGAATCAGAGGTGGGGAATCAGAGGAGGGGTATCAGAGGAGGGGAATCAGAGGCGGGGAATCAGAGGCGGGGAATCAGAGGCGGGGAATCAGAGGCGTGCAATCAGAGGCGGGGAATCAGAGGTGGGGAATCAGAAGTGGGGAATCAGGGGTGGGGAATCAGAGCCGGGGAATCTGAATCAGCGAATCAGAGGCGGGGAAATCAGAGGTGGGGAATCAGAGGCGGGGAATCAGAGGCGGGGAATCAAAGGAGGTGAATCAGAGGCGGGGAATCAGACGCGGGGAATCAGAGGCGGGGAATCAGAAGTGGGGAATCAGAGGTGGGGAATCAGAGGCGGGGAATCAGAGGCAGGTAATCAGAGGCGGGGAATCAGAGGCGTGCAATCAGAGGCGGGGAATCAGAGGTGGGGAATCAGAAGTGGGGAATCAGAGGTGGGGAATCAGAGCCGGGGAATCTGAATCAGCGAATCAGAGGCGGGGAAATCAGAGGTGGGGAATCAGAGGCGGGGAATCAGAGGCGGGGAATCAGAGGAGGTGAATAAGAGGCGGGGAATCAGACGTGGGGAATCAGAGGCGGGGAATCAGGAGTGGGGAATCAGAGGTGGGGAATCAGAGGCGGGGAATCAGAGGCGGGGAATCAGAGGCGCGGAATCAGAGGCGGGGAATCAGAGGCATGGAATCAGAGACGGGGAATCAGAGGCGGGGAATCAGAAGTGGGGAATCAGAGGTGGGAAATCAGAGGCTGGGAATCAGAGACGGGGTATCAGAGGCGGGGAATCAGAGGCAGGGTATCAGAGGCGGGCAATCAGATGCAGGGAATCAGAGGCAGGGAATCAGAGGCAGGGAATCAGAGGCAGGGAACCTGAGATGGCGAATATGAGGAGGTGAATCAGAGGCGGGGAAACAGTCGGGTAAACAGAGGCGGGGAATCAGAGGCAGGGAATCAGCCGCGGGGAATCAGAGGCAGGGAATCTGTGGCAGGAAATCTGATGCGGGTTATCAGAAGGGGGAAATGAGATGTGGGAAACGAGATGCAGAGAAAGAGGCACGGAAATAGAGGCAGGGAAAGAGAGTCAGGGTATCAGAGGTGGGGAATCAGAGGCTGGGAATCAGAGGCGGGGAATCAGAGGGGGGAATCAGAGGTGGGGAATCAGAGGCAGGGAATCAGAGACACAGAAAGAGAGGCGTGGAATCAGAGGTGCGGAATCAGAGCCGGTGAATCTGAGCCGGGAAATCAGAAGCAGAGCAACAGAGGTGGTGAAACATGGGTGCGGAATCGGACACGGGGAATCAGAGGTGGGGACTCAGAGGCCGGGAATCAGAGGCAGGGAATCAGAGGCAGGTTATCAGAGGCAGGGAATCAGAGGTGGCAAATCAGAGGCGGGGAATCAGAGGCGGCGAATCAGAGGCGGGGAATCAGAGGCGGGGAATCAGAGGCGGAGAATCAGAGGCGGGCAATCAGATGCAGGAAATCAGAGGCAGGGAATCAGAGGCAGGGAATCAGAGGCAGGGAATCTGAGGCAGGGAATCAGAGGTGGGGAATCAGAGGCGTGGAATCAGAGGCAGGGAATCAGATGAAGGGAATCTGATGCAGGGAATCTGAGGCATGGAATCTGAGGCAGGGAATCTGTGGCAGGGAATCTGATGCGGGTTATCAGAAGGGGGAAATGAGATGTGGGAAACGAGATGCAGAGAAAGAGGCACGGAAATAGAGGCAGGGAAAGACAGGCAGGGAATCAGAGGCGGGGAATCAGAGGTGGGGAATCAGAGGCTGGGAATCAGAGGCGGGGAATCAGAGGGGGGAATCAGAGGTGGGGAATCAGAGGCAGGGAATCAGAGGCAGGGAATCAGAGGCGGGAAATCAGAGGCGGCGAATCTGAGGCGTGGAATCAGAGGTGGGGAAAGAGATGTGGGGAAACGTAGGCCAGGAAAGTTGCGCGGAAAGGGAGGCGGTGAATCAGAGGCGTGGAATCAGAGGCGGGGAATCAGAGGCGGGGAATCAGAGGCGGTGAATCAGAGGCGGGGAATCAGAGGCGTGGAATCAGAGGTGGGGAAAGAGATGTGGGGAATCAGGTGGGTAAACAGAAGCGGGTAAACATAGCTGCATAAATAGAGGCAGCGAAAGAGATGGGCGAAACATAGTGGTTGGAACTTGTGTGTTGAAAATTAGGTACACAGAACAGATCAAACAGAGTTGTTGAAATTGAGGGAGGGAAAGAGAGGCACAGAAAGAGTGGAGGGGAAAGAGTGCAGGCAAAATAGAGGCGTAGAGACAGAGGTGGGGAATCAGAGGTGGGGAATCAGATGAAGGGAATCTGATGCAGGGAATCTGAGGCAGGCAATCTGAGGCAGGGAATCGGAGGCAGGGAATCTGAGGCAGGGAATCAGTAAAAAGTTATCAGAGGCAGGGTATCAGAGGCGGAGAATCAGAGGTGGGGATTCAGAAGTGGGGAATCAGAGGCGTGGAATCAGAGGCTGGGAATCAGAGGTGGGGAATCAGAAGTGGGGAATCAGAGGTGGGGAATCAGAGGCGGGGAATCAGAGGCGTGGAATCAGAGGCGGGCAATCTGAAGTGGGGAATCAGAGGTGGGGAATCAGAGGCGGGGAATCAGAGGCGGTGAATCAGAGGCGGGGAATCAGAGGCGGGGAATCAGAGGCGGGGAATCAGAAGTGGGGAATCAGAGGCAGGGAATCTGAGGCAGGGAACCTGAGATGGCGAATATGAGGTGGTGAATCAGAGGCGGGGAAACAGTCGGGTAAACAGAGGCGGGGAATCAGAGGCAGGGAATCAGATGAATGGAATCTGATGCAGTGAATCTGAGGCAGGGAATCTGAGGCGGGGAAACAGGCGGGTAAACAGAGGCGGGTAAACATAGGCGGGGAATCAGAGGCGGGGAATCAGAGGCGGGGAATCAGAGGCGGGGAATCAGAGGCGGGGAATCAGATGCGGGGAATCAGATGCGGGGAATCAGAGGTGGGGAATCAGAAGCGGGGTATCAGAGGAGGGGAATCAGAGGCGGGGAATCAGAGGTGGGGAATCAGAGGCGGGGAATCAGAGGCGTGGAATCAGAGGCGGGAATTCAGAGGCGGGGAAAGATATGTGGGTAAACGTAGGCCAGGAAAGTTGAGCGGAAATGGAGGCAGTGAATCAGAGGTGGGGAATCAGAGGCGGGGAATCAGAGGCGGCGAATCAGAGGCGGGGAATCAGAGGCGGGGAATCAGAAGTGGGGAATCAGAGGTGGGGAATCAGAGGCGGGGAATCAGAGGCGGGGAATCAGAGGCGGGGAATCAGAGGCAGGGAATCAGAGGCGGGCAATCAGATGCAGGGAATCAGAGGCAGGGAATCAGAGGCAGGGAATCAGAGGCGGGCAATGAGATGCAGGGAATCTGAGGCAGGGAATCTGATGCAGGGAATCTGAGGCAGGGAATCTGAGGCAGGGAATCTGTGGCAGAAAATCTGATGCGGGTTATCAGAAGGGGGAAATGAGATGTGGGAAACGAGATGCAGTGAAAGAGGCACGGAAATAGAGGCAGGGAAAGAGAGGCAGGGTATCAGAGGCGGGTAATCAGAGGCGTGGAATCAGAGGCGGGGAATCAGAGACACAGAAAGAGAGGCGTGGAATCAGAGGTGCGGAATCAGAGCCGGTGAATCTGAGCCGGGAAATCAGAAGCATAGCAACAGAGGCGGTGAAACATGGGTGCGGAATCGGACGCGGGGAATCAGAGGTGGGGACTCAGAGGCAGGGAATCAGAGGCAGGGAATCAGAGGCAGGTTATCAGAGGCAGGGAATCAGATGCGGGGAATCAGAGGCGGGGAATCAGAGGCGGGGAATCAGAGGCGGGGAATCAGAGGCGGGGAATCAGAGGCGGAGAATCATAGGCGGGCAATCAGATGCAGGAAATCAGAGGCAGGGAATCAGAAGCAGGGAATCAGAGGCAGGGAATCTGAGGCAGGGAGTCAGAGGTGGGGAATCAGAGGCGGGGAATCAGAGGCAGGGAATCAGATGAAGGGAATCTGATGCAGGGAATCTGAGGCAGGGAATCTGAGGCAGGGAATCTGTGGCAGGGAATCTGATGAGGGTTATCAGAAGGGGGAAATGAGATTTGGGAAAAGAGATGCAGAGAAAGAGGCACGGAAATAGAGGCAGGGAAAGAGAGGCAGGGAATCAGAGGCGGGGAATCAGAGGTGGGGAATCAGAGGCGGGGAATCAGAGGGGGGAATCAGAGGCAGGGAATCAGAGGCGGGGAATCAGAGGCAGGGAATCAGAGGCGGGAAATCAGAGACGGCGAATCTGAGGCGTGGAATCAGAGGTGGGGAAAGAGATGTGGGGAAACGTAGGCCAGGAAAGTTGCGCGGAAAGGGAGGCGGTGAATCAGAGGCGGCGAATCAGAGGCGGGGAATCAGAGGCAGGGAATCAGAGGGGGGCAATCAGAGGCAGCGAATGAGAGGCGTGGAATCAGAGGTGTGGAAAGAGATGTGGGGAAACAGGCGGGTAAACAGAAGCGGGTAAACATAGGTGCATAAATAGAGGCGGCGAAAGAGATGGGCGAAACATAGTGGTTGGAACTTGTATGTTGAAAATGAGTTACACAGAACAGATCAAACAGAGTTGTTGAAATTGAGGGAGGGAAAGAGAGGCACGGAAAGAGTGGAGGGGAAAGAGTGCAGGCAAAATAGAGGCGTAGAGACAGAGGTGGCGAATCAGTGGCGGGGAATCAGAGGCGGGGAATCAGAGGCAGGGAATCAGATGAAGGGAATCTGATGCAGGGAATCTGAGGCAGGGAATCTGAGGCAGGGAATCGGAGGCAGGAAATCTGATGTGGGGAATCAGAGGCGGGGAATCAGAGGCGGGGAATCAGAGGGGGGATTCAGAGGCGGGGAATCAGAGGCGGGGAATCAGAGGAGGGGAATCAGAGGGGGGAATCTGAGGTGGGGAATCAGAGGCGGGGAATCAGAGGCGGGGAATCAGAGGCAGGGAATCAGAGGCAGGGAATCAGATGAAGGGAATCTGATGCAGGGAATCTGAGGCAGGGAATCTGAGGCGGGGAAACAGGCGGGTAAACAGAGGCTGGTAAACATAGGCGGGGAATCAGAGGCGGGGAATCAGAGGCGGGGAATCAGAGGCGGGGAATCAGAGGCGGGGAATAAGAGGCGGGGAATCAGATGCGGGGAATCAGATGCGGGGAATCAGAGGTGGGGAATCAGAAGCGGGGTATCAGAGGAGGGCAATCAGAGGCTGGGAATCAGAGGCGGGGAATCAGAGGCGGGGAATCAGAGGCGTGGAATCAGAGGCGGGAATTCAGAGGCGGGGAAAGATATGTGGGGAAACGTAGGCCAGGAAAGTTGAGCGGAAATGGAGGCAGTGAATCAGAGGTGGGGAATCAGAGGCGGGGAATCAGAGGCGGGGAATCAGAGGCGGGGAATCAGAGGCGGGGAATCAGAAGTGGGGAATCAGAGGTGGGGAATCAGAGGCGGGGAATCAGAGGCGGGGAATCAGAGGCGGGGAATCAGAGGCAGGGAATCAGAGGCGGGCAATCAGATGCAGGGAATCAGAGGCAGGGAATCAGAGGCAGGGAATCAGAGGCAGGGAATCTGAGGGGGCGAATATGAGGTAGTGAATCAGAGGCGGGGAAACAGGCGGGTAAACAGAGGCTGGGAATCAGAGGCAGGGAATCAGCCGCGGGGAATCAGAGGCAGGGAATCAGATGAAGGGAATCTGATGCAGGGAATCTTAGGCAGGGAATCTGAGGCAGGGAATCTGTGGCAGAAAATCTGATGCGGGTTATCAGAAGGGGGAAATGAGATGTGGAAAACGAGATGCAGAGAAAGAGGCACGGAAATAGAGGCAGGGAAAGAGAGGCAGGGTATCAGAGGCGGGTAATCAGAGGCGTGGAATCAGAGGCGGGGAATCAGAGACACAGAAAGAGAGGCGTGGAATCAGAGGTCCGGAATCGGAGCCGGTGAATCTGAGCCGGGAAATCAGAAGCATAGCAACAGAGGCGGTGAAACATGGGTGCGGAATCGGACGCGGGGAATCAGAGGTGGGGACTCAGAGGCAGGGAATCAGAGGCAGGGAATCAGAGGCAGGTTATCAGAGGCAGGGAATCAGATGCAGGGAATCAGAGGCGTGGAATCAGAGGTGGAGAATGAGAGGTGGGGAATCAGAGGCGGGGAATCAGAGGCGGAGAATCATAGGCGGGCAATTAGATGCAGCAAATCAGAGGCAGGGAATCAGAGGCAGTGAATCAGAGGCAGGGAATCTGAGGCATCGAGTCAGAGGTGGGGAATCAGAGGCGGGGAATCAGAGGCAGGGAATCAGATGAAGGGACTCTGATGCAGGGAATCTGAGGCAGGGAATCTGAGGCAGGGAATCTGTGGCAGGGAATCTGATGAGGGTTATCAGAAAGGGGAAATGAGATTTGGGAAACGAGATGCAGAGAAAGAGGCACGGAAATAGAGGCAGGGAATCAGAGGCGGGAAATCAGAGACGGCGAATCTGAGGCGTGGAATCAGAGGTGGGGAAAGAGATGTGGGGAAACGTAGGCCAGGAAAGATGCACGGAAAGGGAGGCGGTGAATCAGAGGCGGGGAATCAGAGGCGGGGAATCAGAGGCAGGGAATCAGAGGGGGGCAATCAGAGGCGGCGAATCAGAGGCGTGGAATCAGAGGTGGGGAAAGAGATGTGGGGAAACAGGCGGGTAAACAGAAGCGGGTAAACATAGGTGCATAAATAGAGGCGGCGAAAGAGATGGGCGAAACATAGTGGTTGGAACTTGTATGTTGAAAATGAGTTACACAGAACAGATCAAACAGAGTTGTTGAAATTGAGGGAGGGAAAGAGAGGCACGGAAAGAGTGGAGGGGAAAGATTGCAGGCAAAAGAGAGGCGTAGAGACAGTGGTGGGGAATCAGAGGCGGGGAATCAGAGGCGGGGAATCAGAGGCAGGGAATCAGAGGCGGGGAAAGATATGTGGGGAAACGTAGGCCAGGAAAGTTGAGCGGAAAGGGAGGCAGTGAATCAGAGGTGGGGAATCAGAGGCGGGGAATCAGAGGCGGGGAATCAGAGGCGGGGAATCAGAGGCGGGGAATCAGAAGTGGGGAATCAGAGGTGGGGAATCAGAGGCGGGGTATCAGAGGTTGAGAATCAGAGATGGGCATTCAGATGCAGGGAATCAGAGGCAGGGAATCAGAGGCAGGGAATCAGAGTCACGGAATCTGAGGTAGGGAATCTGAGGTGGGGAATCAGAGGCGGAGAAACAGGCGGGTAAACAGAGGCGGGTAAACATAGGCGGGGAATCAGAGGCAGGGAATCAGAGGCGGGGAATCAGAGGCGGTGAATCAGAGGCGGGGAATCAGAGGCGGGGAATCAGATGCGGGGAATCAGAGGCGGGGAATCAGAGGTGGGGTATTAGATGAGGGAAATCAGAGGCGGGGAATCAGAGGCGGGGAATCAGAGGCGGGGAATCAGAGGCGTGGAATCAGAGGTGGGGAATCAGAGGCGGGGAATCAGAAGTGGGGAATCAGATGTGGGGAATCAGAGGCAGGGAATCAGAGGCGGGCAATCAGAAGTGGGGAATCAGAGGCGGGGAATCAGAGGCGGGGAAACAGAGGCGGTGAATCAGAGGCAGGAAATCAGAAGTGGGGAATCAGAGGTGGGGAATCAGAGGCGGGGAATCAGAGGCGGGGAATCAGAGGCGGGCAATCAGATGCAGGGAATCAGAGGCAGGGAATCAGAGGCAGGGAATCAGAGGCAGGGAATCTGAGGCAGGGAATCTGTGTTGGGGAACCAGAGGCGGGAAAACAGGCGAGTAAACAGAGGCGGGTAAACATAGGTGGGGAATCAGAGGCGCGGAATCAGAGCCGGGAAATCAGAGGCGGGGAATCTGAGGCGGGGAATCAGATGCAGGGAATCAGATGCGGGACATCAGAGGTGCGGTATCAGAGGCGGGGAATTAGAGGCGGGGAATCAGAGGCGGGGAATCAGAGGCGTGGAATCAGAGGCGGGGAATCAGAGGCGGGTAAACATAGGCGGGGAATCAGAGGCGGGGAATCAGAGGCGGGGAATCAGAGGCGGGGAATCAGAGGCGGAGAATCAGAGGCGTGGAATCAGATGCGGTGAATCAGTGGCGGAGAATCAGAGGCGGGGTATTAGACGAGGGGAATCGGAGATGGGGAATCAGAGGCAGGGAATCAGAGGCGGGGAATCAGAGGCGGGGAATCAGAGGCCGGGAATCAGATATGGGGAAACAGAGGCGGGGAATCCGAGGCGGGGAAACAGAGGCGGGGAATCAGATATGGGGAATCAGAGGTGGGGAATCAGAGGTTGGGAATCAGAGGCAGGGAATCAGAGGCTTGGAATCAGATGCAGGGAATCAGATGCGGGGAATCAGAGGCGGGGAATCAGAGCTGGGGAATCAGAGGTGGGGAATCAGATTTGGGGAATCAGAGGCGGGGACTTAGATATTGGGAAACAGATGCGGGGAATCAGAGGCGGGGAAACCCAGGCGGGGAATCAGATATGGGGAATCAGAGGTGGGGAATCAGAGGCAAGGAATCAGATGTGCGGAATCAGAGATGGGGAATCAGAGGCAGGGAATCAGAATCATAAGCAGGGAATCAGAGGCCGGGAATCAGAGGCCGGAATCAGATGCTGGGAATCAGAGACCTGGAATCAGAGGCGGGGAATCAGAGGCAGGGAATCAGATGCGGGGAATCAGAGGCGGGGAATCAGAGCTGGGGAATCAGAGGCGGGGTATTAGAGTTGGGGAATCAGAGGCGGGGAATCAGATATGGGGAAACAGAGGTGGGGAATCAGAGGCGGGGACTTAGATATTGGGAAACAGATGCGGGGAATCAGAGGCGGGGAAACCCAGGCGGGGAATCAGATATGGGGAATCAGAGGTGGGGAATCAGAGGCAAGGAATCAGATGTGCGGAATCAGAGATGGGGAATCAGAGGCAGGGAATCAGAATCATAAGCAGGGAATCAGAGGCCGGGAATCAGAGGCCGGAATCAGATGCTGGGAATCAGAGACCTGGAATCAGAGGCGGGGAATCAGAGGCAGGGAATCAGATGCGGGGAATCAGAGGCGGGGAATCAGAGCTGGGGAATCAGAGGCGGGGTATTAGAGTTGGGGAATCAGAGGCGGGGAATCAGATATGGGGAATCAGAGCTGGGGAATCAGAGGCGGGGTATTAGAGTTGGGGAATCAGAGGCGGGGAATCAGAGATGGGGAATCAGAGGCGGTGAATCAGAGATGGGGAATCAGAGGCGGGGAATCAGAGGCAGGAAATCAGACACGGGGATTCAGAGGCTGGGAATCAGACGGGGGGAATCAAAGGCGGGGAATCAGAGCTGGGGAATCAGAGGCAGGGAATCAGAGGCGGGGAATCAGATATGGGGAATCAGAGGCTGGGATTCAGAGGCGGGGAATCAGAGGCAGGGAATCAGACACGGGGAATCAGAGGTGGGGAATCAGAGATGGGGAATCAGAGGCGGGGAATCAGAGGCAGGGAATCAGACGCGGGGAATCTGAGGCGAGGAATCAGAGCTGGGGAATCAGAGGTGGGGAATCAGAGTTGGGTAATCAGAGGCAGGGAATCGGATGTGCGGAATCAGAGATGGGGAATCAGATGTGGGGAATCAGAGGAACAGGGATGGGGAATCAGAGGCGGGGAATCAGAGGCAGGAAATCAGACACGGGGATTCAGAGGCTGGGAATCAGACGGGGGGAATCAAAGGCGGGGAATTAGAGCTGGGGAATCAGAGGCAGGGAATCAGAGTTGGGGATTCAGAGACGGGGAATCAGATATGGGGAAACAGAGGCGGGGAATCAGAGGCGGGCAAACAGAGGCGGGGAATTAGATATGGGGAATCAGAGGTGGGGAATCAGAGGTGGTGAATCAGTGATGGGGAATCACAGGCGGGGAATCAGAGGCAGGGAATAGAACGCAGGGAATCAGACGCAGGGAATCAGAGCTGGGGAATCAGAGGCGGGGAATCATAGTTGGGAATCAGAGGCGGGGAATCAGAGGCGGGGAAACAGAGGCGGGGAATCAGATATGGGGAATCGGATGCGGGGAATCAGAGGCGGGGAATCAGAGCTGGGGAATCAGAGGCGGGGAATCAGAGTTGGGGCATCAGAGGTGGGGAATTAGATATAGGGAAACAGAGGCGGGGAATCAGAGGTGGGGAAACAGAGGCGGGGTATCAGATATGGGGAATCAGAGGTGGGGAATCAGAGGCAGGGAATCAGATGTGCGGAATCAGAGATGGGGAATCAGAGGCAGGGAATCAGAATCAGAAGCGGGGAATCAGAGGCCGGGAATCAGAGGCCGCGAATCAGATGCTGGGAATAAGAGGCCGGGAATCAGAGGTGGGGAATCAGAGTCCGGGAATCAGAGATGGGGATTCAGAGGCGGGGAATGAGATATGGAGAATCAGAGGCGGGGAATCAGAGGCCGGGAAACAGAGGTGGGGAATCAGATATGGGGAATCAGAGGTGGCGAATCAAAGGTGGTGAATCAGAGATGGGGAATCAGAGGCGGGGAATCAGAGGCAGGGAATCAGATGCGGGGAATCAGAGGCGGGGAATCAGAGCTGGCGAATCAGAGGCGGGGAATCAGAGGTGGGCAATCAGAGGCGGGGAATCAGATATGGGGAATCAGAGGCGGGGAATCAGAGGAGGGGAAACAGAGGCGGGGAATCAAATATAGGGAATCAAGGCAGGGAATCAGAGGCAGGGAATCAGACACGGGGAATCAGAGGCGGGGATTCAGAGCTGGGGAATCAGAGGCGGGGAATCAGAGTTGGGGAATCAGAGGCAGGGAATCAGATATGGGGAATCAGACGCGGGGAATCAGAGGCGGGGAATCAGAAGTGGGGAATCAGAGGTGGGGAATCAGAGGGGGGGAATCAGAGGCAGGTAATCAGAGGCGGGGAATCAGAGGCTTGCAATCAGAGGCGGGGAATCAGAGGTGGGGAATCAGAAGTGGGGAATCAGAGGTGGGGAATCAGAGCCGGGGAATCTGAATCAGCGAATCAGAGGCGGGGAAATCAGAGGTGCGGAAT
This sequence comes from Narcine bancroftii, assembly GCF_036971445.1. Lineage (NCBI taxonomy): Eukaryota > Metazoa > Chordata > Chondrichthyes > Torpediniformes > Narcinidae > Narcine > Narcine bancroftii. The sequence goes on along the minus strand of NC_091474.1, from coordinate 102,893,091 downwards.
CAGAGGCGGGGAATCAGAGGCGGGGAATCAGAGGAGGTGAATCAGAGGCGGGGAATCAGACGTGGGGAATCAGAGGCGGGGAATCAGGAGTGGGGAATCAGAGGTGGGGATCAGAGGCGGGGAATCAGAGGCGGGGAATCAGAGGCGCGGAATCAGAGGCGGGGAATCAGAGGCATGGAATCAGAGACGGGGAATCAGAGGCGGGGAATCAGAAGTGGGGAATCAGAGGTGGGAAATCAGAGGCTGGGAATCAGAAGCGGGGTATCAGAGGCGGGGAATCAGAGGCAGGGTATCAGAGGCGGGCAATCAGATGCAGGGAATCAGAGGCAGGGAATCAGAGGCAGGGAATCAGAGGCAGGGAACCTGAGATGGCGAATATGAGGAGGTGAATCAGAGGCGGGGAAACAGTCGGGTAAACAGAGGCGGGGAATCAGAGGCAGGGAATCAGCCGCGGGGAATCAGAGGCAGGGAATCAGATGAAGGGAATCTGATGCAGGGAATCTGAGGCAGGGTATCTGAGGCAGGGAATCTGTGGCAGGAAATCTGATGCGGGTTATCAGAAGGGGGAAATGAGATGTGGGAAACGAGATGCAGAGAAAGAGGCACGGAAATAGAGGCAGGGAAAGAGAGGCAGGGTATCAGAGGTGGGGAATCAGAGGCTGGGAATCAGAGGCGGGGAATCAGAGGGGGGAATCAGAGGTGGGGAATCAGAGGAAGGGAATCAGAGACACAGAAAGAGAGGCGTGGAATCAGAGGTGCGGAATCAGAGCCGGTGAATCTGAGCCGGGAAATCAGAAGCAGAGTCACAGAGGTGGTGAAACATGGGTGCGGAATCGGACACGGGGAATCAGAGGTGGGGACTCAGAGGCCGGGAATCAGAGGCAGGGAATCAGAGGCAGGTTATCAGAGGCAGGGAATCAGAGGTGGGAAATCAGAGGCGGGGAATCAGAGGCGGCGAATCAGAGGCGGGGAATCAGAGGCGGGGAATCAGAGGCGGAGAATCAGAGGCGGGCAATCAGATGCAGGAAATCAGAGGCAGGGAATCAGAGGCAGGGAATCAGAGGCAGGGAATCTGAGGCAGGGAATCAGAGGTGGGGAATCAGAGGCGTGGAATCAGAGGCAGGGAATCAGATGAAGGGAATCTGATGCAGGGAATCTGAGGCAGGGAATCTGAGGCAGGGAATCTGTGGCAGGGAATCTGATGCGGGTTATCAGAAGGGGGAAATGAGATGTGGGAAACGAGATGCAGAGAAAGAGGCACGTAAATAGAGGCAGGGAAAGACAGGCAGGGAATCAGAGGCGGGGAATCAGAGGTGGGGAATCAGAGGCTGGGAATCAGAGGCGGGGAATCAGAGGGGGGAATCAGAGGTGGGGAATCAGAGGCAGGGAATCAGAGGCAGGGAATCAGAGGCGGGAAATCAGAGGCGGCGAATCTGAGGCGTGGAATCAGAGGTGGGGAAAGAGATGTGGGGAAACGTAGGCCAGGAAAGTTGCGCGGAAAGGGAGGCGGTGAATCAGAGGCGTGGAATCAGAGGCGGGGAATCAGAGGCGGGGAATCAGAGGCGGTGAATCAGAGGCGGGGAATCAGAGGCGTGGAATCAGAGGTGGGGAAAGAGATGTGGGGAATCAGGCGGGTAAACAGAAGCGGGTAAACATAGCTGCATAAATAGAGGCAGCGAAAGAGATGGGCGAAACATAGTGGTTGGAACTTGTGTGTTGAAAATTAGGTACACAGAACAGATCAAACAGAGTTGTTGAAATTGAGGGAGGGAAAGAGAGGCACAGAAAGAGTGGAGGGTAAAGAGTGCAGGCAAAATAGAGGCGTAGAGACAGAGGTGGGGAATCAGAGGTGGGGAATCAGATGAAGGGAATCTGATGCAGGGAATCTGAGGCAGGCAATCTGAGTCAGGGAATCGGAGGCAGGGAATCTGAGGCAGGGAATCAGTAAAAAGTTATCAGAGGCAGGGTATCAGAGGCGGAGAATCAGAGGTGGGGATTCAGAAGTGGGGAATCAGAGGCGTGGAATCAGAGGCTGGGAATCAGAGGTGGGGAATCAGAAGTGGGGAATCAGAGGTGGGGAATCAGAGGCGGGGAATCAGAGGCGTGGAATCAGAGGCGGGCAATCTGAAGTGGGGAATCAGAGGTGGGGAATCAGAGGCGGGGAATCAGAGGCAGTGAATCAGAGGCGGGGAATCAGAGGCGGGGAATCAGAGGCGGGGAATCAGAAGTGGGGAATCAGAGGTGGGGAATCAGAGGCGGGGAATCAGAGGCGGGGAATCAGAGGCGGGCAATCAGAGGCGGGGAATCAGAGGCAGGGAATCAGATGAAGGGGATCTGATGCAGGGAATCTGAGGCAGGGAATCTGAGGCAGGGAATCTGTGGCAGGGAATCTGAGGTGGGCAATCAGAGGCGGGAAAACAGGCGGGTAAACAGAGGCGGGGAATCAGAGGCGGGGAATCAGAGTCGGGGAATCAGAGGCGGGGAAGCAGAGGCGGGGAATCAGAGGCAGGGTATCAGAGGCGGGCAATCAGATGCAGGGAATCTGATGCAGGGAATCTGAGGCAGGGAATCTGAGGCAGGGAATCTGTGGCAGGGAATCTGATGCGGGTTATCAGAAGGGGGAAATGAGATGTGGGAAACGAGATGCAGAGAAAGAGGCACGGAAATAGAGGCAGGGAAAGAGAGGCAGGGTATCAGAGGCGGGTAATCAGAGGCGTGGAATCAGAGGCGGGGAATCAGAGGCGGGAAATCAGAGAGGGGAATCAGAGGTGGGGAATCAGAGGCGGGGAATCAGAGGCGGGGAATCAGAGGCGTGGAATCAGAGGTGGGGAAAGAGATGTGGGGAAACGTTGGCCAGGAAAGTTGCTCGGAAAGGGAGGCGGTGAATCAGAGGCGGGGAATCAGAGGCGGGGAATCAGAGGCGGGGAATCAGAGGCGTGGAATCAGAGGTGGGGAAAGAGATGTGGGGAAACAGGCGTGTAAACAGAAGCGGGTAAACATAGCTGCATCAATAGATGCAGCGAAAGAGATGGGCGAAACATAGTGGTTGGAACTTTTGTGTTGAAAATTAGTTACACAGAACAGATCAAACAGAGTTGTTGAAATTGAGGGAGGGAAAGAGAGGCACTGAAAGAGTGGAGGGGAAAGAGTGCAGGAAAAATAGAGGCGTAGAGACAGAGGTGGGGAATCAGATGCGGTGAATCAGAGGCGGGGAATCAGAGGCAGGGAATCAGATGAAGGGAATCTAATGCAGGGAAACTGAGGCAGGGAATCGGAGGCAGGGAATCGGAGGCAGGGAATCAGTAAAAAGTTATCAGAGGCAGGGTATCAGAGGCGGAGAATCAGAGGTGGGGAATCAGAAGTGGGGAATCAGAGGTGGGGAATCAGAGGCGTGGAATCAGAGGCGGGGAATCAGAGGTGGGGAATCAGGAGTGGGGAATCAGAGGTGGGGAATCAGAGGCGGGGAATCAGAGGCGTGGAATCAGAGGCGGGCAATCAGAAGTGGGGAATCAGAGGCGGGGAATCAGAGGCGGGGAATCAGAGGTGGTGAATCAGATGCGGGGAATCAGAGGCGGGGAATCAGAGGCGGGGAATCAGAAGTGGGGAATCAGAGGTGGGGAATCAGAGGCGGGGAATCAGAGGCGGGCAATCAGATGCAGGGAATCAGAGGCAGGGAATCAGAGGCAGGGAACCAGACGCAGGGAATCAAATGAAGGGAATCTGATGCAGGGAATCTGAGGCAGGGAATCTGAGGCAGGGAATCTGTGGTGGGGAATCAGAGGCGGGAAAACAGGCGGTTAAACAGAGGCGGGTAAACATAGGCGGGGATTCAGAGGCGTGGAATCAGAGGCGGGAAATCAGAGGCGGGGAAAGATATGTGGGGAAAAGTAGGCCAGGAAAGTTGAGCGGAAAGGGAGGCATTGAATCAGAGGTGGGGAATCAGAGGCGGGGAATCAGAGGCGGGGAATCAGAGGCGGGGAATCAGAGGCAGGGAATCAGAAGCGGGGAATCAGAGGTTGGGAATCAGTGGCGGGGAATCAGAGGCGGAGAATCAGAGGCGGGCAATCAGATGCAGGGAATCAGAGGCAGGGAATCATAGGCAGGGAATCAGAGGCAGGGAATCTGAGGCAGGGAATCTGAGGTGTGGAATCAGAGGCGGGGAAACAGGTGGGTAAACAGAGGCGGGTAAACATAGGCGGGGAATCAGAGGCGCGGAATCAGAGGTGGGGAATCAGAGGCAGGGAATCAGAGGCGGGGAATCAGAGGCGGGGAATCAGATGCGGGGAATCAGAGGTGGGGAATCAGAGGAGGGGTATCAGAGGAGGGGAATCAGAGGCGGGGAATCAGAGGCGGGGAATCAGAGGCGGGGAATCAGAGGCGTGCAATCAGAGGCGGGGAATCAGAGGTGGGGAATCAGAAGTGGGGAATCAGGGGTGGGGAATCAGAGCCGGGGAATCTGAATCAGCGAATCAGAGGCGGGGAAATCAGAGGTGGGGAATCAGAGGCGGGGAATCAGAGGCGGGGAATCAGAGGAGGTGAATCAGAGGCGGGGAATCAGACGCGGGGAATCAGAGGCGGGGAATCAGAAGTGGGGAATCAGAGGTGGGGAATCAGAGGCGGGGAATCAGAGGCAGGTAATCAGAGGCGGGGAATCAGAGGCGTGCAATCAGAGGCGGGGAATCAGAGGTGGGGAATCAGAAGTGGGGAATCAGAGGTGGGGAATCAGAGCCGGGGAATCTGAATCAGCGAATCAGAGGCGGGGAAATCAGAGGTGGGGAATCAGAGGCGGGGAATCAGAGGCGGGGAATCAGAGGAGGTGAATCAGAGGCGGGGAATCAGACGTGGGGAATCAGAGGCGGGGAATCAGGAGTGGGGAATCAGAGGTGGGGAATCAGAGGCGGGGAATCAGAGGCGGGGAATCAGAGGCGCGGAATCAGAGGCGGGGAATCAGAGGCATGGAATCAGAGACGGGGAATCAGAGGCGGGGAATCAGAAGTGGGGAATCAGAGGTGGGAAATCAGAGGCTGGGAATCAGAGGCGGGGTATCAGAGGCGGGGAATCAGAGGCAGGGTATCAGAGGCGGGCAATCAGATGCAGGGAATCAGAGGCAGGGAATCAGAGGCAGGGAATCAGAGGCAGGGAACCTGAGATGGCGAATATGAGGAGGTGAATCAGAGGCGGGGAAACAGTCGGGTAAACAGAGGCGGGGAATCAGAGGCAGGGAATCAGCCGCGGGGAATCAGAGGCAGGGAATCAGATGAAGGGAATCTGATGCAGGGAATCTGAGGCAGGGTATCTGAGGCAGGGAATCTGTGGCAGGAAATCTGATGCGGGTTATCAGAAGGGGGAAATGAGATGTGGGAAACGAGATGCAGAGAAAGAGGCACGGAAATAGAGGCAGGGAAAGAGAGTCAGGGTATCAGAGGTGGGGAATCAGAGGCTGGGAATCAGAGGCGGGGAATCAGAGGGGGGAATCAGAGGTGGGGAATCAGAGGCAGGGAATCAGAGACACAGAAAGAGAGGCGTGGAATCAGAGGTGCGGAATCAGAGCCGGTGAATCTGAGCCGGGAAATCAGAAGCAGAGCAACAGAGGTGGTGAAACATGGGTGCGGAATCGGACACGGGGAATCAGAGGTGGGGACTCAGAGGCCGGGAATCAGAGGCAGGGAATCAGAGGCAGGTTATCAGAGGCAGGGAATCAGAGGTGGCAAATCAGAGGCGGGGAATCAGAGGCGGCGAATCAGAGGCGGGGAATCAGAGGCGGGGAATCAGAGGCGGAGAATCAGAGGCGGGCAATCAGATGCAGGAAATCAGAGGCAGGGAATCAGAGGCAGGGAATCAGAGGCAGGGAATCTGAGGCAGGGAATCAGAGGTGGGGAATCAGAGGCGTGGAATCAGAGGCAGGGAATCAGATGAAGGGAATCTGATGCAGGGAATCTGAGGCATGGAATCTGAGGCAGGGAATCTGTGGCAGGGAATCTGATGCGGGTTATCAGAAGGGGGAAATGAGATGTGGGAAACGAGATGCAGAGAAAGAGGCACGGAAATAGAGGCAGGGAAAGACAGGCAGGGAATCAGAGGCGGGGAATCAGAGGTGGGGAATCAGAGGCTGGGAATCAGAGGCGGGGAATCAGAGGGGGGAATCAGAGGTGGGGAATCAGAGGCAGGGAATCAGAGGCAGGGAATCAGAGGCGGGAAATCAGAGGCGGCGAATCTGAGGCGTGGAATCAGAGGTGGGGAAAGAGATGTGGGGAAACGTAGGCCAGGAAAGTTGCGCGGAAAGGGAGGCGGTGAATCAGAGGCGTGGAATCAGAGGCGGGGAATCAGAGGCGGGGAATCAGAGGCGGTGAATCAGAGGCGGGGAATCAGAGGCGTGGAATCAGAGGTGGGGAAAGAGATGTGGGGAATCAGGTGGGTAAACAGAAGCGGGTAAACATAGCTGCATAAATAGAGGCAGCGAAAGAGATGGGCGAAACATAGTGGTTGGAACTTGTGTGTTGAAAATTAGGTACACAGAACAGATCAAACAGAGTTGTTGAAATTGAGGGAGGGAAAGAGAGGCACAGAAAGAGTGGAGGGGAAAGAGTGCAGGCAAAATAGAGGCGTAGAGACAGAGGTGGGGAATCAGAGGTGGGGAATCAGATGAAGGGAATCTGATGCAGGGAATCTGAGGCAGGCAATCTGAGGCAGGGAATCGGAGGCAGGGAATCTGAGGCAGGGAATCAGTAAAAAGTTATCAGAGGCAGGGTATCAGAGGCGGAGAATCAGAGGTGGGGATTCAGAAGTGGGGAATCAGAGGCGTGAAATCAGAGGCTGGGAATCAGAGGTGGGGAATCAGAAGTGGGGAATCAGAGGTGGGGAATCAGAGGCGGGGAATCAGAGGCGTGGAATCAGAGGCGGGCAATCTGAAGTGGGGAATCAGAGGTGGGGAATCAGAGGCGGGGAATCAGAGGCGGTGAATCAGAGGCGGGGAATCAGAGGCGGGGAATCAGAGGCGGGGAATCAGAAGTGGGGAATCAGAGGTGGGGAATCAGAGGCGGGGAATCAGAGGCGGGGAATCAGAGGCGGGCAATCAGATGCACGGAATCAGAGGCAGGGAATCAGACGCAGGGAATCAAATGAAGGGAATCTGATGCAGGGAATCTGAGGCAGGGAATCTGAGGCAGGGAACCTGAGATGGCGAATATGAGGTGGTGAATCAGAGGCGGGGAAACAGTCGGGTAAACAGAGGCGGGGAATCAGAGGCAGGGAATCAGATGAATGGAATCTGATGCAGTGAATCTGAGGCAGGGAATCTGAGGCGGGGAAACAGGCGGGTAAACAGAGGAGGGTAAACATAGGCGGGGAATCAGAGGCGGGGAATCAGAGGCGGGGAATCAGAGGCGGGGAATCAGAGGCGGGGAATCAGATGCGGGGAATCAGATGCGGGGAATCAGAGGTGGGGAATCAGAAGCGGGGTATCAGAGGAGGGGAATCAGAGGCGGGGAATCAGAGGTGGGGAATCAGAGGCGGGGAATCAGAGGCGTGGAATCAGAGGCGGGAATTCAGAGGCGGGGAAAGATATGTGGGTAAACGTAGGCCAGGAAAGTTGAGCGGAAATGGAGGCAGTGAATCAGAGGTGGGGAATCAGAGGCGGGGAATCAGAGGCGGCGAATCAGAGGCGGGGAATCAGAGGCGGGGAATCAGAAGTGGGGAATCAGAGGTGGGGAATCAGAGGCGGGGAATCAGAGGCGGGGAATCAGAGGCGGGGAATCAGAGGCAGGGAATCAGAGGCGGGCAATCAGATGCAGGGAATCAGAGGCAGGGAATCAGAGGCAGGGAATCAGAGGCGGGCAATCAGATGCAGGGAATCTGAGGCAGGGAATCTGATGCAGGGAATCTGAGGCAGGGAATCTGAGGCAGGGAATCTGTGGCAGAAAATCTGATGCGGGTTATCAGAAGGGGGAAATGAGATGTGGGAAACGAGATGCAGTGAAAGAGGCACGGAAATAGAGGCAGGGAAAGAGAGGCAGGGTATCAGAGGCGGGTAATCAGAGGCGTGGAATCAGAGGCGGGGAATCAGAGACACAGAAAGAGAGGCGTGGAATCAGAGGTGCGGAATCAGAGCCGGTGAATCTGAGCCGGGAAATCAGAAGCATAGCAACAGAGGCGGTGAAACATGGGTGCGGAATCGGACGCGGGGAATCAGAGGTGGGGACTCAGAGGCAGGGAATCAGAGGCAGGGAATCAGAGGCAGGTTATCAGAGGCAGGGAATCAGATGCGGGGAATCAGAGACGGGGAATCAGAGGCGGGGAATCAGAGGCGGGGAATCAGAGGCGGGGAATCAGAGGCGGAGAATCATAGGCGGGCAATCAGATGCAGGAAATCAGAGGCAGGGAATCAGAGGCAGGGAATCAGAGGCAGGGAATCTGAGGCAGGGAGTCAGAGGTGGGGAATCAGAGGCGGGGAATCAGAGGCAGGGAATCAGATGAAGGGAATCTGATGCAGGGAATCTGAGGCAGGGAATCTGAGGCAGGGAATCTGTGGCAGGGAATCTGATGAGGGTTATCAGAAGGGGGAAATGAGATTTGGGAAAAGAGATGCAGAGAAAGAGGCACGGAAATAGAGGCAGGGAAAGAGAGGCAGGGAATCAGAGGCGGGGAATCAGAGGTGGGGAATCAGAGGCGGGGAATCAGAGGGGGGAATCAGAGGCAGGGAATCAGAGGCGGGGAATCAGAGGCAGGGAATCAGAGGCGGGAAATCAGAGACGGCGAATCTGAGGCGTGGAATCAGAGGTGGGGAAAGAGATGTGGGGAAACGTAGGCCAGGAAAGTTGCGCGGAAAGGGAGGCGGTGAATCAGAGGCGGCGAATCAGAGGCGGGGAATCAGAGGCAGGGAATCAGAGGGGGGCAATCAGAGGCAGCGAATGAGAGGCGTGGAATCAGAGGTGTGGAAAGAGATGTGGGGAAACAGGCGGGTAAACAGAAGCGGGTAAACATAGGTGCATAAATAGAGGCGGCGAAAGAGATGGGCGAAACATAGTGGTTGGAACTTGTATGTTGAAAATGAGTTACACAGAACAGATCAAACAGAGTTGTTGAAATTGAGGGAGGGAAAGAGAGGCACGGAAAGAGTGGAGGGGAAAGAGTGCAGGCAAAATAGAGGCGTAGAGACAGAGGTGGCGAATCAGTGGCGGGGAATCAGAGGCGGGGAATCAGAGGCAGGGAATCAGATGAAGGGAATCTGATGCAGGGAATCTGAGGCAGGGAATCTGAGGCAGGGAATCGGAGGCAGGGAATCTGATGTGGGGAATCAGAGGCGGGGAATCAGAGGCGGGGAATCAGAGGGGGGATTCAGAGGCGGGGAATCAGAGGCGGGGAATCAGAGGCGGGGAATCAGAGGGGGGAATCTGAGGTGGGGAATCAGAGGCGGGGAATCAGAGGCGGGGAATCAGAGGCAGGGAATCAGAGGCAGGGAATCAGATGAAGGGAATCTGATGCAGGGAATCTGAGGCAGGGAATCTGAGGCGGGGAAACAGGCGGGTAAACAGAGGCTGGTAAACATAGGCGGGGAATCAGAGGCGGGGAATCAGAGGCGGGGAATCAGAGGCGGGGAATCAGAGGCGGGGAATAAGAGGCGGGGAATCAGATGCGGGGAATCAGATGCGGGGAATCAGAGGTGGGGAATCAGAAGCGGGGTATCAGAGGAGGGCAATCAGAGGCTGGGAATCAGAGGCGGGGAATCAGAGGCGGGGAATCAGAGGCGTGGAATCAGAGGCGGGAATTCAGAGGCGGGGAAAGATATGTGGGGAAACGTAGGCCAGGAAAGTTGAGCGGAAATGGAGGCAGTGAATCAGAGGTGGGGAATCAGAGGCGGGGAATCAGAGGCGGGGAATCAGAGGCGGGGAATCAGAGGCGGGGAATCAGAAGTGGGGAATCAGAGGTGGGGAATCAGAGGCGGGGAATCAGAGGCGGGGAATCAGAGGCGGGGAATCAGAGGCAGGGAATCAGAGGCGGGCAATCAGATGCAGGGAATCAGAGGCAGGGAATCAGAGGCAGGGAATCAGAGGCAGGGAATCTGAGGGGGCGAATATGAGGTAGTGAATCAGAGGCGGGGAAACAGGCGGGTAAACAGAGGCTGGGAATCAGAGGCAGGGAATCAGCCGCGGGGAATCAGAGGCAGGGAATCAGATGAAGGGAATCTGATGCAGGGAATCTTAGGCAGGGAATCTGAGGCAGGGAATCTGTGGCAGAAAATCTGATGCGGGTTATCAGAAGGGGGAAATGAGATGTGGAAAACGAGATGCAGAGAAAGAGGCACGGAAATAGAGGCAGGGAAAGAGAGGCAGGGTATCAGAGGCGGGTAATCAGAGGCGTGGAATCAGAGGCGGGGAATCAGAGACACAGAAAGAGAGGCGTGGAATCAGAGGTCCGGAATCGGAGCCGGTGAATCTGAGCCGGGAAATCAGAAGCATAGCAACAGAGGCGGTGAAACATGGGTGCGGAATCGGACGCGGGGAATCAGAGGTGGGGACTCAGAGGCAGGGAATCAGAGGCAGGGAATCAGAGGCAGGTTATCAGAGGCAGGGAATCAGATGCAGGGAATCAGAGGCGTGGAATCAGAGGTGGAGAATGAGAGGTGGGGAATCAGAGGCGGGGAATCAGAGGCGGAGAATCATAGGCGGGCAATTAGATGCAGCAAATCAGAGGCAGGGAATCAGAGGCAGTGAATCAGAGGCAGGGAATCTGAGGCATCGAGTCAGAGGTGGGGAATCAGAGGCGGGGAATCAGAGGCAGGGAATCAGATGAAGGGACTCTGATGCAGGGAATCTGAGGCAGGGAATCTGAGGCAGGGAATCTGTGGCAGGGAATCTGATGAGGGTTATCAGAAAGGGGAAATGAGATTTGGGAAACGAGATGCAGAGAAAGAGGCACGGAAATAGAGGCAGGGAATCAGAGGCGGGAAATCAGAGACGGCGAATCTGAGGCGTGGAATCAGAGGTGGGGAAAGAGATGTGGGGAAACGTAGGCCAGGAAAGATGCACGGAAAGGGAGGCGGTGAATCAGAGGCGGGGAATCAGAGGCGGGGAATCAGAGGCAGGGAATCAGAGGGGGGCAATCAGAGGCGGCGAATCAGAGGCGTGGAATCAGAGGTGGGGAAAGAGATGTGGGGAAACAGGCGGGTAAACAGAAGCGGGTAAACATAGGTGCATAAATAGAGGCGGCGAAAGAGATGGGCGAAACATAGTGGTTGGAACTTGTATGTTGAAAATGAGTTACACAGAACAGATCAAACAGAGTTGTTGAAATTGAGGGAGGGAAAGAGAGGCACGGAAAGAGTGGAGGGGAAAGATTGCAGGCAAAAGAGAGGCGTAGAGACAGTGGTGGGGAATCAGAGGCGGGGAATCAGAGGCGGGGAATCAGAGGCAGGGAATCAGAGGCGGGGAAAGATATGTGGGGAAACGTAGGCCAGGAAAGTTGAGCGGAAAGGGAGGCAGTGAATCAGAGGTGGGGAATCAGAGGCGGGGAATCAGAGGCGGGGAATCAGAGGCGGGGAATCAGAGGCGGGGAATCAGAAGTGGGGAATCAGAGGTGGGGAATCAGAGGCGGGGTATCAGAGGTTGAGAATCAGAGATGGGCATTCAGATGCAGGGAATCAGAGGCAGGGAATCAGAGGCAGGGAATCAGAGTCACGGAATCTGAGGTAGGGAATCTGAGGTGGGGAATCAGAGGCGGAGAAACAGGCGGGTAAACAGAGGCGGGTAAACATAGGCGGGGAATCAGAGGCAGGGAATCAGAGGCGGGGAATCAGAGGCGGTGAATCAGAGGCGGGGAATCAGAGGCGGGGAATCAGATGCGGGGAATCAGAGGCGGGGAATCAGAGGTGGGGTATTAGATGAGGGAAATCAGAGGCGGGGAATCAGAGGCGGGGAATCAGAGGCGGGGAATCAGAGGCGTGGAATCAGAGGTGGGGAATCAGAGGCGGGGAATCAGAAGTGGGGAATCAGATGTGGGGAATCAGAGGCAGGGAATCAGAGGCGGGCAATCAGAAGTGGGGAATCAGAGGCGGGGAATCAGAGGCGGGGAAACAGAGGCGGTGAATCAGAGGCAGGGAATCAGAAGTGGGGAATCAGAGGTGGGGAATCAGAGGCGGGGAATCAGAGGCGGGGAATCAGAGGCGGGCAATCAGATGCAGGGAATCAGAGGCAGGGAATCAGAGGCAGGGAATCAGAGGCAGGGAATCTGAGGCAGGGAATCTGTGTTGGGGAACCAGAGGCGGGAAAACAGGCGAGTAAACAGAGGCGGGTAAACATAGGTGGGGAATCAGAGGCGCGGAATCAGAGCCGGGAAATCAGAGGCGGGGAATCTGAGGCGGGGAATCAGATGCAGGGAATCAGATGCGGGACATCAGAGGTGCGGTATCAGAGGCGGGGAATTAGAGGCGGGGAATCAGAGGCGGGGAATCAGAGGCGTGGAATCAGAGGCGGGGAATCAGAGGCGGGTAAACATAGGCGGGGAATCAGAGGCGGGGAATCAGAGGCGGGGAATCAGAGGCGGGGAATCAGAGGCGGAGAATCAGAGGCGTGGAATCAGATGCGGTGAATCAGTGGCGGAGAATCAGAGGCGGGGTATTAGACGAGGGGAATCGGAGATGGGGAATCAGAGGCAGGGAATCAGAGGCGGGGAATCAGAGGCGGGGAATCAGAGGCCGGGAATCAGATATGGGGAAACAGAGGCGGGGAATCCGAGGCGGGGAAACAGAGGCGGGGAATCAGATATGGGGAATCAGAGGTGGGGAATCAGAGGTTGGGAATCAGAGGCAGGGAATCAGAGGCTTGGAATCAGATGCAGGGAATCAGATGCGGGGAATCAGAGGCGGGGAATCAGAGCTGGGGAATCAGAGGTGGGGAATCAGATTTGGGGAATCAGAGGCGGGGACTTAGATATTGGGAAACAGATGCGGGGAATCAGAGGCGGGGAAACCCAGGCGGGGAATCAGATATGGGGAATCAGAGGTGGGGAATCAGAGGCAAGGAATCAGATGTGCGGAATCAGAGATGGGGAATCAGAGGCAGGGAATCAGAATCATAAGCAGGGAATCAGAGGCCGGGAATCAGAGGCCGGAATCAGATGCTGGGAATCAGAGACCTGGAATCAGAGGCGGGGAATCAGAGGCAGGGAATCAGATGCGGGGAATCAGAGGCGGGGAATCAGAGCTGGGGAATCAGAGGCGGGGTATTAGAGTTGGGGAATCAGAGGCGGGGAATCAGATATGGGGAAACAGAGGTGGGGAATCAGAGGCGGGGACTTAGATATTGGGAAACAGATGCGGGGAATCAGAGGCGGGGAAACCCAGGCGGGGAATCAGATATGGGGAATCAGAGGTGGGGAATCAGAGGCAAGGAATCAGATGTGCGGAATCAGAGATGGGGAATCAGAGGCAGGGAATCAGAATCATAAGCAGGGAATCAGAGGCCGGGAATCAGAGGCCGGAATCAGATGCTGGGAATCAGAGACCTGGAATCAGAGGCGGGGAATCAGAGGCAGGGAATCAGATGCGGGGAATCAGAGGCGGGGAATCAGAGCTGGGGAATCAGAGGCGGGGTATTAGAGTTGGGGAATCAGAGGCGGGGAATCAGATATGGGGAATCAGAGCTGGGGAATCAGAGGTGGGGTATTAGAGTTGGGGAATCAGAGGCGGGGAATCAGAGATGGGGAATCAGAGGCGGTGAATCAGAGATGGGGAATCAGAGGCGGGGAATCAGAGGCAGGAAATCAGACACGGGGATTCAGAGGCTGGGAATCAGACGGGGGGAATCAAAGGCGGGGAATCAGAGCTGGGGAATCAGAGGCAGGGAATCAGAGGCGGGGAATCAGATATGGGGAATCAGAGGCTGGGATTCAGAGGCGGGGAATCAGAGGCAGGGAATCAGACACGGGGAATCAGAGGTGGGGAATCAGAGATGGGGAATCAGAGGCGGGGAATCAGAGGCAGGGAATCAGACGCGGGGAATCTGAGGCGAGGAATCAGAGCTGGGGAATCAGAGGTGGGGAATCAGAGTTGGGTAATCAGAGGCAGGGAATCGGATGTGCGGAATCAGAGATGGGGAATCAGATGTGGGGAATCAGAGGAACAGGGATGGGGAATCAGAGGCGGGGAATCAGAGGCAGGAAATCAGACACGGGGATTCAGAGGCTGGGAATCAGACGGGGGGAATCAAAGGCGGGGAATTAGAGCTGGGGAATCAGAGGCAGGGAATCAGAGTTGGGGATTCAGAGACGGGGAATCAGATATGGGGAAACAGAGGCGGGGAATCAGAGGCGGGCAAACAGAGGCGGGGAATTAGATATGGGGAATCAGAGGTGGGGAATCAGAGGTGGTGAATCAGTGATGGGGAATCACAGGCGGGGAATCAGAGGCAGGGAATAGAACGCAGGGAATCAGACGCAGGGAATCAGAGCTGGGGAATCAGAGGCGGGGAATCATAGTTGGGAATCAGAGGCGGGGAATCAGAGGCGGGGAAACAGAGGCGGGGAATCAGATATGGGGAATCGGATGCGGGGAATCAGAGGCGGGGAATCAGAGCTGGGGAATCAGAGGCGGGGAATCAGAGTTGGGTCATCAGAGGTGGGGAATTAGATATAGGGAAACAGAGGCGGGGAATCAGAGGTGGGGAAACAGAGGCGGGGTATCAGATATGGGGAATCAGAGGTGGGGAATCAGAGGCAGGGAATCAGATGTGCGGAATCAGAGATGGGGAATCAGAGGCAGGGAATCAGAATCAGAAGCGGGGAATCAGAGGCCGGGAATCAGAGGCCGCGAATCAGATGCTGGGAATAAGAGGCCGGGAATCAGAGGTGGGGAATCAGAGTCCGGGAATCAGAGATGGGGATTCAGAGGCGGGGAATGAGATATGGAGAATCAGAGGCGGGGAATCAGAGGCCGGGAAACAGAGGTGGGGAATCAGATATGGGGAATCAGAGGTGGCGAATCAAAGGTGGTGAATCAGAGATGGGGAATCAGAGGCGGGGAATCAGAGGCAGGGAATCAGATGCGGGGAATCAGAGGCGGGGAATCAGAGCTGGCGAATCAGAGGCGGGGAATCAGAGGTGGGCAATCAGAGGCGGGGAATCAGATATGGGGAATCAGAGGCGGGGAATCAGAGGAGGGGAAACAGAGGCGGGGAATCAAATATAGGGAATCAAGGCAAGGAATCAGAGGCAGGGAATCAGACACGGGGAATCAGAGGCGGGGATTCAGAGCTGGGGAATCAGAGGCGGGGAATCAGAGTTGGGGAATCAGAGGCAGGGAATCAGATATGGGGAATCAGACGCGGGGAATCAGAGGCGGGGAATCAGAAGTGGGGAATCAGAGGTGGGGAATCAGAGGCGGGGAATCAGAGGCAGGTAATCAGAGGCGGGGAATCAGAGGCGTGCAATCAGAGGCGGGGAATCAGAGGTGGGGAATCAGAAGTGGGGAATCAGATGTGGGGAATCAGAGGAACAGGGATGGGGAATCAGAGGCGGGGAATCAGAGGCAGGAAATCAGACACGGGGATTCAGAGGCTGGGAATCAGACGGGGGGAATCAAAGGCGGGGAATTAGAGCTGGGGAATCAGAGGCAGGGAATCAGAGTTGGGGATTCAGAGACGGGGAATCAGATATGGGGAAACAGAGGCGGGGAATCAGAGGCGGGCAAACAGAGGCGGGGAATTAGATATGGGGAATCAGAGGTGGGGAATCAGAGGTGGTGAATCAGTGATGGGGAATCACAGGCGGGGAATCAGAGGCAGGGAATAGAACGCAGGGAATCAGACGCAGGGAATCAGAGCTGGGGAATCAGAGGCGGGGAATCATAGTTGGGAATCAGAGGCGGGGAATCAGAGGCGGGGAAACAGAGGCGGGGAATCAGATATGGGGAATCGGATGCGGGGAATCAGAGGCGGGGAATCAGAGCTGGGGAATCAGAGGCGGGGAATCAGAGTTGGGGCATCAGAGGTGGGGAATTAGATATAGGGAAACAGAGGCGGGGAATCAGAGGTGGGGAAACAGAGGCGGGGTATCAGATATGGGGAATCAGAGGTGGGGAATCAGAGGCAGGGAATCAGATGTGCGGAATCAGAGATGGGGAATCAGAGGCAGGGAATCAGAATCAGAAGCGGGGAATCAGAGGCCGGGAATCAGAGGCCGCGAATCAGATGCTGGGAATAAGAGGCCGGGAATCAGAGGTGGGGAATCAGAGTCCGGGAATCAGAGATGGGGATTCAGAGGCGGGGAATGAGATATGGAGAATCAGAGGCGGGGAATCAGAGGCCGGGAAACAGAGGTGGGGAATCAGATATGGGGAATCAGAGGTGGCGAATCAAAGGTGGTGAATCAGAGATGGGGAATCAGAGGCGGGGAATCAGAGGCAGGGAATCAGATGCGGGGAATCAGAGGCGGGGAATCAGAGCTGGCGAATCAGAGGCGGGGAATCAGAGGTGGGCAATCAGAGGCGGGGAATCAGATATGGGGAATCAGAGGCGGGGAATCAGAGGAGGGGAAACAGAGGCGGGGAATCAAATATAGGGAATCAAGGCAGGGAATCAGAGGCAGGGAATCAGACACGGGGAATCAGAGGCGGGGATTCAGAGCTGGGGAATCAGAGGCGGGGAATCAGAGTTGGGGAATCAGAGGCAGGGAATCAGATATGGGGAATCAGACGCGGGGAATCAGAGGCGGGGAATCAGAAGTGGGGAATCAGAGGTGGGGAATCAGAGGCGGGGAATCAGAGGCAGGTAATCAGAGGCGGGGAATCAGAGGCGTGCAATCAGAGGCGGGGAATCAGAGGTGGGGAATCAGAAGTGGGGAATCAGAGGTGGGGAATCAGAGCCGGGGAATCTGAATCAGCGAATCAGAGGCGGGGAAATCAGAGGTGGGGAATCAGAGGCGGGGAATCAGAGGCGGGGAATCAGAGGAGGTGAATCAGAGGCGGGGAATCAGACGTGGGGAATCAGAGGCGGGGAATCAGGAGTGGGGAATCAGAGGTGGGGATCAGAGGCGGGGAATCAGAGGCGGGGAATCAGAGGCGCGGAATCAGAGGCGGGGAATCAGAGGCATGGAATCAGAGACGGGGAATCAGAGGCGGGGAATCAGAAGTGGGGAATCAGAGGTGGGAAATCAGAGGCTGGGAATCAGAAGCGGGGTATCAGAGGCGGGGAATCAGAGGCAGGGTATCAGAGGCGGGCAATCAGATGCAGGGAATCAGAGGCAGGGAATCAGAGGCAGGGAATCAGAGGCAGGGAACCTGAGATGGCGAATATGAGGAGGTGAATCAGAGGCGGGGAAACAGTCGGGTAAACAGAGGCGGGGAATCAGAGGCAGGGAATCAGCCGCGGGGAATCAGAGGCAGGGAATCAGATGAAGGGAATCTGATGCAGGGAATCTGAGGCAGGGTATCTGAGGCAGGGAATCTGTGGCAGGAAATCTGATGCGGGTTATCAGAAGGGGGAAATGAGATGTGGGAAACGAGATGCAGAGAAAGAGGCACGGAAATAGAGGCAGGGAAAGAGAGGCAGGGTATCAGAGGTGGGGAATCAGAGGCTGGGAATCAGAGGCGGGGAATCAGAGGGGGGAATCAGAGGTGGGGAATCAGAGGCAGGGAATCAGAGACACAGAAAGAGAGGCGTGGAATCAGAGGTGCGGAATCAGAGCCGGTGAATCTGAGCCGGGAAATCAGAAGCAGAGCAACAGAGGTGGTGAAACATGGGTGCGGAATCGGACACGGGGAATCAGAGGTGGGGACTCAGAGGCCGGGAATCAGAGGCAGGGAATCAGAGGCAGGTTATCAGAGGCAGGGAATCAGAGGTGGGAAATCAGAGGCGGGGAATCAGAGGCGGCGAATCAGAGGCGGGGAATCAGAGGCGGGGAATCAGAGGCGGAGAATCAGAGGCGGGCAATCAGATGCAGGAAATCAGAGGCAGGGAATCAGAGGCAGGGAATCAGAGGCAGGGAATCTGAGGCAGGGAATCAGAGGTGGGGAATCAGAGGCGTGGAATCAGAGGCAGGGAATCAGATGAAGGGAATCTGATGCAGGGAATCTGAGGCAGGGAATCTGAGGCAGGGAATCTGTGGCAGGGAATCTGATGCGGGTTATCAGAAGGGGGAAATGAGATGTGGGAAACGAGATGCAGAGAAAGAGGCACGGAAATAGAGGCAGGGAAAGACAGGCAGGGAATCAGAGGCGGGGAATCAGAGGTGGGGAATCAGAGGCTGGGAATCAGAGGCGGGGAATCAGAGGGTGGAATCAGAGGTGGGGAATCAGAGGCAGGGAATCAGAGGCAGGGAATCAGAGGCGGGAAATCAGAGGCGGCGAATCTGAGGCGTGGAATCAGAGGTGGGGAAAGAGATGTGGGGAAACGTAGGCCAGGAAAGTTGCGCGGAAAGGGAGGCGGTGAATCAGAGGCGTGGAATCAGAGGCGGGGAATCAGAGGCGGGGAATCAGAGGCGGTGAATCAGAGGCGGGGAATCAGAGGCGTGGAATCAGAGGTGGGGAAAGAGATGTGGGGAATCAGGCGGGTAAACAGAAGCGGGTAAACATAGCTGCATAAATAGAGGCAGCGAAAGAGATGGGCGAAACATAGTGGTTGGAACGTGTGTTGAAAATTAGGTACACAGAACAGATCAAACAGAGTTGTTGAAATTGAGGGAGGGAAAGAGAGGCACAGAAAGAGTGGAGGGTAAAGAGTGCAGGCAAAATAGAGGCGTAGAGACAGAGGTGGGGAATCAGAGGTGGGGAATCAGATGAAGGGAATCTGATGCAGGGAATCTGAGGCAGGCAATCTGAGTCAGGGAATCGGAGGCAGGGAATCTGAGGCAGGGAATCAGTAAAAAGTTATCAGAGGCAGGGTATCAGAGGCGGAGAATCAGAGGTGGGGATTCAGAAGTGGGGAATCAGAGGCGTGGAATCAGAGGCTGGGAATCAGAGGTGGGGAATCAGAAGTGGGGAATCAGAGGTGGGGAATCAGAGGCGGGGAATCAGAGGCGTGGAATCAGAGGCGGGCAATCTGAAGTGGGGAATCAGAGGTGGGGAATCAGAGGCGGGGAATCAGAGGCGGTGAATCAGAGGCGGGGAATCAGAGGCGGGGAATCAGAGGCGGGGAATCAGAAGTGGGGAATCAGAGGTGGGGAATCAGAGGCGGGGAATCAGAGGCGGGGAATCAGAGGCGGGCAATCAGATGCACGGAATCAGAGGCAGGGAATCAGACGCAGGGAATCAAATGAAGGGAATCTGATGCAGGGAATCTGAGGCAGGGAATCTGAGGCAGGGAACCTGAGATGGCGAATATGAGGTGGTGAATCAGAGGCGGGGAAACAGTCGGGTAAACAGAGGCGGGGAATCAGAGGCAGGGAATCAGATGAATGGAATCTGATGCAGTGAATCTGAGGCAGGGAATCTGAGGCGGGGAAACAGGCGGGTAAACAGAGGCGGGTAAACATAGGCGGGGAATCAGAGGCGGGGAATCAGAGGCGGGGAATCAGAGGCGGGGAATCAGAGGCGGGGAATCAGATGCGGGGAATCAGATGCGGGGAATCAGAGGTGGGGAATCAGAAGCGGGGTATCAGAGGAGGGGAATCAGAGGCGGGTAATCAGAGGTGGGGAATCAGAGGCGGGGAATCAGAGGCGTGGAATCAGAGGCGGGAATTCAGAGGCGGGGAAAGATATGTGGGTAAACGTAGGCCAGGAAAGTTGAGCGGAAATGGAGGCAGTGAATCAGAGGTGGGGAATCAGAGGCGGGGAATCAGAAGCGGGGAATCAGAGGCGGGGAATCAGAGGCGGGGAATCAGAAGTGGGGAATCAGAGGTGGGGAATCAGAGGCGGGGAATCAGAGGCGGGGAATCAGAGGCGGGGAATCAGAGGCAGGGAATCAGAGGCGGGCAATCAGATGCAGGGAATCAGAGGCAGGGAATCAGAGGCAGGGAATCAGAGGCGGGCAATCAGATGCAGGGAATCTGAGGCAGGGAATCTGATGCAGGGAATCTGAGGCAGGGAATCTGAGGCAGGGAATCTGTGGCAGAAAATCTGATGCGGGTTGTCAGAAGGGGGAAATGAGATGTGGGAAACGAGATGCAGTGAAAGAGGCACGGAAATAGAGGCAGGGAAAGAGAGGCAGGGTATCAGAGGCGGGTAATCAGAGGCGTGGAATCAGAGGCGGGGAATCAGAGACACAGAAAGAGAGGCGTGGAATCAGAGGTGCGGAATCAGAGCCGGTGAATCTGAGCCGGGAAATCAGAAGCATAGCAACAGAGGCGGTGAAACATGGGTGCGGAATCGGACGCGGGGAATCAGAGGTGGGGACTCAGAGGCAGGGAATCAGAGGCAGGGAATCAGAGGCAGGTTATCAGAGGCAGGGAATCAGATGCGGGGAATCAGAGGCGGGGAATCAGAGGCGGGGAATCAGAGGCGGGGAATCAGAGGCGGGGAATCAGAGGCGGAGAATCATAGGCGGGCAATCAGATGCAGGAAATCAGAGGCAGGGAATCAGAGGCAGGGAATCAGAGGCAGGGAATCTGAGGCAGGGAGTCAGAGGTGGGGAATCAGAGGCGGGGAATCAGAGGCAGGGAATCAGATGAAGGGAATCTGATGCAGGGAATCTGAGGCAGGTAATCTGAGGCAGGGAATCTGTGGCAGGGAATCTGATGAGGGTTATCAGAAGGGGGAAATGAGATTTGGGAAACGAGATGCAGAGAAAGAGGCACGGAAATAGAGGCAGGGAAATAGAGGCAGGGAATCAGAGGCGGGGAATCAGAGGTGGGGAATCAGAGGCGGGGAATCAGAGGGGGGAATCAGAGGCAGGGAATCAGAGGCGGGGAATCAGAGGCAGGGAATAAGAGGCCGGGAATCAGAGGAGGGGAATCAGAGTCCAGGAATCAGAGATGGTGATTCAGAGGCGGGGAATGAGATATGGAGAATCAGAGGCGGGGAATCAGAGGCGGGGAAACAGAGGTGGGGAATCAGAGGTGGGGAATCAGAGGCGGGGAATCAGAGGGGGGAATCAGAGGCAGGGAATCAGACGCGGGGAATCAGAGGCGGGGATTCAGAGCTGGGGAATCAGAGGCGGGGAATCAGAGTTGGGGAATCAGAGGCAGGGAATCAGATATGGGGAATCAGAGGCGGGGAATCAGAGGCCGGGAATCAGATATGGGGAAACAGAGGCGGGGAATCCGAGGCGGGGAAACAGAGGCGGGGAATCAGATATGGGGAATCAGAGGTGGGGAATCAGAGGTTGGGAATCAGAGGCAGGGAATCAGAGGCTTGGAATCAGATGCAGGGTATCAGATGTGGGGAATCAGAGGCGGGGAATCAGAGCTGGGGAATCAGAGGTGGGGAATCAGATTTGGGGAATCAGAGGTGGGGACTTAGATATTGGGAAACAGAGGCGGGGAATCAGAGGCGGGGAAACAGAGGCGGGGAATCAGATATGGGGAATCAGAGGTGGGGAATCAGAGGCAGGGAATCAGATGTGCGGAATCAGAGATGGGGAATCAGAGGCAGGGAATCAGAATAAGAAGTAGGGAATCAGAGGCCGGGAATCAGAGGCCGGAATCAGATGCTGGGAATCAGAGGCCTGGAATCAGAGGCGGGGAATCAGAGGCAGGGAATCAGATGCGGGGAATCAGAGGCGGGGAATCAGAGCTGGGGAATCAGAGGCGGGGTATTAGAGTTGGGGAATCAGAGGCGGGGAATCAGATATGGGGAAACAGAGGTGGGGAATCAGAGGCGGGGAAACAGAGGCAGGGAATCAGATATGGGGAATCAGAGGTGGGGCATCAGAGGTCGTGAATCACAGATGGGTAATCAGAGGCGGGGAATCAGAGGCAGGGAATCAGACGCGGGGAATCAGAGGCGGGGATTCAGAGCTGGGGAATCAGAAGCGGGGAATCAGAGTTGGGGAATCAGAGGTGGGGAATCAGAGGTGGGGAATCAGAGGCAGGGAATCAGATGTGCGGAATCAGAGATGGGGAATCAGAGGCAGGGAATCAGAATAAGAAGCAGGGAATCAGAGGCCGGGAATCAGAGGCCGGAATCAGATGCTGGGAATCAGAGGCCTGGAATCAGAGGCGGGGAATCAGAGGCAGGGAATCAGATGCGGGGAATCAGAGGCGGGGAATCAGAGCTGGGGAATCAGAGGCGGGGTATTAGAGTTGGGGAATCAGAGGCGGGGATTCAGATATGGGGAAACAGAGGTGGGGAATCAGAGGCGGGGAAACAGAGGCAGGGAATCAGATATGGGGAATCAGAGGTGGGGCATCAGAGGTCGTGAATCACAGATGGGTAATCAGAGGCGGGGAATCAGAGGCAGGGAATCAGACGCGGGGAATCAGAGGCGGGGATTCAGAGCTGGGGAATCAGAAGCGGGGAATCAGAGTTGGGGAATCAGAGGCGGGGAATCAGATATCGGGAATAAGAGGCAGGGAATCAGAGGCGGGGAATCAGAGGCAGGGAATCAGACGTGGGGAATCTGAGGCGGGGAATCAGAGCTGGGGAATCAGAGGTGGGGAATCAGAGTTGGGGAATCAGAGGCAGGGAATTGGATGTGCGGAATCAGAGAGGGGGAATAAGAGGTGGGGAATCAGAGGCGGTGAATCAGAGATGGGGAATCAGAGGCGGGGAATCAGAGGCAGGAAATCAGACACGGGGATTCAGAGGCTGGGAATCAGACGGGGGGAATCAAAGGCGGGGAATCAGAGCTTGGGAATCTGAGGCAGGGAATCAGAGTTGGGGATTCAGAGGCGTGGAATCAGATATGGGGAAACAGAGGCGGGGAATCAGAGGCGGGCAAACAGAGGCGGGGAATTAGATATGGGGAATCAGAGGTAGGGAATCAGAGGTGGTGAATCAGTGATGGGGAATCACAGGCGGGGAATCAGAGGCAGGGAATAGAATGCGGGGAATCAGAGGCAGGGAATCAGAGCTGGGGAATCAGAGGAGGGGATTCATAGTTGGGAATCAGAGGCGGGAATCAGATACTGGGAATAAGAGGCCGGGAATCAGAGGTGGGGAATCAGATATGGGGAATCAGAGGTGGCGAATCAAAGGCGGTGAATCAGAGATGGGGAATCAGAGGCGGGGAATCAGAGGCAGGGAATCAGATGCGGGGAATCAGAGGCGGGGAATCAGAGCTGGCGAATCAGAGGCTGGGAATCAGAGGTGGGAAATCAGAGGCGGGGAATCAGATATGGGGAATCAGAGGCGGGGAATCAGAGGCGGGGAAACAGAGGCGGGGAATCAAATATAGGGAATCAGAGGTGGGGAATCAGAGGTTGTGAATCAGAGATGGGGAATCAATGCGGGGAATCAGAGGCAGGGAATCAGACGCGGTGAATCAGAGGCGGGGATTCAGAGCTGGGGAATCAGAGGCGGGGAATCAGAGTTGGGGAATCAGAGGCAGGGAATCAGATATGGGGAATCAGAGGCGGGGAATCAGAGGCGGGGAAACAGAGGCGGGGAATCAGATGTGGGGAATCAGAGGCAGGGAATCAGAGATGGGGAATCGGAGGCGGGGAATCAGAGGCAGGGAATCGGATGCCGGGAATCAGAGTCGGGGAATCAGAGCTGGGGAATCAGAGGCGGGAATCAGAGTTGGGGAATCAGAGGCGGGGAATCAGATATGGGGAAATAGAGGCGGGGAATCAGATATGGGGAATCAGAGGTGTGGAATCAGAGGTTGGGAATCAGAGGCAGGGAATCAGAGTCGGGGAAACAGAGGCGGGGAATCAGATATGGGGAATCAGAGGTGGCGAATCAAAGGCGGTGAAACAGAGATGGGGAATCAGGGCAGGGAATCAGAGGCAGGGAATCAAACACGGGGAATCAGAGCTGGGGAATCAGAGGCGGGGAATCAGAGTTGGGAATCAGAGGCGGGGAATCAGAGGCGGGGAATCAAAGGCAGGGAATCAGACACGGGGAATCAGAGGCAGGGAATCAGAGATGGGGAATCGGAGGCGGGGAATCAGAGGCAGGGAATCGGATGCCGGGAATCCGAGTCGGGGAATCAGAGCTGGGGAATCAGAGGCGGGGAATCAGAGTTGGGGAATCAGAGGCGGGGAATCAGATATGGGGAAATAGAGGCGGGGAATCAGATATGGGGAATCAGAGGTGTGGAATCAGAGGTTGGGAATCAGAGGCAGGGAATCAGAGTCGGGGAAACAGAGGCGGGGAATCAGATATGGGGAATCAGAGGTGGCGAATCAAAGGCGGTGAAACAGAGATGGGGAATCAGGGCAGGGAATCAGAGGCAGGGAATCAAACACGGGGAATCAGAGCTGGGGAATCAGAGGCGGGGAATCAGAGTTGGGAATCAGAGGCGGGGAATCAGAGGCGGGGAAACAGAGGCGGGGAATCAGATATGGGGAATCAGAGGTGGGGAATCCGAGGTTGGGAATCAGAGGCAGGGAATCAGAGGCGGAAAATCAGAGGCGGGGAATCAGAGGAAGGGAATCAGATGTGCGGAATCGGAGATGGGGAATCAGAGGCAGGGAATCAGAGACGGGGAATCAGAGGCAGGGAATCCGAGGCCGGGAATCAGATATGGGGAAACAGAGGCGGGGAATCCGAGGCGGGGAAACAGAGGCGGGGAATCAGATATGGGGAATCAGAGGTGGGGAATCAGAGGTTGGGAATCAGAGGCAGGGAATCAGAGGCTTGGAATCAGATGCAGGGAATCAGATGCGGGGAATCAGAGGCGGGGAATCAGAGCTGGGGAATCAGAGGTGGGGAATCAGATTTGGGGAATCAGAGGCGGGGACTTAGATATTGGGAAACAGAGGCGGGGAATCAGAGGCGGGGAAACCCAGGTGGGGAATCAGATATGGGGAATCAGAGGTGGGGAATCAGAGGCAAGGAATCAGATGTGCGGAATCAGAGATGGGGAATCAGAGGCAGGAAATCAGAATCAGAAGCAGGGAATCAGAGGCCGGGAATCAAAGGCCGGAATCAGATGCTGGGAATCAGAGGCCTGGAATCAGAGGCGGGGAATCAGAGGCAGGGAATCAGATGCGGGGAATCAGAGGCGGGGAATCAGAGCTGGGGAATCAGAGGCGGGGATTCAGAGTTGGGGAATCAGAGGCGGGGAATCAGAGGCGGGGAAACAGAGGCGGGGAATCAGATATGTGGAATCAGAAGTGGGGAATCAGAGGTTGGGAATCAGAAGCAGGGAATCAGAGGCGGGGAATCAGAGGCGGGGAATCAGAGGCAGGGAATCCGATGTGCGGAATCGGAGATGGGGAGTCAGAGGCAGGGAATCAGAGGCGGGGAATCAGAGGCGGAGAATCAGAGGCCGGGAATCAGATATGGGGAAACAGAGGCGGGGAATCAGAGGCGGGGAAACAGAGGCGGGGAATCAGATATGGGGAATCAGAGGTGGGGAATCAGAGGTTGGGAATCAGAGGCAGGGAATCAGAGGCTGGGAATCAGATGCAGGGAATCAGATGCGGGGAATCAGAGGCGGGGAATCAGAGCTGGGGAATCAGAGGTGGGGAATCAGAGTTGGGGAATCAGAGTCGGGGACTTAGATATGGGGAAACAGAGGCGGGGAATCAGAGGCGGGGAAACAGACGCGGGGAATCAGAGGCGGGGAGTCAGAGCTGGGGAATCAGAGGCGGGGAATCAGAGTTGGGGAATCAGAGGCGGGGAATCAGAGGCGGGGAATCAGAGGCGGGGAATCAGAGGCGGGGAAACAGAGGCAGGGAATCAGATATGGGGAATCAGAGGTGGGGTATCAGGGGCAGGGAATCAGTGGCAGGGAATCAGAGGCGGGGAATCAGAGGCGGGGAATCAGAGGCAGGGAATCAGACACGGGGAATCAGATATGGGGAAACAGAGGCGGGGAATCAGAGGCGGGCAAACAGAGGTGGGGAATTAGATATGGGGAATCAGAGGTGGGGAATCAGAGGTGGTGAATCAGAGATGGGGAATCACAGGCGGGGAATCAGAGGCAGGGAATAGAACGCGGGGAATCAGAGGCGGGGAATCAGAGCTGGGGAATCAGAGGCGGGGAATCATAGTTGGGAATCAGAGGCGGGGAATCAGATATGGGGAAACAGAGGCGGGGAATCAAAGGCGGGGAAACAGAGGCGGGGAATCAGATACGGGGAATCGGATGCGGGGAATCAGAGGCGGGGAATCAGAGCTGGGGAATCAGAGGCGGGGTATCAGAGTTGGGGCATCTGAGGTGGGGAATTAGATATGGGGAAACAGAGGCGGGGAATCAGAGGCGGGGAAACAGAGGCGAGGAATCAGATATGGGGAATCAGAGGTGGGGAATCAGAGGCAGGGAATCAGATGTGCGGAATCAGAGATGGGGAATCAGAGGCAGGGAATCAGAATCAGAAGCGGGGAATCAGAGGCCGGGAATCAGAGGCCGGGATTCAGATGCCGGGAATAAGAGGCCGGGAATCAGAGGTGGGGAATCAGAGTCCGGGAATCAGAGATGGGGATTCAGAGGCGGGGAATGATATATGGGGAATCAGAGGCGGGGAATCAGAGGCGGGGTAACAGAGGTGGGGAATCAGATATGGGGAATCAGAGGTGGCGAATCAAAGGCGGTGAATCAGAGATGGGGAATCAGAGGCGGGGAATCAGAGGCAGGGAATCAAACACGGGGAATCAGAGGCGGGGAATCAGAGCTGGGGAATCAGAGGCGGGGAATCAGAGTTGGGGAATCAGAGGCGCGGAATCAGATATGGGGAAACACGGGCGGGGAATCAGAGGCAGAGAAACAGAGGCGGGGAATCAGATATGGGGAATCAGGGGTGGGGAATCAGAGGTTGGGAATCAGAGGCAGGGAATCAGAGGCGTGGAAACAGAGGCGGGGATTCAGATATGGGGAATCAGAGGTGGGGAATCAGGGGCGTGGAATCAGAGGCAGGGAATTAGATGTGGTGAATCAGAGATGGGGAATCAGAGGCAGGGAATCAGAATCAGAAGCGGGGTATCAGTGGCCGGGAATCATTGGAAGGTAATCAGAGGCAGGGGATCAAACACGGGGAATCAGAGGCTGGGAATCAGAGCTGGGGAATCAGAGGCGGGGAATCAGAGCTGGGGAATCACAGGCGGGGAATCAGAGATGGGGAATCAGAGGCGGGGAATCAGAGGCAGGGAATCAGATGCGGGGAATCAGAGGCGGGGAATCATAGCTGGCGAATCAGAGGCGGGGAATCAGAGGTGGGCAATCAGAGGATGGGAATCAGATATGGGGAATCAGAGGAGGGGAATCAGAGCTGGGGAATCACAGGCGGGGAATCAGAGTTGGGGAATCAGAGGCGGGGAATCAGATATGGGGAAACAGAGGCGGGGAATCAGAGGCGGTGAAACAGAGGCGGGGAATCAGATATTGGGAATCAGATGTGGGGAATCAGAGGTTGGGAATCAGAGGCCTGGAATCAGAGGCGGGGAATCAGAGGCAGGGATTCAGATGCGGGGAATCAGAGGAGGGGAATCAGAGCTGGGGAATCAGAGGCGGGGAATCAGAGGTGGGCAATCAGAGGCCGGGAATCAGAGGTGGTGAATCAGAGATGGGGAATCAGAGGCGGGGAATCAGTGGCAGGGTATCAGATATGGGGAATCAGAGGCGTGGAATCAGAGGCAGGGAATCAGACACGGGGAATCAGACACGGGGAATCAGAGGTGGGGAATCAGAGATGGGGAATCATAGGCGGTGAATCAGAGATGGGGAATCAGAGGCGGGGAATCAGAGGCAGGAAATCAGACACGGGGATTCAGAGGCTGGGAATCAGACGGGGGGAATCAAAGGCGGGGAATCAGAGCTGGGGAATCAGAGGCAGGGAATCAGAGGCGGGGAATCAGATATGGGGAATCAGAGGCTGGTATTCAGAGGCGGGGAATCAGAGGCAGGGAATCAGACACGGGGAATCAGAGGTGGGGAATCAGAGATGGGGAATCAGAGGCGGGGAATCAGAGTTGGGGAATCAGAGGCAGGGAATCGGATGTGCGGAATCAGAGATGGGGAATCAGAGGTGGGGAATCAGAGGCGGTGAATCAGAGATGGGGAATCAGAGGCGGGGAATCAGAGTTGGGAATCAGAGGCGGGGAATCAGAGGCGGGGAATCAAAGGCAGGGAATCAGACACGGGGAATCAGAGGCAGGGAATCAGAGATGGGGAATCGGAGGCGGGGAATCAGAGGCAGGGAATCGGATGCCGGGAATCCGAGTCGGGGAATCAGAGCTGGGGAATCAGAGGCGGGGAATCAGAGTTGGGGAATCAGAGGCGGGGAATCAGATATGGGGAAATAGAGGCGGGGAATCAGATATGGGGAATCAGAGGTGTGGAATCAGAGGTTGGGAATCAGAGGCAGGGAATCAGAGTCGGGGAAACAGAGGCGGGGAATCAGATATGGGGAATCAGAGGTGGCGAATCAAAGGCGGTGAAACAGAGATGGGGAATCAGGGCAGGGAATCAGAGGCAGGGAATCAAACACGGGGAATCAGAGCTGGGGAATCAGAGGCGGGGAATCAGAGTTGGGAATCAGAGGCGGGGAATCAGAGGCGGGGAAACAGAGGCGGGGAATCAGATATGGGGAATCAGAGGTGGGGAATCCGAGGTTGGGAATCAGAGGCAGGGAATCAGAGGCGGAAAATCAGAGGCGGGGAATCAGAGGAAGGGAATCAGATGTGCGGAATCGGAGATGGGGAATCAGAGGCAGGGAATCAGAGACGGGGAATCAGAGGCAGGGAATCCGAGGCCGGGAATCAGATATGGGGAAACAGAGGCGGGGAATCCGAGGCGGGGAAACAGAGGCGGGGAATCAGATATGGGGAATCAGAGGTGGGGAATCAGAGGTTGGGAATCAGAGGCAGGGAATCAGAGGCTTGGAATCAGATGCAGGGAATCAGATGCGGGGAATCAGAGGCGGGGAATCAGAGCTGGGGAATCAGAGGTGGGGAATCAGATTTGGGGAATCAGAGGCGGGGACTTAGATATTGGGAAACAGAGGCGGGGAATCAGAGGCGGGGAAACCCAGGTGGGGAATCAGATATGGGGAATCAGAGGTGGGGAATCAGAGGCAAGGAATCAGATGTGCGGAATCAGAGATGGGGAATCAGAGGCAGGAAATCAGAATCAGAAGCAGGGAATCAGAGGCCGGGAATCAAAGGCCGGAATCAGATGCTGGGAATCAGAGGCCTGGAATCAGAGGCGGGGAATCAGAGGCAGGGAATCAGATGCGGGGAATCAGAGGCGGGGAATCAGAGCTGGGGAATCAGAGGCGGGGATTCAGAGTTGGGGAATCAGAGGCGGGGAATCAGAGGCGGGGAAACAGAGGCGGGGAATCAGATATGTGGAATCAGAAGTGGGGAATCAGAGGTTGGGAATCAGAAGCAGGGAATCAGAGGCGGGGAATCAGAGGCGGGGAATCAGAGGCAGGGAATCCGATGTGCGGAATCGGAGATGGGGAGTCAGAGGCAGGGAATCAGAGGCGGGGAATCAGAGGCGGAGAATCAGAGGCCGGGAATCAGATATGGGGAAACAGAGGCGGGGAATCAGAGGCGGGGAAACAGAGGCGGGGAATCAGATATGGGGAATCAGAGGTGGGGAATCAGAGGTTGGGAATCAGAGGCAGGGAATCAGAGGCTGGGAATCAGATGCAGGGAATCAGATGCGGGGAATCAGAGGCGGGGAATCAGAGCTGGGGAATCAGAGGTGGGGAATCAGAGTTGGGGAATCAGAGTCGGGGACTTAGATATGGGGAAACAGAGGCGGGGAATCAGAGGCGGGGAAACAGACGCGGGGAATCAGAGGCGGGGAGTCAGAGCTGGGGAATCAGAGGCGGGGAATCAGAGTTGGGGAATCAGAGGCGGGGAATCAGAGGCGGGGAATCAGAGGCGGGGAATCAGAGGCGGGGAAACAGAGGCAGGGAATCAGATATGGGGAATCAGAGGTGGGGTATCAGGGGCAGGGAATCAGTGGCAGGGAATCAGAGGCGGGGAATCAGAGGCGGGGAATCAGAGGCAGGGAATCAGACACGGGGAATCAGATATGGGGAAACAGAGGCGGGGAATCAGAGGCGGGCAAACAGAGGTGGGGAATTAGATATGGGGAATCAGAGGTGGGGAATCAGAGGTGGTGAATCAGAGATGGGGAATCACAGGCGGGGAATCAGAGGCAGGGAATAGAACGCGGGGAATCAGAGGCGGGGAATCAGAGCTGGGGAATCAGAGGCGGGGAATCATAGTTGGGAATCAGAGGCGGGGAATCAGATATGGGGAAACAGAGGCGGGGAATCAAAGGCGGGGAAACAGAGGCGGGGAATCAGATACGGGGAATCGGATGCGGGGAATCAGAGGCGGGGAATCAGAGCTGGGGAATCAGAGGCGGGGTATCAGAGTTGGGGCATCTGAGGTGGGGAATTAGATATGGGGAAACAGAGGCGGGGAATCAGAGGCGGGGAAACAGAGGCGAGGAATCAGATATGGGGAATCAGAGGTGGGGAATCAGAGGCAGGGAATCAGATGTGCGGAATCAGAGATGGGGAATCAGAGGCAGGGAATCAGAATCAGAAGCGGGGAATCAGAGGCCGGGAATCAGAGGCCGGGATTCAGATGCCGGGAATAAGAGGCCGGGAATCAGAGGTGGGGAATCAGAGTCCGGGAATCAGAGATGGGGATTCAGAGGCGGGGAATGATATATGGGGAATCAGAGGCGGGGAATCAGAGGCGGGGTAACAGAGGTGGGGAATCAGATATGGGGAATCAGAGGTGGCGAATCAAAGGCGGTGAATCAGAGATGGGGAATCAGAGGCGGGGAATCAGAGGCAGGGAATCAAACACGGGGAATCAGAGGCGGGGAATCAGAGCTGGGGAATCAGAGGCGGGGAATCAGAGTTGGGGAATCAGAGGCGCGGAATCAGATATGGGGAAACACGGGCGGGGAATCAGAGGCAGAGAAACAGAGGCGGGGAATCAGATATGGGGAATCAGGGGTGGGGAATCAGAGGTTGGGAATCAGAGGCAGGGAATCAGAGGCGTGGAAACAGAGGCGGGGATTCAGATATGGGGAATCAGAGGTGGGGAATCAGGGGCGTGGAATCAGAGGCAGGGAATTAGATGTGGTGAATCAGAGATGGGGAATCAGAGGCAGGGAATCAGAATCAGAAGCGGGGTATCAGTGGCCGGGAATCATTGGAAGGTAATCAGAGGCAGGGGATCAAACACGGGGAATCAGAGGCTGGGAATCAGAGCTGGGGAATCAGAGGCGGGGAATCAGAGCTGGGGAATCACAGGCGGGGAATCAGAGATGGGGAATCAGAGGCGGGGAATCAGAGGCAGGGAATCAGATGCGGGGAATCAGAGGCGGGGAATCATAGCTGGCGAATCAGAGGCGGGGAATCAGAGGTGGGCAATCAGAGGATGGGAATCAGATATGGGGAATCAGAGGAGGGGAATCAGAGCTGGGGAATCACAGGCGGGGAATCAGAGTTGGGGAATCAGAGGCGGGGAATCAGATATGGGGAAACAGAGGCGGGGAATCAGAGGCGGTGAAACAGAGGCGGGGAATCAGATATTGGGAATCAGATGTGGGGAATCAGAGGTTGGGAATCAGAGGCCTGGAATCAGAGGCGGGGAATCAGAGGCAGGGATTCAGATGCGGGGAATCAGAGGAGGGGAATCAGAGCTGGGGAATCAGAGGCGGGGAATCAGAGGTGGGCAATCAGAGGCCGGGAATCAGAGGTGGTGAATCAGAGATGGGGAATCAGAGGCGGGGAATCAGTGGCAGGGTATCAGATATGGGGAATCAGAGGCGTGGAATCAGAGGCAGGGAATCAGACACGGGGAATCAGACACGGGGAATCAGAGGTGGGGAATCAGAGATGGGGAATCATAGGCGGTGAATCAGAGATGGGGAATCAGAGGCGGGGAATCAGAGGCAGGAAATCAGACACGGGGATTCAGAGGCTGGGAATCAGACGGGGGGAATCAAAGGCGGGGAATCAGAGCTGGGGAATCAGAGGCAGGGAATCAGAGGCGGGGAATCAGATATGGGGAATCAGAGGCTGGTATTCAGAGGCGGGGAATCAGAGGCAGGGAATCAGACACGGGGAATCAGAGGTGGGGAATCAGAGATGGGGAATCAGAGGCGGGGAATCAGAGTTGGGGAATCAGAGGCAGGGAATCGGATGTGCGGAATCAGAGATGGGGAATCAGAGGTGGGGAATCAGAGGCGGTGAATCAGAGATGGGGAATCAGAGGCGGGGAATCAGAGGCAGGAAATCAGACACGGGGATTCAGAGGCTGGGAATCAGACGGGGGGAATCAAAGGCGGGGAATCAGAGCTGGGGAATCAGAGGCAGGGAATCAGAGTTGGGGATTCAGAGACGGGGAATCAGATATGGGGAAACAGAGGCGGGGAATCAGAGGCGGGCAAACAGAGGCGGGGAATTAGACATGGGGAATCAGATGTGGGGAATCAGAGGTGGTGAATCAGTGATGGGGAATCACAGGCGGGGAATCAGAGGCAGGGAATAGAACGCAGGGAATCAGAGGCAGGGAATCAGAGCTGGGGAATCAGAGGCGGGGAATCATAGTTGGGAATCAGAGGCGGGGAATCAGATATGGGGAAACAGAGGCGGGGAATCAGAGGCGGGGAAACAGAGGCGGGGAATCAGATATGGGGAATCGGATGCGGGGAATCAGAGGCGGGGAATCAGAGCTGGGGAATCAGAGGCGGGGAATCAGAGTTGGGGCATCAGAGGTGGGGAATTAGATATAGGGAAACAGAGGCGGGGAATCAGAGGCGGGGAAACAGAGGCGGGGAATCAGATATGGGGAATCAGAGGTGGGGAATCAGAGGCAGGGAATCAGATGTGCGGAATCAGAATGGGGAATAAGAGGCAGGGAATCAGAATCAGAAGCGGGGAATCAGAGGCCGGGAATCAGAGGCCGGGAATCAGATGCTGGGAATAAGAGGCCGGGAATCAGAGGTGGGGAATCAGATATGGGGAATCAGAGGTGGCGAATCAAAGGCGGTGAATCAGAGATGGGGAATCAGAGGCGGGGAATCAGAGGCAGGGAATCAGATGCGGGGAATCAGAGGCGGGGAATCAGAGCTGGCGAATCAGAGGCTGGGAATCAGAGGTGGGCAATCAGAGGCGGGGAATCAGATATGGGGAATCAGAGGCGGGGAATCAGAGGCGGGGAAACAGAGGCGTGGAATCAAATATAGGGAATCAGAGGTGGGGAATCAGAGGTTGTGAATCAGAGATGGGGAATCAATGCGGGGAATCAGAGGCAGGGAATCAGACGCGGTGAATCAGAGGCGGGGATTCAGAGCTGGGGAATCAGAGGCGGGGAATCAGAGTTGGGGAATCAGAGGCAGGGAATCAGATATGGGGAATCAGAGGCGGGGAATCAGAGGCGGGGAAACAGAGGCGGGGAATCAGATGTGGGGAATCAGAGGCAGTGAATCAGAGATGGGGAATCGGAGGCGGGGAATCAGAGGCAGGGAATCGGATGCCGGGAATCAGAGTCGGGGAATCAGAGCTGGGGAATCAGAGGCGGGGAATCAGAGTTGGGGAATCAGAGGCGGGGAATCAGATATGGGGAAATAGAGGCGGGGAATCAGATATGGGGAATCAGAGGTGTGGAATCAGAGGTTGGGAATCAGAGGCAGGGAATCAGAGTCGGGGAAACAGAGGCGGGGAATCAGATATGGGGAATCAGAGGTGGCGAATCAAAGGCGGTGAAACAGAGATGGGGAATCAGGGCAGGGAATCAGAGGCAGGGAATCAAACACGGGGAATCAGAGCTGGGGAATCAGAGGCGGGGAATCAGAGTTGGGAATCAGAGGCGGGGAATCAGAGGCGGGGAATCAAAGGCAGGGAATCAGACACGGGGAATCAGAGGCAGGGAATCAGAGATGGGGAATCGGAGGCGGGGAATCAGAGGCAGGGAATCGGATGCCGGGAATCAGAGTCGGGGAATCAGAGCTGGGGAATCAGAGGCGGGGAATCAGAGTTGGGGAATCAGAGGCGGGGAATCAGATATGGGGAAATAGAGGCGGGGAATCAGATATGGGGAATCAGAGGTGTGGAATCAGAGGTTGGGAATCAGAGGCAGGGAATCAGAGTCGGGGAAACAGAGGCGGGGAATCAGATATGGGGAATCAGAGGTGGCGAATCAAAGGCGGTGAAACAGAGATGGGGAATCAGGGCAGGGAATCAGAGGCAGGGAATCAAACACGGGGAATCAGAGCTGGGGAATCAGAGGCGGGGAATCAGAGTTGGGAATCAGAGGTGGGGAATCAGAGGCGGGGAAACAGAGGCGGGGAATCAGATATGGGGAATCAGAGGTGGGGAATCAGAGGCGGAAAATCAGAGGCGGGGAATCAGAGGAAGGGAATCAGATGTGCGGAATCGGAGATGGGGAATCAGAGGCAGGGAATCAGAGACGGGGAATCAGAGGCAGGGAATCCGAGGCCGGGAATAAGATATGGGGAAACAGAGGCGGGGAATCCGAGGCGGGGAAACAGAGGCGGGGAATCAGATATGGGGAATCAGAGGTGGGGAATCAGAGGTTGGGAATCAGAGGCAGGGAATCAGAGGCTTGGAATCAGATGCAGGGAATCAGATGCGGGGAATCAGAGGCGGGGAATCAGAGCTGGGGAATCAGAGGTGGGGAATCAGATTTGGGGAATCAGAGGCGGGGACTTAGATATTGGGAAACAGAGGCGGGGAATCAGAGGCGGGGAAACCCAGGTGGGGAATCAGATATGGGGAATCAGAGGTGGGGAATCAGAGGCAAGGAATCAGATGTGCGGAATCAGAGATGGGGAATCAGAGGCAGGAAATCAGAATCAGAAGCAGGGAATCAGAGGCCGGGAATCAAAGGCCGGAATCAGATGCTGGGAATCAGAGGCCTGGAATCAGAGGCGGGGAATCAGAGGCAGGGAATCAGATGCGGGGAATCAGAGGTGGGGAATCAGAGCTGGGGAATCAGAGGCGGGGATTCAGAGTTGGGGAATCAGAGGCGGGGAATCAGAGGCGGGGAAACAGAGGCGGGGAATCAGATATGTGGAATCAGAAGTGGGGAATCAGAGGTTGGGAATCAGAAGCAGGGAATCAGAGGCGGGGAATCAGTGGCGAGGAATCAGAGGCAGGGAATCCGATGTGCGGAATCGGAGATGGGGAATCAGAGGCAGGGAATCAGAGGCGGGGAATCAGAGGCGGAGAATCAGAGGCCGGGAATCAGATATGGGGAAACAGAGGCGGGGAATCAGAGGCGGGGAAACAGAGGCGGGGAATCAGATATGGGGAATCAGAGGTGGGGAATCAGAGGTTGGGAATCAGAGGCAGGGAATCAGAGGCTGGGAATCAGATGCAGGGAATCAGATGCGGGGAATCAGAGGCGGGGAATCAGAGCTGGGGAATCAGAGGTGGGGAATCAGAGTTGGGGAATCAGAGTCGGGGACTTAGATATGGGGAAACAGAGGCGGGGAATCAGAGGCGGGGAAACAGACGCGGGGAATCAGAGGCGGGGAGTCAGAGCTGGGGAATCAGAGGCGGGGAATCAGAGTTGGGGAATCAGAGGCGGGGAATCAGAGGCGGGGAATCAGAGGCGGGGAATCAGAGGCGGGGAAACAGAGGCAGGGAATCAGATATGGGGAATCAGAGGTGGGGTATCAGGGGCAGGGAATCAGTGGCAGGGAATCAGAGGCGGGGAATCAGAGGCGGGGAATCAGAGGCAGGGAATCAGACACGGGGAATCAGATATGGGGAAACAGAGGCGGGGAATCAGAGGCGGGCAAACAGAGGTGGGGAATTAGATATGGGGAATCAGAGGTGGGGAATCAGAGGTGGTGAATCAGAGATGGGGAATAACAGGCGGGGAATCAGAGGCAGGGAATAGAACGCGGGGAATCAGAGGCGGGGAATCAGAGCTGGGGAATCAGAGGCGGGGAATCATAGTTGGGAATCAGAGGCGGGGAATCAGATATGGGGAAACAGAGGCGGGGAATCAAAGGCTGGGAAACAGAGGCGGGGAATCAGATACGGCGAATCGGATGCGGGGAATCAGAGGCGGGGAATCAGAGCTGGGGAATCAGAGGCGGGGTATCAGAGTTGGGGCATATGAGGTGGGGAATTAGATATGGGGAAACAGAGGCGGGGAATCAGAGGCGGGGAAACAGAGGCGAGGAATCAGATATGGGGAATCAGAGGTGGGGAATCAGAGGCAGGGAATCAGATGTGCGGAATCAGAGATGGGGAATCAGAGGCAGGGAATCAGAATCAGAAGCGGGGAATCAGAGGCCGGGAATCAGAGGCCGGGATTCAGATGCCGGGAATAAGAGGCCGGGAATCAGAGGTGGGGAATCAGAGTCCGGGAATCAGAGATGGGGATACAGAGGCGGGGAATGATATATGGGGAATCAGAGGCGGGGAATCAGAGGCGGGGTAACAGAGGTGGGGAATCAGATATGGGGAATCAGAGGTGGCGAATCAAAGGCGGTGAATCAGAGATGGGGAATCAGAGGCGGGGAATCAGAGGCAGGGAATCAAACACGGGGAATCAGAGGCGGGGAATCAGAGCTGGGGAATCAGAGGCGGGGAATCAGAGTTGGGGAATCAGAGGCGGGGAATCAGATATGGGGAAACACGGGCGGGGAATCAGAGGCAGAGAAACAGAGGCGGGGAATCAGATATGGGGAATCAGGGGTGGGGAATCAGAGGTTGGGAATCAGAGGCAGGGAATCAGAGGCGTGGAAACAGAGGCGGGGATTCAGATATGGGGAATCAGAGGTGGGGAATCAGGGGCGTGGAATCAGAGGCAGGGAATTAGATGTGGTGAATCAGAGATGGGGAATCAGAGGCAGGGAATCAGAATCAGAAGCGGGGTATCAGTGGCCGGGAATCATTGGAAGGTAATCAGAGGCAGGGGATCAAACACGGGGAATCAGAGGCTGGGAATCAGAGCTGGGGAATCAGAGGCGGGGAATCAGAGCTGGGGAATCACAGGCGGGGAATCAGAGATGGGGAATCAGAGGCGGGGAATCAGAGGCAGGGAATCAGATGCGGGGAATCAGAGGCGGGGAATCATAGCTGGCGAATCAGAGGCGGGGAATCAGAGGTGGGCAATCAGAGGATGGGAATCAGATATGGGGAATCAGAGGAGGGGAATCAGAGCTGGGGAATCACAGGCGGGGAATCAGAGTTGGGGAATCAGAGGCGGGGAATCAGATATGGGGAAACAGAGGCGGGGAATCAGAGGCGGTGAAACAGAGGCGGGGAATCAGATATTGGGAATCAGATGTGGGGAATCAGAGGTTGGGAATCAGAGGCCTGGAATCAGAGGCGGGGAATCAGAGGCAGGGATTCAGATGCGGGGAATCAGAGGAGGGGAATCAGAGCTGGGGAATCAGAGGCGGGGAATCAGAGGTGGGCAATCAGAGGCCGGGAATCAGAGGTGGTGAATCAGAGATGGGGAATCAGAGGCGGGGAATCAGTGGCAGGGTATCAGATATGGGGAATCAGAGGCGTGGAATCAGAGGCAGGGAATCAGAAACGGGGAATCAGACACGGGGAATCAGAGGTGGGGAATCAGAGATGGGGAATCATAGGCGGTGAATCAGAGATGGGGAATCAGAGGCGGGGAATCAGAGGCAGGAAATCAGACACGGGGATTCAGAGGCTGGGAATCAGACGGGGGGAATCAAAGGCGGGGAATCAGAGCTGGGGAATCAGAGGCAGGGAATCAGAGGCGGGGAATCAGATATGGGGAATCAGAGGCTGGTATTCAGAGGCGGGGAATCAGAGGCAGGGAATCAGACACGGGGAATCAGAGGTGGGGAATCAGAGATGGGGAATCAGAGGCGGGGAAATCAGAGTTGGGGAATCAGAGGCAGGGAATCGGATGTGCGGAATCAGAGATGGGGAATCAGAGGTGGGGAATCAGAGGCGGTGAATCAGAGATGGGGAATCAGAGGCGGGGAATCAGAGGCAGGAAATCAGACACGGGGATTCAGAGGCTGGGAATCAGACGGGGGGAATCAAAGGCGGGGAATCAGAGCTGGGGAATCAGAGGCAGGGAATCAGAGTTGGGGATTCAGAGACGGGGAATCAGATATGGGGAAACAGAGGCGGGGAATCAGAGGCGGGCAAACAGAGGCGGGGAATTAGACATGGGGAATCAGATGTGGGGAATCAGAGGTGGTGAATCAGTGATGGGGAATCACAGGCGGGGAATCAGAGGCAGGGAATAGAACGCAGGGAATCAGAGGCAGGGAATCAGAGCTGGGGAATCAGAGGCGGGGAATCATAGTTGGGAATCAGAGGCGGGGAATCAGATATGGGGAAACAGAGGCGGGGAATCAGAGGCGGGGAAACAGAGGCGGGGAATCAGATATGGGGAATCGGATGCGGGGAATCAGAGGCGGGGAATCAGAGCTGGGGAATCAGAGGCGGGGAATCAGAGTTGGGGCATCAGAGGTGGGGAATTAGATATAGGGAAACAGAGGCGGGGAATCAGAGGCGGGGAAACAGAGGCGGGGAATCAGATATGGGGAATCAGAGGTGGGGAATCAGAGGCAGGGAATCAGATGTGCGGAATCAGAGATGGGGAATCAGAGGCAGGGAATCAGAATCAGAAGCGGGGAATCAGAGGCCGGGAATCAGAGGCCGGGAATCAGATGCTGGGAATAAGAGGCCGGGAATCAGAGGTGGGGAATCAGAGTCCGGGAATCAGAGATGGGGATTCAGAGGCGGGGAATGAGATATGGAGAATCAGAGGCGGGGAATCAGAGGCAGGGAATAGAACGCGGGGAATCAGAGGCAGGGAATCAGAGCTGGGGAATCAGAGGAGGGGATTCATAGTTGGGAATCAGAGGCGGGAATCAGATATGGGGAAACAGAGGCGGGGAATCAGAGGCGGTGAAACAGAGGCGGGGAATCAGATATGGGGAATCGGATGCAGGGAATCAGAGGCGGGGAATCAGAGCTGGGGAATCAGAGGCGGGGAATCAGAGTTGGGGCATCAGAGGTGGGGAATTAGATATAGGGAAACAGAGGCGGGGAATCAGAGGCAGGGAAACAGAGGCGGGGAATCAGATATGGGGAATCAGAGGTGGGGAATCAGAGGCAGGGAATCAGATGTGCGGAATCAGAGATGGGGAATAAGAGGCAGGGAATCAGAATCAGAAGCGGGGAATCAGAGGCCGGGAATCAGAGGCCGGGAATCAGATGCTGGGAATAAGAGGCCGGGAATCAGAGGTGGGGAATCAGATATGGGGAATCAGAGGTGGCGAATCAAAGGCGGTGAATCAGAGATGGGGAATCAGAGGCGGGGAATCAGAGGCAGGGAATCAGATGCGGGGAATCAGAGGCGGGGAATCAGAGCTGGCGAATCAGAGGCTGGGAATCAGAGGTGGGCAATCAGAGGCGGGGAATCAGATATGGGGAATCAGAGGCGGGGAATCAGAGGCGGGGAAACAGAGGCGGGGAATCAAATATAGGGAATCAGAGGTGGGGAATCAGAGGTTGTGAATCAGAGATGGGGAATCAAGGCGGGGAATCAGAGGCAGGGAATCAGACGCGGTGAATCAGAGGCGGGGATTCAGAGCTGGGGAATCAGAGGCGGGGAATCAGAGTTGGGGAATCAGAGGCAGGGAATCAGATATGGGGAATCAGAGGTGGGGAATCAGGGGCAGGGAATCAGTGGCAGGGAATCAGAGGCGGGGAATCAGAGGCGGGGAATCAAAGGCAGGGAATCAGACACGGGGAATCAGAGGCAGGGAATCAGAGATGGGGAATCAGAGGCAGGGAATCGGATGCCGGGAATCAGAGTCGTGGAATCAGAGCTGGGGAATCAGAGGCGGGGAATCAGAGTTGGGGAATCAGAGGCGGGGAATCAGATATGGGGAAATAGAGGCGGGGAATCAGATATGGGGAATCAGAGGTGTGGAATCAGAGGTTGGGAATCAGAGGCAGGGAATCAGAGTCGGGGAAACAGAGGCGGGGAATCAGATATGGGGAATCAGAGGTGGCGAATCAAAGGCGGTGAAACAGAGATGGGGAATCAGGGCAGGGAATCAGAGGCAGGGAATCAAACACGGGGAATCAGAGCTGGGGAATCAGAGGCGGGGAATCAGAGTTGGGAATCAGAGGCGGGGAATCAGAGGCGGGGAAACAGAGGCGGGGAATCAGATATGGGGAATCAGAGGTGGGGAATCCGAGGTTGGGAATCAGAGGCAGGGAATCAGAGGCGGAAAATCAGAGGCGGGGAATCAGAGGAAGGGAATCAGATGTGCGGAATCGGAGATGGGGAATCAGAGGCAGGGAATCAGAGGCGGGGAATCAGAGGCAGGGAATCAGAGGGCGGGAATCAGATATCGGGAAACAGAGGCGGGGAATCCTAGGCGGGGAAACAGAGGCGGGGAATTAGATATGGGGAAACAGAGGCGGGGAATCAGAGGCGGGGAAACAGAGGCGAGGAATCAGATATGGGGAATCAGAGGTGGGGAATCAGAGGCAGGGAATCAGATGTGCGGAATCAGAGATGGGGAATCAGAGGCAGGGAATCAGAATCAGAAGCGGGGAATCAGAGGCCGGGAATCAGAGGCCGGGATTCAGATGCCGGGAATAAGAGGCCGGGAATCAGAGGTGGGGAATCAGAGTCCGGGAATCAGAGATGGGGATTCAGAGGCGGGGAATGATATATGGGGAATCAGAGGCGGGGAATCAGAGGCGGGGTAACAGAGGTGGGGAATCAGATATGGGGAATCAGAGGTGGCGAATCAAAGGCGGTGAATCAGAGATGGGGAATCAGAGGCGGGGAATCAGAGGCAGGGAATCAAACACGGGGAATCAGAGGCGGGGAATCAGAGCTGGGGAATCAGAGGCGGGGAATCAGAGTTGGGGAATCAGAGGCGGGGAATCAGATATGGGGAATCAGGGGTGGGGAATCAGAGGTTGGGAATCAGAGGCAGGGAATCAGAGGCGTGGAAACAGAGGCGGGGATTCAGATATGGGGAATCAGAGGTGGGGAATCAGGGGCGTGGAATCAGAGGCAGGGAATTAGATGTGGTGAATCAGAGATGGGGAATCAGAGGCAGGGAATCAGAATCAGAAGCGGGGTATCAGTGGCCGGGAATCAGAGGAAGGTAATCAGAGGCAAGGGATCAAACACGGGGAATCAGAGGCTGGGAATCAGAGCTGGGGAATCAGAGGCGGGGAATCAGAGCTGGGGAATCACAGGCGGGGAATCAGAGATGGGGAATCAGAGGCGGGGAATCAGAGGCAGGGAATCAGATGCGGGGAATCAGAGGCGGGGAATCATAGCTGGCGAATCAGAGGCGGGGAATCAGAGGTGGGCAATCAGAGGATGGGAATCAGAAATGGGGAATCAGAGGCGGGGAATCAGAGCTGGGGAATCACAGGCGGGGAATCAGAGATGGGGAATCAGAGGCGGGGAATCAGATATGGGGAAACAGAGGCGGGGAATCAGAGGCGGTGAAACAGAGGCGGGGAATCAGATATTGGGAATCAGAGGTGGGGAATCAGAGGTTGGGATCAGAGGCCTGGAATCAGAGGCGGGGAATCAGAGGCAGGGATTCAGATGCGGGGAATCAGAGGAGGGGAATCAGAGCTGGGGAATCAGAGGCGGGGTATTAGAGTTGGGGAATCAGAGGCGCGGAATCAGACGCGGGGAATCAGAGGGGGGGAATCATAGCTGGCGAATCAGAGGCGGGGAATCAGAGGTGGGCAATCAGAGGCCGGGAATCAGAGGTGGTGAATCCGAGATGGGGAATCAGAGGCAGGGAATCGGATGTGCGGAATCAGAGATGGGGAATCAGAGGTGGGGAATCAGAGGCGGTGAATCAGAGATGGGGAATCAGAGGCGGGGAATCAGAGGCAGGAAATCAGACACGGGGATTCAGAGGCTGGGAATCAGACGGGGGGAATCAAAGGCGGGGAATCAGAGCTGGGGAATCAGAGGCAGGGAATCAGAGTTGGGGATTCAGAGACGGGGAATCAGATATGGGGAAACAGAGACGGGGAATCAGAGGCGGGCAAACAGAGGCGGGGAATTAGACATGGGGAATCAGATGTGGGGAATCAGAGGTGGTGAATCAGTGATGGGGAATCACAGGCGGGGAATCAGAGGCAGGGAATAGAACGCAGGGAATCAGAGGCAGGGAATCAGAGCTGGGGAATCAGAGGCGGGGAATCATAGTTGGGAATCAGAGGCGGGGAATCAGATATGGGGAAACAGAGGCGGGGAATCAGAGGCGGGGAAACAGAGGCGGGGAATCAGATATGGGGAATCGGATGCGGGGAATCAGAGGCGGGGAATCAGAGCTGGGGAATCAGAGGCGGGGAATCAGAGTTGGGGCATCAGAGGTGGGGAATTAGATATAGGGAAACAGAGGCGGGGAATCAGAGGCGGGGAAACAGAGGCGGGGAATCAGATATGGGGAATCAGAGGTGGGGAATCAGAGGCAGGGAATCAGATGTGCGGAATCAGAGATGGGGAATCAGAGGCAGGGAATCAGAATCAGAAGCGGGGAATCAGAGGCCGGGAATCAGAGGCCGGGAATCAGATGCTGGGAATAAGAGGCCGGGAATCAGAGGTGGGGAATCAGAGTCCGGGAATCAGAGATGGGGATTCAGAGGCGGGGAATGAGATATGGAGAATCAGAGGCGGGGAATCAGAGGCAGGGAATAGAACGCGGGGAATCAGAGGCAGGGAATCAGAGCTGGGGAATCAGAGGAGGGGATTCATAGTTGGGAATCAGAGGCGGGAATCAGATATGGGGAAACAGAGGCGGGGAATCAGAGGCGGTGAAACAGAGGCGGGGAATCAGATATGGGGAATCGGATGCAGGGAATCAGAGGCGGGGAATCAGAGCTGGGGAATCAGAGGCGGGGAATCAGAGTTGGGGCATCAGAGGTGGGGAATTAGATATAGGGAAACAGAGGCGGGGAATCAGAGGCAGGGAAACAGAGGCGGGGAATCAGATATGGGGAATCAGAGGTGGGTAATCAGAGGCAGGGAATCAGATGTGCGGAATCAGAGATGGGGAATAAGAGGCAGGGAATCAGAATCAGAAGCGGGGAATCAGAGGCCGGGAATCAGAGGCCGGGAATCAGATGCTGGGAATAAGAGGCCGGGAATCAGAGGTGGGGAATCAGATATGGGGAATCAGAGGTGGCGAATCAAAGGCGGTGAATCAGAGATGGGGAATCAGAGGCGGGGAATCAGAGGCAGGGAATCAGATGCGGGGAATCAGAGGCGGGGAATCAGAGCTGGCGAATCAGAGGCTGGGAATCAGAGGTGGGCAATCAGAGGCGGGGAATCAGATATGGGGAATCAGAGGCGGGGAATCAGAGGCGGGGAAACAGAGGCGGGGAATCAAATATAGGGAATCAGAGGTGGGGAATCAGAGGTTGTGAATCAGAGATGGGGAATCAAGGCGGGGAATCAGAGGCAGGGAATCAGACGCGGTGAATCAGAGGCGGGGATTCAGAGCTGGGGAATCAGAGGCGGGGAATCAGAGTTGGGGAATCAGAGGCAGGGAATCAGATATGGGGAATCAGAGGCGGGGAATCAGAGGCGGGGAAACAGAGGCGGGGAATCAGATGTGGGGAATCAGAGGTGGGGAATCAGGGGCAGGGAATCAGTGGCAGGGAATCAGAGGCGGGGAATCAGAGGCGGGGAATCAAAGGCAGGGAATCAGACACGGGGAATCAGAGGCAGGGAATCAGAGATGGGGAATCAGAGGCAGGGAATCGGATGCCGGGAATCAGAGTCGGGGAATCAGAGCTGGGGAATCAGAGGCGGGGAATCAGAGTTGGGGAATCAGAGGCGGGGAATCAGATATGGGGAAATAGAGGCTGGGAATCAGATATGGGGAATCAGAGGTGTGGAATCAGAGGTTGGGAATCAGAGGCAGGGAATCAGAGTCGGGGAAACAGAGGCGGGGAATCAGATATGGGGAATCAGAGGTGGCGAATCAAAGGCGGTGAAACAGAGATGGGGAATCAGGGCAGGGAATCAGAGGCAGGGAATCAAACACGGGGAATCAGAGCTGGGGAATCAGAGGCGGGGAATCAGAGTTGGGAATCAGAGGCGGGGAATCAGAGGCGGGGAAACAGAGGCGGGGAATCAGATATGGGGAATCAGAGGTGGGGAATCCGAGGTTGGGAATCAGAGGCAGGGAATCAGAGGCGGAAAATCAGAGGCGGGGAATCAGAGGAAGGGAATCAGATGTGCGGAATCGGAGATGGGGAATCAGAGGCAGGGAATCAGAGGCGGGGAATCAGAGGCAGGGAATCAGAGGCCGGGAATCAGATATCGGGAAACAGAGGCGGGGAATCCGAGGCGGGGAAACAGAGGCGGGGAAT
This sequence comes from Narcine bancroftii, assembly GCF_036971445.1. NCBI lineage: Eukaryota > Metazoa > Chordata > Chondrichthyes > Torpediniformes > Narcinidae > Narcine > Narcine bancroftii. The sequence continues at coordinate 102,848,724 of NC_091474.1, read as the reverse complement.
CAGATATGGGGAATCAGAGGTGGGGAATCAGAGGTTGGGAATCAGAGGCAGGGAATCAGAGGCTTGGAATCAGATGCAGGGAATCAGATGCGGGGAATCAGAGGCGGGGAATCAGAGCTGGGGAATCAGAGGTGGGGAATCAGATTTGGGGAATCAGAGGCGGGGACTTAGATATTGGGAAACAGAGGCGGGGAATCAGAGGCGGGGAAACCCAGGTGGGGAATCAGATATGGGGAATCAGAGGTGGGGAATCAGAGGCAAAGAATCAGATGTGCGGAATCAGAGATGGGGAATCAGAGGCAGGAAATCAGAATCAGAAGCAGGGAATCAGAGGCCGGGAATCAAAGGCCGGAATCAGATGCTGGGAATCAGAGGCCTGGAATCAGAGGCGGGGAATCAGAGGCAGGGAATCAGATGCGGGGAATCAGAGGCGGGGAATCAGAGCTGGGGAATCAGAGGCGGGGATTCAGAGTTGGGGAATCAGAGGCGGGGAATCAGAGGCGGGGAAACAGAGGCGGGGAATCAGATATGTGGAATCAGAGGTGGGGAATCAGAGTTTGGGAATCAGAAGCAGGGAATCAGAGGCGGGGAATCAGAGGCGGGGAATCAGAGGCAGGGAATCCGATGTGCGGAATCAGAGATGGGGAATCAGAGGCAGGGAATCAGAGGCGGGGAATCAGAGGCGGAGAATAAGAGGCCGGGAATCAGATATGGGGAAACAGAGGCGGGGAATCAGAGGCGGGGAAACAGAGGCGGGGAATCAGATATGGGGAATCAGAGGTGGGGAATCAGAGGTTGGGAATCAGAGGCAGGGAATCAGAGGCTGGGAATCAGATGCAGGGAATCAGATGCGGGGAATCAGAGGCGGGGAATCAGAGCTGGGGAATCAGAGGTGGGGAATCAGAGTTGGGGAATCAGAGGCAGGGAATCAGAGTTGGGGATTCAGAGACGGGGAATCAGAGGCGGGGAATCAGATATGGGGAAACAGAGGCGGGGAATCAGAGGCGGTGAAACAGAGGCGGGGAATCAGATATTGGGAATCAGAGGTGGGGAATCAGAGGTTGGGATCAGAGGCCTGGAATCAGAGGCGGGGAATCAGAGGCAGGGATTCAGATGCGGGGAATCAGAGGAGGGGAATCAGAGCTGGGGAATCAGAGGCGGGGTATTAGAGTTGGGGAATCAGAGGCGGGGAATCAGACGCGGGGAATCAGAGGGGGGGAATCATAGCTGGCGAATCAGAGGCGGGGAATCAGAGGTGGGCAATCAGAGGCCGGGAATCAGAGGTGGTGAATCCGAGATGGGGAATCAGAGGCAGGGAATCGGATGTGCGGAATCAGAGATGGGGAATCAGAGGTGGGGAATCAGAGGCGGTGAATCAGAGATGGGGAATCAGAGGCGGGGAATCAGAGGCAGGAAATCAGACACGGGGATTCAGAGGCTGGGAATCAGACGGGGGGAATCAAAGGCGGGGAATCAGAGCTGGGGATTCAGAGACGGGGAATCAGATATGGGGAAACAGAGGCGGGGAATCAGAGGCGGGCAAACAGAGGCGGGGAATTAGACATGGGGAATCAGATGTGGGGAATCAGAGGTGGTGAATCAGTGATGGGGAATCACAGGCGGGGAATCAGAGGCAGGGAATAGAACGCAGGGAATCAGAGGCAGGGAATCAGAGCTGGGGAATCAGAGGCGGGGAATCATAGTTGGGAATCAGAGGCGGGGAAACAGAGGCGGGGAATCAGATATGGGGAATCGGATGCGGGGAATCAGAGGCGGGGAATCAGAGCTGGGGAATCAGAGGCGGGGAATCAGAGTTGGGGCATCAGAGGTGGGGAATTAGATATAGGGAAACAGAGGCGGGGAATCAGAGGCGGGGAAACAGAGGCGGGGAATCAGATATGGGGAATCAGAGGTGGGGAATCAGAGGCAGGGAATCAGATGTGCGGAATCAGAGATGGGGAATCAGAGGCAGGGAATCAGAATCAGAAGCGGGGAATCAGAGGCCGGGAATCAGAGGCCGGGAATCAGATGCTGGGAATAAGAGGCCGGGAATCAGAGGTGGGGAATCAGAGTCCGGGAATCAGAGATGGGGATTCAGAGGCGGGGAATGAGATATGGAGAATCAGAGGCGGGGAATCAGAGGCAGGGAATAGAACGCGGGGAATCAGAGGCAGGGAATCAGAGCTGGGGAATCAGAGGAGGGGATTCATAGTTGGGAATCAGAGGCGGGAATCAGATATGGGGAAACAGAGGCGGGGAATCAGAGGCGGTGAAACAGAGGCGGGGAATCAGATATGGGGAATCGGATGCAGGGAATCAGAGGCGGGGAATCAGAGCTGGGGAATCAGAGGCGGGGAATCAGAGTTGGGGCATCAGAGGTGGGGAATTAGATATAGGGAAACAGAGGCGGGGAATCAGAGGCAGGGAAACAGAGGCGGGGAATCAGATATGGGGAATCAGAGGTGGGGAATCAGAGGCAGGGAATCAGATGTGCGGAATCAGAGATGGGGAATAAGAGGCAGGGAATCAGAATCAGAAGCGGGGAATCAGAGGCCGGGAATCAGAGGCCGGGAATCAGATGCTGGGAATAAGAGGCCGGGAATCAGAGGTGGGGAATCAGATATGGGGAATCAGAGGTGGCGAATCAAAGGCGGTGAATCAGAGATGGGGAATCAGAGGCGGGGAATCAGAGGCAGGGAATCAGATGCGGGGAATCAGAGGCGGGGAATCAGAGCTGGCGAATCAGAGGCTGGGAATCAGAGGTGGGCAATCAGAGGCGGGGAATCAGATATGGGGAATCAGAGGCGGGGAATCAGAGGCGGGGAAACAGAGGCGGGGAATCAAATATAGGGAATCAGAGGTGGGGAATCAGAGGTTGTGAATCAGAGATGGGGAATCAAGGCGGGGAATCAGAGGCAGGGAATCAGACGCGGTGAATCAGAGGCGGGGATTCAGAGCTGGGGAATCAGAGGCGGGGAATCAGAGTTGGGGAATCAGAGGCAGGGAATCAGATATGGGGAATCAGAGGTGGGGAATCAGGGGCAGGGAATCAGTGGCAGGGAATCAGAGGCGGGGAATCAGAGGCGGGGAATCAAAGGCAGGGAATCAGACACGGGGAATCAGAGGCAGGGAATCAGAGATGGGGAATCAGAGGCAGGGAATCGGATGCCGGGAATCAGAGTCGTGGAATCAGAGCTGGGGAATCAGAGGCGGGGAATCAGAGTTGGGGAATCAGAGGCGGGGAATCAGATATGGGGAAATAGAGGCGGGGAATCAGATATGGGGAATCAGAGGTGTGGAATCAGAGGTTGGGAATCAGAGGCAGGGAATCAGAGTCGGGGAAACAGAGGCGGGGAATCAGATATGGGGAATCAGAGGTGGCGAATCAAAGGCGGTGAAACAGAGATGGGGAATCAGGGCAGGGAATCAGAGGCAGGGAATCAAACACGGGGAATCAGAGCTGGGGAATCAGAGGCGGGGAATCAGAGTTGGGAATCAGAGGCGGGGAATCAGAGGCGGGGAAACAGAGGCGGGGAATCAGATATGGGGAATCAGAGGTGGGGAATCCGAGGTTGGGAATCAGAGGCAGGGAATCAGAGGCGGAAAATCAGAGGCGGGGAATCAGAGGAAGGGAATCAGATGTGCGGAATCGGAGATGGGGAATCAGAGGCAGGGAATCAGAGGCGGGGAATCAGAGGCAGGGAATCAGAGGGCGGGAATCAGATATCGGGAAACAGAGGCGGGGAATCCGAGGCGGGGAAACAGAGGCGGGGAATTAGATATGGGGAAACAGAGGCGGGGAATCAGAGGCGGGGAAACAGAGGCGAGGAATCAGATATGGGGAATCAGAGGTGGGGAATCAGAGGCAGGGAATCAGATGTGCGGAATCAGAGATGGGGAATCAGAGGCAGGGAATCAGAATCAGAAGCGGGGAATCAGAGGCCGGGAATCAGAGGCCGGGATTCAGATGCCGGGAATAAGAGGCCGGGAATCAGAGGTGGGGAATCAGAGTCCGGGAATCAGAGATGGGGATTCAGAGGCGGGGAATGATATATGGGGAATCAGAGGCGGGGAATCAGAGGCGGGGTAACAGAGGTGGGGAATCAGATATGGGGAATCAGAGGTGGCGAATCAAAGGCGGTGAATCAGAGATGGGGAATCAGAGGCGGGGAATCAGAGGCAGGGAATCAAACACGGGGAATCAGAGGCGGGGAATCAGAGCTGGGGAATCAGAGGCGGGGAATCAGAGTTGGGGAATCAGAGGCGGGGAATCAGATATGGGGAATCAGGGGTGGGGAATCAGAGGTTGGGAATCAGAGGCAGGGAATCAGAGGCGTGGAAACAGAGGCGGGGATTCAGATATGGGGAATCAGAGGTGGGGAATCAGGGGCGTGGAATCAGAGGCAGGGAATTAGATGTGGTGAATCAGAGATGGGGAATCAGAGGCAGGGAATCAGAATCAGAAGCGGGGTATCAGTGGCCGGGAATCAGAGGAAGGTAATCAGAGGCAAGGGATCAAACACGGGGAATCAGAGGCTGGGAATCAGAGCTGGGGAATCAGAGGCGGGGAATCAGAGCTGGGGAATCACAGGCGGGGAATCAGAGATGGGGAATCAGAGGCGGGGAATCAGAGGCAGGGAATCAGATGCGGGGAATCAGAGGCGGGGAATCATAGCTGGCGAATCAGAGGCGGGGAATCAGAGGTGGGCAATCAGAGGATGGGAATCAGAAATGGGGAATCAGAGGCGGGGAATCAGAGCTGGGGAATCACAGGCGGGGAATCAGAGATGGGGAATCAGAGGCGGGGAATCAGATATGGGGAAACAGAGGCGGGGAATCAGAGGCGGTGAAACAGAGGCGGGGAATCAGATATTGGGAATCAGAGGTGGGGAATCAGAGGTTGGGATCAGAGGCCTGGAATCAGAGGCGGGGAATCAGAGGCAGGGATTCAGATGCGGGGAATCAGAGGAGGGGAATCAGAGCTGGGGAATCAGAGGCGGGGTATTAGAGTTGGGGAATCAGAGGCGCGGAATCAGACGCGGGGAATCAGAGGGGGGGAATCATAGCTGGCGAATCAGAGGCGGGGAATCAGAGGTGGGCAATCAGAGGCCGGGAATCAGAGGTGGTGAATCCGAGATGGGGAATCAGAGGCAGGGAATCGGATGTGCGGAATCAGAGATGGGGAATCAGAGGTGGGGAATCAGAGGCGGTGAATCAGAGATGGGGAATCAGAGGCGGGGAATCAGAGGCAGGAAATCAGACACGGGGATTCAGAGGCTGGGAATCAGACGGGGGGAATCAAAGGCGGGGAATCAGAGCTGGGGAATCAGAGGCAGGGAATCAGAGTTGGGGATTCAGAGACGGGGAATCAGATATGGGGAAACAGAGACGGGGAATCAGAGGCGGGCAAACAGAGGCGGGGAATTAGACATGGGGAATCAGATGTGGGGAATCAGAGGTGGTGAATCAGTGATGGGGAATCACAGGCGGGGAATCAGAGGCAGGGAATAGAACGCAGGGAATCAGAGGCAGGGAATCAGAGCTGGGGAATCAGAGGCGGGGAATCATAGTTGGGAATCAGAGGCGGGGAATCAGATATGGGGAAACAGAGGCGGGGAATCAGAGGCGGGGAAACAGAGGCGGGGAATCAGATATGGGGAATCGGATGCGGGGAATCAGAGGCGGGGAATCAGAGCTGGGGAATCAGAGGCGGGGAATCAGAGTTGGGGCATCAGAGGTGGGGAATTAGATATAGGGAAACAGAGGCGGGGAATCAGAGGCGGGGAAACAGAGGCGGGGAATCAGATATGGGGAATCAGAGGTGGGGAATCAGAGGCAGGGAATCAGATGTGCGGAATCAGAGATGGGGAATCAGAGGCAGGGAATCAGAATCAGAAGCGGGGAATCAGAGGCCGGGAATCAGAGGCCGGGAATCAGATGCTGGGAATAAGAGGCCGGGAATCAGAGGTGGGGAATCAGAGTCCGGGAATCAGAGATGGGGATTCAGAGGCGGGGAATGAGATATGGAGAATCAGAGGCGGGGAATCAGAGGCAGGGAATAGAACGCGGGGAATCAGAGGCAGGGAATCAGAGCTGGGGAATCAGAGGAGGGGATTCATAGTTGGGAATCAGAGGCGGGAATCAGATATGGGGAAACAGAGGCGGGGAATCAGAGGCGGTGAAACAGAGGCGGGGAATCAGATATGGGGAATCGGATGCAGGGAATCAGAGGCGGGGAATCAGAGCTGGGGAATCAGAGGCGGGGAATCAGAGTTGGGGCATCAGAGGTGGGGAATTAGATATAGGGAAACAGAGGCGGGGAATCAGAGGCAGGGAAACAGAGGCGGGGAATCAGATATGGGGAATCAGAGGTGGGTAATCAGAGGCAGGGAATCAGATGTGCGGAATCAGAGATGGGGAATAAGAGGCAGGGAATCAGAATCAGAAGCGGGGAATCAGAGGCCGGGAATCAGAGGCCGGGAATCAGATGCTGGGAATAAGAGGCCGGGAATCAGAGGTGGGGAATCAGATATGGGGAATCAGAGGTGGCGAATCAAAGGCGGTGAATCAGAGATGGGGAATCAGAGGCGGGGAATCAGAGGCAGGGAATCAGATGCGGGGAATCAGAGGCGGGGAATCAGAGCTGGCGAATCAGAGGCTGGGAATCAGAGGTGGGCAATCAGAGGCGGGGAATCAGATATGGGGAATCAGAGGCGGGGAATCAGAGGCGGGGAAACAGAGGCGGGGAATCAAATATAGGGAATCAGAGGTGGGGAATCAGAGGTTGTGAATCAGAGATGGGGAATCAAGGCGGGGAATCAGAGGCAGGGAATCAGACGCGGTGAATCAGAGGCGGGGATTCAGAGCTGGGGAATCAGAGGCGGGGAATCAGAGTTGCGGAATCAGAGGCAGGGAATCAGATATGGGGAATCAGAGGCGGGGAATCAGAGGCGGGGAAACAGAGGCGGGGAATCAGATGTGGGGAATCAGAGGTGGGGAATCAGGGGCAGGGAATCAGTGGCAGGGAATCAGAGGCGGGGAATCAGAGGCGGGGAATCAAAGGCAGGGAATCAGACACGGGGAATCAGAGGCAGGGAATCAGAGATGGGGAATCAGAGGCAGGGAATCGGATGCCGGGAATCAGAGTCGGGGAATCAGAGCTGGGGAATCATAGGCGGGGAATCAGAGTTGGGGAATCAGAGGCGGGGAATCAGATATGGGGAAATAGAGGCTGGGAATCAGATATGGGGAATCAGAGGTGTGGAATCAGAGGTTGGGAATCAGAGGCAGGGAATCAGAGTCGGGGAAACAGAGGCGGGGAATCAGATATGGGGAATCAGAGGTGGCGAATCAAAGGCGGTGAAACAGAGATGGGGAATCAGGGCAGGGAATCAGAGGCAGGGAATCAAACACGGGGAATCAGAGCTGGGGAATCAGAGGCGGGGAATCAGAGTTGGGAATCAGAGGCGGGGAATCAGAGGCGGGGAAACAGAGGCGGGGAATCAGATATGGGGAATCAGAGGTGGGGAATCCGAGGTTGGGAATCAGAGGCAGGGAATCAGAGGCGGAAAATCAGAGGCGGGGAATCAGAGGAAGGGAATCAGATGTGCGGAATCGGAGATGGGGAATCAGAGGCAGGGAATCAGAGGCGGGGAATCAGAGGCAGGGAATCAGAGGCCGGGAATCAGATATCGGGAAACAGAGGCGGGGAATCCGAGGCGGGGAAACAGAGGCGGGGAATCAGATATGGGGAATCAGAGGTGGGGAATCAGAGGTTGGGAATCAGAGGCAGGGAATCAGAGGCTTGGAATCAGATGCAGGGAATCAGATGCGGGGAATCAGAGGCGGGGAATCAGAGCTGGGGAATCAGAGGTGGGGAATCAGATTTGGGGAATCAGAGGCGGGGACTTAGATATTGGGAAACAGAGGCGGGGAATCAGAGGCGGGGAAACCCAGGTGGGGAATCAGATATGGGGAATCAGAGGTGGGGAATCAGAGGCAAAGAATCAGATGTGCGGAATCAGAGATGGGGAATCAGAGGCAGGAAATCAGAATCAGAAGCAGGGAATCAGAGGCCGGGAATCAAAGGCCGGAATCAGATGCTGGGAATCAGAGGCCTGGAATCAGAGGCGGGGAATCAGAGGCAGGGAATCAGATGCGGGGAATCAGAGGCGGGGAATCAGAGCTGGGGAATCAGAGGCGGGGATTCAGAGTTGGGGAATCAGAGGCGGGGAATCAGAGGCGGGGAAACAGAGGCGGGGAATCAGATATGTGGAATCAGAGGTGGGGAATCAGAGTTTGGGAATCAGAAGCAGGGAATCAGAGGCGGGGAATCAGAGGCGGGGAATCAGAGGCAGGGAATCCGATGTGCGGAATCAGAGATGGGGAATCAGAGGCAGGGAATCAGAGGCGGGGAATCAGAGGCGGAGAATAAGAGGCCGGGAATCAGATATGGGGAAACAGAGGCGGGGAATCAGAGGCGGGGAAACAGAGGCGGGGAATCAGATATGGGGAATCAGAGGTGGGGAATCAGAGGTTGGGAATCAGAGGCAGGGAATCAGAGGCTGGGAATCAGATGCAGGGAATCAGATGCGGGGAATCAGAGGCGGGGAATCAGAGCTGGGGAATCAGAGGTGGGGAATCAGAGTTGGGGAATCAGAGGCAGGGAATCAGAGTTGGGGATTCAGAGACGGGGAATCAGAGGCGGGGAATCAGATATGGGGAAACAGAGGCGGGGAATCAGAGGCGGTGAAACAGAGGCGGGGAATCAGATATTGGGAATCAGAGGTGGGGAATCAGAGGTTGGGATCAGAGGCCTGGAATCAGAGGCGGGGAATCAGAGGCAGGGATTCAGATGCGGGGAATCAGAGGAGGGGAATCAGAGCTGGGGAATCAGAGGCGGGGTATTAGAGTTGGGGAATCAGAGGCGGGGAATCAGACGCGGGGAATCAGAGGGGGGGAATCATAGCTGGCGAATCAGAGGCGGGGAATCAGAGGTGGGCAATCAGAGGCCGGGAATCAGAGGTGGTGAATCCGAGATGGGGAATCAGAGGCAGGGAATCGGATGTGCGGAATCAGAGATGGGGAATCAGAGGTGGGGAATCAGAGGCGGTGAATCAGAGATGGGGAATCAGAGGCGGGGAATCAGAGGCAGGAAATCAGACACGGGGATTCAGAGGCTGGGAATCAGACGGGGGGAATCAAAGGCGGGGAATCAGAGCTGGGGATTCAGAGACGGGGAATCAGATATGGGGAAACAGAGGCGGGGAATCAGAGGCGGGCAAACAGAGGCGGGGAATTAGACATGGGGAATCAGATGTGGGGAATCAGAGGTGGTGAATCAGTGATGGGGAATCACAGGCGGGGAATCAGAGGCAGGGAATAGAACGCAGGGAATCAGAGGCAGGGAATCAGAGCTGGGGAATCAGAGGCGGGGAATCATAGTTGGGAATCAGAGGCGGGGAAACAGAGGCGGGGAATCAGATATGGGGAATCGGATGCGGGGAATCAGAGGCGGGGAATCAGAGCTGGGGAATCAGAGGCGGGGAATCAGAGTTGGGGCATCAGAGGTGGGGAATTAGATATAGGGAAACAGAGGCGGGGAATCAGAGGCGGGGAAACAGAGGCGGGGAATCAGATATGGGGAATCAGAGGTGGGGAATCAGAGGCAGGGAATCAGATGTGCGGAATCAGAGATGGGGAATCAGAGGCAGGGAATCAGAATCAGAAGCGGGGAATCAGAGGCCGGGAATCAGAGGCCGGGAATCAGATGCTGGGAATAAGAGGCCGGGAATCAGAGGTGGGGAATCAGAGTCCGGGAATCAGAGATGGGGATTCAGAGGCGGGGAATGAGATATGGAGAATCAGAGGCGGGGAATCAGAGGCAGGGAATAGAACGCGGGGAATCAGAGGCAGGGAATCAGAGCTGGGGAATCAGAGGAGGGGATTCATAGTTGGGAATCAGAGGCGGGAATCAGATATGGGGAAACAGAGGCGGGGAATCGGAGGCGGTGAAACAGAGGCGGGGAATCAGATATGGGGAATCGGATGCAGGGAATCAGAGGCGGGGAATCAGAGCTGGGGAATCAGAGGCGGGGAATCAGAGTTGGGGCATCAGAGGTGGGGAATTAGATATAGGGCAACAGAGGCGGGGAATCAGAGGCAGGGAAACAGAGGCGGGGAATCAGATATGGGGAATCAGAGGTGGGGAATCAGAGGCAGGGAATCAGATGTGTGGAATCAGAGATGGGGAATAAGAGGCAGGGAATCAGAATCAGAAGCGGGGAATCAGAGGCCGGGAATCAGAGGCCGGGAATCAGATGCTGGGAATAAGAGGCCGGGAATCAGAGGTGTGGAATCAGATATGGGGAATCAGAGGTGGCGAATCAAAGGCGGTGAATCAGAGATGGGGAATCAGAGGCGGGGAATCAGAGGCAGGGAATCAGATGCGGGGAATCAGAGGCGGGGAATCAGAGCTGGCGAATCAGAGGCTGGGAATCAGAGGTGGGCAATCAGAGGCGGGGAATCAGATATGGGGAATCAGAGGCGGGGAATCAGAGGCGGGGAAACAGAGGCGGGGAATCAAATATAGGGAATCAGAGGTGGGGAATCAGAGGTTGTGAATCAGAGATGGGGAATCAAGGCGGGGAATCAGAGGCAGGGAATCAGACGCGGTGAATCAGAGGCGGGGATTCAGAGCTGGGGAATCAGAGGCGGGGAATCAGAGTTGGGGAATCAGAGGCAGGGAATCAGATATGGGGAATCAGAGGCGGGGAATCAGAGGCGGGGAAACAGAGGCGGGGAATCAGATGTGGGGAATCAGAGGTGGGGAATCAGGGGCAGGGAATCAGTGGCAAGGAATCAGAGGCGGGGAATCAGAGGCGGGGAATCAAAGGCAGGGAATCAGACACGGGGAATCAGAGGCAGGGAATCAGAGATGGGGAATCAGAGGCAGGGAATCGGATGCCGGGAATCAGAGTCGGGGAATCAGAGCTGGGGAATCAGAGGCGGGGAATCAGAGTTGGGGAATCAGAGGCGGGGAATCAGATATGGGGAAATAGAGGCGGGGAATCAGATATGGGGAATCAGAGGTGTGGAATCAGAGGTTGGGAATCAGAGGCAGGGAATCAGAGTCGGGGAAACAGAGGCGGGGAATCAGATATGGGGAATCAGAGGTGGCGAATCAAAGGCGGTGAAACAGAGATGGGGAATCAGGGCAGGGAATCAGAGGCAGGGAATCAAACACGGGGAATCAGAGCTGGGGAATCAGAGGCGGGGAATCAGAGTTGGGAATCAGAGGCGGGGAATCAGAGGCGGGGAAACAGAGGCGGGGAATCAGATATGGGGAATCAGAGGTGGGGAATCCGAGGTTGGGAATCAGAGGCAGGGAATCAGAGGCGGAAAATCAGAGGCGGGGAATCAGAGGAAGGGAATCAGATGTGCGGAATCGGAGATGGGGAATCAGAGGCAGGGAATCAGAGGCGGGGAATCAGAGGCAGGGAATCAGAGGCCGGGAATCAGATATCGGGAAACAGAGGCGGGGAATCCGAGGCGGGGAAACAGAGGCGGGGAATCAGATATGGGGAATCAGAGGTGGGGAATCAGAGGTTGGGAATCAGAGGCAGGGAATCAGAGGCTTGGAATCAGATGCAGGGAATCAGATGCGGGGAATCAGAGGCGGGGAATCAGAGCTGGGGAATCAGAGGTGGGGAATCAGATTTGGAGAATCAGAGGCGGGGACTTAGATATTGGGAAACAGAGGCGGGGAATCAGAGGCGGGGAAACCCAGGTGGGGAATCAGATATGGGGAATCAGAGGTGGGGAATCAGAGGCAAGGAATCAGATGTGCGGAATCAGAGATGGGGAATCAGAGGCAGGAAATCAGAATCAGAAGCAGGGAATCAGAGGCCGGGAATCAAAGGCCGGAATCAGATGCTGGGAATCAGAGGCCTGGAATCAGAGGCGGGGAATCAGAGGCAGGGAATCAGATGCGGGGAATCAGAGGCGGGGAATCAGAGCTGGGGAATGAGAGGCGGGGATTCAGAGTTGGGGAATCAGAGGCGGGGAATCAGAGGTGGGGAATCAGAGGTTGGGAATCAGAAGCAGGGAATCAGAGGCGGGGAATCAGAGGCGGGGAATCAGAGGCAGGGAATCCGATGTGCGGAATCAGAGATGGGGAATCAGAGGCAGGGAATCAGAGGCGGGGAATCAGAGGCGGAGAATAAGAGGCCGGGAATCAGATATGGGGAAACAGAGGCGGGGAATCAGAGGCGGGGAAACAGAGGCGGGGAATCAGATATGGGGAATCAGAGGTGGGGAATCAGAGGTTGGGAATCAGAGGCAGGGAATCAGAGGCTGGGAATCAGATGCAGGGAATCAGATGCGGGGAATCAGAGGCGGGGAATCAGAGCTGGGGAATCAGAGGTGGGGAATCAGAGTTGGGGAATCAGAGTCGGGGACTTAGATATGGGGAAACAGAGGCGGGGAATCAGAGGCGGGGAAACAGACGCGGGGAATCAGAGGCGGGGATTCAGAGCTGGGGAATCAGAGGCGGGGAATCAGAGTTGGGGAATCAGAGGCGGGGAATCAGATATGGGGAATCAGAGGCAGGGAATCAGAGGCGGGGAAACAGAGGCAGGGAATCAGATATGGGGAATCAGAGGTGGGGTATCAGGGGCAGGGAATCAGTGGCAGGGAATCAGAGGCGGGGAATCAGAGGCGGGGAATCAGAGGCAGGGAATCAGACACGGGGAATCAGATATGGGGAAACAGAGGCGGGGAATCAGAGGCGGGCAAATAGAGGCGGGGAATTAGATATGGGGAATCAGAGGTGGGGAATCAGAGGTGGTGAATCAGAGATGGGGAATCACAGGCGGGGAATCAGAGGCAGGGAATAGAACGCGGGGAATCAGAGGCGGGGAATCAGAGCTGGGGAATCAGAGGTGGGGAATCATAGTTGGGAATCAGAGGCGGGGAATCAGATATGGGGAAACAGAGGCGGGGAATCAAAGGCGGGGAAACAGAGGCGGGGAATCAGATACGGGGAATCGGATGCGGGGAATCAGAGGCGGGGAATCAGAGCTGGGGAATCAGAGGCGGGGTATCAGAGTTGGGGCATCTGAGGTGGGGAATTAGATATGGGGAAACAGAGGCGGGGAATCAGAGGCGGGGAAACAGAGGCGAGGAATCAGATATGGGGAATCAGAGGTGGGGAATCAGAGGCAGGGAATCAGATGTGCGGAATCAGAGATGGGGAATCAGAGGCAGGGAATCAGAATCAGAAGCGGGGAATCAGAGGCCGGGAATCAGAGGCCGGGATTCAGATGCCGGGAATAAGAGGCCGGGAATCAGAGGTGGGGAATCAGAGTCCGGGAATCAGAGATGGGGATTCAGAGGCGGGGAATGATATATGGGGAATCAGAGGCGGGGAATCAGAGGCGGGGTAACAGAGGTGGGGAATCAGATATGGGGAATCAGAGGTGGCGAATCAAAGGCGGTGAATCAGAGATGGGGAATCAGAGGCGGGGTATCAGAGGCAGGGAATCAAACACGGGGAATCAGAGGCGGGGAATCAGAGCTGGGGAATCAGAGGCGGGGAATCAGAGTTGGGGAATCAGAGGCGGGGAATCAGATATGGGGAATCAGGGTGGGGAATCAGAGGTTGGGAATCAGAGGCAGGGAATCAGAGGCGTGGAAACAGAGGCGGGGATTCAGATATGGGGAATCAGAGGTGGGGAATCAGGGGCGTGGAATCAGAGGCAGGGAATTAGATGTGGTGAATCAGAGATGGGGAATCAGAGGCAGGGAATCAGAATCAGAAGCGGGGTATCAGTGGCCGGGAATCAGAGGAAGGTAATCAGAGGCAGGGGATCAAACACGGGGAATCAGAGGCTGGGAATCAGAGCTGGGGAATCAGAGGCGGGGAATCAGAGCTGGGGAATCACAGGCGGGGAATCAGAGATGGGGAATCAGAGGCGGGGAATCAGAGCTGGGGAATCACAGGCGGGGAATCAGAGATGGGGAATCAGAGGCGGGGAATCAGAGGCAGGGAATCAGATGCGGGGAATCAGAGGCGGGGAATCATAGCTGGCGAATCAGAGGCGGGGAATCAGAGGTGGGCAATCAGAGGATGGGAATCAGAAATGGGGAATCAGAGGCGGGGAATCAGAGCTGGGGAATCACAGGCGGGGAATCAGAGATGGGGAATCAGAGGCGGGGAATCAGATATGGGGAAACAGAGGCGGGGAATCAGAGGCGGTGAAACAGAGGCGGGGAATCAGATATTGGGAATCAGAGGTGGGGAATCAGAGGTTGGGAATCAGAGGCCTGGAATCAGAGGCGGGGAATCAGAGGCAGGGATTCAGATGCGGGGAATCAGAGGAGGGGAATCAGAGCTGGGGAATCAGAGGCGGGGTATTAGAGTTGGGGAATCAGAGGCGGGGAATCAGACGCGGGGAATCAGAGGGGGGGAATCATAGCTGGCGAATCAGAGGCGGGGAATCAGAGGTGGGCAATCAGAGGCCGGGAATCAGAGGTGGTGAATCCGAGATGGGGAATCAGAGGCGGGGAATCAGTGGCAGGGAATCAGATATGGGGAATCAGAGGCGTGGAATCAGAGGCAGGGAATCAGACACGGGGAATCAGACACGGGGAATCAGAGGTGGGGAATCAGAGATGGGGAATCAGAGGCGGTGAATCAGAGATGGGGAATCAGAGGCGGGGAATCAGAGGCAGGAAATCAGACACGGGGATTCAGAGGCTGGGAATCAGACGGGGGGAATCAAAGGCGGGGAATCAGAGCTGGGGAATCAGAGGCAGGGAATCAGAGGCGGGGAATCAGATATGGGGAATCAGAGGCTGGTATTCAGAGGCGGGGAATCAGAGGCAGGGAATCAGACACGGGGAATCAGAGGTGGGGAATCAGAGATGGGGAATCAGAGGCGGGGAATCAGAGTTGGGGAATCAGAGGCAGGGAATCGGATGTGCGGTATCAGAGATGGGGAATCAGAGGTGGGGAATCAGAGGCGGTGAATCAGAGATGGGGAATCAGAGGCGGGGAATCAGAGGCAGGAAATCAGACACGGGGATTCAGAGGCTGGGAATCAGACGGGGGGAATCAAAGGCGGGGAATCAGAGCTGGGGAATCAGAGGCAGGGAATCAGAGTTGGGGATTCAGAGACGGGGAATCAGATATGGGGAAACAGAGGCGGGGAATCAGAGGCGGGCAAACAGAGGCGGGGAATTAGATATGGGGAATCAGATGTGGGGAATCAGAGGTGGTGAATCAGTGATGGGGAATCACATGCGGGGAATCAGAGGCAGGGAATAGAACGCAGGGAATCAGAGGCAGGGAATCAGAGCTGGGGAATCAGAGGCGGGGAATCATAGTTGGGAATCAGAGGCGGGGAATCAGATATGGGGAAACAGATGCGGGGAATCAGAGGCGGGGAAACAGAGGCGGGGAATCAGATATGGGGAATCGGATGCGGGGAATCAGAGGTGGGGAATCAGAGCTGGGGAATCAGAGGCGGGGAATCAGAGTTGGGGCATCAGAGGTGGGGAATTAGATATAGGGAAACAGAGGCGGGGAATCAGAGGCGGGGAAACAGAGGCGGGGAATCAGATATGGGGAATCAGAGGTGGGGAATCAGAGGCAGGGAATCAGATGTGCGGAATCAGAGATGGGGAATCAGAGGCAGGGAATCAGAATCAGAAGCGGGGAATCAGAGGCCGGGAATCAGAGGCCGGGAATCAGATGCTGGGAATAAGAGGCCGGAATCAGAGGTGGGGAATCAGAGTCCGGGAATCAGAGATGGGGATTCAGAGGCGGGGAATGAGATATGGAGAATCAGAGGCGGGGAATCAGAGGCCGGGAAACAGAGGTGGGTAATCAGATATGGGGAATCAGAGGTGGCGAATCAAAGGCGGTGAATCAGAGATGGGGAATCAGAGGCGGGGAATCAGAGGCAGGGAATCAGATGCGGGGAATCAGAGGCGGGGAATCAGAGCTGGCGAATCAGAGGCGGGGAATCAGAGGTGGGCAATCAGAGCCGGGGAATCAGATATGGGGAATCAGAGGCGGGGAATCAGAGGCGGGGAAACAGAGGTGGGGAATCAGATATGGGGAAACAGAGGTGGCGAATCAAAGGCGGTGAATCAGAGATGGGGAATCAGAGGCGGGGAATCAGAGGCAGGGAATCAAAAACGGGGAATCAGAGGCGGGGAATCAGAGCTGGGGAATCAGAGGCGGGGAAGCAGAGTAGGAGAATCAGAGGTGGGGAATCAGATATGGGGAAACAGGGGCGGGGAATCAGAGGCGGGGAAACAGAGGTGGGGAATCAGATATGGGGAATCAGAGGTGTGGAATCAGAGGTTGGGAATCAGAGGCGGGGAAACAGAGGAGGGGAATCAGATATGGGGAATCAGAGGTGGCGAATTAAAGGCGGTGAATCAGAGATGGGGAAACAGAGGCGGGGAATCAGAGGCGGGCAAACAGAGGCGGGGAATTAGATATGGGGAATCAGAGGTGGGGAATCAGAGGTGGTGAATCAGAGATGGGGAATCACAGGCGGGGAATCAGAGGCAGGGAATAGAACGCGGGGAATCAGAGGCGGGGAATCAGAGCTGGGGAATCAGAGGCGGGGAATCATAGTTGGGAATCAGAGGCGGGGAATCAGATATGGGGAATCAGATATGGGGAATCGGATGCGGGGAATCAGAGGCGGGGAATCAGAGCTGGGGAATCAGAGGCGGGGTATCAGAGTTGGGGCATCTGAGGTGGGGAATTAGATATGGGGAAACAGAGGCGGGGAATCAGAGGCGGGGAAACAGAGGCGAGGAATCAGATATGTGGAATCAGAGGTGGGGAATCAGAGGCAGGGAATCAGATGTGCGGAATCAGAGATGGGGAATCAGAGGCAGGGAAACAGAATCAGAAGCGGGGAATCAGAGGCCGGGAATCAGAGGCCGGGATTCAGATGCCGGGAATAAGAGGCCGGGAATCAGAGGTGGGGAATCAGAGTCCGGGAATCAGAGATGGGGATTCAGAGGCGGGGTATGATATATTGGGAATCAGAGGCGGGGAATCAGAGGCGGGGTAACAGAGGTGGGGAATCAGATATGGGGAATCAGAGGTGGCGAATCAAAGGCGGTGAATCAGAGATGGGGAATCAGAGGCGGGGAATCAGAGGCAGGGAATCAAACACGGGGAATCAGAGGCGGGGAATCAGAGCTGGGGAATAAGAGGCGGGGAATCAGAGTTGGGGAATCAGAGGCGGGGAATCGGATATGGGGAAACAGGGGCGGGGAATCAGAGGTAGAGAAACAGAGGCGGGGAATCAGATATGGGGAATCAGGGGTGGGGAATCAGAGGTTGGGAATCAGAGGCAGGGAATCAGAGGCGTGGAAACAGAGGCGGGGATTCAGATATGGGGAATCAGAGGTGGGGAATCAGGGGCGTGGAATCAGAGGCAGGGAATTAGATGTGGTGAATCAGAGATGGGGTATCAGAGGCAGGGAATCAGAATCAGAAGCGGGGTATCAGTGGCCGGGAATCAGAGGAAGGTAATCAGAGGCAGGGGATCAAACACGGGGAATCAGAGGCTAGGAATCAGAGCTGGGGAATCAGAGGCGGGGAATCAGAGCTGGGGAATCACAGGCGGGGAATCAGAGATGGGGAATCAGAGGCGGGGAATTAGAGGCAGGGAATCAGATGCGGGGAATCAGAGGCGGGGAATCATAGCTGGCGAATCAGAGGCGGGGAATCAGAGGTGGGCAATCAGAGGATGGGAATCAGATATGGGGAATCAGAGGCGGGGAATCAGAGCTGGGGAATCACAGGCGGGGAATCAGAGTTGGGGAATCAGAGGCGGGGAATCAGATATGGGGAAACAGAGGCGGGGAATCAGAGGCGGTGAAACAGAGGCGGGGAATCAGATATTGGGAATCAGAGGTGGGGAATCAGAGGTAGGGAATCAGAGGCCTGGAATCAGAGGCGGGGAATCAGAGGCAGGGATTCAGATGCGGGGAATCAGAGGAGGGGAATCAGAGCTGGGGAATCAGAGGCGGGGTATTAGAGTTGGGGAATCAGAGGCGGGGAATCAGACGCGGGGAATCAGAGGGGGGGAATCATAGCTGGCGAATCAGAGGCGGGGAATCAGAGGTGGGCAATCAGAGGCCGGGAATCAGAGGTGGTGAATCCGAGATGGGGAATCAGAGGCGGGGTATCAGTGGCAGGGAATCAGATATGGGGAATCAGAGGCGTGGAATCAGAGGCAGGGAATCAGACACGGGGAATCAGACACGGGGAATCAGAGGTGGGGAATCAGAGATGGGGAATCAGAGGCGGTGAATCAGAGATGGGGAATCAGAGGCGGGGAATCAGAGGCAGGGAATCAGACACGGGGAATCAGAGGTGGGGAATCAGAGATGGGGAATCAGAGGCGGGGAATCAGAGTTGGGGAATCAGAGGCAGGGAATCGGATGTGCGGTATCAGAGATGGGGAATCAGAGGTGGGGAATCAGAGGCGGTGAATCAGAGATGGGGAATCAGAGGCGGGGAATCAGAGGCAGGAAATCAGACACGGGGATTCAGAGGCTGGGAATCAGACGGGGGGAATCAAAGGCGGGGAATCAGAGCTGGGGAATCAGAGGCAGGGAATCAGAGTTGGGGATTCAGAGACGGGGAATCAGAGGCAGGGAATCAGATGCGGGGAATCAGAGGCGGGGAATCAGAGCTGGCGAATCAGAGGCGGGGAATCAGAGGTGGGCAATCAGAGCCGGGGAATCAGATATGGGGAATCAGAGGCGGGGAATCAGAGGCGGGGAAACAGAGGTGGGGAATCAGATATGGGGAAACAGAGGTGGCGAATCAAAGGCGGTGAATCAGAGATGGGGAATCAGAGGCGGGGAATCAGAGGCAGGGAATCAAAAACGGGGAATCAGAGGCGGGGAATCAGAGCTGGGGAATCAGAGGCGGGGAAGCAGAGTAGGAGAATCAGAGGTGGGGAATCAGATATGGGGAAACAGGGGCGGGGAATCAGAGGCGGGGAAACAGAGGTGGGGAATCAGATATGGGGAATCAGAGGTGTGGAATCAGAGGTTGGGAATCAGAGGCGGGGAAACAGAGGAGGGGAATCAGATATGGGGAATCAGAGGTGGCGAATTAAAGGCGGTGAATCAGAGATGGGGAAACAGAGGCGGGGAATCAGAGGCGGGCAAACAGAGGCGGGGAATTAGATATGGGGAATCAGAGGTGGGGAATCAGAGGTGGTGAATCAGAGATGGGGAATCACAGGCGGGGAATCAGAGGCAGGGAATAGAACGCGGGGAATCAGAGGCGGGGAATCAGAGCTGGGGAATCAGAGGCGGGGAATCATAGTTGGGAATCAGAGGCGGGGAATCAGATATGGGGAATCAGATATGGGGAATCGGATGCGGGGAATCAGAGGCGGGGAATCAGAGCTGGGGAATCAGAGGCGGGGTATCAGAGTTGGGGCATCTGAGGTGGGGAATTAGATATGGGGAAACAGAGGCGGGGAATCAGAGGCGGGGAAACAGAGGCGAGGAATCAGATATGTGGAAACAGAGGTGGGGAATCAGAGGCAGGGAATCAGATGTGCGGAATCAGAGATGGGGAATCAGAGGCAGGGAAACAGAATCAGAAGCGGGGAATCAGAGGCCGGGAATCAGAGGCCGGGATTCAGATGCCGGGAATAAGAGGCCGGGAATCAGAGGTGGGGAATCAGAGTCCGGGAATCAGAGATGGGGATTCAGAGGCGGGGTATGATATATTGGGAATCAGAGGCGGGGAATCAGAGGCGGGGTAACAGAGGTGGGGAATCAGATATGGGGAATCAGAGGTGGTGAATCAAAGGCGGTGAATCAGAGATGGGGAATCAGAGGCGGGGAATCAGAGGCAGGGAATCAAACACGGGGAATCAGAGGCGGGGAATCAGAGCTGGGGAATAAGAGGCGGGGAATCAGAGTTGGGGAATCAGAGGCGGGGAATCGGATATGGGGAAACAGGGGCGGGGAATCAGAGGTAGAGAAACAGAGGCGGGGAATCAGATATGGGGAATCAGGGGTGGGGAATCAGAGGTTGGGAATCAGAGGCAGGGAATCAGAGGCGTGGAAACAGAGGCGGGGATTCAGATATGGGGAATCAGAGGTGGGGAATCAGGGGCGTGGAATCAGAGGCAGGGAATTAGATGTGGTGAATCAGAGATGGGGTATCAGAGGCAGGGAATCAGAATCAGAAGCGGGGTATCAGTGGCCGGGAATCAGAGGAAGGTAATCAGAGGCAGGGGATCAAACACGGGGAATCAGAGGCTAGGAATCAGAGCTGGGGAATCAGAGGCGGGGAATCAGAGCTGGGGAATCACAGGCGGGGAATCAGAGATGGGGAATCAGAGGCGGGGAATTAGAGGCAGGGAATCAGATGCGGGGAATCAGAGGCGGGGAATCATAGCTGGCGAATCAGAGGCGGGGAATCAGAGGTGGGCAATCAGAGGATGGGAATCAGATATGGGGAATCAGAGGCGGGGAATCAGAGCTGGGGAATCACAGGCGGGGAATCAGAGTTGGGGAATCAGAGGCGGGGAATCAGATATGGGGAAACAGAGGCGGGGAATCAGAGGCGGTGAAACAGAGGCGGGGAATCAGATATTGGGAATCAGAGGTGGGGAATCAGAGGTAGGGAATCAGAGGCCTGGAATCAGAGGCGGGGAATCAGAGGCAGGGATTCAGATGCGGGGAATCAGAGGAGGGGAATCAGAGCTGGGGAATCAGAGGCGGGGTATTAGAGTTGGGGAATCAGAGGCGGGGAATCAGACGCGGGGAATCAGAGGGGGGGAATCATAGCTGGCGAATCAGAGGCGGGGAATCAGAGGTGGGCAATCAGAGGCCGGGAATCAGAGGTGGTGAATCCGAGATGGGGAATCAGAGGCGGGGTATCAGTGGCAGGGAATCAGATATGGGGAATCAGAGGCGTGGAATCAGAGGCAGGGAATCAGACACGGGGAATCAGACACGGGGAATCAGAGGTGGGGAATCAGAGATGGGGAATCAGAGGCGGTGAATCAGAGATGGGGAATCAGAGGCGGGGAATCAGAGGCAGGGAATCAGACACGGGGAATCAGAGGTGGGGAATCAGAGATGGGGAATCAGAGGCGGGGAATCAGAGGCGGTGAATCAGAGATGGGGAATCAGAGGCGGGGAATCAGAGGCAGGAAATCAGACACGGGGATTCAGAGGCTGGGAATCAGACGGGGGGAATCAAAGGCGGGGAATCAGAGCTGGGGAATCAGAGGCAGGGAATCAGAGTTGGGGATTCAGAGACGGGGAATCAGATATGGGGAAACAGAGGCGGGGAATCAGAGGCGGGCAAACAGAGGCGGGGAATTAGATATGGGGAATCAGATGTGGGGAATCCGAGGTGGTGAATCAGTGATGGGGAATCACAGGCGGGGAATCAGAGGCAGGGAATAGAACGCAGGGAATCAGAGGCAGGGAATCAGAGCTGGGGAATCAGAGGCGGGGAATCATAGTTGTGAATCAGAGGCGGGGAATCAGATATGGGGAAACAGAGGCGGGGAATCAGAGGCGGGGAAACAGAGGCGGGGAATAAGATATGGGGAATCGGATGCGGGGAATCAGAGGCGGGGAATCAGAGCTGGGGAATCAGAGGCGGGGAATCAGAGTTGGGGCATCAGAGGTGGGGAATTAGATATAGGGAAACAGAGGCGGGGAATCAGAGGCGGGGAAACAGAGGCGGGGAATCAGATATGGGGAATCAGAGGTGGGGAATCAGTGGCAGGGAATCAGATGTGCAGAATCAGAGATGGGGAATCAGAGGCAGGGAATCAGAATCAGAAGCGGGGAATCAGAGGCCGGGAATCAGACGCCGGGAATCAGATGCTGGGAATAAGAGGCCGGGAATCAGAGGTGGGGAATCAGAGTCCGGGAATCAGAGATGGGGATTCAGAGGCGGGGAATGAGATATGGAGAATCAGAGGCGGGGAATCAGAGGCCGGGAAACAGAGGTGGGTAATCAGATATGGGGAATCAGAGGTGGCGAATCAAAGGCGGTGAATCAGAGATGGGGAATCAGAGGCGGAGAATCAGAGGCAGGGAATCAGATGCGGGGAATCAGAGGCGGGGAATCAGAGCTGGCGAATCAGAGGCGGGGAATCAGAGGTGGGCAATCAGAGCCGGGGAATCAGATATGGGGAATCAGAGGCGGGGAATCAGAGGCGGGGAAACAGAGGTGGGGAATCAGATATGGGGAAACAGAGGTGGCGAATCAAAGGCGGTGAATCAGAGATGGGGAATCAGAGGCGGGGAATCAGAGGCAGGGAATCAAAAACGGGGAATCAGAGGCGGGGAATCAGAGCTGGGGAATCAGAGGCGGGGAAGCAGAGTAGGAGAATCAGAGGTGGGGAATCAGATATGGGGAAACAGGGGCGGGGAATCAGAGGCGGGGAAACAGAGGTGGGGAATCAGATATGGGGAATCAGAGGTGTGGAATCAGAGGTTGGGAATCAGAGGCGGGGAAACAGAGGAGGGGAATCAGATATGGGGAATCAGAGGTGGCGAATTAAAGGCGGTGAATCAGAGATGGGGAATCAGGGCAGGGAATCAGAGGCAGGGAATCAAACACGGGGAATCAGAGGCGTGGAGTCAGAGCTGGGGAATCAGAGGCGGGGATTCAGAGTTGGGGAATCAGAGGCGGGGAATCAGAGGCGGGGAAACAGAGGCGGGGAATCAGATATGGGGAATCAGAGGTGGGGAATCAGAGGTTGGGAATCAGAAGCAGGGAATCAGAGGCGGGGAATCAGAGGCGGGGAATCAGAGGCAGGAAATCTGATGTGCGGAATCGGAGATGGGGAATCAGAGGCAGGGAATCAGAGGCGGGGAATCAGAGGCGGGGAATCAGAGGCCGGGAATAAGATATGGGGAAACAGAGGCGGGGAATCAGAGGCGGGGAAACAGAGGCGGGGAATCAGATATGGGGAATCAGAGGTGGGGAATCAGAGGTTGGGAATCAGAGGCAGGGAATCAGAGGCTGGGAATCAGATGCAGGGAATCAGATGCGGGGAATCAGAGGCGGGGTATCAGAGCTGGGGAATCAGAGGTGGGGAATCAGAGTTAGGGAATCAGAGTCGGGGACTTAGATATGGGGAAACAGAGGCAGGGAATCAGAGGCGGGGAAACAGACGCGGGGAATCAGAGGCGGGTATCAGAGCTGGGGAATCAGAGGCGGGGAATCAGAGTTGGGGAATCAGAGGCGGGGAATCAGAGGCGGGGAATCAGAGGCGGGGAATCAGAGGCGGGGAAACAGAGGCAGGGAATCAGATATGGGGAATCAGAGGTGGGGTATCAGGGGCAGGGAATCAGTGGCAGGGAATCAGAGGCGGGGAATCAGAGGCGGGGAATCAGAGGCAGGGAATCAGACACGGCGAATCAGATATGGGGAAACAGAGGCGGGGAATCAGAGGCGGGCAAACAGAGGCGGGGAATTAGATAAGGGGAATCAGAGGTGGGTAATCAGAGGTGGTGAATCAGAGATGGGGAATCACAGGCGGGGAATCAGAGGCAGGGAATAGAACGCGGGGAATCAGAGGCGGGGAATCAGAGCTGGGGAATCAGAGGCGGGGAATCATAGTTGGGAATCAGAGGCGGGGAATCAGATATGGGGAAACAGAGGCGGGGAATCAAAGGCGGGGAAACAGAGGCGGGGAATCAGATATGGGGAATCGGATGCGGGGAATCAGAGGCGGGGAATCAGAGCTGGGGAATCAGAGGCGGGGTATCAGAGTTGGGGCATCAGAGGTGGGGAATTAGATATGGGGAAACAGAGGCGGGGAATCAGAGGCGGGGAAACAGAGGTGGGGAATCAGATGTGGGGAATCAGAGGTGGGGAATCAGAGGCAGGGAATCAGATGTGTGGAATCAGAGATGGGGAATCAGAGGCAGGGAATCAGAATCAGAAGCGGGGAATCAGAGGCCGGGAATCAGAGGCCGGGATTCAGATGCCGGGAATAAGAGGCCGGGAATCAGAGGTGGGGAATCAGAGTCCGGGAATCAGAGATGGGGATTCAGAGGCAGGGAATGATATATGGGGAATCAGAGGCGGGGAATCAGAGGCGGGGTAACAGAGGTGGGGAATCAGATATGGGGAATCAGAGGTGTCGAATCAAAGGCGGTGAATCAGAGATGGGGAATCAGAGGCGGGGAATCAGAGGCAGGGAATCAAACACGGGGAATCAGAGGCGGGGAATCAGAGCTGGGGAATCAGAGGTGGGGAATCAGAGTTGGGGAATCAGAGGCGGGGAATCAGATATGGGGAAACAGGGGCGGAGAATCAGAGGCAGGTAAACAGAGGCGGGGAATCAGATATGGGGAATCAGGGGTGGGGAATCAGAGGTTGGGAATCAGAGGCAGGGAATCAGAGGCGTGGAAACAGAGGCGGGGATTCAGATAAGGCGAATCAGAGGTGGGGAATCAGGGGCGTGGAATCAGAGGCAGGGAATTAGATGTGGTGAATCAGAGATGGGGAATCAGAGGCAGGGAATCAGAATCAGAAGCGGGGTATCAGAGGCCGGGAATCAGAGGAAGGTAATCAGAGGCAGGGGATCAAACACGGGGAATCAGAGGCTGGGAATCAGAGCTGGGGAATCACAGGCGGGGAATCAGAGATGGGGAATCAGATGCGGGGAATCAGAGGCGGGGAATCAGAGCTGGCGAATCAGAGGCGGGGAATCAGAGGTGGGCAATCAGAGGATGGGAATCAGATATTGGGAATCAGAGGCGGGGAATTAGAGCTGGGGAATCACAGGCGGGGAATCAGAGTTGGGGAATCAGAGGCGGGGAATCAGATATGGGGAAACAGAGTCGGGGAATCAGAGGCGGTGAAACAGAGGCGGGGAATCAGATATGGGGAATCAGAGGTGGGGAATCAGAGGTTGGGAATCACAGGCCTGGAATCAGAGGCGGGGAATCAGAGTTGGGGAATCAGAGGCAGGGAATCGGATGTGCGGTATCAGAGATGGGGAATCAGAGGTGGGGAATCAGAGGCGGTGAATCAGAGATGGGGAATCAGAGGCGGGGAATCAGAGGCAGGAAATCAGACACGGGGATTCAGAGGCTGGGAATCAGACGGGGGGAATCAAAGGCGGGGAATCAGAGCTGGGGAATCAGAGGCAGGGAATCAGAGTTGGGGATTCAGAGACGGGGAATCAGATATGGGGAAACAGAGGCGGGGAATCAGAGGCGGGCAAACAGAGGCGGGGAATTAGATATGGGGAATCAGATGTGGGGAATCAGAGGTGGTGAATCAGTGATGGGGAATCACAGGCGGGGAATCAGAGGCAGGGAATAGAACGCAGGGAATCAGAGGCAGGGAATCAGAGCTGGGGAATCAGATATGGGGAAACAGGTGCGGGGAATCAGAGGCGGGGAAACAGAGGTGGGGAATCAGATATGGGGAATCAGAGGTGTGGAATCAGAGGTTGGGAATCAGAGGCGGGGAAACAGAGGAGGGGAATCAGATATGGGGAATCAGAGGTGGCGAATTAAAGGCGGTGAATCAGAGATGGGGAATCAGGGCAGGGAATCAGAGGCAGGGAATCAAACACGGGGAATCAGAGGCGTGGAGTCAGAGCTGGGGAATCAGAGGCGGGGATTCAGAGTTGGGGAATCAGAGGCGGGGAATCAGAGGCGGGGAAACAGAGGCGGGGAATCAGATATGGGGAATCAGAGGTGGGGAATCAGAGGTTGGGAATCAGAAGCAGGGAATCAGAGGCGGGGAATCAGAGGCGGGGAATCAGAGGCAGGAAATCTGATGTGCGGATTCGGAGATGGGGAATCAGAGGCAGGGAATCAGAGGCGGGGAATCAGAGGCGGGGAATCAGAGGCCAGGAATAAGATATGGGGAAACAGAGGCGGGGAATCAGAGGCGGGGAAACAGAGGCGGGGAATCAGATATGGGGAATCAGAGGTGGGGAATCAGAGGTTGGGAATCAGAGGCAGGGAATCAGAGGCTGGGAATCAGATGCAGGGAATCAGATGCGGGGAATCAGAGGCGGGGTATCAGAGCTGGGGAATCAGAGGTGGGGAATCAGAGTTAGGGAATCAGAGTCGGGGACTTAGATATGGGGAAACAGAGGCAGGGAATCAGAGGCGGGGAAACAGACGCGGGGAATCAGAGGCGGGTATCAGAGCTGGGGAATCAGAGGCGGGGAATCAGAGTTGGGGAATCAGAGGCGGGGAATCAGAGGCGGGGAATCAGAGGCGGGGAATCAGAGGCGGGGAAACAGAGGCAGGGAATCAGATATGGGGAATCAGAGGTGGGGTATCAGGGGCAGGGAATCAGTGGCAGGGAATCAGAGGCGGGGAATCAGAGGCGGGGAATCAGAGGCAGGGAATCAGACACGGCGAATCAGATATGGGGAAACAGAGGCGGGGAATCAGAGGCGGGCAAACAGAGGCGGGGAATTAGATAAGGGGAATCAGAGGTGGGGAATCAGAGGTGGTGAATCAGAGATGGGGAATCACAGGCGGGGAATCAGAGGCAGGGAATAGAACGCGGGGAATCAGAGGCGGGGAATCAGAGCTGGGGAATCAGAGGCGGGGAATCATAGTTGGGAATCAGAGGCGGGGAATCAGATATGGGGAAACAGAGGCGGGGAATCAAAGGCGGGGAAACAGAGGCGGGGAATCAGATATGGGGAATCGGATGCGGGGAATCAGAGGCGGGGAATCAGAGCTGGGGAATCAGAGGCGGGGTATCAGAGTTGGGGCATCAGAGGTGGGGAATTAGATATGGGGAAACAGAGGCGGGGAATCAGAGGCGGGGAAACAGAGGTGGGGAATCAGATATGGGGAATCAGAGGTGGGGAATCAGAGGCAGGGAATCAGATGTGCGGAATCAGAGATGGGGAATCAGAGGCAGGGAATCAGAATCAGAAGCGGGGAATCAGAGGCCGGGAATCAGAGGCCGGGATTCAGATGCCGGGAATAAGAGGCCGGGAATCAGAGGTGGGGAATCAGAGTCCGGGAATCAGAGATGGGGATTCAGAGGCAGGGAATGATATATGGGGAATCAGAGGCGGGGAATCAGAGGCGGGGTAACAGAGGTGGGGAATCAGATATGGGGAATCAGAGGTGTCGAATCAAAGGCGGTGAATCAGAGATGGGGAATCAGAGGCGGGGAATCAGAGGCAGGGAATCAAACACGGGGAATCAGAGGCGGGGAATCAGAGCTGGGGAATCAGAGGTGGGGAATCAGAGTTGGGGAATCAGAGGCGGGGAATCAGATATGGGGAAACAGGGGCGGAGAATCAGAGGCAGGGAAACAGAGGCGGGGAATCAGATATGGGGAATCAGGGGTGGGGAATCAGAGGTTGGGAATCAGAGGCAGGGAATCAGAGGCGTGGAAACAGAGGCGGGGATTCAGATAAGGCGAATCAGAGGTGGGGAATCAGGGGCGTGGAATCAGAGGCAGGGAATTAGATGTGGTGAATCAGAGATGGGGAATCAGAGGCAGGGAATCAGAATCAGAAGCGGGGTATCAGAGGCCGGGAATCAGAGGAAGGTAATCAGAGGCAGGGGATCAAACACGGGGAATCAGAGGCTGGGAATCAGAGCTGGGGAATCACAGGCGGGGAATCAGAGATGGGGAATCAGATGCGGGGAATCAGAGGCGGGGAATCAGAGCTGGCGAATCAGAGGCGGGGAATCAGAGGTGGGCAATCAGAGGATGGGAATCAGATATTGGGAATCAGAGGCGGGGAATTAGAGCTGGGGAATCACAGGCGGGGAATCAGAGTTGGGGAATCAGAGGCGGGGAATCAGATATGGGGAAACAGAGTCGGGGAATCAGAGGCGGTGAAACAGAGGCGGGGAATCAGATATGGGGAATCAGAGGTGGGGAATCAGAGGTTGGGAATCACAGGCCTGGAATCAGAGGCGGGGAATCAGAGTTGGGGAATCAGAGGCAGGGAATCGGATGTGCGGTATCAGAGATGGGGAATCAGAGGTGGGGAATCAGAGGCGGTGAATCAGAGATGGGGAATCAGAGGCGGGGAATCAGAGGCAGGAAATCAGACACGGGGATTCAGAGGCTGGGAATCAGACGGGGGGAATCAAAGGCGGGGAATCAGAGCTGGGGAATCAGAGGCAGGGAATCAGAGTTGGGGATTCAGAGACGGGGAATCAGATATGGGGAAACAGAGGCGGGGAATCAGAGGCGGGCAAACAGAGGCGGGGAATTAGATATGTGGAATCAGATGTGGGGAATCAGAGGTGGTGAATCAGTGATGGGGAATCACAGGCGGGGAATCAGAGGCAGGGAATAGAACGCAGGGAATCAGAGGCAGGGAATCAGAGCTGGGGAATCAGAGGCGGGGAATCATAGTTGTGAATCAGAGGCGGGGAATCAGATATGGGGAAACAGAGGCGGGGAATCAAAGGCGGGGAAACAGAGGCGGGGAATCAGATATGGGGAATCGGATGCGGGGAATCAGAGGCGGGGAATCAGAGCTGGGGAATCAAAGGCGGGGAATCAGAGTTGGGGCATCAGAGGTGGGGAATTAGATATAGGGAAACAGAGGCGGGGAATCAGAGGCGGGGAAACAGAGGCGGGGAATCAGATATGGGGAATCAGAGGTGGGGAATCAGAGGCAGGGAATCAGATGTGCGGAATCAGAGATGGGGAATCAGAGGCAGGGAATCAGAATCAGAAGCGGGGAATCAGAGGCCGGGAATCAGACGCCGGGAATCAGATGCTGGGAATAAGAGGCCGGGAATCAGAGGTGGGGAATCAGAGTCCGGGAATCAGAGATGGGGATTCAGAGGCGGGGAATGAGATATGGAGAATCAGAGGCGGGGAATCAGAGGCCGGGAAACAGAGGAGGGTAATCAGATATGGGGAATCAGAGGTGGCGAATCAAAGGCGGTGAATCAGAGATGGGGAATCAGAGGCGGAGAATCAGAGGCAGGGAATCAGATGCGGGGAATCAGAGGCGGGGAATCAGAGCTGGCGAATCAGAGGCGGGGAATCAGAGGTGGGCAATCAGAGCCGGGGAATCAGATATGGGGAATCAGAGGCGGGGAATCAGAGGCGGGGAAACAGAGGTGGGGAATCAGATATGGGGAAACAGAGGTGGCGAATCAAAGGCGGTGAATCAGAGATGGGGAATCAGAGGCGGGGAATCAGAGGCAGGGAATCAAAAACGGGGAATCAGAGGCGGGGAATCAGAGCTGGGGAATCAGAGGCGGGGAAGCAGAGTAGGAGAATCAGAGGTGGGGAATCAGATATGGGGAAACAGGGGCGGGGAATCAGAGGCGGGGAAACAGAGGTGGGGAATCAGATATGGGGAATCAGAGGTGTGGAATCAGAGGTTGGGAATCAGAGGCGGGGAAACAGAGGAGGGGAATCAGATATGGGGAATCAGAGGTGGCGAATTAAAGGCGGTGAATCAGAGATGGGGAATCAGGGCAGGGAATCAGAGGCAGGGAATCAAACACGGGGAATCAGAGGCGTGGAATCAGAGCTGGGGAATCAGAGGCGGGGATTCAGAGTTGGGGAATCAGAGGCGGGGAATCAGAGGCGGGGAAACAGAGGCGGGGAATCAGATATGGGGAATCAGAGGTGGGGAATCAGAGGTTGGGAATCAGAAGCAGGGAATCAGAGGCGGGGAATCAGAGGCGGGGAATCAGAGGCAGGAAATCCGATGTGCGGAATCGGAGATGGGGAATCAGAGGCAGGGAATCAGAGGCGGGGAATCAGAGGCGGGGAATCAGAGGCCGGGAATAAGATATGGGGAAACAGAGGCGGGGAATCAGAGGCGGGGAAACAGAGGCGGGGAATCAGATATGGGGAATCAGAGGTGGGGAATCAGAGGTTGGGAATCAGAGGCAGGGAATCAGAGGCTGGGAATCAGATGCAGGGACTCAGATGCGGGGAATCAGAGGCGGGGAATCAGAGCTGGGGAATCAGAGGTGGGGAATCAGAGTTAGGGAATCAGAGTCGGGGACTTAGATATGGGGAAACAGAGGCAGGGAATCAGAGGCGGGGAAACAGACGCGGGGAATCAGAGGCGGGTATCAGAGCTGGGGAATCAGAGTTGGGGAATCAGAGGCGGGGAATCAGAGGCGGGGAATCAGAGGCGGGGAATCAGAGGCGGGGAAACAGAGGCAGGGAATCAAATATGGGGAATCAGAGGTGGGGTATCAGGGGCAGGGAATCAGTGGCAGGGAATCAGAGGCGGGGAATCAGAGGCGGGGAATCAGAGGCAGGGAATCAGACACGGGGAATCAGATATGGGGAAACAGAGGCGGGGAATCAGAGGCGGGCAAACAGAGGCGGGGAATTAGATAAGGGGAATCAGAGGTGGGGAATCAGAGGTGGTGAATCAGAGATGGGGAATCACAGGCGGGGAATCAGAGGCAGGGAATAGAACGCGGGGAATCAGAGGCGGGGAATCAGAGCTGGGGAATCAGAGGCGGGGAATCATAGTTGGGAATCAGAGGCGGGGAATCAGATATGGGGAAACAGAGGCGGGGAATCAAAGGTGGGGAAACAGAGGCGGGGAATCAGATATGGGGAATCGGATGCGGGGAATCAGAGGCGGGGAATCAGAGCTGGGGAATCAGAGGCGGGGTATCAGAGTTGGGGCATCAGAGGTGGGGAATTAGATATGGGGAAACAGAGGCGGGGAATCAGAGGCGGGGAAACAGAGGTGGGGAATCAGATATGGGGAATCAGAGGTGGGGAATCAGAGGCAGGGAATCAGATGTGCGGAATCAGAGATGGGGAATCAGAGGCAGGGAATCAGAATCAGAAGCGGGGAATCAGAGGCCGGGAATCAGAGGCCGGGATTCAGATGCCGGGAATAAGAGGCCGGGAATCAGAGGTGGGGAATCAGAGTCCGGGAATCAGAGATGGGGATTCAGAGGCAGGGAATGATATATGGGGAATCAGAGGCGGGGAATCAGAGGCGGGGTAACAGAGGTGGGGAATCAGATATGGGGAATCAGAGGTGTCGAATCAAAGGCGGTGAATCAGAGATGGGGAATCAGAGGCGGGGAATCAGAGGCAGGGAATCAAACACGGGGAATCAGAGGCGGGGAATCAGAGCTGGGGAATCAGAGGTGGGGAATCAGAGTTGGGGAATCAGAGGCGGGGAATCAGATATGGGGAAACAGGGGCGGAGAATCAGAGGCAGGGAAACAGAGGCGGGGAATCAGATATGGGGAATCAGGGGTGGGGAATCAGAGGTTGGGAATCAGAGGCAGGGAATCAGAGGCGTGGAAACAGAGGCGGGGATTCAGATATGGCGAATCAGAGGTGGGGAATCAGGGGCGTGGAATCAGAGGCAGGGAATTAGATGTGGTGAATCAGAGATGGGGAATCAGAGGCAGGGAATCAGAATCAGAAGCGGGGTATCAGAGGCCGGGAATCAGAGGAAGGTAATCAGAGGCAGGGGATCAAACACGGGGAATCAGAGGCTGGGAATCAGAGCTGGGGAATCACAGGCGGGGAATCAGAGATGGGGAATCAGATGCGGGGAATCAGAGGCGGGGAATCAGAGCTGGCGAATCAGAGGCGGGGAATCAGAGGTGGGCAATCAGAGGATGGGAATCAGATATTGGGAATCAGAGGCGGGGAATTAGAGCTGGGGAATCACAGGCGGGGAATCAGAGTTGGGGAATCAGAGGCGGGGAATCAGATATGGGGAAACAGAGTCGGGGAATCAGAGGCGGTGAAACAGAGGCGGGGAATCAGATATGGGGAATCAGAGGTGGGGAATCAGAGGTTGGGAATCACAGGCCTGGAATCAGAGGCGGGGAATCAGAGGCAGGGAATCAGATGCGGGGAATCAGAGGAGGGGAATCAGAGCTGGGGAATCAGAGGCGGGGTATTAGAGTTGGGGAATCAGATGCGGGGAATCAGAGGAGGGGAATCAGAGCTGGGGAATCAGAGGCGGGGTATTAGAGTTGGGGAATCAGAGGCGGGGAATCAGACGCGGGGAATCAGAGGGGGGGTATCATAGCTGGCGAATCAGAGGCGGGGAATCAGAGGTGGGCAATCAGAGGCCGGGAATCAGATGTGGTGAATCAGAGATGGGGAATCTGAGGCAGGGAATCAGACACGGGGAATCAGAGGTGGGGAATCAGAGATGGGGAATCAGAGGCGGGGAATCAGAGGCAGGGAATCAGACGCGGGGAATCTGAGGCGGGGAATCAGAGCTGGGGAATCAGAGGTGGGGAATCAGAGTTGGGGAATCAGAGGCAGGGAATCGGATGTGCGGAATCAGAGATGGGGAATCAGATGTGGGGAATCAGAGGAATCAGAGATGGGGAATCAGAGGCGGGGAATCAGAGGCAGGAAATCAGACACGGGGATTCAGAGGCTGGGAATCAGACGGGGGGAATCAAAGGCGGGGAATCAGAGCTGGGGAATCAGAGGCAGGGAATCAGAGTTGGGGATTCAGAGACGGGGAATCAGATATGGGGAAAGAGAGGCGGGGAATCAGAGGCGGGCAAACAGAGGCGGGGAATTAGATATGGGGAATCAGAGTTGGGGAATCAGAGGTGGTGAATCAGTGATGGGGAATCACAGGCGGGGAATCAGAGGCAGGGAATAGAACGCAGGGAATCAGACGCAGGGAATCAGAGCTGGGGAATCAGAGGCGGGGAATCATAGTTGGGAATCAGAGGCGGGGAATCAGATATGGGGAAACAGAGGCGGGGAATCAGAGGCGGGGAAACAGAGGCGGGGAATCAGATATGGGGAATTGGATGCTGGGAATCAGAGGCGGGGAATCAGAGCTGGGGAATCAGAGGCGGGGAATCAGAGTTGGGGCATCAGAGGTGGGGAATTAGATATAGTGAAACAGAGGTGGGGAATCAGAGGCGGGGAAACAGAGGCGGGGAATCAGATATGGGGAATCAGAGGTGGGGAATCAGAGGCAGGGAATCAGATGTGCGGAATCAGAGATGGGGAATCAGAGGCAGGGAATCAGAATCAGAAGCGGGGAATCAGAGGCCGGGAATCAGAGGCCGGGAATCAGATGCTGGGAATAAAAGGCCGGGAATCAGAGGTGGGGAATCAGAGTCCGGGAATCAAAGATGGGGATTCAGAGGCGGGGAATGAGATATGGAGAATCAGAGGCGGGGAATCAGAGGCCGGGAAACAGGTGGGGAATCAGATATGGGGAATCAGAGGTGGCGAATCAAAGGCGGTGAATCAGAGATGGGGAATCAGAGGCGGGGAATCAGAGGCAGGGAATCAGATGCGGGGAATCAGAGGCGGGGACTCAGAGCTGGCGAATCAGAGGCGGGGAATCAGAGGTGGGCAATCAGATGCGGGGAATCAGATATGGGGAATCAGAGGCGGGGAATCAGAGGCGGGGAAACAGAGGCGGGGAATCAAATATAGGGAATCAGAGGTGGGGAATCAGAGGTTGTGAATCAGAGATGGGGAATCAAGGCGGGGAATCAGAGGCAGGGAATCAGACACGGGGAATCAGAGGCGGGGATTCAGAGCTGGGGAATCAGAGGCGGGGAATCAGAGTTGGGGAATCAGAGGCAGGGAATCAGATATGGGGAATCAGAGGCGGGGAATCAGAGGCGGGGAAACAGAGGCGGGGAATCAGATATGGGGAATCAGAGGTGGGGAATCAGAGGCAGGGAATCAGATGTGCGGAATCAGATGCTGGGAATAAGAGGCCGGGAATCAGAGGAGGGGAATCAGAGTCCGGGAATCAGAGATGGGGATTCAGAGGCGGGGAATGTGATATGGAGAATCAGAGGCGGGGAATCAGAGGCGGGGAAACAGAGGTGGGGAATCAGATATGGGGAATCAGAGGTGGCGAATCAAAGGCGGTGAATCAGAGATGGGGAATCAGAGGCGGGGAATCAGAGGCAGGGAATCAGATGCGGGGAATCAGAGGCGGGGAATCAGAGCTGGCGAATCAGAGGCTGGGAATCAGAGGTGGGCAATCAGAGGCGGGGAATCAGATATGGGGAATCAGAGGCGGGGAATCAGAGGCGGGGAAACAGAGGCGGGGAATCAAATATAGGGAATCAGAGGCAGGGAATCAGACGCGGGGAATCAGAGGCGGGGATTCAGAGCTGGGGAATCAGAGGCGGGGAATCAGAGTTGGGGAATCAGAGGCAGGGAATCAGATATGGGGAATCAGAGGCGGGGAATCAGAGGCTGGGAATCAGATATGGGGAAACAGAGGCGGGGAATCAAATATAGGGAATCAGAGGTGGGGAATCAGAGGCGGGGAAACAGAGGTGGGGAATCAGATATGGGGAATCAGAGGTGGCGAATCAAAGGCGGTGAATCAGAGATGGGGAATCAGAGGCGGGGAATCAGAGGCAGGGAATCAGATGCGGGGAATCAGAGGCGGGGAATCAGAGCTGGCGAATCAGAGGCTGGGAATCAGAGGCGGGGAAACAGAGGTGGGGAATCAGATATGGGGAATCAGAGGTGGCGAATCAAAGGCGGTGAATCAGAGATGGGGAATCAGAGGCGGGGAATCAGAGGCAGGGAATCAGATGCGGGGAATCAGAGGCGGGGAATCAGAGCTGGCGAATCAGAGGCTGGGAATCAGAGGCGGGGAAACAGAGGTGGGGAATCAGATATGGGGAATCAGAGGTGGCGAATCAAAGGCGGTGAATCAGAGATGGGGAATCAGAGGCGGGGAATCAGAGGCAGGGAATCAGACGCGGGGAATCGGAGGCGGGGATTCAGAGCTGGGGAATCAGAGGAGGGGAATCAGAGTTGGGGAATAAGAGGCAGGGAATCAGATATGGGGAATCAGAGGCGGGGAATCAGAGGCCGGGAATCAGATATGGGGAAACAGAGGCGGGGAATCAAATATAGGGAATCAGAGGTGGGGAATCAGAGGTTGTGAATCAGATATGGGGAATCAAGGTGGGGAATCAGAGGCAGGGAATCAGACGCGGGGAATCAGAGGCGGGGATTCAGAGCTGGGGAATCAGAGGCGGGGAATCAGAGTTGGGGAATCAGAGGCAGGGAATCAGATATGGGGAATCAGAGGCGGGGAATCAGAGGCGGGGAATCAGAGGCGGGGAAACAGAGGCGGGGAATCAAATATAGGGAATCAGAGGTGGGGAATCAGATATGGGGAATCAGAGGCGGGCAAACAGAGGCGGGGAATCAGATATGGGGAATCAGAGGCGGGGAATCAGAGGCGGGGAAACAGAGGCGGGGAATCAAATATAGGGAATCAGAGGTGGGGAATCAGATATGGGGAATCAGAGGTGGGCAATCAGAGGCGGGGAATCAGAGGCAGGGAATCAGAGGCGGGGAATCAGAGGCAGGGAAACAGAGGCGGGGAATCAAATATAGGGAATCAGAGGTGGGGAATCAGAGGTTGTGAATCAGAGATGGGGAATCAAGGCGGGGAATCAGAGGCAGGGAATCAGACGCGGGGAATCAGAGGCGGGGATTCAGAGCTGGGGAATCAGAGGCGGGGAATCAGAGTTGGGGAATCAGAGGCAGGGAATCAGATATGGGGAATCAGAGGCGGGGAATCAGAGGCCGGGAATCAGATATGGGGATTCAGAGGCGGGGAATGTGATATGGAGAATCAGAGGCGGAGAATCAGAGGCGGGGAAACAGAGGAGGGGAATCAGATATGGGGAATCAGAGGTGGCGAATCAAAGGCGGTGAATCAGAGATGGGGAATCAGAGGCGGGGAATCAGAGGCAGGGAATCAGATGCGGGGAATCAGAGGCGGGGAATCAGAGCTGGCGAATCAGAGGCTGGGAATCAGAGGTGGGCAATCAGAGGCGGGGAATCAGATATGGGGAATCAGAGGCGGGGAATCAGAAGCGGGGAAACAGAGGCGGGGAATCAAATATAGGGAATCAGAGGTGGGGAATCAGAGGTTGTGAATCAGAGATGGGGAATCAAGGCGGGGAATCAGAGGCAGGGAATCAGACGCGGGGAATCAGAGGCGGGGATTCAGAGCTGGGGAATCAGAGGCGGGGAATCAGAGTTGGGGAATCAGAGGCAGGGAATCAGATATGGGGAATCAGAGGCGGGGAATCAGAGGCCGGGAATCAGATATGGGGAAACAGAGGCGGGGAATCAGAGGCGGGGAATCAGAGGCGGGGAATCAGATGTGCGGAATCAGAGATGGGGAATCAGAGGCAGGGAATCAGAATCAGAAGCAGGGAATCAGAGGCCGGGAATCAAAGGCCGGAATCAGATGCTGGGAATCAGAGGCCTGGAATCAGAGGCGGGGAATCAGAGGCAGGGAATCAGATGCGGGGAATCAGAGGCGGGGAATCAGACCTGGGGAATCAGAGGCGGGGATTCAGAGTTGGGGAATCAGAGGCGGGGAATCAGAGGCGGGGAATCAGATATGGGGAATCAGAGGTGGGGAATCAGAGGTGGGGACTTAGATATTGGGAAACAGAGGCGGGGAATCAGAGCTGGGGAATCAGAGGTGGGGAATCAGATTTGGGGAATCAGAGGTGGGGACTAAGATATTGGGAAACAGAGGCGGGGAATCAGAGGCGGGGAAACAGAGGCGGGGAATCAGATATGGGGAATCAGAGGTGGGGAATCAGAGGCAGGGAATCAGATGTGCGGAATCAGAGATGGGGAATCAGAGGCAGGGAATCAGAATCAGAAGCAGGGAATCAGAGGCCGGGAATCAGAGGCCGGAATCAGATGCTGGGAATCAGAGGCCTGGAATCAGAGGCGGGGAATCAGAGGCAGGGAATCAGATGCGGGGAATCAGAGGCGGGGAATCAGAGCTGGGGAATCAGAGGCGGGGTATTAGAGTTGGGGAATCAGAGGCGGGGAATCAGATATGGGGAAACAGAGGTGGGGAATCAGAGGCGGGGAAACAGAGGCTGGGAATCAGATATGGGGAATCAGAGGTGGGGCATCAGAGGTCGTGAATAACAGATGGGGAATCAGAGGCGGGGAATCAGAGGCAGGGAATCAGACACGGGGAATCAGAGGCAGGGAATCAGACGCGGGGAATCTGAGGCGGGGAATCAGAGCTGGGGAATCAGAGGTGGGAAATCAGAGTTGGGGAATCAGAGGCAGGGAATCAGAGGCGGGGAATCAGAGGCAGGGAATCAGACGCGGGGAATCTGAGGCGGGGAATCAGAGCTGGGGAATCAGAGGTGGGGAATCAGAGTTGGGGAATCAGAGGCAGGGAATTGGATGTGCGGAATCAGAGAGAGGGAATCAGAGGTGGGGAATCAGAGGCGGTGAATCAGAGATGGGGAATCAGAGGCGGGGAATCAGAGGCAGGAAATCAGACGCGGGGATTCAGAGGCTGGGAATCAGACGGGGGGAATCAAAGGCGGGGAATCAGAGCTGGGGAATCTGAGGCAGGGAATCAGAGTTGGGGATTCAGAGGCGGGGAATCAGATATGGGGAAACAGAGGCGGGGAATCAGAGGCGGGCAAACAGAGGCGGGGAATTAGATATGGGGAATCAGAGGTAGGGAATCAGAGGTGGTGAATCAGTGATGGGGAATCACAGGCGGGGAATCAGAGGCAGGGAATAGAACGCGGGGAATAAGAGGCAGGGAATCAGAGCTGGGGAATCAGAGGAGGGGATTCATAGTTGGGAATCAGAGGCGGGAATCAGATATGGGGAAACAGAGGCGGGGAATCAGAGGCGGTGAAACAGAGGCGGGGAATCAGATATGGGGAATCGGATGCAGGGAATCAGAGGCGGGGAATCAGAGCTGGGGAATCAGAGGCGGGGAATCAGAGGCGGGGCATCACTGGTGGGGAAGTAGATATAGGGAAACAGAGGCGGGGAATCAGAGGCGGGGAAACAGAGGCGGGGAATCAGATATGGGGAATCAGAGGTGGGGAATCAGAGGCAGGGAATCAGATGTGCGGAATCAGAGATGGGGAATAAGAGGCAGGGAATCAGAATCAGAAGCGGGGAATCAGAGGCCGGGAATCAGAGGCCGGGAATCAGATGCTGGGAATAAGAGGCCGGGAATCAGAGGTGGGGAATCAGATATGGGGAATCAGAGGTGGCGAATCAAAGGCGGTGAATCAGAGATGGGGAATCAGAGGCGGGGAATCAGAGGCAGGGAATCAGATGCGGGGAATCAGAGGCGGGGAATCAGAGCTGGCGAATCAGAGGCTGGGAATCAGAGGTGGGCAATCAGAGGCGGGGAATCAGATATGGGGAATCAGAGGCGGGGAATCAGAGGTGGGAAACAGAGGCGGGGAATCAAATATAGGGAATCAGAGGTGGGGAATCAGAGGTTGTGAATCAGAGATGGGGAATCAAGGCGGGGAATCAGAGGCAGGGAATCAGACGCGGTGAATCAGAGGCGGGGATTCAGAGCTGGGGAATCAGAGGCGGGGAATCAGAGTTGGGGAATCAGAGGCAGGGAATCAGATATGGGGAATCAGAGGCGGGGAATCAGAGGCGGGGAAACAGAGGCGGGGAATCAGATGTGGGGAATCAGAGGTGGGGAATCAGGGGCAGGGAATCAGTGGCAGGGAATCAGAGGCGGGGAATCAGAGGCGGGGAATCAAAGGCAGGGAATCAGACATGGGGAATCAGAGGCGGGGAATCAGAGATGGGGAATCAGAGGCGGGGAAAAAGAGGCAGGGAATCGGATGCCGGGAATCAGAGTCGGGGAATCAGAGCTGGGGAATCAGAGGCGGGGAATCAGAGGCGGGGAAACAGAGGCGGGGAATCAGATATGGGGAATCAGAGGTGGGGAATCCGAGGTTGGGAATCAGAGGCAGGGAATCAGAGGCGAAAAATCAGAGGCGGGGAATCAGAGGAAGGGAATCAGATGTGCGGAATCGGAGATGGGGAATCAGAGGCAGGGAATCAGAGGCGGGGAATCAGAGGCGGGGAATCAGAGGCCGGGAATCAGATATGGGGAAACAGAGGCGGGGAATCCGAGGCGGGGAAACAGAGGCGGGGAATCAGATATGGGGAATCAGAGGTGGGGAATCAGAGGTTGGGAATCAGAGGCAGGGAATCAGAGGCTTGGAATCAGATGCAGGGAATCAGATGCGGGGAATCAGAGGCGGGGAATCAGAGCTGGGGAATCAGAGGTGGGGAATCAGATTTGGGGAATCAGAGGCGGGGACTTAGATATTGGGAAACAGAGGCGGAGAATCAGAGGCGGGGAAACCCAGGTGGGGAATCAGATATGGGGAATCAGAGGTGGGGAATCAGAGGCAAGGAATCAGATGTGCGGAATCAGAGATGGGGAATCAGAGGCAGGGAATCAGAATCAGAAGCAGGGAATCAGAGGCCGGGAATCAAAGGCCGGAATCAGATGCTGGGAATCAGAGGCCTGGAATCAGAGGCGGGGAATCAGAGGCAGGGAATCAGATGCGGGGAATCAGAGGCGGGGAATCAGACCTGGGGAATCAGAGGCGGGGATTCAGAGTTGGGGAATCAGAGGCGGGGAATCAGAGGCGGGGAAACAGAGGCGGGGAATCAGATATGGGGAATCGGAGGTGGGGAATCAGAGGTTGGGAATCAGAAGCAGGCAATCAGAGGCGGGGAATCTGAGGCGGGGAATCAGAGGCAGGGAATCCGATGTGCGGAATCGGAGATGGGGAATCAGAGGCAGGGAATCAGAGGCGGGGAATCAGAGGCGGAGAATCAGAGGCCGGGAATCAGATATGGGGAAACAGAGGCGGGGAATCAGAGGCGGGGAAACAGAGGCGGGGAATCAGATATGGGGAATCAGAGGTGGGGAATCAGAGGTTGGGAATCAGAGGCAGGGAATCAGAGGCTGGGAATCAGATGCAGGGAATCAGATGCGGGGAATCAGAGGCGGGGAATCAGAGCTGGGGAATCAGACGTGGGGAATCAGAGTTGGGGAATCAGAGTCGGGGACTTAGATATGGGGAAACAGAGGCGGGGAATCAGAGGCGGGGAAACAGACGCGGGGAATCAGAGGTGGGGATTCAGAGCTGGGGAATCAGAGGCGGGGAATCAGAGTTGGGGAATCAGAGGCGGGGAATCAGATATGGGGAATCAGAGGCGGGGAATCAGAGGCAGGGAAACAGAGGCAGGGAATCAGATATGGGGAATCAGAGGTGGGGTATCAGGGGCAGGGAATCAGTGGCAGGGAATCAGAGGCGGGGAATCAGAGGCGGGGAATCAGAGGCAGGGAATCAGACACGGGGAATCAGATATGGGGAAACAGAGGCGGGGAATCAGAGGCGGGCAAACAGAGGCGGGGAATTAGATATGGGGAATCAGAGGTGGGGAATCAGAGGTGGTGAATCAGAGATGGGGAATCACAGGCGGGGAATCAGAGGCAGGGAATAGAACGCGGGGAATCAGAGGCGGGGAATCAGAGCTGGGGAATCAGAGGCGGGGAATCATAGTTGGGAATCAGAGGCGGGGAATCAGATATGGGGAAACAGAGGCGGGGAATCAAAGGCGGGAAAACAGAGGCGGGGAATCAGATACGGGGAATCGGATGCGGGGAATCAGAGGCGGGGAACCAGAGCTGGGGAATCAGAGGCGGGGTATCAGAGTTGGGGCATCTGAGGTGGGGAATTAGATATGGGGAAACAGAGGCGGGGAATCAGAGGCGGTTAAACAGAGGCGAGGAATCAGATATGGGGAATCAGAGGTGGGGAATCAGAGGCAGGGAATCAGATGTGCGGAATCAGAGATGGGGAATCAGAGGCAGGGAATCAGAATCAGAAGCGGGGAATCAGAGGCCGGGAATCAGAGGCCGGGATTCAGATGCCGGGAATAAGAGGCCGGGAATCAGAGGTGGGGAATCAGAGTCCGGGAATCAGAGATGGGGATTCAGAGGCGGGGAATGATATATGGGGAATCAGAGGCGGGGAATCAGAGGCAGGAAATCAGACACGGGGATTCAGAGGCTGGGAATCAGACGGGGGGAATCAAAGGCGGGGAATCAGAGCTGGGGAATCAGAGGCAGGGAATCAGAGTTGGGGATTCAGAGACGGGGAATCAGATATGGGGAAAGAGAGGCGGGGAATCAGAGGCGGGCAAACAGAGGCGGGGAATTAGATATGGGGAATCAGAGGTGGGGAATCAGAGGTGGTGAATCAGTGATGGGGAATCACAGGCGGGGAATCAGAGGCAGGGAATAGAACGCAGGGAATCAGACGCAGGGAATCAGAGCTGGGGAATCAGAGGCGGGGAATCATAGTTGGGAATCAGAGGCGGGGAATCAGATATGGGGAAACAGAGGCGGGGAATCAGAGGCGGGGAAACAGAGGCGGGGAATCAGATATGGGGAATTAGATGCTGGGAATCAGAGGCGGGGAATCAGAGCTGGGGAATCAGAGGCGGGGAATCAGAGTTGGGGCATCAGAGGTGGGGAATTAGATATAGGGAAACAGAGGTGGGGAATCAGAGGCGGGGAAACAGAGGCGGGGAATCAGATATGGGGAATCAGAGGTGGGGAATCAGAGGCAGGGAATCAGATGTGCGGAATCAGAGATGGGGAATCAGAGGCAGGGAATCAGAATCAGAAGCGGGGAATCAGAGGCCGGGAATCAGAGGCCAAAATCAGATGCTGGGAATAAAAGGCCGGGAATCAGAGGTGGGGAATCAGAGTCCGGGAATCAAAGATGGGGATTCAGAGGCGGGGAATGAGATATGGAGAATCAGAGGCGGGGAATCAGAGGCCGGGAAACAGAGGTGGGGAATCAGATATGGGGAATCAGAGGTGGCGAATCAAAGGCGGTGAATCAGAGATGGGGAATCAGAGGCGGGGAATCA
Source organism: Narcine bancroftii (assembly GCF_036971445.1). NCBI lineage: Eukaryota > Metazoa > Chordata > Chondrichthyes > Torpediniformes > Narcinidae > Narcine > Narcine bancroftii. The sequence continues at coordinate 102,806,951 of NC_091474.1, read as the reverse complement.
GAGGCAGGGAATCAGATGCGGGGAATCAGAGGCGGGGAATCAGAGCTGGCGAATCAGAGGCGGGGAATCAGAGGTGGGCAATCAGAGGCGGGGAATCAGATATGGGGAATCAGAGGCGGGGAATCAGAGGCGGGGAAACAGAGGCGGGGAATCAAATATAGGGAATCAGAGATGGGGAATCAGAGGTTGTGAATCAGAGATGGGGAATCAAGGCGGGGAATCAGAGGCAGGGAATCAGACACGGGGAATCAGAGGCGGGGATTCAGAGCTGGGGAATCAGAGGCGGGGAATCAGAGTTGGGGAATCAGAGGCAGGGAATCAGATATGGGGAATCAGAGGCGGGGAATCAGAGGCGGGGAAACAGAGGCGGGGAATCAGATATGGGGAATCAGAGGTGGGGAATCAGAGGCAGGGAATCAGATGTGCGGAATCAGAGATGGGGAATCAGAGGCAGGGAATCAGAAGCGGGGAATCAGAGGCCGGGAATCAGAGGCCGGGAATCAGATGCTGGGAATAAGAGGCCGGGAATCAGAGGAGGGGAATCAGAGTCCGGGAATCAGAGATGGGGATTCAGAGGCGGGGAATGTGATATGGAGAATCAGAGGCGGGGAAGCAGAGGCGGGGAAACAGAGGTGGGGAATCAGATATGGGGAATCAGAGGTGGCGAATCAAAGGCGGTGAATCAGAGATGGGGAATCAGAGGCGGGGAATCAGAGGCAGGGAATCAGATGCGGGGAATCAGAGGCGGGGAATCAGAGCTGGCGAATCAGAGGCTGGGAATCAGAGGTGGGCAATCAGAGGCGGGGAATCAGATATGGGGAATCAGAGGCGGGGAATCAGAGGCGGGGAAACAGAGGCGGGGAATCAAATATAGGGAATCAGAGGCAGGGAATCAGACGCGGGGAATCAGAGGCGGGGATTCAGAGCTGGGGAATCAGAGGCGGGGAATCAGAGTTGGGGAATCAGAGGCAGGGAATCAGATATGGGGAATCAGAGGCGGGGAATCAGAGGCCGGGAATCAGATATGGGGAAACAGAGGCGGGGAATCAAATATAGGGAATCAGAGGTGGGGAATCAGAGGCGGGGAAACAGAGGTGGGGAATCAGATATGGGGAATCAGAGGTGGCGAATCAAAGGCGGTGAATCAGAGATGGGGAATCAGAGGCGGGGAATCAGAGGCAGGGAATCAGATGCGGGGAATCAGAGGCGGGGAATCAGAGCTGGCGAATCAGAGGCTGGGAATCAGAGGCGGGGAAACAGAGGTGGGGAATCAGAGATGGGGAATCAGAGGCGGGGAATCAGAGGCAGGGAATCAGATGCGGGGAATCAGAGGCGGGGAATCAGAGCTGGCGAATCAGAGGCTGGGAATCAGAGGCGGGGAAACAGAGGTGGGGAATCAGATATGGGGAATCAGAGGTGGCGAATCAAAGGCGGTTAATCAGAGATGGGGAATCAGAGGCGGGGAATCAGAGGCAGGGATTCAGACGCGGGGAATCAGAGGCGGGGATTCAGAGCTGGGGAATCAGAGGCGGGGAATCAGAGTTGGGGAATCAGAGGCAGGGAATCAGATATGGGGAATCAGAGGCGGGGAATCAGAGGCCGGGAATCAGATATGGGGAAACAGAGGCGGGGAATCAAATATAGGGAATCAGAGGTGGGGAATCAGAGGTTGTGAATCAGATATGGGGAATCAAGGCGGGGAATCAGAGGCAGGGAATCAGACGCGGGGAATCAGATGCGGGGATTCAGAGCTGGGGAATCAGAGGTGGGGAATCAGAGTTGGGGAATCAGAGGCAGGGAATCAGATATGGGGAATCAGAGGCGGGGAATCAGAGGCGGGGAATCAGAGGCGGGGAAACAGAGGCGGGGAATCAAATATAGGGAATCAGAGGTGGGGAATCAGATATGGGGAATCAGAGGCGGGCAAACAGAGGCGGGGAATCAGATATGGGGAATCAGAGGCGGGGAATCAGAGGCGGGGAAACAGAGGCGGGGAATCAAATATAGGGAATCAGAGGTGGGTATCAGATATGGGGAATCAGAGGTGGGCAATCAGAGGCGGGGAATCAGAGGCAGGGAATCAGAGGCGGGGAATCAGAGGCAGGGAAACAGAGGCGGGGAATCAAATATAGGGAATCAGAGGTGGGGAATCAGAGGTTGTGAATCAGAGATGGGGAATCAAGGCGGGGAATCAGAGGCAGGGAATCAGACGCGGGGAATCAGAGGCGGGGATTCAGAGCTGGGGAATCAGAGGCGGGGAATCAGAGTTGGGGAATCAGAGGCAGGGAATCAGATATGGGGAATCAGAGGCGGGGAATCAGAGGCCGGGAATCAGATATGGGGATTCAGAGGCGGGGAATGTGATATGGAGAATCAGAGGCGGGGAATCAGAGGCGGGGAAACAGAGGAGGGGAATCAGATATGGGGAATCAGAGGTGGCGAATCAAAGGCGGTGAATCAGAGATGGGGAATCAGAGGCGGGGAATCAGAGGCAGGGAATCAGATGCGGGGAATCAGAGGCGGGGAATCAGAGCTGGCGAATCAGAGGCTGGGAATCAGAGGTGGGCAATCAGAGGCGGGGAATCAGATATGGGGAATCAGAGGCGGGGAATCAGAAGCGGGGAAACAGAGGCGGGGAATCAAATATAGGGAATTAGAGGTGGGGAATCAGAGGTTGTGAATCAGAGATGGGGAATCAAGGCGGGGAATCAGAGGCAGGGAATCAGACGCGGGGAATCAGAGGCGGGGATTCAGAGCTGGGGAATCAGAGGCGGGGAATCAGAGTTGGGGAATCAGAGGCAGGGAATCAGATATGGGGAATCAGAGGCGGGGAATCAGAGGCCGGGAATCAGATATGGGGAAACAGAGGTGGGGAATCCGAGGCGTGGAAACAGAGGCGGGGTATCAGATATGGGCAATCAGAGGTGGGGAATCAGAGGTGGGGACTTAGATATTGGGAAACAGAGGCGGGGAATCAGAGCTGGGGAATCAGAGGTGGGGAATCAGATTTGGGGAATCAGAGGTGGGGACTTAGATATTGGGAAACAGAGGCGGGGAATCAGCGGCGGGGAAACAGAGGCGGGGAATCAGATATGGGGAATCAGAGGTGGGGAATCAGAGGCAGGGAATCAGATGTGCGGAATCAGAGATGGGGAATCAGAGGCAGGGAATCAGAATCAGAAGCAGGGAATCAGAGGCCGGGAATCAGAGGCCGGAATCAGATGCTGGGAATCAGAGGCCTGGAATCAGAGGCGGGGAATCAGAGGCAGGGAATCAGATGCGGGGAATCAGAAGCGGGGAATCAGAGCTGGGGAATCAGAGGCGGGGTATTAGAGTTGGGGAATCAGAGGCGGGGAATCAGATATGGGGAAACAGAGGTGGGGAATCAGAGGCGGGGAAACAGAGGCAGGGAATCAGAAATGGGGAATCAGAGGTGGGGCATCAGAGGTCGTGAATCACAGATGGGGAATCAGAGGCGGGGAATCAGAGGCAGGGAATCAGACGCGGGGAATCAGAGGCAGGGAATCAGACGCGGGGAATCTGAGGCGGGGAATCAGAGCTGGGGAATCAGAGGTGGGGAATCAGAGTTGGGGAATCAGAGGCAGGGAATCGGATGTGCGGAATCAGAGATGGGGAATCAGATGTGGGGAATCAGAGGAATCAGAGATGGGGAATCAGAGGCGGGGAATCAGAGGCAGGAAATCAGACACGGGGATTCAGAGGCTGGGAATCAGACGGGGGGAATCAAAGGCGGGGAATCAGAGCTGGGGAATCAGAGGCAGGGAATCAGAGTTGGGGATTCAGAGACGGGGAATCAGATATGTGGAAAGAGAGGCGGGGAATCAGAGGCGGGCAAACAGAGGCGGGGAATTAGATATGGGGAATCAGAGGTGGGGAATCAGAGGTGGTGAATCAGTGATGGGGAATCACAGGCGGGGAATCAGAGGCAGGGAATAGAACGCAGGGAATCAGACGCAGGGAATCAGAGCTGGGGAATCAGAGGCGGGGAATCATAGTTGGGAATCAGAGGCGGGGAATCAGATATGGGGAAACAGAGGCGGGGAATCAGAGGCGGGGAAACAGAGGCGGGGAATCAGATATGGGGAATTGGATGCTGGGAATCAGAGGCGGGGAATCAGAGCTGGGGAATCAGAGGCGGGGAATCAGAGTTGGGGCATCAGAGGTGGGGAATTAGATATAGGGAAACAGAGGTGGGGAATCAGAGGCGGGGAAACAGAGGCGGGGAATCAGATATGGGGAATCAGAGGTGGGGAATCAGAGGCAGGGAATCAGATGTGCGGAATCAGAGATGGGGAATCAGAGGCAGGGAATCAGAATCAGAAGCGGGGAATCAGAGGCCGGGAATCAGAGGCCGGGAATCAGATGCTGGGAATAAAAGGCCGGGAATCAGAGGTGGGGAATCAGAGTCCGGGAATCAAAGATGGGGATTCAGAGGCGGGGAATGAGATATGGAGAATCAGAGGCGGGGAATCAGAGGCCGGGAAACAGAGGTGGGGAATCAGATATGGGGAATCAGAGGTGGCGAATCAAAGGCGGTGAATCAGAGATGGGGAATCAGAGGCGGGGAATCAGAGGCAGGGAATCAGATGCGGGGAATCAGAGGCGGGGAATCAGAGCTGGCGAATCAGAGGCGGGGAATCAGAGGTGGGCAATCAGATGCGGGGAATCAGATATGGGGAATCAGAGGCGGGGAATCAGAGGCGGGGAAACAGAGGCGGGGAATCAAATATAGGGAATCAGAGGTGGGGAATCAGAGGTTGTGAATCAGAGATGGGGAATCAAGGCGGGGAATCAGAGGCAGGGAATCAGACACGGGGAATCAGAGGCGGGGATTCAGAGCTGGGGAATCAGAGGCGGGGAATCAGAGTTGGGGAATCAGAGGCAGGGAATCAGATATGGGGAATCAGAGGCGGGGAATCAGAGGCGGGGAAACAGAGGCGGGGAATCAGATATGGGGAATCAGAGGTGGGGAATCAGAGGCAGGGAATCAGATGTGCGGAATCAGAGATGGGGAATCAGAGGCAGGGAATCAGAAGCGGGGAATCAGAGGCCGGGAATCAGAGGCCGGGAATCAGATGCTGGGAATAAGAGGCCGGGAATCAGAGGAGGGGAATCAGAGTCCGGGAATCAGAGATGGGGATTCAGAGGCGGGGAATGTGATATGGAGAATCAGAGGCGGGGAATCAGAGGCGGGGAAACAGAGGTGGGGAATCAGATATGGGGAATCAGAGGTGGCGAATCAAAGGCGGTGAATCAGAGATGGGGAATCAGAGGCGGGGAATCAGAGGCAGGGAATCAGATGCGGGGAATCAGAGGCGGGGAATCAGAGCTGGCGAATCAGAGGCTGGGAATCAGAGGTGGGCAATCAGAGGCGGGGAATCAGATATGGGGAATCAGAGGCGGGGAATCAGAGGCGGGGAAACAGAGGCGGGGAATCAAATATAGGGAATCAGAGGCAGGGAATCAGACGCGGGGAATCAGAGGCGGGGATTCAGAGCTGGGGAATCAGAGGCGGGGAATCAGAGTTGGGGAATCAGAGGCAGGGAATCAGATATGGGGAATCAGAGGCGGGGAATCAGAGGCCGGGAATCAGATATGGGGAAACAGAGGCGGGGAATCAAATATAGGGAATCAGAGGTGGGGAATCAGAGGCGGGGAAACAGAGGTGGGGAATCAGATATGGGGAATCAGAGGTGGCGAATCAAAGGCGGTGAATCAGAGATGGGGAATCAGAGGCGGGGAATCAGAGGCAGGGAATCAGATGCGGGGAATCAGAGGCGGGGAATCAGAGCTGGCGAATCAGAGGCTGGGAATCAGAGGCGGGGAAACAGAGGTGGGGAATCAGATATGGGGAATCAGAGGTGGCGAATCAAAGGCGGTGAATCAGAGATGGGGAATCAGAGGCGGGGAATCAGAGGCAGGGAATCAGATGCGGGGAATCAGAGGCGGGGAATCAGAGCTGGCGAATCAGAGGCTGGGAATAAGAGGCGGGGAAACAGAGGTGGGGAATCAGATATGGGGAATCAGAGGTGGCGAATCAAAGGCGGTGAATCAGAGATGGGGAATCAGAGGCGGGGAATCAGAGGCAGGGAATCAGACACGGGGAATCAGAGGCGGGGATTCAGAGCTGGGGAATCAGAGGCGGGGAATCAGAGTTGGGGAATAAGAGGCAGGGAATCAGATATGGGGAATCAGAGGCGGGGAATCAGAGGCCGGGAATCAGATATGGGGAAACAGAGGCGGGGAATCAAATATAGGGAATCAGAGGTGGGGAATCAGAGGTTGTGAATCAGATATGGGGAATCAAGGTGGGGAATCAGAGGCAGGGAATCAGACGCGGGGAATCAGAGGCGGGGATTCAGAGCTGGGGAATCAGAGGCGGGGAATCAGAGTTGGGGAATCAGAGGCAGGGAATCAGATATGGGGAATCAGAGGCGGGGAATCAGAGGCGGGGAATCAGAGGCGGGGAAACAGAGGCGGGGAATCAAATATAGGGAATCAGAGGTGGGGAATCAGATATGGGGAATCAGAGGCGGGCAAACAGAGGCGGGGAATCAGATATGGGGAATCAGAGGCGGGGAATCAGAGGCGGGGAAACAGAGGCGGGGAATCAAATATAGGGAATCAGAGGTGGGGAATCAGATATGGGGAATCAGAGGTGGGCAATCAGAGGCGGGGAATCAGAGGCAGGGAATCAGAGGCGGGGAATCAGAGGCAGGGAAACAGAGGCGGGGAATCAAATATAGGGAATCAGAGGTGGGGAATCAGAGGTTGTGAATCAGAGATGGGGAATCAAGGCGGGGAATCAGAGGCAGGGAATCAGATGCGGGGAATCAGAGGCGGGGATTCAGAGCTGGGGAATCAGAGGCGGGGAATCAGAGTTGGGGAATCAGAGGCAGGGAATCAGATATGGGGAATCAGAGGCGGGGAATCAGAGGCCGGGAATCAGATATGGGGATTCAGAGGCGGGGAATGTGATATGGAGAATCAGAGGCGGGGAATCAGAGGCGGGGAAACAGAGGAGGGGAATCAGATATGGGGAATCAGAGGTGGCGAATCAAAGGCGGTGAATCAGAGATGGGGAATCAGAGGCGGGGAATCAGAGGCAGGGAATCAGATGCGGGGAATCAGAGGCGGGGAATCAGAGCTGGCGAATCAGAGGCTGGGAATCAGAGGTGGGCAATCAGAGGCGGGGAATCAGATATGGGGAATCAGAGGCGGGGAATCAGAAGCGGGGAAACAGAGGCGGGGAATCAAATATAGGGAATCAGAGGTGGGGAATCAGAGGTTGTGAATCAGAGATGGGGAATCAAGGCGGGGAATCAGAGGCAGGGAATCAGACGCGGGGAATCAGAGGCGGGGATTCAGAGCTGGGGAATCAGAGGCGGGGAATCAGAGTTGGGGAATCAGAGGCAGGGAATCAGATATGGGGAATCAGAGGCGGGGAATCAGAGGCCGGGAATCAGATATGGGGAAACAGAGGCGGGGAATCCGAGGCGGGGAAACAGAGGCGGGGAATCAGATATGGGGAATCAGAGGTGGGGAATCAGAGGTGGGGACTTAGATATTGGGAAACAGAGGCGGGGAATCAGAGCTGGGGAATCAGAGGTGGGGAATCAGATTTGGGGAATCAGAGGTGGGGACTTAGATATTGGGAAACAGAGGCGGGGAATCAGAGGCGGGGAAACAGAGGCGGGGAATCAGATATGGGGAATCAGAGGTGGGGAATCAGAGGCGGGGAATCAAATATAGGGAATCAGAGGTGGGGAATCAGAGGTTGTGAATCAGATATGGGGAATCAAGGTGGGGAATCAGAGGCAGGGAATCAGACGCGGGGAATCAGAGGCGGGGATTCAGAGCTGGGGAATCAGAGGCGGGGAATCAGAGTTGGGGAATCAGAGGCAGGGAATCAGATATGGGGAATCAGAGGCGGGGAATCAGAGGCGGGGAATCAGAGGCGGGGAAACAGAGGCGGGGAATCAAATATAGGGAATCAGAGGTGGGGAATCAGATATGGGGAATCAGAGGCGGGCAAACAGAGGCGGGGAATCAGATATGGGGAATCAGAGGCGGGGAATCAGAGGCGGGGAAACAGAGGCGGGGAATCAAATATAGGGAATCAGAGGTGGGGAATCAGATATGGGGAATCAGAGGTGGGCAATCAGAGGCGGGGAATCAGAGGCAGGGAATCAGAGGCGGGGAATCAGAGGCAGGGAAACAGAGGCGGGGAATCAAATATAGGGAATCAGAGGTGGGGAATCAGAGGTTGTGAATCAGAGATGGGGAATCAAGGCGGGGAATCAGAGGCAGGGAATCAGATGCGGGGAATCAGAGGCGGGGATTCAGAGCTGGGGAATCAGAGGCGGGGAATCAGAGTTGGGGAATCAGAGGCAGGGAATCAGATATGGGGAATCAGAGGCGGGGAATCAGAGGCCGGGAATCAGATATGGGGATTCAGAGGCGGGGAATGTGATATGGAGAATCAGAGGCGGGGAATCAGAGGCGGGGAAACAGAGGAGGGGAATCAGATATGGGGAATCAGAGGTGGCGAATCAAAGGCGGTGAATCAGAGATGGGGAATCAGAGGCGGGGAATCAGAGGCAGGGAATCAGATGCGGGGAATCAGAGGCGGGGAATCAGAGCTGGCGAATCAGAGGCTGGGAATCAGAGGTGGGCAATCAGAGGCGGGGAATCAGATATGGGGAATCAGAGGCGGGGAATCAGAAGCGGGGAAACAGAGGCGGGGAATCAAATATAGGGAATCAGAGGTGGGGAATCAGAGGTTGTGAATCAGAGATGGGGAATCAAGGCGGGGAATCAGAGGCAGGGAATCAGACGCGGGGAATCAGAGGCGGGGATTCAGAGCTGGGGAATCAGAGGCGGGGAATCAGAGTTGGGGAATCAGAGGCAGGGAATCAGATATGGGGAATCAGAGGCGGGGAATCAGAGGCCGGGAATCAGATATGGGGAAACAGAGGCGGGGAATCCGAGGCGGGGAAACAGAGGCGGGGAATCAGATATGGGGAATCAGAGGTGGGGAATCAGAGGTGGGGACTTAGATATTGGGAAACAGAGGCGGGGAATCAGAGCTGGGGAATCAGAGGTGGGGAATCAGATTTGGGGAATCAGAGGTGGGGACTTAGATATTGGGAAACAGAGGCGGGGAATCAGAGGCGGGGAAACAGAGGCGGGGAATCAGATATGGGGAATCAGAGGTGGGGAATCAGAGGCAGGGAATCAGATGTGCGGAATCAGAGATGGGGAATCAGAGGCAGGGAATCAGAATCAGAAGCAGGGAATCAGAGGCCGGGAATCAGAGGCCGGAATCAGATGCTGGGAATCAGAGGCCTGGAATCAGAGGCGGGGAATCAGAGGCAGGGAATCAGATGCGGGGAATCAGAGGCGGGGAATCAGAGCTGGGGAATCAGAGGCGGGGTATTAGAGTTGGGGAATCAGAGGCGGGGAATCAGATATGGGGAAACAGAGGTGGGGAATCAGAGGCGGGGAAACAGAGGCTTGGAATCAGATATGGGGAATCAGAGGTGGGGCATCAGAGGTCGTGAATCACAGATGGGGAATCAGAGGCGGGGAATCAGAGGCAGGGAATCAGACACGGGGAATCAGAGGCAGGGAATCAGACGCGGGGAATCTGAGGCGGGGAATCAGAGCTGGGGAATCAGAGGTGGGAAATCAGAGTTGGGGAATCAGAGGCAGGGAATCAGAGGCGGGGAATCAGAGGCAGGGAATCAGACGCGGGGAATCTGAGGCGGGGAATCAGAGCTGGGGAATCAGAGGTGGGGAATCAGAGTTGGGGAATCAGAGGCAGGGAATTGGATGTGCGGAATCAGAGAGAGGGAATCAGAGGTGGGGAATCAGAGGCGGTGAACCAGAGATGGGGAATCAGAGGCGGGGAATCAGAGGCAGGAAATCAGACGCGGGGATTCAGAGGCTGGGAATCAGACGGGGGGAATCAAAGGCGGGGAATCAGAGCTGGGGAATCTGAGGCAGGGAATCAGAGTTGGGGATTCAGAGGCGGGGAATCAGATATGGGGAAACAGAGGCGGGCAATCAGAGGCGGGCAAACAGAGGCGGGGAATTAGATATGGGGAATCAGAGGTAGGGAATCAGAGGTGGTGAATCAGTGATGGGGAATCACAGGCGGGGAATCAGAGGCAGGGAATAGAACGCGGGGAATAAGAGGCAGGGAATCAGAGCTGGGGAATCAGAGGAGGGGATTCATAGTTGGGAATCAGAGGCGGGAATCAGATATGGGGAAACAGAGGCGGGGAATCAGAGGCGGTGAAACAGAGGCGGGGAATCAGATATGGGGAATCGGATGCAGGGAATCAGAGGCGGGGAATCAGAGCTGGGGAATCAGAGGCGGGGAATCAGAGTTGGGGCATCAGAGGTGGGGAAGTAGATATAGGGAAACAGAGGCGGGGAATCAGAGGCGGGGAAACAGAGGCGGGGAATCAGATATGGGGAATCAGAGGTGGGGAATCAGAGGCAGGGAATCAGATGTGCGGAATCAGAGATGGGGAATAAGAGGCAGGGAATCAGAATCAGAAGCGGGGAATCAGAGGCCGGGAATCAGAGGCCGGGAATCAGATGCTGGGAATAAGAGGCCGGGAATCAGAGGTGGGGAATCAGATATGGGGAATCAGAGGTGGCGAATCAAAGGCGGTGAATCAGAGATGGGGAATCAGAGGCGGGGAATCAGAGGCAGGGAATCAGATGCGGGGAATCAGAGGCGGGGAATCAGAGCTGGCGAATCAGAGGCTGGGAATCAGAGGTGGGCAATCAGAGGCGGGGAATCAGATATGGGGAATCAGAGGCGGGGAATCAGAGGTGGGAAACAGAGACGGGGAATCAAATATAGGGAATCAGAGGTGGGGAATCAGAGGTTGTGAATCAGAGATGGGGAATCAAGGCGGGGAATCAGAGGCAGGGAATCAGACGCGGTGAATCAGAGGCGGGGATTCAGAGCTGGGGAATCAGAGGCGGGGAATCAGAGTTGGGGAATCAGAGGCAGGGAATCAGATATGGGGAATCAGAGGCGGGGAATCAGAGGCGGGGAAACAGAGGCGGGGAATCAGATGTGGGGAATCAGAGGTGGGGAATCAGGGGCAGGGAATCAGTGGCAGGGAATCAGAGGCGGGGAATCAGAGGCGGGGATTCAGAGATGGGGAATCAGAGGCGGGGAATCAGAGGCAGGGAATCGGATGCCGGGAATCAGAGTCGGGGAATCAGAGCTGGGGAATCAGAGGCGGGGAATCAGAGGCGGGGAAACAGAGGCGGGGAATCAGATATGGGGAATCAGAGGTGGGGAATCCGAGGTTGGGAATCAGATATGGGGAATCAGAGGTGGGGAATCCGAGGTTGGGAATCAGAGGCAGGGAATCAGAGGCGAAAAATCAGAGGCGGGGAATCAGAGGAAGGGAATCAGATGTGCGGAATCGGAGATGGGGAATCAGAGGCAGGGAATCAGAGGCGGGGAATCAGAGGCGGGGAATCAGAGGCCGGGAATCAGATATGGGGAAACAGAGGCGGGGAATCCGAGGCGGGGAAACAGAGGCGGGGAATCAGATATGGGGAATCAGAGGTGGGGAATCAGAGGTTGGGAATCAGAGGCAGGGAATCAGAGGCTTGGAATCAGATGCAGGGAATCAGATGCGGGGAATCAGAGGCGGGGAATCAGAGCTGGGGAATCAGAGGTGGGGAATCAGATTTGGGGAATCAGAGGCGGGGTCTTAGATATTGGGAAACAGAGGCGGAGAATCAGAGGCGGGGAAACCCAGGTGGGGAATCAGATATGGGGAATCAGAGGTGGGGAATCAGAGGCAAGGAATCAGATGTGCGGAATCAGAGATGGGGAATCAGAGGCAGGGAATCAGAATCAGAAGCAGGGAATCAGAGGCCGGGAATCAAAGGCCGGAATCAGATGCTGGGAATCAGAGGCCTGGAATCAGAGGCGGGGAATCAGAGGCAGGGAATCAGATGCGGGGAATCAGAGGCGGGGAATCAGACCTGGGGAATCAGAGGCGGGGATTCAGAGTTGGGGAATCAGAGGCGGGGAATCAGAGGCGGGGAAACAGAGGCGGGGAATCAGATATGGGGAATCAGAGGTGGGGAATCAGAGGTTGGGAATCAGAAGCAGGCAATCAGAGGCGGGGAATCAGAGGCGGGGAATCAGAGGCAGGGAATCCGATGTGCGGAATCGGAGATGGGGAATCAGAGGCAGGGAATCAGAGGCGGGGAATCAGAGGCGGAGAATCAGAGGCCGGGAATCAGATATGGGGAAACAGAGGCGGGGAATCAGAGGCGGGGAAACAGAGGCGGGGAATCAGATATGGGGAATCAGAGGTGGGGAATCAGAGGTTGGGAATCAGAGGCAGGGAATCAGAGGCTGGGAATCAGATGCAGGGAATCAGATGCGGGGAATCAGAGGCGGGGAATCAGAGCTGGGGAATCAGACGTGGGGAATCAGAGTTGGGGAATCAGAGTCGGGGACTTAGATATGGGGAAACAGAGGCGGGGAATCAGAGGCGGGGAAACAGACGCGGGGAATCAGAGGCGGGGATTCAGAGCTGGGGAATCAGAGGCGGGGAATCAGAGTTGGGGAATCAGAGGCGGGGAATCAGAGGCGGGGAATCAGAGGCAGGGAAACAGAGGCAGGGAATCAGATATGGGGAATCAGAGGTGGGGTATCAGGGGCAGGGAATCAGTGGCAGGGAATCAGAGGCGGGGAATCAGAGGCGGGGAATCAGAGGCAGGGAATCAGACACGGGGAATCAGATATGGGGAAACAGAGGCGGGGAATCAGAGGCGGGCAAACAGAGGCGGGGAATTAGATATGGGGAATCAGAGGTGGGGAATCAGAGGTGGTGAATCAGAGATGGGGAATCACAGGCGGGGAATCAGAGGCAGGGAATAGAACGCGGGGAATCAGAGGCGGGGAATCAGAGCTGGGGAATCAGAGGCGGGGAATCATAGTTGGGAATCAGAGGCGGGGAATCAGATATGGGGAAACAGAGGCGGGGAATCAAAGGCGGGAAAACAGAGGCGGGGAATCAGATACGGGGAATCGGATGCGGGGAATCAGGGGCGGGGAACCAGAGCTGGGGAATCAGAGGCGGGGTATCAGAGTTGGGGCATCTGAGGTGGGGAATTAGATATGGGGAAACAGAGGCGGGGAATCAGAGGCGGTTAAACAGAGGCGAGGAATCAGATATGGGGAATCAGAGGTGGGGAATCAGAGGCAGGGAATCAGATGTGCGGAATCAGAGATGGGGAATCAGAGGCTGGGAATCAGAGGTGGGCAATCAGAGGCGGGGAATCAGATATGGGGAATCAGAGGCGGGGAATCAGAGGCGGGGAAACAGAGGCGGGGAATCAAATATAGGGAATCAGAGGCAGGGAATCAGACGCGGGGAATCAGAGGCGGGGATTCAGAGCTGGGGAATCAGAGGCGGGGAATCAGAGTTGGGGAATCAGAGGCAGGGAATCAGATATGGGGAATCAGAGGCGGGGAATCAGAGGCCGGGAATCAGATATGGGGAAACAGAGGCGGGGAATCAAATATAGGGAATCAGAGGTGGGGAATCAGAGGCGGGGAAACAGAGGTGGGGAATCAGATATGGGGAATCAGAGGTGGCGAATCAAAGGCGGTGAATCAGAGATGGGGAATCAGAGGCGGGGAATCAGAGGCAGGGAATCAGATGCGGGGAATCAGAGGCGGGGAATCAGAGCTGGCGAATCAGAGGCTGGGAATCAGAGGCGGGGAAACAGAGGTGGGGAATCAGATATGGGGAATCAGAGGTGGCGAATCAAAGGCGGTGAATCAGAGATGGGGAATCAGAGGCGGGGAATCAGAGGCAGGGAATCAGATGCGGGGAATCAGAGGCGGGGAATCAGAGCTGGCGAATCAGAGGCTGGGAATCAGAGGCGGGGAAACAGAGGTGGGGAATCAGATATGGGGAATCAGAGGTGGCGAATCAAAGGCGGTTAATCAGAGATGGGGAATCAGAGGCGGGGAATCAGAGGCAGGGATTCAGACGCGGGGAATCAGAGGCGGGGATTCAGAGCTGGGGAATCAGATGCGGGGAATCAGAGTTGGGGAATCAGAGGCAGGGAATCAGATATGGGGAATCAGAGGCGGGGAATCAGAGGCCGGGAATCAGATATGGGGAAACAGAGGCGGGGAATCAAATATAGGGAATCAGAGGTGGGGAATCAGAGGTTGTGAATCAGATATGGGGAATCAAGGCGGGGAATCAGAGGCAGGGAATCAGACGCGGGGAATCAGAGGCGGGGATTCAGAGCTGGGGAATCAGAGGTGGGGAATCAGAGTTGGGGAATCAGAGGCAGGGAATCAGATATGGGGAATCAGAGGCGGGGAATCAGAGGCGGGGAATCAGAGGCGGGGAAACAGAGGCGGGGAATCAAATATAGGGAATCAGAGGTGGGGAATCAGATATGGGGAATCAGAGGCGGGCAAACAGAGGCGGGGAATCAGATATGGGGAATCAGAGGCGGGGAATCAGAGGCGGGGAAACAGAGGCGGGGAATCAAATATAGGGAATCAGAGGTGGGGAATCAGATATGGGGAATCAGAGGTGGGCAATCAGAGGCGGGGAATCAGAGGCAGGGAATCAGAGGCGGGGAATCAGAGGCAGGGAAACAGAGGCGGGGAATCAAATATAGGGAATCAGAGGTGGGGAATCAGAGGTTGTGAATCAGAGATGGGGAATCAAGGCGGGGAATCAGAGGCAGGGAATCAGACGCGGGGAATCAGAGGCGGGGATTCAGAGCTGGGGAATCAGAGGCGGGGAATCAGAGTTGGGGAATCAGAGGCAGGGAATCAGATATGGGGAATCAGAGGCGGGGAATCAGAGGCCGGGAATCAGATATGGGGATTCAGAGGCGGGGAATGTGATATGGAGAATCAGAGGCGGGGAATCAGAGGCGGGGAAACAGAGGAGGGGAATCAGATATGGGGATTCAGAGGTGGCGAATCAAAGGCGGTGAATCAGAGATGGGGAATCAGAGGCGGGGAATCAGAGGCAGGGAATCAGATGCGGGGAATCAGAGGCGGGGAATCAGAGCTGGCGAATCAGAGGCGGGGAATCAGAGGTGGGCAATCAGATGCGGGGAATCAGATATGGGGAATCAGAGGCGGGGAATCAGAGGCGGGGAAACAGAGGCGGGGAATCAAATATAGGGAATCAGAGGTGGGGAATCAGAGGTTGTGAATCAGAGATGGGGAATCAAGGCGGGGAATCAGAGGCAGGGAATCAGACACGGGGAATCAGAGGCGGGGATTCAGAGCTGGGGAATCAGAGGCGGGGAATCAGAGTTGGGGAATCAGAGGCAGGGAATCAGATATGGGGAATCAGAGGCGGGGAATCAGAGGCGGGGAAACAGAGGCGGGGAATCAGATATGGGGAATCAGAGGTGGGGAATCAGAGGCAGGGAATCAGATGTGCGGAATCAGAGATGGGGAATCAGAGGCAGGGAATCAGAAGCGGGGAATCAGAGGCCGGGAATCAGAGGCCGGGAATCAGATGCTGGGAATAAGAGGCCGGGAATCAGAGGAGGGGAATCAGAGTCCGGGAATCAGAGATGGGGATTCAGAGGCGGGGAATGTGATATGGAGAATCAGAGGCGGGGAATCAGAGGCGGGGAAACAGAGGTGGGGAATCAGATATGGGGAATCAGAGGTGGCGAATCAAAGGCGGTGAATCAGAGATGGGGAATCAGAGGCGGGGAATCAGAGGCAGGGAATCAGATGCGGGGAATCAGAGGCGGGGAATCAGAGCTGGCGAATCAGAGGCTGGGAATCAGAGGTGGGCAATCAGAGGCGGGGAATCAGATATGGGGAATCAGAGGCGGGGAATCAGAGGCGGGGAAACAGAGGCGGGGAATCAAATATAGGGAATCAGAGGCAGGGAATCAGACGCGGGGAATCAGAGGCGGGGATTCAGAGCTGGGGAATCAGAGGCGGGGAATCAGAGTTGGGGAATCAGAGGCAGGGAATCAGATATGGGGAATCAGAGGCGGGGAATCAGAGGCCGGGAATCAGATATGGGGAAACAGAGGCGGGGAATCAAATATAGGGAATCAGAGGTGGGGAATCAGAGGCGGGGAAACAGAGGTGGGGAATCAGATATGGGGAATCAGAGGTGGCGAATCAAAGGCGGTGAATCAGAGATGGGGAATCAGAGGCGGGGAATCAGAGGCAGGGAATCAGATGCGGGGAATCAGAGGCGGGGAATCAGAGCTGGCGAATCAGAGGCTGGGAATCAGAGGCGGGGAAACAGAGGTGGGGAATCAGATATGGGGAATCAGAGGTGGCGAATCAAAGGCGGTGAATCAGAGATGGGGAATCAGAGGCGGGGAATCAGAGGCAGGGAATCAGATGCGGGGAATCAGAGGCGGGGAATCAGAGCTGGCGAATCAGAGGCTGGGAATAAGAGGCGGGGAAACAGAGGTGGGGAATCAGATATGGGGAATCAGAGGTGGCGAATCAAAGGCGGTGAATCAGAGATGGGGAATCAGAGGCGGGGAATCAGAGGCAGGGAATCAGACGCGGGGAATCAGATGCGGGGATTCAGAGCTGGGGAATCAGAGGCGGGGAATCAGAGTTGGGGAATAAGAGGCAGGGAATCAGATATGGGGAATCAGAGGAGGGGAATCAGAGGCCGGGAATCAGATATGGGGAAACAGAGGCGGGGAATCAAATATAGGGAATCAGAGGTGGGGAATCAGAGGTTGTGAATCAGATATGGGGAATCAAGGTGGGGAATCAGAGGCAGGGAATCAGACGCGGGGAATCAGAGGCGGGGATTCAGAGCTGGGGAATCAGAGGCGGGGAATCAGAGTTGGGGAATCAGAGGCAGGGAATCAGATATGGGGAATCAGAGGCGGGGAATCAGAGGCGGGGAATCAGAGGCGGGGAAACAGAGGCGGGGAATCAAATATAGGGAATCAGAGGTGGGGAATCAGATATGGGGAATCAGAGGCGGGCAAACAGAGGCGGGGAATCAGATATGGGGAATCAGAGGCGGGGAATCAGAGGCGGGGAAACAGAGGCGGGGAATCAAATATAGGGAATCAGAGGTGGGGAATCAGATATGGGGAATCAGAGGTGGGCAATCAGAGGCGGGGAATCAGAGGCAGGGAATCAGAGGCGGGGAATCAGAGGCAGGGAAACAGAGGCGGGGAATCAAATCTAGGGAATCAGAGGTGGGGAATCAGAGGTTGTGAATCAGAGATGGGGAATCAAGGCGGGGAATCAGAGGCAGGGAATCAGACGCGGGGAATCAGAGGCGGGGATTCAGAGCTGGGGAATCAGAGGCGGGGAATCAGAGTTGGGGAATCAGAGGCAGGGAATCAGATATGGGGAATCAGAGGCGGGGAATCAGAGGCCGGGAATCAGATATGGGGATTCAGAGGCGGGGAATGTGATATGGAGAATCAGAGGCGGGGAATCAGAGGCGGGGAAACAGAGGAGGGGAATCAGATATGGGGAATCAGAGGTGGCGAATCAAAGGCGGTGAATCAGAGATGGGGAATCAGAGGCGGGGAATCAGAGGCAGGGAATCAGATGCGGGGAATCAGAGGCGGGGAATCAGAGGCAGGGAATCAGATGCGGGGAATCAGAGGCGGGGAATCAGAGCTGGCGAATCAGAGGCTGGGAATCAGAGGTGGGCAATCAGAGGCGGGGAATCAGATATGGGGAATCAGAGGCGGGGAATCAGAAGCGGGGAAACAGAGGCGGGGAATCAAATATAGGGAATCAGAGGTGGGGAATCAGAGGTTGTGAATCAGAGATGGGGAATCAAGGCGGGGAATCAGAGACAGGGAATCAGACGCGGGGAATCAGAGGCGGGGATTCAGAGCTGGGGAATCAGAGGCGGGGATTCAGAGTTGGGGAATCAGAGGCAGGGAATCAGATATGGGGAATCAGAGGCGGGGAATCAGAGGCCGGGAATCAGATATGGGGAAACAGAGGCGGGGAATCCGAGGCGGGGAATCAGAGGCAGGGAATCAGATGCGGGGAATCAGAGGCGGGGAATCAGAGCTGGCGAATCAGAGGCTGGGAATCAGAGGTGGGCAATCAGAGGCGGGGAATCAGATATGGGGAATCAGAGGCGGGGAATCAGAAGCGGGGAAACAGAGGCGGGGAATCAAATATAGGGAATCAGAGGTGGGGAATCAGAGGTTGTGAATCAGAGATGGGGAATCAAGGCGGGGAATCAGAGGCAGGGAATCAGATATGGGGAATCAGAGGCGGGGAATCAGAGGCCGGGAATCAGATATGGGGAAACAGAGGCGGGGAATCCGAGGCGGGGAAACAGAGGCGGGGAATCAGATATGGGGAATCAGAGGTGGGGAATCAGAGGTGGGGACTTAGATATTGGGAAACAGAGGCGGGGAATCAGAGCTGGGGAATCAGAGGTGGGGAATCAGAGGTGGGGAATCAGAGGTTGTGAATCAGAGATGGGGAATCAAGGCGGGGAATCAGAGGCAGGGAATCAGATATGGGGAATCAGAGGCGGGGAATCAGAGGCCGGGAATCAGATATGGGGAAACAGAGGCGGGGAATCCGAGGCGGGGAAACAGAGGCGGGGAATCAGATATGGGGAATCAGAGGTGGGGAATCAGAGGTGGGGACTTAGATATTGGGAAACAGAGGCGGGGAATCAGAGCTGGGGAATCAGAGGTGGGGAATCAGATTTGGGGAATCAGAGGTGGGGACTTAGATATTGGGAAACAGAGGCGGGGAATCAGAGGCGGGGAAACAGAGGCGGGGAATCAGATATGGGGAATCAGAGGTGGGGAATCAGAGGTGGGGACTTAGATATTGGGAAACAGAGGCGGGGAATCAGAGCTGGGGAATCAGAGGTGGGGAATCAGATTTGGGGAATCAGAGGTGGGGACTTAGATATTGGGAAACAGAGGCGGGGAATCAGAGGCGGGGAAACAGAGGCGGGGAATCAGATATGGGGAATCAGAGGTGGGGAATCAGAGGCGGGGAATCAAATATAGGGAATCAGAGGTGGGGAATCAGAGGTTGTGAATCAGATATGGGGAATCAAGGTGGGGAATCAGAGGCAGGGAATCAGACGCGGGGAATCAGAGGCGGGGATTCAGAGCTGGGGAATCAGAGGCGGGGAATCAGAGTTGGGGAATCAGAGGCAGGGAATCAGATATGGGGAATCAGAGGCGGGGAATCAGAGGCGGGGAATCAGAGGCGGGGAAACAGAGGCGGGGAATCAAATATAGGGAATCAGAGGTGGGGAATCAGATATGGGGAATCAGAGGCGGGCAAACAGAGGCGGGGAATCAGATATGGGGAATCAGAGGCGGGGAATCAGAGGCGGGGAAACAGAGGCGGGGAATCAAATATAGGGAATCAGAGGTGGGGAATCAGATATGGGGAATCAGAGGTGGGCAATCAGAGGCGGGGAATCAGAGGCAGGGAATCAGAGGCGGGGAATCAGAGGCAGGGAAACAGAGGCGGGGAATCAAATATAGGGAATCAGAGGTGGGGAATCAGAGGTTGTGAATCAGAGATGGGGAATCAAGGCGGGGAATCAGAGGCAGGGAATCAGATGCGGGGAATCAGAGGCGGGGATTCAGAGCTGGGGAATCAGAGGCGGGGAATCAGAGTTGGGGAATCAGAGGCAGGGAATCAGATATGGGGAATCAGAGGCGGGGAATCAGAGGCCGGGAATCAGATATGGGGATTCAGAGGCGGGGAATGTGATATGGAGAATCAGAGGCGGGGAATCAGAGGCGGGGAAACAGAGGAGGGGAATCAGATATGGGGAATCAGAGGTGGCGAATCAAAGGCGGTGAATCAGAGATGGGGAATCAGAGGCGGGGAATCAGAGGCAGGGAATCAGATGCGGGGAATCAGAGGCGGGGAATCAGAGCTGGCGAATCAGAGGCTGGGAATCAGAGGTGGGCAATCAGAGGCGGGGAATCAGATATGGGGAATCAGAGGCGGGGAATCAGAAGCGGGGAAACAGAGGCGGGGAATCAAATATAGGGAATCAGAGGTGGGGAATCAGAGGTTGTGAATCAGAGATGGGGAATCAAGGCGGGGAATCAGAGGCAGGGAATCAGACGCGGGGAATCAGAGGCGGGGATTCAGAGCTGGGGAATCAGAGGCGGGGAATCAGAGTTGGGGAATCAGAGGCAGGGAATCAGATATGGGGAATCAGAGGCGGGGAATCAGAGGCCGGGAATCAGATATGGGGAAACAGAGGCGGGGAATCCGAGGCGGGGAAACAGAGGCGGGGAATCAGATATGGGGAATCAGAGGTGGGGAATCAGAGGTGGGGACTTAGATATTGGGAAACAGAGGCGGGGAATCAGAGCTGGGGAATCAGAGGTGGGGAATCAGATTTGGGGAATCAGAGGTGGGGACTTAGATATTGGGAAACAGAGGCGGGGAATCAGAGGCGGGGAAACAGAGGCGGGGAATCAGATATGGGGAATCAGAGGTGGGGAATCAGAGGCAGGGAATCAGATGTGCGGAATCAGAGATGGGGAATCAGAGGCAGGGAATCAGAATCAGAAGCAGGGAATCAGAGGCCGGGAATCAGAGGCCGGAATCAGATGCTGGGAATCAGAGGCCTGGAATCAGAGGCGGGGAATCAGAGGCAGGGAATCAGATGCGGGGAATCAGAGGCGGGGAATCAGAGCTGGGGAATCAGAGGCGGGGTATTAGAGTTGGGGAATCAGAGGCGGGGAATCAGATATGGGGAAACAGAGGTGGGGAATCAGAGGCGGGGAAACAGAGGCTTGGAATCAGATATGGGGAATCAGAGGTGGGGCATCAGAGGTCGTGAATCACAGATGGGGAATCAGAGGCGGGGAATCAGAGGCAGGGAATCAGACACGGGGAATCAGAGGCAGGGAATCAGACGCGGGGAATCTGAGGCGGGGAATCAGAGCTGGGGAATCAGAGGTGGGAAATCAGAGTTGGGGAATCAGAGGCAGGGAATCAGAGGCGGGGAATCAGAGGCAGGGAATCAGACGCGGGGAATCTGAGGCGGGGAATCAGAGCTGGGGAATCAGAGGTGGGGAATCAGAGTTGGGGAATCAGAGGCAGGGAATTGGATGTGCGGAATCAGAGAGAGGGAATCAGAGGTGGGGAATCAGAGGCGGTGAACCAGAGATGGGGAATCAGAGGCGGGGAATCAGAGGCAGGAAATCAGACGCGGGGATTCAGAGGCTGGGAATCAGACGGGGGGAATCAAAGGCGGGGAATCAGAGCTGGGGAATCTGAGGCAGGGAATCAGAGTTGGGGATTCAGAGGCGGGGAATCAGATATGGGGAAACAGAGGCGGGCAATCAGAGGCGGGCAAACAGAGGCGGGGAATTAGATATGGGGAATCAGAGGTAGGGAATCAGAGGTGGTGAATCAGTGATGGGGAATCACAGGCGGGGAATCAGAGGCAGGGAATAGAACGCGGGGAATAAGAGGCAGGGAATCAGAGCTGGGGAATCAGAGGAGGGGATTCATAGTTGGGAATCAGAGGCGGGAATCAGATATGGGGAAACAGAGGCGGGGAATCAGAGGCGGTGAAACAGAGGCGGGGAATCAGATATGGGGAATCGGATGCAGGGAATCAGAGGCGGGGAATCAGAGCTGGGGAATCAGAGGCGGGGAATCAGAGTTGGGGCATCAGAGGTGGGGAAGTAGATATAGGGAAACAGAGGCGGGGAATCAGAGGCGGGGAAACAGAGGCGGGGAATCAGATATGGGGAATCAGAGGTGGGGAATCAGAGGCAGGGAATCAGATGTGCGGAATCAGAGATGGGGAATAAGAGGCAGGGAATCAGAATCAGAAGCGGGGAATCAGAGGCCGGGAATCAGAGGCCGGGAATCAGATGCTGGGAATAAGAGGCCGGGAATCAGAGGTGGGGAATCAGATATGGGGAATCAGAGGTGGCGAATCAAAGGCGGTGAATCAGAGATGGGGAATCAGAGGCGGGGAATCAGAGGCAGGGAATCAGATGCGGGGAATCAGAGGCGGGGAATCAGAGCTGGCGAATCAGAGGCTGGGAATCAGAGGTGGGCAATCAGAGGCGGGGAATCAGATATGGGGAATCAGAGGCGGGGAATCAGAGGTGGGAAACAGAGACGGGGAATCAAATATAGGGAATCAGAGGTGGGGAATCAGAGGTTGTGAATCAGAGATGGGGAATCAAGGCGGGGAATCAGAGGCAGGGAATCAGACGCGGTGAATCAGAGGCGGGGATTCAGAGCTGGGGAATCAGAGGCGGGGAATCAGAGTTGGGGAATCAGAGGCAGGGAATCAGATATGGGGAATCAGAGGCGGGGAATCAGAGGCGGGGAAACAGAGGCGGGGAATCAGATGTGGGGAATCAGAGGTGGGGAATCAGGGGCAGGGAATCAGTGGCAGGGAATCAGAGGCGGGGAATCAGAGGCGGGGATTCAGAGATGGGGAATCAGAGGCGGGGAATCAGAGGCAGGGAATCGGATGCCGGGAATCAGAGTCGGGGAATCAGAGCTGGGGAATCAGAGGCGGGGAATCAGAGGCGGGGAAACAGAGGCGGGGAATCAGATATGGGGAATCAGAGGTGGGGAATCCGAGGTTGGGAATCAGATATGGGGAATCAGAGGTGGGGAATCCGAGGTTGGGAATCAGAGGCAGGGAATCAGAGGCGAAAAATCAGAGGCGGGGAATCAGAGGAAGGGAATCAGATGTGCGGAATCGGAGATGGGGAATCAGAGGCAGGGAATCAGAGGCGGGGAATCAGAGGCGGGGAATCAGAGGCCGGGAATCAGATATGGGGAAACAGAGGCGGGGAATCCGAGGCGGGGAAACAGAGGCGGGGAATCAGATATGGGGAATCAGAGGTGGGGAATCAGAGGTTGGGAATCAGAGGCAGGGAATCAGAGGCTTGGAATCAGATGCAGGGAATCAGATGCGGGGAATCAGAGGCGGGGAATCAGAGCTGGGGAATCAGAGGTGGGGAATCAGATTTGGGGAATCAGAGGCGGGGTCTTAGATATTGGGAAACAGAGGCGGAGAATCAGAGGCGGGGAAACCCAGGTGGGGAATCAGATATGGGGAATCAGAGGTGGGGAATCAGAGGCAAGGAATCAGATGTGCGGAATCAGAGATGGGGAATCAGAGGCAGGGAATCAGAATCAGAAGCAGGGAATCAGAGGCCGGGAATCAAAGGCCGGAATCAGATGCTGGGAATCAGAGGCCTGGAATCAGAGGCGGGGAATCAGAGGCAGGGAATCAGATGCGGGGAATCAGAGGCGGGGAATCAGACCTGGGGAATCAGAGGCGGGGATTCAGAGTTGGGGAATCAGAGGCGGGGAATCAGAGGCGGGGAAACAGAGGCGGGGAATCAGATATGGGGAATCAGAGGTGGGGAATCAGAGGTTGGGAATCAGAAGCAGGCAATCAGAGGCGGGGAATCAGAGGCGGGGAATCAGAGGCAGGGAATCCGATGTGCGGAATCGGAGATGGGGAATCAGAGGCAGGGAATCAGAGGCGGGGAATCAGAGGCGGAGAATCAGAGGCCGGGAATCAGATATGGGGAAACAGAGGCGGGGAATCAGAGGCGGGGAAACAGAGGCGGGGAATCAGATATGGGGAATCAGAGGTGGGGAATCAGAGGTTGGGAATCAGAGGCAGGGAATCAGAGGCTGGGAATCAGATGCAGGGAATCAGATGCGGGGAATCAGAGGCGGGGAATCAGAGCTGGGGAATCAGACGTGGGGAATCAGAGTTGGGGAATCAGAGTCGGGGACTTAGATATGGGGAAACAGAGGCGGGGAATCAGAGGCGGGGAAACAGACGCGGGGAATCAGAGGCGGGGATTCAGAGCTGGGGAATCAGAGGCGGGGAATCAGAGTTGGGGAATCAGAGGCGGGGAATCAGAGGCGGGGAATCAGAGGCAGGGAAACAGAGGCAGGGAATCAGATATGGGGAATCAGAGGTGGGGTATCAGGGGCAGGGAATCAGTGGCAGGGAATCAGAGGCGGGGAATCAGAGGCGGGGAATCAGAGGCAGGGAATCAGACACGGGGAATCAGATATGGGGAAACAGAGGCGGGGAATCAGAGGCGGGCAAACAGAGGCGGGGAATTAGATATGGGGAATCAGAGGTGGGGAATCAGAGGTGGTGAATCAGAGATGGGGAATCACAGGCGGGGAATCAGAGGCAGGGAATAGAACGCGGGGAATCAGAGGCGGGGAATCAGAGCTGGGGAATCAGAGGCGGGGAATCATAGTTGGGAATCAGAGGCGGGGAATCAGATATGGGGAAACAGAGGCGGGGAATCAAAGGCGGGAAAACAGAGGCGGGGAATCAGATACGGGGAATCGGATGCGGGGAATCAGGGGCGGGGAACCAGAGCTGGGGAATCAGAGGCGGGGTATCAGAGTTGGGGCATCTGAGGTGGGGAATTAGATATGGGGAAACAGAGGCGGGGAATCAGAGGCGGTTAAACAGAGGCGAGGAATCAGATATGGGGAATCAGAGGTGGGGAATCAGAGGCAGGGAATCAGATGTGCGGAATCAGAGATGGGGAATCAGAGGCTGGGAATCAGAGGTGGGCAATCAGAGGCGGGGAATCAGATATGGGGAATCAGAGGCGGGGAATCAGAGGCGGGGAAACAGAGGCGGGGAATCAAATATAGGGAATCAGAGGCAGGGAATCAGACGCGGGGAATCAGAGGCGGGGATTCAGAGCTGGGGAATCAGAGGCGGGGAATCAGAGTTGGGGAATCAGAGGCAGGGAATCAGATATGGGGAATCAGAGGCGGGGAATCAGAGGCCGGGAATCAGATATGGGGAAACAGAGGCGGGGAATCAAATATAGGGAATCAGAGGTGGGGAATCAGAGGCGGGGAAACAGAGGTGGGGAATCAGATATGGGGAATCAGAGGTGGCGAATCAAAGGCGGTGAATCAGAGATGGGGAATCAGAGGCGGGGAATCAGAGGCAGGGAATCAGATGCGGGGAATCAGAGGCGGGGAATCAGAGCTGGCGAATCAGAGGCTGGGAATCAGAGGCGGGGAAACAGAGGTGGGGAATCAGATATGGGGAATCAGAGGTGGCGAATCAAAGGCGGTGAATCAGAGATGGGGAATCAGAGGCGGGGAATCAGAGGCAGGGAATCAGATGCGGGGAATCAGAGGCGGGGAATCAGAGCTGGCGAATCAGAGGCTGGGAATCAGAGGCGGGGAAACAGAGGTGGGGAATCAGATATGGGGAATCAGAGGTGGCGAATCAAAGGCGGTTAATCAGAGATGGGGAATCAGAGGCGGGGAATCAGAGGCAGGGATTCAGACGCGGGGAATCAGAGGCGGGGATTCAGAGCTGGGGAATCAGATGCGGGGAATCAGAGTTGGGGAATCAGAGGCAGGGAATCAGATATGGGGAATCAGAGGCGGGGAATCAGAGGCCGGGAATCAGATATGGGGAAACAGAGGCGGGGAATCAAATATAGGGAATCAGAGGTGGGGAATCAGAGGTTGTGAATCAGATATGGGGAATCAAGGCGGGGAATCAGAGGCAGGGAATCAGACGCGGGGAATCAGAGGCGGGGATTCAGAGCTGGGGAATCAGAGGTGGGGAATCAGAGTTGGGGAATCAGAGGCAGGGAATCAGATATGGGGAATCAGAGGCGGGGAATCAGAGGCGGGGAATCAGAGGCGGGGAAACAGAGGCGGGGAATCAAATATAGGGAATCAGAGGTGGGGAATCAGATATGGGGAATCAGAGGCGGGCAAACAGAGGCGGGGAATCAGATATGGGGAATCAGAGGCGGGGAATCAGAGGCGGGGAAACAGAGGCGGGGAATCAAATATAGGGAATCAGAGGTGGGGAATCAGATATGGGGAATCAGAGGTGGGCAATCAGAGGCGGGGAATCAGAGGCAGGGAATCAGAGGCGGGGAATCAGAGGCAGGGAAACAGAGGCGGGGAATCAAATATAGGGAATCAGAGGTGGGGAATCAGAGGTTGTGAATCAGAGATGGGGAATCAAGGCGGGGAATCAGAGGCAGGGAATCAGACGCGGGGAATCAGAGGCGGGGATTCAGAGCTGGGGAATCAGAGGCGGGGAATCAGAGTTGGGGAATCAGAGGCAGGGAATCAGATATGGGGAATCAGAGGCGGGGAATCAGAGGCCGGGAATCAGATATGGGGATTCAGAGGCGGGGAATGTGATATGGAGAATCAGAGGCGGGGAATCAGAGGTGGGGAAACAGAGGAGGGGAATCAGATATGGGGAATCAGAGGTGGCGAATCAAAGGCGGTGAATCAGAGATGGGGAATCAGAGGCGGGGAATCAGAGGCAGGGAATCAGATGCGGGGAATCAGAGGCGGGGAATCAGAGCTGGCGAATCAGAGGCGGGGAATCAGAGGTGGGCAATCAGATGCGGGGAATCAGATATGGGGAATCAGAGGCGGGGAATCAGAGGCGGGGAAACAGAGGCGGGGAATCAAATATAGGGAATCAGAGGTGGGGAATCAGAGGTTGTGAATCAGAGATGGGGAATCAAGGCGGGGAATCAGAGGCAGGGAATCAGACACGGGGAATCAGAGGCGGGGATTCAGAGCTGGGGAATCAGAGGCGGGGAATCAGAGTTGGGGAATCAGAGGCAGGGAATCAGATATGGGGAATCAGAGGCGGGGAATCAGAGGCGGGGAAACAGAGGCGGGGAATCAGATATGGGGAATCAGAGGTGGGGAATCAGAGGCAGGGAATCAGATGTGCGGAATCAGAGATGGGGAATCAGAGGCAGGGAATCAGAAGCGGGGAATCAGAGGCCGGGAATCAGAGGCCGGGAATCAGATGCTGGGAATAAGAGGCCGGGAATCAGAGGAGGGGAATCAGAGTCCGGGAATCAGAGATGGGGATTCAGAGGCGGGGAATGTGATATGGAGAATCAGAGGCGGGGAATCAGAGGCGGGGAAACAGAGGTGGGGAATCAGATATGGGGAATCAGAGGTGGCGAATCAAAGGCGGTGAATCAGAGATGGGGAATCAGAGGCGGGGAATCAGAGGCAGGGAATCAGATGCGGGGAATCAGAGGCGGGGAATCAGAGCTGGCGAATCAGAGGCTGGGAATCAGAGGTGGGCAATCAGAGGCGGGGAATCAGATATGGGGAATCAGAGGCGGGGAATCAGAGGCGGGGAAACAGAGGCGGGGAATCAAATATAGGGAATCAGAGGCAGGGAATCAGACGCGGGGAATCAGAGGCGGGGATTCAGAGCTGGGGAATCAGAGGCGGGGAATCAGAGTTGGGGAATCAGAGGCAGGGAATCAGATATGGGGAATCAGAGGCGGGGAATCAGAGGCCGGGAATCAGATATGGGGAAACAGAGGCGGGGAATCAAATATAGGGAATCAGAGGTGGGGAATCAGAGGCGGGGAAACAGAGGTGGGGAATCAGATATGGGGAATCAGAGGTGGCGAATCAAAGGCGGTGAATCAGAGATGGGGAATCAGAGGCGGGGAATCAGAGGCAGGGAATCAGATGCGGGGAATCAGAGGCGGGGAATCAGAGCTGGCGAATCAGAGGCTGGGAATCAGAGGCGGGGAAACAGAGGTGGGGAATCAGATATGGGGAATCAGAGGTGGCGAATCAAAGGCGGTGAATCAGAGATGGGGAATCAGAGGCGGGGAATCAGAGGCAGGGAATCAGATGCGGGGAATCAGAGGCGGGGAATCAGAGCTGGCGAATCAGAGGCTGGGAATAAGAGGCGGGGAAACAGAGGTGGGGAATCAGATATGGGGAATCAGAGGTGGCGAATCAAAGGCGGTGAATCAGAGATGGGGAATCAGAGGCGGGGAATCAGAGGCAGGGAATCAGACGCGGGGAATCAGATGCGGGGATTCAGAGCTGGGGAATCAGAGGCGGGGAATCAGAGTTGGGGAATCAGAGGCAGGGAATCAGATATGGGGAATCAGAGGCGGGGAATCAGAGGCGGGGAATCAGAGGCGGGGAAACAGAGGCGGGGAATCAAATATAGGGAATCAGAGGTGGGGAATCAGATATGGGGAATCAGAGGCGGGCAAACAGAGGCGGGGAATCAGATATGGGGAATCAGAGGCGGGGAATCAGAGGCGGGGAAACAGAGGCGGGGAATCAAATATAGGGAATCAGAGGTGGGGAATCAGATATGGGGAATCAGAGGTGGGCAATCAGAGGCGGGGAATCAGAGGCAGGGAATCAGAGGCGGGGAATCAGAGGCAGGGAAACAGAGGCGGGGAATCAAATATAGGGAATCAGAGGTGGGGAATCAGAGGTTGTGAATCAGAGATGGGGAATCAAGGCGGGGAATCAGAGGCAGGGAATCAGACGCGGGGAATCAGAGGCGGGGATTCAGAGCTGGGGAATCAGAGGCGGGGAATCAGAGTTGGGGAATCAGAGGCAGGGAATCAGATATGGGGAATCAGAGGCGGGGAATCAGAGGCCGGGAATCAGATATGGGGATTCAGAGGCGGGGAATGTGATATGGAGAATCAGAGGCGGGGAATCAGAGGCGGGGAAACAGAGGAGGGGAATCAGATATGGGGAATCAGAGGTGGCGAATCAAAGGCGGTGAATCAGAGATGGGGAATCAGAGGCGGGGAATCAGAGGCAGGGAATCAGATGCGGGGAATCAGAGGCGGGGAATCAGAGGCAGGGAATCAGATGCGGGGAATCAGAGGCGGGGAATCAGAGCTGGCGAATCAGAGGCTGGGAATCAGAGGTGGGCAATCAGAGGCGGGGAATCAGATATGGGGAATCAGAGGCGGGGAATCAGAAGCGGGGAAACAGAGGCGGGGAATCAAATATAGGGAATCAGAGGTGGGGAATCAGAGGTTGTGAATCAGAGATGGGGAATCAAGGCGGGGAATCAGAGACAGGGAATCAGACGCGGGGAATCAGAGGCGGGGATTCAGAGCTGGGGAATCAGAGGCGGGGATTCAGAGTTGGGGAATCAGAGGCAGGGAATCAGATATGGGGAATCAGAGGCGGGGAATCAGAGGCCGGGAATCAGATATGGGGAAACAGAGGCGGGGAATCCGAGGCGGGGAATCAGAGGCAGGGAATCAGATGCGGGGAATCAGAGGCGGGGAATCAGAGCTGGCGAATCAGAGGCTGGGAATCAGAGGTGGGCAATCAGAGGCGGGGAATCAGATATGGGGAATCAGAGGCGGGGAATCAGAAGCGGGGAAACAGAGGCGGGGAATCAAATATAGGGAATCAGAGGTGGGGAATCAGAGGTTGTGAATCAGAGATGGGGAATCAAGGCGGGGAATCAGAGGCAGGGAATCAGATATGGGGAATCAGAGGCGGGGAATCAGAGGCCGGGAATCAGATATGGGGAAACAGAGGCGGGGAATCCGAGGCGGGGAAACAGAGGCGGGGAATCAGATATGGGGAATCAGAGGTGGGGAATCAGAGGTGGGGACTTAGATATTGGGAAACAGAGGCGGGGAATCAGAGCTGGGGAATCAGAGGTGGGGAATCAGAGGTGGGGAATCAGAGGTTGTGAATCAGAGATGGGGAATCAAGGCGGGGAATCAGAGGCAGGGAATCAGATATGGGGAATCAGAGGCGGGGAATCAGAGGCCGGGAATCAGATATGGGGAAACAGAGGCGGGGAATCCGAGGCGGGGAAACAGAGGCGGGGAATCAGATATGGGGAATCAGAGGTGGGGAATCAGAGGTGGGGACTTAGATATTGGGAAACAGAAGCGGGGAATCAGAGCTGGGGAATCAGAGGTGGGGAATCAGATTTGGGGAATCAGAGGTGGGGACTTAGATATTGGGAAACAGAGGCGGGGAATCAGAGGCGGGGAAACAGAGGCGGGGAATCAGATATGGGGAATCAGAGGTGGGGAATCAGAGGCAGGGAATCAGATGTGCGGAATCAGAGATGGGGAATCAGAGGCAGGGAATCAGAATCAGAAGCAGGGAATCAGAGGCCGGGAATCAGAGGCCGGAATCAGATGCTGGGAATCAGAGGCCTGGAATCAGAGGCGGGGAATCAGAGGCAGGGAATCAGATGCGGGGAATCAGAGGCGGGGAATCAGAGCTGGGGAATCAGAGGCGGGGTATTAGAGTTGGGGAATCAGAGGCGGGGAATCAGATATGGGGAAACAGAGGTGGGGAATCAGAGGCGGGGAAACAGAGGCTGGGAATCAGATATGGGGAATCAGAGGTGGGGCATCAGAGGTCGTGAATCACAGATGGGGAATCAGAGGCGGGGAATCAGAGGCAGGGAATCAGACACGGGGAATCAGAGGCAGGGAATCAGACGCGGGGAATCTGAGGCGGGGAATCAGAGCTGGGGAATCAGAGGTGGGAAATCAGAGTTGGGGAATCAGAGGCAGGGAATCAGAGGCGGGGAATCAGAGTCAGGGAATCAGACGCGGGGAATCTGAGGCGGGGAATCAGAGCTGGGGAATCAGAGGTGGGGAATCAGAGTTGGGGAATCAGAGGCAGGGAATTGGATGTGCGGAATCAGAGAGAGGGAATCAGAGGTGGGGAATCAGAGGCGGTGAACCAGAGATGGGGAATCAGAGGCGGGGAATCAGAGGCAGGAAATCAG
Organism: Narcine bancroftii; assembly: GCF_036971445.1. Lineage (NCBI taxonomy): Eukaryota > Metazoa > Chordata > Chondrichthyes > Torpediniformes > Narcinidae > Narcine > Narcine bancroftii. Next base: position 102,776,316 of record NC_091474.1, on the reverse strand, counting down.
ACGCGGGGATTCAGAGGCTGGGAATCAGACGGGGGGAATCAAAGGCGGGGAATCAGAGCTGGGGAATCTGAGGCAGGGAATCAGAGTTGGGGATTCAGAGGCGGGGAATCAGATATGGGGAAACAGAGGCGGGCAATCAGAGGCGGGCAAACAGAGGCGGGGAATTAGATATGGGGAATCAGAGGTAGGGAATCAGAGGTGGTGAATCAGTGATGGGGAATCACAGGCGGGGAATCAGAGGCAGGGAATAGAACGCGGGGAATAAGAGGCAGGGAATCAGAGCTGGGGAATCAGAGGAGGGGATTCATAGTTGGGAATCAGAGGCGGGAATCAGATATGGGGAAACAGAGGCGGGGAATCAGAGGCGGTGAAACAGAGGCGGGGAATCAGATATGGGGAATCGGATGCAGGGAATCAGAGGCGGGGAATCAGAGCTGGGGAATCAGAGGCGGGGAATCAGAGTTGGGGCATCAGAGGTGGGGAAGTAGATATAGGGAAACAGAGGCGGGGAATCAGAGGCGGGGAAACAGAGGCGGGGAATCAGATATGGGGAATCAGAGGTGGGGAATCAGAGGCAGGGAATCAGATGTGCGGAATCAGAGATGGGGAATAAGAGGCAGGGAATCAGAATCAGAAGCGGGGAATCAGAGGCCGGGAATCAGAGGCCGGGAATCAGATGCTGGGAATAAGAGGCCGGGAATCAGAGGTGGGGAATCAGATATGGGGAATCAGAGGTGGCGAATCAAAGGCGGTGAATCAGAGATGGGGAATCAGAGGCGGGGAATCAGAGGCAGGGAATCAGATGCGGGGAATCAGAGGCGGGGAATCAGAGCTGGCGAATCAGAGGCTGGGAATCAGAGGTGGGCAATCAGAGGCGGGGAATCAGATATGGGGAATCAGAGGCGGGGAATCAGAGGTGGGAAACAGAGGCGGGGAATCAAATATAGGGAATCAGAGGTGGGGAATCAGAGGTTGTGAATCAGAGATGGGGAATCAAGGCGGGGAATCAGAGGCAGGGAATCAGACGCGGTGAATCAGAGGCGGGGATTCAGAGCTGGGGAATCAGAGGCGGGGAATCAGAGTTGGGGAATCAGAGGCAGGGAATCAGATATGGGGAATCAGAGGCGGGGAATCAGAGGCGGGGAAACAGAGGCGGGGAATCAGATGTGGGGAATCAGAGGTGGGGAATCAGGGGCAGGGAATCAGTGGCAGGGAATCAGAGGCGGGGAATCAGAGGCGGGGAATCAGAGATGGGGAATCAGAGGCGGGGAATCAGAGGCAGGGAATCGGATGCCGGGAATCAGAGTCGGGGAATCAGAGCTGGGGAATCAGAGGCGTGGAATCAGAGGCGGGGAAACAGAGGCGGGGAATCAGATATGGGGAATCAGAGGTGGGGAATCCGAGGTTGGGAATCAGATATGGGGAATCAGAGGTGGGGAATCCGAGGTTGGGAATCAGAGGCAGGGAATCAGAGGCGAAAAATCAGAGGCGGGGAATCAGAGGAAGGGAATCAGATGTGCGGAATCGGAGATGGGGAATCAGAGGCAGGGAATCAGAGGCGGGGAATCAGAGGCGGGGAATCAGAGGCCGGGAATCAGATATGGGGAAACAGAGGCGGGGAATCCGAGGCGTGGAAACAGAGGCGGGGAATCAGATATGGGGAATCAGAGGTGGGGAATCAGAGGTTGGGAATCAGAGGCAGGGAATCAGAGGCTTGGAATCAGATGCAGGGAATCAGATGCGGGGAATCAGAGGCGGGGAATCAGAGCTGGGGAATCAGAGGTGGGGAATCAGATTTGGGGAATCAGAGGCGGGGTCTTAGATATTGGGAAACAGAGGCGGAGAATCAGAGGCGGGGAAACCCAGGTGGGGAATCAGATATGGGGAATCAGAGGTGGGGAATCAGAGGCAAGGAATCAGATGTGCGGAATCAGAGATGGGGAATCAGAGGCAGGGAATCAGAATCAGAAGCAGGGAATCAGAGGCCGGGAATCAAAGGCCGGAATCAGATGCTGGGAATCAGAGGCCTGGAATCAGAGGCGGGGAATCAGAGGCAGGGAATCAGATGCGGGGAATCAGAGGCGGGGAATCAGACCTGGGGAATCAGAGGCGGGGATTCAGAGTTGGGGAATCAGAGGCGGGGAATCAGAGGCGGGGAAACAGAGGCGGGGAATCAGATATGGGGAATCAGAGGTGGGGAATCAGAGGTTGGGAATCAGAAGCAGGCAATCAGAGGCGGGGAATCAGAGGCGGGGAATCAGAGGCAGGGAATCCGATGTGCGGAATCGGAGATGGGGAATCAGAGGCAGGGAATCAGAGGCGGGGAATCAGAGGCGGAGAATCAGAGGCCGGGAATCAGATATGGGGAAACAGAGGCGGGGAATCAGAGGCGGGGAAACAGAGGCGGGGAATCAGATATGGGGAATCAGAGGTGGGGAATCAGAGGTTGGGAATCAGAGGCAGGGAATCAGAGGCTGGGAATCAGATGCAGGGAATCAGATGCGGGGAATCAGAGGCGGGGAATCAGAGCTGGGGAATCAGACGTGGGGAATCAGAGTTGGGGAATCAGAGTCGGGGACTTAGATATGGGGAAACAGAGGCGGGGAATCAGAGGCGGGGAAACAGACGCGGGGAATCAGAGGCGGGGATTCAGAGCTGGGGAATCAGAGGCGGGGAATCAGAGTTGGGGAATCAGAGGCGGGGAATCAGATATGGGGAATCAGAGGCGGGGAATCAGAGGCAGGGAAACAGAGGCAGGGAATCAGATATGGGGAATCAGAGGTGGGGTATCAGGGGCAGGGAATCAGTGGCAGGGAATCAGAGGCGGGGAATCAGAGGCGGGGAATCAGAGGCAGGGAATCAGACACGGGGAATCAGATATGGGGAAACAGAGGCGGGGAATCAGAGGCGGGCAAACAGAGGCGGGGAATTAGATATGGGGAATCAGAGGTGGGGAATCAGAGGTGGTGAATCAGAGATGGGGAATCACAGGCGGGGAATCAGAGGCAGGGAATAGAACGCGGGGAATCAGAGGCGGGGAATCAGAGCTGGGGAATCAGAGGCGGGGAATCATAGTTGGGAATCAGAGGCGGGGAATCAGATATGGGGAAACAGAGGCGGGGAATCAAAGGCGGGAAAACAGAGGCGGGGAATCAGATACGGTGAATCGGATGCGGGGAATCAGAGGCGGGGAACCAGAGCTGGGGAATCAGAGGCGGGGTATCAGAGTTGGGGCATCTGAGGTGGGGAATTAGATATGGGGAAACAGAGGCGGGGAATCAGAGGCGGTTAAACAGAGGCGAGGAATCAGATATGGGGAATCAGAGGTGGGGAATCAGAGGCAGGGAATCAGATGTGCGGAATCAGAGATGGGGAATCAGAGGCAGGGAATCAGAATCAGAAGCGGGGAATCAGAGGCCGGGAATCAGAGGCCGGGATTCAGATGCCGGGAATAAGAGGCCGGGAATCAGAGGTGGGGAATCAGAGTCCGGGAATCAGAGATGGGGATTCAGAGGCGGGGAATGATATATGGGGAATCAGAGGCGGGGAATCAGAGGCAGGAAATCAGACACGGGGATTCAGAGGCTGGGAATCAGACGGGGGGAATCAAAGGCGGGGAATCAGAGCTGGGGAATCAGAGGCAGGGAATCAGAGTTGGGGATTCAGAGACGGGGAATCAGATATGGGGAAAGAGAGGCGGGGAATCAGAGGCGGGCAAACAGAGGCGGGGAATTAGATATGGGGAATCAGAGGTGGGGAATCAGAGGTGGTGAATCAGTGATGGGGAATCACAGGCGGGGAATCAGAGGCAGGGAATAGAACGCAGGGAATCAGACGCAGGGAATCAGAGCTGGGGAATCAGAGGCGGGGAATCATAGTTGGGAATCAGAGGCGGGGAATCAGATATGGGGAAACAGAGGCGGGGAATCAGAGGCGGGGAAACAGAGGCGGGGAATCAGATATGGGGAATTGGATGCTGGGAATCAGAGGCGGGGAATCAGAGCTGGGGAATCAGAGGCGGGGAATCAGAGTTGGGGCATCAGAGGTGGGGAATTAGATATAGGGAAACAGAGGTGGGGAATCAGAGGCGGGGAAACAGAGGCGGGGAATCAGATATGGGGAATCAGAGGTGGGGAATCAGAGGCAGGGAATCAGATGTGCGGAATCAGAGATGGGGAATCAGAGGCAGGGAATCAGAATCAGAAGCGGGGAATCAGAGGCCGGGAATCAGAGGCCGGGAATCAGATGCTGGGAATAAAAGGCCGGGAATCAGAGGTGGGGAATCAGAGTCCGGGAATCAAAGATGGGGATTCAGAGGCGGGGAATGAGATATGGAGAATCAGAGGCGGGGAATCAGAGGCCGGGAAACAGAGGTGGGGAATCAGATGCGGGGAATCAGAGGCGGGGAATCAGAGCTGGCGAATCAGAGGCGGGGAATCAGAGGTGGGCAATCAGAGGCGGGGAATCAGATATGGGGAATCAGAGGCGGGGAATCAGAGGCGGGGAAACAGAGGCGGGGAATCAAATATAGGGAATCAGAGGTGGGGAATCAGAGGTTGTGAATCAGAGATGGGGAATCAAGGCGGGGAATCAGAGGCAGGGAATCAGACACGGGGAATCAGAGGCGGGGATTCAGAGCTGGGGAATCAGAGGCGGGGAATCAGAGTTGGGGAATCAGAGGCAGGGAATCAGATATGGGGAATCAGAGGCGGGGAATCAGAGGCGGGGAAACAGAGGCGGGGAATCAGATATGGGGAATCAGAGGTGGGGAATCAGAGGCAGGGAATCAGATGTGCGGAATCAGAGATGGGGAATCAGAGGCAGGGAATCAGAAGCGGGGAATCAGAGGCCGGGAATCAGAGGCCGGGAATCAGATGCTGGGAATAAGAGGCCGGGAATCAGAGGAGGGGAATCAGAGTCCGGGAATCAGAGATGGGGATTCAGAGGCGGGGAATGTGATATGGAGAATCAGAGGCGGGGAATCAGAGGCGGGGAAACAGAGGTGGGGAATCAGATATGGGGAATCAGAGGTGGCGAATCAAAGGCGGTGAATCAGAGATGGGGAATCAGAGGCGGGGAATCAGAGGCAGGGAATCAGATGCGGGGAATCAGAGGCGGGGAATCAGAGCTGGCGAATCAGAGGCTGGGAATCAGAGGTGGGCAATCAGAGGCGGGGAATCAGATATGGGGAATCAGAGGCGGGGAATCAGAGGCGGGGAAACAGAGGCGGGGAATCAAATATAGGGAATCAGAGGCAGGGAATCAGACGCGGGGAATCAGAGGCGGGGATTCAGAGCTGGGGAATCAGAGGCGGGGAATCAGAGTTGGGGAATCAGAGGCAGGGAATCAGATATGGGGAATCAGAGGCGGGGAATCAGAGGCCGGGAATCAGATATGGGGAAACAGAGGCGGGGAATCAAATATAGGGAATCAGAGGTGGGGAATCAGAGGCGGGGAAACAGAGGTGGGGAATCAGATATGGGGAATCAGAGGTGGCGAATCAAAGGCGGTGAATCAGAGATGGGGAATCAGAGGCGGGGAATCAGAGGCAGGGAATCAGATGCGGGGAATCAGAGGCGGGGAATCAGAGCTGGCGAATCAGAGGCTGGGAATCAGAGGCGGGGAAACAGAGGTGGGGAATCAGATATGGGGAATCAGAGGTGGCGAATCAAAGGCGGTGAATCAGAGATGGGGAATCAGAGGCGGGGAATCAGAGGCAGGGAATCAGATGCGGGGAATCAGAGGCGGGGAATCAGAGCTGGCGAATCAGAGGCTGGGAATCAGAGGCGGGGAAACAGAGGTGGGGAATCAGATATGGGGAATCAGAGGTGGCGAATCAAAGGCGGTGAATCAGAGATGGGGAATCAGAGGCGGGGAATCAGAGGCAGGGAATCAGACGCGGGGAATCAGAGGCGGGGATTCAGAGCTGGGGAATCAGAGGCGGGGAATCAGAGTTGGGGAATCAGAGGCAGGGAATCAGATATGGGGAATCAGAGGCGGGGAATCAGAGGCCGGGAATCAGATATGGGGAAACAGAGGCGGGGAATCAAATATAGGGAATCAGAGGTGGGGAATCAGAGGTTGTGAATCAGATATGGGGAATCAGAGGCGGGGAATCAGAGGCAGGGAATCAGACGCGGGGAATCAGAGGCGGGGATTCAGAGCTGGGGAATCAGAGGCGGGGAATCAGAGTTGGGGAATCAGAGGCAGGGAATCAGATATGGGGAATCAGAGGCGGGGAATCAGAGGCCGGGAATCAGATATGGGGAAACAGAGGCGGGGAATCAAATATAGGGAATCAGAGGTGGGGAATCAGAGGTTGTGAATCAGATATGGGGAATCAAGGCGGGGAATCAGAGGCAGGGAATCAGACGCGGGGAATCAGAGGCGGGGATTCAGAGCTGGGGAATCAGAGGTGGGGAATCAGAGTTGGGGAATCAGAGGCAGGGAATCAGATATGGGGAATCAGAGGCGGGGAATCAGAGGCGGGGAATCAGAGGCGGGGAAACAGAGGCGGGGAATCAAATATAGGGAATCAGAGGTGGGGAATCAGATATGGGGAATCAGAGGCGGGCAAACAGAGGCGGGGAATCAGATATGGGGAATCAGAGGCGGGGAATCAGAGGCGGGGAAACAGAGGCGGGGAATCAAATATAGGGAATCAGAGGTGGGGAATCAGATATGGGGAATCAGAGGTGGGCAATCAGAGGCGGGGAATCAGAGGCAGGGAAACAGAGGCGGGGTATCAAATATAGGGAATCAGAGGTGGGGAATCAGAGGTTGTGAATCAGAGATGGGGAATCAAGGCGGGGAATCAGAGGCAGGGAATCAGACGCGGGGAATCAGAGGCGGGGATTCAGAGCTGGGGAATCAGAGGCGGGGAATCAGAGTTGGGGAATCAGAGGCAGGGAATCAGATATGGGGAATCAGAGGCGGGGAATCAGAGGCCGGGAATCAGATATGGGGATTCAGAGGCGGGGAATGTGATATGGAGAATCAGAGGCGGGGAATCAGAGGCGGGGAAACAGAGGAGGGGAATCAGATATGGGGAATCAGAGGTGGCGAATCAAAGGCGGTGAATCAGAGATGGGGAATCAGAGGCGGGGAATCAGAGGCAGGGAATCAGATGCGGGGAATCAGAGGCGGGGAATCAGAGCTGGCGAATCAGAGGCTGGGAATCAGAGGTGGGCAATCAGAGGCGGGGAATCAGATATGGGGAATCAGAGGCGGGGAATCAGAAGCGGGGAAACAGAGGCGGGGAATCAAATATAGGGAATCAGAGGTGGGGAATCAGAGGTTGTGAATCAGAGATGGGGAATCAAGGCGGGGAATCAGAGGCAGGGAATCAGACGCGGGGAATCAGAGGCGGGGATTCAGAGCTGGGGAATCAGAGGCGGGGAATCAGAGTTGGGGAATCAGAGGCAGGGAATCAGATATGGGGAATCAGAGGCGGGGAATCAGAGGCCGGGAATCAGATATGGGGAAACAGAGGTGGGGAATCCGAGGCGGGGAAACAGAGGCGGGGAATCAGATATGGGGAATCAGAGGTGGGGAATCAGAGGTGGGGACTTAGATATTGGGAAACAGAGGCGGGGAATCAGAGCTGGGGAATCAGAGGTGGGGAATCAGATTTGGGGAATCAGAGGTGGGGACTTAGATATTGGGAAACAGAGGCGGGGAATCAGCGGCGGGGAAACAGAGGCGGGGAATCAGATATGGGGAATCAGAGGTGGGGAATCAGAGGCAGGGAATCAGATGTGCGGAATCAGAGATGGGGAATCAGAGGCAGGGAATCAGAATCAGAAGCAGGGAATCAGAGGCCGGGAATCAGAGGCCGGAATCAGATGCTGGGAATCAGAGGCCTGGAATCAGAGGCGGGGAATCAGAGGCAGGGAATCAGATGCGGGGAATCAGAGGCGGGGAATCAGAGCTGGGGAATCAGAGGCGGGGTATTAGAGTTGGGGAATCAGAGGCGGGGAATCAGATATGGGGAAACAGAGGTGGGGAATCAGAGGCGGGGAAACAGAGGCAGGGAATCAGATATGGGGAATCAGAGGTGGGGCATCAGAGGTCGTGAATCACAGATGGGGAATCAGAGGCGGGGAATCAGAGGCAGGGAATCAGACGCGGGGAATCAGAGGCAGGGAATCAGACGCGGGGAATCTGAGGCGGGGAATCAGAGCTGGGGAATCAGAGGTGGGAAATCAGAGTTGGGGAATCAGAGGCAGGGAATCAGAGGCGGGGAATCAGAGGCAGGGAATCAGACGCGGGGAATCTGAGGCGGGGAATCAGAGCTGGGGAATCAGAGGTGGGGAATCAGAGTTGGGGAATCAGAGGCAGGGAATTGGATGTGCGGAATCAGAGAGAGGGAATCAGAGGTGGGGAATCAGAGGCGGTGAATCAGAGATGGGGAATCAGAGGCGGGGAATCAGAGGCAGGAAATCAGACGCGGGGATTCAGAGGCTGGGAATCAGACGGGGGGAATCAAAGGCGGGGAATCAGAGCTGGGGAATCTGAGGCAGGGAATCAGAGTTGGGGATTCAGAGGCGGGGAATCAGATATGGGGAAACAGAGGCGGGGAATCAGAGGCGGGCAAACAGAGGCGGGGAATTAGATATGGGGAATCAGATGTAGGGAATCAGAGGTGGTGAATCAGTGATGGGGAATCACAGGCGGGGAATCAGAGGCAGGGAATAGAACGCTGGGAATAAGAGGCAGGGAAGCAGAGCTGGGGAAGCAGAGGAGGGGATTCATAGTTGGGAATCAGAGGCGGGAATCAGATATGGGGAAACAGAGGCGGGGAATCAGAGGCGGTGAAACAGAGGCGGGGAATCAGATATGGGGAATCGGATGCAGGGAATCAGAGGCGGGGAATCAGAGCTGGGGAATCAGAGGCGGGGAATCAGAGTTGGGGCATCAGAGGTCGGGAATTAGATATAGGGAAACAGAGGCGGGGAATCAGAGGCGGGGAAACAGAGGCGGGGAATCAGATATGGGGAATCAGAGGTGGGGAATCAGAGGCAGGGAATCAGATGTGCGGAATCAGAGATGGGGAATAAGAGGCAGGGAATCAGAATCAGAAGCGGGGAATCAGAGGCCGGGAATCAGATGCTGGGAATAAGAGGCCGGGAATCAGAGGTGGGGAATCAGATATGGGGAATCAGAGGTGGCGAATCAAAGGCGGTGAATCAGAGATGGGGAATCAGAGGCGGGGAATCAGAGGCAGGGAATCAGATGCGGGGAATCAGAGGCGGGGAATCAGAGCTGGCGAATCAGAGGCTGGGAATCAGAGGTGGGCAATCAGAGGCGGGGAATCAGATATGGGGAATCAGAGGCGGGGAATCAGAGGTGGGGAAACAGAGGCGGGGAATCAAATATAGGGAATCAGAGGTGGGGAATCAGAGGTTGTGAATCAGAGATGGGGAATCAAGGCGGGGAATCAGAGGCAGGGAATCAGACGCAGTGAATCAGAGGCGGGGATTCAGAGCTGGGGAATCAGAGGCGGGGAATCAGAGTTGGGGAATCAGAGGCAGGGAATCAGATATGGGGAATCAGAGGCGGGGAATCAGAGGCGGGGAAACAGAGGCGGGGAATCAGATGTGGGGAATCAGAGGTGGGGAATCAGGGGCAGGGAATCAGTGGCAGGGAATCAGAGGCGGGGAATCAGAGGCGGGGAATCAAAGGCAGGGAATCAGACACGGGGAATCAGAGGCGGGGAATCAGAGATGGGGAATCAGAGGCGGGGAATCAGAGGCAGGGAATCGGATGCCGGGAATCAGAGTCGGGGAATCAGAGATGGGGAATCAGAGGCGGGGAATCAGAGGCAGGGAAACAGAGGCGGGGAATCAGATATGGGGAATCAGAGGTGGGGAATCCGAGGTTGGGAATCAGAGGCAGGGAATCAGAGGCGAAAAATCAGAGGCGGGGAATCAGAGGAAGGGAATCAGATGTGCGGAATCGGAGATGGGGAATCAGAGGCAGGGAATCAGAGGCGGGGAATCAGAGGCGGGGAATCAGAGGCCGGGAATCAGATATGGGGAAACAGAGGCGGGGAATCCGAGGCGGGGAAACAGAGGCGGGGAATCAGATATGGGGAATCAGAGGTGGGGAATCAGAGGTTGGGAATCAGAGGCAGGGAATCAGAGGCTTGGAATCAGATGCAGGGAATCAGATGCGGGGAATCAGAGGCGGGGAATCAGAGCTTGGGAATCAGAGGTGGGGAATCAGATTTGGGGAATCAGAGGCGGGGACTTAGATATTGGGAAACAGAGGCGGGGAATCAGAGGCGGGGAAACCCAGGTGGGGAATCAGATATGGGGAATCAGAGGTGGGGAATCAGAGGCAAGGAATCAGATGTGCGGAATCAGAGATGGGGAATCAGAGGCAGGGAATCAGAATCAGAAGCAGGGAATCAGAGGCCGGGAATCAAAGGCCGGAATCAGATGCTGGGAATCAGAGGCCTGGAATCAGAGGCGGGGAATCAGAGGCAGGGAATCAGATGCGGGGAATCAGAGGCGGGGAATCAGACCTGGGGAATCAGAGGCGGGGATTCAGAGTTGGGGAATCAGAGGCGGGGAATCAGAGGCGGGGAAACAGAGGCGGGGAATCAGATATGGGGAATCAGAGGTGGGGAATCAGAGGTTGGGAATCAGAAGCAGGCAATCAGAGGCGGGGAATCATAGGCGGGGATTCAGAGGCAGGGAATCCGATGTGCGGAATCGGAGATGGGGAATCAGAGGCAGGGAATCAGAGGCGGGGAATCAGAGGCGGAGAATCAGAGGCCGGGAATCAGATATGGGGAAACAGAGGCGGGGAATCAGAGGCGGGGAAACAGAGGCGGGGAATCAGATATGGGGAATCAGAGGTGGGGAATCAGAGGTTGGGAATCAGAGGCAGGGAATCAGAGGCTGGGAATCAGATGCAGGGAATCAGAGCTGGGGAATCAGACGTGGGGAATCAGAGTTGGGGAATCAGAGTCGGGGACTTAGATATGGGGAAACAGAGGCGGGGAATCAGAGGCGGGGAAACAGACGCGGGGAATCAGAGGCGGGGATTCAGAGCTGGGGAATCAGAGGCGGGGAATCAGAGTTGGGGAATCAGAGGCGGGGAATCAGATATCGGGAATCAGAGGCGGGGAATCAGAGGCAGGGAAACAGAGGCAGGGAATCAGATATGGGGAATCAGAGGTGGGGTATCAGGGGCAGGGAATCAGTGGCAGGGAATCAGAGGCGGGGAATCAGAGGCGGGGAATCAGAGGCAGGGAATCAGACACGGGGAATCAGATATGGGGAAACAGAGGCGGGGAATCAGAGGCGGGCAAACAGAGGCGGGGAATTAGATATGGGGAATCAGAGGTGGGGAATCAGAGGTGGTGAATCAGAGATGGGGAATCACAGGCGGGGAATCAGAGGCAGGGAATAGAACGCGGGGAATCAGAGGCGGGGAATCAGAGCTGGGGAATCAGAGGCGGGGAATCATAGTTGGGAATCAGAGGCGGGGAATCAGATATGGGGAAACAGAGGCGGGGAATCAAAGGCGGGAAAACAGAGGCGGGGAATCAGATACGGGGAATCGGATGCGGGGAATCAGAGGCGGGGAACCAGAGCTGGGGAATCAGAGGCGGGGTATCAGAGTTGGGGCATCTGAGGTGGGGAATTAGATATGGGGAAACAGAGGCGGGGAATCAGAGGCGGTTAAACAGAGGCGAGGAATCAGATATGGGGAATCAGAGGTGGGGAATCAGAGGCAGGGAATCAGATGTGCGGAATCAGAGATGGGGAATCAGAGGCAGGGAATCAGAATCAGAAGCGGGGAATCAGAGGCCGGGAATCAGAGGCCGGGATTCAGATGCCGGGAATAAGAGGCCGGGAATCAGAGGTGGGGAATCAGAGTCCGGGAATCAGAGATGGGGATTCAGAGGCGGGGAATGATATATGGGGAATCAGAGGCGGGGAATCAGAGGCGGGGTAACAGAGGTGGGGAATCAGATATGGGGAATCAGAGGTGGCGAATCAAAGGCGGTGAATCAGATATGGGGAATCAGAGCTGGGGAATCAGAGGCGGGGAATCAGAGTTGGGGAATCAGAGGCGGGGAATCAGATATGGGGAAACAGGGGCGGGGAAGCAGAGGCAGGGAAACAGAGGCGGGGAATCAGATATGGGGAATCAGGGGTGGGGAATCAGAGGTTGGGAATCAGAGGCAGGGAATCAGAGGCGTGGAAACAGAGGCGGGGATTCAGATATGGGGAATAAGAGGTGGGGAATCAGGGGCGTGGAATCAGAGGCAGGGAATTAGATGTGGTGAATCAGAGATGGGGAATCAGAGGCAGGGAATCAGAATCAGAAGCGGGGTATCAGTGGCCGGGAATCAGAGGAAGGTAATCAGAGGCAGGGGATCAAACACGGGGAATCAGAGGCTGGGAATCAGAGCTGGGGAATCAGAGGCGGGGAATCAGAGCTGGGGAATCACAGGCGGGGAATCAGAGATGGGGAATCAGAGGCGGGGAATCAGAGGCAGGGAATCAGATGCAGGGAATCAGAGGCGGGGAATCATAGCTGGTGAATCAGAGGCGGGGAATCTGGGGAATCAGAGGTGGGGAATCAGAGGCAGGGAATCAGATGTGCGGAATCAGAGATGGGGAATCAGAGGCAGGGAATCAGAATCAGAAGCAGGGAATCAGAGGCCGGGAATCAGAGGCTGGAATCAGATGATGGGAATCAGAGGCCTGGAATCAGAGGCGGGGAATCAGAGGCAGGGAATCAGATGCGGGGAATCAGAGGTGGGGAATCAGAGCTGGGGAATCAGAGGCGGGGTATTAGAGTTGGGGAATCAGAGGCGGGGAATCAGATATGGGGAAACAGAGGTAGGGAATCAGAGGCGGGGAAACAGAGGCAGGGAATCAGATATGGGGAATCAGAGGCGGGGAATCAGAGGTGGGGAATCATAGGCAGGGAATCGGATGTGCGGAATCAGAGATGGGGAATCAGAGGCCGGGAATCAGAGGTGGTGAATCAGAGATGGGGAATCAGAGGCGGGGAATCAGAGGCAGGGTATCAGACGCGGGGAATCAGAGGTGGGCAATCAGAGGCGGGGAATCAGATATGGGGAATCAGAGGCGGGGAATCAGAGGCGGGGAAACAGAGGCGGGGAATCAGATATGGGGAATCAGAGGTGGGGCATCAGAGGTTGTGTATCACAGATGGGGAATCAGAGGCGGGGAATCAGAGGCAGGGAATCAGACGCGGGGAATCAGAGGCGGGGATTCAGAGCTGGGGAATCAGAAGCGGGGAATCAGAGGCGGGGAACCAGAGCTGGGGAATCAGAGGCGCGGTATCAGAGTTGGGGCATCTGAGGTGGGGAATTAGATATGGGGAAACAGAGGCGGGGAATCAGAGGCGGTTAAACAGAGGCGAGGAATCAGATATGGGGAATCAGAGGTGGGGAATCAGAGGCAGGGAATCAGATGTGCGGAATCAGAGATGGGGAATCAGAGGCAGGGAATCAGAATCAGAAGCGGGGAATCAGAGGCCGGGAATCAGAGGCCGGGATTCAGATGCCGGGAATAAGAGGCCGGGAATCAGAGGTGGGGAATCAGAGTCCGGGAATCAGAGATGGGGATTCAGAGGCGGGGAATGATATATGGGGAATCAGAGGCGGGGAATCAGAGGCAGGAAATCAGACACGGGGATTCAGAGGCTGGGAATCAGACGGGGGGAATCAAAGGCGGGGAATCAGAGCTGGGGAATCAGAGGCAGGGAATCAGAGTTGGGGATTCAGAGACGGGGAATCAGATATGGGGAAAGAGAGGCGGGGAATCAGAGGCGGGCAAACAGAGGCGGGGAATTAGATATGGGGAATCAGAGGTGGGGAATCAGAGGTGGTGAATCAGTGATGGGGAATCACAGGCGGGGAATCAGAGGCAGGGAATAGAACGCAGGGAATCAGACGCAGGGAATCAGAGCTGGGGAATCAGAGGCGGGGAATCATAGTTGGGAATCAGAGGCGGGAAATCAGATATGGGGAAACAGAGGCGGGGAATCAGAGGCGGGGAAACAGAGGCGGGGAATCAGATATGGGGAATTGGATGCTGGGAATCAGAGGCGGGGAATCAGAGCTGGGGAATCAGAGGCGGGGAATCAGAGTTGGGGCATCAGAGGTGGGGAATTAGATATAGGGAAACAGAGGTGGGGAATCAGAGGCGGGGAAACAGAGGCGGGGAATCAGATATGGGGAATCAGAGGTGGGGAATCAGAGGCAGGGAATCAGATGTGCGGAATCAGAGATGGGGAATCAGAGGCAGGGAATCAGAATCAGAAGCGGGGAATCAGAGGCCGGGAATCAGAGGCCGGGAATCAGATGCTGGGAATAAAAGGCCGGGAATCAGAGGTGGGGAATCAGAGTCCGGGAATCAAAGATGGGGATTCAGAGGCGGGGAATGAGATATGGAGAATCAGAGGCGGGGAATCAGAGGCCGGGAAACAGAGGTGGGGAATCAGATATGGGGAATCAGAGGTGGCGAATCAAAGGCGGTGAATCAGAGATGGGGAATCAGAGGCGGGGAATCAGAGGCAGGGAATCAGATGCGGGGAATCAGAGGCGGGGAATCAGAGCTGGCGAATCAGAGGCGGGGAATCAGAGGTGGGCAATCAGAGGCGGGGAATCAGATATGGGGAATCAGAGGCGGGGAATCAGAGGCGGGGAAACAGAGGCGGGGAATCAAATATAGGGAATCAGAGGTGGGGAATCAGAGGTTGTGAATCAGAGATGGGGAATCAAGGCGGGGAATCAGAGGCAGGGAATCAGACACGGGGAATCAGAGGCGGGGATTCAGAGCTGGGGAATCAGAGGCGGGGAATCAGAGTTGGGGAATCAGAGGCAGGGAATCAGATATGCGGAATCAGAGGCGGGGAATCAGAGGCGGGGAAACAGAGGCGGGGAATCAGATATGGGGAATCAGAGGTGGGGAATCAGAGGCAGGGAATCAGATGTGCGGAATCAGAGATGGGGAATCAGAGGCAGGGAATCAGAAGCGGGGAATCAGAGGCCGGGAATCAGAGGCCGGGAATCAGATGCTGGGAATAAGAGGCCGGGAATCAGAGGAGGGGAATCAGAGTCCGGGAATCAGAGATGGGGATTCAGAGGCGGGGAATGTGATATGGAGAATCAGAGGCGGGGAATCAGAGGCGGGGAAACAGAGGTGGGGAATCAGATATGGGGAATCAGAGGTGGCGAATCAAAGGCGGTGAATCAGAGATGGGGAATCAGAGGCGGGGAATCAGAGGCAGGGAATCAGATGCGGGGAATCAGAGGCGGGGAATCAGAGCTGGCGAATCAGAGGCTGGGAATCAGAGGTGGGCAATCAGAGGCGGGGAATCAGATATGGGGAATCAGAGGCGGGGAATCAGAGGCGGGGAAACAGAGGCGGGGAATCAAATATAGGGAATCAGAGGCAGGGAATCAGACGCGGGGAATCAGAGGCGGGGATTCAGAGCTGGGGAATCAGAGGCGGGGAATCAGAGTTGGGGAATCAGAGGCAGGGAATCAGATATGGGGAATCAGAGGCGGGGAATCAGAGGCCGGGAATCAGATGTGGGGAAACAGAGGCGGGGAATCAAATATAGGGAATCAGAGGTGGGGATTCAGAGGCGGGGAAACAGAGGTGGGGAATCAGATATGGGGAATCAGAGGTGGCGAATCAAAGGCGGTGAATCAGAGATGGGGAATCAGAGGCGGGGAATCAGAGGCAGGGAATCAGATGCGGGGAATCAGAGGCGGGGAATCAGAGCTGGCGAATCAGAGGCTGGGAATCAGAGGCGGGGAAACAGAGGTGGGGAATCAGATATGGGGAATCAGAGGTGGCGAATCAAAGGCGGTGAATCAGAGATGGGGAATCAGAGGCGGGGAATCAGAGGCAGGGAATCAGATGCGGGGAATCAGAGGCGGGGAATCAGAGCTGGCGAATCAGAGGCTGGGAATCAGAGGCGGGGAAACAGAGGTGGGGAATCAGATATGGGGAATCAGAGGTGGCGAATCAAAGGCGGTGAATCAGAGATGGGGAATCAGAGGCGGGGAATCAGAGGCAGGGAATCAGACGCGGGGAATCAGAGGCGGGGATTCAGAGCTGGGGAATCAGAGGCGGGGAATCAGAGTTGGGGAATCAGAGGCAGGGAATCAGATATGGGGAATCAGAGGCGGGGAATCAGAGGCCGGGAATCAGATATGGGGAAACAGAGGCGGGGAATCAAATATGGGGAATCAGAGGTGGGGAATCAGAGGTTGTGAATCAGATATGGGGAATCAAGGCGGGGAATCAGAGGCAGGGAATCAGACGCAGGGAATCAGAGGCGGGGATTCAGAGCTGGGGAATCAGAGGTGGGGAATCAGAGTTGGGGAATCAGAGGCAGGGAATCAGATATGGGGAATCAGAGGCGGGGAATCAGAGGCGGGGAATCAGAGGCGGGGAAACAGAGGCGGGGAATCAAATATAGGGAATCAGAGGTGGGGAATCAGATATGGGGAATCAGAGGCGGGCAAACAGAGGCGGGGAATCAGATATGGGGAATCAGAGGCGGGGAATCAGAGGCGGGGAAACAGAGGCGGGGAATCAAATATAGGGAATCAGAGGTGGGGAATCAGATATGGGGAATCAGAGGTGGGCAATCAGAGGCGGGGAATCAGAGGCAGGGAATCAGAGGCGGGGAATCAGAGGCAGGGAAACAGAGGCGGGGTATCAAATATAGGGAATCAGAGGTGGGGAATCAGAGGTTGTGAATCAGAGATGGGGAATCAAGGCGGGGAATCAGAGGCAGGGAATCAGACGCGGGGAATCAGAGGCGGGGATTCAGAGCTGGCGAATCAGAGGCGGGGAATCAGAGTTGGGGAATCAGAGGCAGGGAATCAGATATGGGGAATCAGAGGCGGGGAATCAGAGGCCGGGAATCAGATATGGGGATTCAGAGGCGGGGAATGTGATATGGAGAATCAGAGGCGGGGAATCAGAGGCGGGGAAACAGAGGAGGGGAATCAGATATGGGGAATCAGAGGTGGCGAATCAAAGGCGGTGAATCAGAGATGGGGAATCAGAGGCGGGGAATCAGAGGCAGGGAATCAGATGCGGGGAATCAGAGGCGGGGAATCAGAGCTGGCGAATCAGAGGCTGGGAATCAGAGGTGGGCAATCAGAGGCGGGGAATCAGATATGGGGAATCAGAGGCGGGGAATCAGAAGCGGGGAAACAGAGGCGGGGAATCAAATATAGGGAATCAGAGGTGGGGAATCAGAGGTTGTGAATCAGAGATGGGGAATCAAGGCGGGGAATCAGAGGCAGGGAATCAGACGCGGGGAATCAGAGGCGGGGATTCAGAGCTGGGGAATCAGAGGCGGGGAATCAGAGTTGGGGAATCAGAGGCAGGGAATCAGATATGGGGAATCAGAGGCGGGGAATCAGAGGCCGGGAATCAGATATGGGGAAACAGAGGTGGGGAATCCGAGGCGGGGAAACAGAGGCGGGGAATCAGATATGGGGAATCAGAGGTGGGGAATCAGAGGTGGGGACTTAGATATTGGGAAACAGAGGCGGGGAATCAGAGCTGGGGAATCAGAGGTGGGGAATCAGATTTGGGGAATCAGAGGTGGGGACTTAGATATTGGGAAACAGAGGCGGGGAATCAGCGGCGGGGAAACAGAGGCGGGGAATCAGATATGGGGAATCAGAGGTGGGGAATCAGAGGCAGGGAATCAGATGTGCGGAATCAGAGATGGGGAATCAGAGGCAGGGAATCAGAATCAGAAGCAGGGAATCAGAGGCCGGGAATCAGAGGCCGGAATCAGATGCTGGGAATCAGAGGCCTGGAATCAGAGGCGGGGAATCAGAGGCAGGGAATCAGATGCGGGGAATCAGAGGCGGGGAATCAGAGCTGGGGAATCAGAGGCGGGGTATTAGAGTTGGGGAATCAGAGGCGGGGAATCAGATATGGGGAAACAGAGGTGGGGAATCAGAGGCGGGGAAACAGAGGCAGGGAATCAGATATGGGGAATCAGAGGTGGGGCATCAGAGGTCGTGAATCACAGATGGGGAATCAGAGGCGGGGAATCAGAGGCAGGGAATCAGACGCGGGGAATCAGAGGCAGGGAATCAGACGCGGGGAATCTGAGGCGGGGAATCAGAGCTGGGGAATCAGAGGTGGGAAATCAGAGTTGGGGAATCAGAGGCAGGGAATCAGAGGCGGGGAATCAGAGGCAGGGAATCAGACGCGGGGAATCTGAGGCGGGGAATCAGAGCTGGGGAATCAGAGGTGGGGAATCAGAGTTGGGGAATCAGAGGCAGGGAATTGGATGTGCGGAATCAGAGAGAGGGAATCAGAGGTGGGGAATCAGAGGCGGTGAATCAGAGATGGGGAATCAGAGGCGGGGAATCAGAGGCAGGAAATCAGACGCGGGGATTCAGAGGCTGGGAATCAGACGGGGGGAATCAAAGGCGGGGAATCAGAGCTGGGGAATCTGAGGCAGGGAATCAGAGTTGGGGATTCAGAGGCGGGGAATCAGATATGGGGAAACAGAGGCGGGGAATCAGAGGCGGGCAAACAGAGGCGGGGAATTAGATATGGGGAATCAGATGTAGGGAATCAGAGGTGGTGAATCAGTGATGGGGAATCACAGGCGGGGAATCAGAGGCAGGGAATAGAACGCTGGGAATAAGAGGCAGGGAATCAGAGCTGGGGAATCAGAGGAGAGGATTCATAGTTGGGAATCAGAGGCGGGAATCAGATATGGGGAAACAGAGGCGGGGAATCAGAGGCGGTGAAACAGAGGCGGGGAATCAGATATGGGGAATCGGATGCAGGGAATCAGAGGCGGGGAATCAGAGCTGGGGAATCAGAGGCGGGGAATCAGAGTTGGGGCATCAGAGGTGGGGAATTAGATATAGGGAAACAGAGGCGGGGAATCAGAGGCGGGGAAACAGAGGCGGGGAATCAGATATGGGGAATCAGAGGTGGGGAATCAGAGGCAGGGAATCAGATGTGCGGAATCAGAGATGGGGAATAAGAGGCAGGGAATCAGAATCAGAAGCGGGGAATCAGAGGCCGGGAATCAGAGGCCGGGAATCAGATGCTGGGAATAAGAGGCCGGGAATCAGAGGTGGGGAATCAGATATGGGGAATCAGAGGTGGCGAATCAAAGGCGGTGAATCAGAGATGGGGAATCAGAGGCGGGGAATCAGAGGCAGGGAATCAGATGCGGGGAATCAGAGGCGGGGAATCAGAGCTGGCGAATCAGAGGCTGGGAATCAGAGGTGGGCAATCAGAGGCGGGGAATCAGATATGGGGAATCAGAGGCGGGGAATCAGAGGTGGGGAAACAGAGGCGGGGAATCAAATATAGGGAATCAGAGGTGGGGAATCAGAGGTTGTGAATCAGAGATGGGGAATCAAGGCGGGGAATCAGAGGCAGGGAATCAGACGCAGTGAATCAGAGGCGGGGATTCAGAGCTGGGGAATCAGAGGCGGGGAATCAGAGTTGGGGAATCAGAGGCAGGGAATCAGATATGGGGAATCAGAGGCGGGGAATCAGAGGCGGGGAAACAGAGGCGGGGAATCAGATGTGGGGAATCAGAGGTGGGGAATCAGGGGCAGGGAATCAGTGGCAGGGAATCAGAGGCGGGGAATCAGAGGCGGGGAATCAAAGGCAGGGAATCAGACACGGGGAATCAGAGGCGGGGAATCAGAGATGGGGAATCAGAGGCGGGGAATCAGAGGCAGGGAAACGGATGCCGGGAATCAGAGTCGGGGAATCAGAGCTGGGGAATCAGAGGCGGGGAATCAGAGGCGGGGAAACAGAGGCGGGGAATCAGATATGGGGAATCAGAGGTGGGGAATCCGAGGTTGGGAATCAGAGGCAGGGAATCAGAGGCGAAAAATCAGAGGCGGGGAATCAGAGGAAGGGAATCAGATGTGCGGAATCGGAGATGGGGAATCAGAGTCAGGGAATCAGAGGCGGGGAATCAGAGGCGGGGAATCAGAGGCCGGGAATCAGATATGGGGAAACAGAGGCGGGGAATCCGAGGCGGGGAAACAGAGGCGGGGAATCAGATATGGGGAATCAGAGGTGGGGAATCAGAGGTTGGGAATCAGAGGCAGGGAATCAGAGGCTTGGAATCAGATGCAGGGAATCAGATGCGGGGAATCAGAGGCGGGGAATCAGAGCTGGGGAATCAGAGGTGGGGAATCAGATTTGGGGAATCAGAGGCGGGGACTTAGATATTGGGAAACAGAGGCGGGGAATCAGAGGCGGGGAAACCCAGGTGGGGAATCAGATATGGGGAATCAGAGGTGGGGAATCAGAGGCAAGGAATCAGATGTGCGGAATCAGAGATGGGGAATCAGAGGCAGGGAATCAGAATCAGAAGCAGGGAATCAGAGGCCGGGAATCAAAGGCCGGAATCAGATGCTGGGAATCAGAGGCCTGGAATCAGAGGCGGGGAATCAGAGGCAGGGAATCAGATGCGGGGAATCAGAGGCGGGGAATCAGACCTGGGGAATCAGAGGCGGGGATTCAGAGTTGGGGAATCAGAGGCGGGGAATCAGAGGCGGGGAAACAGAGGCGGGGAATCAGATATGGGGAATCAGAGGTGGGGAATCAGAGGTTGGGAATCAGAAGCAGGCAATCAGAGGCGGGGAATCAGAGGCGGGGAATCAGAGGCAGGGAATCCGATGTGCGGAATCGGAGATGGGGAATCAGAGGCAGGGAATCAGAGGCGGGGAATCAGAGGCGGAGAATCAGAGGCCGGGAATCAGATATGGGGAAACAGAGGCGGGGAATCAGAGGCGGGGAAACAGAGGCGGGGAATCAGATATGGGGAATCAGAGGTGGGGAATCAGAGGTTGGGAATCAGAGGCAGGGAATCAGAGGCTGGGAATCAGATGCAGGGAATCAGAGCTGGGGAATCAGACGTGGGGAATCAGAGTTGGGGAATCAGAGTCGGGGAAACAGACGCGGGGAATCAGAGGCGGGGATTCAGAGCTGGGGAATCAGAGGCGGGGAATCAGAGTTGGGGAATCAGAGGCGGGGAATCAGATATCGGGAATCAGAGGCGGGGAATCAGAGGCAGGGAAACAGAGGCAGGGAATCAGATATGGGGAATCAGAGGTTGGGTATCAGGGGCAGGGAATCAGTGGCAGGGAATCAGAGGCGGGGAATCAGAGGCGGGGAATCAGAGGCAGGGAATCAGACACGGGGAATCGGATATGGGGAAACAGAGGCGGGGAATCAGAGGCGGGCAAACAGAGGCGGGGAATTAGATATGGGGAATCAGAGGTGGGGAATCAGAGGTGGTGAATCAGAGATGGGGAATCACAGGCGGGGAATCAGAGGCAGGGAATAGAACGCGGGGAATCAGAGGCGGGGAATCAGAGCTGGGGAATCAGAGGCGGGGAATCATAGTTGGGAATCAGAGGCGGGGAATCAGATATGGGGAAACAGAGGCGGGGAATCAAAGGCGGGAAAACAGAGGCGGGGAATCAGATACGGGGAATCGGATGCGGGGAATCAGAGGCGGGGAACCAGAGCTGGGGAATCAGAGGCGGGGTATCAGAGTTGGGGCATCTGAGGTGGGGAATTAGATATGGGGAAACAGAGGCGGGGAATCAGAGGCGGTTAAACAGAGGCGAGGAATCAGATATGGGGAATCAGAGGTGGGGAATCAGAGGCAGGGAATCAGATGTGCGGAATCAGAGATGGGGAATCAGAGGCAGGGAATCAGAATCAGAAGCGGGGAATCAGAGGCCGGGAATCAGAGGCCGGGATTCTGATGCCGGGAATAAGAGGCCGGGAATCAGAGGTGGGGAATCAGAGTCCGGGAATCAGAGATGGGGATTCAGAGGCGGGGAATGATATATGGGGAATCAGAGGCGGGGAATCAGAGGCGGGGTAACAGAGGTGGGGAATCAGATATGGGGAATCAGAGGTGGCGAATCAAAGGCGGTGAATCAGATATGGGGAATCAGAGGCGGGGAATCAGAGGCAGGGAATCAAACACGGGGAATCAGAGGCGGGGAATCAGAGCTGGGGAATCAGAGGCGGGGAATCAGAGTTGGGGAATCAGAGGCGGGGAATCAGATATGGGGAAACAGGGGCGGGGAAGCAGAGGCAGGGAAACAGAGGCGGGGAATCAGATATGGGGAATCAGGGGTGGGGAATCAGAGGTTGGGAATCAGAGGCAGGGAATCAGAGGCGTGGAAACAGAGGCGGGGATTCAGATATGGGGAATAAGAGGTGGGGAATCAGGGGCGTGGAATCAGAGGCAGGGAATTAGATGTGGTGAATCAGATATGGGGAATCAGAGGCGGGGAATCAGAAGTGGGGAAACAGAGGCGGGGAATCAAATATAGGGAATCAGAGGTGGGGAATCAGAGGTTGTGAATCAGAGATGGGGAATCAAGGCGGGGAATCAGAGGCAGGGAATCAGACGCGGGGAATCAGAGGCGGGGATTCAGAGCTGGGGAATCAGAGGCGGGGAATCAGAGTTGGGGAATCAGAGGCAGGGAATCAGATATGGGGAATCAGAGGCGGGGAATCAGAGGCCGGGAATCAGATATGGGGAAACAGAGGTGGGGAATCCGAGGCGGGGAAACAGAGGCGGGGAATCAGATATGGGGAATCAGAGGTGGGGAATCAGAGGTGGGGACTTAGATATTGGGAAACAGAGGCGGGGAATCAGAGCTGGGGAATCAGAGGTGGGGAATCAGATTTGGGGAATCAGAGGTGGGGACTTAGATATTGGGAAACAGAGGCGGGGAATCAGCGGCGGGGAAACAGTGGCGGGGAATCAGATATGGGGAATCAGAGGTGGGGAATCAGAGGCAGGGAATCAGATGTGCGGAATCAGAGATGGGGAATCAGAGGCAGGGAATCAGAATCAGAAGCATGGAATCAGAGGCCGGGAATCAGAGGCCGGAATCAGATGCTGGGAATCAGAGGCCTGGAATCAGAGGCGGGGAATCAGAGGCAGGGAATCAGATGCGGGGAATCTGAGGCGGGGAATCAGAGCTGGGGAATCAGAGGCGGGGTATTAGAGTTGGGGAATCAGAGGCGGGGAATCAGATATGGGGAAACAGAGGTGGGGAATCAGAGGCGGGGAAACAGAGGCAGGGAATCAGATATGGGGAATCAGAGGTGGGGCATCAGAGGTCGTGAATCACAGATGGGGAATCAGAGGCGGGGAATCAGAGGCAGGGAATCAGACGCGGGGAATCAGAGGCAGGGAATCAGACGCGGGGAATCTGAGGCGGGGAATCAGAGCTGGGGAATCAGAGGTGGGAAATCAGAGTTGGGGAATCAGAGGCAGGGAATCAGAGGCGGGGAATCAGAGGCAGGGAATCAGACGCGGGGAATCTGAGGCGGGGAATCAGAGCTGGGGAATCAGAGGTGGGGAATCAGAGTTGGGGAATCAGAGGCAGGGAATTGGATGTGCGGAATCAGAGAGAGGGAATCAGAGGTGGGGAATCAGAGGCGGTGAATCAGAGATGGGGAATCAGAGGCGGGGAATCAGAGGCAGGAAATCAGACGCGGGGATTCAGAGGCTGGGAATCAGACGGGGGGAATCAAAGGCGGGGAATCAGAGCTGGGGAATCTGAGGCAGGGAATCAGAGTTGGGGATTCAGAGGCGGGGAATCAGATATGGGGAAACAGAGGCGGGGAATCAGAGGCGGGCAAACAGAGGCGGGGAATTAGATATGGGGAATCAGATGTAGGGAATCAGAGGTGGTGAATCAGTGATGGGGAATCACAGGCGGGGAATCAGAGGCAGGGAATAGAACGCTGGGAATAAGAGGCAGGGAATCAGAGCTGGGGAATCAGAGGAGGGGATTCATAGTTG
Organism: Narcine bancroftii; assembly: GCF_036971445.1. NCBI lineage: Eukaryota > Metazoa > Chordata > Chondrichthyes > Torpediniformes > Narcinidae > Narcine > Narcine bancroftii. Next base: position 102,752,445 of record NC_091474.1, on the reverse strand, counting down.
GGAATCAGAGGCGGGAATCAGATATGGGGAAACAGAGGCGGGGAATCAGAGGCGGTGAAACAGAGGCGGGGAATCAGATATGGGGAATCGGATGCAGGGAATCAGAGGCGGGGAATCAGAGCTGGGGAATCAGAGGCGGGGAATCAGAGTTGGGGCATCAGAGGTGGGGAATTAGATATAGGGAAACAGAGGCGGGGAATCAGAGGCGGGGAAACAGAGGCGGGGAATCAGATATGGGGAATCAGAGGTGGGGAATCAGAGGCAGGGAATCAGATGTGCGGAATCAGAGATGGGGAATAAGAGGCAGGGAATCAGAATCAGAAGCGGGGAATCAGAGGCCGGGAATCAGAGGCCGGGAATCAGATGCTGGGAATAAGAGGCCGGGAATCAGAGGTGGGGAATCAGATATGGGGAATCAGAGGTGGCGAATCAAAGGCGGTGAATCAGAGATGGGGAATCAGAGGCGGGGAATCAGAGGCAGGGAATCAGATGCGGGGAATCAGAGGCGGGGAATCAGAGCTGGCGAATCAGAGGCTGGGAATCAGAGGTGGGCAATCAGAGGCGGGGAATCAGATATGGGGAATCAGAGGCGGGGAATCAGAGGTGGGGAAACAGAGGCGGGGAATCAAATATAGGGAATCAGAGGTGGGGAATCAGAGGTTGTGAATCAGAGATGGGGAATCAAGGCGGGGAATCAGAGGCAGGGAATCAGACGCAGTGAATCAGAGGCGGGGATTCAGAGCTGGGGAATCAGAGGCGGGGAATCAGAGTTGGGGAATCAGAGGCAGGGAATCAGATATGGGGAATCAGAGGCGGGGAATCAGAGGCGGGGAAACAGAGGCGGGGAATCAGATGTGGGGAATCAGAGGTGGGGAATCAGGGGCAGGGAATCAGTGGCAGGGAATCAGAGGCGGGGAATCAGAGGCGGGGAATCAAAGGCAGGGAATCAGACACGGGGAATCAGAGGCGGGGAATCAGAGATGGGGAATCAGAGGCGGGGAATCAGAGGCAGGGAATCGGATGCTGGGAATCAGAGTCGGGGAATCAGCGCTGGGGAATCAGAGGCGGGGAATCAGAGGCGGGGAAACAGAGGCGGGGAATCAGATATGGGGAATCAGAGGTGGGGAATCCGAGGTTGGGAATCAGAGGCAGGGAATCAGAGGCGAAAAATCAGAGGCGGGGAATCAGAGGAAGGGAATCAGATGTGCGGAATCGGAGATGGGGAATCAGAGGCAGGGAATCAGAGGCGGGGAATCAGAGGCGGGGAATCAGAGGCCGGGAATCAGATATGGGGAAACAGAGGCGGGGAATCCGAGGCGGGGAAACAGAGGCGGGGAATCAGATATGGGGAATCAGAGGTGGGGAATCAGAGGTTGGGAATCAGAGGCAGGGAATCAGAGGCTTGGAATCAGATGCAGGGAATCAGATGCGGGGAATCAGAGGCGGGGAATCAGAGCTGGGGAATCAGAGGTGGGGAATCAGATTTGGGGAATCAGAGGCGGGGACTTAGATATTGGGAAACAGAGGCGGGGAATCAGAGGCGGGGTAACCCAGGTGGGGAATCAGATATGGGGAATCAGAGGTGGGGAATCAGAGGCAAGGAATCAGATGTGCGGAATCAGAGATGGGGAATCAGAGGCAGGGAATCAGAATCAGAAGCAGGGAATCAGAGGCCGGGAATCAAAGGCCGGAATCAGATGCTGGGAATCAGAGGCCTGGAATCAGAGGCGGGGAATCAGAGGCAGGGAATCAGATGCGGGGAATCAGAGGCGGGGAATCAGACCTGGGGAATCAGAGGCGGGGATTCAGAGTTGGGGAATCAGAGGCGGGGAATCAGAGGCGGGGAAACAGAGGCGGGGAATCAGATATGGGGAATCAGAGGTGGGGAATCAGAGGTTGGGATCAGAAGCAGGCAATCAGAGGCGGGGAATCAGAGGCGGGGAATCAGAGGCAGGGAATCCGATGTGCGGAATCGGAGATGGGGAATCAGAGGCAGGGAATCAGAGGCGGGGAATCAGAGGCGGAGAATCAGAGGCCGGGAATCAGATATGGGGAAACAGAGGCGGGGAATCAGAGGCGGGGAAACAGAGGCGGGGAATCAGATATGGGGAATCAGAGGTGGGGAATCAGAGGTTGGGAATCAGAGGCAGGGAATCAGAGGCTGGGAATCAGATGCAGGGAATCAGAGCTGGGGAATCAGACGTGGGGAATCAGAGTTGGGGAATCAGAGTCGGGGACTTAGATATGGGGAAACAGAGGCGGGGAATCAGAGGCGGGGAAACAGACGCGGGGAATCAGAGGCGGGGATTCAGAGCTGGGGAATCAGAGGCGGGGAATCAGAGTTGGGGAATCAGAGGCGGGGAATCAGATATCGGGAATCAGAGGCGGGGAATCAGAGGCAGGGAAACAGAGGCAGGGAATCAGATATTGGGAATCAGAGGTGGGGTATCAGGGGCAGGGAATCAGTGGCAGGGAATCAGAGGCGGGGAATCAGAGGCGGGGAATCAGAGGCAGGGAATCAGACACGGGGAATCAGATATGGGGAAACAGAGGCGGGGAATCAGAGGCGGGCAAACAGAGGCGGGGAATTAGATATGGGGAATCAGAGGTGGGGAATCAGAGGTGGTGAATCAGAGATGGGGAATCACAGGCGGGGAATCAGAGGCAGGGAATAGAACGCGGGGAATCAGAGGCGGGGAATCAGAGCTGGGGAATCAGAGGCGGGGAATCATAGTTGGGAATCAGAGGCGGGGAATCAGATATGGGGAAACAGAGGCGGGGAATCAAAGGCGGGAAAACAGAGGCGGGGAATCAGATACGGGGAATCGGATGCGGGGAATCAGAGGCGGGGAACCAGAGCTGGGGAATCAGAGGCGGGGTATCAGAGTTGGGGCATCTGAGGTGGGGAATTAGATATGGGGAAACAGAGGCGGGGAATCAGAGGCGGTTAAACAGAGGCGAGGAATCAGATATGGGGAATCAGAGGTGGGGAATCAGAGGCAGGGAATCAGATGTGCGGAATCAGAGATGGGGAATCAGAGGCAGGGAATCAGAATCAGAAGCGGGGAATCAGAGGCCGGGAATCAGAGGCCGGGATTCAGATGCCGGGAATAAGAGGCCGGGAATCAGAGGTGGGGAATCAGAGTCCGGGAATCAGAGATGGGGATTCAGAGGCGGGGAATGATATATGGGGAATCAGAGGCGGGGAATCAGAGGCGGGGTAACAGAGGTGGGGAATCAGATATGGGGAATCAGAGGTGGCGAATCAAAGGCGGTGAATCAGATATGGGGAATCAGAGGCGGGGAATCAGAGGCAGGGAATCAAACACGGGGAATCAGAGGCGGGGAATCAGAGCTGGGGAATCAGAGGCGGGGAATCAGAGTTGGGGAATCAGAGGCGGGGAATCAGATATGGGGAAACAGGGGCGGGGAAGCAGAGGCAGGGAAACAGAGGCGGGGAATCAGATATGGGGAATCAGGGGTGGGGAATCAGAGGTTGGGAATCAGAGGCAGGGAATCAGAGGCGTGGAAACAGAGGCGGGGATTCAGATATGGGGAATAAGAGGTGGGGAATCAGGGGCGTGGAATCAGAGGCAGGGAATTAGATGTGGTGAATCAGAGATGGGGAATCAGAGGCAGGGAATCAGAATCAGAAGCGGGGTATCAGTGGCCGGGAATCAGAGGAAGGTAATCAGAGGCAGGGGATCAAACACGGGGAATCAGAGGCGGGGAATCAGAGCTGGGGAATCACAGGCGGGGAATCAGAGATGGGGAATCAGAGGCGGGGAATCAGAGGCAGGGAATCAGATGCAGGGAATCAGAGGCGGGGAATCATAGCTGGTGAATCAGAGGCGGGGAATCTGGGGAATCAGAGGAGGGGAATCAGAGGCAGGGAATCAGATGTGCGGAATCAGAGATGGGGAATCAGAGGCAGGGAATCAGAATCAGAAGCAGGGAATCAGAGGCCGGGAATCAGAGGCTGGAATCAGATGATGGGAATCAGAGGCCTGGAATCAGATGCGGGGAATCAGAGGCAGGGAATCAGATGCGGGGAATCAGAGGTGGGGAATCAGAGCTGGGGAATCAGAGGCGGGGTATTAGAGTTGGGGAATCAGAGGCGGGGAATCAGATATGGGGAAACAGAGGTAGGGAATCAGAGGCGGGGAAACAGAGGCAGGGAATCAGATATGGGGAATCAGAGGCGGGGAATCAGAGGTGGGGAATCATAGGCAGGGAATCGGATGTGCGGAATCAGAGATGGGGAATCAGAGGCCGGGAATCAGAGGTGGTGAATCAGAGATGGGGAATCAGAGGCGGGGAATCAGAGGCAGGGTATCAGACGCGGGGAATCAGAGGTGGGCAATCAGAGGCGGGGAATCAGATATGGGGAATCAGAGGCGGGGAATCAGAGGCGGGGAAACAGAGGCGGGGAATCAGATATGGGGAATCAGAGGTGGGGCATCAGAGGTTGTGAATCACAGATGGGGAATCAGAGGCGGGGAATCAGAGGCAGGGAATCAGACGCGGGGAATCAGAGGCGGGGATTCAGAGCTGGGGAATCAGAAGCGGGGAATCAGAGTTGGGGAATCAGAGGCGGGGAATCAGATATGGGGAAGCAGAGGCAGGGAATCAGAGGCGGGGAATCAGAGGCAGGGAATCAGACGCGGGGAATCTGAGGCGGGGAATCATAGCTGGGGAATCAGAGGTGGGGAATCAGAGTTGGGGAATCAGAGGCAGGGAATTGGATGTGCGGAATCAGAGATGGGGAATCAGAGGTGGGGAATCAGAGGCGGTGAATCAGAGATGGGGAATCAGAGGCGGGGAATCAGAGGCAGGAAATCAGACACGGGGATTCAGAGGCTGGGAATCAGACGGGGGGAATCAAAGGCGGGGAATCAGAGCTGGGGAATCTGAGGCAGGGAATCAGAGTTGGGGATTCAGAGGCGGGCAATCAGATATGGAAAAACAGAGGCGGGGAATCAGAGGCGGGCAAACAGAGGCGGGGAATTAGATATGGGGAATCAGAGGTAGGGAATCAGAGGTGGTGAATCAGTGATGGGGAATCACAGGCGGGGAATCAGAGGCAGGGAATAGAACGCGGGGAATCAGAGGCAGGGAATCAGAGCTGGGGAATCAGAGGCGGGGAATCATAGTTGGGAATCAGAGGCGGGAATCAGATATGGGGAAACAGAGGCGGGGAATCAGAGGCGGGGAAACAGAGGCGGGGAATCAGATATGGGGAATCGGATGCAGGGAATCAGAGGCGGGGAATCAGAGCTGGGGAATCAGAGGCGGGGAATCAGAGTTGGGGCATCAGAGGTGGGGAATTAGATATAGGGAAACAGAGGCGGGGAATCAGAGGCGGGGAAACAGAGGCGGGGAATCAGATATGGGGAATCAGAGGTGGGGAATCAGAGGCAGGGAATCAGATGTGCGGAATCAGAGATGGGGAATCAGAGGCAGGGAATCAGAAGCGGGGAATCAGAGGCCGGGAATCAGAGGCCGGGAATCAGATGCTGGGAATAAGAGGCCGGGAATCAGAGGAGGGGAATCAGAGTCCGGGAATCAGAGATGGGGATTCAGAGGCGGGGAATGAGATATGGAGAATCAGAGGCGGGGAATCAGAGGCGGGGAAACAGAGGTGGGGAATCAGATATGGGGAATCAGAGGTAGCGAATCAAAGGCGGTGAATCAGAGATGGGGAATCAGAGACGGGGAATCAGAGGCAGGGAATCAGATGCGGCGAATCAGAGGCGGGGAATCAGAGCTGGCGAATCAGAGGCTGGGATCAGAGGTGGGGAAACAGAGGTGGGGAATCAGATATGGGGAATCAGAGGTGGCGAATCAAAGGCGGTGAATCAGAGATGGGGAATCAGAGGCGGGGAATCAGAGGCAGGGAATCAGATGCGGGGAATCAGAGGCGGGGAATCAGAGCTGGCGAATCAGAGGCTGGGAATCAGAGGCGGGGAAACAAAGGTGGGGAATCAGATATGGGGAATCAGAGGTGGCGAATCAAAGGCGGTGAATCAGAGATGGGGAATCAGAGGCGGGGAATCAGATATGGGGAATCAGAGGTGGCGAATCAAAGGCGGTGAATCAGAGATGGGGAAACAGAGGTGGGGAATCAGATATGGGGAATCAGAGGTGGCGAATCAAAGGCGGTGAATCAGAGATGGGGAATCAGAGGCGGGGAATCAGAGGCAGGGAATCAGACGCGGGGAATCAGAGGCGGGGATTCAGAGCTGGGGAATCAGAGGCGGGGAATCAGAGTTGGGGAATCAGAGGCAGGGAATCAGATATGGGGAATCAGAGGCGGGGAATCAGAGGCCGGGAATCAGTTATGGGGAAACAGAGGCGGGGAATCAAATATAGGGAATCAGAGGTGGGGAATCAGAGGTTGTGAATCAGAGATGGGGAATCAAGGCGGGGAATCAGAGGCAGGGAATCAGACGCGGGGAATCAGAGGCGGGGATTCAGAGCTGGGGAATCAGAGGCGGGGAATCAGAGTTGGGGAATCAGAGGCAGGGAATCAGATATGGGGAATCAGAGGCGGGGAATCAGAGGCGGGGAATCAGAGGCGGGGAAACAGAGGCGGGGAATCAAATATAGGGAATCAGAGGTGGGGAATCAGATATGGGGAATCAGAGGCGGGCAATCAGAGGCGGGGAATCAGATATGGGGAATCAGAGGCGGGGAATCAGAGGCGGGGAAACAGAGGCGGGGAATCAAATATTGGGAATCAGAGGTGGGGAATCAGATATGGGGAATCAGAGGTGGGCAATCAGAGGCGGGGAATCAGAGGCAGGGAATCAGAGGCGGGGAATCAGAGGCAGGGAAACAGAGGCGGGGAATCAAATATAGGGAATCAGAGGTGGGGAATCAGAGGTTGTGAATCAGAGATGGGGAATCAAGGCGGGGAATCAGAGGCAGGGAATCAGACGCGGGGAATCAGAGGCGGGGATTCAGAGCTGGGGAATCAGAGGCGGGGAATCAGAGTTGGGGAATCAGAGGCAGGGAATCAGATATGGGGAATCAGAGGCGGGGAATCAGAGGCCGGGAATCAGATATGGGGATTCAGAGGCGGGGAATGTGATATGGAGAATCAGAGGCGGGGAATCAGAGGCGGGGAAACAGAGGAGGGGAATCAGATATGGGGAATCAGAGGTGGCGAATCAAAGGCGGTGAATCAGAGATGGGGAATCAGAGGCGGGGAATCAGAGGCAGGGAATCAGATGCGGGGAATCAGAGGCGGGGAATCAGAGCTGGCGAATCAGAGGCTGGGAATCAGAGGTGGGCAATCAGAGGCGGGGAATCAGATATGGGGAATCAGAGGCGGGGAATCAGAGGCGGGGAAACAGAGGCGGGGAATCAAATATAGGGAATCAGAGGTGGGGAATCAGAGGTTGTGAATCAGAGATGGGAAATCAAGGCGGGGAATCAGAGGCAGGGAATCAGACGCGGGGAATCAGAGGCGGGGATTCAGAGCTGGGGAATCAGAGGCGGGGAATCAGAGTTGGGGAATCAGAGGCAGGGAATCAGATATGGGGAATCAGAGGCGGGGAATCAGAGGCCGGGAATCAGATATGGGGAAACAGAGGCGGGGAATCCGAGGCGGGGAAACAGAGGCGGGGAATCAGATATGGGGAATCAGAGGTGGGGAATCAGAGGTTGGGAATCAGAGGCAGGGAATCAGAGGCTTGGAATCAGATGCAGGGTATCAGATGCGGGGAATCAGAGGCAGGGAATCAGAGCTGGGGAATCAGAGGTGGGGAATCAGATTTGGGGAATCAGATGTGGGGACTTAGATATTGGGAAACAGAGGCGGGGAATCAGAGACGGGGAAACAGAGGCGGGGAATCAGATATGGGGAATGAGAGGTGGGGAATCAGAGGCAGGGAATCAGATGTGCGGAATCAGAGATGGGGAATCAGAGGCAGGGAATCAGAATCAGAAGCAGGGAATCAGAGGCCGGGAATCAGAGGCCGGAATCAGATGCTGGGAATCAGAGGCCTGGAATCAGAGGCGGGGAATCAGAGGCAGGGAATCAGATGCGGGGAATCAGAGGCGGGGAATCAGAGCTGGGGAATCAGAGGCGGGGTATTAGAGTTGGGGAATCAGAGGCGGGGAATCAGATATGGGGAAACAGAGGTGGGGAATCAGAGGCGGGGAAACAGAGGCAGGGAATCAGATATGGGGAATCAGAGGTGGGGCATCAGAGGTCGTGAATCACAGATGGGGAATCAGAGGCGGGGAATCAGAGGCAGGGAATAAGACGCGGGGAATCTGAGGCGGGGAATCAGAGCTGGGGAATCAGAGGTGGGGAATCAGAGTTGGGGAATCAGAGGCAGGGAATTGGATGTGCGGAATCAGAGAGAGGGAATCAGAGGTGGGGAATCAGAGGCGGTGAATCAGAGATGGGGAATCAGAGGCGGGGAATCAGAGGCAGGAAATCAGACGCGGGGATTCAGAGGCTGGGAATCAGACGGGGGAATCAAAGGCGGGGAATCAGAGCTGGGGAATCTGAGGCAGGGAATCAGAGTTGGGGATTCAGAGGCGGGGAATCAGATATGGGTAAACAGAGGCGGGGAATCAGAGGCGGGCAAACAGAGGCGGGGAATTAGATATGGGGAATCAGAGGTAGGGAATCAGAGGTGGTGAATCAGTGATGGGGAATCACAGGCGGGGAATCAGAGGCAGGGAATAGAACGCGGGGAATCAGAGGCAGGGAATCAGAGCTGGGGAATCAGAGGAGGGGATTCATAGTTGGGAATCAGAGGCGGGAATCAGATATGGGGAAACAGAGGCGGGGAATCAGAGGTGGTGAAACAGAGGCGGGGAATCAGATATGGGGAATCGGATGCAGGGAATCAGAGGCGGGGAATCAGAGCTGGGGAATCAGAGGCGGGGAATCAGAGTTGGGGCATAAGAGGTGGGGAATTAGATATAGGGAAACAGAGGCGGGGAATCAGAGGCGGGGAAACAGAGGCGGGGAATCAGATATGGGGAATCAGAGGTGGGGAATCAGAGGCAGAGAATCAGATGTGCGGAATCAGAGATGGGGAATAAGAGGCAGGGAATCAGAATCAGAAGCGGGGAATCAGAGGCCGGGAATCAGAGGCCGGGAATCAGATGCTGGGAATAAGAGGCCGTGAATCAGAGGTGGGGAATCAGATATGGGGAATCAGAGGTGGCGAATCAAAGGCGGTGAATCAGAGATGGGGAATCAGAGGCGGGGAATCAGAGGCAGGGAATCCGATGCGGGGAATCAGAGGCGGGGAATCAGAGCTGGCGAATCAGAGGCTGGGAATCAGAGGTGGGCAATCAGAGGCGGGGAATCAGATATGGGGAATCAGAGGCGGGGAATCAGAGGCGGGGAAACAGAGGCGGGGAATCAAATATAGGGAATCAGAGGTGGGGAATCAGAGGTTGTGAATCAGAGATGGGGAATCAAGGCGGGGAATCAGAGGCAGGGAATCAGACGCGGTGAATCAGAGGCGGGGATTCAGAGCTGGGGAATCAGAGGCGGGGAATCAGAGTTGGGGAATCAGAGGCAGGGAATCAGATATGGGGAATCAGAGGCGGGGAATCAGAGGCGGGGAAACAGAGGCGGGGAATCAGATGTGGGGAATCAGAGGTGGGGAATCAGGGGCAGGGAATCAGTGGCAGGGAATCAGAGGCGGGGAATCAGAGGCGGCGAATCAAAGGCAGGGAATCAGACACGGGGAATCAGAGGCGGGGAATCAGAGATGGGGAATCAGAGGCGGGGAATCAGAGGCAGGGAATCGGATGCCGGGAATCAGAGTCGGGGAATCAGAGCTGGGGAATCAGAGGCGGGGAATCAGAGTTGGGGAATCAGAGGCGGGGAATCAGATATGGGGAAATAGAGGCGGGGAATCAGATATGGGGAATCAGAGGTGTGGAATCAGAGGTTGGGAATCAGAGGCAGGGAATCAGAGTCGGGGAAACAGAGGCGGGGAATCAGATATGGGGAATCAGAGGTGGCGAATCAAATGCGGTGAAACAGAGATGGGGAATCAGGGCAGGGAATCAGAGGCAGGGAATCAAACACGGGGAATCAGAGCTGGAGAATCAGAGGCGGGGAATCAGAGTTGGGAATCAGAGGCGGGGAATCAGAGGCGGGGAAACAGAGGCGGGGAATCAGATATGGGGAATCAGAGGTGGGGAATCCGAGGTTGGGAATCAGAGGCAGGGAATCAGAGGCGAAAAATCAGAGGCGGGGAATCAGAGGAAGGGAATCAGATGTGCGGAATCGGAGATGGGGAATCAGAGGCAGGGAATCAGAGGCGGGGAATCAGAGGCGGGGAATCAGAGGCCGGGAATCAGATATGGGGAAACAGAGGCGGGGAATCCGAGGCGGGGAAACAGAGGCGGGGAATCAGATATGGGGAATCAGAGGTGGGGAATCAGAGGTTGGGAATCAGAGGCAGGGAATCAGAGGCTTGGAATCAGATGCAGGGAATCAGATGCGGGGAATCAGAGGCGGGGAATCAGAGCTGGGGAATCAGAGGTGGGGAATCAGATTTGGGGAATCAGAGGCGGGGACTTAGATATTGGGAAACAGAGGCGGGGAATCAGAGGCGGGGAAACCCAGGTGGGGAATCAGATATGGGGAATAAGAGGTGGGGAATCAGAGGCAAGGAATCAGATGTGCGGAATCAGAGATGGGGAATCAGAGGCAGGGAATCAGAATCAGAAGCAGGGAATCAGAGGCCGGGAATCAAAGGCCGGAATCAGATGCTGGGAATCAGAGGCCTGGAATCAGAGGCGGGGAATCAGAGGCAGGGAATCAGATGCGGGGAATCAGAGGCGGGGAATCAGAGCTGGGGAATCAGAGGCGGGGATTCAGAGTTGGGGAATCAGAGGCGGGGAATCAGAGGCAGGGAATCAGACGCGGGGAATCAGAGGCGGGGATTCAGAGCTGGGGAATCAGAGGCGGGGAATCAGAGTTGGGGAATCAGAGGCAGGGAATCAGATATGGGGAATCAGAGGCGGGGAATCAGAGGCCGGGAATCAGATATGGGGAAACAGAGGCGGGGAATCCGAGGCGGGGAAACAGAGGCGGGGAATCAGATATGGGGAATCAGAGGTGGGGAATCAGAGGTTGGGAATCAGAGGCAGGGAATCAGAGGCTTGGAATCAGATGCAGGGTATCAGATGCGGGGAATCAGAGGCGGGGAATCAGAGCTGGGGAATCAGAGGTGGGGAATCAGATTTGGGGAATCAGATGTGGGGACTTAGATATTGGGAAACAGAGGCAGGGAATCAGAGACGGGGAAACAGAGGCGGGGAATCAGATATGGGGAATCAGAGGTGGGGAATCAGAGGCAGGGAATCAGATGTGCGGAATCAGAGATGGGGAATCAGAGGCAGGGAATCAGAATCAGAAGCAGGGAATCAGAGGCCGGGAATCAGAGGCCGGAATCAGATGCTGGGAATCAGAGGCCTGGAATCAGAGGCGGGGAATCAGAGGCAGGGAATCAGATGCGGGGAATCAGAGGCGGGGAATCAGAGCTGGGGAATCAGAGGCGGGGTATTAGAGTTGGGGAATCAGAGGCGGGGAATCAGATATGGGGAAACAGAGGTGGGGAATCAGAGGCGGGGAAACAGAGGCAGGGAATCAGATATGGGGAATCAGAGGCAGGGAATAGAACGCGGGGAATCAGAGGCAGGGAATCAGAGCTGGGGAATCAGAGGAGGGGATTCATAGTTGGGAATCAGAGGCGGGAATCAGATATGGGGAAACAGAGGCGGGGAATCAGAGGTGGTGAAACAGAGGCGGGGAATCAGATATGGGGAATCGGATGCAGGGAATCAGAGGCGGGGAATCAGAGCTGGGGAATCAGAGGCGGGGAATCAGAGTTGGGGCATCAGAGGTGGGGAATTAGATATAGGGAAACAGAGGCGGGGAATCAGAGGCGGGGAAACAGAGGCGGGGAATCAGATATGGGGAATCAGAGGTGGGGAATCAGAGGCAGGGAATCAGATGTGCGGAATCAGAGATGGGGAATAAGAGGCAGGGAATCAGAATCAGAAGCGGGGAATCAGAGGCCGGGAATCAGAGGCCGGGAATCAGATGCTGGGAATAAGAGGCCGGGAATCAGAGGTGGGGAATCAGATATGGGGAATCAGAGGTGTCGAATCAAAGGCGGTGAATCAGAGATGGGGAATCAGAGGCGGGGAATCAGAGGCAGGGAATCCGATGCGGGGAATCAGAGGCGGGGAATCAGAGCTGGCGAATCAGAGGCTGGGAATCAGAGGTGGGCAATCAGAGGCGGGGAATCAGATATGGGGAATCAGAGGCGGGGAATCAGAGGCGGGGAAACAGAGGCGGGGAATCAAATATAGGGAATCAGAGGTGGGGAATCAGAGGTTGTGAATCAGAGATGGGGAATCAAGGCGGGGAATCAGAGGCAGGGAATCAGACGCGGTGAATCAGAGGCGGGGATTCAGAGCTGGGGAATCAGAGGCGGGGAATCAGAGTTGGGGAATCAGAGGCAGGGAATCAGATATGGGGAATCAGAGGCGGGGAATCAGAGGCGGGGAAACAGAGGCGGGGAATCAGATGTGGGGAATCAGAGGTGGGGAATCAGGGGCAGGGTATCAGTGGCAGGGAATCAGAGGCGGGGAATCAGAGGCGGCGAATCAAAGGCAGGGAATCAGACACGGGGAATCAGAGGCGGGGAATCAGAGATGGGGAATCAGAGGCGGGGAATCAGAGGCAGGGAATCGGATGCCGGGAATCAGAGTCGGGGAATCAGAGCTGGGGAATCAGAGGCGGGGAATCAGAGTTGGGGAATCAGAGGCGGGGAATCAGATATGGGGAAATAGAGGCGGGGAATCAGATATGGGGAATCAGAGGTGGGGAATCAGAGTTGGGAATCAGAGGCGGGGAATCAGAGGCGGGGAATCAGAGGAGGGGAATCAGAGTTGGGAATCAGAGGCGGGGAATCAGAGGCGGGGAAACAGAGGCGGGGAATCAGATATGGGGAATCAGAGGTGGGGAATCCGAGGTTGGGAATCAGAGGCAGGGAATCAGAGGCGAAAAATCAGAGGCGGGGAATCAGAGGAAGGGAATCAGATGTGCGGAATCGGAGATGGGGAATCAGAGGCAGGGAATCAGAGGCGGGGAATCAGAGGCGGGGAATCAGAGGCCGGGAATCAGATATGGGGAAACAGAGGCGGGGAATCCGAGGCGGGGAAACAGAGGCGGGGAATCAGATATGGGGAATCAGAGGTGGGGAATCAGAGGTTGGGAATCAGAGGCAGGGAATCAGAGGCTTGGAATCAGATGCAGGGAATCAGATGCGGGGAATCAGAGGCGGGGAATCAGAGCTGGGGAATCAGAGGTGGGGAATCAGATTTGGGGAATCAGAGGCGGGGACTTAGATATTGGGAAACAGAGGCGGGGAATCAGAGGCGGGGAAACCCAGGTGGGGAATCAGATATGGGGAATCAGAGGTGGGGAATCAGAGGCAAGGAATCAGATGTGCGGAATCAGAGATGGGGAATCAGAGGCAGGGAATCAGAATCAGAAGCAGGGAATCAGAGGCCGGGAATCAAAGGCCGGAATCAGATGCTGGGAATCAGAGGCCTGGAATCAGAGGCGGGGAATCAGAGGCAGGGAATCAGATGCGGGGAATCAGAGGCGGGGAATCAGAGCTGGGGAATCAGAGGCGGGGATTCAGAGTTGGGGAATCAGAGGCGGGGAATCAGAGGCAGGGAATCAGACGCGGGGAATCAGAGGCGGGGATTCAGAGCTGGGGAATCAGAGGCGGGGAATCAGAGTTGGGGAATCAGAGGCAGGGAATCAGATATGGGGAATCAGAGGCGGGGAATCAGAGGCCGGGAATCAGATATGGGGAAACAGAGGCGGGGAATCCGAGGCGGGGAAACAGAGGCGGGGAATCAGATATGGGGAATCAGAGGTGGGGAATCAGAGGTTGGGAATCAGAGGCAGGGAATCAGAGGCTTGGAATCAGATGCAGGGTATCAGATGCGGGGAATCAGAGGCGGGGAATCAGAGATGGGGAATCAGAGGTGGGGAATCAGATTTGGGGAATCAGATGTGGGGACTTAGATATTGGGAAACAGAGGCGGGGAATCAGAGACGGGGAAACAGAGGCGGGGAATCAGATATGGGGAATCAGAGGTGGGGAATCAGAGGCAGGGAATCAGATGTGCGGAATCAGAGATGGGGAATCAGAGGCAGGGAATCAGAATCAGAAGCAGGGAATCAGAGGCCGGGAATCAGAGGCCGGAATCAGATGCTGGGAATCAGAGGCCTGGAATCAGAGGCGGGGAATCAGAGGCAGGGAATCAGATGCGGGGAATCAGAGGCGGGGAATCAGAGCTGGGGAATCAGAGGCGGGGTATTAGAGTTGGGAAATCAGAGGCGGGGAATCAGATATGGGGAAACAGAGGTGGGGAATCAGAGGCGGGGAAACAGAGGCAGGGAATCAGATATGGGGAATCAGAGGTGGGGCATCAGAGGTCGTGAATCACAGATGGGGAATCAGAGGCGGAGAATCAGAGGCCGGGAATAAGATATGGGGAAACAGAGGCGGGGAATCAGAGGCGGGGAAACAGAGGCGGGGAATCAGATATGGGGAATCAGAGGTGGGGAATCAGGGGTTGGGAATCAGAGGCAGGGAATCAGAGGCTGGGAATCAGATGCAGGGAATCAGATGCGGGGAATCAGAGGCGGGGAATCAGAGCTGGGGAATCAGACGTGGGGAATCAGAGTTGGGGAATCAGAGTCGGGGACTTAGATATGGGGAAACAGAGGCGGGGAATCAGAGGCGGGGAAACAGACGCGGGGAATCAGAGGCGGGGATTCAGAGCTGGGGAATCAGAGGCGGGGAATCAGAGTTGGGGAATCAGAGGCGGGGAATCAGATATGGGGAATCAGAGGCGGGGAATCAGAGGCAGGGAAACAGAGGCAGGGAATCAGATATGGGGAATCAGAGGTGGGGTATCAGGGGCAGGGAATCAGTGGCAGGGAATCAGAGGCGGGGAATCAGAGGCGGGGAATCAGAGGCAGGGAATCAGACATGGGGAATCAGATATGGGGAAACAGAGGCGGGGAATCAGAGGCGGGCAAACAGAGGCGGGGAATTAGATATGGGGAATCAGAGGTGGGGAATCAGAGGTGGTGAATCAGAGATGGGGAATCACAGGCGGGGAATCAGAGGCAGGGAATAGAACGCGGGGAATCAGAGGCGGGGAATCAAAGCTGGGGAATCAGAGGCGGGGAATCATAGTTGGGAATCAGAGGCGGGGAATCAGATATGGGGAAACAGAGGCGGGGAATCAAAGGCGGGAAAACAGAGGCGGGGAATCAGATACGGGGAATCGGAAGCGGGGAATCAGAGGCGGGGAACCAGAGCTGGGGAATCAGAGGCGGGGTATCAGAGTTGGGGCATCTGAGGTGGGGAATTAGATATGGGGAAACAGAGGCGGGGAATCAGAGGCGGTTAAACAGAGGCGAGGAATCAGATATGGGGAATCAGAGGTGGGGAATCAGAGGCAGGGAATCAGATGTGCGGAATCAGAGATGGGGAATCAGAGGCAGGGAATCAGAATCAGAAGCGGGGAATCAGAGGCCGGGAATCAGAGGCCGGGATTCAGATGCCGGGAATAAGAGGCCGGGAATCAGAGGTGGGGAATCAGAGTCCGGGAATCAGAGATGGGGATTCAGAGGCGGGGAATGATATATGGGGAATCAGAGGCGGGGAATCAGAGGCGGGGTAACAGAGGTGGGGAATCAGATATGGGGAATCAGAGGTGGCGAATCAAAGGCGGTGAATCAGATATGGGGAATCAGAGGCGGGGAATCAGAGGCAGGGAATCAAACACGGGGAATCAGAGGCGGGGAATCAGAGCTGGGGAATCAGAGGCGGGGAATCAGAGTTGGGGAATCAGAGGCGGGGAATCAGATATGGGGATACAGGGGCGGGGAAGCAGAGGCAGGGAAACAGAGGCGGGGAATCAGATATGGGGAATCAGGGGTGGGGAATCAGAGGTTGGGAATCAGAGGCAGGGAATCAGAGGCGTGGAAACAGAGGCGGGGATTCAGATATGGGGAATCAGAGGTGGTGAATCAGGGGCGTGGAATCAGAGGCAGGGAATTAGATGTGGTGAATCAGAGATGGGGAATCAGAGGCAGGGAATCAGAATCAGAAGCGGGGTATCAGTGGCCGGGAATCAGAGGAAGGTAATCAGAGGCAGGGGATCAAACACGGGGAATCAGAGGCTGGGAATCAGAGCTGGGGAATCAGAGGCGGGGAATCAGAGCTGGGGAATCACAGGCGGGGAATCAGAGATGGGGAATCAGAGGCGGGGAATCAGAGGCAGGGAATCAGATGCGGGGAATCAGAGGCGGGGAATCATAGCTGGCGAATCAGAGGCGGGGAATCTGGGGAATCAGAGGTGGGGAATCAGAGGCAGGGAATCAGATGTGCGGAATCAGAGATGGGGAATCAGAGGCAGGGAATCAGAATCAGAAGCAGGGAATCAGAGGCCGGGAATCAGAGGCTGGAATCAGATGATGGGAATCAGAGGCCTGGAATCAGAGGCGGGGAATCAGAGGCAGGGAATCAGATGCGGGGAATCAGAGGTGGGGAATCAGAGCTGGGGAATCAGAGGCGGGGTATTAGAGTTGGGGAATCAGAGGCGGGGAATCAGATATGGGGAAACAGAGGTAGGGAATCAGAGGTGGGGAAACAGAGGCAGGGAATCAGATATGGGGAATCAGAGGCGGGGAATCAGAGGTGGGGAATCATAGGCAGGGAATCGGATGTGCGGAATCAGAGATGGGGAATCAGAGGCCGGGAATCAGAGGTGGTGAATCAGAGATGGGGAATCAGAGGCGGGGAATCAGAGGCAGGGTATCAGACGCGGGGAATCAGAGGTGGGCAATCAGAGGCGGGGAATCAGATATGGGGAATCAGAGGCGGGGAATCAGAGGCGGGGAAACAGAGGCGGGGAATCAGAGGCGGGGAAACAGAGGCGGGGAATCAGATATGGGGAATCGGATGCGGGGAATCAGAGGCGGGGTATCAGAGCTGGGGAATCAGAGGCGGGGAATCAGAGTTGGGGCATCAGAGGTGGGGAATTAGATATAGGGAAACAGAGGTGGTGAATCAGAGGCGGGGAAACAGAGGCGGGGAATCAGATATGGGGAATCAGAGGTGGGGAATCAGAGGCAGGGAATCAGATGTGCGGAATCTGAGATGGGGAATCAGAGGCAGGGAATCAGAATCAGAAGCGGGGAATCAGAGGCCGGGAATCAGAGGCCGGGAATCAAATGCTGGGAATAAGAGGCCGGGAATCAGAGGTGGGGAATCAGAGTCCGGGAATCAGAGATGGGGATTCAGAGGCGGGGAATGAGATATGGAGAATCAGAGGCGGGGAATCAGAGTTGGGGAATCAGAGGCAGGGAATCAGATATGGGGAATCAGAGGCGGGGAATCAGAGGCGGGGAAACAGAGGCGGGGAATCAGATATGGGGAATCAGAGGTGGGGAATCAGGGGCAGGGAATCAGTGGCAGGGTATCAGAGGCGGGGAATCAGAGGCGGGGAATCAGAGGCAGGGAATCAGACACGGGGAATCAGAGGAAGGGAATCAGAGTCGGGGAAACAGAGGCGGGGAATCAGATATGTGGAATCAGAGGTGGCGAATCAAAGGCGGTGAAACAGAGATGGGGAATCAGGGCAGGGAATCAGAGGCAGGGAATCAAACACGGGGAATCAGAGCTGGGGAATCAGAGGCGGGGAATCAGAGTTGGAAATCAGAGGCGGGGAATCAGAGGCGGGGAAACAGAGGCGGGGAATCAGATATGGGGAATCAGAGGTGGGGAATCAGAGGTTGGGAATCAGAGGCAGGGAATCAGAGGCGGGGAATCAGAGTCGGGGAATCAGAGGAAGGGAATCAGATGTGCGGAATCGGAGATGGGGAATCAGATGCAGGGAATCAGAGGCGGGGAATCAGAGGCGGGGAATCAGAGGCCGGGAATCAGATATGGGGAAACTGAGGCAGGGAATCCGAGGCGGGGAAACAGAGGCGGGGAATCAGATATGGGGAATCAGAGGTGGGGAATCAGAGGCAGGGAATCAGAGGCAGGGAATCAGAGGCTTGGAATCAGATGCAGGGAATCAGATGCGGGGAATCAGAGGCGGGGAATCAGAGCTGGGGAATCAGAGATGGGGAATCAGATTTGGGGAATCAGAGGTGGGGACTTAGATATTGGGAAACAGAGGCGGGGAATCAGAGGTGGGGAAACAGAGGCGGGGAATCAGATATGGGGAATCAGAGGTGGGGAATCAGAGGCAGGGAATCAGATATGGGGAATCAGAGGCGGGGAATTAGAGCAGGGGAATCACAGGCGGGGAATCAGAGTTGGGGAATCAGAGGCGGGGAATCAGATATGGGGAAACAGAGTCGGGGAATCAGAGGCAGTGAAACAGAGGCGGGGAATCAGATATGGGGAATCAGAGGTGGGGATTCAGAGGTTGGGAATCAGAGGCCTGGAATCAGAGGCGGGGAATCAGAGGCAGGGAATCAGATGCGGGGAATCAGAGGAGGGGAATCAGAGCTGGGGAATCAGAGGCGGGGTATTAGAGTTGGGGAATCAGAGGCGGGGAATCAGACGCGGGGAATCAGAGGGGGGGAATCATAGCTGGCGAATCAGAGGCGGGGAATCAGAGGTGGGCAATCAGAGGCCGGGAATCAGAGGTGGTGCATCAGAGATGGGGAATCAGAGGCGGGGAATCAGTGGCAGGGAATCAGATATGGGGAATCAGAGGCGTGGATTCAGAGGCAGGGAATCAGAGATGGGGAATCAGAGGCGGTGAATCAGAGATGGGGAATCAGAGGCGGGGAATCAGAGGCGGGGAATCAGTGGCAGGGTATCAGATATGGGGAATCAGAGGCGTGGATTCAGAGGCGGGGAATCAGAGATGGGGAATCATAGGCAGGGAATCAGAGGCGGGGAATCAGATATGGGGAATCAGAGGCTGGGATTCAGAGGCGGGGAATCAGAGGCAGGGAATCAGACGCGGGGAATCAGAGGTGGGGAATCAGAGATGGGGAATCAGAGGCGGGGAATCAGAGGCAGGGAATCAGACGCGGGGAATCTGAGGCGGGGAATCAGAGCTGGGGAATCAGAGGTGGGGAATCAGAGTTGGGGAATCAGAGGCAGGGAATCGGATGTGCGGAATCAGAGATGGGGAATCAGATGTGGGGAATCAGAGGAATCAGAGATGGTGAATCAGAGGCGGGGAATCAGAGGCAGGAAATCAGACACGGGGATTCAGAGGCTGGGATTCAGACGGGGGGAATCAAAGGCGGGGAATCAGAGCTGGGGAATCAGAGGCAGGGAATCAGAGTTGGGGATTCAGAGACGGGGAATCAGATATGGGGAAACAGAGGCGGGGTATCAGAGGCGGGCAAACAGAGGCGGGGAATTAGATATGGGGAATCAGAGGTGGGGAATCAGAGGTGGTGAATCAGTGATGGGGAATCACAGGCGGGGAATCAGAGGCAGGGAATAGAACGCAGGGAATCAGACGCAGGGAATCAGAGCTGGGGAATCAGAGGCGGGGAATCATAGTTGGGTATCAGAGGCGGGGAATCAGATATGGGGAAACAGAGGCGGGGAATCAGAGGCGGGGAAACAGAGGCGGGGAATCAGATATGGGGAATCGGATGCGGGGAATCAGAGGCGGGGAATCAGAGCTGGGGAATCAGAGGCGGGGAATCAGAGTTGGGGCATCAGAGGTGGGGAATTAGATATAGGGAAACAGAGGTGGGGAATCAGAGGCGGGGAAACAGAGTCGGGGAATCAGATATGGGGAATCAGAGGTGGGGAATCAGAGGCAGGGAATCAGATGTGCAGAATCAGAGATGGGGAATCAGAGGCAGGGAATCAGAATCAGAAGCGGGGAATCAGAGGCCGGGAATCAGAGGCCGGGAATCAGATGCTGGGAATAAGAGGCCGGGAATCAGAGGTGGGGAATCAGAGTCCGGGAATTAGAGATGGGGATTCAGAGGCGGGGAATGAGATATGGAGAATCAGAGGCGGGGAATCAGAGGCCGGGAAACAGAGGTGGGGAATCAGATATGGGGAATCAGAGGTGGCGAATCAAAGGCGGTGAATTAGAGATGGGGAATCAGAGGCGGGGAATCAGAGGCAGGGAATCAGATGCGGGGAATCAGAGGCGGGGAATCAGAGCTGGCGAATCAGAGGCGGGGAATCAGAGGTGGGCAATCAGAGGCGGGGAATCAGATATGGGGAATCAGAGGCGGGGAATCAGAGGCGGGGAAACAGAGGCGGGGAATCAAATATAGGGAATCAGAGGTGGGGAATCAGAGGTTGTGAATCAGAGATGGGGAATCAAGGCGGGGAATCAGAGGCAGGGAATCAGACACGGGGAATCAGAGGCGGGGATTCAGAGCTGGGGAATCAGAGGAGGGGAATCAGAGTTGGGGAATCAGAGGCAGGGAATCAGATATGGGGAATCAGAGGCGGGGAATCAGAGGCGGGGAAACAGAGGCGGGGAATCAGATATGGGGAATCAGAGGTGGGGAATCAGGGGCAGGGAATCAGTGGCAGGGAATCAGAGGCGGGGAATCAGAGGCGGGGAATCAGAGGCAGGGAATCAGACACGGGGAATCAGAGGCGGGGAATCAGAGATGGGGAATCAGAGGCGGGGTATCAGAGGCAGGGAATCGGACGCCGGGAATCAGAGTCGGGGAATCATAGCTGGGGAATCAGAGGCGGGGAATCAGAGTTGGGGAATCAGAGGCGGGGAATCAGATATGGGGAAATAGAGGCGGGGAATCAGATATGGGGAATCAGAGGTGTGGAATCAGAGGTTGGGAATCAGAGGAAGGGAATCAGAGTCGGGGAAACAGAGGCGGGGAATCAGATATGTGGAATCAGAGGTGGCGAATCAAAGGCGGTGAAACAGAGATGGGGAATCAGGGCAGGGAATCAGAGGCAGGGAATCAAACACGGGGAATCAGAGCTGGGGAATCAGAGGCGGGGAATCAGAGTTGGGAATCAGAGGCGGGGAATCAGAGGCGGGGAAACAGAGGCGGGGAATCAGATATGGGGAATCAGAGGTGGGGAATCAGAGGTTGGGAATCAGAGGCAGGGAATCAGAGGCGGGGAATCAGAGGCGGGGAATCAGAGGAAGGGAATCAGATGTGCGGAATCGGAGATGGGGAATCAGATGCAGGGAATCAGAGGCGGGGAATCAGAGGCGGGGAATCAGAGGCCGGGAATCAGATATGGGGAAACTGAGGCGGGGAATCCGAGGCGGGGAAACAGAGGCGGGGAATCAGATATGGGGAATCAGAGGTGGGGAATCAGAGGCAGGGAATCAGAGGCAGGGAATCAGAGGCTTGGAATCAGATGCAGGGAATCAGATGCGGGGAATCAGAGGCGGGGAATCAGGGCTGGGGAATCAGAGGTGGGGAATCAGATTTGGGGAATCAGAGGTGGGGACTTAGATATTGGGAAACAGAGGCGGAGAATCAGAGGCGGGGAAACAGAGGCGGGGAATCAGATATGGGGAATCAGAGGTGGGGAATCAGAGGCAGGGAATCAGATGTGCGGAATCAGAGATGGGGAATCAGAGGCAGGGAAACAGAATCAGAAGCAGGGAATCAGAGGCCGGGAATCAGAGGCCGGAATCAGATGCTGGGAATCAGAGGCCTGGAATCAGAGGCGGGGAATCAGAGGCAGGGAATCAGATGTGGGGAATCAGAAGCGGGGAATCAGAGCTGGGGAATCAGAGGCGGGGTATTAGAGTTGGGGAATCAGAGGCGGGGAATCAGATATGGGGAAACAGAGGTAGGGAATCAGAGGCGGGGAATCAGAGGCAGGGAATAAGACACGGGGAATCAGAGGCGGGGATTCAGAGCTGGGGAATCAGAGGCGGGGAATCAGAGGCGGGGAATCAGAGGCGGGGAATCAGAGGCAGGGAATCAGACACGGGGAATCAGAGGCGGGGAATCAGAGATGGGGAATCAGAGGCGGGGAATCAGAGGCAGGGAATCGGACGCCGGGAATCAGAGTCGGGGAATCAGAGCTGGGGAATCAGAGGCGGGGAATCAGAGTTGGGGAATCAGAGGCGGGGAATCAGATATGGGGAAATAGAGGCGGGGAATCAGATATGGGGAATCAGAGGTGTGGAATCAGAGGTTGGGAATCAGAGGAAGGGAATCAGAGTCGGGGAAACAGAGGCGGGGAATCAGATATGTGGAATCAGAGGTGGCGAATCAAAGGCGGTGAAACAGAGATGGGGAATCAGGGCAGGGAATCAGAGGCAGGGAATCAAACACGGGGAATCAGAGCTGGGGAATCAGAGGCGGGGAATCAGAGTTGGGAATCAGAGGCGGGGAATCAGAGGCGGGGAAACAGAGGCGGGGAAACAGATATGGGGAATCAGAGGTGGGGAATCAGAGGTTGGGGATCAGAGGCAGGGAATCAGAGGCGGGGAATCAGAGGCGGGGATTCAGAGCTGGGGAATCAGAGGCGGGGAATCAGAGTTGGGGAATCAGAGGCAGGGAATCAGATATGGGGAATCAGAGGCGGGGAATCAGAGGCGGGGAAACAGAGGCGGGGAATCAGATATGGGGAATCAGAGGTGGGGAATCAGGGGCAGGGAATCAGTGGCAGGGAATCAGAGGCGGGGAATCAGAGGCGGGGAATCAGAGCAGGGAATCAGACACGGGGAATCAGAGGCGGGGAATCAGAGATGGGGAATCAGAGGCGGGGAATCAGAGGCAGGGAATCGGACGCCGGGAATCAGAGTCGGGGAATCAGAGCTGGGGAATCAGAGTCGGGGAATCGGAGTTGGGGAATCAGAGGCGGGGAATCAGATATGGGGAAATAGAGGCGGGGAATCAGATATGGGGAATAAGAGGTGTGGAATCAGAGGTTGGGAATCAGAGGAAGGGAATCAGAGTCGGGGAAACAGAGGCGGGGAATCAGATATGTGGAATCAGAGGTGGCGAATCAAAGGCGGTGAAACAGAGATGGGGAATCAGGGCAGGGAATCAGAGGCAGGGAATCAAACACGGGGAATCAGAGCTGGGGAATCAGAGGCGGGGAATCAGAGTTGGGAATCAGAGGCGGGGAATCAGAGGCGCGGAAACAGAGGCGGGGAATCAGATATGGGGAATCAGAGGTGGGGAATCAGAGGTTGGGAATCAGAGGCAGGGAATCAGAGGCGGGGAATCAGAGGCGGGGAATCAGAGGAAGGGAATCAGATGTGCGGAATCGGAGATGGGGAATCAGATGCAGGGAATCAGAGGCGGGGAATCAGAGGCGGGGAATCAGAGGCCGGGAATCAGATATGGGGAAACTGAGGCGGGGAATCCGAGGCGGGGAAACAGAGGCGGGGAATCAGATATGGTGAATCAGAGGTGGGGAATCAGAGGCAGGGAATCAGAGGCAGGGAATCAGAGGCTTGGAATCAGATGCAGGGAATCAGATGCGGGGAATCAGAGGCGGGGAATCAGAGCTGGGGAATCAGAGGTGGGGAATCAGATTTGGGGAATCAGAGGTGGGGACTTAGATATTGGGAAACAGAGGCGGGGAATCAGAGGCGGGGAAACAGAGGCGGGGAATCAGATATGGGGAATCAGAGGTGGGGAATCAGAGGCAGGGAATCAGATGTGCGGAATCAGAGATGGGGAATCAGAGGCAGGGAAACAGAATCAGAAGCAGGGAATCAGAGGCCGGGAATCAGAGGCCGGAATCAGATGCTGGGAATCAGAGGCCTGGAATCAGAGGCGGGGAATCAGAGGCAGGGAATCAGATGCGGGGAATCAGAGGCGGGGAATCAGAGCTGGGGAATCAGAGGCGGGGTATTAGAGTTGGGGAATCAGAGGCGGGGAATCAGATATGGGGAAACAGAGGTAGGGAATCAGAGGCGGGGAATCAGAGGCAGGGAATCAGACACGGGGAATCATAGGCGGGGATTCAGAGCTGGGGAATCAGAGGCGGGGAATCAGAGTTGGGGAATCAGAGGCAGGGAATCAGATATGGGGAATCAGAGGCGGGGAATCAGAGGCGGGGAAACAGAGGCGGGGAATCAGATATGGGGAATCAGAGGTGGGGAATCAGGGGCAGGGAATCAGTGGCAGGGAATCAGAGGCGGGGAATCAGAGGCGGGGAATCAGAGGCAGGGAATCAGACACGGGGAATCAGAGGCGGGGAATCAGAGATGGGGAATCAGAGGCGGGGAATCAGAGGCAGGGAATCGGACGCCGGGAATCAGAGTCGGGGAATCAGAGCTGGGGAATCAAAGGCGGGGAATCAGAGTTGGGGAATCAGAGGCGGGGAATCAGATATGGGGAAATAGAGGCGGGGAATCAGATATGGGGAATCAGAGGTGTGGAATCAGAGGTTGGGAATCAGAGGAAGGGAATCAGAGTCGGGGAAACAGAGGCGGGGAATCAGATATGTGGAATCAGAGGTGGCGAATCAAAGGCGGTGAAACAGAGATGGGGAATCAGGGCAGGGAATCAGAGGCAGGGAATCAAACACGGGGAATCAGAGCTGGGGAATCAGAGGCGGGGAATCAGAGTTGGGAATCAGAGGCGGGGAATCAGAGGCGGGGAAACAGAGGCGGGGAATCAGATATGGGGAATCAGAGGTGGGGAATCAGAGGTTGGGAATCAGAGGCAGGGAATCAGAGGCGGGGAATCAGAGGCGGGGAATCAGAGGAAGGGAATCAGATGTGCGGAATCGGAGATGGGGAATCAGATGCAGGGAATCAGAGGCGGGGAATCAGAGGCGGGGAATCAGAGGCCGGGAATCAGATATGGGGAAACTGAGGCGGGGAATCCGAGGCGGGGAAACAGAGGCGGGGAATCAGATATGGGGAATCAGAGGTGGGGAATCAGAGGCAGGGAATCAGAGGCAGGGAATCAGAGGCTTGGAATCAGATGCAGGGAATCAGATGCGGGGAATCAGAGGCGGGGAATCAGAGCTGGGGAATCAGAGGTGGGGAATCAGATTTGGGGAATCAGAAGTGGGGACTTAGATATTGGGAAACAGAGGCGGGGAATCAGAGGCGGGGAAACAGAGGCGGGGAATCAGATATGGGGAATCAGAGGTGGGGAATCAGAGGCAGGGAATCAGATATGGGGAATCAGAGGCGGGGAATTAGAGCAGGGGAATCACAGGCGGGGAATCAGAGTTGGGGAATCAGAGGCGGGGAATCAGATATGGGGAAACAGAGTCAGGGAATCAGAGGCGGTGAAACATAGGCGGGGAATCAGATATGGGGAATCAGAGGTGGGGATTCAGAGGTTGGGAATCAGAGGCCTGGAATCAGAGGCGGGGAATCAGAGGCAGGGAATCAGATGCGGGGAATCAGAGGAGGGGAATCAGAGCTGGGGAATCAGAGGCGGGGTATTAGAGTTGGGGAATCAGAGGCGGGGAATCAGACGCGGGGAATCAGAGGGGGGAATCATAGCTGGCGATTCAGAGGCGGGGAATCAGAGGTGGGCAATCAGAGGCCGGGAATCAGAGGTGGTGCATCAGAGATGGGGAATCAGAGGCGGGGAATCAGTGGCAGGGAATCAGATATGGGGAATCAGAGGCGTGGATTCAGAGGCAGGGAATCAGAGATGGGGAATCAGAGGCGGTGAATCAGAGATGGGGAATCAGAGGCGGGGAATCAGAGGCGGGGAATCAGTGGCAGGGAATCAGATATGGGGAATCAGAGGCGTGGATTCAGAGGCGGGGAATAAGAGATGGGGAATCAGAGGCAGGGAATCAGAGGCGGGGAATCAGATATGGGGAATCAGAGGCTGGGATTCAGAGGCGGGGAATCAGAGGCAGGGAATCAGACGCGGGGAATCAGAGGTGGGGAATCAGAGATGGGGAATCAGAGGCGGGGAATCAGAGGCAGGGAATCAGACGCGGGGAATCTGAGGCGGGGAATCAGAGCTGGGGAATCAGAGGTGGGGAATCAGAGTTGGGGAATCAGAGGCAGGGAATCGGATGTGCGGAATCAGAGATGGGGAATCAGATGTGGGGAATCAGAGGAATCAGAGATGGGGAATCAGAGGCGGGGAATCAGAGGCAGGAAATCAGACACGGGGATTCAGAGGCTGGGAAACAGACGGGGGGAATCAAAGGCGGGGAATCAGAGCTGGGGAATCAGAGGCAGGGAATCAGAGTTGGGGATTCAGAGACGGGGAATCAGATATGGGGAAACAGAGGCGGGGTATCAGAGGCGGGCAAACAGAGGCGGGGAATTAGATATGGGGAATCAGAGGTGGGGAATCAGAGGTGGTGAATCAGTGATGGGGAATCACAGGCGGGGAATCAGAGGCAGGGAATAGAACGCAGGGAATCAGACGCAGGGAATCAGAGCTGGGGAATCAGAGGCAGGGAATCATAGTTGGGAATCAGAGGCGGGGAATCAGATATGGGGAAACAGAGGCGGGGAATCAGAGGCGGGGAAACAGAGGCGGGGAATCAGATATGGGGAATCGGATGCGGGGAATCAGAGGCGGGGAATCAGAGCTGGGGAATCAGAGGCGGGGAATCAGAGTTGGGGCATCAGAGGTGGGGAATTAGATATAGGGAAACAGAGGTGGGGAATCAGAGGCGGGGAAACAGAGGCGGGGAATCAGATATGGGGAATCAGAGGTGGGGAATCAGAGGCAGGGAATCAGATGTGCGGAATCAGAGATGGGGAATCAGAGGCAGGGAATCAGAATCAGAAGCGGGGAATCAGAGGCCGGGAATCAGATGCTGGGAATAAGAGGCCGGGAATCAGAGGTGGGGAATCAGAGTCCGGGAATCAGAGATGGGGATTCAGAGGCGGGGAATGAGATATGGAGAATCAGAGGCGGGGAATCAGAGGCCGGGAAACAGAGGTGGGGAATCAGATATGGGGAATCAGAGGTGGCGAATCAAAGGCGGTGAATCAGAGATGGGGAATCAGAGGCGGGGAATCAGAGGCAGGGAATCAGATGCGGGGAATCAGAGGCGGGGAATCAGAGCTGGCGAATCAGAGGCGGGGAATCAGAGGTGGGCAATCAGAGGCGGGGAATCAGATATGGGGAATCAGAGGCGGGGAATCAGAGGCGGGGAAACAGAGGCGGGGAATCAAATATAGGGAATCAGAGGTGGGGAATCAGAGGTTGTGAATCAGAGATGGGGAATCAAGGCGGGGAATCAGAGGCAGGGAAACAGACACGGGGAATCAGAGGCGGGGATTCAGAGCTGGGGAATCAGAGGCGGGGAATCAGAGGCAGGGAATCAGATATGGGGAATCAGAGGCGGGGAATCAGAGGCGGGGAAACAGAGGCGGGGAATCAGATATGGGGAATCAGAGGTGGGGAATCAGGGGCAGGGAATCAGTGGCAGGGAATCAGAGGCGGGGAATCAGAGGCGGGGAATCAGAGGCAGGGGATCAGACACGGGGAATCAGAGGCGGGGAATCAGAGATGGGGAATCAGAGGCGGGGAATCAGAGGCAGGGAATCGGACGCCGGGAATCAGAGTCGGGGAATCAGAGCTGGGGAATCAGAGGCGGGGAATCAGAGTTGGGGAATCAGAGGCGGGGAATCAGATATGGGGAAATAGATGCGGGGAATCAGATATGGGGAATCAGAGGTGTGGAATCAGAGGTTGGGAATCAGAGGAAGGGAATCAGAGTCGGGGAAACAGAGGCGGGGAATCAGATATGTGGAATCAGAGGTGGCGAATCAAAGGCGGTGAAACAGAGATGGGGAATCAGGGCAGGGAATCAGAGGCAGGGAATCAAACACGGGGAATCAGAGCTGGGGAATCAGAGGCGGGGAATCAGAGTTGGGAATCAGAGGCGGGGAATCAGAGGCGGGGAAACAGAGGCGGGGAATCAGATATGGGGAATCAGAGGTGGGGAATCAGAGGTTGGGAATCAGAGGCGGGGAATCAGAGGCGGGGAATCAGAGGCGGGGAATCAGAGGAAGGGAATCAGATGTGCGGAATCGGAGATGGGGAATCAGATGCAGGGAATCAGAGGCGGGGAATCAGAGGCGGGGAATCAGAGGCCGGGAATCAGATATGGGGAAACTGAGGCGGGGAATCCGAGGCGGGGAAACAGAGGCGGGGAATCAGATATGGGGAATCAGAGGTGGGGAATCAGAGGCAGGGAATCAGAGGCAGGGAATCAGAGGCTTGGAATCAGATGCAGGGAATCAGATGCAGGGAATCAGAGGCGGGGAATCAGAGCTGGGGAATCAGAGGTTGGGAATCAGATTTGGGGAATCAGAGGTGGGGACTTAGATGTTGGGAAACAGAGGCGGGGAATCAGAGGCGGGGAAACAGAGGCGGGGAATCAGATATGGGGAATCAGAGGTGGGGAATCAGAGGCAGGGAATCAGATGTGCGGAATCAGAGATGGGGAATCAGAGGCAGGGAAACAGAATCAGAAGCAGGGAATCAGAGGCCGGGAATCAGAGGCCGGAATCAGATGCTGGGAATCAGAGGCCTGGAATCAGAGGCGGGGAATCAGAGGCAGGGAATCAGATGCGGGGAATCAGAGGCGGGGAATCAGAGCTGGGGAATCAGAGGCGGGGTATTAGAGTTGGGGAATCAGAGGCGGGGAATCAGATATGGGGAAACAGAGGTAGGGAATCAGAGGCGGGGAAACAGAGGCAGGGAATCAGATATGGGGAATCAGAGGCGGGGAATCAGAGGTGGGGAATCATAGGCAGGGAATCGGATGTGCGGAATCAGAGATGGGGAATCAGAGGCCGGGAATCAGAGGTGGTGAATCAGAGATGGGGAATCAGAGGCGGGGAATCAGAGGCAGGGTATCTGACGCGGGGAATCAGAGGTGGGCAATCAGAGGCGGGGAATCAGATATGGGGAATCAGAGGCGGGGAATCAGAGGCGGGGAAACAGAGGCGGGGAATCAGATATGGGGAATCAGAGGTGGGGCATCAGAGGTTGTGAATCACAGATGGGGAATCAGAGGCGGGGATTCAGAGGCAGGGAATCAGATGCGGGGAATCAGAGGCGGGGATTCAGAGCTGGGGAATCAGAAGCGGGGAATCAGAGTTGGGGAATCAGAGGCGGGGAATCAGATATGGGGAATCAGAGGCAGGGAATCAGAGGCGGGGAATCAGAGGCAGGGAATCAGACGCGGGGAATCTGAGGCGGGGAATCAGAGCTGGGGAATCAGAGGTGGGGAATCAGAGTTGGGGAATAAGAGGCAGTGAATTGGATGTGCGGAATCAGAGATGGGGAATCAGAGGTGGGGAATCAGAGGCGGTGAATCAGAGATGGGGAATCAGAGGCGGGGAATCAGAGGCAGGAAATCAGACACGGGGATTCAGAGGCTGGGAATCAGACGGGGGGAATCAAAGGCGGGGAATCAGTGCTGGGGAATCAGAGGCAGGGAATCAGAGTTGGGGATTCAGAGACGGGGAATCAGATATGGGGAAACAGAGGCGGGGTATCAGAGGCGGGCAAACAGAGGCGGGGAATTAGATATGGGGAATCAGAGGTGGGGAATCAGAGGTGGTGAATCAGTGATGGGGAATCACAGGCGGGGAATCAGAGGCAGGGAATAGAACGCAGGGAATCAGACGCAGGGAATCAGAGCTGGGGAATCAGAGGCGGGGAATCATAGTTGGGAATCAGAGGCGGGGAATCAGATATGGGGAAACAGAGGCGGGGAATCAGTGGCGGGGAAACAGAGGCGGGGAATCAGATATGGGGAATCGGATGCGGGGAATCAGAGGCGGGGAATCAGAGCTGGGGAATCAGAGGCGGGGAATCAGAGTTGGGGCATCAGAGGTGGGGAATTAGATATAGGGAAACAGAGGTGGGGAATCAGAGGCAGAGAAACAGAGGCGGGGAATCAGATATGGGGAATCAGAGGTGGGGAATCAGAGGCAGGGAATCAGATGTGCGGAATCAGAGATGGGGAATCAGAGGCAGGGAATCAGAATCAGAAGCGGGGAATCAGAGGCCGGGAATCAGAGGCCGGGAATCAGATGCTGGGAATAAGAGGCCGGGAATCAGAGGTGGGGAATCAGAGTCCGGGAATCAGAGATGGGGATTCAGAGGCGGGGAATGAGATATGGAGAATCAGAGGCGGGGAATCAGAGGCCGGGAAACAGAGGTGGGGAATCAGATATGGGGAATCAGAGGTGGCGAATCAAAGGCGGTGAATCAGAGATGGGGAATCAGAGGCGGGGAATCAGAGGCAGGGAATCAGATGCGGGGAATCAGAGGCGGGGAATCAGAGCTGGCGAATCAGAGGCGGGGAATCAGAGGTGGGCAATCAGAGGCGGGGAATCAGATATGGGGAATCAGAGGCGGGGAATCAGAGGCGGGGAAACAGAGGCGGGGAATCAAATATAGGGAATCAGAGGTGGGGAATCAGAGGTTGTGAATCAGAGATGGGGAATCAAGGCGGGGAATCAGAGGCAGGGAATCAGACACGGGGAATCAGAGGCGGGGATTCAGAGCTGGGGAATCAGAGGCGGGGAATCAGAGTTGGGGAATCAGAGGCAGGGAATCAGATATGGGGAATCAGAGGCGGGGAATCAGAGGCGGGGAAACAGAGGTGGCGAATCAGATATGGGGAATCAGAGGTGGTGAATCAGGGGCAGGGAATCAGTGGCAGGGAATCAGAGGCGGGGAATCAGAGGCGGGGAATCAGAGGCAGGGAATCAGACACGGGGAATCAGAGGCGGGGAATCAGAGATGGGGAATCAGAGGCGGGGAATCAGAGGCAGGGAATCGGACGCCGGGAATCAGAGTCGGGGAATCAGAGCTGGGGAATCAGAGGCGGGGAATCAGAGTTGGGGAATCAGAGGCGGGGAATCAGATATGGTGAAATAGAGGCGGGGAATCAGATATGGGGAATCAGAGGTGTGGAATCAGAGGTTGGGAATCAGAGGAGGGGAATCAGAGTCGGGGAAACAGAGGCGGGGAATCAGATATGTGGAATCAGATGTGGCGAATCAAAGGCGGTGAAACAGAGATGGGGAATCAGGGCAGGGAATCAGAGGCAGGGAATCAAACACGGGGAATCAGAGCTGGGGAATCAGAGGCGGGGAATCAGAGTTGGGAATCAGAGGCGGGGAATCAGAGGCGGGGAATCAGAGGCGGGGAATCAGATATGGGGAATCAGAGGTGGGGAATCAGAGGTTGGGAATCAGAGGCAGGGAATCAGACGCGGGGAATCAGAGGCGGGGAATCAGAGGAAGGGAATCAGATGTGCGGAATCGGAGATGGGGAATCAGAGGCAGGGAATCAGAGGCGGGGAATCAGAGGCGGGGAATCAGAGGCCGGGAATCAGATATGGGGAAACTGAGGCGGGGAATCCGAGGCGGGTAAACAGAGGCGGGGAATCAGATATGGGGAATCAGAGGTGGGGAATCAGAGTTTGGGAATCAGAGGCAGGGAATCAGAGGCTTGGAATCAGATGCAAGGAATCAGATGCGGGGAATCAGAGGCGGGGAATCAGAGCTGGGGAATCAGAGGTGGGGAATCAGATTTGGCGAATCAGAGGTGGGGACTTAGATATTGGGAAACAGAGGCGGGGAATCAGAGGCGGGGAAACAGAGGCGGGGAATCAGATATGGGGAATCAGAGGTGGGGAATCAGAGGCAGGGAATCAGATGTGCGGAATCAGAGATGGGGAATCAGAGGCAGGGAAACAGAATCAGAAGCAGGGAATCAGAGGCCGGGAATCAGAGGCCGGAATCAGATGCTGGGAATCAGAGGCCTGGAATCAGAGGCGGGGAATCAGAGGCAGGGAATCAGATGCGGGGAATCAGAGGCGGGGAATCAGAGCTGGGGAATCAGAGGCGGGGTATTAGAGTTGGGGAATCAGAGGCGGGGAATCAGATATGGGGAAACAGAGGTAGGGAATCAGAGGCGGGGAAACAGAGGCAGGGAATCAGATATGGGGAATCAGAGGCGGGGAATCAGAGGTGGGGAATCATAGGCAGGGAATCGGATGTGCGGAATCAGAGATGGGGAATCAGAGGCCGGGAATCAGAGGTGGTGAATCAGAGATGGGGAATCAGAGGCGGGGAATCAGAGGCAGGGTATCAGACGCGGGGAATCAGAGGTGGGCAATCAGAGGCGGGGAATCAGATATGGGGAATCAGAGGCGGGGAATCAGAGGCGGGGAAACAGAGGCGGGGAATCAGATATGGGGAATCAGAGGTGGGGCATCAGAGGTTGTGAATCACAGATGGGGAATCAGAGGCGGGGAATCAGAGGCAGGGAATCAGATGCGGGGAATCAGAGGCGGGGATTCAGAGCTGGGGAATCAGAAGCGGGGAATCAGAGTTGGGGAATCAGAGGCGGGGAATCAGATATGGGGAATCAGAGGCAGGGAATCAGAGGCGGGGAATCAGAGGCAGGGAATCAGACGCGGGGAATCTGAGGCGGGGAATCAGAGCTGGGGAATCAGAGGTGAGGAATCAGAGTTGGGGAATCAGAGGCAGTGAATTGGATGTGCGGAATCAGAGATGGGGAATCAGAGGTGGGGAATCAGAGGCGGTGAATCAGAGATGGGGAATCAGAGGCGGGGAATCAGAGGCAGGAAATCAGACACGGGGATTCAGAGGCTGGGAATCAGACGGGGGGAATGAAAGGTGGGGAATCAGAGCTGGGTAATCTGAGGCAGGGAATCAGAGTTGGGGATTCAGAGGCGGGGAATCAGATATGGGGAAACAGAGGCGGGGAATCAGAGGTGGGCAAACAGAGGCGGGGAATTAGATATGGGGAATCAGAGGTAGGGAATCAGAGGTGGTGAATCAGTGATGGGGAATCACAGGCGGGGAATCAGAGGCAGGGAATAGAACGCCGGGAATCAGAGGCAGGGAATCAGAGCTGGGGAATCAGAGGCGGGGAATCATAGTTGGGAATCAGAGGCGGGAATCAGATATGGGGAAACAGAGGTGGGGAATCAGAGGCGGGGAAACAGAGGCGGGGAATCAGATATGGGGAATCGGATGCAGGGAATCAGAGGCGGGGAATCAGAGCTGGGGAATCAGAGGCGGGGAATCAGAGTTCGGGCATCAGAGGTGGGGAATTAGATATAGGGAAACAGAGGCGGGGAATCAGAGGCGGGGAAACAGAGGCGGGGTATCAGATATGGGGAATCAGAGGTGGGGAATCAGAGGCAGGGAATCAGATGTGCGGAATCAGAGATGGGGAATCATGGGCAGGGAATCAGAATCAGAAGCGGGGAATCAGAGGCCGGGAATCGGAGGCCGGGAATCAGATGCTGGGAATAAGGGGCCGGGAATCAGAGGAGGGGAATCAGAGTCCGGGAATCAGAGATGGGGATTCAGAGGCGGGGAATCAGATATGGAGAATCAGAGATGGGGAATCAGAGGCGGGGAATCAGAGGCAGGGAATCGGACGCCGGGAATCAGAGGCGGGGAATCAGAGCTGGGGAATCAGAGGCGGGGAATCAGATATGGGGAAATAGAGGCGGGGAATCAGATATCTGGAATCAGAGGTGTGGAATCAGAGGTTGGGAATCAGAGGCAGGGAATCAGAGGCGGGGAAACAGAGGCGGGGAATCAGATATGGGGAATCAGAGGTGGCGAATCAAAGGCGGTGAAACAGAGATGGGGAATCAGGGCAGGGAATCAGAGGCAGGGAATCAGAGGCCGGGAATCAGATATGGGGAAACTGAGGCGGGGAATCCGAGGTGGGGAAACAGAGGCGGGGAATCAGATATGGGGAATCAGAGGTGGGGAATCAGATGCAGGGAATCAGATGCGGGGAATCAGAGGCGGGGAATCAGAGCTGGGGAATCAGAGGTGGGGAATCAGATTTGGGGAATCAGAGGTGGGGACTTAGATATTGGGAAACAGAGGCGGGGAATCAGAGGCGGGGAAACAGAGGCGGGGAATCAGATATGGGGAATCAGAGGTGGGGAATCAGAGGCAGGGAATCAGATGTGCGGAATCAGAGATGGGGAATCAGAGGCAGGGAAACAGAATCAGAAGCAGGGAATCAGAGGCCGGGAATCAGAGGCCGGAATCAGATGCTGGGAATCAGAGGCATGGAATCAGAGGCGGGGAATCAGAGGCAGGGAATCAGATGCGGGGAATCAGAGGCGTGGAATCAGAGCTGGGGAATCAGAGGCGGGGTATTAGAGTTGGGGAATCAGAGGCGGGGAATCAGATATGGGGAAACAGAGGTAGGGAATCAGAGGCGGGGAAACAGAGGCAGGGAATCAGATATGGGGAATCAGAGGCGGGGAATCAGAGGTGGGGAATCATAGGCAGGGAATGAGAGGCAGGGAATCGGACGCCGGGAATCAGAGGCGGGGAATCAGAGCTGGGGAATCAGAGGCGGGGAATCAGAGTTGGGGAATCAGAGGCGGGGAATCAGATATGGGGAAATAGAGGCGGGGAATCAGATATGGGGAATCAGAGGTGTGGAATCAGAGGTTGGGAATCAGAGGCAGGGAATCAGAGGCGGGGAATCAGAGGCGGGGAATCAGATATGGGGAATCAGATGTGCGGTATTGGAGATGGGGAATCAGATGCAGGGAATCAGGGCAGGGAATCAGAGGCAGGGAATCAGAGCTGGGGAAACAGAGGCGGGGAATCAGATATGGGAAATCAGAGGTGGGGAATCAGGGGCGGGGAATCAGTGGCAGGGAATCAAAGCTGGGGAATCAGAGGTGGGGAATCAGAGCTGGGGAAACAGAGGCGGGGAATCAGACATGGGGAATCAGAGGTGGGGAATCAGGGGCGGGGAATCAGTGGCAGTGAATCAGAGGCCGGGAATAAAAGGCGGGGAATCAGAGCTGGGGAATCAGAGGCGGGGAATCAGAGTTGGGGAATCAGAGGAGGGGAATCAGATATGGGGAAACAGAGGCCGGGAATCAGAGGCAGGGTAACAGAGGCGGGGAATCAGATATGGGGAATCAGAGGTGGGGAATTAGAGGTTGCGAATCAGAGGCGGGGAAACAGAGGCGGGGAATCAAATATAGGGAATCAGAGGTGGGGAATCAGAGGTTGTGAATCAGAGATGGGGAATCAAGGCGGGGAATCAGAGGCAGGGAATCAGACGCGGGGAATCAGAGGCGGGGATTCAGACCTGGGGAATCAGAGGCGGTGAATCAGAGTTGGGGAATCAGAGGCAGGGAATCAGATATGGGGAATCAGAGGCGGGGAATCAGAGGCGGGGAAACAGAGGCGGGGAATCAGATATGGGGAATCAGAATTGGGGAATCAGGGGCAGGGAATCAGTGGCAGGGAATCAGAGGCGGGGAATCAGAGGCGGGGAATCAGAGGCAGGGAATCAGACACGGGGAATCGGAGGCGGGGAATCAGAGGCGGGGAATCAGAGGTGGGCAATCAGAGGCGGGGAATCAGACATGGGGAATCAGAGGCGGGGAATCAGAGGCGGGGAAACAGAGGCGGTGAATCAAATATAGGGAATCAGAGGTGGGGAATCAGAGGTTGTGAATCAGAGATGGGGAATCAAGGCGGGGAATCAGAGACAGGGAATCAGACACGGGGAATCAGAGGCGGGGATTCAGAGCTGGGGAATCAGAGGCGGGGAATCAGAGTTGGGGAATCAGAGGCAGGGAATCAGATATGGGGAATCAGAGGCGGGGAATCAGAGGCGGGGAAACAGAGGCGGGGAATCAGATATGGGGAATCAGAGGTGGGGAATCAGGGGCAGGGAATCAGTGGCAGGGAATCAGAGGCGGGGAATCAGAGGCGGGGAATCAGAGGCAGGGAATCAGAGGCGGGGAATCAGAGGCGGGGAATCAGAGGAAGGGAATCAGATGTGCGGAATCGGAGATGGGGAATCAGAGGCAGGGAATCAGAGGCGGGGAATCAGAGGCGGGGAATCAGAGGAAGGGAATCAGATGTGCGGAATCGGAGATGGGGAATCAGAGGCAGGGAATCAGAGGCGGGGAATCAGAGGCGGGGAATCAGAGGCCGGGAATCAGATATGGGGAAACTGAGGCGGGGAATCCGAGGCGGGGAAACAGAGGCGGGGAATCAGACGCGGGGAATCAGAGGCGGGGAATCAGAGGCAGGGAATCAGACACGGGGAATCAGAGGCGGGGAATCAGAGATGGGGAATCAGAGGCGGGGAATCAGAGGCAGGGAATCGGATGCCGGAAATCAGAGGCGTGAAATCAGAGCTGGGGAATCAGAGGCGGGGAATCAGAGTTGGGGAATCAGAGGCGGCGAAGCAGATATGGGGAAATAGAGGCGGGGAATCAGATATGGGGAATCAGAGGCGGGGAATCAGATATGGGGAATCAGAGGCTGGGAATCAGAGGGGTGGAAACAGAGGCGGGGAATAAGATATGGGGAATCAGAGGTGGGGAATCAGGGGCGGGTAATCAGTGGCAGGGAATCAGAGGCGGGGAATCAGAGGCGGGGATTCAGAGGCAGGGAATCAGACACGGGGAATCAGAGGTGGGGAATCAGAGATGGGGAATCAGAGGTGGGGAATCAGAGGCAGGGAATCAGACGCGGGGAATCAGAGGCGGGGAATCAGAGCTGGGGAATCAGAGGTGGGGAATCAGAGTCGGGGAATCAGAGGCAGGGAATCGGATGTGCGGAATCAGAGATGGGGAATCAGAGGTGGGGAATCAGAGGCGGTGAATCAGAGATGGGGAATCAGAGGCGGGGAATCAGAGGCAGGAAATCAGACACGGGGATTCAGAGGCTGGGAATCAGACGGGGGGAATCAAAGGCGGGGAATCAGAGTCGGGGAAACAGAGGCGGGGAATCAGATATGGGGAATCAGAGGTGGCGAATCAAAGGCGGTGAAACAGAGATGGGGAATCAGGGCAGGGAATCAGAGGCAGGGAATCAAACACGGGGAATCAGAGCTAGGGAATCAGAGGTGGGGAATCAGAGTTGGGAATCAGAGGCGGGGAATCAGAGTCGGGGAAACAGAGGCGGGGAATCAGATATGGGGAATCAGAGGTGGGGAATCCGAGGTTGGGAATCAGAGGCAGGGAATCAGAGTCGGGGAATCAGAGGCGGGGAATCAGAGGAAGGGAATCAGATGTGCGGAATCGGAGATGGGGAATCAGAGGCAGGGAATCAGAGGCGGGGAATCAGAGGCGGGGAATCAGAGGCCGGGAATCAGATATGGGGAAACAGAGGCGGGGAATCCGAGGCGGGGAAACAGAGGCGGGGAATCAGATATGGGGAATCAGAGGTGGGGAATCAGAGGTTGGGAATAAGAGGCAGGGAATCAGAGGCTTGGAATCAGATGCAGGGAATCAGATGCGGGGAATCAGAGGCGGGGAATCAGAGCTGGGGAATCAGAGGTGGGGAATCAGATTTGGGGAATCAGAGGCGGGGACTTAGATATTGGGAAACAGAGGCGGGGAATCAGAGGCGGGGAAACCCAGGCAGGGAATCAGATATGGGGAATCAGAGGTGGGGAATCAGAGGCAAGGAATCAGATGTGCGGAATCAGAGATGGGGAATCAGAGGCAGGGAATCAGAATCAGAAGCAGGGAATCAGAGGCCGGGAATCAGAGGCCGGAATCAGATGCTGGGAATCAGAGGCCTGGAATCAGAGGCGGGGAATCAGAGGCAGGGAATCAGATGCGGGGAATCAGAGGCGGGGAATCAGAGCTGGGGAATCAGAGGTGGGGTATTAGAGTTGGGGAATCAGAGGAGGGGAATCAGATATGGGGAAACAGAGGTGGGGAATCAGAGGCGGGGAAACAGAGGCAGGGAATCAGATATGGGGAATCAGAGGTGGGGAATCAGAGATGGGGAA
This sequence comes from Narcine bancroftii, assembly GCF_036971445.1. Classification (NCBI taxonomy): domain Eukaryota; kingdom Metazoa; phylum Chordata; class Chondrichthyes; order Torpediniformes; family Narcinidae; genus Narcine; species Narcine bancroftii. The sequence continues at coordinate 102,714,641 of NC_091474.1, read as the reverse complement.
TCAGAGGCGGTGAATCAGAAATGGGGAATCAGAGGCGGGGAATCAGAGGCAGGATATTAGACACGGGGATTCAGAGGCTGGGAATCAGACGGGGGGAATCAAAGGCAGGGAATCAGAGCTGGGGAATCAGAGGCAGGGAATCAGATGCGGGGAATCAGATATGGGGAATCAGAGGCTGGGATTCAGAGGCGGGGAATCAGAGGCAGGGAATCAGACACGGGGAATCAGAGGTGGGGAATCAGAGATGGGGAATCAGAGGCGTGGAATCAGAGGCAGGGAATCAGACGCGATGAATATGAGGCGGGGAATCAGAGCTGGGGAATCAGAGGTGGGGAATCAGAGTTGGGGAATCAGAGGCAGGGAATCAGATGTGCGGAATCAGAGATGGGGAATCAGATGTGGGGAATCAGAGGAATCAGAGATGGGGAATCAGAGGCGGGGAATCAGAGGCAGGAAATCAGACACGGGGATTCAGAGGCTGGGAATCAGACGGGGGGAATCAAAGGCGGGGAATCAGAGCTGGGGAATCAGAGGCAGGGAATCAGAGTTGGGGATTCAGAGACGGGGAATCAGATATGGGGAAAAAGAGGCAGGGAATCAGAGGCGGGCAAACAGAGGCGGGGAATTAGATATGGGGAATCAGAGGTGGGGAATCAGAGGTGGTGAATCAGTGATGGGGAATCACAGGCGGGGAATCAGAGGCAGGGAATAGAACGCAGGGAATCAGACGCAGGGAATCAGAGCTGGGGAATCAGAGGCGGGGAATCATAGTTGGGAATCAGAGGCGGGGAATCAGATATGGGGAAACAGAGGCGGGGAATCGGAGGCGGGGAAACAGAGGCGGGGAATCAGATATGGGGAATCGGATGCGGGGAATCAGAGGCGGGGAATCAGAGCTGGGGAATCAGAGGCGGGGAATCAGAGTTGGGGCATCAGAGGTGGGGAATTAGATATAGGGAAACAGAGGCGGGGAATCAGAGGCGGGGAAACAGAGGCGGGGAATCAGATATGGGGAATCAGAGGTGGGGAATCAGAGGCAGGGAATCAGATGTGCGGAATCAGAGATGGGGAATCAGAGGCAGGGAATCAGAATCAGAAGCGGGGAATCAGAGGCCGGGAATCAGAGGCCGGGAATCAGATGCTGGGAATAAGAGGCCGGGAATCAGAGGTGGGGAATCAGAGTCCGGGAATCAGAGATGGGGATTCAGAGGCGGGGAATGAGATATGGAGTATCAGAGGCGGGGAATCAGAGGCCGGGAAACAGAGGTGGGGAATCAGATATGGGGAATCAGAGGTGGCGAATCAAAGGCGGTGAATCAGAGATGGGGAATCAGAGGCGGGGAATCAGAGGCAGGGAATCAGATGCGGGGAATCAGAGGCGGGGAATCAGAGCTGGGGAATCAGAGGCGGGGAATCAGAGTTGGGGCATCAGAGGTGGGGAATTAGATATAGGGAAACAGAGGCGGGGAATCAGAGGCGGGGAAACAGAGGCGGGGAATCAGATATGGGGAATCAGAGGTGGGGAATCAGAGGCAGGGAATCAGATGTGCGGAATCAGAGATGGGGAATCAGAGGCAGGGAATCAGAATCAGAAGCGGGGAATCAGAGGCCGGGAATCAGAGGCCCGGAATCAGATGCTGGGAATAAGAGGCCGGGAATCAGAGGTGGGGAATCAGAGTCCGGGAATCAGAGATGGGGATTCAGAGGCGGGGAATGAGATATGGAGTATCAGAGGCGGGGAATCAGAGGCCGGGAAACAGAGGTGGGGAATCAGATATGGGGAATCAGAGGTGGCGAATCAAAGGCGGTGAATCAGAGATGGGGAATCAGAGGCGGGGAATCAGAGGCAGGGAATCAGATGCGGGGAATCAGAGGCGGGGAATCAGAGCTGGCGAATCAGAGGCGGGGAATCAGAGGTGGGCAATCAGAGGCGGGGAATCAGATATGGGGAATCAGAGGCGGGGAATCAGAGGCGGGGAAACAGAGGCGGTGAATCAAATATAGGGAATCAGAGGTGGGGAATCAGAGGTTGTGAATCAGAGATGGGGAATCAAGGCGGGGAATCAGAGGCAGGGAATCAGACACGGGGAATCAGAGGCGGGGATTCAGAGCTGGGGAATCAGAGGATGGAATCAGAGTTGGGGAATCAGAGGCAGGGAATCAGATATGGGGAATCAGAGGCGGGGAATCAGAGGCGGGGAAACAGAGGCGGGGAATCAGATATGGGGAATCAGAGGTGGGGAATCAGGGGCAGGGAATCAGTGGCAGGGAATCAGAGGCGGGGAATCAGAGGCGGGGAATCAGAGGCAGGGAATCAGAGGCGGGGAATCAGAGGCGGGGAATCAGAGGAAGGGAATCAGATGTGCGGAATCGGAGATGGGGAATCAGAGGCAGGGAATCAGAGGCGGGGAATCAGAGGCGGGGAATCAGAGGAAGGGAATCAGATGTGCGGAATCGGAGATGGGGAATCAGAGGCAGGGAATCAGAGGCGGGGAATCAGAGGCGGGGAATCAGAGGCCGGGAATCAGATATGGGGAAACTGAGGCGGGGAATCCGAGGCGGGGAAACAGAGGCGGGGAATCAGACGCGGGGAATCAGAGGCGGGGAATCAGAGGCAGGGAATCAGACACGGGGAATCAGAGGCGGGGAATCAGATATGGGGAATCAGAGGCGGGGAATCAGAGGCAGGGAATCGGATGCCGGAAATCAGAGGCGTGAAATCAGAGCTGGGGAATCAGAGGCGGGGAATCAGAGTTGGGGAATCAGAGGCGGCGAAGCAGATATGGGGAAATAGAGGCGGGGAATCAGATATGGGGAATCAGAGGCGGGGAATCAGATATGGGGAATCAGAGGCTGGGAATCAGAGGGGTGGAAACAGAGGCGGGGAATAAGATATGGGGAATCAGAGGTGGGGAATCAGGGGCGGGTAATCAGTGGCAGGGAATCAGAGGCGGGGAATCAGAGGCGGGGATTCAGAGGCAGGGAATCAGACACGGGGAATCAGAGGTGGGGAATCAGAGATGGGGAATCAGAGGCGGGGAATCAGAGGCAGGGAATCAGACGCGGGGAATCAGAGGCGGGGAATCAGAGCTGGGGAATCAGAGGTGGGGAATCAGAGTCGGGGAATCAGAGGCAGGGAATCGGATGTGCGGAATCAGAGATGGGGAATCAGAGGTGGGGAATCAGAGGCGGTGAATCAGAGATGGGGAATCAGAGGCGGGGAATCAGAGGCAGGAAATCAGACACGGGGATTCAGAGGCTGGGAAACAGACGGGGGGAATCAAAGGCGGGGAATCAGAGTCGGGGAAACAGAGGCGGGGAATCAGATATGGGGAATCAGAGGTGGCAAATCAAAGGCGGTGAAACAGAGATGGGGAATCAGGGCAGGGAATCAGAGGCAGGGAATCAAACACGGGGAATCAGAGCTGGGGAATCAGAGGCGGGGAATCAGAGTTGGGAATCAGAGGCGGGGAATCAGAGTCGGGGAAACAGAGGCGGGGAATCAGATATGGGGAATCAGAGGTGGGGAATCCGAGGTTGGGAATCAGAGGCAGGGAATCAGAGTCAGGGAATCAGAGGCGGGGAATCAGAGGAAGGGAATCAGATGTGCGGAATCGGAGATGGGGAATCAGAGGCAGGGAATCAGAGGCGGGGAATCAGAGGCGGGGAATCAGAGGCCGGGAATCAGATATGGGGAAACAGAGGCGGGGAATCCGAGGCGGGGAAACAGAGGCGGGGAATCAGATATGGGGAATCAGAGGTGGGGAATCAGAGGTTGGGAATCAGAGGCAGGGAATCAGAGGCTTGGAATCAGATGCAGGGAATCAGATGCGGGGAATCAGAGGCGGGGAATCAGAGCTGGGGAATCAGAGGTGGGGAATCAGATTTGGGGAATCAGAGGCGGGGACTTAGATATTGGGAAACAGAGGCGGGGAATCAGAGGCGGGGAAACCCAGGCAGGGAATCAGATATGGGGAATCAGAGGTGGGGAATCAGAGGCAAGGAATCAGATGTGCGGAATCAGAGATGGGGAATCAGAGGCAGGGAATCAGAATCATAAGCAGGGAATCAGAGGCCGGGAATCAGAGGCCGGAATCAGATGCTGGGAATCAGAGGCCTGGAATCAGAGGCGGGGAATCAGAGGCAGGGAATCAGATGCGGGGAATCAGAGGCGGGGAATCAGAGCTGGGGAATCAGAGGTGGGGTATTAGAGTTGGGGAATCATAGGAGGGGAATCAGATATGGGGAAACAGAGGTGGGGAATCAGAGGCGGGGAAACAGAGGCAGGGAATCAGAGATGGGGAATCAGAGGCGGTGAATCAGAAATGGGGAATCAGAGGCGGGGAATCAGAGGCAGGAAATTAGACACGGGGATTCAGAGGCTGGGAATCAGACGGGGGGAATCAAAGGCGGGGAATCAGAGCTGGGGAATCAGAGGCAGGGAATCAGAGGCGGGGAATCAGATATGGGGAATCAGAGGCTGGGATTCAGAGGCGGGGAATCAGAGGCAGGGAATCAGACACGGGGAATCAGAGGTGGGGAATCAGAGATGGGGAATCAGAGGCGTGGAATCAGAGGCAGGGAATCAGACGCGATGAATATGAGGCGGGGAATCAGAGCTGGGGAATCAGAGGTGGGGAATCAGAGTTGGGGAATCAGAGGCAGGGAATCAGATGTGCGGAATCAGAGATGGGGAATCAGATGTGGGGAATCAGAGGAATCAGAGATGGGGAATCAGAGGCGGGGAATCAGAGGCAGGAAATCAGACACGGGGATTCAGAGGCTGGGAATCAGACGGGGGGAATCAAAGGCGGGGAATCAGAGCTGGGGAATCAGAGGCAGGGAATCAGAGTTGGGGATTCAGAGACGGGGAATCAGATATGGGGAAAAAGAGGCAGGGAATCAGAGGCGGGCAAACAGAGGCGGGGAATTAGATATGGGGAATCAGAGGTGGGGAATCAGAGGTGGTGAATCAGTGATGGGGAATCACAGGCGGGGAATCAGAGGCAGGGAATAGAACGCAGGGAATCAGACGCAGGGAATCAGAGCTGGGGAATCAGAGGCGGGGAATCATAGTTGGGAATCAGAGGCGGGGAATCAGATATGGGGAAACAGAGGCGGGGAATCAGAGGCGGGGAAACAGAGGCGGGGAATAAGATATGGGGAATCGGATGCGGGGAATCAGAGGCGGGGAATCAGAGCTGGGGAATCAGAGGCGGGGAATCAGAGTTGGGGCATCAGAGGTGGGGAATTAGATATAGGGAAACAGAGGCGGGGAATCAGAGGCGGGGAAACAGAGGCGGGGAATCAGATATGGGGAATCAGAGGTGGGGAATCAGAGGCAGGGAATCAGATGTGCGGAATCAGAGATGGGGAATCAGAGGCAGGGAATCAGAATCAGAAGCGGGGAATCAGAGGCCGGGAATCAGAGGCCGGGAATCAGATGCTGGGAATAAGAGGCCGGGAATCAGAGGTGGGGAATCAGAGTCCGGGAATCAGAGATGGGGATTCAGAGGCGGGGAATGAGATATGGAGTATCAGAGGCGGGGAATCAGAGGCCGGGAAACAGAGGTGGGGAATCAGATATGGGGAATCAGAGGTGGCGAATCAAAGGCGGTGAATCAGAGATGGGGAATCAGAGGCGGGGAATCAGAGGCAGGGAATCAGATGCGGGGAATCAGAGGCGGGGAATCGGAGCTGGCGAATCAGAGGCAGGGAATCAGAGGTGGGCAATCAGAGGCGGGGAATCAGATATGGGGAATCAGAGGCGGGGAATCAGAGGCGGGGAAACAGAGGCGGTGAATCAAATATAGGGAATCAGAGGTGGGGAATCAGAGGTTGTGAATCAGAGATGGGGAATCAAGGTGGGGAATCAGAGGCAGGGAATCAGACACGGGGAATCAGAGGCGGGGATTCAGAGCTGGGGAATCAGAGGCGGGGAATCAGAGTTGGGGAATCAGATGAAGGGAATCAGATATGGGGAATCAGAGGCGGGGAATCAGAGGCGGGGAAACAGAGGCGGGGAATCAGATATGGGGAATCAGAGGTGGGGAATCAGGGGCAGGGAATCAGTGGCAGGGATTCAGAGGCGGGGAATCAGAGGCGGGGAATCAGAGGCAGGGAATCAGAGGCGGGGAATCAGAGGCGGGGAATCAGAGGAAGGGAATCAGATGTGCGGAATCGGAGATGGGGAATCAGAGGCAGGGAATCAGAGGCGGGGAATCAGAGGCGGGGAATCAGAGGAAGGGAATCAGATGTGCGGAATCGGAGATGGGGAATCAGAGGCAGGGAATCAGAGGCGGGGAATCAGAGGCGGGGAATCAGAGGCCGGGAATCAGATATGGGGAAACTGAGGCGGGGAATCCGAGGCGGGGAAACAGAGGCGGGGAATCAGACGCGGGGAATCAGAGGCGGGGAATCAGAGGCAGGGAATCAGACACGGGGAATCAGAGGCGGGGAATCAGAGATGGGGAATCAGAGGCGGGGAATCAGAGGCAGGGAATCGGATGCCGGAAATCAGAGGCGTGAAATCAGAGCTGGGGAATCAGAGGCGGGGAATCAGAGTTGGGGAATCAGAGGCGGCGAAGCAGATATGGGGAAATAGAGGCGGGGAATCAGATATGGGGAATCAGAGGCGGGGAATCAGATATGGGGAATCAGAGGCTGGGAATCAGAGGGGTGGAAACAGAGGCGGGGAATAAGATATGGGGAATCAGAGGTGGGGAATCAGGGGCGGGTAATCAGTGGCAGGGAATCAGAGGCGGGGAATCAGAGGCGGGGATTCAGAGGCAGGGAATCAGACACGGGGAATCAGAGGTGGGGAATCAGAGATGGGGAATCAGAGGCGGGGAATCAGAGGCAGGGAATCAGACGCGGGGAATCAGAGGCGGGGAATCAGAGCTGGGGAATCAGAGGTGGGGAATCAGAGTCGGGGAATCAGAGGCAGGGAATCGGATGTGCGGAATCAGAGATGGGGAATCAGAGGTGGGGAATCAGAGGCGGTGAATCAGAGATGGGGAATCAGAGGCGGGGAATCAGAGGCAGGAAATCAGACACGGGGATTCAGAGGCTGGGAATCAGACGGGGGGAATCAAAGGCGGGGAATCAGAGCTGGTGAATCAGAGGCAGGGAATCAGAGTTGGGGATTCAGAGGCGGGGAATCAGATATGGGGAAACAGAGGCGAGGAATCAGAGGCGGGCAAACAGAGGCGGGGAATTAGATATGGGGAATCAGAGGTGGGGAATCAGAGGTGGTGAATCAGAGACGGGGAATCACAGGCGGGGAATCAGAGGCAGGGAATAGAACTCGGGGAATCAGAGGCAGGGAATCAGAGCTGGGGAATCAGAGGCGGGGAATCAGATATGGGGAAACAGAGGCGGGGAATCAGAGGCGGGGAAACAGAGGCGGGGAATCAGACATGGGGAATCGGATGCGGGGAATCAGAGGTGGGGAATCAGAGCTGGGGAATCAGAGGCGGGGAATCAGAGTTGGGGCATCAGAGGTGGGGAATTAGATATGGGGAAACAGAGGCGGGGAATCAGAACGGGGAAACAGAGGCGGGGAATCAGATATGGGGAATCAGAGGTGGGGAATCACAGGCAGGGAATCAGATGTGCGGAATCAGAGATGGGGAATCAGAGGCAGGGAATCAGAATCCGAAGCGGGGAATTAGAGGCCGGGAATCAGAGGCCGGGAATCAGACGCTGGGAATAAGAGGCCGGGAATCAGAGGTGGGGAATCAGAGTCCGGGAATCAGAGATGGGGATTCAGAGGCGGGGAATGAGATATGGAGAATCAGAGGCGGGGAATCAGAGGCGGGGAAACAGAGGTGGGGAATCAGATATGGGGAATCAGAGGTGGCGAATCACAGGCGGTGTATCAGAGATGGGGAAACAGAGGCGGGGAATCAGAGGCGGGGAAACAGAGGTGGGGAATCACATATGGGGAATCAGAGGCGGGGAAACAGAGGCAGGGAATCAGATATGGGGAATCAGAGGAGGGGAATCAGAGGTGGGGAACCATAGGCAGGGAATCGGATGTGCGGAATCAGAGATGGGGAATCAGAGGCCGGGAATCAGAGGTGGTGAATCAGAGATGGGGAATCAGAGGCGGTAAATCAGAGGCAGGGAATCAGACGCGGGGAATCAGAGGTGGGCAATCAGAGGCGGGCAATCAGATATGGGGAATCAGAGGCGGGGAATCAGAGGCGGGGAAACAGAGGCGGGGAATCAGATATGGGGAATCAGAGGTGGGGCATCAGAGGTTGTGAATCACAGATGGGGAATCAGAGGCGGGGAATCAGTGGCAGGGAATCAGACGCGGGGAATCACAGGCGGGGATTCAGAGCTGGGGAATCAGAGGCGGGGAATCAGAGTTGGGGAATCAGAGGCGGGGAATCAGATATGGGGAATCAGAGGCAGGGAATCAGAGGCGGGAAAACGGAGGCGGGGAATCAGATATGGGGAATCAGAGGTGGGGAATCAGGCGCAGGGAATCAGTGGCAGGGAATCAGACGCGGGGATTCAGAGGCGGGGAATCAGAGGCGGGCAAACAGAGGCGGGGAATTAGATATGGGGAATCAGAGGTGGGGAATCAGAGGTGGTGAATCAGAGATGGGGAATCACAGGCGGGGAATCAGAGGCAGGGAATAGAACGCGGGGAATCAGAGGCAGGGAATCAGAGCTGGGGAATCAGAGGCGGGGAATCAGATATGGGGAAACAGAGGCGGGGAATCAGAGGCGGGGAAACAGAGGCGGGGAATCAGACATGGGGAATCGGATGCCGGGAATCAGAGGTGGGGAATCAGAGCTGGGGAATCAGAGGCGGGGAATCAGAGTTGGGGCATTAGAGGTGGGGAATTAGATATGGGGAAACAGAGGCGGGGAATCAGAGGCGGGGAAACAGAGCGGGGAATCAGATATGGGGAATCAGAGGTGGGGAATCAGAGGCAGGGAATCAGATGTGCGGAATCAGAGATGGGGAATCAGAGGCAGGGAATCAGAATCAGAAGCGGGGAATTAGAGGCCGGGAATCAGAGGCCGGGAATCAGATGCTGGGAATAAGAGGCCGGGAATCAGAGGTGGGGAATCAGAGTCCGGGAATCAGAGATGGGGATTCAGAGGCGGGGAATGAGATATGGAGAATCAGAGGCGGGGAATCAGAGGCGGGGAAACAGAGGTGGGGAATCACATATGGGGAATCAGAGGTGGCGAATCAAAGGCGGTGAATCAGAGATGGGGAAACAGAGGCGGGGAATCAGAGGCGTGGAAACAGAGGTGGGGAATCACATATGGGGAATCAGAGGCGGGGAAACAGAGGCAGGGAATCAGATATGGGGAATCAGAGGCGGGGAATAAGAGGTGGGGAATCATAGGCAGGGAATCGGATGTGCGGTATCAGAGATGGGGATCAGAGGCCGGGAATCAGAGGTGGTGAATCAGAGATGGGGAATCAGAGGCGGTGAATCAGAGGCAGGGAATCAGACGCGGGGAATCAGAGGTGGGCAATCAGAGGCGGGGAATCAGATATGGGGAATCAGAGGCGGGGAATCAGAGGCGGGGAAACAGAGGCGGGGAATCAGATATGGGGAATCAGAGGTGGGGCATCAGAGGTTGTGAATCACAGATGGGGAATCAGAGGCGGGGAATCAGAGGCAGGGAATCAGACGCGGGGAATCAGAGGCAGGGATTCAGAGCTGGGGAATCAGAGGTGGGGAATCAGAGTTGGGGAATCAGAGGCGGGGAATCAGATATGGGGAATCAGAGGCAGGGAATCAGAGGTGGGAAAACAGAGGCGGGGAATCAGATATGGGGAATCAGAGGTGGGGAATCAGTGGCAGGGAATCAGTGGCAGGGAATCAGACGCGGGGAATCAGAGGCGGGGAATCAGAGGCAGGGAATCAGACACGGGGAATCAGAGGCGGGTAATCAGAGATTGGGAATCAGAGGCGGGGAATCAGAGGCAGGGAATCGGATGCCGGGAATCAGAGGCTGGAAATCAGAGCTGGGGAATCAGATGCGGGGAATCAGAGTTGGGGAATCAGAGGCGGCGAAGCAGATATGGGGAAATAGAGGCGGGGAATCAGATATGGGGAATCAGAGGCAGGGAATCAGATATGGGGAATCAGAGGCTGGGAATCAGAGGGGGGGAAACAGAGGCGGGGAATAAGATATGGGGAATCAGAGGTGGGGAATCACAGGCGGGGAATCAGAGGCAGGGAATAGAACGCGGGGAATCAGAGGCAGGGAATCAGAGCTGGGGAATCAGAGGCGGGGAATCAGATATGGGGAAACAGAGGCGGGGAATCAGAGGCGGGGAAACAGAGGCGGGGAATCAGACATGGGGAATCGGATGCGGGGAATCAGAGGTGGGGAATCAGAGCTGGGGAATCAGAGGCGGGGAATCAGAGTTGGGGCATCAGAGGTGGGGAATTAGATATGGGGAAACAGAGGCGGGGAATCAGAACGGGGAAACAGAGGCGGGGAATCAGATATGGGGAATCAGAGGTGGGGAATCACAGGCAGGGAATCAGATGTGCGGAATCAGAGATGGGGAATCAGAGGCAGGGAATCAGAATCCGAAGCGGGGAATTAGAGGCCGGGAATCAGAGGCCGGGAATCAGACGCTGGGAATAAGAGGCCGGGAATCAGAGGTGGGGAATCAGAGTCCGGGAATCAGAGATGGGGATTCAGAGGCGGGGAATGAGATATGGAGAATCAGAGGCGGGGAATCAGAGGCGGGGAAACAGAGGTGGGGAATCAGATATGGGGAATCAGAGGTGGCGAATCACAGGCGGTGTATCAGAGATGGGGAAACAGAGGCGGGGAATCAGAGGCGGGGAAACAGAGGTGGGGAATCACATATGGGGAATCAGAGGCGGGGAAACAGAGGCAGGGAATCAGATATGGGGAATCAGAGGAGGGGAATCAGAGGTGGGGAACCATAGGCAGGGAATCGGATGTGCGGAATCAGAGATGGGGAATCAGAGGCCGGGAATCAGAGGTGGTGAATCAGAGATGGGGAATCAGAGGCGGTAAATCAGAGGCAGGGAATCAGACGCGGGGAATCAGAGGTGGGCAATCAGAGGCGGGGAATCAGATATGGGGAATCAGAGGCGGGGAATCAGAGGCGGGGAAACAGAGGCGGGGAATCAGATATGGGGAATCAGAGGTGGGGCATCAGAGGTTGTGAATCACAGATGGGGAATCAGAGGCGGGGAATCAGTGGCAGGGAATCAGACGCGGGGAATCACAGGCGGGGATTCAGAGCTGGGGAATCAGAGGCGGGGAATCAGAGTTGGGGAATCAGAGGCGGGGAATCAGATATGGGGAATCAGAGGCAGGGAATCAGAGGCGGGAAAACGGAGGCGGGGAATCAGATATGGGGAATCAGAGGTGGGGAATCAGGAGCAGGGAATCAGTGGCAGGGAATCAGACGCGGGGATTCAGAGGCGGGGAATCAGAGGCGGGCAAACAGAGGCGGGGAATTAGATATGGGGAATCAGAGGTGGGGAATCAGAGGTGGTGAATCAGAGATGGGGAATCACAGGCGGGGAATCAGAGGCAGGGAATAGAACGCGGGGAATCAGAGGCAGGGAATCAGAGCTGGGGAATCAGAGGCGGGGAATCAGATATGGGGAAACAGAGGCGGGGAATCAGAGGCGGGGAAACAGAGGCGGGGAATCAGACATGGGGAATCGGATGCCGGGAATCAGAGGTGGGGAATCAGAGCTGGGGAATCAGAGGCGGGGAATCAGAGTTGGGGCATCAGAGGTGGGGAATTAGATATGGGGAAACAGAGGCGGGGAATCAGAGGCGGGGAAACAGAGCGGGGAATCAGATATGGGGAATCAGAGGTGGGGAATCAGAGGCAGGGAATCAGATGTGCGGAATCAGAGATGGGGAATCAGAGGCAGGGAATCAGAATCAGAAGCGGGGAATTAGAGGCCGGGAATCAGAGGCCGGGAATCAGATGCTGGGAATAAGAGGCCGGGAATCAGAGGTGGGGAATCAGAGTCCGGGAATCAGAGATGGGGATTCAGAGGCGGGGAATGAGATATGGAGAATCAGAGGCGGGGAATCAGAGGCGGGGAAACAGAGGTGGGGAATCACATATGGGGAATCAGAGGTGGCGAATCAAAGGCGGTGAATCAGAGATGGGGAAACAGAGGCGGGGAATCAGAGGCGTGGAAACAGAGGTGGGGAATCACATATGGGGAATCAGAGGCGGGGAAACAGAGGCAGGGAATCAGATATGGGGAATCAGAGGCGGGGAATAAGAGGTGGGGAATCATAGGCAGGGAATCGGATGTGCGGAATCAGAGATGGGGATCAGAGGCCGGGAATCAGAGGTGGTGAATCAGAGATGGGGAATCAGAGGCGGTGAATCAGAGGCAGGGAATCAGACGCGGGGAATCAGAGGTGGGCAATCAGAGGCGGGGAATCAGATATGGGGAATCAGAGGCGGGGAATCAGAGGCGGGGAAACAGAGGCGGGGAATCAGATATGGGGAATCAGAGGTGGGGCATCAGAGGTTGTGAATCACAGATGGGGAATCAGAGGCGGGGAATCAGAGGCAGGGAATCAGACGCGGGGAATCAGAGGCAGGGATTCAGAGCTGGGGAATCAGAGGTGGGGAATCAGAGTTGGGGAATCAGAGGCGGGGAATCAGATATGGGGAATCAGAGGCAGGGAATCAGAGGTGGGAAAACAGAGGCGGGGAATCAGATATGGGGAATCAGAGGTGGGGAATCAGTGGCAGGGAATCAGTGGCAGGGAATCAGACGCGGGGAATCTGAGGCGGGGAATCAGAGGCAGGGAATCAGACACGGGGAATCAGTGGCAGGGAATCAGACGCGGGGAATCAGAGGCGGGGAATCAGAGGCAGGGAATCGGATGCCGGGAATCAGAGGCTGGAAATCAGAGCTGGGGAATCAGATGCGGGGAATCAGAGTTGGGGAATCAGAGGCGGCGAAGCAGATATGGGGAAATAGAGGCGGGGAATCAGATATGGGGAATCAGAGGCAGGGAATCAGATATGGGGAATCAGAGGCTGGGAATCAGAGGGGGGGAAACAGAGGCGGGGAATAAGATATGGGGAATCAGAGGTGGGGAATCAGGGGCGGGGAATCAGTGGCAGGGAATCAGAGGCGGGGAATCAGAGGCGGGGAATCAGAGCCAGGGAATCAGACACGGGGAATCAGAGGTGGGGAATCAGAGATGGGGAATCAGAGGCGGGGAATCAGAGGCAGGGAATCAGACGCGGGGAATCAGAGGCGGGGAATCAGAGCTGGGGAATCAGAGGCGGGGAATCAGAGGCAGGGAATCAGAAGCGGGGAATCAGAGGCGGGGAATCAGAGCTGGGGAATCAGAGGTGGGGAATCAGATATGGGGAATCAGAGGCGGGGAATCAGAGGCGGGGAAACAGAGGCAGGGAATCAGACGCGGGGAATCAGAGGTGGGGATTCAGAGCTGGGGAATCAGAGGCGGGGAATCAGAGTTGGGGAATCAGAGGCGGGGAATAAGATATGGGGAATCAGAGGCAGGGAATCAGAGGCGGGAAAACGGAGGCGGGGAATCAGATATGGGGAATCAGAGGTGGGGAATCAGGCGCAGGGAATCAGTGGCAGGGAATCAGACGCGGGGATTCAGAGGCGGGGAATCAGAGGCGGGCAAACAGAGGCGGGGAATTAGATATGGGGAATCAGAGGTGGGGAATCAGAGGTGGTGAATCAGAGATGGGGAATCACAGGCGGGGAATCAGAGGCAGGGAATCAGTGGCAGGGAATCAGACGCGGGGAATCAGAGGTGGGGATTCAGAGCTGGGGAATCAGAGGCGGGGAATCAGAGTTGGGGAATCAGAGGCGGGGAATAAGATATGGGGAATCAGAGGCAGGGAATCAAAGGCGGGAAAACGGAGGCGGGGAATCAGATATGGGGAATCAGAGGTGGGGAATCAGGCGCAGGGAATCAGTGGCAGGGAATCAGACGCGGGGATTCAGAGGCGGGGAATCAGAGGCGGGCAAACAGAGGCGGGGAATTAGATATGGGGAATCAGAGGTGGGGAATCAGAGGTGGTGAATCAGAGATGGGGAATCACAGGCGGGGAATCAGAGGCAGGGAATAGAACGCGGGGAATCAGAGGCAGGGAATCAGAGCTGGGGAATCAGAGGCGGGGAATCAGATATGGGGAAACAGAGGCGGGGAATCAGAGGCGGGGAAACAGAGGCGGGGAATCAGACATGGGGAATCGGATGCCGGGAATCAGAGTTGGGGAATCAGAGCTGGGGAATCAGAGGCGTGGAATCAGAGTTGGGGCATCAGAGGTGGGGAATTAGATATGGGGAAACAGAAGCGGGGAATCAGAGGCGGGGAAACAGAGGCGGGGAATCAGATATGGGGAATCAGAGGTGGGGAATCAGAGGCAGGGAATCAGATGTGCGGAATCAGAGATGGGGAATCAGAGGCAGGGAATCAGAATCAGAAGCGGGGAATTAGAGGCCGGGAATCAGAGGCCGGGAATCAGATGCTTTGAATAAGAGGCCGGGAATCAGAGGTGGGGAATCAGAGTCCGGGAATCAGAGATGGGGATTCAGAGGCGGGGAATGAGATATGGAGAATCAGAGGCGGGGAATCAGAGGCGGGGAAACAGAGGTGGGGAATCACATATGGGGAATCAGAGGTGGCGAATCAAAGGCGGTGAATCAAAGATGGGGAAACAGAGGCGGGGAATCAGAGGCGTGGAAACAGAGGTGGGGAATCACATATGGGGAATCAGAGGCGGGGAAACAGAGGCAGGGAATCAGATATGGGGAATCAGAGGCGGGGAATCAGAGGTGGGGAATCATAGGCAGGGAATCGGATGTGCGGAATCAGAGATGGGGAATCAGAGGCCGGGAATCAGAGGTGGTGAATCAGAGATGGGGAATCAGAGGCGGTGAATCAGAGGCAGGGAATCAGACGCGGGGAATCAGAGGTGGGCAATCAGAGGCGGGGAATCAGATATGGGGAATCAGAGGTGGGGAATCAGAGGCGGGGAAACAGAGGCGGGGAATCAGATATGGGGAATCAGAGGTGGGGCATCAGAGGTTGTGAATCACAGATGGGGAATCAGAGGCGGGGAATCAGAGGCAGGGAATCAGACGCGGGGAATCAGAGGCAGGGATTCAGAGCTGGGGAATCAGAGGTGGGGAATCAGAGTTGGGGAATCAGAGGCGGGGAATCAGATATGGGGAATCAGAGGCAGGGAATCAGAGGCGGGAAAACAGAGGCGGGGAATCAGATATGGGGAATCAGAGGTGGGGAATCAGTGGCAGGGAATCAGTGGCAGGGAATCAGATGCGGGGAATCAGAGGCGGGGAATCAGAGGCAGGGAATCAGACACGGGGAATCAGAGGCGGGGAATCAGAGATGGGGAATCAGAGGCGGGGAATCAGAGGCAGGGAATCGGATGCCGGGAATCAGAGGCTGGAAATCAGAGCTGGGGAATCAGAGGCGGGGAATCAGAGTTGGGGAATCAGAGGCGGCGAAGCAGATATGGGGAAATAGAGGCGGGGAATCAGATATGGGGAATCAGAGGCAGGGAATCAGATATGGGGAATCAGAGGCTGGGAATCAGAGGGTGGGAAACAGAGGCGGGGAATAAGATATGGGGAATCAGAGGTGGGGAATCAGGGGCGGGGAATCAGTGGCAGGGAATCAGAGGCGGGGAATCAGAGGCGGGGAATCAGAGGCAGGGAATCAGACACGGCGAATCAGAGGTGGGGAATCAGAGATGGGGAATCAGAGGCGGGGAATCAGGGGCAGGGAATCAGACGCGGGGAATCAGAGGCGGGGAATCAGAGCTGGGGAATCAGAGGCGGGGAATCAGAGGCAGGGAATCAGACGCGGGGAATCAGAGGCAGGGAATCAGAGCTGGGGAATCAGAGGTGGGGAATCAGAGTCGGGGAATCAGAGGCAGGGAATCGGATGTGCGGAATCAGAAATGGGGAATCAGAGGTGGGGAATCAGAGGCAGTGAATCAGAGATGGGGAATCAGAGGCGGGGAATCAGAGGCAGGAAATCAGACACGGGGATTCAGAGGCTGGGAATCAGACGGGGGGAATCAAAGGCGGGGAATCAGAGCTGGTGAATCAGAGGCAGGGTATCAGAATCAGAAGCGGGGAATCAGAGGCCGGGAATCAGAGGCCGGGAATCAGATGCTGGGAATAAGAGGCCCGGAATCAGAGGTGGGGAATCAGAGTCCGGGAATCAGAGATGGGGATTCAGAGGCGGGGAATGAGATATGGAGAATCAGAGGCGGGGAATCAGAGGCGGGGAAACAGAGGTGGGGAATCAGATATGGGGAATCAGAGGTGGCGAATCAAAGGCGGTGAATCAGAGATGGGGAATCAGAGGCGGGGAATCAGAGGCAGGGAATCAGATGCGGGGATTCAGAGGCGGGGAATCAGAGCTGGCGAATCAGAGGCGGGGAATCAGAGGTGGGCAATCAGAGCCGGGGATTCAGATATGGGGAATCAGAGGCGGGGAATCAGAGGCGGGGAAACAGAGGCGGGGATTCAGATATGGGGAATCAGAGGTGGGGAATCAGAGGATGTGAATCAGAGATGGGGAATCAAGGCGGGGAATCAGAGGCAGGGAATCAGACGCGGGGAATCAGAGGCGGGGATTCAGAGCTGGGGAATCAGAGGCGGGGAATCAGAGTTGGGGAATCAGAGGCAGGGAATCAGATATGGGGAATCAGAGCCGGGGAATCAGAGGCGGGGAAACAGAGGCGGGGAATCAGAGGTGGGGAATCAGGGGCAGGGAATCAGTGGCAGGGAATCAGAGGCCGGGAATAAAAGGCGGGGAATCAGAGCTGGGGAATCAGAGGCGGGGAATCAGAGTTGGGGAATCAGAGGAAGGGAATCAGATATGGGGAAACAGATGCCGGGATTCAGAGGCAGGGAAACAGAGGCGGGGAATCAGATATGGGGAATCAGAGGTGGGGAAATAGAGGTTGCGAATCAGAGGCGGGGAATCAGAGGCGGGGAATCAGAGGCAGGGAATCGGATGTGCGGAATCAGAGATGGGGAATCAGAGGTGGGGATTCAGAGGTGGTGAATCAGAAAAGGGGAATCAGAGGCTGGGAATCAGAGGCAGGGAATCAGACGCAGGGAATCAGAGGCGGGGAATCATAGCTGGCGAATTAGAGGAGGGGAATCAGAGTTGGGGAATCAGAGGCGGGGAATCAGATATGGGGAAACAGAGGCGGGGAATCAGAGGCGGGGAAACAGAGGCGGGGAATCAGATATGGGGAATCAGAGGTGGGGAATCAGTGGCAGGGAATCAGTGGCAGTGAATCAGACGCGGGGAATCAGAGGCGGAGAATCAGAGGCAGGGAATCAGACACGGGGAATCAGAGGCGGTATATCAGAGATGGGGAATCAGAGGCGGGGAATCAGAGGCAGGGAATCGGATGCCGGAAATCAGAGGCGGGAAATCAGAGCTGGGGAATCAGAGGCGGGGAATCAGAGTTGGGGAATCAGAGGCGGCGAAGCAGATATGGGGAAATAGAGGCGGGGAATCAGATATGGGGAATCAAAGGCGTGGAATCAGATATGGGGAATCAGGGGCTGGGAATCAGAGGGGGGAAACAGAGGCGGGGAATAAGATATGGGGAATCAGAGGTGGGGAATCAGGGGCGGGTAATCAGTGGCAGGGAATCAGAGGCGGGGAATCAGAGGCGGGGATTCAGAGGCAGGGAATCAGACAGGGGGAATCAGAGGCGGGGAATCGGAGCTGGGGAATCAGAGGTGGGGAATCAGAGTCGGGGAATCAGAGGCAGGGAATCGGATGTGCGGAATCAGAGATGGGGAATCAGAGGCGGTGAATCAGAGGCAGGGAATCAGAGTTGGTGATTCAGAGGCGGGGAATCAGATATGGGGAAACAGAGGCGGGGAATCAGAGGCGGGCAAACAGAGGCGGGGAATTAGATATGGGGAATCAGAGGTGGGGAATCAGAGGTGGTGAATCAGAGATGGGGAATCACAGGCGGGGAATCAGAGGCAGGGAATAGAACGCGGGGAATCAGAGCCAGGGAATCAGAGCTGGGGAATCAGAGGCGGGGAATCAGATATGGGGAAACAGAGGCGGGGAATCAGAGGCGGGGAAACAGAGGCGGGGAATCAGACATGGGGAATCGGATGCGGGCAATCAGAGGTGGGGAATCAGAGCTGGGGAATCAGAGGCGGGGAATCAGAGTTGGGGCATCAGAGGTGGGGAATTAGATATGGGGAAACAGAGGCGGGGAATCAGAGGCAGGGAAAAAGAGGCGGGGAATCAGATATGGGGAATCAGAGGTGGGGAATCAGAGGCAGGGAATCGGATGTGTGGAATCAGAGATGGGGAATCAGAGGCGGTGAATCAGAGGCAGGGAATCAGAGTTGGTGATTCAGAGGCGGGGAATCAGATATGGGGAAACAGAGGCGGGGAATCAGAGGCGGGCAAACAGAGGCGGGGAATTAGATATGGGGAATCAGAGGTGGGGAATCAGAGGTGGTGAATCAGAGATGGGGAACCACAGGCGGGGAATCAGAGGCAGGGAATAGAACGCGGGGAATCAGAGCCAGGGAATCAGAGCAAGGGAATCAGAGGCGGGGAATCAGATATGGGGAAACAGAGGCGGGGAATCAGAGGCGGGGAAACAGAGGCGGGGAATCAGACATGGGGAATCGGATGCGGGGAATCAGAGCTGGGGAATCAGAGCTGGGGAATCAGAGGCGGGGAATCAGAGTTGGGGCATCAGAGGTGGGGAATTAGATATGGGGAAACAGAGGCGGGGAATCAGAGGCAGGGAAAAAGAGGCGGGGAATCAGATATGGGGAATCAGAGGTGGGGAATCAGAGGCAGGGAATCAGAATCAGAAGCGGGGAATTAGAGGCCGGGAATCAGAGGCCGGGAATCAGATGCTGGGAATAAGAGGCCGGGAATCAGAGGTGGGGAATCAGAGTCCGGGAATCAGAGATGGGGATTCAGAGGCGGGGAATGAGAAATGGAGAATCAGAGGCGGGGAATCAGAGGCGGGGAAACAGAGGTGGGGAATCAGATATGGGGAATCAGAGGTGGCGAATCACAGGCGGTGAATCAGAGATGGGGAAACAGAGGCGGGGAATCAGAGGCGGGGAAACAGAGGTGGGGAATCACATATGGGGAATCAGAGGCGGGGAAACAGAGGCAGGGAATCAGATATGGGGAATCAGAGGCGGGGAATCAGAGGTGGGGAATCATAGGCAGGGAATCGGATGTGCGGAATCAGAGATGGGGAATCAGAGGCCGGGAATCAGAGGTAGTGAATCAGAGAGGGGAATCAGAGGCGGTGAATCAGAGGCAGGGAATCAGACGCGGGGAATCAGAGGTGGGCAATCAGAGGCGGGGAATCAGATATGGGGAATCAGAGGCGGGGAATCAGAGGTGGGCAATCAGAGCCGGGGAATCAGATATGGGGAATCAGAGGTGGGGAATCAGAGGCGGGGAAACAGAGGCGGGGATTCAGATATGGGGAATCAGAGGTGGGGAATCAGAGGTTGTGAATCAGAGATGGGGAATCAAGGCGGGGAATCAGAGGCAGGGAATCAGACGCGGGGAATCAGAGGCGGGGATTCAGAGCTGGGGAATCAGAGGCGGGGAATCAGAGTTGGGGAATCAGAGGCAGGGAATCAGATATGGGGAATCAGAGGCGGGGAATCAGAGGCGGGGAAACAGAGGTGGGGAATCAGAGGTGGGGAATCAGGGGCAGGGAATCAGTGGCAGGGAATCAGAGGTGGGGAATCAGAGGCGGGGAATCAGAGGCAGGGAAACAGACACGGGGAATCAGAGGCGGGGAATCAGAGATGGGGAATCAGAGGCGGGGAATCAGAGGCAGGGAATCGGACGCCGGGAATCAGAGTCGGGGAATCAGAGCTGGGGAATCAGAGGCGGGGAATCAGAGTTGGGGAATCAGAGGCGGGGAATCAGATATGGGGAAATAGAGGCGGGGAATCAGATATGGGGAATCAGAGGTGTTGAATCAGAGGTTGGGAGTCAGAGGCAGGGAATCAGAGGCGGGGAAACAGAGGCGGGGAATCAGATATGGGGAATCAGAGGTGGCGAATCAAAGGC
Source organism: Narcine bancroftii (assembly GCF_036971445.1). Taxonomy (NCBI): domain Eukaryota; kingdom Metazoa; phylum Chordata; class Chondrichthyes; order Torpediniformes; family Narcinidae; genus Narcine; species Narcine bancroftii. The sequence continues at coordinate 102,694,505 of NC_091474.1, read as the reverse complement.
GGTGAAACAGAGATGGGGAATCAGAGGCGGGGAAACAGAGGCGGGGAATCAGATATGGGGAATCAGAGGTGGGGCATCAGAGGTTGTGAATCACAGATGGGGAATCAGAGGCGGGGAATCAGTGGCAGGGAATCAGACGCGGGGAATCAGAGGTGGGGATTCAGAGCTGGGGAATCAGAGGCGGGGAATCAGAGTTGGGGAATCAGAGGCGGGGAATAAGATATGGGGAATCAGAGGCAGGGAATCAGAGGCGGGAAAACGGAGGCGGGGAATCAGATATGGGGAATCAGAGGTGGGGAATCAGGCGCAGGGAATCAGTGGCAGGGAATCAGACGCGGGGATTCAGAGGCGGGGAATCAGAGGCGGGCAAACAGAGGCGGGGAATTAGATATGGGGAATCAGAGGTGGGGAATCAGAGGTGGTGAATCAGAGATGGGGAATCACAGGCGGGGAATCAGAGGCAGGGAATAGAACGCGGGGAATCAGAGGCAGGGAATCAGAGCTGGGGAATCAGAGGCGGGGAATCAGATATGGGGAAACAGAGGCGGGGAATCAGAGGCGGGGAAACAGAGGCGGGGAATCAGACATGGGGAATCGGATGCCGGGAATCAGAGGTGGGGAATCAGAGCTGGGGAATCAGAGGCGTGGAATCAGAGTTGGGGCATCAGAGGTGGGGAATTAGATATGGGGAAACAGAAGCGGGGAATCAGAGGCGGGGAAACAGAGGCGGGGAATCAGATATGGGGAATTAGAGGTGGGGAATCAGAGGCAGGGAATCAGATGTGCGGAATCAGAGATGGGGAATCAGAGGCAGGGAATCAGAATCAGAAGCGGGGAATTAGAGGCCGGGAATCAGAGGCCGGGAATCAGATGCTTGGAATAAGAGGCCGGGAATCAGAGGTGGGGAATCAGAGTCCGGGAATCAGAGATGGGGATTCAGAGGCGGGGAATGAGATATGGAGAATCAGAGGCGGGGAATCAGAGGCGGGGAAACAGAGGTGGGGAATCACATATGGGGAATCAGAGGTGGCGAATCAAAGGCGGTGAATCAAAGATGGGGAAACAGAGGCGGGGAATCAGAGGCGTGGAAACAGAGGTGGGGAATCACATATGGGGAATCAGAGGCGGGGAAACAGAGGCAGGGAATCAGATATGGGGAATCAGAGGCGGGGAATCAGAGGTGGGGAATCATAGGCAGGGAATCGGATGTGCGGAATCAGAGATGGGGAATCAGAGGCCGGGAATCAGAGGTGGTGAATCAGAGATGGGGAATCAGAGGCGGTGAATCAGAGGCAGGGAATCAGACGCGGGGAATCAGAGGTGGGCAATCAGAGGCGGGGAATCAGATATGGGGAATCAGAGGCGGGGAATCAGAGGCGGGGAAACAGAGGCGGGGAATCAGATATGGGGAATCAGAGGTGGGGCATCAGAGGTTGTGAATCACAGATGGTGAATCAGAGGCGGGGAATCAGAGGCAGGGAATCAGACGCGGGGAATCAGAGGCAGGGATTCAGAGCTGGGGAATCAGAGGTGGGGAATCAGAGTTGGGGAATCAGAGGCGGGGAATCAGATATGGGGAATCAGAGGCAGGGAATCAGAGGCGGGAAAACAGAGGCGGGGAATCAGATATGGGGAATCAGAGGTGGGGAATCAGTGGCAGGGAATCAGTGGCAGGGAATCAGATGCGGGGAATCAGAGGCGGGGAATCAGAGGCAGGGAATCAGACACGGGGAATCAGAGGCGGGGAATCAGAGATGGGGAATCAGAGGCGGGGAATCAGAGGCAGGGAATCGGATGCCGGGAATCAGAGGCTGGAAATCAGAGCTGGGGAATCAGAGGCGGGGAATCAGAGTTGGGGAATCAGAGGCGGCGAAGCAGATATGGGGAAATAGAGGCGGGGAATCAGATATGGGGAATCAGAGGCAGGGAATCAGATATGGGGAATCAGAGGCTGGGAATCAGAGGGTGGGAAACAGAGGCGGGGAATAAGATATGGGGAATCAGAGGTGGGGAATCAGGGGCGGGGAATCAGTGGCAGGGAATCAGAGGCGGGGAATCAGAGGCGGGGAATCAGAGGCAGGGAATCAGACACGGGGAATCAGAGGTGGGGAATCAGAGATGGGGAATCAGAGGCGGGGAATCAGGGGCAGGGAATCAGACGCGGGGAATCAGAGGCGGGGAATCAGAGCTGGGGAATCAGAGGCGGGGAATCAGAGGCAGGGAATCAGACGCGGGGAATCAGAGGCAGGGAATCAGAGCTGGGGAATCAGAGGTGGGGAATCAGAGTCGGGGAATCAGAGGCAGGGAATCGGATGTGCGGAATCAGAAATGGGGAATCAGAGGTGGGGAATCAGAGGCAGTGAATCAGAGATGGGGAATCAGAGGCGGGGAATCAGAGGCAGGAAATCAGACACGGGGATTCAGAGGCTGGGAATCAGACGGGGGGAATCAAAGGCGGGGAATCAGAGCTGGTGAATCAGAGGCAGGGAATCAGAGTTGGGGATTCAGAGGCGGAGAATCAGATATGGGGAAACAGAGGCGGGGAATCAGAGGCGGGCAAACAGAGGCGGGGAATTAGATATGGGGAATCAGAGGTGGGGAATCAGAGGTGGTGAATCAGAGATGGGGAATCACAGGCGGGGAATCAGACGCAGGGAATAGAACGCGGGGAATTAGAGGCAGGGAATCAGAGCTGGGGAATCAGAGGCGGGGAATCAGATATGGGGAAACAGAGGTGGGGAATCAGAGGCGGGGAAACAGAGGCGGGGAATCAGACATGGGGAATCGGATGCGGGGAATCAGAGGTGGGGAATCAGAGCTGTGGAATCAGAGGCGGGGAATCAGATTTGGGGCATCAGAGGTGGGGAATTAGATATGGGGAAACAGAGGCGGGATATCAGAGGCGGGGAAACAGAGGCGGGGAATCAGATATGGGGAATCAGAGGTGGGGAATCAGAGGCAGGGAATCAGATGTGCGGAATCAGAGATGGGGAATCAGAGGCAGGGTATCAGAATCAGAAGCGGGGAATCAGAGGCCGGGAATCAGAGGCCGGGAATCAGATGCTGGGAATAAGAGGCCCGGAATCAGAGGTGGGGAATCAGAGTCCGGGAATCAGAGATGGGGATTCAGAGGCGGGGAATGAGATATGGAGAATCAGAGGCGGGGAATCAGAGGCGGGGAAACAGAGGTGGGGAATCAGATATGGGGAATCAGAGGTGGCGAATCAAAGGCGGTGAATCAGAGATGGGGAATCAGAGGCGGGGAATCAGAGGCAGGGAATCAGATGCGGGGATTCAGAGGCGGGGAATCAGAGCTGGCGAATCAGAGGCGGGGAATCAGAGGTGGGCAATCAGAGCCGGGGATTCAGATATGGGGAATCAGAGGCGGGGAATCAGAGGCGGGGAAACAGAGGCGGGGATTCAGATATGGGGAATCAGAGGTGGGGAATCAGAGGATGTGAATCAGAGATGGGGAATCAAGGCGGGGAATCAGAGGCAGGGAATCAGACGCGGGGAATCAGAGGCGGGGATTCAGAGCTGGGGAATCAGAGGCGGGGAATCAGAGTTGGGGAATCAGAGGCAGGGAATCAGATATGGGGAATCAGAGCCGGGGAATCAGAGGCGGGGAAACAGAGGCGGGGAATCAGAGGTGGGGAATCAGGGGCAGGGAATCAGTGGAAGGGAATCAGAGGCCGGGAATAAAAGGCGGGGAATCAGAGCTGGGGAATCAGAGGCGGGGAATCAGAGTTGGGGAATCAGAGGAAGGGAATCAGATATGGGGAAACAGATGCCGGGATTCAGAGGCAGGGAAACAGAGGCGGGGAATCAGATATGGGGAATCAGAGGTGGGGAAATAGAGGTTGCGAATCAGAGGCGGGGAATCAGAGGCGGGGAATCAGAGGCAGGGAATCGGATGTGCGGAATCAGAGATGGGGAATCAGAGGTGGGGATTCAGAGGTGGTGAATCAGAAAAGGGGAATCAGAGGCTGGGAATCAGAGGCAGGGAATCAGACGCAGGGAATCAGAGGCGGGGAATCATAGCTGGCGAATTAGAGGAGGGGAATCAGAGTTGGGGAATCAGAGGCGGGGAATCAGAGGCAGGGAATCAGACGCAGGGAATCAGAGGCGGGGAATCATAGCTGGCGAATTAGAGGAGGGGAATCAGAGTTGGGGAATCAGAGGCGGGGAATCAGATATGGGGAAACAGAGGCGGGGAATCAGAGGCGGTGAAACAGAGGCGGGGAATCAGATATGGGGAATCAGAGGTGGGGAATCAGGGGCAGGGAATCAGTGGCAGGGAATCAGATGCGGGGAATCAGAGGCGGGGAATCAGAGGCAGGGAATCAGACACGGGGAATCAGAGGCGGTGTATCAGAGATGGGGAATCAGAGGCGGGGAATCAGAGGCAGGGAATCGGATGCCGGAAATCAGAGGCGGGAAATCAGACACGGGGAATCAGAGGCGGGGAATCAGAGTTGGGGAATCAGAGGCGGCGAAGCAGATATGGGGAAATAGAGGCGGGGAATCAGATATGGGGAATCAAAGGCGTGGAATCAGATATGGGGAATCAGAGGCTGGGAATCAGAGGGGGGAAACAGAGGCGGGGAATAAGATATGGGGAATCAGAGGTGGGGAATCAGGGGCGGGTAATCAGTGGCAGGGAATCAGAGGCGGGGAATCAGAGGCGGGGATTCAGAGGCAGGGAATCAGACAGGGGGAATCAGAGGCGGGGAATCGGAGCTGGGGAATCAGAGGTGGGGAATCAGAGTCGGGGAATCAGAGGCAGGGAATCGGATGTGCGGAATCAGAGATGGGGAATCAGAGGCGGTGAATCAGAGGCAGGGAATCAGAGTTGGTGATTCAGAGGCGGGGAATCAGATATGGGGAAACAGAGGCGGGGAATCAGAGGCGGGCAAACAGAGGCGGGGAATTAGATATGGGGAATCAGAGGTGGGGAATCAGAGGTGGTGAATCAGAGATGGGGAATCACAGGCGGGGAATCAGAGGCAGGGAATAGAACGCGGGGAATCAGAGCCAGGGAATCAGTGCTGGGGAATCAGAGGCGGGGAATCAGATATGGGGAAACAGAGGCGGGGAATCAGAGGCGGGGAAACAGAGGCGGGGAATCAGACATGGGGAATCGGATGCGGGGAATCAGAGGTGGGGAATCAGAGCTGGGGAATCAGAGGCGGGGAATCAGAGTTGGGGCATCAGAGGTGGGGAATTAGATATGGGGAAACAGAGGCGGGGAATCAGAGGCAGGGAAAAAGAGGCGGGGAATCAGATATGGGGAATCAGAGGTGGGGAATCAGAGGCAGGGAATCGGATGTGCGGAATCAGAGATGGGGAATCAGAGGCGGTGAATCAGAGGCAGGGAATCAGAGTTGGTGATTCAGAGGCGGGGAATCAGATATGGGGAAACAGAGGCGGGGAATCAGAGGCGGGCAAACAGAGGCGGGGAATTAGATATGGGGAATCAGAGGTGGGGAATCAGAGGTGGTGAATCAGAGATGGGGAATCACAGGCGGGGAATCAGAGGCAGGGAATAGAACGCGGGGAATCAGAGCCAGGGAATCAGAGCAAGGGAATCAGAGGCGGGGAATCAGATATGGGGAAACAGAGGCGGGGAATCAGAGGCGGGGAAACAGAGGCGGGGAATCAGACATGGGGAATCGGATGCGGGGAATCAGAGCTGGGGAATCAGAGCTGGGGAATCAGAGGCGGGGAATCAGAGTTGGGGCATCAGAGGTGGGGAATTAGATATGGGGAAACAGAGGCGGGGAATCAGAGGCAGGGAAAAAGAGGCGGGGAATCAGATATGGGGAATCAGAGGTGGGGAATCAGAGGCAGGGAATCAGAATCAGAAGCGGGGAATTAGAGGCCGGGAATCAGAGGCCGGGAATCAGATGCTGGGAATAAGAGGCCGGGAATCAGAGGTGGGGAATCAGAGTCCGGGAATCAGAGATGGGGATTCAGAGGCGGGGAATGAGAAATGGAGAATCAGAGGCGGGGAATCAGAGGCGGGGAAACAGAGGTGGGGAATCAGATATGGGGAATCAGAGGTGGCGAATCACAGGCGGTGAATCAGAGATGGGGAAACAGAGGCGGGGAATCAGAGGCGGGGAAACAGAGGTGGGGAATCACATATGGGGAATCAGAGGCGGGGAAACAGAGGCAGGGAATCAGATATGGGGACTCAGAGGCGGGGAATCAGAGGTGGGGAATCATAGGCAGGGAATCGGATGTGCGGAATCAGAGATGGGGAATCAGAGGCCGGGAATCAGAGGTAGTGAATCAGAGAGGGGAATCAGAGGCGGTGAATCAGAGGCAGGGAATCAGACGCGGGGAATCAGAGGTGGGCAATCAGAGGCGGGGAATCAGATATGGGGAATCAGAGGCGGGGAATCAGAGGTGGGCAATCAGAGCCGGGGAATCAGATATGGGGAATCAGAGGCGGGGAATCAGAGGCGGGGAAACAGAGGCGGGGATTCAGATATGGGGAATCAGAGGTGGGGAATCAGAGGTTGTGAATCTGAGATGGGGAATCAAGGCGGGGAATCAGAGGCAGGGAATCAGACGCGGGGAATCAGAGGCGGGGATTCAGAGCTGGGGAATCAGAGGCGGGGAATCAGAGTTGGGGAATCAGAGGCAGGGAATCAGATATGGGGAATCAGAGGCGGGGAATCAGAGGCGGGGAAACAGAGGCGAGGAATCAGAGGTGGGGAATCAGGGGCAGGGAATCAGTGGCAGGGAATCAGAGGTGGGGAATCAGAGGCAGGGAATCAGAGGCAGGGAAACAGACACGGGGAATCAGAGGCGGGGAATCAGAGATGGGGAATCAGAGGCGGGGAATCAGAGGCAGGGAATCGGACGCCGGGAATCAGAGTCGGGGAATCAGAGCTGGGGAATCAGAGGCGGGGAATCAGAGTTGGGGAATCAGAGGCGGGGAATCAGATATGGGGAAATAGAGGCGGGGAATCAGATATGGGGAATCAGAGGTGTTGAATCAGAGGTTGGGAGTCAGAGGCAGGGAATCAGAGGCGGGGAAACAGAGGCGGGGAATCAGATATGGGGAATCAGAGGTGGCGAATCAAAGGCGGTGAAACAGAGATGGGGAATCAGGGCAGGGAATCAGAGGCAGTGAATCAGAGCTGGGGAAACAGAGGCGGGGAATCAGATATGGGGAATCAGAGGTGGGGAATCATGGGCGGGGAATCAGTGGCAGGGAATCAGAGCTGGGGAATCAGAGGTGGGGAATCAGAGCTGGGGAAACAGAGGCGGGGAATCAGATATGGGGAATCAGAGGTGGGGAATCAAGGTCGGGGAATCAGTGGCAGGGAATCAGAGGCCGGGAATAAAAGGCGGGGAATCAGAGCTGGGGAATCAGAGGCGGGGAATCAGAGTTGGGGAATCAGAGGAAGGGAATCAGATATGGGGAAACAGATGCCGGGATTCAGAGGCAGGGAAACAGAGGCGGGGAATCAGATATGGGGAATCAGAGGTGGGGAAATAGAGGTTGCGAATCAGAGGCGGGGAATCAGAGGCGGGGAATCAGAGGCAGGGAATCGGATGTGCGGAATCAGAGATGGGGAATCAGAGGTGGGGATTCAGAGGTGGTGAATCAGAGAAGGGGAATCAGAGGCTGGGAATCAGAGGCAGGGAATCAGACGCAGGGAATCAGAGGCGGGGAATCATAGCTGGCGAATTAGAGGAGGGGAATCAGAGTTGGGGAATCAGAGGCGGGGAATCAGATATGGGGAAACAGAGGCGGGGAATCAGAGGCGGGGAAACAGAGGCGGGGAATCAGATATGGGGAATCAGAGGTGGGGAATCAGGGGCAGGGAATCAGTGGCAGGGAATCAGACGCGGGGAATCAGAGGCGGGGAATCAGAGGCAGGGAATCAGACACGGGGAATCAGAGGCGGGGTATCAGAGATGGGGAATCAGAGGCGGGGAATCAGAGGCAGGGAATCGGATGCCGGAAATCAGAGGCGGGAAATCAGAGCTGGGGAATCAGAGGCGGGGAATCAGAGTTGGGGAATCAGAGGCGGCGAAGCAGATATGGGGAAATAGAGGCGGGGAATCAGATATGGGGAATCAGAGGCGTGGAATCAGATATGGGGAATCAGAGGCTGGGAATCAGAGGGGGGAAACAGAGGTGGAGAATAAGATATGGGGAATCAGAGGTGGGGAATCAGGGGCGGGTAATCAGTGGCAGGGAATCAGAGGCGGGGAATCAGAGGCGGGGATTCAGAGGCAGGGAATCAGACAGGGGGAATCAGAGCTGGGGAATCAGAGATGGGGAATCAGAGGCGGGGAATCAGAGGCAGGGAATCAGACGCGGGGAATCAGAGGCGGGGAATCAGAGCTGGGGAATCAGAGGTGGGGAATCAGAGTCGGGGAATCAGAGGTAGGGAATCGGATGTGCGGAATCAGAGATGGGGAATCAGAGGCGGTGAATCAGAGGCAGGGAATCAGAGTTGGTGATTCAGAGGCGGGGAATCAGATATGGGGAAACAGAGGCGGGGAATCAGAGGCGGGCAAACAGAGGCGGGGAATTAGATATGGGGAATCAGAGGTGGGGAATCAGAGGTGGTGAATCAGAGATGGGGAATCACAGGCGGGGAATCAGAGTCAGGGAATAGAACGCGGGGAATCAGAGCCAGGGAATCAGAGCTGGGGAATCAGAGGCGGGGAATCAGATATGGGGAAACAGAGGCGGGGAATCAGAGGCGGGGAAACAGAGGCGGGGAATCAGACATGGGGAATCGGATGCGGGGAATCAGAGGTGGGGAATCAGAGCTGGGGAATCAGAGGCGGGGAATCAGAGTTGGGGCATCAGAGGTGGGGAATTAGATATGGGGAAACAGAGGCGGGGAATCAGAGGCAGGGAAAAAGAGGCGGGGAATCAGATATGGGGAATCAGAGGTGGGGAATCAGAGGCAGGGAATCAGATGGGCGGAATCAGAGATGGGGAATCAGAGGCAGGGAATCAGAGGCGGGAAAACGGAGGCGGGGAATCAGATATGGGGAATCAGAGGTGGGGAATCAGGCGCAGGGAATCAGTGGCAGGGAATCAGACGCGGGGATTCAGAGGCGGGGAATCAGAGGCGGGCAAACAGAGGCGGGGAATTAGATATGGGGAATCAGAGGTGGGGAATCAGAGGTGGTGAATCAGAGATGGGGAATCACAGGCGGGGAATCAGAGGCAGGGAATAGAACGCGGGGAATCAGAGGCAGGGAATCAGAGCTGGGGAATCAGAGGCGGGGAATCAGATATGGGGAAACAGAGGCGGGGAATCAGAGGCGGGAAAACAGAGGCGGGGAATCAGACATGGGGAATCGGATGCCGGGAATCAGAGGTGGGGAATCAGAGCTGGGGAATCAGAGGCGGGGAATCAGAGTTGGGGCATCAGAGGTGGGGAATTAGATATGGGGAATCAGAGATGGGGAATCAGAGGCAGGGTATCAGAATCAGAAGCGGGGAATCAGAGGCCGGGAATCAGAGGCTGGGAATCAGATGCTGGGAATAAGAGGCCCGGAATCAGAGGTGGGGAATCAGAGTCCGGGAATCAGAGATGGGGATTCAGAGGCGGGGAATGAGATATGGAGAATCAGAGGTGGGGAATCAGAGGCGGGGAAACAGAGGTGGGGAATCAGATATGGGGAATCAGAGGTGGCGAATCAAAGGCGGTGAATCAGAGATGGGGAATCAGAGGCGGGGAATCAGAGGCAGGGAATCAGATGCGGGGATTCAGAGGCGGGGAATCAGAGCTGGCGAATCAGAGGCGGGGAATCAGAGGTGGGCAATCAGAGCCGGGGAATCAGATATGGGGAATCAGAGGCGGGGAATCAGAGGCGGGGAAACAGAGGCGGGGATTCAGATATGGGGAATCAGAGGTGGGGAATCAGAGGTTGTGAATCAGAGATGGGGAATCAAGGCGGGTAATCAGAGGCAGGGAATCAGACGCGGCGAATCAGAGGCGGGGATTCAGAGCTGGGGAATCAGAGGCGGGGAATCAGAGTTGGGGAATCAGAGGCAGGGAATCAGATATGGGGAATCAGAGGCGGGGAATCACAGGCGGGGAAACAGAGGCGGGGAATCAGAGGTGGGGAATCAGGGGCAGGGAATCAGTGGCAGGGAATCAGAGGTGGGGAATCAGAGGCGGGGAATCAGAGGCAGGGAATCAGACACGGGGAATCAGAGGCGGGGAATCAGAGATGGGGAATCAGAGGCGGGGAATCAGAGGCAGGGAATCGGACGCCGGGAATCAGAGGCGGGGAATCAGAGCTGGGGAATCAGAGGCGGGGAATCAGAGTTGGGGAATCAGAGGCGGGGAATCAGATATGGGGAAATAGAGGCGGGGAATCAGATATGGGGAATCAGAGGTATGGAATCAGAGGTTGGGAATCAGAGGCAGGGAATCAGAGGCGGGGAAACAGAGGCGGGGAATCAGATATGGGGAATCAGAGGTGGCGAATCAAAGGCGGTGAAACAGAGATGGGGAATCAGAGGTGGGGAATAATGGGCGGGGAATCAGTGGCAGGGAATCAGAGCTGGGGAATCAGAGGTGGGGAATCAGAGCTGGGGAAACAGAGGCGGGGAATCAGATATGGGGAATCAGAGGTGGGGAATCAAGGTCGGGGAATCAGTGGCAGGGAATCAGAGGCCGGGAATAAAAGGCGGGGAGTCAGAGCTGGGGAATCAGAGGCGGGGAATCAGAGTTGGGGAATCAGAGGAAGGGAATCAGATATGGGGAATCAGATGCCGGGATTCAGAGGCAGGGAAACAGAGGCGGGGAATCAGATATTGGGAATCAGAGGTGGGGAAATAGAGGTTGCGAATCAGAGGCGGGGAATCAGAGGCTGGGAATCAGAGGCAGGGAATCGGATGTGCGGAATCAGAGATGGGGAATCAGAGGTGGGGATTCAGAGGTGGTGAATCAGAGAAGGGGAATCAGAGGCTGGGAATCAGAGGCAGGGAATCAGACGCAGGGAATCAGAGGCGGGGAATCATAGCTGGCGAATTAGAGGAGGGGAATCAGAGTTGGGGAATCAGAGGCGGGGAATCAGATATGGGGAAACAGAGGCGGGGAATCAGAGGCGGGGAAACAGAGGCGGGGAATCAGATATGGGGAATCAGAGGTGGGGAATCAGGGGCAGGGAATCAGTGGCAGGGAATCAGACGCGGGGAATAAGAGGCAGGGAATCAGAGGCAGGGAATCAGACACGGGGAATCAGAGGCGGTGTATCAGAGATGGGGAATCAGAGGCGGGGAATCAGAGGCAGGGAATCGGATGCCGGAAATCAGAGGCGGGAAATCAGACACGGGGAATCAGAGGCGGGGAATCAGAGTTGGGGAATCAGAGGCGGCGAAGCAGATATGGGGAAATAGAGGCGGGGAATCAGATATGGGGAATCACAGGCGTGGAATCAGATATGGGGAATCAGAGGCTGGGAATCAGAGGGGGGAAACAGAGGCGGGGAATAAGATATGGGGAATCAGAGGTGGGGAATCAGGGGCGGGTAATCAGTGGCAGGGAATCAGAGGCGGGGAATCAGAAGCGGGGATTCAGAGGCAGGGAATCAGACAGGGGGAATCAGAGGCGGGGAATCGGAGCTGGGGAATCAGAGGTGGGGAATCAGAGTCGGTGAATCAGAGGCAGGGAATCGGATGTGCGGAATCAGAGATGGGGAATCAGAGGCGGTGAATCAGAGGCAGGGAATCAGAGTTGGTGATTCAGAGGTGGGGAATCAGATATGGGGAAACAGAGGCGGGGAATCAGAGGCGGGCAAACAGAGGCGGGGAATTAGATATGGGGAATCAGAGGTGGGGAATCAGAGGTGGTGAATCAGAGATGGGGAATCACAGGCGGGGAATCAGAGGCAGGGAATAGAACGCGGGGAATCAGAGCCAGGGAATCAGAGCTGGGGAATCAGAGGCGGGGAATCAGATATGGGGAAACAGAGGCGGGGAATCAGAGGCGGGGAAACAGAGGCGGGGAATCAGACATGGGGAATCGGATGCGGGGAATCAGAGGTGGGGAATCAGAGCTGGGGAATCAGAGGCGGGGAATCAGAGTTGGGGCATCAGAGGTGGGGAATTAGATATGGGGAAACAGAGGCGGGGAATCAGAGGCAGGGAAAAAGAGGCGGGGAATCAGATATGGGGAATCAGAGGTGGGGAATCAGAGGCAGGGAATCAGATGTGTGGAATCAGAGATGGGGAATCAGAGGCAGGGAATCAGAATCAGAAGCGGGGAATTAGAGGCCGGGAATCAGAGGCCGGGAATCAGATGCTGGGAATAAGAGGCCGGGAATCAGAGGTGGGGAATCAGAGTCCGGGAATCAGAGATGGGGATTCAGAGGCTGGGAATGAGAAATGGAGAATCAGAGGCGGGGAATCAGAGGCGGGGAAACAGAGGTGGGGAATCAGATATGGGGAATCAGAGGTGGCGAATCACAGGCGGTGAATCAGAGATGGGGAAACAGAGGCGGGGAATCAGAGGCGGGGAAACAGAGGTGGGGAATCACATATGGGGAATCAGAGGCGGGGAAACAGAGGCAGGGAATCAGATATGTGGAATCAGAGGCGGGGAATCTGAGGTGGGGAATCATAGGCAGGGAATCGGATGTGCGGAATCAGAGATGGGGAATCAGAGGCCGGGAATCAGAGGTAGTGAATCAGAGATGGGGAATCAGAGGCGGTGAATCAGAGGCAGGGAATCAGACGCGGGGAATCAGAGGTGGGCAATCAGAGGCGGGGAATCAGATATGGGGAATCAGAGGCGGGGAATCAGAGGTGGGCAATCAGAGCCGGGGAATCAGATATGGGGAATCAGAGGCGGGGAATCAGAGGCGGGGAAACAGAGGCGGGGATTCAGATATGGGGAATCAGAGGTGGGGAATCAGAGGTTGTGAATCAGAGATGGGGAATCAAGGCGGGGAATCAGAGGCAGGAAATCAGACGCGGGGAATCAGAGGCGGGGATTCAGAGCTGGGGAATCAGAGGCGGGGAATCAGAGTTGGGGAATCAGAGGCAGGGAATCAGATATGGGGAATCAGAGGCGGGGAATCAGAGGCGGGGAAACAGAGGCGGGGAATCAGAGGTGGGGAATCAGGGGCAGGGAATCAGTGGCTGGGAATCAGAGGTGGGGAATCAGAGGCGGGGAATCAGAGGCAGGGAATCAGACACGGGGAATCAGAGGCGGGGAATCAGAGATGGGGAATCAGAGGCGGGGAATCAGAGGCAGGGAATCGGACGCCGGGAATCAGAGGCGGGGAATCAGAGCTGGGGAATCAGAGTCGGGGAATCAGAGTTGGGGAATCAGAGGCGGGGAATCAGATATGGGGAAATAGAGGCGGGGAATCAGATATGGGGAATCAGAGGTATGGAATCAGAGGTTGGGAATCAGAGGCAGGGAATCAGAGGCGGGGAAACAGAGGCGGGGAATCAGATATGGGGAATCAGAGGTGGCGAATCAAAGGCGGTGAAACAGAGATGGGGAATCAGGGCAGGGAATCAGAGGCAGGGAATCAGAGCTGGGGAAACAGAGGCGGGGAATCAGATATGGGGAATCAGAGGTGGGGAATCATGGGCGGGGAATCAGTGGCAGGGAATCAGAGCTGGGGAATCAGAGGTGGGGAATCAGAGCTGGGGAAACAGAGGCGGGGAATCAGATATGGGGAATCAGAGGTGGGGAATCAAGGTCGGGGAATCAGTGGCAGGGAATCAGAGGCCGGGAAGAAAAGGCGGGGAATCAGAGCTGGGGAATCAGAGGCGGGGAATCAGAGTTGGGGAATCAGAGGAAGGGAATCAGATATGGGGAAACAGATGCCGGGATTCAGAGGCAGGGAAACAGAGGCGGGGAATCAGATATGGGGAATCAGAGATGGGGAAATAGAGGTTGCGAATCAGAGGCGGGGAATCAGAGGCGGGGAATCAGAGGCAGGGAATCGGATGTGCGGAATCAGAGATGGGGAATCAGAGGTGGGGATTCAGAGGTGGTGAATCAGAGAAGGGGAATCAGAGGCTGGGAATCAGAGGCAGGGAATCAGACGCAGGGAATCAGAGGCGGGGAATCATAGCTGGCGAATTAGAGGAGGGGAATCAGAGTTGGGGAATCAGAGGCGGGGAATCAGATATGGGGAAACAGAGGCGGGGAATCAGAGGCGGGGAAACAGAGGCGGGGAATCAGATATGGGGAATCAGAGGTGGGGAATCAGGGGCAGGGAATCAGTGGCAGGGAATCAGACGCGGGGAATCAGAGGCGGGGAATCAGAGGCAGGGAATCAGACACGGGGAATCAGAGGCGGTGTATCAGAGATGGGGAATCAGAGGCGGGGAATCAGAGGCAGGGAATCGGATGCCGTAAATCAGAGGCGGGAAATCAGAGCTAGGGAATCAGAGGCGGGGAATCAGAGTTGGGGAATCAGAGGCGGCGAAGCAGATATGGGGAAATAGAGGCGGGGAATCAGATATGGGGAATCAGAGGCGTGGAATCAGATATGGGGAATCAGAGGCTGGGAATCAGAGGGAGGGAAAAAGAGGCGGGGAATCAGATATGGGGAATCAGAGGTGGGGAATCAGAGGCAGGGAATCAGATGTGCGGAATCAGAGATGGGGAATCAGAGGCAGGGAATCAGAATCAGAAGCGGGGAATTAGAGGCCGGGAATCAGAGGCCGGGAATCAGATGCTGGGAATAAGAGGCCGGGAATCAGAGGTGGGGAATCAGAGTCCGGGAATCAGAGATGGGGATTCAGAGGCGGGGAATGAGAAATGGAGAATCAGAGGCGGGGAATCAGAGGCGGGGAAACAGAGGTGGGGAATCAGATATGGGGAATCAGAGGTGGCGAATCACAGGCGGTGAATCAGAGATGGGGAAACAGAGGCGGGGAATCAGAGGCGGGGAAACAGAGGTGGGGAATCACATATGGGGAATCAGAGGCGGGGAAACAGAGGCAGGGAATCAGATATGGGGAATCAGAGGCGGGGAATCAGAGGTGGGGAATCATAGGCAGGGAATCGGATGTGCGGAATCAGAGATGGGGAATCAGAGGCCGGGAATCAGAGGTAGTGAATCAGAGAGGGGAATCAGAGGCGGTGAATCAGAGGCAGGGAATCAGACGCGGGGAATCAGAGGTGGGCAATCAGAGGCGGGGAATCAGATATGGGGAATCAGAGGCGGGGAATCAGAGGTGGGCAATCAGAGCCGGGGAATCAGATATGGGGAATCAGAGGCGGGGAATCAGAGGCGGGGAAACAGAGGCGGGGATTCAGATATGGGGAATCAGAGGTGGGGAATCAGAGGTTGTGAATCAGAGATGGGGAATCAAGGCGGGGAATCAGAGGCAGGGAATCAGACGCGGGGAATCAGAGGCGGGGATTCAGAGCTGGGGAATCAGAGGCGGGGAATCAGAGTTGGGGAATCAGAGGCAGGGAATCAGATATGGGGAATCAGAGGCGGGGAATCAGAGGCGGGGAAACAGAGGCGGGGAATCAGAGGTGGGGAATCAGGGGCAGGGAATCAGTGGCAGGGAATCAGAGGTGGGGAATCAGAGGCGGGGAATCAGAGGCAGGGAAACAGACACGGGGAATCAGAGGCGGGGAATCAGAGATGGGGAATCAGAGGCGGGGAATCAGAGGCAGGGAATCGGACGCCGGGAATCAGAGTCGGGGAATCAGAGCTGGTGAATCAGAGGCGGGGAATCAGAGTTGGGGAATCAGAGGCGGGGAATCAGATATGGGGAAATAGAGGCGGGGAATCAGATATGGGGAATCAGAGGTGTGGAATCAGAGGTTGGGAATCAGAGGCAGGGAATCAGAGGCGGGGAAACAGAGGCAGGGAATCAGATATGGGGAATCAGAGGTGGCGAATCAAAGGCGGTGAAACAGAGATGGGGAATCAGGGCAGGGAATCAGAGGCAGGGAATCAGAGCTGGGGAAACAGAGGCGGGGAATCAGATATGGGGAATCAGAGGTGGGGAATCACGGGCGGGGAATCAGTGGCAGGGAATCAGAGCTGGGGAATCAGAGGTGGGGAATCAGAGCTGGGGAAACAGAGGCGGGGAATCAGATATGGGGAATCAGAGGTGGGGAATCAAGGTCGGGGAATCAGTGGCAGGGAATCAGAGGCCGGGAATAAAAGGCGGGGAATCAGAGCTGGGGAATCAGAGGCGGGGAATCAGAGTTGGGGAATCAGAGGAAGGGAATCAGATATGGGGAAACAGATGCCGGGATTCAGAGGCAGGGAAACAGAGGCGGGGAATCAGATATGGGGAATCAGAGGTGGGGAAATAGAGGTTGCGAATCAGAGGCGGGGAATCAGAGGCGGGGAATCAGAGGCAGGGAATCGGATGTGCGGAATCAGAGATGGGGAATCAGAGGTGGGGATTCAGAGGTGGTGAATCAGAGAAGGGGAATCAGAGGCTGGGAATCAGAGGCAGGGAATCAGACGCAGGGAATCAGAGGCGGGGAATCATAGCTGGCGAATTAGAGGAGGGGAATAAGAGTTGGGGAATCAGAGGCGGGGAATCAGATATGGGGAAACAGAGGCGGGGAATCAGAGGCGGGGAAACAGAGGCGGGGAATCAGATATGGGAAATCAGAGGTGGGGAATCAGGGGCAGGGAATCAGTGGCAGGGAATCAGACGCGGGGAATCAGAGGCGGGGAATCAGAGGCAGGGAATCAGACACGGGGAATCAGAGGCGGGGTATCAGAGATGGGGAATCAGAGGCGGGGAATCAGAGGCAGGGAATCGGATGCCGGAAATCAGAGGCGGGAAATCAGAGCTGGGGAATCAGAGGCGGGGAATCAGAGTTGGGGAATCAGAGGCGGCGAAGCAGATATGGGGAAATAGAGGCGGGGAATCAGATATGGGGAATCAGAGGCGTGGAATCAGATATGGGGAATCAGAGGCTGGGAATCAGAGGGGGGAAACAGAGGCGGGGAATAAGATATGGGGAATCAGAGGTGGGGAATCAGGGGCGGGTAATCAGTGGCAGGGAATCAGAGGCGGGGAATCAGAGGCGGGGATTCAGAGGCAGGGAATCAGACAGGGGGAATCAGAGCTGGGGAATCAGAGATGGGGAATCAGAGGCGGGGAATCAGAGGCAGGGAATCAGACGCGGGGAATCAGAGGCGGGGAATCAGAGCTGGGGAATCAGAGGTGGGGAATCAGAGTCGGGGAATCAGAGGTAGGGAATCGGATGTGCGGAATCAGAGATGGGGAATCAGAGGCGGTGAATCAGAGGCAGGGAATCAGAGTTGGTGATTCAGAGGCGGGGAATCAGATATGGGGAAACAGAGGCGGGGAATCAGAGGCGGGCAAACAGAGGCGGGGAATTAGATATGGGGAATCAGAGGTGGGGAATCAGAGGTGGTGAATCAGAGATGGGGAATCACAGGCGGGGAATCAGAGGCAGGGAATAGAACGCGGGGAATCAGAGCCAGGGAATCAGAGCTGGGGAATCAGAGGCGGGGAATCAGATATGGGGAAACAGAGGCGGGGAATCAGAGGCGGGGAAACAGAGGCGGGGAATCAGACATGGGGAATCGGATGCGTGGAATCAGAGGTGGGGAATCAGAGCTGGGGAATCAGAGGCGGGGAATCAGAGTTGGGGCATCAGAGGTGGGGAATTAGATATGGGGAAACAGAGGCGGGGAATCAGAGGCAGTGAAAAAGAGGCGGGGAATCAGATATGGGGAATCAGAGGTGGGGAATCAGAGGCAGGGAATCAGATGTGCGGAATCAGAGATGGGGAATCAGAGGCAGGGAATCAGAGGCGGGAAAACGGAGGCGGGGAATCAGATATGGGGAATCAGAGGTGGGGAATGAGGCGCAGGGAATCAGTGGCAGGGAATCAGACGCGGGGATTCAGAGGCGGGGAATCAGAGCCGGGCAAACAGAGGCGGGGAATTAGATATGGGGAATCAGAGGTGGGGAATCAGAGGTGGTGAATCAGAGATGGGGAATCACAGGCGGGGAATCAGAGGCAGGGAATAGAACGCGGGGAATCAGAGGCAGGGAATCAGAGCTGGGGAATCAGAGGCGGGGAATCAGATATGGGGAAACAGAGGCGGGGAATCAGAGGCGGGGAAACAGAGGCGGGGAATCAGACATGGGGAATCGGATGCCGGGAATCAGAGGTGGGGAATCAGAGCTGGGGAATCAGAGGCGGGGAATCAGAGTTGGGGCATCAGAGGTGGGGAATTAGATATGGGGAATCAGAGATGGGGAATCAGAGGCAGGGTATCAGAATCAGAAGCGGGGAATCAGAGGCCGGGAATCAGAGGCCGGGAATCAGATGCTGGGAATAAGAGGCCCGGAATCAGAGGTGGGGAATCAGAGTCCGGGAATCAGAGATGGGGATTCAGAGGCGGGGAATGAGATATGGAGAATCAGAGGCGGGGAATCAGAGGCGGGGAAACAGAGGTGGGGAATCAGATATGGGGAATCAGAGGTGGCGAATCAAAGGCGATGAATCAGAGATGGGGAATCAGAGGCGGGGAATCAGAGGCAGGGAATCAGATGCGGGGATTCAGAGGCGGGGAATCAGAGCTGGCGAATCAGAGGCGGGGAATCAGAGGTGGGCAATCAGAGCCGGGGAATCAGATATGGGGAATCAGAGGCGGGGAATCAGAGGCGGGGAAACAGAGGCGGGGAATCAGATATGGGGAATCAGAGGTGGGGAATCAAGGTCGGGGAATCAGTGGCAGGGAATCAGAGGCCGGGAATAAAAGGCGGGGAATCAGAGCTGGGGAATCAGAGGCGGGGAATCAGAGTTGGGGAATCAGAGGAAGGGAATCAGATATGGGGAAACAGATGCCGGGATTCAGAGGCAGGGAAACAGAGGCGGGGAATCAGATATGGGGAATCAGAGGTGGGGAAATAGAGGTTGCGAATCAGAGGCGGGGAATCAGAGGCGGGGAATCAGAGGCAGGGAATCGGATGTGCGGAATCAGAGATGGGGAATCAGAGGTGGGGATTCAGAGGTGGTGAATCAGAGAAGGGGAATCAGAGGCTGGGAATCAGAGGCAGGGAATCAGACGCAGGGAATCAGAGGCGGGGAATCATAGCTGGCGAATTAGAGGAGGGGAATAAGAGTTGGGGAATCAGAGGCGGGGAATCAGATATGGGGAAACAGAGGCGGGGAATCAGAGGCGGGGAAACAGAGGCGGGGAATCAGATATGGGAAATCAGAGGTGGGGAATCAGTGGCAGGGAATCAGTGGCAGGGAATCAGACGCGGGGAATCAGAGGCGGGGAATCAGAGGCAGGGAATCAGACACGGGGAATCAGAGGCGGGGTATCAGAGATGGGGAATCAGAGGCGGGGAATCAGAGGCAGGGAATCGGATGCCGGAAATCAGAGGCGGGAAATCAGAGCTGGGGAATCAGAGGCGGGGAATCAGAGTTGGGGAATCAGAGGCGGAGAAGCAGATATGGGGAAATAGAGGCGGGGAATCAGATATGGGGAATCAGAGGCGTGGAATCAGATATGGGGAATCAGAGGCTGGGAATCAGAGGGGGGAAACAGAGGCGGGGAATAAGATATGGGGAATCAGAGGTGGGGAATCAGGGGCGGGTAATCAGTGGCAGGGAATCAGAGGCGGGGAATCAGAGGCGGGGATTCAGAGGCAGGGAATCAGACAGGGGGAATCAGAGCTGGGAAATCAGAGATGGGGAATCAGAGGCGGGGAATCAGAGGCAGGGAATCAGACGCGGGGAATCAGAGGCGGGGAATCAGAGCTGGGGAATCAGAGGTGGGGAATCAGAGTCGGGGAATCAGAGGTAGGGAATCGGATGTGCGGAATCAGAGATGGGGAATCAGAGGCGGTGAATCAGAGGCAGGGAATCAGAGTTGGTGATTCAGAGGCGGGGAATCAGATATGGGGAAACAGAGGCGGGGAATCAGAGGCGGGCAAACAGAGGCGGGGAATTAGATATGGGGAATCAGAGGTGGGGAATCAGAGGTGGTGAATCAGAGATGGGGAATCACAGGCGGGGAATCAGAGGCAGGGAATAGAACGCGGGGAATCAGAGCCAGGGAATCAGAGCTGGGGAATCAGAGGCGGGGAATCAGATATGGGGAAACAGAGGCGGGGAATCAGAGGCGGGGAAACAGAGGCGGGGAATCAGACATGGGGAATCGGATGCGTGGAATCAGAGGTGGGGAATCAGAGCTGGAGAATCAGAGGCGGGGAATCAGAGTTGGGGCATCAGAGGTGGGGAATTAGATATGGGGAAACAGAGGCGGGGAATCAGAGGCAGGGAAAAAGAGGCGGGGAATCAGATATGGGGAATCAGAGGTGGGGAATCAGAGGCAGGGAATCAGATGTGCGGAATCAGAGATGGGGAATCAGAGGCAGGGAATCAGAGGCGGCAAAACGGAGGCGGGGAATCAGATATGGGGAATCAGAGGTGGGGAATGAGGCGCAGGGAATCAGTGGCAGGGAATCAGACGCGGGGATTCAGAGGCGGGGAATCAGAGCCGGGCAAACAGAGGCGGGGAATTAGATATGGGGAATCAGAGGTGGGGAATCAGAGGTGGTGAATCAGAGATGGGGAATCACAGGCGGGGAATCAGAGGCAGGGAATAGAACGCGGGGAATCAGAGGCAGGGAATCAGAGCTGGGGAATCAGAGGCGGGGAATCAGATATGGGGAAACAGAGGCGGGGAATCAGAGGCGGGGAAACAGAGGCGGGGAATCAGACATGGGGAATCGGATGCCGGGAATCAGAGGTGGGGAATCAGAGCTGGGGAATCAGAGGCGGGGAATCAGAGTTGGGGCATCAGAGGTGGGGAATTAGATATGGGGAATCAGAGATGGGGAATCAGAGGCAGGGTATCAGAATCAGAAGCGGGGAATCAGAGGCCGGGAATCAGAGGCCGGGAATCAGATGCTGGGAATAAGAGGCCCGGAATCAGAGGTGGGGAATCAGAGTCCGGGAATCAGAGATGGGGATTCAGAGGCGGGGAATGAGATATGGAGAATCAGAGGCGGGGAATCAGAGGCGGGGAAACAGAGGTGGGGAATCAGATATGGGGAATCAGAGGTGGCGAATCAAAGGCGATGAATCAGAGATGGGGAATCAGAGGCGGGGAATCAGAGGCAGGGAATCAGATGCGGGGATTCAGAGGCGGGGAATCAGAGCTGGCGAATCAGAGGCGGGGAATCAGAGGTGGGCAATCAGAGCCGGGGAATCAGATATGGGGAATCAGAGGCGGGGAATCAGAGGCGGGGAAACAGAGGCGGGGATTCAGATATGGGGAATCAGAGGTGGGGAATCAGAGGTTGTGAATCAGAGATTGGGAATCAAGGCGGGTAATCAGAGGCAGGGAATCAGACGCGGGGAATCAGAGGCGGGGATTCAGAGCTGGGGAATCAGAGGCGGGGAATCAGAGTTGGGGAATCAGAGGCAGGGAATCAGATATGGGGAATCAGAGGCGGGGAATCAGAGGCGGGGAAACAGAGGCGGGGAATCAGAGGTGGGGAATCAGGGGCAGGGAATCAGTGGCAGGGAATCAGAGGTGGGGAATCAGAGGCGGGGAATCAGAGGCAGGGAATCAGACACGGAGAATCAGAGGCGGGGAATCAGAGATGGGGAATCAGAGGCGGGGAATCAGAGGCAGGGAATCGGACGCCGGGAATCAGAGTCGGGGAATCAGAGCTGGGGAATCAGAGGCGGGGAATCAGAGTTGGGGAATCAGAGGCGGGGAATCAGATATGGGGAAATAGAGGCGGGGAATCAGATATGGGGAATCAGAGGTATGGAATCAGAGGTTGGGAATCAGAGGCAGGGAATCAGAGGCGGGGAAACAGAGGCGGGGAATCAGATATGGGGAATCAGAGGTGGCGAATCAAAGGCGGTGAAACAGAGGTGGGGAATCAAGGTCGGGGAATCAGTGGCAGGGAATCAGAGGCCGGGAATAAAAGGCGGGGAATCAGAGCTGGGGAATCAGAGGCGGGGAATCAGAGTTGGGGAATCAGAGGAAGGGAATCAGATATGGGGAAACAGATGCCGGGATTCAGAGGCAGGGAAACAGAGGCGGGGAATCAGATATGGGGAATCAGAGGTGGGGAAATAGAGGTTGCGAATCAGAGGCGGGGAATCAGAGGCGGGGAATCAGAGGCAGGGAATCGGATGTGCGGAATCAGAGATGGGGAATCAGAGGTGGGGATTCAGAGGTGGTGAATCAGAGAAGGGGAATCAGAGGCTGGGAATCAGAGGCAGGGAATCAGACGCAGGGAATCAGAGGCGGGGAATCATAGCTGGCGAATTAGAGGAGGGGAATCAGAGTTGGGGAATCAGAGGCGGGGAATCAGATATGGGGAAACAGAGGCGGGGAATCAGAGGCGGGGAAACAGAGGCGGGGAATCAGATATGGGGAATCAGAGGTGGGGAATCAGAGGCAGGGAATCAGACACGGGGAATCAGAGGCGGTGTATCAGAGATGGGGAATCAGAGGCGGGGAATCAGAGGCAGGGAATCGGATGCCGGAAATCAGAGGCGGGAAATCAGAGCTGGGGAATCAGAGGCGGGGAATCAGAGTTGGAGAATCAGAGGCGGCGAAGCAGATATGGGGAAATAGAGGCGGGGAATCAGATATGGGGAATCAGAGGCGTGGAATCAGATATGGGGAATCAGAGGCTGGGAATCAGAGGGGGGAAACAGAGGCGGGGAATAAGATATGGGGAATCAGAGGTGGGGAATCAGGGGCGGGTAATCAGTGGCAGGGAATCAGAGGCGGGGAATCAGAGGCGGGGATTCAGAGGCAGGGAATCAGACAGGGGGAATCAGAGGCGGGGAATCGGAGCTGGGGAATTAGAGGTGGGGAATCAGAGTCGGTGAATCAGAGGCAGGGAATCGGATGTGCGGAATCAGAGATGGGGAATCAGAGGCGGTGAATCAGAGGCAGGGAATCAGAGTTGGTGATTCAGAGGCGGGGAATCAGATATGGGGAAACAGAGGCGGGGAATCAGAGGCGGGCAAACAGAGGCGGGGAATTAGATATGGGGAATCAGAGGTGGGGAATCAGAGGTGGTGAATCAGAGATGGGGAATCACAGGCGGGGAATCAGAGGCAGGGAATAGAACGCGGGGAATCAGAGCCAGGGAATCAGAGCTGGGGAATCAGAGGCGGGGAATCAGATATGGGGAAACAGAGGCGGGGAATCAGAGGCGGGGATACAGAGGCGGGGAATCAGACATGGGGAATCGGATGCGGGGAATCAGAGGTGGGGAATCAGAGCTGGGGAATCAGAGGCGGGGAATCAGAGTTGGGGCATCAGAGGTGGGGAATTAGATATGGGGAAACAGAGGCGGGGAATCAGAGGCAGGGAAAAAGAGGCGGGGAATCAGATATGGGGAATCAGAGGTGGGGAATCAGAGGCAGGGAATCAGATGTGCGGAATCAGAGATGGGGAATCAGAGGCAGGGAATCAGAATCAGAAGCGGGGAATTAGAGGCCGGGAATCAGAGGCCGGGAATCAGATGCTGGGAATAAGAGGCCGGGAATCAGAGGTGGGGAATCAGAGTCCGGGATTCAGAGATGGGGATTCAGAGGCGGGGAATGAGAAATGGAGAATCAGAGGCGGGGAATCAGAGGCGGGGAAACAGAGGTGGGGAATCAGATATGGGGAATCAGAGGTGGCGAATCACAGGCGGTGAATCAGAGATGGGGAAACAGAGGCGGGGAATCAGAGGCGGGGAAACAGAGGTGGGGAATCACATATGGGGAATCAGAGGCGGGGAAACAGAGGCAGGGAATCAGATATGGGGAATCAGAGGCGGGGAATCAGAGGTGGGGAATCATAGGCAGGCAATCGGATGTGCGGAATCAGAGATGGGGAATCAGAGGCCGGGAATCAGAGGTAGTGAATCAGAGATGGGGAATCAGAGGCGGTGAATCAGAGGCAGGGAATCAGACGCGGGGAATCAGAGGTGGGCAATCAGAGGCGGGGAATCAGATATGGTGAATCAGAGGCGGGGAATCAGAGGTGGGCAATCAGAGCCTGTGAATCAGATATGGGGAATCAGAGGCGGGGAATCAGAGGCGGGGAAACAGAGGCGGGGATTCAGATATGGGGAATCAGAGGTGGGGAATCAGAGGTTGTGAATCAGAGATGGGGAATCAAGGCGGGGAATCAGAGGCAGGGAATCAGACGCGGGGAATCAGAGGCGGGGATTCAGAGCTGGGGAATCAGAGGCGGGGAATCAGAGTTGGGGAATCAGAGGCAGGGAATCAGAGGCGGGGAATCAGAGGCGGGGAAACAGAGGCGGGGAATCAGAGGTGGGGAATCAGGGGCAGGGAATCAGTGGCAGGGAATCAGAGGTGGGGAATCAGAGGCGGGGAATCAGAGGCAGGGAATCAGACATGGGGAATCAGAGGCGGGGAATCAGAGATGGGGAATCAGAGGCGGGGAATCAGAGGCAGGGAATCGGACGCCGGGAATCAGAGGCGGGGAATCAGAGCTGGTGAATCAGAGGCGGGGAATCAGAGTTGGGGAATCAGAGGCGGGGAATCAGATATGGGGAAATAGAACCGGGGAATCAGATATGGGGAATCAGAGGTATGGAATCAGAGGTTGGGAATCAGAGGCAGGGAATCAGAGGCGGGGAAACAGAGGCGGGGAATCAGATATGGGGAATCAGAGGTGGGTAATCATGTGCGGGGAATCAGTGGCAGGGAATCAGAGCTGGGGAATCAGAGGTGGGGAATCAGAGCTGGGGAAACAGAGGCGGGGAATCAGATATGGGGAATCAGAGGTGGGGAATCAAGGTCGGGGAATCAGTGGCAGGGAATCAGAGGCCGGGAATAAAAGGCGGGGAATCAGAGCTGGGGATTCAGAGGCGGGGAATCAGAGTTGGGGAATCAGAGGAAGGGAATCAGATATGGGGAAACAGATGCCGGGATTCAGAGGCAGGGAAACAGAGGCGGGGAATCAGATATGGGGAATCAGAGGTTGGGAAATAGAGGTTGCGAATCAGAGGCGGGGAATCAGAGGCGGGGAATCAGAGGCAGGGAATCGGATGTGCGGAATCAGAGATGGGGAATCAGAGGTGGGGATTCAGAGGTGGTGAATCAGAGAAGGGGAATCAGAGGCTGGGAATCAGAGGCAGGGAATCAGACGCAGGGAATCAGAGGCGGGGAATCAGAGGCAGGGAATCAGACGCAGGGAATCAGAGGCGGGGAATCATAGCTGGCGAATTAGAGGAGGGGAATCAGAGTTGGGGAATCAGAGGCGGGGAATCAGATATGGGGAAACAGAGGCGGGGAATCAGAGGCGGGCAAACAGAGGCGGGGAATTAGATATGGGGAATCAGAGGTGGGGAATCAGAGGTGGTGAATCAGAGATGGGGAATCACAGGCGGGGAATCAGAGGCAGGGAATAGAACGCGGGGAATCAGAGCCAGGGAATCAGAGCTGGGGAATCAGAGGCGGGGAATCAGATATGGGGAAACAGAGGCGGGGAATCAGAGGCGGGGATACAGAGGCGGGGAATCAGACATGGGGAATCGGATGCGGGGAATCAGAGGTGGGGAATCAGAGCTGGGGAATCAGAGGCGGGGAATCAGAGTTGGGGCATCAGAGGTGGGGAATTAGATATGGGGAAACAGAGGCGGGGAATCAGAGGCAGGGAAAAAGAGGCGGGGAATCAGATATGGGGAATCAGAGGTGGGGAATCAGAGGCAGGGAATCAGATGTGCGGAATCAGAGATGGGGAATCAGAGGCAGGGAATCAGAATCAGAAGCGGGGAATTAGAGGCCGGGAATCAGAGGCCGGGAATCAGATGCTGGGAATAAGAGGCCGGGAATCAGAGGTGGGGAATCAGAGTCCGGGATTCAGAGATGGGGATTCAGAGGCGGGGAATGAGAAATGGAGAATCAGAGGCGGGGAATCAGAGGCGGGGAAACAGAGGTGGGGAATCAGATATGGGGAATCAGAGGTGGCGAATCACAGGCGGTGAATCAGAGATGGGGAAACAGAGGCGGGGAATCAGAGGCGGGGAAACAGAGGTGGGGAATCACATATGGGGAATCAGAGGCGGGGAAACAGAGGCAGGGAATCAGATATGGGGAATCAGAGGCGGGGAATCAGAGGTGGGGAATCATAGGCAGGCAATCGGATGTGCGGAATCAGAGATGGGGAATCAGAGGCCGGGAATCAGAGGTAGTGAATCAGAGATGGGGAATCAGAGGCGGTGAATCAGAGGCAGGGAATCAGACGCGGGGAATCAGAGGTGGGCAATCAGAGGCGGGGAATCAGATATGGGGAATCAGAGGCGGGGAATCAGAGGTGGGCAATCAGAGCCTGTGAATCAGATATGGGGAATCAGAGGCGGGGAATCAGAGGCGGGGAAACAGAGGCGGGGATTCAGATATGGGGAATCAGAGGTGGGGAATCAGAGGTTGTGAATCAGAGATGGGGAATCAAGGCGGGGAATCAGAGGCAGGGAATCAGACGCGGGGAATCAGAGGCGGGGATTCAGAGCTGGGGAATCAGAGGTGGGGAATCAGAGGCAGGGAATCAGAGGCGGGGAATCAGAGGCGGGGAAACAGAGGCGGGGAATCAGAGGTGGGGAATCAGGGGCAGGGAATCAGTGGCAGGGAATCAGAGGTGGGGAATCAGAGGCGGGGAATCAGAGGCAGGGAATCAGACATGGGGAATCAGAGGCGGGGAATCAGAGATGGGGAATCAGAGGCGGGGAATCAGAGGCAGGGAATCGGACGCCGGGAATCAGAGGCGGGGAATCAGAGCTGGTGAATCAGAGGCGGGGAATCAGAGTTGGGGAATCAGAGGCGGGGAATCAGATATGGGGAAATAGAACCGGGGAATCAGATATGGGGAATCAGAGGTATGGAATCAGAGGTTGGGAATCAGAGGCAGGGAATCAGAGGCGGGGAAACAGAGGCGGGGAATCAGATATGGGGAATCAGAGGTGGCGAATCAAAGGCGGTGAAACAGAGATGGGGAATCAGGGCAGGGAATCAGAGGCAGGGAATCAGAGCTGGGGAAACAGAGGCGGGGAATCAGATATGGGGAATCAGAGGTGGGTAATCATGTGCGGGGAATCAGTGGCAGGGAATCAGAGCTGGGGAATCAGAGGTGGGGAATCAGAGCTGGGGAAACAGAGGCGGGGAATCAGATATGGGGAATCAGAGGTGGGGAATCAAGTTCGGGGAATCAGTGGCAGGGAATCAGAGGCCGGGAATAAAAGGCGGGGAATCAGAGCTGGGGATTCAGAGGCGGGGAATCAGAGTTGGGGAATCAGAGGAAGGGAATCAGATATGGGGAAACAGATGCCGGGATTCAGAGGCAGGGAAACAGAGGCGGGGAATCAGATATGGGGAATCAGAGGTTGGGAAATAGAGGTTGCGAATCAGAGGCGGGGAATCAGAGGCGGGGAATCAGAGGCAGGGAATCGGATGTGCGGAATCAGAGATGGGGAATCAGAGGTGGGGATTCAGAGGTGGTGAATCAGAGAAGGGGAATCAGAGGCTGGGAATCAGAGGCAGGGAATCAGACGCAGGGAATCAGAGGCGGGGAATCATAGCTGGCGAATTAGAGGAGGGGAATCAGAGTTGGGGAATCAGAGGCGGGGAATCAGATATGGGGAAACAGAGGCGGGGAATCAGAGGCGGGGAAACAGAGGCGGGGAATCAGATATGGGGAATCAGAGGTGGGGAATCAGGGGCAGGGAATCAGTGGCAGGGAATCAGACGCGGGGAATCAGAGGCGGGGAATCAGAGGCAGGGAATCAGACACGGGGAATCAGAGGCGGTGTATCAGAGATGGGGAATCAGAGGCGGGGAATCAGAGGCAGGGAATCGGATGCCGGAAATCAGAGGCGGGAAATCAGAGCTGGGGAATCAGAGGCGGGAAATCAGAGTTGGGGAATCAGAGGCGTGGAATCAGATATGGGGAATCAGAGGCTGGGAATCAGAGGGGGGAAACAGAGGCGGGGAATAAGATATGGGGAATCAGAGGTGGGGAATCAGGGGCGGGTAATCAGTGGCAGGGAATCAGAGGCGGGGAATCAGAGGCGGGGATTCAGAGGCAGGGAATCAGACAGGGGGAATCAGAGGCCGGGAATCGGAGCTGGGGAATCAGAGGTGGGGAATCAGAGTCGGTGAATCAGAGGCAGGGAATCAGAGTTGGTGATTCAGAGGCGGGGAATCAGATATGGGGAAACAGAGGCGGGGAATCAGAGGCGGGCAAACAGAGGTGGGGAATTAGATATGGGGAATCAGAGGTGGGGAATCAGAGGTGGTGAATCAGAGATGGGGAATCACAGGCGGGGAATCAGAGGCAGGGAATAGAACGCGGGGAATCAGAGCAAGGGAATCAGAGCTGGGGAATCAGAGGCGGGGAATCAGATATGGGGAAACAGAGGCGGGGAATCAGAGGCGGGGAAACAGAGGCGGGGAATCAGACATGGGGAATCGGATGCGGGGAATCAGAGGTGGGGAATCAGAGCTGGGGAATCAGAGGCGGGGAATCAGAGTTGGGGCATCAGAGGTGGGGAATTAGATATGGGGAAACAGAGGCGGGGAATCAGAGGCAGGGAAAAAGAGGCGGGGAATCAGATATGGGGAATCAGAGGTGGGGAATCAGAGGCAGGGAATCAGATGTGCGGAATCAGAGATGGGGAATCAGAGGCAGGGAATCAGAATCAGAAGCGGGGAATTAGAGTCCGGGAATCAGATGCTGGGAATAAGAGGCCGGGAATCAGAGGTGGGGAATCCGAGTCCGGGAATCAGAGATGGGGATTCAGAGGCGGGGAATGAGAAATGGAGAATCAGAGGCGGGGAATCAGAGGCGGGGAAACAGAGGTGGGGAATCAGATATGGGGAATCAGAGGTGGCGAATCACAGGCGGTGAATCAGAGATGGGGAAACAGAGGCGGGGAATCAGAGGCGGGGAAACAGAGGTGGGGAATCATAGGCAGGGAATCGGATGTGCGGAATCAGAGATGGGGAATCAGAGGCCGGGAATCAGAGGTAGTGAATCAGAGATGGGGAATCAGAGGCGGTGAATCAGAGGCAGGGAATCAGACGCGGGGAATCAGAGGTGGGCAATCAGAGGCGGGGAATCAGATATGGGGAATCAGAGTCGGGGAATCAGAGGTGGGGAATCATAGGCAGGGAATCGGATGTGCGGAATCAGAGATGGGGAATCAGAGGCCGGGAATCAGAGGTAGTGAATCAGAGATGGGGAATCAGAGGCGGTGAATCAGAGGCAGGGAATCAGACGCGGGGAATCAGAGGTGGGCAATCAGAGGCGGGGAATCAGATATGGGGAATCGGAGGCGGGGAATCAGAGGTGGGCAATCAGAGCCGGGGAATCAGATATGGGGAATCAGAGGCGGGGAATCAGAGGCGGGGAAACAGAGGCGGGGATTCAGATATGGGGAATCAGAGGTGGGGAATCAGAGGTTGTGAATCAGAGATGGGGAATCAAGGCGGGGAATCAGAGGCAGGGAATCAGACGCGGGGAATCAGAGGCGGGGATTCAGAGCTGGGGAATCAAAGGCGGGGAATCAGAGTTGGGGAATCAGAGGCAGGGAATCAGATATGGGGAATCAGAGGCGGGGAATCATAGGCGGGGAAACAGAGGCGGGGAATCAGAGGTAGGGAATCAGGGGCAGGGAATCAGTGGCAGGGAATCAGAGGTGGGGAATCAGAGGCGGGGAATCAGAGGCAGGGAATCAGACACGGGGAATCAGAGGCGGGGAATCAGAGATGGGGAATCAGAGGCAGGGAATCAGAGGCAGGGAATCGGACGCCGGGAATCAGAGGCGGGGAATCAGAGCTGGGGAATCAGAGGCGGGGAATCAGAGTTGGGGAATCAGAGGCGGGGAATCAGATATGGGGAAATAGAGGCGGGGAATCAGATATGGGGAATCAGAGGTGTGGAATCAGAGGTTGGGAATCAGAGGCAGGGAATCAGAGGCGGGGAAACAGAGGCGGGGAATCAGATATGGGGAATCAGAGGTGGCGAATCAAAGGCGGTGAAACACAGATGGGGAATCAGGGCAGGGAATCAGAGGCAGGGTATCAGAGCTGGGGAAACAGAGGCGGGGAATCAGATATGGGGAATCAGAGGTGGGGAATCATGGGCGGGGAATCAGTGGCAGGGAATCAGAGCTGGGGAATCAGAGGTGGGGAATCAGAGCTGGGGAAACAGAGGCGGGGAATCAGATATGGGGAATCAGAGGTGGGGAATCAAGGTCGGGGAATCAGTTGCAGGGAATCAGAGGCCGGGAATAAAAGGCGGGGAATCAGAGCTGGGGATTCAGAGGCGGGGAATCAGAGTTGGGGAATCAGAGGAAGGGAATCAGATATGGGGAAACAGATGCCGGGATTCAGAGGCAGGGAAACAGAGGCGGGGAATCAGATATGGGGAATCAGAGGTGGGGAAATAGAGGTTGCGAATCAGAGGCGGGGAATCAGAGGCGGGGAATCAGAGGCAGGGAATCGGATGTGCGGAAACAGAGATGGGGAATCAGAGGTGGGGATTCAGAGGTGGTGAATCAGAGAAGGGGAATCAGAGGCTGGGAATCAGAGGCAGGGAATCAGACGCAGGGAATCAGAGGCGGGGAATCATAGCTGGCGAATCAGAGGCGGGGAATCAGAGGCGGGGAATCAGAGGCAGGGAATCGGATGTGCGGAATCAGAGATGGGGAATCAGAGGTGGGGATTCAGAGGTGGTGAATCAGAGAAGCGGAATCAGAGGCTGGGAATCAGAGGCAGGGAATCAGACGCAGGGAATCAGAGGCGGGGAATCATAGCTGGCGAATTAGAGGAGGGGAATCAGAGTTGGGGAATCAGAGGCGGGGAATCAGATATGGGGAAACAGAGGCGGGGTATCAGAGGCGGGGAAACAGAGGCGGGGAATCAGATATGGGGAATCAGAGGTGGGGAATCAGGGGCAGGGAATCAGTGGCAGGGAATCAGACGCGGGGAATCAGAGGCGGGGAATCAGAGGCAGGGAATCAGACACGGGGAATCAGAGGCGGTGTATCAGAGATGGGGAATCAGAGGCGGGGAATCAGAGGCAGGGAATCGGATGCCGGAAATCAGAGGCGGGAAATCAGAGCTGGGGAATCAGAGGCGGGGAATCAGAGTTGGGGAATCAGAGGCGGCGAAGCAGATATGGGGAAATAGAGGCGGGGAATAAGATATGGGGAATCAGAGGTGGGGAATCAGGGGCGGGTAATCAGTGGCAGGGAATCAGAGGCGGGGAATCAGAGGCAGGGAATCAGACACGGGGAATCAGAGGCGGTGTATCAGAGATGGGGAATCAGAGGCGGGGAATCAGAGGCAGGGAATCGGATGCCGGAAATCAGAGGCGGGAAATCAGAGCTGGGGAATCAGAGGCGGGGAATCAGAGTTGGGGAATCAGAGGCGTGGAATCAGATATGGGGAATCAGAGGTGGGGAATCAGGGGCGGGTAATCAGTGGCAGGGAATCAGATGCGGGGAATCAGAGGTGGGGATTCAGAGGCAGGGAATCAGACAGGGGGAATCAGAGGCCGGGAATCGGAGCTGGGGAATCAGAGGTGGGGAATCAGAGTCGGTGAATCAGAGGCAGGGAATCAGAGTTGGTGATTCAGAGGCGGGGAATCAGATATGGGGAAACAGAGGCGGGGAATAAGATATGGGGAATCAGAGGTGGGGAATCAGGGGCGGGTAATCAGTGGCAGGGAATCAGAGGCGGGGAATCAGAGGCGGGGATTCAGAGGCAGGGAATCAGACAGGGGGAATCAGAGGCCGGGAATCGGAGCTGGGGAATCAGAGGTGGGGAATCAGAGTCGGTGAATCAGAGGCAGGGAATCAGAGTTGGTGATTCAGAGGCGGGGAATCAGATATGGGGAAACAGAGGCGGGGAATCAGAGGCGGGCAAACAGAGGCGGGGAATTAGATATGGGGAATCAGAGGTGGGGAATCAGAGGTGGTGAATCAGAGATGGGGAATCACAGGCGGGGAATCAGAGGCAGGGAATAGAACGCGGGGAATCAGAGCAAGGGAATCAGAGCTGGGGAATCAGAGGCGGGGAATCAGATATGGGGAAACAGAGGCGGGGAATCAGAGGCGGGGAAACAGAGGCGGGGAATCAGACATGGGGAATCGGATGCGGGGAATCAGAGGTGGGGAATCAGAGCTGGGGAATCAGAGGCGGGGAATCAGAGTTGGGGCATCAGAGGTGGGGAATTAGATATGGGGAAACAGAGGCGGGGAATCAGAGGCAGGGAAAAAGAGGCGGGGAATCAGATATGGGGAATCATAGGTGGGGAATCAGAGGCAGGGAATCAGATGTGCGGAATCAGAGATGGGGAATCAGAGGCAGGGAATCAGAATCAGAAGCGGGGAATTAGAGGCCGGGAATCAGATGCTGGGAATAAGAGGACGGGAATCAGAGGTGGGGAATCAGAGTCCGGGAATCAGAGATGGGGATTCAGAGGAGGGGAATGAGAAATGGAGAATCAGAGGCGGGGAATCAGAGGCGGGGAAACAGAGGTGGGGAATCAGATATGGGGAATCAGAGGTGGCGAATCACAGGCGGTGAATCAGAGATGGGGAAACAGAGGCGGGGAATCAGAGGCGGGGAAACAGAGGTGGGGAATCATAGGCAGGGAATCGGATGTGCGGAATCAGAGATGGGGAATCAGAGGCCGGGAATCAGAGGTAGTGAATCAGAGATGGGGAATCAGAGGCGGTGAATCAGAGGCAGGGAATCAGACGCGGGGAATCAGAGGTGGGCAATCAGAGGCGGGGAATCAGATATGGGGAATCAGAGTCGGGGAATCAGAGGTGGGGAATCATAGGCAGGGAATCGGATGTGCGGAATCAGAGATGGGGAATCAGAGGCCGGGAATCAGAGGTAGTGAATCAGAGATGGGGAATCAGAGGCGGTGAATCAGAGGCAGGGAATCAGAGGCGGGGAATCAGAGGTGGGCAATCAGAGGCGGGGAATCAGATATGGGGAATCAGAGGCGGGGAATCAGAGGTGGGCAATCAGAGCCGGGGAATCAGATATGGGGAATCAGAGGCGGGGAATCAGAGGCGGGGAAACAGAGGCGGGGATTCAGATATGGGGAATCAGAGGTGGGGAATCAGAGGTTGTGAATCAGAGTTGGGGAATCAAGGCGGGGAATCAGAGGCAGGGAATCAGACGCGGGGAATCAGAGGCGGGGATTCAGAGCTGGGGAATCAAAGGCGGGGAATCAGAGTTGGGGAATCAGAGGCAGGGAATCAGATATGGGGAATCAGAGGCGGGGAATCATAGGCGGGGAAACAGAGGCGGGGAATCAGAGGTAGGGAATCAGGGGCAGGGAATCAGTGGCAGGGAATCAGAGGTGGGGAATCAGAGGCGGGGAATCAGAGGCAGGGAATCAGACACGGGGAATCAGAGGCGGGGAATCAGAGATGGGGAATCAGAGGCAGGGAATCAGAGGCAGGGAATCGGACGCCGGGAATCAGAGGCGGGGAATCAGAGCTGGGGAATCAGAGGCGGGGAATCAGAGTTGGGGAATCAGAGGCGGGGAATCAGATATGGGGAAATAGAGGCGGGGAATCAGATATGGGGAATCAGAGGTGTGGAATCAGAGGTTGGGAATCAGAGGCAGGGAATCAGAGGCGGGGAAACAGAGGCGGGGAATCAGATATGGGGAATCAGAGGTGGCGAATCAAAGGCGGTGAAACACAGATGGGGAATCAGGGCAGGGAATCAGAGGCAGGGAATCAGAGCTGGGGAAACAGAGGCGGGGAATCAGATATGGGGAATCAGAGGTGGGGAATCATGGGCGGGGAATCAGTGGCAGGGAATCAGAGCTGGGGAATCAGAGGTGGGGAATCAGAGCTGGGGAAACAGAGGCGGGGAATCAGATATGGGGAATCAGAGGTGGGGAATCAAGGTCGGGGAATCAGTGGCAGGGAATCAGAGGCCGGGAATAAAAGGCGGGGAATCAGAGCTGGGGATTCAGAGGCGGGGAATCAGAGTTGGGGAATCAGAGGAAGGGAATCAGATATGGGGAAACAGATGCCGGGATTCAGAGGCAGGGAAACAGAGGCGGGGAATCAGATATGGGGAATCAGAGGTGGGGAAATAGAGGTTGCGAATCAGAGGCGGGGAATCAGAGGCGGGGAATCAGAGGCAGGGAATCGGATGTGCGGAAACAGAGATGGGGAATCAGAGGTGGGGATTCAGAGGTGGTGAATCAGAGAAGGGGAATCAGAGGCTGGGAATCAGAGGCAGGGAATCAGACGCAGGGAATCAGAGGCGGGGAATCATAGCTGGCGAATTAGAGGAGGGGAATCAGAGTTGGGGAATCAGAGGCGGGGAATCAGATATGGGGAAACAGAGGCGGGGTATCAGAGGCGGGGAAACAGAGGCGGGGAATCAGATATGGGGAATCAGAGGTGGGGAATCAGGGGCAGGGAATCAGTGGCAGGGAATCAGACGCGGGGAATCAGAGGCGGGGAATCAGAGGCAGGGAATCAGACACGGGGAATCAGAGGCGGTGTATCAGAGATGGGGAATCAGAGTTGGGGAATCAGAGGCGGGGAATCAGATATGGGGAAATAGAACCGGGGAATCAGATATGGGGAATCAGAGGTATGGAATCAGAGGTTGGGAATCAGAGGCAGGGAATCAGAGGCGGGGAAACAGAGGCGGGGAATCAGATATGGGGAATCAGAGGTGGCGAATCAAAGGCGGTGAAACAGAGATGGGGAATCAGGGCAGGGAATCAGAGGCAGGGAATCAGAGCTGGGGAAACAGAGGCGGGGAATCAGATATGGGGAATCAGAGGTGGGTAATCATGTGCGGGGAATCAGTGGCAGGGAATCAGAGCTGGGGAATCAGAGGTGGGGAATCAGAGCTGGGGAAACAGAGGCGGGGAATCAGATATGGGGAATCAGAGGTGGGGAATCAAGTTCGGGGAATCAGTGGCAGGGAATCAGAGGCCGGGAATAAAAGGCGGGGAATCAGAGCTGGGGATTCAGAGGCGGGGAATCAGAGTTGGGGAATCAGAGGAAGGGAATCAGATATGGGGAAACAGATGCCGGGATTCAGAGGCAGGGAAACAGAGGCGGGGAATCAGATATGGGGAATCAGAGGTTGGGAAATAGAGGTTGCGAATCAGAGGCGGGGAATCAGAGGCGGGGAATCAGAGGCAGGGAATCGGATGTGCGGAATCAGAGATGGGGAATCAGAGGTGGGGATTCAGAGGTGGTGAATCAGAGAAGGGGAATCAGAGGCTGGGAATCAGAGGCAGGGAATCAGACGCAGGGAATCAGAGGCGGGGAATCATAGCTGGCGAATTAGAGGAGGGGAATCAGAGTTGGGGAATCAGAGGCGGGGAATCAGATATGGGGAAACAGAGGCGGGGAATCAGAGGCGGGGAAACAGAGGCGGGGAATCAGATATGGGGAATCAGAGGTGGGGAATCAGGGGCAGGGAATCAGTGGCAGGGAATCAGACGCGGGGAATCAGAGGCGGGGAATCAGAGGCAGGGAATCAGACACGGGGAATCAGAGGCGGTGTATCAGAGATGGGGAATCAGAGGCGGGGAATCAGAGGCAGGGAATCGGATGCCGGAAATCAGAGGCGGGAAATCAGAGCTGGGGAATCAGAGGCGGGAAATCAGAGTTGGGGAATCAGAGGCGTGGAATCAGATATGGGGAATCAGAGGCTGGGAATCAGAGGGGGGAAACAGAGGCGGGGAATAAGATATGGGGAATCAGAGGTGGGGAATCAGGGGCGGGTAATCAGTGGCAGGGAATCAGAGGCGGGGAATCAGAGGCGGGGATTCAGAGGCAGGGAATCAGACAGGGGGAATCAGAGGCCGGGAATCGGAGCTGGGGAATCAGAGGTGGGGAATCAGAGTCGGTGAATCAGAGGCAGGGAATCAGAGTTGGTGATTCAGAGGCGGGGAATCAGATATGGGGAAACAGAGGCGGGGAATCAGAGGCGGGCAAACAGAGGTGGGGAATTAGATATGGGGAATCAGAGGTGGGGAATCAGAGGTGGTGAATCAGAGATGGGGAATCACAGGCGGGGAATCAGAGGCAGGGAATAGAACGCGGGGAATCAGAGCAAGGGAATCAGAGCTGGGGAATCAGAGGCGGGGAATCAGATATGGGGAAACAGAGGCGGGGAATCAGAGGCGGGGAAACAGAGGCGGGGAATCAGACATGGGGAATCGGATGCGGGGAATCAGAGGTGGGGAATCAGAGCTGGGGAATCAGAGGCGGGGAATCAGAGTTGGGGCATCAGAGGTGGGGAATTAGATATGGGGAAACAGAGGCGGGGAATCAGAGGCAGGGAAAAAGAGGCGGGGAATCAGATATGGGGAATCAGAGGTGGGGAATCAGAGGCAGGGAATCAGATGTGCGGAATCAGAGATGGGGAATCAGAGGCAGGGAATCAGAATCAGAAGCGGGGAATTAGAGTCCGGGAATCAGATGCTGGGAATAAGAGGCCGGGAATCAGAGGTGGGGAATCCGAGTCCGGGAATCAGAGATGGGGATTCAGAGGCGGGGAATGAGAAATGGAGAATCAGAGGCGGGGAATCAGAGGCGGGGAAACAGAGGTGGGGAATCAGATATGGGGAATCAGAGGTGGCGAATCACAGGCGGTGAATCAGAGATGGGGAAACAGAGGCGGGGAATCAGAGGCGGGGAAACAGAGGTGGGGAATCATAGGCAGGGAATCGGATGTGCGGAATCAGAGATGGGGAATCAGAGGCCGGGAATCAGAGGTAGTGAATCAGAGATGGGGAATCAGAGGCGGTGAATCAGAGGCAGGGAATCAGACGCGGGGAATCAGAGGTGGGCAATCAGAGGCGGGGAATCAGATATGGGGAATCAGAGTCGGGGAATCAGAGGTGGGGAATCATAGGCAGGGAATCGGATGTGCGGAATCAGAGATGGGGAATCAGAGGCCGGGAATCAGAGGTAGTGAATCAGAGATGGGGAATCAGAGGCGGTGAATCAGAGGCAGGGAATCAGACGCGGGGAATCAGAGGTGGGCAATCAGAGGCGGGGAATCAGATATGGGGAATCGGAGGCGGGGAATCAGAGGTGGGCAATCAGAGCCGGGGAATCAGATATGGGGAATCAGAGGCGGGGAATCAGAGGCGGGGAAACAGAGGCGGGGATTCAGATATGGGGAATCAGAGGTGGGGAATCAGAGGTTGTGAATCAGAGATGGGGAATCAAGGCGGGGAATCAGAGGCAGGGAATCAGACGCGGGGAATCAGAGGCGGGGATTCAGAGCTGGGGAATCAAAGGCGGGGAATCAGAGTTGGGGAATCAGAGGCAGGGAATCAGATATGGGGAATCAGAGGCGGGGAATCATAGGCGGGGAAACAGAGGCGGGGAATCAGAGGTAGGGAATCAGGGGCAGGGAATCAGTGGCAGGGAATCAGAGGTGGGGAATCAGAGGCGGGGAATCAGAGGCAGGGAATCAGACACGGGGAATCAGAGGCGGGGAATCAGAGATGGGGAATCAGAGGCAGGGAATCAGAGGCAGGGAATCGGACGCCGGGAATCAGAGGCGGGGAATCAGAGCTGGGGAATCAGAGGCGGGGAATCATAGTTGGGGAATCAGAGGCGGGGAATCAGATATGGGGAAATAGAGGCGGGGAATCAGATATGGGGAATCAGAGGTGTGGAATCAGAGGTTGGGAATCAGAGGCAGGGAATCAGAGGCGGGGAAACAGAGGCGGGGAATCAGATATGGGGAATCAGAGGTGGCGAATCAAAGGCGGTGAAACACAGATGGGGAATCAGGGCAGGGAATCAGAGGCAGGGTATCAGAGCTGGGGAAACAGAGGCGGGGAATCAGATATGGGGAATCAGAGGTGGGGAATCATGGGCGGGGAATCAGTGGCAGGGAATCAGAGCTGGGGAATCAGAGGTGGGGAATCAGAGCTGGGGAAACAGAGGCGGGGAATCAGATATGGGGAATCAGAGGTGGGGAATCAAGGTCGGGGAATCAGTTGCAGGGAATCAGAGGCCGGGAATAAAAGGCGGGGAATCAGAGCTGGGGATTCAGAGGCGGGGAATCAGAGTTGGGGAATCAGAGGAAGGGAATCAGATATGGGGAAACAGATGCCGGGATTCAGAGGCAGGGAAACAGAGGCGGGGAATCAGATATGGGGAATCAGAGGTGGGGAAATAGAGGTTGCGAATCAGAGGCGGGGAATCAGAGGCGGGGAATCAGAGGCAGGGAATCGGATGTGCGGAAACAGAGATGGGGAATCAGAGGTGGGGATTCAGAGGTGGTGAATCAGAGAAGGGGAATCAGAGGCTGGGAATCAGAGGCAGGGAATCAGACGCAGGGAATCAGAGGCGGGGAATCATAGCTGGCGAATCAGAGGCGGGGAATCAGAGGCGGGGAATCAGAGGCAGGGAATCGGATGTGCGGAATCAGAGATGGGGAATCAGAGGTGGGGATTCAGAGGTGGTGAATCAGAGAAGCGGAATCAGAGGCTGGGAATCAGAGGCAGGGAATCAGACGCAGGGAATCAGAGGCGGGGAATCATAGCTGGCGAATTAGAGGAGGGGAATCAGAGTTGGGGAATCAGAGGCGGGGAATCAGATATGGGGAAACAGAGGCGGGGTATCAGAGGCGGGGAAACAGAGGCGGGGAATCAGATATGGGGAATCAGAGGTGGGGAATCAGGGGCAGGGAATCAGTGGCAGGGAATCAGACGCGGGGAATCAGAGGCGGGGAATCAGAGGCAGGGAATCAGACACGGGGAATCAGAGGCGGTGTATCAGAGATGGGGAATCAGAGGCGGGGAATCAGAGGCAGGGAATCGGATGCCGGAAATCAGAGGCGGGAAATCAGAGCTGGGGAATCAGAGGCGGGGAATCAGAGTTGGGGAATCAGAGGCGGCGAAGCAGATATGGGGAAATAGAGGCGGGGAATAAGATATGGGGAATCAGAGGTGGGGAATCAGGGGCGGGTAATCAGTGGCAGGGAATCAGAGGCGGGGAATCAGAGGCAGGGAATCAGACACGGGGAATCAGAGGCGGTGTATCAGAGATGGGGAATCAGAGGCGGGGAATCAGAGGCAGGGAATCGGATGCCGGAAATCAGAGGCGGGAAATCAGAGCTGGGGAATCAGAGGCGGGGAATCAGAGTTGGGGAATCAGAGGCGTGGAATCAGATATGGGGAATCAGAGGTGGGGAATCAGGGGCGGGTAATCAGTGGCAGGGAATCAGATGCGGGGAATCAGAGGTGGGGATTCAGAGGCAGGGAATCAGACAGGGGGAATCAGAGGCCGGGAATCGGAGCTGGGGAATCAGAGGTGGGGAATCAGAGTCGGTGAATCAGAGGCAGGGAATCAGAGTTGGTGATTCAGAGGCGGGGAATCAGATATGGGGAAACAGAGGCGGGGAATAAGATATGGGGAATCAGAGGTGGGGAATCAGGGGCGGGTAATCAGTGGCAGGGAATCAGAGGCGGGGAATCAGAGGCGGGGATTCAGAGGCAGGGAATCAGACAGGGGGAATCAGAGGCCGGGAATCGGAGCTGGGGAATCAGAGGTGGGGAATCAGAGTCGGTGAATCAGAGGCAGGGAATCAGAGTTGGTGATTCAGAGGCGGGGAATCAGATATGGGGAAACAGAGGCGGGGAATCAGAGGCGGGCAAACAGAGGCGGGGAATTAGATATGGGGAATCAGAGGTGGGGAATCAGAGGTGGTGAATCAGAGATGGGGAATCACAGGCGGGGAATCAGAGGCAGGGAATAGAACGCGGGGAATCAGAGCAAGGGAATCAGAGCTGGGGAATCAGAGGCGGGGAATCAGATATGGGGAAACAGAGGCGGGGAATCAGAGGCGGGGAAACAGAGGCGGGGAATCAGACATGGGGAATCGGATGCGGGGAATCAGAGGTGGGGAATCAGAGCTGGGGAATCAGAGGCGGGGAATCAGAGTTGGGGCATCAGAGGTGGGGAATTAGATATGGGGAAACAGAGGCGGGGAATCAGAGGCAGGGAAAAAGAGGCGGGGAATCAGATATGGGGAATCATAGGTGGGGAATCAGAGGCAGGGAATCAGATGTGCGGAATCAGAGATGGGGAATCAGAGGCAGGGAATCAGAATCAGAAGCGGGGAATTAGAGGCCGGGAATCAGATGCTGGGAATAAGAGGACGGGAATCAGAGGTGGGGAATCAGAGTCCGGGAATCAGAGATGGGGATTCAGAGGAGGGGAATGAGAAATGGAGAATCAGAGGCGGGGAATCAGAGGCGGGGAAACAGAGGTGGGGAATCAGATATGGGGAATCAGAGGTGGCGAATCACAGGCGGTGAATCAGAGATGGGGAAACAGAGGCGGGGAATCAGAGGCGGGGAAACAGAGGTGGGGAATCATAGGCAGGGAATCGGATGTGCGGAATCAGAGATGGGGAATCAGAGGCCGGGAATCAGAGGTAGTGAATCAGAGATGGGGAATCAGAGGCGGTGAATCAGAGGCAGGGAATCAGACGCGGGGAATCAGAGGTGGGCAATCAGAGGCGGGGAATCAGATATGGGGAATCAGAGTCGGGGAATCAGAGGTGGGGAATCATAGGCAGGGAATCGGATGTGCGGAATCAGAGATGGGGAATCAGAGGCCGGGAATCAGAGGTAGTGAATCAGAGATGGGGAATCAGAGGCGGTGAATCAGAGGCAGGGAATCAGACGCGGGGAATCAGAGGTGGGCAATCAGAGGCGGGGAATCAGATATGGGGAATCAGAGGCGGGGAATCAGAGGTGGGCAATCAGAGCCGGGGAATCAGATATGGGGAATCAGAGGCGGGGAATCAGAGGCGGGGAAACAGAGGCGGGGATTCAGATATGGGGAATCAGAGGTGGGGAATCAGAGGTTGTGAATCAGAGTTGGGGAATCAAGGCGGGGAATCAGAGGCAGGGAATCAGACGCGGGGAATCAGAGGCGGGGATTCAGAGCTGGGGAATCAAAGGCGGGGAATCAGAGTTGGGGAATCAGAGGCAGGGAATCAGATATGGGGAATCAGAGGCGGGGAATCATAGGCGGGGAAACAGAGGCGGGGAATCAGAGGTAGGGAATCAGGGGCAGGGAATCAGTGGCAGGGAATCAGAGGTGGGGAATCAGAGGCGGGGAATCAGAGGCAGGGAATCAGACACGGGGAATCAGAGGCGGGGAATCAGAGATGGGGAATCAGAGGCAGGGAATCAGAGGCAGGGAATCGGACGCCGGGAATCAGAGGCGGGGAATCAGAGCTGGGGAATCAGAGGCGGGGAATCAGAGTTGGGGAATCAGAGGCGGGGAATCAGATATGGGGAAATAGAGGCGGGGAATCAGATATGGGGAATCAGAGGTGTGGAATCAGAGGTTGGGAATCAGAGGCAGGGAATCAGAGGCGGGGAAACAGAGGCGGGGAATCAGATATGGGGAATCAGAGGTGGCGAATCAAAGGCGGTGAAACACAGATGGGGAATCAGGGCAGGGAATCAGAGGCAGGGAATCAGAGCTGGGGAAACAGAGGCGGGGAATCAGATATGGGGAATCAGAGGTGGGGAATCATGGGCGGGGAATCAGTGGCAGGGAATCAGAGCTGGGGAATCAGAGGTGGGGAATCAGAGCTGGGGAAACAGAGGCGGGGAATCAGATATGGGGAATCAGAGGTGGGGAATCAAGGTCGGGGAATCAGTGGCAGGGAATCAGAGGCCGGGAATAAAAGGCGGGGAATCAGAGCTGGGGATTCAGAGGCGGGGAATCAGAGTTGGGGAATCAGAGGAAGGGAATCAGATATGGGGAAACAGATGCCGGGATTCAGAGGCAGGGAAACAGAGGCGGGGAATCAGATATGGGGAATCAGAGGTGGGGAAATAGAGGTTGCGAATCAGAGGCGGGGAATCAGAGGCGGGGAATCAGAGGCAGGGAATCGGATGTGCGGAAACAGAGATGGGGAATCAGAGGTGGGGATTCAGAGGTGGTGAATCAGAGAAGGGGAATCAGAGGCTGGGAATCAGAGGCAGGGAATCAGACGCAGGGAATCAGAGGCGGGGAATCATAGCTGGCGAATTAGAGGAGGGGAATCAGAGTTGGGGAATCAGAGGCGGGGAATCAGATATGGGGAAACAGAGGCGGGGTATCAGAGGCGGGGAAACAGAGGCGGGGAATCAGATATGGGGAATCAGAGGTGGGGAATCAGGGGCAGGGAATCAGTGGCAGGGAATCAGACGCGGGGAATCAGAGGCGGGGAATCAGAGGCAGGGAATCAGACACGGGGAATCAGAGGCGGTGTATCAGAGATGGGGAATCAGAGGCGGGGAATCAGAGGCAGGGAATCGGATGCCGGAAATCGGAGGCGGGAAATCAGAGCTGGGGAATCAGAGGCGGGGAATCAGAGTTGGGGAATCAGAGGCGGCGAAGCAGATATGGGGAAATAGAGGCGGGGAAGCAGATATGGGGAATCAGAGGCGTGGAATCAGATATGGGGAATCAGAGGCTGGGAATCAGAGGGGGGAAACAGAGGCGGGGAATAAGATATGGGGAATCAGAGGTGGGGAATCAGGGGCGGGTAATCAGTGGCAGGGAATCAGAGGCGGGGAATCAGAGGCGGGGATTCAGAGGCAGGGAATCAGACAGGGGGAATCAGAGGCGGGGAATCGGAGCTGGGGAATCAGAGGTGGGGAATCAGAGTCGGTGAATCAGAGGCAGGGAATCGGATGTGCGGAATCAGAGATGGGGAATCGGAGGCGGTGAATCAGAGGCAGGGAATCAGAGTTGGTGATTCAGAGGCGGGGAATCAGATATGGGGAAACAGAGGCGGGGAATCAGAGGCGGGCAAACAGAGGCGGGGAATTAGATATGGGGAATCAGAGGTGGGGAATCAGAGGTGGTGAATCAGAGATGGGGAATCACAGGCGGGGAATCAGAGGCAGGGAATAGAACGCGGGGAATCAGAGCCAGGGAATCAGAGCTGGGGAATCAGAGGCAGGGAATCAGAATCAGAAGCGGGGAATTAGAGGCCGGGAATCAGAGGCCGGGAATCAGATGCTGGGAATAAGAGGCCGGGAATCAGAGGTGGGGAATCAGAGTCCGGGAATCAGAGATGGGGATTCAGAGGCGGGGAATGAGAAATGGAGAATCAGAGGCGGGGAATCAGAGGCGGGGAAACAGAGGTGGGGAATCAGATATGGGGAATCAGAGGTGGCGAATCACAGGCGGTGAATCAGAGATGGGGAAACAGAGGCGGGGAATCAGAGGCGGGGAAACAGAGGTGGGGAATCACATATGGGGAATCAGAGGCGGGGAAACAGAGGCAGGGAATCAGATATGGGGAATCAGAGGCGGGGAATCAGAGGTGGGGAATCATAGGCAGGGAATCGGATGTGCGGAATCAGAGATGGGGAATCAGAGGCCGGGAATCAGAGGTAGTGAATCAGAGATGGGGAATCAGAGGCGGTGAATCAGAGGCAGGGAATCAGACGCGGGGAATCAGAGGTGGGCAATCAGAGGAGGGGAATCAGATATGGGGAATCAGAGGCGGGGAATCAGAGGTGGGCAATCAGAGCCGGTGAATCAGATATGGGGAATCAGAGGCGGGGAATCAGAGGCGGGGAAACAGAGGCGGGGATTCAGATATGGGGAATCAGAGGTGGGGAATCAGAGGTTGTGAATCAGAGATGGGGAATCAAGGCGGGGAATCAGAGGCAGGGAATCAGACGCGGGGAATCAGAGGCGGGGATTCAGAGCTGGGGAATCAGAGGCGGGGAATCAGAGTTGGGGAATCAGAGGCAGGGAATCAGATATGGGGAATCAGAGGCGGGGAATCAGAGGCGGGGAAACAGAGGCGGGGAATCAGAGGTGGGGAATCAGGGGCAGGGAATCAGTGGCAGGGAATCAGAGGTGGGGAATCAGAGGCGGGGAATCAGAGGCAGGGAATCAGACACGGGGAATCAGAGGCGGGGAATCAGAGATGGGGAATCAGAGGCGGGGAATCAGAGGCAGGGAATCGGACGCCGGGAATCAGAGGCGGGGAATCTGAGCTGGGGAATCAGAGGCGGGGAATCAGAGTTGGGGAATCAGAGGCGGGGAATCAGATATGGGGATATAGAGGCGGGGAATCAGATATGGGGAATCAGAGGTATGGAATCAGAGGTTGGGAATCAGAGGCAGGGAATCAGAGGCGGGGAATCAGAGGCAGGGAATCAGACACGGGGAATCAGAGGCGGTGTATCAGAGATGGGGAATCAGAGGCGGGGAATCAGAGGCAGGGAATCGGATGCCGGAAATCAGAGGCGGGAAATCAGAGCTGGGGAATCAGAGGCGGGGAATCAGAGTTGGGGAATCAGAGGCGTGGAATCAGATATGGGGAATCAGAGGCTGGGAATCAGAGGGGGGAAACAGAGGCGGGGAATAAGATATGGGGAATCAGAGGTGGGGAATCAGGGGCGGGTAATTAGTGGCAGGGAATCAGAGGCGGGGAATCAGAGGCGGGGATTCAGAGGCAGGGAATCAGACAGGGGGAATCAGAGGCCGGGAATCGGAGCTGGGGAATCAGAGGTGGGGAATCAGAGTCGGTGAATCAGAGGCAGGGAATCAGAGTTGGTGATTCAGAGGCGGGGAAT
Source organism: Narcine bancroftii (assembly GCF_036971445.1). NCBI lineage: Eukaryota > Metazoa > Chordata > Chondrichthyes > Torpediniformes > Narcinidae > Narcine > Narcine bancroftii. The sequence continues at coordinate 102,649,880 of NC_091474.1, read as the reverse complement.
CAGATATGGGGAAACAGAGGCGGGGAATCAGAGGCGGGCAAACAGAGGCGGGGAATTAGATATGGGGAATCAGAGGTGGGGAATCAGAGGTGGTGAATCAGAGATGGGGAATCACAGGCGGGGAATCAGAGGCAGGGAAAAGAACGCGGGGAATCAGAGCAAGGGAATCAGAGCTGGGGAATCAGAGGCGGGGAATCAGATATGGGGAAACAGAGGCGGGGAATCAGAGGCGGGGAAACAGAGGCGGGGAATCAGACATGGGGAATCGGATGCGGGGAATCAGAGGTGGGGAATCAGAGCTGGGGAATCAGAGGCGGGGAATCAGAGTTGGGGCATCAGAGGTGGGGAATTAGATATGGGGAAACAGAGGCGGGGAATCAGAGGCAGGGAAAAAGAGGCGGGGAATCAGATATGGGGAATCAGAGGTGGGGAATCAGAGGCAGGGAATCAGATGTGCGGAATCAGAGATGGGGAATCAGAGGCAGGGAATCAGAATCAGAAGCGGGGAATTAGAGGCCGGGAATCAGATGCTGGGAATAAGAGGCCGGGAATCAGAGGTGGGGAATCAGAGTCCGGGAATCAGAGATGGGGATTCAGAGGCGGGGAATGAGAAATGGAGAATCAGAGGCGGGGAATCAGAGGCGGGGAAACAGAGGTGGGGAATCAGATATGGGGAATCAGAGGTGGCGAATCACAGGCGGTGAATCAGAGATGGGGAAACAGAGGCGGGGAATCAGAGGCGGGGAAACAGAGGTGGGGAATCATAGGCAGGGAATCGGATGTGCGGAATCAGAGATGGGGAATCAGAGGCCGGGAATCAGAGGTAGTGAATCAGAGATGGGGAATCAGAGGCGGTGAATCAGAGGCAGGGAATCAGACGCGGGGAATCAGAGGTGGGCAATCAGAGGCGGGGAATCAGATATGGGGAATCAGAGTCGGGGAATCAGAGGTGGGGAATCATAGGCAGGGAATCGGATGTGCGGAATCAGAGATGGGGAATCAGAGGCCGGGAATCAGAGGTAGTGAATCAGAGATGGGGAATCAGAGGCGGTGAATCAGAGGCAGGGTATCAGACGCGGGGAATCAGAGGTGGGCAATCAGAGGCGGGGAATCAGATATGGGGAATCAGAGGCGGGGAATCAGAGGTGGGCAATCAGAGCCGGGGAATCAGATATGGGGAATCAGAGGCGGGGAATCAGAGGCGGGGAAACAGAGGCGGGGATTCAGATATGGGGAATCAGAGGTGGGGAATCAGAGGTTGTGAATCAGAGATGGGGAATCAAGGCGGGGAATCAGAGGCAGGGAATCAGACGCGGGGAATCAGAGGCGGGGATTCAGAGCTGGGGAATCAGAGGCGGGGAATCAGAGTTGGGGAATCAGAGGCAGGGAATCAGATATGGGGAATCAGAGGCGGGGAATCATAGGCGGGGAAACAGAGGCGGGGAATCAGAGGTAGGGAATCAGGGGCAGGGAATCAGTGGCAGGGAATCAGAGGTGGGGAATCAGAGGCGGGGAATCAGAGGCAGGGAATCAGACACGGGGAATCAGAGGCGGGGAATCAGAGATGGGGAATCAGAGGCAGGGAATCAGAGGCAGGGAATCGGACGCCGGGAATCAGAGGCGGGGAATCAGAGCTGGGGAATCAGAGGCGGGGAATCAGAGTTGGGGAATCAGAGGCGGGGAATCAGATATGGGGAAATAGAGGCGGGGAATCAGATATGGGGAATCAGAGGTGTGGAATCAGAGGTTGGGAATCAGAGGCAGGGAATCAGAGGCGGGGAAACAGAGGCGGGGAATCAGATATGGGGAATCAGAGGTGTGGAATCAGAGGTTGGGAATCAGAGGCAGGGAATCAGAGGCGGGGAAACAGAGGCGGGGAATCAGATATGGGGAATCAGAGGTGGCGAATCAAAGGCGGTGAAACACAGATGGGGAATCAGGGCAGGGAATCAGAGGCAGGGAATCAGAGCTGGGGAAACAGAGGCGGGGAATCAGATATGGGGAATCAGAGGTGGGGAATCATGGGCGGGGAATCAGTGGCAGGGAATCAGAGCTGGGGAATCAGAGGTGGGGAATCAGAGCTGGGGAAACAGAGGCGGGGAATCAGATATGGGGAATCAGAGGTGGGGAATCAAGGTCGGGGAATCAGTGGCAGGGAATCAGAGGCCGGGAATAAAAGGCGGGGAATCAGAGCTGGGGATTCAGAGGCGGGGAATCAGAGTTGGGGAATCAGAGGAAGGGAATCAGATATGGGGAAACAGATGCCGGGATTCAGAGGCAGGGAAACAGAGGCGGGGAATCAGATATGGGGAATCAGAGGTGGGGAAATAGAGGTTGCGAATCAGAGGCGGGGAATCAGAGGCGGGGAATCAGAGGCAGGGAATCGGATGTGCGGAAACAGAGATGGGGAATCAGAGGTGGGGATTCAGAGGTGGTGAATCAGAGAAGGGGAATCAGAGGCTGGGAATCAGAGGCAGGGAATCAGACGCAGGGAATCAGAGGCGGGGAATCATAGCTGGCGAATCAGAGGCGGGGAATCAGAGGCGGGGAATCAGAGGCAGGGAATCGGATGTGCGGAATCAGAGATGGGGAATCAGAGGTGGGGATTCAGAGGTGGTGAATCAGAGAAGGGGAATCAGAGGCTGGGAATCAGAGGCAGGGAATCAGACGCAGGGAATCAGAGGCGGGGAATCATAGCTGGCGAATTAGAGGAGGGGAATCAGAGTTGGGGAATCAGAGGCGGGGAATCAGATATGGGGAAACAGAGGCGGGGAATCAGACATGGGGAATCGGATGCGGGGAATCAGAGGTGGGGAATCAGAGCTGGGGAATCAGAGGCGGGGAATCAGAGTTGGGGCATCAGAGGTGGGGAATTAGATATGGGGAAACAGAGGCGGGGAATCAGAGGCAGGGAAAAAGAGGCGGGGAATCAGATATGGGGAATCAGAGGTGGGGAATCAGAGGCAGGGAATCAGATGTGCGGAATCAGAGATGGGGAATCAGAGGCAGGGAATCAGAATCAGAAGCGGGGAATTAGAGGCCGGGAATCAGATGCTGGGAATCAGACGCAGGGAATCAGAGGCGGGGAATCATAGCTGGCGAATTAGAGGAGGGGAATCAGAGTTGGGGAATCAGAGGCGGGGAATCAGATATGGGGAAACAGAGGCGGGGTATCAGAGGCGGGGAAACAGAGGCGGGGAATCAGATATGGGGAATCAGAGGTGGGGAATCAGGGGCAGGGAATCAGTGGCAGGGAATCAGACGCGGGGAATCAGAGGCGGGGAATCAGAGGCAGGGAATCAGACACGGGGAATCAGAGGCGGTGTATCAGAGATGGGGAATCAGAGGCGGGGAATCAGAGGCAGGGAATCGGATGCCGGAAATCAGACGCGGGAAATCAGAGCTGGGGAATCAGAGGCGGGGAATCAGAGTTGGGGAATCAGAGGCGGCGAAGCAGATATGGGGAAATAGAGGCGGGGAATCAGATATGGGGAATCAGAGGCGTGGAATCAGATATGGGGAATCAGAGGCTGGGAATCAGAGGGGGGAAACAGAGGCGGGGAATAAGATATGGGGAATCAGAGGTGGGGAATCAGGGGCGGGTAATCAGTGGCAGGGAATCAGAGGCGGGGAATCAGAGGCGGGGATTCAGAGGCAGGGAATCAGACAGGGGGAATCAGAGGCGGGGAATCGGAGCTGGGGAATCAGAGGTGGGGAATCAGAGTCGGTGAATCAGAGGCAGGGAATCGGATGTGCGGAATCAGAGATGGGGAATCAGAGGCGGTGAATCAGAGGCAGGGAATCAGAGTTGGTGATTCAGAGGCGGGGAATCAGATATGGGGAAACAGAGGCGGGGAATCAGAGGCGGGCAAACAGAGGCGGGGAATTAGATATGGGGAATCAGAGGTGGGGAATCAGAGGTGGTGAATCAGAGATGGGGAATCACAGGCGGGGAATCAGAGGCAGGGAATAGAACGCGGGGAATCAGAGCCAGGGAATCAGAGCTGGGGAATCAGAGGCAGGGAATCAGAATCAGAAGCGGGGAATTAGAGGCCGGGAATCAGAGGCCGGGAATCAGATGCTGGGAATAAGAGGCCGGGAATCAGAGGTGGGGAATCAGAGTCCGGGAATCAGAGATGGGGATTCAGAGGCGGGGAATGAGAAATGGAGAATCAGAGGCCGGGAATCAGAGGTGGGGAATCAGAGTCCGGGAATCAGAGGTGGCGAATCACAGGCGGTGAATCAGAGATGGGGAAACAGAGGCGGGGAATCAGAGGCGGGGAAACAGAGGTGGGGAATCACATATGGGGAATCAGAGGCGGGGAAACAGAGGCAGGGAATCAGATATGGGGAATCAGAGGCGGGGAATCAGAGGTGGGGAATCATAGGCAGGGAATCGGATGTGCGGAATCAGAGATGGGGAATCAGAGGCCGGGAATCAGAGGTAGTGAATCAGAGATGGGGAATCAGAGGCGGTGAATCAGAGGCAGGGAATCAGACGCGGGGAATCAGAGGTGGGCAATCAGAGGCGGGGAATCAGATATGGGGAATCAGAGGCGGGGAATCAGAGGTGGGCAATCAGAGCCGGTGAATCAGATATGGGGAATCAGAGGCGGGGAATCAGAGGCGGGGAAACAGAGGCGGGGATTCAGAGGTGGGGAATCAGGGGCAGGGAATCAGTGGCAGGGAATCAGAGGTGGGGAATCAGAGGCGGGGAATCAGAGGCAGGGAATCAGACACGGGGAATCAGAGGCGGGGAATCAGAGATGGGGAATCAGAGGCGGGGAATCAGAGGCAGGGAATCGGACGCCGGGAATCAGAGGCGGGGAATCAGAGCTGGGGATTCAGAGGCGGGGAATCAGAGTTGGGGAATCAGAGGCGGGGAATCAGATATGGGGATATAGAGGCGGGGAATCAGATATGGGGAATCAGAGGTATGGAATCAGAGGTTGGGAATCAGAGGCAGGGAATCAGAGGCGGGGAAACAGAGGCGGGGAATCAGATATGGGGAATCAGAGGTGGCGAATCAAAGGCGGTGAAACAGAGATGGGGAATCAGGGCAGGGAATCAGAGGCAGGGAATCAGCTGGGGAAACAGAGGCGGGGAATCAGATATGGGGAATCAGAGGTGGGGAATCATGTGCGGGGAATCAGTGGCAGGGAATCAGAGGTGGGGAATCATGTGCGGGGAATCAGTGGCAGGGAATCAGAGCTGGGGAATCAGAGGTGGGGAATCAGAGCTGGGGAAACAGAGGCGGGGAATCAGATATGGGGAATCAGAGGTGGGGAATCAAGGTCGGGGAATCAGTGGCAGGGAATCAGAGGCCGGGAATAAAAGGCGGGGAATCAGAGCTGGGGATTCAGAGGCGGGGAATCAGAGTTGGGGAATCAGAGGAAGGGAATCAGATATGGGGAAACAGATGCCGGGATTCAGAGGCAGGGAAACAGAGGCGGGGAATCAGATATGGGGAATCAGAGGTGGGGAAATAGAGGTTGCGAATCAGAGGCGGGGAATCAGAGGCGGGGAATCAGAGGCAGGGAATCGGATGTGCGGAATCAGAGATGGGGAATCAGAGGTGGGGTTTCAGAGGTGGTGAATCAGAGAAGGGGAATCAGAGGCTGGGAATCAGAGGCAGGGAATCAGACGCAGGGAATCAGAGGCGGGGAATCATAGCTGGCGAATTAGAGGAGGGGAATCAGAGTTGGGGAATCAGAGGCGGGGAATCAGATATGGGGAAACAGAGGCGGGGAATCAGAGGCGGGGAAACAGAGGCGGGGAATCAGATATGGGGAATCAGAGGTGGGGAATCATGGGCAGGGAATCAGTGGCAGGGAATCAGACGCGGGGAATCAGAGGCGGGGAATCAGAGGCAGGGAATCAGACACGGGGAATCAGAGGCGGTGTATCAGAGATGGGGAATCAGAGGCGGGGAATCAGAGGCAGGGAATCAGATGCCGGAAATCAGAGGCGGGGAATCAGAGCTGGGGAATCAGAGGCGGGGAATCAGAGTTGGGGAATCAGAGGCGGGGAATCAGATGTGGGGAAATAGAGGCGGGGAATCAGATATGGGGAATCAGAGGTATGGAATCAGAGGTTGGGAATCAGAGGCAGGGAATCAGAGGCGGGGAAACAGAGGCGGGGAATCAGATATGGGGAATCAGAGGTGGCGAATCAAAGGCGGTGAAACAGAGGTGGAGAATCAAGGTCGGGGAATCAGTGGCAGGGAATCAGAGGCCGGGAATAAAAGGCGGGGAATCAGAGCTGGGGAATCAGAGGCGGGGAATCAGAGTTGGGGAATCAGAGGAAGGGAATCAGATATGGGGAAACAGATGCCGGGATTCAGAGGCAGGGAAACAGAGGCGGGGAATCAGATATGGGGAATCAGAGGTGGGGAAATAGAGGTTGCGAATCAGAGGCGGGGAATCAGAGGCGGGGAATCAGAGGCAGGGAATCGGATGTGCGGAATCAGAGATGGGGAATCAGAGGTGGGGATTCAGAGGTGGTGAATCAGAGAAGGGGAATCAGAGGCTGGGAATCAGAGGCAGGGAATCAGACGCAGGGAATCAGAGGCGGGGAATCATAGCTGGCGAATTAGAGGAGGGGAATCAGAGTTGGGGAATCAGAGGCGGGGAATCAGATATGGGGAAACAGAGGCGGGGAATCAGAGGCGGGGAAACAGAGGCGGGGAATCAGATATGGGGAATCAGAGGTGGGGAATCAGAGGCAGGGAATCAGACACGGGGAATCAGAGGCGGTGTATCAGAGATGGGGAATCAGAGGCGGGGAATCAGAGGCAGGGAATCGGATGCCGGAAATCAGAGGCGGGAAATCAGAGCTGGGGAATCAGAGGCGGGGAATCAGAGTTGGGGAATCAGAGGCGGCGAAGCAGATATGGGGAAATAGAGGCGGGGAATCAGATATGGGGAATCAGAGGCGTGGAATCAGATATGGGGAATCAGAGGCTGGGAATCAGAGGGGGGAAACAGAGGCGGGGAATAAGATATGGGGAATCAGAGGTGGGGAATCAGGGGCGGGTAATCAGTGGCAGGGAATCAGAGGCGGGGAATCTGAGGCGGGGATTCAGAGGCAGGGAATCAGACAGGGGGAATCAGAGGCGGGGAATCGGAGCTGGGGAATCAGAGGTGGGGAATCAGAGTCGGTGAATCAGAGGCAGGGAATCGGATGTGCGGAATCAGAGATGGGGAATCAGAGGCGGTGAATCAGAGGCAGGGAATCAGAGTTGGTGATTCAGAGGCGGGGAATCAGATATGGGGAAACAGAGGCGGGGAATCAGAGGCGGGCAAACAGAGGCGGGGAATTAGATATGGGGAATCAGAGGTGGGGAATCAGAGGTGGTGAATCAGAGATGGGGAATCACAGGCGGGGAATCAGAGGCAGGGAATAGAACGCGGGGAATCAGAGCCAGGGAATCAGAGCTGGGGAATCAGAGGCGGGGAATCAGATATGGGGAAACAGAGGCGGGGAATCAGAGGCGGGGATACAGAGGCGGGGAATCAGACATGGGGAATCGGATGCGGGGAATCAGAGGTGGGGAATCAGAGCTGGGGAATCAGAGGCGGGGAATCAGAGTTGGGGCATCAGAGGTGGGGAATTAGATATGGGGAAACAGAGGCGGGGAATCAGAGGCAGGGAAAAAGAGGCGGGGAATCAGATATGGGGAATCAGAGGTGGGGAATCAGAGGCAGGGAATCAGATGTGCGGAATCAGAGATGGGGAATCAGAGGCAGGGAATCAGAATCAGAAGCGGGGAATTAGAGGCCGGGAATCAGAGGCCGGGAATCAGATGCTGGGAATAAGAGGCCGGGAATCAGAGGTGGGGAATCAGAGTCCGGGAATCAGAGATGGGGATTCAGAGGCGGGGAATGAGAAATGGAGAATCAGAAGCGGGGAATCAGAGGCGGGGAAACAGAGGTGGGGAATCAGATATGGGGAATCAGAGGTGGCGAATCACAGGCGGTGAATCAGAGATGGGGAAACAGAGGCGGGGAATCAGAGGCGGGGAAACAGAGGTGGGGAATCACATATGGGGAATCAGAGGCGGGGAAACAGAGGCAGGGAATCAGATATGGGGAATCAGAGGCGGGGAATCAGAGGTGGGGAATCATTGGCAGGCAATCGGATGTGCGGAATCAGAGATGGGGAATCAGAGGCCGGGAATCAGAGGTAGTGAATCAGAGATGGGGAATCAGAGGCGGTGAATCAGAGGCAGGGAATCAGACGCGGGGAATCAGAGGTGGGCAATCAGAGGCGGGGAATCAGATATGGGGAATCAGAGGCGGGGAATCAGAGGTGGGCAATCAGAGCCGGTGAATCAGATATGGGGAATCAGAGGCGGGGAATCAGAGGCGGGGAAACAGAGGCGGGGATTCAGATATGGGGAATCAGAGGTGGGGAATCAGAGGTTGTGAATCAGAGATGGGGAATCAAGGCGGGGAATCAGAGGCAGGGAATCAGACGCGGGGAATCAGAGGCGGGGATTCAGAGCTGGGGAATCAGAGGCGGGGAATCAGAGTTGGGGAATCAGAGGCAGGGAATCAGAGGCGGGGAATCAGAGGCGGGGAAACAGAGGCGGGGAATCAGAGGTGGGGAATCAGGGGCAGGGAATCAGTGGCAGGGAATCAGAGGTGGGGAATCAGAGGCGGGGAATCAGAGGCAGGGAATCAGACACGGGGAATCAGAGGCGGGGAATCAGAGATGGGGAATCAGAGGCGGGGAATCAGAGGCAGGGAATCGGACGCCGGGAATCAGAGGCGGGGAATCAGAGCTGGTGAATCAGAGGCGGGGAATCAGAGTTGGGGAATCAGAGGCGGGGAATCAGATATGGGGAAATAGAGGCGGGGAATCAGATATGGGGAATCAGAGGTATGGAATCAGAGGTTGGGAATCAGAGGCAGGGAATTAGAGGCGGGGAAACAGAGGCGGGGAATCAGATATGGGGAATCAGAGGTGGCGAATCAAAGGCGGTGAAACAGAGATGGGGAATCAGGGCAGGGAATCAGAGGCAGGGAATCAGAGCTGGGGAAACAGAGGCGGGGAATCAGATATGGGGAATCAGAGGTGGGTAATCATGTGCGGGGAATCAGTGGCAGGGAATCAGAGCTGGGGAATCAGAGGTGGGGAATCAGAGCTGGGGAAACAGAGGCGGGGAATCAGATATGGGGAATCAGAGGTGGGGAATCAAGGTCGGGGAATCAGTGGCAGGGAATCAGAGGCCGGGAATAAAAGGCGGGGAATCAGAGCTGGGGATTCAGAGGCGGGGAATCAGAGTTGGGGAATCAGAGGAAGGGAATCAGATATGGGGAAACAGATGCCGGGATTCAGAGGCAGGGAAACAGAGGCGGGGAATCAGATATGGGGAATCAGAGGTGGGGAAATAGAGGTTGCGAATCAGAGGCGGGGAATCAGAGGCGGGGAATCAGAGGCAGGGAATCGGATGTGCGGAATCAGAGATGGGGAATCAGAGGTGGGGATTCAGAGGTGGTGAATCAGAGAAGGGGAATCAGAGGCTGGGAATCAGAGGCAGGGAATCAGACGCAGGGAATCAGAGGCGGGGAATCATAGCTGGCGAATTAGAGGAGGGGAATCAGAGTTGGGGAATCAGAGGCGGGGAATCAGATATGGGGAAACAGAGGCGGGGAATCAGAGGCGGGGAAACAGAGGCGGGGAATCAGATATGGGGAATCAGAGGTGGGGAATCAGGGGCAGGGAATCAGTGGCAGGGAATCAGACGCGGGGAATCAGAGGCGGGGAATCAGAGGCAGGGAATCAGACACGGGGAATCAGAGGCGGTGTATCAGAGATGGGGAATCAGAGGCGGGGAATCAGAGGCAGGGAATCGGATGCCGGAAATCAGAGGCGGGGAATCAGAGTTGGGGAATCAGAGGCGTGGAATCAGATATGGGGAATCAGAGGCTGGGAATCAGAGGGGGGAAACAGAGGCGGGGAATAAGATATGGGGAATCAGAGGTGGGGAATCAGGGGCGGGTAATCAGTGGCAGGGAATCAGAGGCGGGGAATCAGAGGCGGGGATTCAGAGGCAGGGAATCAGACAGGGGGAATCAGAGGCCGGGAATCGGAGCTGGGGAATCAGAGGTGGGGAATCAGAGTCGGTGAATCAGAGGCAGGGAATCAGAGTTGGTGATTCAGAGGCGGGGAATCAGATATGGGGAAACAGAGGCGGGGAATCAGAGGCGGGCAAACAGAGGCGGGGAATTAGATATGGGGAATCAGAGGTGGGGAATCAGAGGTGGTGAATCAGAGATGGGGAATCACAGGCGGGGAATCAGAGGCAGGGAATAGAACGCGGGGAATCAGAGCAAGGGAATCAGAGCTGGGGAATCAGAGGCGGGGAATCAGATATGGGGAAACAGAGGCGGGGAATCAGAGGCGGGGAAACAGAGGCGGGGAATCAGACATGGGGAATCGGATGCGGGGAATCAGAGGTGGGGAATCAGAGCTGGGGAATCAGAGGCGGGGAATCAGAGTTGGGGCATCAGAGGTGGGGAATTAGATATGGGGAAACAGAGGCGGGGAATCAGAGGCAGGGAAAAAGAGGCGGGGAATCAGATATGGGGAATCAGAGGTGGGGAATCAGAGGCAGGGAATCAGATGTGCGGAATCAGAGATGGGGAATCAGAGGCAGGGAATCAGAATCAGAAGCGGGGAATTAGAGGCCGGGAATCAGATGCTGGGAATAAGAGGCCGGGAATCAGAGGTGGGGAATCAGAGTCCGGGAATCAGAGATGGGGATTCAGAGGCGGGGAATGAGAAATGGAGAATCAGAGGCGGGGAATCAGAGGCGGGGAAACAGAGGTGGGGAATCAGATATGGGGAATCAGAGGTGGCGAATCACAGGCGGTGAATCAGAGATGGGGAAACAGAGGCGGGAAATCAGAGGCGGGGAAACAGAGGTGGGGAATCATAGGCAGGGAATCGGATGTGCGGAATCAGAGATGGGGAATCAGAGGCCGGGAATCAGAGGTAGTGAATCAGAGATGGGGAATCAGAGGCGGTGAATCAGAGGCAGGGAATCAGACGCGGGGAATCAGAGGTGGGCAATCAGAGGCGGGGAATCAGATATGGGGAATCAGAGTCGGGGAATCAGAGGTGGGGAATCATAGGCAGGGAATCGGATGTGCGGAATCAGAGATGGGGAATCAGAGGCCGGGAATCAGAGGTAGTGAATCAGAGATGGGGAATCAGAGGCGGTGAATCAGAGGCAGGGAATCAGACGCGGGGAATCAGAGGTGGGCAATCAGAGGCGGGGAATCAGATATGGGGAATCAGAGGCGGGGAATCAGAGGTGGGCAATCAGAGCCGGGGAATCAGATATGGGGAATCAGAGGCGGGGAATCAGAGGCGGGGAAACAGAGGCGGGGATTCAGATATGGGGAATCAGAGGTGGGGAATCAGAGGTTGTGAATCAGAGATGGGGAATCAAGGCGGGGAATCAGAGGCAGGGAATCAGACGCGGGGAATCAGAGGCGGGGATTCAGAGCTGGGGAATCAAAGGCGGGGAATCAGAGTTGGGGAATCAGAGGCAGGGAATCAGATATGGGGAATCAGAGGCGGGGAATCATAGGCGGGGAAACAGAGGCGGGGAATCAGAGGTAGGGAATCAGGGGCAGGGAATCAGTGGCAGGGAATCAGAGGTGGGGAATCAGAGGCGGGGAATCAGAGGCAGGGAATCAGACACGGGGAATCAGAGGCGGGGAATCAGAGATGGGGAATCAGAGGCAGGGAATCAGAGGCAGGGAATCGGACGCCGGGAATCAGAGGCGGGGAATATGAGCTGGGGAATCAGAGGCGGGGAATCAGAGTTGGGGAATCAGAGGCGGGGAATCAGATATGGGGAAATAGAGGCGGGGAATCAGATATGGGGAATCAGAGGTGTGGAATCAGAGGTTGGGAATCAGAGGCAGGGAATCAGAGGCGGGGAAACAGAGGCGGGGAATCAGATATGGGGAATCAGAGGTGGCGAATCAAAGGCGGTGAAACACAGATGGGGAATCAGGGCAGGGAATCAGAGGCAGGGAATCAGAGCTGGGGAAACAGAGGCGGGGAATCAGATATGGGGAATCAGAGGTGGGGAATCATGGGCGGGGAATCAGTGGCAGGGAATCAGAGCTGGGGAATCAGAGGTGGGGAATCAGAGCTGGGGAAACAGAGGCGGGGAATCAGATATGGGGAATCAGAGGTGGGGAATCAAGGTCGGGGAATCAGTGGCAGGGAATCAGAGGCCGGGAATAAAAGGCGGGGAATCAGAGCTGGGGATTCAGAGGCGGGGAATCAGAGTTGGGGAATCAGAGGAAGGGAATCAGATATGGGGAAACAGATGCCGGGATTCAGAGGCAGGGAAACAGAGGCGGGGAATCAGATATGGGGAATCAGAGGTGGGGAAATAGAGGTTGCGAATCAGAGGCGGGGAATCAGAGGCGGGGAATCAGAGGCAGGGAATCGGATGTGCGGAAACAGAGATGGGGAATCAGAGGTGGGGATTCAGAGGTGGTGAATCAGAGAAGGGGAATCAGAGGCTGGGAATCAGAGGCAGGGAATCAGACGCAGGGAATCAGAGGCGGGGAATCATAGCTGGCGAATCAGAGGCGGGGAATCAGAGGCGGGGAATCAGAGGCAGGGAATCGGATGTGTGGAATCAGAGATGGGGAATCAGAGGTGGGGAGTCAGAGGTGGTGAATCAGAGAAGCGGAATCAGAGGCTGGGAATCAGAGGCAGGGAATCAGACGCAGGGAATCAGAGGCGGGGAATCATAGCTGGCGAATTAGAGGAGGGGAATCAGAGTTGGGGAATCAGAGGCGGGGAATCAGATATGGGGAAACAGAGGTGGGGTATCAGAGGCGGGGAAACAGAGGCGGGGAATCAGATATGGGGAATCAGAGGTGGGGAATCAGGGGCAGGGAATCAGTGGCAGGGAATCAGACGCGGGGAATCAGAGGCGGGGAATCAGAGGCAGGGAATCAGACATGGGGAATCAGAGGCGGTGTATCAGAGATGGGGAATCAGAGGCGGGGAATCAGAGGCAGGGAATCGGATGCCGGAAATCAGAGGCGGGAAATCAGAGCTGGGGAATCAGAGGCGGGGAATCAGAGTTGGGGAATCAGAGGCGGCGAAGCAGATATGGGGAAATAGAGGCGGGGAAGCAGATATGGGGAATCAGAGGCGTGGAATCAGATATGGGGAATCAGAGGCTGGGAATCAGAGGGGGGAAACAGAGGCGGGGAATAAGATATGGGGAATCAGAGGTGGGGAATCAGGGGCGGGTAATCAGTGGCAGGGAATCAGAGGCGGGGAATCAGAGGCGGGGATTCAGAGGCAGGGAATCAGACAGGGGGAATCAGAGGCGGGGAATCGGAGCTGGGGAATCAGAGGTGGGGAATCAGAGTCGGTGAATCAGAGGCAGGGAATCGGATGTGCGGAATCAGAGATGGGGAATCAGAGGCGGTGAATCAGAGGCAGGGAATCAGAGTTGGTGATTCAGAGGCGGGGAATCAGATATGGGGAAACAGAGGCGGGGAATCAGAGGCGGGCAAACAGAGGCGGGGAATTAGATATGGGGAATCAGAGGTGGGGAATCAGAGGTGGTGAATCAGAGATGGGGAATCACAGGCGGGGAATCAGAGGCAGGGAATAGAACGCGGGGAATCAGAACCAGGGAATCAGAGCTGGGGAATCAGAGGCAGGGAATCAGAATCAGAAGCGGGGAATTAGAGGCCGGGAATCAGAGGCCGGGAATCAGATGCTGGGAATAAGAGGCCGGGAATCAGAGGTGGGGAATCAGAGTCCGGGAATCAGAGATGGGGATTCAGAGGCGGGGAATGAGAAATGGAGAATCAGAGGCGGGGAATCAGAGGCGGGGAAACAGAGGTGGGGAATCAGATATGGGGAATCAGAGGTGGCGAATCACAGGCGGTGAATCAGAGATGGGGAAACAGAGGCGGGGAATCAGAGGCGGGGAAACAGAGGTGGGGAATCACATATGGGGAATCAGAGGCGGGGAAACAGAGGCAGGGAATCAGATATGGGGAATCAGAGGCGGGGAATCAGAGGTGGGGAATCATAGGCAGGGAATCGGATGTGCGGAATCAGAGATGGGGAATCAGAGGCCGGGAATCAGAGGTAGTGAATCAGAGATGGGGAATCAGAGGCGGTGAATCAGAGGCAGGGAATCAGATGCGGGGAATCAGAGGTGGGCAATCAGAGGCGGGGAATCAGATATGGGGAATCAGAGGCGGGGAATCAGAGGTGGGCAATCAGAGCCGGTGAATCAGATATGGGGAATCAGAGGCGGGGAATCAGAGGCGGGGAAACAGAGGCGGGGATTCAGATATGGGGAATCAGAGGTGGGGAATCAGAGGTTGTGAATCAGAGATGGGGAATCAAGGCGGGGAATCAGAGGCAGGGAATCAGATATGGGGAATCAGAGGCGGGGAATCATAGGCGGGGAAACAGAGGCGGGGAATCAGAGGTAGGGAATCAGGGGCAGGGAATCAGTGGCAGGGAATCAGAGGTGGGGAATCAGAGGCGGGGAATCAGAGGCAGGGAATCAGACACGGGGAATCAGAGGCGGGGAATCAGAGATGGGGAATCAGAGGCAGGGAATCAGAGGCAGGGAATCGGACGCCGGGAATCAGAGGCGGGGAATCAGAGCTGGGGAATCAGAGGCGGGGAATCAGAGTTGGGGAATCAGAGGCGGGGAATCAGATATGGGGAAATAGAGGCGGGGAATCAGATATGGGGAATCAGAGGCGGGGAATCAGAGGTGGGCAATCAGAGCCGGTGAATCAGATATGGGGAATCAGAGGCGGGGAATCAGAGGCGGGGAAACAGAGGCGGGGATTCAGAGGCAGGGAATCAGATATGGGGAATCAGAGGCGGGGAATCAGAGGCGGGGAAACAGAGGCGGGGAATCAGAGGTGGGGAATCAGGGGCAGGGAATCAGTGGCAGGGAATCAGAGGTGGGGAATCAGAGGCGGGGAATCAGAGGCAGGGAATCAGACACGGGGAATCAGAGGCGGGGAATCAGAGATGGGGAATCAGAGGCGGGGAATCAGAGGCAGGGAATCGGACGCCGGGAATCAGAGGCGGGGAATCAGAGCTGGGGAATCAGAGGCGGGGAATCAGAGTTGGGGAATCAGAGGCGGGGAATCAGATATGGGGATATAGAGGCGGGGAATCAGATATGGGGAATCAGAGGTATGGAATCAGAGGTTGGGAATCAGAGGCAGGGAATCAGAGGCGGGGAATCAGAGGCAGTGAATCAGACACGGGGAATCAGAGGCGGTGTATCAGAGATGGGGAATCAGAGGCGGGGAATCAGAGGCAGGGAATCGGATGCCGGAAATCAGAGGCGGGAAATCAGAGCTGGGGAATCAGAGGCGGGGAATCAGAGTTGGGGAATCAGAGGCGTGGAATCAGATATGGGGAATCAGAGGCTGGGAATCAGAGGGGGGAAACAGAGGCGGGGAATAAGATATGGGGAATCAGAGGTGGGGAATCAGGGGCGGGTAATCAGTGGCAGGGAATCAGAGGCGGGGAATCAGAGGCGGGGATTCAGAGGCAGGGAATCAGACAGGGGGAATCAGAGGCCGGGAATCGGAGCTGGGGAATCAGAGGTGGGGAATCAGAGTCGGTGAATCAGAGGCAGGGAATCAGAGTTGGTGATTCAGAGGCGGGGAATCAGATATGGGGAAACAGAGGCGGGGAATCAGAGGCGGGCAAACAGAGGCGGGGAATTAGATATGGGGAATCAGAGGTGGGGAATCAGAGGTGGTGAATCAGAGATGGGGAATCACAGGCGGGGAATCAGAGGCAGGGAATAGAACGCGGGGAATCAGAGCAAGGGAATCAGAGCTGGGGAATCAGAGGCGGGGAATCAGATATGGGGAAACAGAGGCGGGGAATCAGAGGCGGGGAAACAGAGGCGGGGAATCAGACATGGGGAATCGGATGCGGGGAATCAGAGGTGGGGAATCAGAGCTGGGGAATCAGAGGCGGGGAATCAGAGTTGGGGCATCAGAGGTGGGGAATTAGATATGGGGAAACAGAGGCGGGGAATCAGAGGCAGGGAAAAAGAGGCGGGGAATCAGATATGGGGAATCAGAGGTGGGGAATCAGAGGCAGGGAATCAGATGTGCGGAATCAAAGATGGGGAATCAGAGGCAGGGAATCAGAATCAGAAGCGGGGAATTAGAGGCCGGGAATCAGATGCTGGGAATAAGAGGCCGGGAATCAGAGGTGGGGAATCAGAGTCCGGGAATCAGAGATGGGGATTCAGAGGCGGGGAATGAGAAATGGAGAATCAGAGGCGGGGAATCAGAGGCGGGGAAACAGAGGTGGGGAATCAGATATGGGGAATCAGAGGTGGCGAATCACAGGCGGTGAATCAGAGATGGGGAAACAGAGGCGGGGAATCAGAGGCGGGGAAACAGAGGTGGGGAATCATAGGCAGGGAATCGGATGTGCGGAATCAGAGATGGGGAATCAGAGGCCGGGAATCAGAGGTAGTGAATCAGAGATGGGGAATCAGAGGCGGTGAATCAGAGGCAGGGAATCAGACGCGGGGAATCAGAGGTGGGCAATCAGAGGCGGGGAATCAGATATGGGGAATCAGAGTCGGGGAATCAGAGGTGGGGAATCATAGGCAGGGAATCGGATGTGCGGAATCAGAGATGGGGAATCAGAGGCCGGGAATCAGAGGTAGTGAATCAGAGATGGGGAATCAGAGGCGGTGAATCAGAGGCAGGGAATCAGACGCGGGGAATCAGAGGTGGGCAATCAGAGGCGGGGAATCAGATATGGGGAATCAGAGGCGGGGAATCAGAGGTGGGCAATCAGAGCCGGGGAATCAGATATGGGGAATCAGAGGCGGGGAATCAGAGGCGGGGAAACAGAGGCGGGGATTCAGATATGGGGAATCAGAGGTGGGGAATCAGAGGTTGTGAATCAGAGATGGGGAATCAAGGCGGGGAATCAGAGGCAGGGAATCAGACGCGGGGAATCAGAGGCGGGGATTCAGAGCTGGGGAATCAGAGGCGGGGAATCAGAGTTGGGGAATCAGAGGCAGGGAATCAGATATGGGGAATCAGAGGCGGGGAATCATAGGCGGGGAAACAGAGGCGGGGAATCAGAGGTAGGGAATCAGGGGCAGGGAATCAGTGGCAGGGAATCAGAGGTGGGGAATCAGAGGCGGGGAATCAGAGGCAGGGAATCAGACACGGGGAATCAGAGGCGGGGAATCAGAGATGGGGAATCAGAGGCAGGGAATCAGAGGCAGGGAATCGGACGCCGGGAATCAGAGGCGGGGAATCAGAGCTGGGGATTCAGAGGCGGGGAATCAGAGTTGGGGAATCAGAGGCGGGGAATCAGATATGGGGAAATAGAGGCGGGGAATCAGATATGGGGAATCAGAGGTGTGGAATCAGAGGTTGGGAATCAGAGGCAGGGAATCAGAGGCGGGGAAACAGAGGCGGGGAATCAGATATGGGGAATCAGAGGTGGGGAATCAGAGGCAGGGAATCAGATGTGCGGAATCAGAGATGGGGAATCAGAGGCAGGGAATCAGAATCAGAAGCGGGGAATTAGAGGCCGGGAATCAGATGCTGGGAATAAGAGGCCGGGAATCAGAGGTGGGGAATCAGAGTCCGGGAATCAGAGATGGGGATTCAGAGGCGGGGAATGAGAAATGGAGAATCAGAGGCGGGGAATCAGAGGCGGGGAAACAGAGGTGGGGAATCAGATATGGGGAATCAGAGGTGGCGAATCACAGGCGGTGAATCAGAGATGGGGAAACAGAGGCGGGGAATCAGAGGCGGGGAAACAGAGGTGGGGAATCATAGGCAGGGAATCGGATGTGCGGAATCAGAGATGGGGAATCAGAGGCCGGGAATCAGAGGTAGTGAATCAGAGATGGGGAATCAGAGGCGGTGAATCAGAGGCAGGGAATCAGACGCGGGGAATCAGAGGTGGGCAATCAGAGGCGGGGAATCAGATATGGGGAATCAGAGTCGGGGAATCAGAGGTGGGGAATCATAGGCAGGGAATCGGATGTGCGGAATCAGAGATGGGGAATCAGAGGCCGGGAATCAGAGGTAGTGAATCAGAGATGGGGAATCAGAGGCGGTGAATCAGAGGCAGGGAATCAGACGCGGGGAATCAGAGGTGGGCAATCAGAGGCGGGGAATCAGATATGGGGAATCAGAGGCGGGGAATCAGAGGTGGGCAATCAGAGCCGGGGAATCAGATATGGGGAATCAGAGGCGGGGAATCAGAGGCGGGGAAACAGAGGCGGGGATTCAGATATGGGGAATCAGAGGTGGGGAATCAGAGGTTGTGAATCAGAGATGGGGAATCAAGGCGGGGAATCAGAGGCAGGGAATCAGACGCGGGGAATCAGAGGCGGGGATTCAGAGCTGGGGAATCAGAGGCGGGGAATCAGAGTTGGGGAATCAGAGGCAGGGAATCAGATATGGGGAATCAGAGGCGGGGAATCATAGGCGGGGAAACAGAGGCGGGGAATCAGAGGTAGGGAATCAGGGGCAGGTAATCAGTGGCAGGGAATCAGAGGTGGGGAATCAGAGGCGGGGAATCAGAGGCAGGGAATCAGACACGGGGAATCAGAGGCGGGGAATCAGAGATGGGGAATCAGAGGCAGGGAATCAGAGGCAGGGAATCGGACGCCGGGAATCAGAGGCGGGGAATCAGAGCTGGGGATTCAGAGGCGGGGAATCAGAGTTGGGGAATCAGAGGCGGGGAATCAGATATGGGGAAATAGAGGCGGGGAATCAGATATGGGGAATCAGAGGTGTGGAATCAGAGGTTGGGAATCAGAGGCAGGGAATCAGAGGCGGGGAAACAGAGGCGGGGAATCAGATATGGGGAATCAGAGGTGGCGAATCAAAGGCGGTGAAACACAGATGGGGAATCAGGGCAGGGAATCAGAGGCAGGGAATCAGAGCTGGGGAAACAGAGGCGGGGAATCAGATATGGGGAATCAGAGGTGGGGAATCATGGGCGGGGAATCAGTGGCAGGGAATCAGAGCTGGGGAATCAGAGGTGGGGAATCAGAGCTGGGGAAACAGAGGCGGGGAATCAGATATGGGGAATCAGAGGTGGGGAATCAAGGTCGGGGAATCAGTGGCAGGGAATCAGAGGCCGGGAATAAAAGGCGGGGAATCAGAGCTGGGGATTCAGAGGCGGGGAATCAGAGTTGGGGAATCAGAGGAAGGGAATCAGATATGGGGAAACAGATGCCGGGATTCAGAGGCAGGGAAACAGAGGCGGGGAATCAGATATGGGGAATCAGAGGTGGGGAAATAGAGGTTGCGAATCAGAGGCGGGGAATCAGAGGCGGGGAATCAGAGGCAGGGAATCGGATGTGCGGAAACAGAGATGGGGAATCAGAGGTGGGGATTCAGAGGTGGTGAATCAGAGAAGGGGAATCAGAGGCTGGGAATCAGAGGCAGGGAATCAGACGCAGGGAATCAGAGGCGGGGAATCATAGCTGGCGAATCAGAGGCGGGGAATCAGAGGCGGGGAATCAGAGGCAGGGAATCGGATGTGCGGAATCAGAGATGGGGAATCAGAGGTGGGGATTCAGAGGTGGTGAATCAGAGAAGGGGAATCAGAGGCTGGGAATCAGAGGCATGGAATCAGACGCAGGGAATCAGAGGCGGGGAATCATAGCTGGCGAATTAGAGGAGGGGAATCAGAGTTGGGGAATCAGAGGCGGGGAATCAGATATGGGGAAACAGAGGCGGGGTATCAGAGGCGGGGAAACAGAGGCGGGGAATCAGATATGGGGAATCAGAGGTGGGGAATCAGGGGCAGGGAATCAGTGGCAGGGAATCAGACGCGGGGAATCAGAGGCGGGGAATCAGAGGCAGGGAATCAGACACGGGGAATCAGAGGCGGTGTATCAGAGATGGGGAATCAGAGGCGGGGAATCAGAGGCAGGGAATCGGATGCCGGAAATCAGAGGCGGGAAATCAGAGCTGGGGAATCAGAGGCGGGGAATCAGAGTTGGGGAATCAGAGGCGGCGAAGCAGATATGGGGAAATAGAGGCGGGGAATCAGATATGGGGAATCAGAGGCGTGGAATCAGATATGGGGAATCAGAGGCTGGGAATCAGAGGGGGGAAACAGAGGCGGGGAATAAGATATGGGGAATCAGAGGTGGGGAATCAGGGGCGGGTAATCAGTGGCAGGGAATCAGAGGCGGGGAATCAGAGGCGGGAATTCAGAGGCAGGGAATCAGACAGGGGGAATCAGAGGCGGGGAATCGGAGCTGGGGAATCAGAGGTGGGGAATCAGAGGTGGCGAATCACAGGCGGTGAATCAGAGATGGGGAAACAGAGGCGGGGAATCAGAGGCGGGGAAACAGAGGTGGGGAATCACATATGGGGAATCAGAGGCGGGGAAACAGAGGCAGGGAATCAGATATGGGGAATCAGAGGCGGGGAATCAGAGGTGGGGAATCATAGGCAGGCAATCGGATGTGCGGAATCAGAGATGGGGAATCAGAGGCCGGGAATCAGAGGTAGTGAATCAGAGATGGGGAATCAGAGGCGGTGAATCAGAGGCAGGGAATCAGACGCGGGGAATCAGAGGTGGGCAATCAGAGGCGGGGAATCAGATATGGGGAATCAGAGGCGGGGAATCAGAGGTGGGCAATCAGAGCCGGTGAATCAGATATGGGGAATCAGAGGCGGGGAATCAGAGGCGGGGAAACAGAGGCGGGGATTCAGATATGGGGAATCAGAGGTGGGGAATCAGAGGTTGTGAATCAGAGATGGGGAATCAAGGCGGGGAATCAGAGGCAGGGAATCAGACGCGGGGAATCAGAGGCGGGGATTCAGAGCTGGGGAATCAGAGGCGGGGAATCAGAGTTGGGGAATCAGAGGCAGGGAATCAGAGGCGGGGAATCAGAGGCGGGGAAACAGAGGCGGGGAATCAGAGGTGGGGAATCAGGGGCAGGGAATCAGTGGCAGGGAATCAGAGGTGGGGAATCAGAGGCGGGGAATCAGAGGCAGGGAATCAGACACGGGGAATCAGAGGCGGGGAATCAGAGATGGGGAATCAGAGGCGGGGAATCAGAGGCAGGGAATCGGACGCCGGGAATCAGAGGCGGGGAATCAGAGCTGGGGAATCAGAGGCGGGGAATCAGATATGGGGAAATAGAGGCGGGGAATCAGATATGGGGAATCAGAGGTATGGAATCAGAGGTTGGGAATCAGAGGCAGGGAATTAGAGGCGGGGAAACAGAGGCGGGGAATCAGATATGGGGAATCAGAGGTGGCGAATCAAAGGCGGTGAAACAGAGATGGGGAATCAGGGCAGGGAATCAGAGGCAGGGAATCAGAGCTGGGGAAACAGAGGCGGGGAATCAGATATGGGGAATCAGAGGTGGGTAATCATGTGCGGGGAATCAGTGGCAGGGAATCAGAGCTGGGGAATCAGAGGTGGGGAATCAGAGCTGGGGAAACAGAGGCGGGGAATCAGATATGGGGAATCAGAGGTGGGGAATCAAGGTCGGGGAATCAGTGGCAGGGAATCAGAGGCCGGGAATAAAAGGCGGGGAATCAGAGCTGGGGATTCAGAGGCGGGGAATCAGAGTTGGGGAATCAGAGGAAGGGAATCAGATATGGGGAAACAGATGCCGGGATTCAGAGGCAGGGAAACAGAGGCGGGGAATCAGATATGGGGAATCAGAGGTGGGGAAATAGAGGTTGCGAATCAGAGGCGGGGAATCAGAGGCGGGGAATCAGAGGCAGGGAATCGGATGTGCGGAATCAGAGATGGGGAATCAGAGGTGGGGATTCAGAGGTGGTGAATCAGAGAAGGGGAATCAGAGGCTGGGAATCAGAGGCAGGGAATCAGACGCAGGGAATCAGAGGCGGGGAATCATAGCTGGCGAATTAGAGGAGGGGAATCAGAGTTGGGGAATCAGAGGCGGGGAATCAGATATGGGGAAACAGAGGCGGGGAATCAGAGGCGGGGAAACAGAGGCGGGGAATCAGATATGGGGAATCAGAGGTGGGGAATCAGGGGCAGGGAATCAGTGGCAGGGAATCAGACGCGGGGAATCAGAGGCGGGGAATCAGAGGCAGGGAATCAGACACGGGGAATCAGAGGCGGTGTATCAGAGATGGGGAATCAGAGGCGGGGAATCAGAGGCAGGGAATCGGATGCCGGAAATCAGAGGCGGGGAATCAGAGTTGGGGAATCAGAGGCGTGGAATCAGATATGGGGAATCAGAGGCTGGGAATCAGAGGGGGGAAACAGAGGCGGGGAATAAGATATGGGGAATCAGAGGTGGGGAATCAGGGGCGGGTAATCAGTGGCAGGGAATCAGAGGCGGGGAATCAGAGGCGGGGATTCAGAGGCAGGGAATCAGACAGGGGGAATCAGAGGCCGGGAATCGGAGCTGGGGAATCAGAGGTGGGGAATCAGAGTCGGTGAATCAGAGGCAGGGAATCAGAGTTGGTGATTCAGAGGCGGGGAATCAGATATGGGGAAACAGAGGCGGGGAATCAGAGGCGGGCAAACAGAGGCGGGGAATTAGATATGGGGAATCAGAGGTGGGGAATCAGAGGTGGTGAATCAGAGATGGGGAATCACAGGCGGGGAATCAGAGGCAGGGAATAGAACGCGGGGAATCAGAGCAAGGGAATCAGAGCTGGGGAATGAGAGGCGGGGAATCAGATATGGGGAAACAGAGGCGGGGAATCAGAGGCGGGGAAACAGAGGCGGGGAATCAGACATGGGGAATCGGATGCGGGGAATCAGAGGTGGGGAATCAGAGCTGGGGAATCAGAGGCGGGGAATCAGAGTTGGGGCATCAGAGGTGGGGAATTAGATATGGGGAAACAGAGGCGGGGAATCAGAGGCAGGGAAAAAGAGGCGGGGAATCAGATATGGGGAATCAGAGGTGGGGAATCAGAGGCAGGGAATCAGATGTGCGGAATCAGAGATGGGGAATCAGAGGCAGGGAATCAGAATCAGAAGCGGGGAATTAGAGGCCGGGAATCAGATGCTGGGAATAAGAGGCCGGGAATCAGAGGTGGGGAATCAGAGTCCGGGAATCAGAGATGGGGATTCAGAGGCGGGGAATGAGAAATGGAGAATCAGAGGCGGGGAATCAGAGGCGGGGAAACAGAGGTGGGGAATCAGATATGGGGAATCAGAGGTGGCGAATCACAGGCGGTGAATCAGAGATGGGGAAACAGAGGCGGGAAATCAGAGGCGGGGAAACAGAGGTGGGGAATCATAGGCAGGGAATCGGATGTGCGGAATCAGAGATGGGGAATCAGAGGCCGGGAATCAGAGGTAGTGAATCAGAGATGGGGAATCAGAGGCGGTGAATCAGAGGCAGGGAATCAGACGCGGGGAATCAGAGGTGGGCAATCAGAGGCGGGGAATCAGATATGGGGAATCAGAGTCGGGGAATCAGAGGTGGGGAATCATAGGCAGGGAATCGGATGTGCGGAATCAGAGATGGGGAATCAGAGGCCGGGAATCAGAGGTAGTGAATCAGAGATGGGGAATCAGAGGCGGTGAATCAGAGGCAGGGAATCAGACGCGGGGAATCAGAGGTGGGCAATCAGAGGCGGGGAATCAGATATGGGGAATCAGAGGCGGGGAATCAGAGGTGGGCAATCAGAGCCGGGGAATCAGATATGGGGAATCAGAGGCGGGGAATCAGAGGCGGGGAAACAGAGGCGGGGATTCAGATATGGGGAATCAGAGGTGGGGAATCAGAGGTTGTGAATCAGAGATGGGGAATCAAGGCGGGGAATCAGAGGCAGGGAATCAGACGCGGGGAATCAGAGGCGGGGATTCAGAGCTGGGGAATCAAAGGCGGGGAATCAGAGTTGGGGAATCAGAGGCAGGGAATCAGATATGGGGAATCAGAGGCGGGGAATCATAGGCGGGGAAACAGAGGCGGGGAATCAGAGGTAGGGAATCAGGGGCAGGGAATCAGTGGCAGGGAATCAGAGGTGGGGAATCAGAGGCGGGGAATCAGAGGCAGGGAATCAGACACGGGGAATCAGAGGCGGGGAATCAGAGATGGGGAATCAGAGGCAGGGAATCAGAGGCAGGGAATCGGACGCCGGGAATCAGAGGCGGGGAATCAGAGCTGGGGAATCAGAGGCGGGGAATCAGAGTTGGGGAATCAGAGGCGGGGAATCAGATATGGGGAAATAGAGGCGGGGAATCAGATATGGGGAATCAGAGGTGTGGAATCAGAGGTTGGGAATCAGAGGCAGGGAATCAGAGGCGGGGAAACAGAGGCGGGGAATCAGATATGGGGAATCAGAGGTGGCGAATCAAAGGCGGTGAAACACAGATGGGGAATCAGGGCAGGGAATCAGAGGCAGGGAATCAGAGCTGGGTAAACAGAGGCGGGGAATCAGATATGGGGAATCAGAGGTGGGGAATCATGGGCGGGGAATCAGTGGCAGGGAATCAGAGCTGGGGAATCAGAGCTGGGGAATCAGAGCTGGGGAAACAGAGGCGGGGAATCAGATATGGGGAATCAGAGGTGGGGAATCAAGGTCGGGGAATCAGTGGCAGGGAATCAGAGGCCGGGAATAAAAGGCGGGGAATCAGAGCTGGGGATTCAGAGGCGGGGAATCAGAGTTGGGGAATCAGAGGAAGGGAATCAGATATGGGGAAACAGATGCCGGGATTCAGAGGCAGGGAAACAGAGGCGGGGAATCAGATATGGGGAATCAGAGGTGGGGAAATAGAGGTTGCGAATCAGAGGCGGGGAATCAGAGGCGGGGAATCAGAGGCAGGGAATCGGATGTCCGGAAACAGAGATGGGGAATCAGAGGTGGGGATTCAGAGGTGGTGAATCAGAGAAGGGGAATCAGAGGCTGGGAATCAGAGGCAGGGAATCAGACGCAGGGAATCAGAGGCGGGGAATCATAGCTGGCGAATCAGAGGCGGGGAATCAGAGGCGGGGAATCAGAGGCAGGGAATCGGATGTGTGGAATCAGAGATGGGGAATCAGAGGTGGGGAGTCAGAGGTGGTGAATCTGAGAAGCGGAATCAGAGGCTGGGAATCAGAGGCAGGGAATCAGACGCAGGGAATCAGAGGCGGGGAATCATAGCTGGCGAATTAGAGGAGGGGAATCAGAGTTGGGGAATCAGAGGCGGGGAATCAGATATGGGGAAACAGAGGTGGGGTATCAGAGGCGGGGAAACAGAGGCGGGGAATCAGATATGGGGAATCAGAGGTGGGGAATCAGGGGCAGGGAATCAGTGGCAGGGAATCAGACGCGGGGAATCAGAGGCGGGGAATCAGAGGCAGGGAATCAGACATGGGGAATCAGAGGCGGTGTATCAGAGATGGGGAATCAGAGGCGGGGAATCAGAGGCAGGGAATCGGATGCCGGAAATCAGAGGCGGGAAATCAGAGCTGGGGAATCAGAGGCGGGGAATCAGAGTTGGGGAATCAGAGGCGGCGAAGCAGATATGGGGAAATAGAGGCGGGGAAGCAGATATGGGGAATCAGAGGCGTGGAATCAGATATGGGGAATCAGAGGCTGGGAATCAGAGGGGGGAAACAGAGGCGGGGAATAAGATATGGGGAATCAGAGGTGGGGAATCAGGGGCGGGTAATCAGTGGCAGGGAATCAGAGGCGGGGAATCAGAGGCGGGGATTCAGAGGCAGGGAATCAGACAGGGGGAATCAGAGGCGGGGAATCGGAGCTGGGGAATCAGAGGTGGGGAATCAGAGTCGGTGAATCAGAGGCAGGGAATCGGATGTGCGGAATCAGAGATGGGGAATCAGAGGCGGTGAATCAGAGGCAGGGAATCAGAGTTGGTGATTCAGAGGCGGGGAATCAGATATGGGGAAACAGAGGCGGGGAATCAGAGGCGGGCAAACAGAGGCGGGGAATTAGATATGGGGAATCAGAGGTGGGGAATCAGAGGTGGTGAATCAGAGATGGGGAATCACAGGCGGGGAATCAGAGGCAGGGAATAGAACGCGGGGAATCAGAACCAGGGAATCAGAGCTGGGGAATCAGAGGCAGGGAATCAGAATCAGAAGCGGGGAATTAGAGGCCGGGAATCAGAGGCCGGGAATCAGATGCTGGGAATAAGAGGCCGGGAATCAGAGGTGGGGAATCAGAGTCCGGGAATCAGAGATGGGGATTCAGAGGCGGGGAATGAGAAATGGAGAATCAGAGGCGGGGAATCAGAGGCGGGGAAACAGAGGTGGGGAATCAGATATGGGGAATCAGAGGTGGCGAATCACAGGCGGTGAATCAGAGATGGGGAAACAGAGGCCGGGAATCAGAGGCGGGGAAACAGAGGTGGGGAATCACATATGGGGAATCAGAGGCGGGGAAACAGAGGCAGGGAATCAGATATGGGGAATCAGAGGCGGGGAATCAGAGGTGGGGAATCATAGGCAGGGAATCGGATGTGCGGAATCAGAGATGGGGAATCAGAGGCCGGGAATCAGAGGTAGTGAATCAGAGATGGGGAATCAGAGGCGGTGAATCAGAGGCAGGGAATCAGATGCGGGGAATCAGAGGTGGGCAATCAGAGGCGGGGAATCAGATATGGGGAATCAGAGGCGGGGAATCAGAGGTGGGCAATCAGAGCCGGTGAATCAGATATGGGGAATCAGAGGCGGGGAATCAGAGGCGGGGAAACAGAGGCGGGGATTCAGATATGGGGAATCAGAGGTGGGGAATCAGAGGTTGTGAATCAGAGATTGGGAATCAAGGCGGGGAATCAGAGGCAGGGAATCAGATATGGGGAATCAGAGGCGGGGAATCATAGGCGGGGAAACAGAGGCGGGGAATCAGAGGTAGGGAATCAGGGGCAGGGAATCAGTGGCAGGGAATCAGAGGTGGGGAATCAGAGGCGGGGAATCAGAGGCAGGGAATCAGACACGGGGAATCAGAGGCGGGGAATCAGAGATGGGGAATCAGAGGCAGGGAATCAGAGGCAGGGAATCGGACGCCGGGAATCAGAGGCGGGGAATCAGAGCTGGGGAATCAGAGGCGGGGAATCAGAGTTGGGGAATCAGAGGCGGGGAATCAGATATGGGGAAATAGAGGCGGGGAATCAGATATGGGGAATCAGAGGCGGGGAATCAGAGGTGGGCAATCAGAGCCGGTGAATCAGATATGGGGAATCAGAGGCGGGGAATCAGAGGCGGGGAAACAGAGGCGGGGATTCAGAGGCAGGGAATCAGATATGGGGAATCAGAGGCGGGGAATCAGAGGCGGGGAAACAGAGGCGGGGAATCAGAGGTGGGGAATCAGGGGCAGGGAATCAGTGGCAGGGAATCAGAGGTGGGGAATCAGAGGCGGGGAATCAGAGGCAGGGAATCAGACACGGGGAATCAGAGGCGGGGAATCAGAGATGGGGAATCAGAGGCGGGGAATCAGAGGCAGGGAATCGGACGCCGGGAATCAGAGGCGGGGAATCAGAGCTGGGGAATCAGAGGCGGGGAATCAGAGTTGGGGAATCAGAGGCGGGGAATCAGATATGGGGATATAGAGGCGGGGAATCAGATATGGGGAATCAGAGGTATGGAATCAGAGGTTGGGAATCAGAGGCAGGGAATCAGAGGCGGGGAATCAGAGGCAGGGAATCAGACACGGGGAATCAGAGGCGGTGTATCAGAGATGGGGAATCAGAGGCGGGGAATCAGAGGCAGGGAATCGGATGCCGGAAATCAGAGGCGGGAAATCAGAGCTGGGGAATCAGAGGCGGGGAATCAGAGTTGGGGAATCAGAGGCGTGGAATCAGATATGGGGAATCAGAGGCTGGGAATCAGAGGGGGGAAACAGAGGCGGGGAATAAGATATGGGGAATCAGAGGTGGGGAATCAGGGGCGGGTAATCAGTGGCAGGGAATCAGAGGCGGGGAATCAGAGGCGGGGATTCAGAGGCAGGGAATCAGACAGGGGGAATCAGAGGCCGGGAATCGGAGCTGGGGAATCAGAGGTGGGGAATCAGAGTCGGTGAATCAGAGGCAGGGAATCAGAGTTGGTGATTCAGAGGCGGGGAATCAGATATGGGGAAACAGAGGCGGGGAATCAGAGGCGGGCAAACAGAGGCGGGGAATTAGATATGGGGAATCAGAGGTGGGGAATCAGAGGTGGTGAATCAGAGATGGGGAATCACAGGCGGGGAATCAGAGGCAGGGAATAGAACGCGGGGAATCAGAGCAAGGGAATCAGAGCTGGGGAATCAGAGGCGGGGAATCAGATATGGGGAAACAGAGGCGGGGAATCAGAGGCGGGGAAACAGAGGCGGGGAATCAGACATGGGGAATCGGATGCGGGGAATCAGAGGTGGGGAATCAGAGCTGGGGAATCAGAGGCGGGGAATCAGAGTTGGGGCATCAGAGGTGGGGAATTAGATATGGGGAAACAGAGGCGGGGAATCAGAGGCAGGGAAAAAGAGGCGGGGAATCAGATATGGGGAATCAGAGGTGGGGAATCAGAGGCAGGGAATCAGATGTGCGGAATCAAAGATGGGGAATCAGAGGCAGGGAATCAGAATCAGAAGCGGGGAATTAGAGGCCGGGAATCAGATGCTGGGAATAAGAGGCCGGGAATCAGAGGTGGGGAATCAGAGTCCGGGAATCAGAGATGGGGATTCAGAGGCGGGGAATGAGAAATGGAGAATCAGAGGCGGGGAATCAGAGGCGGGGAAACAGAGGTGGGGAATCAGATATGGGGAATCAGAGGTGGCGAATCACAGGCGGTGAATCAGAGATGGGGAAACAGAGGCGGGGAATCAGAGGCGGGGAAACAGAGGTGGGGAATCATAGGCAGGGAATCGGATGTGCGGAATCAGAGATGGGGAATCAGAGGCCGGGAATCAGAGGTAGTGAATCAGAGATGGGGAATCAGAGGCGGTGAATCAGAGGCAGGGAATCAGACGCGGGGAATCAGAGGTGGGCAATCAGAGGCGGGGAATCAGATATGGGGAATCAGAGTCGGGGAATCAGAGGTGGGGAATCATAGGCAGGGAATCGGATGTGCGGAATCAGAGATGGGGAATCAGAGGCCGGGAATCAGAGGTAGTGAATCAGAGATGGGGAATCAGAGGCGGTGAATCAGAGGCAGGGAATCAGACGCGGGGAATCAGAGGTGGGCAATCAGAGGCGGGGAATCAGATATGGGGAATCAGAGGCGGGGAATCAGAGGTGGGCAATCAGAGCCGGGGAATCAGATATGGGGAATCAGAGGCGGGGAATCAGAGGCGGGGAAACAGAGGCGGGGATTCAGATATGGGGAATCAGAGGTGGGGAATCAGAGGTTGTGAATCAGAGATGGGGAATCAAGGCGGGGAATCAGAGGCAGGGAATCAGACGCGGGGAATCAGAGGCGGGGATTCAGAGCTGGGGAATCAGAGGCGGGGAATCAGAGTTGGGGAATCAGAGGCAGGGAATCAGATATGGGGAATCAGATGCGGGGAATCATAGGCGGGGAAACAGAGGCGGGGAATCAGAGGTAGGGAATCAGGGGCAGGGAATCAGTGGCAGGGAATCAGAGGTGGGGAATCAGAGGCGGGGAATCAGAGGCAGGGAATCAGACACGGGGAATCAGAGGCGGGGAATCAGAGCTGGGGATTCAGAGGCGGGGAATCAGAGTTGGGGAATCAGAGGCGGGGAATCAGATATGGGGAAATAGAGGCGGGGAATCAGATATGGGGAATCAGAGGTGTGGAATCAGAGGTTGGGAATCAGAGGCAGGGAATCAGAGGCGGGGAAACAGAGGCGGGGAATCAGATATGGGGAATCAGAGGTGGGGAATCAGAGGCAGGGAATCAGATGTGCGGAATCAGAGATGGGGAATCAGAGGCAGGGAATCAGAATCAGAAGCGGGGAATTAGAGGCCGGGAATCAGATGCTGGGAATAAGAGGCCGGGAATCAGAGGTGGGGAATCAGAGTCCGGGAATCAGAGATGGGGATTCAGAGGCGGGGAATGAGAAATGGAGAATCAGAGGCGGGGAATCAGAGGCGGGGAAACAGAGGTGGGGAATCAGATATGGGGAATCAGAGGTGGCGAATCACAGGCGGTGAATCAGAGATGGGGAAACAGAGGCGGGGAATCAGAGGCGGGGAAACAGAGGTGGGGAATCATAGGCAGGGAATCGGATGTGCGGAATCAGAGATGGGGAATCAGAGGCCGGGAATCAGAGGTAGTGAATCAGAGATGGGGAATCAGAGGCGGTGA
This sequence comes from Narcine bancroftii, assembly GCF_036971445.1. Taxonomy (NCBI): domain Eukaryota; kingdom Metazoa; phylum Chordata; class Chondrichthyes; order Torpediniformes; family Narcinidae; genus Narcine; species Narcine bancroftii. The sequence continues at coordinate 102,619,626 of NC_091474.1, read as the reverse complement.
ATCAGAGGCAGGGAATCAGACGCGGGGAATCAGAGGTGGGCAATCAGAGGCGGGGAATCAGATATGGGGAATCAGAGTCGGGGAATCAGAGGTGGGGAATCATAGGCAGGGAATCGGATGTGCGGAATCAGAGATGGGGAATCAGGGGCCGGGAATCAGAGGTAGTGAATCAGAGATGGGGAATCAGAGGCGGTGAATCAGAGGCAGGGAATCAGACGCGGGGAATCAGAGGTGGGCAATCAGAGGCGGGGAATCAGATATGGGGAATCAGAGGCGGGGAATCAGAGGTGGGCAATCAGAGCCGGGGAATCAGATATGGGGAATCAGAGGCGGGGAATCAGAGGCGGGGAAACAGAGGCGGGGATTCAGATATGGGGAATCAGAGGTGGGGAATCAGAGGTTGTGAATCAGAGATGGGGAATCAAGGCGGGGAATCAGAGGCAGGGAATCAGACGCGGGGAATCAGAGGCGGGGATTCAGAGCTGGGGAATCAGAGGCGGGGAATCAGAGTTGGGGAATCAGAAGCAGGGAATCAGATATGGGGAATCAGAGGCGGGGAATCATAGGCGGGGAAACAGAGGCGGGGAATCAGAGGTAGGGAATCAGGGGCAGGTAATCAGTGGCAGGGAATCAGAGGTGGGGAATCAGAGGCGGGGAATCAGAGGCAGGGAATCAGACACGGGGAATCAGAGGCGGGGAATCAGAGATGGGGAATCAGAGGCAGGGAATCAGAGGCAGGGAATCGGACGCCGGGAATCAGAGGCGGGGAATCAGAGCTGGGGATTCAGAGGCGGGGAATCAGAGTTGGGGAATCAGAGGCGGGGAATCAGATATGGGGAAATAGAGGCGGGGAATCAGATATGGGGAATCAGAGGTGTGGAATCAGAGGTTGGGAATCAGAGGCAGGGAATCAGAGGCGGGGAAACAGAGGCGGGGAATCAGATATGGGGAATCAGATGTGGTGAATCAAAGGCGGTGAAACACAGATGGGGAATCAGGGCAGGGAATCAGAGGCAGGGAATCAGAGCTGGGGAAACAGAGGCGGGGAATCAGATATGGGGAATCAGAGGTGGGGAATCATGGGCGGGGAATCAGTGGCAGGGAATCAGAGCTGGGGAATCAGAGGTGGGGAATCAGAGCTGGGGAAACAGAGGCGGGGAATCAGATATGGGGAATCAGAGGTGGGGAATCAAGGTCGGGGAATCAGTGGCAGGGAATCAGAGGCCGGGAATAAAAGGCGGGGAATCAGAGCTGGGGATTCAGAGGCGGGGAATCAGAGTTGGGGAATCAGAGGAAGGGAATCAGATATGGGGAAACAGATGCCGGGATTCAGAGGCAGGGAAACAGAGGCGGGGAATCAGATATGGGGAATCAGAGGTGGGGAAATAGAGGTTGCGAATCAGAGGCGGGGAATCAGAGGCGGGGAATCAGAGGCAGGGAATCGGATGTGCGGAAACAGAGATGGGGAATCAGAGGTGGGGATTCAGAGGTGGTGAATCAGAGAAGGGGAATCAGAGGCTGGGAATCAGAGGCAGGGAATCAGACGCAGGGAATCAGAGGCGGGGAATCATAGCTGGCGAATCAGAGGCGGGGAATCAGAGGCGGGGAATCAGAGGCAGGGAATCGGATGTGCGGAATCAGAGATGGGGAATCAGAGGTGGGGATTCAGAGGTGGTGAATCAGAGAAGGGGAATCAGAGGCTGGGAATCAGAGGCATGGAATCAGACGCAGGGAATCAGAGGCGGGGAATCATAGCTGGCGAATTAGAGGAGGGGAATCAGAGTTGGGGAATCAGAGGCGGGGAATCAGATATGGGGAAACAGAGGCGGGGTATCAGAGGCGGGGAAACAGAGGCGGGGAATCAGATATGGGGAATCAGAGGTGGGGAATCAGGGGCAGGGAATCAGTGGCAGGGAATCAGACGCGGGGAATCAGAGGCGGGGAATCAGAGGCAGGGAATCAGACACGGGGAATCAGAGGCGGTGTATCAGAGATGGGGAATCAGAGGCGGGGAATCAGAGGCAGGGAATCGGATGCCGGAAATCAGAGGCGGGAAATCAGAGCTGGGGAATCAGAGGCGGGGAATCAGAGTTGGGGAATCAGAGGCGGCGAAGCAGATATGGGGAAATAGAGGCGGGGAATCAGATATGGGGAATCAGAGGCGTGGAATCAGATATGGGGAATCAGAGGCTGGGAATCAGAGGGGGGAAACAGAGGCGGGGAATAAGATATGGGGAATCAGAGGTGGGGAATCAGGGGCAGGTAATCAGTGGCAGGGAATCAGAGGCGGGGAATCAGAGGCGGGAATTCAGAGGCAGGGAATCAGACAGGGGGAATCAGAGGCGGGGAATCGGAGCTGGGGAATCAGAGGTGGGGAATCAGAGTCGGTGAATCAGAGGCAGGGAATCGGATGTGCGGAATCAGAGATGGGGAATCAGAGGCGGTGAATCAGAGGCAGGGAATCAGAGTTGGTGATTCAGAGGCGGGGAATCAGATATGGGGAAACAGAGGCGGGGAATAAGAGGCGGGCAAACAGAGGCGGGGAATTAGATATGGGGAATCAGAGGTGGGGAATCAGAGGTGGTGAATCAGAGATGGGGAATCACAGGCGGGGAATCAAAGGCAGGGAATAGAACGCGGGGAATCAGAGCCAGGGAATCAGAGCTGGGGAATCAGAGGCAGGGAATCAGAATCAGAAGCGGGGAATTAGAGGCCGGGAATCAGAGGCCGGGAATCAGATGCTGGGAATAAGAGGCCGGGAATCAGAGGTGGGGAATCAGAGTCCGGGAATCAGAGATGGGGATTCAGAGGCGGGGAATGAGAAATGGAGAATCAGAGGCGGGGAATCAGAGGCGGGGAAACAGAGGTGGGGAATCAGATATGGGGAATCAGAGGTGGCGAATCACAGGCGGTGAATCAGAGATGGGGAAACAGAGGCGGGGAATCAGAGGCGGGGAAACAGAGGTGGGGAATCACATATGGGGAATCAGAGGCGGGGAAACAGAGGCAGGGAATCAGATATGGGGAATCAGAGGCGGGGAATCAGAGGTGGGGAATCATAGGCAGGGAATCGGATGTGCGGAATCAGAGATGGGGAATCAGAGGCCGGGAATCAGAGGTAGTGAATCAGAGATGGGGAATCAGAGGCGGTGAATCAGAGGCATGGAATCAGACGCGGGGAATCAGAGGTGGGCAATCAGAGGCGGGGAATCAGATATGGGGAATCAGAGGCGGGGAATCAGAGGTGGGCAATCAGAGCCGGTGAATCAGATATGGGGAATCAGAGGCGGGGAATCAGAGGCGGGGAAACAGAGGCGGGGATTCAGATATGGGGAATCAGAGGTGGGGAATCAGAGGTTGTGAATCAGAGATGGGGAATCAAGGCGGGGAATCAGAGGCAGGGAATCAGACGCGGGGAATCAGAGGCGGGGATTCAGAGCTGGGGAATCAGAGGCGGGGAATCAGAGTTGGGGAATCAGAGGCAGGGAATCAGATATGGGGAATCAGAGGCGGGGAATCAGAGGCGGGGAAACAGAGGCGGGGAATCAGAGGTGGGGAATCAGGGGCAGGGAATCAGTGGCAGGGAATCAGAGGTGGGGAATCAGAGGCGGGGAATCAGAGGCAGGGAATCAGACACGGGGAATCAGAGGCGGGGAATCAGAGATGGGGAATCAGAGGCGGGGAATCAGAGGCAGGGAATCGGACGCCGGGAATCAGAGGCGGGGAATCAGAGCTGGGGAATCAGAGGCGGGGAATCAGAGTTGGGGAATCAGAGGCGGGGAATCAGATATGGGGATATAGAGGCGGGGAATCAGATATGGGGAATCAGAGGTATGGAATCAGAGGTTGGGAATCAGAGGCAGGGAATCAGAGGCGGGGAAACAGAGGCGGGGAATCAGATATGGGGAATCAGAGGTGGCGAATCAAAGGCGGTGAAACAGAGATGGGGAATCAGGGCAGGGAATCAGAGGCAGGGAATCAGAGCTGGGGAAACAGAGGCGGGGAATCAGATATGGGGAATCAGAGGTGGGGAATCATGTGCGGGGAATCAGTGGCAGGGAATCAGAGGTGGGGAATCATGTGCGGGGAATCAGTGGCAGGGAATCAGAGCTGGGGAATCAGAGGTGGGGAATCAGAGCTGGGGAAACAGAGGCGGGGAATCAGATATGGGGAATCAGAGGTGGGGAATCAAGGTCGGGGAATCAGTGGCAGGGAATCAGAGGCCGGGAATAAAAGGCGGGGAATCAGAGCTGGGGATTCAGAGGCGGGGAATCAGAGTTGGGGAATCAGAGGAAGGGAATCAGATATGGGGAAACAGATGCCGGGATTCAGAGGCAGGGAAACAGAGGCGGGGAATCAGATATGGGGAATCAGAGGTGGGGAAATAGAGGTTGCGAATCAGAGGCGGGGAATCAGAGGCGGGGAATCAGAGGCAGGGAATCGGATGTGCGGAATCAGAGATGGGGAATCAGAGGTGGGGATTCAGAGGTGGTGAATCAGAGAAGGGGAATCAGAGGCTGGGAATCAGAGGCAGGGAATCAGACGCAGGGAATCAGAGGCGGGGAATCATAGCTGGCGAATTAGAGGAGGGGAATCAGAGTTGGGGAATCAGAGGCGGGGAATCAGATATGGGGAAACAGAGGCGGGGAATCAGAGGCGGGGAAACAGAGGCGGGGAATCAGATATGGGGAATCAGAGGTGGGGAATCAGGGGCAGGGAATCAGTGGCAGGGAATCAGACGCGGGGAATCAGAGGCGGGGAATCAGAGGCAGGGAATCAGACACGGGGAATCAGAGGCGGTGTATCAGAGATGGGGAATCAGAGGCGGGGAATCAGAGGCAGGGAATCAGATGCCGGAAATCAGAGGCGGGAAATCAGAGCTGGGGAATCAGAGGCGGGGAATCAGAGTTGGGGAATCAGAGGCGGCGAAGCAGCTATGGGGAAATAGAGGCGGGGAATCAGATATGGGGAATCAGAGGCGTGGAATCAGATATGGGGAATCAGAGGCTGGGAATCAGAGGGGGGAAACAGAGGCGGGGAATAAGATATGGGGAATCAGAGGTGGGGAATCAGGGGCGGGTAATCAGTGGCAGGGAATCAGAGGCGGGGAATCAGAGGCGGGGATTCAGAGGCAGGGAATCGGACAGGGGGAATCAGAGGCGGGGAATCGGAGCTGGGGAATCAGAGGTGGGGAATCAGAGTCGGTGAATCAGAGGCAGGGAATCGGATGTGCGGAATCAGAGATGGGGAATCAGAGGCGGTGAATCAGAGCCAGGGAATCAGAGTTGGTGATTCAGAGGCGGGGAATCAGATATGGGGAAACAGAGGCGGGGAATCAGAGGCGGGCAAACAGAGGCGGGGAATTAGATATGGGGAATCAGAGGTGGGGAATCAGAGGTGGTGAATCAGAGATGGGGAATCACAGGCGGGGAATCAGAGGCAGGGAATAGAATGCGGGGAATCACAGCCAGGGAATCAGAGCTGGGGAATCAGAGGCGGGGAATCAGATGTGGGGAAACAGAGGCGGGGAATCAGAGGCGGGGAAACAGAGGCGGGGAATCAGACATGGGGAATCGGATGCGGGGAATCAGAGGTGGGGAATCAGAGCTGGGGAATCAGAGGCGGGGAATCAGAGTTGGGGCATCAGAGGTGGGGAATTAGATATGGGGAAACAGAGGCGGGGAATCAGAGGCAGGGAAAAAGAGGCGGGGAATCAGATATGGGGAATCAGAGGTGGGGAATCAGAGGCAGGGAATCAGATGTGCGGAATCAGAGATGGGGAATCAGAGGCAGGGAATCAGAATCAGAAGCGGGGAATTAGAGGCCGGGAATCAGATGCTGGGAATAAGAGGCCGGGAATCAGAGGTGGGGAATCAGAGTCCGGGAATCAGAGATGGGGATTCAGAGGCGCGGAATGAGAAATGGAGAATCAGAGGCGGGGAATCAGAGGCGGGGAAACAGAGGTGGGGAATCAGATATGGGGAATCAGAGGTGGCGAATCACAGGCGGTGAATCAGAGATGGGGAAACAGAGGTGGGGAATCACATATGGGGAATCAGAGGCGGGGAAACAGAGGCAGGGAATCAGATATGGGGAATCAGAGTCGGGGAATCAGAGGTGGGGAATCATAGGCAGGGAATCGGATGTGCGGAATCAGAGATGGGGAATCAGAGGCCGGGAATCAGAGGTAGTGAATCAGAGATGGGGAATCAGAGGCGGTGAATCAGAGGCAGGGAATCAGACGCGGGGAATCAGACGCGGGGAATCAGAGGTGGGCAATCAGAGGCGGGGAATCAGATATGGGGAATCAGAGGCGGGGAATCAGAGGTGGGCAATCAGAGCCGGGGAATCAGATATGGGGAATCAGAGGCGGGGAATCAGAGGTGGGGAAACAGAGGCGGGGATTCAGATATGTAGAATCAGAGGTGGGGAATCAGAGGTTGTGAATGAGAGATGGGGAATCAAGGCGGGGAATCAGAGGCAGGGAATCAGACGCGGGGAATCAGAGGCGGGGATTCAGAGCTGGGGAATCAGAGGCGGGGAATCAGAGTTGGGGAATCAGAGGCAGGGAATCAGATATGGGGAATCAGAGGCGGGGAATCAGAGGCGGGGAAACAGAGGCGGGGAATCAGAGGTAGGGAATCAGGGGCAGGGAATCAGTGGCAGGGAATCAGAGGTGGGGAATCAGAGGCGGGGAATCAGAGGCAGGGAATCAGACACGGGGAATCAGAGGCGGGGAATCAGAGGCGGGGAAACAGAGGCGGGGAATCAGACATGGGGAATCGGATGCGGGGAATCAGAGGTGGGGAATCAGAGCTGGGGAATCAGAGGCGGGGAATCAGAGTTGGGGCATCAGAGGTGGGGAATTAGATATGGGGAAACAGAGGCGGGGAATCAGAGGCAGGGAAAAAGAGGCGGGGAATCAGATATGGGGAATCAGAGGTGGGGAATCAGAGGCAGGGAATCAGATGTGCGGAATCAGAGATGGGGAATCAGAGGCAGGGAATCAGAATCAGAAGCGGGGAATTAGAGGCCGGGAATCAGATGCTGGGAATAAGAGGCCGGGAATCAGAGGTGGGGAATCAGAGTCCGGGAATCAGAGATGGGGATTCAGAGGCGGGGAATGAGAAATGGAGAATCAGAGGCGGGGAATCAGAGGCGGGGAAACAGAGGTGGGGAATCAGATATGGCGAATCAGAGGTGGCGAATCACAGGCGGTGAATCAGAGATGGGGAAACAGAGGCGGGGAATCAGAGGCGGGGAAACAGAGGTGGGGAATCACATATGGGGAATCAGAGGCGGGGAAACAGAGGCAGGGAATCAGATATGGGGAATCAGAGGCGGGGAATCAGAGGTGGGGAATCATAGGCAGGCAATCGGATGTGCGGAATCAGAGATGGGGAATCAGAGGCCGGGAATCAGAGGTAGTGAATCAGAGATGGGGAATCAGAGGCGGTGAATCAGAGGCAGGGAATCAGACGCGGGGAATCAGAGGTGGGCAATCAGAGGCGGGGAATCAGATATGGGGAATCAGAGGCGGGGAATCAGAGGTGGGCAATCAGAGCCGGTGAATCAGATATGGGGAATCAGAGGCGGGGAATCAGAGGCGGGGAAACAGAGGCGGGAATTCAGATATGGGGAATCAGAGGTGGGGAATCAGAGGTTGTGAATCAGAGATGGGGAATCAAGGCGGGGAATCAGAGGCAGGGAATCAGACGCGGGGAATCAGAGGCGGGGATTCAGAGCTGGGGAATCAGAGGCGGGGAATCAGAGTTGGGGAATCAGAGGCAGGGAATCAGAGGCGGGGAATCAGAGGCGGGGAAACAGAGGCGGGGAATCAGAGGTGGGGAATCAGGGGCAGGGAATCAGTGGCAGGGAATCAGAGGTGGGGAATCAGAGGCGGGGAATCAGAGGCAGGGAATCAGACACGGGGAATCAGAGGCGGGGAATCAGAGATGGGGAATCAGAGGCGGGGAATCAGAGGCAGGGAATCGGACGCCGGGAATCAGAGGCGGGGAATCAGAGCTGGTGAATCAGAGGCGGGGAATCAGAGTTGGGGAATCAGAGGCGGGGAATCAGATATGGGGAAATAGAGGCGGGGAATCAGATATGGGGAATCAGAGGTATGGAATCAGAGGTTGGGAATCAGAGGCAGGGAATCAGAGGCGGGGAAACAGAGGCGGGGAATCAGATATGGGGAATCAGAGGTGGCGAATCAAAGGCGGTGAAACAGAGATGGGGAATCAGGGCAGGGAATCAGAGGCAGGGAATCAGAGCTGGGGAAACAGAGGCGGGGAATCAGATATGGGGAATCAGAGGTGGGTAATCATGTGCGGGGAATCAGTGGCAGGGAATCAGAGCTGGGGAATCAGAGGTGGGGAATCAGAGCTGGGGAAACAGAGGCGGGGAATCAGATATGGGGAATCAGAGGTGGGGAATCAAGGTCGGGGAATCAGTGGCAGGGAATCAGAGGCCGGGAATAAAAGGCGGGGAATCAGAGCTGGGGATTCAGAGGCGGGGAATCAGAGTTGGGGAATCAGAGGAAGGGAATCAGATATGGGGAAACAGATGCCGGGATTCAGAGGCAGGGAAACAGAGGCGGGGACTCATATATGGGGAATCAGAGGTGGGGAAATAGAGGTTGCGAATCAGAGGCGGGGAATCAGAGGCGGGGAATCAGAGGCAGGGAATCGGATGTGCGGAATCAGAGATGGGGAATCAGAGGTGGGGATTCAGAGGTGGTGAATCAGAGAAGGGGAATCAGAGGCTGGGAATCAGAGGCAGGGAATCAGACGCAGGGAATCAGAGGCGGGGAATCATAGCTGGCGAATTAGAGGAGGGGAATCAGAGTTGGGGAATCAGAGGCGGGGAATCAGATATGGGGAAACAGAGGCGGGGAATCAGAGGCGGGGAAACAGAGGCGGGGAATCAGATATGGGGAATCAGAGGTGGGGAATCAGGGGCAGGGAATCAGTGGCAGGGAATCAGACGCGGGGAATCAGAGGCGGGGAATCAGAGGCAGGGAATCAGACACGGGGAATCAGAGGCGGTGTATCAGAGATGGGGAATCAGAGGCGGGGAATCAGAGGCAGGGAATCGGATGCCGGAAATCAGAGGCGGGAAATCAGAGCTGGGGAATCAGAGGCGGGGAATCAGAGTTGGGGAATCAGAGGCGGCGAAGCAGATATGGGGAAATAGAGGCGGGGAATCAGATATGGGGAATCAGAGGCGTGGAATCAGATATGGGGAATCAGAGGCTGGGAATCAGAGGGGGGAAACAGAGGCGGGGAATAAGATATGGGGAATCAGAGGTGGGGAATCAGGGGCGGGTAATCAGTGGCAGGGAATCAGAGGCGGGGAATCAGAGGCGGGGATTCAGAGGCAGGGAATCAGACAGGGGGAATCAGAGGCCGGGAATCGGAGCTGGGAAATCAGAGGTGGGGAATCAGAGTCGGTGAATCAGAGGCAGGGAATCAGAGTTGGTGATTCAGAGGCAGGGAATCAGATATGGGGAAACAGAGGCGGGGAATCAGAGGCGGGCAAACAGAGGCGGGGAATTAGATATGGGGAATCAGAGGTGGGGAATCAGAGGTGGTGAATCAGAGATGGGGAATCACAGGCGGGGAATCAGAGGCAGGGAATAGAACGCGGGGAATCAGAGCAAGGGAATCAGAGCTGGGGAATCAGAGGCGGGGAATCAGATATGGGGAAACAGAGGCGGGGAATCAGAGGCGGGGAAACAGAGGCGGGGAATCAGACATGGGGAATCGGATGCGGGGAATCAGAGGTGGGGAATCAGAGCTGGGGAATCAGAGGCGGGGAATCAGAGTTGGGGCATCAGAGGTGGGGAATTAGATATGGGGAAACAGATGCGGGGAATCAGAGGCAGGGAAAAAGAGGCGGGGAATCAGATATGGGGAATCAGAGGTGGGGAAACAGAGGCAGGGAATCAGATGTGCGGAATCAGAGATGGGGAATCAGAGGCAGGGAATCAGAATCAGAAGCGGGGAAATAGAGGCCGGGAATCAGATGCTGGGAATAAGAGGCCGGGAATCAGAGGTGGGGAATCAGAGTCAGGGAATCAGAGATGGGGATTCAGAGGCGGGGAATGAGAAATGGAGAATCAGAGGCGGGGAATCAGAGGCGGGGAAACAGAGGTGGGGAAACAGATATGGGGAATCAGAGGTGGCGAATCACAGGCGGTGAATCAGAGATGGGGAAACAGAGGCGGGGAATCAGAGGCGGGGAAACAGAGGTGGGGAATCATAGGCAGGGAATCGGATGTGCGGTATCAGAGATGGGGAATCAGAGGCCGGGAATCAGAGGTAGTGAATCAGAGATGGGGAATCAGAGGCGGTGAATCAGAGGCAGGGAATCAGACGCGGGGAATCAGAGGTGGGCAATCAGAGGCGGGGAATCAGATATGGGGAATCAGAGTCGGGGAATCAGAGGTGGGGAATCATAGGCAGGGAATCGGATGTGCGGAATCAGAGATGGGGAATCAGAGGCCGGGAATCAGAGGTAGTGAATCAGAGATGGGGAATCAGAGGCGGTGAATCAGAGGCAGGGAATCAGACGCGGGGAATCAGAGGTGGGCAATCAGAGGCGGGGAATCAGATATGGGGAATCAGAGGCGGGGAATCAGAGGTGGGCAATCAGAGCCGGGGAATCAGATATGGGGAATCAGAGGCGGGGAATCAGAGGCGGGGAAACAGAGGCGGGGATTCAGATATGGGGAATCAGAGGTGGGGAATCAGAGGTTGTGAATCAGAGATGGGGAATCAAGGCGGGGAATCAGAGGCAGGGAATCAGACGCGGGGAATCAGAGGCGGGGATTCAGAGCTGGGGAATCAGAGGCGGGGAATCAGAGTTGGGGAATCAGAGGCAGGGAATCAGATATGGGGAATCAGAGGCGGGGAATCATAGGCGGGGAAACAGAGGCGGGGAATCAGAGGTAGGGAATCAGGGGCAGGGAATCAGTGGCAGGGAATCAGAGGTGGGGAATCAGAGGCGGGGAATCAGAGGCAGGGAATCAGACACGGGGAATCAGAGGCGGGGAATCAGAGATGGGGAATCAGAGGCAGGGAATCAGAGGCAGGGAATCGGACGCCGGGAATCAGAGGCGGGGAATCAGAGCTGGGGAATCAGAGGCGGGGAATCAGAGTTGGGGAATCAGAGGCGGGGAATCAGATATGGGGAAATAGAGGCGGGGAATCAGATATGGGGAATCAGAGTTGTGGAATCAGAGGTTGGGAATCAGAGGCAGGGAATCAGAGGCGGGGAAACAGAGGCGGGGAATCAGATATGGGGAATCAGAGGTGGCGAATCAAAGGCGGTGAAACACAGATGGGGAATCAGGGCAGGGAATCAGAGGCAGGGAATCAGAGCTGGGGAAACAGAGGCGGGGAATCAGATATGGGGAATCAGAGGTGGGGAATCATGGGCGGGGAATCAGTGGCAGGGAATCAGAGCTGGGGAATCAGAGGTGGGGAATCAGAGCTGGGGAAACAGAGGCGGGGAATCAGATATGGGGAATCAGAGGTGGGGAATCAAGGTCGGGGAATCAGTGGCAGGGAATCAGAGGCCGGGAATAAAAGGCGGGGAATCAGAGCTGGGGATTCAGAGGCGGGGAATCAGAGTTGGGGAATCAGAGGAAGGGAATCAGATATGGGGAAACAGATGCCGGGATTCAGAGGCAGGGAAACAGAGGCGGGGAATCAGATATGGGGAATCAGAGGTGGGGAAATAGAGGTTGCGAATCAGAGGCGGGGAATCAGAGGCGGGGAATCAGAGGCAGGGAATCGGATGTGCGGAAACAGAGATGGGGAATCAGAGGTGGGGATTCAGAGGTGGTGAATCAGAGAAGGGGAATCAGAGGCTGGGAATCAGAGGCAGGGAATCAGACGCAGGGAATCAGAGGCGGGGAATCATAGCTGGCGAATCAGAGGCGGGGAATCAGAGGCGGGGAATCAGAGGCAGGGAATCGGATGTGCGGAATCAGAGATGGGGAATCAGAGGTGGGGATTCAGAGGTGGTGAATCAGAGAAGGGGAATCAGAGGCTGGGAATCAGAGGCAGGGAATCAGACGCAGGGAATCAGAGGCGGGGAATCATAGCTGGCGAATTAGAGGAGGGGAATCAGAGTTGGGGAATCAGAGGCGGGGAATCAGATATGGGGAAACAGAGGCGGGGTATCAGAGGCGGGGAAACAGAGGCGGGGAATCAGATATGGGGAATCAGAGGTGGGGAATCAGGGGCAGGGAATCAGTGGCAGGGAATCAGACGCGGGGAATCAGAGGCGGGGAATCAGAGGCAGGGAATCAGACACGGGGAATCAGAGGCGGTGTATCAGAGATGGGGAATCAGAGGCGGGGAATCAGAGGCAGGGAATCGGATGCCGGAAATCAGAGGCGAGAAATCAGAGCTGGGGAATCAGAGGCGGGGAATCAGAGTTGGGGAATCAGAGGCGGCGAAGCAGATATGGGGAAATAGAGGCGGGGAATCAGATATGGGGAATCAGAGGCGTGGAATCAGATATGGGGAATCAGAGGCTGGGAATCAGAGGGGGGAAACAGAGGCGGGGAATAAGATATGGGGAATCAGAGGTGGGGAATCAGGGGCGGGTAATCAGTGGCAGGGAATCAGAGGCGGGGAATCAGAGGCGGGGATTCAGAGGCAGGGAATCAGACAGGGGGAATCAGAGGCGGGGAATCGGAGCTGGGGAATCAGAGGTGGGGAATCAGAGTCGGTGAATCAGAGGCAGGGAATCGGATGTGCGGAATCAGAGATGGGGAATCAGAGGCGGTGAATCAGAGGCAGGGAATCAGAGTTGGTGATTCAGAGGCGGGGAATCAGATATGGGGAAACAGAGGCGGGGAATCAGAGGCGGGCAAACAGAGGCGGGGAATTAGATATGGGGAATCAGAGGTGGGGAATCAGAGGTGGTGAATCAGAGATGGGGAATCACAGGCGGGGAATCAGAGGCAGGGAATAGAACGCGGGGAATCAGAGCCAGGGAATCAGAGCTGGGGAATCAGAGGCAGGGAATCAGAATCAGAAGCGGGGAATTAGAGGCCGGGAATCAGAGGCCGGGAATCAGATGCTGGGAATAAGAGGCCGGGAATCAGAGGTGGGGAATCAGAGTCCGGGAATCAGAGATGGGGATTCAGAGGCGGGGAATGAGAAATGGAGAATCAGAGGCGGGGAATCAGAGGCGGGGAAACAGAGGTGGGGAATCAGATATGGGGAATCAGAGGTGGCGAATCACAGGCGGTGAATCAGAGATGGGGAAACAGAGGCGGGGAATCAGAGGCGGGGAAACAGAGGTGGGGAATCACATATGGGGAATCAGAGGCGGGGAAACAGAGGCAGGGAATCAGATATGGGGAATCAGAGGCGGGGAATCAGAGGTGGGGAATCATAGGCAGGGAATCGGATGTGCGGAATCAGAGATGGGGAATCAGAGGCCGGGAATCAGAGGTAGTGAATCAGAGATGGGGAATCAGAGGCGGTGAATCAGAGGCAGGGAATCAGACGCGGGGAATCAGAGGTGGGCAATCAGAGGCGGGGAATCAGATATGGGGAATCAGAGGCGGGGAATCAGAGGTGGGCAATCAGAGCCGGTGAATCAGATATGGGGAATCAGAGGCGGGGAATCAGAGGCGGGGAAACAGAGGCGGGGATTCAGATATGGGGAATCAGAGGTGGGGAATCAGAGGTTGTGAATCAGAGATGGGGAATCAAGGCGGGGAATCAGAGGCAGGGAATCAGACGCGGGGAATCAGAGGCGGGGATTCAGAGCTGGGGAATCAGAGGCGGGGAATCAGAGTTGGGGAATCAGAGGCAGGGAATCAGATATGGGGAATCAGAGGCGGGGAATCAGAGGCGGGGAAACAGAGGCGGGGAATCAGAGGTGGGGAATCAGGGGCAGGGAATCAGTGGCAGGGAATCAGAGGTGGGGAATCAGAGGCGGGGAATCAGAGGCAGGGAATCAGACACGGGGAATCAGAGGCGGGGAATCAGAGATGGGGAATCAGAGGCGGGGAATCAGAGGCAGGGAATCGGACGCCGGGAATCAGAGGTGGGGAATCAGAGCTGGGGAATCAGAGGCGGGGAATCAGAGTTGGGGAATCAGAGGCGGGGAATCAGATATGGGGATATAGAGGCGGGGAATCAGATATGGGGAATCAGAGGTATGGAATCAGAGGTTGGGAATCAGAGGCAGGGAATCAGAGGCGGGGAAACAGAGGCGGGGAATCAGATATGGGGAATCAGAGGTGGCGAATCAAAGGCGGTGAAACAGAGATGGGGAATCAGGGCAGGGAATCAGAGGCAGGGAATCAGAGCTGGGGAAACAGAGGCGGGGAATCAGATATGGGGAATCAGAGGTGGGGAATCATGTGCGGGGAATCAGTGGCAGGGAATCAGAGGTTGGGAATCATGTGCGGGGAATCAGTGGCAGGGAATCAGAGCTGGGGAATCAGAGGTGGGGAATCAGAGCTGGGGAAACAGAGGCGGGGAATCAGATATGGGGAATCAGAGGTGGGGAATCAAGGTCGGGGAATCAGTGGCAGGGAATCAGAGGCCGGGAATAAAAGGCGGGGAATCAGAGCTGGGGATTCAGAGGCGGGGAATCAGAGTTGGGGAATCAGAGGAAGGGAATCAGATATAAGGAAACAGATGCCGTGATTCAGAGGCAGGGAAACAGAGGCGGGGAATCAGATATGGGGAATCAGAGGTGGGGAAATAGTGGTTGCGAATCAGAGGCGGGGAATCAGAGGCGGGGAATCAGAGGCAGGGAATCGGATGTGCGGAATCAGAGATGGGGAATCAGAGGTGGGGATTCAGAGGTGGTGAATCAGAGAAGGGGAATCAGAGGCTGGGAATCAGAGGCAGGGAATCAGACGCAGGGAATCAGAGGCGGGGAATCATAGCTGGCGAATTAGAGGAGGGGAATCAGAGTTGGGGAATGAGAGGCGGGGAATCAGATATGGGGAAACAGAGGCGGGGAATCAGAGGCGGGGAAACAGAGGTGGGGAATCAGATATGGGGAATCAGAGGTGGGGAATCAGGGGCAGGGAATCAGTGGCAGGGAATCAGACGCGGGGAATCAGAGGCGGGGAATCAGAGGCAGGGAATCAGACACGGGGAATCAGAGGCGGTGTATCAGAGATGGGGAATCAGAGGCGGGGAATCAGAGGCAGGGAATCAGATGCCGGAAATCAGAGGCGGGAAATCAGAGCTGGGGAATCAGAGGCGGGGAATCAGAGTTGGGGAATCAGAGGCGGCGAAGCAGATATGGGGAAATAGAGGCGGGGAATCAGATATGGGGAATCAGAGGCGTGGAATCAGATATGGGGAATCAGAGGCTGGGAATCAGAGGGGGGAAACAGAGGCGGGGAATAAGATATGGGGAATCAGAGGTGGGGAATCAGGGGCGGGTAATCAGTGGCAGGGAATCAGAGGCGGGGAATCAGAGGCGGGGATTCAGAGGCAGGCAATCGGACAGGGGGAATCAGAGGCGGGGAATCGGAGCTGGGGAATCAGAGGTGGGGAATCAGAGTCGGTGAATCAGAGGCAGGGAATCGGATGTGCGGAATCAGAGATGGGGTATCAGAGGCGGTGAATCAGAGGCAGGGAATCAGAGTTGGTGATTCAGAGGCGGGGAATCAGATATGGGGAAACAGAGGCGGGGAATCAGAGGCGGGCAAACAGAGGCGGGGAATTAGATATGGGGAATCAGAGGTGGGGAATCAGAGGTGGTGAATCAGAGATGGGGAATCACAGGCGGGGAATCAGAGGCAGGGAATAGAATGCGGGGAATCAGAGCCAGGGAATCAGAGCTGGGGAATCAGAGGCGGGGAATCAGATGTGGGGAAACAGAGGCGGGGAATCAGAGGCGGGGAAACAGAGGCGGGGAATCAGACATGGGGAATCGGATGCGGGGAATCAGAGGTGGGGAATCAGAGCTGGGGAATCAGAGGCGGGGAATCAGAGTTGGGGCATCAGAGGTGGGGAATTAGATATGGGGAAACAGAGGCGGGGAATCAGAGGCAGGGAAAAAGAGGCGGGGAATCAGATATGGGGAATCAGAGGTGGGGAATCAGAGGCAGGGAATCAGATGTGCGGAATCAGAGATGGGGAATCAGAGGCAGGGAATCAGAATCAGAAGCGGGGAATTAGAGGCCGGGAATCAGATGCTGGGAATAAGAGGCCGGGAATCAGAGGTGGGGAATCAGAGTCCGGGAATCAGAGATGGGGATTCAGAGGCGGGGAATGAGAAATGGAGAATCAGAGGCGGGGAATCAGAGGCGGGGAAACAGAGGTGGGGAATCAGATATGGGGAATCAGAGGTGGCGAATCACAGGCGGTGAATCAGAGATGGGGAAACAGAGGCGGGGAATCAGAGGCGGGGAAACAGAGGTGGGGAATCACATATGGGGAATCAGAGGCGGGGAAACAGAGGCAGGGAATCAGATATGGGGAATCAGAGTCGGGGAATCAGGGGTGGGGAATCATAGGCAGGGAATCGGATGTGCGGAATCAGAGATGGGGAATCAGAGGCCGGGAATCAGAGGTAGTGAATCAGAGATGGGGAATCAGAGGCGGTGAATCAGAGGCAGGGAATCAGACGCGGGGAATCAGAGGTGGGCAATCAGAGGCGGGGAATCAGATATGGGGAATCAGAGGCGGGGAATCAGAGGTGGGCAATCAGAGCCGGGGAATCAGATATGGGGAATCAGAGGCGGGGAATCAGAGGTGGGGAAACAGAGGCGGGGATTCAGATATGTAGAATCAGATGTGGGGAATCAGAGGTTGTGAATCAGAGATGGGGAATCAAGGCGGGGAATCAGAGGCAGGGAATCAGACGCGGGGAATCAGAGGCGGGGATTCAGAGCTGGGGAATCAGAGGCGGGGAATCAGAGTTGGGGAATCAGAGGCAGGGAATCAGATATGGGGAATCAGAGGCGGGGAATCAGAGGCGGGGAAACAGAGGCGGGGAATCAGAGGTAGGGAATCAGGGGCAGGGAATCAGTGGCAGGGAATCAGAGGTGGGGAATCAGAGGCGGGGAATCAGAGGCAGGGAATCAGACACGGGGAATCAGAGGCGGGGAATCAGAGATGGGGAATCAGAGGCGGGGAATCAGAGGCAGGGAATCGGACGCCGGGAATCAGAGGCGGGGAATCAGAGCTGGGGAATCAGAGGCGGGGAATCAGAGTTGGGGAATCAGAGGCGGGGAATCAGATATGGGGAAATAGAGGCGGGGAATCAGATATGGGGAATCAGAGGTGTGGAATCAGAGGTTGGGAATCAGAGGCAGGGAATCAGAGGCGGGGAAACAGAGGCGGGGAATCAGATATGGGGAATCAGAGGTGGCGAATCAAAGGCGGTGAAACAGAGATGGGGAATCAGGGCAGGGAATCAGAGGCAGGGAATCAGAGCTGGGGAAACAGAGGCGGGGAATCAGATATGGGGAATCAGAGGTGGGGAATCATGGGCGGGGAATCAGTGGCAGGGAATCAGAGCTGGGGAATCAGAGGTGGGGAATCAGAGCTGGGGAAACAGAGGCGGGGAATCAGATATGGGGAATCAGAGGTGGGGAATCAAGGTCGGGGAATCAGTGGCAGGGAATCAGAGGCCGGGAATAAAAGGCGGGGAATCAGAGCTGGGGATTCAGAGGCGGGGAATCAGAGTTGGGGAATCAGAGGAAGGGAATCAGATATGGGGAAACAGATGCCGGGATTCAGAGGCAGGGAAACAGAGGCGGGGAATCAGATATGGGGAATCAGAGGTGGGGAAATAGAGGTTGCGAATCAGAGGCGGGGAATCAGAGGCGGGGAATCAGAGGCAGGGAATCGGATGTGCGGAATCAGAGATGGGGAATCAGAGGTGGAGATTCAGAGCTGGTGAATCAGAGAAGGGGAATCAGAGGCTGGGAATCAGAGGCAGGGAATCAGACGCAGGGAATCAGAGGCGGGGAATCATAGCTGGCAAATTAGAGGAGGGGAATCAGAGTTGGGGAATCAGAGGCGGGGAATCAGATATGGGGAAACAGAGGCGGGGAATCAGATATGGGGAATCAGAGGTGGGGAATCAGGGGCAGGGAATCATTGGCAGGGAATCAGACGCGGGGAATCAGAGGCGGGGAATCAGAGGCAGGGAATCAGACACGGGGAATCAGAGGCGGGGTATCAGAGATGGGGAATCAGGGGCGGGGAATCAGAGGCAGGGAATCGGATGCCGGAAATCAGAGGCGGGAAATCAGATATGGGGAATCAGAGGCGTGGAATCAGATATGGGGAATCAGAGGCTGGGAATCAGAGGGGGGAAACAGAGGCGGGGAATAAGATATGGGGAATCAGAGGTGGGGAATCAGGGGCGGGTAATCAGTGGCAGGGAATCAGAGGCGGGGAATAAGAGGCGGGGATTCAGAGGCAGGGAATCAGACAGGGGGAATCAGAGGTGGGGAATCAGAGATGGGGAATCAGAGGCGGGGAATCAGAGGCAGGGAATCAGACGCGGGGAATCAGAGGCGGGGAATCAGAGCTGGGGAATCAGAGGTGGGGAATCAGAGTCGGGGAATCAGAGGTAGGGAATCGGATGTGCGGAATCAGAGATGGGGAATTAGAGGCGGTGAATCAGAGGCAAGGAATCAGAGTTGGTGATTCAGAGGCGGGGAATCAGATATGGGGAAACAGAGTCGGGGAATCAGAGGCGGGCAAACAGAGGCGGGGAATTAGATATGGGGAATCAGAGGTGGGGAATCAGAGGTGGTGAATCAGAGATGGGGAATCACAGGCGGGGAATCAGAGGCAGGGAATAGAACGTGGGGAATCAGAGCCAGGGAATCAGAGCTGGGGAATCAGAGGCGGGGAATCAGATATGGGGAAACAGAGGCGGGGAATCAGAGGCGGGGAAACAGAGGCGGGGAATCAGACATGGGGAATCGGATGCGGGGAATCAGAGGTGGGGAATCAGAGCTGGGGAATCAGAGGCGGGGATCAGAGTAGGGGCATCAGAGGTGGGGAATTAGATATGGGGAAACAGAGGCGGGGAATCAGAGGCAGGGAAAAAGAGGCGGGGAATCAGATATGGGGAATCAGAGGTGGGGAATCATAGGCAGTGAATCAGATGTGCGGAATCAGAGATGGGGAATCAGAGGCAGGGAATCAGAATCAGAAGCAGGGAATTAGAGGCCGGGAATCAGAGGCCGGGAATCAGATGCTGGGAATAAGAGGCCGGGAATCAGAGGTGGGGAATCAGAGTCCGGGAATCAGAGATGGGGATTCAGAGGCGGGGAATGAGAAATGGAGAATCAGAGGCGGGGAATCAGAGGCGGGGAAACAGAGGTGGGGAATCAGATATGGGGAATCAGAGGTGGCGAATCACAGGCGGTGAATCAGAGATGGGGAAACAGAGGCGGGGAATCAGAGGCGGGGAAACAGAGGTGGGGAATCACATATGGGGAATCAGAGGCGGGGAAACAGAGGCAGGGAATCAGATATGGGGAATCAGAGGCGGGGAATCAGAGGTGGGGAATCATAGGCAGGGAATCGGATGTGCGGAATCAGAGATGGGGAATCAGAGGCCGGGAATCAGAGGTAGTGAATCAGAGATGGGGAATCAGAGGCGGTGAATCAGAGGCAGGGAATCAGACACGGGGAATCAGAGGTGGGCAATCAGAGGCGGGGAATCAGATATGGGGAATCAGAGGCTGGGAATCAGAGGCGGGGAAACAGAGGCGGGGAATCAGATATGGGGAATCAGAGGTGGGGCATCAGAGGTTGTGAATCACGGATGGGGAATCAGAGGCGGGGAATCAGAGGCAGGGAATCAGACGCGGGGAATCAGAGGCGGGGATTCAGAGCTGGGGAATCAGAGGCGGGGAATCAGAGTTGGGGATTCAGAGGCGGGGAATCAGATATGGGGAATAAGAGGCAGGGAATCAGAGGCGGGAAAACAGAGGTGGGGAATCAGATATGGGGAATCAGAGGTGGGGAATCAGGGGCAGGGAATCAGTGGCAGGGAATCAGATGCGGGGAATCAGAGGCGGGGAATCAGAGGCAGGGAATAGAACGCGGGGAATCAGAGCCAGGGAATCAGAGCTGGGGAATCAGAGGCGGGGAATCAGATATGGGGAAACAGAGGCGGGGAATCAGAGGCGGGGAAACAGAGGCGGGGAATCAGACATGGGGAATCGGATGCGGGGAATCAGAGGTGGGGAATCAGAGCTGGGGAATCAGAGGTGGGGTATCAGAGTTGGGGCATCAGAGGTGGGGAATTAGATATGGGGAAACAGAGGCGGGGAATCAGAGGCAGGGAAAAAGAGGCGGGGAATCAGATATGGGGAATCAGAGGTGGGGAATCAGAGGCAGGGAATCAGATGTGCGGAATCAGAGATGGGGAATCAGAGGCAGGGAATCAGAGGCGGGAAAACGGAGGCGGGGAATCAGATATGGGGAATCAGAGGTGGGGAATCAGGCGCAGGGAATCAGTGGCAGGGAATCAGACGCGGGGATTCAGAGGCGGGGAATCAGAGGCGGGCAAACAGAGGCGGGGAATTAGATATGGGGAATCAGAGGTGGGGAATCAGAGGTGGTGAATCAGAGATGGGGAATCACAGGCGGGGAATCAGTGGCAGGGAATAGAACGCGGGGAATCAGAGGCAGGGAATCAGAGCTGGGGAATCAGAGGCGGGGAATCAGATATGGGGAAACAGAGGCGGGGAATCAGAGGCGGGGAAACAGAGGCGGGGAATCAGACATGGGGAATCGGATGCCGGGAATCAGAGGTGGGGAATCAGAGCTGGGGAATCAGAGGCGGGGAATCAGAGTTGGGGCATCAGAGGTGGGGAATTAGATATGGGGAATCAGAGATGGGGAATCAGAGGCAGGGTATCAGAATCAGAAGCGGGGAATCAGAGGCCGGGAATCAGATGCTGGGAATAAGAGGCCCGGAATCAGAGGTGGGGAATCAAGGTCGGGGAATCAGTGGCAGGGAATCAGAGGCCGGGAATAAAAGGCGGGGAATCAGAGCTGGGGATTCAGAGGCGGGGAATCAGAGTTGGGGAATCAGAGGAAGGGAATCAGATATGGGGAAACAGATGCCGGGATTCAGAGGCAGGGAAACAGAGGCGGGGAATCAGATATGGGGAATCAGAGGTGGGGAAATAGAGGTTGCGAATCAGAGGCGGGGAATCAGAGGCGGGGAATCAGAGGCAGGGAATCGGATGTGCGGAATCAGAGATGGGGAATCAGAGGTGGGGATTCAGAGGTGGTGAATCAGAGAAGGGGAATCAGAGGCTGGGAATCAGAGGCAGGGAATCAGACGCAGGGAATCAGAGGCGGGGAATCATAGCTGGCGAATTAGAGGAGGGGAATCAGAGTTGGGGAATCAGAGGCGGGGAATCAGATATGGGGAAACAGAGGCGGGGAATCAGAGGCGGGGAAACAGAGGCGGGGAATCAGATATGGGGAATCAGAGGTGGGGAATCAGGGGCAGGGAATCAGTGGCAGGGAATCAGACGCGGGGAATCAGAGGCGGGGAATCAGAGGCAGGGAATCAGATACGGGGAATCAGAGGCGGTGTATCAGAGATGGGGAATCAGAGGCGGGGAATCAGAGGCAGGGAATCGGATGCCGGAAATCAGAGGCGGGAAATCAAAGCTGGGGAATCAGAGGATGGGAATCAGAGTTGGGGAATCAGAGGCGGCGAAGCAGATATGGGGAAATAGAGGCGGGGAATCAGATATGGGGAATCAGAGGCGTGGAATCAGATATGGGGAATCAGAGGCTGGGAATCAGAGGGGGGAAACACAGGCGGGGAATAAGATATGGGGAATCAGAGGTGGGGAATCAGGGGCGGGTAATCAGTGGCAGGGAATCAGAGGCGGGGAATCAGAGGCGGGGATTAAGAGGCAGGGAATCAGACAGGGGGAATCAGAGGCGGGGAATCGGAGCTGGGGAATCAGAGGTGGGGAATCAGAGTCGGTGAATCAGAGGCAGGGAATCAGATGTGCGGAATCAGAGATGGGGAATCAGAGGCGGTGAATCAGAGGCAGGGAATCAGAGTTGGTGATTCAGAGGCGGGGAATCAGATATGGGGAAACAGAGGCGGGGAATCAGAGGCGGGCAAACAGAGGCGGGGAATTAGATATGGGGAATCAGAGGTGGGGAATCAGAGGTGGTGAATCAGAGATGGGGAATCACAGGCGGGGAATCAGAGGCAGGGAATAGAACGCGGGGAATCAGAGCCAGGGAATCAGAGCTGGGGAATCAGAGGCGGGGAATCAGATATGGGGAAACAGAGGCGGGGAATCAGAGGCGGGGAAACAGAGGCGGGGAATCAGACATGGGGAATCGGATGCGGGGAATCAGAGGTGGGGAATCAGAGCTGGGGAATCAGAGGCGGGGAATCAGAGTTGGGGCATCAGAGGTGGGGAATTAGATATGGGGAAACAGAGGCGGGGAATCAGAGGCAGGGAAAAAGAGGCGGGGAATCAGATATGGGGAATCAGAGGTGGGGAATCAGAGGCAGGGAATCAGATGTGCGGAATCAGAGATGGGGAATCAGAGGCAGGGAATCAGAATCAGAAGCGGGGAATTAGAGGCCGGGAATCAGATGCTGGGAATAAGAGGCCGGGAATCAGAGGTGGGGAATCAGAGTCCGGGAATCAGAGATGGGGATTCAGAGGCGGGGAATGAGAAATGGAGAATCAGAGGCGGGGAATCAGAGGCGGGGAATCATAGGCGGGGAATCAGAGTTGGGGAATCAGAGGCGGCGAAGCAGATATGGGGAAATAGAGGCGGGGAATCAGATATGGGGAATCAGAGGCGTGGAATCAGATATGGGGAATCAGAGGCTGGGAATCAGAGGGGGGAAACAGAGGCGGGGAATAAGATATGGGGAATCAGAGGTGGGGAATCAGGGGCGGGTAATCAGTGGCAGGGAATCAGAGGCGGGGAATCAGAGGCGGGGATTCAGAGGCAGGGAATCAGACAGGGGGAATCAGAGGCGGGGAATCGGAGCTGGGGAATCAGAGGTGGGGAATCAGAGTCGGTGAATCAGAGGCAGGGAATCGGATGTGCGGAATCAGAGATGGGGAATCAGAGGCGGTGAATCAGAGGCAGGGAATCAGAGTTGGTGATTCAGATGCGGGGAATCAGATATGGGGAAACAGAGGCGGGGAATCAGAGGCGGGCAAACAGAGGCGGGGAATTAGATATGGGGAATCAGAGGTGGGGAATCAGAGGTGGTGAATCAGAGATGGGGAATCACAGGCGGGGAATCAGAGGCAGGGAATAGAACGCGGGGAATCAGAGCCAGGGAATCAGAGCTGGGGAATCAGAGGCGGGGAATCAGATATGGGGAAACAGAGGTGGGGAATCAGAGGCGGGGAAACAGAGGCGGGGAATCAGACATGGGGAATCGGATGCGGGGAATCAGAGGTGGGGAATCAGAGCTGGGGAATCAGAGGCGGGGAATCAGAGTTGGGGCATCAGAGGTGGGGAATTAGATATGGGGAAACAGAGGCGGGGAATCAGAGGCAGGGAAAAAGAGGCGGGGAATCAGATATGGGGAATCAGAGGTGGGGAATCAGAGGCAGGGAATCAGATGTGCGGAATCAGAGATGGGGAATCAGAGGCAGGGAATCAGAATCAGAAGCGGGGAATTAGAGGCCGGGAATCAGATGCTGGGAATAAGAGGCCGGGAATCAGAGGTGGGGAATCAGAGTCCGGGAATCAGAGATGGGGATTCAGAGGCGGGGAATGAGAAATGGAGAATCAGAGGCGGGGAATCAGAGGCGGGGAATCAGAGGCGGGGAATCAGAGTTGGGGAATCAGAGGCGGCGAAGCAGATATGGGGAAATAGAGGCGGGGAATCAGATATGGGGAATCAGAGGCGTGGAATCAGATATGGGGAATCAGAGGCTGGGAATCAGAGGGGGGAAACAGAGGCGGGGAATAAGATATGGGGAATCAGAGGTGGGGAATCAGGGGCGGGTAATCAGTGGCAGTGAATCAGAGGCGGGGAATCAGAGGCGGGGATTCAGAGGCAGGGAATCAGACAGGGGGAATCAGAGGCGGGGAATCGGAGCTGGGGAATCAGAGGTGGGGATTCAGAGTCGGTGAATCAGAGGCAGGGAATCGGATGTGCGGAATCAGAGATGGGGAATCAGAGGCGGTGAATCAGAGGCAGGGAATCAGAGTTGGTGATTCAGAGGCGGGGAATCAGATATGGGGAAACAGAGGCGGGGAATCAGAGGCGGGCAAACAGAGGCGGGGAATTAGATATGGGGAATCAGAGGTGGGGAATCAGAGGTGGTGAATCAGAGATGGGGAATCACAGGCGGGGAATCAGAGGCAGGGAATAGAACGTGGGGAATCAGAGCCAGGGAATCAGAGCTGGGGAATCAGAGGCAGGGAATCAGAATCAGAAGCGGGAAATTAGAGGCCGGGAATCAGAGGCCGGGAATCAGATGCTGGGAATAAGAGGCCGGGAATCAGAGGTGGGGAATCAGAGTCCGGGAATCAGAGATGGGGATTCAGAGGCGGGGAATGAGAAATGGAGAATCAGAGGCGGGGAATCAGAGGCGGGGAAACAGAGGTGGGGAATCAGATATGGGGAATCAGAGGTGGCGAATCACAGGCGGTGAATCAGAGATGGGGAAACAGAGGCGGGGAATCAGAGGCGGGGAAACAGAGGTGGGGAATCACATATGGGGAATCAGAGGCGGGGAAACAGAGGCAGGGAATCAGATATGGGGAATCAGAGGCGGGGAATCAGAGGTGGGGAATCATAGGCAGGGAATCGGATGTGCGGAATCAGAGATGGGGAATCAGAGGCCGGGAATCAGAGGTAGTGAATCAGAGATGGGGAATCAGAGGCGGTGAATCAGAGGCAGGGAATCAGACGCGGGGAATCAGAGGTGGGCAATCAGAGGCGGGGAATCAGATATGGGGAATCAGAGGCGGGGAATCAGAGGTGGGCAATCAGAGCCGGTGAATCAGATATGGGGAATCAGAGGCGGGGAATCAGAGGCGGGGAAACAGAGGCGGGGATTCAGATATGGGGAATCAGAGGTGGGGAATCAGAGGTTGTGAATCAGAGATGGGGAATCAAGGCGGGGAATCAGAGGCAGGGAATCAGACGCGGGGAATCAGAGGCGGGGATTCAGAGCTGGGGAATCAGAGGCGGGGAATCAGAGTTGGGGAATCAGAGGCAGGGAATCAGATATGGGGAATCAGAGGCGGGGAATCAGAGGCGGGGAAACAGAGGCGGGGAATCAGAGGTGGGGAATCAGGGTCAGGGAATCAGTGGCAGGGAATCAGAGGTGGGGAATCAGAGGCGGGGAATCAGAGGCAGGGAATCAGACACGGGGAATCAGAGGCGGGGAATCAGAGATGGGGAATCAGAGGCGGGGAATCAGAGGCAGGGAATCGGACGCCGGGAATCAGAGGCGGGGAATCAGAGCTGGGGAATCAGAGGCGGGGAATCAGAGTTGGGGAATCAGAGGCGGGGAATCAGATATAGGGAAATAGAGGCGGGGAATCATGTGCGGGGAATCAGTGGCAGGGAATCAGAGGTGGGAAATCATGTGCGGGGAATCAGTGGCAGGGAATCAGAGCTGGGGAATCAGAGGTGGGGAATCAGAGCTGGGGAAACAGAGGCGGGGAATCAGATATGGGGAATCAGAGGTGGGGAATCAAGGTCGGGGAATCAGTGGCAGGGAATCAGAGGCCGGGAATAAAAGGCGGGGAATCAGAGCTGGGGATTCAGAGGCAGGGAATCAGAGTTGGGGAATCAGAGGAAGGGAATCAGATATGGGGAAACAGATGCCGGGATTCAGAGGCAGGGAAACAGAGGCGGGGAATCAGATATGGGGAATCAGAGGTGGGGAAATAGAGGTTGCGAATCAGAGGCGGGGAATCAGAGGCGGGGAATCAGAGGCAGGGAATCGGATGTGCGGAATCAGAGATGGGGAATCAGAGGTGGGGATTCAGAGGTGGTGAATCAGAGAAGGGGAATCAGAGGCTGGGAATCAGAGGCAGGGAATCAGACGCAGGGAATCAGAGGCGGTGAATCATAGCTGGCGAATTAGAGGAGGGGAATCAGAGTTGGGGAATCAGAGGCGGGGAATCAGATATGGGGAAACAGAGGCGGGGAATCAGAGGCGGGGAAACAGAGGCGGGGAATCAGATATGGGGAATCAGAGGTGGGGAATCAGGGGCAGGGAATCAGTGGCAGGGAATCAGACGCGGGGAATCAGAGGCGGGGAATCAGAGGCAGGGAATCAGACACGGGGAATCAGAGGCGGTGTATCAGAGATGGGGAATCAGAGGCGGGGAATCAGAGGCAGGGAATCGGATGCCGGAAATCAGAGGTGGGAAATCAGAGCTGGGGAATCAAAGGCGGGGAATCAGAGTTGGGGAATCAGAGGCGGCGAAGCAGATATGGGGAAATAGAGGCGGGGAATCAGATATGGGGAATCAGAGGCGTGGAATCAGATATGGGGAATCAGAGGCTGGGAATCAGAGGGGGGAAACAGAGGCGGGGAATAAGATATGGGGAATCAGAGGTGGGGAATCAGGGGCGGGTAATCAGTGGCAGGGAATCAGAGGCGGGGAATCAGAGGCGGGGATTCAGAGGCAGGGAATCGGACAGGGGGAATCAGAGGCGGGGAATCGGAGCTGGGGAATCAGAGGTGGGGAATCAGAGTCGGTGAATCAGAGGCAGGGAATCGGATGTGCGGAATCAGAGATGGGGAATCAGAGGCGGTGAATCAGAGGCAGGGAATCTGAGTTGGTGATTCAGAGGCGGGGAATCAGATATGGGGAAACAGAGGCGGGGAATCAGAGGTGGGCAAACAGAGGCGGGGAATTAGATATGGGGAATCAGAGGTGGGGAATCAGAGGTGGTGAATCAGAGATGGGGAATCACAGGCGGGGAATCAGAGGCAGGGAATAGAACGCGGGGAATCAGAGCCAGGGAATCAGAGCTGGGGAATCAGAGGCGGGGAATCAGATATGGGGAAACAGAGGCGGGGAATCAGAGGCGGGGAAACAGAGGCGGGGAATCAGACATGGGGAATCAGATGCGGGGAATCAGAGGTGGGGAATCAGAGCTGGGGAATCAGAGGCGGGGAATCAGAGTTGGGGCATCAGAGGTGGGGAATTAGATATGGGGAAACAGAAGCGGGGAATCAGAGGCAGGGAAAAAGAGGCGGGGAATCAGATATGGGGAATCAGAGGTGGGGAATCAGAGGCAGGGAATCAGATGTGCGGAATCAGAGATGGGGAATCAGAAGCAGGGAATCAGAATCAGAAGCGGGGAATTAGAGGCCGGGAATCAGATGCTGGGAATAAGAGGCCGGGAATCAGAGGTGGGGAATCAGAGTCCGGGAATCAGAGATGGGGATTCAGAGGCGGGGAATGAGAAATGGAGAATCAGAGGCGGGGAATCAGAGGCGGGGAAACAGAGGTGGGGAATCAGATATGGGGAATCAGAGGTGGCGAATCACAGGCGGTGAATCAGAGATGGGGAAACAGAGGCGGTGAATCAGAGGCAGGGAATCAGACGCGGGGAATCAGAGGTGGGCAATCAGAGGCGGGGAATCAGATATGGGGAATCAGAGGCGGGGAATCAGAGGTGGGCAATCAGAGCCGGGGAATCAGATATGGGGAATCAGAGGCGGGGAATCAGAGGCGGGGAAACAGAGGCGGGGATTCAGATATGTAGAATCAGAGGTGGGGAATCAGAGGTTGTGAATCAGAGATGGGGAATCAAGGCGGGGAATCAGAGGCAGGGAATCAGACGCGGGGAATCAGAGGCGGGGATTCAGAGCTGGGGAATCAGAGGCGGGGAATCAGAGTTGGGGAATCAGAGGCAGGGAATCAGATATGGGGAATCAGAGGCGGGGAAACAGAGGCGGGGAAACAGAGGCGGGGAATCAGAGGTAGGGAATCAGGGGCAGGGAATCAGTGGCAGGGAATCAGAGGTGGGGAATCAGAGGCGGGGAATCAGAGGCAGGGAATCAGACACGGGGAATCAGAGGCGGGGAATCAGAGATGGGGAATCAGAGGCGGGGAATCAGAGGCAGGGAATCGGACGCCGGGAATCAGAGGCGGGGAATCAGAGCTGGGGAATCAGAGGCGGGGAATCAGAGTTGGGGAATCAGAGGCGGGGAATCAGATATGGGGAAATAGAGGCGGGGAATCAGATATGGGGAATCAGAGGTGTGGAATCAGAGGTTGGGAATCAGAGGCAGGGAATCAGAGGCGGGGAAACAGAGGCGGGGAATCAGATATGGGGAATCAGAGGTGGCGAATCAAAGGCGGTGAAACACAGATGGGGAATCAGGGCAGGGAATCAGAGGCAGGGAATCAGAGCTGGGGAAACAGAGGCGGGGAATCAGATATGGGGAATCAGAGGTGGGGAATCATGGGCGGGGAATCAGTGGCAGGGAATCAGAGCTGGGGAATCAGAGGTGGGGAATCAGAGCTGGGGAAACAGAGGCGGGGAATCAGATATGGGGAATCAGAGGTGGGGAATCAAGGTCGGGGAATCAGTGGCAGGGAATCAGAGGCCGGGAATAAAAGGCGGGGAATCAGAGCTGGGGATTCAGAGGCGGGGAATCAGAGTTGGGGAATCAGAGGAAGGGAATCAGATATGGGGAAACAGATGCCGGGATTCAGAGGCAGGGAAACAGAGGCGGGGAATCAGATATGGGGAATCAGAGGTGGGGAAATAGAGGTTGCGAATCAGAGGCGGGGAATCAGAGGCGGGGAATCAGAGGCAGGGAATCGGATGTGCGGAATCAGAGATGGGGAATCAGAGGTGGGGATTCAGAGGTGGTGAATCAGAGAAGGGGAATCAGAGGCTGGGAATCAGAGGCAGGGAATCAGACGCAGGGAATCAGAGGCGGGGAATCATAGCTGGCGAATTAGAGGAGGGGAATCAGAGTTGGGGAATCAGAGGCGGGGAATCAGATATGGGGAAACAGAGGCGGGGAATCAGAGGCGGGGAAACAGAGGCGGGGAATCAGATATGGGGAATCAGAGGTGGGGAATCAGGGGCAGGGAATCAGTGGCAGGGAATCAGACGCGGGGAATCAGAGGCGGGGAATCAGAGGCAGGGAATCAGACACGGGGAATCTGAGGCGGTGTATCAGAGATGGTGAATCAGAGGCGGGGAATCAGAGGCAGGGAATCGGATGCCGGAAATCAGAGGTGGGAAATCAGAGCTGGGGAATCAGAGGCGGGTAATCAGAGTTGGGGAATCAGAGGCGGCGAAGCAGATATGGGGAAATAGAGGCGGGGAATCAGATATGGGGAATCAGAGGCGTGGAATCAGATATGGGGAATCAGAGGCTGGGAATCAGAGGGGGGAAACAGAGGCGGGGAATAAGATATGGGGAATCAGAGGTGGGGAATCAGGGGCGGGTAATCAGTGGCAGGGAATCAGAGGCGGGGAATCAGAGGCGGGGATTCAGAGGCAGGGAATCGGACAGGGGGAATCAGAGGCGGGGAATCGGAGCTGGGGAATCAGAGGTGGGGAATCAGAGTCGGTGAATCAGAGGCAGGGAATCGGATGTGCGGAATCAGAGATGGGGAATCAGAGGCGGTGAATCAGAGGCAGGGAATCAGAGTTGGTGATTCAGAGGCGGGGAATCAGATATGGGGAAACAGAGGCGGGGAATCAGAGGCGGGCAAACAGAGGCGGGGAATTAGATATGGGGAATCAGAGGTGGGGAATCAGAGGTGGTGAATCAGAGATGGGGAATCACAGGCGGGGAATCAGAGGCAGGGAATAGAACGCGGGGAATCAGAGCCAGGGAATCAGAGCTGGGGAATCAGAGGCGGGGAATCAGATATGGGGAAACAGAGGCGGGGAATCAGAGGCGGGGAAACAGAGGCGGGGAATCAGACATGGGGAATCGGATGCGGGGAATCAGAGGTGGGGAATCAGAGCTGGGGAATCAGAGGCGGGGAATCAGAGTTGGGGCATCAGAGGTGGGGAATTAGATATGGGGAAACAGAGGCGGGGAATCAGAGGCAGGGAAAAAGAGGCGGGGAATCAGATATGGGGAATCAGAGGTGGGGAATCAGAGGCAGGGAATCAGATGTGCGGAATCAGAGATGGGGAATCAGAGGCAGGGAATCAGAATCAGAAGCGGGGAATTAGAGGCCGGGAATCAGATGCTGGGAATAAGAGGCCGGGAATCAGAGGTGGGGAATCAGAGTCCGGGAATCAGAGATGGGGATTCAGAGGCGGGGAATGAGAAATGGAGAATCAGAGGCGGGGAATCAGAGGCGGGGAAACAGAGGTGGGGAATCAGATATGGGGAATCAGAGGTGGCGAATCACAGGCGGTGAATCAGAGATGGGGAAACAGAGGCGGTGAATCAGAGGCAGGGAATCAGACGCGGGGAATCAGAGGTGGGCAATCAGAGGCGGGGAATCAGATATGGGGAATCAGAGGCGGGGAATCAGAGGTGGGCAATCAGAGCCGGGGAATCAGATATGGGGAATCAGAGGCGGGGAATCAGAGGCGGGGAAACAGAGGCGGGGATTCAGATATGTAGAATCAGAGGTGGGGAATCAGAGGTTGTGAATCAGAGATGGGGAAACAAGGCGGGGAATCAGAGGCAGGGAATCAGACGCGGGGAATCAGAGGCGGGGATTCAGAGCTGGGGAATCAGAGGCGGGGAATCAGAGTTGGGGAATCAGAGGCAGGGAATCAGATATGGGGAATCAGAGGCGGGGAATCAGAGGCGGGGAAACAGAGGCGGGGAATCAGAGGTAGGGAATCAGGGGCAGGGAATCAGTGGCAGGGAATCAGAGGTGGGGAATCAGAGGCGGGGAATCAGAGGCAGGTAATCAGACACGGGGAATCAGAGGCGGGGAATCAGAGATGGGGAATCAGAGGCGGGGAATCAGAGGCAGGGAATCGGACGCCGGGAATCAGAGGCGGGGAATCAGAGCTGGGGAATCAGAGGCGGGGAATCAGAGTTGGGGAATCAGAGGCGGGGAATCAGATATAGGGAAATAGAGGCGGGGAATCATGTGCGGGGAATCAGTGGCAGGGAATCAGAGGTGGGAAATCATGTGCGGGGAATCAGTGGCAGGGAATCAGAGCTGGGGAATCAGAGGTGGGGAATCAGAGCTGGGGAAACAGAGGCGGGGAATCAGATATGGGGAATCAGAGGTGGGGAATCAAGGTCGGGGAATCAGTGGCAGGGAATCAGAGGCCGGGAATAAAAGGCGGGGAATCAGAGCTGGGGATTCAGAGGCAGGGAATCAGAGTTGGGGAATCAGAGGAAGGGAATCAGATATGGGGAAACAGATGCCGGGATTCAGAGGCAGGGAAACAGAGGCGGGGAATCAGATATGGGGAATCAGAGGTGGGGAAATAGAGGTTGCGAATCAGAGGCGGGGAATCAGAGGCGGGGAATCAGAGGCAGGGAATCGGATGTGCGGAATCAGAGATGGGGAATCAGAGGTGGGGATTCAGAGGTGGTGAATCAGAGAAGGGGAATCAGAGGCTGGGAATCAGAGGCAGGGAATCAGACGCAGGGAATCAGAGGCGGTGAATCATAGCTGGCGAATTAGAGGAGGGGAATCAGAGTTGGGGAATCAGAGGCGGGGAATCAGATATGGGGAAACAGAGGCGGGGAATCAGAGGCGGGGAAACAGAGGCGGGGAATCAGATATGGGGAATCAGAGGTGGGGAATCAGGGGCAGGGAATCAGTGGCAGGGAATCAGACGCGGGGAATCAGAGGCGGGGAATCAGAGGCAGGGAATCAGACACGGGGAATCAGAGGCGGTGTATCAGAGATGGGGAATCAGAGGCGGGGAATCAGAGGCAGGGAATCGGATGCCGGAAATCAGAGGTGGGAAATCAGAGCTGGGGAATCAAAGGCGGGGAATCAGAGTTGGGGAATCAGAGGCGGCGAAGCAGATATGGGGAAATAGAGGCGGGGAATCAGATATGGGGAATCAGAGGCGTGGAATCAGATATGGGGAATCAGAGGCTGGGAATCAGAGGGGGGAAACAGAGGCGGGGAATAAGATATGGGGAATCAGAGGTGGGGAATCAGGGGCGGGTAATCAGTGGCAGGGAATCAGAGGCGGGGAATCAGAGGCGGGGATTCAGAGGCAGGGAATCGGACAGGGGGAATCAGAGGCGGGGAATCGGAGCTGGGGAATCAGAGGTGGGGAATCAGAGTCGGTGAATCAGAGGCAGGGAATCGGATGTGCGGAATCAGAGATGGGGAATCAGAGGCGGTGAATCAGAGGCAGGGAATCAGAGTTGGTGATTCAGAGGCGGGGAATCAGATATGGGGAAACAGAGGCGGGGAATCAGAGGTGGGCAAACAGAGGCGGGGAATTAGATATGGGGAATCAGAGGTGGGGAATCAGAGGTGGTGAATCAGAGATGGGGAATCACAGGCGGGGAATCAGAGGCAGGGAATAGAACGCGGGGAATCAGAGCCAGGGAATCAGAGCTGGGGAATCAGAGGCGGGGAATCAGATATGGGGAAACAGAGGCGGGGAATCAGAGGCGGGGAAACAGAGGCGGGGAATCAGACATGGGGAATCAGATGCGGGGAATCAGAGGTGGGGAATCAGAGCTGGGGAATCAGAGGCGGGGAATCAGAGTTGGGGCATCAGAGGTGGGGAATTAGATATGGGGAAACAGAAGCGGGGAATCAGAGGCAGGGAAAAAGAGGCGGGGAATCAGATATGGGGAATCAGAGGTGGGGAATCAGAGGCAGGGAATCAGATGTGCGGAATCAGAGATGGGGAATCAGAAGCAGGGAATCAGAATCAGAAGCGGGGAATTAGAGGCCGGGAATCAGATGCTGGGAATAAGAGGCCGGGAATCAGAGGTGGGGAATCAGAGTCCGGGAATCAGAGATGGGGATTCAGAGGCGGGGAATGAGAAATGGAGAATCAGAGGCGGGGAATCAGAGGCGGGGAAACAGAGGTGGGGAATCAGATATGGGGAATCAGAGGTGGCGAATCACAGGCGGTGAATCAGAGATGGGGAAACAGAGGCGGTGAATCAGAGGCAGGGAATCAGACGCGGGGAATCAGAGGTGGGCAATCAGAGGCGGGGAATCAGATATGGGGAATCAGAGGCGGGGAATCAGAGGTGGGCAATCAGAGCCGGGGAATCAGATATGGGGAATCAGAGGCGGGGAATCAGAGGCGGGGAAACAGAGGCGGGGATTCAGATATGTAGAATCAGAGGTGGGGAATCAGAGGTTGTGAATCAGAGATGGGGAATCAAGGCGGGGAATCAGAGGCAGGGAATCAGACGCGGGGAATCAGAGGCGGGGATTCAGAGCTGGGGAATCAGAGGCGGGGAATCAGAGTTGGGGAATCAGAGGCAGGGAATCAGATATGGGGAATCAGAGGCGGGGAAACAGAGGCGGGGAAACAGAGGCGGGGAATCAGAGGTAGGGAATCAGGGGCAGGGAATCAGTGGCAGGGAATCAGAGGTGGGGAATCAGAGGCGGGGAATCAGAGGCAGGGAATCAGACACGGGGAATCAGAGGCGGGGAATCAGAGATGGGGAATCAGAGGCGGGGAATCAGAGGCAGGGAATCGGACGCCGGGAATCAGAGGCGGGGAATCAGAGCTGGGGAATCAGAGGCGGGGAATCAGAGTTGGGGAATCAGAGGCGGGGAATCAGATATGGGGAAATAGAGGCGGGGAATCAGATATGGGGAATCAGAGGTGTGGAATCAGAGGTTGGGAATCAGAGGCAGGGAATCAGAGGCGGGGAAACAGAGGCGGGGAATCAGATATGGGGAATCAGAGGTGGCGAATCAAAGGCGGTGAAACACAGATGGGGAATCAGGGCAGGGAATCAGAGGCAGGGAATCAGAGCTGGGGAAACAGAGGCGGGGAATCAGATATGGGGAATCAGAGGTGGGGAATCATGGGCGGGGAATCAGTGGCAGGGAATCAGAGCTGGGGAATCAGAGGTGGGGAATCAGAGCTGGGGAAACAGAGGCGGGGAATCAGATATGGGGAATCAGAGGTGGGGAATCAAGGTCGGGGAATCAGTGGCAGGGAATCAGAGGCCGGGAATAAAAGGCGGGGAATCAGAGCTGGGGATTCAGAGGCGGGGAATCAGAGTTGGGGAATCAGAGGAAGGGAATCAGATATGGGGAAACAGATGCCGGGATTCAGAGGCAGGGAAACAGAGGCGGGGAATCAGATATGGGGAATCAGAGGTGGGGAAATAGAGGTTGCGAATCAGAGGCGGGGAATCAGAGGCGGGGAATCAGAGGCAGGGAATCGGATGTGCGGAATCAGAGATGGGGAATCAGAGGTGGGGATTCAGAGGTGGTGAATCAGAGAAGGGGAATCAGAGGCTGGGAATCAGAGGCAGGGAATCAGACGCAGGGAATCAGAGGCGGGGAATCATAGCTGGCGAATTAGAGGAGGGGAATCAGAGTTGGGGAATCAGAGGCGGGGAATCAGATATGGGGAAACAGAGGCGGGGAATCAGAGGCGGGGAAACAGAGGCGGGGAATCAGATATGGGGAATCAGAGGTGGGGAATCAGGGGCAGGGAATCAGTGGCAGGGAATCAGACGCGGGGAATCAGAGGCGGGGAATCAGAGGCAGGGAATCAGACACGGGGAATCTGAGGCGGTGTATCAGAGATGGTGAATCAGAGGCGGGGAATCAGAGGCAGGGAATCGGATGCCGGAAATCAGAGGTGGGAAATCAGAGCTGGGGAATCAGAGGCGGGTAATCAGAGTTGGGGAATCAGAGGCGGCGAAGCAGATATGGGGAAATAGAGGCGGGGAATCAGATATGGGGAATCAGAGGCGTGGAATCAGATATGGGGAATCAGAGGCTGGGAATCAGAGGGGGGAAACAGAGGCGGGGAATAAGATATGGGGAATCAGAGGTGGGGAATCAGGGGCGGGTAATCAGTGGCAGGGAATCAGAGGCGGGGAATCAGAGGCGGGGATTCAGAGGCAGGGAATCGGACAGGGGGAATCAGAGGCGGGGAATCGGAGCTGGGGAATCAGAGGTGGGGAATCAGAGTCGGTGAATCAGAGGCAGGGAATCGGATGTGCGGAATCAGAGATGGGGAATCAGAGGCGGTGAATCAGAGGCAGGGAATCAGAGTTGGTGATTCAGAGGCGGGGAATCAGATATGGGGAAACAGAGGCGGGGAATCAGAGGCGGGCAAACAGAGGCGGGGAATTAGATATGGGGAATCAGAGGTGGGGAATCAGAGGTGGTGAATCAGAGATGGGGAATCACAGGCGGGGAATCAGAGGCAGGGAATAGAACGCGGGGAATCAGAGCCAGGGAATCAGAGCTGGGGAATCAGAGGCGGGGAATCAGATATGGGGAAACAGAGGCGGGGAATCAGAGGCGGGGAAACAGAGGCGGGGAATCAGACATGGGGAATCGGATGCGGGGAATCAGAGGTGGGGAATCAGAGCTGGGGAATCAGAGGCGGGGAATCAGAGTTGGGGCATCAGAGGTGGGGAATTAGATATGGGGAAACAGAGGCGGGGAATCAGAGGCAGGGAAAAAGAGGCGGGGAATCAGATATGGGGAATCAGAGGTGGGGAATCAGAGGCAGGGAATCAGATGTGCGGAATCAGAGATGGGGAATCAGAGGCAGGGAATCAGAATCAGAAGCGGGGAATTAGAGGCCGGGAATCAGATGCTGGGAATAAGAGGCCGGGAATCAGAGGTGGGGAATCAGAGTCCGGGAATCAGAGATGGGGATTCAGAGGCGGGGAATGAGAAATGGAGAATCAGAGGCGGGGAATCAGAGGCGGGGAAACAGAGGTGGGGAATCAGATATGGGGAATCAGAGGTGGCGAATCACAGGCGGTGAATCAGAGATGGGGAAACAGAGGCGGTGAATCAGAGGCAGGGAATCAGACGCGGGGAATCAGAGGTGGGCAATCAGAGGCGGGGAATCAGATATGGGGAATCAGAGGCGGGGAATCAGAGGTGGGCAATCAGAGCCGGGGAATCAGATATGGGGAATCAGAGGCGGGGAATCAGAGGCGGGGAAACAGAGGCGGGGATTCAGATATGTAGAATCAGAGGTGGGGAATCAGAGGTTGTGAATCAGAGATGGGGAAACAAGGCGGGGAATCAGAGGCAGGGAATCAGACGCGGGGAATCAGAGGCGGGGATTCAGAGCTGGGGAATCAGAGGCGGGGAATCAGAGTTGGGGAATCAGAGGCAGGGAATCAGATATGGGGAATCAGAGGCGGGGAATCAGAGGCGGGGAAACAGAGGCGGGGAATCAGAGGTAGGGAATCAGGGGCAGGGAATCAGTGGCAGGGAATCAGAGGTGGGGAATCAGAGGCGGGGAATCAGAGGCAGGTAATCAGACACGGGGAATCAGAGGCGGGGAATCAGAGATGGGGAATCAGAGGCGGGGAATCAGAGGCAGGGAATCGGACGCCGGGAATCAGAGGCGGGGAATCAGAGCTGGGGAATCAGAGGCGGGGAATCAGAGTTGGGGAATCAGAGGCGGGGAATCAGATATGGGGAAATAGAGGCGGGGAATCAGATATGGGGAATCAGAGGTGTGGAATCAGAGGTTGGGAATCAGAGGCAGGGAATCAGAGGCGGGGAAACAGAGGCGGGGAATCAGATATGGGGAATCAGAGGTGGCGAATCAAAGGCGGTGAAACACAGATGGGGAATCAGGGCAGGGAATCAGAGGCAGGGAATCAGAGCTGGGGAAACAGAGGCCGGGAATCAGATATGGGGAATCAGAGGTGGGGAATCATGGGCGGGGAATCAGTGGCAGGGAATCACAGCTGGGGAATCAGAGGTGGGGAATCAGAGCTGGGGAAACAGAGGCGGGGAATCAGATATGGGGAATCAGAGGTGGGGAATCAAGGTCGGGGAATCAGTGGCAGGGAATCAGAGGCTGGGAATAAAAGGCGGGGAATCAGAGCTGGGGATTCAGAGGCGGGGAATCAGAGTTGGGGAATCAGAGGAAGGGAATCAGATATGGGGAAACAGATGCCGGGATTCAGAGGCAGGGAAACAGAGGCGGGGAATCAGATATGGGGAATCAGAGGTGGGGAAATAGAGGTTGCGAATCAGAGGCGGGGAATCAGAGGCGGGGAATCAGAGGCAGGGAATCGGATGTGCGGAATCAGAGATGGGGAATCAGAGGTAGGGATTCAGAGGTGGTGAATCAGAGAAGGGGAATCAGAGGCTGGGAATCAGAGGCAGGGAATCAGACGCAGGGAATCAGAGGCGGGGAATCATAGCTGGCAAATTAGAGGAGGGGAATCAGAGTTGGGGAATCAGAGGCGGGGAATCAGATATGGGGAAACAGAGGCGGGGAATCAGAGGCGGGGAAACAGAGGCGGGGAATCAGATATGGGGAATCAGAGGTGGGGAATCAGGGGCAGGGAATCAGTGGCAGGGAATCAGACGCGGGGAATCAGAGGCGGGGAATCAGAGGCAGGGAATCAGACACGGGGAATCAGAGGCGGGGTATCAGAGATGGGGAATCAGAGGCGGGGAATCAGAGGCAGGGAATCGGATGCCGGAAATCAGAGGCGGGAAATCAGAGCTGGGGAATCAGAGGCGGGGAATCAGAGTTGGGGAATCAGAGGCGGCGAAGCAGATATGGGGAAATAGAGGCGGGGAATCAGATATGGGGAATCAGAGGCGTGGAATCAGATATGGGGAATCAGAGGCTGGGAATCAGAGGGGGGAAACAGAGGCGGGGAATAAGATATGGGGAATCAGAGGTGGGGAATCAGGGGCGGGTAATCAGTGGCAGGGAATCAGAGGCGGGGAATAAGAGGCGGGGATTCAGAGGCAGGGAATCAGACAGGGGGAATCAGAGGTGGGGAATCAGAGATGGGGAATCAGAGGCGGGGAATCAGAGGCAGGGAATCAGACGCGGGGAATCAGAGGCGGGGAATCAGAGATGGGGAATCAGAGGTGGGGAATCAGAGTCGGGGAATCAGAGGTAGGGAATCGGATGTGCGGAATCAGAGATGGGGAATAAGAGGCGGTGAATCAGAGGCAAGGAATCAGAGTTGGTGATTCAGAGGCGGGGAATCAGATATGGGGAAACAGAGGCGGGGAATCAGAGGCGGGCAAACAGAGGCGGGGAATTAGATATGGGGAATCAGAGGTGGGGAATCAGAGGTGGTGAATCAGAGATGGGGAATCACAGGCGGGGAATCAGAGGCAGGGAATAGAACGCGGGGAATCAGAGCCAGGGAATCAGAGCTGGGGAATCAGAGGCGGGGAATCAGATATGGGGAAACAGAGGCGGGGAATCAGAGGCGGGGAAACAGAGGCGGGGAATCAGACATGGGGAATCGGATGCGGGGAATCAGAGGTGGGGAATCAGAGCTGGGGAATCAGAGGCGGGGAATCAGAGTAGGGGCATCAGAGGTGGGGAATTAGATATGGGGAAACAGAGGCGGGGAATCAGAGGCAGGGAAAAAGAGGCGAGGAATCAGATATGGGGAATCAGTGGTGGGGAATCATAGGCAGGGAATCAGATGTGCGGAATCAGAGATGGGGAATCAGAGGCAGGGAATCAGAATCAGAAGCAGGGAATTAGAGGCCGGGAATCAGAGGCCGGGAATCAGATGCAGTGATTAAGAGGCCGGGAATCAGAGGTGGGGAATCAGAGTCCGGGAATCAGAGATGGGGATTCAGAGGCGGGGAATGAGAAATGGAGAATCAGAGGCGGGGAATCAGAGGCGGGGAAACAGAGGTGGGGAATCAGATATGGGGAATCAGAGGTGGCGAATCACAGGCGGTGAATCAGAGATGGGGAAACAGAGGCGGGGAATCAGAGGCGGGGAAACAGAGGTGGGGAATCACATATGGGGAATCAGAGGCGGGGAAACAGAGGCAGGGAATCAGATATGGGGAATCAGAGGCGGGGAATCAGAGGTGGGGAATCATAGGCAGGGAATCGGATGTGCGGAATCAGAGATGGGGAATCAGAGGCCGGGAATCAGAGGTAGTGAATCAGAGATGGGGAATCAGAGGCGGTGAATCAGAGGCAGGGAATCAGACACGGGGAATCAGAGGTGGGCAATCAGAGGCGGGGAATCAGATATGGGGAATCAGAGGCTGGGAATCAGAGGCGGGGAAACAGAGGCGGGGAATCAGATATGGGGAATCAGAGGTGGGGCATCAGAGGTTGTGAATCACGGATGGGGAATCAGAGGCGGGGAATCAGAGGCAGGGAATCAGACGCGGGGAATCAGAGGCGGGGATTCAGAGCTGGGGAATCAGAGGCGGGGAATCAGAGTTGGGGAATCAGAGGCGGGGAATCAGATATGGGGAATAAGAGGCAGGGAATCAGATATGGGGAATCAGAGGCGGGGAATCAGAGGCGGGGAAACAGAGGCGGGGAATCAGAGGTAGGGAATCAGGGGCAGGGAATCAGTGGCAGGGAATCAGAGGTGGGGAATCAGAGGCGGGGAATCAGAGGCAGGTAATCAGACACGGGGAATCAGAGGCGGGGAATCAGAGATGGGGAATCAGAGGCGGGGAATCAGAGGCAGGGAATCGGACGCCGGGAATCAGAGGCGGGGAATCAGAGCTGGGGAATCAGAGGCGGGGAATCAGAGTTGGGGAATCAGAGGCGGGGAATCAGATATGGGGAAATAGAGGCGGGGAATCAGATATGGGGAATCAGAGGTGTGGAATCAGAGGTTGGGAACCAGAGGCAGGGAATCAGAGGCGGGGAAACAGAGGCGGGGAATCAGATATGGGGAATCAGAGGTGGCGAATCAAAGGCGGTGAAACACAGATGGGGAATCAGGGCAGGGAATCAGAGGCAGGGAATCAGAGCTGGGGAAACAGAGGCCGGGAATCAGATATGGGGAATCAGAGGTGGGGAATCATGGGCGGGGAATCAGTGGCAGGGAATCAGAGCTGGGGAATCAGAGGTGGGGAATCAGAGCTGGGGAAACAGAGGCGGGGAATCAGATATGGGGAATCAGAGGTGGGGAATCAAGGTCGGGGAATCAGTGGCAGGGAATCAGAGGCCGGGAATAAAAGGCGGGGAATCAGAGCTGGGGATTCAGAGGCGGGGAATCAGAGTTGGGGAATCAGAGGAAGGGAATCAGATATGGGGAAACAGATGCCGGGATTCAGAGGCAGGGAAACAGAGGCGGGGAATCAGATATGGGGAATCAGAGGTGGGGAAATAGAGGTTGCGAATCAGAGGCGGGGAATCAGAGGCGGGGAATCAGAGGCAGGGAATCGGATGTGCGGAATCAGAGATGGGGAATCAGAGGTAGGGATTCAGAGGTGGTGAATCAGAGAAGGGGAATCAGAGGCTGGGAATCAGAGGCAGGGAATCAGACGCAGGGAATCAGAGGCGGGGAATCATAGCTGGCAAATTAGAGGAGGGGAATCAGAGTTGGGGAATCAGAGGCGGGGAATCAGATATGGGGAAACAGAGGCGGGGAATCAGAGGCGGGGAAACAGAGGCGGGGAATCAGATATGGGGAATCAGAGGTGGGGAATCAGGGGCAGGGAATCAGTGGCAGGGATTCAGACGCGGGGAATCAGAGGCGGGGAATCAGAGGCAGGGAATCAGACACGGGGAATCAGAGGCGGGGTATCAGAGATGGGGAATCAGAGGCGGGGAATCAGAGGCAGGGAATCGGATGCCGGAAATCAGAGGCGGGAAATCAGAGCTGGGGAATCAGAGGCGGGGAATCAGAGTTGGGGAATCAGAGGCGGCGAAGCAGATATGGGGAAATAGAGGCGGGGAATCAGATATGGGGAATCAGAGGCGTGGAATCAGATATGGGGAATCAGAGGCTGGGAATCAGAGGGGGGAAACAGAGGCGGGGAATAAGATATGGGGAATCAGAGGTGGGGAATCAGGGGCGGGTAATCAGTGGCAGGGAATCAGAGGCGGGGAATAAGAGGCGGGGATTCAGAGGCAGGGAATCAGACAGGGGGAATCAGAGGTGGGGAATCAGAGATGGGGAATCAGAGGCGGGGAATCAGAGGCAGGGAATCAGACGCGGGGAATCAGAGGCGGGGAATCAGAGATGGGGAATCAGAGGTGGGGAATCAGAGTCGGGGAATCAGAGGTAGGGAATCGGATGTGCGGAATCAGAGATGGGGAATAAGAGGCGGTGAATCAGAGGCAAGGAATCAGAGTTGGTGATTCAGAGGCGGGGAATCAGATATGGGGAAACAGAGGCGGGGAATCAGAGGCGGGCAAACAGAGGCGGGGAATTAGATATGGGGAATCAGAGGTGGGGAATCAGAGGTGGTGAATCAGAGATGGGGAATCACAGGCGGGGAATCAGAGGCAGGGAATAGAACGCGGGGAATCAGAGCCAGGGAATCAGAGCTGGGGAATCAGAGGCGGGGAATCAGATATGGGGAAACAGAGGCGGGGAATCAGAGGCGGGGAAACAGAGGCGGGGAATCAGACATGGGGAATCGGATGCGGGGAATCAGAGGTGGGGAATCAGAGCTGGGGAATCAGAGGCGGGGAATCAGAGTAGGGGCATCAGAGGTGGGGAATTAGATATGGGGAAACAGAGGCGGGGAATCAGAGGCAGGGAAAAAGAGGCGAGGAATCAGATATGGGGAATCAGTGGTGGGGAATCATAGGCAGGGAATCAGATGTGCGGAATCAGAGATGGGGAATCAGAGGCAGGGAATCAGAATCAGAAGCAGGGAATTAGAGGCCGGGAATCAGAGGCCGGGAATCAGATGCAGTGATTAAGAGGCCGGGAATCAGAGGTGGGGAATCAGAGTCCGGGAATCAGAGATGGGGATTCAGAGGCGGGGAATGAGAAATGGAGAATCAGAGGCGGGGAATCAGAGGCGGGGAAACAGAGGTGGGGAATCAGATATGGGGAATCAGAGGTGGCGAATCACAGGCGGTGAATCAGAGATGGGGAAACAGAGGCGGGGAATCAGAGGCGGGGAAACAGAGGTGGGGAATCACATATGGGGAATCAGAGGCGGGGAAACAGAGGCAGGGAATCAGATATGGGGAATCAGAGGCGGGGAATCAGAGGTGGGGAATCATAGGCAGGGAATCGGATGTGCGGAATCAGAGATGGGGAATCAGAGGCCGGGAATCAGAGGTAGTGAATCAGAGATGGGGAATCAGAGGCGGTGAATCAGAGGCAGGGAATCAGACACGGGGAATCAGAGGTGGGCAATCAGAGGCGGGGAATCAGATATGGGGAATCAGAGGCTGGGAATCAGAGGCGGGGAAACAGAGGCGGGGAATCAGATATGGGGAATCAGAGGTGGGGCATCAGAGGTTGTGAATCACGGATGGGGAATCAGAGGCGGGGAATCAGAGGCAGGGAATCAGACGCGGGGAATCAGAGGCGGGGATTCAGAGCTGGGGAATCAGAGGCGGGGAATCAGAGTTGGGGAATCAGAGGCGGGGAATCAGATATGGGGAATAAGAGGCAGGGAATCAGAGGCGGGAAAACAGAGGCGGGGAATCAGATATGGGGAATCAGAGGTGGGGAATCAGGGGCAGGGAATCAGTGGCAGGGAATCAGATGCGGGGAATCAGAGGCGGGGAATCAGAGGCAGGGAATAGAACGCGGGGAATCAGAGCCAGGGAATCAGAGCTGGGGAATCAGAGGCGGGGAATCAGATATGGGGAAACAGAGGCGGGGAATCAGAGGCGGGGAAACAGAGGCGGGGAATCAGACATGGGGAATCGGATGCGGGGAATCAGAGGTGGGGAATCAGAGCTGGGGAATCTGAGGCGGGGAATCAGAGTTGGGGCATCAGAGGTGGGGAATTAGATATGGGGAAACAGAGGCGGGGAATCAGAGGCAGGGAAAAAGAGGCGGGGAATCAGATATGGGGAATCAGAGGTGGGGAATCAGAGGCAGGGAATCAGATGTGCGGAATCAGAGATGGGGAATCAGAGGCAGGGAATCAGAGGCGGGAAAACGTAGGCGGGGAATCAGATATGGGGAATCAGAGGTGGGGAATCAGGCGCAGGGAATCAGTGGCAGGGAATCAGACGCGGGGATTCAGAGGCGGGGAATCAGAGGCGGGCAAACAGAGGCGGGGAATTAGATATGGGGAATCAGAGGTGGGGAATCAGAGGTGGTGAATCAGAGATGGGGAATCACAGGCGGGGAATCAGAGGCAGGGAATAGAACGCGGGGAATCAGAGGCAGGGAATCAGAGCTGGGGAATCAGAGGCGGGGAATCAGATATGGGGAAACAGAGGCGGGGAATCAGAGGCGGGGAAACAGAGGCGGGGAATCAGACATGGGGAATCGGATGCCGGGAATCAGAGGTGGGGAATCAGAGCTGGGGAATCAGAGGCGGGGAATCAGAGTTGGGGCATCAGAGGTGGGGAATTAGATATGGGGAATCAGAGATGGGGAATCAGAGGCAGGGTATCAGAATCAGAAGCGGGGAATCAGAGGCCGGGAATCAGATGCTGGGAATAAGAGGCCCGGAATCAGAGGTGGGGAATCAAGGTCGGGGAATCAGTGGCAGGGAATCAGAGGCCGGGAATAAAAGGCGGGGAATCAGAGCTGGGGATTCAGAGGCGGGGAATCAGAGTTGGGGAATCAGAGGAAGGGAATCAGATATGGGGAAACAGATGCCGGGATTCAGAGGCAGGGAAACAGAGGCGGGGAATCAGATATGGGGAATCAGAGGTGGGGAAATAGAGGTTGCGAATCAGAGGCGGGGAATCAGAGGCGGGGAATCAGAGGCAGGGAATCGGATGTGCGGAATCAGAGATGGGGAATCAGAGGTGGGGATTCAGAGGTGGTGAATCAGAGAAGGGGAATCAGAGGCTGGGAATCAGAGGCAGGGAATCAGACGCAGGGAATCAGAGGCGGGGAATCATAGCTGGCGAATTAGAGGAGGGGAATCAGAGTTGGGGAATCAGAGGCGGGGAATCAGATATGGGGAAACAGAGGCGGGGAATCAGAGGCGGGGAAACAGAGGCGGGGAATCAGATATGGGGAATCAGAGGTGGGGAATCAGGGGCAGGGAATCAGTGGCAGGGAATCAGACGCGGGGAATCAGAGGCGGGGAATCGGATGCCGGAAATCAGAGGCGGGAAATCAGAGCTGGGGAATCAGAGGCGGGGAATCAGAGTTGGGGAATCAGAGGCGGCGAAGCAGATATGGGGAAATAGAGGCGGGGAATCAGATATGGGGAATCAGAGGCGTGGAATCAGATATGGGGAATCAGAGGCTGGGAATCAGAGGGGGGAAACAGAGGCGGGGAATAAGATATGGGGAATCAGAGGTGGGGAATCAGGGGCGGGTAATCAGTGGCAGGGAATCAGAGGCGGGGAATCAGAGGCGGGGATTCAGAGGCAGGGAATCAGACAGGGGGAATCAGAGGCGGGGAATCGGAGCTGGGGAATCAGAGGTGGGGAATCAGAGTCGGTGAATCAGAGGCAGGGAATCGGATGTGCGGAATCAGAGATGGGGAATCAGAGGCGGTGAATCAGAGGCAGGGAATCAGAGTTGGTGATTCAGAGGCGGGGAATCAGATATGGGGAAACAGAGGCGGGGAATCAGAGGTGGGCAAACAGAGGCGGGGAATTAGATATTGGGAATCAGAGGTGGG
This sequence comes from Narcine bancroftii, assembly GCF_036971445.1. Taxonomy (NCBI): domain Eukaryota; kingdom Metazoa; phylum Chordata; class Chondrichthyes; order Torpediniformes; family Narcinidae; genus Narcine; species Narcine bancroftii. The sequence continues at coordinate 102,575,011 of NC_091474.1, read as the reverse complement.
GAATCAGAGGTGGTGAATCAGAGATGGGGAATCACAGGCGGGGAATCAGAGGCAGGGAATAGAACGCAGGGAATCAGAGCCAGGGAATCAGAGCTGGGGAATCAGAGGCGGGGAATCAGATATGGGGAAACAGAGGCGGGGAATCAGAGGCGGGGAAACAGAGGCGGGGAATCAGACATGGGGAATCGGATGCGGGGAATCAGAGGTGGGGAATCAGAGCTGGGGAATCAGAGGCGGGGAATCAGAGTTGGGGCATCAGAGGTGGGGAATTAGATATGGGGAAACAGAGGCGGGGAATCAGAGGCAGGGAAAAAGAGGCGGGGAATCAGATATGGGGAATCAGAGGTGGGGAATCAGAGGCAGGGAATCAGATGTGCGGAATCAGAGATGGGGAATCAGAGGCAGGGAATCAGAATCAGAAGCGGGGAATTAGAGGCCGGGAATCAGATGCTGGGAATAAGAGGCCGGGAATCAGAGGTGGGGAATCAGAGATGGGGAATCACAGGCGGGGAATCAGAGGCAGGGAATAGAACGCGGGGAATCAGAGGCAGGGAATCAGAGCTGGGGAATCAGAGGCGGGGAATCAGATATGGGGAAACAGAGGCGGGGAATCAGAGGCGGGGAAACAGAGGCGGGGAATCAGACATGGGGAATCGGATGCCGGGAATCAGAGGTGGGGAATCAGAGCTGGGGAATCAGAGGCGGGGAATCAGAGTTGGGGCATCAGAGGTGGGGAATTAGATATGGGGAATCAGAGATGGGGAATCAGAGGCAGGGTATCAGAATCAGAAGCGGGGAATCAGAGGCCGGGAATCAGATGCTGGGAATAAGAGGCCCGGAATCAGAGGTGGGGAATCAAGGTCGGGGAATCAGTGGCAGGGAATCAGAGGCCGGGAATAAAAGGCGGGGAATCAGAGCTGGGGATTCAGAGGCGGGGAATCAGAGTTGGGGAATCAGAGGAAGGGAATCAGATATTGGGAAACAGATGCCGGGATTCAGAGGCAGGGAAACAGAGGCGGGGAATCAGATATGGGGAATCAGAGGTGGGGAAATAGAGGTTGCGAATCAGAGGCGGGGAATCAGAGGCGGGGAATCAGAGGCAGGGAATCGGATGTGCGGAATCAGAGATGGGGAATCAGAGGTGGGGATCAGAGGTGGTGAATCAGAGAAGGGGAATCAGAGGCTGGGAATCAGAGGCAGGGAATCAGACGCAGGGAATCAGAGGCGGGGAATCATAGCTGGCGAATTAGAGGAGGGGAATCAGAGTTGGGGAATCAGAGGCGGGGAATCAGATATGGGGAAACAGAGGCGGGGAATCAGAGGCGGGGAAACAGAGGCGGGGAATCAGATATGGGGAATCAGAGGTGGGGAATCAGGGGCAGGGAATCAGTGGCAGGGAATCAGACGCGGGGAATCAGAGGCGGGGAATCGGATGCCGGAAATCAGAGGCGGGAAATCAGAGCTGGGGAATCAGAGGCGGGGAATCAGAGTTGGGGAATCAGAGGCGGCGAAGCAGATATGGGGAAATAGAGGCGGGGAATCAGATATGGGGAATCAGAGGCGTGGAATCAGATATGGGGAATCAGAGGCTGGGAATCAGAGGGGGGAAACAGAGGCGGGGAATAAGATATGGGGAATCAGAGGTGGGGAATCAGGGGCGGGTAATCAGTGGCAGGGAATCAGAGGCGGGGAATCAGAGGCGGGGATTCAGAGGCAGGGAATCAGACAGGGGGAATCAGAGGCGGGGAATCGGAGCTGGGGAATCAGAGGTGGGGAATCAGAGTCGGTGAATCAGAGGCAGGGAATCGGATGTGCGGAATCAGAGATGGGGAATCAGAGGCGGTGAATCAGAGGCAGGGAATCAGAGTTGGTGATTCAGAGGCGGGGAATCAGATATGGGGAAACAGAGGCGGGGAATCAGAGGTGGGCAAACAGAGGCGGGGAATTAGATATTGGGAATCAGAGGTGGGGAATCAGAGGTGGTGAATCAGAGATGGGGAATCACAGGCGGGGAATCAGAGGCAGGGAATAGAACGCAGGGAATCAGAGCCAGGGAATCAGAGCTGGGGAATCAGAGGCGGGGAATCAGATATGGGGAAACAGAGGCGGGGAATCAGAGGCGGGGAAACAGAGGCGGGGAATCAGACATGGGGAATCGGATGCGGGGAATCAGAGGTGGGGAATCAGAGCTGGGGAATCAGAGGCGGGGAATCAGAGTTGGGGCATCAGAGGTGGGGAATTAGATATGGGGAAACAGAGGCGGGGAATCAGAGGCAGGGAAAAAGAGGCGGGGAATCAGATATGGGGAATCAGAGGTGGGGAATCAGAGGCAGGGAATCAGATGTGCGGAATCAGAGATGGGGAATCAGAGGCAGGGAATCAGAATCAGAAGCGGGGAATTAGAGGCCGGGAATCAGAGATGGGGATTCAGAGGCGGGGAATGAGAAATGGAGAATCAGAGGCGGGGAATCAGAGGCGGGGAAACAGAGGTGGGGAATCAGATATGGGGAATCAGAGGTGGCGAATCACAGGCGGTGAATCAGAGATGGGGAAACAGAGGCGGGGAATCAGAGGCGGGGAAACAGAGGTGGGGAATCACATATGGGGAATCAGAGGCGGGGAAACAGAGGCAGGGAATCAGATATGGGGAATCAGAGGCGGGGAATCAGAGGTGGGGAATCATAGGCAGGGAATCGGATGTGCGGAATCAGAGATGGGGAATCAGAGGCCGGGAATCAGAGGTAGTGAATCAGAGATGGGGAATCAGAGGCGGTGAATCAGAGGCAGGGAATCAGACACGGGGAATCAGAGGTGGGCAATCAGAGGCGGGGAATCAGATATGGGGAATCAGAGGCTGGGAATCAGAGGCGGGGAAACAGAGGCGGGGAATCAGATATGGGGAATCAGAGGTGGGGCATCAGAGGTTGTGAATCACGGATGGGGAATCAGAGGCGGGGAATCAGAGGCAGGGAATCAGACGCGGGGAATCAGAGGCGGGGATTCAGAGCTGGGGAATCAGAGGCGGGGAATCAGAGTTGGGGAATCAGAGGCGGGGAATCAGATATGGGGAATAAGAGGCAGGGAATCAGAGGCGGGAAAACAGAGGCGGGGAATCAGATATGGGGAATCAGAGGTGGGGAATCAGGGGCAGGGAATCAGTGGCAGGGAATCAGATGCGGGGAATCAGAGGCGGGGAATCAGAGGCAGGGAATAGAACGCGGGGAATCAGAGCCAGGGAATCAGAGCTGGGGAATCAGAGGCGGGGAATCAGATATGGGGAAACAGAGGCGGGGAATCAGAGGCGGGGAAACAGAGGCGGGGAATCAGACATGGGGAATCGGATGCGGGGAATCAGAGGTGGGGAATCAGAGCTGGGGAATCTGAGGCGGGGAATCAGAGTTGGGGCATCAGAGGTGGGGAATTAGATATGGGGAAACAGAGGCGGGGAATCAGAGGCAGGGAAAAAGAGGCGGGGAATCAGATATGGGGAATCAGAGGTGGGGAATCAGAGGCAGGGAATCAGATGTGCGGAATCAGAGATGGGGAATCAGAGGCAGGGAATCAGAGGCGGGAAAACGGAGGCGGGGAATCAGATATGGGGAATCAGAGGTGGGGAATCAGGCGCAGGGAATCAGTGGCAGGGAATCAGACGCGGGGATTCAGAGGCGGGGAATCAGAGGCGGGCAAACAGAGGCGGGGAATTAGATATGGGGAATCAGAGGTGGGGAATCAGAGGTGGGGAATCAGAGATGGGGAATCACAGGCGGGGAATCAGAGGCAGGGAATAGAACGCGGGGAATCAGAGGCAGGGAATCAGAGCTGGGGAATCAGAGGCGGGGAATCAGATATGGGGAAACAGAGGCGGGGAATCAGAGGCGGGGAAACAGAGGCGGGGAATCAGACATGGGGAATCGGATGCCGGGAATCAGAGGTGGGGAATCAGAGCTGGGGAATCAGAGGCGGGGAATCAGAGTTGGGGCATCAGAGGTGGGGAATTAGATATGGGGAATCAGAGATGGGGAATCAGAGGCAGGGTATCAGAATCAGAAGCGGGGAATCAGAGGCCGGGAATCAGATGCTGGGAATAAGAGGCCCGGAATCAGAGGTGGGGAATCAAGGTCGGGGAATCAGTGGCAGGGAATCAGAGGCCGGGAATAAAAGGCGGGGAATCAGAGCTGGGGATTCAGAGGCGGGGAATCAGAGTTGGGGAATCAGAGGAAGGGAATCAGATATGGGGAAACAGATGCCGGGATTCAGAGGCAGGGAAACAGAGGCGGGGAATCAGATATGGGGAATCAGAGGTGGGGAAATAGAGGTTGCGAATCAGAGGCGGGGAATCAGAGGCGGGGAATCAGAGGCAGGGAATCGGATGTGCGGAATCAGAGATGGGGAATCAGAGGTGGGGATTCAGAGGTGGTGAATCAGAGAAGGGGAATCAGAGGCTGGGAATCAGAGGCAGGGAATCAGACGCAGGGAATCAGAGGCGGGGAATCATAGCTGGCGAATTAGAGGAGGGGAATCAGAGTTGGGGAATCAGAGGCGGGGAATCAGATATGGGGAAACAGAGGCGGGGAATCAGAGGCGGGGAAACAGAGGCGGGGAATCAGATATGGGGAATCAGAGGTGGGGAATCAGGGGCAGGGAATCAGTGGCAGGGAATCAGACGCGGGGAATCAGAGGCGGGGAATCGGATGCCGGAAATCAGAGGCGGGAAATCAGAGCTGGGGAATCAGAGGCGGGGAATCAGAGTTGGGGAATCAGAGGCGGCGAAGCAGATATGGGGAAATAGAGGCGGGGAATCAGATATGGGGAATCAGAGGCGTGGAATCAGATATGGGGAATCAGAGGCTGGGAATCAGAGGGGGGAAACAGAGGCGGGGAATAAGATATGGGGAATCAGAGGTGGGGAATCAGGGGCGGGTAATCAGTGGCAGGGAATCAGAGGCGGGGAATCAGAGGCGGGGAATCAGAGGCGGGGATTCAGAGGCAGGGAATCAGACAGGGGGAATCAGAGGCGGGGAATCGGAGCTGGGGAATCAGAGGTGGGGAATCAGAGTCGGTGAATCAGAGGCAGGGAATCGGATGTGCGGAATCAGAGATGGGGAATCAGAGGCGGTGAATCAGAGGCAGGGAATCAGAGTTGGTGATTCAGAGGCGGGGAATCAGATATGGGGAAACAGAGGCGGGGAATCAGAGGTGGGCAAACAGAGGCGGGGAATTAGATATTGGGAATCAGAGGTGGGGAATCAGAGGTGGTGAATCAGAGATGGGGAATCACAGGCGGGGAATCAGAGGCAGGGAATAGAACGCAGGGAATCAGAGCCAGGGAATCAGAGCTGGGGAATCAGAGGCGGGGAATCAGATATGGGGAAACAGAGGCGGGGAATCAGAGGCGGGGAAACAGAGGCGGGAAATCAGACATGGGGAATCGGATGCGGGGAATCAGAGGTGGGGAATCAGAGCTGGGGAATCAGAGGCGGGGAATCAGAGTTGGGGCATCAGAGGTGGGGAATTAGATATGGGGAAACAGAGGCGGGGAATCAGAGGCAGGGAAAAAGAGGCGGGGAATCAGATATGGGGAATCAGAGGTGGGGAATCAGAGGCAGGGAATCAGATGTGCGGAATCAGAGATGGGGAATCAGAGGCAGGGAATCAGAATCAGAAGCGGGGAATTAGAGGCCGGGAATCAGATGCTGGGAATAAGAGGCCGGGAATCAGAGGTGGGGAATCAGAGATGGGGAATCACAGGCGGGGAATCAGAGGCAGGGAATAGAACGCGGGGAATCAGAGGCAGGGAATCAGAGCTGGGGAATCAGAGGCGGGGAATCAGATATGGGGAAACAGAGGCGGGGAATCAGAGGCGGGGAAACAGAGGCGGGGAATCAGACATGGGGAATCGGATGCCGGGAATCAGAGGTGGGGAATCAGAGCTGGGGAATCAGAGGCGGGGAATCAGAGTTGGGGCATCAGAGGTGGGGAATTAGATATGGGGAATCAGATATGGGGAATCAGAGGCAGGGTATCAGAATCAGAAGCGGGGAATCAGAGGCCGGGAATCAGATGCTGGGAATAAGAGGCCCGGAATCAGAGGTGGGGAATCAAGGTCGGGGAATCAGTGGCAGGGAATCAGAGGCCGGGAATAAAAGGCGGGGAATCAGAGCTGGGGATTCAGAGGCGGGGAATCAGAGTTGGGGAATCAGAGGAAGGGAATCAGATATGGGGAAACAGATGCCGGGATTCAGAGGCAGGGAAACAGAGGCGGGGAATCAGATATGGGGAATCAGAGGTGGGGAAATAGAGGTTGCGAATCAGAGGCGGGGAATCAGAGGCGGGGAATCAGAGGCAGGGAATCGGATGTGCGGAATCAGAGATGGGGAATCAGAGGTGGGGATCAGAGGTGGTGAATCAGAGAAGGGGAATCAGAGGCTGGGAATCAGAGGCAGGGAATCAGACGCAGGGAATCAGAGGCGGGGAATCATAGCTGGCGAATTAGAGGAGGGGAATCAGAGTTGGGGAATCAGAGGCGGGGAATCAGATATGGGGAAACAGAGGCGGGGAATCAGAGGCGGGGAAACAGAGGCGGGGAATCAGATATGGGGAATCAGAGGTGGGGAATCAGGGGCAGGGAATCAGTGGCAGGGAATCAGACGCGGGGAATCAGAGGCGGGGAATCGGATGCCGGAAATCAGAGGCGGGAAATCAGAGCTGGGGAATCAGAGGCGGGGAATCAGAGTTGGGGAATCAGAGGCGGCGAAGCAGATATGGGGAAATAGAGGCGGGGAATCAGATATGGGGAATCAGAGGCGTGGAATCAGATATGGGGAATCAGAGGCTGGGAATCAGAGGGGGGAAACAGAGGCGGGGAATAAGATATGGGGAATCAGAGGTGGGGAATCAGGGGCGGGTAATCAGTGGCAGGGAATCAGAGGCGGGGAATCAGAGGCGGGGATTCAGAGGCAGGGAATCAGACAGGGGGAATCAGAGGCGGGGAATCGGAGCTGGGGAATCAGAGGTGGGGAATCAGAGTCGGTGAATCAGAGGCAGGGAATCGGATGTGCGGAATCAGAGATGGGGAATCAGAGGCGGTGAATCAGAGGCAGGGAATCAGAGTTGGTGATTCAGAGGCGGGGAATCAGATATGGGGAAACAGAGGCGGGGAATCAGAGGTGGGCAAACAGAGGCGGGGAATTAGATATTGGGAATCAGAGGTGGGGAATCAGAGGTGGTGAATCAGAGATGGGGAATCACAGGCGGGGAATCAGAGGCAGGGAATAGAACGCAGGGAATCAGAGCCAGGGAATCAGAGCTGGGGAATCAGAGGCGGGGAATCAGATATGGGGAAACAGAGGCGGGGAATCAGAGGCGGGGAAACAGAGGCGGGGAATCAGACATGGGGAATCGGATGCGGGGAATCAGAGGTGGGGAATCAGAGCTGGGGAATCAGAGGCGGGGAATCAGAGTTGGGGCATCAGAGGTGGGGAATTAGATATGGGGAAACAGAGGCGGGGAATCAGAGGCAGGGAAAAAGAGGCGGGGAATCAGATATGGGGAATCAGAGGTGGGGAATCAGAGGCAGGGAATCAGATGTGCGGAATCAGAGATGGGGAATCAGAGGCAGGGAATCAGAATCAGAAGCGGGGAATTAGAGGCCGGGAATCAGATGCTGGGAATAAGAGGCCGGGAATCAGAGGTGGGGAATCAGAGTCCGGGAATCAGAGATGGGGATTCAGAGGCGGGGAATGAGAAATGGAGAATCAGAGGCGGGGAATCAGAGGCGGGGAAACAGAGGTGGGGAATCAGATATGGGGAATCAGAGGTGGCGAATCACAGGCGGTGAATCAGAGATGGGGAAACAGAGGCGGGGAATCAGAGGCGGGGAAACAGAGGTGGGGAATCACATATGGGGAATCAGAGGCGGGGAAACAGAGGCAGGGAATCAGATATGGGGAATCAGAGTCGGGGAATCAGAGGTGGGGAATCATAGGCAGGGAATCGGATGTGCGGAATCAGAGATGGGGAATCAGAGGCCGGGAATCAGAGGTAGTGAATCAGAGATGGGGAATCAGAGGCGGTGAATCAGAGGCAGGGAATCAGACGCGGGGAATCAGAGGTGGGCAATCAGAGGCGGGGAATCAGATATGGGGAATCAGAGGCGGGGAATCAGAGGTGGGCAATCAGAGCCGGGGAATCAGATATGGGGAATCAGAGGCGGGGAATCAGAGGCGGGGAAACAGAGGCGGCGATTCAGATATGTAGAATCAGAGGTGGGGAATCAGAGGTTGTGAATCAGAGATGGGGAATCAAGGCGGGGAATCAGAGGCAGGGAATCAGACGCGGGGAATCAGAGGCGGGGATTCAGAGCTGGGGAATCAGAGGCGGGGAATCAGAGTTGGGGAATCAGAGGCAGGGAATCAGATATGGGGAATCAGAGGCGGGGAATCAGAGGCGGGGAAACAGAGGCGGGGAATCAGAGGTAGGGAATCAGGGGCAGGGAATCAGTGGCAGGGAATCAGAGGTGGGGAATCAGAGGCGGGGAATCAGAGGCAGGGAATCAGACACGGGGAATCAGAGGCGGGGAATCAGAGATGGGGAATCAGAGGCGGGGAATCAGAGGCGGGGATTCAGAGCTGGGGAATCAGAGGCGGGGAATCAGAGTTGGGGAATCAGAGGCAGGGAATCAGATATGGGGAATCAGAGGCGGGGAATCAAAGGCGGGGAAACAGAGGCGGGGAATCAGAGGTGGGGAATCAGGGGCAGGGAATCAGTGGCAGGGAATCAGAGGTGGGGAATCAGAGGCGGGGAATCAGAGGCAGGGAATCAGACACGGGGAATCAGAGGCGGGGAATCAGAGATGGGGAATCAGAGGCGGGGAATCAGAGGCAGGGAATCGGACGCCGGGAATCAGAGGCGGGGAATCAGAGCTGGGGAATCAGAGGCGGGGAATCAGAGTTGGGGAATCAGAGGCGGGGAATCAGATATGGGGAAATAGAGGCGGGGAATCAGATATGGGGAATCAGAGGTATGGAATCAGAGGTTGGGAATCAGAGGCAGGGAATCAGAGGCGGGGAAACAGAGGCGGGGAATCAGATATGGGGAATCAGAGGTGGCGAATCAAAGGCGGTGAAACAGAGATGGGGAATCAGGGCAGGGAATCAGAGGCAGGGAATCAGAGCTGGGGAAACAGAGGCGGGGAATCAGATATGGGGAATCAGAGGTGGGGAATCATGTGCGGGGAATCAGTGGCAGGGAATCAGAGCTGGGGAATCAGAGGTGGGGAATCAGAGCTGGGGAAACAGAGGCGGGGAATCAGATATGGGGAATCAGAGGTGGGGAATCAAGGTCGGGGAATCAGTGGCAGGGAATCAGAGGCCGGGAATAAAAGGCGGGGAATCAGAGCTGGGGATTCAGAGGCGGGGAATCAGAGTCGGGGAATCAGAGGAAGGGAATCAGATATGGGGAAACAGATGCCGGGATTCAGAGGCAGGGAAACAGAGGCGGGGAATCAGATATGGGGAATCAGAGGTGGGGAAATAGAGGTTGCGAATCAGAGGCGGGGAATCAGAGGCAGAGAATCGGATGTGCGGAATCAGAGATGGGGAATCAGAGGTGGGGATTCAGAGGTGGTGAATCAGAGAAGGGGAATCAGAGGCTGGGAATCAGAGGCAGGGAATCAGACGCAGGGAATCAGAGGCGGGGAATCATAGCTGGCGAATTAGAGGAGGGGAATCAGAGTTGGGGAATCAGAGGCGGGGAATCAGATATGGGGAAACAGAGGCGGGGAATCAGAGGCGGGGAAACAGAGGCTGGGAATCAGATATGGGGAATCAGAGGTGGGGAATCAGGGGCAGGGAATCAGTGGCAGGGAATCAGACGCGGGGAATCAGAGGCGGGGAATCAGAGGCAGGGAATCAGACACGGGGAATCAGAGGCGGTGTATCAGAGATGGGGAATCAGAGGCGGGGAATCAGAGGCAGGGAATCGGATGCCGGAAATCAGAGGCGGGAAATCAGAGCTGGGGAATCAGAGGCGGGGAATCAGAGTTGGGGAATCAGAGGCGGCGAAGCAGATATGGGGAAATAGAGGCGGGGAATCAGATATGGGGAATCAGAGGCGTGGAATCAGATATGGGGAATCAGAGGCTGGGAATCAGAGGGGGGAAACAGAGGCGGGGAATAAGATATGGGGAATCAGAGGTGGGGAATCAGGGGCGGGTAATCAGTGGCAGGGGATCAGAGGCGGGGAATCAGAGGCGGGGATTCAGAGGCAGGGAATCAGACAGGGGGAATCAGAGGCGGGGAATCGGAGCTGGGGAATCAGAGGTGGGGAATCAGAGTCGGTGAATCAGAGGCAGGGAATCGGATGTGCGGAATCAGAGATGGGGAATCAGAGGCGGTGAATCAGAGGCAGGGAATCAGAGTTGGTGATTCAGAGGCGGGGAATCAGATATGGGGAAACCGAGGCGGGGAATCAGAGGCGGGCAAACAGAGGCGGGGAATTAGATATGGGGAATCAGAGGTGGGGAATCAGAGGTGGTGAATCAGAGATGGGGAATCACAGGCGGGGAATCAGAGGCAGGGAATAGAACGCGGGGAATCAGAGCCAGGGAATCAGAGCTGGGGAATCAGAGGCGGGGAATCAGATATGGGGAAACAGAGGCGGGGAATCAGAGGCGGGGAAACAGAGGCGGGGAATCAGACATGGGGAATCGGATGCGGGGAATCAGAGGTGGGGAATCAGAGCTGGGGAATCAGAGGCGGGGAATCAGAGTTGGGGCATCAGAGGTGGGGAATTAGATATGGGGAAACAGAGGCGGGGAATCAGAGGCAGGGAAAAAGAGGCGGGGAATCAGATATGGGGAATCAGAGGTGGGGAATCAGAGGCAGGGAATCAGATGTGCGGAATCAGAGATGGGGAATCAGAGGCAGGGAATCAGAATCAGAAGCGGGGAATTAGAGGCCGGGAATCAGATGCTGGGAATAAGAGGCCGGGAATCAGAGGTGGGGAATCAGCGTCCGGGAATCAGAGATGGGGATTCAGAGGCGGGGAATGAGAAATGGAGAATCAGAGGCGGGGAATCAGAGGCGGGGAAACAGAGGTGGGGAATCAGATATGGGGAATCAGAGGTGGCGAATCACAGGCGGTGAATCAGAGATGGGGAAACAGAGGCGGGGAATCAGAGGCGGGGAAACAGAGGTGGGGAATCACATATGGGGAATCAGAGGCGGGGAAACAGAGGCAGGGAATCAGATATGGGGAATCAGAGTCGGGGAATCAGAAGTGGGGAATCATAGGCAGGGAATCGGATGTGCGGAATCAGAGATGGGGAATCAGAGGCCGGGAATCAGAGGTAGTGAATCAGAGATGGGGAATCAGAGGCGGTGAATCAGAGGCAGGGAATCAGACGCGGGGAATCAGAGGTGGGCAATCAGAGGCGGGGAATCAGATATGGGGAATCAGAGGCGGGGAATCAGAGGTGGGCAATCAGAGCCGGGGAATCAGATATGGGGAATCAGAGGCGGGGAATCAGAGGCGGGGAAACAGAGGCGGGGATTCAGATATGGGGAATCAGAGGTGGGGAATCATGTGCGGGGAATCAGTGGCAGGGAATCAGAGCTGGGGAATCAGAGGTGGGGAATCAGAGCTGGGGAAACAGAGGCGGGGAATCAGATATGGGGAATCAGAGGTGGGGAATCAAGGTCGGGGAATCAGTGGCAGGGAATCAGAGGCCGGGAATAAAAGGCGGGGAATCAGAGCTGGGGATTCAGAGGCGGGGAATCAGAGTTGGGGAATCAGAGGAAGGGAATCAGATATGGGGAAACAGATGCCGGGATTCAGAGGCAGGGAAACAGAGGCGGGGAATCAGATATGGGGAATCAGAGGTGGGGAAATAGAGGTTGCGAATCAGAGGCGGGGAATCAGAGGCAGAGAATCGGATGTGCGGAATCAGAGATGGGGAATCAGAGGTGGGGATTCAGAGGTGGTGAATCAGAGAAGGGGAATCAGAGGCTGGGAATCAGAGGCAGGGAATCAGACGCAGGGAATCAGAGGCGGGGAATCATAGCTGGCGAATTAGAGGAGGGGAATCAGAGTTGGGGAATCAGAGGCGGGGAATCAGATATGGGGAAACAGAGGCGGGGAATCAGAGGCGGGGAAACAGAGGCTGGGAATCAGATATGGGGAATCAGAGGTGGGGAATCAGGGGCAGGGAATCAGTGGCAGGGAATCAGACGCGGGGAATCAGAGGCGGGGAATCAGAGGCAGGGAATCAGACACGGGGAATCAGAGGCGGTGTATCAGAGATGGGGAATCAGAGGCGGGGAATCAGAGGCAGGGAATCGGATGCCGGAAATCAGAGGCGGGAAATCAGAGCTGGGGAATCAGAGGCGGGGAATCAGAGTTGGGGAATCAGAGGCGGCGAAGCAGATATGGGGAAATAGAGGCGGGGAATCAGATATGGGGAATCAGAGGCGTGGAATCAGATATGGGGAATCAGAGGCTGGGAATCAGAGGGGGGAAACAGAGGCGGGGAATAAGATATGGGGAATCAGAGGTGGGGAATCAGGGGCGGGTAATCAGTGGCAGGGGATCAGAGGCGGGGAATCAGAGGCGGGGATTCAGAGGCAGGGAATCAGACAGGGGGAATCAGAGGCGGGGAATCGGAGCTGGGGAATCAGAGGTGGGGAATCAGAGTCGGTGAATCAGAGGCAGGGAATCGGATGTGCGGAATCAGAGATGGGGAATCAGAGGCGGTGAATCAGAGGCAGGGAATCAGAGTTGGTGATTCAGAGGCGGGGAATCAGATATGGGGAAACCGAGGCGGGGAATCAGAGGCGGGCAAACAGAGGCGGGGAATTAGATATGGGGAATCAGAGGTGGGGAATCAGAGGTGGTGAATCAGAGATGGGGAATCACAGGCGGGGAATCAGAGGCAGGGAATAGAACGCGGGGAATCAGAGCCAGGGAATCAGAGCTGGGGAATCAGAGGCGGGGAATCAGATATGGGGAAACAGAGGCGGGGAATCAGAGGCGGGGAAACAGAGGCGGGGAATCAGACATGGGGAATCGGATGCGGGGAATCAGAGGTGGGGAATCAGAGCTGGGGAATCAGAGGCGGGGAATCAGAGTTGGGGCATCAGAGGTGGGGAATTAGATATGGGGAAACAGAGGCGGGGAATCAGAGGCAGGGAAAAAGAGGCGGGGAATCAGATATGGGGAATCAGAGGTGGGGAATCAGAGGCAGGGAATCAGATGTGCGGAATCAGAGATGGGGAATCAGAGGCAGGGAATCAGAATCAGAAGCGGGGAATTAGAGGCCGGGAATCAGATGCTGGGAATAAGAGGCCGGGAATCAGAGGTGGGGAATCAGAGTCCGGGAATCAGAGATGGGGATTCAGAGGCGGGGAATGAGAAATGGAGAATCAGAGGCGGGGAATCAGAGGCGGGGAAACAGAGGTGGGGAATCAGATATGGGGAATCAGAGGTGGCGAATCACAGGCGGTGAATCAGAGATGGGGAAACAGAGGCGGGGAATCAGAGGCGGGGAAACAGAGGTGGGGAATCACATATGGGGAATCAGAGGCGGGGAAACAGAGGCAGGGAATCAGATATGGGGAATCAGAGTCGGGGAATCAGAAGTGGGGAATCATAGGCAGGGAATCGGATGTGCGGAATCAGAGATGGGGAATCAGAGGCCGGGAATCAGAGGTAGTGAATCAGAGATGGGGAATCAGAGGCGGTGAATCAGAGGCAGGGAATCAGACGCGGGGAATCAGAGGTGGGCAATCAGAGGCGGGGAATCAGATATGGGGAATCAGAGGCGGGGAATCAGAGGTGGGCAATCAGAGCCGGGGAATCAGATATGGGGAATCAGAGGCGGGGAATCAGAGGCGGGGAAACAGAGGCGGGGATTCAGATATGGGGAATCAGAGGTGGGGAATCAGAGGTTGTGAATCAGAGATGGGGAATCAAGGCGGGGAATCAGAGGCAGGGAATCAGACGCGGGGAATCAGAGGCGGGGATTCAGAGCTGGGGAATCAGAGGCGGGGAATCAGAGTTGGGGAATCAGAGGCAGGGAATCAGATATGGGGAATCAGAGGCGGGGAATCAGAGGCGGGGAAACAGAGGCGGGGAATCAGAGGTAGGGAATCAGGGGCCGGGAATCAGTGGCAGGGAATCAGAGGTGGGGAATCAGAGGCGGGGAATCAGAGGCAGGGAATCAGACACGGGGAATCAGAGGCGGGGAATCAGAGATGGGGAATCAGAGGCGGGGAATCAGAGGCAGGGAATCGGACGCCGGGAATCAGAGGCGGGGAATCAGAGCTGGGGAATCAGAGGCGGGGAATCAGAGTTGGGGAATCAGAGGCGGGGAATCAGATATGGGGAAATAGAGGCGGGGAATCAGATATGGGGAATCAGAGGTGTGGAATCAGAGGTTGGGAATCAGAGGCAGGGAATCAGAGGCGGGGAAACAGAGGCGGGGAATCAGATATGGGGAATCAGAGGTGGCGAATCAAAGGCGGTGAAACACAAATGGGGAATCAGGGCAGGGAATCAGAGGCAGGGAAACAGAGCTGGGGAAACAGAGGCGGGGAATCAGATATGGGGAATCAGAGGTGGGGAATCATGGGCGGGGAATCAGTGGCAGGGAATCAGAGCTGGGGAATCAGAGGTGGGGAATCAGAGCTGGGGAAACAGAGGCGGGGAATCAGATATGGGGAATCAGAGGTGGGGAATAAAGGTCGGGGAATCAGTGGCAGGGAATCAGAGGCCGGGAATAAAAGGCGGGGAATCAGAGCTGGGGATTCAGAGGCGGGGAATCAGAGTTGGGGAATCAGAGGAAGGGAATCAGATATGGGGAAACAGATGCCGGGATTCAGAGGCAGGGAAACAGAGGCGGGGAATCAGATATGGGGAATCAGAGGTGGGGAAATAGAGGTTGCGAATCAGAGGCGGGGAATCAGAGGCAGGGAATCAGAGGCAGGGAATCGGATGTGCGGAATCAGAGATGGGGAATCAGAGGTGGGGATTCAGAGGTGGTGAATCAGAGAAGGGGAATCAGAGGCTGGGAATCAGAGGCAGGGAATCAGACGCAGGGAATCAGAGGCGGGGAATCATAGCTGGCGAATCAGAGGCGGGGAATCAGAGGCGGGGAATCAGAGGCAGGGAATCGGATGTGCGGAATCAGAGATGGGGAATCAGAGGTGGGGATTCAGAGGTGGTGAATCAGAGAAGGGGAATCAGAGGCTGGGAATCAGAGGCAGGGAATCAGACGCAGGGAATCAGAGGCGGGGAATCATAGCTGGCGAATTAGAGGAGGGGAATCAGAGTTGGGGAATCAGAGGCGGGGAATCAGATATGGGGAAACAGAGGCGGGGTATCAGAGGCGGGGAAACAGAGGCGGGGAAGCAGATATGGGGAATCAGAGGTGGGGAATCAGGGGCAGGGAATCAGTGGCAGGGAATCAGACGCGGGGAATCAGAGGCGGGGAATCAGAGGCAGGGAATCAGACACGGGGAATCAGAGGCGGTGTATCAGAGATGGGGAATCAGAGGCGGGGAATCAGAGGCAGGGAATCGGATGCCGGAAATCAGAGGCGGGAAATCAGAGCTGGGGAATCAGAGGCGGGGAATCAGAGTTGGGGAATCAGAGGCGGCGAAGCAGATATGGGGAAATAGAGGCGGGGAATCAGATATGGGGAATCAGAGGCGTGGAATCAGATATGGGGAATCAGAGGCTGGGAATCAGAGGGGGGAAACAGAGGCGGGGAATAAGATATGGGGAATCAGAGGTGGGGAATCAGGGGCGGGTAATCATTGGCAGGGAATCAGAGGCGGGGAATCAGAGGCGGGGATTCAGAGGCAGGGAATCAGACAGGGGGAATCAGAGGCGGGGAATCGGAGCTGGGGAATCAGAGGTGGGGAATCAGAGTCGGTGAATCAGAGGCAGGGAATCGGATGTGCGGAATCAGAGATGGGGAATCAGAGGCGGTGAATCAGAGGCAGGGAATCAGAGTTGGTGATTCAGAGGCGGGGAATCAGATATGGGGAAACAGAGGCGGGGAATCAGAGGCGGGCAAACAGAGGCGGGGAATTAGATATGGGGAATCAGAGGTGGGGAATCAGAGGTGGTGAATCAGAGATGGGGAATCACAGGCGGGGAATCAGAGGCAGGGAATAGAACGCGGGGAATCAGAGCCAGGGAATCAGAGCTGGGGAATCAGAGGCAGAGAATCAGAATCAGAAGCGGGGAATTAGAGGCCGGGAATCAGAGGCTGGGAATCAGATGCTGGGAATAAGAGGCCGGGAATCAGAGGTGGGGAATCAGAGTCCGGGAATCAGAGATGGGGATTCAGAGGCGGGGAATGAGAAATGGAGAATCAGAGGCGGGGAATCAGAGGCGGGGAAACAGAGGTGGGGAATCAGATATGGGGAATCAGAGGTGGCGAATCACAGGCGGTGAATCAGAGATGGGGAAACAGAGGCGGGGAATCAGAGGCGGGGAAACAGAGGTGGGGAATCACATATGGGGAATCAGAGGCGGGGAAACAGAGGCAGGGAATCAGATATGGGGAATCAGAGGCGGGGAATCAGAGGTGGGGAATCATAGGCAGGGAATCGGATGTGCGGAATCAGAGATGGGGAATCAGAGGCCGGGAATCAGAGGTAGTGAATCAGAGATGGGGAATCAGAGGCGGTGAATCAGAGGCAGGGAATCAGACGCGGGGAATCAGAGGTGGGCAATCAGAGGCGGGGAATCAGATATGGGGAATCAGAGGCGGGGAATCAGAGGTGGGCAATCAGAGCCTGTGAATCAGATATGGGGAATCAGAGGCGGGGAATCAGAGGTGGGGAAACAGAGGCGGGGATTCAGATATGGGGAATCAGAGGTGGGGAATCAGAGGTTGTGAATCAGAGATGGGGAATCAAGGCGGGGAATCAGAGGCAGGGAATCAGACGCGGGGAATCAGAGGCGGGGATTCAGAGCTGGGGAATCAGAGGCGGGAAATCAGAGTTGGGGAATCAGAGGCAGGGAATCAGATATGGGGAATCAGAGGCGGGGAATCAGAGGCGGGGAAACAGAGGCGGGGAATCAGAGGTGGGGAATCAGGGGCAGGGAATCAGTGGCAGGGAATCAGAGGTGGGGAATCAGAGGCGGGGAATCAGAGGCAGGGAATCAGACACGGGGAATCAGAGGCGGGGAATCAGAGATGGGGAATCAGAGGCGGGGAATCAGAGGCAGGGAATCGGACGCCGGGAATCAGAGGCGGGGAATCAGAGCTGGGGAATCAGAGGCGGGGAATCAGAGTTGGGGAATCAGAGGCGGGGAATCAGATATGGGGAAATAGAGGCGGGGAATCAGATATGGGGAATCAGAGGTATGGAATCAGAGGTTGGGAATCAGAGGCAGGGAATCAGAGGCGGGGAAACAGAGGCGGGGAATCAGATATGGGGAATCAGAGGTGGCGAATCAAAGGCGGTGAAACAGAGATGGGGAATCAGGGCAGGGAATCAGAGGCAGGGAATCAGAGCTGGGGTAACAGAGGCGGGGAATCAGATATGGGGAATCAGAGGTGGGGAATCATGTGCGGGGAATCAGTGGCAGGGAATCAGAGGTGGGGAATCATGTGCGGGGAATCAGTGGCAGGGAATCAGAGCTGGGGAATCAGAGGTGGGGAATCAGAGCTGGGGAAACAGAGGCGGGGAATCAGATATGGGGAATCAGAGGTGGGGAATCAAGGTCGGGGAATCAGTGGCAGGGAATCAGAGGCCGGGAATAAAAGGCGGGGAATCAGAGCTGGGGATTCAGAGGCGGGGAATCAGAGTTGGGGAATCAGAGGAAGGGAATCAGATATGGGGAAACAGATGCCGGGATTCAGAGGCAGGGAAACAGAGGCGGGGAATCAGATATGGGGAATCAGAGGTGGGGAAATAGAGGTTGCGAATCAGAGGCGGGGAATCAGAGGCGGGGAATCAGAGGCAGGGAATCGGATGTGCGGAATCAGAGATGGGGAATCAGAGGTGGGGATTCAGAGGTGGTGAATCAGAGAAGGGGAATCAGAGGCTGGGAATCAGAGGCAGGGAATCAGAAGCAGGGAATCAGAGGCGGGGAATCATAGCTGGCGAATTAGAGGAGGGGAATCAGAGTTGGGGAATCAGAGGCGGGGAATCAGATATGGGGAAACAGAGGCGGGGAATCAGAGGCGGGGAAACAGAGGCGGGGAATCAGATATGGGGAATCAGAGGTGGGGAATCAGGGGCAGGGAATCAGTGGCAGGGAATCAGACGCGGGGAATCAGAGGCGGGGAATCAGAGGCAGGGAATCAGACACGGGGAATCAGAGGCGGTGTATCAGAGATGGGGAATCAGAGGCGGCGAATCAGAGGCAGGGAATCGGATGCCGGAAATCAGAGGCGGGAAATCAGAGCTGGGGAATCAGAGGCGGGGAATCAGAGTTGGGGAATCAGAGGCGGCGAAGCAGATATGGGGAAATAGAGGCGGGGAATCAGATATGGGGAATCAGAGGCGTGGAATCAGATATGGGGAATCAGAGGCTGGGAATCAGAGGGGGGAAACAGAGGCGGGGAATAAGATATGGGGAATCAGAGGTGGGGAATCAGGGGCGGGTAATCAGTGGCAGGGAATCAGAGGCGGGGAATCAGAGGCGGGGATTCAGAGGCAGGGAATCGGACAGGGGGAATCAGAGGCGGGGAATCGGAGCTGGGGAATCAGAGGTGGGGAATCAGAGTCGGTGAATCAGAGGCAGGGAATCGGATGTGCGGAATCAGAGATGGGGAATCAGAGGCGGTGAATCAGAGGCAGGGAATCAGAGTTGGTGATTCAGAGGCGGGGAATCAGATATGGGGAAACAGAGGCGGGGAATCAGAGGCGGGCAAACAGAGGCGGGGAATTAGATATGGGGAATCAGAGGTGGGGAATCAGAGGTGGTGAATCAGAGATGGGGAATCACAGGCGGGGAATCAGAGGCAGGGAATAGAACGCGGGGAATCAGAGCCAGGGAATCAGAGCTGGGGAATCAGAGGCGGGGAATCAGATATGGGGAAACAGAGGCGGGGAATCAGAGGCGGGGAAACAGAGGCGGGGAATCAGACATGGGGAATCGGATGCGGGGAATCAGAGGTGGGGAATCAGAGCTGGGGAATCAGAGGCGGGGAATCAGAGTTGGGGCATCAGAGGTGGGGAATTAGATATGGGGAAACAGAGGCGGGGAATCAGAGGCAGGGAAAAAGAGGCGGGGAATCAGATATGGGGAATCAGAGGTGGGGAATCATAGGCAGGGAATCAGATGTGCGGAATCAGAGATGGGGAATCAGAGGCAGGGAATCAGAATCAGAAGCAGGGAATTAGAGGCCGGGAATCAGAGGCCGGGAATCAGATGCTGGGAATAAGAGGCCGGGAATCAGAGGTGGGGAATCAGAGTCCGGGAATCAGAGATGGGGATTCAGAGGCGGGGAATGAGAAATGGAGAATCAGAGGCGGGGAATCAGAGGCGGGGAAACAGAGGTGGGGAATCAGATATGGGGAATCAGAGGTGGCGAATCACAGGCGGTGAATCAGAGATGGGGAAACAGAGGCGGGGAATCAGAGGCGGGGAAACAGAGGTGGGGAATCACATATGGGGAATCAGAGGCGGGGAAACAGAGGCAGGGAATCAGAGGTAGTGAATCAGAGATGGGGAATCAGAGGCGGTGAATCAGAGGCAGGGAATCAGACGCGGGGAATCAGAGGTGGGCAATCAGAGGCGGGGAATCAGATATGGGGAATCAGAGGCGGGGAATCAGAGGTGGGCAATCAGAGCCGGGGAATCAGATATGGGGAATCAGAGGCGGGGAATCAGAGGCGGGGAAACAGAGGCGGGGATTCAGATATGTAGAATCAGAGGTGGGGAATCAGAGGTTGTGAATCAGAGATGGGGAATCAAGGCGGGGAATCAGAGGCAGGGAATCAGACGCGGGGAATCAGAGGCGGGGATTCAGAGCTGGGGAATCAGAGGCGGGGAATCAGAGTTGGGGAATCAGAGGCAGGGAATCAGATATGGGGAATCAGAGGCGGGGAATCAGAGGCGGGGAAACAGAGGCGGGGAATCAGAGGTAGGGAATCAGGGGCAGGGAATCAGTGGCAGGGAATCAGAGGTGGGGAATCAGAGGCGGGGAATCAGAGGCAGGGAATCAGACACGGGGAATCAGAGGCGGGGAATCGGAGCTGGGGAATCAGAGGTAGGGAATCAGAGTCGGTGAATCAGAGGCAGGGAATCGGATGTACGGAATCAGAGTTGGGGAATCAGAGGCGGTGAATCAGAGGCAGGGAATCAGAGTTGGTGATTCAGAGGCGGGGAATCAGATATGGGGAAACAGAGGCGGGGAATCAGAGGCGGGAAAACAGAGGCGGGGAATTAGATATGGGGAATCAGAGGTGGGGAATCAGAGGTGGTGAATCAGAGATGGGGAATCACAGGCGGGGAATCAGAGGCAGGGAATAGAACGCGGGGAATCAGAGCCAGGGAATCAGAGCTGGGGAATCAGAGGCAGGGAATCAGAATCAGAAGCGGGGAATTAGAGGCCGGGAATCAGAGGCCGGGAATCAGATGCTGGGAATAAGAGGCCGGGAATCAGAGGTGGGGAATCAGAGTCCGGGAATCAGAGATGGGGATTCAGAGGCGGGGAATGAGAAATGGAGAATCAGAGGCGGGGAATCAGAGGCGGGGAAACAGAGGTGGGGAATCAGATATGGGGAATCAGAGGTGGCGAATCACAGGCGGTGAATCAGAGATGGGGAAACAGAGGCGGGGAATCAGAGGCGGGGAAACAGAGGTGGGGAATCACATATGTGGAATCAGAGGCGGGGAAACAGAGGCAGGGAATCAGATATGGGGAATCAGAGGCGGGGAATCAGAGGTGGGGAATCATAGGCAGGGAATCGGATGTGCGGAATCAGAGATGGGGAATCAGAGGCCGGGAATCAGAGGTAGTGAATCAGAGATGGGGAATCAGAGGCGGTGAATCAGAGGCAGGGAGTCAGACACGGGGAATCAGAGGCGGGGAATCAGAGATGGGGAATCAGAGGCGGGGAATCAGAGGCAGGGAATCGGACGCCGGGAATCAGAGGCGGGGAATCAGAGCTGGGGAATCAGAGGCGGGGAATCAGAGTTGGGGAATCAGAGGCGGGGAATCAGATATGGGGAAATAGAGGCGGGGAATCAGATATGGGGAATCAGAGGTATGGAATCAGAGGTTGGGAATCAGAGGCAGGGAATCAGAGGCGGGGAAACAGATGCGGGGAATCAGATATGGGGAATCAGAGGTGGCGAATCAAAGGCGGTGAAACAGAGATGGGGAATCAGGGCAGGGAATCAGAGGCAGGGAATCAGAGCTGGGGAAACAGAGGCGGGGAATCAGATATGGGGAATCAGAGGTGGGGAATCATGTGCGGGGAATCAGTGGCAGGGAATCAGAGGTGGGGAATCATGTGCGGGGAATCAGTGGCAGGGAATCAGAGCTGGGGAATCAGAGGTGGGGAATCAGAGCTGGGGAAACAGAGGCGGGGAATCAGATATGGGGAATCAGAGGTGGGGAATCAAGGTCGGGGAATCAGTGGCAGGGAATCAGAGGCCGGGAATAAAAGGCGGGGAATCAGAGCTGGGGATTCAGAGGCGGGGAATCAGAGTTGGGGAATCAGAGGAAGGGAATCAGATATGGGGAAACAGATGCCGGGATTCAGTGGCAGGGAAACAGAGGCGGGGAATCAGATATGGGGAATCAGAGGTGGGGAAATAGAGGTTGCGAATCAGAGGCGGGGAATCAGAGGCGGGGAATCAGAGGCAGGGAATCGGATGTGCGGAATCAGAGATGGGGAATCAGAGGTGGGGATTCAGAGGTGGTGAATCAGAGAAGGGGAATCAGAGGCTGGGAATCAGAGGCAGGGAATCAGACGCAGGGAATCAAAGGCGGGGAATCATAGCTGGCGAATTAGAGGAGGGGAATCAGAGTTGGGGAATCAGAGGCGGGGAATCAGATATGGGGAAACAGAGGCGGGGAATCAGAGGCGGGGAAACAGAGGCGGGGAATCAGATATGGGGAATCAGAGGTGGGGAATCAGGGGCAGGGAATCAGTGGCAGGGAATCAGACGCGGGGAATCAGAGGCGGGGAATCAGAGGCAGGGAATCAGACACGGGGAATCAGAGGCAGTGTATCAGAGATGGGGAATCAGAGGCGGGGAATCAGAGGCAGGGAATCGGATGCCGGAAATCAGAGGCGGGAAATCAGAGCTGGGGAATCAGAGGCGGGGAATCAGAGTTGGGGAATCAGAGGCGGCGAAGCAGATATGGGGAAATAGAGGCGGGGAATCAGATATGGGGAATCAGAGGCGTGGAATCAGATATTGGGAATCAGAGGCTTGGAATCAGAGGGGGGAAACAGAGGCGGGGAATAAGATATGGGGAATCAGAGGTGGGGAATCAGGGGCGGGTAATCAGTGGCAGGGAATCAGAGGCGGGGAATCAGAGGCGGGGATTCAGAGGCAGGGAATCGGACAGGGGGAATCAGAGGCGGGGAATCGGAGCTGGGGAATCAGAGGTGGGGAATCAGAGTCGGTGAATCAGAGGCAGGGAATCGGATGTGCGGAATCAGAGATGGGGAATCAGAGGCGGTGAATCAGAGGCAGGGAATCAGAGTTGGTGATTCAGAGGCGGGGAATCAGATATGGGGAAACAGAGGCGGGGAATCAGAGGCGGGCAAACAGAGGCGGGGAATTAGATATGGGGAATCAGAGGTGGGGAATCTGAGCTGGTGAATCAGAGATGGGGAATCACAGGCGGGGAATCAGAGGCAGGGAATAGAACGCGGGGAATCAGAGCCAGGGAATCAGAGCTGGGGAATCAGAGGCGGGGAATCAGATATGGGGAAACAGAGGCGGGGAATCAGAGGCGGGGAAACAGAGGCGGGGAATCAGACATGGGGAATCGGATGCGGGGAATCAGAGGTGGGGAATCAGAGCTGGGGAATCAGAGGCGGGGAATCAGAGTTGGGGCATCAGAGGTGGGGAATTAGATATGGGGAAACAGAGGCGGGGAATCAGAGGCAGGGAAAAAGAGGCGGGGAATCAGATATGGGGAATCAGAGGTGGGGAATCATAGGCAGGGAATCAGATGTGCGGAATCAGAGATGGGGAATCAGAGGCAGGGAATCAGAATCAGAAGCAGGGAATTAGAGGCCGGGAATCAGAGTCCGGGAATCAGATGCTGGGAATAAGAGGCCGGGAATCAGAGGTGGGGAATCAGAGTCCGGGAATCAGAGATGGGGATTCAGAGGCGGGGAATGAGAAATGGAGAATCAGAGGCGGGGAATCAGAGGCGGGGAAACAGAGGTGGGGAATCAGATATGGGGAATCAGAGGTGGCGAATCACAGGCGGTGAATCAGAGATGGGGAAACAGAGGCGGGGAATCAGAGGCGGGGAAACAGAGGTGGGGAATCACATATGGGGAATCAGAGGCGGGGAAACAGAGGCAGGGAATCAGAGGTAGTGAATCAGAGATGGGGAATCAGAGGCGGTGAATCAGAGGCAGGGAATCAGACGCGGGGAATCGGAGGTGGGCAATCAGAGGCGGGGAATCAGATATGGGGAATCAGAGGCGGGGAATCAGAGGTGGGCAATCAGAGCCGGGGAATCAGATATGGGGAATCAGAGGCGGGGAATCAGAGGCGGGGAAACAGAGGCGGGGATTCAGATATGTAGAATCAGAGGTGGGGAATCAGAGGTTGTGAATCAGAGATGGGGAATCAAGGCGGGGAATCAGAGGCAGGGAATCAGACGCGGGGAATCAGAGGCGGGGATTCAGAGCTGGGGAATCAGAGGCGGGGAATCAGAGGTGGGCAATCAGAGCCGGGGAATCAGATATGGGGAATCAGAGGCGGGGAATCAGAGGCGGGGAAACAGAGGCGGGGATTCAGATATGTAGAATCAGAGGTGGGGAATCAGAGGTTGTGAATCAGAGATGGGGAATCAAGGCGGGGAATCAGAGGCAGGGAATCAGACGCGGGGAATCAGAGGCGGGGATTCAGAGCTGGGGAATCAGAGGCGGGGAATCAGAGTTGGGGAATCAGAGGCAGGGAATCAGATATGGGGAATCAGAGGCGGGGAATCAGAGGCGGGGAAACAGAGGCGGGGAATCAGAGGTAGGGAATCAGGGGCAGGGAATCAGTGGCAGGGAATCAGAGGTGGGGTATCAGAGGCGGGGAATCAGAGGCAGGGAATCAGACACGGGGAATCAGAGGCGGGGAATCGGAGCTGGGGAATCAGAGGTGGGGAATCAGAGTCGGTGAATCAGAGGCAGGGAATCGGATGTACGGAATTAGAGATGGGGAATCAGAGGCGGTGAATCAGAGGCAGGGAATCAGAGTTGGTGATTCAGAGGCGGGGAATCAGATATGGGGAAACAGAGGCGGGGAATCAGAGGCCGGCAAACAGAGGCGGGGAATTAGATATGGGGAATCAGAGGTGGGGAATCAGAGGTGGTGAATCAGAGATGGGGAATCACAGGCGGGGAATCAGAGCCAGGGAATCAGAGCTGGGGAATCAGAGGCAGGGAATCAGAATCAGAAGCGGGGAATTAGAGGGCGGAAATCAGAGGCCGGGAATCAGATGCTGGGAATAAGAGGCCGGGAATCAGAGGTGGGGAATCAGAGTCCGGGAATCAGAGATGGGGATTCAGAGGCGGGGAATGAGAAATGGAGAATCAGAGGCGGGGAATCAGAGGCTGGGAAACAGAGGTGGGGAATCAGATATGGGGAATCAGAGGTGGCGAATCACAGGCGGTGAATCAGAGATGGGGAAACAGAGGCGGGGAATCAGAGGCGGGGAAACAGAGATGGGGAATCACATATGTGGAATCAGAGGCGGGGAAACAGAGGCAGGGAATCAGATATGGGGAATCAGAGGCGGGGAATCAGAGGTGGGGAATCATAGGCAGGGAATCGGATGTGCGGAATCAGAGATGGGGAATCAGAGGCCGGGAATCAGAGGTAGTGAATCAGAGATGGGGAATCAGAGGCGGTGAATCAGAGGCAGGGAGTCAGACGCGGGGAATCAGAGGTGGACAATCAGAGGCGGGGAATCAGATATGGGGAATCAGAGGCGGGGAATCAGAGGTGGGCAATCAGAGCCGGTGAATCAGATATGGGGAATCAGAGGCGGGGAATCAGAGGCGGGGAAACAGAGGCGGGGATTCAGATATGGGGAATCAGAGGTGGGGAATCAGAGGTTGTGAATCAGAGATGGGGAATCAAGGCGGGGAATCAGAGGCAGGGAATCAGACGCGGGGAATCAGAGGCGGGGATTCAGAGCTGGGGAATCAGAGGCGGGGAATCAGAGTTGGGGAATCAGAGGCAGGGAATCAGATATGGGGAATCAGAGGCGGGGAATCAGAGGCGGGGAAACAGAGGCGGGGAATCAGAGGTGGGGAATCAGGGGCAGGGAATCAGTGGCAGGGAATCAGAGGTGGGGAATCAGAGGCGGGGAATCAGAGGCAGGGAATCAGACACGGGGAATCAGAGGCGGGGAATCAGAGATGGGGAATCAGAGGCGGGGAATCAGAGGCAGGGAATCGGACGCCGGGAATCAGAGGCGGGGAATCAGAGCTGGGGAATCAGAGGCGGGGAATCAGAGTTGGGGAATCAGAGGCGGGGAATCAGATATGGGGAAATAGAGGCGGGGAATTAGATATGGGGAATCAGAGGTATGGAATCAGAGGTTGGGAATCAGAGGCAGGGAATCAGAGGCGGGGAAACAGAGGCGGGGAATCAGATATGGGGAATCAGAGGTGGCGAAACAAAGGCGGTGAAACAGAGATGGGGAATCAGGGCAGGGAATCAGAGGCAGGGAATCAGAGCTGGGGAAACAGAGGCGGGGAATCAGATATGGGGAATCAGAGGTGGGGAATCATGTGCGGGGAATCAGTGGCAGGGAATCAGAGGTGGGGAATCATGTGCGGGGAATCAGTGGCAGGGAATCAGAGCTGGGGAATCAGAGGTGGGGAATCAGAGCTGGGGAAACAGAGGCGGGGAATCAAATATGGGGAATCAGAGGTGGGGAATCATGGTCGGGGAATCAGTGGCAGGGAATCAGAAGCCGGGAATAAAAGGCGGGGAATCAGAGCTGGGGATTCAGAGGCGGGGAATCAGAGTTGGGGAATCAGAGGAAGGGAATCAGATATGGGGAAACAGATGCCGGGATTCAGAGGCAGGGAAACAGAGGCGGGGAATCAGATATGGGGAATCAGAGGTGGGGAAATAGAGGTTGCGAATCAGAGGCGTGGAATCAGAGGCGGGGAATCAGAGTCAGGGAATCGGATGTGCGGAATCAGAGATGGGGAATCAGAGGTGGGGATTCAGAGGTGGTGAATCAGAGAAGGGGAATCAGAGGCTGGGAATCAGAGGCAGGGAATCAGACGCAAGGAATCAGAGGCGGGGAATCATAGCTGGCGAATTAGAGGAGGGGAATCAGAGTTGGGGAATCAGAGGCGGGGAATCAGATATGGGGAAACAGAGGCGGGGAATCAGAGGCGGGGAAACAGAGGCGGGGAATCAGATATGGGGAATCAGAGGTGGGGAATCAGGGGCAGGGAATCAGTGGCAGGGAATCAGACGCGGGGAATCAGAGGCGGGGAATCAGAGGCAGGGAATCAGACACGGGGAATCAGAGGCGGTGTATCAGAGATGGGGTATCAGAGGCGGGGAATCAGAGGCAGGGAATCGGATGCCGGAAATCAGAGGCGGGAAATCAGAGCTGGGGAATCAGAGGCGGGGAATCAGAGTTGGGGAATCAGAGGCGGCGAAGCAGATATGGGGAAATAGAGGCGGGGAATCAGATATGGGGAATCAGAGGCGTGGAATCAGATATGGGGAATCAGAGGCTGGGAATCAGAGGGGGGAAACAGAGGCGGGGAATAAGATATGGGGAATCAGAGGTGGGGAATCAGGGGCGGGTAATCAGTGGCAGGGAATCAGAGGCGGGGAATCAGAGGCGGGGATTCAGAGGCAGGGAATCGGACAGGGGGAATCAGAGGCGGGGAATCGGAGCTGGGGAATCAAAGGTGGGGAATCAGAGTCGGTGAATCAGAGGCAGGGAATCGGATGTGCGGAATCAGAGATGGGGAATCAGAGGCGGTGAATCAGAGGCAGGGAATCAGAGTTGGTGATTCAGAGGCGGGGAATTAGATATGGGGAAACAGAGGCGGGGAATCAGAGGCGGGGAAATAGAGGTTGCGAATCAGAGGCGGGGAATCAGAGGCGGGGAATCAGAGGCAGGGAATCGGATGTGCGGAATCAGAGATGGGGAATCAGAGGTGGGGATTCAGAGGTGGTGAATCAGAGAAGGGGAATCAGAGGCTGGGAATCAGAGGCAGGGAATCAGACGCAGGGAATCAGAGGCGGGGAATCATAGCTGGCGAATTAGAGGAGGGGAATCAGAGTTGGGGAATCAGAGGCGGGGAATCAGATATGGGGAAACAGAGGCGGGGAATCAGAGGCGGGGAAACAGAGGCGGGGAATCAGATATGGGGAATCAGAGGTGGGGAATCAGGGGCAGGGAATCAGTGGCAGGGAATCAGACGCGGGGAATCAGAGGCGGGGAATCAGAGGCAGGGAATCAGACACGGGGAATCAGAGGCGGTGTATCAGAGATGGGGAATCAGAGGCGGGGAATCAGAGGCAGGGAATCGGATGCCGGAAATCAGAGGCGGGAAATCAGAGCTGGGGAATCAGAGGCGGGGAATCAGAGTTGGGGAATCAGAGGCGGCGAAGCAGATATGGGGAAATAGAGGCGGGGAATCAGATATGGGGAATCAGAGGCGTGGAATCAGATATGGGGAATCAGAGGCTGGGAATCAGAGGGGGGAAACAGAGGCGGGGAATAAGATATGGGGAATCAGAGGTGGGGAATCAGGGGCGGGTAATCAGTGGCAGGGAATCAGAGGCGGGGAATCAGAGGCGGGGATTCATAGGCAGGGAATCGGACAGGGGGAATCAGAGGCGGGGAATCGGAGCTTGGGAATCAGAGGTGGGGAATCAGAGTCGGTGAATCAGAGGCAGGGAATCGGATGTGCGGAATCACAGATGGGGAATCAGAGGCGGTGAATCAGAGGCAGGGAATCAGAGTTGGTGATTCAGAGGCGGGGAATCAGATATGGGGAAACAGAGGCGGGGAATCAGAGGCGGGCAAACAGAGGCGGGGAATTAGATATGGGGAATCAGAGGTGGGGAATCAGAGCTGGTGAATCAGAGATGGGGAATCACAGGCGGGGAATCAGAGGCAGGGAATAGAACGCGGGGAATCAGAGCCAGGGAATCAGAGCTGGGGAATCAGAGGCGGGGAATCAGATATGGGGAAACAGAGGCGGGGAATCAGAGGCGGGGAAACAGAGGCGGGGAATCAGACATGGGGAATCGGATGCGGGGAATCAGAGGTGGGGAATCAGAGCTGGGGAATCAGAGGCGGGGAATCAGAGTTGGGGCATCAGAGGTGGGGAATTAGATATGGGGAAACAGAGGCGGGGAATCAGAGGCAGGGAAAAAGAGGCGGGGAATCAGATATGGGGAATCAGAGGTGGGGAATCATAGGCAGGGAATCAGATGTGCGGAATCAGAGATGGGGAATCAGAGGCAGGGAATCAGAATCAGAAGCAGGGAATTAGAGGCCGGGAATCAGAGGCCGGGAATCAGATGCTGGGAATAAGAGGCCGGGAATCAGAGGTGGGGAATCAGAGTCCGGGAATCAGAGATGGGGATTCAGAGGCGGGGAATGAGAAATGGAGAATCAGAGGCGGGGAATCAGAGGCGGGGAAACAGAGGTGGGGAATCAGATATGGGGAATCAGAGGTGGCGAATCACAGGCGGTGAATCAGAGATGGGGAAACAGAGGCGGGGAATCAGAGGCGGGGAAACAGAGGTGGGGAATCACATATGGGGAATCAGAGGCGGGGAAACAGAGGCAGGGAATCAGAGGTAGTGAATCAGAGATGGGGAATCAGAGGCGGTGAATCAGAGGCAGGGAATCAGACGCGGGGAATCAGAGGTGGGCAATCAGAGGCGGGGAATCAGATATGGGGAATCAGAGGCGGGGAATCAGAGGTGGGCAATCAGAGCCGGGGAATCAGATATGGGGAATCAGAGGCGGGGAATCAGAGGCGGGGAAACAGAGGCGGGGATTCAGATATGTAGAATCAGAGGTGGGGAATCAGAGGTTGTGAATCAGAGATGGGGAATCAAGGCGGGGAATCAGAGGCAGGGAATCAGACGCGGGGAATCAGAGGCGGGGATTCAGAGCTGGGGAATCAGAGGCGGGGAATCAGAGTTGGGGAATCAGAGGCAGGGAATCAGATATGGGGAATCAGAGGCGGGGAATCAGAGGCGGGGAAACAGAGGCGGGGAATCAGAGGTAGGGAATCAGGGGCAGGGAATCAGTGGCAGGGAATCAGAGGTGGGGAATCAGAGGCGGGGAATCAGAGGCAGGGAATCAGACACGGGGAATCAGAGGCGGGGAATCGGAGCTGGGGAATCAGAGGTGGGGAATCAGAGTCGGTGAATCAGAGGCAGGGAATCGGATGTACGGAATCAGAGATAGGGAATCAGAGGCGGTGAATCAGAGGCAGGGAATCAGAGTTGGTGATTCAGAGGCGGGGAATCAGATATGGGGAAACAGAGGCGGGGAATCAGAGGCGGGCAAACAGAGGCGGGGAATTAGATATGGGGAATCAGAGGTGGGGAATCAGAGGTGGTGAATCAGAGATGGGGAATCACAGGCGGGGAATCAGAGGCAGGGAATAGAACGCGGGGAATCAGAGCCAGGGAATCAGAGCTGGGGAATCAGAGGCAGGGAATCAGAATCAGAAGCGGGGAATTAGAGGGCGGGAATCAGAGGCCGGGAATCAGATGCTGGGAATAAGAGGCCGGGAATCAGAGGCGGGGAATGAGAAATGGAGAATCAGAGGCGGGGAATCAGAGGCGGGGAAACAGAGGTGGGGAATCAGATATGGGGAATCAGAGGTGGCGAATCACAGGCGGTGAATCAGAGATGGGGAAACAGAGGCGGGGAATCAGAGGCGGGGAAACAGAGATGGGGAATCACATATGTGGAATCAGAGGCGGGGAAACAGAGGCAGGGAATCAGATATGGGGAATCAGAGGCGGGGAATCAGAGGTGGGGAATCATAGGCAGGGAATCGGATGTGCAGAATCAGAGATGGGGAATCAGAGGCCGGGAATCAGAGGTAGTGAATCAGAGATGGGGAATCAGAGGCGGTGAATCAGAGGCAGGGAGTCAGACGCGGGGAATCAGAGGTGGGCAATCAGAGGCGGGGAATCAGATATGGGGAATCAGAGGCGGGGAATCAGAGGTGGGCAATCAGAGCCGGTGAATCAGATATGGGGAATCAGAGGCGGGGAATCAGAGGCGGGGAAACAGAGGCGGGGATTCAGATATGGGGAATCAGAGGTGGGGAATCAGAGGTTGTGAATCAGAGATGGGGAATCAAGGCGGGGAATCAGAGGCAGGGAATCAGACGCGGGGAATCAGAGGCGGGGATTCAGAGCTGGGGAATCAGAGGCGGGGAATCAGAGTTGGGGAATCAGAGGCAGGGAATCAGATATGGGGAATCAGAGGCGGGGAATCAGAGGCGGGGAAACAGAGGCGGGGAATCAGAGGTGGGGAATCAGGGGCAGGGAATCAGTGGCAGGGAATCAGAGGTGGGGAATCAGAGGCGGGGAATCAGAGGCAGGGAATCAGACACGGGGAATCAGAGGCGGGGAATCAGAGATGGGGAATCAGAGGCGGGGAATCAGAGGCAGGGAATCGGACGCCGGGAATCAGAGGCGGGGAATCAGAGCTGGGGAATCAGAGGCGGGGAATCAGAGTTGGGGAATCAGAGGCGGGGAATCAGATATGGGGAAATAGAGGCGGGGAATTAGATATGGGGAATCAGAGGTATGGAATCAGAGGTTGGGAATCAGAGGCAGGGAATCAGAGGCGGGGAAACAGAGGCGGGGAATCAGATATGGGGAATCAGAGGTGGCGAATCAAAGGCGGTGAAACAGAGATGGGGAATCAGGGCAGGGAATCAGAGGCAGGGAATCAGAGCTGGGGAAACAGAGGCGGGGAATCAGATATGGGGAATCAGAGGTGGGGAATCATGTGCGGGGAATCAGTGGCAGGGAATCAGAGGTGGGGAATCATGTGCGGGGAATCAGTGGCAGGGAATCAGAGCTGGGGAATCAGAGGTGGGGAATCAGAGCTGGGGAAACAGAGGCGGGGAATCAAATATGGGGAATCAGAGGTGGGGAATCAAGGTCGGGGAATCAGTGGCAGGGAATCAGAAGCCGGGAATAAAAGGCGGGGAATCAGAGCTGGGGATTCAGAGGCGGGGAATCAGAGTTGGGGAATCAGAGGAAGGGAATCAGATATGGGGAAACAGATGCCGGGATTCAGAGGCAGGGAAACAGAGGCGGGGAATCAGATATGGGGAATCAGAGGTGGGGAAATAGAGGTTGCGAATCAGAGGCGTGGAATCAGAGGCGGGGAATCAGAGGCAGGGAATCGGATGTGCGGAATCAGAGATGGGGAATCAGAGGTGGGGATTCAGAGGTGGTGAATCAGAGAAGGGGAATCAGAGGCTGGGAATCAGAGGCAGGGAATCAGACGCAGGGAATCAGAGGCGGGGAATCATAGCTGGCGAATTAGAGGAGGGGAATCAGAGTTGGGGAATCAGAGGCGGGGAATCAGATATGGGGAAACAGAGGCGGGGAATCAGAGGCGGGGAAACAGAGGCGGGGAATCAGATATGGGGAATCAGAGGTGGGGAATCAGGGGCAGGGAATCAGTGGCAGGGAATCAGACGCGGGGAATCAGAGGCGGGGAATCAGAGGCAGGGAATCAGACACGGGGAATCAGAGGCGGTGTATCAGAGATGGGGTATCAGAGGCGGGGAATCAGAGGCAGGGAATCGGATGCCGGAAATCAGAGGCGGGAAATCAGAGCTGGGGAATCAGAGGCGGGGAATCAGAGTTGGGGAATCAGAGGCGGCGAAGCAGATATGGGGAAATAGAGGCGGGGAATCAGATATGGGGAATCAGAGGCGTGGAATCAGATATGGGGAATCAGAGGCTGGGGAATCAGAGTCGGTGAATCAGAGGCAGGGAATCGGATGTGCTGAATCAGAGATGGGGAATCAGAGGCGGTGAATCAGAGGCAGGGAATCAGAGTTGGTGATTCAGAGGCGGGGAATTAGATATGGGGAAACAGAGGCGGGGAATCAGAGGCGGGCAAACAGAGGCGGGGAATTAGATATGGGGAATCAGAGGTGGGGAATCAGAGGTGGTGAATCAGAGATGGGGAATCACAGGCGGGGAATCAGAGGCGGTGTATCAGAGATGGGGAATCAGAGGCGGGGAATCAGAGGCAGGGAATCAGATATGGGGAATCAGAGGCGGGGAATCAGAGGCGGGGAAACAGAGGCGGGGAATCAGAGGTAGGGAATCAGGGGCAGGGAATCAGTGGCAGGGAATCAGAGGTGGGGAATCAGAGGCGGGGAATCAGAGGCAGGGAATCAGACACGGGGAATCAGAGGCGGGGAATCGGAGCTGGGGAATCAGAGGTGGGGAATCAGAGTCGGTGAATCAGAGGCAGGGAATCGGATGTACGGAATCAGAGATGGGGAATCAGAGGCGGTGAATCAGAGGCAGGGAATCAGAGTTGGTGATTCAGAGGCGGGGAATCAGATATGGGGAAACAGAGGCGGGGAATCAGAGGCGGGCAAACAGAGGCGGGGAATTAGATATGGGGAATCAGAGGTGGGGAATCAGAGGTGGTGAATCAGAGATGGGGAATCACAGGCGGGGAATCAGAGGCAGGGAATAGAACGCGGGGAATCAGAGCCAGGGAATCAGAGCTGGGGAATCAGAGGCAGGGAATCAGAATCAGAAGCGGGGAATTAGAGGGTGGGAATCAGAGGCCGGGAATCAGATGCTGGGAATAAGAGGCCGGGAATCAGAGGTGGGGAATCAGAGTCCGGGAATCAGAGATGGGGATTCAGAGGCGGGGAATGAGAAATGGAGAATCAGAGGCGGGGAATCAGAGGCGGGGAAACAGAGATGGGGAATCACATATGTGGAATCAGAGGCGGGGAAACAGAGGCAGGGAATCAGATATGGGGAATCAGAGGCGGGGAATCAGAGGTGGGGAATCATAGGCAGGGAATCGGATGTGCGGAATCAGAGATGGGGAATCAGAGGCCGGGAATCAGAGGTAGTGAATCAGAGATGGGGAATCAGAGGCGGTGAATCAGAGGCAGGGAGTCAGACGCGGGGAATCAGAGGTGGGCAATCAGAGGCGGGGAATCAGATATGGGGAATCAGAGGCGGGGAATCAGAGGTGGGCAATCAGAGCCGGTGAATCAGATATGGGGAATCAGAGGCGGGGAATCAGAGGCGGGGAAACAGAGGCGGGGCTTCAGATATGGGGAATCAGAGGTGGGGAATCAGAGGTTGTGAATCAGAGATGGGGAATCAAGGCGGGGAATCAGAGGCAGGGAATCAGACGCGGGGAATCAGAGGCGGGGATTCAGAGCTGGGGAATCAGAGGCGGGGAATCAGAGTTGGGGAATCAGAGGCAGGGAATCAGATATGGGGAATCAGAGGCGGGGAATCAGAGGCGGGGAAACAGAGGCGGGGAATCAGAGGTGGGGAATCAGGGGCAGGGAATCAGTGGCAGGGAATCAGAGGTGGGGAATCAGAGGCGGGGAATCAGAGGCAGGGAATCAGACACGGGGAATCAGAGGCGGGGAATCAGAGATGGGGAATCAGAGGCGGGGAATCAGAGGCAGGGAATCGGACGCCGGGAATCAGAGGCGGGGAATCAGAGGCGGTGAATCAGAGGCAGGGAATCAGAGTTGGTGATTCAGAGGCGGGGAATCAGATATGGGGAAACAGAGGCGGGGAATCAGAGGCGGGCAAACAGAGGCGGGGAATTAGATATGGGGAATCAGAGGTGGGGAATCAGAGGTGGTGAATCAGAGATGGGGAATCACAGGCGGGGAATCAGAGGCAGGGAATAGAACGCAGGGAATCAGAGCCAGGGAATCAGAGCTGGGGAATCAGAGGCAGGGAATCAGAATCAGAAGCGGGGAATTAGAGGGCGGGAATCAGAGGCCGGGAATCAGATGCTGGGAATAAGAGGCCGGGAATCAGAGGTGGGGAATCTGAGTCCGGGAATCAGAGATGGGGATTCAGAGGCGGGGAATGAGAAATGGAGAATCAGAGGCGGGGAATCAGAGGCGGGGAAACAGAGGTGGGGAATCAGATATGGGGAATCAGAGGTGGCGAATCACAGGCGGTGAATCAGAGATGGGGAAACAGAGGCGGGGAATCAGAGGCGGGGAAACAGAGGCGGGGAATCACATATGTGGAATCAGAGGCGGGGAAACAGAGGCAGGGAATCAGATATGGGGAATCAGAGGCGGGGAATCAGAGGTGGGGAATCATAGGCAGGGAATCGGATGTGCGGAATCAGAGATGGGGAATCAGAGGCCGGGAATCAGAGGTAGTGAATCAGAGATGGGGAATCAGAGGCGGTGAATCAGAGGCAGGGAGTCAGACGCGGGGAATCAGAGGTGGGCAATCAGAGGCGGGGAATCAGATATGGGGAATCAGAGGCGGGGAATCAGAGGTGGGCAATCAGAGCCGGTGAATCAGATATGGGGAATCAGAGGCGGGGAATCAGAGGCGGGGAAACAGAGGCGGGGATTCAGATATGGGGAATCAGAGGTGGGGAATCAGAGGTTGTGAATCAGAGATGGGGAATCAAGGCGGGGAATCAGAGGCAGGGAATCAGACGCGGGGAATCAGAGGCGGGGATTCAGAGCTGGGGAATCAGAGGCGGGGAATCAGAGTTGGGGAATCAGAGGCAGGGAATCAGATATGGGGAATCAGAGGCGGGGAATCAGAGGCGGGGAAACAGAGGCGGGGAATCAGAGGTGGGGAATCAGGGGCAGGGAATCAGTGGCAGGGAATCAGAGGTGGGGAATCAGAGGCGGGGAATCAGAGGCAGGGAATCAGACACGGGGAATCAGAGGCGGGGAATCAGAGATGGGGAATCAGAGGCGGGGAATCAGAGGCAGGGTATCGGACGCCGGGAATCAGAGGCGGGGAATCAGAGCTGGGGAATCAGAGGCGGGGAATCAGAGTTGGGGAATCAGAGGCGGGGAATCAGATATGGGGAAATAGAGGCGGGGAATTAGATATGGGGAATCAGAGGTATGGAATCAGAGGTTGGGAATCAGAGGCAGGGAATCAGAGGTGGGGAATCATGTGCGGGGAATCAGTGGCAGGGAATCAGAGCTGGGGAATCAGAGGTGGGGAATCAGAGCTGGGGAAACAGAGGCGGGGAATCAAATATGGGGAATCAGAGGTGGGGAATCATGGTCGGGGAATCAGTGGCAGGGAATCAGAAGCCGGGAATAAAAGGCGGGGAATCAGAGCTGGGGATTCAGAGGCGGGGAATCAGAGTTGGGGAATCAGAGGAAGGGAATCAGATATGGGGAAACAGATGCCGGGATTCAGAGGCAGGGAAACAGAGGCGGGGAATCAGATATGGGGAATCAGAGGTGGGGAAATAGAGGTTGCGAATCAGAGGCGTGGAATCAGAGGCGGGGAATCAGAGTCAGGGAATCGGATGTGCGGAATCAGAGATGGGGAATCAGAGGTGGGGATTCAGAGGTGGTGAATCAGAGAAGGGGAATCAGAGGCTGGGAATCAGAGGCAGGGAATCAGACGCAAGGAATCAGAGGCGGGGAATCATAGCTGGCGAATTAGAGGAGGGGAATCAGAGTTGGGGAATCAGAGGCGGGGAATCAGATATGGGGAAACAGAGGCGGGGAATCAGAGGCGGGGAAACAGAGGCGGGGAATCAGATATGGGGAATCAGAGGTGGGGAATCAGGGGCAGGGAATCAGTGGCAGGGAATCAGACGCGGGGAATCAGAGGCGGGGAATCAGAGGCAGGGAATCAGACACGGGGAATCAGAGGCGGTGTATCAGAGATGGGGTATCAGAGGCGGGGAATCAGAGGCAGGGAATCGGATGCCGGAAATCAGAGGCGGGAAATCAGAGCTGGGGAATCAGAGGCGGGGAATCAGAGTTGGGGAATCAGAGGCGGCGAAGCAGATATGGGGAAATAGAGGCGGGGAATCAGATATGGGGAATCAGAGGCGTGGAATCAGATATGGGGAATCAGAGGCTGGGAATCAGAGGGGGGAAACAGAGGCGGGGAATAAGATATGGGGAATCAGAGGTGGGGAATCAGGGGCGGGTAATCAGTGGCAGGGAATCAGAGGCGGGGAATCAGAGGCGGGGATTCAGAGGCAGGGAATCGGACAGGGGGAATCAGAGGCGGGGAATCGGAGCTGGGGAATCAAAGGTGGGGAATCAGAGTCGGTGAATCAGAGGCAGGGAATCGGATGTGCGGAATCAGAGATGGGGAATCAGAGGCGGTGAATCAGAGGCAGGGAATCAGAGTTGGTGATTCAGAGGCGGGGAATTAGATATGGGGAAACAGAGGCGGGGAATCAGAGGCGGGGAAATAGAGGTTGCGAATCAGAGGCGGGGAATCAGAGGCGGGGAATCAGAGGCAGGGAATCGGATGTGCGGAATCAGAGATGGGGAATCAGAGGTGGGGATTCAGAGGTGGTGAATCAGAGAAGGGGAATCAGAGGCTGGGAATCAGAGGCAGGGAATCAGACGCAGGGAATCAGAGGCGGGGAATCATAGCTGGCGAATTAGAGGAGGGGAATCAGAGTTGGGGAATCAGAGGCGGGGAATCAGATATGGGGAAACAGAGGCGGGGAATCAGAGGCGGGGAAACAGAGGCGGGGAATCAGATATGGGGAATCAGAGGTGGGGAATCAGGGGCAGGGAATCAGTGGCAGGGAATCAGACGCGGGGAATCAGAGGCGGGGAATCAGAGGCAGGGAATCAGACACGGGGAATCAGAGGCGGTGTATCAGAGATGGGGAATCAGAGGCGGGGAATCAGAGGCAGGGAATCGGATGCCGGAAATCAGAGGCGGGAAATCAGAGCTGGGGAATCAGAGGCGGGGAATCAGAGTTGGGGAATCAGAGGCGGCGAAGCAGATATGGGGAAATAGAGGCGGGGAATCAGATATGGGGAATCAGAGGCGTGGAATCAGATATGGGGAATCAGAGGCTGGGAATCAGAGGGGGGAAACAGAGGCGGGGAATAAGATATGGGGAATCAGAGGTGGGGAATCAGGGGCGGGTAATCAGTGGCAGGGAATCAGAGGCGGGGAATCAGAGGCGGGGATTCATAGGCAGGGAATCGGACAGGGGGAATCAGAGGCGGGGAATCGGAGCTTGGGAATCAGAGGTGGGGAATCAGAGTCGGTGAATCAGAGGCAGGGAATCGGATGTGCGGAATCACAGATGGGGAATCAGAGGCGGTGAATCAGAGGCAGGGAATCAGAGTTGGTGATTCAGAGGCGGGGAATCAGATATGGGGAAAC
The DNA here is from genome assembly GCF_036971445.1 of Narcine bancroftii. Taxonomy (NCBI): domain Eukaryota; kingdom Metazoa; phylum Chordata; class Chondrichthyes; order Torpediniformes; family Narcinidae; genus Narcine; species Narcine bancroftii. Next base: position 102,537,436 of record NC_091474.1, on the reverse strand, counting down.
AGAGGCGGGGAATCAGAGGCGGGCAAACAGAGGCGGGGAATTAGATATGGGGAATCAGAGGTGGGGAATCAGAGCTGGTGAATCAGAGATGGGGAATCACAGGCGGGGAATCAGAGGCAGGGAATAGAACGCGGGGAATCAGAGCCAGGGAATCAGAGCTGGGGAATCAGAGGCGGGGAATCAGATATGGGGAAACAGAGGCGGGGAATCAGAGGCGGGGAAACAGAGGCGGGGAATCAGACATGGGGAATCGGATGCGGGGAATCAGAGGTGGGGAATCAGAGCTGGGGAATCAGAGGCGGGGAATCAGAGTTGGGGCATCAGAGGTGGGGAATTAGATATGGGGAAACAGAGGCGGGGAATCAGAGGCAGGGAAAAAGAGGCGGGGAATCAGATATGGGGAATCAGAGGCGGGGAATCAGAGGTGGGGAATCATAGGCAGGGAATCAGAGATGGGGATTCAGAGGCGGGGAATGAGAAATGGAGAATCAGAGGCGGGGAATCAGAGGCGGGGAAACAGAGATGGGGAATCACATATGTGGAATCAGAGGCGGGGAAACAGAGGCAGGGAATCAGATATGGGGAATCAGAGGCGGGGAATCAGAGGTGGGGAATCATAGGCAGGGAATCGGATGTGCGGAATCAGAGATGGGGAATCAGAGGCCGGGAATCAGAGGTAGTGAATCAGAGATGGGGAATCAGAGGCGGTGAATCAGAGGCAGGGAGTCAGACGCGGGGAATCAGAGGTGGGCAATCAGAGGCGGGGAATCAGATATGGGGAATCAGAGGCGGGGAATCAGAGGTGGGCAATCAGAGCCGGTGAATCAGATATGGGGAATCAGAGGCGGGGAATCAGAGGCGGGGAAACAGAGGCGGGGCTTCAGATATGGGGAATCAGAGGTGGGGAATCAGAGGTTGTGAATCAGAGATGGGGAATCAAGGCGGGGAATCAGAGGCAGGGAATCAGACGCGGGGAATCAGAGGCGGGGATTCAGAGCTGGGGAATCAGAGGCGGGGAATCAGAGTTGGGGAATCAGAGGCAGGGAATCAGATATGGGGAATCAGAGGCGGGGAATCAGAGGCGGGGAAACAGAGGCGGGGAATCAGAGGTGGGGAATCAGGGGCAGGGAATCAGTGGCAGGGAATCAGAGGTGGGGAATCAGAGGCGGGGAATCAGAGGCAGGGAATCAGACACGGGGAATCAGAGGCGGGGAATCAGAGATGGGGAATCAGAGGCGGGGAATCAGAGGCAGGGAATCGGACGCCGGGAATCAGAGGCGGGGAATCAGAGGCGGTGAATCAGAGGCAGGGAATCAGAGTTGGTGATTCAGAGGCGGGGAATCAGATATGGGGAAACAGAGGCGGGGAATCAGAGGCGGGCAAACAGAGGCGGGGAATTAGATATGGGGAATCAGAGGTGGGGAATCAGAGGTGGTGAATCAGAGATGGGGAATCACAGGCGGGGAATCAGAGGCAGGGAATAGAACGCAGGGAATCAGAGCCAGGGAATCAGAGCTGGGGAATCAGAGGCAGGGAATCAGAATCAGAAGCGGGGAATTAGAGGGCGGGAATCAGAGGCCGGGAATCAGATGCTGGGAATAAGAGGCCGGGAATCAGAGGTGGGGAATCTGAGTCCGGGAATCAGAGATGGGGATTCAGAGGCGGGGAATGAGAAATGGAGAATCAGAGGCGGGGAATCAGAGGCGGGGAAACAGAGGTGGGGAATCAGATATGGGGAATCAGAGGTGGCGAATCACAGGCGGTGAATCAGAGATGGGGAAACAGAGGCGGGGAATCAGAGGCGGGGAAACAGAGGCGGGGAATCACATATGTGGAATCAGAGGCGGGGAAACAGAGGCAGGGAATCAGATATGGGGAATCAGAGGCGGGGAATCAGAGGTGGGGAATCATAGGCAGGGAATCGGATGTGCGGAATCAGAGATGGGGAATCAGAGGCCGGGAATCAGAGGTAGTGAATCAGAGATGGGGAATCAGAGGCGGTGAATCAGAGGCAGGGAGTCAGACGCGGGGAATCAGAGGTGGGCAATCAGAGGCGGGGAATCAGATATGGGGAATCAGAGGCGGGGAATCAGAGGTGGGCAATCAGAGCCGGTGAATCAGATATGGGGAATCAGAGGCGGGGAATCAGAGGCGGGGAAACAGAGGCGGGGATTCAGATATGGGGAATCAGAGGTGGGGAATCAGAGGTTGTGAATCAGAGATGGGGAATCAAGGCGGGGAATCAGAGGCAGGGAATCAGACGCGGGGAATCAGAGGCGGGGATTCAGAGCTGGGGAATCAGAGGCGGGGAATCAGAGTTGGGGAATCAGAGGCAGGGAATCAGATATGGGGAATCAGAGGCGGGGAATCAGAGGCGGGGAAACAGAGGCGGGGAATCAGAGGTGGGGAATCAGGGGCAGGGAATCAGTGGCAGGGAATCAGAGGTGGGGAATCAGAGGCGGGGAATCAGAGGCAGGGAATCAGACACGGGGAATCAGAGGCGGGGAATCAGAGATGGGGAATCAGAGGCGGGGAATCAGAGGCAGGGTATCGGACGCCGGGAATCAGAGGCGGGGAATCAGAGCTGGGGAATCAGAGGCGGGGAATCAGAGTTGGGGAATCAGAGGCGGGGAATCAGATATGGGGAAATAGAGGCGGGGAATTAGATATGGGGAATCAGAGGTATGGAATCAGAGGTTGGGAATCAGAGGCAGGGAATCAGAGGCGGGGAAACAGAGGCGGGGAATCAGATATGGGGAATCAGAGGTGGCGAATCAAAGGCGGTGAAACAGAGATGGGGAATCAGGGCAGGGAATCAGAGGCAGGGAATCAGAGCTGGGGAAACAGAGGCGGGGAATCAGATATGGGGAATCAGAGGTGGGGAATCATGTGCGGGGAATCAGTGGCAGGGAATCAGAGGTGGGGAATCATGTGCGGGGAATCAGAGCTGGGGAAACAGAGGCGGGGAATCAAATATGGGGAATCAGAGGTGGGGAATCAAGGTCGGGGAATCAGTGGCAGGGAATCAGAAGCCGGGAATAAAAGGCGGGGAATCAGAGCTGGGGATTCAGAGGCGGGGAATCAGAGTTGGGGAATCAGAGGAAGGGAATCAGATATGGGGAAACAGATGCCGGGATTCAGAGGCAGGGAAACAGAGGCGGGGAATCAGATATGGGGAATCAGAGGTGGGGAAATAGAGGTTGCGAATCAGAGGCGTGGAATCAGAGGCGGGGAATCAGAGGCAGGGAATCGGATGTGCGGAATCAGAGATGGGGAATCAGAGGTGGGGATTCAGAGGTGGTGAATCAGAGAAGGGGAATCAGAGGCTGGGAATCAGAGGCAGGGAATCAGACGCAGGGAATCAGAGGCGGGGAATCATAGCTGGCGAATTAGAGGAGGGGAATCAGAGTTGGGGAATCAGAGGCGGGGAATCAGATATGGGGAAACAGAGGCGGGGAATCAGAGGCGGGGAAACAGTGGCGGGGAATCAGATATGGGGAATCAGAGGTGGGGAATCAGGGGCAGGGAATCAGTGGCAGGGAATCAGACGCGGGGAATCAGAGGCGGGGAATCAGAGGCAGGGAATCAGACACGGGGAATCAGAGGCGGTGTATCAGAGATGGGGTATCAGAGGCGGGGAATCAGAGGCAGGGAATCGGATGCCGGAACTCAGAGGCGGGAAATCAGAGCTGGGGAATCAGAGGCGGGGAATCAGAGTTGGGGAATCAGAGGCGGCGAAGCAGATATGGGGAAATAGAGGCGGGGAATCAGATATGGGGAATCAGAGGCGTGGAATCAGATATGGGGAATCAGAGGCTGGGAATCAGAGGGGGGAAACAGAGGCGGGGAATAAGATATGGGGAATCAGAGGTGGGGAATCAGGGGCGGGTAATCAGTGGCAGGGAATCAGAGGCGGGGAATCAGAGGCGGGGATTCAGAGGCAGGGAATCGGACAGGGGGAATCAGAGGCGGGGAATCAGAGCTGGGGAATCAGAGGTGGGGAATCAGAGTCGGTGAATCAGAGGCAGGGAATCGGATGTGCGGAATCAGAGATGGGGAATCAGAGGCGGTGAATCAGAGGCAGGGAATCAGAGTTGGTGATTCAGAGGCGGGGAATTAGATATGGGGAAACAGAGGCGGGGAATCAGAGGCGGGCAAACAGAGGCGGGGAATTAGATATGGGGAATCAGAGGTGGGGAATCAGAGGTGGTGAATCAGAGATGGGGAATCACAGGCGGGGAATCAGAGGCGGTGTATCAGAGATGGGGAATCAGAGGCGGGGAATCAGAGGCAGGGAATCGGATGCCGGAAATCAGAGGCGGGAAATCAGAGCTGGGGAATCAGAGGCGGGGAATCAGAGTTGGGGAATCAGAGGCGGCGAAGCAGATATGGGGAAATAGAGGCGGGGAATCAGATATGGGGAATCAGAGGCGTGGAATCAGATATGGGGAATCAGAGGCTGGGAATCAGAGGGGGGAAACAGAGGCGGGGAATAAGATATGGGGAATCAGAGGTGGGGAATCAGGGGCGGGTAATCAGTGGCAGGGAATCAGAGGCGGGGAATCAGAGGCGGGGATTCAGAGGCAGGGAATCGGACAGGGGGAATCAGAGGTGGGGAATCGGAGCTGGGGAATCAGAGGTGGGGAATCAGAGTCGGTGAATCAGAGGCAGGGAATCGGATGTGCGGAATCAGAGATGGGGAATCAGAGGCGGTGAATCAGAGGCAGGGAATCAGAGTTGGTGATTCAGAGGCGGGGAATCAGATATGGGGAAACAGAGGCGGGGAATCAGAGGCGGGCAAACAGAGGCGGGGAATTAGATATGGGGAATCAGAGGTGGGGAATGAGAGGTGGTGAATCAGAGATGGGGAATCACAGGTGGGGAATCAGAGGCAGGGAATCAGAGCTGGGGAATCAGAGGCGGGGAATCAGATATGGGGAAACAGAGGCGGGGAATCAGAGGCGGGGAAACAGAGGCGGGGAATCAGACATGGGGAATCGGATGCGGGGAATCAGAGGTGGGGAATCAGAGCTGGGGAATCAGAGGCGGGGAATCAGAGTTGGGGCATCAGAGGTGGGGAATTAGATATGGGGAAACAGAGGCGGGGAATCAGAGGCAGGGAAAAAGAGGCGGGGAATCAGATATGGGGAATCAGAGGTGAGGAATCAGAGGCAGGGAATCAGATGTGCGGAATCAGAGATGGGGAATCAGAGGCAGGGAATCAGAATCAGAAGCGGGGAATTAGAGGCCGGGAATCAGATGCTGGGAATAAGAGGCCGGGATCAGAGGTGGGGAATCAGAGTCCGGAAATCAGAGATGGGGATTCAGAGGCGGGGAATGAGAAATGGAGAATCAGAGGCGGGGAATCAGAGGCGGGGAAACAGAGGTGGGGAATCAGATATGGGGAATCAGAGGTGGCGAATCACAGGCGGTGAATCAGAGATGGGGAAACAGAGGCGGGGAATCAGAGGCGGGGAAACAGAGGTGGGGAATCACATATGGGGAATCAGAGGCGGGGAAACAGAGGCAGGGAATCAGATATGGGGAATCAGAGTCGGGGAATCAGAGGTGGGGAATCATAGGCAGGGAATCGGATGTGCGGAATCAGAGATGGGGAATCAGAGGCCGGGAATCAGAGGTAGTGAATCAGAGATGGGGAATCAGAGGCGGTGAATCAGAGGCAGGGAATCAGACGCGGGGAATCAGAGGTGGGCAATCAGAGGCGGGGAATCAGATATGGGGAATCATAGGCGGGGAATCAGAGGTGGGCAATCAGAGCCGGGGAATCAGATATGGGGAATCAGAGGCGGGGAATCAGAGGCGGGGAAACAGAGGCGGGGATTCAGATATGTAGAATCAGAGGTGGGGAATCAGAGGTTGTGAATCAGAGATGGGGAATCAAGGCGGGGAATCAGAGGCAGGGAATCAGACGCGGGGAATCAGAGGCGGGGATTCAGAGCTGGGGAATCAGAGGCGGGGAATCAGAGTTGGGGAATCAGAGGCAGGGAATCAGATATGGGGAATCAGAGGCGGGGAATCAGAGGCGGGGAAACAGAGGCGGGGAATCAGAGGTAGGGAATCAGGGGCAGGGAATCAGTGGCAGGGAATCAGAGGTGGGGAATCAGAGGCGGGGAATCAGAGGCAGGGAATCAGACACGGGGAATCAGAGGCGGGGAATCGGAGCTGGGGAATCAGAGGTGGGGAATCAGAGTGGGTGAATCAGAGGCAGGGAATCGGATGTGCGGAATCAGAGATGGGGAATCAGAGGCGGTGAATCAGAGGCAGGGAATCAGAGTTGGTGATTCAGAGGCGGGGAATCAGATATGGGGAAACAGAGGCGGGGAATCAGAGGTGGGCAAACAGAGGCGGGGAATTAGATATGGGGAATCAGAGCTGGGGAATCAGAGGTGGTGAATCAGAGATGGGGAATCACAGGCGGGGAATCAGAGGCAGGGAATAGAACGCGGGGAATCAGAGCCAGGGAATCAGATATGGGGAATCAGAGGTGGGGAATCAGGGGCAGGGAATCAGTGGCAGGGAATCAGATGCGGGGAATCAGAGGCGGGGAATCAGAGGCAGGGAATAGAACGCGGGGAATCAGAGCCAGGGAATCAGAGCTGGGGAATCAGAGGCGGGGAATCAGATATGGGGAAACAGAGGCGGGGAATCAGAGGCGGGGAAACAGAGGCGGGGAATCAGACATGGGGAATCGGATGCGGGGAATCAGAGGTGGGGAATCAGAGCTGGGGAATCAGAGGCGGGGAATCAGAGTTGGGGCATAAGAGGTGGGGAATTAGATATGGGGAAACAGAGGCGGGGAATCAGAGGCAGGGAAAAAGAGGCGGGGAATCAGATATGGGGAATCAGAGGTGGGGAATCAGAGGCAGGGAATCAGATGTGCGGAATCAGAGATGGGGAATCAGAGGCAGGGAATCAGAGGCGGGAAAACGGAGGCGGGGAATCAGATATGGGGAATCAGAGGTGGGGAATCAGGCGCAGGGAATCAGTGGCAGGGAATCAGACGCGGGGATTCAGAGGCGGGGAATCAGAGGCGGGCAAACAGAGGCGGGGAATTAGATATGGGGAATCAGAGGTGGGGAATCAGAGGTGGTGAATCAGAGATGGGGAATCACAGGCGGGGAATCAGAGGCAGGGAATAGAACGCGGGGAATCAGAGGCAGGGAATCAGAGCTGGGGAATCAGAGGCGGGGAATCAGATATGGGGAAACAAAGGCGTGGAATCAGAGGCGGGGAAACAGAGGCGGGGAATCAGACATGGGGAATCGGATGCCGGGAATCAGAGGTGGGGAATCAGAGCTGGGGAATCAGAGGCGGGGAATCAGAGTTGGGGCATCAGAGGTGGGGAATTAGATATGGGGAATCAGAGATGGGGAATCAGAGGCAGGGTATCAGAATCAGAAGCGGGGAATCAGAGGCCGGGAATCAGATGCTGGGAATAAGAGGCCCGGAATCAGAGGTGGGGAATCAAGGTCGGGGAATCAGTGGCAGGGAATCAGAGGCCGGGAATAAAAGGCGGGGAATCAGAGCTGGGGATTCAGAGGCGGGGAATCAGAGTTGGGGAATCAGAGGAAGGGAATCAGTTATGGGGAAACAGATGCCGGGATTCAGAGGCAGGGAAACAGAGGCGGGGAATCAGATATGGGGAATCAGAGGTGGGGAAATAGAGGTTGCGAATCAGAGGCGGGGAATCAGAGGCGGGGAATCAGAGGCAGGGAATCGGATGTGCGGAATCAGAGATGGGGAATCAGAGGTGGGGATTCAGAGGTGGTGAATCAGAGAAGGGGAATCAGAGGCTGGGAATCAGAGGCAGGGAATCAGACGCAGGGAATCAGAGGCGGGGAATCATAGCTGGCGAATTAGAGGAGGGGAATCAGAGTTGGGGAATCAGAGGCGGGGAATCAGATATGGGGAAACAGAGGCGGGGAATCAGAGGCGGGGAAACAGAGGCGGGGAATCAGATATGGGGAATCAGAGGTGGGGAATCAGGGGCAGGGAATCAGTGGCAGGGAATCAGACGCGGGGAATCAGAGGCGGGGAATCGGATGCCGGAAATCAGAGGCGGGAAATCAGAGCTGGGGAATCAGAGGCGGGGAATCAGAGTTGGGGAATCAGAGGCGGCGAAGCAGATATGGGGAAATAGAGGCGGGGTATCAGATATGGGGAATCAGAGGCGTGGAATCAGATATGGGGAATCAGAGGCTGGGAATCAGAGGGGGGAAACAGAGGCGGGGAATAAGATATGGGGAATCAGAGGTGGGGAATCAGGGGCGGGTAATCAGTGGCAGGGAATCAGAGGCGGGGAATCAGAGGCGGGGATTCAGAGGCAGGGAATCAGACAGGGGGAATCAGAGGCGGGGAATCGGAGCTGGGGAATCAGAGGTGGGGAATCAGAGTCGGTGAATCAGAGGCAGGGAATCGGATGTGCGGAATCAGAGATGGGGAATAAGAGGCGGTGAATCAGAGGCAGGGAATCAGAGTTGGTGATTCAGAGGCGGGGAATCAGATATGGGGAAACAGAGGCGGGGAATCAGAGGCGGGCAAACAGAGGCGGGGAATTAGATATTGGGAATCAGAGGTGGGGAATCAGAGGTGGTGAATCAGAGATGGGGAATCACAGGCGGGGAATCAGAGGCAGGGAATAGAACGCGGGGAATCAGAGCCAGGGAATCAGAGCTGGGGAATCAGAGGCGGGGAATCAGATATGGGGAAACAGAGGCGGGGAATCAGAGGCGGGGAAACAGAGGCGGGGAATCAGACATGGGGAATCGGATGCGGGGAATCAGAGGTGGGGAATCAGAGCTGGGGAATCAGAGGCGGGGAATCAGAGTTGGGGCATCAGAGGTGGGGAATTAGATATGGGGAAACAGAGGCGGGGAATCAGAGGCAGGGAAAAAGAGGCGGGGAATCAGATATGGGGAATCAGAGGTGGGGAATCAGAGGCAGGGAATCAGATGTGCGGAATCAGAGATGGGGAATCAGAGGCGGGGAATCAGAGGCAGGGAATCAGACACGGGGAATCAGTGGCGGTGTATCAGAGATGGGGTATCAGAGGCGGGGAATCAGAGGCAGGGAATCGGATGCCGGAAATCAGAGGCGGGAAATCAGAGCTGGGGAATCAGAGGCGGGGAATCAGAGTTGGGGAATCAGAGGCGGCGAAGCAGATATGGGGAAATAGAGGCGGGGAATCAGATATGGGGAATCAGAGGCGTGGAATCAGATATGGGGAATCAGAGGCTGGGAATCAGAGGGGGGAAACAGAGGCGGGGAATAAGATATGGGGAATCAGAGGTGGGGAATCAGGGGCGGGTAATCAGTGGCAGGGAATCAGAGGCGGGAAATCAGAGGCGGGGATTCAGAGGCAGGGAATCGGACAGGGGGAATCAGAGGCGGGGAATCGGAGCTGGGGAATCAGAGGTGGGGAATCAGAGTCGGTGAATCAGAGGCAGGGAATCGGATGTGCGGAATCAGAGATGGGGAATCAGAGGCGGTGAATCAGAGGCAGGGAATCAGAGTTGGTGATTCAGAGGCGGGGAATCAGATATGGGGAAACAGAGGCGGGGAATCAGAGGCGGGCAAACAGAGGCGGGGAATTAGATATGGGGAATCAGAGGTGGGGAATCAGAGGTGGTGAATCAGAGATGGGGAATCACAGGCGGGGAATCAGAGGCGGTGTATCAGAGATGGGGAATCAGAGGCGGGGAATCAGAGGCAGGGAATCGGATGCCGGAAATCAGAGGCGGGAAATCAGAGCTGGGGAATCAGAGGCGGGGAATCAGAGTTGGGGAATCAGAGGCGGCGAAGCAGATATGGGGAAATAGAGGCGGGGAATCAGATATGGGGAATCAGAGGCGTGGAATCAGATATGGGGAATCAGAGGCTGGGAATCAGAGGGGGGAAACAGAGGCGGGGAATAAGATATGGGGAATCAGAGGTGGGGAATCAGGGGCGGGTAATCAGTGGCAGGGAATCAGAGGCGGGGAATCAGAGGCGGGGATTCAGAGGCAGGGAATCGGACAGGGGGAATCAGAGGCGGGGAATCGCAGCTGGGGAATCAGAGGTGGGGAATCCGAGTCGGTGAATGAGAGGCAGTGAATCAGAGTTGGTGATTCAGAGGCGGGGAATCAGATATGGGGAAACAGAGGCGGGGAATCAGAGGCGGGCAAACAGAGGCGGGGAATTAGATATGGGGAATCAGAGGTGGGGAATCAGAGGTGGTGAATCAGAGATGGGGAATCACAGGCGGGGAATCAGAGGCAGGGAATAGAACGCGGGGAATCAGAGCCAGGGAATCAGAGCTGGGGAATCAGAGGCGGGGAATCAGATATGGGGAAACAGAGGCGGGGAATCAGAGGCGGGGAAACAGAGGCGGGGAATCAGACATGGGGAATCGGATGCGGGGAATCAGAGGTGGGGAATCAGAGCTGGGGAATCAGAGGCGGGGTATCAGAGTTGGGGCATCAGAGGTGGGGAATTAGATATGGGGAAACAGAGGCGGGGAATCAGAGGCAGGGAAAAAGAGGCGGGGAATCAGATATGGGGAATCAGAGGTGAGGAATCAGAGGCAGGGAATCAGATGTGCGGAATCAGAGATGGGGAATCAGAGGCAGGGAATCAGAATCAGAAGCGGGGAATTAGAGGCCGGGAATCAGATGCTGGGAATAAGAGGCCGGGAATCAGAGGTGGGGAATCAGAGTCCGGAAATCAGAGATGGGGATTCAGAGGTGGGGAATGAGAAATGGAGAATCAGAGGCGGGGAATCAGAGGCGGGGAAACAGAGGTGAGGAATCAGATATGGGGAATCAGAGGTGGCGAATCACAGGCGGTGAATCAGAGATGGGGAAACAGAGGCGGGGAATCAGAGGCGGGGAAACAGAGGTGGGGAATCACATATGGGGAATCAGAGGCGGGGAAACAGAGGCAGGGAATCAGATATGGGGAATCAGAGTCGGGGAATCAGAGGTGGGGAATCATAGGCAGGGAATCGGATGTGCGGAATCAGAGATGGGGAATCAGAGGCCGGGAATCAGAGGTAGTGAATCAGAGATGGGGAATCAGAGGCGGTGAATCAGAGGCAGGGAATCAGACGCGGGGAATCAGAGGTGGGCAATCAGAGGCGGGGAATCAGATATGGGGAATCAGAGGCGGGGAATCAGAGGTGGGCAATCAGAGCCGGGGAATCAGATATGGGGAATCAGAGGCGGGGAATCAGAGGCGGGGAAACAGAGGCGGGGATTCAGATATGTAGAATCAGAGGTGGGGAATCAGAGGTTGTGAATCAGAGATGGGGAATCAAGGCGGGGAATCAGAGGCAGGGAATCAGACGCGGGGAATCAGAGGCGGGGATTCAGAGCTGGGGAATCAGAGGCGGGGAATCAGAGTTGGGGAATCAGAGGCAGGGAATCAGATATGGGGAATCAGAGGCGGGGAATCAGAGGCGGGGAAACAGAGGCGGGGAATCAGAGGTAGGGAATCAGGGGCAGGGAATCAGTGGCAGGGAATCAGAGGTGGGGAATCAGAGGCGGGGAATCAGAGGCAGGGAATCAGACACGGGGAATCAGAGGCGGGGAATCGGAGCTGGGGAATCAGAGGTGGGGAATCAGAGTCGGTGAATCAGAGGCAGGGAATCGGATGTGCGGAATCAGAGATGGGGAATCAGAGGCGGTGAATCAGAGGCAGGGAATCAGAGTTGGTGATTCAGAGGCGGGGAATCAGATATGGGGAAACAGAGGCGGGGAATCAGAGGCGGGCAAACAGAGGCGGGGAATTAGATATGGGGAATCAGAGGTGGGGAATCAGAGGTAGTGAATCAGAGATGGGGAATCACAGGCGGGGAATCAGAGGCAGGGAATAGAACGCGGGGAATCAGAGCCAGGGAATCAGATATGGGGAATCAGAGGTGGGGAATCAGGGGCAGGGAATCAGTGGCAGGGAATCAGATGCGGGGAATCAGAGGCGGGGAATCAGAGGCAGGGAATAGAACGCGGGGAATCAGAGCCAGGGAATCAGAGCTGGGGAATCAGGGGCGGGGAATCAGATATGGGGAAACAGAGGCGGGGAATCAGAGGCGGGGAAACAGAGGCGGGGAATCAGACATGGGGAATCGGATGCGGGGAATCAGAGGTGGGGAATCAGAGCTGGGGAATCAGAGGCGGGGAATCAGAGTTGGGGCATCAGAGGTGGGGAATTAGATATGGGGAAACAGAGGCGGGGAATCAGAGGCAGGGAAAAAGAGGCGGGGAATCAGATATGGGGAATCAGAGGTGGGGAATCAGAGGCAGGGAATCAGATGTGCGGAATCAGAGATGGGGAATCAGAGGCAGGGAATCAGAGGCGGGAAAACGGAGGCGGGGAATCAGATATGGGGAATCAGAGGTGGGGAATCAGGCGCAGGGAATCAGTGGCAGGGAATCAGACGCGGGGATTCAGAGGCGGGGAATCAGAGGCGGGCAAACAGAGGCGGGGAATTAGATATGGGGAATCAGAGGTGGGGAATCAGAGGTGGTGAATCAGAGATGGGGAATCACAGGCGGGGAATCAGAGGCAGGGAATAGAACGCGGGGAATCAGAGGCAGGGAATCAGAGCTGGGGAAACAGAGGCGTGGAATCAGAGGCGGGGAAACAGAGGCGGGGAATCAGACATGGGGAATCGGATGCCGGGAATCAGAGGTGGGGAATCAGAGCTGGGGAATCAGAGGCGGGGAATCAGAGTTGGGGCATCAGAGGTGGGGAATTAGATATGGGGAATCAGAGATGGGGAATCAGAGGCAGGGTATCAGAATCAGAAGCGGGGAATCAGAGGCCGGGAATCAGATGCTGGGAATAAGAGGCCCGGAATCAGAGGTGGGGAATCAAGGTCGGGGAATCAGTGGCAGGGAATCAGAGGCCGGGAATAAAAGGCGGGGAATCAGAGCTGGGGATTCAGAGGCGGGGAATCAGAGTTGGGGAATCAGAGGAAGGGAATCAGATATGGGGAAACAGATGCCGGGATTCAGAGGCAGGGAAACAGAGGCGGGGAATCAGATATGGGGAATCAGAGGTGGGGAAATAGAGGTTGCGAATCAGAGGCGGGGAATCAGAGGCGGGGAATCAGAGGCAGGGAATCGGATGTGCGGAATCAGAGATGGGGAATCAGAGGTGGGGATTCAGAGGTGGTGAATCAGAGAAGGGGAATCAGAGGCTGGGAATCAGAGGCAGGGAATCAGACGCAGGGAATCAGAGGCGGGGAATCATAGCTGGCGAATTAGAGGAGGGGAATCAGAGTTGGGGAATCAGAGGCGGGGAATCAGATATGGGGAAACAGAGGCGGGGAATCAGAGGCGGGGAAACAGAGGCGGGGAATCAGAGTTGGGGAATCAGAGGCGGCGAAGCAGATATGGGGAAATAGAGGCGGGGAATCAGATATGGGGAATCAGAGGCGTGGAATCAGATATGGGGAATCAGAGGCTGGGAATCAGAGGGGGGAAACAGAGGCGGGGAATAAGATATGGGGAATCAGAGGTGGGGAATCAGGGGCGGGTAATCAGTGGCAGGGAATCAGAGGCGGGGAATCAGAGGCGGGGATTCAGAGGCAGGGAATCAGACAGGGGGAATCAGAGGCGGGGAATCGGAGCTGGGGAATCAGAGGTGGGGAATCAGAGTCGGTGAATCAGAGGCAGGGAATCGGATGTGCGGAATCAGAGATGGGGAATCAGAGGCGGTGAATCAGAGGCAGGGAATCAGAGTTGGTGATTCAGAGGCGGGGAATCAGATATGGGGAAACAGAGGCGGGGAATCAGAGGCGGGCAAACAGAGGCGGGGAATTAGATATTGGGAATCAGAGGTGGGGAATCAGAGGTGGTGAATCAGAGATGGGGAATCACAGGCAGGGAATCAGAGGCAGGGAATAGAACGCGGGGAATCAGAGCCAGGGAATCAGAGCTGGGGAATCAGAGGCGGGGAATCAGATATGGGGAAACAGAGGCGGGGAATCAGAGGCGGGGAAACAGAGGCGGGGAATCAGACATGGGGAATCGGATGCGGGGAATCAGAGGTGGGAAATCAGAGCTGGGGAATCAGAGGCGGGGAATCAGAGTTGGGGCATCAGAGGTGGGGAATTAGATATGGGGAAACAGAGGCGGGGAATCAGAGGCAGGGAAAAAGAGGCGGGGAATCAGATATGGGGAATCAGAGGTGGGGAATCAGAGGCAGGGAATCAGATGTGCGGAATCAGAGATGGGGAATCAGAGGCAGGGAATCAGAATCAGAAGCGGGGAATTAGAGGCCGGGAATCAGATGCTGGGAATAAGAGGCCGGGAATCAGAGGTGGGGAATCAGAGTCCGGGAATCAGAGATGGGGATTCAGAGGCGGGGAATGAGAAATGGAGAATCAGAGGCGGGGAATCAGAGGCGGGGAAACAGAGGTGGGGAATCAGATATGGGGAATCAGAGGTGGCGAATCACAGGCGGTGAATCAGAGATGGGGAAACAGAGGCGGGGAATCAGAGGCGGGGAAACAGAGGTGGGGAATCACATATGGGGAATCAGAGGCGGGGAAACAGAGGCAGGGAATCAGATATGGGGAATCAGAGTCGGGGAATCAGAGGTGGGGAATCATAGGCAGGGAATCGGATGTGCGGAATCAGAGATGGGGAATCAGAGGCCGGGAATCAGAGGTAGTGAATCAGAGATGGGGAATCAGAGGCGGTGAATCAGAGGCAGGGAATCAGACGCGGGGAATCAGAGGTGGGCAATCAGAGGCGGGGAATCAGATATGGGGAATCAGAGGCGGGGAATCAGAGGTGGGCAATCAGAGCCGGGGAATCAGATATGGGGAATCAGAGGCGGGGAATCAGAGGCGGGGAAACAGAGGCGGCGATTCAGATATGTAGAATCAGAGGTGGGGAATCAGAGGTTGTGAATCAGAGATGGGGAATCAAGGCGGGGAATCAGAGGCAGGGAATCAGACGCGGGGAATCAGAGGCGGGGATTCAGAGCTGGGGAATCAGAGGCGGGGAATCAGAGTTGGGGAATCAGAGGCAGGGAATCAGATATGGGGAATCAGAGGCGGGGAATCAGAGGCGGGGAAACAGAGGCGGGGAATCAGAGGTAGGGAATCAGTGGCAGGGAATCAGTGGCAGGGAATCAGAGGTGGGGAATCAGAGGCGGGGAATCAGAGGCAGGGAATCAGACACGGGGAATCAGAGGCGGGAATCAGAGATGGGGAATCAGAGGCGGGGAATCAGAGGCGGGGATTCAGAGCTGGGGAATCAGAGGCGGGGAATCAGAGTTGGGGAATCAGAGGCAGGGAATCAGATATGGGGAATCAGAGGCGGGGAATCAGAGGCGGGGAAACAGAGGCGGGGAATCAGAGGTGGGGAATCAGGGGCAGGGAATCAGTGGCAGGGAATCAGAGGTGGGGAATCAGAGGCGGGGAATCAGAGGCAGGGAATCAGACACGGGGAATCAGAGGCGGGGAATCAGAGATGGGGAATCAGAGGCGGGGAATCAGAGGCAGGGAATCGGACGCCGGGAATCAGAGGCGGGGAATCAGAGCTGGGGAATCAGAGGCGGGGAATCAGAGTTGGGGAATCAGAGGCGGGGAATCAGATATGGGGAAATAGAGGCGGGGAATCAGATATGGGGAATCAGAGGTATGGAATCAGAGGTTGGGAATCAGAGGCAGGGAATCAGAGGCGGGGAAACAGAGGCGGGGAATCAGATATGGGGAATCAGAGGTGGCGAATCAAAGGCGGTGAAACACAGATGGGGAATCAGGGCAGGGAATCAGAGGCAGGGAATCAGAGCTGGGGAAACAGAGGCGGGGAATCAGATATGGGGAATCAGAGGTGGGGAATCATGTGCGGGGAATCAGTGGCAGGGAATCAGAGCTGGGGAATCAGAGGTGGGGAATCAGAGCTGGGGAAACAGAGGCGGGGAATCAGATATGGGGAATCAGAGGTGGGGAATCAAGGTCGGGGAATCAGTGGCAGGGAATCAGAGGCCGGGAATAAAAGGCGGGGAATCAGAGCTGGGGATTCAGAGGCGGGGAATCAGAGTTGGGGAATCAGAGGAAGGGAATCAGATATGGGGAAACAGATGCCGGGATTCAGAGGCAGGGAAACAGAGGCGGGGAATCAGATATGGGGAATCAGAGGTGGGGAAATAGAGGTTGCGAATCAGAGGCGGGGAATCAGAGGCGGGGAATCAGAGGCAGAGAATCGGATGTGCGGAATCAGAGATGGGGAATCAGAGGTGGGGATTCAGAGGTGGTGAATCAGAGAAGGGGAATCAGAGGCTGGGAATCAGAGGCAGGGAATCAGACGCAGGGAATCAGAGGCGGGGAATCATAGCTGGCGAATTAGAGGAGGGGAATCAGAGTTGGGGAATCAGAGGCGGGGAATCAGATATGGGGAAACAGAGGCGGGGAATCAGAGGCGGGGAAACAGAGGCTGGGAATCAGATATGGGGAATCAGAGGTGGGGAATCAGGGGCAGGGAATCAGTGGCAGGGAATCAGACGCGGGGAATCAGAGGCGGGGAATCAGAGGCAGGGAATCAGACACGGGGAATCAGAGGCGGTGTATCAGAGATGGGGAATCAGAGGCGGGGAATCAGAGGCAGGGAATCGGATGCCGGAAATCAGAGGCGGGAAATCAGAGCTGGGGAATCAGAGGCGGGGAATCAGAGTTGGGGAATCAGAGGCGGCGAAGCAGATATGGGGAAATAGAGGCGGGGAATCAGATATGGGGAATCAGAGGCGTGGAATCAGATATGGGGAATCAGAGGCTGGGAATCAGAGGGGGGAAACAGAGGCGGGGAATAAGATATGGGGAATCAGAGTTGGGGCATCAGAGGTGGGGAATTAGACACGGGGAATCAGGGGCGGGTAATCAGTGGCAGGGAATCAGAGGCGGGGAATCAGAGGCGGGGATTCAGAGGCAGGGAATCAGACAGGGGGAATCAGAGGCGGGGAATCGGAGCTGGGGAATCAGAGGTGGGGAATCAGAGTCGGTGAATCAGAGGCAGGGAATCGGATGTGCGGAATCAGAGATGGGGAATGAGAGGCGGTGAATCAGAGGCAGGGAATCAGAGTTGGTGATTCAGAGGCGGGGAATCAGATGTGGGGAAACAGAGGCGGGGAATCAGAGGCGGGCAAACAGAGGCGGGGAATTAGACATGGGGAATCAGAGGTGGGGAATCAGAGGTGGTGAATCAGAGATGGGGAATCACAGGCGGGGAATCAGAGGCAGGGAATAGAACGCGGGGAATCAGAGCCAGGGAATCAGAGCTGGGGAATCAGAGGCGGGGAATCAGATATGGGGAAACAGAGGCGGGGAATCAGAGGCGGGGAAACAGAGGCGGGGAATCAGACATGGGGAATCGGATGCGGGGAATCAGAGGTGGGGAATCAGAGCTGGGGAATCAGAGGCGGGGAATCAGAGTTGGGGCATCAGAGGTGGGGAATTAGATATGGGGAAACAGAGGCACAGAATCAGAGGCAGGGAAAAAGAGGCGGGGAATCAGATATGGGGAATCAGAGGTGGGGAATCAGAGGCAGGGTATCAGATGTGCGGAATCAGAGATGGGGAATCAGAGGCAGGGAATCAGAATCTGAAGCGGGGAATTAGAGGCAGGGAATCAGATGCTGGGAATAAGAGGCCGGGAATCAGAGGTGGGGAATCAGAGTCCGGGAATCAGAGATGGGGATTCAGAGGCGGGGAATGAGAAATGGAGAATCAGAGGCGGGGAATCAGAGGCGGGGAAACAGAGGTGGGGAATCAGATATGGGGAATCAGAGGTGGCGATTCACAGGCGGTGAATCAGAGATGGGGAAACAGAGGCGGGGAATCAGAGGCGGGGAAACAGAGGTGGGGAATCACATATGGGGAATCAGAGGCGGGGAAACAGAGGCAGGGAATCAGATATGGGGAATCAGAGTCGGGGAATCAGAAGTGGGGAATCATAGGCAGGGAATCGGATGTGCGGAATCAGAGATGGGGAATCAGAGGCCGGGAATCAGAGGTAGTGAATCAGAGATGGGGAATCAGAGGCGGTAAATCAGAGGCAGGGAATCAGACACGGGGAATCAGAGGTGGGCAATCAGAGGCGGGGAATCAGATATGGGGAATCAGAGGCGGGGAATCAGAGGTGGGCAATCAGAGCCGGGGAATCAGATATGGGGAATCAGAGGCGGGGAATCAGAGGCGGGGAAACAGAGGCGGGGATTCAGATATGGGGAATCAGAGGTGGGGAATCAGAGGTTGTGAATCAGAGATGGGGAATCAAGGCGGGGAATCAGAGGCAGGGAATCAGACGCGGGGAATCAGAGGCGGGGATTCAGAGCTGGGGAATCAGAGGTGGGGAATCAGAGTTGGGGAATCAGAGGCAGGGAATCAGATATGGGGAATCAGAGGCGGGGAATCAGAGGCGGGGAAACAGAGGCGGGGAATCAGAGGTAGGGAATCAGGGGCCGGGAATCAGTGGCAGGGAATCAGAGGTGGGGAATCAGAGGCGGGGAATCAGAGGCAGGGAATCAGACACGGGGAATCAGAGGCGGGGAATCAGAGATGGGGAATCAGAGGCGGGGAATCAGAGGCAGGGAATCGGACGCCGGGAATCAGAGGCAGGGAATCAGAGCTGGGGAATCAGAGGCGGGGAATCAGAGTTGGGGAATCAGAGGCGGGGAATCAGATATGGGGAAATAGAGGCGGGGAATCAGATATGGGGAATCAGAGGTGTGGAATCAGAGGTTGGGAATCAGAGGCAGGGAATCAGAGGCGGGGAAACAGAGGCGGGGAATCAGATATGGGGAATCAGAGGTGGCGAATCAAAGGCGGTGAAACACAGATGGGGAATCAGGGCAGGGAATCAGAGGCAGGGAATCAGAGCTGGGGAAACAGAGGCGGGGAATCAGATATGGGGAATCAGAGGTGGGGAATCATGTGCGGGGAATCAGTGGCAGGGAATCAGAGCTGGGGAATCAGAGGTGGGGAATCAGAGCTGGGGAAACAGAGGCGGGGAATCAGATATGGGGAATCAGAGGTGGGGAATCAAGGTCGGGGAATCAGTGGCAGGGAATCAGAGGCCGGGAATAAAAGGCGGGGAATCAGAGCTGGGGATTCAGAGGCGGGGAATCAGAGTTGGGGAATCAGAGGAAGGGAATCAGATATGGGGAAACAGATGCCGGGATTCAGAGGCAGGGAAACAGAGGCGGGGAATCAGATATGGGGAATCAGAGGTGGGGAAATAGAGGTTGCGAATCAGAGGCGGGGAATCAGAGGCGGGGAATCAGAGGCAGGGAATCGGATGTGCGGAATCAGAGATGGGGAATCAGAGGTGGGGATTCAGAGGTGGTGAATCAGAGAAGGGGAATCAGAGGCTGGGAATCAGAGGCAGGGAATCAGACGCAGGGAATCAGAGGCGGGGAATCATAGCTGGCGAATCAGAGGCGGGGAATCAGAGGCGGGGAATCAGAGGCAGGGAATCGGATGTGCGGAATCAGAGATGGGGAATCAGAGGTGGGGATTCAGAGGTGGTGAATCAGAGAAGGGGAATCAGAGGCTGGGAATCAGAGGCAGGGAATCAGACGCAGGGAATCAGAGGCGGGGAATCATAGCTGGCGAATTAGAGGAGGGGAATCAGAGTTGGGGAATCAGAGGCAGGGAATCAGATATGGGGAAACAGAGGCGGGGTATCAGAGGCGGGGAAACAGAGGCGGGGAATCAGATATGGGGAATCAGAGGAGGGGAATCAGGGGCAGGGAATCAGTGGCAGGGAATCAGACGCGGGGAATCAGAGGCAGGGAATCAGAGGCAGGGAATCAGACACGGGGAATCAGAGGCGGTGTATCAGAGATGGGGAATCAGAGGTGGGGAATCAGAGGCAGGGAATCGGATGCCGGAAATCAGAGGCGGGAAATCAGAGCTGGGGAATCAGAGGCGGGGAATCAGAGTTGGGGAATGAGAGGCGGCGAAGCAGATATGGGGAAATAGAGGCGGGGAATCAGATATGGGGAATCAGAGGCGTGGAATCAGATATGGGGAATCAGAGGCTGGGAATCAGAGGGGGGAAACAGAGGCGGGGAATAAGATATGGGGAATCAGAGGTGGGGAATCAGGGGCGGGTAATCAGTGGCAGGGAATCAGAGGCGGGGAATCAGAGGCGGGGATTCAGAGGCAGGGAATCAGACAGGGGGAATCAGAGGCGGGGAATCGGAGCTGGGGAATCAGAGGTGGGGAATCAGAGTCGGTGAATCAGAGGCAGGGAATCGGATGTGCGGAATCAGAGATGGGGAATCAGAGGCGGTGAATCAGAGGCAGGGAATCAGAGTTGGTGATTCAGAGGCGGGGAATCAGATATGGGGAAACAGAGGCGGGGAATCAGAGGCGGGCAAACAGAGGCGGGGAATTAGATATGGGGAATCAGAGGTGGGGAATCAGAGGTGGTGAATCAGAGATGGGGAATCACAGGCGGGGAATCAGAGGCAGGGAATAGAACGCGGGGAATCAGAGCCAGGGAATCAGAGCTGGGGAATCAGAGGCAGGGAATCAGAATCAGAAGCGGGGAATTAGAGGCCGGGAATCAGAGGCCGGGAATCAGATGCTGGGAATAAGAGGCCGGGAATCAGAGGTGGGGAATCAGAGTCCGGGAATCAGAGATGGGGATTCAGAGGCGGGGAATGAGAAATGGAGAATCAGAGGCGGGGAATCAGAGGCGGGGAAACAGAGGTGGGGAATCAGATATGGGGAATCAGAGGTGGCGAATCACAGGCGGTGAATCAGAGATGGGGAAACAGAGGCGGGGAATCAGAGGCGGGGAAACAGAGGTGGGGAATCACATATGGGGAATCAGAGGCGGGGAAACAGAGGCAGGGAATCAGATATGGGGAATCAGAGGCGGGGAATCAGAGGTGGGGAATCATAGGCAGGGAATCGGATGTGCGGAATCAGAGATGGGGAATCAGAGGCCGGGAATCAGAGGTAGTGAATCAGAGATGGGGAATCAGAGGCGGTGAATCAGAGGCAGGGAATCAGACGCGGGGAATCAGAGGTGGGCAATCAGAGGCAGGGAATCAGATATGGGGAATCAGAGGCGGGGAATCAGAGGTGGGCAATCAGAGCCGGTGAATCAGATATGGGGAATCAGAGGCGGGGAATCAGAGGCGGGGAAACAGAGGCGGGGATTCAGATATGGGGAATCAGAGGTGGGGAATCAGAGGTTGTGAATCAGAGATGGGGAATCAAGGCGGGGAATCAGAGGCAGGGAATCAGACGCGGGGAATCAGAGGCGGGGATTCAGAGCTGGGGAATCAGAGGCGGGGAATCAGAGTTGGGGAATCAGAGGCAGGGAATCAGATATGGGGAATCAGAGGCGGGGAATCAGAGGCGGGGAAACAGAGGCGGGGAATCAGAGGTGGGGAATCAGGGGCAGGGAATCAGTGGCAGGGAATCAGAGGTGGGGAATCAGAGGCAGGGAATCAGAGGCAGGGAATCAGACACGGGGAATCAGAGGCGGGGAATCAGAGATGGGGAATCAGAGGCGGGGAATCAGAGGCAGGGAATCGGACGCCGGGAATCAGAGGCGGGGAATCAGAGCTGGGGAATCAGAGGCGGGGAATCAGAGTTGGGGAATCAGAGGCGGGGAATCAGATATGGGGAAATAGAGGCGGGGAATCAGATATGGGGAATCAGAGGTATGGAATCAGAGGTTGGGAATCAGAGGCAGGGAATCAGAGGCGGGGAAACAGAGGCGGGGAATCAGATATGGGGAATCAGAGGTGGCGAATCAAAGGCGGTGAAACAGACATGGGGAATCAGGGCAGGGAATCAGAGGCAGGGAATCAGAGCTGGGGAAACAGAGGCGGGGAATCAGATATGGGGAATCAGAGGTGGGGAATCATGTGCGGGGAATCAGTGGCAGGGAATCAGAGGTGGGGAATCATGTGCGGGGAATCAGTGGCAGGGAATCAGAGCTGGGGAATCAGAGGTGGGGAATCAGAGCTGGGGAAACAGAGGCGGGGAATCAGATATGGGGAATCAGAGGTGGGGAATCAAGGTCGGGGAATCAGTGGCAGGGAATCAGAGGCCGGGAATAAAAGGCGGGGAATCAGAGCTGGGGATTCAGAGGCGGGGAATCAGAGTTGGGGAATCAGAGGAAGGGAATCAGATATGGGGAAACAGATGCCGGGATTCAGAGGCAGGGAAACAGAGGCGGGGAATCAGATATGGGGAATCAGAGGTGGGGAAATAGAGGTTGCGAATCAGAGGCGGGGAATCAGAGGCGGGGAATCAGAGGCAGGGAATCGGATGTGCGGAATCAGAGATGGGGAATCAGAGGTGGGGATTCAGAGGTGGTGAATCAGAGAAGGGGAATCAGAGGCTGGGAATCAGAGGCAGGGAATCAGACGCAGGGAATCAGAGGCGGGGAATCATAGCTGGCGAATTAGAGGAGGGGAATCAGAGTTGGGGAATCAGAGGCGGGGAATCAGATATGGGGAAACAGAGGCGGGGAATCAGAGGCGGGGAAACAGAGGCGGGGAATCAGATATGGGGAATCAGAGGTGGGGAATCAGGGGCAGGGAATCAGTGGCAGGGAATCAGACGTGGGGAATTAGAGGCGGGGAATCAGAGGCAGGGAATCAGACACGGGGAATCAGAGGCGGTGTATCAGAGATGGGGAATCAGAGGCGGGGAATCAGAGGCAGGGAATCGGATGCCGGAAATCAGAGGCCTGAAATCAGAGCTGGGGAATCAGAGGCGGGGAATCAGAGTTGGGGAATCAGAGGCGGCGAAGCAGATATGGGGAAATAGAGGCGGGGAATCAGATATGGGGAATCAGAGGCGTGGAATCAGATATGGGGAATCAGAGGCTGGGAATCAGAGGGGGGAAACAGAGGCGGGGAATAAGATATGGGGAATCAGAGGTGGGGAATCAGGGGCGGGTAATCAGTGGCAGGGAATCAGAGGCGGGGAAACAGAGGTGGGGAATCAGATATGGGGAATCAGAGGTGGCGAATAACAGGCGGTGAATCAGAGATGGGGAAACAGAGGCGGGGAATCAGAGGCGGGGAAACAGAGGTGGGGAATCACATATGGGGAATCAGAGGCGGGGAAACAGAGGCAGGGAATCAGATATGGGGAATCAGAGTCGGGGAATCAGAGGTGGGGAATCATAGGCAGGGAATCGGATGTGCGGAATCAGAGATGGGGAATCAGAGGCCGGGAATCAGAGGTAGTGAATCAGAGATGGGGAATCAGAGGCGGTGAATCAGAGGCAGGGAATCAGACGCGGGGAATCAGAGGTGGGCAATCAGAGGCGGGGAATCAGATATGGGGAATCAGAGGCGGGGAATCAGAGGTGGGCAATCAGAGCCGGGGAATCAGATATGGGGAATCAGAGGCGGGGAATCAGAGGCGGGGAAACAGAGGCGGCGATTCAGATATGTAGAATCAGAGGTGGGGAATCAGAGGTTGTGAATCAGAGATGGGGAATCAAGGCGGGGAATCAGAGGCAGGGAATCAGACGCGGGGAATCAGAGGCGGGGATTCAGAGCTGGGGAATCAGAGGCGGGGAATCAGAGTTGGGGAATCAGAGGCAGGGAATCAGATATGGGGAATCAGAGGCGGGGAATCAGAGGCGGGGAAACAGAGGCGGGGAATCAGAGGTAGGGAATCAGGGGCAGGGAATCAGTGGCAGGGAATCAGAGGTGGGGAATCAGAGGCGGGGAATCAGAGGCAGGGAATCAGACACGGGGAATCAGAGGCGGGGAATCAGAGATGGGGAATCAGAGGCGGGGAATCAGAGGCGGGGATTCAGAGCTGGGGAATCAGAGGCGGGGAATCAGAGTTGGGGAATCAGAGGCAGGGAATCAGATATGGGGAATCAGAGGCGGGGAATCAGAGGCGGGGAAACAGAGGCGGGGAATCAGAGGTGGGGAATCAGGGGCAGGGAATCAGTGGCAGGGAATCAGAGGTGGGGAATCAGAGGCGGGGAATCAGAGGCAGGGAATCAGACACGGGGAATCAGAGGCGGGGAATCAGAGATGGGGAATCAGAGGCGGGGAATCAGAGGCAGGGAATCGGACGCCGGGAATCAGAGGCGGGGAATCAGAGCTGGGGAATCAGAGGCGGGGAATCAGAGTTGGGGAATCAGAGGCGGGGAATCAGATATGGGGAAATAGAGGCGGGGAATCAGATATGGGGAATCAGAGGTATGGAATCAGAGGTTGGGAATCAGAGGCAGGGAATCAGAGGCGGGGAAACAGAGGCGGGGAATCAGATATGGGGAATCAGAGGTGGCGAATCAAAGGCGGTGAAACACAGATGGGGAATCAGGGCAGGGAATCAGAGGCAGGGAATCAGAGCTGGGGAAACAGAGGCGGGGAATCAGATATGGGGAATCAGAGGTGGGGAATCATGTGCGGGGAATCAGTGGCAGGGAATCAGAGCTGGGGAATCAGAGGTGGGGAATCAGAGCTGGGGAAACAGAGGCGGGGAATCAGATATGGGGAATCAGAGGTGGGGAATCAAGGTCGGGGAATCAGTGGCAGGGAATCAGAGGCCGGGAATAAAAGGCGGGGAATCAGAGCTGGGGATTCAGAGGCGGGGAATCAGAGTTGGGGAATCAGAGGAAGGGAATCAGATATGGGGAAACAGATGCCGGGATTCAGAGGCAGGGAAACAGAGGCGGGGAATCAGATATGGGGAATCAGAGGTGGGGAAATAGAGGTTGCGAATCAGAGGCGGGGAATCAGAGGCGGGGAATCAGAGGCAGAGAATCGGATGTGC
Organism: Narcine bancroftii; assembly: GCF_036971445.1. Taxonomy (NCBI): domain Eukaryota; kingdom Metazoa; phylum Chordata; class Chondrichthyes; order Torpediniformes; family Narcinidae; genus Narcine; species Narcine bancroftii. The sequence continues at coordinate 102,512,652 of NC_091474.1, read as the reverse complement.
GGAATCAGAGATGGGGAATCAGAGGTGGGGATTCAGAGGTGGTGAATCAGAGAAGGGGAATCAGAGGCTGGGAATCAGAGGCAGGGAATCAGACGCAGGGAATCAGAGGCGGGGAATCATAGCTGGCGAATTAGAGGAGGGGAATCAGAGTTGGGGAATCAGAGGCGGGGAATCAGATATGGGGAAACAGAGGCGGGGAATCAGAGGCGGGGAAACAGAGGCTGGGAATCAGATATGGGGAATCAGAGGTGGGGAATCAGGGGCAGGGAATCAGTGGCAGGGAATCAGAGGCGGGGAATCAGAGGCGGGGAATCAGAGGCAGGGAATCAGACACGGGGAATCAGAGGCGGTGTATCAGAGATGGGGAATCAGAGGCGGGGAATCAGAGGCAGGGAATCGGATGCCGGAAATCAGAGGCGGGAAATCAGAGCTGGGGAATCAGAGGCGGGGAATCAGAGTTGGGGAATCAGAGGCGGCGAAGCAGATATGGGGAAATAGAGGCGGGGAATCAGATATGGGGAATCAGAGGCGTGGAATCAGATATGGGGAATCAGAGGCTGGGAATCAGAGGGGGGAAACAGAGGCGGGGAATAAGATATGGGGAATCAGAGGTGGGGAATCAGGGGCGGGTAATCAGTGGCAGGGAATCAGAGGCGGGGAATCAGAGGCGGGGATTCAGAGGCAGGGAATCAGACAGGGGGAATCAGAGGCGGGGAATCGGAGCTGGGGAATCAGAGGTGGGGAATCAGAGTCGGTGAATCAGAGGCAGGGAATCGGATGTGCGGAATCAGAGATGGGGAATGAGAGGCGGTGAATCAGAGGCAGGGAATCAGAGTTGGTGATTCAGAGGCGGGGAATCAGATATGGCGAAACAGAGGCGGGGAATCAGAGGCGGGCAAACAGAGGCGGGGAATTAGACATGGGGAATCAGAGGTGGGGAATCAGAGGTGGTGAATCAGAGATGGGGAATCACAGGCGGGGAATCAGAGGCAGGGAATAGAACGCGGGGAATCAGAGCCAGGGAATCAGAGCTGGGGAATCAGAGGCGGGGAATCAGATATGGGGAAACAGAGGCGGGGAATCAGAGGCGGGGAAACAGAGGCGGGGAATCAGACATGGGGAATCGGATGCGGGGAATCAGAGGTGGGGAATCAGAGCTGGGGAATCAGAGGCGGGGAATCAGAGTTGGGGCATCAGAGGTGGGGAATTAGATATGGGGAAACAGAGGCACAGAATCAGAGGCAGGGAAAAAGAGGCGGGGAATCAGATATGGGGAATCAGAGGTGGGGAATCAGAGGCAGGGAATCAGATGTGCGGAATCAGAGATGGGGAATCAGAGGCAGGGAATCAGAATCTGAAGCGGGGAATTAGAGGCCGGGAATCAGATGCTGGGAATAAGAGGCCGGGAATCAGAGGTGGGGAATCAGAGTCCGGGAATCAGAGATGGGGATTCAGAGGCGGGGAATGAGAAATGGAGAATCAGAGGCGGGGAATCAGAGGCGGGGAAACAGAGGTGGGGAATCACATATGGGGAATCAGAGGCGGGGAAACAGAGGCAGGGAATCAGATATGGGGAATCAGAGTCGGGGAATCAGAAGTGGGGAATCATAGGCAGGGAATCGGATGTGCGGAATCAGAGATGGGGAATCAGAGGCCGGGAATCAGAGGTAGTGAATCAGAGATGGGGAATCAGAGGCGGTGAATCAGAGGCAGGGAATCAGACGCGGGGAATCAGAGGTGGGCAATCAGAGGCGGGGAATCAGATATGGGGAATCAGAGGCGGGGAATCAGAGGTGGGCAATCAGAGCCGGGGAATCAGATATGGGGAATCAGAGGCGGGGAATCAGAGGCGGGGAAACAGAGGCGGGGATTCAGATATGGGGAATCAGAGGTGGGGAATCAGAGGTTGTGAATCAGAGATGGGGAATCAAGGCGGGGAATCAGAGGCAGGGAATCAGACGCGGGGAATCAGAGGCGGGGATTCAGAGCTGGGGAATCAGAGGCGGGGAATCAGAGTTGGGGAATCAGAGGCAGGGAATCAGATATGGGGAATCAGAGGCGGGGAATCAGAGGCGGGGAAACAGAGGCGGGGAATCATAGGTAGGGAATCAGGGGCCGGGAATCAGTGGCAGGGAATCAGAGGTGGGGAATCAGAGGCGGGGAATCAGAGGCAGGGAATCAGACACGGGGAATCAGAGGCGGGGAATCAGAGATGGGGAATCAGAGGCGGGGAATCAGAGGCAGGGAATCGGACGCCGGGAATCAGAGGCGGGGAATCAGAGCTGGGGAATCAGAGGCGGGGAATCAGAGTTGGGGAATCAGAGGCGGGGAATCAGATATGGGGAAATAGAGGCGGGGAATCAGATATGGGGAATCAGAGGTGTGGAATCAGAGGTTGGGAATCAGAGGCAGGGAATCAGAGGCGGGGAAACAGAGGCGGGGAATCAGATATGGGGAATCAGAGGTGGCGAATCAAAGGCGGTGAAACACAGATGGGGAATCAGGGCAGGGAATCAGAGGCAGGGAATCAGAGCTGGGGAAACAGAGGCGGGGAATCAGATATGGGGAATCAGAGGTGGGGAATCATGGGCGGGGAATCAGTGGCAGGGAATCAGAGCTGGGGAATCAGAGGTGGGGAATCAGAGCTGGGGAAACAGAGGCGGGGAATCAGATATGGGGAATCAGAGGTGGGGAATCAAGGTCGGGGAATCAGTGGCAGGGAATCAGAGGCCGGGAATAAAAGGCGGGGAATCAGAGCTGGGGATTCAGAGGCGGGGAATCAGAGTTGGGGAATCAGAGGAAGGGAATCAGATATGGAGAAACAGATGCCGGGATTCAGAGGCAGGGAAACAGAGGCGGGGAATCAGATATGGGGAATCAGAGGTGGGGAAATAGATTTTGCGAATCAGAGGCGGGGAATCAGAGGCGGGGAATCAGAGGCAGGGAATCGGATGTGCGGAATCAGAGATGGGGAATCAGAGGTGGGGATTCAGAGGTGGTGAATCAGAGAAGGGGAATCAGAGGCTGGGAATCAGAGGCAGGGAATCAGACGCAGGGAATCAGAGGCGGGGAATCATAGCTGGCGAATCAGAGGCGGGGAATCAGAGGCGGGGAATCAGAGGCAGGGAATCGGATGTGCGGAATCAGAGATGGGGAATCAGAGGTGGGGATTCAGAGGTGGTGAATCAGAGAAGGGGAATCAGAGGCTGGGAATCAGAGGCAGGGAATCAGACGCAGGGAATCAGAGGCGGGGAATCATAGCTGGCGAATTAGAGGAGGGGAATCAGAGTTGGGGAATCAGAGGCAGGGAATCAGATATGGGGAAACAGAGGCGGGGTATCAGAGGCGGGGAAACAGAGGCGGGGAATCAGATATGGGGAATCAGAGGTGGGGAATCAGGGGCAGGGAATCAGTGGCAGGGAATCAGACGCGGGGAATCAGAGGCAGGGAATCAGAGGCAGGGAATCAGACACGGGGAATCAGAGGCGGTGTATCAGAGATGGGGAATCAGAGGCGGGGAATCAGAGGCAGGGAATCGGATGCCGGAAATCAGAGGCGGGAAATCAGAGCTGGGGAATCAGAGGCGGGGAATCAGAGTTGGGGAATGAGAGGCGGCGAAGCAGATATGGGGAAATAGAGGCGGGGAATCAGATATGGGGAATCAGAGGCGTGGAATCAGATATGGGGAATCAGAGGCTGGGAATCAGAGGGGGGAAACAGAGGCGGGGAATAAGATATGGGGAATCAGAGGTGGGGAATCAGGGGCGGGTAATCAGTGGCAGGGAATCAGAGGCGGGGAATCAGAGGCGGGGATTCAGAGGCAGGGAATCAGACAGGGGGAATCAGAGGCGGGGAATCGGAGCTGGGGAATCAGAGGTGGGGAATCAGAATCGGTGAATCAGAGGCAGGGAATCGGATGTGCGGAATCAGAGATGGGGAATCAGAGGCGGTGAATCAGAGGCAGGGAATCAGAGTTGGTGATTCAGAGGCGGGGAATCAGATATGGGGAAACAGAGGCGGGGAATCAGAGGCGGGCAAACAGAGGCGGGGAATTAGATATGGGGAATCAGAGGTGGGGAATCAGAGGTGGTGAATCAGAGATGGGGAATCACAGGCGGGGAATCAGAGGCAGGGAATAGAACGCGGGGAATCAGAGCCAGGGAATCAGAGCTGGGGAATCAGAGGCAGGGAATCAGAATCAGAAGCGGGGAATTAGAGGCCGGGAATCAGAGGCCGGGAATCAGATGCTGGGAATAAGAGGCCGGGAATCAGAGGTGGGGAATCAGAGTCCGGGAATCAGAGATGGGGATTCAGAGGCGGGGAATGAGAAATGGAGAATCAGAGGCGGGGAATCAGAGGCGGGGAAACAGAGGTGGGGAATCAGATATGGGGAATCAGAGGTGGCGAATCACAGGCGGTGAATCAGAGATGGGGAAACAGAGGCGGGGAATCAGAGGCGGGGAAACAGAGGTGGGGAATCACATATGGGGAATCAGAGGCGGGGAAACAGAGGCAGGGAATCAGATATGGGGAATCAGAGGCGGGGAATCAGAGGTGGGGAATCATAGGCAGGGAATCGGATGTGCGGAATCAGAGATGGGGAATCAGAGGCCGGGAATCAGAGGTAGTGAATCAGAGATGGGGAATCAGAGGCGGTGAATCAGAGGCAGGGAATCAGACGCGGGGAATCAGAGGTGGGCAATCAGAGGCAGGGAATCAGATATGGGGAATCAGAGGCGGGGAATCAGAGGTGGGCAATCAGAGCCGGTGAATCAGATATGGGGAATCAGAGGCGGGGAATCAGAGGCGGGGAAACAGAGGCGGGGATTCAGATATGGGGAATCAGAGGTGGGGAATCAGAGGTTGTGAATCAGAGATGGGGAATCAAGGCGGGGAATCAGAGGCAGGGAATCAGACGCGGGGAATCAGAGGCGGGGATTCAGAGCTGGGGAATCAGAGGCGGGGAATCAGAGTTGGGGAATCAGAGGCAGGGAATCAGATATGGGGAATCAGAGGCGGGGAATCAGAGGCGGGGAAACAGAGGCGGGGAATCAGAGGTGGGGAATCAGGGGCAGGGAATCAGTGGCAGGGAATCAGAGGTGGGGAATCAGAGGCGGGGAATCAGAGGCAGGGAATCAGACACGGGGAATCAGAGGCGGGGAATCAGAGATGGGGAATCAGAGGCGGGGAATCAGAGGCAGGGAATCAGACGCCGGGAATCAGAGGCGGGGAATCAGAGCTGGGGAATCAGAGGCGGGGAATCAGAGTTGGGGAATCAGAGGCGGGGAATCAGATATGGGGAAATAGAGGCGGGGAATCAGATATGGGGAATCAGAGGTATGGAATCAGAGGTTGGGAATCAGAGGCAGGGAATCAGAGGCGGGGAAACAGAGGCGGGGAATCAGATATGGGGAATCAGAGGTGGCGAATCAAAGGCGGTGAAACAGAGATGGGGAATCAGGGCAGGGAATCAGAGGCAGGGAATCAGAGCTGGGGAAACAGAGGCGGGGAATCAGATATGGGGAATCAGAGGTGGGGAATCATGTGCGGGGAATCAGTGGCAGGGAATCAGAGGTGGGGAATCATGTGCGGGGAATCAGTGGCAGGGAATCAGAGCTGGGGAATCAGAGGTGGGGAATCAGAGCTGGGGAAACAGAGGCGGGGAATCAGATATGGGGAATCAGAGGTGGGGAATCAAGGTCGGGGAATCAGTGGCAGGGAATCAGAGGCCGGGAATAAAAGGCGGGGAATCAGAGCTGGGGATTCAGAGGCGGGGAATCAGAGTTGGGGAATCAGAGGAAGGGAATCAGATATGGGGAAACAGATGCCGGGATTCAGAGGCAGGGAAACAGAGGCGGGGAATCAGATATGGGGAATCAGAGGTGGGGAAATAGAGGTTGCGAATCAGAGGCGGGGAATCAGAGGCGGGGAATCAGAGGCAGGGAATCGGATGTGCGGAATCAGAGATGGGGAATCAGAGGTGGGGATTCAGAGGTGGTGAATCAGAGAAGGGGAATCAGAGGCTGGGAATCAGAGGCAGGGAATCAGACGCAGGGAATCAGAGGCGGGGAATCATAGCTGGCGAATTAGAGGAGGGGAATCAGAGTTGGGGAATCAGAGGCGGGGAATCAGATATGGGGAAACAGAGGCGGGGAATCAGAGGCGGGGAAACAGAGGCGGGGAATCAGATATGGGGAATCAGAGGTGGGGAATCAGGGGCAGGGAATCAGTGGCAGGGAATCAGACGCGGGGAATCAGAGGCGGGGAATCAGAGGCAGGGAATCAGACACGGGGAATCAGAGGCGGTGTATCAGAGATGGGGAATCAGAGGCGGGGAATCAGAGGCAGGGAATCGGATGCCGGAAATCAGAGGCCTGAAATCAGAGCTGGGGAATCAGAGGCGGGGAATCAGAGTTGGGGAATCAGAGGCGGCGAAGCAGATATGGGGAAATAGAGGCGGGGAATCAGATATGGGGAATCAGAGGCGTGGAATCAGATATGGGGAATCAGAGGCTGGGAATCAGAGGGGGGAAACAGAGGCGGGGAATAAGATATGGGGAATCAGAGGTGGGGAATCAGGGGCGGGTAATCAGTGGCAGGGAATCAGAGGCGGGGAATCAGAGGCGGGGATTCAGAGGCAGGGAATCGGACAGGGGGAATCAGAGGCGGGGAATCGGAGCTGGGGAATCAGAGGTGGGGATTCAGAGTCGGTGAATCAGAGGCAGGGAATCGGATGTGCGGAATCAGAGATGGGGAATCAGAGGCGGTGATTCAGAGGCAGGGAATCAGAGTTGGTGATTCAGAGGCGGGGAATCAGATATGGGGAAACAGAGGCGGGGAATCAGAGGCGGGCAAACAGAGGCGGGGAATTAGATATGGGGAATCAGAGGTGGGGAATCAGAGGTGGTGAATCAGAGATGGGGAATCACAGGCGGGGATTCAGAGGCAGGGAATAGAACGCGGGGAATCAGAGCCAGGGAATCAGAGCTGGGGAATCAGAGGCGGGGAATCAGATATGGGGAAACAGAGGCGGGGAATCAGAGGCGGGGAAACAGAGGCGGGGAATCAGACATGGGGAATCGGATGCGGGGAATCAGAGGTGGGGAATCAGAGCTGGGGAATCAGAGGCGGGGAATCAGAGTTGGGGCATCAGAGGTGGGGAATTAGATATGGGGAAACAGAGGCGGGGAATCAGAGGCAGGGAAAAAGAGGCGGGGAATCAGATATGGGGAATCAGAGGTGGGGAATCATAGGCAGGGAATCAGATGTGCGGAATCAGAGATGGGGAATCAGAGGCAGGGAATCAGAATCAGAAGCAGGGAATTAGAGGCCGGGAATCAGAGGCCGGGAATCAGATGCTGGGAATAAGAAGCCGGGAATCAGAGGTGGGTAATCAGAGTCCGGGAATCAGAGATGGGGATTCAGAGGCGGGGAATGAGAAATGGAGAATCAGAGGCGGGGAATCAGAGGCGGGGAAACAGAGGTGGGGAATCAGATATGGGGAATCAGAGGTGGCGAATCACAGGCGGTGAATCAGAGATGGGGAAACAGAGGCGGGGAATCAGAGGCGGGGAAACAGAGGTGGGGAATCACATATGGGGAATCAGAGGCGGGGAAACAGAGGCAGGGAATCAGATATGGGGAATCAGAGTCGGGGAATCAGAGGTGGGGAATCATAGGCAGGGAATCGGATGTGCGGAATCAGAGATGGGGAATCAGAGGCCGGGAATCAGAGGTAGTGAATCAGAGATGGGGAATCAGAGGCGGTGAATCAGAGGCAGGGAATCAGACGCGGGGAATCAGAGGTGGGCAATCAGAGGCAGGGAATCAGATATGGGGAATCAGAGGCGGGGAATCAGAGGTGGGCAATCAGAGCCGGTGAATCAGATATGTGGAATCAGAGGCGGGGAATCAGAGGCGGGGAAACAGAGGCGGGGATTCAGATATGGGGAATCAGAGGTGGGGAATCAGAGGTTGTGAATCAGAGATGGGGAATCAAGGCGGGGAATCAGAGGCAGGGAATCAGACGCGGGGAATCAGAGGCGGGGATTCAGAGCTGGGGAATCAGAGGCGGGGAATCAGAGTTGGGGAATCAGAGGCAGGGAATCAGATATGGGGAATCAGAGGCGGGGAATCAGAGGCGGGGAAACAGAGGCGGGGAATCAGAGGTGGGGAATCAGGGGCAGGGAATCAGTGGCAGGGAATCAGAGGTGGGGAATCAGAGGCGGGGAATCAGAGGCAGGTAATCAGACACGGGGAATCAGAGGCGGGGAATCAGAGATGGGGAATCAGAGGCGGGGAATCAGAGGCAGGGAATCGGACGCCGGGAATCAGAGGCGGGGAATCAGAGCTGGGGAATCAGAGGCGGGGAATCAGAGTTGGGGAATCAGAGGCGGGGAATCAGATATGGGTAAATAGAGGCGGGGAATCAGATATGGGGAATCAGAGGTATGGAATCAGAGGTTGGGAATCAGAGGCAGGGAATCAGAGGCGGGGAAACAGAGGCGGGGAATCAGATATGGGGAATCAGAGGTGGCGAATCAAAGGCGGTGAAACAGAGATGGGGAATCAGGGCAGGGAATCAGAGGCAGGGAATCAGAGCTGGGGAAACAGAGGCGGGGAATCAGATATGGGGAATCAGAGGTGGGGAATCATGTGCGGGGAATCAGTGGCAGGGAATCAGAGGTGGGGAATCATGTGCGGGGAATCAGTGGCAGGGAATCAGAGCTGGGGAATCAGAGGTGGGGAATCAGAGCTGGGGAAACAGAGGCGGGGAATCAGATATGGGGAATCAGAGGTGGGGAATCAAGGTCGGGGAATCAGTGGCAGGGAATCAGAGGCCGGGAATAAAAGGCGGGGAATCAGAGCTGGGGATTCAGAGGCGGGGAATCAGAGTTGGGGAATCAGAGGAAGGGAATCAGATATGGGGAAACAGATGCCGGGATTCAGAGGCAGGGAAACAGAGGCGGGGAATCAGATATGGGGAATCAGAGGTGGGGAAATAGAGGTTGCGAATCAGAGGCGGGGAATCAGAGGCGGGGAATCAGAGGCAGGGAATCGGATGTGCGGAATCAGAGATGGGGAATCAGAGGTGGGGATTCAGAGGTGGTGAATCAGAGAAGGGGAATCAGAGGCTGGGAATCAGAGGCAGGGAATCAGACGCAGGGAATCAGAGGCGGGGAATCATAGCTGGCGAATTAGAGGAGGGGAATCAGAGTTGGGGAATCAGAGGCGGGGAATCAGATATGGGGAAACAGAGGCGGGGAATCAGAGGCGGGGAAACAGAGGCGGGGAATCAGATATGGGGAATCAGAGGTGGGGAATCAGGGGCAGGGAATCAGTGGCAGGGAATCAGACGCGGGGAATCAGAGGCGGGGAATCAGAGGCAGGGAATCAGACACGGGGAATCAGAGGCGGTGTATCAGAGATGGGGAATCAGAGGCGGGGAATCAGAGGCAGGGAATCGGATGCCGGAAATCAGAGGCCTGAAATCAGAGCTGGGGAATCAGAGGCGGGGAATCAGAGTTGGGGAATCAGAGGCCGCGAAGCAGATATGGGGAAATAGAGGCGGGGAATCAGATATGGGGAATCAGAGGCGTGGAATCAGATATGGGGAATCAGAGGCTGGGAATCAGAGGGGGGAAACAGAGGCGGGGAATAAGATATGGGGAATCAGAGGTGGGGAATCAGGGGCGGGTAATCAGTGGCAGGGAATCAGAGGCGGGGAATCAGAGGCGGGGATTCAGAGGCTGGGAATCGGACAGGGGGAATCAGAGGCGGGGAATCGGAGCTGGGGAATCAGAGGTGGGGAATCAGAGTCGGTGAATCAGAGGCAGGGAATCGGATGTGCGGAATCAGAGATGGGGAATCAGAGGCGGTGAATCAGAGGCAGGGAATCAGAGTTGGTGATTCAGAGGCGGGGAATCAGATATAGGGAAACAGAGGCGGGGAATCAGAGGCGGGCAAACAGAGGCGGGGAATTAGATATGGGGAATCAGAGGTGGGGAATCAGAGGTGGTGAATCAGAGATGGGGAATCACAGGCGGGGAATCAGAGGCAGGGAATAGAACGCGGGGAATCAGAGCCAGGGAATCAGAGCTGGGGAATCAGAGGCGGGGAATCAGATATGGGGAAACAGAGGCGGGGAATCAGAGGCGGGGAAACAGAGGCGGGGAATCAGACATGGGGAATCGGATGCGGGGAATCAGAGGTGGGGAATCAGAGCTGGGGAATCAGAGGCGGGGAATCAGAGTTTGGGCATCAGAGGTGGGGAATTAGATATGGGGAAACAGAGGCGGGGAATCAGAGGCAGGGAAAAAGAGGCGGGGAATCAGATATGGGGAATCAGAGGTGGGGAATCACAGGCGGTGAATCAGAGATGGGGAAACAGAGGCGGGGAATCAGAGGCGGGGAAACAGAGGTGGGGAATCACATATGGGGAATCAGAGGCGGGGAAACAGAGGCAGGGAATCAGATATGGGGAATCAGAGTCGGGGAATCAGAGGTGGGGAATCATAGGCAGGGAATCGGATGTGCGGAATCAGAGATGGGGAATCAGAGGCCGGGAATCAGAGGTAGTGAATCAGAGATGGGGAATCAGAGGCGGTGAATCAGAGGCAGGGAATCAGACGCGGGGAATCAGAGGTGGGCAATCAGAGGCAGGGAATCAGATATGGGGAATCAGAGGCGGGGAATCAGAGGTGGGCAATCAGAGCCGGTGAATCAGATATGGGGAATCAGAGGCGGGGAATCAGAGGCGGGGAAACAGAGGCGGGGATTCAGATATGGGGAATCAGAGGTGGGGAATCAGAGGTTGTGAATCAGAGATGGGGAATCAAGGCGGGGAATCAGAGGCAGGGAATCAGACGCGGGGAATCAGAGGCGGGGATTCAGAGCTTGGGAATCAGAGGCGGGGAATCAGAGTTGGGGAATCAGAGGCAGGGAATCAGATATGGGGAATCAGAGGCGGGGAATCAGAGGCGGGGAAACAGAGGCGGGGAATCAGAGGTGGGGAATCAGGGGCAGGGAATCAGTGGCAGGGAATCAGAGGTGGGGAATCAGAGGCGGGGAATCAGAGGCAGGGAATCAGACACGGGGAATCAGAGGCGGGGAATCAGAGATGGGGAATCAGAGGCGGGGAATCAGAGGCAGGGAATCGGACGCCGGGAATCAGAGGCGGGGAATCAGAGCTGGGGAATCAGAGGCGGGGAATCAGAGTTGGGGAATCAGAGGCGGGGAATCAGATATGGGGAAATAGAGGCGGGGAATCAGATATGGGGAATCAGAGGTATGGAATCAGAGGTTGGGAATCAGAGGCAGGGAATCAGAGGCGGGGAAACAGAGGCGGGGAATCAGATATGGGGAATCAGAGGTGGCGAATCAAAGGCGGTGAAACAGAGATGGGGATCAGGGCAGGGAATCAGAGGCAGGGAATCAGAGCTGGGGAAACAGAGGCGGGGAATCAGATATGGGGAATCAGAGGTGGGGAATCATGTGCGGGGAATCAGTGGCAGGGAATCAGATGTGGGGAATCATGTGCGGGGAATCAGTGGCAGGGAATCAGAGCTGGGGAATCAGAGGTGGGGAATCAGAGCTGGGGAAACAGAGGCGGGGAATCAGATATGGGGAATCAGAGGTGGGGAATCAAGGTCGGGGAATCAGTGGCAGGGAATCAGAGGCCGGGAATAAAAGGCGGGGAATCAGAGCTGGGGATTCAGAGGCGGGGAATCAGAGTTGGGGAATCAGAGGAAGGGAATCAGATATGGGGAAACAGATGCCGGGATTCAGAGGCAGGGAAACAGAGGCGGGGAATCAGATATGGGGAATCAGAGGTGGGGAAATAGAGGTTGCAAATCAGAGGCGGGGAATCAGAGGCGGGGAATCAGAGGCAGGGAATCGGATGTGCGGAATCAGAGATGGGGAATCAGAGGTGGGGATTCAGAGGTGGTGAATCAGAGAAGGGGAATCAGAGGCTGGGAATCAGAGGCAGGGAATCAGACGCAGGGAATCAGAGGCGGGGAATCATAGCTGGCGAATTAGAGGAGGGGAATCAGAGTTGGGGAATCAGAGGCGGGGAATCAGATATGGGGAAACAGAGGCGGGGAATCAGAGGCGGGGAAACAGAGGCGGGGAATCAGATATGGGGAATCAGAGGTGGGGAATCAGGGGCAGGGAATCAGTGGCAGGGAATCAGACGCGGGGAATCAGAGGCGGGGAATCAGAGGCAGGGAATCAGACACGGGGAATCAGAGGCGGTGTATCAGAGATGGGGAATCAGAGGCGGGGAATCAGAGGCAGGGAATCGGATGCCGGAAATCAGAGGCCTGAAATCAGAGCTGGGGAATCAGAGGCGGGGAATCAGAGTTGGGGAATCAGAGGCGGCGAAGCAGATATGGGGAAATAGAGGCGGGGAATCAGATATGGGGAATCAGAGGCGTGGAATCAGATATGGGGAATCAGAGGCTGGGAATCAGAGGGGGGAAACAGAGGCGGGGAATAAGATATGGGGAATCAGAGGTGGGGAATCAGGGGCGGGTAATCAGTGGCAGGGAATCAGAGGCGGGGAATCAGAGGCGGGGATTCAGAGGCAGGGAATCGGACAGGGGGAATCAGAGGCGGGGAATCGGAGCTGGGGAATCAGAGGTGGGGAATCAGTGTCGGTGAATCAGAGGCAGGGAATCGGATGTGCGGAATCAGAGATGGGGAATCAGAGGCGGTGAATCAGAGGCAGGGAATCAGAGTTGGTGATTCAGAGGCGGGGAATCAGATATGGGGAAACAGAGGCGGGGAATCAGAGGCGGGCAAACAGAGGCGGGGAATTAGATATGGGGAATCAGAGGTGGGGAATCAGAGGTGGTGAATCAGAGATGGGGAATCACAGGCGGGGAATCAGAGGCAGGGAATAGAACGCGGGGAATCAGAGCCAGGGAATCAGAGCTGGGGAATCAGAGGCGGGGAATCAGATATGGGGAAACAGAGGCGGGGAATCAGAGGCGGGGAAACAGAGGCGGGGAATCAGACATGGGGAATCGGATGCGGGGAATCAGAGGTGGGGAATCAGAGCTGGGGAATCAGAGGCGGGGAATCAGAGTTGGGGCATCAGAGGTGGGGAATTAGATATGGGGAAACAGAGGCGGGGAATCAGAGGCAGGGAAAAAGAGGCGGGGAATCAGATATGGGGAATCAGAGGTGGGGAATCATAGGCAGGGAATCAGATGTGCGGAATCAGAGATGGGGAATCAGAGGCAGGGAATCAGAATCAGAAGCAGGGAATTAGAGGCCGGGAATCAGAGGCCGGGAATCAGATGCTGGGAATAAGAGGCCGGGAATCAGAGGTGGGGAATCAGAGTCCGGGAATCAGAGATGGGGATTCAGAGGCGGGGAATGAGAAATGGAGAATCAGAGGCGGGGAATCAGAGGCGGGGAAACAGAGGTGGGGAATCAGATATGGGGAATCAGAGGTGGCGAATCACAGGCGGTGAATCAGAGATGGGGAAACAGAGGCGGGGAATCAGAGGCGGGGAAACAGAGGTGGGGAATCACATATGGGGAATCAGAGGCGGGGAAACAGAGGCAGGGAATCAGATATGGGGAATCAGAGTCGGGGAATCAGAGGTGGGGAATCATAGGCAGGGAATCGGATGTGCGGAATCAGAGATGGGGAATCAGAGGCCGGGAATCAGAGGTAGTGAATCAGAGATGGGGAATCAGAGGCGGTGAATCAGAGGCAGGGAATCAGACGCGGGGAATCAGAGGTGGGCAATCAGAGGCGGGGAATCAGATATGGGGAATCAGAGGCGGGGAATCAGAGGTGGGCAATCAGAGCCGGGGAATCAGATATGGGGAATCAGAGGCGGGGAATCAGAGGCGGGGAAACAGAGGCGGGGATTCAGATATGTAGAATCAGAGGTGGGGAATCAGAGGTTGTGAATCAGAGATGGGGAATCAAGGCGGGGAATCAGAGGCAGGGAATCAGACGCGGGGAATCAGAGGCGGGGATTCAGAGCTGGGGAATCAGAGGCGGGGAATCAGAGTTGGGGAATCAGAGGCAGGGAATCAGATATGGGGAATCAGAGGCGGGGAATCAGAGGCGGGGAAACAGAGGCGGGGAATCAGAGGTAGGGAATCAGGGGCAGGGAATCAGTGGCAGGGAATCAGAGGTGGGGAATCAGAGGCGGGGAATCAGAGGCAGGGAATCAGACACGGGGAATCAGAGGCGGGGAATCGGAGCTGGGGAATCAGAGGTGGGGAATCAGAGTCGGTGAATCAGAGGCAGGGAATCGGATGTGCGGAATCAGAGATGGGGAATCAGAGGCGGTGAATCAGAGGCAGGGAATCAGAGTTGGTGATTCAGAGGCGGGGAATCAGATATGGGGAAACAGAGGCGGGGAATCAGAGGCGGGCAAACAGAGGCGGGGAATTAGATATGGGGAATCAGAGGTGGGGAATCAGAGGTGGTGAATCAGAGATGGGGAATCACAGGCGGGGAATCAGAGGCAGGGAATAGAACGCGGGGAATCAGAGCCAGGGAATCAAAGCTGGGGAATCAGAGGCAGGGAATCAGAATCAGAAGCGGGGAATTAGAGGCTGGGAATCAGAGGCCGGGAATCAGATGCTGGGAATAAGAGGCCGGGAATCAGAGGTGGGGAATCAGAGTCCGGGAATCAGAGATGGGGATTCAGAGGCGGGGAATGAGAAATGGAGAATCAGAGGCGGGGAATCAGAGGCGGGGAAACAGAGGTGGGGAATCAGATATGGGGAATCAGAGATGGCGAATCACAGGCGGTGAATCAGAGATGGGGAAACAGAGGCGGGGAATCAGAGGCGGGGAAACAGAGGTGGGGAATCACATATGGGGAATCAGAGGCGGGGAAACAGAGGCAGGGAATCAGATATGGGGAATCAGAGGCGGGGAATCAGAGGTGGGGAATCATAGGCAGGGAATCGGATGTGCGGAATCAGAGATGGGGAATCAGAGGCCGGGAATCAGAGGTAGCGAATCAGAGATGGGGAATCACAGGCGGTGAATCAGAGGCAGGGAGTCAGACGCGGGGAATCAGAGGTGGGCAATCAGAGGCGGGGAATCAGATATGGGGAATCAGAGGCGGGGAATCAGAGGTGGGCAATCAGAGCCGGTGAATCAGATATGGGGAATCAGAGGCGGGGAATCAGAGGCGGGGATACAGAGGCGGGGATTCAGATATGGGGAATCAGAGGTGGGGAATCAGAGGTTGTGAATCAGAGATGGGGAATCAAGGCGGGGAATCAGAGGCAGGGAATCAGACGCGGGGAATCAGAGGCGGGGATTCAGAGCTGGGGAATCAGAGGCGGGGAATCAGAGTTGGGGAATCAGAGGCAGGGAATCAGATATGTGGAATCAGAGGCGGGGAATCAGAGGCGGGGAAACAGAGGCGGGGAATCAGAGGTGGGGAATCAGGGGCAGGGAATCAGTGGCAGGGAATCAGAGGTGGGGAATCAGAGGCGGGGAATCAGAGGCAGGGAATCAGACACGGGGAATCAGAGGCGGGGAATCAGAGATGGGGAATCAGAGGCGGGGAATCAGAGGCAGGGAATCGGACGCCGGGAATCAGAGGCGGGGAATCAGAGCTGGGGAATCAGAGGCGGGGAATCAGAGTTGGGGAATCAGAGGCGGGGAATCAGATATGGGGACATAGAGGCGGGGAATTAGATATGGGGAATCAGAGGTATGGAATCAGAGGTTGGGAATCAGAGGCAGGGAATCAGAGGCGGGGAAACAGAGGCGGGGAATCAGATATGGGGAATCAGAGGTGGTGAATCAAAGGAGGTGAAACAGAGATGGGGAATCAGGGCAGGGAATCAGAGGCAGGGAATCAGAGCTGGGGAAACAGAGGCGGGGAATCAGATATGGGGAATCAGAGGTGGGGAATCATGTGCGGGGAATCAGTGGCAGGGAATCAGAGGTGGGGAATCATGTGCGGGGAATCAGTGGCAGGGAATCAGAGCTGGGGAATCAGAGGTGGGGAATCAGAGCTGGGGAAACAGAGGCGGGGAATCAGATATGGGGAATCAGAGGTGGGGAATCAAGGTCGGGGAATCAGTGGCAGGGAATCAGAGGCCGGGAATAAAAGGCGGGGAATCAGAGCTGGGGATTCAGAGGCGGGGAATCGGATGCCGGAAATCAGAGGCCTGAAATCAGAGCTGGGGAATCAGAGGCGTGGAATCAGATATGGGGAATCAGAGGCTGGGAATCAGAGGGGGGAAACAGAGGCGGGGAATAAGATATGGGGAATCAGAGGTGGGGAATCAGGGGCGGGTAATCAGTGGCAGGGAATCAGAGGCGGGGAATCAGAGGCGGGGATTCAGAGGCAGGGAATCGGACAGGGGGAATCAGAGGCGGGGAATCGGAGCTGGGGAATCAGAGGTGGGGAATCAGAGTCGGTGAATCAGAGGCAGGGAATCGGATGTGCGGAATCAGAGATGGGGAATCAGAGGCGGTGAATCAGAGGCAGGGAATCAGAGTTGGTGATTCAGAGGCGGGGAATCAGATATGGGGAAACAGAGGCGGGGAATCAGAGGCGGGCAAACAGAGGCGGGGAATTAGATATGGGGAATCAGAGGTGGGGAATCAGAGGTGGTGAATCAGAGATGGGGAATCACAGGCGGGGAATCAGAGGCAGGGAATAGAACGCGGGGAATCAGAGCCAGGGAATCAGAGCTGGGGAATCAGAGGCGGGGAATCAGATATGGGGAAACAGAGGCGGGGAATCAGAGGCGGGGAAACAGAGGCGGGGAATCAGACATGGGGAATCGGATGCGGGGAATCAGAGGTGGGGAATCAGAGCTGGGGAATCAGAGGCGGGGAATCAGAGTTGGGGCATCAGAGGTGGGGAATTAGATATGGGGAAACAGAGGCGGGGAATCAGAGGCAGGGAAAAAGAGGCGGGGAATCAGATATGGGGAATCAGAGGTGGGGAATCATAGGCAGGGAATCAGATGTGCGGAATCAGAGATGGGGAATCAGAGGCAGGGAATCAGAATCAGAAGCAGGGAATTAGAGGCCGGGAATCAGAGGCCGGGAATCAGATGCTGGGAATAAGAGGCCGGGAATCAGAGGTGGGGAATCAGAGTCCGGGAATCAGAGATGGGGATTCAGAGGCGGGGAATGAGAAATGGAGAATCAGAGGCGGGGAATCAGAGGCGGGGAAACAGAGGTGGGGAATCAGATATGGGGAATCAGAGGTGGCGAATCACAGGCGGTGAATCAGAGATGGGGAAACAGAGGCGGGGAATCAGAGGCGGGGAAACAGAGGTGGGGAATCACATATGGGGAATCAGAGGCGGGGAAACAGAGGCAGGGAATCAGATATGGGGAATCAGAGTCGGGGAATCAGAGGTGGGGAATCATAGGCAGGGAATCGGATGTGCGGAATCAGAGATGGGGAATCAGAGGCCGGGAATCAGAGGTAGTGAATCAGAGATGGGGAATCAGAGGCGGTGAATCAGAGGCAGGGAATCAGACGCGGGGAATCAGAGGTGGGCAATCAGAGGCGGGGAATCAGATATGGGGAATCAGAGGCGGGGATTCAGATATGTAGAATCAGAGGTGGGGAATCAGAGGTTGTGAATCAGAGATGGGGAATCAAGGCGGGGAATCAGAGGCAGGGAATCAGACGCGGGGAATCAGAGGCGGGGATTCAGAGCTGGGGAATCAGAGGCGGGGAATCAGAGTTGGGGAATCAGAGGCAGGGAATCAGATATGGGGAATCAGAGGCGGGGAATCAGAGGCGGGGAAACAGAGGCGGGGAATCAGAGGTAGGGAATCAGGGGCAGGGAATCAGTGGCAGGGAATCAGAGGTGGGGAATCAGAGGCGGGGAATCAGAGGCAGGGAATCAGACACGGGGAATCAGAGGCGGGGAATCGGAGCTGGGGAATCAGAGGTGGGGAATCAGAGTCGGTGAATCAGAGGCAGGGAATCGGATGTGCGGAATCAGAGATGGGGAATCAGAGGCGGTGAATCAGAGGCAGGGAATCAGAGTTGGTGATTCAGAGGCGGGGAATCAGATATGGGGAAACAGAGGCGGGGAATCAGAGGCGGGCAAACAGAGGCGGGGAATTAGATATGGGGAATCAGAGGTGGGGAATCAGAGGTGGTGAATCAGAGATGGGGAATCACAGGCGGGGAATCAGAGGCAGGGAATAGAACGCGGGGAATCAGAGCCAGGGAATCAGAGCTGGGGAATCAGAGGCAGGGAATCAGAATCAGAAGCGGGGAATTAGAGGCTGGGAATCAGAGGCCGGGAATCAGATGCTGGGAATAAGAGGCCGGGAATCAGAGGTGGGGAATCAGAGTCCGGGAATCAGAGATGGGGATTCAGAGGCGGGGAATGAGAAATGGAGAATCAGAGGCGGGGAATCAGAGGCGGGGAAACAGAGGTTGGGAATCAGATATGGGGAATCAGAGATGGCGAATCACAGGCGGTGAATCAGAGATGGGGAAACAGAGGCGGGGAATCAGAGGCGGGGAAACAGAGGTGGGGAATCACATATGGGGAATCAGAGGCGGGGAAACAGAGGCAGGGAATCAGATATGGGGAATCAGAGGCGGGGAATCAGAGGTGGGGAATCATAGGCAGGGAATCGGATGTGCGGAATCAGAGATGGGGAATCAGAGGCCGGGAATCAGAGGTAGCGAATCAGAGATGGGGAATCACAGGCGGTGAATCAGAGGCAGGGAGTCAGACGCGGGGAATCAGAGGTGGGCAATCAGAGGCGGGGAATCAGATATGGGGAATCAGAGGCGGGGAATCAGAGGTGGGCAATCAGAGCCGGTGAATCAGATATGGGGAATCAGAGGCGGGGAATCAGAGGCGGGGATACAGAGGCGGGGATTCAGATATGGGGAATCAGAGGTGGGGAATCAGAGGTTGTGAATCAGAGATGGGGAATCAAGGCGGGGAATCAGAGGCAGGGAATCAGACGCGGGGAATCAGAGGCGGGGATTCAGAGCTGGGGAATCAGAGGCGGGGAATCAGAGTTGGGGAATCAGAGGCAGGGAATCAGATATGTGGAATCAGAGGCGGGGAATCAGAGGCGGGGAAACAGAGGCGGGGAATCAGAGGTGGGGAATCAGGGGCAGGGAATCAGTGGCAGGGAATCAGAGGTGGGGAATCAGAGGCGGGGAATCAGAGGCAGGGAATCAGACACGGGGAATCAGAGGCGGGGAATCAGAGATGGGGAATCAGAGGCGGGGAATCAGAGGCAGGGAATCGGACGCCGGGAATCAGAGGCGGGGAATCAGAGCTGGGGAATCAGAGGCGGGGAATCAGAGTTGGGGAATCAGAGGCGGGGAATCAGATATGGGGAAATAGAGGCGGGGAATTAGATATGGGGAATCAGAGGTATGGAATCAGAGGTTGGGAATCAGAGGCAGGGAATCAGAGGCGGGGAAACAGAGGCGGGGAATCAGATATGGGGAATCAGAGGTGGTGAATCAAAGGAGGTGAAACAGAGATGGGGAATCAGGGCAGGGAATCAGAGGCAGGGAATCAGAGCTGGGGAAACAGAGGCGGGGAATCAGATATGGGGAATCAGAGGTGGGGAATCATGTGCGGGGAATCAGTGGCAGGGAATCAGAGGTGGGGAATCATGTGCGGGGAATCAGTGGCAGGGAATCAGAGCTGGGGAATCAGAGGTGGGGAATCAGAGCTGGGGAAACAGAGGCGGGGAATCAGATATGGGGAATCAGAGGTGGGGAATCAAGGTCGGGGAATCAGTGGCAGGGAATCAGAGGCCGGGAATAAAAGGCGGGGAATCAGAGCTGGGGATTCAGAGGCGGGGAATCAGAGTTGGGGAATCAGAGGAAGGGAATCAGATATGGGGAAACAGATGCCGGGATTCAGAGGCAGGGAAACAGAGGCGGGGAATCAGATATGGGGAATCAGAGGTGGGGAAATAGAGGTTGCGAATCAGAGGCGGGAATCAGAGGCGGGGAATCAGAGGCAGGGAATCGGATGTGCGGAATCAGAGATGGGGAATCAGAGGTGGGGATTCAGAGGTGGTGAATCAGAGAAGGGGAATCAGAGGCTGGGAATCAGAGGCAGGGAATCAGACGCAGGGAATCAGAGGCGGGGAATCATAGCTGGCGAATTAGAGGAGGGGAATCAGAGTTGGGGAATCAGAGGCGGGGAATCAGATATGGGGAAACAGAGGCGGGGAATCAGAGGCGGGGAAACAGAGGCGGGGAATCAGATATGGGGAATCAGAGGTGGGGAATCAGGGGCAGGGAATCAGTGGCAGGGAATCAGACGCGGGGAATCAGAGGCGGGGAATCAGAGGCAGGGAATCAGACACGGGGAATCAGAGGCGGTGTATCAGAGATGGGGAATCAGAGGCGGGGAATCAGAGGCAGGGAATCGGATGCCGGAAATCAGAGGCGGGAAATCAGAGCTGGGGAATCAGAGGCGGGGAATCAGAGTTGGGGAATCAGAGGCGGCGAAGCAGATATGGGGAAATAGAGGCGGGGAATCAGATATGGGGAATCAGAGGCGTGGAATCAGATATGGGGAATCAGAGGCTGGGAATCAGAGGGGGGAAACAGAGGCGGGGAATAAGATATGGGGAATCAGAGGTGGGGAATCAGGGGCGGGTAATCAGTGGCAGGGAATCAGAGGCGGGGAATCAGAGGCGGGGATTCAGAGGCAGGGAATCGGACAGGGGGAATCAGAGGCGGGGAATCGGTGCTGGGGAATCAGAGGTGGGGAATCAGAGTCGGTGAATCAGAGGCAGGGAATCTGATGTGCGGAATCAGAGATGGGGAATCAGAGGCGGTGAATCAGAGGCAGGGAATCAGAGTTGGTGATTCAGAGGCGGGGAATCAGATATGGGGAAACAGAGGCGGGGAATCAGAGGCGGGCAAACAGAGGCGGGGAATTAGATATGGGGAATCAGAGGTGGGGAATCAGAGGTGGTGAATCAGAGATGGGGAATCACAGGCGGGGAATCAGAGGCGGTGTATCAGAGATGGGGAATCAGAGGCGGGGAATCAGAGGCAGGGAATCGGATGCCGGAAATCAGAGGCGGGAAATCAGAGCTGGGGAATCAGAGGCGGGGAATCAGAGTTGGGGAATCAGAGGCGGCGAAGCAGATATGGGGAAATAGAGGCGGGGAATCAGATATGGGGAATCAGAGGCGTGGAATCAGATATGGGGAATCAGAGGCTGGGAATCAGAGGGGGGAAACAGAGGCGGGGAATAAGATATGGGGAATCAGAGGTGGGGAATCAGGGGCGGGTAATCAGTGGCAGGGAATCAGAGGCGGGGAATCAGAGGCGGGGATTCAGAGGCAGGGAATCGGACAGGGGGAATCAGAGGCGGGGAATCGGAGCTGGGGAATCAGAGGTGGGGAATCAGAGTCGGTGAATCAGAGGCAGGGAATCGGATGTGCGGAATCAGAGATGGGGAATCAGAGGCGGTGAATCAGAGGCAGGGAATCAGAGTTGGTGATTCAGAGGCGGGGAATCAGATATGGGGAAACAGAGGCGGGGAATCAGAGGCGGGCAAACAGAGGCGGGGAATTAGATATGGGGAATCAGAGGTGGGAATCAGAGGTGGTGAATCAGAGATGGGGAATCACAGGCGGGGAATCAGAGGCAGGGAATAGAACGCGGGGAATCAGAGCCAGGGAATCAGAGCTGGGGAATCAGAGGCGGGGAATCAGATATGGGGAAACAGAGGCGGGGAATCAGAGGCGGGGAAACAGAGGCGGGGAATCAGACATGGGGAATCGGATGCGGGGAATCAGAGGTGGGGAATCAGAGCTGGGGAATCAGAGGCGGGGAATCAGAGTTGGGGCATCAGAGGTGGGGAATTAGATATGGGGAAACAGAGGCGGGGAATCAGAGGCAGGGAAAAAGAGGCGGGGAATCAGATATGGGGAATCAGAGGTGAGGAATCAGAGGCAGGGAATCAGATGTGCGGAATCAGAGATGGGGAATCAGAGGCAGGGAATCAGAATCAGAAGCGGGGAATTAGAGGCCGGGAATCAGATGCTGGGAATAAGAGGCCGGGAATCAGAGGTGGGGAATCAGAGTCCGGAAATCAGAGATGGGGATTCAGAGGCGGGGAATGAGAAATGGAGAATCAGAGGCGGGGAATCAGAGGCGGGGAAACAGAGGTGGGGAATCAGATATGGGGAATCAGAGGTGGCGAATCACAGGCGGTGAATCAGAGATGGGGAAACAGAGGCGGGGAATCAGAGGCGGGGAAACAGAGGTGGGGAATCACATATGGGGAATCAGAGGTGGGGAAACAGAGGCAGGGAATCAGATATGGGGAATCAGAGTCGGGGAATCAGAGGTGGGGAATCATAGGCAGGGAATCGGATGTGCGGAATCAGAGATGGGGAATCAGAGGCCGGGAATCAGAGGTAGTGAATCAGAGATGGGGAATCAGAGGCGGTGAATCAGAGGCAGGGAATCAGACGCGGGGAATCAGAGGTGGGCAATCAGAGGTGGGGAATCAGATATGGGGAATCAGAGGCGGGGAATCAGAGGTGGGCAATCAGAGCCGGGGAATCAGATATGGGGAATCAGAGGCGGGGAATCAGAGGCGGGGAAACAGAGGCGGGGATTCAGATATGTAGAATCAGAGGTGGGGAATCAGAGGTTGTGAATCAGAGATGGGGAATCAAGGCGGGGAATCAGAGGCAGGGAATCAGACGCGGGGAATCAGAGGCGGGGATTCAGAGCTGGGGAATCAGAGGCGGGGAATCAGAGTTGGGGAATCAGAGGCAGGGAATCAGATATGGGGAATCAGAGGCGGGGAATCAGAGGCGGGGAAACAGAGGCGGGGAATCAGAGGTAGGGAATCAGGGGCAGGGAATCAGTGGCAGGGAATCAGAGGTGGGGAATCAGAGGCGGGGAATCAGAGGCAGGGAATCAGACACGGGGAATCAGAGGCGGGGAATCGGAGCTGGGGAATCAGAGGTGGGGAATCAGAGTCGGTGAATCAGAGGCAGGGAATCGGATGTGCGGAATCAGAGATGGGGAATCAGAGGCGGTGAATCAGAGGCAGGGAATGAGAGTTGGTGATTCAGAGGCGGGGAATCAGATATGGGGAAACAGAGGCGGGGAATCA
The DNA here is from genome assembly GCF_036971445.1 of Narcine bancroftii. Taxonomy (NCBI): domain Eukaryota; kingdom Metazoa; phylum Chordata; class Chondrichthyes; order Torpediniformes; family Narcinidae; genus Narcine; species Narcine bancroftii. Next base: position 102,489,537 of record NC_091474.1, on the reverse strand, counting down.
GAGGCGGGCAAACAGAGGCGGGGAATTAGATATGGCGAATCAGAGGTGGGGAATCAGAGGTGGTGAATCAGAGATGGGGAATCACAGGCGGGGAATCAGAGGCAGGGAATAGAACGCGGGGAATCAGAGCCAGGGAATCAGAGCTGGGGAATCAGAGGCAGGGAATCAGAATCAGAAGCGGGGAATTAGAGGCCGGGAATCAGAGGACGGGAATCAGATGCTGGGAATAAGAGGCCGGGAATCAGAGGTGGGGAATCAGAGTCCGGGAATCAGAGATGGGGATTCAGAGGCGGGGAATGAGAAATGGAGAATCAGAGGCGGGGAATCAGAGGCGGGGAAACAGAGGTGGGGAATCAGATATGGGGAATCAGAGGTGGCGAATCACAGGCGGTGAATCAGAGATGGGGAAACAGAGGCGGGGAATCAGAGGCGGGGAAACAGAGGTGGGGAATCACATATGGGGAATCAGAGGCGGGGAAACAGAGGCAGGGAATCAGATATGGGGAATCAGAGGCGGGGAATCAGAGGTGGGGAATCATAGGCAGGGAATCGGATGTGCGGAATCAGAGATGGGGAATCAGAGGCCGGGAATCAGAGGTAGTGAATCAGAGATGGGGAATCAGAGGCGGTGAATCAGAGGCAGGGAATCAGACGCGGGGAATCAGAGGTGGGCAATCAGAGGCGGGGAATCAGATATGGGGAATCAGAGGCGGGGAATCAGAGGTGGGCAATCAGAGCCGGTGAATCAGATATGGGGAATCAGAGGCGGGGAATTAGAGTCGGGGAAACAGCGGCGGGGATTCAGATATGGGGAATCAGAGGTGGGGAATCAGAGGTTGTGAATCAGAGATGGGGAATCAAGGCGGTGAATCAGAGGCAGGGAATCAGACGCGGGGAATCAGAGGCGGGGATTCAGAGCTGGGGAATCAGAGGCGGGGAATCAGAGTTGGGGAATCAGAGGCAGGGAATCAGATATGGGGAATCAGAGGCGGGGAATCAGAGGCGGGGAAACAGAGGCGGGGAATCAGAGGTGGGGAATCAGGGGCAGGGAATCAGTGGCAGGGAATCAGAGGTGGGGAATCAGAGGCGGGGAATCAGAGGCAGGGAATCAGACACGGGGAATCAGAGGCGGGGAATCAGAGATGGGGAATCAGAGGCGGGGAATCAGAGGCAGGGAATCGGACGCCGGGAATCAGAGGCGGGGAATCAGAGCTGGGGAATCAGAGGCGGGTAATCAGAGTTGGGGAATCAGAGGCGGGGAATCAGATATGGGGAAATAGAGGCGGGGAATCAGATATGGGGAATCAGAGGTATGGAATCAGAGGTTGGGAATCAGAGGCAGGGAATCAGAGGCGGGGAAACAGAGGCGGGGAATCAGATATGGGGAATCAGAGGTGGCGAATCAAAGGCGGTGAAACAGAGATGGGGAATCAGGGCAGGGAATCAGAGGCAGGGAATCAGAGCTGGGGAAACAGAGGCGGGGAATCAGATATGGGGAATCAGAGGTGGGGAATCATGTGCGGGGAATCAGTGGCAGGGAATCAGAGGTGGGGAATCATGTGCGGGGAATCAGTGGCAGGGAATCAGAGCTGGGGAATCAGAGGTGGGGATCAGAGCTGGGGAAACAGAGGCGGGGAATCAGATATGGGGAATCAGAGGTGGGGAATCAAGGTCGGGGAATCAGTGGCAGGGAATCAGAGGCCGGGAATAAAAGGCGGGGAATCAGAGCTGGGGATTCAGAGGCGGGGAATCAGAGTTGGGGAATCAGAGGAAGGGAATCAGATATGGGGAAACAGATGCCGGGATTCAGAGGCAGGGAAACAGAGGCGGGGAATCAGATATGGGGAATCAGAGGTGGGGAAATAGAGGTTGCGAATCAGAGGCGGGGAATCAGAGGCGGGGAATCAGAGGCAGGGAATCGGATGTGCGGAATCAGAGATGGGGAATCAGAGGTGGGGATTCAGAGGTGGTGAATCAGAGAAGGGGAATCAGAGGCTGGGAATCAGAGGCAGGGAATCAGACGCAGGGAATCAGAGGCGGGGAATCATAGCTGGCGAATTAGAGGAGGGGAATCAGAGTTGGGGAATCAGAGGTGGGGAATCAGATATGGGGAAACAGAGGCGGGGAATCAGAGGCGGGGAAACAGAGGCGGGGAATCAGATATGGGGAATCAGAGGTGGGGAATCAGGGGCAGGGAATCAGTGGCAGGGAATCAGACGCGGGGAATCAGAGGCGGGGAATCAGAGGCAGGGAATCAGACACGGGGAATCAGAGGCGGTGTATCAGAGATGGGGAATCAGAGGCGGGGAATCAGAGGCAGGGAATCGGATGCCGGAAATCAGAGGCGGGAAATCAGAGCTGGGGAATCAGAGGCGGGGAATCAGAGTTGGGGAATCAGAGGCGGCGAAGCAGATATGGGGAAATAGAGACGGGGAATCAGATATGGGGAATCAGAGGCGTGGAATCAGATATGGGGAATCAGAGGCTGGGAATCAGAGGGGGGAAACAGAGGCGGGGAATAAGATATGGGGAATCAGAGGTGGGGAATCAGGGCCGGTAATCAGTGGCAGGGAATCAGAGGCGGGGAATCAGAGGCGGGGATTCAGAGGCAGGGAATCGGACAGGGGGAATCAGAGGCGGGGAATCGGAGCTGGGGAATCAGAGGTGGGGAATCAGAGTCGGTGAATCAGCGGCAGGGAATCGGATGTGCGGAATCAGAGATGGGGAATCAGAGGCGGTGAATCAGAGGCAGGGAATCAGAGTTGGTGATTCAGAGGCGGGGAATCAGATATGGGGAAACAGAGGCGGGGAATCAGAGGCGGGCAAACAGAGGCGGGGAATTAGATATGGGGAATCAGAGGTGGGGAATCAGAGGTGGTGAATCAGAGATGGGGAATCACAGGCGGGGAATCAGAGGCAGGGAATAGAACGCGGGGAATCAGAGCCAGGGAATCAGAGCTGGGGAATCAGAGGCGGGGAATCAGATATGGGGAAACAGAGGCGGGGAATCAGAGGCGGGGAAACAGAGGCGGGGAATCAGACATGGGGAATCGGATGCGGGGAATCAGAGGTGGGGAATCAGAGCTGGGGAATCAGAGGCGGGGAATCAGAGTTGGGGCATCAGAGGTGGGGAATTAGATATGGGGAAACAGAGGCGGGGAATCAGAGGCAGGGAAAAAGAGGCGGGGAATCAGATATGGGGAATCAGAGGTGGGGAATCAGAGGCAGGGAATCAGATGTGCGGAATCAGAGATGGGGAATCAGAGGCAGGGAATCAGAATCAGAAGCGGGGAATTAGAGGCCGGGAATCAGATGCTGGGAATAAGAGGCCGGGAATCAGAGGTGGGGAATCAGAGTCCGGGAATCAGAGATGGGGATTCAGAGGCGGGGAATGAGAAATGGAGAATCAGAGGCGGGGAAACAGAGGCGGGGAATCAGAGGTGGGGAATCAGGGGCAGGGAATCAGTGGCAGGGAATCAGAGGTGGGGAATCAGAGGCGGGGAATCAGAGGCAGGGAATCAGACACGGGGAATCAGAGGCGGGGAATCAGAGATGGGGAATCAGAGGCGGGGAATCAGAGGCAGGGAATCGGACGCCGGGAATCAGAGGCGGGGAATCAGAGCTGGGGAATCAGAGGCGGGGAATCAGAGTTGGGGAATCAGAGGCGGGGAATCAGATATGGGGAAATAGAGGCGGGGAATCAGATATGGGGAATCAGAGGTATGGAATCAGAGGTTGGGAATCAGAGGCAGGGAATCAGAGGCGGGGAAACAGAGGCGGGGAATCAGATATGGGGAATCAGAGGTGGCGAATCAAAGGTGGTGAAACAGAGATGGGGAATCAGGGCAGTGAATCAGAGGCAGGGAATCAGAGCTGGGGAAACAGAGGCGGGGAATCAGATATGGGGAATCAGAGGTGGGGAATCATGTGCGGGGAATCAGTGGCAGGGAATCAGAGGTGGGGAATCATGTGCGGGGAATCAGTGGCAGTGAATCAGAGCTGGGGAATCAGAGGTGGGGAATCAGAGCTGGGGAAACAGAGGCGGGGAATCAGATATGGGGAATCAGAGGTGGGGAATCAAGGTCGGGGAATCAGTGGCAGGGAATCAGAGGCCGGGAATAAAAGGCGGGGAATCAGAGCTGGGGATTCAGAGGCGGGGAATCAGAGTTGGGGAATCAGAGGAAGGGAATCAGATATGGGGAAACAGATGCCGGGATTCAGAGGCAGGGAAACAGAGGCGGGGAATCAGATATGGGGAATCAGAGGTGGGGAAATAGAGGTTGCGAATCAGAGGCGGGGAATCAGAGGCGGGGAATCAGAGGCAGGGAATCGGATGTGCGGAATCAGAGATGGGGAATCAGACGTGGGGATTCAGAGGTGGTGAATCAGAGAAGGGGAATCAGAGGCTGGGAATCAGAGGCAGGGAATCAGACGCAGGGAATCAGAGGCGGGGAATCATAGCTGGCGAATTAGAGGAGGGGAATCAGAGTTGGGGAATCAGAGGCGGGGAATCAGATATGGGGAAACAGAGGCGGGGAATCAGAGGCGGGGAAACAGAGGCGGGGAATCAGATATGGGGAATCAGACGCGGGGAATCAGAGGCGGGGAATCAGAGGCAGGGAATCAGACACGGGGAATCAGAGGCGGTGTATCAGAGATGGGGAATCAGAGGCGGGGAATCAGAGGCAGGGAATCGGATGCCGGAAATCAGAGGCGGGAAATCAGAGCTGGGGAATCAGAGGCGGGGAATCAGAGTTGGGGAATCAGAGGCGGCGAAGCAGATATGGGGAAATAGAGGCGGGGAATCAGATATGGGGAATCAGAGGCGTGGAATCAGATATGGGGAATCAGAGGCTGGGAATCAGAGGGGGGAAACAGAGGCGGGGAATAAGATATGGGGAATCAGAGGTGGGGAATCAGGGGCGGGTAATCAGTGGCAGGGAATCAGAGGTGGGGAATCAGAGGCGGGGATTCAGAGGCAGGGAATCGGACAGGGGGAATCAGAGGCGGGGAATCGGAGCTGGGGAATCAGAGGTGGGGAATCAGAGTCGGTGAATCAGAGGCAGGGAATCGGATGTGCGGAATCAGAGATGGGGAATCAGAGGCGGTGAATCAGAGGCAGGGAATCAGAGTTGGTGATTCAGAGGCGGGGAATCAGATATGGGGAAACAGAAGCGGGGAATCAGAGGCGGGCAAACAGAGGCGGGGAATTAGATATGGGGAATCAGAGGTGGGGAATCAGAGGTGGTGAATCAGAGATGGGGAATCACAGGCGGGGAATCAGAGGCAGGGAATAGAACGCGGGGAATCAGAGCCAGGGAATCAGAGCTGGGGAATCAGAGGCGGGGAATCAGATATGGGGAAACAGAGGCGGGGAATCAGACATGGGGCATCGGATGCGGGGAATCAGAGGTGGGGAATCAGAGCTGGGGAATCAGAGGCGGGGAATCAGAGTTGGGGCATCAGAGGTGGGGAATTAGATATGGGGAAACAGAGGCGGGGAATCAGAGGCAGGGAAAAAGAGGCGGGGAATCAGATATGGGGAATCAGAGGTGGGGAATCAGAGGCAGGGAATCAGATGTGCGGAATCAGAGATGGGGAATCAGAGGCAGGGAATCAGAATCAGAAGCGGGGAATTAGAGGCCGGGAATCAGATGCTGGGAATAAGAGGCCGGGAATCAGAGGTGGGGAATCAGAGTCCGGGAATCAGAGATGGGGATTCAGAGGCGGGGAATGAGAAATGGAGAATCAGAGGCGGGGAATCAGAGGCGGGGAAACAGAGGTGGGGAATCAGATATGGGGAATCAGAGGTGGCGAATCACAGGCGGTGAATCAGAGATGGGGAAACAGAGGCGGGGAATCAGAGGCGGGGAAACAGAGGTGGGGAATCACATATGGGGAATCAGAGGCGGGGAAACAGAGGCAGGGAATCAGATATGGGGAATCAGAGTCGGGGAATCAGAGGTGGGGAATCATAGGCAGGGAATCGGATGTGCGGAATCAGAGATGGGGAATCAGAGGCCGGGAATCAGAGGTAGTGAATCAGAGATGGGGAATCAGAGGCGGTGAATCAGAGGCTGGGAATCAGACGCGGGGAATCAGAGGTGGGCAATCAGAGGCGGGGAATCAGATATGGGGAATCAGAGGCGGGGAATCAGAGGTGGGCAATCAGAGCCGGGTAATCAGATATGGGGAATCAGAGGCGGGGAATCAGAGGCGGGGAAACAGAGGCGGGGATTCAGATATGTAGAATCAGAGGTGGGGAATCAGAGGTTGTGAATCAGAGATGGGGAATCAAGGCGGGGAATCAGAGGCAGGGAACAAGACGCGGGGAATCAGAGGCGGGGATTCAGAGCTGGGGAATCAGAGGCGGGGAATCAGAGTTGGGGAATCAGAGGCAGGGAATCAGATATGGGGAATCAGAGGCGGGGAATCAGAGGCGGGGAAAAAGAGGCGGGGAATCAGAGGTAGGGAATCAGGGGCAGGGAATAAGTGGCAGGGATTCAGAGGTGGGGAATCAGAGGCGGGGAATCAGAGGCAGGGAATCAGACACGGGGAATCAGAGGCGGGGAATCAGAGATGGGGAATCAGAGGCGGGGAATCAGAGGCAGGGAATCGGACGCCGGGAATCAGAGGCGGGGAATCAGAGCTGGGGAATCAGAGGCGGGGAATCAGAGTTGGGGAATCAGAGGCGGGGAATCAGATATGGGGAAATAGAGGCGGGGAATCAGATATGGGGAATCAGAGGTGTGGAATCAGAGGTTGGGAATCAGAGGCAGGGAATCAGAGGCGGGGAAACAGTGGCGGGGAATCAGATATGGGGAATCAGAGGTGGCGAATCAAAGGCGGTGAAACACAGATGGGGAATCAGGGCAGGGAATCAGAGGCAGGGAATCAGAGCTGGGGAAACAGAGGCGGGGAATCAGATATGGGGAATCAGAGGTGGGGAATCATGGGCGGGGAATCAGTGGCAGGGAATCAGAGCTGGGGAATCAGAGGTGGGGAATCAGAGCTGGGGAAACAGAGGCGGGGAATCAGATATGGGGAATCAGAGGTGGGGAATCAAGGTCGGGGAATCAGTGGCAGGGAATCAGAGGCCGGGAATAAAAGGCGGGGAATCAGAGCTGGGGATTCAGAGGCGGGGAATCAGAGTTGGGGAATCAGAGGAAGGGAATCAGATATGGGGAAACAGATGCCGGGATTCAGAGGCAGGGAAACAGAGGCGGGGAATCAGATATGGGGAATCAGAGGTGGGGAAATAGAGGTTGCGAATCAGAGGCGGGGAATCAGAGGCGGGGAATCAGAGGCAGGGAATCGGATGTGCGGAATCAGAGATGGGGAATCAGAGGTGGGGATTCAGAGGTGGTGAATCAGAGAAGGGGAATCAGAGGCTGGGAATCAGAGGCAGGGAATCAGACGCAGGGATTCAGAGGCGGGGAATCATAGCTGGCAAATTAGAGGAGGGGAATCAGAGTTGGGGAATCAGAGGCGGGGAATCAGATATGGGGAAACAGAGGCGGGGAATCAGAGGCGGTGAAACAGAGGCGGGGAATCAGATATGGGGAATCAGAGGTGGGGAATCAGGGGCAGGGAATCAGTGGCAGGGAATCAGACGCGGGGAATCAGAGGCGGGGAATCAGAGGCAGGGAATCAGACACGGGGAATCAGAGGCGGGGTATCAGAGATGGGGAATCAGAGGCGGGGAATCAGAGGCAGGGAATCGGATGCCGGAAATCAGAGGCGGGAAATCAGAGCTGGGGAATCAGAGGCGGGGAATCAGAGTTGGGGAATCAGAGGCGGCGAAGCAGATATGGGGAAATAGAGGCGGGGAATCAGATATGGGGAATCAGAGGCGTGGAATCAGATATGGGGAATCAGAGGCTGGGAATCAGAGGGGGGAAACAGAGGCGGGGAATAAGATATGGGGAATCAGAGGTGGGGAATCAGGGGCGGGTAATCAGTGGCAGGGAATCAGAGGCGGGGAATAAGAGGCGGGGATTTAGAGGCAGGGAATCAGACAGGGGGAATCAGAGGTGGGGAATCAGAGATGGGGAATCAGAGGCAGGGAATCAGAGGCAGGGAATCAGACGCGGGGAATCAGAGGCGGGGAATCAGAGCTGGGGAATCAGAGGTGGGGAATCAGAGTCGGGGAATCAGAGGTAGGGAATCGGATGTGCGGAATCAGAGATGGGGAATCAGAGGCGGTGAATCAGAGGCAAGGAATCAGAGTTGGTGATTCAGAGGCGGGGAATCAGATATGGGGAAACAGAGGCGGGGAATCAGAGGCGGGCAAACAGAGGCGGGGAATTAGATATGGGGAATCAGAGGTGGGGAATCAGAGGTGGTGAATCAGAGATGGGGAATCACAGGCGGGGAATCAGAGGCAGGGAATAGAACGCGGGGAATCAGAGCCAGGGAATCAGAGCTGGGGAATCAGAGGCGGGGAATCAGATATGGGGAAACAGAGGCGGGGAATCAGAGGCGGGGAAACAGAGGCGGGGAATCAGACATGGGGAATCGGATGCGGGGAATCAGAGGTGGGGAATCAGAGCTGGGGAATCAGAGGCGGGGAATCAGAGTAGGGGCATCAGAGGTGGGGAATTAGATATGGGGAAACAGAGGCGGGGAATCAGAGGCAGGGAAAAAGAGGCGGGGAATCAGATATGGGGAATCAGAGGTGGGGAATCATAGGCAGGGAATCAGATGTGCGGAATCAGAGATGGGGAATCAGAGGCAGGGAATCAGAATCAGAAGCAGGGAATTAGAGGCCGGGAATCAGAGGCCGGGAATCAGATGCTGGGAATAAGAGGCCGGGAATCAGAGGTGGGGAATCAGAGTCCGGGAATCAGAGATGGGGATTCAGAGGCGGGGAATGAGAAATGGAGAATCAGAGGCGGGGAATCAGAGGCGGGGAAACAGAGGTGGGGAATCAGATATGGGGAATCAGAGGTGGCGAATCACAGGCGGTGAATCAGAGATGGGGAAACAGAGGCGGGGAATCAGAGGCGGGGAAACAGAGGTGGGGAATCACATATGGGGAATCAGAGGCGGGGAAACAGAGGCAGGGAATCAGATATGGGGAATCAGAGGCGGGGAATCAGAGGTGGGGAATCATAGGCAGGGAATCGGATGTGCGGAATCAGAGATGGGGAATCAGAGGCCGGGAATCAGAGGTAGTGAATCAGAGATGGGGAATCAGAGGCGGTGAATCAGAGGCAGGGAATCAGACACGGGGAATCAGAGGTGGGCAATCAGAGGCGGGGAATCAGATATGGGGAATCAGAGGCTGGGAATCAGAGGCGGGGAAACAGAGGCGGGGAATCAGATATGGGGAATCAGAGGTGGGGCATCAGAGGTTGTGAATCACGGATGGGGAATCAGAGGCGGGGAATCAGAGGCAGGGAATCAGACGCAGGGAATCAGAGGCGGGGATTCAGAGCTGGGGAATCAGAGGCGGGGAATCAGAGTTGGGGAATCAGAGGCGGGGAATCAGATATGGGGTATAAGAGGCAGGGAATCAGAGGCGGGAAAACAGAGGCGGGGAATCAGATATGGGGAATCAGAGGTGGGGAATCAGGGGCAGGGAATCAGTGGCAGGGAATCAGATGCGGGGAATCAGAGGCGGGGAATCAGAGGCAGGGAATAGAACGCGGGGAATCAGAGCCAGGGAATCAGAGCTGGGGAATCAGAGGCGGGGAATCAGATATGGGGAAACAGAGGCGGGGAATCAGAGGCGGGTAAACAGAGGCGGGGAATCAGACATGGGGAATCGGATGCGGGGAATCAGAGGTGGGGAATCAGAGCTGGGGAATCAGAGGCGGGGAATCAGAGTTGGGGCATCAGAGGTGGGGAATTAGATATGGGGAAACAGAGGCGGGGAATCAGAGGCAGGGAAAAAGAGGCGGGGAATCAGATATGGGGAATCAGAGGTGGGGAATCAGAGGCAGGGAATCAGATGTGCGGAATCAGAGATGGGGAATCAGAGGCAGGGAATCAGAGGCGGGAAAACGGAGGCGGGGAATCAGATATGGGGAATCAGAGGTGGGGAATCAGGCGCAGGGAATCAGTGGCAGGGAATCAGACGCGGGGATTCAGAGGCGGGGAATCAGAGGCGGGCAAACAGAGGCGGGGAATTAGATATGGGGAATCAGAGGTGGGGAATCAGAGGTGGTGAATCAGAGATGGGGAATCACAGGCGGGGAATCAGAGGCATGGAATAGAACGCGGGGAATCAGAGGCAGGGAATCAGAGCTGGGGAATCAGAGGCGGGGAATCAGATATGGGGAAACAGAGGCGGGGAATCAGAGGCGGGGAAACAGAGGCGGGGAATCAGACATGGGGAATCGGATGCCGGGAATCAGAGGTGGGGAATCAGAGCTGGGGAATCAGAGGCGGGGAATCAGAGTTGGGGCATCAGAGGTGGGGAATTAGATATGGGGAATCAGAGATGGGGAATCAGAGGCAGGGTATCAGAATCAGAAGCGGGGAATCAGAGGCCGGGAATCAGATGCTGGGAATAAGAGGCCCGGAATCAGAGGTGGGGAATCAAGGTCGGGGAATCAGTGGCAGGGAATCAGAGGCCGGGAATAAAAGGCGGGGAATCAGAGCTGGGGATTCAGAGGCGGGGAATCAGAGTTGGGGAATCAGAGGAAGGGAATCAGATATGGGGAAACAGATGCCGGGATTCAGAGGCAGGGAAACAGAGGCGGGGAATCAGATATGGGGAATCAGAGGTGGGGAAATAGAGGTTGCGAATCAGAGGCGGGGAATCAGAGGCGGGGAATCAGAGGCAGGGAATCGGATGTGCGGAATCAGAGATGGGGAATCAGAGGTGGGGATTCAGAGGTGGTGAATCAGAGAAGGGGAATCAGAGGCTGGGAATCAGAGGCAGGGAATCAGACGCAGGGAATCAGAGGCGGGGAATCATAGCTGGCGAATTAGAGGAGGGGAATCAGAGTTGGGGAATCAGAGGCGGGGAATCAGATATGGGGAAACAGAGGCGGGGAATCAGAGGCGGGGAAACAGAGGCGGGGAAGCAGATATTGGGAATCAGAGGTGGGGAATCAGGGGCAGGGAATCAGTGGCAGGGAATCAGACGCGGGGAATCAGAGGCGGGGAATCAGAGGCAGGGAATCAGACACGGGGAATCAGAGGCGGTGTATCAGAGATGGGGAATCAGAGGCGGGGAATCAGAGGCAGGGAATCGGATGCCGGAAATCAGAGGCGGGAAATCAGAGCTGGGGAATCAGAGGCGGGGAATCAGAGTTGGGGAATCAGAGGCGGCGAAGCAGATATGGGGAAATAGAGGCGGGGAATCAGATATGGGGAATCAGAGGGGGGAAACAGAGGCGGGGAATAAGATATGGGGAATCAGAGGTGGGGAATCAGGGGCGGGTAATCAGTGGCAGGGAATCAGAGGCGGGGAATCAGAGGCGGGGATTCAGAGGCAGGGAATCAGACAGGGGGAATCAGAGGCGGGGAATCGGAGCTGGGGAATCAGAGGTGGGGAATCAGAGTCGGTGAATCAGAGGCAGGGAATCGGATGTGCGGAATCAGAGATGGGGAATCAGAGGCGGTGAATCAGAGGCAGGGAATCTGAGTTGGTGATTCACAGGCGGGGAATCAGATATGGGGAAACAGAGGCGGGGAATCAGAGGCGGGCAAACAGAGGCGGGGAATTAGATATGGGGAATCAGAGGTGGGGAATCAGAGGTGGTGAATCAGAGATGGGGAATCACAGGCGGGGAATCAGAGGCAGGGAATAGAACGCGGGGAATCAGAGCCAGGGAATCAGAGCTGGGGAATCAGAGGCGGGGAATCAGATATGGGGAAACAGAGGCGGGGAATCAGAGGCGGGGAAACAGAGGTGGGGAATCAGACATGGGGAATCGGATGCGGGGAATCAGAGGTGGGGAATCAGAGCTGGGGAATCAGAGGCGGGGAATCAGAGTTGGGGCATCAGAGGTGGGGAATTAGATATGGGGAAACAGAGGCGGGGAATCAGAGGCAGGGAAAAAGAGGCGGGGAATCAGATATGGGGAATCAGAGGTGGGGAATCAGAGTCCGGGAATCAGAGATGGGGATTCAGAGGCGGGGAATGAGAAATGGAGAATCAGAGGCGGGGAATCAGAGGCGGGGAAACAGAGGTGGGGAATCAGATATGGGGAATCAGAGGTGGCGAATCACAGGCGGTGAATCAGAGATGGGGAAACAGAGGCGGGGAATCAGAGGCGGGGAAACAGAGGTGGGGAATCACATATGGGGAATCAGAGGCGGGGAAACAGAGGCAGGGAATCAGATATGGGGAATCAGAGTCGGGGAATCAGAGGTGGGGAATCATAGGCAGGGAATCGGATGTGCGGAATCAGAGATGGGGAATCAGAGGCCGGGAATCAGAGGTAGTGAATCAGAGATGGGGAATCAGAGGCGGTGAATCAGAGGCAGGGAATCAGACGCGGGGAATCAGAGGTGGGCAATCAGAGGCGGGGAATCAGATATGGGGAATCAGAGGCAGGGAATCAGAGGTGGGCAATCAGAGCCGGGGAATCAGATATGGGGAATCAGAGGCGGGGAATCAGAGGCGGGATAACAGAGGCGGGGATTCAGATATGTAGAATCAGAGGTGGGGAATCAGAGGTTGTGAATCAGAGATGGGGAATCAAGGCGGGGAATCAGAGGCAGGGAATCAGACGCGGGGAATCAGAGGCGGGGATTCAGAGCTGGGGAATCAGAGGCGGGGAATCAGAGTTGGGGAATCAGAGGCAGGGAATCAGATATGGGGAATCAGAGGCGGGGAATCTGAGGCGGGGAAACAGAGGCGGAGAATCAGAGGTAGGGAATCAGGGGCAGGGAATCAGTGGCAGGGAATCAGAGGTGGGGAATCAGAGGCGGGGAATCAGAGGCAGGGAATCAGACACGGGGAATCAGAGGCGGGGAATCAGAGATGGGGAATCAGAGGCCGGGAATCAGAGGCAGGGAATCGGACGCCGGGAATCAGAGGCGGGGAATCAGAGCTGGGGAATCAGAGGCGGGGAATCAGAGTTGGGGAATCAGAGGCGGGGAATCAGATATGGGGAAATAGAGGCGGGGAATCAGATATGGGGAATCAGAGGTGTGGAATCAGAGGTTGGGAATCAGAGGCAGGGAATCAGAGGCGGGGAAACAGAGGCGGGGAATCAGATATGGGGAATCAGAGGTGGCGAATCAAAGGCGGTGAAACACAGATGGGGAATCAGGGCAGGGAATCAGAGGCAGGGAATCAGAGCTGGGGAAACAGAGGCGGGGAATCAGATATGGGGAATCAGAGGTATGGAATCATGGGCGGGGAATCAGTGGCAGGGAATCAGAGCTGGGGAATCAGAGGTGGGGAATCAGAGCTGGGGAAACAGAGGCGGGGAATCAGATATGGGGAATCAGAGGTGGGGAATCAAGGTCGGGGAATCAGTGGCAGGGAATCAGAGGCCGGGAATAAAAGGCGGGGAATCAGAGCTGGGGATTCAGAGGCGGGGAATCAGAGTTGGGGAATCAGAGGAAGGGAATCAGATATGGGGAAACAGATGCCGGGATTCAGAGGCAGGGAAACAGAGGCGGGGAATCAGATATGGGGAATCAGAGGTGGGGAAATAGAGGTTGCGAATCAGAGGCGGGGAATCAGAGGCGGGGAATCAGAGGCAGGGAATCGGATGTGCGGAATCAGAGATGGGGAATCAGAGGTGGGGATTCAGAGGTGGTGAATCAGAGAAGGGGAATCAGAGGCTGGGAATCAGAGGCAGGGAATCAGACGCAGGGAATCAGAGGCGGGGAATCATAGCTGGCAAATTAGAGGAGGGGAATCAGAGTTGGGGAATCAGAGGCGGGGAATCAGATATGGGGAAACAGAGGCGGGGAATCAGAGGCGGGGAAATAGAGGCGGGGAATCAGATATGGGGAATCAGAGGTGGGGAATCAGGGGCAGGGAATCAGTGGCAGGGAATCAGACGCGGGGAATCAGAGGCGGGGAATCAGAGGCAGGGAATCAGACACGGGGAATCAGAGGCGGGGTATCAGAGATGGGGAATCAGAGGCGGGGAATCAGAGGCGTGGAATCAGATATGGGGAATCAGAGGCTAGGAATCAGAGGGGGGAAACAGAGGCGGGGAATAAGATATGGGGAATCAGAGGTGGGGAATCAGGGGCGGGTAATCAGTGGCAGGGAATCAGAGGCGGGGAATAAGAGGCGGGGATTCAGAGGCAGGGAATCAGACAGGGGGAATCAGAGGTGGGGAATCAGAGATGGGGAATCAGAGGCGGGGAATCAGAGGCAGGGAATCAGACGCGGGGAATCAGAGGCGGGGAATCAGAGCTGGGGAATCAGAGGTGGGGAATCAGAGTCGGGGAATCAGAGGTAGGGAATCGGATGTGCGGAATCAGAGATGGCGAATCAGAGGCGGTGAATCAGAGGCAAGGAATCAGAGTTGGTGATTCAGAGGCGGGGAATCAGATATGGGGAAACAGAGGCGGGGAATCAGAGGCGGGCAAACAGAGGCGGGGAATTAGATATGGGGAATCAGAGGTGGGGAATCAGAGGTGGTGAATCAGAGATGGGGAATCACAGGCGGGGAATCAGAGGCAGGGAATAGAACGCGGGGAATCAGAGCCAGGGAATCAGAGCTGGGGAATCAGAGGCGGGGATTCAGATATGGGGAAACAGAGGCGGGGAATCAGAGGCGGGGAAACAGAGGCGGGGAATCAGACATGGGGAATCGGATGCGGTGAATCAGAGGTGGGGAATCAGAGCTGGGGAATCAGAGGCGGGGAATCAGAGTAGGGGCATCAGAGGTGGGGAATTAGATATGGGGAAACAGAGGCGGGGAATCAGAGGCAGGGAAAAAGAGGCGGGGAATCAGATATGGGGAATCAGAGGTGGGGAATCATAGGCAGGGAATCAGATGTGCGGAATCAGAGATGGGGAATCAGAGGCAGGGAATCAGAATCAGAAGCAGGGAATTAGAGGCCGGGAATCAGAGGCCGGGAATCAGATGCTTGGAATAAGAGGCCGGGAATCAGAGGTGGGGAATCAGAGTCCGGGAATCAGAGATGGGGATTCAGAAGCGGGGAATGAGAAATGGAGAATCAGAGGCGGGGAATCAGAGGCGGGGAAACAGAGGTGGGGAATCAGATATGGGGAATCAGAGGTGGCGAATCACAGGCGGTGAATCAGAGATGGGGAAACAGAGGCGGGGAATCAGAGGCGGGGAAACAGAGGTGGGGAATCACATATGGGGAATCAGAGGCGGGGAAACAGAGGCAGGGAATCAGATATGGGGAATCAGAGGCGGGGAATCAGAGGTGGGGAATCATAGGCAGGGAATCGGATGTGCGGAATCAGAGATAGGGAATCAGAGGCCGGGAATCAGAGGTAGTGAATCAGAGATGGGGAATCAGAGGCGGTGAATCTGAGGCAGGGAATCAGACACGGGGAATCAGAGGTGGGCAATCAGAGGCGGGGAATCAGATATGGGGAATCAGAGGCTGGGAATCAGAGGCGGGGAAACAGAGGCGGGGAATCAGATATGGGGAATCAGAGGTGGGGCATCAGAGGTTGTGAATCACGGATGGGGAATCAGAGGCGGGGAATCAGAGGCAGGGAATCAGACGGGGGAATCAGAGGCGGGGATTCAGAGCTGGGGAATCAGAGGCGGTGAATCAGAGTTGGGGAATCAGAGGCGGGGAATCAGATATGGGGAATAAGAGGCAGGGAATCAGAGGCGGGAAAACAGAGGCGGGGAATCAGATATGGGGAATCAGAGGTGGGGAATCAGGGGCAGGGAATCAGTGGCAGGGAATCAGATGCGGGGAATCAGAGGCGGTGAATCAGAGGCAGGGAATAGAACGCGGGGAATCAGAGCCAGGGAATCAGAGCTGGGGAATCAGAGGCGGGGAATCAGATATGGGGAAACAGAGGCGGGGAATCAGAGGCGGGGAAACAGAGGCGGGGAATCAGACATGGGGAATCGGATGCGGGGAATCAGAGGTGGGGAATCAGAGCTGGGTAATCAGAGGCGGGGAATCAGAGTTGGGGCATCAGAGGTGGGGAATTAGATATGGGGAAACAGAGGCGGGGAATCAGAGGCAGGGAAAAAGAGGCGGGGAATCAGATATGGGGAATCAGAGGTGGGGAATCAGAGGCAGGGAATCAGATGTGCGGAATCAGAGATGGGGAATCAGAGGCAGGGAATCAGAGGCGGGAAAACGGAGGCGGGGAATCAGATATGGGGAATCAGAGGTGGGGAATCAGGCGCAGGGAATCAGTGGCAGGGAATCAGACGCGGGGATTCAGAGGCGGAGAATCAGAGGCGGGCAAACAGAGGCGGGGAATTAGATATGGGGAATCAGAGGTGGGGAATCAGAGGTGGTGAATCAGAGATGGGGAATCACAGGCGGGGAATCAGAGGCAGGGAATAGAACGCGGGGAATCAGAGGCAGGGAATCAGAGGCGGGGAATCTGATATGGGGAAACAGAGGTGGGGAATCAGAGGCGGGGAAACAGAGGCGGGGAATCAGAGTTGGGGCATCAGAGGTGGGGAATTAGATATGGGGAATCAGAGATGGGGAATCAGAGGCAGGGTATCAGAATCAGAAGCGGGGAATCAGAGGCCGGGAATCAGATGCTGGGAATAAGAGGCCCGGAATCAGAGGTGGGGAATCAGAGTCCGGGAATCAGAGATGGGGATTCAGAGGCGGGGAATGAGATATGGAGAATCAGAGGCGGGGAATCAGAGGCGGGGAAACAGAGGTGGGGAATCAGATATGGGGAATCTGAGGTGGCGAATCAAAGGCGGTGAATCAGAGATGGGGAATCAGAGGCGGGGAATCAGAGGCAGGGAATCAGATGCGGGGATTCAGAGGCGGGGAATCAGAGCTGGCGAATCAGAGGCGGGGAATCAGAGGTGGGCAATCAGAGCCGGGGAATCAGATATGGGGAATCAGAGGCGGGGAATCAGAGGCGGGGAAACAGAGGCGGGGATTCAGATATGGGGAATCAGAGGTGGGGAATCAGAGGTTGTGAATCAGAGATGGGGAATCAAGGCGGGTAATCAGAGGCAGGGAATCAGACGCGGGGAATCAGAGGCGGGGATTCAGAGCTGGGGAATCAGAGGCGGGGAATCAGAGTTGGGGAATCAGAGGCAGGGAATCAGATATGGGGAATCAGAGGCGGGGAATCAGAGGTGGGGAAACAGAGGCGGGGAATCAGAGGTGGGGAATCAGGGGCAGGGAAT
Source organism: Narcine bancroftii (assembly GCF_036971445.1). Lineage (NCBI taxonomy): Eukaryota > Metazoa > Chordata > Chondrichthyes > Torpediniformes > Narcinidae > Narcine > Narcine bancroftii. The sequence continues at coordinate 102,472,279 of NC_091474.1, read as the reverse complement.
CAGTGGCAGGGAATCAGAGGTGGGGAATCAGAGGCGGGGAATCAGAGGCAGGGAATCAGACACGGGGAATCAGAGGCGGGGAATCAGATATGGATAATCAGAGGCGGGGAATCAGAGGCAGGGAATCGGACGCCGGGAATCAGAGGCGGGGAATCAGAGCTGGGTAATCAGAGGCGGGGAATCAGAGTTGGGGAATCAGAGGCGGGGAATCAGATATGGGGAAATAGAGGCGGGGAATCAGATATGGGGAATCAGAGGTATGGAATCAGAGGTTGGGAATCAGAGGCAGGGAATCAGAGGCGGGGAAACAGAGGCGGGGAATCAGATATGGGGAATCAGAGGTGGCGAATCAAAGGCGGTGAAACAGAGATGGGGAATCAGGGCAGGGAATCAGAGGCAGGGAATCAGAGCTGGGGAAACAGAGGCGGGGAATCAGATATGGGGAATCAGACGCGGGGAATCAGAGGCGGGGAATCAGAGCTGGGGAATCAGAGGTGGGGAATCAGAGTCGGGGAATCAGAGGTAGGGAATCGGATGTGCGGAATCAGAGATGGGGAATCAGAGGCGGTGAATAAGAGGCGGGGATTCAGAGGCAGGGAATCAGACAGGGGAATCAGAGGTGGGGAATCAGAGATGGGGAATCAGAGGCGGGGAATCAGAGGCAGGGAATCAGACGCGGGGAATCAGAGGCGGGGAATCAGAGCTGGGGAATCAGAGGTGGGGAATCAGAGTCGGGGAATCAGAGGTAGGGAATCGGATGTGCGGAATCAGAGATGGGGAATCAGAGGCGGTGAATCAGAGGCAAGGAATCAGAGTTGGTGATTCAGAGGCGGGGAATCAGATATGGGGAAACAGAGGCGGGGAATCAGAGGCGGGCAAACAGAGGCGGGGAATTAGATATGGGGAATCAGAGGTGGGGAATCAGAGGTGGTGAATCAGAGATGGGGAATCACAGGCGGGGAATCAGAGGCAGGGAACAGAACGCGGGGAATCAGAGCCAGGGAATCAGAGCTGGGGAATCAGAGGCGGGGAATCAGATATGGGGAAACAGAGGCGGGGAATCAGAGGCGGGGAAACAGAGGCGGGGAATCAGACATGGGGAATCGGATGCGGGGAATCAGAGGTGGGGAATCAGAGCTGGGGAATCAGAGGCGGGGAATCAGAGTAGGGGCATCAGAGGTGGGGAATTAGATATGGGGAAACACAGGCGGGGAATCAGAGGCAGGGAAAAAGAGGCGGGGAATCAGATATGGGGAATCAGAGGTGGGGAATCATAGGCAGGGAATCAGATGTGCGGAATCAGAGATGGGGAATCAGAGGCAGGGAATCAGAATCAGAAGCAGGGAATTAGAGGCCGGGAATCAGAGGCCGGGAATCAGATGCTGGGAATAAGAGGCCGGGAATCAGAGGTGGGGAATCAGAGTCCGGGAATCAGAGATGGGGATTCAGAGGCGGGGAATGAGAAATGGAGAATCAGAGGCGGGGAATCAGAGGCGGGGAAACAGAGGTGGGGAATCAGATATGGGGAATCAGAGGTGGCGAATCACAGGCGGTGAATCAGAGATGGGGAAACAGAGGCGGGGAATCAGAGGCGGGGAAACAGAGGTGGGGAATCACATATGGGGAATCAGAGGCGGGGAAACAGAGGCAGGGAATCAGATATGGGGAATCAGAGGCGGGGAATCAGAGGTGGGGAATCATAGGCAGGGAATCGGATGTGCGGAATCAGAGATGGGGAATCAGAGGCCGGGAATCAGAGGTAGTGAATCAGAGATGGGGAATCAGAGGCGGTGAATCAGAGGCAGGGAATCAGACACGGGGAATCAGAGGTGGGCAATCAGAGGCGGGGAATCAGATATGGGGAATCAGAGGCTGGGAATCAGAGGCGGGGAAACAGAGGCGGGGAATCAGATATGGGGAATCAGAGGTGGGGCATCAGAGGTTGTGAATCACGGATGGGGAATCAGAGGCAGGGAATCAGAGGCAGGGAATCAGACGCAGGGAATCAGAGGCGGGGATTCAGAGCTGGGGAATCAGAGGCGGGGAATCAGAGTTGGGGAATCAGAGGCGGGGAATCAGATATGGGGAATAAGAGGCAGGGAATCAGAGGCGGGAAAACAGAGGCGGGGAATCAGATATGGGGAATCAGAGGTGGGGAATCAGGGGCAGGGAATCAGTGGCAGGGAATCAGATGCGGGGAATCAGAGGCGGGGAATCAGAGGCAGGGAATAGAACGCGGGGAATCAGAGCCAGGGAATCAGAGCTGGGGAATCAGAGGCGGGGAATCAGATATGGGGAAACAGAGGCGGGGAATCAGAGGCGGGGAAACAGAGGCGGGGAATCAGACATGGGGAATCGGATGCGGGGAATCAGAGGTGGGGAATCAGAGCTGGGGAATCAGAGGCGGGGAATCAGAGTTGGGGCATCAGAGGTGGGGAATTAGATATGGGGAAACAGAGGCGGGGAATCAGAGGCAGGGAAAAAGAGGCGGGGAATCAGATATGGGGAATCAGAGGTGGGGAATCAGAGGCAGGGAATCAGATGTGCGGAATCAGAGATGGGGAATCAGAGGCAGGGAATCAGAGGCGGGAAAACGGAGGCGGGGAATCAGATATGGGGAATCAGAGGTGGGGAATCAGGCGCAGGGAATCAGTGGCAGGGAATCAGATGCGGGGATTCAGAGGCGGGGAATCAGAGGCGGGCAAACAGAGGCGGGGAATTAGATATGGGGAATCAGAGGTGGGGAATCAGAGGTGGTGAATCAGAGATGGGGAATCACAGGCGGGGAATCAGAGGCATGGAATAGAACGCGGGGAATCAGAGGCAGGGAATCAGAGCTGGGGAATCAGAGGCGGGGAATCAGATATGGGGAAACAGAGGCGGGGAATCAGAGGCGGGGAAACAGAGGCGGGGAATCAGACATGGGGAATCGGATGCCGGGAATCAGAGGTGGGGAATCAGAGCTGGGGAATCAGAGGCGGGGAATCAGAGTTGGGGCATCAGAGGTGGGGAATTAGATATGGGGAATCAGAGATGGGGAATCAGAGGCAGGGTATCAGAATCAGAAGCGGGGAATCAGAGGCCGGGAATCAGATGCTGGGAATAAGAGGCCCGGAATCAGAGGTGGGGAATCAAGGTCGGGGAATCAGTGGCAGGGAATCAGAGGCCAGGAATAAAAGGCGGGGAATCAGAGCTGGGGATTCAGAGGCGGGGAATCAGAGTTGGGGAATCAGAGGAAGGGAATCAGATATGGGGAAACAGATGCCGGGATTCAGAGGCAGGGAAACAGAGGCGGGGAATCAGATATGGGGAATCAGAGGTGGGGAAATAGAGGTTGCGAATCAGAGGCGGGGAATCAGAGGCGGGGAATCAGAGGCAGGGAATCGGATGTGCGGAATCAGAGATGGGGAATCAGAGGTGGGGATTCAGAGGTGGTGAATCAGAGAAGGGGAATCAGAGGCTGGGAATCAGAGGCAGGGAATCAGACGCAGGGAATCAGAGGCGGGGAATCATAGCTGGCGAATTAGAGGAGGGGAATCAGAGTTGGGGAATCAGAGGCGGGGAATCAGATATGGGGAAACAGAGGCGGGGAATCAGAGGCGGGGAAACAGAGGCGGGGAAGCAGATATGGGGAATCAGAGGTGGGGAATCAGGGGCAGGGAATCAGTGGCAGGGAATCAGACGCGGGGAATCAGAGGCGGGGAATCAGAGGCAGGGAATCAGACACGGGGAATCAGAGGCGGTGTATCAGAGATGGGGAATCAGAGGCGGGGAATCAGAGGCAGGGAATCGGATGCCGGAAATCAGAGGCGGGAAATCAGAGCTGGGGAATCAGAGGCGGGGAATCAGAGTTGGGGAATCAGAGGCGGCGAAGCAGATATGGGGAAATAGAGGCGGGGAATTAGATATGGGGAATCAGAGGCGTGGAATCAGATATGGGGAATCAGAGGCTGGGAATCAGAGGGGGGAAACAGAGGCGGGGAATAAGATATGGGGAATCAGAGGTGGGGAATCAGGGGCGGGTAATCAGTGGCAGGGAATCAGAGGCGGGGAATCAGAGGCGGGGAATCAGAGGCAGGGAATCGGATGTGCGGAATCAGAGATGGGGAATCAGAGGTGGGGATTCAGAGGTGGTGAATCAGAGAAGGGGAATCAGAGGCTGGGAATCAGAGGCAGGGAATCAGACGCAGGGAATCAGAGGCGGGGAATCATAGCTGGCAAATTAGAGGAGGGGAATCAGAGTTGGGGAATCAGAGGCGGGGAATCAGATATGGGGAAACAGAGGCGGGGAATCAGAGGCGGGGAAACAGAGGCGGGGAATCAGATATGGGGAATCAGAGGTGGGGAATCAGGGGCAGGGAATCAGTGGCAGGGAATCAGACGCGGGGAATCAGAGGCGGGGAATCAGAGGCAGGGAATCAGACACGGGGAATCAGAGGCGGGGTATCAGAGATGGGGAATCAGAGGCGGGGAATCAGAGGCGTGGAATCAGATATGGGGAATCAGAGGCTAGGAATCAGAGGGGGGAAACAGAGGCGGGGAATAAGATATGGGGAATCAGAGGTGGGGAATCAGGGGCGGGTAATCAGTGGCAGGGAATCAGAGGCGGGGAATAAGAGGCGGGGATTCAGAGGCAGGGAATCAGACAGGGGGAATCAGAGGTGGGGAATCAGAGATGGGGAATCAGAGGCGGGGAATCAGAGGCAGGGAATCAGACGCGGGGAATCAGAGGCGGGGAATCAGAGCTGGGGAATCAGAGGTGGGGAATCAGAGTCGGGGAATCAGAGGTAGGGAATCGGATGTGCGGAATCAGAGATGGCGAATCAGAGGCGGTGAATCAGAGGCAAGGAATCAGAGTTGGTGATTCAGAGGCGGGGAATCAGATATGGGGAAACAGAGGCGGGGAATCAGAGGCGGGCAAACAGAGGCGGGGAATTAGATATGGGGAATCAGAGGTGGGGAATCAGAGGTGGTGAATCAGAGATGGGGAATCACAGGCGGGGAATCAGAGGCAGGGAATAGAACGCGGGGAATCAGAGCCAGGGAATCAGAGCTGGGGAATCAGAGGCGGGGATTCAGATATGGGGAAACAGAGGCGGGGAATCAGAGGCGGGGAAACAGAGGCGGGGAATCAGACATGGGGAATCGGATGCGGTGAATCAGAGGTGGGGAATCAGAGCTGGGGAATCAGAGGCGGGGAATCAGAGTAGGGGCATCAGAGGTGGGGAATTAGATATGGGGAAACAGAGGCGGGGAATCAGAGGCAGGGAAAAAGAGGCGGGGAATCAGATATGGGGAATCAGAGGTGGGGAATCATAGGCAGGGAATCAGATGTGCGGAATCAGAGATGGGGAATCAGAGGCAGGGAATCAGAATCAGAAGCAGGGAATTAGAGGCCGGGAATCAGAGGCCGGGAATCAGATGCTTGGAATAAGAGGCCGGGAATCAGAGGTGGGGAATCAGAGTCCGGGAATCAGAGATGGGGATTCAGAAGCGGGGAATGAGAAATGGAGAATCAGAGGCGGGGAATCAGAGGCGGGGAAACAGAGGTGGGGAATCAGATATGGGGAATCAGAGGTGGCGAATCACAGGCGGTGAATCAGAGATGGGGAAACAGAGGCGGGGAATCAGAGGCGGGGAAACAGAGGTGGGGAATCACATATGGGGAATCAGAGGCGGGGAAACAGAGGCAGGGAATCAGATATGGGGAATCAGAGGCGGGGAATCAGAGGTGGGGAATCATAGGCAGGGAATCGGATGTGCGGAATCAGAGATAGGGAATCAGAGGCCGGGAATCAGAGGTAGTGAATCAGAGATGGGGAATCAGAGGCGGTGAATCTGAGGCAGGGAATCAGACACGGGGAATCAGAGGTGGGCAATCAGAGGCGGGGAATCAGATATGGGGAATCAGAGGCTGGGAATCAGAGGCGGGGAAACAGAGGCGGGGAATCAGATATGGGGAATCAGAGGTGGGGCATCAGAGGTTGTGAATCACGGATGGGGAATCAGAGGCGGGGAATCAGAGGCAGGGAATCAGACGCGGGGAATCAGAGGCGGGGATTCAGAGCTGGGGAATCAGAGGTGGGGAATCAGAGTTGGGGAATCAGAGGCGGGGAATCAGATATGGGGAATAAGAGGCAGGGAATCAGAGGCGGGAAAACAGAGGCGGGGAATCAGATATGGGGAATCAGAGGTGGGGAATCAGGGGCAGGGAATCAGTGGCAGGGAATCAGATGCGGGGAATCAGAGGCGGGGAATCAGAGGCAGGGAATAGAACGCGGGGAATCAGAGCCAGGGAATCAGAGCTGGGGAATCAGAGGCGGGGAATCAGATATGGGGAAACAGAGGCGGGGAATCAGAGGCGGGGAAACAGAGGCGGGGAATCAGACATGGGGAATCGGATGCGGGGAATCAGAGGTGGGGAATCAGAGCTGGGTAATCAGAGGCGGGGAATCAGAGTTGGGGCATCAGATGTGGGGAATTAGATATGGGGAAACAGAGGCAGGGAAAAAGAGGCGGGGAATCAGATATGGGGAATCAGAGGTGGGGAATCAGAGGCAGGGAATCAGATGTGCGGAATCAGAGATGGGGAATCAGAGGCAGGGAATCAGAGGCGGGAAAACGGAGGCGGGGAATCAGATATGGGGAATCAGAGGTGGGGAATCAGGCGCAGGGAATCAGTGGCAGGGAATCAGACGCGGGGATTCAGAGGCGGAGAATCAGAGGCAGGCAAACAGAGGCGGGGAATTAGATATGGGGAATCAGAGGTGGGGAATCAGAGGTGGTGAATCAGAGATGGGGAATCACAGGCGGGGAATCAGAGGCAGGGAATAGAACGCGGGGAATCAGAGGCAGGGAATCAGAGGCGGGGAATCTGATATGGGGAAACAGAGGTGGGGAATCAGAGGCGGGGAAACAGAGGCGGGGAATCAGACATGGGGAATCGGATGCCGGGAATCGGAGGTGGGGAATCAGAGCTGGGGAATCAGAGGCGTGGAATCAGAGTTGGGGCATCAGAGGTGGGGAATTAGATATGGGGAATCAGAGATGGGGAATCAGAGGCAGGGTATCAGAATCAGAAGCGGGGAATCAGAGGCCGGGAATCAGATGCTGGGAATAAGAGGCCCGGAATCAGAGGTGGGGAATCAGAGTCCGGGAATCAGAGATGGGGATTCAGAGGCGGGGAATGAGATATGGAGAATCAGAGGCGGGGAATCAGAGGCGGGGAAACAGAGGTGGGGAATCAGATATGGGGAATCTGAGGTGGCGAATCAAAAGCGGTGAATCAGAGATGGGGAATCAGAGGCGGGGAATCAGAGGCAGGGAATCAGATGCGGGGATTCAGAGGCGGGGAATCAGAGCTGGCGAATCAGAGGCGGGGAATCAGAGGTGGGCAATCAGAGCCGGGGAATCAGATATGGGGAATCAGAGGCGGGGAATCAGAGGCGGGGAAACAGAGGCGGGGATTCAGATATGGGGAATCAGAGGTGGGGAATCAGAGGTTGTGAATCAGAGATGGGGAATCAAGGCGGGTAATCAGAGGCAGGGAATCAGACGCGGGGAATCAGAGGCGGGGATTCAGAGCTGGGGAATCAGAGGCGGGGAATCAGAGTTGGGGAATCAGAGGCAGGGAATCAGATATGGGGAATCAGAGGCGGGGAATCAGAGGTGGGGAAACAGAGGCGGGGAATCAGAGGTGGGGAATCAGGGGCAGGGAATCAGTGGCAGGGAATCAGAGGTGGGGAATCAGAGGCGGGGAATCAGAGGCAGGGAATCAGACACGGGGAATCAGAGGCGGGGAATCAGATATGGGTAATCAGAGGCGGGGAATCAGAGGCAGGGAATCGGACGCCAGGAATCAGAGGCGGGGAATCAGAGCTGGGTAATCAGAGGCGGGGAATCAGAGTTGGGGAATCAGAGGCGGGGAATCAGATATGGGGAAATAGAGGCGGGGAATCAGATATGGGGAATCAGAGGTATGGAATCAGAGGTTGGGAATCAGAGGCAGGGAATCAGAGGCGGGGAAACAGAGGCGGGGAATCAGATATGGGGAATCAGAGGTGGCGAATCAAAGGCGGTGAAACAGAGATGGGGAATCAGGGCAGGGAATCAGAGGCAGGGAATCAGAGCTGGGGAAACAGAGGCGGGGAATCAGATATGGGGAATCAGAGGTGGTGAATCATGGGCGGGGAATCAGTGGCAGGGAATCAGAGCTGGGGAATCAGAGGTGGGGAATCAGAGCTGGGGAAACAGAGGCGGGGAATCAGATATGGGGAATCAGAGGTGGGGAATCAAGGTCGGGGAATCAGTGGCAGGGAATCAGAGGCCGGGAATAAAAGGCGGGGAATCAGAGCTGGGGAATCAGAGGCGGGGAATCAGAGTTGGGGAATCAGAGGAAGGGAATCAGATATGGGGAAACAGATGCCGGGATTCAGAGGCAGGGAAACAGAGGCGGGGAATCAGATATGGGGAATCAGAGGTGGGGAAATAGAGGTTGCGAATCAGAGGCGGGGAATCAGAGGCGGGGAATCAGAGGCAGGGAATCGGATGTGCGGAATCAGAGATGGGGAATCAGAGGTGGGGATTCAGAGGTGGTGAATCAGAGAAGGGGAATCAGAGGCTGGGAATCAGAGGCAGGGAATCAGACGCAGGGATTCAGAGGCGGGGAATCATAGCTGGCAAATTAGAGGAGGGGAATCAGAGTTGGGGAATCAGAGGCGGGGAATCAGATATGGGGAAACAGAGGCGGGGAATCAGAGGCGGGGAAACAGAGGCGGGGAAGCAGATATGGGGAATCAGAGGTGGGGAATCAGGGGCAGGGAATCAGTGGCAGGGAATCAGACGCGGGGAATCAGAGGCGGGGAATCAGAGGCAGGGAATCAGACACGGGGAATCAGAGGCGGGGTATCAGAGATGGGGAATCAGAGGCGGGGAATCAGAGGCAGGGAATCGGATGCCGGAAATCAGAGGCGGGAAATCAGAGCTGGGGAATCAGAGGCGGGGAATCAGAGTTGGGGAATCAGAGGCGGCGAAGCAGATATGGGGAAATAGAGGCGGGGAATCAGATATGGGGAATCAGAGGCGTGGAATCAGATATGGGGAATCAGAGGCTGGGAATCAGAGGGGGGAAACAGAGGCGGGGAATAAGATATGGGGAATCAGAGGTGGGGAATCAGGGGCGGGTAATCAGTGGCAGGGAATCAGAGGCGGGGAATAAGAGGCGGGGATTCAGAGGCAGGGAATCAGACAGGGGAATCAGAGGTGGGGAATCAGAGATGGGGAATCAGAGGCGGGGAATCAGAGGCAGGGAATCAGACGCGGGGAATCAGAGGCGGGGAATCAGAGCTGGGGAATCAGAGGTTGGGAATCAGAGTCGGGGAATCAGAGGTAGGGAATCGGATGTGCGGAATCAGAGATGGGGAATCAGAGGCGGTGAATCAGAGGCAAGGAATCAGAGTTGGTGATTCAGAGGCGGGGAATCAGATATGGGGAAACAGAGGCGGGGAATCAGAGGCGGGCAAACAGAGGCGGGGAATTAGATATGGGGAATCAGAGGTGGGGAATCAGAGGTGGTGAATCAGAGATGGGGAATCACAGGCGGGGAATCAGAGGCAGGGAACAGAACGCGGGGAATCAGAGCCAGGGAATCAGAGCTGGGGAATCAGAGGCGGGGAATCAGATATGGGGAAACAGAGGCGGGGAATCAGAGGCGGGGAAACAGAGGCGGGGAATCAGACATGGGGAATCGGATGCGGGGAATCAGAGGTGGGGAATCAGAGCTGGGGAATCAGAGGCGGGGAATCAGAGTAGGGGCATCAGAGGTGGGGAATTAGATATGGGGAAACACAGGCGGGGAATCAGAGGCAGGGAAAAAGAGGCGGGGAATCAGATATGGGGAATCAGAGGTGGGGAATCATAGGCAGGGAATCAGATGTGCGGAATCAGAGATGGGGAATCAGAGGCAGGTAATCAGAATCAGAAGCAGGGAATTAGAGGCCGGGAATCAGAGGCCGGGAATCAGATGCTGGGAATAAGAGGCCGGGAATCAGAGGTGGGGAATCAGAGTCCGGGAATCAGAGATGGGGATTCAGAGGCGGGGAATGAGAAATGGAGAATCAGAGGCGGGGAATCAGAGGCGGGGAAACAGAGGTGGGGAATCAGATATGGGGAATCAGAGGTGGCGAATCACAGGCGGTGAATCAGAGATGGGGAAACAGAGGCGGGGAATCAGAGGCGGGGAAACAGAGGTGGGGAATCACATATGGGGAATCAGAGGCGGGGAAACAGAGGCAGGGAATCAGATATGGGGAATCAGAGGCGGGGAATCAGAGGTGGGGAATCATAGGCAGGGAATCGGATGTGCGGAATCAGAGATGGGGAATCAGAGGCCGGGAATCAGAGGTAGTGAATCAGAGATGGGGAATCAGAGGCGGTGAATCAGAGGCAGGGAATCAGACACGGGGAATCAGAGGTGGGCAATCAGAGGCGGGGAATCAGATATGGGGAATCAGAGGCTGGGAATCAGAGGCGGGGAAACAGAGGCGGGGAATCAGATATGGGGAATCAGAGGTGGGGCATCAGAGGTTGTGAATCACGGATGGGGAATCAGAGGCGGGGAATCAGAGGCAGGGAATCAGATGCAGGGAATCAGAGGCGGGGATTCAGAGCTGGGGAATCAGAGGCGGGGAATCAGAGTTGGGGAATCAGAGGCGGGGAATCAGATATGGGGAATAAGAGGCAGGGAATCAGAGGCGGGAAAACAGAGGCGGGGAATCAGATATGGGGAATCAGAGGTGGGGAATCAGGGGCAGGGAATCAGTGGCAGGGAATCAGATGCGGGGAATCAGAGGCGGGGAATCAGAGGCGGGGAATCAGACATGGGGAATCGGATGCGGGGAATCAGAGGCGGGGAAACAGAGGCGGGGAATCAGACATGGGGAATCGGATGCGGGGAATCAGAGGTGGGGAATCAGAGCTGGGGAATCAGAGGCGGGGAATCAGAGTTGGGGCATCAGAGGTGGGGAATTAGATATGGGGAAACAGAGGCGGGGAATCAGAGGCAGGGAAAAAGAGGCGGGGAATCAGATATGGGGAATCAGAGGTGGGGAATCAGAGGCAGGGAATCAGATGTGCGGAATCAGAGATGGGGAATCAGAGGCAGGGAATCAGAGGCGGGAAAACGGAGGCGGGGAATCAGATATGGGGAATCAGAGGTGGGGAATCAGGCGCAGGGAATCAGTGGCAGGGAATCAGACGCGGGGATTCAGAGGCGGGGAATCAGAGGCGGGCAAACAGAGGCGGGGAATTAGATATGGGGAATCAGAGGTGGGGAATCAGAGGTGGTGAATCAGAGATGGGGAATCACAGGCGGGGAATCAGAGGCATGGAATAGAACGCGGGGAATCAGAGGCAGGGAATCAGAGCTGGGGAATCAGAGGCGGGGAATCAGATATGGGGAAACAGAGGCGGGGAATCAGAGGCGGGGAAACAGAGGCGGGGAATCAGACATGGGGAATCGGATGCCTGGAATCAGAGGTGGGGAATCAGAGCTGGGGAATCAGAGGCGGGGAATCAGAGTTGGGGCATCAGAGGTGGGGAATTAGATATGGGGAATCAGAGATGGGGAATCAGAGGCAGGGTATCAGAATCAGAAGCGGGGAATCAGAGGCCGGGAATCAGATGCTGGGAATAAGAGGCCCGGAATCAGAGGTGGGGAATCAAGGTCGGGGAATCAGTGGCAGGGAATCAGAGGCCAGGAATAAAAGGCGGGGAATCAGAGCTGGGGATTCAGAGGCGGGGAATCAGAGTTGGGGAATCAGAGGAAGGGAATCAGATATGGGGAAACAGATGCCGGGATTCAGAGGCAGGGAAACAGAGGCGGGGAATCAGATATGGGGAATCAGAGGTGGGGAAATAGAGGTTGCGAATCAGAGGCGGGGAATCAGAGGCAGGGAATCGGATGTGCGGAATCAGAGATGGGGAATCAGAGGTGGGGATTCAGAGGTGGTGAATCAGAGAAGGGGAATCAGAGGCTGGGAATCAGAGGCAGGGAATCAGACGCAGGGAATCAGAGGCGGGGAATCATAGCTGGCGAATTAGAGGAGGGGAATCAGAGTTGGGGAATCAGAGGCGGGGAATCAGATATGGGGAAACAGAGGCGGGGAATCAGAGGCGGGGAAACAGAGGCGGGGAAGCAGATATGGGGAATCAGAGGTGGGGAATCAGGGGCAGGGAATCAGTGGCAGGGAATCAGACGCGGGGAATCAGAGGCGGGGAATCAGAGGCAGGGAATCAGACACGGGGAATCAGAGGCGGTGTATCAGAGATGGGGAATCAGAGGCGGGGAATCAGAGGCAGGGAATCGGATGCCGGAAATCAGAGGCGGGAAATCAGAGCTGGGGAATCAGAGGCGGGGAATCAGAGTTGGGGAATCAGAGGCGGCGAAGCAGATATGGGGAAATAGAGGCGGGGAATCAGATATGGGGAATCAGAGGCGTGGAATCAGATATGGGGAATCAGAGGCTGGGAATCAGAGGGGGGAAACAGAGGCGGGGAATAAGATATGGGGAATCAGAGGTGGGGAATCAGGGACGGGTAATCAGTGGCAGGGAATCAGAGGCGGGGAATCAGAGGCGGGGATTCAGAGGCAGGGAATCAGACAGGGGGAATCAGAGGCGGGGAATCGGAGCTGGGGAATCAGAGGTGGGGAATCAGAGTCGGTGAATCAGAGGCAGGGAATCGGATGTGCGGAATCAGAGATGGGGAATCAGAGGCGGTGAATCAGAGGCAGGGAATCAGAGTTGGTGATTCAGAGGCGGGGAATCAGATATGGGGAAACAGAGGCGGGGAATCAGAGGCGGGCAAACAGAGGCGGGGAATTAGATATGGGGAATCAGAGGTGGGGAATCAGAGGTGGTGAATCAGAGATGGGGAATCACAGGCGGGGAATCAGAGGCAGGGAATAGAACGCGGGGAATCAGAGCCAGGGAATCAGAGCTGGGGAATCAGAGGCGGGGAATCAGATATGGGGAAACAGAGGCGGGGAATCAGAGGCGGGGAAACAGAGGTGGGGAATCAGACATGGGGAATCGGATGCGGGGAATCAGAGGTGGGGAATCAGAGCTGGGGAATCAGAGGCGGGGAATCAGAGTTGGGGCATCAGAGGTGGGGAATTAGATATGGGGAAACAGAGGCGGGGAATCAGAGGCAGGGAAAAAGAGGCGGGGAATCAGATATGGGGAATCAGAGGTGGGGAATCAGAGGCAGGGAATCAGATGTGCGGAATCAGAGATGGGGAATCAGAGGCAGGGAATCAGAATCAGAAGCGGGGAATTAGAGGCCGGGAATCAGATGCTGGGAATAAGAGGCCGGGAATCAGAGGTGGGGAATCAGAGTCCGGGAATCAGAGATGGGGATTCAGAGGCGGGGAATGAGAAATGGAGAATCAGAGGCGGGGAATCAGAGGCGGGGAAACAGAGGTGGGGAATCAGATATGGGGAATCAGAGGTGGCGAATCACAGGCGGTGAATCAGAGATGGGGAAACAGAGGCGGGGAATCAGAGGCGGGGAAACAGAGGTGGGGAATCACATATGGGGAATCAGAGGCGGGGAAACAGAGGCAGGGAATCAGATATGGGGAATCAGAGTCGGGGAATCAGAGGTGGGGAATCATAGGCAGGGAATCGGATGTGCGGAATCAGAGATGGGGAATCAGAGGCCGGGAATCAGAGGTAGTGAATCAGAGATGGGGAATCAGAGGCGGTGAATCAGAGGCAGGGAATCAGACGCGGGGAATCAGAGGTGGGCAATCAGAGGCGGGGAATCAGATATGGGGAATCAGAGGCGGGGAATCAGAGGTGGGCAATCAGAGCCGGGGAATCAGATATGGGGAATCAGAGGCGGGGAATCAGAGGCGGGATAACAGAGGCGGGGATTCAGATATGTAGAATCAGAGGTGGGGAATCAGAGGTTGTGAATCAGAGATGGGGAATCAAGGCGGGGAATCAGAGGCAGGGAATCAGACGCGGGGAATCAGAGGCGGGGATTCAGAGCTGGGGAATCAGAGGCGGGGAATCAGAGTTGGGGAATCAGAGGCAGGGAATCAGATATGGGGAATCAGAGGCGGGGAATCTGAGGCGGGGAAACAGAGGCGGAGAATCAGAGGTAGGGAATCAGGGGCAGGGAATCAGTGGCAGGGAATCAGAGGTGGGGAATCAGAGGCGGGGAATCAGAGGCAGGGAATCAGACACGGGGAATCAGAGGCGGGGAATCAGAGATGGGGAATCAGAGGCGGGGAATCAGAGGCAGGGAATCGGACGCCGGGATTCAGAGGCGGGGAATCAGAGCTGGGGAATCAGAGGCGGGGAATCAGAGTTGGGGAATCAGAGGCGGGGAATCAGATATGGGGAAATAGAGGCGGGGAATCAGATATGGGGAATCAGAGGTGTGGAATCAGAGGTTGGGAATCAGAGGCAGGGAATCAGAGGCGGGGAAACAGAGGCGGGGAATCAGATATGGGGAATCAGAGGTGGCGAATCAAAGGCGGTGAAACACAGATGGGGAATCAGTGCAGGGAATCAGAGGCAGGGAATCAGAGCTGGGGAAACAGAGGCGGGGAATCAGATATGGGGAATCAGAGGTGGGGAATCATGGGCGGGGAATCAGTGGCAGGGAATCAGAGCTGGGGAATCAGAGGTGGGGAATCAGAGCTGGGGAAACAGAGGCGGGGAATCAGATATGGGGAATCAGAGGTGGGGAATCAAGGTCGGGGAATCAGTGGCAGGGAATCAGAGGCCGGGAATAAAAGGCGGGGAATCAGAGCTGGGGATTCAGAGGCGGGGAATCAGAGTTGGGGAATCAGAGGAAGGGAATCAGATATGGGGAAACAGATGCCGGGATTCAGAGGCAGGGAAACAGAGGCGGGGAATCAGATATGGGGAATCAGAGGTGGGGAAATAGAGGTTGCGAATCAGAGGCGGGGAATCAGAGGCGGGGAATCAGAGGCAGGGAATCGGATGTGCGGAATCAGAGATGGGGAATCAGAGGTGGGGATTCAGAGGTGGTGAATCAGAGAAGGGGAATCAGAGGCTGGGAATCAGAGGCAGGGAATCAGACGCAGGGAATCAGAGGCGGGGAATCATAGCTGGCAAATTAGAGGAGGGGAATCAGAGTTGGGGAATCAGAGGCGGGGAATCAGATATGGGGAAACAGAGGCGGGGAATCAGAGGCGGGGAAACAGAGGCGGGGAATCAGATATGGGGAATCAGAGGTGGGGAATCAGGGGCAGGGAATCAGTGGCAGGGAATCAGACGCGGGGAATCAGAGGCGGGGAATCAGAGGCAGGGAATCAGACACGGGGAATCAGAGGCGGGGTATCAGAGATGGGGAATCAGAGGCGGGGAATCAGAGGCAGGGAATCGGATGTTGGAAATCAGAGGCGGGAAATCAGAGCTGGGGAATCAGAGGCGGGGAATCAGAGTTGGGGAATCAGAGGCGGCGAAGCAGATATGGGGAAATAGAGGCGGGGAATCAGATATGGGGAATCAGAGGCGTGGAATCAGATATGGGGAATCAGAGGCTGGGAATCAGAGGGGGGAAACAGAGGCGGGGAATAAGATATGGGGAATCAGAGGTGGGGAATCAGGGGCGGGTAATCAGTGGCAGGGAATCAGAGGCGGGGAATAAGAGGCGGGGATTCAGAGGCAGGGAATCAGACAGGGGGAATCAGAGGTGGGGAATCAGAGATGGGGAATCAGAGGCGGGGAATCAGAGGCAGGGAATCAGACGCGGGGAATCAGAGGCGGGGAATCAGAG
This sequence comes from Narcine bancroftii, assembly GCF_036971445.1. Taxonomy (NCBI): domain Eukaryota; kingdom Metazoa; phylum Chordata; class Chondrichthyes; order Torpediniformes; family Narcinidae; genus Narcine; species Narcine bancroftii. The sequence continues at coordinate 102,456,466 of NC_091474.1, read as the reverse complement.
CTGGGGAATCAGAGGTGGGGAATCAGAGTCGGGGAATCAGAGGTAGGGAATCGGATGTGCGGAATCAGAGATGGCGAATCAGAGGCGGTGAATCAGAGGCAAGGAATCAGAGGTGGTGATTCAGAGGCGGGGAATCAGATATGGGGAAACAGAGGCGGGGAATCAGAGGCGGGCAAACAGAGGCGGGGAATTAGATATGGGGAATCAGAGGTGGGGAATCAGAGGTGGTGAATCAGAGATGGGGAATCACAGGCGGGGAATCAGAGGCAGGGAATAGAACGCGGGGAATCAGAGCCAGGGAATCAGAGCTGGGGAATCAGAGGCGGGGATTCAGATATGGGGAAACAGAGGCGGGGAATCAGAGGCGGGGAAACAGAGGCGGGGAATCAGACATGGGGAATCGGATGCGGGGAATCAGAGGTGGGGAATCAGAGCTGGGGAATCAGAGGCGGGGAATCAGAGTAGGGGCATCAGAGGTGGGGAATTAGATATGGGGAAACAGAGGCGGGGAATCAGAGGCAGGGAAAAAGAGGCGGGGAATCAGATATGGGGAATCAGAGGTGGGGAATCATAGGCAGGGAATCAGATGTGCGGAATCAGAGATGGGGAATCAGAGGCAGGGAATCAGAATCAGAAGCAGGGAATTAGAGGCCGGGAATCAGAGGCCGGGAATCAGATGCTGGGAATAAGAGGCCGGGAATCAGAGGTGGGGAATCAGAGTCCGGGAATCAGAGATGGGGATTCAGAAGCGGGGAATGAGAAATGGAGAATCAGAGGTGGGGAATCAGAGGCGGGGAAACAGAGGTGGGGAATCAGATATGGGGAATCAGAGGTGGCGAATCACAGGCGGTGAATCAGAGATGGGGAAACAGAGGCGGGGAATCAGAGGCGGGGAAACAGAGGTGGGGAATCACATATGGGGAATCAGAGGCGGGGAAACAGAGGCAGGGAATCAGATATGGGGAATCAGAGGCGGGGAATCAGAGGTGGGGAATCATAGGCAGGGAATCGGATGTGCGGAATCAGAGATAGGGAATCAGAGGCCGGGAATCAGAGGTAGTGAATCAGAGATGGGGAATCAGAGGCGGTGAATCAGAGGCAGGGAATCAGACACGGGGAATCAGAGGTGGGCAATCAGAGGCGGGGAATCAGATATGGGGAATCAGAGGCTGGGAATCAGAGGCGGGGAAACAGAGGCGGGGAATCAGATATGGGGAATCAGAGGTGGGGCATCAGAGGTTGTGAATCACGGATGGGGAATCAGAGGCGGGGAATCAGAGGCAGGGAATCAGACGCGGGGAATCAGAGGCGGGGATTCAGAGCTGGGGAATCAGAGGCGGGGAATCAGAGTTGGGGAATCAGAGGCGGGGAATCAGATATGGGGAATAAGAGGCAGGGAATCAGAGGCGGGAAAACAGAGGCGGGGAATCAGATATGGGGAATCAGAGGTGGGGAATCAGGGGCAGGGAATCAGTGGCAGGGAATCAGATGCGGGGAATCAGAGGCGGGGAATCAGAGGCAGGGAATAGAACGCGGGGAATCAGAGCCAGGGAATCAGAGCTGGGGAATCAGAGGCGGGGAATCAGATATGGGGAAACAGAGGCGGGGAATCAGAGGCGGGGAAAGAGAGGCGGGGAATCAGACATGGGGAATCGGATGCGGGGAATCAGAGGTGGGGAATCAGAGCTGGGTAATCAGAGGCGGGGAATCAGAGTTGGGGCATCAGAGGTGGGGAATTAGATATGGGGAAACAGAGGCGGGGAATCAGAGGCAGGGAAAAAGAGGCGGGGAATCAGATATGGGGAATCAGAGGTGGGGAATCAGAGGCAGGGAATCAGATGTGCGGAATCAGAGATGGGGAATCAGAGGCAGGGAATCAGAGGCGGGAAAACGGAGGCGGGGAATCAGATATGGGGAATCAGAGGTGGGGAATCAGGCGCAGGGAAACAGTGGCAGGGAATCAGACGCGGGGATTCAGAGGCGGGGAATCAGAGGCGGGCAAACAGAGGCGGGGAATTAGATATGGGGAATCAGAGGTGGGGAATCAGAGGTGGTGAATCAGAGATGGGGAATCACAGGCGGGGAATCAGAGGCAGGGAATAGAACGCGGGGAATCAGAGGCAGGGAATCAGAGGCGGGGAATCTGATATGGGGAAACAGAGGTGGGGAATCAGAGGCGGGGAAACAGAGGCGGGGAATCAGACATGGGGAATCGGATGCCGGGAATCAGAGGTGGGGAATCAGAGCTGGGGAATCAGAGGCAGGGAATCAGAGGCGGGAAAACGGAGGCGGGGAATCAGATATGGGGAATCAGAGGTGGGGAATCAGGCGCAGGGAAACAGTGGCAGGGAATCAGACGCGGGGATTCAGAGGCGGGGAATCAGAGGCGGGCAAACAGAGGCGGGGAATTAGATATGGGGAATCAGAGGTGGGGAATCAGAGGTGGTGAATCAGAGATGGGGAATCACAGGCGGGGAATCAGAGGCAGGGAATAGAACGCGGGGAATCAGAGGCAGGGAATCAGAGGCGGGGAATCTGATATGGGGAAACAGAGGTGGGGAATCAGAGGCGGGGAAACAGAGGCGGGGAATCAGACATGGGGAATCGGATGCTGGGAATCAGAGGTGGGGAATCAGAGCTGGGGAATCAGAGGCGTGGAATCAGAGTTGGGGCATCAGAGGTGGGGAATTAGATATGGGGAATCAGAGATGGGGAATCAGAGGCAGGGTATCAGAATCAGAAGCGGGGAATCAGAGGCCGGGAATCAGATGCTGGGAATAAGAGGCCCGGAATCAGAGGTGGGGAATCAGAGTCCGGGAATCAGAGATGGGGATTCAGAGGCGGGGAATGAGATATGGAGAATCAGAGGCGGGGAATCAGAGGCGGGGAAACAGAGGTGGGGAATCAAATATGGGGAATCTGAGGTGGCGAATCAAAGGCGGTGAATCAGAGATGGGGAATCAGAGGCGGGAAATCAGAGGCAGGGAATCAGATGCGGGGATTCAGAGGCGGGGAATCAGAGCTGGCGAATCAGAGGCGGGGAATCAGAGGTGGGCAATCAGAGCCGGGGAATCAGATATGGGGAATCAGAGGCGGGGAATCAGAGGCGGGGAAACAGAGGCGGGGATTCAGATATGGGGAATCAGAGGTGGGGAATCAGAGGTTGTGAATCAGAGATGGGGAATCAAGGCGGGTAATCAGAGGCAGGGAATCAGACGCGGGGAATCAGAGGCGGGGATTCAGAGCTGGGGAATCAGAGGCGGGGAATCAGAGTTGGGGAATCAGAGGCAGGGAATCAGATATGGGGAATCAGAGGCGGGGAATCAGAGGTGGGGAAACAGAGGCGGGGAATCAGAGGTGGGGAATCAGAGGCGGGGAATCAGAGGCGGGGAAACAGAGGCGGGGAATCAGACATGGGGAATCGGATGCGGGGAATCAGAGGTGGGGAATCAGAGCTGGGGAATCAGAGGCGGGGAATCAGAGTAGGGGCATCAGAGGTGGGGAATTAGATATGGGGAAACAGAGGCGGGGAATCAGAGGCAGGGAAAAAGAGGCGGGGAATCAGATATGGGGAATCAGAGGTGGGGAATCATAGGCAGGGAATCAGATGTGCGGAATCAGAGATGGGGAATCAGAGGCAGGGAATCAGAATCAGAAGCAGGGAATTAGAGGCCGGGAATCAGAGGCCGGGAATCAGATGCTGGGAATAAGAGGCCGGGAATCAGAGGTGGGGAATCAGAGTCCGGGAATCAGAGATGGGGATTCAGAAGCGGGGAATGAGAAATGGAGAATCAGAGGCGGAGAATCAGAGGCGGGGAAACAGAGGTGGGGAATCAGATATGGGGAATCAGAGGTGGCGAATCACAGGCGGTGAATCAGAGATGGGGAAACAGAGGCGGGGAATCAGAGGCGGGGAAACAGAGGTGGGGAATCACATATGGGGAATCAGAGGCGGGGAAACAGAGGCAGGGAATCAGATATGGGGAATCAGAGGCGGGGAATCAGAGGTGGGGAATCATAGGCAGGGAATCGGATGTGCGGAATCAGAGATAGGGAATCAGAGGCCGGGAATCAGAGGTAGTGAATCAGAGATGGGGAATCAGAGGCGGTGAATCAGAGGCAGGGAATCAGACACGGGGAATCAGAGGTGGGCAATCAGAGGCGGGGAATCAGATATGGGGAATCAGAGGCTGGGAATCAGAGGCGGGGAAACAGAGGCGGGGAATCAGATATGGGGAATCAGAGGTGGGGCATCAGAGGTTGTGAATCACGGATGGGGAATCAGAGGCGGGGAATCAGAGGCAGGGAATCAGACGCGGGGAATCAGAGGCGGGGATTCAGAGCTGGGGAATCAGAGGCGGGGAATCAGAGTTGGGGAATCAGAGGCGGGGAATCAGATATGGGGAATAAGAGGCAGGGAATCAGAGGCGGGAAAACAGAGGCGGGGAATCAGATATGGGGAATCAGAGGTGGGGAATCAGGGGCAGGGAATCAGTGGCAGGGAATCAGATGCGGGGAATCAGAGGCGGGGATCAGAGGCAGGGAATAGAACGCGGGGAATCAGAGCCAGGGAATCAGAGCTGGGGAATCAGAGGCGGGGAATCAGATATGGGGAAACAGAGGCGGGGAATCAGAGGCGGGGAAACAGAGGCGGGGAATCAGACATGGGGAATCGGATGCGGGGAATCAGAGGTGGGGAATCAGAGCTGGGTAATCAGAGGCGGGGAATCAGAGTTGGGGCATCAGAGGTGGGGAATTAGATATGGGGAAACAGAGGCGGGGAATCAGAGGCAGGGAAAAAGAGGCGGGGAATCAGATATGGGGAATCAGAGGTGGGGAATCAGAGGCAGGGAATCAGATGTGCGGAATCAGAGATGGGGAATCAGAGGCAGGGAATCAGAGGCGGGAAAACGGAGGCGGGGAATCAGATATGGGGAATCAGAGGTGGGGAATCAGGCGCAGGGAAACAGTGGCAGGGAATCAGACGCGGGGATTCAGAGGCGGGGAATCAGAGGCGGGCAAACAGAGGCGGGGAATTAGATATGGGGAATCAGAGGTGGGGAATCAGAGGTGGTGAATCAGAGATGGGGAATCACAGGCGGGGAATCAGAGGCAGGGAATAGAACGCGGGGAATCAGAGGCAGGGAATCAGAGGCGGGGAATCTGATATGGGGAAACAGAGGTGGGGAATCAGAGGCGGGGAAACAGAGGCGGGGAATCAGACATGGGGAATCGGATGCCGGGAATCAGAGGTGGGGAATCAGAGCTGGGGAATCAGAGGCGTGGAATCAGAGTTGGGGCATCAGAGGTGGGGAATTAGATATGGGGAATCAGAGATGGGGAATCAGAGGCAGGGTATCAGAATCAGAAGCGGGGAATCAGAGGCCGGGAATCAGATGCTGGGAATAAGAGGCCCGGAATCAGAGGTGGGGTATCAGAGTCCGGGAATCAGAGATGGGGATTCAGAGGCGGGGAATGAGATATGGAGAATCAGAGGCGGGGAATCAGAGGCGGGGAAACAGAGGTGGGGAATCAGATATGGGGAATCTGAGGTGGCGAATCAAAGGCGGTGAATCAGAGATGGGGAATCAGAGGCGGGAAATCAGAGGCAGGGAATCAGATGCGGGGATTCAGAGGCGGGGAATCAGAGCTGGCGAATCAGAGGCGGGGAATCAGAGGTGGGCAATCAGAGCCGGGGAATCAGATATGGGGAATCAGAGGCGGGGAATCAGAGGCGGGGAAACAGAGGCGGGGATTCAGATATGGGGAATCAGAGGTGGGGAATCAGAGGTTGTGAATCAGAGATGGGGAATCAAGGCGGGTAATCAGAGGCAGGGAATCAGACGCGGGGAATCAGAGGCGGGGATTCAGAGCTGGGGAATCAGAGGCGGGGAATCAGAGTTGGGGAATCAGAGGCAGGGAATCAGATATGGGGAATCAGAGGCGGGGAATCAGAGGTGGGGAAACAGAGGCGGGGAATCAGAGGTGGGGAATCAGGGGCAGGGAATCAGTGGCAGGGAATCAGAGGTGGGGAATCAGAGGCGGGGAATCAGAGGCAGGGAATCAGACACGGGGAATCAGAGGCGGGGAATCAGATATGGGTAATCAGAGGCGGGGAATCAGAGGCAGGGAATCGGACGCCGGGAATCAGAGGCGGGGAATCAGAGCTGGGTAATCAGAGGCGGGGAATCAGAGTTGGGGAATCAGAGGCGGGGAATCAGATATGGGGAAATAGAGGCGGGGAATCAGATATGGGGAATCAGAGGTATGGAATCAGAGGTTGGGAATCAGAGGCAGGGAATCAGAGGCGGGGAAACAGAGGCGGGGAATCAGATATGGGGAATCAGAGGTGGCGAATCAAAGGCGGTGAAACAGAGATGGGGAATCAGGGCAGGGAATCAGAGGCAGGGAATCAGAGCTGGGGAAACAGAGGCGGGGAATCAGATATGGGGAATCAGAGGTGGGGAATCATGGGCGGGGAATCAGTGGCAGGGAATCAGAGCTGGGGAATCAGAGGTGGGGAATCAGAGCTGGGGAAACAGAGGCGGGGAATCAGATATGGGGAATCAGAGGTGGGGAATCAAGGTCGGGGAATCAGTGGCAGGGAATCAGAGGCCGGGAATAAAAGGCGGGGAATCAGAGCTGGGGAATCAGAGGCGGGGAATCAGAGTTGGGGAATCAGAGGAAGGGAATCAGATATGGGGAAACAGATGCCGGGATTCAGAGGCAGGGAAACAGAGGCGGGGAATCAGATATGGGGAATCAGAGGTGGGGAAATAGAGGTTGCGAATCAGAGGCGGGGAATCAGAGGCGGGGAATCAGAGGCAGGGAATCGGATGTGCGGAATCAGAGATGGGGAATCAGAGGTGGGGATTCAGAGGTGGTGAATCAGAGAAGGGGAATCAGAGGCTGGGAATCAGAGGCAGGGAATCAGACGCAGGGAATCAGAGGCGGGGAATCATAGCTGGCAAATTAGAGGAGGGGAATCAGAGTTGGGGAATCAGAGGCGGGGAATAAGATATGGGGAAACAGAGGCGGGGAATCAGAGGCGGGGAAACAGAGGCGGGGAATCAGATATGGGGAATCAGAGGTGGGGAATCAGGGGCAGGGAATCAGTGGCAGGGAATCAGACGCGGGGAATCAGAGGCGGGGAATCAGAGGCAGGGAATCAGACACGGGGAATCAGAGGCGGTGTATCAGAGTTGTGGAATCAGAGGCGGCGAAGCAGATATGGGGAAATAGAGGCGGGGAATCAGATATGGGGAATCAGAGGCGGGGAATCAGAGTTGGGGAATCAGAGGCGGCGAAGCAGATATGGGGAAATAGAGGCGGGGAATCAGATATGGGGAATCAGAGGCGTGGAATCAGATATGGGGAATCAGAGGCTGGGAATCAGAGGGGGGAAACAGAGGCGGGGAATAAGATATGGGGAATCAGAGGTGGGGAATCAGGGGCGGGTAATCAGTGGCAGGGAATCAGAGGCGGGGAATCAGAGGCGGGGATTCAGAGGCAGGGAATCAGACAGGGGGAATCAGAGGCGGGGAATCGGAGCTGGGGAATCAGAGGTGGGGAATCAGAGTCGGTGAATCAGAGGCAGGGAATCGGATGTGCGGAATCAGAGATGGGGAATCAGAGGCGGTGAATCAGAGGCAGGGAATCAGAGTTGGTGATTCAGAGGCGGGGAATCAGATATGGGGAAACAGAGGCGGGGAATCAGAGGCGGGCAAACAGAGGCGGGGAATTAGATATGGGGAATCAGAGGTGGGGAATCAGAGGTGGTGAATCAGAGATGGGGAATCACAGGCGGGGAATCAGAGGCAGGGAATAGAACGCGGGGAATCAGAGCCAGGGAATCAGAGCTGGGGAATCAGAGGCGGGGAATCAGATATGGGGAAACAGAGGCGGGGAATCAGAGGCGGGGAAACAGAGGCGGGGAATCAGACATGGGGAATCGGATGCGGGGAATCAGAGGTGGGGAATCAGAGCTGGAGAATCAGAGGCGGGGAATCAGAGTTGGGGCATCAGAGGTGGGGAATTAGATATGGGGAAACAGAGGCGGGGAATCAGAGGCAGGGAAAAAGAGGCGGGGAATCAGATATGGGGAATCAGAGGTGGGGAATCAGAGGCAGGGAATCAGATGTGCGGAATCAGAGATGGGGAATCAGAGGCAGGGAATCAGAATCAGAAGCGGGGAATTAGAGGCCGGGAATCAGAGGCCGGGAATCAGATGCTGGGAATAAGAGGCCGGGAATCAGAGGTGGGGAATCAGAGTCCGGGAATCAGAGATGGGGATTCAGAGGCGGGGAATGAGAAATGGAGAATCAGAGGCGGGGAATCAGAGGCGGGGAAACAGAGGTGGGGAATCAGATATGGGGAATCAGAGGTGGCGAATCACAGGCGGTGAATCAGAGATGGGGAAACAGAGGCGGGGAATCAGAGGCGGGGAAACAGAGGTGGGGAATCACATATGGGGAATCAGAGGCGGGGAAACAGAGGCAGGGAATCAGATATGGGGAATCAGAGGCGGGGAATCAGAGGTGGGGAATCATAGGCAGGGAATCGGATGTGCGGAATCAGAGATGGGGAATCAGAGGCCGGGAATCAGAGGTAGTGAATCAGAGATGGGGAATCAGAGGCGGTGAATCAGAGGCAGGGAATCAGAGGCGGGGAATCAGAGGCAGGGAATCAGATGCGGGGATTCAGAGGCGGGGAATCAGAGCTGGCGAATCAGAGGCGGGGAATCAGAGGTGGGCAATCAGAGCCGGGGAATCAGATATGGGGAATCAGAGGCTGGGAATCAGAGGCGGGGAAACAGAGGCGGGGATTCAGATATGGGGAATCAGAGGTGGGGAATCAGAGGTTGTGAATCAGAGATGGGGAATCAAGGCGGGTAATCAGAGGCAGGGAATCAGACGCGGGGAATCAGAGGCGGGGATTCAGAGCTGGGGAATCAGAGGCGGGGAATCAGAGTTGGGGAATCAGAGGCAGGGAATCAGATATGGGGAATCAGAGGCGGGGAATCAGAGGTGGGGAAACAGAGGCGGGGAATCAGAGGTGGGGAATCAGGGGCAGGGAATCAGTGGCAGGGAATCAGAGGTGGGGAATCAGAGGCGGGGAATCAGAGGCAGGGAATCAGACACGGGGAATCAGAGGCGGGGAATCAGAGATGGGGAATCAGAGGCGGGGAATCAGAGGCAGGGAATCGGACGCCGGGAATCAGAGGCGGGGAATCAGAGCTGGGTAATCAGAGGCGGGGAATCAGAGTTGGGGAATCAGAGGCGGGGAATCAGATATGGGGAAATAGAGGCGGGGAATCAGATATGGGGAATCAGAGGTATGGAATCAGAGGTTGGGAATCAGAGGCAGGGAATCAGAGGCGGGGAAACAGAGGCGGGGAATCAGATATGGGGAATCAGAGGTGGCGAATCAAAGGCGGTGAAACAGAGATGGGGAATCAGGGCAGGGAATCAGAGGCAGGGAATCAGAGCTGGGGAAACAGAGGCGGGGAATCAGATATGGGGAATCAGAGGTGGGGAATCATGGGCGGGGAATCAGTGGCAGGGAATCAGAGCTGGGGAATCAGAGGTGGGGAATCAGAGCTGGGGAAACAGAGGCGGGGAATCAGATATGGGGAATCAGAGGTGGGGAATCAAGGTCGGGGAATCAGTGGCAGGGAATCAGAGGCCGGGAATAAAAGGCGGGGAATCAGAGCTGGGGAATCAGAGGCGGGGAATCAGAGTTGGGGAATCAGAGGAAGGGAATCAGATATGGGGAAACAGATGCCGGGATTCAGAGGCAGGGAAACAGAGGCGGGGAATCAGATATGGGGAATCAGAAGTGGGGAAATAGAGGTTGCGAATCAGAGGCGGGGAATCAGAGGCGGGGAATCAGAGGCAGGGAATCGGATGTGCGGAATCAGAGATGGGGAATCAGAGGTGGGGATTCAGAGGTGGTGAATCAGAGAAGGGGAATCAGAGGCTGGGAATCAGAGGCAGGGAATCAGACGCAGGGAATCAGAGGCGGGGAATCATAGCTGGTGAATTAAAGGAGGGGAATCAGAGTTGGGGAATCAGAGGCGGGGAATCAGATATGGGGAAACAGAGGCGGGGAATCAGAGGCGGGGAAACAGAGGCGGGGAATCAGATATGGGGAATCAGAGGTGGGGAATCAGGGGCAGGGAATCAGTGGCAGGGAATCAGACGCGGGGAATCAGAGGCGGGGAATCAGAGGCAGGGAATCAGACACGGGGAATCAGAGGCGGTGTATCAGAGATGGGGAATCAGAGGCGGGGAATCAGAGGCAGGGAATCGGATGCCGGAAATCAGAGGCGGGAAATCAGAGCTGGGGAATCAGAGGCGGGGAATCAGAGTTGGGGAATCAGAAGCGGCGAAGCAGATATGGGGAAATAGAGGCGGGGAATCAGATATGGGGAATCAGAGGCGTGGAATCAGATATGGGGTATCAGAGGATGGGAATCAGAGGGGGGAAACAGAGGCGGGGAATAAGATATGGGGAATCAGAGGTGGGGAATCAGGGGCGGGTAATCAGTGGCAGGGAATCAGAGGCGGGGAATCAGAGGCGGGGATTCAGAGGCAGGGAATCAGACAGGGGGAATCAGAGGCGGGGAATCGGAGCTGGGGAATCAGAGGTGGGGAATCAGAGTCGGTGAATCAGAGGCAGGGAATCGGATGTGCGGAATCAGAGATGGGGAATCAGAGGTGGTGAATCAGAGGCAGGGAATCAGAGTTGGTGATTCAGAGGCGGGGAATCAGATATGGGGAAACAGAGGCGGGGAATCAGAGGCGGGCAAACAGAGGCGGGGAATTAGATATGGGGAATCAGAGGTGGGGAATCAGAGGTGGTGAATCAGAGATGGGGAATCACAGGCGGGGAATCAGAGGCAGGGAATAGAACGCGGGGAATCAGAGCCAGGGAATCAGAGCTGGGGAATCAGAGGCAGGGAATCAGATATGGGGAAACAGAGGCGGGGAATCAGAGGCGGGGAAACAGAGGCGGGGAATCAGACATGGGGAATCGGATGCGGGGAATCAGAGGTGGGGAATCAGAGCTGGGGAATCAGAGGCGGGGAATCAGAGTTGGGGCATCAGAGGTGGGGAATTAGATATGGGGAAACAGAGGCGGGGAATCAGAGGCAGGGAAAAAGAGGCGGGGAATCAGATATGGGGAATCAGAGGTGGGGAATCAGAGGCAGGGAATCAGATGTGCGGAATCAGAGATGGGGAATCAGAGGCAGGGAATCAGAATCAGAAGCGGGGAATTAGAGGCCGGGAATCAGAGGCCGGGAATCAGATGCTGGGAATAAGAGGCCGGGAATCAGAGGTGGGGAATCAGAGTCCGGGAATCAGAGATGGGGATTCAGAGGCGGGGAATGAGAAATGGAGAATCAGAGGCGGGGAATCAGAGGCGGGGAAACAGAGGTGGGGAATCAGATATGGGGAATCAGAGGTGGCGAATCACAGGCGGTGAATCAGAGATGGGGAAACAGAGGCGGGGAATCAGAGGCGGGGAAACAGAGGTGGGGAATCACATATGGGGAATCAGAGGCGGGGAAACAGAGGCAGGGAATCAGATATGGGGAATCAGAGGCGGGGAATCAGAGGTGGGGAATCATAGGCAGGGAATCGGATGTGCGGAATCAGAGATGGGGAATCAGAGGCCGGGAATCAGAGGTAGTGAATCAGAGATGGGGAATCAGAGGCGGTGAATCAGAGGCAGGGAATCAGACGCGGGGTATCAGAGGTGGGCAATCAGAGGCGGGGAATCAGATATGGGGGATCAGAGGCGGGGAATCAGAGGTGGGCAATCAGAGCCGGTGAATCAGATATGGGGAATCAGAGGCGGGGAATCAGAGGCGGGGAAACAGAGGCGGGGATTCAGATATGGGGAATCAGAGGTGGGGAATCAGAGGTTGCGAATCAGAGATGGGGAATCAAGGCGGGGAATCAGAGGCAGGGAATCAGACGCGGGGAATCAGAGGCGGGGATTCAGAGCTGGGGAATCAGAGGCGGGGAATCAGAGTTGGGGAATCAGAGGCAGGGAATCAGATATGGGGAATCAGAGGGGGGAATCAGAGGCGGGGAAACAGAGGCGGGGAATCAGAGGTGGGGAATCAGGGGCAGGGAATCAGTGGCAGGGAATCAGAGGTGGGGAATCAGAGGCGGGGAATCAGAGGCAGGGAATCAGACACGGGGAATCAGAGGCGGGGAATCAGAGATGGGGAATCAGAGGTGGGGAATCAGAGGCAGGGAATCGGACGCCGGGAATCAGAGGCTGGGAATCAGAGCTGGGGAATCAGAGGCGGGGAATCAGAGTTGGGGAATCAGAGGCGGGGAATCAGATATGGGGAAATAGAGGCGGGGAATCAGATATGGGGAATCAGAGGTATGGAATCAGAGGTTGGGAATCAGAGGCAGGGAATCAGAGGCGGGGAAACAGAGGCGGGGAATCAGATATGGGGAATCAGAGGTGGCGAATCAAAGGCGGTGAAACAGAGATGGGGAATCAGGGCAGGGAATCAGAGGCAGGGAATCAGAGCTGGGGAAACAGAGGCGGGGAATCAGATATGGGGAATCAGAGGTGGGGAATCATGGGCGGGGAATGTGGCAGGGAATCAGAGCTGGGGAATCAGAGCTGGGGAATCAGAGCTGGGGAAACAGAGGCGGGGAATCAGATATGGGGAATCAGAGGTGGGGAATCAAGGTCGGGGAATCAGTGGCAGGGAATCAGAGGCCGGGAATAAAAGGCGGGGAATCAGAGCTGGGGATTCAGAGGCGGGGAATCAGAGTTGGGGAATCAGAGGAAGGGAATCAGATATGGGGAAACAGATGCCGGGATTCAGAGGCAGGGAAACAGAGGCGGGGAATCAGATATGGGGAATCAGAGGTGGGAAAATAGAGGTTGCGAATCAGAGGCGGGGAATCAGAGGCGGGGAATCAGAGGCAGGGAATCGGATGTGCGGAATCAGAGATGGGGAATCAGAGGTGGGGATTCAGAGGTGGTGAATCAGAGAAAGGGAATCAGAGGCTGGGAATCAGAGGCAGGGAATCAGACGCAGGGAATCAGAGGCGGGGAATCATAGCTGGCGAATTAGAGGAGGGGAATCAGAGTTGGGGAATCAGAGGCGGGGAATCAGATATGGGGAAACAGAGGCGGGGAATCAGAGGCGGGGAAACAGAGGCGGGGAATCAGATATGGGGAATCAGAGGTGGGGAATCAGGGGCAGGTAATCAGTGGCAGGGAATCAGACGCGGGGAATCAGAGGCGGGGAATCAGAGGCAGGGAATCAGACACGCGGAATCAGAGGCGGTGTATCAGAGATGGGGAATCAGAGGCGGGGAATCAGAGGCAGGGAATCGGATGCCGGAAATCAGAGGCGGGAAATCAGAGCTGGGGAATCAGAGGCGGGGAATCAGAGTTGGGGAATCAGAGGCGGCGAAGCAGATATGGGGAAATAGAGGCGGGGAATCAGATATGGGGAATCAGAGGCGTGGAATCAGATATGGGGAATCAGAGGCTGGGAATCAGAGGGGGGAAACAGAGGCGGTTAATAAGATATGGGGAATCAGAGGTGGGGAATCAGGGGCGGGTAATCATTGGCAGGGAATCAGAGGCGGGGAATCAGAGGCGGGGATTCAGAGGCAGGGAATCAGACAGGGGGAATCAGAGGCGGGGAATCGGAGCTGGGGAATCAGAGGTGGGGAATCAGAGTCGGTGAATCAGAGGCAGGGAATCGAATGTGCGGAATCAGAGATGGGGAATCAGAGGCGGTGAATCAGAGGCAGGGAATCAGAGTTGGTGATTCAGAGGCGGGGAATCAGATATGGGGAAACAGAGGCGGGGAATCAGAGGCGGGCAAACAGAGGCGGGGAATTAGATATGGGGAATCAGAGGTGGGGAATCAGAGGTGGTGAATCAGAGATGGGGAAATCACAGGCGGGGAATCAGAGGCAGGGAATAGAACGCGGGGAATCAGAGCCAGGGAATCAGAGCTGGGGAATCAGAGGCGGGGAATCAGATATGGGGAAACAGAGGCGGGGAATCAGAGGCGGGGAAACAGAGGCGGGGAATCAGACATGGGGAATCGGATGCGGGGAATCAGAGGTGGGGAATCAGAGCTGGGGAATCAGAGGCGGGGAATCAGAGTTGGGGCATCAGAGGTGGGGAATTAGATATGGGGAAACAGAGGCAGGGAATCAGAGGCAGGGAAAAAGAGGCGGGGAATCAGATATGGGGAATCAGAGGTGGGGAATCAGAGGCAGGGAATCAGATGTGCGGAATCAGAGATGGGGAATCAGAGGCAGGGAATCAGAATCAGAAGCGGGGAATTAGAGGCCGGGAATCAGATGCTGGGAATAAGAGGCCGGGAATCAGAGGTGGGGAATCAGAGTCCGGGAATCAGAGATGGGGAATCAGAGGCGGGGAATCAGAGGTGGGCAATCAGAGCCGGGGAATCAGATATGGGGAATCAGAAGCGGGGAATCAGAGGCGGGGAAACAGAGGCGGGGATTCAGATATGGGGAATCAGAGGTGGGGAATCAGAGGTTGTGAATCAGAGATGGGGAATCAAGGCGGGGAATCAGAGGCAGGGAATCAGACGCGGGGAATCAGAGGCGGGGATTCAGAGCTGGGGAATCAGAGGCGGGGAATCAGAGTTGGGGAATCAGAGGCAGGGAATCAGATATGGGGAATCAGAGGCGGGGAATCAGAGGCGGGGAAACAGAGGCGGGGAATCAGAGGTAGGGAATCAGGGGCAGGGAATCAGTGGCAGGGAATCAGAGGTGGGGAATCAGAGGCGGGGAATCAGAGGCAGGGAATCAGACACGGGGAATCAGAGGCGGGGAATCAGAGATGGGGAATCAGAGGCGGGGAATCAGAGGCAGGGAATCGGACGCCGGGAATCAGAGGCGGGGAATCAGAGCTGGGGAATCAGAGGCGGGGAATCAGAGTTGGGGAATCAGAGGCGGGGAATCAGATATGGGGAAATAGAGGCGGGGAATCAGATATGGGGAATCAGAGGTGTGGAATCAGAGGTTGGGAATCAGAGGCAGGGAATCAGAGGCGGGGAAACAGAGGCGGGGATTCAGATATGGGGAATCAGAGGTGGCGAATCAAAGGCGGTGAAACACAGATGGGGAATCAGGGCAGGGAATCAGAGGCAGGGAATCAGAGCTGGGGAAACAGAGGCGGGGAATCAGATATGGGGAATCAGAGGTGGGGAATCATGGGCGGGGAATCAGTGGCAGGGAATCAGAGCTGGGGAATCAGAGGTGGGGAATCAGAGCTGGGGAAACAGAGGCGGGGAATCAGATATGGGGAATCAGAGGTGGGGAATCAAGGTCGGGGAATAGGTGGCAGGGAATCAGAGGCCGGGAATAAAAGGCGGGGAATCAGAGCTGGGGATTCAGAGGCGGGGAATCAGAGTTGGGGAATCAGAGGAAGGGAATCAGATATGGGGAAACAGAGGTGGGGAAATAGAGGTTGCGAATCAGAGGCGGGGAATCAGTGGCGGGGAATCAGAGGCAGGGAATCGGATGTGCGGAATCAGAGATGGGGAATCAGAGGTGGGGATTCAGAGGTGGTGAATCAGAGAAGGGGAATCAGAGGCTGGGAATCAGAGGCAGGGAATCAGACGCAGGGAATCAGAGGCGGGGAATCATAGCTGGCAAATTAGAGGAGGGGAATCAGAGTTGGGGAATCAGAGGCGGGGAATCAGATATGGGGAATCAGAGGCTGGGAATCAGAGGCAGGGAATCAGACGCAGGGAATCAGAGGCGGGGAATCATAGCTGGCAAATTAGAGGAGGGGAATCAGAGTTGGGGAATCAGAGGCGGGGAATCAGATATGGGGAATCAGAGGTGGGGAATCAGGGGCAGGGAATCAGTGGCAGGGAATCAGACGCGGGGAATCAGAGGCGGCGAAGCAGATATGGGGAAATAGAGGCGGGGAATCAGATATGGGGAATCAGAGGCGTGGAATCAGATATGGGGAATCAGAGGCTGGGAATCAGAGGGGGGAAACAGAGGCGGGGAATAAGATATGGGGAATCAGAGGTGGGGAATCAGGGGCGGGTAATCAGTGGCAGGGAATCAGAGGTGGGGAATCAGAGGCGGGGATTCAGAGGCAGGGAATCAGACAGGGGGAATCAGAGGTGGGGAATCAGAGATGGGGAATCAGAGGCGGGGAATCAGAGGCAGGGAATCAGACGCGGGGAATCAGAGGCGGGGAATCAGAGCTGGGGAATCAGAGGTGGGGAATCAGAGTCGGGGAATCAGAGGTAGGGAATCGGATGTGCGGAATCAGAGATGGGGAATCAGAGGCGGTGAATCAGAGGCAGGGAATCAGAGTTGGTGATTCAGAGGCGGGGAATCAGATATGGGGAAACAGAGGCGGGGAATCAGAGGCGGGCAAACAGTGGCGGGGAATTAGATATGGGGAATCAGAGGTGGGGAATCAGAGGTGGTGAATCAGAGATGGGGAATCACAGGCGGGGAATCAGAGGCAGGGAATAGAACGCGGGGAATCAGAGCCAGGGTATCAGAGCTGGGGAATCAGAGGCGGGGAATCAGATATGGGGAAACAGAGGCGGGGAATCAGAGGCGGGGAAACAGAGGCGGGGAATCAGACATGGGGAATCGGATGCGGGGAATCAGAGGTGGGGAATCAGAGCTGGGGAATCAGAGGCGGGGAATCAGAGTAGGGGCATCAGAGGTGGGGAATTAGATATGGGGAAACAGAGGCGGGGAATCAGAGGCAGGGAAAAAGAGGCGGGGAATCAGATATGGGGAATCAGAGGTGGGGAATCAGAGGCAGGGAATCAGATGTGCGGAATCAGAGATGGGGAATCAGAGGCAGGGAATCAGAATCAGAAGCGGGGAATTAGAGGCCGGGAATCAGAGGCCGGGAATCAGATGCTGGGAATAAGAGGCCGGGAATCAGAGGTGGGGAATCAGAGTCCGGGAATCAGAGATGGGGATTCAGAGGCGGGGAATGAGAAATGGAGAATCAGAGGCGGGGAATCAGAGGCGGGGAAACAGAGGTGGGGAATCAGATATGGGGAATCAGAGGTGGCGAATCACAGGCGGTGAATCAGAGATGGGGAAACAGAGGCGGGGAATCAGAGGCGGGGAAACAGAGGTGGGGAATCACATATGGGGAATCAGAGGCGGGGAAACAGAGGCAGGGAATCAGATATGGGGAATCAGAGGCGGGGAATCAGAGGTGGGGAATCATAGGCAGGGAATCGGATGTGCGGAATCAGAGATGGGGAATCAGAGGCCGGGAATCAGAGGTAGTGAATCAGAGGCGGTGAATAAGAGGCAGGGAATCAGACACGGGGAATCAGAGGTGGGCAATCAGAGGCGGGGAATCAGATATGGGGAATCAGAGGCTGGGAATCAGAGGCGGGGAAACAGAGGCGGGGAATCAGATATGGGGAATCAGAGGTGGGGCATCAGAGGTTGTGAATCACGGATGGGGAATCAGAGGCGGGGAATCAGAGGCAGGGAATCAGAAGCGGGGAATCAGAGGCGGGGATTCAGAGCTGGGGAATCAGAGGCGGGGAATCAGAGTTGGGGAATCAGAGGCGGGGAATCAGATATGGGGAATAAGAGGCAGGGAATCAGAGGCGGGAAAACAGAGGCGGGGAATCAGATATGGGGAATCAGAGGTGGGGAATCAGGGTCAGGGAATCAGTGGCAGGGAATCAGATGCGGGGAATCAGAGGCGGGGAATCAGAGGCAGGGAATCAGACACGGGGAATCAGAGGCGGGGAATCAGAGATGGGGAATCAGAGGCGGGGAATCAGTGGCAGGGAATCGGATGCCGGGAATCAGAGGCGGGAAATCAGAGCTGGGGAATCAGAGGCGGGGAATCAGAGTTGGGGAATCAGAGGCGGCGAAGCAGATATGGGGAAATAGAGGCGGGGAATCAGATATGGGGAATCAGAGGCAGGGAATCAGATATGGGGAATCAGAGGCTGGGAATCAGGGGCGGGGAATCAGTGGCAGGGAATCAGAGGCGGGGAATCAGAGGCGGGGAATCAGGGGCGGGGTATCAGTGGCAGGGAATCAGAGGCTGGGAATCAGAGTAGGGGCATCAGAGGTGGGGAATTAGATATGGGGAAACAGAGGCGGGGAATCAGATATGGGGAATCGGATGCGGGGAATCAGAGGTGGGGAATCAGAGCTGGGGAATCAGAGGCGGGGAATCAGAGTAGGGGCATCAGAGGTGGGGAATTAGATATGGGGAAACAGAGGCGGGGAATCAGAGGCAGGGAAAAAGAGGCGGGGAATCAGATATGGGGAATCAGAGGTGGGGAATCATAGGCAGGGAATCAGATGTGCGGAATCAGAGATGGGGAATCAGAGGCAGGGAATCAGAATCAGAAGCAGGGAATTAGAGGCCGGGAATCAGAGGCCGGGAATCAGATGCTGGGAATAAGAGGCCGGGAATCAGAGGTGGGGAATCAGAGTCCGGGAATCAGAGATGGGGATTCAGAAGCGGGGAATGAGAAATGGAGAATCAGAGGCGGGGAATCAGAGGCGGGGAAACAGAGGTGGGGAATCAGATATGGGGAATCAGAGGTGGCGAATCACAGGCGGTGAATCAGAGATGGGGAAACAGAGGCGGGGAATCAGAGGCGGGGAAACAGAGGTGGGGAATCACATATGGGGAATCAGAGGCGGGGAAACAGAGGCAGGGAATCAGATATGGGGAATCAGAGGCGGGGAATCAGAGGTGGGGAATCATAGGCAGGGAATCGGATGTGCGGAATCAGAGATAGGGAATCAGAGGCCGGGAATCAGAGGTAGTGAATCAGAGATGGGGAATCAGAGGCGGTGAATCAGAGGCAGGGAATCAGACACGGGGAATCAGAGGTGGGCAATCAGAGGCGGGGAATCAGATATGGGGAATCAGAGGCTGGGAATCAGAGGCGGGGAAACAGAGGCGGGGAATCAGATATGGGGAATCAGAGGTGGGGCATCAGAGGTTGTGAATCACGGATGGGGAATCAGAGGCGGGGAATCAGAGGCAGGGAATCAGACGCGGGGAATCAGAGGCGGGGATTCAGAGCTGGGGAATCAGAGGCGGGGAATCAGAGTTGGGGAATCAGAGGCGGGGAATCAGATATGGGGAATAAGAGGCAGGGAATCAGAGGCGGGAAAACAGAGGCGGGGAATCAGATATGTGGAATCAGAGGTGGGGAATCAGGGGCAGGGAATCAGTGGCAGGGAATCAGATGCGGGGAATCAGAGGCGGGGAATCAGAGGCAGGGAATAGAACGCGGGGAATCAGAGCCAGGGAATCAGAGCTGGGGAATCAGAGGCGGGGAATCAGATATGGGGAAACAGAGGCGGGGAATCAGAGGCGGGGAAACAGAGGCGGGGAATCAGACATGGGGAATCGGATGCGGGGAATCAGAGGTGGGGAATCAGAGCTGGGTAATCAGAGGCGGGGAATCAGAGTTGGGGCATCAGAGGTGGGGAATTAGATATGGGGAAACAGAGGCGGGGAATCAGAGGCAGGGAAAAAGAGGCGGGGAATCAGATATGGGGAATCAGATGTGGGGAATCAGAGGCAGGGAATCAGATGTGCGGAATCAGAGATGGGGAATCAGAGGCAGGGAATCAGAGGCGGGAAAACGGAGGCGGGGAATCAGATATGGGGAATCAGAGGTGGGGAATCAGGCGCAGGGAAACAGTGGCAGGGAATCAGACGCGGGGATTCAGAGGCGGGGAATCAGAGGCGGGCAAACAGAGGCGGGGAATTAGATATGGGGAATCAGAGGTGGGGAATCAGAGGTGGTGAATCAGAGATGGGGAATCACAGGCGGGGAATCAGAGGCAGGGAATAGAACGCGGGGAATCAGAGGCAGGGAATCAGAGGCGGGGAATCTGATATGGGGAAACAGAGGTGGGGAATCAGAGGCGGGGAAACAGAGGCGGGGAATCAGACATGGGGAATCGGATGCCGGGAATCAGAGGTGGGGAATCAGAGCTGGGGAATCAGAGGCGTGGAATCAGAGTTGGGGCATCAGAGGTGGGGAATTAGATATGGGGAATCAGAGATGGGGAATCAGAGGCAGGGTATCAGAATCAGAAGCGGGGAATCAGAGGCCGGGAATCAGATGCTGGGAATAAGAGGCCCGGAATCAGAGGTGGGGAATCAGAGTCCGGGAATCAGAGATGGGGATTCAGAGGCGGGGAATGAGATATGGAGAATCAGAGGCGGGGAATCAGAGGCGGGGAAACAGAGGTGGGGAATCAGATATGGGGAATCTGAGGTGGCGAATCAAAGGCGGTGAATCAGAGATGGGGAATCAGAGGCGGGAAATCAGAGGCAGGGAATCAGATGCGGGGATTCAGAGGCGGGGAATCAGAGCTGGCGAATCAGAGGCGGGGAATCAGAGGTGGGCAATCAGAGCCGGGGAATCAGATATGGGGAATCAGAGGCGGGGAATCAGAGGCGGGGAAACAGAGGCGGGGATTCAGATATGGGGAATCAGAGGTGGGGAATCAGAGGTTGTGAATCAGAGATGGGGAATCAAGGCGGGTAATCAGAGGCAGGGAATCAGACGCGGGGAATCAGAGGCGGGGATTCAGAGCTGGGGAATCAGAGGCGGGGAATCAGAGTTGGGGAATCAGAGGCAGGGAATCAGATATGGGGAATCAGAGGCGGGGAATCAGAGGTGGGGAAACAGAGGCGGGGAATCAGAGGTGGGGAATCAGGGGCAGGGAATCAGTGGCAGGGAATCAGAGGTGGGGAATCAGAGGCGGGGAATCAGAGGCAGGGAATCAGACACGGGGAATCAGAGGCGGGGAATCAGATATGGGTAATCAGAGGCGGGGAATCAGAGGCAGGGAATCGGACGCCGGGAATCAGAGGCGGGGAATCAGAGCTGGGGAATCAGAGGCGGGGAATCAGAGTTGGGGAATCAGAGGCGGGGAATCAGATATGGGGAAATAGAGGCGGGGAATCAGATATGGGGAATCAGAGGTGGCGAATCAAAGGCGGTGAAACAGAGATGGGGAATCAGGGCAGGGAATCAGAGGCAGGGAATCAGAGCTGGGGAAACAGAGGCGGGGAATCAGATATGGGGAATCAGAGGTGGGGAATCATGGGCGGGGAATCAGTGGCAGGGAATCAGAGCTGGGGAATCAGAGGTGGGGAATCAGAGCTGGGGAAACAGAGGCGGGGAATCAGATATGGGGAATCAGAGGTGGGGAATCAAGGTCGGGGAATCAGTGGCAGGGAATCAGAGGCCGGGAATAAAAGGCGGGGAATCAGAGCTGGGGAATCAGAGGCGGGGAATCAGAGTTGGGGAATCAGAGGAAGGGAATCAGATATGGGGAAACAGATGCCGGGATTCAGAGGCAGGGAAACAGAGGCGGGGAATCAGATATGGGGAATCAGAGGTGGGGAAATAGAGGTTGCGAATCAGAGGCGGGGAATCAGAGGCGGGGAATCAGAGGCAGGGAATCGGATGTGCGGAATCAGAGATGGGGAATCAGAGGTGGGGATTCAGAGGTGGTGAATCAGAGAAGGGGAATCAGAGGCTGGGAATCAGAGGCAGGGAATCAGACGCAGGGAATCAGAGGCGGGGAATCATAGCTGGCAAATTAGAGGAGGGGAATCAGAGTTGGGGAATCAGAGGCGGGGAATCAGATATGGGGAAACAGAGGCGGGGAATCAGAGGCGGGGAAACAGAGGCGGGGAATCAGATATGGGGAATCAGAGGTGGGGAATCAGGGGCAGGGAATCAGTGGCAGGGAATCAGACGCGGGGAATCAGAGGCGGGGAATCAGAGGCAGGGAATCAGACACGGGGAATCAGAGGCGGTGTATCAGAGATGGGGAATCAGAGGCGGGGAATCAGAGGCAGAGAATCGGATGCCGGAAATCAGAGGCGGGAAATCAGAGCTGGGGAATCAGAGGCGGGGAATCAGAGTTGGGGAATCAGAGGCGGCGAAGCAGATATGGGGAAATAGAGGCGGGGAATCAGATATGGGGAATCAGAGGCGTGGAATCAGATATGGGGAATCAGAGGCTGGGAATCAGAGGGGGGAAACAGAGGCGGGGAATAAGATATGGGGAATCAGAGGTGGGGAATCAGGGGCGGGTAATCAGTGGCAGGGAATCAGAGGCGGGGAATCAGAGGCGGGGATTCAGAGGCAGGGAATCAGACAGGGGGAATCAGAGGCGGGGAATCGGAGCTGGGGAATCAGAGGTGGGGAATCAGAGTCGGTGAATCAGAGGCAGGGAATCGGATGTGCGGAATCAGAGATGGGGAATCAGAGGCGGTGAATCAGAGGCAGGGAATCAGAGTTGGTGATTCAGAGGCGGGGAATCAGATATGGGGAAACAGAGGCGGGGAATCAGAGGCGGGCAAACAGAGGCGGGGAATTAGATATGGGGAATCAGAGGTGGGGAATCAGAGGTGGTGAATCAGAGATGGGGAATCACAGGCGGGGAATCAGAGGCAGGGAATAGAACGCGGGGAATCAGAGCCAGGGAATCAGAGCTGGGGAATCAGAGGCGGGGAATCAGATATGGGGAAACAGAGGCGGGGAATCAGAGGCGGGGAAACAGAGGCGGGGAATCAGACATGGGGAATCGGATGCGGGGAATCAGAGGTGGGGAATCAGAGCTGGGGAATCAGAGGCGGGGAATCAGAGTTGGGGCATCAGAGGTGGGGAATTAGATATGGGGAAACAGAGGCGGGGAATCAGAGGCAGGGAAAAAGAGGCGGGGAATCAGATATGGGGAATCAGAGGTGGGGAATCAGAGGCAGGGAATCAGATGTGCGGAATCAGAGATGGGGAATCAGAGGCAGGGAATCAGAGGCAGGGAATCAGAGGCGGGGAATCAGAGGCAGGGAATCAGATGCGGGGATTCAGAGGCGGGGAATCAGAGCTGGCGAATCAGAGGCGGGGAATCAGAGGTGGGCAATCAGAGCTGGGGAATCAGAGGTGGGGAATCAGAGCTGGGGAAACAGAGGCGGGGAATCAGATATGGGGAATCAGAGGTGGGGAATCAAGGTCGGGGAATCAGTGGCAGGGAATCAGAGGCCTGGAATAAAAGGCGGGGAATCAGAGCTGGGGAATCAGAGGCGGGGAATCAGAGTTGGGGAATCAGAGGAAGGGAATCAGATATGGGGAAACAGATGCCGGGATTCAGAGGCAGGGAAACAGAGGCGGGGAATCAGATATGGGGAATCAGAGGTGGGGAAATAGAGGTTGCGAATCAGAGGCGGGGAATCAGAGGCGGGGAATCAGATATGGGGAATCAGAGGTGGGGAATCAAGGTCGGGGAATCAGTGGCAGGGAATCAGAGGCCGGGAATAAAAGGCGGGGAATCAGAGCTGGGGAATCAGAGGCGGGGAATCAGACACGGGGAATCAGAGGCGGTGTATCAGAGATGGGGAATCAGAGGCGGGGAATCAGAGGCAGAGAATCGGATGCCGGAAATCAGAGGCGGGAAATCAGAGCTGGGGAATCAGAGGCGGGGAATCAGAGTTGGGGAATCAGAGGCGGCGAAGCAGATATGGGGAAATAGAGGCGGGGAATCAGATATGGGGAATCAGAGGCGTGGAATCAGATATGGGGAATCAGAGGCTGGGAATCAGAGGGGGGAAACAGAGGCGGGGAATAAGATATGGGGAATCAGAGGTGGGGAATCAGGGGCGGGTAATCAGTGGCAGGGAATCAGAGGCGGGGAATCAGAGGCGGGGATTCAGAGGCAGGGAATCAGACAGGGGGAATCAGAGGCGGGGAATCGGAGCTGGGGAATCAGAGGTGGGGAATCAGAGTCGGTGAATCAGAGGCAGGGAATCGGATGTGCGGAATCAGAGATGGGGAATCAGAGGCGGTGAATCAGAGGCAGGGAATCAGAGTTGGTGATTCAGAGGCGGGGAATCAGATATGGGGAAACAGAGGCGGGGAATCAGAGGCGGGCAAACAGAGGCGGGGAATTAGATATGGGGAATCAGAGGTGGGGAATCAGAGGTGGTGAATCAGAGATGGGGAATCACAGGCGGGGAATCAGAGGCAGGGAATAGAACGCGGGGAATCAGAGCCAGGGAATCAGAGCTGGGGAATCAGAGGCGGGGAATCAGATATGGGGAAACAGAGGCGGGGAATCAGAGGCGGGGAAACAGAGGCGGGGAATCAGACATGGGGAATCGGATGCGGGGAATCAGAGGTGGGGAATCAGAGCTGGGGAATCAGAGGCGGGGAATCAGAGTTGGGGCATCAGAGGTGGGGAATTAGATATGGGGAAACAGAGGCGGGGAATCAGAGGCAGGGAAAAAGAGGCGGGGAATCAGATATGGGGAATCAGAGGTGGGGAATCAGAGGCAGGGAATCAGATGTGCGGAATCAGAGATGGGGAATCAGAGGCAGGGAATCAGAATCAGAAGCGGGGAATTAGAGGCCGGGAATCAGAGGCCGGGAATCAGATGCTGGGAATCAGAGATGGGGATTCAGAGGCGGGGAATGAGAAATGGAGAATCAGAGGCGGGGAATCAGAGGCGGGGAAACAGAGGTGGGGAATCAGATATGGGGAATCAGAGGTGGCGAATCACAGGCGGTGAATCAGAGATGGGGAAACAGAGGCGGGGAATCAGAGGCGGGGAAACAGAGGTGGGGAATCACATATGGGGAATCAGAGGCGGGGAAACAGAGGCAGGGAATCAGATATGGGGAATCAGAGGCGGGGAATCAGAGGTGGGGAATCATAGGCAGGGAATCGGATGTGCGGAATCAGAGATGGGGAATCAGAGGCCGGGAATCAGAGGTAGTGAATCAGAGATGGGGAATCAGAGGCGGTGAATCAGAGGCAGGGAATCAGAGGCGGGGAATCAGAGGCAGGGAATCAGATGCGGGGATTCAGAGGCGGGGAATCAGAGCTGGCGAATCAGAGGCGGGGAATCAGAGGTGGGCAATCAGAGCCGGGGAATCAGATATGGGGAATCAGAGGCGGGGAATCAGAGGCGGGGAAACAGAGGCGGGGATTCAGATATGGGGAATCAGAGGTGGGGAATCAGAGGTTGTGAATCAGAGATGGGGAATCAAGGCGGGTAATCAGAGGCAGGGAATCAGACGCGGGGAATCAGAGGCGGGGATTCAGAGCTGGGGAATCAGAGGCGGGGAATCAGAGTTGGGGAATCAGAGGCAGGGAATCAGATATGGGGAATCAGAGGCGGGGAATCAGAGGTGGGGAAACAGAGGCGGGGAATCAGAGGTGGGGAATCAGGGGCAGGGAATCAGTGGCAGGGAATCAGAGGTGGGGAATCAGAGGCGGGGAATCAGAGGCAGGGAATCAGACACGGGGAATCAGAGGCGGGGAATCAGAGATGGGGAATCAGAGGCGGGGAATCAGAGGCAGGGAATCGGACGCCGGGAATCAGAGGCGGGGAATCAGAGCTGGGTAATCAGAGGCGGGGAATCAGAGTTGGGGAATCAGAGGCGGGGAATCAGATATGGGGAAATAGAGGCGGGGAATCAGATATGGGGAATCAGAGGTATGGAATCAGAGGTTGGGAATCAGAGGCAGGGAATCAGAGGCGGGGAAACAGAGGCGGGGAATCAGATATGGGGAATCAGAGGTGGCGAATCAAAGGCGGTGAAACAGAGATGGGGAATCAGGGCAGGGAATCAGAGGCAGGGAATCAGAGCTGGGGAAACAGAGGCGGGGAATCAGATATGGGGAATCAGAGGTGGGGAATCATGGGCGGGGAATCAGTGGCAGGGAATCAGAGCTGGGGAATCAGAGGTGGGGAATCAGAGCTGGGGAAACAGAGGCGGGGAATCAGATATGGGGAATCAGAGGTGGGGAATCAAGGTCGGGGAATCAGTGGCAGGGAATCAGAGGCCGGGAATAAAAGGCGGGGAATCAGAGCTGGGGAATCAGAGGCGGGGAATCAGAGTTGGGGAATCAGAGGAAGGGAATCAGATATGGGGAAACAGATGCCGGGATTCAGAGGCAGGGAAACAGAGGCGGGGAATCAGATATGGGGAATCAGAGGTGGGGAAATAGAGGTTGCGAATCAGAGGCGGGGAATCAGAGGCGGGGAATCAGAGGCAGGGAATCGGATGTGCGGAATCAGAGATGGGGAATCAGAGGTGGGGATTCAGAGGTGGTGAATCAGAGAAGGGGAATCAGAGGCTGGGAATCAGAGGCAGGGAATCAGACGCAGGGAATCAGAGGCGGGGAATCATAGCTGGTGAATTAAAGGAGGGGAATCAGAGTTGGGGAATCAGAGGCGGGGAATCAGATATGGGGAAACAGAGGCGGGGAATCAGAGGCGGGGAAACAGAGGCGGGGAATCAGATATGGGGAATCAGAGGTGGGGAATCAGGGGCAGGGAATCAGTGGCAGGGAATCAGACGCGGGGAATCAGAGGCGGGGAATCAGAGGCAGGGAATCAGACACGGGGAATCAGAGGCGGTGTATCAGAGATGGGGAATCAGAGGCGGGGAATCAGAGGCAGGGAATCGGATGCCGGAAATCAGAGGCGGGAAATCAGAGCTGGGGAATCAGAGGCGGGGAATCAGAGTTGGGGAATCAGAAGCGGCGAAGCAGATATGGGGAAATAGAGGCGGGGAATCAGATATGGGGAATCAGAGGCGTGGAATCAGATATGGGGAATCAGAGGCTGGGAATCAGAGGGGGGAAACAGAGGCGGGGAATAAGATATGGGGAATCAGAGGTGGGGAATCAGGGGCGGGTAATCAGTGGCAGGGAATCAGAGGCGGGGAATCAGAGGCGGGGATTCAGAGGCAGGGAATCAGACAGGGGGAATCAGAGGCGGGGAATCGGAGCTGGGGAATCAGAGGTGGGGAATCAGAGTCGGTGAATCAGAGGCAGGGAATCGGATGTGCGGAATCAGAGATGGGGAATCAGAGGTGGTGAATCAGAGGCAGGGAATCAGAGTTGGTGATTCAGAGGCGGGGAATCAGATATGGGGAAACAGAGGCGGGGAATCAGAGGCGGGCAAACAGAGGCGGGGAATTAGATATGGGGAATCAGAGGTGGGGAATCAGAGGTGGTGAATCAGAGATGGGGAATCACAGGCGGGGAATCAGAGGCAGGGAATAGAACGCGGGGAATCAGAGCCAGGGAATCAGAGCTGGGGAATCAGAGGCGGGGAATCAGATATGGGGAAACAGAGGCGGGGAATCAGAGGCGGGGAAACAGAGGCGGGGAATCAGACATGGGGAATCGGATGCGGGGAATCAGAGGTGGGGAATCAGAGCTGGGGAATCAGAGGCGGGGAATCAGAGTTGGGGCATCAGAGGTGGGGAATTAGATATGGGGAAACAGAGGCGGGGAATCAGAGGCAGGGAAAAAGAGGCGGGGAATCAGATATGGGGAATCAGAGGTGGGGAATCAGAGGCAGGGAATCAGATGTGCGGAATCAGAGATGGGGAATCAGAGGCAGGGAATCAGAATCAGAAGCGGGGAATTAGAGGCCGGGAATCAGAGGCCGGGAATCAGATGCTGGGAATAAGAGGCCGGGAATCAGAGGTGGGGAATCAGAGTCCGGGAATCAGAGATGGGGATTCAGAGGCGGGGAATGAGAAATGGAGAATCAGAGGCGGGGAATCAGAGGCGGGGAAACAGAGGTGGGGAATCAGATATGGGGAATCAGAGGTGGCGAATCACAGGCGGTGAATCAGAGATGGGGAAACAGAGGCGGGGAATCAGAGGCGGGGAAACAGAGGTGGGGAATCACATATGGGGAATCAGAGGCGGGGAAACAGAGGCAGGGAATCAGATATGGGGAATCAGAGGCGGGGAATCAGAGGTGGGGAATCATAGGCAGGGAATCGGATGTGCGGAATCAGAGATGGGGAATCAGAGGCCGGGAATCAGAGGTAGTGAATCAGAGATGGGGAATCAGAGGCGGTGAATCAGAGGCAGGGAATCAGACGCGGGGTATCAGAGGTGGGCAATCAGAGGCGGGGAATCAGATATGGGGGATCAGAGGCGGGGAATCAGAGGTGGGCAATCAGAGCCGGTGAATCAGATATGGGGAATCAGAGGCGGGGAATCAGAGGCGGGGAAACATAGGCGGGGATTCAGATATGGGGAATCAGAGGTGGGGAATCAGAGGTTGTGAATCAGAGATGGGGAATCAAGGCGGGGAATCAGAGGCAGGGAATCAGACGCGGGGAATCAGAGGCGGGGATTCAGAGCTGGGGAATCAGAGGCGGGGAATCAGAGTTGGGGAATCAGAGGCAGGGAATCAGATATGGGGAATCAGAGGGGGGAATCAGAGGCGGGGAAACAGAGGCGGGGAATCAGAGGTGGGGAATCAGGGGCAGGGAATCAGTGGCAGGGAATCAGAGGTGGGGAATCAGAGGCGGGGAATCAGAGGCAGGGAATCAGACACGGGGAATCAGAGGCGGGGAATCAGAGATGGGGAATCAGAGGCGGGGAATCAGAGGCAGGGAATCGGACGCCGGGAATCAGAGGCGGGGAATCAGAGCTGGGGAATCAGAGGCGGGGAATCAGAGTTGGGGAATCAGAGGCGGGGAATCAGATATGGGGAAATAGAGGCGGGGAATCAGATATGGGGAATCAGAGGTATGGAATCAGAGGTTGGGAATCAGAGGCAGGGAATCAGAGGCGGGGAAACAGAGGCGGGGAATCAGATATGGGGAATCAGAGGTGGCGAATCAAAGGCGGTGAAACAGAGATGGGGAATCAGGGCAGGGAATCAGAGGCAGGGAATCAGAGCTGGGGAAACAGAGGCGGGGAATCAGATATGGGGAATCAGAGGTGGGGAATCATGGGCGGGGAATGTGGCAGGGAATCAGAGCTGGGGAATCAGAGGTGGGGAATCAGAGCTGGGGAAACAGAGGCGGGGAATCAGATATGGGGAATCAGAGGTGGGGAATCAAGGTCGGGGAATCAGTGGCAGGGAATCAGAGGCCGGGAATAAAAGGCGGGGAATCAGAGCTGGGGATTCAGAGGCGGGGAATCAGAGTTGGGGAATCAGAGGAAGGGAATCAGATATGGGGAAACAGATGCCGGGATTCAGAGGCAGGGAAACAGAGGCGGGGAATCAGATATGGGGAATCAGAGGTGGGAAAATAGAGGTTGCAAATCAGAGGCGGGGAATCAGAGGCGGGGAATCAGAGGCAGGGAATCGGATGTGCGGAATCAGAGATGGGGAATCAGAGGTGGGGATTCAGAGGTGGTGAATCAGAGAAGGGGAATCAGAGGCTGGGAATCAGAGGCAGGGAATCAGACGCAGGGAATCAGAGGCGGGGAATCATAGCTGGCGAATTAGAGGAGGGGAATCAGAGTTGGGGAATCAGAGGCGGGGAATCAGATATGGGGAAACAGAGGCGGGGAATCAGAGGCGGGGAAACAGAGGCGGGGAATCAGATATGGGGAATCAGAGGTGGGGAATCAGGGGCAGGTAATCAGTGGCAGGGAATCAGACGCGGGGAATCAGAGGCGGGGAATCAGAGGCAGGGAATCAGACACGCGGAATCAGAGGCGGTGTATCAGAGATGGGGAATCAGAGGCGGGGAATCAGAGGCAGGGAATCGGATGCCGGAAATCAGAGGCGGGAAATCAGAGCTGGGGAATCAGAGGCGGGGAAGCAGATATGGGGAAATAGAGGCGGGGAATCAGATATGGGGAATCAGAGGCGTGGAATCAGATATGGGGAATCAGAGGCTGGGAATCAGAGGGGGGAAACAGAGGCGGGGAATAAGATATGGGGAATCAGAGGTGGGGAATCAGGGGCGGGTAATCAGTGGCAGGGAATCAGAGGCGGGGAATCAGAGGCGGGGATTCAGAGGCAGGGAATCAGACAGGGGGAATCAGAGGCGGGGAATCGGAGCTGGGGAATCAGAGGTGGGGAATCAGAGTCGGTGAATCAGAGGCAGGGAATCGAATGTGCGGAATCAGAGATGGGGAATCAGAGGCGGTGAATAAGAGGCAGGGAATCAGAGTTGGTGATTCAGAGGCGGGGAATCAGATATGGGGAAACAGAGGCGGGGAATCAGAGGCGGGCAAACAGAGGCGGGGAATTAGATATGGGGAATCAGAGGTGGGGAATCAGAGGTGGTGAATCAGAGATGGGGAAATCACAGGCGGGGAATCAGAGGCAGGGAATAGAACGCGGGGAATCAGAGCCAGGGAATCAGAGCTGGGGAATCAGAGGCGGGGAATCAGATATGGGGAAACAGAGGCGGGGAATCAGAGGCGGGGAAACAGAGGCGGGGAATCAGACATGGGGAATCGGATGCGGGGAATCAGAGGTGGGGAATCAGAGCTGGGGAATCAGAGGCGGGGAATCAGAGTTGGGGCATCAGAGGTGGGGAATTAGATATGGGGAAACAGAGGCAGGGAATCAGAGGCAGGGAAAAAGAGGCGGGGAATCAGATATGGGGAATCAGAGGTGGGGAATCAGAGGCAGGGAATCAGATGTGCGGAATCAGAGATGGGGAATCAGAGGCAGGGAATCAGAATCAGAAGCGGGGAATTAGAGGCCGGGAATCAGATGCTGGGAATAAGAGGCCGGGAATCAGAGGTGGGGAATCAGAGTCCGGGAATCAGAGATGGGGAATCAGAGGCGGGGAATCAGAGGTGGGCAATCAGAGCCGGGGAATCAGATATGGGGAATCAGAAGCGGGAAATCAGAGGCGGGGAAACAGAGGCGGGGATTCAGATATGGGGAATCAGAGGTGGGGAATCAGAGGTTGTGAATCAGAGATGGGGAATCAAGGCGGGGAATCAGAGGCAGGGAATCAGACGCGGGGAATCAGAGGCGGGGATTCAGAGCTGGGGAATCAGAGGCGGGGAATCAGAGTTGGGGAATCAGAGGCAGGGAATCAGATATGGGGAATCAGAGGCGGGGAATCAGAGGCGGGGAAACAGAGGCGGGGAATCAGAGGTAGGGAATCAGGGGCAGGGAATCAGTGGCAGGGAATCAGAGGTGGGGAATCAGAGGCGGGGAATCAGAGGCAGGGAATCAGACACGGGGAATCAGAGGCGGGGAATCAGAGATGGGGAATCAGAGGCGGGGAATCAGAGGCAGGGAATCGGACGCCGGGAATCAGAGGCGGGGAATCAGAGCTGGGGAATCAGAGGCGGGGAATCAGAGTTGGGGAATCAGAGGCGGGGAATCAGATATGGGGAAATAGAGGCGGGGAATCAGATATGGGGAATCAGAGGTGTGGAATCAGAGGTTGGGAATCAGAGGCAGGGAATCAGAGGCGGGGAAACAGAGGCGGGGAATCAGATATGGGGAATCAGAGGTGGCGAATCAAAGGCGGTGAAACACAGATGGGGAATCAGGGCAGGGAATCAGATGCAGGGAATCAGAGCTGGGGAAACAGAGGCGGGGAATCAGATATGGGGAATCAGAGGTGGGGAATCATGGGCGGGGAATCATTGGCAGGGAATCAGAGCTGGGGAATCAGAGGTGGGGAATCAGAGCTGGGGAAACAGAGGCGGGGAATCAGATATGGGGAATCAGAGGTGGGGAATCAAGGTCGGGGAATAGGTGGCAGGGAATCAGAGGCCGGGAATAAAAGGCGGGGAATCAGAGCTGGGGATTCAGAGGCGGGGAATCAGAGTTGGGGAATCAGAGGAAGGGAATCAGATATGGGGAAACAGAGGTGGGGAAATAGAGGTTGCGAATCAGAGGCGGGGAATCAGTGGCGGGGAATCAGAGGCAGGGAATCGGATGTGCGGAATCAGAGATGGGGAATCAGAGGTGGGGATTCAGAGGTGGTGAATCAGAGAAGGGGAATCAGAGGCTGGGAATCAGAGGCAGGGAATCAGACGCAGGGAATCAGAGGCGGGGAATCATAGCTGGCAAATTAGAGGAGGGGAATCAGAGTTGGGGAATCAGAGGCGGGGAATCAGATATGGGGAAACAGAGGCGGGGAATCAGAGGCGGGGAAACAGAGGCGGGGAATCAGATATGGGGAATCAGAGGTGGGGAATCAGGGGCAGGGAATCAGTGGCAGGGAATCAGACGCGGGGAATCAGAGGCGGCGAAGCAGATATGGGGAAATAGAGGCGGGGAATCAGATATGGGGAATCAGAGGCGTGGAATCAGATATGGGGAATCAGAGGCTGGGAATCAGAGGGGGGAAACAGAGGCGGGGAATAAGATATGGGGAATCAGAGGTGGGGAATCAGGGGCGGGTAATCAGTGGCAGGGAATCAGAGGTGGGGAATCAGAGGCGGGGATTCAGAGGCAGGGAATCAGACAGGGGGAATCAGAGGTGGGGAATCAGAGATGGGGAATCAGAGGCGGGGAATCAGAGGCAGGGAATCAGACGCGGGGAATCAGAGGCGGGGAATCAGAGCTGGGGAATCAGAGGTGGGGAATCAGAGTCGGGGAATCAGAGGTAGGGAATCGGATGTGCGGAATCAGAGATGGGGAATCAGAGGCGGTGAATCAGAGGCAGGGAATCAGAGTTGGTGATTCAGAGGCGGGGAATCAGATATGGGGAAACAGAGGCGGGGAATCAGAGGCGGGCAAACAGTGGCGGGGAATTAGATATGGGGAATCAGAGGTGGGGAATCAGAGGTGGTGAATCAGAGATGGGGAATCACAGGCGGGGAATCAGAGGCAGGGAATAGAACGCGGGGAATCAGAGCCAGGGTATCAGAGCTGGGGAATCAGAGGCGGGGAATCAGATATGGGGAAACAGAGGCGGGGAATCAGAGGCGGGGAAACAGAGGCGGGGAATCAGACATGGGGAATCGGATGCGGGGAATCAGAGGTGGGGAATCAGAGCTGGGGAATCAGAGGCGGGGAATCAGAGTAGGGGCATCAGAGGTGGGGAATTAGATATGGGGAAACAGAGGCGGGGAATCAGAGGCAGGGAAAAAGAGGCGGGGAATCAGATATGGGGAATCAGAGGTGGGGAATCAGAGGCAGGGAATCAGATGTGCGGAATCAGAGATGGGGAATCAGAGGCAGGGAATCAGAATCAGAAGCGGGGAATTAGAGGCCTGGAATCAGAGGCCGGGAATCAGATGCTGGGAA
The DNA here is from genome assembly GCF_036971445.1 of Narcine bancroftii. Taxonomy (NCBI): domain Eukaryota; kingdom Metazoa; phylum Chordata; class Chondrichthyes; order Torpediniformes; family Narcinidae; genus Narcine; species Narcine bancroftii. The sequence continues at coordinate 102,423,421 of NC_091474.1, read as the reverse complement.
TAAGAGGCTGGGAATCAGAGGTGGGGAATCAGAGTCCGGGAATCAGAGATGGGGATTCAGAGGCGGGGAATGAGAAATGGAGAATCAGAGGCGGGGAATCAGAGGCGGGGAAACAGAGGTGGGGAATCAGATATGGGGAATCAGAGGTGGCGAATCACAGGCGGTGAATCAGAGATGGGGAAACAGAGGCGGGGAATCAGAGGCGGGGAAACAGAGGTGGGGAATCACATATGGGGAATCAGAGGCGGGGAAACAGAGGCAGGGAATCAGATATGGGGAATCAGAGGCGGGGAATCAGAGGTGGGGAATCATAGGCAGGGAATCGGATGTGCGGAATCAGAGATGGGGAATCAGAGGCCGGGAATCAGAGGTAGTGAATCAGAGGCGGTGAATAAGAGGCAGGGAATCAGACACGGGGAATCAGAGGTGGGCAATCAGAGGCGGGGAATCAGATATGGGGAATCAGAGGCAGGGAATCAGAAGCGGGGAATCAGAGGCGGGGATTCAGAGCTGGGGAATCAGAGGCAGGGAATCGGACGCCGGGAATCAGAGGCGGGGAATCAGAGCTGGGGAATCAGAGGCGGGGAATCAGAGTTGGGGAATCAGAGGCGGGGAATCAGATATGGGGAAATAGAGGTGGGGAATCAGATATGGGGAATCAGAGGTGTGGAATCAGAGGTTGGGAATCAGAGGCAGGGAATCAGAGGCGGGGAAACAGGCGGGGAATCAGATATGGGGAATCAGAGGTGGCGAATCAAAGGCGGTGAAACAGAGATGGGGAATCAGGGCAGGGAATCAGAGGCAGGGAATCAGAGCTGGGGAAACAGAGGCGGGGAATCAGATATGGGGAATCAGAGGTGGGGAATCAGGGGCGGGGAATCAGTTGCAGGGAATCAGAGCTGGGGAATCAGAGGTGGGGAATCAGAGCTGGGGAAACAGAGGCGGGGAATCAGATATGGGGAATCAGAGGTGGGGAATCAGGGGCGGGGAATCAGTGGCAGGGAATCAGAGGCCGGGAATAAAAGGCGGGGAATCAGAGCTGGGGAATCAGAGGCGGGGAATCAGAGTTGGGGAATCAGAGGAGGGGAATCAGATATGGGGAAACAGAGGCCGGGAATCAGAGGCAGGGAAACAGAGGCGGGGAATCAGATATGGGGAATCAGAGGTGGGGAATTTGAGGTTGCGAATCAGAGGCGGGGAATCAGAGGCGGGGAATCAGAGGCAGGGAATCGGATGTGCGGAATCAGAGATGGGGAATCAGAGGTGGGGATTCAGAGGTGGTGAATCAGAAAAGGGGAATCAGAGGCTGGGAATCAGAGGCAGGGAATCAGACGCAGGGAATCAGAGGCGGGGAATCATAGCTGGCGAATTAGAGGAGGGGAATCAGAGTTGGGGAATCAGAGGCGGGGAATCAGATATGGGGAAACAGTCGGGGAATCAGAGGCGGGGAAACAGAGGCGGGGAATCAGATATGGGGAATCAGAGGTGGGGAATCAGAGGCAGGGAATCAGATGTGCGGAATCAGAGATGGGGAATCAGAGGCAGGGAATCAGAATCAGAAGCAGGGAATCAGAGGCCGGGAATCAGAGGCAGGGAATCAGATGCGGGGAATCAGAGGCGGGGAATCAGAGCTGGCGAATCAGAGGCTGGGAATCAGAGGTGGGCAATCAGAGGCGGGGAATCAGATATGGGGAATCAGACACGGGGAATCAGAGGCGGGGAATCAGAGATGGGGAATCAGAGGCGGGGAATCAGAGGCAGGGAATCGGACGCCGGGAATCAGAGTCGGGGAATCAGAGCTGGGGAATCAGAGGCGGGGAATCAGAGTTGGGGAATCAGAGGCGGGGATTCAGATATGGGGAAATAGAGGCGGGGAATCAGATATGGGGAATCAGAGGTGTGGAATCAGAGGTTGGGAATCAGAGGAAGGGAATCAGAGTCGGGGAAACAGAGGCGGGGAATCAGATATGTGGAATCAGAGGTGGCGAATCAAAGGCGGTGAAACAGAGATGGGGAATCAGGGCAGGGAATCAGAGGCAGGGAATCAAACACGGGGAATCTGAGCTGGGGAATCAGAGGCGGGGAATCAGAGTTGGGAATCAGAGGCGGGGAATCAGAGGCGGGGAAACAGAGGCGGGGAATCAGAGGTGGGGAATCAGAGGTTGGGAATCAGAGGCAGGGAATCAGAGGCGGGGAATCAGAGGCGGGGAATCAGAGGAAGGGAATCAGATGTGCGGAATCGGAGATGGGGAATCAGAGGCAGGGAATCAGAGGCGGGGAATCAGAGGCGGGGAATCAGAGGCCGGGAATCAGAGGCCGGGAATCAGATATGGGGAAACTGAGGCGGGGAATCCGAGGCGGGGAAACAGAGGCGGGGAATCAGATATGGGGAATCAGAGGTGGGGAATCAGAGGTTGGGAATCAGAGGCAGGGAATCAGAGGCTTGGAATCAGATGCAGGGAATCAGATGCGGGGCATCAGAGGCGGGGAATCAGAGCTGGGGAATCAGAGGTGGGGAATCAGATTTGGGGAATCAGAGGTGGGGACTTAGATATTGGGAAACAGAGGCGGGGAATCAGAGGCGGGGAAACAGAGGCGGGGAATCAGATATGGGGAATCAGAGGTGGGGAATCAGAGGCAGGGAATCAGATGTGCGGAATCAGAGATGGGGAATCAGAGGCAGGGAATCAGAATCAGAAGCAGGGAATCAGAGGCCGGGAATCAGAGGCCGGAATCAGATGATGGGAATCAGAGGCCTGGAATCAGAGGCGGGGAATCAGAGGCAGGGAATCAGATGCGGGTAATCAGAGGCGGGGAATCAGAGCTGGGGAATCAGAGGCGGGGTATTAGAGTTGGGGAATCAGAGGCGGGGAATCAGATATGGGGAAACAGAGGTAGGGAATCAGAGGCGGGGAAACAGAGGCAGGGAATCAGATATGGGGAATCAGAGGCGGGGAATCAGAGGTGGGGAAACATAGGCAGGGAATCGGATGTGCCGAATCAGAGATGGGGAAGCAGAGGCCGGGAATCAGAGGTGGTGAATCAGAGATGGGGAATCAGAGGCGGGGAATCAGAGGCAGGGTATCAGACGCGGGGAATCAGTGGTGGGCAATCAGAGGCGGGGAATCAGATATGGGGAATCAGAGGCGGGGAATCAGAGGCGGGGAAACAGAGGCGGGGAATCAGATATGGGGAATCAGAGGTGGGGCATCAGAGGTTGTGAATCACAGATGGGGAATCAGAGGCGGGGAATCAGAGGCAGGGAATCAGACGCGGGGAATCAGAGGCGGGGATTCAGAGCTGGGGAATCAGAGGCGGGGAATCAGAGTTGGGGAATCAGAGGCGGGGAATCAGATATGGGGAATCAGAGGCAGGGAATCAGAGGCGGGGAATCAGAGGCAGGGAATCAGACGCGGGGAATCTGAGGCGGGGAATCAGAGCTGGGGAATCAGAGGGAGGGAATCAGACGCGGGGAATCAGAGGCGGGGATTCAGAGCTGGGGAATCAGAGGCGGGGAATCAGAGTTGGGGAATCAGAGGCAGGGAATCAGATATGGGGAATCAGAGGCGGGGAATCAGAGGCGGAGAATCAGAGGCGGGCAATCAGATGCAGGGAATCAGAGGCAGGGAATCAGAGGCAGGGAATCAGAGGCATGGAATCTGAGGCAGGGAATCAGACGCGGGGAATCTGAGGCGGGGAATCAGAGCTGGGGAATCAGAGGGAGGGAATCAGACGCGGGGAATCAGAGGCGGGGATTCAGAGCTGGGGAATCAGAGGCGGGGAATCAGAGTTGGGGAATCAGAGGCAGGGAATCAGATATGGGGAATCAGAGGCGGGGAATCAGAGGCGGAGAATCAGAGGCGGGCAATCAGATGCAGGGAATCAGAGGCAGGGAATCAGAGGCAGGGAATCAGAGGCATGGAATCTGAGGCAGGGAATCTGAGGTGGGGAATCAGAGGCGGGGAAACAGGTGGGTAAACAGAGGGGGGTAAACATAGGCGGGGAATCAGAGGCGCGGATTCAGAGGCGGGGAATCAGAGGCAGGGAATCAGAGGTGGGGAATCAGAGGCGGGGAATCAGATGCGGGGAATCAGAGGTGGGGAATCAGAGGCGGGGTATCAGAGGAGGGGAATCAGAGGCGGGGAATCAGAGGCGGGGAATCAGAGGCGGGGAATCAGAGGCGTGCAATCAGAGGCGGGGAATCAGAGGTGGGGAATCAGAAGTGTGGAATCAGAGGCGGGGAAACAGAGGCGGGGAATCAGATATGGGGAATCAGAGGTGGGGCATCAGAGGTTGTGAATCACAGATGGGGAATCAGAGGCGGGGAATCAGAGGCAGGGAATCAGACGCGGGGAATCAGAGGCGGGGATTCAGAGCTGGGGAATCAGAGGCGGGGAATCAGAGTTGGGGAATCAGAGGCGGGGAATCAGATATGGGGAATCAGAGGCAGGGAATCAGAGGCGGGAAAACAGAGGCGGGGAATCAGATATGGGGAATCAGAGGCGGGGAATCAGAGGCAGGGAATTAGACACGGGGAATCAGAGGCGGGGAATCAGAGATCGGGAATCAGAGGCGGGGAATCAGAGGCAGGGAATCGGATGCCGGGAATCAGAGGCGGGATATCAGAGCTGGGTAATCAGAGGCAGGGAATCAGAGTTGGGGAATCAGAGGCGGCGAAGCAGATATGGGGAAATAGAGGCGGGGAATCAGATATGGGGAATCAGAGGCGGGGAATCAGATATGGGGAATCAGAGGCTGGGAATCAGAGGGGGGGAAACAGAGGCGGGGAATAAGATATGGGGAATCAGAGGTGGGGAATCAGGGGCGGGGAATCAGTGGCAGGGAATCAGAGGCGGGGAATCAGAGGCGGGGAATCAAAGGAAGGGAATCAAAGGAAGGGAATCAGACACGGGGAATCAGAGGTGGGGAATCAGAGATGGGGATCAGAGGCGGGGAATCACAGGCAGGGAATCAGACGCGTGGAATCAGAGGCGGGGAATCAGAGCTGGGGAATCAGAGGTGGGGAATCAGAGTCGGGGAATCGGAGGCAGGGAATCGGTTGTGCAGAATCAGAGATGGGGAATCGGATGCGGGGAATCAGAGGCGGGGAATCAGAGCTGGGGAATCAGAGGTGGGGAATCAGAGTTGGGGAATCAGAGGTGGGGAATAAGATATGGGGAAACAGAGGCGGGGAATCAGAGGCGGGGAAACAGAGGCGGGGAATCAGATATGGGGAATCAGAGGTGGGGAATCAGAGGCAGGGAATCAGATGTGCGGAATCAGAGATGGGGAATCAGAGGCAGGGAATCAGAATCAGAAGCGGGGAATCAGAGGCCGGGAATCAGAGGCCGGGAATCAGATGCTGGGAATAAGAGGCCGGGAATCAGAGGTGGGGATTCAGAGTCTGGGAATCAGAGATGGGGATTCAGAGGCGGGGAATGAGATATGGAGAATCAGAGGCGGGGAATCAGAGGCGGGGAAACAGAGGTGGGGAATCAGATATGGGGAATCAGAGGTGGCGAATCAAAGGCAGTGAATCAGAGATGGGGAATCAGAGGCGGGGAATCAGAGGCAGGGAATCAGATGCGGGGATTCAGAGGCGGGGAATCAGAGCTGGCGAATCAGAGGCGGGGAATCAGAGGTGGGCAATCAGAGCCGGGGAATCAGATATGGGGAATCAGAGGCGGGGAAACAGAGGCGGGGAATCAGATATGGGGAATCAGAGGTGGGGAATCAGAGGTTGTGAATCAGAGATGGGGAATCAAGGCGGGGAATCAGAGGGAGGAAATCAGACGCGGGGAATCAGAGGTGGGGATTCAGAGCTGGGGAATCAGAGGCGGGGAATCAGAGATGGGGAATCAGAGGCAGGGAATCAGATATGGGGAATCAGAGGCGGGGAATCAGAGGCGGGGAAACAGAGGCGGGGAATCAGATATGGGGAATCAGAGGTGGGGAATCAGGGGCAGGGAATCAGTGGCAGGGAATCAGAGGCGGGGAATCTGAGCCGGGGAATCAGAGGCAGGGAATCAGACACGGGGAATCAGAGGCGGGGAATCAGAGATGGTGAATCAGAGGCGGGGAATCAGAGGCAGGGAATCGGACGCCGGGAATCAGAGGCGGGGAATCAGAGCTGGGGAATCAGAGGCGGGGAATCAGAGTTGGGGAATCAGAGGCGGGGATCAGATATGGGGAAATAGAGGCGGGGAATCAGATATGGGGAATCAGAGGTGTGGAATCAGAGGTTGGGAATCAGAGGCAGGGAATCAGAGGCGGGGAAACAGAGGCGGGGAATCAGATATGGGGAATCAGAGGTGGCGAATCAAAGGCGGTGAAACAGAGATGGGGAATCAGGGCAGGGAATCAGAGGCAGGGAATCAGAGCTGGGGAAACAGAGGCGGGGAATCAGATATGGGGAATCAGAGGTGGGGAATCAGGGGCGGGGAATCAGTTGCAGGGAATCAGAGCTGGGGAATCAGAGGTGGGGAATCAGAGCTGGGGAAACAGAGGCGGGGAATCAGATATGGGGAATCAGAGGTGGGGAATCAGGGGCGGGGAATCAGTGGCAGGGAATCAGAGGCCGGGAATAAAAGGCGGGGAATCAGAGCTGGGGAATCAGAGGCGGGGAATCAGAGTTGGGGAATCAGAGGAGGGGAATCAGATATGGGGAAACAGAGGCCGGGAATCAGAGGCAGGGAAACAGAGGCGGGGAATCAGATATGGGGAATCAGAGGTGGGGAATTTGAGGTTGCGAATCAGAGGCGGGGAATCACAGGCGGGGAATCAGAGGCAGGGAATCGGATGTGCGGAATCAGAGATGGGGAATCAGAGGTGGGGATTCAGAGGTGGTGAATCAGAAAAGGGGAATCAGAGGCTGGGAATCAGAGGCAGGGAATCAGACGCAGGGAATCAGAGGCGGGGAATCATAGCTGGCCGATTAGAGGAGGGGAATCAGAGTTGGGGAATCAGAGGCGGGGAATCAGATATGGGGAAACAGTCGGGGAATCAGAGGCGGGGAAACAGAGGCGGGGAATCAGATATGGGGAATCAGAGGTGGGGAATCAGACGCAGGGAATCAGATGTGCGGAATCAGAGATGGGGAATCAGAGGCAGGGAATCAGAATCAGAAGCAGGGAATCAGAGGCCGGGAATCAGAGGCAGGGAATCAGATGCGGGGAATCAGAGGCGGGGAATCAGAGCTGGCGAATCAGAGGCTGGGAATCAGAGGTGGGCAATCAGAGGCGGGGAATCAGATATGGGGAATCAGACACGGGGAATCAGAGGCGGGGAATCAGAGATGGGGAATCAGAGGCGGGGAATCAGAGGCCGGGAATCAGATGCTGGGAATAAGAGGCCGGGAATCAGAGGTGGGGATTCAGAGTCTGGGAATCAGAGATGGGGATTCAGAGGCGGGGAATGAGATATGGAGAATCAGAGGCGGGGAATCAGAGGCGGGGAAACAGAGGTGGGGAATCAGATATGGGGAATCAGAGGTGGCGAATCAAAGGCAGTGAATCAGAGATGGGGAATCAGAGGCGGGGAATCAGAGGCAGGGAATCAGATGCGGGGATTCAGAGGCGGGGAATCAGAGCTGGCGAATCAGAGGCGGGGAATCAGAGGTGGGCAATCAGAGCCGGGGAATCAGATATGGGGAATCAGAGGCGGGGAAACAGAGGCGGGGAATCAGATATGGGGAATCAGAGGTGGGGAATCAGAGGTTGTGAATCAGAGATGGGGAATCAAGGCGGGGAATCAGAAAGAGGGAATCAGACGCGGGGAATCAAAGGCGGGGATTCAGAGCTGGGGAATCAGAGGCGGGGAATCAGAGTTGGGGAATCAGAGGCAGGGAATCAGATATGGGGAATCAGAGGCGGGGAATCAGAGGCGGGGAAACAGAGGCGGGGAATCAGATATGGGGAATCAGAGGTGGGGAATCTGGGGCAGGGAATCAGTGGCAGGGAATCAGACACGGGGAATCAGAGGCGGGGAATCAGAGATGGTGAATCAGAGGCGGGGAATCAGAGGCAGGGAATCGGACGCCGGGAATCAGAGGCGGGGAATCAGAGCTGGGGAATCAGAGGCGGGGAATCAGAGTTGGGGAATCAGAGGCGGGGATCAGATATGGGGAAATAGAGGCGGGGAATCAGATATGGGGAATCAGAGGTGTGGAATCAGAGGTTGGGAATCAGAGGCAGGGAATCAGAGGCGGGGAAACAGAGGCGGGGAATCAGATATGGGGAATCAGAGGTGGCGAATCAAAGGCGGTGAAACAGAGATGGGGAATCAGGGCAGGGAATCAGAGGCAGGGAATCAGAGCTGGGGAAACAGAGGCGGGGAATCAGATATGGGGAATCAGAGGTGGGGAATCAGGGGCGGGGAATCAGTTGCAGGGAATCAGAGCTGGGGAATCAGAGGTGGGGAATCAGAGCTGGGGAAACAGAGGCGGGGAATCAGATATGGGGAATCAGAGGTGGGGAATCAGGGGCGGGGAATCAGTGGCAGGGAATCAGAGGCCGGGAATAAAAGGCGGGGAATCAGAGCTGGGGAATCAGAGGCGGGGAATCAGAGTTGGGGAATCAGAGGAGGGGAATCAGATATGGGGAAACAGAGGCCGGGAATCAGAGGCAGGGAAACAGAGGCGGGGAATCAGATATGGGGAATCAGAGGTGGGGAATTTGAGGTTGCGAATCAGAGGCGGGGAATCAGAGGCGGGGAATCAGAGGCAGGGAATCGGATGTGCGGAATCAGAGATGGGGAATCAGAGGTGGGGATTCAGAGGTGGTGAATCAGAAAAGGGGAATCAGAGGCTGGGAATCAGAGGCAGGGAATCAGACGCAGGGAATCAGAGGCGGGGAATCATAGCTGGCCGATTAGAGGAGGGGAATCAGAGTTGGGGAATCAGAGGCGGGGAATCAGATATGGGGAAACAGTCGGGGAATAAGAGGCGGGGAAACAGAGGCGGGGAATCAGATATGGGGAATCAGAGGTGGGGAATCAGACGCAGGGAGTCAGATGTGCGGAATCAGAGATGGGGAATCAGAGGCAGGGAATCAGAATCAGAAGCAGGGAATCAGAGGCCGGGAATCAGAGGCAGGGAATCAGATGCGGGGAATCAGAGGCGGGGAATCAGAGCTGGCGAATCAGAGGCTGGGAATCAGAGGTGGGCAATCAGAGGCGGGGAATCAGATATGGGGAATCAGACACGGGGAATCAGAGGCGGGGAATCAGAGATGGGGAATCAGAGGCGGGGAATCAGAGGCAGGGAATCGGACGCCGGGAATCAGAGTCGGGGAATCAGAGCTGGGGAATCAGAGGCGGGGAATCAGAGTTGGGGAATCAGAGGCGGGGATTCAGATATGGGGAAATAGAGGCGGGGAATCAGATATGGGGAATCAGAGGTGTGGAATCAGAGGTTGGGAATCAGAGGAAGGGAATCAGAGTCGGGGAAACAGAGGCGGGGAATCAGATGTGTGGAATCAGAGGTGGCGAATCAAAGGCGGTGAAACAGAGATGGGGAATCAGGGCAGGGAATCAGAGGCAGGGAATCAAACACGGGGAATCAGAGCTGGGGAATCAGAGGCGGGGAATCAGAGTTGGGAATCAGAGGCGGGGAATCAGAGGCGGGGAAACAGAGGCGGGGAATCAGAGGTGGGGAATCAGAGGTTGGGAATCAGAGGCAGGGAATCAGAGGCGGGGAATCAGAGGCGGGGAATCAGAGGAAGGGAATCAGATGTGCGGAATCGGAGATGGGGAATCAGAGGCAGGGAATCAGAGGCGGGGAATCAGAGGCGGGGAATCAGAGGCCGGGAATCAGAGGCCGGGAATCAGATATGGGGAATCAGAGGTGGGGAATCAGAGGTTGGGAATCAGAGGCAGGGAATCAGAGGCTTGGAATCAGATGCAGGGAATCAGATGCGGGGCATCAGAGGCGGGGAATCAGAGCTGGGGAATCAGAGGTGGGGAATCAGATTTGGGGAATCAGAGGTGGGGACTTAGATATTGGGAAACAGAGGCGGGGAATCAGAGGCGTGGAAACAGAGGCGGGGAATCAGATATGGGGAATCAGAGGTGGGGAATCAGAGGCAGGGAATCAGATGTCCGGAATCAGAGATGGGGAATCAGAGGCAGGGAATCAGAATCAGAAGCAGGGAATCAGAGGCCGGGAATCAGAGGCCGGAATCAGATGATGGGAATCAGAGGCCTGGAATCAGAGTCGGGGAATCAGAGGCAGGGAATCAGATGCGGGTAATCAGAGGCGGGGAATCAGAGCTGGGGAATCAGAGGCGGGGTATTAGAGTTGGGGAATCAGAGGCGGGGAATCAGATATGGGGAAACAGAGGTAGGGAATCAGAGGCGGGGAAACAGAGGCAGGGAATCAGATATGGGGAATCAGAGGCGGGGAATCAGAGGTGGGGAAACATAGGCAGGGAATCGGATGTGCGGAATCAGAGATGGGGAAGCAGAGGCCGGGAATCAGAGGTGGTGAATCAGAGATGGGGAATCAGAGGCGTGGAATCAGAGGCAGGGTATCAGACGCGGGGAATCAGAGGTGGGAAATCAGAGGCGGGGAATCAGATATGGGGAATCAGAGGCGGGGAATCAGAGGCGGGGAAACAGAGGCGGGGAATCAGATATGGGGAATCTGAGGTGGGGCATCAGAGGTTGTGAATCACAGATGGGGAATCAGAGGCGGGGAATCAGAGGCAGGGAATCAGACGCGGGGAATCAGAGGCGGGGATTCAGAGCTGGGGAATCAGAGGCGGTGAATCAGAGTTGGGGAATCAGAGGCGGGGAATCAGATATGGGGAATCAGAGGCAGGGAATCAGAGGCGGGGAATCAGAGGCAGGGAATCAGACGCGGGGAATCTGAGGCGGGGAATCAGAGCTGGGGAATCAGAGGTGGGGAATCAGAGTTGGGGAATCAGAGGCAGGGAATTGGATGTGCGTAATCAGAGATGGGGAATCAGAGGTGGGGAATCAGAGGCGGTGAATCAGAGATGGGGAATCAGAGGCGGGGAATCAGAGGCAGGAAATCAGACACGGGGATTCAGAGGCTGGGAATCAGAGGCAGGGAATCAGACGCGGGGAATCTGAGGCGGGGAATCAGAGCTGGGGAATCTGAGGCAGGGAATCAGAGTTGGGGATTCAGAGGCGGGGAATCAGATATGGGGAAACAGAGGCGGGGAATCAGAGGCGGGCAAACAGAGGCGGGGAATTAGATATGGGGAATCAGAGGTAGGGAATCAGAGGTGGTGAATCAGTGATGGGGAATCACAGGCGGGGAATCAGAGGCAGGGAATAGAACGCGGGGAATCAGAGGCAGGGAATCAGAGCTGGGGAATCGGAGGCGGGGAATCATAGTTGGGAATCAGAGGCGGGAATCAGATATGGGGAAACAGAGGCGGGGAATCAGAGGCGGGGAAACAGAGGCGGGGTATCAGATATGGGGAATCGAATGCAGGGAGTCAGAGGCGGGGAATCAGAGCTGGGGAATCAGAGGCGGGGAATCAGAGTTGGGACATCAGAGGTGGGGAATTAGATATAGGGAAACAGAGGCGGGGAATCAGAGGCGGGGAAACAGAGGCGGGGAATCAGATATGGAGAATCAGAGGTGGGGAATCAGAGGCAGGGAATCAGATGTGCGGAATCAGAGATGGGGAATCAGAGGCAGGGAATCAGAAGCGGGGAATCAGAGGCCGGGAATCAGAGGCCGGGAATCAGATGCTGGGAATAAGAGGCCGGGAATCAGAGGAGGGGAATCAGAGTCCGGGAATCAGAGATGGGGATTCAGAGGCGGGGAATGAGATATGGAGAATCAGAGGCGGGGAATAAGAGGCGGGGAAACAGAGGTGGGGAATCAGATATGGGGAATCAGAGGTGGCGAATCAAAGGCGGTGAATCAGAGATGGGGAATCAGAGGCGGGGAATCAGAGGCAGGGAATCAGATGCGGGGAATCAGAGGCGGGGAATCAGAGCTGGCGAATCAGAGGCTGGGAATCAGAGGTGGGCAATCAGAGGCGGGGAATCAGATATGGGGAATCAGAGGCGGGGAATCAGAGGCGGGGAAACAGAGGCGGGGAATCAAATATAGGGAATCAGAGGTGGGGAATCAGAGGTTGTGAATCAGAAATGGGGAATCAAGGCGGGGAATCAGAGGCAGGGAATCAGACGCGGGGAAACAGCGGCGGGGATTCAGAGCTAGGGAATCAGAGGCGGGGAATCAGAGTTGGGGAATCAGAGGCAGGGAATCAGATATTGGGAATCAGAGGCGGGGAATCAGAGGCCGGGAATCAGATATGGGGAAACAGATGCGGGGAATCCGAGGCGGGGAAACAGAGGCGGGGAATCAGATATGGGGAATCAGAGGTGGGGAATCAGAGGCAGGGAATGAGATGTGCGGAATCAGAGATGTGGAATCAGAGGCAGGGAATCAGAATCAGAAGAAGGGAATCAGAGGCCGGGAATCAGAGGCCGGAATCAGATGCTGGGAATCAGAGGCCTGGAATCAGAGGCGGGGAATCAGAGGCAGGGAATCAGATGCGGGGAATCAGAGGCGGGGAATCAGAGCTGGGGAATCAGAGGCGGGGTATTAGAGTTGGGGAATCAGAGGCGGGGAATCAGATATGGGGAAACAGAGGTGGGGAATCAGAGGCGGGGAAACAGAGGCAGGGAATCAGATATGGGGAATCAGAGGTGGGGCATCAGAGGTTGTGAATCACAGATGGGGAATCAGAGGCGGGGAATCAGAGGCAGGGAATCAGACGCGGGGAATCAGAGGCGGGGATTCAGAGCTGGGGAATCAGAAGCGGGGAATCAGAGTTGGGGAATCAGAGGCGGGGAATCAGATATGGGGAATCAGAGGCAGGGAATCAGAGGCGGGGAATCAGAGGCAGGGAATCAGACGCGGGGAATCTGAGGCGGGGAATCAGAGCTGGGGAATCAGAGGTGGGGAATCAGAGTTGGGGAATCAGAGGCAGGGAATTGGATGTGCGGAATCAGAGAGGGGGAATCAGAGGTGGGGAATCAGAGGCGGTGAATCAGAGATGGGGAATCAGAGGCGGGGAATCAGAGGCAGGAAATCAGACACGGGGATTCAGAGGCTGGGAATCAGACGGGGGGAATCAAAGGCGGGGAATCAGAGCTGGGGAATCTGAGGCAGGGAATCAGATATGGGGAAACAGAGGCGGGGAATCAGAGGCGGGCAAACAGAGGCGGGGAATTAGATATGGGGAATCAGAGGTAGGGAATCAGAGGTGGTGAATCAGTGATGGGGAATCACAGGCGGGGAATCAGAGGCAGGGAATAGGACGCGGGGAATCAGAGTCGGGGAATCAGAGCTGGGGAATCAGAGGCGGGGAATCAGAGTTGGGGAATCAGAGGCGGGGAATCAGAGTTGGGGCATCAGAGGTGGGGAATTAGATATAGGGAAACAGAGGCGGGGAATCAGAGGCGGGGAAACAGAGGCGGGGAATCAGATATGGGGTATCAGAGGTGGGGAATCAGAGGCAGGGAATCAGATGTGCGGAATCAGAGATGGGGAATAAGAGGCAGGGAATCAGAATCAGAAGCGGGGAATCAGAGGCCGGGAATCAGAGGCCGGGAATCAGATGCTGTGAATAAGAGGCCGGGAATCAGAGGTGGGGAATCAGATATGGGGAATCAGAGGTGGCGAATCAAAGGCGGTGAATCAGAGATGGGGAATCAGAGGCGGGGAATCAGAGGCAGGGAATCAGATGCGGGGAATCAGAGGCGGGGAATCAGAGCTGGCGAATCAGAGGCTGGGAATCAGAGGTGGGCAATCAGAGGCGGGGAATCAGATATGGGGAATCAGAGGCGGGGAATCAGAGGCGGGGAAACAGAGGCGGGGAATCAAATATAGGGAATCAGAGGTGGGGAATCAGAGGTTGTGAATCAGAGATGGGGAATCAAGGCGGGGAATCAGAGGCAGGGAATCAGACGCGGGGAATCAGAGTCGGGGATTCAGAGCTGGGGAATCAGAGGCGGGGAATCAGAGTTGGGGAATCAGAGGCAGGGAATCAGATATGGGGAATCAGAGGCGGGGAATCAGAGGCGGGGAAACAGAGGCGGGGAATCAGATGTGGGGAATCAGAGGTGGGGAATCAGGGGCAGGAAATCAGTGGCAGGGAATCAGAGGCGGGGAATCAGAGGCGGGGAATCAAAGGCAGGGAATCAGACACGGGGAATCAGAGGCGGGGAATCAGAGATGGGGAATCAGAGGCGGGGAATCAGAGGCAGGGAATCGGATGCCGGGAATCAGAGTCGGGGAATCAGAGCTGGGGAATCAGAGGCGGGGAATCAGAGTTGGGGAATCAGAGGCGGGGAATCAGATATGGGGAAAGAGAGGCGGGGAATCAGATATGGGGAATCAGAGGTGTGGAATCAGAGGTTGGGAATCAGAGGCAGGGAATCAGAGTCGGGGAAACAGAGGCGGGGAATCAGATATGGGGAATCAGAGGTGGCGAATCAAAGGCGGTGAAACAGAGATGGGGAATCAGGGCAGGGAATCAGAGGCAGGGAATCAAACACGGGGAATCAGAGCTGGGGAATCAGAGGCGGGGAATCAGAGTTTGGAATCAGAGGCGGGGAATCAGAGGCGGGGAAACAGAGGCAGGGAATCAGATATGGGGAATCAGAGGCAGGGAATCAGAATCAGAAGAAGGGAATCAGAGGCCGGGAATCAGAGGCCGGAATCAGATGCTGGGAATCAGAGGCCTGGAATCAGAGGCGGGGAATCAGAGGCAGGGAATCAGATGCGGGGAATCAGAGGCGGGGAATCAGAGCTGGGGAATCAGAGGCGGGGTATTAGAGTTGGGGAATCAGAGGCGGGGAATCAGATATGGGGAAACAGAGGTGGGGAATCAGAGGCGGGGAAACAGAGGCAGGGAATCAGATATGGGGAATCAGAGGTGGGGCATCAGAGGTTGTGAATCACAGATGGGGAATCAGAGGCGGGGAATCAGAGGCAGGGAATCAGACGCGGGGAATCAGAGGCGGGGATTCAGAGCTGGGGAATCAGAAGCGGGGAATCAGAGTTGGGGAATCAGAGGCGGGGAATCAGATATGGGGAATCAGAGGCAGGGAATCAGAGGCGGGGAATCAGAGGCAGGGAATCAGACGAGGGGAATCTGAGGCGGGGAATCAGAGCTGGGGAATCAGAGGTGGGGAATCAGAGTTGGGGAATCAGAGGCAGGGAATTGGATGTGCGGAATCAGAGAGGGGGAATCAGAGGTGGGGAATCAGAGGCGGTGAATCAGAGATGGGGAATCAGAGGCGGGGAATCAGAGGCAGGAAATCAGACACGGGAATTCAGAGGCTGGGAATCAGACGGGGGGAATCAAAGGCGGGGAATCAGAGCTGGGGAATCTGAGGAAGGGAATCAGAGTTGGGGATTCAGAGGCGGGGAATCAGATATGGGGAAACAGAGGCGGGGAATCAGAGGCGGGCAAACAAAGGCGGGGAATTAGATATGGGGAATCAGAGGTAGGGAATCAGAGGTGGTGAATCAGTGATGGGGAATCACAGGCGGGGAATCAGAGGCAGGGAATAGGACGCGGGGAATCAGAGGCAGGGAATCAGAGCTGGGGAATCAGAGGAGGGGATTCATAGTTGGGAATCAGAGGCGGGAATCAGATATGGGGAAACAGAGGCGGGGAATCAGAGGCGGTGAAACAGAGGCGGGGAATCAGATATGGGGAATCGGATGCAGGGAATCAGAGGCGGGGAATCAGAGCTGGGGAATCAGAGGCGGGGAATCAGAGTTGGGGCATCAGAGGTGGGGAATTAGATATAGGGAAACAGAGGCGGGGAATCAGAGGCGGGGAAACAGAGGCGGGGAATCAGATATGGGGAATCAGAGGTGGGGAATCAGAGGCAGGGAATCAGATGTGCAGAATCAGAGATGGGGAATAAGAGGCAGGGAATCAGAATCAGAAGCGGGGAATTAGAGGCCGGGAATCAGAGGCCGGGAATCAGATGCTGGGAATAAGAGGCCGGGAATCAGAGGTGGGGAATCAGATATGGGGAATCAGAGGTGGCGAATCAAAGGCGGTGAATCAGAGATGGGGAATCAGAGGCGGGGAATCAGAGGCAGGGAATCAGATGCGGGGAATCAGAGGCGGAGAATCAGAGCTGGCGAATCAGAGGCTGGGAATCAGAGGTGGGCAATCAGAGGCGGGGAATCAGATATGGGGAATCAGAGGAGGGGAATCAGAGGCGGGGAAACAGAGGCGGGGAATCAAATATAGGGAATAAGAGGTGGGGAATCAGAGGTTGTGAATCAGAGATGGGGAATCAAGGCGGGGAATCAGAGGCAGGGAATCAGACGCGGGGAATCAGAGGCGGGGATTCAGAGCTGGGGAATCAGAGGCGGGGAATCAGAGTTGGGGAATCAGAGGCAGGGAATCAGATATGGGGAATCAGAGGCGGGGAATCAGAGGCGGGGAAACAGAGGCGGGGAATCAGATGTGGGGAATCAGAGGTGGGGAATCAGGGGCAGGGAATCAGTGGCAGGGAATCAGAGGCGGGGAATCAGAGGCGGGGAATCAAAGGCAGGGAATCAGACACGGGGAATCAGAGGCGGGGAATCAGAGATGGGGAATCAGAGGCGGGGAATCAGAGGCAGGGAATCGGATGCCGGGAATCAGAGTCGGGGAATCAGAGCTGGGGAATCAGAGGCGGGGAATCAGAGTTGGGGAATCAGAGGCGGGGAATCAGATATGGGGAAAGAGAGGCGGGGAATCAGATATGGGGAATCAGAGGTGTGGAATCAGAGGTTGGGAATGAGATGTGCGGAATCAGAGATGTGGAATCAGAGGCAGGGAATCAGAATCAGAAGAAGGGAATCAGAGGCCTGGAATCAGAGGCGGGGAATCAGAGGCAGGGAATCAGATGCGGGGAATCAGAGGCGGGGAATCAGAGCTGGGGAATCAGAGGCGGGGTATTAGAGTTGGGGAATCAGAGGCGGGGAATCAGATATGGGGAAACAGAGGTGGGGAATCAGAGGCGGGGAAACAGAGGCAGGGAATCAGATATGGGGAATCAGAGGTGGGGCATCAGAGGTTGTGAATCACAGATGGGGAATCAGAGGCGGGGAATCAGAGGCAGGGAATCAGACGCGGGGAATCAGAGGCGGGGATTCAGAGCTGGGGAATCAGAAGCGGGGAATCAGAGTTGGGGAATCAGAGGCGGGGAATCAGATATGGGGAATCAGAGGCAGGGAATCAGAGGCGGGGAATCAGAGGCAGGGAATCAGACGCGGGGAATCTGAGGCGGGGAATCAGAGCTGGGGAATCAGAGGTGGGGAATCAGAGTTGGGGAATCAGAGGCAGGGAATTGGATGTGCGGAATCAGAGAGGGGGAATCAGAGGTGGGGAATCAGAGGCGGTGAATCAGAGATGGGGAATCAGAGGCGGGGAATCAGAGGCAGGAAATCAGACACGGGGATTTAGAGGCTGGGAATCAGACGGGGGGAATCAAAGGCGGGGAATCAGAGCTGGGGAATCTGAGGCAGGGAATCAGATATGGGGAAACAGAGGCGGGGAATCAGAGGCGGGCAAACAGAGGCGGGGAATTAGATATGGGGAATCAGAGGTAGGGAATCAGAGGTGGTGAATCAGTGATGGGGAATCACAGGCGGGGAATCAGAGGCAGGGAATAGGACGCGGGGAATCAGAGTCGGGGAATCAGAGCTGGGGAATCAGAGGCGGGGAATCAGAGTTGGGGAATCAGAGGCGGGGAATCAGAGTTGGGGCATCAGAGGTGGGGAATTAGATATAGGGAAACAGAGGCGGGGAATCAGAGGCGGGGAAACAGAGGCGGGGAATCAGATATGGGGTATCAGAGGTGGGGAATCAGAGGCAGGGAATCAGATGTGCGGAATCAGAGATGGGGAATAAGAGGCAGGGAATCAGAATCAGAAGCGGGGAATCAGAGGCCGGGAATCAGAGGCCGGGAATCAGATGCTGTGAATAAGAGGCCGGGAATCAGAGGTGGGGAATCAGATATGGGGAATCAGAGGTGGCGAATCAAAGGCGGTGAATCAGAGATGGGGAATCAGAGGCGGGGAATCAGAGGCAGGGAATCAGATGCGGGGAATCAGAGGCGGGGAATCAGAGCTGGCGAATCAGAGGCTGGGAATCAGAGGTGGGCAATCAGAGGCGGGGAATCAGATATGGGGAATCAGAGGCGGGGAATCAGAGGCGGGGAAACAGAGGCGGGGAATCAAATATAGGGAATCAGAGGTGGGGAATCAGAGGTTGTGAATCAGAGATGGGGAATCAAGGCGGGGAATCAGAGGCAGGGAATCAGACGCGGGGAATCAGAGTCGGGGATTCAGAGCTGGGGAATCAGAGGCGGGGAATCAGAGTTGGGGAATCAGAGGCAGGGAATCAGATATGGGGAATCAGAGGCGGGGAATCAGAGGCGGGGAAACAGAGGCGGGGAATCAGATGTGGGGAATCAGAGGTGGGGAATCAGGGGCAGGAAATCAGTGGCAGGGAATCAGAGGCGGGGAATCAGAGGCGGGGAATCAAAGGCAGGGAATCAGACACGGGGAATCAGAGGCGGGGAATCAGAGATGGGGAATCAGAGGCGGGGAATCAGAGGCAGGGAATCGGATGCCGGGAATCAGAGTCGGGGAATCAGAGCTGGGGAATCAGAGGCGGGGAATCAGAGTTGGGGAATCAGAGGCGGGGAATCAGATATGGGGAAAGAGAGGCGGGGAATCAGATATGGGGAATCAGAGGTGTGGAATCAGAGGTTGGGAATCAGAGGCAGGGAATCAGAGTCGGGGAAACAGAGGCGGGGAATCAGATATGGGGAATCAGAGGTGGCGAATCAAAGGCGGTGAAACAGAGATGGGGAATCAGGGCAGGGAATCAGAGGCAGGGAATCAAACACGGGGAATCAGAGCTGGGGAATCAGAGGCGGGGAATCAGAGTTTGGAATCAGAGGCGGGGAATCAGAGGCGGGGAAACAGAGGCAGGGAATCAGATATGGGGAATCAGAGGCAGGGAATCAGAATCAGAAGAAGGGAATCAGAGGCCGGGAATCAGAGGCCGGAATCAGATGCTGGGAATCAGAGGCCTGGAATCAGAGGCGGGGAATCAGAGGCAGGGAATCAGATGCGGGGAATCAGAGGCGGGGAATCAGAGCTGGGGAATCAGAGGCGGGGTATTAGAGTTGGGGAATCAGAGGCGGGGAATCAGATATGGGGAAACAGAGGTGGGGAATCAGAGGCGGGGAAACAGAGGCAGGGAATCAGATATGGGGAATCAGAGGTGGGGCATCAGAGGTTGTGAATCACAGATGGGGAATCAGAGGCGGGGAATCAGAGGCAGGGAATCAGACGCGGGGAATCAGAGGCGGGGATTCAGAGCTGGGGAATCAGAAGCGGGGAATCAGAGTTGGGGAATCAGAGGCGGGGAATCAGATATGGGGAATCAGAGGCAGGGAATCAGAGGCGGGGAATCAGAGGCAGGGAATCAGACGAGGGGAATCTGAGGCGGGGAATCAGAGCTGGGGAATCAGAGGTGGGGAATCAGAGTTGGGGAATCAGAGGCAGTGAATTGGATGTGCGGAATCAGAGAGGGGGAATCAGAGGCGGTGAATCAGAGATGGGGAATCAGAGGCGGGGAATCAGAGGCAGGAAATCAGACACGGGAATTCAGAGGCTGGGAATCAGACGGGGGGAATCAAAGGCGGGGAATCAGAGCTGGGGAATCTGAGGAAGGGAATCAGAGTTGGGGATTCAGAGGCGGGGAATCAGATATGGGGAAACAGAGGCGGGGAATCAGAGGCGGGCAAACAAAGGCGGGGAATTAGATATGGGGAATCAGAGGTAGGGAATCAGAGGTGGTGAATCAGTGATGGGGAATCACAGGCGGGGAATCAGAGGCAGGGAATAGGACGCGGGGAATCAGAGGCAGGGAATCAGAGCTGGGGAATCAGAGGAGGGGATTCATAGTTGGGAATCAGAGGCGGGAATCAGATATGGGGAAACAGAGGCGGGGAATCAGAGGCGGTGAAACAGAGGCGGGGAATCAGATATGGGGAATCGGATGCAGGGAATCAGAGGCGGGGAATCAGAGCTGGGGAATCAGAGGCGGGGAATCAGATATGGGGAAATAGAGGTGGTGAATCAGAGATGGGGAATCAGAGGCGGGGAATCAGAGGCAGGGAATCAGACGCGGGGAATCAGAGGTGGGCAATCAGAGGCGGGGAATCAGAGGCAGGGAATCAGATGTGCAGAATCAGAGATGGGGAATAAGAGGCAGGGAATCAGAATCAGAAGCGGGGAATTAGAGTCCGGGAATCAGAGGCCGGGAATCAGATGCTGGGAATAAGAGGCCGGGAATCAGAGGTGGGGAATCAGATATGGGGAATCAGAGGTGGCGAATCAAAGGCGGTGAATCAGAGATGGGGAATCAGAGGCGGGGAATCAGAGGCAGGGAATCAGATGCGGGGAATCAGAGGCGGAGAATCAGAGCTGGCGAATCAGAGGCTGGGAATCAGAGGTGGGCAATCAGAGGCGGGGAATCAGATATGGGGAATCAGAGGAGGGGAATCAGAGGCGGGGAAACAGAGGCGGGGAATCAAATATAGGGAATAAGAGGTGGGGAATCAGAGGTTGTGAATCAGAGATGGGGAATCAAGGCGGGGAATCAGAGGCAGGGAATCAGACGCGGGGAATCAGAGGCGGGGATTCAGAGCTGGGGAATCAGAGGCGGGGAATCAGAGTTGGGGAATCAGAGGCAGGGAATCAGATATGGGGAATCAGAGGCGGGGAATCAGAGGCGGGGAAACAGAGGCGGGGAATCAGATGTGGGGAATCAGAGGTGGGGAATCAGGGGCAGGGAATCAGTGGCAGGGAATCAGAGGCGGGGAATCAGAGGCGGGGAATCAAAGGCAGGGAATCAGACACGGGGAATCAGAGGCGGGGAATCAGAGATGGGGAATCAGAGGCGGGGAATCAGAGGCAGGGAATCGGATGCCGGGAATCAGAGTCGGGGAATCAGAGCTGGGGAATCAGAGGCGGGGAATCAGAGTTGGGGAATCAGAGGCGGGGAATCAGATATGGGGAAATAGAGGCGGGGAATCAGATATGGGGAATCAGAGGTGTGGAATCAGAGGTTGGGAATCAGAGGCAGGGAATCAGAGGTGGGCAATCAGAGGCGGGGAATCAGATATGGGGAATCAGAGGCGGGGAATCAGAGGCGGGGAAACAGAGGCGGGGAATCAGATATGGGGAATCAGAGGTGGGGCATCAGAGGTTGTGAATCACAGATGGGGAATCAGAGGCGGGGAATCAGAGGCAGGGAATCAGACGCGGGGAATCAGAGGCGGGGAATCAGAGGCGGGGAATCAAAGGCAGGGAATCAGACACGGGGAATCAGAGGCGGGGAATCAGAGATGGGGAATCAGAGGCGGGGAATCAGAGGCAGGGAATCGGATGCCGGGAATCAGAGTCGGGGAATCAGAGCTGGGGAATCAGAGGCGGGGAATCAGAGTTGGGGAATCAGAGGCGGGGAATCAGATATGGGGAAATAGAGGTGGTGAATCAGAGATGGGGAATCAGAGGCGGGGAATCAGAGGCAGGGAATCAGACGCGGGGAATCAGAGGTGGGCAATCAGAGGCGGGGAATCAGATATGGGGAATCAGAGGCGGGGAATCAGAGGCGGGGAAACAGAGGCGGGGAATCAGATATGGGGAATCAGAGGTGGGGCATCAGAGGTTGTGAATCACAGATGGGGAATCAGAGGCGGGGAATCAGAGGCAGGGAATCAGACGCGGGGAATCAGAGGCGGGGATTCAGAGCTGGGGAATCAGAGGCTGGGAATCAGAGTTGGGGAATCAGAGGCGGGGAATCAGATATGGGGAATCAGAGGCAGGGAATCAAAGGCGGGAAAACAGAGGCGGGGAATCAGATATGGGGAATCAGAGGCGGGGAATCAGAGGCAGGGAATCAGACACGGGGAATCAGAGGCGGGGAATCAGAGATGGGGAATCAGAGGCGGGGAATCAGAGGCAGGGAATCGGATGCCGGGAATCAGAGGCGGGAAATCAGAGCTGGGGAATCAGAGGCGGGGAATCAGAGTTGGGGAGTCAGAGGCGGCGAAGCAGATATGGGGAAATAGAGGCGGGGAATCAGATATGGGGAATCAGAGGCGGGGTATCAGATATGGGGAATCAGAGGCTGGGAATCAGAGGGGGGGAAACAGAGGCGGGGAATAAGATATGGGGAATCAGAGGTGGGGAATCAGGGGCGGGGAATCAGTGGCAGGGAATCAGAGGCGGGGAATCAGAGGCGGGGAATCAAAGGAAGGGAATCAGACACGGGGAATCAGAGGTGGGGAATCAGAGATTGGGAATCAGAGGCGGGGAATCACAGGCAGGGAATCAGACGCGGGGAATCAGAGGCGGGGTATCAGAGCTGGGGAATCAGAGGTGGGGAATCAGAGTCGGGGAATCATAGGCAGGGAATCGGTTGTGCGGAATCAGAGATGGGGAATCAGATGTGGGGAATCAGAGGCAGTGAATCAGACGCGGGGAAACAGAGGCGGGGAATCAAATATAGGGAATCAGAGGTGAGGAATCAGAGGTTGTGAATCAGAGATGGGGAATCAAGGCGGGGAATCAGAGGCAGGGAATCAGACGCGGGGAATCAGAGGCGGGGATTCAGAACTGGGGAATCAGAGGCGGTGAATCAGAGTTGGGGAATCAGAGGCAGGGAATCAGATATGGGGAATCAGAGGTGGGGAATCAGAGGCGGGGAAACAGAGGCGGGGAATCAGATATGGGGAATCAGAATTGGGGAATCAGGGGCAGGGAATCAGTGGCAGGGAATCAGAGGCGGGGAATCAGAGGCGGGGAATCAGAGGCAGGGAATCAGACACGGGGAATCAGAGGCGGGGAATCAGAGATGGGGAATCAGAGGCGGGGAATCAGAGGCAGGGAATCGGACTCCGGGAATCAGAGTCGGGGAATCAGAGCTGGGGAATCAGAGGCGGGGAATCAGAGTTGGGGAATCAGAGGCGGGGAATCAGATATGGGGAAATAGAGGCGGGGAATCAGATATGGGGAATCAGAGGTGTGGAATCAGAGGTTGGGAATCAGAGGCAGGGAATCAGAGGCGGGGAAACAGAGGCGGGTAATCAGATATGGGGAATCAGAGGTGGCGAATCAAAGGCGGTGAAACAGAGATGGGGAATCAGGGCAGGGAATCAGAGGCAGGGAGTCAAACACGGGGAATCAGAGCTGGGGAATCAGAGGCGGGGAATCAGAGTTGGGAATCAGAGGCGGGGAATCAGAGGCGGGGAAACAGAGGCGGGGAATCAGATATGGGGAATCAGAGGTGCGGAATCCGAGGTTGGGAATCAGAGGCAGGGAATCAGAGGCGGGGAATCAGAGGCGGGGAATCAGAGGAAGGGAATCAGATGTGCGGAATCGGAGATGGGGAATCAGAGGCAGGATATCAGAGGCGGGGAATCAGATGCTGGGAATAAGAGGCCGGTAATCAGAGGTGGGGAATCAGATATGGGGAATCAGAGGTGGCGAATCAAAGGCGGTGAATCAGAGATGGGGAATCAGAGGCGGGGAATCAGAGGCAGGGAATCAGATGCGGGGAATCAGAGGCGGGGAATCAGAGCTGGCGAATCAGAGGCTGGGAATCAGAGGTGGGCAATCAGAGGCGGGGAATCAGATATGGGGTATCAGAGGCGGGGAATCAGAGGCGGGGAAACAGAGGCGGGGAATCAAATATAGGGAATCAGAGGTGGGGAATCAGAGGTTGTGAATCAGAGATGGGGAATCAAGGCGGGGAATCAGAGGCAGGGAATCAGACGCGGGGAATCAGAGGCGGGGATTCAGAGCTGGGGAATCAGAGGCGGGGAATCAGAGTTGGGGAATCAGAGGCAGGGAATCAGATATGGGGAATCAGAGGCGGGGAATCAGAGGCGGGGAATCAGAGGCGGGGAATCAAAGGCAGGGAATCAGACACGGGGAATCAGAGGCGGGGAATCAGAGATGGGGAATCAGAGGCGGGGAATCAGAGGCAGGGAATCGGATGCCGGAAATCAGAGTCGGGGAATCAGAGCTGGGGAATCAGAGGCGGAGAATCAGAGGCGGGGAATCAGATGTGGGGAATCAGAGGTGGGGAATCAGGGGCAGGGAATCAGTGGCAGGGAATCAGAGGCGGGGTATCAGAGGCGGGGAATCAAAGGCAGGGAATCAGACACGGGGAATCAGAGGCGGGGAATCAGAGATGGGGAATCAGAGGCGGGGAATCAGAGGCAGGGAATCGGATGCCGGGAATCAGAGTCGGGGAATCAGAGCTGGGGAATCAGAGGCGGGGAATCAGAGTTGGGGAATCAGAGGCGGGGAATCAGATATGGGGAAATAGAGGCGGGGAATCAGATATGGGGAATCAGAGGTGTGGAATCAGAGGTTGGGAATCAGAGGCAGGGAATCAGAGTCGGGGAAACAGAGGCGGGGAATCAGATATGGGGAATCAGAGGTGGCGAATCAAAGGCGGTGAAACAGAGATGGGGAATCAGGGCAGGTAATCAGAGGCAGGGAATCAAACACGGGGAAACAGAGCTGGGGAATCAGAGGCGGGGAATCAGAGTTGGGAATCAGAGGCGGGGAATCTGAGGCGGGGAAACAGAGGCGGGGAATCAGATATGGGGAATCAGAGGTGGGGAATCCGAGGTTGGGAATCAGAGGCAGGGAATCAGAGGCGGAAAATCAGAGGCGGGGAATCAGAGGAAGGGAATCAGATGTGCGGAATCGGAGATGGGGAATCAGAGGCAGGGAATCAGAGGCGGGGAATCAGAGGCGGGGAATCAGAGGCCGGGAATCAGATATGGGGAAACAGAGGCGGGGAATCCGAGGCGGGGAAACAGAGGCGGGGAATCAGATATGGGGAATCAGAGGTGGGGAATCAGAGGTTGGGAATCAGAGGCAGGGAATCAGAGGCTTGGAATCAGATGCAGGGAATCAGATGCGGGGAATCAGAGGCGGGGAATCAGAGCTGGGGAATCAGAGGTGGGGAATCAGATTTGGGGAATCAGAGGCGGGGACTTAGATATTGGGAAACAGAGGCGGGGAATCAGAGGCGGGGAAACCCAGGCGGGGAATCAGATATGGGGAATCAGAGGTGGGGAATCAGAGGCAAGGAATCAGATGTGCGAAATCAGAGATGGGGAATCACAGGCAGGGAATCAGAATCAGAAGCAGGGAATCAGAGGCAGGGAATCAGTGGCCGGAATCAGATGCTGGGAATCAGAGGCCTGGAATCAGAGGCGGGGAATCAGAGGCAGGGAA
The DNA here is from genome assembly GCF_036971445.1 of Narcine bancroftii. Taxonomy (NCBI): domain Eukaryota; kingdom Metazoa; phylum Chordata; class Chondrichthyes; order Torpediniformes; family Narcinidae; genus Narcine; species Narcine bancroftii. The sequence continues at coordinate 102,398,082 of NC_091474.1, read as the reverse complement.
TCAGATGCGGGGAATCAGAGGCGGGGAATCAGAGCTGGGGAATCAGAGGCGGGGTATTAGAGTTGGGGAATCAGAGGCGGGGAATCAGATATGGGGAAACAGAGGTGGGGAATCAGAGGCGGGGAAACAGAGGCAGGGAATCAGATATGGGGAATCAGAGGCGGGGAATCAGAGGTGGGGAATCATAGGCAGGGAATCGGATGTGCGGAATCAGAGATGGGGAATCAGAGGCTGGGAATCAGAGGTGGTGAATCAGAGATGGGGAATCAGAGGCGGGGAATCAGAGGCAGGGAATCAGACGCGGGGAATCAGAGGTGGGCAATCAGAGGCGGGGAATCAGATATGGGGAATCAGAGGCGGGGAATCAGAGGCGGGGAAACAGAGGCGGGGAATCAGATATGGGGAATCAGAGGTGGGGCATCAGAGGTTGTGAATCACAGATGGGGAATCAGAGGCGGGGAATCAGAGGCAGGGAATCAGACACGGGGAATCAGAGGCGGGGATTCAGAGCTGGGGAATCAGAGGCTGGGAATCAGAGTTGGGGAATCAGAGGCGGGGAATCAGATATGAGGAATCAGAGGCAGGGAATCAGAGGCGGGAAAACAGAGGCTGGGAATCAGATATGGGGAATCAGAGGCGGGGAATCAGAGGCAGGGAATCAGACACAGGGAATCAGAGGCGGGGAATCAGAGATGGGGAATCAGAGGCGGGGAATCAGAGGCAGGGAATCGGATGCCGGGAATCAGAGGCGGGAAATCAGAGCTGGGGAATCAGAGGCGGGGAATCAGAGTTGGGGAATCAGAGGCGGCGAAGCAGATATGGGGAAATAGAGGCGGGGAATCAGATATGGGGAATCAGAGGCGGGGAATCAGATATGGGGAATCAGAGGCTGGGAATCAGAGGGGGGGTAACAGAGGCGGGGAATAAGATATGGGGAATCAGAGGTGGGGAATCAGGGGCGGGGAATCAGTGGCAGGGAATCAGAGGCGGGGAATCAGAGGCGGGGAATCAAAGGGGGGGTAACAGAGGCGGGGAATAAGATATGGGGAATCAGAGGTGGGGAATCAGGGGCGGGGAATCAGTGGCAGGGAATCAGAGGCGGGGCATCAGAGGCGGGGAATCAAAGGAAGGGAATCAGACACGGGGAATCAGAGGTGGGGAATCAGAGATCGGAAATCAGAGGCGGGGAATCACAGGCAGGGAATCAGAAGCGGGGAATCAGAGGCGGGGAATCAGAGCTGGGGAATCAGAGGTGGGGAATCAGAGTCGGGGAATCATAGGCAGGGAATCGGTTGTGCGGAATCAGAGATGGGGTATCAGATGTGGGGAATCAGAGGCAGTGAATCAGAGGCGGGGAAACAGAGGCGGGGAATCAAATATAGGGAATCAGAGGTGGGGAATCAGAGGTTGTGAATCAGAGATGGGGAATCAAGGCGTGGAATCAGAGGCAGGGAATCAGACGCGGGGAATCAGAGGCGGGGATTCAGAGCTGGGGAATCAGAGGCGGTGAATCAGAGTTGGGGAATCAGAGGCAGGGAATCAGATATGGGGAATCAGAGGTGGGGAATCAGAGGCGGGGAAACAGAGGCGGGGAATCAGATATGGGGAATCAGAATTGGGGAATCAGGGGCAGGGAATCAGTGGCAGGGAATCAGAGGCGGGGAATCAGAGGCGGGGAATCAGAGGCAGGGAATCAGACACGGGGAATCAGAGGCGGGGAATCAGAGATGGGGAATCAGAGGCGGGGAATCAGAGGCAGGGAATCGGACTCCGGGAATCAGAGTCGGGGAATCAGAGCTGGGGAATCAGAGGCGGGGAATCAGAGTTGGGGAATCAGAGGCGGGGAATCAGATATGGGGAAATAGAGGCGGGGAATCAGATATGGTGAATCAGAGGTGTGGAATCAGAGGTTGGGAATCAGAGGCAGGGAATCAGAGTCGGGGAAACAGAGGCGGGTAATCAGATATGGGGACTCAGAGGTGGCGAATCAAAGGCGGTGAAACAGAGATGGGGAATCAGGGCAGGGAATCAGAGGCAGGGAATCAAACACGGGGAATCAGAACTGGGGAATCAGAGGCGGGGAATCAGAGTTGGGAATCAGAGGCGGGGAATCAGAGGCGGGGAAACAGAGGCGGGGAATCAGATATGGGGAATCAGAGGTGGGGAATCCGAGGTTGGGAATCAGAGGCAGGGAATCAGAGGCGGGGAATCAGAGGCGGGGAATCAGAGGAAGGGAATCAGATGTGCGGAATCGGAGATGGGGAATCAGAGGCAGGGAATCAGAGGCGGGGAATCAGAGGCGGGGAATCAGAGGCCGGGAATAAGATATGGGGAAACAGAGGCGGGGAATCCGAGGCGGGGAAACAGAGGCGGGGAATCAGATATGGGGAATCAGAGGTGGGGAATCAGAGGTTGGGAATCAGAGGCAGGGAATCAGAGGCTTGGAATCAGATGCAGGGAATCAGATGCGGGGAATCAGAGGCGGGGAATCAGAGCTGGGGAATCAGAGGTGGGGAATCAGATTTGGGGAATCAGAGGCGGGGACTTAGATATTGGGAAACAGAGGCGGGGAATCAGAGGCGGGGAAACCCAGGCGGGGAATCAGATATGGGGAATCAGAGGTGGGGAATCAGAGGCAAGGAATCAGATGTGCGGAATCAGAGATGGGGAATCAGAGGCAGGGAATCAGAATCAGAAGCAGGGAATCAGAGGCCGGGAATCAGAGGCCTGGAATCAGAGGCGGGGATTCAGAGGCAGGGAATCAGATGCGGGGAATCAGAGGCGGGGAATCAGAGCTGGGGAATCAGAGGCGGGGTATTAGAGTTGGGGAATCAGAGGCGGGGAATCAGATATGGGGAAACAGAGGTGGGGAATCAGAGGCGGGGAAACAGAGGTAGGGAATCAGATATGGGGAATCAGAGGCGGGGAATCAGAGGTGGGGAATCAGAGGCGGGGAATCAGAGGCGGGGAATCAGAGGCGGGGAATCAGAAGTGGGGAATCAGAGGTGGGGAATCAGAGGCGGGGAATCAGAGGCGGGGAATCAGAGGCGGGCAATCAGATGCAGGGAATCAGAGGCAGGGAATCAGAGGCAGGGAACCAGACGCAGGGAATCAAATGAAGGGAATCTGATGCAGGGAATCTGAGGCAGGGAATCTGAGGCAGGGAATCTGTGGTGGGGAATCAGAGGCGGGAAAACAGGCGGTTAAACAGAGGCGGGTAAACATAGGCGGGGATTCAGAGGCGTGGATTCAGAGGCGGGAAATCAGAGGCGGGGAAAGATATGTGGGGAAAAGTAGGCCAGGAAAGTTGAGCGGAAAGGGAGGCATTGAATCAGAGGCGGGGAATCAGAGGCAGGGAATCAGAAGCGGAGAATCAGAGGCGGGCAATCAGATGCAGGGAATCAGAGGCAGGGAATCAGAGGCATGGAATCTGAGGCAGGGAATCTGAGGTGGGGAATCAGAGGCGGGGAAACAGGTGGGTAAACAGAGGCGGGTAAACATAGGCGGGGAATCAGAGGCGCGGAATCAGAGGCGGGGAATCAGAGGCAGGGAATCAGAGGCGGGGAATCAGAGGCGGGGAATCAGATGCGGGGAATCAGAGGTTGGGAATCAGAGGCGGGGTATCAGAGTAGGGGAATCAGAGGCGGGGAATCAGAGGCGGCGAATCAGAGGCGGGGAATCAGAGGCGTGCAATCAGAGGCGGGGAATCAGAGGTGGGGAATCAGAAGTGTGGAATCAGAGGCGGGGAAACAGAGGCGGGGAATCAGATATGGGGAATCAGAGGTGGGGCATCAGAGGTTGTGAATCACAGATGGGGAATCAGAGGCGGGGAATCAGAGGCAGGGAATCAGACGCGGGGAATCAGAGGCGGGGATTCAGAGCTGGGGAATCAGAGGCGGGGAATCAGAGTTGGGGAATCAGAGGCGGGGAATCAGATATGGGGAATCAGAGGCAGGGAATCAGAGGCGGGAAAACAGAGGCGGGGAATCAGATATGGGGAATCAGAGGCGGGGAATCAGAGGCAGGGAATTAGACACGGGGAATCAGAGGCGGGGAATCAGAGATGGGGAATCAGAGGCGGGGAATCAGAGGCAGGGAATCGGATGCCGGGAATCAGAGGCGGGAAATCAGAGCTGGGTAATCAGAGGCGGGGAATCAGAGTTGGGGAATCAGAGGCGGCGAAGCAGATATGGGGAAATAGAGGCGGGGAATCAGATATGGGGAATCAGAGGCGGGGAATCAGATATGGGGAATCAGAGGCTGGGAATCAGAGGGGGGGAAACAGAGGCGGGGAATAAGATATGGGGAATCAGAGGTGGGGAATCAGGGGCGGGGAATCAGTGGCAGGGAATCAGAGGCGGAGAATCAGAGGCGGGGAATCAAAGGAAGGGAATCAGACACGGGGAATCAGAGGTGGGGAATCAGAGATGGGGAATCAGAGGCGGGGAATCACAGGCAGGGAATCAGACGCGGGGAATCAGAGGCGGGGAATCAGAGCTGGGGAATCAGAGGTGGGGAATCAGAGTCGGGGAATCAGAGGCAGGGAATCGGTTGTGCGGAATCAGAGATGGGGAATCAGATGTGGGGAATCAGAGGCAGTGAATCAGACGCGGGGAAACAGAGGCGGGGAATCAAATATAGGGAATCAGAGGTGAGGAATCAGAGGTTGTGAATCAGAGATGGGGAATCAAGGCGGGGAATCAGAGGCAGGGAATCAGACGCGGGGAATCAGAGGCGGGGATTCAGAACTGGGGAATCAGAGGCGGTGAATCAGAGTTGGGGAATCAGAGGCAGGGAATCAGATATGGGGAATCAGAGGTGGGGAATCAGAGGCGAGGAAACAGAGGCGGGGAATCAGATATGGGGAATCAGAATTGGGGAATCAGGGGCAGGGAATCAGTGGCAGGGAATCAGAGGCGGGGAATCAGAGGCGGGGAATCAGAGGCAGGGAATCAGACACGGGGAATCAGAGGCGGGGAATCAGAGATGGGGAATCAGAGGCGGGAAATCAGAGGCAGGGAATCGGACTCCGGGAATCAGAGTCGGGGAATCAGAGCTGGGGAATCAGAGGCGGGGAATCAGAGTTGGGGAATCAGAGGCGGGGAATCAGATATGGGGAAATAGAGGCGGGGAATCAGATATGGGGAATCAGAGGTGTGGAATCAGAGGTTGGGAATCAGAGGCAGGGAATCAGAGTCGGGGAAACAGAGGCGGGTAATCAGATATGGGGAATCAGAGGTGGCGAATCAAAGGCGGTGAAACAGAGATGGGGAATCAGGGCAGGGAATCAGAGGCAGGGAGTCAAACACGGGGAATCAGAGCTGGGGAATCAGAGGCGGGGAATCAGAGTTGGGAATCAGAGGCGGGGAATCATAGGCGGGGAAACAGAGGCGGGGAATCAGATATGGGGAATCAGAGGTGGGGAATCCGAGGTTGGGAATCAGAGGCAGGGAATCAGAGGCGGGGAATCAGAGGCGGGGAATCAGAGGAAGGGAATCAGATGTGCGGAATCGGAGATGGGGAATCAGAGGCAGGATATCAGAGGCGGGGAATCAGATGCTGGGAATAAGAGGCCGGGAATCAGAGGTGGGGAATCAGATATGGGGAATCAGAGGTGGCGAATCAAAGGCGGTGAATCAGAGATGGGGAATCAGAGGCGGGGAATCAGAGGCAGGGAATCAGATGCGGGGAATCAGAGGCGGGGAATCAGAGCTGGCGAATCAGAGGCTGGGAATCAGAGGTGGGCAATCAGAGGCGGGGAATCAGATATGGGGTATCAGAGGCGGGGAATCAGAGGCGGGGAAACAGAGGCGGGGAATCAAATATAGGGAATCAGAGGTGGGGAATCAGAGGTTGTGAATCAGAGATGGGGAATCAAGGCGGGGAATCAGAGGCAGGGAATCAGACGCGGGGAATCAGAGGCGGGGATTCAGAGCTGGGGAATCAGAGGCGGGGAATCAGATGTGGGGAATCAGAGGTGGGGAATCAGGGGCAGGGAATCAGTGGCAGGGAATCAGAGGCGGGGTATCAGAGGCGGGGAATCAAAGGCAGGGAATCAGACACGGGGAATCAGAGGCGGGGAATCAGAGATGGGGAATCAGAGGCGGGGAATCAGAGGCAGGGAATCGGATGCCGGGAATCAGAGTCGGGGAATCAGAGCTGGGGAATCAGAGGCGGGGAATCAGAGTTGGGGAATCAGAGGCGGGGAATCAGATATGGGGAAATAGAGGCGGGGAATCAGATATGGGGAATCAGAGGTGTGGAATCAGAGGTTGGGAATCAGAGGCAGGGAATCAGAGTCGGGGAAACAGAGGCGGGGAATCAGATATGGGGAATCAGAGGTGGCGAATCAAAGGCGGTGAAACAGAGATGGGGAATCAGGGCAGGGAATCAGAGGCAGGGAATCAAACACGGGGAAACAGAGCTGGGGAATCAGAGGCGGGGAATCAGAGTTGGGAATCAGAGGCGGGGAATCTGAGGCGGGGAAACAGAGGCGGGGAATCAGATATGGGGAATCAGAGGTGGGGAATCCGAGGTTGGGAATCAGAGGCAGGGAATCAGAGGCGGAAAATCAGAGGCGGGAAATCAGAGGAAGGGAATCAGATGTGCGGAATCGGAGATGGGGAATCAGAGGCAGGGAATCAGAGGCGGGGAATCAGAGGCGGGGAATCAGAGGCCGGGAATCAGATATGGGGAAACAGAGGCGGGGAATCCGAGGCGGGGAAACAGAGGCGGGGAATCAGATATAGGGAATCAGAGGTGGGGAATCAGAGGTTGGGAATCAGAGGCAGGGAATCAGAGGCTTGGAATCAGATGCAGGGAATCAGATGCGGGGAATCAGAGGCGGGGAATCAGAGCTGGGGAATCAGAGGTGGGGAATCAGATTTGGGGAATCAGAGGCGGGGACTTAGATATTGGGAAACAGAGGCGGGGAATCAGAGGCGGGGAAACCCAGGCGGGGAATCAGATATGGGGAATCAGAGGTGGGGAATCAGAGGCAAGGAATCAGATGTGCGGAATCAGAGATAGGGAATCAGAGGCAGGGAATCAGAATCAGAAGCAGGGAATCAGAGGCAGGGAATCAGAGGCCGGAATCAGATGCTGGGAATCAGAGGCCTGGAATCAGAGGCGGGGAATCAGAGGCAGGGAATCAGATGCGGGGAATCAGAGGCGGGGAATCAGAGCTGGGGAATCAGAGGCGGGGTATTAGAGTTGGGGAATCAGAGGCGGGGAATCAGATATGGGGAAACAGAGGTGGGGAATCAGAGGCGGGGAAAAAGAGGCAGGGAATCAGATATGGGGAATCAGAGGCGGGGAATCAGAGGTGGGGAATCATAGGCAGGGAATCGGATGTGCGGAATCAGAGATGGGGAATCAGAGGCTGGGAATCAGAGGTGGTGAATCAGAGATGGGGAATCAGAGGCGGGGAATCAGAGGCAGGGAATCAGACGCGGGGAATCAGAGGTGGGCAATCAGAGGCGGGGAATCAGATATGGGGAATCAGAGGCGGGGAATCAGAGGCGGGGAAACAGGGGCGGGGAATCAGATATGGGGAATCAGAGGTGGGGCATCAGAGGTTGTGAATCACAGATGGGGAATCAGAGGCGGGGAATCAGAGGCAGGGAATCAGACGCGGGGAATCAGAGGCGGGGATTCAGAGCTGGGGAATCAGAGGCTGGGAATCAGAGTTGGGGAATCAGACACGGGGAATCAGAGGCGGGGAATCAGAGATGGGGAATCAGAGGCGGGGAATCAGAGGCAGGGAATCGGATGCCGGGAATCAGAGGCGGGAAATCAGAGCTGGGGAATCAGAGGCGGGGAATCAGAGTTGGGGAATCAGAGGCGGCGAAGCAGATATGGGGAAATAGAGGCGGGGAATCAGATATGGGGAATCAGAGGCGGGGAATCAGATATGGGGAATCAGAGGCTGGGAATCAGAGGGGGGGTAACAGAGGCGGGGAATAAGATATGGGGAATCAGAGGTGGGGAATCAGGGGCGGGGAATCAGTGGCAGGGTATCAGAGGCGGGGTATCAGAGGCGGGGAATCAAAGGAAGGGAATCAGACACGGGGAATCAGAGGTGGGGAATCAGAGATCGGGAATCAGAGGCGGGGAATCACAGGCAGGGAATCAGACGCGGGGAATCAGAGGCGGGGAATCAGAGCTGGGGAATCAGAGGTGGGGAATCAGAGTCGGGGAATCATAGGCAGGGAATCGGTTGTGCGGAATCAGAGATGGGGAATCAAGGCGGGGAATCAGAGGCAGGGAATCAGACGCGGGGAATCAGAGGCGGGGATTCAGAGCTGGGGAATCAGAGGCGGTGAATCAGAGTTGGGGAATCAGAGGCAGGGAATCAGATATGGGGAATCAGAGGTGGGGAATCAGAGGCGGGGAAACAGAGGCGGGGAATCAGATATGGGGAATCAGAATTGGGGAATCAGGGGCAGGGAATCAGTGGCAGGGAATCAGAGGCGGGGAATCAGAGGTGGGGAATCAGAGGCAGGGAATCAGACACGGGGAATCAGAGGCGGGGAATCAGAGATGGGGAATCAGAGGCGGGGAATCAGAGGCAGGGAATCGGACTCCGGGAATCAGAGTCGGGGAATCAGAGCTGGGGAATCAGAGGCGGGGAATCAAAGTTGGGGAATCAGAGGCGAGGAATCAGATATGGGGAAATAGAGGCGGGGAATCAGATATGGGGAATCAGAGGTGTGGAATCAGAGGTTGGGAATCAGAGGCAGGGAATCAGAGTCGGGGAAACAGAGGCGGGTAATCAGATATGGGGACTCAGAGGTGGCGAATCAAAGGCGGTGAAACAGAGATGGGGAATCAGGGCAGGGAATCAGAGGCAGGGAATCAAACACGGGGAATCAGAACTGGGGAATCAGAGGCGGGGAATCAGAGTTGGGAATCAGAGGCGGGGAATCAGAGGCGGGAAACAGAGGCGGGGAATCAGATATGGGGAATCAGAGGTGGGGAATCCGAGGTTGGGAATCAGAGGCAGGGAATCAGAGGCGGGGAATCAGAGGCGGGGAATCAGAGGAAGGGAATCAGATGTGCGGAATCGGAGATGGGGAATCAGAGGCAGGGAATCAGAGGCGGGGAATCAGAGGCGGGGAATCAGAGGCCGGGAATAAGATATGGGGAAACAGAGGCGGGGAATCCGAGGCGGGGAAACAGAGGCGGGGAATCAGATATTGGGAATCAGAGGTGGGGAATCAGAGGTTGGGAATCAGAGGCAGGGAATCAGAGGCTTGGAATCAGATGCAGGGAATCAGATGCGGGGAATCAGAGGCGGGGAATCAGAGCTGGGGAATCAGAGGTGGGGAATCAGATTTGGGGAATCAGAGGCGGGGACTTAGATATTGGGAAACAGAGGCGGGGAATCAGAGGCGGGGAAACCCAGGCGGGGAATCAGATATGGGGAATCAGAGGTGGGGAATCAGAGGCAAGGAATCAGATGTGCGGAATCAGAGATGGGGCATCAGAGGCAGGGAATCAGAATCAGAAGCAGGGAATCAGAGGCCGGGAATCAGAGGCCTGGAATCAGAGGCGGGGATTCAGAGGCAGGGAATCAGATGCGGGGAATCAGAGGCGGGGAATCAGAGCTGGGGAATCAGAGGCGGGGTATTAGAGTTGGGGAATCAGAGGCGGGGAATCAGATATGGGGAAACAGAGGTGGGGAATCAGAGGCGGGGAAACAGAGGCAGGGAATCAGATATGGGGAATCAGAGGCGGGGAATCAGAGGTTGGGAATCAGAGGTGGGGAATCAGAGGCGGGGAATCAGAGGCGGGGAATCAGAAGTGGGGAATCAGAGGTGGGGAATCAGAGGCGGGGAATCAGAGGCGGGGAATCAGAGGCGGGCAATCAGATGCAGGGAATCAGAGGCAGGGAATCAGAGGCAGGGAACCAGACGCAGGGAATCAAATGAAGGGAATCTGATGCAGGGAATCTGAGGCAGGGAATCTGAGGCAGGGAATCTGTGGTGGGGAATCAGAGGCGGGAAAACAGGCGGTTAAACAGAGGCGGGTAAACATAGGCGGGGATTCAGAGGCGTGGATTCAGAGGCGGGAAATCAGAGGCGGGGAAAAATATGTGGGGAAAAGTAGGCCAGGAAAGTTGAGCGGAAAGGGAGGCATTGAATCAGAGGCGGGGAATCAGAGGCAGGGAATCAGAAGTGGGGAATCAGAGGTGGGGAATCAGAGGCGGGGAATCAGAGGCGGAGAATCAGAGGCGGGCAATCAGATGCAGGGAATCAGAGGCAGGGAATCAGAGGCAGGGAATCAGAGGCATGGAATCTGAGGCAGGGAATCTGAGGTGGGGAATCAGAGGCGGGGAAACAGGTGGGTAAACAGAGGCGGGTAAACATAGGCGGGGAATCAGAGGCGCGGAATCAGAGGCGGGGAATCAGAGGCAGGGAATCAGAGGCGGGGAATCAGAGGCGGGGAATCAGATGCGGGGAATCAGAGGTGGGGAATCAGAGGCGGGGTATCAGAGTAGGGGAATCAGAGGCGGAGAATCAGAGGCGGGGAATCAGAGGCGGGGAATCAGAGGCGTGCAATCAGAGGCGGGGAATCAGAGGTGGGGAATCAGAAGTGTGGAATCAGAGGCGGGGAAACAGAGGCGGGGAATCAGATATGGGGAATCAGAGGTGGGGCATCAGAGGTTGTGAATCACAGATGGGGAATCAGAGGCGGGGAATCAGAGGCAGGGAATCAGACGCGGGGAATCAGAGGCGGGGATTCAGAGCTGGGGAATCAGAGGCGGGGAATCAGAGTTGGGGAATCAGAGGCGGGGAATCAGATATGGGGAATCAGAGGCAGGGAATCAGAGGCGGGAAAACAGAGGCGGGGAATCAGATATGGGGAATCAGAGGCGGGGAATCAGAGGCAGGGAATTAGACACGGGTAATCAGAGGCGGGGAATCAGAGATGGGGAATCAGAGGCGGGGAATCAGAGGCAGGGAATCGGATGCCGGGAATCAGAGGCGGGAAATCAGAGCTGGGTAATCAGAGGCGGGGAATCAGAGTTGGGGAATCAGAGGCGGCGAAGCAGATATGGGGAAATAGAGGCGGGGAATCAGATATGGGGAATCAGAGGCTGGGAATCAGAGGGGGGGAAACAGAGGCGGGGAATAAGATATGGGGAATCAGAGGTGGGGAATCAGGGGCGGGGAATCAGTGGCAGGGAATCAGAGGCGGAGAATCAGAGGCGGGGAATCAAAGGAAGGGAATCAGACACGGGGAATCAGAGGTGGGGAATCAGAGATGGGGAATCAGAGGCGGGGAATCACAGGCAGGGAATCAGACGCGGGGAATCAGAGGCGGGGAATCAGAGCTGGGGAATCAGAGGTGGGGAATCAGAGTCGGGGAATCAGAGGCAGGGAATCGGTTGTGCGGAATCAGAGATGGGGAATCAGATGTGGGGAATCAGAGGCAGTGAATCAGAGATGGGGAATCAGAGGCGGGGAATCAGAGGCAGGAAATTAGACAGGGATTCAGAGGCTGGGAATCAGACGGGGGGAATCAAAGGCGGGGAATCAGAGCTGGTGAATCAGAGGCAGGGAATCAGAGTTGGGGATTCAGAGGCGGGGAATCAGATATGGGGAAACAGAGGCGGGGAATGAGAGGCGGGCAAGCAGAGGCGGGGAATTAGATATGGGGAATCAGAGGTGGGAAATCAGACATGGGGAATCGGATGCGGGGAATCAGAGGCTGGGAATCAGAGCTGGGGAATCAGATGTGGGGAATCAGAGTTGGGGCATCAGAGGTGGGGAATTAGATATGGGAAACAGAGGCGGGGAATCAGAGGCGGGGAAACAGAGGCGGGGAATCAGATATGGGGAAACAGAGGCGGGGAATCAGAGGCGGGGAAACAGAGGCGGGGAATCAGACATGGGGAATCGGATGCGGGGAATCAGAGGCGGGGAATCAGAGCTGGGGTATCAGAGGTGGGGAATCAGAGGTGGGGAATCAGAGTTGGGGCATCAGAGGTGGGGAATTAGATATGGGGAAACAGAGGCGGGGAATCAGAGGCGGGGAAACAGAGGCGGGGAATCAGATATGGGGAATCAGAGGTGGGGAATCAGAGGCAGGGAATCAGATGTGCGGAATCAGAGATGGGGAATCAGAGGCAGGGAATCATAATCAGAAGCGGGGAATCAGAGGCCGGGAATCAGAGGCCGGGAATCAGATGCTGGGAATAAGAGGCCGGGAATCAGAGGTGGGGATTCAGAGTCTGGGAATCAGAGATGGGGATTCAGAGGCGGGGAATGAGATATGGAGAATCAGAGGCGGGGAATCAGAGGCGGGGAAACAGAGGTGGGGAATCAGATATGGGGAATCAGAGGTGGCGAATCAAAGGCGGTGAATCAGAGATGGGGAATAAGAGGCGGGGAATCAGAGGCAGGGAATCAGATGCGGGGATTCAGAGGCGGGGAATCAGAGCTGGCGAATCAGAGGTGGGGAATCAGAGGTGGGCAATCAGAGCCGGGGAATCAGATATGGGGAATCAGAGGTGGGGAAACAGAGGCGGGGAATCAGATATGGGGAATCAGAGGTGGGGAATCAGAGGTTGTGAATCAGAGATGGGGAATCAAGGCGGGGAAACAGAGGGAGGGAATCAGACGCGGGGAATCAGAGGCGGGGATTCAGAGCTGGGGAATCAGAGGCGGGGAATCAGAGTTGGGGAATCAGAGGCAGGGAATCAGATATGGGGAATCAGAGGCGGGGAATCAGAGGCGGGGAAACAGAGGCGGGGAATCAGATATGGGTAATCAGAGGTGGGGAATCAGGGGCAGGGAATCAGTGGCAGGGAATCAGAGGCGGGGAATCTGAGCCGGGGAATCAGAGGCAGGGAATCAGACACGGGGAATCAGAGGCGGGGAATCAGAGATGGTGAATCAGAGGCGGGGAATCAGAGGCAGGGAATCGGACGCCGGGAATCAGAGGCGGGGAATCAGAGCTGGGGAATCAGAGGCGGGGAATCAGAGTCGGGGAATCAGAGGCGGGGAATCAGATATGGGGAAATAGAGGCGGGGAATCAGATATGGGGAATCAGAGGTGTGGAATCAGAGGTTGGGAATCAGAGGCAGGGAATCAGAGGCGGGGAAACAGAGGCGGGGAATCAGATATGGGGAATCAGAGGTGGCGAATCAAAGGCGGTGAAACAGAGATGGGGAATCAGGGCAGGGAATCAGAGGCAGGGAATCAGAGCTGGGGAAACAGAGGCGGGGAATCAGATATGGGGAATCAGAGGTGGGGAATCAGGGGCGGGGAATCAGTTGCAGGGAATCAGAGCTGGGGAATCAGAGGTGGGGATTCAGAGCTGGGGAAACAGAGGCGGGGAATCAGATATGGGGAATCAGAGGTGGGGAATCAGGGGCGGGGAATAGTGGCAGGGAATCAGAGGCCGGGAATAAAAGGCGGGGAATCAGAGCTGGGGAATCAGAGGCGGGGAATCAGAGTTGGGGAATCAGAGGAGGGGAATCAGATATGGGGAAACAGAGGCCGGGAATCAGAGGCAGGGAAACAGAGGCGGGGAATCAGATATGGGGAATCAGAGGTGGGGAATTTGAGGTTGCGAATCAGAGGCGGGGAATCAGAGGCGGGGAATCAGAGGCAGGGAATCGGATGTGCGGAATCAGAGATGGGGAATCAGAGGTGGGGATTCAGAGGTGGTGAATCAGAAAAGGGGAATCAGAGGCTGGGAATCAGAGGCAGGGAATCAGACGCAGGGAATCAGAGGCGGGGAATCATAGCTGGCGAATCAGAGGTGGGGAATCAGAGGTGGGCAATCAGAGCCGGGGAATCAGATATGGGGAATCAGAGGCGGGGAAACAGAGGCGGGGAATCAGATATGGGGAATCAGAGGTGGGGAATCAGAGGTTGTGAATCAGAGATGGGGAATCAAGGCGGGGAAACAGAGGGAGGGAATCAGACGCGGGGAATCAGAGGCGGGGATTCAGAGCTGGGGAATCAGAGGCGGGGAATCAGAGTTGGGGAATCAGAGGCAGGGAATCAGATATGGGGAATCAGAGGCGGGGAATCAGAGGCGGGGAAACAGAGGCGGGGAATCAGATATGGGTAATCAGAGGTGGGGAATCAGGGGCAGGGAATCAGTGGCAGGGAATCAGAGGCGGGGAATCTGAGCCGGGGAATCAGAGGCAGGGAATCAGACACGGGGAATCAGAGGCGGGGAATCAGAGATGGTGAATCAGAGGCGGGGAATCAGAGGAAGGGAATCGGACGCCGGGAATCAGAGGCGGGGAATCAGAGCTGGGGAATCAGAGGCGGGGAATCAGAGTCGGGGAATCAGAGGCGGGGAATCAGATATGGGGAAATAGAGGCGGGGAATCAGATATGGGGAATCAGAGGAGTGGAATCAGAGGTTGGGAATCAGAGGCAGGGAATCAGAGGCGGGGAAACAGAGGCGGGGAATCAGATATGGGGAATCAGAGGTGGCGAATCAAAGGCGGTGAAACAGAGATGGGGAATCAGGGCAGGGAATCAGAGGCAGGGAATCAGAGCTGGGGAAACAGAGGCGGGGAATCAGATATGGGGAATCAGAGGTGGGGAATCAGGGGCGGGGAATCAGTTGCAGGGAATCAGAGCTGGGGAATCAGAGGTGGGGAGTCAGAGCTGGGGAAACAGAGGCGGGGAATCAGATATGGGGAATCAGAGGTGGGGAATCAGGGGCGGGGAATAGTGGCAGGGAATCAGAGGCCGGGAATAAAAGGCGGGGAATCAGAGCTGGGGAATCAGAGGCGGGGAATCAGAGTTGGGGAATCAGAGGAGGGGAATCAGATATGGGGAAACAGAGGCCGGGAATCAGAGGCAGGGAAACAGAGGCGGGGAATCAGATATGGGGAATCAGAGGTGGGGAATTTGAGGTTGCGAATCAGAGGCGGGGAATCAGAGGCGGGGAATCAGAGGCAGGGAATCGGATGTGCGGAATCAGAGATGGGGAATCAGAGGTGGGGATTCAGAGGTGGTGAATCAGAAAAGGGGAATCAGAGGCTGGGAATCAGAGGCAGGGAATCAGACGCAGGTAATCAGAGGCGGGGAATCATAGCTGGCGAATTAGAGGAGGGGAATCAGAGTTGGGGAATCAGAGGCGGGGAATCAGATATGGGGAAACAGTCGGGGAATCAGAGGCGGGGAAACAGAGGCTGGGAATCAGATATGGGGAATCAGAGGTGGGGAATCAGAGGCAGGGAATCAGATGTGCGGAATCAGAGATGGGGAATCAGAGGCAGGGAATCAGAATCAGAAGCAGGGAATCAGAGGCCGGGAATCAGAGGCCGGAATCAGATGCTGGGAATCAGAGGCCTGGAATCAGAGGCAGGGAATCAGAGGCAGGGAATCTGATGCGGGGAATCAGAGGCGGGGAATCAGAGCTGGGGAATCATAGGCAGGGTATTAGAGTTGGGGAATCAGAGGCGGGGAATCAGATATGGGGAAACAGAGGTGGGGAATCAGAGGCGGGGAAACAGAGGCAGGGAAGCAGATATGGGGAATCAGAGGCGGGAATCAGAGGTGGGGAATCATAGGCAGGGAATCGGATGTGCGGAATCAGAGATGGGGAATCAGAGGCCGGGAATGAGAGGTGGTGAATCAGATATGGGGAATCAGAGGCGGGGAATCAGATGCAGTGAATCAGACGCGGGGAATCAGAGGTGGGCAATCAGAGGCGGGGAATCAGATATGGGGAATCAGAGGCGGGGAATCAGAGGCGGGGAAACAGAGGCGGGTAATCAGATATGGGGAATCAGAGGTGGGGCATCAGAGGTTGTGAATCACAGATGGGGAATTAGAGGCGGGGAATCAGAGGCAGGGAATCAGACTCGGGGAATCAGAGTCGGGGATTCAGAGCTGGGGAATCAGAAGCGGGGAATCAGAGTTGGGGAATCAGAGGCGGGGAATCAGATATGGGGAATCAGAGGCAGGGAATCAGAGGCGGGGAATCAGAGGCAGGGAATCAGACGCGGGGAATCTGAGGCGGGGAATCAGAGCTGGGGAATCAGAGGTGGGGAATCAGAGTTGGGGAATCAGAGGCAGGGAATTAGATGTGCGGAATCAGAGATGGGGAATCAGAGGTGGGGAATCAGAGGCGGTGAATCAGAGATGGGGAATCAGAGGCGGGGAATCAGAGGCAGGAAATCAGACACGGGGATTCAGAGGCTGGGAATCAGACGGGGGGAATCAAAGGCGGGGAATCAGAGCTGGGGAATCTGAGGCAGGGAATCAGAGTTGGGGATTCAGAGGCGGGGAATCAGATATGGGGAAACAGAGGCGGGGAATCAGAGGCGGGAAAACAGAGGCGTGGAATTAGATATGGGGAATCAGAGGTGGGGAATCAGAGGTGGTGAATCAGAGATGGGGAATCAGAGGCGGGGAATCAGAGGCAGGGAATCGGACGCCGGGAATCAGAGGCGGGGAATCAGAGCTGGGGAATCAGAGTCGGGGAATCAGAGGTGGTGAATCAGAGATGGGGAATCAGAGGCGGGGAATCAGAGGCAGGGAATCGGACGCCGGAAATCAGAGGCGGGGAATCAGAGCTGGGGAAACAGAGGCGGGGAATCAGAGGTGGGGAATCAGAGGTGGGGAATCAGGGGCGGGGAATCAGTGGCAGGGAATCAGAGGCCGGGAATAAAAGGCGGGAAATCAGAGCTGGGGAATCAGAGGCGGGGAATCAGAGTTGGGGAATCAGAGGAGGGGAATCAGATATGGGGAAACAGAGGCCGGGAATCAGAGGCAGGGTAACAGAGGCGGGGAATCAGATATGGGGAATCAGAGGTGGGGAATTAGAGGTTGCGAATCAGAGGCGGGAAAACAGAGGCGGGGAATCCAATATAGGGAATCAGAGGTGGGGAATCAGAGGTTGTGAATCAGAGATGTGGAATCAAGGCGGGGAATCAGATATGGGGAATCAGAGGCGGGGAAACAGAGGAGGGGAATCAGATATGGGGAATCAGAGGTGGGGAATCAGAGGTTGTGAATCAGAGATGGGGAATCAAGGCGGGGAAACAGAGGGAGGGAATCAGACGCGGGGAATCAGAGGCGGGGATTCAGAGCTGGGGAATCAGAGGCGGGGAATCAGAGTTGGGGAATCAGAGGCAGGGAATCAGATATGGGGAATCAGAGGCGGGGAATCAGAGGCGTGGAAACAGAGGCGGGGAATCAGATATGGGGAATCAGAGGTGGGGAATCAGGGGCAGGGAATCAGTGGCAGGGAATCAGAGGCGGGGAATCTGAGCCGGGGAATCAGAGACAGGGAATAAGACACGGGGAATCAGAGGCGGGGAATCAGAGATGGTGAATCAGAGGCGGGGAATCAGAGGCAGGGAATCGGACGCCGGGAATCAGAGGCGGGGAATCAGAGCTGGGGAATCAGAGGCGGGGAATCAGAGTCGGGGAATCAGAGGCGGGGAATCAGATATGGGGAAATAGAGGCGGGGAATCAGATATGGGGAATCAGAGGTGTGGAATCAGAGGTTGGGAATCAGAGGCAGGGAATCAGAGGCGGGGAAACAGAGGCGGGGAATCAGATATGGGGAATCAGAGGTGGCGAATCAAAGGCGGTGAAACAGAGATGGGGAATCAGGGCAGGGAATCAGAGGCAGGGAATCAGAGCTGGGGAAACAGAGGCGGGGAATCAGATATGGGGAATCAGAGGTGGGGAATCAGGGGCGGGGAATCAGTTGCAGGGAATCAGAGCTGGGGAATCAGAGGTGGGGAATCAGAGCTGGGGAAACAGAGGCGGGGAATCAGATATGGGGAATCAGAGGTGGGGAATCAGGGGCGGGGAATAGTGGCAGGGAATCAGAGGCCGGGAATAAAATGCGGGGAATCAGAGCTGGGGAATCAGAGGCGGGGAATCAGAGTTGGGGAATCAGAGGAGGGGAATCAGATATGGGGAAACAGAGGCCGGGAATCAGAGGCAGGGAAACAGAGGCGGGGAATCAGATATGGGGAATCAGAGGTGGGGAATTTGAGGTTGCGAATCAGAGGCGGGGAATCAGAGGCGGGGAATCAGAGGCAGGGAATCGGATGTGCGGAATCAGAGATGGGGAATCAGAGGTGGGGATTCAGAGGTGGTGAATCAGAAAAGGGGAATCAGAGGCTGGGAATCAGAGGCAGGGAATCAGACGCGGGGAATCAGAGGCGGGGATTAAGAGCTGGGGAATCAGAGGCTGGGAATCAGAGTTGGGGAATCAGAGGCGGGGAATCAGATATGAGGAATCAGAGGCAGGGAATCAGAGGCGGGAAAACAGAGGCTGGGAATCAGATATGGGGAATCAGAGGTGGGGCATCAGAGGTTGTGAATCACAGATGGGGAATCAGAGGCGGGGAATCAGAGGCAGGGAATCAGACGCGGGGAATCAGAGGCGGGGATTCAGAGCTGGGGAATCAGAGGCTGGGAATCAGAGTTGGGGAATCAGAGGCGGGGAATCAGATATGAGGAATCAGAGGCAGGGAATCAGAGGCGGGAAAACAGAGGCTGGGAATCAGATATGGGGAATCAGAGGCGGGGAATCAGAGGCAGGGAATCAGACACAGGGAATCAGAGGCGGGGAATCAGAGATGGGGAATCAGAGGCGGGGAATCAGAGGCAGGGAATCGGATGCCGGGAATCAGAGGCGGGAAATCAGAGCTGGGGAATCAGAGGCGGGGAATCAGAGTTGGGGAATCAGAGGCGGCGAAGCAGATATGGGGAAATAGAGGCGGGGAATCAGATATGGGGAATCAGAGGCGGGGAATCAGATATGGGGAATCAGAGGCTGGGAATCAGAGGGGGGGTAACAGAGGCGGGGAATAAGATATGGGGAATCAGAGGTGGGGAATCAGGGGCGGGGAATCAGTGGCAGGGAATCAGAGGCGGGGAATCAGAGGCGGGGAATCAAAGGGGGGGTAACAGAGGCGGGGAATAAGATATGGGGAATCAGAGGTGGGGAATCAGGGGCGGGGAATCAGTGGCAGGGAATCAGAGGCGGGGAATCAGAGGCGGGGAATCAAAGGAAGGGAATCAGACACGGGGAATCAGAGGTGGGGAATCAGAGATCGGAAATCAGAGGCGGGGAATCACAGGCAGGGAATCAGACGCGGGGAATCAGAGGCGGGGAATCAGAGCTGGGGAATCAGAGGTGGGGAATCAGAGTCGGGGAATCATAGGCAGGGAATCGGTTGTGCGGAATCAGAGATGGGGTATCAGATGTGGGGAATCAGAGGCAGTGAATCAGAGGCGGGGAAACAGAGGCGGGGAATCAAATATAGGGAATCAGAGGTGGGGAATCAGAGGTTGTGAATCAGAGATGGGGAATCAAGGCGGGGAATCAGAGGCAGGGAATCAGACGCGGGGAATCAGAGGCGGGGATTCAGAGCTGGGGAATCAGAGGCGGTGAATCAGAGTTGGGGAATCAGAGGCAGGGAATCAGATATGGGGAATCAGAGGTGGGGAATCAGAGGCGGGGAAACAGAGGCGGGGAATCAGATATGGGGAATCAGAATTGGGGAATCAGGGGCAGGGAATCAGTGGCAGGGAATCAGAGGCGGGGAATCAGAGGCGGGGAATCAGAGGCAGGGAATCAGACACGGGGAATCAGAGGCGGGGAATCAGAGATGGGGAATCAGAGGCGGGGAATCAGAGGCAGGGAATCGGACTCCGGGAATCAGAGTCGGGGAATCAGAGCTGGGGAATCAGAGGCGGGGAATCAGAGTTGGGGAATCAGAGGCGGGGAATCAGATATGGGGAAATAGAGGCGGGGAATCAGATATGGTGAATCAGAGGTGTGGAATCAGAGGTTGGGAATCAGAGGCAGGGAATCAGAGTCGGGGAAACAGAGGCGGGTAATCAGATATGGGGACTCAGAGGTGGCGAATCAAAGGCGGTGAAACAGAGATGGGGAATCAGGGCAGGGAATCAGAGGCAGGGAATCAAACACGGGGAATCAGAACTGGGGAATCAGAGGCGGGGAATCAGAGTTGGGAATCAGAGGCGGGGAATCAGAGGCGGAGAAACAGAGGCGGGGAATCAGATATGGGGAATCAGAGGTGGGGAATCCGAGGTTGGGAATCAGAGGCAGGGAATCAGAGGCGGGGAATCAGAGGCGGGGAATCAGAGGAAGGGAATCAGATGTGCGGAATCGGAGATGGGGAATCAGAGGCAGGGAATCAGAGGCGGGGAATCAGAGGCGGGGAATCAGAGGCCGGGAATAAGATATGGGGAAACAGAGGCGGGGAATCCGAGGCGGGGAAACAGAGGCGGGGAATCAGATATGGGGAATCAGAGGTGGGGAATCAGAGGTTGGGAATCAGAGGCAGGGAATCAGAGGCTTGGAATCAGATGCAGGGAATCAGATGCGGGGAATCAGAGGCGGGGAATCAGAGCTGGGGAATCAGAGGTGGGGAATCAGATTTGGGGAATCAGAGGCGGGGACTTAGATATTGGGAAACAGAGGCGGGGAATCAGAGGCGGGGAAACCCAGGCGGGGAATCAGATATGGGGAATCAGAGGTGGGGAATCAGAGGCAAGGAATCAGATGTGCGGAATCAGAGATGGGGAATCAGAGGCAGGGAATCAGAATCAGAAGCAGGGAATCAGAGGCCGGGAATCAGAGGCCTGGAATCAGAGGCGGGTATTCAGAGGCAGGGAATCAGATGCGGGGAATCAGAGGCGGGGAATCAGAGCTGGGGAATCAGAGGCGGGGTATTAGAGTTGGGGAATCAGAGGCGGGGAATCAGATATGGGGAAACAGAGGTGGGGAATCAGAGGCGGGGAAACAGAGGTAGGGAATCAGATATGGGGAATCAGAGGCGGGGAATCAGAGGTGGGGAATCAGAGGCGGGGAATCAGAGGCGGGGAATCAGAGGCGGGGAATCAGAAGTGGGGAATCAGAGGTGGGGAATCAGAGGCGGGGAATCAGAGGCGGGGAATCAGAGGCGGGCAATCAGATGCAGGGAATCAGAGGCAGGGAATCAGAGGCAGGGAACCAGACGCAGGGAATCAAATGAAGGGAATCTGATGCAGGGAATCTGAGGCAGGGAATCTGAGGCAGGGAATCTGTGGTGGGGAATCAGAGGCGGGAAAACAGGCGGTTAAACAGAGGCGGGTAAACATAGGCGGGGATTCAGAGGCGTGGATTCAGAGGCGGGAAATCAGAGGCGGGGAAAGATATGTGGGGAAAAGTAGGCCAGGAAAGTTGAGCGGAAAGGGAGGCATTGAATCAGAGGCGGGGAATCAGAGGCAGGGAATCAGAAGCGGGGAATCAGAGGTGGGGAATCAGAGGCGGGGAATCAGAGGCGGAGAATCAGAGGCGGGCAATCAGATGCAGGGAATCAGAGGCAGGGAATCAGAGGCAGGGAATCAGAGGCATGGAATCTGAGGCAGGGAATCTGAGGTGGGGAATCAGAGGCGGGGAAACAGGTGGGTAAACAGAGGCGGGTAAACATAGGCGGGGAATCAGAGGCGCGGAATCAGAGGCGGGGAATCAGAGGCAGGGAATCAGAGGCGGGGAATCAGAGGCGGGGAATCAGATGCGGGGAATCAGAGGTTGGGAATCAGAGGCGGGGTATCAGAGTAGGGGAATCAGAGGCGGGGAATCAGAGGCGGGGAATCAGAGGCGGGGAATCAGAGGCGTGCAATCAGAGGCGGGGAATCAGAGGTGGGGAATCAGAAGTGTGGAATCAGAGGCGGTGAAACAGAGGCGGGGAATCAGATATGGGGAATCAGAGGTGGGGCATCAGAGGTTGTGAATCACAGATGGGGAATCAGAGGCGGGGAATCAGAGGCAGGGAATCAGACGCGGGGAATCAGAGGCGGGGATTCAGAGCTGGGGAATCAGAGGCGGGGAATCAGAGTTGGGGAATCAGAGGCGGGGAATCAGATATGGGGAATCAGAGGCAGGGAATCAGAGGCGGGAAAACAGAGGCGGGGAATCAGATATGGGGAATCAGAGGCGGGGAATCAGAGGCAGGGAATTAGACACGGGGAATCAGAGGCGGGGAATCAGAGATGGGGAATCAGAGGCGGGGAATCAGAGGCAGGGAATCGGATGCCGGGAATCAGAGGCTGGAAATCAGAGCTGGGTAATCAGAGGCGGGGAATCAGAGTTGGGGAATCAGAGGCGGCGAAGCAGATATGGGGAAATAGAGGCGGGGAATCAGATATGGGGAATCAGAGGCGGGGAATCAGATATGGGGAATCAGAGGCTGGGAATCAGAGGGGGGGAAACAGAGGCGGGGAATAAGATATGGGGAATCAGAGGTGGGGAATCAGGGGCGGGGAATCAGTGGCAGGGAATCAGAGGCGGAGAATCAGAGGCGGGGAATCAAAGGAAGGGAATCAGACACGGGGAATCAGAGGTGGGGAATCAGAGATGGGGAATCAGAGGCGGGGAATCACAGGCAGGGAATCAGACGCGGGGAATCAGAGGCGGGGAATCAGAGCTGGGGAATCAGAGGTGGGGAATCAGAGTCGGGGAATCAGAGGCAGGGAATCGGTTGTGCGGAATCAGAGATGGGGAATCAGATGTGGGGAATCAGAGGCAGTGAATCAGACGCGGGGAAACAGAGGCGGGGAATCAAATATAGGGAATCAGAGGTGAGGAATCAGAGGTTGTGAATCAGAGATGGGGAATCAAGGCGGGGAATCAGAGGCAGGGAATCAGACGCGGGGAATCAGAGGCGGGGATTCAGAACTGGGGAATCAGAGGCGGTGAATCAGAGTTGGGGAATCAGAGGCAGGGAATCAGATATGGGGAATCAGAGGTGGGGAATCAGAGGCGGGGAAACAGAGGCGGGGAATCAGATATGGGGAATCAGAATTGGGGAATCAGGGGCAGGGAATCAGTGGCAGGGAATCAGAGGCGGGGAATCAGAGGCGGGGAATCAGAGGCAGGGAATCAGACACGGGGAATCAGAGGCGGGGAATCAGAGATGGGGAATCAGAGGCGGGAAATCAGAGGCAGGGAATCGGACTCCGGGAATCAGAGTCGGGGAATCAGAGCTGGGGAATCAGAGGCGGGGAATCAGAGTTGGGGAATCAGAGGCGGGGAATCAGATATGGGGAAATAGAGGCGGGGAATCAGATATGGGGAATCAGAGGTGTGGAATCAGAGGTTGGGAATCAGAGGCAGGGAATCAGAGTCGGGGAAACAGAGGCGGGTAATCAGATATGGGGAATCAGAGGTGGCGAATCAAAGGCGGTGAAACAGAGATGGGGAATCAGGGCAGGGAATCAGAGGCAGGGAGTCAAACACGGGGAATCAGAGCTGGGGAATCAGAGGCGGGGAATCAGAGTTGGGAATCAGAGGCGGGGAATCAGAGGCGGGGAAACAGAGGCGGGGAATCAGATATGGGGAATCAGAGGTGGGGAATCCGAGGTTGGGAATCAGAGGCAGGGAATCAGAGGCGGGGAATCAGAGGCGGGGAATCAGAGGAAGGGAATCAGATGTGCGGAATCGGAGATGGGGAATCAGAGGCAGGATATCAGAGGCGGGGAATCAGATGCTGGGAATAAGAGGCCGGGAATCAGAGGTGGGGAATCAGATATGGGGAATCAGAGGTGGCGAATCAAAGGCGGTGAATCAGAGATGGGGAATCAGAGGCGGGGAATCAGAGGCAGGGAATCAGATGCGGGGAATCAGAGGCGGGGAATCAGAGCTGGCGAATCAGAGGCTGGGAATCAGAGGTGGGCAATCAGAGGCGGGGAATCAGATATGGGGTATCAGAGGCGGGGAATCAGAGGCGGGGAAACAGAGGCGGGGAATCAAATATAGGGAATCAGAGGTGGGGAATCAGAGGTTGTGAATCAGAGATGGGGAATCAAGGCGGGGAATCAGAGGCAGGGAATCAGACGCGGGGAATCAGAGGCGGGGATTCAGAGCTGGGGAATCAGAGGCGGGGAATCAGAGTTGGGGAATCAGAGGCAGGGAATCAGATATGGGGAATCAGAGGCGGGGAATCAGAGGCGGGGAATCAGAGGCGGGGAATCAAAGGCAGGGAATCAGACACGGGGAATCAGAGGCGGGGAATCAGAGATGGGGAATCAGAGGCGGGGAATCAGAGGCAGGGAATCGGATGACGGAAATCAGAGTCGGGGAATCAGAGCTGGGGAATCAGAGGTGGGGAATCAGAGGCGGGGAATCAGATGTGGGGAATCAGAGGTGGGGAATCAGGGGCAGGGAATCAGTGGCAGGGAATCAGAGGCGGGGTATCAGAGGCGGGGTATCAAAGGCAGGGAATCAGACACGGGGAATCAGAGGCGGGGAATCAGAGATGGGGAATCAGAGGCGGGGAATCAGAGGCAGGGAATCGGATGCCGGGAATCAGAGTCGGGGAATCAGAGCTGGGGAATCAGAGGCGGGGAATCAGAGTTGGGGAATCAGAGGCGGGGAATCAGATATGGGGAAATAGAGGCGGGGAATCAGATATGGGGAATCAGAGGTGTGGAATCAGAGGTTGGGAATCAGAGGCAGGGAATCAGAGTCGGGGAAACAGAGGCGGGGAATCAGATATGGGGAATCAGAGGTGGCGAATCAAAGGCGGTGAAACAGAGATGGGGAATCAGGGCAGGGAATCAGAGGCAGGGTATCAAACACGGGGAAACAGAGCTGGGGAATCAGAGGCGGGGAATCAGAGTTGGGAATCAGAGGCGGGGAATCTGAGGCGGGGAAACAGAGGCGGGGAATCAGATATGGGGAATCAGAGGTGGGGAATCCGAGGTTTGGAATCAGAGGCAGGGAATCAGAGGCGGAAAATCAGAGGCGGGGAATCAGAGGAAGGGAATCAGATGTGCGGAATCGGAGATGGGGAATCAGAGGCAGGGAATCAGAGGCGGGTAATCAGAGGCGGGGAATCAGAGGCCGGGAATCAGATATGGGGAAACAGAGGCGGGGAATCCGAGGCGGGGAAACAGAGGCGGGGAATCAGATATGGGGAATCAGAGGTGGGGAATCAGAGGTTGGGAATCAGAGGCAGGGAATCAGAGGCTTGGAATCAGATGCAGGGAATCAGATGCGGGGAATCAGAGGCGGGGAATCAGAGCTGGGGAATCAGAGGTGGGGAATCAGAGGTTGGGAATCAGAGGCAGGGAATCAGAGGCTTGGAATCAGATGCAGGGAATCAGATGCGGGGAATCAGAGGCGGGGAATCAGAGCTGGGGAATCAGAGGTGGGGAATCAGATTTGGGGAATCAGAGGCGGGGACTTAGATATTGGGAAACAGAGGCGGGGAATCAGAGGCGGGGAAACCCAGGCGGGGAATCAGATATGGGGAATCAGAGGTGGGGAATCAGAGGCAAGGAATCAGATGTGCGGAATCAGAGATGGGGAATCAGAGGCAGGGAATCAGAATCAGAAGCAGGGAATCAGAGGCAGGGAATCAGAGGCCGGAATCAGATGCTGGGAATCAGAGGCCTGGAATCAGAGGCGGGGAATCAGAGGCAGGGAATCAGATGCGGGGAATCAGAGGCGGGGAATCAGAGCTGGGGAATCAGAGGCGGGGTATTAGAGTTGGGGAATCAGAGGCGGGGAATCAGATATGGGGAAACAGAGGTGGGGAATCAGAGGCGGGGAAAAAGAGGCAGGGAATCTGATATGGGGAATCAGAGGCGGGGAATCAGAGGTGGGGAATCATAGGCAGGGAATCGGATGTGCGGAATCAGAGATGGGGAATCAGAGGCTGGGAATCAGAGGTGGTGAATCAGAGATGGGGAATCAGAGGCGGGGAATCAGAGGCAGGGAATCAGACGCGGGGAATCAGAGGTGGGCAATCAGAGGCGGGGAATCAGATATGGGGAATCAGAGGCGGGGAATCAGAGGCGGGGAAACAGAGGCGGGGAATCAGATATGGGGAATCAGAGGTGGGGCATCAGAGGTTGTGAATCACAGATGGGGAATCAGAGGCGGGGAATCAGAGGCAGGGAATCAGACGCGGGGAATCAGAGGCGGGGATTCAGAGCTGGGGAATCATAGGCTGGGAATCAGAGTTGGGGAATCAGACACGGGGAATCAGAGGCGGGGAATCAGAGATGGGGAATCAGAGGCGGGGAATCAGAGGCAGGGAATCGGATGCCGGGAATCAGAGGCGGGAAATCAGAGCTGGGGAATCAGAGGCGGGGAATCAGAGTTGGGGAATCAGAGGCGGCGAAGCAGATATGGGGAAATAGAGGCGGGGAATCAGATATGGGGAATCAGAGGCGGGGAATCAGATATGGGGAATCAGAGGCTGGGAATCAGAGGGGGGGTAACAGAGGCGGGGAATAAGATATGGGGAATCAGAGGTGGGGAATCAGGGGCGGGGAATCAGTGGCAGGGTATCAGAGGCGGGGAATCAGAGGCGGGGAATCAAAGGAAGGGAATCAGACACGGGGAATCAGAGGTGGGGAATCAGAGATCGGGAATCAGAGGCGGGGAATCACAGGCAGGGAATCAGACGCGGGGAATCAGAGGCGGGGAATCAGAGCTGGGGAATCAGAGGTGGGGAATCAGAGTCGGGGAATCATAGGCAGGGAATCGGTTGTGCGGAATCAGAGATGGGGAATCAAGGCGGGGAATCAGAGGCAGGGAATCAGACGCGGGGAATCAGAGGCGGGGATTCAGAGCTGGGGAATCAGAGGCGGTGAATCAGAGTTGGGGAATCAGAGGCAGGGAATCAGATATGGGGAATCAGAGGTGGGGAATCAGAGGCGGGGAAACAGAGGCGGGGAATCAGATATTGGGAATCAGAATTGGGGAATCAGGGGCAGGGAATCAGTGGCAGGGAATCAGAGGCGGGGAATCAGAGGCGGGGAATCAGAGGCAGGGAATCAGACACGGGGAATCAGAGGCGGGGAATCAGAGATGGGGAATCAGAGGCGGGGAATCAGAGGCAGGGAATCGGACTCCGGGAATCAGAGTCGGGGAATCAGAGCTGGGGAATCAGAGGCGGGGAATCAAAGTTGGGGAATCAGAGGCGAGGAATCAGATATGGGGAAATAGAGGCGGGGAATCAGATATGGGGAATCAGAGGTGTGGAATCAGAGGTTGGGAATCAGAGGCAGGGAATCAGAGTCGGGGAAACAGAGGCGGGTAATCAGATATGGGGACTCAGAGGTGGCGAATCAAAGGCGGTGAAACAGAGATGGGGAATCAGGGCAGGGAATCAGAGGCAGGGAATCAAACACGGGGAATCAGAACTGGGGAATCAGAGGCGGGGAATCAGAGTTGGGAATCAGAGGCGGGGAATCAGAGGCGGGAAACAGAGGCGGGGAATCAGATATGGGGAATCAGAGGTGGGGAATCCGAGGTTGGGAATCAGAGGCAGGGAATCAGAGGCGGGGAATCAGAGGCGGGGAATCAGAGGAAGGGAATCAGATGTGCGGAATCGGAGATGGGGAATCAGAGGCAGGGAATCAGAGGCGGGGAATCAGAGGCGGGGAATCAGAGGCCGGGAATAAGATATGGGGAAACAGAGGCGGGGAATCCGAGGCGGGGAAACAGAGGCGGGGAATCAGATATTGGGAATCAGAGGTGGGGAATCAGAGGTTGGGAATCAGAGGCAGGGAATCAGAGGCTTGGAATCAGATGCAGGGAATCAGATGCGGGGAATCAGAGGCGGGGAATCAGAGCTGGGGAATCAGAGGTGGGGAATCAGATTTGGGGAATCAGAGGCGGGGACTTAGATATTGGGAAACAGAGGCGGGGAATCAGAGGCGGGGAAACCCAGGCGGGGAATCAGATATGGGGAATCAGAGGTGGGGAATCAGAGGCAAGGAATC
Organism: Narcine bancroftii; assembly: GCF_036971445.1. NCBI lineage: Eukaryota > Metazoa > Chordata > Chondrichthyes > Torpediniformes > Narcinidae > Narcine > Narcine bancroftii. The sequence continues at coordinate 102,370,325 of NC_091474.1, read as the reverse complement.
AGATGTGCGGAATCAGAGATGGGGCATCAGAGGCAGGGAATCAGAATCTGAAGCAGGGAATCAGAGGCCGGGAATCAGAGGCCTGGAATCAGAGGCGGGGATTCAGAGGCAGGGAATCAGATGCGGGGAATCAGAGGCGGGGAATCAGAGCTGGGGAATCAGAGGCGGGGTATTAGAGTTGGGGAATCAGAGGCGGGGAATCAGATATGGGGAAACAGAGGTGGGGAATCAGAGGCGGGGAAACAGAGGCAGGGAATCAGATATGGGGAATCAGAGGCGGGGAATCAGAGGTGGGGAATCAGAGGTGGGGAATCAGAGGCGGGGAATCAGAGGCGGGGAATCAGAAGTGGGGAATCAGAGGTGGGGAATCAGAGGCGGGGAATCAGAGGCGGGGAATCAGAGGCGGGCAATCAGATGCAGGGAATCAGAGGCAGGGAATCAGAGGCAGGGAACCAGACGCAGGGAATCAAATGAAGGGAATCTGATGCAGGGAATCTGAGGCAGGGAATCTGAGGCAGGGAATCTGTGGTGGGGAATCAGAGGCGGGAAAACAGGCGGTTAAACAGAGGCGGGTAAACATAGGCGGGGATTCAGAGGCGTGGATTCAGAGGCGGGAAATCAGAGGCGGGGAAAAATATGTGGGGAAAAGTAGGCCAGGAAAGTTGAGCGGAAAGGGAGGCATTGAATCAGAGGCGGGGAATCAGAGGCAGGGAATCAGAAGTGGGGAATCAGAGGTGGGGAATCAGAGGCGGGGAATCAGAGGCGGAGAATCAGAGGCGGGCAATCAGATGCAGGGAATCAGAGGCAGGGAATCAGAGGCAGGGAATCAGAGGCATGGAATCTGAGGCAGGGAATCTGAGGTGGGGAATCAGAGGCGGGGAAACAGGTGGGTAAACAGAGGCGGGTAAACATAGGCGGGGAATCAGAGGCGCGGAATCAGAGGCGGGGAATCAGAGGCAGGGAATCAGAGGCGGGGAATCAGAGGCGGGGAATCAGATGCGGGGAATCAGAGGTGGGGAATCAGAGGCGGGGTATCAGAGTAGGGGAATCAGAGGCGGAGAATCAGAGGCGGGGAATCAGAGGCGGGGAATCAGAGGCGTGCAATCAGAGGCGGGGAATCAGAGGTGGGGAATCAGAAGTGTGGAATCAGAGGCGGGGAAACAGAGGCGGGGAATCAGATATGGGGAATCAGAGGTGGGGCATCAGAGGTTGTGAATCACAGATGGGGAATCAGAGGCGGGGAATCAGAGGCAGGGAATCAGACGCGGGGAATCAGAGGCGGGGATTCAGAGCTGGGGAATCAGAGGCGGGGAATCAGAGTTGGGGAATCAGAGGCGGGGAATCAGATATGGGGAATCAGAGGCAGGGAATCAGAGGCGGGAAAACAGAGGCGGGGAATCAGATATGGGGAATCAGAGGCGGGGAATCAGAGGCAGGGAATTAGACACGGGGAATCAGAGGCGGGGAATCAGAGATGGGGAATCAGAGGCGGGGAATCAGAGGCAGGGAATCGGATGCCGGGAATCAGAGGCGGGAAATCAGAGCTGGGTAATCAGAGGCGGGGAATCAGAGTTGGGGAATCAGAGGCGGCGAAGCAGATATGGGGAAATAGAGGCGGGGAATCAGATATGGGGAATCAGAGGCTGGGAATCAGAGGGGGGGAAACAGAGGCGGGGAATAAGATATGGGGAATCAGAGGTGGGGAATCAGGGGCGGGGAATCAGTGGCAGGGAATCAGAGGCGGAGAATCAGAGGCGGGGAATCAAAGGAAGGGAATCAGACACGGGGAATCAGAGGTGGGGAATCAGAGATGGGGAATCAGAGGCGGGGAATCACAGGCAGGGAATCAGACGCGGGGAATCAGAGGCGGGGAATCAGAGCTGGGGAATCAGAGGTGGGGAATCAGAGTCGGGGAATCAGAGGCAGGGAATCGGTTGTGCGGAATCAGAGATGGGGAATCAGATGTGGGGAATCAGAGGCAGTGAATCAGAGATGGGGAATCAGAGGCGGGGAATCAGAGGCAGGAAATTAGACAGGGATTCAGAGGCTGGGAATCAGACGGGGGGAATCAAAGGCGGGGAATCAGAGCTGGTGAATCAGAGGCAGGGAATCAGAGTTGGGGATTCAGAGGCGGGGAATCAGATATGGGGAAACAGAGGCGGGGAATGAGAGGCGGGCAAGCAGAGGCGGGGAATTAGATATGGGGAATCAGAGGTGGGAAATCAGACATGGGGAATCGGATGCGGGGAATCAGAGGCTGGGAATCAGAGCTGGGGAATCAGATGTGGGGAATCAGAGTTGGGGCATCAGAGGTGGGGAATTAGATATGGGAAACAGAGGCGGGGAATCAGAGGCGGGGAAACAGAGGCGGGGAATCAGATATGGGGAAACAGAGGCGGGGAATCAGAGGCGGGGAAACAGAGGCGGGGAATCAGACATGGGGAATCGGATGCGGGGAATCAGAGGCGGGGAATCAGAGCTGGGGAATCAGAGGTGGGGAATCAGAGGTGGGGAATCAGAGTTGGGGCATCAGAGGTGGGGAATTAGATATGGGGAAACAGAGGCGGGGAATCAGAGGCGGGGAAACAGAGGCGGGGAATCAGATATGGGGAATCAGAGGTGGGGAATCAGAGGCAGGGAATCAGAAGCGGGGAATCAGAGGTGGGGAATCAGAGGCGGGGAATCAGAGGCGGAGAATCAGAGGCGGGCAATCAGATGCAGGGAATCAGAGGCAGGGAATCAGAGGCAGGGAATCAGAGGCATGGAATCTGAGGCAGGGAATCTGAGGTGGGGAATCAGAGGCGGGGAAACAGGTGGGTAAACAGAGGCGGGTAAACATAGGCGGGGAATCAGAGGCGCGGAATCAGAGGCGGGGAATCAGAGGCAGGGAATCAGAGGCGGGGAATCAGAGGCGGGGAATCAGAGGCGGGGAATCAGAGGCCGGGAATAAGATATGGGGAAACAGAGGCGGGGAATCCGAGGCGGGGAAACAGAGGCGGGGAATCAGATATGGGGAATCAGAGGTGGGGAATCAGAGGTTGGGAATCAGAGGCAGGGAATCAGAGGCTTGGAATCAGATGCAGGGAATCAGATGCGGGGAATCAGAGGCGGGGAATCAGAGCTGGGGAATCAGAGGTGGGGAATCAGATTTGGGGAATCAGAGGCGGGGACTTAGATATTGGGAAACAGAGGCGGGGAATCAGAGGCGGGGAAACCCAGGCGGGGAATCAGATATGGGGAATCAGAGGTGGGGAATCAGAGGCAAGGAATCAGATGTGCGGAATCAGAGATGGGGAATCAGAGGCAGGGAATCAGAATCAGAAGCAGGGAATCAGAGGCCGGGAATCAGAGGCCTGGAATCAGAGGCGGGGATTCAGAGGCAGGGAATCAGATGCGGGGAATCAGAGGCGGGGAATCAGAGCTGGGGAATCAGAGGCGGGGTATTAGAGTTGGGGAATCAGAGGCGGGGAATCAGAAGTGGGGAATCAGAGGTGGGGAATCAGAGGCGGGGAATCAGAGGCGGGGAATCAGAGGCGGGCAATCAGATGCAGGGAATCAGAGGCAGGGAATCAGAGGCAGGGAACCAGACGCAGGGAATCAAATGAAGGGAATCTGATGCAGGGAATCTGAGGCAGGGAATCTGAGGCAGGGAATCTGTGGTGGGGAATCAGAGGCGGGAAAACAGGCGGTTAAACAGAGGCGGGTAAACATAGGCGGGGATTCAGAGGTGTGGATTCAGAGGCGGGAAATCAGAGGCGGGGAAAGACATGTGGGGAAAAGTAGGCCAGGAAAGTTGAGCGGAAAGGGAGGCATTGAATCAGAGGCGGGGAATCAGAGGCAGGGAATCAGAAGCGGGGAATCAGAGGTGGGGAATCAGAGGCGGGGAATCAGAGGCGGAGAATCAGAGGCGGGCAATCAGATGCAGGGAATCAGAGGCAGGGAATCAGAGGCAGGGAATCAGAGGCATGGAATCTGAGGCAGGGAATCTGAGGTGGGGAATCAGAGGCGGGGAAACAGGTGGGTAAACAGAGGCGGGTAAACATAGGCGGGGAATCAGAGGCGCGGAATCAGAGGCGGGGAATCAGAGGCAGGGAATCAGAGGCGGGGAGTCAGAGGCGGGGAATCAGATGCGGGGAATCAGAGGTTGGGAATCAGAGGCGGGGTATCAGAGTAGGGGAATCAGAGGCGGGGAATCAGAGGCGGGGAATCAGAGGCGGGGAATCAGAGGCGTGCAATCAGAGGCGGGGAATCAGAGGTGGGGAATCAGAAGTGTGGAATCAGAGGCGGGGAAACAGAGGCGGGGAATCAGATATGGGGAATCAGAGGTGGGGCATCAGAGGTTGTGAATCACAGATGGGGAATCAGAGGCGGGGAATCAGAGGCAGGGAATCAGACGCGGGGAATCAGAGGCGGGGATTCAGAGCTGGGGAATCAGAGGCGGGGAATCAGAGTTGGGGAATCAGAGGCGGGGAATCAGATATGGGGAATCAGAGGCAGGGAATCAGAGGCGGGAAAACAGAGGCGGGGAATCAGATATGGGGAATCAGAGGCGGGGAATCAGAGGCAGGGAATTAGACACGGGGAATCAGAGGCGGGGAATAAGAGATGGGGAATCAGAGGCGGGGAATCAGAGGCAGGGAATCGGATGCCGGGAATCAGAGGCGGGAAATCAGAGCTGGGTAATCAGAGGCGGGGAATCAGAGTTGGGGAATCAGAGGCGGCGAAGCAGATATGGGGAAATAGAGGCGGGGAATCAGATATGGGGAATCAGAGGCGGGGAATCAGATATGGGGAATCAGAGGCTGGGAATCAGAGGGGGGGAAACAGAGGCGGGGAATAAGATATGGGGAATCAGAGGTGGGGAATCAGGGGCGGGGAATCAGTGGCAGGGAATCAGAGGCGGAGAATCAGAGGCGGGGAATCAAAGGAAGGGAATCAGACACGGGGAATCAGAGGTGGGGAATCAGAGATGGGGAATCAGAGGCGGGGAATCACAGGCAGGGAATCAGACGTGGGGAATCAGAGGCGGGGAATCAGAGCTGGGGAATCAGAGGTGGGGAATCAGAGTCGGGGAATCAGAGGCAGGGAATCGGTTGTGCGGAATCAGAGATGGGGAATCAGATGTGGGGAATCAGAGGCAGTGAATCAGACGCGGGGAAACAGAGGCGGGGAATCAAATATAGGGAATCAGAGGTGAGGAATCAGAGGTTGTGAATCAGAGATGGGGAATCAAGGCGGGGAATCAGAGGCAGGGAATCAGACGCGGGGAATCAGAGGCGGGGATTCAGAACTGGGGAATCAGAGGCGGTGAATCAGAGTTGGGGAATCAGAGGCAGGGAATCAGATATGGGGAATCAGAGGTGGGGAATCAGAGGCGGGGAAACAGAGGCGGGGAATCAGATATGGGGAATCAGAATTGGGGAATCAGGGGCAGGGAATCAGTGGCAGGGAATCAGAGGCGGGGAATCAGAGGCGGGGAATCAGAGGCAGGGAATCAGACACGGGGAATCAGAGGCGGGGAATCAGAGATGGGGAATCAGAGGCGGGAAATCAGAGGCAGGGAATCGGACTCCGGGAATCAGAGTCGGGGAATCAGAGCTGGGGAATCAGAGGCGGGGAATCAGAGTTGGGGAATCAGAGGCGGGGAATCAGATATGGGGAAATAGAGGCGGGGAATCAGATATGGGGAATCAGAGGTGTGGAATCAGAGGTTGGGAATCAGAGGCAGGGAATCAGAGTCGGGGAAACAGAGGCGGGTAATCAGATATGGGGAATCAGAGGTGGGGAATCAGATTTGGGGAATCAGAGGCGGGGACTTAGATATTGGGAAACAGAGGCGGGGAATCAGAGGCGGGGAAACCCAGGCGGGGAATCAGATATGGGGAATCAGAGGTGGGGAATCAGAGGCAAGGAATCAGATGTGCGGAATCAGAGATGGGGAATCAGAGGCAGGGAATCAGAATCAGAAGCAGGGAATCAGAGGCCGGGAATCAGAGGCCTGGAATCAGAGGCGGGGATTCAGAGGCAGGGAATCAGATGCGGGGAATCAGAGGCGGGGAATCAGAGCTGGGGAATCAGAGGCGGGGTATTAGAGTTGGGGAATCAGAGGCGGGGAATCAGAAGTGGGGAATGAGAGGTGGGGAATCAGAGGCGGGGAATCAGAGGCGGGGAATCAGAGGCGGGCAATCAGATGCAGGGAATCAGAGGCAGGGAATCAGAGGCAGGGAACCAGACGCAGGGAATCAAATGAAGGGAATCTGATGCAGGGAATCTGAGGCAGGGAATCTGAGGCAGGGAATCTGTGGTGGGGAATCAGAGGCGGGAAAACAGGCGGTTAAACAGAGGCGGGTAAACATAGGCGGGGATTCAGAGGTGTGGATTCAGAGGCGGGAAATCAGAGGCGGGGAAAGACATGTGGGGAAAAGTAGGCCAGGAAAGTTGAGCGGAAAGGGAGGCATTGAATCAGAGGCGGGGAATCAGAGGCAGGGAATCAGAAGCGGGGAATCAGAGGTGGGGAATCAGAGGCGGGGAATCAGAGGCGGAGAATCAGAGGCGGGCAATCAGATGCAGGGAATCAGAGGCAGGGAATCAGAGGCAGGGAATCAGAGGCATGGAATCTGAGGCAGGGAATCTGAGGTGGGGAATCAGAGGCGGGGAAACAGGTGGGTAAACAGAGGCGGGTAAACATAGGCGGGGAATCAGAGGCGCGGAATCAGAGGCGGGGAATCAGAGGCAGGGAATCAGAGGCGGGGAATCAGAGGCGGGGAATCAGATGCGGGGAATCAGAGGTTGGGAATCAGAGGCGGGGTATCAGAGTAGGGGAATCAGAGGCGGGGAATCAGAGGCGGGGAATCAGAGGCGGGGAATCAGAGGCGTGCAATCAGAGGCGGGGAATCAGAGGTGGGGAATCAGAAGTGTGGAATCAGAGGCGGGGAAACAGAGGCGGGGAATCAGATATGGGGAATCAGAGGTGGGGCATCAGAGGTTGTGAATCACAGATGGGGAATCAGAGGCGGGGAATCAGAGGCAGGGAATCAGACGCGGGGAATCAGAGGCGGGGATTCAGAGCTGGGGAATCAGAGGCGGGGAATCAGAGTTGGGGAATCAGAGGCGGGGAATCAGATATGGGGAATCAGAGGCAGGGAATCAGAGGCGGGAAAACAGAGGCGGGGAATCAGATATGGGGAATCAGAGGCGGGGAATCAGAGGCAGGGAATTAGACACGGGGAATCAGAGGCGGGGAATCAGAGATGGGGAATCAGAGGCGGGGAATCAGAGGCAGGGAATCGGATGCCGGGAATCAGAGGCGGGAAATCAGAGCTGGGTAATCAGAGGCGGGGAATCAGAGTTGGGGAATCAGAGGCGGCGAAGCAGATATGGGGAAATAGAGGCGGGGAATCAGATATGGGGAATCAGAGGCGGGGAATCAGATATGGGGAATCAGAGGCTGGGAATCAGAGGGGGGGAAACAGAGGCGGGGAATAAGATATGGGGAATCAGAGGTGGGGAATCAGGGGCGGGGAATCAGTGGCAGGGAATCAGAGGCGGAGAATCAGAGGCGGGGAATCAAAGGAAGGGAATCAGACACGGGGAATCAGAGGTGGGGAATCAGAGATGGGGAATCAGAGGCGGGGAATCACAGGCAGGGAATCAGACGCGGGGAATCAGAGGCGGGGAATCAGAGCTGGGGAATCAGAGGTGGGGAATCAGAGTCGGGGAATCAGAGGCAGGGAATCGGTTGTGCGGAATCAGAGATGGGGAATCAGATGTGGGGAATCAGAGGCAGTGAATCAGACGCGGGGAAACAGAGGCGGGGAATCAAATATAGGGAATCAGAGGTGAGGAATCAGAGGTTGTGAATCAGAGATGGGGAATCAAGGCGGGGAATCAGAGGCAGGGAATCAGACGCGGGGAATCAGAGGCGGGGATTCAGAACTGGGGAATCAGAGGCGGTGAATCAGAGTTGGGGAATCAGAGGCAGGGAATCAGATATGGGGAATCAGAGGTGGGGAATCAGAGGCGGGGAAACAGAGGCGGGGAATCAGATATGGGGAATCAGAATTGGGGAATCAGGGGCAGGGAATCAGTGGCAGGGAATCAGAGGCGGGGAATCAGAGGCGGGGAATCAGAGGCAGGGAATCAGACACGGGGAATCAGAGGCGGGGAATCAGAGATGGGGAATCAGAGGCGGGAAATCAGAGGCAGGGAATCGGACTCCGGGAATCAGAGTCGGGGAATCAGAGCTGGGGAATCAGAGGCGGGGAATCAGAGTTGGGGAATCAGAGGCGGGGAATCAGATATGGGGAAATAGAGGCGGGGAATCAGATATGGGGAATCAGAGGTGTGGAATCAGAGGTTGGGAATCAGAGGCAGGGAATCAGAGTCGGGGAAACAGAGGCGGGTAATCAGATATGGGGAATCAGAGGTGGCGAATCAAAGGCGGTGAAACAGAGATGGGGAATCAGGGCAGGGAATCAGAGGCAGGGAGTCAAACACGGGGAATCAGAGCTGGGGAATCAGAGGCGGGGAATCAGAGTTGGGAATCAGAGGCGGGGAATCAGAGGCGGGGAAACAGAGGCGGGGAATCAGATATGGGGAATCAGAGGTGGGGAATCCGAGGTTGGGAATCAGAGGCAGGGAATCAGAGGCGGGGAATCAGAGGCGGGGAATCAGAGGAAGGGAATCAGATGTGCGGAATCGGAGATGGGGAATCAGAGGCAGGATAACAGAGGCGGGGAATCAGATGCTGGGAATAAGAGGCCGGGAATCAGAGGTGGGGAATCAGATATGGGGAATCAGAGGTGGCGAATCAAAGGCGGTGAATCAGAGATGGGGAATCAGAGGCGGGGAATCAGAGGCAGGGAATCAGATGCGGGGAATCAGAGGCGGGGAATCAGAGCTGGCGAATCAGAGGCTGGGAATCAGAGGTGGGCAATCAGAGGCGGGGAATCAGATATGGGGTATCAGAGGCGGGGAATCAGAGGCGGGGAAACAGAGGCGGGGAATCAAATATAGGGAATCAGAGGTGGGGAATCAGAGGTTGTGAATCAGAGATGGGGAATCAAGGCGGGGAATCAGAGGCAGGGAATCAGACGCGGGGAATCAGAGGCGGGGATTCAGAGCTGGGGAATCAGAGGCGGGGAATCAGAGTTGGGGAATCAGAGGCAGGGAATCAGATATGGGGAATCAGAGGCGGGGAATCAGAGGCGGGGAATCAGAGGCGGGGAATCAAAGGCAGGGAATCAGACACGGGGAATCAGAGGCGGGGAATCAGAGATGGGGAATCAGAGGCGGGGAATCAGAGGCAGGGAATCGGATGACGGAAATCAGAGTCGGGGAATCAGAGCTGGGGAATCAGAGGTGGGGAATCAGAGGCGGGGAATCAGATGTGGGGAATCAGAGGTGGGGAATCAGGGGCAGGGAATCAGTGGCAGGGAATCAGAGGCGGGGTATCAGAGGCGGGGAATCAAAGGCAGGGAATCAGACACGGGGAATCAGAGGCGGGGAATCAGAGATGGGGAATCAGAGGCGGGGAATCAGAGGCAGGGAATCGGATGCCGGGAATCAGAGTCGGGGAATCAGAGCTGGGGAATCAGAGGCGGGGAATCAGAGTTGGGGAATCAGAGGCGGGGAATCAGATATGGGGAAATAGAGGCGGGGAATCAGATATGGGGAATCAGAGGTGTGGAATCAGAGGTTGGGAATCAGAGGCAGGGAATCAGAGTCGGGGAAACAGAGGCGGGGAATCAGATATGGGGAATCAGAGGTGGCGAATCAAAGGCGGTGAAACAGAGATGGGGAATCAGGGCAGGGAATCAGAGGCAGGGAATCAAACACGGGGAAACAGAGCTGGGGAATCAGAGGCGGGGAATCAGAGTTGGGAATCAGAGGCGGGGAATCTGAGGCGGGGAAACAGAGGCGGGGAATCAGATATGGGGAATCAGAGGTGGGGAATCCGAGGTTGGGAATCAGAGGCAGGGAATCAGAGGCGGAAAATCAGAGGCGGGGAATCAGAGGAAGGGAATCAGATGTGCGGAATCGGAGATGGGGAATCAGAGGCAGGGAATCAGAGGCGGGGAATCAGAGGCGGGGAATCAGAGGCCGGGAATCAGATATGGGGAAACAGAGGCGGGGAATCCGAGGCGGGGAAACAGAGGCGGGGAATCAGATATGGGGAATCAGAGGTGGGGAATCAGAGGTTGGGAATCAGAGGCAGGGAATCAGAGGCTTGGAATCAGATGCAGGGAATCAGATGCGGGGAATCAGAGGCGGGGAATCAGAGCTGGGGAATCAGAGGTGGGGAATCAGATTTGGGGAATCAGAGGCGGGGACTTAGATATTGGGAAACAGAGGCGGGGAATCAGAGGCGGGGAAACCCAGGCGGGGAATCAGATATGGGGAATCAGAGGTGGGGAATCAGAGGCAAGGAATCAGATGTGCGGAATCAGAGATGGGGAATCAGAGGCAGGGAATCAGAATCAGAAGCAGGGAATCAGAGGCAGGGAATCAGAGGCCGGAATCAGATGCTGGGAATCAGAGGCCTGGAATCAGAGGCGGGGAATCAGAGGCAGGGAATCAGATGCGGGGAATCAGAGGCGGGGAATCAGAGCTGGGGAATCAGAGGCGGGGTATTAGAGTTGGGGAATCAGAGGCGGGGAATCAGATATGGGGAAACAGAGGTGGGGAATCAGAGGCGGGGAAAAAGAGGCAGGGAATCAGATATGGGGAATCAGAGGCGGGGAATCAGAGGTGGGGAATCATAGGCAGGGAATCGGATGTGCGGAATCAGAGATGGGGAATCAGAGGCTGGGAATCAGAGGTGGTGAATCAGAGATGGGGAATCAGAGGCGGGGAATCAGAGGCAGGGAATCAGACGCGGGGAATCAGAGGTGGGCAATCAGAGGCGGGGAATCAGATATGGGGAATCAGAGGCGGGGAATCAGAGGCGGGGAAACAGAGGCGGGGAATCAGATATGGGGAATCAGAGGTGGGGCATCAGAGGTTGTGAATCACAGATGGGGAATCAGAGGCGGGGAATCAGAGGCAGGGAATCAGACGCGGGGAATCAGAGGCGGGGATTCAGAGCTGGGGAATCAGAGGCTGGGAATCAGAGTTGGGGAATCAGACACGGGGAATCAGAGGCGGGGAATCAGAGATGGGGAATCAGAGGCGGGGAATCAGAGGCAGGGAATCGGATGCCGGGAATCAGAGGCGGGAAATCAGAGCTGGGGAATCAGAGGCGGGGAATCAGAGTTGGGGAATCAGAGGCGGCGAAGCAGATATGGGGAAATAGAGGCGGGGAATCAGATATGGGGAATCAGAGGCGGGGAATCAGATATGGGGAATCAGAGGCTGGGAATCAGAGGGGGGGTAACAGAGGCGGGGAATAAGATATGGGGAATCAGAGGTGGGGAATCAGGGGCGGGGAATCAGTGGCAGGGTATCAGAGGCGGGGAATCAGAGGCGGGGAATCAAAGGAAGGGAATCAGACACGGGGAATCAGAGGTGGGGAATCAGAGATCGGGAATCAGAGGCGGGGAATCACAGGCAGGGAATCAGACGCGGGGAATCAGAGGCGGGGAATCAGAGCTGGGGAATCAGAGGTGGGGAATCAGAGTCGGGGAATCATAGGCAGGGAATCGGTTGTGCGGAATCAGAGATGGGGAATCAAGGCGGGGAATCAGAGGCAGGGAATCAGACGCGGGGAATCAGAGGCGGGGATTCAGAGCTGGGGAATCAGAGGCGGTGAATCAGAGTTGGGGAATCAGAGGCAGGGAATCAGATATGGGGAATCAGAGGTGGGGAATCAGAGGCGGGGAAACAGAGGCGGGGAATCAGATATGGGGAATCAGAATTGGGGAATCAGGGGCAGGGAATCAGTGGCAGGGAATCAGAGGCGGGGAATCAGAGGCGGGGAATCAGAGGCAGGGAATCAGACACGGGGAATCAGAGGCGGGGAATCAGAGATGGGGAATCAGAGGCGGGGAATCAGAGGCAGGGAATCGGACTCCGGGAATCAGAGTCGGGGAATCAGAGCTGGGGAATCAGAGGCGGGGAATCAAAGTTGGGGAATCAGAGGCGAGGAATCAGATATGGGGAAATAGAGGCGGGGAATCAGATATGGGGAATCAGAGGTGTGGAATCAGAGGTTGGGAATCAGAGGCAGGGAATCAGAGTCGGGGAAACAGAGGCGGGTAATCAGATATGGGGACTCAGAGGTGGCGAATCAAAGGCGGTGAAACAGAGATGGGGAATCAGGGCAGGGAATCAGAGGCAGGGAATCAAACACGGGGAATCAGAACTGGGGAATCAGAGGCGGGGAATCAGAGTTGGGAATCAGAGGCGGGGAATCAGAGGCGGGAAACAGAGGCGGGGAATCAGATATGGGGAATCAGAGGTGGGGAATCCGAGGTTGGGAATCAGAGGCAGGGAATCAGAGGCGGGCAATCAGAGGCGGGGAATCAGAGGAAGGGAATCAGATGTGCGGAATCGGAGATGGGGAATCAGAGGCAGGGAATCAGAGGCGGGGAATCAGAGGCGGGGAATCAGAGGCCGGGAATAAGATATGGGGAAACAGAGGCGGGGAATCCGAGGCGGGGAAACAGAGGCGGGGAATCAGATATTGGGAATCAGAGGTGGGGAATCAGAGGTTGGGAATCAGAGGCAGGGAATCAGAGGCTTGGAATCAGATGCAGGGAATCAGATGCGGGGAATCAGAGGCGGGGAATCAGAGCTGGGGAATCAGAGGTGGGGAATCAGATTTGGGGAATCAGAGGCGGGGACTTAGATATTGGGAAACAGAGGCGGGGAATCAGAGGCGGGGAAACCCAGGCGGGGAATCAGATATGGGGAATCAGAGGTGGGGAATCAGAGGCAAGGAATCAGATGTGCGGAATCAGAGATGGGGCATCAGAGGCAGGGAATCAGAATCAGAAGCAGGGAATCAGAGGCCGGGAATCAGAGGCCTGGAATCAGAGGCGGGGATTCAGAGGCAGGGAATCAGATGCGGGGAATCAGAGGCGGGGAATCAGAGCTGGGGAATCAGAGGCGGGGTATTAGAGTTGGGGAATCAGAGGCGGGGAATCAGATATGGGGAAACAGAGGTGGGGAATCAGAGGCGGGGAAACAGAGGCAGGGAATCAGATATGGGGAATCAGAGGCGGGGAATCAGAGGTGGGGAATCAGAGGTGGGGAATCAGAGGCGGGGAATCAGAGGCGGGGAATCAGAAGTGGGGAATCAGAGGTGGGGAATCAGAGGCGGGGAATCAGAGGCGGGGAATCAGAGGCGGGCAATCAGATGCAGGGAATCAGAGGCAGGGAATCAGAGGCAGGGAACCAGACGCAGGGAATCAAATGAAGGGAATCTGATGCAGGGAATCTGAGGCAGGGAATCTGAGGCAGGGAATCTGTGGTGGGGAATCAGAGGCGGGAAAACAGGCGGTTAAACAGAGGCGGGTAAACATAGGCGGGGATTCAGAGGCGTGGATTCAGAGGCGGGAAATCAGAGGCGGGGAAAAATATGTGGGGAAAAGTAGGCCAGGAAAGTTGAGCGGAAAGGGAGGCATTGAATCAGAGGCGGGGAATCAGAGGCAGGGAATCAGAAGTGGGGAATCAGAGGTGGGGAATCAGAGGCGGGGAATCAGAGGCGGAGAATCAGAGGCGGGCAATCAGATGCAGGGAATCAGAGGCAGGGAATCAGAGGCAGGGAATCAGAGGCATGGAATCTGAGGCAGGGAATCTGAGGTGGGGAATCAGAGGCGGGGAAACAGGTGGGTAAACAGAGGCGGGAAAAACATAGGCGGGGAATCAGAGGCGCGGAATCAGAGGCGGGGAATCAGAGGCAGGGAATCAGAGGCGGGGAATCAGAGGCGGGGAATCAGATGCGGGGAATCAGAGGTGGGGAATCAGAGGCGGGGTATCAGAGTAGGGGAATCAGAGGCGGAGAATCAGAGGCGGGGAATCAGAGGCGGGGAATCAGAGGCGTGCAATCAGAGGCGGGGAATCAGAGGTGGGGAATCAGAAGTGTGGAATCAGAGGCGGGGAAACAGAGGCGGGGAATCAGATATGGGGAATCAGAGGTGGGGCATCAGAGGTTGTGAATCACAGATGGGGAATCAGAGGCGGGGAATCAGAGGCAGGGAATCAGACGCGGGGAATCAGAGGCGGGGATTCAGAGCTGGGGAATCAGAGGCGGGGAATCAGAGTTGGGGAATCAGAGGCGGGGAATCAGATATGGGGAATCAGAGGCAGGGAATCAGAGGCGGGAAAACAGAGGCGGGGAATCAGATATGGGGAATCAGAGGCGGGGAATCAGAGGCAGGGAATTAGACACGGGGAATCAGAGGCGGGGAATCAGAGATGGGGAATCAGAGGCGGGGAATCAGAGGCAGGGAATCGGATGCCGGGAATCAGAGGCGGGAAATCAGAGCTGGGTAATCAGAGGCGGGGAATCAGAGTTGGGGAATCAGAGGCGGCGAAGCAGATATGGGGAAATAGAGGCGGGGAATCAGATATGGGGAATCAGAGGCTGGGAATCAGAGGGGGGGAAACAGAGGCGGGGAATAAGATATGGGGAATCAGAGGTGGGGAATCAGGGGCGGGGAATCAGTGGCAGGGAATCAGAGGCGGAGAATCAGAGGCGGGGAATCAAAGGAAGGGAATCAGTCACGGGGAATCAGAGGTGGGGAATCAGAGATGGGGAATCAGAGGCGGGGAATCACAGGCAGGGAATCAGACGCGGGGAATCAGAGGCGGGGAATCAGAGCTGGGGAATCAGAGGTGGGGAATCAGAGTCGGGGAATCAGAGGCAGGGAATCGGTTGTGCGGAATCAGAGATGGGGAATCAGATGTGGGGAATCAGAGGCAGTGAATCAGAGATGGGGAATCAGAGGCGGGGAATCAGAGGCAGGAAATTAGACAGGGATTCAGAGGCTGGGAATCAGACGGGGGGAATCAAAGGCGGGGAATCAGAGCTGGTGAATCAGAGGCAGGGAATCAGAGTTGGGGATTCAGAGGCGGGGAATCAGATATGGGGAAACAGAGGCGGGGAATGAGAGGCGGGCAAGCAGAGGCGGGGAATTAGATATGGGGAATCAGAGGTGGGAAATCAGACATGGGGAATCGGATGCGGTGAATCAGAGGCTGGGAATCAGAGCTGGGGAATCAGATGTGGGGAATCAGAGTTGGGGCATCAGAGGTGGGGAATTAGATATGGGAAACAGAGGCGGGGAATCAGAGGCGGGGAAACAGAGGCGGGGAATCAGATATGGGGAAACAGAGGCGGGGAATCAGAGGCGGGGAAACAGAGGCGGAGAATCAGACATGGGGAATCGGATGCGGGGAATCAGAGGCGGGGAATCAGAGCTGGGGAATCAGAGGTGGGGAATCAGAGGTGGGGAATCAGAGTTGGGGCATCAGAGGTGGGGAATTAGATATGGGGAAACAGAGGCGGGGAATCAGAGGCGGGGAAACAGAGGCGGGGAATCAGATATGGGGAATCAGAGGTGGGGAATCAGAGGCAGGGAATCAGATGTGCGGAATCAGAGATGGGGAATCAGAGGCAGGGAATCATAATCAGAAGCGGGGAATCAGAGGCCGGGAATCAGAGGCCGGGAATCAGATGCTGGGAATAAGAGGCCGGGAATCAGAGGTGGGGATTCAGAGTCTGGGAATCAGAGATGGGGATTCAGAGGCGGGGAATGAGATATGGAGAATCAGAGGCGGGGAATCAGAGGCGGGGAAACAGAGGTGGGGAATCAGATATGGGGAATCAGAGGTGGCGAATCAAAGGCGGTGAATCAGAGATGGGGAATAAGAGGCGGGGAATCAGAGGCAGGGAATCAGATGCGGGGATTCAGAGGCGGGGAATCAGAGCTGGCGAATCAGAGGTGGGGAATCAGAGGTGGGCAATCAGAGCCGGGGAATCAGATATGGGGAATCAGAGGTGGGGAAACAGAGGCGGGGAATCAGATATGGGGAATCAGAGGTGGGGAATCAGAGGTTGTGAATCAGAGATGGGGAATCAAGGCGGGGAAACAGAGGGAGGGAATCAGACGCGGGGAATCAGAGGCGGGGATTCAGAGCTGGGGAATCAGAGGCGGGGAATCAGAGTTGGGGAATCAGAGGCAGGGAATCAGATATGGGGAATCAGAGGCGGGGAATCAGAGGCGGGGAAACAGAGGCGGGGAATCAGATATGGGTAATCAGAGGTGGGGAATCAGGGGCAGGGAATCAGTGGCAGGGAATCAGAGGCGGGGAATCTGAGCCGGGGAATCAGAGGCAGGGAATCAGACACGGGGAATCAGAGGCGGGGAATCAGAGATGGTGAATCAGAGGCGGGGAATCAGAGGCAGGGAATCGGACGCCGGGAATCAGAGGCGGGGAATCAGAGCTGGGGAATCAGAGGCGGGGAATCAGAGTCGGGGAATCAGAGGCAGGGAATCAGATATGGGGAAATAGAGGCGGGGAATCAGATATGGGGAATCAGAGGTGTGGAATCAGAGGTTGGGAATCAGAGGCAGGGAATCAGAGGCGGGGAAACAGAGGCGGGGAATCAGATATGGGGAATCAGAGGTGGCGAATCAAAGGCGGTGAAACAGAGATGGGGAATCAGGGCAGGGAATCAGAGGCAGGGAATCAGAGCTGGGGAAACAGAGGCGGGGAATCAGATATGGGGAATCAGAGGTGGGGAATCAGGGGCGGGGAATCAGTTGCAGGGAATCAGAGCTGGGGAATCAGAGGTGGGGATTCAGAGCTGGGGAAACAGAGGCGGGGAATCAGATATGGGGAATCAGAGGTGGGGAATCAGGGGCGGGGAATAGTGGCAGGGAATCAGAGGCCGGGAATAAAAGGCGGGGAATCAGAGCTGGGGAATCAGAGGCGGGGAATCAGAGTTGGGGAATCAGAGGCGGGGAATCAGAGTTGGGGAATCAGAGGAGGGGAATCAGATATGGGGAAACAGAGGCCGGGAATCAGAGGCAGGGAAACAGAGGCGGGGAATCAGATATGGGGAATCAGAGGTGGGGAATTTGAGGTTGCGAATCAGAGGCGGGGAATCAGAGGCGGGGAATCAGAGGCAGGGAATCGGATGTGCGGAATCAGAGATGGGGAATCAGAGGTGGGGATTCAGAGGTGGTGAATCAGAAAAGGGGAATCAGAGGCTGGGAATCAGAGGCAGGGAATCAGACGCAGGGAATCAGAGGCGGGGAATCATAGCTGGCGAATCAGAGGTGGGGAATCAGAGGTGGGCAATCAGAGCCGGGGAATCAGATATGGGGAATCAGAGGCGGGGAAACAGAGGCGGGGAATCAGATATGGGGAATCAGAGGTGGGGAATCAGAGGTTGTGAATCAGAGATGGGGAATCAAGGCGGGGAAACAGAGGGAGGGAATCAGACGCGGGGAATCAGAGGCGGGGATTCAGAGCTGGGGAATCAGAGGCGGGGAATCAGAGTTGGGGAATCAGAGGCAGGGAATCAGATATGGGGAATCAGAGGCGGGGAATCAGAGGCGGGGAAACAGAGGCGGGGAATCAGATATGGGTAATCAGAGGTGGGGAATCAGGGGCAGGGAATCAGTGGCAGGGAATCAGAGGCGGGGAATCTGAGCCGGGGAATCAGAGGCAGGGAATCAGACACGGGGAATCAGAGGCGGGGAATCAGAGATGGTGAATCAGAGGCGGGGAATCAGAGGAAGGGAATCGGACGCCGGGAATCAGAGGCGGGGAATCAGAGCTGGGGAATCAGAGGCGGGGAATCAGAGTCGGGGAATCAGAGGCGGGGAATCAGATATGGGGAAACAGAGGCGGGGAATGAGAGGCGGGCAAGCAGAGGCGGGGAATTAGATATGGGGAATCAGAGGTGGGAAATCAGACATGGGGAATCGGATGCGGTGAATCAGAGGCTGGGAATCAGAGCTGGGGAATCAGATGTGGGGAATCAGAGTTGGGGCATCAGAGGTGGGGAATTAGATATGGGAAACAGAGGCGGGGAATCAGAGGCGGGGAAACAGAGGCGGGGAATCAGATATGGGGAAACAGAGGCGGGGAATCAGAGGCGGGGAAACAGAGGCGGAGAATCAGACATGGGGAATCGGATGCGGGGAATCAGAGGCGGGGAATCAGAGCTGGGGAATCAGAGGTGGGGAATCAGAGGTGGGGAATCAGAGTTGGGGCATCAGAGGTGGGGAATTAGATATGGGGAAACAGAGGCGGGGAATCAGAGGCGGGGAAACAGAGGCGGGGAATCAGATATGGGGAATCAGAGGTGGGGAATCAGAGGCAGGGAATCAGATGTGCGGAATCAGAGATGGGGAATCAGAGGCAGGGAATCATAATCAGAAGCGGGGAATCAGAGGCCGGGAATCAGAGGCCGGGAATCAGATGCTGGGAATAAGAGGCCGGGAATCAGAGGTGGGGATTCAGAGTCTGGGAATCAGAGATGGGGATTCAGAGGCGGGGAATGAGATATGGAGAATCAGAGGCGGGGAATCAGAGGCGGGGAAACAGAGGTGGGGAATCAGATATGGGGAATCAGAGGTGGCGAATCAAAGGCGGTGAATCAGAGATGGGGAATAAGAGGCGGGGAATCAGAGGCAGGGAATCAGATGCGGGGATTCAGAGGCGGGGAATCAGAGCTGGCGAATCAGAGGTGGGGAATCAGAGGTGGGCAATCAGAGCCGGGGAATCAGATATGGGGAATCAGAGGTGGGGAAACAGAGGCGGGGAATCAGATATGGGGAATCAGAGGTGGGGAATCAGAGGTTGTGAATCAGAGATGGGGAATCAAGGCGGGGAAACAGAGGGAGGGAATCAGACGCGGGGAATCAGAGGCGGGGATTCAGAGCTGGGGAATCAGAGGCGGGGAATCAGAGTTGGGGAATCAGAGGCAGGGAATCAGATATGGGGAATCAGAGGCGGGGAATCAGAGGCGGGGAAACAGAGGCGGGGAATCAGATATGGGTAATCAGAGGTGGGGAATCAGGGGCAGGGAATCAGTGGCAGGGAATCAGAGGCGGGGAATCTGAGCCGGGGAATCAGAGGCAGGGAATCAGACACGGGGAATCAGAGGCGGGGAATCAGAGATGGTGAATCAGAGGCGGGGAATCAGAGGCAGGGAATCGGACGCCGGGAATCAGAGGCGGGGAATCAGAGCTGGGGAATCAGAGGCGGGGAATCAGAGTCGGGGAATCAGAGGCGGGGAATCAGATATGGGGAAATAGAGGCGGGGAATCAGATATGGGGAATCAGAGGTGTGGAATCAGAGGTTGGGAATCAGAGGCAGGGAATCAGAGGCGGGGAAACAGAGGCGGGGAATCAGATATGGGGAATCAGAGGTGGCGAATCAAAGGCGGTGAAACAGAGATGGGGAATCAGGGCAGGGAATCAGAGGCAGGGAATCAGAGCTGGGGAAACAGAGGCGGGGAATCAGATATGGGGAATCAGAGGTGGGGAATCAGGGGCGGGGAATCAGTTGCAGGGAATCAGAGCTGGGGAATCAGAGGTGGGGATTCAGAGCTGGGGAAACAGAGGCGGGGAATCAGATATGGGGAATCAGAGGTGGGGAATCAGGGGCGGGGAATAGTGGCAGGGAATCAGAGGCCGGGAATAAAAGGCGGGGAATCAGAGCTGGGGAATCAGAGGCGGGGAATCAGAGTTGGGGAATCAGAGGAGGGGAATCAGATATGGGGAAACAGAGGCCGGGAATCAGAGGCAGGGAAACAGAGGCGGGGAATCAGATATGGGGAATCAGAGGTGGGGAATTTGAGGTTGCGAATCAGAGGCGGGGAATCAGAGGCGGGGAATCAGAGGCAGGGAATCGGATGTGCGGAATCAGAGATGGGGAATCAGAGGTGGGGATTCAGAGGTGGTGAATCAGAAAAGGGGAATCAGAGGCTGGGAATCAGAGGCAGGGAATCAGACGCAGGGAATCAGAGGCGGGGAATCATAGCTGGCGAATCAGAGGTGGGGAATCAGAGGTGGGCAATCAGAGCCGGGGAATCAGATATGGGGAATCAGAGGCGGGGAAACAGAGGCGGGGAATCAGATATGGGGAATCAGAGGTGGGGAATCAGAGGTTGTGAATCAGAGATGGGGAATCAAGGCGGGGAAACAGAGGGAGGGAATCAGACGCGGGGAATCAGAGGCGGGGATTCAGAGCTGGGGAATCAGAGGCGGGGAATCAGAGTTGGGGAATCAGAGGCAGGGAATCAGATATGGGGAATCAGAGGCGGGGAATCAGAGGCGGGGAAACAGAGGCGGGGAATCAGATATGGGTAATCAGAGGTGGGGAATCAGGGGCAGGGAATCAGTGGCAGGGAATCAGAGGCGGGGAATCTGAGCCGGGGAATCAGAGGCAGGGAATCAGACACGGGGAATCAGAGGCGGGGAATCAGAGATGGTGAATCAGAGGCGGGGAATCAGAGGAAGGGAATCGGACGCCGGGAATCAGAGGCGGGGAATCAGAGCTGGGGAATCAGAGGCGGGGAATCAGAGTCGGGGAATCAGAGGCGGGGAATCAGATATGGGGAAATAGAGGCGGGGAATCAGATATGGGGAATCAGAGGAGTGGAATCAGAGGTTGGGAATCAGAGGCAGGGAATCAGAGGCGGGGAAACAGAGGCGGGGAATCAGATATGGGGAATCAGAGGTGGCGAATCAAAGGCGGTGAAACAGAGATGGGGAATCAGGGCAGGGAATCAGAGGCAGGGAATCAGAGCTGGGGAAACAGAGGCGGGGAATCAGATATGGGGAATCAGAGGTGGGGAATCAGGGGCGGGGAATCAGTTGCAGGGAATCAGAGCTGGGGAATCAGAGGTGGGGAGTCAGAGCTGGGGAAACAGAGGCGGGGAATCAGATATGGGGAATCAGAGGTGGGGAATCAGGGGCGGGGAATAGTGGCAGGGAATCAGAGGCCGGGAATAAAAGGCGGGGAATCAGAGCTGGGGAATCAGAGGCGGGGAATCAGAGTTGGGGAATCAGAGGAGGGGAATCAGATATGGGGAAACAGAGGCCGGGAATCAGAGGCAGGGAAACAGAGGCGGGGAATCAGATATGGGGAATCAGAGGTGGGGAATTTGAGGTTGCGAATCAGAGGCGGGGAATCAGAGGCGGGGAATCAGAGGCAGGGAATCGGATGTGCGGAATCAGAGATGGGGAATCAGAGGTGGGGATTCAGAGGTGGTGAATCAGAAAAGGGGAATCAGAGGCTGGGAATCAGAGGCAGGGAATCAGACGCAGGGAATCAGAGGCGGGGAATCATAGCTGGCGAATTAGAGGAGGGGAATCAGAGTTGGGGAATCAGAGGCGGGGAATCAGATATGGGGAAACAGTCGGGGAATCAGAGGCGGGGAAACAGAGGCTGGGAATCAGATATGGGGAATCAGAGGTGGGGAATCAGAGGCAGGGAATCAGATGTGCGGAATCAGAGATGGGGAATCAGAGGCAGGGAATCAGAATCAGAAGCAGGGAATCAGAGGCCGGGAATCAGAGGCCGGAATCAGATGCTGGGAATCAGAGGCCTGGAATCAGAGGCAGGGAATCAGAGGCAGGGAATCTGATGCGGGGAATCAGAGGCGGGGAATCAGAGCTGGGGAATCATAGGCAGGGTATTAGAGTTGGGGAATCAGAGGCGGGGAATCAGATATGGGGAAACAGAGGTGGGGAATCAGAGGCGGGGAAACAGAGGCAGGGAATCAGATATGGGGAATCAGAGGCGGGAATCAGAGGTGGGGAATCATAGGCAGGGAATCGGATGTGCGGAATCAGAGATGGGGAATCAGAGGCCGGGAATGAGAGGTGGTGAATCAGATATGGGGAATCAGAGGCGGGGAATCAGATGCAGTGAATCAGACGCGGGGAATCAGAGGTGGGCAATCAGAGGCGGGGAATCAGATATGGGGAATCAGAGGCGGGGAATCAGAGGCGGGGAAACAGAGGTGGGTAATCAGATATGGGGAATCAGAGGTGGGGCATCAGAGGTTGTGAATCACAGATGGGGAATTAGAGGCAAGGAATCAGAGGCAGGGAATCAGACTCGGGGAATCAGAGTCGGGGATTCAGAGCTGGGGAATCAGAAGCGGGGAATCAGAGTTGGGGAATCAGAGGCGGGGAATCAGATATGGGGAATCAGAGGCAGGGAATCAGAGGCGGGGAATCAGAGGCAGGGAATCAGACGCGGGGAATCTGAGGCGGGGAATCAGAGCTGGGGAATCAGAGGTGGGGAATCAGAGTTGGGGAATCAGAGGCAGGGAATTAGATGTGCGGAATCAGAGATGGGGAATCAGAGGTGGGGAATCAGAGGCGGTGAATCAGAGATGGGGAATCAGAGGCGGGGAATCAGAGGCAGGAAATCAGACACGGGGATTCAGAGGCTGGGAATCAGACGGGGGGAATCAAAGGCGGGGAATCAGAGCTGGGGAATCTGAGGCAGGGAATCAGAGTTGGGGATTCAGAGGCGGGGAATCAGATATGGGGAAACAGAGGCGGGGAATCAGAGGCGGGAAAACAGAGGCGTGGAATTAGATATGGGGAATCAGAGGTGGGGAATCAGAGGTGGTGAATCAGAGATGGGGAATCAGAGGCGGGGAATCAGAGGCAGGGAATCGGACGCCGGGAATCAGAGGCGGGGAATCAGAGCTGGGGAATCAGAGTCGGGGAATCAGAGGTGGTGAATCAGAGATGGGGAATCAGAGGCGGGGAATCAGAGGCAGGGAATCGGACGCCGGGAATCAGAGGCGGGGAATCAGAGCTGGGGAAACAGAGGCGCGGAATCAGATATGGGGAATCAGAGGTGGGGAATCAGGGGCGGGGAATCAGTGGCAGGGAATCAGAGGCCGGGAATAAAAGGCGGGAAATCAGAGCTGGGGAATCAGAGGCGGGGAATCAGAGTTGGGGAATCAGAGGAGGGGAATCAGATATGGGGAAACAGAGGCCGGGAATCAGAGGCAGGGTAACAGAGGCGGGGAATCAGATATGGGGAATCAGAGGTGGGGAATTAGAGGTTGCGAATCAGAGGCGGGAAAACAGAGGCGGGGAATCCAATATAGGGAATCAGAGGTGGGGAATCAGAGGTTGTGAATCAGAGATGTGGAATCAAGGCGGGGAATCAGATATGGGGAATCAGAGGCGGGGAAACAGAGGCGGGGAATCAGATATGGGGAATCAGAGGTGGGGAATCAGAGGTTGTGAATCAGAGATGGGGAATCAAGGCGGGGAAACAGAGGGAGGGAATCAGACGCGGGGAATCAGAGGCGGGGATTCAGAGCTGGGGAATCAGAGGCGGGGAATCAGAGTTGGGGAATCAGAGGCAGGGAATCAGATATGGGGAATCAGAGGCGGGGAATCAGAGGCGTGGAAACAGAGGCGGGGAATCAGATATGGGGAATCAGAGGTGGGGAATCAGGGGCAGGGAATCAGTGGCAGGGAATCAGAGGCGGGGAATCTGAGCCGGGGAATCAGAGACAGGGAATAAGACACGGGGAATCAGAGGCGGGGAATCAGAGATGGTGAATCAGAGGCGGGGAATCAGAGGCAGGGAATCGGACGCCGGGAATCAGAGGCGGGGAATCAGAGCTGGGGAATCAGAGGCGGGGAATCAGAGTCGGGGAATCAGAGGCGGGGAATCAGATATGGGGAAATAGAGGCGGGGAATCAGATATGGGGAATCAGAGGTGTGGAATCAGAGGTTGGGAATCAGAGGCAGGGAATCAGAGGCGGGGAAACAGAGGCGGGGAATCAGATATGGGGAATCAGAGGTGGCGAATCAAAGGCGGTGAAACAGAGATGGGGAATCAGGGCAGGGAATCAGAGGCAGGGAATCAGAGCTGGGGAAACAGAGGCGGGGAATCAGATATGGGGAATCAGAGGTGGGGAATCAGGGGCGGGGAATCAGTTGCAGGGAATCAGAGCTGGGGAATCAGAGGTGGGGAATCAGAGCTGGGGAAACAGAGGCGGGGAATCAGATATGGGGAATCAGAGGTGGGGAATCAGGGGCGGGGAATAGTGGCAGGGAATCAGAGGCCGGGAATAAAATGCGGGGAATCAGAGCTGGGGAATCAGAGGCGGGGAATCAGAGTTGGGGAATCAGAGGAGGGGAATCAGATATGGGGAAACAGAGGCCGGGAATCAGAGGCAGGGAAACAGAGGCGGGGAATCAGATATGGGGAATCAGAGGTGGGGAATTTGAGGTTGCGAATCAGAGGCGGGGAATCAGAGGCGGGGAATCAGAGGCAGGGAATCGGATGTGCGGAATCAGAGATGGGGAATCAGAGGTGGGGATTCAGAGGTGGTGAATCAGAAAAGGGGAATCAGAGGCTGGGAATCAGAGGCAGGGAATCAGACGCAGGGAATCAGAGGCGGGGAATCATAGCTGGCGAATTAGAGGAGGGGAATCAGAGTTGGGGAATCAGAGGCGGGGAATCAGATATGGGGAAACAGTCGGGGAATCAGAGGCGGGGAAACAGAGGCAGGGAATCAGATATGGGGAATCAGATGTGGGGAATCAGAGGCAGGGAATCAGATGTGCGGAATCAGAGATGGGGAATCAGAGGCAGGGATTCAGAATCAGAAGCAGGGAATCAGAGGCCGGGAATCAGAGGCCGGAATCAGATGCTGGGAATCAGAGGCCTGGAATCAGAGGCAGGGAATCAGAGGCAGGGAATCTGATGCGGGGAATCAGAGCTGGGGAATCATAGGCAGGGTATTAGAGTTGGGGAATCAGAGGCGGGGAATCAGATATGGGGAAACAGAGGTGGGGAATCAGAGGCGGGGAAACAGAGGCAGGGAATCAGATATGGGGAATCAGAGGCGGGAATCAGAGGTGGGGAATCATAGGCAGGGAATCGGATGTGCGGAATCAGAGATGGGGAATCAGAGGCCGGGAATCAGAGGTGGTGAATCAGATATGGGGAATCAGAGGCGGGGAATCAGAGGCAGTGAATCAGTCGCGGGGAATCAGAGGTGGGCAATCAGAGGCGGGGAATCAGATATGGGGAATCAGAGGCGGGGAATCAGAGGCGGGGAAACAGAGGCGGGGAATCAGATATGGGGAATCAGAGGTGGGGCATCAGAGGTTGTGAATCACAGATGGGGAATTAGAGGCGGGGAATCAGAGGCAGGGAATCAGACTCGGGGAATCAGAGTCGGGGATTCAGAGCTGGGGAATCAGAAGCGGGGAATCAGAGTTGGGGAATCAGAGGCGGGGAATCAGATATGGGGAATCAGAGGCAGGGAATCAGAGGCGGGGAATCAGAGGCAGGGAATCAGACGCGAGGAATCTGAGGCGGGGAATCAGAGCTGGGGAATCAGAGGTGGGGAATCAGAGTTGGGGAATCAGAGGCAGGGAATTAGATGTGCGGAATCAGAGATGGGGAATCAGAGGTGGGGAATCAGAGGCGGTGAATCAGAGATGGGGAATCAGAGGCGGGGAATCAGAGGCAGGAAATCAGACACGGGGATTCAGAGGCTGGGAATCAGACGGGGGGAATCAAAGGCGGGGAATCAGAGCTGGGGAATCTGAGGCAGGGAATCAGAGTTGGGGATTCAGAGGCGGGGAATCAGATATGGGGAAACAGAGGCGGGGAATCAGAGGCGGGAAAACAGTGGCGGGGAATTAGATATGGGGAATCAGAGGTGGGGAATCAGAGGTGGTGAATCAGAGGTGGGGAATCAGAGGCGGGGAATCAGAGGCAGGGAATCGGACGCCGGGAATCAGAGGCGGGGAATCAGAGCTGGGGAATCAGAGGCGGGGAATCAGAGGTGGTGAATCAGAGATGGGGAATCAGAGGCGGGGAATCAGAGGCAGGGAATCGGACGCCGGGAATCAGAGGCGGGGAATCAGAGCTGGGGAAACAGAGGCGGGGAATCAGATATGGGGAATCAGAGGTGGGGAATCAGGGGCGGGGAATCAGTGGCAGGGAATCAGAGGCCGGGAATAAAAGGCGGGAAATCAGAGCTGGGGAATCAGAGGCGGGGAATCAGAGTTGGGGAATCAGAGGAGGGGTATCAGATATGGGGAAACAGAGGCCGGGAATCAGAGGCAGGGTAACAGAGGCGGGGAATCAGATATGGGGAATCAGAGGTGGGGAATTAGAGGTTGCGAATCAGAGGCGGGGAAACAGAGGCGGGGAATCAAATATAGGGAATCAGAGGTGGGGAATCAGAGGTTGTGAATCAGAGATGGGGAATCAAGGCGGGGAATCAGAGGCAGGGAATCAGACGCGGGGAATCAGAGGCGGGGATTCAGAGCTGGGGAATCAGAGGCGGTGAATCAGAGTTGGGGAATCAGAGGCAGGGAATCAGATATGGGGAATCAGAGGCGGGGAATCAGAGGCGGGGAAACAGAGGCGGGGAATCAGATATGGGGAATCAGAATTGGGGAATCAGGGGCAGGGAATCAGTGGCAGGGAATCAGAGGCGTGGAATCAGAGGCGGGGAATCAGAGGCAGGGAATAAGACACGGGGAATCGGAGGCGGGGAATCAGAGATGGGGAATCAGAGGCGGGGAATCAGAGGCAGGGAATCGGACTCCGGGAATCAGAGTTGGGGAATCAGAGCTGGGGAATCAGAGGCGGGGAATCAGAGTTGGGGAATCAGAGGCGGGGAATCAGATATGGGGAAATAGAGGCGGGGAATCAGATATGGGGAATCAGAGGTGTGGAATCAGAGGTTGGGAATCAGAGGCAGGGAATCAGAGTCGGGGAAACAGAGGCGGGGAATCAGATATGGGGAATCAGAGGTGGCGAATCAAAGGCGGTGAAACAGAGATGGGGAATCAGGGCAGGGAATCAGAGGCAGGGAATCAAACACGGGGAATCAGAGCTGGGGAATCAGAGGCGGGGAATCAGAGTTGGGAATCAGAGGCGGGGAATCAGAGGCGGGGAAACAGAGGCGGGGAATCAGATATGGGGAATCAGAGGTGGGGAATCCGAGGTTGGGAATCAGAGGCAGGGAATCAGAGGCGGGGAATCAGAGGCGGGGAATCAGAGGAAGGGAATCAGATGTGCGGAATCGGAGATGGGGAATCAGAGGCAGGGAATCAGAGGCGGGGAATCAGAGGCGGGGAATCAGAGGCCGGGAATCAGATATGGGAAAACAGAGGCTGGGAATCCGAGGCGGGGAAACAGAGGCGGGGAATCAGATATGGGGAATCAGAGTTGGGGAATCAGAGGTTGGGAATCAGAGGCAGGGAATCAGAGGCTTGGAATCAGATGCAGGGAATCAGATGCGGGGAATCAGAGGCGGGGAATCAGAGCTGGGGAATCAGAGGTGGGGAATCAGATTTGGGGAATCAGAGGCGGGGACTTAGATTTTGGGAAACAGAGGCGGGGAATGAGAGGCGGGGAAACCCAGGCGGGGAATCAGATATGGGGAATCAGAGGTGGGGAATCAGAGGCAAGGAATCAGATGTGCGGAATAAGAGATGGGGAATCAGAGGCAGGGAATCAGAATCAGAAGCAGGGAATCAGAGGCCGGGAATCAGAGGCCGGAATCAGATGCTGGGAATCAGATGCCTGGAATCAGAGGCGGGGAATCAGAGGCAGGGAATCAGATGCGGGGAATCAGAGGCGGGGAATCAGAGCTGGGGAATCAGAGGTGGGGTATTAGAGTTGGGGAATCAGAGGCGGGGAATCAGATATGGGGAAACAGAGGTGGGGAATCAGAGGCGGGGAAACAGAGGCAGGGAATCAGATATGGGAAATCAGAGGTGGGGAATCAGAGATGGGGAATCAGAGGCGGTGAATCAGAGATGGGGAATCAGAGGCGGGGAATCAGAGGCAGGAAATCAGACACGGGGATTCAGAGGCTGGGAATCAGACGGGGGGAATCAAAGGCGGGGAATCAGAGCTGGGGAATCAGAGGCAGGGAATCAGAGGCGGGGAATCAGATATGGGGAATCAGAGGCTGGGATTCAGAGGCGGGGAATCAGAGGCAGGGAATCAGACATGTGGAATCAGAGGTGGGGAATCAGAGATGGGGAATCAGAGGCGGGGAATCAGAGGCAGGGAATCAGACGCGGGGAATCTGAGGCGGGGAATCAGAGCTGGGGAATCAGAGGTGGGGAATCAGAGTTGGGGAATCAGAGGCAGGGAATCGGATGTGCGGAATCAGAGATGGGGAATCAGATGTGGGGAATCAGAGGAATCAGAGATGGGGAATCAGAGGCGGGGAATCAGAGGCAGGAAATCAGACACGGGGATTCAGAGGCTGGGAATCAGACGGGGGGAATCAAAGGCGGGGAATCAGAGCTGGGGAATCAGAGGCAGGGAATCAGAGTTGGGGATTCAGAGACGGGGAATCAGATATGGGGAAACAGAGGCGGGGAATCAGAGGCGGGCAAACAGAGGCGGGGAATTAGATATGGGGAATCAGAGGTGGGGAATCAGAGGTGGTGAATCAGTGATGGGGAATCACAGGCGGGGAATCAGAGGCAGGGAATAGAATGCAGGGAATCAGACGCAGGGAATCAGAGCTGGGGAATCAGAGGCGGGGAATCATAGTTGGGAATCAGAGGCGGGGAATCAGATATGGGGAAACAGAGGCGGGGAATCAGAGGCGGGGAAACAGAGGCGGGGAATCAGATATGGGGAATCGGATGCGGGGAATCAGAGGCGGGGAATCAGAGCTGGGGAATCAGAGGCGGGGAATCAGAGTTGGGGCATCAGAGGTGGGGAATTAGATATAGGGAAACAGAGGCGGGGAATCAGAGGCGGGGAAACAGAGGCGGGGAATCAGATATGGGGAATCAGAGGTGGGGAATCAGAGGCAGGGAATCAGATGTGCGGAATCAGAGATGGGGAATCAGAGGCAGCGAATCAGAATCAGAAGCGGGGAATCAGAGGCCGGGAATCAGAGGCCGGGAATCAGATGCTGGGAATAAGAGGCCGGGAATCAGAGGTGGGGAATCAGAGTCCGGGAATCAGAGATGGGGATTCAGAGGCGGGGAATGAGATATAGAGAATCAGAGGCGGGGAATCAGAGGCCGGGAAACAGAGGTGGGGAATCAGATATGGGGAATCAGAGGTGGCGAATCAAAGGCGGTGAATCAGAGATGGGGAATCAGAGGCGGGGAATCAGAGGCAGGGAATCAGATGCGGGGAATCAGAGGCGGGGAATCAGAGCTGGCGAATCAGAGGCGGGGAATCAGAGGTGGGCAATCAGAGGCGGGGAATCAGATATGGGGAATCAGAGGCGGGGAATCAGAGGCGGGGAAACAGAGGCGGGGAATCAAATATAGGGAATCAGAGGTGGGGAATCAGAGGTTGTGAATCAGAGATGGGGAATCAAGGCGGGGAATCAGAGGCAGGGAATCAGACACGGGGAATCAGAGGCGGGGATTCAGAGCTGGGGAATCAGAGGCGGGGAATCAGAGTTGGGGAATCAGAGGCAGGGAATCAGATATGGGGAATCAGAGGCGGGGAATCAGAGGCGGGGAAACAGAGGCGGGGAATCAGATATGGGGAATCCAAGGCGGGGAATCAGAGGCAGGGAATAAGACGCGGGGAATCAGAGGCGGTGATTCAGAGCTGGGGAATCAGAGGCGGGGAATCAGAGTTGGGGAATCAGAGGCAGGGAATCAGATATGGGGAATCAGAGGCGGGGAATCAGAGGCCGGGAATCAGATATGGGGAAACAGAGGCGGGGAATCCGAGGCGGGGAAACAGAGGCGGGGAATCAGATATGGGGAATAAGAGGTGGGGAATCAGAGGCGGGGAATCAGAGGCGGGGAATCAGAGGAAGGGAATCAGATGTGCAGAATCGGAGATGGGGAATCAGAGGAAGGGAATCAGAGTCGGGGAAACAGAGGCGGGGAATCAGATATGTGGAATCAGAGGTGGCGAATCAAAGGCGGTGAAACAGAGATGGGGAATCAGGGCAGGGAATCAGAGGCAGGGAATCAAACACGGGGAATCAGAGCTGGGGAATCAGAGGCGGGGAATCAGAGTTGGGAATCAGAGGCGGGGAATCAGAGGCGGGGAATCAGTGGCAGGGAATCAGAGGCCGGGAATAAAAGGCGGGAAATCAGAGCTGGGGAATCAGAGGCGGGGAATCAGAGTTGGGGAATCAAAGTTGGGGAATCAGAGGAGGGGTATCAGATATGGGGAAACAGAGGCCGGGAATCAGAGGCAGGGTAACAGAGGCGGGGAATCAGATATGGGGAATCAGAGGTGGGGAATTAGAGGTTGCGAATCAGAGGCGGGGAAACAGAGGCGGGGAATCAAATATAGGGAATCAGAGGTGGGGAATCAGAGGTTGTGAATCAGAGATGGGGAATCAAGGCGGGGAATCAGAGGCAGGGAATCAGACGCGGGGAATCAGAGGCGGGGATTCAGAGCTGGGGAATCAGAGGCGGTGAATCAGAGTTGGGGAATCAGAGGCAGGGAATCAGATATGGGGAATCAGAGGCGGGGAATCAGAGGCGGGGAAACAGAGGCGGGGAATCAGATATGGGGAATCAGAATTGGGGAATCAGGGGCAGGGAATCAGTGGCAGGGAATCAGAGGCGTGGAATCAGAGGCGGGGAATCAGAGGCAGGGAATAAGACACGGGGAATCGGAGGCGGGGAATCAGAGATGGGGAATCAGAGGCGGGGAATCAGAGGCAGGGAATCGGACTCCGGGAATCAGAGTTGGGGAATCAGAGCTGGGGAATCAGAGGCGGGGAATCAGAGTTGGGGAATCAGAGGCGGGGAATCAGATATGGGGAAATAGAGGCGGGGAATCAGATATGGGGAATCAGAGGTGTGGAATCAGAGGTTGGGAATCAGAGGCAGGGAATCAGAGTCGGGGAAACAGAGGCGGGGAATCAGATATGGGGAATCAGAGGTGGCGAATCAAAGGCGGTGAAACAGAGATGGGGAATCAGGGCAGGGAATCAGAGGCAGGGAATCAAACACGGGGAATCAGAGCTGGGGAATCAGAGGCGGGGAATCAGAGTTGGGAATCAGAGGCGGGGAATCAGAGGCGGGGAAACAGAGGCGGGGAATCAGATATGGGGAATCAGAGGTGGGGAATCCGAGGTTGGGAATCAGAGGCAGGGAATCAGAGGCGGGGAATCAGAGGCGGGGAATCAGAGGAAGGGAATCAGATGTGCGGAATCGGAGATGGGGAATCAGAGGCAGGGAATCAGAGGCGGGGAATCAGAGGCGGGGAATCAGAGGCCGGGAATCAGATATGGGAAAACAGAGGCTGGGAATCCGAGGCGGGGAAACAGAGGCGGGGAATCAGATATGGGGAATCAGAGTTGGGGAATCAGAGGTTGGGAATCAGAGGCAGGGAATCAGAGGCTTGGAATCAGATGCAGGGAATCAGATGCGGGGAATCAGAGGCGGGGAATCAGAGCTGGGGAATCAGAGGTGGGGAATCAGATTTGGGGAATCAGAGGCGGGGACTTAGATTTTGGGAAACAGAGGCGGGGAATGAGAGGCGGGGAAACCCAGGCGGGGAATCAGATATGGGGAATCAGAGGTGGGGAATCAGAGGCAAGGAATCAGATGTGCGGAATAAGAGATGGGGAATCAGAGGCAGGGAATCAGAATCAGAAGCAGGGAATCAGAGGCCGGGAATCAGAGGCCGGAATCAGATGCTGGGAATCAGATGCCTGGAATCAGAGGCGGGGAATCAGAGGCAGGGAATCAGATGCGGGGAATCAGAGGCGGGGAATCAGAGCTGGGGAATCAGAGGTGGGGTATTAGAGTTGGGGAATCAGAGGCGGGGAATCAGATATGGGGAAACAGAGGTGGGGAATCAGAGGCGGGGAAACAGAGGCAGGGAATCAGATATGGGAAATCAGAGGTGGGGAATCAGAGATGGGGAATCAGAGGCGGTGAATCAGAGATGGGGAATCAGAGGCGGGGAATCAGAGGCAGGAAATCAGACACGGGGATTCAGAGGCTGGGAATCAGACGGGGGGAATCAAAGGCGGGGAATCAGAGCTGGGGAATCAGAGGCAGGGAATCAGAGGCGGGGAATCAGATATGGGGAATCAGAGGCTGGGATTCAGAGGCGGGGAATCAGAGGCAGGGAATCAGACATGTGGAATCAGAGGTGGGGAATCAGAGATGGGGAATCAGAGGCGGGGAATCAGAGGCAGGGAATCAGACGCGGGGAATCTGAGGCGGGGAATCAGAGCTGGGGAATCAGAGGTGGGGAATCAGAGTTGGGGAATCAGAGGCAGGGAATCGGATGTGCGGAATCAGAGATGGGGAATCAGATGTGGGGAATCAGAGGAATCAGAGATGGGGAATCAGAGGCGGGGAATCAGAGGCAGGAAATCAGACACGGGGATTCAGAGGCTGGGAATCAGACGGGGGGAATCAAAGGCGGGGAATCAGAGCTGGGGAATCAGAGGCAGGGAATCAGAGTTGGGGATTCAGAGACGGGGAATCAGATATGGGGAAACAGAGGCGGGGAATCAGAGGCGGGCAAACAGAGGCGGGGAATTAGATATGGGGAATCAGAGGTGGGGAATCAGAGGTGGTGAATCAGTGATGGGGAATCACAGGCGGGGAATCAGAGGCAGGGAATAGAATGCAGGGAATCAGACGCAGGGAATCAGAGCTGGGGAATCAGAGGCGGGGAATCATAGTTGGGAATCAGAGGCGGGGAATCAGATATGGGGAAACAGAGGCGGGGAATCAGAGGCGGGGAAACAGAGGCGGGGAATCAGATATGGGGAATCGGATGCGGGGAATCAGAGGCGGGGAATCAGAGCTGGGGAATCAGAGGCGGGGAATCAGAGTTGGGGCATCAGAGGTGGGGAATTAGATATAGGGAAACAGAGGCGGGGAATCAGAGGCGGGGAAACAGAGGCGGGGAATCAGATATGGGGAATCAGAGGTGGGGAATCAGAGGCAGGGAATCAGATGTGCGGAATCAGAGATGGGGAATCAGAGGCAGCGAATCAGAATCAGAAGCGGGGAATCAGAGGCCGGGAATCAGAGGCCGGGAATCAGATGCTGGGAATAAGAGGCCGGGAATCAGAGGTGGGGAATCAGAGTCCGGGAATCAGAGATGGGGATTCAGAGGCGGGGAATGAGATATAGAGAATCAGAGGCGGGGAATCAGAGGCCGGGAAACAGAGGTGGGGAATCAGATATGGGGAATCAGAGGTGGCGAATCAAAGGCGGTGAATCAGAGATGGGGAATCAGAGGCGGGGAATCAGAGGCAGGGAATCAGATGCGGGGAATCAGAGGCGGGGAATCAGAGCTGGCGAATCAGAGGCGGGGAATCAGAGGTGGGCAATCAGAGGCGGGGAATCAGATATGGGGAATCAGAGGCGGGGAATCAGAGGCGGGGAAACAGAGGCGGGGAATCAAATATAGGGAATCAGAGGTGGGGAATCAGAGGTTGTGAATCAGAGATGGGGAATCAAGGCGGGGAATCAGAGGCAGGGAATCAGACACGGGGAATCAGAGGCGGGGATTCAGAGCTGGGGAATCAGAGGCGGGGAATCAGAGTTGGGGAATCAGAGGCAGGGAATCAGATATGGGGAATCAGAGGCGGGGAATCAGAGGCGGGGAAACAGAGGCGGGGAATCAGATATGGGGAATCCAAGGCGGGGAATCAGAGGCAGGGAATAAGACGCGGGGAATCAGAGGCGGTGATTCAGAGCTGGGGAATCAGAGGCGGGGAATCAGAGTTGGGGAATCAGAGGCAGGGAATCAGATATGGGGAATCAGAGGCGGGGAATCAGAGGCCGGGAATCAGATATGGGGAAACAGAGGCGGGGAATCCGAGGCGGGGAAACAGAGGCGGGGAATCAGATATGGGGAATAAGAGGTGGGGAATCAGAGGCGGGGAATCAGAGGCGGGGAATCAGAGGAAGGGAATCAGATGTGCAGAATCGGAGATGGGGAATCAGAGGAAGGGAATCAGAGTCGGGGAAACAGAGGCGGGGAATCAGATATGTGGAATCAGAGGTGGCGAATCAAAGGCGGTGAAACAGAGATGGGGAATCAGGGCAGGGAATCAGAGGCAGGGAATCAAACACGGGGAATCAGAGCTGGGGAATCAGAGGCGGGGAATCAGAGTTGGGAATCAGAGGCGGGGAATCAGAGGCGGGGAAACAGAGGCGGGGAATCAGATATGGGGAATCAGAGGTGGGGAATCAGAGGTTGGGAATCAGAGGCAGGGAATCAGAGGCGGGGAATCAGAGGCGGGGAATCAGAGGAAGGGAATCAGATGTGCAGAATCGGAGATGGGGAATCAGAGGCAGGGAATCAGAGGCGGGGAATCAGAGGCGGGGAATCAGAGGCCGGGAATCAGATATGGGGAAACTGAGGCGGGGAATCCGAGGCGGGGAAACAGAGGCGGGGAATCAGATATGGGGAATCAGAGGTGGGGAATCAGAGGTTGGGAATCAGAGGCAGGGAATCAGAGGCTTGGAATCAGATGCAGGGAATCAGATGAGGGGCATCAGAGGCGGGGAATCAGAGCTGGGGAATCAGAGGTGGGGAATAAGATTTTGGGAATCAGAGGTGGGGACTTAGATATTGGGAAACAGAGGCGGGGAATCAGAGGCGGGGAAACAGAGGTGGGGAATCAGATATGGGGAATCAGAGGCGGGGAATCAGAGGCAGGGTATCAGACGCGGGGAATCAGAGGTGGGCAATCAGAGGCGGGGAATCAGATATGGGGAATCAGAGGCAGGGAATCAGAGGCGGGGAAACAGAGGCGGGGAGTCAGATATGGGAATCAGAGGTGGGGCATCAGAGGTTGTGAATCACAGATGGGGAATAAGAGGCGGGGAATCAGAGGCAGGGAATCAGACGCGGGGAATCAGAGGCGGGGATTCAGAGCTGGGGAATCAGAAGCGGGGAATCAGAGTTGGGGAATCAGAGGCGGGGAATCAGATAAGGGGAACCAGAGGCAGGGAATCAGAGCCGGGGAATCAGAGGCGGGGAAACAGAGGCGGGGAATCAGATATGGGGAATCAGAGGTGGGGAATCCGAGGTTGGGAATCAGAGGCAGGGAATCAGAGGCGGGGAATCAGAGGCGGGGAATCAGAGGAAGGGAATCAGATGTGCGGAATCGGAGATGGGGAATCAGAGGCAGGGAATCAGAGGCGGGGAATCAGAGGCGGGGAATCAGAGGCCGGGAATCAGATATGGGAAAACAGAGGCTGGGAATCCGAGGCGGGGAAACAGAGGCGGGGAATCAGATATGGGGAATCAGAGTTGTGGAATCAGAGGTTGGGAATCAGAGGCAGGGAATCAGAGGCTTGGAATCAGATGCAGGGAATCAGATGCGGGGAATCAGAGGCGGGGAATCAGAGCTGGGGAATCAGAGGTGGGGAATCAGATTTGGGGAATCAGAGGCGGGGACTTAGATATTGGGAAACAGAGGCGGGGAATGAGAGGCGGGGAAACCCAGGCGGGGAATCAGATATGGGGAATCAGAGGTGGGGAATCAGAGGCAAGGAATCAGATGTGCGGAATAAGAGATGGGGAATCAGAGGCAGGGAATCAGAATCAGAAGCAGGGAATCAGAGGCCGGGAATCAGAGGCCGGAATCAGATGCTGGGAATCAGATGCCTGGAATCAGAGGCGGGGAATCAGAGGCAGGGAATCAGATGCGGGGAATCAGAGGCGGGGAATCAGAGCTGGGGAATCAGAGGTGGGGTATTAGAGTTGGGGAATCAGAGGCGGGGAATCAGATATGGGGAAACAGAGGTGGGGAATCAGAGGCGGGGAAACAGAGGCAGGGAATCAGATATGGGAAATCAGAGGTGGGGAATCAGAGATGGGGAATCAGAGGCGGTGAATCAGAGATGGGGAATCAGAGGCGGGGAATCAGAGGCAGGAAATCAGACACGGGGATTCAGAGGCTGGGAATCAGACGGGGGGAATCAAAGGCGGGGAATCAGAGCTGGGGAATCAGAGGCAGGGAATCAGAGGCGGGGAATCAGATATGGGGAATCAGAGGCTGGGATTCAGAGGCGGGGAATCAGAGGCAGGGAATCAGACATGTGGAATCAGAGGTGGGGAATCAGAGATGGGGAATCAGAGGCGGGGAAACAGAGGCAGGGAATCAGACGCGGGGAATCTGAGGCGGGGAATCAGAGCTGGGGAATCAGAGGTGGGGAATCAGAGTTGGGGAATCAGAGGCAGGGAATCGGATGTGCGGATTCAGAGATGGGGAATCAGATGTGGGGAATCAGAGGAATCAGAGATGGGGAATCAGAGGCGGGGAATCAGAGGCAGGAAATCAGACACGGGGATTCAGAGGCTGGGAATCAGACGGGGGAAATCAAAGGCGGGGAATCAGAGCTGGGGAATCAGAGGCAGGGAATCAGAGTTGGGGATTCAGAGACGGGGAATCAGATATGGGGAAACAGAGGCGGGGAATCAGAGGCGGGCAAACAGAGGCGGGGAATTAGATATGGGGAATCAGAGGTGGGGAATCAGAGGTGGTGAATCAGTGATGGGGAATCACAGGCGGGGAATCAGAGGCAGGGAATAGAACGCAGGGAATCAGACGCAGGGAATCAGAGCTGGGGAATCAGAGGCGGGGAATCATAGTTGGGAATCAGAGGCGGGGAATCAGATATGGGGAAACAGAGGCGGGGAATCAGAGGCGGGGAAACAGAGGCGGGGAATCAGATATGGGGAATCGGATGCGGGGAATCAGAGGCGGGGAATCAGAGCTGGGGAATCAGAGGCGGGGAATCAGAGTTGGGGCATCAGAGGTGGGGAATTAGATATAGGGAAACAGAGGCGGGGAATCAGAGGCGGGGAAACAGAGGCGGGGAATCAGATATGGGGAATCAGAGGTGGGGAATCAGAGGCAGGGAATCAGATGTGCGGAATCAGAGATGGGGAATCAGAGGCAGGGAATCAGAATCAGAAGCGGGGAATCAGAGGCCGGGAATCAGAGGCCGGGAATCAGATGCTGGGAATAAGAGGCCGGGAATCAGAAGTGGGGAATCAGAGTCCGGGAATCAGAGATGGGGATTCAGAGGCGGGGAATGAGATATAGAGAATCAGAGGCGGGGAATCAGAGGCCGGGAAACAGAGGTGGGGAATCAGATATGGGGAATCAGAGGTGGCGAATCAAAGGCGGTGAATCAGAGATGGGGAATCAGAGGCGGGGAATCAGAGGCAGGGAATCAGATGCGGGGAATCAGAGGCGGGGAATCAGAGCTGGCGAATCAGAGGCGGGGAATCAGAGGTGGGCAATCAGAGGCGGGGAATCAGATATGGGGAATCAGAGGCGGGGAATCAGAGGCGGGGAAACAGAGGCGGGGAATCAAATATAGGGAATCAGAGGTGGGGAATCAGAGGTTGTGAATCAGAGATGGGGAATCAAGGCGGGGAATCAGAGGCAGGGAATCAGACACGGGGAATCAGAGGCGGGGATTCAGAGCTGGGGAATCAGAGGCGGGGAATCAGAGTTGGGGAATCAGAGGCAGGGAATCAGATATGGGGAATCAGAGGCGGGGAATCAGAGGCGGGGAAACAGAGGCGGGGAATCAGATATGGGGAATCCAAGGCGGGGAATCAGAGGCAGGGAATAAGACGCGGGGAATCAGAGGCGGTGATTCAGAGCTGGGGAATCAGAGGCGGGGAATCAGAGTTGGGGAATCAGAGGCAGGGAATCAGATATGGAGAATCAGAGGCGGGGAATCAGAGGCCGGGAACCAGATATGGGGAAACAGAGGCGGGGAATCCGAGGCGGGGAAACAGAGGCGGGGAATCAGATATGGGGAATCAGAGGTGGGGAATCAGAGGCGGGGAATCAGAGGCGGGGAATCAGAGGAAGGGAATCAGATGTGCAGAATCGGAGATGGGGAATCAGAGGAAGGGAATCAGAGTCGGGGAAACAGAGGCGGGGAATCAGATATGTGGAATCAGAGGTGGCGAATCAAAGGCGGTGAAACAGAGATGGGGAATCAGGGCAGGGAATCAGAGGCAGGGAATCAAACACGGGGAATCAGAGCTGGGGAATCAGAGGCGGGGAATCAGAGTTGGGAATCAGAGGCGGGGAATCAGAGGCGGGGAAACAGAGGCGGGGAATCAGATATGGGGAATCAGAGGTGGGGAATCAGAGGTTGGGAATCAGAGGCAGGGAATCAGAGGCGGGGAATCAGAGGCGGGGAATCAGAGGAAGGGAATCAGATGTGCAGAATCGGAGATGGGGAATCAGAGGCGGGGAATCAGAGGCGGGGAATCAGAGGCGGGGAATCAGAGGCCGGGAATCAGATATGGGGAAACTGAGGCGGGGAATCCGAGGCGGGGAAACAGAGGCGGGGAATCAGATATGGGGAATCAGAGGTGGGGAATCAGAGGTTGGGAATCAGAGGCAGGGAATCAGAGGCTTGGAATCAGATGCAGGGAATCAGATGAGGGGCATCAGAGGCGGGGAATCAGAGCTGGGGAATCAGAGGTGGGGAATCAGATTTTGGGAATCAGAGGTGGGGACTTAGATATTGGGAAACAGAGGCGGGGAATCAGAGGCGGGGAAACAGAGGTGGGGAATCAGATATGGGGAATCAGAGGCGGGGAATCAGAGGCAGGGTATCAGACGCGGGGAATCAGAGGTGGGCAATCAGAGGCGGTGAAACAGAGGCGGGGAATCAGATATGGGGAATCGGATGCAGGGAATCAGAGGCGGGGAATCAGAGCTGGGGAATCAGAGGCGGGGAATCAGAGTTGGGGCATCAGAGGTGGTGAATTAGATATAGGGAAACAGAGGCGGGGAATCAGAGGCGGGGAAACAGAGGCGGGGAATCAGATATGGGGAATCAGAGGTGGGGAATCAGAGCCAGGGAATCAGATGTGCGGAATCAGAGATGGGGAATAAGAGGCAGGGAATCAGAATCATAAGCGGGGAATCAGAGGCCAGGAATCAGAGGCCGGGAATCAGATGCTGGGAATAAGAGGCCGGGAATCAGAGGTGGGGAATCAGATATGGGGAATCAGAGGTGGAGAATCAAAGGCGGTGAATCAGAGATGGGGAATCAGAGGCGGGGAATCAGAGGCAGGGAATCAGATGCGGGGAATCAGAGGCGGGGAATCAGAGCTGGCGAATCAGAGGCTGGGAATCAGAGGTGGGCAATCAGTGGCGGGGAATCAGATATGGGGAATCAGAGGCGGGGAATCAGAGGCGGGGAAACAGAGGTGGGGAATCAAATATAGGGAATCAGAGGTGGGGAATCAGAGGTTGTGAATCAGAGATGGGGAATCAAGGCGGGGAATCAGAGGCAGGGAATCAGACGCGGGGAATCAGAGGCGGGGATTCAGAGCTGGGGAATCAGAGGCGGGGAATCAGAGTTGGGGAATCAGAGGCAGGGAATCAGATATGGGGAATCAGAGGCGGGGAATCAGAGGCGGGGAAACAGAGGCGGGGAATCAAAGGCAGGGAATCAGACACGGGGAATCAGAGGCGGGGAATCAGAGATAGGGAATCAGAGGCAGGGAATCGTATGCCGGGAATCAGAGTCGGGGAATCAGAGCTGGGGAATCAGAGGCGGGGAATCAGAGTTGGGGAATCAGAGGCGGGGAATCAGATATGGGGAAATAGAGGCGGGGAATCAGATATGGGGAATCAGAGGTGTGGAATCAGAGGTTGGGAATCAGAGGCAGGGAATCAGAGTCGGGGAAACAGAGGCGGGGAATCAGATATGGGGAATCAGAGGTGGCGAATCAAAGGCGGTGAAACAGAGATGGGGAATCAGGGCAGGGAATCAGAGGCAGGGAATCAAACACGGGGAATCAGAGCTGGGGAATCAGAGGCGGGGAATCAGAGTTGGGAATCAGAGGCGGGGAATCAGAGGCGGGGAAACAGAGGCGGGGAATCAGATATGGGGAATCAGAGGTGGGGAATCCGAGGTTGGGAATCAGAGGCAGGGAATCAGAGGCGGAAAATCAGAGGCGGGGAATCAGAGGAAGGGAATCAGATGTGCGGAATCGGAGATGGGGAATCAGAGGCAGGGAATCAGAGGCGGGGAATCAGAGGCGGGGAATCAGAGGCCGGGAATCAGATATGGGGAAACAGAGGCGGGGAATCCGAGGCGGGGAAACAGAGGCGGGGAATCAGATATGGGGAATCAGAGGTGGGGAATCAGAGGTTGGGAATCAGAGGCAGGGAATCAGAGGCTTGGAATCAGATGCAGGGAATCAGATGCGGGGAATCAGAGGCGGGGAATCAGAGCTGGGGAATCATAGGTGGGGAATCAGATTTGGGGAATCAGAGGCGGGGACTTAGATATTGGGAAACAGAGGCGGGGAATCAGAGGCGGGGAAACCCAGCCGGCGAATCAGATATGGGGAATCAGAGGTGGGGAATCAGAGGCAAGGAATCAGATGTGCGGAATCAGAGATGGGGAATCAGAGGCAGGGAATCAGAATCAGAAGCAGGGAATCAGAGGCCGGGAATCAGAGGCCGGAATCAGATGCTGGGAATCAGAGGCCTGGAATCAGAGGCGGGGAATCAGAGGCAGGGAATCAGATGCGGGGAATCAGAGGCGGGGAATCAGAGCTGGGGAATCAGAGGCGGGGTATTAGAGTTGGGGAATCAGAGGCGGGGAATCAGATATGGGGAAACAGAGGTGGGGAATCAGAGGCGGGGAAACAGAGGCAGGGAATCAGATATGGGGAATCAGAGGCGGGGAATCAGAGGTGGGGAATCATAGGCAGGGAATCGGATGTGCGGAATCAGAGATGGGGAATCAGAGGCTGGGAATCAGAGGTGGTGAATCAGAGATGGGGAATCAGAGGCGGGGAATCAGAGGCAGGGAATCAGACGCGGGGAATCAGAGGTGGGCAATCAGAGGCGGGGAATCAGATATGGGGAATCAGAGGCGGGGAATCAGAGGCGGGGAAACAGAGGTGGGGAATCAGATATGGGGAATCAGAGGTGGGGCATCAGAGGTTGTGAATCACAGATGGGGAATCAGAGGCGGGGAATCAGAGGCAGGGAATCAGACGCGGGGAATCAGAGGCGGGGATTCAGAGCTGGGGAATCAGAGGCTGGGAATCAGAGTTGGGGAATCAGAGGCGGGGAATCAGATATGGGGAATCAGAGGCAGGGAATCAGAGGCGGGAAAACAGAGGCAGGGAATCGGATGCCGGGAATCAGAGGCGGGAAATCAGAGCTGGGGAATCAGAGGCGGGGAATCAGAGTTGGGGAATCAGAGGCGGCGAAGCAGATATGGGGAAATAGAGGCGGGGAATCAGATATGGGGAATCAGAGGCTGGGAATCAGAGGGGGGGAAACAGAGGCGGGGAATCAGAGCTGGTGAATCAGAGGCAGGGAATCAGAGTTGGGGATTCAGAGGCGGGGAATCAGATATGGGGAAACATAGGCGGGGAATCAGACATGGGGAATCGGATGCGGGGAATCAGAGGCGGGGAATCAGAGCTGGGGAATCAGAGGTGGGGAATCAGAGTTGGGGCATCAGAGGTGGGGAATTAGATATGGGGAAACATAGGCGGGGAATCAGAGGCGGGGAAACAGAGGCGGGGAATCAGATATGGGGAATCAGAGGTGGGGAATCAGAGGAGGGAATCAGATGTGCGGAATCAGAGATGGGGAATCAGAGGCAGGGAATCAGAATCAGAAGCGGGGAATCAGAGGCCGGGAATCAGAGGCCGGGAATCAGATGCTGGGAATAAGAGGCCGGGAATCAGAGGTGGGGAATCAGAGTCTGGGAATCAGAGATGGGGATTCAGAGGCGGGGAATGAGATATGGAGAATCAGAGGCGGGGAATCAGAGGCGGGGAAACAGAGGTGGGGAATCAGATATGGGGAATCAGAGGTGGCGAATCAAAGGCGGTGAATCAGAGATGGGGAATCAGAGGCGGGGAATCAGAGGCAGGGAATCAGATGCGGGGATTCAGAGGCGGGGAATCAGAGCTGGCGAATCAGAGGCGGGGAATCAGAGGTGGGCAATCAGAGCCGGGGAATCAGATATGGGGAATCAGAGGCGGGGAAACAGAGGCGGGGAAACAGATATGGGGAATCAGAGGTGGGGAATCAGAGGTTGTGAATCAGAGATGGGGAATCAAGGCGGGGAATCAGAGGCAGCAAATAGAACGCGGGGAATCAGAGGCAGGGAATCAGAGCTGGGGAATCAGAGGCGGGGAATCAGATATGGGGAAACAGAGGCGGGGAATCAGATATGGGGAATCAGAGGTGGGGAATCAGAGGTTGGGAATCAGAGGCAGGGAATCAGAGGCTTGGAATCAGATGCAGGGAATCAGATGAGGGGCATCAGAGGCGGGGAATCAGAGCTGGGGAATCAGAGGTGGGGAATCAGATTTTGGGAATCAGAGGTGGGGACTTAGATATTGGGAAACAGAGGCGGGGAATCAGAGGCGGGGAATCAGAGGCAGGGTATCAGACGCGGGGAATCAGAGGTGGGCAATCAGAGGCGGTGAAACAGAGGCGGGGAATCAG
Organism: Narcine bancroftii; assembly: GCF_036971445.1. Taxonomy (NCBI): domain Eukaryota; kingdom Metazoa; phylum Chordata; class Chondrichthyes; order Torpediniformes; family Narcinidae; genus Narcine; species Narcine bancroftii. The sequence goes on along the minus strand of NC_091474.1, from coordinate 102,327,932 downwards.
ATATGGGGAATCGGATGCAGGGAATCAGAGGCGGGGAATCAGAGCTGGGGAATCAGAGGCGGGGAATCAGAGTTGGGGCATCAGAGGTGGGGAATTAGATATAGGGAAACAGAGGCGGGGAATCAGAGGCGGGGAAACAGAGGCGGGGAATCAGATATGGGGAATCAGAGGTGGGGAATCAGAGCCAGGGAATCAGATGTGCGGAATCAGAGATGGGGAATAAGAGGCAGGGAATCAGAATCAGAAGCGGGGAATCAGAGGCCAGGAATCAGAGGCCGGGAATCAGATGCTGGGAATAAGAGGCCGGGAATCAGAGGTGGGGAATCAGATATGGGGAATCAGAGGTGGAGAATCAAAGGCGGTGAATCAGAGATGGGGAATCAGAGGCGGGGAATCAGAGGCAGGGAATCAGATGCGGGGAATCAGAGGCGGGGAATCAGAGCTGGCGAATCAGAGGCTGGGAATCAGAGGTGGGCAATCAGTGGCGGGGAATCAGATATGGGGAATCAGAGGCGGGGAATCAGAGGCGGGGAAACAGAGGTGGGGAATCAAATATAGGGAATCAGAGGTGGGGAATCAGAGGTTGTGAATCAGAGATGGGGAATCAAGGCGGGGAATCAGAGGCAGGGAATCAGACGCGGGGAATCAGAGGCGGGGATTCAGAGCTGGGGAATCAGAGGCGGGGAATCAGAGTTGGGGAATCAGAGGCAGGGAATCAGATATGGGGAATCAGAGGCGGGGAATCAGAGGCGGGGAAACAGAGGCGGGGAATCGGATGTGGGGAATCAGAGGTGGGGAATCAGGGGCAGGGAATCAGTGGCAGGGAATCAGAGGCGGGGAATCAGAGGCGGGGAATCAAAGGCAGGGAATCAGACACGGGGAATCAGAGGCGGGGAATCAGAGATGGGGAATCAGAGGCAGGGAATCGTATGCCGGGAATCAGAGTCGGGGAATCAGAGCTGGGGAATCAGAGGCGGGGAATCAGAGTTGGGGAATCAGAGGCGGGGAATCAGATATGGGGAAATAGAGGCGGGGAATCAGATATGGGGAATCAGAGGTGTGGAATCAGAGGTTGGGAATCAGAGGCAGGGAATCAGAGTCGGGGAAACAGAGGCGGGGAATCAGATATGGGGAATCAGAGGTGGCGAATCAAAGGCGGTGGAACAGAGATGGGGAATCAGGGCAGGGAATCAGAGGCAGGGAATCAAACACGGGGAATCAGAGCTGGGGAATCAGAGGCGGGGAATCAGAGTTGGGAATCAGAGGCGGGGAATCAGAGGCGGGGAAACAGAGGCGGGGAATCAGATATGGGGAATCAGAGGTGGGGAATCCGAGGTTGGGAATCAGAGTCAGGGAATCAGAGGCGGAAAATCAGAGGCGGGGAATCAGAGGAAGGGAATCAGATGTGCGGAATCGGAGATGGGGAATCAGAGGCAGGGAATCAGAGGCGGGGAATCAGAGGCGGGGAATCAGAGGCCGGGAATCAGATATGGGGAAACAGAGGCGGGGAATCCGAGGCGGGGAAACAGAGGCGGGGAATCAGATATGGGGAATCAGAGGTGGGGAATCAGAGGTTGGGAATCAGAGGCAGGGAATCAGAGGCTTGGAATCAGATGCAGGGAATCAGATGCGGGGAATCAGAGGCGGGGAATCAGAGCTGGGGAATCAGAGGTGGGGAATCAGACTTGGGGAATCAGAGGCGGGGACTTAGATATTGGGAAACAGAGGCGGGGAATCAGAGGCGGGGAAACCCAGCCGGCGAATCAGATATGGGGAATCAGAGGTGGGGAATCAGAGGCAAGGAATCAGATGTGCGGAATCAGAGATGGGGAATCAGAGGCAGGGAATCAGAATCAGAAGCAGGGAATCAGAGGCCGGGAATCAGAGGCCGGAATCAGATGCTGGGAATCAGAGGCCTGGAATCAGAGGCGGGGAATCAGAGGCAGGGAATCAGATGCGGGGAATCAGAGGCGGGGAATCAGAGCTGGGGAATCAGAGGCGGGGTATTAGAGTTGGGGAATCAGAGGCGGGGAATCAGATATGGGGAAACAGAGGTGGGGAATCAGAGGCGGGGAAACAGAGGCAGGGAATCAGATATGGGGAATCAGAGGCGGGGAATCAGAGGTGGGGAATCATAGGCAGGGAATCGGATGTGCGGAATCAGAGATGGGGAATCAGAGGCTGGGAATCAGAGGTGGTGAATCAGAGATGGGGAATCAGAGGCGGGGAATCAGAGGCAGGGAATCAGACGCGGGGAATCAGAGGTGGGCAATCAGATGCGGGGAATCAGATATGGGGAATCAGAGGCGGGGAATCAGAGGCGGGGAAACAGAGGTGGGGAATCAGATATGGGGAATCAGAGGTGGGGCATCAGAGGTTGTGAATCACAGATGGGGAATCAGAGGCGGGGAATCAGAGGCAGGGAATCAGACGCGGGGAATCAGAGGCGGGGATTCAGAGCTGGGGAATCAGAGGCTGGGAATCAGAGTTGGGGAATCAGAGGCGGGGAATCAGATATGGGGAATCAGAGGCAGGGAATCAGAGGCGGGAATACAGAGGCGGGGAATCAGATATGGGGAATCAGAGGCGGGGAATCAGAGGCGGGGAATCAGAGATGGGGAATCAGAGGCGGGGAATCAGAGGCAGGGAATCGGATGCCGGGAATCAGAGGCGGGAAATCAGAGCTGGGGAATCAGAGGCGGGGAATCAGAGTTGGGGAATCAGAGGCGGCGAAGCAGATATGGGGAAATAGAGGCGGGGAATCAGATATGGGGAATCAGAGGCTGGGAATCAGAGGGGGGGAAACAGAGGCGGGGAATCAGAGCTGGTGAATCAGAGGCAGGGAATCAGAGTTGGGGATTCAGAGGCGGGGAATCAGATATGGGGAAACAGAGGCGGGGAATGAGAGGCGGGCAAGCAGAGGCGGGGAATTAGATATGGGGAATCAGAGGTGGGAAATCAGAGGTGGTGAATCAGAGATGGGGAATCACAGGCGGGGAATCAGAGGCAGCGAATAGAACGCGGGGAATCAGAGGCAGGGAATCAGAGCTGGGGAATCAGAGGCGGGGAATCAGATATGGGGAAACAGAGGCGGGGAATCAGAGGCGGGGAAACAGAGGCGGGGAATCAGACATGGGGAATCGGATGCGGGGAATCAGAGGCGGGGAATCAGAGCTGGGGAATCAGGGGTGGGGAATCAGAGTTGGGGCATCAGAGGTGGGGAATTAGATATGAGGAAACATAGGCGGGGAATCAGAGGCGGAGAAACAGAGGCGGGGAATCAGATATGGGGAATCAGAGGTGGGGAATCAGAGGCAGGGAATCAGATGTGCGGAATCAGAGATGGGGAATCAGAGGCAGGGAATCAGAATCAGAAGCGGGGAATCAGAGGCCGGGAATCAGAGGCCGGGAATCAGATGCTGGGAATAAGAGGCCGGGAATCAGAGGTGGGGAATCAGAGTCTGGGAATCAGAGATGGGGATTCAGAGGCGGGGAATGAGATATGGAGAATCAGAGGCGGGGAATCAGAGGCGGGGAAACAGAGGTGGGGAATCAGATATGGGGAATCAGCGGTGGCCAATCAAAGGCGGTGAATCAGAGATGGGGAATCAGAGGCGGGGAATCAGAGGCAGGGAATCAGATGCGGGGATTCAGAGGCGGGGAATCAGAGCTGGCGAATCAGAGGCGGGGAATCAGAGGTGGGCAATCAGAGCCGGGGAATCAGATATGGGGAATCAGAGGCGGGGAAACAGAGGCGGGGAATCAGATATGGGGAATCAGAGGTGGGGAATCAGAGGTTGTGAATCAGAGATGGGGAATCAAGGCGGGGAATCAGAGGGAGGGAATCAGACGCGGGGAATCAGAGGCGGGGATTCAGAGCTGGGGAATCAGAGGCGGGGAATCAGAGTTGGGGAATCAGAGGCAGGGAATCAGATATGGGGAATCAGAGGCGGGGAATCAGAGGCGGGGAAACAGAGGCGGGGAATCAGATATGGGGAATCAGAGGTGGGGAATCAGGGGCAGGGAATCAGTGGCAGGGAATCAGAGGCGGGGAATCTGAGCCGGGGAATCAGAGGCAGGGAATCAGACACGGGGAATCAGAGGCGGGGAATCAGAGATGGTGAATCAGAGGCGGGGAATCAGAGGCAGGGAATCGGACGCCGGAAATCAGAGGCGGGGAATCAGAGCTGGGGAATCAGAGGCGGGGAATCAGAGTTGGGGAATCAGAGGCGTGGAATCAGATATGGGGAAATAGAGGCGGGGAATAAGATATGGGGAATCAGAGGTGTGGAATCAGAGGTTGGGAATCAGAGATAGGGAATCAGAGGCGGGGAAACAGAGGCGGGGAATCAGATATGGGGAATCAGAGGTGGCGAATCAAAGGCGGTGAAACAGAGATGGGGAATCAGGGCAGGGAATCAGAGGCAGGGAATCAGAGCTGGGGAAACAGAGGCGGGGAATCAGATATGGGGAATCAGAGGTGGGGAATCAGGGGCTGGGAATGAGTGGCAGGGAATTAGAGCTGGGGAATCAGAGGTGGGGAATCAGAGCTGGGGAAACAGAGGCGGGGAATCAGATATGGGGAATCAGAGGTGGGGAATCAGGGGCGGGGAATCAGTGGCAGGGAATCAGAGGCCGGGAATAAAAGGCGGGGAATCAGAGCTGGGGAATCAGAGGCGGGGAATCAGAGTTGGGAATCAGAGGCGGGGAATCAGAGGCGGTGAAACAGAGATGGGGAATCAGGGCAGGGAAACAGAGGCGGGGAATCAGATATGGGGAATCAGAGGTGGGGAATTTGAGGTTGCGAATCAGAGGCGGGGATTCAGAGGCGGGGAATCAGAGGCAGGGAATCGGATATGGGGAATCAGAGGTGGGGATTCAGAGGTGGTGAATCAGAAAAGGGGAATCAGAGGCTGGGAATCAGAGGCAGGGAATCAGACGCAGGGAATCAGAGGCGGGGAATTATAGCTGGCGAATTAGTGGAGGGGAATCAGAGTTGGGGAATCAGAGGCGGGGAATCAGATATGGGGAAACAGAGGCGGGGAATCAGAGGCGGGGAAACAGAGGCGGGGAATCCGATATGGGGAATCAGAGGTGGGGAATCAGAGGCAGGGAATCAGATGTGCGGAATCAGAGATGGGGAATCAGAGGCAGGGAATCAGAATCTGAAGCAGGGAATCAGAGGCCGGGAATCAGAGGCCGGAATCAGATGCTGGGAATCAGAGGCCTGGAATCAGAGGCGGGGAATCAGAGGCAGGGAATCTGATGCGGGGAATCAGAGGCGGGGAATCAGAGCTGGGGAATCAGAGGCAGGGTATTAGAGTTGGGGAATCAGAGGCGGGGAATCAGATATGGGGAAACAGAGGTGGTGAATCAGAGGCGGGGAAACAGAGGCAGGGAATCAGATATGGGGAATCAGAGGCGGGAATCAGAGGTGGGGAATCATAGGCAGGGAATCAGATGTGCGGAATCAGAGATGGGGAATCAGAGGCCGGGAATGAGAGGTGGTGAATCAGATATGGGGAATCAGAGGCGGGGAATCAGAGGCAGTGAATCAGACGCGGGGAATCAGAGGTGGGCAATCAGATGCGGGAAATCAGATATGGGGAATCAGAGGCGGGGAATCAGAGGCGGGGAAACAGAGGCGGGGAATCAGATATGGGGAATCAGAGGTGGGGCATCAGAGGTTGTGAATCACAGATGGGGAATTAGAGGCGGGGAATCAGAGGCAGGGAATCAGACTCGGGGAATCAGAGTCGGGGATTCAGAGCTGGGGAATCAGAAGCGGGGAATCAGAGTTGGGGAATCAGAGGCGGGGAAACAGATATGGGGAATCAGAGGCAGGGAATCAGAGGCGGGGAATCAGAGGCAGGGAATCAGACGCGGGGAATCTGAGGCGGGGAATCAGAGCTGGGGAATCAGAGGTGGGGAATCAGAGTTGGGGAATCAGAGGCAGGGAATTGGATGTGCGGAATCAGAGATGGGGAATCAGAGGTGGGGAATCAGAGGCGGTGAATCAGAGATGGGGAATCAGAGGCGGGGAATCAGAGGCAGGAAATCAGACACGGGGATTCAGAGGCTGGGAATCAGAGCTGGGGAATCAGAGGCGGGGAATCAGAGTTGGGGAATCAGAGGCGGGGAATCAGATATGGGGAAATAGAAGCGGGGAATCAGAGTTGGGGAATCAGAGGCGGGGAATCAGATATGGGGAAACAGAGGCGGGGAATCAGAGGCGGGAAAACAGAGGCGGGGAATTAGATATGGGGAATCAGAGGTGGGGAATCAGAGGTGGTGAATCAGAGATGGAGAATCAGAGGCGGGGAATCAGAGGCAGGGAATCGGACGCCGGGAATCAGAGGCGGGGAATCAGAGCTGGGGAATCAGAGGCGGGGAATCAGAGTTGGGGAATCAGAGGCGGGGAATCAGATATGGGGAAATAGAAGCGGGGAATCAGCTATGGGGAATCAGAGGTGTGGAATCAGAGGTTGGGAATCAGAGGCAGGGAATAAGAGGCGGGGAAACAGAGGCGGGGAATCAGATATGGGGAATCAGAGGTGGCGAATCAAATGCGGTGAAACAGAGATGGGGAATCAGGGCAGGGAATCAGAGGCAGGGAATCAGAGCTGGGGAAACAGAGGCGGGGAATCAGATATGGGGAATCTGAGGTGGGGAATCTGGGGCGGGGAATCAGTGGCAGGGAATCAGAGGCCGGGAATAAAAGGCGGGGAATCAGAGCTGGGGAATCAGAGGCGGGGAATCAGAGTTGGGGAATCAGAGGAGGGGAATCAGATATGGGGAAACAGAGGCCGGAATCAGAGGCAGGGAAACAGAGGCGGAGAATCAGATATGGGGAATCAGATGCTGGGAATAAGAGGCCGGGAATCAGAGGTGGGGAATCAGAGTCTGGGAATCAGAGATGGGGATTCAGAGGCGGGGAATGAGATATGGAGAATCAGAGGCGGGGAATCAGGGGCGGGGAAACAGAGGTGGGGAATCAGATATGGGGAATCAGAGGTGGCGAATCAAAGGCGGTGAATCAGAGATGGGGAATCAGAGGCGGGGAATCAGAGGCAGGGAATCAGATGCGGGGATTCAGAGGCGGGGAATCAGAGCTGGCGAATCAGAGGCGGGGAATCAGAGGTGGGCAATCAGAGCCGGGGAATCAGATATGGGGAATCAGAGGCGGGGAATCAGAGGCGGGGAAACAGAGGCGGGGAATCAGATATGGGGAATCAGAGGTGGGGAATCAGAGGTTGTGAATCAGAGATGGGGAATCAAGGCGGGGAATCAGAGGGAGGGAATCAGTCGCGGGGAATCAGAGGCGGGGATTCAGAGCTGGGGAATCAGAGGCGGGGAATCAGAGTTGGGGAATCAGAGGCAGGGAATCAGATATGGGGAATCAGAGGCGGGGAATCAGAGGCGGGGAAACAGAGGCGGGGAATCAGATATGGGGAATCAGAGGTGGGGAATCAGGGGCAGGGAATCAGTGGCAGGGAAACAGAGGCGGGGAATCTGAGGAGGGGAATCAGAGGCTGGGAATCAGACACGGGGAATCAGAGGCGGGGAATCAGAGATGGGGAATCAGAGGCGGGGAATCAGAGGCAGGGAATCGGATGCCGGGAATCAGAGGCGGGGAATAAGAGCTGGGGAATCAGAGGCGGGGAATCAGAGTTGGGGAATCAGAGGCGGGGAATCAGATATGGGGAAATAGAGGCGGTGAATCAGATATGGGGAATCAGAGGTGTGGAATCAGAGGTTGGGAATCAGAGGCAGGGAATCAGAGGCGGGGAAACAGAGGCGGGGAATCAGATATGGGGAATCAGAGGTGGCGAATCAAAGGCGGTGAAACAGAGATGGGGAATCAAAGGCGGGGAATCAGAGGCAGGGAATCAGAGCTGGGGAAACAGAGGCGGGGAATCAGATATGGGGAATCAGAGGTGGGGAATCAGGGGCGGGGAATCAGTGGCAGGGAATCAGAGGCCGGGAATAAAAGGCGGGGAATCAGAGCTGGGGAATCAGAGGCGGGGAATCAGAGTTGGGGAATCAGAGGAGGGGAATCAGATATGGGGAAACAGAGGCCGGGAATCAGAGGCAGGGAAACAGAGGCGGGGAATCAGATATGGGGAATCAGAGGTGGGGAATTAGAGGTTGCGAATCAGAGGCGGGGAATCAGAGGCGGGGAATCAGAGGCAGGGAATCGGTTGTGCGGAATCAGAGATGGGGAATCAGAGGTGGGGATTCAGAGGTGGTGAAAAAGAGAAGGGGAATCAGAGGCTGGGAATCAGAGGCAGGGAATCAGACGCAGGGAATCAGAGGCGGGGAATCATAGCTGGCGAATTAGAGGAGGGGAATCAGAGTTGGGGAATCAGAGTCGGGGAATCAGATATGGGGAAACAGAGGCGGGGAATCAGAGGCGGGGAAACAGAGGCGGGTAATCAGATATGGGGAATCAGAGGTGGGGAATCAGAGGCAGGGAATCAGATGTGCGGAATCAGAGATGGGGAATCAGAGGCAGGGAATGAGAATCAGAAGCAGGGAATCAGAGGCCGGGAATCAGAGGCCGGAATCAGATGCTGGGAATCAGAGGCCTGGAATCAGAGGCGGGGAATCAGAGGCAGGGAATCAGATGCGGGGAATCAGAGGCGGGGAATCAGAGCTGGGGAATCAGAGGCAGGGTATTAGAGTTGGAGAATCAGAGGCGGGGAATCAGATATGGGGAAACAGAGGTGGGGAATCAGAGGCGGGGAAACAGAGGCAGGGTATCAGATATGGGGAATCAGAGGCGGGGAATCAGAGGTGGGGAATCATAGGCAGGGAATCGGATGTGCGGAATCAGAGATGGGGAATCAGAGGCGGGGAATCAGAGGCAGGGAATCAGACGCGGGGAATCAGAGGTGGGCAATCAGAGGCGGGGAATCAGATATGGGGAATCAGAGGCGGGGAATCAGAGGCGGGGAAACAGAGGCGGGGAATCAGATATGGGGAATCAGAGGTGGGGCATCAGAAGTTGTGAATCACAGATGGGGAATTAGAGGCGGGGAATCAGAGGCAGGGAATCAGACGCGGGGAATCAGAGGCGGGGATTCAGAGCTGGGGAATCAGAAGCGGGGAATCAGAGTTGGGGAATCAGAGGCGGGGAATCAGATATGGGGAATCAGAGGCAGGGAATCAGAGGCGGGGAATCAGAGGCAGGGAATCAGACGCGGGGAATCTGAGGCGGGGAATCAGAGCTGGGGAATCAGAGGTGGGGAATCAGAGTTGGGGAATCAGAGGCAGGGAATTGGATGTGCGGAATCAGAGATGGGGAATCAGAGGTGGGGAATCAGAGGCGGTGAATCAGAGATGGGGAATCAGAGGCGGGGAATCAGAGGCAGGAAATCAGACACGGGGATTCAGAGGCTGGGAATCAGACGGGGGGAATCAAAGGCGGGGAATCAAGCTGGGGAATATGAGGCAGGGAATCAGAGTTGGGGAATCAGAGGCGGGGAATCAGATATGGGGAATCAGAGGCAGGGAATCAGAGGCGGGGAATCAGATATGGGGAAACAGAGGCGGGGAATCAGAGGCGGGAAAACAGAGGCGGGGTATTAGATATGGGGAATCAGAGGTGGGGAATAAGAGGTGGTGAATCAGAGATGGGGAATCAGAGGCGGGGAATCAGAGGCAGGGAATCGGACGCCGGGAATCAGAGGCGGGGAATCAGAGCTGGGGAATCAGAGGCGGGGAATCAGAGTTGGGGAATCAGAGGCGGGGAATCAGATATGGGGAAATAGAGGCGGGGAATCAGATATGGGGAATCAGAGGTGTGGAATCAGAGGTTGGGAATCAGAGGCAGGGAATCAGAGGCGGGGAAACAGAGGCGGGGAATCAGATATGGGGAATCAGAGGTGGCGAATCAAAGGCGGTGAAACAGAGATGGGGAATCAGGGCAGGGAATCAGAGGCAGGGAATCAGAGCTGGGGAAACAGAAGCGGGGAATCAGATATGGGGAATCAGAGGTGGGGAATCAGGGGCGGGGAATCAGTGGCAGGGAATCAGAGCTGGGGAATCAGAGGTGGGGAATCAGAGCTGGGGAAACAGAGGCGGGGAATCAGATATGGGGAATCAGAGGTGGGGAATCAGGGGCGGGGAATCAGTGGCAGGGAATCAGAGGCCGGGAATAAAAGGCGGGGAATCAGAGCTGGGGAATCAGAGGCGGGGAATCAGAGTTGGGGAATCAGAGGAGGGGAATCAGATATGGGGAAACAGAGGCCGGGAATCAGAGGCAGGGAAACAGAGGCGGGGAATCAGATATGGGGAATCAGAGGTGGGGAATTAGAGGTTGCGAATCAGAGGCGGGGAATCAGAGGCGGGGAATCAGAGGCAGGGAATCGGATGTGCGGAATCAGAGATGGGGAATCAGAGGTGGGGATTCAGAGGTGGTGAATCAGAGAAGGGGAATCAGAGGCTGGGAATCAGAGGCAGGGAATCAGACGCAGGAAATCAGAGGCGGGGAATCATAGCTGGCGAATTAGAGGAGGGGAATCAGAGTTGGGGAATCAGAGGCGGGGAATCAGATATGGGGAAACAGAGGCGGGGAATCAGAGGCGGGGAAACAGAGGCGGGGAATCAGATATGGGGAATCAGAGGTGGGGAATCAGAGGCAGGGAATCAGAAGTGCGGAATCAGAGATGGGGAATCAGAGGCAGGGAATCAGAATCAGAAGCAGGGAATCAGAGGCTGGGAATCAGAGGCCGGAATCAGATGCTGGGATCAGAGGCCTGGAATCAGAGGCGGGGAATCAGAGGCAAGGAATCAGATGCGGGAAATCAGAGGCCTGGAATCAGAGGCGGGGAATCAGAGGCAGGGAATCAGATGCGGGGAATCAGAGTGTGGGAATCAGAGCTGGGGAATCAGAGGCAGGGTATTAGAGTTGGGGAATCAGAGGCGGGGAATCAGATATGGGGAAACAGAGGTGGGGAATCAGAGGCGGGGAAACAGAGGCAGGGAATCAGATATGGGGAATCAGAGGCGGGGAAATAGAGGTGGGGAATCATAGGCAGGGAATCGGATGTGCGGAATCAGAGATGGGGAATCAGAGGCCGGGAATCAGAGGTGGTGAATCAGATATGGGGAATCAGAGGCGGGGAATCAGAGGCAGGGAATCAGACGCGGGGAATCAGAGGTGGGCAATCAGAGGCTGGGAATCAGATATGGGGAATCAGAGGCGGGGAATCAGAGGCGGGGAAACAGAGGCGGGGAATCAGATATGGGGAATCAGAGGTGGGGCATCAGAGGTTGTGAATCACAGATGGGGAATTAGAGGCGGGGAATCAGAGGCAGGGAATCAGAACGGGGAATCAGAGGCGGGGATTCAGAGCTGGGGAATCAGAAGCGGGGAATCAGAGTTGGGGAATCAGAGGCGGGGAATCAGATATGGGGAATCAGAGGCAGGGAATCAGAGGCGGGGAATCAGAGGCAGGGAATCAGACGCGTTGAATCTGAGGCGGGGAATCAGAGCTGGGGAATCAGAGGTGGGGAATCAGAGTTGGGGAATCAGAGGCAGGGAATTGGATGTGCGGAATCAGAGATGGGGAATCAGAGGTGGGGAATCAGAGGCGGTGAATCAGAGATGGGGAATCAGAGGCGGGGAATCAGAGGCAGGAAATCAGACACGGGGATTCAGAGGCTGGGAATCAGACGGGGGGAATCAAAGGCGGGGAATCAGAGCTGGGGAATCTGAGGCAGGGAATCAGAGTTGGGAATTCAGAGGCGGGGTATCAGATATGGGGAAACAGAGGCGGGGAATCAGAGGCGGGAAAACAGAGGCGGGGAATTAGATATGGGGAATCAGAGGTGGGGAATCAGAGGTGGTGAATCAGTGATGGGGAATCACAGGCGGGGAATCAGAGGCAGGGAATAGAACGCGGGGAATCAGAGGCAGGGAATCAGAGCTGGGGAATCAGAGGCGGGGAATCATAGTTGGGAATCAGAGGCGGGGAATCAGATATGGGGAAACAGAGGCGGGGAATCAGTGGCGGGGAAAGAGAGGCGGGGAATCAGATATGGGGAATCGGATGCAGGGAATCAGAGGCGGGGAATCAGAGCTGGGGAATCAGAGGCGGGGAATCAGAGTTGGGGCATCAGAGGTGGGGAATTAGATATAGGGAAACAGAGGCGGGGAATCAGAGGCGGGGAAACAGAGGCGGGGAAACAGAGGCGGGGAATCAGATATGGGGAATCAGAGGTGGGGAATCCGAGGTTGGGAATCAGAGGCAGGGAATAAGAGGCGGGGAATCAGAGGCGGGGAAACAGATGCGGGGAATCAGATATGGGGAATCAGAGGTGGGGCATCAGAAGTTGTGAATCACAGATGGGGAATTAGAGGCGGGGAATCAGAGGCAGGGAATCAGACGCGGGGAATCAGAGGCGGGGATTCAGAGCTGGGGAATCAGAAGCGGGGAATCAGAGTTGGGGAATCAGAGGCGGGGAATCAGATATGGGGAATCAGAGGCAGGGAATCAGAGGCGGGGAATCATAGGCAGGGAATCAGTCGCGGGGAATCTGAGGCGGGGAATCAGAGCTGGGGAATCAGAGGTGGGGAATCAGAGTTGGGGAATCAGAGGCAGGGAATTGGATGTGCGGAATCAGAGATGGGGAATCAGAGGTGGGGAATCAGAGGCGGTGAATCAGAGATGGGGAATCAGAGCTGGGGAATCTGAGGCAGGGAATCAGAGTTGGGGATTCAGAGGCGGGGAATCAGATATGGGGAAACAGAGGCGGGGAATCAGAGGCGGGAAAACAGAGGCGGGGAATTAGATATGGGGAATCAGAGGTGTGGAATCAGAGGTGGTGAATTAGAGATGGGGAATCAGAGGCGGGGAATCAGAGGCAGGGAATCGGACGCCGGGAATCAGAGGCGGGGAATCAGAGCTGGGGAATCAGAGGCGGGGAATCAGAGTTGGGGAATCAGAGGCGGGGAATCAGATATGGGGAAATAGAGGCGGGGAATCAGATATGGGGAATCAGAGGTGTGGAATCAGAGGTTGGGAATCAGAGGCAGGGAATCAGAGGCGGGGAAACAGAGGCGGGGAATCAGATATGGGGAATCAGAGGTGGCGAATCAAAGGCGGTGAAACAGAGATGGGGAATCAGGGCAGGGAATCAGAGGCAGGGAATCAGAGCTGGGGAAACAGAGGCGGGGAATCAGATATGGGGAATCAGAGGTGGGGAATCAGGGGCGGGGAATCAGTGGCAGGGAATCAGAGCTGGGGAATCAGAGGTGGGGAATCAGAGCTGGGGAATCAGAGGCGGGGAATCAGATATGGGGAATCAGAGGTGGGGAATCAGGGGCGGGGAATCAGTGGCAGGGAATCATAGGCCGGGAATAAAAGGCGGGGAATCAGAGCTGGGGAATCAGAGGCGGGGAATCAGAGTTGGGGAATCAGAGGAGGGGAATCAGATATGGGGAAACAGAGGCCGGGAATCAGAGGCAGGGAAACAGAGGCGGGGAATCAGATATGGGGAATCAGAGGTGGGGAATTAGAGGTTGCGAATCAGAGGCGGGGAATCAGAGGCGGGGAATCAGAGGCAGGGAATCGGATGTGCGGAATCAGAGATGGGGAATCAGAGGTGGGGATTCAGAGGTGGTGAATCAGAGAAGGGAAATCAGAGGCTGGGAATCAGAGGCAGGGAATCAGACGCAGGGAATCAGAGGCGGGGAATCATAGCTGGCGAATTAGAGGAGGGCAATCAGAGTTGGGGAATCAGAGGCGGGGTATCAGATATGGGGAAACAGAGGCGGGGAATCAGAGGCGGGGAAACAGAGGCGGGGAATCAGATATGGGGAATCAGAGGTGGGGAATCAGAGGCAGGGAATCAGATGTGCGGAATCAGAGATGGGGAATCAGAGGCAGGGAATCAGAATCAGAAGCAGGGAATCAGAGGCCAGGAATGAGAGGCCGGAATCAGATGCTGGGAATCAGAGGCCTGGAATCAGAGGCGGGGAATCAGAGGCAGGGAATCAGATGCGGGAAATCAGAGGCCTGGAATCAGAGGCGGGGAATCAGAGGCAGGGAATCAGATGCGGGGAATCAGAGGCGGGGAATCAGAGCTGGGGAATCAGAGGCAGGGTATTAGAGTTGGGGAATTAGAGGCGGGGAATCAGATATGGGGAAACAGAGGTGGGGAATCAGAGGCGGGGAAACAGAGGCAGGGAATCAGATATGGGGAATCAGACGCGGGGAATCAGAGGTGGGGAATCATAGGCAGGGAATCGGATGTGCGGAATCAGAGATGGGGAATCAGAGGCCGGGAATCAGAGGTGGTGAATCAGATATGGGGAATCAGAGGCGGGGAATCAGAGGCAGGGAATCAGACGCGGGGAATCAGAGGTGGGCAATCAGAGGCGGGGAATCAGATATGGGGAATCAGAGGCGGGGAATCAGAGGCGGGGAAACAGAGGCGGGGAATCAGATATGGGGAATCAGAGGTGGGGAATCAGAGTTGGGGAATCAGAGGCAGGGAATTGGATGTGCGGAATCAGAGATGGGGAATCAGAGGTGGGGAATCAGAGGCGGTGAATCAGAGATGGGGAATCAGAGGCGGGGAATCAGAGGCAGGAAATCAGACACGGGGATTCAGAGGCTTGGAATCAGACGGGGGGAATCAAAGGCGGGGAATCAGAGCTGGGGAATCTTAGGCAGGGAATCAGAGTTGGGAATTCAGAGGCGGGGTATCAGATATGGGGAAACAGAGGCGGGGAATCAGAGGCGGGAAAACAGAGGCGGGGAATTAGATATTGGGAATCAGAGGTGGGGAATCAGAGGTGGTGAATCAGTGATGGGGAATCACAGGCGGGGAATCAGAGGCAGGGAATAGAACGCGGGGAATCAGAGGCAGGGAATCAGAGCTGGGGAATCAGAGGCGGGGAATCATAGTTGGGAATCAGAGGCGGGGAATCAGGTATGGGGAAACAGAGGCGGGGAATCAGTGGCGGGGAAAGAGAGGCGGGGAATCAGATATGGGGAATCGGATGCAGGGAATCAGAGGCGGGGAATCAGAGCTGGGGAATCAGAGGCGGGGAATCAGAGTTGGGGCATCAGAGGTGGGGAATTAGATATAGGGAAACAGAGGCGGGGAATCAGAGGCGGGGAAACAGAGGCGGGGAAACAGAGGCGGGGAATCAGATATGGGGAATCAGAGGTGGGGAATCCGAGGTTGGGAATCAGAGGCAGGGAATAAGAGGCGGGGAATCAGAGGCGGGGAAACAGATGCGGGGAATCAGATATGGGGAATCAGAGGTGGGGCATCAGAAGTTGTGAATCACAGATGGGGAATTAGAGGCGGGGAATCAGAGGCAGGGAATCAGACGCGGGGAATCAGAGGCGGGGATTCAGAGCTGGGGAATCAGAAGCGGGGAATCAGAGTTGGGGAATCAGAGGCGGGGAATCAGATATGGGGAATCAGAGGCAGGGAATCAGAGGCGGGGAATCATAGGCAGGGAATCAGACGCGGGGAATCTGAGGCGGGGAATCAGAGCTGGGGAATCAGAGGTGGGGAATCAGAGTTGGGGAATCAGAGGCAGGGAATTGGATGTGCGGAATCAGAGATGGGGAATCAGAGGTGGGGAATCAGAGGCGGTGAATCAGAGATGGGGAATCAGAGCTGGGGAATCTGAGGCAGGGAATCAGAGTTGGGGATTCAGAGGCGGGGAATCAGATATGGGGAAACAGAGGCGGGGAATCAGAGGCGGGAAAACAGAGGCGGGGAATTAGATATGGGGAATCAGAGGTGTGGAATCAGAGGTGGTGAATTAGAGATGGGTAATCAGAGGCGGGGAATCAGAGGCAGGGAATCGGACGCCGGGAATCAGAGGCGGGGAATCAGAGCTGGGGAATCAGAGGCGGGGAATCAGAGTTTGGGAATCAGAGGCGGGGAATCAGATATGGGGAAATAGAGGCGGGGAATCAGATATGGGGAATCAGAGGTGTGGAATCAGAGGTTGGGAATCAGAGGCAGGGAATCAGAGGCGGGGAAACAGAGGCGGGGAATCAGATATGGGGAATCAGAGGTGGCGAATCAAAGGCGGTGAAACAGAGATGGGGAATCAGGGCAGGGAATCAGAGGCAGGGAATCAGAGCTGGGGAAACAGAGGCGGGGAATCAGATATGGGGAATCAGAGGTGGGGAATCAGGGGCGGGGAATCAGTGGCAGGGAATCAGAGCTGGGGAATCAGAGGTGGGGAATCAGAGCTGGGGAATCAGAGGCGGGGAATCAGATATGGGGAATCAGAGGTGGGGAATCAGGGGCGGGGAATCAGTGGCAGGGAATCAGAGGCCGGGAATAAAAGGCGGGGAATCAGAGCTGGGGAATCAGAGGCGGGGAATCAGAGTTGGGGAATCAGAGGAGGGGAATCAGATATGGGGAAACAGAGGCCGGGAATCAGAGGCAGGGAAACAGAGGCGGGGAATCAGATATGGGGAATCAGAGGTGGGGAATTAGAGGTTGCGAATCAGAGGCGGGGAATCAGAGGCGGGGAATCAGAGGCAGGGAATCGGATGTGCGGAATCAGAGATGGGGAATCAGAGGTGGGGATTCAGAGGTGGTGAATCAGAGAAGGGAAATCAGAGGCTGGGAATCAGAGGCAGGGAATCAGACGCAGGGAATCAGAGGCGGGGAATCATAGCTGGCGAATTAGAGGAGGGCAATCAGAGTTGGGGAATCAGAGGCGGGGTATCAGATATGGGGAAACAGAGGCGGGGAATCAGAGGCGGGGAAACAGAGGCGGGGAATCAGATATGGGGAATCAGAGGTGGGGAATCAGAGGCAGGGAATCAGATGTGCGGAATCAGAGATGGGGAATCAGAGGCAGGGAATCAGAATCAGAAGCAGGGAATCAGAGGCCAGGAATGAGAGGCCGGAATCAGATGCTGGGAATCAGAGGCCTGGAATCAGAGGCGGGGAATCAGAGGCAGGGAATCAGATGCGGGAAATCAGAGGCCTGGAATCAGAGGCGGGGAATCAGAGGCAGGGAATCAGATGCGGGGAATCAGAGTCGGGGAATCAGAGCTGGGGAATCAGAGGCAGGGTATTAGAGTTGGGGAATTAGAGGCGGGGAATCAGATATGGGGAAACAGAGGTGGGGAATCAGAGGCGGGGAAACAGAGGCAGGGAATCAGATATGGGGAATCAGAGGCGGGGAATCAGAGGTGGGGAATCATAGGCAGGGAATCGGATGTGCGGAATCAGAGGCGGGGAAACAGAGGCGGGGAATCAGATATGGGGAATCAGAGGTGGGGCATCAGAGGTTGTGAATCAGAGGCGGGGAAACAGAGGCGGGGAATCAGATATGGGGAATCAGAGGTGGGGCATCAGAGGTTGTGAATCACAGATGGGGAATTAGAGGCGGGGAATCAGAGGCAGGGAATCAGACGCGGGGAATCAGAGGCGGGGATTCAGAGCTGGGGAATCAGAAGCGGGGAATCAGAGTTGGGGAATCAGAGGCGGGCAATAAGATATGGGGAATCAGAGGCAGGGAATCAGAGGCGGGGAATCAGAGGCAGGGAATCAGACGCGGGGAATCTGAGGCGGGGAATCAGAGCTGGGGAATCAGAGGTGGGGAATCAGAGTTGGGGAATCAGAGGCAGGGAATTGGATGTGCGGAATCAGAGATGGGGAATCAGAGGTGGGGAATCAGAGGCGGTGAATCAGAGATGGGGAATCAGAGGCGGGGAATCAGAGGCAGGAAATCAGACACGGGGATTCAGAGGCTGGGAATCAGACGGGGGGAATCAAAGGCGGGGAAACAGAGCTGGGGAATCTGAGGCAGGGAATCAGAGTTGGGGATTCAGAGGCGGGGAATCAGATATGGGGAAACAGAGGCGGGGAATCAGAGGCGGGAAAACAGAGGCGGGGAATTAGATATGGGGAATCAGAGGTGGGGAATCAGAGGTGGTGAATCAGTGATGGGGAATCACAGGCGGGGAATCAGAGGCAGGGAATAGAACGCGGGGAATCAGAGGCAGGGAATCAGAGCTGGGGAATCAGAGGCGGGGAATCATAGTTGGGAATCAGAGGCGGGGAATCAGATATGGGGAAACAGAGGCGGGGCATCAGTGGCGGGGAAACAGAGGCGGGGAATCAGATATGGGGAATCGGATGCAGGGAATCAGAGGCGGGGAATCAGAGCTGGGGAATCAGAGGCGGGGAATCAGAGTTGGGGCATCAGAGGTGGGGAATTAGATATAGGGAAACAGAGGCGGGGAATCAGAGGCGGGGAAACAGAGGCGGGGAAACAGAGGCGGGGAATCAGATATGGGGAATCAGAGGTGGGGAATCCGAGGTTGGGAATCAGAGGCAGGGAATCAGAGGCGGGGAATCAGAGGCGGGGAATCAGATATGGGGAATCAGAGGCAGGGAATCAGAGGCGGGGAATCAGAGGCAGGGAATCAGACGCGGGGAATCTGAGGCGGGGAATCAGAGCTGGGGAATCAGAGGTGGGGAATCAGAGTTGGGGAATCAGAGGCAGGGAATTGGATGTGCGGAATCAGAGATGGGGAATCAGAGGTGGGGAATCAGAGGCGGTGAATCAGAGATGGGGAATCAGAGGCGGGGAATCAGAGGCAGGAAATCAGACACGGGGATTCAGAGGCTGGGAATCAGACGGGGGGAATCAAAGGCGGGGAATCAGAGCTGGGGAATCTGAGGCAGGGAATCAGAGTTGGGAATTCAGAGGCGGGGTATCAGATATGGGGAAACAGAGGCGGGGAATCAGAGGCGGGAAAACAGAGGCGGGGAATCATAGTTGGGAATCAGAGGCGGGGAATCAGATATGGGGAAACAGAGGCGGGGAATCAGTGGCGGGGAAAGAGAGGCGGGGAATCAGATATGGGGAATCGGATGCAGGGAATCAGAGGCGGGGAATCAGAGCTGGGGAATCAGAGGCGGGGAATCAGAGTTGGGGCATCAGAGGTGGGGAATTAGATATAGGGAAACAGAGGCGGGGAATCAGAGGCGGGGAAACAGAGGCGGGGAAACAGAGGCGGGGAATCAGATATGGGGAATCAGAGGTGGGGAATCCGAGGTTGGGAATCAGAGGCAGGGAATAAGAGGCGGGGAATCAGAGGCGGGGAAACAGATGCGGGGAATCAGATATGGGGAATCAGAGGTGGGGCATCAGAAGTTGTGAATCACAGATGGGGAATTAGAGGCGGGGAATCAGAGGCAGGGAATCAGACGCGGGGAATCAGAGGCGGGGATTCAGAGCTGGGGAATCAGAAGCGGGGAATCAGAGTTGGGGAATCAGAGGCGGGGAATCAGATATGGGGAATCAGAGGCAGGGAATCAGAGGCGGGGAATCATAGGCAGGGAATCAGACGCGGGGAATCTGAGGCGGGGAATCAGAGCTGGGGAATCAGAGGTGGGGAATCAGAGTTGGGGAATCAGAGGCAGGGAATTGGATGTGCGGAATCAGAGATGGGGAATCAGAGGTGGGGAATCAGAGGCGGTGAATCAGAGATGGGGAATCAGAGCTGGGGAATCTGAGGCAGGGAATCAGAGTTGGGGATTCAGAGGCGGGGAATCAGATATGCGGAAACAGAGGCGGGGAATCAGAGGCGGGAAAACAGAGGCGGGGAATTAGATATGGGGAATCAGAGGTGTGGAATCAGAGGTGGTGAATTAGAGATGGGGAATCAGAGGCGGGGAATCAGAGGCAGGGAATCGGACGCCGGGAATCAGAGGCGGGGAATCAGAGCTGGGGAATCAGAGGCGGGGAATCAGAGTTGGGGAATCAGAGGCGGGGAATCAGATATGGGGAAATAGAGGCGGGGAATCAGATATGGGGAATCAGAGGTGTGGAATCAGAGGTTGGGAATCAGAGGCAGGGAATCAGAGGCGGGGAAACAGAGGCGGGGAATCAGATATGGGGAATCAGAGGTGGCGAATCAAAGGCGGTGAAACAGAGATGGGGAATCAGGGCAGGGAATCAGAGGCAGGGAATCAGAGCTGGGGAAACAGAGGCGGGGAATCAGATATGGGGAATCAGAGGTGGGGAATCAGGGGCGGGGAATCAGTGGCAGGGAATCAGAGCTGGGGAATCAGAGGTGGGGAATCAGAGCTGGGGAATCAGAGGCGGGGAATCAGATATGGGGAATCAGAGGTGGGGAATCAGGGGCGGGGAATCAGTGGCAGGGAATCAGAGGCCGGGAATAAAAGGCGGGGAATCAGAGCTGGGGAATCAGAGGCGGGGAATCAGAGTTGGGGAATCAGAGGAGGGGAATCAGATATGGGGAAACAGAGGCCGGGAATCAGAGGCAGGGAAACAGAGGCGGGGAATCAGATATGGGGAATCAGAGGTGGGGAATTAGAGGTTGCGAATCAGAGGCGGGGAATCAGAGGCGGGGAATCAGAGGCAGGGAATCGGATGTGCGGAATCAGAGATGGGGAATCAGAGGTGGGGATTCAGAGGTGGTGAATCAGAGAAGGGAAATCAGAGGCTGGGAATCAGAGGCAGGGAATCAGACGCAGGGAATCAGAGGCGGGGAATCATAGCTGGCGAATTAGAGGAGGGCAATCAGAGTTGGGGAATCAGAGGCGGGGTATCAGATATGGGGAAACAGAGGCGGGGAATCAGAGGCGGGGAAACAGAGGCGGGGAATCAGATATGGGGAATCAGAGGTGGGGAATCAGAGGCAGGGAATCAGATGTGCGGAATCAGAGATGGGGAATCAGAGGCAGGGAATCAGAATCAGAAGCAGGGAATCAGAGGCCAGGAATGAGAGGCCGGAATCAGATGCTGGGAATCAGAGGCCTGGAATCAGAGGCGGGGAATCAGAGGCAGGGAATCAGATGCGGGAAATCAGAGGCCTGGAATCAGAGGCGGGGAATCAGAGGCAGGGAATCAGATGCGGGGAATCAGAGGCGGGGAATCAGAGCTGGGGAATCAGAGGCAGGGTATTAGAGTTGGGGAATTAGAGGCGGGGAATCAGATATGGGGAAACAGAGGTGGGGAATCAGAGGCGGGGAAACAGAGGCAGGGAATCAGATATGGGGAATCAGAGGCGGGGAATCAGAGGTGGGGAATCATAGGCAGGGAATCGGATGTGCGGAATCAGAGATGGGGAATCAGAGGCCCGGAATGAGAGGTGGTGAATCAGATATGGGGAATCAGAGGCGGGGAATCAGAGGCAGGGAATCAGACGCGGGGAATCAGAGGTGGGCAATCAGAGGCGGGGAATCAGATATGGGGAATCAGAGGCGGGGAATCAGAGGCGGGGAAACAGAGGCGGGGAATCAGATATGGGGAATCAGAGGTGGGGAATCAGAGTTGGGGAATCAGAGGCAGGGAATTGGATGTGCGGAATCAGAGATGGGGAATCAGAGGTGGGGAATCAGAGGCGGTGAATCAGAGATGGGGAATCAGAGGCGGGGAATCAGAGGCAGGAAATCAGACACGGGGATTCAGAGGCTGGGAATCAGACGGGGGGAATCAAAGGCGGGGAATCAGAGCTGGGGAATCTGAGGCAGGGAATCAGAGTTGGGAATTCAGAGGCGGGGTATCAGATATGGGGAAACAGAGGCGGGGAATCAGAGGCGGGAAAACAGAGGCGGGGAATTAGATATTGGGAATCAGAGGTGGGGAATCAGAGGTGGTGAATCAGTGATGGGGAATCACAGGCGGGGAATCAGAGGCAGGGAATAGAACGCGGGGAATCAGAGGCAGGGAATCAGAGCTGGGGAATCAGAGGCGGGGAATCATAGTTGGGAATCAGAGGCGGGGAATCAGATATGGGGAAACAGAGGCGGGGAATCAGTGGCGGGGAAAGAGAGGCGGGGAATCAGATATGGGGAATCGCATGCAGGGAATCAGAGGCGGGGAATCAGAGCTGGGGAATCAGAGGCGGGGAATCAGAGTTGGGGCATCAGAGGTGGGGAATTAGATATAGGGAAACAGAGGCGGGGAATCAGAGGCGGGGAAACAGAGGCGGGGAAACAGAGGCGGGGAATCAGATATGGGGAATCAGAGGTGGGGAATCCGAGGTTGGGAATCAGAGGCAGGGAATAAGAGGCGGGGAATCAGAGGCGGGGAAACAGATGCGGGGAATCAGATATGGGGAATCAGAGGTGGGGCATCAGAAGTTGTGAATCACAGATGGGGAATTAGAGGCGGGGAATCAGAGGCAGGGAATCAGACGCGGGGAATCAGAGGCGGGGATTCGGAGCTGGGGAATCAGAAGCGGGGAATCAGAGTTGGGGTATCAGAGGCGGGGAATCAGATATGGGGAATCAGAGGCAGGGAATCAGAGGCGGGGAATTATAGGCAGGGAATCAGACGCGGGGAATCTGAGGCGGGGAATCAGAGCTGGGGAATCAGAGGTGGGGAATCAGAGTTGGGGAATCAGAGGCAGGGAATTGGATGTGCGGAATCAGAGATGGGGAATCAGAGGTGGGGAATCAGAGGCGGTGAATCAGAGATGGGGAATCAGAGCTGGGGAATCTGAGGCAGGGAATCAGAGTTGGGGATTCAGAGGCGGGGAATCAGATATGGGGAAACAGAGGCGGGGAATCAGAGGCGGGAAAACAGAGGCGGGGAATTAGATATGGGGAATCAGAGGTGTGGAATCAGAGGTGGTGAATTAGAGATGGGGAATCAGAGGCGGGGAATCAGAGGCAGGGAATCGGACGCCGGGAATCAGAGGCGGGGAATCAGAGCTGGGGAATCAGAGGCGGGGAATCAGAGTTGGGGAATCAGAGGCGGGGAATCAGATATGGGGAAATAGAGGCGGGGAATCAGATATGGGGAATCAGAGGTGTGGAATCAGAGGTTGGGAATCAGAGGCAGGGAATCAGAGGCGGGGAAACAGAGGCGGGGAATCAGATATGGGGAATCAGAGGTGGCGAATCAAAGGCGGTGAAACGGAGATGGGGAATCAGGGCAGGGAATCAGAGGCAGGGAATCAGAGCTGGGGAAACAGAGGCGGGGAATCAGATATGGGGAATCAGAGGTGGGGAATCAGGGGCGGGGAATCAGTGGCAGGGAATCAGAGCTGGGGAATCAGAGGTGGGGAATCAGAGCTGGGGAATCAGAGGCGGGGAATCAGATATGGGGAATCAGAGGTGGGGAATCAGGGGCGGGGAATCAGTGGCAGGGAATCAGAGGCCGGGAATAAAAGGCGGGGAATCAGAGCTGGGGAATCAGAGGCGGGGAATCAGAGTTGGGGAATCAGAGGAGGGGAATCAGATATGGGGAAACAGAGGCCGGGAATCAGAGGCAGGGAAACAGAGGCGGGGAATCAGATATGGGGAATCAGAGGTGGGGAATTGGAGGTTGCGAATAAGAGGCGGGGAATCAGAGGCGGGGAATCAGAGGCAGGGAATCGGATGTGCGGAATCAGAGATGGGGAATCAGAGGTGGGGATTCAGAGGTGGTGAATCAGAGAAGGGAAATAAGAGGCTGGGAATCAGAGGCAGGGAATCAGATGCAGGGAATCAGAGGCGGGGAATCATAGCTGGCGAATTAGAGGAGGGCAATCAGAGTTGGGGAATCAGAGGCGGGGTATCAGATATGGGGAAACAGAGGCGGGGAATCAGAGGCGGGGAAACAGAGGCGGGGAATCAGATATGGGGAATCAGAGGTGGGGAATCAGAGGCAGGGAATCAGATGTGCGGAATCAGAGATGGGGAATCAGAGGCAGGGAATCAGAATCAGAAGCAGGGAATCAGAGGCCAGGAATGAGAGGCCGGAATCAGATGCTGGGAATCAGAGGCCTGGAATCAGAGGCGGGGAATCAGAGGCAGGGAATCAGATGCGGGAAATCAGAGGCCTGGAATCAGAGGCGGGGAATCAGAGGCAGGGAATCAGATGCGGGGAATCAGAGGCGGGGAATCAGAGCTGGGGAATCAGAGGCAGGGTATTAGAGTTGGGGAATTAGAGGCGGGGAATCAGATATGGGGAAACAGAGGTGGGGAATCAGAGGCGGGGAAACAGAGGCAGGGAATCAGATATGGGGAATCAGAGGCGGGGAATCAGAGGTGGGGAATCATAGGCAGGGAATCGGATGTGCGGAATCAGAGGCGGGGAAACAGAGGCGGGGAATCAGATATGGGGAATCAGAGGTGGGGCATCAGAGGTTGTGAATCAGAGGCGGGGAAACAGAGGCGGGGAATCAGATATGGGGAATCAGAGGTGGGGCATCAGAGGTTGTGAATCACAGATGGGGAATTAGAGGCGGGGAATCAGAGGCAGGGAATCAGACGCGGGGAATCAGAGGCGGGGATTCAGAGCTGGGGAATCAGAAGCGGGGAATCAGAGTTGGGGAATCAGAGGCGGGCAATCAGATATGGGGAATCAGAGGCAGGGAATCAGAGGCGGGGAATCAGAGGCAGGGAATCAGACGCGGGGAATCTGAGGCGGGGAATCAGAGCCGGGGAATCAGAGGTGGGGAATCAGAGTTGGGGAATCAGAGGCAGGGAATTGGATGTGCGGAATCAGAGATGGGGAATCAGAGGTGGGGAATCAGAGGCGGTGAATCAGAGATGGGGAATCAGAGGCGGGGAATCAGAGGCAGGAAATCAGACACGGGGATTCAGAGGCTGGGAATCAGACGGGGGGAATCAAAGGCGGGGAAACAGAGCTGGGGAATCTGAGGCAGGGAATCAGAGTTGGGGATTCAGAGGCGGGGAATCAGATATGGGGAAACAGAGGCGGGGAATCAGAGGCGGGAAAACAGAGGCGGGGAATTAGATATGGGGAATCAGAGGTGGGGAATCAGAGGTGGTGAATCAGTGATGGGGAATCACAGGCGGGGAATCAGAGGCAGGGAATAGAACGCGGGGAATCAGAGGCAGGGAATCAGAGCTGGGGAATCAGAGGCGGGGAATCATAGTTGGGAATCAGAGGCGGGGAATCAGATATGGGGAAACAGAGGCGGGGCATCAGTGGCGGGGAAACAGAGGCGGGGAATCAGATATGGGGAATCGGATGCAGGGAATCAGAGGCGGGGAATCAGAGCTGGGGAATCAGAGGCGGGGAATCAGAGTTGGGGCATCAGAGGTGGGGAATTAGATATAGGGAAACAGAGGCGGGGAATCAGAGGCGGGGAAACAGAGGCGGGGAAACAGAGGCGGGGAATCAGATATGGGGAATCAGAGGTGGGGAATCCGAGGTTGGGAATCAGAGGCAGGGAATCAGAGGCGGGGAATCAGAGGCGGGGAATCAGAGGAAGGGAATCAGATGTGCGGAATCGGAGATGGGGAATCAGAGGCAGGGAATCAGAGGCGGGGAATCAGAGGCGGGGAATCAGAGGCCGGGAATCAGATATGGGGAAACAGAGGCGGGGAATCCGAGGCGGGGAAACAGAGGCGGGGAATCAGATATGGGGAATCAGAGGTGGGGAATCAGAGGTTGGGAATCAGAGGCAGGGAATCAGAAGCTTGGAATCAGATGCAGGGAATCAGATGCGGGGAATCAGAGGCGGGGAATCAGAGCTGGGGAATCAGAGGTGGGGAATCAGATTTGGGGAATCAGAGGTGGGGACTTAGATATTGGGAAACAGAGGCGGGGAATCTGAGGCGGGGAAACCCAGGCGGGGAATCAGATATGGGGAATCAGAGGTGGGGAATCAGAGGCAAGGAATCAGATGTGCGGAATCAGAGATGGGGAATCAGAGGCAGGGAATCAGAATCAGAAGCAGGGAATCAGAGGCCGGGAATCAGAGGCCGGAATCAGAGGCGGGGAATCAGCGGCAGGGAATCAGATGCGGGGAATCAGAGGCGGGGAATCAGAGCTGGGGAATCAGAGGCGGGGTATTAGAGTTGGGGAATCAGAGGCGGGGAATCAGATATGGGGAAACAGAGGTGGGGAATCAGAGGCGGGGAAACAGATGCAGGGAATCAGATATGGGGAATCAGAGGCGGAGAATCAGAGGTGGGGAATCATAGGCAGGGAATCGGATGTGCGGAATCAGAGATGGGGAATCGGAGGCCGGGAATCAGAGGTGGTGAATCAGAGATGGGGAATCAGAGGCGGGGAATCAGAGGCAGGGAATCAGACGCGGGGAATCAGAGGTGGGCAATCAGAGGCGGGGAATCAGATATGGGGAATCAGAGGCGGGGAATCAGAGGCGGGGAAACAGAGGCGGGGAATCAGATATGGGGAATCAGAGGTGGGGCATCAGAGGTTGTGAATCACAGATGGGGAATCAGAGGCGGGGAATCAGAGGCAGGGAATCAGACGCGGGGAATCAGAGGCGGGGATTCAGAGCTGGGGAATCAGAGGCGGGGAATCAGAGTTGGGGAATCAGAGGCGGGGAATCAGATATGGGGAATCAGAGGCAGGGAATCAGAGGCGGGAAAACAGAGGCGGGGAATCAGATATGGGGAATCAGAGGCGGGGTATCAGAGCTGGGGAATCAGAGGTGGGGAATCAGAGTTGGGGAATCAGAGGCAGGGAATTGGATGTGCGGAATCAGAGATGGGGAATCAGAGGTGGGGAATCAGAGGCGGTGAATCAGAGATGGGGAATCAGAGGCGGGGAATCAGAGGCAGGAAATCAGACACGGGGATTCAGAGGCTGGGAATCAGACGGGGGGAATCAAAGGCGGGGAATCAGAGCTGGGGAATCTGAGGCAGGGAATCAGAGTTGGGGATTCAGAGGCGGGGAATCAGATATGGGGAAACAGAGGCGGGGAATCAGAGGCGGGAAAACAGAGGCGGGGAATTAGATATGGGGAATCAGAGGTGGGGAATCAGAGGTGGTGAATCAGTGATGGGGAATCACAGGCGGGGAATCAGAGGCAGGGAATAGAACGCGGGGAATCAGAGGCAGGGAATCAGAGCTGGGGAATCAGAGGCGGGGAATCATAGTTGGGAATCAGAGGCAGGGAATCAGATATGGGGAAACAGAGGCGGGGAATCAGTGGCGGGGAAACAGAGGCGGGGAATCAGATATGGGGAATCGGATGCAGGGAATCAGAGGCGGGGAATCAGAGCTGGGGAATCAGAGGCGGGGAATCAGAGTTGGGGCATCAGAGGTGGGGAATTAGATATAGGGAAACAGAGGCGGGGAATCAGAGGCGGGGAAACAGAGGCGGGGAAACAGAGGCGGGGAATCGGATATGGGGAATCAGAGGTGGGGAATCCGAGGTTGGGAATCAGAGGCAGGGAATCAGAGGCGGGGAATCAGAGGCAGGGAATCAGACGCGGGGAATCAGAGGCGGGGATTCAGAGCTGGGGAATCAGAAGCGGGGAATCAGAGTTGGGGAATCAGAGGCGGGCAATCAGATATGGGGAATCAGAGGCAGGGAATCAGAGGCGGGGAATCAGAGGCAGGGAATCAGATGCGGGAAATCAGAGGCCTGGAATCAGAGGCGGGGAATCAGAGGCAGGGAATCAGATGCGGGGAATCAGAGGCGGGGAATCAGAGCTGGGGAATCAGAGGCAGGGTATTAGAGTTGGGGAATTAGAGGCGGGGAATCAGATATGGGGAAACAGAGGTGGGGAATCAGAGGCGGGGAAACAGAGGCAGGGAATCAGATATGGGGAATCAGAGGCGGGGAATCAGAGGTGGGGAATCATAGGCAGGGAATCGGATGTGCGGAATCAGAGGCGGGGAAACAGAGGCGGGGAATCAGATATGGGGAATCAGAGGTGGGGCATCAGAGGTTGTGAATCAGAGGCGGGGAAACAGAGGCGGGGAATCAGATATGGGGAATCAGAGGTGGGGCATCAGAGGTTGTGAATCACAGATGGGGAATTAGAGGCGGGGAATCAGAGGCAGGGAATCAGACGCGGGGAATCAGAGGCGGGGATTCAGAGCTGGGGAATCAGAAGCGGGGAATCAGAGTTGGGGAATCAGAGGCGGGCAATCAGATATGGGGAATCAGAGGCAGGGAATCAGAGGCGGGGAATCAGAGGCAGGGAATCAGACGCGGGGAATCTGAGGCGGGGAATCAGAGCTGGGGAATCAGAGGCAGGGAATCAGAGGCGGGGAATTATAGGCAGGGAATCAGACGCGGGGAATCTGAGGCAGGGAATCAGAGCTGGGGAATCAGAGGTGGGGAATCAGAGTTGGGGAATCAGAGGCAGGGAATTGGATGTGCGGAATCAGAGATGGGGAATCAGAGGTGGGGAATCAGAGGCGGTGAATCAGAGATGGGGAATCAGAGCTGGGGAATCTGAGGCAGGGAATCAGAGTTGGGGATTCAGAGGCGGGGAATCAGATATGGGGAAACAGAGGCGGGGAATCAGAGGCGGGAAAACAGAGGCGGGGAATTAGATATGGGGAATCAGAGGTGTGGAATCAGAGGTGGTGAATTAGAGATGGGGAATCAGAGGCGGGGAATCAGAGGCAGGGAATCGGACGCCGGGAATCAGAGGCGGGGAATCAGAGCTGGGGAATCAGAGGCGGGGAATCAGAGTTGGGGAATCAGAGGCGGGGAATCAGATATGGGGAAATAGAGGCGGGGAATCAGATATGGGGAATCAGAGGTGTGGAATCAGAGGTTGGGAATCAGAGGCAGGGAATCAGAGGCGGGGAAACAGAGGCGGGGAATCAGATATGGGGAATCAGAGGTGGCGAATCAAAGGCGGTGAAACGGAGATGGGGAATCAGGGCAGGGAATCAGAGGCAGGGAATCAGAGCTGGGGAAACAGAGGCGGGGAATCAGATATGGGGAATCAGAGGTGGGGAATCAGGGGCGGGGAATCAGTGGCAGGGAATCAGAGCTGGGGAATCAGAGGTGGGGAATCAGAGCTGGGGAATCAGAGGCGGGGAATCAGATATGGGGAATCAGAGGTGGGGAATCAGGGGCGGGGAATCAGTGGCAGGGAATCAGAGGCCGGGAATAAAAGGCGGGGAATCAGAGCTGGGGAATCAGAGGCGGGGAATCAGAGTTGGGGAATCAGAGGAGGGGAATCAGATATGGGGAAACAGAGGCCGGGAATCAGAGGCAGGGAAACAGAGGCGGGGAATCAGATATGGGGAATCAGAGGTGGGGAATTGGAGGTTGCGAATCAGAGGCGGGGAATCAGAGGCGGGGAATCAGAGGCAGGGAATCGGATGTGCGGAATCAGAGATGGGGAATCAGAGGTGGGGATTCAGAGGTGGTGAATCAGAGAAGGGAAATAAGAGGCTGGGAATCAGAGGCAGGGAATCAGATGCAGGGAATCAGAGGCGGGGAATCATAGCTGGCGAATTAGAGGAGGGCAATCAGAGTTGGGGAATCAGAGGCGGGGTATCAGATATGGGGAAACAGAGGCGGGGAATCAGAGGCGGGGAAACAGAGGCGGGGAATCAGATATGGGGAATCAGAGGTGGGGAATCAGAGGCAGGGAATCAGATGTGCGGAATCAGAGATGGGGAATCAGAGGCAGGGAATCAGAATCAGAAGCAGGGAATCAGAGGCCAGGAATGAGAGGCCGGAATCAGATGCTGGGAATCAGAGGCCTGGAATCAGAGGCGGGGAATCAGAGGCAGGGAATCAGATGCGGGAAATCAGAGGCCTGGAATCAGAGGCGGGGAATCAGAGGCAGGGAATCAGATGCGGGGAATCAGAGGCGGGGAATCAGAGCTGGGGAATCAGAGGCAGGGTATTAGAGTTGGGGAATTAGAGGCGGGGAATCAGATATGGGGAAACAGAGGTGGGGAATCAGAGGCGGGGAAACAGAGGCAGGGAATCAGATATGGGGAATCAGAGGCGGGGAATCAGAGGTGGGGAATCATAGGCAGGGAATCGGATGTGCGGAATCAGAGGCGGGGAAACAGAGGCGGGGAATCAGATATGGGGAATCAGAGGTGGGGCATCAGAGGTTGTGAATCAGAGGCGGGGAAACAGAGGCGGGGAATCAGATATGGGGAATCAGAGGTGGGGCATCAGAGGTTGTGAATCACAGATGGGGAATTAGAGGCGGGGAATCAGAGGCAGGGAATCAGACGCGGGGAATCAGAGGCGGGGATTCAGAGCTGGGGAATCAGAAGCGGGGAATCAGAGTTGGGGAATCAGAGGCGGGCAATCAGATATGGGGAATCAGAGGCAGGGAATCAGAGGCGGGGAATCAGAGGCAGGGAATCAGACGCGGGGAATCTGAGGCGGGGAATCAGAGCTGGGGAATCAGAGGTGGGGAATCAGAGTTGGGGAATCAGAGGCAGGGAATTGGATGTGCGGAATCAGAGATGGGGAATCAGAGGTGGGGAATCAGAGGCGGTGATTCAGAGATGGGGAATCAGAGGCGGGGAATCAGAGGCAGGAAATCAGACACGGGGATTCAGAGGCTGGGAATCAGACGGGGGGAATCAAAGGCGGGGAAACAGAGCTGGGGAATCTGAGGCAGGGAATCAGAGTTGGGGATTCAGAGGCGGGGAATCAGATATGGGGAAACAGAGGCGGGGAATCAGAGGCGGGAAAACAGAGGCGGGGAATTAGATATGGGGAATCAGAGGTGGGGAATCAGAGGTGGTGAATCAGTGATGGGGAATCACAGGCGGGGAATCAGAGGCAGGGAATAGAACGCGGGGAATCAGAGGCAGGGAATCAGAGCTGGGGAATCAGAGGCGGGGAATCATAGTTGGGAATCAGAGGCGGGGAATCAGATATGGGGAAACAGAGGCGGGGCATCAGTGGCGGGGAAACAGAGGCGGGGAATCAGATATGGGGAATCGGATGCAGGGAATCAGAGGCGGGGAATCAGAGCTGGGGAATCAGAGGCGGGGAATCAGAGTTGGGGCATCAGAGGTGGGGAATTAGATATAGGGAAACAGAGGCGGGGAATCAGAGGCGGGGAAACAGAGGCGGGGAAACAGAGGCGGGGAATCAGATATGGGGAATCAGAGGTGGGGAATCCGAGGTTGGGAATCAGAGGCAGGGAATCAGAGGCGGGGAATCAGAGGCGGGGAATCAGAGGAAGGGAATCAGATGTGCGGAATCGGAGATGGGGAATCAGAGGCAGGGAATCAGAGGCGGGGAATCAGAGGCGGGGAATCAGAGGCCGGGAATCAGATATGGGGAAACAGAGGCGGGGAATCCGAGGCGGGGAAACAGAGGCGGGGAATCAGATATGGGGAATCAGAGGTGGGGAATCAGAGGTTGGGAATCAGAGGCAGGGAATCAGAAGCTTGGAATCAGATGCAGGGAATCAGATGCGGGGAATCAGAGGCGGGGAATCAGAGCTGGGGAATCAGAGGTGGGGAATCAGATTTGGGGAATCAGAGGTGGGGACTTAGATATTGGGAAACAGAGGCGGGGAATCTGAGGCGGGGAAACCCAGGCGGGGAATCAGATATGGGGAATCAGAGGTGGGGAATCAGAGGCAAGGAATCAGATGTGCGGAATCAGAGATGGGGAATCAGAGGCAGGGAATCAGAATCAGAAGCAGGGAATCAGAGGCCGGGAATCAGAGGCCGGAATCAGAGGCGGGGAATCAGCGGCAGGGAATCAGATGCGGGGAATCAGAGGCGGGGAATCAGAGCTGGGGAATCAGAGGCGGGGTATTAGAGTTGGGGAATCAGAGGCGGGGAATCAGATATGGGGAAACAGAGGTGGGGAATCAGAGGCGGGGAAACAGATGCAGGGAATCAGATATGGGGAATCAGAGGCGGAGAATCAGAGGTGGGGAATCATAGGCAGGGAATCGGATGTGCGGAATCAGAGATGGGGAATCGGAGGCCGGGAATCAGAGGTGGTGAATCAGAGATGGGGAATCAGAGGCGGGGAATCAGAGGCAGGGAATCAGACGCGGGGAATCAGAGGTGGGCAATCAGAGGCGGGGAATCAGATATGGGGAATCAGAGGCGGGGAATCAGAGGCGGGGAAACAGAGGCGGGGAATCAGATATGGGGAATCAGAGGTGGGGCATCAGAGGTTGTGAATCACAGATGGGGAATCAGAGGCGGGGAATCAGAGGCAGGGAATCAGACGCGGGGAATCAGAGGCGGGGATTCAGAGCTGGGGAATCAGAGGCGGGGAATCAGAGTTGGGGAATCAGAGGCGGGGAATCAGATATGGGGAATCAGAGGCAGGGAATCAGAGGCGGGAAAACAGAGGCGGGGAATCAGATATGGGGAATCAGAGGCGGGGTATCAGAGCTGGGGAATCAGAGGTGGGGAATCAGAGTTGGGGAATCAGAGGCAGGGAATTGGATGTGCGGAATCAGAGATGGGGAATCAGAGGTGGGGAATCAGAGGCGGTGAATCAGAGATGGGGAATCAGAGGCGGGGAATCAGAGGCAGGAAATCAGACACGGGGATTCAGAGGCTGGGAATCAGACGGGGGGAATCAAAGGCGGGGAATCAGAGCTGGGGAATCTGAGGCAGGGAATCAGAGTTGGGGATTCAGAGGCGGGGAATCAGATATGGGGAAACAGAGGCGGGGAATCAGAGGCGGGAAAACAGAGGCGGGGAATTAGATATGGGGAATCAGAGGTGGGGAATCAGAGGTGGTGAATCAGTGATGGGGAATCACAGGCGGGGAATCAGAGGCAGGGAATAGAACGCGGGGAATCAGAGGCAGGGAATCAGAGCTGGGGAATCAGAGGCGGGGAATCATAGTTGGGAATCAGAGGCGGGGAATCAGATATGGGGAAACAGAGGCGGGGAATCAGTGGCGGGGAAACAGAGGCGGGGAATCAGATATGGGGAATCGGATGCAGGGAATCAGAGGCGGGGAATCAGAGCTGGGGAATCAGAGGCGGGGAATCAGAGTTGGGGCATCAGAGGTGGGGAATTAGATATAGGGAAACAGAGGCGGGGAATCAGAGGCGGGGAAACAGAGGCGGGGAAACAGAGGCGGGGAATCGGATATGGGGAATCAGAGGTGGGGAATCCGAGGTTGGGAATCAGAGGCAGGGAATCAGAGGCGGGGAATCAGAGGCAGGGAATCAGACGCGGGGAATCAGAGGCGGGGATTCAGAGCTGGGGAATCAGAAGCGGGGAATCAGAGTTGGGGAATCAGAGGCGGGCAATCAGATATGGGGAATCAGAGGCAGGGAATCAGAGGCGGGGAATCAGAGGCAGGGAATCAGATGCGGGAAATCAGAGGCCTGGAATCAGAGGCGGGGAATCAGAGGCAGGGAATCAGATGCGGGGAATCAGAGGCGGGGAATCAGAGCTGGGGAATCAGAGGCAGGGTATTAGAGTTGGGGAATTAGAGGCGGGGAATCAGATATGGGGAAACAGAGGTGGGGAATCAGAGGCGGGGAAACAGAGGCAGGGAATCAGATATGGGGAATCAGAGGCGGGGAATCAGAGGTGGGGAATCATAGGCAGGGAATCGGATGTGCGGAATCAGAGGCGGGGAAACAGAGGCGGGGAATCAGATATGGGGAATCAGAGGTGGGGCATCAGAGGTTGTGAATCAGAGGCGGGGAAACAGAGGCGGGGAATCAGATATGGGGAATCAGAGGTGGGGCATCAGAGGTTGTGAATCACAGATGGGGAATTAGAGGCGGGGATTCAGAGGCAGGGAATCAGACGCGGGGAATCAGAGGCGGGGATTCAGAGCTGGGGAATCAGAAGCGGGGAATCAGAGTTGGGGAATCAGAGGCGGGCAATCAGATATGGGGAATCAGAGGCAGGGAATCAGAGGCGGGGAATCAGAGGCAGGGAATCAGACGCGGGGAATCTGAGGCGGGGAATCAGAGCTGGGGAATCAGAGGTGGGGAATCAGAGTTGGGGAATCAGAGGCAGGGAATTGGATGTGCGGAATCAGAGATGGGGAATCAGAGGTGGGGCATCAGAGGCGGTGAATCAGAGATGGGGAATCAGAGGCGGGGAATCAGAGGCAGGAAATCAGACACGGGGATTCAGAGGCTGGGAATCAGACGGGGGGAATCAAAGGCGGGGAAACAGAGCTGGGGAATCTGAGGCAGGGAATCAGAGTTGGGGATTCAGAGGCGGGGAATCAGATATGGGGAAACAGAGGCGGGGAATCAGAGGCGGGAAAACAGAGGCGGGGAATTAGATATGGGGAATCAGAGGTGGGGAATCAGAGGTGGTGAATCAGTGATGGGGAATCACAGGCGGGGAATCAGAGGCAGGGAATAGAACGCGGGGAATCAGAGGCAGGGAATCAGAGCTGGGGAATCAGAGGCGGGGAATCATAGTTGGGAATCAGAGGCGGGGAATCAGATATGGGGAAACAGAGGCGGGGCATCAGTGGCGGGGAAACAGAGGCGGGGAATCAGATATGGGGAATCGGATGCAGGGAATCAGAGGCGGGGAATCAGAGCTGGGGAATCAGAGGCGGGGAATCAGAGTTGGGGCATCAGAGGTGGGGAATTAGATATAGGGAAACAGAGGCGGGGAATCAGAGGCGGGGAAACAGAGGCGGGGAAACAGAGGCGGGGAATCAGATATGGGGAATCAGAGGTGGGGAATCCGAGGTTGGGAATCAGAGGCAGGGAATCAGAGGCGGGGAATCAGAGGCGGGGAATCAGATATGGGGAATCAGAGGCAGGGAATCAGAGGCGGGGAATCAGAGGCAGGGAATCAGACGCGGGGAATCTGAGGCGGGGAATCAGAGCTGGGGAATCAGAGGTGGGGAATCAGAGTTGGGGAATCAGAGGCAGGGAATTGGATGTGCGGAATCAGAGATGGGGAATCAGAGGTGGGGAATCAGAGGCGGTGAATCAGAGATGGGGAATCAGAGGCGGGGAATCAGAGGCAGGAAATCAGACACGGGGATTCAGAGGCTGGGAATCAGACGGGGGGAATCAAAGGCGGGGAATCAGAGCTGGGGAATCTGAGGCAGGGAATCAGAGTTGGGAATTCAGAGGCGGGGTATCAGATATGGGGAAACAGAGGCGGGGAATCAGAGGCGGGAAAACAGAGGCGGGGAATCATAGTTGGGAATCAGAGGCGGGGAATCAGATATGGGGAAACAGAGGCGGGGAATCAGTGGCGGGGAAAGAGAGGCGGGGAATCAGATATGGGGAATCGGATGCAGGGAATCAGAGGCGGGGAATCAGAGCAGGGGAATCAGAGGCGGGGAATCAGAGTTGGGGCATCAGAGGTGGGGAATTAGATATAGGGAAACAGAGGCGGGGAATCAGAGGCGGGGAAACAGAGGCGGGGAAACAGAGGCGGGGAATCAGATATGGGGAATCAGAGGTGGGGAATCCGAGGTTGGGAATCAGAGGCAGGGAATAAGAGGCGGGGAATCAGAGGCGGGGAAACAGATGCGGGGAATCAGATATGGGGAATCAGAGGTGGGGCATCAGAAGTTGTGAATCACAGATGGGGAATTAGAGGCGGGGAATCAGAGGCAGGGAATCAGACGCGGGGAATCAGAGGCGGGGATTCAGAGCTGGGGAATCAGAAGCGGGGAATCAGAGTTGGGGAATCAGAGGCGGGGAATCAGATATGGGGAATCAGAGGCAGGGAATCAGAGGCGGGGAATCATAGGCAGGGAATCAGACGCGGGGAATCTGAGGCGGGGAATCAGAGCTGGGGAATCAGAGGTGGGGAATCAGAGTTGGGGAATCAGAGGCAGGGAATTGGATGTGCGGAATCAGAGATGGGGAATCAGAGGTGGGGAATCAGAGGCGGTGAATCAGAGATGGGGAATCAGAGCTGGGGAATCTGAGGCAGGGAATCAGAGTTGGGGATTCAGAGGCGGGGAATCAGATATGGGGAAACAGAGGCGGGGAATCAGAGGCGGGAAAACAGAGGCGGGGAATTAGATATGGGGAATCAGAGGTGTGGAATCAGAGGTGGTGAATTAGAGATGGGGAATCAGAGGCGGGGAATCAGAGGCAGGGAATCGGACGCCGGGAATCAGAGGCGGGGAATCAGAGCTGGGGAATCAGAGGCGGGGAATCAGAGTTGGGGAATCAGAGGCGGGGAATCAGATATGGGGAAATAGAGGCGGGGAATCAGATATGGGGAATCAGAGGTGTGGAATCAGAGGTTGGGAATCAGAGGCAGGGAATCAGAGGCGGGGAAACAGAGGCGGGGAATCAGATATGGGGAATCAGAGGTGGCGAATCAAAGGCGGTGAAACAGAGATGGGGAATCAGGGCAGGGAATCAGAGGCAGGGAATCAGAGCTGGGGAAACAGAGGCGGGGAATCAGATATGGGGAATCAGAGGTGGGGAATCAGGGGCGGGGAATCAGTGGCAGGGAATCAGAGCTGGGGAATCAGAGGTGGGGAATCAGAGCTGGGGAATCAGAGGCGGGGAATCAGATATGGGGAATCAGAGGTGGGGAATCAGGGGCGGGGAATCAGTGGCAGGGAATCAGAGGCCGGGAATAAAAGGCGGGGAATCAGAGCTGGGGAATCAGAGGCGGGGAATCAGAGTTGGGGAATCAGAGGAGGGGAATCAGATATGGGGAAACAGAGGCCGGGAATCAGAGGCAGGGAAACAGAGGCGGGGAATCAGATATGGGGAATCAGAGGTGGGGAATTAGAGGTTGCGAATCAGAGGCGGGGAATCAGAGGCGGGGAATCAGAGGCAGGGAATCGGATGTGCGGAATCAGAGATGGGGAATCAGAGGTGGGGATTCAGAGGTGGTGAATCAGAGAAGGGAAATCAGAGGCTGGGAATCAGAGGCAGGGAATCAGACGCAGGGAATCAGAGGCGGGGAATCATAGCTGGCGAATTAGAGGAGGGCAATCAGAGTTGGGGAATCAGAGGCGGGGTATCAGATATGGGGAAACAGAGGCGGGGAATCAGAGGCGGGGAAACAGAGGCGGGGAATCAGATATGGGGAATCAGAGGTGGGGAATCAGAGGCAGGGAATCAGATGTGCGGAATCAGAGATGGGGAATCAGAGGCAGGGAATCAGAATCAGAAGCAGGGAATCAGAGGCCAGGAATGAGAGGCCGGAATCAGATGCTGGGAATCAGAGGCCTGGAATCAGAGGCGGGGAATCAGAGGCAGGGAATCAGATGCGGGAAATCAGAGGCCTGGAATCAGAGGCGGGGAATCAGAGGCAGGGAATCAGATGCGGGGAATCAGAGGCGGGGAATCAGAGCTGGGGAATCAGAGGCAGGGTATTAGAGTTGGGGAATTAGAGGCGGGGAATCAGATATGGGGAAACAGAGGTGGGGAATCAGAGGAGGTGAAACAGAGGCAGGGAATCAGATATGGGGAATCAGAGGCGGGGAATCAGAGGTGGGGAATCATAGGCAGGGAATCGGATGTGCGGAATCAGAGATGGGGAATCAGAGGCCCGGAATGAGAGGTGGTGAATCAGATATGGGGAATCAGAGGCGGGGAAACAGATGCGGGGAATCAGATATGGGGAATCAGAGGTGGGGCATCAGAAGTTGTGAATCACAGATGGGGAATTAGAGGCGGGGAATCAGAGGCAGGGAATCAGACGCGGGGAATCAGAGGCGGGGATTCGGAGCTGGGGAATCAGAAGCGGGGAATCAGAGTTGGGGAATCAGAGGCGGGGAATCAGATATGGGGAATCAGAGGCAGGGAATCAGAGGCGGGGAATTATAGGCAGGGAATCAGACGCGGGGAATCTGAGGCGGGGAATCAGAGCTGGGGAATCTGAGGCAGGGAATCAGAGTTGGGGATTCAGAGGCGGGGAATCAGATATGGGGAAACAGAGGCGGGGAATCAGAGGCGGGAAAACAGAGGCGGGGAATTAGATATGGGGAATCAGAGGTGGGGAATCAGAGGTGGTGAATCAGTGATGGGGAATCACAGGCGGGGAATCAGAGGCAGGGAATAGAACGCGGGGAATCAGAGGCAGGGAATCAGAGCTGGGGAATCAGAGGCGGGGAATCATAGTTGGGAATCAGAGGCGGGGAATCAGATATGGGGAAACAGAGGCGGGGCATCAGTGGCGGGGAAACAGAGGCGGGGAATCAGATATGGGGAATCGGATGCAGGGAATCAGAGGCGGGGAATCAGAGCTGGGGAATCAGAGGCGGGGAATCAGAGTTGGGGCATCAGAGGTGGGGAATTAGATATAGGGAAACAGAGGCGGGGAATCAGAGGCGGGGAAACAGAGGCGGGGAAACAGAGGCGGGGAATCAGATATGGGGAATCAGAGGTGGGGAATCCGAGGTTGGGAATCAGAGGCAGGGAATCAGAGGCGGGGAATCAGAGGCGGGGAATCAGAGGAAGGGAATCAGATGTGCGGAATCGGAGATGGGGAATCAGAGGCAGGGAATCAGAGGCGGGGAATCAGAGGCGGGGAATCAGAGGCCGGGAATCAGATATGGGGAAACAGAGGCGGGGAATCCGAGGCGGGGAAACAGAGGCGGGGAATCAGATATGGGGAATCAGAGGTGGGGAATCAGAGGTTGGGAATCAGAGGCAGGGAATCAGAAGCTTGGAATCAGATGCAGGGAATCAGATGCGGGGAATCAGAGGCGGGGAATCAGAGCTGGGGAATCAGAGGTGGGGAATCAGATTTGGGGAATCAGAGGTGGGGACTTAGATATTGGGAAACAGAGGCGGGGAATCTGAGGCGGGGAAACCCAGGCGGGGAATCAGATATGGGGAATCAGAGGTGGGGAATCAGAGGCAAGGAATCAGATGTGCGGAATCAGAGATGGGGAATCAGAGGCAGGGAATCAGAATCAGAAGCAGGGAATCAGAGGCCGGGAATCAGAGGCCGGAATCAGAGGCGGGGAATCAGCGGCAGGGAATCAGATGCGGGGAATCAGAGGCGGGGAATCAGAGCTGGGGAATCAGAGGCGGGGTATTAGAGTTGGGGAATCAGAGGCGGGGAATCAGATATGGGGAAACAGAGGTGGGGAATCAGAGGCGGGGAAACAGATGCAGGGAATCAGATATGGGGAATCAGAGGCGGAGAATCAGAGGTGGGGAATCATAGGCAGGGAATCGGATGTGCGGAATCAGAGATGGGGAATCGGAGGCCGGGAATCAGAGGTGGTGAATCAGAGATGGGGAATCAGAGGCGGGGAATCAGAGGCAGGGAATCAGACGCGGGGAATCAGAGGTGGGCAATCAGAGGCGGGGAATCAGATATGGGGAATCAGAGGCGGGGAATCAGAGGCGGGGAAACAGAGGCGGGGAATCAGATATGGGGAATCAGAGGTGGGGCATCAGAGGTTGTGAATCACAGATGGGGAATCAGAGGCGGGGAATCAGAGGCAGGGAATCAGACGCGGGGAATCAGAGGCGGGGATTCAGAGCTGGGGAATCAGAGGCGGGGAATCAGAGTTGGGGAATCAGAGGCGGGGAATCAGATATGGGGAATCAGAGGCAGGGAATCAGAGGCGGGAAAACAGAGGCGGGGAATCAGATATGGGGAATCAGAGGCGGGGTATCAGAGCTGGGGAATCAGAGGTGGGGAATCAGAGTTGGGGAATCAGAGGCAGGGAATTGGATGTGCGGAATCAGAGATGGGGAATCAGAGGTGGGGAATCAGAGGCGGTGAATCAGAGATGGGGAATCAGAGGCGGGGAATCAGAGGCAGGAAATCAGACACGGGGATTCAGAGGCTGGGAATCAGACGGGGGGAATCAAAGGCGGGGAATCAGAGCTGGGGAATCTGAGGCAGGGAATCAGAGTTGGGGATTCAGAGGCGGGGAATCAGATATGGGGAAACAGAGGCGGGGAATCAGAGGCGGGAAAACAGAGGCGGGGAATTAGATATGGGGAATCAGAGGTGGGGAATCAGAGGTGGTGAATCAGTGATGGGGAATCACAGGCGGGGAATCAGAGGCAGGGAATAGAACGCGGGGAATCAGAGGCAGGGAATCAGAGCTGGGGAATCAGAGGCGGGGAATCATAGTTGGGAATCAGAGGCGGGGAATCAGATATGGGGAAACAGAGGCGGGGAATCAGTGGCGGGGAAACAGAGGCGGGGAATCAGATATGGGGAATCGGATGCAGGGAATCAGAGGCGGGGAATCAGAGCTGGGGAATCAGAGGCGGGGAATCAGAGTTGGGGCATCAGAGGTGGGGAATTAGATATAGGGAAACAGAGGCGGGGAATCAGAGGCGGGGAAACAGAGGCGGGGAAACAGAGGCGGGGAATCGGATATGGGGAATCAGAGGTGGGGAATCCGAGGTTGGGAATCAGAGGCAGGGAATCAGAGGCGGGGAATCAGAGGCAGGGAATCAGACGCGGGGAATCAGAGGCGGGGATTCAGAGCTGGGGAATCAGAAGCGGGGAATCAGAGTTGGGGAATCAGAGGCGGGCAATCAGATATGGGGAATCAGAGGCAGGGAATCAGAGGCGGGGAATCAGAGGCAGGGAATCAGATGCGGGAAATCAGAGGCCTGGAATCAGAGGCGGGGAATCAGAGGCAGGGAATCAGATGCGGGGAATCAGAGGCGGGGAATCAGAGCTGGGGAATCAGAGGCAGGGTATTAGAGTTGGGGAATTAGAGGCGGGGAATCAGATATGGGGAAACAGAGGTGGGGAATCAGAGGCGGGGAAACAGAGGCAGGGAATCAGATATGGGGAATCAGAGGCGGGGAATCAGAGGTGGGGAATCATAGGCAGGGAATCGGATGTGCGGAATCAGAGGCGGGGAAACAGAGGCGGGGAATCAGATATGGGGAATCAGAGGTGGGGCATCAGAGGTTGTGAATCAGAGGCGGGGAAACAGAGGCGGGGAATCAGATATGGGGAATCAGAGGTGGGGCATCAGAGGTTGTGAATCACAGATGGGGAATTAGAGGCGGGGATTCAGAGGCAGGGAATCAGACGCGGGGAATCAGAGGCGGGGATTCAGAGCTGGGGAATCAGAAGCGGGGAATCAGAGTTGGGGAATCAGAGGCGGGCAATCAGATATGGGGAATCAGAGGCAGGGAATCAGAGGCGGGGAATCAGAGGCAGGGAATCAGACGCGGGGAATCTGAGGCGGGGAA
Organism: Narcine bancroftii; assembly: GCF_036971445.1. NCBI lineage: Eukaryota > Metazoa > Chordata > Chondrichthyes > Torpediniformes > Narcinidae > Narcine > Narcine bancroftii. Next base: position 102,287,153 of record NC_091474.1, on the reverse strand, counting down.
TCAGAGCTGGGGAATCAGAGGTGGGGAATCAGAGTTGGGGAATCAGAGGCAGGGAATTGGATGTGCGGAATCAGAGATGGGGAATCAGAGGTGGGGCATCAGAGGCGGTGAATCAGAGATGGGGAATCAGAGGCGGGGAATCAGAGGCAGGAAATCAGACACGGGGATTCAGAGGCTGGGAATCAGACGGGGGGAATCAAAGGCGGGGAAACAGAGCTGGGGAATCTGAGGCAGGGAATCAGAGTTGGGGATTCAGAGGCGGGGAATCAGATATGGGGAAACAGAGGCGGGGAATCAGAGGCGGGAAAACAGAGGCGGGGAATTAGATATGGGGAATCAGAGGTGGGGAATCAGAGGTGGTGAATCAGTGATGGGGAATCACAGGCGGGGAATCAGAGGCAGGGAATAGAACGCGGGGAATCAGAGGCAGGGAATCAGAGCTGGGGAATCAGAGGCGGGGAATCATAGTTGGGAATCAGAGGCGGGGAATCAGATATGGGGAAACAGAGGCGGGGCATCAGTGGCGGGGAAACAGAGGCGGGGAATCAGATATGGGGAATCGGATGCAGGGAATCAGAGGCGGGGAATCAGAGCTGGGGAATCAGAGGCGGGGAATCAGAGTTGGGGCATCAGAGGTGGGGAATTAGATATAGGGAAACAGAGGCGGGGAATCAGAGGCGGGGAAACAGAGGCGGGGAAACAGAGGCGGGGAATCAGATATGGGGAATCAGAGGTGGGGAATCCGAGGTTGGGAATCAGAGGCAGGGAATCAGAGGCGGGGAATCAGAGGCGGGGAATCAGATATGGGGAATCAGAGGCAGGGAATCAGAGGCGGGGAATCAGAGGCAGGGAATCAGACGCGGGGAATCTGAGGCGGGGAATCAGAGCTGGGGAATCAGAGGTGGGGAATCAGAGTTGGGGAATCAGAGGCAGGGAATTGGATGTGCGGAATCAGAGATGGGGAATCAGAGGTGGGGAATCAGAGGCGGTGAATCAGAGATGGGGAATCAGAGGCGGGGAATCAGAGGCAGGAAATCAGACACGGGGATTCAGAGGCTGGGAATCAGACGGGGGGAATCAAAGGCGGGGAATCAGAGCTGGGGAATCTGAGGCAGGGAATCAGAGTTGGGAATTCAGAGGCGGGGTATCAGATATGGGGAAACAGAGGCGGGGAATCAGAGGCGGGAAAACAGAGGCGGGGAATCATAGTTGGGAATCAGAGGCGGGGAATCAGATATGGGGAAACAGAGGCGGGGAATCAGTGGCGGGGAAAGAGAGGCGGGGAATCAGATATGGGGAATCGGATGCAGGGAATCAGAGGCGGGGAATCAGAGCAGGGGAATCAGAGGCGGGGAATCAGAGTTGGGGCATCAGAGGTGGGGAATTAGATATAGGGAAACAGAGGCGGGGAATCAGAGGCGGGGAAACAGAGGCGGGGAAACAGAGGCGGGGAATCAGATATGGGGAATCAGAGGTGGGGAATCCGAGGTTGGGAATCAGAGGCAGGGAATAAGAGGCGGGGAATCAGAGGCGGGGAAACAGATGCGGGGAATCAGATATGGGGAATCAGAGGTGGGGCATCAGAAGTTGTGAATCACAGATGGGGAATTAGAGGCGGGGAATCAGAGGCAGGGAATCAGACGCGGGGAATCAGAGGCGGGGATTCAGAGCTGGGGAATCAGAAGCGGGGAATCAGAGTTGGGGAATCAGAGGCGGGGAATCAGATATGGGGAATCAGAGGCAGGGAATCAGAGGCGGGGAATCATAGGCAGGGAATCAGACGCGGGGAATCTGAGGCGGGGAATCAGAGCTGGGGAATCAGAGGTGGGGAATCAGAGTTGGGGAATCAGAGGCAGGGAATTGGATGTGCGGAATCAGAGATGGGGAATCAGAGGTGGGGAATCAGAGGCGGTGAATCAGAGATGGGGAATCAGAGCTGGGGAATCTGAGGCAGGGAATCAGAGTTGGGGATTCAGAGGCGGGGAATCAGATATGGGGAAACAGAGGCGGGGAATCAGAGGCGGGAAAACAGAGGCGGGGAATTAGATATGGGGAATCAGAGGTGTGGAATCAGAGGTGGTGAATTAGAGATGGGGAATCAGAGGCGGGGAATCAGAGGCAGGGAATCGGACGCCGGGAATCAGAGGCGGGGAATCAGAGCTGGGGAATCAGAGGCGGGGAATCAGAGTTGGGGAATCAGAGGCGGGGAATCAGATATGGGGAAATAGAGGCGGGGAATCAGATATGGGGAATCAGAGGTGTGGAATCAGAGGTTGGGAATCAGAGGCAGGGAATCAGAGGCGGGGAAACAGAGGCGGGGAATCAGATATGGGGAATCAGAGGTGGCGAATCAAAGGCGGTGAAACAGAGATGGGGAATCAGGGCAGGGAATCAGAGGCAGGGAATCAGAGCTGGGGAAACAGAGGCGGGGAATCAGATATGGGGAATCAGAGGTGGGGAATCAGGGGCGGGGAATCAGTGGCAGGGAATCAGAGCTGGGGAATCAGAGGTGGGGAATCAGAGCTGGGGAATCAGAGGCGGGGAATCAGATATGGGGAATCAGAGGTGGGGAATCAGGGGCGGGGAATCAGTGGCAGGGAATCAGAGGCCGGGAATAAAAGGCGGGGAATCAGAGCTGGGGAATCAGAGGCGGGGAATCAGAGTTGGGGAATCAGAGGAGGGGAATCAGATATGGGGAAACAGAGGCCGGGAATCAGAGGCAGGGAAACAGAGGCGGGGAATCAGATATGGGGAATCAGAGGTGGGGAATTAGAGGTTGCGAATCAGAGGCGGGGAATCAGAGGCGGGGAATCAGAGGCAGGGAATCGGATGTGCGGAATCAGAGATGGGGAATCAGAGGTGGGGATTCAGAGGTGGTGAATCAGAGAAGGGAAATCAGAGGCTGGGAATCAGAGGCAGGGAATCAGACGCAGGGAATCAGAGGCGGGGAATCATAGCTGGCGAATTAGAGGAGGGCAATCAGAGTTGGGGAATCAGAGGCGGGGTATCAGATATGGGGAAACAGAGGCGGGGAATCAGAGGCGGGGAAACAGAGGCGGGGAATCAGATATGGGGAATCAGAGGTGGGGAATCAGAGGCAGGGAATCAGATGTGCGGAATCAGAGATGGGGAATCAGAGGCAGGGAATCAGAATCAGAAGCAGGGAATCAGAGGCCAGGAATGAGAGGCCGGAATCAGATGCTGGGAATCAGAGGCCTGGAATCAGAGGCGGGGAATCAGAGGCAGGGAATCAGATGCGGGAAATCAGAGGCCTGGAATCAGAGGCGGGGAATCAGAGGCAGGGAATCAGATGCGGGGAATCAGAGGCGGGGAATCAGAGCTGGGGAATCAGAGGCAGGGTATTAGAGTTGGGGAATTAGAGGCGGGGAATCAGATATGGGGAAACAGAGGTGGGGAATCAGAGGAGGTGAAACAGAGGCAGGGAATCAGATATGGGGAATCAGAGGCGGGGAATCAGAGGTGGGGAATCATAGGCAGGGAATCGGATGTGCGGAATCAGAGATGGGGAATCAGAGGCCCGGAATGAGAGGTGGTGAATCAGATATGGGGAATCAGAGGCGGGGAAACAGATGCGGGGAATCAGATATGGGGAATCAGAGGTGGGGCATCAGAAGTTGTGAATCACAGATGGGGAATTAGAGGCGGGGAATCAGAGGCAGGGAATCAGACGCGGGGAATCAGAGGCGGGGATTCGGAGCTGGGGAATCAGAAGCGGGGAATCAGAGTTGGGGAATCAGAGGCGGGGAATCAGATATGGGGAATCAGAGGCAGGGAATCAGAGGCGGGGAATTATAGGCAGGGAATCAGACGCGGGGAATCTGAGGCGGGGAATCAGAGCTGGGGAATCAGAGGTGGGGAATCAGAGTTGGGGAATCAGAGGCAGGGAATTGGATGTGCGGAATCAGAGATGGGGAATCAGAGGTGGGGAATCAGAGGCGGTGAATCAGAGATGGGGAATCAGAGCTGGGGAATCTGAGGCAGGGAATCAGAGTTGGGGATTCAGAGGCGGGGAATCAGATATGGGGAAACAGAGGCGGGGAATCAGAGGCGGGAAAACAGAGGCGGGGAATTAGATATGGGGAATCAGAGGTGTGGAATCAGAGGTGGTGAATTAGAGATGGGGAATCAGAGGCGGGGAATCAGAGGCAGGGAATCGGACGCCGGGAATCAGAGGCGGGGAATCAGAGCTGGGGAATCAGAGGCGGGGAATCAGAGTTGGGGAATCAGAGGCGGGGAATCAGATATGGGGAAATAGAGGCGGGGAATCAGATATGGGGAATCAGAGGTGTGGAATCAGAGGTTGGGAATCAGAGGCAGGGAATCAGAGGCGGGGAAACAGAGGCGGGGAATCAGATATGGGGAATCAGAGGTGGCGAATCAAAGGCGGTGAAACAGAGATGGGGAATCAGGGCAGGGAATCAGAGGCAGGGAATCAGAGCTGGGGAAACAGAGGCGGGGAATCAGATATGGGGAATCAGAGGTGGGGAATCAGGGGCGGGGAATCAGTGGCAGGGAATCAGAGCTGGGGAATCAGAGGTGGGGAATCAGAGCTGGGGAATCAGAGGCGGGGAATCAGATATGGGGAATCAGAGGTGGGGAATCAGGGGCGGGGAATCAGTGGCAGGGAATCAGAGGCCGGGAATAAAAGGCGGGGAATCAGAGCTGGGGAATCAGAGGCGGGGAATCAGAGTTGGGGAATCAGAGGAGGGGAATCAGATATGGGGAAACAGAGGCCGGGAATCAGAGGCAGGGAAACAGAGGCGGGGAATCAGATATGGGGTATCAGAGGTGGGGAATTGGAGGTTGCGAATCAGAGGCGGGGAATCAGAGGCGGGGAATCAGAGGCAGGGAATCGGATGTGCGGAATCAGAGATGGGGAATCAGAGGTGGGGATTCAGAGGTGGTGAATCAGAGAAGGGAAATAAGAGGCTGGGAATCAGAGGCAGGGAATCAGATGCAGGGAATCAGAGGCGGGGAATCATAGCTGGCGAATTAGAGGAGGGCAATCAGAGTTGGGGAATCAGAGGCGGGGTATCAGATATGGGGAAACAGAGGCGGGGAATCAGAGGCGGGGAAACAGAGGCGGGGAATCAGATATGGGGAATCAGAGGTGGGGAATCAGAGGCAGGGAATCAGATGTGCGGAATCAGAGATGGGGAATCAGAGGCAGGGAATCAGAATCAGAAGCAGGGAATCAGAGGCCAGGAATGAGAGGCCGGAATCAGATGCTGGGAATCAGAGGCCTGGAATCAGAGGCGGGGAATCAGAGGCAGGGAATCAGATGCGGGAAATCAGAGGCCTGGAATCAGAGGCGGGGAATCAGAGGCAGGGAATCAGATGCGGGGAATCAGAGGCGGGGAATCAGAGCTGGGGAATCAGAGGCAGGGTATTAGAGTTGGGGAATTAGAGGCGGGGAATCAGATATGGGGAAACAGAGGTGGGGAATCAGAGGCGGGGAAACAGAGGCAGGGAATCAGATATGGGGAATCAGAGGCGGGGAATCAGAGGTGGGGAATCATAGGCAGGGAATCGGATGTGCGGAATCAGAGGCGGGGAAACAGAGGCGGGGAATCAGATATGGGGAATCAGAGGTGGGGCATCAGAGGTTGTGAATCAGAGGCGGGGAAACAGAGGCGGGGAATCAGATATGGGGAATCAGAGGTGGGGCATCAGAGGTTGTGAATCACAGATGGGGAATTAGAGGCGGGGAATCAGAGGCAGGGAATCAGACGCGGGGAATCAGAGGCGGGGATTCAGAGCTGGGGAATCAGAAGCGGGGAATCAGAGTTGGGGAATCAGAGGCGGGCAATCAGATATGGGGAATCAGAGGCAGGGAATCAGAGGCGGGGAATCAGAGGCAGGGAATCAGACGCGGGGAATCTGAGGCGGGGAATCAGAGCTGGGGAATCAGAGGTGGGGAATCAGAGTTGGGGAATCAGAGGCAGGGAATTGGATGTGCGGAATCAGAGATGGGGAATCCGAGGTGGGGAATCAGAGGCGGTGAATCAGAGATGGGGAATCAGAGGCGGGGAATCAGAGGCAGGAAATCAGACACGGGGATTCAGAGGCTGGGAATCAGACGGGGGGAATCAAAGGCGGGGAAACAGAGCTGGGGAATCTGAGGCAGGGAATCAGAGTTGGGGATTCAGAGGCGGGGAATCAGATATGGGGAAACAGAGGCGGGGAATCAGAGGCGGGAAAACAGAGGCGGGGAATTAGATATGGGGAATCAGAGGTGGGGAATCAGAGGTGGTGAATCAGTGATGGGGAATCACAGGCGGGGAATCAGAGGCAGGGAATAGAACGCGGGGAATCAGAGGCAGGGAATCAGAGCTGGGGAATCAGAGGCGGGGAATCATAGTTGGGAATCAGAGGCGGGGAATCAGATATGGGGAAACAGAGGCGGGGCATCAGTGGCGGGGAAACAGAGGCGGGGAATCAGATATGGGGAATCGGATGCAGGGAATCAGAGGCGGGGAATCAGAGCTGGGGAATCAGAGGCGGGGAATCAGAGTTGGGGCATCAGAGGTGGGGAATTAGATATAGGGAAACAGAGGCGGGGAATCAGAGGCGGGGAAACAGAGGCGGGGAAACAGAGGCGGGGAATCAGATATGGGGAATCAGAGGTGGGGAATCCGAGGTTGGGAATCAGAGGCAGGGAATCAGAGGCGGGGAATCAGAGGCGGGGAATCAGAGGAAGGGAATCAGATGTGCGGAATCGGAGATGGGGAATCAGAGGCAGGGAATCAGAGGCGGGGAATCAGAGGCGGGGAATCAGAGGCCGGGAATCAGATATGGGGAAACAGAGGCGGGGAATCCGAGGCGGGGAAACAGAGGCGGGGAATCAGATATGGGGAATCAGAGGTGGGGAATCAGAGGTTGGGAATCAGAGGCAGGGAATCAGAAGCTTGGAATCAGATGCAGGGAATCAGATGCGGGGAATCAGAGGCGGGGAATCAGAGCTGGGGAATCAGAGGTGGGGAATCAGATTTGGGGAATCAGAGGTGGGGACTTAGATATTGGGAAACAGAGGCGGGGAATCTGAGGCGGGGAAACCCAGGCGGGGAATCAGATATGGGGAATCAGAGGTGGGGAATCAGAGGCAAGGAATCAGATGTGCGGAATCAGAGATGGGGAATCAGAGGCAGGGAATCAGAATCAGAAGCAGGGAATCAGAGGCCGGGAATCAGAGGCCGGAATCAGAGGCGGGGAATCAGCGGCAGGGAATCAGATGCGGGGAATCAGAGGCGGGGAATCAGAGCTGGGGAATCAGAGGCGGGGTATTAGAGTTGGGGAATCAGAGGCGGGGAATCAGATATGGGGAAACAGAGGTGGGGAATCAGAGGCGGGGAAACAGATGCAGGGAATCAGATATGGGGAATCAGAGGCGGAGAATCAGAGGTGGGGAATCATAGGCAGGGAATCGGATGTGCGGAATCAGAGATGGGGAATCGGAGGCCGGGAATCAGAGGTGGTGAATCAGAGATGGGGAATCAGAGGCGGGGAATCAGAGGCAGGGAATCAGACGCGGGGAATCAGAGGTGGGCAATCAGAGGCGGGGAATCAGATATGGGGAATCAGAGGCGGGGAATCAGAGGCGGGGAAACAGAGGCGGGGAATCAGATATGGGGAATCAGAGGTGGGGCATCAGAGGTTGTGAATCACAGATGGGGAATCAGAGGCGGGGAATCAGAGGCAGGGAATCAGACGCGGGGAATCAGAGGCGGGGATTCAGAGCTGGGGAATCAGAGGCGGGGAATCAGAGTTGGGGAATCAGAGGCGGGGAATCAGATATGGGGAATCAGAGGCAGGGAATCAGAGGCGGGAAAACAGAGGCGGGGAATCAGATATGGGGAATCAGAGGCGGGGTATCAGAGCTGGGGAATCAGAGGTGGGGAATCAGAGTTGGGGAATCAGAGGCAGGGAATTGGATGTGCGGAATCAGAGATGGGGAATCAGAGGTGGGGAATCAGAGGCGGTGAATCAGAGATGGGGAATCAGAGGCGGGGAATCAGAGGCAGGAAATCAGACACGGGGATTCAGAGGCTGGGAATCAGACGGGGGGAATCAAAGGCGGGGAATCAGAGCTGGGGAATCTTAGGCAGGGAATCAGAGTTGGGGATTCAGAGGCGGGGAATCAGATATGGGGAAACAGAGGCGGGGAATCAGAGGCGGGAAAACAGAGGCGGGGAATTAGATATGGGGAATCAGAGGTGGGGAATCAGAGGTGGTGAATCAGTGATGGGGAATCACAGGCGGGGAATCAGAGGCAGGGAATAGAACGCGGGGAATCAGAGGCAGGGAATCAGAGCTGGGGAATCAGAGGCGGGGAATCATAGTTGGGAATCAGAGGCGGGGAATCAGATATGGGGAAACAGAGGCGGGGAATCAGTGGCGGGGAAACAGAGGCGGGGAATCAGATATGGGGAATCGGATGCAGGGAATCAGAGGCGGGGAATCAGAGCTGGGGAATCAGAGGCGGGGAATCAGAGTTGGGGCATCAGAGGTGGGGAATTAGATATAGGGAAACAGAGGCGGGGAATCAGAGGCGGGGAAACAGAGGCGGGGAAACAGAGGCGGGGAATCGGATATGGGGAATCAGAGGTGGGGAATCCGAGGTTGGGAATCAGAGGCAGGGAATCAGAGGCGGGGAATCAGAGGCAGGGAATCAGACGCGGGGAATCAGAGGCGGGGATTCAGAGCTGGGGAATCAGAAGCGGGGAATCAGAGTTGGGGAATCAGAGGCGGGCAATCAGATATGGGGAATCAGAGGCAGGGAATCAGAGGCGGGGAATCTAAGGCAGGGAATCAGACGCGGGGAATCTGAGGCGGGGAATCAGAGCTGGGGAATCAGAGGTGGGGAATCAGTGTTGGGGAATCAGAGGCAGGGAATTGGATGTGCGGAATCAGAGATGGGGAATCAGAGGTGGGGAATCAGAGGCGGTGAATCAGAGATGGGGAATCAGAGGCGGGGAATCAGAGGCAGGAAATCAGACACGGGGATTCAGAGGCTGGGAATCAGATGGGGGGAATCAAAGGCGGGGAAACAGAGCTGGGGAATCTGAGGCAGGGAATCAGAGTTGGGGATTCAGAGGCGGGGAATCAGATATGGGGAAACAGAGGCGGGGAATCAGAGGCGGGAAAACAGAGGCGGGGAATTAGATATGGGGAATCAGAGGTGGGGAATCAGAGGTGGTGAATCAGTGATGGGGAATCACAGGCGGGGAATCAGAGGCAGGGAATAGAACGCGGGGAATCAGAGGCAGGGAATCAGAGCTGGGGAATCAGAGGCGGGGAATCATAGTTGGGAATCAGAGGCGGGGAATCAGATATGGGGAAACAGAGGCGGGGAATCAGTGGCGGGGAAACAGAGGCGGGGAATCAGATATGGGGAATCGGATGCAGGGAATCAGAGGCGGGGAATCAGAGCTGGGGAATCAGAGGCGGGGAATCAGAGTTGGGGCATCAGAGGTGGGGAATTAGATATAGGGAAACAGAGGCGGGGAATCAGAGGCGGGGAAACAGAGGCGGGGAAACAGAGGCGGGGAATCAGATATGGGGAATCAGAGGTGGGGAATCCGAGGTTGGGAATCAGAGGCAGGGAATCAGAGGCGGGGAATCAGAGGCGGGGAATCAGAGGAAGGGAATCAGATGTGCGGAATCGGAGATGGGGAATCAGAGGCAGGGATTCAGAGGCGGGGAATCAGAGGCGGGGAATCAGAGGCCGGGAATCAGATATGGGGAAACAGAGGCGGGGAATCCGAGGCGGGGAAACAGAGGCGGGGAATCAGATATGGGGAATCAGAGGTGGGGAATCAGAGGTTGGGAATCAGAGGCAGGGAATCAGAGGCTTGGAATCAGATGCAGGGAATCAGATGCGGGGAATCAGAGGCGGGGAATCAGAGCTGGGGAATCAGAGGTGGGGAATCAGATTTGGGGAATCAGAGGCGGGGACTTAGATATTGGGAAACAGAGGCGGGGAATCAGAGGCGGGGAAACCCAGGCGGGGAATCAGATATGGGGAATCAGAGGTGGGGAATCAGAGGCAAGGAATCAGATGTGCGGAATCAGAGATGGGGAATCAGAGGCAGGGAATCAGAATCAGAAGCAGGGAATCAGAGGCCGGGAATCAGAGGCCGGAATCAGAGGCGGGGAATCAGCGGCAGGGAATCAGATTCGGGGAATCAGAGGCGGGGAATCAGAGCTGGGGAATCAGAGGCGGGGTATTAGAGTTGGGGAATCAGAGGCGGGGAATCAGATATGGGGAAACAGAGGTGGGGAATCAGAGGCGGGGAAACAGATGCAGGGAATCAGATATGGGGAATCAGAGGCGGGGAATCAGAGGTGGGGAATCATAGGCAGGGAATCGGATGTGCGGAATCAGAGATGGGGAATCAGAGGCCGGGAATCAGAGGTGGTGAATCAGAGATGGGGAATCAGAGGCTGGGAATCAGAGGCAGGGAATCAGACGCGGGGAATCAGAGGTGGGCAATCAGAGGCGGGGAATCAGATATGGGGAATCAGAGGCGGGGAATCAGAGGCGGGGAAACAGAGGCGGGGAATCAGATATGGGGAATCAGAGGTGGGGCATCAGAGGTTGTGAATCACAGATGGGGAATCAGAGGCGGGGAATCAGAGGCAGGGAATCAGACGCGGGGAATCAGAGGCGGGGATTCAGAGCTGGGGAATCAGAGGCGGGGAATCAGAGTTGGGGAATCAGAGGCGGGGAATCAGATATGGGGAATCAGAGGCAGGGAATCAGAGGCGGGAAAACAGAGGCGGGGAATCAGATATGGGGAATCAGAGGCGGGGTATCAGAGCTGGGGAATCAGAGGTGGGGAATCAGAGTTGGGGAATCAGAGGCAGGGAATTGGATGTGCGGAATCAGAGATGGGGAATCAGAGGTGGGGAATCAGAGGCGGTGAATCAGAGATGGGGAATCAGAGGCGGGGAATCAGAGGCAGGAAATCAGACACGGGGATTCAGAGGCTGGGAATCAGACGGGGGGAATCAAAGGCGGGGAATCAGAGCTGGGGAATCTGAGGCAGGGAATCAGAGTTGGGGATTCAGAGGCGGGGAATCAGATATGGGGAAACAGAGGCGGGGAATCAGAGGCGGGAAAACAGAGGCGGGGAATTAGATATGGGGAATCAGAGGTGGGGAATCAGAGGTGGTGAATCAGTGATGGGGAATCACAGGCGGGGAATCAGAGGCAGGGAATAGAACGCGGGGAATCAGAGGCAGGGAATCAGAGCTGGGGAATCAGAGGCGGGGAATCATAGTTGGGAATCAGAGGCGGGGAATCAGATATGGGGAAACAGAGGCGGGGAATCAGTGGCGGGGAAACAGAGGCGGGGAATCAGATATGGGGAATCGGATGCAGGGAATCAGAGGCGGGGAATCAGAGCTGGGGAATCAGAGGCGGGGAATCAGAGTTGGGGCATCAGAGGTGGGGAATTAGATATAGGGAAACAGAGGCGGGGAATCAGAGGCGGGGAAACAGAGGCGGGGAAACAGAGGCGGGGAATCGGATATGGGGAATCAGAGGTGGGGAATCCGAGGTTGGGAATCAGAGGCAGGGAATCAGAGGCGGGGAATCAGAGGCGGGGAATCAGAGGAAGGGAATCAGATGTGCGGAATCGGAGATGGGGAATCAGAGGCAGGGAATCAGAGGCGGGGAATCAGAGGCGGGGAATCAGAGGCCGGGAATCAGATATGGGGAAACAGAGGCGGGGAATCCGAGGCGGGGAAACAGAGGCGGGGAATCAGATATGGGGAATCAGAGGTGGGGAATCAGAGGTTGGGAATCAGAGGCAGGGAATCAGAGGCTTGGAATCAGATGCAGGGAATCAGATGCGGGGAATCAGAGGCGGGGAATCAGAGCTGGGGAATCAGAGGTGGGGAATCAGATTTGGGGAATCAGAGGCGGGGACTTAGATATTGGGAAACAGAGGCGGGGAAACAGAGGCGGGGAAACCCAGGCGGGGAATCAGATATGGGGAATCAGAGGTGGGGAATCAGAGGCAAGGAATCAGATGTGCGGAATCAGAGATGGGGAATCAGAGGCAGGGAATCAGAATCAGAAGCAGGGAATCAGAGGCCGGGAATCAGAGGCCGGAATCAGAGGCGGGGAATCAGCGGCAGGGAATCAGATGCGGGGAATCAGAGGCAAGGAATCAGAGCTGGGGAATCAGAGGCGGGGTATTAGAGTTGGGGAATCAGAGGCGGGGAATCAGATATGGGGAAACAGAGGTGGGGAATCAGAGGCGGGGAAACAGAGGCAGGGAATCAGATATGGGGAATCAGAGGCGGGGAATCAGAGGTGGGGAATCATAGGCAGGGAATCGGATGTGCGGAATCAGAGATGGGGAATCAGAGGCCGGGAATCAGAGGTGGTGAATCAGAGATGGGGAATCAGAGGCGGGGAATCAGAGGCAGGGAATCAGAGGCGGGAAAACAGAGGCGGGGAATCAGATATGGGGAATCAGAGGCGGGGAATCAGAGGCAGGGAATCAGACACGGGGAATCAGAGGCGGGGAATCAGAGATGGGGAATCAGAGGCGGGGAATCAGAGGCAGGGAATCGGATGCCGGGAATCAGAGGCGGGAAATCAGAGCTGGGGAATCAGAGGCTGGGAATCAGAGGGGGGGAAACAGAGGCGGGGAATAAGATATGGAGAATCAGAGGTGGGGAATCAGGGGCGGGGAATCAGTGGCAGGGAATCAGAGGCGGGGAATCAGAGGCGGGGAATCAAAGGAAGGGAATCAGACACGGGGAATCAGAGGTGGGGAATCAGAGATGGGGAATCAGAGGCGGGGAATCACAGGCAGGGAATCAGACGCGGGGAATCAGAGGCGGGGAATCAGAGCTGGGGAATCAGAGGTGTGGAATCAGAGTCGGGGAATCAGAGGCAGGGAATCGGTTGTGCGGAATCAGAGATGGGGAATCAGATGTGGGGAATCAGAGGCAAGAAATCAGACGGGGATTCAGAGGCTGGGAATCAGACGGGGGGAATCAAAGGCTGGGAATCAGAGCTGGTGAATCAGAGGCAGGGAATCAGAGTTGGGGATTCAGAGGCGGGGAATCAGATATGGGGAAACAGAGGCGGGGAATGAGAGGCAGGCAAGCAGAGGCGGGGAATTAGATATGGGGAATCAGAGGTGGGGAATCAGAGGTGGTGAATCAGAGATGGGGAATCACAGGAGGGGAATCAGAGTCAGCGAATAGAACGCGGGGAATCAGAGGCAGGGAATCAGAGCTGGGGAATCAGAGGCGGGGAATCAGATATGGGGAAACAGAGGCGGTGAATCAGAGGCGGGGAAACAGAGGCGGGGAATCAGACATGGGGAATCGGTTGCGGGGAATCAGAGGCGGGGAATCAGAGCTGGGGAATCAGAGGCGGGGAATCAGAGTTGGGGCATCAGAGGTGGGGAATTAGATATGGGGAAACAGAGGCGGGGAATCAGAGGCGGGGAAACAGAGGCGGGGAATCAGATATGGGGAATCAGAGGTGGGGAATCAGAGGCAGGGAATCAGATGTGCGGAATCAGAGATGGGGAATCAGAGGCAGGGAATCAGAATCAGAAGCGGGGAATCAGAGGCCGGGAATCAGAGGCCGGGAATCAGATGCTGGGAATAAGAGGCCGGGAATCAGAGGTGGGGAATCAGAGTCCGGGAATCAGAGATGGGGATTCAGAGGCGGGGAATGAGATATGGAGAATCAGAGGCGGGGAATCAGAGGCGGGGATACAGAGGTGGGGAATCAGATATGGAGAATCAGAGGTGGGGAATCAAAGGCGGTGAATCAGAGATGGGGAATCAGAGGCGGGGAATCAGAGGCAGGGAATCCGATGCGGGGATTCAGAGGCGGGGAATAAGAGCTGGCGAATCAGAGGCGGGGAATCAGAGGTGGGCAATCAGAGCCGGGGAATCAGATATGGGGAATCAGAGGCGGGGAATCAGAGGCGGGGAAACAGAGGCGGGGAATCAGATATGGGGAATCAGAGGTGGGGAATCAGAGGTTGTGAATCAGAGATGGGGAATCAAGGCGGGGAATAAGAGGGAGGGAATCAGACGCGGGGAATCAGAGGCGGGGTTTCAGAGCTGGGGAATCAGAGGCGGGGAATCAGAGTTGTGGAATCAGAGGCAGGGAATCAGATATGGGGAATCAGAGGCGGGGAATCAGAGGCGGGGAAACAGAGGCGGGGAATCAGATATGGGGAATCAGAGGTGGGGAATCAGGGGCAGGGAATCAGTGGCAGGGAATCAGAGGCGGGGAATCTGAGGCGGGGAATCAGAGGCAGGGAATCAGACACGGGGAATCAGAGGCGGGGAATCAGAGATGGCGAATCAGAGGCGGGGAATCAGAGGCAGGAAATCGGACGCCGGGAATCAGAGGCGGGGAATCAGAGTTGGGGAATCAGAGGCGGGGAATCAGAGTTGGGGAATCAGAGGCGGGGAATCAGATATGGGGAAATAGAGGCGGGGAATCAGATATGGGGAATCAGAGGTGTGGAATCAGAGGTTGGGAATCAGAGGCAGGGAATCAGAGGCGGGGAAACAGAGGCGGGGAATCAGATATGGGGAATCAGAGGTGGCGAATCAAAGGCGGTGAAACAGAGATGGGGAATCAGGGCAGGGAATCAGAGGCAGGGAATCAGAGCTGGGGAAACAGAGGCGGGGAATCAGATATGGGGAATCAGAGGTGGGGAATCAGGGGCGGGGAATCAGTGGCAGGGAATCAGAGCTGGGGAATCAGAGGTGGGGAATCAGAGCTGGGGAAACAGAGGCGGGGAATCAGATATGGGGAATCAGAGGTGGGGAATCAGGGGCGGGGAATCAGTGGCAGGGAATCAGAGGCCGGGAATAAAAGGCGGGGAATCAGAGCTGGGGAATCAGAGGCGGGGAATCAGAGTTGGGGAATCAGAGGAGGGGAATCAGATATGGGGAAACAGAGGCCGGGAATCAGAGGCAGGGAAACAGAGGCGGGGAATCAGATATGGGGAATCAGAGGTGGGGAATTAGAGGTTGCGAATCAGAGGCGGGGAATCAGAGGCTGGGAATCAGAGGCAGGGAATCGGATGTGCGGAATCAGAGATGGGGAATCAGAGGTGGGGATTCAGAGGTGGTGAATCAGAGAAGGGGAATCAGAGGCTGGGAATCAGAGGCAGGGAATCAGACGCAGGGAATCAGAGGCGGGGAATCATAGCTGGCGAATTAGAGGAGGGGAATCAGAGTTGGGGAAACAGAGGCGGGGAATCAGATATCGGGAAACAGAGGCGGGGAATCAGATATGGGGTATCAGAGGTGGGGAATCAGAGGCAGGGAATCAGATGTGCGGAATCAGAGATGGGGAATCAGAGGCAGGGAATCAGAATCAGAAGCAGGGAATCAGTGGCAGGTAATCAGAGGCCGGGAATAAAAGGCGGGGAATCAGAGGCAGGGAATCGGATGTGCGGAATCAGAGATGGGGAATCAGAGGTGGGGATTCAGAGGAGGTGAATCAGAGAAGGGGAATCAGAGGCTGGGAATCAGAGGCAGGGAATCAGATGCAGGGAATCAGAGGCGGGGAATCATAGCTGGCGAATTAGAGGAGGGGAATCAGAGTTGGGGAATCAGAGGCGGGGAAACAGATATGGGGTAACAGAGGCGGGGAATCAGAGGTGGGGAAACAGAGGCGGGGAATCAGATATGGGGAATCAGAGGTGGGGAATCAGGGGCAGGGAATCAGTGGCAGGGAATCAGACGCGGGGAATCAGAGGCGGGGAATCAGAGGCGGGGAATCAGAGGCGGGGAATCAGAGGCAGGGAATCGGATGTGCGGAATCAGAGATGGGGAATCAGAGGTGGGGATTCAGAGGTGGTGAATCAGAGAAGGGGAATCAGAGGCTGGGAATGAGAGGCAGGGAATCAGACGCAGGGAATCAGAGGCGGGGAATCATAGCTGGCGAATTAGAGGAGGGGAATCAGAGTTGGGGAAACAGAGGCGGGGAATCAGATATGGGGAATCAGAGGTGGGGAATCAGGGGCAGGGAATCAGTGGCAGGGAATCAGAGGCGGGGAATCAGAGACGGGGAATCAGAGGCAGGGAATCAGACACGGGGAATCAGAGGCGGGGAATCAGAGATGGGGAATCAGAGGCGGGGAATCAGAGGCAGGGAATCAGAGGCCGGGAATCAGATGCTGGGAATAAGAGGCCGGGAATCAGAGGTGGGGAAACAGAGGCGGGGAATCAGATATGGGGAATCAGAGGTGGGGAATCAGAGGCGGGGAATCAGTGGCAGGGAATCAGAGGCCGGGAATAAAAGGCGGGGAATCAAAGCTGGGGAATCAGAGGCGGGGAATCAGAGTTGGGGAATCAGAGGAGGGGAATCAGATATGGGGAAACAGAGGCCGGGAATCAGAGGCAGGCAAACAGAGGCGGGGAATCAGATATGGGAAATCAGAGGTGGGGAATTAGAGGTTGCGAATCAGAGGCGGGATATCAGAGGCGGGGAATCAGAGGCAGGAAAACGGATGTGCGGAATCAGAGATGGGGAATCAGACGGGGGGAATCAAAGGCGGGGAATCAGAGCTGGGGAATCAGAGGCAGGGAATCAGAGGCGGGGAATCAGATATGGGGAATCAGAGGCTGGGATTCAGAGGCGGGGAATCAGAGGCAGGGAATCAGACACGGGGAATCAGAGGTGGGGAATCAGAGATGGGGAATTAGAGGCGGGGAATCAGAGGCAGGGAATCAGATGCGGGGAAAAAGAGGCAGGGAATCAGATATGGGGAATCAGAGGTGGGGAATCAGGGGCAGGGATTCAGTGTCAGGGAATCAGAGGCGGGGAATCAGAGGCGGGGAATCAGAGGCATGGAATCAGACACGGGGAATCAGAGGCGGGGAATCAGAGATGGGGAATCAGAGGCGGGGAATCAGAGGCAGGGAATCGGACGCCGGGAATCAGAGTCGGGGAATCAGAGCTGGGGAATCAGAGGCGGGGAATCAGAGTTGGGGAATCAGAGGCGGGGATTCAGATATGGGGAAATAGAGGCGGGGAATCAGATATGGGGAATCAGAGGTGTGGAATCAGAGGTTGGGAATCAGAGGAAGGGAATCAGAGTCGGGGAAACAGAGGCGGGGAATCAGATATGTGGAATCAGAGTTGGCGAATCAAAGGCGGTGAAACAGAGATGGGGAATCAGGGCAGGGAATCAGAGGCAGGGAATCAAACACGGGGAATCAGAGCTGGGGAATCAGAGGCGGGGAATCAGAGTTGGGAATCAGAGGCGGGGAATCAGAGGCGGGGAAACAGAGGCGGGGAATCAGATATGGGGAATCAGAGGTGGGGAATCAGAGGTTGGGAATAAGAGGCAGGGAATCGGAGATGGGGAATCAGAGGCAGGGAATCAGAGGCGGGGAATCAGAGGCGGGGAATCAGAGGCCGGGAATCAGATATGGGGAAACTGAAGCGGGGAATCCGAGGCGGGGAAACAGAGGCGGGGAATCAGATATGGGGAATCAGAGGTGGGGAATCAGAGGTAGGGATTCAGAGGCGGGGAATCAGAGGCAGGGAATCAGACGCGGGGAATATGAGGCGGGGAATCAGAGCTGGGGAATCAGAGGTGGGGAATCAGAGTTGGGGAATCATAGGCAGGGAATCGGATGTGCGGAATCAGAGATGGGGAATCAGAGGCCGGGAATCAGAGGTGGTGAATCAGAGATGGGAAATCAGAGGCGGGGAATCAGAGGCAGGGTATCAGACGCGGGGAATCAGAGGTGGGCAATCAGAGGCGGGGAATCAGATATGGGGAATCAGAGGCGGGGAATCAGAGGCGGGGAAACAGAGGCGGCGAATCAGATTTGGGGAATCAGAGGTGGGGACTTAGATATTGGGAAACAGTCGGGGAATCAGAGGCGGGGAAACAGAGGCGGGGAATCAGATATGGGGAATCAGAGGTGGGGAATCAGAGGCAGGGAATCAGATGTGCGGAATCAGAGATGGGGAATCAGAGGCAGGGAATCAGAATCAGAAGCAGGGAATCAGAGGCCGGGAATCAGAGGCCGGAATCAGATGATGGGAATCAGAGGCCTGGAATCAGAGGCGGGGAATCAGAGGCAGGGAATCAGATGCGGGGAATCAGAGGCGGGGAATCAGAGCTGGGTAATCAGAGGCGGGGTATTAGAGTTGGGGAATCAGAGGCGGAGAATTAGAGGCGGGGAATCTGATGCAGGAATCAGAGGCAGGGAATCAGAGGCAGGGAATCAGAGGCAGGGAATCTGAGGCAGGGAATCAGAGGTGGGGAATCAGAGGCGGGGAATCAGAGGCAGGGAATCAGATGAAGGGAATCTGATGCAGGGAATCTGAGGCAGGGAATCTGAGGCAGGGAATCTGTGTCAGGGAATCTGATGCGGGTTATCAGAAGGGGGAAATGAGATGTGGGAAACAAGATGCAGAGAAAGAGACACGGAAATAGAGGCAGGGAAAGACAGGCAGGGAATCAGAGGCGGGGAATCAGAGGTGGGGAATCAGAGGCTGGGAATCAGAGGCGGGGAATGAGAGGGGGGAATCAGAGGTGGGGAATCAGAGGCAGGGAATCAGAGGCAGGGAATCAGAGGCGGGAAATCAGAGGCGGCGAATCTGAGGCGTGGAATCAGAGGCGGGGAATCAGAGGCGGGGAATCAGAAGTGGGGAATCAGAGGTGGGGAATCAGAGGCGGGGATTCAGAGGCAGAGAATCAGAGGCGGGGAATCTGAGGCAGGGAATCTGAGGTGCGGAATCAGAGGCGGGGAAACAGGTGGGTAAACAGAGGTGGGTAAACATAGGCGGGGAATCAGAGGCGCGGAATCAGAGGCGCGGAATCAGAGGCAGGGAATCAGAGGCGGGGAATCAGAGGTGGGGTATTAGAGTTGGGGAATCAGAGGCGGGGAATCAGATATGGGGAAACAGAGGTGGGGAATCAGAGGCGGGGAAACAGAGGCAGGGAATCAGATATGGGGAATCAGATGTGGGGAATCAGAGATGGGGAATCAGAGGCGGTGAATCAGAGATGGGGAATCAGAGGCGGGGAATCAGAGGCAGGAAATCAGACACGGGGATTCAGAGGCTGGGAATCAGACGGGGGGAATCAAAGGCGGGGAATCAGAGCTGGGGAATCAGAGGCAGGGAATCAGAGGCGGGGAATCAGATATGGGGAATCAGAGGCTGGGATTCAGAGGCGGGGAATCAGAGGCAGGGAATCAGACACGGGGAATCAGAGGTGGGGAATCAGAGATGGGGAATCAGAGGCGGGGAATCAGAGGCAGGGAATCAGACGCGGGGAATCTGAGGCGGGGAATCAGAGCTGGGGAATCAGAGGTGGGGAATCAGAGTTGGGGAATCAGAGGCAGGGAATCGGATGTGCGGAATCAGAGATGGGGAATCAGATGTGGGGAATCAGAGGAATCAGAGATGGGGAATCAGAGGCGGGGAATCAGATGTGGGGAATCAGAGGAATCAGAGATGGGGAATCAGAGGCGGGGAATCAGAGGCAGGAAATCAGACACGGGGATTCAGAGGCTGGGAATCAGACGGGGGGAATCAAAGGCGGGGAATCAGAGCTGGGGAATCAGAGGCAGGGAATCAGAGTTGGGGATTCAGAGACGGGGAATCAGATATGGGGAATCAAAGGTGGGGAATCAGAGGCAAGGAATAAGATGTGCGGAATCAGAGATGGGGAATCAGAGGCAGGGAATCAGAATCAGAAGCAGGGAATCAGAGGCCGGGAATCAGAGGACGGAATCAGATGCTGGGAATCAGAGGCCTGGAATCAGAGGCGGGGAATCAGAGGCAGGGAATCAGATGCGGGGAATCAGAGGCAGGGAATCAGAGTCCGGGAATCAGAGATGGGGATTCAGAGGCGGGGAATGAGATATGGAGAATCAGAGGCGGGGAATCAGAGGCCGGGAAACAGAGGTGGGGAAACAGATATGGGGAATCAGAGGTGGGGAATCAGAGGCAAGGAATCAGATGTGCGGAATCAGAGATGGGGAATCAGAGGCAGGGAATCAGAATCAGAAGCAGGGAATCAGAGGCCGGGAATCAGAGGACTGAATCAGATGCTGGGAATCAGAGGCCTGGAATCAGAGGCGGGGAATCAGAGGCAGGGAATCAGATGCGGGGAATCAGAGGCGGGGAATCAGAGCTGGGGAATCAGAGGTGGGGTATTAGAGTTGGGGAATCAGAGGCGGGGAATCAGATATGGGGAAACAGAGGTGGGGAATCAGAGGCGGGGAAACAGAGGCAGGGAATCAGATATGGGGAATCAGAGGTGGGGAATCAGAGATGGGGAATCAGAGGCGGTGAATCAGAGATGGGGAATCAGGGGCGGGGAATCAGAGGCAGGAAATCAGACACGGGGATTCAGAGGCTGGGAATCAGACGGGGGGAATCAAAGGCGGGGAATCAGAGCTGGGGAATCAGAGGCAGGGAATAAGAGGCGGGGAATCAGATATGGGGAATCAGAGGCTGGGATTCAGAGGCGGGGAATCAGAGGCAGGGAATCAGACACGGGGAATCAGAGGTGGGGAATCAGAGATGGGGAATCAGAGGCGGGGAATCAGAGGCAGGGAATCAGAAGCGATGAATCTGAGGCGGGGAATCAGAGCTGGGGAATCAGAGGTGGGGAATCAGAGTTGGGGAATCAGAGGCAGGGAATCGGATGTGCGGATTCAGAGATGGGGAATCAGATGTGGGGAATCAGAGGAATCAGAGATGGGGAATCAGAGGCGGGAAATCAGAGGCAGGAAATCAGACACGGGATTCAGAGGCTGGGAATCAGACGGGGGGAATCAACGGCGGGGAATCAGAGCAGGGGAATCAGAGGCAGGGAATCAGAGTTGGGGATTCAGAGACGGGGAATCAGATATGGGGAAACAGAGGCGGGGGATCAGAGGCGGGCAAACAGAGGCGGGGAATTAGATATGGGGAATCAGAGGTGGGGAATCAGAGGTGGTGAATCAGTGATGGGGAATCACAGGCGGGGAATCAGAGGCAGGGAATAGAACGCAGGGAATCAGACGCAGGGAATCAGAGCTGGGGAATCAGAGGCGGGGAATCATAGTTGGGAATCAGAGGTGGGGAATCAGATATGGGGAAACAGAGGCGGGGAATCAGAGGCGGGGAAACAGAGGCGGGGAATCAGATATGGGGAATCGGATGCGGGGAATCAGAGGCGGGGAATCAGAGCTGGGGAATCAGAGGCGGGGAATCAGAGTTGGGGCATCAGAGGTGGGGAATTAGATATAGGGAAACAGAGGCGGGAAATCAGAGGCGGGGAAACAGAGGCGGGGAATCAGATATGGGGAATCAGAGGGGGGGAATCAGAGGCAGGGAATCAGATGTGCGGAATCAGAGATGGGGAATCAGAGGCAGGGAATCAGAATCAGAAGCGGGGAATCAGAGGCCGGGAATCAGAGGCCAGGAATCAGATGCTGGGAATAAGAGGCCGGGAATCAGAGGTGGGGAATCAGAGTCCGGGAATCAGAGATGGGGATTCAGAGGCGGGGAATGAGATATGGAGAATCAGAGGCGGGGAATCAGAGGCCGGGAAACAGAGGTGGGGAATCAGATATGGGGAATCAGAGGTGGCGAATCAAAGGCGGTGAATCACAGATGGGGAATCAGAGGCGGGGAATCAGAGGCAGGGAATCAGATGCGGGGAATCAGAGGCGGGGAATCAGAGCTGGCGAATCAGAGGCGGGGAATCAGAGGTGGGCAATCAGAGGCGGGGAATCAGATATGGGGAATCAGAGGCGGGGAATCAGAGGCGGGGAAACAGAGGCGGGGAATCAAATATAGGGAATCAGAGGTGGGGAATCAGAGGTTGTGAATCAGAGATGGGGAATCAAGGCGGGGAATCAGAGGCAGGGAATCAGACACGGGGAATTAGAGGCGGGGATTCAGAGCTGGGGAATCAGAGGCGGGGAATCAGAGTTGGAGAATCAGAGGAAGGGAATCAGATATGGGGAATCAGAGGCGGGGAATCAGAGGCGGGGAAACAGAGGCGGGGAATCAGATATGGGGAATCAGAGGTGGGGAATCAGGGGCAGGGAATCAGTGGCAGGGAATCAGAGGCGGGGAATCAGAGGCGGGGAATCAGAGGCAGGGAATCAGACACGGGGAATCAGAGGCGGGGAATCAGAGATGGGGAATCAGAGGCGGGGAATCAGAGGCAGGGAATCGGACGCCGGGAATCAGAGTCGGGGAATCAGAGCTGGGGAATCAGAGGCGGGGAATCAGAGTTGGGGAATCAGAGGCGGGGATTCAGATATGGGGAAATAGAGGCGGGGAATCAGATATGGGGAATCAGAGGTGTGGAATCAGAGGTTGGAATTCAGAGGAAGGGAATCAGAGTCGGGGAAACAGAGGCGGGGAATCAGATATGTGGAATCAGAGGTGGCGAATCAAAGGCGGTGAAACAGAGATGGGGAATCAGGGCAGGGAATCAGAGGCAGGGAATCAAACACGGGGAATCAGAGCTGGGGAATCAGAGGCGGGGAATCAGATTTGGGAATCAGAGGTGGGGAATCAGAGGCGGGGAAACAGAGGCGGGGAATCAGATATGGGGAATCAGAGGTGGGGAATCAGAGGTTGGGAATCAGAGGCAGGGAATCAGAGGCGGGGAATCAGAGGCGGGGAATCAGAGGAAGGGAATCAGATGTGCGGAATCGGAGATGGGGAATCAGAGGCAGGGAATCAGAGGCGGGGAATCAGAGGCGGGGAATCAGAGGCCGGGAATCAGATATGGGGAAACTGAGGCGGGGAATCCGAGGCGGGGAAACAGAGGCGGGGAATCAGATATGGGGAATCAGAGGTGGGGACTCAGAGGTTGGGAATCAGAGGCAGGGAATCAGAGGCTTGGAATCAGATGCAGGGAATCAGATGCGGGGCATCAGAGGCGGGGAATCAGAGCTGGGGAAACAGAGGTGGGGAATCAGATTTGGGGAATCAGAGGTGGGGACTTAGATATTGGGAAACAGAGGCGGGGAATCAGAGGCGGGGAAACAGAGGCGGGGAATCAGATATGGGGAATCAGAGGTGGGGAATCAGAGGCAGGGAATCAGATGTGCGGAATCAGAGATGGGGAATCAGAGGCAGGGAATCAGAATCAGAAGCAGGGAATCAGAGGCCGGGAATCAGAGGCCGGAATCAGATGATGGGAATCAGAGGCCTGGAATCAGAGGCGGGGAATCAGAGTCAGGGAATCAGATGCGGGGAATCAGAGGCGGGGAATCAGAGCTGGGGAATCAGAGGCGGGGTATTTGAGTTGGGGAATCAGAGGCGGGGAATCAGATATGGGGAAACAGAGGTAGGGAATCAGAGGCGGGGAAACAGAGGCAGGGAATCAGATATGGGGAATCAGAGGCGGGGAATCAGAGGTGGGGAAACATAGGCAGGGAATCGGATGTGCGGAATCAGAGATGGGGAATCAGAGGCCGGGAATCAGAGGTGGTGAATCAGAGATGGGGAATCAGAGGCGGGGAATCAGAGGCAGGGTATCAGACGCGGGGAATCAGAGGTGGACAATCAGAGGCGGGGAATCAGATATGGGGAATCAGAGGCGGGGAATCAGAGGCGGGGAAACAGAGGCGGGGAATCAGATATGGGGAATCAGAGGTGGGGCATCAGAGGTTGTGAATCACAGATGGGGAATCAGAGGCGGGGAATCAGAGGCAGGGAATCAGACGCGGGGAATCAGAGGCGGGTATTCAGAGCTGGGGAATCAGAAGCGGGGAATCAGAGTTGGGGAATCAGAGGCGGGGAATCAGATATGGGGAATCAGAGGCAGGGAATCAGAGGCGGGGAATCAGAGGCAGGGAATCAGACGCGGGGAATCTGAGGCGGGGAATCAGAGCTGGGGAATCAGAGGTGGGGAATCAGATTTGGGGAATCAGATGCGGGGACTTAGATATTGGGAAACAGAGGCGGGGAATCAGAGGCGGGGAAACCCAGGCGGGGAATCAGATATGGGGAATCAGAGGTGGGGAATCAGAGGCAAGGAATAAGATGTGCGGAATCAGAGATGGGGAATCAGAGGCAGGGAATCAGAATCAGAAGCAGGGAATCAGAGGCCGGGAATCAGAGGACGGAATCAGATGCTGGGAATCAGAGGCCTGGAATCAGAGGCGGGGAATCAGAGGCAGGGAATCAGATGCGGGGAATCAGAGGCAGGGAATCAGAGTCCGGGAATCAGAGATGGGGATTCAGAGGCGGGGAATCAGATATGGAGAATCAGAGATGGGGAATCAGAGGCGGGGAATCAGAGGCAGGGAATCGGACGCCGGGAATCAGAGGCGGGGAATCAGAGCTGGGGAATCAGAGGCGGGGTATCAGAGTTGGGGAATCAGAGGCGGGGAATCAGATATGGGGAAATAGAGGCGGGGAATCAGATATGGGGAATCAGAGGTGTGGAATCAGAGGTTGGGAATCAGAGGCAGGGAATCAGAGGCGGGGAAACAGAGGCGGGGAATCAGATATGGGGAATCAGAGGTGGCGAATCAAAGGCGGTGAAACAGAAATGGGGAATCAGGGCAGGGAATCAGAGGCAGGGAATCAGAGCTGGGGAAACAGAGGCGGGGAATCAGATATGGGAAATCAGAGGTGGGGAATCAGGGGCGGGGAATCAGTGGCAGTGAATCAGAGCTGGGGAATCAGAGGTGGGGAATCAGAGCTGGGGAAACAGAGGCGGGGAATCAGATATGGGGAATCAGAGGTGGGGAATCAGGGGCGGGGAATCAGTGGCAGGGAATCAGAGGCCGGGAATAAAAGGCGGGGAATCAGAGCTGGGGAATCAGAGGCAGGGAATCAGAGTTGGGGAATCAGAGGAGGGGAATCAGATATGGGGAAACAGAGGCCGGGAATCAGAGGCAGGGTAACAGAGGCGGGGAATCAGATATGGGGAATCAGAGGTGGGGAATTAGAGGTTGCGAATCAGAGGCGGGGAAACAGAGGCGGGGAATCAAATATAGGGAATCAGAGGTGGGGAATCAGAGGTTGTGAATCAGAGATGGGGAATCAAGGCGGGGAATCAGAGGCAGGGAATCAGACGCGGGGAATCAGAGGCGGGGATTCAGAGCTGGGGAATCAGAGGCGGTGAATCAGAGTTGGGGAATCAGAGGCAGGGAATCAGATATGGGGAATCAGAGGCGGGGAATCAGAGGCGGGGAAACAGAGGCGGGGAATCAGATATGGGGAATCAGAATTGGGGAATCAGGGTTAGGGAATCAGTGGCAGGGAATCAGAGGCGGGGAATCAGAGGCGGGGAATCAGAGGCAGGGAATCAGACACGGGGAATCGGAGGCGGGGAATCAGAGATGGGGAATCAGAGGCGGGGAATCAGAGGCAGGGAATCGGACTCCGGGAATCAGAGTCGGGGAATCAGAGCTGGGGAATCAGAGGCGGGGAATCAGAGTTGGGGAATCAGAGGCGGGGAATCAGATATGGGGAAATAGAGGCGGGGAATCAGATATGGGGAATCAGAGGTGTGGAATCAGAGGTTGGGAATCAGAGGCAGGGAATCAGAGTCGGGGAAACAGAGGCGGGGAATCAGATATGGGGAATCAGAGGTGGCGAATCAAAGGCGGTGAAACAGAGATGGGGAATCAGGGCAGGGAATCAGAGGCAGGGAATCAAACACGGGGAATCAGAGCTGGGGAATCAGAGGCGGGGAATCAGAGTTGGGAATCAGAGGCAGGGAATCAGAGTCGGGGAAACAGAAGCGGGGAATCAGATATGGGGAATCAGAGGTGGGGAATCAGAGGTTGGGAATCAGAGGCAGGGAATCAGAGGCGGGGAATCAGAGGCGGGGAATCAGAGGAAGGGAATCAGATGTGCGGAATCGGAGATGGGGAATCAGAGGCAGGGAATCAGAGGCGGGGAATCAGAGGCGGGGAATCAGAGGCCGGGAATCAGATATGGGGAAACAGAGGCGGGGAATCCGAGGCGGGGAAACAGAGGCGGGGAATCAGATATGGGGAATCAGAGGTGGGGAATCAGAGGTTGGGAATCAGAGGCAGGGAATCAGAGGCTTGGAATAAGATGCAGGGAATCAGATGCGGGGAATCAGAGGCGGGGAATCAGAGCTGGGGAATCAGAGGTGGGGAATCAGATTTGGGGAATCAGATGCGGGGACTTAGATATTGGGAAACAGAGGCGGGGAATCAGAGGCGGGGAAACCCAGGCGGGGAATCAGATATGGGGAATCAGAGGTGGGGAATCAGAGGCAAGGAATCAGATGTGCGGAATCAGAGATGGGGAATCAGAGGCAGGGAATCAGAATCAGAAGCAGGGAATCAGAGGCCGGGAATCAGAGGACGGAATCGGATGCTGGGAATCAGAGGCCTGGAATCAGAGGCGGGGAATCAGAGGCAGGGAATCAGATGCGGGGAATCAGAGGCGGGGAATCAGAGCTGGGGAATCAGAGGTGGGGTATTAGAGTTGGGGAATCAGAGGCGGGGAATCAGATATGGGGAAACAGAGGTGGGGAATCAGAGGCGGGGAAACAGAGGCAGGGAATCAGATGTGGGGAATCAGAGGTGGGGAATCAGAGATGGGGAATCAGAGGCGGTGAATCAGAGATGGGGAATCAGAGGCGGGGAATCAGAGGCAGGAAATCAGACACGGGGATTCAGAGGCTGGGAATCAGACGGGGGGAATCAAAGGCGGGGAATCAGAGCTGGGGAATCAGAGGCAGGGAATCAGAGGCGGGGAATCAGATATGGGGAATCAGAGGCTGGGATTCAGAGGCGGGGAATCAGAGGCAGGGAATCAGACACGGGGAATCAGAGGTGGGGAATCAGAGATGGGGAATCAGAGGCGGGGAATCAGAGGCAGGGAATCGGATGTGCGGATTCAGAGATGGGGAATCAGATGTGGGGAATCAGAGGAATCAGAGATGGGGAATCAGAGGCGGGAAATCAGAGGCCGGAAATCAGACACGGGGATTCAGAGGGTGGGAATCAGACGGGGGGAATCAAAGGCGGGAAATCAGAGCAGGGGAATCAGAGGCAGGGAATCAGAGTTGGGGATTCAGAGACGGGGAATCAGATATGGGGAAACAGAGGCGGGGAATCAGAGGCGGGCAAACAGAGGCGGGGAATTAGATATGGGGAATCAGAGGTGGGGAATCAGAGGTGGTGAATCAGTGATGGGGAATCACAGGCGGGGAATCAGAGGCAGGGAATAGAACGCAGGGAATCAGACGCAGGGAATCAGAGCTGGGGAATCAGAGGCGGGGAATCATAGTTGGGAATCAGAGGTGGGGAATCAGATATGGGGAAACAGAGGCGGGGAATCAGAGGCGGGGAAACAGACGCGGGGAATCAGATATGGGGAATCGGATGCGGGGAATCAGAGGCGGGGAATCAGAGCTGGGGAATCAGAGGCGGGGTATCAGAGTTGGGGCATCAGAGGTGGGGAATTAGATATAGGGAAACAGAGGCGGGAAATCAGAGGCGGGGAAACAGAGGCGGTGAATCAGATATGGGGAATCAGAGGGGGGGAATCAGAGGCAGGGAATCAGATGTGCGGAATCAGAGATGGGGAATCAGAGGCAGGGAATCAGAATCAGAAGCGGGGAATCAGAGGCCGGGAATCAGAGGCCGGGAATCAGATGCTGGGAATAAGAGGCCGGGAATCAGAGGTGGGGAATCAGAGTCCGGGAATCAGAGATGGGGATTCAGAGGCGGGGAATGAGATATGGAGAATCAGAGGCGGGGAATCAGAGGCCGGGAAACAGAGGTGGGGAATCAGATATGGGGAATCAGAGGTGGCGAATCAAAGGCGGTGAATCACAGATGGGGAATCAGAGGCGGGGAATCAGAGGCAGGGAATCAGATACGGGGAATCAGAGGTGGGGAATCAGAGCTGGCGAATCAGAGGCGGGGAATCAGAGGTGGGCAATCAGAGGCGGGGAATCAGATATGGGGAATCAGAGGCGGGGAATCAGAGGCGGGGAAACAGAGGCGGGGAATCAAATATAGGGAATCAGAGGTGGGGAATCAGAGGTTGTGAATCAGAGATGGGGAATCAAGGCGGGGAATCAGAGGCAGGGAATCAGAGGCAGGGAATCAGATGCGGGGAATCAGAGGTGGGGAATCAGAGCTGGCGAATCAGAGGCGGGGAATCAGAGGTGGGCAATCAGAGGCGGGGAATCAGATATGGGGAATCAGAGACGGGGAATCAGATATGGGGAAACAGAGGTGGGGACTTAGATATTGGGAAACAGAGGCGGGGAATAAGAGGCGGGGAAACAGAGGTGGGGAATCAGATATGGGGAATCAGAGGTGGGGAATCAGAGGCAGGGAATCAGATGTGCGGAATCGGAGATGGGGAATCAGAGGCAGGGAATCAGAGGCGGGGAATCAGAGGCGGGGAATCAGAGGCCGGGAATCAGATATGGGGAAACTGAGGCGGGGAATCCGAGGCGGGGAAACAGAGGCGGGGAATCAGATATGGGGAATCAGAGGTGGGGAATCAGAGGTTGGGAATCAGAGGCAGGGAATCAGAGGCTTGGAATCAGATGCAGGGAATCAGATGCGGGGCATCAGAGGCGGGGAATCAGAGCTGGGGAATCAGAGGTGGGGAATCAGATTTGGGGAATCAGAGGTGGGGACTTAGATATTGGGAAACAGAGGCGGGGAATCAGAGGCGGGGAAACAGAGGTGGGGAATCAGATATGGGGAATAAGAGGTGGGGAATCAGAGGCGGGGATTCAGAGCTGGGGAATCAGAGGCGGGGAATCAGAGTTGGGAAATCAGAGGCAGGGAATCAGATATGGGGAATCAGAGGCGGGGAATCAGAGGCGGGGAAACAGAGGCGGGGAATCAGATATGGGGAATAAGAGGTGTGGAATCAGAGGTTGGGAATCAGAGGAAGGGAATCAGAGTCGGGGAAACAGAGGCGGGGAATCAGATATGTGGAATCAGAGGTGGCGAATCAAAGGCGGTGAAACAGAGATGGGGAATCAGGGCAGGGAATCAGAGGCAGGGAATCAAACACGGGGAATCAGAGCTGGGGAATCAGAGGCGGGGAATCAGAGTTGGGAATCAGAGGCGGGGAATCAGAGGCGGGGAAACAGAGGCGGGGAAACAGATATGGGGAATCAGAGGTGGGGAATCAGAGGTTGGGAATCAGAGGCAGGGAATCAGAGGCGGGGAATCAGAGGCGGGGAATCAGAGGAAGGGAATCAGATGTGCGGAATCGGAGATGGGGAATCAGAGGCAGGGAATCAGAGGCGGGGAATCAGAGGCGGGGAATCAGAGGCCGGGAATCAGATATGGGGAAACTGAGGCGGGGAATCCGAGGCGGGGAAACAGAGGCGGGGAATCAGATATGGGGAATCAGAGGTGGGGAATCAGAGGTTGGGAATCAGAGGCAGGGAATTAGAGGCTTGGAATCAGATGCAGGGAATCAGATGCGGGGCATCAGAGGCGGGGAATCAGAGCTGGGGAATCAGAGGTGGGGAATCAGATTTGGGGAATCAGAGGTGGGGACTTAGATATTGGGAAACAGAGGCGGGGAATCAGAGGCGGGGAAACAGAGGTGGGGAATCAGATATGGGGAATCAGAGGTGGGGAATCAGAGGCAGGGAATCAGATGTGCGGAATCAGAGATGGGGAATCAGAGGCAGGGAATCAGAATCAGAAGCAGGGAATCATAGGCCGGGAATCAGAGGCCGGAATCAGATGATGGGAATCAGAGGCCTGGAATCAGAGGCGGGGAATCAGAGTCAGGGAATCAGATGCGGGGAATCAGAGGCGGGGAATCAGAGCTGGGGAATCAGAGGCGGGGTATTTGAGTTGGGGAATCAGAGGCGGGGAATCAGATATGGGGAAACAGAGGTAGGGAATCAGAGGCGGGGAAACAGAGGCAGGGAATCAGATATGGGGAATCAGAGGCGGGGAATCAGAGGTGGGGAAACATAGGCAGGGAATCGGATGTGCGGAATCAGAGATGGGGAATCAGAGGCCGGGAATCAGAGGTGGTGAATCAGAGATGGGGAATCAGAGGCGGGGAATCAGGGGCAGGGTATCAGACGCGGGGAATCAGAGGTGGGCAATCAGAGGCGGGGAATCAGATATGGGGAATCAGAGGCGGGGAATCAGAGGCGGGGAAACAGAGGCGGGGAATCAGATATGGGGAATCAGAGGTGGGGCATCAGAGGTTGTGAATCACAGATGGGGAATCAGAGGCGGGGAATCAGAGGCAGGGAATCAGACGCGGGGAATCAGAGGCGGGGATTCAGAGCTGGGGAATCAGAAGCGGGGAATCAGAGTTGGGGAATCAGAGGCGGGGAATCAGATATGGGGAATCAGAGGCAGGGAATCAGAGGCGGGGAATCAGAGGCAGGGAATCAGACGCGGGGAATCTGAGGCGGGGAATCAGAGCTGGGGAATCAGAGGTGGGGAATCAGAGTTGGGGAATCAGAGGCAGGGAATTGGATGTGCGGAATCAGAGATGGGGAATCAGAGGTGGGGAATCAGAGGCGGTGAATCAGAGATGGGGAATCAGAGGCGGGGAATCAGAGGCAGGAAATCAGACACGGGGATTCAGAGGCTGGGAATCAGAGGCAGGGAATCAGACGCGGGGAATCTGAGGCGGGGAATCAGAGCTGGGGAATCTGAGGCAGGGAATCAGAGTTGGGGATTCAGAGGCGGGGAATCAGATATGGGGAAACAGAGGCGGGGAATCATAGGCGGGCAAACAGAGGCGGGGAATTAGATATGGGGAATCAGAGGTAGGGAATCAGAGGTGGTGAATCAGTGATGGGGAATCACAGGCGGGGAATCAGAGGCAGGGAATAGAACGCGGGGAATCAGAGGGAGGGAATCAGAGCTGGGGAATCAGAGGCGGGGAATCATAGTTGGGAATCAGAGGCGGGAATCAGATATGGGGAAACAGAGGCGGGGAATCAGAGGCGGGGAAACAGAGGCAGGGAATCAGATATGGGGAAACAGAGGTGGGGACTTAGATATTGGGAAACAGAGGCGGGGAATCAGAGGCGGGGAAACAGAGGTGGGGAATCAGATATGGGGAATCAGAGGTGGGGAATCAGAGGCAGGGAATCAGATGTGCGGAATCGGAGATGGGGAATCAGAGGCAGGGAATCAGAGGCGGGGAATCAGAGGCGGGGAATCAGAGGCCGGGAATCAGATATGGGGAAACTGAGGCGGGGAATCCGAGGCGGGGAAACAGAGGCGGGGAATCAGATATGGGGAATCAGAGGTGGGGAATCAGAGGTTGGGAATCAGAGGCAGGGAATCAGAGGCTTGGAATCAGATGCAGGGAATCAGATGCGGGGAATCAGAGGCGGGGAATCAGAGCTGGGGAATCAGAGGTGGGGAATCAGATTTGGGGAATCAGAGGCGGGGACTTAGATATTGGGAAACAGAGGCGGGGAAACAGAGGCGGGGAAACCCAGGCGGGGAATCAGATATGGGGAATCAGAGGTGGGGAATCAGAGGCGGGGAATCAGAGGCGGGGAATCAGAGGCCGGGAATCAGATATGGGGAAACAGAGGCGGGGAATCCGAGGCGGGGAAACAGAGGCGGGGAATCAGATATGGGGAATCAGAGGTGGGGAATCAGAGGTTGGGAATCAGAGGCAGGGAATCAGAGGCTTGGAATCAGATGCAGGGAATCAGATGCGGGGAATCAGAGGCGGGGAATCAGAGCTGGGGAATCAGAGGTGGGGAATCAGATTTGGGGAATCAGAGGTGGGGACTTAGATATTGGGAAACAGAGGCGGGGAATCAGAGGCGGGGAAACAGAGGTGGGGAATCAGATATGGGGAATCAGAGGTGGGGAATCAGAGGCGGGGATTCAGAGCTGGGGAATCAGAGGCGGGGAATCAGAGTTGGGGAATCAGAGGCAGGGAATCAGATATGGGGAATCAGAGGCGGGGAATCAGAGGCGGGGAAACAGAGGCGGGGAATCAGATATGGGGAATCAGAGGTGTGGAATCAGAGGTTGGGAATCAGAGGAAGGGAATCAGAGTCGGGGAAACAGAGGCGGGGAATCAGATATGTGGAATCAGAGGTGGCGAATCAAAGG
This sequence comes from Narcine bancroftii, assembly GCF_036971445.1. Classification (NCBI taxonomy): domain Eukaryota; kingdom Metazoa; phylum Chordata; class Chondrichthyes; order Torpediniformes; family Narcinidae; genus Narcine; species Narcine bancroftii. The sequence goes on along the minus strand of NC_091474.1, from coordinate 102,255,059 downwards.
CGGTGAAACAGAGATGGGGAATCAGGGCAGGGAATCAGAGGCAGGGAATCAAACACGGGGAATCAGAGCTGGGGAATCAGAGGCGGGCAATCAGAGTTGGGAATCAGAGGCGGGGAATCAGAGGCGGGGAAACAGAGGCGGGGAAACAGATATGGGGAATCAGAGGTGGGGAATCAGAGGTTGGGAATCAGAGGCAGGGAATCAGAGGCGGGGAATCAGAGGCGGGGAATCAGAGGAAGGGAATCAGATGTGCGGAATCGGAGATGGGGAATCAGAGGCAGGGAATCAGAGGCGGGGAATCAGAGGCGGGGAATCAGAGGCCGGGAATCAGATATGGGGAAACTGAGGCGGGGAATCCGAGGCGGGGAAACAGAGGCGGGGAATCAGATATGGGGAATCAGAGGTGGGGAATCAGAGGTTGGGAATCAGAGGCAGGGAATCAGAGGCTTGGAATCAGATGCAGGGAATCAGATGCGGGGCATCAGAGGCGGGGAATCAGAGCTGGGGAATCAGAGGTGGGGAATCAGATTTGGGGAATCAGAGGTGGGGACTTAGATATTGGGAAACAGAGGCGGGGAATCAGAGGCGGGGAAACAGAGGTGGGGAATCAGATATGGGGAATCAGAGGTGGGGAATCAGAGGCAGGGAATCAGATGTGCGGAATCAGAGATGGGGAATCAGAGGCAGGGAATCAGAATCAGAAGCAGGGAATCATAGGCCGGGAATCAGAGGCCGGAATCAGATGATGGGAATCAGAGGCCTGGAATCAGAGGCGGGGAATCAGAGTCAGGGAATCAGATGCGGGGAATCAGAGGCGGGGAATCAGAGCTGGGGAATCAGAGGCGGGGTATTTGAGTTGGGGAATCAGAGGCGGGGAATCAGATATGGGGAAACAGAGGTAGGGAATCAGAGGCGGGGAAACAGAGGCAGGGAATCAGATATGGGGAATCAGAGGCGGGGAATCAGAGGTGGGGAAACATAGGCAGGGAATCGGATGTGCGGAATCAGAGATGGGGAATCAGAGGCCGGGAATCAGAGGTGGTGAATCAGAGATGGGGAATCAGAGGCGGGGAATCAGAGGCAGGGTATCAGACGCGGGGAATCAGAGGTGGGCAATCAGAGGCGGGGAATCAGATATGGGGAATCAGAGGCGGGGAATCAGAGGCGGGGAAACAGAGGCGGGGAATCAGATATGGGGAATCAGAGGTGGGGCATCAGAGGTTGTGAATCACAGATGGGGAATCAGAGGCGGGGAATCAGAGGCAGGGAATCAGACGCGGGGAATCAGAGGCGGGGATTCAGAGCTGGGGAATCAGAAGCGGGGAATCAGAGTTGGGGAATCAGAGGCGGGGAATCAGATATGGGGAATCAGAGGCAGGGAATCAGAGGCGGGGAATCAGAGGCAGGGAATCAGACGCGGGGAATCTGAGGCGGGGAATCAGAGCTGGGGAATCAGAGGTGGGGAATCAGAGTTGGGGAATCAGAGGCAGGGAATTGGATGTGCGGAATCAGAGATGGGGAATCAGAGGTGGGGAATCAGAGGCGGTGAATCAGAGATGGGGAATCAGAGGCGGGGAATCAGAGGCAGGAAATCAGACACGGGGATTCAGAGGCTGGGAATCAGAGGCAGGGAATCAGACGCGGGGAATCTGAGGCGGGGAATCAGAGCTGGGGAATCTGAGGCAGGGAATCAGAGTTGGGGATTCAGAGGCGGGGAATCAGATATGGGGAAACAGAGGCGGGGAATCATAGGCGGGCAAACAGAGGCGGGGAATTAGATATGGGGAATCAGAGGTAGGGAATCAGAGGTGGTGAATCAGTGATGGGGAATCACAGGCGGGGAATCAGAGGCAGGGAATAGAACGCGGGGAATCAGAGGGAGGGAATCAGAGCTGGGGAATCAGAGGCGGGGAATCATAGTTGGGAATCAGAGGCGGGAATCAGATATGGGGAAACAGAGGCTGGGAATCAGAGGCGGGGAAACAGAGGCAGGGAATCAGATATGGGGAATCGGATGCAGGGAATCAGAGGCGGGGAATCAGAGCTGGGGAATCAGAGGCGGGGAATCAGAGTTGGGGCATCAGAGGTGGGGAATTAGATATAGGGAAACAGAGGCAGGGAATCAGATGCGGGGAAACAGAGGCGGGGAATCAGATATGGGGAATCAGAGGTGGGGAATCAGAGGCAGGGAATCAGATGTGCGGAATCAGAGATGGGGAATCAGAGGCAGGGAATCAGAAGCGGGGAATCAGAGGCCGGGAATCAGAGGCCGGGAATCAGATGCTGGGAATAAGAGGCCGGGAATCAGAGGAGGGGAATCAGAGTCCGGGAATCAGAGATGGGGATTCAGAGGCGGGGAATGAGATATGGAGAATCAGAGGCGGGGAATAAGAGGCGGGGAAACAGAGGTGGGGAATCAGATATGGGGAATCAGAGGTGGCGAATCAAAGGCGGTGAATCAGAGATGGGGAATCAGAGGCGGGGAATCAGAGGCAGGGAATCAGATGCGGGGAATCAGAGGCGGGGAATCAGAGCTGGCGAATCAGAGGCTGGGAATCAGAGGTGTGCAATCAGAGGCGGGGAATCAGATATGGGGAATCAGAGGCGGGGAATCAGAGGCGGGGAAACAGAGGCAGGGAATCAAATATAGGGAATCAGAGGTGGGGAATCAGAGGTTGTGAATCAGAGATGGGGAATCAAGGCGGGGAATCAGAGGCAGGGAATCAGACGCGGGGAATCAGAGGCTTGGAATCAGATGCAGGGAATCAGATGCGGGGAATCAGAGGCGGGGAATCAGAGGAAGGGAATCAGATGTGCGGAATCGGAGATGGGGAATCAGAGGTTGGGAATCAGAGGCAGGGAATCAGAGGCGGGGAATCAGAGGCGGGGAATCAGAGGAAGGGAATCAGATGTGCGGAATCGGAGATGGGGAATCAGAGGCAGGGAATCAGAGGCGGGGAATCAGAGGCGGGGAATCAGAGGCCGGGAATCAGATATGGGGAAACTGAGGCGGGGAATCCGAGGCGGGGAAACAGAGGCGGGGAATCAGATATGGGGAATCAGAGGTGGGGAATCAGAGGTTGGGAATCAGAGGCAGGGAATCAGAGGCTTGGAATCAGATGCAGGGAATCAGATGCGGGGCATCAGAGGCGGGGAATCAGAGCTGGGGAATCAGAGGTGGGGAATCAGATTTGGGGAATCAGAGGTGGGGACTTAGATATTGCGAAACAGAGGCGGGGAATCAGAGGCGGGGAAACAGAGGTGGGGAATCAGATATGGGGAATCAGAGGTGGGGAATCAGAGGCAGGGAATCAGATGTGCGGAATCAGAGATGGGGAATCAGAGGCAGGGAATTAGAATCAGAAGCAGGGAATCATAGGCCGGGAATCAGGGGCCGGAATCAGATGATGGGAATCAGAGGCCTGGAATCAGAGGCGGGGAATCAGAGTCAGGGAATCAGGTGCGGGGAATCAGAGGCGGGGAATCAGAGCTGGGGAATCAGAGGCGGGGTATTTGAGTTGGGGAATCAGAGGCGGGGAATCAGATATGGCGAAACAGAGGTAGGGAATCAGAGGCGGGGAAACAGAGGCAGGGAATCAGATATGGGGAATCGGAGGCGGGGAATCAGAGGTGGGGAAACATAGGCAGGGAATCGGATGTGCGGAATCAGAGATGGGGAATCAGAGGCCGGGAATCAGAGGTGGTGAATCAGAGATGGGGAATCAGAGGCGGGGAATCAGAGGCAGGGTATCAGATGCGGGGAATCAGAGGTGGGCAATCAGAGGCGGGGAATCAGATATGGGGAATCAGAGGCGGGGAATCAGAGGCGGGGAAACAGAGGCGGGGAATCAGATATGGGGAATCAGAGGTGGGGCATCAGAGGTTGTGAATCACAGATGGGGAATCAGAGGCGGGGAATCAGAGGCAGGGAATCAGACGCGGGGAATCAGAGGCGGGGATTCAGAGCTGGGGAATCAGAAGCGGGGAATCAGAGTTGGGGAATCAGAGGCGGGGAATCAGATATGGGGAATCAGAGGCAGGGAATCAGAGGCGGGGAATCAGAGGCATGGAATCAGACGCGGGGAATCTGAGGCAGGGAATCAGAGCTGGGGAATCAGAGGTGGGGAATCAGAGTTGGGGAATCAGAGGCAGGGAATTGGATGTGCGGAATCAGAGATGGGGAATCAGAGGTGGGGAATCAGAGGCGGTGAATCAGAGATGGGGAATCAGAGGCGGGGAATCAGAGGCAGGAAATCAGACACGGGGATTCAGAGGCTGGGAATCAGAGGCAGGGAATCAGACGCGGGGAATCTGAGGCGGGGAATCAGAGCTGGGGAATCTGAGGCAGGGAATCAGAGTTGGGGATTCAGAGGCGGGGAATCAGATATGGGGAAACAGAGGCGGGGAATCATAGGCGGGCAAACAGAGGCGGGGAATTAGATATGGGGAATCAGAGGTAGGGATTCAGAGGTGGTGAATCAGTGATGGGGAATCACAGGCGGGGAATCAGAGGCAGGGAATAGAACGCGGGGAATCAGAGGGAGGGAATCAGAGCTGGGGAATCAGAGGCGGGGAATCATAGTTGGGAATCAGAGGCGGGAATCAGATATGGGGAAACAGAGGCGGGGAATCAGAGGCGGGGAAACAGAGGCAGGGAATCAGATATGGGGAATCGGATGCAGGGAATCAGAGGCGGGGAATCAGAGCTGGGGAATCAGAGGCGGGGAATCAGAGTTGGGGCATCAGAGGTGGGGAATTAGATATAGGGAAACAGAGGCAGGGAATCAGATGCGGGGAAACAGAGGCGGGGAATCAGATATGGGGAATCAGAGGTGGGGAATCAGAGGCAGGGAATCAGATGTGCGGAATCAGAGATGGGGAATCAGAGGCAGGGAATCAGAAGCGGGGAATCAGAGGCCGGGAATCAGAGGCCGGGAATCAGATGCTGGGAATAAGAGGCCGGGAATCAGAGGAGGGGAATCAGAGTCCGGGAATCAGAGATGGGGATTCAGAGGCGGGGAATGAGATATGGAGAATCAGAGGCGGGGAATAAGAGGCGGGGAAACAGAGGTGGGGAATCAGATATGGGGAATCAGAGGTGGCGAATCAAAGGTGGTGAATCAGAGATGGGGAATCAGAGGCGGGGAATCAGAGGCAGGGAATCAGATGCGGGGAATCAGAGGCGGGGAATCAGAGCTGGCGAATCAGAGGCTGGGAATCAGAGGTGTGCAATCAGAGGCGGGGAATCAGATATGGGGAATCAGAGGCGGGGAATCAGAGGCGGGGAAACAGAGGCGGGGAATCAAATATAGGGAATCAGAGGTGGGGAATCAGAGGTTGTGAATCAGAGATGGGGAATCAAGGCGGGGAATCAGAGGCAGGGAATCAGACGCGGGGAAACAGAGGCGGGGTTTCAGAGCTAGGGAATCAGAGGCGGGGAATCAGAGTTGGGGAATCAGAGGCAGGGAATCAGATATGGGGAATCAGAGGCGTGGAATCAGAGGCAGGGAATCAGATATGGGGAATCAGAGGCGGGGAATCAGAGGCCGGGAATCAGATATGGGGAAACAGAGGCGGGGAATCCGAGGCGGGGAAACAGAGGCGGGGAATCAGATATGGGGAATCAGAGGTGGGGAATCAGAGGTTGGGAATCAGAGGCAGGGAATCAGAGGCTTGGAATCAGATGCAGGGTATCAGATGCGGGGAATCAGAGGCGGGGAATCAGAGCTGGGGAATCAGAGGTGGGGAATCAGATTTGGGGAATCAGAGGTGGGGACTTAGATATTGGGAAACAGAGGCGGGGAATCAGAGGCGGGGAAACAGAGGCGGGGAATCAGATATGGGGAATCAGAGGTGGGGAATCAGAGGCAGGGAATGAGATGTGCGGAATCAGAGGCAGGGAATCAGAGGCAGGGAATCAGAATCAGAAGAAGGGAATCAGAGGCCGGGAATCAGAGGCCGGAATCAGATGCTGGGAATCAGAGGCCTGGAATCAGAGGCGGGGAATCAGAGGCAGGGAATCAGATGCGGGGAATCAGAGGCGGGGAATCAGAGCTGGGGAATCAGAGGCGGGGTATTAGAGTTGGGGAATCAGAGGCGGGGAATCAGATATGGGGAAACAGAGGTGGGGAATCAGAGGCGGGGAAACAGAGTCAGGGAATCAGATATGGGGAATCAGAGGTGGGGCATCAGAAGTTGTGAATCACAGATGGGGAATCAGAGGCGGGGAATCAGAGGCAGGGAATCAGACGCGGGGAATCAGAGGCGGGGATTCAGAGCTGGGGAATCAGAAGCGGGGAATCAGAGTTGGGGAATCAGAGGCGGGGAATCAGATATGGGGAATCAGAGGCAGGGAATCAGAGGCGGGGAATCAGAGGCAGGGAATCAGACGCGGGGAATCTGAGGCGGGGAATCAGAGCTGGGGAATCAGAGGTGGGGAATCAGAGTTGGGGAATCAGAGGCAGGGAATTGGATGTGCGGAATCAGAGAGGGGGAATCAGAGGTGGGGAATCAGAGGCGGTGAATCAGAGATGGGGAATCAGAGGCGGGGAATCAGAGGCAGGAAATCAGACACGGGGATTCAGAGGCTGGGAATCAGATGGGGGGAATCAAAGGCGGGGAATCAGAGCTGGGGAATCTGAGGCAGGGAATCAGAGTTGGGGATTCAGAGGCGGAGAATCAGATATGGGGAATCTGAGGTGGGGTATCAGAGGTTGTGAATCACAGATGGGGAATCAGAGGCGGGGAATCAGAGGCAGGGAATAGGACGCGGGGAATCAGAGGCAGGGAATCAGAGCTGGGGAATCAGAGGAGGGGATTCATACTTGGGAATCAGAGGCGGGAATCAGATATGGGGAAACAGAGGCGGGGAATCAGAGGCGGTGAAACAGAGGCGGGGAATCAGATATGGGGAATCGGATGCAGGGAATCAGAGGCGGGGAATCAGAGCTGGGGAATCAGAGGCGGGGAATCAGAGTTGGGGCATCAGAGGTGGGGAATTAGATATAGGGAAACAGAGGCGGGGAATCAGAGGCGGGGAAACAGAGGCGGGGAATCAGATATGGGGAATCAGAGGTGGGGAATCAGAGGCAGGGAATCAGATGTGCGAAATCAGAGATGGGGAATAAGAGGCAGGGAATCAGAATCAGAAGCGGGGAATCAGAGGCCGGGAATCAGAGGCCGGGAATCAGATGCTGGGAATAAGAGGCCGGGAATCAGAGGTGGGGAATCAGAGATGGGGAATCAAGGCGGGGAATCAGAGGCAGAAAATCAGACGCGTGGAATCAGAGGCGGGGATTCAGAGCTGGGGAATCAGAGGCGGGGAATCAGAGTTGGGGAATCAGAGGCAGGGAATCAGATATGGGGAATAAGAGGCGGGGAATCAGAGGCGGGGAAACAGAGGCGGGGAATCAGATGTGGAGAAACAAAGGTGGGGAATCAGGGGCAGGAAATCAGTGGCAGGGAATCAGAGGCGGGGAATCAGAGGCGGGGAATCAAAGGCAGGGAATCAGACACGGGGAATCAGAGGCGGGGAATCAGAGATGGGGAATCAGAGGCGGGGAATCAGAGGCAGGGAATCGGATGCCGGGAATCAGAGTCGGGGAATCAGAGCTGGGGAATCAGAGGCGGGGAATCAGAGTTGGGGAATCAGAGGCGGGGAATCAGATATGGGGAAATAGAGGCGGGGAATCAGATATGGGGAATCAGAGGAGTGGAATCAGAGTTTGGGAATCAGAGGCAGGGAATCAGAGTCGGGGAAACAGAGGCGGGGAATCAGATATGGGGAATCAGAGGTGGCGAATCAAAGGCGGTGAAACAGAGATGGGGAATCAGGGCAGGGAATCAGAGGCAGGGAATCAAACACGGGGAATCAGAGCTGGGGAATCAGAGGCGGGGAATCAGAGTTGGGAATCAGAGGCGGGGAATCAGATGCGGGGAAACAGAGGCAGGGAATCAGATATGGGGAATCAGAGGCAGGGAATCAGAATCAGAAGAAGGGAATCAGAGGCCGGGAATGAGAGGCCGGAATCAGATGCTGGGAATCAGAGGCCTGGAATCAGAGGCGGGGAATCAGAGGCAGGGAATCAGATGCGGGGAATCAGAGGCGGGGAATCAGAGCTGGGGAATCAGAGGTGGGGTATTAGAGTTGGGGAATCAGAGGCGGGGAATCAGATATGGGGAAACAGAGGTGGGGAATCAGAGGCAGGGAAACATAGGCAGGGAATCAGATATGGGGAATCAGAGGTGGGGCATCAGAGGTTGTGAATCACAGATGGGGAATCAGAGGCGGGGAATCAGAGGCAGGGAATCAGACGCGGGGAATCAGAGGCGGGGATTCAGAGCTGGGGAATCAGAAGCGGGGAATCAGAGTTGGGGAATCAGAGGCGGGGAATCAGATATGGGGAATCAGAGGCAGGGAATCAGAGGCGGGGAATCAGAGGCAGGGAATCAGACGCGGGGAATCTGAGGCGGGGAATCAGAGCTGGGGAATCAGAGGTGGGGAATCAGAGTTGGGGAATCAGAGGCAGGGAATTGGATGTGCGGAATCAGAGAGGGAGAATCAGAGGTGGGGATTCAGAGGCGGTGAATCAGAGATGGGGAATCAGAGGCGGGGAATCAGAGGCAGGAAATCAGACACGGGGATTCAGAGGCTGGGAATCAGACGGGGGGAATCAAAGGTGGGGAATCAGAGCTGGGGAATCTGAGGCAGGGAATCAGAGTTGGGGATTCAGAGGCGGGGAATCAGATATGGGGAAACAGAGGCGGGGAATCAGAGGCGGGCAAACAGAGGCGGGGAATTAGATATGGGGAATCAGAGGTAGGGAATCAGAGGTGGTGAATCAGTGATGGGGAATCACAGGCGGGGAATCAGAGGCAGGGAATAGGACGCGGGGAATCAGAGGCAGGGAATCAGAGCTGGGGAATCAGAGGAGGGGATTCATAGTTGGGAATCAGAGGCGGGAATCAGATATGGGGAAACAGAGGCGGGGAATCAGAGGCGGTGAAACAGAGGCGGGGAATCAGATATGGGGAATCGGATGCAGGGAATCAGAGGCTGGGAATCAGAGCTGGGGAATCAGAGGCGGGGAATCAGAGTTGGGGCATCAGAGGTGGGGAATTAGATATAGGGAAACAGAGGCGGGGAATCAGAGGCGGGGAAACAGAGGCGGGGAATCAGATATGGGGAATCAGAGGTGGGGAATCAGAGGCAGGGAAACAGATGTGCGGAATCAGAGATGGGGAATAAGAGGCAGGGAATCAGAATCAGAAGCGGGGAATCAGAGGCCGGGAATCAGAGGCCGGGAATCAGATGCTGGGAATAAGAGGCTGGGAATCAGAGGTGGGGAATCAGATATGGGGAATCAGAGGTGGCGAATCAAAGGCGGTGAATCAGAGATGGGGAATCAGAGGCGGGGAATCAGAGGCAGGGAATCAGATGCGGGGAATCAGAGGCGGGGAATCAGAGCTGGCGAATCAGAGGCTGGGAATCAGAGGTGGGCAATCAGAGGCGGGGAATCAGATATGGGGAATCAGAGGCGGGGAATCAGAGGCGGGGAAACAGAGGCGGGGAATCAAATATAGGGAATCAGAGGTGGGGAATCAGAGGTTGTGAATCAGAGATGGGGAATCAAGGCGGGGAATCAGAGGCAGGGAATCAGACGCGGGGAATCAGAGGCGGGGATTCAGAGCTGGGGAATCAGAGGCGGGAAATCAGAGTTGGGGAATCAGAGGCAGGGAATCAGATATGGGGAATCAGAGGCGGGGAATCAGAGGCGGGGTATTAGAGTTGGGGAATCAGAGGTGGGGTATTAGAGATGGGGAATCAGAGGCGGGGAATCAGAGGCAGGAAATCAGACACGGGGATTCAGAGGCTGGGAATCAGACGGGGGGAATCAAAGGCGGGGAATCAGAGCTGGGGAATCAGAGGCAGGGAATCAGAGGCGGGGAATCAGATATGGGGAATCAGAGGCTGGGATTCAGAGGCGGGGAATCAGAGGCAGGGAATCAGACACGGGGAATCAGAGGTGGGGAATCAGAGATGGGGAATCAGAGGCGGGGAATCAGAGGCAGGGAATCAGAAGCGATGAATCTGAGGCGGGGAATCAGAGCTGGGGAATCAGAGGTGGGGAATCAGAGTTGGGGAATCAGAGGCAGGGAATCGGATGTGCGGATTCAGAGATGGGGAATCAGATGTGGGGAATCAGAGGAATCAGAGATGGGGAATCAGAGGCGGGAAATCAGAGGCAGGAAATCAGACACGGGATTCAGAGGCTGGGAATCAGACGGGGGGAATCAACGGCGGGGAATCAGAGCAGGGGAATCAGAGGCAGGGAATCAGAGTTGGGGATTCAGAGACGGGGAATCAGATATGGGGAAACAGAGGCGGGGGATCAGAGGCGGGCAAACAGAGGCGGGGAATTAGATATGGGGAATCAGAGGTGGGGAATCAGAGGTGGTGAATCAGTGATGGGGAATCACAGGCGGGGAATCAGAGGCAGGGAATAGAACGCAGGGAATCAGACGCAGGGAATCAGAGCTGGGGAATCAGAGGCGGGGAATCATAGTTGGGAATCAGAGGTGGGGAATCAGATATGGGGAAACAGAGGCGGGGAATCAGAGGCGGGGAAACAGAGGCGGGGAATCAGATATGGGGAATCGGATGCGGGGAATCAGAGGCGGGGAATCAGAGCTGGGGAATCAGAGGCGGGGAATCAGAGTTGGGGCATCAGAGGTGGGGAATTAGATATAGGGAAACAGAGGCGGGAAATCAGAGGCGGGGAAACAGAGGCGGGGAATCAGATATGGGGAATCAGAGGGGGGGAATCAGAGGCAGGGAATCAGATGTGCGGAATCAGAGATGGGGAATCAGAGGCAGGGAATCAGAATCAGAAGCGGGGAATCAGAGGCCGGGAATCAGAGGCCAGGAATCAGATGCTGGGAATAAGAGGCCGGGAATCAGAGGTGGGGAATCAGAGTCCGGGAATCAGAGATGGGGATTCAGAGGCGGGGAATGAGATATGGAGAATCAGAGGCGGGGAATCAGAGGCCGGGAAACAGAGGTGGGGAATCAGATATGGGGAATCAGAGGTGGCGAATCAAAGGCGGTGAATCACAGATGGGGAATCAGAGGCGGGGAATCAGAGGCAGGGAATCAGATGCGGGGAATCAGAGGCGGGGAATCAGAGCTGGCGAATCAGAGGCGGGGAATCAGAGGTGGGCAATCAGAGGCGGGGAATCAGATATGGGGAATCAGAGGCGGGGAATCAGAGGCGGGGAATCAGAGGCGGGGAATCAAATATAGGGAATCAGAGGTGGGGAATCAGAGGTTGTGAATCAGAGATGGGGAATCAAGGCGGGGAATCAGAGGCAGGGAATCAGACACGGGGAATCAGAGGCGGGGATTCAGAGCTGGGGAATCAGAGGCGGGGAATCAGAGTTGGAGAATCAGAGGAAGGGAATCAGATATGGGGAATCAGAGGCGGGGAATCAGAGGCGGGGAAACAGAGGCGGGGAATCAGATATGGGGAATCAGAGGTGGGGAATCAGGGGCAGGGAATCAGTGGCAGGGAATCAGAGGCGGGGAATCAGAGGCGGGGAATCAGAGGCAGGGAATCAGACACGGGGAATCAGAGGCGGGGAATCAGAGCTGGGGAAACAGAGGTGGGGAATCAGATTTGGGGAATCAGAGGTGGGGACTTAGATATTGGGAAACAGAGGCGGGGAATCAGAGGCGGGGAAACAGAGGCGGGGAATCAGATATGGGGAATCAGAGGTGGGGAATCAGAGGCAGGGAATCAGATGTGCGGAATCAGAGATGGGGAATCAGAGGCAGGGAATCAGAATCAGAAGCAGGTAATCAGAGGCCGGGAATCAGAGGCCGGAATCAGATGATGGGAATCAGAGGCCTGGAATCAGAGGCGGGGAATCAGAGTCAGGGAATCAGATGCGGGGAATCAGAGGCGGGGAATCAGAGCTGGGGAATCAGAGGCGGGGTATTTGAGTTGGGGAATCAGAGGCGGGGAATCAGATATGGGGAAACAGAGGTAGGGAATCAGAGGCGGGGAAACAGAGGCAGGGAATCAGATATGGGGAATCAGAGGCGGGGAATCAGAGGTGGGGAAACATAGGCAGGGAATCGGATGTGCGGAATCAGAGATGGGGAATCAGAGGCCGGGAATCAGAGGTGGTGAATCAGAGATGGGGAATCAGAGGCGGGGAATCAGAGGCAGGGTATCAGACGCGGGGAATCAGAGGTGGACAATCAGAGGTGGACAATCAGATATGGGGAATCAGAGGCGGGGAATCAGAGGCGGGGAAACAGAGGCGGGGAATCAGATATGGGGAATCAGAGGTGGGGCATCAGAGGTTGTGAATCACAGATGGGGAATCAGAGGCGGGGAATCAGAGGCAGGGAATCAGACGCGGGGAATCAGAGGCGGGGATTCAGAGCTGGGGAATCAGAAGCGGGGAATCAGAGTTGGGGAATCAGAGGCGGGGAATCAGATATGGGGAATCAGAGGCAGGGAATCAGAGGCGGGGAATCAGAGGCAGGGAATCAGACGCGGGGAATCTGAGGCGGGGAATCAGAGCTGGGGAATCAGAGGTGGGGAATCAGATTTGGGGAATCAGATGCGGGGACTTAGATATTGGGAAACAGAGGCGGGGAATCAGATATGGGGAATCAGAGGTGGCGAATCAAAGGCGGTGAATCACAGATGGGGAATCAGAGGCGGGGAATCAGAGGCAGGGAATCAGATGCGGGGAATCAGAGGCGGGGAATCAGAGCTGGCGAATCAGAGGCGGGGAATCAGAGGTGGGCAATCAGAGGCGGGGAATCAGATATGGGGAATCAGAGGCGGGGAATCAGAGGCGGGGAAACAGAGGCGGGGAATCAAATATAGGGAATCAGAGGTGGGGAATCAGAGGTTGTGAATCAGAGATGGGGAATCAAGGCGGGGAATCAGAGGCAGGGAATCAGACACGGGGAATCAGAGGCGGGGATTCAGAGCTGGGGAATCAGAGGCGGGGAATCAGAGTTGGAGAATCAGAGGAAGGGAATCAGATATGGGGAATCAGAGGCGGGGAATCAGAGGCGGGGAAACAGAGGCGGGGAATCAGATATGGGGAATCAGAGGTGGGGAATCAGGGGCAGGGAATCAGTGGCAGGGAATCAGAGGCGGGGAATCAGAGGCGGGGAATCAGAGGCAGGGAATCAGACACGGGGAATCAGAGGCGGGGAATCAGAGCTGGGGAAACAGAGGTGGGGAATCAGATTTGGGGAATCAGAGGTGGGGACTTAGATATTGGGAAACAGAGGCGGGGAATCAGAGGCGGGGAAACAGAGGCGGGGAATCAGATATGGGGAATCAGAGGTGGGGAATCAGAGGCAGGGAATCAGATGTGCGGAATCAGAGATGGGGAATCAGAGGCAGGGAATCAGAATCAGAAGCAGGTAATCAGAGGCCGGGAATCAGAGGCCGGAATCAGATGATGGGAATCAGAGGCCTGGAATCAGAGGCGGGGAATCAGAGTCAGGGAATCAGATGCGGGGAATCAGAGGCGGGGAATCAGAGCTGGGGAATCAGAGGCGGGGTATTTGAGTTGGGGAATCAGAGGCGGGGAATCAGATATGGGGAAACAGAGGTAGGGAATCAGAGGCGGGGAAACAGAGGCAGGGAATCAGATATGGGGAATCAGAGGCGGGGAATCAGAGGTGGGGAAACATAGGCAGGGAATCGGATGTGCGGAATCAGAGATGGGGAATCAGAGGCCGGGAATCAGAGGTGGTGAATCAGAGATGGGGAATCAGAGGCGGGGAATCAGAGGCAGGGTATCAGACGCGGGGAATCAGAGGTGGACAATCAGAGGTGGACAATCAGATATGGGGAATCAGAGGCGGGGAATCAGAGGCGGGGAAACAGAGGCGGGGAATCAGATATGGGGAATCAGAGGTGGGGCATCAGAGGTTGTGAATCACAGATGGGGAATCAGAGGCGGGGAATCAGAGGCAGGGAATCAGACGCGGGGAATCAGAGGCGGGGATTCAGAGCTGGGGAATCAGAAGCGGGGAATCAGAGTTGGGGAATCAGAGGCGGGGAATCAGATATGGGGAATCAGAGGCAGGGAATCAGAGGCGGGGAATCAGAGGCAGGGAATCAGACGCGGGGAATCTGAGGCGGGGAATCAGAGCTGGGGAATCAGAGGTGGGGAATCAGATTTGGGGAATCAGATGCGGGGACTTAGATATTGGGAAACAGAGGCGGGGAATCAGAGGCGGGGAAACCCAGGCGGGGAATCAGTTATGGGGAATCAGAGGTGGGGAATCAGAGGCAAGGAATCAGATGTGCGGAATCAGAGATGGGGAATCAGAGCTGGGGAATCTGAGGCAGGGAATCAGAGTTGGGGATTCAGAGGCGGGGAATCAGATATGGGGAAACAGAGGCGGGGAATCAGAGGCGGGCAAACAGAGGCGGGGAATTAGATATGGGGAATCAGAGGTAGGGAATCAGAGGTGGTGAATCAGTGATGGGGAATCACAGGCGGGGAATCAGAGGCAGGGAATAGGACGCGGGGAATCAGAGGCAGGGAATCAGAGCTGGGGAATCAGAGGAGGGGATTCATAGTTGTGAATCAGAGGCGGGAATCAGATATGGGGAAACAGAGGCGGGGAATCAGAGGCGGTGAAACAGAGGCGGGGAATCAGATATGGGGAATCGGATGCAGGGAATCAGAGGCGGGGAATCAGAGCTGGGGAATCAGAGGCGGGGAATCAGAGTTGGGGCATCAGAGGTGGGGAATTAGATATAGGGAAACAGAGGCGGGGAATCAGAGGCGGGGAAACAGAGGCGGGGAATCAGATATGGGGAATCAGAGGTGGGGAATCAGAGGCAGGGAAACAGATGTGCGGAATCAGAGATGGGGAATAAGAGGCAGGGAATCAGAATCAGAAGCGGGGAATCAGAGGCCGGGAATCAGAGGCCGGGAATCAGATGCTGGGAATAAGAGGCTGGGAATCAGAGGTGGGGAATCAGATATGGGGAATCAGAGGTGGCGAATCAAAGGCGGTGAATCAGAGATGGGGAATCAGAGGCGGGGAATCAGAGGCAGGGAATCAGATGCGGGGAATCAGAGGCGGGGAATCAGAGCTGGCGAATCAGAGGCTGGGAATCAGAGGTGGGCAATCAGAGGCGGGGAATCAGATATGGGGAATCAGAGGCGGGGAATCAGAGGCGGGGAAACAGAGGCGGGGAATCAAATATAGGGAATCAGAGGTGGGGAATCAAAGGTTGTGAATCAGAGATGGGGAATCAAGGCGGGGAATCAGAGGCAGGGAATCAGACGCGGGGAATCAGAGGCGGGGATTCAGAGCTGGGGAATCAGAGGCGGGAAATCAGAGTTGGGGAATCAGAGGCAGGGAATCAGATATGGGGAATCAGAGGCGGGGAATCAGAGGCGGGGTATTAGAGTTGGGGAATCAGAGGTGGTGTATTAGAGATGGGGAATCAGAGGCGGGGAATCAGAGGCAGGAAATCAGACACGGGGATTCAGAGGCTGGGAATCAGACGGGGGGAATCAAAGGCGGGGAATCAGAGCTGGGGAATCAGAGGCAGGGAATCAGAGGCGGGGAATCAGATATGGGGAATCAGAGGCTGGGATTCAGAGGCGGGGAATCAGAGGCAGGGAATCAGACACGGGGAATCAGAGGTGGGGAATCAGAGATGGGGAATCAGAGGCGGGGAATCAGAGGCAGGGAATCAGAAGCGATGAATCTGAGGCGGGGAATCAGAGCTGGGGAATCAGAGGTGGGGAATCAGAGTTGGGGAATCAGAGGCAGGGAATCGGATGTGCGGATTCAGAGATGGGGAATCAGATGTGGGGAATCAGAGGAATCAGAGATAGGGAATCAGAGGTGGGAAATCAGAGGCAGGAAATCAGACACGGGATTCAGAGGCTGGGAATCAGACGGGGGGAATCAACGGCGGGGAATCAGAGCAGGGGAATCAGAGGCAGGGAATCAGAGTTGGGGATTCAGAGACGGGGAATCAGATATGGGGAAACAGAGGCGGGGGATCAGAGGCGGGCAAACAGAGGCGGGGAATTAGATATGGGGAATCAGAGGTGGGGAATCAGAGGTGGTGAATCAGTGATGGGGAATCACAGGCGGGGAATCAGAGGCAGGGAATAGAACGCAGGGAATCAGACGCAGGGAATCAGAGCTGGGGAATCAGAGGCGGGGAATCATAGTTGGGAATCAGAGGTGGGGAATCAGATATGGGGAAACAGAGGCGGGGAATCAGAGGCGGGGAAACAGAGGCGGGGAATCAGATATGGGGAATCGGATGCGGGGAATCAGAGGCGGGGAATCAGAGCTGGGGAATCAGAGGCGGGGAATCAGAGTTGGGGCATCAGAGGTGGGGAATTAGATATAGGGAAACAGAGGCGGGAAATCAGAGGCGGGGAAACAGAGGCGGGGAATCAGATATGGGGAATCAGAGGGGGGGAATCAGAGGCAGGGAATCAGATGTGCGGAATCAGAGATGGGGAATCAGAGGCAGGGAATCAGAATCAGAAGCGGGGAATCAGAGGCCGGGAATCAGAGTCCAGGAATCAGATGCTGGGAATAAGAGGCCGGGAATCAGAGGTGGGGAATCAGAGTCCGGGAATCAGAGATGGGGATTCAGAGGCGGGGAATGAGATATGGAGAATCAGAGGCTTGAATCAGAGGCCGGGAAACAGAGGTGGGGAATCAGATATGGGGAATCAGAGGTGGCGAATCAAAGGCGGTGAATCACAGATGGGGAATCAGAGGCGGGGAATCAGAGGCAGGGAATCAGATGCGGGGAATCAGAGGCGGGGAATCAGAGCTGGCGAATCAGAGGCGGGGAATCAGAGGTGGGCAATCAGAGGCGGGGAATCAGATATGGGGAATCAGAGGCGGGGAATCAGAGGCGGGGAAACAGAGGCGGGGAATCAAATATAGGGAATCAGAGGTGGGGAATCAGAGGTTGTGAATCAGAGATGGGGAATCAAGGCGGGGAATCAGAGGCAGGGAATCAGACACGGGGAATCAGAGGCGGGGATTCAGAGCTGGGGAATCAGAGGCGGGGAATCAGAGTTGGAGAATCAGAGGAAGGGAATCAGATATGGGGAATCAGAGGCGGGGAATCAGAGGCGGGGAAACAGAGGCGGGGAATCAGATATGGGGAATCAGAGGTGGGGAATCAGGGGCAGGGAATCAGTGGCAGGGAATCAGAGGCGGGGAGTCAGAGGCGGGGAATCAGAGGCAGGGAATCAGACACGGGGAATCAGAGGCGGGGAATCAGAGCTGGGGAAACAGAGGTGGGGAATCAGATTTGGGGAATCAGAGGTGGGGACTTAGATATTGGGAAACAGAGGCGGGGAATCAGAGGCGGGGAAACAGAGGCGGGGAATCAGATATGGGGAATCAGAGGTGGGGAATCAGAGGCAGGGAATCAGATGTGCGGAATCAGAGATGGGGAATCAGAGGCAGGGAATCAGAATCAGAAGCAGGGAATCAGAGGCCGGGAATCAGAGGCCGGAATCAGATGATGGGAATCAGAGGCCTGGAATCAGAGGCGGGGAATCAGAGTCAGGGAATCAGATGCTGGGAATCAGAGGCGGGGAATCAGAGCTGGGGAATCAGAGGCGGGGTATTTGAGTTGGGGAATCAGAGGCGGGGAATCAGATATGGGGAAACAGAGGTAGGGAATCAGAGGCGGGGAAACAGAGGCAGGGAATCAGATATGGGGAATCAGAGGCGGGGAATCAGAGGTGGGGAAACATAGGCAGGGAATCGGATGTGCGGAATCAGAGATGGGGAATCAGAGGCCGGGAATCAGAGGTGGTGAATCAGAGATGGGGAATCAGAGGCGGGGAATCAGAGGCAGGGTATCAGACGCGGGGAATCAGAGGTGGACAATCAGAGGTGGACAATCAGATATGGGGAATCAGAGGCGGGGAATCAGAGGCGGGGAAACAGAGGCGGGGAATCAGATATGGGGAATCAGAGGTGGGGCATCAGAGGTTGTGAATCACAGATGGGGAATCAGAGGCGGGGAATCAGAGGCAGGGAATCAGACGCGGGGAATCAGAGGCGGGGATTCAGAGCTGGGGAATCAGAAGCGGGGAATCAGAGTTGGGGAATCAGAGGCGGGGAATCAGATATGGGGAATCAGAGGCAGGGAATCAGAGGCGGGGAATCAGAGGCAGGGAATCAGACGCGGGGAATCTGAGGCGGGGAATCAGAGCTGGGGAATCAGAGGTGGGGAATCAGATTTGGGGAATCAGATGCGGGGACTTAGATATTGGGAAACAGAGGCGGGGAATCAGAGGCGGGGAAACCCAGGCGGGGAATCAGATATGGGGAATCAGAGGTGGGGAATCAGAGGCAAGGAATCAGATGTGCGGAATCAGAGATGGGGAATCAGAGGCAGGGAATCAGAATCAGAAGCAGGGAATCAGAGGCCGGGAATCAGAGGACGGAATCAGATGCTGGGAATCAGAGGCCTGGAATCAGAGGCGGCGAATCAGAGGCAGGGAATCAGATGCGGGGAATCAGAGGCAGGGAATCAGAGTCCGGGAATCAGAGATGGGGATTCAGAGGCGGGGAATCAGATATGGAGAATCAGAGATGGGGAATCAGAGGCGGGGAATCAGAGGCAGGGAATCGGACGCCGGGAATCAGAGGCGGGGAATCAGAGCTGGGGAATCAGAGGCGGGGTATCAGAGTTGGGGAATCAGAGGCGGGGAATCAGATATGGGGAAATAGAGGCGGGGAATCAGATATGGGGAATCAGAGGTGTGGAATCAGAGGTTGGGAATCAGAGGCAGGGAATCAGAGGCGGGGAAACAGAGGCGGGGAATCAGATATGGGGAATCAGAGGTGGCGAATCAAAGGCGGTGAAACAGAAATGGGGAATCAGGGCAGGGAATCAGAGGCAGGGAATCAGAGCTGGGGAAACAGAGGCGGGGAATCAGATATGGGAAATCAGAGGTGGGGAATCAGGGGCGGGGAATCAGTGGCAGGGAATCAGAGCTGGGGAATCAGAGGTGGGGAATCAGAGCTGGGGAAACAGAGGCGGGGAATCAGATATGGGGAATCAGAGGTGGGGAATCAGGGGCGGGGAATCAGTGGCAGGGAATCAGAGGCCGGGAATAAAAGGCGGGGAATCAGAGCTGGGGAATCAGAGGCGGGGAATCAGAGTTGGGGAATCAGAGGAGGGGAATCAGATATGGGGAAACAGAGGCCGGGAATCAGAGGCAGGGTAACAGAGGCGGGGAATCAGATATGGGGAATCAGAGGTGGGGAATTAGAGGTTGCGAATCAGAGGCGGGGAAACAGAGGCGGGGAATCAAATATAGGGAATCAGAGGTGGGGAATCAGAGGTTGTGAATCAGAGATGGGGAATCAAGGCGGGGAATCAGAGGCAGGGAATCAGACGCGGGGAATCAGAGGCGGGGATTCAGAGCTGGGGAATCAGAGGCGGTGAATCAGAGTTGGGGAATCAGAGGCAGGGAATCAGATATGGGGAATCAGAGGCGGGGAATCAGAGGCGGGGAAACAGAGGCGGGGAATCAGATATGGGGAATCAGAATTGGGGAATAAGGGGCAGGGAATCAGTGGCAGGGAATCAGAGGCGGGGAATCAGAGGCGGGGAATCAGAGGCAGGGAATCAGACACGGGGAATCGGAGGCGGGGAATCAGAGATGGGGAATCAGAGGCGGGGAATCAGAGGCAGGGAATCGGACTCCGGGAATCAGAGTCGGGGAATCAGAGCTGGGGAATCAGAGGCGGGGAATCAGAGTTGGGGAATCAGAGGCGGGGAATCAGATATGGGGAAATAGAGGCGGGGTATCAGATATGGGGAATCAGAGGTGTGGAATCAGAGGTTGGGAATCAGAGGCAGGGAATCAGAGTCGGGGAAACAGAGGCGGGGAATCAGATATGGGGAATCAGAGGTGGCGAATCAAAGGCGGTGAAACAGAGATGGGGAATTAGGGCAGGGAATCAGAGGCAGGGAATCAAACACGGGGAATCAGAGCTGGGGAATCAGAGGCGGGGAATCAGAGTTGGGAATCAGAGGCAGGGAATCAGAGTCGGGGAAACAGAGGCGGGGAATCAGATATGGGGAATCAGAGGTGGGGAATCCGAGGTTGGGAATCAGAGGCAGGGAATCAGAGGCGGGGAATCAGAGGCGGGGAATCAGAGGAAGGGAATCAGATGTGCGGAATCGGAGATGGGGAATCAGAGGCAGGGAATCAGAGGCGGGGAATCAGAGGCGGGGAATCAGAGGCCGGGAATCAGATATGGGGAAACAGAGGCGGGGAATCCGAGGCGGGGAAACAGAGGCGGGGAATCAGATATGGGGAATCAGAGGTGGGGAATCAGAGGTTGGGAATCAGAGGCAGGGAATCAGAGTCTTGGAATCAGATGCAGGGAATCAGATGCGGGGAATCAGAGGCGGGGAATCAGAGCTGGGGAATCAGAGGTGGGGAATCAGATTTGGGGAATCAGATGCGGGGACTTAGATATTGGGAAACAGAGGCGGGGAATCAGAGGCGGGGAAACCCAGGCGGGGAATCAGATATGGGGAATCAGAGGTGGGGAATCAGAGGCAAGGAATCAGATGTGCGGAATCAGAGATGGGGAATCAGAGGCAGGGAATCAGAATCAGAAGCAGGGAATCAGAGGCCGGGAATCAGAGGACGGAATCGGATGTTGGAATCAGAGGTCTGGAATCAGAGGCGGGGAATCAGAGGCAGGGAATCAGATGCGGGGAATCAGAGGCGGGGAATCTGAGCTGGGGAATCAGAGGTGGGGTATTAGAGTTGGGGAATCAGAGGCGGGGAATCAGATATGGGGAAACAGAGGTGGGGAATCAGAGGCGGGGAAACAGAGGCAGGGAATCAGATATGGGGAATCAGAGGTGGGGAATCAGAGATGGGGAATCAGAGGCGGTGAATCAGAGATGGGGAATCAGAGGCGGGGAATCAGAGGCAGGAAATCAGACACGGGGATTCAGAGGCTGGGAATCAGACGGGGGGAATCAAAGGCGGGGAATCAGAGCTGGGGAATCAGAGGCAGGGAATCAGAGGCGGGGAATCAGATATGGGGAATCAGAGGCTGGGATTCAGAGGCGGGGAATCAGAGGCAGGGAATCAGACACGGGGAATCAGAGGTGGGGAATCAGAGATGGGGAATCAGAGGCGGGGAATCAGAGGCAGGGAATCGGATGTGCGGATTCAGAGATGGGGAATCAGATGTGGGGAATCAGAGGAATCAGAGATGGGGAATCAGAGGCGGGAAATCAGAGGCCGGAAATCAGACACGGGGATTCAGAGGCTGGGAATCAGACGGGGGGAATCAAAGGCGGGGAATCAGAGCAGGGGAATCAGAGGCAGGGAATCAGAGTTGGGGATTCAGAGACGGGGAATCAGATATGGGGAAACAGAGGCGGGGAATCAGAGGCGGGCAAACAGAGGCGGGGAATTAGATATGGGGAATCAGAGGTGGGGAATCAGAGGTGGTGAATCAGTGATGGGGAATCACAGGCGGGGAATCAGAGGCAGGGAATAGAACGCAGGGAATCAGACGCAGTGAATCAGAGCTGGGGAATCAGAGGCGGGGAATCATAGTTGGGAATCAGACGTGGGGAATCAGATATGGGGAAACAGAGGCGGGGAATCAGAGGTGGGGAAACAGACGCGGGGAATCAGATATGGGGAATCGGATGCGGGGAATCAGAGGCGGGGAATCAGAGCTGGGGAATCAGAGGCGGGGTATCAGAGTTGGGGCATCAGAGGTGGGGAATTAGATATAGGGAAACAGAGGCGGGAAATCAGAGGCGGGGAAACAGAGGCGGGGAATCAGATATGGGGAATCAGAGGGGGGGAATCAGAGGCAGGGAATCAGATGTGCGGAATCAGAGATGGGGAATCAGAGGCAGGGAATCAGAATCAGAAGCGGGGAATCAGAGGCCGGGAATCAGAGGCCGGGAATCAGATGCTGGGAATAAGAGGCCGGGAATCAGAGGTGGGGAATCAGAGTCCGGGAATCAGAGATGGGGATTCAGAGGCGGGGAATGAGATATGGAGAATCAGAGGCGGGGAATCAGAGGCCGGGAAACAGAGGTGGGGAATCAGATATGGGGAATCAGAGGTGGCGAATCAAAGGCGGTGAATCACAGATGGGGAATCAGAGGCGGGGAATCAGAGGCAGGGAATCAGATGCGGGGAATCAGAGGTGGGGAATCAGAGCTGGCGAATCAGAGGCGGGGAATCAGAGGTGGGCAATCAGAGGCGGGGAATCAGATATGGGGAATCAGAGGCGGGGAATCAGAGGCGGGGAAACAGAGGCGGGGAATCAAATATAGGGAATCAGAGGTGGGGAATCAGAGGTTGTGAATCAGAGATGGGGAATCAAGGCGGGGAATCAGAGGCAGGGAATCAGACACGGGGAATCAGAGGCGGGGATTCAGAGCTGGGGAATCAGAGGCGGGGAATCAGAGTTGGGGAATCAGAGGCAGGGAATCAGATATGGGGAATCAGAGGCGGGGAATCAGAGGCGGGGAAACAGAGGCGGGGAATCAGATATGGGGAATCAGAGGTGTGGAATCAGAGGTTGGGAATCAGAGGAAGGGAATCAGAGTCGGGGAATCAGAGGCGGGGAATCAGATATGTGGAATCAGAGGTGGCGAATCAAAGGCGGTGAAACAGAGATGGGGAATCAGGGCAGGGAATCAGAGGCAGGGAATCAAACACGGGGAATCAGACCTGGGGAATCAGAGGCGGGGAATCAGAGTTGGGAATCAGAGGCGGGGAATCAGAGGCGGGGAAACAGAGGCGGGGAAACAGATATGGGGAATCAGAGGTGGGGAATCAGAGGTTGGGAATCAGAGGCAGGGAATCAGAGGCGGGGAATCAGAGGCGGGGAATCAGAGGAAGGGAATCAGATGTGCGGAATCGGAGATGGGGAATCAGAGGCAGGGAATCAGAGGCGGGGAATCAGAGGCCGGGAATCAGAGGCCGGGAATCAGATATGGGGAAACTGAGGCGGGGAATCCGAGGCGGGGAAACAGAGGCGGGGAATCAGATATGGGGAATCAGAGGTGGGGAATCAGAGGTTGGGAATCAGAGGCAGGGAATCAGAGGCTTGGAATCAGATGCAGGGAATCAGATGCGGGGCATCAGAGGCGGGGAATCAGAGCTGGGGAATCAGAGGTGGGGAATCAGATTTGGGGAATCAGAGGTGGGGACTTAGATATTGGGAAACAGAGGCGGGGAATCAGAGGCGGGGAAACAGAGGCGGGGAATCAGATATGGGGAATCAGAGGTGGGGAATCAGAGGCAGGGAATCAGATGTGCGGAATCAGAGATGGGGAATCAGAGGCGGGGAATCAGAGGCAGGGAATCAGACGCGGGGAATCTGAGGCGGGGAATCAGAGCTGGGGAATCAGAGGTGGGGAATCAGATTTGGGGAATCAGATGCGGGGACTTAGATATTGGGAAACAGAGGCGGGGAATCAGAGGCGGGGAAACCCAGGCGGGGAATCAGATATGGGGAATCAGAGGTGGGGAATCAGAGGCAAGGAATCAGATGTGCGGAATCAGAGATGGGGAATCAGAGGCAGGGAATCAGAATCAGAAGCAGGGAATCAGAGGCCGGGAATCAGAGGACGGAATCAGATGCTGGGAATCAGAGGCCTGGAATCAGAGGCGGCGAATCAGAGGCAGGGAATCAGATGCGGGGAATCAGAGGCAGGGAATCAGAGTCCGGGAATCAGAGATGGGGATTCAGAGGCGGGGAATCAGATATGGAGAATCAGAGATGGGGAATCAGAGGTTGGGAATCAGAGGCAGGGAATCAGAGGCTTGGAATCAGATGCAGGGAATTAAATGCGGGGAATCAGAGGCGGGGAATCAGATATGGGGCATCAGAGGTTGTGAATCACAGATGGGGAATCAGAGGCGGGGAATCAGAGGCAGGGAATCAGATGCGGGGAATCAGAGGCGGGGAATCAGAGCTGGCGAATCAGAGGCGGGGAATCAGAGGTGGGCAATCAGAGGCGGGGAATCAGATATGGGGAATCAGAGGCGGGGAATCAGAGGCGGGGAAACAGAGGCGGGGAATCAAATATAGGGAATCAGAGGTGGGGAATCAGAGGTTGTGAATCAGAAATGGGGAATCAAGGCGGAGAATCATAGGCAGGGAATCAGACACGGGGAATCAGAGGCTGGGATTCAGAGCTGGGGAATCAGAGGCGGGGAATCAGAGTTGGGGAATCAGAGGCAGGGAATCAGATATGGGGAATCAGAGGCGGGGAATCAGAGGCGGGGAAACAGAGGCGGGGAATCAGATATGGGGAATCAGAGGTGGGGATTCAGGGGCAGGGATTCAGTGTCAGGGAATCAGAGGCGGGGAATCAGAGGCGGGGAATCAGAGGCAGGGAATCAGACACGGGGAATCAGAGGCGGGGAAACAGAGATGGGGAATCAGAGGCGGGGAATCAGAGGTTGGGAATCAGAGGAAGGGAATCAGAGTCGGGGAAACAGAGGCGGGGAATCAGATATGTGGAATCAGAGGTGGCGAATCAAAGGCGGTGAAACAGAGATGGGGAATCAGGGCAGGGAATCAGAGGCAGGGAATCAAACACGGGGAATCAGAGCTGGGGAATCAGAGGCGGGGAATCAGAGTTGGGAATCAGAGGCGGGGAATCAGAGGCGGGGAAACAGAGGCGGGGAATCAGATATGGGGAATCAGAGGTGGGGAATCAGAGGTTGGGAATCAGAGGCAGGGAATCGGAGATGGGGAATCAGAGGCAGGGAATCAGTGGCGGGGAATCAGAGGCGGGGAATCAGAGGCCGGGAATCAGATATGGGGAAACTGAGGCGGGGAATCCGAGGCGGGGAAACAGAGGCGGGGAATCAGATATGGGGAATCAGAGGTGGGGAATCAGAGGTTGGGAATCAGAGGCAGGGAATCAGAGGCTTGGAATCAGATGCAGGGAATTAAATGCGGGGAATCAGAGGCGGGGAATCAGAGCTGGGGAATCAGAGGTGGGGAATCAGATTTGGGGAATCAGAGGTGGGGACTTAGATATTGGGAAACAGAGGCGGGGAATCAGAGGCGGGGAAACAGAGGCGGGGAATCAGATATGGGGAATCAGAGGTGGGGAATCAGAGGCAGGGAATCAGATGTGCGGAATCAGAGATGGGGAATCAGAGGCAGGGAATCAGAATCAGAAGCAGGGAATCAGAGGCCGGGAATCAGAGGCCGGAATCAGATGATGGGAATCAGAGGCCTGGAATCAGAGGCGGGGAATCAGAGGCAGGGAATCAGATATGTGGAATCAGAGGTGGCGAATCAAAGGCGGTGAAACAGAGATGGGGAATCAGGCAGGGAATCAGAGGCAGGGAATCAAACACGGGGAATCAGAGCTGGGGAATCAGAGGCGGGGAATCAGAGTTGGGAATCAGAGGCGGGGAATCAGAGGCGGGGAAACAGAGGCGGGGAATCAGATATGGGGAATCAGAGGTGGGGAATCAGAGTTTGGGAATCAGAGGCAGGGAATCGGAGATGGGGAATCAGAGGCAGGGAATCAGAGGCGGGGAATCAGAGGCGGGGAATCAGAGGCCGGGAATCAGATATGGGGAAACTGAGGCGGGGAATCCGAGGCGGGGAAACAGAGGCGGCGAATCAGATATGGGGAATCAGAGGTGGGGAATCAGAGGTTGGGAATCAGAGGCAGGGAATCAGAGGCTTGGAATCAGATGCAGGGAATCAGATGCGGGGAATCAGAGGCGGGGAATCAGAGCTGGGGAATCAGAGGTGGGGAATCAGATTTGGGGAATCAGAGGTGGGGACTTAGATATTGGGAAACAGAGGCGGGGAATCAGAGGCGGGGAAACAGAGGCGGGGAATCAGATATGGGGAATCAGAGGTGGGGAATCAGAGGCAGGGAATCAGATGTGCGGAATCAGAGATGGGGAATCAGAGGCAGGGAATCAGAATCAGAAGCAGGGAATCAGAGGCCGGGAATCAGAGGCCGGAATCAGATGATGGGAATCAGAGGCCTGGAATCAGAGGCGGGGAATCAGAGGCAGGGATTCAGATGCGGGGAATCAGAGGCGGGGTATCAGAGTTGGGGAATCAGAGGCGGGGTATTAGATTTGGGGAATCAGAGGCGGGGAATCAGATATGGGGAAACAGAGGTAGGAAATCAGAGGCGGGGAAACAGAGGCAGGGAATCAGATATGGGGAATCAGAGGCGGGGAATCAGAGGTGGGGATTCATAGGCAGGGAATCGGATGTGCGGAATCAGAGATGGGGAATCAGAGGCCGGGAATCAGAGGTGGTGAATCAGAGATGGGGAATCAGAGGCGGGGAATCAGAGGCAGGGTATCAGACGCGGGGAATCAGAGGTGGGCAATCAGAGGCGGGGAATCAGATATGGGGAATCAGAGGCGGGGAATCAGAGGCGGGGAAACAGAGGCGGGGAATCAGATATGGGGAATCAGAGGTGGGGCATCAGAGGTTGTGAATCACAGATGGGGAATCAGAGGCGGGGAATCAGAGGCAGGGAATCAGACGCGGGGAATCAGAGGCGGGGATTTAGAGCTGGGGAATCAGAAGCGGGGAATCAGAGTTGGGGAATCAGAGGCGGGGAATCAGATATGGGGAATCAGAGGCAGGGAATCAGAGGCGGGGAATCAGAGGCAGGGAATCAGACGCGGGGAATCTGAGGCGGGGAATCAGAGCTGGGGAATCAGAGGTGGGGAATCAGAGTTGGGGAATCAGAGGCAGGGAATTGGATGTGCGGAATCAGAGATGGGGAATCAGAGGTGGGGAATCAGATGCGGTGAATCAGAGATGGGGAATCAGAGGCGGGGAATCAGAGGCAGGAAATCAGACACGGGGATTCAAAGGCTGGGAATCAGACGGGGGGAATCAAAGGCGGGGAATCAGAGCTGGGGAATCTGAGGCAGGGAATCAGAGTTGGGGATTCAGAGGCGGGGAATCAGATATGGGGAAACAGAGGCGGGGAATCAGAGGCGGGCAAACAGAGGCGGGGAATTAGATATGGGGAATCAGAGGTGGGCAATCAGAGGCGGGGAATCAAATATGGGGAATCAGAGGCGGGGAATCAGAGGCGGGGAAACAGAGGCGGGGAATCAAATATAGGGAATCAGAGGTGGGGAATCAGAGGTTGTGAATCAGAGATGGGGAATCAAGGCGGGGAATCAGAGGCAGGGAATCAGACGCGGTGAATCAGAGGCGGGGATTCAGAGCTGGGGAATCAGAGGCGGGGAATCAGAGGCAGGGAATAGAACGCGGGGAATCAGAGGCAGGGAATCAGAGCTGGGGAATCAGAGGCGGGGAATCATAGTTGGGAATCAGAGGCGGGAATCAGATATGGGGAAACAGAGGCGGGGAATCAGAGGCGGGGAAACAGAGGCGGGGAATCAGATATGGGGAATCGGATGCAGGGAATCAGAGGCGGGGAATCAGAGCTGGGGAATCAGAGGCGGGGAATCAGAGTTGGGGCATCAGAGGTGGGGAATTAGATATAGGGAAACAGAGGCGGGGAATCAGAGGCGGGGAAACAGAGGCGGGGAATCAGATATGGGGAATCAGAGGTGGGGAATCAGAGGCAGGGAATCAGATGTGCGGAATCAGAGATGGGGAATCAGAGGCAGGGAATCAGAAGCGGGGAATCAGAGGCCGGGAATCAGAGGCCGGGAATCAGAGGCCGGGAATCAGATGCTGGGAATAAGAGGCCGGGAATCAGAGGAGGGGAATCAGAGTCCGGTAATCAGAGATGGGGATTCAGAGGCGGGGAATGAGATATGGAGAATCAGAGGCGGGGAATCAGAGGCGGGGAAACAGAGGCGGGGAATCAGATATGGGGATTCAGAGGTGGCGAATCAAAGGCGGTGAATCAGAGATGGGGAATCAGAGGCGGGGAATCAGAGGCAGGGAATCAGATGCGGGGAATCAGAGGTGGGGAATCAGAGCTGGCGAATCAGAGGCTGGGAATCAGAGGTGGGCAATCAGAGGCGGGGAATCAAATATGGGGAATCAGAGGCGGGGAATCAGAGGCGGGGAAACAGAGGCGGGGAATCAAATATAGGGAATCAGAGGTGGGGAATCAGAGGTTGTGAATCAGAGATGGGGAATCAAGGCGGGGAATCAGAGGCAGGGAATCAGACGCGGTGAATCAGAGGCGGGGATTCAGAGCTGGGGAATCAGAGGCGGGGAATCAGAGTTGGGGAATCAGAGGCAGGGAATCAGATATGGGGAATCAGAGGCGGGGAATCAGAGGCCAGGAATCAGATGTGGGGAAACAGAGGCGGGGAATCCGAGGCGGGGAAACAGAGGCGGGGAATCAGATATGGGGAATCAGATGTGGGGAATCAGAGGTTGGGAATCAGAGGCAGGGAATCAGAGGATTGGAATCAGATGCAGGGTATCAGATGCGGGAAATCAGAGGCGGGGAATCAGAGCTGGGGAATCAGAGGTGGGGAATCAGATTTGGGGAATCAGAGGTGGGGACTTAGATATTGGGAAACAGAGGCGGGGAATCAGAGGTGGGGAAACAGAGGCGGGGAATCAGATATGGGGAATCAGAGGTGGGGAATCAGAGGCAGGGAATCAGATGTGCGGAATCAGAGATGGGGAATCAGAGGCAGGGAATCAGAATCAGAAGCAGGGAATCAGAGGCCGGGAATCAGAGGCCGGAATCAGATGCTGGGAATCAGATGCGGGGAATCAGAGGCGGGTAATCAGAGCTGGGGAATCAGAGGCGGGGTATTAGAGTTGGGGAATCAGAGGTGGGGAATCAGATATGGGGAAACAGAGGTGGGGAATCAGAGGCGGGGAAACAGAGGCAGGGAATCAGATATGGGGAATCAGAGGTGGGGCATCAGAGGTTGTGAATCACAGATGGGGAATCAGAGGCGGGGAATCAGAGGCAGGGAATCAGACGCGGGGAATCAGAGGTGGGGATTCAGAGCTGGGGAATCAGAAGCGGGAAATCAGAGTTGGGGAATCAGAGGCGGGGAATCAGATATGGGGAATCAGAGGCAGGGAATCAGAGGCGGGGAATCAGAGGCAGGGAATCAGACGCGGGGAATCTGAGGAGGGGAATCAGAGCTGGGGAATCAGAGGTGGGGAATCAGAGTTGGGGAATCAGAGGCAGGGAATTGGATGTGCGGAATCAGAGAGGGGGAATAGAGGTGGGGAATCAGAGGAGGTGAATCAGAGATGGGGAATCAGAGGCGGGGAATCAGAGGCAGGAAATCAGACACGGGGATTCTGAGGCTGGGAATCAGACGGGGGAATCAAAGGCGGGGAATCAGAGCTGGGGAATCTGAGGCAGGGAATCAGAGTTGGGGATTCAGAGGCGGGGAATCAGATATGGGGAAACAGAGGCGGGGAATCAGAGGCGGGCAAACAGAGGCGGGGAATTAGATATGGGGAATCAGAGGTAGGGAATCAGAGGTGGTGAATCAGTGATGGGGAATCACAGGCGGGGAATCAGAGGCAGGGAATAGAACGCGGGGAATCAGAGGCAGGGAATCAGAGCTGGGGAATCAGAGGAGGGGATTCATTGTTGGGAATCAGAGGCGGGAATCAGATATGGGGAAACAGAGGCGGGGAATCAGAGGCGGTGAAACAGAGGCGGGGAATCAGATATGGGGAATCGGATGCAGGGAATCAGACGCGGGGAATCAGAGCTGGGGAATCAGAGGCGGGGAATCAGAGTTGGGGCATCAGAGGTGGGGAATTAGATATAGGGAAACAGAGGCGGGGAATCAGAGGCGGGGAAACAGAGGCGGGGAATCAGATATGGGGAATCAGAGGTGGGGAAATAGAGGCAGGGAATCAGATGTGCGGAATCAGAGATGGGGAATAAGAGGCAGGGAATCAGAATCAGAAGCGGGGAATCAGAGGTCGGGAATCAGAGGCCGGGAATCAGATGCTGGGAATAAGAGGCCGGGAATCAGAGGCGGGGAAACAGAGGCGGGGAATCAGATATGGGGAATCAGAGGTGGGGAATCAGAGGCAGGGAATCAGATGTGCGGAATCAGAGATGGGGAATAAGAGGCAGGGAATCAGAATCAGAAGCGGGGAATCAGAGGCCGGGAATCAGAGGCCGGGAATCAGATGCTGGGAATAAGAGGCCGGGAATCAGAGGTGGGGAATCAGATATGGGGAATCAGAGGTGGCGAATCAAAGGCGGTGAATCAGAGATGGGGAATCAGAGGCGGGGAATCAGAGGCAGGGAATCAGATGCGGGGAATCAGAGGCGGGGAATCAGAGCTGGCGAATCAGAGGCTGGGAATCAGAGGTGGACAATCAGAGGCGGGGAATCAGATATGGGGAATCAGAGGCGGGGAATCAGAGGCGGGGAAACAGAGGCGGGGAATCAAATATATGGAATCAGAGGTGGGGAATCAGAGGTTGTGAATCAGAGATGGGGAATCAAGGCGGGGAATCAGAGGCAGGGAATCAGACGCGGGGAATCAGAGGCGGGGATTCAGAGCTGGGGAATCAGAGGCGTGGAATCAGAGTTGGGGAATCAGAGGCAGGGAATCAGATATGGGGAATCAGAGGCGGGGAATCAGAGGCGGGGAAACAGAGGCGGGGAATCAGATGTGGGGAATCAGAGGTGGGGAATCAGGTGCAGGGAATCAGTGGCAGGGAATCAGAGGCGGGGAATCAGAGGCGGGGAATCAAAGGCAGGGAATCAGACACGGGGAATCAGAGGCGGGGAATCAGAGATGGGGAATCAGAGGCGGGGAATCAGAGGCAGGGAATCGGATGCCGGGAATCAGAGTCGGGGAATCAGAGCTGGGGAATCAGAGGCGGGGAATCAGAGTTGGGGAATCAGAGGCGGGGAATCAGATATGGGGAAATAGAGGCGGGGAATCAGATATGGGGAATCAGAGGTGTGGAATCAGAGGTTGGGAATCAGAGGCAGGGAATCAGAGTCGGGGAAACAGAGGCGGGGAATCAGATATGGGGAATCAGAGGTGGCGAATCAAAGGCGGTGAAACAGAGATGGGGAATCAGGGCAGGGAATCAGAGGCAGGGAATCAAACACGGGGAATCAGAGCTGCGGAATCAGAGGCGGGGAATCAGAGTTGGGAATCAGAGGCGGGGAATCAGAGGCGGGGAAACAGAGGCGGGGAATCAGATATGGGGAATCAGAGGCGGGGAATCCGAGGTTGGGAATCAGAGGCAGGGAATCAGAGGCGGAAAATCAGAGGCGGGGAATCAGAGGAAGGGAATCAGATGTGCGGAATCGGAGATGGGGAATCAGAGGCAGGGAATCAGAGGCAGGGAATCAGAGGCGGGGAATCAGAGGCCGGGAATCAGATATGGGGAAACAGAGGCGGGGAATCCGAGGCGGGGAAACAGAGGCGGGGAATCAGATTTGGGGAATCAGAGGTGGGGAATCAGAGGTTGGGAATCAGAGGCAGGGAATCAGAGGCTTGGAATCAGATGCAGGGAATCAGATGCGGGGAATCAGAGGCGGGGAATCAGAGCTGGGGAATCAGAGGTGGGGAATCAGATTTGGGGAATCAGAGGCGGGGACTTAGATATTGGGAAACAGAGGCGGGGAATCAGAGGCGGGGAAACCCAGGCGGGGAATCAGATATGGGGAATCAGAGGTGGGGAATCAGAGGCAAGGAATCAGATGTGCGGAATCAGAGATGGGGAATCAGAGGCAGGGAATCAGAATCAAAGCAGGGAATCAGAGGCCGGGAATCAGAGGCCGGAATCAGATGCTGGGAATCAGAGGCCTGGAATCAGAGGCGGGGAATCAGAGGCAGGGAATCAGATGCGGGGAATCAGAGGCGGGGAATCAGAGCTGGGGAATCAGAGGCGGGGATTCAGAGTTGGGGAATCAGAGGCGGGGAATCAGAGGCGGGGAAACAGAGGCGGGGAATCAGATATGGGGAATCAGAGGCGGGGAATCAGAGGCGGGGAATCAGAGGCAGGGAATCCGATGTGCGGAATCGGAGATGGGGAATCAGAGGCAGTGAATCAGAGGCGGGGAATCAGAGGCGGAGAATCAGATGCAGGGAATCAGATGCGGGGAATCAGAGGCGGGGAATCAGAGGTGGGGAATCAGAGGTGGGGAATCAGAGTTGGGGAATCAGAGTCGGGGAATTAGATATGGGGAAACAGAGGCAGGGAATCAGAGGCGGGGAAACAGACGCGGGGAATCAGAGGCGGGGATTCAGAGCTGGGGAATCAGAGGCGGGGAATCAGAGTTGGGGAATCAGAGGCGGGGAATCAGATATGGGGAATCAGAGGCGGGGAATCAGAGGCGGGGAAACAGAGGCAGGGAATCAGATATGGGGAATCAGAGGTGGGGTATCAGGGGCAGGGAATCAGTGGCAGGGAATCAGAGGCGGGGAAACAGAGGCGGGGAATCAGAGGCAGGGAATCAGACACGGGGAATCAGATATGGGGAAACAGAGGCGGGGAATCAGAGGCGGGCAAACAGAGGCGGGGAATTAGATATGGGGAATCAGAGGTGGGGAATCAGAGGTGGTGAATCAGAGATGGGGAATCACAGGCGGGGAATCAGAGGCAGGGAATAGAACGCGGGGAATCAGATGCGGGGAATCAGAGCTGGGGAATCAGAGGCGGGGAATCATAGTTGGGAATCAGAGGCGGGGAATCAGATATGGGGAAACAGAGGCGGGGAATCAAAGGCGGGGAAACAGAGGCGGGGAATCAGATGCGGGGAATCAGAGCTGGGGAATCAGAGGCGGGGAATCATAGTTGGGAATCAGAGGCGGGGAATCAGATATGGGGAAACAGAGGCGGGGAATCAAAGGCGGGGAAACAGAGGCGGGGAATCAGATATGGGTAATCGGATGCGGGGAATCAGAGGCGGGGAATAGGAGCTGGGGAATCAGAGGCGGGGTATCAGAGGCAGGGAATCGGACTCCGGGAATCAGAGTCGGGGAATCAGAGCTGGGGAATCAGAGGCGGGGAATCAGAGTTGGGGAATCAGAGGCGGGGAATCAGATATGGGGAAATAGAGGCGGGGAATCAGATATGGGGAATCAGAGGTGTGGAATCAGAGGTTGGGAATCAGAGGCAGGGAATCAGAGTCGGGGAATCAGATATGGGGAATCAGAGGTGGCGAATCAAAGGCGATGAAACAGAGATGGGGAATCAGGGCAGGGAATCAGAGGCAGGGAATCAAACACGGGGAATCAGAGCTGGGGAATCAGAGGCGGGGAATCAGAGTTGGGAATCAGATGCGGGGAATCAGAGGCGGGGAAACAGAGGCGGGGAATCAGATATGGGGAATCAGAGGTGGGGAATCCGAGGTTGGGAATCAGATGTGCGGAATCAGAGATGGGGAATCAGAGGCAGGGAATCAGAATCAGAAGCAGGGAATCAGAGGCCGGGAATCAGAGGCCGGAATCAGATGCAGGGAATCAGAGGCCTGGAATCAGAGGCGGGGAATCAGAGGCAGGGAATCAGATGCGGGGAATCAGAGGCGGGGAATCAGAGCTGGGGAATCAGAGGCGGGGTATTAGAGTTGGGGAATCAGAGGCGGGGAATCAGATATGGGGAAACAGAGGTGGGGAATCAGAGGCGGGGAAACAGAGGCAGGGTATCAGATATGGGGAATCAGAGGTGGGGAATCAGAGATGGGGAATTAGAGGCGGTGAATCAGAGATGGGGAATCAGAGGCGGGGAATCAGAGGCAGGAAATCAGACACGGGGATTCAGAGGCTGGGAATCAGACGGGGGGAATCAAAGGCGGGGAATCAGAGCTGGGGAATCAGAGGCAGGGAATCAGAGGCGGGGAATCAGATATGGGGAATCAGAGGCTGGGATTCAGAGGCGGGGAATCAGAGGCTGGGAATCAGACACGGGGAATCAGAGGTGGGGAATCAGAGATGGGGAATCAGAGGCGCTGAATCAGAGATGGGGAATCAGAGGCGGGGAATCAGAGGCAGGAAATCAGACACGGGGATTCAGAGGCTGGGAATCAGATGGGGGGAATCAAAGGCGGGGAATCAGAGCTGGGGAATCAGAGGCAGGGAATCAGAGGCGGGGAATCAGATATGGGGAATCAGAGGCTGGGATTCAGAGGCGGGGAATCAGAGGCAGGGAATCAGACACGGGGAATCAGAGGTGGGGAATCAGAGATGGGGAATCAGAGGCGGGGAATCAGAGGCAGGGAATCAGACGCGGGGAATCTGAGGCGGGGAATCAGAGCTGGGGAATCAGAGGTGGGGAATCAGAGTTGGGGAATCAGAGGCAGGGAATCGGATGTGCGGAATCAGAGATGGGGAATCAGATGTGGGGAATCAGAGGAATCAGAGATGGGGAATCAGAGGCGGGGAATCAGAGGCAGGAAATCAGACACGGGGATTCAGAGGCTGGGAATCAGACGGGGGGAATCAAAGGCGGGGAATCAGAGCTGGGGAATCAGAGGCAGGGAATAAGAGTTGGGGATTCAGAGACGAGGAATCAGATATGGGGAAACGGAGGCGGGGAATCAGAGGCGGGCAAACAGAGGCGGGGAATTAGATATGGGGAATCAGAGGTGGGGAATCAGAGGTGGTGAATCAGTGATGGGGAATCACAGGTGGGGAATCAGAGGCAGGGAATAGAACGCAGGGAATCAGACGCAGGGAATCAGAGCTGGGGAATCAGAGGCGTGGAATCATAGTTGGGAATCAGAGGCGGGGAATCAGATATGGGGAAACAGAGGCGGGGAATCAGAGGCGGGGAAACAGAGGCGGGGAATCAGATATGGGGAATCGGATGCGGGGAATCAGAGGCGGGGAATCAGAGCTGGGGAATCAGAGGCGGGGAATCAGAGTTGGGGCATCAGAGGTGGGGAATTAGATATAGGGAAACAGAGGCGGGGAATCAGAGGCGGGGAAACAGAGGCGGGGAATCAGATATGAGGAATCAGAGGTGGGGAATCAGAGGCAGGGATTCAGATGTGCTGAATCAGAGATGGGGAATCAGAGGCAGGGAATCAGAATCAGAAGCTGGGAATCAGAGGCCGGGAATCAGAGGCCGGGAATCAGATGCTGGGAATAAGAGGCCGGGAATCAGAGGTGGGGAATCATAGTCCGGGAATCAGAGATGGGGATTCAGAGGCGGGGAATGAGATATGGAGAATCAGAGGCGTGGAATCAGAGGCCGGGAAACAGAGGCGGGGAATCAGATATGGGGAATCAGAGGTGGGGAATCAGAGGAGGGAATCAGATGTGCGGAATCAGAGATGGGGAATAAGAGGCAGGGAATCAGAATCAGAAGCGGGGAATCAGAGGCCGGGAATCAGAGGCCGGGAATCAGATGCTGGGAATAAGAGGCCGGGAATCAGAGGCGGGGAAACAGAGGCGGGGAATCAGATATGGGGAATCAGAGGTGGGGAATCAGAGGCAGGGAATCAGATGTGCGGAATCAGAGATGGGGAATAAGAGGCAGGGAATCAGAATCAGAAGCGGGGAATCAGAGGCCGGGAATCAGAGGCCGGGAATCAGATGCTGGGAATAAGAGGCCGGGAATCAGAGGTGGGGAATCAGATATGGGGAATCAGAGGTGGCGAAACAAAGGCGGTGAATCAGAGATGGGGAATCAGAGGCGGGGAATCAGAGGCAGGGAATCAGATGCGGGGAATCAGAGGCGGGGAATCAGAGCTGGCGAATCAGAGGCTGGGAATCAGAGGTGGGCAATCAGAGGCGGGGAATCAGATATGGGGAATCAGAGGCGGGGAATCAGAGGCGGGGAAACAGAGGCGGGGAATCAAATATAGGGAATCAGAGGTGGGGAATCAGAGGTTGTGAATCAGAGATGGGGAATCAAGGCGGGGAATCAGATGCAGGGAATCAGACGCGGGGAATCAGAGGCGGGGATTCAGAGCTGGGGAATCAGAGGCGGGGAATCAGAGTTGGGGAATCAGAGGCAGGGAATCAGATATGGGGAATCAGAGGCGGGGAATCAGAGGCGGGGAAACAGAGGCGGGGAATCAGATGTGGGGAATCAGAGGTGGGGAATCAGGGGCAGGGAATCAGTGGCAGGGAATCAGAGGCGGGGAATCAGAGGCGGGGAATCAAAGGCAGGGAATCAGACACGGGGAATCAGAGGCGGGGAATCAGAGATGGGGAATCAGAGGCGGGGAATCAGAGGCAGGGAATCGGATGCCGGGAATCAGAGTCGGGGAATCAGAGCTGGGGAATCAGAGGCGGGGAATCAGAGTTGGGGAATCAGAGGCGGGGAATCAGATATGGGGAAATAGAGGGGGGAATCAGATATGGGGAATCAGAGGTGTGGAATCAGAGGTTGGGAATCAGAGGCAGGGAATCAGAGTCGGGGAAACAGAGGCGGGGAATCAGATATGGGGAATCAGAGGTGGCAAATCAAAGGCGGTGAAACAGAGATGGGGAATCAGGGCAGGGAATCAGAGGCAGGGAATCAAACAAGGGGAATCAGAGCTGGGGAATCAGAGGCGGGGAATCAGAGTTGGGAATCAGAGGCGGGGAATCAGAGGCGGGGAAACAGAGGCGGGGAATCAGATATGGGGAATCAGAGGTGGGGAATCCGAGGTTGGGAATTAGAGGCAGGGAATCAGAGGCGGAAAATCAGAGGCGGGGAATCAGAGGAAGGGAATCAGATGTGCGGTATCGGAGATGGGGAATCAGAGGCAGGGAATCAGAGGCGGGGAATCAGAGGCGGGGAATCAGAGGCCGGGAATCAGATATGGGGAAACAGAGGCGGGGAATCCGAGGCGGGGAAACAGAGGCGGGGAATCAGATATGGGGAATCAGAGGTGGGGAATCAGAGGTTGGGAATCAGAGGCAGGGAATCAGAGGCTTGGAATCATATGCAGGGAATCAGATGCGGGGAATCAGAGGCGGGGAATCAGAGCTGGGGAATCAGAGGTGGGGAATCAGATTTGGGGAATCAGAGGCGGGGACTTAGATATTGGGAAACAGAGGCGGGGAATCAGAGGCGGGGAAACCCAGGCGGGGAATCAGATATGGGGAATCAGAGGTGGGGAATCAGAGGCAAGGAATCAGATGTGCGGAATCAGAGATGGGGAATCAGAGGCAGGGAATCAGAATCAGAAGCAGGGAATCAGAGGCCGGGAATCAGAGGCCGGAATCAGATGCTGGGAATCAGAGGCCTGGAATCAGAGTCGGGGAATCAGAGGCAGGGAATCAGATGCGGGGAATCAGAGGCGGGGAATCAGAGCTGGGGAATCAGAGGCGGGGATTCAGAGTTGGGGAATCAGAGGCGGGGAATCAGAGGCGGGGAAACAGAGGCGGGGAATCAGATATGGGGAATCAGAGGTGGGGAATCAGAGGTTGGGAATCAGAAGCAGGGAATCAGAGGCGGGGAATCAGAGGCGGGGAATCAGAGGCAGGTAATCCGATGTGCGGAATCGGAGATGGGGAATCAGAGGCAGGGAATCAGATATGGGGAATCAGAGGCGGGGAATCAGAGGCGGGGAAACAGAGGCGGGGAATCAGATGTGGGGAATCAGAGGTGGGGAATCAGGGGCAGTGAATCAGTGGCAGGGAATCAGAGGCGGGGAATCAGAGGCGGGGAATCAAAGGCAGGGAATCAGACACGGGGAATCAGAGGCGGGGAATCAGAGATGGGGAATCAGAGGCGGGGAATCAGAGGCAGGGAATCGGATGCCGGGAATCAGAGTCGGGGAATCAGAGCTGGGGAATCATAGGCGGGGAATCAGAGTTGGGGAATCAGAGGCGGTGAATCAGAGATGGGGAATCAGAGGCGGGGAATCAGAGGCAGGAAATCAGACACGGGGATTCAGAGGCTGGGAATCAGACGGGGGGAATCAAAGGCGGGGAATCAGAGCTGGGGAATCTGAGGCAGGGAATCAGAGTTGGGGATTCAGAGGCGGGGAATCAGATATGGGGAAACAGAGGCGGGGAATCAGAGGCGGGCAAACAGAGGCTGGGAATTAGATATGGGGAATCAGAGGTAGGGAATCAGAGGTGGTGAATCAGTGATGGGGAATCACAGGCGGGGAATCAGAGGCAGGGAATAGAACGCGGGGAATCAGAGGCAGGGAATCAGAGCTGGGGAATCAGAGGCGGGGAATCATAGTTGGGAATCAGAGGCGGGAATCAGATATGGGGAAACAGAGGCGGGGAATCAGAGGCGGGGAAACAGAGGCGGGGAATCAGATATGGGGAATCGGATGCAGGGAATCAGAGGCGGGGAATCAGAGCTGGGGAATCAGAGGCGGGGAATCAGAGTTGGGGCATCAGAGGTGGGGAATTAGATATAGGGAAACAGAGGCGGGCAATCTGAGGCGGGGAAACAGAGGCGGGGAATCAGATATGGGGAATCAGAGGTGGGGAATCAGAGGCAGGGAATCAGATGTGCGGAATCAGAGATGGGGAATCAGAGGCAGGGAATCAGAAGCGGGGAATCAGAGGCCGGGAATCAGAGGCCGGGAATCAGAGGCCGGGAATCAGATGCTGGGAATAAGAGGCCGGGAATCAGAGGAGGGGAATCAGAGTCCGGGAATCAGAGATGGGGATTCAGAGGCGGGGAATGAGATATGGAGAATCAGAGGCGGGGAATCAGAGGCGGGGAAACAGAGGCGGGGAATCAGATATGGGGAATCAGAGGTGGCGAATCAAAGGCGGTGAATCAGAGATGGGGAATCAGAGGCGGGGAATCAGAGGCAGGGAATCAGATGCGGGGAATCAGAGGTGGGGAATCAGAGCTGGCGAATCAGAGGCTGGGAATCAGAGGTGGGCAATCAGAGGCGGGGAATCAAATATGGGGAATCAGAGGCGGGGAATCAGAGGCGGGGAAACAGAGGCGGGGAATCAAATATAGGGAATCAGAGGTGGGGAATCAGAGGTTGTGAATCAGAGATGGGGAATCAAGGCGGGGAATCAGAGGCAGGGAATCAGACGCGGTGAATCAGAGGCGGGGATTCAGAGCTGGGGAATCAGAGGCGGGGAATCAGAGTTGGGGAATCAGAGGCAGGGAATCAGATATGGGGAATCAGAGGCGGGGAATCAGAGGCCGGGAATCAGATGTGGGGAAACAGAGGCGGGGAATCCGAGGCGGGGAAACAGAGGCGGGGAATCAGATATGGGGAATCAGATGTGGGGAATCAGAGGTTGGGAATCAGAGGCAGGGAATCAGAGGATTGGAATCAGATGCAGGGTATCAGATGCGGGAAATCAGAGGCGGGGAATCAGAGCTGGGGAATCAGAGGTGGGGAATCAGATTTGGGGAATCAGAGGTTGGGACTTAGATATTGGGAAACAGAGGCGGGGAATCAGAGGTGGGGAAACAGAGGCGGGGAATCAGATATGGGGAATCAGAGGTGGGGAATCAGAGGCAGGGAATCAGATGTGCGGAATCAGAGATGGGGAATCAGAGGCAGGGAATCAGAATCAGAAGCAGGGAATCAGAGGCCGGGAATCAGAGGCCGGAATCAGATGCTGGGAATCAGATGCGGGGAATCAGAGGCGGGGAATCAGAGCTGGGGAATCAGAGGCGGGGTATTAGAGTTGGGGAATCAGAGGTGGGGAATCAGATATGGGGAAACAGAGGTGGGGAATCAGAGGCGGGGAAACAGAGGCAGGGAATCAGATATGGGGAATCAGAGGTGGGGCATCAGAGGTTGTGAATCACAGATGGGGAATCAGAGGCGGGGAATCAGAGGCAGGGAATCAGACGCGGGGAATCAGAGGTGGGGATTCAGAGCTGGGGAATCAGAAGCGGGGAATCAGAGTTGGGGAATCAGAGGCGGGGAATCAGATATGGGGAATCAGAGGCAGGGAATCAGAGGCGGGGAATCAGAGGCAGGGAATCAGACGCGGGGAATCTGAGGCGGGGAATCAGAGCTGGGGAATCAGAGGTGGGGAATCAGAGTTGGGGAATCAGAGGCAGGGAATTGGATGTGCGGAATCAGAGAGGGGGAATAGAGGTGGGGAATCAGAGGAGGTGAATCAGAGATGGGGAATCAGAGGCGGGGAATCAGAGGCAGGAAATCAGACACGGGGATTCAGAGGCTGGGAATCAGACGGGGGGAATCAAAGGCGGGGAATCAGAGCTGGGGAATCTGAGGCAGGGAATCAGAGTTGGGGATTCAGAGGCGGGGAATCAGATATGGGGAAACAGAGGCGGGGAATCAGAGGCGGGCAAACAGAGGCGGGGAATTAGATATGGGGAATCAGAGGTAGGGAATCAGAGGTGGTGAATCAGTGATGGGGAATCACAGGCGGGGAATCAGAGGCAGGGAATAGAACGCGGGGAATCAGAGGCAGGGAATCAGAGCTGGGGAATCAGAGGAGGGGATTCATTGTTGGGAATCAGAGGCGGGAATCAGATATGGGGAAACAGAGGCGGGGAATCAGAGGCGGTGAAACAGAGGCGGGGAATCAGATATGGGGAATCGGATGCAGGGAATCAGACGCGGGGAATCAGAGCTGGGGAATCAGAGGCGGGGAATCAGAGTTGGGGCATCAGAGGTGGGGAATTAGATATAGGGAAACAGAGGCGGGGAATCAGAGGCGGGGAAACAGAGGCGGGGAATCAGATATGGGGAATCAGAGGTGGGGAATCAGAGGCAGGGAATCAGATGTGCGGAATCAGAGATGGGGAATAAGAGGCAGGGAATCAGAATCAAAAGCGGGGAATCAGAGGTCGGGAATCAGAGGCCGGGAATCAGATGCTGGGAATAAGAGGCCGGGAATCAGAGGCGGGGAAACAGAGGCGGGGAATCAGATATGGGGAATCAGAGGTGGGGAATCCAAGGCAGGGAATCAGATGTGCGGAATCAGAGATGGGGAATAAGAGGCAGGGAATCAGAATCAGAAGCGGGGAATCAGAGGCCGGGAATCAGAGGCCGGGAATCAGATGCTGGGAATAAGAGGCCGGGAATCAGAGGTGGGGAATCAGATATGGGGAATCAGAGGTGGCGAATCAAAGGCGGTGAATCAGAGATGGGGAATCAGAGGCGGGGAATCAGAGGCAGGGAATCAGATGCGGGGAATCAGAGGCGGGGAATCAGAGCTGGCGTATCAGAGGCTGGGAATCAGAGGTGGACAATCAGAGGCGGGGAATCAGATATGGGGAATCAGAGGCGGGGAATCAGAGGTGGGGAAACAGAGGCGGGGAATCAAATATAGGGAATCAGAGGTGGGGAATCAGAGGTTGTGAATCAGAGATGGGGAATCAAGGCGGGGAATCAGAGGCAGGGAATCAGACGCGGGGAATCAGAGGCGGGGATTCAGAGCTGGGGAATCAGAGGCGTGGAATCAGAGTTGGGGAATCAGAGGCAGGGAATCAGATATGGGGAATCAGAGGCGGGGAATCAGAGGCGGGGAAACAGAGGCGGGGAATCAGATGTGGGGAATCAGAGGTGGGGAATCAGGTGCAGGGAATCAGTGGCAGGGAATCAGAGGCGGGGAATCAGAGGCGGGGAATCAAAGGCAGGGAATCAGACACGGGGAATCAGAGGCGGGGAATCAGAGATGGGGAATCAGAGGCGGGGAATCAGAGGCAGGGAATCGGATGCCGGGAATCAGAGTCGGGGAATCAGAGCTGGGGAATCAGAGGCGGGGAATCAGAGTTGGGGAATCAGAGGCGGGGAATCAGATATGGGGAAATAGAGGCGGGGAATCAGATATGGGGAATCAGAGGTGTGGAATCAGAGGTTGGGAATCAGAGGCAGGGAATCAGAGTCGGGGAAACAGAGGCGGGGAATCAGATATGGGGAATCAGAGGTGGCGAATCAAAGGCGGTGAAACAGAGATGGGGAATCAGGGCAGGGAATCAGAGGCAGGGAATCAAACACGGGGAATCAGAGCGGCGGAATCAGAGGCGGGGAATCAGAGTTGGGAATCAGAGGCGGGGAATCAGAGGCGGGGAAACAGAGGCGGGGAATCAGATATGGGGAATCAGAGGCGGGGAATCCGAGGTTGGGAATCAGAGGCAGGGAATCAGAGGCGGAAAATCAGAGGCGGGGAATCAGAGGAAGGGAATCAGATGTGCGGAATCGGAGATGGGGAATCAGAGGCAGGGAATCAGAGGCAGGGAATCAGAGGCGGGGAATCAGAGGCCGGGAATCAGATATGGGGAAACAGAGGCGGGGAATCCGAGGCGGGGAAACAGAGGCGGGGAATCAGATTTGGGGAATCAGAGGTGGGGAATCAGAGGTTGGGAATCAGAGGCAGGGAATCAGAGGCTTGGAATCAGATGCAGGGAATCAGAGGCGGGGAATCAGAGGCGGGGAATCAGAGGCAGGGAATCCGATGTGCGGAATCGGAGATGGGGAATCAGAGGCAGTGAATCAGAGGCGGGGTATCAGAGGCGGAGAATCAGAGGCCGGGAATCAGATATGGGGAAACAGAGGCGGGGAATCAGAGGCGGGGAAACAGAGGCGGGGAATCAGATATGGGGAATCAGAGGTGGGGAATCAGAGGTTGGGAATCAGAGGCAGGGAATCAGAGGCTGGGAATCAGATGCAGGGAATCAGATGCGGGGAATCAGAGGCGGGGAATCAGAGGTGGGGAATCAGAGGTGGGGAATCAGAGTTGGGGAATCAGAGTCGGGGACTTAGATATGGGGAAACAGAGGCAGGGAATCAGAGGCGGGGAAACAGACGCGGGGAATCAGAGGCGGGGATTCAGAGCTGGGGAATCAGAGGCGGGGAATCAGAGTTGGGGAATCAGAGGCGGGGAATCAGATATGGGGAATCAGAGGCGGGGAATCAGAGGCGGGGAAACAGAGGCAGGGAATCAGATATGGGGAATCAGAGGTGGGGTATCAGGGGCAGGGAATCAGTGGCAGGGAATCAGAGGCGGGGAAACAGAGGCGGGGAATCAGAGGCAGGGAATCAGACACGGGGAATCAGATATGGGGAAACAGAGGCGGGGAATCAGAGGCGGGCAAACAGAGGCGGGGAATTAGATATTGGGAATCAGAGGTGGGGAATCAGAGGTGGTGAATCAGAGATGGGGAATCACAGGCGGGGAATCAGAGGCAGGGAATAGAACGCGGGGAATCAGATGCGGGGAATCAGAGCTGGGGAATCAGAGGCGGGGAATCATAGTTGGGAATCAGAGGCGGGGAATCAGATATGGGGAAACAGAGGCGGGGAATCAAAGGCGGGGAAACAGAGGCGGGGAATCAGATGCGGGGAATCAGAGCTGGGGAATCAGAGGCGGGGAATCATAGTTGGGAATCAGAGGCGGGGAATCAGATATGGGGAAA
The DNA here is from genome assembly GCF_036971445.1 of Narcine bancroftii. NCBI lineage: Eukaryota > Metazoa > Chordata > Chondrichthyes > Torpediniformes > Narcinidae > Narcine > Narcine bancroftii. The sequence goes on along the minus strand of NC_091474.1, from coordinate 102,211,765 downwards.
CACAGGCGGGGAATCAAAGGCGGGGAAACAGAGGCGGGGAATTAGATATAGGGAAACAGAGGCGGGGAATCAGAGGCGGGGAAACAGAGGCGGGGAATCAGATATGAGGAATCAGAGGTGGGGAATCAGAGGCAGGGATTCAGATGTGCTGAATCAGAGATGGGGAATCAGAGGCAGGGAATCAGAATCAGAAGCTGGGAATCAGAGGCCGGGAATCAGAGGCCGGGAATCAGATGCTGGGAATAAGAGGCCGGGAATCAGAGGTGGGGAATCATAGTCCGGGAATCAGAGATGGGGATTCAGAGGCGGGGAATGAGATATGGAGTATCAGAGGCGGGGAATCAGAGGCCGGGAAACAGAGGCGGGGAATCAGATATGGGGAATCAGAGGTGGGGAATCAGAGGAGGGAATCAGATGTGCGGAATCAGAGATGGGGAATAAGAGGCAGGGAATCAGAATCAGAAGCGGGGAATCAGAGGCCGAAAATCAGAGGCCGGGAATCAGATGCTGGGAATAAGAGGCCGGGAATCAGAGGCGGGGAAACAGAGGCGGGGAATCAGATATGGGGAATCAGAGGTGGGGAATCAGAGGCAGGGAATCAGATGTGCGGAATCAGAGATGGGGAATAAGAGGCAGGGAATCAGAATCAGAAGCGGGGAATCAGAGGCCGGGAATCAGAGGCCGGGAATCAGATGCTGGGAATAAGAGGCCGGGAATCAGAGGTGGGGAATCAGATATGGGGAATCAGAGGTGGCGAAACAAAGGCGGTGAATCAGAGATGGGGAATCAGAGGCGGGGAATCAGAGGCAGGGAATCAGATGCGGGGAATCAGAGGCGGGGAATCAGAGCTGGCGAATCAGAGGCTGGGAATCGGAGGTGGGCAATCAGAGGCGGGGAATCAGATATGGGGAATCAGAGGCGGGGAATCAGAGGCGGGGAAACAGAGGCGGGGAATCAAATATAGGGAATCAGAGGTGGGGAATCAGAGGTTGTGAATCAGAGATGGGGAATCAAGGCGGGGAATCAGATGCAGGGAATCAGACGCGGGGAATCAGAGGCGGGGATTCAGAGCTGGGGAATCAGAGGCGGGGAATCAGAGTTGGGGAATCAGAGGCAGGGAATCAGATATGGGGAATCAGAGGCGGGGAATCAGAGGCGGGGAAACAGAGGCGGGGAATCAGATGTGGGGAATCAGAGGTGGGGAATCAGGGGCAGGGAATCAGTGGCAGGGAATCAGAGGCGGGGAATCAGAGGCGGGGAATCAAAGGCAGGGAATCAGACACGGGGAATCAGAGGCGGGGAATCAGAGATGGGGAATCAGAGGCGGGGAATCAGAGGCAGGGAATCGGATGCCGGGAATCAGAGTCGGGGAATCAGAGCTGGGGAATCAGAGGCGGGGAATCAGAGTTGGGGAATCAGAGGCGGGGAATCAGATATGGGGAAATAGAGGGGGGAATCAGATATGGGGAATCAGAGGTGTGGAATCAGAGGTTGGGAATCAGAGGCAGGGAATCAGAGTCGGGGAAACAGAGGCGGGGAATCAGATATGGGGAATCAGAGGTGGCGAATCAAAGGCGGTGAAACAGAGATGGGGAATCAGGGCAGGGAATCAGAGGCAGGGAATCAAACAAGGGAAATCAGAGCTGGGGAATCAGAGGCGGGGAATCAGAGTTGGGAATCAGAGGCGGGGAATCAGAGGCGGGGAAACAGAGGCGGGGAATCAGATATGGGGAATCAGAGGTGGGGAATCCGAGGTTGGGAATCAGAGGCAGGGAATCAGAGGCGGAAAATCAGAGGCGGGGAATCAGAGGAAGGGAATCAGATGTGCGGAATCGGAGATGGGGAATCAGAGGCAGGGAATCAGAGGCGGGGAATCAGAGGCGGGGAATCAGAGGCCGGGAATCAGATATGGGGAAACAGAGGCGGGGAATCCGAGGCGGGGAAACAGAGGCGGGGAATCAGATATGGGGAATCAGAGGTGGGGAATCAGAGGTTGGGAATCAGAGGCAGGGAATCAGAGGCTTGGAATCAGATGCAGGGAATCAGATGCGGGGAATCAGAGGCGGGGAATCAGAGCTGGGGAATCAGAGGTGGGGAATCAGATTTGGGGAATCAGAGGCGGGGACTTAGATATTGGGAAACAGAGGCGGGGAATCAGAGGCGGGGAAACCCAGGCGGGGAATCAGATATGGGGAATCAGAGGTGGGGAATCAGAGGCAAGGAATCAGATGTGCGGAATCAGAGATGGGGAATCAGAGGCAGGGAATCAGAATCAGAAGCAGGAAATCAGAGGCCGGGAATCAGAGGCCGGAATCAGATGCTGGGAATCAGAGGCCTGGAATCAGAGGCGGGGAATCAGAGGCAGGGAATCAGATGCGGGGAATCAGAGGCGGGGAATCAGAGCTGGGGAATCAGAGGCGGGGATTCAGAGTTGGGGAATCAGAGGCGGGGAATCAGAGGCGGGGAAACAGAGGCGGGGAATCAGATATGGGGAATCAGAGGTGGGGAATCAGAGGTTGGGAATCAGAAGCAGGGAATCAGAGGCGGGGAATCAGAGGCGGGGAATCAGAGGCAGGTAATCCGATGTGCGGAATCGGAGATGGGGAATCAGAGGCAGGGAATCAGAGGCGGGGAATCAGAGGCGGAGAATCAGAGGCCGGGAATCAGATATGGGGAAACAGAGGCGGGGAATCAGAGGCGGGGAAACAGAGGCGGGGAATCAGATATGGGGAATCAGAGGTGGGGAATCAGAGGTTGGGAATCAGAGGCAGGGAATCAGAGGCTGGGAATCAGATGCAGGGAATCAGATGCGGGGAATCAGAGGCGGGGAATCAGAGCTGGGGAATCAGAGGTGGGGAATCAGAGTTGGGGAATCAGTGTCGGGGACTTAGATATGGGGAAACAGAGGCGGGGAATCAGAGGCGAGGAAACAGACGCGGGGAATCAGAGGCGGGGATTCAGAGCTGGGGAATCAGAGGCGGGGAATCAGAGTTGGGGAATCAGAGGCGGGGAATCAGATATGGGGAATCAGAGGCGGGGAATCAGAGGCGGGGAAACAGAGGCAGGGAATCATATGTGCGGAATCAGAGATGGGGAATAAGAGGCAGGGAATCAGAATCAGAAGCGGGGAATCAGAGGCCGGGAATCAGAGGCCGGGAATCAGATGCTGGGAATAAGAGGCCGGGAATCAGAGGTGGGGAATCAGATATGGGGAATCAGAGGTGGCGAATCAAAGGCGGTGAATCAGAGATGGGGAATCAGAGGCGGGGAATCAGAGGCAGGGAATCAGATGCGGGGAATCAGAGGCGGGGAATCAGAGCTGGCGAATCAGACGCTGGGAATCAGAGGTGGGCAATCAGAGGCGGGGAATCAGATATGGGGAATCAGAGGCGGGGAATCAGAGGCGGGGAAACAGAGGCGGGGAATCAAATATAGGGAATCAGAGGTGGGGAATCAGAGGTTGTGAATCAGAGATGGGGAATCAAGGCGGGGAATCAGAGGCAGGGAATCAGACGCAGGGAATCAGAGGCGGGGATTCAGAGCTGGGGAATCAGAGGCGTGGAATCAGAGTTGGGGAATCAGAGGCAGGGAATCAGATATGGGGAATCAGAGGCGGGGAATCAGAGGCGGGGAAACAGAGGCGGGGAATCAGATGTGGGGAATCAGAGGTGGGGAATCAGGGGCAGGGAATCAGTGGCAGGGAATCAGAGGCGGGGAATCAGAGGCGGGGAATCAAAGGCAGGGAATCAGACACGGGGAATCAGAGGCGGGGAATCAGAGATGGGGAATCAGAGGCGGGGAATCAGAGGCAGGGAATCGGATGCCGGGAATCAGAGTCGGGGAATCAGAGCTGGGGAATCATAGGCGGGGAATCAGAGTTGGGGAATCAGAGGCGGTGAATCAGAGATGGGGAATCAGAGGCGGGGAATCAGAGGCAGGAAATCAGACACGGGGATTCAGAGGCTGGGAATCAGACGGGGGGAATCAAAGGCGGGGAATCAGAGCTGGGGAATCTGAGGCAGGGAATCAGAGTTGGGGATTCAGAGGCGGGGAATCAGATATGGGGAAACAGAGGCGGGGAATCAGAGGCGGGCAAACAGAGGCGGGGAATTAGATATGGGGAATCAGAGGTAGGGAATCAGAGGTGGTGAATCAGTGATGGGGAATCACAGGCGGGGAATCAGAGGCAGGGAATAGAACGCGGGGAATCAGAGGCAGGGAATCAGAGCTGGGGAATCAGAGGCGGGGAATCATAGTTGGGAATCAGAGGCGGGAATCAGATATGGGGAAACAGAGGCGGGGAATCAGAGGCGGGGAAACAGAGGCGGGGAATCAGATATGGGGAATCGGATGCAGGGAATCAGAGGCGGGGAATCAGAGCTGGGGAATCAGAGGCGGGGAATCAGAGTTGGGGCATCAGAGGTGGGGAATTAGATATAGGGAAACAGAGGCGGGGAATCAGAGGCGGGGAAACAGATGTGCGGAATCAGAGATGGGGAATCAGAGGCAGGGAATCAGAAGCGGGGAATCAGAGGTCGGGAATCAGAGGCCGGGAATCAGAGGCCGGGAATCAGATGCTGGGAATAAGAGGCCGGGAATCAGAGGAGGGGAATCAGAGTCCGGGAATCAGAGATGGGGATTCAGAGGCGGGGAATGAGATATGGAGAATCAGAGGCGGGGAATCAGAGGCGGGGAAACAGAGGCGGGGAATCAGATATGGGGAATCAGAGGTGGCGAATCAAAGGCGGTGAATCAGAGATGGGGAATCAGAGGCGGGGAATCAGAGGCAGGGAATCAGATGCGGGGAATCAGAGGTGGGGAATCAGAGCTGGCGAATCAGAGGCTGGGAATCAGAGGTGGGCAATCAGAGGCGGGGAATCAAATATGGGGAATCAGAGGCGGGGAATCAGAGGCGGGGAAACAGAGGCGGGGAATCAAATATAGGGAATCAGAGGTGGGGAATCAGAGGTTGTGAATCAGAGATGGGGAATCAAGGCGGGGAATCAGAGGCAGGGAATCAGACGCGGTGAATCAGAGGCGGGGATTCAGAGCTGGGGAATCAGAGGCGGGGAATCAGAGTTGGGGAATCAGAGGCAGGGAATCAGATATGGGGAATCAGAGGCGGGGAATCAGAGGCCGGGAATCAGATGTGGGGAAACAGAGGCGGGGAATCCGAGGCGGGGAAACAGAGGCGGGGAATCAGATATGGGGAATCAGATGTGGGGATTCAGAGGTTGGGAATCAGAGGCAGGGAATCAGAGGATTGGAATCAGATGCAGGGTATCAGATGCGGGAAATCAGAGGCGGGGAATCAGAGCTGGGGAATCAGAGGTGGGGAATCAGATTTGGGGAATCAGAGGTGGGGACTTAGATATTGGGAAACAGAGGCGGGGAATCAGAGGTGGGGAAACAGAGGCGGGGAATCAGATATGGGGAATCAGAGGTGGGGAATCAGAGGCAGGGAATCAGATGTGCGGAATCAGAGATGGGGAATCAGAGGCAGGGAATCAGAATCAGAAGCAGGGAATCAGAGGCCGGGAATCAGAGGCCGGAATCAGATGCTGGGAATCAGATGCGGGGAATCAGAGACGGGGAATCAGAGCTGGGGAATCAGAGGCGGGGTATTAGAGTTGGGGAATCAGAGGTGGGGAATCAGATATGGGGAAACAGAGGTGGGGAATCAGAGGCGGGGAAACAGAGGCAGGGAATCAGATATGGGGAATCAGAGGTGGGGCATCAGAGGTTGTGAATCACAGATGGGGAATCAGAGGCGGGGAATCAGAGGCAGGGAATCAGACGCGGGGAATCAGAGGTGGGGATTCAGAGCTGGGGAATCAGAAGCGGTGAATCAGAGTTGGGGAATCAGAGGCGGGGAATCAGATATGGGGAATCAGAGGCAGGGAATCAGAGGCGGGGAATCAGAGGCAGGGAATCAGACGCGGGGAATCTGAGGCGGGGAATCAGAGCTGGGGAATCAGAGGTGGGGAATCAGAGTTGGGGAATCAGAGGCAGGGAATTGGATGTGCGGAATCAGAGAGGGGGAATAGAGGTGGGGAATCAGAGGAGGTGAATCAGAGATGGGGAATCAGAGGCGGGGAATCAGAGGCAGGAAATCAGACACGGGGATTCAGAGGCTGGGAATCAGACGGGGGGAATCAAAGGCGGGGAATCAGAGCTGGGGAATCTGAGGCAGGGAATCAGAGTTGGGGATTCAGAGGCGGGGAATCAGATATGGGGAAACAGAGGCGGGGAATCAGAGGCGGGCAAACAGAGGCGGGGAATTAGATATGGGGAATCAGAGGTAGGGAATCAGAGGTGGTGAATCAGTGATGGGGAATCACAGGCGGGGAATCAGAGGCAGGGAATAGAACGCGGGGAATCAGAGGCAGGGAATCAGAGCTGGGGAATCAGAGGAGGGGATTCATTGTTGGGAATCAGAGGCGGGAATCAGATATGGGGAAACAGAGGCGGGGAATCAGAGGCGGTGAAACAGAGGCGGGGAATCAGATATGGGGAATCGGATGCAGGGAATCAGACGCGGGGAATCAGAGCTGGGGAATCAGAGGCGGGGAATCAGAGTTGGGGCATCAGAGGTGGGGAATTAGATATAGGGAAACAGAGGCGGGGAATCAGAGGCGGGGAAACAGAGGCGGGGAATCAGATATGGGGAATCAGAGGTGGGGAATCAGAGGCAGGGAATCAGATGTGCGGAATCAGAGATGGGGAATAAGAGGCAGGGAATCAGAATTAGAAGCGGGGAATCAGAGGTCGGGAATCAGAGGCCGGGAATCAGATGCTGGGAATAAGAGGCCGGGAATCAGAGGCGGGGAAACAGAGGCGGGGAATCAGATATGGGGAATCAGAGGTGGGGAATCAGAGGCAGGGAATCAGATGTGCGGAATCAGAGATGGGGAATAAGAGGCAGGGAATCAGAATCAGAAGCGGGGAATCAGAGGCCGGGAATCAGAGGCCGGGAATCAGATGCTGGGAATAAGAGGCCGGGAATCAGAGGTGGGGAATCAGATATGGGGAATCAGAGGTGGCGAATCAAAGGCGGTGAATCAGAGATGGGGAATCAGAGGCGGGGAATCAGAGGCAGGGAATCAGATGCGGGGAATCAGAGGCGGGGAATCAGAGCTGGCGTATCAGAGGCTGGGAATCAGAGGTTGACAATCAGAGGCGGGGAATCAGATATGGGGAATCAGAGGCGGGGAATCAGAGGCGGGGAAACAGAGGCGGGGAATCAAATATAGGGAATCAGAGGTGGGGAATCAGAGGTTGTGAATCAGAGATGGGGAATCAAGGCGGGGAATCAGAGGCAGGGAATCAGACGCGGGGAATCAGAGGCGGGGATTCAGAGCTGGGGAATCAGAGGCGTGGAATCAGAGTTGGGGAATCAGAGGCAGGGAATCAGATATGGGGAATCAGAGGCGGGGAATCAGAGGCGGGGAAACAGAGGCGGGGAATCAGATGTGGGGAATCAGAGGTGGGGAATCAGGTGCAGGGAATCAGTGGCAGGGAATCAGAGGCGGGGAATCAGAGGCGGGGAATCAAAGGCAGGGAATCAGACACGGGGAATCAGAGGCGGGGAATCAGAGATGGGGAATCAGAGGCGGGGAATCAGAGGCAGGGAATCGGATGCCGGGAATCAGAGTCGGGGAATCAGAGCTGGGGAATCAGAGGCGGGGAATCAGAGTTGGGGAATCAGAGGCGGGGAATCAGATATGGGGAAATAGAGGCGGGGAATCAGATATGGGGAATCAGAGGTGTGGAATCAGAGGTTGGGAATCAGAGGCAGGGAATCAGAGTCGGGGAAACAGAGGCGGGGAATCAGATATGGGGAATCAGAGGTGGCGAATCAAAGGCGGTGAAACAGAGATGGGGAATCAGGGCAGGGAATCAGAGGCAGGGAATCAAACACGGGGAATCAGAGCTGCGGAATCAGAGGCGGGGAATCAGAGTTGGGAATCAGAGGCGGGGAATCAGAGGCGGGGAAACAGAGGCGGGGAATCAGATATGGGGAATCAGAGGCGGGGAATCCGAGGTTGGGAATCAGAGGCAGGGAATCAGAGGCGGAAAATCAGAGGCGGGGAATCAGAGGAAGGGAATCAGATGTGCGGAATCGGAGATGGGGAATCAGAGGCAGGGAATCAGAGGCAGGGAATCAGAGGCGGGGAATCAGAGGCCGGGAATCAGATATGGGGAAACAGAGGCGGGGAATCCGAGGCGGGGAAACAGAGGCGGGGAATCAGATTTGGGGAATCAGAGGTGGGGAATCAGAGGTTGGGAATCAGAGGCAGGGAATCAGAGGCTTGGAATCAGATGCAGGGAATCAGATGCGGGGAATCAGAGGCGGGGAATCAGAGCTGGGGAATCAGAGGTGGGGAATCAGATTTGGGGAATCAGAGGCGGGGACTTAGATATTGGGAAACAGAGGCGGGGAATCAGAGGCGGGGAAACCCAGGCGGGGAATCAGATATGGGGAATCAGAGGTGGGGAATCAGAGGCAAGGAATCAGATGTGCGGAATCAGAGATGGGGAATCAGAGGCAGGGAATCAGAATCAGAAGCAGGGAATCAGAGGCCGGGAATCAGAGGCCGGAATCAGATGCTTGGAATCAGAGGCCTGGAATCAGAGGCGGGGAATCAGAGGCAGGGAATCAGATGCGGGGAATCAGAGGCGGGGAATCAGAGCTGGGGAATCAGAGGCGGGGATTCAGAGTTGGGGAATCAGAGGCGGGGAATCAGAGGCGGGGAAACAGAGGCGGGGAATCAGATATGGGAAATCAGAGGCGGGGAATCAGAGGCGGGGAATCAGAGGCAGGGAATCCGATGTGCGGAATCGGAGATGGGGAATCAGAGGCAGTGAATCAGAGGCGGGGAATCAGAGGCGGAGAATCAGAGGCCGGGAATCAGATATGGGGAAACAGAGGCGGGGAATCAGAGGCGGGGAAACAGAGGCGGGGAATCAGATATGGGGAATCAGAGGTGGGGAATCAGAGGTTGGGAATCAGAGGCAGGGAATCAGAGGCTGGGAATCAGATGCAGGGAATCAGATGCGGGGAATCAGAGGCGGGGAATCAGAGGTGGGGAATCAGAGGTGGGGAATCAGAGTTGGGGAATCAGAGTCGGGGACTTAGATATGGGGAAACAGAGGCAGGGAATCAGAGGCGGGGAAACAGACGCGGGGAATCAGAGGCGGGGATTCAGAGCTGGGGAATCAGAGGCGGGGAATCAGAGTTGGGGAATCAGAGGCGGGGAATCAGATATGGGGAATCAGAGGCGGGGAATCAGAGGCGGGGAAACAGAGGCAGGGAATCAGATATGGGGAATCAGAGGTGGGGTATCAGGGGCAGGGAATCAGTGGCAGGGAATCAGAGGCGGGGAAACAGAGGCGGGGAATCAGAGGCAGGGAATCAGACACGGGGAATCAGATATGGGGAAACAGAGGCGGGGAATCAGAGGCGGGCAAACAGAGGCGGGGAATTAGATATGGGGAATCAGAGGTGGGGAATCAGAGGTGGTGAATCAGAGATGGGGAATCACAGGCGGGGAATCAGAGGCAGGGAATAGAACGCGGGGAATCAGATGCGGGGAATCAGAGCTGGGGAATCAGAGGCGGGGAATCATAGTTGGGAATCAGAGGCGGGGAATCAGATATGGGGAAACAGAGGCGGGGAATCAAAGGCGGGGAAACAGAGGCGGGGAATCAGATGCGGGGAATCAGAGCTGGGGAATCAGAGGCGGGGAATCATAGTTGGGAATCAGAGGCGGGGAATCAGATATGGGGAAACAGAGGCGGGGAATCAAAGGCGGGGAAACAGAGGCGGGGAATCAGATATGGGTAATCGGATGCGGGGAATCAGAGGCGGGGAATAGGAGCTGGGGAATCAGAGGCGGGGAATCAGAGTTGGGGAATCAGAGGCGGGGAATCAGATATGGGGAAATAGAGGCGGGGAATCAGATATGGGGAATCAGAGGTGTGGAATCAGAGGTTGGGAATCAGAGGCAGGGAATCAGAGTCGGGGAATCAGATATGGGGAATCAGAGGTGGCGAATCAAAGGCGATGAAACAGAGATGGGGAATCAGGGCAGGGAATCAGAGGCAGGGAATCAAACACGGGGAATCAGAGCTGGGGAATCAGACGCGGGGAATCAGAGTTGGGAATCAGAGGCGGGGAATCAGAGGCGGGGAAACAGAGGCGGGGAATCAGATATGGGGAATCAGAGGTGGGGAATCCGAGGTTGGGAATCAGATGTGCGGAATCAGAGATGGGGAATCAGAGGCAGGGAATCAGAATCAGAAGCAGGGAATCAGAGGCCGGGAATCAGAGGCCGGAATCAGATGCTGGGAATCAGAGGCCTGGAATCAGAGGCGGGGAATCAGAGGCAGGGAATCAGATGCGGGGAATCAGAGGCGGGGAATCAGAGCTGGGGAATCAGAGGCGGGGTATTAGAGTTGGGGAATCAGAGGCGGGGAATCAGATATGGGGAAACAGAGGTGGGGAATCAGAGGCGGGGAAACAGAGGCAGGGTATCAGATATGGGGAATCAGAGGTGGGGAATCAGAGATGGGGAATCAGAGGCGGTGAATCAGAGATGGGGAATCAGAGGCGGGGAATCAGAGGCAGGAAATCAGACACGGGGATTCAGAGGCTGGGAATCAGACGGGGGGAATCAAAGGCGGGGAATCAGAGCTGGGGAATCAGAGGCAGGGAATCAGAGGCGGGGAATCAGATATGGGGAATCAGAGGCTGGGATTCAGAGGCGGGGAATCAGAGGCTGGGAATCAGACACGGGGAATCAGAGGTGGGGAATCAGAGATGGGGAATCAGAGGCGCTGAATCAGAGATGGGGAATCAGAGGCGGGGAATCAGAGGCAGGAAATCAGACACGGGGATTCAGAGGCTGGGAATCAGATGGGGGGAATCAAAGGCGGGGAATCAGAGCTGGGGAATCAGAGGCAGGGAATCAGAGGCGGGGAATCAGATATGGGGAATCAGAGGCTGGGATTCAGAGGCGGGGAATCAGAGGCAGGGAATCAGACACGGGGAATCAGAGGTGGGGAATCAGAGATGGGGAATCAGAGGCGGGGAATCAGAGGCAGGGAATCAGACGCGGGGAATCTGAGGCGGGGAATCAGAGCTGGGGAATCAGAGGTGGGGAATCAGAGTTGGGGAATCAGAGGCAGGGAATCGGATGTGCGGAATCAGAGATGGGGAATCAGATGTGGGGAATCAGAGGAATCAGAGATGGGGAATCAGAGGCGGGGAATCAGAGGCAGGAAATCAGACACGGGGATTCAGAGGCTGGGAATAAGACGGGGGGAATCAAAGGCGGGGAATCAGAGCTGGGGAATCAGAGGCAGGGAATCAGGGTTGGGGATTCAGAGACGAGGAATCAGATATGGGGAAACGGAGGCGGGGAATCAGAGGCGGGGAAACAGAGGCGGGGAATCAGATGTGGGGAATCAGAGGTGGGGAATCAGGTGCAGGGAATCAGTGGCAGGGAATCAGAGGCGCGGAATCAGAGGCGGGGAATCAAAGGCAGGGAATCAGACACGGGGAATCAGAGGCGGGGAATCAGAGATGGGGAATCAGAGGCGGGGAATCAGAGGCAGGGAATCGGATGCCGGGAATCAGAGTCGGGGAATCAGAGCTGGGGAATCAGAGGCGGGGAATCAGAGTTGGGGAATCAGAGGCGGGGAATCAGATATGGGGAAATAGAGGCGGGGAATCAGATATGGGGAATCAGAGGTGTGGAATCAGAGGTTGGGAATCAGAGGCAGGGAATCAGAGTCGGGGAAACAGAGGCGGGGAATCAGATATGGGGAATCAGAGGTGGCGAATCAAAGGCGGTGAAACAGAGATGGGGAATCAGGGCAGGGAATCAGAGGCAGGGAATCAAACACGGGGAATCAGAGCTGCGGAATCAGAGGCGGGGAATCAGAGTTGGGAATCAGAGGCGGGGAATCAGAGGCGGGGAAACAGAGGCGGGGAATCAGATATGGGGAATCAGAGGCGGGGAATCCGAGGTTGGGAATCAGAGGCAGGGAATCAGAGGCGGAAAATCAGAGGCGGGGAATCAGAGGAAGGGAATCAGATGTGCGGAATCGGAGATGGGGAATCAGAGGCAGGGAATCAGAGGCAGGGAATCAGAGGCGGGGAATCAGAGGCCGGGAATCAGATATGGGGAAACAGAGGCGGGGAATCCGAGGCGGGGAAACAGAGGCGGGGAATCAGATTTGGGGAATCAGAGGTGGGGAATCAGAGGTTGGGAATCAGAGGCAGGGAATCAGAGGCTTGGAATCAGATGCAGGGAATCAGATGCGGGGAATCAGAGGCGGGGAATCAGAGCTGGGGAATCAGAGGTGGGGAATCAGATTTGGGGAATCAGAGGCGGGGACTTAGATATTGGGAAACAGAGGCGGGGAATCAGAGGCGGGGAAACCCAGGCGGGGAATCAGATATGGGGAATCAGAGGTGGGGAATCAGAGGCAAGGAATCAGATGTGCGGAATCAGAGATGGGGAATCAGAGGCAGGGAATCAGAATCAGAAGCAGGGAATCAGAGGCCGGGAATCAGAGGCCGGAATCAGATGCTTGGAATCAGAGGCCTGGAATCAGAGGTGGGGAATCAGAGGCAGGGAATCAGATGCGGGGAATCAGAGGCGGGGAATCAGAGCTGGGGAATCAGAGGCGGGGATTCAGAGTTGGGGAATCAGAGGCGGGGAATCAGAGGCGGGGAAACAGAGGCGGGGAATCAGATATGGGAAATCAGAGGCGGGGAATCAGAGGCGGGGAATCAGAGGCAGGGAATCCGATGTGCGGAATCGGAGATGGGGAATCAGAGGCAGTGAATCAGAGGCGGGGAATCAGAGGCGGAGAATCAGAGGCCGGGAATCAGATATGGGGAAACAGAGGCGGGGAATCAGAGGCGGGGAAACAGAGGCGGGGAATCAGATATGGGGAATCAGAGGTGGGGAATCAGAGGTTGGGAATCAGAGGCAGGGAATCAGAGGCTGGGAATCAGATGCAGGGAATCAGATGCGGGGAATCAGAGGCGGGGAATCAGAGGTGGGGAATCAGAGGTGGGGAATCAGAGTTGGGGAATCAGAGTCGGGGACTTAGATATGGGGAAACAGAGGCAGGGAATCAGAGGCGGGGAAACAGACGCGGGGAATCAGAGGCGGGGATTCAGAGCTGGGGAATCAGAGGCGGGGAATCAGAGTTGGGGAATCAGAGGCGGGGAATCAGATATGGGGAATCAGAGGCGGGGAATCAGAGGCGGGGAAACAGAGGCAGGGAATCAGATATGGGGAATCAGAGGTGGGGTATCAGGGGCAGGGAATCAGTGGCAGGGAATCAGAGGCGGGGAAACAGAGGCGGGGAATCAGAGGCAGGGAATCAGACACGGGGAATCAGATATGGGGAAACAGAGGCGGGGAATCAGAGGCGGGCAAACAGAGGCGGGGAATTAGATATGGGGAATCAGAGGTGGGGAATCAGAGGTGGTGAATCAGAGATGGGGAATCACAGGCGGGGAATCAGAGGCAGGGAATAGAACGCGGGGAATCAGATGCGGGGAATCAGAGCTGGGGAATCAGAGGCGGGGAATCATAGTTGGGAATCAGAGGCGGGGAATCAGATATGGGGAAACAGAGGCGGGGAATCAAAGGCGGGGAAACAGAGGCGGGGAATCAGATGCGGGGAATCAGAGCTGGGGAATCAGAGGCGGGGAATCATAGTTGGGAATCAGAGGCGGGGAATCAGATATGGGGAAACAGAGGCGGGGAATCAAAGGCGGGGAAACAGAGGCGGGGAATCAGATATGGGTAATCGGATGCGGGGAATCAGAGGCGGGGAATAGGAGCTGGGGAATCAGAGGCGGGGAATCAGAGTTGGGGAATCAGAGGCGGGGAATCAGATATGGGGAAATAGAGGCGGGGAATCAGATATGGGGAATCAGAGGTGTGGAATCAGAGGTTGGGAATCAGAGGCAGGGAATCAGAGTCGGGGAATCAGATATGGGGAATCAGAGGTGGCGAATCAAAGGCGATGAAACAGAGATGGGGAATCAGGGCAGGGAATCAGAGGCAGGGAATCAAACACGGGGAATCAGAGCTGGGGAATCAGACGCGGGGAATCAGAGTTGGGAATCAGAGGCGGGGAATCAGAGGCGGGGAAACAGAGGCGGGGAATCAGATATGGGGAATCAGAGGTGGGGAATCCGAGGTTGGGAATCAGATGTGCGGAATCAGAGATGGGGAATCAGAGGCAGGGAATCAGAATCAGAAGCAGGGAATCAGAGGCCGGGAATCAGAGGCCGGAATCAGATGCTGGGAATCAGAGGCCTGGAATCAGAGGCGGGGAATCAGAGGCAGGGAATCAGATGCGGGGAATCAGAGGCGGGGAATCAGAGCTGGGGAATCAGAGGCGGGGTATTAGAGTTGGGGAATCAGAGGCGGGGAATCAGATATGGGGAAACAGAGGTGGGGAATCAGAGGCGGGGAAACAGAGGCAGGGTATCAGATATGGGGAATCAGAGGTGGGGAATCAGAGATGGGGAATCAGAGGCGGTGAATCAGAGATGGGGAATCAGAGGCGGGGAATCAGAGGCAGGAAATCAGACACGGGGATTCAGAGGCTGGGAATCAGACGGGGGGAATCAAAGGCGGGGAATCAGAGCTGGGGAATCAGAGGCAGGGAATCAGAGGCGGGGAATCAGATATGGGGAATCAGAGGCTGGGATTCAGAGGCGGGGAATCAGAGGCTGGGAATCAGACACGGGGAATCAGAGGTGGGGAATCAGAGATGGGGAATCAGAGGCGCTGAATCAGAGATGGGGAATCAGAGGCGGGGAATCAGAGGCAGGAAATCAGACACGGGGATTCAGAGGCTGGGAATCAGATGGGGGGAATCAAAGGCGGGGAATCAGAGCTGGGGAATCAGAGGCAGGGAATCAGAGGCGGGGAATCAGATATGGGGAATCAGAGGCTGGGATTCAGAGGCGGGGAATCAGAGGCAGGGAATCAGACACGGGGAATCAGAGGTGGGGAATCAGAGATGGGGAATCAGAGGCGGGGAATCAGAGGCAGGGAATCAGACGCGGGGAATCTGAGGCGGGGAATCAGAGCTGGGGAATCAGAGGTGGGGAATCAGAGTTGGGGAATCAGAGGCAGGGAATCGGATGTGCGGAATCAGAGATGGGGAATCAGATGTGGGGAATCAGAGGAATCAGAGATGGGGAATCAGAGGCGGGGAATCAGAGGCAGGAAATCAGACACGGGGATTCAGAGGCTGGGAATCAGACGGGGGGAATCAAAGGCGGGGAATCAGAGCTGGGGAATCAGAGGCAGGGAATCAGAGTTGGGGATTCAGAGACGAGGAATCAGATATGGGGAAACGGAGGCGGGGAATCAGAGGCGGGCAAACAGAGGCGGGGAATTAGATATGGGGAATCAGAGGTTGGGAATCAGAGGTGGTGAATCAGTGATGGGGAATCACAGGTGGGGAATCAGAGGCAGGGAATAGAACGCAGGGAATCAGACGCAGGGAATCAGAGCTGGGGAATCAGAGGCGTGGAATCATAGTTGGGAATCAGAGGCGGGGAATCAGATATGGGGAAACAGAGGCGGGGAATCAGAGGCGGGGAAACAGAGGCGGGGAATCAGATATGGGGAATCGGATGCGGGGAATCAGAGGCGGGGAATCAGAGCTGGGGAATCAGAGGCGGGGAATCAGAGTTGGGGCATCAGAGGTGGGGAATTAGATATAGGGAAACAGAGGCGGGGAATCAGAGGCGGGGAAACAGAGGCGGGGAATCAGATATGAGGAATCAGAGGTGGGGAATCAGAGGCAGGGATTCAGATGTGCTGAATCAGAGATGGGGAATCAGAGGCAGGGAATCAGAATCAGAAGCTGGGAATCAGAGGCCGGGAATCAGAGGCCGGGAATCAGATGCTGGGAATAAGAGGCCGGGAATCAGAGGTGGGGAATCATAGTCCGGGAATCAGAGATGGGGATTCAGAGGCGGGGAATGAGATATGGAGAATCAGAGGCGGGGAATCAGAGGCCGGGAAACAGAGGCGGGGAATCAGATATGGGGAATCAGAGGTGGGGAATCAGAGGAGGGAATCAGATGTGCGGAATCAGAGATGGGGAATAAGAGGCAGGGAATCAGAATCAGAAGCGGGGAATCAGAGGCCGGGAATCAGAGGCCGGGAATAAGATGCTGGGAATAAGAGGCCGGGAATCAGAGGCGGGGAAACAGAGGCGGGGAATCAGATATGGGGAATCAGAGGTGGGGAATCAGAGGCAGGGAATCAGATGTGCGGAATCAGAGATGGGGAATAAGAGGCAGGGAATCAGAATCAGAAGCGCGGAATCAGAGGCCGGGAATCAGAGGCCGGGAATCAGATGCTGGGAATAAGAGGCCGGGAATCAGAGGTGGGGAATCAGATATGGGGAATCAGAGGTGGCGAAACAAAGGCGGTGAATCAGAGATGGGGAATCAGAGGCGGGGAATCAGAGGCAGGGAATCAGATGCGGGGTATCAGAGGCGGGGAATCAGAGCTGGCGAATCAGAGGCTGGGAATCAGAGGTGGGCAATCAGAGGCGGGGAATCAGATATGGGGAATCAGAGGCGGGGAATCAGAGGCGGGGAAACAGAGGCGGGGAATCAAATATAGGGAATCAGAGGTGGGGAATCAGAGGTTGTGAATCAGAGATGGGGAATCAAGGCGGGGAATCAGATGCAGGGAATCAGACGCGGGGAATCAGAGGCGGGGATTCAGAGCTGGGGAATCAGAGGCGGGGAATCAGAGTTGGGGAATCAGAGGCAGGGAATCAGATATGGGGAATCAGAGGCGGGGAATCAGAGGCGGGGAAACAGAGGCGGGGAATCAGATGTGGGGAATCAGAGGTGGGGAATCAGGGGCAGGGAATCAGTGGCAGGGAATCAGAGGCGGGGAATCAGAGGCGGGGAATCAAAGGCAGGGAATCAGACACGGGGAATCAGAGGCGGGGAATCAGAGATGGGGAATCAGAGGCGGGGAATCAGAGGCAGGGAATCGGATGCCGGGAATCAGAGTCGGGGAATCAGAGCTGGGGAATCAGAGGCGGGGAATCAGAGTTGGGGAATCAGAGGCGGGGAATCAGATATGGGGAAATAGAGGGGGGAATCAGATATGGGGAATCAGAGGTGTGGAATCAGAGGTTGGGAATCAGAGGCAGGGAATCAGAGTCGTGGAAACAGAGGCGGGGAATCAGATATGGGGAATCAGAGGTGGCGAATCAAAGGCAGTGAAACAGAGATGGGGAATCAGGGCAGGGAATCAGAGGCAGGGAATCAAACAAGGGGAATCAGAGCTGGGGAATCAGAGGCGGGGAATCAGAGTTGGGAATCAGAGGCGGGGAATCAGAGGCGGGGAAACAGAGGCGGGGAATCAGATATGAGGAATCAGAGGTGGGGAATCAGAGGCAGGGATTCAGATGTGCTGAATCAGAGATGGGGAATCAGAGGCAGGGAATCAGAATCAGAAGCTGGGAATCAGAGGCCGGGAATCAGAGGCCGGGAATCAGATGCTGGGAATAAGAGGCCGGGAATCAGAGGTGGGGAATCATAGTCCGGGAATCAGAGATGGGGATTCAGAGGCGGGGAATGAGATATGGAGAATCAGAGGCGGGGAATCAGAGGCCGGGAAACAGAGGCGGGGAATCAGATATGGGGAATCAGAGGTGGGGAATCAGAGGAGGGAATCAGATGTGCGGAATCAGAGATGGGGAATAAGAGGCAGGGAATCAGAATCAGAAGCGGGGAATCAGAGGCCGGGAATCAGAGGCCGGGAATAAGATGCTGGGAATAAGAGGCCGGGAATCAGAGGCGGGGAAACAGAGGCGGGGAATCAGATATGGGGAATCAGAGGTGGGGAATCAGAGGCAGGGAATCAGATGTGCGGAATCAGAGATGGGGAATAAGAGGCAGGGAATCAGAATCAGAAGCGCGGAATCAGAGGCCGGGAATCAGAGGCCGGGAATCAGATGCTGGGAATAAGAGGCCGGGAATCAGAGGTGGGGAATCAGATATGGGGAATCAGAGGTGGCGAAACAAAGGCGGTGAATCAGAGATGGGGAATCAGAGGCGGGGAATCAGAGGCAGGGAATCAGATGCGGGGTATCAGAGGCGGGGAATCAGAGCTGGCGAATCAGAGGCTGGGAATCAGAGGTGGGCAATCAGAGGCGGGGAATCAGATATGGGGAATCAGAGGCGGGGAATCAGAGGCGGGGAAACAGAGGCGGGGAATCAAATATAGGGAATCAGAGGTGGGGAATCAGAGGTTGTGAATCAGAGATGGGGAATCAAGGCGGGGAATCAGATGCAGGGAATCAGACGCGGGGAATCAGAGGCGGGGATTCAGAGCTGGGGAATCAGAGGCGGGGAATCAGAGTTGGGGAATCAGAGGCAGGGAATCAGATATGGGGAATCAGAGGCGGGGAATCAGAGGCGGGGAAACAGAGGCGGGGAATCAGATGTGGGGAATCAGAGGTGGGGAATCAGGGGCAGGGAATCAGTGGCAGGGAATCAGAGGCGGGGAATCAGAGGCGGGGAATCAAAGGCAGGGAATCAGACACGGGGAATCAGAGGCGGGGAATCAGAGATGGGGAATCAGAGGCGGGGAATCAGAGGCAGGGAATCGGATGCCGGGAATCAGAGTCGGGGAATCAGAGCTGGGGAATCAGAGGCGGGGAATCAGAGTTGGGGAATCAGAGGCGGGGAATCAGATATGGGGAAATAGAGGGGGGAATCAGATATGGGGAATCAGAGGTGTGGAATCAGAGGTTGGGAATCAGAGGCAGGGAATCAGAGTCGTGGAAACAGAGGCGGGGAATCAGATATGGGGAATCAGAGGTGGCGAATCAAAGGCAGTGAAACAGAGATGGGGAATCAGGGCAGGGAATCAGAGGCAGGGAATCAAACAAGGGGAATCAGAGCTGGGGAATCAGAGGCGGGGAATCAGAGTTGGGAATCAGAGGCGGGGAATCAGAGGCGGGGAAACAGAGGCGGGGAATCAGATATGAGGAATCAGAGGTGGGGAATCCGAGGTTGGGAATCAGAGGCAGGGAATCAGAGGCGGAAAATCAGAGGCGGGGAATCAGAGGAAGGGAATCAGATGTGCGGAATCGGAGATGGGGAATCAGAGGCAGGGAATCAGAGGCGGGGAATCAGAGGCGGGGAATCAGAGGCCGGGAATCAGATATGGGGAAACAGAGGCGGGGAATCCGAGGCGGGGAAACAGAGGCGGGGAATCAGATATGGGGAATCAGAGGTGGGGAATCAGAGGTTGGGAATCAGAGGCAGGGAATCAGAGGCTTGGAATCAGATGCAGGGAATCAGATGCGGGGAATCAGAGGCGGGGAATCAGAGCTGGGGAATCAGAGGTGGGGAATCAGATTTGGGGAATCAGAGGCGGGGACTTAGATATTGGGAAACAGAGGCGGGGAATCAGAGGCGGGGAAACCCAGGCGGGGAATCAGATATGGGGAATCAGAGGTGGGGAATCAGAGGCAAGGAATCAGATGTGCGGAATCAGAGATGGGGAATCAGAGGCAGGGAATCAGAATCAGAAGCAGGGAATCAGAGGCCGTGAATCAGAGGCCGGAATCAGATGCTGGGAATCAGAAGCCTGGAATCAGAGGCGGGGAATCAGAGGCAGGGAATCAGATGCGGGGAATCAGAGGCGGGGAATCAGAGCTGGGGAATCAGAGGCGGGGATTCAGAGTTGGGGAATCAGAGGCGGGGAATCAGAGGCGGGGAAACAGAGGCGGGGAATCAGATATGGGGAATCAGAGGTGGGGAATCAGAGGTTGGGAATCAGAAGCAGGGAATCAGAGGCGGGGAATCAGAGGCGGGGAATCAGAGGCAGGTAATCCGATGTGCGGAATCGGAGATGGGGAATCAGAGGCAGGGAATCAGAGGCGGGGAATCAGAGGCGGAGAATCAGAGGCCGGGAATCAGATATGGGGAAACAGAGGCGGGGAATCAGAGGCGGGGAAACAGAGGCGGGGAATCAGATATGGGGAATCAGAGGTGGGGAATCAGAGGTTGGGAATCAGAGGCAGGGAATCAGAGGCTGGGAATCCGATGCAGGGAATCAGATGCGGGGAATCAGAGGCGGGGAATCAGAGCTGGGGAATCAGAGGTGGGGAATCAGAGTTGGGGAATCAGTGTCGGGGAATCAGATATGGGGAATCAGAGGTGGCGAATCAAAGGCGGTGAATCAGAGATGGGGAATCAGAGGCGGGGAATCAGAGGCAGGGAATCAGATGCGGGGAATCAGAGGCGGGGAATCAGAGCTGGCGAATCAGACGCTGGGAATCAGAGGTGGGCAATCAGAGGCGGGGAATCAGATATGGGGAATCAGAGGTGGGGAATCAGAGGCGGGGAAACAGAGGCGGGGAATCAAATATAGGGAATCAGAGGTGGGGAATCAGAGGTTGTGAATCAGAGATGGGGAATCAAGGCGGGGAATCAGAGGCAGGGAATCAGACGCAGGGAATCAGAGGCGGGGATTCAGAGCTGGGGAATCAGAGGCGTGGAATCAGAGTTGGGGAATCAGAGGCAGGGAATCAGATATGGGGAATCAGAGGCGGGGAATCAGAGGCGGGGAAACAGAGGCGGGGAATCAGATGTGGGGAATCAGAGGTGGGGAATCATGGGCAGGGAATCAGTGGCAGGGAATCAGAGGCGGGGAATCAGAGGCGGGGAATCAAAGGCAGGGAATCAGACACGGGGAATCAGAGGCGGGGAATCAGAGATGGGGAATCAGAGGCGGGGAATCAGAGGCAGGGAATCGGATGCCGGGAATCAGAGTCGGGGAATCAGAGCTGGGGAATCATAGGCGGCGAATCAGAGTTGGGGAATCAGAGGCGGGGAATCAGATATGGGGAAATAGAGGCGGGGAATCAGATATGGGGAATCAGAGGTGTGGAATCAGAGGTTGGGAATCAGAGGCAGGGAATCAGAGTCGGGGAAACAGAGGCGGGGAATCAGATATGGGGAATCAGAGGTGGCGAATCAAAGGCGGTGAAACAGAGATGGGGAATCAGGGCAGGGAATCAGAGGCAGGGAATCAAACACGGGGAATCAGAGCTGGGGAATCAGAGGCGGGGAATCAGAGTTGGGAATCAGAGGCGGGGAATCAGAGGCGGGGAAACAGAGGCGGGGAATCAGATATGGGGAATCAGAGGCGGGGAATCCGAGGTTGGGAATCAGAGGCAGGGAATCAGAGGCAGAAAATCAGAGGCGGGGAATCAGAGGAAGGGAATCAGATGTGCGGAATCGGAGATGGGGAATCAGAGGCAGGGAATCAGAGGCAGGGAATCAGAGGTGGTGAATCAGTGATGGGGAATCACAGGTGGGGAATCAGAGGCAGGGAATAGAACGCAGGGAATCAGACGCAGGGAATCAGAGCTGGGGAATCAGAGGCGTGGAATCATAGTTGGGAATCAGAGGCGGGGAATCAGATATGGGGAAACAGAGGCGGGGAATCAGAGGCGGGGAAACAGAGGCGGGGAATCAGATATGGGGAATCGGATGCGGGGAATCAGAGGCGGGGAATCAGAGCTGGGGAATCAGAGGCGGGGAATCAGAGTTGGGGCATCAGAGGTGGGGAATTAGATATAGGGAAACAGAGGCGGGGAATCAGAGGCGGGGAAACAGAGGCGGGGAATCAGATATGAGGAATCAGAGGTGGGGAATCAGAGGCAGGGATTCAGATGTGCTGAATCAGAGATGGGGAATCAGAGGCAGGGAATCAGAATCAGAAGCTGGGAATCAGAGGCCGGGAATCAGAGGCCGGGAATCAGATGCGGGGAATAAGAGGCCGGGAATCAGAGGTGGGGAATCATAGTCCGGGAATCAGAGATGGGGATTCAGAGGCGGGGAATGAGATATGGAGAATCAGAGGCGGGGAATCAGAGGCCGGGAAACAGAGGCGGGGAATCAGATATGGGGAATCAGAGGTGGGGAATCAGAGGAGGGAATCAGATGTGCGGAATCAGAGATGGGGAATAAGAGGCAGGGAATCAGAATCAGAGGCCGGGAATCAGATGCTGGGAATAAGAGGCCGGGAATCAGAGGCGGGGAAACAGAGGCGGGGAATCAGATATGGGGAATCAGAGGTGGGGAATCAGAGGCAGGGAATCAGATGTGGGGAATCAGAGGCAGGGAATCAGATGTGCGGAATCAGAGATGGGGAATAAGAGGCAGGGAATCAGAATCAGAAGCGGGGAATCAGAGGCCGGGAATCAGAGGCCGGGAATCAGATGCTGGGAATAAGAGGCCGGGAATCAGAGGTGGGGAATCAGATATGGGGAATCAGAGGTGGCGAAACAAAGGCGGTGAATCAGAGATGGGGAATCAGAGGCGGGGAATCAGAGGCAGGGAATCAGATGCGGGGAATCAGAGGCGGGGAATCAGAGCTGGCGAATCAGAGGCTGGGAATCAGAGGTGGGCAATCAGAGGCGGGGAATCAGATATGGGGAATCAGAGGCGGGGAATCAGAGGCGGGGAAACAGAGGCGGGGAATCAAATATAGGGAATCAGAGGTGGGGAATCAGAGGTTGTGAATCAGAGATGGGGAATCAAGGCGGGGAATCAGATGCAGGGAATCAGACGCGGGGAATCAGAGGCGGGGATTCAGAGCTGGGGAATCAGAGGCGGGGAATCAGAGTTGGGGAATCAGAGGCAGGGAATCAGATATGGGGAATCAGAGGCGGGGAATCAGAGGCGGGGAAACAGAGGCGGGGAATCAGATGTGGGGAATCAGAGGTGGGGAATCAGGGGCAGGGAATCAGTGGCAGGGAATCAGAGGCGGGGAATCAGAGGCGGGGAATCAAAGGCAGGGAATCAGACACGGGGAATCAGAGGCGGGGAATCAGAGATGGGGAATCAGAGGCGGGGAATCAGAGGCAGGGAATCGGATGCCGGGAATCAGAGTCGGGGAATCAGAGCTGGGGAATCAGAGGCGGGGAATCAGAGTTGGGGAATCAGAGGCGGGGAATCAGATATGGGGAAATAGAGGGGGGAATCAGATATGGGGAATCAGAGGTGTGGAATCAGAGGTTGGGAATCAGAGGCAGGGAATCAGAGTCGGGGAAACAGAGGCGGGGAATCAGATATGGGGAATCAGAGGTGGCGAATCAAAGGCGGTGAAACAGAGATGGGGAATCAGGGCAGGGAATCAGAGGCAGGGAATCAAACAAGGGGAATCAGAGCTGGGGAATCAGAGGCGGGGAATCAGAGTTGGGAATCAGAGGCGGGGAATCAGAGGCGGGGAAACAGAGGCGGGGAATCAGATATGGGGAATCAGAGGTGGGGAATCCGAGGTTGGGAATCAGAGGCAGGGAATCAGAGGCGGAAAATCAGAGGCGGGGAATCAGAGGAAGGGAATCAGATGTGCGGAATCGGAGATGGGGAATCAGAGGCAGGGAATCAGAGGCGGGGAATCAGAGGCGGGGAATCAGAGGCCGGGAATCAGATATGGGGAAACAGAGGCGGGGAATCCGAGGCGGGGAAACAGAGGCGGGGAATCAGATATGGGGAATCAGAGGTGGGGAATCAGAGGTTGGGAATCAGAGGCAGGGAATCAGAGGCTTGGAATCAGATGCAGGGAATCAGATGCGGGGAATCAGAGGCGGGGAATCAGAGCTGGGGAATCAGAGGTGGGGAATCAGATTTGGGGAATCAGAGGCGGGGACTTAGATATTGGGAAACAGAGGCGGGGAATCAGAGGCGGGGAAACCCAGGCGGGGAATCAGATATGGGGAATCAGAGGTGGGGAATCAGAGGCAAGGAATCAGATGTGCGGAATCAGAGATGGGGAATCAGAGGCAGGGAATCAGAATCAGAAGCAGGGAATCAGAGGCCGGGAATCAGAGGCCGGAATCAGATGCTGGGAATCAGAGGCCTGGAATCAGAGGCGGGGAATCAGAGGCAGGGAATCAGATGCGGGGAATCAGAGGCGGGGAATCAGAGCTGGGGAATCAGAGGCGGGGATTCAGAGTTGGGGAATCAGAGGCGGGGAATCAGAGGCGGGGAAACAGAGGCGGGGAATCAGATATGGGGAATCAGAGGTGGGGAATCAGAGGTTGGGAATCAGAAGCAGGGAATCAGAGGCGGGGAATCAGAGGCGGGGAATCAGAGGCAGGTAATCCGATGTGCGGAATCGGAGATGGGGAATCAGAGGCAGGGAATCAGAGGCGGGGAATCAGAGGCGGAGAATCAGAGGCCGGGAATCAGATATGGGGAAACAGAGGCGGGGAATCAGAGGCGGGGAAACAGAGGCGGGGAATCAGATATGGGGAATCAGAGGTGGGGAATCAGAGGTTGGGAATCAGAGGCAGGGAATCAGAGGCTGGGAATCAGATGCAGGGAATCAGATGCGGGGAATCAGAGGCGGGGAATCAGAGCTGGGGAATCAGAGGTGGGGAATCAGAGTTGGGGAATCAGTGTCGGGGACTTAGATATGGGGAAACAGAGGCGGGTAATCAGAGGCGAGGAAACAGACGCGGGGAATCAGAGGCGGGGATTCAGAGCTGGGGAATCAGAGGCGGGGAATCAGAGTTGGGGAATCAGAGGCGGGGAATCAGATATGGGGAATCAGAGGCGGGGAATCAGAGGCGGGGAAACAGAGGCAGGGAATCATATGTGCGGAATCAGAGATGGGGAATAAGAGGCAGGGAATCAGAATCAGAAGCGGGGAATCAGAGGCCGGGAATCAGAGGCCGGGAATCAGATGCTGGGAATAAGAGGCCGGGAATCAGAGGTGGGGAATCAGATATGGGGAATCAGAGGTGGCGAATCAAAGGTGGTGAATCAGAGATGGGGAATCAGAGGCGGGGAATCAGAGGCAGGGAATCAGATGCGGGGAATCAGAGGCGGGGAATCAGAGCTGGCGAATCAGACGCTGGGAATCAGAGGTGGGCAATCAGAGGCGGGGAATCAGATATGGGGAATCAGAGGCGGGGAATCAGAGGCGGGGAAACAGAGGCGGGGAATCAAATATAGGGAATCAGAGGTGGGGAATCAGAGGTTGTGAATCAGAGATGGGGAATCAAGGCGGGGAATCAGAGGCAGGGAATCAGACGCAGGGAATCAGAGGCGGGGATTCAGAGCTGGGGAATCAGAGGCGTGGAATCAGAGTTGGGGAATCAGAGGCAGGGAATCAGATATGGGGAATCAGAGGCGGGGAATCAGAGGCGGGGAAACAGAGGCGGGGAATCAGATGTGGGGAATCAGAGGTGGGGAATCAGGGGCAGGGAATCAGTGGCAGGGAATCAGAGGCGGGGAATCAGAGGCGGGGAATCAAAGGCAGGGAATCAGACACGGGGAATCAGAGGCGGGGAATCAGAGATGGGGAATCAGAGGCGGGGAATCAGAGGCAGGGAATCGGATGCCGGGAATCAGAGTCGGGGAATCAGAGCTGGGGAATCATAGGCGGGGAATCAGAGTTGGGGAATCAGAGGCGGGGAATCAGATATGGGGAAATAGAGGCGGGGAATCAGATATGGGGAATCAGAGGTGTGGAATCAGAGGTTGGGAATCAGAGGCAGGGAATCAGAGTCGGGGAAACAGAGGCGGGGAATCAGATATGGGGAATCAGAGGTGGCGAATCAAAGGCGGTGAAACAGAGATGGGGAATCAGGGCAGGGAATCAGAGGCAGGGAATCAAACATGGGGAATCAGAGCTGGGGAATCAGAGGCGGGGAATCAGAGTTGGGAATCAGAGGCGGGGAATCAGAGGCGGGGAAACAGAGGCGGGGAATCAGATATGGGGAATCAGAGGCGGGGAATCCGAGGTTGGGAATCAGAGGCAGGGAATCAGAGGCGGAAAATCAGAGGCGGGGAATCAGAGGAAGGGAATCAGATGTGCGGAATCGGAGATGGGGAATCAGAGGCAGGGAATCAGAGGCAGGGAATCAGAGGCGGGGAATCAGAGGCCGGGAATCAGATATGGGGAAACAGAGGCGGGGAATCCGAGGCGGGGAAACAGAGGCGGGGAATCAGATATGGGGAATCAGAGGTGGGGAATCAGAGGTTGGGAATCAGAGGCAGGGAATCAGAGGCTTGGAATCAGATGCAGGGAATCAGATGCGGGGAATCAGAGGCGGGGAATCTGAGCTGGGGAATCAGAGGTGGGGAATCAGATTTGGGGAATCAGAGGCGGGGACTTAGATATTGGGAAACAGAGGCGGGGAATCAGAGGCGGGGTAACCCAGGCGGGGAATCAGATATGGGGAATCAGAGGTGGGGAATCAGAGGCAAGGAATCAGATGTGCGGAATCAGAGATGGGGAATCAGAGGCAGGGAATCAGAATCAGAAGCAGGGAATCAGAGGCCGGGAATCAGAGGCCGGAATCAGATGCTGGGAATCAGAGGCCTGGAATCAGAGGCGGGGAATCAGAGGCAGGGAATCAGATGCGGGGAATCAGAGGCGGGGAATCAGAGCTGGGGAATCAGAGGCGGGGATTCAGAGTTGGGGAATCAGAGGCGGGGAATCAGAGGCGGGGAAACAGAGGCGGGGAATCAGATATGGGGAATCAGAGGTGGGGAATCGGAGGTTGGGAATCAGAAGCAGGGAATCAGATGCGGGGAATCAGAGGCGGGGAATCAGAGGCAGGGAATCCGATGTGCGGAATCGGAGATGGGGAATCAGAGGCAGTGAATCAGAGGCGGGGAATCAGAGGCGGAGAATCAGAGGCCGGGAATCAGATATGGGGAAACAGAGGCGGGGAATCAGAGGCGGGGAAACAGAGGCGGGGAATCAGATATGGGGAATCAGAGGTGGGGAATCAGAGGTTGGGAATCAGAGGCAGGGAATCAGAGGCTGGGAATCAGATGCAGGGAATCAGATGCGGGGAATCAGAGGCGGGGAATCAGAGCTGGGGAATCAGAGGTGGGGAATCAGAGTTGGGGAATCAGAGTCGGGGACTTAGATATGGGGAAACAGAGGCGGGGAATCAGAGGTGGGGAAACAGACGCGGGGAATCAGAGGCGGGGATTCAGAGCTGGGGAATCAGAGGTGGGGAATCAGAGTTGGGGAATCAGAGGCGGGGAATCAGATATGGGGAATCAGAGGCGGGGAATCAGAGGCGGGGAAACAGAGGCAGGGAATCAGATATGGGGAATCAGAGGTGGGGTATCAGGGGCAGGGAATCAGTGGCAGGGAATCAGAGGCTGGGAAACAGAGGCGGGGAATCAGAGGCAGGGAATCACACACGGGGAATCAGATATGGGGAAACAGAGGCGGGGAATCAGAGGCGGGCAAACAGAGGCGGGGAATTAGATATGGGGAATCAGAGGTGGGGAATCAGAAGTGGTGAATCAGAGATGGGGAATCACAGGCGGGGAATCAGAGGCAGGGAATAGAACGCGGGGAATCAGAGGCGGGGAATCAGAGCTGGGGAATCAGAGGCGGGGAATCATAGTTGGGAATCAGAGGTGGGGAATCAGATATGGGGAAACAGAGGCGGGGAATCAAAGGCGGGGAAACAGAGGCGGGGAATCAGATATGGGGAATCGGATGCGGGGAATCAGAGGCGGGGAATTGGAGCTGGGGAATCAGAGGCGGGGTATCAGAGGCAGGGAATCGGACTCCGGGAATCAGAGTCGGGGAATCAGAGCTGGGGAATCAGAGGCGGGGAATCAGAGTTGGGGAATCAGAGGCGGGGAATCAGATATGGGGAAATAGAGGCAGGGAATCAGATATGGGGAATCAGAGGTGTGGAATCAGAGGTTGGGAATCAGAGGCGGGGAAACAGAGGCGGGGAATCAGATATGGGGAATCAGAGGTGGGGAATCAGAGGCAGGGAATCAGATGTGCGGAATCAGAGATGGGGAATAAGAGGCAGGGAATCAGAATCAGAAGCGGGGAATCAGAGGTCGGGAATCAGAGGCCGGGAATCAGATGCTGGGAATAAGAGGCCGGGAATCAGAGGCGGGGAAACAGAGGCGGGGAATCAGATATGGGGAATCAGAGGTGGGGAATCAGAGGCAGGGAATCAGATGTGCGGAATCAGAGATGGGGAATAAGAGGCAGGGAATCAGAATCAGAAGCGGGGAATCAGAGGCCGGGAATCAGAGGCCGGGAATCAGATGCTGGGAATAAGAGGCCGGGAATCAGAGGTGGGGAATCAGATATGGGGAATCAGAGGTGGCGAATCAAAGGCGGTGAATCAGAGATGGGGAATCAGAGGCGGGGAATCAGAGGCAGGGAATCAGATGCGGGGAATCAGAGGCGGGGAATCAGAGCTGGCGAATCAGAGGCTGGGAATCAGAGGTGGACAATCAGAGGCGGGGAATCAGATATGGGGAATCAGAGGCGGGGAATCAGAGGCGGGGAAACAGAGGCGGGGAATCAAATATAGGGAATCAGAGGTGGGGAATCAGAGGTTGTGAATCAGAGATGGGGAATCAAGGCGGGGAATCAGAGGCAGGGAATCAGACGCGGGGAATCAGAGGCGGGGATTCAGAGCTGGGGAATCAGAGGCGTGGAATCAGAGTTGGGGAATCAGAGGCAGGGAATCAGATATGGGGAATCAGAGGCGGGGAATCAGAGGCGGGGAAACAGAGGCGGGGAATCAGATGTGGGGAATCAGAGGTGGGGAATCAGGTGCAGGGAATCAGTGGCAGGGAATCAGAGGCGGGGAATCAGAGGCGGGGAATCAAAGGCAGGGAATCAGACACGGGGAATCAGAGGCGGGGAATCAGAGATGGGGAATCAGAGGCGGGGAATCAGAGGCAGGGAATCGGATGCCGGGAATCAGAGTCGGGGAATCAGAGCTGGGGAATCAGAGGCGGGGAATCAGAGTTGGGGAATCAGAGGCGGGGAATCAGATATGGGGAAATAGAGGCGGGGAATCAGATATGGGGAATCAGAGGTGTGGAATCAGAGGTTGGGAATCAGAGGCAGGGAATCAGAGTCGGGGAAACAGAGGCGGGGAATCAGATATGGGGAATCAGAGGTGGCGAATCAAAGGCGGTTAAACAGAGATGGGGAATCAGGGCAGGGAATCAGAGGCAGGGAATCAAACACGGGGAATCAGAGCTGGGGAATCAGAGGCGGGGAATCAAAGTTGGGAATCAGAGGCGGGGAATCAGAGGCGGGGAAACAGAGGCGGGGAATCAGATATGGGGAATCAGAGGCGGGGAATCCGAGGTTGGGAATCAGAGGCAGGGAATCAGAGGCGGAAAATCAGAGGCGGGGAATCAGAGGAAGGGAATCAGATGTGCGGAATCGGAGATGGGGAATCAGAGGCAGGGAATCAGAGGCAGGGAATCAGAGGCGGGGAATCAGAGGCCGGGAATCAGATATGGGGAAACAGAGGTGGGGAATCCGAGGCGGGGAAACAGAGGCGGGGAATCAGATTTGGGGAATCAGAGGTGGGGAATCAGAGGTTGGGAATCAGAGGCAGGGTATCAGAGGCTTGGAATCAGATGCAGGGAATCAGATGCGGGGAATCAGAGGCGGGGAATCAGAGCTGGGGAATCAGAGGTGGGGAATCAGATTTGGGGAATCAGAGGCGGGGACTTAGATATTGGGAAACAGAGGCGGGGAATCAGAGGCGGGGAAACCCAGGCGGGAATCAAATATGGGGAATCAGAGGTGGGGAATCAGAGGCAAGGAATCAGATGTGCGGAATCAGAGATGGGGAATCAGAGGCAGGGAATCAGAATCAGAAGCAGGGAATCAGAGGCCGGGAATCAGAGGCCGGAATCAGATGCTGGGAATCTGAGGCCTGGAATCAGAGGCGGGGAATCAGAGGCAGGGAATCAGATGCGGGGAATCAGAGGCGGGGAATCAGAGCTGGGGAATCAGAGGCGGGGATTCAGAGTTGGGGAATCAGAGGCGGGGAATCAGAGGCGGGGAAACAGAGGCGGGGAATCAGATATGGGGAATCAGAGGCGGGGAATCAGAGGCGGGGAATCAGAGGCAGGGAATCCGATGTGCGGAATCGGAGATGGGGAATCAGAGGCAGTGAATCAGAGGCGGGGAATCAGAGGCGGAGAATCAGAGGCCGGGAATCAGATATGGGGAAACAGAGGTGGGGAATCAGAGGCGGGGAAACAGAGGCGGGGAATCAGATATGGGGAATCAGAGGTGGGGAATCAGAGGTTGGGAATCAGATGCAGGGAATCAGATGCGGGGAATCAGAGGCGGGGAATCAGAGGTGGGGAATCAGAGGTGGGGAATCAGAGTTGGGGAATCAGAGTCGGGGACTTAGATATGGGGAAACAGAGGCAGGGAATCAGAGGCGGGGAAACAGACGCGGGGAATCAGAGGCGGGGATTCAGAGCTGGGGAATCAGAGGCGGGGAATCAGAGTTGGGGAATCAGAGGCGGGGAATCAGATATGGGGAATCAGAGGCGGGGAATCAGAGGCGGGGAAACAGAGGCAGGGAATCAGATATGGGGAATCAGAGGTGGGGTATCAGGGGCAGGGAATCAGTGGCAGGGAATCAGAGGCGGGGAAACAGAGGCGGGGAATCAGAGGCAGGGAATCAGACACGGGGAATCAGATATGGGGAAACAGAGGCGGGGAATCAGAGGCGGGCAAACAGAGGCGGGGAATTAGATATGGGGAATCAGAGGTGGTGAATCAGAGATGGGGAATCACAGGCGGGGAATCAGAGGCAGGGAATAGAACGCGGGGAATCAGATGCGGGGAATCAGAGCTGGGGAATCAGAGGCGGGGAATCATAGTTGGGAATCAGAGGCGGGGAATCAGATATGGGGAAACAGAGGCGGGGAATCAAAGGCGGGGAAACAGAGGCGGGGAATCAGATGCGGGGAATCAGAGCTGGGGAATCAGAGGCGGGGAATCATAGTTGGGAATCAGAGGCGGGGAATCAGATATGGGGAAACAGAGGCGGGAAATCAAAGGCGGGGAAACAGAGGCGGGGAATCAGATATGGGGAATCGGATGCGGGGTATCAGAGGCAGGGAATCGGACTCCGGGAATCAGAGTCGGGGAATCAGAGCTGGGGAATCAGAGGCGGGGAATCAGAGTTGGGGAATCAGAGGCGGGGAATCAGATATGGGGAAATAGAGGCGGGGAATCAGATATGGGGAATCAGAGGTGTGGAATCAGAGGTTGGGAATCAGAGGCAGGGAATCAGATTCAGGGAATCAGATATGGGGAATCAGAGGTGGCGAATCAAAGGCGATGAAACAGAGATGGGGATTCAGGGCAGGGAATCAGAGGCAGGGAATCAAACACGGGGAATCAGAGCTGGGGAATCAGAGGCGGGGAATCAGAGTTGGGAATCAGAGGCGGGGAATCAGAGGCGGGGAAACAGAGGCGGGGAATCAGATATGGGGAATCAGAGGTGGGGAATCCGAGGTTGGGAATCAGATGTGCGGAATCAGAGATGGGGAATCAGAGGCAGGGAATCAGAATCAGAAGCAGGGAATCAGAGGCCGGGAATCAGAGGCCGGAATCAGATGCTGGGAATCAGAGGCCTGGAATCAGAGGCGGGGAATCAGAGGCAGGGAATCAGATGCGGGAAATCAGAGGCGGGGAATCAGAGCTGGGGAATCAGAGGCGGGGTATTAGAGTTGGGGAATCAGAGGCGGGGAATCAGATATGGGGAAACAGAGGTGGGGAATCAGAGGCGGGGAAACAGAGGCAGGGTATCAGATATGGGGAATCAGAGGTGGGGAATCAGAGATGGGGAATCAGAGGCGGTGAATCAGAGATGGGGAATCAGAGGCGGGGAATCAGAGGCAGGAAATCAGACACGGGGATTCAGAGGCTGGGAATCAGACGGGGGGAATCAAAGGCGGGGAATCAGAGCTGGGGAATCAGAGGCAGGGAATCAGAGGCGGGGAATCAGATATGGGGAATCAGAGGCTGGGATTCAGAGGCGGGGAATCAGAGGCTGGGAATCAGACACGGGGAATCAGAGGTGGGGAATCAGAGATGGGGAATCAGAGGCGCTGAATCAGAGATGGGGAATCAGAGGCGGGGAATCAGAGGCAGGAAATCAGACACGGGGATTCAGAGGCTGGGAATCAGATGGGGGGAATCAAAGGCGGGGAATCAGAGCTGGGGAATCAGAGGCAGGGAATCAGAGGCGGGGAATCAGATATGGGGAATCAGAGGCTGGGATTCAGAGGCGGGGAATCAGAGGCAGGGAATCAGACGCGGGGAATCTGAGGCGGGGAATCAGAGCTGGGGAATCAGAGGTGGGGAATCAGAGTTGGGGAATCAGAGGCAGGGAATCGGATGTGCGGAATCAGAGATGGGGAATCAGATGTGGGGAATCAGAGGAATCAGAGATGGGGAATCAGAGGCGGGGAATCAGAGGCAGGAAATCAGACACGGGGATTCAGCGGCTGGGAATCAGACGGGGGGAATCAAAGGCGGGGAATCAGAGCTGGGGAATCAGAGGCAGGGAATCAGAGTTGGGGATTCAGAGACGAGGAATCAGATATGGGGAAACGGAGGCGGGGAATCAGAGGCGGGCAAACAGAGGCGGGGAATTAGATATGGGGAATCAGAGGTGGGGAATCAGAGGTGGGGAATCAGTGATGGGGAATCACAGGTGGGGAATCAGAGGCAGGGAATAGAACGCAGGGAATCAGACGCAGGGAATCAGAGCTGGGGAATCAGAGGCGGGGAATCATAGTTGGGAATCAGAGGCGGGGAATCAGATATGGGGAAACAGAGGCGGGGAATCAGAGGCGGGGAAACAGAGGTGGGGAATCAGATATGGGGAATCGGATGCAGGGAATCAGAGGCGGGGAATCAGAGCTGGGGAATCAGAGGCGGGGAATCAGAGTTGGGGCTTCAGAGGTGGGGAATTAGATATAGGGAAACAGAGGCGGGGAATCAGAGGCGGGGAAACAGAGGCGGGGAATCAGATATGAGGAATCAGAGGTGGGGAATCAGAGGCAGGGATTCAGATGTGCTGAATCAGAGATGGGGAATCAGAGGCAGGGAATCAGAATCAGAAGCTGGGAATCAGAGGCCGGGAATCAGAGGTGGGGAATCATAGTCCGGGAATCAGAGATGGGGATTCAGAGGCGGGGAATGAGATATGGAGAATCAGAGGCGGGGAATCAGAGGCCGGGAAACAGAGGCGGGGAATCAGATATGGGGAATCAGAGGTGGGGAATCAGAGGCAGGGAATCAGATGTGCGGAATCAGAGATGGGGAATAAGAGGCAGGGAATCAGAATCAGAAGCGGGGAATCAGAGGCCGGGAATCAGAGGCCGGGAATCAGATGCTGGGAATAAGAGGCCGGGAATCAGAGGCGGGGAAACAGAGGCGGGGAATCAGATATGGGGAATCAGAGGTGGGGAATAGAGGCAGGGAATCAGATGTGCGGAAACAGAGATGGGGAATAAGAGGCAGGGAATCAGAATCAGAAGCGGTGAATCAGAGGCCGGGAATCAGAGGCCAGGAATCAGATGCTGGGAATAAGAGGCCGGGAATCAGAGGTGGGGAATCAGATATGGGGAATCAGAGGTGGCGAAACAAAGGCGGTGAATCAGAGATGGGGAATCAGAGGCGGGGAATCAGAGGCAGTGAATCAGATGCGGGGAATCAGAGGCGGGGAATCAGAGCTGGCGAATCAGAGGCTGGCAATCAGAGGTGGGCAATCAGAGGCGGGGAATCAGATATGGGGAATCAGAGGCGGGGAATCAGAGGCGGGGAAACAGAGGCGGGGAATCAAATATAGGGAATCAGAGGTGGGGAATCAGAGGTTGTGAATCAGAGATGGGGAATCAAGGCGGGGAATCAGAGGCAGGGAATCAGACGCGGGGAATCAGAGGCGGGGATTCAGAGCTGGGGAATCAGAGGCGGGGAATCAGAGTTGGGGAATCAGAGGCAGGGAATCAGATATGGGGAATCAGAGGCGGGGAATCAGAGGCGGGGAAACAGAGGCGGGGAATCAGATGTGGGGAATCAGAGGTGGGGAATCAGGGGCAGGGAATCAGTGGCAGGGAATCAGAGGCGGGGAATCAGAGGCGGGGAATCAAAGGCAGGGAATCAGACACGGGGAATCAGAGGCGGGGAATCAGAGATGGGGAATCAGAGGCGGGGAATCAGAGGCAGGGAATCGGATGCCGGGAATCAGAGTCGGGGAATCAGAGCTGTGGAATCAGAGGCGGAGAATCAGAGTTGGGGAATCAGAGGCGGGGAATCAGATATGGGGAAATAGAGGGGGGAATCAGATATGGGGAATCAGAGGTGTGGAATCAGAGGTTGGGAATCAGAGGCAGGGAATCAGAGTCGGGGAAACAGAGGCGGGGAATCAGATATGGGGAATCAGAGGTGGCGAATCAAAGGCGGTGAAACAGAGATGGGGAATCAGGGCAGGGAATCAGAGGCAGGGAATCAAACACGGGGAATCAGAGCTGGGGAATCAGAGGCGGGGAATCAGAGTTGGGAATCAGAGGCGGGGAATCAGAGGCGGGGAAACAGAGGCGGGGAATCAGATATGGGGAATCAGAGGTGGGGAATCCGAGGTTGGGAATCAGAGGCAGGGAATCAGAGGCGGAAAATCAGAGGCGGGGAATCAGAGGAAGGGAATCAGATGTGCGGAATCGGAGATGGGGAATCAGAGGCAGGGAATCAGAGGCGGGGAATCAGAGGCGGGGAATCAGAGGCCGGGAATCAGATATGGGGAAACAGAGGCGGGGAATCCGAGGCGGGGAAACAGAGGCGGGGAATCAGATATGGGGAATCAGAGGTGGGGAATCAGAGGTTGGGAATCAGAGGCAGGGAATCAGAGGCTTGGAATCAGATGCAGGGAATCAGATGCGGGGAATCAGAGGCGGGGAATCAGAGCTGGGGAATCAGAGGTGGGGAATCAGATTTGGGGAATCAGAGGCGGGGACTTAGATATTGGGAAACAGAGGCGGGGAATCAGAGGCGGGGAAACCCAGGCGGGGAATCAGATATGGGGAATCAGAGGTGGGGAATCAGAGGCAAGGAATCAGATGTGCGGAATCAGAGATGGGGAATCAGAGGCAGGGAATCAGAATCAGAAGCAGGGAATCAGAGGCCGGGAATCAGAGGCCGGAATCAGATGCTGGGAATCAGAGGCCTGGAATCAGAGGCGGGGAATCAGAGGCAGGGAATCAGATGCGGGGAATCAGAGGCGGGGAATCAGAGCTGGGGAATCAGAGGCGGGGATTCAGAGTTGGGGAATCAGAGGCGGGGAATCAGAGGCGGGGAAACAGAGGCGGGGAATCAGATATGGGGAATCAGAGGTGGGGAATCAGAGGTTGGGAATCAGAAGCAGGGAATCAGAGGCGGGGAATCAGAGGCGGGGAATCAGAGGCAGGTAATCCGATGTGCGGAATCGGAGATGGGGAATCAGAGGCAGGGAATCAGAGGCGGGGAATCAGAGGCGGAGAATCAGAGGCCGGGAATCAGATATGGGGAAACAGAGGCGGGGAATCAGAGGCGGGGAAACAGAGGCGGGGAATCAGATATGGGGAATCAGAGGTGGGGAATCAGAGGTTGGGAATCAGAGGCAGGGAATCAGAGGCTGGGAATCAGATGCAGGGAATCAGATGCGGGGAATCAGAGGCGGGGAATCAGAGCTGGGGAATCAGAGGTTGGGAATCAGAGTTGGGGAATCAGTGTCGGGGACTTAGATATGGGGAAACAGAGGCGGGGAATCAGAGGCGAGGAAACAGACGCGGGGAATCAGAGGCGGGGATTCAGAGCTGGGGAATCAGAGGCGGGGAATCAGAGTTGGGGAATCAGAGGCGGGGAATCAGATATGGGGAATCAGAGGCGGGGAATCAGAGGCGGGGAAACAGAGGCAGGGAATCATATGTGCGGAATCAGAGATGGGGAATAAGAGGCAGGGAATCAGAATCAGAAGCGGGGAATCAGAGGCCGGGAATCAGAGGCCGGGAATCAGATGCTGGGAATAAGAGGCCGGGAATCAGAGGTGGGGAATCAGATATGGGGAATCAGAGGTGGCGAATCAAAGGCGGTGAATCAGAGATGGGGAATCAGAGGCGGGGAATCAGAGGCAGGGAATCAGATCCGGGGAATCAGAGGCGGGGAATCAGAGCTGGCGAATCAGAGGCTGGGAATCAGAGGTGGGCAATCAGAGGCGGGGAATCAGATATGGGGAATCAGAGGCGGGGAATCAGAGGCGGGGAAACAGAGGCGGGGAATCAAATATAGGGAAT
Source organism: Narcine bancroftii (assembly GCF_036971445.1). Taxonomy (NCBI): domain Eukaryota; kingdom Metazoa; phylum Chordata; class Chondrichthyes; order Torpediniformes; family Narcinidae; genus Narcine; species Narcine bancroftii. The sequence goes on along the minus strand of NC_091474.1, from coordinate 102,175,545 downwards.
CAGAGGTGGGGAATCATAGGTTGTGAATCAGAGATGGGGAATCAAGGCGGGGAATCAGAGGCAGGGAATCAGACGCGGGGAATCAGAGGCGGGGATTCAGAGCTGGGGAATCAGAGGCGTGGAATCAGAGTTGGGGAATCAGAGGCAGGGAATCAGATATGGGGAATCAGAGGCGGGGAATCAGAGGCGGGGAAACAGAGGCGGGGAATCAGATGTGGGGAATCAGAGGTGGGGAATCAGGGGCAGGGAATCAGTGGAAGGGAATCAGAGGCGGGGAATCAGAGGTGTGGAATCAAAGGCAGGGAATCAGACACGGGGAATCAGAGGCGGGGAATCAGAGATGGGGAATCAGAGGCGGGGAATCAGAGGCAGGGAATCGGATGCCGGGAATCAGAGTCGGGGAATCAGAGCTGGGGAATCAGAGGCGGGGAATCAGAGTTGGGGAATCAGAGGCGGGGAATCAGATATGGGGAAATAGAGGCGGGGAATCAGATATGGGGAATCAGAGGTGTGGAATCAGAGGTTGGGAATCAGAGGCAGGGAATCAGAGTCGGGGAAACAGAGGCGGGGAATCAGATATGGGGAATCAGAGGTGGCGAATCAAAGGCGGTGAAACAGAGATGGGGAATCAGGGCAGGGAATCAGAGGCAGGGAATCAAACACGGGGAATCAGAGCTGGGGAATCAGAGGCGGGGAATCAGAGTTGGGAATCAGAGGCGGGGAATCAGAGGCGGGGAAACAGAGGCGGGGAATCAGATATGGGGAATCAGAGGCGGGGAATCCGAGGTTGGGAATCAGAGGCAGGGAATCAGAGGCGGAAAATCAGAGGCGGGGAATCAGAGGAAGGGAATCAGATGTGCGGAATCGGAGATGGGGAATCAGAGGCAGGGAATCAGAGGCAGGGAATCAGAGGCGGGGAATCAGAGGCTGGGAATCAGATATGGGGAAACAGAGGCGGGGAATCCGAGGCGGGGAAACAGAGGCGGGGAATCAGATATGGGGAATCAGAGGTGGGGAATCAGAGGTTGGGAATCAGAGGCAGGGAATCAGAGGCTTGGAATCAGATGCAGGGAATCAGATGCGGGGAATGAGAGGCGGGGAATCTGAGCTGGGGAATCAGAGGTGGGGAATCAGATTTGGGGAATCAGAGGCGGGGACTTAGATATTGGGAAACAGAGGCGGGGAATCAGAGGCGGGGAAACCCAGACGGGGAATCAGATATGGGGAATCAGAGGTGGGGAATCAGAGGCAAGGAATCAGATGTGCGGAATCAGAGATGGGCAATCAGAGGCAGGGAATCAGAATCAGAAGCAGGGAATCAGAGGCCGGGAATCAGAGGCCGGAATCAGATGCTGGGAATCAGAGGCCTGGAATCAGAGGCGAGGAATCAGAGGCAGGGAATCAGATGCGGGGAATCAGAGGCGGGGAATCAGAGCTGGGGAATCAGAGGCGGGGATTCAGAGTTGGGGAATCAGAGGCGGGGAATCAGAGGCGGGGAAACAGAGGCGGGGAATCAGATATGGGGAATCAGAGGTGGGGAATCAGAGGTTGGGAATCAGAAGCAGAGAATCAGAGGCGGGGAATCAGAGGCGGGGAATCAGAGGCAGGGAATCCGATGTGCGGAATCGGAGATGGGGAATCAGAGGCAGTGAATCAGAGGCGGGGAATCAGAGGCGGAGAATCAGAGGCCGGGAATCAGATATGGGGAAACAGAGGCGGGGAATCAGAGGCGGGGAAACAGAGGCGGGGAATCAGATATGGGGAATCAGAGGTAGGGAATCAGAGGCGGGGAAACAGAGGCGGGGAATCAGAGGCGGGCAAACAGAGGCGGGGAATTAGATATGGGGAATCAGAGGTGGGGAATCAGAGGTGGTGAATCAGAGATGGGGAATCACAGGCGGGGAATCAGAGGCAGGGAATAGAACGCGGGGAATCAGAGGCGGGGAATCAGAGCTGGGGAATCAGAGGCGGGGAATCATAGTTGGGAATCAGAGGCGGGGAATCAGATATGGGGAAACAGAGGCGGGGAATCAAAGGCGGGGAAACAGAGGCGGGGAATCAGATATGGGGAATCGGATGCGGGGAATCAGAGGCGGGGAATAGGAGCTGGGGAATCAGAGGCGGGGTATCAGAGGCAGGGAATCGGACTCCGGGAATCAGAGTCGGGGAATCAGAGCTGGGGAATCAGAGGCGGGGAATCAGAGTTGGGGAATCAGAGGCGGGGAATCAGATATGGGGAAATAGAGGCGGGGAATCAGATATGGGGAATCAGAGGTGTGGAATCAGAGGTTGGGAATCAGAGGCAGGGAATCAGAGTCGGGGAATCAGATATGGGGAATCAGAGGTGGCGAATCAAAGGCGGTGAAACAGAGATGGGGAATCAGGGCAGGGAATCAGAGGCAGGGAATCAAACACGGGGAATCAGAGCTGGGGAATCAGAGGCGGGGAATCAGAGTTGGGAATCAGAGGTGGGGAATCAGAGGTTGTGAATCAGAGATGGGGAATCAAGGCGGGGAATCAGAGGCAGGGAATCAGACGCGGGGAATCAGAGGCGGGGATTCAGAGCTGGGGAATCAGAGGCGGGGAATCAGAGTTGGGGAATCAGAGGCAGGGAATCAGATATGGGGAATCAGAGGCGGGGAATCAGAGGCGGGGAAACAGAGGCGGGGAATCAGATGTGGGGAATCAGAGGTGGGGAATCAGGGGCAGGGAATCAGTGGCAGGGAATCAGAGGCGGGGAATCAGAGGCGGGGAATCAAAGGCAGGGAATCAGACACGGGGAATCAGAGGCGGGGAATCAGAGATGGGGAATCAGAGGTGGGGAATCAGAGGCAGGGAATCGGATGCCGGGAATCAGAGTCGGGGAATCAGAGCTGGGGAATCAGAGGCGGGGAATCAGAGTTGGGGAATCAGAGGCGGGGAATCAGATATGGGGAAATAGAGGCGGGGAATCAGATATGGGGAATCAGAGGTGTGATATCAGAGGTTGGGAATCAGAGGCAGGGAATCAGAGTCGGGGAAACAGAGGCGGGGAATCAGATATGGGGAATCAGAGGTGGCGAATCAAAGGCGGTGAAACAGAGATGGGGAATCAGGGCAGGGAATCAGAGGCAGGGAATCAAACACGGGGAATCAGAGCTGGGGAATCAGAGGCGGGGAATCAGAGTTGGGAAACAGAGGCGGGGAATCAGAGGCGGGGAAACAGAGGCGGGGAATCAGATATGGGGAATCAGAGGTGGCGAATCAAAGGCGGTGAAACAGAGATGGGGAATCAGGGCAGGGAATCAGAGGCAGGGAATCAAACACGGGGAATCAGAGCTGGGGAATCAGAGGCGGGGAATCAGAGTTGGGAAACAGAGGCGGGGAATCAGAGGCGGGGAAACAGAGGCGGGGAATCAGATATGGGGAATCAGAGGTGGGGAATCCGAGGTTGGGAATCAGAGGCAGGGAATCAGAGGCGGAAAATCAGAGGCCGGGAATCAGATATGGGGAAACAGAGGCGGGGAATCCGAGGCGGGGAAACAGAGGCGGGGAATCAGATATGGGGAATCAGAGGTGGGGAATCAGAGGTTGGGAATCAGAGGCAGGGAATCAGAGGCTTGGAATCAGATGCAGGGAATCAGATGCGGGGAATCAGAGGCGGGGAATCAGAGCTGGGGAATCAGAGGTGGGGAATCAGATTTGGGGAATCAGAGGCGGGGACTTAGATATTGGGAAACAGAGGCGGGGAATCAGAGGCGGGGAAACCAAGGCGGGGAATCAGATATGGGGAATCAGAGGTGGGGAATCAGAGGCAAGGAATCAGATGTGCGGAATCAGAGATGGGGAATCAGAGGCAGGGAATCAGAATCAGAAGCAGGGAATCAGAGGCCGGGAATCAGAGGCCGGAATCAGATGGTGGGAATCAGAGGCCTGGAATCAGAGGCGGGGAATCAGAGGCAGGGAATCAGATGCGGGGAATCAGAGGCGGGGAATCAGAGCTGGGGAATCAGAGGCGGGGATTCAGAGTTGGGGAATCAGAGGCGGGGAATCAGAGGCGGGGAAACAGAGGCGGGGAATCAGATATGGGGAATCAGAGGTGGGGAATAAGAGGTTGGGAATCAGAAGCAGGGAATCAGAGGCGGGGAATCAGAGGCGGGGAATCAGAGGCAGGTAATCCGATGTGCGGAATCGGAGATGGGGAATCAGAGGCAGGGAATCAGAGGCGGGGAATCAGAGGCGGAGAATCAGAGGCCGGGAATCAGATATGGGGAAACAGAGGCGGGGAATCAGAGGCGGGGAAACAGAGGCGGGGAATCAGATATGGGGAATCAGAGGTGGGGAATCAGAGGTTGGGAATCAGAGGCAGGGAATCAGAGGCTGGGAATCAGATGCAGGGAATCAGATGCGGGGAATCAGAGGCGGGGAATCAGAGCTGGGGAATCAGAGGTGGGGAATCAGAGTTGGGGAATCAGTGTCGGGGACTTAGATATGGGGAAACAGAGGCGGGGAATCAGAGGCGAGGAAACAGACGCGGGGAATCAGAGGCGGGGATTCAGAGCTGGGGAATCAGAGGCAGGGAATCAGAGTTGGGGAATCAGAGGCGGGGAATCAGATATGGGGAATCAGAGGCGGGGAAACAGAGGCAGGGAATCATATGTGCGGAATCAGAGATGGGGAATAAGAGGCAGGGAATCAGAATCAGAAGCGGGGAATCAGAGGCCGGGAATCAGAGGCCGGGAATCAGATGCTGGGAATAAGAGGCCGGGAATCAGAGGTGGGGAATCAGATATGGGGAATCAGAGGTTGCGAATCAAAGGCGGTGAATCAGAGATGGGGAATCAGAGGCGGGGAATCAGAGGCAGGGAATCAGATGCGGGGAATCAGAGGCGGGGAATCAGAGCTGGCGAATCAGAGGCTGGGAATCAGAGGTGGGCAATCAGAGGCGGGGAATCAGATATGGGGAATCAGAGGCGGGGAATCAGAGGCGGGGAAACAGAGGCGGGGAATCAAATATAGGGAATCAGAGGTGGGGAATCAGAGGTTGTGAATCAGAGATGGGGAATCAAGGCGGGGAATCAGAGGCAGGGAATCAGACGCGGGGAATCAGAGGCGGGGATTCAGAGCTGGGGAATCAGAGGCGTGGAATCAGAGTTGGGGAATCAGAGGCAGGGAATCAGATATGGGGAATCAGAGGTGGGGAATCAGAGGCTGGGAAACAGAGGCGGGGAATCAGATGTGGGGAATCAGAGGTGGGGAATCAGGGGCAGGGAATCAGTGGCAGGGAATCAGAGGCGGGGAATCAGAGGCGGGGAATCAAAGGCAGGGAATCAGACACGGGGAATCAGAGGCGGGGAATCAGAGATGGGGAATCAGAGGCGGGGAATGAGAGGCAGGGAATCGGATGCCGGGAATCAGAGTCGGGGAATTAGAGCTGGGGAATCAGAGGCGGGGAATCAGAGTTGGGGAATCAGAGGCGGGGAATCAGATATGGGGAAATAGAGGCGGGGAATCAGATATGGGGAATCAGAGGTGTGGAATCAGAGGTTGGGAATCAGAGGCAGGGAATCAGAGTCGGGGAAACAGAGGCGGGGAATCAGATATGGGGAATCAGAGGTGGCGAATCAAAGGCGGTGAAACAGAGATGGGGAATCAGGGCAGGGAATCAGAGGCAGGGAATCAAACACGGGGAATCAGAGCTGGGGAATCAGAGGCGGGGAATCAGAGTTGGGAATCAGAGGCGGGAAATCAGAGGCGGGGAAACAGAGGCGGGGAATCAGATATGGGGAATCAGAGGCGGGGAATCCGAGGTTGGGAATCAGAGGCAGGGAATCAGTGGCGGAAAATCAGAGGCGGGGAATCAGAGGAAGGGAATCAGATGTGCGGAATCGGAGATGGGGAATCAGAGGCAGGGAATCAGAGGCAGGGAATCAGAGGCGGGGAATCAGAGGCCGGGAATCAGATATGGGGAAACAGAGGCGGGGAATCCGAGGCGGGGAAACAGAGGCGGGGAATCAGATATGGGGAATCAGAGGTGGGGAATCAGAGGTTGGGAATCAGAGGCAGGGAATCAGAGGCTTGGAATCAGATGCAGGGAATCAGATGCGGGGAATCAGAGGCGGGGAATCTGAGCTGGGGAATCAGAGGTGGGGAATCAGATTTGGGGAATCAGAGGCGGGGACTTAGATATTGGGAAACAGAGGCGGGGAATCGGAGGCGGGGAAACCCAGGCGGGGAATCAGATATGGGGAATCAGAGGTGGGGAATCAGAGGCAAGGAATCAGATGTGCGGAATCAGAGATGGGGAATCAGAGGCAGGGAATCAGAATCAGAAGCAGGGAATCAGAGGCCGGGAATCAGAGGCCGGAATCAGATGCTGGGAATCAGAGGCCTGGAATCAGAGGCGGGGAATCAGAGGCAGGGAATCAGATGCGGGGAATCAGAGGCGGGGAATCAGAGCTGGGGAATCAGAGGCGGGGATTCAGAGTTGGGGAATCAGAGGCGGGGAATCAGAGGCGGGGAAACAGAGGCGGGGAATCAGATATGGGGAATCAGAGGTGGGGAATCAGAGGTTGGGAATCAGAAGCAGGGAATCAGAGGCGGGGAATCAGAGGCGGGGAATCAGAGGCAGGGAATCCGATGTGCGGAATCGGAGATGGGGAATCAGAGGCAGTGAATCAGAGGCGGGGAATCAGAGGCGGAGAATCAGAGGCCGGGAATCAGATATGGGGAAACAGAGGCGGGGAATCAGAGGCGGGGAAACAGAGGCGGGGAATCAGATATGGGGAATCAGAGGTGGGGAATCAGAGGTTGGGAATCAGAGGCAGGGAATCAGAGGCTGGGAATCAGATGCAGGGAATCAGATGCGGGGAATCAGAGGCGGGGAATCAGAGGTGGGGAATCAGAGTTGGGGAATCAGAGTCGGGGACTTAGATATGGGGAAACAGAGGCGGGGAATAAGAGGCGGGGAAACAGACGCGGGGAATCAGAGGCGGGGATTCAGAGCTGGGGAATCAGAGGCGGGGAATCAGAGTTGGGGAATCAGAGGCGGGGAATCAGATATGGGGAATCAGAGGCAGGGAATCAGAGGCGGGGAAACAGAGGCAGGGAATCAGATATGGGGAATCAGAGGTGGGGTATCAGGGGCAGGGAATCAGTGGCAGGGAATCAGAGGCCGGGAATCAGATGCTGGGAATAAGAGGCCGGGAATCAGAGGTGGGGAATCATAGTCCGGGAATCAGAGATGGGGATTCAGAGGCGGGGAATGAGATATGGAGAATCAGAGGCGGGGAATCAGATGTGCGGAATCAGAGATGGGGAATAAGAGGCAGGGAATCAGAATCAGAAGCGGGGAATCAGAGGCCGGGAATCAGAGGCCGGGAATCAGATGCTGGGAATAAGAGGCCGGGAATCAGAGGCGGGGAAACAGAGGCGGGGAATCAGATATGGGGAATCAGAGGTGGGGAATCAGAGGCAGGGAATCAGATGTGCGGAAACAGAGATGGGGAATAAGAGGCAGGGAATCAGAATCAGAAGCGGTGAATCAGAGGCCGGGAATCAGAGGCCGGGAATCAGATGCTGGGAATAAGAGGCCGGGAATCAGAGGTGGGGAATCAGATATGGGGAATCAGAGGTGGCGAAACAAAGGCGGTGAATCAGAGATGGGGAATCAGAGGCGGGGAATCAGAGGCAGTGAATCAGATGCGGGGAATCAGAGGCGGGGAATCAGAGCTGGCGAATAAGAGGCTGGCAATCAGAGGTGGGCAATCAGAGGCGGGGAATCAGATATGGGGAATCAGAGGCGGGGAATCAGAGGCGGGGAAACAGAGGCGGGGAATCAAATATAGGGAATCAGAGGTGGGGAATCAGAGGTTGTGAATCAGAGATGGGGAATCAAGGCGGGGAATCAGAGGCAGGGAATCAGACGCGGGGAATCAGAGGCGGGGATTCAGAGCTGGGGAATCAGAGGCGGGGAATCAGAGTTGGGGAATCAGAGGCAGGGAATCAGATATGGGGAATCAGAGGCGGGGAATCAGAGGCGGGGAAACAGAGGCGGGGAATCAGATGTGGGGAATCAGAGGTGGGGAATCAGGGGCAGGGAATCAGTGGCAGGGAATCAGAGGCGGGGAATCAGAGGCGGGGAATCAAAGGCAGGGAATCAGACACGGGGAATCAGAGGCGGGGAATCAGAGATGGGGAATCAGAGGCGGGGAATCAGAGGCAGGGAATCGGATGCCGGGAATCAGAGTCGGGGAATCAGAGCTGGGGAATCAGAGGCGGGGAATCAGAGTTGGGGAATCAGAGGCGGGGAATCAGATATGGGGAAATAGAGGGGGGAATCAGATATGGGGAATCAGAGGTGTGGAATCAGAGGTTGGGAATCAGAGGCAGGGAATCAGAGTCGGGGAAACAGAGGCGGGGAATCAGATATGGGGAATCAGAGGTGGCGAATCAAAGGCGGTGAAACAGAGATGGGGAATCAGGGCAGGGAATCAGAGGCAGGGAATCAAACACGGGGAATCAGAGCTGGGGAATCAGAGGCGGGGAATCAGAGTTGGGAATCAGAGGCGGGGAATCAGAGGCGGGGAAACAGAGGCGGGGAATCAGATATGGGGAATCAGAGGTGGGGAATCCGAGGTTGGGAATCAGAGGCAGGGAATCAGAGGCGGAAAATCAGAGGCGGGGAATCAGAGGAAGGGAATCAGATGTGCGGAATCGGAGATGGGGAATCAGAGGCAGGGAATCAGAGGCGGGGAATCAGAGGCGGGGAATCAGAGGCCGGGAATCAGATATGGGGAAACAGAGGCGGGGAATCCGAGGCGGGGAAACAGAGGCGGGGAATCAGATATGGGGAATCAGAGGTGGGGAATCAGAGGTTGGGAATCAGAGGCAGGGAATCAGAGGCTTGGAATCAGATGCAGGGAATCAGATGCGGGGAATCAGAGGCGGGGAATCAGAGCTGGGGAATCAGAGGTGGGGAATCAGATTTGGGGAATCAGAGGCGGGGACTTAGATATTGTGAAACAGAGGCGGGGAATCAGAGGCGGGGAAACCCAGGCGGGGAATCAGATATGGGGAATCAGAGGTGGGGAATCAGAGGCAAGGAATCAGATGTGCGGAATCAGAGATGGGGAATCAGAGGCAGGGAATCAGAATCAGAAGCAGAGAATCAGAGGCCGGGAATCAGAGGCCGGAATCAGATGCTGGGAATCAGAGGCCTGGAATCAGAGGCGGGGAATCAGAGGCAGGGAATCAGATGCGGGGAATCAGAGGCGGGGAATCAGAGCTGGGGAATCAGAGGCGGGGATTCAGAGTTGGGGAATCAGAGGCGGGGAATCAGAGGCGGGGAAACAGAGGCGGGGAATCAGACATGGGGAATCAGAGGTGGGGAATCAGAGGTTGGGAATCAGAAGCAGGGAATCAGAGGCGGGGAATCAGAGGCGGGGAATCAGAGGCAGGTAATCCGATGTGCGGAATCGGAGATGGGGAATCAGAGGCAGGGAATCAGAGGCGGGGAATCAGAGGCGGAGAATCAGAGGCCGGGAATCAGATATGGGGAAACAGAGGCGGGGAATCAGAGGCGGGGAAACAGAGGCGGGGAATCAGATATGGGGAATCAGAGGTGGGGAATCAGAGGTTGGGAATCAGAGGCAGGGAATCAGAGGCTGGGAATCAGATGCAGGGAATCAGATGCGGGGAATCAGAGGCGGGGAATCAGAGCTGGAGAATCAGAGGTTGGGAATCAGAGTTGGGGAATCAGTGTCGGGGACTTAGATATGGGGAAACAGAGGCGGGGAATCAGAGGCGAGGAAACAGACGCGGGGAATCAGAGGCGGGGATTCAGAGCTGGGGAATCAGAGGCGGGGAATCAGAGTTGGGGAATCAGAGGCGGGGAATCAGATATGGGGAATCAGAGGCGGGGAATCAGAGGCGGGGAAACAGAGGCAGGGAATCATATGTGCGGAATCAGAGATGGGGAATAAGAGGCAGGGAATCAGAATCAGAAGCGGGGAATCAGAGGCCGGGAATCAGAGGCCGGGAATCAGATGCTGGGAATAAGAGGCCGGGAATCAGAGGTGGGGAATCAGATATGGGGAATCAGAGGTGGCGAATCAAAGGCGGTGAATCAGAGATGGGGAATCAGAGGCGGGGAATCAGAGGCAGGGAATCAGATGCGGGGAATCAGAGGCGGGGAATCAGAGCAGGCGAATCAGAGGCTGGGAATCAGAGGTGGGCAATCAGAGGCGGGGAATCAGATATGGGGAATCAGAGGCGGGGAATCAGAGGCGGGGAAACAGAGGCGGGGAATCAAATATAGGGAATTAGAGGTGGGGAATCATAGGTTGTGAATCAGAGATGGGGAATCAAGGCGGGGAATCAGAGGCAGGGAATCAGACGCGGGGAATCAGAGGCGGGGATTCAGAGCTGGGGAATCAGAGGCGTGGAATCAGAGTTGGGGAATCAGAGGCAGGGAATCAGATATGGGGAATCAGAGGCGGGGAATCAGAGGCGGGGAAACAGAGGCGGGGAATCAGAGGCGGGGAATCAGAGATGGGGAATCAGAGGTGGGGAATCAGAGGCAGGGAATCGGATGCCGGGAATCAGAGTCGGGGAATCAGAGCTGGGGAATCAGAGGCGGGGAATCAGAGTTGGGGAATCAGAGGCGGGGAATCAGATATGGGGAAATAGAGGCGGGGAATCAGATATGGGGAATCAGAGGTGTGGAATCAGAGGTTGGGAATCAGAGGCAGGGAATCAGAGTCGGGGAAACAGAGGCGGGGAATCAGATATGGGGAATCAGAGGTGGCGAATCAAAGGCGGTGAAACAGAGATGGGGAATCAGGGCAGGGAATCAGAGGCAGGGAATCAAACACGGGGAATCAGAGCTGGGGAATCAGAGGCGGGGAATCAGAGTTGGGAAACAGAGGCGGGGAATCAGATATGGGGAAACAGAGGCGGGGAATCAGATATGGGGAATCAGAGGTGGGGAATCCGAGGTTTGGAATCAGAGGCAGGGAATCAGAGGCGGAAAATCAGAGGCCGGGAATCAGATATGGGGAAACAGAGGCGGGGAATCCGAGGCGGGGAAACAGAGGCGGGGAATCAGATATGGGGAATCAGAGGTGGGGAATCAGAGGTTGGGAATCAGAGGCAGGGAATCAGTGGCTTGGAATCAGATGCAGGGAATCAGATGCGGGGAATCAGAGGCGGGGAATCAGAGCTGGGGAATCAGAGGTGGGGAATCAGATTTGGGGAATCAGAGGCGGGGACTTAGATATTGGGAAACAGAGGCGGGGAATCAGAGGCGGGGAAACCCAGGCGGGGAATCAGATATGGGGAATCAGAGGTGGGGAATCAGAGGCAAGGAATCAGATGTGCGGAATCAGAGATGGGGAATCAGAGGCAGGGAATCAGAATCAGAAGCAGGGAATCAGAGGCCGGGAATCAGAGGCCGGAATCAGATGCTGGGAATCAGAGGCCTGGAATCAGAGGCGGGGAATCAGAGGCAGGGAATCAGATGCGGGGAATCAGAGGCGGGGAATCAGAGCTGGGGAATCAGAGGCGGGGATTCAGATTTGGGGAATCAGAGGCGGGGAATCAGAGGCGGCGAAACAGAGGCGGGGAATCAGATATGGGGAATCAGAGGTGGGGAATCAGAGGTTGGGAATCAGAAGCAGGGAATCAGAGGCGGGGAATCAGAGGCGGGGAATCAGAGGCAGGTAATCCGATGTGCGGAATCGGAGATGGGGAATCAGAGGCAGGGAATCAGAGGCGGGGAATCAGAGGCGGAGAATCAGAGGCCGGGAATCAGATATGGGGAAACAGAGGCGGGGAATCAGAGGCGGGGAAACAGAGGCGGGGAATCAGATATGGGGAATCAGAGGTGGGGAATCAGAGGTTGGGAATCAGAGGCAGGGAATCAGAGGCTGGGAATCAGATGCAGGGAATCAGATGCGGGGAATCAGAGGCGGGGAATCAGAGCTGGGGAATCAGAGGTGTGGAATCAGAGTTGGGGAATCAGTGTCGGGGACTTAGATATGGGGAAACAGAGGCGGGGAATCAGAGGCGAGGAAACAGACGCGGGGAATCAGAGGCGGGGATTCAGAGCTGGGGAATCAGAGGCAGGGAATCAGAGTTGGGGAATCAGAGGCGGGGAATCAGATATGGGGAATCAGAGGCGGGGAATCAGAGGCGGGGAAACAGAGGCAGGGAATCATATGTGCGGAATCAGAGATGGGGAATAAGAGGCAGGGAATCAGAATCAGAAGCGGGGAATCAGAGGCCGGGAATCAGAGGCCGGGAATCAGATGCTGGGAATAAGAGGCCGGGAATCAGAGGTGGGGAATCAGATATGGGGAATCAGAGGTTGCGAATCAAAGGCGGTGAATCAGAGATGGGGAATCAGAGGCGGGGAATCAGAGGCAGGGAATCAGATGCGGGGAATCAGAGGCGGGGAATCAGAGCTGGCGAATCAGAGGCTGGGAATCAGAGGTGGGCAATCAGAGGCGGGGAATCAGATATGGGGAATCAGAGGCGGGGAATCAGAGGCGGGGAAACAGAGGCGGGGAATCAAATATAGGGAATCAGAGGTGGGGAATCAGAGGTTGTGAATCAGAGATGGGGAATCAAGGCGGGGAATCAGAGGCAGGGAATCAGACGCGGGGAATCAGAGGCGGGGATTCAGAGCTGGGGAATCAGAGGCGTGGAATCAGAGTTGGGGAATCAGAGGCAGGGAATCAGATATGGGGAATCAGAGGCGGGGAATCAGAGGCTGGGAAACAGAGACGGGGAATCAGATGTGGGGAATCAGAGGTGGGGAATCAGGGGCAGGGAATCAGTGGCAGGGAATCAGAGGCGGGGAATCAGAGGCGGGGAATCAAAGGCAGGGAATCAGACACGGGGAATCAGAGGCGGGGAATCAGAGATGGGGAATCAGAGGCGGGGAATCAGAGGCAGGGAATCGGATGCCGGGAATCAGAGTCGGGGAATCAGAGCTGGGGAATCAGAGGCGGGGAATCAGAGTTGGGGAATCAGAGGCGGGGAATCAGATATGGGGAAATAGAGGCGGGGAATCAGATATGGGGAATCAGAGGTGTGGAATCAGAGGTTGGGAATCAGAGGCAGGGAATCAGAGTCGGGGAAACAGAGGCGGGGAATCAGATATGGGGAATCAGAGGTGGCGAATCAAAGGCGGTGAAACAGAGATGGGGAATCAGGGCAGGGAATCAGAGGCACGGAATCAAACACGGGGAATCAGAGCTGGGGAATCAGAGGCGGGGAATCAGAGTTGGGAATCAGAGGCGGGGAATCAGAGGCGGGGAAACAGAGGCGGGGAATCAGATATGGGGAATCAGAGGCGGGGAATCCGAGGTTGGGAATCAGAGGCAGGGAATCAGTGGCGGAAAATCAGAGGCGGGGAATCAGAGGAAGGGAATCAGATGTGCGGAATCGGAGATGGGGAATCAGAGGCAGGGAATCAGAGGCAGGGAATCAGAGGCGGGGAATCAGAGGCCGGGAATCAGATATGGGGAAACAGAGGCGGGGAATCCGAGGCGGGGAAACAGAGGCGGGGAATCAGATATGGGGAATCAGAGGTGGGGAATCAGAGGTTGGGAATCAGAGGCAGGGAATCAGAGGCTTGGAATCAGATGCAGGGAATCAGATGCGGGGTATCAGAGGCGGGGAATCTGAGCTGGGGAATCAGAGGTGGGGAATCAGATTTGGGGAATCAGAGGCGGGGACTTAGATATTGGGAAACAGAGGCGGGGAATCAGAGGCGGGGAAACCCAGGCGGGGAATCAGATATGGGGAATCAGAGGTGGGGAATCAGAGGCAAGGAATCAGATGTGCGGAATCAGAGATGGGGAATCAGAGGCAGGGAATCAGAATCAGAAGCAGGGAATCAGAGGCCGGGAATCAGAGGCCGGAATCAGATGCTGGGAATCAGAGGCCTGGAATCAGAGGCGGGGAATCAGAGGCAGGGAATCAGATGCGGGGAATCAGAGGCGGGGAATCAGAGCTGGGGAATCAGAGGCGGGGATTCAGAGTTGGGGAATCAGAGGCGGGGAATCAGAGGCGGGGAAACAGAGGCGGGGAATCAGATATGGGGAATCAGAGGTGGGGAATCAGAGGTTGGGAATCAGAAGCAGGGAATCAGAGGCGGGGAATCAGAGGCGGGGAATCAGAGGCAGGGAATCCGATGTGCGGAATCGGAGATGGGGAATCAGAGGCAGTGAATCAGAGGCGGGGAATCAGAGGCGGAGAATCAGAGGCCGGGAATCAGATATGGGGAAACAGAGGCGGGGAATCAGAGGCGGGGAAACAGAGGCGGGGAATCAGATATGGGGAATCAGAGGTGGGGAATCAGAGGTTGGGAATCAGAGGCAGGGAATCAGAGGCTGGGAATCAGATGCAGGGAATCAGATGCGGGGAATCAGAGGCGGGGAATCAGAGCTGGGGAATCAGAGGTGGGGAATCAGAGTTGGGGAATCAGAGTCGGGGACTTAGATATGGGGAAACAGAGGCGGGGAATCAGAGGCGGGGAAACAGACGCGGGGAATCAGAGGCGGGGATTCAGAGCTGGGGAATCAGAGGCGGGGAATCAGAGTTGGGGAATCAGAGGCGGGGAATCAGATATGGGGAATCAGAGGTGGGGAATCAGAGGCGGGGAAACAGAGGCAGGGAATCAGATATGGGGAATCAGAGGTGGGGTATCAGGGGCAGGGAATCAGTGGCAGGGAATCAGAGGCCGGGAATCAGATGCTGGGAATAAGAGGCCGGGAATCAGAGGTGGGGAATCATAGTCCGGGAATCAGAGATGGGGATTCAGAGGCGGGGAATGAGATATGGAGAATCAGAGGCGGGGAATCAGATGTGCGGAATCAGAGATGGGGAATAAGAGGCAGGGAATCAGAATCAGAAGCGGGGAATCAGAGGCCGGGAATCAGAGGCCGGGAATCAGATGCTGGGAATAAGAGGCCGGGAATCAGAGGCGGGGAAACAGAGGCGGGGAATCAGATATGGGGAATCAGAGGTGGGGAATCAGAGGCAGGGAATCAGATGTGCGGAAACAGAGATGGGGAATAAGAGGCAGGGAATCAGAATCAGAAGCGGTGAATCAGAGGCCGGGAATCAGAGGCCGGGAATCAGATGCTGGGAATAAGAGGCCGGGAATCAGAGGTGGGGAATCAGATATGGGGAATCAGAGGTGGCGAAACAAAGGCGGTGAATCAGAGATGGGGAATCAGAGGCGGGGAATCAGAGGCAGTGAATCAGATGCGGGGAATCAGAGGCGGGGAATCAGAGCTGGCGAATCAGAGGCTGGCAATCAGAGGTGGGCAATCAGAGGCGGGGAATCAGATATGGGGAATCAGAGGCGGGGAATCAGAGGCGGGGAAACAGAGGCGGGGAATCAAATATAGGGAATCAGAGGTGGGGAATCAGAGGTTGTGAATCAGAGATGGGGAATCAAGGCGGGGAATCAGAGGCAGGGAATCAGACGCGGGGAATCAGAGGCGGGGATTCAGAGCTGGGGAATCAGAGGCGGGGAATCAGAGTTGGGGAATCAGAGGCAGGGAATCAGATATGGGGAATCAGAGGCGGGGAATCAGAGGCGGGGAAACAGAGGCGGGGAATCAGATGTGGGGAATCAGAGGTGGGGAATCAGGGGCAGGGAATCAGTGGCAGGGAATCAGAGGCGGGGAATCAGAGGCGGGGAATCAAAGGCAGGGAATCAGACACGGGGAATCAGAGGCGGGGAATCAGAGATGGGGAATCAGAGGCGGGGAATCAGAGGCAGGGAATCGGATGCCGGGAATCAGAGTCGGGGAATCAGAGCTGGGGAATCAGAGGCGGGGAATCAGAGTTGGGGAATCAGAGGCGGGGAATCAGATATGGGGAAATAGAGGGGGGAATCAGATATGGGGAATCAGAGGTGTGGAATCAGAGGTTGGGAATCAGAGGCAGGGAATCAGAGTCGGGGAAACAGAGGCGGGGAATCAGATATGGGGAATCAGAGGTGGCGAATCAAAGGCGGTGAAACAAAGATGGGGAATCAGGGCAGGGAATCAGAGGCAGGGAATCAAACACGGGGAATCAGAGCTGGGGAATCAGAGGCGGGGAATCAGAGTTGGGAATCAGAGGCGGGGAATCAGAGGCGGGGAAACAGAGGCGGGGAATCAGATATGGGGAATCAGAGGTGGGGAATCCGAGGTTGGGAATCAGAGGCAGGGAATCAGAGGCGGAAAATCAGAGGCGGGGAATCAGAGGAAGGGAATCAGATGTGCGGAATCGGAGATGGGGAATCAGAGGCAGGGAATCAGAGGCGGGGAATCAGAGGCGGGGAATCAGAGGCCGGGAATCAGATATGGGGAAACAGAGGCGGGGAATCCGAGGCGGGGAAACAGAGGCGGGGAATCAGATATGGGGAATCAGAGGTGGGGAATCAGAGGTTGGGAATCAGAGGCAGGGAATCAGAGGCTTGGAATCAGATGCAGGGAATCAGATGCGGGGAATCAGAGGCGGGGAATCAGAGCTGGGGAATCAGAGGTGGGGAATCAGATTTGGGGAATCAGAGGCGGGGACTTAGATATTGGGAAACAGAGGCGGGGAATCAGAGGCGGGGAAACCCAGGCGGGGAATCAGATATGGGGAATCAGAGGTGGGGAATCAGAGGCAAGGAATCAGATGTGCGGAATCAGAGATGGGGAATCAGAGGCAGGGAATCAGAATCAGAAGCAGGGAATCAGAGGCCGGGAATCAGAGGCCGGAATCAGATGCTGGGAATCAGAGGCCTGGAATCAGAGGCGGGGAATCAGAGGCAGGGAATCAGATGCGGGGAATCAGAGGCGGGGAATCAGAGCTGGGGAATCAGAGGCGGGGATTCAGAGTTGGGGAATCAGAGGCGGGGAATCAGAGGCGGGGAAACAGAGGCGGAGAATCAGACATGGGGAATCAGAGGTGGGGAATCAGAGGTTGGGAATCAGAAGCAGGGAATCAGAGGCGGGGAATCAGAGGCGGGGAATCAGAGGCAGGTAATCCGATGTGCGGAATCGGAGATGGGGAATCAGAGGCAGGGAATCAGAGGCGGGGAATCAGAGGCGGAGAATCAGAGGCCGGGAATCAGATATGGGGAAACAGAGGCGGGGAATCAGAGGCGGGGAAACAGAGGCGGGGAATCAGATATGGGGAATCAGAGGTGGGGAATCAGAGGTTGGGAATCAGAGGCAGGGAATCAGAGGCTGGGAATCAGATGCAGGGAATCAGATGCGGGGAATCAGAGGCGGGGAATCAGAGCTGGGGAATCAGAGGTTGGGAATCAGAGTTGGGGAATCAGTGTCGGGGACTTAGATATGGGGAAACAGAGGCGGGGAATCAGAGGCGAGGAAACAGACGCGGGGAATCAGAGGCGGGGATTCAGAGCTGGGGAATCAGAGGCGGGGAATCAGAGTTGGGGAATCAGAGGCGGGGAATCAGATATGGGGAATCAGAGGCGGGGAATCAGAGGCGGGGAAACAGAGGCAGGGAATCATATGTGCGGAATCAGAGATGGGGAATAAGAGGCAGGGAATCAGAATCAGAAGCGGGGAATCAGAGGCCGGGAATCAGAGGCCGGGAATCAGATGCTGGGAATAAGAGGCCGGGAATCAGAGGTGGGGAATCAGATATGGGGAATCAGAGGTGGCGAATCAAAGGCGGTGAATCAGAGATGGGGAATCAGAGGCGGGGAATCAGAGGCAGGGAATCAGATGCGGGGAATCAGAGGCGGGGAATCAGAGCTGGCGAATCAGAGGCTGGGAATCAGAGGTGGGCAATCAGAGGCGGGGAATCAGATATGGGGAATCAGAGGCGGGGAATCAGAGGCGGGGAAACAGAGGTGGGGAATCAAATATAGGGAATTAGAGGTGGGGAATCATAGGTTGTGAATCAGAGATGGGGAATCAAGGCGGGGAATCAGAGGCAGGGAATCAGACGCGGGGAATCAGAGGCGGGGATTCAGAGCTGGGGAATCAGAGGCGTGGAATCAGAGTTGGGGAATCAGAGGCAGGGAATCAGATATGGGGAATCAGAGGCGGGGAATCAGAGGCGGGGAAACAGAGGCGAGGAATCAGAGGCGGGGAATCAGAGATGGGGAATCAGAGGTGGGGAATCAGAGGCAGGGAATCGGATGCCGGGAATCAGAGTCGGGGAATCAGAGCTGGGGAATCAGAGGCGGGGAATCAGAGTTGGGGAATCAGAGGCGGGGAATCAGATATGGGGAAATAGAGGCGGGGAATCAGATATGGGGAATCAGAGGTGTGGAATCAGAGGTTGGGAATCAGAGGCAGGGAATCAGAGTCGGGGAAACAGAGGCGGGGAATCAGATATGGGGAATCAGAGGTGGCGAATCAAAGGCGGTGAAACAGAGATGGGGAATCAGGGCAGGGAATCAGAGGCAGGGAATCAAACACGGGGAATCAGAGCTGGGGAATCAGAGGCGGGGAATCAGAGTTGGGAAACAGAGGTGGGGAATCAGATATGGGGAAACAGAGGCGGGGAATCAGATATGGGGAATCAGAGGTGGGAAATCCGAGGTTGGGAATCAGAGGCAGGGAATCAGAGGCGGAAAATCAGAGGCCGGGAATCAGATATGGGGAAACAGAGGCGGGGAATCCGAGGCGGGGAAACAGAGGCGGGGAATCAGATATGGGGAATCAGAGGTGGGGAATCAGAGGTTGGGAATCAGAGGCAGGGAATCAGAGGCTTGGAATCAGATGCAGGGAATCAGATGCGGGGAATCAGAGGCGGGGAATCAGAGCTGGGGAATCAGAGGTGGGGAATCAGATTTGGGGAATCAGAGGCGGGGACTTAGATATTGGGAAACAGAGGCGGGGAATCAGAGGCGGGGAAACCCAGGCGGGGAATCAGATATGGGGAATCAGAGGTGGGGAATCAGAGGCAAGGAATCAGATGTGCGGAATCAGAGATGGGGAATCAGAGGCAGGGAATCAGAATCAGAAGCAGGGAATCAGAGGCCGGGAATCAGAGGCCGGAATCAGATGCTGGGAATCAGAGGCCTGGAATCAGAGGCGGGGAATCAGAGGCAGGGAATCAGATGCGGGGAATCAGAGGCGGGGAATCAGAGCTGGGGAATCAGAGGCGGGGATTCAGATTTGGGGAATCAGAGGCGGGGAATCAGAGGCGGCGAAACAGAGGCGGGGAATCAGATATGGGGAATCAGAGGTGGGGAATCAGAGGTTGGGAATCAGAAGCAGGGAATCAGAGGCGGGGAATCAGAGGCGGGGAATCAGAGGCAGGTAATCCGATGTGCGGAATCGGAGATGGGGAATCAGAGGCAGGGAATCAGAGGCGGGGAATCAGAGGCGGAGAATCAGAGGCCGGGAATCAGATATGGGGAAACAGAGGCGGGGAATCAGAGGCGGGGAAACAGAGGCGGGGAATCAGATATGGGGAATCAGAGGTGGGGAATCAGAGGTTGGGAATCAGAGGCAGGGAATCAGAGGCTGGGAATCAGATGCAGGGAATCAGATGCGGGGAATCAGAGGCGGGGAATCAGAGCTGGGGAATCAGAGGTGTGGAATCAGAGTTGGGGAATCAGTGTCGGGGACTTAGATATGGGGAAACAGAGGCGGGGAATCAGAGGCGAGGAAACAGACGCGGGGAATCAGAGGCGGGGATTCAGAGCTGGGGAATCAGAGGCAGGGAATCAGAGTTGGGGAATCAGAGGCGGGGAATCAGATATGGGGAATCAGAGGCGGGGAATCAGAGGCGGGGAAACAGAGGCAGGGAATCATATGTGCGGAATCAGAGATGGGGAATAAGAGGCAGGGAATCAGAATCAGAAGCGGGGAATCAGAGGCCGGGAATCAGAGGCCGGGAATCAGATGCTGGGAATAAGAGGCCGGGAATCAGAGGTGGGGAATCAGATATGGGGAATCAGAGGTTGCGAATCAAAGGCGGTGAATCAGAGATGGGGAATCAGAGGCGGGGAATCAGAGGCAGGGAATCAGATGCGGGGAATCAGAGGCGGGGAATCAGAGCTGGCGAATCAGAGGCTGGGAATCAGAGGTGGGCAATCAGAGGCGGGGAATCAGATATGGGGAATCAGAGGCGGGGAATCAGAGGCGGGGAAACAGAGGCGGGGAATCAAATATAGGGAATCAGAGGCTGGGAATCAGAGGTGGGCAATCAGAGGCGGGGAATCAGATATGGGGAATCAGAGGCGGGGAATCAGAGGCGGGGAAACAGAGGCGGGGAATCAAATATAGGGAATCAAGGCGGGGAATCAGAGGCAGGGAATCAGACGCGGGGAATCAGAGGCGGGGATTCAGAGCTGGGGAATCAGAGGCGTGGAATCAGAGTTGGGGAATCAGAGGCAGGGAATCAGATATGGGGAATCAGAGGCGGGGAATCAGAGGCTGGGAAACAGAGGCGGGGAATCAGATGTGGGGAATCAGAGGTGGGGAATCAGGGGCAGGGAATCAGTGGCAGGGAATCAGAGGCGGGGAATCAGAGGCGGGGAATCAAAGGCAGGGAATCAGACACGGGGAATCAGAGGCGGGGAATCAGAGATGGGGAATCAGAGGCGGGGAATCAGAGGCAGGGAATCGGATGCCGGGAATCAGAGTCGGGGAATCAGAGCTGGGGAATCAGAGGCGGGGAATCAGAGTTGGGGAATCAGAGGCGGGGAATCAGATATGGGGAAATAGAGGCGGGGAATCAGATATGGGGAATCAGAGGTGTGGAATCAGAGGTTGGGAATCAGAGGCAGGGAATCAGAGTCGGGGAAACAGAGGCGGGGAATCAGATATGGGGAATCAGAGGTGGCGAATCAAAGGCGGTGAAACAGAGATGGGGAATCAGGGCAGGGAATCAGAGGCACGGAATCAAACACGGGGAATCAGAGCTGGGGAATCAGAGGCGGGGAATCAGAGTTGGGAATCAGAGGCGGGGAATCAGAGGCGGGGAAACAGAGGCGGGGAATCAGATATGGGGAATCAGAGGCGGGGAATCCGAGGTTGGGAATCAGAGGCAGGGAATCAGTGGCGGAAAATCAGAGGCGGGGAATCAGAGGAAGGGAATCAGATGTGCGGAATCGGAGATGGGGAATCAGAGGCAGGGAATCAGAGGCAGGGAATCAGAGGCGGGGAATCAGAGGCCGGGAATCAGATATGGGGAAACAGAGGCGGGGAATCCGAGGCGGGGAAACAGAGGCGGGGAATCAGATATGGGGAATCAGAGGTGGGGAATCAGAGGTTGGGAATCAGAGGCAGGGAATCAGAGGCTTGGAATCAGATGCAGGGAATCAGATGCGGGGTATCAGAGGCGGGGAATCTGAGCTGGGGAATCAGAGGTGGGGAATCAGATTTGGGGAATCAGAGGCGGGGACTTAGATATTGGGAAACAGAGGCGGGGAATCAGAGGCGGGGAAACCCAGGCGGGGAATCAGATATGGGGAATCAGAGGTGGGGAATCAGAGGCAAGGAATCAGATGTGCGGAATCAGAGATGGGGAATCAGAGGCAGGGAATCAGAATCAGAAGCAGGGAATCAGAGGCCGGGAATCAGAGGCCGGAATCAGATGCTGGGAATCAGAGGCCTGGAATCAGAGGCGGGGAATCAGAGGCAGGGAATCAGATGCGGGGAATCAGAGGCGGGGAATCAGAGCTGGGGAATCAGAGGCGGGGATTCAGAGTTGGGGAATCAGAGGCGGGGAATCAGAGGCGGGGAAACAGAGGCGGGGAATCAGATATGGGGAATCAGAGGTGGGGAATCAGAGGTTGGGAATCAGAAGCAGGGAATCAGAGGCGGGGAATCAGAGGCGGGGAATCAGAGGCAGGGAATCCGATGTGCGGAATCGGAGATGGGGAATCAGAGGCAGTGAATCAGAGGCGGGGAATCAGAGGCGGAGAATCAGAGGCCGGGAATCAGATATGGGGAAACAGAGGCGGGGAATCAGAGGCGGGGAAACAGAGGCGGGGAATCAGATATGGGGAATCAGAGGTGGGGAATCAGAGGTTGGGAATCAGAGTCAGGGAATCAGAGGCTGGGAATCAGATGCAGGGAATCAGATGCGGGGAATCAGAGGCGGGGAATCAGAGCTGGGGAATCAGAAGTGGGGAATCAGAGTTGGGGAATCAGAGTCGGGGACTTAGATATGGGGAAACAGAGGCGGGGAATCAGAGGCGTGGAAACAGACGCGGGGAATCAGAGGCGGGGATTCAGAGCTGGGGAATCAGAGGCGGGGAATCAGAGTTGGGGAATCAGAGGCGGGGAATCAGAGGCGGGGAAACAGAGGCAGGGAATCATATGTGCGGAATCAGAGATGGGGAATAAGAGGCAGGGAATCAGAATCAGAAGCGGGGAATCAGAGGCCGGGAATCAGAGGCCGGGAATCAGATGCTGGGAATAAGAGGCCGGGAATCAGAGGTGGGGAATCAGATATGGGGAATCAGAGGTTGCGAATCAAAGGCGGTGAATCAGAGATGGGGAATCAGAGGCGGGGAATCAGAGGCAGGGAATCAGATGCGGGGAATCAGAGGCGGGGAATCAGAGCTGGCGAATCAGAGGCTGGGAATCAGAGGTGGGCAATCAGAGGCGGGGAATCAGATATGGGGAATCAGAGGCGGGGAATCAGAGGCGGGGAAACAGAGGCGGGGAATCAAATATAGGGAATCAGAGGTGGGGAATCAGAGGTTGTGAATCAGAGATGGGGAATCAAGGCGGGGAATCAGAGGCAGGGAATCAGACGCGGGGAATCAGAGGCGGGGATTCAGAGCTGGGGAATCAGAGGCGTGGAATCAGAGTTGGGGAATCAGAGGCAGGGAATCAGATATGGGGAATCAGAGGCGGGGAATCAGAGGCTGGGAAACAGAGGCGGGGAATCAGATGTGGGGAATCAGAGGTGGGGAATCAGGGGCAGGGAATCAGTGGCAGGGAATCAGAGGCGGGGAATCAGAGGCGGGGAATCAAAGGCAGGGAATCAGACACGGGGAATCAGAGGCGGGGAATCAGAGATGGGGAATCAGAGGCGGGGAATCAGAGGCAGGGAATCGGATGCCGGGAATCAGAGTCGGGGAATCAGAGCTGGGGAATCAGAGGCGGGGAATCAGAGTTGGGGAATCAGAGGCGGGGAATCAGATATGGGGAAATAGAGGCGGGGAATCAGATATGGGGAATCAGAGGTGTGGAATCAGAGGTTGGGAATCAGAGGCAGGGAATCAGAGTCGGGGAAACAGAGGCGGGGAATCAGATATGGGGAATCAGAGGTGGCGAATCAAAGGCGGTGAAACAGAGATGGGGAATCAGGGCAGGGAATCAGAGGCACGGAATCAAACACGGGGAATCAGAGCTGGGGAATCAGAGGCGGGGAATCAGAGTTGGGAATCAGAGGCGGGGAATCAGAGGCGGGGAAACAGAGGCGGGGATTCAGATATGGGGAATCAGAGGCGGGGAATCCGAGGTTGGGAATCAGAGGCAGGGAATCAGTGGCGGAAAATCAGAGGCGGGGAATCAGAGGAAGGGAATCAGATGTGCGGAATCGGAGATGGGGAATCAGAGGCAGGGAATCAGAGGCAGGGAATCAGAGGCGGGGAATCAGAGGCCGGGAATCAGATATGGGGAAACAGAGGCGGGGAATCCGAGGCGGGGAAACAGAGGCGGGGAATCAGATATGGGGAATCAGAGGTGGGGAATCAGAGGTTGGGAATCAGAGGCAGGGAATCAGAGGCTTGGAATCAGATGCAGGGAATCAGATGCGGGGTATCAGAGGCGGGGAATCTGAGCTGGGGAATCAGAGGTGGGGAATCAGATTTGGGGAATCAGAGGCGGGGACTTAGATATTGGGAAACAGAGGCGGGGAATCAGAGGCGGGGAAACCCAGGCGGGGAATCAGATATGGGGAATCAGAGGTGGGGAATCAGAGGCAAGGAATCAGATGTGCGGAATCAGAGATGGGGAATCAGAGGCAGGGAATCAGAATCAGAAGCAGGGAATCAGAGGCCGGGAATCAGAGGCCGGAATCAGATGCTGGGAATCAGAGGCCTGGAATCAGAGGCGGGGAATCAGAGGCAGGGAATCAGATGCGGGGAATCAGAGGCGGGGAATCAGAGCTGGGGAATCAGAGGCGGGGATTCAGAGTTGGGGAATCAGAGGCGGGGAATCAGAGGCGGGGAAACAGAGGCGGGGAATCAGATATGGGGAATCAGAGGTGGGGAATCAGAGGTTGGGAATCAGAAGCAGGGAATCAGAGGCGGGGAATCAGAGGCGGGGAATCAGAGGCAGGGAATCCGATGTGCGGAATCGGAGATGGGGAATCAGAGGCAGTGAATCAGAGGCGGGGAATCAGAGGCGGAGAATCAGAGGCCGGGAATCAGATATGGGGAAACAGAGGCGGGGAATCAGAGGCGGGGAAACAGAGGCGGGGAATCAGATATGGGGAATCAGAGGTGGGGAATCAGAGGTTGGGAATCAGAGGCAGGGAATCAGAGGCTGGGAATCAGATGCAGGGAATCAGATGCGGGGAATCAGAGGCGGGGAATCAGAGCTGGGGAATCAGAAGTGGGGAATCAGAGTTGGGGAATCAGAGTCGGGGACTTAGATATGGGGAAACAGAGGCGGGGAATCAGAGGCGGGGAAACAGACGCGGGGAATCAGAGGCGGGGATTCAGAGCTGGGGAATCAGAGGCGGGGAATCAGAGTTGGGGAATCAGAGGCGGGGAATCAGATATGGGGAATCAGAGGCGGGGAATCAGAGGCGGGGAAACAGAGGCAGGGAATCAGATATGGGGAATCAGAGGTGGGGTATCAGGGGCAGGGAATCAGTGGCAGGGAATGAGAGGCGGGGAAACAGAGGCGGGGAATCAGAGGCAGGGAATCAGACACGGGGAATCAGATATGGGGAAACAGAGGCGGGGAATCAGAGGCGGGCAAACAGAGGCGGGGAATTAGATATGGGGAATCAGAGGTGGGGAATCAGAGGTGGTGAATCAGAGATGGGGAATCACAGGCGGGGAATCAGAGGCAGGGAATAGAACGCGGGGAATCAGAGGCGGGGAATCAGAGCTGGGGAATCAGAGGCGGGGAATCATAGTTGGGAATCAGAGGCGGGGAATCAGATATGGGGAAACAGAGGCGGGGAATCAAAGGCGGGGAAACAGAGGCGGGGAATCAGATATGGGGAATCGGATGCGGGGAATCAGAGGCGGGGAATAGGAGCTGGGGAATCAGAGGCGGGGTATCAGAGGCAGGGAATCGGACTCCGGGAATCAGAGTCGGGGAATCAGAGCTGGGGAATCAGAGGCGGGGAATCAGAGTTGGGGAATCAGAGGCGGGGAATCAGATATGGGGAAATAGAGGCGGGGAATCAGATATGGGGAATCAGAGGTGTGGAATCAGAGGTTGTGAATCAGAGGCAGGGAATCAGAGTCGGGGAATCAGATATGGGGAATCAGAGGTGGCGAATCAAAGGCGGTGAAACAGAGATGGGGAATCAGGGCAGGGAATCAGAGGCAGGGAATCAAACACGGGGAATCAGAGCTGGGGAATCAGAGGCGGGGAATCAGAGTTGGGAATCAGAGGCGGGGAATCAGAGGCGGGGAAACAGAGGCGCAGAATCAGATATGGGGAATCAGAGGTGGGGAATCCGAGGTTGGGAATCAGATGTGCGGAATCAGAGATGGGGAATCAGAGGCAGGGAATCAGAATCAGAAGCAGGGAATCAGAGGCCGGGAATCAGAGGCCGGAATCAGATGCTGGGAATCAGAGGCCTGGAATCAGAGGCGGGGAATCAGAGGCAGGGAATCAGATGCGGGGAATCAGAGGCGGGGAATCAGAGCTGAGGAATCAGAGGCGGGG
This sequence comes from Narcine bancroftii, assembly GCF_036971445.1. NCBI lineage: Eukaryota > Metazoa > Chordata > Chondrichthyes > Torpediniformes > Narcinidae > Narcine > Narcine bancroftii. Next base: position 102,149,713 of record NC_091474.1, on the reverse strand, counting down.
TATTAGAGTTGGGGAATCAGAGGCGGGGAATCAGATATGGGGATACAGAGGTGGGGAATCAGAGGCGGGGAAACAGAGGCAGGGAATCAGATATGGGGAATCAGAGGTGGGGAATCAGAGATGGGGAATCAGAGGCGGTGAATCAGAGATGGGGAATCAGAGGCGGGGAATCATAGGCAGGAAATCAGACACGGGGATTCAGAGGCTGGGAATCAGACGGGGGGAATCAAAGGCGGGGAATCAGAGCTGGGGAATCAGAGGCAGGGAATCAGAGGCGGGGAATCAGATATGGGGAATCAGAGGCTGGGATTCAGAGGCGGGGAATCAGAGGCAGGGAATCAGACACGGGGAATCAGAGGTGGGGAATCAGAGATGGGGAATCAGAGGCGCTGAATCAGAGATGGGGAATCAGAGGCGGGGAATCAGAGGCAGGAAATCAGACACGGGGATTCAGAGGCTGGGAATCAGATGGGGGAATCAAAGGCGGGGAATCAGAGCTGGGGAATCAGAGGCAGGGAATCAGAGGCGGGGAATCAGATATGGGGAATCAGAGGCTGGGATTCAGAGGCGGGGAATCAGAGGCAGGGAATCAGACACGGGGAATCAGAGGTGGGGAATCAGAGATGGGGTATCAGAGGCGGGGAATCAGAGGCAGGGAATCAGACGCGGGGAATCTGAGGCGGGGAATCAGAGCTGGGGAATCAGAGGTGGGGAATCAGAGTTGGGGAATCAGAGGCAGGGAATCGGATGTGCGGAATCAGAGATGGGGAATCAGATGTGGGGAATCAGAGGAATCAGAGATGGGGAATCAGAGGCGGGGAATCAGAGGCAGGAAATCAGACACGGGGATTCAGAGGCTGGGGATCAGACGGGGGGAATCAAAGGCGGGGAATCAGAGCTGGGGAATCAGAGGCAGGGAATCAGAGTTGGGGATTCAGAGACGAGGAATCAGATATGGGGAAACGGAGGCGGGGAATCAGAGGCGGGCAAACAGAGGCGGGGAATTAGATATGGGGAATCAGATGTGGGGAATCAGAGGTGGTGAATCAGTGATGGGGAATCACAGGTGGGGAATCAGAGGCAGGGAATAGAACGCAGGGAATCAGACGCAGGGAATCAGAGCTGGGGAATCAGAGGCGGGGAATCATAGTTGGGAATCAGAGGCGGGGAATCAGATATGGGGAAACAGAGGCGGGGAATCAGAGGCGGGGAAACAGAGGCGGGGAATCAGATATGGGGAATCGGATGCGGGGAATCAGAGGCGGGGAATCAGAGCTGGGGAATCAGAGGCGGGGAATCAGAGTTGGGGCATCAGAGGTGGGGAATTAGATATAGGGAAACAGAGGCGGGGAATCGGAGGCGGGAAACAGAGGCGGGGAATCAGATATGAGGAATCAGAGGTGGGGAATCAGAGGCAGGGATTCAGATGTGCTGAATCAGAGATGGGGATTCAGAGGCAGGGAATCAGAATCAGAAGCTGGGAATCAGAGGCCGGGAATCAGAGGCCGGGAATCAGATGCTGGGAATAAGAGGCCGGGAATCAGAGGTGGGGAATCATAGTCCGGGAATCAGAGATGGGGATTCAGAGGCAGGGAATGAGATATGGAGAATCAGAGGCGGGGAATCAGAGGCCGGGAAACAGAGGCGGGGAATCAGATATGGGGAATCAGAGTTGGGGAATCAGAGGCAGGGAATCAGATGTGCGGAATCAGAGATGGGGAATATGAGGCAGGGAATCAGAATTAGAAGCGGGGAATCAGAGGCCGGGAATCAGAGGCCGGGAATCAGATGCTGGGAATAAGAGGCCGTGAATCAGAGGCGGGGAAACAGAGGCGGGGAATCAGATATGGGGAATCAGAGGTGGGGAATCAGAGGCAGGGAATCAGATGTGCGGAATCAGAGATGGGGAATAAGAGGCATGGAATCAGAATCAGAAGCGGGGAATCAGAGGCCGGGAATCAGAGGCCGGGAATCAGATGCTGGGAATAAGAGGCCGGGAATCAGAGGTGGGGAATCAGATATGGGGAATCAGAGGTGGCGAAACAAAGGCGGTGAATCAGAGATGGGGAATCAGAGGCGGGGAATCAGAGGCAGGGAATCAGATGCGGGGAATCAGAGGCGGGGAATCAGAGCTGGCGAATCAGAGGCTGGGAATCAGAGGTGGGCAATCAGAGGCGGGGAATCAGATATGGGGAATCAGAGGCGGGGAATCAGAGGCGGGGAAACAGAGGCGGGGAATCAAATATAGGGAATCAGAGGTGGGGAATCAGAGGTTGTGAATCAGAGATGGGGAATCAAGGCGGGGAATCAGAGGCAGGGAATCAGACGCGGGGAATCAGAGGCGGGGATTCAGAGCTGGGGAATCAGAGGCGGGGAATCAGAGTTGGGGAATCAGAGGCAGGGAATCAGAGGCGGGGAATCAGAGGCGGGGAAACAGAGGCAGGGAATCAGAGGCGGAGAATCAGAGGCCGGGAATCAGATATGGGGAAACAGAGGCGGGGAATCAGAGGCGGGGAAACAGAGGCGGGGAATCAGATATGGGGAATCAGAGGTGGGGAATCAGAGGTTGGGAATCAGAGGCAGGGAATCAGAGGCTGGGAATCAGATGCAGGGAATCAGATGCGGGGAATCAGAGGCGGGGAATCAGAGCTGGGGAATCAGAGGTGGGGAATCAGAGTTGGGGAATCAGTGTCAGGGACTTAGATATGGGGAAACAGAGGCGGGGAATCAGAGGCGAGGAAACAGACGCGGGGAATCAGAGGCGGGGATTCAGAGCTGGGGAATCAAAGGCGGGGAATCAGAGTTGGGGAATCAGAGGCGGGGAATCAGATATGGGGAATCAGAGGCGGGGAATCAGAGGCGGGGAAACAGAGGCAGGGAATCAGATGTGCGGAATCAGAGATGGGGAATAAGAGGCAGGGAATCAGAATCAGAAGCGGGGAATCAGAGGCCGGGAATCAGAGGCTGGGAATCAGATGCTGGGAATAAGAGGCCGGGAATCAGAGGTGGGGAATCAGATATGGGGAATCAGAGGTGGCGAATCAAAGGCGGTGAATCAGAGATGGGGAATCAGAGGCGGGGAATCAGAGGCAGGGAATCAGATGCGGGGAATCAGAGGCGGGGAATCAGAGCTGGCGAATCAGAGGCTGGGAATCAGAGGTGGGCAATCAGAGGCGGGGAATCAGATATGGGGAATCAGAGGCGGGGAATCAGAGGCGGGGAAACAGAGGCGGGGAATCAAATATAGGGAATCAGAGGTGGGGAATCAGAGGTTGTGAATCAGAGATGGGGAATCAAGGCGGGGAATCAGAGGCAGGGAATCAGACGCGGGGAATCAGAGGCGGGGATTCAGAGCTGGGGAATCAGAGGCGTGGAATCAGAGTTGGGGAATCAGAGGCAGGGAATCAGATATGGGGAATCAGAGGCGGGGAATCAGAGGTGGGGAAACAGAGGCGGGGAATCAGATGTGGGAAATCAGAGGTGGGGAATCAGGGGCAGGGAATCAGTGGCAGGGAATCAGAGGCGGGGAATCAGAGGCGGGGAATCAGAGGCAGGGAATCCGATGTGCGGAATCGGAGATGGGGAATCAGAGGCAGTGAATCAGAGGCGGGGAATCAGAGGCGGAGAATCAGAGGCCGGGAATCAGATATGGGGAAACAGAGGCGGGGAATCAGAGGCGGGGAAACAGAGGCGGGGAATCAGATATGGGGAATCAGAGGTGGGGAATCAGAGGTTGGGAATCAGAGGCAGGGAATCAGAGGCTGGGAATCAGATGCAGGGAATCAGATGCGGGGAATCAGAGGCGGGGAATCAGAGCTGGGGAATCAGAAGTGGGGAATCAGAGTTGGGGAATCAGAGTCGGGGACTTAGATATGGGGAAACAGAGGCGGGGAATCAGAGGCGGGGAAACAGACGCGGGGAATCAGAGGCGGGGATTCAGAGCTGGGGAATCAGAGGCGGGGAACCAGAGTTGGGGAATCAGAGGCGGGGAATCAGATATGGGGAATCAGAGGCGGGGAATCAGAGGCGGGGAAACAGAGGCAGGGAATCAGATATGGGGAATCAGAGGTGGGGTATCAGGGGCAGGGAATCAGTGGCAGGGAATGAGAGGCGGGGAAACAGAGGCGGGGAATCAGAGGCAGGGAATCAGACACGGGGAATCAGATATGGGGAAACAGAGGCGGGGAATCAGAGGCGGGCAAACAGAGGCGGGGAATTAGATATGGGGAATCAGAGGTGGGGAATCAGAGGTGGTGAATCAGAGATGGGGAATCACAGGCGGGGAATCAGAGGCAGGGAATAGAACGCGGGGAATCAGAGGCGGGGAATCAGAGCTGGGGAATCAGAGGCGGGGAATCATAGTTGGGAATCAGAGGCGGGGAATCAGATATGGGGAAACAGAGGCGGGGAATCAAAGGCGGGGAAACAGAGGCGGGGAATCAGATATGGGGAATCGGATGCGGGGAATCAGAGGCGGGGAATAGGAGCTGGGGAATCAGAGGCGGGGTATCAGAGGCAGGGAATCGGACTCCGGGAATCAGAGTCGGGGAATCAGAGCTGGGGAATCAGAGGCGGGGAATCAGAGTTGGGGAATCAGAGGCGGGGAATCAGATATGGGGAAATAGAGGCGGGGAATCAGATATGGGGAATCAGAGGTGTGGAATCAGAGGTTGTGAATCAGAGGCAGGGAATCAGAGTCGGGGAATCAGATATGGGGAATCAGAGGTGGCGAATCAAAGGCGGTGAAACAGAGATGGGGAATCAGGGCAGGGAATCAGAGGCAGGGAATCAAACACGGGGAATCAGAGCTGGGGAATCAGAGGCGGGGAATCAGAGTTGGGAATCAGAGGCGGGGAATCAGAGGCGGGGAAACAGAGGCGCGGAATCAGATATGGGGAATCAGAGGTGGGGAATCCGAGGTTGGGAATCAGATGTGCGGAATCAGAGATGGGGAATCAGAGGCAGGGAATCAGAATCAGAAGCAGGGAATCAGAGGCCGGGAATCAGAGGCCGGAATCAGATGCTGGGAATCAGAGGCCTGGAATCAGAGGCGGGGAATCAGAGGCAGGGAATCAGATGCGGGGAATCAGAGGCGGGGAATCAGAGCTGAGGAATCAGAGGCGGGGTATTAGAGTTGGGGAATCAGAGGCGGGGAATCAGATATGGGGATACAGAGGTGGGGAATCAGAGGCGGGGAAACAGAGGCAGGGAATCAGATATGGGGAATCAGAGGTGGGGAATCAGAGATGGGGAATCAGAGGCGGTGAATCAGAGATGGGGAATCAGAGGCGGGGAATCATAGGCAGGAAATCAGACACGGGGATTCAGAGGCTGGGAATCAGACGGGGGGAATCAAAGGCGGGGAATCAGAGCTGGGGAATCAGAGGCAGGGAATCAGAGGCGGGGAATCAGATATGGGGAATCAGAGGCTGGGATTCAGAGGCGGGGAATCAGAGGCAGGGAATCAGACACGGGGAATCAGAGGTGGGGAATCAGAGATGGGGAATCAGAGGCGCTGAATCAGAGATGGGGAATCAGAGGCGGGGAATCAGAGGCAGGAAATCAGACACGGGGATTCAGAGGCTGGGAATCAGATGGGGGAATCAAAGGCGGGGAATCAGAGCTGGGGAATCAGAGGCAGGGAATCAGAGGCGGGGAATCAGATATGGGGAATCAGAGGCTGGGATTCAGAGGCGGGGAATCAGAGGCAGGGAATCAGACACGGGGAATCAGAGGTGGGGAATCAGAGATGGGGTATCAGAGGCGGGGAATCAGAGGCAGGGAATCAGACGCGGGGAATCTGAGGCGGGGAATCAGAGCTGGGGAATCAGAGGTGGGGAATCAGAGTTGGGGAATCAGAGGCAGGGAATCGGATGTGCGGAATCAGAGATGGGGAATCAGATGTGGGGAATCAGAGGAATCAGAGATGGGGAATCAGAGGCGGGGAATCAGAGGCAGGAAATCAGACACGGGGATTCAGAGGCTGGGGATCAGACGGGGGGAATCAAAGGCGGGGAATCAGAGCTGGGGAATCAGAGGCAGGGAATCAGAGTTGGGGATTCAGAGACGAGGAATCAGATATGGGGAAACGGAGGCGGGGAATCAGAGGCGGGCAAACAGAGGCGGGGAATTAGATATGGGGAATCAGATGTGGGGAATCAGAGGTGGTGAATCAGTGATGGGGAATCACAGGTGGGGAATCAGAGGCAGGAAATAGAACGCAGGGAATCAGACGCAGGGATTCAGAGCTGGGGAATCAGAGGCGGGGAATCATAGTTGGGAATCAGAGGCGGGGAATCAGATATGGGGAAACAGAGGCGGGGAATCAGAGGCGGGGAAACAGAGGCGGGGAATCAGATATGGGGAATCGGATGCGGGGAATCAGAGGCGGGGAATCAGAGCTGGGGAATCAGAGGCGGGGAATCAGAGTTGGGGCATCAGAGGTGGGGAATTAGATATAGGGAAACAGAGGCGGGGAATCGGAGGCGGGAAACAGAGGCGGGGAATCAGATATGAGGAATCAGAGGTGGGGAATCAGAGGCAGGGATTCAGATGTGCTGAATCAGAGATGGGGATTCAGAGGCAGGGAATCAGAATCAGAAGCTGGGAATCAGAGGCCGGGAATCAGAGGCCGGGAATCAGATGCTGGGAATAAGAGGCCGGGAATCAGAGGTGGGGAATCATAGTCCGGGAATCAGAGATGGGGATTCAGAGGCAGGGAATGAGATATGGAGAATCAGAGGCGGGGAATCAGAGGCCGGGAAACAGAGGCGGGGAATCAGATATGGGGAATCAGAGGTGGGGAATCAGAGGCAGGGAATCAGATGTGCGGAATCAGAGATGGGGAATATGAGGCAGGGAATCAGAATTAGAAGCGGGGAATCAGAGGCCGGGAATCAGAGGCCGGGAATCAGATGCTGGGAATAAGAGGCCGTGAATCAGAGGCGGGGAAACAGAGGCGGGGAATCAGATATGGGGAATCAGAGGTGGGGAATCAGAGGCAGGGAATCAGATGTGCGGAATCAGAGATGGGGAATAAGAGGCAGGGAATCAGAATCAGAAGCGGGGAATCAGAGGCCGGGAATCAGAGGCCGGGAATCAGATGCTGGGAATAAGAGGCCGGGAATCAGAGGTGGGGAATCAGATATGGGGAATCAGAGGTGGCGAAACAAAGGCGGTGAATCAGAGATGGGGAATCAGAGGCGGGGAATCAGAGGCAGGGAATCAGATGCGGGGAATCAGAGGCGGGGAATCAGAGCTGGCGAATCAGAGGCTGGGAATCAGAGGTGGGCAATCAGAGGCGGGGAATCAGATATGGGGAATCAGAGGCGGGGAATCAGAGGCGGGGAAACAGAGGCGGGGAATCAAATATAGGGAATCAGAGGTGGGGAATCAGAGGTTGTGAATCAGAGATGGGGAATCAAGGCGGGGAATCAGAGGCAGGGAATCAGACGCGGGGAATCAGAGGCGGGGATTCAGAGCTGGGGAATCAGAGGCGGGGAATCAGAGTTGGGGAATCAGAGGCAGGGAATCAGAGGCGGGGAATCAGAGGCGGGGAAACAGAGGCAGGGAATCAGAGGCGGAGAATCAGAGGCCGGGAATCAGATATGGGGAAACAGAGGCGGGGAATCAGAGGCGGGGAAACAGAGGCGGGGAATCAGATATGGGGAATCAGAGGTGGGGAATCAGAGGTTGGGAATCAGAGGCAGGGAATCAGAGGCTGGGAATCAGATGCAGGGAATCAGATGCGGGGAATCAGAGGCGGGGAATCAGAGCTGGGGAATCAGAGGTGGGGAATCAGAGTTGGGGAATCAGTGTCAGGGACTTAGATATGGGGAAACAGAGGCGGGGAATCAGAGGCGAGGAAACAGACGCGGGGAATCAGAGGCGGGGATTCAGAGCTGGGGAATCAAAGGCGGGGAATCAGAGTTGGGGAATCAGAGGCGGGGAATCAGATATGGGGAATCAGAGGCGGGGAATCAGAGGCGGGGAAACAGAGGCAGGGAATCAGATGTGCGGAATCAGAGATGGGGAATAAGAGGCAGGGAATCAGAATCAGAAGCGGGGAATCAGAGGCCGGGAATCAGAGGCTGGGAATCAGATGCTGGGAATAAGAGGCCGGGAATCAGAGGTGGGGAATCAGATATGGGGAATCAGAGGTGGCGAATCAAAGGCGGTGAATCAGAGATGGGGAATCAGAGGCGGGGAATCAGAGGCAGGGAATCAGATGCGGGGAATCAGAGGCGGGGAATCAGAGCTGGCGAATCAGAGGCTGGGAATCAGAGGTGGGCAATCAGAGGCGGGGAATCAGATATGGGGAATCAGAGGCGGGGAATCAGAGGCGGGGAAACAGAGGCGGGGAATCAAATATAGGGAATCAGAGGTGGGGAATCAGAGGTTGTGAATCAGAGATGGGGAATCAAGGCGGGGAATCAGAGGCAGGGAATCAGACGCGGGGAATCAGAGGCGGGGATTCAGAGCTGGGGAATCAGAGGCGTGGAATCAGAGTTGGGGAATCAGAGGCAGGGAATCAGATATGGGGAATCAGAGGCGGGGAATCAGAGGTGGGGAAACAGAGGCGGGGAATCAGATGTGGGAAATCAGAGGTGGGGAATCAGGGGCAGGGAATCAGTGGCAGGGAATCAGAGGCGGGGAATCAGAGGCGGGGAATCAAAGGCAGGGAATCAGACACGGGGAATCAGAGGCGGGGAATCAGAGATGGGGAATCAGAGGCGGGGAATCAGAGGCAGGGAATCGGATGCCGGGAATCAGAGTCGGGGAATCAGAGCTGGGGAATCAGAGGCGGGGAATCAGAGTTGGGGAATCAGAGGCGGGGAATCAGATATGGGGAAATAGAGGCGGGGAATCAGATATGGGGAATCAGAGGTGTGGAATCAGAGGTTGGGAATCAGAGGCAGGGAATCAGAGTCGGGGAAACAGAGGCGGGGAATCAGATATGGGGAATCAGAGGTGGCGAATCAAAGGCGGTGAAACAGAGATGGGGAATCAGGGCAGGGAATCAGAGGCAGGGAATCAAACACGGGGAATCAGAGCTGGGGAATCAGAGGCGGGGAATCAGAGTTGGGAATCAGAGGCGGGGAATCAGAGGCGGGGAAACAGAGGCGGGGAATCAGATATGGGGAATCAGAGGCGGGGAATCCGAGGTTGGGAATCAGAGGCAGGGAATCAGAGGCGGAAAATCAGAGGCGGGGAATCAGAGGAAGGGAATCAGATGTGCGGAATCGGAGATGGGGAATCAAAGGCAGGGAATCAGAGGCAGGGAATCAGAGGCGGGGAATCAGAGGCCGGGAATCAGATATGGGGAAACAGAGGCGGGGAATCCGAGGCGGGGAAACAGAGGCGGGGAATCAGATATGGGGAATCAGAGGTGGGGAATCAGAGGTTGGGAATCAGAGGAAGGGAATCAGAGGCTTGGAATCAGATGCAGGGAATCAGATGCGGGGAATCAGAGGCGGGGAATCAGAGCTGGGGAATCAGAGGTGGGGAATCAGATTTGGGGAATCAGAGGTGGGGACTTAGATATTGGGAAACAGAGGCGGGGAATTAGAGGCGGGGAAACCCAGGCGGGGAATCAGATATGGGGAATCAGAGGTGGGGAATCAGAGGCAAGGAATCAGATGTGCGGAATCAGAGATGGGGAATCAGAGGCAGGGAATCAGAATCAGAAGCAGGGAATCAGAGGCCGGGAATCAGAGGCCGGAATCAGATGCCGGGAATCAGAGGCCTGGAATCGGAGGCGGGGAATCAGAGGCAGGGAATCAGATGCGGGGATTCAGAGGCGGGGAATCAGAGCTGGGGAATCAGAGGCGGGGATTCAGAGTTGGGGAATCAGAGGCGGGGAATCAGAGGCGGGGAAACAGAGGCGGGGAATCAGATATGGGGAATCAGAGGTGGGGAATCACAGGTTGGGAATCAGAAGCAGGGAATCAGAGGCGGGGAATCAGAGGCGGGGAATCAGAGGCAGGGTATCCGATGTGCGGAATCGGAGATGGGGAATCAGAGGCAGTGAATCAGAGGCGGGGAATCAGAGGCGGAGAATCAGAGGCCGGGAATCGGATATGGGGAAACAGAGGCGGGGAATCAGAGGCGGGGAAACAGAGGCGGGGAATCAGATATGGGGAATCAGAGGTGGGGAATCAGAGGTTGGGAATCAGAGGCAGGGAATCAGAGGCTGGGAATCAGATGCAGGGAATCAGATGCGGGGAATCAGAGGCGGGGAATCAGAGCTGGGGAATCAGAGGTGGGGAATCAGAGTTGGGGAATCAGAGTCGGGGACTTAGATATGGGGAAACAGAGGCGGGGAATCAGAGGCGGGGAAACAGACGCGGGGAATCAGAGGCGGGGATTCAGAGCTGGGGAATCAGAGGCGGGGAATCAGAGTTGGGGAATCAGAGGCGGGGAATCAGATATGGGGAATCAGAGGCGGGGAATCAGAGGCGGGGAAACAGAGGCAGGGAATCAGATATGGGGAATCAGAGGTGGGGTATCAGGGGCAGGGAATCAGTGGCAGGGAATCAGAGGCGGGGAAACAGAGGCAGGGAATCAGAGGCAGGGAATCAGACACGGGGAATCAGATATGGGGAAACAGAGGCGGGGAATCAGAGGCGGGCAAACAGAGGCGGGGAATTAGATATGGGGAATCAGAGGTGGGGAATCAGAGGTGGTGAATCAGAGATGGGGAATCAAAGGCGGGGAATCAGAGGCAGGGAATAGAACGCGGGGAATCAGAGGCGGGGAATCAGAGCTGGGGAATCAGAGGCGGGGAATCATAGTTGGGAATCAGAGGCGGGGAATCAGATATGGGGAAACAGAGGCGGGGAATCAAAGGCGGGGAAACAGAGGCGGGGAATCAGATATGGGGAATCGGATGCGGGGAATCAGAGGCGGGGAATAGGAGCTGGGGAATCAGAGGCGGGGTATCAGAGGCAGGGAATCGGACTCCGGGAATCAGAGTCGGGGAATCAGAGCTGGGGAATCAGAGGCGGGGAATCAGAGTTGGGGAATCAGAGGCGGGGAATCAGATATGGGGAAATAGAGGCGGGGAATCAGATATGGGGAATCAGAGGTGTGGAATCAGAGGTTGGGAATCAGAGGCAGGGAATCAGAGTCGGGGAATCAGATATGGGGAATCAGAGGTGGCGAATCAAAGGCGGTGAAACAGAGATGGGGAATCAGGGCAGGGAATCAGAGGCAGGGAATCAAACACGGGGAATCAGAGCTGGGGAATCAGAGGCGGGGAATCAGAGTTGGGAATCAGAGGCGGGGAATCAGAGGCGGGGAAACAGAGGCGGGGAATCAGATATGGGGAATCAGAGGTGGGGAATCCGAGGTTGGGAATCAGATGTGCGGAATCAGAAATGGGGAATCAGAGGCAGGGAATCAGAATCAGAAGCAGGGAATCAGAGGCCGGGAATCAGAGGCCGGAATCAGATGCTGGGAATCAGAGGCCTGGAATCAGAGGCGGGGAATCAGAGGCAGGGAATCAGATGCGGGGAATCAGAGGCGGGGAATCAGAGCTGGGGAATCAGAGGCGGGGTATTAGAGTTGGGGAATCAGAGGCGGGGAATCAGATATGGGGAAACAGAGGTGGGGAATCAGAGGCAGTAAATCAGACACGGGGATTCAGAGGCTGGGAATCAGACGGGGGGAATCAAAGGCGGGGAATCAGAGCTGGGGAATCAGAGGCAGGGAATCAGAGGCGGGGAATCAGATATGGGGAATCAGAGGCTGGGATTCAGAGGCGGGGAATCAGAGGCAGGGAATCAGACACGGGGAATCAGAGGTGGGGAATCAGAGATGGGGAATCAGAGGCGCTGAATCAGAGATGGGGAATCAGAGGCGGGGAATCAGAGGCAGGAAATCAGACACGGGGATTCAGAGGCTGGGAATCACATGGGGGGAATCAAAGGCGGGGAATCAGAGCTGGGGAATCAGAGGCAGGGAATCAGAGGCGGGGAATCAGATATGGGGAATCAGAGGCTGGGATTCAGAGGCGGGGAATCAGAGGCAGGGAATCAGACACGGGGAATCAGAGGTGGGGAATCAGAGATGGGGAATCAGAGGCGGGGAATCAGAGGCAGGGAATCAGACGCGGGGAATCTGAGGCGGGGAATCAGAGCTGGGGAATCAGAGGTGGGGAATCAGAGTTGGGGAATCAGAGGCAGGGAATCGGATGTGCGGAATCAGAGATCGGGAATCAGATGTGGGGAATCAGAGGAATCAGAGATGGGGAATCAGAGGCGGGGAATCAGAGGCAGGAAATCAGACACGGGGATTCAGAGGCTGGGAATCAGACGGGGGGAATCAAAGGCGGGGAATCAGAGCTGGGGAATCAGAGGCAGGGAATCAGAGTTGGGGATTCAGAGACGAGGAATCAGATATGGGGAAACGGAGGCGGGGAATCAGAGGCGGGCAAACAGAGGCGGGGAATTAGATATGGGGAATCAGAGGTGGGGAATCAGAGGTGGTGAATCAGTGATGGGGAATCACAGGTGGGGAATCAGAGGCAGGGAATAGAACGCAGGGAATCAGACGCAGGGAATCAGAGCTGGGGAATCAGAGGCGGGGAATCATAGTTGGGAATCAGAGGCGGGGAATCAGATATGGGGAAACAGAGGCGGGGAATCAGAGGCGGGGAAACAGAGGCGGGGAATCAGATATGGGGAATCGGATGCGGGGAATCAGAGGCGGGGAATCAGAGCTGGGGAATCAGAGGCGGGGAATCAGAGTTGGGGCATCAGAGGTGGGGAATTAGATATAGGGAAACAGAGGCGGGGAATCAGAGGCGGGGAAACAGAGGCGGGGAATCAGATATGAGGAATCAGAGGTGGGGAATCAGAGGCAGGGATTCAGATGTGCTGAATCAGAGATGGGGAATCAGAGTCAGGGAATCAGAATCAGAAGCTGGGAATCAGAGGCCGGGAATCAGAGGCCGGGAATCAGATGCTGGGAATAAGAGGCCGGGAATCAGAGGTGGGGAATCATAGTCCGGGAATCAGAGATGGGGATTCAGAGGCGGGGAATGAGATATGGAGAATCAGAGGCGGGGAATCAGAGGCCGGGAAACAGAGGCGGGGAATCAGATATGGGGAATCAGAGGTGGGGAATCAGAGGCAGGGAATCAGATGTGCGGAATCAGAGATGGGGAATAAGAGGCAGGGAATCAGAATCAGAAGCGGGGAATCAGAGGCCGGGAATCAGAGGCCGGGAATCAGATGCTGGGAATAAGAGGCCGGGAATCAGAGGCGGGGAAACAGAGGCGGGGAATCAGATATGGGGAATCAGAGGTGGGGAATCAGAGGCAGGGAATCAGATGTGCGGAATCAGAGATGGGGAATAAGAGGCAGGGAATCAGAATCAGAAGCGGGGAATCAGAGGCCGGGAATCAGAGGCCGGGAATCAGATGCTGGGAATAAGAGGCCGGGAATCAGAGGTGGGGAATCAGATATGGGGAATCAGAGGTGGCGAAACAAAGGCGGTGAATCAGAGATGGGGAATCAGAGGCGGGGAATCAGAGGCAGGGAATCAGATGCGGGGAATCAGAGGCGGGGAATCAGAGCTGGCGAATCAGAGGCTGGGAATCAGAGGTGGGCAATCAGAGGCGGGGAATCAAATATGGGGAATCAGAGGCGGGGAATCAAATATAGGGAATCAGAGGTGCGGAATCAGAGGTTGTGAATCAGAGATGGGGAATCAAGGCGGGGAATCAGAGGCAGGGAATCAGACGCGGGGAATCAGAGGCGGGGATTCAGAGCTGGGGAATCAGAGGCGGGGAATCAGAGTTGGGGAATCAGAGGCAGGGAATCAGATATGGGGAATCAGAGGCGGGGAATCAGAGGCGGGGAAACAGAGGCGGGGAATCAGATGTGGGGAATCAGAGGTGGGAAATAAGGGGCAGGGAATCAGTGGCAGGGAATCAGAGGCGGGGAATCAGAGGCGGGGAATCAAAGGCAGGGAATCAGACACGGGGAATCAGAGGCGGGGAATCAGAGATGGGGAATCAGAGGCGGGGAATCAGAGGCAGGGAATCGGATGCCGGGAATCAGAGTCGGGGAATCAGAGCTGGGGAATCAGAGGCGGGGAATCAGAGTTGGGGAATCAGAGGCGGGGAATCAGATATGGGGAAATAGAGGCGGGGAATCAGATATGGGGAATCAGAGGTGTGGAATCAGAGGTTGGGAATCAGAGGCAGGGAATCAGAGTCGGGGAAACAGAGGCGGGGAATCAGATATGGGGAATCAGAGGTGGCGAATCAAAGGCGGTGAAACAGAGATGGGGAATCAGGGCAGGGAATCAGAGGCAGGGAATCAAACACGGGGAATCAGAGCTGGGGAATCAGAGGCGGGGAATCAGAGTTGGGAATCAGAGGCGGGGAATCAGAGGCGGGGAAACAGAGGCGGGGAATCAGATATGGGGAATCAGAGGTGGGGAATCCGAGGTTGGGAATCAGAGGCAGGGAATCAGAGGCGGAAAATCAGAGGCGGGGAATCAGAGGAAGGGAATCAGATGTGCGGAATCGGAGATGGGGAATCAGAGGCAGGGAATCAGAGGCGGGGAATCAGAGGCGGGGAATCAGAGGCCGGGAATCAGATATGGGGAAACAGAGGCGGGGAATCCGAGGCGGGGAAACAGAGGCGGGGAATCAGATATGGGGAATCAGAGGTGGGGAATCAGAGGTTGGGAATCAGAGGCAGGGAATCAGAGGCTTGGAATCAGATGCTGGGAATCAGATGCGGGGAATCAGAGGCGGGGAATCAGAGCTGGGGAATCAGAGGTGGGGAATCAGATTTGGGGAATCAGAGGCGGGGACTTAGATATTGGGAAACAGAGGCGGGGAATCAGAGGCGGGGAAACCCAGGCGGGGAATCAGATATGGGGAATCAGAGGTGGGGAATCAGAGGCAAGGAAACAGATGTGCGGAATCAGAGATGGGGAATCAGAGGCAGGGAATCAGAATCAGAAGCAGGGAATCAGCGGCCGGGAATCAGAGGCCGGAATCAGATGCTGGGAATCAGAGGCCTGGAATCAGAGGCGGGGAATCAGAGGCAGGGAATCAGATGCGGGGAATCAGAGGCGGGGAATCAGAGCTGGGGAATCAGAGGCGGGGATTCAGAGTTGGGGAATCAGAGGCGGGGAATCAGAGGCGGGGAAACAGAGGCGGGGAATCAGATATGGGGAATCAGAGGTGGGGAATCAGAGGTTGGGAATCAGAAGCAGGGAATCAGAGGCGGGGAATCAGAGGCGGGGAATCAGAGGCAGGTAATCCGATGTGCGGAATCGGAGATGGGGAATCAGAGGCAGGGAATCAGAGGCGGGGAATCAGAGGCGGAGAATCAGTGGCCGGGAATCAGATATGGGGAATCAGAGGTGGCGAATCAAAGGCGGTGAAACAGAGATGGGGAATCAGGGCAGGGAATCAGAGGCAGGGAATCAAACACGGGGAATCAGAGCTGGGGAATCAGAGGCGGGGAATCAGAGGCGGAGAATCAGAGATGGGGAATCAAGGCGGGGAATCAGAGGCAGGGAATCAGACGCGGGGAATCAGAGGCGGGGATTCAGAGCTGGGGAATCAGAGGCGGGGAATCAGAGTTGGGGAATCAGAGGCAGGGAATCAGAGGCGGGGAATCAGAGGCGGGGAAACAGAGGCAGGGAATCAGAGGCGGAGAATCAGAGGCCGGGAATCAGATATGGGGAAACAGAGGCGGGGAATCAGAGGCGGGGAAACAGAGGCGGGGAATCAGATATGGGGAATCAGAGGTGGGGAATCAGAGGTTGGGAATCAGAGGCAGGGAATCAGAGGCTGGGAATCAGATGCAGGGAATCAGATGCGGGGAATCAGAGGCGGGGAATCAGAGCTGGGGAATCAGAGGTGGGGAATCAGAGTTGGGGAATCAGTGTCGGGGACTTAGATATGGGGAAACAGAGGCGGGGAATCAGAGGCGAGGAAACAGACGCGGGGAATCAGAGGCGGGGATTCAGAGCTGGGGAATCAAAGGCGGGGAATCAGAGTTGGGGAATCAGAGGCGGGGAATCAGATATGGGGAATCAGAGGCGGGGAATCAGAGGCGGGGAAACAGAGGCAGGGAATCAGATGTGCGGAATCAGAGATGGGGAATAAGAGGCAGGGAATCAGAATCAGAAGCGGGGAATCAGAGGCCGGGAATCAGAGGCCGGGAATCAGATGCTGGGAATAAGAGGCCGGGAATCAGAGGTGGGGAATCAGATATGGGGAATCAGAGGTGGCGAATCAAAGGCGGTGAATCAGAGATGGGGAATCAGAGGCGGGGAATCAGAGGCAGGGAATCAGATGCGGGGAATCAGAGGCGGGGAATCAGAGCTGGCGAATCAGAGGCTGGGAATCAGAGGTGGGCAATCAGAGGCGGGGAATCAGATATGGGGAATCAGAGGCGGGGAATCAGAGGCGGGGAAACAGAGGCGGGGAATCAAATATAGGGAATCAGAGGTGGGGAATCAGAGGTTGTGAATCAGAGATGGGGAATCAAGGCGGGGAATCAGAGGCAGGGAATCAGACGCGGGGAATCAGAGGCGGGGATTCAGAGCTGGGGAATCAGAGGCGTGGAATCAGAGTAGGGGAATCAGAGGCAGGGAATCAGATATGGGGAATCAGAGGCGGGGAATCAGAGGTGGGGAAACAGAGGCGGGGAATCAGATGTGGGAAATCAGAGGTGGGGAATCAGGGGCAGGGAATCAGTGGCAGGGAATCAGAGGCGGGGAATCAGAGGCGGGGAATCAAAGGCAGGGAATCAGACACGGTGAATCAGAGGCGGGGAATCAGAGATGGGGAATCAGAGGCGGGGAATCAGAGGCAGGGAATCGGATGCCGGGAATCAGAGTCGGGGAATCAGAGCTGGGGAATCAGAGGCGGGGAATCAGAGTTGGGGAATCAGAGGCGGGGAATCAGATATGGGGAAATAGAGGCGGGGAATCAGATATGGGGAATCAGAGGTGTGGAATCAGAGGTTGGGAATCAGAGGCAGGGAATCAGAGTCGGGGAAACAGAGGCGGGGAATCAGATATGGGGAATCAGAGGTGGCGAATCAAAGGCGGTGAAACAGAGATGGGGAATCAGGGCAGGGAATCAGAGGCAGGGAATCAAACACGGGGAATCAGAGCTGGGGAATCAGAGGCGGGGAATCAGAGTTGGGAATCAGAGGCGGGGAATCAGAGGCGGGGAAACAGAGGCGGGGAATCAGATATGGGGAATCAGAGGCGGGGAATCCGAGGTTGGGAATCAGAGGCAGGGAATCAGAGGCGGAAAATCAGAGGCGGGGAATCAGAGGAAGGGAATCAGATGTGCGGAATCGGAGATGGGGAATCAAAGGCAGGGAATCAGAGGCAGGGAATCAGAGGCGGGGAATCAGAGGCCGGGAATCAGATATGGGGAAACAGAGGCGGGGAATCCGAGGCGGGGAAACAGAGGCGGGGAATCAGATATGGGGAATCAGAGGTGGGGAATCAGAGGTTGGGAATCAGAGGCAGGGAATCAGAGGCTTGGAATCAGATGCAGGGAATCAGATGCGGGGAATCAGAGGCGGGGAATCAGAGCTGGGGAATCAGAGGTGGGGAATCAGATTTGGGGAATCAGAGGTGGGGACTTAGATATTGGGAAACAGAGGCGGGGAATTAGAGGCGGGGAAACCCAGGCGGGGAATCAGATATGGGGAATCAGAGGTGGGGAATCAGAGGCAAGGAATCAGATGTGCGGAATCAGAGATGGGGAATCAGAGGCAGGGAATCAGAATCAGAAGCAGGGAATCAGAGGCCGGGAATCAGAGGCCGGAATCAGATGCCGGGAATCAGAGGCCTGGAATCAGAGGCGGGGAATCAGAGGCAGGGAATCAGATGCGGGGAATCAGAGGCGGGGAATCAGAGCTGGGGAATCAGAGGCGGGGATTCAGAGTTGGGGAATCAGAGGCGGGGAATCAGAGGCGGGGAAACAGAGGCGGGGAATCAGATATGGGGAATCAGAGGTGGGGAATCACAGGTTGGGAATCAGAAGCAGGGAATCAGAGGCGGGGAATCAGAGGCGGGGAATCAGAGGCAGGGAATCCGATGTGCGGAATCGGAGATGGGGAATCAGAGGCAGTGAATCAGAGGCGGGGAATCAGAGGCGGAGAATCAGAGGCCGGGAATCAGATATGGGGAAACAGAGGCGGGGAATCAGAGGCGGGGAAACAGAGGCGGGGAATCAGATATGGGGAATCAGAGGTGGGGAATCAGAGGTTGGGAATCAGAGGCAGGGAATCAGAGGCTGGGAATCAGATGCAGGGAATCAGATGCGGGGAATCAGAGGCGGGGAATCAGAGCTGGGGAATCAGAGGTGGGGAATCAGAGTTGGGGAATCAGAGTCGGGGACTTAGATATGGGGAAACAGAGGCGGGGAATCAGAGGCGGGGAAACAGACGCGGGGAATCAGAGGCGGGGATTCAGAGCTGGGGAATCAGAGGCGGGGAATCAGAGTTGGGGAATCAGAGGCGGGGAATCAGATATGGGGAATCAGAGGCGGGGAATCAGAGGCGGGGAAACAGAGGCAGGGAATCAGATATGGGGAATCAGAGGTGGGGTATCAGGGGCAGGGAATCAGTGGCAGGGAATCAGAGGCGGGGAAACAGAGGCAGGGAATCAGAGGCAGGGAATCAGACACGGGGAATCAGATATGGGGAAACAGAGGCGGGGAATCAGAGGCGGGCAAACAGAGGCGGGGAATTAGATATGGGGAATCAGAGGTGGGGAATCAGAGGTGGTGAATCAGAGATGGGGAATCAAAGGCGGGGAATCAGAGGCAGGGAATAGAACGCGGGGAATCAGAGGCGGGGAATCAGAGCTGGGGAATCAGAGGCGGGGAATCATAGTTGGGAATCAGAGGCGGGGAATCAGATATGGGGAAACAGAGGCGGGGAATCAAAGGCGGGGAAACAGAGGCGGGGAATCAGATATGGGGAATCGGATGCGGGGAATCAGAGGCGGGGAATAGGAGCTGGGGAATCAGAGGCGGGGTATCAGAGGCAGGGAATCGGACTCCGGGAATCAGAGTCGGGGAATCAGAGCTGGGGAATCAGAGGCGGGGAATCAGAGTTGGGGAATCAGAGGCGGGGAATCAGATATGGGGAAATAGAGGCGGGGAATCAGATATGGGGAATCAGAGGTGTGGAATCAGAGGTTGGGAATCAGAGGCAGGGAATCAGAGTCGGGGAATCAGATATGGGGAATCAGAGGTGGCGAATCAAAGGCGGTGAAACAGAGATGGGGAATCAGGGCAGGGAATCAGAGGCAGGGAATCAAACACGGGGAATCAGAGCTGGGGAATCAGAGGCGGGGAATCAGAGTTGGGAAACAGAGGCGGGGAATCAGAGGCGGGGAAACAGAGGCGGGGAATCAGATATGGGGAATCAGAGGTGGGGAATCCGAGGTTGGGAATCAGATGTGCGGAATCAGAGATGGGGAATCAGAGGCAGGGAATCAGAATCAGAAGCAGGGAATCAGAGGCCGGGAATCAGAGGCCGGAATCAGATGCTGGGAATCAGAGGCCTGGAATCAGAGGCGGGGAATCAGAGGCAGGGAATCAGATGCGGGGAATCAGAGGCGGGGAATCAGAGCTGGGGAATCAGAGGCGGGGTATTAGAGTTGGGGAATCAGAGGCGGGGAATCAGATATGGGGAAACAGAGGTGGGGAATCAGAGGCAGGAAATCAGACACGGGGATTCAGAGGCTGGGAATCAGACGGGGGGAATCAAAGGCGGGGAATCAGAGCTGGGGAATCAGAGGCAGGGAATCAGAGGCGGGGAATCAGATATGGGGAATCAGAGGCTGGGATTCAGAGGCGGGGAATCAGAGGCAGGGAATCAGACACGGGGAATCAGAGGTGGGGAATCAGAGATGGGGAATCAGAGGCGCTGAATCAGAGATGGGGAATCAGAGGCGGGGAATCAGAGGCAGGAAATCAGACACGGGGATTCAGAGGCTGGGAATCACATGGGGGGAATCAAAGGCGGGGAATCAGAGCTGGGGAATCAGAGGCAGGGAATCAGAGGCGGGGAATCAGATATGGGGAATCAGAGGCTGGGATTCAGAGGCGGGGAATCAGAGGCAGGGAATCAGACACGGGGAATCAGAGGTGGGGAATCAGAGATGGGGAATCAGAGGCGGGGAATCAGAGGCAGGGAATCAGACGCGGGGAATCTGAGGCGGGGAATCAGAGCTGGGGAATCAGAGGTGGGGAATCAGAGTTGGGGAATCAGAGGCAGGGAATCGGATGTGCGGAATCAGAGATCGGGAATCAGATGTGGGGAATCAGAGGAATCAGAGATGGGGAATCAGAGGCGGGGAATCAGAGGCAGGAAATCAGACACGGGGATTCAGAGGCTGGGAATCAGACGGGGGGAATCAAAGGCGGGGAATCAGAGCTGGGGAATCAGAGGCAGGGAATCAGAGTTGGGGATTCAGAGACGAGGAATCAGATATGGGGAAACGGAGGCGGGGAATCAGAGGCGGGCAAACAGAGGCGGGGAATTAGATATGGGGAATCAGAGGTGGGGAATCAGAGGTGGTGAATCAGTGATGGGGAATCACAGGTGGGGAATCAGAGGCAGGGAATAGAACGCAGGGAATCAGACGCAGGGAATCAGAGCTGGGGAATCAGAGGCGGGGAA
Source organism: Narcine bancroftii (assembly GCF_036971445.1). Taxonomy (NCBI): domain Eukaryota; kingdom Metazoa; phylum Chordata; class Chondrichthyes; order Torpediniformes; family Narcinidae; genus Narcine; species Narcine bancroftii. The sequence continues at coordinate 102,129,023 of NC_091474.1, read as the reverse complement.
TCATAGTTGGGAATCAGAGGCGGGGAATCAGATATGGGGAAACAGAGGCGGGGAATCAGAGGCGGGGAAACAGAGGCGGGGAATCAGATATGGGGAATCGGATGCGGGGAATCAGAGGCGGGGAATCAGAGCTGGGGAATCAGAGGCGGGGAATCAGAGTTGGGGCATCAGAGGTGGGGAATTAGATATAGGGAAACAGAGGCGGGGAATCAGAGGCGGGGAAACAGAGGCGGGGAATCAGATATGAGGAATCAGAGGTGGGGAATCAGAGGCAGGGATTCAGATGTGCTGAATCAGAGATGGGGAATCAGAGGCAGGGAATCAGAATCAGAAGCTGGGAATCAGAGGCCGGGAATCAGAGGCCGGGAATCAGATGCTGGGAATAAGAGGCCGGGAATCGGAGGTGGGGAATCATAGTCCGGGAATCAGAGATGGGGATTCAGAGGCGGGGAATGAGATATGGAGAATCAGAGGCGGGGAATCAGAGGCCGGGAAACAGAGGCGGGGAATCAGATATGGGGAATCAGAGGTGGGGAATCAGAGGCAGGGAATCAGATGTGCGGAATCAGAGATGGGGAATAAGAGGCAGGGAATCAGAATCAGAAGCGGGGAATCAGAGGCCTGGAATCAGAGGCCGGGAATCAGATGCTGGGAATAAGAGGCCGGGAATCAGAGGCGGGGAAACAGAGGCGGGGAATCAGATATGGGGAATCAGAGGTGGGGAATCAGAGGCAGGGAATCAGATGTGCGGAAACAGAGATGGGGAATAAGAGGCAGGGAATCAGAATCAGAAGCGGGGAATCAGAGGCCGGGAATCAGAGGCCGGGAATCAGATGCTGGGAATAAGAGGCCGGGAATCAGAGGTGGGGAATCAGATATGGGGAATCAGAGGTGGCGAAACAAAGGCGGTGAATCAGAGATGGGGAATCAGAGGCGGGGAATCAGAGGCAGGGAATCAGATGCGGGGAATCAGAGGCGGGGAATCAGAGCTGGCGAATCAGAGGCTGGGAATCAGAGGTGGGCAATCAGAGGCGGGGAATCAGATATGGGGAATCAGAGGCGGGGAATCAGAGGCGGGGAAACAGAGGCGGGGAATCAAATATAGGGAATCAGAGGTGGGGAATCAGAGGTTGTGAATCAGAGATGGGGAATCAAGGCGGGGAATCAGAGGCAGGGAATCAGACGCGGGGAATCAGAGGCGGGGATTCAGAGCTGGGGAATCAGAGGCGGGGAATCAGAGTTGGGGAATCAGAGGCAGGGAATCAGATATGGGGAATCAGAGGCGGGGAATCAGAGGCGGGGAAACAGAGGCGGGGAATCAGATGTGGGGAATCAGAGGTGGGGAATAAGGGGCAGGGAATCAGTGGCAGGGAATCAGAGGCGGGGAATCAGAGGCGGGGAATCAAAGGCAGGGAATCAGACACGGGGAATCAGAGGCGGGGAATCAGAGATGGGGAATCAGAGGCGGGGAATAAGAGGCAGGGAATCGGATGCCGGGAATCAGAGTCGGGGAATCAGAGCTGGGGAATCAGAGGCGGGGAATCAGAGTTGGGGAATCAGAGGCGGGGAATCAGATATGGGGAAATAGAGGCGGGGAATCAGATATGGGGAATCAGAGGTGGCGAATCAAAGGCGGTGAAACAGAGATGGGGAATCAGGGCAGGGAATCAGAGGCAGGGAATCAAACACGGGGAATCAGAGCTGGGGAATCAGAGGCGGGGAATCAGAGTTGGGAATCAGAGGCGGGGAATCAGAGGCGGGGAAACAGAGGCGGGGAATCAGATATGGGGAATCAGAGGTGGGGAATCCGAGGTTGGGAATCAGAGGCAGGGAATCAGAGGCGGAAAATCAGAGGCGGGGAATCAGAGGAAGGGAATCAGATGTGCGGAATCGGAGATGGGGAATCAGAGGCAGGGAATCAGAGGCGGGGAATCAGAGGCGGGGAATCAGAGGCCGGGAATCAGATATGGGGAAACAGAGGCGGGGAATCCGAGGCGGGGTAACAGAGGCGGGGAATCAGATATGGGGAATCAGAGGTGGGGAATCAGAGGTTGGGAATCAGAGGCAGGGAATCAGAGGCTTGGAATCAGATGCAGGGAATCAGATGCGGGGAATCAGAGGCGGGGAATCAGAGCTGGGGAATCAGAGGTGGGGAATCAGATTTGGGGAATCAGAGGCGGGGACTTAGATATTGGGAAACAGAGGCGGGGAATCAGAGGCGGGGAAACCCAGGCGGGGAATCAGATATGGGGAATCAGAGGTGGGGAATCAGAGGCAAGGAAACAGATGTGCGGAATCAGAGATGGGGAATCAGAGGCAGGGAATCAGAATCAGAAGCAGGGAATCAGCGGCCGGGAATCAGAGGCCGGAATCAGATGCTGGGAATCAGAGGCCTGGAATCAGAGGCGGGGAATCAGAGGCAGGGAATCAGATGCGGGGAATCAGAGGCGGGGAATCAGAGCTGGGGAATCAGAGGCGGGGATTCAGAGTTGGGGAATCAGAGGCGGGGAATCAGAGGCGGGGAAACAGAGGCGGGGAATCAGATATGGGGAATCAGAGGTGGGGAATCAGAGGTTGGGAATCAGAAGCAGGGAATCAGAGGCGGGGAATCAGAGGCGGGGAATCAGAGGCAGGTAATCCGATGTGCGGAATCGGAGATGGGGAATCAGAGGCAGGGAATCAGAGGCGGGGAATCAGAGGCGGAGAATCAGTGGCCGGGAATCAGATATGGGGAATCAGAGGTGGCGAATCAAAGGCGGTGAAACAGAGATGGGGAATCAGGGCAGGGAATCAGAGGCAGGGAATCAAACACGGGGAATCAGAGCTGGGGAATCAGAGGCGGGGAATCAGAGGCGGAGAATCAGAGATGGGGAATCAAGGCGGGGAATCAGAGGCAGGGAATCAGACGCGGGGAATCAGAGGCGGGGATTCAGAGCTGGGGAATCAGAGGCGGGGAATCAGAGTTGGGGAATCAGAGGCAGGGAATCAGAGGCGGGGAATCAGAGGCGGGGAAACAGAGGCAGGGAATCAGAGGCGGAGAATCAGAGGCCGGGAATCAGATTTGGGGAAACAGAGGCGGGGAATCAGAGGCGGGGAAACAGAGGCGGGGAATCAGATATGGGGAATCAGAGGTGGGGAATCAGAGGTTGGGAATCAGAGGCAGGGAATCAGAGGCTGGGAATCAGATGCAGGGAATCAGATGCGGGGAATCAGAGGCGGGGAATCAGAGCTGGGGAATCAGAGGTGGGGAATCAGAGTTGGGGAATCAGTGTCGGGGACTTAGATATGGGGAAACAGAGGCGGGGAATCAGAGGCGAGGAAACAGACGCGGGGAATCAGAGGCAGGGATTCAGAGCTGGGGAATCAAAGGCGGGGAATCAGAGTTGGGGAATCAGAGGCGGGGAATCAGATATGGGGAATCAGAGGCGGGGAATCAGAGGCGGGGAAACAGAGGCAGGGAATCAGATGTGCGGAATCAGAGATGGGGAATAAGAGGCAGGGAATCAGAATCAGAAGCGGGGAATCAGAGGCCGGGAATCAGAGGCCGGGAATCAGATGCTGGGAATAAGAGGCCGGGAATCAGAGGTGGGGAATCAGATATGGGGAATCAGAGGTGGCGAATCAAAGGCGGTGAATCAGAGATGGGGAATCAGAGGCGGGGAATCAGAGGCAGGGAATCAGATGCGGGGAATCAGAGGCGGGGAATCAGAGCTGGCGAATCAGAGGCTTGGAATCAGAGGTGGGCAATCAGAGGCGGGGAATCAGATATGGGGAATCAGAGGCGGGGAATCAGAGGCGGGGAAACAGAGGCGGGGAATCAAATATAGGGAATCAGAGGTGGGGAATCAGAGGTTGTGAATCAGAGATGGGGAATCAAGGCGGGGAATCAGAGGCAGGGAATCAGACGCGGGGAATCAGAGGCGGGGATTCAGAGCTGGGGAATCAGAGGCGTGGAATCAGAGTTGGGGAATCAGAGGCAGGGAATCAGATATGGGGAATCAGAGGCGGGGAATCAGAGGTGGGGAAACAGAGGCGGGGAATCAGATGTGGGAAATCAGAGGTGGGGAATCAGGGGCAGGGAATCAGTGGCAGGGAATCAGAGGCGGGGAATCAGAGGCGGGGAATCAAAGGCAGGGAATCAGACACGGGGAATCAGAGGCGGGGAATCAGAGATGGGAATCAGAGGCGGGGAATCAGAGGCAGGGAATCGGATGCCGGGAATCAGAGTCGGGGAATCAGAGCTGGGGAATCAGAGGCGGGGAATCAGAGTTGGGGAATCAGAGGCGGGGAATCAGATATGGGGAAATAGAGGCGGGGAATCAGATATGGGGAATCAGAGGTGTGGAATCAGAGGTTGGGAATCAGAGGCAGGGAATCAGAGTCGGGGAAACAGAGGCGGGGAATCAGATATGGGGAATCAGAGGTGGCGAATCAAAGGCGGTGAAACAGAGATGGGGAATCAGGGCAGGGAATCAGAGGCAGGGAATCAAACACGGGGAATCAGAGCTGGGGAATCAGAGGCGGGGAATCAGAGTTGGGAATCAGAGGCGGGGAATCAGAGGCGGGGAAACAGAGGCGGGGAATCAGATATGGAAAATCAGAGGCGGGGAATCCGAGGTTGGGAATCAGAGGCAGTGAATCAGAGGCGGAAAATCAGAGGCGGGGAATCAGAGGAAGGGAATCAGATGTGCGGAATCGGAGATGGGGAATCAAAGGCAGGGAATCAGAGGCAGGGAATCAGAGGCGGGGAATCAGAGGCCGGGAATCAGATATGGGGAAACAGAGGCGGGGAATCCGAGGCGGGGAAACAGAGGCGGGGAATCAGATATGGGGAATCAGAGGTGGGGAATCAGAGGTTGGGAATCAGAGGCAGGGAATCAGAGGCTTGGAATCAGATGCAGGGAATCAGATGCGGGGAATCAGAGGCGGGGAATCAGAGCTGGGGAATCAGAGGTGGGGAATCAGATTTGGGGAATCAGAGGTGGGGACTTAGATATTGGGAAACAGAGGCGGGGAATTAGAGGCGGGGAAACCCAGGCGGGGAATCAGATATGGGGAATCAGAGGTGGGGAATCAGAGGCAAGGAATCAGATGTGCGGAATCAGAGATGGGGAATCAGAGGCAGGGAATCAGAATCAGAAGCAGGGAATCAGAGGCCGTGAATCAGAGGCCTGAATCAGATGCCGGGAATCAGAGGCCTGGAATCAGAGGCGGGGAATCAGAGGCAGGGAATCAGATGCGGGGAATCAGAGGCGGGGAATCAGAGCTGGGGAATCAGAGGCGGGGATTCAGAGTTGGGGAATCAGAGGCGGGGAATCAGAGGCGGGGAAACAGAGGCGGGGAATCAGATATGGGGAATCAGAGGTGGGGAATCACAGGTTGGGAATCAGAAGCAGGGAATCAGAGGCGGGGAATCAGAGGCGGGGAATCAGAGGCAGGGAATCCGATGTGCGGAATCGGAGATGGGGAATCAGAGGCAGTGAATCAGAGGCGGGGAATCAGAGGCGGAGAATCAGAGGCCGGGAATCAGATATGGGGAAACAGAGGCGGGGAATCAGAGGCGGGGAAACAGAGGCGGGGAATCAGATATGGGGAATCAGAGGTGGGGAATCAGAGGTTGGGAATCAGAGGCAGGGAATCAGAGGCTGGGAATCAGATGCAGGGAATCAGATGCGGGGAATCAGAGGCGGGGAATCAGAGCTGGGGAATCAGAGGTGGGGAATCAGAGTTGGGGAATCAGAGTCGGGGACTTAGATATGGGGAAACAGAGGCGGGGAATCAGAGGCGGGGAAACAGACGCGGGGAATCAGAGGCGGGGATTCAGAGCTGGGGAATCAGAGGCGGGGAATCAGAGTTGGGGAATCAGAGGCGGGGAATCAGATATGGGGAATCAGAGGCGGGGAATCAGAGGCGGGGAAACAGAGGCAGGGAATCAGATATGGGGAATCAGAGGTGGGGTATCAGGGGCAGGGAATCAGTGGCAGGGAATCAGAGGCGGGGAAACAGAGGCAGGGAATCAGAGGCAGGGAATCAGACACGGGGAATCAGATATGGGGAAACAGAGGCGGGGAATCAGAGGCGGGCAAACAGAGGCGGGGAATTAGATATGGGGAATCAGAGGTGGGGAATCAGAGGTGGTGAATCAGAGATGGGGAATCAAAGGCGGGGAATCAGAGGCAGGGAATAGAACGCGGGGAATCAGAGGCGGGGAATCAGAGCTGGGGAATCAGAGGCGGGGAATCATAGTTGGGAATCAGAGGCGGGGAATCAGATATGGGGAAACAGAGGCGGGGAATCAAAGGCGGGGAAACAGAGGCGGGGAATCAGATATGGGGAATCGGATGCGGGGAATCAGAGGCGGGGAATAGGAGCTGGGGAATCAGAGGCGGGGTATCAGAGGCAGGGAATCGGACTCCGGGAATCAGAGTCGGGGAATCAGAGCTGGGGAATCAGAGGCGGGGAATCAGAGTTGGGGAATCAGAGGCGGGGAATCAGATATGGGGAAATAGAGGCGGGGAATCAGATATGGGGAATCAGAGGTGTGGAATCAGAGGTTGGGAATCAGAGGCAGGGAATCAGAGTCGGGGAATCAGATATGGGGAATCAGAGGTGGCGAATCAAAGGCGGTGAAACAGAGATGGGGAATCAGGGCAGGGAATCAGAGGCAGGGAATCAAACACGGGGAATCAGAGCTGGGGAATCAGAGGCGGGGAATCAGAGTTGGGAATCAGAGGCGGGGAATCAGAGGCGGGGAAACAGAGGCGGGGAATCAGATATGGGGAATCAGAGGTGGGGAATCCGAGGTTGGGAATCAGATGTGCGGAATCAGAGATGGGGAATCAGAGGCAGGGAATCAGAATCAGAAGCAGGGAATCAGAGGCCGGGAATCAGAGGCCGGAATCAGATGCTGGGAATCAGAGGCCTGGAATCAGAGGCGGGGAATCAGAGGCAGGGAATCAGATGCGGGGAATCAGAGGCGGGGAATTAGAGCTGGGGAATCAGAGGCGGGGTATTAGAGTTGGGGAATCAGAGGCGGGGAATCAGATATGGGGAAACAGAGGTGGGGAATCAGAGGCAGGAAATCAGACACGGGGATTCAGAGGCTGGGAATCAGACGGGGGGAATCAAAGGCGGGGAATCAGAGCTGGGGAATCAGAGGCAGGGAATCAGAGGCGGGGAATCAGATATGGGGAATCAGAGGCTGGGATTCAGAGGCGGGGAAAAAGGAGGCAGGGAATCAGACACGGGGAATCAGAGGTGGGGAATCAGAGATGGGGAATCAGAGGCGCTGAATCAGAGATGGGGAATCAGAGGCGGGGAATCAGAGGCAGGAAATCAGACACGGGGATTCAGAGGCTGGGAATCACATGGGGGGAATCAAAGGCGGGGAATCAGAGCTGGGGAATCAGAGGCAGGGAATCAGAGGCGGGGAATCAGATATGGGGAATCAGAGGCTGGGATTCAGAGGCGGGGAATCAGAGGCAGGGAATCAGACACGGGGAATCAGAGGTGGGGAATCAGAGATGGGGAATCAGAGGCGGGGAATCAGAGGCAGGGAATCAGACGCGGGGAATCTGAGGCGGGGAATCAGAGCTGGGGAATCAGAGGTGGGGAATCAGAGTTGGGGAATCAGAGGCAGGGAATCGGATGTGCGGAATCAGAGATCGGGAATCAGATGTGGGGAATCAGAGGAATCAGAGATGGGGAATCAGAGGCGGGGAATCAGAGGCAGGAAATCAGACACGGGGATTCAGAGGCTGGGAATCAGACGGGGGGAATCAAAGGCGGGGAATCAGAGCTGGGGAATCAGAGGCAGGGAATCAGAGTTGGGGATTCAGAGACGAGGAATCAGATATGGGGAAACGGAGGCGGGGAATCAGAGGCGGGCAAACAGAGGCGGGGAATTAGATATGGGGAATCAGAGGTGGGGAATCAGAGGTGGTGAATCAGTGATGGGGAATCACAGGTGGGGAATCAGAGGCAGTGAATAGAACGCAGGGAATCAGACGCAGGGAATCAGAGCTGGGGAATCAGAGGCGGGGAATCATAGTTGGGAATCAGAGGCGGGGAATCAGATATGGGGAAACAGAGGCGGGGAATCAGAGGCGGGGAAACAGAGGCGGGGAATCAGATATGGGGAATCGGATGCGGGGAATCAGAGGCGGGGAATCAGAGCTGGGGAATCAGAGGCGGGGAATCAGAGTTGGGGCATCAGAGGTGGGGAATTAGATATAGGGAAACAGAGGCGGGGAATCAGAGGCGGGGAAACAGAGGCGGGGAATCAGATATGAGGAATCAGAGGTGGGGAATCAGAGGCAGGGATTCAGATGTGCTGAATCAGAGATGGGGAATCAGAGGCAGGGAATCAGAATCAGAAGCTGGGAATCAGAGGCCGGGAATCAGAGGCCGGGAATCAGATGCTGGGAATAAGAGGCCGGGAATCAGAGGTGGGGAATCATAGTCCGGGAATCAGAGATGGGGATTCAGAGGCGGGGAATGAGATATGGAGAATCAGAGGCGGGGAATCAGAGGCCGGGAAACAGAGGCCGGGAATCAGATATGGGGAATCAGAGGTGGGGAATCAGATGCAGGGAATCAGATGTGCGGAATCAGAGATGGGGAATAAGAGGCAGGGAATCAGAATCAGAAGCGGGGAATCAGAGGCCGGGAATCAGAGGCCGGGAATCAGATGCTGGGAATAAGAGGCCGGGAATCAGAGGCGGGGAAACAGAGGCGGGGAATCAGATATGGGGAATCAGAGGTGGGGAATCAGAGGCAGGGAATCAGATGTGCGGAAACAGAGATGGGGAATAAGAGGCAGGGAATCAGAATCAGAAGCGGGGAATCAGAGGCCGGGAATCAGAGGCCGGGAATCAGATGCTGGGAATAAGAGGCCGGGAATCAGAGGTGGGGAATCAGATATGGGGAATCAGAGGTGGCGAAACAAAGGCGGTGAATCAGAGATGGGGAATCAGAGGCGGGGAATCAGAGGCAGGGAATCAGATGCGGGGAATCAGAGGCGGGGAATCAGAGCTGGCGAATCAGAGGCTGGGAATCAGAGGTGGGCAATCAGAGGCGGGGAATCAGATATGGGGAATCAGAGGCGGGGAATCAGAGGCGGGGAAACAGAGGCGGGGAATCAAATATAGGGAATCAGAGGTGGGGAATCAGAGGTTGTGAATCAGAGATGGGGAATCAAGGCGGGGAATCAGAGGCAGGGAATCAGACGCGGGGAATCAGAGGCGGGGATTCAGAGCTGGGGAATCAGAGGCGGGGAATCAGAGTTGGGGAATCAGAGGCAGGGAATCAGATATGGGGAATCAGAGGCGGGGAATCAGAGGCGGGGAAACAGAGGCGGGGAATCAGATGTGGGGAATCAGAGGTGGGGAATAAGGGGCAGGGAATCAGTGGCAGGGAATCAGAGGCGGGGAATCAGAGGCGGGGAATCAAAGGCAGGGAATCAGACACGGGGAATCAGAGGCGGGGAATCAGAGATGGGGAATCAGAGGCGGGGAATCAGAGGCAGGGAATCGGATGCCGGGAATCAGAGTCGGGGAATCAGAGCTGGGGAATCAGAGGCGGGGAATCAGAGTTGGGGAATCAGAGGCGGGGAATCAGATATGGGGAAATAGAGGCGGGGAATCAGATATGGGGAATCAGAGGTGTGGAATCAGAGGTTGGGAATCAGAGGCAGGGAATCAGAGTCGGGGAAACAGAGGCGGGGAATCAGATATGGGGAATCAGAGGTGGCGAATCAAAGGCGGTGAAACAGAGATGGGGAATCAGGGCAGGGAATCAGAGGCAGGGAATCAAACACGGGGAATCAGAGCTGGGGAATCAGAGGCGGGGAATCAGAGTTGGGAATCAGAGGCGGGGAATCAGAGGTGGGGAAACAGAGGCGGGGAATCAGATATGGGGAATCAGAGGTGGGGAATCAGAGGTTGGGAATCAGAGGCAGGGAATCAGAGGCTTGGAATCAGATGCAGGGAATCAGATGCGGGGAATCAGAGGCGGGGAATCAGAGCTGGGGAATCAGAGGTGGGGAATCAGATTTGGGGAATCAGAGGCGGGGACTTAGATATTGGGAAACAGAGGCGGGGAATCAGAGGCGGGGAAACCCAGGCGGGGAATCAGATATGGGGAATCAGAGGTGGGGAATCAGAGGCAAGGAAACAGATGTGCGGAATCAGAGATGGGGAATCAGAGGCAGGGAATCAGAATCAGAAGCAGGGAATCAGCGGCCGGGAATCAGAGGCCGGAATCAGATGCTGGGAATCAGAGGCCTGGAATCAGAGGCGGGGAATCAGAGGCAGGGAATCAGATGCGGGGAATCAGAGGCGGGCAATCAGAGCTGGGGAATCAGAGGCGGGGATTCAGAGTTGGGGAATCAGAGGCGGGGAATCAGAGGCGGGGAAACAGAGGCGGGGAATCAGATATGGGGAATCAGAGGTGGGGAATCAGAGGTTGGGAATCAGAAGCAGGGAATCAGAGGCGGGGAATCAGAGGCGGGGAATCAGAGGCAGGTAATCCGATGTGCGGAATCGGAGATGGGGAATCAGAGGCAGGGAATCAGAGGCGGGGAATCAGAGGCGGAGAATCAGTGGCCGGGAATCAGATATGGGGAAACAGAGGCGGGGAATCAGAGGCGGGGAAACAGAGGCGGGGAATCAGATATGGGGAATCAGAGGTGGGGAATCAGAGGTTGGGAATCAGAGGCAGGGAATCAGAGGCTGGGAATCAGATGCAGGGAATCAGATGCGGGGAATCAGAGGCGGGGAATCAGAGCTGGGGAATCAGAGGTGGGGAATCAGAGTTGGGGAATCAGTGTCGGGGACTTAGATATGGGGAAACAGAGGCGGGGAATCAGAGGCGAGGAAACAGACGCGGGGAATCAGAGGCGGGGATTCAGAGCTGGGGAATCAGAGGCGGGGAATCAGAGTTGGGGAATCAGAGGCGGGGAATCAGATATGGGGAATCAGAGGCGGGGAATCAGAGGCGGGGAAACAGAGGCAGGGAATCAGATATGGGGAATCAGAGGTGGGGTATCAGGGGCAGGGAATCAGTGGCAGGGAATCAGAGGCGGGGAAACAGAGGCGTGGAATCAGAGGCAGGGAATCAGACACGGGGAATCAGATATGGTGAAACAGAGGCGGGGAATCAGAGGCGGGCAAACAGAGGCGGGGAATTAGATATGGGGAATCAGAGGTGGGGAATCAGAGGTGGTGAATCAGAGATGGGGAATCACAGGCGGGGAATGAGAGGCAGGGAATAGAACGCGGGGAATCAGAGGCGGGGAATCAGAGCTGGGGAATCAGAGGCGGGGAATCATAGTTGGGAATCAGAGGCGGGGAATCAGATATGGGGAAACAGAGGCGGGGAATCAAAGGCGGGGAAACAGAGGCGGGGAATCAGATATGGGGAATCGGATGCGGGGAATCAGAGCCGGGGAATAGGAGCTGGGGAATCAGAGGCGGAGTATCAGAGTTGGGGCATCTGAGGTGGGGAATTAGATATGGGGAAACAGAGGCAGGGAATCAGAGGCGGGGAAACAGAGGCGAGGAATCAGATATGGGGAATCAGAGGTGGGGAATCAGATGCAGGGAATCAGATGTGCGGAATCAGAGATGGGGAATCAGAGGCAGGGAATCAGAATCAGAAGCGGGGAATCAGAGGCCGGGAATCAGAGGCCGGGATTCAGATGCCGGGAATAAGAGGCCGGGAATCAGAGGTGGGGAATCAGAGTCCGGGAATCAGAGATTGGGATTCAGAGGCGGGGAATGATATATGCGGAATCAGAGGCGGTGAATCAGAGGCGGGGTAACAGAGGTGGGGAATCAGATATGGGGAATCAGAGGTGGCGAATCAAAGGCGGTGAATCAGAGATGGGGAATCAGAGGCGGGGAATCAGAGGCAGGGAATCAAACACGGGGAATCAGAGGCGGGGAATCAGAGCTGGGGAATCAGAGGCGGGGAATCAGAGTTGGGGAATCAGAGGCGGGGAATCAGATATGGGGAAACAGGGGCAGGGAATCAGAGGCAGGGAAACAGAGGCGGGGAATCAGATATGGGGAATCAGGGGTGGGGAACCAGAGGTTGGGAATCAGAGGCAGGGAATCAGAGGCGTGGAAACAGAGGCGGGGATTCAGATATGGGGAATCAGAGGTGGGGAATCAGGGGCGTGGAATCAGAGGCAGGGAATTTGATGTGGTGAATCAGAGATGGGGAATCAGAGGCAGGGAATCAGAATCAGAAGCGGGGTATCAGTGGCCGGGAATCAGAGGAAGGTAATCAGAAGCAGGGGATCAAACACGGGGAATCAGAGGCTGGGAATCAGAGCTGGGGAATCAGAGGCGGGGAATCAGAGCTGGGGAATCACAGGCGGGGAATCAGAGATGGGGAATCAGAGGCTGGGAATCAGAGGCAGGGAATCAGATGCGGGGAATCAGAGGTGGGGAATCAGAGCTGGCGAATCAGAGGCGGGGAATCAGAGGTGGGCAATCAGAGGATGGGAATCAGATATGGGGAATCAGAGGCGGGGAATCAGAGCTGGGGAATCACAGGCGGGGAATCAGAGTTGGGGAATCAGAGGCGGGGAATCAGATATGGGGAAACAGAGGCGGGGAATCAGAGGCGGTGAAACAGAGGCGGGGAATCAGATATTGGGAATCAGAGGTGGGGAATCAGAGGTTGGGAATCAGAGGCCTGGAATCAGAGGCGGGGAATCAGAGGCAGGGAATCAGATGCGGGGAATCAGAGGAGGGGAATCAGAGCTGGGGAATCAGAGGCGGGGTATTAGAGTTGGGGAATCAGAGGCGGGGAATCAGACGCGGGGAATCAGAGTGGGGGAATCATAGCTGGCGAATCAGAGGCGGGGAATCAGAGGTGGGCAATCAGAGGCCGGGAATCAGAGGTGGTGAATCAGAGATGGGGAATCAGAGGAGGGGAATCAGTGGTAGGGAATCAGATATGGGGAATCAGAGGCGTGGAATCAGAGGCAGGGAATCAGACACGGGGAATCAGACACGGGGAATCAGAGGTGGGGAATCAGAGATGGGGAATCAGAGGCGGTGAATCAGAGATGGGGAATCAGAGGCGGGGAATCAGAGGCAGGAAATCAGACACGGGGATTCAGAGGCTGGGAATGAGACGGGGGGAATCAAAGGCGGGGAATCAGAGCTGGGGAATCAGAGGCAGGGAATCAGAGGCGGGGAATCAGATATGGGGAATCAGAGGCTGGTATTCAGAGGCGGGGAATCAGAGGCAGGGAATCAGACACGGGGAATCAGAGGTGGGGAATCAGAGATGGGGAATCAGAGGCGGGGAATCAGAGTTCGGGAATCAGAGGCAGGGAATCGGATGTGCGGAATCAGAGATGGGGAATCAGAGGTGGGGAATCAGATGCGGTGAATCAGAGATGGGGAATCAGAGGCGGGGAATCAGAGGCAGGAAATCAGACACGGGGATTCAGAGGCTGGGAATCAGACGGGGGGAATCAAAGGCGGGGAATCAGAGCTGGGGAATCAGAGGCAGGGAATCAGAGTTGGGGATTCAGAGACGGGGAATCAGATCTGGGGAAACAGAGGCGGGGAATCAGAGGCGGGCAAACAGAGGCGGGGAATTAGATATGGGGAATCAGATGTGGGGAATCAGAGGTGGTGAATCAGTGATGGGGAATCACAGGCGGGGAATCAGAGGCAGGGAATAGAACGCAGGGAATCAGAGGCAGGGAATCAGAGCTGGGGAATCAGAGGCGGGGAATCATAGTTGGGAATCAGAGGCGGGGAATCTGATATGGGGAAACAGAGGCGGGGAATCAGAGGCGGGGAAAGAGAGGCGGGGAATCAGATATGGGGAATCGGATGCGGGGAATCAGAGGCGGGGAATCAGAGCTGGGGTTACAGAGGCGGGGAATCAGAGTTGGGGCATCAGAGGTGGGGAATTAGATATAGGGAAACAGAGGCGGGGAATCAGAGTCGGGGAAACAGAGGCGGGGAATCAGATATGGGGAATCAGAGGTGGGGAATCAGAGGCAGGGAATCAGATGTGCGGAATCAGAGATGGGGAATCAGAGGCAGGGAATCAGAATCAGAAGCGGGGAATCAGAGGCCGGGAATCAGATGCTGGGAATAAGAGGCCGGGAATCAGAGGTGGGGAATCAGAGTCCGGGAATCAGAGATGGGGATTCAGAGGCGGGGAATGAGATATGGAGAATCCGAGGCGGGGAATCAGAGGCCGGGAAACAGAGGTGGGGAATCAGATATGGGGAATCAGAGGTGGCGAATCAAAGGCGGTGAATCAGAGATGGGGAATCAGAGGCGGGGAATCAGAGGCAGGGAATCAGATGCGGGGAATCAGAGGTGGGGAATCAGAGCTGGCGAATCAGAGGCGGGGAATCAGAGGTGGGCAATCAGAGCCGGGGAATCAGATATGGGGAATCAGAGGCGGGGAATCAGAGGCGGGGAAACAGAGGTGGGGAATCAGATATGGGGAAACAGAGGTGGCGAATCAAAGGCGGTGAATCAGAGATGGGGAATCAGAGGCGGGGAATCAGAGGCAGGGAATCAAAAACGGGGAATCGGAGGCGGGGAATCAGAGCTGGGGAATCAGAGGCGGGGAAGCAGAGTAGGAGAATCAGAGGTGGGGAATCAGATATGGGGAAACAGGGGCGGGGAATCAGAGGCGGGGAAACAGAGGCGGGGAATCAGATATGGGGAATCAGAGGTGTGGAATCAGAGGTTGGGAATCAGAGGCGGGGAAACAGAGGAGGGGAATCAGATATGGGGAATCAGAGGTGGCGAATTAAAGGCGGTGAATCAGAGATGGGGAATCAGGGCAGGGAATCAGAGGCAGGGAATCAAACACGGGGAATCAGAGGCGTGGAATCAGAGCTGGGGAATCAGAGGCGGGGATTCAGAGTTGGGGAATCAGAGGCGGGGAATCAGAGGCGGGGAAACAGAGGCGGAGAATCAGATATGGGGAATCAGAGGTGGGGAATCAGAGGTTGGGAATCAGAAGCAGGGAATCAGAGGCGGGGAATCAGAGGCGGGGAATCAGAGGCAGGAAATCCGATGTGCGGAATCGGAGATGGGGAATCAGAGGCGGGGAAACAGAGGCGGGGAATCAGATATGGGGAATCAGAGGTGGGGAATCAGAAGTTGGGAATCAGAGGCAGGGAATCAGAGGCTGGGAATCAGATGCAGGGAATCAGATGCGGGGAATCAGAGGCGGGGAATCAGAGCTGGGGAATCAGAGGTGGGGAATCAGAGTTGGGGAATCAGAGTCGGGGACTTAGATATGGGGAAACAGAGGCAGGGAATCAGAGGCGGGGAAACAGACGCGGGGAATCAGAGGCGGGTATCAGAGCTGGGGAATCAGAGGCGGGGAATCAGAGTTGGGGAATCAGAGGCGGGGAATCAGAGGCGGGGAAACAGAGGCAGGGAATCAGATATGGGGAATCAGAGGTGGGGTATCAGGGGCAGGGAATCAGTGGCAGGGAATCAGAGGCGGGGAATCAGAGGCGGGGAATCAGAGGCAGGGAATCAGACACGGGGAATCAGATATGGGGAAACAGAGGCGGGGAATCAGAGGCGGGCAAACAGAGGCGGGGAATTAGATAAGGGGAATCAGAGGTGGGGAATCAGAGGTGGTGAATCAGAGATGGGGAATCACAGGCGGGGAATCAGAGGCAGGGAATAGAACGCGGGGAATCAGAGGCGGGTATCAGAGCTGGGGAATCAGAGGCGGGGAATCATAGTTGGGAATCAGAGGCGGGGAATCAGATATGGGGAAACAGAGGCGGGGAATCAAAGGCGGGGAAACAGAGGCGGGGAATCAGATATGGGGAATCGGATGCGGGGAATCAGAGGCGGGGAATCAGAGCTGGGGAATCAGAGGCGGGGTATCAGAGTTGGGGCATCAGAGGTGGGGAATTAGATATGGGGAAACAGAGGCGGGGAATCAGAGGCGGGGAAACAGAGGTGTGGAATCAGATATGGGGAATCAGAGGTGGGGAATCAGAGGCAGGGAATCAGATGTGCGGAATCAGAGATGGGGAATCAGAGGCAGGGAATCAGAATCAGAAGCGGGGAATCAGAGGCCGGGAATCAGAGGCCGGGATTCAGATGCCGGGAATAAGAGGCCGGGAATCAGAGGTGGGGAATCAGAGTCCGGGAATCAGAGATGGGGATTCAGAGGCGGGGAATGATATATGGGGAATCAGAGGCGGGGAATCAGAGGCGGGGTAACAGAGGTGGGGAATCAGATATGGGGAATCAGAGGTGTCGAATCAAAGGCGGTGAATCAGAGATGGAGAATCAGAGGCGGGGAATCAGAGGCAGGGAAACAAACACGGGGAATCAAAGGCGGGGAATCAGAGCTGGGGAATCAGAGGTGGGGAATCAGAGTTGGGGAATCAGAGGCGGGGAATCAGATATGGGGAAACAGGGGCGGAGAATCAGAGGCAGTGAAACAGAGGCGGGGAATCAGATATGGGGAATCAGGGGTGTGGAATCAGAGGTTGGGAATCAGAGGCAGGGAATCAGAGGCGTGGAAACAGAGGCGGGGATTCAGATATGGGGAATCAGAGGTCGGGAATCAGGGGCGTGGAATCAGAGGCAGGGAATTAGATGTGGTGAATCAGAGATGGGGAATCAGAGGCAGGGAATCAGAATCTGAAGCGGGGTATCAGAGGCCGGGAATCAGAGGAAGGTAATCAGAGGCAGGGGATCAAACACGGGGAATCAGAGGCTGGGAATCAGAGCTGGGGAATCACAGGCGGGGAATCAGAGATGGGGAATCAGAGGCGGGGAATCAGAGGCAGGGAATCAGATGCGGGGAATCAGAGGCGGGGAATCAGAGCTGGCGAATCAGAGGCGGGGAATCAGATGTGGGCAATCAGAGGATGGGAATCAGATATGGGGAATCAGAGGCGGGGAATTAGAGCTGGGGAATCACTGGCGGGGAATCAGAGTTGGGGAATCAGAGGCGGGGAATCAGATATGGGGAAACAGAGTCGGGGAATCAGAGGCGGTGAAACAGAGGCGGGGAATCAGATATGGGGAATCAGAGGTGGGGATTCAGAGGTTGGGAATCAGAGGCCTGGAATCAGAGGCGGGGAATCAGAGGCAGGGAATCAGATGCGGGGAATCAGAGGAGGGGAATCAGAGCTGGGGAATCAGAGGCGGGGTATTAGAGATGGGGAATCAGAGGCGGGGAATCAGAGGCAGGAAATCAGACAGGGGGATTCAGAGGCTGGGAATTAGACGGGGGGAATCAGAGGCAGGGAATCAGAGGCTGGGAATCAGATGCAGGGAATCAGATGCGGGGAATCAGAGGCGGGGAATCAGAGCTGGGGAATCAGAGGTGGGGAATCAGAGTTGGGGAATCAGAGTCGGGGACTTAGATATGGGGAAACAGAGGCAGGGAATCAGAGGCGGGGAAACAGACGCGGGGAATCAGAGGCGGGTATCAGAGCTGGGGAATCAGAGGCGGGGAATCAGAGTTGGGGAATCAGAGGCGGGGAATCAGAGGTGGGGAATCAGAGGCGGGGAAACAGAGGCAGGGAATCAGATATGGGGAATCAGAGGTGGGGTATCAGGGGCAGGGAATCAGTGGCAGGGAATCAGAGGCGGGGAATCAGAGGCGGGGAATCAGAGGCAGGGAATCAGACACGGGGAATCAGATATGGGGAAACAGAGGCGGGGAAACAGAGGTGGGGAATCAGATATGGGGAAACAGAGGTGGCGAATCAAAGGCGGTGAATCAGAGATGGGGAATCAGAGGCGGGGAATCAGAGGCAGGGAATCAAAAACGGGGAATCGGAGGCGGGGAATCAGAGCTGGGGAATCAGAGGCGGGGAAGCAGAGTAGGAGAATCAGAGGTGGGGAATCAGATATGGGGAAACAGGGGCGGGGAATCAGAGGCGGGGAAACAGAGGCGGGGAATCAGATATGGGGAATCAGAGGTGTGGAATCAGAGGTTGGGAATCAGAGGCGGGGAAACAGAGGAGGGGAATCAGATATGGGGAATCAGAGGTGGCGAATTAAAGGCGGTGAATCAGAGATGGGGAATCAGGGCAGGGAATCAGAGGCAGGGAATCAAACACGGGGAATCAGAGGCGTGGAATCAGAGCTGGGGAATCAGAGGCGGGGATTCAGAGTTGGGGAATCAGAGGCGGGGAATCAGAGGCGGGGAAACAGAGGCGGGGAATCAGATTTGGGGAAACAGAGGCGGGGAATCAAAGGCGGGGAAACAGAGGCGGGGAATCAGATATGGGGAATCGGATGCGGGGAATCAGAGGCGGGGAATCAGAGCTGGGGAATCAGAGGCGGGGTATCAGAGTTGGGGCATCAGAGGTGGGGAATTAGATATGGGGAAACAGAGGCGGGGAATCAGAGGCGGGGAAACAGAGGTGGGGAATCAGATATGGGGAAACAGAGGCGGGGAATCAAAGGCGGGGAAACAGAGGCGGGGAATCAGATATGGGGAATCGGATGCGGGGAATCAGAGGCAGGGAATCAGAGCTGGGGAATCAGAGGCGGGGTATCAGAGTTGGGGCATCAGAGGTGGGGAATTAGATATGGGGAAACAGAGGCGGGGAATCAGAGGCGGGGAAACAGAGGTGGGGAATCAGATATGGGGAATCAGAGGTGGGGAATCAGAGGCAGGGAATCAGATGTGCGGAATCAGAGATGGGGAATCAGAGGCAGGGAATCAGAATCAGAAGCGGGGAATCAGAGGCCGGGAATCAGAGGCCGGGATTCAGATGCCGGGAATAAGAGGCCTGGAATCAGAGGTGGGGAATCAGAGTCCGGGAATCAGAGATGGGGATTCAGAGGCGGGGAATGATATATGGGGAATCAGAGGCGGGGAATCAGAGGCGGGGTAACAGAGGTGGGGAATCAGATATGGGGAATCAGAGGTGTCGAATCAAAGGCGGTGAATCAGAGATGGAGAATCAGAGGCAGGGAATCAGAGGCAGGGAAACAAACACGGGGAATCAAAGGCGGGGAATCAGAGCTGGGGAATCAGAGGTGGGGAATCAGAGTTGGGGAATCAGAGGCGGGGAATCAGATATGGGGAAACAGGGGCGGAGAATCAGAGGCAGTGAAACAGAGGCGGGGAATCAGATATGGGGAATCAGGGGTGTGGAATCAGAGGTTGGGAATCAGAGGCAGGGAATCAGAGGCGTGGAAACAGAGGCGGGGATTCAGATATGGGGAATGAGAGGTGGGGAATCAGGGGCGTGGAATCAGAGGCAGGGAATTAGATGTGGTGAATCAGAGATGGGGAATCAGAGGCAGGGAATCAGAATCTGAAGCGGGGTATCAGAGGCCGGGAATCAGAGGAAGGTAATCAGAGGCAGGGGATCAAACACGGGGAATCAGAGGCTGGGAATCAGAGCTGGGGAATCACAGGCGGGGAATCAGAGATGGGGAATCAGAGGCGGGGAATCAGAGGCAGGGAATCAGATGCGGGGAATCAGAGGCGGGGAATTAGAGCTGGGGAATCACTGGCGGGGAATCAGAGTTGGGGAATCAGAGGCGGGGAATCAGATATGGGGAAACAGAGTCGGGGAATCAGAGGCGGTGAAACAGAGGCGGGGAATCAGATATGGGGAATCAGAGGTGGGGATTCAGAGGTTGGGAATCAGAGGCCTGGAATCAGAGGCGGGGAATCAGAGGCAGGGAATCAGATGCGGGGAATCAGAGGAGGGGAATCAGAGCTGGGGAATCAGAGGCGGGGTATTAGAGATGGGGAATCAGAGGCGGGGAATCAGAGGCAGGAAATCAGACAGGGGGATTCAGAGGCTGGGAATTAGACGGGGGGAATCAGAGGCAGGGAATCAGAGGCTGGGAATCAGATGCAGGGAATCAGATGCGGGGAATCAGAGGCGGGGAATCAGAGCTGGGGAATCAGAGGTGGGGAATCAGAGTTGGGGAATCAGAGTCGGGGACTTAGATATGGGGAAACAGAGGCAGGGAATCAGAGGCGGGGAAACAGACGCGGGGAATCAGAGGCGGGTATCAGAGCTGGGGAATCAGAGGCGGGGAATCAGAGTTGGGGAATCAGAGGCGGGGAATCAGAGGCGGGGAATCAGAGGCGGGGAAACAGAGGCAGGGAATCAGATATGGGGAATCAGAGGTGGGGTATCAGGGGCAGGGAATCAGTGGCAGGGAATCAGAGGCGGGGAATCAGAGGTGGGGAATCAGAGGCAGGGAATCAGACACGGGGAATCAGATATGGGGAAACAGAGGCGGGGAATCAGAGGCGGGCAAACAGAGGCGGGGAATTAGATAAGGGGAATCAGAGGTGGGGAATCAGAGGTGGTGAATCAGAGATGGGGAATCACAGGCGGGGAATCAGAGGCAGGGAATAGAACGCGGGGAATCAGAGGCGGGTATCAGAGCTGGGGAATCAGAGGCGGGGAATCATAGTTGGGAATCAGAGGCGGGGAATCAGATATGGGGAAACAGAGGCGGGGAATCAAAGGCGGGGAAACAGAGGCGGGGAATCAGATATGGGGAATCGGATGCGGGGAATCAGAGGCGGGGAATCAGAGCTGGGGAATCAGAGGCGGGGTATCAGAGTTGGGGCATCAGAGGTGGGGAATTAGATATGGGGAAACAGAGGCGGGGAATCAGAGGCGGGGAAACAGAGGTGGGGAATCAGATATGGGGAATCAGAGGTGGGGAATCAGAGGCAGGGAATCAGATGTGCGGAATCAGAGATGGGGAATCAGAGGCAGGGAATCAGAATCAGAAGCGGGGAATCAGAGGCCGGGAATCAGAGGCCGGGATTCAGATGCCGGGAATAAGAGGCCGGGAATCAGAGGTGGGGAATCAGAGTCCGGGAATCAGAGATGGGGATTCAGAGGCGGGGAATGATATATGGGGAATCAGAGGCGGGGAATCAGAGGCGGGGTAACAGAGGTGGGGAATCAGATATGGGGAATCAGAGGTGTCGAATCAAAGGCGGTGAATCAGAGATGGAGAATCAGAGGCGGGGAATCAGAGGCAGGGAAACAAACACGGGGAATCAAAGGCGGGGAATCAGAGCTGGGGAATCAGAAGTGGGGAATCAGAGTTGGGGAATCAGAGGCGGGGAATCAGATATGGGGAAACAGGGGCGGAGAATCAGAGGCAGTGAAACAGAGGCGGGGAATCAGATATGGGGAATCAGGGGTGTGGAATCAGAGGTTGGGAATCAGAGGCAGGGAATCAGAGGCGTGGAAACAGAGGCGGGGATTCAGATATGGGGAATGAGAGGTGGGGAATCAGGGGCGTGGAATCAGAGGCAGGGAATTAGATGTGGTGAATCAGAGATGGGGAATCAGAGGCAGGGAATCAGAATCTGAAGCGGGGTATCAGAGGCCGGGAATCAGAGGAAGGTAATCAGAGGCAGGGGATCAAACACGG
The DNA here is from genome assembly GCF_036971445.1 of Narcine bancroftii. NCBI lineage: Eukaryota > Metazoa > Chordata > Chondrichthyes > Torpediniformes > Narcinidae > Narcine > Narcine bancroftii. Next base: position 102,107,607 of record NC_091474.1, on the reverse strand, counting down.
GGAATCAGAGGCTGGGAATCAGAGCTGGGGAATCACAGGCGGGGAATCAGAGATGGGGAATCAGAGGCGGGGAATCAGAGGCAGGGAATCAGATGCGGGGAATCAGAGGCGGGGAATCAGAGCTGGCGAATCAGAGGCGGGGAATCAGATGTGGGCAATCAGAGGATGGGAATCAGATATGGGTAATCAGAGGCGGGGAATTAGAGCTGGGGAATCACTGGCGGGGAATCAGAGTTGGGGAATCAGATGCGGGGAATCAGATATGGGGAAACAGAGTCGGGGAATCAGAGGCGGTGAAACAGAGGCGGGGAATCAGATATGGGGAATCAGAGGTGGGGATTCAGAGGTTGGGAATCAGAGGCCTGGAATCAGAGGCGGGGAATCAGAGGCAGGGAATCAGATGCGGGGAATCAGAGGAGGGGAATCAGAGCTGGGGAATCAGAGGCGGGGTATTAGAGTTGGGGAATCAGAGGCGGGGAATCAGACGCGGGGAATCAGAGGGGGGGAATCATAGCTGGCGAATCAGAGGCGGGGAATCAGAGGTGGGCAATCAGAGGCCGGGAATCAGAGGTGGTGAATCAGAGATGGGGAATCAGAGGCGGGGAATCAGTGGCAGGGAATCAGATATGGGGAATCAGAGGCGTGGAATCAGAGGCAGGGAATCAGACACGGGGAATCAGACACGGGGAATCAGAGGTGGGGAATCAGAGATGGGGAATCAGAGGCGGTGAATCAGAGATGGGGAATCAGAGGCGGGGAATCAGAGGCAGGAAATCAGACACGGGGATTCAGAGGCTGGGAATTAGACGGGGGGAATCAAAGGCGGGGAATCAGAGCTGGGGAATCAGAGGCAGGGAATCAGAGGCGAGGAATCAGATATGGGGAATCAGAGGCTGGGATTCAGAGGCGGGGAATCAGAGGCAGGGAATCAGACGCGGGGAATCAGAGGTGGGGAATCAGAGATGGGGAATCAGAGGTGGGGAATCAGAGGCAGGGAATCAGACGCGGGGAATCTGAGGCGGGGAATCAGAGCTGGGGAATCAGAGGTGGGGAATCAGAGTTGGGGAATCAGAGGCAGGGAATCGGATGTGCGGATTCAGAGATGGGGAATCAGATGTGGGGAATCAGAGGAATCAGAGATGGGGAATCAGAGGCGGGGAATTAGAGGCAGGAAATCAGACACGGGGATTCAGAGGCTGGGAATCAGACGGGGGGAATCAAAGGCGGGGAATCAGAGCTGGGGAATCAGAGGCAGGGAATCAGAGTTGGGGATTCAGAGACGGGGAATCAGATATGGGGAAACAGAGGCGGGGTATCAGAGGCGGGCAAACAGAGGCGGGGAATTAGATATGGGGAATCAGAGGTGGGGAATCAGAGGTGGTGAATCAGTGATGGGGAATCACAGGCGGGGAATCAGAGGCAGGGAATTGAACGCAGGGAATCAGACGCAGGGAATCAGAGCTGGGGAATCAGAGGCGGGGAATCATAGTTGGGAATCAGAGGCGGGGAATCAGATATGGGGAAACAGAGGCGGGGAATCAGAGGCGGGGAAACAGAGGCGGGGAATCAGATATGGGGAATCGGATGCGGGGAATCAGAGGCGGGGAATCAGAGCTGGGGAATCAGAGGCGGGGAATCAGAGTTGGGGCATCAGAGGTGGGGAATTAGATATAGGGAAACAGAGGTGGGGAATCAGAGGCGGGGAAACAGAGGCGGGGAATCAGATATGGGGAATCAGAGGTGGGGAATCGGAGGCAGGGAATCAGATGTGCGGAATCAGAGATTGGGAATCAGAGGCCGGGAATCAGAGGCCGGGAATCAGATGCTGGGAATAAGAGGCCGGGAATCAGAGGTGGGGAATCAGAGTCCGGGAATCAGAGATGGGGATTCAGAGGCGGGGAATGAGATATGGAGAATCAGAGGCGGGGAATCAGAGGCCGGGAAACAGAGGTAGGGAATCAGATATGGGGAATCAGAGGTGGCGAATCAAAGGCGGTGAATCAGAGATGGGGAATCAGAGGCGGGGAATCAGAGGCCGGGAATCAGATATGGGGAAACAGAGGCGGGGAATCAGAGGCGGGGAAACAGATGCGGGGAATCAGATATGGGGAATCAGAGGTGGGGAATCAGAAGTTGGGAATCAGAGGCAGGGAATCAGAGGCTGGGAATCAGATGCAGGGAATCAGATGCGGGGAATCAGAGGCGGGGAATCAGAGCTGGGGAATCAGAGGTGGGGAATCAGAGTTGGGGAATCAGAGTCGGGGACTTAGATATGGGGAAACAGAGGCAGGGAATCAGAGGCGGGGAAACAGACGCGGGGAATCAGAGGCGGGTATCAGAGCTGGGGAATCAGAGGCGGGGAATCAGTGTTGGGGAATCAGAGGCGGGGAATCAGAGGCGGGGAATCAGAGGCGGGGAATAAGAGGCGGGGAAACAGAGGCAGGGAATCAGATATGGGGAATCAGAGGTGGGGTATCAGGGGCAGGGAATCAGTGGCAGGGAATCAGAGGCGGGGAATCAGAGGCGGGGAATCAGAGGCAGGGAATCAGACACGGGGAATCAGATATGGGGAAACAGAGGCGGGGAATCAGAGGCGAGCAAACAGAGGCGGGGAATTAGATAAGGGGAATCAGAGGTGGGGAATCAGAGGTGGTGAATCAGAGATGGGGAATCACATGCGGGGAATCAGAGGCAGGGAATAGAACGCGGGGAATCAGAGGCGGGGAATCAGAGCTGGGGAATCAGAGGCGGGGAATCATAGTTGGGAATCAGAGGCGGGGAATCAGATATGGGGAAACAGAGGCGGGGAATCAAAGGCGGGGAAACAGAGGCGGGGAATCAGATATGGGGAATCGGATGCGCGGAATCAGAGGCGGGGAATCAGAGCTGGGGAATCAGAGGTGGGGTATCAGAGTTGGGGCATCAGAGGTGGGGAATTAGATATGGGGAAACAGAGGCGGGCAATCAGAGGCGGGGAAACAGAGGTGGGGAATCAGATATGGGGAATCAGAGGTGGGGAATCAGAGGCAGGGAATCAGATGTGCGGAATCAGAGATGGGGAATCAGAGGCAGGGAATCAGAATCAGAAGCGGGGAATCAGAGGCCGGGAATCAGAGGCCGGGATTCAGATGCCGGGAATAAGAGGCCGGGAATCAGAGGTGGGGAATCAGAGTCCGAGAATCAGAGATGGGGATTCAGAGGCGGGGAATGATATATGGGGAATCAGAGGCGGGGAATCAGAGGCGGGGTAACAGAGGTGGGGAATCAGATATGGGGAATCAGAGGTGTCGAATCAAAGGCGGTGAATCAGAGATGGAGAATCAGAGGCGGGGAATCAGAGGCAGGGAAACAAACACGGGGAATCAAAGGCGGGGAATCAGAGCTGGGGAATCAGAGGTGGGGAATCAGAGTTGGGGAATCAGAGGCAGGGAATCAGAATCTGAAGCGGGGTATCAGAGGCCGGGAATCAGAGGAAGGTAATCAGAGGCAGGGGATCAAACACGGGGAATCAGAGGCTGGGAATCAGAGCTGGGGAATCACAGGCGGGGAATCAGAGATGGGGAATCAGAGGCGGGGAATCAGAGGCAGGGAATCAGATGCGGGGAATCAGAGGCGGGGAATCAGAGCTGGCGAATCAGAGGCGGGGAATCAGATGTGGGCAATCAGAGGATGGGAATCAGATATGGGGAATCAGAGGCGGGGAATTAGAGCTGGGGAATCACTGGCGGGGAATCAGAGTTGGGGAATCAGATGCGGGGAATCAGATATGGGGAAACAGAGTCGGGGAATCAGAGGCGGTGAAACAGAGGCGGGGAATCAGATATGGGGAATCAGAGGTGGGGATTCAGAGGTTGGGAATCAGAGGCCTGGAATCAGAGGCGGGGAATCAGAGGCAGGGAATCAGATGCGGGGAATCAGAGGAGGGGAATCAGAGCTGGGGAATCAGAGGCGGGGTATTAGAGTTGGGGAATCAGAGGCGGGGAATCAGACGCGGGGAATCAGAGGGGGGGAATCATAGCTGGCGAATCAGAGGCGGGGAATCAGAGGTGGGCAATCAGAGGCCGGGAATCAGAGGTGGTGAATCAGAGATGGGGAATCAGAGGCGGGGAATCAGTGGCAGGGAATCAGATATGGGGAATCAGAGGCGTGGAATCAGAGGCAGGGAATCAGACACGGGGAATCAGACACGAGGAATCAGAGGTGGGGAATCAGAGATGGGGAATCAGAGGCGGTGAATCAGAGATGGGGAATCAGAGGCGGGGAATCAGAGGCAGGAAATCAGACACGGGGATTCAGAGGCTGGGAATTAGACGGGGGGAATCAAAGGCGGGGAATCAGAGCTGGGGAATCAGAGGCAGGGAATCAGAGGCGGGGAATCAGATATGGGGAATCAGAGGCTGGGATTCAGAGGCGGGGAATCAGAGGCAGGGAATCAGACGTGGGGAATCAGAGGTGGGGAATCAGAGATGGGGAATCAGAGGTGGGGAATCAGAGGCAGGGAATCAGACGCGGGGAATCTGAGGCGGGGAATCAGAGCTGGGGAATCAGAGGTGGGGAATCAGAGTTGGGTAATCAGAGGCAGGGAATCGGATGTGCGGATTCAGAGATGGGGAATCAGATGTGGGGAATCAGAGGAATCAGAGATGGGGAATCAGAGGCGGGGAATTAGAGGCAGGAAATCAGACACGGGGATTCAGAGGCTGGGAATCAGACGGGGGGAATCAAAGGCGGGGAATCAGAGCTGGGGAATCAGAGGCAGGGAATCAGAGTTGGGGATTCAGAGACGGGGAATCAGATATGGGGAAACAGAGGCGGGGTATCAGAGGCGGGCAAACAGAGGCGGGGAATTAGATATGGGGAATCAGAGGTGGGGAATCAGAGGTGGTGAATCAGTGATGGGGAATCACAGGCGGGGAATCAGAGGCAGGGAATTGAACGCAGGGAATCAGACGCAGGGAATCAGAGCTGGGGAATCAGAGGCGGGGAATCATAGTTGGGAATCAGAGGCGGGGAATCAGATATGGGGAAACAGAGGCGGGGAATCAGAGGCGGGGAAACAGAGGCGGGGAATCAGATATGGGGAATCGGATGCGGGGAATCAGAGGCGGGGAATCAGAGCTGGGGAATCAGAGGCGGGGAATCAGAGTTGGGGCATCAGAGGTGGGGAATTAGATATAGGGAAACAGAGGTGGGGAATCAGAGGCGGGGAAACAGAGGCGGGGAATCAGATATGGGGAATCAGAGGTGGGGAATCGGAGGCAGGGAATCAGATGTGCGGAATCAGAGATGGGGAATCAGAGGCCGGGAATCAGAGGCCGGGAATCAGATGCTGGGAATAAGAGGCCGGGAATCAGAGGTGGGGAATCAGAGTCCGGGAATCAGAGATGGGGATTCAGAGGCGGGGAATGAGATATGGAGAATCAGAGGCGGGGAATCAGAGGCCGGGAAACAGAGGTAGGGAATCAGATATGGGGAATCAGAGGTGGCGAATCAAAGGCGGGGAATCAGAGGCCGGGAATCAGATATGGGGAAACAGAGGCGGGGAATCAGAGGCGGGGAAACAGATGCGGGGAATCAGATATGGGGAATCAGAGGTGGGGAATCAGAAGTTGGGAATCAGAGGCAGGGAATCAGAGGCTGGGAATCAGATGCAGGGAATCAGATGCGGGGAATCAGAGGCGGGGAATCAGAGCTGGGGAATCAGAGGTGGGGAATCAGAGTTGGGGAATCAGAGTCGGGGACTTAGATATGGGGAAACAGAGGCAGGGAATCAGAGGCGGGGAAACAGACGCGGGGAATCAGAGGCGGGTATCAGAGCTGGGGAATCAGAGGCGGGGAATCAGAGTTGGGGAATCAGAGGCGGGGAATCAGAGGCGGGGAATCAGAGGCGGGGAATCAGAGGCGGGGAAACAGAGGCAGGGAATCAGATATGGGGAATCAGAGGTGGGGTATCAGGGGCAGGGAATCAGTGGCAGGGAATCAGAGGCGGGGAATCAGAGGCGGGGAATCAGAGGCAGGGAATCAGACACGGGGAATCAGATATGGGGAAACAGAGGCGGGGAATCAGAGGCGAGCAAACAGAGGCGGGGAATTAGATAAGGGGAATCAGAGGTGGGGAATCAGAGGTGGTGAATCAGAGATGGGGAATCACATGCGGGGAATCAGAGGCAGGGAATAGAACGCGGGGAATCAGAGGCGGGGAATCAGAGCTGGGGAATCAGAGGCGGGGAATCATAGTTGGGAATCAGAGGTGGGGAATCAGATATGGGGAAACAGAGGCGGGGAATCAAAGGCGGGGAAACAGAGGCGGGGAATCAGATATGGGGAATCGGATGCGCGGAATCAGAGGCGGGGAATCAGAGGCAGGGAATCAGATGTGCAGAATCAGAGATGGGGAATCAGAGGCAGGGAATCAGCGGCGGGGAATATCAGAGGCCGGGAATCAGAGGCCATGAATGAGAGGCCGGGAATCAGAGGGCAGGAATCAGAGACCGGGAATCAGAGGTGGGGAATCAGAGGCCGGGAATTAGAGATGGGGAATAAGAGGTGGGGAATCAGCGGTGGTGAATCAGACGCGGGGATTCAGAGGTTGTAATTCAGAGATGGGGAATCAGAGGCGGGGAATCAGAGGCGCGGAAACAGAGGTGGGGAATCAGATATGGGGAATCAGAGGTGGGGAATAAGAGGCCAGGAATCAGAAGGCAGGAATCAGAGGCCGGGAATCAGAGGTGGGGAATCAGAGGCCGGGAATCAGAGGCGGGGAATCAGAGCTGGGGAATCAGAGGCGGGGAATCAGAGTTGGGGAAGCAGAGGCTGGGAATCAGAGGCGGGGAAACAGAGGCGGGGAATCAGAGGCAGGGAAACAGAGGCGGGGAATCAGATATGGGGAATCAGAGGTGGGGAATCAGAGCTGGGGAAAGAGGCGGGGAATCATAGTTGGGGAATCAGAGGCGGGGAATCAGATATAGGGAAACAGAGGCGGGGAATCAGAGGCGGGGAAACAGAGGCGGGGAATCAGATATGGGGAATCAGAGGTAGGGAATCAGAGGTTGGCAATCAGAGGCAGGGAATCAGAGGCGGGGAATCAGAGGCAGGGAATCAGAGGCAGGGAATCAGATATGGGGAATCAGAGGCGGGGAATCAGAGGCGGGGAAACAGAGGCGGTGAATCAGATATTGGGAATCAGAGGTGGCGAATCAGAGGTAGAGAATCAGAGATGGGGAAGCAGAGGTGGGGAATCAGATGTGATGAATTAGAGATGGGGAATCAGAGGCGGGGTATCAGAGGTGCCAATCAGAGGCGGGGAAACAGAGGCGGGGAATCAGATATGGTGAAACAGAGGCGGGGAGTCAGAGGCAGGGAAACAGAGGCGGGGAATCAGATATGGGGAATCAGAGGTGGGGAATTAGAGGTTGCGAATCAGAGGCAGGGAATCAGAGGCGGGGAATGAGAGGCGGGGAATCAGATGCAGGGAATCGGAGGTGCGGAATCAGAGATGGGGAATCAGAGGTGGGGAATCAGAGGTGGTGAATCAGAGATGGGGAATCAGAGGCGGGGAATCAGAGGCAGGGAATCAGAGGCGTGGAATTAGATATGGGGAAACAGAGGCGGGGAATCAGAGGCGGGGAAACAGAGGCGGGGAATCAGATATGGGGAATCAGAGGTGGGGATTCAGAGGCAGGGAATCAGATGTGCAGAATCAGAGATGGGGAATCAGAGGCGGGGAATGAGATATGGGGAATCAGAGGCGGCGAATCAGAGGCGGGGATACAGAGGCGGGGAATCTGATATGGGGAATCAGAGGTGGGGAATAAGAGGCCAGGAATCAGAAGGCAGGAATCAGAGGCCGGGAATCAGAGGTGGGGAATCAGAGGCCGGGAATCAGAGATGGGTGATCAGAGGTGGGGAATCAGATGTGATGAATAGAGATGGGGAATCAGAGGCGGGGTATCAGAGGCAGCCAATCAGAGGCGGGGAAACAGAGGCGGGGAATCAGATATGGGGAATCAGAGGTGGGGAATCAGGGGCGGGGAATCAGTGGCAGGGAATCAGAGGCCGGGAATCAAAGGCGGGGAATCAGAGCTGGGGAATCAGAGGCGGGGAATCAGAGTTGGGGAATCAGAGGCGGGGAATCAGATATAGGGAAACAGAGGCGGGGAATCAGAGGCGGGGAATCAGAGGCGGGGAATCAGAGGCAGGGAATCGGAGGTGCGGAATCAGAGGTGGTGAATCAGAGATGGGGAATCATAGGCGGGGAATCAGAGCTGGGGAATCAGAGGCGGGGAATCAGAGTTGGGGAATCAGAGGAGTGGAATCAGATATGGGGAAACAGAGGCCGGGAATCAGAGGCAGGGAAACAGAGGCGGGGAATCAGATATGGGGAATCAGAGGTGGGGAATAAGAGGTTGCGAATCAGAGGCAGGGAATCAGAGGCGGGGAATCAGAGGCGGGGAATCAGAGGCAGGGAATCGGATGTGCGGAATCAGAGATGGGGAATCAGAGGTGGGGATTCAGAGGTGGTGAATCAGAGAAGGGGAATCAGAGGCGGGGAATCAGAGGAAGGGAATCAGACGCAGGGAATCAGAGGCGGGGAATCATAGCTGGCGAATTAGAGGAGGGGAATCAGAGTTGGTGAATCAGAGGCGGGGAATCAGATATGGGGAAACTGAGGCGGGGAATCAGAGGCGGGGAAACAGAGGCGGGGAATCAGATATGGGGATTCAGAGGTGGGGAATCAGAGGTTGGGAATCAGAGGCAGGGAATCAGAGGCGGGGAATCAGAGGCAGGGAATCAGATGCGGGGAATCAGAGGCGGGGAATCAGAGTTAGGGAATCAGAGGCGTGGAATTAGATATGGGGAAACAGAGGCGGGGAATCAGAGGCGTGGAAACAGAGGCGGGGAATCAGATATGGGGAATCAGAGGTGGGGAATCAGAGGCAGGGAATCAGATGTGCAGAATCAGAGATGGGGAATCAGAGGCGGGGAATGAGATATGGGGAATCAGAGGCGGGGAATCAGAGGCGGGGATACAGAGGCGGGGAATCTGATATGGGGAATCAGAGGTGGTGAATCAAAGGCGGTGAATCAGAGATGGAGAATCAGACGCGGGGAATCAGAGGCAGGGAATAAAACACGGGGAATCAGAGGCGGGGAATCAGAGCTGGGGAATCAGAGGCGGGGAATCAGAGTTGGGGAAGCAGAGGCTGGGAATCAGAGGCGGGGAAACAGAGGCGGGGAATCAGAGGCAGGGAAACAGCGGCGGGGAATCAGATATGCGGAATCAGAGGTGGGGAATCAGAGCTGGGGAATCAGAGGCGGGGAATCATAGTTGGGGAATCAGAGGCGGGGAATCAGATATAGGGAAACAGAGGCGGGGAATCAGAGGCGGGGAAACAGAGGCGGGGAATCAGATATGGGGAATCAGAGGTGGGGAATCAGAGGTTGGCAATCAGAGGCAGGGAATCAGAGGCGGGGAATCAGAGGCAGGGAATCAGAGGCAGGGAATCAGACATGGGGAATCAGAGGCGGGGAATCAGAGGCGGGGAAACAGAGGCGGTGAATCAGATATTGGGAATCAGAGGTGGCGAATCAGAGGTAGAGAATCAGAGATGGGGAAGCAGAGGTGGGGAATCAGATGTGATGAATTAAAGATGGGGAATCAGAGGCGGGGTATCAGAGGTGCCAATCAGAGGCGGGGAAAAAGAGGCGGGGAATCAGATATGGTGAAACAGAGGCGGGGAATCAGAGGCAGGGAAACAGAGGCGGGGAATCAGATATGGGGAATCAGAGGTGGGAAATTAGAGGTTGCGAATCAGAGGCAGGGAATCAGAGGCGGGGAATGAGAGGCGGGGAATCAGATGCAGTGAATCGGAGGTGCGGAATCAGAGATGAGGAATCAGAGGTGGGGAATCAGAGGTGGTGAATCAGAGATGGGGAATCAGAGGCGGGGAATCAGAGCTGGGGAATCAGAGGCGGGGAATCAGAGTTGGGGAAGCAGAGGCTGGGAATCAGAGGCGGGGAAACAGAGGCGGGGAATCAGAGGCAGGGAAACAGAGGCGGGGAATCAGATATGGGGAATCAGAGGTGGGGAATCAGAGCTGGGGAAAGAGGCGGGGAATCATAGTTGGGGAATCAGAGGCGGGGAATCAGATATAGGGAAACAGAGGCGGGGAATCAGAGGCGGGGAAACAGAGGCGGGGAATCAGATATGGGGAATCAGAGGTAGGGAATCAGAGGTTGGCAATCAGAGGCAGGGAATCAGAGGCGGGGAATCAGAGGCAGGGAATCAGAGGCAGGGAATCAGATATGGGGAATCAGAGGCGGGGAATCAGAGGCGGGGAAACAGAGGCGGTGAATCAGATATTGGGAATCAGAGGTGGCGAATCAGAGGTAGAGAATCAGAGATGGGGAAGCAGAGGTGGGGAATCAGATGTGATGAATTAGAGATGGGGAATCAGAGGCGGGGTATCAGAGGTGCCAATCAGAGGCGGGGAAACAGAGGCGGGGAATCAGATATGGTGAAACAGAGGCGGGGAGTCAGAGGCAGGGAAACAGAGGCGGGGAATCAGATATGGGGAATCAGAGGTGGGGAATTAGAGGTTGCGAATCAGAGGCAGGGAATCAGAGGCGGGGAATGAGAGGCGGGGAATCAGATACAGGGAATCGGAGGTGCGGAATCAGAGATGGAGAATCAGAGGTGGGGAATCAGAGGTGGTGAATCAGAGATGGGGAATCAGAGGCGGGGAATCAGAGGCAGGGAATCAGAGGCGTGGAATTAGATATGGGGAAACAGAGGCGGGGAATCAGAGGCGGGGAAACAGAGGCGGGGAATCAGATATGGGGAATCAGAGGTGGGGATTCAGAGGCAGGGAATCAGATGTGCAGAATCAGAGATGGGGAATCAGAGGCGGGGAATGAGATATGGGGAATCAGAGGCGGCGAATCAGAGGCGGGGATACAGAGGCGGGGAATCTGATATGGGGAATCAGAGGTGGGGAATAAGAGGCCAGGAATCAGAAGGCAGGAATCAGAGGCCGGGAATCAGAGGTGGGGAATCAGAGGCCGGGAATCAGAGATGGGTGATCAGAGGTGGGGAATCAGATGTGATGAATAGAGATGGGGAATCAGAGGCGGGGTATCAGAGGCAGCCAATCAGAGGCGGGGAAACAGAGGCGGGGAATCAGATATGGGGAATCAGAGGTGGGGAATCAGGGGCGGGGAATCAGTGGCAGGGAATCAGAGGCCGGGAATCAAAGGCGGGGAATCAGAGCTGGGGAATCAGAGGCGGGGAATCAGAGTTGGGGAATCAGAGGCGGGGAATCAGATATAGGGAAACAGAGGCGGGGAATCAGAGGCGGGGAATCAGAGGCGGGGAATCAGAGGCAGGGAATCGGAGGTGCGGAATCAGAGGTGGTGAATCAGAGATGGGGAATCATAGGCGGGGAATCAGAGCTGGGGAATCAGAGGCGGGGAATCAGAGTTGGGGAATCAGAGGAGTGGAATCAGATATGGGGAAACAGAGGCCGGGAATCAGAGGCAGGGAAACAGAGGCGGGGAATCAGATATGGGGAATCAGAGGTGGGGAATAAGAGGTTGCGAATCAGAGGCAGGGAATCAGAGGCGGGGAATCAGAGGCGGGGAATCAGAGGCAGGGAATCGGATGTGCGGAATCAGAGATGGGGAATCAGAGGTGGGGATTCAGAGGTGGTGAATCAGAGAAGGGGAATCAGAGGCGGGGAATCAGAGGAAGGGAATCAGACGCAGGGAATCAGAGGCGGGGAATCATAGCTGGCGAATTAGAGGAGGGGAATCAGAGTTGGTGAATCAGAGGCGGGGAATCAGATATGGGGAAACTGAGGCGGGGAATCAGAGGCGGGGAAACAGAGGCGGGGAATCAGATATGGGGATTCAGAGGTGGGGAATCAGAGGTTGGGAATCAGAGGCAGGGAATCAGAGGCGGGGAATCAGAGGCAGGGAATCAGATGCGGGGAATCAGAGGCGGGGAATCAGAGTTAGGGAATCAGAGGCGTGGAATTAGATATGGGGAAACAGAGGCGGGGAATCAGAGGCGTGGAAACAGAGGCGGGGAATCAGATATGGGGAATCAGAGGTGGGGAATCAGAGGCAGGGAATCAGATGTGCAGAATCAGAGATGGGGAATCAGAGGCGGGGAATGAGATATGGGGAATCAGAGGCGGGGAATCAGAGGCGGGGATACAGAGGCGGGGAATCTGATATGGGGAATCAGAGGTGGTGAATCAAAGGCGGTGAATCAGAGATGGAGAATCAGACGCGGGGAATCAGAGGCAGGGAATAAAACACGGGGAATCAGAGGCGGGGAATCAGAGCTGGGGAATCAGAGGCGGGGAATCAGAGTTGGGGAAGCAGAGGCTGGGAATCAGAGGCGGGGAAACAGAGGCGGGGAATCAGAGGCAGGGAAACAGCGGCGGGGAATCAGATATGCGGAATCAGAGGTGGGGAATCAGAGCTGGGGAATCAGAGGCGGGGAATCATAGTTGGGGAATCAGAGGCGGGGAATCAGATATAGGGAAACAGAGGCGGGGAATCAGAGGCGGGGAAACAGAGGCGGGGAATCAGATATGGGGAATCAGAGGTGGGGAATCAGAGGTTGGCAATCAGAGGCAGGGAATCAGAGGCGGGGAATCAGAGGCAGGGAATCAGAGGCAGGGAATCAGACATGGGGAATCAGAGGCGGGGAATCAGAGGCGGGGAAACAGAGGCGGTGAATCAGATATTGGGAATCAGAGGTGGCGAATCAGAGGTAGAGAATCAGAGATGGGGAAGCAGAGGTGGGGAATCAGATGTGATGAATTAAAGATGGGGAATCAGAGGCGGGGTATCAGAGGTGCCAATCAGAGGCGGGGAAAAAGAGGCGGGGAATCAGATATGGTGAAACAGAGGCGGGGAATCAGAGGCAGGGAAACAGAGGCGGGGAATCAGATATGGGGAATCAGAGGTGGGAAATTAGAGGTTGCGAATCAGAGGCAGGGAATCAGAGGCGGGGAATGAGAGGCGGGGAATCAGATGCAGTGAATCGGAGGTGCGGAATCAGAGATGAGGAATCAGAGGTGGGGAATCAGAGGTGGTGAATCAGAGATGGGGAATCAGAGGCGGGGAATCAGAGGCAGGGAATCAGAGGCGTGGAATTAGATATGGGGAAACAGAGGCGGGGAATCAGAGGCGGGGAAACAGAGGCGGGGAATCAGATATGGGGAATCAGAGGTGGGGATTCAGAGGCAGGGAATCAGATGTGCTGAATCAGAGATGGGGAATCAGAGGCGGGGAATGAGATATGGGGAATCAGAGGCGGCGAATCAGAGGCGGGGATACAGAGGCGGGGAATCTGATATGGGGAATCAGAGGTGGCAAATCAAAGGCGGTGGATCAGAGATGGAGAATCAGACGCGGGGAATCAGAGGCAGGGAATAAAACACGGGGAATCAGAGGCGGGGAATCAGAGGCGGGGAATCAGAGCTGGGGAATCAGAGGCGGGGAATCAGAGTTGGGGAAGCAGAGGCTGGGAATCAGAGGCGGGGAAACAGAGGCGGGGAATCAGAGGCAGGGAAACAGAGGCGGGGAATCAGATATGGGGAATCAGAGGTGGGGAATCAGAGCTGGGGAATCAGAGGCGGGGAATCATAGTTGGGGAATCAGAGGCGGGGAATCAGATATAGGGAAACAGAGGCGGGGAATCAGAGGCGGGGAAACAGAGGCGGGGAATCAGATATGGGGAATCAGAGGTGGGGAATCAGAGGTGGGGAATTAGTGGTTGCGAATCTGAGGCAGGGAATCAAAGGCGGGGAATCAAAGGCGGGGAATCAGAGGCAGGGAATCGGATGTGCGGAATCAGAGATGGGGAATCAGAGGTGGGGAATCAGAGGTGGTGAATCAGAGAAGGGGAATCAGAGGCGGGGAATCAGAGGCAGGGAATCAGATATGGGGAAACAGAGGCGGAGAATCAGAGGCGGGGAAACAGAGACGGGGAATCAGATATGGGGATTCAGAGGTGGGGAATCAGAGGTTGGGAATCAGAGGCGGGGAATCAGAGTTGGGGAATCAGAGGTGGGGAATCAGATATGGGGAAACAGAGGCGGGGAATCAGAGGCAGGGAAACAGAGGCGGGGAATCAGATATGGGGAATCAGAGGTGGGGAAACAGAGGTTGGCAATCAGAGGCAGGGAATCAGAGGCGGGGAATCAGAGGCAGGGAATCAGATGTGCAGAATCAGAGATGGGGAATCAGACGCGGGGATTCAGAGGTTGTAATTCAGAGATGGGGAATCAGAGGCGGGGAATCAGAGGCGCGGAAACAGAGGTGGGGAATCAGATATGGGGAATCAGAGGTGGGGAATAAGAGGCCAGGAATCAGAAGGCATGAATCAGAGGCCGGGAATCAGAGGTGGGGAATCAGAGGCCGGGAATCAGAGATGGGGAATCAGAGGTGGTGAATCAGAGATGGGGAATCAGAGGAAGGGACTCAGAGGCGGGGAATCAGATGCGGGGAATCAGTGGCGGGGAATCAGAGCTCAGGAATCAGAGTCGGGGAATCAGAGATGGCGAATCAGAGGCGGGGAATCAGAGATAGGGAATCAGAGGTGGGGAATCAGAGGCGGGGAAACAGAGGCGGGGAGTCAGATATGGGGAATCAGAGGCGGGGTATCAGAGGCGGGGAAACAGAGGCGGTGAATCAGATATGGGGAATCAGAGGTGTCGAATCAGAGGTAGAGAATCAGAGATGGGGAAGCAGAGGTGGGGAATCAGATGTGATGAATTAGAGATGGGGAATCAGAGGCGGGGTATCAGAGGCGGCCAATCAGAGGCGGGGAAACAGAGGCTGGGAATCAGATATGGGGAATCAGAGGTGGGGAATCAGGGGCGGGGAATCAGTGGCAGGGAATCAGAGGCCGGGAATCAAAGGCGGGGAATCAGAGCTGGGGAATCAGAGGCGGGGAATCAGAGTTGGGGAATCAGAGGAGGGGAATCAGATATGGGGAAACAGAGGCCGGGAATCAGAGGCAGGGAAACAGAGGCGGGGAATCAGATATGGGGAATCAGAGGTGGGGAATTAGAGGTTGCGAATCAGAGGCAGGGAATCAGAGGCGGGGAATCAGAGGCGGGGAATCAGAGGCAGGGAATCGGATGTGCGGAATCAGAGATGGGGAATAAGAGTTGGGGATTCAGAGGTGGTGAATCAGAGAAGGGGAATCAGAGGCGGGGAATCAGAGGCAGGGAATCAGACGCAGGGAATCAGAGGCGGGGAATCATAGCTGGCGAATTAGAGGAGGGGAATCACAGTTGGGGAATCAGAGGTGGGGAATCAGATATGGGGAAACAGAGGTGGGGATTCAGAGGCGGGGAAACAGAGGCGGGGAATCAGATATGGGGATTCAGAGGTGGGGATTCAGAGGTTGGGAATCAGAGGCAGGGAATCAGAGGCGGGGAATCAGAGGCAGGGAATCAGATGCGGGGAATCAGAGGCGGGGAAAGAGAGCTGGGGAATCAGAGGCGGGGAATCAGAGTTGGGGAATCAGAGGCGTGGAATTAGATATGGGGAAACAGAGGCGGGGAATCAGAGGTGGGGAAACAGAGGCGGGTAATCAGATATGGGGAATCAGAGGTGGGGATTCAGAGGCAGGGAAACAGATGTGCAGAATCAGAGATGGGGAATCAGAGGCGGGGTATGAGATATGGGGAATCAGAGGCGGGGAATCAGAGGCGGGGAATCATAGCTGGCGAATCAGAGGCGGGGAATCAGAGTTGGGGAATCAGAGTCCGGGAATCAGAGATGGGGAATCAGAGGCGGGGCATCAAATATGGGGAATCAGAGGCGGGGAATCAGAGGCGGGGAAACAGAGGTGGTGAATCAGATATGGGGAATCAGAGGTGGCGAATCAGAGGTTGAGAATCAGAGATGGGGAAGCAGAGGTGGGGAATCAGATGTGATGAATTAGAGATGGGGAATCAGAGGCGGGGTATCAGAGGCGGCCAATCAGAGGCGGGGAAACAGAGGCGGGGAATCAGATATGGGGAATCAGAGGTGGGGAATCAGGGGCGGGGAATCAGTGGCAGGGATTCAGAGGCCGGGAATCAGAGGCGGGGAATCAGAGCTGGGGAATCAGAGGCGGGGAATCAGAGTTGGGGAATCAGAGGAGGGGAATCAGATATGGGGAAACAGAGGCCGGGAATCAGAGGCAGGGAAACAGAGCGGGGAATCAGATATGGGGAATCAGAGTTGGGGAATTAGTGGTTGCGAATCAGAGGCAGGGAATCAGAGGCGGGGAATCAGAGGCGGGGAATCAGAGGCAGGGAATCGGATGTGCGGAATCAGAGATGGGGAATAAGAGGTGGGGAATCAGAGGTGTTGAATCAGAGAAGGGGAATCAGAGGCGGGGAATCAGAGGCAGGGAATCAGACGCAGGGAATCAGAGGCGGGGAATCATGGCTGGCGAATTAGAGGAGGGGAATCAGAGTTGGGGAATCAGAGGCGGGGAATCAGATATGGGGAAACAGAGGCGGGGAATCAGAGGCGGGGAATCAGAGGCAGGGAATCAGACGCAGGGAATCAGAGGCGGGGAATCATGGCTGGCGAATTAGAGGAGGGGAATCAGAGTTGGGGAATCAGAGGCGGGGAATCAGATATGGGGAAACTGAAGCGGGGAATCAGAGGCGGGAAAACAGAGGCGGGGAATCAGATATGCGGATTCAGAGGTGGGGAATCAGAGGTTGGGAATCAGAGGCAGGGAATCAGAGGCGGGGAATCAGAGGCAGGGAATCAGATGCGGGGAATCAGAGGCGGGGAATCAGAGCTGGGGAATCAGAGGCGGGGAATCAGAGTTGGGGAATCAGAGGCATGGAATTAGATATGGGGAAACAGAGGCGGGGAATCAGAGGCGGGGAAACAGAGGCGGGGAATCAGATATGGGGAATCAGATGTGGGGAATCAGAGGCAGGGAATCAGATGTGTGGAATCAGAGATGGGGAATCAGAGGCGGGGAATGAGATATGGGGAATCAGAGGCGGGGTATCAGAGGCGGGGATACAGAGGCGGGGAAACAGAGGCGGAGAATCGGAGGCGGGGAATCAGAGTTGGGGAATCAGAGGAGGGGAATCAGATATGGGGAAACAGAGGCCGGGAATCAGAGGCAGGGAAACAGAGGCGGGGAATCAGATATGGGGAATCAGAGGTGGGGAATTAGAGGTTGCGAATCATAGCTGGCGAATCAGAGGTTGGGAATCAGAGGCAGGGAATCAGAGGCGGGGAATCAGAGGCAGGGAATCAGATGCAGGGAATCACAGGCGGGGAAACAGAGCTGGGGAATCAGAGGCGGGGAATCAGAGTTGGGGAATCAGAGGCGTGGAATTAGATATGGGGAAACAGAGGCGGGGAATCAGAGGCGGGTAAACAGAGGCGGGGAATCAGATATGGGGAATCAGAGGTGGGGAATCAGAGGCAGGGAATCAGATGTGCAGAATCAGAGATGGGGAATCAGAGGCGGGGAATGAGATATGGGGAATCAGAGGCGGGGAATCAGAGGCAGGGATACAGAGGCGGGGATTCTGATATGGGGAATCAGAGGTGGCGAATCAAAGGCGGTGAATCAGAGATGGAGAATCAGACGCGGGGAATCAGAGGCAGGGAATAAAACACGGGGAATCAGAGGCGGGGAATCAGAGCTGGGGAATCAGAGGCGG
This sequence comes from Narcine bancroftii, assembly GCF_036971445.1. Lineage (NCBI taxonomy): Eukaryota > Metazoa > Chordata > Chondrichthyes > Torpediniformes > Narcinidae > Narcine > Narcine bancroftii. The sequence continues at coordinate 102,089,896 of NC_091474.1, read as the reverse complement.
GGAATCAGAGTTGGGGAAGCAGAGGCTGGGAATCAGAGGTGGGGAAACAGAGGCGGGGAATCAGAGGCAGGGAAACAGAGGCGGTGAATCAGATATGGGGAATCAGAGGTGGGGAATCAGAACTGGGGAATCAGAGGCGGGGAATCATAGTTGGGGAATCAGAGGCGTGGAATCAGATATAGGGAAACAGAGGCGGGGAATCAGAGGCGGGGAAACAGAGGCGGGGAATCAGATATGGGGAATCAGAGGTGGGGAATCAGAGGTTGGCAATCAGAGGCAGGGAATCAGAGGCGGGGAATCAGAGGCAGGGAATCAGATGTGCGGAATCAGAGATGGGGAATCAGAGGCAGGGAATCAGAGGCAGGGAATCAGATATGGGGAATCAGAGGCGGGGAAACAGAGGCGGTGAATCAGATATTGGGAATCAGAGGTGGCGATCAGAAGCAGAGAATCAGAGATGGGGAAGCAGAGGTGGGGAATCAGATGTGATGAATTAGAAATGGGGAATCAGGGGCGGGGTATCAGAGGTGCCAATCAGAGGCGGGGAAACAGAGGAGGGGAATAAGGTATGGGGAAACAGAGGCGGAGAATCAGAGGCAGGGAAACAGAGGCGGAGAATCAGATATGGGGAATCAGAGGTGGGGAATTGGAGGTTGCGAATCAGAGGCAGGGAATCAGAGGCGGGGAATCAGAGGCGGGGAATCAGAGGCAGGGAATCGGATGTGCGGAATCAGAGATGGGGAATCAGAGGTGGGGAATCAGAGGTGGTGAATCAGAGATGGGGAATCAGAGGCGGGGATCAGAGGCAGGGAATCAGAAACGGGGAATCAGAGGCGGGGAATCATTGCTGGCGATTCAGAGGAGGGGAATCAGAGGTGGGGAATCAGAGGCGGGGAATCAGATATGGGGAATCAGAGGTGGGGAATCAGAGGCGGTGAAACAGAGGCCGGGAATCAGATATGTTGTATCAGAGGTGGGGAATCAGAGGCGGAAAATCAGAGCTGGGGAATCAGAGGCGGGGAATCAGAGTTGGGGAATCAGAGTCTGGGAATCAGAGATGGGGAATCAGAGGCGGGGAATCAAATATGGGGAATCAGAGGCGGGGAATCAGAGGCGGGGAATCAGAGGCGGTGAATCAGATATGGGGAATCAGAGGTGGCGAATCAGAGGTAGAGAATCAGAGATGTGGAAGCAGAGGTGGGGAATCAGATGTGATGAATTAGAGATGGGGAATCAGAGGCGGGGTATCAGAGGCGGCCAATCAGAGGTGGGGAAACAGAGGCGGGGAATCAGATATGGGGAATCAGAGGTGGGGAATCAGGGGCAGGGAATCAGTGGCAGGGAATCAGAGGCCGGGAATCAGAGGCGGGGAATCAGAGGTGGGGAATCAGAGGCGGGGCATCAGAGTTGGGGAATCAGAGGAGGGGAATCAGATATGGGGAAACAGAGGCCGGGAAACAGAGGCAGGGAAACAGAGGCGGGGAATCAGATATGGGGAATCAGAGGTGGGGAATTAGTGGTTGCGAATCTGAGGCAGGGAATCAGAGGCGGGGAATCAGAGGCGGGGAATCAGAGGCAGGGAATCGGATGTGCGGAATCAGAGATGGGGAATCATAGGTGGGGAATCAGAGGTGGTGAATCAGAGAAGGGGAATCAGAGGCGGGGAATCAGAGGCAGGGAATCAGATATGGGGAAACAGAGGCGGAGAATCAGAGGCGGGGAAACAGAGACGGGGAATCAGATATGGGGATTCAGAGGTGGGGAATCAGAGGTTGGGAATCAGAGGCGGGGAATCAGAGTTGGGGAATCAGAGGTGGGGAATCAGATATGGGGAAACAGAGGCGGGTAATCAGAGGCGGGGAAACAGAGGCGGGGAATCAGATATGGGGAATCAGAGGTGGGGAATCAGAGGTTGGCAATCAGAGGCAGGGAATCAGAGGCGGGGAATCAGAGGCAGGGAATCAGATGTGCAGAATCAGAGATGGGGAATCAGAGGCAGGGAATCAGCGGCGGGGAAAATCAGAGGCCGGGAATCAGAGGCCAGGAATGAGAGGCCGGGAATCAGAGGGCAGGAATCAGAGTCCGGGAATCAGAGGTGGGGAATCAGAGGCCGGGAATTAGAGATGGGGAATAAGAGGTGGGGAATCAGCGGTGGTGAATCAGACGCGGGGATTCAGAAGTTGTAATTCAGAGATGGGGAATCAGAGGCGGGGAATCAGAGGCACGGAAACAGAGGTGGGGAATCAGATATGGGGAATCAGAGGTGGGGAATAAGACGCCAGGAATCAGAAGGCATGAATCAGAGGCCGGGAATCAGAGGTGGGGAATCAGAGGCCGGGAATAAGAGATGGGGAATCAGAGGTGGTGAATCAGAGATGGGGAATCAGAGGAAGGGACTCAGAGGCGGGTAATCAGATGCGGGGAATCAGTGGCGGGGAATCAGAGCTCAGGAATCAGAGTCGGGGAATCAGAGATGGCGAATCAGAGGCGGGGAATCAGAGATAGGGAATCAGAGGTGGGGAATCAGAGGCGGGGAAACAGAGGCGGGGAGTCAGATATGGGGAATCAGAGGCGGGGAATCAGAGGCGGGGAAACAGAGGCGGTGAATCAGATATGGGGAGTCAGAGGTGGCGAATCAGAGGTAGAGAATCAGAGATGGGGAAGCAGAGGTGGGGAATCAGATGTGATGAATTAGAGATGGGGAATCAGAGACGGGGTATCAGAGGCGGCCAATCAGAGGCGGGGAAACAGAGGCTGGGAATCAGATATGGGGAATCAGAGGTGGGGAATCAGGGGCGGGGAATCAGTGGCAGGGAATCAGAGGCCGGGAATCAAAGGCGGGGAATCAGAGCTGGGGAATCAGAGGCGGGGAATCAGAGCTGGGGAATCAGAGGCGGGGAATCAGACGCAGGGAATCAGAGGCGGGGAATCATGGCTGGCGAATTAGAGGAGGGGAATCAGAGTTGGGGAATCAGAGGCGGGGAATCAGATATGGGGAAACAGAGGCGGGGAATCAGAGGCGGGGAAACAGAGGCGGGGAATCAGATATGCGGATTCAGAGGTGGGGAATCAGAGGTTGGGAATCAGAGGCAGGGAATCAGAGGCGGGGAATCAGAGGCAGGGAATCAGATGCGGGGAATCAGAGGCGGGGAATCAGAGCTGGGGAATCAGAGGCGGGGAATCAGAGTTGGGGAATCAGAGGCATGGAATTAGATATGGGGAAACAAAGGCGGGGAATCAGAGGCGGGGAAACAGAGGCGGGGAATCAGATATGGGGAATCAGAGGTGGGGAGTCAGAGGCAGGGAATCAGATGTGTGGAATCAGAGATGGGGAATCAGAGGCGGGGAATGAGATATGGGGAATCAGAGGCGGGGATACAGAGGCGGGGAAACAGAGGCGGAGAATCAGAGGCGTGGAATCAGAGTTGGGGAATCAGAGGAGGGGAATCAGATATGGGGAAACAGAGGCCGGGAATCAGAGGCAGGGAAACAGAGGCGGGGAATCAGATATGGGGAATCAGAGGTGGGGAATTAGAGGTTGCGAATCAGAGGCAGGGAATCAGAGGCGGGGAATCAGAGGCGGGGAATCAGAGGCAGGGAATGGGATGTGCGGAATTAGAGATGGGGAATCAGAGGTGGGGAATCAGAGATGGTGAATCAGAGAAGGGGAATCAAAGGCGGGGAATCAGAGGCAGGGAATCTGACGCAGGGAATCAGAGGCGGGGAATCATAGCTGGCGAATTAAAGGAGGGGAATCAGAGTTGGGGAATCAGGGCGGGGAATCAGATATGGGGAAACAGAGGCGGGGAATCAGAGGCGGGGAAACAGAGGCGGGGAATCAGATATGGGGATTCTGAGGTGGGGAATCAGATGTTGGGAATCAGAGGCAGGGAATCAGAGGCGGGGAATCAGAGGCAGGGAATCAGATGCAGGGAATCACAGGCGGGGAAACAGAGCTGGGGAATCAGAGGCGGGGAATCAGAGTTGGGGAATCAGAGGCGTGGAATTAGATATGGGGAAACAGAGGCGGGGAATCAGAGGCGGGTAAACAGAGGCGGGGAATCAGATATGGGGAATCAGAGGTGGGGAATCAGAGGCAGGGAATCAGATGTGCAGAATCAGAGATGGGGAATCAGAGGCGGGGAATGAGATATGGGGAATCAGAGGCGGGGAATCAGAGGCAGGGATACAGAGGCGGGGATTCTGATATGGGGAATCAGAGGTGGCGAATCAAAGGCGGTGAATCAGAGATGGAGAATCAGACGATGGGAATCAGAGGCAGGGAATAAAACACGGGGAATCAGAGGCGGGGAATCAGAGCTGGGGAATCAGAGGCGGGGAATCAGAGTTGGGATAGCAGAGGCTGGGAATAAGAGGCGGGGAAACAGAGGCGGGGAATCAGAGGCAGGGAAACAGAGGCGGGGAATCAGATATGGGGAATCAGAGGTGGGGAATCAGAACTGGGGAATCAGAGGCGGGGAATCATAGTTGGGGAATCAGAGGCGTGGAATCAGATATAGGGAAACAGAGGCGGGGAATCAGAGGCGGGGAAACAGAGGCGGGGAATCAGAGATGGGGAATCAGAGGCGGGGAATCAGAGGCAGGGAATCAGAAACGGGGAATCAGAGGCGGGGAATCAGAGGCGGGGAATCAGATATGGGGAATCAGAGGTGGGGAATCAGAGGCGGTGAAACAGAGGCCGGGAATCAGATATGTTGTATCAGAGGTGGGGAATCAGAGGCGGGAAATCAGAGCTGGGGAATCAGAGGCGGGGAATCAGAGTTGGGGAATCAGAGTCTGGGAATCAGAGATGGGGAATCAGAGGCGGGGAATCAAATATGGGGAATCAGAGGCGGGGAATCAGAGGCGGGGAAACAGAGGCGGTGAATCAGATATGGGGAATCACAGGTGGCGAATCAGTGGTAGAGAATCAAAGATGTGGAAGCAGAGGTGGGGAATCAGATGTGATGAATTAGAGATGGGGAATCAGAGGCGGGGTATCAGAGGCGGCCAATCAGAGGCGGGGAAACAGAGGCGGGGAATCAGATATGGGGAATCAGAGGTGGGGAATCAGCGGCAGGGAATCAGTGGCAGGGAATCAGAGGCCGGGAATCAGAGGCGGGGAATCAGAGGTGGGGAATCAGAGGCGGGGCATCAGAGTTGGGGAATCAGAGGAGGGGAATCAGATATGGGGAAACAGAGGCCGGGAAACAGAGGCAGGGAAACAGAGGCGGGGAATCAGATATGGGGAATCAGAGGTGGGGAATTAGTGGTTGCGAATCTGAGGCAGGGAATCAGATATGGGGAAACAGAGTCGGAGAATCAGAGGCGGGGAAACAGAGACGGGGAATCAGATATGGGGATTCAGAGGTGGGGAATCAGAGGTTGGGAATCAGAGGCGGGGAATCAGAGTTGGGGAATCAGAGGTGGGGAATCAGATATGGGGAAACAGAGGCGGGTAATCAGAGGCGGGGAAACAGACGCGGGGAATCAGATATGGGGAATCAGAGGTGGGGAATCAGAGGTTGGCAATCAGAGGCAGGGGATCAGAGGCGGGGAATCAGAGGCAGGGAATCAGATGTGCAGAATCAGAGATGGGGAATCAGAGGCAGGGAATCAGCGGTGGGGAAAATCAGAGGCAGGGAATCAGAGGCCAGGAATGAGAGGCCGGGAATCAGAGGGCAGGAATCAGAGGCCGGGAATCAGAGGTGGGGAATCAGAGGCCGGGAATTAGAGATGGGGAATAAGAGGTGGGGAATCAGCGGTGGTGAATCAGACGCGGGGATTCAGAGGTTGTAATTCAGAGATGGGGAATCTGAGGCGGGGAATCAGAGGCGCGGAAACAGAGGTGGGGAATCAGATATGGGGAATCACAGGTGGGGAATAAGAGGCCAGGAATCAGAAGGCATGAATCAGAGGCCGGGAATCAGAGGTGGGGAATCAGAGGCCGGGAATCAGAGATGGGGAATCAGAGGTGGTGAATCAGAGATGGGGAATCAGAGGAAGGGACTCAGAGGCGGGTAATCAGATGCGGGGAATCAGTGGCGGGGAATCAGAGCTCAGGAATCAGAGTCGGGGAATCAGAGATGGCGAATCAGAGGCGGGGAATCAGAGATAGGGAATCAGAGGTGGGGAATCAGAGGCGGGGAAAAAGAGGCGGGGAGTCAGATATGGGGAATCAGAGGCGGGGAATCAGAGGCGGGGAAACAGAGGCGGTGAATCAGATATGGGGAATCAGAGGTGGCGAATCAGAGGTAGAGAATCAGAGATGGGGAAGCAGAGGTGGGGAATCAGATGTGATGAATTAGAGATGGGGAATCAGAGGCGGGGTATCAGAGGCGGCCAATCAGAGGCGGGGAAACAGAGGCTGGGAATCAGATATGGGGAATCAGAGGTGGGGAATCAGGGGCGGGGAATCAGTGGCAGGGAATCAGAGGCCGGGAATCAAAGGCGGGGAATCAGAGCTGGGGAATCAGAGGCGGGGAATCAGAGTTGGGGAATCAGAGGAGGGGAATCAGATATGGGGAAACAGAGGCCGGGAATCAGAGGCACGGAAACAGAGGCGGGGAATCAGATATGGGGAATCAGAGGTGGGGAATTAGAGGTTGCGAATCAGAGGCAGGGAATCAGAGGCGGGGAATCTGAGGCGGGGAATCAGAGGCAGGGAATCGGATGTGCGGAATCAGAGATGGGGAATCAGAGTTGGGGATTCAGAGGTGGTGAATCAGAGAAGGGGAATCAGAGGCTGGGAATCAGTGGCAGGGAATCAGACGCAGGGAATCAGAGGCGGGGAATCATAGCTGGCGAATTAGAGGAGGGGAATCAGAGTTGGGGAATCAGAGGCGGGGAATCAGATATGGGGAAACAGAGGCGGGGATTCAGAGGCGGGGAAACAGAGGCGGGGAATCAGATATGGGGATTCAGAGGTGGGGATTCAGAGGTTGGGAATCAGAGGCAGGGAATCAGAGGCGGGGAATCAGAGGCAGGGAATCAGATGCGGGGAATCAGAGGCGGGGAAACAGAGCTGGGGAATCAGAGGCGGGGAATCAGAGTTGGGGAATCAGAGGCGTGGAATTAGATATGGGGAAACAGAGGCGGGGAATCAGAGGCAGGGAATCAGATGTGCAGAATCAGAGATGGGGAATCAGAGGCGGGGAATGAGATATGGGGAATCAGAGGCGGGGAATCAGAGGCGGGGATACAGAGGCGGGGAATCTGATATGGGGAATCAGAGGTGGCAAATCAAAGGCGGTGAATCAGAGATGGAGAATCAGACGCGGGGAATCAGAGGCAGGGAATAAAACACGGGGAATCAGAGGCGGGGAATCAGAGCTTGTGAATCAGAGGCGGGGAATCAGAGTTGGGGAAGCAGAGGCTGGGAATCAGAGGCGGGGAAACAGAGGCGGGGAATCAGAGGCAGGGAAACAGAGGCGGGGAATCAGATATGGGGAATCAGAGGTGGGGAATCAGAGCTGGGGAATCAGAGGCAGGGAATCATAGTTGGGGAATCAGAGGCGGGGAATCGATATAGGGAAACAGAGGCGGGGAATCAGAGGCGGGGAAACAGAGGCGGGGAATCAGATATGGGGAATCAGAGGTGGGGAATCAGAGGTGGGGAATTAGTGGTTGCGAATCTGAGGCAGGGAATCAGAGGCGGGGAATCAGAGGCGGGGAATGAGAGGCAGGGAATCGGATGTGCGGAATCAGAGATGGGGAATCAGAGGTGGGGAATCAGAGGTGGTGAATCAGAGAAGGGGAATCAGAGGCGGGGAATCAGAGGCAGGGAATCAGATATGGGGAAACAGAGGCGGAGAATCAGAGGCGGGGAAACAGAGACGGGGAATCAGATATGGGGATTCAGAGGTGGGGAATCAGAGGTTGGGAATCAGAGGCGGGGAATCAGAGTTGGGGAATCAGAGGTGGGGAATCAGATATGGGGAAACAGAGGCGGGGAATCAGAGGCGGGGAAACAGAGGCGGGGAATCAGATATGGGGAATCAGATGTGGGGAATCAGAGGTTGGCAATCAGAGGCAGGGAATCAGAGGCGGGGAATCAGAGGCAGGGAATCAGATGTGCAGAATCAGAGATGGGGAATCAGACGCGGGGATTCAGAGGTTGTAATTCAGAGATGGGGAATCAGAGGCGGGGAATAAGAGGCGCGGAAACAGAGGTGGGGAATCAGATATGGGGAATCAGAGGTGGGGAATAAGAGGCCAGGAATCAGAAGGCATGAATCAGAGGCCGGGAATCAGAGGTGGGGAATCAGAGGCCGGGAATCAGAGATGGGGAATCAGAGGTGGTGAATCAGAGATGGGGAATCAGAGGAAGGGACTCAGAGGCGGGTAATCAGATGCGGGGAATCAGTGGCGGGGAATCAGAGCTCAGGAATCAGAGTCGGGGAATCAGAGATGGCGAATCAGAGGCGGGGAATCAGAGATAGGGAATCAGAGGTGGGGAATCAGAGGCGGGGAAACAGAGGCGGGGAGTCAGATATGGGGAATCAGAGGCGGGGAATCAGAGGCGGGGAAACAGAGGCGGTGAATCAGATATGGGGAATCAGAGGTGGCGAATCAGAGGTAGAGAATCAGAGATGGGGAAGCAGAGGTGGGGAATCAGATGTGATGAATTAGAGATGGGGAATCAGAGGCGGGGTATCAGAGGCGGCCAATCAGAGGCGGGGAAACAGAGGCTGGGAATCAGATATGGGGAATCAGAGGTGGGGAATCAGGGGCGGGGAATCAGTGGCAGGGAATCAGAGGCCGGGAATCAAAGGCGGGGAATCAGAGCTGGGAATCAGAGGCGGGGAATCAGAGTTGGGGAATCAGAGGAGGGGAATCAGATATGGGGAAACAGAGGCCGGGAATCATAGGCAGGGAAACAGAGGCGGGGAATCAGATATGGGGAATCAGAGGTGGGGAATTAGAGGTTGCGAATCAGAGGCAGGGAATCAGAGGCGGGGAATCAGAGGCGGGGAATCAGAGGCAGGGAATCGGATGTGCGGAATCAGAGATGGGGAATCAGAGTTGGGGATTCAGAGGTGGTGAATCAGAGAAGGGGAATCAGAGGCGGGGAGTCAGAGGCAGGGAATCAGACGCAGGGAATGAGAGGCGGGGAATCATAGCTGGCGAATTAGAGGAGGGGAATCAGAGTTGGGGAATCAGAGGCGGGGAATCAGATATGGGGAAACAGAGGCGGGGAATCAGATATGGGGATTCAGAGGTGGGGATTCAGAGGTTGGGAATCAGAGGCAGGGAATCAGAGGCGGGGAATCAGAGGCAGGGAATCAGATGCGGGGAATCAGAGGCGGGGAAACAGAGCTGGGGAATCAGAGGCGAGGAATCAGAGTTGGGGAATCAGAGGCGTGGAATTAGATATGGGGAAACAGAGGCGGGGAATCAGAGGCGGGGAAACAGAGGCGGGTAATCAGATATGGGGAATCAGAGGTGGGGATTCAGAGGCAGGGAGTCAGATGTGCAGAATCAGAGATGGGGAATCAGAGGCGGGGAATGAGATATGGGGAATCAGAGGCGGGGAATCAGAGGCGGGGATACAGAGGCAGGGAATCGGATGTGCGGAATCAGAGATGGGGAATCAGAGGTGGGGAATCAGAGGTGGTGAATCAGAGAAGGGGAATCAGAGGCGGGGAATCAGAGGCAGGGAATCAGATATGGGATACAGAGGCGGAGAATCAGAGGTGGGGAAACAGAGACGGGGAATCAGATATGGGGACTCAGAGGTGGGGAATCAGTGGTTGGGAATCAGAGGCGGGGAATCAGAGTTGGGGAATCAGAGGTGGGGAATCAGATATGGGGAAACAGAGGCGGGGAATCAGAGGCGGGGAAACAGAGGCGGGGAATCAGATATGGGGAATCAGAGGTGGGGAATCAGAGGTTGGCAATCAGAGGCAGGGAATCAGAGGCGGGGAATCAGAGGCAGGGAATCAGATGTGCAGAATCAGAGATGGGGAATCAGAGGCGGGGAATCAGAGGCGCGGAAACAGAGGTGGGGAATCAGATATGGGGAATCAGAGGTGGGGAATAAGAGGCCAGGAATCAGAAGGCATGAATCAGAGGCCGGGAATCAGAGGTGGGGAATCAGAGGCCGGGAATCAGAGATGGGGAATCAGAGGTGGTGAATCAGAGATGTGGAATCAGAGGAAGGGACTCAGAGGCGGGGAATCAGATGCCGGGAATCAGTGGCGGGGAATCAGAGCTCAGGAATCAGAGTCGGGGAATCAGAGATGGCGAATCAGAGGCGGGGAATAAGAGATAGGGAATCAGAGGTGGGGAATCAGAGGCGGGGAAACAGAGGCGGGGAGTCAGATACTGGGAATCAGAGGCGGGGAATCAGAGGCGGGGATACAGAGGCGTTGAATCAGATATGGGGAATCAGAGGTGGCGAATCAGAGGTAGAGAATCAGAGATGGGGAAGCAGAGGTGGGGAATCAGATGTGATGAATTAGAGATGGGGAATCAGAGGCGGTGTATCAGAGGTGCCAATCAGAGGCGGCAAAACATAGGCGGGGAATCAGATATGGGGAATCAGAGTTGGGGATTCAGAGGTGGTGAATCAGAGAAGGGGAATCAGAGGCGGGGAATCAGAGGCAGGGAATCAGACGCAGGGAATCAGAGGCGGGGAATCATAGCTGTCGAATTAGAGGAGGGGAATCAGAGTTGGGGAATCACAGGCGGGGAATCAGATTTGGGGAAACAGAGGTGGGGATTCAGAGGCGGGGAAACAGAGGCGGGGAATCAGATATGGGGATTCAGAGGTGGGGATTCAGAGGTTGGGAATCAGAGGCAGGGAATCAGAGGCGGGGAATCAGAGGCAGGGAATCAGATGCGGGGAATCAGAGGCGGGGAAACAGAGCTGGGGAATCAGAGGCGGGGAATCAGAGTTGGGGAATCAGAGGAGGGGAATCAGAGGCCGGGAATCAGAGATGGGGAATCAGAGGTGGTGAATCAGAGATGGGGAATCAGAGGAAGGGACTCAGAGGCGGGTAATCAGATGCGGGGAATCAGTGGCGGGGAATCAGACCTCAGGAATCAGAGTCGGGGAATCAGAGATGGCGAATCAGAGGCGGGGAATCAGAGATAGGGAATCAGAGGTGGGGAATCAGAGGCGGGGAAACAGAGGCGGGGAGTCAGATATGGGGAATCAGAGGCGGGGAATCAGAGGCGGGGAAACAGAGGCGGTGAATCAGATATGGGGAATCAGAGGTGGCGAATCAGAGGTAGAGAATCAGAGATGGGGAAGCAGAGGTGGGGAATCAGATGTGATGAATTAGAGATGGGGAATCAGAGGCGGGGTATCAGAGGCGGCCAATCAGAGGCGGGGAATCAGAGGTGGGGAATCAGAGGCCGGGAATAAGAGATGGGGAATCAGAGGTGGTGAATCAGAGATGGGGAATCAGAGGAAGGGACTCAGAGGCGGGTAATCAGATGCGGGGAATCAGTGGCGGGGAATCAGAGCTCAGGAATCAGAGTCGGGGAATCAGAGATGGCGAATCAGAGGCGGGGAATCAGAGATAGGGAATCAGAGGTGGGGAATCAGAGGCGGGGAAACAGAGGCGGGGAGTCAGATATGGGGAATCAGAGGCGGGGAATCAGAGGCGGGGAAACAGAGGCGGTGAATCAGATATGGGGAGTCAGAGGTGGCGAATCAGAGGTAGAGAATCAGAGATGGGGAAGCAGAGGTGGGGAATCAGATGTGATGAATTAGAGATGGGGAATCAGAGACGGGGTATCAGAGGCGGCCAATCAGAGGCGGGGAAACAGAGGCTGGGAATCAGATATGGGGAATCAGAGGTGGGGAATCAGGGGCGGGGAATCAGTGGCAGGGAATCAGAGGCCGGGAATCAAAGGCGGGGAATCAGAGCTGGGGAATCAGAGGCGGGGAATCAGAGCTGGGGAATCAGAGGCGGGGAATCAGACGCAGGGAATCAGAGGCGGGGAATCATGGCTGGCGAATTAGAGGAGGGGAATCAGAGTTGGGGAATCAGAGGCGGGGAATCAGATATGGGGAAACAGAGGCGGGGAATCAGAGGCGGGGAAACAGAGGCGGGGAATCAGATATGCGGATTCAGAGGTGGGGAATCAGAGGTTGGGAATCAGAGGCAGGGAATCAGAGGCGGGGAATCAGAGGCAGGGAATCAGATGCGGGGAATCAGAGGCGGGGAATCAGAGCTGGGGAATCAGAGGCGGGGAATCAGAGTTGGGGAATCAGAGGCATGGAATTAGATATGGGGAAACAAAGGCGGGGAATCAGAGGCGGGGAAACAGAGGCGGGGAATCAGATATGGGGAATCAGAGGTGGGGAGTCAGAGGCAGGGAATCAGATGTGTGGAATCAGAGATGGGGAATCAGAGGCGGGGAATGAGATATGGGGAATCAGAGGCGGGGATACAGAGGCGGGGAAACAGAGGCGGAGAATCAGAGGCGTGGAATCAGAGTTGGGGAATCAGAGGAGGGGAATCAGATATGGGGAAACAGAGGCCGGGAATCAGAGGCAGGGAAACAGAGGCGGGGAATCAGATATGGGGAATCAGAGGTGGGGAATTAGAGGTTGCGAATCAGAGGCAGGGAATCAGAGGCGGGGAATCAGAGGCGGGGAATCAGAGGCAGGGAATGGGATGTGCGGAATTAGAGATGGGGAATCAGAGGTGGGGAATCAGAGATGGTGAATCAGAGAAGGGGAATCAAAGGCGGGGAATCAGAGGCAGGGAATCTGACGCAGGGAATCAGAGGCGGGGAATCATAGCTGGCGAATTAAAGGAGGGGAATCAGAGTTGGGGAATCAGGGCGGGGAATCAGATATGGGGAAACAGAGGCGGGGAATCAGAGGCGGGGAAACAGAGGCGGGGAATCAGATATGGGGATTCTGAGGTGGGGAATCAGATGTTGGGAATCAGAGGCAGGGAATCAGAGGCGGGGAATCAGAGGCAGGGAATCAGATGCAGGGAATCACAGGCGGGGAAACAGAGCTGGGGAATCAGAGGCGGGGAATCAGAGTTGGGGAATCAGAGGCGTGGAATTAGATATGGGGAAACAGAGGCGGGGAATCAGAGGCGGGTAAACAGAGGCGGGGAATCAGATATGGGGAATCAGAGGTGGGGAATCAGAGGCAGGGAATCAGATGTGCAGAATCAGAGATGGGGAATCAGAGGCGGGGAATGAGATATGGGGAATCAGAGGCGGGGAATCAGAGGCAGGGATACAGAGGCGGGGATTCTGATATGGGGAATCAGAGGTGGCGAATCAAAGGCGGTGAATCAGAGATGGAGAATCAGACGATGGGAATCAGAGGCAGGGAATAAAACACGGGGAATCAGAGGCGGGGAATCAGAGCTGGGGAATCAGAGGCGGGGAATCAGAGTTGGGATAGCAGAGGCTGGGAATAAGAGGCGGGGAAACAGAGGCGGGGAATCAGAGGCAGGGAAACAGAGGCGGGGAATCAGATATGGGGAATCAGAGGTGGGGAATCAGAACTGGGGAATCAGAGGCGGGGAATCATAGTTGGGGAATCAGAGGCGTGGAATCAGATATAGGGAAACAGAGGCGGGGAATCAGAGGCGGGGAAACAGAGGCGGGGAATCAGAGATGGGGAATCAGAGGCGGGGAATCAGAGGCAGGGAATCAGAAACGGGGAATCAGAGGCGGGGAATCAGAGGCGGGGAATCAGATATGGGGAATCAGAGGTGGGGAATCAGAGGCGGTGAAACAGAGGCCGGGAATCAGATATGTTGTATCAGAGGTGGGGAATCAGAGGCGGGAAATCAGAGCTGGGGAATCAGAGGCGGGGAATCAGAGTTGGGGAATCAGAGTCTGGGAATCAGAGATGGGGAATCAGAGGCGGGGAATCAAATATGGGGAATCAGAGGCGGGGAATCAGAGGCGGGGAAACAGAGGCGGTGAATCAGATATGGGGAATCACAGGTGGCGAATCAGTGGTAGAGAATCAAAGATGTGGAAGCAGAGGTGGGGAATCAGATGTGATGAATTAGAGATGGGGAATCAGAGGCGGGGTATCAGAGGCGGCCAATCAGAGGCGGGGAAACAGAGGCGGGGAATCAGATATGGGGAATCAGAGGTGGGGAATCAGCGGCAGGGAATCAGTGGCAGGGAATCAGAGGCCGGGAATCAGAGGCGGGGAATCAGAGGTGGGGAATCAGAGGCGGGGCATCAGAGTTGGGGAATCAGAGGAGGGGAATCAGATATGGGGAAACAGAGGCCGGGAAACAGAGGCAGGGAAACAGAGGCGGGGAATCAGATATGGGGAATCAGAGGTGGGGAATTAGTGGTTGCGAATCTGAGGCAGGGAATCAGATATGGGGAAACAGAGTCGGAGAATCAGAGGCGGGGAAACAGAGACGGGGAATCAGATATGGGGATTCAGAGGTGGGGAATCAGAGGTTGGGAATCAGAGGCGGGGAATCAGAGTTGGGGAATCAGAGGTGGGGAATCAGATATGGGGAAACAGAGGCGGGTAATCAGAGGCGGGGAAACAGACGCGGGGAATCAGATATGGGGAATCAGAGGTGGGGAATCAGAGGTTGGCAATCAGAGGCAGGGGATCAGAGGCGGGGAATCAGAGGCAGGGAATCAGATGTGCAGAATCAGAGATGGGGAATCAGAGGCAGGGAATCAGCGGTGGGGAAAATCAGAGGCAGGGAATCAGAGGCCAGGAATGAGAGGCCGGGAATCAGAGGGCAGGAATCAGAGGCCGGGAATCAGAGGTGGGGAATCAGAGGCCGGGAATTAGAGATGGGGAATAAGAGGTGGGGAATCAGCGGTGGTGAATCAGACGCGGGGATTCAGAGGTTGTAATTCAGAGATGGGGAATCTGAGGCGGGGAATCAGAGGCGCGGAAACAGAGGTGGGGAATCAGATATGGGGAATCACAGGTGGGGAATAAGAGGCCAGGAATCAGAAGGCATGAATCAGAGGCCGGGAATCAGAGGTGGGGAATCAGAGGCCGGGAATCAGAGATGGGGAATCAGAGGTGGTGAATCAGAGATGGGGAATCAGAGGAAGGGACTCAGAGGCGGGTAATCAGATGCGGGGAATCAGTGGCGGGGAATCAGAGCTCAGGAATCAGAGTCGGGGAATCAGAGATGGCGAATCAGAGGCGGGGAATCAGAGATAGGGAATCAGAGGTGGGGAATCAGAGGCGGGGAAAAAGAGGCGGGGAGTCAGATATGGGGAATCAGAGGCGGGGAATCAGAGGCGGGGAAACAGAGGCGGTGAATCAGATATGGGGAATCAGAGGTGGCGAATCAGAGGTAGAGAATCAGAGATGGGGAAGCAGAGGTGGGGAATCAGATGTGATGAATTAGAGATGGGGAATCAGAGGCGGGGTATCAGAGGCGGCCAATCAGAGGCGGGGAAACAGAGGCTGGGAATCAGATATGGGGAATCAGAGGTGGGGAATCAGGGGCGGGGAATCAGTGGCAGGGAATCAGAGGCCGGGAATCAAAGGCGGGGAATCAGAGCTGGGGAATCAGAGGCGGGGAATCAGAGTTGGGGAATCAGAGGAGGGGAATCAGATATGGGGAAACAGAGGCCGGGAATCAGAGGCACGGAAACAGAGGCGGGGAATCAGATATGGGGAATCAGAGGTGGGGAATTAGAGGTTGCGAATCAGAGGCAGGGAATCAGAGGCGGGGAATCTGAGGCGGGGAATCAGAGGCAGGGAATCGGATGTGCGGAATCAGAGATGGGGAATCAGAGTTGGGGATTCAGAGGTGGTGAATCAGAGAAGGGGAATCAGAGGCTGGGAATCAGTGGCAGGGAATCAGACGCAGGGAATCAGAGGCGGGGAATCATAGCTGGCGAATTAGAGGAGGGGAATCAGAGTTGGGGAATCAGAGGCGGGGAATCAGATATGGGGAAACAGAGGCGGGGATTCAGAGGCGGGGAAACAGAGGCGGGGAATCAGATATGGGGATTCAGAGGTGGGGATTCAGAGGTTGGGAATCAGAGGCAGGGAATCAGAGGCGGGGAATCAGAGGCAGGGAATCAGATGCGGGGAATCAGAGGCGGGGAAACAGAGCTGGGGAATCAGAGGCGGGGAATCAGAGTTGGGGAATCAGAGGCGTGGAATTAGATATGGGGAAACAGAGGCGGGGAATCAGAGGCAGGGAATCAGATGTGCAGAATCAGAGATGGGGAATCAGAGGCGGGGAATGAGATATGGGGAATCAGAGGCGGGGAATCAGAGGCGGGGATACAGAGGCGGGGAATCTGATATGGGGAATCAGAGGTGGCAAATCAAAGGCGGTGAATCAGAGATGGAGAATCAGACGCGGGGAATCAGAGGCAGGGAATAAAACACGGGGAATCAGAGGCGGGGAATCAGAGCTTGTGAATCAGAGGCGGGGAATCAGAGTTGGGGAAGCAGAGGCTGGGAATCAGAGGCGGGGAAACAGAGGCGGGGAATCAGAGGCAGGGAAACAGAGGCGGGGAATCAGATATGGGGAATCAGAGGTGGGGAATCAGAGCTGGGGAATCAGAGGCAGGGAATCATAGTTGGGGAATCAGAGGCGGGGAATCGATATAGGGAAACAGAGGCGGGGAATCAGAGGCGGGGAAACAGAGGCGGGGAATCAGATATGGGGAATCAGAGGTGGGGAATCAGAGGTGGGGAATTAGTGGTTGCGAATCTGAGGCAGGGAATCAGAGGCGGGGAATCAGAGGCGGGGAATGAGAGGCAGGGAATCGGATGTGCGGAATCAGAGATGGGGAATCAGAGGTGGGGAATCAGAGGTGGTGAATCAGAGAAGGGGAATCAGAGGCGGGGAATCAGAGGCAGGGAATCAGATATGGGGAAACAGAGGCGGAGAATCAGAGGCGGGGAAACAGAGACGGGGAATCAGATATGGGGATTCAGAGGTGGGGAATCAGAGGTTGGGAATCAGAGGCGGGGAATCAGAGTTGGGGAATCAGAGGTGGGGAATCAGATATGGGGAAACAGAGGCGGGGAATCAGAGGCGGGGAAACAGAGGCGGGGAATCAGATATGGGGAATCAGATGTGGGGAATCAGAGGTTGGCAATCAGAGGCAGGGAATCAGAGGCGGGGAATCAGAGGCAGGGAATCAGATGTGCAGAATCAGAGATGGGGAATCAGACGCGGGGATTCAGAGGTTGTAATTCAGAGATGGGGAATCAGAGGCGGGGAATAAGAGGCGCGGAAACAGAGGTGGGGAATCAGATATGGGGAATCAGAGGTGGGGAATAAGAGGCCAGGAATCAGAAGGCATGAATCAGAGGCCGGGAATCAGAGGTGGGGAATCAGAGGCCGGGAATCAGAGATGGGGAATCAGAGGTGGTGAATCAGAGATGGGGAATCAGAGGAAGGGACTCAGAGGCGGGTAATCAGATGCGGGGAATCAGTGGCGGGGAATCAGAGCTCAGGAATCAGAGTCGGGGAATCAGAGATGGCGAATCAGAGGCGGGGAATCAGAGATAGGGAATCAGAGGTGGGGAATCAGAGGCGGGGAAACAGAGGCGGGGAGTCAGATATGGGGAATCAGAGGCGGGGAATCAGAGGCGGGGAAACAGAGGCGGTGAATCAGATATGGGGAATCAGAGGTGGCGAATCAGAGGTAGAGAATCAGAGATGGGGAAGCAGAGGTGGGGAATCAGATGTGATGAATTAGAGATGGGGAATCAGAGGCGGGGTATCAGAGGCGGCCAATCAGAGGCGGGGAAACAGAGGCTGGGAATCAGATATGGGGAATCAGAGGTGGGGAATCAGGGGCGGGGAATCAGTGGCAGGGAATCAGAGGCCGGGAATCAAAGGCGGGGAATCAGAGCTGGGAATCAGAGGCGGGGAATCAGAGTTGGGGAATCAGAGGAGGGGAATCAGATATGGGGAAACAGAGGCCGGGAATCATAGGCAGGGAAACAGAGGCGGGGAATCAGATATGGGGAATCAGAGGTGGGGAATTAGAGGTTGCGAATCAGAGGCAGGGAATCAGAGGCGGGGAATCAGAGGCGGGGAATCAGAGGCAGGGAATCGGATGTGCGGAATCAGAGATGGGGAATCAGAGTTGGGGATTCAGAGGTGGTGAATCAGAGAAGGGGAATCAGAGGCGGGGAGTCAGAGGCAGGGAATCAGACGCAGGGAATGAGAGGCGGGGAATCATAGCTGGCGAATTAGAGGAGGGGAATCAGAGTTGGGGAATCAGAGGCGGGGAATCAGATATGGGGAAACAGAGGCGGGGAATCAGATATGGGGATTCAGAGGTGGGGATTCAGAGGTTGGGAATCAGAGGCAGGGAATCAGAGGCGGGGAATCAGAGGCAGGGAATCAGATGCGGGGAATCAGAGGCGGGGAAACAGAGCTGGGGAATCAGAGGCGAGGAATCAGAGTTGGGGAATCAGAGGCGTGGAATTAGATATGGGGAAACAGAGGCGGGGAATCAGAGGCGGGGAAACAGAGGCGGGTAATCAGATATGGGGAATCAGAGGTGGGGATTCAGAGGCAGGGAGTCAGATGTGCAGAATCAGAGATGGGGAATCAGAGGCGGGGAATGAGATATGGGGAATCAGAGGCGGGGAATCAGAGGCGGGGATACAGAGGCAGGGAATCGGATGTGCGGAATCAGAGATGGGGAATCAGAGGTGGGGAATCAGAGGTGGTGAATCAGAGAAGGGGAATCAGAGGCGGGGAATCAGAGGCAGGGAATCAGATATGGGATACAGAGGCGGAGAATCAGAGGTGGGGAAACAGAGACGGGGAATCAGATATGGGGACTCAGAGGTGGGGAATCAGTGGTTGGGAATCAGAGGCGGGGAATCAGAGTTGGGGAATCAGAGGTGGGGAATCAGATATGGGGAAACAGAGGCGGGGAATCAGAGGCGGGGAAACAGAGGCGGGGAATCAGATATGGGGAATCAGAGGTGGGGAATCAGAGGTTGGCAATCAGAGGCAGGGAATCAGAGGCGGGGAATCAGAGGCAGGGAATCAGATGTGCAGAATCAGAGATGGGGAATCAGAGGCGGGGAATCAGAGGCGCGGAAACAGAGGTGGGGAATCAGATATGGGGAATCAGAGGTGGGGAATAAGAGGCCAGGAATCAGAAGGCATGAATCAGAGGCCGGGAATCAGAGGTGGGGAATCAGAGGCCGGGAATCAGAGATGGGGAATCAGAGGTGGTGAATCAGAGATGTGGAATCAGAGGAAGGGACTCAGAGGCGGGGAATCAGATGCCGGGAATCAGTGGCGGGGAATCAGAGCTCAGGAATCAGAGTCGGGGAATCAGAGATGGCGAATCAGAGGCGGGGAATAAGAGATAGGGAATCAGAGGTGGGGAATCAGAGGCGGGGAAACAGAGGCGGGGAGTCAGATACTGGGAATCAGAGGCGGGGAATCAGAGGCGGGGATACAGAGGCGTTGAATCAGATATGGGGAATCAGAGGTGGCGAATCAGAGGTAGAGAATCAGAGATGGGGAAGCAGAGGTGGGGAATCAGATGTGATGAATTAGAGATGGGGAATCAGAGGCGGTGTATCAGAGGTGCCAATCAGAGGCGGCGAAACATAGGCGGGGAATCAGATATGGGGAATCAGAGTTGGGGATTCAGAGGTGGTGAATCAGAGAAGGGGAATCAGAGGCGGGGAATCAGAGGCAGGGAATCAGACGCAGGGAATCAGAGGCGGGGAATCATAGCTGTCGAATTAGAGGAGGGGAATCAGAGTTGGGGAATCACAGGCGGGGAATCAGATTTGGGGAAACAGAGGTGGGGATTCAGAGGCGGGGAAACAGAGGCGGGGAATCAGATATGGGGATTCAGAGGTGGGGATTCAGAGGTTGGGAATCAGAGGCAGGGAATCAGAGGCGGGGAATCAGAGGCAGGGAATCAGATGCGGGGAATCAGAGGCGGGGAAACAGAGCTGGGGAATCAGAGGCGGGGAATCAGAGTTGGGGAATCAGAGGAGGGGAATCAGAGGCCGGGAATCAGAGATGGGGAATCAGAGGTGGTGAATCAGAGATGGGGAATCAGAGGAAGGGACTCAGAGGCGGGTAATCAGATGCGGGGAATCAGTGGCGGGGAATCAGACCTCAGGAATCAGAGTCGGGGAATCAGAGATGGCGAATCAGAGGCGGGGAATCAGAGATAGGGAATCAGAGGTGGGGAATCAGAGGCGGGGAAACAGAGGCGGGGAGTCAGATATGGGGAATCAGAGGCGGGGAATCAGAGGCGGGGAAACAGAGGCGGTGAATCAGATATGGGGAATCAGAGGTGGCGAATCAGAGGTAGAGAATCAGAGATGGGGAAGCAGAGGTGGGGAATCAGATGTGATGAATTAGAGATGGGGAATCAGAGGCGGGGTATCAGAGGCGGCCAATCAGAGGCGGGGAAACAGAGGCTGGGAATCAGATATGGGGAATCAGAGGTGGGGAATCAGGGGCGGGGAATCAGTGGCAGGGAATCAGAGGCCGGGAATCAAAGGCGGGGAAACAGAGCTGGGGAATCAGAGGCGGGGAATCAGAGCTGGGGAATCAGAGGCGGGGAATCAGACGCAGGGAATCAGAGGCGGGGAATCATGGCTGGCGAATTAGAGGAGTGGAATCAGAGTTGGGGAATCAGAGGCGGGGAATCAGATATGGGGAAACAGAGGCGGGGAATCAGAGGCGGGGAAACAGAGGCGGGGAATCAGATATGCGGATTCAGAGGTGGGGAATCAGAGGTTGGGAATCAGAGGCAGGGAATCAGAGGCGGGGAATCAGAGGCAGGGAATCAGATGCGGGGAATCAGAGGCGGGGAATCAGAGCTGGGGAATCAGAGGCGGGGAATCAGAGTTGGGGAATCAGAGGCATGGAATTAGATATTGGGAAACAAAGGCGGGGAATCAGAGGCGGGGAAACAGAGGCGGGGAATCAGATATGGGGAATCAGAGGTGGGGAATCAGAGGCAGGGAATCAGATGTGTGGAATCAGAGATGGGGAATCAGAGGCGGGGAATGAGATATGGGGAATCAGAGGCGGGGATACAGAGGCGGGGAAACAGAGGCGGAGAATCAGAGGCGGGGAATCAGAGTTGGGGAATCAGAGGCGGGGAATCAGATATGGGGAATCAGAGGTGGGGAATTAGAGGTTGCGAATCAGAGGCAGGGAATCAGAGGCGGGGAATCAGAGGCGGGGAATCAGAGGCAGGGAATGGGATGTGCGGAATTAGAGATGGGGAATCAGAGGTGGGGAATCAGAGATGGTGAATCAGAGAAGGGGAATCAAAGGCGGGGAATCAGAGGCAGGGAATCTGACGCAGGGAATCAGAGGCGGGGAATCATAGCTGGCGAATTAAAGGAGGGGAATCAGAGTTGGGGAATCAGAGGCGGGGAATCAGATATGGGGAAACAGAGGGAGGGAATCAGAGGCGGGGAATCAGAGGCAGGGAATCAGATGCAGGGAATCACAGGCGGGGAAACAGAGCTGGGGAATCAGAGGCGGGGAATCAGAGTTGGGGAATCAGAGGCGTGGAATTAGATATGGGGAAACAGAGGCGGGGAATCAGAGGCGGGTAAACAGAGGCGGGGAATCAGATATGGGGAATCAGAGGTGGGGAATCAGAGGCAGGGAATCAGATGTGCAGAATCAGAGATGGGGAATCAGAGGCGGGGAATGAGATATGGGGAATCAGAGGCGGGGAATCAGAGGCAGGGATACAGAGGCGGGGATTCTGATATGGGGAATCAGAGGTGGCGAATCAAAGGCGGTGAATCAGAGATGGAGAATCAGACGCTGGGAATCAGAGGCAGGGAATAAAACACGGGGAATCAGAGGCGGGGAATCAGAGCTGGGGAATCAGAGGCGGGGAATCAGAGTTGGGATAGCAGAGGCTGGGAATAAGGGGCGGGGAAACAGAGGCGGGGAATCAGAGGCAGGGAAACAGAGGCGGGGAATCAGATATGGGGAATCAGAGGTGGGGAATCAGAACTGGGGAATCAGAGGCGGGGAATCATAGTTGGGGAATCAGAGGCGTGGAATCAGATATGGGGAATCAGAGGTGGGGAATCAGAGGTTGGCAATCAGAGGCAGGGAATCAGAGGCGCGGAATCAGAGGCAGGGAATCAGATGTGCGGAATCAGAGATGGGGAATCAGAGGCAGCGAATCAGAGGCAGGGAAACAGAGGCGGGGATTCAGAGGCGGGGAAACAGAGGCGGGGAATCAGATATGGGGATTCAGAGGTGGGGATTCAGAGGTTGGGAATCAGAGGCAGGGAATCAGAGGCGGGGAATCAGAGGCAGGGAATCAGATGCGGGGAATCAGAGGCGGGGAAACAGAGCTGGGGAATCAGAGGCGAGGAATCAGAGTTGGGGAATCAGAGGCGTGGAATTAGATATGGGGAAACAGAGGCGGGGAATCAGAGGCGGGGAAACAGAGGCGGGTAATCAGATATGGGGAATCAGAGGTGGGGATTCAGAGGCAGGGAGTCAGATGTGCAGAATCAGAGATGGGGAATCAGAGGCGGGGAATGAGATATGGGGAATCAGAGGCGGGGAATCAGAGGCGGGGATACAGAGGCAGGGAATCGGATGTGCGGAATCAGAGATGGGGAATCAGAGGTGGGGAATCAGAGGTGGTGAATCAGAGAAGGGGAATCAGAGGCGGGGAATCAGAGGCAGGGAATCAGATATGGGATACAGAGGCGGAGAATCAGAGGTGGGGAAACAGAGACGGGGAATCAGATATGGGGACTCAGAGGTGGGGAATCAGTGGTTGGGAATCAGAGGCGGGGAATCAGAGTTGGGGAATCAGAGGTGGGGAATCAGATATGGAGAAACAGAGGCGGGGAATCAGAGGCGGGGAAACAGAGGCGGGGAATCAGATATGGGGAATCAGAGGTGGGGGATCAGAGGTTGGCAATCAGAGGCAGGGAATCAGAGGCGGGGAATCAGAGGCAGGGAATCAGATGTGCAGAATCAGAGATGGGGAATCAGAGGCGGGGAATCAGAGGCGCGGAAACAGAGGTGGGGAATCAGATATGGGGAATCAGAGGTGGGGAATAAGAGGCCAGGAATCAGAAGGCATGAATCAGAGGCCGGGAATCAGAGGTGGGGAATCAGAGGCCGGGAATCAGAGATGGGGAATCAGAGGTGGTGAATCAGAGATGGGGAATCAGAGGAAGGGACTCAGAGGCGGGGAATCAGATGCGGGGAATCAGTGGCGGGGAATCAGAGCTCAGGAATCAGAGTCGGGGAATCAGAGATGGCGAATCAGAGGCGGGGAATCAGAGATAGGGAATCAGAGGTGGGGAATCAGAGGCGGGGAAACAGAGGCGGGGAGTCAGATACTGGGAATCAGAGGCGGGGAATCAGAGGCGGGGATACAGAGGCGTTGAATCAGATATGGGGAATCAGAGGTGGCGAATCAGAGGTAGAGAATCAGAGATGGGGAAGCAGAGGTGGGGAATCAGATGTGATGAATTAGAGATGGGGAATCAGAGGCGGTGTATCAGAGGTGCCAATCAGAGGCGGCGAAACATAGGCGGGGAATCAGATATGGGGAATCAGAGTTGGGGATTCAGAGGTGGTGAATCAGAGAAGGGGAATCAGAGGCGGGGAATCAGAGGCAGGGAATCAGACGCAGGGAATCAGAGGCGGGGAATCATAGCTGTCGAATTAGAGGAGGGGAATCAGAGTTGGGGAATCACAGGCGGGGAATCAGATTTGGGGAAACAGAGGCGGGGATTCAGAGGCGGGGAAACAGAGGCGGGGAATCAGATATGGGGATTCAGAGGTGGGGATTCAGAGGTTGGGAATCAGAGGCAGGGAATCAGAGGCGGGGAATCAGAGGCAGGGAATCAGATGCGGGGAATCAGAGGCGGGGAAACAGAGCTGGGGAATCAGAGGCGGGGAATCAGAGTTGGGGAATCAGAGGAGGGGAATCAGAGGCCGGGAATCAGAGATGGGGAATCAGAGGTGGTGAATCAGAGATGGGGAATCAGAGGAAGGGACTCAGAGGCGGGTAATCAGATGCGGGGAATCAGTGGCGGGGAATCAGAGCTCAGGAATCAGAGTCGGGGAATCAGAGATGGCGAATCAGAGGCGGGGAATCAGAGATAGGGAATCAGAGGTGGGGAATCAGAGGCGGGGAAACAGAGGCGGGGAGTCAGATATGGGGAATCAGAGGCGGGGAATCAGAGGCGGGGAAACAGAGGCGGTGAATCAGATATGGGGAATCAGAGGTGGCGAATCAGAGGTAGAGAATCAGAGATGGGGAAGCAGAGGTGGGGAATCAGATGTGATGAATTAGAGATGGGGAATCAGATGCGGGGTATCAGAGGCGGCCAATCAGAGGCGGGGAAACAGAGGCTGGGAATCAGATATGGGGAATCAGAGGTGGGGAATCAGGGGCGGGGAATCAGTGGCAGGGAATCAGAGGCCGGGAATCAAAGGCGGGGAAACAGAGCTGGGGAATCAGATGCGGGGAATCAGAGCTGGGGAATCAGAGGCGGGGAATCAGACGCAGGGAATCAGAGGCGGGGAATCATGGCTGGCGAATTAGAGGAGGGGAATCAGAGTTGGGGAATCAGAGGCGGGGAATCAGATATGGGGAAACAGAGGCGGGGAATCAGAGGCGGGGAAACAGAGGCGGGGAATCAGATATGCGGATTCAGAGGTGGGGAATCAGAGGTTGGGAATCAGAGGCAGGGAATCAGAGGCGGGGAATCAGAGGCAGGGAATCAGATGTGGGGAATCAGAGGCGGGGAATCAGAGCTGGGGAATCAGAGGCGGGGAATCAGTGTTGGGGAATCAGAGGCATGGAATTAGATATGGGGAAACAAAGGCGGGGAATCAGAGGCGGGGAAACAGAGGCGGGGAATCAGATATGGGGAATCAGAGGTGGGGAATCAGAGGCAGGGAATCAGATGTGTGGAATCAGAGATGGGGAATCAGAGGCGGGGAATGAGATATGGGGAATCAGAGGCGGGGATACAGAGGCGGGGAAACAGAGGCGGAGAATCAGAGGCGGGGAATCAGAGTTGGGGAATCAGAGGAGGGGAATCAGATATGGGGAAACAGAGGCCGGGAATCAGAGGCAGGGAAACAGAGGCGGGGAATCAGATATGGGGAATCAGAGGTGGGGAATTAGAGGTTGCGAATCAGAGGCAGGGAATCAGAGGCGGGGAATCAGAGGCGGGGAATCAGAGGCAGGGAATGGGATGTGCGGAATTAGAGATGGGGAATCAGAGGTGGGGAATCAGAGATGGTGAATCAGAGAAGGGGAATCAAAGGCGGGGAATCAGAGGCAGGGAATCTGACGCAGGGAATCAGAGGCGGGGAATCATAGCTGGCGAATTAAAGGAGGGGAATCAGAGTTGGGGAATCAGAGGCGGGGAATCAGATATGGGGAAACAGAGGCGGGGAATCAGAGGCGGGGAAACAGAGGCGGGGAATCAGATATGGGGATTCTGAGGTGGGGAATCAGATGTTGGGAATCAGAGGGAGGGAATCAGAGGCGGGGAATCAGAGGCAGGGAATCAGATGCAGGGAATCACAGGCGGGGAAACAGAGCTGGGGAATCAGAGGCGGGGAATCAGAGTTGGGGAATCAGAGGCGTGGAATTAGATATGGGGAAACAGAGGCGGGGAATCAGAGGCGGGTAAACAGAGGCGGGGAATCAGATATGGGGAATCAGAGGTGGGGAATCAGAGGCAGGGAATCAGATGTGCAGAATCAGAGATGGGGAATCAGAGGCGGGGAATGAGATATGGGGAATCAGAGGCGGGGAATCAGAGGCAGGGATACAGAGGCGGGGATTCTGATATGGGGAATCAGAGGTGGCGAATCAAAGGCGGTGAATCAGAGATGGAGAATCAGACGCTGGGAATCAGAGGCAGGGAATAAAACACGGGGAATCAGAGGCGGGGAATCAGAGCTGGGGAATCAGAGGCGGGGAATCAGAGTTGGGATAGCAGAGGCTGGGAATAAGAGGCGGGGAAACAGAGGCGGGGAATCAGAGGCAGGGAAACAGAGGCGGGGAATCAGATATGGGGAATCAGAGGTGGGGAATCAGAACTGGGGAATCAGAGGCGGGGAATCATAGTTGGGGAATCAGAGGCGTGGAATCAGATATAGGGAAACAGAGGCGGGGAATCAGAGGCGGGGAAACAGAGGCGGGGAATCAGATATGGGGAATCAGAGGTGGGGAATCAGAGGTTGGCAATCAGAGGCAGGGAATCAGAGGCGCGGAATCAGAGGCAGGGAATCAGATGTGCGGAATCAGAGATGGGGAATCAGAGGCAGCGAATCAGAGGCAGGGAATCAGATATGGGGAATCAGAGGCGGGGAAACAGAGGCGGTGAATCAGATATTGGGAATCAGAGGTGGCGATCAGAGGCAGAGAATCAGAGATGGGGAAGCAGAGGTGGGGAATCAGATGTGATGAATTAGAAATGGGGAATCAGGGGCGGGGTATCAGAGGTGCCAATCAGAGGTGGGGAAACAGAGGAGGGGAATCAGATATGGGGAAACAGAGGCGGGGAATCAGAGGCAGGGAAACAGAGGCGGAGAATCTGATATGGGGAATCAGAGGTGGGGAATTGGAGTTTGCGAATCAGAGGCATAGAATCAGAGGCGGGGAATCAGAGGCGGGGAATCAGAGGCAGGGAATCGGATGTGCGGAATCAGAGATGGGGAATCAGAGGTGGGGAATCAGAGGTGGTGAATCAGAGATGGGGAATCAGAGGCGGGGAATCAGAGGCAGGGAATCAGAAACGGGGAATCAGAGGCGGGGAATCATTGCTGGCGATTCAGAGGAGGGGAATCAGAGGTGGGGAATCAGAGGCGGGGAATCAGATATGGGGAATCAGAGGTGGGGAATCAGAGGCGGTGAAACAGAGGCCGGGAATCAGATATGTTTTATCAAAGGTGGGGAATCAGAGGCGGGAAATCAGAGCTGGGGAATCAGAGGCGGGGAATCAGAGTTGGGGAATCAGAGTCTGGGAATCAGAGATGGGGAATCAGAGGCGGGGAATCAAATATGGGGAATCAGAGGCGGGGAATCAGAGGCGGGGAAACAGAGGCGGTGAATCAGATATGGGGAATCACAGGTGGCGAATCAGTGGTAGAGAATCAAAGATGTGGAAGCAGAGGTGGGGAATCAGATGTGATGAATTAGAGATGGGGAATCAGAGGCGGGGTATCAGAGGCGGCCAATCAGAGGCGGGGAAACAGAGGCGGGGAATCAGATATGGGGAATCAGAGGTGGGGAATCAGGGGCAGGGAATCAGTGGCAGGGAATCAGAGGCCGGGAATCAGAGGCGGGGAATCAGAGGTGGGGAATCAGAGGCGGGGCATCAGAGTTGGGGAATCAGAGGAGGGGAATCAGATATGGGGAAACAGAGGCCGGGAAACAGAGGCAGGGAAACAGAGGCGGGGAATCAGATATGGGGAATCAGAGGTGGGGAATTAGTGGTTGCGAATCTGAGGCAGGGAATCAGAGGCGGGGAATCAGAGGCGGGGAATCAGAGGCAGGGAATCGGATGTGCGGAATCAGAGATGGGGAATCAGAGGTGGGGAATCAGAGGTGGTGAATCAGAGAAGGGGAATCAGAGGCGGGGAATCAGAGGCAGGGAATCAGATATGGGGAAGCAGAGGCGGAGAATCAGAGGCGGGGAAACAGAGACGGGGAATCAGATATGGGGATTCAGAGGTGGGGAATCAGAGGTTGGGAATCAGAGGCGGGGAATCAGAGTTGGGGAATCAGAGGTGGGGAATCAGATATGGGGAAACAGAGGCGGGTAATCAGAGGCGGGGAAACAGAGGCGGGGAATCAGATATGGGGAATCAGAGGTTGGCAATCAGAGGCAGGGGATCAGAGGCGGGGAATCAGAGGCTGGGAATCAGATGTGCAGAATCAGAGATGGGGAATCAGAGGCAGGGAATCAGCGGTGGGGAAAATCAGAGGCCGGGAATCAGAGGCCAGGAATGAGAGGCAGGGAATCAGAGGGCAGGAATCAGAGGCCGGGAATCAGAGGTGGGGAATCAGAGGCCGGGAATTAGAGATGGGGAATAAGAGGTGGGGAATCAGCGGTGGTGAATCAGACGCGGGGATTCAGAGGTTGTAATTCAGAGATGGGGAATCAGAGGCGGGGAATCAGAGGCGCGGAAACAGAGGTGGGGAATCAGATATGGGGAATCACAGGTGGGGAATAAGAGGCCAGGAATCAGAAGGCATGAATCAGAGGCCGGGAATCAGAGGTTGGGAATCAGAGGCCGGGAATCAGAGATGGGGAATCAGAGGTGGTGAATCAGAGATGGGGAATCAGAGGAAGGGACTCAGAGGCGGGTAATCAGATGCGGGGAATCAGTGGCGGGGAATCAGAGCTCAGGAATCAGAGTCGGGGAATCAGAGATGGCGAATCAGAGGCGGGGAATCAGAGATAGGGAATCAGAGGTGGGGAATAAGAGGCGGGGAAAAAGAGGCGGGGAGTCAGATATGGGGAATCAGAGGCGGGGAATCAGAGGCGGGGAAACAGAGGCGGTGAATCAGATATGGGGAATCAGAGGTGGCGAATCAGAGGTAGAGAATCAGAGATGGGGAAGCAGAGGTGGGGAATCAGATGTGATGAATTAGAGATGGGGAATCAGAGGCGGGGTATCAGAGGCGGCCAATCAGAGGCGGGGAAACAGAGGCTGGGAATCAGATATGGGGAATCAGAGGTGGGGAATCAGGGGCGGGGAATCAGTGGCAGGGAATCGGATGTGCGGAATCAGAGATGGGGAATCAGAGGTGGGGAATCAGAGGTGGTGAATCAGAGATGGGGAATCAGAGGCGGGGAATCAGAGGCGGGGAATCAGAGGCGGGGAATCAGAGGCAGGGAATCGGATGTGCGGAATCAGAGATGGGGAATCAGAGGTGGGGAATCAGAGGTGGTGAATCAGAGATGGGGAATCAGAGGCGGGGAATCAGAGGCAGGGAATCAGAAACGGGGAATCAGAGGCGGGGAATCATTGCTGGCGATTCAGAGGAGGGGAATCAGAGGTGGGGAATCAGAGGCGGGGAATCAGATATGGGGAATCAGAGGTGGGGAATCAGAGGCGGTGAAACAGAGGCCGGGAATCAGATATGTTTTATCAAAGGTGGGGAATCAGAGGCGGGAAATCAGAGCTGGGGAATCAGAGGCGGGGAATCAGAGTTGGGGAATCAGAGTCTGGGAATCAGAGATGGGGAATCAGAGGCGGGGAATCAAATATGGGGAATCAGAGGCGGGGAATCAGAGGCGGGGAAACAGAGGCGGTGAATCAGATATGGGGAATCACAGGTGGCGAATCAGTGGTAGAGAATCAAAGATGTGGAAGCAGAGGTGGGGAATCAGATGTGATGAATTAGAGATGGGGAATCAGAGGCGGGGTATCAGAGGCGGCCAATCAGAGGCGGGGAAACAGAGGCGGGGAATCAGATATGGGGAATCAGAGGTGGGGAATCAGGGGCAGGGAATCAGTGGCAGGGAATCAGAGGCCGGGAATCAGAGGCGGGGAATCAGAGGTGGGGAATCAGAGGCGGGGCATCAGAGTTGGGGAATCAGAGGAGGGGAATCAGATATGGCGAAACAGAGGCCGGGAAACAGAGGCAGGGAAACAGAGGCGGGGAATCAGATATGGGGAATCAGAGGTGGGGAATTAGTGGTTGCGAATCTGAGGCAGGGAATCAGAGGCGGGGAATCAGAGGCGGGGAATCAGAGGCAGGGAATCGGATGTGCGGAATCAGAGATGGGGAATCAGAGGTGGGGAATCAGAGGTGGTGAATCAAAGAAGGGGAATCAGAGGCGGGGAATCAGAGGCAGGGAATCAGATATGGGGAAGCAGAGGCGGAGAATCAGAGGCGGGGAAACAGAGACGGGGAATCAGATATGGGGATTCAGAGGTGGGGAATCAGAGGTTGGGAATCAGAGGCGGGGAATCAGAGTTGGGGAATCAGAGGTGGGGAATCAGATATGGGGAAACAGAGGCGGGTAATCAGAGGCGGGGAAACAGAGGCGGGGAATCAGATATGGGGAATCAGAGGTTGGCAATCAGAGGCAGGGGATCAGAGGCGGGGAATCAGAGGCTGGGAATCAGATGTGCAGAATCAGAGATGGGGAATCAGAGGCAGGGAATCAGCGGTGGGGAAAATCAGAGGCCGGGAATCAGAGGCCAGGAATGAGAGGCAGGGAATCAGAGGGCAGGAATCAGAGGCCGGGAATCAGAGGTGGGGAATCAGAGGCCGGGAATTAGAGATGGGGAATAAGAGGTGGGGAATCAGCGGTGGTGAATCAGACGCGGGGATTCAGAGGTTGTAATTCAGAGATGGGGAATCAGAGGCGGGGAATCAGAGGCGCGGAAACAGAGGTGGGGAATCAGATATGGGGAATCACAGGTGGGGAATAAGAGGCCAGGAATCAGAAGGCATGAATCAGAGGCCGGGAATCAGAGGTTGGGAATCAGAGGCCGGGAATCAGAGATGGGGAATCAGAGGTGGTGAATCAGAGATGGGGAATCAGAGGAAGGGACTCAGAGGCGGGTAATCAGATGCGGGGAATCAGTGGCGGGGAATCAGAGCTCAGGAATCAGAGTCGGGGAATCAGAGATGGCGAATCAGAGGCGGGGAATCAGAGATAGGGAATCAGAGGTGGGGAATAAGAGGCGGGGAAAAAGAGGCGGGGAGTCAGATATGGGGAATCAGAGGCGGGGAATCAGAGGCGGGGAAACAGAGGCGGTGAATCAGATATGGGGAATCAGAGGTGGCGAATCAGAGGTAGAGAATCAGAGATGGGGAAGCAGAGGTGGGGAATCAGATGTGATGAATTAGAGATGGGGAATCAGAGGCGGGGTATCAGAGGCGGCCAATCAGAGGCGGGGAAACAGAGGCTGGGAATCAGATATGGGGAATCAGAGGTGGGGAATCAGGGGCGGGGAATCAGTGGCAGGGAATCAGAGGCCGGGAATCAAAGGCGGGGAATCAGAGCTGGGGAATCAGAGGCGGGGAATCAGAGTTGGGGAATCAGAGGAGGGGAATCAGATATGGGGAAACAGAGGCCGGGAATCAGAGGCTGGGAAACAGAGGCGGGGAATCAGATATGGGAAATCAGAGGTGGGGAATTAGAGGTTGCGAATCAGAGGCAGGGAATCAGAGGCGGGGAATCTGAGGCGGGGAATCAGAGGCAGGGAATCGGATGTGCGGAATCAGAGATGGGGAATCAGAGTTGGGGATTCAGAGGTGGTGAATCAGAGAAGGGGAATCAGAGGCTGGGAATCAGAGGCAGGGAATCAGACGCAGGGAATCAGAGGCGGGGAATCATAGCTGGCGAATTAGAGGAGGGGAATCAGAGTTGGGGAATCAGAGGCGGGGAATCAGATATGGGGAAACAGAGGCGGGGATTCAGAGGCGGGGAAACAGAGGCGGGGAATCAGATATGGGGATTCAGAGGTGGGGATTCAGAGGTTGGGAATCAGAGGCAGGGAATCAGAGGCGGGGAATCAGAGGCAGGGAATCAGATGCGGGGAATCAGAGGCGGGGAAACAGAGCTGGGGAATCAGAGGCGGGGAATCAGAGTTGGGGAATCAGAGGCGTGGAATTAGATATGGGGAAACAGAGGCGGGGAATCAGAGGCGGGGAATCAGAGGCGGGGAATCAGATATGGGGAATCAGAGGTGGGGATTCAGAGGCAGGGAATCAGATGTGCAGAATCAGAGATGGGGAATCAGAGGCGTGGAATGAGATATGGGGAATCAGAGGCGGGGAATCAGAGGCGGGGATACAGAGGCGGGGAATCTGATATGGGGAATCAGAGGTGGCAAATCAAAGGCGGTGAATCAGAGATGGAGAATCAGACGCGGGGAATCAGAGGCAGGGAATAAAACACGGGGAATCAGAGGTGGGGAATCAGAGCTTGTGAATCAGAGGCGGGGAATCAGAGTTGGGGAAGCAGAGGCTGGGAATCAGAGGCGGGGAAACAGAGGCGGGGAATCAGAGGCAGGGAAACAGAGGCGGGGAATCAGATATGGGGAATCAGAGGTGGGGAATCAGAGCTGGGGAATCAGAGGCAGGGAATCATAGTTGGGGAATCAGAGGCGGGGAATCAGATATAGGGAAACAGAGGCGGGGAATCAGAGGCGGGGAAACAGAGGCGGGGAATCAGATATGGGGAATCAGAGGTGGGGAATCAGAGGTGGGGAATTAGTGGTTGCGAATCTGAGGCAGGGAATCAGAGGCGGGGAATCAGAGGCGGGGAATGAGAGGCAGGGAATCGGATGTGCGGAATCAGAGATGGGGAATCAGAGGTGGGGAATCAGAGGTGGTGAATCAGAGAAGGGGAATCAGAGGCGGGGAATCAGAGGCAGGGAATCAGATATGGGGAAACAGAGGCGGAGAATCAGAGGCGGGGAATCAGAGGTGGGGAATTGGAGTTTGCGAATCAGAGGCATAGAATCAGAGGCGGGGAATCAGAGGCGGGGAATCAGAGGCAGGGAATCGGATGTGCGGAATCAGAGATGGGGAATCAGAGGTGGGGAATCAGAGGTGGTGAATCAGAGATGGGGAATCAGAGGCGGGGAATCAGAGGCAGGGAATCAGAAACGGGGAATCAGAGGCGGGGAATCATTGCTGGCGATTCAGAGGAGGGGAATCAGAGGTGGGGAATCAGAGGCGGGGAATCAGATATGGGGAATCAGAGGTGGGGAATCAGAGGCGGTGAAACAGAGGCCGGGAATCAGATATGTTTTATCAAAGGTGGGGAATCAGAGGCGGGAAATCAGAGCTGGGGAATCAGAGGCGGGGAATCAGAGTTGGGGAATCAGAGTCTGGGAATCAGAGATGGGGAATCAGAGGCGGGGAATCAAATATGGGGAATCAGAGGCGGGGAATCAGAGGCGGGGAAACAGAGGCGGTGAATCAGATATGGGGAATCACAGGTGGCGAATCAGTGGTAGAGAATCAAAGATGTGGAAGCAGAGGTGGGGAATCAGATGTGATGAATTAGAGATGGGGAATCAGAGGCGGGGTATCAGAGGCGGCCAATCAGAGGCGGGGAAACAGAGGCGGGGAATCAGATATGGGGAATCAGAGGTGGGGAATCAGGGGCAGGGAATCAGTGGCAGGGAATCAGAGGCCGGGAATCAGAGGCGGGGAATCAGAGGTGGGGAATCAGAGGCGGGGCATCAGAGTTGGGGAATCAGAGGAGGGGAATCAGATATGGGGAAACAGAGGCCGGGAAACAGAGGCAGGGAAACAGAGGCGGGGAATCAGATATGGGGAATCAGAGGTGGGGAATTAGTGGTTGCGAATCTGAGGCAGGGAATCAGAGGCGGGGAATCAGAGGCGGGGAATCAGAGGCAGGGAATCGGATGTGCGGAATCAGAGATGGGGAATCAGAGGTGGGGAATCAGAGGTGGTGAATCAGAGAAGGGGAATCAGAGGCGGGGAATCAGAGGCAGGGAATCAGATATGGGGAAGCAGAGGCGGAGAATCAGAGGCGGGGAAACAGAGACGGGGAATCAGATATGGGGATTCAGAGGTGGGGAATCAGAGGTTGGGAATCAGAGGCGGGGAATCAGAGTTGGGGAATCAGAGGTGGGGAATCAG
Source organism: Narcine bancroftii (assembly GCF_036971445.1). Lineage (NCBI taxonomy): Eukaryota > Metazoa > Chordata > Chondrichthyes > Torpediniformes > Narcinidae > Narcine > Narcine bancroftii. The sequence goes on along the minus strand of NC_091474.1, from coordinate 102,056,323 downwards.
ATATGGGGAAACAGAGGCGGGTAATCAGAGGCGGGGAAACAGAGGCGGGGAATCAGATATGGGGAATCAGAGGTTGGCAATCAGAGGCAGGGGATCAGAGGCGGGGAATCAGAGGCTGGGAATCAGATGTGCAGAATCAGAGATGGGGAATCAGAGGCAGGGAATCAGCGGTGGGGAAAATCAGAGGCCGGGAATCAGAGGCCAGGAATGAGAGGCAGGGAATCAGAGGGCAGGAATCAGAGGCCGGGAATCAGAGGTGGGGAATCAGAGGCCGGGAATTAGAGATGGGGAATAAGAGGTGGGGAATCAGCGGTGGTGAATCAGACGCGGGGATTCAGAGGTTGTAATTCAGAGATGGGGAATCAGAGGCGGGGAATCAGAGGCGCGGAAACAGAGGTGGGGAATCAGATATGGGGAATCACAGGTGGGGAATAAGAGGCCAGGAATCAGAAGGCATGAATCAGAGGCCGGGAATCAGAGGTTGGGAATCAGAGGCCGGGAATCAGAGATGGGGAATCAGAGGTGGTGAATCAGAGATGGGGAATCAGAGGAAGGGACTCAGAGGCGGGTAATCAGATGCGGGGAATCAGTGGCGGGGAATCAGAGCTCAGGAATCAGAGTCGGGGAATCAGAGATGGCGAATCAGAGGCGGGGAATCAGAGATAGGGAATCAGAGGTGGGGAATAAGAGGCGGGGAAAAAGAGGCGGGGAGTCAGATATGGGGAATCAGAGGCGGGGAATCAGAGGCGGGGAAACAGAGGCGGTGAATCAGATATGGGGAATCAGAGGTGGCGAATCAGAGGTAGAGAATCAGAGATGGGGAAGCAGAGGTGGGGAATCAGATGTGATGAATTAGAGATGGGGAATCAGAGGCGGGGTATCAGAGGCGGCCAATCAGAGGCGGGGAAACAGAGGCTGGGAATCAGATATGGGGAATCAGAGGTGGGGAATCAGGGGCGGGGAATCAGTGGCAGGGAATCGGATGTGCGGAATCAGAGATGGGGAATCAGAGGTGGGGAATCAGAGGTGGTGAATCAGAGATGGGGAATCAGAGGCGGGGAATCAGAGGCGGGGAATCAGAGGCGGGGAATCAGAGGCAGGGAATCGGATGTGCGGAATCAGAGATGGGGAATCAGAGGTGGGGAATCAGAGGTGGTGAATCAGAGATGGGGAATCAGAGGCGGGGAATCAGAGGCAGGGAATCAGAAACGGGGAATCAGAGGCGGGGAATCATTGCTGGCGATTCAGAGGAGGGGAATCAGAGGTGGGGAATCAGAGGCGGGGAATCAGATATGGGGAATCAGAGGTGGGGAATCAGAGGCGGTGAAACAGAGGCCGGGAATCAGATATGTTTTATCAAAGGTGGGGAATCAGAGGCGGGAAATCAGAGCTGGGGAATCAGAGGCGGGGAATCAGAGTTGGGGAATCAGAGTCTGGGAATCAGAGATGGGGAATCAGAGGCGGGGAATCAAATATGGGGAATCAGAGGCGGGGAATCAGAGGCGGGGAAACAGAGGCGGTGAATCAGATATGGGGAATCACAGGTGGCGAATCAGTGGTAGAGAATCAAAGATGTGGAAGCAGAGGTGGGGAATCAGATGTGATGAATTAGAGATGGGGAATCAGAGGCGGGGTATCAGAGGCGGCCAATCAGAGGCGGGGAAACAGAGGCGGGGAATCAGATATGGGGAATCAGAGGTGGGGAATCAGGGGCAGGGAATCAGTGGCAGGGAATCAGAGGCCGGGAATCAGAGGCGGGGAATCAGAGGTGGGGAATCAGAGGCGGGGCATCAGAGTTGGGGAATCAGAGGAGGGGAATCAGATATGGCGAAACAGAGGCCGGGAAACAGAGGCAGGGAAACAGAGGCGGGGAATCAGATATGGGGAATCAGAGGTGGGGAATTAGTGGTTGCGAATCTGAGGCAGGGAATCAGAGGCGGGGAATCAGAGGCGGGGAATCAGAGGCAGGGAATCGGATGTGCGGAATCAGAGATGGGGAATCAGAGGTGGGGAATCAGAGGTGGTGAATCAGAGAAGGGGAATCAGAGGCGGGGAATCAGAGGCAGGGAATCAGATATGGGGAAGCAGAGGCGGAGAATCAGAGGCGGGGAAACAGAGACGGGGAATCAGATATGGGGATTCAGAGGTGGGGAATCAGAGGTTGGGAATCAGAGGCGGGGAATCAGAGTTGGGGAATCAGAGGTGGGGAATCAGATATGGGGAAACAGAGGCGGGTAATCAGAGGCGGGGAAACAGAGGCGGGGAATCAGATATGGGGAATCAGAGGTTGGCAATCAGAGGCAGGGGATCAGAGGCGGGGAATCAGAGGCTGGGAATCAGATGTGCAGAATCAGAGATGGGGAATCAGAGGCAGGGAATCAGCGGTGGGGAAAATCAGAGGCCGGGAATCAGAGGCCAGGAATGAGAGGCAGGGAATCAGAGGGCAGGAATCAGAGGCCGGGAATCAGAGGTGGGGAATCAGAGGCCGGGAATTAGAGATGGGGAATAAGAGGTGGGGAATCAGCGGTGGTGAATCAGACGCGGGGATTCAGAGGTTGTAATTCAGAGATGGGGAATCAGAGGCGGGGAATCAGAGGCGCGGAAACAGAGGTGGGGAATCAGATATGGGGAATCACAGGTGGGGAATAAGAGGCCAGGAATCAGAAGGCATGAATCAGAGGCCGGGAATCAGAGGTTGGGAATCAGAGGCCGGGAATCAGAGATGGGGAATCAGAGGTGGTGAATCAGAGATGGGGAATCAGAGGAAGGGACTCAGAGGCGGGTAATCAGATGCGGGGAATCAGTGGCGGGGAATCAGAGCTCAGGAATCAGAGTCGGGGAATCAGAGATGGCGAATCAGAGGCGGGGAATCAGAGATAGGGAATCAGAGGTGGGGAATAAGAGGCGGGGAAAAAGAGGCGGGGAGTCAGATATGGGGAATCAGAGGCGGGGAATCAGAGGCGGGGAAACAGAGGCGGTGAATCAGATATGGGGAATCAGAGGTGGCGAATCAGAGGTAGAGAATCAGAGATGGGGAAGCAGAGGTGGGGAATCAGATGTGATGAATTAGAGATGGGGAATCAGAGGCGGGGTATCAGAGGCGGCCAATCAGAGGCGGGGAAACAGAGGCTGGGAATCAGATATGGGGAATCAGAGGTGGGGAATCAGGGGCGGGGAATCAGTGGCAGGGAATCAGAGGCCGGGAATCAAAGGCGGGGAATCAGAGCTGGGGAATCAGAGGCGGGGAATCAGAGTTGGGGAATCAGAGGAGGGGAATCAGATATGGGGAAACAGAGGCCGGGAATCAGAGGCTGGGAAACAGAGGCGGGGAATCAGATATGGGAAATCAGAGGTGGGGAATTAGAGGTTGCGAATCAGAGGCAGGGAATCAGAGGCGGGGAATCTGAGGCGGGGAATCAGAGGCAGGGAATCGGATGTGCGGAATCAGAGATGGGGAATCAGAGTTGGGGATTCAGAGGTGGTGAATCAGAGAAGGGGAATCAGAGGCTGGGAATCAGAGGCAGGGAATCAGACGCAGGGAATCAGAGGCGGGGAATCATAGCTGGCGAATTAGAGGAGGGGAATCAGAGTTGGGGAATCAGAGGCGGGGAATCAGATATGGGGAAACAGAGGCGGGGATTCAGAGGCGGGGAAACAGAGGCGGGGAATCAGATATGGGGATTCAGAGGTGGGGATTCAGAGGTTGGGAATCAGAGGCAGGGAATCAGAGGCGGGGAATCAGAGGCAGGGAATCAGATGCGGGGAATCAGAGGCGGGGAAACAGAGCTGGGGAATCAGAGGCGGGGAATCAGAGTTGGGGAATCAGAGGCGTGGAATTAGATATGGGGAAACAGAGGCGGGGAATCAGAGGCGGGGAATCAGAGGCGGGGAATCAGATATGGGGAATCAGAGGTGGGGATTCAGAGGCAGGGAATCAGATGTGCAGAATCAGAGATGGGGAATCAGAGGCGTGGAATGAGATATGGGGAATCAGAGGCGGGGAATCAGAGGCGGGGATACAGAGGCGGGGAATCTGATATGGGGAATTAGAGGTGGCAAATCAAAGGCGGTGAATCAGAGATGGAGAATCAGACGCGGGGAATCAGAGGCAGGGAATAAAACACGGGGAATCAGAGGTGGGGAATCAGAGCTTGTGAATCAGAGGCGGGGAATCAGAGTTGGGGAAGCAGAGGCTGGGAATCAGAGGCGGGGAAACAGAGGCGGGGAATCAGAGGCAGGGAAACAGAGGCGGGGAATCAGATATGGGGAATCAGAGGTGGGGAATCAGAGCTGGGGAATCAGAGGCAGGGAATCATAGTTGGGGAATCAGAGGCGGGGAATCAGATATAGGGAAACAGAGGCGGGGAATCAGAGGCGGGGAAACAGAGGCGGGGAATCAGATATGGGGAATCAGAGGTGGGGAATCAGAGGTGGGGAATTAGTGGTTGCGAATCTGAGGCAGGGAATCAGAGGCGGGGAATCAGAGGCGGGGAATGAGAGGCAGGGAATCGGATGTGCGGAATCAGAGATGGGGAATCAGAGGTTGGGAATCAGAGGTGGTGAATCAGAGAAGGGGAATCAGAGGCGGGGAATCAGAGGCAGGGAATCAGATATGGGGAAACAGAGGCGGAGAATCAGAGGCGGGGAAACAGAGACGGGGAATCAGATATGGGGATTCAGAGGTGGGGAATCAGAGGTTGGGAATCAGAGGCGGGGAATCAGAGTTGGGGAATCAGAGGTGGGGAATCAGATATGGGGAAACAGAGGCGGGGAATCAGAGGCGGGGAAACAGAGGTGGGGAATCAGATATGGGGAATCAGAGGTGGGGAATCAGAGGTTGGCAATCAGAGGCAGGGAATCAGAGGCGGGGAATCAGAGGCAGGGAATCAGATGTGCAGAATCAGAGATGGGGAATCAGACGCGGGGATTCAGAGGTTGTAATTCAGAGATGGGGAATCAGAGGCGGGGAATAAGAGGCGCGGAAACAGAGGTGGGGAATCTGATATGGGGAATCAGAGGCGGGGAATAAGAGGCCAGGAATCAGAAGGCATGAATCAGAGGCCGGGAATCAGAGGTGGGGAATCAGAGGCCGGGAATCAGAGATGGGGAATCAGAGGTGGTGAATCAGAGATGGGGAATCAGAGGAAGGGACTCAGAGGCGGGTAATCAGATGCGGGGAATCAGTGGCGGGGAATCAGAGCTCAGGAATCAGAGTCGGGGAATCAGAGATGGCGAATCAGAGGCGGGGAATCAGAGATAGGGAATCAGAGGTGGGGAATCAGAGGCGGGGAAACAGAGGCGGGGAGTCAGATATTGGGGAATCAGAGGCGGGGAATCAGAGGCGGGGAAACAGAGGCGGTGAATCAGATATGGGGAATCAGAGGTGGCGAATCAGAGGTAGAGAATCAGAGATGGGGAAGCAGAGGTGGGGAATCAGATGTGATGAATTAGAGATGGGGAATCAGAGGCGGGGTATCAGAGGCGGCCAATCAGAGGCGGGGAAACAGAGGCTGGGAATCAGATATGGGGAATCAGAGGTGGGGAATCAGGGGCGGGGAATCAGTGGCAGGGAATCAGAGGCCGGGAATCAAAGGCGGGGAATCAGAGGCGGGGAATCAGATATGGGGAATCAGAGGTGGGGAATTAGAGGTTGCGAATCAGAGGCAGGGAATCAGAGGCGGGGAATCAGAGGCGGGGAATCAGAGGCAGGGAATCGGATGTGCGGAATCAGAGATGGGGAATCAGAGTTGGGGATTCAGAGGTGGTGAATCAGAGAAGGGGAATCAGAGGCGGGGAATCAGAGGCAGGGAATCAGACGCAGGGAATCAGAGGCGGGGAATCATAGCTGGCGAATTAGAGGAGGGGAATCAGAGTTGGGGAATCAGAGGCGGGGAATCAGATATGGGGAAACAGAGGCGGGGATTCAGAGGCGGGGAAACAGAGGCGGGGAATCAGATATGGGGATTCAGAGGTGGGGATTCAGAGGTTGGGAATCAGAGGCAGGGAATCAGAGGCGGTGAATCAGAGGCAGGGAATCAGATGCGGGGAATCAGAGGCGGGGAAACAGAGCTGGGGAATCAGAGGCGAGGAATCAGAGTTGGGGAATCAGAGGCGTGGAATTAGATATGGGGAAACAGAGGCGGGGAATCAGAGGCGGGGAAACAGAGGCGGGTAATCAGATATGGGGAATCAGAGGTGGGGATTCAGAGGCAGGGAGTCAGATGTGCAGAATCAGAGATGGGGAATCAGAGGCGGGGAATGAGATATGGGGAATCAGAGGCGGGGAATCAGAGGCGGGGATACAGAGGCAGGGAATCGGATGTGCGGAATCAGAGATGGGGAATCAGAGGTGGGGAATCAGAGGTGGTGAATCAGAGAAGGGGAATCAGAGGCGGGGAATCAGAGGCAGGGAATCAGATATGGGATACAGAGGCGGAGAATCAGAGGTGGGGAAACAGAGACGGGGAATCAGATATGGGGACTCAGAGGTGGGGAATCAGTGGTTGGGAATCAGAGGCGGGGAATCAGAGTTGGGGAATCAGAGGTGGGGAATCAGATATGGGGAAACAGAGGTGGGGAATCAGAGGCGGGGAAACAGAGGCGGGGAATCAGATATGGGGAATCAGGAGTGGGGAATCAGAGGTTGGCAATCAGAGGCAGGGAATCAGAGGCGGGGAATCAGAGGCAGGGAATCAGATGTGCAGAATCAGAGATGGGGAATCAGAGGCGGGGAATCAGAGGCGCGGAAACAGAGGTGGGGAATCAGATATGGGGAATCAGAGGTGGGGAATAAGAGGCCAGGAATCAGAAGGCATGAATCAGAGGCCGGGAATCAGAGGTGGGGAATCAGAGGCCGGGAATCAGAGATGGGGAATCAGAGGTGGTGAATCAGAGATGGGGAATCAGAGGAAGGGACTCAGAGGCGGGGAATCAGATGCGGGGAATCAGTGGCGGGGAATCAGAGCTCAGGAATCAGAGTCGGGGAATCAGAGATAGGGAATCAGAGGTGGGGAATCAGAGGCGGGGAAACAGAGGCGGGGAGTCAGATACTGGGAATCAGAGGCGGGGAATCAGAGGCGGGAATACAGAGGCGTTGAATCAGATATGGGGAATCAGAGGTGGCGAATCAGAGGTAGAGAATCAGAGATGGGGAATCAGAGGTGGTGAATCAGAGATGGGGAATCAGAGGAAGGGACTCAGAGGCGGGTAATCAGATGCGGGGAATCAGTGGCGGGGAATCAGAGCTAAGGAATCAGAGTCGGGGAATCAGAGATGGCGAATCAGAGGCGGGGAATCAGAGATAGGGAATCAGAGGTGGGGAATCAGAGGCGGGGAAAAAGAGGCGGGGAGTCAGATATGGGGAATCAGAGGCGGGGAATCAGAGGCGGGGAAACAGAGGCGGTGAATCAGATATGGGGAATCAGAGGTGGCGAATCAGAGGTAGAGAATCAGAGATGGGGAAGCAGAGGTGGGGAATCAGATGTGATGAATTAGAGATGGGGAATCAGAGGCGGGGTATCAGAGGCGGCCAATCAGAGGCGGGGAAACAGAGGCTGGGAATCAGATATGGGGATTCAGAGGTGGGGATTCAGAGGTTGGGAATCAGAGGCAGGGAATCAGAGGCGGGGAATCAGAGGCAGGGAATCAGATGCGGGGAATCAGAGGCGGGGAAACAGAGCTGGGGAATCAGAGGCGGGGAATCAGAGTTGGGGAATCAGAGGCGTGGAATTAGATATGGGGAAACAGAGGCGGGGAATCAGAGGCGGGGAATCAGAGGCGGGGAATCAGATATGGGGAATCAGAGGTGGGGATTCAGAGGCAGGGAATCAGATGTGCAGAATCAGAGATGGGGAATCAGAGGCGGGGAATGAGATATGGGGAATCAGAGGCGGGGAATCAGAGGCGGGGATACAGAGGCGGGGAATCTGATATGGGGAATCAGAGGTGGCAAATCAAAGGCGGTGAATCAGAGATGGAGAATCAGACGCGGGGAATCAGAGGCAGGGAATAAAACACGGGGAATCAGAGGTGGGGAATCAGAGCTTGTGAATCAGAGGCGGGGAATCAGAGTTGGGGAAGCAGAGGCTGGGAATCAGAGGCGGGGAAACAGAGGCGGGGAATCAGAGGCAGGGAAACAGAGGCGGGGAATCAGATATGGGGAATCAGAGGTGGGGAATCAGAGCTGGGGAATCAGAGGCAGGGAATCATAGTTGGGGAATCAGAGGCGGGGAATCAGATATAGGGAAACAGAGGCGGGGAATCAGAGGCGGGGAAACAGAGGCGGGGAATCAGATATGGGGAATCAGAGGTGGGGAATCAGTGGTGGGGAATTAGTGGTTGCGAATCTGAGGCAGGGAATCAGAGGCGGGGAATCAGAGGCGGGGAATGAGAGGCAGGGAATCGGATGTGCGGAATCAGAGATGGGGAATCAGAGGTGGGGAATCAGAGGTGGTGAATCAGAGAAGGGGAATCAGAGGCGGGGAATCAGAGGCAGGGAATCAGATATGGGGAAACAGAGGCGGAGAATCAGAGGCGGGGAAACAGAGACGGGGAATCAGATATGGGGATTCAGAGGTGGGGAATCAGAGGTTGGGAATCAGAGGCGGGGAATCAGAGTTGGGGAATCAGAGGTGGGGAATCAGATATGGGGAAACAGAGGCGGGGAATCAGAGGCAGGGAAACAGAGGTGGGGAATCAGATATGGGGAATCAGAGGTGGGGAATCAGAGGTTGGCAATCAGAGGCAGGGAATCAGAGGCGGGGAATCAGAGGCAGGGAATCAGATGTGCAGAATCAGAGATGGGGAATCAGACGCGGGGATTCAGAGGTTGTAATTCAGAGATGGGGAATCAGAGGCGGGGAATAAGAGGCGCGGAAACAGAGGTGGGGAATCTGATATGGGGAATCAGAGGCGGGGAATAAGAGGCCAGGAATCAGAAGGCATGAATCAGAGGCCGGGAATCAGAGGTGGGGAATCAGAGGCCGGGAATCAGAGATGGGGAATCAGAGGTGGTGAATCAGAGATGGGGAACAGAGGAAGGGACTCAGAGGCGGGTAATCAGATGCGGGGAATCAGTGGCGGGGAATCAGAGCTCAGGAATCAGAGTCGGGGAATCAGAGATGGCGAATCAGAGGCGGGGAATCAGAGATAGGGAATCAGAGGTGGGGAATCAGAGGCGGGGAAACAGAGGCGGGGAGTCAGATATGGGGAATCAGAGGCGGGGAATCAGAGGCGGGGAAACAGAGGCGGTGAATCAGATATGGGGAATCAGAGGTGGCGAATCAGAGGTAGAGAATCAGAGATGGGGAAGCAGAGGTGGGGAATCAGATGTGATGAATTAGAGATGGGGAATCAGAGGCGGGGTATCAGAGGCGGCCAATCAGAGGCGGGGAAACAGAGGCTGGGAATCAGATATGGGGAATCAGAGGTGGGGAATCAGGGGCGGGGAATCAGTGGCAGGGAATCAGAGGCCGGGAATCAAAGGCGGGGAATCAGAGCTGGGGAATCAGAGGCGGGGAATCAGAGTTGGGGAATCAGAGGAGGGGAATCAGATATGGGGAAACAGAGGCCGGGAATCATAGGCAGGGAAACAGAGGCGGGGAATCAGATATGGGGAATCAGAGGTGGGGAATTAGAGGTTGCGAATCAGAGGCAGGGAATCAGAGGCGGGGAATCAGAGGCGGGGAATCAGAGGCAGGGAATCGGATGTGCGGAATCAGAGATGGGGAATCAGAGTTGGGGATTCAGAGGTGGTGAATCAGAGAAGGGGAATCAGAGGCGGGGAATCAGAGGCAGGGAATCAGACGCAGGGAATCAGAGGCGGGGAATCATAGCTGGCGAATTAGAGGAGGGGAATCAGAGTTGGGGAATCAGAGGCGGGGAATCAGATATGGGGAAACAGAGGCGGGGATTCAGAGGCGGGGAAACAGAGGCGGGGAATCAGATATGGGGATTCAGAGGTGGGGATTCAGAGGTTGGGAATCAGAGGCAGGGAATCAGAGGCGGTGAATCAGAGGCAGGGAATCAGATGCGGGGAATCAGAGGCGGGGAAACAGAGCTGGGGAATCAGAGGCGAGGAATCAGAGTTGGGGAATCAGAGGCGTGGAATTAGATATGGGGAAACAGAGGCGGGGAATCAGAGGCGGGGAAACAGAGGCGGGTAATCAGATATGGGGAATCAGAGGTGGGGATTCAGAGGCAGGGAGTCAGATGTGCAGAATCAGAGATGGGGAATCAGAGGCGGGGAATGAGATATGGGGAATCAGAGGCGGGGAATCAGAGGCGGGGATACAGAGGCAGGGAATCGGATGTGCGGAATCAGAGATGGGGAATCAGAGGTGGGGAATCAGAGGTGGTGAATCAGAGAAGGGGAATCAGAGGCGGGGAATCAGAGGCAGGGAATCAGATATGGGATACAGAGGCGGAGAATCAGAGGTGGGGAAACAGAGACGGGGAATCAGATATGGGGACTCAGAGGTGGGGAATCAGTGGTTGGGAATCAGAGGCGGGGAATCAGAGTTGGGGAATCAGAGGTGGGGAATCAGATATGGGGAAACAGAGGTGGGGAATCAGAGGCGGGGAAACAGAGGCGGGGAATCAGATATGGGGAATCAGAGGTGGGGAATCAGAGGTTGGCAATCAGAGGCAGGGAATCAGAGGCGGGGAATCAGAGGCAGGGAATCAGATGTGCAGAATCAGAGATGGGGAATCAGAGGCGGGGAATCAGAGGCGCGGAAACAGAGGTGGGGAATCAGATATGGGGAATCAGAGGTGGGGAATAAGAGGCCAGGAATCAGAAGGCATGAATCAGAGGCCGGGAATCAGAGGTGGGGAATCAGAGGCCGGGAATCAGAGATGGGGAATCAGAGGTGGTGAATCAGAGATGGGGAATCAGAGGAAGGGACTCAGAGGCGGGGAATCAGATGCGGGGAATCAGTGGCGGGGAATCAGAGCTCAGGAATCAGAGTCGGGGAATCAGAGATAGGGAATCAGAGGTGGGGAATCAGAGGCGGGGAAACAGAGGCGGGGAGTCAGATACTGGGAATCAGAGGCGGGGAATCAGAGGCGGGGATACAGAGGCGTTGAATCAGATATGGGGAATCAGAGGTGGCGAATCAGAGGTAGAGAATCAGAGATGGGGAAGCAGAGGTGGGGAATCAGATGTGATGAATTAGAGATGGGGAATCAGAGGCGGTGTATCAGAGATGCCAATCAGAGGCGGCGAAACATAGGTGGGGAATCAGATATGGGGAATCAGAGTTGGGGATTCAGAGGTGGTGAATCAGAGAAGGGGAATCAGAGGCGGGGAATCAGAGGCAGGGAATCAGACGCAGGGAATCAGAGGCGGGGAATCATAGCTGTCGAATTAGAGGAGGGGAATCAGAGTTTGGGAATCAGAGGCGGGGAATCAGATTTGGGGAAACAGAGGCGGGGATTCAGAGGCGGGGAAACAGAGGCGGGGAATCAGATATGGGGATTCAGAGGTGGGGATTCAGAGGTTGGGAATCAGAGGCAGGGAATCAGAGGCGGGGAATCAGAGGCAGGGAATCAGATGCGGGGAATCAGAGGCGGGGAAACAGAGCTGGGGAATCAGAGGCGGGGAATTAGAGTTGGGGAATCAGAGGAGGGGAATCAGATATGGGGAAACAGAGGCCGGGAATCATAGGCAGGGAAACAGAGGCGGGGAATCAGATATGGGGAATCAGAGGTGGGGAATTAGAGGTTGCGAATCAGAGGCAGGGAATCAGAGGCGGGGAATCAGAGGCGGGGAATCAGAGGCAGGGAATCGGATGTGCGGAATCAGAGATGGGGAATCAGAGTTGGGGATTCAGAGGTGGTGAATCAGAGAAGGGGAATCAGAGGCGGGGAATCAGAGGCAGGGAATCAGACGCAGGGAATCAGAGGCGGGGAATCATAGCTGGCGAATTAGAGGAGGGGAATCAGAGTTGGGGAATCAGAGGCGGGGAATCAGATATGGGGAAACAGAGGCGGGGATTCAGAGGTGGGGAAACAGAGGCGGGGAATCAGATATGGGGATTCAGAGGTGGGGATTCAGAGGTTGGGAATCAGAGGCAGGGAATCAGAGGCGGGGAATCAGAGGCAGGGAATCAGATGCGGGGAATCAGAGGTGGGGAAACAGAGCTGGGGAATCAGAGGCGAGGAATCAGAGTTGGGGAATCAGAGGCGTGGAATCAGAGGCGGGGAAACAGAGGCGGGTAATCAGATATGGGGAATCAGAGGTGGGGATTCAGAGGCAGGGAGTCAGATGTGCAGAATCAGAGATGGGGAATCAGAGGCGGGGAATGAGATATGGGGAATCAGAGGCGGGGAATCAGAGGCGGGGATACAGAGGCAGGGAATCGGATGTGCGGAATCAGAGATGGGGAATCAGAAGTGGGGAATCAGAGGTGGTGAATCAGAGAAGGGGAATCAGAGGCGGGGAATCAGAGGCAGGGAATCAGATATGGGGAAACAGAGGCGGAGAATCAGAGGTGGGGAAACAGAGACGGGGAATCAGATATGGGGACTCAGAGGTGGGGAATCAGTGGTTGGGAATCAGAGGCGGGGAATCAGAGTTGGGGAATCAGAGGTGGGGAATCAGATATGGGGAAACAGAGGCGGGGAATCAGAGGCGGGGAAACAGAGGCGGGGAATCAGATATGGGGAATCAGAGGTGGGGAATCAGAGGTTGGCAATCAGAGGCAGGGAATCAGAGGCGGGGAATCAGAGGCAGGGAATCAGATGTGCAGAATCAGAGATGGGGAATCAGAGGCGGGGAATCAGAGGCGCGGAAACAGAGGTGGGGAATCAGATATGGGGAATCAGAGGTGGGGAATAAGAGGCCAGGAATCAGAAGGCATGAATCAGAGGCCGGGAATCAGAGGTGGGGAATCAGAGGCCGGGAATCAGAGATGGGGAATCAGAGGTGGTGAATCAGAGATGGGGAATCAGAGGAAGGGACTCAGAGGCGGGGAATCAGATGCGGGGAATCAGTGGCGGGGAATCAGAGCTCAGGAATCAGAGTCGGGGAATCAGAGATGGCGAATCAGAGATAGGGAATCAGAGGTGGGGAATCAGAGGCGGGGAAACAGAGGCGGGGAGTCAGATACTGGGAATCAGAGGCGGGGAATCAGAGGCGGGGATACAGAGGCGTTGAATCAGATATGGGAAATCAGAGGTGGCGAATCAGAGGTAGAGAATCAGAGATGGGGAAGCAGAGGTGGGGAATCAGATGTGATGAATTAGAGATGGGGAATCAGAGGCGGTGTATCAGAGGTGCCAATCAGAGGCGGCGAAACATAGGCGGGGAATCAGATATGGGGAAACAGAGGCGGGGAATCAGAGGTGGTGAATCTGAGATGGGGAATCAGAGGCGGGGAATCAGAGGCAGGGAATCAGAGGTGGTGAATCAGAGATGGGGAATCAGAGGCGGGGAATCAGAGGCAGGGAATCAGACACGGGGAATCAGAGGCGGGAAATCATAGCTGGCGAATCAGAGGCAGGGAATCAGATATGGGGAAACAGAGGCGGAGAATCAGAGGCGGGGAAACAGAGACGGAGAATCAGATATGGTGATTCAGAGGTGGGGAATCAGAGGTAGGGAATCAGAGGCGGGGAATCAGAGTTGGGGAATCAGAGGTGGGGAATCAGATATGGGGAAACAGAGGCGGGTAATCAGAGGCGGGGAAACAGAGGCGGGGAATCAGATATGGGGAATCAGAGGTGGGGAATCAGAGGTTGGCAATCAGAGGCAGGGAATCAGAGATGGGGAAGCAGAGGTGGGGAATCAGATGTGATGAATTAGAGATGGGGAATCAGAGGCGGTGTATCAGAGGTGCCAATCAGAGGCGGCGAAACATAGGCGGGGAATCAGATATGGGGAATCAGAGGTAGAGAATCAGAGATGGGGAATCAGAGTTGGGGATTCAGAGGTGGTGAATCAGAGAAGGGGAATCAGAGGCGGGGAATCAGAGGCAGGGAATCAGACGCAGGGAATCAGAGGCGGGGAATCATAGCTGGCGAATTAGAGGAGGGGAATCAGAGTTGGGGAATCAGAGGCGGGGAATCAGATATGGGGAAACAGAGGCGGGGATTCAGAGGCGGGGAAACAGAGGCGGGGAATCAGATATGGGGATTCAGAGGTGGGGATTCAGAGGTTGGGAATCAGAGGCAGGGAATCAGAGGCGGGGAATCAGAGGCAGGGAATCAGATGCGGGGAATCAGAGGCGGGGAAACAGAGCTGGGGAATCAGAGGCGGGGAATCAGAGTTGGGGAATCAGATGCGTGGAATTAGATATGGGGAAACAGAGGCGGGGAATCAGAGGCGGGGAAACAGAGGCGGGGAATCAGATATGGGGAATCAGAGGTGGGGATTCAGAGGCAGGGAATCAGATGTGCAGAATCAGAGATGGGGAATCAGAGGCGGGGAATGAGATATGGGGAATCAGAGGCGGGGAATCAGAGGCGGGGATACAGAGGCGGGGAATCTGATATGGGGAATCAGAGGTGGCAAATCAAAGGCGGTGAATCAGAGATGGAGAATCAGACGCGGGGAATCAGAGGCAGGGAATAAAACACGGGGAATCAGAGGCGGGGAATCATAGCTGGGGAATCAGAGGCGGGGAATCAGAGTTGGGGAAGCAGAGGCTGGGAATCAGAGGCGGGGAAACAGAGGCGGGGAATCAGAGGCAGGGAAACAGAGGCGGGGAATCAGATATGGGGAATCAGAGGTGGGGAATCAGAGCTGGGGAATCAGAGGCGCGGAATCATAGTTGGGGAATCAGAGGCGGGGAATCAGATATAGGAAAACAGAGGCGGGGAATCAGAGGCGGGGAAACAGAGGCGGGGAATCAGATATGGGGAATCAGAGCTGGGGAATCAGAGGTGGGGAATTAGTGGTTGCGAATCTGAGGCAGGGAATCAGAGGCGGGGAATCAGAGGCGGGGAATCAGAGGCAGGGAATCGGATGTGCGGAATCAGAGATGGGGAATCAGAGGTGGGGAATCAGAGGTGGTGAATCAGAGAAGGGGAATCAGAGGCGGGGAATCAGAGGCAGGGAATCAGATATGGGGAAACAGAGACGGGGAATCAGATATGGGGATTCAGAGGTGGGGAATCAGAGGTTGGGAATCAGAGGCGGGGAATCAGAGTTGGGGAATCAGAGGTGGGGAATCAGATATGGGGAAACAGAGGCGGGGAATCAGAGGCGGGGAAACAGAGGCGGGGAATCAGATATGGGGAATCAGAGGTGGGGAATCAGAGGTTGGCAATCAGAGGCAGGGAATCAGAGGCGGGGAATCAGAGGCAGGGAATCGGATGTGCAGAATCAGAGATGGGGAATCAGACGCGGGGATTCAGAGGTTGTAATTCAGAGATGGGGAATCAGAGGCGGGGAATAAGTGGCGCGGAAACAGAGGTGGGGAATCAGATATGGGGAATCAGAGGTGGGAAATAAGAGGCCAGGAATCAGAAGGCATGAATCAGAGGCCGGGAATCAGAGGTGGGGAATCAGAGGCCGGGAATCAGAGATGGGGAATCAGAGGTGGTGAATCAGAGATGGGGAATCAGAGGAAGGGACTCAGAGGCGGGGAATCAGATGCGGGGTATCAGTGGCGGGGAATCAGAGCTCAGGAATCAGAGTCGGGGAATCAGAGATGGCGAATCAGAGGCGGGGAATCAGAGATAGGGAATCAGAGGTGGGGAATCAGAGGCGGGGAAACAGAGGCGGGGAGTCAGATATGGGGAATCAGAGGCGGGGAATCAGAGGCGGGGAAACAGAGGCGGTGAATCAGATATGGGGAATCAGAGGTGGCGAATCAGAGGTAGAGAATCAGAGATGGGGAAGCACAGGTGGGGAATCAGATGTGATGAATTAGAGATGGGGAATCAGAGGCGGGGTATCAGAGGCGGCCAATCAGAGGCGGGGAAACAGAGGCTGGGAATCAGATATGGGGAATCAGAGGTGGGGAATCAGGGGCGGGGAATCAGTGGCAGGGAATCAGAGGCCGGGAATCAAAGGCGGGGAATCAGAGCTGGGGAATCAGAGGCGGGGAATCAGAGTTGGGGAATCAGAGGAGGGGAATCAGATATGGGGAAACAGAGGCCGGGAATCAGAGGCAGGGAAACAGAGGCGGGGAATCAGATATGGGGAATCAGAGGTGGGGAATTAGAGGTTGCGAATCAGAGGCAGGGAATCAGAGGCGGGGAATCAGAGGCGGGGAATCAGAGGCAGGGAATCGGATGTGCGGAATCAGAGATGGGGAATCAGAGTTGGGGATTCAGAGGTGGTGAATCAGAGAAGGGGAATCAGAGGCGGGGAATCAGAGGCAGGGAATCAGACGCAGGGAATCAGAGGCGGGGAATCATAGCTGGCGAATTAGAGGAGGGGAATCAGAGTTGGGGAATCAGAGGCGGGGAATCAGATATGGGGAAACAGAGGCGGGGATTCAGAGGCGGGGAAACAGAGGCGGGGAATCAGATATGGGGATTCAGAGGTGGGGATTCAGAGGTTGGGAATCAGAGGCAGGGAATCAGAGGCGGGGAATCAGAGGCAGGGAATCAGATGCGGGGAATCAGAGGCGGGGAAACAGAGTTGGGGAATCAGAGGCGGGGAATCAGAGTTGGGGAATCAGAGGCGTGGAATTAGATATGGGGAAACAGAGGCGGGGAATCAGAGGCGGGGAAACAGAGGCGGGGAATCAGATATGGGGAATCAGAGGTGGGGATTCAGAGGCAGGGAATCAGATGTGCAGAATCAGAGATGGGGAATCAGAGGCGGGGAATGAGATATGGGGAATCAGAGGCGGGGAATCAGAGGCGGGGATACAGAGGCAGGGAATCTGATATGGGGAATCAGAGGTGGCAAATCAAAGGCGGTGAATCAGAGATGGAGAATCAGACGCGGGGAATCAGAGGCAGGGAATAAAACACGGGGAATCAGAGGCGGGGAATCAGAGCTGGGGAATCAGAGGCGGGGAATCAGAGTTGGGGAAGCAGAGGCTGGGAATCAGAGGCGGGGAAACAGAGGCGGGGAATCAGAGGCAGGGAAACAGAGGCGGGGAATCAGATATGGGGAATCAGAGGTGGGGAATCAGAGCTGGGGAATCAGAGGCGGGGAATCATAGTTGGGGAATCAGAGGCGGGGAATCAGATATAGGGAAACAGAGGCGGGGAATCAGAGGCGGGGAAACAGAGGCGGGGAATCAGATATGGGGAATCAGAGGTGGGGAATCAGAGGTAGGGAATTAGTGGTTGCGAATCTGAGGCAGGGAATCAGAGGCGGGAAATCAGAGGCGGGGAATCAGAGGCAGGGAATCGGATGTGCGGAATCAGAGATGGGGAATCAGAGGTGGGGAATCAGAGGTGGTGAATCAGAGAAGGGGAATCAGAGGCGGGGATTCAGAGGCAGGGAATCAGATATGGGGAAACAGAGACGGGGAATCAGATATGGGGATTCAGAGGTGGGGAATCAGAGGTTGGGAATCAGAGGCGGGGAATCAGAGTTGGGGAATCAGAGGTGGGGAATCAGATATGGGGAAACAGAGGCGGGGAATCAGAGGCGGGGAAACAGAGGCGGGGAATCAGATATGGGGAATCAGAGGTGGGAATCAGAGGTTGGCAATCAGAGGCAGGGAATCAGAGGCGGGGAATCAGAGGCAGGGAATCAGATGTGCAGAATCAGAGATGGGGAATCAGACGCGGGGATTCAGAGGTTGTAATTCAGAGATGGGGAATCAGAGGCGGGGAATAAGTGGCGCGGAAACAGAGGTGGGGAATCAGATATGGGGAATCAGAGGTGGGGAATAAGAGGCCAGGAATCAGAAGGCATGAATCAGAGGCCGGGAATCAGAGGTGGGGAATCAGAGGCCGTGAATCAGAGATGGGGAATCAGAGGTGGTGAATCAGAGATGGGGAATCAGAGGAAGGGACTCAGAGGTGGGGAATCAGATGCGGGGAATCAGTGGCGGGGAATCAGAGCTCAGGAATCAGAGTCGGGGAATCAGAGATGGCGAATCAGAGGCGGGGAATCAGAGATAGGGAATCAGAGGTGGGGAATCAGAGGCGGGGAAACAGAGGCGGGGAGTCAGATATGGGGAATCAGAGGCGGGGAATCAGAGGCGGGGAAACAGAGGCGGTGAATCAGATATGGGGAATCAGAGGTGGCGAATCAGAGGTAGAGAATCAGAGATGGGGAAGCACAGGTGGGGAATAGGATGTGATGAATTAGAGATGGGGAATCAGAGGCGGGGTATCAGAGGCGGCCAATCAGAGGCGGGGAAACAGAGGCTGGGAATCAGATATGGGGAATCAGAGGTGGGGAATCAGGGGCGGGGAATCAGTGGCAGGGAATCAGAGGCCGGGAATCAAAGGCGGGGAATCAGAGCTGGGGAATCAGAGGCGGGGAATCAGAGTTGGGGAATCAGAGGAGGGGAATCAGATATGGGGAAACAGAGGCCGGGAATCAGAGGCAGGGAAACAGAGGCGGGGAATCAGATATGGGGAATCAGAGGTGGGGAATTAGAGGTTGCGAATCAGAGGCAGGGAATCAGAGGCGGGGAATCAGAGGCGGGGAATCAGAGGCAGGGAATCGGATGTGCGGAATCAGAGATGGGGAATCAGAGTTGGGGATTCAGAGGTGGTGAATCAGAGAAGGGGAATCAGAGGCGGGGAATCAGAGGCAGGGAATCAGACGCAGGGAATCAGAGGCGGGGAATCATAGCTGGCGAATTAGAGGAGGGGAATCAGAGTTGGGGAATCAGAGGCGGGGAATCAGATATGGGGAAACAGAGGCGGGGATTCAGAGGCGGGGAAACAGAGGCGGGGAATCAGATATGGGGATTCAGAGGTGGGGATTCAGAGGTTGGGAATCAGAGGCAGGGAATCAGGGGCGGGGAATCAGAGGCAGGGAATCAGATGCGGGGAATCAGAGGCGGGGAAACAGAGCTGGGGAATCAGAGGCGGGGAATCAGAGTTGGGGAATCAGAGGCGTGGAATTAGATATGGGGAAACAGAGGCGGGGAATCAGAGGCGGGGAAACAGAGGCGGGTAATCAGATATGGGGAATCAGAGTTGGGGATTCAGAGGCAGGGAGTCAGATGTGCAGAATCAGAGATGGGGAATCAGAGTTGGGGATTCAGAGGTGGTGAATCAGAGAAGGGGAATCAGAGGTTGGGAATCAGAGGCAGGGAATCAGACGCAGGGAATCAGAGGCGGGGAATCATAGCTGGCGAATTAGAGGAGGGGAATCAGAGTTGGGGATTCAGAGGTGGTGAATCAGAGAAGGGGAATCAGAGGCTGGGAATCAGAGGCAGGGAATCAGACGCAGGGAATCAGAGGCGGGGAATCATAGCTGGCGAATTAGAGGAGGGGAATCAGAGTTGGGGAATCAGAGGCGGGGAATCAGATATGGGGAAAAAGAGGCGGGGATTCAGAGGCGGGGAAACAGAGGCGGGGAATCAGATATGGGGATTCAGAGGTGGGGATTCAGAGGTTGGGAATCAGAGGCAGGGAATCAGAGGCGGGGAATCAGAGGCAGGGAATCAGATGCGGGGAATCAGAGGCGGGGAAACAGAGCTGGGGAATCAGAGGTGGGGAATCAGAGTTGGGGAATCAGAGGCGTGGAATTAGATATGGGGAAACAGAGGCGGGGAATCAGAGGCGGGGAAACAGAGGCGGGGAATCAGATATGGGGAATCAGAGGTGGGGATTCAGAGGCAGGGAATCAGATGTGCAGAATCAGAGATGGGGAATCAGAGGCGGGGAATGAGATATGGGGAATCAGAGGCGGGGAATCAGAGGCGGGGATACAGAGGCGGGGAATCTGATATGGGGAATCAGAGGTGGCAAATCAAAGGCGGTGAATCATAGATGGAGAATCAGACGCGGGGAATCAGAGGCAGGGAATAAAACACGGGGAATCAGAGGCGGGGAATCAGAGCTTGTGAATCAGAGGCGGGGAATCAGAGCTGGGGAATCAGAGGCAGGGAATCATAGTTGGGGAATCAGAGGCGGGGAATCAGATATAGGGAAACAGAGGCGGGGAATCAGAGGCGGGGAATCAGAGGCAGGGAAACAGAGGCGGGGAATCAGATATGGGGAATCAGAGGTGGGGAATCAGAGCTGGGGAATCAGAGGCAGGGAATCATAGTTGGGGAATCAGAGGCGGGGAATCAGATATAGGGAAACAGAGGCGGGGAATCAGAGGCGGGGAAACAGAGGCGGGGAATCAGATATGGGGAATCAGAGGTGGGGAATCAGAGGTGGGGAATTAGTGGTTGCGAATCTGAGGCAGGGAATCAGAGGCGGGGAATCAGAGGCGGGGAATGAGAGGCAGGGAATCGGATGTGCGGTATCAGAGATGGGGAATCAGAGGTGGGGAATCAGAGATGGTGAATCAGAGAAGGGGAATCAGAGGCGGGGAATCAGAGGCAGGGAATCAGATATGGGGAAACAGAGGCGGAGAATCAGAGGCGGGGAAACAGAGACGGGGAATCAGATATGGGGATTCAGAGGTGGGGAATCAGAGGTTGGGAATCAGAGGCGGGGAATCAGAGTTGGGGAATCAGAGGTGGGGAATCAGATATGGGGAAACAGAGGCGAGGAATCAGAGGCGGGGAAACAGAGGCGGGGAATCAGATATGGGGAATCAGAGGTGGGGAATCAGAGGTTGGCAATCAGAGGCAGGGAATCAGAGGCGGGGAATCAGAGGCAGGGAATCAGATGTGCAGAATCAGAGATGGGGAATCAGACGCGGGGATTCAGAGGTTGTAATTCAGAGATGGGGAATCAGAGGCGGGGAATAAGAGGCGCGGAAACAGAGGTGGGGAATCAGATATGGGGAATCAGAGGTGGGGAATAAGAGGCCAGGAATCAGATGGCATGAATCAGAGGCCGGGAATCAGAGGTGGGGAATCAGAGGCCGGGAATCAGAGATGGGGAATCAGAGGTGGTGAATCAGAGGTGGGGAATCAGAGGCCGGGAATCGGATGTGCGGAATCAGAGATGGGGAATCAGAGGTGGGGAATCAGAGGCGGGGAATCAGATGCGGGGAATCAGTGGCGGGGAATCAGAGCTCAGGAATCAGAGTCGGGGAATCAGAGATGGCGAATCAGAGGCGGGGAATCAGAGATAGGGAATCAGAGGTGGGGAATCAGAAGCGGGGAAACAGAGGCGGGGAGTCAGATATGGGGAATCAGAGGCGGGGAATCAGAGGCGGGGAAACAGAGGCGGTGAATCAGATATGGGGAATCAGAGGTGGCGAATCAGAGGTAGAGAATCAGAGATGGGGAAGCAGAGGTGGGGAATCAGATGTGATGAATTAGAGATGGGGAATCAGAGGCGGGGTATCAGAGGCGGCCAATCAGAGGCGGGGAAACAGAGGCTGGGAATCAGATATGGGGAATCAGAGGTGGGGAATCAGGGGCGGGGAATCAGTGGCAGGGAATCAGAGGCCGGGAATCAAAGGCGGGGAATCAGAGCTGGGGAATCAGAGGCGGGGAATCAGAGTTGGGGAATCAGAGGAGGGGAATCAGATATGGGGAAACAGAGGCCGGGAATCATAGGCAGGGAAACAGAGGCGGGGAATCAGATATGGGGAATCAGAGGTGGGGAATTAGAGGTTGCGAATCAGAGGCAGGGAATCAGAGGCGGGGAATCAGAGGCGGGGAATCAGAAGCAGGGAATCGGATGTGCGGAATCAGAGATGGGGAATCAGAGTTGGGGATTCAGAGGTGGTGAATCAGAGAAGGGGAATCAGAGGAGGGGAATCAGAGGCAGGGAATCAGACGCAGGGAATCAGAGGCGGGGAATCATAGCTGGCGAATTAGAGGAGGGGAATCAGAGTTGGGAAATCAGAGGCGGGGAATCAGATATGGGGAAACAGAGGCGGGGATTCAGAGGCGGGGAAACAGAGGCGGGGAATCAGATATGGGGATTCAGAGGTGGGGATTCAGAGGTTGGGAATCAGAGGCAGGGAATCAGAGGCGGGGAATCAGAGGCAGGGAATCAATGCGGGGAATCAGAGGCAGGGAAACAGAGCTGGGGAATCAGAGGCGAGGAATCAGAGTTGGGGAATCAGAGGCGTGGAATTAGATATGGGGAAACAGAGGCGGGGAATCAGAGGCGGGGAAACAGAGGCGGGTAATCAGATATGGGGAATCAGAGGTGAGGATTCAGAGGCAGGGAGTCAGATGTGCAGAATCAGAGGGGGAATCAGAGGCGGGGAATGAGATATGGGGAATCAGAGGCGGGGAATCAGAGGCGGGGATACAGAGGCAGGGAATCGGATGTGCGGAATCAGAGATGGGGAATCAGAGGTGGGGAATCAGAGGTGGTGAATCAGAGAAGGGGAATCAGAGGCGGGGAATCAGAGGCAGGGAATCAGATATGGGGAAACAGAGGCGGAGAATCAGAGGTGGGGAAACAGAGACGGGGAATCAGATATGGGGACTCAGAGGTGGGGAATCAGTGGTTGGGAATCAGAGGCGGGGAATCAGAGTTGGGGAATCAGAGGTGGGGAATCAGATATGGGGAAACAGAGGCGGGGAATCAGAGGCGGGGAAACAGAGGCGGGGAATCAGATATGGGGAATCAGAGGTGGGGAATCAGAGGTTGGCAATCAGAGGCAGGGAATCAGAGGCGGGGAATCAGAGGCAGGGAATCAGATGTGCAGAATCAGAGATGGGGAATCAGAGGCGGGGAATCAGAGGCGCGGACACAGAGGTGGGGAATCAGATATGGGGAATCAGAGGTGGGGAATAAGAGGCCAGGAATCAGAAGGCATGAATCAGAGGCCGGGAATCAGAGGTGGGGAATCAGAGGCCGGGAATCAGAGATGGGGAATCAGAGGTGGTGAATCAGAGATGGGGAATCAGAGGAAGGGACTCAGAGGCGGGGAATCAGATGCGGGGAATCAGTGGCGGGGAATCAGA
Source organism: Narcine bancroftii (assembly GCF_036971445.1). Taxonomy (NCBI): domain Eukaryota; kingdom Metazoa; phylum Chordata; class Chondrichthyes; order Torpediniformes; family Narcinidae; genus Narcine; species Narcine bancroftii. The sequence goes on along the minus strand of NC_091474.1, from coordinate 102,033,395 downwards.
GCTCAGGAATCAGAGTCGGGGAATCAGAGATGGCGAATCAGAGGCGGGGAATCAGAGATAGGGAATCAGAGGTGGGGAATCAGAGGCGGGGAAACAGAGGCGGGGAGTCAGATATGGGGAATCAGAGGCGGGGAATCAGAGGCGGGGATACAGAGGCGTTGAATCAGATATGGGGAATCAGAGGTGGCGAATCAGAGGTAGAGAATCAGAGATGGGGAAGCAGAGGTGGGGAATCAGATGTGATGAATTAGAGATGGGGAATCAGAGGCGGTGTATCAGAGGTGCCAATCAGAGGCGGCGAAACATAGGCGGGGAATCAGATATGGGGAAACAGAGGCGGGGAATCAGAGGTGGTGAATCAGAGATGGGGAATCAGAGGCGGGGAATCAGAGGCAGGGAATCAGAGGTGGTGAATCAGAGATGGGGAATCAGAGGCGGGGAATCAGAGGCAGGGAATCAGACACGGGGAATCAGAGGCGGGGAATCATAGCTGGCGAATCAGAGGCAGGGAATCAGATATGGGGAAACAGAGGCGGAGAATCAGAGGCGGGGAAACAGAGACGGTGAATCAGATATGGTGATTCAGAGGTGGGGAATCAGAGGTTGGGAATCAGAGGCGGGGAGTCAGAGTTGGGGAATCAGAGGTGGGGAATCAGATATGGGGAAACAGAGGCGGGTAATCAGAGGCGGGGAAACAGAGGCGGGGAATCAGATATGGGGAATCAGAGGTGGGGAATCAGAGGTTGGCAATCAGAGGCAGGGAATCAGAGGCGGGGAAACAGAGGCAGGGAATCAGATGTGCAGAATCAGAGATGGGGAATCAGAGGCAGGGAATCAGCGGCGGGGAAAATCAGAGGCCGGGAATCAGAGGCCAGGAATGAGAGGCCGGGAATCAGAGGGCAGGAATCAGAGGCCGGGAATCAGAGGTGGGGAATCAGAGGCCGGGAATTAGAGATGGGGAATAAGAGCTGGGGAATCAGCGGTGGTGATTCAGACGCGGGGATTCAGAGGTTGTAATTCAGAGATGGGGAATCAGAGGCGTGGAATCAGAGGCGCGGAAACAGAGGTGGGGAATCAGATATGTGGAATCAGAGGTGGGGAATAAGAGGCCAGGAATCAGAAGGCATGAATCAGAGGCCGGGAATCAGAGGTGGGGAATCAGAGGCCGGGAATCAGAGATGGGGAATCAGAGGTGGTGAATCAGAGATGGTGAATCAGAGGAAGGGACTCAGAGGCGGGTAATCAGATGCGGGGAATCAGTGGCGGGGAATCAGAGCTCAGGAATCAGAGTCGGGGAATCAGAGATGGCGAATCAGAGGCGGGGAATCAGAGATAGGGAATCAGAGGTGGGGAATCAGAGGCGGGGAAACAGAGGCGGGGAGTCAGATATGGGGAATCAGAGGCGGGGAATCAGAGGCGGGGAAAAAGAGGCGGTGAATCAGATATGGGGAATCAGAGGTGGCGAATCAGAGGTAGAGAATCAGAGATGGGGAATCAGAGTTGGGGATTCAGAGGTGGTGAATCAGAGAAGGGGAATCAGAGGCGGGGAATCAGAGGCAGGGAATCAGACGCAGGGAATCAGAGGCGGGGAATCATAGCTGGCGAATTAGAGGAGGGGAATCAGAGTTGGGGAATCAGAGGCGGGGAATCAGATATGGGGAAACAGAGGCGGGGATTCAGAGGCGGGGAAACAGAGGCGGGGAATCAGAGATGGGGATTCAGAGGTGGGGATTCAGAGGTTGGGAATCAGAGGCAGGGAATCAGAGGCGGGGAATCAGAGGCAGGGAATCAGATGCGGGGAATCAGAGGCGGGGAAACAGAGCTGGGGAATCAGAGGCGGGGAATCAGAGTTGGGGAATCAGAGGCGTGGAATTAGATATGGGGAAACAGAGGCGGGGAATCAGAGGCGGGGAAACAGAGGCGGGGAATCAGATATGGGGAATCAGAGGTGGGGATTCAGAGGCAGGGAATCAGATGTGCAGAATCAGAGATGGGGAATCAGAGGCGGGGAATGAGATATGGGGAATCAGAGGCTGGGAATCAGAGGCGGGGATACAGAGGCGGGGAATCTGATATGGGGAATCAGAGGTGGCAAATCAAAGGCGGTGAATCAGAGATGGAGAATCAGACGCGGGGAATCAGAGGCAGGGAATAAAACACGGGGAATCAGAGGCGGGGAATCAGAGCTGGGGAATCAGAGGCGGGGAATCAGAGTTGGGGAAGCAGAGGCTGGGAATCAGAGGCGGGGAAACAGAGGCGGGGAATCAGAGGCAGGGAAACAGAGGCGGGGAATCAGATATGGGGAATCAGAGGTGGGGAATCAGAGCTGGGGAATCAGAGGCGGGGAATCATAGTTGGGGAATCAGAGGCGGGGAATCAGATATAGGGAAACAGAGGCGGGGAATCAGAGGCGGGGAAACAGAGGCGGGGAATCAGATATGGGGAATCAGAGGTGGGGAATCAGAGGTGGGGAATTAGTGGTTGCGAATCTGAGGCAGGGAATCAGAGGCGGGGAATCAGAGGCAGGGAATCGGATGTGCGGAATCAGAGATGGGGAATCAGAGGTGGGGAATCAGAGGTGGTGAATCAGAGAAGGGGAATCAGAGGCGGGGAATCAGAGGCAGGGAATCAGATATGGGGAAACAGAGGCGGAGAATCAGAGGCGGTGAAACAGAGACGGGGAATCAGATATGGGGATTCAGAGGTGGGGAATCAGAGGTTGGGAATCAGAGGCGGGGAATCAGAGTTGGGGAATCAGAGGTGGGGAATCAGATATGGGGAAACAGAGGCGGGGAATCAGAGGCGGGGAAACAGAGGCGGGGAATCAGATATGGGGAATCAGAGGTGGGGAATCAGAGGTTGGCAATCAGAGGCAGGGAATCAGAGGCGGGGAATCAGAGGCAGGGAATCAGATGTGCAGAATCAGAGATGGGGAATCAGATGCGGGGATTCAGAGGTTGTAATTCAGAGATGGGGAATCAGAGGCAGGGAATCAGAGGCGCGGAAACAGAGGTGGGGAATCAGATATGGGGAATCAGAGGTGGGGAATGAGAGGCCAGGAATCAGAAGGCATGAATCAGAGGCCGGGAATCAGAGGTGGGGAATCAGAGGCCGGGAATCAGAGATGGGGAATCAGAGGTGGTGAATCAGAGATGGGGAATCAGAGGAAGGGACTCAGAGGCGGGGAATCAGATGCGGGGAATCAGTGGTGGGGAATCAGAGCTCAGGAATCAGAGTCGGGGAATCAGAGATGGCGAATCAGAGGCGGGGAATCAGAGATAGGGAATCAGAGGTGGGGAATCAGAGGCGGGGAAACAGAGGCGGGGAGTCAGATATGGGGAATCAGAGGCGGGGAATCAGAGGCGGGGATACAGAGGCGTTGAATCAGATATGGGGAATCAGAGGTGGCGAATCAGAGGTAGAGAATCAGAGATGGGGATGCAGAGGTGGGGAATCAGATGTGATGAATTAGAGATGGGGAATCAGAGGCGGGGTATCAGAGGCGGCCAATCAGAGGCGGGGAAACAGAGGCTGGGAATCAGATATGGGGAATCAGAGGTGGGGAATCAGGGGCGGGGAATCAGTGGCAGGGAATCAGAGGCCGGGAATCAAAGGCGGGGAATCAGAGCTGGGGAATCAGAGGCGGGGAATCAGAGTTGGGGAATCAGAGGAGGGGAATCAGATATGGGGAAACAGAGGCCGGGAATCAGAGGCAGGGAAACAGAGGCGGGGAATCAGATATGGGGAATCAGAGGTGGGGAATTAGAGGTTGCGAATCAGAGGCAGGGAATCAGAGGCGGGGAATCAGAGGCGGGGAATCAGAGGCAGGGAATCGGATGTGCGGAATCAGAGATGGGGAATCAGAGTTGGGGATTCAGAGGTGGTGAATCAGAGAAGGGGAATCAGAGGCGGGGAATCAGAGGCAGGGAATCAGACGCAGGGAATCAGAGGCGGGGAATCATAGCTGGCGAATGAGAAGAGGGGAATCAGAGTTGGGGAATCAGAGGTGGGGAATCAGATATGGGGAAACAGAGGCGGGGATTCAGAGGCGGGGAAACAGAGGCGGGTAATCAGATATGGGGATTCAGAGGTGGGGATTCAGAGGTTGGGAATCAGAGGCAGGGAATCAGAGGCGGGGAATCAGAGGCAGGGAATCAGATGCGGGGAATCAGAGGCGGGGAAACAGAGCTGGGGAATCAGAGGCGGGGAATCAGAGTTGGGGAATCAGAGGCGTGGAATTAGATATGGGGAAACAGAGGCGGGGAATCAGAGGCGGGGAAACAGAGGCGGGGAATCAGATATGGGGAATCAGAGGTGGGGATTCAGAGGCAGGGAATCAGATGTGCAGAATCAGAGATGGGGAATCAAAGGCGGGGAATGAGATATGGGGAATCAGAGGCGGGGAATCAGAGGCGGGGATACAGAGGCGGGGAATCTGATATGGGGAATCAGAGGTGGCAAATCAAAGGCGGTGAATCAGAGATGGAGAATCAGACGCGGGGAATCAGAGGCAGGGAATAAAACACGGGGAATCAGAGGCGGGGAATCAGAGCTGGGGAATCAGAGGCGGGGAATCAGAGTTGGGGAAGCAGAGGCTGGGAATCAGAGGCGGGGAAACAGAGGCGGGGAATCAGATATGGGGAATCAGAGGTGGGGAATCAGAGGTGGGGAACTAGTGGTTGCGAATCTGAGGCAGGGAATCAGAGGCGGGGAATCAGAGGCGGGGAATCAGAGGCAGGGAATCGGATGTGCGGAATCAGAGATGGGGAATCAGAGGTGGGGAATCAGAGGTGGTGAATCAGAGAAGGGGAATCAGAGGCGGGGAATCAGAGGCAGGGAATCAGATATGGGGAAACAGAGGCGGGGAATCAGAGGCAGGGAAACAGAGGCGGGGAATCAGATATGGGGAATCAGAGGTGGGGAATCAGAGCTGGGGAATCAGAGGCGGGGAATCATAGTTGGGGAATCAGAGGCGGGGTATCAGATATAGGGAAACAGAGGCAGGGAATCAGAGGCGGGGAAACAGAGGCGGGGAATCAGATATGGGGAATCAGAGGTGGGGAATCAGAGGTGGGGAATTAGTGGTTGCGAATCTGAGGCAGGGAATCAGAGGCGGGGAATCAGAGGCGGGGAAACAGAGGCGGGGAATCAGAGGCAGGGAAACAGAGGCGGGGAATCAGATATGGGGAATCAGAGGCGGGGAATCATAGTTGGGTAATCAGAGGCGGGGAATCAGATATAGGGAAACAGAGGCGGGGAATAAAACACGGGGAATCAGAGGCGGGGAATCAGAGCTGGGGAATCAGAGGCGGGGAATCAGAGTTGGGGAAGCAGAGGCTGGGAATCAGAGGCGGGGAAACAGAGGCGGGGAATCAGAGGCAGGGAAACAGAGGCGTGGAATCAGATATTTGGAATCAGAGGTGGGGAATCAGAGCTGGGGAATCAGAGGTGGGGAATCATAGTTGGGGAATCAGAGGCGGTGAATCAGATATAGGGAAACAGAGGTGGGGAATCAGAGGCGGGGAAACAGAGGCGGGGAATCAGATATGGGGAATCAGAGGTGGGGAATCAGAGGTTGGCAATCAGAGGCAGGGAATCAAAGGCGGGGAATCAGAGGCAGGGAATCAGATGTGCGGAATCAGAGATGGGGAATCAGAGGCAGGGAATCAGATATGGGGAATCAGAGGCGGGGAATCAGAGGCGGGGAAAAAGAGGCGGGGAATCAGAGGCGGGGAAACAGAGGCGGTGAATCAGATATGGGGAATCAGAGGTGGCGAATCAGAGGTAGAGAATCAGAGATGGGTAAGCAGAGGTGGGGAATCAGATGTGATGAATTAGAGATGGGGAATCAGAGGCGGGGTATCAGAGGCGGCCAATCAGAGGCGGGGAAACAGAGGCGGGGAATCAGATATGGGGAATCAGAGGTGGGGAATCAGGGGCGGGGAATCAGTGGCAGGGAATCAGAGGCCGGGAATCAAAGGCGGGGAATCAGAGCTGGGGAATCAGAGGCGGGGAATCAGAGTTGGGGAATCAGAGGCGGGGAATCAGATATAGGGAAACAGAGGCGGGGAATCAGAGGCGGGTAATCAGAGGTGGGGTATCAGAGGCAGGGAATCAGAGAAGGGGAAGCAGAGGTGGGGAATCAGATGTGATGAATTCGAGATGGGGAATCAGAGGCGGGGTATCAGAGGTGCCAATCAGAGGCGGGGAAACAGAGGCGGGGAATCAGATATGTGGAAACAGAGGCGGGGAATCAGAGGCAGGGAAACAGAGGCGGGGAATCAGATATGGGGAATCAGAGGTGGGGAATTAGAGTTTGCGAATCAGAGGCAGGGAATCAGAGGCGGGGAATCAGAGGCGGGGAATCAGAGGCAGGGAATCGGAGGTGCGGAATCGGAGATGGGGAATCAGTGGTGGGGAATCAGAGGTGGTGAATCAGAGATGGGGAATCAGAGGCGGGGAATCAGAGGCAGGGAATCAGACACGGGGAATCAGAGGCGGGGAATCATAGCTGGCGAATCAGAGGAGGGGAATCAGAGGTGGGGAATCAGAGGCGGGGAATCAGATATGTGGAATCAGAGGTGTGGAATCAGAGGCGGGGAAACAGAGGCCGGGAATCAGATATGTTGTATCAGAGGTGTGGAATCAGAGGCGGGAAATCAGAGCTGGGGAATCAGAGGCGGGGAATCCGAGTTGGGGAATCAGAGTCCGGGAATCAGAGGTGGGGAATCAGAGGCGGGGAATGAAATATGGGGAATCAGAGGCGGGGAATCAGAGGCGGGGAAACAGAGGCGGTGAATCAGATATGGGAAATCAGAGGTGGGGAATCAGAGGTAGAGAATCAGAGATGGGGAAGCAGAGGTGGGGAATCAGATGTGATTAATTAGAGATGGGGAATCAGAGGCGGGGTATCAGAGGCGGCCAATCAGAGGCGAGGAAACAGAGGCGGGGAATCAGATATGGGGAATCAGAGGTGGGGAATCAGTGTCAGGGATTCAGAGGCCGGGAATCAGATGCGGGGAATCAGAGCTGGGGAATCAGAGGCGGGGAATCAGAGTTGGGGAATCAGAGGAGGGGAATCAGATATGGGGAAACAGAGGCCGGGAATCAGAGGCAGGGAAACAGAGGTGGGGAATCAGATATGGGGAAACAGAGGCGGGGAATCTGATGCAGGAAATCAGAGGCAGGGAATCAGAGTCAGGGAATCAGAGGCAGGGAATCTGAGGCAGGGAATCAGAGGTGGGGAATCAGAGGCGGGGAATCAGAGGCAGGGAATCAGATGAAGGGAATCTGATGCAGGGAATCTTAGGCATGGAATCTGAGGCAGGGAATCTGTGTCAGGGAATCTGATGCGGGTTATCAGAAGGGGGAAATGAAATGTGGGAAACGAGATGCAGAGAAAGAGACACGGAAATAGAGGCAGGGAAAGACAGGCAGGGAATCAGAGGCGGGGAATCAGAGGTGGGGAATCAGAGGCTGGGAATCAGAGGCGGGGAATCAGAGGGGGGAATCAGAGGTGGGGAATCAGAGGCAGGGAATCAGAGGCAGGGAATCAGAGGCGGGAAATCAGAGGCGGCGAATCTGAGGCGTGGAATCAGAGGTGGGGAAAGAGATGTGGGGAAACGTAGGCCAGGAAAGTTGCGCGGAAAGGGAGGCGGTGAATCAGAGGCGGGGAATCAGAGGCGGGGAATCAGAGGCGGGGAATCAGAGGCGTGGAATCAGAGGTGGGGAAAGAGATGTGGGGAAACAGGCGGGTAAACAGAAGCGGGTAAACATAGCTGCATCAATAGATGCAGCGAAAGAGATGGGCGAAACATAGTGGTTGGAACATTTGTGTTGAAAATTAGTTACACAGAACAGATCAAACAGAGTTGTTGAAATTGAGGGAGGGAAAGAGAGGCACTGAAAGAGTGGAGGGGAAAGAGTGCAGGCAAAATAGAGGCGTAGAGACAGAGGTGGGGAATCAGATGCGGGGAATCAGAGGCGGGGAATCAGAGGCAGGGAATCAGATGAAGGGAATCTAATGCAGGGAAACTGAGGCAGGGAATCTGAGGCAGGGAATCGAAGGCAGGGAATCTGAGGCACTGAATCAGTAAAAAGTTATCAGAGGCAGGTTATCAGAGGCGGAGAATCAGAGGTGGGGAATCAGAAGTGGGGAATCAGAGGTGGGGAATCAGAGGCGTGGAATCAGAGGCGGGGAATCAGAGGTGGGGAATCAGAAGTGGGGAATCAGAGGTGGGGAATCAGAGGCGGGGAATCAGAGGCGTGGAATCAGAGGCGGGCAATCAGAAGTGGGGAATCAGAGGCGGGGAATCAGAGGCGGGGTATCAGAGGCGGTGAATCAGATGCGGGGAATCAGAGGCGGGGAATCAGAGGCGGGGAATCAGAAGTGGGGAATCAGAGGTGGGGAATCAGAGGCGGGGAATCAGAGGCGGGCAATCAGATGCAGGGAATCAGAGGCAGGGAATCAGAGGCAGGGAACCAGACGCAGGGAATCAAATGAAGGGAATCTGATGCAGGGAATCTGAGGCAGGGAATCTGAGGCAGGGAATCTGTGGTGGGGAATCAGAGGCGGGAAAACAGGCGGTTAAACAGAGGCGGGTAAACATAGGCGGGGATTCAGAGGCGTGGAATCAGAGGTGGGAAATAAGAGGCGGGGAAAGATATGTGGGGAAAAGTAGGCCAGGAAAGTTGAGCGGAAAGGGAGGCATTGAATCAGAGGTGGGGAATCAGATGCGGGGAATCAGAGGCGGGGAATCAGAGGCAGGGAATCAGATGAAGGGAATCTAATGCAGGGAAACTGAGGCAGGGAATCTGAGGCAGGGAATCGAAGGCAGGGAATCTGAGGCACTGAATCAGTAAAAAGTTATCAGAGGCAGGTTATCAGAGGCGGAGAATCAGAGGTGGGGAATCAGAAGTGGGGAATCAGAGGTGGGGAATCAGAGGCGTGGAATCAGAGGCGGGGAATCAGAGGTGGGGAATCAGAAGTGGGGAATCAGAGGTGGGGAATCAGAGGCGGGGAATCAGAGGCGTGGAATCAGAGGCGGGCAATCAGAAGTGGGGAATCAGAGGCGGGGAATCAGAGGCGGGGTATCAGAGGCGGTGAATCAGATGCGGGGAATCAGAGGCGGGGAATCAGAGGCGGGGAATCAGAAGTGGGGAATCAGAGGTGGGGAATCAGAGGCGGGGAATCAGAGGCGGGCAATCAGATGCAGGGAATCAGAGGCAGGGAATCAGAGGCAGGGAACCAGACGCAGGGAATCAAATGAATGGAATCTGATGCAGGGAATCTGAGGCAGGGAATCTGAGGCAGGGAATCTGTGGTGGGGAATCAGAGGCGGGAAAACAGGCGGTTAAACAGAGGCGGGTAAACATAGGCGGGGATTCAGAGGCGTGGAATCAGAGGTGGGAAATAAGAGGCGGGGAAAGATATGTGGGGAAAAGTAGGCCAGGAAAGTTGAGCGGAAAGGGAGGCATTGAATCAGAGGTGGGGAATCAGAGGCTGTGAATCAGAGGCGGGGAATCAGAGGCGGGGAATCAGAGGCAGGGAATCAGAAGCGGGGAATCAGAGGTTGGGAATCAGAGGCGGGGAATCAGAGGCGGAGAATCAGAGGCGGGCAATCAGATGCAGGGAATCAGAGGCAGGGAATCAGAGGCAGGGAATCAGAGGCAGGGAATCTGAGGCAGGGAATCTGAGGTGGGGAATCAGAGTCGGGGAAACAGGTGGGTAAACAGAGGCGGGTAAACATAGGCGGGGAATCAGAGGCGCGGAATCAGAGGTGGGGAATCAGAGGCAGGGAATCAGAGGCGGGGAATCAGAGGCGGGGAATCAGATGCGGGGAATCAGAGGTGGGGAATCAGAGGCGGGGTATCAGAGGAGGGGAATCAGAGGCGGGGAATCAGAGGCGGGGAATCAGAGGCGTGCAATCAGAGGCGGGGAATCAGAGGTGGGGAATCAGAAGTGGGGAATCAGAGGTGGGGAATCAGAGCCGGGGAATCTGAATCAGCGAATCAGAGGCGGGGCAATCAGAGGTGGGGAATCAGAGGCGGGCAATCAGAGGCGGGGAATCAGAGGAGGTGAATCAGAGGCGGGGAATCAGACGCTGGGAATCAGAGGCGGGGAATCAGAAGTGGGGAATCAGAGGTGGGGAATCAGAGGCGGGGAATCAGAGGCAGGTAATCAGAGGCGGGCAATCAGATGCAGGGAATCAGAGGCAGGGAATCAGAGGCAGGGAATCTGAGGCAGGGAATCTGAGGCAGGGAATCTGAGGTGGGCAATCAGAGGCAGGGAATCAGATGAAGGGAATCTAATGCAGGGAAACTGAGGCAGGAATCTGAGGCAGGGAATCGGAGGCAGGGAATCTGAGGCAGGGAATCAGTAAAAAGTTATCAGAGGCAGGGTATCAGAGGCGGAGAATCAGAGGTGGGGAATCAGAAGTGGGGAATCAGAGGTGGGGAATCAGAGGCGGGGAATCAGAGGCAGGGAATCAGATGAAGGGAATCTAATGCAGGGAAACTGAGGCAGGGAATCTGAGGCAGGGAATCGGAGGCAGGGAATCTGAGGCAGGGAATCAGTAAAAAGTTATCAGAGGCAGGGTATCAGAGGCGGAGAATCAGAGGTGGGGAATCAGAAGTGGGGAATCAGAGGTGGGGAATCAGAGGCGTGGAATCAGAGGCGGGGAATCAGAGGTGGGGAATCAGAAGTGGGGAATCAGAGGTGGGGAATCAGAGGCGGGGAATCAGAGGTGTGGAATCAGAGGTGGGCAATCAGAAGTGGGGAATCAGAGGCGGGGAATCAGAGGCAGGGAATCAGAGGCGGTGAATCAGAGGCGGGGAATCAGAGACGGGGAATCAGAGGCGGGGAATCAGAAGTGGGGAATCAGAGGTGGGGAATCAGAGGCGGGGAATCAGAGGCGGGCAATCAGATGCAGGGAATCAGAGGCAGGGAATCAGAGGCAGGGAACCAGACGCAGGGAATCAAATGAAGGGAATCTGATGCAGGGAATCTGAGGCAGGGAATCTGAGGCAGGGAATCTGTGGTGGGGAATCAGAGGCGGGAAAACAGGCGGTTAAACAGAGGCGGGTAAACATAGGCGGGGATTCAGAGGCGTGGAATCAGAGGCGGGAAATCAGAGGCGGGGAAAGATATGTGGGGAAAAGTAGGCCAGGAAAGTTGAGCGGAAAGGGAGGCATTGAATCAGAGGTGGGGAATCAGAGGCGGGGAATCAGAGGCGGGGAATCAGAGGCGGGGAATCAGAGGCAGGGAATCAGAAGCGGGGAATCAGAGGTTGGGAATCAGAGGCGGGGAATCAGAGGCGGAGAATCAGAGGCGGGCAATCAGATGCAGGGAATCAGAGGCAGGGAATCAAATGAAGGGAATCAGAGGCAGGGAATCTGAGGCAGGGAATCTGAGGTGGGGAATCAGAGGCGGGGAAACAGAGGCGGGGAATCAGAGGCAGGGTATCAGAGGCGGGCAATCAGATGCAGGGAATCAGAGGCAGGGAATCAGAGGCAGGGAATCAGAGGCAGGGAACCTGAGATGGCGAATATGAGGTGGTGAATCAGAGGTGGGGAAACAGTCGGGTAAACAGAGGCAGGGAATCAGATGAAGGGAATCTGATGCAGGGAATCTGAGGCAGGGTATCTGAGGCAGGGAATCTGTGGCAGGGAATCTGATGCGGGTTATCAGAAGGGGGAAATGAGATGTGGGAAACGAGATGCAGAAAAGAGGCACGGAAATAGAGGCAGGGAAAGAGAGGCAGGGTATCAGAGGCGGGTAATCAGAGGCGTGGAATCAGAGGCGGGGAATCAGAGACACAGAAAGAGAGGCGTGGAATCAGAGGTGCAGAATCAAAGCCGGTGAATCTGAGCCGGGAAATCAGAAGCAGAGCAACAGAGGTGGTGAAACATGGGTGCGGAATCGGACACGGGGAATCAGAGGTGGGGACTCAGAGGCCGGGAATCAGAGGCAGGGAATCAGAGGCAGGTTATCAGAGGCAGGGAATCAGAGGTGGGAAATCAGAGGCGGGGAATCAGAGGCGGAGAATCAGAGTCGGGCAATCAGATGCAGGAAATCAGAGGCAGGGAATCAGAGGCAGGGAATCAGAGGCAGGGAATTTGAGGCAGGGAATCAGAGGTGGGGAATCAGAGGCGGGGAATCAGAGGCAGGGAATCAGATGAAGGGAATCTGATGCAGGGAATCTGAGGCAGGGAATCTGAGGCAGGGAATCTGTGGCAGTGAATCTGATGCGGGTTATCAGAAGGGGGAAATGAGATGTGGGAAACGAGATGCAGAGAAAGAGGCACGGAAATAGAGGCAGGGAAAGACAGGCAGGGAATCAGAGGCGGGGAATCAGAGGTGGGGAATCAGAGGCTGGGAATCAGAGGCGGGGAATCAGAGGGGGGAATCAGAGGTGGGGAATCAGAGGCAGGGAATCAGAGGCAGGGAATCAGAGGCGGGAAATCAGAGGCGGCGAATCTGAGGCGTGGAATCAGAGGTGGGGAAAGAGATGTGGGGAAACGTAGGCCAGGAAAGTTGTGCAGAAAGGGAGGCGGTGAATCAGAGGCGGGGAATCAGAGGCGGGGAATCAGAGGCGGGGAATCAGAGGCGTGGAATCAGAGGTGGGGAAAGAGATGTGGGGAAACAGGCGGGTAAACAGAAGCGGGTAAACATAGCTGCATAAATAGAGGCAGCGAAAGAGATGGGCGAAACATAGTGGTTGGAACTTGTGTGTTGAAAATTAGGTGCACAGAACAGATCAAACAGAGTTGTTGAAATTGAGGGAGGGAAAGAGAGGCACAGAAAGAGTGGAGGGGAAAGAGTGCAGGCAAAATAGAGGCGTAGAGACAGAGGTGGCGAATCAGTGGTGGGGAATCAGAGGCGGGGAATCAGAGGCAGGGAATCAGATGAAGGGAATCTGATGCAGGGAATCTGAGGCAGGGAATCTGAGGCAGGGAATCGGAGGCAGGGAATCTGATGCGGGTTATCAGAAGGGGGAAATGAGATGTCGGAAACGAGATGCAGAGAAAGAGGCACGGAAATAGAGGCAGGGAAAGAGAGGCAGGGTATCAGAGGCAGGTAATCAGAGGCGTGGAATCAGAGGTGGGGAATCAGAGGCGGTGAATCAGAGGCGGGGAATCAGAGGCGGGGAATCAGAGGCGGGGAATCAGAAGTGGGGAATCAGAGGTGGGGAATCAGAGGCGGGGAATCAGAGGCGGGGAATCAGAGGCGGGCAATCAGATGCAGGGAATCAGAGGCAGGGAATCAGACGCAGGGAATCAAATGAAGGGAATCTGATGCAGGGAATCTGAGGCAGGGAATCTGAGGCAGGGAATCTGTGGTGGGGAATCAGAGGCGGGAAAACAGGCGGGTAAACAGAGGCGGGTAAACATAGGCGGGGAATCAGAGGCGTGGAATCAGAGACGGGAAATCAGAGGCGGGGAAAGATATGTGGGGAAAAGTAGGCCAGGAAAGTTGAGCGGAAAGGGAGGCAGTGAATCAGAGGTGGGGAATCAGAGGCGGGGAATCAGAGGCGGGGAATCAGAGGCGGGGAATCAGAGGCTTGGAATCAGAGGTGGGGAATAAGAGGTGGGGAATCAGAGGCGGGGAATCAGAGGCGGAGAATCAGAGGCGGGGAATCTGATGCATGGAATCTGAGGTGGGGAATCAGAGGCGGGGAAACAGGTGGGTAAACAGAGGTGGGTAAAGATAGGCGGGGAATCAGAGGCGCGGAATCAGAGGCGGGGAATCAGAGGCAGGGAATCAGAGGTGGGGAATCAGAGGCAGGGAATAAGATGCGGGGAATCAGAAGTGGGGAATAAGAGGCGGGGTATCAGAGGAGGGGAATCAGAGGCGTGGAATCAGAGGCGGGGAATCAGAGGCGGGGAATCAGAGGCGTGGAATCAGAGGCGGGGAATCAGAGGCGGGGAATCAGAAGTGGGGAATCAGAGGTGGGGAATCAGAGGCGGGGAATCAGAATCAGCGAATCAGAGGCGGGGCAATCAGAGGTGGGGAATCAGAGGCGGGGAATCAGAGGCGGGGAATCAGAGGCGGTGAATCAGAGGCGGGGAATCAGACGCGGGGAATCAAAGGCGGGGAATCAGAAGTGGGGAATCAGAGGTGGGGAATCAGAGGCGTGGAATCAGAGGCAGGTAATCAGAGGCGGGCAATCAGATGCAGGGAATCAGAGGAAGGGAATCAGAGGCAGGGAATCTGAGGCAGGGAATCTGAGGCAGGGAATCTGAAGTGGGCAATCAGAGGTGGGAAAACAGGCGGGTAAACAGAGGCGGGTAAACATAGGTGGGGAATCAGAGGCGGGGAATCAGAGAAGGGGAATCAGAGGCGGGGAATCAGAGGCGGGGAATCTGAGGCGGGGAATCAGATGCAGGGAATCAGAGGCGGGGAATCAGAGGCGGGGTATCAGAGGCGGGGAATCAGAGGCGCGGAATCAGAGGCGGGGAATCAGAGGCGTGGAATCACAGACGGGGAATCAGAGGCGGGGAATCAGATGCAGGGAATCAGAGGCGGGGAATCAGAGGCAGGGAATCAGATGAAGGGAATCTGATGCAGGGAATCTGAGGCAGGGAATCTGAGGCAGGGAATCTGTGGCAGGGAATCTGATGCGGGTTATCAGAAGGGGGAAATGAGATGTGGGAAACGAGATGCAGAGAAAGAGGCACGGAAATAGAGGCAGGGAAAGAGAGGCAGGGTATCAGAGGCGGGTAATCAGAGGCGTGGAATCAGAGGTGGGGAATCAGAAGTGGGGAATCAGAGGTGGGGAATCAGAGCCGGGGAATCTGAATCAGCGAATCAGAGGCGGGGCAATCAGAGGTGGGGAATCAGAGGCGGGGAATCAGAGGCGGGGAATCAGAGGAGGTGAATCAGAGGCGGGGAATCAGATGCTGGGAATCAGAGGCGGGGAATCAGAAGTGGGGAATCAGAGGTGGGGAATCAGAGGCGGGGAATCAGAGGCAGGTAATCAGAGGCGGGCAATCAGATGCAGGGAATCAGAGGCAGGGAATCAGAGGCAGGGAATCTGAGGCAGGGAATCTGAGGCAGGGAATCTGAGGTGGGCAATCAGAGGCAGGGAATCAGATGAAGGGAATCTAATGCAGGAAACTGAGGCAGGGAATCTGAGGCAGGGAATCGGAGGCAGGGAATCTGAGGCAGGGAATCAGTAAAAAGTTATCAGAGGCAGGGTATCAGAGGCGGAGAATCAGAGGTGGGGAATCAGAAGTGGGGAATCAGAGGTGGGGAATCAGAGGCGGGGAATCAGAGGCAGGGAATCAGATGAAGGGAATCTAATGCAGGGAAACTGAGGCAGGGAATCTGAGGCAGGGAATCGGAGGCAGGGAATCTGAGGCAGGGAATCAGTAAAAAGTTATCAGAGGCAGGGTATCAGAGGCGGAGAATCAGAGGTGGGGAATCAGAAGTGGGGAATCAGAGGTGGGGAATCAGAGGCGTGGAATCAGAGGCGGGGAATCAGAGGTGGGGAATCAGAAGTGGGGAATCAGAGGTGGGGAATCAGAGGCGGGGAATCAGAGGTGTGGAATCAGAGGTGGGCAATCAGAAGTGGGGAATCAGAGGCGGGGAATCAGAGGCGGGGAATCAGAGGCGGTGAATCAGAGGCGGGGAATCAGAGGCGGGGAATCAGAGGCGGGGAATCAGAAGTGGGGAATCAGAGGTGGGGAATCAGAGGCGGGGAATCAGAGGCGGGCAATCAGATGCAGGGAATCAGAGGCAGGGAATCAGAGGCAGGGAACCAGACGCAGGGAATCAAATGAAGGGAATCTGATGCAGGGAATCTGAGGCAGGGAATCTGAGGCAGGGAATCTGTGGTGGGGAATCAGAGGCGGGAAAACAGGCGGTTAAACAGAGGCGGGTAAACATAGGCGGGGATTCAGAGGCGTGGAATCAGAGGCGGGAAATCAGAGGCGGGGAAAGATATGTGGGGAAAAGTAGGCCAGGAAAGTTGAGCGGAAAGGGAGGCATTGAATCAGAGGTGGGGAATCAGAGGCGGGGAATCAGAGGCGGGGAATCAGAGGCGGGGAATCCGAGGCAGGGAATCAGAAGCGGGGAATCAGAGGTTGGGAATCAGAGGCGGGGAATCAGAGGCGGAGAATCAGAGGCGGGCAATCAGATGCAGGGAATCAGAGGCAGGGAATCAAATGAAGGGAATCAGAGGCAGGGAATCTGAGGCAGGGAATCTGAGGTGGGGAATCAGAGGCGGGGAAACAGGTGGGTAAACAGAGGCGGGTAAACATAGGCGGGGAATCAGAGGCGCAAAATCAGAGGTGGGGAATCAGAGGCAGGGAATCAGAGGCGGGGAATCAGAGGCGGGGAATCAGATGCGGGGAATCAGAGGTGGGGAATCAGAGGCGGGGTATCAGAGGAGGGGAATCAGAGGCGGGGAATCAGAGGCGGGGAATCAGAGGCGGGGAATCAGAGGCGTGCAATCAGAGGCGGGGAATCAGAGGTGGGGAATCAGAAGTGGGGAATCAGAGGTGGGGAATCAGAGCCGGGGAATCAGAATCAGCGAATCAGAGGCGGGGCAATCAGAGGTGGGGAATCAGAGGCGGGGAATCAGAGGAGGGAATCAGAGGAGGTGAATCAGAGGCGGGGAATCAGACGCGGGGAATCAGAGGCGGGGAATCAGAAGTGGGGAATCAGAGGTGGGGAATCAGAGGCGGGGAATCAGAGGCAGGTAATCAGAGGCGGGCAATCAGATGCAGGGAATCAGAGGCAGGGAATCAGAGGCAGGGAATCTGAGGCAGGGAATCTGAGGCAGGGAATCTGAGGTGGGCAATCAGAGGCGGGAAAACAGGCGGGTAAACAGAGGCGGGTAAACATAGGCGGGGAATCAGAGGCGGGGAATCAGAGGCGGGGAATCAGAGGCAGGGAATCAGAGTCGGGGAATCAGAGGCGGGGAATCTGAGGCGGGGAATCAGATGCAGGGAATCAGAGGCGGGGAATCAGAGGCGGCATATCAGAGGCGGGGAATCAGAGGCGCGGAATCAGAGGCGGGGAATCAGAGGCGTGGAATCAGAGACGGGGAATCAGAGGCGGGGAATCAGAAGTGGGGAATCAGAGGTGGGAAATCAGAGGCTGGGAATCAGAGGCGGGGAATCAGAGGCGGGGAATCAGAGGCAGGGTATCAGAGGCGGGCAATCAGATGCAGGGAATCAGAGGCAGGGAATCAGAGGCAGGGAATCAGAGGCAGGGAACCTGAGATGGCGAATATGAGGTGGTGAATCAGAGGCGGGGAAACAGTCGGGTAAACAGAGGCGGGGAATCAGAGGCAGGGAATCAGCCGCGTGGAATCAGAGGCAGGGAATCAGATGAAGGGAATCTGATGCAGGGAATCTGAGGCAGGGTATCTGAGGCAGGGAATCTGTGGCAGGGAATCTGATGCGGGTTATCAGAAGGGGGAAATGAGATGTGGGAAACGAGATGCAGAAAAGAGGCACGGAAATAGAGGCAGGGAAAGAGAGGCAGGGTATCAGAGGCGGGTAATCAGAGGCGTGGAATCAGAGGCGGGGAATCAGAGACACAGAAAGAGAGGCGTGGAATCAGAGGTGCAGAATCAGAGCCGGTGAATCTGAGCCGGGAAATCAGAAGCAGGAAATCAGAGGCAGGGAATCAGAGGCAGGGAATCAGAGGCAGGGAATTTGAGGCAGGGAATCAGAGGTGGGGAATCAGAGGCGGGGAATCAGAGGCAGGGAATCAGATGAAGGGAATCTGATGCAGGGAATCTGATGCAGGGAATCGGAGGCAG
Organism: Narcine bancroftii; assembly: GCF_036971445.1. Lineage (NCBI taxonomy): Eukaryota > Metazoa > Chordata > Chondrichthyes > Torpediniformes > Narcinidae > Narcine > Narcine bancroftii. The sequence goes on along the minus strand of NC_091474.1, from coordinate 102,015,621 downwards.
GGAATCTGATGCGGGTTATCAGAAGGGGGAAGTGAGATGTCGGAAACGAGATGCAGAGAAAGAGGCACGGAAATAGAGGCAGGGAAAGAGAGGCAGGGTATCAGAGGCAGGTAATCAGAGGCGTGGAATCAGAGGTGGGGAATCAGAGGCGGTGAATCAGAGGCGGGGAATCAGAGGCGGGGAATCAGAGGCGGGGAATCAGAAGTGGGGAATCAGAGGTGGGGAATCAGAGGCGGGGAATCAGAGGCGGGGAATCAGAGGCGGGCAATCAGATGCAGGGAATCAGAGGCAGGGAATCAGACGCAGGGAATCAAATGAAGGGAATCTGATGCAGGGAATCTGAGGCAGGGAATCTGAGGCAGGGAATCTGTGGTGGGGAATCAGAGGCGGGAAAACAGGTGGGTAAACAGAGGCGGGTAAACATAGGCGGGGAATCAGAGGCGTGGAATCAGAGACGGGAAATCAGAGGCGGGGAAAGATATGTGGGGAAAAGTAGGCCAGGAAAGTTGAGCGGAAAGGGAGGCAGTGAATCAGAGGTGGGGAATCAGAGGCGGGGAATCAGAGGCGGGGAATCAGAGGCGGGGAATCAGAGGCTTGGAATCAGAGGTGGGGAATAAGAGGTGGGGAATCAGAGGCGGGGAATCAGAGGCGGAGAATCAGAGGCGGGGAATCTGAAGTGGGGAATCAGAGGTGGGGAATCAGAGGCGTGGAATCAGAGGCGGGGAATCAGAGGTGGGGAATCAGAAGTGGGGAATCAGAGGTGGGGAATCAGAGGCGGGGAATCAGAGGCGTGGAATCAGAGGCGGGCAATCAGAAGTGGGGAATCAGAGGCGGGGAATCAGAGGCGTGGAATCAGAGGCGGGGAATCAGAGGTGGGGAATCAGAAGTGGGGAATCAGAGGTGGGGAATCAGAGGCGGGGAATCAGAGGCGTGGAATCAGAGGCGGGCAATCAGAAGTGGGGAATCAGAGGCGGGGAATCAGAGGCGGGGTATCAGAGGCGGTGAATCAGATGCGGGGAATCAGAGGTGGGGAATCAGAGGCGGGGAATCAGAAGTGGGGAATCAGAGGTGGGGAATCAGAGGCGGGGAATCAGAGGCGGGCAATCAGATGCAGGGAATCAGAGGCAGGGAATCAGAGGCAGGGAACCAGACGCAGGGAATCAAATGAAGGGAATCTGATGCAGGGAATCTGAGGCAGGGAATCTGAGGCAGGGAATCTGTGGTGGGGAATCAGAGGCGGGAAAACAGGCGGTTAAACAGAGGCGGGTAAACATAGGCGGGGATTCAGAGGCGTGGAATCAGAGGTGGGAAATAAGAGGCGGGGAAAGATATGTGGGGAAAAGTAGGCCAGGAAAGTTGAGCGGAAAGGGAGGCATTGAATCAGAGGTGGGGAATCAGAGGCTGTGAATCAGAGGCGGGGAATCAGAGGCGGGGAATCAGAGGCAGGGAATCAGAAGCGGGGAATCAGAGGTTGGGAATCAGAGGCGGGGAATCAGAGGCGGAGAATCAGAGGCGGGCAATCAGATGCAGGGAATCAGAGGCAGGGAATCAGAGGCAGGGAATCAGAGGCAGGGAATCTGAGGCAGGGAATCTGAGGTGGGGAATCAGAGGCGGGGAAACAGGTGGGTAAACAGAGGCGGGTAAACATAGGCGGGGAATCAGAGGCGCGGAATCAGAGGTGGGGAATCAGAGGCAGGGAATCAGAGGCGGGGAATCAGAGGCGGGGAATCAGATGCGGGGAATCAGAGGTGGGGAATCAGAGGCGGGGTATCAGAGGAGGGGAATCAGAGGCGGGGAATCAGAGGCGGGGAATCAGAGGCGTGCAATCAGAGGCGGGGAATCAGAGGTGGGGAATCAGAAGTGGGGAATCAGAGGTGGGGAATCAGAGCCGGGGAATCTGAATCAGCGAATCAGAGGCGGGGCAATCAGAGGTGGGGAATCAGACGCTGGGAATCAGAGGCGGGGAATCAGAAGTGGGGAATCAGAGGTGGGGAATCAGAGGCGGGGAATCAGAGGCAGGTAATCAGAGGCGGGCAATCAGATGCAGGGAATCAGAGGCAGGGAATCAGAGGCAGGGAATCTGAGGCAGGGAATCTGAGGCAGGGAATCTGAGGTGGGCAATCAGAGGCAGGGAATCAGATGAAGGGAATCTAATGCAGGGAAACTGAGGCAGGGAATCTGAGGCAGGGAATCGGAGGCAGGGAATCTGAGGCAGGGAATCAGTAAAAAGTTATCAGAGGCAGGGTATCAGAGGCGGAGAATCAGAGGTGGGGAATCAGAAGTGGGGAATCAGAGGTGGGGAATCAGAGGCGGGGAATCAGAGGCAGGGAATCAGATGAAGGGAATCTAATGCAGGGAAACTGAGGCAGGGAATCTGAGGCAGGGAATCGGAGGCAGGGAATCTGAGGCAGGGAATCAGTAAAAAGTTATCAGAGGCAGGGTATCAGAGGCGGAGAATCAGAGGTGGGGAATCAGAAGTGGGGAATCAGAGGTGGGGAATCAGAGGCGTGGAATCAGAGGCGGGGAATCAGAGGTGGGGAATCAGAAGTGGGGAATCAGAGGTGGGGAATCAGAGGCGGGGAATCAGAGGTGTGGAATCAGAGGTGGGCAATCAGAAGTGGGGAATCAGAGGCGGGGAATCAGAGGCAGGGAATCAGAGGCGGTGAATCAGAGGCGGGGAATCAGAGGCGGGGAATCAGAGGCGGGGAATCAGAAGTGGGGAATCAGAGGTGGGGAATCAGAGGCGGGGAATCAGAGGCGGGCAATCAGATGCAGGGAATCAGAGGCAGGGAATCAGAGGCAGGGAACCAGACGCAGGGAATCAAATGAAGGGAATCTGATGCAGGGAATCTGAGGCAGGGAATCTGAGGCAGGGAATCTGTGGTGGGGAATCAGAGGCGGGAAAACAGGCGGTTAAACAGAGGCGGGTAAACATAGGCGGGGATTCAGAGGCGTGGAATCAGAGGCGGGAAATCAGAGGCGGGGAAAGATATGTGGGGAAAAGTAGGCCAGGAAAGTTGAGCGGAAAGGGAGGCATTGAATCAGAGATGGGGAATCAGAGGCGGGGAATCAGAGGCGGGGAATCAGAGGCGGGGAATCAGAGGCAGGGAATCAGAAGCGGGGAATCAGAGGTTGGGAATCAGAGGCGGGGAATCAGAGGCGGAGAATCAGAGGCGGGCAATCAGATGCAGGGAATCAGAGGCAGGGAATCAAATGAAGGGAATCAGAGGCAGGGAATCTGAGGCAGGGAATCTGAGGTGGGGAATCAGAGGCGGGGAAACAGGTGGGTAAACAGAGGCGGGTAAACATAGGCGGGGAATCAGAGGCGCAAAATCAGAGGTGGGGAATCAGAGGCAGGGAATCAGAGGCGGGGAATCAGAGGCGGGGAATCAGATGCGGGGAATCAGAGGTGGGGAATCAGAGGCGGGGTATCAGAGGAGGGGAATCAGAGGCGGGGAATCAGAGGCGGGGAATCAGAGGCGGGGAATCAGAGGCGTGCAATCAGAGGCGGGGAATCAGAGGTGGGGAATCAGAAGTGGGGAATCAGAGGTGGGGAATCAGAGCCGGGGAATCAGAATCAGCGAATCAGAGGCGGGGCAATCAGAGGTGGGGAATCAGAGGCGGGGAATCAGAGGAGGGGAATCAGAGGAGGTGAATCAGAGGCGGGGAATCAGATGCGGGGAATCAGAGGCGGGGAATCAGAAGTGGGGAATCAGAGGTGGGGAATCAGAGGCGGGGAATCAGAGGCAGGTAATCAGAGGCTGGCAATCAGATGCAGGGAATCAGAGGCAGGGAATCAGAGGCAGGGAATCTGAGGCAGGGAATCTGAGGCAGGGAATCTGAGGCAGGGAATCTGAGGCAGGGAATCTGAGGCGGGTAAACAGAGGCGGGTAAACATAGGCGGGGAATCAGAGGCGGGGAATCAGAGGCGGGGAATCAGAGGCAGGGAATCAGAGTCGGGGAATCAGAGGCGGGGAATCTGAGGCGGGGAATCAGATGCAGGGAATCAGAGGCGGGGAATCAGAGGCGGGGTATCAGAGGCGGGGAATCAGAGGCGCGGAATCAGAGGCGGGGAATCAGAGGCGTGGAATCAGAGACGGGGAATCAGAGGCGGGGAATCAGAAGTGGGGAATCAGAGGTGGGAAATCAGAGGCTGGGAATCAGAGGCGGGGAATCAGAGGCGGGGAATCAGAGGCAGGGTATCAGAGGCGGGCAATCAGATGCAGGGAATCAGAGGCAGGGAATCAGAGGCAGGGAATCAGAGGCAGGGAACCTGAGATGGCGAATATGAGGTGGTGAATCAGAGGCGGGGAAACAGTCGGGTAAACAGAGGCGGGGAATCAGAGGCAGGGAATCAGCCGCGTGGAATCAGAGGCAGGGAATCAGATGAAGGGAATCTGATGCAGGGAATCTGAGGCAGGGTATCTGAGGCAGGGAATCTGTGGCAGGGAATCTGATGCGGGTTATCAGAAGGGGGAAATGAGATGTGGGAAACGAGATGCAGAAAAGAGGCACGGAAATAGAGGCAGGGAAAGAGAGGCAGGGTATCAGAGGCGGGTAACCAGAGGCGTGGAATCAGAGGCGGGGAATCAGAGACACAGAAAGAGAGGCGTGGAATCAGAGGTGCAGAATCAGAGCCGGTGAATCTGAGCCGGGAAATCAGAAGCAGAGCAACAGAGGTGGTGAAACATGGGTGCGGAATCGGACACGGGGAATCAGAGGTGGGGACTCAGAGGCCGGGAATCAGAGGCAGGGAATCAGAGGCAGGTTATCAGAGGCAGGGAATCAGAGGTGGGAAATCAGAGGCGGGGAATCAGAGGCGGCGAATCAGAGGCGGGGAATCAGAGGCGGGGAATCAGAGGCGGAGAATCAGAGGCGGGCAATCAGATGCAGGAAATCAGAGGCAGGGAATCAGAGGCAGGGAATCAGAGGCAGGGAATTTGAGGCAGGGAATCAGAGGTGGGGAATCAGAGGCGGGGAATCAGAGGCAGGGAATCAGATGAAGGGAATCTGATGCAGGGAATCTGAGGCAGGGAATCTGAGGCAGGGAATCTGTGGCAGTGAATCTGATGCGGGTTATCAGAAGGGGGAAATGAGATGTGGGAAACGAGATGCAGAGAAAGAGGCACGGAAATAGAGGCAGGGAAAGACAGGCAGGGAATCAGAGGCGGGGAATCAGAGGTGGGGAATCAGAGGCTGGGAATCAGAGGCGGGGAATCAGAGGGGGGAATCAGAGGTGGGGAATCAGAGGCAGGGAATCAGAGGCAGGGAATCAGAGGCGGGAAATCAGAGGCGGCGAATCTGAGGCGTGGAATCAGAGGTGGGGAAAGAGATGTGGGGAAACGTAGGCCAGGAAAGTTGTGCGGAAAGGGAGGCGGTGAATCAGAGGCGGGGAATCAGAGGCGGGGAATCAGAGGCGGGGAATCAGAGGCGTGGAATCAGAGGTGGGGAAAGAGATGTGGGGAAACAGGCGGGTAAACAGAAGCGGGTAAACATAGCTGCATAAATAGAGGCAGCGAAAGAGATGGGCGAAACATAGTGGTTGGAACTTGTGTGTTGAAAATTAGGTGCACAGAACAGATCAAACAGAGTTGTTGAAATTGAGGGAGGGAAAGAGAGGCACAGAAAGAGTGGAGGGGAAAGAGTGCAGGCAAAATAGAGGCGTAGAGACAGAGGTGGCGAATCAGTGGCGGGGAATCAGAGGTGGGGAATCAGAGGCAGGGAATCAGATGAAGGGATTCTGATGCAGGGAATCTGAGGCAGGGAATCTGAGGCAGGGAATCGGAGGCAGGGAATCTGATGCGGGTTATCAGAAGGGGGAAATGAGATGTCGGAAACGAGATGCAGAGAAAGAGGCATGGAAATAGAGGCAGGGAAAGAGAGGCAGGGTATCAGAGGCAGGTAATCAGAGGCGTGGAATCAGAGGTGGGGAATCAGAGGCGGTGAATCAGAGGCGGGGAATCAGAGGCGGGGAATCAGAGGCGGGGAATCAGAAGTGGGGAATCAGAGGTGGGGAATCAGAGGCGGGGAATCAGAGGCGGGGAATCAGAGGCGGGCAATCAGATGCAGGGAATCAGAGGCAGGGAATCAGACGCAGGGAATCAAATGAAGGGAATCTGATGCAGGGAATCTGAGGCAGGGAATCTGAGGCAGGGAATCTGTGGTGGGGAATCAGAGGCGGGAAAACAGGCGGGTAAACAGAGGCGGGTAAACATAGGCGGGGAATCAGAGGCGTGGAATCAGAGACGGGAAATCAGAGGCGGGGAAAGATATGTGGGGAAAAGTAGGCCAGGAAAGTTGAGCGGAAAGGGAGGCAGTGAATCAGAGGTGGGGAATCAGAGGCGGGGAATCAGAGGCGGGGAATCAGAGGCGGGGAATCAGAGGCTTGGAATCAGAGGTGGGGAATAAGAGGTGGGGAATCAGAGGCGGGGAATCAGAGGCGGAGAATCAGAGGCGGGGAATCTGAGGCATGGAATCTGAGGTGGGGAATCAGAGGCGGGGAAACAGGTGGGTAAACAGAGGTGGGTAAAGATAGGCGGGGAATCAGAGGCGCGGAATCAGAGGCGGGGAATCAGAGGCAGGGAATCAGAGGTGGGGAATCAGAGGCAGGGAATCAGATGCGGGGAATCAGAGGTGGGGAATAAGAGGCGGGGTATCAGAGGAGGGGAATCAGAGGCGTGGAATCAGAGGCGGGGAATCAGAGGCGGTGAATCAGAGGCGGGGAATCAGAGGCGGGGAATCAAAGGCGGGGAATCAGAAGTGGGGAATCAGAGGTGGGGAATCAGAGGCGTGGAATCAGAGGCAGGTAATCAGAGGCGGGCAATCAGATGCAGGGAATCAGAGGAAGGGAATCAGAGGCAGGGAATCTGAGGCAGGGAATCTGAGGCAGGGAATCTGAAGTGGGCAATCAGAGGTGGGACAACAGGCGGGTAAACAGAGGCGGGTAAACATAGGTGGGGAATCAGAGGCGGGGAATCAGAGAAGGGGAATCAGAGGCGGGGAATCAGAGGCGGGGAATCTGAGGCGGGGAATCAGATGCAGGGAATCAGAGGCGGGGAATCAGAGGCGGGGTATCAGAGGCGGGGAATCAGAGGCGCGGAATCAGAGGCGGGGAATCAGAGGCGTGGAATCTCAGACGGGGAATCAGAGGCGGGGAATCAGATGCAGGGAATCAGAGGCGGGGAATCAGAGGCAGGGAATCAGATGAAGGGAATCTGATGCAGGGAATCTGAGGCAGGGAATCTGAGGCAGGGAATCTGTGGCAGGGAATCTGATGCGGGTTATCAGAAGGGGGAAATGAGATGTGGGAAACGAGATGCAGAGAAAGAGGCACGGAAATAGAGGCAGGGAAAGAGAGGCAGGGTATCAGAGGCGGGTAATCAGAGGCGTGGAATCAGAGGTGGGGAATCAGAAGTGGGGAATCAGAGGTGGGGAATCAGAGCCGGGGAATCTGAATCAGCGAATCAGAGGCGGGGCAATCAGAGGTGGGGAATCAGAGGCGGGGAATCAGAGGCGGGGAATCAGAGGAGGTGAATCAGAGGCGGGGAATCAGACGCTGGGAATCAGAGGCGGGGAATCAGAAGTGGGGAATCAGAGGTGGGAAATCAGAGGCGGGGAATCAGAGGCAGGTAATCAGAGGCGGGCAATCAGATGCAGGGAATCAGAGGCAGGGAATCAGAGGCAGGGAATCTGAGGCAGGGAATCTGAGGCAGGGAATCTGAGGTGGGCAATCAGAGGCAGGGAATCAGATGAAGGGAATCTAATGCAGGAAACTGAGGCAGGGAATCTGAGGCAGGGAATCGGAGGCAGGGAATCTGAGGCAGGGAATCAGTAAAAAGTTATCAGAGGCAGGGTATCAGAGGCGGAGAATCAGAGGTGGGGAATCAGAAGTGGGGAATCAGAGGTGGGGAATCAGAGGCGGGGAATCAGAGGCAGGGAATCAGATGAAGGGAATCTAATGCAGGGAAACTGAGGCAGGGAATCTGAGGCAGGGAATCGGAGGCAGGGAATCTGAGGCAGGGAATCAGTAAAAAGTTATCAGAGGCAGGGTATCAGAGGCGGAGAATCAGAGGTGGGGAATCAGAAGTGGGGAATCAGAGGTGGGGAATCAGAGGTGTGGAATCAGAGGCGGGGAATCAGAGGTGGTGAATCAGAAGTGGGGAATCAGAGGTGGGGAATCAGAGGCGGGGAATCAGAGGTGTGGAATCAGAGGTGGGCAATCAGAAGTGGGGAATCAGAGGCGGGGAATCAGAGGCGGGGAATCAGAGGCGGTGAATCAGAGGCGGGGAATCAGAGGCGGGGAATCAGAGGCGGGGAATCAGAAGTGGGGAATCAGAGGTGGGGAATCAGAGGCGGGGAATCAGAGGCGGGCAATCAGATGCAGGGAATCAGAGGCAGGGAATCAGAGGCAGGGAACCAGACGCAGGGAATCAAATGAAGGGAATCTGATGCAGGGAATCTGAGGCAGGGAATCTGAGGCAGGGAATCTGTGGTGGGGAATCAGAGGCGGGAAAACAGGCGGTTAAACAGAGGCGGGTAAACATAGGCGGGGATTCAGAGGCGTGGAATCAGAGGCGGGAAATCAGAGGCGGGGAAAGATATGTGGGGAAAAGTAGGCCAGGAAAGTTGAGCGGAAAGGGAGGCATTGAATCAGAGGTGGGGAATCAGAGGCGGGGAATCAGAGGCGGGGAATCAGAGGCGGGGAATCAGAGGCAGGGAATCAGAAGCGGGGAATCAGAGGTTGGGAATCAGAGGCGGGGAATCAGAGGCGGAGAATCAGAGGCGGGCAATCAGATGCAGGGAATCAGAGGCAGGGAATCAAATGAAGGGAATCAGAGGCAGGGAATCTGAGGCAGGGAATCTGAGGTGGGGAATCAGAGGCGGGGAAACAGGTGGGTAAACAGAGGCGGGTAAACATAGGCGGGGAATCAGAGGCGCAAAATCAGAGGTGGGGAATCAGAGGCAGGGAATCAGAGGCGGGGAATCAGAGGGGGGGAATCAGATGCGGGGAATCGGAGGTGGGGAATCAGAGGCGGGGTGTCAGAGGAGGGGAATCAGAGGCGGGGAATCAGAGGCGGGGAATCAGAGGCGGGGAATCAGAGGCGTGCAATCAGAGGCGGGGAATCAGAGGTGGGGAATCAGAAGTGGGGAATCAGAGGTGGGGAATCAGAGCCGGGGAATCAGAATCAGCGAATCAGAGGCGGGGCAATCAGAGGTGGGGAATCAGAGGCGGGGAATCAGAGGCGGGGAATCAGAGGAGGTGAATCAGAGGCGGGGAATCAGACGCGGGGAATCAGAGGCGGGGAATCAGAAGTGGGGAATCAGAGGTGGGGAATCAGAGGCGGGGAATCAGAGGCAGGTAATCAGAGGCGGGCAATCAGATGCAGGGAATCAGAGGCAGGGAATCAGAGGCAGGGAATCTGAGGCAGGGAATCTGAGGCAGGGAATCTGAGGTGGGCAATCAGAGGCGGGAAAACAGGCGGGTAAACAGAGGCGGGTAAACATAGGCGGGGAATCAGAGGCGGGGAATCAGAGGCGGGGAATCAGAGGCAGGGAATCAGAGTCGGGGAATCAGAGGCGGGGAATCTGAGGCGGGGAATCAGATGCAGGGAATCAGAGGCGGGGAATCAGAGGCGGGGTATCAGAGGCGGGGAATCAGAGGCGCGGAATCAGAGGCGGGGAATCAGAGGCGTGGAATCAGAGACGGGGAATCAGAGGCGGGGAATCAGAAGTGGGGAATCAGAGGTGGGAAATCAGAGGCTGGGAATCAGAGGCGGGGAATCAGAGGCGGGGAATCAGAGGCAGGGTATCAGAGGCGGGCAATCAGATGCAGGGAATCAGAGGCAGGGAATCAGAGGCAGGGAATCAGAGGCAGGGAACCTGAGATGGCGAATATGAGGTGGTGAATCAGAGGCGGGGAAACAGTCGGGTAAACAGAGGCGGGGAATCAGAGGCAGGGAATCAGCCGCGTGGAATCAGAGGCAGGGAATCAGATGAAGGGAATCTGATGCAGGGAATCTGAGGCAGGGTATCTGAGGCAGGGAATCTGTGGCAGGGAATCTGATGCGGGTTATCAGAAGGGGGAAATGAGATGTGGGAAACGAGATGCAGAAAAGAGGCACGGAAATAGAGGCAGGGAAAGAGAGGCAGGGTATCAGAGGCGGGTAATCAGAGGCGTGGAATCAGATGCGGGGAATCAGAGACACAGAAAGAGAGGCGTGGAATCAGAGGTGCAGAATCAGAGCCGGTGAATCTGAGCCGGGAAATCAGAAGCAGGAAATCAGAGGCAGGGAATCAGAGGCAGGGAATCAGAGGCAGGGAATTTGAGGCAGGGAATCAGAGGTGGGGAATCAGAGGCGGGGAATCAGAGGCAGGGAATCAGATGAAGGGAATCTGATGCAGGGAATCTGATGCAGGGAATCGGAGGCAGGGAATCTGATGCGGGTTATCAGAAGGGGGAAATGAGATGTCGGAAACGAGATGCAGAGAAAGAGGCACGGAAATAGAGGCAGGGAAAGAGAGGCAGGGTATCAGAGGCAGGTAATCAGAGGCGTGGAATCAGAGGTGGGGAATCAGAGGCGGTGAATCAGAGGCGGGGAATCAGAGGCGGGGAATCAGAGGCGGGGAATCAGAAGTGGGGAATCAGAGGCGGGGAATCAGAGGCGGGGAATCAGAGGCGGGGAATCAGAGGCGGGCAATCAGATGCAGGGAATCAGAGGCAGGGAATCAGACGCAGGGAATCAAATGAAGGGAATCTGATGCAGGGAATCTGAGGCAGGGAATCTGAGGCAGGGAATCTGTGGTGGGGAATCAGAGGCGGGAAAACAGGCGGGTAAACAGAGGCGGGTAAACATAGGCGGGGAATCAGAGGCGTGGAATCAGAGACGGGAAATCAGAGGCGGGGAAAGATATGTGGGGAAAAGTAGGCCAGGAAAGTTGAGCGGAAAGGGAGGCAGTGAATCAGAGGTGGGGAATCAGAGGCGGGGAATCAGAGGCGGGGAATCAGAGGCGGGGAATCAGAGGCTTGGAATCAGAGGTGGGGAATAAGAGGTGGGGAATCAGAGGCGGGGAATCAGAGGCGTGGAATCAGAGGCGGGGAATCAGAGGTGGGGAATCAGAAGTGGGGAATCAGAGGTGGGGAATCAGAGGCGGGGAATCAGAGGCGTGGAATCAGAGGCGGGCAATCAGAAGTGGGGAATCAGAGGCGTGGAATCAGAGGCGTGGAATCAGAGGCGGGGAATCAGAGGTGGGGAATCAGAAGTGGGGAATCAGAGGTGGGGAATCAGAGGCGGGGAATCAGAGGCGTGGAATCAGAGGCGGGCAATCAGAAGTGGGGAATCAGAGGCGGGGAATCAGAGGCGGGGTATCAGAGGCGGTGAATCAGATGCGGGGAATCAGAGGCGGGGAATCAGAGGCGGGGAATCAGAAGTGGGGAATCAGAGGTGGGGAATCAGAGGCGGGGAATCAGAGGCGGGCAATCAGATGCAGGGAATCAGAGGCAGGGAATCAGAGGCAGGGAACCAGACGCAGGGAATCAAATGAAGGGAATCTGATGCAGGGAATCTGAGGCAGGGAATCTGAGGCAGGGAATCTGTGGTGGGGAATCAGAGGCGGGAAAACAGGCGGTTAAACAGAGGCGGGTAAACATAGGCGGGGATTCAGAGGCTTGGAATCAGAGGTGGGAAATAAGAGGCGGGGAAAGATATGTGGGGAAAAGTAGGCCAGGAAAGTTGAGCGGAAAGGGAGGCATTGAATCAGAGGTGGGGAATCAGAGGCTGTGAATCAGAGGCGGGGAATCAGAGGCGGGGAATCAGAGGCAGGGAATCAGAAGCGGGGAATCAGAGGTTGGGAATCAGAGGCGGGGAATCAGAGGCGGAGAATCAGAGGCGGGCAATCAGATGCAGGGAATCAGAGGCAGGGAATCAGAGGCAGGGAATCAGAGGCAGGGAATCTGAGGCAGGGAATCTGAGGTGGGGAATCAGAGGCGGGGAAACAGGTGGGTAAACAGAGGCGGGTAAACATAGGCGGGGAATCAGAGGCGCGGAATCAGAGGTGGGGAATCATAGGCAGGGAATCAGAGGCGGGGAATCAGAGGCGGGGAATCAGATGCGGGGAATCAGAGGTGGGGAATCAGAGGCGGGGTATCAGAGGAGGGGAATCAGAGGCGGGGAATCAGAGGCGGGGAATCAGAGGCGTGCAATCAGAGGCGGGGAATCAGAGGTGGGGAATCAGAAGTGGGGAATCAGAGGTGGGGAATCAGAGCCGGGGAATCTGAATCAGCGAATCAGAGGCGGGGCAATCAGAGGTGGGGAATCAGACGCTGGGAATCAGAGGCGGGGAATCAGAAGTGGGGAATCAGAGGTGGGGAATCAGAGGCGGGGAATCAGAGGCAGGAAATCAGAGGCGGGCAATCAGATGCAGGGAATCAGAGGCAGGGAATCAGAGGCAGGGAATCTGAGGCAGGGAATCTGAGGCAGGGAATCTGAGGTGGGCAATCAGAGGCAGGGAATCAGATGAAGGGAATCTAATGCAGGGAAACTGAGGCAGGGAATCTGAGGCAGGGAATCGGAGGCAGGGAATCTGAGGCAGGGAATCAGTAAAAAGTTATCAGAGGCAGGGTATCAGAGGCGGAGAATCAGAGGTGGGGAATCAGAAGTGGGGAATCAGAGGTGGGGAATCAGAGGCGGGGAATCAGAGGCAGGGAATCAGATGAAGGGAATCTAATGCAGGGAAACTGAGGCAGGGAATCTGAGGCAGGGAATCGGAGGCAGGGAATCTGAGGCAGGGAATCAGTAAAAAGTTATCAGAGGCAGGGTATCAGAGGCGGAGAATCAGAGGTGGGGAATCAGAAGTGGGGAATCAGAGGTGGGGAATCAGAGGCGTGGAATCAGAGGCGGGGAATCAGAGGTGGGGATTCAGAAGTGGGGAATCAGAGGTGGGGAATCAGAGGCGGGGAATCAGAGGTGTGGAATCAGAGGTGGGCAATCAGAAGTGGGGAATCAGAGGCGGGGAATCAGAGGCAGGGAATCAGAGGCGGTGAATCAGAGGCGGGGAATCAGAGGCGGGGAATCAGAGGCGGGGAATCAGAAGTGGGGAATCAGAGGTGGGGAATCAGAGGCGGGGAATCAGAGGCGGGCAATCAGATGCAGGGAATCAGAGGCAGGGAATCAGAGGCAGGGAACCAGACGCAGGGAATCAAATGAAGGGAATCTGATGCAGGGAATCTGAGGCAGGGAATCTGAGGCAGGGAATCTGTGGTGGGGAATCAGAGGCGGGAAAACAGGCGGTTAAACAGAGGCGGGTAAACATAGGCGGGGATTCAGAGGCGTGTAATCAGAGGCGGGAAATCAGAGGCGGGGAAAGATATGTGGGGAAAAGTAGGCCAGGAAAGTTGAGCGGAAAGGGAGGCATTGAATCAGAGGTGGGGAATCAGAGGCGGGGAATCAGAGGCGGGGAATCAGAGGCGGGGAATCAGAGGCAGGGAATCAGAAGCGGGGAATCAGAGGTTTGGAATCAGAGGCGGGGAATCAGAGGCGGAGAATCAGAGGCGGGCAATCAGATGCAGGGAATCAGAGGCAGGGAATCAAATGAAGGGAATCAGAGGCAGGGAATCTGAGGCAGGGAATCTGAGGTGGGGAATCAGAGGCGGGGAAACAGGTGGGTAAACAGAGGCGGGTAAACATAGGCGGGGAATCAGAGGCGCAAAATCAGAGGTGGGGAATCAGAGGCAGGGAATCAGAGGCGGGGAATCAGAGGCGGGGAATCAGATGCGGGGAATCAGAGGTGGGGAATCAGAGGCGGGGTATCAGAGGAGGGGAATCAGAGGCGGGGAATCAGAGGCGGGGAATCAGAGGCGGGGAATCAGAGGCGTGCAATCAGAGGCGGGGAATCAGAGGTGGGGAATCAGAAGTGGGGAATCAGAGGTGGGGAATCAGAGCCGGGGAATCAGAATCAGCGAATCAGAGGCGGGGCAATCAGAGGTGGGGAATCAGAGGCGGGGAATCAGAGGCGGGGAATCAGAGGAGGTGAATCAGAGGCGGGGAATCAGACGCGGGGAATCAGAGGCGGGGAATCAGAAGTGGGGAATCAGAGGTGGGGAATCAGAGGCGGGGAATCAGAGGCAGGTAATCAGAGGCTTGCAATCAGATGCAGGGAATCAGAGGCAGGGAATCAGAGGCAGGGAATCTGAGGCAGGGAATCTGAGGCAGGGAATCTGAGGTGGGCAATCAGAGGCGGGAAAACAGGCGGGTAAACAGAGGCGGGTAAACATAGGCGGGGAATCAGAGGCGGGGAATCAGAGGCGGGGAATCAGAGGCAGGGAATCAGAGTCGGGGAATCAGAGGCGGGGAATCTGAGGCGGGGAATCAGATGCAGGGAATCAGAGGCGGGGAATCAGAGGCGGGGTATCAGAGGCGGGGAATCAGAGGCGCGGAATCAGAGGCGGGGAATCAGAGGCGTGGAATCAGAGACGGGGAATCAGAGGCGGGGAATCAGAAGTGGGGAATCAGAGGTGGGAAATCAGAGGCTGGGAATCAGAGGCGGGGAATCAGAGGCGGGGAATCAGAGGCAGGGTATCAGAGGCGGGGAATCAGAGACACAGAAAGAGAGGCGTGGAATCAGAGGTGCAGAATCAGAGCCGGTGAATCTGAGCCGGGAAATCAGAAGCAGAGCAACAGAGGTGGTGAAACATGGGTGCGGAATCGGACACGGGGAATCAGAGGTGGGGACTCAGAGGCCGGGAATCAGAGGCAGGGAATCAGAGGCAGGTTATCAGAGGCAGGGAATCAGAGGTGGGAAATCAGAGGCGGGGAATCAGAGGCGGCGAATCAGAGGCGGGGAATCAGAGGTGGGGAATCAGAGGCGGAGAATCAGAGGCGGGCAATCAGATGCAGGAAATCAGAGGCAGGGAATCAGAGGCAGGGAATCAGAGGCAGGGAATTTGAGGCAGGGAATCAGAGGTGGGGAATCAGAGGCGGGGATTCAGAGGCAGGGAATCAGATGAAGGGAATCTGATGCAGGGAATCTGAGGCAGGGAATCTGAGGCAGGGAATCTGTGGCAGTGAATCTGATGCGGGTTATCAGAAGGGGGAAATGAGATGTGGGAAACGAGATGCAGAGAAAGAGGCACGGAAATAGAGGCAGGGAAAGACAGGCAGGGAATTAGAGGCGGGGAATCAGAGGTGTGGAATCAGAGGCTGGGAATCAGAGGCGGGGAATCAGAGGGGGGAATCAGAGGTGGGGAATCAGAGGCAGGGAATCAGAGGCGGGAAATCAGAGGCGGCGAATCTGAGGCGTGGAATCAGAGGTGGGGAAAGAGATGTGGGGAAACGTAGGCCAGGAAAGTTGTGCGGAAAGGGAGGCGGTGAATCAGAGGCGGGGAATCAGAGGCGGGGAATCAGAGGCGGGGAATCAGAGGCGTGGAATCAGAGGTGGGGAAAGAGATGTGGGGAAACAGGCGGGTAAACAGAAGCGGGTAAACATAGCTGCATAAATAGAGGCAGCGAAAGAGATGGGCGAAACATAGTGGTTGGAACTTGTGTGTTGAAAATTAGGTGCACAGAACAGATCAAACAGAGTTGTTGAAATTGAGGGAGGGAAAGAGAGGCACAGAAAGAGTGGAGGGGAAAGAGTGCAGGCAAAATAGAGGCGTAGAGACAGAGGTGGCGAATCAGTGGCGGGGAATCAGAGGCGGGGAATCAGAGGCAGGGAATCAGATGAAGGGAATCTGATGCAGGGAATCTGAGGCAGGGAATCTGAGGCAGGGAATCGGAGGCAGGGAATCTGATGCGGGTTATCAGAAGGGGGAAATGAGATGTCGGAAACGAGATGCAGAGAAAGAGGCACGGAAATAGAGGCAGGGAAAGAGAGGCAGGGTATCAGAGGCAGGTAATCAGAGGCGTGGAATCAGAGGTGGGGAATCAGAGGCGGTGAATCAGAGGCGGGGAATCAGAGGCGGGGAATCAGAGGCGGGGAATCAGAAGTGGGGAATCAGAGGTGGGGAATCAGAGGCGGGGAATCAGAGGCGGGGAATCAGAGGCGGGCAATCAGATGCAGGGAATCAGAGGCAGGGAATCAGACGCAGGGAATCAAATGAAGGGAATCTGATGCAGGGAATCTGAGGCAGGGAATCTGAGGCAGGGAATCTGTGGTGGGGAATCAGAGGCGGGAAAACAGGCGGGTAAACAGAGGCGGGTAAACATAGGCGGGGAATCAGAGGCGTGGAATCAGAGACGGGAAATCAGAGGCGGGGAAAGATATGTGGGGAAAAGTAGGCCAGGAAAGTTGAGCGGAAAGGGAGGCAGTGAATCAGAGGTGGGGAATCAGAGGCGGGGAATCAGAGGCGGGGAATCAGAGGCGGGGAATCAGAGGCTTGGAATCAGAGGTGGGGAATAAGAGGTGGGGAATCAGAGGCGGGGAATCAGAGGCGGAGAATCAGAGGCGGGGAATCTGAGGCATGGAATCTGAGGTGGGGAATCAGAGGCGGGGAAACAGGTGGGTAAACAGAGGTGGGTAAAGATAGGCGGGGAATCAGAGGCGCGGAATCAGAGGCGGGGAATCAGAGGCAGGGAATCATAGGTGGGGAATCAGAGGCAGGGAATCAGATGCGGGGAATCAGAGGTGGGGAATAAGAGGTGGGGTATCAGAGGAGGGGAATCAGAGGCGTGGAATCAGAGGCGGGGAATCAGAGGCGGGGAATCAGAGGCGTGGAATCAGAGGCGGGGAATCAGAGGCGGGGAATCAAAGGCGGGGAATCAGAGGCGGTGAATCAGAGGCGGGGAATCAGACGCAGGGAATCAAAGGCGGGGAATCAGAGGCGGGGAATCAGAGGCGGGGAATCTGAGGCGGGGAATCAGATGCAGGGAATCAGAGGCGGGGAATCAGAGGCGGGGTATCAGAGGCGGGGAATCAGAGGCGCGGAATCAGAGGCGGGGAATCAGAGTCGTGGAATCTCAGACGGGGAATCAGAGGCGGGGAATCAGATGCAGGGAATCAGAGGCGGGGAATCAGAGGCAGGGAATCAGATGAAGGGAATCTGATGCAGGGAATCTGAGGCAGGGAATCTGAGGCAGGGAATCTGTGGCAGGGAATCTGATGCGGGTTATCAGAAGGGGGAAATGAGATGTGGGAAACGAGATGCAGAGAAAGAGGCACGGAAATAGAGGCAGGGAAAGAGAGGCAGGGTATCAGAGGCGGGTAATCAGAGGCGTGGAATCAGAGGTGGGGAATCAGAAGTGGGGAATCAGAGGTGGGGAATCAGAGCCGGGGAATCTGAATCAGCGAATCAGAGGCGGGGCAATCAGAGGTGGGGAATCAGAGGCGGGGAATCAGAGGCGGGGAATCAGAGGAGGTGAATCAGAGGCGGGGAATCAGACGCTGGGAATCAGAGGCGGGGAATCAGAAGTGGGGAATCAGAGGTGGGGAATCAGAGGCGGGGAATCAGAGGCAGGTAATCAGAGGCGGGCAATCAGATGCAGGGAATCAGAGGCAGGGAATCAGAGGCAAGGAATCTGAGGCAGGGAATCTGAGGCAGGGAATCTGAGGTGGGCAATCAGAGGCAGGGAATCAGATGAAGGGAATCTAATGCAGGAAACTGAGGCAGGGAATCTGAGGCAGGGAATCGGAGGCAGGGAATCTGAGGCAGGGAATCAGTAAAAAGTTATCAGAGGCAGGGTATCAGAGGCGGAGAATCAGAGGTGGGGAATCAGAAGTGGGGAATCAGAGGTGGGGAATCAGAGGCGGGGAATCAGAGGCAGGGAATCAGATGAAGGGAATCTAATGCAGGGAAACTGAGGCAGGGAATCTGAGGCAGGGAATCGGAGGCAGGGAATCTGAGGCAGGGAATCAGTAAAAAGTTATCAGAGGCAGGGTATCAGAGGCGGAGAATCAGAGGTGGGGAATCAGAAGTGGGGAAT
The DNA here is from genome assembly GCF_036971445.1 of Narcine bancroftii. Lineage (NCBI taxonomy): Eukaryota > Metazoa > Chordata > Chondrichthyes > Torpediniformes > Narcinidae > Narcine > Narcine bancroftii. Next base: position 101,997,709 of record NC_091474.1, on the reverse strand, counting down.
CAGAGGTGGGGAATCAGAGGCGTGGAATCAGAGGCGGGGAATCAGAGGTGGTGAATCAGAAGTGGGGAATCAGAGGTGGGGAATCAGAGGCGGGGAATCAGAGGTGTGGAATCAGAGGTGGGCAATCAGAAGTGGGGAATCAGAGGCGGGGAATCAGAGGCGGGGAATCAGAGGCGGTGAATCAGAGGCGGGGAATCAGAGGCGGGGAATCAGAGGCGGGGAATCAGAAGTGGGGAATCAGAGGTGGGGAATCAGAGGCGGGGAATCAGAGGCGGGCAATCAGATGCAGGGAATCAGAGGCAGGGAATCAGAGGCAGGGAACCAGACGCAGGGAATCAAATGAAGGGAATCTGATGCAGGGAATCTGAGGCAGGGAATCTGAGGCAGGGAATCTGTGGTGGGGAATCAGAGGCGGGAAAACAGGCGGTTAAACAGAGGCGGGTAAACATAGGCGGGGATTCAGAGGCGTGGAATCAGAGGCGGGAAATCAGAGGCGGGGAAAGATATGTGGGGAAAAGTAGGCCAGGAAAGTTGAGCGGAAAGGGAGGCAGTGAATCAGAGGTGGGGAATCAGAGGCGGGGAATCAGAGGCGGGGAATCAGAGGCGGGGAATCAGAGGCGGAGAATCAGAGGCGGGCAATCAGATGCAGGGAATCAGAGGCAGGGAATCAAATGAAGGGAATCAGAGGCAGGGAATCTGAGGCACGGAATCTGAGGTGGGGAATCAGAGGCGGGGAAACAGGTGGGTAAACAGAGGCGGGTAAACATAGGCGGGGAATCAGAGGCGCAAAATCAGAGGTGGGGAATCAGAGGCAGGGAATCAGAGGCGGGGAATCAGAGGCGGGGAATCAGATGCGGGGAATCAGAGGTGGGGAATCAGAGGCGGGGTATCAGAGGAGGGGAATCAGAGGCGGGGAATCAGAGCCGGGGAATCAGAATCAGCGAATCAGAGGCGGGGCAATCAGAGGTGGGGAATCAGAGGCGGGGAATCAGAGGCGGGGAATCAGAGGAGGTGAATCAGAGGCGGGGAATCAGACGCGGGGAATCAGAGGCGGGGAATCAGAAGTGGGGAATCAGAGGTGGGGAATCAGAGGCGGGGAATCAGAGGCAGGTAATCAGAGGCGGGCAATCAGATGCAGGGAATCAGAGGCAGGGAATCAGAGGCAGGGAATCTGAGGCAGGGAATCTGAGGCAGGGAATCTGAGGTGGGCAATCAGAGGCGGGAAAACAGGCGGGTAAACAGAGGCGGGTAAACATAGGCGGGGAATCAGAGGCGGGGAATCAGAGGCGGGGAATCAGAGGCAGGGAATCAGAGTCGGGGAATCAGAGGCGGGGAATCTGAGGCGGGGAATCAGATGCAGGGAATCAGAGGCGGGGAATCAGAGGCGGGGTATCAGAGGCGGGGAATCAGAGGCGCGGAATCAGAGGCGGGGAATCAGAGGCGTGGAATCAGAGACGGGGAATCAGAGGCGGGGAATCCGAAGTGGGGAATCAGAGGTGGGAAATCAGAGGCTGGGAATCAGAGGCGGGGAATCAGAGGCGGGGAATCAGAGGCAGGGTATCAGAGGCGGGCAATCAGATGCAGGGAATCAGAGGCAGGGAATCAGAGGCAGGGAATCAGAGGCAGGGAACCTGAGATGGCGAATATGAGGTGGTGAATCAGAGGCGGGGAAACAGTCGGGTAAACAGAGGCGGGGAATCAGAGGCAGGGAATCAGCCGCGTGGAATCAGAGGCAGGGAATCAGATGAAGGGAATCTGATGCAGGGAATCTGAGGCAGGGTATCTGAGGCAGGGAATCTGTGGCAGGGAATCTGATGCGGGTTATCAGAAGGGGGAAATGAGATGTGGGAAACGAGATGCAGAAAAGAGGCACGGAAATAGAGGCAGGGAAAGAGAGGCAGGGTATCAGAGGCGGGTAACCAGAGGCGTGGAATCAGAGGCGGGGAATCAGAGACACAGAAAGAGAGGCGTGGAATCAGAGGTGCAGAATCAGAGCCGGTGAATCTGAGCCGGGAAATCAGAAGCAGAGCAACAGAGGTGGTGAAACATGGGTGCGGAATCGGACACGGGGAATCAGAGGTGGGGACTCAGAGGCCGGGAATCAGAGGCAGGGAATCAGAGGCAGGTTATCAGAGGCAGGGAATCAGAGGTGGGAAATCAGAGGCGGGGAATCAGAGGCGGCGAATCAGAGGCGGGGAATCAGAGGCGGGGAATCAGAGGCGGAGAATCAGAGGCGGGCAATCAGATGCAGGAAATCAGAGGCAGGGAATCAGAGGCAGGGAATCAGAGGCAGGGAATTTGAGGCAGGGAATCAGAGGTGGGGAATCAGAGGCGGGGAATCAGAGGCAGGGAATCAGATGAAGGGAATCTGATGCAGGGAATCTGAGGCAGGGAATCTGAGGCAGGGAATCTGTGGCAGTGAATCTGATGCGGGTTATCAGAAGGGGGAAATGAGATGTGGGAAACGAGATGCAGAGAAAGAGGCACGGAAATAGAGGCAGGGAAAGACAGGCAGGGAATCAGAGGCGGGGAATCAGAGGTGGGGAATCAGAGGCTGGGAATCAGAGGCGGGGAATCAGAGGGGGGAATCAGAGGTGGGGAATCAGAGGCAGGGAATCAGAGGCAGGGAATCAGAGGCGGGAAATCAGAGGCGGCGAATCTGAGGCGTGGAATCAGAGGTGGGGAAAGAGATGTGGGGAAACGTAGGCCAGGAAAGTTGTGCGGAAAGGGAGGCGGTGAATCAGAGGCGGGGAATCAGAGGCGGGGAATCAGAGGCGGGGAATCAGAGGCGTGGAATCAGAGGTGGGGAAAGAGATGTGGGGAAACAGGCGGGTAAACAGAAGCGGGTAAACATAGCTGCATAAATAGAGGCAGCGAAAGAGATGGGCGAAACATAGTGGTTGGAACTTGTGTGTTGAAAATTAGGTGCACAGAACAGATCAAACAGAGTTGTTGAAATTGAGGGAGGGAAAGAGAGGCACAGAAAGAGTGGAGGGGAAAGAGTGCAGGCAAAATAGAGGCGTAGAGACAGAGGTGGCGAATCAGTGGCGGGGAATCAGAGGTGGGGAATCAGAGGCAGGGAATCAGATGAAGGGAATCTGATGCAGGGAATCTGAGGCAGGGAATCTGAGGCAGGGAATCGGAGGCAGGGAATCTGATGCGGGTTATCAGAAGGGGGAAATGAGATGTCGGAAACGAGATGCAGAGAAAGAGGCACGGAAATAGAGGCAGGGAAAGAGAGGCAGGGTATCAGAGGCAGGTAATCAGAGGCGTGGAATCAGAGGTGGGGAATCAGAGGCGGTGAATCAGAGGCGGGGAATCAGAGGCGGGGAATCAGAGGCGGGGAATCAGAAGTGGGGAATCAGAGGTGGGGAATCAGAGGCGGGGAATCAGAGGCGGGGAATCAGAGGCGGGCAATCAGATGCAGGGAATCAGAGGCAGGGAATCAGACGCAGGGAATCAAATGAAGGGAATCTGATGCAGGGAATCTGAGGCAGGGAATCTGAGGCAGGGAATCTGTGGTGGGGAATCAGAGGCGGGAAAACAGGCGGGTAAACAGAGGCGGGTAAACATAGGCGGGGAATCAGAGGCGTGGAATCAGAGACGGGAAATCAGAGGCGGGGAAAGATATGTGGGGAAAAGTAGGCCAGGAAAGTTGAGCGGAAAGGGAGGCAGTGAATCAGAGGTGGGGAATCAGAGGCGGGGAATCAGAGGCGGGGAATCAGAGGCGGGGAATCAGAGGCTTGGAATCAGAGGTGGGGAATAAGAGGTGGGGAATCAGAGGCGGGGAATCAGAGGCGGAGAATCAGAGGCGGGGAATCTGAGGCATGGAATCTGAGGTGGGGAATCAGAGGCGGGGAAACAGGTGGGTAAACAGAGGTGGGTAAAGATAGGCGGGGAATCAGAGGCGCGGAATCAGAGGCGGGGAATCAGAGGCAGGGAATCAGAGGTGGGGAATCAGAGGCAGGGAATCAGATGCGGGGAATCAGAGGTGGGGAATAAGAGGCGGGGTATCAGAGGAGGGGAATCAGAGGCGTGGAATCAGAGGCGGGGAATCAGAGGCGGTGAATCAGAGGCGGGGAATCAGACGCGGGGAATCAAAGGCGGGGAATCAGAAGTGGGGAATCAGAGGTGGGGAATCAGAGGCGTGGAATCAGAGGCAGGTAATCAGAGGCGGGCAATCAGATGCAGGGAATCAGAGGAAGGGAATCAGAGGCAGGGAATCTGAGGCAGGGAATCTGAGGCAGGGAATCTGAAGTGGGCAATCAGAGGTGGGAAAACAGGCGGGTAAACAGAGGCGGGTAAACATAGGTGGGGAATCAGAGGCGGGGAATCAGAGAAGGGGAATCAGAGGCGGGGAATCAGAGGCGGGGAATCTGAGGCGGGGAATCAGATGCAGGGAATCAGAGGCGGGGAATCAGAGGCGGGGTATCAGAGGCGGGGAATCAGAGGCGCGGAATCAGAGGCGGGGAATCAGAGGCGTGGAATCTCAGACGGGGAATCAGAGGCGGGGAATCAGATGCAGGGAATCAGAGGCGGGGAATCAGAGGCAGGGAATCAGATGAAGGGAATCTGATGCAGGGAATCTGAGGCAGGGAATCTGAGGCAGGGAATCTGTGGCAGGGAATCTGATGCGGGTTATCAGAAGGGGGAAATGAGATGTGGGAAACGAGATGCAGAGAAAGAGGCACGGAAATAGAGGCAGGGAAAGAGAGGCAGGGTATCAGAGGCGGGTAATCAGAGGCGTGGAATCAGAGGTGGGGAATCAGAAGTGGGGAATCAGAGGTGGGGAATCAGAGCCGGGGAATCTGAATCAGCGAATCAGAGGCGGGGCAATCAGAGGTGGGGAATCAGAGGCGGGGAATCAGAGGCGGGGAATCAGAGGAGGTGAATCAGAGGCGGGGAATCAGACGCTGGGAATCAGAGGCGGGGAATCAGAAGTGGGGAATCAGAGGTGGGGAATCAGAGGCGGGGAATCAGAGGCAGGTAATCAGAGGCGGGCAATCAGATGCAGGGAATCAGAGGCAGGGAATCAGAGGCAGGGAATCTGAGGCAGGGAATCTGAGGCAGGGAATCTGAGGTGGGCAATCAGAGGCAGGGAATCAGATGAAGGGAATCTAATGCAGGAAACTGAGGCAGGGAATCTGAGGCAGGGAATCGGAGGCAGGGAATCTGAGGCAGGGAATCAGTAAAAAGTTATCAGAGGCAGGGTATCAGAGGCGGAGAATCAGAGGTGGGGAATCAGAAGTGGGGAATCAGAGGTGGGGAATCAGAGGCGGGGAATCAGAGGCAGGGAATCAGATGAAGGGAATCTAATGCAGGGAAACTGAGGCAGGGAATCTGAGGCAGGGAATCGGAGGCAGGGAATCTGAGGCAGGGAATCAGTAAAAAGTTATCAGAGGCAGGGTATCAGAGGCGGAGAATCAGAGGTGGGGAATCAGAAGTGGGGAATCAGAGGTGGGGAATCAGAGGTGTGGAATCAGAGGCGGGGAATCAGAGGTGGTGAATCAGAAGTGGGGAATCAGAGGTGGGGAATCAGAGGCGGGGAATCAGAGGTGTGGAATCAGAGGTGGGCAATCAGAAGTGGGGAATCAGAGGCGGGGAATCAGAGGCGGGGAATCAGAGGCGGTGAATCAGAGGCGGGGAATCAGAGGCGGGGAATCAGAGGCGGGGAATCAGAAGTGGGGAATCAGAGGTGGGGAATCAGAGGCGGGGAATCAGAGGCGGGCAATCAGATGCAGGGAATCAGAGGCAGGGAATCAGAGGCAGGGAACCAGACGCAGGGAATCAAATGAAGGGAATCTGATGCAGGGAATCTGAGGCAGGGAATCTGAGGCAGGGAATCTGTGGTGGGGAATCAGAGGCGGGAAAACAGGCGGTTAAACAGAGGCGGGTAAACATAGGCGGGGATTCAGAGGCGTGGAATCAGAGGCGGGAAATCAGAGGCGGGGAAAGATATGTGGGGAAAAGTAGGCCAGGAAAGTTGAGCGGAAAGGGAGGCATTGAATCAGAGGTGGGGAATCAGAGGCGGGGAATCAGAGGCGGGGAATCAGAGGCGGGGAATCAGAGGCAGGGAATCAGAAGCGGGCAATCAGAGGTTGGGAATCAGAGGCGGGGAATCAGAGGCGGAGAATCAGAGGCGGGCAATCAGATGCAGGGAATCAGAGGCAGGGAATCAAATGAAGGGAATCAGAGGCAGGGAATCTGAGGCAGGGAATCTGAGGTGGGGAATCAGAGGCGGGGAAACAGGTGGGTAAACAGAGGCGGGTAAACATAGGCGGGAAATCAGAGGCGCAAAATCAGAGGTGGGGAATCAGAGGCAGGGAATCAGAGGCGGGGAATCAGAGGCGGGGAATCAGATGCGGGGAATCAGAGGTGGGGAATCAGAGGCGGGGTATCAGAGGAGGGGAATCAGAGGCGGGGAATCAGAGGCGGGGAATCAGAGGCGGGGAATCAGAGGCGTGCAATCAGAGGCGGGGAATCAGAGGTGGGGAATCAGAAGTGGGGAATCAGAGGTGGGGAATCAGAGCCGGGGAATCAGAATCAGCGAATCAGAGGCGGGGCAATCAGAGGTGGGGAATCAGAGGCGGGGAATCAGAGGCGGGGAATCAGAGGAGGTGAATCAGAGGCGGGGAATCAGACGCGGGGAATCAGAGGCGGGGAATCAGAAGTGGGGAATCAGAGGTGGGGAATCAGAGGCGGGGAATCAGAGGCAGGTAATCAGAGGCGGGCAATCAGATGCAGGGAATCAGAGGCAGGGAATCAGAGGCAGGGAATCTGAGGCAGGGAATCTGAGGCAGGGAATCTGAGGTGGGCAATCAGAGGCGGGAAAACAGGCGGGTAAACAGAGGCGGGTAAACATAGGCGGGGAATCAGAGGCGGGGAATCAGAGGCGGGGAATCAGAGGCAGGGAATCAGAGTCGGGGAATCAGAGGCGGGGAATCTGAGGCGGGGAATCAGATGCAGGGAATCAGAGGCGGGGAATCAGAGGCGGGGTATCAGAGGCGGGGAATCAGAGGCGCGGAATCAGAGGCGGGGAATCAGAGGCGTGGAATCAGAGACGGGGAATCAGAGGCGGGGAATCAGAAGTGGGGAATCAGAGGTGGGAAATCAGAGGCTGGGAATCAGAGGCGGGGAATCAGAGGCGGGGAATCAGAGGCAGGGTATCAGAGGCGGGCAATCAGATGCAGGGAATCAGAGGCAGGGAATCAGAGGCAGGGAATCAGAGGCAGGGAACCTGAGATGGCGAATATGAGGTGGTGAATCAGAGGCGGGGAAACAGTCGGGTAAACAGAGGCGGGGAATCAGAGGCAGGGAATCAGCCGCGTGGAATCAGAGGCAGGGAATCAGATGAAGGGAATCTGATGCAGGGAATCTGAGGCAGGGTATCTGAGGCAGGGAATCTGTGGCAGGGAATCTGATGCGGGTTATCAGAAGGGGGAAATGAGATGTGGGAAACGAGATGCAGAAAAGAGGCACGGAAATAGAGGCAGGGAAAGAGAGGCAGGGTATCAGAGGCGGGTAATCAGAGGCGTGGAATCAGATGCGGGGAATCAGAGACACAGAAAGAGAGGCGTGGAATCAGAGGTGCAGAATCAGAGCCGGTGAATCTGAGCCGGGAAATCAGAAGCAGGAAATCAGAGGCAGGGAATCAGAGGCAGGGAATCAGAGGCAGGGAATTTGAGGCAGGGAATCAGAGGTGGGGAATCAGAGCCGGGGAATCTGAATCAGCGAATCAGAGGCGGGGCAATCAGAGGTGGGGAATCAGAGGCGGGGAATCAGAGGCGGGGAATCAGAGGAGGTGAATCAGAGGCGGGGAATCAGACGCTGGGAATCAGAGGCGGGGAATCAGAAGTGGGGAATCAGAGGTGGGGAATCAGAGGCGGGGAATCAGAGGCAGGTAATCAGAGGCGGGCAATCAGATGCAGGGAATCAGAGGCAGGGAATCAGAGGCAAGGAATCTGAGGCAGGGAATCTGAGGCAGGGAATCTGAGGTGGGCAATCAGAGGCAGGGAATCAGATGAAGGGAATCTAATGCAGGAAACTGAGGCAGGGAATCTGAGGCAGGGAATCGGAGGCAGGGAATCTGAGGCAGGGAATCAGTAAAAAGTTATCAGAGGCAGGGTATCAGAGGCGGAGAATCAGAGGTGGGGAATCAGAAGTGGGGAATCAGAGGTGGGGAATCAGAGGCGGGGAATCAGAGGCAGGGAATCAGATGAAGGGAATCTAATGCAGGGAAACTGAGGCAGGGAATCTGAGGCAGGGAATCGGAGGCAGGGAATCTGAGGCAGGGAATCAGTAAAAAGTTATCAGAGGCAGGGTATCAGAGGCGGAGAATCAGAGGTGGGGAATCAGAAGTGGGGAATCAGAGGTGGGGAATCAGAGGCGTGGAATCAGAGGCGGGGAATCAGAGGTGGTGAATCAGAAGTGGGGAATCAGAGGTGGGGAATCAGAGGCGGGGAATCAGAGGTGTGGAATCAGAGGTGGGCAATCAGAAGTGGGGAATCAGAGGCGGGGAATCAGAGGCGGGGAATCAGAGGCGGTGAATCAGAGGCGGGGAATCAGAGGCGGGGAATCAGAGGCGGGGAATCAGAAGTGGGGAATCAGAGGTGGGGAATCAGAGGCGGGGAATCAGAGGCGGGCAATCAGATGCAGGGAATCAGAGGCAGGGAATCAGAGGCAGGGAACCAGACGCAGGGAATCAAATGAAGGGAATCTGATGCAGGGAATCTGAGGCAGGGAATCTGAGGCAGGGAATCTGTGGTGGGGAATCAGAGGCGGGAAAACAGGCGGTTAAACAGAGGCGGGTAAACATAGGCGGGGATTCAGAGGCGTGGAATCAGAGGCGGGAAATCAGAGGCGGGGAAAGATATGTGGGGAAAAGTAGGCCAGGAAAGTTGAGCGGAAAGGGAGGCATTGAATCAGAGATGGGGAATCAGAGGCGGGGAATCAGAGGCGGGGAATCAGAGGCGGGGAATCAGAGGCAGGGAATCAGAAGCGGGGAATCAGAGGTTGGGAATCAGAGGCGGGGAATCAGAGGCGGAGAATCAGAGGCGGGCAATCAGATGCAGGGAATCAGAGGCAGGGAATCAAATGAAGGGAATCAGAGGCAGGGAATCTGAGGCAGGGAATCTGAGGTGGGGAATCAGAGGCGGGGAAACAGGTGGGTAAACAGAGGCGGGTAAACATAGGCGGGGAATCAGAGGCGCAAAATCAGAGGTGGGGAATCAGAGGCAGGGAATCAGAGGCGGGGAATCAGAGGCGGGGAATCAGATGCGGGGAATCAGAGGTGGGGAATCAGAGGCGGGGTATCAGAGGAGGGGAATCAGAGGCGGGGAATCAGAGCCGGGGAATCAGAATCAGCGAATCAGAGGCGGGGCAATCAGAGGTGGGGAATCAGAGGCGGGGAATCAGAGGCGGGGAATCAGAGGAGGTGAATCAGAGGCGGGGAATCAGACGCGGGGAATCAGAGGCGGGGAATCAGAAGTGGGGAATCAGAGGTGGGGAATCAGAGGCGGGGAATCAGAGGCAGGTAATCAGAGGCGGGCAATCAGATGCAGGGAATCAGAGGCAGGGAATCAGAGGCAGGGAATCTGAGGCAGGGAATCTGAGGCAGGGAATCTGAGGTGGGCAATCAGAGGCGGGAAAACAGGCGGGTAAACAGAGGCGGGTAAACATAGGCGGGGAATCAGAGGCGGGGAATCAGAGGCGGGGAATCAGAGGCAGGGAATCAGAGTCGGGGAATCAGAGGCGGGGAATCTGAGGCGGGGAATCAGATGCAGGGAATCAGAGGCGGGGAATCAGAGGCGGGGTATCAGAGGCGGGGAATCAGAGGCGCGGAATCAGAGGCGGGGAATCAGAGGCGTGGAATCAGAGACGGGGAATCAGAGGCGGGGAATCCGAAGTGGGGAATCAGAGGTGGGAAATCAGAGGCTGGGAATCAGAGGCGGGGAATCAGAGGCGGGGAATCAGAGGCAGGGTATCAGAGGCGGGCAATCAGATGCAGGGAATCAGAGGCAGGGAATCAGAGGCAGGGAATCAGAGGCAGGGAACCTGAGATGGCGAATATGAGGTGGTGAATCAGAGGCGGGGAAACAGTCGGGTAAACAGAGGCGGGGAATCAGAGGCAGGGAATCAGCCGCGTGGAATCAGAGGCAGGGAATCAGATGAAGGGAATCTGATGCAGGGAATCTGAGGCAGGGTATCTGAGGCAGGGAATCTGTGGCAGGGAATCTGATGCGGGTTATCAGAAGGGGGAAATGAGATGTGGGAAACGAGATGCAGAAAAGAGGCACGGAAATAGAGGCAGGGAAAGAGAGGCAGGGTATCAGAGGCGGGTAACCAGAGGCGTGGAATCAGAGGCGGGGAATCAGAGACACAGAAAGAGAGGCGTGGAATCAGAGGTGCAGAATCAGAGCCGGTGAATCTGAGCCGGGAAATCAGAAGCAGAGCAACAGAGGTGGTGAAACATGGGTGCGGAATCGGACACGGGGAATCAGAGGTGGGGACTCAGAGGCCGGGAATCAGAGGCAGGGAATCAGAGGCAGGTTATCAGAGGCAGGGAATCAGAGGTGGGAAATCAGAGGCGGGGAATCAGAGGCGGCGAATCAGAGGCGGGGAATCAGAGGCGGGGAATCAGAGGCGGAGAATCAGAGGCGGGCAATCAGATGCAGGAAATCAGAGGCAGGGAATCAGAGGCAGGGAATCAGAGGCAGGGAATTTGAGGCAGGGAATCAGAGGTGGGGAATCAGAGGCGGGGAATCAGAGGCAGGGAATCAGATGAAGGGAATCTGATGCAGGGAATCTGAGGCAGGGAATCTGAGGCAGGGAATCTGTGGCAGTGAATCTGATGCGGGTTATCAGAAGGGGGAAATGAGATGTGGGAAACGAGATGCAGAGAAAGAGGCACGGAAATAGAGGCAGGGAAAGACAGGCAGGGAATCAGAGGCGGGGAATCAGAGGTGGGGAATCAGAGGCTGGGAATCAGAGGCGGGGAATCAGAGGGGGGAATCAGAGGTGGGGAATCAGAGGCAGGGAATCAGAGGCAGGGAATCAGAGGCGGGAAATCAGAGGCGGCGAATCTGAGGCGTGGAATCAGAGGTGGGGAAAGAGATGTGGGGAAACGTAGGCCAGGAAAGTTGTGCGGAAAGGGAGGCGGTGAATCAGAGGCGGGGAATCAGAGGCGGGGAATCAGAGGCGGGGAATCAGAGGCGTGGAATCAGAGGTGGGGAAAGAGATGTGGGGAAACAGGCGGGTAAACGGAAGCGGGTAAACATAGCTGCATAAATAGAGGCAGCGAAAGAGATGGGCGAAACATAGTGGTTGGAACTTGTGTGTTGAAAATTAGGTGCACAGAACAGATCAAACAGAGTTGTTGAAATTGAGGGAGGGAAAGAGAGGCACAGAAAGAGTGGAGGGGAAAGAGTGCAGGCAAAATAGAGGCGTAGAGACAGAGGTGGCGAATCAGTGGCGGGGAATCAGAGGTGGGGAATCAGAGGCAGGGAATCAGATGAAGGGAATCTGATGCAGGGAATCTGAGGCAGGGAATCTGAGGCAGGGAATCGGAGGCAGGGAATCTGATGCGGGTTATCAGAAGGGGGAAATGAGATGTCGGAAACGAGATGCAGAGAAAGAGGCACGGAAATAGAGGCAGGGAAAGAGAGGCAGGGTATCAGAGGCAGGTAATCAGAGGCGTGGAATCAGAGGTGGGGAATCAGAGGCGGTGAATCAGAGGCGGGGAATCAGAGGCGGGGAATCAGAGGCGGGGAATCAGAAGTGGGGAATCAGAGGTGGGGAATCAGAGGCGGGGAATCAGAGGCGGGGAATCAGAGGCGGGCAATCAGATGCAGGGAATCAGAGGCAGGGAATCAGACGCAGGGAATCAAATGAAGGGAATCTGATGCAGGGAATCTGAGGCAGGGAATCTGAGGCAGGGAATCTGTGGTGGGGAATCAGAGGCGGGAAAACAGGCGGGTAAACAGAGGCGGGTAAACATAGGCGGGGAATCAGAGGCGTGGAATCAGAGACGGGAAATCAGAGGCGGGGAAAGATATGTGGGGAAAAGTAGGCCAGGAAAGTTGAGCGGAAAGGGAGGCAGTGAATCAGAGGTGGGGAATCAGAGGCGGGGAATCAGAGGCGGGGAATCAGAGGCGGGGAATCAGAGGCTTGGAATCAGAGGTGGGGAATAAGAGGTGGGGAATCAGAGGCGGGGAATCAGAGGCGGAGAATCAGAGGCGGGGAATCTGAGGCATGGAATCTGAGGTGGGGAATCAGAGGCGGGGAAACAGGTGGGTAAACAGAGGTGGGTAAAGATAGGCGGGGAATCAGAGGCGCGGAATCAGAGGCGGGGAATCAGAGGCAGGGAATCAGAGGTGGGGAATCAGAGGCAGGGAATCAGATGCGGGGAATCAGAGGTGGGGAATAAGAGGCGGGGTATCAGAGGAGGGGAATCAGAGGCGTGGAATCAGAGGCGGGGAATCAGAGGCGGTGAATCAGAGGCGGGGAATCAGACGCGGGGAATCAAAGGCGGGGAATCAGAAGTGGGGAATCAGAGGTGGGGAATCAGAGGCGTGGAATCAGAGGCAGGTAATCAGAGGCGGGCAATCAGATGCAGGGAATCAGAGGAAGGGAATCAGAGGCAGGGAATCTGAGGCAGGGAATCTGAGGCAGGGAATCTGAAGTGGGCAATCAGAGGTGGGAAAACAGGCGGGTAAACAGAGGCGGGTAAACATAGGTGGGGAATCAGAGGCGGGGAATCAGAGAAGGGGAATCAGAGGCGGGGAATCAGAGGCGGGGAATCTGAGGCGGGGAATCAGATGCAGGGAATCAGAGGCGGGGAATCAGAGGCGGGGTATCAGAGGCGGGGAATCAGAGGCGCGGAATCAGAGGCGGGGAATCAGAGGCGTGGAATCTCAGACGGGGAATCAGAGGCGGGGAATCAGATGCAGGGAATCAGAGGCGGGGAATCAGAGGCAGGGAATCAGATGAAGGGAATCTGATGCAGGGAATCTGAGGCAGGGAATCTGAGGCAGGGAATCTGTGGCAGGGAATCTGATGCGGGTTATCAGAAGGGGGAAATGAGATGTGGGAAACGAGATGCAGAGAAAGAGGCACGGAAATAGAGGCAGGGAAAGAGAGGCAGGGTATCAGAGGCGGGTAATCAGAGGCGTGGAATCAGAGGTGGGGAATCAGAAGTGGGGAATCAGAGGTGGGGAATCAGAGCCGGGGAATCTGAATCAGCGAATCAGAGGCGGGGCAATCAGAGGTGGGGAATCAGAGGAGGGGAATCAGAGGCGGGGAATCAGAGGAGGTGAATCAGAGGCGGGGAATCAGACGCTGGGAATCAGAGGCGGGGAATCAGAAGTGGGGAATCAGAGGTGGGGAATCAGAGGCGGGGAATCAGAGGCAGGTAATCAGAGGCGGGCAATCAGATGCAGGGAATCAGAGGCAGGGAATCAGAGGCAGGGAATCTGAGGCAGGGAATCTGAGGCAGGGAATCTGAGGTGGGCAATCAGAGGCAGGGAATCAGATGAAGGGAATCTAATGCAGGAAACTGAGGCAGGGAATCTGAGGCAGGGAATCGGAGGCAGGGAATCTGAGGCAGGGAATCAGTAAAAAGTTATCAGAGGCAGGGTATCAGAGGCGGAGAATCAGAGGTGGGGAATCAGAAGTGGGGAATCAGAGGTGGGGAATCAGAGGCGGGGAATCAGAGGCAGGGAATCAGATGAAGGGAATCTAATGCAGGGAAACTGAGGCAGGGAATCTGAGGCAGGGAATCGGAGGCAGGGAATCTGAGGCAGGGAATCAGTAAAAAGTTATCAGAGGCAGGGTATCAGAGGCGGAGAATCAGAGGTGGGGAATCAGAAGTGGGGAATCAGAGGTGGGGAATCAGAGGTGTGGAATCAGAGGCGGGGAATCAGAGGTGGTGAATCAGAAGTGGGGAATCAGAGGTGGGGAATCAGAGGCGGGGAATCAGAGGTGTGGAATCAGAGGTGGGCAATCAGAAGTGGGGAATCAGAGGCGGGGAATCAGAGGCGGGGAATCAGAGGCGGTGAATCAGAGGCGGGGAATCAGAGGCGGGGAATCAGAGGCGGGGAATCAGAAGTGGGGAATCAGAGGTGGGGAATCAGAGGCGGGGAATCAGAGGCGGGCAATCAGATGCAGGGAATCAGAGGCAGGGAATCAGAGGCAGGGAACCAGACGCAGGGAATCAAATGAAGGGAATCTGATGCAGGGAATCTGAGGCAGGGAATCTGAGGCAGGGAATCTGTGGTGGGGAATCAGAGGCGGGAAAACAGGCGGTTAAACAGAGGCGGGTAAACATAGGCGGGGATTCAGAGGCGTGGAATCAGAGGCGGGAAATCAGAGGCGGGGAAAGATATGTGGGGAAAAGTAGGCCAGGAAAGTTGAGCGGAAAGGGAGGCATTGAATCAGAGGTGGGGAATCAGAGGCGGGGAATCAGAGGCGGGGAATCAGAGGCGGGGAATCAGAGGCAGGGAATCAGAAGCGGGCAATCAGAGGTTGGGAATCAGAGGCGGGGAATCAGAGGCGGAGAATCAGAGGCGGGCAATCAGATGCAGGGAATCAGAGGCAGGGAATCAAATGAAGGGAATCAGAGGCAGGGAATCTGAGGCAGGGAATCTGAGGTGGGGAATCAGAGGCGGGGAAACAGGTGGGTAAACAGAGGCGGGTAAACATAGGCGGGGAATCAGAGGCGCAAAATCAGAGGTGGGGAATCAGAGGCAGGGAATCAGAGGCGGGGAATCAGAGGCGGGGAATCAGATGCGGGGAATCAGAGGTGGGGAATCAGAGGCGGGGTATCAGAGGAGGGGAATCAGAGGCGGGGAATCAGAGGCGGGGAATCAGAGGCGGGGAATCAGAGGCGTGCAATCAGAGGCGGGGAATCAGAGGTGGGGAATCAGAAGTGGGGAATCAGAGGTGGGGAATCAGAGCCGGGGAATCAGAATCAGCGAATCAGAGGCGGGGCAATCAGAGGTGGGGAATCAGAGGCGGGGAATCAGAGGCGGGGAATCAGAGGAGGTGAATCAGAGGCGGGGAATCAGACGCGGGGAATCAGAGGCGGGGAATCAGAAGTGGGGAATCAGAGGTGGGGAATCAGAGGCGGGGAATCAGAGGCAGGTAATCAGAGGCGGGCAATCAGATGCAGGGAATCAGAGGCAGGGAATCAGAGGCAGGGAATCTGAGGCAGGGAATCTGAGGCAGGGAATCTGAGGTGGGCAATCAGAGGCGGGAAAACAGGCGGGTAAACAGAGGCGGGTAAACATAGGCGGGGAATCAGAGGCGGGGAATCAGAGGCGGGGAATCAGAGGCAGGGAATCAGAGTCGGGGAATCAGAGGCGGGGAATCTGAGGCGGGGAATCAGATGCAGGGAATCAGAGGCGGGGAATCAGAGGCGGGGTATCAGAGGCGGGGAATCAGAGGCGCGGAATCAGAGGCGGGGAATCAGAGGCGTGGAATCAGAGACGGGGAATCAGAGGCGGGGAATCAGAAGTGGGGAATCAGAGGTGGGAAATCAGAGGCTGGGAATCAGAGGCGGGGAATCAGAGGCGGGGAATCAGAGGCAGGGTATCAGAGGCGGGCAATCAGATGCAGGGAATCAGAGGCAGGGAATCAGAGGCAGGGAATCAGAGGCAGGGAACCTGAGATGGCGAATATGAGGTGGTGAATCAGAGGCGGGGAAACAGTCGGGTAAACAGAGGCGGGGAATCAGAGGCAGGGAATCAGCCGCGTGGAATCAGAGGCAGGGAATCAGATGAAGGGAATCTGATGCAGGGAATCTGAGGCAGGGTATCTGAGGCAGGGAATCTGTGGCAGGGAATCTGATGCGGGTTATCAGAAGGGGGAAATGAGATGTGGGAAACGAGATGCAGAAAAGAGGCACGGAAATAGAGGCAGGGAAAGAGAGGCAGGGTATCAGAGGCGGGTAATCAGAGGCGTGGAATCAGATGCGGGGAATCAGAGACACAGAAAGAGAGGCGTGGAATCAGAGGTGCAGAATCAGAGCCGGTGAATCTGAGCCGGGAAATCAGAAGCAGGAAATCAGAGGCAGGGAATCAGAGGCAGGGAATCAGAGGCAGGGAATTTGAGGCAGGGAATCAGAGGTGGGGAATCAGAGGCGGGGAATCAGAGGCAGGGAATCAGATGAAGGGAATCTGATGCAGGGAATCTGATGCAGGGAATCGGAGGCAGGGAATCTGATGCGGGTTATCAGAAGGGGGAAATGAGATGTCGGAAACGAGATGCAGAGAAAGAGGCACGGAAATAGAGGCAGGGAAAGAGAGGCAGGGTATCAGAGGCAGGTAATCAGAGGCGTGGAATCAGAGGTGGGGAATCAGAGGCGGTGAATCAGAGGCGGGGAATCAGAGGCGGGGAATCAGAGGCGGGGAATCAGAAGTGGGGAATCAGAGGCGGGGAATCAGAGGCGGGGAATCAGAGGCGGGGAATCAGAGGCGGGCAATCAGATGCAGGGAATCAGAGGCAGGGAATCAGACGCAGGGAATCAAATGAAGGGAATCTGATGCAGGGAATCTGAGGCAGGGAATCTGAGGCAGGGAATCTGTGGTGGGGAATCAGAGGCGGGAAAACAGGCGGGTAAACAGAGGCGGGTAAACATAGGCGGGGAATCAGAGGCGTGGAATCAGAGACGGGAAATCAGAGGCGGGGAAAGATATGTGGGGAAAAGTAGGCCAGGAAAGTTGAGCGGAAAGGGAGGCAGTGAATCAGAGGTGGGGAATCAGAGGCGGGGAATCAGAGGCGGGGAATCAGAGGCGGGGAATCTGAGGCGGGGAATCAGATGCAGGGAATCAGAGGCGGGGAATCAGAGGCGGGGTATCAGAGGCGGGGAATCAGAGGCGCGGAATCAGAGGCGGGGAATCAGAGGCGTGGAATCTCAGACGGGGAATCAGAGGCGGGGAATCAGATGCAGGGAATCAGAGGCGGGGAATCAGAGGCAGGGAATCAGATGAAGGGAATCTGATGCAGGGAATCTGAGGCAGGGAATCTGAGGCAGGGAATCTGTGGCAGGGAATCTGATGCGGGTTATCAGAAGGGGGAAATGAGATGTGGGAAACGAGATGCAGAGAAAGAGGCACGGAAATAGAGGCAGGGAAAGAGAGGCAGGGTATCAGAGGCGGGTAATCAGAGGCGTGGAATCAGAGGTGGGGAATCAGAAGTGGGGAATCAGAGGTGGGGAATCAGAGCCGGGGAATCTGAATCAGCGAATCAGAGGCGGGGCAATCAGAGGTGGGGAATCAGAGGCGGGGAATCAGAGGCGGGGAATCAGAGGAGGTGAATCAGAGGCGGGGAATCAGACGCTGGGAATCAGAGGCGGGGAATCAGAAGTGGGGAATCAGAGGTGGGGAATCAGAGGCGGGGAATCAGAGGCAGGTAATCAGAGGCGGGCAATCAGATGCAGGGAATCAGAGGCAGGGAATCAGAGGCAGGGAATCTGAGGCAGGGAATCTGAGGCAGGGAATCTGAGGTGGGCAATCAGAGGCAGGGAATCAGACGAAGGGAATCTAATGCAGGAAACTGAGGCAGGGAATCTGAGGCAGGGAATCGGAGGCAGGGAATCTGAGGCAGGGAATCAGTAAAAAGTTATCAGAGGCAGGGTATCAGAGGCGGAGAATCAGAGGTGGGGAATCAGAAGTGGGGAATCAGAGGTGGGGAATCAGAGGCGGGGAATCAGAGGCAGGGAATCAGATGAAGGGAATCTAATGCAGGGAAACTGAGGCAGGGAATCTGAGGCAGGGAATCGGAGGCAGGGAATCTGAGGCAGGGAATCAGTAAAAAGTTATCAGAGGCAGGGTATCAGAGGCGGAGAATCAGAGGTGGGGAATCAGAAGTGGGGAATCAGAGGTGGGGAATCAGAGGTGTGGAATCAGAGGCGGGGAATCAGAGGTGGTGAATCAGAAGTGGGGAATCAGAGGTGGGGAATCAGAGGCGGGGAATCAGAGGTGTGGAATCAGAGGTGGGCAATCAGAAGTGGGGAATCAGAGGCGGGGAATCAGAGGCGGGGAATCAGAGGCGGTGAATCAGAGGCGGGGAATCAGAGGCGGGGAATCAGAGGCGGGGAATCAGAAGTGGGGAATCAGAGGTGGGGAATCAGAGGCGGGGAATCAGAGGCGGGCAATCAGATGCAGGGAATCAGAGGCAGGGAATCAGAGGCAGGGAACCAGACGCAGGGAATCAAATGAAGGGAATCTGATGCAGGGAATCTGAGGCAGGGAATCTGAGGCAGGGAATCTGTGGTGGGGAATCAGAGGCGGGAAAACAGGCGGTTAAACAGAGGCGGGTAAACATAGGCGGGGATTCAGAGGCGTGGAATCAGAGGCGGGAAATCAGAGGCGGGGAAAGATATGTGGGGAAAAGTAGGCCAGGAAAGTTGAGCGGAAAGGGAGGCATTGAATCAGAGGTGGGGAATCAGAGGCGGGGAATCAGAGGCGGGGAATCAGAGGCGGGGAATCAGAGGCAGGGAATCAGAAGCGGGGAATCAGAGGTTGGGAATCAGAGGCGGGGAATCAGAGGCGGAGAATCAGAGGCGGGCAATCAGATGCAGGGAATCAGAGGCAGGGAATCAAATGAAGGGAATCAGAGGCAGGGAATCTGAGGCAGGGAATCTGAGGTGGGGAATCAGAGGCGGGGAAACAGGTGGGTAAACAGAGGCGGGTAAACATAGGCGGGGAATCAGAGGCGCAAAATCAGAGGTGGGGAATCAGAGGCAGGGAATCAGAGGCGGGGAATCAGAGGCGGGGAATCAGATGCGGGGAATCAGAGGTGGGGAATCAGAGGCGGGGTATCAGAGGAGGGGAATCAGAGGCGGGGAATCAGAGGCGGGGAATCAGAGGCGGGGAATCAGAGGCGTGCAATCAGAGGCGGGGAATCAGAGGTGGGGAATCAGAAGTGGGGAATCAGAGGTGGGGAATCAGAGCCGGGGAATCAGAATCAGCGAATCAGAGGCGGGGCAATCAGAGGTGGGGAATCAGAGGCGGGGAATCAGAGGCGGGGAATCAGAGGAGGTGAATCAGAGGCGGGGAATCAGACGCGGGGAATCAGAGGCGGGGAATCAGAAGTGGGGAATCAGAGGTGGGGAATCAGAGGCGGGGAATCAGAGGCAGGTAATCAGAGGCGGGCAATCAGATGCAGGGAATCAGAGGCAGGGAATCAGAGGCAGGGAATCTGAGGCAGGGAATCTGAGGCAGGGAATCTGAGGTGGGCAATCAGAGGCGGGAAAACAGGCGGGTAAACAGAGGCGGGTAAACATAGGCGGGGAATCAGAGGCGGGGAATCAGAGGCGGGGAATCAGAGGCAGGGAATCAGAGTCGGGGAATCAGAGGCGGGGAATCTGAGGCGGGGAATCAGATGCAGGGAATCAGAGGCGGGGAATCAGAGGCGGGGTATCAGAGGCGGGGAATCAGAGGCGCGGAATCAGAGGCGGGGAATCAGAGGCGTGGAATCAGAGACGGGGAATCAGAGGCGGGGAATCAGAAGTGGGGAATCAGAGGTGGGAAATCAGAGGCTGGGAATCAGAGGCGGGGAATCAGAGGCGGGGAATCAGAGGCAGGGTATCAGAGGCGGGCAATCAGATGCAGGGAATCAGAGGCAGGGAATCAGAGGCAGGGAATCAGAGGCAGGGAACCTGAGATGGCGAATATGAGGTGGTGAATCAGAGGCGGGGAAACAGTCGGGTAAACAGAGGCGGGGAATCAGAGGCAGGGAATCAGCCGCGTGGAATCAGAGGCAGGGAATCAGATGAAGGGAATCTGATGCAGGGAATCTGAGGCAGGGTATCTGAGGCAGGGAATCTGTGGCAGGGAATCTGATGCGGGTTATCAGAAGGGGGAAATGAGATGTGGGAAACGAGATGCAGAAAAGAGGCACGGAAATAGAGGCAGGGAAAGAGAGGCAGGGTATCAGAGGCGGGTAATCAGAGGCGTGGAATCAGATGCGGGGAATCAGAGACACAGAAAGAGAGGCGTGGAATCAGAGGTGCAGAATCAGAGCCGGTGAATCTGAGCCGGGAAATCAGAAGCAGGAAATCAGAGGCAGAAAATCAGAGGCAGGGAATCAGAGGCAGGGAATTTGAGGCAGGGAATCAGAGGTGGGGAATCAGAGGCGGGGAATCAGAGGCAGGGAATCAGATGAAGGGAATCTGATGCAGGGAATCTGATGCAGGGAATCGGAGGCAGGGAATCTGATGCGGGTTATCAGAAGGGGGAAATGAGATGTCGGAAACGAGATGCAGAGAAAGAGGCACGGAAATAGAGGCAGGGAAAGAGAGGCAGGGTATCAGAGGCAGGTAATCAGAGGCGTGGAATCAGAGGTGGGGAATCAGAGGCGGTGAATCAGAGGCGGGGAATCAGAGGCGGGGAATCAGAGGCGGGGAATCAGAAGTGGGGAATCAGAGGCGGGGAATCAGAGGCGGGGAATCAGAGGCGGGGAATCAGAGGCGGGCAATCAGATGCAGGGAATCAGAGGCAGGGAATCAGACGCAGGGAATCAAATGAAGGGAATCTGATGCAGGGAATCTGAGGCAGGGAATCTGAGGCAGGGAATCTGTGGTGGGGAATCAGAGGCGGGAAAACAGGCGGGTAAACAGAGGCGGGTAAACATAGGCGGGGAATCAGAGGCGTGGAATCAGAGACGGGAAATCAGAGGCGGGGAAAGATATGTGGGGAAAAGTAGGCCAGGAAAGTTGAGCGGAAAGGGAGGCAGTGAATCAGAGGTGGGGAATCAGAGGCGGGGAATCAGAGGCGGGGAATCAGAGGCGGGGAATCAGAGGCTTGGAATCAGAGGTGGGGAATAAGAGGTGGGGAATCAGAGGCGGGGAATCAGAGGCGTGGAATCAGAGGCGGGGAATCAGAGGTGGGGAATCAGAAGTGGGGAATCAGAGGTGGGGAATCAGAGGCGGGGAATCAGAGGCGTGGAATCAGAGGCGGGCAATCAGAAGTGGGGAATCAGAGGCGTGGAATCAGAGGCGTGGAATCAGAGGCGGGGAATCAGAGGTGGGGAATCAGAAGTGGGGAATCAGAGGTGGGGAATCAGAGGCGGGGAATCAGAGGCGTGGAATCAGAGGCGGGCAATCAGAAGTGGGGAATCAGAGGCGGGGAATCAGAGGCGGGGTATCAGAGGCGGTGAATCAGATGCGGGGAATCAGAGGCGGGGAATCAGAGGCGGGGAATCAGAAGTGGGGAATCAGAGGTGGGGAATCAGAGGCGGGGAATCAGAGGCGGGCAATCAGATGCAGGGAATCAGAGGCAGGGAATCAGAGGCAGGGAACCAGACGCAGGGAATCAAATGAAGGGAATCTGATGCAGGGAATCTGAGGCAGGGAATCTGAGGCAGGGAATCTGTGGTGGGGAATCAGAGGCGGGAAAACAGGCGGTTAAACAGAGGCGGGTAAACATAGGCGGGGATTCAGAGGCTTGGAATCAGAGGTGGGAAATAAGAGGCGGGGAAAGATATGTGGGGAAAAGTAGGCCAGGAAAGTTGAGCGGAAAGGGAGGCATTGAATCAGAGGTGGGGAATCAGAGGCTGTGAATCAGAGGCGGGGAATCAGAGGCGGGGAATCAGAGGCAGGGAATCAGAAGCGGGGAATCAGAGGTTGGGAATCAGAGGCGGGGAATCAGAGGCGGAGAATCAGAGGCGGGCAATCAGATGCAGGGAATCAGAGGCAGGGAATCAGAGGCAGGGAATCAGAGGCAGGGAATCTGAGGCAGGGAATCTGAGGTGGGGAATCAGAGGCGGGGAAACAGGTGGGTAAACAGAGGCGGGTAAACATAGGCGGGGAATCAGAGGCGCGGAATCAGAGGTGGGGAATCATAGGCAGGGAATCAGAGGCGGGGAATCAGAGGCGGGGAATCAGATGCGGGGAATCAGAGGTGGGGAATCAGAGGCGGGGTATCAGAGGAGGGGAATCAGAGGCGGGGAATCAGAGGCGGGGAATCAGAGGCGTGCAATCAGAGGCGGGGAATCAGAGGTGGGGAATCAGAAGTGGGGAATCAGAGGTGGGGAATCAGAGCCGGGGAATCTGAATCAGCGAATCAGAGGCGGGGCAATCAGAGGTGGGGAATCAGACGCTGGGAATCAGAGGCGGGGAATCAGAAGTGGGGAATCAGAGGTGGGGAATCAGAGGCGGGGAATCAGAGGCAGGAAATCAGAGGCGGGCAATCAGATGCAGGGAATCAGAGGCAGGGAATCAGAGGCAGGGAATCTGAGGCAGGGAATCTGAGGCAGGGAATCTGAGGTGGGCAATCAGAGGCAGGGAATCAGATGAAGGGAATCTAATGCAGGGAAACTGAGGCAGGGAATCTGAGGCAGGGAATCGGAGGCAGGGAATCTGAGGCAGGGAATCAGTAAAAAGTTATCAGAGGCAGGGTATCAGAGGCGGAGAATCAGAGGTGGGGAATCAGAAGTGGGGAATCAGAGGTGGGGAATCAGAGGCGGGGAATCAGAGGCAGGGAATCAGATGAAGGGAATCTAATGCAGGGAAACTGAGGCAGGGAATCTGAGGCAGGGAATCGGAGGCAGGGAATCTGAGGCAGGGAATCAGTAAAAAGTTATCAGAGGCAGGGTATCAGAGGCGGAGAATCAGAGGTGGGGAATCAGAAGTGGGGAATCAGAGGTGGGGAATCAGAGGCGTGGAATCAGAGGCGGGGAATCAGAGGTGGGGATTCAGAAGTGGGGAATCAGAGGTGGGGAATCAGAGGCGGGGAATCAGAGGTGTGGAATCAGAGGTGGGCAATCAGAAGTGGGGAATCAGAGGCGGGGAATCAGAGGCAGGGAATCAGAGGCGGTGAATCAGAGGCGGGGAATCAGAGGCGGGGAATCAGAGGCGGGGAATCAGAGGGGGGAATCAGAGGTGGGGAATCAGAGGCAGGGAATCAGAGGCGGGAAATCAGAGGCGGCGAATCTGAGGCGTGGAATCAGAGGTGGGGAAAGAGATGTGGGGAAACGTAGGCCAGGAAAGTTGTGCGGAAAGGGAGGCGGTGAATCAGAGGCGGGGAATCAGAGGCGGGGAATCAGAGGCGGGGAATCAGAGGCGTGGAATCAGAGGTGGGGAAAGAGATGTGGGGAAACAGGCGGGTAAACAGAAGCGGGTAAACATAGCTGCATAAATAGAGGCAGCGAAAGAGATGGGCGAAACATAGTGGTTGGAACTTGTGTGTTGAAAATTAGGTGCACAGAACAGATCAAACAGAGTTGTTGAAATTGAGGGAGGGAAAGAGAGGCACAGAAAGAGTGGAGGGGAAAGAGTGCAGGCAAAATAGAGGCGTAGAGACAGAGGTGGCGAATCAGTGGCGGGGAATCAGAGGCGGGGAATCAGAGGCAGGGAATCAGATGAAGGGAATCTGATGCAGGGAATCTGAGGCAGGGAATCTGAGGCAGGGAATCGGAGGCAGGGAATCTGATGCGGGTTATCAGAAGGGGGAAATGAGATGTCGGAAACGAGATGCAGAGAAAGAGGCACGGAAATAGAGGCAGGGAAAGAGAGGCAGGGTATCAGAGGCAGGTAATCAGAGGCGTGGAATCAGAGGTGGGGAATCAGAGGCGGTGAATCAGAGGCGGGGAATCAGAGGCGGGGAATCAGAGGCGGGGAATCAGAAGTGGGGAATCAGAGGTGGGGAATCAGAGGCGGGGAATCAGAGGCGGGGAATCAGAGGCGGGCAATCAGATGCAGGGAATCAGAGGCAGGGAATCAGACGCAGGGAATCAAATGAAGGGAATCTGATGCAGGGAATCTGAGGCAGGGAATCTGAGGCAGGGAATCTGTGGTGGGGAATCAGAGGCGGGAAAACAGGCGGGTAAACAGAGGCGGGTAAACATAGGCGGGGAATCAGAGGCGTGGAATCAGAGACGGGAAATCAGAGGCGGGGAAAGATATGTGGGGAAAAGTAGGCCAGGAAAGTTGAGCGGAAAGGGAGGCAGTGAATCAGAGGTGGGGAATCAGAGGCGGGGAATCAGAGGCGGGGAATCAGAGGCGGGGAATCAGAGGCTTGGAATCAGAGGTGGGGAATAAGAGGTGGGGAATCAGAGGCGGGGAATCAGAGGCGGAGAATCAGAGGCGGGGAATCTGAGGCATGGAATCTGAGGTGGGGAATCAGAGGCGGGGAAACAGGTGGGTAAACAGAGGTGGGTAAAGATAGGCGGGGAATCAGAGGCGCGGAATCAGAGGCGGGGAATCAGAGGCAGGGAATCATAGGTGGGGAATCAGAGGCAGGGAATCAGATGCGGGGAATCAGAGGTGGGGAATAAGAGGCGGGGTATCAGAGGAGGGGAATCAGAGGCGTGGAATCAGAGGCGGGGAATCAGAGGCGGGGAATCAGAGGCGTGGAATCAGAGGCGGGGAATCAGAGGCGGGGAATCAAAGGCGGGGAATCAGAGGCGGTGAATCAGAGGCGGGGAATCAGACGCAGGGAATCAAAGGCGGGGAATCAGAGGCGGGGAATCAGAGGCGGGGAATCTGAGGCGGGGAATCAGATGCAGGGAATCAGAGGCGGGGAATCAGAGGCGGGGTATCAGAGGCGGGGAATCAGAGGCGCGGAATCAGAGGCGGGGAATCAGAGGCGTGGAATCTCAGACGGGGAATCAGAGGCGGGGAATCAGATGCAGGGAATCAGAGGCGGGGAATCAGAGGCAGGGAATCAGATGAAGGGAATCTGATGCAGGGAATCTGAGGCAGGGAATCTGAGGCAGGGAATCTGTGGCAGGGAATCTGATGCGGGTTATCAGAAGGGGGAAATGAGATGTGGGAAACGAGATGCAGAGAAAGAGGCACGGAAATAGAGGCAGGGAAAGAGAGGCAGGGTATCAGAGGCGGGTAATCAGAGGCGTGGAATCAGAGGTGGGGAATCAGAAGTGGGGAATCAGAGGTGGGGAATCAGAGCCGGGGAATCTGAATCAGCGAATCAGAGGCGGGGCAATCAGAGGTGGGGAATCAGAGGCGGGGAATCAGAGGCGGGGAATCAGAGGAGGTGAATCAGAGGCGGGGAATCAGACGCTGGGAATCAGAGGCGGGGAATCAGAAGTGGGGAATCAGAGGTGGGGAATCAGAGGCGGGGAATCAGAGGCAGGTAATCAGAGGCGGGCAATCAGATGCAGGGAATCAGAGGCAGGGAATCAGAGGCAAGGAATCTGAGGCAGGGAATCTGAGGCAGGGAATCTGAGGTGGGCAATCAGAGGCAGGGAATCAGATGAAGGGAATCTAATGCAGGAAACTGAGGCAGGGAATCTGAGGCAGGGAATCGGAGGCAGGGAATCTGAGGCAGGGAATCAGTAAAAAGTTATCAGAGGCAGGGTATCAGAGGCGGAGAATCAGAGGTGGGGAATCAGAAGTGGGGAATCAGAGGTGGGGAATCAGAGGCGGGGAATCAGAGGCAGGGAATCAGATGAAGGGAATCTAATGCAGGGAAACTGAGGCAGGGAATCTGAGGCAGGGAATCGGAGGCAGGGAATCTGAGGCAGGGAATCAGTAAAAAGTTATCAGAGGCAGGGTATCAGAGGCGGAGAATCAGAGGTGGGGAATCAGAAGTGGGGAATCAGAGGTGGGGAATCAGAGGCGTGGAATCAGAGGCGGGGAATCAGAGGTGGTGAATCAGAAGTGGGGAATCAGAGGTGGGGAATCAGAGGCGGGGAATCAGAGGTGTGGAATCAGAGGTGGGCAATCAGAAGTGGGGAATCAGAGGCGGGGAATCAGAGGCGGGGAATCAGAGGCGGTGAATCAGAGGCGGGGAATCAGAGGCGGGGAATCAGAGGCGGGGAATCAGAAGTGGGGAATCAGAGGTGGGGAATCAGAGGCGGGGAATCAGAGGCGGGCAATCAGATGCAGGGAATCAGAGGCAGGGAATCAGAGGCAGGGAACCAGACGCAGGGAATCAAATGAAGGGAATCTGATGCAGGGAATCTGAGGCAGGGAATCTGAGGCAGGGAATCTGTGGTGGGGAATCAGAGGCGGGAAAACAGGCGGTTAAACAGAGGCGGGTAAACATAGGCGGGGATTCAGAGGCGTGGAATCAGAGGCGGGAAATCAGAGGCGGGGAAAGATATGTGGGGAAAAGTAGGCCAGGAAAGTTGAGCGGAAAGGGAGGCATTGAATCAGAGATGGGGAATCAGAGGCGGGGAATCAGAGGCGGGGAATCAGAGGCGGGGAATCAGAGGCAGGGAATCAGAAGCGGGGAATCAGAGGTTGGGAATCAGAGGCGGGGAATCAGAGGCGGAGAATCAGAGGCGGGCAATCAGATGCAGGGAATCAGAGGCAGGGAATCAAATGAAGGGAATCAGAGGCAGGGAATCTGAGGCAGGGAATCTGAGGTGGGGAATCAGAGGCGGGGAAACAGGTGGGTAAACAGAGGCGGGTAAACATAGGCGGGGAATCAGAGGCGCAAAATCAGAGGTGGGGAATCAGAGGCAGGGAATCAGAGGCGGGGAATCAGAGGCGGGGAATCAGATGCGGGGAATCAGAGGTGGGGAATCAGAGGCGGGGTATCAGAGGAGGGGAATCAGAGGCGGGGAATCAGAGCCGGGGAATCAGAATCAGCGAATCAGAGGCGGGGCAATCAGAGGTGGGGAATCAGAGGCGGGGAATCAGAGGCGGGGAATCAGAGGAGGTGAATCAGAGGCGGGGAATCAGATGCGGGGAATCAGAGGCGGGGAATCAGAAGTGGGGAATCAGAGGTGGGGAATCAGAGGCGGGGAATCAGAGGCAGGTAATCAGAGGCGGGCAATCAGATGCAGGGAATCAGAGGCAGGGAATCAGAGGCAGGGAATCTGAGGCAGGGAATCTGAGGCAGGGAATCTGAGGTGGGCAATCAGAGGCGGGAAAACAGGCGGGTAAACAGAGGCGGGTAAACATAGGCGGGGAATCAGAGGCGGGGAATCAGAGGCGGGGAATCAGAGGCAGGGAATCAGAGTCGGGGAATCAGAGGCGGGGAATCTGAGGCGGGGAATCAGATGCAGGGAATCAGAGGCGGGGAATCAGAGGCGGGGTATCAGAGGCGGGGAATCAGAGGCGCGGAATCAGAGGCGGGGAATCAGAGGCGTGGAATCAGAGACGGGGAATCAGAGGCGGGGAATCCGAAGTGGGGAATCAGAGGTGGGAAATCAGAGGCTGGGAATCAGAGGCGGGGAATCAGAGGCGGGGAATCAGAGGCAGGGTATCAGAGGCGGGCAATCAGATGCAGGGAATCAGAGGCAGGGAATCAGAGGCAGGGAATCAGAGGCAGGGAACCTGAGATGGCGAATATGAGGTGGTGAATCAGAGGCGGGGAAACAGTCGGGTAAACAGAGGCGGGGAATCAGAGGCAGGGAATCAGCCGCGTGGAATCAGAGGCAGGGAATCAGATGAAGGGAATCTGATGCAGGGAATCTGAGGCAGGGTATCTGAGGCAGGGAATCTGTGGCAGGGAATCTGATGCGGGTTATCAGAAGGGGGAAATGAGATGTGGGAAACGAGATGCAGAAAAGAGGCACGGAAATAGAGGCAGGGAAAGAGAGGCAGGGTATCAGAGGCGGGTAACCAGAGGCGTGGAATCAGAGGCGGGGAATCAGAGACACAGAAAGAGAGGCGTGGAATCAGAGGTGCAGAATCAGAGCCGGTGAATCTGAGCCGGGAAATCAGAAGCAGAGCAACAGAGGTGGTGAAACATGGGTGCGGAATCGGACACGGGGAATCAGAGGTGGGGACTCAGAGGCCGGGAATCAGAGGCAGGGAATCAGAGGCAGGTTATCAGAGGCAGGGAATCAGAGGTGGGAAATCAGAGGCGGGGAATCAGAGGCGGCGAATCAGAGGCGGGGAATCAGAGGCGGGGAATCAGAGGCGGAGAATCAGAGGCGGGCAATCAGATGCAGGAAATCAGAGGCAGGGAATCAGAGGCAGGGAATCAGAGGCAGGGAATTTGAGGCAGGGAATCAGAGGTGGGGAATCAGAGGCGGGGAATCAGAGGCAGGGAATCAGATGAAGGGAATCTGATGCAGGGAATCTGAGGCAGGGAATCTGAGGCAGGGAATCTGTGGCAGTGAATCTGATGCGGGTTATCAGAAGGGGGAAATGAGATGTGGGAAACGAGATGCAGAGAAAGAGGCACGGAAATAGAGGCAGGGAAAGACAGGCAGGGAATCAGAGGCGGGGAATCAGAGGTGGGGAATCAGAGGCTGGGAATCAGAGGCGGGGAATCAGAGGGGGGAATCAGAGGTGGGGAATCAGAGGCAGGGAATCAGAGGCAGGGAATCAGAGGCGGGAAATCAGAGGCGGCGAATCTGAGGCGTGGAATCAGAGGTGGGGAAAGAGATGTGGGGAAACGTAGGCCAGGAAAGTTGTGCGGAAAGGGAGGCGGTGAATCAGAGGCGGGGAATCAGAGGCGGGGAATCAGAGGCGGGGAATCAGAGGCGTGGAATCAGAGGTGGGGAAAGAGATGTGGGGAAACAGGCGGGTAAACAGAAGCGGGTAAACATAGCTGCATAAATAGAGGCAGCGAAAGAGATGGGCGAAACATAGTGGTTGGAACTTGTGTGTTGAAAATTAGGTGCACAGAACAGATCAAACAGAGTTGTTGAAATTGAGGGAGGGAAAGAGAGGCACAGAAAGAGTGGAGGGGAAAGAGTGCAGGCAAAATAGAGGCGTAGAGACAGAGGTGGCGAATCAGTGGCGGGCAATCAGAGGTGGGGAATCAGAGGCAGGGAATCAGATGAAGGGAATCTGATGCAGGGAATCTGAGGCAGGGAATCTGAGGCAGGGAATCGGAGGCAGGGAATCTGATGCGGGTTATCAGAAGGGGGAAATGAGATGTCGGAAACGAGATGCAGAGAAAGAGGCACGGAAATAGAGGCAGGGAAAGAGAGGCAGGGTATCAGAGGCAGGTAATCAGAGGCGTGGAATCAGAGGTGGGGAATCAGAGGCGGTGAATCAGAGGCGGGGAATCAGAGGCGGGGAATCAGAGGCGGGGAATCAGAAGTAGGGAATCAGAGGTGGGGAATCAGAGGCGGGGAATCAGAGGCGGGGAATCAGAGGCGGGCAATCAGATGCAGGGAATCAGAGGCAGGGAATCAGACGCAGGGAATCAAATGAAGGGAATCTGATGCAGGGAATCTGAGGCAGGGAATCTGAGGCAGGGAATCTGTGGTGGGGAATCAGAGGCGGGAAAACAGGCGGGTAAACAGAGGCGGGTAAACATAGGCGGGGAATCAGAGGCGTGGAATCAGAGACGGGAAATCAGAGGCGGGGAAAGATATGTGGGGAAAAGTAGGCCAGGAAAGTTGAGCGGAAAGGGAGGCAGTGAATCAGAGGTGGGGAATCAGAGGCGGGGAATCAGAGGCGGGGAATCAGAGGCGGGGAATCAGAGGCTTGGAATCAGAGGTGGGGAATAAGAGGTGGGGAATCAGAGGCGGGGAATCAGAGGCGGAGAATCAGAGGCGGGGAATCTGAGGCATGGAATCTGAGGTGGGGAATCAGAGGCGGGGAAACAGGTGGGTAAACAGAGGTGGGTAAAGATAGGCGGGGAATCAGAGGCGCGGAATCAGAGGCGGGGAATCAGAGGCAGGGAATCAGAGGTGGGGAATCAGAGGCAGGGAATCAGATGCGGGGAATCAGAGGTGGGGAATAAGAGGCGGGGTATCAGAGGAGGGGAATCAGAGGCGTGGAATCAGAGGCGGGGAATCAGAGGCGGTGAATCAGAGGCGGGGAATCAGACGCGGGGAATCAAAGGCGGGGAATCAGAAGTGGGGAATCAGAGGTGGGGAATCAGAGGCGTGGAATCAGAGGCAGGTAATCAGAGGCGGGCAATCAGATGCAGGGAATCAGAGGAAGGGAATCAGACGCAGGGAATCTGAGGCAGGGAATCTGAGGCAGGGAATCTGAAGTGGGCAATCAGAGGTGGGAAAACAGGCGGGTAAACAGAGGCGGGTAAACATAGGTGGGGAATCAGAGGCGGGGAATCAGAGAAGGGGAATCAGAGGCGGGGAATCAGAGGCGGGGAATCTGAGGCGGGGAATCAGATGCAGGGAATCAGAGGCGGGGAATCAGAGGCGGGGTATCAGAGGCGGGGAATCAGAGGCGCGGAATCAGAGGCGGGGAATCAGAGGCGTGGAATCTCAGACGGGGAATCAGAGGCGGGGAATCAGATGCAGGGAATCAGAGGCGGGGAATCAGAGGCAGGGAATCAGATGAAGGGAATCTGATGCAGGGAATCTGAGGCAGGGAATCTGAGGCAGGGAATCTGTGGCAGGGAATCTGATGCGGGTTATCAGAAGGGGGAAATGAGATGTGGGAAACGAGATGCAGAGAAAGAGGCACGGAAATAGAGGCAGGGAAAGAGAGGCAGGGTATCAGAGGCGGGTAATCAGAGGCGTGGAATCAGAGGTGGGGAATCAGAAGTGGGGAATCAGAGGTGGGGAATCAGAGCCGGGGAATCTGAATCAGCGAATCAGAGGCGGGGCAATCAGAGGTGGGGAATCAGAGGCGGGGAATCAGAGGCGGGGAATCAGAGGAGGTGAATCAGAGGCGGGGAATCAGACGCTGGGAATCAGAGGCGGGGAATCAGAAGTGGGGAATCAGAGGTGGGGAATCAGAGGCGGGGAATCAGAGGCAGGTAATCAGAGGCGGGCAATCAGATGCAGGGAATCAGAGGCAGGGAATCAGAGGCAGGGAATCTGAGGCAGGGAATCTGAGGCAGGGAATCTGAGGTGGGCAATCAGAGGCAGGGAATCAGATGAAGGGAATCTAATGCAGGAAACTGAGGCAGGGAATCTGAGGCAGGGAATCGGAGGCAGGGAATCTGAGGCAGGGAATCAGTAAAAAGTTATCAGAGGCAGGGTATCAGAGGCGGAGAATCAGAGGTGGGGAATCAGAAGTGGGGAATCAGAGGTGGGGAATCAGAGGCGGGGAATCAGAGGCAGGGAATCAGATGAAGGGAATCTAATGC
The DNA here is from genome assembly GCF_036971445.1 of Narcine bancroftii. Taxonomy (NCBI): domain Eukaryota; kingdom Metazoa; phylum Chordata; class Chondrichthyes; order Torpediniformes; family Narcinidae; genus Narcine; species Narcine bancroftii. The sequence goes on along the minus strand of NC_091474.1, from coordinate 101,966,777 downwards.
AGGGAAACTGAGGCAGGGAATCTGAGGCAGGGAATCGGAGGCAGGGAATCTGAGGCAGGGAATCAGTAAAAAGTTATCAGAGGCAGGGTATCAGAGGCGGAGAATCAGAGGTGGGGAATCAGAAGTGGGGAATCAGAGGTGGGGAATCAGAGGTGTGGAATCAGAGGCGGGGAATCAGAGGTGGTGAATCAGAAGTGGGGAATCAGAGGTGGGGAATCAGAGGCGGGGAATCAGAGGTGTGGAATCAGAGGTGGGCAATCAGAAGTGGGGAATCAGAGGCGGGGAATCAGAGGCGGGGAATCAGAGGCGGTGAATCAGAGGCGGGGAATCAGAGGCGGGGAATCAGAGGCGGGGAATCAGAAGTGGGGAATCAGAGGTGGGGAATCAGAGGCGGGGAATCAGAGGCGGGCAATCAGATGCAGGGAATCAGAGGCAGGGAATCAGAGGCAGGGAACCAGACGCAGGGAATCAAATGAAGGGAATCTGATGCAGGGAATCTGAGGCAGGGAATCTGAGGCAGGGAATCTGTGGTGGGGAATCAGAGGCGGGAAAACAGGCGGTTAAACAGAGGCGGGTAAACATAGGCGGGGATTCAGAGGCGTGGAATCAGAGGCGGGAAATCAGAGGCGGGGAAAGATATGTGGGGAAAAGTAGGCCAGGAAAGTTGAGCGGAAAGGGAGGCATTGAATCAGAGGTGGGGAATCAGAGGCGGGGAATCAGAGGCGGGGAATCAGAGGCGGGGAATCAGAGGCAGGGAATCAGAAGCGGGGAATCAGAGGTTGGGAATCAGAGGCGGGGAATCAGAGGCGGAGAATCAGAGGCGGGCAATCAGATGCAGGGAATCAGAGGCAGGGAATCAAATGAAGGGAATCAGAGGCAGGGAATCTGAGGCAGGGAATCTGAGGTGGGGAATCAGAGGCGGGGAAACAGGTGGGTAAACAGAGGCGGGTAAACATAGGCGGGGAATCAGAGGCGCAAAATCAGAGGTGGGGAATCAGAGGCAGGGAATCAGAGGCGGGGAATCAGAGGCGGGGAATCAGATGCGGGGAATCAGAGGTGGGGAATCAGAGGCGGGGTATCAGAGGAGGGGAATCAGAGGCGGGGAATCAGAGGCGGGGAATCAGAGGCGGGGAATCAGAGGCGTGCAATCAGAGGCGGGGAATCAGAGGTGGGGAATCAGAAGTGGGGAATCAGAGGTGGGGAATCAGAGCCGGGGAATCAGAATCAGCGAATCAGAGGCGGGGCAATCAGAGGTGGGGAATCAGAGGCGGGGAATCAGAGGCGGGGAATCAGAGGAGGTGAATCAGAGGCGGGGAATCAGACGCGGGGAATCAGAGGCGGGGAATCAGAAGTGGGGAATCAGAGGTGGGGAATCAGAGGCGGGGAATCAGAGGCAGGTAATCAGAGGCGGGCAATCAGATGCAGGGAATCAGAGGCAGGGAATCAGAGGCAGGGAATCTGAGGCAGGGAATCTGAGGCAGGGAATCTGAGGTGGGCAATCAGAGGCGGGAAAACAGGCGGGTAAACAGAGGCGGGTAAACATAGGCGGGGAATCAGAGGCGGGGAATCAGAGGCGGGGAATCAGAGGCAGGGAATCAGAGTCGGGGAATCAGAGGCGGGGAATCTGAGGCGGGGAATCAGATGCAGGGAATCAGAGGCGGGGAATCAGAGGCGGGGTATCAGAGGCGGGGAATCAGAGGCGCGGAATCAGAGGCGGGGAATCAGAGGCGTGGAATCAGAGACGGGGAATCAGAGGCGGGGAATCAGAAGTGGGGAATCAGAGGTGGGAAATCAGAGGCTGGGAATCAGAGGCGGGGAATCAGAGGCGGGGAATCAGAGGCAGGGTATCAGAGGCGGGCAATCAGATGCAGGGAATCAGAGGCAGGGAATCAGAGGCAGGGAATCAGAGGCAGGGAACCTGAGATGGTGAATATGAGGTGGTGAATCAGAGGCGGGGAAACAGTCGGGTAAACAGAGGCGGGGAATCAGAGGCAGGGAATCAGCCGCGTGGAATCAGAGGCAGGGAATCAGATGAAGGGAATCTGATGCAGGGAATCTGAGGCAGGGTATCTGAGGCAGGGAATCTGTGGCAGGGAATCTGATGCGGGTTATCAGAAGGGGGAAATGAGATGTGGGAAACGAGATGCAGAAAAGAGGCACGGAAATAGAGGCAGGGAAAGAGAGGCAGGGTATCAGAGGCGGGTAATCAGAGGCGTGGAATCAGATGCGGGGAATCAGAGACACAGAAAGAGAGGCGTGGAATCAGAGGTGCAGAATCAGAGCCGGTGAATCTGAGCCGGGAAATCAGAAGCAGGAAATCAGAGGCAGGGAATCAGAGGCAGGGAATCAGAGGCAGGGAATTTGAGGCAGGGAATCAGAGGTGGGGAATCAGAGGCGGGGAATCAGAGGCAGGGAATCAGATGAAGGGAATCTGATGCAGGGAATCTGATGCAGGGAATCGGAGGCAGGGAATCTGATGCGGGTTATCAGAAGGGGGAAATGAGATGTCGGAAACGAGATGCAGAGAAAGAGGCACGGAAATAGAGGCAGGGAAAGAGAGGCAGGGTATCAGAGGCAGGTAATCAGAGGCGTGGAATCAGAGGTGGGGAATCAGAGGCGGTGAATCAGAGGCGGGGAATCAGAGGCGGGGAATCAGAGGCGGGGAATCAGAAGTGGGGAATCAGAGGCGGGGAATCAGAGGCGGGGAATCAGAGGCGGGGAATCAGAGGCGGGCAATCAGATGCAGGGAATCAGAGGCAGGGAATCAGACGCAGGGAATCAAATGAAGGGAATCTGATGCAGGGAATCTGAGGCAGGGAATCTGAGGCAGGGAATCTGTGGTGGGGAATCAGAGGCGGGAAAACAGGCGGGTAAACAGAGGCGGGTAAACATAGGCGGGGAATCAGAGGCGTGGAATCAGAGACGGGAAATCAGAGGCGGGGAAAGATATGTGGGGAAAAGTAGGCCAGGAAAGTTGAGCGGAAAGGGAGGCAGTGAATCAGAGGTGGGGAATCAGAGGCGGGGAATCAGAGGCGGGGAATCAGAGGCGGGGAATCTGAGGCGGGGAATCAGATGCAGGGAATCAGAGGCGGGGAATCAGAGGCGGGGTATCAGAGGCGGGGAATCAGAGGCGCGGAATCAGAGGCGGGGAATCAGAGGCGTGGAATCTCAGACGGGGAATCAGAGGCGGGGAATCAGATGCAGGGAATCAGAGGCGGGGAATCAGAGGCAGGGAATCAGATGAAGGGAATCTGATGCAGGGAATCTGAGGCAGGGAATCTGAGGCAGGGAATCTGTGGCAGGGAATCTGATGCGGGTTATCAGAAGGGGGAAATGAGATGTGGGAAACGAGATGCAGAGAAAGAGGCACGGAAATAGAGGCAGGGAAAGAGAGGCAGGGTATCAGAGGCGGGTAATCAGAGGCGTGGAATCAGAGGTGGGGAATCAGAAGTGGGGAATCAGAGGTGGGGAATCAGAGCCGGGGAATCTGAATCAGCGAATCAGAGGCGGGGCAATCAGAGGTGGGGAATCAGAGGCGGGGAATCAGAGGCGGGGAATCAGAGGAGGTGAATCAGAGGCGGGGAATCAGACGCTGGGAATCAGAGGCGGGGAATCAGAAGTGGGGAATCAGAGGTGGGGAATCAGAGGCGGGGAATCAGAGGCAGGTAATCAGAGGCGGGCAATCAGATGCAGGGAATCAGAGGCAGGGAATCAGAGGCAGGGAATCTGAGGCAGGGAATCTGAGGCAGGGAATCTGAGGTGGGCAATCAGAGGCAGGGAATCAGATGAAGGGAATCTAATGCAGGAAACTGAGGCAGGGAATCTGAGGCAGGGAATCGGAGGCAGGGAATCTGAGGCAGGGAATCAGTAAAAAGTTATCAGAGGCAGGGTATCAGAGGCGGAGAATCAGAGGTGGGGAATCAGAAGTGGGGAATCAGAGGTGGGGAATCAGAGGCGGGGAATCAGAGGCAGGGAATCAGATGAAGGGAATCTAATGCAGGGAAACTGAGGCAGGGAATCTGAGGCAGGGAATCGGAGGCAGGGAATCTGAGGCAGGGAATCAGTAAAAAGTTATCAGAGGCAGGGTATCAGAGGCGGAGAATCAGAGGTGGGGAATCAGAAGTGGGGAATCAGAGGTGGGGAATCAGAGGTGTGGAATCAGAGGCGGGGAATCAGAGGTGGTGAATCAGAAGTGGGGAATCAGAGGTGGGGAATCAGAGGCGGGGAATCAGAGGTGTGGAATCAGAGGTGGGCAATCAGAAGTGGGGAATCAGAGGCGGGGAATCAGAGGCGGGGAATCAGAGGCGGTGAATCAGAGGCGGGGAATCAGAGGCGGGGAATCAGAGGCGGGGAATCAGAAGTGGGGAATCAGAGGTGGGGAATCAGAGGCGGGGAATCAGAGGCGGGCAATCAGATGCAGGGAATCAGAGGCAGGGAATCAGAGGTAGGGAACCAGACGCAGGGAATCAAATGAAGGGAATCTGATGCAGGGAATCTGAGGCAGGGAATCTGAGGCAGGGAATCTGTGGTGGGGAATCAGAGGCGGGAAAACAGGCGGTTAAACAGAGGCGGGTAAACATAGGCGGGGATTCAGAGGCGTGGAATCAGAGGCGGGAAATCAGAGGCGGGGAAAGATATGTGGGGAAAAGTAGGCCAGGAAAGTTGAGCGGAAAGGGAGGCATTGAATCAGAGGTGGGGAATCAGAGGCGGGGAATCAGAGGCGGGGAATCAGAGGCGGGGAATCAGAGGCAGGGAATCAGAAGCGGGGAATCAGAGGTTGGGAATCAGAGGCGGGGAATCAGAGGCGGAGAATCAGAGGCGGGCAATCAGATGCAGGGAATCAGAGGCAGGGAATCAAATGAAGGGAATCAGAGGCAGGGAATCTGAGGCAGGGAATCTGAGGTGGGGAATCAGAGGCGGGGAAACAGGTGGGTAAACAGAGGCGGGTAAACATAGGCGGGGAATCAGAGGCGCAAAATCAGAGGTGGGGAATCAGAGGCAGGGAATCAGAGGCGGGGAATCAGAGGCGGGGAATCAGATGCGGGGAATCAGAGGTGGGGAATCAGAGGCGGGGTATCAGAGGAGGGGAATCAGAGGCGGGGAATCAGAGGCGGGGAATCAGAGGCGGGGAATCAGAGGCGTGCAATCAGAGGCGGGGAATCAGAGGTGGGGAATCAGAAGTGGGGAATCAGAGGTGGGGAATCAGAGCCGGGGAATCAGAATCAGCGAATCAGAGGCGGGGCAATCAGAGGTGGGGAATCAGAGGCGGGGAATCAGAGGCGGGGAATCAGAGGAGGTGAATCAGAGGCGGGGAATCAGACGCGGGGAATCAGAGGCGGGGAATCAGAAGTGGGGAATCAGAGGTGGGGAATCAGAGGCGGGGAATCAGAGGCAGGTAATCAGAGGCGGGCAATCAGATGCAGGGAATCAGAGGCAGGGAATCAGAGGCAGGGAATCTGAGGCAGGGAATCTGAGGCAGGGAATCTGAGGTGGGCAATCAGAGGCGGGAAAACAGGCGGGTAAACAGAGGCGGGTAAACATAGGCGGGGAATCAGAGGCGGGGAATCAGAGGCGGGGAATCAGAGGCAGGGAATCAGAGTCGGGGAATCAGAGGCGGGGAATCTGAGGCGGGGAATCAGATGCAGGGAATCAGAGGCGGGGAATCAGAGGCGGGGTATCAGAGGCGGGGAATCAGAGGCGCGGAATCAGAGGCGGGGAATCAGAGGCGTGGAATCAGAGACGGGGAATCAGAGGCGGGGAATCAGAAGTGGGGAATCAGAGGTGGGAAATCAGAGGCTGGGAATCAGAGGCGGGGAATCAGAGGCGGGGAATCAGAGGCAGGGTATCAGAGGCGGGCAATCAGATGCAGGGAATCAGAGGCAGGGAATCAGAGGCAGGGAATCAGAGGCAGGGAACCTGAGATGGCGAATATGAGGTGGTGAATCAGAGGCGGGGAAACAGTCGGGTAAACAGAGGCGGGGAATCAGAGGCAGGGAATCAGCCGCGTGGAATCAGAGGCAGGGAATCAGATGAAGGGAATCTGATGCAGGGAATCTGAGGCAGGGTATCTGAGGCAGGGAATCTGTGGCAGGGAATCTGATGCGGGTTATCAGAAGGGGGAAATGAGATGTGGGAAACGAGATGCAGAAAAGAGGCACGGAAATAGAGGCAGGGAAAGAGAGGCAGGGTATCAGAGGCGGGTAATCAGAGGCGTGGAATCAGATGCGGGGAATCAGAGACACAGAAAGAGAGGCGTGGAATCAGAGGTGCAGAATCAGAGCCGGTGAATCTGAGCCGGGAAATCAGAAGCAGGAAATCAGAGGCAGGGAATCAGAGGCAGGGAATCAGAGGCAGGGAATTTGAGGCAGGGAATCAGAGGTGGGGAATCAGAGGCGGGGAATCAGAGGCAGGGAATCAGATGAAGGGAATCTGATGCAGGGAATCTGATGCAGGGAATCGGAGGCAGGGAATCTGATGCGGGTTATCAGAAGGGGGAAATGAGATGTCGGAAACGAGATGCAGAGAAAGAGGCACGGAAATAGAGGCAGGGAAAGAGAGGCAGGGTATCAGAGGCAGGTAATCAGAGGCGTGGAATCAGAGGTGGGGAATCAGAGGCGGTGAATCAGAGGCGGGGAATCAGAGGCGGGGAATCAGAGGCGGGGAATCAGAAGTGGGGAATCAGAGGCGGGGAATCAGAGGCGGGGAATCAGAGGCGGGGAATCAGAGGCGGGCAATCAGATGCAGGGAATCAGAGGCAGGGAATCAGACGCAGGGAATCAAATGAAGGGAATCTGATGCAGGGAATCTGAGGCAGGGAATCTGAGGCAGGGAATCTGTGGTGGGGAATCAGAGGCGGGAAAACAGGCGGGTAAACAGAGGCGGGTAAACATAGGCGGGGAATCAGAGGCGTGGAATCAGAGACGGGAAATCAGAGGCGGGGAAAGATATGTGGGGAAAAGTAGGCCAGGAAAGTTGAGCGGAAAGGGAGGCAGTGAATCAGAGGTGGGGAATCAGAGGCGGGGAATCAGAGGCGGGGAATCAGAGGCGGGGAATCAGAGGCTTGGAATCAGAGGTGGGGAATAAGAGGTGGGGAATCAGAGGCGGGGAATCAGAGGCGTGGAATCAGAGGCGGGGAATCAGAGGTGGGGAATCAGAAGTGGGGAATCAGAGGTGGGGAATCAGAGGCGGGGAATCAGAGGCGTGGAATCAGAGGCGGGCAATCAGAAGTGGGGAATCAGAGGCGTGGAATCAGAGGCGTGGAATCAGAGGCGGGGAATCAGAGGTGGGGAATCAGAAGTGGGGAATCAGAGGTGGGGAATCAGAGGCGGGGAATCAGAGGCGTGGAATCAGAGGCGGGCAATCAGAAGTGGGGAATCAGAGGCGGGGAATCAGAGGCGGGGTATCAGAGGCGGTGAATCAGATGCGGGGAATCAGAGGCGGGGAATCAGAGGCGGGGAATCAGAAGTGGGGAATCAGAGGTGGGGAATCAGAGGCGGGGAATCAGAGGCGGGCAATCAGATGCAGGGAATCAGAGGCAGGGAATCAGAGGCAGGGAACCAGACGCAGGGAATCAAATGAAGGGAATCTGATGCAGGGAATCTGAGGCAGGGAATCTGAGGCAGGGAATCTGTGGTGGGGAATCAGAGGCGGGAAAACAGGCGGTTAAACAGAGGCGGGTAAACATAGGCGGGGATTCAGAGGCTTGGAATCAGAGGTGGGAAATAAGAGGCGGGGAAAGATATGTGGGGAAAAGTAGGCCAGGAAAGTTGAGCGGAAAGGGAGGCATTGAATCAGAGGTGGGGAATCAGAGGCTGTGAATCAGAGGCGGGGAATCAGAGGCGGGGAATCAGAGGCAGGGAATCAGAAGCGGGGAATCAGAGGTTGGGAATCAGAGGCGGGGAATCAGAGGCGGAGAATCAGAGGCGGGATATCAGATGCAGGGAATCAGAGGCAGGGAATCAGAGGCAGGGAATCAGAGGCAGGGAATCTGAGGCAGGGAATCTGAGGTGGGGAATCAGAGGCGGGGAAACAGGTGGGTAAACAGAGGCGGGTAAACATAGGCGGGGAATCAGAGGCGCGGAATCAGAGGTGGGGAATCATAGGCAGGGAATCAGAGGCGGGGAATCAGAGGCGGGGAATCAGATGCGGGGAATCAGAGGTGGGGAATCAGAGGCGGGGTATCAGAGGAGGGGAATCAGAGGCGGGGAATCAGAGGCGGGGAATCAGAGGCGTGCAATCAGAGGCGGGGAATCAGAGGTGGGGAATCAGAAGTGGGGAATCAGAGGTGGGGAATCAGAGCCGGGGAATCTGAATCAGCGAATCAGAGGCGGGGCAATCAGAGGTGGGGAATCAGACGCTGGGAATCAGAGGCGGGGAATCAGAAGTGGGGAATCAGAGGTGGGGAATCAGAGGCGGGGAATCAGAGGCAGGAAATCAGAGGCGGGCAATCAGATGCAGGGAATCAGAGGCAGGGAATCAGAGGCAGGGAATCTGAGGCAGGGAATCTGAGGCAGGGAATCTGAGGTGGGCAATCAGAGGCAGGGAATCAGATGAAGGGAATCTAATGCAGGGAAACTGAGGCAGGGAATCTGAGGCAGGGAATCGGAGGCAGGGAATCTGAGGCAGGGAATCAGTAAAAAGTTATCAGAGGCAGGGTATCAGAGGCGGAGAATCAGAGGTGGGGAATCAGAAGTGGGGAATCAGAGGTGGGGAATCAGAGGCGGGGAATCAGAGGCAGGGAATCAGATGAAGGGAATCTAATGCAGGGAAACTGAGGCAGGGAATCTGAGGCAGGGAATCGGAGGCAGGGAATCTGAGGCAGGGAATCAGTAAAAAGTTATCAGAGGCAGGGTATCAGAGGCGGAGAATCAGAGGTGGGGAATCAGAAGTGGGGAATCAGAGGTGGGGAATCAGAGGCGTGGAATCAGAGGCGGGGAATCAGAGGTGGGGATTCAGAAGTGGGGAATCAGAGGTGGGGAATCAGAGGCGGGGAATCAGAGGTGTGGAATCAGAGGTGGGCAATCAGAAGTGGGGAATCAGAGGCGGGGAATCAGAGGCAGGGAATCAGAGGCGGTGAATCAGAGGCGGGGAATCAGAGGCGGGGAATCAGAGGCGGGGAATCAGAAGTGGGGAATCAGAGGTGGGGAATCAGAGGCGGGGAATCAGAGGCGGGCAATCAGATGCAGGGAATCAGAGGCAGGGAATCAGAGGCAGGGAACCAGACGCAGGGAATCAAATGAAGGGAATCTGATGCAGGGAATCTGAGGCAGGGAATCTGAGGCAGGGAATCTGTGGTGGGGAATCAGAGGCGGGAAAACAGGCGGTTAAACAGAGGCGGGTAAACATAGGCGGGGATTCAGAGGCGTGTAATCAGAGGCGGGAAATCAGAGGCGGGGAAAGATATGTGGGGAAAAGTAGGCCAGGAAAGTTGAGCGGAAAGGGAGGCATTGAATCAGAGGTGGGGAATCAGAGGCGGGGAATCAGAGGCGGGGAATCAGAGGCGGGGAATCAGAGGCAGGGAATCAGAAGCGGGGAATCAGAGGTTGGGAATCAGAGGCGGGGAATCAGAGGCGGAGAATCAGAGGCGGGCAATCAGATGCAGGGAATCAGAGGAAGGGAATCAAATGAAGGGAATCAGAGGCAGGGAATCTGAGGCAGGGAATCTGAGGTGGGGAATCAGAGGCGGGGAAACAGGTGGGTAAACAGAGGCGGGTAAACATAGGCGGGGAATCAGAGGCGCAAAATCAGAGGTGGGGAATCAGAGGCAGGGAATCAGAGGCGGGGAATCAGAGGCGGGGAATCAGATGCGGGGAATCAGAGGTGGGGAATCAGAGGCGGGGTATCAGAGGAGGGGAATCAGAGGCGGGGAATCAGAGGCGGGGAATCAGAGGCGGGGAATCAGAGGCGTGCAATCAGAGGCGGGGAATCAGAGGTGGGGAATCAGAAGTGGGGAATCAGAGGTGGGGAATCAGAGCCGGGGAATCAGAATCAGCGAATCAGAGGCGGGGCAATCAGAGGTGGGGAATCAGAGGCGGGGAATCAGAGGCGGGGAATCAGAGGAGGTGAATCAGAGGCGGGGAATTAGACGCGGGGAATCAGAGGCGGGGAATCAGAAGTGGGGAATCAGAGGTGGGGAATCAGAGGCGGGGAATCAGAGGCAGGTAATCAGAGGCTGGCAATCAGATGCAGGGAATCAGAGGCAGGGAATCAGAGGCAGGGAATCTGAGGCAGGGAATCTGAGGCAGGGAATCTGAGGTGGGCAATCAGAGGCGGGAAAACAGGCGGGTAAACAGAGGCGGGTAAACATAGGCGGGGAATCAGAGGCGGGGAATCAGAGGCGGGGAATCAGAGGCAGGGAATCAGAGTCGGGGAATCAGAGGCGGGGAATCTGAGGCGGGGAATCAGATGCAGGGAATCAGAGGCGGGGAATCAGAGGCGGGGTATCAGAGGCGGGGAATCAGAGGCGCGGAATCAGAGGCGGGGAATCAGAGGCGTGGAATCAGAGACGGGGAATCAGAGGCGGGGAATCAGAAGTGGGGAATCAGAGGTGGGAAATCAGAGGCTGGGAATCAGAGGCGGGGAATCAGAGGCGGGGAATCAGAGGCAGGGTATCAGAGGCGGGGAATCAGAGACACAGAAAGAGAGGCGTGGAATCAGAGGTGCAGAATCAGAGCCGGTGAATCTGAGCCGGGAAATCAGAAGCAGAGCAACAGAGGTGGTGAAACATGGGTGCGGAATCGGACACGGGGAATCAGAGGTGGGGACTCAGAGGCCGGGAATCAGAGGCAGGGAATCAGAGGCAGGTTATCAGAGGCAGGGAATCAGAGGTGGGAAATCAGAGGCGGGGAATCAGAGGCGGCGAATCAGAGGCAGGTAATCAGAGGCGGGCAATCAGATGCAGGGAATCAGAGGCAGGGAATCAGAGGCAGGGAATCTGAGGCAGGGAATCTGAGGCAGGGAATCTGAGGTGGGCAATCAGAGGCAGGGAATCAGATGAAGGGAATCTAATGCAGGAAACTGAGGCAGGGAATCTGAGGCAGGGAATCGGAGGCAGGGAATCTGAGGCAGGGAATCAGTAAAAAGTTATCAGAGGCAGGGTATCAGAGGCGGAGAATCAGAGGTGGGGAATCAGAAGTGGGGAATCAGAGGTGGGGAATCAGAGGCGGGGAATCAGAGGCAGGGAATCAGATGAAGGGAATCTAATGCAGGGAAACTGAGGCAGGGAATCTGAGGCAGGGAATCGGAGGCAGGGAATCTGAGGCAGGGAATCAGTAAAAAGTTATCAGAGGCAGGGTATCAGAGGCGGAGAATCAGAGGTGGGGAATCAGAAGTGGGGAATCAGAGGTGGGGAATCAGAGGTGTGGAATCAGAGGCGGGGAATCAGAGGTGGTGAATCAGAAGTGGGGAATCAGAGGTGGGGAATCAGAGGCGGGGAATCAGAGGTGTGGAATCAGAGGTGGGCAATCAGAAGTGGGGAATCAGAGGCGGGGAATCAGAGGCGGGGAATCAGAGGCGGTGAATCAGAGGCGGGGAATCAGAGGCGGGGAATCAGAGGCGGGGAATCAGAAGTGGGGAATCAGAGGTGGGGAATCAGAGGCGGGGAATCAGAGGCGGGCAATCAGATGCAGGGAATCAGAGGCAGGGAATCAGAGGCAGGGAACCAGACGCAGGGAATCAAATGAAGGGAATCTGATGCAGGGAATCTGAGGCAGGGAATCTGAGGCAGGGAATCTGTGGTGGGGAATCAGAGGCGGGAAAACAGGCGGTTAAACAGAGGCGGGTAAACATAGGCGGGGATTCAGAGGCGTGGAATCAGAGGCGGGAAATCAGAGGCGGGGAAAGATATGTGGGGAAAAGTAGGCCAGGAAAGTTGAGCGGAAAGGGAGGCATTGAATCAGAGGTGGGGAATCAGAGGCGGGGAATCAGAGGCGGGGAATCAGAGGCGGGGAATCAGAGGCAGGGAATCAGAAGCGGGGAATCAGAGGTTGGGAATCAGAGGCGGGGAATCAGAGGCGGAGAATCAGAGGCGGGCAATCAGATGCAGGGAATCAGAGGCAGGGAATCAAATGAAGGGAATCAGAGGCAGGGAATCTGAGGCAGGGAATCTGAGGTGGGGAATCAGAGGCGGGGAAACAGGTGGGTAAACAGAGGCGGGTAAACATAGGCGGGGAATCAGAGGCGCAAAATCAGAGGTGGGGAATCAGAGGCAGGGAATCAGAGGCGGGGAATCAGAGGCGGGGAATCAGATGCGGGGAATCAGAGGTGGGGAATCAGAGGCGGGGTATCAGAGGAGGGGAATCAGAGGCGGGGAATCAGAGGCGGGGAATCAGAGGCGGGGAATCAGAGGCGTGCAATCAGAGGCGGGGAATCAGAGGTGGGGAATCAGAAGTGGGGAATCAGAGGTGGGGAATCAGAGCCGGGGAATCAGAATCAGCGAATCAGAGGCGGGGCAATCAGAGGTGGGGAATCAGAGGCGGGGAATCAGAGGCGGGGAATCAGAGGAGGTGAATCAGAGGCGGGGAATCAGACGCGGGGAATCAGAGGCGGGGAATCAGAAGTGGGGAATCAGAGGTGGGGAATCAGAGGCGGGGAATCAGAGGCAGGTAATCAGAGGCGGGCAATCAGATGCAGGGAATCAGAGGCAGGGAATCAGAGGCAGGGAATCTGAGGCAGGGAATCTGAGGCAGGGAATCTGAGGTGGGCAATCAGAGGCGGGAAAACAGGCGGGTAAACAGAGGCGGGTAAACATAGGCGGGGAATCAGAGGCGGGGAATCAGAGGCGGGGAATCAGAGGCAGGGAATCAGAGTCGGGGAATCAGAGGCGGGGAATCTGAGGCGGGGAATCAGATGCAGGGAATCAGAGGCGGGGAATCAGAGGCGGGGTATCAGAGGCGGGGAATCAGAGGCGCGGAATCAGAGGCGGGGAATCAGAGGCGTGGAATCAGAGACGGGGAATCAGAGGCGGGGAATCAGAAGTGGGGAATCAGAGGTGGGAAATCAGAGGCTGGGAATCAGAGGCGGGGAATCAGAGGCGGGGAATCAGAGGCAGGGTATCAGAGGCGGGCAATCAGATGCAGGGAATCAGAGGCAGGGAATCAGAGGCAGGGAATCAGAGGCAGGGAACCTGAGATGGCGAATATGAGGTGGTGAATCAGAGGCGGGGAAACAGTCGGGTAAACAGAGGCGGGGAATCAGAGGCAGGGAATCAGCCGCGTGGAATCAGAGGCAGGGAATCAGATGAAGGGAATCTGATGCAGGGAATCTGAGGCAGGGTATCTGAGGCAGGGAATCTGTGGCAGGGAATCTGATGCGGGTTATCAGAAGGGGGAAATGAGATGTGGGAAACGAGATGCAGAAAAGAGGCACGGAAATAGAGGCAGGGAAAGAGAGGCAGGGTATCAGAGGCGGGTAATCAGAGGCGTGGAATCAGATGCGGGGAATCAGAGACACAGAAAGAGAGGCGTGGAATCAGAGGTGCAGAATCAGAGCCGGTGAATCTGAGCCGGGAAATCAGAAGCAGGAAATCAGAGGCAGGGAATCAGAGGCAGGGAATCAGAGGCAGGGAATTTGAGGCAGGGAATCAGAGGTGGGGAATCAGAGGCGGGGAATCAGAGGCAGGGAATCAGATGAAGGGAATCTGATGCAGGGAATCTGATGCAGGGAATCGGAGGCAGGGAATCTGATGCGGGTTATCAGAAGGGGGAAATGAGATGTCGGAAACGAGATGCAGAGAAAGTGGCACGGAAATAGAGGCAGGGAAAGAGAGGCAGGGTATCAGAGGCAGGTAATCAGAGGCGTGGAATCAGAGGTGGGGAATCAGAGGCGGTGAATCAGAGGCGGGGAATCAGAGGCGGGGAATCAGAGGCGGGGAATCAGAAGTGGGGAATCAGAGGCGGGGAATCAGAGGCGGGGAATCAGAGGCGGGGAATCAGAGGCGGGCAATCAGATGCAGGGAATCAGAGGCAGGGAATCAGACGCAGGGAATCAAATGAAGGGAATCTGATGCAGGGAATCTGAGGCAGGGAATCTGAGGCAGGGAATCTGTGGTGGGGAATCAGAGGCGGGAAAACAGGCGGGTAAACAGAGGCGGGTAAACATAGGCGGGGAATCAGAGGCGTGGAATCAGAGACGGGAAATCAGAGGCGGGGAAAGATATGTGGGGAAAAGTAGGCCAGGAAAGTTGAGCGGATAGGGAGGCAGTGAATCAGAGGTGGGGAATCAGAGGCGGGGAATCAGAGGCGGGGAATCAGAGGCGGGGAATCTGAGGCGGGGAATCAGATGCAGGGAATCAGAGGCGGGGAATCAGAGGCGGGGTATCAGAGGCGGGGAATCAGAGGCGCGGAATCAGAGGCGGGGAATCAGAGGCGTGGAATCTCAGACGGGGAATCAGAGGCGGGGAATCAGATGCAGGGAATCAGAGGCGGGGAATCAGAGGCAGGGAATCAGATGAAGGGAATCTGATGCAGGGAATCTGAGGCAGGGAATCTGAGGCAGGGAATCTGTGGCAGGGAATCTGATGCGGGTTATCAGAAGGGGGAAATGAGATGTGGGAAACGAGATGCAGAGAAAGAGGCACGGAAATAGAGGCAGGGAAAGAGAGGCAGGGTATCAGAGGCGGGTAATCAGAGGCGTGGAATCAGAGGTGGGGAATCAGAAGTGGGGAATCAGAGGTGGGGAATCAGAGCCGGGGAATCTGAATCAGCGAATCAGAGGCGGGGCAATCAGAGGTGGGGAATCAGAGGCGGGGAATCAGAGGCGGGGAATCAGAGGAGGTGAATCAGAGGCGGGGAATCAGACGCTGGGAATCAGAGGCGGGGAATCAGAAGTGGGGAATCAGAGGTGGGGAATCAGAGGCGGGGAATCAGAGGCAGGTAATCAGAGGCGGGCAATCAGATGCAGGGAATCAGAGGCAGGGAATCAGAGGCAGGGAATCTGAGGCAGGGAATCTGAGGCAGGGAATCTGAGGTGGGCAATCAGAGGCAGGGAATCAGATGAAGGGAATCTAATGCAGGAAACTGAGGCAGGGAATCTGAGGCAGGGAATCGGAGGCAGGGAATCTGAGGCAGGGAATCAGTAAAAAGTTATCAGAGGCAGGGTATCAGAGGCGGAGAATCAGAGGTGGGGAATCAGAAGTGGGGAATCAGAGGTGGGGAATCAGAGGCGGGGAATCAGAGGCAGGGAATCAGATGAAGGGAATCTAATGCAGGGAAACTGAGGCAGGGAATCTGAGGCAGGGAATCGGAGGCAGGGAATCTGAGGCAGGGAATCAGTAAAAAGTTATCAGAGGCAGGGTATCAGAGGCGGAGAATCAGAGGTGGGGAATCAGAAGTGGGGAATCAGAGGTGGGGAATCAGAGGTGTGGAATCAGAGGCGGGGAATCAGAGGTGGTGAATCAGAAGTGGGGAATCAGAGGTGGGGAATCAGAGGCGGGGAATCAGAGGTGTGGAATCAGAGGTGGGCAATCAGAAGTGGGGAATCAGAGGCGGGGAATCAGAGGCGGGGAATCAGAGGCGGTGAATCAGAGGCGGGGAATCAGAGGCGGGGAATCAGAGGCGGGGAATCAGAAGTGGGGAATCAGAGGTGGGGAATCAGAGGCGGGGAATCAGAGGCGGGCAATCAGATGCAGGGAATCAGAGGCAGGGAATCAGAGGTAGGGAACCAGACGCAGGGAATCAAATGAAGGGAATCTGATGCAGGGAATCTGAGGCAGGGAATCTGAGGCAGGGAATCTGTGGTGGGGAATCAGAGGCGGGAAAACAGGCGGTTAAACAGAGGCGGGTAAACATAGGCGGGGATTCAGAGGCGTGGAATCAGAGGCGGGAAATCAGAGGCGGGGAAAGATATGTGGGGAAAAGTAGGCCAGGAAAGTTGAGCGGAAAGGGAGGCATTGAATCAGAGGTGGGGAATCAGAGGCGGGGAATCAGAGGCGGGGAATCAGAGGCGGGGAATCAGAGGCAGGGAATCAGAAGCGGGGAATCAGAGGTTGGGAATCAGAGGCGGGGAATCAGAGGCGGAGAATCAGAGGCGGGCAATCAGATGCAGGGAATCAGAGGCAGGGAATCAAATGAAGGGAATCAGAGGCAGGGAATCTGAGGCAGGGAATCTGAGGTGGGGAATCAGAGGCGGGGAAACAGGTGGGTAAACAGAGGCGGGTAAACATAGGCGGGGAATCAGAGGCGCAAAATCAGAGGTGGGGAATCAGAGGCAGGGAATCAGAGGCGGGGAATCAGAGGCGGGGAATCAGATGCGGGGAATCAGAGGTGGGGAATCAGAGGCGGGGTATCAGAGGAGGGGAATCAGAGGCGGGGAATCAGAGGCGGGGAATCAGAGGCGGGGAATCAGAGGCGTGCAATCAGAGGCGGGGAATCAGAGGTGGGGAATCAGAAGTGGGGAATCAGAGGTGGGGAATCAGAGCCGGGGAATCAGAATCAGCGAATCAGAGGCGGGGCAATCAGAGGTGGGGAATCAGAGGCGGGGAATCAGAGGCGGGGAATCAGAGGAGGTGAATCAGAGGCGGGGAATCAGACGCGGGGAATCAGAGGCGGGGAATCAGAAGTGGGGAATCAGAGGTGGGGAATCAGAGGCGGGGAATCAGAGGCAGGTAATCAGAGGCGGGCAATCAGATGCAGGGAATCAGAGGCAGGGAATCAGAGGCAGGGAATCTGAGGCAGGGAATCTGAGGCAGGGAATCTGAGGTGGGCAATCAGAGGCGGGAAAACAGGCGGGTAAACAGAGGCGGGTAAACATAGGCGGGGAATCAGAGGCGGGGAATCAGAGGCGGGGAATCAGAGGCAGGGAATCAGAGTCGGGGAATCAGAGGCGGGGAATCTGAGGCGGGGAATCAGATGCAGGGAATCAGAGGCGGGGAATCAGAGGCGGGGTATCAGAGGCGGGGAATCAGAGGCGCGGAATCAGAGGCGGGGAATCAGAGGCGTGGAATCAGAGACGGGGAATCAGAGGCGGGGAATCAGAAGTGGGGAATCAGAGGTGGGAAATCAGAGGCTGGGAATCAGAGGCGGGGAATCAGAGGCGGGGAATCAGAGGCAGGGTATCAGAGGCGGGCAATCAGATGCAGGGAATCAGAGGCAGGGAATCAGAGGCAGGGAATCAGAGGCAGGGAACCTGAGATGGCGAATATGAGGTGGTGAATCAGAGGCGGGGAAACAGTCGGGTAAACAGAGGCGGGGAATCAGAGGCAGGGAATCAGCCGCGTGGAATCAGAGGCAGGGAATCAGATGAAGGGAATCTGATGCAGGGAATCTGAGGCAGGGTATCTGAGGCAGGGAATCTGTGGCAGGGAATCTGATGCGGGTTATCAGAAGGGGGAAATGAGATGTGGGAAACGAGATGCAGAAAAGAGGCACGGAAATAGAGGCAGGGAAAGAGAGGCAGGGTATCAGAGGCGGGTAATCAGAGGCGTGGAATCAGATGCGGGGAATCAGAGACACAGAAAGAGAGGCGTGGAATCAGAGGTGCGGAATCAGAGCCGGTGAATCTGAGCCGGGAAATCAGAAGCAGGAAATCAGAGGCAGGGAATCAGAGGCAGGGAATCAGAGGCAGGGAATTTGAGGCAGGGAATCAGAGGTGGGGAATCAGAGGCGGGGAATCAGAGGCAGGGAATCAGATGAAGGGAATCTGATGCAGGGAATCTGATGCAGGGAATCGGAGGCAGGGAATCTGATGCGGGTTATCAGAAGGGGGAAATGAGATGTCGGAAACGAGATGCAGAGAAAGAGGCACGGAAATAGAGGCAGGGAAAGAGAGGCAGGGTATCAGAGGCAGGTAATCAGAGGCGTGGAATCAGAGGTGGGGAATCAGAGGCGGTGAATCAGAGGCGGGGAATCAGAGGCGGGGAATCAGAGGCGGGGAATCAGAAGTGGGGAATCAGAGGCGGGGAATCAGAGGCGGGGAATCAGAGGCGGGGAATCAGAGGCGGGCAATCAGATGCAGGGAATCAGAGGCAGGGAATCAGACGCAGGGAATCAAATGAAGGGAATCTGATGCAGGGAATCTGAGGCAGGGAATCTGAGGCAGGGAATCTGTGGTGGGGAATCAGAGGCGGGAAAACAGGCGGGTAAACAGAGGCGGGTAAACATAGGCGGGGAATCAGAGGCGTGGAATCAGAGACGGGAAATCAGAGGCGGGGAAAGATATGTGGGGAAAAGTAGGCCAGGAAAGTTGAGCGGAAAGGGAGGCAGTGAATCAGAGGTGGGGAATCAGAGGCGGGGAATCAGAGGCGGGGAATCAGAGGCGGGGAATCAGAGGCTTGGAATCAGAGGTGGGGAATAAGAGGTGGGGAATCAGAGGCGGGGAATCAGAGGCGTGGAATCAGAGGCGGGGAATCAGAGGTGGGGAATCAGAAGTGGGGAATCAGAGGTGGGGAATCAGAGGCGGGGAATCAGAGGCGTGGAATCAGAGGCGGGCAATCAGAAGTGGGGAATCAGAGGCGTGGAATCAGAGGCGTGGAATCAGAGGCGGGGAATCAGAGGTGGGGAATCAGAAGTGGGGAATCAGAGGTGGGGAATCAGAGGCGGGGAATCAGAGGCGTGGAATCAGAGGCGGGCAATCAGAAGTGGGGAATCAGAGGCGGGGAATCAGAGGCGGGGTATCAGAGGCGGTGAATCAGATGCGGGGAATCAGAGGCGGGGAATCAGAGGCGGGGAATCAGAAGTGGGGAATCAGAGGTGGGGAATCAGAGGCGGGGAATCAGAGGCGGGCAATCAGATGCAGGGAATCAGAGGCAGGGAATCAGAGGCAGGGAACCAGACGCAGGGAATCAAATGAAGGGAATCTGATGCAGGGAATCTGAGGCAGGGAATCTGAGGCAGGGAATCTGTGGTGGGGAATCAGAGGCGGGAAAACAGGCGGTTAAACAGAGGCGGGTAAACATAGGCGGGGATTCAGAGGCTTGGAATCAGAGGTGGGAAATAAGAGGCGGGGAAAGATATGTGGGGAAAAGTAGGCCAGGAAAGTTGAGCGGAAAGGGAGGCATTGAATCAGAGGTGGGGAATCAGAGGCTGTGAATCAGAGGCGGGGAATCAGAGGCGGGGAATCAGAGGCAGGGAATCAGAAGCGGGGAATCAGAGGTTGGGAATCAGAGGCGGGGAATCAGAGGCGGAGAATCAGAGGCGGGCAATCAGATGCAGGGAATCAGAGGCAGGGAATCAGAGGCAGGGAATCAGAGGCAGGGAATCTGAGGCAGGGAATCTGAGGTGGGGAATCAGAGGCGGGGAAACAGGTGGGTAAACAGAGGCGGGTAAACATAGGCGGGGAATCAGAGGCGCGGAATCAGAGGTGGGGAATCATAGGCAGGGAATCAGAGGCGGGGAATCAGAGGCGGGGAATCAGATGCGGGGAATCAGAGGTGGGGAATCAGAGGCGGGGTATCAGAGGAGGGGAATCAGAGGCGGGGAATCAGAGGCGGGGAATCAGAGGCGTGCAATCAGAGGCGGGGAATCAGAGGTGGGGAATCAGAAGTGGGGAATCAGAGGTGGGGAATCAGAGCCGGGGAATCTGAATCAGCGAATCAGAGGCGGGGCAATCAGAGGTGGGGAATCAGACGCTGGGAATCAGAGGCGGGGAATCAGAAGTGGGGAATCAGAGGTGGGGAATCAGAGGCGGGGAATCAGAGGCAGGAAATCAGAGGCGGGCAATCAGATGCAGGGAATCAGAGGCAGGGAATCAGAGGCAGGGAATCTGAGGCAGGGAATCTGAGGCAGGGAATCTGAGGTGGGCAATCAGAGGCAGGGAATCAGATGAAGGGAATCTAATGCAGGGAAACTGAGGCAGGGAATCTGAGGCAGGGAATCGGAGGCAGGGAATCTGAGGCAGGGAATCAGTAAAAAGTTATCAGAGGCAGGGTATCAGAGGCGGAGAATCAGAGGTGGGGAATCAGAAGTGGGGAATCAGAGGTGGGGAATCAGAGGCGGGGAATCAGAGGCAGGGAATCAGATGAAGGGAATCTAATGCAGGGAAACTGAGGCAGGGAATCTGAGGCAGGGAATCGGAGGCAGGGAATCTGAGGCAGGGAATCAGTAAAAAGTTATCAGAGGCAGGGTATCAGAGGCGGAGAATCAGAGGTGGGGAATCAGAAGTGGGGAATCAGAGGTGGGGAATCAGAGGCGTGGAATCAGAGGCGGGGAATCAGAGGTGGGGATTCAGAAGTGGGGAATCAGAGGTGGGGAATCAGAGGCGGGGAATCAGAGGTGTGGAATCAGAGGTGGGCAATCAGAAGTGGGGAATCAGAGGCGGGGAATCAGAGGCAGGGAATCAGAGGCGGTGAATCAGAGGCGGGGAATCAGAGGCGGGGAATCAGAGGCGGGGAATCAGAAGTGGGGAATCAGAGGTGGGGAATCAGAGGCGGGGAATCAGAGGCGGGCAATCAGATGCAGGGAATCAGAGGCAGGGAATCAGAGGCAGGGAACCAGACGCAGGGAATCAAATGAAGGGAATCTGATGCAGGGAATCTGAGGCAGGGAATCTGAGGCAGGGAATCTGTGGTGGGGAATCAGAGGCGGGAAAACAGGCGGTTAAACAGAGGCGGGTAAACATAGGCGGGGATTCAGAGGCGTGTAATCAGAGGCGGGAAATCAGAGGCGGGGAAAGATATGTGGGGAAAAGTAGGCCAGGAAAGTTGAGCGGAAAGGGAGGCATTGAATCAGAGGTGGGGAATCAGAGGCGGGGAATCAGAGGCGGGGAATCAGAGGCGGGGAATCAGAGGCAGGGAATCAGAAGCGGGGAATCAGAGGTTGGGAATCAGAGGCGGGGAATCAGAGGCGGAGAATCAGAGGCGGGCAATCAGATGCAGGGAATCAGAGGAAGGGAATCAAATGAAGGGAATCAGAGGCAGGGAATCTGAGGCAGGGAATCTGAGGTGGGGAATCAGAGGCGGGGAAACAGGTGGGTAAACAGAGGCGGGTAAACATAGGCGGGGAATCAGAGGCGCAAAATCAGAGGTGGGGAATCAGAGGCAGGGAATCAGAGGCGGGGAATCAGAGGCGGGGAATCAGATGCGGGGAATCAGAGGTGGGGAATCAGAGGCGGGGTATCAGAGGAGGGGAATCAGAGGCGGGGAATCAGAGGCGGGGAATCAGAGGCGGGGAATCAGAGGCGTGCAATCAGAGGCGGGGAATCAGAGGTGGGGAATCAGAAGTGGGGAATCAGAGGTGGGGAATCAGAGCCGGGGAATCAGAATCAGCGAATCAGAGGCGGGGCAATCAGAGGTGGGGAATCAGAGGCGGGGAATCAGAGGCGGGGAATCAGAGGAGGTGAATCAGAGGCGGGGAATTAGACGCGGGGAATCAGAGGCGGGGAATCAGAAGTGGGGAATCAGAGGTGGGGAATCAGAGGCGGGGAATCAGAGGCAGGTAATCAGAGGCTGGCAATCAGATGCAGGGAAT
The DNA here is from genome assembly GCF_036971445.1 of Narcine bancroftii. Classification (NCBI taxonomy): domain Eukaryota; kingdom Metazoa; phylum Chordata; class Chondrichthyes; order Torpediniformes; family Narcinidae; genus Narcine; species Narcine bancroftii. The sequence continues at coordinate 101,945,379 of NC_091474.1, read as the reverse complement.
CAGAGGCAGGGAATCAGAGGCAGGGAATCTGAGGCAGGGAATCTGAGGCAGGGAATCTGAGGTGGGCAATCAGAGGCGGGAAAACAGGCGGGTAAACAGAGGCGGGTAAACATAGGCGGGGAATCAGAGGCGGGGAATCAGAGGCGGGGAATCAGAGGCAGGGAATCAGAGTCGGGGAATCAGAGGCGGGGAATCTGAGGCGGGGAATCAGATGCAGGGAATCAGAGGCGGGGAATCAGAGGCGGGGTATCAGAGGCGGGGAATCAGAGGCGCGGAATCAGAGGCGGGGAATCAGAGGCGTGGAATCAGAGACGGGGAATCAGAGGCGGGGAATCAGAAGTGGGGAATCAGAGGTGGGAAATCAGAGGCTGGGAATCAGAGGCGGGGAATCAGAGGCGGGGAATCAGAGGCAGGGTATCAGAGGCGGGGAATCAGAGACACAGAAAGAGAGGCGTGGAATCAGAGGTGCAGAATCAGAGCCGGTGAATCTGAGCCGGGAAATCAGAAGCAGAGCAACAGAGGTGGTGAAACATGGGTGCGGAATCGGACACGGGGAATCAGAGGTGGGGACTCAGAGGCCGGGAATCAGAGGCAGGGAATCAGAGGCAGGTTATCAGAGGCAGGGAATCAGAGGTGGGAAATCAGAGGCGGGGAATCAGAGGCGGCGAATCAGAGGCGGGGAATCAGAGGTGGGGAATCAGAGGCGGAGAATCAGAGGCGGGCAATCAGATGCAGGAAATCAGAGGCAGGGAATCAGAGGCAGGGAATCAGAGGCAGGGAATTTGAGGCAGGGAATCAGAGGTGGGGAATCAGAGGCGGGGATTCAGAGGCAGGGAATCAGATGAAGGGAATCTGATGCAGGGAATCTGAGGCAGGGAATCTGAGGCAGGGAATCTGTGGCAGTGAATCTGATGCGGGTTATCAGAAGGGGGAAATGAGATGTGGGAAACGAGATGCAGAGAAAGAGGCACGGAAATAGAGGCAGGGAAAGACAGGCAGGGAATCAGAGGCGGGGAATCAGAGGTGTGGAATCAGAGGCTGGGAATCAGAGGCGGGGAATCAGAGGGGGGAATCAGAGGTGGGGAATCAGAGGCAGGGAATCAGAGGCGGGAAATCAGAGGCGGCGAATCTGAGGCGTGGAATCAGAGGTGGGGAAAGAGATGTGGGGAAACGTAGGCCAGGAAAGTTGTGCGGAAAGGGAGGCGGTGAATCAGAGGCGGGGAATCAGAGGCGGGGAATCAGAGGCGGGGAATCAGAGGCGTGGAATCAGAGGTGGGGAAAGAGATGTGGGGAAACAGGCGGGTAAACAGAAGCGGGTAAACATAGCTGCATAAATAGAGGCAGCGAAAGAGATGGGCGAAACATAGTGGTTGGAACTTGTGTGTTGAAAATTAGGTGCACAGAACAGATCAAACAGAGTTGTTGAAATTGAGGGAGGGAAAGAGAGGCACAGAAAGAGTGGAGGGGAAAGAGTGCAGGCAAAATAGAGGCGTAGAGACAGAGGTGGCGAATCAGTGGCGGGGAATCAGAGGCGGGGAATCAGAGGCAGGGAATCAGATGAAGGGAATCTGATGCAGGGAATCTGAGGCAGGGAATCTGAGGCAGGGAATCGGAGGCAGGGAATCTGATGCGGGTTATCAGAAGGGGGAAATGAGATGTCGGAAACGAGATGCAGAGAAAGAGGCACGGAAATAGAGGCAGGGAAAGAGAGGCAGGGTATCAGAGGCAGGTAATCAGAGGCGTGGAATCAGAGGTGGGGAATCAGAGGCGGTGAATCAGAGGCGGGGAATCAGAGGCGGGGAATCAGAGGCGGGGAATCAGAAGTGGGGAATCAGAGGTGGGGAATCAGAGGCGGGGAATCAGAGGCGGGGAATCAGAGGCGGGCAATCAGATGCAGGGAATCAGAGGCAGGGAATCAGACGCAGGGAATCAAATGAAGGGAATCTGATGCAGGGAATCTGAGGCAGGGAATCTGAGGCAGGGAATCTGTGGTGGGGAATCAGAGGCGGGAAAACAGGCGGGTAAACAGAGGCGGGTAAACATAGGCGGGGAATCAGAGGCGTGGAATCAGAGACGGGAAATCAGAGGCGGGGAAAGATATGTGGGGAAAAGTAGGCCAGGAAAGTTGAGCGGAAAGGGAGGCAGTGAATCAGAGGTGGGGAATCAGAGGCGGGGAATCAGAGGCGGGGAATCAGAGGCGGGGAATCAGAGGCGGGGAATCAGAGGCTTGGAATCAGAGGTGGGGAATAAGAGGTGGGGAATCAGAGGCGGGGAATCAGAGGCGGAGAATCAGAGGCGGGGAATCTGAGGCATGGAATCTGAGGTGGGGAATCAGAGGCGGGGAAACAGGTGGGTAAACAGAGGTGGGTAAAGATAGGCGGGGAATCAGAGGCGCGGAATCAGAGGCGGGGAATCAGAGGCAGGGAATCATAGGTGGGGAATCAGAGGCAGGGAATCAGATGCGGGGAATCAGAGGTGGGGAATAAGAGGCGGGGTATCAGAGGAGGGGAATCAGAGGCGTGGAATCAGAGGCGGGGAATCAGAGGCGGGGAATCAGAGGCGTGGAATCAGAGGCGGGGAATCAGAGGCGGGGAATCAAAGGCGGGGAATCAGAGGCGGTGAATCAGAGGCGGGGAATCAGACGCAGGGAATCAAAGGCGGGGAATCAGAGGCGGGGAATCAGAGGCGGGGAATCTGAGGCGGGGAATCAGATGCAGGGAATCAGAGGCGGGGAATCAGAGGCGGGGTATCAGAGGCGGGGAATCAGAGGCGCGGAATCAGAGGCGGGGAATCAGAGGCGTGGAATCTCAGACGGGGAATCAGAGGCGGGGAATCAGATGCAGGGAATCAGAGGCGGGGAATCAGAGGCAGGGAATCAGATGAAGGGAATCTGATGCAGGGAATCTGAGGCAGGGAATCTGAGGCAGGGAATCTGTGGCAGGGAATCTGATGCGGGTTATCAGAAGGGGGAAATGAGATGTGGGAAACGAGATGCAGAGAAAGAGGCACGGAAATAGAGGCAGGGAAAGAGAGGCAGGGTATCAGAGGCGGGTAATCAGAGGCGTGGAATCAGAGGTGGGGAATCAGAAGTGGGGAATCAGAGGTGGGGAATCAGAGCCGGGGAATCTGAATCAGCGAATCAGAGGCGGGGCAATCAGAGGTGGGGAATCAGAGGCGGGGAATCAGAGGCGGGGAATCAGAGGAGGTGAATCAGAGGCGGGGAATCAGACGCTGGGAATCAGAGGCGGGGAATCAGAAGTGGGGAATCAGAGGTGGGGAATCAGAGGCGGGGAATCAGAGGCAGGTAATCAGAGGCGGGCAATCAGATGCAGGGAATCAAAGGCAGGGAATCAGAGGCAAGGAATCTGAGGCAGGGAATCTGAGGCAGGGAATCTGAGGTGGGCAATCAGAGGCAGGGAATCAGATGAAGGGAATCTAATGCAGGAAACTGAGGCAGGGAATCTGAGGCAGGGAATCGGAGGCAGGGAATCTGAGGCAGGGAATCAGTAAAAAGTTATCAGAGGCAGGGTATCAGAGGCGGAGAATCAGAGGTGGGGAATCAGAAGTGGGGAATCAGAGGTGGGGAATCAGAGGCGGGGAATCAGAGGCAGGGAATCAGATGAAGGGAATCTAATGCAGGGAAACTGAGGCAGGGAATCTGAGGCAGGGAATCGGAGGCAGGGAATCTGAGGCAGGGAATCAGTAAAAAGTTATCAGAGGCAGGGTATCAGAGGCGGAGAATCAGAGGTGGGGAATCAGAAGTGGGGAATCAGAGGTGGGGAATCAGAGGCGTGGAATCAGAGGCGGGGAATCAGAGGTGGTGAATCAGAAGTGGGGAATCAGAGGTGGGGAATCAGAGGCGGGGAATCAGAGGTGTGGAATCAGAGGTGGGCAATCAGAAGTGGGGAATCAGAGGCGGGGAATCAGAGGCGGGGAATCAGAGGCGGTGAATCAGAGGCGGGGAATCAGAGGCGGGGAATCAGAGGCGGGGAATCAGAAGTGGGGAATCAGAGGTGGGGAATCAGAGGCGGGGAATCAGAGGCGGGCAATCAGATGCAGCGAATCAGAGGCAGGGAATCAGAGGCAGGGAACCAGACGCAGGGAATCAAATGAAGGGAATCTGATGCAGGGAATCTGAGGCAGGGAATCTGAGGCAGGGAATCTGTGGTGGGGAATCAGAGGCGGGAAAACAGGCGGTTAAACAGAGGCGGGTAAACATAGGCGGGGATTCAGAGGCGTGGAATCAGAGGCGGGAAATCAGAGGCGGGGAAAGATATGTGGGGAAAAGTAGGCCAGGAAATTTGAGCGGAAAGGGAGGCATTGAATCAGAGGTGGGGAATCAGAGGCGGGGAATCAGAGGCGGGGAATCAGAGGCGGGGAATCAGAGGCAGGGAATCAGAAGCGGGGAATCAGAGGTTGGGAATCAGAGGCGGGGAATCAGAGGCGGAGAATCAGAGGCGGGCAATCAGATGCAGGGAATCAGAGGCAGGGAATCAAATGAAGGGAATCAGAGGCAGGGAATCTGAGGCAGGGAATCTGAGGTTGGGAATCAGAGGCGGGGAAACAGGTGGGTAAACAGAGGCGGGTAAACATAGGCGGGGAATCAGAGGCGCAAAATCAGAGGTGGGGAATCAGAGGCAGGGAATCAGAGGCGGGGAATCAGAGGCGGGGAATCAGATGCGGGGAATCAGAGGTGGGGAATCAGAGGCGGGGTATCAGAGGAGGGGAATCAGAGGCGGGGAATCAGAGGCGGGGAATCAGAGGCGGGGAATCAGAGGCGTGCAATCAGAGGCGGGGAATCAGAGGTGGGGAATCAGAAGTGGGGAATCAGAGGTGGGGAATCAGAGCCGGGGAATCAGAATCAGCGAATCAGAGGCGGGGCAATCAGAGGTGGGGAATCAGAGGCGGGGAATCAGAGGCGGGGAATCAGAGGAGGTGAATCAGAGGCGGGGAATCAGACGCGGGGAATCAGAGGCGGGGAATCAGAAGTGGGGAATCAGAGGTGGGGAATCAGAGGCGGGGAATCAGAGGCAGGTAATCAGAGGCGGGCAATCAGATGCAGGGAATCAGAGGCAGGGAATCAGAGGCAGGGAATCTGAGGCAGGGAATCTGAGGCAGGGAATCTGAGGTGGGCAATCAGAGGCGGGAAAACAGGCGGGTAAACAGAGGCGGGTAAACATAGGCGGGGAATCAGAGGCGGGGAATCAGAGGCGGGGAATCAGAGGCAGGGAATCAGAGTCGGGGAATCAGAGGCGGGGAATCTGAGGCGGGGAATCAGATGCAGGGAATCAGAGGCGGGGAATCAGAGGCGGGGTATCAGAGGCGGGGAATCAGAGGCGCGGAATCAGAGGCGGGGAATCAGAGGCGTGGAATCAGAGACGGGGAATCAGAGGCGGGGAATCCGAAGTGGGGAATCAGAGGTGGGAAATCAGAGGCTGGGAATCAGAGGCGGGGAATCAGAGGCGGGGAATCAGAGGCAGGGTATCAGAGGCGGGCAATCAGATGCAGGGAATCAGAGGCAGGGAATCAGAGGCAGGGAATCAGAGGCAGGGAACCTGAGATGGCGAATATGAGGTGGTGAATCAGAGGCGGGGAAACAGTCGGGTAAACAGAGGCGGGGAATCAGAGGCAGGGAATCAGCCGCGTGGAATCAGAGGCAGGGAATCAGATGAAGGGAATCTGATGCAGGGAATCTGAGGCAGGGTATCTGAGGCAGGGAATCTGTGGCAGGGAATCTGATGCGGGTTATCAGAAGGGGGAAATGAGATGTCGGAAACGAGATGCAGAGAAAGAGGCACGGAAATAGAGGCAGGGAAAGAGAGGCAGGGTATCAGAGGCGGGTAATCAGAGGCGTGGAATCAGAGGCGGGGAATCAGAGACACAGAAAGAGAGGCGTGGAATCAGAGGTGCAGAATCAGAGCCGGTGAATCTGAGCCGGGAAATCAGAAGCAGGAAATCAGAGGCAGGGAATCAGAGGCAGGGAATCAGAGGCAGGGAATTTGAGGCAGGGAATCAGAGGTGGGGAATCAGAGGCGGGGAATCAGAGGCAGGGAATCAGATGAAGGGAATCTGATGCAGGGAATCTGATGCAGGGAATCGGAGGCAGGGAATCTGATGCGGGTTATCAGAAGGGGGAAATGAGATGTGGGAAACGAGATGCAGAAAAGAGGCACGGAAATAGAGGCAGGGAAAGAGAGGCAGGGTATCAGAGGCGGGTAATCAGAGGCGTGGAATCAGAGGCGGGGAATCAGAGACACAGAAAGAGAGGCGTGGAATCAGAGGTGCAGAATCAGAGCCGGTGAATCTGAGCCGGGAAATCAGAAGCAGGAAATCAGAGGCAGGGAATCAGAGGCAGGGAATCAGAGGCAGGGAATTTGAGGCAGGGAATCAGAGGTGGGGAATCAGAGGCGGGGAATCAGAGGCAGGGAATCAGATGAAGGGAATCTGATGCAGGGAATCTGATGCAGGGAATCGGAGGCAGGGAATCTGATGCGGGTTATCAGAAGGGGGAAGTGAGATGTCGGAAACGAGATGCAGAGAAAGAGGCACGGAAATAGAGGCAGGGAAAGAGAGGCAGGGTATCAGAGGCAGGTAATCAGAGGCGTGGAATCAGAGGTGGGGAATCAGAGGCGGTGAATCAGAGGCGGGGAATCAGAGGCGGGGAATCAGAGGCGGGGAATCAGAAGTGGGGAATCAGAGGTGGGGAATCAGAGGCGGGGAATCAGAGGCGGGGAATCAGAGGCGGGCAATCAGATGCAGGGAATCAGAGGCAGGGAATCAGACGCAGGGAATCAAATGAAGGGAATCTGATGCAGGGAATCTGAGGCAGGGAATCTGAGGCAGGGAATCTGTGGTGGGGAATCAGAGGCGGGAAAACAGGCGGGTAAACAGAGGCGGGTAAACATAGGCGGGGAATCAGAGGCGTGGAATCAGAGACGGGAAATCAGAGGCGGGGAAAGATATGTGGGGAAAAGTAGGCCAGGAAAGTTGAGCGGAAAGGGAGGCAGTGAATCAGAGGTGGGGAATCAGAGGCGGGGAATCAGAGGCGGGGAATCAGAGGCGGGGAATCAGAGGCTTGGAATCAGAGGTGGGGAATAAGAGGTGGGGAATCAGAGGCGGGGAATCAGAGGCGGAGAATCAGAGGCGGGGAATCTGAGGCATGGAATCTGAGGTGGGGAATCAGAGGCGGGGAAACAGGTGGGTAAACAGAGGTGGGTAAAGATAGGCGGGGAATCAGAGGCGCGGAATCAGAGGCGGGGAATCAGAGGCAGGGAATCAGAGGTGGGGAATCAGAGGCAGGGAATCAGATGCGGGGAATCAGAGGTGGGGAATAAGAGGCGGGGTATCAGAGGAGGGGAATCAGAGGCGTGGAATCAGAGGCGGGGAATCAGAGGCGGGGAATCAGAGGCGTGGAATCAGAGGCGGGGAATCAGAGGCGGGGAATCAGAAGTGGGGAATCACAGGTGGGGAATCAGAGGCGGGGAATCAGAATCAGCGAATCAGAGGCGGGGCAATCAGAGGTGGGGAATCAGAGGCGGGGAATCAGAGGCGGGGAATCAGAGGCGGTGAATCAGAGGCGGGGAATCAGACGCGGGGAATCAAAGGCGGGGAATCAGAAGTGGGGAATCAGAGGTGGGGAATCAGAGGCGTGGAATCAGAGGCAGGTAATCAGAGGCGGGCAATCAGATGCAGGGAATCAGAGGCAGGGAATCAGAGGCAGGGAATCTGAGGCAGGGAATCTGAGGCAGGGAATCTGAAGTGGGCAATCAGAGGTGGGAAAACAGGCGGGTAAACAGAGGTGGGTAAACATAGGTGGGGAATCAGAGGCGGGGAATCAGAGAAGGGGAATCAGAGGCGGGGAATCAGAGGCGGGGAATCTGAGGCGGGGAATCAGATGCAGGGAATCAGAGGCGGGGAATCAGAGGCGGGGTATCAGAGGCGGGGAATCAGAGGCGCGGAATCAGAGGCGGGGAATCAGAGGCGTGGAATCACAGACGGGGAATCTGAGGCGGGGAATCAGATGCAGGGAATCAGAGGCGGGGAATCAGAGGCAGGGAATCAGATGAAGGGAATCTGATGCAGGGAATCTGAGGCAGGGAATCTGAGGCAGGGAATCTGTGGCAGGGAATCTGATGCGGGTTATCAGAAGGGGGAAATGAGATGTGGGAAACGAGATGCAGAGAAAGAGGCACGGAAATAGAGGCAGGGAAAGAGAGGCAGGGTATCAGAGGCGGGTAATCAGAGGCGTGGAATCAGAGGCGGGGAATCAGAGGCGGGAAATCAGAGAGGGGAATCAGAGGTGGGGAATCAGAGGCGGGGAATCAGAGGCAGGGAATCAGAGGCAGGAAATCAGAGGCGGCGAATCTGAGGCGTGGAATCAGAGGTGGGGAAAGAGATGTGGGGAAACGTAGGCCAGGAAAGTTGCTCGGAAAGGGAGGCGGTGAATCAGAGGCGGGGAATCAGAGGCGGGGAATCAGAGGCGGGGAATCAGATGCGTGGAATCAGAGGTGGGGAAAGAGATGTGGGGAAACAGGCGGGTAAACAGAAGCGGGTAAACATAGCTGCATCAATAGATGCAGCGAAAGAGATGGGCGAAACATAGTGGTTGGAACTTTTGTGTTGAAAATTAGTTACACAGAACAGATCAAACAGAGTTGTTGAAATTGAGGGAGGGAAAGAGAGGCACTGAAAGAGTGGAGGGGAAAGAGTGCAGGCAAAATAGAGGCGTAGAGACAGAGGTGGGGAATCAGATGCGGGGAATCAGAGGCGGGGAATCAGAGGCAGGGAATCAGATGAAGGGAATCTAATGCAGGGAAACTGAGGCAGGGAATCTGAGGCAGGGAATCGGAGGCAGGGAATCTGAGGATGGGAATCTGAGGTGGTGAATCAGAGATGGGGAATCAGAGGTGGGGAATCAGAGGTGGTGAATCAGAGAAGGGGAATCAGAGGCGGGGAATCAGAGGCAGGGAATCAGATATGGGGAAACAGAGGCGGAGAATCAGAGGCGGTGAAACAGAGACGGGGAATCAGATATGGGGATTCAGAGGTGGGGAATCAGAGGTTGGGAATCAGAGGCGGGGAATCAGAGTTGGGGAATCAGAGGTGGGGAATCAGATATGGGGAAACAGAGGCGGGGAATCAGAGGCGGGGAAACAGAGGCGGGGAATCAGATATGGGGAATCAGAGGTGGGGAATCAGAGGTTGGCAATCAGAGGCAGGGAATCAGAGGCGGGGAATCAGAGGCAGGGAATCAGATGTGCAGAATCAGAGATGGGGAATCAGATGCGGGGATTCAGAGGTTGTAATTCAGAGATGGGGAATCAGAGGCGGGGAATCAGAGGCGCGGAAACAGAGGTGGGGTATCAGATATGGGGAATCAGAGGTGGGGAATGAGAGGCCAGGAATCAGAAGGCATGAATCAGAGGCCGGGAATCAGAGGTGGGGAATCAGAGGCCGGGAATCAGAGATGGGGAATCAGAGGTGGTGAATCAGAGATGGGGAATCAGAGGAAGGGACTCAGAGGCGGGGAATCAGATGCGGGGAATCAGTGGCGGGGAATCAGAGCTCAGGAATCAGAGTCGGGGAATCAGAGATGGCGAATCAGAGGCGGGGAATCAGAGATATGGAATCAGAGGTGGGGAATCAGAGGCGGGGAAACAGAGGCGGGGATTCAGATATGGGGAATCAGAGGTGGCGAATCAGAGGTAGAGAATCAGAGATGGGGATGCAGAGGTGGGGAATCAGATGTGATGAATTAGAGATGGGGAATCAGAGGCGGGGTATCAGAGGCGGCCAATCAGAGGCGGGGAAACAGAGGCTGGGAATCAGATATGGGGAATCAGAGGTGGGGAATCAGGGGCGGGGAATCAGTGGCAGGGAATCAGAGGCCGGGAATCAAAGGCGGGGAATCAGAGCTGGGGAATCAGAGGCGGGGAATCAGAGTTGGGGAATCAGAGGAGGGGAATCAGATATGGGGAAACAGAGGCCGGGAATCAGAGGCAGGGAAACAGAGGCGGGGAATCAGATATGGGGAATCAGAGGTGGGGAATTAGAGGTTGCGAATCAGAGGCAGGGAATCAGAGGCGGGGAATCAGAGGCGGGGAATCAGAGGCAGGGAATCGGATGTGCGGAATCAGAGATGGGGAATCAGAGTTGGGGATTCAGAGGTGGTGAATCAGAGAAGGGGAATCAGAGGCGGGGAATCAGAGGCAGGGAATCAGACGCAGGGAATCAGAGGCGGGGAATCATAGCTGGCGAATTAGAAGAGGGGAATCAGAGTTGGGGAATCAGAGGTGGGGAATCAGATATGGGGAAACAGAGGCGGGGATTCAGAGGCGGGGAAACAGAGGCGGGTAATCAGATATGGGGATTCAGAGGTGGGGATTCAGAGGTTGGGAATCAGAGGCAGGGAATCAGAGGCGGGGAATCAGAGGCAGGGAATCAGATGCGGGGAATCAGAGGCGGGGAAACAGAGCTGGGGAATCAGAGGCGGGGAATCAGAGTTGGGGAATCAGAGGCGTGGAATTAGATATGGGGAAACAGAGGCGGGGAATCAGAGGCGGGGAAACAGAGGCGGGGAATCAGATATGGGGAATCAGAGGTGGGGATTCAGAGGCAGGGAATCAGATGTGCAGAATCAGAGATGGGGAATCAAAGGCGGGGAATGAGATATGGGGAATCAGAGGCGGGGAATCAGAGGCGGGGATACAGAGGCGGGGAATCTGATATGGGGAATCAGAGGTGGCAAATCAAAGGCGGTGAATCAGAGATGGAGAATCAGACGCGGGGAATCAGAGGAAGGGAATAAAACACGGGGAATCAGAGGCGGGGAATCAGAGCTGGGGAATCAGAGGCGGGGAATCAGAGTTGGGGAAGCAGAGGCTGGGAATCAGAGGCGGGGAAACAGAGGCGGGGAATCAGATATGGGGAATCAGAGGTGGGGAATCAGAGGTGGGGAACTAGTGGTTGCGAATCTGAGGCAGGGAATCAGAGGCGGGGAATCAGAGGCGGGGAATCAGAGGCAGGGAATCGGATGTGCGGAATCAGAGATGGGGAATCAGAGGTGGGGAATCAGAGGTGGTGAATCAGAGAAGGGGAATCAGAGGCGGGGAATCAGAGGCAGGGAATCAGATATGGGGAAACAGAGGCGGGGAATCAGAGGCAGGGAAACAGAGGCGGGGAATCAGATATGGGGAATCAGAGGTGGGGAATCAGAGCTGGGGAATCAGAGGCGGGGAATCATAGTTGGGGAATCAGAGGCGGGGTATCAGATATAGGGAAACAGAGGCAGGGAATCAGAGGCGGGGAAACAGAGGCGGGGAATCAGATATGGGGAATCAGAGGTGGGGAATCAGAGGTGGGGAATTAGTGGTTGCGAATCTGAGGCAGGGAATCAGAGGCGGGGAATCAGAGGCGGGGAAACAGAGGCGGGGAATCAGTGGCAGGGAAACAGAGGCGGGGAATCAGATATGGGGAATCAGAGGTGGGGAATCAGAGCTGGGGAATCAGAGGCGGGGAATCATAGTTGGGTAATCAGAGGCGGGGAATCAGATATAGGGAAACAGAGGCGGGGAATAAAACACGGGGAATCAGAGGCGGGGAATCAGAGCTGGGGAATCAGAGGCGGGGAATCAGAGTTGGGGAAGCAGAGGCTGGGAATCAGAGGCGGGGAAACAGAGGCGGGGAATCAGAGGCAGGGAAACAGAGGCGTGGAATCAGATATTGGGAATCAGAGGTGGGGAATCAGAGCTGGGGAATCAGAGGCGGGGAAACAGAGGCGGGGAATCAGATATGGGGAATCAGAGGTGGGGAATCAGAGGTTGGCAATCAGAGGCAGGGAATCAAAGGCGGGGAATCAGAGGCAGGGAATCAGATGTGCGGAATCAGAGATGGGGAATCAGAGGCAGGGAATCAGATATGGGGAATCAGAGGCGGGGAATCAGAGGCGGGGAAAAAGAGGCGGGGAATCAGAGGCGGGGAAACAGAGGCGGTGAATCAGATATGGCGAATCAGAGGTGGCGAATCAGAGGTAGAGAATCAGAGATGGGTAAGCAGAGGTGGGGAATCAGATGTGATGAATTAGAGATGGGGAATCAGAGGCGGGGTATCAGAGGCGGCCAATCAGAGGCGGGGAAACAGAGGCGGGGAATCAGATATGGGGAATCAGAGGTGGGGAATCAGGGGCGGGGAATCAGTGGCAGGGAATCAGAGGCCGGGAATCAAAGGCGGGGAATCAGAGCTGGGGAATCAGAGGCGGGGAATCAGAGTTTGGGAATCAGAGGCGGGGAATCAGATATAGGGAAACAGAGGCGGGGAATCAGAGGCGGGTAATCAGAGGTGGGGTATCAGAGGCAGGGAATCAGAGAAGGGGAATCAGAGGCGGGGTATCAGAGGTGCCAATCAGAGGCGGGGAAACAGAGGCGGGGAATCAGATATGGGGAAACAGAGGCGGGGAATCAGAGGCAGGGAAACAGAGGCGGGGAATCAGATATGGGGAATCAGAGGTGGGGAATTAGAGTTTGCGAATCAGAGGCAGGGAATCAGAGGCGGGGAATCAGAGGCGGGGAATCAGAGGCAGGGAATCGGAGGTGCGGAATCAGAGATGGGGAATCAGAGGTGGGGAATCAGAGGTGGTGAATCAGAGATGGGGAATCAGAGGCGGGGAATCAGAGGCAGGGAATCAGACACGGGGAATCAGAGGCGGGGAATCATAGCTGGCGAATCAGAGGAGGGGAATCAGAGGTGGGGAATCAGAGGCGGGGAATCAGATATGGGGAATCAGAGGTGTGGAATCAGAGGCGGGGAAACAGAGGCCGGGAATCAGGTATGTTGTATCAGAGGTGTGGAATCAGAGGCGGGAAATCAGAGCTGGGGAATCAGAGGCGGGGAATCCGAGTTGGGGAATCAGAGTCCGGGAATCAGAGATGGGGAATCAGAGGCGGGGAATGAAATATGGGGAATCAGAGGCGGGGAATCAGAGGCGGGGAAACAGAGGCGGTGAATCAGATATGGGAAATCAGAGGTGGGGAATCAGAGGTAGAGAATCAGAGATGGGGAAGCAGAGGTGGGGAATCAGATGTGATTAATTAGAGATGGGGAATCAGAGGCGGGGTATCAGAGGCGGCCAATCAGAGGCGGGGAAACAGAGGCGGGGAATCAGATATGGGGAATCAGAGGTGGGGAATCAGTGTCAGGGATTCAGAGGCCGGGAATCAGATGCGGGGAATCAGAGCTGGGGAATCAGAGGCGGGGAATCAGAGTTGGGGAATCAGAGGAGGGGAATCAGATATGGGGAAACAGAGGCCGGGAATCAGAGGCAGGGAAACAGAGGCGGGGAATCAGATATGGGGAATCAGAGGTGGGGAATTAGTGGTTGCGAATCAGAGGCAATAGATGCAGCGAAAGAGATGGGCGAAACATAGTGTTTGGAAATTTTGTGTTGAAAATTAGTTACACAGAACAGATCAAACAGAGTTGTTGAAATTGAGGGAGGGAAAGAGAGGCACTGAAAGAGTGGAGGGGAAAGAGTGCAGGCAAAATAGAGGCGTAGAGACAGAGGTGGGGAATCAGATGCGGGGAATCAGAGGTGGGGAATCAGAGGCTGGGAATCAGAGGCGGGGAATCAGAGGGGGGAATCAGAGGTGGGGAATCAGAGGCAGGGAATCAGAGGCAGGGAATCAGAGGCGGGAAATCAGAGGCGGCGAATCTGAGGCGTGGAATCAGAGGTGGGGAAAGAGATGTGGGGAAACGTAGGCCAGGAAAGTTGCGCGGAAATGGAGGCGGTGAATCAGAGGCGGGGAATCAGAGGCGGGGAATCAGAGGCGGGGAATCAGAGGCGTGGAATCAGAGGTGGGGAAAGAGATGTGGGGAAACAGGCGGGTAAACAGAAGCGGGTAAACATAGCTGCATCAATAGATGCAGCGAAAGAGATGGGCGAAACATAGTGGTTGGAACATTTGTGTTGAAAATTAGTTACACAGAACAGATCAAACAGAGTTGTTGAAATTGAGGGAGGGAAAGAGAGGCACTGAAAGAGTGGAGGGGAAAGAGTGCAGGCAAAATAGAGGCGTAGAGACAGAGGTGGGGAATCAGATGCGGGGAATCAGAGGCGGGGAATCAGAGGCAGGGAATCAGATGAAGGGAATCTAATGCAGGGAAACTGAGGCAGGGAATCTGAGGCAGGGAATCGAAGGCAGGGAATCTGAGGCACTGAATCAGTAAAAAGTTATCAGAGGCAGGTTATCAGAGGCGGAGAATCAGAGGTGGGGAATCAGAAGTGGGGAATCAGAGGTGGGGAATCAGAGGCGTGGAATCAGAGGCGGGGAATCAGAGGTGGGGAATCAGAAGTGGGGAATCAGAGGTGGGGAATCAGAGGCGGGGAATCAGAGGCGTGGAATCAGAGGCGGGGAATCAGAGGCGTGGAATCAGAGACGGGGAATCAGAGGCGGGGAATCCGAAGTGGGGAATCAGAGGTGGGAAATCAGAGGCTGGGAATCAGAGGCGGGGAATCAGAGGCGGGGAATCAGAGGCAGGGTATCAGAGGCGGGCAATCAGATGCAGGGAATCAGAGGCAGGGAATCAGAGGCAGGGAATCAGAGGCAGGGAACCTGAGATGGCGAATATGAGGTGGTGAATCAGAGGCGGGGAAACAGTCGGGTAAACAGAGGCGGGGAATCAGAGGCAGGGAATCAGCCGCGTGGAATCAGAGGCAGGGAATCAGATGAAGGGAATCTGATGCAGGGAATCTGAGGCAGGGTATCTGAGGCAGGGAATCTGTGGCAGGGAATCTGATGCGGGTTATCAGAAGGGGGAAATGAGATGTGGGAAACGAGATGCAGAAAAGAGGCACGGAAATAGAGGCAGGGAAAGAGAGGCAGGGTATCAGAGGCGGGTAATCAGAGGCGTGGAATCAGAGGCGGGGAATCAGAGACACAGAAAGAGAGGCGTGGAATCAGAGGTGCAGAATCAGAGCCGGTGAATCTGAGCCGGGAAATCAGAAGCAGGAAATCAGAGGCAGGGAATCAGAGGCAGGGAATCAGAGGCAGGGAATTTGAGGCAGGGAATCAGAGGTGGGGAATCAGAGGCGGGGAATCAGAGGCAGGGAATCAGATGAAGGGAATCTGATGCAGGGAATCTGATGCAGGGAATCGGAGGCAGGGAATCTGATGCGGGTTATCAGAAGGGGGAAATGAGATGTGGGAAACGAGATGCAGAAAAGAGGCACGGAAATAGAGGCAGGGAAAGAGAGGCAGGGTATCAGAGGCGGGTAATCAGAGGCGTGGAATCAGAGGCGGGGAATCAGAGACACAGAAAGAGAGGCGTGGAATCAGAGGTGCAGAATCAGAGCCGGTGAATCTGAGCCGGGAAATCAGAAGCAGGAAATCAGAGGCAGGGAATCAGAGGCAGGGAATCAGAGGCAGGGAATTTGAGGCAGGGAATCAGAGGTGGGGAATCAGAGGCGGGGAATCAGAGGCAGGGAATCAGATGAAGGGAATCTGATGCAGGGAATCTGATGCAGGGAATCGGAGGCAGGGAATCTGATGCGGGTTATCAGAAGGGGGAAGTGAGATGTCGGAAACGAGATGCAGAGAAAGAGGCACGGAAATAGAGGCAGGGAAAGAGAGGCAGGGTATCAGAGGCAGGTAATCAGAGGCGTGGAATCAGAGGTGGGGAATCAGAGGCGGTGAATCAGAGGCGGGGAATCAGAGGCGGGGAATCAGAGGCGGGGAATCAGAAGTGGGGAATCAGAGGTGGGGAATCAGAGGCGGGGAATCAGAGGCGGGGAATCAGAGGCGGGCAATCAGATGCAGGGAATCAGAGGCAGGGAATCAGACGCAGGGAATCAAATGAAGGGAATCTGATGCAGGGAATCTGAGGCAGGGAATCTGAGGCAGGGAATCTGTGGTGGGGAATCAGAGGCGGGAAAACAGGCGGGTAAACAGAGGCGGGTAAACATAGGCGGGGAATCAGAGGCGTGGAATCAGAGACGGGAAATCAGAGGCGGGGAAAGATATGTGGGGAAAAGTAGGCCAGGAAAGTTGAGCGGAAAGGGAGGCAGTGAATCAGAGGTGGGGAATCAGAGGCGGGGAATCAGAGGCGGGGAATCAGAGGCGGGGAATCAGAGGCTTGGAATCAGAGGTGGGGAATAAGAGGTGGGGAATCAGAGGCGGGGAATCAGAGGCGGAGAATCAGAGGCGGGGAATCTGAGGCATGGAATCTGAGGTGGGGAATCAGAGGCGGGGAAACAGGTGGGTAAACAGAGGTGGGTAAAGATAGGCGGGGAATCAGAGGCGCGGAATCAGAGGCGGGGAATCAGAGGCAGGGAATCAGAGGTGGGGAATCAGAGGCAGGGAATCAGATGCGGGGAATCAGAGGTGGGGAATAAGAGGCGGGGTATCAGAGGAGGGGAATCAGAGGCGTGGAATCAGAGGCGGGGAATCAGAGGCGGGGAATCAGAGGCGTGGAATCAGAGGCGGGGAATCAGAGGCGGGGAATCAGAAGTGGGGAATCAGAGGTGGGGAATCAGAGGCGGGGAATCAGAATCAGCGAATCAGAGGCGGGGCAATCAGAGGTGGGGAATCAGAGGCGGGGAATCAGAGGCGGGGAATCAGAGGCGGTGAATCAGAGGCGGGGAATCAGACGCGGGGAATCAAAGGCGGGGAATCAGAAGTGGGGAATCAGAGGTGGGGAATCAGAGGCGTGGAATCAGAGGCAGGTAATCAGAGGCGGGCAATCAGATGCAGGGAATCAGAGGCAGGGAATCAGAGGCAGGGAATCTGAGGCAGGGAATCTGAGGCAGGGAATCTGGTGGGCAATCAGAGGTGGGAAAACAGGCGGGTAAACAGAGGTGGGTAAACATAGGTGGGGAATCAGAGGCGGGGAATCAGAGAAGGGGAATCAGAGGCGGGGAATCAGAGGCGGGGAATCTGAGGCGGGGAATCAGATGCAGGGAATCAGAGGCGGGGAATCAGAGGCGGGGTATCAGAGGCGGGGAATCAGAGGCGCGGAATCAGAGGCGGGGAATCAGAGGCGTGGAATCACAGACGGGGAATCTGAGGCGGGGAATCAGATGCAGGGAATCAGAGGCGGGGAATCAGAGGCAGGGAATCAGATGAAGGGAATCTGATGCAGGGAATCTGAGGCAGGGAATCTGAGGCAGGGAATCTGTGGCAGGGAATCTGATGCGGGTTATCAGAAGGGGGAAATGAGATGTGGGAAACGAGATGCAGAGAAAGAGGCACGGAAATAGAGGCAGGGAAAGAGAGGCAGGGTATCAGAGGCGGGTAATCAGAGGCGTGGAATCAGAGGCGGGGAATCAGAGGCGGGAAATCAGAGAGGGGAATCAGAGGTGGGGAATCAGAGGCGGGGAATCAGAGGCAGGGAATCAGAGGCAGGAAATCAGAGGCGGCGAATCTGAGGCGTGGAATCAGAGGTGGGGAAAGAGATGTGGGGAAACGTAGGCCAGGAAAGTTGCTCGGAAAGGGAGGCGGTGAATCAGAGGCGGGGAATCAGAGGCGGGGAATCAGAGGCGGGGAATCAGATGCGTGGAATCAGAGGTGGGGAAAGAGATGTGGGGAAACAGGCGGGTAAACAGAAGCGGGTAAACATAGCTGCATCAATAGATGCAGCGAAAGAGATGGGCGAAACATAGTGGTTGGAACTTTTGTGTTGAAAATTAGTTACACAGAACAGATCAAACAGAGTTGTTGAAATTGAGGGAGGGAAAGAGAGGCACTGAAAGAGTGGAGGGGAAAGAGTGCAGGCAAAATAGAGGCGTAGAGACAGAGGTGGGGAATCAGATGCGGGGAATCAGAGGCGGGGAATCAGAGGCAGGGAATCAGATGAAGGGAATCTAATGCAGGGAAACTGAGGCAGGGAATCTGAGGCAGGGAATCGGAGGCAGGGAATCTGAGGATGGGAATCTGAGGTGGTGAATCAGAGATGGGGAATCAGAGGTGGGGAATCAGAGGTGGTGAATCAGAGAAGGGGAATCAGAGGCGGGGAATCAGAGGCAGGGAATCAGATATGGGGAAACAGAGGCGGAGAATCAGAGGCGGTGAAACAGAGACGGGGAATCAGATATGGGGATTCAGAGGTGGGGAATCAGAGGTTGGGAATCAGAGGCGGGGAATCAGAGTTGGGGAATCAGAGGTGGGGAATCAGATATGGGGAAACAGAGGCGGGGAATCAGAGGCGGGGAAACAGAGGCGGGGAATCAGATATGGGGAATCAGAGGTGGGGAATCAGAGGTTGGCAATCAGAGGCAGGGAATCAGAGGCGGGGAATCAGAGGCAGGGAATCAGATGTGCAGAATCAGAGATGGGGAATCAGATGCGGGGATTCAGAGGTTGTAATTCAGAGATGGGGAATCAGAGGCGGGGAATCAGAGGCGCGGAAACAGAGGTGGGGAATCAGATATGGGGAATCAGAGGTGGGGAATGAGAGGCCAGGAATCAGAAGGCATGAATCAGAGGCCGGGAATCAGAGGTGGGGAATCAGAGGCCGGGAATCAGAGATGGGGAATCAGAGGTGGTGAATCAGAGATGGGGAATCAGAGGAAGGGACTCAGAGGCGGGGAATCAGATGCGGGGAATCAGTGGCGGGGAATCAGAGCTCAGGAATCAGAGTCGGGGAATCAGAGATGGCGAATCAGAGGCGGGGAATCAGAGATAGGGAATCAGAGGTGGGGAATCAGAGGCGGGGAAACAGAGGCGGGGATTCAGATATGGGGAATCAGAGGTGGCGAATCAGAGGTAGAGAATCAGAGATGGGGATGCAGAGGTGGGGAATCAGATGTGATGAATTAGAGATGGGGAATCAGAGGCGGGGTATCAGAGGCGGCCAATCAGAGGCGGGGAAACAGAGGCTGGGAATCAGATATGGGGAATCAGAGGTGGGGAATCAGGGGCGGGGAATCAGTGGCAGGGAATCAGAGGCCGGGAATCAAAGGCGGGGAATCAGAGCTGGGGAATCAGAGGCGGGGAATCAGAGTTGGGGAATCAGAGGAGGGGAATCAGATATGGGGAAACAGAGGCCGGGAATCAGAGGCAGGGAAACAGAGGCGGGGAATCAGATATGGGGAATCAGAGGTGGGGAATTAGAGGTTGCGAATCAGAGGCAGGGAATCAGAGGCGGGGAATCAGAGGCGGGGAATCAGAGGCAGGGAATCGGATGTGCGGAATCAGAGATGGGGAATCAGAGTTGGGGATTCAGAGGTGGTGAATCAGAGAAGGGGAATCAGAGGCGGGGAATCAGAGGCAGGGAATCAGACGCAGGGAATCAGAGGCGGGGAATCATAGCTGGCGAATTAGAAGAGGGGAATCAGAGTTGGGGAATCAGAGGTGGGGAATCAGATATGGGGAAACAGAGGCGGGGATTCAGAGGCGGGGAAACAGAGGCGGGTAATCAGATATGGGGATTCAGAGGTGGGGATTCAGAGGTTGGGAATCAGAGGCAGGGAATCAGAGGCGGGGAATCAGAGGCAGGGAATCAGATGCGGGGAATCAGAGGCGGGGAAACAGAGCTGGGGAATCAGAGGCGGGGAATCAGAGTTGGGGAATCAGAGGCGTGGAATTAGATATGGGGAAACAGAGGCGGGGAATCAGAGGCGGGGAAACAGAGGCGGGGAATCAGATATGGGGAATCAGAGGTGGGGATTCAGAGGCAGGGAATCAGATGTGCAGAATCAGAGATGGGGAATCAAAGGCGGGGAATGAGATATGGGGAATCAGAGGCGGGGAATCAGAGGCGGGGATACAGAGGCGGGGAATCTGATATGGGGAATCAGAGGTGGCAAATCAAAGGCGGTGAATCAGAGATGGAGAATCAGACGCGGGGAATCAGAGGAAGGGAATAAAACACGGGGAATCAGAGGCGGGGAATCAGAGCTGGGGAATCAGAGGCGGGGAATCAGAGTTGGGGAAGCAGAGGCTGGGAATCAGAGGCGGGGAAACAGAGGCGGGGAATCAGATATGGGGAATCAGAGGTGGGGAATCAGAGGTGGGGAACTAGTGGTTGCGAATCTGAGGCAGGGAATCAGAGGCGGGGAATCAGAGGCGGGGAATCAGAGGCAGGGAATCGGATGTGCGGAATCAGAGATGGGGAATCAGAGGTGGGGAATCAGAGGTGGTGAATCAGAGAAGGGGAATCAGAGGCGGGGAATCAGAGGCAGGGAATCAGATATGGGGAAACAGAGGCGGGGAATCAGAGGCAGGGAAACAGAGGCGGGGAATCAGATATGGGGAATCAGAGGTGGGGAATCAGAGCTGGGGAATCAGAGGTGGGGAATCATAGTTGGGGAATCAGAGGCGGGGTATCAGATATAGGGAAACAGAGGCAGGGAATCAGAGGCGGGGAAACAGAGGCGGGGAATCAGATATGGGGAATCAGAGGTGGGGAATCAGAGGTGGGGAATTAGTGGTTGCGAATCTGAGGCAGGGAATCAGAGGCGGGGAATCAGAGGCGGGGAAACAGAGGCGGGGAATCAGTGGCAGGGAAACAGAGGCGGGGAATCAGATATGGGGAATCAGAGGTGGGGAATCAGAGCTGGGGAATCAGAGGCGGGGAATCATAGTTGGGTAATCAGAGGCGGGGAATCAGATATAGGGAAACAGAGGCGGGGAATAAAACACGGGGAATCAGAGGCGGGGAATCAGAGCTGGGGAATCAGAGGCGGGGAATCAGAGTTGGGGAAGCAGAGGCTGGGAATCAGAGGCGGGGAAACAGAGGCGGGGAATCAGAGGCAGGGAAACAGAGGCGTGGAATCAGATATTGGGAATCAGAGGTGGGGAATCAGAGCTGGGGAATCAGAGGCGGGGAAACAGAGGCGGGGAATCAGATATGGGGAATCAGAGGTGGGGAATCAGAGGTTGGCAATCAGAGGCAGGGAATCAAAGGCGGGGAATCAGAGGCAGGGAATCAGATGTGCGGAATCTGAGATGGGGAATCAGAGGCAGGGAATCAGATATGGGGAATCAGAGGCGGGGAATCAGAGGCGGGGAAAAAGAGGCGGGGAATCAGAGGCGGGGAAACAGAGGCGGTGAATCAGATATGGCGAATCAGAGGTGGCGAATCAGAGGTACAGAATCAGAGATGGGTAAGCAGAGGTGGGGAATCAGATGTGATGAATTAGAGATGGGGAATCAGAGGCGGGGTATCAGAGGCGGCCAATCAGAGGCGGGGAAACAGAGGCGGGGAATCAGATATGGGGAATCAGAGGTGGGGAATCAGGGGCGGGGAATCAGTGGCAGGGAATCAGAGGCCGGGAATCAAAGGCGGGGAATCAGAGCTGGGGAATCAGAGGCGGGGAATCAGAGTTTGGGAATCAGAGGCGGGGAATCAGATATAGGGAAACAGAGGCGGGGAATCAGAGGCGGGTAATCAGAGGTGGGGTATCAGAGGCAGGGAATCAGAGAAGGGGAATCAGAGGCGGGGTATCAGAGGTGCCAATCAGAGGCGGGGAAACAGAGGCGGGGAATCAGATATGGGGAAACAGAGGCGGGGAATCAGAGGCAGGGAAACAGAGGCGGGGAATCAGATATGGGGAATCAGAGGTGGGGAATTAGAGTTTGCGAATCAGAGGCAGGGAATCAGAGGCGGGGAATCAGAGGCGGGGAATCAGAGGCAGGGAATCGGAGGTGCGGAATCAGAGATGGGGAATCAGAGGTGGGGAATCAGAGGTGGTGAATCAGAGATGGGGAATCAGAGGCGGGGAATCAGAGGCAGGGAATCAGACACGGGGAATCAGAGGCGGGGAATCATAGCTGGCGAATCAGAGGAGGGGAATCAGAGGTGGGGAATCAGAGGCGGGGAATCAGATATGGGGAATCAGAGGTGTGGAATCAGAGGCGGGGAAACAGAGGCCGGGAATCAGGTATGTTGTATCAGAGGTGTGGAATCAGAGGCGGGAAATCAGAGCTGGGGAATCAGAGGCGGGGAATCCGAGTTGGGGAATCAGAGTCCGGGAATCAGAGATGGGGAATCAGAGGCGGGGAATGAAATATGGGGAATCAGAGGCGGGGAATCAGAGGCGGGGAAACAGAGGCGGTGAATCAGATATGGGAAATCAGAGGTGGGGAATCAGAGGTAGAGAATCAGAGATGGGGAAGCAGAGGTGGGGAATCAGATGTGATTAATTAGAGATGGGGAATCAGAGGCGGGGTATCAGAGGCGGCCAATCAGAGGCGGGGAAACAGAGGCGGGGAATCAGATATGGGGAATCAGAGGTGGGGAATCAGTGTCAGGGATTCAGAGGCCGGGAATCAGATGCGGGGAATCAGAGCTGGGGAATCAGAGGCGGGGAATCAGAGTTGGGGAATCAGAGGAGGGGAATCAGATATGGGGAAACAGAGGCCGGGAATCAGAGGCAGGGAAACAGAGGCGGGGAATCAGATATGGGGAATCAGAGGTGGGGAATTAGTGGTTGCGAATCAGAGGCAATAGATGCAGCGAAAGAGATGGGCGAAACATAGTGTTTGGAAATTTTGTGTTGAAAATTAGTTACACAGAACAGATCAAACAGAGTTGTTGAAATTGAGGGAGGGAAAGAGAGGCACTGAAAGAGTGGAGGGGAAAGAGTGCAGGCAAAATAGAGGCGTAGAGACAGAGGTGGGGAATCAGATGCGGGGAATCAGAGGTGGGGAATCAGAGGCTGGGAATCAGAGGCGGGGAATCAGAGGGGGGAATCAGAGGTGGGGAATCAGAGGCAGGGAATCAGAGGCAGGGAATCAGAGGCGGGAAATCAGAGGCGGCGAATCTGAGGCGTGGAATCAGAGGTGGGGAAAGAGATGTGGGGAAACGTAGGCCAGGAAAGTTGCGCGGAAATGGAGGCGGTGAATCAGAGGCGGGGAATCAGAGGCGGGGAATCAGAGGCGGGGAATCAGAGGCGTGGAATCAGAGGTGGGGAAAGAGATGTGGGGAAACAGGCGGGTAAACAGAAGCGGGTAAACATAGCTGCATCAATAGATGCAGCGAAAGAGATGGGCGAAACATAGTGGTTGGAACATTTGTGTTGAAAATTAGTTACACAGAACAGATCAAACAGAGTTGTTGAAATTGAGGGAGGGAAAGAGAGGCACTGAAAGAGTGGAGGGGAAAGAGTGCAGGCAAAATAGAGGCGTAGAGACAGAGGTGGGGAATCAGATGCGGGGAATCAGAGGCGGGGAATCAGAGGCAGGGAATCAGATGAAGGGAATCTAATGCAGGGAAACTGAGGCAGGGAATCTGAGGCAGGGAATCGAAGGCAGGGAATCTGAGGCACTGAATCAGTAAAAAGTTATCAGAGGCAGGTTATCAGAGGCGGAGAATCAGAGGTGGGGAATCAGAAGTGGGGAATCAGAGGTGGGGAATCAGAGGCGTGGAATCAGAGGCGGGGAATCAGAGGTGGGGAATCAGAAGTGGGGAATCAGAGGTGGGGAATCAGAGGCGGGGAATCAGAGGCGTGGAATCAGAGGCGGGCAATCAGAAGTGGGGAATCAGAGGCGGGGAATCAGAGGCGGGGTATCAGAGGCGGTGAATCAGATGCGGGGAATCAGAGGCGGGGAATCAGAGGCGGGGAATCAGAAGTGGGGAATCAGAGGTGGGGAATCAGAGGCGGGGAATCAGAGGCGGGGAATCAGATGCAGGGAATCAGAGGCAGGGAATCAGAGGCAGGGAACCAGACGCAGGGAATCAAATGAAGGGAATCTGATGCAGGGAATCTGAGGCAGGGAATCTGAGGCAGGGAATCTGTGGTGGGGAATCAGAGGCGGGAAAACAGGCGGTTAAACAGAGGCGGGTAAACATAGGCGGGGATTCAGAGGCGTGGAATCAGAGGCGGGAAACAAGAGGCGGGGAAAGATATGTGGGGAAAAGTAGGCCAGGAAAGTTGAGCGGAAAGGGAGGCATTGAATCAGAGGTGGGGAATCAGAGGCTGTGAATCAGAGGCGGGGAATCAGAGGCGGGGAATCAGAGGCAGGGAATCAGAAGCGGGGAATCAGAGGTTGGGAATCAGAGGCGGGGAATCAGAGGCGGAGAATCAGAGGCGGGCAATCAGATGCAGGGAATCAGAGGCAGGGAATCAGAGGCAGGGAATCAGAGGCAGGGAATCTGAGGCAGGGAATCTGAGGTGGGGAATCAGAGGCGGGGAAACAGGTGGGTAAACAGAGGCGGGTAAACATAGGCGGGGAATCAGAGGCGCGGAATCAGAGGTGGGGAATCAGAGGCAGGGAATCAGAGGCGGGGAATCAGAGTTGGGGAATCAGATGCGGGGAATCAGAGGTGGGGAATCAGAGGCGGGGTATCAGAGGAGGGGAATCAGAGGCGGGGAATCAGAGGCGGGGAATCAGAGGCGGGGAATCAGAGGCGTGCAATCAGAGGCGGGGAATCAGAGGTGGGGAATCAGAAGTGGGGAATCAGAGGTGGGATATCAGAGCCGGGGAATCTGAATCAGCGAATCAGAGGCGGGGCAATCAGAGGTGGGGAATCAGAGGCGGGGAATCAGAGGCGGGGAATCAGAGGAGGTGAATCAGAGGCGGGGAATCAGACGCTGGGAATCAGAGGCGGGGAATCAGAAGTGGGGAATCAGAGGTGGGGAATCAGAGGCGGGGAATCAGAGGCAGGTAATCAGAGGCGGGCAATCAGATGCAGGGAATCAGAGGCAGGGAATCAGAGGCAGGGAATCTGAGGCAGGGAATCTGAGGCAGGGAATCTGAGGTGGGCAATCAGAGGCAGGGAATCAGATGAAGGGAATCTAATGCAGGGAAACTGAGGCAGGGAATCTGAGGCAGGGAATCGGAGGCAGGGAATCTGAGGCAGGGAATCAGTAAAAAGTTATCAGAGGCAGGGTATCAGAGGCGGAGAATCAGAGGTGGGGAATCAGAAGTGGGGAATCAGAGGTGGGGAATCAGAGGCGGGGAATCAGAGGCAGGGAATCAGATGAAGGGAATCTAATGCAGGGAAACTGAGGCAGGGAATCTGAGGCAGGGAATCGGAGGCAGGGAATCTGAGGCAGGGAATCAGTAAAAAGTTATCAGAGGCAGGGTATCAGAGGCGGAGAATCAGAGGTGGGGAATCAGAAGTGGGGAATCAGAGGTGGGGAATCAGAGGCGTGGAATCAGAGGCGGGGAATCAGAGGTGGGGAATCAGAAGTGGGGAATCAGAGGTGGGGAATCAGAGGCGGGGAATCAGAGGTGTGGAATCAGAGGTGGGCAATCAGAAGTGGGGAATCAGAGGCGGGGAATCAGAGGCGGGGAATCAGAGGCGGTGAATCAGAGGCGGGGAATCAGAGGCGGGGAATCAGAGGCGGGGAATCAGAAGTGGGGAATCAGAGGTGGGGAATCAGAGGCGGGGAATCAGAGGCGGGCAATCAGATGCAGGGTATCAGAGGCAGGGAATCAGAGGCAGGGAACCAGACGCAGGGAATCAAATGAAGGGAATCTGATGCAGGGAATCTGAGGCAGGGAATCTGAGGCAGGGAATCTGTGGTGGGGAATCAGAGGCGGGAAAACAGGCGGTTAAACAGAGGCGGGTAAACATAGGCGGGGATTCAGAGGCGTGGAATCAGAGGCGGGAAATCAGAGGCGGGGAAAGATATGTGGGGAAAAGTAGGCCAGGAAAGTTGAGCGGAAAGGGAGGCATTGAATCAGAGGTGGGGAATCAGAGGCGGGGAATCAGAGGCGGGGAATCAGAGGCGGGGAATCAGAGGCAGGGAATCAGAAGCGGGGAATCAGAGGTTGGGAATCAGAGGCGGGGAATCAGAGGCGGAGAATCAGAGGCGGGCAATCAGATGCAGGGAATCAGAGGCAGGGAATCAAATGAAGGGAATCAGAGGCAGGGAATCTGAGGCAGGGAATCTGAGGTGGGGAATCAGAGGCGGGGAAACAGGTGGGTAAACAGAGGCGGGTAAACATAGGCGGGGAATCAGAGGCGCAAAATCAGAGGTGGGGAATCAGAGGCAGGGAATCAGAGGCGGGGAATCAGAGGCGGGGAATCAGATGCGGGGAATCAGAGGTGGGGAATCAGAGGCGGGGTATCAGAGGAGGGGAATCAGAGGCGGGGAATCAGAGGCGGGGAATCAGAGGTGGGGAATCAGAGGCGTGCAATCAGAGGCGGGGAATCAGAGGTGGGGAATCAGAAGTGGGGAATCAGAGGTGGGGAATCAGAGCCGGGGAATCAGAATCAGCGAATCAGAGGCGGGGCAATCAGAGGTGGGGAATCAGAGGCGGGGAATCAGAGGCGGGGAATCAGAGGGGGTGAATCAGAGGCGGGGAATCAGACGCGGGGAATCAGAGGCGGGGAATCAGAAGTGGGGAATCAGAGGTGGGGAATCAGAGGCGGGGAATCAGAGGCAGGTAATCAGAGGCGGGCAATCAGATGCAGGGAATCAGAGGCAGGGAATCAGAGGCAGGGAATCTGAGGCAGGGAATCTGAGGCAGGGAATCTGAGGTGGGCAATCAGAGGCGGGAAAACAGGCGGGTAAACAGAGGCGGGTAAACATAGGCGGGGAATCAGAGGCGGGGAATCAGAGGCGGGGAATCAGAGGCAGGGAATCAGAGTCGGGGAATCAGAGGCGGGGAATCTGAGGTGGGGAATCAGATGCAGGGAATCAGAGGCGGGGAATCAGAGGCGGGGTATCAGAGGCGGGGAATCAGAGGCGCGGAATCAGAGGCGGTGAATCAGAGGCGTGGAATCAGAGACGGGGAATCAGAGGCGGGGAATCAGAAGTGGGGAATCAGAGGTGGGAAATCAGAGGCTGGGAATCAGAGGCGGGGAATCAGAGGCGGGGAATCAGAGGCAGGGTATCAGAGGCGGGCAATCAGATGCAGGGAATCAGAGGCAGGGAATCAGAGGCAGGGAATCAGAGGCAGGGAACCTGAGATGGCGAATATGAGGTGGTGAATCAGAGGCGGGGAAACAGTCGGGTAAACAGAGGCGGGGAATCAGAGGCAGGGAATCAGCCGCGTGGAATCAGAGGCAGGGAATCAGATGAAGGGAATCTGATGCAGGGAATCTGAGTCAGGGTATCTGAGGCAGGGAATCTGTGGCAGGGAATCTGATGCGGGTTATCAGAAGGGGGAAATGTGATGTGGGAAACGAGATGCAGAAAAGAGGCACGGAAATAGAGGCAGGGAAAGAGAGGCAGGGTATCAGAGGCGGGTAATCAGAGGCGTGGAATCAGAGGCGGGGAATCAGAGACACAGAAAGAGAGGCGTGGAATCAGAGGTGCAGAATCAGAGCCGGTGAATCTGAGCCGGGAAATCAGAAGCAGAGCAACAGAGGTGGTGAAACATGGGTGCGGAATCGGACACGGGGAATCAGAGGTGGGGACTCAGAGGCCGGGAATCAGAGGCAGGGAATCAGAGGCAGGTTATCAGAGGCAGGGAATCAGAGGTGGGAAATCAGAGGCGGGGAATCAGAGGCGGCGAATCAGAGGCGGGGAATCAGAGGCGGGGAATCAGAGGCGGAGAATCAGAGGCGGGCAATCAGATGCAGGAAATCAGAGGCAGGGAATCAGAGGCAGGGAATCAGAGGCAGGGAATTTGAGGCAGGGAATCAGAGGTGGGGAATCAGAGGCGGGTAATCAGAGGCAGGGAATCAGATGAAGGGAATCTGATGCAGGGAATCTGAGGCAGGGAATCTGAGGCAGGGAATCTGTGGCAGGGAATCTGATGCGGGTTATCAGAAGGGGGAAATGAGATGTGGGAAACGAGATGCAGAGAAAGAGGCACGGAAATAGAGGCAGGGAAAGACAGGCAGGGAATCAGAGGCGGGGAATCAGAAGTGGGGAATCAGAGGCTGGGAATCAGAGGCGGGGAATCAGAGGGGGGAATCAGAGGTGGGGAATCAGAGGCAGGGAATCAGAGGCAGGGAATCAGAGGCGGGAAATCAGAGGCGGCGAATCTGAGGCGTGGAATCAGAGGTGGGGAAAGAGATGTGGGGAAACAGGCGGGTAAACAGAAGCGGGTAAACATAGCTGCATAAATAGAGGCAGCGAAAGAGATGGGCGAAACATAGTGGTTGGAACTTGTGTGTTGAAAATTAGGTACACAGAACAGATCAAACAGAGTTGTTGAAATTGAGGGAGGGAAAGAGAGACACAGAAAGAGTGGAGGGGAAAGAGTGCAGGCAAAATAGAGGCGTAGAGACAGAGGTGGCGAATCAGTGGCGGGGAATCAGAGGCGGGGAATCAGAGGCAGGGAATCAGATGAAGGGAATCTGATGCAGGGAATCTGAGGCAGGGAATCTGAGGCAGGGAATCGGAGGCAGGGAATCTGATGCGGGTTATCAGAAGGGGGAAATGAGATGTCGGAAACGAGATGCAGAGAAAGAGGCACGGAAATAGAGGCAGGGAAAGAGAGGCAGGGTATCAGAGGCAGGTAATCAGAGGCGTGGAATCAGAGGTGGGGAATCAGAGGCGGTGAATCAGAGGTGGGGAATCAGAGGCGGGGAATCAGAGGCGGGGAATCAGAAGTGGGGAATCAGAGGTGGGGAATCAGAGGCGGGGAATCAGAGGCGGGGAATCAGAGGCGGGCAATCAGATGCAGGGAATCAGAGGCAGGGAATCAGACGCAGGGAATCAAATGAAGGGAATCTGATGCAGGGAATCTGAGGCAGGGAATCTGAGGCAGGGAATCTGTGGTGGGGAATCAGAGGCGGGAAAACAGGCGGGTAAACAGAGGCGGGTAAACATAGGCGGGAAATCAGAGGCGTGGAATCAGAGGCGGGAAATCAGAGGCGGGGAAAGATATGTGGGGAAAAGTAGGCCAGGAAAGTTGAGCGGAAAGGGAGGCAGTGAATCAGAGGTGGGGAATCAGAGGCGGGGAATCAGAGGCGGGGAATCAGAGGCGGGGAAACAGGTGGGTAAACAGAGGCGGGTAAACATAGGCGGGGAATCAGAGGCGCGGAATCAGAGGTGGGGAATCAGATGCAGGGTATCAGAGGCAGGGAATCAGAGGCAGGGAACCAGACGCAGGGAATCAAATGAAGGGAATCTGATGCAGGGAATCTGAGGCAGGGAATCTGAGGCAGGGAATCTGTGGTGGGGAATCAGAGGCGGGAAAACAGGCGGTTAAACAGAGGCGGGTAAACATAGGCGGGGATTCAGAGGCGTGGAATCAGAGGCGGGAAATCAGAGGCGGGGAAAGATATGTGGGGAAAAGTAGGCCAGGAAAGTTGAGCGGAAAGGGAGGCATTGAATCAGAGGTGGGGAATCAGAGGCGGGGAATCAGAGGCGGGGAATCAGAGGCGGGGAATCAGAGGCAGGGAATCAGAAGCGGGGAATCAGAGGTTGGGAATCAGAGGCGGGGAATCAGAGGCGGAGAATCAGAGGCGGGCAATCAGATGCAGGGAATCAGAGGCAGGGAATCAAATGAAGGGAATCAGAGGCAGGGAATCTGAGGCAGGGAATCTGAGGTGGGGAATCAGAGGCGGGGAAACAGGTGGGTAAACAGAGGCGGGTAAACATAGGCGGGGAATCAGAGGCGCAAAATCAGAGGTGGGGAATCAGAGGCAGGGAATCAGAGGCGGGGAATCAGAGGCGGGGAATCAGATGCGGGGAATCAGAGGTGGGGAATCAGAGGCGGGGTATCAGAGGAGGGGAATCAGAGGCGGGGAATCAGAGGCGGGGAATCAGAGGTGGGGAATCAGAGGCGTGCAATCAGAGGCGGGGAATCAGAGGTGGGGAATCAGAAGTGGGGAATCAGAGGTGGGGAATCAGAGCCGGGGAATCAGAATCAGCGAATCAGAGGCGGGGCAATCAGAGGTGGGGAATCAGAGGCGGGGAATCAGAGGCGGGGAATCAGAGGGGGTGAATCAGAGGCGGGGAATCAGACGCGGGGAATCAGAGGCGGGGAATCAGAAGTGGGGAATCAGAGGTGGGGAATCAGAGGCGGGGAATCAGAGGCAGGTAATCAGAGGCGGGCAATCAGATGCAGGGAATCAGAGGCAGGGAATCAGAGGCAGGGAATCTGAGGCAGGGAATCTGAGGCAGGGAATCTGAGGTGGGCAATCAGAGGCGGGAAAACAGGCGGGTAAACAGAGGCGGGTAAACATAGGCGGGGAATCAGAGGCGGGGAATCAGAGGCGGGGAATCAGAGGCAGGGAATCAGAGTCGGGGAATCAGAGGCGGGGAATCTGAGGTGGGGAATCAGATGCAGGGAATCAGAGGCGGGGAATCAGAGGCGGGGTATCAGAGGCGGGGAATCAGAGGCGCGGAATCAGAGGCGGTGAATCAGAGGCGTGGAATCAGAGACGGGGAATCAGAGGCGGGGAATCAGAAGTGGGGAATCAGAGGTGGGAAATCAGAGGCTGGGAATCAGAGGCGGGGAATCAGAGGCGGGGAATCAGAGGCAGGGTATCAGAGGCGGGCAATCAGATGCAGGGAATCAGAGGCAGGGAATCAGAGGCAGGGAATCAGAGGCAGGGAACCTGAGATGGCGAATATGAGGTGGTGAATCAGAGGCGGGGAAACAGTCGGGTAAACAGAGGCGGGGAATCAGAGGCAGGGAATCAGCCGCGTGGAATCAGAGGCAGGGAATCAGATGAAGGGAATCTGATGCAGGGAATCTGAGTCAGGGTATCTGAGGCAGGGAATCTGTGGCAGGGAATCTGATGCGGGTTATCAGAAGGGGGAAATGTGATGTGGGAAACGAGATGCAGAAAAGAGGCACGGAAATAGAGGCAGGGAAAGAGAGGCAGGGTATCAGAGGCGGGTAATCAGAGGCGTGGAATCAGAGGCGGGGAATCAGAGACACAGAAAGAGAGGCGTGGAATCAGAGGTGCAGAATCAGAGCCGGTGAATCTGAGCCGGGAAATCAGAAGCAGAGCAACAGAGGTGGTGAAACATGGGTGCGGAATCGGACACGGGGAATCAGAGGTGGGGACTCAGAGGCCGGGAATCAGAGGCAGGGAATCAGAGGCAGGTTATCAGAGGCAGGGAATCAGAGGTGGGAAATCAGAGGCGGGGAATCAGAGGCGGCGAATCAGAGGCGGGGAATCAGAGGCGGGGAATCAGAGGCGGAGAATCAGAGGCGGGCAATCAGATGCAGGAAATCAGAGGCAGGGAATCAGAGGCAGGGAATCAGAGGCAGGGAATTTGAGGCAGGGAATCAGAGGTGGGGAATCAGAGGCGGGTAATCAGAGGCAGGGAATCAGATGAAGGGAATCTGATGCAGGGAATCTGAGGCAGGGAATCTGAGGCAGGGAATCTGTGGCAGGGAATCTGATGCGGGTTATCAGAAGGGGGAAATGAGATGTGGGAAACGAGATGCAGAGAAAGAGGCACGGAAATAGAGGCAGGGAAAGACAGGCAGGGAATCAGAGGCGGGGAATCAGAAGTGGGGAATCAGAGGCTGGGAATCAGAGGCGGGGAATCAGAGGGGGGAATCAGAGGTGGGGAATCAGAGGCAGGGAATCAGAGGCAGGGAATCAGAGGCGGGAAATCAGAGGCGGCGAATCTGAGGCGTGGAATCAGAGGTGGGGAAAGAGATGTGGGGAAACAGGCGGGTAAACAGAAGCGGGTAAACATAGCTGCATAAATAGAGGCAGCGAAAGAGATGGGCGAAACATAGTGGTTGGAACTTGTGTGTTGAAAATTAGGTACACAGAACAGATCAAACAGAGTTGTTGAAATTGAGGGAGGGAAAGAGAGACACAGAAAGAGTGGAGGGGAAAGAGTGCAGGCAAAATAGAGGCGTAGAGACAGAGGTGGCGAATCAGTGGCGGGGAATCAGAGGCGGGGAATCAGAGGCAGGGAATCAGATGAAGGGAATCTGATGCAGGGAATCTGAGGCAGGGAATCTGAGGCAGGGAATCGGAGGCAGGGAATCTGATGCGGGTTATCAGAAGGGGGAAATGAGATGTCGGAAACGAGATGCAGAGAAAGAGGCACGGAAATAGAGGCAGGGAAAGAGAGGCAGGGTATCAGAGGCAGGTAATCAGAGGCGTGGAATCAGAGGTGGGGAATCAGAGGCGGTGAATCAGAGGTGGGGAATCAGAGGCGGGGAATCAGAGGCGGGGAATCAGAAGTGGGGAATCAGAGGTGGGGAATCAGAGGCGGGGAATCAGAGGCGGGGAATCAGAGGCGGGCAATCAGATGCAGGGAATCAGAGGCAGGGAATCAGACGCAGGGAATCAAATGAAGGGAATCTGATGCAGGGAATCTGAGGCAGGGAATCTGAGGCAGGGAATCTGTGGTGGGGAATCAGAGGCGGGAAAACAGGCGGGTAAACAGAGGCGGGTAAACATAGGCGGGAAATCAGAGGCGTGGAATCAGAGGCGGGAAATCAGAGGCGGGGAAAGATATGTGGGGAAAAGTAGGCCAGGAAAGTTGAGCGGAAAGGGAGGCAGTGAATCAGAGGTGGGGAATCAGAGGCGGGGAATCAGAGGCGGGGAATCAGAGGCGGGGAAACAGGTGGGTAAACAGAGGCGGGTAAACATAGGCGGGGAATCAGAGGCGCGGAATCAGAGGTGGGGAATCAGAGGCAGGGAATCAGAGGCGGGGAATCAGAGTCGGGGAATCAGATGCGGGGAATCAGAGGTGGGGAATCAGAGGCGGGGTATCAGAGGAGGGGAATCAGAGGCGGGGAATCAGAGGCGGGGAATCAGAGGCGGGGAATCAGAGGCGTGCAATCAGAGGCGGGGAATCAGAGGTGGGGAATCAGAAGTGGGGAATCAGAGGTGGGATATCAGAGCCGGGGAATCTGAATCAGCGAATCAGAGGCGGGGCAATCAGAGGTGGGGAATCAGAGGCGGGGAATCAGAGGCGGGGAATCAGAGGAGGTGAATCAGAGGCGGGGAATCAGACGCTGGGAATCAGATGCGGGGAATCAGAAGTGGGGAATCAGAGGTGGGGAATCAGAGGCGGGGAATCAGAGGCAGGTAATCAGAGGCGGGCAATCAGATGCAGGGAATCAGAGGCAGGGAATCAGAGGCAGGGAATCTGAGGCAGGGAATCTGAGGCAGGGAATCTGAGGTGGGCAATCAGAGGCAGGGAATCAGATGAAGGGAATCTAATGCAGGGAAACTGAGGCAGGGAATCTGAGGCAGGGAATCGGAGGCAGGGAATCTGAGGCAGGGAATCAGTAAAAAGTTATCAGAGGCAGGGTATCAGAGGCGGAGAATCAGAGGTGGGGAATCAGAAGTGGGGAATCAGAGGTGGGGAATCAGAGGCGGGGAATCAGAGGCAGGGAATCAGATGAAGGGAATCTAATGCAGGGAAACTGAGGCAGGGAATCTGAGGCAGGGAATCGGAGGCAGGGAATCTGAGGCAGGGAATCAGTAAAAAGTTATCAGAGGCAGGGTATCAGAGGCGGAGAATCAGAGGTGGGGAATCAGAAGTGGGGAATCAGAGGTGGGGAATCAGAGGCGTGGAATCAGAGGCGGGGAATCAGAGGTGGGGAATCAGAAGTGGGGAATCAGAGGTGGGGAATCAGAGGCGGGGAATCAGAGGTGTGGAATCAGAGGTGGGCAATCAGAAGTGGGGAATCAGAGGCGGGGAATCAGAGGCGGGGAATCAGAGGCGGTGAATCAGAGGCGGGGAATCAGAGGCGGGGAATCAGAGGCGGGGAATCAGAAGTGGGGAATCAGAGGTGGGGAATCAGAGGCGGGGAATCAGAGGCGGGCAATCAGATGCAGGGTATCAGAGGCAGGGAATCAGAGGCAGGGAACCAGACGCAGGGAATCAAATGAAGGGAATCTGATGCAGGGAATCTGAGGCAGGGAATCTGAGGCAGGGAATCTGTGGTGGGGAATCAGAGGCGGGAAAACAGGCGGTTAAACAGAGGCGGGTAAACATAGGCGGGGATTCAGAGGCGTGGAATCAGAGGCGGGAAATCAGAGGCGGGGAAAGATATGTGGGGAAAAGTAGGCCAGGAAAGTTGAGCGGAAAGGGAGGCATTGAATCAGAGGTGGGGAATCAGAGGCGGGGAATCAGAGGCGGGGAATCAGAGGCGGGGAATCAGAGGCAGGGAATCAGAAGCGGGGAATCAGAGGTTGGGAATCAGAGGCGGGGAATCAGAGGCGGAGAATCAGAGGCGGGCAATCAGATGCAGGGAATCAGAGGCAGGGAATCAAATGAAGGGAATCAGAGGCAGGGAATCTGAGGCAGCGAATCTGAGGTGGGGAATCAGAGGCGGGGAAACAGGTGGGTAAACAGAGGCGGGTAAACATAGGCGGGGAATCAGAGGCGCAAAATCAGAGGTGGGGAATCAGAGGCAGGGAATCAGAGGCGGGGAATCAGAGGCGGGGAATCAGATGCGGGGAATCAGAGGTGGGGAATCAGAGGCGGGGTATCAGAGGAGGGGAATCAGAGGCGGGGAATCAGAGGCGGGGAATCAGAGGTGGGGAATCAGAGGCGTGCAATCAGAGGCGGGGAATCAGAGGTGGGGAATCAGAAGTGGGGAATCAGAGGTGGGGAATCAGAGCCGGGGAATCA
Organism: Narcine bancroftii; assembly: GCF_036971445.1. Taxonomy (NCBI): domain Eukaryota; kingdom Metazoa; phylum Chordata; class Chondrichthyes; order Torpediniformes; family Narcinidae; genus Narcine; species Narcine bancroftii. Next base: position 101,910,971 of record NC_091474.1, on the reverse strand, counting down.
GAATCAGCGAATCAGAGGCGGGGCAATCAGAGGTGGGGAATCAGAGGCGGGGAATCAGAGGCGGGGAATCAGAGGGGGTGAATCAGAGGCGGGGAATCAGACGCGGGGAATCAGAGGCGGGGAATCAGAAGTGGGGAATCAGAGGTGGGGAATCAGAGGCGGGGAATCAGAGGCAGGTAATCAGAGGCGGGCAATCAGATGCAGGGAATCAGAGGCAGGGAATCAGAGGCAGGGAATCTGAGGCAGGGAATCTGAGGCAGGGAATCTGAGGTGGGCAATCAGAGGCGGGAAAACAGGCGGGTAAACAGAGGCGGGTAAACATAGGCGGGGAATCAGAGGCGGGGAATCAGAGGCGGGGAATCAGAGGCAGGGAATCAGAGTCGGGGAATCAGAGGCGGGGAATCTGAGGTGGGGAATCAGATGCAGGGAATCAGAGGCGGGGAATCAGAGGCGGGGTATCAGAGGCGGGGAATCAGAGGCGCGGAATCAGAGGCGGGGAATCAGAGGCGTGGAATCAGAGACGGGGAATCAGAGGCGGGGAATCAGAAGTGGGGAATCAGAGGTGGGAAATCAGAGGCTGGGAATCAGAGGCGGGGAATCAGAGGCGGGGAATCAGAGGCAGGGTATCAGAGGCGGGCAATCAGATGCAGGGAATCAGAGGCAGGGAATCAGAGGCAGGGAATCAGAGGCAGGGAACCTGAGATGGCGAATATGAGGTGGTGAATCAGAGGCGGGGAAACAGTCGGGTAAACAGAGGCGGGGAATCAGAGGCAGGGAATCAGCCGCGTGGAATCAGAGGCAGGGAATCAGATGAAGGGAATCTGATGCAGGGAATCTGAGGCAGGGTATCTGAGGCAGGGAATCTGTGGCAGGGAATCTGATGCGGGTTATCAGAAGGGGGAAATGTGATGTGGGAAACGAGATGCAGAAAAGAGGCACGGAAATAGAGGCAGGGAAAGAGAGGCAGGGTATCAGAGGCGGGTAATCAGAGGCGTGGAATCAGAGGCGGGGAATCAGAGACACAGAAAGAGAGGCGTGGAATCAGAGGTGCAGAATCAGAGCCGGTGAATCTGAGCCGGGAAATCAGAAGCAGAGCAACAGAGGTGGTGAAACATGGGTGCGGAATCGGACACGGGGAATCAGAGGTGGGGACTCAGAGGCCGGGAATCAGAGGCAGGGAATCAGAGGCAGGTTATCAGAGGCAGGGAATCAGAGGTGGGAAATCAGAGGCGGGGAATCAGAGGCGGCGAATCAGAGGCGGGGAATCAGAGGCGGGGAATCAGAGGCGGAGAATCAGAGGCGGGCAATCAGATGCAGGAAATCAGAGGCAGGGAATCAGAGGCAGGGAATCAGAGGCAGGGAATTTGAGGCAGGGAATCAGAGGTGGGGAATCAGAGGCGGGTAATCAGAGGCAGGGAATCAGATGAAGGGAATCTGATGCAGGGAATCTGAGGCAGGGAATCTGAGGCAGGGAATCTGTGGCAGGGAATCTGATGCGGGTTATCAGAAGGGGGAAATGAGATGTGGGAAACGAGATGCAGAGAAAGAGGCACGGAAATAGAGGCAGGGAAAGACAGGCAGGGAATCAGAGGCGGGGAATCAGAGGTGGGGAATCAGAGGCTGGGAATCAGAGGCGGGGAATCAGAGGGGGGAATCAGAGGTGGGGAATCAGAGGCAGGGAATCAGAGGCAGGGAATCAGAGGCGGGAAATCAGAGGCGGCGAATCTGAGGCGTGGAATCAGAGGTGGGGAAAGAGATGTGGGGAAACAGGCGGGTAAACAGAAGCGGGTAAACATAGCTGCATAAATAGAGGCAGCGAAAGAGATGGGCGAAACATAGTGGTTGGAACTTGTGTGTTGAAAATTAGGTACACAGAACAGATCAAACAGAGTTGTTGAAATTGAGGGAGGGAAAGAGAGACACAGAAAGAGTGGAGGGGAAAGAGTGCAGGCAAAATAGAGGCGTAGAGACAGAGGTGGCGAATCAGTGGCGGGGAATCAGAGGCGGGGAATCAGAGGCAGGGAATCAGATGAAGGGAATCTGATGCAGGGAATCTGAGGCAGGGAATCTGAGGCAGGGAATCGGAGGCAGGGAATCTGATGCGGGTTATCAGAAGGGGGAAATGAGATGTCGGAAACGAGATGCAGAGAAAGAGGCACGGAAATAGAGGCAGGGAAAGAGAGGCAGGGTATCAGAGGCAGGTAATCAGAGGCGTGGAATCAGAGGTGGGGAATCAGAGGCGGTGAATCAGAGGCGGGGAATCAGAGGCGGGGAATCAGAGGCGGGGAATCAGAAGTGGGGAATCAGAGGTGGGGAATCAGAGGCGGGGAATCAGAGGCGGGGAATCAGAGGCGGGCAATCAGATGCAGGGAATCAGAGGCAGGGAATCAGACGCAGGGAATCAAATGAAGGGAATCTGATGCAGGGAATCTGAGGCAGGGAATCTGAGGCAGGGAATCTGTGGTGGGGAATCAGAGGCGGGAAAACAGGCGGGTAAACAGAGGCGGGTAAACATAGGCGGGAAATCAGAGGCGTGGAATCAGAGGCGGGAAATCAGAGGCGGGGAAAGATATGTGGGGAAAAGTAGGCCAGGAAAGTTGAGCGGAAAGGGAGGCAGTGAATCAGAGGTGGGGAATCAGAGGCGGGGAATCAGAGGCGGGGAATCAGAGGCGGGGAATCAGAGGCTTGGAATCAGAAGTGGGGAATCAGAGGTGGGGAATCAGAGGCGGGGAATCAGAGGCGGAGAATCAGAGGCGGGGAATCTGAGGCATGGAATCTGAGGTGGGGAATCAGAGGCGGGGAAACAGGTGGGTAAACAGAGGTGGGTAAAGATAGGCGGGGAATCAGAGGCGCGGAATCAGAGGCGGGGAATCAGAGGCAGGGAATCAGAGGTGGGGAATCAGAGGCGGGGAATCAGATGTGGGGAATCAGAGGTGGGGAATCAGAGGCGGGGTATCAGAGGAGGGGAATCAGAGGCGTGGAATCAGAGGCGGGGAATCAGAGGCGGGGAATCAGAGGCGTGGAATCAGACGCGGGGAATCAGAGGCGGGGAATCAGAAGTGGGGAATCAGAGGTGGGGAATCAGAGGCGGGGAATCAGAATCAGCGAATCAGAGGCGGGGCAATCAGAGGTGGGGAATCAGAGGCGGGGAATCAGAGGCGGGGAATCAGAGGCGGTGAATCAGAGGCGGGGAATCAGACGCGGGGAATCAAAGGCGGGGAATCAGAAGTGGGGAATCAGAGGTGGGGAATCAGAGGCGGGGAATCAGAGGCAGGTAATCAGAGGCGGGCAATCAGATGCAGGGAATCAGAGGCAGGGAATCAGAGGCAGGGAATCTGAGGCAGGGAATCTGAGGCAGGGAATCTGAAGTGGGCAATCAGAGGCGGGAAAACAGGCGGGTAAACAGAGGCGGGTAAACATAGGTGGGGAATCAGAGGCGGGGAATCAGAGGCGGGGAATCAGAGTCGGGGAATCAGAGGCGGGGAATCTGAGGCGGGGAATCAGATGCAGGGAATCAGAGGCGGGGAATCAGAGGCGGGGTATCAGAGGCGGGGAATCAGAGGCGCGGAATCAGAGGCGGGGAATCAGAGGCGTGGAATCACAGACGGGGAATCAGAGGCGGGGAATCAGATGCAGGGAATCAGAGGCGGGGAATCAGAGGCAGGGAATCAGATGAAGGGAATCTGATGCAGGGAATCTGAGGCAGGGAATCTGAGGCAGGGAATCTGTGGCAGGGAATCTGATGCGGGTTATCAGAAGGGGGAAATGAGATGTGGGAAACGAGATGCAGAGAAAGAGGCACGGAAATAGAGGCAGGGAAAGAGAGGCAGGGTATCAGAGGCGGGTAATCAGAGGCGTGGAATCAGAGGCGGGGAATCAGAGGCGGGAAATCAGAGAGGGGAATCAGAGGTGGGGAATCAGAGGCGGGGAATCAGAGGCAGGGAATCAGAGGCAGGAAATCAGAGGCGGCGAATCTGAGGCGTGGAATCAGAGGTGGGGAAAGAGATGTGGGGAAACGTAGGCCAGGAAAGTTGCTCGGAAAGGGAGGCGGTGAATCAGAGGCGGGGAATCAGAGGCGGGGAATCAGAGGCGGGGAATCAGATGCGTGGAATCAGAGGTGGGGAAAGAGATGTGGGGAAACAGGCGGGTAAACAGAAGCGGGTAAACATAGCTGCATCAATAGATGCAGCGAAAGAGATGGGCGAAACATAGTGGTTGGAACTTTTGTGTTGAAAATTAGTTACACAGAACAGATCAAACAGAGTTGTTGAAATTGAGGGAGGGAAAGAGAGGCACTGAAAGAGTGGAGGGGAAAGAGTGCAGGCAAAATAGAGGCGTAGAGACAGAGGTGGGGAATCAGATGCGGGGAATCAGAGGCGGGGAATCAGAGGCAGGGAATCAGATGAAGGGAATCTAATGCAGGGAAACTGAGGCAGGGAATCTGAGGCAGGGAATCGGAGGCAGGGAATCTGAGGATGGGAATCAGTAAAAAGTTATCAGAGGCAGGGTATCAGAGGCGGAGAATCAGAGGTGGGGAATCAGAAGTGGGGAATCAGAGGTGGGGAATCAGAGGCGTGGAATCAGAGGCGGGGAATCAGAGGTGGGGAATCAGAGGCGGTGAATCAGATGCAGGGAATCAGAGGCAGGGAATCAGAGGCAGGGAACCAGACGCAGGGAATCAAATGAAGGGAATCTGATGCAGGGAATCTGAGGCAGGGAATCTGAGGCAGGGAATCTGTGGTGGGGAATCAGAGGCGGGAAAACAGGCGGTTAAACAGAGGCGGGTAAACATAGGCGGGGATTCAGAGGCGTGGAATCAGAGGCGGGAAATCAGAGGCGGGGAAAGATATGTGGGGAAAAGTAGGACAAGAAAGTTGAGCGGAAAGGGAGGCATTGAATCAGAGGTGGGGAATCAGAGGCGGGGAATCAGAGGCGGGGAATCAGAGGCGGGGAATCAGAGGCAGGGAATCAGAAGCGGGGAATCAGAGGTTGGGAATCAGAGGCGGGGAATCAGAGGCGGAGAATCAGAGGCGGGCAATCAGATGCAGGGAATCAGAGGCAGGGAATCAGAGGCAGGGAATCAGAGGCAGGGAATCTGAGGCAGGGAATCTGAGGTGGGGATTCAGAGGCGGGGAAACAGGTGGGTAAACAGAGGCGGGTAAACATAGGCGTGGAATCAGAGGCGGGGAATCAGAGACACAGAAAGAGAGGCGTGGAATCAGAGGTGCAGAATCAGAGCCGGTGAATCTGAGCCGGGAAATCAGAAGCAGAGCAACAGAGGTGGTGAAACAGGGGTGCGGAATCGGACACGGGGAATCAGAGGTGGGGACTCAGAGGCCGGGAATCAGAGGCAGGGAATCAGAGGCAGGTTATCAGAGGCAGGGAATCAGAGGTGGGAAATCAGAGGCGGGGAATCAGAGGCGGCGAATCAGAGGCGGGGAATCAGAGGCGGGGAATCAGAGGCGGAGAATCAGAGGCGGGCAATCAGATGCAGGAAATCAGAGGCAGGGAATCAGAGGCAGGGAATCAGAGGCAGGGAATCTGAGGCAGGGAATCAGAGGTGGGGAATCAGAGGCGGGGAATCAGAGGCAGGGAATCAGATGAAGGGAATCTGATGCAGGGAATCTGAGGCAGGGAATCTGAGGCAGGGTATCTGTGGCAGGGAATCTGATGCGGGTTATCAGAAGGGGGAAATGAGATGTGGGAAACGAGATGCAGAGAAAGAGGCACGGAAATAGAGGCAGGGAAAGACAGGCAGGGAATCAGAGGGGGGAATCAGAGGTGGGGAATCAGAGGCAGGGAATCAGAGGCAGGGAATCAGAGGCGGGAAATCAGAGGCGGCGAATCTGAGGCGTGGAATCAGAGGTGGGGAAAGAGATGTGGGGAAACGTAGGCCAGGAAAGTTGTGCGGAAAGGGAGGCGGTGAATCAGAGGCGGGGAATCAGAGGCGGGGAATCAGAGGCGGGGAATCAGAGGCGTGGAATCAGAGGTGGGGAAAGAGATGTGGGGAAACAGGCGGGTAAACAGAAGCGGGTAAACATAGCTGCATAAATAGAGGCAGCGAAAGAGATGGGCGAAACATAGTGGTTGGAACTTGTGTGTTGAAAATTAGGTACACAGAACAGATCAAACAGAGTTGTTGAAATTGAGGGAGGGAAAGAGAGGCACAGAAAGAGTGGAGGGGAAAGAGTGCAGGCAAAATAGAGGCGTAGAGACAGAGGTGGCGAATCAGTGGCGGGGAATCAGAGGCGGGGAATCAGAGGCAGGGAATCAGATGAAGGGAATCTGATGCAGGGAATCTGAGGCAGGGAATCTGAGGCAGGGAATCGGAGGCAGGGAATCTGATGCGGGTTATCAGAAGGGGGAAATGAGATGTCGGAAACGAGATGCAGAGAAAGAGGCACGGAAATAGAGGCAGGGAAAGAGAGGCAGGGTATCAGAGGCAGGTAATCAGAGGCGTGGAATCAGAGGCAGGGAATCTGAGGCAGGGAATCTGAGGTGGTGAATCAGAGGCGGGGAATCAGACGCGGGGAATCAAAGGCGGTGAATCAGAGGCGGGGAATCAGACGCGGGGAATCAAAGGCGGGGAATCAGAAGTGGGGAATCAGAGGTGGGGAATCAGAGGCGGGGAATCAGAGGCAGGTAATCAGAGGCGGGCAATCAGATGCAGGGAATCAGAGGCAGGGAATCAGAGGCAGGGAATCTGAGGCAGGGAATCTGAGGCAGGGAATCTGAAGTGGGCAATCAGAGGCGGGAAAACAGGCGGGTAAACAGAGGCGGGTAAACATAGGTGGGGAATCAGAGGCGGGGAATCAGAGGCGGGGAATCAGAGTCGGGGAATCAGAGGCGGGGAATCTGAGGCGGGGAATCAGATGCAGGGAATCAGAGGCGGGGAATCAGAGGCGGGGTATCAGAGGCGGGGAATCAGAGGCGCGGAATCAGAGGCGGGGAATCAGAGGCGTGGAATCACAGACGGGGAATCAGAGGCGGGGAATCAGATGCAGGGAATCAGAGGCGGGGAATCAGAGGCAGGGAATCAGATGAAGGGAATCTGATGCAGGAATCTGAGGCAGGGAATCTGAGGCAGGGAATCTGTGGCAGGGAATCTGATGCGGGTTATCAGAAGGGGGAAATGAGATGTGGGAAACGAGATGCAGAGAAAGAGGCACGGAAATAGAGGCAGGGAAAGAGAGGCAGGGTATCAGAGGCGGGTAATCAGAGGCGTGGAATCAGAGGCGGGGAATCAGAGGCGGGAAATCAGAGAGGGGAATCAGAGGTGGGGAATCAGAGGCGGGGAATCAGAGGCAGGGAATCAGAGGCAGGAAATCAGAGGCGGCGAATCTGAGGCGTGGAATCAGAGGTGGGGAAAGAGATGTGGGGAAACGTAGGCCAGGAAAGTTGCTCGGAAAGGGAGGCGGTGAATCAGAGGCGGGGAATCAGAGGCGGGGAATCAGAGGCGGGGAATCAGATGCGTGGAATCAGAGGTGGGGAAAGAGATGTGGGGAAACAGGCGGGTAAACAGAAGCGGGTAAACATAGCTGCATCAATAGATGCAGCGAAAGAGATGGGCGAAACATAGTGGTTGGAACTTTTGTGTTGAAAATTAGTTACACAGAACAGATCAAACAGAGTTGTTGAAATTGAGGGAGGGAAAGAGAGGCACATGAAAGAGTGGAGGGGAAAGAGTGCAGGCAAAATAGAGGCGTAGAGACAGAGGTGGGGAATCAGATGCGGGGAATCAGAGGCGGGGAATCAGAGGCAGGGAATCAGATGAAGGGAATCTAATGCAGGGAAACTGAGGCAGGGAATCTGAGGCAGGGAATCGGAGGCAGGGAATCTGAGGATGGGAATCAGTAAAAAGTTATCAGAGGCAGGGTATCAGAGGCGGAGAATCAGAGGTGGGGAATCAGAAGTGGGGAATCAGAGGTGGGGAATCAGAGGCGTGGAATCAGAGGCGGGGAATCAGAGGTGGGGAATCAGAGGCGGTGAATCAGATGCAGGGAATCAGAGGCAGGGAATCAGAGGCAGGGAACCAGACGCAGGGAATCAAATGAAGGGAATCTGATGCAGGGAATCTGAGGCAGGGAATCTGAGGCAGGGAATCTGTGGTGGGGAATCAGAGGCGGGAAAACAGGCGGTTAAACAGAGGCGGGTAAACATAGGCGGGGATTCAGAGGCGTGGAATCAGAGGCGGGAAATCAGAGGCGGGGAAAGATATGTGGGGAAAAGTAGGACAAGAAAGTTGAGCGGAAAGGGAGGCATTGAATCAGAGGTGGGGAATCAGAGGCGGGGAATCAGAGGCGGGGAATCAGAGGCGGGGAATCAGAGGCAGGGAATCAGAAGCGGGGAATCAGAGGTTGGGAATCAGAGGCGGGGAATCAGAGGCGGAGAATCAGAGGCGGGCAATCAGATGCAGGGAATCAGAGGCAGGGAATCAGAGGCAGGGAATCAGAGGCAGGGAATCTGAGGCAGGGAATCTGAGGTGGGGATTCAGAGGCGGGGAAACAGGTGGGTAAACAGAGGCGGGTAAACATAGGCGTGGAATCAGAGGCGGGGAATCAGAGACACAGAAAGAGAGGCGTGGAATCAGAGGCGGGGAATCAGAAGTGGGGAATCAGAGGTGGGGAATCAGAGGCGGGGAATCAGAATCAGCGAATCAGAGGCGGGGCAATCAGAGGTGGGGAATCAGAGGCGGGGAATCAGAGGCGGGGAATCAGAGGCGGTGAATCAGAGGCGGGGAATCAGACGCGGGGAATCAGAGGCGGTGAATCAGAGGCGGGGAATCAGACGCGGGGAATCAGAGGCGGGGAATCAGAAGTGGGGAATCAGAGGTGGGGAATCAGAGGCGGGAAATCAGAGGCGGGGAAAGATATGTGGGGAAAAGTAGGACAAGAAAGTTGAGCGGAAAGGGAGGCATTGAATCAGAGGTGGGGAATCAGAGGCGGGGAATCAGAGGCGGGGAATCAGAGGCGGGGAATCAGAGGCAGGGAATCAGAAGCGGGGAATCAGAGGTTGGGAATCAGAGGCGGGGAATCAGAGGCGGAGAATCAGAGGCGGGCAATCAGATGCAGGGAATCAGAGGCAGGGAATCAGAGGCAGGGAATCAGAGGCAGGGAATCTGAGGCAGGGAATCTGAGGTGGGGATTCAGAGGCGGGGAAACAGGTGGGTAAACAGAGGCGGGTAAACATAGGCGTGGAATCAGAGGCGGGGAATCAGAGACACAGAAAGAGAGGCGTGGAATCAGAGGTGCAGAATCAGAGCCGGTGAATCTGAGCCGGGAAATCAGAAGCAGAGCAACAGAGGTGGTGAAACAGGGGTGCGGAATCGGACACGGGGAATCAGAGGTGGGGACTCAGAGGCCGGGAATCAGAGGCAGGGAATCAGAGGCAGGTTATCAGAGGCAGGGAATCAGAGGTGGGAAATCAGAGGCGGGGAATCAGAGGCGGCGAATCAGAGGCGGGGAATCAGAGGCGGGGAATCAGAGGCGGAGAATCAGAGGCGGGCAATCAGATGCAGGAAATCAGAGGCAGGGAATCAGAGGCAGGGAATCAGAGGCAGGGAATCTGAGGCAGGGAATCAGAGGTGGGGAATCAGAGGCGGGGAATCAGAGGCAGGGAATCAGATGAAGGGAATCTGATGCAGGGAATCTGAGGCAGGGAATCTGAGGCAGGGTATCTGTGGCAGGGAATCTGATGCGGGTTATCAGAAGGGGGAAATGAGATGTGGGAAACGAGATGCAGAGAAAGAGGCACGGAAATAGAGGCAGGGAAAGACAGGCAGGGAATCAGAGGCGGGGAATCAGAGGTGGGGAATCAGAGGCTGGGAATCATAGGCGGGGAATCAGAGGGGGGAATCAGAGGTGGGGAATCAGAGGCAGGGAATCAGAGGCAGGGAATCAGAGGCGGGAAATCAGAGGCGGCGAATCTGAGGCGTGGAATCAGAGGTGGGGAAAGAGATGTGGGGAAACGTAGGCCAGGAAAGTTGTGCGGAAAGGGAGGCGGTGAATCAGAGGCGGGGAATCAGAGGCGGGGAATCAGAGGCGTGGAATCAGAGGTGGGGAAAGAGATGTGGGGAAACAGGCGGGTAAACAGAAGCGGGTAAACATAGCTGCATAAATAGAGGCAGCGAAAGAGATGGGCGAAACATAGTGGTTGGAACTTGTGTGTTGAAAATTAGGTACACAGAACAGATCAAACAGAGTTGTTGAAATTGAGGGAGGGAAAGAGAGGCACAGAAAGAGTGGAGGGGAAAGAGTGCAGGCAAAATAGAGGCGTAGAGACAGAGGTGGCGAATCAGTGGCGGGGAATCAGAGGCGGGGAATCAGAGGCAGGGAATCAGATGAAGGGAATCTGATGCAGGGAATCTGAGGCAGGGAATCTGAGGCAGGGAATCGGAGGCAGGGAATCTGATGCGGGTTATCAGAAGGGGGAAATGAGATGTCGGAAACGAGATGCAGAGAAAGAGGCACGGAAATAGAGGCAGGGAAAGAGAGGCAGGGTATCAGAGGCAGGTAATCAGAGGCGTGGAATCAGAGGCAGGGAATCTGAGGCAGGGAATCTGAGGTGGTGAATCAGAGGCGGGGAATCAGACGCGGGGAATCAAAGGCGGTGAATCAGAGGCGGGGAATCAGACGCGGGGAATCAAAGGTGGGGAATCAGAAGTGGGGAATCAGAGGTGGGGAATCAGAGGCGGGGAATCAGAGGCAGGTAATCAGAGGCGGGCAATCAGATGCAGGGAATCAGAGGCAGGGAATCAGAGGCAGGGAATCTGAGGCAGGGAATCTGAGGCAGGGAATCTGAAGTGGGCAATCAGAGGCGGGAAAACAGGCGGGTAAACAGAGGCGGGTAAACATAGGTGGGGAATCAGAGGCGGGGAATCAGAGGCGGGGAATCAGAGTCGGGGAATCAGAGGCGGGAATCTGAGGCGGGGAATCAGATGCAGGGAATCAGAGGCGGGGAATCAGAGGCGGGGTATCAGAGGCGGGGAATCAGAGGCGCGGAATCAGAGGCGGGGAATCAGAGGCGTGGAATCACAGACGGGGAATCAGAGGCGGGGAATCAGATGCAGGGAATCAGAGGCGGGGAATCAGAGGCAGGGAATCAGATGAAGGGAATCTGATGCAGGGAATCTGAGGCAGGGAATCTGAGGCAGGGAATCTGTGGCAGGGAATCTGATGCGGGTTATCAGAAGGGGGAAATGAGATGTGGGAAACGAGATGCAGAGAAAGAGGCACGGAAATAGAGGCAGGGAAAGAGAGGCAGGGTATCAGAGGCGGGTAATCAGAGGCGTGGAATCAGAGGCGGGGAATCAGAGGCGGGAAATCAGAGAGGGGAATCAGAGGTGGGGAATCAGAGGCGGGGAATCAGAGGCAGGGAATCAGAGGCAGGAAATCAGAGGCGGCGAATCTGAGGCGTGGAATCAGAGGTGGGGAAAGAGATGTGGGGAAACGTAGGCCAGGAAAGTTGCTCGGAAAGGGAGGCGGTGAATCAGAGGCGGGGAATCAGAGGCGGGGAATCAGAGGCGGGGAATCAGATGCGTGGAATCAGAGGTGGGGAAAGAGATGTGGGGAAACAGGCGGGTAAACAGAAGCGGGTAAACATAGCTGCATCAATAGATGCAGCGAAAGAGATGGGCGAAACATAGTGGTTGGAACTTTTGTGTTGAAAATTAGTTACACAGAACAGATCAAACAGAGTTGTTGAAATTGAGGGAGGGAAAGAGAGGCACTGAAAGAGTGGAGGGGAAAGAGTGCAGGCAAAATAGAGGCGTAGAGACAGAGGTGGGGAATCAGATGCGGGGAATCAGAGGCGGGGAATCAGAGGCAGGGAATCAGATGAAGGGAATCTAATGCAGGGAAACTGAGGCAGGGAATCTGAGGCAGGGAATCGGAGGCAGGGAATCTGAGGATGGGAATCAGTAAAAAGTTATCAGAGGCAGGGTATCAGAGGCGGAGAATCAGAGGTGGGGAATCAGAAGTGGGGAATCAGAGGTGGGGAATCAGAGGCGTGGAATCAGAGGCGGGGAATCAGAGGTGGGGAATCAGAGGCGGTGAATCAGATGCAGGGAATCAGAGGCAGGGAATCAGAGGCAGGGAACCAGACGCAGGGAATCAAATGAAGGGAATCTGATGCAGGGAATCTGAGGCAGGGAATCTGAGGCAGGGAATCTGTGGTGGGGAATCAGAGGCGGGAAAACAGGCGGTTAAACAGTGGCGGGTAAACATAGGCGGGAATTCAGAGGCGTGGAATCAGAGGCGGGAAATCAGAGGCGGGGAAAGATATGTGGGGAAAAGTAGGACAAGAAAGTTGAGCGGAAAGGGAGGCATTGAATCAGAGGTGGGGAATCAGAGGCGGGGAATCAGAGGCGGGGAATCAGAGGCGGGGAATCAGAGGCAGGGAATCAGAAGCGGGGAATCAGAGGTTGGGAATCAGAGGCGGGGAATCAGAGGCGGAGAATCAGAGGCGGGCAATCAGATGCAGGGAATCAGAGGCAGGGAATCAGAGGCAGGGAATCAGAGGCAGGGAATCTGAGGCAGGGAATCTGAGGTGGGGATTCAGAGGCGGGGAAACAGGTGGGTAAACAGAGGCGGGTAAACATAGGCGTGGAATCAGAGGCGGGGAATCAGAGACACAGAAAGAGAGGCGTGGAATCAGAGGTGCAGAATCAGAGCCGGTGAATCTGAGCCGGGAAATCAGAAGCAGAGCAACAGAGGTGGTGAAACAGGGGTGCGGAATCGGACACGGGGAATCAGAGGTGGGGACTCAGAGGCCGGGAATCAGAGGCAGGGAATCAGAGGCAGGTTATCAGAGGCAGGGAATCAGAGGTGGGAAATCAGAGGCGGGGAATCAGAGGCGGCGAATCAGAGGCGGGGAATCAGAGGCGGGGAATCAGAGGCGGAGAATCAGAGGCGGGCAATCAGATGCAGGAAATCAGAGGCAGGGAATCAGAGGCAGGGAATCAGAGGCAGGGAATCTGAGGCAGGGAATCAGAGGTGGGGAATCAGAGGCGGGGAATCAGAGGCAGGGAATCAGATGAAGGGAATCTGATGCAGGGAATCTGAGGCAGGGAATCTGAGGCAGGGTATCTGTGGCAGGGAATCTGATGCGGGTTATCAGAAGGGGGAAATGAGATGTGGGAAACGAGATGCAGAGAAAGAGGCACGGAAATAGAGGCAGGGAAAGACAGGCAGGGAATCAGAGGCGGGGAATCAGAGGTGGGGAATCAGAGGCTGGGAATCAGAGGCGGGGAATCAGAGGGGGGAATCAGAGGTGGGGAATCAGAGGCAGGGAATCAGAGGCAGGGAATCAGAGGCGGGAAATCAGAGGCGGCGAATCTGAGGCGTGGAATCAGAGGTGGGGAAAGAGATGTGGGGAAACGTAGGCCAGGAAAGTTGTGCGGAAAGGGAGGCGGTGAATCAGAGGAGGGGAATCAGAGGCGGGGAATCAGAGGCGGGGAATCAGAGGCGTGGAATCAGAGGTGGGGAAAGAGATGTGGGGAAACAGGCGGGTAAACAGAAGCGGTTAAACATAGCTGCATAAATAGAGGCAGCGAAAGAGATGGGCGAAACATAGTGGTTGGAACTTGTGTGTTGAAAATTAGGTACACAGAACAGATCAAACAGAGTTGTTGAAATTGAGGGAGGGAAAGAGAGGCACAGAAAGAGTGGAGGGGAAAGAGTGCAGGCAAAATAGAGGCGTAGAGACAGAGGTGGCGAATCAGTGGCGGGGAATCAGAGGCGGGGAATCAGAGGCAGGGAATCAGATGAAGGGAATCTGATGCAGGGAATCTGAGGCAGGGAATCTGAGGCAGGGAATCGGAGGCAGGGAATCTGATGCGGGTTATCAGAAGGGGGAAATGAGATGTCGGAAACGAGATGCAGAGAAAGAGGCACGGAAATAGAGGCAGGGAAAGAGAGGCAGGGTATCAGAGGCAGGTAATCAGAGGCGTGGAATCAGAGGTGGGGAATCAGAGGCGGTGAATCAGAGGCGGGGAATCAGAGGCGGGGAATCAGAGGCGGGGAATCAGAAGTGGGGAATCAGAGGTGGGGAATCAGAGGCGGGGAATCAGAGGCGGGGAATCAGAGGCGGGCAATCAGATGCAGGGAATCAGAGGCAGGGAATCAGACGCAGGGAATCAAATGAAGGGAATCTGATGCAGGGAATCTGAGGCAGGGAATCTGAGGCAGGGAATCTGTGGTGGGGAATCAGAGGCGGGAAAACAGGCGGGTAAACAGAGGCGGGTAAACATAGGCGGGGAATCAGAGGCGTGGAATCAGAGGCGGGAAATCAGAAGCGGGGAAAGATATGTGGGGAAAAGTAGGCCAGGAAAGTTGAGCGGAAAGGGAGGCAGTGAATCAGAGGTGGGGAATCAGAGGCGGGGAATCAGAGGCGGGGAATCAGAGGCGGGGAATCAGAGGCTTGGAATCAGAAGTGGGGAATCAGAGGTGGGGAATCAGAGGCGGGGAATCAGAGGCGGAGAATCAGAGGCGGGGAATCTGAGGCATGGAATCTGAGGTGGGGAATCAGAGGCGGGGAAACAGGTGGGTAAACAGAGGTGGGTAAACATAGGCGGGGAATCAGAGGCGCGGAATCAGAGGCGGGGAATCAGAGACAGGGAATCAGAGGCGGGGAATCAGAGGCGGGGAATCAGATGCGGGGAATCAGAGGTGGGGAATCAGAGGCGGGGTATCAGAGGAGGGGAATCAGAGGCGTGGAATCAGAGGCGGGGAATCAGAGGCGGGGAATCAGAGGCGTGGAATCAGAGGCGGGGAATCAGAGGCGGGGAATCAGAAGTGGGGAATCAGAGGTGGGGAATCAGAGGCGGGGAATCAGAATCAGCGAATCAGAGGCGGGGCAATCAGAGGTGGGGAATCAGAGGCGGGGAATCAGAGGCGGGGAATCAGAGGCGGTGAATCAGAGGCGGGGAATCAGACGCGGGGAATCAGAGGCGGGGAATCAGAAGTGGGGAATCAGAGGTGGGGAATCAGAGGCGGGGAATCAGAGGCAGGTAATCAGAGGCGGGCAATCAGATGCAGGGAATCAGAGGCAGGGAATCAGAGGCAGGGAATCTGAGGCAGGGAATCTGAGGCAGGGAATCTGAAGTGGGCAATCAGAGGCGGGAAAACAGGCGGGTAAACAGAGGCGGGTAAACATAGGAGGGGAATCAGAGGCGGGGAATCAGAGGCGGGGAATCAGAGTCGGGGAATCAGAGGCGGGGAATCTGAGGCGGGGAATCAGATGCAGGGAATCAGAGGCGGGGAATCAGGCGGGGTATCAGAGGCGGGGAATCAGAGGCGCGGAATCAGAGGCGGGGAATCAGAGGCGTGGAATCACACACGGGGAATCAGAGGCGGGGAATCAGAAGTGGGGAATCAGAGGTGGGAAATCAGAGGCGGGGAATCAGAGGCGGGGAATCAGAGGCGGGGAATCAGAGGCAGGGTATCAGAGGCGGGCAATCAGATGCAGGGAATCAGAGGCAGGGAATGAGAGGCAGGGAATCAGAGGCAGGGAACCTGAGGTGGCGAATATGAGGTGGTGAATCAGAGGCGGGGAAACAGGCGGGTAAACAGAGGCTGGGAATCAGATGCAGGGAATCAGAAGCGGGGAATCAGAGGCAGGGAATCAGATGAAGGGAATCTGATGCAGGGAATCTGAGGCAGGGAATCTGAGGCAGGGAATCTGTGGCAGGGAATCTGATGCGGGTTATCAGAAGGGGGAAATGAGATGTGGGAAACGAGATGCAGAGAAAGAGGCACGGAAATAGAGGCAGGGAAAGAGAGGCAGGGTATCAGAGGCGGGTAATCAGAGGCGTGGAATCAGAGGCGGGGAATCAGAGGCGGGAAATCAGAGAGGGGAATCAGAGGTGGGGAATCAGAGGCGGGGAATCAGAGGCAGGGAATCAGAGGCAGGAAATCAGAGGCGGCGAATCTGAGGCGTGGAATCAGAGGTGGGGAAAGAGATGTGGGGAAACGTAGGCCAGGAAAGTTGCTCGGAAAGGGAGGCGGTGAATCAGAGGCGGGGAATCAGAGGCGGGGAATCAGAGGCGGGGAATCAGAGGCGTGGAATCAGAGGTGGGGAAAGAGATGTGGGGAAACAGGCGGGTAAACAGAAGCGGGTAAACATAGCTGCATCAATAGATGCAGCGAAAGAGATGGGCGAAACATAGTGGTTGGAACTTTTGTGTTGAAAATGAGTTACACAGAACAGATCAAACAGAGTTGTTGAAATTGAGGGAGGGAAAGAGAGGCACTGAAAGAGTGGAGGGGAAAGAGTGCAGGCAAAATAGAGGCGTAGAGACAGAGGTGGGGAATCAGATGCGGGGAATCAGAGGCGGGGAATCAGAGGCAGGGAATCAGATGAAGGGAATCTAATGCAGGGAAACTGAGGCAGGGAATCTGAGGCAGGGAATCGGAGGCAGGGAATCTGAGGATGGGAATCAGTAAAAAGTTATCAGAGGCAGGGTATCAGAGGCGGAGAATCAGAGGTGGGGAATCAGAAGTGGGGAATCAGAGGTGGGGAATAAGAGGCGTGGAATCAGAGGCGGGGAATCAGAGGTGGGGAATCAGAAGTGGGGAATCAGAGGTGGGGAATTAGAGGCGGGGAATCAGAGGCGTGGAATCAGAGGCGGGCAATCAGAAGTGGGGAATCAGAGGCGGGGAATCAGAGGCGGGGAATCAGAGGCGGTGAATCAGATGCGGGGAATCAGAGGCGGGGAATCAGAGGCGGGGAATCAGAAGTGGGGAATCAGAGGTGGGGAATCAGAGGCGGGGAATCAGAGGCGGGCAATCAGATGCAGGGAATCAGAGGCAGGGAATCAGAGGCAGGGAACCAGACGCAGGGAATCAAATGAAGGGAATCTGATGCAGGGAATCTGAGGCAGGGAATCTGAGGCAGGGAATCTGTGGTGGGGAATCAGAGGCGGGAAAACAGGCGGTTAAACAGAGGCGGGTAAACATAGGCGGGGATTCAGAGGCGTGGAATCAGAGGCGGGAAATCAGAGGCGGGGAAAGATATGTGGGGAAAAGTAGGACAAGAAAGTTGAGCGGAAAGGGAGGCATTGAATCAGAGGTGGGGAATCAGAGGCGGGGAATCAGAGGCGGGGAATCAGAGGCGGGGAATCAGAGGCAGGGAATCAGAAGCGGGGAATCAGAGGTTGGGAATCAGAGGCGGGGAATCAGAGGCGGAGAATCAGAGGCGGGCAATCAGATGCAGGGAATCAGAGGCAGGGAATCAGAGGCAGGGAATCAGAGGCAGGGAATCTGAGGCAGTGAATCTGAGGTGGGGAATCAGAGGCGGGGAAACAGGTGGGTAAACAGAGGCGGGTAAACATAGGCGGGGAATCAGAGGTGCGGAATCAGAGGTGGGGAATCAGAGGCAGGGAATCAGAGGCGGGGAATCAGAGGCGGGGAATCAGATGCGGGGAATCAGAGGTGGGGAATCAGAGGCGGGGTATCAGAGGAGGGGAATCAGAGGCGGGGAATCAGAGGCGGGGAATCAGAGGCGGGGAATCAGAGGCGTGCAATCAGAGGCGGGGAATCAGAGGTGGGGAATCAGAAGTGGGGAATCAGAGGTGGGGAATCAGAGCCGGGGAATCTGAATCAGCGAATCAGAGGCGGGGCAATCAGAGGTGGGGAATCAGAGGCGGGGAATCAGAAGTGGGTAATCAGAGGTCGGGAATCAGAGGCGGGGAATCAGAGGCGGGCAATCAGATGCAGGGAATCAGAGGCAGGGAATCAGAGGCAGGGAACCAGACGCAGGGAATCAAATGAAGGGAATCTGATGCAGGGAATCTGAGGCAGGGAATCTGAGGCAGGGAATCTGTGGTGGGGAATCAGAGGCGGGAAAACAGGCGGTTAAACAGAGGCGGGTAAACATAGGCGGGGATTCAGAGGCGTGGAATCAGAGGCGCGGAATCAGAGGCGGGGAATCAGAGGCATGGAATCAGAGACGGGGAATCAGAGGCGGGGAATCAGAAGTGGGGAATCAGAGGTGGGAAATCAGAGGCTGGGAATCAGAGGCGGGGTATCAGAGGCGGGGAATCAGAGGCAGGGTATCAGAGGCGGGCAATCAGATGCAGGGAATCAGAGGCAGGGAATCAGAGGCAGGGAATCAGAGGCAGGGAACCTGAGATGGCGAATATGAGGTGGTGAATCAGAGGCGGGGAAACAGTCGGGTAAACAGAGGCGGGGAATCAGAGGCAGGGAATCAAATGAAGGGAATCTGATGCAGGGAATCTGAGGCAGGGAATCTGAGGCAGGGAATCTGTGGTGGGGAATCAGAGGCGGGAAAACAGGCGGTTAAACAGAGGCGGGTAAACATAGGCGGGGATTCAGAGGCGTGGAATCAGAGGCGGGAAATCAGAGGCGGGGAAAGATATGTGGGGAAAAGTAGGACAAGAAAGTTGAGCGGAAAGGGAGGCATTGAATCAGAGGTGGGGAATCAGAGGCGGGGAATCAGAGGCGGGGAATCAGAGGCAGGGAATCAGAAGCGGGGAATCAGAGGTTGGGAATCAGAGGCGGGGAATCAGAGGCGGAGAATCAGAGGCGGGCAATCAGATGCAGGGAATCAGAGGCAGGGAATCAGAGGCAGGGAATCAGAGGCAGGGAATCTGAGGCAGGGAATCTGAGGTGGGGATTCAGAGGCGGGGAAACAGGTGGGTAAACAGAGGCGGGTAAACATAGGCGTGGAATCAGAGGCGGGGAATCAGAGACACAGAAAGAGAGGCGTGGAATCAGAGGTGCAGAATCAGAGCCGGTGAATCTGAGCCGGGAAATCAGAAGCAGAGCAACAGAGGTGGTGAAACAGGGGTGCGGAATCGGACACGGGGAATCAGAGGTGGGGACTCAGAGGCCGGGAATCAGAGGCAGGGAATCAGAGGCAGGTTATCAGAGGCAGGGAATCAGAGGTGGGAAATCAGAGGCGGGGAATCAGAGGCGGCGAATCAGAGGCGGGGAATCAGAGGCGGGGAATCAGAGGCGGAGAATCAGAGGCGGGCAATCAGATGCAGGAAATCAGAGGCAGGGAATCAGAGGCAGGGAATCAGAGGCAGGGAATCTGAGGCAGGGAATCAGAGGTGGGGAATCAGAGGCGGGGAATCAGAGGCAGGGAATCAGATGAAGGGAATCTGATGCAGGGAATCTGAGGCAGGGAATCTGAGGCAGGGTATCTGTGGCAGGGAATCTGATGCGGGTTATCAGAAGGGGGAAATGAGATGTGGGAAACGAGATGCAGAGAAAGAGGCACGGAAATAGAGGCAGGGAAAGACAGGCAGGGAATCAGAGGCGGGGAATCAGAGGTGGGGAATCAGAGGCTGGGAATCAGAGGCGGGGAATCAGAGGGGGGAATCAGAGGTGGGGAATCAGAGGCAGGGAATCAGAGGCAGGGAATCAGAGGCGGGAAATCAGAGGCGGCGAATCTGAGGCGTGGAATCAGAGGTGGGGAAAGAGATGTGGGGAAACGTAGGCCAGGAAAGTTGTGCGGAAAGGGAGGCGGTGAATCAGAGGCGGGGAATCAGAGGCGGGGAATCAGAGGCGGGGAATCAGAGGCGTGGAATCAGAGGTGGGGAAAGAGATGTGGGGAAACAGGCGGGTAAACAGAAGCGGGTAAACATAGCTGCATAAATAGAGGCAGCGAAAGAGATGGGCGAAACATAGTGGTTGGAACTTGTGTGTTGAAAATTAGGTACACAGAACAGATCAAACAGAGTTGTTGAAATTGAGGGAGGGAAAGAGAGGCACAGAAAGAGTGGAGGGGAAAGAGTGCAGGCAAAATAGAGGCGTAGAGACAGAGGTGGCGAATCAGTGGCGGGGAATCAGAGGCGGGGAATCAGAGGCAGGGAATCAGATGAAGGGAATCTGATGCAGGGAATCTGAGGCAGGGAATCTGAGGCAGGGAATCGGAGGCAGGGAATCTGATGCGGGTTATCAGAAGGGGGAAATGAGATGTCGGAAACGAGATGCAGAGAAAGAGGCACGGAAATAGAGGCAGGGAAAGAGAGGCAGGGTATCAGAGGCAGGTAATCAGAGGCGTGGAATCAGAGGAAGGGAATCTGAGGCAGGGAATCTGAGGTGGTGAATCAGAGGCGGGGAATCAGACGCGGGGAATCAAAGGCGGTGAATCAGAGGCGGGGAATCAGACGCGGGGAATCAAAGGCGGGGAATCAGAAGTGGGGAATCAGAGGTGGGGAATCAGAGGCGGGGAATCAGAGGCAGGTAATCAGAGGCGGGCAATCAGATGCAGGGAATCAGAGGCAGGGAATCAGAGGCAGGGAATCTGAGGCAGGGAATCTGAGGCAGGGAATCTGAAGTGGGCAATAAGAGGCGGGAAAACAGGCGGGTAAACAGAGGCGGGTAAACATAGGTGGGGAATCAGAGGCGGGGAATCAGAGGCGGGGAATCAGAGTCGGGGAATCAGAGGCGGGGAATCTGAGGCGGGGAATCAGATGCAGGGAATCAGAGGCGGGGAATCAGAGGCGGGGTATCAGAGGCGGGGAATCAGAGGCGCGGAATCAGAGGCGGGGAATCAGAGGCGTGGAATCACAGACGGGGAATCAGAGGCGGGGAATCAGATGCAGGGAATCAGAGGCGGGGAATCAGAGGCAGGGAATCAGATGAAGGGAATCTGATGCAGGGAATCTGAGGCAGGGAATCTGAGGCAGGGAATCTGTGGCAGGGAATCTGATGCGGGTTATCAGAAGGGGGAAATGAGATGTGGGAAACGAGATGCAGAGAAAGAGGCACGGAAATAGAGGCAGGGAAAGAGAGGCAGGGTATCAGAGGCGGGTAATCAGAGGCGTGGAATCAGAGGCGGGGAATCAGAGGCGGGAAATCAGAGAGGGGAATCAGAGGTGGGGAATCAGAGGCGGGGAATCAGAGGCAGGGAATCAGAGGCAGGAAATCAGAGGCGGCGAATCTGAGGCGTGGAATCAGAGGTGGGGAAAGAGATGTGGGGAAACGTAGGCCAGGAAAGTTGCTCGGAAAGGGAGGCGGTGAATCAGAGGCGGGGAATCAGAGGCGGGGAATCAGAGGCGGGGAATCAGATGCGTGGAATCAGAGGTGGGGAAAGAGATGTGGGGAAACAGGCGGGTAAACAGAAGCGGGTAAACATAGCTGCATCAATAGATGCAGCGAAAGAGATGGGCGAAACATAGTGGTTGGAACTTTTGTGTTGAAAATTAGTTACACAGAACAGATCAAACAGAGTTGTTGAAATTGAGGGAGGGAAAGAGAGGCACTGAAAGAGTGGAGGGGAAAGAGTGCAGGCAAAATAGAGGCGTAGAGACAGAGGTGGGGAATCAGATGCGGGGAATCAGAGGCGGGGAATCAGAGGCAGGGAATCAGATGAAGGGAATCTAATGCAGGGAAACTGAGGCAGGGAATCTGAGGCAGGGAATCGGAGGCAGGGAATCTGAGGATGGGAATCAGTAAAAAGTTATCAGAGGCAGGGTATCAGAGGCGGAGAATCAGAGGTGGGGAATCAGAAGTGGGGAATCAGAGGTGGGGAATCAGAGGCGTGGAATCAGAGGCGGGGAATCAGAGGTGGGGAATCAGAGGCGGTGAATCAGATGCAGGGAATCAGAGGCAGGGAATCAGAGGCAGGGAACCAGACGCAGGGAATCAAATGAAGGGAATCTGATGCAGGGAATCTGAGGCAGGGAATCTGAGGCAGGGAATCTGTGGTGGGGAATCAGAGGCGGGAAAACAGGCGGTTAAACAGTGGCGGGTAAACATAGGCGGGGATTCAGAGGCGTGGAATCAGAGGCGGGAAGTCAGAGGCGGGGAAAGATATGTGGGGAAAAGTAGGACAAGAAAGTTGAGCGGAAAGGGAGGCATTGAATCAGAGGTGGGGAATCAGAGGCGGGGAATCAGAGGCGGGGAATCAGAGGTTGGGAATCAGAGGCGGGGAATCAGAGGCGGAGAATCAGAGGCGGGCAATCAGATGCAGGGAATCAGAGGCAGGGAATCAGAGGCAGGGAATCAGAGGCAGGGAATCTGAGGCAGGGAATCTGAGGTGGGGATTCAGAGGCGGGGAAACAGGTGGGTAAACAGAGGCGGGTAAACATAGGCGTGGAATCAGAGGCGGGGAATCAGAGACACAGAAAGAGAGGCGTGGAATCAGAGGTGCAGAATCAGAGCCGGTGAATCTGAGCCGGGAAATCAGAAGCAGAGCAACAGAGGTGGTGAAACAGGGGTGCGGAATCGGACACGGGGAATCAGAGGTGGGGACTCAGAGGCCGGTAATCAGAGGCAGGGAATCAGAGGCAGGTTATCAGAGGCAGGGAATCAGAGGTGGGAAATCAGAGGCGGGGAATCAGAGGCGGCGAATCAGAGGCGGGGAATCAGAGGCGGGGAATCAGAGTCGGAGAATCAGAGGCGGGCAATCAGATGCAGGAAATCAGAGGCAGGGAATCAGAGGCAGGGAATCAGAGGCAGGGAATCTGAGGCAGGGAATCAGAGGTGGGGAATCAGAGGCGGGGAATCAGAGGCAGGGAATCAGATGAAGGGAATCTGATGCAGGGAATCTGAGGCAGGGAATCTGAGGCAGGGTATCTGTGGCAGGGAATCTGATGCGGGTTATCAGAAGGGGGAAATGAGATGTGGGAAACGAGATGCAGAGAAAGAGGCACGGAAATAGAGGCAGGGAAAGACAGGCAGGGAATCAGAGGCGGGGAATCAGAGGTGGGGAATCAGAGGCTGGGAATCAGAGGCGGGGAATCAGAGGGGGGAATCAGAGGTGGGGAATCAGAGGCAGGGAATCAGAGGCAGGGAATCAGAGGCGGGAAATCAGAGGCGGCGAATCTGAGGCGTGGAATCAGAGGTGGGGAAAGAGATGTGGGGAAACGTAGGCCAGGAAAGTTGTGCGGAAAGGGAGGCGGTGAATCAGAGGCGGGGAATCAGAGGCGGGGAATCAGAGGCGGGGAATCAGAGGCGTGGAATCAGAGGTGGGGAAAGAGATGTGGGGAAACAGGCGGGTAAACAGAAGCGGTTAAACATAGCTGCATAAATAGAGGCAGCGAAAGAGATGGGCGAAACATAGTGGTTGGAACTTGTGTGTTGAAAATTAGGTACACAGAACAGATCAAACAGAGTTGTTGAAATTGAGGGAGGGAAAGAGAGGCACAGAAAGAGTGGAGGGGAAAGAGTGCAGGCAAAATAGAGGCGTAGAGACAGAGGTGGTGAATCAGTGGCGGGGAATCAGAGGCGGGGAATCAGAGGCAGGGAATCAGATGAAGGGAATCTGATGCAGGGAATCTGAGGCAGGGAATCTGAGGCAGGGAATCGGAGGCAGGGAATCTGATGCGGGTTATCAGAAGGGGGAAATGAGATGTCGGAAACGAGATGCAGAGAAAGAGGCACGGAAATAGAGGCAGGGAAAGAGAGGCAGGGTATCAGAGGCAGGTAATCAGAGGCGTGGAATCAGAGGTGGGGAATCAGAGGCGGTGAATCAGAGGCGGGGAATCAGAGGTGGGGAATCAGAGGCGGGGAATCAGAAGTGGGGAATCAGAGGTGGGGAATCAGAGGCGGGGAATCAGAGGCGGGGAATCAGAGGCGGGCAATCAGATGCAGGGAATCAGAGGCAGGGAATCAGACGCAGGGAATCAAATGAAGGGAATCTGATGCAGGGAATCTGAGGCAGGGAATCTGAGGCAGGGAATCTGTGGTGGGGAATCAGAGGCGGGAAAACAGGCGGGTAAACAGAGGCGGGTAAACATAGGCGGGGAATCAGAGGCGTGGAATCACAGACGGGGAATCAGAGGCGGGGAATCAGATGCAGGGAATCAGAGGCGGGGAATCAGAGGCAGGGAATCAGATGAAGGGAATCTGATGCAGGGAATCTGAGGCAGGGAATCTGAGGCAGGGAATCTGTGGCAGGGAATCTGATGCGGGTTATCAGAAGGGGGAAATGAGATGTGGGAAACGAGATGCAGAGAAAGAGGCACGGAAATAGAGGCAGGGAAAGAGAGGCAGGGTATCAGAGGCGGGTAATCAGAGGCGTGGAATCAGAGGCGGGGAATCAGAGGCGGGAAATCAGAGAGGGGAATCAGAGGTGGGGAATCAGAGGCGGGGAATCAGAGGCAGGGAATCAGAGGCAGGAAATCAGAGGCGGCGAATCTGAGGCGTGGAATCAGAGGTGGGGAAAGAGATGTGGGGAAACGTAGGCCAGGAAAGTTGCTCGGAAAGGGAGGCGGTGAATCAGAGGCGGGGAATCAGAGGCGGGGAATCAGAGGCGGGGAATCAGATGCGTGGAATCAGAGGTGGGGAAAGAGATG
Source organism: Narcine bancroftii (assembly GCF_036971445.1). Lineage (NCBI taxonomy): Eukaryota > Metazoa > Chordata > Chondrichthyes > Torpediniformes > Narcinidae > Narcine > Narcine bancroftii. The sequence goes on along the minus strand of NC_091474.1, from coordinate 101,886,703 downwards.
TGGGGAAACAGGCGGGTAAACAGAAGCGGGTAAACATAGCTGCATCAATAGATGCAGCGAAAGAGATGGGCGAAACATAGTGGTTGGAACTTTTGTGTTGAAAATTAGTTACACAGAACAGATCAAACAGAGTTGTTGAAATTGAGGGAGGGAAAGAGAGGCACTGAAAGAGTGGAGGGGAAAGAGTGCAGGCAAAATAGAGGCGTAGAGACAGAGGTGGGGAATCAGATGCGGGGAATCAGAGGCGGGGAATCAGAGGCAGGGAATCAGATGAAGGGAATCTAATGCAGGGAAACTGAGGCAGGGAATCTGAGGCAGGGAATCGGAGGCAGGGAATCTGAGGATGGGAATCAGTAAAAAGTTATCAGAGGCAGGGTATCAGAGGCGGAGAATCAGAGGTGGGGAATCAGAAGTGGGGAATCAGAGGTGGGGAATCAGAGGCGTGGAATCAGAGGCGGGGAATCAGAGGTGGGGAATCAGAGGCGGTGAATCAGATGCAGGGAATCAGAGGCAGGGAATCAGAGGCAGGGAACCAGACGCAGGGAATCAAATGAAGGGAATCTGATGCAGGGAATCTGAGGCAGGGAATCTGAGGCAGGGAATCTGTGGTGGGGAATCAGAGGCGGGAAAACAGGCGGTTAAACAGTGGCGGGTAAACATAGGCGGGGATTCAGAGGCGTGGAATCAGAGGCGGGAAGTCAGAGGCGGGGAAAGATATGTGGGGAAAAGTAGGACAAGAAAGTTGAGCGGAAAGGGAGGCATTGAATCAGAGGTGGGGAATCAGAGGCGGGGAATCAGAGGCGGGGAATCAGAGGTTGGGAATCAGAGGCGGGGAATCAGAGGCGGAGAATCAGAGGCGGGCAATCAGATGCAGGGAATCAGAGGCAGGGAATCAGAGGCAGGGAATCAGAGGCAGGGAATCTGAGGCAGGGAATCTGAGGTGGGGATTCAGAGGCGGGGAAACAGGTGGGTAAACAGAGGCGGGTAAACATAGGCGTGGAATCAGAGGCGGGGAATCAGAGACACAGAAAGAGAGGCGTGGAATCAGAGGTGCAGAATCAGAGCCGGTGAATCTGAGCCTGGAAATCAGAAGCAGAGCAACAGAGGTGGTGAAACAGGGGTGCGGAATCGGACACGGGGAATCAGAGGTGGGGACTCAGAGGCCGGTAATCAGAGGCAGGGAATCAGAGGCAGGTTATCAGAGGCAGGGAATCAGAGGTGGGAAATCAGAGGCGGGGAATCAGAGGCGGCGAATCAGAGGCGGGGAATCAGAGGCGGGGAATCAGAGTCGGAGAATCAGAGGCGGGCAATCAGATGCAGGAAATCAGAGGCAGGGAATCAGAGGCAGGGAATCAGAGGCAGGGAATCTGAGGCAGGGAATCAGAGGTGGGGAATCAGAGGCGGGGAATCAGAGGCAGGGAATCAGAGGCGGGAAATCAGAGGCGGGGAAAGATATGTGGGGAAAAGTAGGCCAGGAAAGTTGAGCGGAAAGGGAGGCAGTGAATCAGAGGTGGGGAATCAGAGGCGGGGAATCAGAGGCGGGGAATCAGAGGCGGGGAATCAGAGGCTTGGAATCAGAAGTGGGGAATCAGAGGTGGGGAATCAGAGGCGGGGAATCAGAGGCGGAGAATCAGAGGCGGGGAATCTGAGGCATGGAATCTGAGGTGGGGAATCAGAGGCGGGGAAACAGGTGGGTAAACAGAGGTGGGTAAACATAGGCGGGGAATCAGAGGCGCGGAATCAGAGGCGGGGAATCAGAGACAGGGAATCAGAGGCGGGGAATCAGAGGCGGGGAATCAGATGCGGGGAATCAGAGGTGGGGAATCAGAGGCGGGGTATCAGAGGAGGGGAATCAGAGGCGTGGAATCAGAGGCGGGGAATCAGAGGCGGGGAATCAGAGGCGTGGAATCAGAGGCGGGGAATCAGAGGCGGGGAATCAGAAGTGGGGAATCAGAGGTGGGGAATCAGAGGCGGGGAATCAGAATCAGCGAATCAGAGGCGGGGCAATCAGAGGTGGGGAATCAGAGGCGGGGAATCAGAGGCGGGGAATCAGAGGCGGTGAATCAGAGGCGGGGAATCAGACGCGGGGAATCAGAGGCGGGGAATCAGAAGTGGGGAATCAGAGGTGGGGAATCAGAGGCGGGGAATCAGAGGCAGGTAATCAGAGGCGGGCAATCAGATGCAGGGAATCAGAGGCAGGGAATCAGAGGCAGGGAATCTGAGGCAGGGAATCTGAGGCAGGGAATCTGAAGTGGGCAATCAGAGGCGGGAAAACAGGCGGGTAAACAGAGGCGGGTAAACATAGGAGGGGAATCAGAGGCGGGGAATCAGAGGCGGGGAATCAGAGTCGGGGAATCAGAGGCGGGGAATCTGAGGCGGGGAATCAGATGCAGGGAATCAGAGGCGGGGAATCAGGCGGGGTATCAGAGGCGGGGAATCAGAGGCGCGGAATCAGAGGCGGGGAATCAGAGGCGTGGAATCACACACGGGGAATCAGAGGCGGGGAATCAGAAGTGGGGAATCAGAGGTGGGAAATCAGAGGCGGGGAATCAGAGGCGGGGAATCAGAGGCGGGGAATCAGAGGCAGGGTATCAGAGGCGGGCAATCAGATGCAGGGAATCAGAGGCAGGGAATGAGAGGCAGGGAATCAGAGGCAGGGAACCTGAGGTGGCGAATATGAGGTGGTGAATCAGAGGCGGGGAAACAGGCGGGTAAACAGAGGCTGGGAATCAGATGCAGGGAATCAGAAGCGGGGAATCAGAGGCAGGGAATCAGATGAAGGGAATCTGATGCAGGGAATCTGAGGCAGGGAATCTGATGCAGGGAATCTGTGGCAGGGAATCTGATGCGGGTTATCAGAAGGGGGAAATGAGATGTGGGAAACGAGATGCAGAGAAAGAGGCACGGAAATAGAGGCAGGGAAAGAGAGGCAGGGTATCAGAGGCGGGTAATCAGAGGCGTGGAATCAGAGGCGGGGAATCAGAGGCGGGAAATCAGAGAGGGGAATCAGAGGTGGGGAATCAGAGGCGGGGAATCAGAGGCAGGGAATCAGAGGCAGGAAATCAGAGGCGGCGAATCTGAGGCGTGGAATCAGAGGTGGGGAAAGAGATGTGGGGAAACGTAGGCCAGGAAAGTTGCTCGGAAAGGGAGGCGGTGAATCAGAGGCGGGGAATCAGAGGCGGGGAATCAGAGGCGGGGAATCAGAGGCGTGGAATCAGAGGTGGGGAAAGAGATGTGGGGAAACAGGCGGGTAAACAGAAGCGGGTAAACATAGCTGCATCAATAGATGCAGCGAAAGAGATGGGCGAAACATAGTGGTTGGAACTTTTGTGTTGAAAATGAGTTACACAGAACAGATCAAACAGAGTTGTTGAAATTGAGGGAGGGAAAGAGAGGCACTGAAAGAGTGGAGGGGAAAGAGTGCAGGCAAAATAGAGGCGTAGAGACAGAGGTGGGGAATCAGATGCGGGGAATCAGAGGCGGGGAATCAGAGGCAGGGAATCAGATGAAGGGAATCTAATGCAGGGAAACTGAGGCAGGGAATCTGAGGCAGGGAATCGGAGGCAGGGAATCTGAGGATGGGAATCAGTAAAAAGTTATCAGAGGCAGGGTATCAGAGGCGGAGAATCAGAGGTGGGGAATCAGAAGTGGGGAATCAGAGGTGGGGAATCAGAGGCGTGGAATCAGAGGCGGGGAATCAGAGGTGGGGAATCAGAAGTGGGGAATCAGAGGTGGGGAATTAGAGGCGGGGAATCAGAGGCGTGGAATCAGAGGCGGGCAATCAGAAGTGGGGAATCAGAGGCGGGGAATCAGAGGCGGGGAATCAGAGGCGGTGAATCAGATGCGGGGAATCAGAGGCGGGGAATCAGAGGCGGGGAATCAGAAGTGGGGAATCAGAGGTGGGGAATCAGAGGCGGGGAATCAGAGGCGGGCAATCAGATGCAGGGAATCAGAGGCAGGGAATCAGAGGCAGGGAACCAGACGCAGGGAATCAAATGAAGGGAATCTGATGCAGGGAATCTGAGGCAGGGAATCTGAGGCAGGGAATCTGTGGTGGGGAATCAGAGGCGGGAAAACAGGCGGTTAAACAGAGGCGGGTAAACATAGGCGGGGATTCAGAGGCGTGGAATCAGAGGCGGGAAATCAGAGGCGGGGAAAGATATGTGGGGAAAAGTAGGACAAGAAAGTTGAGCGGAAAGGGAGGCATTGAATCAGAGGTGGGGAATCAGAGGCGGGGAATCAGAGGCGGGGAATCAGAGGCGGGGAATCAGAGGCAGGGAATCAGAAGCGGGGAATCAGAGGTTGGGAATCAGAGGCGGGGAATCAGAGGCGGAGAATCAGAGGCGGGCAATCAGATGCAGGGAATCAGAGGCAGGGAATCAGAGGCAGGGAATCAGAGGCAGGGAATCTGAGGCAGGGAATCTGAGGTGGGGAATCAGAGGCGGGGAAACAGGTGGGTAAACAGAGGCGGGTAAACATAGGCGGGGAATCAGAGGTGCGGAATCAGAGGTGGGGAATCAGAGGCAGGGAATCAGAGGCGGGGAATCAGAGGCGGGGAATCAGATGCGGGGAATCAGAGGTGGGGAATCAGAGGCGGGGTATCAGAGGAGGGGAATCAGAGGCGGGGAATCAGAGGCGGGGAATCAGAGGCGGGGAATCAGAGGCGTGCAATCAGAGGCGGGGAATCAGAGGTGGGGAATCAGAAGTGGGGAATCAGAGGTGGGGAATCAGAGCCGGGGAATCTGAATCAGCGAATCAGAGGCGGGGCAATCAGAGGTGGGGAATCAGAGGCGGGGAATCAGAAGTGGGTAATCAGAGGTCGGGAATCAGAGGCGGGGAATCAGAGGCGGGCAATCAGATGCAGGGAATCAGAGGCAGGGAATCAGAGGCAGGGAACCAGACGCAGGGAATCAAATGAAGGGAATCTGATGCAGGGAATCTGAGGCAGGGAATCTGAGGCAGGGAATCTGTGGTGGGGAATCAGAGGCGGGAAAACAGGCGGTTAAACAGAGGCGGGTAAACATAGGCGGGGATTCAGAGGCGTGGAATCAGAGGCGCGGAATCAGAGGCGGGGAATCAGAGGCATGGAATCAGAGACGGGGAATCAGAGGCGGGGAATCAGAAGTGGGGAATCAGAGGTGGGAAATCAGAGGCTGGGAATCAGAGGCGGGGTATCAGAGGCGGGGAATCAGAGGCAGGGTATCAGAGGCGGGCAATCAGATGCAGGGAATCAGAGGCAGGGAATCAGAGGCAGGGAATCAGAGGCAGGGAACCTGAGATGGCGAATATGAGGTGGTGAATCAGAGGCGGGGAAACAGTCGGGTAAACAGAGGCGGGGAATCAGAGGCAGGGAATCAGCCGCGGTGAATCAGAGGCAGGGAATCAGATGAAGGGAATCTGATGCAGGGAATCTGAGGCAGGGTATCTGAGGCAGGGAATCTGTGGCAGGGAATCTGATGCGGGTTATCAGAAGGGGGAAATGAGATGTGGGAAACGAGATGCAGAGAAAGAGGCACGGAAATAGAGGCAGGGAAAGAGAGGCAGGGTATCAGAGGTGGGGAATCAGAGGCTGGGAATCAGAGGCGGGGAATCAGAGGGGGGAATCAGAGGTGGGGAATCAGAGGCAGGGAATCAGAGACACAGAAAGAGAGGCGTGGAATCAGAGGTGCGGAATCAGAGCCGGTGAATCTGAGCCGGGAAATCAGAAGCAGAGCAACAGAGGTGGTGAAACATGGGTGCGGAATCGGACACGGGGAATCAGAGGTGGGGACTCAGAGGCCGGGAATCAGAGGCAGGGAATCAGAGGCAGGTTATCAGAGGCAGGGAATCAGAGGTGGGAAATCAAAGGCGGGGAATCAGAGGCGGCGAATCAGAGGCGGGGAATCAAAGGCGGGGAATCAGAGGCGGAGAATCAGAGGCGGGCAATCAGATGCAGGAAATCAGAGGCAGGGAATCAGAGGCAGAGAATCAGAGGCAGGGAATCTGAGGCAGGGAATCAGAGGTGGGGAATCAGAGGCGGGGAATCAGAGGCAGGGAATCAGATGAAGGGAATCTGATGCAGGGAATCTGAGGCAGGGAATCTGAGGCAGGGAATCTGTGGCAGGGAATCTGAGGTGGGCAATCAGAGGCGGGAAAACAGGCGGGTAAACAGAGGCGGGGAATCAGAGGCGGGGAATCAGAGTCGGGGAATCAGAGGCGGGGAAGCAGAGGCGGGGAATCAGAGGCAGGGTATCAGAGGCGGGCAATCAGATGCAGGGAATCTGATGCAGGGAATCTGAGGCAGGGAATCTGAGGCAGGGAATCTGTGGCAGGGAATCTGATGCGGGTTATCAGAAGGGGGAAATGAGATGTGGGAAACGAGATGCAGAGAAAGAGGCACGGAAATAGAGGCAGGGAAAGAGAGGCAGGGTATCAGAGGCGGGTAATCAGAGGCGTGGAATCAGAGGCGGGGAATCAGAGGCGGGAAATCAGAGAGGGGAATCAGAGGTGGGGAATCAGAGGCGGGGAATCAGAGGCGGGGAATCAGAGGCGTGGAATCAGAGGTGGGGAAAGAGATGTGGGGAAACGTTGGCCAGGAAAGTTGCTCGGAAAGGGAGGCGGTGAATCAGAGGCGGGGAATCAGAGGCGGGGAATCAGAGGCGGGGAATCAGAGGCGTGGAATCAGAGGTGGGGAAAGAGATGTGGGGAAACAGGCGTGTAAACAGAAGCGGGTAAACATAGCTGCATCAATAGATGCAGCGAAAGAGATGGGCGAAACATAGTGGTTGGAACTTTTGTGTTGAAAATTAGTTACACAGAACAGATCAAACAGAGTTGTTGAAATTGAGGGAGGGAAAGAGAGGCACTGAAAGAGTGGAGGGGAAAGAGTGCAGGAAAAATAGAGGCGTAGAGACAGAGGTGGGGAATCAGATGCGGGGAATCAGAGGCGGGGAATCAGAGGCAGGGAATCAGATGAAGGGAATCTAATGCAGGGAAACTGAGGCAGGGAATCGGAGGCAGGGAATCGGAGGCAGGGAATCTGAGGCAGGGAATCAGTAAAAAGTTATCAGAGGCAGGGTATCAGAGGCGGAGAATCAGAGGTGGGGAATCAGAAGTGGGGAATCAGAGGTGGGGAATCAGAGGCGTGGAATCAGAGGCGGGGAATCAGAGGTGGGGAATCAGAAGTGGGGAATCAGAGGTGGGGAATCAGAGGCGGGGAATCAGAGGCGTGGAATCAGAGGCGGGCAATCAGAAGTGGGGAATCAGAGGCGGGGAATCAGAGGCGGGGAATCAGAGGTGGTGAATCAGATGCGGGGAATCAGAGGCGGGGAATCAGAGGCGGGGAATCAGAAGTGGGGAATCAGAGGTGGGGAATCAGAGGCGGGGAATCAGAGGCGGGCAATCAGATGCAGGGAATCAGAGGCAGGGAATCAGAGGCAGGGAACCAGACGCAGGGAATCAAATGAAGGGAATCTGATGCAGGGAATCTGAGGCAGGGAATCTGAGGCAGGGAATCTGTGGTGGGGAATCAGAGGCGGGAAAACAGGCGGTTAAACAGAGGCGGGTAAACATAGGCGGGGATTCAGAGGCGTGGAATCAGAGGCGGGAAATCAGAGGCGGGGAAAGATATGTGGGGAAAAGTAGGCCAGGAAAGTTGAGCGGAAAGGGAGGCATTGAATCAGAGGTGGGGAATCAGAGGCGGGGAATCAGAGGCGGGGAATCAGAGGCGGGGAATCAGAGGCAGGGAATCAGAAGCGGGGAATCAGAGGTTGGGAATCAGTGGCGGGGAATCAGAGGCGGAGAATCAGAGGCGGGCAATCAGATGCAGGGAATCAGAGGCAGGGAATCATAGGCAGGGAATCAGAGGCAGGGAATCTGAGGCAGGGAATCTGAGGTGTGGAATCAGAGGCGGGGAAACAGGTGGGTAAACAGAGGCGGGTAAACATAGGCGGGGAATCAGAGGCGCGGAATCAGAGGTGGGGAATCAGAGGCAGGGAATCAGAGGCGGGGAATCAGAGGCGGGGAATCAGATGCGGGGAATCAGAGGTGGGGAATCAGAGGAGGGGTATCAGAGGAGGGGAATCAGAGGCGGGGAATCAGAGGCGGGGAATCAGAGGCGGGGAATCAGAGGCGTGCAATCAGAGGCGGGGAATCAGAGGTGGGGAATCAGAAGTGGGGAATCAGGGGTGGGGAATCAGAGCCGGGGAATCTGAATCAGCGAATCAGAGGCGGGGAAATCAGAGGTGGGGAATCAGAGGCGGGGAATCAGAGGCGGGGAATCAAAGGAGGTGAATCAGAGGCGGGGAATCAGACGCGGGGAATCAGAGGCGGGGAATCAGAAGTGGGGAATCAGAGGTGGGGAATCAGAGGCGGGGAATCAGAGGCAGGTAATCAGAGGCGGGGAATCAGAGGCGTGCAATCAGAGGCGGGGAATCAGAGGTGGGGAATCAGAAGTGGGGAATCAGAGGTGGGGAATCAGAGCCGGGGAATCTGAATCAGCGAATCAGAGGCGGGGAAATCAGAGGTGGGGAATCAGAGGCGGGGAATCAGAGGCGGGGAATCAGAGGAGGTGAATAAGAGGCGGGGAATCAGACGTGGGGAATCAGAGGCGGGGAATCAGGAGTGGGGAATCAGAGGTGGGGAATCAGAGGCGGGGAATCAGAGGCGGGGAATCAGAGGCGCGGAATCAGAGGCGGGGAATCAGAGGCATGGAATCAGAGACGGGGAATCAGAGGCGGGGAATCAGAAGTGGGGAATCAGAGGTGGGAAATCAGAGGCTGGGAATCAGAGACGGGGTATCAGAGGCGGGGAATCAGAGGCAGGGTATCAGAGGCGGGCAATCAGATGCAGGGAATCAGAGGCAGGGAATCAGAGGCAGGGAATCAGAGGCAGGGAACCTGAGATGGCGAATATGAGGAGGTGAATCAGAGGCGGGGAAACAGTCGGGTAAACAGAGGCGGGGAATCAGAGGCAGGGAATCAGCCGCGGGGAATCAGAGGCAGGGAATCAGATGAAGGGAATCTGATGCAGGGAATCTGAGGCAGGGTATCTGAGGCAGGGAATCTGTGGCAGGAAATCTGATGCGGGTTATCAGAAGGGGGAAATGAGATGTGGGAAACGAGATGCAGAGAAAGAGGCACGGAAATAGAGGCAGGGAAAGAGAGTCAGGGTATCAGAGGTGGGGAATCAGAGGCTGGGAATCAGAGGCGGGGAATCAGAGGGGGGAATCAGAGGTGGGGAATCAGAGGCAGGGAATCAGAGACACAGAAAGAGAGGCGTGGAATCAGAGGTGCGGAATCAGAGCCGGTGAATCTGAGCCGGGAAATCAGAAGCAGAGCAACAGAGGTGGTGAAACATGGGTGCGGAATCGGACACGGGGAATCAGAGGTGGGGACTCAGAGGCCGGGAATCAGAGGCAGGGAATCAGAGGCAGGTTATCAGAGGCAGGGAATCAGAGGTGGCAAATCAGAGGCGGGGAATCAGAGGCGGCGAATCAGAGGCGGGGAATCAGAGGCGGGGAATCAGAGGCGGAGAATCAGAGGCGGGCAATCAGATGCAGGAAATCAGAGGCAGGGAATCAGAGGCAGGGAATCAGAGGCAGGGAATCTGAGGCAGGGAATCAGAGGTGGGGAATCAGAGGCGTGGAATCAGAGGCAGGGAATCAGATGAAGGGAATCTGATGCAGGGAATCTGAGGCATGGAATCTGAGGCAGGGAATCTGTGGCAGGGAATCTGATGCGGGTTATCAGAAGGGGGAAATGAGATGTGGGAAACGAGATGCAGAGAAAGAGGCACGGAAATAGAGGCAGGGAAAGACAGGCAGGGAATCAGAGGCGGGGAATCAGAGGTGGGGAATCAGAGGCTGGGAATCAGAGGCGGGGAATCAGAGGGGGGAATCAGAGGTGGGGAATCAGAGGCAGGGAATCAGAGGCAGGGAATCAGAGGCGGGAAATCAGAGGCGGCGAATCTGAGGCGTGGAATCAGAGGTGGGGAAAGAGATGTGGGGAAACGTAGGCCAGGAAAGTTGCGCGGAAAGGGAGGCGGTGAATCAGAGGCGTGGAATCAGAGGCGGGGAATCAGAGGCGGGGAATCAGAGGCGGTGAATCAGAGGCGGGGAATCAGAGGCGTGGAATCAGAGGTGGGGAAAGAGATGTGGGGAATCAGGTGGGTAAACAGAAGCGGGTAAACATAGCTGCATAAATAGAGGCAGCGAAAGAGATGGGCGAAACATAGTGGTTGGAACTTGTGTGTTGAAAATTAGGTACACAGAACAGATCAAACAGAGTTGTTGAAATTGAGGGAGGGAAAGAGAGGCACAGAAAGAGTGGAGGGGAAAGAGTGCAGGCAAAATAGAGGCGTAGAGACAGAGGTGGGGAATCAGAGGTGGGGAATCAGATGAAGGGAATCTGATGCAGGGAATCTGAGGCAGGCAATCTGAGGCAGGGAATCGGAGGCAGGGAATCTGAGGCAGGGAATCAGTAAAAAGTTATCAGAGGCAGGGTATCAGAGGCGGAGAATCAGAGGTGGGGATTCAGAAGTGGGGAATCAGAGGCGTGGAATCAGAGGCTGGGAATCAGAGGTGGGGAATCAGAAGTGGGGAATCAGAGGTGGGGAATCAGAGGCGGGGAATCAGAGGCGGTGAATCAGAGGCGGGGAATCAGAGGCGGGGAATCAGAGGCGGGGAATCAGAAGTGGGGAATCAGAGGCAGGGAATCTGAGGCAGGGAACCTGAGATGGCGAATATGAGGTGGTGAATCAGAGGCGGGGAAACAGTCGGGTAAACAGAGGCGGGGAATCAGAGGCAGGGAATCAGATGAATGGAATCTGATGCAGTGAATCTGAGGCAGGGAATCTGAGGCGGGGAAACAGGCGGGTAAACAGAGGCGGGTAAACATAGGCGGGGAATCAGAGGCGGGGAATCAGAGGCGGGGAATCAGAGGCGGGGAATCAGAGGCGGGGAATCAGATGCGGGGAATCAGATGCGGGGAATCAGAGGTGGGGAATCAGAAGCGGGGTATCAGAGGAGGGGAATCAGAGGCGGGGAATCAGAGGTGGGGAATCAGAGGCGGGGAATCAGAGGCGTGGAATCAGAGGCGGGAATTCAGAGGCGGGGAAAGATATGTGGGTAAACGTAGGCCAGGAAAGTTGAGCGGAAATGGAGGCAGTGAATCAGAGGTGGGGAATCAGAGGCGGGGAATCAGAGGCGGCGAATCAGAGGCGGGGAATCAGAGGCGGGGAATCAGAAGTGGGGAATCAGAGGTGGGGAATCAGAGGCGGGGAATCAGAGGCGGGGAATCAGAGGCGGGGAATCAGAGGCAGGGAATCAGAGGCGGGCAATCAGATGCAGGGAATCAGAGGCAGGGAATCAGAGGCAGGGAATCAGAGGCGGGCAATGAGATGCAGGGAATCTGAGGCAGGGAATCTGATGCAGGGAATCTGAGGCAGGGAATCTGAGGCAGGGAATCTGTGGCAGAAAATCTGATGCGGGTTATCAGAAGGGGGAAATGAGATGTGGGAAACGAGATGCAGTGAAAGAGGCACGGAAATAGAGGCAGGGAAAGAGAGGCAGGGTATCAGAGGCGGGTAATCAGAGGCGTGGAATCAGAGGCGGGGAATCAGAGACACAGAAAGAGAGGCGTGGAATCAGAGGTGCGGAATCAGAGCCGGTGAATCTGAGCCGGGAAATCAGAAGCATAGCAACAGAGGCGGTGAAACATGGGTGCGGAATCGGACGCGGGGAATCAGAGGTGGGGACTCAGAGGCAGGGAATCAGAGGCAGGGAATCAGAGGCAGGTTATCAGAGGCAGGGAATCAGATGCGGGGAATCAGAGGCGGGGAATCAGAGGCGGGGAATCAGAGGCGGGGAATCAGAGGCGGGGAATCAGAGGCGGAGAATCATAGGCGGGCAATCAGATGCAGGAAATCAGAGGCAGGGAATCAGAAGCAGGGAATCAGAGGCAGGGAATCTGAGGCAGGGAGTCAGAGGTGGGGAATCAGAGGCGGGGAATCAGAGGCAGGGAATCAGATGAAGGGAATCTGATGCAGGGAATCTGAGGCAGGGAATCTGAGGCAGGGAATCTGTGGCAGGGAATCTGATGAGGGTTATCAGAAGGGGGAAATGAGATTTGGGAAAAGAGATGCAGAGAAAGAGGCACGGAAATAGAGGCAGGGAAAGAGAGGCAGGGAATCAGAGGCGGGGAATCAGAGGTGGGGAATCAGAGGCGGGGAATCAGAGGGGGGAATCAGAGGCAGGGAATCAGAGGCGGGGAATCAGAGGCAGGGAATCAGAGGCGGGAAATCAGAGACGGCGAATCTGAGGCGTGGAATCAGAGGTGGGGAAAGAGATGTGGGGAAACGTAGGCCAGGAAAGTTGCGCGGAAAGGGAGGCGGTGAATCAGAGGCGGCGAATCAGAGGCGGGGAATCAGAGGCAGGGAATCAGAGGGGGGCAATCAGAGGCAGCGAATGAGAGGCGTGGAATCAGAGGTGTGGAAAGAGATGTGGGGAAACAGGCGGGTAAACAGAAGCGGGTAAACATAGGTGCATAAATAGAGGCGGCGAAAGAGATGGGCGAAACATAGTGGTTGGAACTTGTATGTTGAAAATGAGTTACACAGAACAGATCAAACAGAGTTGTTGAAATTGAGGGAGGGAAAGAGAGGCACGGAAAGAGTGGAGGGGAAAGAGTGCAGGCAAAATAGAGGCGTAGAGACAGAGGTGGCGAATCAGTGGCGGGGAATCAGAGGCGGGGAATCAGAGGCAGGGAATCAGATGAAGGGAATCTGATGCAGGGAATCTGAGGCAGGGAATCTGAGGCAGGGAATCGGAGGCAGGAAATCTGATGTGGGGAATCAGAGGCGGGGAATCAGAGGCGGGGAATCAGAGGGGGGATTCAGAGGCGGGGAATCAGAGGCGGGGAATCAGAGGAGGGGAATCAGAGGGGGGAATCTGAGGTGGGGAATCAGAGGCGGGGAATCAGAGGCGGGGAATCAGAGGCAGGGAATCAGAGGCAGGGAATCAGATGAAGGGAATCTGATGCAGGGAATCTGAGGCAGGGAATCTGAGGCGGGGAAACAGGCGGGTAAACAGAGGCTGGTAAACATAGGCGGGGAATCAGAGGCGGGGAATCAGAGGCGGGGAATCAGAGGCGGGGAATCAGAGGCGGGGAATAAGAGGCGGGGAATCAGATGCGGGGAATCAGATGCGGGGAATCAGAGGTGGGGAATCAGAAGCGGGGTATCAGAGGAGGGCAATCAGAGGCTGGGAATCAGAGGCGGGGAATCAGAGGCGGGGAATCAGAGGCGTGGAATCAGAGGCGGGAATTCAGAGGCGGGGAAAGATATGTGGGGAAACGTAGGCCAGGAAAGTTGAGCGGAAATGGAGGCAGTGAATCAGAGGTGGGGAATCAGAGGCGGGGAATCAGAGGCGGGGAATCAGAGGCGGGGAATCAGAGGCGGGGAATCAGAAGTGGGGAATCAGAGGTGGGGAATCAGAGGCGGGGAATCAGAGGCGGGGAATCAGAGGCGGGGAATCAGAGGCAGGGAATCAGAGGCGGGCAATCAGATGCAGGGAATCAGAGGCAGGGAATCAGAGGCAGGGAATCAGAGGCAGGGAATCTGAGGGGGCGAATATGAGGTAGTGAATCAGAGGCGGGGAAACAGGCGGGTAAACAGAGGCTGGGAATCAGAGGCAGGGAATCAGCCGCGGGGAATCAGAGGCAGGGAATCAGATGAAGGGAATCTGATGCAGGGAATCTTAGGCAGGGAATCTGAGGCAGGGAATCTGTGGCAGAAAATCTGATGCGGGTTATCAGAAGGGGGAAATGAGATGTGGAAAACGAGATGCAGAGAAAGAGGCACGGAAATAGAGGCAGGGAAAGAGAGGCAGGGTATCAGAGGCGGGTAATCAGAGGCGTGGAATCAGAGGCGGGGAATCAGAGACACAGAAAGAGAGGCGTGGAATCAGAGGTCCGGAATCGGAGCCGGTGAATCTGAGCCGGGAAATCAGAAGCATAGCAACAGAGGCGGTGAAACATGGGTGCGGAATCGGACGCGGGGAATCAGAGGTGGGGACTCAGAGGCAGGGAATCAGAGGCAGGGAATCAGAGGCAGGTTATCAGAGGCAGGGAATCAGATGCAGGGAATCAGAGGCGTGGAATCAGAGGTGGAGAATGAGAGGTGGGGAATCAGAGGCGGGGAATCAGAGGCGGAGAATCATAGGCGGGCAATTAGATGCAGCAAATCAGAGGCAGGGAATCAGAGGCAGTGAATCAGAGGCAGGGAATCTGAGGCATCGAGTCAGAGGTGGGGAATCAGAGGCGGGGAATCAGAGGCAGGGAATCAGATGAAGGGACTCTGATGCAGGGAATCTGAGGCAGGGAATCTGAGGCAGGGAATCTGTGGCAGGGAATCTGATGAGGGTTATCAGAAAGGGGAAATGAGATTTGGGAAACGAGATGCAGAGAAAGAGGCACGGAAATAGAGGCAGGGAATCAGAGGCGGGAAATCAGAGACGGCGAATCTGAGGCGTGGAATCAGAGGTGGGGAAAGAGATGTGGGGAAACGTAGGCCAGGAAAGATGCACGGAAAGGGAGGCGGTGAATCAGAGGCGGGGAATCAGAGGCGGGGAATCAGAGGCAGGGAATCAGAGGGGGGCAATCAGAGGCGGCGAATCAGAGGCGTGGAATCAGAGGTGGGGAAAGAGATGTGGGGAAACAGGCGGGTAAACAGAAGCGGGTAAACATAGGTGCATAAATAGAGGCGGCGAAAGAGATGGGCGAAACATAGTGGTTGGAACTTGTATGTTGAAAATGAGTTACACAGAACAGATCAAACAGAGTTGTTGAAATTGAGGGAGGGAAAGAGAGGCACGGAAAGAGTGGAGGGGAAAGATTGCAGGCAAAAGAGAGGCGTAGAGACAGTGGTGGGGAATCAGAGGCGGGGAATCAGAGGCGGGGAATCAGAGGCAGGGAATCAGAGGCGGGGAAAGATATGTGGGGAAACGTAGGCCAGGAAAGTTGAGCGGAAAGGGAGGCAGTGAATCAGAGGTGGGGAATCAGAGGCGGGGAATCAGAGGCGGGGAATCAGAGGCGGGGAATCAGAGGCGGGGAATCAGAAGTGGGGAATCAGAGGTGGGGAATCAGAGGCGGGGTATCAGAGGTTGAGAATCAGAGATGGGCATTCAGATGCAGGGAATCAGAGGCAGGGAATCAGAGGCAGGGAATCAGAGTCACGGAATCTGAGGTAGGGAATCTGAGGTGGGGAATCAGAGGCGGAGAAACAGGCGGGTAAACAGAGGCGGGTAAACATAGGCGGGGAATCAGAGGCAGGGAATCAGAGGCGGGGAATCAGAGGCGGTGAATCAGAGGCGGGGAATCAGAGGCGGGGAATCAGATGCGGGGAATCAGAGGCGGGGAATCAGAGGTGGGGTATTAGATGAGGGAAATCAGAGGCGGGGAATCAGAGGCGGGGAATCAGAGGCGGGGAATCAGAGGCGTGGAATCAGAGGTGGGGAATCAGAGGCGGGGAATCAGAAGTGGGGAATCAGATGTGGGGAATCAGAGGCAGGGAATCAGAGGCGGGCAATCAGAAGTGGGGAATCAGAGGCGGGGAATCAGAGGCGGGGAAACAGAGGCGGTGAATCAGAGGCAGGAAATCAGAAGTGGGGAATCAGAGGTGGGGAATCAGAGGCGGGGAATCAGAGGCGGGGAATCAGAGGCGGGCAATCAGATGCAGGGAATCAGAGGCAGGGAATCAGAGGCAGGGAATCAGAGGCAGGGAATCTGAGGCAGGGAATCTGTGTTGGGGAACCAGAGGCGGGAAAACAGGCGAGTAAACAGAGGCGGGTAAACATAGGTGGGGAATCAGAGGCGCGGAATCAGAGCCGGGAAATCAGAGGCGGGGAATCTGAGGCGGGGAATCAGATGCAGGGAATCAGATGCGGGACATCAGAGGTGCGGTATCAGAGGCGGGGAATTAGAGGCGGGGAATCAGAGGCGGGGAATCAGAGGCGTGGAATCAGAGGCGGGGAATCAGAGGCGGGTAAACATAGGCGGGGAATCAGAGGCGGGGAATCAGAGGCGGGGAATCAGAGGCGGGGAATCAGAGGCGGAGAATCAGAGGCGTGGAATCAGATGCGGTGAATCAGTGGCGGAGAATCAGAGGCGGGGTATTAGACGAGGGGAATCGGAGATGGGGAATCAGAGGCAGGGAATCAGAGGCGGGGAATCAGAGGCGGGGAATCAGAGGCCGGGAATCAGATATGGGGAAACAGAGGCGGGGAATCCGAGGCGGGGAAACAGAGGCGGGGAATCAGATATGGGGAATCAGAGGTGGGGAATCAGAGGTTGGGAATCAGAGGCAGGGAATCAGAGGCTTGGAATCAGATGCAGGGAATCAGATGCGGGGAATCAGAGGCGGGGAATCAGAGCTGGGGAATCAGAGGTGGGGAATCAGATTTGGGGAATCAGAGGCGGGGACTTAGATATTGGGAAACAGATGCGGGGAATCAGAGGCGGGGAAACCCAGGCGGGGAATCAGATATGGGGAATCAGAGGTGGGGAATCAGAGGCAAGGAATCAGATGTGCGGAATCAGAGATGGGGAATCAGAGGCAGGGAATCAGAATCATAAGCAGGGAATCAGAGGCCGGGAATCAGAGGCCGGAATCAGATGCTGGGAATCAGAGACCTGGAATCAGAGGCGGGGAATCAGAGGCAGGGAATCAGATGCGGGGAATCAGATGCGGGGAATCAGAGCTGGGGAATCAGAGGCGGGGTATTAGAGTTGGGGAATCAGAGGCGGGGAATCAGATATGGGGAAACAGAGGTGGGGAATCAGAGGCGGGGACTTAGATATTGGGAAACAGATGCGGGGAATCAGAGGCGGGGAAACCCAGGCGGGGAATCAGATATGGGGAATCAGAGGTGGGGAATCAGAGGCAAGGAATCAGATGTGCGGAATCAGAGATGGGGAATCAGAGGCAGGGAATCAGAATCATAAGCAGGGAATCAGAGGCCGGGAATCAGAGGCCGGAATCAGATGCTGGGAATCAGAGACCTGGAATCAGAGGCGGGGAATCAGAGGCAGGGAATCAGATGCGGGGAATCAGAGGCGGGGAATCAGAGCTGGGGAATCAGAGGCGGGGTATTAGAGTTGGGGAATCAGAGGCGGGGAATCAGATATGGGGAATCAGAGCTGGGGAATCAGAGGCGGGGTATTAGAGTTGGGGAATCAGAGGCGGGGAATCAGAGATGGGGAATCAGAGGCGGTGAATCAGAGATGGGGAATCAGAGGCGGGGAATCAGAGGCAGGAAATCAGACACGGGGATTCAGAGGCTGGGAATCAGACGGGGGGAATCAAAGGCGGGGAATCAGAGCTGGGGAATCAGAGGCAGGGAATCAGAGGCGGGGAATCAGATATGGGGAATCAGAGGCTGGGATTCAGAGGCGGGGAATCAGAGGCAGGGAATCAGACACGGGGAATCAGAGGTGGGGAATCAGAGATGGGGAATCAGAGGCGGGGAATCAGAGGCAGGGAATCAGACGCGGGGAATCTGAGGCGAGGAATCAGAGCTGGGGAATCAGAGGTGGGGAATCAGAGTTGGGTAATCAGAGGCAGGGAATCGGATGTGCGGAATCAGAGATGGGGAATCAGATGTGGGGAATCAGAGGAACAGGGATGGGGAATCAGAGGCGGGGAATCAGAGGCAGGAAATCAGACACGGGGATTCAGAGGCTGGGAATCAGACGGGGGGAATCAAAGGCGGGGAATTAGAGCTGGGGAATCAGAGGCAGGGAATCAGAGTTGGGGATTCAGAGACGGGGAATCAGATATGGGGAAACAGAGGCGGGGAATCAGAGGCGGGCAAACAGAGGCGGGGAATTAGATATGGGGAATCAGAGGTGGGGAATCAGAGGTGGTGAATCAGTGATGGGGAATCACAGGCGGGGAATCAGAGGCAGGGAATAGAACGCAGGGAATCAGACGCAGGGAATCAGAGCTGGGGAATCAGAGGCGGGGAATCATAGTTGGGAATCAGAGGCGGGGAATCAGAGGCGGGGAAACAGAGGCGGGGAATCAGATATGGGGAATCGGATGCGGGGAATCAGAGGCGGGGAATCAGAGCTGGGGAATCAGAGGCGGGGAATCAGAGTTGGGGCATCAGAGGTGGGGAATTAGATATAGGGAAACAGAGGCGGGGAATCAGAGGTGGGGAAACAGAGGCGGGGTATCAGATATGGGGAATCAGAGGTGGGGAATCAGAGGCAGGGAATCAGATGTGCGGAATCAGAGATGGGGAATCAGAGGCAGGGAATCAGAATCAGAAGCGGGGAATCAGAGGCCGGGAATCAGAGGCCGCGAATCAGATGCTGGGAATAAGAGGCCGGGAATCAGAGGTGGGGAATCAGAGTCCGGGAATCAGAGATGGGGATTCAGAGGCGGGGAATGAGATATGGAGAATCAGAGGCGGGGAATCAGAGGCCGGGAAACAGAGGTGGGGAATCAGATATGGGGAATCAGAGGTGGCGAATCAAAGGTGGTGAATCAGAGATGGGGAATCAGAGGCGGGGAATCAGAGGCAGGGAATCAGATGCGGGGAATCAGAGGCGGGGAATCAGAGCTGGCGAATCAGAGGCGGGGAATCAGAGGTGGGCAATCAGAGGCGGGGAATCAGATATGGGGAATCAGAGGCGGGGAATCAGAGGAGGGGAAACAGAGGCGGGGAATCAAATATAGGGAATCAAGGCAGGGAATCAGAGGCAGGGAATCAGACACGGGGAATCAGAGGCGGGGATTCAGAGGTGGGGAATCAGAGGCGGGGAATCAGAGTTGGGGAATCAGAGGCAGGGAATCAGATATGGGGAATCAGACGCGGGGAATCAGAGGCGGGGAATCAGAAGTGGGGAATCAGAGGTGGGGAATCAGAGGGGGGGAATCAGAGGCAGGTAATCAGAGGCGGGGAATCAGAGGCTTGCAATCAGAGGCGGGGAATCAGAGGTGGGGAATCAGAAGTGGGGAATCAGAGGTGGGGAATCAGAGCCGGGGAATCTGAATCAGCGAATCAGAGGCGGGGAAATCAGAGGTGCGGAATCAGAGGCGGGGAATCAGAGGCGGGGAATCAGAGGAGGTGAATCAGAGGCGGGGAATCAGACGTGGGGAATCAGAGGCGGGGAATCAGGAGTGGGGAATCAGAGGTGGGGATCAGAGGCGGGGAATCAGAGGCGGGGAATCAGAGGCGCGGAATCAGAGGCGGGGAATCAGAGGCATGGAATCAGAGACGGGGAATCAGAGGCGGGGAATCAGAAGTGGGGAATCAGAGGTGGGAAATCAGAGGCTGGGAATCAGAAGCGGGGTATCAGAGGCGGGGAATCAGAGGCAGGGTATCAGAGGCGGGCAATCAGATGCAGGGAATCAGAGGCAGGGAATCAGAGGCAGGGAATCAGAGGCAGGGAACCTGAGATGGCGAATATGAGGAGGTGAATCAGAGGCGGGGAAACAGTCGGGTAAACAGAGGCGGGGAATCAGAGGCAGGGAATCAGCCGCGGGGAATCAGAGGCAGGGAATCAGATGAAGGGAATCTGATGCAGGGAATCTGAGGCAGGGTATCTGAGGCAGGGAATCTGTGGCAGGAAATCTGATGCGGGTTATCAGAAGGGGGAAATGAGATGTGGGAAACGAGATGCAGAGAAAGAGGCACGGAAATAGAGGCAGGGAAAGAGAGGCAGGGTATCAGAGGTGGGGAATCAGAGGCTGGGAATCAGAGGCGGGGAATCAGAGGGGGGAATCAGAGGTGGGGAATCAGAGGAAGGGAATCAGAGACACAGAAAGAGAGGCGTGGAATCAGAGGTGCGGAATCAGAGCCGGTGAATCTGAGCCGGGAAATCAGAAGCAGAGTCACAGAGGTGGTGAAACATGGGTGCGGAATCGGACACGGGGAATCAGAGGTGGGGACTCAGAGGCCGGGAATCAGAGGCAGGGAATCAGAGGCAGGTTATCAGAGGCAGGGAATCAGAGGTGGGAAATCAGAGGCGGGGAATCAGAGGCGGCGAATCAGAGGCGGGGAATCAGAGGCGGGGAATCAGAGGCGGAGAATCAGAGGCGGGCAATCAGATGCAGGAAATCAGAGGCAGGGAATCAGAGGCAGGGAATCAGAGGCAGGGAATCTGAGGCAGGGAATCAGAGGTGGGGAATCAGAGGCGTGGAATCAGAGGCAGGGAATCAGATGAAGGGAATCTGATGCAGGGAATCTGAGGCAGGGAATCTGAGGCAGGGAATCTGTGGCAGGGAATCTGATGCGGGTTATCAGAAGGGGGAAATGAGATGTGGGAAACGAGATGCAGAGAAAGAGGCACGTAAATAGAGGCAGGGAAAGACAGGCAGGGAATCAGAGGCGGGGAATCAGAGGTGGGGAATCAGAGGCTGGGAATCAGAGGCGGGGAATCAGAGGGGGGAATCAGAGGTGGGGAATCAGAGGCAGGGAATCAGAGGCAGGGAATCAGAGGCGGGAAATCAGAGGCGGCGAATCTGAGGCGTGGAATCAGAGGTGGGGAAAGAGATGTGGGGAAACGTAGGCCAGGAAAGTTGCGCGGAAAGGGAGGCGGTGAATCAGAGGCGTGGAATCAGAGGCGGGGAATCAGAGGCGGGGAATCAGAGGCGGTGAATCAGAGGCGGGGAATCAGAGGCGTGGAATCAGAGGTGGGGAAAGAGATGTGGGGAATCAGGCGGGTAAACAGAAGCGGGTAAACATAGCTGCATAAATAGAGGCAGCGAAAGAGATGGGCGAAACATAGTGGTTGGAACTTGTGTGTTGAAAATTAGGTACACAGAACAGATCAAACAGAGTTGTTGAAATTGAGGGAGGGAAAGAGAGGCACAGAAAGAGTGGAGGGTAAAGAGTGCAGGCAAAATAGAGGCGTAGAGACAGAGGTGGGGAGTCAGAGGTGGGGAATCAGATGAAGGGAATCTGATGCAGGGAATCTGAGGCAGGCAATCTGAGTCAGGGAATCGGAGGCAGGGAATCTGAGGCAGGGAATCAGTAAAAAGTTATCAGAGGCAGGGTATCAGAGGCGGAGAATCAGAGGTGGGGATTCAGAAGTGGGGAATCAGAGGCGTGGAATCAGAGGCTGGGAATCAGAGGTGGGGAATCAGAAGTGGGGAATCAGAGGTGGGGAATCAGAGGCGGGGAATCAGAGGCGTGGAATCAGAGGCGGGCAATCTGAAGTGGGGAATCAGAGGTGGGGAATCAGAGGCGGGGAATCAGAGGCGGTGAATCAGAGGCGGGGAATCAGAGGCGGGGAATCAGAGGCGGGGAATCAGAAGTGGGGAATCAGAGGTGGGGAATCAGAGGCGGGGAATCAGAGGCGGGGAATCAGAGGCGGGCAATCAGAGGCGGGGAATCAGAGGCAGGGAATCAGATGAAGGGGATCTGATGCAGGGAATCTGAGGCAGGGAATCTGAGGCAGGGAATCTGTGGCAGGGAATCTGAGGTGGGCAATCAGAGGCGGGAAAACAGGCGGGTAAACAGAGGCGGGGAATCAGAGGCGGGGAATCAGAGTCGGGGAATCAGAGGCGGGGAAGCAGAGGCGGGGAATCAGAGGCAGGGTATCAGAGGCGGGCAATCAGATGCAGGGAATCTGATGCAGGGAATCTGAGGCAGGGAATCTGAGGCAGGGAATCTGTGGCAGGGAATCTGATGCGGGTTATCAGAAGGGGGAAATGAGATGTGGGAAACGAGATGCAGAGAAAGAGGCACGGAAATAGAGGCAGGGAAAGAGAGGCAGGGTATCAGAGGCGGGTAATCAGAGGCGTGGAATCAGAGGCGGGGAATCAGAGGCGGGAAATCAGAGAGGGGAATCAGAGGTGGGGAATCAGAGGCGGGGAATCAGAGGCGGGGAATCAGAGGCGTGGAATCAGAGGTGGGGAAAGAGATGTGGGGAAACGTTGGCCAGGAAAGTTGCTCGGAAAGGGAGGCGGTGAATCAGAGGCGGGGAATCAGAGGCGGGGAATCAGAGGCGGGGAATCAGAGGCGTGGAATCAGAGGTGGGGAAAGAGATGTGGGGAAACAGGCGTGTAAACAGAAGCGGGTAAACATAGCTGCATCAATAGATGCAGCGAAAGAGATGGGCGAAACATAGTGGTTGGAACTTTTGTGTTGAAAATTAGTTACACAGAACAGATCAAACAGAGTTGTTGAAATTGAGGGAGGGAAAGAGAGGCACTGAAAGAGTGGAGGGGAAAGAGTGCAGGAAAAATAGAGGCGTAGAGACAGAGGTGGGGAATCAGATGCGGTGAATCAGAGGCGGGGAATCAGAGGCAGGGAATCAGATGAAGGGAATCTAATGCAGGGAAACTGAGGCAGGGAATCGGAGGCAGGGAATCGGAGGCAGGGAATCAGTAAAAAGTTATCAGAGGCAGGGTATCAGAGGCGGAGAATCAGAGGTGGGGAATCAGAAGTGGGGAATCAGAGGTGGGGAATCAGAGGCGTGGAATCAGAGGCGGGGAATCAGAGGTGGGGAATCAGGAGTGGGGAATCAGAGGTGGGGAATCAGAGGCGGGGAATCAGAGGCGTGGAATCAGAGGCGGGCAATCAGAAGTGGGGAATCAGAGGCGGGGAATCAGAGGCGGGGAATCAGAGGTGGTGAATCAGATGCGGGGAATCAGAGGCGGGGAATCAGAGGCGGGGAATCAGAAGTGGGGAATCAGAGGTGGGGAATCAGAGGCGGGGAATCAGAGGCGGGCAATCAGATGCAGGGAATCAGAGGCAGGGAATCAGAGGCAGGGAACCAGACGCAGGGAATCAAATGAAGGGAATCTGATGCAGGGAATCTGAGGCAGGGAATCTGAGGCAGGGAATCTGTGGTGGGGAATCAGAGGCGGGAAAACAGGCGGTTAAACAGAGGCGGGTAAACATAGGCGGGGATTCAGAGGCGTGGAATCAGAGGCGGGAAATCAGAGGCGGGGAAAGATATGTGGGGAAAAGTAGGCCAGGAAAGTTGAGCGGAAAGGGAGGCATTGAATCAGAGGTGGGGAATCAGAGGCGGGGAATCAGAGGCGGGGAATCAGAGGCGGGGAATCAGAGGCAGGGAATCAGAAGCGGGGAATCAGAGGTTGGGAATCAGTGGCGGGGAATCAGAGGCGGAGAATCAGAGGCGGGCAATCAGATGCAGGGAATCAGAGGCAGGGAATCATAGGCAGGGAATCAGAGGCAGGGAATCTGAGGCAGGGAATCTGAGGTGTGGAATCAGAGGCGGGGAAACAGGTGGGTAAACAGAGGCGGGTAAACATAGGCGGGGAATCAGAGGCGCGGAATCAGAGGTGGGGAATCAGAGGCAGGGAATCAGAGGCGGGGAATCAGAGGCGGGGAATCAGATGCGGGGAATCAGAGGTGGGGAATCAGAGGAGGGGTATCAGAGGAGGGGAATCAGAGGCGGGGAATCAGAGGCGGGGAATCAGAGGCGGGGAATCAGAGGCGTGCAATCAGAGGCGGGGAATCAGAGGTGGGGAATCAGAAGTGGGGAATCAGGGGTGGGGAATCAGAGCCGGGGAATCTGAATCAGCGAATCAGAGGCGGGGAAATCAGAGGTGGGGAATCAGAGGCGGGGAATCAGAGGCGGGGAATCAGAGGAGGTGAATCAGAGGCGGGGAATCAGACGCGGGGAATCAGAGGCGGGGAATCAGAAGTGGGGAATCAGAGGTGGGGAATCAGAGGCGGGGAATCAGAGGCAGGTAATCAGAGGCGGGGAATCAGAGGCGTGCAATCAGAGGCGGGGAATCAGAGGTGGGGAATCAGAAGTGGGGAATCAGAGGTGGGGAATCAGAGCCGGGGAATCTGAATCAGCGAATCAGAGGCGGGGAAATCAGAGGTGGGGAATCAGAGGCGGGGAATCAGAGGCGGGGAATCAGAGGAGGTGAATCAGAGGCGGGGAATCAGACGTGGGGAATCAGAGGCGGGGAATCAGGAGTGGGGAATCAGAGGTGGGGAATCAGAGGCGGGGAATCAGAGGCGGGGAATCAGAGGCGCGGAATCAGAGGCGGGGAATCAGAGGCATGGAATCAGAGACGGGGAATCAGAGGCGGGGAATCAGAAGTGGGGAATCAGAGGTGGGAAATCAGAGGCTGGGAATCAGAGGCGGGGTATCAGAGGCGGGGAATCAGAGGCAGGGTATCAGAGGCGGGCAATCAGATGCAGGGAATCAGAGGCAGGGAATCAGAGGCAGGGAATCAGAGGCAGGGAACCTGAGATGGCGAATATGAGGAGGTGAATCAGAGGCGGGGAAACAGTCGGGTAAACAGAGGCGGGGAATCAGAGGCAGGGAATCAGCCGCGGGGAATCAGAGGCAGGGAATCAGATGAAGGGAATCTGATGCAGGGAATCTGAGGCAGGGTATCTGAGGCAGGGAATCTGTGGCAGGAAATCTGATGCGGGTTATCAGAAGGGGGAAATGAGATGTGGGAAACGAGATGCAGAGAAAGAGGCACGGAAATAGAGGCAGGGAAAGAGAGTCAGGGTATCAGAGGTGGGGAATCAGAGGCTGGGAATCAGAGGCGGGGAATCAGAGGGGGGAATCAGAGGTGGGGAATCAGAGGCAGGGAATCAGAGACACAGAAAGAGAGGCGTGGAATCAGAGGTGCGGAATCAGAGCCGGTGAATCTGAGCCGGGAAATCAGAAGCAGAGCAACAGAGGTGGTGAAACATGGGTGCGGAATCGGACACGGGGAATCAGAGGTGGGGACTCAGAGGCCGGGAATCAGAGGCAGGGAATCAGAGGCAGGTTATCAGAGGCAGGGAATCAGAGGTGGCAAATCAGAGGCGGGGAATCAGAGGCGGCGAATCAGAGGCGGGGAATCAGAGGCGGGGAATCAGAGGCGGAGAATCAGAGGCGGGCAATCAGATGCAGGAAATCAGAGGCAGGGAATCAGAGGCAGGGAATCAGAGGCAGGGAATCTGAGGCAGGGAATCAGAGGTGGGGAATCAGAGGCGTGGAATCAGAGGCAGGGAATCAGATGAAGGGAATCTGATGCAGGGAATCTGAGGCATGGAATCTGAGGCAGGGAATCTGTGGCAGGGAATCTGATGCGGGTTATCAGAAGGGGGAAATGAGATGTGGGAAACGAGATGCAGAGAAAGAGGCACGGAAATAGAGGCAGGGAAAGACAGGCAGGGAATCAGAGGCGGGGAATCAGAGGTGGGGAATCAGAGGCTGGGAATCAGAGGCGGGGAATCAGAGGGGGGAATCAGAGGTGGGGAATCAGAGGCAGGGAATCAGAGGCAGGGAATCAGAGGCGGGAAATCAGAGGCGGCGAATCTGAGGCGTGGAATCAGAGGTGGGGAAAGAGATGTGGGGAAACGTAGGCCAGGAAAGTTGCGCGGAAAGGGAGGCGGTGAATCAGAGGCGTGGAATCAGAGGCGGGGAATCAGAGGCGGGGAATCAGAGGCGGTGAATCAGAGGCGGGGAATCAGAGGCGTGGAATCAGAGGTGGGGAAAGAGATGTGGGGAATCAGGTGGGTAAACAGAAGCGGGTAAACATAGCTGCATAAATAGAGGCAGCGAAAGAGATGGGCGAAACATAGTGGTTGGAACTTGTGTGTTGAAAATTAGGTACACAGAACAGATCAAACAGAGTTGTTGAAATTGAGGGAGGGAAAGAGAGGCACAGAAAGAGTGGAGGGGAAAGAGTGCAGGCAAAATAGAGGCGTAGAGACAGAGGTGGGGAATCAGAGGTGGGGAATCAGATGAAGGGAATCTGATGCAGGGAATCTGAGGCAGGCAATCTGAGGCAGGGAATCGGAGGCAGGGAATCTGAGGCAGGGAATCAGTAAAAAGTTATCAGAGGCAGGGTATCAGAGGCGGAGAATCAGAGGTGGGGATTCAGAAGTGGGGAATCAGAGGCGTGAAATCAGAGGCTGGGAATCAGAGGTGGGGAATCAGAAGTGGGGAATCAGAGGTGGGGAATCAGAGGCGGGGAATCAGAGGCGTGGAATCAGAGGCGGGCAATCTGAAGTGGGGAATCAGAGGTGGGGAATCAGAGGCGGGGAATCAGAGGCGGGGAATCAGAAGTGGGGAATCAGAGGTGGGGAATCAGAGGCGGGGAATCAGAGGCGGGGAATCAGAGGCGGGCAATCAGATGCACGGAATCAGAGGCAGGGAATCAGACGCAGGGAATCAAATGAAGGGAATCTGATGCAGGGAATCTGAGGCAGGGAATCTGAGGCAGGGAACCTGAGATGGCGAATATGAGGTGGTGAATCAGAGGCGGGGAAACAGTCGGGTAAACAGAGGCGGGGAATCAGAGGCAGGGAATCAGATGAATGGAATCTGATGCAGTGAATCTGAGGCAGGGAATCTGAGGCGGGGAAACAGGCGGGTAAACAGAGGAGGGTAAACATAGGCGGGGAATCAGAGGCGGGGAATCAGAGGCGGGGAATCAGAGGCGGGGAATCAGAGGCGGGGAATCAGATGCGGGGAATCAGATGCGGGGAATCAGAGGTGGGGAATCAGAAGCGGGGTATCAGAGGAGGGGAATCAGAGGCGGGGAATCAGAGGTGGGGAATCAGAGGCGGGGAATCAGAGGCGTGGAATCAGAGGCGGGAATTCAGAGGCGGGGAAAGATATGTGGGTAAACGTAGGCCAGGAAAGTTGAGCGGAAATGGAGGCAGTGAATCAGAGGTGGGGAATCAGAGGCGGGGAATCAGAGGCGGCGAATCAGAGGCGGGGAATCAGAGGCGGGGAATCAGAAGTGGGGAATCAGAGGTGGGGAATCAGAGGCGGGGAATCAGAGGCGGGGAATCAGAGGCGGGGAATCAGAGGCAGGGAATCAGAGGCGGGCAATCAGATGCAGGGAATCAGAGGCAGGGAATCAGAGGCAGGGAATCAGAGGCGGGCAATCAGATGCAGGGAATCTGAGGCAGGGAATCTGATGCAGGGAATCTGAGGCAGGGAATCTGAGGCAGGGAATCTGTGGCAGAAAATCTGATGCGGGTTATCAGAAGGGGGAAATGAGATGTGGGAAACGAGATGCAGTGAAAGAGGCACGGAAATAGAGGCAGGGAAAGAGAGGCAGGGTATCAGAGGCGGGTAATCAGAGGCGTGGAATCAGAGGCGGGGAATCAGAGACACAGAAAGAGAGGCGTGGAATCAGAGGTGCGGAATCAGAGCCGGTGAATCTGAGCCGGGAAATCAGAAGCATAGCAACAGAGGCGGTGAAACATGGGTGCGGAATCGGACGCGGGGAATCAGAGGTGGGGACTCAGAGGCAGGGAATCAGAGGCAGGGAATCAGAGGCAGGTTATCAGAGGCAGGGAATCAGATGCGGGGAATCAGAGACGGGGAATCAGAGGCGGGGAATCAGAGGCGGGGAATCAGAGGCGGGGAATCAGAGGCGGAGAATCATAGGCGGGCAATCAGATGCAGGAAATCAGAGGCAGGGAATCAGAGGCAGGGAATCAGAGGCAGGGAATCTGAGGCAGGGAGTCAGAGGTGGGGAATCAGAGGCGGGGAATCAGAGGCAGGGAATCAGATGAAGGGAATCTGATGCAGGGAATCTGAGGCAGGGAATCTGAGGCAGGGAATCTGTGGCAGGGAATCTGATGAGGGTTATCAGAAGGGGGAAATGAGATTTGGGAAAAGAGATGCAGAGAAAGAGGCACGGAAATAGAGGCAGGGAAAGAGAGGCAGGGAATCAGAGGCGGGGAATCAGAGGTGGGGAATCAGAGGCGGGGAATCAGAGGGGGGAATCAGAGGCAGGGAATCAGAGGCGGGGAATCAGAGGCAGGGAATCAGAGGCGGGAAATCAGAGACGGCGAATCTGAGGCGTGGAATCAGAGGTGGGGAAAGAGATGTGGGGAAACGTAGGCCAGGAAAGTTGCGCGGAAAGGGAGGCGGTGAATCAGAGGCGGCGAATCAGAGGCGGGGAATCAGAGGCAGGGAATCAGAGGGGGGCAATCAGAGGCAGCGAATGAGAGGCGTGGAATCAGAGGTGTGGAAAGAGATGTGGGGAAACAGGCGGGTAAACAGAAGCGGGTAAACATAGGTGCATAAATAGAGGCGGCGAAAGAGATGGGCGAAACATAGTGGTTGGAACTTGTATGTTGAAAATGAGTTACACAGAACAGATCAAACAGAGTTGTTGAAATTGAGGGAGGGAAAGAGAGGCACGGAAAGAGTGGAGGGGAAAGAGTGCAGGCAAAATAGAGGCGTAGAGACAGAGGTGGCGAATCAGTGGCGGGGAATCAGAGGCGGGGAATCAGAGGCAGGGAATCAGATGAAGGGAATCTGATGCAGGGAATCTGAGGCAGGGAATCTGAGGCAGGGAATCGGAGGCAGGGAATCTGATGTGGGGAATCAGAGGCGGGGAATCAGAGGCGGGGAATCAGAGGGGGGATTCAGAGGCGGGGAATCAGAGGCGGGGAATCAGAGGCGGGGAATCAGAGGGGGGAATCTGAGGTGGGGAATCAGAGGCGGGGAATCAGAGGCGGGGAATCAGAGGCAGGGAATCAGAGGCAGGGAATCAGATGAAGGGAATCTGATGCAGGGAATCTGAGGCAGGGAATCTGAGGCGGGGAAACAGGCGGGTAAACAGAGGCTGGTAAACATAGGCGGGGAATCAGAGGCGGGGAATCAGAGGCGGGGAATCAGAGGCGGGGAATCAGAGGCGGGGAATAAGAGGCGGGGAATCAGATGCGGGGAATCAGATGCGGGGAATCAGAGGTGGGGAATCAGAAGCGGGGTATCAGAGGAGGGCAATCAGAGGCTGGGAATCAGAGGCGGGGAATCAGAGGCGGGGAATCAGAGGCGTGGAATCAGAGGCGGGAATTCAGAGGCGGGGAAAGATATGTGGGGAAACGTAGGCCAGGAAAGTTGAGCGGAAATGGAGGCAGTGAATCAGAGGTGGGGAATCAGAGGCGGGGAATCAGAGGCGGGGAATCAGAGGCGGGGAATCAGAGGCGGGGAATCAGAAGTGGGGAATCAGAGGTGGGGAATCAGAGGCGGGGAATCAGAGGCGGGGAATCAGAGGCGGGGAATCAGAGGCAGGGAATCAGAGGCGGGCAATCAGATGCAGGGAATCAGAGGCAGGGAATCAGAGGCAGGGAATCAGAGGCAGGGAATCTGAGGGGGCGAATATGAGGTAGTGAATCAGAGGCGGGGAAACAGGCGGGTAAACAGAGGCTGGGAATCAGAGGCAGGGAATCAGCCGCGGGGAATCAGAGGCAGGGAATCAGATGAAGGGAATCTGATGCAGGGAATCTTAGGCAGGGAATCTGAGGCAGGGAATCTGTGGCAGAAAATCTGATGCGGGTTATCAGAAGGGGGAAATGAGATGTGGAAAACGAGATGCAGAGAAAGAGGCACGGAAATAGAGGCAGGGAAAGAGAGGCAGGGTATCAGAGGCGGGTAATCAGAGGCGTGGAATCAGAGGCGGGGAATCAGAGACACAGAAAGAGAGGCGTGGAATCAGAGGTCCGGAATCGGAGCCGGTGAATCTGAGCCGGGAAATCAGAAGCATAGCAACAGAGGCGGTGAAACATGGGTGCGGAATCGGACGCGGGGAATCAGAGGTGGGGACTCAGAGGCAGGGAATCAGAGGCAGGGAATCAGAGGCAGGTTATCAGAGGCAGGGAATCAGATGCAGGGAATCAGAGGCGTGGAATCAGAGGTGGAGAATGAGAGGTGGGGAATCAGAGGCGGGGAATCAGAGGCGGAGAATCATAGGCGGGCAATTAGATGCAGCAAATCAGAGGCAGGGAATCAGAGGCAGTGAATCAGAGGCAGGGAATCTGAGGCATCGAGTCAGAGGTGGGGAATCAGAGGCGGGGAATCAGAGGCAGGGAATCAGATGAAGGGACTCTGATGCAGGGAATCTGAGGCAGGGAATCTGAGGCAGGGAATCTGTGGCAGGGAATCTGATGAGGGTTATCAGAAAGGGGAAATGAGATTTGGGAAACGAGATGCAGAGAAAGAGGCACGGAAATAGAGGCAGGGAATCAGAGGCGGGAAATCAGAGACGGCGAATCTGAGGCGTGGAATCAGAGGTGGGGAAAGAGATGTGGGGAAACGTAGGCCAGGAAAGATGCACGGAAAGGGAGGCGGTGAATCAGAGGCGGGGAATCAGAGGCGGGGAATCAGAGGCAGGGAATCAGAGGGGGGCAATCAGAGGCGGCGAATCAGAGGCGTGGAATCAGAGGTGGGGAAAGAGATGTGGGGAAACAGGCGGGTAAACAGAAGCGGGTAAACATAGGTGCATAAATAGAGGCGGCGAAAGAGATGGGCGAAACATAGTGGTTGGAACTTGTATGTTGAAAATGAGTTACACAGAACAGATCAAACAGAGTTGTTGAAATTGAGGGAGGGAAAGAGAGGCACGGAAAGAGTGGAGGGGAAAGATTGCAGGCAAAAGAGAGGCGTAGAGACAGTGGTGGGGAATCAGAGGCGGGGAATCAGAGGCGGGGAATCAGAGGCAGGGAATCAGAGGCGGGGAAAGATATGTGGGGAAACGTAGGCCAGGAAAGTTGAGCGGAAAGGGAGGCAGTGAATCAGAGGTGGGGAATCAGAGGCGGGGAATCAGAGGCGGGGAATCAGAGGCGGGGAATCAGAGGCGGGGAATCAGAAGTGGGGAATCAGAGGTGGGGAATCAGAGGCGGGGTATCAGAGGTTGAGAATCAGAGATGGGCATTCAGATGCAGGGAATCAGAGGCAGGGAATCAGAGGCAGGGAATCAGAGTCACGGAATCTGAGGTAGGGAATCTGAGGTGGGGAATCAGAGGCGGAGAAACAGGCGGGTAAACAGAGGCGGGTAAACATAGGCGGGGAATCAGAGGCAGGGAATCAGAGGCGGGGAATCAGAGGCGGTGAATCAGAGGCGGGGAATCAGAGGCGGGGAATCAGATGCGGGGAATCAGAGGCGGGGAATCAGAGGTGGGGTATTAGATGAGGGAAATCAGAGGCGGGGAATCAGAGGCGGGGAATCAGAGGCGGGGAATCAGAGGCGTGGAATCAGAGGTGGGGAATCAGAGGCGGGGAATCAGAAGTGGGGAATCAGATGTGGGGAATCAGAGGCAGGGAATCAGAGGCGGGCAATCAGAAGTGGGGAATCAGAGGCGGGGAATCAGAGGCGGGGAAACAGAGGCGGTGAATCAGAGGCAGGGAATCAGAAGTGGGGAATCAGAGGTGGGGAATCAGAGGCGGGGAATCAGAGGCGGGGAATCAGAGGCGGGCAATCAGATGCAGGGAATCAGAGGCAGGGAATCAGAGGCAGGGAATCAGAGGCAGGGAATCTGAGGCAGGGAATCTGTGTTGGGGAACCAGAGGCGGGAAAACAGGCGAGTAAACAGAGGCGGGTAAACATAGGTGGGGAATCAGAGGCGCGGAATCAGAGCCGGGAAATCAGAGGCGGGGAATCTGAGGCGGGGAATCAGATGCAGGGAATCAGATGCGGGACATCAGAGGTGCGGTATCAGAGGCGGGGAATTAGAGGCGGGGAATCAGAGGCGGGGAATCAGAGGCGTGGAATCAGAGGCGGGGAATCAGAGGCGGGTAAACATAGGCGGGGAATCAGAGGCGGGGAATCAGAGGCGGGGAATCAGAGGCGGGGAATCAGAGGCGGAGAATCAGAGGCGTGGAATCAGATGCGGTGAATCAGTGGCGGAGAATCAGAGGCGGGGTATTAGACGAGGGGAATCGGAGATGGGGAATCAGAGGCAGGGAATCAGAGGCGGGGAATCAGAGGCGGGGAATCAGAGGCCGGGAATCAGATATGGGGAAACAGAGGCGGGGAATCCGAGGCGGGGAAACAGAGGCGGGGAATCAGATATGGGGAATCAGAGGTGGGGAATCAGAGGTTGGGAATCAGAGGCAGGGAATCAGAGGCTTGGAATCAGATGCAGGGAATCAGATGCGGGGAATCAGAGGCGGGGAATCAGAGCTGGGGAATCAGAGGTGGGGAATCAGATTTGGGGAATCAGAGGCGGGGACTTAGATATTGGGAAACAGATGCGGGGAATCAGAGGCGGGGAAACCCAGGCGGGGAATCAGATATGGGGAATCAGAGGTGGGGAATCAGAGGCAAGGAATCAGATGTGCGGAATCAGAGATGGGGAATCAGAGGCAGGGAATCAGAATCATAAGCAGGGAATCAGAGGCCGGGAATCAGAGGCCGGAATCAGATGCTGGGAATCAGAGACCTGGAATCAGAGGCGGGGAATCAGAGGCAGGGAATCAGATGCGGGGAATCAGAGGCGGGGAATCAGAGCTGGGGAATCAGAGGCGGGGTATTAGAGTTGGGGAATCAGAGGCGGGGAATCAGATATGGGGAAACAGAGGTGGGGAATCAGAGGCGGGGACTTAGATATTGGGAAACAGATGCGGGGAATCAGAGGCGGGGAAACCCAGGCGGGGAATCAGATATGGGGAATCAGAGGTGGGGAATCAGAGGCAAGGAATCAGATGTGCGGAATCAGAGATGGGGAATCAGAGGCAGGGAATCAGAATCATAAGCAGGGAATCAGAGGCCGGGAATCAGAGGCCGGAATCAGATGCTGGGAATCAGAGACCTGGAATCAGAGGCGGGGAATCAGAGGCAGGGAATCAGATGCGGGGAATCAGAGGCGGGGAATCAGAGCTGGGGAATCAGAGGCGGGGTATTAGAGTTGGGGAATCAGAGGCGGGGAATCAGATATGGGGAATCAGAGCTGGGGAATCAGAGGTGGGGTATTAGAGTTGGGGAATCAGAGGCGGGGAATCAGAGATGGGGAATCAGAGGCGGTGAATCAGAGATGGGGAATCAGAGGCGGGGAATCAGAGGCAGGAAATCAGACACGGGGATTCAGAGGCTGGGAATCAGACGGGGGGAATCAAAGGCGGGGAATCAGAGCTGGGGAATCAGAGGCAGGGAATCAGAGGCGGGGAATCAGATATGGGGAATCAGAGGCTGGGATTCAGAGGCGGGGAATCAGAGGCAGGGAATCAGACACGGGGAATCAGAGGTGGGGAATCAGAGATGGGGAATCAGAGGCGGGGAATCAGAGGCAGGGAATCAGACGCGGGGAATCTGAGGCGAGGAATCAGAGCTGGGGAATCAGAGGTGGGGAATCAGAGTTGGGTAATCAGAGGCAGGGAATCGGATGTGCGGAATCAGAGATGGGGAATCAGATGTGGGGAATCAGAGGAACAGGGATGGGGAATCAGAGGCGGGGAATCAGAGGCAGGAAATCAGACACGGGGATTCAGAGGCTGGGAATCAGACGGGGGGAATCAAAGGCGGGGAATTAGAGCTGGGGAATCAGAGGCAGGGAATCAGAGTTGGGGATTCAGAGACGGGGAATCAGATATGGGGAAACAGAGGCGGGGAATCAGAGGCGGGCAAACAGAGGCGGGGAATTAGATATGGGGAATCAGAGGTGGGGAATCAGAGGTGGTGAATCAGTGATGGGGAATCACAGGCGGGGAATCAGAGGCAGGGAATAGAACGCAGGGAATCAGACGCAGGGAATCAGAGCTGGGGAATCAGAGGCGGGGAATCATAGTTGGGAATCAGAGGCGGGGAATCAGAGGCGGGGAAACAGAGGCGGGGAATCAGATATGGGGAATCGGATGCGGGGAATCAGAGGCGGGGAATCAGAGCTGGGGAATCAGAGGCGGGGAATCAGAGTTGGGGCATCAGAGGTGGGGAATTAGATATAGGGAAACAGAGGCGGGGAATCAGAGGTGGGGAAACAGAGGCGGGGTATCAGATATGGGGAATCAGAGGTGGGGAATCAGAGGCAGGGAATCAGATGTGCGGAATCAGAGATGGGGAATCAGAGGCAGGGAATCAGAATCAGAAGCGGGGAATCAGAGGCCGGGAATCAGAGGCCGCGAATCAGATGCTGGGAATAAGAGGCCGGGAATCAGAGGTGGGGAATCAGAGTCCGGGAATCAGAGATGGGGATTCAGAGGCGGGGAATGAGATATGGAGAATCAGAGGCGGGGAATCAGAGGCCGGGAAACAGAGGTGGGGAATCAGATATGGGGAATCAGAGGTGGCGAATCAAAGGTGGTGAATCAGAGATGGGGAATCAGAGGCGGGGAATCAGAGGCAGGGAATCAGATGCGGGGAATCAGAGGCGGGGAATCAGAGCTGGCGAATCAGAGGCGGGGAATCAGAGGTGGGCAATCAGAGGCGGGGAATCAGATATGGGGAATCAGAGGCGGGGAATCAGAGGAGGGGAAACAGAGGCGGGGAATCAAATATAGGGAATCAAGGCAAGGAATCAGAGGCAGGGAATCAGACACGGGGAATCAGAGGCGGGGATTCAGAGCTGGGGAATCAGAGGCGGGGAATCAGAGTTGGGGAATCAGAGGCAGGGAATCAGATATGGGGAATCAGACGCGGGGAATCAGAGGCGGGGAATCAGAAGTGGGGAATCAGAGGTGGGGAATCAGAGGCGGGGAATCAGAGGCAGGTAATCAGAGGCGGGGAATCAGAGGCGTGCAATCAGAGGCGGGGAATCAGAGGTGGGGAATCAGAAGTGGGGAATCAGATGTGGGGAATCAGAGGAACAGGGATGGGGAATCAGAGGCGGGGAATCAGAGGCAGGAAATCAGACACGGGGATTCAGAGGCTGGGAATCAGACGGGGGGAATCAAAGGCGGGGAATTAGAGCTGGGGAATCAGAGGCAGGGAATCAGAGTTGGGGATTCAGAGACGGGGAATCAGATATGGGGAAACAGAGGCGGGGAATCAGAGGCGGGCAAACAGAGGCGGGGAATTAGATATGGGGAATCAGAGGTGGGGAATCAGAGGTGGTGAATCAGTGATGGGGAATCACAGGCGGGGAATCAGAGGCAGGGAATAGAACGCAGGGAATCAGACGCAGGGAATCAGAGCTGGGGAATCAGAGGCGGGGAATCATAGTTGGGAATCAGAGGCGGGGAATCAGAGGCGGGGAAACAGAGGCGGGGAATCAGATATGGGGAATCGGATGCGGGGAATCAGAGGCGGGGAATCAGAGCTGGGGAATCAGAGGCGGGGAATCAGAGTTGGGGCATCAGAGGTGGGGAATTAGATATAGGGAAACAGAGGCGGGGAATCAGAGGTGGGGAAACAGAGGCGGGGTATCAGATATGGGGAATCAGAGGTGGGGAATCAGAGGCAGGGAATCAGATGTGCGGAATCAGAGATGGGGAATCAGAGGCAGGGAATCAGAATCAGAAGCGGGGAATCAGAGGCCGGGAATCAGAGGCCGCGAATCAGATGCTGGGAATAAGAGGCCGGGAATCAGAGGTGGGGAATCAGAGTCCGGGAATCAGAGATGGGGATTCAGAGGCGGGGAATGAGATATGGAGAATCAGAGGCGGGGAATCAGAGGCCGGGAAACAGAGGTGGGGAATCAGATATGGGGAATCAGAGGTGGCGAATCAAAGGTGGTGAATCAGAGATGGGGAATCAGAGGCGGGGAATCAGAGGCAGGGAATCAGATGCGGGGAATCAGAGGCGGGGAATCAGAGCTGGCGAATCAGAGGCGGGGAATCAGAGGTGGGCAATCAGAGGCGGGGAATCAGATATGGGGAATCAGAGGCGGGGAATCAGAGGAGGGGAAACAGAGGCGGGGAATCAAATATAGGGAATCAAGGCAGGGAATCAGAGGCAGGGAATCAGACACGGGGAATCAGAGGCGGGGATTCAGAGCTGGGGAATCAGAGGCGGGGAATCAGAGTTGGGGAATCAGAGGCAGGGAATCAGATATGGGGAATCAGACGCGGGGAATCAGAGGCGGGGAATCAGAAGTGGGGAATCAGAGGTGGGGAATCAGAGGCGGGGAATCAGAGGCAGGTAATCAGAGGCGGGGAATCAGAGGCGTGCAATCAGAGGCGGGGAATCAGAGGTGGGGAATCAGAAGTGGGGAATCAGAGGTGGGGAATCAGAGCCGGGGAATCTGAATCAGCGAATCAGAGGCGGGGAAATCAGAGGTGGGGAATCAGAGGCGGGGAATCAGAGGCGGGGAATCAGAGGAGGTGAATCAGAGGCGGGGAATCAGACGTGGGGAATCAGAGGCGGGGAATCAGGAGTGGGGAATCAGAGGTGGGGATCAGAGGCGGGGAATCAGAGGCGGGGAATCAGAGGCGCGGAATCAGAGGCGGGGAATCAGAGGCATGGAATCAGAGACGGGGAATCAGAGGCGGGGAATCAGAAGTGGGGAATCAGAGGTGGGAAATCAGAGGCTGGGAATCAGAAGCGGGGTATCAGAGGCGGGGAATCAGAGGCAGGGTATCAGAGGCGGGCAATCAGATGCAGGGAATCAGAGGCAGGGAATCAGAGGCAGGGAATCAGAGGCAGGGAACCTGAGATGGCGAATATGAGGAGGTGAATCAGAGGCGGGGAAACAGTCGGGTAAACAGAGGCGGGGAATCAGAGGCAGGGAATCAGCCGCGGG
Organism: Narcine bancroftii; assembly: GCF_036971445.1. NCBI lineage: Eukaryota > Metazoa > Chordata > Chondrichthyes > Torpediniformes > Narcinidae > Narcine > Narcine bancroftii. The sequence continues at coordinate 101,850,318 of NC_091474.1, read as the reverse complement.
GAATCAGAGGCAGGGAATCAGATGAAGGGAATCTGATGCAGGGAATCTGAGGCAGGGTATCTGAGGCAGGGAATCTGTGGCAGGAAATCTGATGCGGGTTATCAGAAGGGGGAAATGAGATGTGGGAAACGAGATGCAGAGAAAGAGGCACGGAAATAGAGGCAGGGAAAGAGAGGCAGGGTATCAGAGGTGGGGAATCAGAGGCTGGGAATCAGAGGCGGGGAATCAGAGGGGGGAATCAGAGGTGGGGAATCAGAGGCAGGGAATCAGAGACACAGAAAGAGAGGCGTGGAATCAGAGGTGCGGAATCAGAGCCGGTGAATCTGAGCCGGGAAATCAGAAGCAGAGCAACAGAGGTGGTGAAACATGGGTGCGGAATCGGACACGGGGAATCAGAGGTGGGGACTCAGAGGCCGGGAATCAGAGGCAGGGAATCAGAGGCAGGTTATCAGAGGCAGGGAATCAGAGGTGGGAAATCAGAGGCGGGGAATCAGAGGCGGCGAATCAGAGGCGGGGAATCAGAGGCGGGGAATCAGAGGCGGAGAATCAGAGGCGGGCAATCAGATGCAGGAAATCAGAGGCAGGGAATCAGAGGCAGGGAATCAGAGGCAGGGAATCTGAGGCAGGGAATCAGAGGTGGGGAATCAGAGGCGTGGAATCAGAGGCAGGGAATCAGATGAAGGGAATCTGATGCAGGGAATCTGAGGCAGGGAATCTGAGGCAGGGAATCTGTGGCAGGGAATCTGATGCGGGTTATCAGAAGGGGGAAATGAGATGTGGGAAACGAGATGCAGAGAAAGAGGCACGGAAATAGAGGCAGGGAAAGACAGGCAGGGAATCAGAGGCGGGGAATCAGAGGTGGGGAATCAGAGGCTGGGAATCAGAGGCGGGGAATCAGAGGGTGGAATCAGAGGTGGGGAATCAGAGGCAGGGAATCAGAGGCAGGGAATCAGAGGCGGGAAATCAGAGGCGGCGAATCTGAGGCGTGGAATCAGAGGTGGGGAAAGAGATGTGGGGAAACGTAGGCCAGGAAAGTTGCGCGGAAAGGGAGGCGGTGAATCAGAGGCGTGGAATCAGAGGCGGGGAATCAGAGGCGGGGAATCAGAGGCGGTGAATCAGAGGCGGGGAATCAGAGGCGTGGAATCAGAGGTGGGGAAAGAGATGTGGGGAATCAGGCGGGTAAACAGAAGCGGGTAAACATAGCTGCATAAATAGAGGCAGCGAAAGAGATGGGCGAAACATAGTGGTTGGAACGTGTGTTGAAAATTAGGTACACAGAACAGATCAAACAGAGTTGTTGAAATTGAGGGAGGGAAAGAGAGGCACAGAAAGAGTGGAGGGTAAAGAGTGCAGGCAAAATAGAGGCGTAGAGACAGAGGTGGGGAATCAGAGGTGGGGAATCAGATGAAGGGAATCTGATGCAGGGAATCTGAGGCAGGCAATCTGAGTCAGGGAATCGGAGGCAGGGAATCTGAGGCAGGGAATCAGTAAAAAGTTATCAGAGGCAGGGTATCAGAGGCGGAGAATCAGAGGTGGGGATTCAGAAGTGGGGAATCAGAGGCGTGGAATCAGAGGCTGGGAATCAGAGGTGGGGAATCAGAAGTGGGGAATCAGAGGTGGGGAATCAGAGGCGGGGAATCAGAGGCGTGGAATCAGAGGCGGGCAATCTGAAGTGGGGAATCAGAGGTGGGGAATCAGAGGCGGGGAATCAGAGGCGGTGAATCAGAGGCGGGGAATCAGAGGCGGGGAATCAGAGGCGGGGAATCAGAAGTGGGGAATCAGAGGTGGGGAATCAGAGGCGGGGAATCAGAGGCGGGGAATCAGAGGCGGGCAATCAGATGCACGGAATCAGAGGCAGGGAATCAGACGCAGGGAATCAAATGAAGGGAATCTGATGCAGGGAATCTGAGGCAGGGAATCTGAGGCAGGGAACCTGAGATGGCGAATATGAGGTGGTGAATCAGAGGCGGGGAAACAGTCGGGTAAACAGAGGCGGGGAATCAGAGGCAGGGAATCAGATGAATGGAATCTGATGCAGTGAATCTGAGGCAGGGAATCTGAGGCGGGGAAACAGGCGGGTAAACAGAGGCGGGTAAACATAGGCGGGGAATCAGAGGCGGGGAATCAGAGGCGGGGAATCAGAGGCGGGGAATCAGAGGCGGGGAATCAGATGCGGGGAATCAGATGCGGGGAATCAGAGGTGGGGAATCAGAAGCGGGGTATCAGAGGAGGGGAATCAGAGGCGGGTAATCAGAGGTGGGGAATCAGAGGCGGGGAATCAGAGGCGTGGAATCAGAGGCGGGAATTCAGAGGCGGGGAAAGATATGTGGGTAAACGTAGGCCAGGAAAGTTGAGCGGAAATGGAGGCAGTGAATCAGAGGTGGGGAATCAGAGGCGGGGAATCAGAAGCGGGGAATCAGAGGCGGGGAATCAGAGGCGGGGAATCAGAAGTGGGGAATCAGAGGTGGGGAATCAGAGGCGGGGAATCAGAGGCGGGGAATCAGAGGCGGGGAATCAGAGGCAGGGAATCAGAGGCGGGCAATCAGATGCAGGGAATCAGAGGCAGGGAATCAGAGGCAGGGAATCAGAGGCGGGCAATCAGATGCAGGGAATCTGAGGCAGGGAATCTGATGCAGGGAATCTGAGGCAGGGAATCTGAGGCAGGGAATCTGTGGCAGAAAATCTGATGCGGGTTGTCAGAAGGGGGAAATGAGATGTGGGAAACGAGATGCAGTGAAAGAGGCACGGAAATAGAGGCAGGGAAAGAGAGGCAGGGTATCAGAGGCGGGTAATCAGAGGCGTGGAATCAGAGGCGGGGAATCAGAGACACAGAAAGAGAGGCGTGGAATCAGAGGTGCGGAATCAGAGCCGGTGAATCTGAGCCGGGAAATCAGAAGCATAGCAACAGAGGCGGTGAAACATGGGTGCGGAATCGGACGCGGGGAATCAGAGGTGGGGACTCAGAGGCAGGGAATCAGAGGCAGGGAATCAGAGGCAGGTTATCAGAGGCAGGGAATCAGATGCGGGGAATCAGAGGCGGGGAATCAGAGGCGGGGAATCAGAGGCGGGGAATCAGAGGCGGGGAATCAGAGGCGGAGAATCATAGGCGGGCAATCAGATGCAGGAAATCAGAGGCAGGGAATCAGAGGCAGGGAATCAGAGGCAGGGAATCTGAGGCAGGGAGTCAGAGGTGGGGAATCAGAGGCGGGGAATCAGAGGCAGGGAATCAGATGAAGGGAATCTGATGCAGGGAATCTGAGGCAGGTAATCTGAGGCAGGGAATCTGTGGCAGGGAATCTGATGAGGGTTATCAGAAGGGGGAAATGAGATTTGGGAAACGAGATGCAGAGAAAGAGGCACGGAAATAGAGGCAGGGAAATAGAGGCAGGGAATCAGAGGCGGGGAATCAGAGGTGGGGAATCAGAGGCGGGGAATCAGAGGGGGGAATCAGAGGCAGGGAATCAGAGGCGGGGAATCAGAGGCAGGGAATAAGAGGCCGGGAATCAGAGGAGGGGAATCAGAGTCCAGGAATCAGAGATGGTGATTCAGAGGCGGGGAATGAGATATGGAGAATCAGAGGCGGGGAATCAGAGGCGGGGAAACAGAGGTGGGGAATCAGAGGTGGGGAATCAGAGGCGGGGAATCAGAGGGGGGAATCAGAGGCAGGGAATCAGACGCGGGGAATCAGAGGCGGGGATTCAGAGCTGGGGAATCAGAGGCGGGGAATCAGAGTTGGGGAATCAGAGGCAGGGAATCAGATATGGGGAATCAGAGGCGGGGAATCAGAGGCCGGGAATCAGATATGGGGAAACAGAGGCGGGGAATCCGAGGCGGGGAAACAGAGGCGGGGAATCAGATATGGGGAATCAGAGGTGGGGAATCAGAGGTTGGGAATCAGAGGCAGGGAATCAGAGGCTTGGAATCAGATGCAGGGTATCAGATGTGGGGAATCAGAGGCGGGGAATCAGAGCTGGGGAATCAGAGGTGGGGAATCAGATTTGGGGAATCAGAGGTGGGGACTTAGATATTGGGAAACAGAGGCGGGGAATCAGAGGCGGGGAAACAGAGGCGGGGAATCAGATATGGGGAATCAGAGGTGGGGAATCAGAGGCAGGGAATCAGATGTGCGGAATCAGAGATGGGGAATCAGAGGCAGGGAATCAGAATAAGAAGTAGGGAATCAGAGGCCGGGAATCAGAGGCCGGAATCAGATGCTGGGAATCAGAGGCCTGGAATCAGAGGCGGGGAATCAGAGGCAGGGAATCAGATGCGGGGAATCAGAGGCGGGGAATCAGAGCTGGGGAATCAGAGGCGGGGTATTAGAGTTGGGGAATCAGAGGCGGGGAATCAGATATGGGGAAACAGAGGTGGGGAATCAGAGGCGGGGAAACAGAGGCAGGGAATCAGATATGGGGAATCAGAGGTGGGGCATCAGAGGTCGTGAATCACAGATGGGTAATCAGAGGCGGGGAATCAGAGGCAGGGAATCAGACGCGGGGAATCAGAGGCGGGGATTCAGAGCTGGGGAATCAGAAGCGGGGAATCAGAGTTGGGGAATCAGAGGTGGGGAATCAGAGGTGGGGAATCAGAGGCAGGGAATCAGATGTGCGGAATCAGAGATGGGGAATCAGAGGCAGGGAATCAGAATAAGAAGCAGGGAATCAGAGGCCGGGAATCAGAGGCCGGAATCAGATGCTGGGAATCAGAGGCCTGGAATCAGAGGCGGGGAATCAGAGGCAGGGAATCAGATGCGGGGAATCAGAGGCGGGGAATCAGAGCTGGGGAATCAGAGGCGGGGTATTAGAGTTGGGGAATCAGAGGCGGGGATTCAGATATGGGGAAACAGAGGTGGGGAATCAGAGGCGGGGAAACAGAGGCAGGGAATCAGATATGGGGAATCAGAGGTGGGGCATCAGAGGTCGTGAATCACAGATGGGTAATCAGAGGCGGGGAATCAGAGGCAGGGAATCAGACGCGGGGAATCAGAGGCGGGGATTCAGAGCTGGGGAATCAGAAGCGGGGAATCAGAGTTGGGGAATCAGAGGCGGGGAATCAGATATCGGGAATAAGAGGCAGGGAATCAGAGGCGGGGAATCAGAGGCAGGGAATCAGACGTGGGGAATCTGAGGCGGGGAATCAGAGCTGGGGAATCAGAGGTGGGGAATCAGAGTTGGGGAATCAGAGGCAGGGAATTGGATGTGCGGAATCAGAGAGGGGGAATAAGAGGTGGGGAATCAGAGGCGGTGAATCAGAGATGGGGAATCAGAGGCGGGGAATCAGAGGCAGGAAATCAGACACGGGGATTCAGAGGCTGGGAATCAGACGGGGGGAATCAAAGGCGGGGAATCAGAGCTTGGGAATCTGAGGCAGGGAATCAGAGTTGGGGATTCAGAGGCGTGGAATCAGATATGGGGAAACAGAGGCGGGGAATCAGAGGCGGGCAAACAGAGGCGGGGAATTAGATATGGGGAATCAGAGGTAGGGAATCAGAGGTGGTGAATCAGTGATGGGGAATCACAGGCGGGGAATCAGAGGCAGGGAATAGAATGCGGGGAATCAGAGGCAGGGAATCAGAGCTGGGGAATCAGAGGAGGGGATTCATAGTTGGGAATCAGAGGCGGGAATCAGATACTGGGAATAAGAGGCCGGGAATCAGAGGTGGGGAATCAGATATGGGGAATCAGAGGTGGCGAATCAAAGGCGGTGAATCAGAGATGGGGAATCAGAGGCGGGGAATCAGAGGCAGGGAATCAGATGCGGGGAATCAGAGGCGGGGAATCAGAGCTGGCGAATCAGAGGCTGGGAATCAGAGGTGGGAAATCAGAGGCGGGGAATCAGATATGGGGAATCAGAGGCGGGGAATCAGAGGCGGGGAAACAGAGGCGGGGAATCAAATATAGGGAATCAGAGGTGGGGAATCAGAGGTTGTGAATCAGAGATGGGGAATCAATGCGGGGAATCAGAGGCAGGGAATCAGACGCGGTGAATCAGAGGCGGGGATTCAGAGCTGGGGAATCAGAGGCGGGGAATCAGAGTTGGGGAATCAGAGGCAGGGAATCAGATATGGGGAATCAGAGGCGGGGAATCAGAGGCGGGGAAACAGAGGCGGGGAATCAGATGTGGGGAATCAGAGGCAGGGAATCAGAGATGGGGAATCGGAGGCGGGGAATCAGAGGCAGGGAATCGGATGCCGGGAATCAGAGTCGGGGAATCAGAGCTGGGGAATCAGAGGCGGGAATCAGAGTTGGGGAATCAGAGGCGGGGAATCAGATATGGGGAAATAGAGGCGGGGAATCAGATATGGGGAATCAGAGGTGTGGAATCAGAGGTTGGGAATCAGAGGCAGGGAATCAGAGTCGGGGAAACAGAGGCGGGGAATCAGATATGGGGAATCAGAGGTGGCGAATCAAAGGCGGTGAAACAGAGATGGGGAATCAGGGCAGGGAATCAGAGGCAGGGAATCAAACACGGGGAATCAGAGCTGGGGAATCAGAGGCGGGGAATCAGAGTTGGGAATCAGAGGCGGGGAATCAGAGGCGGGGAATCAAAGGCAGGGAATCAGACACGGGGAATCAGAGGCAGGGAATCAGAGATGGGGAATCGGAGGCGGGGAATCAGAGGCAGGGAATCGGATGCCGGGAATCCGAGTCGGGGAATCAGAGCTGGGGAATCAGAGGCGGGGAATCAGAGTTGGGGAATCAGAGGCGGGGAATCAGATATGGGGAAATAGAGGCGGGGAATCAGATATGGGGAATCAGAGGTGTGGAATCAGAGGTTGGGAATCAGAGGCAGGGAATCAGAGTCGGGGAAACAGAGGCGGGGAATCAGATATGGGGAATCAGAGGTGGCGAATCAAAGGCGGTGAAACAGAGATGGGGAATCAGGGCAGGGAATCAGAGGCAGGGAATCAAACACGGGGAATCAGAGCTGGGGAATCAGAGGCGGGGAATCAGAGTTGGGAATCAGAGGCGGGGAATCAGAGGCGGGGAAACAGAGGCGGGGAATCAGATATGGGGAATCAGAGGTGGGGAATCCGAGGTTGGGAATCAGAGGCAGGGAATCAGAGGCGGAAAATCAGAGGCGGGGAATCAGAGGAAGGGAATCAGATGTGCGGAATCGGAGATGGGGAATCAGAGGCAGGGAATCAGAGACGGGGAATCAGAGGCAGGGAATCCGAGGCCGGGAATCAGATATGGGGAAACAGAGGCGGGGAATCCGAGGCGGGGAAACAGAGGCGGGGAATCAGATATGGGGAATCAGAGGTGGGGAATCAGAGGTTGGGAATCAGAGGCAGGGAATCAGAGGCTTGGAATCAGATGCAGGGAATCAGATGCGGGGAATCAGAGGCGGGGAATCAGAGCTGGGGAATCAGAGGTGGGGAATCAGATTTGGGGAATCAGAGGCGGGGACTTAGATATTGGGAAACAGAGGCGGGGAATCAGAGGCGGGGAAACCCAGGTGGGGAATCAGATATGGGGAATCAGAGGTGGGGAATCAGAGGCAAGGAATCAGATGTGCGGAATCAGAGATGGGGAATCAGAGGCAGGAAATCAGAATCAGAAGCAGGGAATCAGAGGCCGGGAATCAAAGGCCGGAATCAGATGCTGGGAATCAGAGGCCTGGAATCAGAGGCGGGGAATCAGAGGCAGGGAATCAGATGCGGGGAATCAGAGGCGGGGAATCAGAGCTGGGGAATCAGAGGCGGGGATTCAGAGTTGGGGAATCAGAGGCGGGGAATCAGAGGCGGGGAAACAGAGGCGGGGAATCAGATATGTGGAATCAGAAGTGGGGAATCAGAGGTTGGGAATCAGAAGCAGGGAATCAGAGGCGGGGAATCAGAGGCGGGGAATCAGAGGCAGGGAATCCGATGTGCGGAATCGGAGATGGGGAGTCAGAGGCAGGGAATCAGAGGCGGGGAATCAGAGGCGGAGAATCAGAGGCCGGGAATCAGATATGGGGAAACAGAGGCGGGGAATCAGAGGCGGGGAAACAGAGGCGGGGAATCAGATATGGGGAATCAGAGGTGGGGAATCAGAGGTTGGGAATCAGAGGCAGGGAATCAGAGGCTGGGAATCAGATGCAGGGAATCAGATGCGGGGAATCAGAGGCGGGGAATCAGAGCTGGGGAATCAGAGGTGGGGAATCAGAGTTGGGGAATCAGAGTCGGGGACTTAGATATGGGGAAACAGAGGCGGGGAATCAGAGGCGGGGAAACAGACGCGGGGAATCAGAGGCGGGGAGTCAGAGCTGGGGAATCAGAGGCGGGGAATCAGAGTTGGGGAATCAGAGGCGGGGAATCAGAGGCGGGGAATCAGAGGCGGGGAATCAGAGGCGGGGAAACAGAGGCAGGGAATCAGATATGGGGAATCAGAGGTGGGGTATCAGGGGCAGGGAATCAGTGGCAGGGAATCAGAGGCGGGGAATCAGAGGCGGGGAATCAGAGGCAGGGAATCAGACACGGGGAATCAGATATGGGGAAACAGAGGCGGGGAATCAGAGGCGGGCAAACAGAGGTGGGGAATTAGATATGGGGAATCAGAGGTGGGGAATCAGAGGTGGTGAATCAGAGATGGGGAATCACAGGCGGGGAATCAGAGGCAGGGAATAGAACGCGGGGAATCAGAGGCGGGGAATCAGAGCTGGGGAATCAGAGGCGGGGAATCATAGTTGGGAATCAGAGGCGGGGAATCAGATATGGGGAAACAGAGGCGGGGAATCAAAGGCGGGGAAACAGAGGCGGGGAATCAGATACGGGGAATCGGATGCGGGGAATCAGAGGCGGGGAATCAGAGCTGGGGAATCAGAGGCGGGGTATCAGAGTTGGGGCATCTGAGGTGGGGAATTAGATATGGGGAAACAGAGGCGGGGAATCAGAGGCGGGGAAACAGAGGCGAGGAATCAGATATGGGGAATCAGAGGTGGGGAATCAGAGGCAGGGAATCAGATGTGCGGAATCAGAGATGGGGAATCAGAGGCAGGGAATCAGAATCAGAAGCGGGGAATCAGAGGCCGGGAATCAGAGGCCGGGATTCAGATGCCGGGAATAAGAGGCCGGGAATCAGAGGTGGGGAATCAGAGTCCGGGAATCAGAGATGGGGATTCAGAGGCGGGGAATGATATATGGGGAATCAGAGGCGGGGAATCAGAGGCGGGGTAACAGAGGTGGGGAATCAGATATGGGGAATCAGAGGTGGCGAATCAAAGGCGGTGAATCAGAGATGGGGAATCAGAGGCGGGGAATCAGAGGCAGGGAATCAAACACGGGGAATCAGAGGCGGGGAATCAGAGCTGGGGAATCAGAGGCGGGGAATCAGAGTTGGGGAATCAGAGGCGCGGAATCAGATATGGGGAAACACGGGCGGGGAATCAGAGGCAGAGAAACAGAGGCGGGGAATCAGATATGGGGAATCAGGGGTGGGGAATCAGAGGTTGGGAATCAGAGGCAGGGAATCAGAGGCGTGGAAACAGAGGCGGGGATTCAGATATGGGGAATCAGAGGTGGGGAATCAGGGGCGTGGAATCAGAGGCAGGGAATTAGATGTGGTGAATCAGAGATGGGGAATCAGAGGCAGGGAATCAGAATCAGAAGCGGGGTATCAGTGGCCGGGAATCATTGGAAGGTAATCAGAGGCAGGGGATCAAACACGGGGAATCAGAGGCTGGGAATCAGAGCTGGGGAATCAGAGGCGGGGAATCAGAGCTGGGGAATCACAGGCGGGGAATCAGAGATGGGGAATCAGAGGCGGGGAATCAGAGGCAGGGAATCAGATGCGGGGAATCAGAGGCGGGGAATCATAGCTGGCGAATCAGAGGCGGGGAATCAGAGGTGGGCAATCAGAGGATGGGAATCAGATATGGGGAATCAGAGGAGGGGAATCAGAGCTGGGGAATCACAGGCGGGGAATCAGAGTTGGGGAATCAGAGGCGGGGAATCAGATATGGGGAAACAGAGGCGGGGAATCAGAGGCGGTGAAACAGAGGCGGGGAATCAGATATTGGGAATCAGATGTGGGGAATCAGAGGTTGGGAATCAGAGGCCTGGAATCAGAGGCGGGGAATCAGAGGCAGGGATTCAGATGCGGGGAATCAGAGGAGGGGAATCAGAGCTGGGGAATCAGAGGCGGGGAATCAGAGGTGGGCAATCAGAGGCCGGGAATCAGAGGTGGTGAATCAGAGATGGGGAATCAGAGGCGGGGAATCAGTGGCAGGGTATCAGATATGGGGAATCAGAGGCGTGGAATCAGAGGCAGGGAATCAGACACGGGGAATCAGACACGGGGAATCAGAGGTGGGGAATCAGAGATGGGGAATCATAGGCGGTGAATCAGAGATGGGGAATCAGAGGCGGGGAATCAGAGGCAGGAAATCAGACACGGGGATTCAGAGGCTGGGAATCAGACGGGGGGAATCAAAGGCGGGGAATCAGAGCTGGGGAATCAGAGGCAGGGAATCAGAGGCGGGGAATCAGATATGGGGAATCAGAGGCTGGTATTCAGAGGCGGGGAATCAGAGGCAGGGAATCAGACACGGGGAATCAGAGGTGGGGAATCAGAGATGGGGAATCAGAGGCGGGGAATCAGAGTTGGGGAATCAGAGGCAGGGAATCGGATGTGCGGAATCAGAGATGGGGAATCAGAGGTGGGGAATCAGAGGCGGTGAATCAGAGATGGGGAATCAGAGGCGGGGAATCAGAGGCAGGAAATCAGACACGGGGATTCAGAGGCTGGGAATCAGACGGGGGGAATCAAAGGCGGGGAATCAGAGCTGGGGAATCAGAGGCAGGGAATCAGAGTTGGGGATTCAGAGACGGGGAATCAGATATGGGGAAACAGAGGCGGGGAATCAGAGGCGGGCAAACAGAGGCGGGGAATTAGACATGGGGAATCAGATGTGGGGAATCAGAGGTGGTGAATCAGTGATGGGGAATCACAGGCGGGGAATCAGAGGCAGGGAATAGAACGCAGGGAATCAGAGGCAGGGAATCAGAGCTGGGGAATCAGAGGCGGGGAATCATAGTTGGGAATCAGAGGCGGGGAATCAGATATGGGGAAACAGAGGCGGGGAATCAGAGGCGGGGAAACAGAGGCGGGGAATCAGATATGGGGAATCGGATGCGGGGAATCAGAGGCGGGGAATCAGAGCTGGGGAATCAGAGGCGGGGAATCAGAGTTGGGGCATCAGAGGTGGGGAATTAGATATAGGGAAACAGAGGCGGGGAATCAGAGGCGGGGAAACAGAGGCGGGGAATCAGATATGGGGAATCAGAGGTGGGGAATCAGAGGCAGGGAATCAGATGTGCGGAATCAGAATGGGGAATAAGAGGCAGGGAATCAGAATCAGAAGCGGGGAATCAGAGGCCGGGAATCAGAGGCCGGGAATCAGATGCTGGGAATAAGAGGCCGGGAATCAGAGGTGGGGAATCAGATATGGGGAATCAGAGGTGGCGAATCAAAGGCGGTGAATCAGAGATGGGGAATCAGAGGCGGGGAATCAGAGGCAGGGAATCAGATGCGGGGAATCAGAGGCGGGGAATCAGAGCTGGCGAATCAGAGGCTGGGAATCAGAGGTGGGCAATCAGAGGCGGGGAATCAGATATGGGGAATCAGAGGCGGGGAATCAGAGGCGGGGAAACAGAGGCGTGGAATCAAATATAGGGAATCAGAGGTGGGGAATCAGAGGTTGTGAATCAGAGATGGGGAATCAATGCGGGGAATCAGAGGCAGGGAATCAGACGCGGTGAATCAGAGGCGGGGATTCAGAGCTGGGGAATCAGAGGCGGGGAATCAGAGTTGGGGAATCAGAGGCAGGGAATCAGATATGGGGAATCAGAGGCGGGGAATCAGAGGCGGGGAAACAGAGGCGGGGAATCAGATGTGGGGAATCAGAGGCAGTGAATCAGAGATGGGGAATCGGAGGCGGGGAATCAGAGGCAGGGAATCGGATGCCGGGAATCAGAGTCGGGGAATCAGAGCTGGGGAATCAGAGGCGGGGAATCAGAGTTGGGGAATCAGAGGCGGGGAATCAGATATGGGGAAATAGAGGCGGGGAATCAGATATGGGGAATCAGAGGTGTGGAATCAGAGGTTGGGAATCAGAGGCAGGGAATCAGAGTCGGGGAAACAGAGGCGGGGAATCAGATATGGGGAATCAGAGGTGGCGAATCAAAGGCGGTGAAACAGAGATGGGGAATCAGGGCAGGGAATCAGAGGCAGGGAATCAAACACGGGGAATCAGAGCTGGGGAATCAGAGGCGGGGAATCAGAGTTGGGAATCAGAGGCGGGGAATCAGAGGCGGGGAATCAAAGGCAGGGAATCAGACACGGGGAATCAGAGGCAGGGAATCAGAGATGGGGAATCGGAGGCGGGGAATCAGAGGCAGGGAATCGGATGCCGGGAATCAGAGTCGGGGAATCAGAGCTGGGGAATCAGAGGCGGGGAATCAGAGTTGGGGAATCAGAGGCGGGGAATCAGATATGGGGAAATAGAGGCGGGGAATCAGATATGGGGAATCAGAGGTGTGGAATCAGAGGTTGGGAATCAGAGGCAGGGAATCAGAGTCGGGGAAACAGAGGCGGGGAATCAGATATGGGGAATCAGAGGTGGCGAATCAAAGGCGGTGAAACAGAGATGGGGAATCAGGGCAGGGAATCAGAGGCAGGGAATCAAACACGGGGAATCAGAGCTGGGGAATCAGAGGCGGGGAATCAGAGTTGGGAATCAGAGGTGGGGAATCAAAGGCGGGGAAACAGAGGCGGGGAATCAGATATGGGGAATCAGAGGTGGGGAATCAGAGGCGGAAAATCAGAGGCGGGGAATCAGAGGAAGGGAATCAGATGTGCGGAATCGGAGATGGGGAATCAGAGGCAGGGAATCAGAGACGGGGAATCAGAGGCAGGGAATCCGAGGCCGGGAATAAGATATGGGGAAACAGAGGCGGGGAATCCGAGGCGGGGAAACAGAGGCGGGGAATCAGATATGGGGAATCAGAGGTGGGGAATCAGAGGTTGGGAATCAGAGGCAGGGAATCAGAGGCTTGGAATCAGATGCAGGGAATCAGATGCGGGGAATCAGAGGCGGGGAATCAGAGCTGGGGAATCAGAGGTGGGGAATCAGATTTGGGGAATCAGAGGCGGGGACTTAGATATTGGGAAACAGAGGCGGGGAATCAGAGGCGGGGAAACCCAGGTGGGGAATCAGATATGGGGAATCAGAGGTGGGGAATCAGAGGCAAGGAATCAGATGTGCGGAATCAGAGATGGGGAATCAGAGGCAGGAAATCAGAATCAGAAGCAGGGAATCAGAGGCCGGGAATCAAAGGCCGGAATCAGATGCTGGGAATCAGAGGCCTGGAATCAGAGGCGGGGAATCAGAGGCAGGGAATCAGATGCGGGGAATCAGAGGTGGGGAATCAGAGCTGGGGAATCAGAGGCGGGGATTCAGAGTTGGGGAATCAGAGGCGGGGAATCAGAGGCGGGGAAACAGAGGCGGGGAATCAGATATGTGGAATCAGAAGTGGGGAATCAGAGGTTGGGAATCAGAAGCAGGGAATCAGAGGCGGGGAATCAGTGGCGAGGAATCAGAGGCAGGGAATCCGATGTGCGGAATCGGAGATGGGGAATCAGAGGCAGGGAATCAGAGGCGGGGAATCAGAGGCGGAGAATCAGAGGCCGGGAATCAGATATGGGGAAACAGAGGCGGGGAATCAGAGGCGGGGAAACAGAGGCGGGGAATCAGATATGGGGAATCAGAGGTGGGGAATCAGAGGTTGGGAATCAGAGGCAGGGAATCAGAGGCTGGGAATCAGATGCAGGGAATCAGATGCGGGGAATCAGAGGCGGGGAATCAGAGCTGGGGAATCAGAGGTGGGGAATCAGAGTTGGGGAATCAGAGTCGGGGACTTAGATATGGGGAAACAGAGGCGGGGAATCAGAGGCGGGGAAACAGACGCGGGGAATCAGAGGCGGGGAGTCAGAGCTGGGGAATCAGAGGCGGGGAATCAGAGTTGGGGAATCAGAGGCGGGGAATCAGAGGCGGGGAATCAGAGGCGGGGAATCAGAGGCGGGGAAACAGAGGCAGGGAATCAGATATGGGGAATCAGAGGTGGGGTATCAGGGGCAGGGAATCAGTGGCAGGGAATCAGAGGCGGGGAATCAGAGGCGGGGAATCAGAGGCAGGGAATCAGACACGGGGAATCAGATATGGGGAAACAGAGGCGGGGAATCAGAGGCGGGCAAACAGAGGTGGGGAATTAGATATGGGGAATCAGAGGTGGGGAATCAGAGGTGGTGAATCAGAGATGGGGAATAACAGGCGGGGAATCAGAGGCAGGGAATAGAACGCGGGGAATCAGAGGCGGGGAATCAGAGCTGGGGAATCAGAGGCGGGGAATCATAGTTGGGAATCAGAGGCGGGGAATCAGATATGGGGAAACAGAGGCGGGGAATCAAAGGCTGGGAAACAGAGGCGGGGAATCAGATACGGCGAATCGGATGCGGGGAATCAGAGGCGGGGAATCAGAGCTGGGGAATCAGAGGCGGGGTATCAGAGTTGGGGCATCTGAGGTGGGGAATTAGATATGGGGAAACAGAGGCGGGGAATCAGAGGCGGGGAAACAGAGGCGAGGAATCAGATATGGGGAATCAGAGGTGGGGAATCAGAGGCAGGGAATCAGATGTGCGGAATCAGAGATGGGGAATCAGAGGCAGGGAATCAGAATCAGAAGCGGGGAATCAGAGGCCGGGAATCAGAGGCCGGGATTCAGATGCCGGGAATAAGAGGCCGGGAATCAGAGGTGGGGAATCAGAGTCCGGGAATCAGAGATGGGGATACAGAGGCGGGGAATGATATATGGGGAATCAGAGGCGGGGAATCAGAGGCGGGGTAACAGAGGTGGGGAATCAGATATGGGGAATCAGAGGTGGCGAATCAAAGGCGGTGAATCAGAGATGGGGAATCAGAGGCGGGGAATCAGAGGCAGGGAATCAAACACGGGGAATCAGAGGCGGGGAATCAGAGCTGGGGAATCAGAGGCGGGGAATCAGAGTTGGGGAATCAGAGGCGGGGAATCAGATATGGGGAAACACGGGCGGGGAATCAGAGGCAGAGAAACAGAGGCGGGGAATCAGATATGGGGAATCAGGGGTGGGGAATCAGAGGTTGGGAATCAGAGGCAGGGAATCAGAGGCGTGGAAACAGAGGCGGGGATTCAGATATGGGGAATCAGAGGTGGGGAATCAGGGGCGTGGAATCAGAGGCAGGGAATTAGATGTGGTGAATCAGAGATGGGGAATCAGAGGCAGGGAATCAGAATCAGAAGCGGGGTATCAGTGGCCGGGAATCATTGGAAGGTAATCAGAGGCAGGGGATCAAACACGGGGAATCAGAGGCTGGGAATCAGAGCTGGGGAATCAGAGGCGGGGAATCAGAGCTGGGGAATCACAGGCGGGGAATCAGAGATGGGGAATCAGAGGCGGGGAATCAGAGGCAGGGAATCAGATGCGGGGAATCAGAGGCGGGGAATCATAGCTGGCGAATCAGAGGCGGGGAATCAGAGGTGGGCAATCAGAGGATGGGAATCAGATATGGGGAATCAGAGGAGGGGAATCAGAGCTGGGGAATCACAGGCGGGGAATCAGAGTTGGGGAATCAGAGGCGGGGAATCAGATATGGGGAAACAGAGGCGGGGAATCAGAGGCGGTGAAACAGAGGCGGGGAATCAGATATTGGGAATCAGATGTGGGGAATCAGAGGTTGGGAATCAGAGGCCTGGAATCAGAGGCGGGGAATCAGAGGCAGGGATTCAGATGCGGGGAATCAGAGGAGGGGAATCAGAGCTGGGGAATCAGAGGCGGGGAATCAGAGGTGGGCAATCAGAGGCCGGGAATCAGAGGTGGTGAATCAGAGATGGGGAATCAGAGGCGGGGAATCAGTGGCAGGGTATCAGATATGGGGAATCAGAGGCGTGGAATCAGAGGCAGGGAATCAGAAACGGGGAATCAGACACGGGGAATCAGAGGTGGGGAATCAGAGATGGGGAATCATAGGCGGTGAATCAGAGATGGGGAATCAGAGGCGGGGAATCAGAGGCAGGAAATCAGACACGGGGATTCAGAGGCTGGGAATCAGACGGGGGGAATCAAAGGCGGGGAATCAGAGCTGGGGAATCAGAGGCAGGGAATCAGAGGCGGGGAATCAGATATGGGGAATCAGAGGCTGGTATTCAGAGGCGGGGAATCAGAGGCAGGGAATCAGACACGGGGAATCAGAGGTGGGGAATCAGAGATGGGGAATCAGAGGCGGGGAAATCAGAGTTGGGGAATCAGAGGCAGGGAATCGGATGTGCGGAATCAGAGATGGGGAATCAGAGGTGGGGAATCAGAGGCGGTGAATCAGAGATGGGGAATCAGAGGCGGGGAATCAGAGGCAGGAAATCAGACACGGGGATTCAGAGGCTGGGAATCAGACGGGGGGAATCAAAGGCGGGGAATCAGAGCTGGGGAATCAGAGGCAGGGAATCAGAGTTGGGGATTCAGAGACGGGGAATCAGATATGGGGAAACAGAGGCGGGGAATCAGAGGCGGGCAAACAGAGGCGGGGAATTAGACATGGGGAATCAGATGTGGGGAATCAGAGGTGGTGAATCAGTGATGGGGAATCACAGGCGGGGAATCAGAGGCAGGGAATAGAACGCAGGGAATCAGAGGCAGGGAATCAGAGCTGGGGAATCAGAGGCGGGGAATCATAGTTGGGAATCAGAGGCGGGGAATCAGATATGGGGAAACAGAGGCGGGGAATCAGAGGCGGGGAAACAGAGGCGGGGAATCAGATATGGGGAATCGGATGCGGGGAATCAGAGGCGGGGAATCAGAGCTGGGGAATCAGAGGCGGGGAATCAGAGTTGGGGCATCAGAGGTGGGGAATTAGATATAGGGAAACAGAGGCGGGGAATCAGAGGCGGGGAAACAGAGGCGGGGAATCAGATATGGGGAATCAGAGGTGGGGAATCAGAGGCAGGGAATCAGATGTGCGGAATCAGAGATGGGGAATCAGAGGCAGGGAATCAGAATCAGAAGCGGGGAATCAGAGGCCGGGAATCAGAGGCCGGGAATCAGATGCTGGGAATAAGAGGCCGGGAATCAGAGGTGGGGAATCAGAGTCCGGGAATCAGAGATGGGGATTCAGAGGCGGGGAATGAGATATGGAGAATCAGAGGCGGGGAATCAGAGGCAGGGAATAGAACGCGGGGAATCAGAGGCAGGGAATCAGAGCTGGGGAATCAGAGGAGGGGATTCATAGTTGGGAATCAGAGGCGGGAATCAGATATGGGGAAACAGAGGCGGGGAATCAGAGGCGGTGAAACAGAGGCGGGGAATCAGATATGGGGAATCGGATGCAGGGAATCAGAGGCGGGGAATCAGAGCTGGGGAATCAGAGGCGGGGAATCAGAGTTGGGGCATCAGAGGTGGGGAATTAGATATAGGGAAACAGAGGCGGGGAATCAGAGGCAGGGAAACAGAGGCGGGGAATCAGATATGGGGAATCAGAGGTGGGGAATCAGAGGCAGGGAATCAGATGTGCGGAATCAGAGATGGGGAATAAGAGGCAGGGAATCAGAATCAGAAGCGGGGAATCAGAGGCCGGGAATCAGAGGCCGGGAATCAGATGCTGGGAATAAGAGGCCGGGAATCAGAGGTGGGGAATCAGATATGGGGAATCAGAGGTGGCGAATCAAAGGCGGTGAATCAGAGATGGGGAATCAGAGGCGGGGAATCAGAGGCAGGGAATCAGATGCGGGGAATCAGAGGCGGGGAATCAGAGCTGGCGAATCAGAGGCTGGGAATCAGAGGTGGGCAATCAGAGGCGGGGAATCAGATATGGGGAATCAGAGGCGGGGAATCAGAGGCGGGGAAACAGAGGCGGGGAATCAAATATAGGGAATCAGAGGTGGGGAATCAGAGGTTGTGAATCAGAGATGGGGAATCAAGGCGGGGAATCAGAGGCAGGGAATCAGACGCGGTGAATCAGAGGCGGGGATTCAGAGCTGGGGAATCAGAGGCGGGGAATCAGAGTTGGGGAATCAGAGGCAGGGAATCAGATATGGGGAATCAGAGGTGGGGAATCAGGGGCAGGGAATCAGTGGCAGGGAATCAGAGGCGGGGAATCAGAGGCGGGGAATCAAAGGCAGGGAATCAGACACGGGGAATCAGAGGCAGGGAATCAGAGATGGGGAATCAGAGGCAGGGAATCGGATGCCGGGAATCAGAGTCGTGGAATCAGAGCTGGGGAATCAGAGGCGGGGAATCAGAGTTGGGGAATCAGAGGCGGGGAATCAGATATGGGGAAATAGAGGCGGGGAATCAGATATGGGGAATCAGAGGTGTGGAATCAGAGGTTGGGAATCAGAGGCAGGGAATCAGAGTCGGGGAAACAGAGGCGGGGAATCAGATATGGGGAATCAGAGGTGGCGAATCAAAGGCGGTGAAACAGAGATGGGGAATCAGGGCAGGGAATCAGAGGCAGGGAATCAAACACGGGGAATCAGAGCTGGGGAATCAGAGGCGGGGAATCAGAGTTGGGAATCAGAGGCGGGGAATCAGAGGCGGGGAAACAGAGGCGGGGAATCAGATATGGGGAATCAGAGGTGGGGAATCCGAGGTTGGGAATCAGAGGCAGGGAATCAGAGGCGGAAAATCAGAGGCGGGGAATCAGAGGAAGGGAATCAGATGTGCGGAATCGGAGATGGGGAATCAGAGGCAGGGAATCAGAGGCGGGGAATCAGAGGCAGGGAATCAGAGGCCGGGAATCAGATATCGGGAAACAGAGGCGGGGAATCCGAGGCGGGGAAACAGAGGCGGGGAATTAGATATGGGGAAACAGAGGCGGGGAATCAGAGGCGGGGAAACAGAGGCGAGGAATCAGATATGGGGAATCAGAGGTGGGGAATCAGAGGCAGGGAATCAGATGTGCGGAATCAGAGATGGGGAATCAGAGGCAGGGAATCAGAATCAGAAGCGGGGAATCAGAGGCCGGGAATCAGAGGCCGGGATTCAGATGCCGGGAATAAGAGGCCGGGAATCAGAGGTGGGGAATCAGAGTCCGGGAATCAGAGATGGGGATTCAGAGGCGGGGAATGATATATGGGGAATCAGAGGCGGGGAATCAGAGGCGGGGTAACAGAGGTGGGGAATCAGATATGGGGAATCAGAGGTGGCGAATCAAAGGCGGTGAATCAGAGATGGGGAATCAGAGGCGGGGAATCAGAGGCAGGGAATCAAACACGGGGAATCAGAGGCGGGGAATCAGAGCTGGGGAATCAGAGGCGGGGAATCAGAGTTGGGGAATCAGAGGCGGGGAATCAGATATGGGGAATCAGGGGTGGGGAATCAGAGGTTGGGAATCAGAGGCAGGGAATCAGAGGCGTGGAAACAGAGGCGGGGATTCAGATATGGGGAATCAGAGGTGGGGAATCAGGGGCGTGGAATCAGAGGCAGGGAATTAGATGTGGTGAATCAGAGATGGGGAATCAGAGGCAGGGAATCAGAATCAGAAGCGGGGTATCAGTGGCCGGGAATCAGAGGAAGGTAATCAGAGGCAAGGGATCAAACACGGGGAATCAGAGGCTGGGAATCAGAGCTGGGGAATCAGAGGCGGGGAATCAGAGCTGGGGAATCACAGGCGGGGAATCAGAGATGGGGAATCAGAGGCGGGGAATCAGAGGCAGGGAATCAGATGCGGGGAATCAGAGGCGGGGAATCATAGCTGGCGAATCAGAGGCGGGGAATCAGAGGTGGGCAATCAGAGGATGGGAATCAGAAATGGGGAATCAGAGGCGGGGAATCAGAGCTGGGGAATCACAGGCGGGGAATCAGAGATGGGGAATCAGAGGCGGGGAATCAGATATGGGGAAACAGAGGCGGGGAATCAGAGGCGGTGAAACAGAGGCGGGGAATCAGATATTGGGAATCAGAGGTGGGGAATCAGAGGTTGGGATCAGAGGCCTGGAATCAGAGGCGGGGAATCAGAGGCAGGGATTCAGATGCGGGGAATCAGAGGAGGGGAATCAGAGCTGGGGAATCAGAGGCGGGGTATTAGAGTTGGGGAATCAGAGGCGCGGAATCAGACGCGGGGAATCAGAGGGGGGGAATCATAGCTGGCGAATCAGAGGCGGGGAATCAGAGGTGGGCAATCAGAGGCCGGGAATCAGAGGTGGTGAATCCGAGATGGGGAATCAGAGGCAGGGAATCGGATGTGCGGAATCAGAGATGGGGAATCAGAGGTGGGGAATCAGAGGCGGTGAATCAGAGATGGGGAATCAGAGGCGGGGAATCAGAGGCAGGAAATCAGACACGGGGATTCAGAGGCTGGGAATCAGACGGGGGGAATCAAAGGCGGGGAATCAGAGCTGGGGAATCAGAGGCAGGGAATCAGAGTTGGGGATTCAGAGACGGGGAATCAGATATGGGGAAACAGAGACGGGGAATCAGAGGCGGGCAAACAGAGGCGGGGAATTAGACATGGGGAATCAGATGTGGGGAATCAGAGGTGGTGAATCAGTGATGGGGAATCACAGGCGGGGAATCAGAGGCAGGGAATAGAACGCAGGGAATCAGAGGCAGGGAATCAGAGCTGGGGAATCAGAGGCGGGGAATCATAGTTGGGAATCAGAGGCGGGGAATCAGATATGGGGAAACAGAGGCGGGGAATCAGAGGCGGGGAAACAGAGGCGGGGAATCAGATATGGGGAATCGGATGCGGGGAATCAGAGGCGGGGAATCAGAGCTGGGGAATCAGAGGCGGGGAATCAGAGTTGGGGCATCAGAGGTGGGGAATTAGATATAGGGAAACAGAGGCGGGGAATCAGAGGCGGGGAAACAGAGGCGGGGAATCAGATATGGGGAATCAGAGGTGGGGAATCAGAGGCAGGGAATCAGATGTGCGGAATCAGAGATGGGGAATCAGAGGCAGGGAATCAGAATCAGAAGCGGGGAATCAGAGGCCGGGAATCAGAGGCCGGGAATCAGATGCTGGGAATAAGAGGCCGGGAATCAGAGGTGGGGAATCAGAGTCCGGGAATCAGAGATGGGGATTCAGAGGCGGGGAATGAGATATGGAGAATCAGAGGCGGGGAATCAGAGGCAGGGAATAGAACGCGGGGAATCAGAGGCAGGGAATCAGAGCTGGGGAATCAGAGGAGGGGATTCATAGTTGGGAATCAGAGGCGGGAATCAGATATGGGGAAACAGAGGCGGGGAATCAGAGGCGGTGAAACAGAGGCGGGGAATCAGATATGGGGAATCGGATGCAGGGAATCAGAGGCGGGGAATCAGAGCTGGGGAATCAGAGGCGGGGAATCAGAGTTGGGGCATCAGAGGTGGGGAATTAGATATAGGGAAACAGAGGCGGGGAATCAGAGGCAGGGAAACAGAGGCGGGGAATCAGATATGGGGAATCAGAGGTGGGTAATCAGAGGCAGGGAATCAGATGTGCGGAATCAGAGATGGGGAATAAGAGGCAGGGAATCAGAATCAGAAGCGGGGAATCAGAGGCCGGGAATCAGAGGCCGGGAATCAGATGCTGGGAATAAGAGGCCGGGAATCAGAGGTGGGGAATCAGATATGGGGAATCAGAGGTGGCGAATCAAAGGCGGTGAATCAGAGATGGGGAATCAGAGGCGGGGAATCAGAGGCAGGGAATCAGATGCGGGGAATCAGAGGCGGGGAATCAGAGCTGGCGAATCAGAGGCTGGGAATCAGAGGTGGGCAATCAGAGGCGGGGAATCAGATATGGGGAATCAGAGGCGGGGAATCAGAGGCGGGGAAACAGAGGCGGGGAATCAAATATAGGGAATCAGAGGTGGGGAATCAGAGGTTGTGAATCAGAGATGGGGAATCAAGGCGGGGAATCAGAGGCAGGGAATCAGACGCGGTGAATCAGAGGCGGGGATTCAGAGCTGGGGAATCAGAGGCGGGGAATCAGAGTTGGGGAATCAGAGGCAGGGAATCAGATATGGGGAATCAGAGGCGGGGAATCAGAGGCGGGGAAACAGAGGCGGGGAATCAGATGTGGGGAATCAGAGGTGGGGAATCAGGGGCAGGGAATCAGTGGCAGGGAATCAGAGGCGGGGAATCAGAGGCGGGGAATCAAAGGCAGGGAATCAGACACGGGGAATCAGAGGCAGGGAATCAGAGATGGGGAATCAGAGGCAGGGAATCGGATGCCGGGAATCAGAGTCGGGGAATCAGAGCTGGGGAATCAGAGGCGGGGAATCAGAGTTGGGGAATCAGAGGCGGGGAATCAGATATGGGGAAATAGAGGCTGGGAATCAGATATGGGGAATCAGAGGTGTGGAATCAGAGGTTGGGAATCAGAGGCAGGGAATCAGAGTCGGGGAAACAGAGGCGGGGAATCAGATATGGGGAATCAGAGGTGGCGAATCAAAGGCGGTGAAACAGAGATGGGGAATCAGGGCAGGGAATCAGAGGCAGGGAATCAAACACGGGGAATCAGAGCTGGGGAATCAGAGGCGGGGAATCAGAGTTGGGAATCAGAGGCGGGGAATCAGAGGCGGGGAAACAGAGGCGGGGAATCAGATATGGGGAATCAGAGGTGGGGAATCCGAGGTTGGGAATCAGAGGCAGGGAATCAGAGGCGGAAAATCAGAGGCGGGGAATCAGAGGAAGGGAATCAGATGTGCGGAATCGGAGATGGGGAATCAGAGGCAGGGAATCAGAGGCGGGGAATCAGAGGCAGGGAATCAGAGGCCGGGAATCAGATATCGGGAAACAGAGGCGGGGAATCCGAGGCGGGGAAACAGAGGCGGGGAATCAGATATGGGGAATCAGAGGTGGGGAATCAGAGGTTGGGAATCAGAGGCAGGGAATCAGAGGCTTGGAATCAGATGCAGGGAATCAGATGCGGGGAATCAGAGGCGGGGAATCAGAGCTGGGGAATCAGAGGCGGGGACTTAGATATTGGGAAACAGAGGCGGGGAATCAGAGGCGGGGAAACCCAGGTGGGGAATCAGATATGGGGAATCAGAGGTGGGGAATCAGAGGCAAAGAATCAGATGTGCGGAATCAGAGATGGGGAATCAGAGGCAGGAAATCAGAATCAGAAGCAGGGAATCAGAGGCCGGGAATCAAAGGCCGGAATCAGATGCTGGGAATCAGAGGCCTGGAATCAGAGGCGGGGAATCAGAGGCAGGGAATCAGATGCGGGGAATCAGAGGCGGGGAATCAGAGCTGGGGAATCAGAGGCGGGGATTCAGAGTTGGGGAATCAGAGGCGGGGAATCAGAGGCGGGGAAACAGAGGCGGGGAATCAGATATGTGGAATCAGAGGTGGGGAATCAGAGTTTGGGAATCAGAAGCAGGGAATCAGAGGCGGGGAATCAGAGGCGGGGAATCAGAGGCAGGGAATCCGATGTGCGGAATCAGAGATGGGGAATCAGAGGCAGGGAATCAGAGGCGGGGAATCAGAGGCGGAGAATAAGAGGCCGGGAATCAGATATGGGGAAACAGAGGCGGGGAATCAGAGGCGGGGAAACAGAGGCGGGGAATCAGATATGGGGAATCAGAGGTGGGGAATCAGAGGTTGGGAATCAGAGGCAGGGAATCAGAGGCTGGGAATCAGATGCAGGGAATCAGATGCGGGGAATCAGAGGCGGGGAATCAGAGCTGGGGAATCAGAGGTGGGGAATCAGAGTTGGGGAATCAGAGGCAGGGAATCAGAGTTGGGGATTCAGAGACGGGGAATCAGAGGCGGGGAATCAGATATGGGGAAACAGAGGCGGGGAATCAGAGGCGGTGAAACAGAGGCGGGGAATCAGATATTGGGAATCAGAGGTGGGGAATCAGAGGTTGGGATCAGAGGCCTGGAATCAGAGGCGGGGAATCAGAGGCAGGGATTCAGATGCGGGGAATCAGAGGAGGGGAATCAGAGCTGGGGAATCAGAGGCGGGGTATTAGAGTTGGGGAATCAGAGGCGGGGAATCAGACGCGGGGAATCAGAGGGGGGGAATCATAGCTGGCGAATCAGAGGCGGGGAATCAGAGGTGGGCAATCAGAGGCCGGGAATCAGAGGTGGTGAATCCGAGATGGGGAATCAGAGGCAGGGAATCGGATGTGCGGAATCAGAGATGGGGAATCAGAGGTGGGGAATCAGAGGCGGTGAATCAGAGATGGGGAATCAGAGGCGGGGAATCAGAGGCAGGAAATCAGACACGGGGATTCAGAGGCTGGGAATCAGACGGGGGGAATCAAAGGCGGGGAATCAGAGCTGGGGATTCAGAGACGGGGAATCAGATATGGGGAAACAGAGGCGGGGAATCAGAGGCGGGCAAACAGAGGCGGGGAATTAGACATGGGGAATCAGATGTGGGGAATCAGAGGTGGTGAATCAGTGATGGGGAATCACAGGCGGGGAATCAGAGGCAGGGAATAGAACGCAGGGAATCAGAGGCAGGGAATCAGAGCTGGGGAATCAGAGGCGGGGAATCATAGTTGGGAATCAGAGGCGGGGAAACAGAGGCGGGGAATCAGATATGGGGAATCGGATGCGGGGAATCAGAGGCGGGGAATCAGAGCTGGGGAATCAGAGGCGGGGAATCAGAGTTGGGGCATCAGAGGTGGGGAATTAGATATAGGGAAACAGAGGCGGGGAATCAGAGGCGGGGAAACAGAGGCGGGGAATCAGATATGGGGAATCAGAGGTGGGGAATCAGAGGCAGGGAATCAGATGTGCGGAATCAGAGATGGGGAATCAGAGGCAGGGAATCAGAATCAGAAGCGGGGAATCAGAGGCCGGGAATCAGAGGCCGGGAATCAGATGCTGGGAATAAGAGGCCGGGAATCAGAGGTGGGGAATCAGAGTCCGGGAATCAGAGATGGGGATTCAGAGGCGGGGAATGAGATATGGAGAATCAGAGGCGGGGAATCAGAGGCAGGGAATAGAACGCGGGGAATCAGAGGCAGGGAATCAGAGCTGGGGAATCAGAGGAGGGGATTCATAGTTGGGAATCAGAGGCGGGAATCAGATATGGGGAAACAGAGGCGGGGAATCGGAGGCGGTGAAACAGAGGCGGGGAATCAGATATGGGGAATCGGATGCAGGGAATCAGAGGCGGGGAATCAGAGCTGGGGAATCAGAGGCGGGGAATCAGAGTTGGGGCATCAGAGGTGGGGAATTAGATATAGGGCAACAGAGGCGGGGAATCAGAGGCAGGGAAACAGAGGCGGGGAATCAGATATGGGGAATCAGAGGTGGGGAATCAGAGGCAGGGAATCAGATGTGTGGAATCAGAGATGGGGAATAAGAGGCAGGGAATCAGAATCAGAAGCGGGGAATCAGAGGCCGGGAATCAGAGGCCGGGAATCAGATGCTGGGAATAAGAGGCCGGGAATCAGAGGTGTGGAATCAGATATGGGGAATCAGAGGTGGCGAATCAAAGGCGGTGAATCAGAGATGGGGAATCAGAGGCGGGGAATCAGAGGCAGGGAATCAGATGCGGGGAATCAGAGGCGGGGAATCAGAGCTGGCGAATCAGAGGCTGGGAATCAGAGGTGGGCAATCAGAGGCGGGGAATCAGATATGGGGAATCAGAGGCGGGGAATCAGAGGCGGGGAAACAGAGGCGGGGAATCAAATATAGGGAATCAGAGGTGGGGAATCAGAGGTTGTGAATCAGAGATGGGGAATCAAGGCGGGGAATCAGAGGCAGGGAATCAGACGCGGTGAATCAGAGGCGGGGATTCAGAGCTGGGGAATCAGAGGCGGGGAATCAGAGTTGGGGAATCAGAGGCAGGGAATCAGATATGGGGAATCAGAGGCGGGGAATCAGAGGCGGGGAAACAGAGGCGGGGAATCAGATGTGGGGAATCAGAGGTGGGGAATCAGGGGCAGGGAATCAGTGGCAAGGAATCAGAGGCGGGGAATCAGAGGCGGGGAATCAAAGGCAGGGAATCAGACACGGGGAATCAGAGGCAGGGAATCAGAGATGGGGAATCAGAGGCAGGGAATCGGATGCCGGGAATCAGAGTCGGGGAATCAGAGCTGGGGAATCAGAGGCGGGGAATCAGAGTTGGGGAATCAGAGGCGGGGAATCAGATATGGGGAAATAGAGGCGGGGAATCAGATATGGGGAATCAGAGGTGTGGAATCAGAGGTTGGGAATCAGAGGCAGGGAATCAGAGTCGGGGAAACAGAGGCGGGGAATCAGATATGGGGAATCAGAGGTGGCGAATCAAAGGCGGTGAAACAGAGATGGGGAATCAGGGCAGGGAATCAGAGGCAGGGAATCAAACACGGGGAATCAGAGCTGGGGAATCAGAGGCGGGGAATCAGAGTTGGGAATCAGAGGCGGGGAATCAGAGGCGGGGAAACAGAGGCGGGGAATCAGATATGGGGAATCAGAGGTGGGGAATCCGAGGTTGGGAATCAGAGGCAGGGAATCAGAGGCGGAAAATCAGAGGCGGGGAATCAGAGGAAGGGAATCAGATGTGCGGAATCGGAGATGGGGAATCAGAGGCAGGGAATCAGAGGCGGGGAATCAGAGGCAGGGAATCAGAGGCCGGGAATCAGATATCGGGAAACAGAGGCGGGGAATCCGAGGCGGGGAAACAGAGGCGGGGAATCAGATATGGGGAATCAGAGGTGGGGAATCAGAGGTTGGGAATCAGAGGCAGGGAATCAGAGGCTTGGAATCAGATGCAGGGAATCAGATGCGGGGAATCAGAGGCGGGGAATCAGAGCTGGGGAATCAGAGGTGGGGAATCAGATTTGGAGAATCAGAGGCGGGGACTTAGATATTGGGAAACAGAGGCGGGGAATCAGAGGCGGGGAAACCCAGGTGGGGAATCAGATATGGGGAATCAGAGGTGGGGAATCAGAGGCAAGGAATCAGATGTGCGGAATCAGAGATGGGGAATCAGAGGCAGGAAATCAGAATCAGAAGCAGGGAATCAGAGGCCGGGAATCAAAGGCCGGAATCAGATGCTGGGAATCAGAGGCCTGGAATCAGAGGCGGGGAATCAGAGGCAGGGAATCAGATGCGGGGAATCAGAGGCGGGGAATCAGAGCTGGGGAATGAGAGGCGGGGATTCAGAGTTGGGGAATCAGAGGCGGGGAATCAGAGGTGGGGAATCAGAGGTTGGGAATCAGAAGCAGGGAATCAGAGGCGGGGAATCAGAGGCGGGGAATCAGAGGCAGGGAATCCGATGTGCGGAATCAGAGATGGGGAATCAGAGGCAGGGAATCAGAGGCGGGGAATCAGAGGCGGAGAATAAGAGGCCGGGAATCAGATATGGGGAAACAGAGGCGGGGAATCAGAGGCGGGGAAACAGAGGCGGGGAATCAGATATGGGGAATCAGAGGTGGGGAATCAGAGGTTGGGAATCAGAGGCAGGGAATCAGAGGCTGGGAATCAGATGCAGGGAATCAGATGCGGGGAATCAGAGGCGGGGAATCAGAGCTGGGGAATCAGAGGTGGGGAATCAGAGTTGGGGAATCAGAGTCGGGGACTTAGATATGGGGAAACAGAGGCGGGGAATCAGAGGCGGGGAAACAGACGCGGGGAATCAGAGGCGGGGATTCAGAGCTGGGGAATCAGAGGCGGGGAATCAGAGTTGGGGAATCAGAGGCGGGGAATCAGATATGGGGAATCAGAGGCAGGGAATCAGAGGCGGGGAAACAGAGGCAGGGAATCAGATATGGGGAATCAGAGGTGGGGTATCAGGGGCAGGGAATCAGTGGCAGGGAATCAGAGGCGGGGAATCAGAGGCGGGGAATCAGAGGCAGGGAATCAGACACGGGGAATCAGATATGGGGAAACAGAGGCGGGGAATCAGAGGCGGGCAAATAGAGGCGGGGAATTAGATATGGGGAATCAGAGGTGGGGAATCAGAGGTGGTGAATCAGAGATGGGGAATCACAGGCGGGGAATCAGAGGCAGGGAATAGAACGCGGGGAATCAGAGGCGGGGAATCAGAGCTGGGGAATCAGAGGTGGGGAATCATAGTTGGGAATCAGAGGCGGGGAATCAGATATGGGGAAACAGAGGCGGGGAATCAAAGGCGGGGAAACAGAGGCGGGGAATCAGATACGGGGAATCGGATGCGGGGAATCAGAGGCGGGGAATCAGAGCTGGGGAATCAGAGGCGGGGTATCAGAGTTGGGGCATCTGAGGTGGGGAATTAGATATGGGGAAACAGAGGCGGGGAATCAGAGGCGGGGAAACAGAGGCGAGGAATCAGATATGGGGAATCAGAGGTGGGGAATCAGAGGCAGGGAATCAGATGTGCGGAATCAGAGATGGGGAATCAGAGGCAGGGAATCAGAATCAGAAGCGGGGAATCAGAGGCCGGGAATCAGAGGCCGGGATTCAGATGCCGGGAATAAGAGGCCGGGAATCAGAGGTGGGGAATCAGAGTCCGGGA
Source organism: Narcine bancroftii (assembly GCF_036971445.1). Lineage (NCBI taxonomy): Eukaryota > Metazoa > Chordata > Chondrichthyes > Torpediniformes > Narcinidae > Narcine > Narcine bancroftii. The sequence goes on along the minus strand of NC_091474.1, from coordinate 101,821,890 downwards.
ATCAGAGATGGGGATTCAGAGGCGGGGAATGATATATGGGGAATCAGAGGCGGGGAATCAGAGGCGGGGTAACAGAGGTGGGGAATCAGATATGGGGAATCAGAGGTGGCGAATCAAAGGCGGTGAATCAGAGATGGGGAATCAGAGGCGGGGTATCAGAGGCAGGGAATCAAACACGGGGAATCAGAGGCGGGGAATCAGAGCTGGGGAATCAGAGGCGGGGAATCAGAGTTGGGGAATCAGAGGCGGGGAATCAGATATGGGGAATCAGGGTGGGGAATCAGAGGTTGGGAATCAGAGGCAGGGAATCAGAGGCGTGGAAACAGAGGCGGGGATTCAGATATGGGGAATCAGAGGTGGGGAATCAGGGGCGTGGAATCAGAGGCAGGGAATTAGATGTGGTGAATCAGAGATGGGGAATCAGAGGCAGGGAATCAGAATCAGAAGCGGGGTATCAGTGGCCGGGAATCAGAGGAAGGTAATCAGAGGCAGGGGATCAAACACGGGGAATCAGAGGCTGGGAATCAGAGCTGGGGAATCAGAGGCGGGGAATCAGAGCTGGGGAATCACAGGCGGGGAATCAGAGATGGGGAATCAGAGGCGGGGAATCAGAGGCAGGGAATCAGATGCGGGGAATCAGAGGCGGGGAATCATAGCTGGCGAATCAGAGGCGGGGAATCAGAGGTGGGCAATCAGAGGATGGGAATCAGAAATGGGGAATCAGAGGCGGGGAATCAGAGCTGGGGAATCACAGGCGGGGAATCAGAGATGGGGAATCAGAGGCGGGGAATCAGATATGGGGAAACAGAGGCGGGGAATCAGAGGCGGTGAAACAGAGGCGGGGAATCAGATATTGGGAATCAGAGGTGGGGAATCAGAGGTTGGGAATCAGAGGCCTGGAATCAGAGGCGGGGAATCAGAGGCAGGGATTCAGATGCGGGGAATCAGAGGAGGGGAATCAGAGCTGGGGAATCAGAGGCGGGGTATTAGAGTTGGGGAATCAGAGGCGGGGAATCAGACGCGGGGAATCAGAGGGGGGGAATCATAGCTGGCGAATCAGAGGCGGGGAATCAGTGGTGGGCAATCAGAGGCCGGGAATCAGAGGTGGTGAATCCGAGATGGGGAATCAGAGGCGGGGAATCAGTGGCAGGGAATCAGATATGGGGAATCAGAGGCGTGGAATCAGAGGCAGGGAATCAGACACGGGGAATCAGACACGGGGAATCAGAGGTGGGGAATCAGAGATGGGGAATCAGAGGCGGTGAATCAGAGATGGGGAATCAGAGGCGGGGAATCAGAGGCAGGAAATCAGACACGGGGATTCAGAGGCTGGGAATCAGACGGGGGGAATCAAAGGCGGGGAATCAGAGCTGGGGAATCAGAGGCAGGGAATCAGAGGCGGGGAATCAGATATGGGGAATCAGAGGCTGGTATTCAGAGGCGGGGAATCAGAGGCAGGGAATCAGACACGGGGAATCAGAGGTGGGGAATCAGAGATGGGGAATCAGAGGCGGGGAATCAGAGTTGGGGAATCAGAGGCAGGGAATCGGATGTGCGGTATCAGAGATGGGGAATCAGAGGTGGGGAATCAGAGGCGGTGAATCAGAGATGGGGAATCAGAGGCGGGGAATCAGAGGCAGGAAATCAGACACGGGGATTCAGAGGCTGGGAATCAGACGGGGGGAATCAAAGGCGGGGAATCAGAGCTGGGGAATCAGAGGCAGGGAATCAGAGTTGGGGATTCAGAGACGGGGAATCAGATATGGGGAAACAGAGGCGGGGAATCAGAGGCGGGCAAACAGAGGCGGGGAATTAGATATGGGGAATCAGATGTGGGGAATCAGAGGTGGTGAATCAGTGATGGGGAATCACATGCGGGGAATCAGAGGCAGGGAATAGAACGCAGGGAATCAGAGGCAGGGAATCAGAGCTGGGGAATCAGAGGCGGGGAATCATAGTTGGGAATCAGAGGCGGGGAATCAGATATGGGGAAACAGATGCGGGGAATCAGAGGCGGGGAAACAGAGGCGGGGAATCAGATATGGGGAATCGGATGCGGGGAATCAGAGGTGGGGAATCAGAGCTGGGGAATCAGAGGCGGGGAATCAGAGTTGGGGCATCAGAGGTGGGGAATTAGATATAGGGAAACAGAGGCGGGGAATCAGAGGCGGGGAAACAGAGGCGGGGAATCAGATATGGGGAATCAGAGGTGGGGAATCAGAGGCAGGGAATCAGATGTGCGGAATCAGAGATGGGGAATCAGAGGCAGGGAATCAGAATCAGAAGCGGGGAATCAGAGGCCGGGAATCAGAGGCCGGGAATCAGATGCTGGGAATAAGAGGCCGGAATCAGAGGTGGGGAATCAGAGTCCGGGAATCAGAGATGGGGATTCAGAGGCGGGGAATGAGATATGGAGAATCAGAGGCGGGGAATCAGAGGCCGGGAAACAGAGGTGGGTAATCAGATATGGGGAATCAGAGGTGGCGAATCAAAGGCGGTGAATCAGAGATGGGGAATCAGAGGCGGGGAATCAGAGGCAGGGAATCAGATGCGGGGAATCAGAGGCGGGGAATCAGAGCTGGCGAATCAGAGGCGGGGAATCAGAGGTGGGCAATCAGAGCCGGGGAATCAGATATGGGGAATCAGAGGCGGGGAATCAGAGGCGGGGAAACAGAGGTGGGGAATCAGATATGGGGAAACAGAGGTGGCGAATCAAAGGCGGTGAATCAGAGATGGGGAATCAGAGGCGGGGAATCAGAGGCAGGGAATCAAAAACGGGGAATCAGAGGCGGGGAATCAGAGCTGGGGAATCAGAGGCGGGGAAGCAGAGTAGGAGAATCAGAGGTGGGGAATCAGATATGGGGAAACAGGGGCGGGGAATCAGAGGCGGGGAAACAGAGGTGGGGAATCAGATATGGGGAATCAGAGGTGTGGAATCAGAGGTTGGGAATCAGAGGCGGGGAAACAGAGGAGGGGAATCAGATATGGGGAATCAGAGGTGGCGAATTAAAGGCGGTGAATCAGAGATGGGGAAACAGAGGCGGGGAATCAGAGGCGGGCAAACAGAGGCGGGGAATTAGATATGGGGAATCAGAGGTGGGGAATCAGAGGTGGTGAATCAGAGATGGGGAATCACAGGCGGGGAATCAGAGGCAGGGAATAGAACGCGGGGAATCAGAGGCGGGGAATCAGAGCTGGGGAATCAGAGGCGGGGAATCATAGTTGGGAATCAGAGGCGGGGAATCAGATATGGGGAATCAGATATGGGGAATCGGATGCGGGGAATCAGAGGCGGGGAATCAGAGCTGGGGAATCAGAGGCGGGGTATCAGAGTTGGGGCATCTGAGGTGGGGAATTAGATATGGGGAAACAGAGGCGGGGAATCAGAGGCGGGGAAACAGAGGCGAGGAATCAGATATGTGGAATCAGAGGTGGGGAATCAGAGGCAGGGAATCAGATGTGCGGAATCAGAGATGGGGAATCAGAGGCAGGGAAACAGAATCAGAAGCGGGGAATCAGAGGCCGGGAATCAGAGGCCGGGATTCAGATGCCGGGAATAAGAGGCCGGGAATCAGAGGTGGGGAATCAGAGTCCGGGAATCAGAGATGGGGATTCAGAGGCGGGGTATGATATATTGGGAATCAGAGGCGGGGAATCAGAGGCGGGGTAACAGAGGTGGGGAATCAGATATGGGGAATCAGAGGTGGCGAATCAAAGGCGGTGAATCAGAGATGGGGAATCAGAGGCGGGGAATCAGAGGCAGGGAATCAAACACGGGGAATCAGAGGCGGGGAATCAGAGCTGGGGAATAAGAGGCGGGGAATCAGAGTTGGGGAATCAGAGGCGGGGAATCGGATATGGGGAAACAGGGGCGGGGAATCAGAGGTAGAGAAACAGAGGCGGGGAATCAGATATGGGGAATCAGGGGTGGGGAATCAGAGGTTGGGAATCAGAGGCAGGGAATCAGAGGCGTGGAAACAGAGGCGGGGATTCAGATATGGGGAATCAGAGGTGGGGAATCAGGGGCGTGGAATCAGAGGCAGGGAATTAGATGTGGTGAATCAGAGATGGGGTATCAGAGGCAGGGAATCAGAATCAGAAGCGGGGTATCAGTGGCCGGGAATCAGAGGAAGGTAATCAGAGGCAGGGGATCAAACACGGGGAATCAGAGGCTAGGAATCAGAGCTGGGGAATCAGAGGCGGGGAATCAGAGCTGGGGAATCACAGGCGGGGAATCAGAGATGGGGAATCAGAGGCGGGGAATTAGAGGCAGGGAATCAGATGCGGGGAATCAGAGGCGGGGAATCATAGCTGGCGAATCAGAGGCGGGGAATCAGAGGTGGGCAATCAGAGGATGGGAATCAGATATGGGGAATCAGAGGCGGGGAATCAGAGCTGGGGAATCACAGGCGGGGAATCAGAGTTGGGGAATCAGAGGCGGGGAATCAGATATGGGGAAACAGAGGCGGGGAATCAGAGGCGGTGAAACAGAGGCGGGGAATCAGATATTGGGAATCAGAGGTGGGGAATCAGAGGTAGGGAATCAGAGGCCTGGAATCAGAGGCGGGGAATCAGAGGCAGGGATTCAGATGCGGGGAATCAGAGGAGGGGAATCAGAGCTGGGGAATCAGAGGCGGGGTATTAGAGTTGGGGAATCAGAGGCGGGGAATCAGACGCGGGGAATCAGAGGGGGGGAATCATAGCTGGCGAATCAGAGGCGGGGAATCAGAGGTGGGCAATCAGAGGCCGGGAATCAGAGGTGGTGAATCCGAGATGGGGAATCAGAGGCGGGGTATCAGTGGCAGGGAATCAGATATGGGGAATCAGAGGCGTGGAATCAGAGGCAGGGAATCAGACACGGGGAATCAGACACGGGGAATCAGAGGTGGGGAATCAGAGATGGGGAATCAGAGGCGGTGAATCAGAGATGGGGAATCAGAGGCGGGGAATCAGAGGCAGGGAATCAGACACGGGGAATCAGAGGTGGGGAATCAGAGATGGGGAATCAGAGGCGGGGAATCAGAGTTGGGGAATCAGAGGCAGGGAATCGGATGTGCGGTATCAGAGATGGGGAATCAGAGGTGGGGAATCAGAGGCGGTGAATCAGAGATGGGGAATCAGAGGCGGGGAATCAGAGGCAGGAAATCAGACACGGGGATTCAGAGGCTGGGAATCAGACGGGGGGAATCAAAGGCGGGGAATCAGAGCTGGGGAATCAGAGGCAGGGAATCAGAGTTGGGGATTCAGAGACGGGGAATCAGAGGCAGGGAATCAGATGCGGGGAATCAGAGGCGGGGAATCAGAGCTGGGGAATCAGAGGCGGGGAAGCAGAGTAGGAGAATCAGAGGTGGGGAATCAGATATGGGGAAACAGGGGCGGGGAATCAGAGGCGGGGAAACAGAGGTGGGGAATCAGATATGGGGAATCAGAGGTGTGGAATCAGAGGTTGGGAATCAGAGGCGGGGAAACAGAGGAGGGGAATCAGATATGGGGAATCAGAGGTGGCGAATTAAAGGCGGTGAATCAGAGATGGGGAAACAGAGGCGGGGAATCAGAGGCGGGCAAACAGAGGCGGGGAATTAGATATGGGGAATCAGAGGTGGGGAATCAGAGGTGGTGAATCAGAGATGGGGAATCACAGGCGGGGAATCAGAGGCAGGGAATAGAACGCGGGGAATCAGAGGCGGGGAATCAGAGCTGGGGAATCAGAGGCGGGGAATCATAGTTGGGAATCAGAGGCGGGGAATCAGATATGGGGAATCAGATATGGGGAATCGGATGCGGGGAATCAGAGGCGGGGAATCAGAGCTGGGGAATCAGAGGCGGGGTATCAGAGTTGGGGCATCTGAGGTGGGGAATTAGATATGGGGAAACAGAGGCGGGGAATCAGAGGCGGGGAAACAGAGGCGAGGAATCAGATATGTGGAATCAGAGGTGGGGAATCAGAGGCAGGGAATCAGATGTGCGGAATCAGAGATGGGGAATCAGAGGCAGGGAAACAGAATCAGAAGCGGGGAATCAGAGGCCGGGAATCAGAGGCCGGGATTCAGATGCCGGGAATAAGAGGCCGGGAATCAGAGGTGGGGAATCAGAGTCCGGGAATCAGAGATGGGGATTCAGAGGCGGGGTATGATATATTGGGAATCAGAGGCGGGGAATCAGAGGCGGGGTAACAGAGGTGGGGAATCAGATATGGGGAATCAGAGGTGGCGAATCAAAGGCGGTGAATCAGAGATGGGGAATCAGAGGCGGGGAATCAGAGGCAGGGAATCAAACACGGGGAATCAGAGGCGGGGAATCAGAGCTGGGGAATAAGAGGCGGGGAATCAGAGTTGGGGAATCAGAGGCGGGGAATCGGATATGGGGAAACAGGGGCGGGGAATCAGAGGTAGAGAAACAGAGGCGGGGAATCAGATATGGGGAATCAGGGGTGGGGAATCAGAGGTTGGGAATCAGAGGCAGGGAATCAGAGGCGTGGAAACAGAGGCGGGGATTCAGATATGGGGAATCAGAGGTGGGGAATCAGGGGCGTGGAATCAGAGGCAGGGAATTAGATGTGGTGAATCAGAGATGGGGTATCAGAGGCAGGGAATCAGAATCAGAAGCGGGGTATCAGTGGCCGGGAATCAGAGGAAGGTAATCAGAGGCAGGGGATCAAACACGGGGAATCAGAGGCTAGGAATCAGAGCTGGGGAATCAGAGGCGGGGAATCAGAGCTGGGGAATCACAGGCGGGGAATCAGAGATGGGGAATCAGAGGCGGGGAATTAGAGGCAGGGAATCAGATGCGGGGAATCAGAGGCGGGGAATCATAGCTGGCGAATCAGAGGCGGGGAATCAGAGGTGGGCAATCAGAGGATGGGAATCAGATATGGGGAATCAGAGGCGGGGAATCAGAGCTGGGGAATCACAGGCGGGGAATCAGAGTTGGGGAATCAGAGGCGGGGAATCAGATATGGGGAAACAGAGGCGGGGAATCAGAGGCGGTGAAACAGAGGCGGGGAATCAGATATTGGGAATCAGAGGTGGGGAATCAGAGGTAGGGAATCAGAGGCCTGGAATCAGAGGCGGGGAATCAGAGGCAGGGATTCAGATGCGGGGAATCAGAGGAGGGGAATCAGAGCTGGGGAATCAGAGGCGGGGTATTAGAGTTGGGGAATCAGAGGCGGGGAATCAGACGCGGGGAATCAGAGGGGGGGAATCATAGCTGGCGAATCAGAGGCGGGGAATCAGAGGTGGGCAATCAGAGGCCGGGAATCAGAGGTGGTGAATCCGAGATGGGGAATCAGAGGCGGGGTATCAGTGGCAGGGAATCAGATATGGGGAATCAGAGGCGTGGAATCAGAGGCAGGGAATCAGACACGGGGAATCAGACACGGGGAATCAGAGGTGGGGAATCAGAGATGGGGAATCAGAGGCGGTGAATCAGAGATGGGGAATCAGAGGCGGGGAATCAGAGGCAGGGAATCAGACACGGGGAATCAGAGGTGGGGAATCAGAGATGGGGAATCAGAGGCGGGGAATCAGAGTTGGGGAATCAGAGGCAGGGAATCGGATGTGCGGTATCAGAGATGGGGAATCAGAGGTGGGGAATCAGAGGCGGTGAATCAGAGATGGGGAATCAGAGGCGGGGAATCAGAGGCAGGAAATCAGACACGGGGATTCAGAGGCTGGGAATCAGACGGGGGGAATCAAAGGCGGGGAATCAGAGCTGGGGAATCAGAGGCAGGGAATCAGAGTTGGGGATTCAGAGACGGGGAATCAGAGGCAGGGAATCAGATGCGGGGAATCAGAGGCAGGGAATCAGAGTTGGGGAATCAGAGGCGGGGAATCAGAGGCAGGGAATCAAAAACGGGGAATCAGAGGCGGGGAATCAGAGCTGGGGAATCAGAGGCGGGGAAGCAGAGTAGGAGAATCAGAGGTGGGGAATCAGATATGGGGAAACAGGGGCGGGGAATCAGAGGCGGGGAAACAGAGGTGGGGAATCAGATATGGGGAATCAGAGGTGTGGAATCAGAGGTTGGGAATCAGAGGCGGGGAAACAGAGGAGGGGAATCAGATATGGGGAATCAGAGGTGGCGAATTAAAGGCGGTGAATCAGAGATGGGGAAACAGAGGCGGGGAATCAGAGGCGGGCAAACAGAGGCGGGGAATTAGATATGGGGAATCAGAGGTGGGGAATCAGAGGTGGTGAATCAGAGATGGGGAATCACAGGCGGGGAATCAGAGGCAGGGAATAGAACGCGGGGAATCAGAGGCGGGGAATCAGAGCTGGGGAATCAGAGGCGGGGAATCATAGTTGGGAATCAGAGGCGGGGAATCAGATATGGGGAATCAGATATGGGGAATCGGATGCGGGGAATCAGAGGCGGGGAATCAGAGCTGGGGAATCAGAGGCGGGGTATCAGAGTTGGGGCATCTGAGGTGGGGAATTAGATATGGGGAAACAGAGGCGGGGAATCAGAGGCGGGGAAACAGAGGCGAGGAATCAGATATGTGGAAACAGAGGTGGGGAATCAGAGGCAGGGAATCAGATGTGCGGAATCAGAGATGGGGAATCAGAGGCAGGGAAACAGAATCAGAAGCGGGGAATCAGAGGCCGGGAATCAGAGGCCGGGATTCAGATGCCGGGAATAAGAGGCCGGGAATCAGAGGTGGGGAATCAGAGTCCGGGAATCAGAGATGGGGATTCAGAGGCGGGGTATGATATATTGGGAATCAGAGGCGGGGAATCAGAGGCGGGGTAACAGAGGTGGGGAATCAGATATGGGGAATCAGAGGTGGCGAATCAAAGGCGGTGAATCAGAGATGGGGAATCAGAGGCGGGGAATCAGAGGCAGGGAATCAAACACGGGGAATCAGAGGCGGGGAATCAGAGCTGGGGAATAAGAGGCGGGGAATCAGAGTTGGGGAATCAGAGGCGGGGAATCGGATATGGGGAAACAGGGGCGGGGAATCAGAGGTAGAGAAACAGAGGCGGGGAATCAGATATGGGGAATCAGGGGTGGGGAATCAGAGGTTGGGAATCAGAGGCAGGGAATCAGAGGCGTGGAAACAGAGGCGGGGATTCAGATATGGGGAATCAGAGGTGGGGAATCAGGGGCGTGGAATCAGAGGCAGGGAATTAGATGTGGTGAATCAGAGATGGGGTATCAGAGGCAGGGAATCAGAATCAGAAGCGGGGTATCAGTGGCCGGGAATCAGAGGAAGGTAATCAGAGGCAGGGGATCAAACACGGGGAATCAGAGGCTAGGAATCAGAGCTGGGGAATCAGAGGCGGGGAATCAGAGCTGGGGAATCACAGGCGGGGAATCAGAGATGGGGAATCAGAGGCGGGGAATTAGAGGCAGGGAATCAGATGCGGGGAATCAGAGGCGGGGAATCATAGCTGGCGAATCAGAGGCGGGGAATCAGAGGTGGGCAATCAGAGGATGGGAATCAGATATGGGGAATCAGAGGCGGGGAATCAGAGCTGGGGAATCACAGGCGGGGAATCAGAGTTGGGGAATCAGAGGCGGGGAATCAGATATGGGGAAACAGAGGCGGGGAATCAGAGGCGGTGAAACAGAGGCGGGGAATCAGATATTGGGAATCAGAGGTGGGGAATCAGAGGTAGGGAATCAGAGGCCTGGAATCAGAGGCGGGGAATCAGAGGCAGGGATTCAGATGCGGGGAATCAGAGGAGGGGAATCAGAGCTGGGGAATCAGAGGCGGGGTATTAGAGTTGGGGAATCAGAGGCGGGGAATCAGACGCGGGGAATCAGAGGGGGGGAATCATAGCTGGCGAATCAGAGGCGGGGAATCAGAGGTGGGCAATCAGAGGCCGGGAATCAGAGGTGGTGAATCCGAGATGGGGAATCAGAGGCGGGGTATCAGTGGCAGGGAATCAGATATGGGGAATCAGAGGCGTGGAATCAGAGGCAGGGAATCAGACACGGGGAATCAGACACGGGGAATCAGAGGTGGGGAATCAGAGATGGGGAATCAGAGGCGGTGAATCAGAGATGGGGAATCAGAGGCGGGGAATCAGAGGCAGGGAATCAGACACGGGGAATCAGAGGTGGGGAATCAGAGATGGGGAATCAGAGGCGGGGAATCAGAGGCGGTGAATCAGAGATGGGGAATCAGAGGCGGGGAATCAGAGGCAGGAAATCAGACACGGGGATTCAGAGGCTGGGAATCAGACGGGGGGAATCAAAGGCGGGGAATCAGAGCTGGGGAATCAGAGGCAGGGAATCAGAGTTGGGGATTCAGAGACGGGGAATCAGATATGGGGAAACAGAGGCGGGGAATCAGAGGCGGGCAAACAGAGGCGGGGAATTAGATATGGGGAATCAGATGTGGGGAATCCGAGGTGGTGAATCAGTGATGGGGAATCACAGGCGGGGAATCAGAGGCAGGGAATAGAACGCAGGGAATCAGAGGCAGGGAATCAGAGCTGGGGAATCAGAGGCGGGGAATCATAGTTGTGAATCAGAGGCGGGGAATCAGATATGGGGAAACAGAGGCGGGGAATCAGAGGCGGGGAAACAGAGGCGGGGAATAAGATATGGGGAATCGGATGCGGGGAATCAGAGGCGGGGAATCAGAGCTGGGGAATCAGAGGCGGGGAATCAGAGTTGGGGCATCAGAGGTGGGGAATTAGATATAGGGAAACAGAGGCGGGGAATCAGAGGCGGGGAAACAGAGGCGGGGAATCAGATATGGGGAATCAGAGGTGGGGAATCAGTGGCAGGGAATCAGATGTGCAGAATCAGAGATGGGGAATCAGAGGCAGGGAATCAGAATCAGAAGCGGGGAATCAGAGGCCGGGAATCAGACGCCGGGAATCAGATGCTGGGAATAAGAGGCCGGGAATCAGAGGTGGGGAATCAGAGTCCGGGAATCAGAGATGGGGATTCAGAGGCGGGGAATGAGATATGGAGAATCAGAGGCGGGGAATCAGAGGCCGGGAAACAGAGGTGGGTAATCAGATATGGGGAATCAGAGGTGGCGAATCAAAGGCGGTGAATCAGAGATGGGGAATCAGAGGCGGAGAATCAGAGGCAGGGAATCAGATGCGGGGAATCAGAGGCGGGGAATCAGAGCTGGCGAATCAGAGGCGGGGAATCAGAGGTGGGCAATCAGAGCCGGGGAATCAGATATGGGGAATCAGAGGCGGGGAATCAGAGGCGGGGAAACAGAGGTGGGGAATCAGATATGGGGAAACAGAGGTGGCGAATCAAAGGCGGTGAATCAGAGATGGGGAATCAGAGGCGGGGAATCAGAGGCAGGGAATCAAAAACGGGGAATCAGAGGCGGGGAATCAGAGCTGGGGAATCAGAGGCGGGGAAGCAGAGTAGGAGAATCAGAGGTGGGGAATCAGATATGGGGAAACAGGGGCGGGGAATCAGAGGCGGGGAAACAGAGGTGGGGAATCAGATATGGGGAATCAGAGGTGTGGAATCAGAGGTTGGGAATCAGAGGCGGGGAAACAGAGGAGGGGAATCAGATATGGGGAATCAGAGGTGGCGAATTAAAGGCGGTGAATCAGAGATGGGGAATCAGGGCAGGGAATCAGAGGCAGGGAATCAAACACGGGGAATCAGAGGCGTGGAGTCAGAGCTGGGGAATCAGAGGCGGGGATTCAGAGTTGGGGAATCAGAGGCGGGGAATCAGAGGCGGGGAAACAGAGGCGGGGAATCAGATATGGGGAATCAGAGGTGGGGAATCAGAGGTTGGGAATCAGAAGCAGGGAATCAGAGGCGGGGAATCAGAGGCGGGGAATCAGAGGCAGGAAATCTGATGTGCGGAATCGGAGATGGGGAATCAGAGGCAGGGAATCAGAGGCGGGGAATCAGAGGCGGGGAATCAGAGGCCGGGAATAAGATATGGGGAAACAGAGGCGGGGAATCAGAGGCGGGGAAACAGAGGCGGGGAATCAGATATGGGGAATCAGAGGTGGGGAATCAGAGGTTGGGAATCAGAGGCAGGGAATCAGAGGCTGGGAATCAGATGCAGGGAATCAGATGCGGGGAATCAGAGGCGGGGTATCAGAGCTGGGGAATCAGAGGTGGGGAATCAGAGTTAGGGAATCAGAGTCGGGGACTTAGATATGGGGAAACAGAGGCAGGGAATCAGAGGCGGGGAAACAGACGCGGGGAATCAGAGGCGGGTATCAGAGCTGGGGAATCAGAGGCGGGGAATCAGAGTTGGGGAATCAGAGGCGGGGAATCAGAGGCGGGGAATCAGAGGCGGGGAATCAGAGGCGGGGAAACAGAGGCAGGGAATCAGATATGGGGAATCAGAGGTGGGGTATCAGGGGCAGGGAATCAGTGGCAGGGAATCAGAGGCGGGGAATCAGAGGCGGGGAATCAGAGGCAGGGAATCAGACACGGCGAATCAGATATGGGGAAACAGAGGCGGGGAATCAGAGGCGGGCAAACAGAGGCGGGGAATTAGATAAGGGGAATCAGAGGTGGGGAATCAGAGGTGGTGAATCAGAGATGGGGAATCACAGGCGGGGAATCAGAGGCAGGGAATAGAACGCGGGGAATCAGAGGCGGGGAATCAGAGCTGGGGAATCAGAGGCGGGGAATCATAGTTGGGAATCAGAGGCGGGGAATCAGATATGGGGAAACAGAGGCGGGGAATCAAAGGCGGGGAAACAGAGGCGGGGAATCAGATATGGGGAATCGGATGCGGGGAATCAGAGGCGGGGAATCAGAGCTGGGGAATCAGAGGCGGGGTATCAGAGTTGGGGCATCAGAGGTGGGGAATTAGATATGGGGAAACAGAGGCGGGGAATCAGAGGCGGGGAAACAGAGGTGGGGAATCAGATGTGGGGAATCAGAGGTGGGGAATCAGAGGCAGGGAATCAGATGTGTGGAATCAGAGATGGGGAATCAGAGGCAGGGAATCAGAATCAGAAGCGGGGAATCAGAGGCCGGGAATCAGAGGCCGGGATTCAGATGCCGGGAATAAGAGGCCGGGAATCAGAGGTGGGGAATCAGAGTCCGGGAATCAGAGATGGGGATTCAGAGGCAGGGAATGATATATGGGGAATCAGAGGCGGGGAATCAGAGGCGGGGTAACAGAGGTGGGGAATCAGATATGGGGAATCAGAGGTGTCGAATCAAAGGCGGTGAATCAGAGATGGGGAATCAGAGGCGGGGAATCAGAGGCAGGGAATCAAACACGGGGAATCAGAGGCGGGGAATCAGAGCTGGGGAATCAGAGGTGGGGAATCAGAGTTGGGGAATCAGAGGCGGGGAATCAGATATGGGGAAACAGGGGCGGAGAATCAGAGGCAGGTAAACAGAGGCGGGGAATCAGATATGGGGAATCAGGGGTGGGGAATCAGAGGTTGGGAATCAGAGGCAGGGAATCAGAGGCGTGGAAACAGAGGCGGGGATTCAGATAAGGCGAATCAGAGGTGGGGAATCAGGGGCGTGGAATCAGAGGCAGGGAATTAGATGTGGTGAATCAGAGATGGGGAATCAGAGGCAGGGAATCAGAATCAGAAGCGGGGTATCAGAGGCCGGGAATCAGAGGAAGGTAATCAGAGGCAGGGGATCAAACACGGGGAATCAGAGGCTGGGAATCAGAGCTGGGGAATCACAGGCGGGGAATCAGAGATGGGGAATCAGATGCGGGGAATCAGAGGCGGGGAATCAGAGCTGGCGAATCAGAGGCGGGGAATCAGAGGTGGGCAATCAGAGGATGGGAATCAGATATTGGGAATCAGAGGCGGGGAATTAGAGCTGGGGAATCACAGGCGGGGAATCAGAGTTGGGGAATCAGAGGCGGGGAATCAGATATGGGGAAACAGAGTCGGGGAATCAGAGGCGGTGAAACAGAGGCGGGGAATCAGATATGGGGAATCAGAGGTGGGGAATCAGAGGTTGGGAATCACAGGCCTGGAATCAGAGGCGGGGAATCAGAGTTGGGGAATCAGAGGCAGGGAATCGGATGTGCGGTATCAGAGATGGGGAATCAGAGGTGGGGAATCAGAGGCGGTGAATCAGAGATGGGGAATCAGAGGCGGGGAATCAGAGGCAGGAAATCAGACACGGGGATTCAGAGGCTGGGAATCAGACGGGGGGAATCAAAGGCGGGGAATCAGAGCTGGGGAATCAGAGGCAGGGAATCAGAGTTGGGGATTCAGAGACGGGGAATCAGATATGGGGAAACAGAGGCGGGGAATCAGAGGCGGGCAAACAGAGGCGGGGAATTAGATATGGGGAATCAGATGTGGGGAATCAGAGGTGGTGAATCAGTGATGGGGAATCACAGGCGGGGAATCAGAGGCAGGGAATAGAACGCAGGGAATCAGAGGCAGGGAATCAGAGCTGGGGAATCAGATATGGGGAAACAGGTGCGGGGAATCAGAGGCGGGGAAACAGAGGTGGGGAATCAGATATGGGGAATCAGAGGTGTGGAATCAGAGGTTGGGAATCAGAGGCGGGGAAACAGAGGAGGGGAATCAGATATGGGGAATCAGAGGTGGCGAATTAAAGGCGGTGAATCAGAGATGGGGAATCAGGGCAGGGAATCAGAGGCAGGGAATCAAACACGGGGAATCAGAGGCGTGGAGTCAGAGCTGGGGAATCAGAGGCGGGGATTCAGAGTTGGGGAATCAGAGGCGGGGAATCAGAGGCGGGGAAACAGAGGCGGGGAATCAGATATGGGGAATCAGAGGTGGGGAATCAGAGGTTGGGAATCAGAAGCAGGGAATCAGAGGCGGGGAATCAGAGGCGGGGAATCAGAGGCAGGAAATCTGATGTGCGGATTCGGAGATGGGGAATCAGAGGCAGGGAATCAGAGGCGGGGAATCAGAGGCGGGGAATCAGAGGCCAGGAATAAGATATGGGGAAACAGAGGCGGGGAATCAGAGGCGGGGAAACAGAGGCGGGGAATCAGATATGGGGAATCAGAGGTGGGGAATCAGAGGTTGGGAATCAGAGGCAGGGAATCAGAGGCTGGGAATCAGATGCAGGGAATCAGATGCGGGGAATCAGAGGCGGGGTATCAGAGCTGGGGAATCAGAGGTGGGGAATCAGAGTTAGGGAATCAGAGTCGGGGACTTAGATATGGGGAAACAGAGGCAGGGAATCAGAGGCGGGGAAACAGACGCGGGGAATCAGAGGCGGGTATCAGAGCTGGGGAATCAGAGGCGGGGAATCAGAGTTGGGGAATCAGAGGCGGGGAATCAGAGGCGGGGAATCAGAGGCGGGGAATCAGAGGCGGGGAAACAGAGGCAGGGAATCAGATATGGGGAATCAGAGGTGGGGTATCAGGGGCAGGGAATCAGTGGCAGGGAATCAGAGGCGGGGAATCAGAGGCGGGGAATCAGAGGCAGGGAATCAGACACGGCGAATCAGATATGGGGAAACAGAGGCGGGGAATCAGAGGCGGGCAAACAGAGGCGGGGAATTAGATAAGGGGAATCAGAGGTGGGGAATCAGAGGTGGTGAATCAGAGATGGGGAATCACAGGCGGGGAATCAGAGGCAGGGAATAGAACGCGGGGAATCAGAGGCGGGGAATCAGAGCTGGGGAATCAGAGGCGGGGAATCATAGTTGGGAATCAGAGGCGGGGAATCAGATATGGGGAAACAGAGGCGGGGAATCAAAGGCGGGGAAACAGAGGCGGGGAATCAGATATGGGGAATCGGATGCGGGGAATCAGAGGCGGGGAATCAGAGCTGGGGAATCAGAGGCGGGGTATCAGAGTTGGGGCATCAGAGGTGGGGAATTAGATATGGGGAAACAGAGGCGGGGAATCAGAGGCGGGGAAACAGAGGTGGGGAATCAGATATGGGGAATCAGAGGTGGGGAATCAGAGGCAGGGAATCAGATGTGCGGAATCAGAGATGGGGAATCAGAGGCAGGGAATCAGAATCAGAAGCGGGGAATCAGAGGCCGGGAATCAGAGGCCGGGATTCAGATGCCGGGAATAAGAGGCCGGGAATCAGAGGTGGGGAATCAGAGTCCGGGAATCAGAGATGGGGATTCAGAGGCAGGGAATGATATATGGGGAATCAGAGGCGGGGAATCAGAGGCGGGGTAACAGAGGTGGGGAATCAGATATGGGGAATCAGAGGTGTCGAATCAAAGGCGGTGAATCAGAGATGGGGAATCAGAGGCGGGGAATCAGAGGCAGGGAATCAAACACGGGGAATCAGAGGCGGGGAATCAGAGCTGGGGAATCAGAGGTGGGGAATCAGAGTTGGGGAATCAGAGGCGGGGAATCAGATATGGGGAAACAGGGGCGGAGAATCAGAGGCAGGGAAACAGAGGCGGGGAATCAGATATGGGGAATCAGGGGTGGGGAATCAGAGGTTGGGAATCAGAGGCAGGGAATCAGAGGCGTGGAAACAGAGGCGGGGATTCAGATAAGGCGAATCAGAGGTGGGGAATCAGGGGCGTGGAATCAGAGGCAGGGAATTAGATGTGGTGAATCAGAGATGGGGAATCAGAGGCAGGGAATCAGAATCAGAAGCGGGGTATCAGAGGCCGGGAATCAGAGGAAGGTAATCAGAGGCAGGGGATCAAACACGGGGAATCAGAGGCTGGGAATCAGAGCTGGGGAATCACAGGCGGGGAATCAGAGATGGGGAATCGGATGCGGGGAATCAGAGGCGGGGAATCAGAGCTGGCGAATCAGAGGCGGGGAATCAGAGGTGGGCAATCAGAGGATGGGAATCAGATATTGGGAATCAGAGGCGGGGAATTAGAGCTGGGGAATCACAGGCGGGGAATCAGAGTTGGGGAATCAGAGGCGGGGAATCAGATATGGGGAAACAGAGTCGGGGAATCAGAGGCGGTGAAACAGAGGCGGGGAATCAGATATGGGGAATCAGAGGTGGGGAATCAGAGGTTGGGAATCACAGGCCTGGAATCAGAGGCGGGGAATCAGAGTTGGGGAATCAGAGGCAGGGAATCGGATGTGCGGTATCAGAGATGGGGAATCAGAGGTGGGGAATCAGAGGCGGTGAATCAGAGATGGGGAATCAGAGGCGGGGAATCAGAGGCAGGAAATCAGACACGGGGATTCAGAGGCTGGGAATCAGACGGGGGGAATCAAAGGCGGGGAATCAGAGCTGGGGAATCAGAGGCAGGGAATCAGAGTTGGGGATTCAGAGACGGGGAATCAGATATGGGGAAACAGAGGCGGGGAATCAGAGGCGGGCAAACAGAGGCGGGGAATTAGATATGTGGAATCAGATGTGGGGAATCAGAGGTGGTGAATCAGTGATGGGGAATCACAGGCGGGGAATCAGAGGCAGGGAATAGAACGCAGGGAATCAGAGGCAGGGAATCAGAGCTGGGGAATCAGAGGCGGGGAATCATAGTTGTGAATCAGAGGCGGGGAATCAGATATGGGGAAACAGAGGCGGGGAATCAAAGGCGGGGAAACAGAGGCGGGGAATCAGATATGGGGAATCGGATGCGGGGAATCAGAGGCGGGGAATCAGAGCTGGGGAATCAAAGGCGGGGAATCAGAGTTGGGGCATCAGAGGTGGGGAATTAGATATAGGGAAACAGAGGCGGGGAATCAGAGGCGGGGAAACAGAGGCGGGGAATCAGATATGGGGAATCAGAGGTGGGGAATCAGAGGCAGGGAATCAGATGTGCGGAATCAGAGATGGGGAATCAGAGGCAGGGAATCAGAATCAGAAGCGGGGAATCAGAGGCCGGGAATCAGACGCCGGGAATCAGATGCTGGGAATAAGAGGCCGGGAATCAGAGGTGGGGAATCAGAGTCCGGGAATCAGAGATGGGGATTCAGAGGCGGGGAATGAGATATGGAGAATCAGAGGCGGGGAATCAGAGGCCGGGAAACAGAGGAGGGTAATCAGATATGGGGAATCAGAGGTGGCGAATCAAAGGCGGTGAATCAGAGATGGGGAATCAGAGGCGGAGAATCAGAGGCAGGGAATCAGATGCGGGGAATCAGAGGCGGGGAATCAGAGCTGGCGAATCAGAGGCGGGGAATCAGAGGTGGGCAATCAGAGCCGGGGAATCAGATATGGGGAATCAGAGGCGGGGAATCAGAGGCGGGGAAACAGAGGTGGGGAATCAGATATGGGGAAACAGAGGTGGCGAATCAAAGGCGGTGAATCAGAGATGGGGAATCAGAGGCGGGGAATCAGAGGCAGGGAATCAAAAACGGGGAATCAGAGGCGGGGAATCAGAGCTGGGGAATCAGAGGCGGGGAAGCAGAGTAGGAGAATCAGAGGTGGGGAATCAGATATGGGGAAACAGGGGCGGGGAATCAGAGGCGGGGAAACAGAGGTGGGGAATCAGATATGGGGAATCAGAGGTGTGGAATCAGAGGTTGGGAATCAGAGGCGGGGAAACAGAGGAGGGGAATCAGATATGGGGAATCAGAGGTGGCGAATTAAAGGCGGTGAATCAGAGATGGGGAATCAGGGCAGGGAATCAGAGGCAGGGAATCAAACACGGGGAATCAGAGGCGTGGAATCAGAGCTGGGGAATCAGAGGCGGGGATTCAGAGTTGGGGAATCAGAGGCGGGGAATCAGAGGCGGGGAAACAGAGGCGGGGAATCAGATATGGGGAATCAGAGGTGGGGAATCAGAGGTTGGGAATCAGAAGCAGGGAATCAGAGGCGGGGAATCAGAGGCGGGGAATCAGAGGCAGGAAATCCGATGTGCGGAATCGGAGATGGGGAATCAGAGGCAGGGAATCAGAGGCGGGGAATCAGAGGCGGGGAATCAGAGGCCGGGAATAAGATATGGGGAAACAGAGGCGGGGAATCAGAGGCGGGGAAACAGAGGCGGGGAATCAGATATGGGGAATCAGAGGTGGGGAATCAGAGGTTGGGAATCAGAGGCAGGGAATCAGAGGCTGGGAATCAGATGCAGGGAATCAGATGCGGGGAATCAGAGGCGGGGAATCAGAGCTGGGGAATCAGAGGTGGGGAATCAGAGTTAGGGAATCAGAGTCGGGGACTTAGATATGGGGAAACAGAGGCAGGGAATCAGAGGCGGGGAAACAGACGCGGGGAATCAGAGGCGGGTATCAGAGCTGGGGAATCAGAGTTGGGGAATCAGAGGCGGGGAATCAGAGGCGGGGAATCAGAGGCGGGGAATCAGAGGCGGGGAAACAGAGGCAGGGAATCAAATATGGGGAATCAGAGGTGGGGTATCAGGGGCAGGGAATCAGTGGCAGGGAATCAGAGGCGGGGAATCAGAGGCGGGGAATCAGAGGCAGGGAATCAGACACGGGGAATCAGATATGGGGAAACAGAGGCGGGGAATCAGAGGCGGGCAAACAGAGGCGGGGAATTAGATAAGGGGAATCAGAGGTGGGGAATCAGAGGTGGTGAATCAGAGATGGGGAATCACAGGCGGGGAATCAGAGGCAGGGAATAGAACGCGGGGAATCAGAGGCGGGGAATCAGAGCTGGGGAATCAGAGGCGGGGAATCATAGTTGGGAATCAGAGGCGGGGAATCAGATATGGGGAAACAGAGGCGGGGAATCAAAGGTGGGGAAACAGAGGCGGGGAATCAGATATGGGGAATCGGATGCGGGGAATCAGAGGCGGGGAATCAGAGCTGGGGAATCAGAGGCGGGGTATCAGAGTTGGGGCATCAGAGGTGGGGAATTAGATATGGGGAAACAGAGGCGGGGAATCAGAGGCGGGGAAACAGAGGTGGGGAATCAGATATGGGGAATCAGAGGTGGGGAATCAGAGGCAGGGAATCAGATGTGCGGAATCAGAGATGGGGAATCAGAGGCAGGGAATCAGAATCAGAAGCGGGGAATCAGAGGCCGGGAATCAGAGGCCGGGATTCAGATGCCGGGAATAAGAGGCCGGGAATCAGAGGTGGGGAATCAGAGTCCGGGAATCAGAGATGGGGATTCAGAGGCAGGGAATGATATATGGGGAATCAGAGGCGGGGAATCAGAGGCGGGGTAACAGAGGTGGGGAATCAGATATGGGGAATCAGAGGTGTCGAATCAAAGGCGGTGAATCAGAGATGGGGAATCAGAGGCGGGGAATCAGAGGCAGGGAATCAAACACGGGGAATCAGAGGCGGGGAATCAGAGCTGGGGAATCAGAGGTGGGGAATCAGAGTTGGGGAATCAGAGGCGGGGAATCAGATATGGGGAAACAGGGGCGGAGAATCAGAGGCAGGGAAACAGAGGCGGGGAATCAGATATGGGGAATCAGGGGTGGGGAATCAGAGGTTGGGAATCAGAGGCAGGGAATCAGAGGCGTGGAAACAGAGGCGGGGATTCAGATATGGCGAATCAGAGGTGGGGAATCAGGGGCGTGGAATCAGAGGCAGGGAATTAGATGTGGTGAATCAGAGATGGGGAATCAGAGGCAGGGAATCAGAATCAGAAGCGGGGTATCAGAGGCCGGGAATCAGAGGAAGGTAATCAGAGGCAGGGGATCAAACACGGGGAATCAGAGGCTGGGAATCAGAGCTGGGGAATCACAGGCGGGGAATCAGAGATGGGGAATCAGATGCGGGGAATCAGAGGCGGGGAATCAGAGCTGGCGAATCAGAGGCGGGGAATCAGAGGTGGGCAATCAGAGGATGGGAATCAGATATTGGGAATCAGAGGCGGGGAATTAGAGCTGGGGAATCACAGGCGGGGAATCAGAGTTGGGGAATCAGAGGCGGGGAATCAGATATGGGGAAACAGAGTCGGGGAATCAGAGGCGGTGAAACAGAGGCGGGGAATCAGATATGGGGAATCAGAGGTGGGGAATCAGAGGTTGGGAATCACAGGCCTGGAATCAGAGGCGGGGAATCAGAGGCAGGGAATCAGATGCGGGGAATCAGAGGAGGGGAATCAGAGCTGGGGAATCAGAGGCGGGGTATTAGAGTTGGGGAATCAGATGCGGGGAATCAGAGGAGGGGAATCAGAGCTGGGGAATCAGAGGCGGGGTATTAGAGTTGGGGAATCAGAGGCGGGGAATCAGACGCGGGGAATCAGAGGGGGGGTATCATAGCTGGCGAATCAGAGGCGGGGAATCAGAGGTGGGCAATCAGAGGCCGGGAATCAGATGTGGTGAATCAGAGATGGGGAATCTGAGGCAGGGAATCAGACACGGGGAATCAGAGGTGGGGAATCAGAGATGGGGAATCAGAGGCGGGGAATCAGAGGCAGGGAATCAGACGCGGGGAATCTGAGGCGGGGAATCAGAGCTGGGGAATCAGAGGTGGGGAATCAGAGTTGGGGAATCAGAGGCAGGGAATCGGATGTGCGGAATCAGAGATGGGGAATCAGATGTGGGGAATCAGAGGAATCAGAGATGGGGAATCAGAGGCGGGGAATCAGAGGCAGGAAATCAGACACGGGGATTCAGAGGCTGGGAATCAGACGGGGGGAATCAAAGGCGGGGAATCAGAGCTGGGGAATCAGAGGCAGGGAATCAGAGTTGGGGATTCAGAGACGGGGAATCAGATATGGGGAAAGAGAGGCGGGGAATCAGAGGCGGGCAAACAGAGGCGGGGAATTAGATATGGGGAATCAGAGTTGGGGAATCAGAGGTGGTGAATCAGTGATGGGGAATCACAGGCGGGGAATCAGAGGCAGGGAATAGAACGCAGGGAATCAGACGCAGGGAATCAGAGCTGGGGAATCAGAGGCGGGGAATCATAGTTGGGAATCAGAGGCGGGGAATCAGATATGGGGAAACAGAGGCGGGGAATCAGAGGCGGGGAAACAGAGGCGGGGAATCAGATATGGGGAATTGGATGCTGGGAATCAGAGGCGGGGAATCAGAGCTGGGGAATCAGAGGCGGGGAATCAGAGTTGGGGCATCAGAGGTGGGGAATTAGATATAGTGAAACAGAGGTGGGGAATCAGAGGCGGGGAAACAGAGGCGGGGAATCAGATATGGGGAATCAGAGGTGGGGAATCAGAGGCAGGGAATCAGATGTGCGGAATCAGAGATGGGGAATCAGAGGCAGGGAATCAGAATCAGAAGCGGGGAATCAGAGGCCGGGAATCAGAGGCCGGGAATCAGATGCTGGGAATAAAAGGCCGGGAATCAGAGGTGGGGAATCAGAGTCCGGGAATCAAAGATGGGGATTCAGAGGCGGGGAATGAGATATGGAGAATCAGAGGCGGGGAATCAGAGGCCGGGAAACAGGTGGGGAATCAGATATGGGGAATCAGAGGTGGCGAATCAAAGGCGGTGAATCAGAGATGGGGAATCAGAGGCGGGGAATCAGAGGCAGGGAATCAGATGCGGGGAATCAGAGGCGGGGACTCAGAGCTGGCGAATCAGAGGCGGGGAATCAGAGGTGGGCAATCAGATGCGGGGAATCAGATATGGGGAATCAGAGGCGGGGAATCAGAGGCGGGGAAACAGAGGCGGGGAATCAAATATAGGGAATCAGAGGTGGGGAATCAGAGGTTGTGAATCAGAGATGGGGAATCAAGGCGGGGAATCAGAGGCAGGGAATCAGACACGGGGAATCAGAGGCGGGGATTCAGAGCTGGGGAATCAGAGGCGGGGAATCAGAGTTGGGGAATCAGAGGCAGGGAATCAGATATGGGGAATCAGAGGCGGGGAATCAGAGGCGGGGAAACAGAGGCGGGGAATCAGATATGGGGAATCAGAGGTGGGGAATCAGAGGCAGGGAATCAGATGTGCGGAATCAGATGCTGGGAATAAGAGGCCGGGAATCAGAGGAGGGGAATCAGAGTCCGGGAATCAGAGATGGGGATTCAGAGGCGGGGAATGTGATATGGAGAATCAGAGGCGGGGAATCAGAGGCGGGGAAACAGAGGTGGGGAATCAGATATGGGGAATCAGAGGTGGCGAATCAAAGGCGGTGAATCAGAGATGGGGAATCAGAGGCGGGGAATCAGAGGCAGGGAATCAGATGCGGGGAATCAGAGGCGGGGAATCAGAGCTGGCGAATCAGAGGCTGGGAATCAGAGGTGGGCAATCAGAGGCGGGGAATCAGATATGGGGAATCAGAGGCGGGGAATCAGAGGCGGGGAAACAGAGGCGGGGAATCAAATATAGGGAATCAGAGGCAGGGAATCAGACGCGGGGAATCAGAGGCGGGGATTCAGAGCTGGGGAATCAGAGGCGGGGAATCAGAGTTGGGGAATCAGAGGCAGGGAATCAGATATGGGGAATCAGAGGCGGGGAATCAGAGGCTGGGAATCAGATATGGGGAAACAGAGGCGGGGAATCAAATATAGGGAATCAGAGGTGGGGAATCAGAGGCGGGGAAACAGAGGTGGGGAATCAGATATGGGGAATCAGAGGTGGCGAATCAAAGGCGGTGAATCAGAGATGGGGAATCAGAGGCGGGGAATCAGAGGCAGGGAATCAGATGCGGGGAATCAGAGGCGGGGAATCAGAGCTGGCGAATCAGAGGCTGGGAATCAGAGGCGGGGAAACAGAGGTGGGGAATCAGATATGGGGAATCAGAGGTGGCGAATCAAAGGCGGTGAATCAGAGATGGGGAATCAGAGGCGGGGAATCAGAGGCAGGGAATCAGATGCGGGGAATCAGAGGCGGGGAATCAGAGCTGGCGAATCAGAGGCTGGGAATCAGAGGCGGGGAAACAGAGGTGGGGAATCAGATATGGGGAATCAGAGGTGGCGAATCAAAGGCGGTGAATCAGAGATGGGGAATCAGAGGCGGGGAATCAGAGGCAGGGAATCAGACGCGGGGAATCGGAGGCGGGGATTCAGAGCTGGGGAATCAGAGGAGGGGAATCAGAGTTGGGGAATAAGAGGCAGGGAATCAGATATGGGGAATCAGAGGCGGGGAATCAGAGGCCGGGAATCAGATATGGGGAAACAGAGGCGGGGAATCAAATATAGGGAATCAGAGGTGGGGAATCAGAGGTTGTGAATCAGATATGGGGAATCAAGGTGGGGAATCAGAGGCAGGGAATCAGACGCGGGGAATCAGAGGCGGGGATTCAGAGCTGGGGAATCAGAGGCGGGGAATCAGAGTTGGGGAATCAGAGGCAGGGAATCAGATATGGGGAATCAGAGGCGGGGAATCAGAGGCGGGGAATCAGAGGCGGGGAAACAGAGGCGGGGAATCAAATATAGGGAATCAGAGGTGGGGAATCAGATATGGGGAATCAGAGGCGGGCAAACAGAGGCGGGGAATCAGATATGGGGAATCAGAGGCGGGGAATCAGAGGCGGGGAAACAGAGGCGGGGAATCAAATATAGGGAATCAGAGGTGGGGAATCAGATATGGGGAATCAGAGGTGGGCAATCAGAGGCGGGGAATCAGAGGCAGGGAATCAGAGGCGGGGAATCAGAGGCAGGGAAACAGAGGCGGGGAATCAAATATAGGGAATCAGAGGTGGGGAATCAGAGGTTGTGAATCAGAGATGGGGAATCAAGGCGGGGAATCAGAGGCAGGGAATCAGACGCGGGGAATCAGAGGCGGGGATTCAGAGCTGGGGAATCAGAGGCGGGGAATCAGAGTTGGGGAATCAGAGGCAGGGAATCAGATATGGGGAATCAGAGGCGGGGAATCAGAGGCCGGGAATCAGATATGGGGATTCAGAGGCGGGGAATGTGATATGGAGAATCAGAGGCGGAGAATCAGAGGCGGGGAAACAGAGGAGGGGAATCAGATATGGGGAATCAGAGGTGGCGAATCAAAGGCGGTGAATCAGAGATGGGGAATCAGAGGCGGGGAATCAGAGGCAGGGAATCAGATGCGGGGAATCAGAGGCGGGGAATCAGAGCTGGCGAATCAGAGGCTGGGAATCAGAGGTGGGCAATCAGAGGCGGGGAATCAGATATGGGGAATCAGAGGCGGGGAATCAGAAGCGGGGAAACAGAGGCGGGGAATCAAATATAGGGAATCAGAGGTGGGGAATCAGAGGTTGTGAATCAGAGATGGGGAATCAAGGCGGGGAATCAGAGGCAGGGAATCAGACGCGGGGAATCAGAGGCGGGGATTCAGAGCTGGGGAATCAGAGGCGGGGAATCAGAGTTGGGGAATCAGAGGCAGGGAATCAGATATGGGGAATCAGAGGCGGGGAATCAGAGGCCGGGAATCAGATATGGGGAAACAGAGGCGGGGAATCAGAGGCGGGGAATCAGAGGCGGGGAATCAGATGTGCGGAATCAGAGATGGGGAATCAGAGGCAGGGAATCAGAATCAGAAGCAGGGAATCAGAGGCCGGGAATCAAAGGCCGGAATCAGATGCTGGGAATCAGAGGCCTGGAATCAGAGGCGGGGAATCAGAGGCAGGGAATCAGATGCGGGGAATCAGAGGCGGGGAATCAGACCTGGGGAATCAGAGGCGGGGATTCAGAGTTGGGGAATCAGAGGCGGGGAATCAGAGGCGGGGAATCAGATATGGGGAATCAGAGGTGGGGAATCAGAGGTGGGGACTTAGATATTGGGAAACAGAGG
The DNA here is from genome assembly GCF_036971445.1 of Narcine bancroftii. Taxonomy (NCBI): domain Eukaryota; kingdom Metazoa; phylum Chordata; class Chondrichthyes; order Torpediniformes; family Narcinidae; genus Narcine; species Narcine bancroftii. The sequence goes on along the minus strand of NC_091474.1, from coordinate 101,796,506 downwards.
CGGGGAATCAGAGCTGGGGAATCAGAGGTGGGGAATCAGATTTGGGGAATCAGAGGTGGGGACTAAGATATTGGGAAACAGAGGCGGGGAATCAGAGGCGGGGAAACAGAGGCGGGGAATCAGATATGGGGAATCAGAGGTGGGGAATCAGAGGCAGGGAATCAGATGTGCGGAATCAGAGATGGGGAATCAGAGGCAGGGAATCAGAATCAGAAGCAGGGAATCAGAGGCCGGGAATCAGAGGCCGGAATCAGATGCTGGGAATCAGAGGCCTGGAATCAGAGGCGGGGAATCAGAGGCAGGGAATCAGATGCGGGGAATCAGAGGCGGGGAATCAGAGCTGGGGAATCAGAGGCGGGGTATTAGAGTTGGGGAATCAGAGGCGGGGAATCAGATATGGGGAAACAGAGGTGGGGAATCAGAGGCGGGGAAACAGAGGCTGGGAATCAGATATGGGGAATCAGAGGTGGGGCATCAGAGGTCGTGAATAACAGATGGGGAATCAGAGGCGGGGAATCAGAGGCAGGGAATCAGACACGGGGAATCAGAGGCAGGGAATCAGACGCGGGGAATCTGAGGCGGGGAATCAGAGCTGGGGAATCAGAGGTGGGAAATCAGAGTTGGGGAATCAGAGGCAGGGAATCAGAGGCGGGGAATCAGAGGCAGGGAATCAGACGCGGGGAATCTGAGGCGGGGAATCAGAGCTGGGGAATCAGAGGTGGGGAATCAGAGTTGGGGAATCAGAGGCAGGGAATTGGATGTGCGGAATCAGAGAGAGGGAATCAGAGGTGGGGAATCAGAGGCGGTGAATCAGAGATGGGGAATCAGAGGCGGGGAATCAGAGGCAGGAAATCAGACGCGGGGATTCAGAGGCTGGGAATCAGACGGGGGGAATCAAAGGCGGGGAATCAGAGCTGGGGAATCTGAGGCAGGGAATCAGAGTTGGGGATTCAGAGGCGGGGAATCAGATATGGGGAAACAGAGGCGGGGAATCAGAGGCGGGCAAACAGAGGCGGGGAATTAGATATGGGGAATCAGAGGTAGGGAATCAGAGGTGGTGAATCAGTGATGGGGAATCACAGGCGGGGAATCAGAGGCAGGGAATAGAACGCGGGGAATAAGAGGCAGGGAATCAGAGCTGGGGAATCAGAGGAGGGGATTCATAGTTGGGAATCAGAGGCGGGAATCAGATATGGGGAAACAGAGGCGGGGAATCAGAGGCGGTGAAACAGAGGCGGGGAATCAGATATGGGGAATCGGATGCAGGGAATCAGAGGCGGGGAATCAGAGCTGGGGAATCAGAGGCGGGGAATCAGAGGCGGGGCATCACTGGTGGGGAAGTAGATATAGGGAAACAGAGGCGGGGAATCAGAGGCGGGGAAACAGAGGCGGGGAATCAGATATGGGGAATCAGAGGTGGGGAATCAGAGGCAGGGAATCAGATGTGCGGAATCAGAGATGGGGAATAAGAGGCAGGGAATCAGAATCAGAAGCGGGGAATCAGAGGCCGGGAATCAGAGGCCGGGAATCAGATGCTGGGAATAAGAGGCCGGGAATCAGAGGTGGGGAATCAGATATGGGGAATCAGAGGTGGCGAATCAAAGGCGGTGAATCAGAGATGGGGAATCAGAGGCGGGGAATCAGAGGCAGGGAATCAGATGCGGGGAATCAGAGGCGGGGAATCAGAGCTGGCGAATCAGAGGCTGGGAATCAGAGGTGGGCAATCAGAGGCGGGGAATCAGATATGGGGAATCAGAGGCGGGGAATCAGAGGTGGGAAACAGAGGCGGGGAATCAAATATAGGGAATCAGAGGTGGGGAATCAGAGGTTGTGAATCAGAGATGGGGAATCAAGGCGGGGAATCAGAGGCAGGGAATCAGACGCGGTGAATCAGAGGCGGGGATTCAGAGCTGGGGAATCAGAGGCGGGGAATCAGAGTTGGGGAATCAGAGGCAGGGAATCAGATATGGGGAATCAGAGGCGGGGAATCAGAGGCGGGGAAACAGAGGCGGGGAATCAGATGTGGGGAATCAGAGGTGGGGAATCAGGGGCAGGGAATCAGTGGCAGGGAATCAGAGGCGGGGAATCAGAGGCGGGGAATCAAAGGCAGGGAATCAGACATGGGGAATCAGAGGCGGGGAATCAGAGATGGGGAATCAGAGGCGGGGAAAAAGAGGCAGGGAATCGGATGCCGGGAATCAGAGTCGGGGAATCAGAGCTGGGGAATCAGAGGCGGGGAATCAGAGGCGGGGAAACAGAGGCGGGGAATCAGATATGGGGAATCAGAGGTGGGGAATCCGAGGTTGGGAATCAGAGGCAGGGAATCAGAGGCGAAAAATCAGAGGCGGGGAATCAGAGGAAGGGAATCAGATGTGCGGAATCGGAGATGGGGAATCAGAGGCAGGGAATCAGAGGCGGGGAATCAGAGGCGGGGAATCAGAGGCCGGGAATCAGATATGGGGAAACAGAGGCGGGGAATCCGAGGCGGGGAAACAGAGGCGGGGAATCAGATATGGGGAATCAGAGGTGGGGAATCAGAGGTTGGGAATCAGAGGCAGGGAATCAGAGGCTTGGAATCAGATGCAGGGAATCAGATGCGGGGAATCAGAGGCGGGGAATCAGAGCTGGGGAATCAGAGGTGGGGAATCAGATTTGGGGAATCAGAGGCGGGGACTTAGATATTGGGAAACAGAGGCGGAGAATCAGAGGCGGGGAAACCCAGGTGGGGAATCAGATATGGGGAATCAGAGGTGGGGAATCAGAGGCAAGGAATCAGATGTGCGGAATCAGAGATGGGGAATCAGAGGCAGGGAATCAGAATCAGAAGCAGGGAATCAGAGGCCGGGAATCAAAGGCCGGAATCAGATGCTGGGAATCAGAGGCCTGGAATCAGAGGCGGGGAATCAGAGGCAGGGAATCAGATGCGGGGAATCAGAGGCGGGGAATCAGACCTGGGGAATCAGAGGCGGGGATTCAGAGTTGGGGAATCAGAGGCGGGGAATCAGAGGCGGGGAAACAGAGGCGGGGAATCAGATATGGGGAATCGGAGGTGGGGAATCAGAGGTTGGGAATCAGAAGCAGGCAATCAGAGGCGGGGAATCAGAGGCGGGGAATCAGAGGCAGGGAATCCGATGTGCGGAATCGGAGATGGGGAATCAGAGGCAGGGAATCAGAGGTGGGGAATCAGAGGCGGAGAATCAGAGGCCGGGAATCAGATATGGGGAAACAGAGGCGGGGAATCAGAGGCGGGGAAACAGAGGCGGGGAATCAGATATGGGGAATCAGAGGTGGGGAATCAGAGGTTGGGAATCAGAGGCAGGGAATCAGAGGCTGGGAATCAGATGCAGGGAATCAGATGCGGGGAATCAGAGGCGGGGAATCAGAGCTGGGGAATCAGACGTGGGGAATCAGAGTTGGGGAATCAGAGTCGGGGACTTAGATATGGGGAAACAGAGGCGGGGAATCAGAGGCGGGGAAACAGACGCGGGGAATCAGAGGTGGGGATTCAGAGCTGGGGAATCAGAGGCGGGGAATCAGAGTTGGGGAATCAGAGGCGGGGAATCAGATATGGGGAATCAGAGGCGGGGAATCAGAGGCAGGGAAACAGAGGCAGGGAATCAGATATGGGGAATCAGAGGTGGGGTATCAGGGGCAGGGAATCAGTGGCAGGGAATCAGAGGCGGGGAATCAGAGGCGGGGAATCAGAGGCAGGGAATCAGACACGGGGAATCAGATATGGGGAAACAGAGGCGGGGAATCAGAGGCGGGCAAACAGAGGCGGGGAATTAGATATGGGGAATCAGAGGTGGGGAATCAGAGGTGGTGAATCAGAGATGGGGAATCACAGGCGGGGAATCAGAGGCAGGGAATAGAACGCGGGGAATCAGAGGCGGGGAATCAGAGCTGGGGAATCAGAGGCGGGGAATCATAGTTGGGAATCAGAGGCAGGGAATCAGATATGGGGAAACAGAGGCGGGGAATCAAAGGCGGGAAAACAGAGGCGGGGAATCAGATACGGGGAATCGGATGCGGGGAATCAGAGGCGGGGAACCAGAGCTGGGGAATCAGAGGCGGGGTATCAGAGTTGGGGCATCTGAGGTGGGGAATTAGATATGGGGAAACAGAGGCGGGGAATCAGAGGCGGTTAAACAGAGGCGAGGAATCAGATATGGGGAATCAGAGGTGGGGAATCAGAGGCAGGCAATCAGATGTGCGGAATCAGAGATGGGGAATCAGAGGCAGGGAATCAGAATCAGAAGCGGGGAATCAGAGGCCGGGAATCAGAGGCCGGGATTCAGATGCCGGGAATAAGAGGCCGGGAATCAGAGGTGGGGAATCAGAGTCCGGGAATCAGAGATGGGGATTCAGAGGCGGGGAATGATATATGGGGAATCAGAGGCGGGGAATCAGAGGCAGGAAATCAGACACGGGGATTCAGAGGCTGGGAATCAGACGGGGGGAATCAAAGGCGGGGAATCAGAGCTGGGGAATCAGAGGCAGGGAATCAGAGTTGGGGATTCAGAGACGGGGAATCAGATATGGGGAAAGAGAGGCGGGGAATCAGAGGCGGGCAAACAGAGGCGGGGAATTAGATATGGGGAATCAGAGGTGGGGAATCAGAGGTGGTGAATCAGTGATGGGGAATCACAGGCGGGGAATCAGAGGCAGGGAATAGAACGCAGGGAATCAGACGCAGGGAATCAGAGCTGGGGAATCAGAGGCGGGGAATCATAGTTGGGAATCAGAGGCGGGGAATCAGATATGGGGAAACAGAGGCGGGGAATCAGAGGCGGGGAAACAGAGGCGGGGAATCAGATATGGGGAATTAGATGCTGGGAATCAGAGGCGGGGAATCAGAGCTGGGGAATCAGAGGCGGGGAATCAGAGTTGGGGCATCAGAGGTGGGGAATTAGATATAGGGAAACAGAGGTGGGGAATCAGAGGCGGGGAAACAGAGGCGGGGAATCAGATATGGGGAATCAGAGGTGGGGAATCAGAGGCAGGGAATCAGATGTGCGGAATCAGAGATGGGGAATCAGAGGCAGGGAATCAGAATCAGAAGCGGGGAATCAGAGGCCGGGAATCAGAGGCCAAAATCAGATGCTGGGAATAAAAGGCCGGGAATCAGAGGTGGGGAATCAGAGTCCGGGAATCAAAGATGGGGATTCAGAGGCGGGGAATGAGATATGGAGAATCAGAGGCGGGGAATCAGAGGCCGGGAAACAGAGGTGGGGAATCAGATATGGGGAATCAGAGGTGGCGAATCAAAGGCGGTGAATCAGAGATGGGGAATCAGAGGCGGGGAATCAGAGGCAGGGAATCAGATGCGGGGAATCAGAGGCGGGGAATCAGAGCTGGCGAATCAGAGGCGGGGAATCAGAGGTGGGCAATCAGAGGCGGGGAATCAGATATGGGGAATCAGAGGCGGGGAATCAGAGGCGGGGAAACAGAGGCGGGGAATCAAATATAGGGAATCAGAGATGGGGAATCAGAGGTTGTGAATCAGAGATGGGGAATCAAGGCGGGGAATCAGAGGCAGGGAATCAGACACGGGGAATCAGAGGCGGGGATTCAGAGCTGGGGAATCAGAGGCGGGGAATCAGAGTTGGGGAATCAGAGGCAGGGAATCAGATATGGGGAATCAGAGGCGGGGAATCAGAGGCGGGGAAACAGAGGCGGGGAATCAGATATGGGGAATCAGAGGTGGGGAATCAGAGGCAGGGAATCAGATGTGCGGAATCAGAGATGGGGAATCAGAGGCAGGGAATCAGAAGCGGGGAATCAGAGGCCGGGAATCAGAGGCCGGGAATCAGATGCTGGGAATAAGAGGCCGGGAATCAGAGGAGGGGAATCAGAGTCCGGGAATCAGAGATGGGGATTCAGAGGCGGGGAATGTGATATGGAGAATCAGAGGCGGGGAAGCAGAGGCGGGGAAACAGAGGTGGGGAATCAGATATGGGGAATCAGAGGTGGCGAATCAAAGGCGGTGAATCAGAGATGGGGAATCAGAGGCGGGGAATCAGAGGCAGGGAATCAGATGCGGGGAATCAGAGGCGGGGAATCAGAGCTGGCGAATCAGAGGCTGGGAATCAGAGGTGGGCAATCAGAGGCGGGGAATCAGATATGGGGAATCAGAGGCGGGGAATCAGAGGCGGGGAAACAGAGGCGGGGAATCAAATATAGGGAATCAGAGGCAGGGAATCAGACGCGGGGAATCAGAGGCGGGGATTCAGAGCTGGGGAATCAGAGGCGGGGAATCAGAGTTGGGGAATCAGAGGCAGGGAATCAGATATGGGGAATCAGAGGCGGGGAATCAGAGGCCGGGAATCAGATATGGGGAAACAGAGGCGGGGAATCAAATATAGGGAATCAGAGGTGGGGAATCAGAGGCGGGGAAACAGAGGTGGGGAATCAGATATGGGGAATCAGAGGTGGCGAATCAAAGGCGGTGAATCAGAGATGGGGAATCAGAGGCGGGGAATCAGAGGCAGGGAATCAGATGCGGGGAATCAGAGGCGGGGAATCAGAGCTGGCGAATCAGAGGCTGGGAATCAGAGGCGGGGAAACAGAGGTGGGGAATCAGAGATGGGGAATCAGAGGCGGGGAATCAGAGGCAGGGAATCAGATGCGGGGAATCAGAGGCGGGGAATCAGAGCTGGCGAATCAGAGGCTGGGAATCAGAGGCGGGGAAACAGAGGTGGGGAATCAGATATGGGGAATCAGAGGTGGCGAATCAAAGGCGGTTAATCAGAGATGGGGAATCAGAGGCGGGGAATCAGAGGCAGGGATTCAGACGCGGGGAATCAGAGGCGGGGATTCAGAGCTGGGGAATCAGAGGCGGGGAATCAGAGTTGGGGAATCAGAGGCAGGGAATCAGATATGGGGAATCAGAGGCGGGGAATCAGAGGCCGGGAATCAGATATGGGGAAACAGAGGCGGGGAATCAAATATAGGGAATCAGAGGTGGGGAATCAGAGGTTGTGAATCAGATATGGGGAATCAAGGCGGGGAATCAGAGGCAGGGAATCAGACGCGGGGAATCAGATGCGGGGATTCAGAGCTGGGGAATCAGAGGTGGGGAATCAGAGTTGGGGAATCAGAGGCAGGGAATCAGATATGGGGAATCAGAGGCGGGGAATCAGAGGCGGGGAATCAGAGGCGGGGAAACAGAGGCGGGGAATCAAATATAGGGAATCAGAGGTGGGGAATCAGATATGGGGAATCAGAGGCGGGCAAACAGAGGCGGGGAATCAGATATGGGGAATCAGAGGCGGGGAATCAGAGGCGGGGAAACAGAGGCGGGGAATCAAATATAGGGAATCAGAGGTGGGTATCAGATATGGGGAATCAGAGGTGGGCAATCAGAGGCGGGGAATCAGAGGCAGGGAATCAGAGGCGGGGAATCAGAGGCAGGGAAACAGAGGCGGGGAATCAAATATAGGGAATCAGAGGTGGGGAATCAGAGGTTGTGAATCAGAGATGGGGAATCAAGGCGGGGAATCAGAGGCAGGGAATCAGACGCGGGGAATCAGAGGCGGGGATTCAGAGCTGGGGAATCAGAGGCGGGGAATCAGAGTTGGGGAATCAGAGGCAGGGAATCAGATATGGGGAATCAGAGGCGGGGAATCAGAGGCCGGGAATCAGATATGGGGATTCAGAGGCGGGGAATGTGATATGGAGAATCAGAGGCGGGGAATCAGAGGCGGGGAAACAGAGGAGGGGAATCAGATATGGGGAATCAGAGGTGGCGAATCAAAGGCGGTGAATCAGAGATGGGGAATCAGAGGCGGGGAATCAGAGGCAGGGAATCAGATGCGGGGAATCAGAGGCGGGGAATCAGAGCTGGCGAATCAGAGGCTGGGAATCAGAGGTGGGCAATCAGAGGCGGGGAATCAGATATGGGGAATCAGAGGCGGGGAATCAGAAGCGGGGAAACAGAGGCGGGGAATCAAATATAGGGAATTAGAGGTGGGGAATCAGAGGTTGTGAATCAGAGATGGGGAATCAAGGCGGGGAATCAGAGGCAGGGAATCAGACGCGGGGAATCAGAGGCGGGGATTCAGAGCTGGGGAATCAGAGGCGGGGAATCAGAGTTGGGGAATCAGAGGCAGGGAATCAGATATGGGGAATCAGAGGCGGGGAATCAGAGGCCGGGAATCAGATATGGGGAAACAGAGGTGGGGAATCCGAGGCGTGGAAACAGAGGCGGGGTATCAGATATGGGCAATCAGAGGTGGGGAATCAGAGGTGGGGACTTAGATATTGGGAAACAGAGGCGGGGAATCAGAGCTGGGGAATCAGAGGTGGGGAATCAGATTTGGGGAATCAGAGGTGGGGACTTAGATATTGGGAAACAGAGGCGGGGAATCAGCGGCGGGGAAACAGAGGCGGGGAATCAGATATGGGGAATCAGAGGTGGGGAATCAGAGGCAGGGAATCAGATGTGCGGAATCAGAGATGGGGAATCAGAGGCAGGGAATCAGAATCAGAAGCAGGGAATCAGAGGCCGGGAATCAGAGGCCGGAATCAGATGCTGGGAATCAGAGGCCTGGAATCAGAGGCGGGGAATCAGAGGCAGGGAATCAGATGCGGGGAATCAGAAGCGGGGAATCAGAGCTGGGGAATCAGAGGCGGGGTATTAGAGTTGGGGAATCAGAGGCGGGGAATCAGATATGGGGAAACAGAGGTGGGGAATCAGAGGCGGGGAAACAGAGGCAGGGAATCAGATATGGGGAATCAGAGGTGGGGCATCAGAGGTCGTGAATCACAGATGGGGAATCAGAGGCGGGGAATCAGAGGCAGGGAATCAGACGCGGGGAATCAGAGGCAGGGAATCAGACGCGGGGAATCTGAGGCGGGGAATCAGAGCTGGGGAATCAGAGGTGGGGAATCAGAGTTGGGGAATCAGAGGCAGGGAATCGGATGTGCGGAATCAGAGATGGGGAATCAGATGTGGGGAATCAGAGGAATCAGAGATGGGGAATCAGAGGCGGGGAATCAGAGGCAGGAAATCAGACACGGGGATTCAGAGGCTGGGAATCAGACGGGGGGAATCAAAGGCGGGGAATCAGAGCTGGGGAATCAGAGGCAGGGAATCAGAGTTGGGGATTCAGAGACGGGGAATCAGATATGTGGAAAGAGAGGCGGGGAATCAGAGGCGGGCAAACAGAGGCGGGGAATTAGATATGGGGAATCAGAGGTGGGGAATCAGAGGTGGTGAATCAGTGATGGGGAATCACAGGCGGGGAATCAGAGGCAGGGAATAGAACGCAGGGAATCAGACGCAGGGAATCAGAGCTGGGGAATCAGAGGCGGGGAATCATAGTTGGGAATCAGAGGCGGGGAATCAGATATGGGGAAACAGAGGCGGGGAATCAGAGGCGGGGAAACAGAGGCGGGGAATCAGATATGGGGAATTGGATGCTGGGAATCAGAGGCGGGGAATCAGAGCTGGGGAATCAGAGGCGGGGAATCAGAGTTGGGGCATCAGAGGTGGGGAATTAGATATAGGGAAACAGAGGTGGGGAATCAGAGGCGGGGAAACAGAGGCGGGGAATCAGATATGGGGAATCAGAGGTGGGGAATCAGAGGCAGGGAATCAGATGTGCGGAATCAGAGATGGGGAATCAGAGGCAGGGAATCAGAATCAGAAGCGGGGAATCAGAGGCCGGGAATCAGAGGCCGGGAATCAGATGCTGGGAATAAAAGGCCGGGAATCAGAGGTGGGGAATCAGAGTCCGGGAATCAAAGATGGGGATTCAGAGGCGGGGAATGAGATATGGAGAATCAGAGGCGGGGAATCAGAGGCCGGGAAACAGAGGTGGGGAATCAGATATGGGGAATCAGAGGTGGCGAATCAAAGGCGGTGAATCAGAGATGGGGAATCAGAGGCGGGGAATCAGAGGCAGGGAATCAGATGCGGGGAATCAGAGGCGGGGAATCAGAGCTGGCGAATCAGAGGCGGGGAATCAGAGGTGGGCAATCAGATGCGGGGAATCAGATATGGGGAATCAGAGGCGGGGAATCAGAGGCGGGGAAACAGAGGCGGGGAATCAAATATAGGGAATCAGAGGTGGGGAATCAGAGGTTGTGAATCAGAGATGGGGAATCAAGGCGGGGAATCAGAGGCAGGGAATCAGACACGGGGAATCAGAGGCGGGGATTCAGAGCTGGGGAATCAGAGGCGGGGAATCAGAGTTGGGGAATCAGAGGCAGGGAATCAGATATGGGGAATCAGAGGCGGGGAATCAGAGGCGGGGAAACAGAGGCGGGGAATCAGATATGGGGAATCAGAGGTGGGGAATCAGAGGCAGGGAATCAGATGTGCGGAATCAGAGATGGGGAATCAGAGGCAGGGAATCAGAAGCGGGGAATCAGAGGCCGGGAATCAGAGGCCGGGAATCAGATGCTGGGAATAAGAGGCCGGGAATCAGAGGAGGGGAATCAGAGTCCGGGAATCAGAGATGGGGATTCAGAGGCGGGGAATGTGATATGGAGAATCAGAGGCGGGGAATCAGAGGCGGGGAAACAGAGGTGGGGAATCAGATATGGGGAATCAGAGGTGGCGAATCAAAGGCGGTGAATCAGAGATGGGGAATCAGAGGCGGGGAATCAGAGGCAGGGAATCAGATGCGGGGAATCAGAGGCGGGGAATCAGAGCTGGCGAATCAGAGGCTGGGAATCAGAGGTGGGCAATCAGAGGCGGGGAATCAGATATGGGGAATCAGAGGCGGGGAATCAGAGGCGGGGAAACAGAGGCGGGGAATCAAATATAGGGAATCAGAGGCAGGGAATCAGACGCGGGGAATCAGAGGCGGGGATTCAGAGCTGGGGAATCAGAGGCGGGGAATCAGAGTTGGGGAATCAGAGGCAGGGAATCAGATATGGGGAATCAGAGGCGGGGAATCAGAGGCCGGGAATCAGATATGGGGAAACAGAGGCGGGGAATCAAATATAGGGAATCAGAGGTGGGGAATCAGAGGCGGGGAAACAGAGGTGGGGAATCAGATATGGGGAATCAGAGGTGGCGAATCAAAGGCGGTGAATCAGAGATGGGGAATCAGAGGCGGGGAATCAGAGGCAGGGAATCAGATGCGGGGAATCAGAGGCGGGGAATCAGAGCTGGCGAATCAGAGGCTGGGAATCAGAGGCGGGGAAACAGAGGTGGGGAATCAGATATGGGGAATCAGAGGTGGCGAATCAAAGGCGGTGAATCAGAGATGGGGAATCAGAGGCGGGGAATCAGAGGCAGGGAATCAGATGCGGGGAATCAGAGGCGGGGAATCAGAGCTGGCGAATCAGAGGCTGGGAATAAGAGGCGGGGAAACAGAGGTGGGGAATCAGATATGGGGAATCAGAGGTGGCGAATCAAAGGCGGTGAATCAGAGATGGGGAATCAGAGGCGGGGAATCAGAGGCAGGGAATCAGACACGGGGAATCAGAGGCGGGGATTCAGAGCTGGGGAATCAGAGGCGGGGAATCAGAGTTGGGGAATAAGAGGCAGGGAATCAGATATGGGGAATCAGAGGCGGGGAATCAGAGGCCGGGAATCAGATATGGGGAAACAGAGGCGGGGAATCAAATATAGGGAATCAGAGGTGGGGAATCAGAGGTTGTGAATCAGATATGGGGAATCAAGGTGGGGAATCAGAGGCAGGGAATCAGACGCGGGGAATCAGAGGCGGGGATTCAGAGCTGGGGAATCAGAGGCGGGGAATCAGAGTTGGGGAATCAGAGGCAGGGAATCAGATATGGGGAATCAGAGGCGGGGAATCAGAGGCGGGGAATCAGAGGCGGGGAAACAGAGGCGGGGAATCAAATATAGGGAATCAGAGGTGGGGAATCAGATATGGGGAATCAGAGGCGGGCAAACAGAGGCGGGGAATCAGATATGGGGAATCAGAGGCGGGGAATCAGAGGCGGGGAAACAGAGGCGGGGAATCAAATATAGGGAATCAGAGGTGGGGAATCAGATATGGGGAATCAGAGGTGGGCAATCAGAGGCGGGGAATCAGAGGCAGGGAATCAGAGGCGGGGAATCAGAGGCAGGGAAACAGAGGCGGGGAATCAAATATAGGGAATCAGAGGTGGGGAATCAGAGGTTGTGAATCAGAGATGGGGAATCAAGGCGGGGAATCAGAGGCAGGGAATCAGATGCGGGGAATCAGAGGCGGGGATTCAGAGCTGGGGAATCAGAGGCGGGGAATCAGAGTTGGGGAATCAGAGGCAGGGAATCAGATATGGGGAATCAGAGGCGGGGAATCAGAGGCCGGGAATCAGATATGGGGATTCAGAGGCGGGGAATGTGATATGGAGAATCAGAGGCGGGGAATCAGAGGCGGGGAAACAGAGGAGGGGAATCAGATATGGGGAATCAGAGGTGGCGAATCAAAGGCGGTGAATCAGAGATGGGGAATCAGAGGCGGGGAATCAGAGGCAGGGAATCAGATGCGGGGAATCAGAGGCGGGGAATCAGAGCTGGCGAATCAGAGGCTGGGAATCAGAGGTGGGCAATCAGAGGCGGGGAATCAGATATGGGGAATCAGAGGCGGGGAATCAGAAGCGGGGAAACAGAGGCGGGGAATCAAATATAGGGAATCAGAGGTGGGGAATCAGAGGTTGTGAATCAGAGATGGGGAATCAAGGCGGGGAATCAGAGGCAGGGAATCAGACGCGGGGAATCAGAGGCGGGGATTCAGAGCTGGGGAATCAGAGGCGGGGAATCAGAGTTGGGGAATCAGAGGCAGGGAATCAGATATGGGGAATCAGAGGCGGGGAATCAGAGGCCGGGAATCAGATATGGGGAAACAGAGGCGGGGAATCCGAGGCGGGGAAACAGAGGCGGGGAATCAGATATGGGGAATCAGAGGTGGGGAATCAGAGGTGGGGACTTAGATATTGGGAAACAGAGGCGGGGAATCAGAGCTGGGGAATCAGAGGTGGGGAATCAGATTTGGGGAATCAGAGGTGGGGACTTAGATATTGGGAAACAGAGGCGGGGAATCAGAGGCGGGGAAACAGAGGCGGGGAATCAGATATGGGGAATCAGAGGTGGGGAATCAGAGGCGGGGAATCAAATATAGGGAATCAGAGGTGGGGAATCAGAGGTTGTGAATCAGATATGGGGAATCAAGGTGGGGAATCAGAGGCAGGGAATCAGACGCGGGGAATCAGAGGCGGGGATTCAGAGCTGGGGAATCAGAGGCGGGGAATCAGAGTTGGGGAATCAGAGGCAGGGAATCAGATATGGGGAATCAGAGGCGGGGAATCAGAGGCGGGGAATCAGAGGCGGGGAAACAGAGGCGGGGAATCAAATATAGGGAATCAGAGGTGGGGAATCAGATATGGGGAATCAGAGGCGGGCAAACAGAGGCGGGGAATCAGATATGGGGAATCAGAGGCGGGGAATCAGAGGCGGGGAAACAGAGGCGGGGAATCAAATATAGGGAATCAGAGGTGGGGAATCAGATATGGGGAATCAGAGGTGGGCAATCAGAGGCGGGGAATCAGAGGCAGGGAATCAGAGGCGGGGAATCAGAGGCAGGGAAACAGAGGCGGGGAATCAAATATAGGGAATCAGAGGTGGGGAATCAGAGGTTGTGAATCAGAGATGGGGAATCAAGGCGGCGAATCAGAGGCAGGGAATCAGATGCGGGGAATCAGAGGCGGGGATTCAGAGCTGGGGAATCAGAGGCGGGGAATCAGAGTTGGGGAATCAGAGGCAGGGAATCAGATATGGGGAATCAGAGGCGGGGAATCAGAGGCCGGGAATCAGATATGGGGATTCAGAGGCGGGGAATGTGATATGGAGAATCAGAGGCGGGGAATCAGAGGCGGGGAAACAGAGGAGGGGAATCAGATATGGGGAATCAGAGGTGGCGAATCAAAGGCGGTGAATCAGAGATGGGGAATCAGAGGCGGGGAATCAGAGGCAGGGAATCAGATGCGGGGAATCAGAGGCGGGGAATCAGAGCTGGCGAATCAGAGGCTGGGAATCAGAGGTGGGCAATCAGAGGCGGGGAATCAGATATGGGGAATCAGAGGCGGGGAATCAGAAGCGGGGAAACAGAGGCGGGGAATCAAATATAGGGAATCAGAGGTGGGGAATCAGAGGTTGTGAATCAGAGATGGGGAATCAAGGCGGGGAATCAGAGGCAGGGAATCAGACGCGGGGAATCAGAGGCGGGGATTCAGAGCTGGGGAATCAGAGGCGGGGAATCAGAGTTGGGGAATCAGAGGCAGGGAATCAGATATGGGGAATCAGAGGCGGGGAATCAGAGGCCGGGAATCAGATATGGGGAAACAGAGGCGGGGAATCCGAGGCGGGGAAACAGAGGCGGGGAATCAGATATGGGGAATCAGAGGTGGGGAATCAGAGGTGGGGACTTAGATATTGGGAAACAGAGGCGGGGAATCAGAGCTGGGGAATCAGAGGTGGGGAATCAGATTTGGGGAATCAGAGGTGGGGACTTAGATATTGGGAAACAGAGGCGGGGAATCAGAGGCGGGGAAACAGAGGCGGGGAATCAGATATGGGGAATCAGAGGTGGGGAATCAGAGGCAGGGAATCAGATGTGCGGAATCAGAGATGGGGAATCAGAGGCAGGGAATCAGAATCAGAAGCAGGGAATCAGAGGCCGGGAATCAGAGGCCGGAATCAGATGCTGGGAATCAGAGGCCTGGAATCAGAGGCGGGGAATCAGAGGCAGGGAATCAGATGCGGGGAATCAGAGGCGGGGAATCAGAGCTGGGGAATCAGAGGCGGGGTATTAGAGTTGGGGAATCAGAGGCGGGGAATCAGATATGGGGAAACAGAGGTGGGGAATCAGAGGCGGGGAAACAGAGGCTTGGAATCAGATATGGGGAATCAGAGGTGGGGCATCAGAGGTCGTGAATCACAGATGGGGAATCAGAGGCGGGGAATCAGAGGCAGGGAATCAGACACGGGGAATCAGAGGCAGGGAATCAGACGCGGGGAATCTGAGGCGGGGAATCAGAGCTGGGGAATCAGAGGTGGGAAATCAGAGTTGGGGAATCAGAGGCAGGGAATCAGAGGCGGGGAATCAGAGGCAGGGAATCAGACGCGGGGAATCTGAGGCGGGGAATCAGAGCTGGGGAATCAGAGGTGGGGAATCAGAGTTGGGGAATCAGAGGCAGGGAATTGGATGTGCGGAATCAGAGAGAGGGAATCAGAGGTGGGGAATCAGAGGCGGTGAACCAGAGATGGGGAATCAGAGGCGGGGAATCAGAGGCAGGAAATCAGACGCGGGGATTCAGAGGCTGGGAATCAGACGGGGGGAATCAAAGGCGGGGAATCAGAGCTGGGGAATCTGAGGCAGGGAATCAGAGTTGGGGATTCAGAGGCGGGGAATCAGATATGGGGAAACAGAGGCGGGCAATCAGAGGCGGGCAAACAGAGGCGGGGAATTAGATATGGGGAATCAGAGGTAGGGAATCAGAGGTGGTGAATCAGTGATGGGGAATCACAGGCGGGGAATCAGAGGCAGGGAATAGAACGCGGGGAATAAGAGGCAGGGAATCAGAGCTGGGGAATCAGAGGAGGGGATTCATAGTTGGGAATCAGAGGCGGGAATCAGATATGGGGAAACAGAGGCGGGGAATCAGAGGCGGTGAAACAGAGGCGGGGAATCAGATATGGGGAATCGGATGCAGGGAATCAGAGGCGGGGAATCAGAGCTGGGGAATCAGAGGCGGGGAATCAGAGTTGGGGCATCAGAGGTGGGGAAGTAGATATAGGGAAACAGAGGCGGGGAATCAGAGGCGGGGAAACAGAGGCGGGGAATCAGATATGGGGAATCAGAGGTGGGGAATCAGAGGCAGGGAATCAGATGTGCGGAATCAGAGATGGGGAATAAGAGGCAGGGAATCAGAATCAGAAGCGGGGAATCAGAGGCCGGGAATCAGAGGCCGGGAATCAGATGCTGGGAATAAGAGGCCGGGAATCAGAGGTGGGGAATCAGATATGGGGAATCAGAGGTGGCGAATCAAAGGCGGTGAATCAGAGATGGGGAATCAGAGGCGGGGAATCAGAGGCAGGGAATCAGATGCGGGGAATCAGAGGCGGGGAATCAGAGCTGGCGAATCAGAGGCTGGGAATCAGAGGTGGGCAATCAGAGGCGGGGAATCAGATATGGGGAATCAGAGGCGGGGAATCAGAGGTGGGAAACAGAGACGGGGAATCAAATATAGGGAATCAGAGGTGGGGAATCAGAGGTTGTGAATCAGAGATGGGGAATCAAGGCGGGGAATCAGAGGCAGGGAATCAGACGCGGTGAATCAGAGGCGGGGATTCAGAGCTGGGGAATCAGAGGCGGGGAATCAGAGTTGGGGAATCAGAGGCAGGGAATCAGATATGGGGAATCAGAGGCGGGGAATCAGAGGCGGGGAAACAGAGGCGGGGAATCAGATGTGGGGAATCAGAGGTGGGGAATCAGGGGCAGGGAATCAGTGGCAGGGAATCAGAGGCGGGGAATCAGAGGCGGGGATTCAGAGATGGGGAATCAGAGGCGGGGAATCAGAGGCAGGGAATCGGATGCCGGGAATCAGAGTCGGGGAATCAGAGCTGGGGAATCAGAGGCGGGGAATCAGAGGCGGGGAAACAGAGGCGGGGAATCAGATATGGGGAATCAGAGGTGGGGAATCCGAGGTTGGGAATCAGATATGGGGAATCAGAGGTGGGGAATCCGAGGTTGGGAATCAGAGGCAGGGAATCAGAGGCGAAAAATCAGAGGCGGGGAATCAGAGGAAGGGAATCAGATGTGCGGAATCGGAGATGGGGAATCAGAGGCAGGGAATCAGAGGCGGGGAATCAGAGGCGGGGAATCAGAGGCCGGGAATCAGATATGGGGAAACAGAGGCGGGGAATCCGAGGCGGGGAAACAGAGGCGGGGAATCAGATATGGGGAATCAGAGGTGGGGAATCAGAGGTTGGGAATCAGAGGCAGGGAATCAGAGGCTTGGAATCAGATGCAGGGAATCAGATGCGGGGAATCAGAGGCGGGGAATCAGAGCTGGGGAATCAGAGGTGGGGAATCAGATTTGGGGAATCAGAGGCGGGGTCTTAGATATTGGGAAACAGAGGCGGAGAATCAGAGGCGGGGAAACCCAGGTGGGGAATCAGATATGGGGAATCAGAGGTGGGGAATCAGAGGCAAGGAATCAGATGTGCGGAATCAGAGATGGGGAATCAGAGGCAGGGAATCAGAATCAGAAGCAGGGAATCAGAGGCCGGGAATCAAAGGCCGGAATCAGATGCTGGGAATCAGAGGCCTGGAATCAGAGGCGGGGAATCAGAGGCAGGGAATCAGATGCGGGGAATCAGAGGCGGGGAATCAGACCTGGGGAATCAGAGGCGGGGATTCAGAGTTGGGGAATCAGAGGCGGGGAATCAGAGGCGGGGAAACAGAGGCGGGGAATCAGATATGGGGAATCAGAGGTGGGGAATCAGAGGTTGGGAATCAGAAGCAGGCAATCAGAGGCGGGGAATCAGAGGCGGGGAATCAGAGGCAGGGAATCCGATGTGCGGAATCGGAGATGGGGAATCAGAGGCAGGGAATCAGAGGCGGGGAATCAGAGGCGGAGAATCAGAGGCCGGGAATCAGATATGGGGAAACAGAGGCGGGGAATCAGAGGCGGGGAAACAGAGGCGGGGAATCAGATATGGGGAATCAGAGGTGGGGAATCAGAGGTTGGGAATCAGAGGCAGGGAATCAGAGGCTGGGAATCAGATGCAGGGAATCAGATGCGGGGAATCAGAGGCGGGGAATCAGAGCTGGGGAATCAGACGTGGGGAATCAGAGTTGGGGAATCAGAGTCGGGGACTTAGATATGGGGAAACAGAGGCGGGGAATCAGAGGCGGGGAAACAGACGCGGGGAATCAGAGGCGGGGATTCAGAGCTGGGGAATCAGAGGCGGGGAATCAGAGTTGGGGAATCAGAGGCGGGGAATCAGAGGCGGGGAATCAGAGGCAGGGAAACAGAGGCAGGGAATCAGATATGGGGAATCAGAGGTGGGGTATCAGGGGCAGGGAATCAGTGGCAGGGAATCAGAGGCGGGGAATCAGAGGCGGGGAATCAGAGGCAGGGAATCAGACACGGGGAATCAGATATGGGGAAACAGAGGCGGGGAATCAGAGGCGGGCAAACAGAGGCGGGGAATTAGATATGGGGAATCAGAGGTGGGGAATCAGAGGTGGTGAATCAGAGATGGGGAATCACAGGCGGGGAATCAGAGGCAGGGAATAGAACGCGGGGAATCAGAGGCGGGGAATCAGAGCTGGGGAATCAGAGGCGGGGAATCATAGTTGGGAATCAGAGGCGGGGAATCAGATATGGGGAAACAGAGGCGGGGAATCAAAGGCGGGAAAACAGAGGCGGGGAATCAGATACGGGGAATCGGATGCGGGGAATCAGGGGCGGGGAACCAGAGCTGGGGAATCAGAGGCGGGGTATCAGAGTTGGGGCATCTGAGGTGGGGAATTAGATATGGGGAAACAGAGGCGGGGAATCAGAGGCGGTTAAACAGAGGCGAGGAATCAGATATGGGGAATCAGAGGTGGGGAATCAGAGGCAGGGAATCAGATGTGCGGAATCAGAGATGGGGAATCAGAGGCTGGGAATCAGAGGTGGGCAACCAGAGGCGGGGAATCAGATATGGGGAATCAGAGGCGGGGAATCAGAGGCGGGGAAACAGAGGCGGGGAATCAAATATAGGGAATCAGAGGCAGGGAATCAGACGCGGGGAATCAGAGGCGGGGATTCAGAGCTGGGGAATCAGAGGCGGGGAATCAGAGTTGGGGAATCAGAGGCAGGGAATCAGATATGGGGAATCAGAGGCGGGGAATCAGAGGCCGGGAATCAGATATGGGGAAACAGAGGCGGGGAATCAAATATAGGGAATCAGAGGTGGGGAATCAGAGGCGGGGAAACAGAGGTGGGGAATCAGATATGGGGAATCAGAGGTGGCGAATCAAAGGCGGTGAATCAGAGATGGGGAATCAGAGGCGGGGAATCAGAGGCAGGGAATCAGATGCGGGGAATCAGAGGCGGGGAATCAGAGCTGGCGAATCAGAGGCTGGGAATCAGAGGCGGGGAAACAGAGGTGGGGAATCAGATATGGGGAATCAGAGGTGGCGAATCAAAGGCGGTGAATCAGAGATGGGGAATCAGAGGCGGGGAATCAGAGGCAGGGAATCAGATGCGGGGAATCAGAGGCGGGGAATCAGAGCTGGCGAATCAGAGGCTGGGAATCAGAGGCGGGGAAACAGAGGTGGGGAATCAGATATGGGGAATCAGAGGTGGCGAATCAAAGGCGGTTAATCAGAGATGGGGAATCAGAGGCGGGGAATCAGAGGCAGGGATTCAGACGCGGGGAATCAGAGGCGGGGATTCAGAGCTGGGGAATCAGATGCGGGGAATCAGAGTTGGGGAATCAGAGGCAGGGAATCAGATATGGGGAATCAGAGGCGGGGAATCAGAGGCCGGGAATCAGATATGGGGAAACAGAGGCGGGGAATCAAATATAGGGAATCAGAGGTGGGGAATCAGAGGTTGTGAATCAGATATGGGGAATCAAGGCGGGGAATCAGAGGCAGGGAATCAGACGCGGGGAATCAGAGGCGGGGATTCAGAGCTGGGGAATCAGAGGTGGGGAATCAGAGTTGGGGAATCAGAGGCAGGGAATCAGATATGGGGAATCAGAGGCGGGGAATCAGAGGCGGGGAATCAGAGGCGGGGAAACAGAGGCGGGGAATCAAATATAGGGAATCAGAGGTGGGGAATCAGATATGGGGAATCAGAGGCGGGCAAACAGAGGCGGGGAATCAGATATGGGGAATCAGAGGCGGGGAATCAGAGGCGGGGAAACAGAGGCGGGGAATCAAATATAGGGAATCAGAGGTGGGGAATCAGATATGGGGAATCAGAGGTGGGCAATCAGAGGCGGGGAATCAGAGGCAGGGAATCAGAGGCGGGGAATCAGAGGCAGGGAAACTGAGGCGGGGAATCAAATATAGGGAATCAGAGGTGGGGAATCAGAGGTTGTGAATCAGAGATGGGGAATCAAGGCGGGGAATCAGAGGCAGGGAATCAGACGCGGGGAATCAGAGGCGGGGATTCAGAGCTGGGGAATCAGAGGCGGGGAATCAGAGTTGGGGAATCAGAGGCAGGGAATCAGATATGGGGAATCAGAGGCGGGGAATCAGAGGCCGGGAATCAGATATGGGGATTCAGAGGCGGGGAATGTGATATGGAGAATCAGAGGCGGGGAATCAGAGGCGGGGAAACAGAGGAGGGGAATCAGATATGGGGATTCAGAGGTGGCGAATCAAAGGCGGTGAATCAGAGATGGGGAATCAGAGGCGGGGAATCAGAGGCAGGGAATCAGATGCGGGGAATCAGAGGCGGGGAATCAGAGCTGGCGAATCAGAGGCGGGGAATCAGAGGTGGGCAATCAGATGCGGGGAATCAGATATGGGGAATCAGAGGCGGGGAATCAGAGGCGGGGAAACAGAGGCGGGGAATCAAATATAGGGAATCAGAGGTGGGGAATCAGAGGTTGTGAATCAGAGATGGGGAATCAAGGCGGGGAATCAGAGGCAGGGAATCAGACACGGGGAATCAGAGGCGGGGATTCAGAGCTGGGGAATCAGAGGCGGGGAATCAGAGTTGGGGAATCAGAGGCAGGGAATCAGATATGGGGAATCAGAGGCGGGGAATCAGAGGCGGGGAAACAGAGGCGGGGAATCAGATATGGGGAATCAGAGGTGGGGAATCAGAGGCAGGGAATCAGATGTGCGGAATCAGAGATGGGGAATCAGAGGCAGGGAATCAGAAGCGGGGAATCAGAGGCCGGGAATCAGAGGCCGGGAATCAGATGCTGGGAATAAGAGGCCGGGAATCAGAGGAGGGGAATCAGAGTCCGGGAATCAGAGATGGGGATTCAGAGGCGGGGAATGTGATATGGAGAATCAGAGGCGGGGAATCAGAGGCGGGGAAACAGAGGTGGGGAATCAGATATGGGGAATCAGAGGTGGCGAATCAAAGGCGGTGAATCAGAGATGGGGAATCAGAGGCGGGGAATCAGAGGCAGGGAATCAGATGCGGGGAATCAGAGGCGGGGAATCAGAGCTGGCGAATCAGAGGCTGGGAATCAGAGGTGGGCAATCAGAGGCGGGGAATCAGATATGGGGAATCAGAGGCGGGGAATCAGAGGCGGGGAAACAGAGGCGGGGAATCAAATATAGGGAATCAGAGGCAGGGAATCAGACGCGGGGAATCAGAGGCGGGGATTCAGAGCTGGGGAATCAGAGGCGGGGAATCAGAGTTGGGGAATCAGAGGCAGGGAATCAGATATGGGGAATCAGAGGCGGGGAATCAGAGGCCGGGAATCAGATATGGGGAAACAGAGGCGGGGAATCAAATATAGGGAATCAGAGGTGGGGAATCAGAGGCGGGGAAACAGAGGTGGGGAATCAGATATGGGGAATCAGAGGTGGCGAATCAAAGGCGGTGAATCAGAGATGGGGAATCAGAGGCGGGGAATCAGAGGCAGGGAATCAGATGCGGGGAATCAGAGGCGGGGAATCAGAGCTGGCGAATCAGAGGCTGGGAATCAGAGGCGGGGAAACAGAGGTGGGGAATCAGATATGGGGAATCAGAGGTGGCGAATCAAAGGCGGTGAATCAGAGATGGGGAATCAGAGGCGGGGAATCAGAGGCAGGGAATCAGATGCGGGGAATCAGAGGCGGGGAATCAGAGCTGGCGAATCAGAGGCTGGGAATAAGAGGCGGGGAAACAGAGGTGGGGAATCAGATATGGGGAATCAGAGGTGGCGAATCAAAGGCGGTGAATCAGAGATGGGGAATCAGAGGCGGGGAATCAGAGGCAGGGAATCAGACGCGGGGAATCAGATGCGGGGATTCAGAGCTGGGGAATCAGAGGCGGGGAATCAGAGTTGGGGAATAAGAGGCAGGGAATCAGATATGGGGAATCAGAGGAGGGGAATCAGAGGCCGGGAATCAGATATGGGGAAACAGAGGCGGGGAATCAAATATAGGGAATCAGAGGTGGGGAATCAGAGGTTGTGAATCAGATATGGGGAATCAAGGTGGGGAATCAGAGGCAGGGAATCAGACGCGGGGAATCAGAGGCGGGGATTCAGAGCTGGGGAATCAGAGGCGGGGAATCAGAGTTGGGGAATCAGAGGCAGGGAATCAGATATGGGGAATCAGAGGCGGGGAATCAGAGGCGGGGAATCAGAGGCGGGGAAACAGAGGCGGGGAATCAAATATAGGGAATCAGAGGTGGGGAATCAGATATGGGGAATCAGAGGCGGGCAAACAGAGGCGGGGAATCAGATATGGGGAATCAGAGGCGGGGAATCAGAGGCGGGGAAACAGAGGCGGGGAATCAAATATAGGGAATCAGAGGTGGGGAATCAGATATGGGGAATCAGAGGTGGGCAATCAGAGGCGGGGAATCAGAGGCAGGGAATCAGAGGCGGGGAATCAGAGGCAGGGAAACAGAGGCGGGGAATCAAATATAGGGAATCAGAGGTGGGGAATCAGAGGTTGTGAATCAGAGATGGGGAATCAAGGCGGGGAATCAGAGGCAGGGAATCAGACGCGGGGAATCAGAGGCGGGGATTCAGAGCTGGGGAATCAGAGGCGGGGAATCAGAGTTGGGGAATCAGAGGCAGGGAATCAGATATGGGGAATCAGAGGCGGGGAATCAGAGGCCGGGAATCAGATATGGGGATTCAGAGGCGGGGAATGTGATATGGAGAATCAGAGGCGGGGAATCAGAGGCGGGGAAACAGAGGAGGGGAATCAGATATGGGGAATCAGAGGTGGCGAATCAAAGGCGGTGAATCAGAGATGGGGAATCAGAGGCGGGGAATCAGAGGCAGGGAATCAGATGCGGGGAATCAGAGGCGGGGAATCAGAGGCAGGGAATCAGATGCGGGGAATCAGAGGCGGGGAATCAGAGCTGGCGAATCAGAGGCTGGGAATCAGAGGTGGGCAATCAGAGGCGGGGAATCAGATATGGGGAATCAGAGGCGGGGAATCAGAAGCGGGGAAACAGAGGCGGGGAATCAAATATAGGGAATCAGAGGTGGGGAATCAGAGGTTGTGAATCAGAGATGGGGAATCAAGGCGGGGAATCAGAGACAGGGAATCAGACGCGGGGAATCAGAGGCGGGGATTCAGAGCTGGGGAATCAGAGGCGGGGTTTCAGAGTTGGGGAATCAGAGGCAGGGAATCAGATATGGGGAATCAGAGGCGGGGAATCAGAGGCCGGGAATCAGATATGGGGAAACAGAGGCGGGGAATCCGAGGCGGGGAATCAGAGGCAGGGAATCAGATGCGGGGAATCAGAGGCGGGGAATCAGAGCTGGCGAATCAGAGGCTGGGAATCAGAGGTGGGCAATCAGAGGCGGGGAATCAGATATGGGGAATCAGAGGCGGGGAATCAGAAGCGGGGAAACAGAGGCGGGGAATCAAATATAGGGAATCAGAGGTGGGGAATCAGAGGTTGTGAATCAGAGATGGGGAATCAAGGCGGGGAATCAGAGGCAGGGAATCAGATATGGGGAATCAGAGGCGGGGAATCAGAGGCCGGGAATCAGATATGGGGAAACAGAGGCGGGGAATCCGAGGCGGGGAAACAGAGGCGGGGAATCAGATATGGGGAATCAGAGGTGGGGAATCAGAGGTGGGGACTTAGATATTGGGAAACAGAGGCGGGGAATCAGAGCTGGGGAATCAGAGGTGGGGAATCAGAGGTGGGGAATCAGAGGTTGTGAATCAGAGATGGGGAATCAAGGCGGGGAATCAGAGGCAGGGAATCAGATATGGGGAATCAGAGGCGGGGAATCAGAGGCCGGGAATCAGATATGGGGAAACAGAGGCGGGGAATCCGAGGCGGGGAAACAGAGGCGGGGAATCAGATATGGGGAATCAGAGGTGGGGAATCAGAGGTGGGGACTTAGATATTGGGAAACAGAGGCGGGGAATCAGAGCTGGGGAATCAGAGGTGGGGAATCAGATTTGGGGAATCAGAGGTGGGGACTTAGATATTGGGAAACAGAGGCGGGGAATCAGAGGCGGGGAAACAGAGGCGGGGAATCAGATATGGGGAATCAGAGGTGGGGAATCAGAGGTGGGGACTTAGATATTGGGAAACAGAGGCGGGGAATCAGAGCTGGGGAATCAGAGGTGGGGAATCAGATTTGGGGAATCAGAGGTGGGGACTTAGATATTGGGAAACAGAGGCGGGGAATCAGAGGCGGGGAAACAGAGGCGGGGAATCAGATATGGGGAATCAGAGGTGGGGAATCAGAGGCGGGGAATCAAATATAGGGAATCAGAGGTGGGGAATCAGAGGTTGTGAATCAGATATGGGGAATCAAGGTGGGGAATCAGAGGCAGGGAATCAGACGCGGGGAATCAGAGGCGGGGATTCAGAGCTGGGGAATCAGAGGCGGGGAATCAGAGTTGGGGAATCAGAGGCAGGGAATCAGATATGGGGAATCAGAGGCGGGGAATCAGAGGCGGGGAATCAGAGGCGGGGAAACAGAGGCGGGGAATCAAATATAGGGAATCAGAGGTGGGGAATCAGATATGGGGAATCAGAGGCGGGCAAACAGAGGCGGGGAATCAGATATGGGGAATCAGAGGCGGGGAATCAGAGGCGGGGAAACAGAGGCGGGGAATCAAATATAGGGAATCAGAGGTGGGGAATCAGATATGGGGAATCAGAGGTGGGCAATCAGAGGCGGGGAATCAGAGGCAGGGAATCAGAGGCGGGGAATCAGAGGCAGGGAAACAGAGGCGGGGAATCAAATATAGGGAATCAGAGGTGGGGAATCAGAGGTTGTGAATCAGAGATGGGGAATCAAGGCGGGGAATCAGAGGCAGGGAATCAGATGCGGGGAATCAGAGGCGGGGATTCAGAGCTGGGGAATCAGAGGCGGGGAATCAGAGTTGGGGAATCAGAGGCAGGGAATCAGATATGGGGAATCAGAGGCGGGGAATCAGAGGCCGGGAATCAGATATGGGGATTCAGAGGCGGGGAATGTGATATGGAGAATCAGAGGCGGGGAATCAGAGGCGGGGAAACAGAGGAGGGGAATCAGATATGGGGAATCAGAGGTGGCGAATCAAAGGCGGTGAATCAGAGATGGGGAATCAGAGGCGGGGAATCAGAGGCAGGGAATCAGATGCGGGGAATCAGAGGCGGGGAATCAGAGCTGGCGAATCAGAGGCTGGGAATCAGAGGTGGGCAATCAGAGGCGGGGAATCAGATATGGGGAATCAGAGGCGGGGAATCAGAAGCGGGGAAACAGAGGCGGGGAATCAAATATAGGGAATCAGAGGTGGGGAATCAGAGGTTGTGAATCAGAGATGGGGAATCAAGGCGGGGAATCAGAGGCAGGGAATCAGACGCGGGGAATCAGAGGCGGGGATTCAGAGCTGGGGAATCAGAGGCGGGGAATCAGAGTTGGGGAATCAGAGGCAGGGAATCAGATATGGGGAATCAGAGGCGGGGAATCAGAGGCCGGGAATCAGATATGGGGAAACAGAGGCGGGGAATCCGAGGCGGGGAAACAGAGGCGGGGAATCAGATATGGGGAATCAGAGGTGGGGAATCAGAGGTGGGGACTTAGATATTGGGAAACAGAGGCGGGGAATCAGAGCTGGGGAATCAGAGGTGGGGAATCAGATTTGGGGAATCAGAGGTGGGGACTTAGATATTGGGAAACAGAGGCGGGGAATCAGAGGCGGGGAAACAGAGGCGGGGAATCAGATATGGGGAATCAGAGGTGGGGAATCAGAGGCAGGGAATCAGATGTGCGGAATCAGAGATGGGGAATCAGAGGCAGGGAATCAGAATCAGAAGCAGGGAATCAGAGGCCGGGAATCAGAGGCCGGAATCAGATGCTGGGAATCAGAGGCCTGGAATCAGAGGCGGGGAATCAGAGGCAGGGAATCAGATGCGGGGAATCAGAGGCGGGGAATCAGAGCTGGGGAATCAGAGGCGGGGTATTAGAGTTGGGGAATCAGAGGCGGGGAATCAGATATGGGGAAACAGAGGTGGGGAATCAGAGGCGGGGAAACAGAGGCTTGGAATCAGATATGGGGAATCAGAGGTGGGGCATCAGAGGTCGTGAATCACAGATGGGGAATCAGAGGCGGGGAATCAGAGGCAGGGAATCAGACACGGGGAATCAGAGGCAGGGAATCAGACGCGGGGAATCTGAGGCGGGGAATCAGAGCTGGGGAATCAGAGGTGGGAAATCAGAGTTGGGGAATCAGAGGCAGGGAATCAGAGGCGGGGAATCAGAGGCAGGGAATCAGACGCGGGGAATCTGAGGCGGGGAATCAGAGCTGGGGAATCAGAGGTGGGGAATCAGAGTTGGGGAATCAGAGGCAGGGAATTGGATGTGCGGAATCAGAGAGAGGGAATCAGAGGTGGGGAATCAGAGGCGGTGAACCAGAGATGGGGAATCAGAGGCGGGGAATCAGAGGCAGGAAATCAGACGCGGGGATTCAGAGGCTGGGAATCAGACGGGGGGAATCAAAGGCGGGGAATCAGAGCTGGGGAATCTGAGGCAGGGAATCAGAGTTGGGGATTCAGAGGCGGGGAATCAGATATGGGGAAACAGAGGCGGGCAATCAGAGGCGGGCAAACAGAGGCGGGGAATTAGATATGGGGAATCAGAGGTAGGGAATCAGAGGTGGTGAATCAGTGATGGGGAATCACAGGCGGGGAATCAGAGGCAGGGAATAGAACGCGGGGAATAAGAGGCAGGGAATCAGAGCTGGGGAATCAGAGGAGGGGATTCATAGTTGGGAATCAGAGGCGGGAATCAGATATGGGGAAACAGAGGCGGGGAATCAGAGGCGGTGAAACAGAGGCGGGGAATCAGATATGGGGAATCGGATGCAGGGAATCAGAGGCGGGGAATCAGAGCTGGGGAATCAGAGGCGGGGAATCAGAGTTGGGGCATCAGAGGTGGGGAAGTAGATATAGGGAAACAGAGGCGGGGAATCAGAGGCGGGGAAACAGAGGCGGGGAATCAGATATGGGGAATCAGAGGTGGGGAATCAGAGGCAGGGAATCAGATGTGCGGAATCAGAGATGGGGAATAAGAGGCAGGGAATCAGAATCAGAAGCGGGGAATCAGAGGCCGGGAATCAGAGGCCGGGAATCAGATGCTGGGAATAAGAGGCCGGGAATCAGAGGTGGGGAATCAGATATGGGGAATCAGAGGTGGCGAATCAAAGGCGGTGAATCAGAGATGGGGAATCAGAGGCGGGGAATCAGAGGCAGGGAATCAGATGCGGGGAATCAGAGGCGGGGAATCAGAGCTGGCGAATCAGAGGCTGGGAATCAGAGGTGGGCAATCAGAGGCGGGGAATCAGATATGGGGAATCAGAGGCGGGGAATCAGAGGTGGGAAACAGAGACGGGGAATCAAATATAGGGAATCAGAGGTGGGGAATCAGAGGTTGTGAATCAGAGATGGGGAATCAAGGCGGGGAATCAGAGGCAGGGAATCAGACGCGGTGAATCAGAGGCGGGGATTCAGAGCTGGGGAATCAGAGGCGGGGAATCAGAGTTGGGGAATCAGAGGCAGGGAATCAGATATGGGGAATCAGAGGCGGGGAATCAGAGGCGGGGAAACAGAGGCGGGGAATCAGATGTGGGGAATCAGAGGTGGGGAATCAGGGGCAGGGAATCAGTGGCAGGGAATCAGAGGCGGGGAATCAGAGGCGGGGATTCAGAGATGGGGAATCAGAGGCGGGGAATCAGAGGCAGGGAATCGGATGCCGGGAATCAGAGTCGGGGAATCAGAGCTGGGGAATCAGAGGCGGGGAATCAGAGGCGGGGAAACAGAGGCGGGGAATCAGATATGGGGAATCAGAGGTGGGGAATCCGAGGTTGGGAATCAGATATGGGGAATCAGAGGTGGGGAATCCGAGGTTGGGAATCAGAGGCAGGGAATCAGAGGCGAAAAATCAGAGGCGGGGAATCAGAGGAAGGGAATCAGATGTGCGGAATCGGAGATGGGGAATCAGAGGCAGGGAATCAGAGGCGGGGAATCAGAGGCGGGGAATCAGAGGCCGGGAATCAGATATGGGGAAACAGAGGCGGGGAATCCGAGGCGGGGAAACAGAGGCGGGGAATCAGATATGGGGAATCAGAGGTGGGGAATCAGAGGTTGGGAATCAGAGGCAGGGAATCAGAGGCTTGGAATCAGATGCAGGGAATCAGATGCGGGGAATCAGAGGCGGGGAATCAGAGCTGGGGAATCAGAGGTGGGGAATCAGATTTGGGGAATCAGAGGCGGGGTCTTAGATATTGGGAAACAGAGGCGGAGAATCAGAGGCGGGGAAACCCAGGTGGGGAATCAGATATGGGGAATCAGAGGTGGGGAATCAGAGGCAAGGAATCAGATGTGCGGAATCAGAGATGGGGAATCAGAGGCAGGGAATCAGAATCAGAAGCAGGGAATCAGAGGCCGGGAATCAAAGGCCGGAATCAGATGCTGGGAATCAGAGGCCTGGAATCAGAGGCGGGGAATCAGAGGCAGGGAATCAGATGCGGGGAATCAGAGGCGGGGAATCAGACCTGGGGAATCAGAGGCGGGGATTCAGAGTTGGGGAATCAGAGGCGGGGAATCAGAGGCGGGGAAACAGAGGCGGGGAATCAGATATGGGGAATCAGAGGTGGGGAATCAGAGGTTGGGAATCAGAAGCAGGCAATCAGAGGCGGGGAATCAGAGGCGGGGAATCAGAGGCAGGGAATCCGATGTGCGGAATCGGAGATGGGGAATCAGAGGCAGGGAATCAGAGGCGGGGAATCAGAGGCGGAGAATCAGAGGCCGGGAATCAGATATGGGGAAACAGAGGCGGGGAATCAGAGGCGGGGAAACAGAGGCGGGGAATCAGATATGGGGAATCAGAGGTGGGGAATCAGAGGTTGGGAATCAGAGGCAGGGAATCAGAGGCTGGGAATCAGATGCAGGGAATCAGATGCGGGGAATCAGAGGCGGGGAATCAGAGCTGGGGAATCAGACGTGGGGAATCAGAGTTGGGGAATCAGAGTCGGGGACTTAGATATGGGGAAACAGAGGCGGGGAATCAGAGGCGGGGAAACAGACGCGGGGAATCAGAGGCGGGGATTCAGAGCTGGGGAATCAGAGGCGGGGAATCAGAGTTGGGGAATCAGAGGCGGGGAATCAGAGGCGGGGAATCAGAGGCAGGGAAACAGAGGCAGGGAATCAGATATGGGGAATCAGAGGTGGGGTATCAGGGGCAGGGAATCAGTGGCAGGGAATCAGAGGCGGGGAATCAGAGGCGGGGAATCAGAGGCAGGGAATCAGACACGGGGAATCAGATATGGGGAAACAGAGGCGGGGAATCAGAGGCGGGCAAACAGAGGCGGGGAATTAGATATGGGGAATCAGAGGTGGGGAATCAGAGGTGGTGAATCAGAGATGGGGAATCACAGGCGGGGAATCAGAGGCAGGGAATAGAACGCGGGGAATCAGAGGCGGGGAATCAGAGCTGGGGAATCAGAGGCGGGGAATCATAGTTGGGAATCAGAGGCGGGGAATCAGATATGGGGAAACAGAGGCGGGGAATCAAAGGCGGGAAAACAGAGGCGGGGAATCAGATACGGGGAATCGGATGCGGGGAATCAGGGGCGGGGAACCAGAGCTGGGGAATCAGAGGCGGGGTATCAGAGTTGGGGCATCTGAGGTGGGGAATTAGATATGGGGAAACAGAGGCGGGGAATCAGAGGCGGTTAAACAGAGGCGAGGAATCAGATATGGGGAATCAGAGGTGGGGAATCAGAGGCAGGGAATCAGATGTGCGGAATCAGAGATGGGGAATCAGAGGCTGGGAATCAGAGGTGGGCAATCAGAGGCGGGGAATCAGATATGGGGAATCAGAGGCGGGGAATCAGAGGCGGGGAAACAGAGGCGGGGAATCAAATATAGGGAATCAGAGGCAGGGAATCAGACGCGGGGAATCAGAGGCGGGGATTCAGAGCTGGGGAATCAGAGGCGGGGAATCAGAGTTGGGGAATCAGAGGCAGGGAATCAGATATGGGGAATCAGAGGCGGGGAATCAGAGGCCGGGAATCAGATATGGGGAAACAGAGGCGGGGAATCAAATATAGGGAATCAGAGGTGGGGAATCAGAGGCGGGGAAACAGAGGTGGGGAATCAGATATGGGGAATCAGAGGTGGCGAATCAAAGGCGGTGAATCAGAGATGGGGAATCAGAGGCGGGGAATCAGAGGCAGGGAATCAGATGCGGGGAATCAGAGGCGGGGAATCAGAGCTGGCGAATCAGAGGCTGGGAATCAGAGGCGGGGAAACAGAGGTGGGGAATCAGATATGGGGAATCAGAGGTGGCGAATCAAAGGCGGTGAATCAGAGATGGGGAATCAGAGGCGGGGAATCAGAGGCAGGGAATCAGATGCGGGGAATCAGAGGCGGGGAATCAGAGCTGGCGAATCAGAGGCTGGGAATCAGAGGCGGGGAAACAGAGGTGGGGAATCAGATATGGGGAATCAGAGGTGGCGAATCAAAGGCGGTTAATCAGAGATGGGGAATCAGAGGCGGGGAATCAGAGGCAGGGATTCAGACGCGGGGAATCAGAGGCGGGGATTCAGAGCTGGGGAATCAGATGCGGGGAATCAGAGTTGGGGAATCAGAGGCAGGGAATCAGATATGGGGAATCAGAGGCGGGGAATCAGAGGCCGGGAATCAGATATGGGGAAACAGAGGCGGGGAATCAAATATAGGGAATCAGAGGTGGGGAATCAGAGGTTGTGAATCAGATATGGGGAATCAAGGCGGGGAATCAGAGGCAGGGAATCAGACGCGGGGAATCAGAGGCGGGGATTCAGAGCTGGGGAATCAGAGGTGGGGAATCAGAGTTGGGGAATCAGAGGCAGGGAATCAGATATGGGGAATCAGAGGCGGGGAATCAGAGGCGGGGAATCAGAGGCGGGGAAACAGAGGCGGGGAATCAAATATAGGGAATCAGAGGTGGGGAATCAGATATGGGGAATCAGAGGCGGGCAAACAGAGGCGGGGAATCAGATATGGGGAATCAGAGGCGGGGAATCAGAGGCGGGGAAACAGAGGCGGGGAATCAAATATAGGGAATCAGAGGTGGGGAATCAGATATGGGGAATCAGAGGTGGGCAATCAGAGGCGGGGAATCAGAGGCAGGGAATCAGAGGCGGGGAATCAGAGGCAGGGAAACAGAGGCGGGGAATCAAATATAGGGAATCAGAGGTGGGGAATCAGAGGTTGTGAATCAGAGATGGGGAATCAAGGCGGGGAATCAGAGGCAGGGAATCAGACGCGGGGAATCAGAGGCGGGGATTCAGAGCTGGGGAATCAGAGGCGGGGAATCAGAGTTGGGGAATCAGAGGCAGGGAATCAGATATGGGGAATCAGAGGCGGGGAATCAGAGGCCGGGAATCAGATATGGGGATTCAGAGGCGGGGAATGTGATATGGAGAATCAGAGGCGGGGAATCAGAGGCGGGGAAACAGAGGAGGGGAATCAGATATGGGGAATCAGAGGTGGCGAATCAAAGGCGGTGAATCAGAGATGGGGAATCAGAGGCGGGGAATCAGAGGCAGGGAATCAGATGCGGGGAATCAGAGGCGGGGAATCAGAGCTGGCGAATCAGAGGCGGGGAATCAGAGGTGGGCAATCAGATGCGGGGAATCAGATATGGGGAATCAGAGGCGGGGAATCAGAGGCGGGGAAACAGAGGCGGGGAATCAAATATAGGGAATCAGAGGTGGGGAATCAGAGGTTGTGAATCAGAGATGGGGAATCAAGGCGGGGAATCAGAGGCAGGGAATCAGACACGGGGAATCAGAGGCGGGGATTCAGAGCTGGGGAATCAGAGGCGGGGAATCAGAGTTGGGGAATCAGAGGCAGGGAATCAGATATGGGGAATCAGAGGCGGGGAATCAGAGGCGGGGAAACAGAGGCGGGGAATCAGATATGGGGAATCAGAGGTGGGGAATCAGAGGCAGGGAATCAGATGTGCGGAATCAGAGATGGGGAATCAGAGGCAGGGAATCAGAAGCGGGGAATCAGAGGCCGGGAATCAGAGGCCGGGAATCAGATGCTGGGAATAAGAGGCCGGGAATCAGAGGAGGGGAATCAGAGTCCGGGAATCAGAGATGGGGATTCAGAGGCGGGGAATGTGATATGGAGAATCAGAGGCGGGGAATCAGAGGCGGGGAAACAGAGGTGGGGAATCAGATATGGGGAATCAGAGGTGGCGAATCAAAGGCGGTGAATCAGAGATGGGGAATCAGAGGCGGGGAATCAGAGGCAGGGAATCAGATGCGGGGAATCAGAGGCGGGGAATCAGAGCTGGCGAATCAGAGGCTGGGAATCAGAGGTGGGCAATCAGAGGCGGGGAATCAGATATGGGGAATCAGAGGCGGGGAATCAGAGGCGGGGAAACAGAGGCGGGGAATCAAATATAGGGAATCAGAGGCAGGGAATCAGACGCGGGGAATCAGAGGCGGGGATTCAGAGCTGGGGAATCAGAGGCGGGGAATCAGAGTTGGGGAATCAGAGGCAGGGAATCAGATATGGGGAATCAGAGGCGGGGAATCAGAGGCCGGGAATCAGATATGGGGAAACAGAGGCGGGGAATCAAATATAGGGAATCAGAGGTGGGGAATCAGAGGCAGGGAAACAGAGGTGGGGAATCAGATATGGGGAATCAGAGGTGGCGAATCAAAGGCGGTGAATCAGAGATGGGGAATCAGAGGCGGGGAATCAGAGGCAGGGAATCAGATGCGGGGAATCAGAGGCGGGGAATCAGAGCTGGCGAATCAGAGGCTGGGAATCAGAGGCGGGGAAACAGAGGTGGGGAATCAGATATGGGGAATCAGAGGTGGCGAATCAAAGGCGGTGAATCAGAGATGGGGAATCAGAGGCGGGGAATCAGAGGCAGGGAATCAGATGCGGGGAATCAGAGGCGGGGAATCAGAGCTGGCGAATCAGAGGCTGGGAATAAGAGGCGGGGAAACAGAGGTGGGGAATCAGATATGGGGAATCAGAGGTGGCGAATCAAAGGCGGTGAATCAGAGATGGGGAATCAGAGGCGGGGAATCAGAGGCAGGGAATCAGACGCGGGGAATCAGATGCGGGGATTCAGAGCTGGGGAATCAGAGGCGGGGAATCAGAGTTGGGGAATCAGAGGCAGGGAATCAGATATGGGGAATCAGAGGCGGGGAATCAGAGGCGGGGAATCAGAGGCGGGGAAACAGAGGCGGGGAATCAAATATAGGGAATCAGAGGTGGGGAATCAGATATGGGGAATCAGAGGCGGGCAAACAGAGGCGGGGAATCAGATATGGGGAATCAGAGGCGGGGAATCAGAGGCGGGGAAACAGAGGCGGGGAATCAAATATAGGGAATCAGAGGTGGGGAATCAGATATGGGGAATCAGAGGTGGGCAATCAGAGGCGGGGAATCAGAGGCAGGGAATCAGAGGCGGGGAATCAGAGGCAGGGAAACAGAGGCGGGGAATCAAATATAGGGAATCAGAGGTGGGGAATCAGAGGTTGTGAATCAGAGATGGGGAATCAAGGCGGGGAATCAGAGGCAGGGAATCAGACGCGGGGAATCAGAGGCGGGGATTCAGAGCTGGGGAATCAGAGGCGGGGAATCAGAGTTGGGGAATCAGAGGCAGGGAATCAGATATGGGGAATCAGAGGCGGGGAATCAGAGGCCGGGAATCAGATATGGGGATTCAGAGGCGGGGAATGTGATATGGAGAATCAGAGGCGGGGAATCAGAGGCGGGGAAACAGAGGAGGGGAATCAGATATGGGGAATCAGAGGTGGCGAATCAAAGGCGGTGAATCAGAGATGGGGAATCAGAGGCGGGGAATCAGAGGCAGGGAATCAGATGCGGGGAATCAGAGGCGGGGAATCAGAGGCAGGGAATCAGATGCGGGGAATCAGAGGCGGGGAATCAGAGCTGGCGAATCAGAGGCTGGGAATCAGAGGTGGGCAATCAGAGGCGGGGAATCAGATATGGGGAATCAGAGGCGGGGAATCAGAAGCGGGGAAACAGAGGCGGGGAATCAAATATAGGGAATCAGAGGTGGGGAATCAGAGGTTGTGAATCAGAGATGGGGAATCAAGGCGGGGAATCAGAGACAGGGAATCAGACGCGGGGAATCAGAGGCGGGGATTCAGAGCTGGGGAATCAGAGGCGGGGATTCAGAGTTGGGGAATCAGAGGCAGGGAATCAGATATGGGGAATCAGAGGCGGGGAATCAGAGGCCGGGAATCAGATATGGGGAAACAGAGGCGGGGAATCCGAGGCGGGGAATCAGAGGCAGGGAATCAGATGCGGGGAATCAGAGGCGGGGAATCAGAGCTGGCGAATCAGAGGCTGGGAATCAGAGGTGGGCAATCAGAGGCGGGGAATCAGATATGGGGAATCAGAGGCGGGGAATCAGAAGCGGGGAAACAGAGGCGGGGAATCAAATATAGGGAATCAGAGGTGGGGAATCAGAGGTTGTGAATCAGAGATGGGGAATCAAGGCGGGGAATCAGAGGCAGGGAATCAGATATGGGGAATCAGAGGCGGGGAATCAGAGGCCGGGAATCAGATATGGGGAAACAGAGGCGGGGAATCCGAGGCGGGGAAACAGAGGCGGGGAATCAGATATGGGGAATCAGAGGTGGGGAATCAGAGGTGGGGACTTAGATATTGGGAAACAGAGGCGGGGAATCAGAGCTGGGGAATCAGAGGTGGGGAATCAGAGGTGGGGAATCAGAGGTTGTGAATCAGAGATGGGGAATCAAGGCGGGGAATCAGAGGCAGGGAATCAGATATGGGGAATCAGAGGCGGGGAATCAGAGGCCGGGAATCAGATATGGGGAAACAGAGGCGGGGAATCCGAGGCGGGGAAACAGAGGCGGGGAATCAGATATGGGGAATCAGAGGTGGGGAATCAGAGGTGGGGACTTAGATATTGGGAAACAGAAGCGGGGAATCAGAGCTGGGGAATCAGAGGTGGGGAATCAGATTTGGGGAATCAGAGGTGGGGACTTAGATATTGGGAAACAGAGGCGGGGAATCAGAGGCGGGGAAACAGAGGCGGGGAATCAGATATGGGGAATCAGAGGTGGGGAATCAGAGGCAGGGAATCAGATGTGCGGAATCAGAGATGGGGAATCAGAGGCAGGGAATCAGAATCAGAAGCAGGGAATCAGAGGCCGGGAATCAGAGGCCGGAATCAGATGCTGGGAATCAGAGGCCTGGAATCAGAGGCGGGGAATCAGAGGCAGGGAATCAGATGCGGGGAATCAGAGGCGGGGAATCAGAGCTGGGGAATCAGAGGCGGGGTATTAGAGTTGGGGAATCAGAGGCGGGGAATCAGATATGGGGAAACAGAGGTGGGGAATCAGAGGCGGGGAAACAGAGGCTGGGAATCAGATATGGGGAATCAGAGGTGGGGCATCAGAGGTCGTGAATCACAGATGGGGAATCAGAGGCGGGGAATCAGAGGCAGGGAATCAGACACGGGGAATCAGAGGCAGGGAATCAGACGCGGGGAATCTGAGGCGGGGAATCAGAGCTGGGGAATCAGAGGTGGGAAATCAGAGTTGGGGAATCAGAGGCAGGGAATCAGAGGCGGGGAATCAGAGGCAGGGAATCAGACGCGGGGAATCTGAGGCGGGGAATCAGAGCTGGGGAATCAGAGGTGGGGAATCAGAGTTGGGGAATCAGAGGCAGGGAATTGGATGTGCGGAATCAGAGAGAGGGAATCAGAGGTGGGGAATCAGAGGCGGTGAACCAGAGATGGGGAATCAGAGGCGGGGAATCAGAGGCAGGAAATCAGACGCGGGGATTCAGAGGCTGGGAATCAGACGGGGGGAATCAAAGGCGGGGAATCAGAGCTGGGGAATCTGAGGCAGGGAATCAGAGTTGGGGATTCAGAGGCGGGGAATCAGATATGGGGAAACAGAGGCGGGCAATCAGAGGCGGGCAAACAGAGGCGGGGAATTAGATATGGGGAATCAGAGGTAGGGAATCAGAGGTGGTGAATCAGTGATGGGGAATCACAGGCGGGGAATCAGAGGCAGGGAATAGAACGCGGGGAATAAGAGGCAGGGAATCAGAGCTGGGGAATCAGAGGAGGGGATTCATAGTTGGGAATCAGAGGCGGGAATCAGATATGGGGAAACAGAGGCGGGGAATCAGAGGCGGTGAAACAGAGGCGGGGAATCAGATATGGGGAATCGGATGCAGGGAATCAGAGGCGGGGAATCAGAGCTGGGGAATCAGAGGCGGGGAATCAGAGTTGGGGCATCAGAGGTGGGGAAGTAGATATAGGGAAACAGAGGCGGGGAATCAGAGGCGGGGAAACAGAGGCGGGGAATCAGATATGG
This sequence comes from Narcine bancroftii, assembly GCF_036971445.1. Lineage (NCBI taxonomy): Eukaryota > Metazoa > Chordata > Chondrichthyes > Torpediniformes > Narcinidae > Narcine > Narcine bancroftii. Next base: position 101,760,012 of record NC_091474.1, on the reverse strand, counting down.
GGAATCAGAGGTGGGGAATCAGAGGCAGGGAATCAGATGTGCGGAATCAGAGATGGGGAATAAGAGGCAGGGAATCAGAATCAGAAGCGGGGAATCAGAGGCCGGGAATCAGAGGCCGGGAATCAGATGCTGGGAATAAGAGGCCGGGAATCAGAGGTGGGGAATCAGATATGGGGAATCAGAGGTGGCGAATCAAAGGCGGTGAATCAGAGATGGGGAATCAGAGGCGGGGAATCAGAGGCAGGGAATCAGATGCGGGGAATCAGAGGCGGGGAATCAGAGCTGGCGAATCAGAGGCTGGGAATCAGAGGTGGGCAATCAGAGGCGGGGAATCAGATATGGGGAATCAGAGGCGGGGAATCAGAGGTGGGAAACAGAGGCGGGGAATCAAATATAGGGAATCAGAGGTGGGGAATCAGAGGTTGTGAATCAGAGATGGGGAATCAAGGCGGGGAATCAGAGGCAGGGAATCAGACGCGGTGAATCAGAGGCGGGGATTCAGAGCTGGGGAATCAGAGGCGGGGAATCAGAGTTGGGGAATCAGAGGCAGGGAATCAGATATGGGGAATCAGAGGCGGGGAATCAGAGGCGGGGAAACAGAGGCGGGGAATCAGATGTGGGGAATCAGAGGTGGGGAATCAGGGGCAGGGAATCAGTGGCAGGGAATCAGAGGCGGGGAATCAGAGGCGGGGAATCAGAGATGGGGAATCAGAGGCGGGGAATCAGAGGCAGGGAATCGGATGCCGGGAATCAGAGTCGGGGAATCAGAGCTGGGGAATCAGAGGCGTGGAATCAGAGGCGGGGAAACAGAGGCGGGGAATCAGATATGGGGAATCAGAGGTGGGGAATCCGAGGTTGGGAATCAGATATGGGGAATCAGAGGTGGGGAATCCGAGGTTGGGAATCAGAGGCAGGGAATCAGAGGCGAAAAATCAGAGGCGGGGAATCAGAGGAAGGGAATCAGATGTGCGGAATCGGAGATGGGGAATCAGAGGCAGGGAATCAGAGGCGGGGAATCAGAGGCGGGGAATCAGAGGCCGGGAATCAGATATGGGGAAACAGAGGCGGGGAATCCGAGGCGTGGAAACAGAGGCGGGGAATCAGATATGGGGAATCAGAGGTGGGGAATCAGAGGTTGGGAATCAGAGGCAGGGAATCAGAGGCTTGGAATCAGATGCAGGGAATCAGATGCGGGGAATCAGAGGCGGGGAATCAGAGCTGGGGAATCAGAGGTGGGGAATCAGATTTGGGGAATCAGAGGCGGGGTCTTAGATATTGGGAAACAGAGGCGGAGAATCAGAGGCGGGGAAACCCAGGTGGGGAATCAGATATGGGGAATCAGAGGTGGGGAATCAGAGGCAAGGAATCAGATGTGCGGAATCAGAGATGGGGAATCAGAGGCAGGGAATCAGAATCAGAAGCAGGGAATCAGAGGCCGGGAATCAAAGGCCGGAATCAGATGCTGGGAATCAGAGGCCTGGAATCAGAGGCGGGGAATCAGAGGCAGGGAATCAGATGCGGGGAATCAGAGGCGGGGAATCAGACCTGGGGAATCAGAGGCGGGGATTCAGAGTTGGGGAATCAGAGGCGGGGAATCAGAGGCGGGGAAACAGAGGCGGGGAATCAGATATGGGGAATCAGAGGTGGGGAATCAGAGGTTGGGAATCAGAAGCAGGCAATCAGAGGCGGGGAATCAGAGGCGGGGAATCAGAGGCAGGGAATCCGATGTGCGGAATCGGAGATGGGGAATCAGAGGCAGGGAATCAGAGGCGGGGAATCAGAGGCGGAGAATCAGAGGCCGGGAATCAGATATGGGGAAACAGAGGCGGGGAATCAGAGGCGGGGAAACAGAGGCGGGGAATCAGATATGGGGAATCAGAGGTGGGGAATCAGAGGTTGGGAATCAGAGGCAGGGAATCAGAGGCTGGGAATCAGATGCAGGGAATCAGATGCGGGGAATCAGAGGCGGGGAATCAGAGCTGGGGAATCAGACGTGGGGAATCAGAGTTGGGGAATCAGAGTCGGGGACTTAGATATGGGGAAACAGAGGCGGGGAATCAGAGGCGGGGAAACAGACGCGGGGAATCAGAGGCGGGGATTCAGAGCTGGGGAATCAGAGGCGGGGAATCAGAGTTGGGGAATCAGAGGCGGGGAATCAGATATGGGGAATCAGAGGCGGGGAATCAGAGGCAGGGAAACAGAGGCAGGGAATCAGATATGGGGAATCAGAGGTGGGGTATCAGGGGCAGGGAATCAGTGGCAGGGAATCAGAGGCGGGGAATCAGAGGCGGGGAATCAGAGGCAGGGAATCAGACACGGGGAATCAGATATGGGGAAACAGAGGCGGGGAATCAGAGGCGGGCAAACAGAGGCGGGGAATTAGATATGGGGAATCAGAGGTGGGGAATCAGAGGTGGTGAATCAGAGATGGGGAATCACAGGCGGGGAATCAGAGGCAGGGAATAGAACGCGGGGAATCAGAGGCGGGGAATCAGAGCTGGGGAATCAGAGGCGGGGAATCATAGTTGGGAATCAGAGGCGGGGAATCAGATATGGGGAAACAGAGGCGGGGAATCAAAGGCGGGAAAACAGAGGCGGGGAATCAGATACGGTGAATCGGATGCGGGGAATCAGAGGCGGGGAACCAGAGCTGGGGAATCAGAGGCGGGGTATCAGAGTTGGGGCATCTGAGGTGGGGAATTAGATATGGGGAAACAGAGGCGGGGAATCAGAGGCGGTTAAACAGAGGCGAGGAATCAGATATGGGGAATCAGAGGTGGGGAATCAGAGGCAGGGAATCAGATGTGCGGAATCAGAGATGGGGAATCAGAGGCAGGGAATCAGAATCAGAAGCGGGGAATCAGAGGCCGGGAATCAGAGGCCGGGATTCAGATGCCGGGAATAAGAGGCCGGGAATCAGAGGTGGGGAATCAGAGTCCGGGAATCAGAGATGGGGATTCAGAGGCGGGGAATGATATATGGGGAATCAGAGGCGGGGAATCAGAGGCAGGAAATCAGACACGGGGATTCAGAGGCTGGGAATCAGACGGGGGGAATCAAAGGCGGGGAATCAGAGCTGGGGAATCAGAGGCAGGGAATCAGAGTTGGGGATTCAGAGACGGGGAATCAGATATGGGGAAAGAGAGGCGGGGAATCAGAGGCGGGCAAACAGAGGCGGGGAATTAGATATGGGGAATCAGAGGTGGGGAATCAGAGGTGGTGAATCAGTGATGGGGAATCACAGGCGGGGAATCAGAGGCAGGGAATAGAACGCAGGGAATCAGACGCAGGGAATCAGAGCTGGGGAATCAGAGGCGGGGAATCATAGTTGGGAATCAGAGGCGGGGAATCAGATATGGGGAAACAGAGGCGGGGAATCAGAGGCGGGGAAACAGAGGCGGGGAATCAGATATGGGGAATTGGATGCTGGGAATCAGAGGCGGGGAATCAGAGCTGGGGAATCAGAGGCGGGGAATCAGAGTTGGGGCATCAGAGGTGGGGAATTAGATATAGGGAAACAGAGGTGGGGAATCAGAGGCGGGGAAACAGAGGCGGGGAATCAGATATGGGGAATCAGAGGTGGGGAATCAGAGGCAGGGAATCAGATGTGCGGAATCAGAGATGGGGAATCAGAGGCAGGGAATCAGAATCAGAAGCGGGGAATCAGAGGCCGGGAATCAGAGGCCGGGAATCAGATGCTGGGAATAAAAGGCCGGGAATCAGAGGTGGGGAATCAGAGTCCGGGAATCAAAGATGGGGATTCAGAGGCGGGGAATGAGATATGGAGAATCAGAGGCGGGGAATCAGAGGCCGGGAAACAGAGGTGGGGAATCAGATGCGGGGAATCAGAGGCGGGGAATCAGAGCTGGCGAATCAGAGGCGGGGAATCAGAGGTGGGCAATCAGAGGCGGGGAATCAGATATGGGGAATCAGAGGCGGGGAATCAGAGGCGGGGAAACAGAGGCGGGGAATCAAATATAGGGAATCAGAGGTGGGGAATCAGAGGTTGTGAATCAGAGATGGGGATCAAGGCGGGGAATCAGAGGCAGGGAATCAGACACGGGGAATCAGAGGCGGGGATTCAGAGCTGGGGAATCAGAGGCGGGGAATCAGAGTTGGGGAATCAGAGGCAGGGAATCAGATATGGGGAATCAGAGGCGGGGAATCAGAGGCGGGGAAACAGAGGCGGGGAATCAGATATGGGGAATCAGAGGTGGGGAATCAGAGGCAGGGAATCAGATGTGCGGAATCAGAGATGGGGAATCAGAGGCAGGGAATCAGAAGCGGGGAATCAGAGGCCGGGAATCAGAGGCCGGGAATCAGATGCTGGGAATAAGAGGCCGGGAATCAGAGGAGGGGAATCAGAGTCCGGGAATCAGAGATGGGGATTCAGAGGCGGGGAATGTGATATGGAGAATCAGAGGCGGGGAATCAGAGGCGGGGAAACAGAGGTGGGGAATCAGATATGGGGAATCAGAGGTGGCGAATCAAAGGCGGTGAATCAGAGATGGGGAATCAGAGGCGGGGAATCAGAGGCAGGGAATCAGATGCGGGGAATCAGAGGCGGGGAATCAGAGCTGGCGAATCAGAGGCTGGGAATCAGAGGTGGGCAATCAGAGGCGGGGAATCAGATATGGGGAATCAGAGGCGGGGAATCAGAGGCGGGGAAACAGAGGCGGGGAATCAAATATAGGGAATCAGAGGCAGGGAATCAGACGCGGGGAATCAGAGGCGGGGATTCAGAGCTGGGGAATCAGAGGCGGGGAATCAGAGTTGGGGAATCAGAGGCAGGGAATCAGATATGGGGAATCAGAGGCGGGGAATCAGAGGCCGGGAATCAGATATGGGGAAACAGAGGCGGGGAATCAAATATAGGGAATCAGAGGTGGGGAATCAGAGGCGGGGAAACAGAGGTGGGGAATCAGATATGGGGAATCAGAGGTGGCGAATCAAAGGCGGTGAATCAGAGATGGGGAATCAGAGGCGGGGAATCAGAGGCAGGGAATCAGATGCGGGGAATCAGAGGCGGGGAATCAGAGCTGGCGAATCAGAGGCTGGGAATCAGAGGCGGGGAAACAGAGGTGGGGAATCAGATATGGGGAATCAGAGGTGGCGAATCAAAGGCGGTGAATCAGAGATGGGGAATCAGAGGCGGGGAATCAGAGGCAGGGAATCAGATGCGGGGAATCAGAGGCGGGGAATCAGAGCTGGCGAATCAGAGGCTGGGAATCAGAGGCGGGGAAACAGAGGTGGGGAATCAGATATGGGGAATCAGAGGTGGCGAATCAAAGGCGGTGAATCAGAGATGGGGAATCAGAGGCGGGGAATCAGAGGCAGGGAATCAGACGCGGGGAATCAGAGGCGGGGATTCAGAGCTGGGGAATCAGAGGCGGGGAATCAGAGTTGGGGAATCAGAGGCAGGGAATCAGATATGGGGAATCAGAGGCGGGGAATCAGAGGCCGGGAATCAGATATGGGGAAACAGAGGCGGGGAATCAAATATAGGGAATCAGAGGTGGGGAATCAGAGGTTGTGAATCAGATATGGGGAATCAGAGGCGGGGAATCAGAGGCAGGGAATCAGACGCGGGGAATCAGAGGCGGGGATTCAGAGCTGGGGAATCAGAGGCGGGGAATCAGAGTTGGGGAATCAGAGGCAGGGAATCAGATATGGGGAATCAGAGGCGGGGAATCAGAGGCCGGGAATCAGATATGGGGAAACAGAGGCGGGGAATCAAATATAGGGAATCAGAGGTGGGGAATCAGAGGTTGTGAATCAGATATGGGGAATCAAGGCGGGGAATCAGAGGCAGGGAATCAGACGCGGGGAATCAGAGGCGGGGATTCAGAGCTGGGGAATCAGAGGTGGGGAATCAGAGTTGGGGAATCAGAGGCAGGGAATCAGATATGGGGAATCAGAGGCGGGGAATCAGAGGCGGGGAATCAGAGGCGGGGAAACAGAGGCGGGGAATCAAATATAGGGAATCAGAGGTGGGGAATCAGATATGGGGAATCAGAGGCGGGCAAACAGAGGCGGGGAATCAGATATGGGGAATCAGAGGCGGGGAATCAGAGGCGGGGAAACAGAGGCGGGGAATCAAATATAGGGAATCAGAGGTGGGGAATCAGATATGGGGAATCAGAGGTGGGCAATCAGAGGCGGGGAATCAGAGGCAGGGAAACAGAGGCGGGGTATCAAATATAGGGAATCAGAGGTGGGGAATCAGAGGTTGTGAATCAGAGATGGGGAATCAAGGCGGGGAATCAGAGGCAGGGAATCAGACGCGGGGAATCAGAGGCGGGGATTCAGAGCTGGGGAATCAGAGGCGGGGAATCAGAGTTGGGGAATCAGAGGCAGGGAATCAGATATGGGGAATCAGAGGCGGGGAATCAGAGGCCGGGAATCAGATATGGGGATTCAGAGGCGGGGAATGTGATATGGAGAATCAGAGGCGGGGAATCAGAGGCGGGGAAACAGAGGAGGGGAATCAGATATGGGGAATCAGAGGTGGCGAATCAAAGGCGGTGAATCAGAGATGGGGAATCAGAGGCGGGGAATCAGAGGCAGGGAATCAGATGCGGGGAATCAGAGGCGGGGAATCAGAGCTGGCGAATCAGAGGCTGGGAATCAGAGGTGGGCAATCAGAGGCGGGGAATCAGATATGGGGAATCAGAGGCGGGGAATCAGAAGCGGGGAAACAGAGGCGGGGAATCAAATATAGGGAATCAGAGGTGGGGAATCAGAGGTTGTGAATCAGAGATGGGGAATCAAGGCGGGGAATCAGAGGCAGGGAATCAGACGCGGGGAATCAGAGGCGGGGATTCAGAGCTGGGGAATCAGAGGCGGGGAATCAGAGTTGGGGAATCAGAGGCAGGGAATCAGATATGGGGAATCAGAGGCGGGGAATCAGAGGCCGGGAATCAGATATGGGGAAACAGAGGTGGGGAATCCGAGGCGGGGAAACAGAGGCGGGGAATCAGATATGGGGAATCAGAGGTGGGGAATCAGAGGTGGGGACTTAGATATTGGGAAACAGAGGCGGGGAATCAGAGCTGGGGAATCAGAGGTGGGGAATCAGATTTGGGGAATCAGAGGTGGGGACTTAGATATTGGGAAACAGAGGCGGGGAATCAGCGGCGGGGAAACAGAGGCGGGGAATCAGATATGGGGAATCAGAGGTGGGGAATCAGAGGCAGGGAATCAGATGTGCGGAATCAGAGATGGGGAATCAGAGGCAGGGAATCAGAATCAGAAGCAGGGAATCAGAGGCCGGGAATCAGAGGCCGGAATCAGATGCTGGGAATCAGAGGCCTGGAATCAGAGGCGGGGAATCAGAGGCAGGGAATCAGATGCGGGGAATCAGAGGCGGGGAATCAGAGCTGGGGAATCAGAGGCGGGGTATTAGAGTTGGGGAATCAGAGGCGGGGAATCAGATATGGGGAAACAGAGGTGGGGAATCAGAGGCGGGGAAACAGAGGCAGGGAATCAGATATGGGGAATCAGAGGTGGGGCATCAGAGGTCGTGAATCACAGATGGGGAATCAGAGGCGGGGAATCAGAGGCAGGGAATCAGACGCGGGGAATCAGAGGCAGGGAATCAGACGCGGGGAATCTGAGGCGGGGAATCAGAGCTGGGGAATCAGAGGTGGGAAATCAGAGTTGGGGAATCAGAGGCAGGGAATCAGAGGCGGGGAATCAGAGGCAGGGAATCAGACGCGGGGAATCTGAGGCGGGGAATCAGAGCTGGGGAATCAGAGGTGGGGAATCAGAGTTGGGGAATCAGAGGCAGGGAATTGGATGTGCGGAATCAGAGAGAGGGAATCAGAGGTGGGGAATCAGAGGCGGTGAATCAGAGATGGGGAATCAGAGGCGGGGAATCAGAGGCAGGAAATCAGACGCGGGGATTCAGAGGCTGGGAATCAGACGGGGGGAATCAAAGGCGGGGAATCAGAGCTGGGGAATCTGAGGCAGGGAATCAGAGTTGGGGATTCAGAGGCGGGGAATCAGATATGGGGAAACAGAGGCGGGGAATCAGAGGCGGGCAAACAGAGGCGGGGAATTAGATATGGGGAATCAGATGTAGGGAATCAGAGGTGGTGAATCAGTGATGGGGAATCACAGGCGGGGAATCAGAGGCAGGGAATAGAACGCTGGGAATAAGAGGCAGGGAAGCAGAGCTGGGGAAGCAGAGGAGGGGATTCATAGTTGGGAATCAGAGGCGGGAATCAGATATGGGGAAACAGAGGCGGGGAATCAGAGGCGGTGAAACAGAGGCGGGGAATCAGATATGGGGAATCGGATGCAGGGAATCAGAGGCGGGGAATCAGAGCTGGGGAATCAGAGGCGGGGAATCAGAGTTGGGGCATCAGAGGTCGGGAATTAGATATAGGGAAACAGAGGCGGGGAATCAGAGGCGGGGAAACAGAGGCGGGGAATCAGATATGGGGAATCAGAGGTGGGGAATCAGAGGCAGGGAATCAGATGTGCGGAATCAGAGATGGGGAATAAGAGGCAGGGAATCAGAATCAGAAGCGGGGAATCAGAGGCCGGGAATCAGATGCTGGGAATAAGAGGCCGGGAATCAGAGGTGGGGAATCAGATATGGGGAATCAGAGGTGGCGAATCAAAGGCGGTGAATCAGAGATGGGGAATCAGAGGCGGGGAATCAGAGGCAGGGAATCAGATGCGGGGAATCAGAGGCGGGGAATCAGAGCTGGCGAATCAGAGGCTGGGAATCAGAGGTGGGCAATCAGAGGCGGGGAATCAGATATGGGGAATCAGAGGCGGGGAATCAGAGGTGGGGAAACAGAGGCGGGGAATCAAATATAGGGAATCAGAGGTGGGGAATCAGAGGTTGTGAATCAGAGATGGGGAATCAAGGCGGGGAATCAGAGGCAGGGAATCAGACGCAGTGAATCAGAGGCGGGGATTCAGAGCTGGGGAATCAGAGGCGGGGAATCAGAGTTGGGGAATCAGAGGCAGGGAATCAGATATGGGGAATCAGAGGCGGGGAATCAGAGGCGGGGAAACAGAGGCGGGGAATCAGATGTGGGGAATCAGAGGTGGGGAATCAGGGGCAGGGAATCAGTGGCAGGGAATCAGAGGCGGGGAATCAGAGGCGGGGAATCAAAGGCAGGGAATCAGACACGGGGAATCAGAGGCGGGGAATCAGAGATGGGGAATCAGAGGCGGGGAATCAGAGGCAGGGAATCGGATGCCGGGAATCAGAGTCGGGGAATCAGAGATGGGGAATCAGAGGCGGGGAATCAGAGGCAGGGAAACAGAGGCGGGGAATCAGATATGGGGAATCAGAGGTGGGGAATCCGAGGTTGGGAATCAGAGGCAGGGAATCAGAGGCGAAAAATCAGAGGCGGGGAATCAGAGGAAGGGAATCAGATGTGCGGAATCGGAGATGGGGAATCAGAGGCAGGGAATCAGAGGCGGGGAATCAGAGGCGGGGAATCAGAGGCCGGGAATCAGATATGGGGAAACAGAGGCGGGGAATCCGAGGCGGGGAAACAGAGGCGGGGAATCAGATATGGGGAATCAGAGGTGGGGAATCAGAGGTTGGGAATCAGAGGCAGGGAATCAGAGGCTTGGAATCAGATGCAGGGAATCAGATGCGGGGAATCAGAGGCGGGGAATCAGAGCTTGGGAATCAGAGGTGGGGAATCAGATTTGGGGAATCAGAGGCGGGGACTTAGATATTGGGAAACAGAGGCGGGGAATCAGAGGCGGGGAAACCCAGGTGGGGAATCAGATATGGGGAATCAGAGGTGGGGAATCAGAGGCAAGGAATCAGATGTGCGGAATCAGAGATGGGGAATCAGAGGCAGGGAATCAGAATCAGAAGCAGGGAATCAGAGGCCGGGAATCAAAGGCCGGAATCAGATGCTGGGAATCAGAGGCCTGGAATCAGAGGCGGGGAATCAGAGGCAGGGAATCAGATGCGGGGAATCAGAGGCGGGGAATCAGACCTGGGGAATCAGAGGCGGGGATTCAGAGTTGGGGAATCAGAGGCGGGGAATCAGAGGCGGGGAAACAGAGGCGGGGAATCAGATATGGGGAATCAGAGGTGGGGAATCAGAGGTTGGGAATCAGAAGCAGGCAATCAGAGGCGGGGAATCATAGGCGGGGATTCAGAGGCAGGGAATCCGATGTGCGGAATCGGAGATGGGGAATCAGAGGCAGGGAATCAGAGGCGGGGAATCAGAGGCGGAGAATCAGAGGCCGGGAATCAGATATGGGGAAACAGAGGCGGGGAATCAGAGGCGGGGAAACAGAGGCGGGGAATCAGATATGGGGAATCAGAGGTGGGGAATCAGAGGTTGGGAATCAGAGGCAGGGAATCAGAGGCTGGGAATCAGATGCAGGGAATCAGAGCTGGGGAATCAGACGTGGGGAATCAGAGTTGGGGAATCAGAGTCGGGGACTTAGATATGGGGAAACAGAGGCGGGGAATCAGAGGCGGGGAAACAGACGCGGGGAATCAGAGGCGGGGATTCAGAGCTGGGGAATCAGAGGCGGGGAATCAGAGTTGGGGAATCAGAGGCGGGGAATCAGATATCGGGAATCAGAGGCGGGGAATCAGAGGCAGGGAAACAGAGGCAGGGAATCAGATATGGGGAATCAGAGGTGGGGTATCAGGGGCAGGGAATCAGTGGCAGGGAATCAGAGGCGGGGAATCAGAGGCGGGGAATCAGAGGCAGGGAATCAGACACGGGGAATCAGATATGGGGAAACAGAGGCGGGGAATCAGAGGCGGGCAAACAGAGGCGGGGAATTAGATATGGGGAATCAGAGGTGGGGAATCAGAGGTGGTGAATCAGAGATGGGGAATCACAGGCGGGGAATCAGAGGCAGGGAATAGAACGCGGGGAATCAGAGGCGGGGAATCAGAGCTGGGGAATCAGAGGCGGGGAATCATAGTTGGGAATCAGAGGCGGGGAATCAGATATGGGGAAACAGAGGCGGGGAATCAAAGGCGGGAAAACAGAGGCGGGGAATCAGATACGGGGAATCGGATGCGGGGAATCAGAGGCGGGGAACCAGAGCTGGGGAATCAGAGGCGGGGTATCAGAGTTGGGGCATCTGAGGTGGGGAATTAGATATGGGGAAACAGAGGCGGGGAATCAGAGGCGGTTAAACAGAGGCGAGGAATCAGATATGGGGAATCAGAGGTGGGGAATCAGAGGCAGGGAATCAGATGTGCGGAATCAGAGATGGGGAATCAGAGGCAGGGAATCAGAATCAGAAGCGGGGAATCAGAGGCCGGGAATCAGAGGCCGGGATTCAGATGCCGGGAATAAGAGGCCGGGAATCAGAGGTGGGGAATCAGAGTCCGGGAATCAGAGATGGGGATTCAGAGGCGGGGAATGATATATGGGGAATCAGAGGCGGGGAATCAGAGGCGGGGTAACAGAGGTGGGGAATCAGATATGGGGAATCAGAGGTGGCGAATCAAAGGCGGTGAATCAGATATGGGGAATCAGAGCTGGGGAATCAGAGGCGGGGAATCAGAGTTGGGGAATCAGAGGCGGGGAATCAGATATGGGGAAACAGGGGCGGGGAAGCAGAGGCAGGGAAACAGAGGCGGGGAATCAGATATGGGGAATCAGGGGTGGGGAATCAGAGGTTGGGAATCAGAGGCAGGGAATCAGAGGCGTGGAAACAGAGGCGGGGATTCAGATATGGGGAATAAGAGGTGGGGAATCAGGGGCGTGGAATCAGAGGCAGGGAATTAGATGTGGTGAATCAGAGATGGGGAATCAGAGGCAGGGAATCAGAATCAGAAGCGGGGTATCAGTGGCCGGGAATCAGAGGAAGGTAATCAGAGGCAGGGGATCAAACACGGGGAATCAGAGGCTGGGAATCAGAGCTGGGGAATCAGAGGCGGGGAATCAGAGCTGGGGAATCACAGGCGGGGAATCAGAGATGGGGAATCAGAGGCGGGGAATCAGAGGCAGGGAATCAGATGCAGGGAATCAGAGGCGGGGAATCATAGCTGGTGAATCAGAGGCGGGGAATCTGGGGAATCAGAGGTGGGGAATCAGAGGCAGGGAATCAGATGTGCGGAATCAGAGATGGGGAATCAGAGGCAGGGAATCAGAATCAGAAGCAGGGAATCAGAGGCCGGGAATCAGAGGCTGGAATCAGATGATGGGAATCAGAGGCCTGGAATCAGAGGCGGGGAATCAGAGGCAGGGAATCAGATGCGGGGAATCAGAGGTGGGGAATCAGAGCTGGGGAATCAGAGGCGGGGTATTAGAGTTGGGGAATCAGAGGCGGGGAATCAGATATGGGGAAACAGAGGTAGGGAATCAGAGGCGGGGAAACAGAGGCAGGGAATCAGATATGGGGAATCAGAGGCGGGGAATCAGAGGTGGGGAATCATAGGCAGGGAATCGGATGTGCGGAATCAGAGATGGGGAATCAGAGGCCGGGAATCAGAGGTGGTGAATCAGAGATGGGGAATCAGAGGCGGGGAATCAGAGGCAGGGTATCAGACGCGGGGAATCAGAGGTGGGCAATCAGAGGCGGGGAATCAGATATGGGGAATCAGAGGCGGGGAATCAGAGGCGGGGAAACAGAGGCGGGGAATCAGATATGGGGAATCAGAGGTGGGGCATCAGAGGTTGTGTATCACAAATGGGGAATCAGAGGCGGGGAATCAGAGGCAGGGAATCAGACGCGGGGAATCAGAGGCGGGGATTCAGAGCTGGGGAATCAGAAGCGGGGAATCAGAGGCGGGGAACCAGAGCTGGGGAATCAGAGGCGCGGTATCAGAGTTGGGGCATCTGAGGTGGGGAATTAGATATGGGGAAACAGAGGCGGGGAATCAGAGGCGGTTAAACAGAGGCGAGGAATCAGATATGGGGAATCAGAGGTGGGGAATCAGAGGCAGGGAATCAGATGTGCGGAATCAGAGATGGGGAATCAGAGGCAGGGAATCAGAATCAGAAGCGGGGAATCAGAGGCCGGGAATCAGAGGCCGGGATTCAGATGCCGGGAATAAGAGGCCGGGAATCAGAGGTGGGGAATCAGAGTCCGGGAATCAGAGATGGGGATTCAGAGGCGGGGAATGATATATGGGGAATCAGAGGCGGGGAATCAGAGGCAGGAAATCAGACACGGGGATTCAGAGGCTGGGAATCAGACGGGGGGAATCAAAGGCGGGGAATCAGAGCTGGGGAATCAGAGGCAGGGAATCAGAGTTGGGGATTCAGAGACGGGGAATCAGATATGGGGAAAGAGAGGCGGGGAATCAGAGGCGGGCAAACAGAGGCGGGGAATTAGATATGGGGAATCAGAGGTGGGGAATCAGAGGTGGTGAATCAGTGATGGGGAATCACAGGCGGGGAATCAGAGGCAGGGAATAGAACGCAGGGAATCAGACGCAGGGAATCAGAGCTGGGGAATCAGAGGCGGGGAATCATAGTTGGGAATCAGAGGCGGGAAATCAGATATGGGGAAACAGAGGCGGGGAATCAGAGGCGGGGAAACAGAGGCGGGGAATCAGATATGGGGAATTGGATGCTGGGAATCAGAGGCGGGGAATCAGAGCTGGGGAATCAGAGGCGGGGAATCAGAGTTGGGGCATCAGAGGTGGGGAATTAGATATAGGGAAACAGAGGTGGGGAATCAGAGGCGGGGAAACAGAGGCGGGGAATCAGATATGGGGAATCAGAGGTGGGGAATCAGAGGCAGGGAATCAGATGTGCGGAATCAGAGATGGGGAATCAGAGGCAGGGAATCAGAATCAGAAGCGGGGAATCAGAGGCCGGGAATCAGAGGCCGGGAATCAGATGCTGGGAATAAAAGGCCGGGAATCAGAGGTGGGGAATCAGAGTCCGGGAATCAAAGATGGGGATTCAGAGGCGGGGAATGAGATATGGAGAATCAGAGGCGGGGAATCAGAGGCCGGGAAACAGAGGTGGGGAATCAGATATGGGGAATCAGAGGTGGCGAATCAAAGGCGGTGAATCAGAGATGGGGAATCAGAGGCGGGGAATCAGAGGCAGGGAATCAGATGCGGGGAATCAGAGGCGGGGAATCAGAGCTGGCGAATCAGAGGCGGGGAATCAGAGGTGGGCAATCAGAGGCGGGGAATCAGATATGGGGAATCAGAGGCGGGGAATCAGAGGCGGGGAAACAGAGGCGGGGAATCAAATATAGGGAATCAGAGGTGGGGAATCAGAGGTTGTGAATCAGAGATGGGGAATCAAGGCGGGGAATCAGAGGCAGGGAATCAGACACGGGGAATCAGAGGCGGGGATTCAGAGCTGGGGAATCAGAGGCGGGGAATCAGAGTTGGGGAATCAGAGGCAGGGAATCAGATATGCGGAATCAGAGGCGGGGAATCAGAGGCGGGGAAACAGAGGCGGGGAATCAGATATGGGGAATCAGAGGTGGGGAATCAGAGGCAGGGAATCAGATGTGCGGAATCAGAGATGGGGAATCAGAGGCAGGGAATCAGAAGCGGGGAATCAGAGGCCGGGAATCAGAGGCCGGGAATCAGATGCTGGGAATAAGAGGCCGGGAATCAGAGGAGGGGAATCAGAGTCCGGGAATCAGAGATGGGGATTCAGAGGCGGGGAATGTGATATGGAGAATCAGAGGCGGGGAATCAGAGGCGGGGAAACAGAGGTGGGGAATCAGATATGGGGAATCAGAGGTGGCGAATCAAAGGCGGTGAATCAGAGATGGGGAATCAGAGGCGGGGAATCAGAGGCAGGGAATCAGATGCGGGGAATCAGAGGCGGGGAATCAGAGCTGGCGAATCAGAGGCTGGGAATCAGAGGTGGGCAATCAGAGGCGGGGAATCAGATATGGGGAATCAGAGGCGGGGAATCAGAGGCGGGGAAACAGAGGCGGGGAATCAAATATAGGGAATCAGAGGCAGGGAATCAGACGCGGGGAATCAGAGGCGGGGATTCAGAGCTGGGGAATCAGAGGCGGGGAATCAGAGTTGGGGAATCAGAGGCAGGGAATCAGATATGGGGAATCAGAGGCGGGGAATCAGAGGCCGGGAATCAGATGTGGGGAAACAGAGGCGGGGAATCAAATATAGGGAATCAGAGGTGGGGATTCAGAGGCGGGGAAACAGAGGTGGGGAATCAGATATGGGGAATCAGAGGTGGCGAATCAAAGGCGGTGAATCAGAGATGGGGAATCAGAGGCGGGGAATCAGAGGCAGGGAATCAGATGCGGGGAATCAGAGGCGGGGAATCAGAGCTGGCGAATCAGAGGCTGGGAATCAGAGGCGGGGAAACAGAGGTGGGGAATCAGATATGGGGAATCAGAGGTGGCGAATCAAAGGCGGTGAATCAGAGATGGGGAATCAGAGGCGGGGAATCAGAGGCAGGGAATCAGATGCGGGGAATCAGAGGCGGGGAATCAGAGCTGGCGAATCAGAGGCTGGGAATCAGAGGCGGGGAAACAGAGGTGGGGAATCAGATATGGGGAATCAGAGGTGGCGAATCAAAGGCGGTGAATCAGAGATGGGGAATCAGAGGCGGGGAATCAGAGGCAGGGAATCAGACGCGGGGAATCAGAGGCGGGGATTCAGAGCTGGGGAATCAGAGGCGGGGAATCAGAGTTGGGGAATCAGAGGCAGGGAATCAGATATGGGGAATCAGAGGCGGGGAATCAGAGGCCGGGAATCAGATATGGGGAAACAGAGGCGGGGAATCAAATATGGGGAATCAGAGGTGGGGAATCAGAGGTTGTGAATCAGATATGGGGAATCAAGGCGGGGAATCAGAGGCAGGGAATCAGACGCAGGGAATCAGAGGCGGGGATTCAGAGCTGGGGAATCAGAGGTGGGGAATCAGAGTTGGGGAATCAGAGGCAGGGAATCAGATATGGGGAATCAGAGGCGGGGAATCAGAGGCGGGGAATCAGAGGCGGGGAAACAGAGGCGGGGAATCAAATATAGGGAATCAGAGGTGGGGAATCAGATATGGGGAATCAGAGGCGGGCAAACAGAGGCGGGGAATCAGATATGGGGAATCAGAGGCGGGGAATCAGAGGCGGGGAAACAGAGGCGGGGAATCAAATATAGGGAATCAGAGGTGGGGAATCAGATATGGGGAATCAGAGGTGGGCAATCAGAGGCGGGGAATCAGAGGCAGGGAATCAGAGGCGGGGAATCAGAGGCAGGGAAACAGAGGCGGGGTATCAAATATAGGGAATCAGAGGTGGGGAATCAGAGGTTGTGAATCAGAGATGGGGAATCAAGGCGGGGAATCAGAGGCAGGGAATCAGACGCGGGGAATCAGAGGCGGGGATTCAGAGCTGGCGAATCAGAGGCGGGGAATCAGAGTTGGGGAATCAGAGGCAGGGAATCAGATATGGGGAATCAGAGGCGGGGAATCAGAGGCCGGGAATCAGATATGGGGATTCAGAGGCGGGGAATGTGATATGGAGAATCAGAGGCGGGGAATCAGAGGCGGGGAAACAGAGGAGGGGAATCAGATATGGGGAATCAGAGGTGGCGAATCAAAGGCGGTGAATCAGAGATGGGGAATCAGAGGCGGGGAATCAGAGGCAGGGAATCAGATGCGGGGAATCAGAGGCGGGGAATCAGAGCTGGCGAATCAGAGGCTGGGAATCAGAGGTGGGCAATCAGAGGCGGGGAATCAGATATGGGGAATCAGAGGCGGGGAATCAGAAGCGGGGAAACAGAGGCGGGGAATCAAATATAGGGAATCAGAGGTGGGGAATCAGAGGTTGTGAATCAGAGATGGGGAATCAAGGCGGGGAATCAGAGGCAGGGAATCAGACGCGGGGAATCAGAGGCGGGGATTCAGAGCTGGGGAATCAGAGGCGGGGAATCAGAGTTGGGGAATCAGAGGCAGGGAATCAGATATGGGGAATCAGAGGCGGGGAATCAGAGGCCGGGAATCAGATATGGGGAAACAGAGGTGGGGAATCCGAGGCGGGGAAACAGAGGCGGGGAATCAGATATGGGGAATCAGAGGTGGGGAATCAGAGGTGGGGACTTAGATATTGGGAAACAGAGGCGGGGAATCAGAGCTGGGGAATCAGAGGTGGGGAATCAGATTTGGGGAATCAGAGGTGGGGACTTAGATATTGGGAAACAGAGGCGGGGAATCAGCGGCGGGGAAACAGAGGCGGGGAATCAGATATGGGGAATCAGAGGTGGGGAATCAGAGGCAGGGAATCAGATGTGCGGAATCAGAGATGGGGAATCAGAGGCAGGGAATCAGAATCAGAAGCAGGGAATCAGAGGCCGGGAATCAGAGGCCGGAATCAGATGCTGGGAATCAGAGGCCTGGAATCAGAGGCGGGGAATCAGAGGCAGGGAATCAGATGCGGGGAATCAGAGGCGGGGAATCAGAGCTGGGGAATCAGAGGCGGGGTATTAGAGTTGGGGAATCAGAGGCGGGGAATCAGATATGGGGAAACAGAGGTGGGGAATCAGAGGCGGGGAAACAGAGGCAGGGAATCAGATATGGGGAATCAGAGGTGGGGCATCAGAGGTCGTGAATCACAGATGGGGAATCAGAGGCGGGGAATCAGAGGCAGGGAATCAGACGCGGGGAATCAGAGGCAGGGAATCAGACGCGGGGAATCTGAGGCGGGGAATCAGAGCTGGGGAATCAGAGGTGGGAAATCAGAGTTGGGGAATCAGAGGCAGGGAATCAGAGGCGGGGAATCAGAGGCAGGGAATCAGACGCGGGGAATCTGAGGCGGGGAATCAGAGCTGGGGAATCAGAGGTGGGGAATCAGAGTTGGGGAATCAGAGGCAGGGAATTGGATGTGCGGAATCAGAGAGAGGGAATCAGAGGTGGGGAATCAGAGGCGGTGAATCAGAGATGGGGAATCAGAGGCGGGGAATCAGAGGCAGGAAATCAGACGCGGGGATTCAGAGGCTGGGAATCAGACGGGGGGAATCAAAGGCGGGGAATCAGAGCTGGGGAATCTGAGGCAGGGAATCAGAGTTGGGGATTCAGAGGCGGGGAATCAGATATGGGGAAACAGAGGCGGGGAATCAGAGGCGGGCAAACAGAGGCGGGGAATTAGATATGGGGAATCAGATGTAGGGAATCAGAGGTGGTGAATCAGTGATGGGGAATCACAGGCGGGGAATCAGAGGCAGGGAATAGAACGCTGGGAATAAGAGGCAGGGAATCAGAGCTGGGGAATCAGAGGAGAGGATTCATAGTTGGGAATCAGAGGCGGGAATCAGATATGGGGAAACAGAGGCGGGGAATCAGAGGCGGTGAAACAGAGGCGGGGAATCAGATATGGGGAATCGGATGCAGGGAATCAGAGGCGGGGAATCAGAGCTGGGGAATCAGAGGCGGGGAATCAGAGTTGGGGCATCAGAGGTGGGGAATTAGATATAGGGAAACAGAGGCGGGGAATCAGAGGCGGGGAAACAGAGGCGGGGAATCAGATATGGGGAATCAGAGGTGGGGAATCAGAGGCAGGGAATCAGATGTGCGGAATCAGAGATGGGGAATAAGAGGCAGGGAATCAGAATCAGAAGCGGGGAATCAGAGGCCGGGAATCAGAGGCCGGGAATCAGATGCTGGGAATAAGAGGCCGGGAATCAGAGGTGGGGAATCAGATATGGGGAATCAGAGGTGGCGAATCAAAGGCGGTGAATCAGAGATGGGGAATCAGAGGCGGGGAATCAGAGGCAGGGAATCAGATGCGGGGAATCAGAGGCGGGGAATCAGAGCTGGCGAATCAGAGGCTGGGAATCAGAGGTGGGCAATCAGAGGCGGGGAATCAGATATGGGGAATCAGAGGCGGGGAATCAGAGGTGGGGAAACAGAGGCGGGGAATCAAATATAGGGAATCAGAGGTGGGGAATCAGAGGTTGTGAATCAGAGATGGGGAATCAAGGCGGGGAATCAGAGGCAGGGAATCAGACGCAGTGAATCAGAGGCGGGGATTCAGAGCTGGGGAATCAGAGGCGGGGAATCAGAGTTGGGGAATCAGAGGCAGGGAATCAGATATGGGGAATCAGAGGCGGGGAATCAGAGGCGGGGAAACAGAGGCGGGGAATCAGATGTGGGGAATCAGAGGTGGGGAATCAGGGGCAGGGAATCAGTGGCAGGGAATCAGAGGCGGGGAATCAGAGGCGGGGAATCAAAGGCAGGGAATCAGACACGGGGAATCAGAGGCGGGGAATCAGAGATGGGGAATCAGAGGCGGGGAATCAGAGGCAGGGAAACGGATGCCGGGAATCAGAGTCGGGGAATCAGAGCTGGGGAATCAGAGGCGGGGAATCAGAGGCGGGGAAACAGAGGCGGGGAATCAGATATGGGGAATCAGAGGTGGGGAATCCGAGGTTGGGAATCAGAGGCAGGGAATCAGAGGCGAAAAATCAGAGGCGGGGAATCAGAGGAAGGGAATCAGATGTGCGGAATCGGAGATGGGGAATCAGAGTCAGGGAATCAGAGGCGGGGAATCAGAGGCGGGGAATCAGAGGCCGGGAATCAGATATGGGGAAACAGAGGCGGGGAATCCGAGGCGGGGAAACAGAGGCGGGGAATCAGATATGGGGAATCAGAGGTGGGGAATCAGAGGTTGGGAATCAGAGGCAGGGAATCAGAGGCTTGGAATCAGATGCAGGGAATCAGATGCGGGGAATCAGAGGCGGGGAATCAGAGCTGGGGAATCAGAGGTGGGGAATCAGATTTGGGGAATCAGAGGCGGGGACTTAGATATTGGGAAACAGAGGCGGGGAATCAGAGGCGGGGAAACCCAGGTGGGGAATCAGATATGGGGAATCAGAGGTGGGGAATCAGAGGCAAGGAATCAGATGTGCGGAATCAGAGATGGGGAATCAGAGGCAGGGAATCAGAATCAGAAGCAGGGAATCAGAGGCCGGGAATCAAAGGCCGGAATCAGATGCTGGGAATCAGAGGCCTGGAATCAGAGGCGGGGAATCAGAGGCAGGGAATCAGATGCGGGGAATCAGAGGCGGGGAATCAGACCTGGGGAATCAGAGGCGGGGATTCAGAGTTGGGGAATCAGAGGCGGGGAATCAGAGGCGGGGAAACAGAGGCGGGGAATCAGATATGGGGAATCAGAGGTGGGGAATCAGAGGTTGGGAATCAGAAGCAGGCAATCAGAGGCGGGGAATCAGAGGCGGGGAATCAGAGGCAGGGAATCCGATGTGCGGAATCGGAGATGGGGAATCAGAGGCAGGGAATCAGAGGCGGGGAATCAGAGGCGGAGAATCAGAGGCCGGGAATCAGATATGGGGAAACAGAGGCGGGGAATCAGAGGCGGGGAAACAGAGGCGGGGAATCAGATATGGGGAATCAGAGGTGGGGAATCAGAGGTTGGGAATCAGAGGCAGGGAATCAGAGGCTGGGAATCAGATGCAGGGAATCAGAGCTGGGGAATCAGACGTGGGGAATCAGAGTTGGGGAATCAGAGTCGGGGAAACAGACGCGGGGAATCAGAGGCGGGGATTCAGAGCTGGGGAATCAGAGGCGGGGAATCAGAGTTGGGGAATCAGAGGCGGGGAATCAGATATCGGGAATCAGAGGCGGGGAATCAGAGGCAGGGAAACAGAGGCAGGGAATCAGATATGGGGAATCAGAGGTTGGGTATCAGGGGCAGGGAATCAGTGGCAGGGAATCAGAGGCGGGGAATCAGAGGCGGGGAATCAGAGGCAGGGAATCAGACACGGGGAATCGGATATGGGGAAACAGAGGCGGGGAATCAGAGGCGGGCAAACAGAGGCGGGGAATTAGATATGGGGAATCAGAGGTGGGGAATCAGAGGTGGTGAATCAGAGATGGGGAATCACAGGCGGGGAATCAGAGGCAGGGAATAGAACGCGGGGAATCAGAGGCGGGGAATCAGAGCTGGGGAATCAGAGGCGGGGAATCATAGTTGGGAATCAGAGGCGGGGAATCAGATATGGGGAAACAGAGGCGGGGAATCAAAGGCGGGAAAACAGAGGCGGGGAATCAGATACGGGGAATCGGATGCGGGGAATCAGAGGCGGGGAACCAGAGCTGGGGAATCAGAGGCGGGGTATCAGAGTTGGGGCATCTGAGGTGGGGAATTAGATATGGGGAAACAGAGGCGGGGAATCAGAGGCGGTTAAACAGAGGCGAGGAATCAGATATGGGGAATCAGAGGTGGGGAATCAGAGGCAGGGAATCAGATGTGCGGAATCAGAGATGGGGAATCAGAGGCAGGGAATCAGAATCAGAAGCGGGGAATCAGAGGCCGGGAATCAGAGGCCGGGATTCTGATGCCGGGAATAAGAGGCCGGGAATCAGAGGTGGGGAATCAGAGTCCGGGAATCAGAGATGGGGATTCAGAGGCGGGGAATGATATATGGGGAATCAGAGGCGGGGAATCAGAGGCGGGGTAACAGAGGTGGGGAATCAGATATGGGGAATCAGAGGTGGCGAATCAAAGGCGGTGAATCAGATATGGGGAATCAGAGGCGGGGAATCAGAGGCAGGGAATCAAACACGGGGAATCAGAGGCGGGGAATCAGAGCTGGGGAATCAGAGGCGGGGAATCAGAGTTGGGGAATCAGAGGCGGGGAATCAGATATGGGGAAACAGGGGCGGGGAAGCAGAGGCAGGGAAACAGAGGCGGGGAATCAGATATGGGGAATCAGGGGTGGGGAATCAGAGGTTGGGAATCAGAGGCAGGGAATCAGAGGCGTGGAAACAGAGGCGGGGATTCAGATATGGGGAATAAGAGGTGGGGAATCAGGGGCGTGGAATCAGAGGCAGGGAATTAGATGTGGTGAATCAGATATGGGGAATCAGAGGCGGGGAATCAGAAGTGGGGAAACAGAGGCGGGGAATCAAATATAGGGAATCAGAGGTGGGGAATCAGAGGTTGTGAATCAGAGATGGGGAATCAAGGCGGGGAATCAGAGGCAGGGAATCAGACGCGGGGAATCAGAGGCGGGGATTCAGAGCTGGGGAATCAGAGGCGGGGAATCAGAGTTGGGGAATCAGAGGCAGGGAATCAGATATGGGGAATCAGAGGCGGGGAATCAGAGGCCGGGAATCAGATATGGGGAAACAGAGGTGGGGAATCCGAGGCGGGGAAACAGAGGCGGGGAATCAGATATGGGGAATCAGAGGTGGGGAATCAGAGGTGGGGACTTAGATATTGGGAAACAGAGGCGGGGAATCAGAGCTGGGGAATCAGAGGTGGGGAATCAGATTTGGGGAATCAGAGGTGGGGACTTAGATATTGGGAAACAGAGGCGGGGAATCAGCGGCGGGGAAACAGTGGCGGGGAATCAGATATGGGGAATCAGAGGTGGGGAATCAGAGGCAGGGAATCAGATGTGCGGAATCAGAGATGGGGAATCAGAGGCAGGGAATCAGAATCAGAAGCATGGAATCAGAGGCCGGGAATCAGAGGCCGGAATCAGATGCTGGGAATCAGAGGCCTGGAATCAGAGGCGGGGAATCAGAGGCAGGGAATCAGATGCGGGGAATCAGAGGCGGGGAATCAGAGCTGGGGAATCAGAGGCGGGGTATTAGAGTTGGGGAATCAGAGGCGGGGAATCAGATATGGGGAAACAGAGGTGGGGAATCAGAGGCGGTGAAACAGAGGCAGGGAATCAGATATGGGGAATCAGAGGTGGGGCATCAGAGGTCGTGAATCACAGATGGGGAATCAGAGGCGGGGAATCAGAGGCAGGGAATCAGACGCGGGGAATCAGAGGCAGGGAATCAGACGCGGGGAATCTGAGGCGGGGAATCAGAGCTGGGGAATCAGAGGTGGGAAATCAGAGTTGGGGAATCAGAGGCAGGGAATCAGAGGCGGGGAATCAGAGGCAGGGAATCAGACGCGGGGAATCTGAGGCGGGGAATCAGAGCTGGGGAATCAGAGGTGGGGAATCAGAGTTGGGGAATCAGAGGCAGGGAATTGGATGTGCGGAATCAGAGAGAGGGAATCAGAGGTGGGGAATCAGAGGCGGTGAATCAGAGATGGGGAATCAGAGGCGGGGAATCAGAGGCAGGAAATCAGACGCGGGGATTCAGAGGCTGGGAATCAGACGGGGGGAATCAAAGGCGGGGAATCAGAGCTGGGGAATCTGAGGCAGGGAATCAGAGTTGGGGATTCAGAGGCGGGGAATCAGATATGGGGAAACAGAGGAGGGGAATCAGAGGCGGGCAAACAGAGGCGGGGAATTAGATATGGGGAATCAGATGTAGGGAATCAGAGGTGGTGAATCAGTGATGGGGAATCACAGGCGGGGAATCAGAGGCAGGGAATAGAACGCTGGGAATAAGAGGCAGGGAATCAGAGCTGGGGAATCAGAGGAGGGGATTCATAGTTGGGAATCAGAGGCGGGAATCAGATATGGGGAAACAGAGGCGGGGAATCAGAGGCGGTGAAACAGAGGCGGGGAATCAGATATGGGGAATCGGATGCAGGGAATCAGAGGCGGGGAATCAGAGCTGGGGAATCAGAGGCGGGGAATCAGAGTTGGGGCATCAGAGGTGGGGAATTAGATATAGGGAAACAGAGGCGGGGAATCAGAGGCGGGGAAACAGAGGCGGGGAATCAGATATGGGGAATCAGAGGTGGGGAATCAGAGGCAGGGAATCAGATGTGCGGAATCAGAGATGGGGAATAAGAGGCAGGGAATCAGAATCAGAAGCGGGGAATCAGAGGCCGGGAATCAGAGGCCGGGAATCAGATGCTGGGAATAAGAGGCCGGGAATCAGAGGTGGGGAATCAGATATGGGGAATCAGAGGTGGCGAATCAAAGGCGGTGAATCAGAGATGGGGAATCAGAGGCGGGGAATCAGAGGCAGGGAATCAGATGCGGGGAATCAGAGGCGGGGAATCAGAGCTGGCGAATCAGAGGCTGGGAATCAGAGGTGGGCAATCAGAGGCGGGGAATCAGATATGGGGAATCAGAGGCGGGGAATCAGAGGTGGGGAAACAGAGGCGGGGAATCAAATATAGGGAATCAGAGGTGGGGAATCAGAGGTTGTGAATCAGAGATGGGGAATCAAGGCGGGGAATCAGAGGCAGGGAATCAGACGCAGTGAATCAGAGGCGGGGATTCAGAGCTGGGGAATCAGAGGCGGGGAATCAGAGTTGGGGAATCAGAGGCAGGGAATCAGATATGGGGAATCAGAGGCGGGGAATCAGAGGCGGGGAAACAGAGGCGGGGAATCAGATGTGGGGAATCAGAGGTGGGGAATCAGGGGCAGGGAATCAGTGGCAGGGAATCAGAGGCGGGGAATCAGAGGCGGGGAATCAAAGGCAGGGAATCAGACACGGGGAATCAGAGGCGGGGAATCAGAGATGGGGAATCAGAGGCGGGGAATCAGAGGCAGGGAATCGGATGCTGGGAATCAGAGTCGGGGAATCAGCGCTGGGGAATCAGAGGCGGGGAATCAGAGGCGGGGAAACAGAGGCGGGGAATCAGATATGGGGAATCAGAGGTGGGGAATCCGAGGTTGGGAATCAGAGGCAGGGAATCAGAGGCGAAAAATCAGAGGCGGGGAATCAGAGGAAGGGAATCAGATGTGCGGAATCGGAGATGGGGAATCAGAGGCAGGGAATCAGAGGCGGGGAATCAGAGGCGGGGAATCAGAGGCCGGGAATCAGATATGGGGAAACAGAGGCGGGGAATCCGAGGCGGGGAAACAGAGGCGGGGAATCAGATATGGGGAATCAGAGGTGGGGAATCAGAGGTTGGGAATCAGAGGCAGGGAATCAGAGGCTTGGAATCAGATGCAGGGAATCAGATGCGGGGAATCAGAGGCGGGGAATCAGAGCTGGGGAATCAGAGGTGGGGAATCAGATTTGGGGAATCAGAGGCGGGGACTTAGATATTGGGAAACAGAGGCGGGGAATCAGAGGCGGGGTAACCCAGGTGGGGAATCAGATATGGGGAATCAGAGGTGGGGAATCAGAGGCAAGGAATCAGATGTGCGGAATCAGAGATGGGGAATCAGAGGCAGGGAATCAGAATCAGAAGCAGGGAATCAGAGGCCGGGAATCAAAGGCCGGAATCAGATGCTGGGAATCAGAGGCCTGGAATCAGAGGCGGGGAATCAGAGGCAGGGAATCAGATGCGGGGAATCAGAGGCGGGGAATCAGACCTGGGGAATCAGAGGCGGGGATTCAGAGTTGGGGAATCAGAGGCGGGGAATCAGAGGCGGGGAAACAGAGGCGGGGAATCAGATATGGGGAATCAGAGGTGGGGAATCAGAGGTTGGGATCAGAAGCAGGCAATCAGAGGCGGGGAATCAGAGGCGGGGAATCAGAGGCAGGGAATCCGATGTGCGGAATCGGAGATGGGGAATCAGAGGCAGGGAATCAGAGGCGGGGAATCAGAGGCGGAGAATCAGAGGCCGGGAATCAGATATGGGGAAACAGAGGCGGGGAATCAGAGGCGGGGAAACAGAGGCGGGGAATCAGATATGGGGAATCAGAGGTGGGGAATCAGAGGTTGGGAATCAGAGGCAGGGAATCAGAGGCTGGGAATCAGATGCAGGGAATCAGAGCTGGGGAATCAGACGTGGGGAATCAGAGTTGGGGAATCAGAGTCGGGGACTTAGATATGGGGAAACAGAGGCGGGGAATCAGAGGCGGGGAAACAGACGCGGGGAATCAGAGGCGGGGATTCAGAGCTGGGGAATCAGAGGCGGGGAATCAGAGTTGGGGAATCAGAGGCGGGGAATCAGATATCGGGAATCAGAGGCGGGGAATCAGAGGCAGGGAAACAGAGGCAGGGAATCAGATATTGGGAATCAGAGGTGGGGTATCAGGGGCAGGGAATCAGTGGCAGGGAATCAGAGGCGGGGAATCAGAGGCGGGGAATCAGAGGCAGGGAATCAGACACGGGGAATCAGATATGGGGAAACAGAGGCGGGGAATCAGAGGCGGGCAAACAGAGGCGGGGAATTAGATATGGGGAATCAGAGGTGGGGAATCAGAGGTGGTGAATCAGAGATGGGGAATCACAGGCGGGGAATCAGAGGCAGGGAATAGAACGCGGGGAATCAGAGGCGGGGAATCAGAGCTGGGGAATCAGAGGCGGGGAATCATAGTTGGGAATCAGAGGCGGGGAATCAGATATGGGGAAACAGAGGCGGGGAAT
The DNA here is from genome assembly GCF_036971445.1 of Narcine bancroftii. Taxonomy (NCBI): domain Eukaryota; kingdom Metazoa; phylum Chordata; class Chondrichthyes; order Torpediniformes; family Narcinidae; genus Narcine; species Narcine bancroftii. The sequence continues at coordinate 101,733,908 of NC_091474.1, read as the reverse complement.
CAAAGGCGGGAAAACAGAGGCGGGGAATCAGATACGGGGAATCGGATGCGGGGAATCAGAGGCGGGGAACCAGAGCTGGGGAATCAGAGGCGGGGTATCAGAGTTGGGGCATCTGAGGTGGGGAATTAGATATGGGGAAACAGAGGCGGGGAATCAGAGGCGGTTAAACAGAGGCGAGGAATCAGATATGGGGAATCAGAGGTGGGGAATCAGAGGCAGGGAATCAGATGTGCGGAATCAGAGATGGGGAATCAGAGGCAGGGAATCAGAATCAGAAGCGGGGAATCAGAGGCCGGGAATCAGAGGCCGGGATTCAGATGCCGGGAATAAGAGGCCGGGAATCAGAGGTGGGGAATCAGAGTCCGGGAATCAGAGATGGGGATTCAGAGGCGGGGAATGATATATGGGGAATCAGAGGCGGGGAATCAGAGGCGGGGTAACAGAGGTGGGGAATCAGATATGGGGAATCAGAGGTGGCGAATCAAAGGCGGTGAATCAGATATGGGGAATCAGAGGCGGGGAATCAGAGGCAGGGAATCAAACACGGGGAATCAGAGGCGGGGAATCAGAGCTGGGGAATCAGAGGCGGGGAATCAGAGTTGGGGAATCAGAGGCGGGGAATCAGATATGGGGAAACAGGGGCGGGGAAGCAGAGGCAGGGAAACAGAGGCGGGGAATCAGATATGGGGAATCAGGGGTGGGGAATCAGAGGTTGGGAATCAGAGGCAGGGAATCAGAGGCGTGGAAACAGAGGCGGGGATTCAGATATGGGGAATAAGAGGTGGGGAATCAGGGGCGTGGAATCAGAGGCAGGGAATTAGATGTGGTGAATCAGAGATGGGGAATCAGAGGCAGGGAATCAGAATCAGAAGCGGGGTATCAGTGGCCGGGAATCAGAGGAAGGTAATCAGAGGCAGGGGATCAAACACGGGGAATCAGAGGCTGGGAATCAGAGCTGGGGAATCAGAGGCGGGGAATCAGAGCTGGGGAATCACAGGCGGGGAATCAGAGATGGGGAATCAGAGGCGGGGAATCAGAGGCAGGGAATCAGATGCAGGGAATCAGAGGCGGGGAATCATAGCTGGTGAATCAGAGGCGGGGAATCTGGGGAATCAGAGGAGGGGAATCAGAGGCAGGGAATCAGATGTGCGGAATCAGAGATGGGGAATCAGAGGCAGGGAATCAGAATCAGAAGCAGGGAATCAGAGGCCGGGAATCAGAGGCTGGAATCAGATGATGGGAATCAGAGGCCTGGAATCAGATGCGGGGAATCAGAGGCAGGGAATCAGATGCGGGGAATCAGAGGTGGGGAATCAGAGCTGGGGAATCAGAGGCGGGGTATTAGAGTTGGGGAATCAGAGGCGGGGAATCAGATATGGGGAAACAGAGGTAGGGAATCAGAGGCGGGGAAACAGAGGCAGGGAATCAGATATGGGGAATCAGAGGCGGGGAATCAGAGGTGGGGAATCATAGGCAGGGAATCGGATGTGCGGAATCAGAGATGGGGAATCAGAGGCCGGGAATCAGAGGTGGTGAATCAGAGATGGGGAATCAGAGGCGGGGAATCAGAGGCAGGGTATCAGACGCGGGGAATCAGAGGTGGGCAATCAGAGGCGGGGAATCAGATATGGGGAATCAGAGGCGGGGAATCAGAGGCGGGGAAACAGAGGCGGGGAATCAGATATGGGGAATCAGAGGTGGGGCATCAGAGGTTGTGAATCACAGATGGGGAATCAGAGGCGGGGAATCAGAGGCAGGGAATCAGACGCGGGGAATCAGAGGCGGGGATTCAGAGCTGGGGAATCAGAAGCGGGGAATCAGAGTTGGGGAATCAGAGGCGGGGAATCAGATATGGGGAAGCAGAGGCAGGGAATCAGAGGCGGGGAATCAGAGGCAGGGAATCAGACGCGGGGAATCTGAGGCGGGGAATCATAGCTGGGGAATCAGAGGTGGGGAATCAGAGTTGGGGAATCAGAGGCAGGGAATTGGATGTGCGGAATCAGAGATGGGGAATCAGAGGTGGGGAATCAGAGGCGGTGAATCAGAGATGGGGAATCAGAGGCGGGGAATCAGAGGCAGGAAATCAGACACGGGGATTCAGAGGCTGGGAATCAGACGGGGGGAATCAAAGGCGGGGAATCAGAGCTGGGGAATCTGAGGCAGGGAATCAGAGTTGGGGATTCAGAGGCGGGCAATCAGATATGGAAAAACAGAGGCGGGGAATCAGAGGCGGGCAAACAGAGGCGGGGAATTAGATATGGGGAATCAGAGGTAGGGAATCAGAGGTGGTGAATCAGTGATGGGGAATCACAGGCGGGGAATCAGAGGCAGGGAATAGAACGCGGGGAATCAGAGGCAGGGAATCAGAGCTGGGGAATCAGAGGCGGGGAATCATAGTTGGGAATCAGAGGCGGGAATCAGATATGGGGAAACAGAGGCGGGGAATCAGAGGCGGGGAAACAGAGGCGGGGAATCAGATATGGGGAATCGGATGCAGGGAATCAGAGGCGGGGAATCAGAGCTGGGGAATCAGAGGCGGGGAATCAGAGTTGGGGCATCAGAGGTGGGGAATTAGATATAGGGAAACAGAGGCGGGGAATCAGAGGCGGGGAAACAGAGGCGGGGAATCAGATATGGGGAATCAGAGGTGGGGAATCAGAGGCAGGGAATCAGATGTGCGGAATCAGAGATGGGGAATCAGAGGCAGGGAATCAGAAGCGGGGAATCAGAGGCCGGGAATCAGAGGCCGGGAATCAGATGCTGGGAATAAGAGGCCGGGAATCAGAGGAGGGGAATCAGAGTCCGGGAATCAGAGATGGGGATTCAGAGGCGGGGAATGAGATATGGAGAATCAGAGGCGGGGAATCAGAGGCGGGGAAACAGAGGTGGGGAATCAGATATGGGGAATCAGAGGTAGCGAATCAAAGGCGGTGAATCAGAGATGGGGAATCAGAGACGGGGAATCAGAGGCAGGGAATCAGATGCGGCGAATCAGAGGCGGGGAATCAGAGCTGGCGAATCAGAGGCTGGGATCAGAGGTGGGGAAACAGAGGTGGGGAATCAGATATGGGGAATCAGAGGTGGCGAATCAAAGGCGGTGAATCAGAGATGGGGAATCAGAGGCGGGGAATCAGAGGCAGGGAATCAGATGCGGGGAATCAGAGGCGGGGAATCAGAGCTGGCGAATCAGAGGCTGGGAATCAGAGGCGGGGAAACAAAGGTGGGGAATCAGATATGGGGAATCAGAGGTGGCGAATCAAAGGCGGTGAATCAGAGATGGGGAATCAGAGGCGGGGAATCAGATATGGGGAATCAGAGGTGGCGAATCAAAGGCGGTGAATCAGAGATGGGGAAACAGAGGTGGGGAATCAGATATGGGGAATCAGAGGTGGCGAATCAAAGGCGGTGAATCAGAGATGGGGAATCAGAGGCGGGGAATCAGAGGCAGGGAATCAGACGCGGGGAATCAGAGGCGGGGATTCAGAGCTGGGGAATCAGAGGCGGGGAATCAGAGTTGGGGAATCAGAGGCAGGGAATCAGATATGGGGAATCAGAGGCGGGGAATCAGAGGCCGGGAATCAGTTATGGGGAAACAGAGGCGGGGAATCAAATATAGGGAATCAGAGGTGGGGAATCAGAGGTTGTGAATCAGAGATGGGGAATCAAGGCGGGGAATCAGAGGCAGGGAATCAGACGCGGGGAATCAGAGGCGGGGATTCAGAGCTGGGGAATCAGAGGCGGGGAATCAGAGTTGGGGAATCAGAGGCAGGGAATCAGATATGGGGAATCAGAGGCGGGGAATCAGAGGCGGGGAATCAGAGGCGGGGAAACAGAGGCGGGGAATCAAATATAGGGAATCAGAGGTGGGGAATCAGATATGGGGAATCAGAGGCGGGCAATCAGAGGCGGGGAATCAGATATGGGGAATCAGAGGCGGGGAATCAGAGGCGGGGAAACAGAGGCGGGGAATCAAATATTGGGAATCAGAGGTGGGGAATCAGATATGGGGAATCAGAGGTGGGCAATCAGAGGCGGGGAATCAGAGGCAGGGAATCAGAGGCGGGGAATCAGAGGCAGGGAAACAGAGGCGGGGAATCAAATATAGGGAATCAGAGGTGGGGAATCAGAGGTTGTGAATCAGAGATGGGGAATCAAGGCGGGGAATCAGAGGCAGGGAATCAGACGCGGGGAATCAGAGGCGGGGATTCAGAGCTGGGGAATCAGAGGCGGGGAATCAGAGTTGGGGAATCAGAGGCAGGGAATCAGATATGGGGAATCAGAGGCGGGGAATCAGAGGCCGGGAATCAGATATGGGGATTCAGAGGCGGGGAATGTGATATGGAGAATCAGAGGCGGGGAATCAGAGGCGGGGAAACAGAGGAGGGGAATCAGATATGGGGAATCAGAGGTGGCGAATCAAAGGCGGTGAATCAGAGATGGGGAATCAGAGGCGGGGAATCAGAGGCAGGGAATCAGATGCGGGGAATCAGAGGCGGGGAATCAGAGCTGGCGAATCAGAGGCTGGGAATCAGAGGTGGGCAATCAGAGGCGGGGAATCAGATATGGGGAATCAGAGGCGGGGAATCAGAGGCGGGGAAACAGAGGCGGGGAATCAAATATAGGGAATCAGAGGTGGGGAATCAGAGGTTGTGAATCAGAGATGGGAAATCAAGGCGGGGAATCAGAGGCAGGGAATCAGACGCGGGGAATCAGAGGCGGGGATTCAGAGCTGGGGAATCAGAGGCGGGGAATCAGAGTTGGGGAATCAGAGGCAGGGAATCAGATATGGGGAATCAGAGGCGGGGAATCAGAGGCCGGGAATCAGATATGGGGAAACAGAGGCGGGGAATCCGAGGCGGGGAAACAGAGGCGGGGAATCAGATATGGGGAATCAGAGGTGGGGAATCAGAGGTTGGGAATCAGAGGCAGGGAATCAGAGGCTTGGAATCAGATGCAGGGTATCAGATGCGGGGAATCAGAGGCAGGGAATCAGAGCTGGGGAATCAGAGGTGGGGAATCAGATTTGGGGAATCAGATGTGGGGACTTAGATATTGGGAAACAGAGGCGGGGAATCAGAGACGGGGAAACAGAGGCGGGGAATCAGATATGGGGAATCAGAGGTGGGGAATCAGAGGCAGGGAATCAGATGTGCGGAATCAGAGATGGGGAATCAGAGGCAGGGAATCAGAATCAGAAGCAGGGAATCAGAGGCCGGGAATCAGAGGCCGGAATCAGATGCTGGGAATCAGAGGCCTGGAATCAGAGGCGGGGAATCAGAGGCAGGGAATCAGATGCGGGGAATCAGAGGCGGGGAATCAGAGCTGGGGAATCAGAGGCGGGGTATTAGAGTTGGGGAATCAGAGGCGGGGAATCAGATATGGGGAAACAGAGGTGGGGAATCAGAGGCGGGGAAACAGAGGCAGGGAATCAGATATGGGGAATCAGAGGTGGGGCATCAGAGGTCGTGAATCACAGATGGGGAATCAGAGGCGGGGAATCAGAGGCAGGGAATAAGACGCGGGGAATCTGAGGCGGGGAATCAGAGCTGGGGAATCAGAGGTGGGGAATCAGAGTTGGGGAATCAGAGGCAGGGAATTGGATGTGCGGAATCAGAGAGAGGGAATCAGAGGTGGGGAATCAGAGGCGGTGAATCAGAGATGGGGAATCAGAGGCGGGGAATCAGAGGCAGGAAATCAGACGCGGGGATTCAGAGGCTGGGAATCAGACGGGGGAATCAAAGGCGGGGAATCAGAGCTGGGGAATCTGAGGCAGGGAATCAGAGTTGGGGATTCAGAGGCGGGGAATCAGATATGGGTAAACAGAGGCGGGGAATCAGAGGCGGGCAAACAGAGGCGGGGAATTAGATATGGGGAATCAGAGGTAGGGAATCAGAGGTGGTGAATCAGTGATGGGGAATCACAGGCGGGGAATCAGAGGCAGGGAATAGAACGCGGGGAATCAGAGGCAGGGAATCAGAGCTGGGGAATCAGAGGAGGGGATTCATAGTTGGGAATCAGAGGCGGGAATCAGATATGGGGAAACAGAGGCGGGGAATCAGAGGTGGTGAAACAGAGGCGGGGAATCAGATATGGGGAATCGGATGCAGGGAATCAGAGGCGGGGAATCAGAGCTGGGGAATCAGAGGCGGGGAATCAGAGTTGGGGCATAAGAGGTGGGGAATTAGATATAGGGAAACAGAGGCGGGGAATCAGAGGCGGGGAAACAGAGGCGGGGAATCAGATATGGGGAATCAGAGGTGGGGAATCAGAGGCAGAGAATCAGATGTGCGGAATCAGAGATGGGGAATAAGAGGCAGGGAATCAGAATCAGAAGCGGGGAATCAGAGGCCGGGAATCAGAGGCCGGGAATCAGATGCTGGGAATAAGAGGCCGTGAATCAGAGGTGGGGAATCAGATATGGGGAATCAGAGGTGGCGAATCAAAGGCGGTGAATCAGAGATGGGGAATCAGAGGCGGGGAATCAGAGGCAGGGAATCCGATGCGGGGAATCAGAGGCGGGGAATCAGAGCTGGCGAATCAGAGGCTGGGAATCAGAGGTGGGCAATCAGAGGCGGGGAATCAGATATGGGGAATCAGAGGCGGGGAATCAGAGGCGGGGAAACAGAGGCGGGGAATCAAATATAGGGAATCAGAGGTGGGGAATCAGAGGTTGTGAATCAGAGATGGGGAATCAAGGCGGGGAATCAGAGGCAGGGAATCAGACGCGGTGAATCAGAGGCGGGGATTCAGAGCTGGGGAATCAGAGGCGGGGAATCAGAGTTGGGGAATCAGAGGCAGGGAATCAGATATGGGGAATCAGAGGCGGGGAATCAGAGGCGGGGAAACAGAGGCGGGGAATCAGATGTGGGGAATCAGAGGTGGGGAATCAGGGGCAGGGAATCAGTGGCAGGGAATCAGAGGCGGGGAATCAGAGGCGGCGAATCAAAGGCAGGGAATCAGACACGGGGAATCAGAGGCGGGGAATCAGAGATGGGGAATCAGAGGCGGGGAATCAGAGGCAGGGAATCGGATGCCGGGAATCAGAGTCGGGGAATCAGAGCTGGGGAATCAGAGGCGGGGAATCAGAGTTGGGGAATCAGAGGCGGGGAATCAGATATGGGGAAATAGAGGCGGGGAATCAGATATGGGGAATCAGAGGTGTGGAATCAGAGGTTGGGAATCAGAGGCAGGGAATCAGAGTCGGGGAAACAGAGGCGGGGAATCAGATATGGGGAATCAGAGGTGGCGAATCAAATGCGGTGAAACAGAGATGGGGAATCAGGGCAGGGAATCAGAGGCAGGGAATCAAACACGGGGAATCAGAGCTGGAGAATCAGAGGCGGGGAATCAGAGTTGGGAATCAGAGGCGGGGAATCAGAGGCGGGGAAACAGAGGCGGGGAATCAGATATGGGGAATCAGAGGTGGGGAATCCGAGGTTGGGAATCAGAGGCAGGGAATCAGAGGCGAAAAATCAGAGGCGGGGAATCAGAGGAAGGGAATCAGATGTGCGGAATCGGAGATGGGGAATCAGAGGCAGGGAATCAGAGGCGGGGAATCAGAGGCGGGGAATCAGAGGCCGGGAATCAGATATGGGGAAACAGAGGCGGGGAATCCGAGGCGGGGAAACAGAGGCGGGGAATCAGATATGGGGAATCAGAGGTGGGGAATCAGAGGTTGGGAATCAGAGGCAGGGAATCAGAGGCTTGGAATCAGATGCAGGGAATCAGATGCGGGGAATCAGAGGCGGGGAATCAGAGCTGGGGAATCAGAGGTGGGGAATCAGATTTGGGGAATCAGAGGCGGGGACTTAGATATTGGGAAACAGAGGCGGGGAATCAGAGGCGGGGAAACCCAGGTGGGGAATCAGATATGGGGAATAAGAGGTGGGGAATCAGAGGCAAGGAATCAGATGTGCGGAATCAGAGATGGGGAATCAGAGGCAGGGAATCAGAATCAGAAGCAGGGAATCAGAGGCCGGGAATCAAAGGCCGGAATCAGATGCTGGGAATCAGAGGCCTGGAATCAGAGGCGGGGAATCAGAGGCAGGGAATCAGATGCGGGGAATCAGAGGCGGGGAATCAGAGCTGGGGAATCAGAGGCGGGGATTCAGAGTTGGGGAATCAGAGGCGGGGAATCAGAGGCAGGGAATCAGACGCGGGGAATCAGAGGCGGGGATTCAGAGCTGGGGAATCAGAGGCGGGGAATCAGAGTTGGGGAATCAGAGGCAGGGAATCAGATATGGGGAATCAGAGGCGGGGAATCAGAGGCCGGGAATCAGATATGGGGAAACAGAGGCGGGGAATCCGAGGCGGGGAAACAGAGGCGGGGAATCAGATATGGGGAATCAGAGGTGGGGAATCAGAGGTTGGGAATCAGAGGCAGGGAATCAGAGGCTTGGAATCAGATGCAGGGTATCAGATGCGGGGAATCAGAGGCGGGGAATCAGAGCTGGGGAATCAGAGGTGGGGAATCAGATTTGGGGAATCAGATGTGGGGACTTAGATATTGGGAAACAGAGGCAGGGAATCAGAGACGGGGAAACAGAGGCGGGGAATCAGATATGGGGAATCAGAGGTGGGGAATCAGAGGCAGGGAATCAGATGTGCGGAATCAGAGATGGGGAATCAGAGGCAGGGAATCAGAATCAGAAGCAGGGAATCAGAGGCCGGGAATCAGAGGCCGGAATCAGATGCTGGGAATCAGAGGCCTGGAATCAGAGGCGGGGAATCAGAGGCAGGGAATCAGATGCGGGGAATCAGAGGCGGGGAATCAGAGCTGGGGAATCAGAGGCGGGGTATTAGAGTTGGGGAATCAGAGGCGGGGAATCAGATATGGGGAAACAGAGGTGGGGAATCAGAGGCGGGGAAACAGAGGCAGGGAATCAGATATGGGGAATCAGAGGCAGGGAATAGAACGCGGGGAATCAGAGGCAGGGAATCAGAGCTGGGGAATCAGAGGAGGGGATTCATAGTTGGGAATCAGAGGCGGGAATCAGATATGGGGAAACAGAGGCGGGGAATCAGAGGTGGTGAAACAGAGGCGGGGAATCAGATATGGGGAATCGGATGCAGGGAATCAGAGGCGGGGAATCAGAGCTGGGGAATCAGAGGCGGGGAATCAGAGTTGGGGCATCAGAGGTGGGGAATTAGATATAGGGAAACAGAGGCGGGGAATCAGAGGCGGGGAAACAGAGGCGGGGAATCAGATATGGGGAATCAGAGGTGGGGAATCAGAGGCAGGGAATCAGATGTGCGGAATCAGAGATGGGGAATAAGAGGCAGGGAATCAGAATCAGAAGCGGGGAATCAGAGGCCGGGAATCAGAGGCCGGGAATCAGATGCTGGGAATAAGAGGCCGGGAATCAGAGGTGGGGAATCAGATATGGGGAATCAGAGGTGTCGAATCAAAGGCGGTGAATCAGAGATGGGGAATCAGAGGCGGGGAATCAGAGGCAGGGAATCCGATGCGGGGAATCAGAGGCGGGGAATCAGAGCTGGCGAATCAGAGGCTGGGAATCAGAGGTGGGCAATCAGAGGCGGGGAATCAGATATGGGGAATCAGAGGCGGGGAATCAGAGGCGGGGAAACAGAGGCGGGGAATCAAATATAGGGAATCAGAGGTGGGGAATCAGAGGTTGTGAATCAGAGATGGGGAATCAAGGCGGGGAATCAGAGGCAGGGAATCAGACGCGGTGAATCAGAGGCGGGGATTCAGAGCTGGGGAATCAGAGGCGGGGAATCAGAGTTGGGGAATCAGAGGCAGGGAATCAGATATGGGGAATCAGAGGCGGGGAATCAGAGGCGGGGAAACAGAGGCGGGGAATCAGATGTGGGGAATCAGAGGTGGGGAATCAGGGGCAGGGTATCAGTGGCAGGGAATCAGAGGCGGGGAATCAGAGGCGGCGAATCAAAGGCAGGGAATCAGACACGGGGAATCAGAGGCGGGGAATCAGAGATGGGGAATCAGAGGCGGGGAATCAGAGGCAGGGAATCGGATGCCGGGAATCAGAGTCGGGGAATCAGAGCTGGGGAATCAGAGGCGGGGAATCAGAGTTGGGGAATCAGAGGCGGGGAATCAGATATGGGGAAATAGAGGCGGGGAATCAGATATGGGGAATCAGAGGTGGGGAATCAGAGTTGGGAATCAGAGGCGGGGAATCAGAGGCGGGGAATCAGAGGAGGGGAATCAGAGTTGGGAATCAGAGGCGGGGAATCAGAGGCGGGGAAACAGAGGCGGGGAATCAGATATGGGGAATCAGAGGTGGGGAATCCGAGGTTGGGAATCAGAGGCAGGGAATCAGAGGCGAAAAATCAGAGGCGGGGAATCAGAGGAAGGGAATCAGATGTGCGGAATCGGAGATGGGGAATCAGAGGCAGGGAATCAGAGGCGGGGAATCAGAGGCGGGGAATCAGAGGCCGGGAATCAGATATGGGGAAACAGAGGCGGGGAATCCGAGGCGGGGAAACAGAGGCGGGGAATCAGATATGGGGAATCAGAGGTGGGGAATCAGAGGTTGGGAATCAGAGGCAGGGAATCAGAGGCTTGGAATCAGATGCAGGGAATCAGATGCGGGGAATCAGAGGCGGGGAATCAGAGCTGGGGAATCAGAGGTGGGGAATCAGATTTGGGGAATCAGAGGCGGGGACTTAGATATTGGGAAACAGAGGCGGGGAATCAGAGGCGGGGAAACCCAGGTGGGGAATCAGATATGGGGAATCAGAGGTGGGGAATCAGAGGCAAGGAATCAGATGTGCGGAATCAGAGATGGGGAATCAGAGGCAGGGAATCAGAATCAGAAGCAGGGAATCAGAGGCCGGGAATCAAAGGCCGGAATCAGATGCTGGGAATCAGAGGCCTGGAATCAGAGGCGGGGAATCAGAGGCAGGGAATCAGATGCGGGGAATCAGAGGCGGGGAATCAGAGCTGGGGAATCAGAGGCGGGGATTCAGAGTTGGGGAATCAGAGGCGGGGAATCAGAGGCAGGGAATCAGACGCGGGGAATCAGAGGCGGGGATTCAGAGCTGGGGAATCAGAGGCGGGGAATCAGAGTTGGGGAATCAGAGGCAGGGAATCAGATATGGGGAATCAGAGGCGGGGAATCAGAGGCCGGGAATCAGATATGGGGAAACAGAGGCGGGGAATCCGAGGCGGGGAAACAGAGGCGGGGAATCAGATATGGGGAATCAGAGGTGGGGAATCAGAGGTTGGGAATCAGAGGCAGGGAATCAGAGGCTTGGAATCAGATGCAGGGTATCAGATGCGGGGAATCAGAGGCGGGGAATCAGAGATGGGGAATCAGAGGTGGGGAATCAGATTTGGGGAATCAGATGTGGGGACTTAGATATTGGGAAACAGAGGCGGGGAATCAGAGACGGGGAAACAGAGGCGGGGAATCAGATATGGGGAATCAGAGGTGGGGAATCAGAGGCAGGGAATCAGATGTGCGGAATCAGAGATGGGGAATCAGAGGCAGGGAATCAGAATCAGAAGCAGGGAATCAGAGGCCGGGAATCAGAGGCCGGAATCAGATGCTGGGAATCAGAGGCCTGGAATCAGAGGCGGGGAATCAGAGGCAGGGAATCAGATGCGGGGAATCAGAGGCGGGGAATCAGAGCTGGGGAATCAGAGGCGGGGTATTAGAGTTGGGAAATCAGAGGCGGGGAATCAGATATGGGGAAACAGAGGTGGGGAATCAGAGGCGGGGAAACAGAGGCAGGGAATCAGATATGGGGAATCAGAGGTGGGGCATCAGAGGTCGTGAATCACAGATGGGGAATCAGAGGCGGAGAATCAGAGGCCGGGAATAAGATATGGGGAAACAGAGGCGGGGAATCAGAGGCGGGGAAACAGAGGCGGGGAATCAGATATGGGGAATCAGAGGTGGGGAATCAGGGGTTGGGAATCAGAGGCAGGGAATCAGAGGCTGGGAATCAGATGCAGGGAATCAGATGCGGGGAATCAGAGGCGGGGAATCAGAGCTGGGGAATCAGACGTGGGGAATCAGAGTTGGGGAATCAGAGTCGGGGACTTAGATATGGGGAAACAGAGGCGGGGAATCAGAGGCGGGGAAACAGACGCGGGGAATCAGAGGCGGGGATTCAGAGCTGGGGAATCAGAGGCGGGGAATCAGAGTTGGGGAATCAGAGGCGGGGAATCAGATATGGGGAATCAGAGGCGGGGAATCAGAGGCAGGGAAACAGAGGCAGGGAATCAGATATGGGGAATCAGAGGTGGGGTATCAGGGGCAGGGAATCAGTGGCAGGGAATCAGAGGCGGGGAATCAGAGGCGGGGAATCAGAGGCAGGGAATCAGACATGGGGAATCAGATGTGGGGAAACAGAGGCGGGGAATCAGAGGCGGGCAAACAGAGGCGGGGAATTAGATATGGGGAATCAGAGGTGGGGAATCAGAGGTGGTGAATCAGAGATGGGGAATCACAGGCGGGGAATCAGAGGCAGGGAATAGAACGCGGGGAATCAGAGGCGGGGAATCAAAGCTGGGGAATCAGAGGCGGGGAATCATAGTTGGGAATCAGAGGCGGGGAATCAGATATGGGGAAACAGAGGCGGGGAATCAAAGGCGGGAAAACAGAGGCGGGGAATCAGATACGGGGAATCGGAAGCGGGGAATCAGAGGCGGGGAACCAGAGCTGGGGAATCAGAGGCGGGGTATCAGAGTTGGGGCATCTGAGGTGGGGAATTAGATATGGGGAAACAGAGGCGGGGAATCAGAGGCGGTTAAACAGAGGCGAGGAATCAGATATGGGGAATCAGAGGTGGGGAATCAGAGGCAGGGAATCAGATGTGCGGAATCAGAGATGGGGAATCAGAGGCAGGGAATCAGAATCAGAAGCGGGGAATCAGAGGCCGGGAATCAGAGGCCGGGATTCAGATGCCGGGAATAAGAGGCCGGGAATCAGAGGTGGGGAATCAGAGTCCGGGAATCAGAGATGGGGATTCAGAGGCGGGGAATGATATATGGGGAATCAGAGGCGGGGAATCAGAGGCGGGGTAACAGAGGTGGGGAATCAGATATGGGGAATCAGAGGTGGCGAATCAAAGGCGGTGAATCAGATATGGGGAATCAGAGGCGGGGAATCAGAGGCAGGGAATCAAACACGGGGAATCAGAGGCGGGGAATCAGAGCTGGGGAATCAGAGGCGGGGAATCAGAGTTGGGGAATCAGAGGCGGGGAATCAGATATGGGGATACAGGGGCGGGGAAGCAGAGGCAGGGAAACAGAGGCGGGGAATCAGATATGGGGAATCAGGGGTGGGGAATCAGAGGTTGGGAATCAGAGGCAGGGAATCAGAGGCGTGGAAACAGAGGCGGGGATTCAGATATGGGGAATCAGAGGTGGTGAATCAGGGGCGTGGAATCAGAGGCAGGGAATTAGATGTGGTGAATCAGAGATGGGGAATCAGAGGCAGGGAATCAGAATCAGAAGCGGGGTATCAGTGGCCGGGAATCAGAGGAAGGTAATCAGAGGCAGGGGATCAAACACGGGGAATCAGAGGCTGGGAATCAGAGCTGGGGAATCAGAGGCGGGGAATCAGAGCTGGGGAATCACAGGCGGGGAATCAGAGATGGGGAATCAGAGGCGGGGAATCAGAGGCAGGGAATCAGATGCGGGGAATCAGAGGCGGGGAATCATAGCTGGCGAATCAGAGGCGGGGAATCTGGGGAATCAGAGGTGGGGAATCAGAGGCAGGGAATCAGATGTGCGGAATCAGAGATGGGGAATCAGAGGCAGGGAATCAGAATCAGAAGCAGGGAATCAGAGGCCGGGAATCAGAGGCTGGAATCAGATGATGGGAATCAGAGGCCTGGAATCAGAGGCGGGGAATCAGAGGCAGGGAATCAGATGCGGGGAATCAGAGGTGGGGAATCAGAGCTGGGGAATCAGAGGCGGGGTATTAGAGTTGGGGAATCAGAGGCGGGGAATCAGATATGGGGAAACAGAGGTAGGGAATCAGAGGTGGGGAAACAGAGGCAGGGAATCAGATATGGGGAATCAGAGGCGGGGAATCAGAGGTGGGGAATCATAGGCAGGGAATCGGATGTGCGGAATCAGAGATGGGGAATCAGAGGCCGGGAATCAGAGGTGGTGAATCAGAGATGGGGAATCAGAGGCGGGGAATCAGAGGCAGGGTATCAGACGCGGGGAATCAGAGGTGGGCAATCAGAGGCGGGGAATCAGATATGGGGAATCAGAGGCGGGGAATCAGAGGCGGGGAAACAGAGGCGGGGAATCAGAGGCGGGGAAACAGAGGCGGGGAATCAGATATGGGGAATCGGATGCGGGGAATCAGAGGCGGGGTATCAGAGCTGGGGAATCAGAGGCGGGGAATCAGAGTTGGGGCATCAGAGGTGGGGAATTAGATATAGGGAAACAGAGGTGGTGAATCAGAGGCGGGGAAACAGAGGCGGGGAATCAGATATGGGGAATCAGAGGTGGGGAATCAGAGGCAGGGAATCAGATGTGCGGAATCTGAGATGGGGAATCAGAGGCAGGGAATCAGAATCAGAAGCGGGGAATCAGAGGCCGGGAATCAGAGGCCGGGAATCAAATGCTGGGAATAAGAGGCCGGGAATCAGAGGTGGGGAATCAGAGTCCGGGAATCAGAGATGGGGATTCAGAGGCGGGGAATGAGATATGGAGAATCAGAGGCGGGGAATCAGAGTTGGGGAATCAGAGGCAGGGAATCAGATATGGGGAATCAGAGGCGGGGAATCAGAGGCGGGGAAACAGAGGCGGGGAATCAGATATGGGGAATCAGAGGTGGGGAATCAGGGGCAGGGAATCAGTGGCAGGGTATCAGAGGCGGGGAATCAGAGGCGGGGAATCAGAGGCAGGGAATCAGACACGGGGAATCAGAGGAAGGGAATCAGAGTCGGGGAAACAGAGGCGGGGAATCAGATATGTGGAATCAGAGGTGGCGAATCAAAGGCGGTGAAACAGAGATGGGGAATCAGGGCAGGGAATCAGAGGCAGGGAATCAAACACGGGGAATCAGAGCTGGGGAATCAGAGGCGGGGAATCAGAGTTGGAAATCAGAGGCGGGGAATCAGAGGCGGGGAAACAGAGGCGGGGAATCAGATATGGGGAATCAGAGGTGGGGAATCAGAGGTTGGGAATCAGAGGCAGGGAATCAGAGGCGGGGAATCAGAGTCGGGGAATCAGAGGAAGGGAATCAGATGTGCGGAATCGGAGATGGGGAATCAGATGCAGGGAATCAGAGGCGGGGAATCAGAGGCGGGGAATCAGAGGCCGGGAATCAGATATGGGGAAACTGAGGCAGGGAATCCGAGGCGGGGAAACAGAGGCGGGGAATCAGATATGGGGAATCAGAGGTGGGGAATCAGAGGCAGGGAATCAGAGGCAGGGAATCAGAGGCTTGGAATCAGATGCAGGGAATCAGATGCGGGGAATCAGAGGCGGGGAATCAGAGCTGGGGAATCAGAGATGGGGAATCAGATTTGGGGAATCAGAGGTGGGGACTTAGATATTGGGAAACAGAGGCGGGGAATCAGAGGTGGGGAAACAGAGGCGGGGAATCAGATATGGGGAATCAGAGGTGGGGAATCAGAGGCAGGGAATCAGATATGGGGAATCAGAGGCGGGGAATTAGAGCAGGGGAATCACAGGCGGGGAATCAGAGTTGGGGAATCAGAGGCGGGGAATCAGATATGGGGAAACAGAGTCGGGGAATCAGAGGCAGTGAAACAGAGGCGGGGAATCAGATATGGGGAATCAGAGGTGGGGATTCAGAGGTTGGGAATCAGAGGCCTGGAATCAGAGGCGGGGAATCAGAGGCAGGGAATCAGATGCGGGGAATCAGAGGAGGGGAATCAGAGCTGGGGAATCAGAGGCGGGGTATTAGAGTTGGGGAATCAGAGGCGGGGAATCAGACGCGGGGAATCAGAGGGGGGGAATCATAGCTGGCGAATCAGAGGCGGGGAATCAGAGGTGGGCAATCAGAGGCCGGGAATCAGAGGTGGTGCATCAGAGATGGGGAATCAGAGGCGGGGAATCAGTGGCAGGGAATCAGATATGGGGAATCAGAGGCGTGGATTCAGAGGCAGGGAATCAGAGATGGGGAATCAGAGGCGGTGAATCAGAGATGGGGAATCAGAGGCGGGGAATCAGAGGCGGGGAATCAGTGGCAGGGTATCAGATATGGGGAATCAGAGGCGTGGATTCAGAGGCGGGGAATCAGAGATGGGGAATCATAGGCAGGGAATCAGAGGCGGGGAATCAGATATGGGGAATCAGAGGCTGGGATTCAGAGGCGGGGAATCAGAGGCAGGGAATCAGACGCGGGGAATCAGAGGTGGGGAATCAGAGATGGGGAATCAGAGGCGGGGAATCAGAGGCAGGGAATCAGACGCGGGGAATCTGAGGCGGGGAATCAGAGCTGGGGAATCAGAGGTGGGGAATCAGAGTTGGGGAATCAGAGGCAGGGAATCGGATGTGCGGAATCAGAGATGGGGAATCAGATGTGGGGAATCAGAGGAATCAGAGATGGTGAATCAGAGGCGGGGAATCAGATGCAGGAAATCAGACACGGGGATTCAGAGGCTGGGATTCAGACGGGGGGAATCAAAGGCGGGGAATCAGAGCTGGGGAATCAGAGGCAGGGAATCAGAGTTGGGGATTCAGAGACGGGGAATCAGATATGGGGAAACAGAGGCGGGGTATCAGAGGCGGGCAAACAGAGGCGGGGAATTAGATATGGGGAATCAGAGGTGGGGAATCAGAGGTGGTGAATCAGTGATGGGGAATCACAGGCGGGGAATCAGAGGCAGGGAATAGAACGCAGGGAATCAGACGCAGGGAATCAGAGCTGGGGAATCAGAGGCGGGGAATCATAGTTGGGTATCAGAGGCGGGGAATCAGATATGGGGAAACAGAGGCGGGGAATCAGAGGCGGGGAAACAGAGGCGGGAAATCAGATATGGGGAATCGGATGCGGGGAATCAGAGGCGGGGAATCAGAGCTGGGGAATCAGAGGCGGGGAATCAGAGTTGGGGCATCAGAGGTGGGGAATTAGATATAGGGAAACAGAGGTGGGGAATCAGAGGCGGGGAAACAGAGTCGGGGAATCAGATATGGGGAATCAGAGGTGGGGAATCAGAGGCAGGGAATCAGATGTGCAGAATCAGAGATGGGGAATCAGAGGCAGGGAATCAGAATCAGAAGCGGGGAATCAGAGGCCGGGAATCAGAGGCCGGGAATCAGATGCTGGGAATAAGAGGCCGGGAATCAGAGGTGGGGAATCAGAGTCCGGGAATTAGAGATGGGGATTCAGAGGCGGGGAATGAGATATGGAGAATCAGAGGCGGGGAATCAGAGGCCGGGAAACAGAGGTGGGGAATCAGATATGGGGAATCAGAGGTGGCGAATCAAAGGCGGTGAATTAGAGATGGGGAATCAGAGGCGGGGAATCAGAGGCAGGGAATCAGATGCGGGGAATCAGAGGCGGGGAATCAGAGCTGGCGAATCAGAGGCGGGGAATCAGAGGTGGGCAATCAGAGGCGGGGAATCAGATATGGGGAATCAGAGGCGGGGAATCAGAGGCGGGGAAACAGAGGCGGGGAATCAAATATAGGGAATCAGAGGTGGGGAATCAGAGGTTGTGAATCAGAGATGGGGAATCAAGGCGGGGAATCAGAGGCAGGGAATCAGACACGGGGAATCAGAGGCGGGGATTCAGAGCTGGGGAATCAGAGGAGGGGAATCAGAGTTGGGGAATCAGAGGCAGGGAATCAGATATGGGGAATCAGAGGCGGGGAATCAGAGGCGGGGAAACAGAGGCGGGGAATCAGATATGGGGAATCAGAGGTGGGGAATCAGGGGCAGGGAATCAGTGGCAGGGAATCAGAGGCGGGGAATCAGAGGCGGGGAATCAGAGGCAGGGAATCAGACACGGGGAATCAGAGGCGGGGAATCAGAGATGGGGAATCAGAGGCGGGGTATCAGAGGCAGGGAATCGGACGCCGGGAATCAGAGTCGGGGAATCATAGCTGGGGAATCAGAGGCGGGGAATCAGAGTTGGGGAATCAGAGGCGGGGAATCAGATATGGGGAAATAGAGGCGGGGAATCAGATATGGGGAATCAGAGGTGTGGAATCAGAGGTTGGGAATCAGAGGAAGGGAATCAGAGTCGGGGAAACAGAGGCGGGGAATCAGATATGTGGAATCAGAGGTGGCGAATCAAAGGCGGTGAAACAGAGATGGGGAATCAGGGCAGGGAATCAGAGGCAGGGAATCAAACACGGGGAATCAGAGCTGGGGAATCAGAGGCGGGGAATCAGAGTTGGGAATCAGAGGCGGGGAATCAGAGGCGGGGAAACAGAGGCGGGGAATCAGATATGGGGAATCAGAGGTGGGGAATCAGAGGTTGGGAATCAGAGGCAGGGAATCAGAGGCGGGGAATCAGAGGCGGGGAATCAGAGGAAGGGAATCAGATGTGCGGAATCGGAGATGGGGAATCAGATGCAGGGAATCAGAGGCGGGGAATCAGAGGCGGGGAATCAGAGGCCGGGAATCAGATATGGGGAAACTGAGGCGGGGAATCCGAGGCGGGGAAACAGAGGCGGGGAATCAGATATGGGGAATCAGAGGTGGGGAATCAGAGGCAGGGAATCAGAGGCAGGGAATCAGAGGCTTGGAATCAGATGCAGGGAATCAGATGCGGGGAATCAGAGGCGGGGAATCAGGGCTGGGGAATCAGAGGTGGGGAATCAGATTTGGGGAATCAGAGGTGGGGACTTAGATATTGGGAAACAGAGGCGGAGAATCAGAGGCGGGGAAACAGAGGCGGGGAATCAGATATGGGGAATCAGAGGTGGGGAATCAGAGGCAGGGAATCAGATGTGCGGAATCAGAGATGGGGAATCAGAGGCAGGGAAACAGAATCAGAAGCAGGGAATCAGAGGCCGGGAATCAGAGGCCGGAATCAGATGCTGGGAATCAGAGGCCTGGAATCAGAGGCGGGGAATCAGAGGCAGGGAATCAGATGTGGGGAATCAGAAGCGGGGAATCAGAGCTGGGGAATCAGAGGCGGGGTATTAGAGTTGGGGAATCAGAGGCGGGGAATCAGATATGGGGAAACAGAGGTAGGGAATCAGAGGCGGGGAATCAGAGGCAGGGAATAAGACACGGGGAATCAGAGGCGGGGATTCAGAGCTGGGGAATCAGAGGCGGGGAATCAGAGGCGGGGAATCAGAGGCGGGGAATCAGAGGCAGGGAATCAGACACGGGGAATCAGAGGCGGGGAATCAGAGATGGGGAATCAGAGGCGGGGAATCAGAGGCAGGGAATCGGACGCCGGGAATCAGAGTCGGGGAATCAGAGCTGGGGAATCAGAGGCGGGGAATCAGAGTTGGGGAATCAGAGGCGGGGAATCAGATATGGGGAAATAGAGGCGGGGAATCAGATATGGGGAATCAGAGGTGTGGAATCAGAGGTTGGGAATCAGAGGAAGGGAATCAGAGTCGGGGAAACAGAGGCGGGGAATCAGATATGTGGAATCAGAGGTGGCGAATCAAAGGCGGTGAAACAGAGATGGGGAATCAGGGCAGGGAATCAGAGGCAGGGAATCAAACACGGGGAATCAGAGCTGGGGAATCAGAGGCGGGGAATCAGAGTTGGGAATCAGAGGCGGGGAATCAGAGGCGGGGAAACAGAGGCGGGGAAACAGATATGGGGAATCAGAGGTGGGGAATCAGAGGTTGGGGATCAGAGGCAGGGAATCAGAGGCGGGGAATCAGAGGCGGGGATTCAGAGCTGGGGAATCAGAGGCGGGGAATCAGAGTTGGGGAATCAGAGGCAGGGAATCAGATATGGGGAATCAGAGGCGGGGAATCAGAGGCGGGGAAACAGAGGCGGGGAATCAGATATGGGGAATCAGAGGTGGGGAATCAGGGGCAGGGAATCAGTGGCAGGGAATCAGAGGCGGGGAATCAGAGGCGGGGAATCAGAGCAGGGAATCAGACACGGGGAATCAGAGGCGGGGAATCAGAGATGGGGAATCAGAGGCGGGGAATCAGAGGCAGGGAATCGGACGCCGGGAATCAGAGTCGGGGAATCAGAGCTGGGGAATCAGAGTCGGGGAATCGGAGTTGGGGAATCAGAGGCGGGGAATCAGATATGGGGAAATAGAGGCGGGGAATCAGATATGGGGAATAAGAGGTGTGGAATCAGAGGTTGGGAATCAGAGGAAGGGAATCAGAGTCGGGGAAACAGAGGCGGGGAATCAGATATGTGGAATCAGAGGTGGCGAATCAAAGGCGGTGAAACAGAGATGGGGAATCAGGGCAGGGAATCAGAGGCAGGGAATCAAACACGGGGAATCAGAGCTGGGGAATCAGAGGCGGGGAATCAGAGTTGGGAATCAGAGGCGGGGAATCAGAGGCGCGGAAACAGAGGCGGGGAATCAGATATGGGGAATCAGAGGTGGGGAATCAGAGGTTGGGAATCAGAGGCAGGGAATCAGAGGCGGGGAATCAGAGGCGGGGAATCAGAGGAAGGGAATCAGATGTGCGGAATCGGAGATGGGGAATCAGATGCAGGGAATCAGAGGCGGGGAATCAGAGGCGGGGAATCAGAGGCCGGGAATCAGATATGGGGAAACTGAGGCGGGGAATCCGAGGCGGGGAAACAGAGGCGGGGAATCAGATATGGTGAATCAGAGGTGGGGAATCAGAGGCAGGGAATCAGAGGCAGGGAATCAGAGGCTTGGAATCAGATGCAGGGAATCAGATGCGGGGAATCAGAGGCGGGGAATCAGAGCTGGGGAATCAGAGGTGGGGAATCAGATTTGGGGAATCAGAGGTGGGGACTTAGATATTGGGAAACAGAGGCGGGGAATCAGAGGCGGGGAAACAGAGGCGGGGAATCAGATATGGGGAATCAGAGGTGGGGAATCAGAGGCAGGGAATCAGATGTGCGGAATCAGAGATGGGGAATCAGAGGCAGGGAAACAGAATCAGAAGCAGGGAATCAGAGGCCGGGAATCAGAGGCCGGAATCAGATGCTGGGAATCAGAGGCCTGGAATCAGAGGCGGGGAATCAGAGGCAGGGAATCAGATGCGGGGAATCAGAGGCGGGGAATCAGAGCTGGGGAATCAGAGGCGGGGTATTAGAGTTGGGGAATCAGAGGCGGGGAATCAGATATGGGGAAACAGAGGTAGGGAATCAGAGGCGGGGAATCAGAGGCAGGGAATCAGACACGGGGAATCATAGGCGGGGATTCAGAGCTGGGGAATCAGAGGCGGGGAATCAGAGTTGGGGAATCAGAGGCAGGGAATCAGATATGGGGAATCAGAGGCGGGGAATCAGAGGCGGGGAAACAGAGGCGGGGAATCAGATATGGGGAATCAGAGGTGGGGAATCAGGGGCAGGGAATCAGTGGCAGGGAATCAGAGGCGGGGAATCAGAGGCGGGGAATCAGAGGCAGGGAATCAGACACGGGGAATCAGAGGCGGGGAATCAGAGATGGGGAATCAGAGGCGGGGAATCAGAGGCAGGGAATCGGACGCCGGGAATCAGAGTCGGGGAATCAGAGCTGGGGAATCAAAGGCGGGGAATCAGAGTTGGGGAATCAGAGGCGGGGAATCAGATATGGGGAAATAGAGGCGGGGAATCAGATATGGGGAATCAGAGGTGTGGAATCAGAGGTTGGGAATCAGAGGAAGGGAATCAGAGTCGGGGAAACAGAGGCGGGGAATCAGATATGTGGAATCAGAGGTGGCGAATCAAAGGCGGTGAAACAGAGATGGGGAATCAGGGCAGGGAATCAGAGGCAGGGAATCAAACACGGGGAATCAGAGCTGGGGAATCAGAGGCGGGGAATCAGAGTTGGGAATCAGAGGCGGGGAATCAGAGGCGGGGAAACAGAGGCGGGGAATCAGATATGGGGAATCAGAGGTGGGGAATCAGAGGTTGGGAATCAGAGGCAGGGAATCAGAGGCGGGGAATCAGAGGCGGGGAATCAGAGGAAGGGAATCAGATGTGCGGAATCGGAGATGGGGAATCAGATGCAGGGAATCAGAGGCGGGGAATCAGAGGCGGGGAATCAGAGGCCGGGAATCAGATATGGGGAAACTGAGGCGGGGAATCCGAGGCGGGGAAACAGAGGCGGGGAATCAGATATGGGGAATCAGAGGTGGGGAATCAGAGGCAGGGAATCAGAGGCAGGGAATCAGAGGCTTGGAATCAGATGCAGGGAATCAGATGCGGGGAATCAGAGGCGGGGAATCAGAGCTGGGGAATCAGAGGTGGGGAATCAGATTTGGGGAATCAGAAGTGGGGACTTAGATATTGGGAAACAGAGGCGGGGAATCAGAGGCGGGGAAACAGAGGCGGGGAATCAGATATGGGGAATCAGAGGTGGGGAATCAGAGGCAGGGAATCAGATATGGGGAATCAGAGGCGGGGAATTAGAGCAGGGGAATCACAGGCGGGGAATCAGAGTTGGGGAATCAGAGGCGGGGAATCAGATATGGGGAAACAGAGTCAGGGAATCAGAGGCGGTGAAACATAGGCGGGGAATCAGATATGGGGAATCAGAGGTGGGGATTCAGAGGTTGGGAATCAGAGGCCTGGAATCAGAGGCGGGGAATCAGAGGCAGGGAATCAGATGCGGGGAATCAGAGGAGGGGAATCAGAGCTGGGGAATCAGAGGCGGGGTATTAGAGTTGGGGAATCAGAGGCGGGGAATCAGACGCGGGGAATCAGAGGGGGGAATCATAGCTGGCGAATCAGAGGCGGGGAATCAGAGGTGGGCAATCAGAGGCCGGGAATCAGAGGTGGTGCATCAGAGATGGGGAATCAGAGGCGGGGAATCAGTGGCAGGGAATCAGATATGGGGAATCAGAGGCGTGGATTCAGAGGCAGGGAATCAGAGATGGGGAATCAGAGGCGGTGAATCAGAGATGGGGAATCAGAGGCGGGGAATCAGAGGCGGGGAATCAGTGGCAGGGAATCAGATATGGGGAATCAGAGGCGTGGATTCAGAGGCGGGGAATAAGAGATGGGGAATCAGAGGCAGGGAATCAGAGGCGGGGAATCAGATATGGGGAATCAGAGGCTGGGATTCAGAGGCGGGGAATCAGAGGCAGGGAATCAGACGCGGGGAATCAGAGGTGGGGAATCAGAGATGGGGAATCAGAGGCGGGGAATCAGAGGCAGGGAATCAGACGCGGGGAATCTGAGGCGGGGAATCAGAGCTGGGGAATCAGAGGTGGGGAATCAGAGTTGGGGAATCAGAGGCAGGGAATCGGATGTGCGGAATCAGAGATGGGGAATCAGATGTGGGGAATCAGAGGAATCAGAGATGGGGAATCAGAGGCGGGGAATCAGAGGCAGGAAATCAGACACGGGGATTCAGAGGCTGGGAAACAGACGGGGGGAATCAAAGGCGGGGAATCAGAGCTGGGGAATCAGAGGCAGGGAATCAGAGTTGGGGATTCAGAGACGGGGAATCAGATATGGGGAAACAGAGGCGGGGTATCAGAGGCGGGCAAACAGAGGCGGGGAATTAGATATGGGGAATCAGAGGTGGGGAATCAGAGGTGGTGAATCAGTGATGGGGAATCACAGGCGGGGAATCAGAGGCAGGGAATAGAACGCAGGGAATCAGACGCAGGGAATCAGAGCTGGGGAATCAGAGGCAGGGAATCATAGTTGGGAATCAGAGGCGGGGAATCAGATATGGGGAAACAGAGGCGGGGAATCAGAGGCGGGGAAACAGAGGCGGGGAATCAGATATGGGGAATCGGATGCGGGGAATCAGAGGCGGGGAATCAGAGCTGGGGAATCAGAGGCGGGGAATCAGAGTTGGGGCATCAGAGGTGGGGAATTAGATATAGGGAAACAGAGGTGGGGAATCAGAGGCGGGGAAACAGAGGCGGGGAATCAGATATGGGGAATCAGAGGTGGGGAATCAGAGGCAGGGAATCAGATGTGCGGAATCAGAGATGGGGAATCAGAGGCAGGGAATCAGAATCAGAAGCGGGGAATCAGAGGCCGGGAATCAGATGCTGGGAATAAGAGGCCGGGAATCAGAGGTGGGGAATCAGAGTCCGGGAATCAGAGATGGGGATTCAGAGGCGGGGAATGAGATATGGAGAATCAGAGGCGGGGAATCAGAGGCCGGGAAACAGAGGTGGGGAATCAGATATGGGGAATCAGAGGTGGCGAATCAAAGGCGGTGAATCAGAGATGGGGAATCAGAGGCGGGGAATCAGAGGCAGGGAATCAGATGCGGGGAATCAGAGGCGGGGAATCAGAGCTGGCGAATCAGAGGCGGGGAATCAGAGGTGGGCAATCAGAGGCGGGGAATCAGATATGGGGAATCAGAGGCGGGGAATCAGAGGCGGGGAAACAGAGGCGGGGAATCAAATATAGGGAATCAGAGGTGGGGAATCAGAGGTTGTGAATCAGAGATGGGGAATCAAGGCGGGGAATCAGAGGCAGGGAAACAGACACGGGGAATCAGAGGCGGGGATTCAGAGCTGGGGAATCAGAGGCGGGGAATCAGAGGCAGGGAATCAGATATGGGGAATCAGAGGCGGGGAATCAGAGGCGGGGAAACAGAGGCGGGGAATCAGATATGGGGAATCAGAGGTGGGGAATCAGGGGCAGGGAATCAGTGGCAGGGAATCAGAGGCGGGGAATCAGAGGCGGGGAATCAGAGGCAGGGGATCAGACACGGGGAATCAGAGGCGGGGAATCAGAGATGGGGAATCAGAGGCGGGGAATCAGAGGCAGGGAATCGGACGCCGGGAATCAGAGTCGGGGAATCAGAGCTGGGGAATCAGAGGCGGGGAATCAGAGTTGGGGAATCAGAGGCGGGGAATCAGATATGGGGAAATAGATGCGGGGAATCAGATATGGGGAATCAGAGGTGTGGAATCAGAGGTTGGGAATCAGAGGAAGGGAATCAGAGTCGGGGAAACAGAGGCGGGGAATCAGATATGTGGAATCAGAGGTGGCGAATCAAAGGCGGTGAAACAGAGATGGGGAATCAGGGCAGGGAATCAGAGGCAGGGAATCAAACACGGGGAATCAGAGCTGGGGAATCAGAGGCGGGGAATCAGAGTTGGGAATCAGAGGCGGGGAATCAGAGGCGGGGAAACAGAGGCGGGGAATCAGATATGGGGAATCAGAGGTGGGGAATCAGAGGTTGGGAATCAGAGGCAGGGAATCAGAGGCGGGGAATCAGAGGCGGGGAATCAGAGGAAGGGAATCAGATGTGCGGAATCGGAGATGGGGAATCAGATGCAGGGAATCAGAGGCGGGGAATCAGAGGCGGGGAATCAGAGGCCGGGAATCAGATATGGGGAAACTGAGGCGGGGAATCCGAGGCGGGGAAACAGAGGCGGGGAATCAGATATGGGGAATCAGAGGTGGGGAATCAGAGGCAGGGAATCAGAGGCAGGGAATCAGAGGCTTGGAATCAGATGCAGGGAATCAGATGCAGGGAATCAGAGGCGGGGAATCAGAGCTGGGGAATCAGAGGTTGGGAATCAGATTTGGGGAATCAGAGGTGGGGACTTAGATGTTGGGAAACAGAGGCGGGGAATCAGAGGCGGGGAAACAGAGGCGGGGAATCAGATATGGGGAATCAGAGGTGGGGAATCAGAGGCAGGGAATCAGATGTGCGGAATCAGAGATGGGGAATCAGAGGCAGGGAAACAGAATCAGAAGCAGGGAATCAGAGGCCGGGAATCAGAGGCCGGAATCAGATGCTGGGAATCAGAGGCCTGGAATCAGAGGCGGGGAATCAGAGGCAGGGAATCAGATGCGGGGAATCAGAGGCGGGGAATCAGAGCTGGGGAATCAGAGGCGGGGTATTAGAGTTGGGGAATCAGAGGCGGGGAATCAGATATGGGGAAACAGAGGTAGGGAATCAGAGGCGGGGAAACAGAGGCAGGGAATCAGATATGGGGAATCAGAGGCGGGGAATCAGAGGTGGGGAATCATAGGCAGGGAATCGGATGTGCGGAATCAGAGATGGGGAATCAGAGGCCGGGAATCAGAGGTGGTGAATCAGAGATGGGGAATCAGAGGCGGGGAATCAGAGGCAGGGTATCTGACGCGGGGAATCAGAGGTGGGCAATCAGAGGCGGGGAATCAGATATGGGGAATCAGAGGCGGGGAATCAGAGGCGGGGAAACAGAGGCGGGGAATCAGATATGGGGAATCAGAGGTGGGGCATCAGAGGTTGTGAATCACAGATGGGGAATCAGAGGCGGGGATTCAGAGGCAGGGAATCAGATGCGGGGAATCAGAGGCGGGGATTCAGAGCTGGGGAATCAGAAGCGGGGAATCAGAGTTGGGGAATCAGAGGCGGGGAATCAGATATGGGGAATCAGAGGCAGGGAATCAGAGGCGGGGAATCAGAGGCAGGGAATCAGACGCGGGGAATCTGAGGCGGGGAATCAGAGCTGGGGAATCAGAGGTGGGGAATCAGAGTTGGGGAATAAGAGGCAGTGAATTGGATGTGCGGAATCAGAGATGGGGAATCAGAGGTGGGGAATCAGAGGCGGTGAATCAGAGATGGGGAATCAGAGGCGGGGAATCAGAGGCAGGAAATCAGACACGGGGATTCAGAGGCTGGGAATCAGACGGGGGGAATCAAAGGCGGGGAATCAGTGCTGGGGAATCAGAGGCAGGGAATCAGAGTTGGGGATTCAGAGACGGGGAATCAGATATGGGGAAACAGAGGCGGGGTATCAGAGGCGGGCAAACAGAGGCGGGGAATTAGATATGGGGAATCAGAGGTGGGGAATCAGAGGTGGTGAATCAGTGATGGGGAATCACAGGCGGGGAATCAGAGGCAGGGAATAGAACGCAGGGAATCAGACGCAGGGAATCAGAGCTGGGGAATCAGAGGCGGGGAATCATAGTTGGGAATCAGAGGCGGGGAATCAGATATGGGGAAACAGAGGCGGGGAATCAGTGGCGGGGAAACAGAGGCGGGGAATCAGATATGGGGAATCGGATGCGGGGAATCAGAGGCGGGGAATCAGAGCTGGGGAATCAGAGGCGGGGAATCAGAGTTGGGGCATCAGAGGTGGGGAATTAGATATAGGGAAACAGAGGTGGGGAATCAGAGGCAGAGAAACAGAGGCGGGGAATCAGATATGGGGAATCAGAGGTGGGGAATCAGAGGCAGGGAATCAGATGTGCGGAATCAGAGATGGGGAATCAGAGGCAGGGAATCAGAATCAGAAGCGGGGAATCAGAGGCCGGGAATCAGAGGCCGGGAATCAGATGCTGGGAATAAGAGGCCGGGAATCAGAGGTGGGGAATCAGAGTCCGGGAATCAGAGATGGGGATTCAGAGGCGGGGAATGAGATATGGAGAATCAGAGGCGGGGAATCAGAGGCCGGGAAACAGAGGTGGGGAATCAGATATGGGGAATCAGAGGTGGCGAATCAAAGGCGGTGAATCAGAGATGGGGAATCAGAGGCGGGGAATCAGAGGCAGGGAATCAGATGCGGGGAATCAGAGGCGGGGAATCAGAGCTGGCGAATCAGAGGCGGGGAATCAGAGGTGGGCAATCAGAGGCGGGGAATCAGATATGGGGAATCAGAGGCGGGGAATCAGAGGCGGGGAAACAGAGGCGGGGAATCAGATATGGGGAATCAGAGGTGGGGAATCAGAGGTTGTGAATCAGAGATGGGGAATCAAGGCGGGGAATCAGAGGCAGGGAATCAGACACGGGGAATCAGAGGCGGGGATTCAGAGCTGGGGAATCAGAGGCGGGGAATCAGAGTTGGGGAATCAGAGGCAGGGAATCAGATATGGGGAATCAGAGGTGGTGAATCAGGGGCAGGGAATCAGTGGCAGGGAATCAGAGGCGGGGAATCAGAGGCGGGGAATCAGAGGCAGGGAATCAGACACGGGGAATCAGTGGCGGGGAATCAGAGATGGGGAATCAGAGGCGGGGAATCAGAGGCAGGGAATCGGACGCCGGGAATCAGAGTCGGGGAATCAGAGCTGGGGAATCAGAGGCGGGGAATCAGAGTTGGGGAATCAGAGGCGGGGAATCAGATATGGTGAAATAGAGGCGGGGAATCAGATATGGGGAATCAGAGGTGTGGAATCAGAGGTTGGGAATCAGAGGAGGGGAATCAGAGTCGGGGAAACAGAGGCGGGGAATCAGATATGTGGAATCAGATGTGGCGAATCAAAGGCGGTGAAACAGAGATGGGGAATCAGGGCAGGGAATCAGAGGCAGGGAATCAAACACGGGGAATCAGAGCTGGGGAATCAGAGGCGGGGAATCAGAGTTGGGAATCAGAGGCGGGGAATCAGAGGCGGGGAATCAGAGGCGGGGAATCAGATATGGGGAATCAGAGGTGGGGAATCAGAGGTTGGGAATCAGAGGCAGGGAATCAGACGCGGGGAATCAGAGGCGGGGAATCAGAGGAAGGGAATCAGATGTGCGGAATCGGAGATGGGGAATCAGAGGCAGGGAATCAGAGGCGGGGAATCAGAGGCGGGGAATCAGAGGCCGGGAATCAGATATGGGGAAACTGAGGCGGGGAATCCGAGGCGGGTAAACAGAGGCGGGGAATCAGATATGGGGAATCAGAGGTGGGGAATCAGAGTTTGGGAATCAGAGGCAGGGAATCAGAGGCTTGGAATCAGATGCAAGGAATCAGATGCGGGGAATCAGAGGCGGGGAATCAGAGCTGGGGAATCAGAGGTGGGGAATCAGATTTGGCGAATCAGAGGTGGGGACTTAGATATTGGGAAACAGAGGCGGGGAATCAGAGGCGGGGAAACAGAGGCGGGGAATCAGATATGGGGAATCAGAGGTGGGGAATCAGAGGCAGGGAATCAGATGTGCGGAATCAGAGATGGGGAATCAGAGGCAGGGAAACAGAATCAGAAGCAGGGAATCAGAGGCCGGGAATCAGAGGCCGGAATCAGATGCTGGGAATCAGAGGCCTGGAATCAGAGGCGGGGAATCAGAGGCAGGGAATCAGATGCGGGGAATCAGAGGCGGGGAATCAGAGCTGGGGAATCAGAGGCGGGGTATTAGAGTTGGGGAATCAGAGGCGGGGAATCAGATATGGGGAAACAGAGGTAGGGAATCAGAGGCGGGGAAACAGAGGCAGGGAATCAGATATGGGGAATCAGAGGCGGGGAATCAGAGGTGGGGAATCATAGGCAGGGAATCGGATGTGCGGAATCAGAGATGGGGAATCAGAGGCCGGGAATCAGAGGTGGTGAATCAGAGATGGGGAATCAGAGGCGGGGAATCAGAGGCAGGGTATCAGACGCGGGGAATCAGAGGTGGGCAATCAGAGGCGGGGAATCAGATATGGGGAATCAGAGGCGGGGAATCAGAGGCGGGGAAACAGAGGCGGGGAATCAGATATGGGGAATCAGAGGTGGGGCATCAGAGGTTGTGAATCACAGATGGGGAATCAGAGGCGGGGAATCAGAGGCAGGGAATCAGATGCGGGGAATCAGAGGCGGGGATTCAGAGCTGGGGAATCAGAAGCGGGGAATCAGAGTTGGGGAATCAGAGGCGGGGAATCAGATATGGGGAATCAGAGGCAGGGAATCAGAGGCGGGGAATCAGAGGCAGGGAATCAGACGCGGGGAATCTGAGGCGGGGAATCAGAGCTGGGGAATCAGAGGTGAGGAATCAGAGTTGGGGAATCAGAGGCAGTGAATTGGATGTGCGGAATCAGAGATGGGGAATCAGAGGTGGGGAATCAGAGGCGGTGAATCAGAGATGGGGAATCAGAGGCGGGGAATCAGAGGCAGGAAATCAGACACGGGGATTCAGAGGCTGGGAATCAGACGGGGGGAATGAAAGGTGGGGAATCAGAGCTGGGTAATCTGAGGCAGGGAATCAGAGTTGGGGATTCAGAGGCGGGGAATCAGATATGGGGAAACAGAGGCGGGGAATCAGAGGTGGGCAAACAGAGGCGGGGAATTAGATATGGGGAATCAGAGGTAGGGAATCAGAGGTGGTGAATCAGTGATGGGGAATCACAGGCGGGGAATCAGAGGCAGGGAATAGAACGCCGGGAATCAGAGGCAGGGAATCAGAGCTGGGGAATCAGAGGCGGGGAATCATAGTTGGGAATCAGAGGCGGGAATCAGATATGGGGAAACAGAGGTGGGGAATCAGAGGCGGGGAAACAGAGGCGGGGAATCAGATATGGGGAATCGGATGCAGGGAATCAGAGGCGGGGAATCAGAGCTGGGGAATCAGAGGCGGGGAATCAGAGTTCGGGCATCAGAGGTGGGGAATTAGATATAGGGAAACAGAGGCGGGGAATCAGAGGCGGGGAAACAGAGGCGGGGTATCAGATATGGGGAATCAGAGGTGGGGAATCAGAGGCAGGGAATCAGATGTGCGGAATCAGAGATGGGGAATCATGGGCAGGGAATCAGAATCAGAAGCGGGGAATCAGAGGCCGGGAATCGGAGGCCGGGAATCAGATGCTGGGAATAAGGGGCCGGGAATCAGAGGAGGGGAATCAGAGTCCGGGAATCAGAGATGGGGATTCAGAGGCGGGGAATCAGATATGGAGAATCAGAGATGGGGAATCAGAGGCGGGGAATCAGAGGCAGGGAATCGGACGCCGGGAATCAGAGGCGGGGAATCAGAGCTGGGGAATCAGAGGCGGGGAATCAGATATGGGGAAATAGAGGCGGGGAATCAGATATCTGGAATCAGAGGTGTGGAATCAGAGGTTGGGAATCAGAGGCAGGGAATCAGAGGCGGGGAAACAGAGGCGGGGAATCAGATATGGGGAATCAGAGGTGGCGAATCAAAGGCGGTGAAACAGAGATGGGGAATCAGGGCAGGGAATCAGAGGCAGGGAATCAGAGGCCGGGAATCAGATATGGGGAAACTGAGGCGGGGAATCCGAGGTGGGGAAACAGAGGCGGGGAATCAGATATGGGGAATCAGAGGTGGGGAATCAGATGCAGGGAATCAGATGCGGGGAATCAGAGGCGGGGAATCAGAGCTGGGGAATCAGAGGTGGGGAATCAGATTTGGGGAATCAGAGGTGGGGACTTAGATATTGGGAAACAGAGGCGGGGAATCAGAGGCGGGGAAACAGAGGCGGGGAATCAGATATGGGGAATCAGAGGTGGGGAATCAGAGGCAGGGAATCAGATGTGCGGAATCAGAGATGGGGAATCAGAGGCAGGGAAACAGAATCAGAAGCAGGGAATCAGAGGCCGGGAATCAGAGGCCGGAATCAGATGCTGGGAATCAGAGGCATGGAATCAGAGGCGGGGAATCAGAGGCAGGGAATCAGATGCGGGGAATCAGAGGCGTGGAATCAGAGCTGGGGAATCAGAGGCGGGGTATTAGAGTTGGGGAATCAGAGGCGGGGAATCAGATATGGGGAAACAGAGGTAGGGAATCAGAGGCGGGGAAACAGAGGCAGGGAATCAGATATGGGGAATCAGAGGCGGGGAATCAGAGGTGGGGAATCATAGGCAGGGAATGAGAGGCAGGGAATCGGACGCCGGGAATCAGAGGCGGGGAATCAGAGCTGGGGAATCAGAGGCGGGGAATCAGAGTTGGGGAATCAGAGGCGGGGAATCAGATATGGGGAAATAGAGGCGGGGAATCAGATATGGGGAATCAGAGGTGTGGAATCAGAGGTTGGGAATCAGAGGCAGGGAATCAGAGGCGGGGAATCAGAGGCGGGGAATCAGATATGGGGAATCAGATGTGCGGTATTGGAGATGGGGAATCAGATGCAGGGAATCAGGGCAGGGAATCAGAGGCAGGGAATCAGAGCTGGGGAAACAGAGGCGGGGAATCAGATATGGGAAATCAGAGGTGGGGAATCAGGGGCGGGGAATCAGTGGCAGGGAATCAAAGCTGGGGAATCAGAGGTGGGGAATCAGAGATGGGGAAACAGAGGCGGGGAATCAGACATGGGGAATCAGAGGTGGGGAATCAGGGGCGGGGAATCAGTGGCAGTGAATCAGAGGCCGGGAATAAAAGGCGGGGAATCAGAGCTGGGGAATCAGAGGCGGGGAATCAGAGTTGGGGAATCAGAGGAGGGGAATCAGATATGGGGAAACAGAGGCCGGGAATCAGAGGCAGGGTAACAGAGGCGGGGAATCAGATATGGGGAATCAGAGGTGGGGAATTAGAGGTTGCGAATCAGAGGCGGGGAAACAGAGGCGGGGAATCAAATATAGGGAATCAGAGGTGGGGAATCAGAGGTTGTGAATCAGAGATGGGGAATCAAGGCGGGGAATCAGAGGCAGGGAATCAGACGCGGGGAATCAGAGGCGGGGATTCAGACCTGGGGAATCAGAGGCGGTGAATCAGAGTTGGGGAATCAGAGGCAGGGAATCAGATATGGGGAATCAGAGGCGGGGAATCAGAGGCGGGGAAACAGAGGCGGGGAATCAGATATGGGGAATCAGAATTGGGGAATCAGGGGCAGGGAATCAGTGGCAGGGAATCAGAGGCGGGGAATCAGAGGCGGGGAATCAGAGGCAGGGAATCAGACACGGGGAATCGGAGGCGGGGAATCAGAGGCGGGGAATCAGAGGTGGGCAATCAGAGGCGGGGAATCAGACATGGGGAATCAGAGGCGGGGAATCAGAGGCGGGGAAACAGAGGCGGTGAATCAAATATAGGGAATCAGAGGTGGGGAATCAGAGGTTGTGAATCAGAGATGGGGAATCAAGGCGGGGAATCAGAGACAGGGAATCAGACACGGGGAATCAGAGGCGGGGATTCAGAGCTGGGGAATCAGAGGCGGGGAATCAGAGTTGGGGAATCAGAGGCAGGGAATCAGATATGGGGAATCAGAGGCGGGGAATCAGAGGCGGGGAAACAGAGGCGGGGAATCAGATATGGGGAATCAGAGGTGGGGAATCAGGGGCAGGGAATCAGTGGCAGGGAATCAGAGGCGGGGAATCAGAGGCGGGGAATCAGAGGCAGGGAATCAGAGGCGGGGAATCAGAGGCGGGGAATCAGAGGAAGGGAATCAGATGTGCGGAATCGGAGATGGGGAATCAGAGGCAGGGAATCAGAGGCGGGGAATCAGAGGCGGGGAATCAGAGGAAGGGAATCAGATGTGCGGAATCGGAGATGGGGAATCAGAGGCAGGGAATCAGAGGCGGGGAATCAGAGGCGGGGAATCAGAGGCCGGGAATCAGATATGGGGAAACTGAGGCGGGGAATCCGAGGCGGGGAAACAGAGGCGGGGAATCAGACGCGGGGAATCAGAGGCGGGGAATCAGAGGCAGGGAATCAGACACGGGGAATCAGAGGCGGGGAATCAGAGATGGGGAATCAGAGGCGGGGAATCAGAGGCAGGGAATCGGATGCCGGAAATCAGAGGCGTGAAATCAGAGCTGGGGAATCAGAGGCGGGGAATCAGAGTTGGGGAATCAGAGGCGGCGAAGCAGATATGGGGAAATAGAGGCGGGGAATCAGATATGGGGAATCAGAGGCGGGGAATCAGATATGGGGAATCAGAGGCTGGGAATCAGAGGGGTGGAAACAGAGGCGGGGAATAAGATATGGGGAATCAGAGGTGGGGAATCAGGGGCGGGTAATCAGTGGCAGGGAATCAGAGGCGGGGAATCAGAGGCGGGGATTCAGAGGCAGGGAATCAGACACGGGGAATCAGAGGTGGGGAATCAGAGATGGGGAATCAGAGGTGGGGAATCAGAGGCAGGGAATCAGACGCGGGGAATCAGAGGCGGGGAATCAGAGCTGGGGAATCAGAGGTGGGGAATCAGAGTCGGGGAATCAGAGGCAGGGAATCGGATGTGCGGAATCAGAGATGGGGAATCAGAGGTGGGGAATCAGAGGCGGTGAATCAGAGATGGGGAATCAGAGGCGGGGAATCAGAGGCAGGAAATCAGACACGGGGATTCAGAGGCTGGGAATCAGACGGGGGGAATCAAAGGCGGGGAATCAGAGTCGGGGAAACAGAGGCGGGGAATCAGATATGGGGAATCAGAGGTGGCGAATCAAAGGCGGTGAAACAGAGATGGGGAATCAGGGCAGGGAATCAGAGGCAGGGAATCAAACACGGGGAATCAGAGCTAGGGAATCAGAGGTGGGGAATCAGAGTTGGGAATCAGAGGCGGGGAATCAGAGTCGGGGAAACAGAGGCGGGGAATCAGATATGGGGAATCAGAGGTGGGGAATCCGAGGTTGGGAATCAGAGGCAGGGAATCAGAGTCGGGGAATCAGAGGCGGGGAATCAGAGGAAGGGAATCAGATGTGCGGAATCGGAGATGGGGAATCAGAGGCAGGGAATCAGAGGCGGGGAATCAGAGGCGGGGAATCAGAGGCCGGGAATCAGATATGGGGAAACAGAGGCGGGGAATCCGAGGCGGGGAAACAGAGGCGGGGAATCAGATATGGGGAATCAGAGGTGGGGAATCAGAGGTTGGGAATAAGAGGCAGGGAATCAGAGGCTTGGAATCAGATGCAGGGAATCAGATGCGGGGAATCAGAGGCGGGGAATCAGAGCTGGGGAATCAGAGGTGGGGAATCAGATTTGGGGAATCAGAGGCGGGGACTTAGATATTGGGAAACAGAGGCGGGGAATCAGAGGCGGGGAAACCCAGGCAGGGAATCAGATATGGGGAATCAGAGGTGGGGAATCAGAGGCAAGGAATCAGATGTGCGGAATCAGAGATGGGGAATCAGAGGCAGGGAATCAGAATCAGAAGCAGGGAATCAGAGGCCGGGAATCAGAGGCCGGAATCAGATGCTGGGAATCAGAGGCCTGGAATCAGAGGCGGGGAATCAGAGGCAGGGAATCAGATGCGGGGAATCAGAGGCGGGGAATCAGAGCTGGGGAATCAGAGGTGGGGTATTAGAGTTGGGGAATCAGAGGAGGGGAATCAGATATGGGGAAACAGAGGTGGGGAATCAGAGGCGGGGAAACAGAGGCAGGGAATCAGATATGGGGAATCAGAGGTGGGGAATCAGAGATGGGGAATCAGAGGCGGTGAATCAGAAATGGGGAATCAGAGGCGGGGAATCAGAGGCAGGATATTAGACACGGGGATTCAGAGGCTGGGAATCAGACGGGGGGAATCAAAGGCAGGGAATCAGAGCTGGGGAATCAGAGGCAGGGAATCAGATGCGGGGAATCAGATATGGGGAATCAGAGGCTGGGATTCAGAGGCGGGGAATCAGAGGCAGGGAATCAGACACGGGGAATCAGAGGTGGGGAATCAGAGATGGGGAATCAGAGGCGTGGAATCAGAGGCAGGGAATCAGACGCGATGAATATGAGGCGGGGAATCAGAGCTGGGGAATCAGAGGTGGGGAATCAGAGTTGGGGAATCAGAGGCAGGGAATCAGATGTGCGGAATCAGAGATGGGGAATCAGATGTGGGGAATCAGAGGAATCAGAGATGGGGAATCAGAGGCGGGGAATCAGAGGCAGGAAATCAGACACGGGGATTCAGAGGCTGGGAATCAGACGGGGGGAATCAAAGGCGGGGAATCAGAGCTGGGGAATCAGAGGCAGGGAATCAGAGTTGGGGATTCAGAGACGGGGAATCAGATATGGGGAAAAAGAGGCAGGGAATCAGAGGCGGGCAAACAGAGGCGGGGAATTAGATATGGGGAATCAGAGGTGGGGAATCAGAGGTGGTGAATCAGTGATGGGGAATCACAGGCGGGGAATCAGAGGCAGGGAATAGAACGCAGGGAATCAGACGCAGGGAATCAGAGCTGGGGAATCAGAGGCGGGGAATCATAGTTGGGAATCAGAGGCGGGGAATCAGATATGGGGAAACAGAGGCGGGGAATCGGAGGCGGGGAAACAGAGGCGGGGAATCAGATATGGGGAATCGGATGCGGGGAATCAGAGGCGGGGAATCAGAGCTGGGGAATCAGAGGCGGGGAATCAGAGTTGGGGCATCAGAGGTGGGGAATTAGATATAGGGAAACAGAGGCGGGGAATCAGAGGCGGGGAAACAGAGGCGGGGAATCAGATATGGGGAATCAGAGGTGGGGAATCAGAGGCAGGGAATCAGATGTGCGGAATCAGAGATGGGGAATCAGAGGCAGGGAATCAGAATCAGAAGCGGGGAATCAGAGGCCGGGAATCAGAGGCCGGGAATCAGATGCTGGGAATAAGAGGCCGGGAATCAGAGGTGGGGAATCAGAGTCCGGGAATCAGAGATGGGGATTCAGAGGCGGGGAATGAGATATGGAGTATCAGAGGCGGGGAATCAGAGGCCGGGAAACAGAGGTGGGGAATCAGATATGGGGAATCAGAGGTGGCGAATCAAAGGCGGTGAATCAGAGATGGGGAATCAGAGGCGGGGAATCAGAGGCAGGGAATCAGATGCGGGGAATCAGAGGCGGGGAATCAGAGCTGGGGAATCAGAGGCGGGGAATCAGAGTTGGGGCATCAGAGGTGGGGAATTAGATATAGGGAAACAGAGGCGGGGAATCAGAGGCGGGGAAACAGAGGCGGGGAATCAGATATGGGGAATCAGAGGTGGGGAATCAGAGGCAGGGAATCAGATGTGCGGAATCAGAGATGGGGAATCAGAGGCAGGGAATCAGAATCAGAAGCGGGGAATCAGAGGCCGGGAATCAGAGGCCCGGAATCAGATGCTGGGAATAAGAGGCCGGGAATCAGAGGTGGGGAATCAGAGTCCGGGAATCAGAGATGGGGATTCAGAGGCGGGGAATGAGATATGGAGTATCAGAGGCGGGGAATCAGAGGCCGGGAAACAGAGGTGGGGAATCAGATATGGGGAATCAGAGGTGGCGAATCAAAGGCGGTGAATCAGAGATGGGGAATCAGAGGCGGGGAATCAGAGGCAGGGAATCAGATGCGGGGAATCAGAGGCGGGGAATCAGAGCTGGCGAATCAGAGGCGGGGAATCAGAGGTGGGCAATCAGAGGCGGGGAATCAGATATGGGGAATCAGAGGCGGGGAATCAGAGGCGGGGAAACAGAGGCGGTGAATCAAATATAGGGAATCAGAGGTGGGGAATCAGAGGTTGTGAATCAGAGATGGGGAATCAAGGCGGGGAATCAGAGGCAGGGAATCAGACACGGGGAATCAGAGGCGGGGATTCAGAGCTGGGGAATCAGAGGCGGGGAATCAGAGTTGGGGAATCAGAGGCAGGGAATCAGATATGGGGAATCAGAGGCGGGGAATCAGAGGCGGGGAAACAGAGGCGGGGAATCAGATATGGGGAATCAGAGGTGGGGAATCAGGGGCAGGGAATCAGTGGCAGGGAATCAGAGGCGGGGAATCAGAGGCGGGGAATCAGAGGCAGGGAATCAGAGGCGGGGAATCAGAGGCGGGGAATCAGAGGAAGGGAATCAGATGTGCGGAATCGGAGATGGGGAATCAGAGGCAGGGAATCAGAGGCGGGGAATCAGAGGCGGGGAATCAGAGGAAGGGAATCAGATGTGCGGAATCGGAGATGGGGAATCAGAGGCAGGGAATCAGAGGCGGGGAATCAGAGGCGGGGAATCAGAGGCCGGGAATCAGATATGGGGAAACTGAGGCGGGGAATCCGAGGCGGGGAAACAGAGGCGGGGAATCAGACGCGGGGAATCAGAGGCGGGGAATCAGAGGCAGGGAATCAGACACGGGGAATCAGAGGCGGGGAATCAGATATGGGGAATCAGAGGCGGGGAATCAGAGGCAGGGAATCGGATGCCGGAAATCAGAGGCGTGAAATCAGAGCTGGGGAATCAGAGGCGGGGAATCAGAGTTGGGGAATCAGAGGCGGCGAAGCAGATATGGGGAAATAGAGGCGGGGAATCAGATATGGGGAATCAGAGGCGGGGAATCAGATATGGGGAATCAGAGGCTGGGAATCAGAGGGGTGGAAACAGAGGCGGGGAATAAGATATGGGGAATCAGAGGTGGGGAATCAGGGGCGGGTAATCAGTGGCAGGGAATCAGAGGCGGGGAATCAGAGGCGGGGATTCAGAGGCAGGGAATCAGACACGGGGAATCAGAGGTGGGGAATCAGAGATGGGGAATCAGAGGCGGGGAATCAGAGGCAGGGAATCAGACGCGGGGAATCAGAGGCGGGGAATCAGAGCTGGGGAATCAGAGGTGGGGAATCAGAGTCGGGGAATCAGAGGCAGGGAATCGGATGTGCGGAATCAGAGATGGGGAATCAGAGGTGGGGAATCAGAGGCGGTGAATCAGAGATGGGGAATCAGAGGCGGGGAATCAGAGGCAGGAAATCAGACACGGGGATTCAGAGGCTGGGAAACAGACGGGGGGAATCAAAGGCGGGGAATCAGAGTCGGGGAAACAGAGGCGGGGAATCAGATATGGGGAATCAGAGGTGGCAAATCAAAGGCGGTGAAACAGAGATGGGGAATCAGGGCAGGGAATCAGAGGCAGGGAATCAAACACGGGGAATCAGAGCTGGGGAATCAGAGGCGGGGAATCAGAGTTGGGAATCAGAGGCGGGGAATCAGAGTCGGGGAAACAGAGGCGGGGAATCAGATATGGGGAATCAGAGGTGGGGAATCCGAGGTTGGGAATCAGAGGCAGGGAATCAGAGTCAGGGAATCAGAGGCGGGGAATCAGAGGAAGGGAATCAGATGTGCGGAATCGGAGATGGGGAATCAGAGGCAGGGAATCAGAGGCGGGGAATCAGAGGCGGGGAATCAGAGGCCGGGAATCAGATATGGGGAAACAGAGGCGGGGAATCCGAGGCGGGGAAACAGAGGCGGGGAATCAGATATGGGGAATCAGAGGTGGGGAATCAGAGGTTGGGAATCAGAGGCAGGGAATCAGAGGCTTGGAATCAGATGCAGGGAATCAGATGCGGGGAATCAGAGGCGGGGAATCAGAGCTGGGGAATCAGAGGTGGGGAATCAGATTTGGGGAATCAGAGGCGGGGACTTAGATATTGGGAAACAGAGGCGGGGAATCAGAGGCGGGGAAACCCAGGCAGGGAATCAGATATGGGGAATCAGAGGTGGGGAATCAGAGGCAAGGAATCAGATGTGCGGAATCAGAGATGGGGAATCAGAGGCAGGGAATCAGAATCATAAGCAGGGAATCAGAGGCCGGGAATCAGAGGCCGGAATCAGATGCTGGGAATCAGAGGCCTGGAATCAGAGGCGGGGAATCAGAGGCAGGGAATCAGATGCGGGGAATCAGAGGCGGGGAATCAGAGCTGGGGAATCAGAGGTGGGGTATTAGAGTTGGGGAATCATAGGAGGGGAATCAGATATGGGGAAACAGAGGTGGGGAATCAGAGGCGGGGAAACAGAGGCAGGGAATCAGAGATGGGGAATCAGAGGCGGTGAATCAGAAATGGGGAATCAGAGGCGGGGAATCAGAGGCAGGAAATTAGACACGGGGATTCAGAGGCTGGGAATCAGACGGGGGGAATCAAAGGCGGGGAATCAGAGCTGGGGAATCAGAGGCAGGGAATCAGAGGCGGGGAATCAGATATGGGGAATCAGAGGCTGGGATTCAGAGGCGGGGAATCAGAGGCAGGGAATCAGACACGGGGAATCAGAGGTGGGGAATCAGAGATGGGGAATCAGAGGCGTGGAATCAGAGGCAGGGAATCAGACGCGATGAATATGAGGCGGGGAATCAGAGCTGGGGAATCAGAGGTGGGGAATCAGAGTTGGGGAATCAGAGGCAGGGAATCAGATGTGCGGAATCAGAGATGGGGAATCAGATGTGGGGAATCAGAGGAATCAGAGATGGGGAATCAGAGGCGGGGAATCAGAGGCAGGAAATCAGACACGGGGATTCAGAGGCTGGGAATCAGACGGGGGGAATCAAAGGCGGGGAATCAGAGCTGGGGAATCAGAGGCAGGGAATCAGAGTTGGGGATTCAGAGACGGGGAATCAGATATGGGGAAAAAGAGGCAGGGAATCAGAGGCGGGCAAACAGAGGCGGGGAATTAGATATGGGGAATCAGAGGTGGGGAATCAGAGGTGGTGAATCAGTGATGGGGAATCACAGGCGGGGAATCAGAGGCAGGGAATAGAACGCAGGGAATCAGACGCAGGGAATCAGAGCTGGGGAATCAGAGGCGGGGAATCATAGTTGGGAATCAGAGGCGGGGAATCAGATATGGGGAAACAGAGGCGGGGAATCAGAGGCGGGGAAACAGAGGCGGGGAATAAGATATGGGGAATCGGATGCGGGGAATCAGAGGCGGGGAATCAGAGCTGGGGAATCAGAGGCGGGGAATCAGAGTTGGGGC
Source organism: Narcine bancroftii (assembly GCF_036971445.1). Taxonomy (NCBI): domain Eukaryota; kingdom Metazoa; phylum Chordata; class Chondrichthyes; order Torpediniformes; family Narcinidae; genus Narcine; species Narcine bancroftii. The sequence continues at coordinate 101,693,679 of NC_091474.1, read as the reverse complement.
ATCAGAGGTGGGGAATTAGATATAGGGAAACAGAGGCGGGGAATCAGAGGCGGGGAAACAGAGGCGGGGAATCAGATATGGGGAATCAGAGGTGGGGAATCAGAGGCAGGGAATCAGATGTGCGGAATCAGAGATGGGGAATCAGAGGCAGGGAATCAGAATCAGAAGCGGGGAATCAGAGGCCGGGAATCAGAGGCCGGGAATCAGATGCTGGGAATAAGAGGCCGGGAATCAGAGGTGGGGAATCAGAGTCCGGGAATCAGAGATGGGGATTCAGAGGCGGGGAATGAGATATGGAGTATCAGAGGCGGGGAATCAGAGGCCGGGAAACAGAGGTGGGGAATCAGATATGGGGAATCAGAGGTGGCGAATCAAAGGCGGTGAATCAGAGATGGGGAATCAGAGGCGGGGAATCAGAGGCAGGGAATCAGATGCGGGGAATCAGAGGCGGGGAATCGGAGCTGGCGAATCAGAGGCAGGGAATCAGAGGTGGGCAATCAGAGGCGGGGAATCAGATATGGGGAATCAGAGGCGGGGAATCAGAGGCGGGGAAACAGAGGCGGTGAATCAAATATAGGGAATCAGAGGTGGGGAATCAGAGGTTGTGAATCAGAGATGGGGAATCAAGGTGGGGAATCAGAGGCAGGGAATCAGACACGGGGAATCAGAGGCGGGGATTCAGAGCTGGGGAATCAGAGGCGGGGAATCAGAGTTGGGGAATCAGATGAAGGGAATCAGATATGGGGAATCAGAGGCGGGGAATCAGAGGCGGGGAAACAGAGGCGGGGAATCAGATATGGGGAATCAGAGGTGGGGAATCAGGGGCAGGGAATCAGTGGCAGGGATTCAGAGGCGGGGAATCAGAGGCGGGGAATCAGAGGCAGGGAATCAGAGGCGGGGAATCAGAGGCGGGGAATCAGAGGAAGGGAATCAGATGTGCGGAATCGGAGATGGGGAATCAGAGGCAGGGAATCAGAGGCGGGGAATCAGAGGCGGGGAATCAGAGGAAGGGAATCAGATGTGCGGAATCGGAGATGGGGAATCAGAGGCAGGGAATCAGAGGCGGGGAATCAGAGGCGGGGAATCAGAGGCCGGGAATCAGATATGGGGAAACTGAGGCGGGGAATCCGAGGCGGGGAAACAGAGGCGGGGAATCAGACGCGGGGAATCAGAGGCGGGGAATCAGAGGCAGGGAATCAGACACGGGGAATCAGAGGCGGGGAATCAGAGATGGGGAATCAGAGGCGGGGAATCAGAGGCAGGGAATCGGATGCCGGAAATCAGAGGCGTGAAATCAGAGCTGGGGAATCAGAGGCGGGGAATCAGAGTTGGGGAATCAGAGGCGGCGAAGCAGATATGGGGAAATAGAGGCGGGGAATCAGATATGGGGAATCAGAGGCGGGGAATCAGATATGGGGAATCAGAGGCTGGGAATCAGAGGGGTGGAAACAGAGGCGGGGAATAAGATATGGGGAATCAGAGGTGGGGAATCAGGGGCGGGTAATCAGTGGCAGGGAATCAGAGGCGGGGAATCAGAGGCGGGGATTCAGAGGCAGGGAATCAGACACGGGGAATCAGAGGTGGGGAATCAGAGATGGGGAATCAGAGGCGGGGAATCAGAGGCAGGGAATCAGACGCGGGGAATCAGAGGCGGGGAATCAGAGCTGGGGAATCAGAGGTGGGGAATCAGAGTCGGGGAATCAGAGGCAGGGAATCGGATGTGCGGAATCAGAGATGGGGAATCAGAGGTGGGGAATCAGAGGCGGTGAATCAGAGATGGGGAATCAGAGGCGGGGAATCAGAGGCAGGAAATCAGACACGGGGATTCAGAGGCTGGGAATCAGACGGGGGGAATCAAAGGCGGGGAATCAGAGCTGGTGAATCAGAGGCAGGGAATCAGAGTTGGGGATTCAGAGGCGGGGAATCAGATATGGGGAAACAGAGGCGAGGAATCAGAGGCGGGCAAACAGAGGCGGGGAATTAGATATGGGGAATCAGAGGTGGGGAATCAGAGGTGGTGAATCAGAGACGGGGAATCACAGGCGGGGAATCAGAGGCAGGGAATAGAACGCGGGGAATCAGAGGCAGGGAATCAGAGCTGGGGAATCAGAGGCGGGGAATCAGATATGGGGAAACAGAGGCGGGGAATCAGAGGCGGGGAAACAGAGGCGGGGAATCAGACATGGGGAATCGGATGCGGGGAATCAGAGGTGGGGAATCAGAGCTGGGGAATCAGAGGCGGGGAATCAGAGTTGGGGCATCAGAGGTGGGGAATTAGATATGGGGAAACAGAGGCGGGGAATCAGAACGGGGAAACAGAGGCGGGGAATCAGATATGGGGAATCAGAGGTGGGGAATCACAGGCAGGGAATCAGATGTGCGGAATCAGAGATGGGGAATCAGAGGCAGGGAATCAGAATCCGAAGCGGGGAATTAGAGGCCGGGAATCAGAGGCCGGGAATCAGACGCTGGGAATAAGAGGCCGGGAATCAGAGGTGGGGAATCAGAGTCCGGGAATCAGAGATGGGGATTCAGAGGCGGGGAATGAGATATGGAGAATCAGAGGCGGGGAATCAGAGGCGGGGAAACAGAGGTGGGGAATCAGATATGGGGAATCAGAGGTGGCGAATCACAGGCGGTGTATCAGAGATGGGGAAACAGAGGCGGGGAATCAGAGGCGGGGAAACAGAGGTGGGGAATCACATATGGGGAATCAGAGGCGGGGAAACAGAGGCAGGGAATCAGATATGGGGAATCAGAGGAGGGGAATCAGAGGTGGGGAACCATAGGCAGGGAATCGGATGTGCGGAATCAGAGATGGGGAATCAGAGGCCGGGAATCAGAGGTGGTGAATCAGAGATGGGGAATCAGAGGCGGTAAATCAGAGGCAGGGAATCAGACGCGGGGAATCAGAGGTGGGCAATCAGAGGCGGGCAATCAGATATGGGGAATCAGAGGCGGGGAATCAGAGGCGGGGAAACAGAGGCGGGGAATCAGATATGGGGAATCAGAGGTGGGGCATCAGAGGTTGTGAATCACAGATGGGGAATCAGAGGCGGGGAATCAGTGGCAGGGAATCAGACGCGGGGAATCACAGGCGGGGATTCAGAGCTGGGGAATCAGAGGCGGGGAATCAGAGTTGGGGAATCAGAGGCGGGGAATCAGATATGGGGAATCAGAGGCAGGGAATCAGAGGCGGGAAAACGGAGGCGGGGAATCAGATATGGGGAATCAGAGGTGGGGAATCAGGCGCAGGGAATCAGTGGCAGGGAATCAGACGCGGGGATTCAGAGGCGGGGAATCAGAGGCGGGCAAACAGAGGCGGGGAATTAGATATGGGGAATCAGAGGTGGGGAATCAGAGGTGGTGAATCAGAGATGGGGAATCACAGGCGGGGAATCAGAGGCAGGGAATAGAACGCGGGGAATCAGAGGCAGGGAATCAGAGCTGGGGAATCAGAGGCGGGGAATCAGATATGGGGAAACAGAGGCGGGGAATCAGAGGCGGGGAAACAGAGGCGGGGAATCAGACATGGGGAATCGGATGCCGGGAATCAGAGGTGGGGAATCAGAGCTGGGGAATCAGAGGCGGGGAATCAGAGTTGGGGCATCAGAGGTGGGGAATTAGATATGGGGAAACAGAGGCGGGGAATCAGAGGCGGGGAAACAGAGCGGGGAATCAGATATGGGGAATCAGAGGTGGGGAATCAGAGGCAGGGAATCAGATGTGCGGAATCAGAGATGGGGAATCAGAGGCAGGGAATCAGAATCAGAAGCGGGGAATTAGAGGCCGGGAATCAGAGGCCGGGAATCAGATGCTGGGAATAAGAGGCCGGGAATCAGAGGTGGGGAATCAGAGTCCGGGAATCAGAGATGGGGATTCAGAGGCGGGGAATGAGATATGGAGAATCAGAGGCGGGGAATCAGAGGCGGGGAAACAGAGGTGGGGAATCACATATGGGGAATCAGAGGTGGCGAATCAAAGGCGGTGAATCAGAGATGGGGAAACAGAGGCGGGGAATCAGAGGCGTGGAAACAGAGGTGGGGAATCACATATGGGGAATCAGAGGCGGGGAAACAGAGGCAGGGAATCAGATATGGGGAATCAGAGGCGGGGAATAAGAGGTGGGGAATCATAGGCAGGGAATCGGATGTGCGGTATCAGAGATGGGGATCAGAGGCCGGGAATCAGAGGTGGTGAATCAGAGATGGGGAATCAGAGGCGGTGAATCAGAGGCAGGGAATCAGACGCGGGGAATCAGAGGTGGGCAATCAGAGGCGGGGAATCAGATATGGGGAATCAGAGGCGGGGAATCAGAGGCGGGGAAACAGAGGCGGGGAATCAGATATGGGGAATCAGAGGTGGGGCATCAGAGGTTGTGAATCACAGATGGGGAATCAGAGGCGGGGAATCAGAGGCAGGGAATCAGACGCGGGGAATCAGAGGCAGGGATTCAGAGCTGGGGAATCAGAGGTGGGGAATCAGAGTTGGGGAATCAGAGGCGGGGAATCAGATATGGGGAATCAGAGGCAGGGAATCAGAGGTGGGAAAACAGAGGCGGGGAATCAGATATGGGGAATCAGAGGTGGGGAATCAGTGGCAGGGAATCAGTGGCAGGGAATCAGACGCGGGGAATCAGAGGCGGGGAATCAGAGGCAGGGAATCAGACACGGGGAATCAGAGGCGGGTAATCAGAGATTGGGAATCAGAGGCGGGGAATCAGAGGCAGGGAATCGGATGCCGGGAATCAGAGGCTGGAAATCAGAGCTGGGGAATCAGATGCGGGGAATCAGAGTTGGGGAATCAGAGGCGGCGAAGCAGATATGGGGAAATAGAGGCGGGGAATCAGATATGGGGAATCAGAGGCAGGGAATCAGATATGGGGAATCAGAGGCTGGGAATCAGAGGGGGGGAAACAGAGGCGGGGAATAAGATATGGGGAATCAGAGGTGGGGAATCACAGGCGGGGAATCAGAGGCAGGGAATAGAACGCGGGGAATCAGAGGCAGGGAATCAGAGCTGGGGAATCAGAGGCGGGGAATCAGATATGGGGAAACAGAGGCGGGGAATCAGAGGCGGGGAAACAGAGGCGGGGAATCAGACATGGGGAATCGGATGCGGGGAATCAGAGGTGGGGAATCAGAGCTGGGGAATCAGAGGCGGGGAATCAGAGTTGGGGCATCAGAGGTGGGGAATTAGATATGGGGAAACAGAGGCGGGGAATCAGAACGGGGAAACAGAGGCGGGGAATCAGATATGGGGAATCAGAGGTGGGGAATCACAGGCAGGGAATCAGATGTGCGGAATCAGAGATGGGGAATCAGAGGCAGGGAATCAGAATCCGAAGCGGGGAATTAGAGGCCGGGAATCAGAGGCCGGGAATCAGACGCTGGGAATAAGAGGCCGGGAATCAGAGGTGGGGAATCAGAGTCCGGGAATCAGAGATGGGGATTCAGAGGCGGGGAATGAGATATGGAGAATCAGAGGCGGGGAATCAGAGGCGGGGAAACAGAGGTGGGGAATCAGATATGGGGAATCAGAGGTGGCGAATCACAGGCGGTGTATCAGAGATGGGGAAACAGAGGCGGGGAATCAGAGGCGGGGAAACAGAGGTGGGGAATCACATATGGGGAATCAGAGGCGGGGAAACAGAGGCAGGGAATCAGATATGGGGAATCAGAGGAGGGGAATCAGAGGTGGGGAACCATAGGCAGGGAATCGGATGTGCGGAATCAGAGATGGGGAATCAGAGGCCGGGAATCAGAGGTGGTGAATCAGAGATGGGGAATCAGAGGCGGTAAATCAGAGGCAGGGAATCAGACGCGGGGAATCAGAGGTGGGCAATCAGAGGCGGGGAATCAGATATGGGGAATCAGAGGCGGGGAATCAGAGGCGGGGAAACAGAGGCGGGGAATCAGATATGGGGAATCAGAGGTGGGGCATCAGAGGTTGTGAATCACAGATGGGGAATCAGAGGCGGGGAATCAGTGGCAGGGAATCAGACGCGGGGAATCACAGGCGGGGATTCAGAGCTGGGGAATCAGAGGCGGGGAATCAGAGTTGGGGAATCAGAGGCGGGGAATCAGATATGGGGAATCAGAGGCAGGGAATCAGAGGCGGGAAAACGGAGGCGGGGAATCAGATATGGGGAATCAGAGGTGGGGAATCAGGAGCAGGGAATCAGTGGCAGGGAATCAGACGCGGGGATTCAGAGGCGGGGAATCAGAGGCGGGCAAACAGAGGCGGGGAATTAGATATGGGGAATCAGAGGTGGGGAATCAGAGGTGGTGAATCAGAGATGGGGAATCACAGGCGGGGAATCAGAGGCAGGGAATAGAACGCGGGGAATCAGAGGCAGGGAATCAGAGCTGGGGAATCAGAGGCGGGGAATCAGATATGGGGAAACAGAGGCGGGGAATCAGAGGCGGGGAAACAGAGGCGGGGAATCAGACATGGGGAATCGGATGCCGGGAATCAGAGGTGGGGAATCAGAGCTGGGGAATCAGAGGCGGGGAATCAGAGTTGGGGCATCAGAGGTGGGGAATTAGATATGGGGAAACAGAGGCGGGGAATCAGAGGCGGGGAAACAGAGCGGGGAATCAGATATGGGGAATCAGAGGTGGGGAATCAGAGGCAGGGAATCAGATGTGCGGAATCAGAGATGGGGAATCAGAGGCAGGGAATCAGAATCAGAAGCGGGGAATTAGAGGCCGGGAATCAGAGGCCGGGAATCAGATGCTGGGAATAAGAGGCCGGGAATCAGAGGTGGGGAATCAGAGTCCGGGAATCAGAGATGGGGATTCAGAGGCGGGGAATGAGATATGGAGAATCAGAGGCGGGGAATCAGAGGCGGGGAAACAGAGGTGGGGAATCACATATGGGGAATCAGAGGTGGCGAATCAAAGGCGGTGAATCAGAGATGGGGAAACAGAGGCGGGGAATCAGAGGCGTGGAAACAGAGGTGGGGAATCACATATGGGGAATCAGAGGCGGGGAAACAGAGGCAGGGAATCAGATATGGGGAATCAGAGGCGGGGAATAAGAGGTGGGGAATCATAGGCAGGGAATCGGATGTGCGGAATCAGAGATGGGGATCAGAGGCCGGGAATCAGAGGTGGTGAATCAGAGATGGGGAATCAGAGGCGGTGAATCAGAGGCAGGGAATCAGACGCGGGGAATCAGAGGTGGGCAATCAGAGGCGGGGAATCAGATATGGGGAATCAGAGGCGGGGAATCAGAGGCGGGGAAACAGAGGCGGGGAATCAGATATGGGGAATCAGAGGTGGGGCATCAGAGGTTGTGAATCACAGATGGGGAATCAGAGGCGGGGAATCAGAGGCAGGGAATCAGACGCGGGGAATCAGAGGCAGGGATTCAGAGCTGGGGAATCAGAGGTGGGGAATCAGAGTTGGGGAATCAGAGGCGGGGAATCAGATATGGGGAATCAGAGGCAGGGAATCAGAGGTGGGAAAACAGAGGCGGGGAATCAGATATGGGGAATCAGAGGTGGGGAATCAGTGGCAGGGAATCAGTGGCAGGGAATCAGACGCGGGGAATCTGAGGCGGGGAATCAGAGGCAGGGAATCAGACACGGGGAATCAGTGGCAGGGAATCAGACGCGGGGAATCAGAGGCGGGGAATCAGAGGCAGGGAATCGGATGCCGGGAATCAGAGGCTGGAAATCAGAGCTGGGGAATCAGATGCGGGGAATCAGAGTTGGGGAATCAGAGGCGGCGAAGCAGATATGGGGAAATAGAGGCGGGGAATCAGATATGGGGAATCAGAGGCAGGGAATCAGATATGGGGAATCAGAGGCTGGGAATCAGAGGGGGGGAAACAGAGGCGGGGAATAAGATATGGGGAATCAGAGGTGGGGAATCAGGGGCGGGGAATCAGTGGCAGGGAATCAGAGGCGGGGAATCAGAGGCGGGGAATCAGAGCCAGGGAATCAGACACGGGGAATCAGAGGTGGGGAATCAGAGATGGGGAATCAGAGGCGGGGAATCAGAGGCAGGGAATCAGACGCGGGGAATCAGAGGCGGGGAATCAGAGCTGGGGAATCAGAGGCGGGGAATCAGAGGCAGGGAATCAGAAGCGGGGAATCAGAGGCGGGGAATCAGAGCTGGGGAATCAGAGGTGGGGAATCAGATATGGGGAATCAGAGGCGGGGAATCAGAGGCGGGGAAACAGAGGCAGGGAATCAGACGCGGGGAATCAGAGGTGGGGATTCAGAGCTGGGGAATCAGAGGCGGGGAATCAGAGTTGGGGAATCAGAGGCGGGGAATAAGATATGGGGAATCAGAGGCAGGGAATCAGAGGCGGGAAAACGGAGGCGGGGAATCAGATATGGGGAATCAGAGGTGGGGAATCAGGCGCAGGGAATCAGTGGCAGGGAATCAGACGCGGGGATTCAGAGGCGGGGAATCAGAGGCGGGCAAACAGAGGCGGGGAATTAGATATGGGGAATCAGAGGTGGGGAATCAGAGGTGGTGAATCAGAGATGGGGAATCACAGGCGGGGAATCAGAGGCAGGGAATCAGTGGCAGGGAATCAGACGCGGGGAATCAGAGGTGGGGATTCAGAGCTGGGGAATCAGAGGCGGGGAATCAGAGTTGGGGAATCAGAGGCGGGGAATAAGATATGGGGAATCAGAGGCAGGGAATCAAAGGCGGGAAAACGGAGGCGGGGAATCAGATATGGGGAATCAGAGGTGGGGAATCAGGCGCAGGGAATCAGTGGCAGGGAATCAGACGCGGGGATTCAGAGGCGGGGAATCAGAGGCGGGCAAACAGAGGCGGGGAATTAGATATGGGGAATCAGAGGTGGGGAATCAGAGGTGGTGAATCAGAGATGGGGAATCACAGGCGGGGAATCAGAGGCAGGGAATAGAACGCGGGGAATCAGAGGCAGGGAATCAGAGCTGGGGAATCAGAGGCGGGGAATCAGATATGGGGAAACAGAGGCGGGGAATCAGAGGCGGGGAAACAGAGGCGGGGAATCAGACATGGGGAATCGGATGCCGGGAATCAGAGTTGGGGAATCAGAGCTGGGGAATCAGAGGCGTGGAATCAGAGTTGGGGCATCAGAGGTGGGGAATTAGATATGGGGAAACAGAAGCGGGGAATCAGAGGCGGGGAAACAGAGGCGGGGAATCAGATATGGGGAATCAGAGGTGGGGAATCAGAGGCAGGGAATCAGATGTGCGGAATCAGAGATGGGGAATCAGAGGCAGGGAATCAGAATCAGAAGCGGGGAATTAGAGGCCGGGAATCAGAGGCCGGGAATCAGATGCTTTGAATAAGAGGCCGGGAATCAGAGGTGGGGAATCAGAGTCCGGGAATCAGAGATGGGGATTCAGAGGCGGGGAATGAGATATGGAGAATCAGAGGCGGGGAATCAGAGGCGGGGAAACAGAGGTGGGGAATCACATATGGGGAATCAGAGGTGGCGAATCAAAGGCGGTGAATCAAAGATGGGGAAACAGAGGCGGGGAATCAGAGGCGTGGAAACAGAGGTGGGGAATCACATATGGGGAATCAGAGGCGGGGAAACAGAGGCAGGGAATCAGATATGGGGAATCAGAGGCGGGGAATCAGAGGTGGGGAATCATAGGCAGGGAATCGGATGTGCGGAATCAGAGATGGGGAATCAGAGGCCGGGAATCAGAGGTGGTGAATCAGAGATGGGGAATCAGAGGCGGTGAATCAGAGGCAGGGAATCAGACGCGGGGAATCAGAGGTGGGCAATCAGAGGCGGGGAATCAGATATGGGGAATCAGAGGTGGGGAATCAGAGGCGGGGAAACAGAGGCGGGGAATCAGATATGGGGAATCAGAGGTGGGGCATCAGAGGTTGTGAATCACAGATGGGGAATCAGAGGCGGGGAATCAGAGGCAGGGAATCAGACGCGGGGAATCAGAGGCAGGGATTCAGAGCTGGGGAATCAGAGGTGGGGAATCAGAGTTGGGGAATCAGAGGCGGGGAATCAGATATGGGGAATCAGAGGCAGGGAATCAGAGGCGGGAAAACAGAGGCGGGGAATCAGATATGGGGAATCAGAGGTGGGGAATCAGTGGCAGGGAATCAGTGGCAGGGAATCAGATGCGGGGAATCAGAGGCGGGGAATCAGAGGCAGGGAATCAGACACGGGGAATCAGAGGCGGGGAATCAGAGATGGGGAATCAGAGGCGGGGAATCAGAGGCAGGGAATCGGATGCCGGGAATCAGAGGCTGGAAATCAGAGCTGGGGAATCAGAGGCGGGGAATCAGAGTTGGGGAATCAGAGGCGGCGAAGCAGATATGGGGAAATAGAGGCGGGGAATCAGATATGGGGAATCAGAGGCAGGGAATCAGATATGGGGAATCAGAGGCTGGGAATCAGAGGGTGGGAAACAGAGGCGGGGAATAAGATATGGGGAATCAGAGGTGGGGAATCAGGGGCGGGGAATCAGTGGCAGGGAATCAGAGGCGGGGAATCAGAGGCGGGGAATCAGAGGCAGGGAATCAGACACGGCGAATCAGAGGTGGGGAATCAGAGATGGGGAATCAGAGGCGGGGAATCAGGGGCAGGGAATCAGACGCGGGGAATCAGAGGCGGGGAATCAGAGCTGGGGAATCAGAGGCGGGGAATCAGAGGCAGGGAATCAGACGCGGGGAATCAGAGGCAGGGAATCAGAGCTGGGGAATCAGAGGTGGGGAATCAGAGTCGGGGAATCAGAGGCAGGGAATCGGATGTGCGGAATCAGAAATGGGGAATCAGAGGTGGGGAATCAGAGGCAGTGAATCAGAGATGGGGAATCAGAGGCGGGGAATCAGAGGCAGGAAATCAGACACGGGGATTCAGAGGCTGGGAATCAGACGGGGGGAATCAAAGGCGGGGAATCAGAGCTGGTGAATCAGAGGCAGGGTATCAGAATCAGAAGCGGGGAATCAGAGGCCGGGAATCAGAGGCCGGGAATCAGATGCTGGGAATAAGAGGCCCGGAATCAGAGGTGGGGAATCAGAGTCCGGGAATCAGAGATGGGGATTCAGAGGCGGGGAATGAGATATGGAGAATCAGAGGCGGGGAATCAGAGGCGGGGAAACAGAGGTGGGGAATCAGATATGGGGAATCAGAGGTGGCGAATCAAAGGCGGTGAATCAGAGATGGGGAATCAGAGGCGGGGAATCAGAGGCAGGGAATCAGATGCGGGGATTCAGAGGCGGGGAATCAGAGCTGGCGAATCAGAGGCGGGGAATCAGAGGTGGGCAATCAGAGCCGGGGATTCAGATATGGGGAATCAGAGGCGGGGAATCAGAGGCGGGGAAACAGAGGCGGGGATTCAGATATGGGGAATCAGAGGTGGGGAATCAGAGGATGTGAATCAGAGATGGGGAATCAAGGCGGGGAATCAGAGGCAGGGAATCAGACGCGGGGAATCAGAGGCGGGGATTCAGAGCTGGGGAATCAGAGGCGGGGAATCAGAGTTGGGGAATCAGAGGCAGGGAATCAGATATGGGGAATCAGAGCCGGGGAATCAGAGGCGGGGAAACAGAGGCGGGGAATCAGAGGTGGGGAATCAGGGGCAGGGAATCAGTGGCAGGGAATCAGAGGCCGGGAATAAAAGGCGGGGAATCAGAGCTGGGGAATCAGAGGCGGGGAATCAGAGTTGGGGAATCAGAGGAAGGGAATCAGATATGGGGAAACAGATGCCGGGATTCAGAGGCAGGGAAACAGAGGCGGGGAATCAGATATGGGGAATCAGAGGTGGGGAAATAGAGGTTGCGAATCAGAGGCGGGGAATCAGAGGCGGGGAATCAGAGGCAGGGAATCGGATGTGCGGAATCAGAGATGGGGAATCAGAGGTGGGGATTCAGAGGTGGTGAATCAGAAAAGGGGAATCAGAGGCTGGGAATCAGAGGCAGGGAATCAGACGCAGGGAATCAGAGGCGGGGAATCATAGCTGGCGAATTAGAGGAGGGGAATCAGAGTTGGGGAATCAGAGGCGGGGAATCAGATATGGGGAAACAGAGGCGGGGAATCAGAGGCGGGGAAACAGAGGCGGGGAATCAGATATGGGGAATCAGAGGTGGGGAATCAGTGGCAGGGAATCAGTGGCAGTGAATCAGACGCGGGGAATCAGAGGCGGAGAATCAGAGGCAGGGAATCAGACACGGGGAATCAGAGGCGGTATATCAGAGATGGGGAATCAGAGGCGGGGAATCAGAGGCAGGGAATCGGATGCCGGAAATCAGAGGCGGGAAATCAGAGCTGGGGAATCAGAGGCGGGGAATCAGAGTTGGGGAATCAGAGGCGGCGAAGCAGATATGGGGAAATAGAGGCGGGGAATCAGATATGGGGAATCAAAGGCGTGGAATCAGATATGGGGAATCAGGGGCTGGGAATCAGAGGGGGGAAACAGAGGCGGGGAATAAGATATGGGGAATCAGAGGTGGGGAATCAGGGGCGGGTAATCAGTGGCAGGGAATCAGAGGCGGGGAATCAGAGGCGGGGATTCAGAGGCAGGGAATCAGACAGGGGGAATCAGAGGCGGGGAATCGGAGCTGGGGAATCAGAGGTGGGGAATCAGAGTCGGGGAATCAGAGGCAGGGAATCGGATGTGCGGAATCAGAGATGGGGAATCAGAGGCGGTGAATCAGAGGCAGGGAATCAGAGTTGGTGATTCAGAGGCGGGGAATCAGATATGGGGAAACAGAGGCGGGGAATCAGAGGCGGGCAAACAGAGGCGGGGAATTAGATATGGGGAATCAGAGGTGGGGAATCAGAGGTGGTGAATCAGAGATGGGGAATCACAGGCGGGGAATCAGAGGCAGGGAATAGAACGCGGGGAATCAGAGCCAGGGAATCAGAGCTGGGGAATCAGAGGCGGGGAATCAGATATGGGGAAACAGAGGCGGGGAATCAGAGGCGGGGAAACAGAGGCGGGGAATCAGACATGGGGAATCGGATGCGGGCAATCAGAGGTGGGGAATCAGAGCTGGGGAATCAGAGGCGGGGAATCAGAGTTGGGGCATCAGAGGTGGGGAATTAGATATGGGGAAACAGAGGCGGGGAATCAGAGGCAGGGAAAAAGAGGCGGGGAATCAGATATGGGGAATCAGAGGTGGGGAATCTGAGGCAGGGAATCGGATGTGTGGAATCAGAGATGGGGAATCAGAGGCGGTGAATCAGAGGCAGGGAATCAGAGTTGGTGATTCAGAGGCGGGGAATCAGATATGGGGAAACAGAGGCGGGGAATCAGAGGCGGGCAAACAGAGGCGGGGAATTAGATATGGGGAATCAGAGGTGGGGAATCAGAGGTGGTGAATCAGAGATGGGGAACCACAGGCGGGGAATCAGAGGCAGGGAATAGAACGCGGGGAATCAGAGCCAGGGAATCAGAGCAAGGGAATCAGAGGCGGGGAATCAGATATGGGGAAACAGAGGCGGGGAATCAGAGGCGGGGAAACAGAGGCGGGGAATCAGACATGGGGAATCGGATGCGGGGAATCAGAGCTGGGGAATCAGAGCTGGGGAATCAGAGGCGGGGAATCAGAGTTGGGGCATCAGAGGTGGGGAATTAGATATGGGGAAACAGAGGCGGGGAATCAGAGGCAGGGAAAAAGAGGCGGGGAATCAGATATGGGGAATCAGAGGTGGGGAATCAGAGGCAGGGAATCAGAATCAGAAGCGGGGAATTAGAGGCCGGGAATCAGAGGCCGGGAATCAGATGCTGGGAATAAGAGGCCGGGAATCAGAGGTGGGGAATCAGAGTCCGGGAATCAGAGATGGGGATTCAGAGGCGGGGAATGAGAAATGGAGAATCAGAGGCGGGGAATCAGAGGCGGGGAAACAGAGGTGGGGAATCAGATATGGGGAATCAGAGGTGGCGAATCACAGGCGGTGAATCAGAGATGGGGAAACAGAGGCGGGGAATCAGAGGCGGGGAAACAGAGGTGGGGAATCACATATGGGGAATCAGAGGCGGGGAAACAGAGGCAGGGAATCAGATATGGGGAATCAGAGGCGGGGAATCAGAGGTGGGGAATCATAGGCAGGGAATCGGATGTGCGGAATCAGAGATGGGGAATCAGAGGCCGGGAATCAGAGGTAGTGAATCAGAGAGGGGAATCAGAGGCGGTGAATCAGAGGCAGGGAATCAGACGCGGGGAATCAGAGGTGGGCAATCAGAGGCGGGGAATCAGATATGGGGAATCAGAGGCGGGGAATCAGAGGTGGGCAATCAGAGCCGGGGAATCAGATATGGGGAATCAGAGGTGGGGAATCAGAGGCGGGGAAACAGAGGCGGGGATTCAGATATGGGGAATCAGAGGTGGGGAATCAGAGGTTGTGAATCAGAGATGGGGAATCAAGGCGGGGAATCAGAGGCAGGGAATCAGACGCGGGGAATCAGAGGCGGGGATTCAGAGCTGGGGAATCAGAGGCGGGGAATCAGAGTTGGGGAATCAGAGGCAGGGAATCAGATATGGGGAATCAGAGGCGGGGAATCAGAGGCGGGGAAACAGAGGTGGGGAATCAGAGGTGGGGAATCAGGGGCAGGGAATCAGTGGCAGGGAATCAGAGGTGGGGAATCAGAGGCGGGGAATCAGAGGCAGGGAAACAGACACGGGGAATCAGAGGCGGGGAATCAGAGATGGGGAATCAGAGGCGGGGAATCAGAGGCAGGGAATCGGACGCCGGGAATCAGAGTCGGGGAATCAGAGCTGGGGAATCAGAGGCGGGGAATCAGAGTTGGGGAATCAGAGGCGGGGAATCAGATATGGGGAAATAGAGGCGGGGAATCAGATATGGGGAATCAGAGGTGTTGAATCAGAGGTTGGGAGTCAGAGGCAGGGAATCAGAGGCGGGGAAACAGAGGCGGGGAATCAGATATGGGGAATCAGAGGTGGCGAATCAAAGGCGGTGAAACAGAGATGGGGAATCAGAGGCGGGGAAACAGAGGCGGGGAATCAGATATGGGGAATCAGAGGTGGGGCATCAGAGGTTGTGAATCACAGATGGGGAATCAGAGGCGGGGAATCAGTGGCAGGGAATCAGACGCGGGGAATCAGAGGTGGGGATTCAGAGCTGGGGAATCAGAGGCGGGGAATCAGAGTTGGGGAATCAGAGGCGGGGAATAAGATATGGGGAATCAGAGGCAGGGAATCAGAGGCGGGAAAACGGAGGCGGGGAATCAGATATGGGGAATCAGAGGTGGGGAATCAGGCGCAGGGAATCAGTGGCAGGGAATCAGACGCGGGGATTCAGAGGCGGGGAATCAGAGGCGGGCAAACAGAGGCGGGGAATTAGATATGGGGAATCAGAGGTGGGGAATCAGAGGTGGTGAATCAGAGATGGGGAATCACAGGCGGGGAATCAGAGGCAGGGAATAGAACGCGGGGAATCAGAGGCAGGGAATCAGAGCTGGGGAATCAGAGGCGGGGAATCAGATATGGGGAAACAGAGGCGGGGAATCAGAGGCGGGGAAACAGAGGCGGGGAATCAGACATGGGGAATCGGATGCCGGGAATCAGAGGTGGGGAATCAGAGCTGGGGAATCAGAGGCGTGGAATCAGAGTTGGGGCATCAGAGGTGGGGAATTAGATATGGGGAAACAGAAGCGGGGAATCAGAGGCGGGGAAACAGAGGCGGGGAATCAGATATGGGGAATTAGAGGTGGGGAATCAGAGGCAGGGAATCAGATGTGCGGAATCAGAGATGGGGAATCAGAGGCAGGGAATCAGAATCAGAAGCGGGGAATTAGAGGCCGGGAATCAGAGGCCGGGAATCAGATGCTTGGAATAAGAGGCCGGGAATCAGAGGTGGGGAATCAGAGTCCGGGAATCAGAGATGGGGATTCAGAGGCGGGGAATGAGATATGGAGAATCAGAGGCGGGGAATCAGAGGCGGGGAAACAGAGGTGGGGAATCACATATGGGGAATCAGAGGTGGCGAATCAAAGGCGGTGAATCAAAGATGGGGAAACAGAGGCGGGGAATCAGAGGCGTGGAAACAGAGGTGGGGAATCACATATGGGGAATCAGAGGCGGGGAAACAGAGGCAGGGAATCAGATATGGGGAATCAGAGGCGGGGAATCAGAGGTGGGGAATCATAGGCAGGGAATCGGATGTGCGGAATCAGAGATGGGGAATCAGAGGCCGGGAATCAGAGGTGGTGAATCAGAGATGGGGAATCAGAGGCGGTGAATCAGAGGCAGGGAATCAGACGCGGGGAATCAGAGGTGGGCAATCAGAGGCGGGGAATCAGATATGGGGAATCAGAGGCGGGGAATCAGAGGCGGGGAAACAGAGGCGGGGAATCAGATATGGGGAATCAGAGGTGGGGCATCAGAGGTTGTGAATCACAGATGGTGAATCAGAGGCGGGGAATCAGAGGCAGGGAATCAGACGCGGGGAATCAGAGGCAGGGATTCAGAGCTGGGGAATCAGAGGTGGGGAATCAGAGTTGGGGAATCAGAGGCGGGGAATCAGATATGGGGAATCAGAGGCAGGGAATCAGAGGCGGGAAAACAGAGGCGGGGAATCAGATATGGGGAATCAGAGGTGGGGAATCAGTGGCAGGGAATCAGTGGCAGGGAATCAGATGCGGGGAATCAGAGGCGGGGAATCAGAGGCAGGGAATCAGACACGGGGAATCAGAGGCGGGGAATCAGAGATGGGGAATCAGAGGCGGGGAATCAGAGGCAGGGAATCGGATGCCGGGAATCAGAGGCTGGAAATCAGAGCTGGGGAATCAGAGGCGGGGAATCAGAGTTGGGGAATCAGAGGCGGCGAAGCAGATATGGGGAAATAGAGGCGGGGAATCAGATATGGGGAATCAGAGGCAGGGAATCAGATATGGGGAATCAGAGGCTGGGAATCAGAGGGTGGGAAACAGAGGCGGGGAATAAGATATGGGGAATCAGAGGTGGGGAATCAGGGGCGGGGAATCAGTGGCAGGGAATCAGAGGCGGGGAATCAGAGGCGGGGAATCAGAGGCAGGGAATCAGACACGGGGAATCAGAGGTGGGGAATCAGAGATGGGGAATCAGAGGCGGGGAATCAGGGGCAGGGAATCAGACGCGGGGAATCAGAGGCGGGGAATCAGAGCTGGGGAATCAGAGGCGGGGAATCAGAGGCAGGGAATCAGACGCGGGGAATCAGAGGCAGGGAATCAGAGCTGGGGAATCAGAGGTGGGGAATCAGAGTCGGGGAATCAGAGGCAGGGAATCGGATGTGCGGAATCAGAAATGGGGAATCAGAGGTGGGGAATCAGAGGCAGTGAATCAGAGATGGGGAATCAGAGGCGGGGAATCAGAGGCAGGAAATCAGACACGGGGATTCAGAGGCTGGGAATCAGACGGGGGGAATCAAAGGCGGGGAATCAGAGCTGGTGAATCAGAGGCAGGGAATCAGAGTTGGGGATTCAGAGGCGGAGAATCAGATATGGGGAAACAGAGGCGGGGAATCAGAGGCGGGCAAACAGAGGCGGGGAATTAGATATGGGGAATCAGAGGTGGGGAATCAGAGGTGGTGAATCAGAGATGGGGAATCACAGGCGGGGAATCAGACGCAGGGAATAGAACGCGGGGAATTAGAGGCAGGGAATCAGAGCTGGGGAATCAGAGGCGGGGAATCAGATATGGGGAAACAGAGGTGGGGAATCAGAGGCGG
The DNA here is from genome assembly GCF_036971445.1 of Narcine bancroftii. Lineage (NCBI taxonomy): Eukaryota > Metazoa > Chordata > Chondrichthyes > Torpediniformes > Narcinidae > Narcine > Narcine bancroftii. The sequence goes on along the minus strand of NC_091474.1, from coordinate 101,676,027 downwards.
GGAAACAGAGGCGGGGAATCAGACATGGGGAATCGGATGCGGGGAATCAGAGGTGGGGAATCAGAGCTGTGGAATCAGAGGCGGGGAATCAGATTTGGGGCATCAGAGGTGGGGAATTAGATATGGGGAAACAGAGGCGGGATATCAGAGGCGGGGAAACAGAGGCGGGGAATCAGATATGGGGAATCAGAGGTGGGGAATCAGAGGCAGGGAATCAGATGTGCGGAATCAGAGATGGGGAATCAGAGGCAGGGTATCAGAATCAGAAGCGGGGAATCAGAGGCCGGGAATCAGAGGCCGGGAATCAGATGCTGGGAATAAGAGGCCCGGAATCAGAGGTGGGGAATCAGAGTCCGGGAATCAGAGATGGGGATTCAGAGGCGGGGAATGAGATATGGAGAATCAGAGGCGGGGAATCAGAGGCGGGGAAACAGAGGTGGGGAATCAGATATGGGGAATCAGAGGTGGCGAATCAAAGGCGGTGAATCAGAGATGGGGAATCAGAGGCGGGGAATCAGAGGCAGGGAATCAGATGCGGGGATTCAGAGGCGGGGAATCAGAGCTGGCGAATCAGAGGCGGGGAATCAGAGGTGGGCAATCAGAGCCGGGGATTCAGATATGGGGAATCAGAGGCGGGGAATCAGAGGCGGGGAAACAGAGGCGGGGATTCAGATATGGGGAATCAGAGGTGGGGAATCAGAGGATGTGAATCAGAGATGGGGAATCAAGGCGGGGAATCAGAGGCAGGGAATCAGACGCGGGGAATCAGAGGCGGGGATTCAGAGCTGGGGAATCAGAGGCGGGGAATCAGAGTTGGGGAATCAGAGGCAGGGAATCAGATATGGGGAATCAGAGCCGGGGAATCAGAGGCGGGGAAACAGAGGCGGGGAATCAGAGGTGGGGAATCAGGGGCAGGGAATCAGTGGAAGGGAATCAGAGGCCGGGAATAAAAGGCGGGGAATCAGAGCTGGGGAATCAGAGGCGGGGAATCAGAGTTGGGGAATCAGAGGAAGGGAATCAGATATGGGGAAACAGATGCCGGGATTCAGAGGCAGGGAAACAGAGGCGGGGAATCAGATATGGGGAATCAGAGGTGGGGAAATAGAGGTTGCGAATCAGAGGCGGGGAATCAGAGGCGGGGAATCAGAGGCAGGGAATCGGATGTGCGGAATCAGAGATGGGGAATCAGAGGTGGGGATTCAGAGGTGGTGAATCAGAAAAGGGGAATCAGAGGCTGGGAATCAGAGGCAGGGAATCAGACGCAGGGAATCAGAGGCGGGGAATCATAGCTGGCGAATTAGAGGAGGGGAATCAGAGTTGGGGAATCAGAGGCGGGGAATCAGAGGCAGGGAATCAGACGCAGGGAATCAGAGGCGGGGAATCATAGCTGGCGAATTAGAGGAGGGGAATCAGAGTTGGGGAATCAGAGGCGGGGAATCAGATATGGGGAAACAGAGGCGGGGAATCAGAGGCGGTGAAACAGAGGCGGGGAATCAGATATGGGGAATCAGAGGTGGGGAATCAGGGGCAGGGAATCAGTGGCAGGGAATCAGATGCGGGGAATCAGAGGCGGGGAATCAGAGGCAGGGAATCAGACACGGGGAATCAGAGGCGGTGTATCAGAGATGGGGAATCAGAGGCGGGGAATCAGAGGCAGGGAATCGGATGCCGGAAATCAGAGGCGGGAAATCAGACACGGGGAATCAGAGGCGGGGAATCAGAGTTGGGGAATCAGAGGCGGCGAAGCAGATATGGGGAAATAGAGGCGGGGAATCAGATATGGGGAATCAAAGGCGTGGAATCAGATATGGGGAATCAGAGGCTGGGAATCAGAGGGGGGAAACAGAGGCGGGGAATAAGATATGGGGAATCAGAGGTGGGGAATCAGGGGCGGGTAATCAGTGGCAGGGAATCAGAGGCGGGGAATCAGAGGCGGGGATTCAGAGGCAGGGAATCAGACAGGGGGAATCAGAGGCGGGGAATCGGAGCTGGGGAATCAGAGGTGGGGAATCAGAGTCGGGGAATCAGAGGCAGGGAATCGGATGTGCGGAATCAGAGATGGGGAATCAGAGGCGGTGAATCAGAGGCAGGGAATCAGAGTTGGTGATTCAGAGGCGGGGAATCAGATATGGGGAAACAGAGGCGGGGAATCAGAGGCGGGCAAACAGAGGCGGGGAATTAGATATGGGGAATCAGAGGTGGGGAATCAGAGGTGGTGAATCAGAGATGGGGAATCACAGGCGGGGAATCAGAGGCAGGGAATAGAACGCGGGGAATCAGAGCCAGGGAATCAGTGCTGGGGAATCAGAGGCGGGGAATCAGATATGGGGAAACAGAGGCGGGGAATCAGAGGCGGGGAAACAGAGGCGGGGAATCAGACATGGGGAATCGGATGCGGGGAATCAGAGGTGGGGAATCAGAGCTGGGGAATCAGAGGCGGGGAATCAGAGTTGGGGCATCAGAGGTGGGGAATTAGATATGGGGAAACAGAGGCGGGGAATCAGAGGCAGGGAAAAAGAGGCGGGGAATCAGATATGGGGAATCAGAGGTGGGGAATCAGAGGCAGGGAATCGGATGTGCGGAATCAGAGATGGGGAATCAGAGGCGGTGAATCAGAGGCAGGGAATCAGAGTTGGTGATTCAGAGGCGGGGAATCAGATATGGGGAAACAGAGGCGGGGAATCAGAGGCGGGCAAACAGAGGCGGGGAATTAGATATGGGGAATCAGAGGTGGGGAATCAGAGGTGGTGAATCAGAGATGGGGAATCACAGGCGGGGAATCAGAGGCAGGGAATAGAACGCGGGGAATCAGAGCCAGGGAATCAGAGCAAGGGAATCAGAGGCGGGGAATCAGATATGGGGAAACAGAGGCGGGGAATCAGAGGCGGGGAAACAGAGGCGGGGAATCAGACATGGGGAATCGGATGCGGGGAATCAGAGCTGGGGAATCAGAGCTGGGGAATCAGAGGCGGGGAATCAGAGTTGGGGCATCAGAGGTGGGGAATTAGATATGGGGAAACAGAGGCGGGGAATCAGAGGCAGGGAAAAAGAGGCGGGGAATCAGATATGGGGAATCAGAGGTGGGGAATCAGAGGCAGGGAATCAGAATCAGAAGCGGGGAATTAGAGGCCGGGAATCAGAGGCCGGGAATCAGATGCTGGGAATAAGAGGCCGGGAATCAGAGGTGGGGAATCAGAGTCCGGGAATCAGAGATGGGGATTCAGAGGCGGGGAATGAGAAATGGAGAATCAGAGGCGGGGAATCAGAGGCGGGGAAACAGAGGTGGGGAATCAGATATGGGGAATCAGAGGTGGCGAATCACAGGCGGTGAATCAGAGATGGGGAAACAGAGGCGGGGAATCAGAGGCGGGGAAACAGAGGTGGGGAATCACATATGGGGAATCAGAGGCGGGGAAACAGAGGCAGGGAATCAGATATGGGGACTCAGAGGCGGGGAATCAGAGGTGGGGAATCATAGGCAGGGAATCGGATGTGCGGAATCAGAGATGGGGAATCAGAGGCCGGGAATCAGAGGTAGTGAATCAGAGAGGGGAATCAGAGGCGGTGAATCAGAGGCAGGGAATCAGACGCGGGGAATCAGAGGTGGGCAATCAGAGGCGGGGAATCAGATATGGGGAATCAGAGGCGGGGAATCAGAGGTGGGCAATCAGAGCCGGGGAATCAGATATGGGGAATCAGAGGCGGGGAATCAGAGGCGGGGAAACAGAGGCGGGGATTCAGATATGGGGAATCAGAGGTGGGGAATCAGAGGTTGTGAATCTGAGATGGGGAATCAAGGCGGGGAATCAGAGGCAGGGAATCAGACGCGGGGAATCAGAGGCGGGGATTCAGAGCTGGGGAATCAGAGGCGGGGAATCAGAGTTGGGGAATCAGAGGCAGGGAATCAGATATGGGGAATCAGAGGCGGGGAATCAGAGGCGGGGAAACAGAGGCGAGGAATCAGAGGTGGGGAATCAGGGGCAGGGAATCAGTGGCAGGGAATCAGAGGTGGGGAATCAGAGGCAGGGAATCAGAGGCAGGGAAACAGACACGGGGAATCAGAGGCGGGGAATCAGAGATGGGGAATCAGAGGCGGGGAATCAGAGGCAGGGAATCGGACGCCGGGAATCAGAGTCGGGGAATCAGAGCTGGGGAATCAGAGGCGGGGAATCAGAGTTGGGGAATCAGAGGCGGGGAATCAGATATGGGGAAATAGAGGCGGGGAATCAGATATGGGGAATCAGAGGTGTTGAATCAGAGGTTGGGAGTCAGAGGCAGGGAATCAGAGGCGGGGAAACAGAGGCGGGGAATCAGATATGGGGAATCAGAGGTGGCGAATCAAAGGCGGTGAAACAGAGATGGGGAATCAGGGCAGGGAATCAGAGGCAGTGAATCAGAGCTGGGGAAACAGAGGCGGGGAATCAGATATGGGGAATCAGAGGTGGGGAATCATGGGCGGGGAATCAGTGGCAGGGAATCAGAGCTGGGGAATCAGAGGTGGGGAATCAGAGCTGGGGAAACAGAGGCGGGGAATCAGATATGGGGAATCAGAGGTGGGGAATCAAGGTCGGGGAATCAGTGGCAGGGAATCAGAGGCCGGGAATAAAAGGCGGGGAATCAGAGCTGGGGAATCAGAGGCGGGGAATCAGAGTTGGGGAATCAGAGGAAGGGAATCAGATATGGGGAAACAGATGCCGGGATTCAGAGGCAGGGAAACAGAGGCGGGGAATCAGATATGGGGAATCAGAGGTGGGGAAATAGAGGTTGCGAATCAGAGGCGGGGAATCAGAGGCGGGGAATCAGAGGCAGGGAATCGGATGTGCGGAATCAGAGATGGGGAATCAGAGGTGGGGATTCAGAGGTGGTGAATCAGAGAAGGGGAATCAGAGGCTGGGAATCAGAGGCAGGGAATCAGACGCAGGGAATCAGAGGCGGGGAATCATAGCTGGCGAATTAGAGGAGGGGAATCAGAGTTGGGGAATCAGAGGCGGGGAATCAGATATGGGGAAACAGAGGCGGGGAATCAGAGGCGGGGAAACAGAGGCGGGGAATCAGATATGGGGAATCAGAGGTGGGGAATCAGGGGCAGGGAATCAGTGGCAGGGAATCAGACGCGGGGAATCAGAGGCGGGGAATCAGAGGCAGGGAATCAGACACGGGGAATCAGAGGCGGGGTATCAGAGATGGGGAATCAGAGGCGGGGAATCAGAGGCAGGGAATCGGATGCCGGAAATCAGAGGCGGGAAATCAGAGCTGGGGAATCAGAGGCGGGGAATCAGAGTTGGGGAATCAGAGGCGGCGAAGCAGATATGGGGAAATAGAGGCGGGGAATCAGATATGGGGAATCAGAGGCGTGGAATCAGATATGGGGAATCAGAGGCTGGGAATCAGAGGGGGGAAACAGAGGTGGAGAATAAGATATGGGGAATCAGAGGTGGGGAATCAGGGGCGGGTAATCAGTGGCAGGGAATCAGAGGCGGGGAATCAGAGGCGGGGATTCAGAGGCAGGGAATCAGACAGGGGGAATCAGAGCTGGGGAATCAGAGATGGGGAATCAGAGGCGGGGAATCAGAGGCAGGGAATCAGACGCGGGGAATCAGAGGCGGGGAATCAGAGCTGGGGAATCAGAGGTGGGGAATCAGAGTCGGGGAATCAGAGGTAGGGAATCGGATGTGCGGAATCAGAGATGGGGAATCAGAGGCGGTGAATCAGAGGCAGGGAATCAGAGTTGGTGATTCAGAGGCGGGGAATCAGATATGGGGAAACAGAGGCGGGGAATCAGAGGCGGGCAAACAGAGGCGGGGAATTAGATATGGGGAATCAGAGGTGGGGAATCAGAGGTGGTGAATCAGAGATGGGGAATCACAGGCGGGGAATCAGAGTCAGGGAATAGAACGCGGGGAATCAGAGCCAGGGAATCAGAGCTGGGGAATCAGAGGCGGGGAATCAGATATGGGGAAACAGAGGCGGGGAATCAGAGGCGGGGAAACAGAGGCGGGGAATCAGACATGGGGAATCGGATGCGGGGAATCAGAGGTGGGGAATCAGAGCTGGGGAATCAGAGGCGGGGAATCAGAGTTGGGGCATCAGAGGTGGGGAATTAGATATGGGGAAACAGAGGCGGGGAATCAGAGGCAGGGAAAAAGAGGCGGGGAATCAGATATGGGGAATCAGAGGTGGGGAATCAGAGGCAGGGAATCAGATGGGCGGAATCAGAGATGGGGAATCAGAGGCAGGGAATCAGAGGCGGGAAAACGGAGGCGGGGAATCAGATATGGGGAATCAGAGGTGGGGAATCAGGCGCAGGGAATCAGTGGCAGGGAATCAGACGCGGGGATTCAGAGGCGGGGAATCAGAGGCGGGCAAACAGAGGCGGGGAATTAGATATGGGGAATCAGAGGTGGGGAATCAGAGGTGGTGAATCAGAGATGGGGAATCACAGGCGGGGAATCAGAGGCAGGGAATAGAACGCGGGGAATCAGAGGCAGGGAATCAGAGCTGGGGAATCAGAGGCGGGGAATCAGATATGGGGAAACAGAGGCGGGGAATCAGAGGCGGGAAAACAGAGGCGGGGAATCAGACATGGGGAATCGGATGCCGGGAATCAGAGGTGGGGAATCAGAGCTGGGGAATCAGAGGCGGGGAATCAGAGTTGGGGCATCAGAGGTGGGGAATTAGATATGGGGAATCAGAGATGGGGAATCAGAGGCAGGGTATCAGAATCAGAAGCGGGGAATCAGAGGCCGGGAATCAGAGGCTGGGAATCAGATGCTGGGAATAAGAGGCCCGGAATCAGAGGTGGGGAATCAGAGTCCGGGAATCAGAGATGGGGATTCAGAGGCGGGGAATGAGATATGGAGAATCAGAGGTGGGGAATCAGAGGCGGGGAAACAGAGGTGGGGAATCAGATATGGGGAATCAGAGGTGGCGAATCAAAGGCGGTGAATCAGAGATGGGGAATCAGAGGCGGGGAATCAGAGGCAGGGAATCAGATGCGGGGATTCAGAGGCGGGGAATCAGAGCTGGCGAATCAGAGGCGGGGAATCAGAGGTGGGCAATCAGAGCCGGGGAATCAGATATGGGGAATCAGAGGCGGGGAATCAGAGGCGGGGAAACAGAGGCGGGGATTCAGATATGGGGAATCAGAGGTGGGGAATCAGAGGTTGTGAATCAGAGATGGGGAATCAAGGCGGGTAATCAGAGGCAGGGAATCAGACGCGGCGAATCAGAGGCGGGGATTCAGAGCTGGGGAATCAGAGGCGGGGAATCAGAGTTGGGGAATCAGAGGCAGGGAATCAGATATGGGGAATCAGAGGCGGGGAATCACAGGCGGGGAAACAGAGGCGGGGAATCAGAGGTGGGGAATCAGGGGCAGGGAATCAGTGGCAGGGAATCAGAGGTGGGGAATCAGAGGCGGGGAATCAGAGGCAGGGAATCAGACACGGGGAATCAGAGGCGGGGAATCAGAGATGGGGAATCAGAGGCGGGGAATCAGAGGCAGGGAATCGGACGCCGGGAATCAGAGGCGGGGAATCAGAGCTGGGGAATCAGAGGCGGGGAATCAGAGTTGGGGAATCAGAGGCGGGGAATCAGATATGGGGAAATAGAGGCGGGGAATCAGATATGGGGAATCAGAGGTATGGAATCAGAGGTTGGGAATCAGAGGCAGGGAATCAGAGGCGGGGAAACAGAGGCGGGGAATCAGATATGGGGAATCAGAGGTGGCGAATCAAAGGCGGTGAAACAGAGATGGGGAATCAGAGGTGGGGAATAATGGGCGGGGAATCAGTGGCAGGGAATCAGAGCTGGGGAATCAGAGGTGGGGAATCAGAGCTGGGGAAACAGAGGCGGGGAATCAGATATGGGGAATCAGAGGTGGGGAATCAAGGTCGGGGAATCAGTGGCAGGGAATCAGAGGCCGGGAATAAAAGGCGGGGAGTCAGAGCTGGGGAATCAGAGGCGGGGAATCAGAGTTGGGGAATCAGAGGAAGGGAATCAGATATGGGGAATCAGATGCCGGGATTCAGAGGCAGGGAAACAGAGGCGGGGAATCAGATATTGGGAATCAGAGGTGGGGAAATAGAGGTTGCGAATCAGAGGCGGGGAATCAGAGGCTGGGAATCAGAGGCAGGGAATCGGATGTGCGGAATCAGAGATGGGGAATCAGAGGTGGGGATTCAGAGGTGGTGAATCAGAGAAGGGGAATCAGAGGCTGGGAATCAGAGGCAGGGAATCAGACGCAGGGAATCAGAGGCGGGGAATCATAGCTGGCGAATTAGAGGAGGGGAATCAGAGTTGGGGAATCAGAGGCGGGGAATCAGATATGGGGAAACAGAGGCGGGGAATCAGAGGCGGGGAAACAGAGGCGGGGAATCAGATATGGGGAATCAGAGGTGGGGAATCAGGGGCAGGGAATCAGTGGCAGGGAATCAGACGCGGGGAATAAGAGGCAGGGAATCAGAGGCAGGGAATCAGACACGGGGAATCAGAGGCGGTGTATCAGAGATGGGGAATCAGAGGCGGGGAATCAGAGGCAGGGAATCGGATGCCGGAAATCAGAGGCGGGAAATCAGACACGGGGAATCAGAGGCGGGGAATCAGAGTTGGGGAATCAGAGGCGGCGAAGCAGATATGGGGAAATAGAGGCGGGGAATCAGATATGGGGAATCACAGGCGTGGAATCAGATATGGGGAATCAGAGGCTGGGAATCAGAGGGGGGAAACAGAGGCGGGGAATAAGATATGGGGAATCAGAGGTGGGGAATCAGGGGCGGGTAATCAGTGGCAGGGAATCAGAGGCGGGGAATCAGAAGCGGGGATTCAGAGGCAGGGAATCAGACAGGGGGAATCAGAGGCGGGGAATCGGAGCTGGGGAATCAGAGGTGGGGAATCAGAGTCGGTGAATCAGAGGCAGGGAATCGGATGTGCGGAATCAGAGATGGGGAATCAGAGGCGGTGAATCAGAGGCAGGGAATCAGAGTTGGTGATTCAGAGGTGGGGAATCAGATATGGGGAAACAGAGGCGGGGAATCAGAGGCGGGCAAACAGAGGCGGGGAATTAGATATGGGGAATCAGAGGTGGGGAATCAGAGGTGGTGAATCAGAGATGGGGAATCACAGGCGGGGAATCAGAGGCAGGGAATAGAACGCGGGGAATCAGAGCCAGGGAATCAGAGCTGGGGAATCAGAGGCGGGGAATCAGATATGGGGAAACAGAGGCGGGGAATCAGAGGCGGGGAAACAGAGGCGGGGAATCAGACATGGGGAATCGGATGCGGGGAATCAGAGGTGGGGAATCAGAGCTGGGGAATCAGAGGCGGGGAATCAGAGTTGGGGCATCAGAGGTGGGGAATTAGATATGGGGAAACAGAGGCGGGGAATCAGAGGCAGGGAAAAAGAGGCGGGGAATCAGATATGGGGAATCAGAGGTGGGGAATCAGAGGCAGGGAATCAGATGTGTGGAATCAGAGATGGGGAATCAGAGGCAGGGAATCAGAATCAGAAGCGGGGAATTAGAGGCCGGGAATCAGAGGCCGGGAATCAGATGCTGGGAATAAGAGGCCGGGAATCAGAGGTGGGGAATCAGAGTCCGGGAATCAGAGATGGGGATTCAGAGGCTGGGAATGAGAAATGGAGAATCAGAGGCGGGGAATCAGAGGCGGGGAAACAGAGGTGGGGAATCAGATATGGGGAATCAGAGGTGGCGAATCACAGGCGGTGAATCAGAGATGGGGAAACAGAGGCGGGGAATCAGAGGCGGGGAAACAGAGGTGGGGAATCACATATGGGGAATCAGAGGCGGGGAAACAGAGGCAGGGAATCAGATATGTGGAATCAGAGGCGGGGAATCTGAGGTGGGGAATCATAGGCAGGGAATCGGATGTGCGGAATCAGAGATGGGGAATCAGAGGCCGGGAATCAGAGGTAGTGAATCAGAGATGGGGAATCAGAGGCGGTGAATCAGAGGCAGGGAATCAGACGCGGGGAATCAGAGGTGGGCAATCAGAGGCGGGGAATCAGATATGGGGAATCAGAGGCGGGGAATCAGAGGTGGGCAATCAGAGCCGGGGAATCAGATATGGGGAATCAGAGGCGGGGAATCAGAGGCGGGGAAACAGAGGCGGGGATTCAGATATGGGGAATCAGAGGTGGGGAATCAGAGGTTGTGAATCAGAGATGGGGAATCAAGGCGGGGAATCAGAGGCAGGAAATCAGACGCGGGGAATCAGAGGCGGGGATTCAGAGCTGGGGAATCAGAGGCGGGGAATCAGAGTTGGGGAATCAGAGGCAGGGAATCAGATATGGGGAATCAGAGGCGGGGAATCAGAGGCGGGGAAACAGAGGCGGGGAATCAGAGGTGGGGAATCAGGGGCAGGGAATCAGTGGCAGGGAATCAGAGGTGGGGAATCAGAGGCGGGGAATCAGAGGCAGGGAATCAGACACGGGGAATCAGAGGCGGGGAATCAGAGATGGGGAATCAGAGGCGGGGAATCAGAGGCAGGGAATCGGACGCCGGGAATCAGAGGCGGGGAATCAGAGCTGGGGAATCAGAGTCGGGGAATCAGAGTTGGGGAATCAGAGGCGGGGAATCAGATATGGGGAAATAGAGGCGGGGAATCAGATATGGGGAATCAGAGGTATGGAATCAGAGGTTGGGAATCAGAGGCAGGGAATCAGAGGCGGGGAAACAGAGGCGGGGAATCAGATATGGGGAATCAGAGGTGGCGAATCAAAGGCGGTGAAACAGAGATGGGGAATCAGGGCAGGGAATCAGAGGCAGGGAATCAGAGCTGGGGAAACAGAGGCGGGGAATCAGATATGGGGAATCAGAGGTGGGGAATCATGGGCGGGGAATCAGTGGCAGGGAATCAGAGCTGGGGAATCAGAGGTGGGGAATCAGAGCTGGGGAAACAGAGGCGGGGAATCAGATATGGGGAATCAGAGGTGGGGAATCAAGGTCGGGGAATCAGTGGCAGGGAATCAGAGGCCGGGAAGAAAAGGCGGGGAATCAGAGCTGGGGAATCAGAGGCGGGGAATCAGAGTTGGGGAATCAGAGGAAGGGAATCAGATATGGGGAAACAGATGCCGGGATTCAGAGGCAGGGAAACAGAGGCGGGGAATCAGATATGGGGAATCAGAGGTGGGGAAATAGAGGTTGCGAATCAGAGGCGGGGAATCAGAGGCGGGGAATCAGAGGCAGGGAATCGGATGTGCGGAATCAGAGATGGGGAATCAGAGGTGGGGATTCAGAGGTGGTGAATCAGAGAAGGGGAATCAGAGGCTGGGAATCAGAGGCAGGGAATCAGACGCAGGGAATCAGAGGCGGGGAATCATAGCTGGCGAATTAGAGGAGGGGAATCAGAGTTGGGGAATCAGAGGCGGGGAATCAGATATGGGGAAACAGAGGCGGGGAATCAGAGGCGGGGAAACAGAGGCGGGGAATCAGATATGGGGAATCAGAGGTGGGGAATCAGGGGCAGGGAATCAGTGGCAGGGAATCAGACGCGGGGAATCAGAGGCGGGGAATCAGAGGCAGGGAATCAGACACGGGGAATCAGAGGCGGTGTATCAGAGATGGGGAATCAGAGGCGGGGAATCAGAGGCAGGGAATCGGATGCCGTAAATCAGAGGCGGGAAATCAGAGCTAGGGAATCAGAGGCGGGGAATCAGAGTTGGGGAATCAGAGGCGGCGAAGCAGATATGGGGAAATAGAGGCGGGGAATCAGATATGGGGAATCAGAGGCGTGGAATCAGATATGGGGAATCAGAGGCTGGGAATCAGAGGGAGGGAAAAAGAGGCGGGGAATCAGATATGGGGAATCAGAGGTGGGGAATCAGAGGCAGGGAATCAGATGTGCGGAATCAGAGATGGGGAATCAGAGGCAGGGAATCAGAATCAGAAGCGGGGAATTAGAGGCCGGGAATCAGAGGCCGGGAATCAGATGCTGGGAATAAGAGGCCGGGAATCAGAGGTGGGGAATCAGAGTCCGGGAATCAGAGATGGGGATTCAGAGGCGGGGAATGAGAAATGGAGAATCAGAGGCGGGGAATCAGAGGCGGGGAAACAGAGGTGGGGAATCAGATATGGGGAATCAGAGGTGGCGAATCACAGGCGGTGAATCAGAGATGGGGAAACAGAGGCGGGGAATCAGAGGCGGGGAAACAGAGGTGGGGAATCACATATGGGGAATCAGAGGCGGGGAAACAGAGGCAGGGAATCAGATATGGGGAATCAGAGGCGGGGAATCAGAGGTGGGGAATCATAGGCAGGGAATCGGATGTGCGGAATCAGAGATGGGGAATCAGAGGCCGGGAATCAGAGGTAGTGAATCAGAGAGGGGAATCAGAGGCGGTGAATCAGAGGCAGGGAATCAGACGCGGGGAATCAGAGGTGGGCAATCAGAGGCGGGGAATCAGATATGGGGAATCAGAGGCGGGGAATCAGAGGTGGGCAATCAGAGCCGGGGAATCAGATATGGGGAATCAGAGGCGGGGAATCAGAGGCGGGGAAACAGAGGCGGGGATTCAGATATGGGGAATCAGAGGTGGGGAATCAGAGGTTGTGAATCAGAGATGGGGAATCAAGGCGGGGAATCAGAGGCAGGGAATCAGACGCGGGGAATCAGAGGCGGGGATTCAGAGCTGGGGAATCAGAGGCGGGGAATCAGAGTTGGGGAATCAGAGGCAGGGAATCAGATATGGGGAATCAGAGGCGGGGAATCAGAGGCGGGGAAACAGAGGCGGGGAATCAGAGGTGGGGAATCAGGGGCAGGGAATCAGTGGCAGGGAATCAGAGGTGGGGAATCAGAGGCGGGGAATCAGAGGCAGGGAAACAGACACGGGGAATCAGAGGCGGGGAATCAGAGATGGGGAATCAGAGGCGGGGAATCAGAGGCAGGGAATCGGACGCCGGGAATCAGAGTCGGGGAATCAGAGCTGGTGAATCAGAGGCGGGGAATCAGAGTTGGGGAATCAGAGGCGGGGAATCAGATATGGGGAAATAGAGGCGGGGAATCAGATATGGGGAATCAGAGGTGTGGAATCAGAGGTTGGGAATCAGAGGCAGGGAATCAGAGGCGGGGAAACAGAGGCGGGGAATCAGATATGGGGAATCAGAGGTGGCGAATCAAAGGCGGTGAAACAGAGATGGGGAATCAGGGCAGGGAATCAGAGGCAGGGAATCAGAGCTGGGGAAACAGAGGCGGGGAATCAGATATGGGGAATCAGAGGTGGGGAATCACGGGCGGGGAATCAGTGGCAGGGAATCAGAGCTGGGGAATCAGAGGTGGGGAATCAGAGCTGGGGAAACAGAGGCGGGGAATCAGATATGGGGAATCAGAGGTGGGGAATCAAGGTCGGGGAATCAGTGGCAGGGAATCAGAGGCCGGGAATAAAAGGCGGGGAATCAGAGCTGGGGAATCAGAGGCGGGGAATCAGAGTTGGGGAATCAGAGGAAGGGAATCAGATATGGGGAAACAGATGCCGGGATTCAGAGGCAGGGAAACAGAGGCGGGGAATCAGATATGGGGAATCAGAGGTGGGGAAATAGAGGTTGCGAATCAGAGGCGGGGAATCAGAGGCGGGGAATCAGAGGCAGGGAATCGGATGTGCGGAATCAGAGATGGGGAATCAGAGGTGGGGATTCAGAGGTGGTGAATCAGAGAAGGGGAATCAGAGGCTGGGAATCAGAGGCAGGGAATCAGACGCAGGGAATCAGAGGCGGGGAATCATAGCTGGCGAATTAGAGGAGGGGAATAAGAGTTGGGGAATCAGAGGCGGGGAATCAGATATGGGGAAACAGAGGCGGGGAATCAGAGGCGGGGAAACAGAGGCGGGGAATCAGATATGGGAAATCAGAGGTGGGGAATCAGGGGCAGGGAATCAGTGGCAGGGAATCAGACGCGGGGAATCAGAGGCGGGGAATCAGAGGCAGGGAATCAGACACGGGGAATCAGAGGCGGGGTATCAGAGATGGGGAATCAGAGGCGGGGAATCAGAGGCAGGGAATCGGATGCCGGAAATCAGAGGCGGGAAATCAGAGCTGGGGAATCAGAGGCGGGGAATCAGAGTTGGGGAATCAGAGGCGGCGAAGCAGATATGGGGAAATAGAGGCGGGGAATCAGATATGGGGAATCAGAGGCGTGGAATCAGATATGGGGAATCAGAGGCTGGGAATCAGAGGGGGGAAACAGAGGCGGGGAATAAGATATGGGGAATCAGAGGTGGGGAATCAGGGGCGGGTAATCAGTGGCAGGGAATCAGAGGCGGGGAATCAGAGGCGGGGATTCAGAGGCAGGGAATCAGACAGGGGGAATCAGAGCTGGGGAATCAGAGATGGGGAATCAGAGGCGGGGAATCAGAGGCAGGGAATCAGACGCGGGGAATCAGAGGCGGGGAATCAGAGCTGGGGAATCAGAGGTGGGGAATCAGAGTCGGGGAATCAGAGGTAGGGAATCGGATGTGCGGAATCAGAGATGGGGAATCAGAGGCGGTGAATCAGAGGCAGGGAATCAGAGTTGGTGATTCAGAGGCGGGGAATCAGATATGGGGAAACAGAGGCGGGGAATCAGAGGCGGGCAAACAGAGGCGGGGAATTAGATATGGGGAATCAGAGGTGGGGAATCAGAGGTGGTGAATCAGAGATGGGGAATCACAGGCGGGGAATCAGAGGCAGGGAATAGAACGCGGGGAATCAGAGCCAGGGAATCAGAGCTGGGGAATCAGAGGCGGGGAATCAGATATGGGGAAACAGAGGCGGGGAATCAGAGGCGGGGAAACAGAGGCGGGGAATCAGACATGGGGAATCGGATGCGTGGAATCAGAGGTGGGGAATCAGAGCTGGGGAATCAGAGGCGGGGAATCAGAGTTGGGGCATCAGAGGTGGGGAATTAGATATGGGGAAACAGAGGCGGGGAATCAGAGGCAGTGAAAAAGAGGCGGGGAATCAGATATGGGGAATCAGAGGTGGGGAATCAGAGGCAGGGAATCAGATGTGCGGAATCAGAGATGGGGAATCAGAGGCAGGGAATCAGAGGCGGGAAAACGGAGGCGGGGAATCAGATATGGGGAATCAGAGGTGGGGAATGAGGCGCAGGGAATCAGTGGCAGGGAATCAGACGCGGGGATTCAGAGGCGGGGAATCAGAGCCGGGCAAACAGAGGCGGGGAATTAGATATGGGGAATCAGAGGTGGGGAATCAGAGGTGGTGAATCAGAGATGGGGAATCACAGGCGGGGAATCAGAGGCAGGGAATAGAACCCGGGGAATCAGAGGCAGGGAATCAGAGCTGGGGAATCAGAGGCGGGGAATCAGATATGGGGAAACAGAGGCGGGGAATCAGAGGCGGGGAAACAGAGGCGGGGAATCAGACATGGGGAATCGGATGCCGGGAATCAGAGGTGGGGAATCAGAGCTGGGGAATCAGAGGCGGGGAATCAGAGTTGGGGCATCAGAGGTGGGGAATTAGATATGGGGAATCAGAGATGGGGAATCAGAGGCAGGGTATCAGAATCAGAAGCGGGGAATCAGAGGCCGGGAATCAGAGGCCGGGAATCAGATGCTGGGAATAAGAGGCCCGGAATCAGAGGTGGGGAATCAGAGTCCGGGAATCAGAGATGGGGATTCAGAGGCGGGGAATGAGATATGGAGAATCAGAGGCGGGGAATCAGAGGCGGGGAAACAGAGGTGGGGAATCAGATATGGGGAATCAGAGGTGGCGAATCAAAGGCGATGAATCAGAGATGGGGAATCAGAGGCGGGGAATCAGAGGCAGGGAATCAGATGCGGGGATTCAGAGGCGGGGAATCAGAGCTGGCGAATCAGAGGCGGGGAATCAGAGGTGGGCAATCAGAGCCGGGGAATCAGATATGGGGAATCAGAGGCGGGGAATCAGAGGCGGGGAAACAGAGGCGGGGAATCAGATATGGGGAATCAGAGGTGGGGAATCAAGGTCGGGGAATCAGTGGCAGGGAATCAGAGGCCGGGAATAAAAGGCGGGGAATCAGAGCTGGGGAATCAGAGGCGGGGAATCAGAGTTGGGGAATCAGAGGAAGGGAATCAGATATGGGGAAACAGATGCCGGGATTCAGAGGCAGGGAAACAGAGGCGGGGAATCAGATATGGGGAATCAGAGGTGGGGAAATAGAGGTTGCGAATCAGAGGCGGGGAATCAGAGGCGGGGAATCAGAGGCAGGGAATCGGATGTGCGGAATCAGAGATGGGGAATCAGAGGTGGGGATTCAGAGGTGGTGAATCAGAGAAGGGGAATCAGAGGCTGGGAATCAGAGGCAGGGAATCAGACGCAGGGAATCAGAGGCGGGGAATCATAGCTGGCGAATTAGAGGAGGGGAATAAGAGTTGGGGAATCAGAGGCGGGGAATCAGATATGGGGAAACAGAGGCGGGGAATCAGAGGCGGGGAAACAGAGGCGGGGAATCAGATATGGGAAATCAGAGGTGGGGAATCAGTGGCAGGGAATCAGTGGCAGGGAATCAGACGCGGGGAATCAGAGGCGGGGAATCAGAGGCAGGGAATCAGACACGGGGAATCAGAGGCGGGGTATCAGAGATGGGGAATCAGAGGCGGGGAATCAGAGGCAGGGAATCGGATGCCGGAAATCAGAGGCGGGAAATCAGAGCTGGGGAATCAGAGGCGGGGAATCAGAGTTGGGGAATCAGAGGCGGAGAAGCAGATATGGGGAAATAGAGGCGGGGAATCAGATATGGGGAATCAGAGGCGTGGAATCAGATATGGGGAATCAGAGGCTGGGAATCAGAGGGGGGAAACAGAGGCGGGGAATAAGATATGGGGAATCAGAGGTGGGGAATCAGGGGCGGGTAATCAGTGGCAGGGAATCAGAGGCGGGGAATCAGAGGCGGGGATTCAGAGGCAGGGAATCAGACAGGGGGAATCAGAGCTGGGAAATCAGAGATGGGGAATCAGAGGCGGGGAATCAGAGGCAGGGAATCAGACGCGGGGAATCAGAGGCGGGGAATCAGAGCTGGGGAATCAGAGGTGGGGAATCAGAGTCGGGGAATCAGAGGTAGGGAATCGGATGTGCGGAATCAGAGATGGGGAATCAGAGGCGGTGAATCAGAGGCAGGGAATCAGAGTTGGTGATTCAGAGGCGGGGAATCAGATATGGGGAAACAGAGGCGGGGAATCAGAGGCGGGCAAACAGAGGCGGGGAATTAGATATGGGGAATCAGAGGTGGGGAATCAGAGGTGGTGAATCAGAGATGGGGAATCACAGGCGGGGAATCAGAGGCAGGGAATAGAACGCGGGGAATCAGAGCCAGGGAATCAGAGCTGGGGAATCAGAGGCGGGGAATCAGATATGGGGAAACAGAGGCGGGGAATCAGAGGCGGGGAAACAGAGGCGGGGAATCAGACATGGGGAATCGGATGCGTGGAATCAGAGGTGGGGAATCAGAGCTGGAGAATCAGAGGCGGGGAATCAGAGTTGGGGCATCAGAGGTGGGGAATTAGATATGGGGAAACAGAGGCGGGGAATCAGAGGCAGGGAAAAAGAGGCGGGGAATCAGATATGGGGAATCAGAGGTGGGGAATCAGAGGCAGGGAATCAGATGTGCGGAATCAGAGATGGGGAATCAGAGGCAGGGAATCAGAGGCGGCAAAACGGAGGCGGGGAATCAGATATGGGGAATCAGAGGTGGGGAATGAGGCGCAGGGAATCAGTGGCAGGGAATCAGACGCGGGGATTCAGAGGCGGGGAATCAGAGCCGGGCAAACAGAGGCGGGGAATTAGATATGGGGAATCAGAGGTGGGGAATCAGAGGTGGTGAATCAGAGATGGGGAATCACAGGCGGGGAATCAGAGGCAGGGAATAGAACGCGGGGAATCAGAGGCAGGGAATCAGAGCTGGGGAATCAGAGGCGGGGAATCAGATATGGGGAAACAGAGGCGGGGAATCAGAGGCGGGGAAACAGAGGCGGGGAATCAGACATGGGGAATCGGATGCCGGGAATCAGAGGTGGGGAATCAGAGCTGGGGAATCAGAGGCGGGGAATCAGAGTTGGGGCATCAGAGGTGGGGAATTAGATATGGGGAATCAGAGATGGGGAATCAGAGGCAGGGTATCAGAATCAGAAGCGGGGAATCAGAGGCCGGGAATCAGAGGCCGGGAATCAGATGCTGGGAATAAGAGGCCCGGAATCAGAGGTGGGGAATCAGAGTCCGGGAATCAGAGATGGGGATTCAGAGGCGGGGAATGAGATATGGAGAATCAGAGGCGGGGAATCAGAGGCGGGGAAACAGAGGTGGGGAATCAGATATGGGGAATCAGAGGTGGCGAATCAAAGGCGATGAATCAGAGATGGGGAATCAGAGGCGGGGAATCAGAGGCAGGGAATCAGATGCGGGGATTCAGAGGCGGGGAATCAGAGCTGGCGAATCAGAGGCGGGGAATCAGAGGTGGGCAATCAGAGCCGGGGAATCAGATATGGGGAATCAGAGGCGGGGAATCAGAGGCGGGGAAACAGAGGCGGGGATTCAGATATGGGGAATCAGAGGTGGGGAATCAGAGGTTGTGAATCAGAGATTGGGAATCAAGGCGGGTAATCAGAGGCAGGGAATCAGACGCGGGGAATCAGAGGCGGGGATTCAGAGCTGGGGAATCAGAGGCGGGGAATCAGAGTTGGGGAATCAGAGGCAGGGAATCAGATATGGGGAATCAGAGGCGGGGAATCAGAGGCGGGGAAACAGAGGCGGGGAATCAGAGGTGGGGAATCAGGGGCAGGGAATCAGTGGCAGGGAATCAGAGGTGGGGAATCAGAGGCGGGGAATCAGAGGCAGGGAATCAGACACGGAGAATCAGAGGCGGGGAATCAGAGATGGGGAATCAGAGGCGGGGAATCAGAGGCAGGGAATCGGACGCCGGGAATCAGAGTCGGGGAATCAGAGCTGGGGAATCAGAGGCGGGGAATCAGAGTTGGGGAATCAGAGGCGGGGAATCAGATATGGGGAAATAGAGGCGGGGAATCAGATATGGGGAATCAGAGGTATGGAATCAGAGGTTGGGAATCAGAGGCAGGGAATCAGAGGCGGGGAAACAGAGGCGGGGAATCAGATATGGGGAATCAGAGGTGGCGAATCAAAGGCGGTGAAACAGAGGTGGGGAATCAAGGTCGGGGAATCAGTGGCAGGGAATCAGAGGCCGGGAATAAAAGGCGGGGAATCAGAGCTGGGGAATCAGAGGCGGGGAATCAGAGTTGGGGAATCAGAGGAAGGGAATCAGATATGGGGAAACAGATGCCGGGATTCAGAGGCAGGGAAACAGAGGCGGGGAATCAGATATGGGGAATCAGAGGTGGGGAAATAGAGGTTGCGAATCAGAGGCGGGGAATCAGAGGCGGGGAATCAGAGGCAGGGAATCGGATGTGCGGAATCAGAGATGGGGAATCAGAGGTGGGGATTCAGAGGTGGTGAATCAGAGAAGGGGAATCAGAGGCTGGGAATCAGAGGCAGGGAATCAGACGCAGGGAATCAGAGGCGGGGAATCATAGCTGGCGAATTAGAGGAGGGGAATCAGAGTTGGGGAATCAGAGGCGGGGAATCAGATATGGGGAAACAGAGGCGGGGAATCAGAGGCGGGGAAACAGAGGCGGGGAATCAGATATGGGGAATCAGAGGTGGGGAATCAGAGGCAGGGAATCAGACACGGGGAATCAGAGGCGGTGTATCAGAGATGGGGAATCAGAGGCGGGGAATCAGAGGCAGGGAATCGGATGCCGGAAATCAGAGGCGGGAAATCAGAGCTGGGGAATCAGAGGCGGGGAATCAGAGTTGGAGAATCAGAGGCGGCGAAGCAGATATGGGGAAATAGAGGCGGGGAATCAGATATGGGGAATCAGAGGCGTGGAATCAGATATGGGGAATCAGAGGCTGGGAATCAGAGGGGGGAAACAGAGGCGGGGAATAAGATATGGGGAATCAGAGGTGGGGAATCAGGGGCGGGTAATCAGTGGCAGGGAATCAGAGGCGGGGAATCAGAGGCGGGGATTCAGAGGCAGGGAATCAGACAGGGGGAATCAGAGGCGGGGAATCGGAGCTGGGGAATTAGAGGTGGGGAATCAGAGTCGGTGAATCAGAGGCAGGGAATCGGATGTGCGGAATCAGAGATGGGGAATCAGAGGCGGTGAATCAGAGGCAGGGAATCAGAGTTGGTGATTCAGAGGCGGGGAATCAGATATGGGGAAACAGAGGCGGGGAATCAGAGGCGGGCAAACAGAGGCGGGGAATTAGATATGGGGAATCAGAGGTGGGGAATCAGAGGTGGTGAATCAGAGATGGGGAATCACAGGCGGGGAATCAGAGGCAGGGAATAGAACGCGGGGAATCAGAGCCAGGGAATCAGAGCTGGGGAATCAGAGGCGGGGAATCAGATATGGGGAAACAGAGGCGGGGAATCAGAGGCGGGGATACAGAGGCGGGGAATCAGACATGGGGAATCGGATGCGGGGAATCAGAGGTGGGGAATCAGAGCTGGGGAATCAGAGGCGGGGAATCAGAGTTGGGGCATCAGAGGTGGGGAATTAGATATGGGGAAACAGAGGCGGGGAATCAGAGGCAGGGAAAAAGAGGCGGGGAATCAGATATGGGGAATCAGAGGTGGGGAATCAGAGGCAGGGAATCAGATGTGCGGAATCAGAGATGGGGAATCAGAGGCAGGGAATCAGAATCAGAAGCGGGGAATTAGAGGCCGGGAATCAGAGGCCGGGAATCAGATGCTGGGAATAAGAGGCCGGGAATCAGAGGTGGGGAATCAGAGTCCGGGATTCAGAGATGGGGATTCAGAGGCGGGGAATGAGAAATGGAGAATCAGAGGCGGGGAATCAGAGGCGGGGAAACAGAGGTGGGGAATCAGATATGGGGAATCAGAGGTGGCGAATCACAGGCGGTGAATCAGAGATGGGGAAACAGAGGCGGGGAATCAGAGGCGGGGAAACAGAGGTGGGGAATCACATATGGGGAATCAGAGGCGGGGAAACAGAGGCAGGGAATCAGATATGGGGAATCAGAGGCGGGGAATCAGAGGTGGGGAATCATAGGCAGGCAATCGGATGTGCGGAATCAGAGATGGGGAATCAGAGGCCGGGAATCAGAGGTAGTGAATCAGAGATGGGGAATCAGAGGCGGTGAATCAGAGGCAGGGAATCAGACGCGGGGAATCAGAGGTGGGCAATCAGAGGCGGGGAATCAGATATGGTGAATCAGAGGCGGGGAATCAGAGGTGGGCAATCAGAGCCTGTGAATCAGATATGGGGAATCAGAGGCGGGGAATCAGAGGCGGGGAAACAGAGGCGGGGATTCAGATATGGGGAATCAGAGGTGGGGAATCAGAGGTTGTGAATCAGAGATGGGGAATCAAGGCGGGGAATCAGAGGCAGGGAATCAGACGCGGGGAATCAGAGGCGGGGATTCAGAGCTGGGGAATCAGAGGCGGGGAATCAGAGTTGGGGAATCAGAGGCAGGGAATCAGAGGCGGGGAATCAGAGGCGGGGAAACAGAGGCGGGGAATCAGAGGTGGGGAATCAGGGGCAGGGAATCAGTGGCAGGGAATCAGAGGTGGGGAATCAGAGGCGGGGAATCAGAGGCAGGGAATCAGACATGGGGAATCAGAGGCGGGGAATCAGAGATGGGGAATCAGAGGCGGGGAATCAGAGGCAGGGAATCGGACGCCGGGAATCAGAGGCGGGGAATCAGAGCTGGTGAATCAGAGGCGGGGAATCAGAGTTGGGGAATCAGAGGCGGGGAATCAGATATGGGGAAATAGAACCGGGGAATCAGATATGGGGAATCAGAGGTATGGAATCAGAGGTTGGGAATCAGAGGCAGGGAATCAGAGGCGGGGAAACAGAGGCGGGGAATCAGATATGGGGAATCAGAGGTGGGTAATCATGTGCGGGGAATCAGTGGCAGGGAATCAGAGCTGGGGAATCAGAGGTGGGGAATCAGAGCTGGGGAAACAGAGGCGGGGAATCAGATATGGGGAATCAGAGGTGGGGAATCAAGGTCGGGGAATCAGTGGCAGGGAATCAGAGGCCGGGAATAAAAGGCGGGGAATCAGAGCTGGGGATTCAGAGGCGGGGAATCAGAGTTGGGGAATCAGAGGAAGGGAATCAGATATGGGGAAACAGATGCCGGGATTCAGAGGCAGGGAAACAGAGGCGGGGAATCAGATATGGGGAATCAGAGGTTGGGAAATAGAGGTTGCGAATCAGAGGCGGGGAATCAGAGGCGGGGAATCAGAGGCAGGGAATCGGATGTGCGGAATCAGAGATGGGGAATCAGAGGTGGGGATTCAGAGGTGGTGAATCAGAGAAGGGGAATCAGAGGCTGGGAATCAGAGGCAGGGAATCAGACGCAGGGAATCAGAGGCGGGGAATCAGAGGCAGGGAATCAGACGCAGGGAATCAGAGGCGGGGAATCATAGCTGGCGAATTAGAGGAGGGGAATCAGAGTTGGGGAATCAGAGGCGGGGAATCAGATATGGGGAAACAGAGGCGGGGAATCAGAGGCGGGCAAACAGAGGCGGGGAATTAGATATGGGGAATCAGAGGTGGGGAATCAGAGGTGGTGAATCAGAGATGGGGAATCACAGGCGGGGAATCAGAGGCAGGGAATAGAACGCGGGGAATCAGAGCCAGGGAATCAGAGCTGGGGAATCAGAGGCGGGGAATCAGATATGGGGAAACAGAGGCGGGGAATCAGAGGCGGGGATACAGAGGCGGGGAATCAGACATGGGGAATCGGATGCGGGGAATCAGAGGTGGGGAATCAGAGCTGGGGAATCAGAGGCGGGGAATCAGAGTTGGGGCATCAGAGGTGGGGAATTAGATATGGGGAAACAGAGGCGGGGAATCAGAGGCAGGGAAAAAGAGGCGGGGAATCAGATATGGGGAATCAGAGGTGGGGAATCAGAGGCAGGGAATCAGATGTGCGGAATCAGAGATGGGGAATCAGAGGCAGGGAATCAGAATCAGAAGCGGGGAATTAGAGGCCGGGAATCAGAGGCCGGGAATCAGATGCTGGGAATAAGAGGCCGGGAATCAGAGGTGGGGAATCAGAGTCCGGGATTCAGAGATGGGGATTCAGAGGCGGGGAATGAGAAATGGAGAATCAGAGGCGGGGAATCAGAGGCGGGGAAACAGAGGTGGGGAATCAGATATGGGGAATCAGAGGTGGCGAATCACAGGCGGTGAATCAGAGATGGGGAAACAGAGGCGGGGAATCAGAGGCGGGGAAACAGAGGTGGGGAATCACATATGGGGAATCAGAGGCGGGGAAACAGAGGCAGGGAATCAGATATGGGGAATCAGAGGCGGGGAATCAGAGGTGGGGAATCATAGGCAGGCAATCGGATGTGCGGAATCAGAGATGGGGAATCAGAGGCCGGGAATCAGAGGTAGTGAATCAGAGATGGGGAATCAGAGGCGGTGAATCAGAGGCAGGGAATCAGACGCGGGGAATCAGAGGTGGGCAATCAGAGGCGGGGAATCAGATATGGGGAATCAGAGGCGGGGAATCAGAGGTGGGCAATCAGAGCCTGTGAATCAGATATGGGGAATCAGAGGCGGGGAATCAGAGGCGGGGAAACAGAGGCGGGGATTCAGATATGGGGAATCAGAGGTGGGGAATCAGAGGTTGTGAATCAGAGATGGGGAATCAAGGCGGGGAATCAGAGGCAGGGAATCAGACGCGGGGAATCAGAGGCGGGGATTCAGAGCTGGGGAATCAGAGGTGGGGAATCAGAGGCAGGGAATCAGAGGCGGGGAATCAGAGGCGGGGAAACAGAGGCGGGGAATCAGAGGTGGGGAATCAGGGGCAGGGAATCAGTGGCAGGGAATCAGAGGTGGGGAATCAGAGGCGGGGAATCAGAGGCAGGGAATCAGACATGGGGAATCAGAGGCGGGGAATCAGAGATGGGGAATCAGAGGCGGGGAATCAGAGGCAGGGAATCGGACGCCGGGAATCAGAGGCGGGGAATCAGAGCTGGTGAATCAGAGGCGGGGAATCAGAGTTGGGGAATCAGAGGCGGGGAATCAGATATGGGGAAATAGAACCGGGGAATCAGATATGGGGAATCAGAGGTATGGAATCAGAGGTTGGGAATCAGAGGCAGGGAATCAGAGGCGGGGAAACAGAGGCGGGGAATCAGATATGGGGAATCAGAGGTGGCGAATCAAAGGCGGTGAAACAGAGATGGGGAATCAGGGCAGGGAATCAGAGGCAGGGAATCAGAGCTGGGGAAACAGAGGCGGGGAATCAGATATGGGGAATCAGAGGTGGGTAATCATGTGCGGGGAATCAGTGGCAGGGAATCAGAGCTGGGGAATCAGAGGTGGGGAATCAGAGCTGGGGAAACAGAGGCGGGGAATCAGATATGGGGAATCAGAGGTGGGGAATCAAGTTCGGGGAATCAGTGGCAGGGAATCAGAGGCCGGGAATAAAAGGCGGGGAATCAGAGCTGGGGATTCAGAGGCGGGGAATCAGAGTTGGGGAATCAGAGGAAGGGAATCAGATATGGGGAAACAGATGCCGGGATTCAGAGGCAGGGAAACAGAGGCGGGGAATCAGATATGGGGAATCAGAGGTTGGGAAATAGAGGTTGCGAATCAGAGGCGGGGAATCAGAGGCGGGGAATCAGAGGCAGGGAATCGGATGTGCGGAATCAGAGATGGGGAATCAGAGGTGGGGATTCAGAGGTGGTGAATCAGAGAAGGGGAATCAGAGGCTGGGAATCAGAGGCAGGGAATCAGACGCAGGGAATCAGAGGCGGGGAATCATAGCTGGCGAATTAGAGGAGGGGAATCAGAGTTGGGGAATCAGAGGCGGGGAATCAGATATGGGGAAACAGAGGCGGGGAATCAGAGGCGGGGAAACAGAGGCGGGGAATCAGATATGGGGAATCAGAGGTGGGGAATCAGGGGCAGGGAATCAGTGGCAGGGAATCAGACGCGGGGAATCAGAGGCGGGGAATCAGAGGCAGGGAATCAGACACGGGGAATCAGAGGCGGTGTATCAGAGATGGGGAATCAGAGGCGGGGAATCAGAGGCAGGGAATCGGATGCCGGAAATCAGAGGCGGGAAATCAGAGCTGGGGAATCAGAGGCGGGAAATCAGAGTTGGGGAATCAGAGGCGTGGAATCAGATATGGGGAATCAGAGGCTGGGAATCAGAGGGGGGAAACAGAGGCGGGGAATAAGATATGGGGAATCAGAGGTGGGGAATCAGGGGCGGGTAATCAGTGGCAGGGAATCAGAGGCGGGGAATCAGAGGCGGGGATTCAGAGGCAGGGAATCAGACAGGGGGAATCAGAGGCCGGGAATCGGAGCTGGGGAATCAGAGGTGGGGAATCAGAGTCGGTGAATCAGAGGCAGGGAATCAGAGTTGGTGATTCAGAGGCGGGGAATCAGATATGGGGAAACAGAGGCGGGGAATCAGAGGCGGGCAAACAGAGGCGGGGAATTAGATATGGGGAATCAGAGGTGGGGAATCAGAGGTGGTGAATCAGAGATGGGGAATCACAGGCGGGGAATCAGAGGCAGGGAATAGAACGCGGGGAATCAGAGCAAGGGAATCAGAGCTGGGGAATCAGAGGCGGGGAATCAGATATGGGGAAACAGAGGCGGGGAATCAGAGGCGGGGAAACAGAGGCGGGGAATCAGACATGGGGAATCGGATGCGGGGAATCAGAGGTGGGGAATCAGAGCTGGGGAATCAGAGGCGGGGAATCAGAGTTGGGGCATCAGAGGTGGGGAATTAGATATGGGGAAACAGAGGCGGGGAATCAGAGGCAGGGAAAAAGAGGCGGGGAATCAGATATGGGGAATCAGAGGTGGGGAATCAGAGGCAGGGAATCAGATGTGCGGAATCAGAGATGGGGAATCAGAGGCAGGGAATCAGAATCAGAAGCGGGGAATTAGAGTCCGGGAATCAGATGCTGGGAATAAGAGGCCGGGAATCAGAGGTGGGGAATCCGAGTCCGGGAATCAGAGATGGGGATTCAGAGGCGGGGAATGAGAAATGGAGAATCAGAGGCGGGGAATCAGAGGCGGGGAAACAGAGGTGGGGAATCAGATATGGGGAATCAGAGGTGGCGAATCACAGGCGGTGAATCAGAGATGGGGAAACAGAGGCGGGGAATCAGAGGCGGGGAAACAGAGGTGGGGAATCATAGGCAGGGAATCGGATGTGCGGAATCAGAGATGGGGAATCAGAGGCCGGGAATCAGAGGTAGTGAATCAGAGATGGGGAATCAGAGGCGGTGAATCAGAGGCAGGGAATCAGACGCGGGGAATCAGAGGTGGGCAATCAGAGGCGGGGAATCAGATATGGGGAATCAGAGTCGGGGAATCAGAGGTGGGGAATCATAGGCAGGGAATCGGATGTGCGGAATCAGAGATGGGGAATCAGAGGCCGGGAATCAGAGGTAGTGAATCAGAGATGGGGAATCAGAGGCGGTGAATCAGAGGCAGGGAATCAGACGCGGGGAATCAGAGGTGGGCAATCAGAGGCGGGGAATCAGATATGGGGAATCGGAGGCGGGGAATCAGAGGTGGGCAATCAGAGCCGGGGAATCAGATATGGGGAATCAGAGGCGGGGAATCAGAGGCGGGGAAACAGAGGCGGGGATTCAGATATGGGGAATCAGAGGTGGGGAATCAGAGGTTGTGAATCAGAGATGGGGAATCAAGGCGGGGAATCAGAGGCAGGGAATCAGACGCGGGGAATCAGAGGCGGGGATTCAGAGCTGGGGAATCAAAGGCGGGGAATCAGAGTTGGGGAATCAGAGGCAGGGAATCAGATATGGGGAATCAGAGGCGGGGAATCATAGGCGGGGAAACAGAGGCGGGGAATCAGAGGTAGGGAATCAGGGGCAGGGAATCAGTGGCAGGGAATCAGAGGTGGGGAATCAGAGGCGGGGAATCAGAGGCAGGGAATCAGACACGGGGAATCAGAGGCGGGGAATCAGAGATGGGGAATCAGAGGCAGGGAATCAGAGGCAGGGAATCGGACGCCGGGAATCAGAGGCGGGGAATCAGAGCTGGGGAATCAGAGGCGGGGAATCAGAGTTGGGGAATCAGAGGCGGGGAATCAGATATGGGGAAATAGAGGCGGGGAATCAGATATGGGGAATCAGAGGTGTGGAATCAGAGGTTGGGAATCAGAGGCAGGGAATCAGAGGCGGGGAAACAGAGGCGGGGAATCAGATATGGGGAATCAGAGGTGGCGAATCAAAGGCGGTGAAACACAGATGGGGAATCAGGGCAGGGAATCAGAGGCAGGGTATCAGAGCTGGGGAAACAGAGGCGGGGAATCAGATATGGGGAATCAGAGGTGGGGAATCATGGGCGGGGAATCAGTGGCAGGGAATCAGAGCTGGGGAATCAGAGGTGGGGAATCAGAGCTGGGGAAACAGAGGCGGGGAATCAGATATGGGGAATCAGAGGTGGGGAATCAAGGTCGGGGAATCAGTTGCAGGGAATCAGAGGCCGGGAATAAAAGGCGGGGAATCAGAGCTGGGGATTCAGAGGCGGGGAATCAGAGTTGGGGAATCAGAGGAAGGGAATCAGATATGGGGAAACAGATGCCGGGATTCAGAGGCAGGGAAACAGAGGCGGGGAATCAGATATGGGGAATCAGAGGTGGGGAAATAGAGGTTGCGAATCAGAGGCGGGGAATCAGAGGCGGGGAATCAGAGGCAGGGAATCGGATGTGCGGAAACAGAGATGGGGAATCAGAGGTGGGGATTCAGAGGTGGTGAATCAGAGAAGGGGAATCAGAGGCTGGGAATCAGAGGCAGGGAATCAGACGCAGGGAATCAGAGGCGGGGAATCATAGCTGGCGAATCAGAGGCGGGGAATCAGAGGCGGGGAATCAGAGGCAGGGAATCGGATGTGCGGAATCAGAGATGGGGAATCAGAGGTGGGGATTCAGAGGTGGTGAATCAGAGAAGCGGAATCAGAGGCTGGGAATCAGAGGCAGGGAATCAGACGCAGGGAATCAGAGGCGGGGAATCATAGCTGGCGAATTAGAGGAGGGGAATCAGAGTTGGGGAATCAGAGGCGGGGAATCAGATATGGGGAAACAGAGGCGGGGTATCAGAGGCGGGGAAACAGAGGCGGGGAATCAGATATGGGGAATCAGAGGTGGGGAATCAGGGGCAGGGAATCAGTGGCAGGGAATCAGACGCGGGGAATCAGAGGCGGGGAATCAGAGGCAGGGAATCAGACACGGGGAATCAGAGGCGGTGTATCAGAGATGGGGAATCAGAGGCGGGGAATCAGAGGCAGGGAATCGGATGCCGGAAATCAGAGGCGGGAAATCAGAGCTGGGGAATCAGAGGCGGGGAATCAGAGTTGGGGAATCAGAGGCGGCGAAGCAGATATGGGGAAATAGAGGCGGGGAATAAGATATGGGGAATCAGAGGTGGGGAATCAGGGGCGGGTAATCAGTGGCAGGGAATCAGAGGCGGGGAATCAGAGGCAGGGAATCAGACACGGGGAATCAGAGGCGGTGTATCAGAGATGGGGAATCAGAGGCGGGGAATCAGAGGCAGGGAATCGGATGCCGGAAATCAGAGGCGGGAAATCAGAGCTGGGGAATCAGAGGCGGGGAATCAGAGTTGGGGAATCAGAGGCGTGGAATCAGATATGGGGAATCAGAGGTGGGGAATCAGGGGCGGGTAATCAGTGGCAGGGAATCAGATGCGGGGAATCAGAGGTGGGGATTCAGAGGCAGGGAATCAGACAGGGGGAATCAGAGGCCGGGAATCGGAGCTGGGGAATCAGAGGTGGGGAATCAGAGTCGGTGAATCAGAGGCAGGGAATCAGAGTTGGTGATTCAGAGGCGGGGAATCAGATATGGGGAAACAGAGGCGGGGAATAAGATATGGGGAATCAGAGGTGGGGAATCAGGGGCGGGTAATCAGTGGCAGGGAATCAGAGGCGGGGAATCAGAGGCGGGGATTCAGAGGCAGGGAATCAGACAGGGGGAATCAGAGGCCGGGAATCGGAGCTGGGGAATCAGAGGTGGGGAATCAGAGTCGGTGAATCAGAGGCAGGGAATCAGAGTTGGTGATTCAGAGGCGGGGAATCAGATATGGGGAAACAGAGGCGGGGAATCAGAGGCGGGCAAACAGAGGCGGGGAATTAGATATGGGGAATCAGAGGTGGGGAATCAGAGGTGGTGAATCAGAGATGGGGAATCACAGGCGGGGAATCAGAGGCAGGGAATAGAACGCGGGGAATCAGAGCAAGGGAATCAGAGCTGGGGAATCAGAGGCGGGGAATCAGATATGGGGAAACAGAGGCGGGGAATCAGAGGCGGGGAAACAGAGGCGGGGAATCAGACATGGGGAATCGGATGCGGGGAATCAGAGGTGGGGAATCAGAGCTGGGGAATCAGAGGCGGGGAATCAGAGTTGGGGCATCAGAGGTGGGGAATTAGATATGGGGAAACAGAGGCGGGGAATCAGAGGCAGGGAAAAAGAGGCGGGGAATCAGATATGGGGAATCATAGGTGGGGAATCAGAGGCAGGGAATCAGATGTGCGGAATCAGAGATGGGGAATCAGAGGCAGGGAATCAGAATCAGAAGCGGGGAATTAGAGGCCGGGAATCAGATGCTGGGAATAAGAGGACGGGAATCAGAGGTGGGGAATCAGAGTCCGGGAATCAGAGATGGGGATTCAGAGGAGGGGAATGAGAAATGGAGAATCAGAGGCGGGGAATCAGAGGCGGGGAAACAGAGGTGGGGAATCAGATATGGGGAATCAGAGGTGGCGAATCACAGGCGGTGAATCAGAGATGGGGAAACAGAGGCGGGGAATCAGAGGCGGGGAAACAGAGGTGGGGAATCATAGGCAGGGAATCGGATGTGCGGAATCAGAGATGGGGAATCAGAGGCCGGGAATCAGAGGTAGTGAATCAGAGATGGGGAATCAGAGGCGGTGAATCAGAGGCAGGGAATCAGACGCGGGGAATCAGAGGTGGGCAATCAGAGGCGGGGAATCAGATATGGGGAATCAGAGTCGGGGAATCAGAGGTGGGGAATCATAGGCAGGGAATCGGATGTGCGGAATCAGAGATGGGGAATCAGAGGCCGGGAATCAGAGGTAGTGAATCAGAGATGGGGAATCAGAGGCGGTGAATCAGAGGCAGGGAATCAGACGCGGGGAATCAGAGGTGGGCAATCAGAGGCGGGGAATCAGATATGGGGAATCAGAGGCGGGGAATCAGAGGTGGGCAATCAGAGCCGGGGAATCAGATATGGGGAATCAGAGGCGGGGAATCAGAGGCGGGGAAACAGAGGCGGGGATTCAGATATGGGGAATCAGAGGTGGGGAATCAGAGGTTGTGAATCAGAGTTGGGGAATCAAGGCGGGGAATCAGAGGCAGGGAATCAGACGCGGGGAATCAGAGGCGGGGATTCAGAGCTGGGGAATCAAAGGCGGGGAATCAGAGTTGGGGAATCAGAGGCAGGGAATCAGATATGGGGAATCAGAGGCGGGGAATCATAGGCGGGGAAACAGAGGCGGGGAATCAGAGGTAGGGAATCAGGGGCAGGGAATCAGTGGCAGGGAATCAGAGGTGGGGAATCAGAGGCGGGGAATCAGAGGCAGGGAATCAGACACGGGGAATCAGAGGCGGGGAATCAGAGATGGGGAATCAGAGGCAGGGAATCAGAGGCAGGGAATCGGACGCCGGGAATCAGAGGCGGGGAATCAGAGCTGGGGAATCAGAGGCGGGGAATCAGAGTTGGGGAATCAGAGGCGGGGAATCAGATATGGGGAAATAGAGGCGGGGAATCAGATATGGGGAATCAGAGGTGTGGAATCAGAGGTTGGGAATCAGAGGCAGGGAATCAGAGGCGGGGAAACAGAGGCGGGGAATCAGATATGGGGAATCAGAGGTGGCGAATCAAAGGCGGTGAAACACAGATGGGGAATCAGGGCAGGGAATCAGAGGCAGGGAATCAGAGCTGGGGAAACAGAGGCGGGGAATCAGATATGGGGAATCAGAGGTGGGGAATCATGGGCGGGGAATCAGTGGCAGGGAATCAGAGCTGGGGAATCAGAGGTGGGGAATCAGAGCTGGGGAAACAGAGGCGGGGAATCAGATATGGGGAATCAGAGGTGGGGAATCAAGGTCGGGGAATCAGTGGCAGGGAATCAGAGGCCGGGAATAAAAGGCGGGGAATCAGAGCTGGGGATTCAGAGGCGGGGAATCAGAGTTGGGGAATCAGAGGAAGGGAATCAGATATGGGGAAACAGATGCCGGGATTCAGAGGCAGGGAAACAGAGGCGGGGAATCAGATATGGGGAATCAGAGGTGGGGAAATAGAGGTTGCGAATCAGAGGCGGGGAATCAGAGGCGGGGAATCAGAGGCAGGGAATCGGATGTGCGGAAACAGAGATGGGGAATCAGAGGTGGGGATTCAGAGGTGGTGAATCAGAGAAGGGGAATCAGAGGCTGGGAATCAGAGGCAGGGAATCAGACGCAGGGAATCAGAGGCGGGGAATCATAGCTGGCGAATTAGAGGAGGGGAATCAGAGTTGGGGAATCAGAGGCGGGGAATCAGATATGGGGAAACAGAGGCGGGGTATCAGAGGCGGGGAAACAGAGGCGGGGAATCAGATATGGGGAATCAGAGGTGGGGAATCAGGGGCAGGGAATCAGTGGCAGGGAATCAGACGCGGGGAATCAGAGGCGGGGAATCAGAGGCAGGGAATCAGACACGGGGAATCAGAGGCGGTGTATCAGAGATGGGGAATCAGAGGCGGGGAATCAGAGGCAGGGAATCGGATGCCGGAAATCGGAGGCGGGAAATCAGAGCTGGGGAATCAGAGGCGGGGAATCAGAGTTGGGGAATCAGAGGCGGCGAAGCAGATATGGGGAAATAGAGGCGGGGAAGCAGATATGGGGAATCAGAGGCGTGGAATCAGATATGGGGAATCAGAGGCTGGGAATCAGAGGGGGGAAACAGAGGCGGGGAATAAGATATGGGGAATCAGAGGTGGGGAATCAGGGGCGGGTAATCAGTGGCAGGGAATCAGAGGCGGGGAATCAGAGGCGGGGATTCAGAGGCAGGGAATCAGACAGGGGGAATCAGAGGAGGGGAATCGGAGCTGGGGAATCAGAGGTGGGGAATCAGAGTCGGTGAATCAGAGGCAGGGAATCGGATGTGCGGAATCAGAGATGGGGAATCGGAGGCGGTGAATCAGAGGCAGGGAATCAGAGTTGGTGATTCAGAGGCGGGGAATCAGATATGGGGAAACAGAGGCGGGGAATCAGAGGCGGGCAAACAGAGGCGGGGAATTAGATATGGGGAATCAGAGGTGGGGAATCAGAGGTGGTGAATCAGAGATGGGGAATCACAGGCGGGGAATCAGAGGCAGGGAATAGAACGCGGGGAATCAGAGCCAGGGAATCAGAGCTGGGGAATCAGAGGCAGGGAATCAGAATCAGAAGCGGGGAATTAGAGGCCGGGAATCAGAGGCCGGGAATCAGATGCTGGGAATAAGAGGCCGGGAATCAGAGGTGGGGAATCAGAGTCCGGGAATCAGAGATGGGGATTCAGAGGCGGGGAATGAGAAATGGAGAATCAGAGGCGGGGAATCAGAGGCGGGGAAACAGAGGTGGGGAATCAGATATGGGGAATCAGAGGTGGCGAATCACAGGCGGTGAATCAGAGATGGGGAAACAGAGGCGGGGAATCAGAGGCGGGGAAACAGAGGTGGGGAATCACATATGGGGAATCAGAGGCGGGGAAACAGAGGCAGGGAATCAGATATGGGGAATCAGAGGCGGGGAATCAGAGGTGGGGAATCATAGGCAGGGAATCGGATGTGCGGAATCAGAGATGGGGAATCAGAGGCCGGGAATCAGAGGTAGTGAATCAGAGATGGGGAATCAGAGGCGGTGAATCAGAGGCAGGGAATCAGACGCGGGGAATCAGAGGTGGGCAATCAGAGGAGGGGAATCAGATATGGGGAATCAGAGGCGGGGAATCAGAGGTGGGCAATCAGAGCCGGTGAATCAGATATGGGGAATCAGAGGCGGGGAATCAGAGGCGGGGAAACAGAGGCGGGGATTCAGATATGGGGAATCAGAGGCGGTGAATCAGAGGCAGGGAATCAGACGCGGGGAATCAGAGGTGGGCAATCAGAGGCGGGGAATCAGATATGGGGAATCAGAGTCGGGGAATCAGAGGTGGGGAATCATAGGCAGGGAATCGGATGTGCGGAATCAGAGATGGGGAATCAGAGGCCGGGAATCAGAGGTAGTGAATCAGAGATGGGGAATCAGAGGCGGTGAATCAGAGGCAGGGTATCAGACGCGGGGAATCAGAGGTGGGCAATCAGAGGCGGGGAATCAGATATGGGGAATCAGAGGCGGGGAATCAGAGGTGGGCAATCAGAGCCGGGGAATCAGATATGGGGAATCAGAGGCGGGGAATCAGAGGCGGGGAAACAGAGGCGGGGATTCAGATATGGGGAATCAGAGGTGGGGAATCAGAGGTTGTGAATCAGAGATGGGGAATCAAGGCGGGGAATCAGAGGCAGGGAATCAGACGCGGGGAATCAGAGGCGGGGATTCAGAGCTGGGGAATCAGAGGCGGGGAATCAGAGTTGGGGAATCAGAGGCAGGGAATCAGATATGGGGAATCAGAGGCGGGGAATCATAGGCGGGGAAACAGAGGCGGGGAATCAGAGGTAGGGAATCAGGGGCAGGGAATCAGTGGCAGGGAATCAGAGGTGGGGAATCAGAGGCGGGGAATCAGAGGCAGGGAATCAGACACGGGGAATCAGAGGCGGGGAATCAGAGATGGGGAATCAGAGGCAGGGAATCAGAGGCAGGGAATCGGACGCCGGGAATCAGAGGCGGGGAATCAGAGCTGGGGAATCAGAGGCGGGGAATCAGAGTTGGGGAATCAGAGGCGGGGAATCAGATATGGGGAAATAGAGGCGGGGAATCAGATATGGGGAATCAGAGGTGTGGAATCAGAGGTTGGGAATCAGAGGCAGGGAATCAGAGGCGGGGAAACAGAGGCGGGGAATCAGATATGGGGAATCAGAGGTGTGGAATCAGAGGTTGGGAATCAGAGGCAGGGAATCAGAGGCGGGGAAACAGAGGCGGGGAATCAGATATGGGGAATCAGAGGTGGCGAATCAAAGGCGGTGAAACACAGATGGGGAATCAGGGCAGGGAATCAGAGGCAGGGAATCAGAGCTGGGGAAACAGAGGCGGGGAATCAGATATGGGGAATCAGAGGTGGGGAATCATGGGCGGGGAATCAGTGGCAGGGAATCAGAGCTGGGGAATCAGAGGTGGGGAATCAGAGCTGGGGAAACAGAGGCGGGGAATCAGATATGGGGAATCAGAGGTGGGGAATCAAGGTCGGGGAATCAGTGGCAGGGAATCAGAGGCCGGGAATAAAAGGCGGGGAATCAGAGCTGGGGATTCAGAGGCGGGGAATCAGAGTTGGGGAATCAGAGGAAGGGAATCAGATATGGGGAAACAGATGCCGGGATTCAGAGGCAGGGAAACAGAGGCGGGGAATCAGATATGGGGAATCAGAGGTGGGGAAATAGAGGTTGCGAATCAGAGGCGGGGAATCAGAGGCGGGGAATCAGAGGCAGGGAATCGGATGTGCGGAAACAGAGATGGGGAATCAGAGGTGGGGATTCAGAGGTGGTGAATCAGAGAAGGGGAATCAGAGGCTGGGAATCAGAGGCAGGGAATCAGACGCAGGGAATCAGAGGCGGGGAATCATAGCTGGCGAATCAGAGGCGGGGAATCAGAGGCGGGGAATCAGAGGCAGGGAATCGGATGTGCGGAATCAGAGATGGGGAATCAGAGGTGGGGATTCAGAGGTGGTGAATCAGAGAAGGGGAATCAGAGGCTGGGAATCAGAGGCAGGGAATCAGACGCAGGGAATCAGAGGCGGGGAATCATAGCTGGCGAATTAGAGGAGGGGAATCAGAGTTGGGGAATCAGAGGCGGGGAATCAGATATGGGGAAACAAAGGCGGGGAATCAGACATGGGGAATCGGATGCGGGGAATCAGAGGTGGGGAATCAGAGCTGGGGAATCAGAGGCGGGGAATCAGAGTTGGGGCATCAGAGGTGGGGAATTAGATATGGGGAAACAGAGGCGGGGAATCAGAGGCAGGGAAAAAGAGGCGGGGAATCAGATATGGGGAATCAGAGGTGGGGAATCAGAGGCAGGGAATCAGATGTGCGGAATCAGAGATGGGGAATCAGAGGCAGGGAATCAGAATCAGAAGCGGGGAATTAGAGGCCGGGAATCAGATGCTGGGAATCAGACGCAGGGAATCAGAGGCGGGGAATCATAGCTGGCGAATTAGAGGAGGGGAATCAGAGTTGGGGAATCAGAGGCGGGGAATCAGATATGGGGAAACAGAGGCGGGGTATCAGAGGCGGGGAAACAGAGGCGGGGAATCAGATATGGGGAATCAGAGGTGGGGAATCAGGGGCAGGGAATCAGTGGCAGGGAATCAGACGCGGGGAATCAGAGGCGGGGAATCAGAGGCAGGGAATCAGACACGGGGAATCAGAGGCGGTGTATCAGAGATGGGGAATCAGAGGCGGGGAATCAGAGGCAGGGAATCGGATGCCGGAAATCAGACGCGGGAAATCAGAGCTGGGGAATCAGAGGCGGGGAATCAGAGTTGGGGAATCAGAGGCGGCGAAGCAGATATGGGGAAATAGAGGCGGGGAATCAGATATGGGGAATCAGAGGCGTGGAATCAGATATGGGGAATCAGAGGCTGGGAATCAGAGGGGGGAAACAGAGGCGGGGAATAAGATATGGGGAATCAGAGGTGGGGAATCAGGGGCGGGTAATCAGTGGCAGGGAATCAGAGGCGGGGAATCAGAGGCGGGGATTCAGAGGCAGGGAATCAGACAGGGGGAATCAGAGGCGGGGAATCGGAGCTGGGGAATCAGAGGTGGGGAATCAGAGTCGGTGAATCAGAGGCAGGGAATCGGATGTGCGGAATCAGAGATGGGGAATCAGAGGCGGTGAATCAGAGGCAGGGAATCAGAGTTGGTGATTCAGAGGCGGGGAATCAGATATGGGGAAACAGAGGCGGGGAATCAGAGGCGGGCAAACAGAGGCGGGGAATTAGATATGGGGAATCAGAGGTGGGGAATCAGAGGTGGTGAATCAGAGATGGGGAATCACAGGCGGGGAATCAGAGGCAGGGAATAGAACGCGGGGAATCAGAGCCAGGGAATCAGAGCTGGGGAATCAGAGGCAGGGAATCAGAATCAGAAGCGGGGAATTAGAGGCCGGGAATCAGAGGCCGGGAATCAGATGCTGGGAATAAGAGGCCGGGAATCAGAGGTGGGGAATCAGAGTCCGGG
Organism: Narcine bancroftii; assembly: GCF_036971445.1. NCBI lineage: Eukaryota > Metazoa > Chordata > Chondrichthyes > Torpediniformes > Narcinidae > Narcine > Narcine bancroftii. Next base: position 101,639,612 of record NC_091474.1, on the reverse strand, counting down.
AATCAGAGATGGGGATTCAGAGGCGGGGAATGAGAAATGGAGAATCAGAGGCCGGGAATCAGAGGTGGGGAATCAGAGTCCGGGAATCAGAGGTGGCGAATCACAGGCGGTGAATCAGAGATGGGGAAACAGAGGCGGGGAATCAGAGGCGGGGAAACAGAGGTGGGGAATCACATATGGGGAATCAGAGGCGGGGAAACAGAGGCAGGGAATCAGATATGGGGAATCAGAGGCGGGGAATCAGAGGTGGGGAATCATAGGCAGGGAATCGGATGTGCGGAATCAGAGATGGGGAATCAGAGGCCGGGAATCAGAGGTAGTGAATCAGAGATGGGGAATCAGAGGCGGTGAATCAGAGGCAGGGAATCAGACGCGGGGAATCAGAGGTGGGCAATCAGAGGCGGGGAATCAGATATGGGGAATCAGAGGCGGGGAATCAGAGGTGGGCAATCAGAGCCGGTGAATCAGATATGGGGAATCAGAGGCGGGGAATCAGAGGCGGGGAAACAGAGGCGGGGATTCAGAGGTGGGGAATCAGGGGCAGGGAATCAGTGGCAGGGAATCAGAGGTGGGGAATCAGAGGCGGGGAATCAGAGGCAGGGAATCAGACACGGGGAATCAGAGGCGGGGAATCAGAGATGGGGAATCAGAGGCGGGGAATCAGAGGCAGGGAATCGGACGCCGGGAATCAGAGGCGGGGAATCAGAGCTGGGGATTCAGAGGCGGGGAATCAGAGTTGGGGAATCAGAGGCGGGGAATCAGATATGGGGATATAGAGGCGGGGAATCAGATATGGGGAATCAGAGGTATGGAATCAGAGGTTGGGAATCAGAGGCAGGGAATCAGAGGCGGGGAAACAGAGGCGGGGAATCAGATATGGGGAATCAGAGGTGGCGAATCAAAGGCGGTGAAACAGAGATGGGGAATCAGGGCAGGGAATCAGAGGCAGGGAATCAGCTGGGGAAACAGAGGCGGGGAATCAGATATGGGGAATCAGAGGTGGGGAATCATGTGCGGGGAATCAGTGGCAGGGAATCAGAGGTGGGGAATCATGTGCGGGGAATCAGTGGCAGGGAATCAGAGCTGGGGAATCAGAGGTGGGGAATCAGAGCTGGGGAAACAGAGGCGGGGAATCAGATATGGGGAATCAGAGGTGGGGAATCAAGGTCGGGGAATCAGTGGCAGGGAATCAGAGGCCGGGAATAAAAGGCGGGGAATCAGAGCTGGGGATTCAGAGGCGGGGAATCAGAGTTGGGGAATCAGAGGAAGGGAATCAGATATGGGGAAACAGATGCCGGGATTCAGAGGCAGGGAAACAGAGGCGGGGAATCAGATATGGGGAATCAGAGGTGGGGAAATAGAGGTTGCGAATCAGAGGCGGGGAATCAGAGGCGGGGAATCAGAGGCAGGGAATCGGATGTGCGGAATCAGAGATGGGGAATCAGAGGTGGGGATTCAGAGGTGGTGAATCAGAGAAGGGGAATCAGAGGCTGGGAATCAGAGGCAGGGAATCAGACGCAGGGAATCAGAGGCGGGGAATCATAGCTGGCGAATTAGAGGAGGGGAATCAGAGTTGGGGAATCAGAGGCGGGGAATCAGATATGGGGAAACAGAGGCGGGGAATCAGAGGCGGGGAAACAGAGGCGGGGAATCAGATATGGGGAATCAGAGGTGGGGAATCATGGGCAGGGAATCAGTGGCAGGGAATCAGACGCGGGGAATCAGAGGCGGGGAATCAGAGGCAGGGAATCAGACACGGGGAATCAGAGGCGGTGTATCAGAGATGGGGAATCAGAGGCGGGGAATCAGAGGCAGGGAATCAGATGCCGGAAATCAGAGGCGGGGAATCAGAGCTGGGGAATCAGAGGCGGGGAATCAGAGTTGGGGAATCAGAGGCGGGGAATCAGATATGGGGAAATAGAGGCGGGGAATCAGATATGGGGAATCAGAGGTATGGAATCAGAGGTTGGGAATCAGAGGCAGGGAATCAGAGGCGGGGAAACAGAGGCGGGGAATCAGATATGGGGAATCAGAGGTGGCGAATCAAAGGCGGTGAAACAGAGGTGGAGAATCAAGGTCGGGGAATCAGTGGCAGGGAATCAGAGGCCGGGAATAAAAGGCGGGGAATCAGAGCTGGGGAATCAGAGGCGGGGAATCAGAGTTGGGGAATCAGAGTCGGGGAATCAGAGGTGGGGAATCATAGGCAGGGAATCGGATGTGCGGAATCAGAGATGGGGAATCAGAGGCCGGGAATCAGAGGTAGTGAATCAGAGATGGGGAATCAGAGGCGGTGAATCAGAGGCAGGGTATCAGACGCGGGGAATCAGAGGTGGGCAATCAGAGGCGGGGAATCAGATATGGGGAATCAGAGGCGGGGAATCAGAGGTGGGCAATCAGAGCCGGGGAATCAGATATGGGGAATCAGAGGCGGGGAATCAGAGGCGGGGAAACAGAGGCGGGGATTCAGATATGGGGAATCAGAGGTGGGGAATCAGAGGTTGTGAATCAGAGATGGGGAATCAAGGCGGGGAATCAGAGGCAGGGAATCAGACGCGGGGAATCAGAGGCGGGGATTCAGAGCTGGGGAATCAGAGGCGGGGAATCAGAGTTGGGGAATCAGAGGCAGGGAATCAGATATGGGGAATCAGAGGCGGGGAATCATAGGCGGGGAAACAGAGGCGGGGAATCAGAGGTAGGGAATCAGGGGCAGGGAATCAGTGGCAGGGAATCAGAGGTGGGGAATCAGAGGCGGGGAATCAGAGGCAGGGAATCAGACACGGGGAATCAGAGGCGGGGAATCAGAGATGGGGAATCAGAGGCAGGGAATCAGAGGCAGGGAATCGGACGCCGGGAATCAGAGGCGGGGAATCAGAGCTGGGGAATCAGAGGCGGGGAATCAGAGTTGGGGAATCAGAGGCGGGGAATCAGATATGGGGAAATAGAGGCGGGGAATCAGATATGGGGAATCAGAGGTGTGGAATCAGAGGTTGGGAATCAGAGGCAGGGAATCAGAGGCGGGGAAACAGAGGCGGGGAATCAGATATGGGGAATCAGAGGTGTGGAATCAGAGGTTGGGAATCAGAGGCAGGGAATCAGAGGCGGGGAAACAGAGGCGGGGAATCAGATATGGGGAATCAGAGGTGGCGAATCAAAGGCGGTGAAACACAGATGGGGAATCAGGGCAGGGAATCAGAGGCAGGGAATCAGAGCTGGGGAAACAGAGGCGGGGAATCAGATATGGGGAATCAGAGGTGGGGAATCATGGGCGGGGAATCAGTGGCAGGGAATCAGAGCTGGGGAATCAGAGGTGGGGAATCAGAGCTGGGGAAACAGAGGCGGGGAATCAGATATGGGGAATCAGAGGTGGGGAATCAAGGTCGGGGAATCAGTGGCAGGGAATCAGAGGCCGGGAATAAAAGGCGGGGAATCAGAGCTGGGGATTCAGAGGCGGGGAATCAGAGTTGGGGAATCAGAGGAAGGGAATCAGATATGGGGAAACAGATGCCGGGATTCAGAGGCAGGGAAACAGAGGCGGGGAATCAGATATGGGGAATCAGAGGTGGGGAAATAGAGGTTGCGAATCAGAGGCGGGGAATCAGAGGCGGGGAATCAGAGGCAGGGAATCGGATGTGCGGAAACAGAGATGGGGAATCAGAGGTGGGGATTCAGAGGTGGTGAATCAGAGAAGGGGAATCAGAGGCTGGGAATCAGAGGCAGGGAATCAGACGCAGGGAATCAGAGGCGGGGAATCATAGCTGGCGAATCAGAGGCGGGGAATCAGAGGCGGGGAATCAGAGGCAGGGAATCGGATGTGCGGAATCAGAGATGGGGAATCAGAGGTGGGGATTCAGAGGTGGTGAATCAGAGAAGGGGAATCAGAGGCTGGGAATCAGAGGCAGGGAATCAGACGCAGGGAATCAGAGGCGGGGAATCATAGCTGGCGAATTAGAGGAGGGGAATCAGAGTTGGGGAATCAGAGGCGGGGAATCAGATATGGGGAAACAGAGGCGGGGAATCAGACATGGGGAATCGGATGCGGGGAATCAGAGGTGGGGAATCAGAGCTGGGGAATCAGAGGCGGGGAATCAGAGTTGGGGCATCAGAGGTGGGGAATTAGATATGGGGAAACAGAGGCGGGGAATCAGAGGCAGGGAAAAAGAGGCGGGGAATCAGATATGGGGAATCAGAGGTGGGGAATCAGAGGCAGGGAATCAGATGTGCGGAATCAGAGATGGGGAATCAGAGGCAGGGAATCAGAATCAGAAGCGGGGAATTAGAGGCCGGGAATCAGATGCTGGGAATCAGACGCAGGGAATCAGAGGCGGGGAATCATAGCTGGCGAATTAGAGGAGGGGAATCAGAGTTGGGGAATCAGAGGCGGGGAATCAGATATGGGGAAACAGAGGCGGGGTATCAGAGGCGGGGAAACAGAGGCGGGGAATCAGATATGGGGAATCAGAGGTGGGGAATCAGGGGCAGGGAATCAGTGGCAGGGAATCAGACGCGGGGAATCAGAGGCGGGGAATCAGAGGCAGGGAATCAGACACGGGGAATCAGAGGCGGTGTATCAGAGATGGGGAATCAGAGGCGGGGAATCAGAGGCAGGGAATCGGATGCCGGAAATCAGACGCGGGAAATCAGAGCTGGGGAATCAGAGGCGGGGAATCAGAGTTGGGGAATCAGAGGCGGCGAAGCAGATATGGGGAAATAGAGGCGGGGAATCAGATATGGGGAATCAGAGGCGTGGAATCAGATATGGGGAATCAGAGGCTGGGAATCAGATGGGGGAAACAGAGGCGGGGAATAAGATATGGGGAATCAGAGGTGGGGAATCAGGGGCGGGTAATCAGTGGCAGGGAATCAGAGGCGGGGAATCAGAGGCGGGGATTCAGAGGCAGGGAATCAGACAGGGGGAATCAGAGGCGGGGAATCGGAGCTGGGGAATCAGAGGTGGGGAATCAGAGTCGGTGAATCAGAGGCAGGGAATCGGATGTGCGGAATCAGAGATGGGGAATCAGAGGCGGTGAATCAGAGGCAGGGAATCAGAGTTGGTGATTCAGAGGCGGGGAATCAGATATGGGGAAACAGAGGCGGGGAATCAGAGGCGGGCAAACAGAGGCGGGGAATTAGATATGGGGAATCAGAGGTGGGGAATCAGAGGTGGTGAATCAGAGATGGGGAATCACAGGCGGGGAATCAGAGGCAGGGAATAGAACGCGGGGAATCAGAGCCAGGGAATCAGAGCTGGGGAATCAGAGGCAGGGAATCAGAATCAGAAGCGGGGAATTAGAGGCCGGGAATCAGAGGCCGGGAATCAGATGCTGGGAATAAGAGGCCGGGAATCAGAGGTGGGGAATCAGAGTCCGGGAATCAGAGATGGGGATTCAGAGGCGGGGAATGAGAAATGGAGAATCAGAGGCGGGGAATCAGAGGCGGGGAAACAGAGGTGGGGAATCAGATATGGGGAATCAGAGGTGGCGAATCACAGGCGGTGAATCAGAGATGGGGAAACAGAGGCGGGGAATCAGAGGCGGGGAAACAGAGGTGGGGAATCACATATGGGGAATCAGAGGCGGGGAAACAGAGGCAGGGAATCAGATATGGGGAATCAGAGGCGGGGAATCAGAGGTGGGGAATCATAGGCAGGGAATCGGATGTGCGGAATCAGAGATGGGGAATCAGAGGCCGGGAATCAGAGGTAGTGAATCAGAGATGGGGAATCAGAGGCGGTGAATCAGAGGCAGGGAATCAGACGCGGGGAATCAGAGGTGGGCAATCAGAGGCGGGGAATCAGATATGGGGAATCAGAGGCGGGGAATCAGAGGTGGGCAATCAGAGCCGGTGAATCAGATATGGGGAATCAGAGGCGGGGAATCAGAGGCGGGGAAACAGAGGCGGGGATTCAGAGGTGGGGAATCAGGGGCAGGGAATCAGTGGCAGGGAATCAGAGGTGGGGAATCAGAGGCGGGGAATAAGAGGCAGGGAATCAGACACGGGGAATCAGAGGCGGGGAATCAGAGATGGGGAATCAGAGGCGGGGAATCAGAGGCAGGGAATCGGACGCCGGGAATCAGAGGCGGGGAATCAGAGCTGGGGATTCAGAGGCGGGGAATCAGAGTTGGGGAATCAGAGGCGGGGAATCAGATATGGGGATATAGAGGCGGGGAATCAGATATGGGGAATCAGAGGTATGGAATCAGAGGTTGGGAATCAGAGGCAGGGAATCAGAGGCGGGGAAACAGAGGCGGGGAATCAGATATGGGGAATCAGAGGTGGCGAATCAAAGGCGGTGAAACAGAGATGGGGAATCAGGGCAGGGAATCAGAGGCAGGGAATCAGCTGGGGAAACAGAGGCGGGGAATCAGATATGGGGAATCAGAGGTGGGGAATCATGTGCGGGGAATCAGTGGCAGGGAATCAGAGGTGGGGAATCATGTGCGGGGAATCAGTGGCAGGGAATCAGAGCTGGGGAATCAGAGGTGGGGAATCAGAGCTGGGGAAACAGAGGCGGGGAATCAGATATGGGGAATCAGAGGTGGGGAATCAAGGTCGGGGAATCAGTGGCAGGGAATCAGAGGCCGGGAATAAAAGGCGGGGAATCAGAGCTGGGGATTCAGAGGCGGGGAATCAGAGTTGGGGAATCAGAGGAAGGGAATCAGATATGGGGAAACAGATGCCGGGATTCAGAGGCAGGGAAACAGAGGCGGGGAATCAGATATGGGGAATCAGAGGTGGGGAAATAGAGGTTGCGAATCAGAGGCGGGGAATCAGAGGCGGGGAATCAGAGGCAGGGAATCGGATGTGCGGAATCAGAGATGGGGAATCAGAGGTGGGGATTCAGAGGTGGTGAATCAGAGAAGGGGAATCAGAGGCTGGGAATCAGAGGCAGGGAATCAGACGCAGGGAATCAGAGGCGGGGAATCATAGCTGGCGAATTAGAGGAGGGGAATCAGAGTTGGGGAATCAGAGGCGGGGAATCAGATATGGGGAAACAGAGGCGGGGAATCAGAGGCGGGGAAACAGAGGCGGGGAATCAGATATGGGGAATCAGAGGTGGGGAATCATGGGCAGGGAATCAGTGGCAGGGAATCAGACGCGGGGAATCAGAGGCGGGGAATCAGAGGCAGGGAATCAGACACGGGGAATCAGAGGCGGTGTATCAGAGATGGGGAATCAGAGGCGGGGAATCAGAGGCAGGGAATCAGATGCCGGAAATCAGAGGCGGGGAATCAGAGCTGGGGAATCAGAGGCGGGGAATCAGAGTTGGGGAATCAGAGGCGGGGAATCAGATATGGGGAAATAGAGGCGGGGAATCAGATATGGGGAATCAGAGGTATGGAATCAGAGGTTGGGAATCAGAGGCAGGGAATCAGAGGCGGGGAAACAGAGGCGGGGAATCAGATATGGGGAATCAGAGGTGGCGAATCAAAGGCGGTGAAACAGAGGTGGAGAATCAAGGTCGGGGAATCAGTGGCAGGGAATCAGAGGCCGGGAATAAAAGGCGGGGAATCAGAGCTGGGGAATCAGAGGCGGGGAATCAGAGTTGGGGAATCAGAGGAAGGGAATCAGATATGGGGAAACAGATGCCGGGATTCAGAGGCAGGGAAACAGAGGCGGGGAATCAGATATGGGGAATCAGAGGTGGGGAAATAGAGGTTGCGAATCAGAGGCGGGGAATCAGAGGCGGGGAATCAGAGGCAGGGAATCGGATGTGCGGAATCAGAGATGGGGAATCAGAGGTGGGGATTCAGAGGTGGTGAATCAGAGAAGGGGAATCAGAGGCTGGGAATCAGAGGCAGGGAATCAGACGCAGGAATCAGAGGCGGGGAATCATAGCTGGCGAATTAGAGGAGGGGAATCAGAGTTGGGGAATCAGAGGCGGGGAATCAGATATGGGGAAACAGAGGCGGGGAATCAGAGGCGGGGAAACAGAGGCGGGGAATCAGATATGGGGAATCAGAGGTGGGGAATCAGAGGCAGGGAATCAGACACGGGGAATCAGAGGCGGTGTATCAGAGATGGGGAATCAGAGGCGGGGAATCAGAGGCAGGGAATCGGATGCCGGAAATCAGAGGCGGGAAATCAGAGCTGGGGAATCAGAGGCGGGGAATCAGAGTTGGGGAATCAGAGGCGGCGAAGCAGATATGGGGAAATAGAGGCGGGGAATCAGATATGGGGAATCAGAGGCGTGGAATCAGATATGGGGAATCAGAGGCTGGGAATCAGAGGGGGGAAACAGAGGCGGGGAATAAGATATGGGGAATCAGAGGTGGGGAATCAGGGGCGGGTAATCAGTGGCAGGGAATCAGAGGCGGGGAATCTGAGGCGGGGATTCAGAGGCAGGGAATCAGACAGGGGGAATCAGAGGCGGGGAATCGGAGCTGGGGAATCAGAGGTGGGGAATCAGAGTCGGTGAATCAGAGGCAGGGAATCGGATGTGCGGAATCAGAGATGGGGAATCAGAGGCGGTGAATCAGAGGCAGGGAATCAGAGTTGGTGATTCAGAGGCGGGGAATCAGATATGGGGAAACAGAGGCGGGGAATCAGAGGCGGGCAAACAGAGGCGGGGAATTAGATATGGGGAATCAGAGGTGGGGAATCAGAGGTGGTGAATCAGAGATGGGGAATCACAGGCGGGGAATCAGAGGCAGGGAATAGAACGCGGGGAATCAGAGCCAGGGAATCAGAGCTGGGGAATCAGAGGCGGGGAATCAGATATGGGGAAACAGAGGCGGGGAATCAGAGGCGGGGATACAGAGGCGGGGAATCAGACATGGGGAATCGGATGCGGGGAATCAGAGGTGGGGAATCAGAGCTGGGGAATCAGAGGCGGGGAATCAGAGTTGGGGCATCAGAGGTGGGGAATTAGATATGGGGAAACAGAGGCGGGGAATCAGAGGCAGGGAAAAAGAGGCGGGGAATCAGATATGGGGAATCAGAGGTGGGGAATCAGAGGCAGGGAATCAGATGTGCGGAATCAGAGATGGGGAATCAGAGGCAGGGAATCAGAATCAGAAGCGGGGAATTAGAGGCCGGGAATCAGAGGCCGGGAATCAGATGCTGGGAATAAGAGGCCGGGAATCAGAGGTGGGGAATCAGAGTCCGGGAATCAGAGATGGGGATTCAGAGGCGGGGAATGAGAAATGGAGAATCAGAAGCGGGGAATCAGAGGCGGGGAAACAGAGGTGGGGAATCAGATATGGGGAATCAGAGGTGGCGAATCACAGGCGGTGAATCAGAGATGGGGAAACAGAGGCGGGGAATCAGAGGCGGGGAAACAGAGGTGGGGAATCACATATGGGGAATCAGAGGCGGGGAAACAGAGGCAGGGAATCAGATATGGGGAATCAGAGGCGGGGAATCAGAGGTGGGGAATCATTGGCAGGCAATCGGATGTGCGGAATCAGAGATGGGGAATCAGAGGCCGGGAATCAGAGGTAGTGAATCAGAGATGGGGAATCAGAGGCGGTGAATCAGAGGCAGGGAATCAGACGCGGGGAATCAGAGGTGGGCAATCAGAGGCGGGGAATCAGATATGGGGAATCAGAGGCGGGGAATCAGAGGTGGGCAATCAGAGCCGGTGAATCAGATATGGGGAATCAGAGGCGGGGAATCAGAGGCGGGGAAACAGAGGCGGGGATTCAGATATGGGGAATCAGAGGTGGGGAATCAGAGGTTGTGAATCAGAGATGGGGAATCAAGGCGGGGAATCAGAGGCAGGGAATCAGACGCGGGGAATCAGAGGCGGGGATTCAGAGCTGGGGAATCAGAGGCGGGGAATCAGAGTTGGGGAATCAGAGGCAGGGAATCAGAGGCGGGGAATCAGAGGCGGGGAAACAGAGGCGGGGAATCAGAGGTGGGGAATCAGGGGCAGGGAATCAGTGGCAGGGAATCAGAGGTGGGGAATCAGAGGCGGGGAATCAGAGGCAGGGAATCAGACACGGGGAATCAGAGGCGGGGAATCAGAGATGGGGAATCAGAGGCGGGGAATCAGAGGCAGGGAATCGGACGCCGGGAATCAGAGGCGGGGAATCAGAGCTGGTGAATCAGAGGCGGGGAATCAGAGTTGGGGAATCAGAGGCGGGGAATCAGATATGGGGAAATAGAGGCGGGGAATCAGATATGGGGAATCAGAGGTATGGAATCAGAGGTTGGGAATCAGAGGCAGGGAATTAGAGGCGGGGAAACAGAGGCGGGGAATCAGATATGGGGAATCAGAGGTGGCGAATCAAAGGCGGTGAAACAGAGATGGGGAATCAGGGCAGGGAATCAGAGGCAGGGAATCAGAGCTGGGGAAACAGAGGCGGGGAATCAGATATGGGGAATCAGAGGTGGGTAATCATGTGCGGGGAATCAGTGGCAGGGAATCAGAGCTGGGGAATCAGAGGTGGGGAATCAGAGCTGGGGAAACAGAGGCGGGGAATCAGATATGGGGAATCAGAGGTGGGGAATCAAGGTCGGGGAATCAGTGGCAGGGAATCAGAGGCCGGGAATAAAAGGCGGGGAATCAGAGCTGGGGATTCAGAGGCGGGGAATCAGAGTTGGGGAATCAGAGGAAGGGAATCAGATATGGGGAAACAGATGCCGGGATTCAGAGGCAGGGAAACAGAGGCGGGGAATCAGATATGGGGAATCAGAGGTGGGGAAATAGAGGTTGCGAATCAGAGGCGGGGAATCAGAGGCGGGGAATCAGAGGCAGGGAATCGGATGTGCGGAATCAGAGATGGGGAATCAGAGGTGGGGATTCAGAGGTGGTGAATCAGAGAAGGGGAATCAGAGGCTGGGAATCAGAGGCAGGGAATCAGACGCAGGGAATCAGAGGCGGGGAATCATAGCTGGCGAATTAGAGGAGGGGAATCAGAGTTGGGGAATCAGAGGCGGGGAATCAGATATGGGGAAACAGAGGCGGGGAATCAGAGGCGGGGAAACAGAGGCGGGGAATCAGATATGGGGAATCAGAGGTGGGGAATCAGGGGCAGGGAATCAGTGGCAGGGAATCAGACGCGGGGAATCAGAGGCGGGGAATCAGAGGCAGGGAATCAGACACGGGGAATCAGAGGCGGTGTATCAGAGATGGGGAATCAGAGGCGGGGAATCAGAGGCAGGGAATCGGATGCCGGAAATCAGAGGCGGGGAATCAGAGTTGGGGAATCAGAGGCGTGGAATCAGATATGGGGAATCAGAGGCTGGGAATCAGAGGGGGGAAACAGAGGCGGGGAATAAGATATGGGGAATCAGAGGTGGGGAATCAGGGGCGGGTAATCAGTGGCAGGGAATCAGAGGCGGGGAATCAGAGGCGGGGATTCAGAGGCAGGGAATCAGACAGGGGGAATCAGAGGCCGGGAATCGGAGCTGGGGAATCAGAGGTGGGGAATCAGAGTCGGTGAATCAGAGGCAGGGAATCAGAGTTGGTGATTCAGAGGCGGGGAATCAGATATGGGGAAACAGAGGCGGGGAATCAGAGGCGGGCAAACAGAGGCGGGGAATTAGATATGGGGAATCAGAGGTGGGGAATCAGAGGTGGTGAATCAGAGATGGGGAATCACAGGCGGGGAATCAGAGGCAGGGAATAGAACGCGGGGAATCAGAGCAAGGGAATCAGAGCTGGGGAATCAGAGGCGGGGAATCAGATATGGGGAAACAGAGGCGGGGAATCAGAGGCGGGGAAACAGAGGCGGGGAATCAGACATGGGGAATCGGATGCGGGGAATCAGAGGTGGGGAATCAGAGCTGGGGAATCAGAGGCGGGGAATCAGAGTTGGGGCATCAGAGGTGGGGAATTAGATATGGGGAAACAGAGGCGGGGAATCAGAGGCAGGGAAAAAGAGGCGGGGAATCAGATATGGGGAATCAGAGGTGGGGAATCAGAGGCAGGGAATCAGATGTGCGGAATCAGAGATGGGGAATCAGAGGCAGGGAATCAGAATCAGAAGCGGGGAATTAGAGGCCGGGAATCAGATGCTGGGAATAAGAGGCCGGGAATCAGAGGTGGGGAATCAGAGTCCGGGAATCAGAGATGGGGATTCAGAGGCGGGGAATGAGAAATGGAGAATCAGAGGCGGGGAATCAGAGGCGGGGAAACAGAGGTGGGGAATCAGATATGGGGAATCAGAGGTGGCGAATCACAGGCGGTGAATCAGAGATGGGGAAACAGAGGCGGGAAATCAGAGGCGGGGAAACAGAGGTGGGGAATCATAGGCAGGGAATCGGATGTGCGGAATCAGAGATGGGGAATCAGAGGCCGGGAATCAGAGGTAGTGAATCAGAGATGGGGAATCAGAGGCGGTGAATCAGAGGCAGGGAATCAGACGCGGGGAATCAGAGGTGGGCAATCAGAGGCGGGGAATCAGATATGGGGAATCAGAGTCGGGGAATCAGAGGTGGGGAATCATAGGCAGGGAATCGGATGTGCGGAATCAGAGATGGGGAATCAGAGGCCGGGAATCAGAGGTAGTGAATCAGAGATGGGGAATCAGAGGCGGTGAATCAGAGGCAGGGAATCAGACGCGGGGAATCAGAGGTGGGCAATCAGAGGCGGGGAATCAGATATGGGGAATCAGAGGCGGGGAATCAGAGGTGGGCAATCAGAGCCGGGGAATCAGATATGGGGAATCAGAGGCGGGGAATCAGAGGCGGGGAAACAGAGGCGGGGATTCAGATATGGGGAATCAGAGGTGGGGAATCAGAGGTTGTGAATCAGAGATGGGGAATCAAGGCGGGGAATCAGAGGCAGGGAATCAGACGCGGGGAATCAGAGGCGGGGATTCAGAGCTGGGGAATCAAAGGCGGGGAATCAGAGTTGGGGAATCAGAGGCAGGGAATCAGATATGGGGAATCAGAGGCGGGGAATCATAGGCGGGGAAACAGAGGCGGGGAATCAGAGGTAGGGAATCAGGGGCAGGGAATCAGTGGCAGGGAATCAGAGGTGGGGAATCAGAGGCGGGGAATCAGAGGCAGGGAATCAGACACGGGGAATCAGAGGCGGGGAATCAGAGATGGGGAATCAGAGGCAGGGAATCAGAGGCAGGGAATCGGACGCCGGGAATCAGAGGCGGGGAATATGAGCTGGGGAATCAGAGGCGGGGAATCAGAGTTGGGGAATCAGAGGCGGGGAATCAGATATGGGGAAATAGAGGCGGGGAATCAGATATGGGGAATCAGAGGTGTGGAATCAGAGGTTGGGAATCAGAGGCAGGGAATCAGAGGCGGGGAAACAGAGGCGGGGAATCAGATATGGGGAATCAGAGGTGGCGAATCAAAGGCGGTGAAACACAGATGGGGAATCAGGGCAGGGAATCAGAGGCAGGGAATCAGAGCTGGGGAAACAGAGGCGGGGAATCAGATATGGGGAATCAGAGGTGGGGAATCATGGGCGGGGAATCAGTGGCAGGGAATCAGAGCTGGGGAATCAGAGGTGGGGAATCAGAGCTGGGGAAACAGAGGCGGGGAATCAGATATGGGGAATCAGAGGTGGGGAATCAAGGTCGGGGAATCAGTGGCAGGGAATCAGAGGCCGGGAATAAAAGGCGGGGAATCAGAGCTGGGGATTCAGAGGCGCGGAATCAGAGTTGGGGAATCAGAGGAAGGGAATCAGATATGGGGAAACAGATGCCGGGATTCAGAGGCAGGGAAACAGAGGCGGGGAATCAGATATGGGGAATCAGAGGTGGGGAAATAGAGGTTGCGAATCAGAGGCGGGGAATCAGAGGCGGGGAATCAGAGGCAGGGAATCGGATGTGCGGAAACAGAGATGGGGAATCAGAGGTGGGGATTCAGAGGTGGTGAATCAGAGAAGGGGAATCAGAGGCTGGGAATCAGAGGCAGGGAATCAGACGCAGGGAATCAGAGGCGGGGAATCATAGCTGGCGAATCAGAGGCGGGGAATCAGAGGCGGGGAATCAGAGGCAGGGAATCGGATGTGTGGAATCAGAGATGGGGAATCAGAGGTGGGGAGTCAGAGGTGGTGAATCAGAGAAGCGGAATCAGAGGCTGGGAATCAGAGGCAGGGAATCAGACGCAGGGAATCAGAGGCGGGGAATCATAGCTGGCGAATTAGAGGAGGGGAATCAGAGTTGGGGAATCAGAGGCGGGGAATCAGATATGGGGAAACAGAGGTGGGGTATCAGAGGCGGGGAAACAGAGGCGGGGAATCAGATATGGGGAATCAGAGGTGGGGAATCAGGGGCAGGGAATCAGTGGCAGGGAATCAGACGCGGGGAATCAGAGGCGGGGAATCAGAGGCAGGGAATCAGACATGGGGAATCAGAGGCGGTGTATCAGAGATGGGGAATCAGAGGCGGGGAATCAGAGGCAGGGAATCGGATGCCGGAAATCAGAGGCGGGAAATCAGAGCTGGGGAATCAGAGGCGGGGAATCAGAGTTGGGGAATCAGAGGCGGCGAAGCAGATATGGGGAAATAGAGGCGGGGAAGCAGATATGGGGAATCAGAGGCGTGGAATCAGATATGGGGAATCAGAGGCTGGGAATCAGAGGGGGGAAACAGAGGCGGGGAATAAGATATGGGGAATCAGAGGTGGGGAATCAGGGGCGGGTAATCAGTGGCAGGGAATCAGAGGCGGGGAATCAGAGGCGGGGATTCAGAGGCAGGGAATCAGACAGGGGGAATCAGAGGCGGGGAATCGGAGCTGGGGAATCAGAGGTGGGGAATCAGAGTCGGTGAATCAGAGGCAGGGAATCGGATGTGCGGAATCAGAGATGGGGAATCAGAGGCGGTGAATCAGAGGCAGGGAATCAGAGTTGGTGATTCAGAGGCGGGGAATCAGATATGGGGAAACAGAGGCGGGGAATCAGAGGCGGGCAAACAGAGGCGGGGAATTAGATATGGGGAATCAGAGGTGGGGAATCAGAGGTGGTGAATCAGAGATGGGGAATCACAGGCGGGGAATCAGAGGCAGGGAATAGAACGCGGGGAATCAGAACCAGGGAATCAGAGCTGGGGAATCAGAGGCAGGGAATCAGAATCAGAAGCGGGGAATTAGAGGCCGGGAATCAGAGGCCGGGAATCAGATGCTGGGAATAAGAGGCCGGGAATCAGAGGTGGGGAATCAGAGTCCGGGAATCAGAGATGGGGATTCAGAGGCGGGGAATGAGAAATGGAGAATCAGAGGCGGGGAATCAGAGGCGGGGAAACAGAGGTGGGGAATCAGATATGGGGAATCAGAGGTGGCGAATCACAGGCGGTGAATCAGAGATGGGGAAACAGAGGCGGGGAATCAGAGGCGGGGAAACAGAGGTGGGGAATCACATATGGGGAATCAGAGGCGGGGAAACAGAGGCAGGGAATCAGATATGGGGAATCAGAGGCGGGGAATCAGAGGTGGGGAATCATAGGCAGGGAATCGGATGTGCGGAATCAGAGATGGGGAATCAGAGGCCGGGAATCAGAGGTAGTGAATCAGAGATGGGGAATCAGAGGCGGTGAATCAGAGGCAGGGAATCAGATGCGGGGAATCAGAGGTGGGCAATCAGAGGCGGGGAATCAGATATGGGGAATCAGAGGCGGGGAATCAGAGGTGGGCAATCAGAGCCGGTGAATCAGATATGGGGAATCAGAGGCGGGGAATCAGAGGCGGGGAAACAGAGGCGGGGATTCAGATATGGGGAATCAGAGGTGGGGAATCAGAGGTTGTGAATCAGAGATGGGGAATCAAGGCGGGGAATCAGAGGCAGGGAATCAGATATGGGGAATCAGAGGCGGGGAATCATAGGCGGGGAAACAGAGGCGGGGAATCAGAGGTAGGGAATCAGGGGCAGGGAATCAGTGGCAGGGAATCAGAGGTGGGGAATCAGAGGCGGGGAATCAGAGGCAGGGAATCAGACACGGGGAATCAGAGGCGGGGAATCAGAGATGGGGAATCAGAGGCAGGGAATCAGAGGCAGGGAATCGGACGCCGGGAATCAGAGGCGGGGAATCAGAGCTGGGGAATCAGAGGCGGGGAATCAGAGTTGGGGAATCAGAGGCGGGGAATCAGATATGGGGAAATAGAGGCGGGGAATCAGATATGGGGAATCAGAGGCGGGGAATCAGAGGTGGGCAATCAGAGCCGGTGAATCAGATATGGGGAATCAGAGGCGGGGAATCAGAGGCGGGGAAACAGAGGCGGGGATTCAGAGGCAGGGAATCAGATATGGGGAATCAGAGGCGGGGAATCAGAGGCGGGGAAACAGAGGCGGGGAATCAGAGGTGGGGAATCAGGGGCAGGGAATCAGTGGCAGGGAATCAGAGGTGGGGAATCAGAGGCGGGGAATCAGAGGCAGGGAATCAGACACGGGGAATCAGAGGCGGGGAATCAGAGATGGGGAATCAGAGGCGGGGAATCAGAGGCAGGGAATCGGACGCCGGGAATCAGAGGCGGGGAATCAGAGCTGGGGAATCAGAGGCGGGGAATCAGAGTTGGGGAATCAGAGGCGGGGAATCAGATATGGGGATATAGAGGCGGGGAATCAGATATGGGGAATCAGAGGTATGGAATCAGAGGTTGGGAATCAGAGGCAGGGAATCAGAGGCGGGGAATCAGAGGCAGTGAATCAGACACGGGGAATCAGAGGCGGTGTATCAGAGATGGGGAATCAGAGGCGGGGAATCAGAGGCAGGGAATCGGATGCCGGAAATCAGAGGCGGGAAATCAGAGCTGGGGAATCAGAGGCGGGGAATCAGAGTTGGGGAATCAGAGGCGTGGAATCAGATATGGGGAATCAGAGGCTGGGAATCAGAGGGGGGAAACAGAGGCGGGGAATAAGATATGGGGAATCAGAGGTGGGGAATCAGGGGCGGGTAATCAGTGGCAGGGAATCAGAGGCGGGGAATCAGAGGCGGGGATTCAGAGGCAGGGAATCAGACAGGGGGAATCAGAGGCCGGGAATCGGAGCTGGGGAATCAGAGGTGGGGAATCAGAGTCGGTGAATCAGAGGCAGGGAATCAGAGTTGGTGATTCAGAGGCGGGGAATCAGATATGGGGAAACAGAGGCGGGGAATCAGAGGCGGGCAAACAGAGGCGGGGAATTAGATATGGGGAATCAGAGGTGGGGAATCAGAGGTGGTGAATCAGAGATGGGGAATCACAGGCGGGGAATCAGAGGCAGGGAATAGAACGCGGGGAATCAGAGCAAGGGAATCAGAGCTGGGGAATCAGAGGCGGGGAATCAGATATGGGGAAACAGAGGCGGGGAATCAGAGGCGGGGAAACAGAGGCGGGGAATCAGACATGGGGAATCGGATGCGGGGAATCAGAGGTGGGGAATCAGAGCTGGGGAATCAGAGGCGGGGAATCAGAGTTGGGGCATCAGAGGTGGGGAATTAGATATGGGGAAACAGAGGCGGGGAATCAGAGGCAGGGAAAAAGAGGCGGGGAATCAGATATGGGGAATCAGAGGTGGGGAATCAGAGGCAGGGAATCAGATGTGCGGAATCAAAGATGGGGAATCAGAGGCAGGGAATCAGAATCAGAAGCGGGGAATTAGAGGCCGGGAATCAGATGCTGGGAATAAGAGGCCGGGAATCAGAGGTGGGGAATCAGAGTCCGGGAATCAGAGATGGGGATTCAGAGGCGGGGAATGAGAAATGGAGAATCAGAGGCGGGGAATCAGAGGCGGGGAAACAGAGGTGGGGAATCAGATATGGGGAATCAGAGGTGGCGAATCACAGGCGGTGAATCAGAGATGGGGAAACAGAGGCGGGGAATCAGAGGCGGGGAAACAGAGGTGGGGAATCATAGGCAGGGAATCGGATGTGCGGAATCAGAGATGGGGAATCAGAGGCCGGGAATCAGAGGTAGTGAATCAGAGATGGGGAATCAGAGGCGGTGAATCAGAGGCAGGGAATCAGACGCGGGGAATCAGAGGTGGGCAATCAGAGGCGGGGAATCAGATATGGGGAATCAGAGTCGGGGAATCAGAGGTGGGGAATCATAGGCAGGGAATCGGATGTGCGGAATCAGAGATGGGGAATCAGAGGCCGGGAATCAGAGGTAGTGAATCAGAGATGGGGAATCAGAGGCGGTGAATCAGAGGCAGGGAATCAGACGCGGGGAATCAGAGGTGGGCAATCAGAGGCGGGGAATCAGATATGGGGAATCAGAGGCGGGGAATCAGAGGTGGGCAATCAGAGCCGGGGAATCAGATATGGGGAATCAGAGGCGGGGAATCAGAGGCGGGGAAACAGAGGCGGGGATTCAGATATGGGGAATCAGAGGTGGGGAATCAGAGGTTGTGAATCAGAGATGGGGAATCAAGGCGGGGAATCAGAGGCAGGGAATCAGACGCGGGGAATCAGAGGCGGGGATTCAGAGCTGGGGAATCAGAGGCGGGGAATCAGAGTTGGGGAATCAGAGGCAGGGAATCAGATATGGGGAATCAGAGGCGGGGAATCATAGGCGGGGAAACAGAGGCGGGGAATCAGAGGTAGGGAATCAGGGGCAGGGAATCAGTGGCAGGGAATCAGAGGTGGGGAATCAGAGGCGGGGAATCAGAGGCAGGGAATCAGACACGGGGAATCAGAGGCGGGGAATCAGAGATGGGGAATCAGAGGCAGGGAATCAGAGGCAGGGAATCGGACGCCGGGAATCAGAGGCGGGGAATCAGAGCTGGGGATTCAGAGGCGGGGAATCAGAGTTGGGGAATCAGAGGCGGGGAATCAGATATGGGGAAATAGAGGCGGGGAATCAGATATGGGGAATCAGAGGTGTGGAATCAGAGGTTGGGAATCAGAGGCAGGGAATCAGAGGCGGGGAAACAGAGGCGGGGAATCAGATATGGGGAATCAGAGGTGGGGAATCAGAGGCAGGGAATCAGATGTGCGGAATCAGAGATGGGGAATCAGAGGCAGGGAATCAGAATCAGAAGCGGGGAATTAGAGGCCGGGAATCAGATGCTGGGAATAAGAGGCCGGGAATCAGAGGTGGGGAATCAGAGTCCGGGAATCAGAGATGGGGATTCAGAGGCGGGGAATGAGAAATGGAGAATCAGAGGCGGGGAATCAGAGGCGGGGAAACAGAGGTGGGGAATCAGATATGGGGAATCAGAGGTGGAGAATCACAGGCGGTGAATCAGAGATGGGGAAACAGAGGCGGGGAATCAGAGGCGGGGAAACAGAGGTGGGGAATCATAGGCAGGGAATCGGATGTGCGGAATCAGAGATGGGGAATCAGAGGCCGGGAATCAGAGGTAGTGAATCAGAGATGGGGAATCAGAGGCGGTGAATCAGAGGCAGGGAATCAGACGCGGGGAATCAGAGGTGGGCAATCAGAGGCGGGGAATCAGAGGCAGGGAATCAGACACGGGGAATCAGAGGCGGGGAATCAGAGATGGGGAATCAGAGGCAGGGAATCAGAGGCAGGGAATCGGACGCCGGGAATCAGAGGCGGGGAATCAGAGCTGGGGAATCAGAGGCGGGGAATCAGAGTTGGGGAATCAGAGGCGGGGAATCAGATATGGGGAAATAGAGGCGGGGAATCAGATATGGGGAATCAGAGGCGGGGAATCAGAGGTGGGCAATCAGAGCCGGTGAATCAGATATGGGGAATCAGAGGCGGGGAATCAGAGGCGGGGAAACAGAGGCGGGGATTCAGAGGCAGGGAATCAGATATGGGGAATCAGAGGCGGGGAATCAGAGGCGGGGAAACAGAGGCGGGGAATCAGAGGTGGGGAATCAGGGGCAGGGAATCAGTGGCAGGGAATCAGAGGTGGGGAATCAGAGGCGGGGAATCAGAGGCAGGGAATCAGACACGGGGAATCAGAGGCGGGGAATCAGAGATGGGGAATCAGAGGCGGGGAATCAGAGGCAGGGAATCGGACGCCGGGAATCAGAGGCGGGGAATCAGAGCTGGGGAATCAGAGGCGGGGAATCAGAGTTGGGGAATCAGAGGCGGGGAATCAGATATGGGGATATAGAGGCGGGGAATCAGATATGGGGAATCAGAGGTATGGAATCAGAGGTTGGGAATCAGAGGCAGGGAATCAGAGGCGGGGAATCAGAGGCAGTGAATCAGACACGGGGAATCAGAGGCGGTGTATCAGAGATGGGGAATCAGAGGCGGGGAATCAGAGGCAGGGAATCGGATGCCGGAAATCAGAGGCGGGAAATCAGAGCTGGGGAATCAGAGGCGGGGAATCAGAGTTGGGGAATCAGAGGCGTGGAATCAGATATGGGGAATCAGAGGCTGGGAATCAGAGGGGGGAAACAGAGGCGGGGAATAAGATATGGGGAATCAGAGGTGGGGAATCAGGGGCGGGTAATCAGTGGCAGGGAATCAGAGGCGGGGAATCAGAGGCGGGGATTCAGAGGCAGGGAATCAGACAGGGGGAATCAGAGGCCGGGAATCGGAGCTGGGGAATCAGAGGTGGGGAATCAGAGTCGGTGAATCAGAGGCAGGGAATCAGAGTTGGTGATTCAGAGGCGGGGAATCAGATATGGGGAAACAGAGGCGGGGAATCAGAGGCGGGCAAACAGAGGCGGGGAATTAGATATGGGGAATCAGAGGTGGGGAATCAGAGGTGGTGAATCAGAGATGGGGAATCACAGGCGGGGAATCAGAGGCAGGGAATAGAACGCGGGGAATCAGAGCAAGGGAATCAGAGCTGGGGAATCAGAGGCGGGGAATCAGATATGGGGAAACAGAGGCGGGGAATCAGAGGCGGGGAAACAGAGGCGGGGAATCAGACATGGGGAATCGGATGCGGGGAATCAGAGGTGGGGAATCAGAGCTGGGGAATCAGAGGCGGGGAATCAGAGTTGGGGCATCAGAGGTGGGGAATTAGATATGGGGAAACAGAGGCGGGGAATCAGAGGCAGGGAAAAAGAGGCGGGGAATCAGATATGGGGAATCAGAGGTGGGGAATCAGAGGCAGGGAATCAGATGTGCGGAATCAAAGATGGGGAATCAGAGGCAGGGAATCAGAATCAGAAGCGGGGAATTAGAGGCCGGGAATCAGATGCTGGGAATAAGAGGCCGGGAATCAGAGGTGGGGAATCAGAGTCCGGGAATCAGAGATGGGGATTCAGAGGCGGGGAATGAGAAATGGAGAATCAGAGGCGGGGAATCAGAGGCGGGGAAACAGAGGTGGGGAATCAGATATGGGGAATCAGAGGTGGCGAATCACAGGCGGTGAATCAGAGATGGGGAAACAGAGGCGGGGAATCAGAGGCGGGGAAACAGAGGTGGGGAATCATAGGCAGGGAATCGGATGTGCGGAATCAGAGATGGGGAATCAGAGGCCGGGAATCAGAGGTAGTGAATCAGAGATGGGGAATCAGAGGCGGTGAATCAGAGGCAGGGAATCAGACGCGGGGAATCAGAGGTGGGCAATCAGAGGCGGGGAATCAGATATGGGGAATCAGAGTCGGGGAATCAGAGGTGGGGAATCATAGGCAGGGAATCGGATGTGCGGAATCAGAGATGGGGAATCAGAGGCCGGGAATCAGAGGTAGTGAATCAGAGATGGGGAATCAGAGGCGGTGAATCAGAGGCAGGGAATCAGACGCGGGGAATCAGAGGTGGGCAATCAGAGGCGGGGAATCAGATATGGGGAATCAGAGGCGGGGAATCAGAGGTGGGCAATCAGAGCCGGGGAATCAGATATGGGGAATCAGAGGCGGGGAATCAGAGGCGGGGAAACAGAGGCGGGGATTCAGATATGGGGAATCAGAGGTGGGGAATCAGAGGTTGTGAATCAGAGATGGGGAATCAAGGCGGGGAATCAGAGGCAGGGAATCAGACGCGGGGAATCAGAGGCGGGGATTCAGAGCTGGGGAATCAGAGGCGGGGAATCAGAGTTGGGGAATCAGAGGCAGGGAATCAGATATGGGGAATCAGAGGCGGGGAATCATAGGCGGGGAAACAGAGGCGGGGAATCAGAGGTAGGGAATCAGGGGCAGGGAATCAGTGGCAGGGAATCAGAGGTGGGGAATCAGAGGCGGGGAATCAGAGGCAGGGAATCAGACACGGGGAATCAGAGGCGGGGAATCAGAGATGGGGAATCAGAGGCAGGGAATCAGAGGCAGGGAATCGGACGCCGGGAATCAGAGGCGGGGAATCAGAGCTGGGGATTCAGAGGCGGGGAATCAGAGTTGGGGAATCAGAGGCGGGGAATCAGATATGGGGAAATAGAGGCGGGGAATCAGATATGGGGAATCAGAGGTGTGGAATCAGAGGTTGGGAATCAGAGGCAGGGAATCAGAGGCGGGGAAACAGAGGCGGGGAATCAGATATGGGGAATCAGAGGTGGGGAATCAGAGGCAGGGAATCAGATGTGCGGAATCAGAGATGGGGAATCAGAGGCAGGGAATCAGAATCAGAAGCGGGGAATTAGAGGCCGGGAATCAGATGCTGGGAATAAGAGGCCGGGAATCAGAGGTGGGGAATCAGAGTCCGGGAATCAGAGATGGGGATTCAGAGGCGGGGAATGAGAAATGGAGAATCAGAGGCGGGGAATCAGAGGCGGGGAAACAGAGGTGGGGAATCAGATATGGGGAATCAGAGGTGGCGAATCACAGGCGGTGAATCAGAGATGGGGAAACAGAGGCGGGGAATCAGAGGCGGGGAAACAGAGGTGGGGAATCATAGGCAGGGAATCGGATGTGCGGAATCAGAGATGGGGAATCAGAGGCCGGGAATCAGAGGTAGTGAATCAGAGATGGGGAATCAGAGGCGGTGAATCAGAGGCAGGGAATCAGACGCGGGGAATCAGAGGTGGGCAATCAGAGGCGGGGAATCAGATATGGGGAATCAGAGTCGGGGAATCAGAGGTGGGGAATCATAGGCAGGGAATCGGATGTGCGGAATCAGAGATGGGGAATCAGAGGCCGGGAATCAGAGGTAGTGAATCAGAGATGGGGAATCAGAGGCGGTGAATCAGAGGCAGGGAATCAGACGCGGGGAATCAGAGGTGGGCAATCAGAGGCGGGGAATCAGATATGGGGAATCAGAGGCGGGGAATCAGAGGTGGGCAATCAGAGCCGGGGAATCAGATATGGGGAATCAGAGGCGGGGAATCAGAGGCGGGGAAACAGAGGCGGGGATTCAGATATGGGGAATCAGAGGTGGGGAATCAGAGGTTGTGAATCAGAGATGGGGAATCAAGGCGGGGAATCAGAGGCAGGGAATCAGACGCGGGGAATCAGAGGCGGGGATTCAGAGCTGGGGAATCAGAGGCGGGGAATCAGAGTTGGGGAATCAGAGGCAGGGAATCAGATATGGGGAATCAGAGGCGGGGAATCATAGGCGGGGAAACAGAGGCGGGGAATCAGAGGTAGGGAATCAGGGGCAGGTAATCAGTGGCAGGGAATCAGAGGTGGGGAATCAGAGGCGGGGAATCAGAGGCAGGGAATCAGACACGGGGAATCAGAGGCGGGGAATCAGAGATGGGGAATCAGAGGCAGGGAATCAGAGGCAGGGAATCGGACGCCGGGAATCAGAGGCGGGGAATCAGAGCTGGGGATTCAGAGGCGGGGAATCAGAGTTGGGGAATCAGAGGCGGGGAATCAGATATGGGGAAATAGAGGCGGGGAATCAGATATGGGGAATCAGAGGTGTGGAATCAGAGGTTGGGAATCAGAGGCAGGGAATCAGAGGCGGGGAAACAGAGGCGGGGAATCAGATATGGGGAATCAGAGGTGGCGAATCAAAGGCGGTGAAACACAGATGGGGAATCAGGGCAGGGAATCAGAGGCAGGGAATCAGAGCTGGGGAAACAGAGGCGGGGAATCAGATATGGGGAATCAGAGGTGGGGAATCATGGGCGGGGAATCAGTGGCAGGGAATCAGAGCTGGGGAATCAGAGGTGGGGAATCAGAGCTGGGGAAACAGAGGCGGGGAATCAGATATGGGGAATCAGAGGTGGGGAATCAAGGTCGGGGAATCAGTGGCAGGGAATCAGAGGCCGGGAATAAAAGGCGGGGAATCAGAGCTGGGGATTCAGAGGCGGGGAATCAGAGTTGGGGAATCAGAGGAAGGGAATCAGATATGGGGAAACAGATGCCGGGATTCAGAGGCAGGGAAACAGAGGCGGGGAATCAGATATGGGGAATCAGAGGTGGGGAAATAGAGGTTGCGAATCAGAGGCGGGGAATCAGAGGCGGGGAATCAGAGGCAGGGAATCGGATGTGCGGAAACAGAGATGGGGAATCAGAGGTGGGGATTCAGAGGTGGTGAATCAGAGAAGGGGAATCAGAGGCTGGGAATCAGAGGCAGGGAATCAGACGCAGGGAATCAGAGGCGGGGAATCATAGCTGGCGAATCAGAGGCGGGGAATCAGAGGCGGGGAATCAGAGGCAGGGAATCGGATGTGCGGAATCAGAGATGGGGAATCAGAGGTGGGGATTCAGAGGTGGTGAATCAGAGAAGGGGAATCAGAGGCTGGGAATCAGAGGCATGGAATCAGACGCAGGGAATCAGAGGCGGGGAATCATAGCTGGCGAATTAGAGGAGGGGAATCAGAGTTGGGGAATCAGAGGCGGGGAATCAGATATGGGGAAACAGAGGCGGGGTATCAGAGGCGGGGAAACAGAGGCGGGGAATCAGATATGGGGAATCAGAGGTGGGGAATCAGGGGCAGGGAATCAGTGGCAGGGAATCAGACGCGGGGAATCAGAGGCGGGGAATCAGAGGCAGGGAATCAGACACGGGGAATCAGAGGCGGTGTATCAGAGATGGGGAATCAGAGGCGGGGAATCAGAGGCAGGGAATCGGATGCCGGAAATCAGAGGCGGGAAATCAGAGCTGGGGAATCAGAGGCGGGGAATCAGAGTTGGGGAATCAGAGGCGGCGAAGCAGATATGGGGAAATAGAGGCGGGGAATCAGATATGGGGAATCAGAGGCGTGGAATCAGATATGGGGAATCAGAGGCTGGGAATCAGAGGGGGGAAACAGAGGCGGGGAATAAGATATGGGGAATCAGAGGTGGGGAATCAGGGGCGGGTAATCAGTGGCAGGGAATCAGAGGCGGGGAATCAGAGGCGGGAATTCAGAGGCAGGGAATCAGACAGGGGGAATCAGAGGCGGGGAATCGGAGCTGGGGAATCAGAGGTGGGGAATCAGAGGTGGCGAATCACAGGCGGTGAATCAGAGATGGGGAAACAGAGGCGGGGAATCAGAGGCGGGGAAACAGAGGTGGGGAATCACATATGGGGAATCAGAGGCGGGGAAACAGAGGCAGGGAATCAGATATGGGGAATCAGAGGCGGGGAATCAGAGGTGGGGAATCATAGGCAGGCAATCGGATGTGCGGAATCAGAGATGGGGAATCAGAGGCCGGGAATCAGAGGTAGTGAATCAGAGATGGGGAATCAGAGGCGGTGAATCAGAGGCAGGGAATCAGACGCGGGGAATCAGAGGTGGGCAATCAGAGGCGGGGAATCAGATATGGGGAATCAGAGGCGGGGAATCAGAGGTGGGCAATCAGAGCCGGTGAATCAGATATGGGGAATCAGAGGCGGGGAATCAGAGGCGGGGAAACAGAGGCGGGGATTCAGATATGGGGAATCAGAGGTGGGGAATCAGAGGTTGTGAATCAGAGATGGGGAATCAAGGCGGGGAATCAGAGGCAGGGAATCAGACGCGGGGAATCAGAGGCGGGGATTCAGAGCTGGGGAATCAGAGGCGGGGAATCAGAGTTGGGGAATCAGAGGCAGGGAATCAGAGGCGGGGAATCAGAGGCGGGGAAACAGAGGCGGGGAATCAGAGGTGGGGAATCAGGGGCAGGGAATCAGTGGCAGGGAATCAGAGGTGGGGAATCAGAGGCGGGGAATCAGAGGCAGGGAATCAGACACGGGGAATCAGAGGCGGGGAATCAGAGATGGGGAATCAGAGGCGGGGAATCAGAGGCAGGGAATCGGACGCCGGGAATCAGAGGCGGGGAATCAGAGCTGGGGAATCAGAGGCGGGGAATCAGATATGGGGAAATAGAGGCGGGGAATCAGATATGGGGAATCAGAGGTATGGAATCAGAGGTTGGGAATCAGAGGCAGGGAATTAGAGGCGGGGAAACAGAGGCGGGGAATCAGATATGGGGAATCAGAGGTGGCGAATCAAAGGCGGTGAAACAGAGATGGGGAATCAGGGCAGGGAATCAGAGGCAGGGAATCAGAGCTGGGGAAACAGAGGCGGGGAATCAGATATGGGGAATCAGAGGTGGGTAATCATGTGCGGGGAATCAGTGGCAGGGAATCAGAGCTGGGGAATCAGAGGTGGGGAATCAGAGCTGGGGAAACAGAGGCGGGGAATCAGATATGGGGAATCAGAGGTGGGGAATCAAGGTCGGGGAATCAGTGGCAGGGAATCAGAGGCCGGGAATAAAAGGCGGGGAATCAGAGCTGGGGATTCAGAGGCGGGGAATCAGAGTTGGGGAATCAGAGGAAGGGAATCAGATATGGGGAAACAGATGCCGGGATTCAGAGGCAGGGAAACAGAGGCGGGGAATCAGATATGGGGAATCAGAGGTGGGGAAATAGAGGTTGCGAATCAGAGGCGGGGAATCAGAGGCGGGGAATCAGAGGCAGGGAATCGGATGTGCGGAATCAGAGATGGGGAATCAGAGGTGGGGATTCAGAGGTGGTGAATCAGAGAAGGGGAATCAGAGGCTGGGAATCAGAGGCAGGGAATCAGACGCAGGGAATCAGAGGCGGGGAATCATAGCTGGCGAATTAGAGGAGGGGAATCAGAGTTGGGGAATCAGAGGCGGGGAATCAGATATGGGGAAACAGAGGCGGGGAATCAGAGGCGGGGAAACAGAGGCGGGGAATCAGATATGGGGAATCAGAGGTGGGGAATCAGGGGCAGGGAATCAGTGGCAGGGAATCAGACGCGGGGAATCAGAGGCGGGGAATCAGAGGCAGGGAATCAGACACGGGGAATCAGAGGCGGTGTATCAGAGATGGGGAATCAGAGGCGGGGAATCAGAGGCAGGGAATCGGATGCCGGAAATCAGAGGCGGGGAATCAGAGTTGGGGAATCAGAGGCGTGGAATCAGATATGGGGAATCAGAGGCTGGGAATCAGAGGGGGGAAACAGAGGCGGGGAATAAGATATGGGGAATCAGAGGTGGGGAATCAGGGGCGGGTAATCAGTGGCAGGGAATCAGAGGCGGGGAATCAGAGGCGGGGATTCAGAGGCAGGGAATCAGACAGGGGGAATCAGAGGCCGGGAATCGGAGCTGGGGAATCAGAGGTGGGGAATCAGAGTCGGTGAATCAGAGGCAGGGAATCAGAGTTGGTGATTCAGAGGCGGGGAATCAGATATGGGGAAACAGAGGCGGGGAATCAGAGGCGGGCAAACAGAGGCGGGGAATTAGATATGGGGAATCAGAGGTGGGGAATCAGAGGTGGTGAATCAGAGATGGGGAATCACAGGCGGGGAATCAGAGGCAGGGAATAGAACGCGGGGAATCAGAGCAAGGGAATCAGAGCTGGGGAATGAGAGGCGGGGAATCAGATATGGGGAAACAGAGGCGGGGAATCAGAGGCGGGGAAACAGAGGCGGGGAATCAGACATGGGGAATCGGATGCGGGGAATCAGAGGTGGGGAATCAGAGCTGGGGAATCAGAGGCGGGGAATCAGAGTTGGGGCATCAGAGGTGGGGAATTAGATATGGGGAAACAGAGGCGGGGAATCAGAGGCAGGGAAAAAGAGGCGGGGAATCAGATATGGGGAATCAGAGGTGGGGAATCAGAGGCAGGGAATCAGATGTGCGGAATCAGAGATGGGGAATCAGAGGCAGGGAATCAGAATCAGAAGCGGGGAATTAGAGGCCGGGAATCAGATGCTGGGAATAAGAGGCCGGGAATCAGAGGTGGGGAATCAGAGTCCGGGAATCAGAGATGGGGATTCAGAGGCGGGGAATGAGAAATGGAGAATCAGAGGCGGGGAATCAGAGGCGGGGAAACAGAGGTGGGGAATCAGATATGGGGAATCAGAGGTGGCGAATCACAGGCGGTGAATCAGAGATGGGGAAACAGAGGCGGGAAATCAGAGGCGGGGAAACAGAGGTGGGGAATCATAGGCAGGGAATCGGATGTGCGGAATCAGAGATGGGGAATCAGAGGCCGGGAATCAGAGGTAGTGAATCAGAGATGGGGAATCAGAGGCGGTGAATCAGAGGCAGGGAATCAGACGCGGGGAATCAGAGGTGGGCAATCAGAGGCGGGGAATCAGATATGGGGAATCAGAGTCGGGGAATCAGAGGTGGGGAATCATAGGCAGGGAATCGGATGTGCGGAATCAGAGATGGGGAATCAGAGGCCGGGAATCAGAGGTAGTGAATCAGAGATGGGGAATCAGAGGCGGTGAATCAGAGGCAGGGAATCAGACGCGGGGAATCAGAGGTGGGCAATCAGAGGCGGGGAATCAGATATGGGGAATCAGAGGCGGGGAATCAGAGGTGGGCAATCAGAGCCGGGGAATCAGATATGGGGAATCAGAGGCGGGGAATCAGAGGCGGGGAAACAGAGGCGGGGATTCAGATATGGGGAATCAGAGGTGGGGAATCAGAGGTTGTGAATCAGAGATGGGGAATCAAGGCGGGGAATCAGAGGCAGGGAATCAGACGCGGGGAATCAGAGGCGGGGATTCAGAGCTGGGGAATCAAAGGCGGGGAATCAGAGTTGGGGAATCAGAGGCAGGGAATCAGATATGGGGAATCAGAGGCGGGGAATCATAGGCGGGGAAACAGAGGCGGGGAATCAGAGGTAGGGAATCAGGGGCAGGGAATCAGTGGCAGGGAATCAGAGGTGGGGAATCAGAGGCGGGGAATCAGAGGCAGGGAATCAGACACGGGGAATCAGAGGCGGGGAATCAGAGATGGGGAATCAGAGGCAGGGAATCAGAGGCAGGGAATCGGACGCCGGGAATCAGAGGCGGGGAATCAGAGCTGGGGAATCAGAGGCGGGGAATCAGAGTTGGGGAATCAGAGGCGGGGAATCAGATATGGGGAAATAGAGGCGGGGAATCAGATATGGGGAATCAGAGGTGTGGAATCAGAGGTTGGGAATCAGAGGCAGGGAATCAGAGGCGGGGAAACAGAGGCGGGGAATCAGATATGGGGAATCAGAGGTGGCGAATCAAAGGCGGTGAAACACAGATGGGGAATCAGGGCAGGGAATCAGAGGCAGGGAATCAGAGCTGGGGAAACAGAGGCGGGGAATCAGATATGGGGAATCAGAGGTGGGGAATCATGGGCGGGGAATCAGTGGCAGGGAATCAGAGCTGGGGAATCAGAGCTGGGGAATCAGAGCTGGGGAAACAGAGGCGGGGAATCAGATATGGGGAATCAGAGGTGGGGAATCAAGGTCGGGGAATCAGTGGCAGGGAATCAGAGGCCGGGAATAAAAGGCGGGGAATCAGAGCTGGGGATTCAGAGGCGGGGAATCAGAGTTGGGGAATCAGAGGAAGGGAATCAGATATGGGGAAACAGATGCCGGGATTCAGAGGCAGGGAAACAGAGGCGGGGAATCAGATATGGGGAATCAGAGGTGGGGAAATAGAGGTTGCGAATCAGAGGCGGGGAATCAGAGGCGGGGAATCAGAGGCAGGGAATCGGATGTCCGGAAACAGAGATGGGGAATCAGAGGTGGGGATTCAGAGGTGGTGAATCAGAGAAGGGGAATCAGAGGCTGGGAATCAGAGGCAGGGAATCAGACGCAGGGAATCAGAGGCGGGGAATCATAGCTGGCGAATCAGAGGCGGGGAATCAGAGGCGGGGAATCAGAGGCAGGGAATCGGATGTGTGGAATCAGAGATGGGGAATCAGAGGTGGGGAGTCAGAGGTGGTGAATCAGAGAAGCGGAATCAGAGGCTGGGAATCAGAGGCAGGGAATCAGACGCAGGGAATCAGAGGCGGGGAATCATAGCTGGCGAATTAGAGGAGGGGAATCAGAGTTGGGGAATCAGAGGCGGGGAATCAGATATGGGGAAACAGAGGTGGGGTATCAGAGGCGGGGAAACAGAGGCGGGGAATCAGATATGGGGAATCAGAGGTGGGGAATCAGGGGCAGGGAATCAGTGGCAGGGAATCAGACGCGGGGAATCAGAGGCGGGGAATCAGAGGCAGGGAATCAGACATGGGGAATCAGAGGCGGTGTATCAGAGATGGGGAATCAGAGGCGGGGAATCAGAGGCAGGGAATCGGATGCCGGAAATCAGAGGCGGGAAATCAGAGCTGGGGAATCAGAGGCGGGGAATCAGAGTTGGGGAATCAGAGGCGGCGAAGCAGATATGGGGAAATAGAGGCGGGGAAGCAGATATGGGGAATCAGAGGCGTGGAATCAGATATGGGGAATCAGAGGCTGGGAATCAGAGGGGGGAAACAGAGGCGGGGAATAAGATATGGGGAATCAGAGGTGGGGAATCAGGGGCGGGTAATCAGTGGCAGGGAATCAGAGGCGGGGAATCAGAGGCGGGGATTCAGAGGCAGGGAATCAGACAGGGGGAATCAGAGGCGGGGAATCGGAGCTGGGGAATCAGAGGTGGGGAATCAGAGTCGGTGAATCAGAGGCAGGGAATCGGATGTGCGGAATCAGAGATGGGGAATCAGAGGCGGTGAATCAGAGGCAGGGAATCAGAGTTGGTGATTCAGAGGCGGGGAATCAGATATGGGGAAACAGAGGCGGGGAATCAGAGGCGGGCAAACAGAGGCGGGGAATTAGATATGGGGAATCAGAGGTGGGGAATCAGAGGTGGTGAATCAGAGATGGGGAATCACAGGCGGGGAATCAGAGGCAGGGAATAGAACGCGGGGAATCAGAACCAGGGAATCAGAGCTGGGGAATCAGAGGCAGGGAATCAGAATCAGAAGCGGGGAATTAGAGGCCGGGAATCAGAGGCCGGGAATCAGATGCTGGGAATAAGAGGCCGGGAATCAGAGGTGGGGAATCAGAGTCCGGGAATCAGAGATGGGGATTCAGAGGCGGGGAATGAGAAATGGAGAATCAGAGGCGGGGAATCAGAGGCGGGGAAACAGAGGTGGGGAATCAGATATGGGGAATCAGAGGTGGCGAATCACAGGCGGTGAATCAGAGATGGGGAAACAGAGGCCGGGAATCAGAGGCGGGGAAACAGAGGTGGGGAATCACATATGGGGAATCAGAGGCGGGGAAACAGAGGCAGGGAATCAGATATGGGGAATCAGAGGCGGGGAATCAGAGGTGGGGAATCATAGGCAGGGAATCGGATGTGCGGAATCAGAGATGGGGAATCAGAGGCCGGGAATCAGAGGTAGTGAATCAGAGATGGGGAATCAGAGGCGGTGAATCAGAGGCAGGGAATCAGATGCGGGGAAT
This sequence comes from Narcine bancroftii, assembly GCF_036971445.1. Classification (NCBI taxonomy): domain Eukaryota; kingdom Metazoa; phylum Chordata; class Chondrichthyes; order Torpediniformes; family Narcinidae; genus Narcine; species Narcine bancroftii. Next base: position 101,608,326 of record NC_091474.1, on the reverse strand, counting down.
CAGAGGTGGGCAATCAGAGGCGGGGAATCAGATATGGGGAATCAGAGGCGGGGAATCAGAGGTGGGCAATCAGAGCCGGTGAATCAGATATGGGGAATCAGAGGCGGGGAATCAGAGGCGGGGAAACAGAGGCGGGGATTCAGATATGGGGAATCAGAGGTGGGGAATCAGAGGTTGTGAATCAGAGATTGGGAATCAAGGCGGGGAATCAGAGGCAGGGAATCAGATATGGGGAATCAGAGGCGGGGAATCATAGGCGGGGAAACAGAGGCGGGGAATCAGAGGTAGGGAATCAGGGGCAGGGAATCAGTGGCAGGGAATCAGAGGTGGGGAATCAGAGGCGGGGAATCAGAGGCAGGGAATCAGACACGGGGAATCAGAGGCGGGGAATCAGAGATGGGGAATCAGAGGCAGGGAATCAGAGGCAGGGAATCGGACGCCGGGAATCAGAGGCGGGGAATCAGAGCTGGGGAATCAGAGGCGGGGAATCAGAGTTGGGGAATCAGAGGCGGGGAATCAGATATGGGGAAATAGAGGCGGGGAATCAGATATGGGGAATCAGAGGCGGGGAATCAGAGGTGGGCAATCAGAGCCGGTGAATCAGATATGGGGAATCAGAGGCGGGGAATCAGAGGCGGGGAAACAGAGGCGGGGATTCAGAGGCAGGGAATCAGATATGGGGAATCAGAGGCGGGGAATCAGAGGCGGGGAAACAGAGGCGGGGAATCAGAGGTGGGGAATCAGGGGCAGGGAATCAGTGGCAGGGAATCAGAGGTGGGGAATCAGAGGCGGGGAATCAGAGGCAGGGAATCAGACACGGGGAATCAGAGGCGGGGAATCAGAGATGGGGAATCAGAGGCGGGGAATCAGAGGCAGGGAATCGGACGCCGGGAATCAGAGGCGGGGAATCAGAGCTGGGGAATCAGAGGCGGGGAATCAGAGTTGGGGAATCAGAGGCGGGGAATCAGATATGGGGATATAGAGGCGGGGAATCAGATATGGGGAATCAGAGGTATGGAATCAGAGGTTGGGAATCAGAGGCAGGGAATCAGAGGCGGGGAATCAGAGGCAGGGAATCAGACACGGGGAATCAGAGGCGGTGTATCAGAGATGGGGAATCAGAGGCGGGGAATCAGAGGCAGGGAATCGGATGCCGGAAATCAGAGGCGGGAAATCAGAGCTGGGGAATCAGAGGCGGGGAATCAGAGTTGGGGAATCAGAGGCGTGGAATCAGATATGGGGAATCAGAGGCTGGGAATCAGAGGGGGGAAACAGAGGCGGGGAATAAGATATGGGGAATCAGAGGTGGGGAATCAGGGGCGGGTAATCAGTGGCAGGGAATCAGAGGCGGGGAATCAGAGGCGGGGATTCAGAGGCAGGGAATCAGACAGGGGGAATCAGAGGCCGGGAATCGGAGCTGGGGAATCAGAGGTGGGGAATCAGAGTCGGTGAATCAGAGGCAGGGAATCAGAGTTGGTGATTCAGAGGCGGGGAATCAGATATGGGGAAACAGAGGCGGGGAATCAGAGGCGGGCAAACAGAGGCGGGGAATTAGATATGGGGAATCAGAGGTGGGGAATCAGAGGTGGTGAATCAGAGATGGGGAATCACAGGCGGGGAATCAGAGGCAGGGAATAGAACGCGGGGAATCAGAGCAAGGGAATCAGAGCTGGGGAATCAGAGGCGGGGAATCAGATATGGGGAAACAGAGGCGGGGAATCAGAGGCGGGGAAACAGAGGCGGGGAATCAGACATGGGGAATCGGATGCGGGGAATCAGAGGTGGGGAATCAGAGCTGGGGAATCAGAGGCGGGGAATCAGAGTTGGGGCATCAGAGGTGGGGAATTAGATATGGGGAAACAGAGGCGGGGAATCAGAGGCAGGGAAAAAGAGGCGGGGAATCAGATATGGGGAATCAGAGGTGGGGAATCAGAGGCAGGGAATCAGATGTGCGGAATCAAAGATGGGGAATCAGAGGCAGGGAATCAGAATCAGAAGCGGGGAATTAGAGGCCGGGAATCAGATGCTGGGAATAAGAGGCCGGGAATCAGAGGTGGGGAATCAGAGTCCGGGAATCAGAGATGGGGATTCAGAGGCGGGGAATGAGAAATGGAGAATCAGAGGCGGGGAATCAGAGGCGGGGAAACAGAGGTGGGGAATCAGATATGGGGAATCAGAGGTGGCGAATCACAGGCGGTGAATCAGAGATGGGGAAACAGAGGCGGGGAATCAGAGGCGGGGAAACAGAGGTGGGGAATCATAGGCAGGGAATCGGATGTGCGGAATCAGAGATGGGGAATCAGAGGCCGGGAATCAGAGGTAGTGAATCAGAGATGGGGAATCAGAGGCGGTGAATCAGAGGCAGGGAATCAGACGCGGGGAATCAGAGGTGGGCAATCAGAGGCGGGGAATCAGATATGGGGAATCAGAGTCGGGGAATCAGAGGTGGGGAATCATAGGCAGGGAATCGGATGTGCGGAATCAGAGATGGGGAATCAGAGGCCGGGAATCAGAGGTAGTGAATCAGAGATGGGGAATCAGAGGCGGTGAATCAGAGGCAGGGAATCAGACGCGGGGAATCAGAGGTGGGCAATCAGAGGCGGGGAATCAGATATGGGGAATCAGAGGCGGGGAATCAGAGGTGGGCAATCAGAGCCGGGGAATCAGATATGGGGAATCAGAGGCGGGGAATCAGAGGCGGGGAAACAGAGGCGGGGATTCAGATATGGGGAATCAGAGGTGGGGAATCAGAGGTTGTGAATCAGAGATGGGGAATCAAGGCGGGGAATCAGAGGCAGGGAATCAGACGCGGGGAATCAGAGGCGGGGATTCAGAGCTGGGGAATCAGAGGCGGGGAATCAGAGTTGGGGAATCAGAGGCAGGGAATCAGATATGGGGAATCAGATGCGGGGAATCATAGGCGGGGAAACAGAGGCGGGGAATCAGAGGTAGGGAATCAGGGGCAGGGAATCAGTGGCAGGGAATCAGAGGTGGGGAATCAGAGGCGGGGAATCAGAGGCAGGGAATCAGACACGGGGAATCAGAGGCGGGGAATCAGAGCTGGGGATTCAGAGGCGGGGAATCAGAGTTGGGGAATCAGAGGCGGGGAATCAGATATGGGGAAATAGAGGCGGGGAATCAGATATGGGGAATCAGAGGTGTGGAATCAGAGGTTGGGAATCAGAGGCAGGGAATCAGAGGCGGGGAAACAGAGGCGGGGAATCAGATATGGGGAATCAGAGGTGGGGAATCAGAGGCAGGGAATCAGATGTGCGGAATCAGAGATGGGGAATCAGAGGCAGGGAATCAGAATCAGAAGCGGGGAATTAGAGGCCGGGAATCAGATGCTGGGAATAAGAGGCCGGGAATCAGAGGTGGGGAATCAGAGTCCGGGAATCAGAGATGGGGATTCAGAGGCGGGGAATGAGAAATGGAGAATCAGAGGCGGGGAATCAGAGGCGGGGAAACAGAGGTGGGGAATCAGATATGGGGAATCAGAGGTGGCGAATCACAGGCGGTGAATCAGAGATGGGGAAACAGAGGCGGGGAATCAGAGGCGGGGAAACAGAGGTGGGGAATCATAGGCAGGGAATCGGATGTGCGGAATCAGAGATGGGGAATCAGAGGCCGGGAATCAGAGGTAGTGAATCAGAGATGGGGAATCAGAGGCGGTGAATCAGAGGCAGGGAATCAGACGCGGGGAATCAGAGGTGGGCAATCAGAGGCGGGGAATCAGATATGGGGAATCAGAGTCGGGGAATCAGAGGTGGGGAATCATAGGCAGGGAATCGGATGTGCGGAATCAGAGATGGGGAATCAGAGGCCGGGAATCAGAGGTAGTGAATCAGAGATGGGGAATCAGAGGCGGTGAATCAGAGGCAGGGAATCAGACGCGGGGAATCAGAGGTGGGCAATCAGAGGCGGGGAATCAGATATGGGGAATCAGAGGCGGGGAATCAGAGGTGGGCAATCAGAGCCGGGGAATCAGATATGGGGAATCAGAGGCGGGGAATCAGAGGCGGGGAAACAGAGGCGGGGATTCAGATATGGGGAATCAGAGGTGGGGAATCAGAGGTTGTGAATCAGAGATGGGGAATCAAGGCGGGGAATCAGAGGCAGGGAATCAGACGCGGGGAATCAGAGGCGGGGATTCAGAGCTGGGGAATCAGAGGCGGGGAATCAGAGTTGGGGAATCAGAAGCAGGGAATCAGATATGGGGAATCAGAGGCGGGGAATCATAGGCGGGGAAACAGAGGCGGGGAATCAGAGGTAGGGAATCAGGGGCAGGTAATCAGTGGCAGGGAATCAGAGGTGGGGAATCAGAGGCGGGGAATCAGAGGCAGGGAATCAGACACGGGGAATCAGAGGCGGGGAATCAGAGATGGGGAATCAGAGGCAGGGAATCAGAGGCAGGGAATCGGACGCCGGGAATCAGAGGCGGGGAATCAGAGCTGGGGATTCAGAGGCGGGGAATCAGAGTTGGGGAATCAGAGGCGGGGAATCAGATATGGGGAAATAGAGGCGGGGAATCAGATATGGGGAATCAGAGGTGTGGAATCAGAGGTTGGGAATCAGAGGCAGGGAATCAGAGGCGGGGAAACAGAGGCGGGGAATCAGATATGGGGAATCAGATGTGGTGAATCAAAGGCGGTGAAACACAGATGGGGAATCAGGGCAGGGAATCAGAGGCAGGGAATCAGAGCTGGGGAAACAGAGGCGGGGAATCAGATATGGGGAATCAGAGGTGGGGAATCATGGGCGGGGAATCAGTGGCAGGGAATCAGAGCTGGGGAATCAGAGGTGGGGAATCAGAGCTGGGGAAACAGAGGCGGGGAATCAGATATGGGGAATCAGAGGTGGGGAATCAAGGTCGGGGAATCAGTGGCAGGGAATCAGAGGCCGGGAATAAAAGGCGGGGAATCAGAGCTGGGGATTCAGAGGCGGGGAATCAGAGTTGGGGAATCAGAGGAAGGGAATCAGATATGGGGAAACAGATGCCGGGATTCAGAGGCAGGGAAACAGAGGCGGGGAATCAGATATGGGGAATCAGAGGTGGGGAAATAGAGGTTGCGAATCAGAGGCGGGGAATCAGAGGCGGGGAATCAGAGGCAGGGAATCGGATGTGCGGAAACAGAGATGGGGAATCAGAGGTGGGGATTCAGAGGTGGTGAATCAGAGAAGGGGAATCAGAGGCTGGGAATCAGAGGCAGGGAATCAGACGCAGGGAATCAGAGGCGGGGAATCATAGCTGGCGAATCAGAGGCGGGGAATCAGAGGCGGGGAATCAGAGGCAGGGAATCGGATGTGCGGAATCAGAGATGGGGAATCAGAGGTGGGGATTCAGAGGTGGTGAATCAGATTAGGGGAATCAGAGGCTGGGAATCAGAGGCATGGAATCAGACGCAGGGAATCAGAGGCGGGGAATCATAGCTGGCGAATTAGAGGAGGGGAATCAGAGTTGGGGAATCAGAGGCGGGGAATCAGATATGGGGAAACAGAGGCGGGGTATCAGAGGCGGGGAAACAGAGGCGGGGAATCAGATATGGGGAATCAGAGGTGGGGAATCAGGGGCAGGGAATCAGTGGCAGGGAATCAGACGCGGGGAATCAGAGGCGGGGAATCAGAGGCAGGGAATCAGACACGGGGAATCAGAGGCGGTGTATCAGAGATGGGGAATCAGAGGCGGGGAATCAGAGGCAGGGAATCGGATGCCGGAAATCAGAGGCGGGAAATCAGAGCTGGGGAATCAGAGGCGGGGAATCAGAGTTGGGGAATCAGAGGCGGCGAAGCAGATATGGGGAAATAGAGGCGGGGAATCAGATATGGGGAATCAGAGGCGTGGAATCAGATATGGGGAATCAGAGGCTGGGAATCAGAGGGGGGAAACAGAGGCGGGGAATAAGATATGGGGAATCAGAGGTGGGGAATCAGGGGCGGGTAATCAGTGGCAGGGAATCAGAGGCGGGGAATCAGAGGCGGGAATTCAGAGGCAGGGAATCAGACAGGGGGAATCAGAGGCGGGGAATCGGAGCTGGGGAATCAGAGGTGGGGAATCAGAGTCGGTGAATCAGAGGCAGGGAATCGGATGTGCGGAATCAGAGATGGGGAATCAGAGGCGGTGAATCAGAGGCAGGGAATCAGAGTTGGTGATTCAGAGGCGGGGAATCAGATATGGGGAAACAGAGGCGGGGAATCAGAGGCGGGCAAACAGAGGCGGGGAATTAGATATGGGGAATCAGAGGTGGGGAATCAGAGGTGGTGAATCAGAGATGGGGAATCACAGGCGGGGAATCAAAGGCAGGGAATAGAACGCGGGGAATCAGAGCCAGGGAATCAGAGCTGGGGAATCAGAGGCAGGGAATCAGAATCAGAAGCGGGGAATTAGAGGCCGGGAATCAGAGGCCGGGAATCAGATGCTGGGAATAAGAGGCCGGGAATCAGAGGTGGGGAATCAGAGTCCGGGAATCAGAGATGGGGATTCAGAGGCGGGGAATGAGAAATGGAGAATCAGAGGCGGGGAATCAGAGGCGGGGAAACAGAGGTGGGGAATCAGATATGGGGAATCAGAGGTGGCGAATCACAGGCGGTGAATCAGAGATGGGGAAACAGAGGCGGGGAATCAGAGGCGGGGAAACAGAGGTGGGGAATCACATATGGGGAATCAGAGGCGGGGAAACAGAGGCAGGGAATCAGATATGGGGAATCAGAGGCGGGGAATCAGAGGTGGGGAATCATAGGCAGGGAATCGGATGTGCGGAATCAGAGATGGGGAATCAGAGGCCGGGAATCAGAGGTAGTGAATCAGAGATGGGGAATCAGAGGCGGTGAATCAGAGGCATGGAATCAGACGCGGGGAATCAGAGGTGGGCAATCAGAGGCGGGGAATCAGATATGGGGAATCAGAGGCGGGGAATCAGAGGTGGGCAATCAGAGCCGGTGAATCAGATATGGGGAATCAGAGGCGGGGAATCAGAGGCGGGGAAACAGAGGCGGGGATTCAGATATGGGGAATCAGAGGTGGGGAATCAGAGGTTGTGAATCAGAGATGGGGAATCAAGGCGGGGAATCAGAGGCAGGGAATCAGACGCGGGGAATCAGAGGCGGGGATTCAGAGCTGGGGAATCAGAGGCGGGGAATCAGAGTTGGGGAATCAGAGGCAGGGAATCAGATATGGGGAATCAGAGGCGGGGAATCAGAGGCGGGGAAACAGAGGCGGGGAATCAGAGGTGGGGAATCAGGGGCAGGGAATCAGTGGCAGGGAATCAGAGGTGGGGAATCAGAGGCGGGGAATCAGAGGCAGGGAATCAGACACGGGGAATCAGAGGCGGGGAATCAGAGATGGGGAATCAGAGGCGGGGAATCAGAGGCAGGGAATCGGACGCCGGGAATCAGAGGCGGGGAATCAGAGCTGGGGAATCAGAGGCGGGGAATCAGAGTTGGGGAATCAGAGGCGGGGAATCAGATATGGGGATATAGAGGCGGGGAATCAGATATGGGGAATCAGAGGTATGGAATCAGAGGTTGGGAATCAGAGGCAGGGAATCAGAGGCGGGGAAACAGAGGCGGGGAATCAGATATGGGGAATCAGAGGTGGCGAATCAAAGGCGGTGAAACAGAGATGGGGAATCAGGGCAGGGAATCAGAGGCAGGGAATCAGAGCTGGGGAAACAGAGGCGGGGAATCAGATATGGGGAATCAGAGGTGGGGAATCATGTGCGGGGAATCAGTGGCAGGGAATCAGAGGTGGGGAATCATGTGCGGGGAATCAGTGGCAGGGAATCAGAGCTGGGGAATCAGAGGTGGGGAATCAGAGCTGGGGAAACAGAGGCGGGGAATCAGATATGGGGAATCAGAGGTGGGGAATCAAGGTCGGGGAATCAGTGGCAGGGAATCAGAGGCCGGGAATAAAAGGCGGGGAATCAGAGCTGGGGATTCAGAGGCGGGGAATCAGAGTTGGGGAATCAGAGGAAGGGAATCAGATATGGGGAAACAGATGCCGGGATTCAGAGGCAGGGAAACAGAGGCGGGGAATCAGATATGGGGAATCAGAGGTGGGGAAATAGAGGTTGCGAATCAGAGGCGGGGAATCAGAGGCGGGGAATCAGAGGCAGGGAATCGGATGTGCGGAATCAGAGATGGGGAATCAGAGGTGGGGATTCAGAGGTGGTGAATCAGAGAAGGGGAATCAGAGGCTGGGAATCAGAGGCAGGGAATCAGACGCAGGGAATCAGAGGCGGGGAATCATAGCTGGCGAATTAGAGGAGGGGAATCAGAGTTGGGGAATCAGAGGCGGGGAATCAGATATGGGGAAACAGAGGCGGGGAATCAGAGGCGGGGAAACAGAGGCGGGGAATCAGATATGGGGAATCAGAGGTGGGGAATCAGGGGCAGGGAATCAGTGGCAGGGAATCAGACGCGGGGAATCAGAGGCGGGGAATCAGAGGCAGGGAATCAGACACGGGGAATCAGAGGCGGTGTATCAGAGATGGGGAATCAGAGGCGGGGAATCAGAGGCAGGGAATCAGATGCCGGAAATCAGAGGCGGGAAATCAGAGCTGGGGAATCAGAGGCGGGGAATCAGAGTTGGGGAATCAGAGGCGGCGAAGCAGCTATGGGGAAATAGAGGCGGGGAATCAGATATGGGGAATCAGAGGCGTGGAATCAGATATGGGGAATCAGAGGCTGGGAATCAGAGGGGGGAAACAGAGGCGGGGAATAAGATATGGGGAATCAGAGGTGGGGAATCAGGGGCGGGTAATCAGTGGCAGGGAATCAGAGGCGGGGAATCAGAGGCGGGGATTCAGAGGCAGGGAATCGGACAGGGGGAATCAGAGGCGGGGAATCGGAGCTGGGGAATCAGAGGTGGGGAATCAGAGTCGGTGAATCAGAGGCAGGGAATCGGATGTGCGGAATCAGAGATGGGGAATCAGAGGCGGTGAATCAGAGCCAGGGAATCAGAGTTGGTGATTCAGAGGCGGGGAATCAGATATGGGGAAACAGAGGCGGGGAATCAGAGGCGGGCAAACAGAGGCGGGGAATTAGATATGGGGAATCAGAGGTGGGGAATCAGAGGTGGTGAATCAGAGATGGGGAATCACAGGCGGGGAATCAGAGGCAGGGAATAGAATGCGGGGAATCACAGCCAGGGAATCAGAGCTGGGGAATCAGAGGCGGGGAATCAGATGTGGGGAAACAGAGGCGGGGAATCAGAGGCGGGGAAACAGAGGCGGGGAATCAGACATGGGGAATCGGATGCGGGGAATCAGAGGTGGGGAATCAGAGCTGGGGAATCAGAGGCGGGGAATCAGAGTTGGGGCATCAGAGGTGGGGAATTAGATATGGGGAAACAGAGGCGGGGAATCAGAGGCAGGGAAAAAGAGGCGGGGAATCAGATATGGGGAATCAGAGGTGGGGAATCAGAGGCAGGGAATCAGATGTGCGGAATCAGAGATGGGGAATCAGAGGCAGGGAATCAGAATCAGAAGCGGGGAATTAGAGGCCGGGAATCAGATGCTGGGAATAAGAGGCCGGGAATCAGAGGTGGGGAATCAGAGTCCGGGAATCAGAGATGGGGATTCAGAGGCGCGGAATGAGAAATGGAGAATCAGAGGCGGGGAATCAGAGGCGGGGAAACAGAGGTGGGGAATCAGATATGGGGAATCAGAGGTGGCGAATCACAGGCGGTGAATCAGAGATGGGGAAACAGAGGTGGGGAATCACATATGGGGAATCAGAGGCGGGGAAACAGAGGCAGGGAATCAGATATGGGGAATCAGAGTCGGGGAATCAGAGGTGGGGAATCATAGGCAGGGAATCGGATGTGCGGAATCAGAGATGGGGAATCAGAGGCCGGGAATCAGAGGTAGTGAATCAGAGATGGGGAATCAGAGGCGGTGAATCAGAGGCAGGGAATCAGACGCGGGGAATCAGACGCGGGGAATCAGAGGTGGGCAATCAGAGGCGGGGAATCAGATATGGGGAATCAGAGGCGGGGAATCAGAGGTGGGCAATCAGAGCCGGGGAATCAGATATGGGGAATCAGAGGCGGGGAATCAGAGGTGGGGAAACAGAGGCGGGGATTCAGATATGTAGAATCAGAGGTGGGGAATCAGAGGTTGTGAATGAGAGATGGGGAATCAAGGCGGGGAATCAGAGGCAGGGAATCAGACGCGGGGAATCAGAGGCGGGGATTCAGAGCTGGGGAATCAGAGGCGGGGAATCAGAGTTGGGGAATCAGAGGCAGGGAATCAGATATGGGGAATCAGAGGCGGGGAATCAGAGGCGGGGAAACAGAGGCGGGGAATCAGAGGTAGGGAATCAGGGGCAGGGAATCAGTGGCAGGGAATCAGAGGTGGGGAATCAGAGGCGGGGAATCAGAGGCAGGGAATCAGACACGGGGAATCAGAGGCGGGGAATCAGAGGCGGGGAAACAGAGGCGGGGAATCAGACATGGGGAATCGGATGCGGGGAATCAGAGGTGGGGAATCAGAGCTGGGGAATCAGAGGCGGGGAATCAGAGTTGGGGCATCAGAGGTGGGGAATTAGATATGGGGAAACAGAGGCGGGGAATCAGAGGCAGGGAAAAAGAGGCGGGGAATCAGATATGGGGAATCAGAGGTGGGGAATCAGAGGCAGGGAATCAGATGTGCGGAATCAGAGATGGGGAATCAGAGGCAGGGAATCAGAATCAGAAGCGGGGAATTAGAGGCCGGGAATCAGATGCTGGGAATAAGAGGCCGGGAATCAGAGGTGGGGAATCAGAGTCCGGGAATCAGAGATGGGGATTCAGAGGCGGGGAATGAGAAATGGAGAATCAGAGGCGGGGAATCAGAGGCGGGGAAACAGAGGTGGGGAATCAGATATGGGGAATCAGAGGTGGCGAATCACAGGCGGTGAATCAGAGATGGGGAAACAGAGGCGGGGAATCAGAGGCGGGGAAACAGAGGTGGGGAATCACATATGGGGAATCAGAGGCGGGGAAACAGAGGCAGGGAATCAGATATGGGGAATCAGAGGCGGGGAATCAGAGGTGGGGAATCATAGGCAGGCAATCGGATGTGCGGAATCAGAGATGGGGAATCAGAGGCCGGGAATCAGAGGTAGTGAATCAGAGATGGGGAATCAGAGGCGGTGAATCAGAGGCAGGGAATCAGACGCGGGGAATCAGAGGTGGGCAATCAGAGGCGGGGAATCAGATATGGGGAATCAGAGGCGGGGAATCAGAGGTGGGCAATCAGAGCCGGTGAATCAGATATGGGGAATCAGAGGCGGGGAATCAGAGGCGGGGAAACAGAGGCGGGAATTCAGATATGGGGAATCAGAGGTGGGGAATCAGAGGTTGTGAATCAGAGATGGGGAATCAAGGCGGGGAATCAGAGGCAGGGAATCAGACGCGGGGAATCAGAGGCGGGGATTCAGAGCTGGGGAATCAGAGGCGGGGAATCAGAGTTGGGGAATCAGAGGCAGGGAATCAGAGGCGGGGAATCAGAGGCGGGGAAACAGAGGCGGGGAATCAGAGGTGGGGAATCAGGGGCAGGGAATCAGTGGCAGGGAATCAGAGGTGGGGAATCAGAGGCGGGGAATCAGAGGCAGGGAATCAGACACGGGGAATCAGAGGCGGGGAATCAGAGATGGGGAATCAGAGGCGGGGAATCAGAGGCAGGGAATCGGACGCCGGGAATCAGAGGCGGGGAATCAGAGCTGGTGAATCAGAGGCGGGGAATCAGAGTTGGGGAATCAGAGGCGGGGAATCAGATATGGGGAAATAGAGGCGGGGAATCAGATATGGGGAATCAGAGGTATGGAATCAGAGGTTGGGAATCAGAGGCAGGGAATCAGAGGCGGGGAAACAGAGGCGGGGAATCAGATATGGGGAATCAGAGGTGGCGAATCAAAGGCGGTGAAACAGAGATGGGGAATCAGGGCAGGGAATCAGAGGCAGGGAATCAGAGCTGGGGAAACAGAGGCGGGGAATCAGATATGGGGAATCAGAGGTGGGTAATCATGTGCGGGGAATCAGTGGCAGGGAATCAGAGCTGGGGAATCAGAGGTGGGGAATCAGAGCTGGGGAAACAGAGGCGGGGAATCAGATATGGGGAATCAGAGGTGGGGAATCAAGGTCGGGGAATCAGTGGCAGGGAATCAGAGGCCGGGAATAAAAGGCGGGGAATCAGAGCTGGGGATTCAGAGGCGGGGAATCAGAGTTGGGGAATCAGAGGAAGGGAATCAGATATGGGGAAACAGATGCCGGGATTCAGAGGCAGGGAAACAGAGGCGGGGACTCATATATGGGGAATCAGAGGTGGGGAAATAGAGGTTGCGAATCAGAGGCGGGGAATCAGAGGCGGGGAATCAGAGGCAGGGAATCGGATGTGCGGAATCAGAGATGGGGAATCAGAGGTGGGGATTCAGAGGTGGTGAATCAGAGAAGGGGAATCAGAGGCTGGGAATCAGAGGCAGGGAATCAGACGCAGGGAATCAGAGGCGGGGAATCATAGCTGGCGAATTAGAGGAGGGGAATCAGAGTTGGGGAATCAGAGGCGGGGAATCAGATATGGGGAAACAGAGGCGGGGAATCAGAGGCGGGGAAACAGAGGCGGGGAATCAGATATGGGGAATCAGAGGTGGGGAATCAGGGGCAGGGAATCAGTGGCAGGGAATCAGACGCGGGGAATCAGAGGCGGGGAATCAGAGGCAGGGAATCAGACACGGGGAATCAGAGGCGGTGTATCAGAGATGGGGAATCAGAGGCGGGGAATCAGAGGCAGGGAATCGGATGCCGGAAATCAGAGGCGGGAAATCAGAGCTGGGGAATCAGAGGCGGGGAATCAGAGTTGGGGAATCAGAGGCGGCGAAGCAGATATGGGGAAATAGAGGCGGGGAATCAGATATGGGGAATCAGAGGCGTGGAATCAGATATGGGGAATCAGAGGCTGGGAATCAGAGGGGGGAAACAGAGGCGGGGAATAAGATATGGGGAATCAGAGGTGGGGAATCAGGGGCGGGTAATCAGTGGCAGGGAATCAGAGGCGGGGAATCAGAGGCGGGGATTCAGAGGCAGGGAATCAGACAGGGGGAATCAGAGGCCGGGAATCGGAGCTGGGAAATCAGAGGTGGGGAATCAGAGTCGGTGAATCAGAGGCAGGGAATCAGAGTTGGTGATTCAGAGGCGGGGAATCAGATATGGGGAAACAGAGGCGGGGAATCAGAGGCGGGCAAACAGAGGCGGGGAATTAGATATGGGGAATCAGAGGTGGGGAATCAGAGGTGGTGAATCAGAGATGGGGAATCACAGGCGGGGAATCAGAGGCAGGGAATAGAACGCGGGGAATCAGAGCAAGGGAATCAGAGCTGGGGAATCAGAGGCGGGGAATCAGATATGGGGAAACAGAGGCGGGGAATCAGAGGCGGGGAAACAGAGGCGGGGAATCAGACATGGGGAATCGGATGCGGGGAATCAGAGGTGGGGAATCAGAGCTGGGGAATCAGAGGCGGGGAATCAGAGTTGGGGCATCAGAGGTGGGGAATTAGATATGGGGAAACAGATGCGGGGAATCAGAGGCAGGGAAAAAGAGGCGGGGAATCAGATATGGGGAATCAGAGGTGGGGAAACAGAGGCAGGGAATCAGATGTGCGGAATCAGAGATGGGGAATCAGAGGCAGGGAATCAGAATCAGAAGCGGGGAATTAGAGGCCGGGAATCAGATGCTGGGAATAAGAGGCCGGGAATCAGAGGTGGGGAATCAGAGTCAGGGAATCAGAGATGGGGATTCAGAGGCGGGGAATGAGAAATGGAGAATCAGAGGCGGGGAATCAGAGGCGGGGAAACAGAGGTGGGGAAACAGATATGGGGAATCAGAGGTGGCGAATCACAGGCGGTGAATCAGAGATGGGGAAACAGAGGCGGGGAATCAGAGGCGGGGAAACAGAGGTGGGGAATCATAGGCAGGGAATCGGATGTGCGGTATCAGAGATGGGGAATCAGAGGCCGGGAATCAGAGGTAGTGAATCAGAGATGGGGAATCAGAGGCGGTGAATCAGAGGCAGGGAATCAGACGCGGGGAATCAGAGGTGGGCAATCAGAGGCGGGGAATCAGATATGGGGAATCAGAGTCGGGGAATCAGAGGTGGGGAATCATAGGCAGGGAATCGGATGTGCGGAATCAGAGATGGGGAATCAGAGGCCGGGAATCAGAGGTAGTGAATCAGAGATGGGGAATCAGAGGCGGTGAATCAGAGGCAGGGAATCAGACGCGGGGAATCAGAGGTGGGCAATCAGAGGCGGGGAATCAGATATGGGGAATCAGAGGCGGGGAATCAGAGGTGGGCAATCAGAGCCGGGGAATCAGATATGGGGAATCAGAGGCGGGGAATCAGAGGCGGGGAAACAGAGGCGGGGATTCAGATATGGGGAATCAGAGGTGGGGAATCAGAGGTTGTGAATCAGAGATGGGGAATCAAGGCGGGGAATCAGAGGCAGGGAATCAGACGCGGGGAATCAGAGGCGGGGATTCAGAGCTGGGGAATCAGAGGCGGGGAATCAGAGTTGGGGAATCAGAGGCAGGGAATCAGATATGGGGAATCAGAGGCGGGGAATCATAGGCGGGGAAACAGAGGCGGGGAATCAGAGGTAGGGAATCAGGGGCAGGGAATCAGTGGCAGGGAATCAGAGGTGGGGAATCAGAGGCGGGGAATCAGAGGCAGGGAATCAGACACGGGGAATCAGAGGCGGGGAATCAGAGATGGGGAATCAGAGGCAGGGAATCAGAGGCAGGGAATCGGACGCCGGGAATCAGAGGCGGGGAATCAGAGCTGGGGAATCAGAGGCGGGGAATCAGAGTTGGGGAATCAGAGGCGGGGAATCAGATATGGGGAAATAGAGGCGGGGAATCAGATATGGGGAATCAGAGTTGTGGAATCAGAGGTTGGGAATCAGAGGCAGGGAATCAGAGGCGGGGAAACAGAGGCGGGGAATCAGATATGGGGAATCAGAGGTGGCGAATCAAAGGCGGTGAAACACAGATGGGGAATCAGGGCAGGGAATCAGAGGCAGGGAATCAGAGCTGGGGAAACAGAGGCGGGGAATCAGATATGGGGAATCAGAGGTGGGGAATCATGGGCGGGGAATCAGTGGCAGGGAATCAGAGCTGGGGAATCAGAGGTGGGGAATCAGAGCTGGGGAAACAGAGGCGGGGAATCAGATATGGGGAATCAGAGGTGGGGAATCAAGGTCGGGGAATCAGTGGCAGGGAATCAGAGGCCGGGAATAAAAGGCGGGGAATCAGAGCTGGGGATTCAGAGGCGGGGAATCAGAGTTGGGGAATCAGAGGAAGGGAATCAGATATGGGGAAACAGATGCCGGGATTCAGAGGCAGGGAAACAGAGGCGGGGAATCAGATATGGGGAATCAGAGGTGGGGAAATAGAGGTTGCGAATCAGAGGCGGGGAATCAGAGGCGGGGAATCAGAGGCAGGGAATCGGATGTGCGGAAACAGAGATGGGGAATCAGAGGTGGGGATTCAGAGGTGGTGAATCAGAGAAGGGGAATCAGAGGCTGGGAATCAGAGGCAGGGAATCAGACGCAGGGAATCAGAGGCGGGGAATCATAGCTGGCGAATCAGAGGCGGGGAATCAGAGGCGGGGAATCAGAGGCAGGGAATCGGATGTGCGGAATCAGAGATGGGGAATCAGAGGTGGGGATTCAGAGGTGGTGAATCAGAGAAGGGGAATCAGAGGCTGGGAATCAGAGGCAGGGAATCAGACGCAGGGAATCAGAGGCGGGGAATCATAGCTGGCGAATTAGAGGAGGGGAATCAGAGTTGGGGAATCAGAGGCGGGGAATCAGATATGGGGAAACAGAGGCGGGGTATCAGAGGCGGGGAAACAGAGGCGGGGAATCAGATATGGGGAATCAGAGGTGGGGAATCAGGGGCAGGGAATCAGTGGCAGGGAATCAGACGCGGGGAATCAGAGGCGGGGAATCAGAGGCAGGGAATCAGACACGGGGAATCAGAGGCGGTGTATCAGAGATGGGGAATCAGAGGCGGGGAATCAGAGGCAGGGAATCGGATGCCGGAAATCAGAGGCGAGAAATCAGAGCTGGGGAATCAGAGGCGGGGAATCAGAGTTGGGGAATCAGAGGCGGCGAAGCAGATATGGGGAAATAGAGGCGGGGAATCAGATATGGGGAATCAGAGGCGTGGAATCAGATATGGGGAATCAGAGGCTGGGAATCAGAGGGGGGAAACAGAGGCGGGGAATAAGATATGGGGAATCAGAGGTGGGGAATCAGGGGCGGGTAATCAGTGGCAGGGAATCAGAGGCGGGGAATCAGAGGCGGGGATTCAGAGGCAGGGAATCAGACAGGGGGAATCAGAGGCGGGGAATCGGAGCTGGGGAATCAGAGGTGGGGAATCAGAGTCGGTGAATCAGAGGCAGGGAATCGGATGTGCGGAATCAGAGATGGGGAATCAGAGGCGGTGAATCAGAGGCAGGGAATCAGAGTTGGTGATTCAGAGGCGGGGAATCAGATATGGGGAAACAGAGGCGGGGAATCAGAGGCGGGCAAACAGAGGCGGGGAATTAGATATGGGGAATCAGAGGTGGGGAATCAGAGGTGGTGAATCAGAGATGGGGAATCACAGGCGGGGAATCAGAGGCAGGGAATAGAACGCGGGGAATCAGAGCCAGGGAATCAGAGCTGGGGAATCAGAGGCAGGGAATCAGAATCAGAAGCGGGGAATTAGAGGCCGGGAATCAGAGGCCGGGAATCAGATGCTGGGAATAAGAGGCCGGGAATCAGAGGTGGGGAATCAGAGTCCGGGAATCAGAGATGGGGATTCAGAGGCGGGGAATGAGAAATGGAGAATCAGAGGCGGGGAATCAGAGGCGGGGAAACAGAGGTGGGGAATCAGATATGGGGAATCAGAGGTGGCGAATCACAGGCGGTGAATCAGAGATGGGGAAACAGAGGCGGGGAATCAGAGGCGGGGAAACAGAGGTGGGGAATCACATATGGGGAATCAGAGGCGGGGAAACAGAGGCAGGGAATCAGATATGGGGAATCAGAGGCGGGGAATCAGAGGTGGGGAATCATAGGCAGGGAATCGGATGTGCGGAATCAGAGATGGGGAATCAGAGGCCGGGAATCAGAGGTAGTGAATCAGAGATGGGGAATCAGAGGCGGTGAATCAGAGGCAGGGAATCAGACGCGGGGAATCAGAGGTGGGCAATCAGAGGCGGGGAATCAGATATGGGGAATCAGAGGCGGGGAATCAGAGGTGGGCAATCAGAGCCGGTGAATCAGATATGGGGAATCAGAGGCGGGGAATCAGAGGCGGGGAAACAGAGGCGGGGATTCAGATATGGGGAATCAGAGGTGGGGAATCAGAGGTTGTGAATCAGAGATGGGGAATCAAGGCGGGGAATCAGAGGCAGGGAATCAGACGCGGGGAATCAGAGGCGGGGATTCAGAGCTGGGGAATCAGAGGCGGGGAATCAGAGTTGGGGAATCAGAGGCAGGGAATCAGATATGGGGAATCAGAGGCGGGGAATCAGAGGCGGGGAAACAGAGGCGGGGAATCAGAGGTGGGGAATCAGGGGCAGGGAATCAGTGGCAGGGAATCAGAGGTGGGGAATCAGAGGCGGGGAATCAGAGGCAGGGAATCAGACACGGGGAATCAGAGGCGGGGAATCAGAGATGGGGAATCAGAGGCGGGGAATCAGAGGCAGGGAATCGGACGCCGGGAATCAGAGGTGGGGAATCAGAGCTGGGGAATCAGAGGCGGGGAATCAGAGTTGGGGAATCAGAGGCGGGGAATCAGATATGGGGATATAGAGGCGGGGAATCAGATATGGGGAATCAGAGGTATGGAATCAGAGGTTGGGAATCAGAGGCAGGGAATCAGAGGCGGGGAAACAGAGGCGGGGAATCAGATATGGGGAATCAGAGGTGGCGAATCAAAGGCGGTGAAACAGAGATGGGGAATCAGGGCAGGGAATCAGAGGCAGGGAATCAGAGCTGGGGAAACAGAGGCGGGGAATCAGATATGGGGAATCAGAGGTGGGGAATCATGTGCGGGGAATCAGTGGCAGGGAATCAGAGGTTGGGAATCATGTGCGGGGAATCAGTGGCAGGGAATCAGAGCTGGGGAATCAGAGGTGGGGAATCAGAGCTGGGGAAACAGAGGCGGGGAATCAGATATGG
This sequence comes from Narcine bancroftii, assembly GCF_036971445.1. Classification (NCBI taxonomy): domain Eukaryota; kingdom Metazoa; phylum Chordata; class Chondrichthyes; order Torpediniformes; family Narcinidae; genus Narcine; species Narcine bancroftii. The sequence continues at coordinate 101,590,121 of NC_091474.1, read as the reverse complement.
GGAATCAGAGGTGGGGAATCAAGGTCGGGGAATCAGTGGCAGGGAATCAGAGGCCGGGAATAAAAGGCGGGGAATCAGAGCTGGGGATTCAGAGGCGGGGAATCAGAGTTGGGGAATCAGAGGAAGGGAATCAGATATAAGGAAACAGATGCCGTGATTCAGAGGCAGGGAAACAGAGGCGGGGAATCAGATATGGGGAATCAGAGGTGGGGAAATAGTGGTTGCGAATCAGAGGCGGGGAATCAGAGGCGGGGAATCAGAGGCAGGGAATCGGATGTGCGGAATCAGAGATGGGGAATCAGAGGTGGGGATTCAGAGGTGGTGAATCAGAGAAGGGGAATCAGAGGCTGGGAATCAGAGGCAGGGAATCAGACGCAGGGAATCAGAGGCGGGGAATCATAGCTGGCGAATTAGAGGAGGGGAATCAGAGTTGGGGAATGAGAGGCGGGGAATCAGATATGGGGAAACAGAGGCGGGGAATCAGAGGCGGGGAAACAGAGGTGGGGAATCAGATATGGGGAATCAGAGGTGGGGAATCAGGGGCAGGGAATCAGTGGCAGGGAATCAGACGCGGGGAATCAGAGGCGGGGAATCAGAGGCAGGGAATCAGACACGGGGAATCAGAGGCGGTGTATCAGAGATGGGGAATCAGAGGCGGGGAATCAGAGGCAGGGAATCAGATGCCGGAAATCAGAGGCGGGAAATCAGAGCTGGGGAATCAGAGGCGGGGAATCAGAGTTGGGGAATCAGAGGCGGCGAAGCAGATATGGGGAAATAGAGGCGGGGAATCAGATATGGGGAATCAGAGGCGTGGAATCAGATATGGGGAATCAGAGGCTGGGAATCAGAGGGGGGAAACAGAGGCGGGGAATAAGATATGGGGAATCAGAGGTGGGGAATCAGGGGCGGGTAATCAGTGGCAGGGAATCAGAGGCGGGGAATCAGAGGCGGGGATTCAGAGGCAGGCAATCGGACAGGGGGAATCAGAGGCGGGGAATCGGAGCTGGGGAATCAGAGGTGGGGAATCAGAGTCGGTGAATCAGAGGCAGGGAATCGGATGTGCGGAATCAGAGATGGGGTATCAGAGGCGGTGAATCAGAGGCAGGGAATCAGAGTTGGTGATTCAGAGGCGGGGAATCAGATATGGGGAAACAGAGGCGGGGAATCAGAGGCGGGCAAACAGAGGCGGGGAATTAGATATGGGGAATCAGAGGTGGGGAATCAGAGGTGGTGAATCAGAGATGGGGAATCACAGGCGGGGAATCAGAGGCAGGGAATAGAACGCGGGGAATCAGAGCCAGGGAATCAGAGCTGGGGAATCAGAGGCGGGGAATCAGATGTGGGGAAACAGAGGCGGGGAATCAGAGGCGGGGAAACAGAGGCGGGGAATCAGACATGGGGAATCGGATGCGGGGAATCAGAGGTGGGGAATCAGAGCTGGGGAATCAGAGGCGGGGAATCAGAGTTGGGGCATCAGAGGTGGGGAATTAGATATGGGGAAACAGAGGCGGGGAATCAGAGGCAGGGAAAAAGAGGCGGGGAATCAGATATGGGGAATCAGAGGTGGGGAATCAGAGGCAGGGAATCAGATGTGCGGAATCAGAGATGGGGAATCAGAGGCAGGGAATCAGAATCAGAAGCGGGGAATTAGAGGCCGGGAATCAGATGCTGGGAATAAGAGGCCGGGAATCAGAGGTGGGGAATCAGAGTCCGGGAATCAGAGATGGGGATTCAGAGGCGGGGAATGAGAAATGGAGAATCAGAGGCGGGGAATCAGAGGCGGGGAAACAGAGGTGGGGAATCAGATATGGGGAATCAGAGGTGGCGAATCACAGGCGGTGAATCAGAGATGGGGAAACAGAGGCGGGGAATCAGAGGCGGGGAAACAGAGGTGGGGAATCACATATGGGGAATCAGAGGCGGGGAAACAGAGGCAGGGAATCAGATATGGGGAATCAGAGTCGGGGAATCAGAGGTGGGGAATCATAGGCAGGGAATCGGATGTGCGGAATCAGAGATGGGGAATCAGAGGCCGGGAATCAGAGGTAGTGAATCAGAGATGGGGAATCAGAGGCGGTGAATCAGAGGCAGGGAATCAGACGCGGGGAATCAGAGGTGGGCAATCAGAGGCGGGGAATCAGATATGGGGAATCAGAGGCGGGGAATCAGAGGTGGGCAATCAGAGCCGGGGAATCAGATATGGGGAATCAGAGGCGGGGAATCAGAGGTGGGGAAACAGAGGCGGGGATTCAGATATGTAGAATCAGATGTGGGGAATCAGAGGTTGTGAATCAGAGATGGGGAATCAAGGCGGGGAATCAGAGGCAGGGAATCAGACGCGGGGAATCAGAGGCGGGGATTCAGAGCTGGGGAATCAGAGGCGGGGAATCAGAGTTGGGGAATCAGAGGCAGGGAATCAGATATGGGGAATCAGAGGCGGGGAATCAGAGGCGGGGAAACAGAGGCGGGGAATCAGAGGTAGGGAATCAGGGGCAGGGAATCAGTGGCAGGGAATCAGAGGTGGGGAATCAGAGGCGGGGAATCAGAGGCAGGGAATCAGACACGGGGAATCAGAGGCGGGGAATCAGAGATGGGGAATCAGAGGCGGGGAATCAGAGGCAGGGAATCGGACGCCGGGAATCAGAGGCGGGGAATCAGAGCTGGGGAATCAGAGGCGGGGAATCAGAGTTGGGGAATCAGAGGCGGGGAATCAGATATGGGGAAATAGAGGCGGGGAATCAGATATGGGGAATCAGAGGTGTGGAATCAGAGGTTGGGAATCAGAGGCAGGGAATCAGAGGCGGGGAAACAGAGGCGGGGAATCAGATATGGGGAATCAGAGGTGGCGAATCAAAGGCGGTGAAACAGAGATGGGGAATCAGGGCAGGGAATCAGAGGCAGGGAATCAGAGCTGGGGAAACAGAGGCGGGGAATCAGATATGGGGAATCAGAGGTGGGGAATCATGGGCGGGGAATCAGTGGCAGGGAATCAGAGCTGGGGAATCAGAGGTGGGGAATCAGAGCTGGGGAAACAGAGGCGGGGAATCAGATATGGGGAATCAGAGGTGGGGAATCAAGGTCGGGGAATCAGTGGCAGGGAATCAGAGGCCGGGAATAAAAGGCGGGGAATCAGAGCTGGGGATTCAGAGGCGGGGAATCAGAGTTGGGGAATCAGAGGAAGGGAATCAGATATGGGGAAACAGATGCCGGGATTCAGAGGCAGGGAAACAGAGGCGGGGAATCAGATATGGGGAATCAGAGGTGGGGAAATAGAGGTTGCGAATCAGAGGCGGGGAATCAGAGGCGGGGAATCAGAGGCAGGGAATCGGATGTGCGGAATCAGAGATGGGGAATCAGAGGTGGAGATTCAGAGCTGGTGAATCAGAGAAGGGGAATCAGAGGCTGGGAATCAGAGGCAGGGAATCAGACGCAGGGAATCAGAGGCGGGGAATCATAGCTGGCAAATTAGAGGAGGGGAATCAGAGTTGGGGAATCAGAGGCGGGGAATCAGATATGGGGAAACAGAGGCGGGGAATCAGATATGGGGAATCAGAGGTGGGGAATCAGGGGCAGGGAATCATTGGCAGGGAATCAGACGCGGGGAATCAGAGGCGGGGAATCAGAGGCAGGGAATCAGACACGGGGAATCAGAGGCGGGGTATCAGAGATGGGGAATCAGGGGCGGGGAATCAGAGGCAGGGAATCGGATGCCGGAAATCAGAGGCGGGAAATCAGATATGGGGAATCAGAGGCGTGGAATCAGATATGGGGAATCAGAGGCTGGGAATCAGAGGGGGGAAACAGAGGCGGGGAATAAGATATGGGGAATCAGAGGTGGGGAATCAGGGGCGGGTAATCAGTGGCAGGGAATCAGAGGCGGGGAATAAGAGGCGGGGATTCAGAGGCAGGGAATCAGACAGGGGGAATCAGAGGTGGGGAATCAGAGATGGGGAATCAGAGGCGGGGAATCAGAGGCAGGGAATCAGACGCGGGGAATCAGAGGCGGGGAATCAGAGCTGGGGAATCAGAGGTGGGGAATCAGAGTCGGGGAATCAGAGGTAGGGAATCGGATGTGCGGAATCAGAGATGGGGAATTAGAGGCGGTGAATCAGAGGCAAGGAATCAGAGTTGGTGATTCAGAGGCGGGGAATCAGATATGGGGAAACAGAGTCGGGGAATCAGAGGCGGGCAAACAGAGGCGGGGAATTAGATATGGGGAATCAGAGGTGGGGAATCAGAGGTGGTGAATCAGAGATGGGGAATCACAGGCGGGGAATCAGAGGCAGGGAATAGAACGTGGGGAATCAGAGCCAGGGAATCAGAGCTGGGGAATCAGAGGCGGGGAATCAGATATGGGGAAACAGAGGCGGGGAATCAGAGGCGGGGAAACAGAGGCGGGGAATCAGACATGGGGAATCGGATGCGGGGAATCAGAGGTGGGGAATCAGAGCTGGGGAATCAGAGGCGGGGATCAGAGTAGGGGCATCAGAGGTGGGGAATTAGATATGGGGAAACAGAGGCGGGGAATCAGAGGCAGGGAAAAAGAGGCGGGGAATCAGATATGGGGAATCAGAGGTGGGGAATCATAGGCAGTGAATCAGATGTGCGGAATCAGAGATGGGGAATCAGAGGCAGGGAATCAGAATCAGAAGCAGGGAATTAGAGGCCGGGAATCAGAGGCCGGGAATCAGATGCTGGGAATAAGAGGCCGGGAATCAGAGGTGGGGAATCAGAGTCCGGGAATCAGAGATGGGGATTCAGAGGCGGGGAATGAGAAATGGAGAATCAGAGGCGGGGAATCAGAGGCGGGGAAACAGAGGTGGGGAATCAGATATGGGGAATCAGAGGTGGCGAATCACAGGCGGTGAATCAGAGATGGGGAAACAGAGGCGGGGAATCAGAGGCGGGGAAACAGAGGTGGGGAATCACATATGGGGAATCAGAGGCGGGGAAACAGAGGCAGGGAATCAGATATGGGGAATCAGAGGCGGGGAATCAGAGGTGGGGAATCATAGGCAGGGAATCGGATGTGCGGAATCAGAGATGGGGAATCAGAGGCCGGGAATCAGAGGTAGTGAATCAGAGATGGGGAATCAGAGGCGGTGAATCAGAGGCAGGGAATCAGACACGGGGAATCAGAGGTGGGCAATCAGAGGCGGGGAATCAGATATGGGGAATCAGAGGCTGGGAATCAGAGGCGGGGAAACAGAGGCGGGGAATCAGATATGGGGAATCAGAGGTGGGGCATCAGAGGTTGTGAATCACGGATGGGGAATCAGAGGCGGGGAATCAGAGGCAGGGAATCAGACGCGGGGAATCAGAGGCGGGGATTCAGAGCTGGGGAATCAGAGGCGGGGAATCAGAGTTGGGGATTCAGAGGCGGGGAATCAGATATGGGGAATAAGAGGCAGGGAATCAGAGGCGGGAAAACAGAGGTGGGGAATCAGATATGGGGAATCAGAGGTGGGGAATCAGGGGCAGGGAATCAGTGGCAGGGAATCAGATGCGGGGAATCAGAGGCGGGGAATCAGAGGCAGGGAATAGAACGCGGGGAATCAGAGCCAGGGAATCAGAGCTGGGGAATCAGAGGCGGGGAATCAGATATGGGGAAACAGAGGCGGGGAATCAGAGGCGGGGAAACAGAGGCGGGGAATCAGACATGGGGAATCGGATGCGGGGAATCAGAGGTGGGGAATCAGAGCTGGGGAATCAGAGGTGGGGTATCAGAGTTGGGGCATCAGAGGTGGGGAATTAGATATGGGGAAACAGAGGCGGGGAATCAGAGGCAGGGAAAAAGAGGCGGGGAATCAGATATGGGGAATCAGAGGTGGGGAATCAGAGGCAGGGAATCAGATGTGCGGAATCAGAGATGGGGAATCAGAGGCAGGGAATCAGAGGCGGGAAAACGGAGGCGGGGAATCAGATATGGGGAATCAGAGGTGGGGAATCAGGCGCAGGGAATCAGTGGCAGGGAATCAGACGCGGGGATTCAGAGGCGGGGAATCAGAGGCGGGCAAACAGAGGCGGGGAATTAGATATGGGGAATCAGAGGTGGGGAATCAGAGGTGGTGAATCAGAGATGGGGAATCACAGGCGGGGAATCAGTGGCAGGGAATAGAACGCGGGGAATCAGAGGCAGGGAATCAGAGCTGGGGAATCAGAGGCGGGGAATCAGATATGGGGAAACAGAGGCGGGGAATCAGAGGCGGGGAAACAGAGGCGGGGAATCAGACATGGGGAATCGGATGCCGGGAATCAGAGGTGGGGAATCAGAGCTGGGGAATCAGAGGCGGGGAATCAGAGTTGGGGCATCAGAGGTGGGGAATTAGATATGGGGAATCAGAGATGGGGAATCAGAGGCAGGGTATCAGAATCAGAAGCGGGGAATCAGAGGCCGGGAATCAGATGCTGGGAATAAGAGGCCCGGAATCAGAGGTGGGGAATCAAGGTCGGGGAATCAGTGGCAGGGAATCAGAGGCCGGGAATAAAAGGCGGGGAATCAGAGCTGGGGATTCAGAGGCGGGGAATCAGAGTTGGGGAATCAGAGGAAGGGAATCAGATATGGGGAAACAGATGCCGGGATTCAGAGGCAGGGAAACAGAGGCGGGGAATCAGATATGGGGAATCAGAGGTGGGGAAATAGAGGTTGCGAATCAGAGGCGGGGAATCAGAGGCGGGGAATCAGAGGCAGGGAATCGGATGTGCGGAATCAGAGATGGGGAATCAGAGGTGGGGATTCAGAGGTGGTGAATCAGAGAAGGGGAATCAGAGGCTGGGAATCAGAGGCAGGGAATCAGACGCAGGGAATCAGAGGCGGGGAATCATAGCTGGCGAATTAGAGGAGGGGAATCAGAGTTGGGGAATCAGAGGCGGGGAATCAGATATGGGGAAACAGAGGCGGGGAATCAGAGGCGGGGAAACAGAGGCGGGGAATCAGATATGGGGAATCAGAGGTGGGGAATCAGGGGCAGGGAATCAGTGGCAGGGAATCAGACGCGGGGAATCAGAGGCGGGGAATCAGAGGCAGGGAATCAGATACGGGGAATCAGAGGCGGTGTATCAGAGATGGGGAATCAGAGGCGGGGAATCAGAGGCAGGGAATCGGATGCCGGAAATCAGAGGCGGGAAATCAAAGCTGGGGAATCAGAGGATGGGAATCAGAGTTGGGGAATCAGAGGCGGCGAAGCAGATATGGGGAAATAGAGGCGGGGAATCAGATATGGGGAATCAGAGGCGTGGAATCAGATATGGGGAATCAGAGGCTGGGAATCAGAGGGGGGAAACACAGGCGGGGAATAAGATATGGGGAATCAGAGGTGGGGAATCAGGGGCGGGTAATCAGTGGCAGGGAATCAGAGGCGGGGAATCAGAGGCGGGGATTAAGAGGCAGGGAATCAGACAGGGGGAATCAGAGGCGGGGAATCGGAGCTGGGGAATCAGAGGTGGGGAATCAGAGTCGGTGAATCAGAGGCAGGGAATCAGATGTGCGGAATCAGAGATGGGGAATCAGAGGCGGTGAATCAGAGGCAGGGAATCAGAGTTGGTGATTCAGAGGCGGGGAATCAGATATGGGGAAACAGAGGCGGGGAATCAGAGGCGGGCAAACAGAGGCGGGGAATTAGATATGGGGAATCAGAGGTGGGGAATCAGAGGTGGTGAATCAGAGATGGGGAATCACAGGCGGGGAATCAGAGGCAGGGAATAGAACGCGGGGAATCAGAGCCAGGGAATCAGAGCTGGGGAATCAGAGGCGGGGAATCAGATATGGGGAAACAGAGGCGGGGAATCAGAGGCGGGGAAACAGAGGCGGGGAATCAGACATGGGGAATCGGATGCGGGGAATCAGAGGTGGGGAATCAGAGCTGGGGAATCAGAGGCGGGGAATCAGAGTTGGGGCATCAGAGGTGGGGAATTAGATATGGGGAAACAGAGGCGGGGAATCAGAGGCAGGGAAAAAGAGGCGGGGAATCAGATATGGGGAATCAGAGGTGGGGAATCAGAGGCAGGGAATCAGATGTGCGGAATCAGAGATGGGGAATCAGAGGCAGGGAATCAGAATCAGAAGCGGGGAATTAGAGGCCGGGAATCAGATGCTGGGAATAAGAGGCCGGGAATCAGAGGTGGGGAATCAGAGTCCGGGAATCAGAGATGGGGATTCAGAGGCGGGGAATGAGAAATGGAGAATCAGAGGCGGGGAATCAGAGGCGGGGAATCATAGGCGGGGAATCAGAGTTGGGGAATCAGAGGCGGCGAAGCAGATATGGGGAAATAGAGGCGGGGAATCAGATATGGGGAATCAGAGGCGTGGAATCAGATATGGGGAATCAGAGGCTGGGAATCAGAGGGGGGAAACAGAGGCGGGGAATAAGATATGGGGAATCAGAGGTGGGGAATCAGGGGCGGGTAATCAGTGGCAGGGAATCAGAGGCGGGGAATCAGAGGCGGGGATTCAGAGGCAGGGAATCAGACAGGGGGAATCAGAGGCGGGGAATCGGAGCTGGGGAATCAGAGGTGGGGAATCAGAGTCGGTGAATCAGAGGCAGGGAATCGGATGTGCGGAATCAGAGATGGGGAATCAGAGGCGGTGAATCAGAGGCAGGGAATCAGAGTTGGTGATTCAGATGCGGGGAATCAGATATGGGGAAACAGAGGCGGGGAATCAGAGGCGGGCAAACAGAGGCGGGGAATTAGATATGGGGAATCAGAGGTGGGGAATCAGAGGTGGTGAATCAGAGATGGGGAATCACAGGCGGGGAATCAGAGGCAGGGAATAGAACGCGGGGAATCAGAGCCAGGGAATCAGAGCTGGGGAATCAGAGGCGGGGAATCAGATATGGGGAAACAGAGGTGGGGAATCAGAGGCGGGGAAACAGAGGCGGGGAATCAGACATGGGGAATCGGATGCGGGGAATCAGAGGTGGGGAATCAGAGCTGGGGAATCAGAGGCGGGGAATCAGAGTTGGGGCATCAGAGGTGGGGAATTAGATATGGGGAAACAGAGGCGGGGAATCAGAGGCAGGGAAAAAGAGGCGGGGAATCAGATATGGGGAATCAGAGGTGGGGAATCAGAGGCAGGGAATCAGATGTGCGGAATCAGAGATGGGGAATCAGAGGCAGGGAATCAGAATCAGAAGCGGGGAATTAGAGGCCGGGAATCAGATGCTGGGAATAAGAGGCCGGGAATCAGAGGTGGGGAATCAGAGTCCGGGAATCAGAGATGGGGATTCAGAGGCGGGGAATGAGAAATGGAGAATCAGAGGCGGGGAATCAGAGGCGGGGAATCAGAGGCGGGGAATCAGAGTTGGGGAATCAGAGGCGGCGAAGCAGATATGGGGAAATAGAGGCGGGGAATCAGATATGGGGAATCAGAGGCGTGGAATCAGATATGGGGAATCAGAGGCTGGGAATCAGAGGGGGGAAACAGAGGCGGGGAATAAGATATGGGGAATCAGAGGTGGGGAATCAGGGGCGGGTAATCAGTGGCAGTGAATCAGAGGCGGGGAATCAGAGGCGGGGATTCAGAGGCAGGGAATCAGACAGGGGGAATCAGAGGCGGGGAATCGGAGCTGGGGAATCAGAGGTGGGGATTCAGAGTCGGTGAATCAGAGGCAGGGAATCGGATGTGCGGAATCAGAGATGGGGAATCAGAGGCGGTGAATCAGAGGCAGGGAATCAGAGTTGGTGATTCAGAGGCGGGGAATCAGATATGGGGAAACAGAGGCGGGGAATCAGAGGCGGGCAAACAGAGGCGGGGAATTAGATATGGGGAATCAGAGGTGGGGAATCAGAGGTGGTGAATCAGAGATGGGGAATCACAGGCGGGGAATCAGAGGCAGGGAATAGAACGTGGGGAATCAGAGCCAGGGAATCAGAGCTGGGGAATCAGAGGCAGGGAATCAGAATCAGAAGCGGGAAATTAGAGGCCGGGAATCAGAGGCCGGGAATCAGATGCTGGGAATAAGAGGCCGGGAATCAGAGGTGGGGAATCAGAGTCCGGGAATCAGAGATGGGGATTCAGAGGCGGGGAATGAGAAATGGAGAATCAGAGGCGGGGAATCAGAGGCGGGGAAACAGAGGTGGGGAATCAGATATGGGGAATCAGAGGTGGCGAATCACAGGCGGTGAATCAGAGATGGGGAAACAGAGGCGGGGAATCAGAGGCGGGGAAACAGAGGTGGGGAATCACATATGGGGAATCAGAGGCGGGGAAACAGAGGCAGGGAATCAGATATGGGGAATCAGAGGCGGGGAATCAGAGGTGGGGAATCATAGGCAGGGAATCGGATGTGCGGAATCAGAGATGGGGAATCAGAGGCCGGGAATCAGAGGTAGTGAATCAGAGATGGGGAATCAGAGGCGGTGAATCAGAGGCAGGGAATCAGACGCGGGGAATCAGAGGTGGGCAATCAGAGGCGGGGAATCAGATATGGGGAATCAGAGGCGGGGAATCAGAGGTGGGCAATCAGAGCCGGTGAATCAGATATGGGGAATCAGAGGCGGGGAATCAGAGGCGGGGAAACAGAGGCGGGGATTCAGATATGGGGAATCAGAGGTGGGGAATCAGAGGTTGTGAATCAGAGATGGGGAATCAAGGCGGGGAATCAGAGGCAGGGAATCAGACGCGGGGAATCAGAGGCGGGGATTCAGAGCTGGGGAATCAGAGGCGGGGAATCAGAGTTGGGGAATCAGAGGCAGGGAATCAGATATGGGGAATCAGAGGCGGGGAATCAGAGGCGGGGAAACAGAGGCGGGGAATCAGAGGTGGGGAATCAGGGTCAGGGAATCAGTGGCAGGGAATCAGAGGTGGGGAATCAGAGGCGGGGAATCAGAGGCAGGGAATCAGACACGGGGAATCAGAGGCGGGGAATCAGAGATGGGGAATCAGAGGCGGGGAATCAGAGGCAGGGAATCGGACGCCGGGAATCAGAGGCGGGGAATCAGAGCTGGGGAATCAGAGGCGGGGAATCAGAGTTGGGGAATCAGAGGCGGGGAATCAGATATAGGGAAATAGAGGCGGGGAATCATGTGCGGGGAATCAGTGGCAGGGAATCAGAGGTGGGAAATCATGTGCGGGGAATCAGTGGCAGGGAATCAGAGCTGGGGAATCAGAGGTGGGGAATCAGAGCTGGGGAAACAGAGGCGGGGAATCAGATATGGGGAATCAGAGGTGGGGAATCAAGGTCGGGGAATCAGTGGCAGGGAATCAGAGGCCGGGAATAAAAGGCGGGGAATCAGAGCTGGGGATTCAGAGGCAGGGAATCAGAGTTGGGGAATCAGAGGAAGGGAATCAGATATGGGGAAACAGATGCCGGGATTCAGAGGCAGGGAAACAGAGGCGGGGAATCAGATATGGGGAATCAGAGGTGGGGAAATAGAGGTTGCGAATCAGAGGCGGGGAATCAGAGGCGGGGAATCAGAGGCAGGGAATCGGATGTGCGGAATCAGAGATGGGGAATCAGAGGTGGGGATTCAGAGGTGGTGAATCAGAGAAGGGGAATCAGAGGCTGGGAATCAGAGGCAGGGAATCAGACGCAGGGAATCAGAGGCGGTGAATCATAGCTGGCGAATTAGAGGAGGGGAATCAGAGTTGGGGAATCAGAGGCGGGGAATCAGATATGGGGAAACAGAGGCGGGGAATCAGAGGCGGGGAAACAGAGGCGGGGAATCAGATATGGGGAATCAGAGGTGGGGAATCAGGGGCAGGGAATCAGTGGCAGGGAATCAGACGCGGGGAATCAGAGGCGGGGAATCAGAGGCAGGGAATCAGACACGGGGAATCAGAGGCGGTGTATCAGAGATGGGGAATCAGAGGCGGGGAATCAGAGGCAGGGAATCGGATGCCGGAAATCAGAGGTGGGAAATCAGAGCTGGGGAATCAAAGGCGGGGAATCAGAGTTGGGGAATCAGAGGCGGCGAAGCAGATATGGGGAAATAGAGGCGGGGAATCAGATATGGGGAATCAGAGGCGTGGAATCAGATATGGGGAATCAGAGGCTGGGAATCAGAGGGGGGAAACAGAGGCGGGGAATAAGATATGGGGAATCAGAGGTGGGGAATCAGGGGCGGGTAATCAGTGGCAGGGAATCAGAGGCGGGGAATCAGAGGCGGGGATTCAGAGGCAGGGAATCGGACAGGGGGAATCAGAGGCGGGGAATCGGAGCTGGGGAATCAGAGGTGGGGAATCAGAGTCGGTGAATCAGAGGCAGGGAATCGGATGTGCGGAATCAGAGATGGGGAATCAGAGGCGGTGAATCAGAGGCAGGGAATCAGAGTTGGTGATTCAGAGGCGGGGAATCAGATATGGGGAAACAGAGGCGGGGAATCAGAGGTGGGCAAACAGAGGCGGGGAATTAGATATGGGGAATCAGAGGTGGGGAATCAGAGGTGGTGAATCAGAGATGGGGAATCACAGGCGGGGAATCAGAGGCAGGGAATAGAACGCGGGGAATCAGAGCCAGGGAATCAGAGCTGGGGAATCAGAGGCGGGGAATCAGATATGGGGAAACAGAGGCGGGGAATCAGAGGCGGGGAAACAGAGGCGGGGAATCAGACATGGGGAATCAGATGCGGGGAATCAGAGGTGGGGAATCAGAGCTGGGGAATCAGAGGCGGGGAATCAGAGTTGGGGCATCAGAGGTGGGGAATTAGATATGGGGAAACAGAAGCGGGGAATCAGAGGCAGGGAAAAAGAGGCGGGGAATCAGATATGGGGAATCAGAGGTGGGGAATCAGAGGCAGGGAATCAGATGTGCGGAATCAGAGATGGGGAATCAGAAGCAGGGAATCAGAATCAGAAGCGGGGAATTAGAGGCCGGGAATCAGATGCTGGGAATAAGAGGCCGGGAATCAGAGGTGGGGAATCAGAGTCCGGGAATCAGAGATGGGGATTCAGAGGCGGGGAATGAGAAATGGAGAATCAGAGGCGGGGAATCAGAGGCGGGGAAACAGAGGTGGGGAATCAGATATGGGGAATCAGAGGTGGCGAATCACAGGCGGTGAATCAGAGATGGGGAAACAGAGGCGGTGAATCAGAGGCAGGGAATCAGACGCGGGGAATCAGAGGTGGGCAATCAGAGGCGGGGAATCAGATATGGGGAATCAGAGGCGGGGAATCAGAGGTGGGCAATCAGAGCCGGGGAATCAGATATGGGGAATCAGAGGCGGGGAATCAGAGGCGGGGAAACAGAGGCGGGGATTCAGATATGTAGAATCAGAGGTGGGGAATCAGAGGTTGTGAATCAGAGATGGGGAATCAAGGCGGGGAATCAGAGGCAGGGAATCAGACGCGGGGAATCAGAGGCGGGGATTCAGAGCTGGGGAATCAGAGGCGGGGAATCAGAGTTGGGGAATCAGAGGCAGGGAATCAGATATGGGGAATCAGAGGCGGGGAAACAGAGGCGGGGAAACAGAGGCGGGGAATCAGAGGTAGGGAATCAGGGGCAGGGAATCAGTGGCAGGGAATCAGAGGTGGGGAATCAGAGGCGGGGAATCAGAGGCAGGGAATCAGACACGGGGAATCAGAGGCGGGGAATCAGAGATGGGGAATCAGAGGCGGGGAATCAGAGGCAGGGAATCGGACGCCGGGAATCAGAGGCGGGGAATCAGAGCTGGGGAATCAGAGGCGGGGAATCAGAGTTGGGGAATCAGAGGCGGGGAATCAGATATGGGGAAATAGAGGCGGGGAATCAGATATGGGGAATCAGAGGTGTGGAATCAGAGGTTGGGAATCAGAGGCAGGGAATCAGAGGCGGGGAAACAGAGGCGGGGAATCAGATATGGGGAATCAGAGGTGGCGAATCAAAGGCGGTGAAACACAGATGGGGAATCAGGGCAGGGAATCAGAGGCAGGGAATCAGAGCTGGGGAAACAGAGGCGGGGAATCAGATATGGGGAATCAGAGGTGGGGAATCATGGGCGGGGAATCAGTGGCAGGGAATCAGAGCTGGGGAATCAGAGGTGGGGAATCAGAGCTGGGGAAACAGAGGCGGGGAATCAGATATGGGGAATCAGAGGTGGGGAATCAAGGTCGGGGAATCAGTGGCAGGGAATCAGAGGCCGGGAATAAAAGGCGGGGAATCAGAGCTGGGGATTCAGAGGCGGGGAATCAGAGTTGGGGAATCAGAGGAAGGGAATCAGATATGGGGAAACAGATGCCGGGATTCAGAGGCAGGGAAACAGAGGCGGGGAATCAGATATGGGGAATCAGAGGTGGGGAAATAGAGGTTGCGAATCAGAGGCGGGGAATCAGAGGCGGGGAATCAGAGGCAGGGAATCGGATGTGCGGAATCAGAGATGGGGAATCAGAGGTGGGGATTCAGAGGTGGTGAATCAGAGAAGGGGAATCAGAGGCTGGGAATCAGAGGCAGGGAATCAGACGCAGGGAATCAGAGGCGGGGAATCATAGCTGGCGAATTAGAGGAGGGGAATCAGAGTTGGGGAATCAGAGGCGGGGAATCAGATATGGGGAAACAGAGGCGGGGAATCAGAGGCGGGGAAACAGAGGCGGGGAATCAGATATGGGGAATCAGAGGTGGGGAATCAGGGGCAGGGAATCAGTGGCAGGGAATCAGACGCGGGGAATCAGAGGCGGGGAATCAGAGGCAGGGAATCAGACACGGGGAATCTGAGGCGGTGTATCAGAGATGGTGAATCAGAGGCGGGGAATCAGAGGCAGGGAATCGGATGCCGGAAATCAGAGGTGGGAAATCAGAGCTGGGGAATCAGAGGCGGGTAATCAGAGTTGGGGAATCAGAGGCGGCGAAGCAGATATGGGGAAATAGAGGCGGGGAATCAGATATGGGGAATCAGAGGCGTGGAATCAGATATGGGGAATCAGAGGCTGGGAATCAGAGGGGGGAAACAGAGGCGGGGAATAAGATATGGGGAATCAGAGGTGGGGAATCAGGGGCGGGTAATCAGTGGCAGGGAATCAGAGGCGGGGAATCAGAGGCGGGGATTCAGAGGCAGGGAATCGGACAGGGGGAATCAGAGGCGGGGAATCGGAGCTGGGGAATCAGAGGTGGGGAATCAGAGTCGGTGAATCAGAGGCAGGGAATCGGATGTGCGGAATCAGAGATGGGGAATCAGAGGCGGTGAATCAGAGGCAGGGAATCAGAGTTGGTGATTCAGAGGCGGGGAATCAGATATGGGGAAACAGAGGCGGGGAATCAGAGGCGGGCAAACAGAGGCGGGGAATTAGATATGGGGAATCAGAGGTGGGGAATCAGAGGTGGTGAATCAGAGATGGGGAATCACAGGCGGGGAATCAGAGGCAGGGAATAGAACGCGGGGAATCAGAGCCAGGGAATCAGAGCTGGGGAATCAGAGGCGGGGAATCAGATATGGGGAAACAGAGGCGGGGAATCAGAGGCGGGGAAACAGAGGCGGGGAATCAGACATGGGGAATCGGATGCGGGGAATCAGAGGTGGGGAATCAGAGCTGGGGAATCAGAGGCGGGGAATCAGAGTTGGGGCATCAGAGGTGGGGAATTAGATATGGGGAAACAGAGGCGGGGAATCAGAGGCAGGGAAAAAGAGGCGGGGAATCAGATATGGGGAATCAGAGGTGGGGAATCAGAGGCAGGGAATCAGATGTGCGGAATCAGAGATGGGGAATCAGAGGCAGGGAATCAGAATCAGAAGCGGGGAATTAGAGGCCGGGAATCAGATGCTGGGAATAAGAGGCCGGGAATCAGAGGTGGGGAATCAGAGTCCGGGAATCAGAGATGGGGATTCAGAGGCGGGGAATGAGAAATGGAGAATCAGAGGCGGGGAATCAGAGGCGGGGAAACAGAGGTGGGGAATCAGATATGGGGAATCAGAGGTGGCGAATCACAGGCGGTGAATCAGAGATGGGGAAACAGAGGCGGTGAATCAGAGGCAGGGAATCAGACGCGGGGAATCAGAGGTGGGCAATCAGAGGCGGGGAATCAGATATGGGGAATCAGAGGCGGGGAATCAGAGGTGGGCAATCAGAGCCGGGGAATCAGATATGGGGAATCAGAGGCGGGGAATCAGAGGCGGGGAAACAGAGGCGGGGATTCAGATATGTAGAATCAGAGGTGGGGAATCAGAGGTTGTGAATCAGAGATGGGGAAACAAGGCGGGGAATCAGAGGCAGGGAATCAGACGCGGGGAATCAGAGGCGGGGATTCAGAGCTGGGGAATCAGAGGCGGGGAATCAGAGTTGGGGAATCAGAGGCAGGGAATCAGATATGGGGAATCAGAGGCGGGGAATCAGAGGCGGGGAAACAGAGGCGGGGAATCAGAGGTAGGGAATCAGGGGCAGGGAATCAGTGGCAGGGAATCAGAGGTGGGGAATCAGAGGCGGGGAATCAGAGGCAGGTAATCAGACACGGGGAATCAGAGGCGGGGAATCAGAGATGGGGAATCAGAGGCGGGGAATCAGAGGCAGGGAATCGGACGCCGGGAATCAGAGGCGGGGAATCAGAGCTGGGGAATCAGAGGCGGGGAATCAGAGTTGGGGAATCAGAGGCGGGGAATCAGATATAGGGAAATAGAGGCGGGGAATCATGTGCGGGGAATCAGTGGCAGGGAATCAGAGGTGGGAAATCATGTGCGGGGAATCAGTGGCAGGGAATCAGAGCTGGGGAATCAGAGGTGGGGAATCAGAGCTGGGGAAACAGAGGCGGGGAATCAGATATGGGGAATCAGAGGTGGGGAATCAAGGTCGGGGAATCAGTGGCAGGGAATCAGAGGCCGGGAATAAAAGGCGGGGAATCAGAGCTGGGGATTCAGAGGCAGGGAATCAGAGTTGGGGAATCAGAGGAAGGGAATCAGATATGGGGAAACAGATGCCGGGATTCAGAGGCAGGGAAACAGAGGCGGGGAATCAGATATGGGGAATCAGAGGTGGGGAAATAGAGGTTGCGAATCAGAGGCGGGGAATCAGAGGCGGGGAATCAGAGGCAGGGAATCGGATGTGCGGAATCAGAGATGGGGAATCAGAGGTGGGGATTCAGAGGTGGTGAATCAGAGAAGGGGAATCAGAGGCTGGGAATCAGAGGCAGGGAATCAGACGCAGGGAATCAGAGGCGGTGAATCATAGCTGGCGAATTAGAGGAGGGGAATCAGAGTTGGGGAATCAGAGGCGGGGAATCAGATATGGGGAAACAGAGGCGGGGAATCAGAGGCGGGGAAACAGAGGCGGGGAATCAGATATGGGGAATCAGAGGTGGGGAATCAGGGGCAGGGAATCAGTGGCAGGGAATCAGACGCGGGGAATCAGAGGCGGGGAATCAGAGGCAGGGAATCAGACACGGGGAATCAGAGGCGGTGTATCAGAGATGGGGAATCAGAGGCGGGGAATCAGAGGCAGGGAATCGGATGCCGGAAATCAGAGGTGGGAAATCAGAGCTGGGGAATCAAAGGCGGGGAATCAGAGTTGGGGAATCAGAGGCGGCGAAGCAGATATGGGGAAATAGAGGCGGGGAATCAGATATGGGGAATCAGAGGCGTGGAATCAGATATGGGGAATCAGAGGCTGGGAATCAGAGGGGGGAAACAGAGGCGGGGAATAAGATATGGGGAATCAGAGGTGGGGAATCAGGGGCGGGTAATCAGTGGCAGGGAATCAGAGGCGGGGAATCAGAGGCGGGGATTCAGAGGCAGGGAATCGGACAGGGGGAATCAGAGGCGGGGAATCGGAGCTGGGGAATCAGAGGTGGGGAATCAGAGTCGGTGAATCAGAGGCAGGGAATCGGATGTGCGGAATCAGAGATGGGGAATCAGAGGCGGTGAATCAGAGGCAGGGAATCAGAGTTGGTGATTCAGAGGCGGGGAATCAGATATGGGGAAACAGAGGCGGGGAATCAGAGGTGGGCAAACAGAGGCGGGGAATTAGATATGGGGAATCAGAGGTGGGGAATCAGAGGTGGTGAATCAGAGATGGGGAATCACAGGCGGGGAATCAGAGGCAGGGAATAGAACGCGGGGAATCAGAGCCAGGGAATCAGAGCTGGGGAATCAGAGGCGGGGAATCAGATATGGGGAAACAGAGGCGGGGAATCAGAGGCGGGGAAACAGAGGCGGGGAATCAGACATGGGGAATCAGATGCGGGGAATCAGAGGTGGGGAATCAGAGCTGGGGAATCAGAGGCGGGGAATCAGAGTTGGGGCATCAGAGGTGGGGAATTAGATATGGGGAAACAGAAGCGGGGAATCAGAGGCAGGGAAAAAGAGGCGGGGAATCAGATATGGGGAATCAGAGGTGGGGAATCAGAGGCAGGGAATCAGATGTGCGGAATCAGAGATGGGGAATCAGAAGCAGGGAATCAGAATCAGAAGCGGGGAATTAGAGGCCGGGAATCAGATGCTGGGAATAAGAGGCCGGGAATCAGAGGTGGGGAATCAGAGTCCGGGAATCAGAGATGGGGATTCAGAGGCGGGGAATGAGAAATGGAGAATCAGAGGCGGGGAATCAGAGGCGGGGAAACAGAGGTGGGGAATCAGATATGGGGAATCAGAGGTGGCGAATCACAGGCGGTGAATCAGAGATGGGGAAACAGAGGCGGTGAATCAGAGGCAGGGAATCAGACGCGGGGAATCAGAGGTGGGCAATCAGAGGCGGGGAATCAGATATGGGGAATCAGAGGCGGGGAATCAGAGGTGGGCAATCAGAGCCGGGGAATCAGATATGGGGAATCAGAGGCGGGGAATCAGAGGCGGGGAAACAGAGGCGGGGATTCAGATATGTAGAATCAGAGGTGGGGAATCAGAGGTTGTGAATCAGAGATGGGGAATCAAGGCGGGGAATCAGAGGCAGGGAATCAGACGCGGGGAATCAGAGGCGGGGATTCAGAGCTGGGGAATCAGAGGCGGGGAATCAGAGTTGGGGAATCAGAGGCAGGGAATCAGATATGGGGAATCAGAGGCGGGGAAACAGAGGCGGGGAAACAGAGGCGGGGAATCAGAGGTAGGGAATCAGGGGCAGGGAATCAGTGGCAGGGAATCAGAGGTGGGGAATCAGAGGCGGGGAATCAGAGGCAGGGAATCAGACACGGGGAATCAGAGGCGGGGAATCAGAGATGGGGAATCAGAGGCGGGGAATCAGAGGCAGGGAATCGGACGCCGGGAATCAGAGGCGGGGAATCAGAGCTGGGGAATCAGAGGCGGGGAATCAGAGTTGGGGAATCAGAGGCGGGGAATCAGATATGGGGAAATAGAGGCGGGGAATCAGATATGGGGAATCAGAGGTGTGGAATCAGAGGTTGGGAATCAGAGGCAGGGAATCAGAGGCGGGGAAACAGAGGCGGGGAATCAGATATGGGGAATCAGAGGTGGCGAATCAAAGGCGGTGAAACACAGATGGGGAATCAGGGCAGGGAATCAGAGGCAGGGAATCAGAGCTGGGAAAACAGAGGCGGGGAATCAGATATGGGGAATCAGAGGTGGGGAATCATGGGCGGGGAATCAGTGGCAGGGAATCAGAGCTGGGGAATCAGAGGTGGGGAATCAGAGCTGGGGAAACAGAGGCGGGGAATCAGATATGGGGAATCAGAGGTGGGGAATCAAGGTCGGGGAATCAGTGGCAGGGAATCAGAGGCCGGGAATAAAAGGCGGGGAATCAGAGCTGGGGATTCAGAGGCGGGGAATCAGAGTTGGGGAATCAGAGGAAGGGAATCAGATATGGGGAAACAGATGCCGGGATTCAGAGGCAGGGAAACAGAGGCGGGGAATCAGATATGGGGAATCAGAGGTGGGGAAATAGAGGTTGCGAATCAGAGGCGGGGAATCAGAGGCGGGGAATCAGAGGCAGGGAATCGGATGTGCGGAATCAGAGATGGGGAATCAGAGGTGGGGATTCAGAGGTGGTGAATCAGAGAAGGGGAATCAGAGGCTGGGAATCAGAGGCAGGGAATCAGACGCAGGGAATCAGAGGCGGGGAATCATAGCTGGCGAATTAGAGGAGGGGAATCAGAGTTGGGGAATCAGAGGCGGGGAATCAGATATGGGGAAACAGAGGCGGGGAATCAGAGGCGGGGAAACAGAGGCGGGGAATCAGATATGGGGAATCAGAGGTGGGGAATCAGGGGCAGGGAATCAGTGGCAGGGAATCAGACGCGGGGAATCAGAGGCGGGGAATCAGAGGCAGGGAATCAGACACGGGGAATCTGAGGCGGTGTATCAGAGATGGTGAATCAGAGGCGGGGAATCAGAGGCAGGGAATCGGATGCCGGAAATCAGAGGTGGGAAATCAGAGCTGGGGAATCAGAGGCGGGTAATCAGAGTTGGGGAATCAGAGGCGGCGAAGCAGATATGGGGAAATAGAGGCGGGGAATCAGATATGGGGAATCAGAGGCGTGGAATCAGATATGGGGAATCAGAGGCTGGGAATCAGAGGGGGGAAACAGAGGCGGGGAATAAGATATGGGGAATCAGAGGTGGGGAATCAGGGGCGGGTAATCAGTGGCAGGGAATCAGAGGCGGGGAATCAGAGGCGGGGATTCAGAGGCAGGGAATCGGACAGGGGGAATCAGAGGCGGGGAATCGGAGCTGGGGAATCAGAGGTGGGGAATCAGAGTCGGTGAATCAGAGGCAGGGAATCGGATGTGCGGAATCAGAGATGGGGAATCAGAGGCGGTGAATCAGAGGCAGGGAATCAGAGTTGGTGATTCAGAGGCGGGGAATCAGATATGGGGAAACAGAGGCGGGGAATCAGAGGCGGGCAAACAGAGGCGGGGAATTAGATATGGGGAATCAGAGGTGGGGAATCAGAGGTGGTGAATCAGAGATGGGGAATCACAGGCGGGGAATCAGAGGCAGGGAATAGAACGCGGGGAATCAGAGCCAGGGAATCAGAGCTGGGGAATCAGAGGCGGGGAATCAGATATGGGGAAACAGAGGCGGGGAATCAGAGGCGGGGAAACAGAGGCGGGGAATCAGACATGGGGAATCGGATGCGGGGAATCAGAGGTGGGGAATCAGAGCTGGGGAATCAGAGGCGGGGAATCAGAGTTGGGGCATCAGAGGTGGGGAATTAGATATGGGGAAACAGAGGCGGGGAATCAGAGGCAGGGAAAAAGAGGCGGGGAATCAGATATGGGGAATCAGAGGTGGGGAATCAGAGGCAGGGAATCAGATGTGCGGAATCAGAGATGGGGAATCAGAGGCAGGGAATCAGAATCAGAAGCGGGGAATTAGAGGCCGGGAATCAGATGCTGGGAATAAGAGGCCGGGAATCAGAGGTGGGGAATCAGAGTCCGGGAATCAGAGATGGGGATTCAGAGGCGGGGAATGAGAAATGGAGAATCAGAGGCGGGGAATCAGAGGCGGGGAAACAGAGGTGGGGAATCAGATATGGGGAATCAGAGGTGGCGAATCACAGGCGGTGAATCAGAGATGGGGAAACAGAGGCGGTGAATCAGAGGCAGGGAATCAGACGCGGGGAATCAGAGGTGGGCAATCAGAGGCGGGGAATCAGATATGGGGAATCAGAGGCGGGGAATCAGAGGTGGGCAATCAGAGCCGGGGAATCAGATATGGGGAATCAGAGGCGGGGAATCAGAGGCGGGGAAACAGAGGCGGGGATTCAGATATGTAGAATCAGAGGTGGGGAATCAGAGGTTGTGAATCAGAGATGGGGAAACAAGGCGGGGAATCAGAGGCAGGGAATCAGACGCGGGGAATCAGAGGCGGGGATTCAGAGCTGGGGAATCAGAGGCGGGGAATCAGAGTTGGGGAATCAGAGGCAGGGAATCAGATATGGGGAATCAGAGGCGGGGAATCAGAGGCGGGGAAACAGAGGCGGGGAATCAGAGGTAGGGAATCAGGGGCAGGGAATCAGTGGCAGGGAATCAGAGGTGGGGAATCAGAGGCGGGGAATCAGAGGCAGGTAATCAGACACGGGGAATCAGAGGCGGGGAATCAGAGATGGGGAATCAGAGGCGGGGAATCAGAGGCAGGGAATCGGACGCCGGGAATCAGAGGCGGGGAATCAGAGCTGGGGAATCAGAGGCGGGGAATCAGAGTTGGGGAATCAGAGGCGGGGAATCAGATATGGGGAAATAGAGGCGGGGAATCAGATATGGGGAATCAGAGGTGTGGAATCAGAGGTTGGGAATCAGAGGCAGGGAATCAGAGGCGGGGAAACAGAGGCGGGGAATCAGATATGGGGAATCAGAGGTGGCGAATCAAAGGCGGTGAAACACAGATGGGGAATCAGGGCAGGGAATCAGAGGCAGGGAATCAGAGCTGGGGAAACAGAGGCCGGGAATCAGATATGGGGAATCAGAGGTGGGGAATCATGGGCGGGGAATCAGTGGCAGGGAATCACAGCTGGGGAATCAGAGGTGGGGAATCAGAGCTGGGGAAACAGAGGCGGGGAATCAGATATGGGGAATCAGAGGTGGGGAATCAAGGTCGGGGAATCAGTGGCAGGGAATCAGAGGCTGGGAATAAAAGGCGGGGAATCAGAGCTGGGGATTCAGAGGCGGGGAATCAGAGTTGGGGAATCAGAGGAAGGGAATCAGATATGGGGAAACAGATGCCGGGATTCAGAGGCAGGGAAACAGAGGCGGGGAATCAGATATGGGGAATCAGAGGTGGGGAAATAGAGGTTGCGAATCAGAGGCGGGGAATCAGAGGCGGGGAATCAGAGGCAGGGAATCGGATGTGCGGAATCAGAGATGGGGAATCAGAGGTAGGGATTCAGAGGTGGTGAATCAGAGAAGGGGAATCAGAGGCTGGGAATCAGAGGCAGGGAATCAGACGCAGGGAATCAGAGGCGGGGAATCATAGCTGGCAAATTAGAGGAGGGGAATCAGAGTTGGGGAATCAGAGGCGGGGAATCAGATATGGGGAAACAGAGGCGGGGAATCAGAGGCGGGGAAACAGAGGCGGGGAATCAGATATGGGGAATCAGAGGTGGGGAATCAGGGGCAGGGAATCAGTGGCAGGGAATCAGACGCGGGGAATCAGAGGCGGGGAATCAGAGGCAGGGAATCAGACACGGGGAATCAGAGGCGGGGTATCAGAGATGGGGAATCAGAGGCGGGGAATCAGAGGCAGGGAATCGGATGCCGGAAATCAGAGGCGGGAAATCAGAGCTGGGGAATCAGAGGCGGGGAATCAGAGTTGGGGAATCAGAGGCGGCGAAGCAGATATGGGGAAATAGAGGCGGGGAATCAGATATGGGGAATCAGAGGCGTGGAATCAGATATGGGGAATCAGAGGCTGGGAATCAGAGGGGGGAAACAGAGGCGGGGAATAAGATATGGGGAATCAGAGGTGGGGAATCAGGGGCGGGTAATCAGTGGCAGGGAATCAGAGGCGGGGAATAAGAGGCGGGGATTCAGAGGCAGGGAATCAGACAGGGGGAATCAGAGGTGGGGAATCAGAGATGGGGAATCAGAGGCGGGGAATCAGAGGCAGGGAATCAGACGCGGGGAATCAGAGGCGGGGAATCAGAGATGGGGAATCAGAGGTGGGGAATCAGAGTCGGGGAATCAGAGGTAGGGAATCGGATGTGCGGAATCAGAGATGGGGAATAAGAGGCGGTGAATCAGAGGCAAGGAATCAGAGTTGGTGATTCAGAGGCGGGGAATCAGATATGGGGAAACAGAGGCGGGGAATCAGAGGCGGGCAAACAGAGGCGGGGAATTAGATATGGGGAATCAGAGGTGGGGAATCAGAGGTGGTGAATCAGAGATGGGGAATCACAGGCGGGGAATCAGAGGCAGGGAATAGAACGCGGGGAATCAGAGCCAGGGAATCAGAGCTGGGGAATCAGAGGCGGGGAATCAGATATGGGGAAACAGAGGCGGGGAATCAGAGGCGGGGAAACAGAGGCGGGGAATCAGACATGGGGAATCGGATGCGGGGAATCAGAGGTGGGGAATCAGAGCTGGGGAATCAGAGGCGGGGAATCAGAGTAGGGGCATCAGAGGTGGGGAATTAGATATGGGGAAACAGAGGCGGGGAATCAGAGGCAGGGAAAAAGAGGCGAGGAATCAGATATGGGGAATCAGTGGTGGGGAATCATAGGCAGGGAATCAGATGTGCGGAATCAGAGATGGGGAATCAGAGGCAGGGAATCAGAATCAGAAGCAGGGAATTAGAGGCCGGGAATCAGAGGCCGGGAATCAGATGCAGTGATTAAGAGGCCGGGAATCAGAGGTGGGGAATCAGAGTCCGGGAATCAGAGATGGGGATTCAGAGGCGGGGAATGAGAAATGGAGAATCAGAGGCGGGGAATCAGAGGCGGGGAAACAGAGGTGGGGAATCAGATATGGGGAATCAGAGGTGGCGAATCACAGGCGGTGAATCAGAGATGGGGAAACAGAGGCGGGGAATCAGAGGCGGGGAAACAGAGGTGGGGAATCACATATGGGGAATCAGAGGCGGGGAAACAGAGGCAGGGAATCAGATATGGGGAATCAGAGGCGGGGAATCAGAGGTGGGGAATCATAGGCAGGGAATCGGATGTGCGGAATCAGAGATGGGGAATCAGAGGCCGGGAATCAGAGGTAGTGAATCAGAGATGGGGAATCAGAGGCGGTGAATCAGAGGCAGGGAATCAGACACGGGGAATCAGAGGTGGGCAATCAGAGGCGGGGAATCAGATATGGGGAATCAGAGGCTGGGAATCAGAGGCGGGGAAACAGAGGCGGGGAATCAGATATGGGGAATCAGAGGTGGGGCATCAGAGGTTGTGAATCACGGATGGGGAATCAGAGGCGGGGAATCAGAGGCAGGGAATCAGACGCGGGGAATCAGAGGCGGGGATTCAGAGCTGGGGAATCAGAGGCGGGGAATCAGAGTTGGGGAATCAGAGGCGGGGAATCAGATATGGGGAATAAGAGGCAGGGAATCAGATATGGGGAATCAGAGGCGGGGAATCAGAGGCGGGGAAACAGAGGCGGGGAATCAGAGGTAGGGAATCAGGGGCAGGGAATCAGTGGCAGGGAATCAGAGGTGGGGAATCAGAGGCGGGGAATCAGAGGCAGGTAATCAGACACGGGGAATCAGAGGCGGGGAATCAGAGATGGGGAATCAGAGGCGGGGAATCAGAGGCAGGGAATCGGACGCCGGGAATCAGAGGCGGGGAATCAGAGCTGGGGAATCAGAGGCGGGGAATCAGAGTTGGGGAATCAGAGGCGGGGAATCAGATATGGGGAAATAGAGGCGGGGAATCAGATATGGGGAATCAGAGGTGTGGAATCAGAGGTTGGGAATCAGAGGCAGGGAATCAGAGGCGGGGAAACAGAGGCGGGGAATCAGATATGGGGAATCAGAGGTGGCGAATCAAAGGCGGTGAAACACAGATGGGGAATCAGGGCAGGGAATCAGAGGCAGGGAATCAGAGCTGGGGAAACAGAGGCCGGGAATCAGATATGGGGAATCAGAGGTGGGGAATCATGGGCGGGGAATCAGTGGCAGGGAATCAGAGCTGGGGAATCAGAGGTGGGGAATCAGAGCTGGGGAAACAGAGGCGGGGAATCAGATATGGGGAATCAGAGGTGGGGAATCAAGGTCGGGGAATCAGTGGCAGGGAATCAGAGGCCGGGAATAAAAGGCGGGGAATCAGAGCTGGGGATTCAGAGGCGGGGAATCAGAGTTGGGGAATCAGAGGAAGGGAATCAGATATGGGGAAACAGATGCCGGGATTCAGAGGCAGGGAAACAGAGGCGGGGAATCAGATATGGGGAATCAGAGGTGGGGAAATAGAGGTTGCGAATCAGAGGCGGGGAATCAGAGGCGGGGAATCAGAGGCAGGGAATCGGATGTGCGGAATCAGAGATGGGGAATCAGAGGTAGGGATTCAGAGGTGGTGAATCAGAGAAGGGGAATCAGAGGCTGGGAATCAGAGGCAGGGAATCAGACGCAGGGAATCAGAGGCGGGGAATCATAGCTGGCAAATTAGAGGAGGGGAATCAGAGTTGGGGAATCAGAGGCGGGGAATCAGATATGGGGAAACAGAGGCGGGGAATCAGAGGCGGGGAAACAGAGGCGGGGAATCAGATATGGGGAATCAGAGGTGGGGAATCAGGGGCAGGGAATCAGTGGCAGGGATTCAGACGCGGGGAATCAGAGGCGGGGAATCAGAGGCAGGGAATCAGACACGGGGAATCAGAGGCGGGGTATCAGAGATGGGGAATCAGAGGCGGGGAATCAGAGGCAGGGAATCGGATGCCGGAAATCAGAGGCGGGAAATCAGAGCTGGGGAATCAGAGGCGGGGAATCAGAGTTGGGGAATCAGAGGCGGCGAAGCAGATATGGGGAAATAGAGGCGGGGAATCAGATATGGGGAATCAGAGGCGTGGAATCAGATATGGGGAATCAGAGGCTGGGAATCAGAGGGGGGAAACAGAGGCGGGGAATAAGATATGGGGAATCAGAGGTGGGGAATCAGGGGCGGGTAATCAGTGGCAGGGAATCAGAGGCGGGGAATAAGAGGCGGGGATTCAGAGGCAGGGAATCAGACAGGGGGAATCAGAGGTGGGGAATCAGAGATGGGGAATCAGAGGCGGGGAATCAGAGGCAGGGAATCAGACGCGGGGAATCAGAGGCGGGGAATCAGAGATGGGGAATCAGAGGTGGGGAATCAGAGTCGGGGAATCAGAGGTAGGGAATCGGATGTGCGGAATCAGAGATGGGGAATAAGAGGCGGTGAATCAGAGGCAAGGAATCAGAGTTGGTGATTCAGAGGCGGGGAATCAGATATGGGGAAACAGAGGCGGGGAATCAGAGGCGGGCAAACAGAGGCGGGGAATTAGATATGGGGAATCAGAGGTGGGGAATCAGAGGTGGTGAATCAGAGATGGGGAATCACAGGCGGGGAATCAGAGGCAGGGAATAGAACGCGGGGAATCAGAGCCAGGGAATCAGAGCTGGGGAATCAGAGGCGGGGAATCAGATATGGGGAAACAGAGGCGGGGAATCAGAGGCGGGGAAACAGAGGCGGGGAATCAGACATGGGGAATCGGATGCGGGGAATCAGAGGTGGGGAATCAGAGCTGGGGAATCAGAGGCGGGGAATCAGAGTAGGGGCATCAGAGGTGGGGAATTAGATATGGGGAAACAGAGGCGGGGAATCAGAGGCAGGGAAAAAGAGGCGAGGAATCAGATATGGGGAATCAGTGGTGGGGAATCATAGGCAGGGAATCAGATGTGCGGAATCAGAGATGGGGAATCAGAGGCAGGGAATCAGAATCAGAAGCAGGGAATTAGAGGCCGGGAATCAGAGGCCGGGAATCAGATGCAGTGATTAAGAGGCCGGGAATCAGAGGTGGGGAATCAGAGTCCGGGAATCAGAGATGGGGATTCAGAGGCGGGGAATGAGAAATGGAGAATCAGAGGCGGGGAATCAGAGGCGGGGAAACAGAGGTGGGGAATCAGATATGGGGAATCAGAGGTGGCGAATCACAGGCGGTGAATCAGAGATGGGGAAACAGAGGCGGGGAATCAGAGGCGGGGAAACAGAGGTGGGGAATCACATATGGGGAATCAGAGGCGGGGAAACAGAGGCAGGGAATCAGATATGGGGAATCAGAGGCGGGGAATCAGAGGTGGGGAATCATAGGCAGGGAATCGGATGTGCGGAATCAGAGATGGGGAATCAGAGGCCGGGAATCAGAGGTAGTGAATCAGAGATGGGGAATCAGAGGCGGTGAATCAGAGGCAGGGAATCAGACACGGGGAATCAGAGGTGGGCAATCAGAGGCGGGGAATCAGATATGGGGAATCAGAGGCTGGGAATCAGAGGCGGGGAAACAGAGGCGGGGAATCAGATATGGGGAATCAGAGGTGGGGCATCAGAGGTTGTGAATCACGGATGGGGAATCAGAGGCGGGGAATCAGAGGCAGGGAATCAGACGCGGGGAATCAGAGGCGGGGATTCAGAGCTGGGGAATCAGAGGCGGGGAATCAGAGTTGGGGAATCAGAGGCGGGGAATCAGATATGGGGAATAAGAGGCAGGGAATCAGAGGCGGGAAAACAGAGGCGGGGAATCAGATATGGGGAATCAGAGGTGGGGAATCAGGGGCAGGGAATCAGTGGCAGGGAATCAGATGCGGGGAATCAGAGGCGGGGAATCAGAGGCAGGGAATAGAACGCGGGGAATCAGAGCCAGGGAATCAGAGCTGGGGAATCAGAGGCGGGGAATCAGATATGGGGAAACAGAGGCGGGGAATCAGAGGCGGGGAAACAGAGGCGGGGAATCAGACATGGGGAATCGGATGCGGGGAATCAGAGGTGGGGAATCAGAGCTGGGGAATCTGAGGCGGGGAATCAGAGTTGGGGCATCAGAGGTGGGGAATTAGATATGGGGAAACAGAGGCGGGGAATCAGAGGCAGGGAAAAAGAGGCGGGGAATCAGATATGGGGAATCAGAGGTGGGGAATCAGAGGCAGGGAATCAGATGTGCGGAATCAGAGATGGGGAATCAGAGGCAGGGAATCAGAGGCGGGAAAACGGAGGCGGGGAATCAGATATGGGGAATCAGAGGTGGGGAATCAGGCGCAGGGAATCAGTGGCAGGGAATCAGACGCGGGGATTCAGAGGCGGGGAATCAGAGGCGGGCAAACAGAGGCGGGGAATTAGATATGGGGAATCAGAGGTGGGGAATCAGAGGTGGGGAATCAGAGATGGGGAATCACAGGCGGGGAATCAGAGGCAGGGAATAGAACGCGGGGAATCAGAGGCAGGGAATCAGAGCTGGGGAATCAGAGGCGGGGAATCAGATATGGGGAAACAGAGGCGGGGAATCAGAGGCGGGGAAACAGAGGCGGGGAATCAGACATGGGGAATCGGATGCCGGGAATCAGAGGTGGGGAATCAGAGCTGGGGAATCAGAGGCGGGGAATCAGAGTTGGGGCATCAGAGGTGGGGAATTAGATATGGGGAATCAGAGATGGGGAATCAGAGGCAGGGTATCAGAATCAGAAGCGGGGAATCAGAGGCCGGGAATCAGATGCTGGGAATAAGAGGCCCGGAATCAGAGGTGGGGAATCAAGGTCGGGGAATCAGTGGCAGGGAATCAGAGGCCGGGAATAAAAGGCGGGGAATCAGAGCTGGGGATTCAGAGGCGGGGAATCAGAGTTGGGGAATCAGAGGAAGGGAATCAGATATGGGGAAACAGATGCCGGGATTCAGAGGCAGGGAAACAGAGGCGGGGAATCAGATATGGGGAATCAGAGGTGGGGAAATAGAGGTTGCGAATCAGAGGCGGGGAATCAGAGGCGGGGAATCAGAGGCAGGGAATCGGATGTGCGGAATCAGAGATGGGGAATCAGAGGTGGGGATTCAGAGGTGGTGAATCAGAGAAGGGGAATCAGAGGCTGGGAATCAGAGGCAGGGAATCAGACGCAGGGAATCAGAGGCGGGGAATCATAGCTGGCGAATTAGAGGAGGGGAATCAGAGTTGGGGAATCAGAGGCGGGGAATCAGATATGGGGAAACAGAGGCGGGGAATCAGAGGCGGGGAAACAGAGGCGGGGAATCAGATATGGGGAATCAGAGGTGGGGAATCAGGGGCAGGGAATCAGTGGCAGGGAATCAGACGCGGGGAATCAGAGGCGGGGAATCGGATGCCGGAAATCAGAGGCGGGAAATCAGAGCTGGGGAATCAGAGGCGGGGAATCAGAGTTGGGGAATCAGAGGCGGCGAAGCAGATATGGGGAAATAGAGGCGGGGAATCAGATATGGGGAATCAGAGGCGTGGAATCAGATATGGGGAATCAGAGGCTGGGAATCAGAGGGGGGAAACAGAGGCGGGGAATAAGATATGGGGAATCAGAGGTGGGGAATCAGGGGCGGGTAATCAGTGGCAGGGAATCAGAGGCGGGGAATCAGAGGCGGGGAATCAGAGGCGGGGATTCAGAGGCAGGGAATCAGACAGGGGGAATCAGAGGCGGGGAATCGGAGCTGGGGAATCAGAGGTGGGGAATCAGAGTCGGTGAATCAGAGGCAGGGAATCGGATGTGCGGAATCAGAGATGGGGAATCAGAGGCGGTGAATCAGAGGCAGGGAATCAGAGTTGGTGATTCAGAGGCGGGGAATCAGATATGGGGAAACAGAGGCGGGGAATCAGAGGTGGGCAAACAGAGGCGGGGAATTAGATATTGGGAATCAGAGGTGGGGAATCAGAGGTGGTGAATCAGAGATGGGGAATCACAGGCGGGGAATCAGAGGCAGGGAATAGAACGCAGGGAATCAGAGCCAGGGAATCAGAGCTGGGGAATCAGAGGCGGGGAATCAGATATGGGGAAACAGAGGCGGGGAATCAGAGGCGGGGAAACAGAGGCGGGAAATCAGACATGGGGAATCGGATGCGGGGAATCAGAGGTGGGGAATCAGAGCTGGGGAATCAGAGGCGGGGAATCAGAGTTGGGGCATCAGAGGTGGGGAATTAGATATGGGGAAACAGAGGCGGGGAATCAGAGGCAGGGAAAAAGAGGCGGGGAATCAGATATGGGGAATCAGAGGTGGGGAATCAGAGGCAGGGAATCAGATGTGCGGAATCAGAGATGGGGAATCAGAGGCAGGGAATCAGAATCAGAAGCGGGGAATTAGAGGCCGGGAATCAGATGCTGGGAATAAGAGGCCGGGAATCAGAGGTGGGGAATCAGAGATGGGGAATCACAGGCGGGGAATCAGAGGCAGGGAATAGAACGCGGGGAATCAGAGGCAGGGAATCAGAGCTGGGGAATCAGAGGCGGGGAATCAGATATGGGGAAACAGAGGCGGGGAATCAGAGGCGGGGAAACAGAGGCGGGGAATCAGACATGGGGAATCGGATGCCGGGAATCAGAGGTGGGGAATCAGAGCTGGGGAATCAGAGGCGGGGAATCAGAGTTGGGGCATCAGAGGTGGGGAATTAGATATGGGGAATCAGATATGGGGAATCAGAGGCAGGGTATCAGAATCAGAAGCGGGGAATCAGAGGCCGGGAATCAGATGCTGGGAATAAGAGGCCCGGAATCAGAGGTGGGGAATCAAGGTCGGGGAATCAGTGGCAGGGAATCAGAGGCCGGGAATAAAAGGCGGGGAATCAGAGCTGGGGATTCAGAGGCGGGGAATCAGAGTTGGGGAATCAGAGGAAGGGAATCAGATATGGGGAAACAGATGCCGGGATTCAGAGGCAGGGAAACAGAGGCGGGGAATCAGATATGGGGAATCAGAGGTGGGGAAATAGAGGTTGCGAATCAGAGGCGGGGAATCAGAGGCGGGGAATCAGAGGCAGGGAATCGGATGTGCGGAATCAGAGATGGGGAATCAGAGGTGGGGATCAGAGGTGGTGAATCAGAGAAGGGGAATCAGAGGCTGGGAATCAGAGGCAGGGAATCAGACGCAGGGAATCAGAGGCGGGGAATCATAGCTGGCGAATTAGAGGAGGGGAATCAGAGTTGGGGAATCAGAGGCGGGGAATCAGATATGGGGAAACAGAGGCGGGGAATCAGAGGCGGGGAAACAGAGGCGGGGAATCAGATATGGGGAATCAGAGGTGGGGAATCAGGGGCAGGGAATCAGTGGCAGGGAATCAGACGCGGGGAATCAGAGGCGGGGAATCGGATGCCGGAAATCAGAGGCGGGAAATCAGAGCTGGGGAATCAGAGGCGGGGAATCAGAGTTGGGGAATCAGAGGCGGCGAAGCAGATATGGGGAAATAGAGGCGGGGAATCAGATATGGGGAATCAGAGGCGTGGAATCAGATATGGGGAATCAGAGGCTGGGAATCAGAGGGGGGAAACAGAGGCGGGGAATAAGATATGGGGAATCAGAGGTGGGGAATCAGGGGCGGGTAATCAGTGGCAGGGAATCAGAGGCGGGGAATCAGAGGCGGGGATTCAGAGGCAGGGAATCAGACAGGGGGAATCAGAGGCGGGGAATCGGAGCTGGGGAATCAGAGGTGGGGAATCAGAGTCGGTGAATCAGAGGCAGGGAATCGGATGTGCGGAATCAGAGATGGGGAATCAGAGGCGGTGAATCAGAGGCAGGGAATCAGAGTTGGTGATTCAGAGGCGGGGAATCAGATATGGGGAAACAGAGGCGGGGAATCAGAGGTGGGCAAACAGAGGCGGGGAATTAGATATTGGGAATCAGAGGTGGGGAATCAGAGGTGGTGAATCAGAGATGGGGAATCACAGGCGGGGAATCAGAGGCAGGGAATAGAACGCAGGGAATCAGAGCCAGGGAATCAGAGCTGGGGAATCAGAGGCGGGGAATCAGATATGGGGAAACAGAGGCGGGGAATCAGAGGCGGGGAAACAGAGGCGGGGAATCAGACATGGGGAATCGGATGCGGGGAATCAGAGGTGGGGAATCAGAGCTGGGGAATCAGAGGCGGGGAATCAGAGTTGGGGCATCAGAGGTGGGGAATTAGATATGGGGAAACAGAGGCGGGGAATCAGAGGCAGGGAAAAAGAGGCGGGGAATCAGATATGGGGAATCAGAGGTGGGGAATCAGAGGCAGGGAATCAGATGTGCGGAATCAGAGATGGGGAATCAGAGGCAGGGAATCAGAATCAGAAGCGGGGAATTAGAGGCCGGGAATCAGATGCTGGGAATAAGAGGCCGGGAATCAGAGGTGGGGAATCAGAGTCCGGGAATCAGAGATGGGGATTCAGAGGCGGGGAATGAGAAATGGAGAATCAGAGGCGGGGAATCAGAGGCGGGGAAACAGAGGTGGGGAATCAGATATGGGGAATCAGAGGTGGCGAATCACAGGCGGTGAATCAGAGATGGGGAAACAGAGGCGGGGAATCAGAGGCGGGGAAACAGAGGTGGGGAATCACATATGGGGAATCAGAGGCGGGGAAACAGAGGCAGGGAATCAGATATGGGGAATCAGAGTCGGGGAATCAGAGGTGGGGAATCATAGGCAGGGAATCGGATGTGCGGAATCAGAGATGGGGAATCAGAGGCCGGGAATCAGAGGTAGTGAATCAGAGATGGGGAATCAGAGGCGGTGAATCAGAGGCAGGGAATCAGACGCGGGGAATCAGAGGTGGGCAATCAGAGGCGGGGAATCAGATATGGGGAATCAGAGGCGGGGAATCAGAGGTGGGCAATCAGAGCCGGGGAATCAGATATGGGGAATCAGAGGCGGGGAATCAGAGGCGGGGAAACAGAGGCGGCGATTCAGATATGTAGAATCAGAGGTGGGGAATCAGAGGTTGTGAATCAGAGATGGGGAATCAAGGCGGGGAATCAGAGGCAGGGAATCAGACGCGGGGAATCAGAGGCGGGGATTCAGAGCTGGGGAATCAGAGGCGGGGAATCAGAGTTGGGGAATCAGAGGCAGGGAATCAGATATGGGGAATCAGAGGCGGGGAATCAGAGGCGGGGAAACAGAGGCGGGGAATCAGAGGTAGGGAATCAGGGGCAGGGAATCAGTGGCAGGGAATCAGAGGTGGGGAATCAGAGGCGGGGAATCAGAGGCAGGGAATCAGACACGGGGAATCAGAGGCGGGGAATCAGAGATGGGGAATCAGAGGCGGGGAATCAGAGGCGGGGATTCAGAGCTGGGGAATCAGAGGCGGGGAATCAGAGTTGGGGAATCAGAGGCAGGGAATCAGATATGGGGAATCAGAGGCGGGGAATCAAAGGCGGGGAAACAGAGGCGGGGAATCAGAGGTGGGGAATCAGGGGCAGGGAATCAGTGGCAGGGAATCAGAGGTGGGGAATCAGAGGCGGGGAATCAGAGGCAGGGAATCAGACACGGGGAATCAGAGGCGGGGAATCAGAGATGGGGAATCAGAGGCGGGGAATCAGAGGCAGGGAATCGGACGCCGGGAATCAGAGGCGGGGAATCAGAGCTGGGGAATCAGAGGCGGGGAATCAGAGTTGGGGAATCAGAGGCGGGGAATCAGATATGGGGAAATAGAGGCGGGGAATCAGATATGGGGAATCAGAGGTATGTAATCAGAGGTTGGGAATCAGAGGCAGGGAATCAGAGGCGGGGAAACAGAGGCGGGGAATCAGATATGGGGAATCAGAGGTGGCGAATCAAAGGCGGTGAAACAGAGATGGGGAATCAGGGCAGGGAATCAGAGGCAGGGAATCAGAGCTGGGGAAACAGAGGCGGGGAATCAGATATGGGGAATCAGAGGTGGGGAATCATGTGCGGGGAATCAGTGGCAGGGAATCAGAGCTGGGGAATCAGAGGTGGGGAATCAGAGCTGGGGAAACAGAGGCGGGGAATCAGATATGGGGAATCAGAGGTGGGGAATCAAGGTCGGGGAATCAGTGGCAGGGAATCAGAGGCCGGGAATAAAAGGCGGGGAATCAGAGCTGGGGATTCAGAGGCGGGGAATCAGAGTTGGGGAATCAGAGGAAGGGAATCAGATATGGGGAAACAGATGCCGGGATTCAGAGGCAGGGAAACAGAGGCGGGGAATCAGATATGGGGAATCAGAGGTGGGGAAATAGAGGTTGCGAATCAGAGGCGGGGAATCAGAGGCAGAGAATCGGATGTGCGGAATCAGAGATGGGGAATCAGAGGTGGGGATTCAGAGGTGGTGAATCAGAGAAGGGGAATCAGAGGCTGGGAATCAGAGGCAGGGAATCAGACGCAGGGAATCAGAGGCGGGGAATCATAGCTGGCGAATTAGAGGAGGGGAATCAGAGTTGGGGAATCAGAGGCGGGGAATCAGATATGGGGAAACAGAGGCGGGGAATCAGAGGCGGGGAAACAGAGGCTGGGAATCAGATATGGGGAATCAGAGGTGGGGAATCAGGGGCAGGGAATCAGTGGCAGGGAATCAGACGCGGGGAATCAGAGGCGGGGAATCAGAGGCAGGGAATCAGACACGGGGAATCAGAGGCGGTGTATCAGAGATGGGGAATCAGAGGCGGGGAATCAGAGGCAGGGAATCGGATGCCGGAAATCAGAGGCGGGAAATCAGAGCTGGGGAATCAGAGGCGGGGAATCAGAGTTGGGGAATCAGAGGCGGCGAAGCAGATATGGGGAAATAGAGGCGGGGAATCAGATATGGGGAATCAGAGGCGTGGAATCAGATATGGGGAATCAGAGGCTGGGAATCAGAGGGGGGAAACAGAGGCGGGGAATAAGATATGGGGAATCAGAGGTGGGGAATCAGGGGCGGGTAATCAGTGGCAGGGGATCAGAGGCGGGGAATCAGAGGCGGGGATTCAGAGGCAGGGAATCAGACAGGGGGAATCAGAGGCGGGGAATCGGAGCTGGGGAATCAGAGGTGGGGAATCAGAGTCGGTGAATCAGAGGCAGGGAATCGGATGTGCGGAATCAGAGATGGGGAATCAGAGGCGGTGAATCAGAGGCAGGGAATCAGAGTTGGTGATTCAGAGGCGGGGAATCAGATATGGGGAAACCGAGGCGGGGAATCAGAGGCGGGCAAACAGAGGCGGGGAATTAGATATGGGGAATCAGAGGTGGGGAATCAGAGGTGGTGAATCAGAGATGGGGAATCACAGGCGGGGAATCAGAGGCAGGGAATAGAACGCGGGGAATCAGAGCCAGGGAATCAGAGCTGGGGAATCAGAGGCGGGGAATCAGATATGGGGAAACAGAGGCGGGGAATCAGAGGCGGGGAAACAGAGGCGGGGAATCAGACATGGGGAATCGGATGCGGGGAATCAGAGGTGGGGAATCAGAGCTGGGGAATCAGAGGCGGGGAATCAGAGTTGGGGCATCAGAGGTGGGGAATTAGATATGGGGAAACAGAGGCGGGGAATCAGAGGCAGGGAAAAAGAGGCGGGGAATCAGATATGGGGAATCAGAGGTGGGGAATCAGAGGCAGGGAATCAGATGTGCGGAATCAGAGATGGGGAATCAGAGGCAGGGAATCAGAATCAGAAGCGGGGAATTAGAGGCCGGGAATCAGATGCTGGGAATAAGAGGCCGGGAATCAGAGGTGGGGAATCAGAGTCCGGGAATCAGAGATGGGGATTCAGAGGCGGGGAATGAGAAATGGAGAATCAGAGGCGGGGAATCAGAGGCGGGGAAACAGAGGTGGGGAATCAGATATGGGGAATCAGAGGTGGCGAATCACAGGCGGTGAATCAGAGATGGGGAAACAGAGGCGGGGAATCAGAGGCGGGGAAACAGAGGTGGGGAATCACATATGGGGAATCAGAGGCGGGGAAACAGAGGCAGGGAATCAGATATGGGGAATCAGAGTCGGGGAATCAGAAGTGGGGAATCATAGGCAGGGAATCGGATGTGCGGAATCAGAGATGGGGAATCAGAGGCCGGGAATCAGAGGTAGTGAATCAGAGATGGGGAATCAGAGGCGGTGAATCAGAGGCAGGGAATCAGACGCGGGGAATCAGAGGTGGGCAATCAGAGGCGGGGAATCAGATATGGGGAATCAGAGGCGGGGAATCAGAGGTGGGCAATCAGAGCCGGGGAATCAGATATGGGGAATCAGAGGCGGGGAATCAGAGGCGGGGAAACAGAGGCGGGGATTCAGATATGGGGAATCAGAGGTGGGGAATCATGTGCGGGGAATCAGTGGCAGGGAATCAGAGCTGGGGAATCAGAGGTGGGGAATCAGAGCTGGGGAAACAGAGGCGGGGAATCAGATATGGGGAATCAGAGGTGGGGAATCAAGGTCGGGGAATCAGTGGCAGGGAATCAGAGGCCGGGAATAAAAGGCGGGGAATCAGAGCTGGGGATTCAGAGGCGGGGAATCAGAGTTGGGGAATCAGAGGAAGGGAATCAGATATGGGGAAACAGATGCCGGGATTCAGAGGCAGGGAAACAGAGGCGGGGAATCAGATATGGGGAATCAGAGGTGGGGAAATAGAGGTTGCGAATCAGAGGCGGGGAATCAGAGGCAGAGAATCGGATGTGCGGAATCAGAGATGGGGAATCAGAGGTGGGGATTCAGAGGTGGTGAATCAGAGAAGGGGAATCAGAGGCTGGGAATCAGAGGCAGGGAATCAGACGCAGGGAATCAGAGGCGGGGAATCATAGCTGGCGAATTAGAGGAGGGGAATCAGAGTTGGGGAATCAGAGGCGGGGAATCAGATATGGGGAAACAGAGGCGGGGAATCAGAGGCGGGGAAACAGAGGCTGGGAATC
Source organism: Narcine bancroftii (assembly GCF_036971445.1). Lineage (NCBI taxonomy): Eukaryota > Metazoa > Chordata > Chondrichthyes > Torpediniformes > Narcinidae > Narcine > Narcine bancroftii. The sequence continues at coordinate 101,553,096 of NC_091474.1, read as the reverse complement.
AGATATGGGGAATCAGAGGTGGGGAATCAGGGGCAGGGAATCAGTGGCAGGGAATCAGACGCGGGGAATCAGAGGCGGGGAATCAGAGGCAGGGAATCAGACACGGGGAATCAGAGGCGGTGTATCAGAGATGGGGAATCAGAGGCGGGGAATCAGAGGCAGGGAATCGGATGCCGGAAATCAGAGGCGGGAAATCAGAGCTGGGGAATCAGAGGCGGGGAATCAGAGTTGGGGAATCAGAGGCGGCGAAGCAGATATGGGGAAATAGAGGCGGGGAATCAGATATGGGGAATCAGAGGCGTGGAATCAGATATGGGGAATCAGAGGCTGGGAATCAGAGGGGGGAAACAGAGGCGGGGAATAAGATATGGGGAATCAGAGGTGGGGAATCAGGGGCGGGTAATCAGTGGCAGGGGATCAGAGGCGGGGAATCAGAGGCGGGGATTCAGAGGCAGGGAATCAGACAGGGGGAATCAGAGGCGGGGAATCGGAGCTGGGGAATCAGAGGTGGGGAATCAGAGTCGGTGAATCAGAGGCAGGGAATCGGATGTGCGGAATCAGAGATGGGGAATCAGAGGCGGTGAATCAGAGGCAGGGAATCAGAGTTGGTGATTCAGAGGCGGGGAATCAGATATGGGGAAACCGAGGCGGGGAATCAGAGGCGGGCAAACAGAGGCGGGGAATTAGATATGGGGAATCAGAGGTGGGGAATCAGAGGTGGTGAATCAGAGATGGGGAATCACAGGCGGGGAATCAGAGGCAGGGAATAGAACGCGGGGAATCAGAGCCAGGGAATCAGAGCTGGGGAATCAGAGGCGGGGAATCAGATATGGGGAAACAGAGGCGGGGAATCAGAGGCGGGGAAACAGAGGCGGGGAATCAGACATGGGGAATCGGATGCGGGGAATCAGAGGTGGGGAATCAGAGCTGGGGAATCAGAGGCGGGGAATCAGAGTTGGGGCATCAGAGGTGGGGAATTAGATATGGGGAAACAGAGGCGGGGAATCAGAGGCAGGGAAAAAGAGGCGGGGAATCAGATATGGGGAATCAGAGGTGGGGAATCAGAGGCAGGGAATCAGATGTGCGGAATCAGAGATGGGGAATCAGAGGCAGGGAATCAGAATCAGAAGCGGGGAATTAGAGGCCGGGAATCAGATGCTGGGAATAAGAGGCCGGGAATCAGAGGTGGGGAATCAGAGTCCGGGAATCAGAGATGGGGATTCAGAGGCGGGGAATGAGAAATGGAGAATCAGAGGCGGGGAATCAGAGGCGGGGAAACAGAGGTGGGGAATCAGATATGGGGAATCAGAGGTGGCGAATCACAGGCGGTGAATCAGAGATGGGGAAACAGAGGCGGGGAATCAGAGGCGGGGAAACAGAGGTGGGGAATCACATATGGGGAATCAGAGGCGGGGAAACAGAGGCAGGGAATCAGATATGGGGAATCAGAGTCGGGGAATCAGAAGTGGGGAATCATAGGCAGGGAATCGGATGTGCGGAATCAGAGATGGGGAATCAGAGGCCGGGAATCAGAGGTAGTGAATCAGAGATGGGGAATCAGAGGCGGTGAATCAGAGGCAGGGAATCAGACGCGGGGAATCAGAGGTGGGCAATCAGAGGCGGGGAATCAGATATGGGGAATCAGAGGCGGGGAATCAGTGGTGGGCAATCAGAGCCGGGGAATCAGATATGGGGAATCAGAGGCGGGGAATCAGAGGCGGGGAAACAGAGGCGGGGATTCAGATATGGGGAATCAGAGGTGGGGAATCAGAGGTTGTGAATCAGAGATGGGGAATCAAGGCGGGGAATCAGAGGCAGGGAATCAGACGCGGGGAATCAGAGGCGGGGATTCAGAGCTGGGGAATCAGAGGCGGGGAATCAGAGTTGGGGAATCAGAGGCAGGGAATCAGATATGGGGAATCAGAGGCGGGGAATCAGAGGCGGGGAAACAGAGGCGGGGAATCAGAGGTAGGGAATCAGGGGCCGGGAATCAGTGGCAGGGAATCAGAGGTGGGGAATCAGAGGCGGGGAATCAGAGGCAGGGAATCAGACACGGGGAATCAGAGGCGGGGAATCAGAGATGGGGAATCAGAGGCGGGGAATCAGAGGCAGGGAATCGGACGCCGGGAATCAGAGGCGGGGAATCAGAGCTGGGGAATCAGAGGCGGGGAATCAGAGTTGGGGAATCAGAGGCGGGGAATCAGATATGGGGAAATAGAGGCGGGGAATCAGATATGGGGAATCAGAGGTGTGGAATCAGAGGTTGGGAATCAGAGGCAGGGAATCAGAGGCGGGGAAACAGAGGCGGGGAATCAGATATGGGGAATCAGAGGTGGCGAATCAAAGGCGGTGAAACACAAATGGGGAATCAGGGCAGGGAATCAGAGGCAGGGAAACAGAGCTGGGGAAACAGAGGCGGGGAATCAGATATGGGGAATCAGAGGTGGGGAATCATGGGCGGGGAATCAGTGGCAGGGAATCAGAGCTGGGGAATCAGAGGTGGGGAATCAGAGCTGGGGAAACAGAGGCGGGGAATCAGATATGGGGAATCAGAGGTGGGGAATAAAGGTCGGGGAATCAGTGGCAGGGAATCAGAGGCCGGGAATAAAAGGCGGGGAATCAGAGCTGGGGATTCAGAGGCGGGGAATCAGAGTTGGGGAATCAGAGGAAGGGAATCAGATATGGGGAAACAGATGCCGGGATTCAGAGGCAGGGAAACAGAGGCGGGGAATCAGATATGGGGAATCAGAGGTGGGGAAATAGAGGTTGCGAATCAGAGGCGGGGAATCAGAGGCAGGGAATCAGAGGCAGGGAATCGGATGTGCGGAATCAGAGATGGGGAATCAGAGGTGGGGATTCAGAGGTGGTGAATCAGAGAAGGGGAATCAGAGGCTGGGAATCAGAGGCAGGGAATCAGACGCAGGGAATCAGAGGCGGGGAATCATAGCTGGCGAATCAGAGGCGGGGAATCAGAGGCGGGGAATCAGAGGCAGGGAATCGGATGTGCGGAATCAGAGATGGGGAATCAGAGGTGGGGATTCAGAGGTGGTGAATCAGAGAAGGGGAATCAGAGGCTGGGAATCAGAGGCAGGGAATCAGACGCAGGGAATCAGAGGCGGGGAATCATAGCTGGCGAATTAGAGGAGGGGAATCAGAGTTGGGGAATCAGAGGCGGGGAATCAGATATGGGGAAACAGAGGCGGGGTATCAGAGGCGGGGAAACAGAGGCGGGGAAGCAGATATGGGGAATCAGAGGTGGGGAATCAGGGGCAGGGAATCAGTGGCAGGGAATCAGACGCGGGGAATCAGAGGCGGGGAATCAGAGGCAGGGAATCAGACACGGGGAATCAGAGGCGGTGTATCAGAGATGGGGAATCAGAGGCGGGGAATCAGAGGCAGGGAATCGGATGCCGGAAATCAGAGGCGGGAAATCAGAGCTGGGGAATCAGAGGCGGGGAATCAGAGTTGGGGAATCAGAGGCGGCGAAGCAGATATGGGGAAATAGAGGCGGGGAATCAGATATGGGGAATCAGAGGCGTGGAATCAGATATGGGGAATCAGAGGCTGGGAATCAGAGGGGGGAAACAGAGGCGGGGAATAAGATATGGGGAATCAGAGGTGGGGAATCAGGGGCGGGTAATCATTGGCAGGGAATCAGAGGCGGGGAATCAGAGGCGGGGATTCAGAGGCAGGGAATCAGACAGGGGGAATCAGAGGCGGGGAATCGGAGCTGGGGAATCAGAGGTGGGGAATCAGAGTCGGTGAATCAGAGGCAGGGAATCGGATGTGCGGAATCAGAGATGGGGAATCAGAGGCGGTGAATCAGAGGCAGGGAATCAGAGTTGGTGATTCAGAGGCGGGGAATCAGATATGGGGAAACAGAGGCGGGGAATCAGAGGCGGGCAAACAGAGGCGGGGAATTAGATATGGGGAATCAGAGGTGGGGAATCAGAGGTGGTGAATCAGAGATGGGGAATCACAGGCGGGGAATCAGAGGCAGGGAATAGAACGCGGGGAATCAGAGCCAGGGAATCAGAGCTGGGGAATCAGAGGCAGAGAATCAGAATCAGAAGCGGGGAATTAGAGGCCGGGAATCAGAGGCTGGGAATCAGATGCTGGGAATAAGAGGCCGGGAATCAGAGGTGGGGAATCAGAGTCCGGGAATCAGAGATGGGGATTCAGAGGCGGGGAATGAGAAATGGAGAATCAGAGGCGGGGAATCAGAGGCGGGGAAACAGAGGTGGGGAATCAGATATGGGGAATCAGAGGTGGCGAATCACAGGCGGTGAATCAGAGATGGGGAAACAGAGGCGGGGAATCAGAGGCGGGGAAACAGAGGTGGGGAATCACATATGGGGAATCAGAGGCGGGGAAACAGAGGCAGGGAATCAGATATGGGGAATCAGAGGCGGGGAATCAGAGGTGGGGAATCATAGGCAGGGAATCGGATGTGCGGAATCAGAGATGGGGAATCAGAGGCCGGGAATCAGAGGTAGTGAATCAGAGATGGGGAATCAGAGGCGGTGAATCAGAGGCAGGGAATCAGACGCGGGGAATCAGAGGTGGGCAATCAGAGGCGGGGAATCAGATATGGGGAATCAGAGGCGGGGAATCAGAGGTGGGCAATCAGAGCCTGTGAATCAGATATGGGGAATCAGAGGCGGGGAATCAGAGGTGGGGAAACAGAGGCGGGGATTCAGATATGGGGAATCAGAGGTGGGGAATCAGAGGTTGTGAATCAGAGATGGGGAATCAAGGCGGGGAATCAGAGGCAGGGAATCAGACGCGGGGAATAAGAGGCGGGGATTCAGAGCTGGGGAATCAGAGGCGGGAAATCAGAGTTGGGGAATCAGAGGCAGGGAATCAGATATGGGGAATCAGAGGCGGGGAATCAGAGGCGGGGAAACAGAGGCGGGGAATCAGAGGTGGGGAATCAGGGGCAGGGAATCAGTGGCAGGGAATCAGAGGTGGGGAATCAGAGGCGGGGAATCAGAGGCAGGGAATCAGACACGGGGAATCAGAGGCGGGGAATCAGAGATGGGGAATCAGAGGCGGGGAATCAGAGGCAGGGAATCGGACGCCGGGAATCAGAGGCGGGGAATCAGAGCTGGGGAATCAGAGGCGGGGAATCAGAGTTGGGGAATCAGAGGCGGGGAATCAGATATGGGGAAATAGAGGCGGGGAATCAGATATGGGGAATCAGAGGTATGGAATCAGAGGTTGGGAATCAGAGGCAGGGAATCAGAGGCGGGGAAACAGAGGCGGGGAATCAGATATGGGGAATCAGAGGTGGCGAATCAAAGGCGGTGAAACAGAGATGGGGAATCAGGGCAGGGAATCAGAGGCAGGGAATCAGAGCTGGGGTAACAGAGGCGGGGAATCAGATATGGGGAATCAGAGGTGGGGAATCATGTGCGGGGAATCAGTGGCAGGGAATCAGAGGTGGGGAATCATGTGCGGGGAATCAGTGGCAGGGAATCAGAGCTGGGGAATCAGAGGTGGGGAATCAGAGCTGGGGAAACAGAGGCGGGGAATCAGATATGGGGAATCAGAGGTGGGGAATCAAGGTCGGGGAATCAGTGGCAGGGAATCAGAGGCCGGGAATAAAAGGCGGGGAATCAGAGCTGGGGATTCAGAGGCGGGGAATCAGAGTTGGGGAATCAGAGGAAGGGAATCAGATATGGGGAAACAGATGCCGGGATTCAGAGGCAGGGAAACAGAGGCGGGGAATCAGATATGGGGAATCAGAGGTGGGGAAATAGAGGTTGCGAATCAGAGGCGGGGAATCAGAGGCGGGGAATCAGAGGCAGGGAATCGGATGTGCGGAATCAGAGATGGGGAATCAGAGGTGGGGATTCAGAGGTGGTGAATCAGAGAAGGGGAATCAGAGGCTGGGAATCAGAGGCAGGGAATCAGAAGCAGGGAATCAGAGGCGGGGAATCATAGCTGGCGAATTAGAGGAGGGGAATCAGAGTTGGGGAATCAGAGGCGGGGAATCAGATATGGGGAAACAGAGGCGGGGAATCAGAGGCGGGGAAACAGAGGCGGGGAATCAGATATGGGGAATCAGAGGTGGGGAATCAGGGGCAGGGAATCAGTGGCAGGGAATCAGACGCGGGGAATCAGAGGCGGGGAATCAGAGGCAGGGAATCAGACACGGGGAATCAGAGGCGGTGTATCAGAGATGGGGAATCAGAGGCGGCGAATCAGAGGCAGGGAATCGGATGCCGGAAATCAGAGGCGGGAAATCAGAGCTGGGGAATCAGAGGCGGGGAATCAGAGTTGGGGAATCAGAGGCGGCGAAGCAGATATGGGGAAATAGAGGCGGGGAATCAGATATGGGGAATCAGAGGCGTGGAATCAGATATGGGGAATCAGAGGCTGGGAATCAGAGGGGGGAAACAGAGGCGGGGAATAAGATATGGGGAATCAGAGGTGGGGAATCAGGGGCGGGTAATCAGTGGCAGGGAATCAGAGGCGGGGAATCAGAGGCGGGGATTCAGAGGCAGGGAATCGGACAGGGGGAATCAGAGGCGGGGAATCGGAGCTGGGGAATCAGAGGTGGGGAATCAGAGTCGGTGAATCAGAGGCAGGGAATCGGATGTGCGGAATCAGAGATGGGGAATCAGAGGCGGTGAATCAGAGGCAGGGAATCAGAGTTGGTGATTCAGAGGCGGGGAATCAGATATGGGGAAACAGAGGCGGGGAATCAGAGGCGGGCAAACAGAGGCGGGGAATTAGATATGGGGAATCAGAGGTGGGGAATCAGAGGTGGTGAATCAGAGATGGGGAATCACAGGCGGGGAATCAGAGGCAGGGAATAGAACGCGGGGAATCAGAGCCAGGGAATCAGAGCTGGGGAATCAGAGGCGGGGAATCAGATATGGGGAAACAGAGGCGGGGAATCAGAGGCGGGGAAACAGAGGCGGGGAATCAGACATGGGGAATCGGATGCGGGGAATCAGAGGTGGGGAATCAGAGCTGGGGAATCAGAGGCGGGGAATCAGAGTTGGGGCATCAGAGGTGGGGAATTAGATATGGGGAAACAGAGGCGGGGAATCAGAGGCAGGGAAAAAGAGGCGGGGAATCAGATATGGGGAATCAGAGGTGGGGAATCATAGGCAGGGAATCAGATGTGCGGAATCAGAGATGGGGAATCAGAGGCAGGGAATCAGAATCAGAAGCAGGGAATTAGAGGCCGGGAATCAGAGGCCGGGAATCAGATGCTGGGAATAAGAGGCCGGGAATCAGAGGTGGGGAATCAGAGTCCGGGAATCAGAGATGGGGATTCAGAGGCGGGGAATGAGAAATGGAGAATCAGAGGCGGGGAATCAGAGGCGGGGAAACAGAGGTGGGGAATCAGATATGGGGAATCAGAGGTGGCGAATCACAGGCGGTGAATCAGAGATGGGGAAACAGAGGCGGGGAATCAGAGGCGGGGAAACAGAGGTGGGGAATCACATATGGGGAATCAGAGGCGGGGAAACAGAGGCAGGGAATCAGAGGTAGTGAATCAGAGATGGGGAATCAGAGGCGGTGAATCAGAGGCAGGGAATCAGACGCGGGGAATCAGAGGTGGGCAATCAGAGGCGGGGAATCAGATATGGGGAATCAGAGGCGGGGAATCAGAGGTGGGCAATCAGAGCCGGGGAATCAGATATGGGGAATCAGAGGCGGGGAATCAGAGGCGGGGAAACAGAGGCGGGGATTCAGATATGTAGAATCAGAGGTGGGGAATCAGAGGTTGTGAATCAGAGATGGGGAATCAAGGCGGGGAATCAGAGGCAGGGAATCAGACGCGGGGAATCAGAGGCGGGAATTCAGAGCTGGGGAATCAGAGGCGGGGAATCAGAGTTGGGGAATCAGAGGCAGGGAATCAGATATGGGGAATCAGAGGCGGGGAATCAGAGGCGGGGAAACAGAGGCGGGGAATCAGAGGTAGGGAATCAGGGGCAGGGAATCAGTGGCAGGGAATCAGAGGTGGGGAATCAGAGGCGGGGAATCAGAGGCAGGGAATCAGACACGGGGAATCAGAGGCGGGGAATCGGAGCTGGGGAATCAGAGGTAGGGAATCAGAGTCGGTGAATCAGAGGCAGGGAATCGGATGTACGGAATCAGAGTTGGGGAATCAGAGGCGGTGAATCAGAGGCAGGGAATCAGAGTTGGTGATTCAGAGGCGGGGAATCAGATATGGGGAAACAGAGGCGGGGAATCAGAGGCGGGAAAACAGAGGCGGGGAATTAGATATGGGGAATCAGAGGTGGGGAATCAGAGGTGGTGAATCAGAGATGGGGAATCACAGGCGGGGAATCAGAGGCAGGGAATAGAACGCGGGGAATCAGAGCCAGGGAATCAGAGCTGGGGAATCAGAGGCAGGGAATCAGAATCAGAAGCGGGGAATTAGAGGCCGGGAATCAGAGGCCGGGAATCAGATGCTGGGAATAAGAGGCCGGGAATCAGAGGTGGGGAATCAGAGTCCGGGAATCAGAGATGGGGATTCAGAGGCGGGGAATGAGAAATGGAGAATCAGAGGCGGGGAATCAGAGGCGGGGAAACAGAGGTGGGGAATCAGATATGGGGAATCAGAGGTGGCGAATCACAGGCGGTGAATCAGAGATGGGGAAACAGAGGCGGGGAATCAGAGGCGGGGAAACAGAGGTGGGGAATCACATATGTGGAATCAGAGGCGGGGAAACAGAGGCAGGGAATCAGATATGGGGAATCAGAGGCGGGGAATCAGAGGTGGGGAATCATAGGCAGGGAATCGGATGTGCGGAATCAGAGATGGGGAATCAGAGGCCGGGAATCAGAGGTAGTGAATCAGAGATGGGGAATCAGAGGCGGTGAATCAGAGGCAGGGAGTCAGACACGGGGAATCAGAGGCGGGGAATCAGAGATGGGGAATCAGAGGCGGGGAATCAGAGGCAGGGAATCGGACGCCGGGAATCAGAGGCGGGGAATCAGAGCTGGGGAATCAGAGGCGGGGAATCAGAGTTGGGGAATCAGAGGCGGGGAATCAGATATGGGGAAATAGAGGCGGGGAATCAGATATGGGGAATCAGAGGTATGGAATCAGAGGTTGGGAATCAGAGGCAGGGAATCAGAGGCGGGGAAACAGATGCGGGGAATCAGATATGGGGAATCAGAGGTGGCGAATCAAAGGCGGTGAAACAGAGATGGGGAATCAGGGCAGGGAATCAGAGGCAGGGAATCAGAGCTGGGGAAACAGAGGCGGGGAATCAGATATGGGGAATCAGAGGTGGGGAATCATGTGCGGGGAATCAGTGGCAGGGAATCAGAGGTGGGGAATCATGTGCGGGGAATCAGTGGCAGGGAATCAGAGCTGGGGAATCAGAGGTGGGGAATCAGAGCTGGGGAAACAGAGGCGGGGAATCAGATATGGGGAATCAGAGGTGGGGAATCAAGGTCGGGGAATCAGTGGCAGGGAATCAGAGGCCGGGAATAAAAGGCGGGGAATCAGAGCTGGGGATTCAGAGGCGGGGAATCAGAGTTGGGGAATCAGAGGAAGGGAATCAGATATGGGGAAACAGATGCCGGGATTCAGTGGCAGGGAAACAGAGGCGGGGAATCAGATATGGGGAATCAGAGGTGGGGAAATAGAGGTTGCGAATCAGAGGCGGGGAATCAGAGGCGGGGAATCAGAGGCAGGGAATCGGATGTGCGGAATCAGAGATGGGGAATCAGAGGTGGGGATTCAGAGGTGGTGAATCAGAGAAGGGGAATCAGAGGCTGGGAATCAGAGGCAGGGAATCAGACGCAGGGAATCAAAGGCGGGGAATCATAGCTGGCGAATTAGAGGAGGGGAATCAGAGTTGGGGAATCAGAGGCGGGGAATCAGATATGGGGAAACAGAGGCGGGGAATCAGAGGCGGGGAAACAGAGGCGGGGAATCAGATATGGGGAATCAGAGGTGGGGAATCAGGGGCAGGGAATCAGTGGCAGGGAATCAGACGCGGGGAATCAGAGGCGGGGAATCAGAGGCAGGGAATCAGACACGGGGAATCAGAGGCAGTGTATCAGAGATGGGGAATCAGAGGCGGGGAATCAGAGGCAGGGAATCGGATGCCGGAAATCAGAGGCGGGAAATCAGAGCTGGGGAATCAGAGGCGGGGAATCAGAGTTGGGGAATCAGAGGCGGCGAAGCAGATATGGGGAAATAGAGGCGGGGAATCAGATATGGGGAATCAGAGGCGTGGAATCAGATATGGGGAATCAGAGGCTGGGAATCAGAGGGGGGAAACAGAGGCGGGGAATAAGATATGGGGAATCAGAGGTGGGGAATCAGGGGCGGGTAATCAGTGGCAGGGAATCAGAGGCGGGGAATCAGAGGCGGGGATTCAGAGGCAGGGAATCGGACAGGGGGAATCAGAGGCGGGGAATCGGAGCTGGGGAATCAGAGGTGGGGAATCAGAGTCGGTGAATCAGAGGCAGGGAATCGGATGTGCGGAATCAGAGATGGGGAATCAGAGGCGGTGAATCAGAGGCAGGGAATCAGAGTTGGTGATTCAGAGGCGGGGAATCAGATATGGGGAAACAGAGGCGGGGAATCAGAGGCGGGCAAACAGAGGCGGGGAATTAGATATGGGGAATCAGAGGTGGGGAATCTGAGCTGGTGAATCAGAGATGGGGAATCACAGGCGGGGAATCAGAGGCAGGGAATAGAACGCGGGGAATCAGAGCCAGGGAATCAGAGCTGGGGAATCAGAGGCGGGGAATCAGATATGGGGAAACAGAGGCGGGGAATCAGAGGCGGGGAAACAGAGGCGGGGAATCAGACATGGGGAATCGGATGCGGGGAATCAGAGGTGGGGAATCAGAGCTGGGGAATCAGAGGCGGGGAATCAGAGTTGGGGCATCAGAGGTGGGGAATTAGATATGGGGAAACAGAGGCGGGGAATCAGAGGCAGGGAAAAAGAGGCGGGGAATCAGATATGGGGAATCAGAGGTGGGGAATCATAGGCAGGGAATCAGATGTGCGGAATCAGAGATGGGGAATCAGAGGCAGGGAATCAGAATCAGAAGCAGGGAATTAGAGGCCGGGAATCAGAGTCCGGGAATCAGATGCTGGGAATAAGAGGCCGGGAATCAGAGGTGGGGAATCAGAGTCCGGGAATCAGAGATGGGGATTCAGAGGCGGGGAATGAGAAATGGAGAATCAGAGGCGGGGAATCAGAGGCGGGGAAACAGAGGTGGGGAATCAGATATGGGGAATCAGAGGTGGCGAATCACAGGCGGTGAATCAGAGATGGGGAAACAGAGGCGGGGAATCAGAGGCGGGGAAACAGAGGTGGGGAATCACATATGGGGAATCAGAGGCGGGGAAACAGAGGCAGGGAATCAGAGGTAGTGAATCAGAGATGGGGAATCAGAGGCGGTGAATCAGAGGCAGGGAATCAGACGCGGGGAATCGGAGGTGGGCAATCAGAGGCGGGGAATCAGATATGGGGAATCAGAGGCGGGGAATCAGAGGTGGGCAATCAGAGCCGGGGAATCAGATATGGGGAATCAGAGGCGGGGAATCAGAGGCGGGGAAACAGAGGCGGGGATTCAGATATGTAGAATCAGAGGTGGGGAATCAGAGGTTGTGAATCAGAGATGGGGAATCAAGGCGGGGAATCAGAGGCAGGGAATCAGACGCGGGGAATCAGAGGCGGGGATTCAGAGCTGGGGAATCAGAGGCGGGGAATCAGAGGTGGGCAATCAGAGCCGGGGAATCAGATATGGGGAATCAGAGGCGGGGAATCAGAGGCGGGGAAACAGAGGCGGGGATTCAGATATGTAGAATCAGAGGTGGGGAATCAGAGGTTGTGAATCAGAGATGGGGAATCAAGGCGGGGAATCAGAGGCAGGGAATCAGACGCGGGGAATCAGAGGCGGGGATTCAGAGCTGGGGAATCAGAGGCGGGGAATCAGAGTTGGGGAATCAGAGGCAGGGAATCAGATATGGGGAATCAGAGGCGGGGAATCAGAGGCGGGGAAACAGAGGCGGGGAATCAGAGGTAGGGAATCAGGGGCAGGGAATCAGTGGCAGGGAATCAGAGGTGGGGTATCAGAGGCGGGGAATCAGAGGCAGGGAATCAGACACGGGGAATCAGAGGCGGGGAATCGGAGCTGGGGAATCAGAGGTGGGGAATCAGAGTCGGTGAATCAGAGGCAGGGAATCGGATGTACGGAATTAGAGATGGGGAATCAGAGGCGGTGAATCAGAGGCAGGGAATCAGAGTTGGTGATTCAGAGGCGGGGAATCAGATATGGGGAAACAGAGGCGGGGAATCAGAGGCCGGCAAACAGAGGCGGGGAATTAGATATGGGGAATCAGAGGTGGGGAATCAGAGGTGGTGAATCAGAGATGGGGAATCACAGGCGGGGAATCAGAGCCAGGGAATCAGAGCTGGGGAATCAGAGGCAGGGAATCAGAATCAGAAGCGGGGAATTAGAGGGCGGAAATCAGAGGCCGGGAATCAGATGCTGGGAATAAGAGGCCGGGAATCAGAGGTGGGGAATCAGAGTCCGGGAATCAGAGATGGGGATTCAGAGGCGGGGAATGAGAAATGGAGAATCAGAGGCGGGGAATCAGAGGCTGGGAAACAGAGGTGGGGAATCAGATATGGGGAATCAGAGGTGGCGAATCACAGGCGGTGAATCAGAGATGGGGAAACAGAGGCGGGGAATCAGAGGCGGGGAAACAGAGATGGGGAATCACATATGTGGAATCAGAGGCGGGGAAACAGAGGCAGGGAATCAGATATGGGGAATCAGAGGCGGGGAATCAGAGGTGGGGAATCATAGGCAGGGAATCGGATGTGCGGAATCAGAGATGGGGAATCAGAGGCCGGGAATCAGAGGTAGTGAATCAGAGATGGGGAATCAGAGGCGGTGAATCAGAGGCAGGGAGTCAGACGCGGGGAATCAGAGGTGGACAATCAGAGGCGGGGAATCAGATATGGGGAATCAGAGGCGGGGAATCAGAGGTGGGCAATCAGAGCCGGTGAATCAGATATGGGGAATCAGAGGCGGGGAATCAGAGGCGGGGAAACAGAGGCGGGGATTCAGATATGGGGAATCAGAGGTGGGGAATCAGAGGTTGTGAATCAGAGATGGGGAATCAAGGCGGGGAATCAGAGGCAGGGAATCAGACGCGGGGAATCAGAGGCGGGGATTCAGAGCTGGGGAATCAGAGGCGGGGAATCAGAGTTGGGGAATCAGAGGCAGGGAATCAGATATGGGGAATCAGAGGCGGGGAATCAGAGGCGGGGAAACAGAGGCGGGGAATCAGAGGTGGGGAATCAGGGGCAGGGAATCAGTGGCAGGGAATCAGAGGTGGGGAATCAGAGGCGGGGAATCAGAGGCAGGGAATCAGACACGGGGAATCAGAGGCGGGGAATCAGAGATGGGGAATCAGAGGCGGGGAATCAGAGGCAGGGAATCGGACGCCGGGAATCAGAGGCGGGGAATCAGAGCTGGGGAATCAGAGGCGGGGAATCAGAGTTGGGGAATCAGAGGCGGGGAATCAGATATGGGGAAATAGAGGCGGGGAATTAGATATGGGGAATCAGAGGTATGGAATCAGAGGTTGGGAATCAGAGGCAGGGAATCAGAGGCGGGGAAACAGAGGCGGGGAATCAGATATGGGGAATCAGAGGTGGCGAAACAAAGGCGGTGAAACAGAGATGGGGAATCAGGGCAGGGAATCAGAGGCAGGGAATCAGAGCTGGGGAAACAGAGGCGGGGAATCAGATATGGGGAATCAGAGGTGGGGAATCATGTGCGGGGAATCAGTGGCAGGGAATCAGAGGTGGGGAATCATGTGCGGGGAATCAGTGGCAGGGAATCAGAGCTGGGGAATCAGAGGTGGGGAATCAGAGCTGGGGAAACAGAGGCGGGGAATCAAATATGGGGAATCAGAGGTGGGGAATCATGGTCGGGGAATCAGTGGCAGGGAATCAGAAGCCGGGAATAAAAGGCGGGGAATCAGAGCTGGGGATTCAGAGGCGGGGAATCAGAGTTGGGGAATCAGAGGAAGGGAATCAGATATGGGGAAACAGATGCCGGGATTCAGAGGCAGGGAAACAGAGGCGGGGAATCAGATATGGGGAATCAGAGGTGGGGAAATAGAGGTTGCGAATCAGAGGCGTGGAATCAGAGGCGGGGAATCAGAGTCAGGGAATCGGATGTGCGGAATCAGAGATGGGGAATCAGAGGTGGGGATTCAGAGGTGGTGAATCAGAGAAGGGGAATCAGAGGCTGGGAATCAGAGGCAGGGAATCAGACGCAAGGAATCAGAGGCGGGGAATCATAGCTGGCGAATTAGAGGAGGGGAATCAGAGTTGGGGAATCAGAGGCGGGGAATCAGATATGGGGAAACAGAGGCGGGGAATCAGAGGCGGGGAAACAGAGGCGGGGAATCAGATATGGGGAATCAGAGGTGGGGAATCAGGGGCAGGGAATCAGTGGCAGGGAATCAGACGCGGGGAATCAGAGGCGGGGAATCAGAGGCAGGGAATCAGACACGGGGAATCAGAGGCGGTGTATCAGAGATGGGGTATCAGAGGCGGGGAATCAGAGGCAGGGAATCGGATGCCGGAAATCAGAGGCGGGAAATCAGAGCTGGGGAATCAGAGGCGGGGAATCAGAGTTGGGGAATCAGAGGCGGCGAAGCAGATATGGGGAAATAGAGGCGGGGAATCAGATATGGGGAATCAGAGGCGTGGAATCAGATATGGGGAATCAGAGGCTGGGAATCAGAGGGGGGAAACAGAGGCGGGGAATAAGATATGGGGAATCAGAGGTGGGGAATCAGGGGCGGGTAATCAGTGGCAGGGAATCAGAGGCGGGGAATCAGAGGCGGGGATTCAGAGGCAGGGAATCGGACAGGGGGAATCAGAGGCGGGGAATCGGAGCTGGGGAATCAAAGGTGGGGAATCAGAGTCGGTGAATCAGAGGCAGGGAATCGGATGTGCGGAATCAGAGATGGGGAATCAGAGGCGGTGAATCAGAGGCAGGGAATCAGAGTTGGTGATTCAGAGGCGGGGAATTAGATATGGGGAAACAGAGGCGGGGAATCAGAGGCGGGGAAATAGAGGTTGCGAATCAGAGGCGGGGAATCAGAGGCGGGGAATCAGAGGCAGGGAATCGGATGTGCGGAATCAGAGATGGGGAATCAGAGGTGGGGATTCAGAGGTGGTGAATCAGAGAAGGGGAATCAGAGGCTGGGAATCAGAGGCAGGGAATCAGACGCAGGGAATCAGAGGCGGGGAATCATAGCTGGCGAATTAGAGGAGGGGAATCAGAGTTGGGGAATCAGAGGCGGGGAATCAGATATGGGGAAACAGAGGCGGGGAATCAGAGGCGGGGAAACAGAGGCGGGGAATCAGATATGGGGAATCAGAGGTGGGGAATCAGGGGCAGGGAATCAGTGGCAGGGAATCAGACGCGGGGAATCAGAGGCGGGGAATCAGAGGCAGGGAATCAGACACGGGGAATCAGAGGCGGTGTATCAGAGATGGGGAATCAGAGGCGGGGAATCAGAGGCAGGGAATCGGATGCCGGAAATCAGAGGCGGGAAATCAGAGCTGGGGAATCAGAGGCGGGGAATCAGAGTTGGGGAATCAGAGGCGGCGAAGCAGATATGGGGAAATAGAGGCGGGGAATCAGATATGGGGAATCAGAGGCGTGGAATCAGATATGGGGAATCAGAGGCTGGGAATCAGAGGGGGGAAACAGAGGCGGGGAATAAGATATGGGGAATCAGAGGTGGGGAATCAGGGGCGGGTAATCAGTGGCAGGGAATCAGAGGCGGGGAATCAGAGGCGGGGATTCATAGGCAGGGAATCGGACAGGGGGAATCAGAGGCGGGGAATCGGAGCTTGGGAATCAGAGGTGGGGAATCAGAGTCGGTGAATCAGAGGCAGGGAATCGGATGTGCGGAATCAGAGATGGGGAATCAGAGGCGGTGAATCAGAGGCAGGGAATCAGAGTTGGTGATTCAGAGGCGGGGAATCAGATATGGGGAAACAGAGGCGGGGAATCAGAGGCGGGCAAACAGAGGCGGGGAATTAGATATGGGGAATCAGAGGTGGGGAATCAGAGCTGGTGAATCAGAGATGGGGAATCACAGGCGGGGAATCAGAGGCAGGGAATAGAACGCGGGGAATCAGAGCCAGGGAATCAGAGCTGGGGAATCAGAGGCGGGGAATCAGATATGGGGAAACAGAGGCGGGGAATCAGAGGCGGGGAAACAGAGGCGGGGAATCAGACATGGGGAATCGGATGCGGGGAATCAGAGGTGGGGAATCAGAGCTGGGGAATCAGAGGCGGGGAATCAGAGTTGGGGCATCAGAGGTGGGGAATTAGATATGGGGAAACAGAGGCGGGGAATCAGAGGCAGGGAAAAAGAGGCGGGGAATCAGATATGGGGAATCAGAGGTGGGGAATCATAGGCAGGGAATCAGATGTGCGGAATCAGAGATGGGGAATCAGAGGCAGGGAATCAGAATCAGAAGCAGGGAATTAGAGGCCGGGAATCAGAGGCCGGGAATCAGATGCTGGGAATAAGAGGCCGGGAATCAGAGGTGGGGAATCAGAGTCCGGGAATCAGAGATGGGGATTCAGAGGCGGGGAATGAGAAATGGAGAATCAGAGGCGGGGAATCAGAGGCGGGGAAACAGAGGTGGGGAATCAGATATGGGGAATCAGAGGTGGCGAATCACAGGCGGTGAATCAGAGATGGGGAAACAGAGGCGGGGAATCAGAGGCGGGGAAACAGAGGTGGGGAATCACATATGGGGAATCAGAGGCGGGGAAACAGAGGCAGGGAATCAGAGGTAGTGAATCAGAGATGGGGAATCAGAGGCGGTGAATCAGAGGCAGGGAATCAGACGCGGGGAATCAGAGGTGGGCAATCAGAGGCGGGGAATCAGATATGGGGAATCAGAGGCGGGGAATCAGAGGTGGGCAATCAGAGCCGGGGAATCAGATATGGGGAATCAGAGGCGGGGAATCAGAGGCGGGGAAACAGAGGCGGGGATTCAGATATGTAGAATCAGAGGTGGGGAATCAGAGGTTGTGAATCAGAGATGGGGAATCAAGGCGGGGAATCAGAGGCAGGGAATCAGACGCGGGGAATCAGAGGCGGGGATTCAGAGCTGGGGAATCAGAGGCGGGGAATCAGAGTTGGGGAATCAGAGGCAGGGAATCAGATATGGGGAATCAGAGGCGGGGAATCAGAGGCGGGGAAACAGAGGCGGGGAATCAGAGGTAGGGAATCAGGGGCAGGGAATCAGTGGCAGGGAATCAGAGGTGGGGAATCAGAGGCGGGGAATCAGAGGCAGGGAATCAGACACGGGGAATCAGAGGCGGGGAATCGGAGCTGGGGAATCAGAGGTGGGGAATCAGAGTCGGTGAATCAGAGGCAGGGAATCGGATGTACGGAATCAGAGATAGGGAATCAGAGGCGGTGAATCAGAGGCAGGGAATCAGAGTTGGTGATTCAGAGGCGGGGAATCAGATATGGGGAAACAGAGGCGGGGAATCAGAGGCGGGCAAACAGAGGCGGGGAATTAGATATGGGGAATCAGAGGTGGGGAATCAGAGGTGGTGAATCAGAGATGGGGAATCACAGGCGGGGAATCAGAGGCAGGGAATAGAACGCGGGGAATCAGAGCCAGGGAATCAGAGCTGGGGAATCAGAGGCAGGGAATCAGAATCAGAAGCGGGGAATTAGAGGGCGGGAATCAGAGGCCGGGAATCAGATGCTGGGAATAAGAGGCCGGGAATCAGAGGCGGGGAATGAGAAATGGAGAATCAGAGGCGGGGAATCAGAGGCGGGGAAACAGAGGTGGGGAATCAGATATGGGGAATCAGAGGTGGCGAATCACAGGCGGTGAATCAGAGATGGGGAAACAGAGGCGGGGAATCAGAGGCGGGGAAACAGAGATGGGGAATCACATATGTGGAATCAGAGGCGGGGAAACAGAGGCAGGGAATCAGATATGGGGAATCAGAGGCGGGGAATCAGAGGTGGGGAATCATAGGCAGGGAATCGGATGTGCAGAATCAGAGATGGGGAATCAGAGGCCGGGAATCAGAGGTAGTGAATCAGAGATGGGGAATCAGAGGCGGTGAATCAGAGGCAGGGAGTCAGACGCGGGGAATCAGAGGTGGGCAATCAGAGGCGGGGAATCAGATATGGGGAATCAGAGGCGGGGAATCAGAGGTGGGCAATCAGAGCCGGTGAATCAGATATGGGGAATCAGAGGCGGGGAATCAGAGGCGGGGAAACAGAGGCGGGGATTCAGATATGGGGAATCAGAGGTGGGGAATCAGAGGTTGTGAATCAGAGATGGGGAATCAAGGCGGGGAATCAGAGGCAGGGAATCAGACGCGGGGAATCAGAGGCGGGGATTCAGAGCTGGGGAATCAGAGGCGGGGAATCAGAGTTGGGGAATCAGAGGCAGGGAATCAGATATGGGGAATCAGAGGCGGGGAATCAGAGGCGGGGAAACAGAGGCGGGAATCAGAGGTGGGGAATCAGGGGCAGGGAATCAGTGGCAGGGAATCAGAGGTGGGGAATCAGAGGCGGGGAATCAGAGGCAGGGAATCAGACACGGGGAATCAGAGGCGGGGAATCAGAGATGGGGAATCAGAGGCGGGGAATCAGAGGCAGGGAATCGGACGCCGGGAATCAGAGGCGGGGAATCAGAGCTGGGGAATCAGAGGCGGGGAATCAGAGTTGGGGAATCAGAGGCGGGGAATCAGATATGGGGAAATAGAGGCGGGGAATTAGATATGGGGAATCAGAGGTATGGAATCAGAGGTTGGGAATCAGAGGCAGGGAATCAGAGGCGGGGAAACAGAGGCGGGGAATCAGATATGGGGAATCAGAGGTGGCGAATCAAAGGCGGTGAAACAGAGATGGGGAATCAGGGCAGGGAATCAGAGGCAGGGAATCAGAGCTGGGGAAACAGAGGCGGGGAATCAGATATGGGGAATCAGAGGTGGGGAATCATGTGCGGGGAATCAGTGGCAGGGAATCAGAGGTGGGGAATCATGTGCGGGGAATCAGTGGCAGGGAATCAGAGCTGGGGAATCAGAGGTGGGGAATCAGAGCTGGGGAAACAGAGGCGGGGAATCAAATATGGGGAATCAGAGGTGGGGAATCAAGGTCGGGGAATCAGTGGCAGGGAATCAGAAGCCGGGAATAAAAGGCGGGGAATCAGAGCTGGGGATTCAGAGGCGGGGAATCAGAGTTGGGGAATCAGAGGAAGGGAATCAGATATGGGGAAACAGATGCCGGGATTCAGAGGCAGGGAAACAGAGGCGGGGAATCAGATATGGGGAATCAGAGGTGGGGAAATAGAGGTTGCGAATCAGAGGCGTGGAATCAGAGGCGGGGAATCAGAGGCAGGGAATCGGATGTGCGGAATCAGAGATGGGGAATCAGAGGTGGGGATTCAGAGGTGGTGAATCAGAGAAGGGGAATCAGAGGCTGGGAATCAGAGGCAGGGAATCAGACGCAGGGAATCAGAGGCGGGGAATCATAGCTGGCGAATTAGAGGAGGGGAATCAGAGTTGGGGAATCAGAGGCGGGGAATCAGATATGGGGAAACAGAGGCGGGGAATCAGAGGCGGGGAAACAGAGGCGGGGAATCAGATATGGGGAATCAGAGGTGGGGAATCAGGGGCAGGGAATCAGTGGCAGGGAATCAGACGCGGGGAATCAGAGGCGGGGAATCAGAGGCAGGGAATCAGACACGGGGAATCAGAGGCGGTGTATCAGAGATGGGGTATCAGAGGCGGGGAATCAGAGGCAGGGAATCGGATGCCGGAAATCAGAGGCGGGAAATCAGAGCTGGGGAATCAGAGGCGGGGAATCAGAGTTGGGGAATCAGAGGCGGCGAAGCAGATATGGGGAAATAGAGGCGGGGAATCAGATATGGGGAATCAGAGGCGTGGAATCAGATATGGGGAATCAGAGGCTGGGAATCAGAGGGGGGAAACAGAGGCGGGGAATAAGATATGGGGAATCAGAGGTGGGGAATCAGGGGCGGGTAATCAGTGGCAGGGAATCAGAGGCGGGGAATCAGAGGCGGGGATTCAGAGGCAGGGAATCGGACAGGGGGAATCAGAGGCGGGGAATCGGAGCTGGGGAATCAGAGGTGGGGAATCAGAGTCGGTGAATCAGAGGCAGGGAATCGGATGTGCTGAATCAGAGATGGGGAATCAGAGGCGGTGAATCAGAGGCAGGGAATCAGAGTTGGTGATTCAGAGGCGGGGAATTAGATATGGGGAAACAGAGGCGGGGAATCAGAGGCGGGCAAACAGAGGCGGGGAATTAGATATGGGGAATCAGAGGTGGGGAATCAGAGGTGGTGAATCAGAGATGGGGAATCACAGGCGGGGAATCAGAGGCGGTGTATCAGAGATGGGGAATCAGAGGCGGGGAATCAGAGGCAGGGAATCAGATATGGGGAATCAGAGGCGGGGAATCAGAGGCGGGGAAACAGAGGCGGGGAATCAGAGGTAGGGAATCAGGGGCAGGGAATCAGTGGCAGGGAATCAGAGGTGGGGAATCAGAGGCGGGGAATCAGAGGCAGGGAATCAGACACGGGGAATCAGAGGCGGGGAATCGGAGCTGGGGAATCAGAGGTGGGGAATCAGAGTCGGTGAATCAGAGGCAGGGAATCGGATGTACGGAATCAGAGATGGGGAATCAGAGGCGGTGAATCAGAGGCAGGGAATCAGAGTTGGTGATTCAGAGGCGGGGAATCAGATATGGGGAAACAGAGGCGGGGAATCAGAGGCGGGCAAACAGAGGCGGGGAATTAGATATGGGGAATCAGAGGTGGGGAATCAGAGGTGGTGAATCAGAGATGGGGAATCACAGGCGGGGAATCAGAGGCAGGGAATAGAACGCGGGGAATCAGAGCCAGGGAATCAGAGCTGGGGAATCAGAGGCAGGGAATCAGAATCAGAAGCGGGGAATTAGAGGGTGGGAATCAGAGGCCGGGAATCAGATGCTGGGAATAAGAGGCCGGGAATCAGAGGTGGGGAATCAGAGTCCGGGAATCAGAGATGGGGATTCAGAGGCGGGGAATGAGAAATGGAGAATCAGAGGCGGGGAATCAGAGGCGGGGAAACAGAGATGGGGAATCACATATGTGGAATCAGAGGCGGGGAAACAGAGGCAGGGAATCAGATATGGGGAATCAGAGGCGGGGAATCAGAGGTGGGGAATCATAGGCAGGGAATCGGATGTGCGGAATCAGAGATGGGGAATCAGAGGCCGGGAATCAGAGGTAGTGAATCAGAGATGGGGAATCAGAGGCGGTGAATCAGAGGCAGGGAGTCAGACGCGGGGAATCAGAGGTGGGCAATCAGAGGCGGGGAATCAGATATGGGGAATCAGAGGTGGGGAATCAGAGGTGGGCAATCAGAGCCGGTGAATCAGATATGGGGAATCAGAGGCGGGGAATCAGAGGCGGGGAAACAGAGGCGGGGCTTCAGATATGGGGAATCAGAGGTGGGGAATCAGAGGTTGTGAATCAGAGATGGGGAATCAAGGCGGGGAATCAGAGGCAGGGAATCAGACGCGGGGAATCAGAGGCGGGGATTCAGAGCTGGGGAATCAGAGGCGGGGAATCAGAGTTGGGGAATCAGAGGCAGGGAATCAGATATGGGGAATCAGAGGCGGGGAATCAGAGGCGGGGAAACAGAGGCGGGGAATCAGAGGTGGGGAATCAGGGGCAGGGAATCAGTGGCAGGGAATCAGAGGTGGGGAATCAGAGGCGGGGAATCAGAGGCAGGGAATCAGACACGGGGAATCAGAGGCGGGGAATCAGAGATGGGGAATCAGAGGCGGGGAATCAGAGGCAGGGAATCGGACGCCGGGAATCAGAGGCGGGGAATCAGAGGCGGTGAATCAGAGGCAGGGAATCAGAGTTGGTGATTCAGAGGCGGGGAATCAGATATGGGGAAACAGAGGCGGGGAATCAGAGGCGGGCAAACAGAGGCGGGGAATTAGATATGGGGAATCAGAGGTGGGGAATCAGAGGTGGTGAATCAGAGATGGGGAATCACAGGCGGGGAATCAGAGGCAGGGAATAGAACGCAGGGAATCAGAGCCAGGGAATCAGAGCTGGGGAATCAGAGGCAGGGAATCAGAATCAGAAGCGGGGAATTAGAGGGCGGGAATCAGAGGCCGGGAATCAGATGCTGGGAATAAGAGGCCGGGAATCAGAGGTGGGGAATCTGAGTCCGGGAATCAGAGATGGGGATTCAGAGGCGGGGAATGAGAAATGGAGAATCAGAGGCGGGGAATCAGAGGCGGGGAAACAGAGGTGGGGAATCAGATATGGGGAATCAGAGGTGGCGAATCACAGGCGGTGAATCAGAGATGGGGAAACAGAGGCGGGGAATCAGAGGCGGGGAAACAGAGGCGGGGAATCACATATGTGGAATCAGAGGCGGGGAAACAGAGGCAGGGAATCAGATATGGGGAATCAGAGGCGGGGAATCAGAGGTGGGGAATCATAGGCAGGGAATCGGATGTGCGGAATCAGAGATGGGGAATCAGAGGCCGGGAATCAGAGGTAGTGAATCAGAGATGGGGAATCAGAGGCGGTGAATCAGAGGCAGGGAGTCAGACGCGGGGAATCAGAGGTGGGCAATCAGAGGCGGGGAATCAGATATGGGGAATCAGAGGCGGGGAATCAGAGGTGGGCAATCAGAGCCGGTGAATCAGATATGGGGAATCAGAGGCGGGGAATCAGAGGCGGGGAAACAGAGGCGGGGATTCAGATATGGGGAATCAGAGGTGGGGAATCAGAGGTTGTGAATCAGAGATGGGGAATCAAGGCGGGGAATCAGAGGCAGGGAATCAGACGCGGGGAATCAGAGGCGGGGATTCAGAGCTGGGGAATCAGAGGCGGGGAATCAGAGTTGGGGAATCAGAGGCAGGGAATCAGATATGGGGAATCAGAGGCGGGGAATCAGAGGCGGGGAAACAGAGGCGGGGAATCAGAGGTGGGGAATCAGGGGCAGGGAATCAGTGGCAGGGAATCAGAGGTGGGGAATCAGAGGCGGGGAATCAGAGGCAGGGAATCAGACACGGGGAATCAGAGGCGGGGAATCAGAGATGGGGAATCAGAGGCGGGGAATCAGAGGCAGGGTATCGGACGCCGGGAATCAGAGGCGGGGAATCAGAGCTGGGGAATCAGAGGCGGGGAATCAGAGTTGGGGAATCAGAGGCGGGGAATCAGATATGGGGAAATAGAGGCGGGGAATTAGATATGGGGAATCAGAGGTATGGAATCAGAGGTTGGGAATCAGAGGCAGGGAATCAGAGGCGGGGAAACAGAGGCGGGGAATCAGATATGGGGAATCAGAGGTGGCGAATCAAAGGCGGTGAAACAGAGATGGGGAATCAGGGCAGGGAATCAGAGGCAGGGAATCAGAGCTGGGGAAACAGAGGCGGGGAATCAGATATGGGGAATCAGAGGTGGGGAATCATGTGCGGGGAATCAGTGGCAGGGAATCAGAGGTGGGGAATCATGTGCGGGGAATCAGAGCTGGGGAAACAGAGGCGGGGAATCAAATATGGGGAATCAGAGGTGGGGAATCAAGGTCGGGGAATCAGTGGCAGGGAATCAGAAGCCGGGAATAAAAGGCGGGGAATCAGAGCTGGGGATTCAGAGGCGGGGAATCAGAGTTGGGGAATCAGAGGAAGGGAATCAGATATGGGGAAACAGATGCCGGGATTCAGAGGCAGGGAAACAGAGGCGGGGAATCAGATATGGGGAATCAGAGGTGGGGAAATAGAGGTTGCGAATCAGAGGCGTGGAATCAGAGGCGGGGAATCAGAGGCAGGGAATCGGATGTGCGGAATCAGAGATGGGGAATCAGAGGTGGGGATTCAGAGGTGGTGAATCAGAGAAGGGGAATCAGAGGCTGGGAATCAGAGGCAGGGAATCAGACGCAGGGAATCAGAGGCGGGGAATCATAGCTGGCGAATTAGAGGAGGGGAATCAGAGTTGGGGAATCAGAGGCGGGGAATCAGATATGGGGAAACAGAGGCGGGGAATCAGAGGCGGGGAAACAGTGGCGGGGAATCAGATATGGGGAATCAGAGGTGGGGAATCAGGGGCAGGGAATCAGTGGCAGGGAATCAGACGCGGGGAATCAGAGGCGGGGAATCAGAGGCAGGGAATCAGACACGGGGAATCAGAGGCGGTGTATCAGAGATGGGGTATCAGAGGCGGGGAATCAGAGGCAGGGAATCGGATGCCGGAACTCAGAGGCGGGAAATCAGAGCTGGGGAATCAGAGGCGGGGAATCAGAGTTGGGGAATCAGAGGCGGCGAAGCAGATATGGGGAAATAGAGGCGGGGAATCAGATATGGGGAATCAGAGGCGTGGAATCAGATATGGGGAATCAGAGGCTGGGAATCAGAGGGGGGAAACAGAGGCGGGGAATAAGATATGGGGAATCAGAGGTGGGGAATCAGGGGCGGGTAATCAGTGGCAGGGAATCAGAGGCGGGGAATCAGAGGCGGGGATTCAGAGGCAGGGAATCGGACAGGGGGAATCAGAGGCGGGGAATCAGAGCTGGGGAATCAGAGGTGGGGAATCAGAGTCGGTGAATCAGAGGCAGGGAATCGGATGTGCGGAATCAGAGATGGGGAATCAGAGGCGGTGAATCAGAGGCAGGGAATCAGAGTTGGTGATTCAGAGGCGGGGAATTAGATATGGGGAAACAGAGGCGGGGAATCAGAGGCGGGCAAACAGAGGCGGGGAATTAGATATGGGGAATCAGAGGTGGGGAATCAGAGGTGGTGAATCAGAGATGGGGAATCACAGGCGGGGAATCAGAGGCGGTGTATCAGAGATGGGGAATCAGAGGCGGGGAATCAGAGGCAGGGAATCGGATGCCGGAAATCAGAGGCGGGAAATCAGAGCTGGGGAATCAGAGGCGGGGAATCAGAGTTGGGGAATCAGAGGCGGCGAAGCAGATATGGGGAAATAGAGGCGGGGAATCAGATATGGGGAATCAGAGGCGTGGAATCAGATATGGGGAATCAGAGGCTGGGAATCAGAGGGGGGAAACAGAGGCGGGGAATAAGATATGGGGAATCAGAGGTGGGGAATCAGGGGCGGGTAATCAGTGGCAGGGAATCAGAGGCGGGGAATCAGAGGCGGGGATTCAGAGGCAGGGAATCGGACAGGGGGAATCAGAGGTGGGGAATCGGAGCTGGGGAATCAGAGGTGGGGAATCAGAGTCGGTGAATCAGAGGCAGGGAATCGGATGTGCGGAATCAGAGATGGGGAATCAGAGGCGGTGAATCAGAGGCAGGGAATCAGAGTTGGTGATTCAGAGGCGGGGAATCAGATATGGGGAAACAGAGGCGGGGAATCAGAGGCGGGCAAACAGAGGCGGGGAATTAGATATGGGGAATCAGAGGTGGGGAATGAGAGGTGGTGAATCAGAGATGGGGAATCACAGGTGGGGAATCAGAGGCAGGGAATCAGAGCTGGGGAATCAGAGGCGGGGAATCAGATATGGGGAAACAGAGGCGGGGAATCAGAGGCGGGGAAACAGAGGCGGGGAATCAGACATGGGGAATCGGATGCGGGGAATCAGAGGTGGGGAATCAGAGCTGGGGAATCAGAGGCGGGGAATCAGAGTTGGGGCATCAGAGGTGGGGAATTAGATATGGGGAAACAGAGGCGGGGAATCAGAGGCAGGGAAAAAGAGGCGGGGAATCAGATATGGGGAATCAGAGGTGAGGAATCAGAGGCAGGGAATCAGATGTGCGGAATCAGAGATGGGGAATCAGAGGCAGGGAATCAGAATCAGAAGCGGGGAATTAGAGGCCGGGAATCAGATGCTGGGAATAAGAGGCCGGGATCAGAGGTGGGGAATCAGAGTCCGGAAATCAGAGATGGGGATTCAGAGGCGGGGAATGAGAAATGGAGAATCAGAGGCGGGGAATCAGAGGCGGGGAAACAGAGGTGGGGAATCAGATATGGGGAATCAGAGGTGGCGAATCACAGGCGGTGAATCAGAGATGGGGAAACAGAGGCGGGGAATCAGAGGCGGGGAAACAGAGGTGGGGAATCACATATGGGGAATCAGAGGCGGGGAAACAGAGGCAGGGAATCAGATATGGGGAATCAGAGTCGGGGAATCAGAGGTGGGGAATCATAGGCAGGGAATCGGATGTGCGGAATCAGAGATGGGGAATCAGAGGCCGGGAATCAGAGGTAGTGAATCAGAGATGGGGAATCAGAGGCGGTGAATCAGAGGCAGGGAATCAGACGCGGGGA
Organism: Narcine bancroftii; assembly: GCF_036971445.1. NCBI lineage: Eukaryota > Metazoa > Chordata > Chondrichthyes > Torpediniformes > Narcinidae > Narcine > Narcine bancroftii. The sequence goes on along the minus strand of NC_091474.1, from coordinate 101,526,754 downwards.
ATCAGAGGTGGGCAATCAGAGGCGGGGAATCAGATATGGGGAATCATAGGCGGGGAATCAGAGGTGGGCAATCAGAGCCGGGGAATCAGATATGGGGAATCAGAGGCGGGGAATCAGAGGCGGGGAAACAGAGGCGGGGATTCAGATATGTAGAATCAGAGGTGGGGAATCAGAGGTTGTGAATCAGAGATGGGGAATCAAGGCGGGGAATCAGAGGCAGGGAATCAGACGCGGGGAATCAGAGGCGGGGATTCAGAGCTGGGGAATCAGAGGCGGGGAATCAGAGTTGGGGAATCAGAGGCAGGGAATCAGATATGGGGAATCAGAGGCGGGGAATCAGAGGCGGGGAAACAGAGGCGGGGAATCAGAGGTAGGGAATCAGGGGCAGGGAATCAGTGGCAGGGAATCAGAGGTGGGGAATCAGAGGCGGGGAATCAGAGGCAGGGAATCAGACACGGGGAATCAGAGGCGGGGAATCGGAGCTGGGGAATCAGAGGTGGGGAATCAGAGTGGGTGAATCAGAGGCAGGGAATCGGATGTGCGGAATCAGAGATGGGGAATCAGAGGCGGTGAATCAGAGGCAGGGAATCAGAGTTGGTGATTCAGAGGCGGGGAATCAGATATGGGGAAACAGAGGCGGGGAATCAGAGGTGGGCAAACAGAGGCGGGGAATTAGATATGGGGAATCAGAGCTGGGGAATCAGAGGTGGTGAATCAGAGATGGGGAATCACAGGCGGGGAATCAGAGGCAGGGAATAGAACGCGGGGAATCAGAGCCAGGGAATCAGATATGGGGAATCAGAGGTGGGGAATCAGGGGCAGGGAATCAGTGGCAGGGAATCAGATGCGGGGAATCAGAGGCGGGGAATCAGAGGCAGGGAATAGAACGCGGGGAATCAGAGCCAGGGAATCAGAGCTGGGGAATCAGAGGCGGGGAATCAGATATGGGGAAACAGAGGCGGGGAATCAGAGGCGGGGAAACAGAGGCGGGGAATCAGACATGGGGAATCGGATGCGGGGAATCAGAGGTGGGGAATCAGAGCTGGGGAATCAGAGGCGGGGAATCAGAGTTGGGGCATAAGAGGTGGGGAATTAGATATGGGGAAACAGAGGCGGGGAATCAGAGGCAGGGAAAAAGAGGCGGGGAATCAGATATGGGGAATCAGAGGTGGGGAATCAGAGGCAGGGAATCAGATGTGCGGAATCAGAGATGGGGAATCAGAGGCAGGGAATCAGAGGCGGGAAAACGGAGGCGGGGAATCAGATATGGGGAATCAGAGGTGGGGAATCAGGCGCAGGGAATCAGTGGCAGGGAATCAGACGCGGGGATTCAGAGGCGGGGAATCAGAGGCGGGCAAACAGAGGCGGGGAATTAGATATGGGGAATCAGAGGTGGGGAATCAGAGGTGGTGAATCAGAGATGGGGAATCACAGGCGGGGAATCAGAGGCAGGGAATAGAACGCGGGGAATCAGAGGCAGGGAATCAGAGCTGGGGAATCAGAGGCGGGGAATCAGATATGGGGAAACAAAGGCGTGGAATCAGAGGCGGGGAAACAGAGGCGGGGAATCAGACATGGGGAATCGGATGCCGGGAATCAGAGGTGGGGAATCAGAGCTGGGGAATCAGAGGCGGGGAATCAGAGTTGGGGCATCAGAGGTGGGGAATTAGATATGGGGAATCAGAGATGGGGAATCAGAGGCAGGGTATCAGAATCAGAAGCGGGGAATCAGAGGCCGGGAATCAGATGCTGGGAATAAGAGGCCCGGAATCAGAGGTGGGGAATCAAGGTCGGGGAATCAGTGGCAGGGAATCAGAGGCCGGGAATAAAAGGCGGGGAATCAGAGCTGGGGATTCAGAGGCGGGGAATCAGAGTTGGGGAATCAGAGGAAGGGAATCAGTTATGGGGAAACAGATGCCGGGATTCAGAGGCAGGGAAACAGAGGCGGGGAATCAGATATGGGGAATCAGAGGTGGGGAAATAGAGGTTGCGAATCAGAGGCGGGGAATCAGAGGCGGGGAATCAGAGGCAGGGAATCGGATGTGCGGAATCAGAGATGGGGAATCAGAGGTGGGGATTCAGAGGTGGTGAATCAGAGAAGGGGAATCAGAGGCTGGGAATCAGAGGCAGGGAATCAGACGCAGGGAATCAGAGGCGGGGAATCATAGCTGGCGAATTAGAGGAGGGGAATCAGAGTTGGGGAATCAGAGGCGGGGAATCAGATATGGGGAAACAGAGGCGGGGAATCAGAGGCGGGGAAACAGAGGCGGGGAATCAGATATGGGGAATCAGAGGTGGGGAATCAGGGGCAGGGAATCAGTGGCAGGGAATCAGACGCGGGGAATCAGAGGCGGGGAATCGGATGCCGGAAATCAGAGGCGGGAAATCAGAGCTGGGGAATCAGAGGCGGGGAATCAGAGTTGGGGAATCAGAGGCGGCGAAGCAGATATGGGGAAATAGAGGCGGGGTATCAGATATGGGGAATCAGAGGCGTGGAATCAGATATGGGGAATCAGAGGCTGGGAATCAGAGGGGGGAAACAGAGGCGGGGAATAAGATATGGGGAATCAGAGGTGGGGAATCAGGGGCGGGTAATCAGTGGCAGGGAATCAGAGGCGGGGAATCAGAGGCGGGGATTCAGAGGCAGGGAATCAGACAGGGGGAATCAGAGGCGGGGAATCGGAGCTGGGGAATCAGAGGTGGGGAATCAGAGTCGGTGAATCAGAGGCAGGGAATCGGATGTGCGGAATCAGAGATGGGGAATAAGAGGCGGTGAATCAGAGGCAGGGAATCAGAGTTGGTGATTCAGAGGCGGGGAATCAGATATGGGGAAACAGAGGCGGGGAATCAGAGGCGGGCAAACAGAGGCGGGGAATTAGATATTGGGAATCAGAGGTGGGGAATCAGAGGTGGTGAATCAGAGATGGGGAATCACAGGCGGGGAATCAGAGGCAGGGAATAGAACGCGGGGAATCAGAGCCAGGGAATCAGAGCTGGGGAATCAGAGGCGGGGAATCAGATATGGGGAAACAGAGGCGGGGAATCAGAGGCGGGGAAACAGAGGCGGGGAATCAGACATGGGGAATCGGATGCGGGGAATCAGAGGTGGGGAATCAGAGCTGGGGAATCAGAGGCGGGGAATCAGAGTTGGGGCATCAGAGGTGGGGAATTAGATATGGGGAAACAGAGGCGGGGAATCAGAGGCAGGGAAAAAGAGGCGGGGAATCAGATATGGGGAATCAGAGGTGGGGAATCAGAGGCAGGGAATCAGATGTGCGGAATCAGAGATGGGGAATCAGAGGCGGGGAATCAGAGGCAGGGAATCAGACACGGGGAATCAGTGGCGGTGTATCAGAGATGGGGTATCAGAGGCGGGGAATCAGAGGCAGGGAATCGGATGCCGGAAATCAGAGGCGGGAAATCAGAGCTGGGGAATCAGAGGCGGGGAATCAGAGTTGGGGAATCAGAGGCGGCGAAGCAGATATGGGGAAATAGAGGCGGGGAATCAGATATGGGGAATCAGAGGCGTGGAATCAGATATGGGGAATCAGAGGCTGGGAATCAGAGGGGGGAAACAGAGGCGGGGAATAAGATATGGGGAATCAGAGGTGGGGAATCAGGGGCGGGTAATCAGTGGCAGGGAATCAGAGGCGGGAAATCAGAGGCGGGGATTCAGAGGCAGGGAATCGGACAGGGGGAATCAGAGGCGGGGAATCGGAGCTGGGGAATCAGAGGTGGGGAATCAGAGTCGGTGAATCAGAGGCAGGGAATCGGATGTGCGGAATCAGAGATGGGGAATCAGAGGCGGTGAATCAGAGGCAGGGAATCAGAGTTGGTGATTCAGAGGCGGGGAATCAGATATGGGGAAACAGAGGCGGGGAATCAGAGGCGGGCAAACAGAGGCGGGGAATTAGATATGGGGAATCAGAGGTGGGGAATCAGAGGTGGTGAATCAGAGATGGGGAATCACAGGCGGGGAATCAGAGGCGGTGTATCAGAGATGGGGAATCAGAGGCGGGGAATCAGAGGCAGAGAATCGGATGCCGGAAATCAGAGGCGGGAAATCAGAGCTGGGGAATCAGAGGCGGGGAATCAGAGTTGGGGAATCAGAGGCGGCGAAGCAGATATGGGGAAATAGAGGCGGGGAATCAGATATGGGGAATCAGAGGCGTGGAATCAGATATGGGGAATCAGAGGCTGGGAATCAGAGGGGGGAAACAGAGGCGGGGAATAAGATATGGGGAATCAGAGGTGGGGAATCAGGGGCGGGTAATCAGTGGCAGGGAATCAGAGGCGGGGAATCAGAGGCGGGGATTCAGAGGCAGGGAATCGGACAGGGGGAATCAGAGGCGGGGAATCGCAGCTGGGGAATCAGAGGTGGGGAATCCGAGTCGGTGAATGAGAGGCAGTGAATCAGAGTTGGTGATTCAGAGGCGGGGAATCAGATATGGGGAAACAGAGGCGGGGAATCAGAGGCGGGCAAACAGAGGCGGGGAATTAGATATGGGGAATCAGAGGTGGGGAATCAGAGGTGGTGAATCAGAGATGGGGAATCACAGGCGGGGAATCAGAGGCAGGGAATAGAACGCGGGGAATCAGAGCCAGGGAATCAGAGCTGGGGAATCAGAGGCGGGGAATCAGATATGGGGAAACAGAGGCGGGGAATCAGAGGCGGGGAAACAGAGGCGGGGAATCAGACATGGGGAATCGGATGCGGGGAATCAGAGGTGGGGAATCAGAGCTGGGGAATCAGAGGCGGGGTATCAGAGTTGGGGCATCAGAGGTGGGGAATTAGATATGGGGAAACAGAGGCGGGGAATCAGAGGCAGGGAAAAAGAGGCGGGGAATCAGATATGGGGAATCAGAGGTGAGGAATCAGAGGCAGGGAATCAGATGTGCGGAATCAGAGATGGGGAATCAGAGGCAGGGAATCAGAATCAGAAGCGGGGAATTAGAGGCCGGGAATCAGATGCTGGGAATAAGAGGCCGGGAATCAGAGGTGGGGAATCAGAGTCCGGAAATCAGAGATGGGGATTCAGAGGTGGGGAATGAGAAATGGAGAATCAGAGGCGGGGAATCAGAGGCGGGTAAACAGAGGTGGGGAATCAGATATGGGGAATCAGAGGTGGCGAATCACAGGCGGTGAATCAGAGATGGGGAAACAGAGGCGGGGAATCAGAGGCGGGGAAACAGAGGTGGGGAATCACATATGGGGAATCAGAGGCGGGGAAACAGAGGCAGGGAATCAGATATGGGGAATCAGAGTCGGGGAATCAGAGGTGGGGAATCATAGGCAGGGAATCGGATGTGCGGAATCAGAGATGGGGAATCAGAGGCCGGGAATCAGAGGTAGTGAATCAGAGATGGGGAATCAGAGGCGGTGAATCAGAGGCAGGGAATCAGACGCGGGGAATCAGAGGTGGGCAATCAGAGGCGGGGAATCAGATATGGGGAATCAGAGGCGGGGAATCAGAGGTGGGCAATCAGAGCCGGGGAATCAGATATGGGGAATCAGAGGCGGGGAATCAGAGGCGGGGAAACAGAGGCGGGGATTCAGATATGTAGAATCAGAGGTGGGGAATCAGAGGTTGTGAATCAGAGATGGGGAATCAAGGCGGGGAATCAGAGGCAGGGAATCAGACGCGGGGAATCAGAGGCGGGGATTCAGAGCTGGGGAATCAGAGGCGGGGAATCAGAGTTGGGGAATCAGAGGCAGGGAATCAGATATGGGGAATCATAGGCGGGGAATCAGAGGCGGGGAAACAGAGGCGGGGAATCAGAGGTAGGGAATCAGGGGCAGGGAATCAGTGGCAGGGAATCAGAGGTGGGGAATCAGAGGCGGGGAATCAGAGGCAGGGAATCAGACACGGGGAATCAGAGGCGGGGAATCGGAGCTGGGGAATCAGAGGTGGGGAATCAGAGTCGGTGAATCAGAGGCAGGGAATCGGATGTGCGGAATCAGAGATGGGGAATCAGAGGCGGTGAATCAGAGGCAGGGAATCAGAGTTGGTGATTCAGAGGCGGGGAATCAGATATGGGGAAACAGAGGCGGGGAATCAGAGGCGGGCAAACAGAGGCGGGGAATTAGATATGGGGAATCAGAGGTGGGGAATCAGAGGTGGTGAATCAGAGATGGGGAATCACAGGCGGGGAATCAGAGGCAGGGAATAGAACGCGGGGAATCAGAGCCAGGGAATCAGATATGGGGAATCAGAGGTGGGGAATCAGGGGCAGGGAATCAGTGGCAGGGAATCAGATGCGGGGAATCAGAGGCGGGGAATCAGAGGCAGGGAATAGAACGCGGGGAATCAGAGCCAGGGAATCAGAGCTGGGGAATCAGAGGCGGGGAATCAGATATGGGGAAACAGAGGCGGGGAATCAGAGGCGGGGAAACAGAGGCGGGGAATCAGACATGGGGAATCGGATGCGGGGAATCAGAGGTGGGGAATCAGAGCTGGGGAATCAGAGGCGGGGAATCAGAGTTGGGGCATCAGAGGTGGGGAATTAGATATGGGGAAACAGAGGCGGGGAATCAGAGGCAGGGAAAAAGAGGCGGGGAATCAGATATGGGGAATCAGAGGTGGGGAATCAGAGGCAGGGAATCAGATGTGCGGAATCAGAGATGGGGAATCAGAGGCAGGGAATCAGAGGCGGGAAAACGGAGGCGGGGAATCAGATATGGGGAATCAGAGGTGGGGAATCAGGCGCAGGGAATCAGTGGCAGGGAATCAGACGCGGGGATTCAGAGGCGGGGAATCAGAGGCGGGCAAACAGAGGCGGGGAATTAGATATGGGGAATCAGAGGTGGGGAATCAGAGGTGGTGAATCAGAGTCGGGGAATCAGAGGTGGGGAATCATAGGCAGGGAATCGGATGTGCGGAATCAGAGATGGGGAATCAGAGGCCGGGAATCAGAGGTAGTGAATCAGAGATGGGGAATCAGAGGCGGTGAATCAGAGGCAGGGAATCAGACGCGGGGAATCAGAGGTGGGCAATCAGAGGCGGGGAATCAGATATGGGGAATCAGAGGCGGGGAATCAGAGGTGGGCAATCAGAGCCGGGGAATCAGATATGGGGAATCAGAGGCGGGGAATCAGAGGCGGGGAAACAGAGGCGGGGATTCAGATATGTAGAATCAGAGGTGGGGAATCAGAGGTTGTGAATCAGAGATGGGGAATCAAGGCGGGGAATCAGAGGCAGGGAATCAGACGCGGGGAATCAGAGGCGGGGATTCAGAGCTGGGGAATCAGAGGCGGGGAATCAGAGTTGGGGAATCAGAGGCAGGGAATCAGATATGGGGAATCATAGGCGGGGAATCAGAGGCGGGGAAACAGAGGCGGGGAATCAGAGGTAGGGAATCAGGGGCAGGGAATCAGTGGCAGGGAATCAGAGGTGGGGAATCAGAGGCGGGGAATCAGAGGCAGGGAATCAGACACGGGGAATCAGAGGCGGGGAATCGGAGCTGGGGAATCAGAGGTGGGGAATCAGAGTCGGTGAATCAGAGGCAGGGAATCGGATGTGCGGAATCAGAGATGGGGAATCAGAGGCGGTGAATCAGAGGCAGGGAATCAGAGTTGGTGATTCAGAGGCGGGGAATCAGATATGGGGAAACAGAGGCGGGGAATCAGAGGCGGGCAAACAGAGGCGGGGAATTAGATATGGGGAATCAGAGGTGGGGAATCAGAGGTGGTGAATCAGAGATGGGGAATCACAGGCGGGGAATCAGAGGCAGGGAATAGAACGCGGGGAATCAGAGCCAGGGAATCAGATATGGGGAATCAGAGGTGGGGAATCAGGGGCAGGGAATCAGTGGCAGGGAATCAGATGCGGGGAATCAGAGGCGGGGAATCAGAGGCAGGGAATAGAACGCGGGGAATCAGAGCCAGGGAATCAGAGCTGGGGAATCAGAGGCGGGGAATCAGATATGGGGAAACAGAGGCGGGGAATCAGAGGCGGGGAAACAGAGGCGGGGAATCAGACATGGGGAATCGGATGCGGGGAATCAGAGGTGGGGAATCAGAGCTGGGGAATCAGAGGCGGGGAATCAGAGTTGGGGCATCAGAGGTGGGGAATTAGATATGGGGAAACAGAGGCGGGGAATCAGAGGCAGGGAAAAAGAGGCGGGGAATCAGATATGGGGAATCAGAGGTGGGGAATCAGAGGCAGGGAATCAGATGTGCGGAATCAGAGATGGGGAATCAGAGGCAGGGAATCAGAGGCGGGAAAACGGAGGCGGGGAATCAGATATGGGGAATCAGAGGTGGGGAATCAGGCGCAGGGAATCAGTGGCAGGGAATCAGACGCGGGGATTCAGAGGCGGGGAATCAGAGGCGGGCAAACAGAGGCGGGGAATTAGATATGGGGAATCAGAGGTGGGGAATCAGAGGTGGTGAATCAGAGATGGGGAATCACAGGCGGGGAATCAGAGGCAGGGAATAGAACGCGGGGAATCAGAGGCAGGGAATCAGAGCTGGGGAAACAGAGGCGTGGAATCAGAGGCGGGGAAACAGAGGCGGGGAATCAGACATGGGGAATCGGATGCCGGGAATCAGAGGTGGGGAATCAGAGCTGGGGAATCAGAGGCGGGGAATCAGAGTTGGGGCATCAGAGGTGGGGAATTAGATATGGGGAATCAGAGATGGGGAATCAGAGGCAGGGAATCAGAATCAGAAGCGGGGAATTAGAGGCCGGGAATCAGATGCTGGGAATAAGAGGCCGGGAATCAGAGGTGGGGAATCAGAGTCCGGAAATCAGAGATGGGGATTCAGAGGTGGGGAATGAGAAATGGAGAATCAGAGGCGGGGAATCAGAGGCGGGGAAACAGAGGTGGGGAATCAGATATGGGGAATCAGAGGTGGCGAATCACAGGCGGTGAATCAGAGATGGGGAAACAGAGGCGGGGAATCAGAGGCGGGGAAACAGAGGTGGGGAATCACATATGGGGAATCAGAGGCGGGGAAACAGAGGCAGGGAATCAGATATGGGGAATCAGAGTCGGGGAATCAGAGGTGGGGAATCATAGGCAGGGAATCGGATGTGCGGAATCAGAGATGGGGAATCAGAGGCCGGGAATCAGAGGTAGTGAATCAGAGATGGGGAATCAGAGGCGGTGAATCAGAGGCAGGGAATCAGACGCGGGGAATCAGAGGTGGGCAATCAGAGGCGGGGAATCAGATATGGGGAATCAGAGGCGGGGAATCAGAGGTGGGCAATCAGAGCCGGGGAATCAGATATGGGGAATCAGAGGCGGGGAATCAGAGGCGGGGAAACAGAGGCGGGGATTCAGATATGTAGAATCAGAGGTGGGGAATCAGAGGTTGTGAATCAGAGATGGGGAATCAAGGCGGGGAATCAGAGGCAGGGAATCAGACGCGGGGAATCAGAGGCGGGGATTCAGAGCTGGGGAATCAGAGGCGGGGAATCAGAGTTGGGGAATCAGAGGCAGGGAATCAGATATGGGGAATCAGAGGCGGGGAATCAGAGGCGGGGAAACAGAGGCGGGGAATCAGAGGTAGGGAATCAGGGGCAGGGAATCAGTGGCAGGGAATCAGAGGTGGGGAATCAGAGGCGGGGAATCAGAGGCAGGGAATCAGACACGGGGAATCAGAGGCGGGGAATCGGAGCTGGGGAATCAGAGGTGGGGAATCAGAGTCGGTGAATCAGAGGCAGGGAATCGGATGTGCGGAATCAGAGATGGGGAATCAGAGGCGGTGAATCAGAGGCAGGGAATCAGAGTTGGTGATTCAGAGGCGGGGAATCAGATATGGGGAAACAGAGGCGGGGAATCAGAGGCGGGCAAACAGAGGCGGGGAATTAGATATGGGGAATCAGAGGTGGGGAATCAGAGGTAGTGAATCAGAGATGGGGAATCACAGGCGGGGAATCAGAGGCAGGGAATAGAACGCGGGGAATCAGAGCCAGGGAATCAGATATGGGGAATCAGAGGTGGGGAATCAGGGGCAGGGAATCAGTGGCAGGGAATCAGATGCGGGGAATCAGAGGCGGGGAATCAGAGGCAGGGAATAGAACGCGGGGAATCAGAGCCAGGGAATCAGAGCTGGGGAATCAGGGGCGGGGAATCAGATATGGGGAAACAGAGGCGGGGAATCAGAGGCGGGGAAACAGAGGCGGGGAATCAGACATGGGGAATCGGATGCGGGGAATCAGAGGTGGGGAATCAGAGCTGGGGAATCAGAGGCGGGGAATCAGAGTTGGGGCATCAGAGGTGGGGAATTAGATATGGGGAAACAGAGGCGGGGAATCAGAGGCAGGGAAAAAGAGGCGGGGAATCAGATATGGGGAATCAGAGGTGGGGAATCAGAGGCAGGGAATCAGATGTGCGGAATCAGAGATGGGGAATCAGAGGCAGGGAATCAGAGGCGGGAAAACGGAGGCGGGGAATCAGATATGGGGAATCAGAGGTGGGGAATCAGGCGCAGGGAATCAGTGGCAGGGAATCAGACGCGGGGATTCAGAGGCGGGGAATCAGAGGCGGGCAAACAGAGGCGGGGAATTAGATATGGGGAATCAGAGGTGGGGAATCAGAGGTGGTGAATCAGAGATGGGGAATCACAGGCGGGGAATCAGAGGCAGGGAATAGAACGCGGGGAATCAGAGGCAGGGAATCAGAGCTGGGGAAACAGAGGCGTGGAATCAGAGGCGGGGAAACAGAGGCGGGGAATCAGACATGGGGAATCGGATGCCGGGAATCAGAGGTGGGGAATCAGAGCTGGGGAATCAGAGGCGGGGAATCAGAGTTGGGGCATCAGAGGTGGGGAATTAGATATGGGGAATCAGAGATGGGGAATCAGAGGCAGGGTATCAGAATCAGAAGCGGGGAATCAGAGGCCGGGAATCAGATGCTGGGAATAAGAGGCCCGGAATCAGAGGTGGGGAATCAAGGTCGGGGAATCAGTGGCAGGGAATCAGAGGCCGGGAATAAAAGGCGGGGAATCAGAGCTGGGGATTCAGAGGCGGGGAATCAGAGTTGGGGAATCAGAGGAAGGGAATCAGATATGGGGAAACAGATGCCGGGATTCAGAGGCAGGGAAACAGAGGCGGGGAATCAGATATGGGGAATCAGAGGTGGGGAAATAGAGGTTGCGAATCAGAGGCGGGGAATCAGAGGCGGGGAATCAGAGGCAGGGAATCGGATGTGCGGAATCAGAGATGGGGAATCAGAGGTGGGGATTCAGAGGTGGTGAATCAGAGAAGGGGAATCAGAGGCTGGGAATCAGAGGCAGGGAATCAGACGCAGGGAATCAGAGGCGGGGAATCATAGCTGGCGAATTAGAGGAGGGGAATCAGAGTTGGGGAATCAGAGGCGGGGAATCAGATATGGGGAAACAGAGGCGGAGAATCAGAGGCGGGGAAACAGAGGCGGGGAATCAGATATGGGGAATCAGAGGTGGGGAATCAGGGGCAGGGAATCAGTGGCAGGGAATCAGACGCGGGGAATCAGAGGCGGGGAATCGGATGCCGGAAATCAGAGGCGGGAAATCAGAGCTGGGGAATCAGAGGCGGGGAATCAGAGTTGGGGAATCAGAGGCGGCGAAGCAGATATGGGGAAATAGAGGCGGGGAATCAGATATGGGGAATCAGAGGCGTGGAATCAGATATGGGGAATCAGAGGCTGGGAATCAGAGGGGGGAAACAGAGGCGGGGAATAAGATATGGGGAATCAGAGGTGGGGAATCAGGGGCGGGTAATCAGTGGCAGGGAATCAGAGGCGGGGAATCAGAGGCGGGGATTCAGAGGCAGGGAATCAGACAGGGGGAATCAGAGGCGGGGAATCGGAGCTGGGGAATCAGAGGTGGGGAATCAGAGTCGGTGAATCAGAGGCAGGGAATCGGATGTGCGGAATCAGAGATGGGGAATCAGAGGCGGTGAATCAGAGGCAGGGAATCAGAGTTGGTGATTCAGAGGCGGGGAATCAGATATGGGGAAACAGAGGCGGGGAATCAGAGGCGGGCAAACAGAGGCGGGGAATTAGATATTGGGAATCAGAGGTGGGGAATCAGAGGTGGTGAATCAGAGATGGGGAATCACAGGCAGGGAATCAGAGGCAGGGAATAGAACGCGGGGAATCAGAGCCAGGGAATCAGAGCTGGGGAATCAGAGGCGGGGAATCAGATATGGGGAAACAGAGGCGGGGAATCAGAGGCGGGGAAACAGAGGCGGGGAATCAGACATGGGGAATCGGATGCGGGGAATCAGAGGTGGGAAATCAGAGCTGGGGAATCAGAGGCGGGGAATCAGAGTTGGGGCATCAGAGGTGGGGAATTAGATATGGGGAAACAGAGGCGGGGAATCAGAGGCAGGGAAAAAGAGGCGGGGAATCAGATATGGGGAATCAGAGGTGGGGAATCAGAGGCAGGGAATCAGATGTGCGGAATCAGAGATGGGGAATCAGAGGCAGGGAATCAGAATCAGAAGCGGGGAATTAGAGGCCGGGAATCAGATGCTGGGAATAAGAGGCCGGGAATCAGAGGTGGGGAATCAGAGTCCGGGAATCAGAGATGGGGATTCAGAGGCGGGGAATGAGAAATGGAGAATCAGAGGCGGGGAATCAGAGGCGGGGAAACAGAGGTGGGGAATCAGATATGGGGAATCAGAGGTGGCGAATCACAGGCGGTGAATCAGAGATGGGGAAACAGAGGCGGGGAATCAGAGGCGGGGAAACAGAGGTGGGGAATCACATATGGGGAATCAGAGGCGGGGAAACAGAGGCAGGGAATCAGATATGGGGAATCAGAGTCGGGGAATCAGAGGTGGGGAATCATAGGCAGGGAATCGGATGTGCGGAATCAGAGATGGGGAATCAGAGGCCGGGAATCAGAGGTAGTGAATCAGAGATGGGGAATCAGAGGCGGTGAATCAGAGGCAGGGAATCAGACGCGGGGAATCAGAGGTGGGCAATCAGAGGCGGGGAATCAGATATGGGGAATCAGAGGCGGGGAATCAGAGGTGGGCAATCAGAGCCGGGGAATCAGATATGGGGAATCAGAGGCGGGGAATCAGAGGCGGGGAAACAGAGGCGGCGATTCAGATATGTAGAATCAGAGGTGGGGAATCAGAGGTTGTGAATCAGAGATGGGGAATCAAGGCGGGGAATCAGAGGCAGGGAATCAGACGCGGGGAATCAGAGGCGGGGATTCAGAGCTGGGGAATCAGAGGCGGGGAATCAGAGTTGGGGAATCAGAGGCAGGGAATCAGATATGGGGAATCAGAGGCGGGGAATCAGAGGCGGGGAAACAGAGGCGGGGAATCAGAGGTAGGGAATCAGTGGCAGGGAATCAGTGGCAGGGAATCAGAGGTGGGGAATCAGAGGCGGGGAATCAGAGGCAGGGAATCAGACACGGGGAATCAGAGGCGGGAATCAGAGATGGGGAATCAGAGGCGGGGAATCAGAGGCGGGGATTCAGAGCTGGGGAATCAGAGGCGGGGAATCAGAGTTGGGGAATCAGAGGCAGGGAATCAGATATGGGGAATCAGAGGCGGGGAATCAGAGGCGGGGAAACAGAGGCGGGGAATCAGAGGTGGGGAATCAGGGGCAGGGAATCAGTGGCAGGGAATCAGAGGTGGGGAATCAGAGGCGGGGAATCAGAGGCAGGGAATCAGACACGGGGAATCAGAGGCGGGGAATCAGAGATGGGGAATCAGAGGCGGGGAATCAGAGGCAGGGAATCGGACGCCGGGAATCAGAGGCGGGGAATCAGAGCTGGGGAATCAGAGGCGGGGAATCAGAGTTGGGGAATCAGAGGCGGGGAATCAGATATGGGGAAATAGAGGCGGGGAATCAGATATGGGGAATCAGAGGTATGGAATCAGAGGTTGGGAATCAGAGGCAGGGAATCAGAGGCGGGGAAACAGAGGCGGGGAATCAGATATGGGGAATCAGAGGTGGCGAATCAAAGGCGGTGAAACACAGATGGGGAATCAGGGCAGGGAATCAGAGGCAGGGAATCAGAGCTGGGGAAACAGAGGCGGGGAATCAGATATGGGGAATCAGAGGTGGGGAATCATGTGCGGGGAATCAGTGGCAGGGAATCAGAGCTGGGGAATCAGAGGTGGGGAATCAGAGCTGGGGAAACAGAGGCGGGGAATCAGATATGGGGAATCAGAGGTGGGGAATCAAGGTCGGGGAATCAGTGGCAGGGAATCAGAGGCCGGGAATAAAAGGCGGGGAATCAGAGCTGGGGATTCAGAGGCGGGGAATCAGAGTTGGGGAATCAGAGGAAGGGAATCAGATATGGGGAAACAGATGCCGGGATTCAGAGGCAGGGAAACAGAGGCGGGGAATCAGATATGGGGAATCAGAGGTGGGGAAATAGAGGTTGCGAATCAGAGGCGGGGAATCAGAGGCGGGGAATCAGAGGCAGAGAATCGGATGTGCGGAATCAGAGATGGGGAATCAGAGGTGGGGATTCAGAGGTGGTGAATCAGAGAAGGGGAATCAGAGGCTGGGAATCAGAGGCAGGGAATCAGACGCAGGGAATCAGAGGCGGGGAATCATAGCTGGCGAATTAGAGGAGGGGAATCAGAGTTGGGGAATCAGAGGCGGGGAATCAGATATGGGGAAACAGAGGCGGGGAATCAGAGGCGGGGAAACAGAGGCTGGGAATCAGATATGGGGAATCAGAGGTGGGGAATCAGGGGCAGGGAATCAGTGGCAGGGAATCAGACGCGGGGAATCAGAGGCGGGGAATCAGAGGCAGGGAATCAGACACGGGGAATCAGAGGCGGTGTATCAGAGATGGGGAATCAGAGGCGGGGAATCAGAGGCAGGGAATCGGATGCCGGAAATCAGAGGCGGGAAATCAGAGCTGGGGAATCAGAGGCGGGGAATCAGAGTTGGGGAATCAGAGGCGGCGAAGCAGATATGGGGAAATAGAGGCGGGGAATCAGATATGGGGAATCAGAGGCGTGGAATCAGATATGGGGAATCAGAGGCTGGGAATCAGAGGGGGGAAACAGAGGCGGGGAATAAGATATGGGGAATCAGAGTTGGGGCATCAGAGGTGGGGAATTAGACACGGGGAATCAGGGGCGGGTAATCAGTGGCAGGGAATCAGAGGCGGGGAATCAGAGGCGGGGATTCAGAGGCAGGGAATCAGACAGGGGGAATCAGAGGCGGGGAATCGGAGCTGGGGAATCAGAGGTGGGGAATCAGAGTCGGTGAATCAGAGGCAGGGAATCGGATGTGCGGAATCAGAGATGGGGAATGAGAGGCGGTGAATCAGAGGCAGGGAATCAGAGTTGGTGATTCAGAGGCGGGGAATCAGATGTGGGGAAACAGAGGCGGGGAATCAGAGGCGGGCAAACAGAGGCGGGGAATTAGACATGGGGAATCAGAGGTGGGGAATCAGAGGTGGTGAATCAGAGATGGGGAATCACAGGCGGGGAATCAGAGGCAGGGAATAGAACGCGGGGAATCAGAGCCAGGGAATCAGAGCTGGGGAATCAGAGGCGGGGAATCAGATATGGGGAAACAGAGGCGGGGAATCAGAGGCGGGGAAACAGAGGCGGGGAATCAGACATGGGGAATCGGATGCGGGGAATCAGAGGTGGGGAATCAGAGCTGGGGAATCAGAGGCGGGGAATCAGAGTTGGGGCATCAGAGGTGGGGAATTAGATATGGGGAAACAGAGGCACAGAATCAGAGGCAGGGAAAAAGAGGCGGGGAATCAGATATGGGGAATCAGAGGTGGGGAATCAGAGGCAGGGTATCAGATGTGCGGAATCAGAGATGGGGAATCAGAGGCAGGGAATCAGAATCTGAAGCGGGGAATTAGAGGCAGGGAATCAGATGCTGGGAATAAGAGGCCGGGAATCAGAGGTGGGGAATCAGAGTCCGGGAATCAGAGATGGGGATTCAGAGGCGGGGAATGAGAAATGGAGAATCAGAGGCGGGGAATCAGAGGCGGGGAAACAGAGGTGGGGAATCAGATATGGGGAATCAGAGGTGGCGATTCACAGGCGGTGAATCAGAGATGGGGAAACAGAGGCGGGGAATCAGAGGCGGGGAAACAGAGGTGGGGAATCACATATGGGGAATCAGAGGCGGGGAAACAGAGGCAGGGAATCAGATATGGGGAATCAGAGTCGGGGAATCAGAAGTGGGGAATCATAGGCAGGGAATCGGATGTGCGGAATCAGAGATGGGGAATCAGAGGCCGGGAATCAGAGGTAGTGAATCAGAGATGGGGAATCAGAGGCGGTAAATCAGAGGCAGGGAATCAGACACGGGGAATCAGAGGTGGGCAATCAGAGGCGGGGAATCAGATATGGGGAATCAGAGGCGGGGAATCAGAGGTGGGCAATCAGAGCCGGGGAATCAGATATGGGGAATCAGAGGCGGGGAATCAGAGGCGGGGAAACAGAGGCGGGGATTCAGATATGGGGAATCAGAGGTGGGGAATCAGAGGTTGTGAATCAGAGATGGGGAATCAAGGCGGGGAATCAGAGGCAGGGAATCAGACGCGGGGAATCAGAGGCGGGGATTCAGAGCTGGGGAATCAGAGGTGGGGAATCAGAGTTGGGGAATCAGAGGCAGGGAATCAGATATGGGGAATCAGAGGCGGGGAATCAGAGGCGGGGAAACAGAGGCGGGGAATCAGAGGTAGGGAATCAGGGGCCGGGAATCAGTGGCAGGGAATCAGAGGTGGGGAATCAGAGGCGGGGAATCAGAGGCAGGGAATCAGACACGGGGAATCAGAGGCGGGGAATCAGAGATGGGGAATCAGAGGCGGGGAATCAGAGGCAGGGAATCGGACGCCGGGAATCAGAGGCAGGGAATCAGAGCTGGGGAATCAGAGGCGGGGAATCAGAGTTGGGGAATCAGAGGCGGGGAATCAGATATGGGGAAATAGAGGCGGGGAATCAGATATGGGGAATCAGAGGTGTGGAATCAGAGGTTGGGAATCAGAGGCAGGGAATCAGAGGCGGGGAAACAGAGGCGGGGAATCAGATATGGGGAATCAGAGGTGGCGAATCAAAGGCGGTGAAACACAGATGGGGAATCAGGGCAGGGAATCAGAGGCAGGGAATCAGAGCTGGGGAAACAGAGGCGGGGAATCAGATATGGGGAATCAGAGGTGGGGAATCATGTGCGGGGAATCAGTGGCAGGGAATCAGAGCTGGGGAATCAGAGGTGGGGAATCAGAGCTGGGGAAACAGAGGCGGGGAATCAGATATGGGGAATCAGAGGTGGGGAATCAAGGTCGGGGAATCAGTGGCAGGGAATCAGAGGCCGGGAATAAAAGGCGGGGAATCAGAGCTGGGGATTCAGAGGCGGGGAATCAGAGTTGGGGAATCAGAGGAAGGGAATCAGATATGGGGAAACAGATGCCGGGATTCAGAGGCAGGGAAACAGAGGCGGGGAATCAGATATGGGGAATCAGAGGTGGGGAAATAGAGGTTGCGAATCAGAGGCGGGGAATCAGAGGCGGGGAATCAGAGGCAGGGAATCGGATGTGCGGAATCAGAGATGGGGAATCAGAGGTGGGGATTCAGAGGTGGTGAATCAGAGAAGGGGAATCAGAGGCTGGGAATCAGAGGCAGGGAATCAGACGCAGGGAATCAGAGGCGGGGAATCATAGCTGGCGAATCAGAGGCGGGGAATCAGAGGCGGGGAATCAGAGGCAGGGAATCGGATGTGCGGAATCAGAGATGGGGAATCAGAGGTGGGGATTCAGAGGTGGTGAATCAGAGAAGGGGAATCAGAGGCTGGGAATCAGAGGCAGGGAATCAGACGCAGGGAATCAGAGGCGGGGAATCATAGCTGGCGAATTAGAGGAGGGGAATCAGAGTTGGGGAATCAGAGGCAGGGAATCAGATATGGGGAAACAGAGGCGGGGTATCAGAGGCGGGGAAACAGAGGCGGGGAATCAGATATGGGGAATCAGAGGAGGGGAATCAGGGGCAGGGAATCAGTGGCAGGGAATCAGACGCGGGGAATCAGAGGCAGGGAATCAGAGGCAGGGAATCAGACACGGGGAATCAGAGGCGGTGTATCAGAGATGGGGAATCAGAGGTGGGGAATCAGAGGCAGGGAATCGGATGCCGGAAATCAGAGGCGGGAAATCAGAGCTGGGGAATCAGAGGCGGGGAATCAGAGTTGGGGAATGAGAGGCGGCGAAGCAGATATGGGGAAATAGAGGCGGGGAATCAGATATGGGGAATCAGAGGCGTGGAATCAGATATGGGGAATCAGAGGCTGGGAATCAGAGGGGGGAAACAGAGGCGGGGAATAAGATATGGGGAATCAGAGGTGGGGAATCAGGGGCGGGTAATCAGTGGCAGGGAATCAGAGGCGGGGAATCAGAGGCGGGGATTCAGAGGCAGGGAATCAGACAGGGGGAATCAGAGGCGGGGAATCGGAGCTGGGGAATCAGAGGTGGGGAATCAGAGTCGGTGAATCAGAGGCAGGGAATCGGATGTGCGGAATCAGAGATGGGGAATCAGAGGCGGTGAATCAGAGGCAGGGAATCAGAGTTGGTGATTCAGAGGCGGGGAATCAGATATGGGGAAACAGAGGCGGGGAATCAGAGGCGGGCAAACAGAGGCGGGGAATTAGATATGGGGAATCAGAGGTGGGGAATCAGAGGTGGTGAATCAGAGATGGGGAATCACAGGCGGGGAATCAGAGGCAGGGAATAGAACGCGGGGAATCAGAGCCAGGGAATCAGAGCTGGGGAATCAGAGGCAGGGAATCAGAATCAGAAGCGGGGAATTAGAGGCCGGGAATCAGAGGCCGGGAATCAGATGCTGGGAATAAGAGGCCGGGAATCAGAGGTGGGGAATCAGAGTCCGGGAATCAGAGATGGGGATTCAGAGGCGGGGAATGAGAAATGGAGAATCAGAGGCGGGGAATCAGAGGCGGGGAAACAGAGGTGGGGAATCAGATATGGGGAATCAGAGGTGGCGAATCACAGGCGGTGAATCAGAGATGGGGAAACAGAGGCGGGGAATCAGAGGCGGGGAAACAGAGGTGGGGAATCACATATGGGGAATCAGAGGCGGGGAAACAGAGGCAGGGAATCAGATATGGGGAATCAGAGGCGGGGAATCAGAGGTGGGGAATCATAGGCAGGGAATCGGATGTGCGGAATCAGAGATGGGGAATCAGAGGCCGGGAATCAGAGGTAGTGAATCAGAGATGGGGAATCAGAGGCGGTGAATCAGAGGCAGGGAATCAGACGCGGGGAATCAGAGGTGGGCAATCAGAGGCAGGGAATCAGATATGGGGAATCAGAGGCGGGGAATCAGAGGTGGGCAATCAGAGCCGGTGAATCAGATATGGGGAATCAGAGGCGGGGAATCAGAGGCGGGGAAACAGAGGCGGGGATTCAGATATGGGGAATCAGAGGTGGGGAATCAGAGGTTGTGAATCAGAGATGGGGAATCAAGGCGGGGAATCAGAGGCAGGGAATCAGACGCGGGGAATCAGAGGCGGGGATTCAGAGCTGGGGAATCAGAGGCGGGGAATCAGAGTTGGGGAATCAGAGGCAGGGAATCAGATATGGGGAATCAGAGGCGGGGAATCAGAGGCGGGGAAACAGAGGCGGGGAATCAGAGGTGGGGAATCAGGGGCAGGGAATCAGTGGCAGGGAATCAGAGGTGGGGAATCAGAGGCAGGGAATCAGAGGCAGGGAATCAGACACGGGGAATCAGAGGCGGGGAATCAGAGATGGGGAATCAGAGGCGGGGAATCAGAGGCAGGGAATCGGACGCCGGGAATCAGAGGCGGGGAATCAGAGCTGGGGAATCAGAGGCGGGGAATCAGAGTTGGGGAATCAGAGGCGGGGAATCAGATATGGGGAAATAGAGGCGGGGAATCAGATATGGGGAATCAGAGGTATGGAATCAGAGGTTGGGAATCAGAGGCAGGGAATCAGAGGCGGGGAAACAGAGGCGGGGAATCAGATATGGGGAATCAGAGGTGGCGAATCAAAGGCGGTGAAACAGACATGGGGAATCAGGGCAGGGAATCAGAGGCAGGGAATCAGAGCTGGGGAAACAGAGGCGGGGAATCAGATATGGGGAATCAGAGGTGGGGAATCATGTGCGGGGAATCAGTGGCAGGGAATCAGAGGTGGGGAATCATGTGCGGGGAATCAGTGGCAGGGAATCAGAGCTGGGGAATCAGAGGTGGGGAATCAGAGCTGGGGAAACAGAGGCGGGGAATCAGATATGGGGAATCAGAGGTGGGGAATCAAGGTCGGGGAATCAGTGGCAGGGAATCAGAGGCCGGGAATAAAAGGCGGGGAATCAGAGCTGGGGATTCAGAGGCGGGGAATCAGAGTTGGGGAATCAGAGGAAGGGAATCAGATATGGGGAAACAGATGCCGGGATTCAGAGGCAGGGAAACAGAGGCGGGGAATCAGATATGGGGAATCAGAGGTGGGGAAATAGAGGTTGCGAATCAGAGGCGGGGAATCAGAGGCGGGGAATCAGAGGCAGGGAATCGGATGTGCGGAATCAGAGATGGGGAATCAGAGGTGGGGATTCAGAGGTGGTGAATCAGAGAAGGGGAATCAGAGGCTGGGAATCAGAGGCAGGGAATCAGACGCAGGGAATCAGAGGCGGGGAATCATAGCTGGCGAATTAGAGGAGGGGAATCAGAGTTGGGGAATCAGAGGCGGGGAATCAGATATGGGGAAACAGAGGCGGGGAATCAGAGGCGGGGAAACAGAGGCGGGGAATCAGATATGGGGAATCAGAGGTGGGGAATCAGGGGCAGGGAATCAGTGGCAGGGAATCAGACGTGGGGAATTAGAGGCGGGGAATCAGAGGCAGGGAATCAGACACGGGGAATCAGAGGCGGTGTATCAGAGATGGGGAATCAGAGGCGGGGAATCAGAGGCAGGGAATCGGATGCCGGAAATCAGAGGCCTGAAATCAGAGCTGGGGAATCAGAGGCGGGGAATCAGAGTTGGGGAATCAGAGGCGGCGAAGCAGATATGGGGAAATAGAGGCGGGGAATCAGATATGGGGAATCAGAGGCGTGGAATCAGATATGGGGAATCAGAGGCTGGGAATCAGAGGGGGGAAACAGAGGCGGGGAATAAGATATG
Source organism: Narcine bancroftii (assembly GCF_036971445.1). NCBI lineage: Eukaryota > Metazoa > Chordata > Chondrichthyes > Torpediniformes > Narcinidae > Narcine > Narcine bancroftii. The sequence goes on along the minus strand of NC_091474.1, from coordinate 101,505,678 downwards.
GGGAATCAGAGGTGGGGAATCAGGGGCGGGTAATCAGTGGCAGGGAATCAGAGGCGGGGAAACAGAGGTGGGGAATCAGATATGGGGAATCAGAGGTGGCGAATAACAGGCGGTGAATCAGAGATGGGGAAACAGAGGCGGGGAATCAGAGGCGGGGAAACAGAGGTGGGGAATCACATATGGGGAATCAGAGGCGGGGAAACAGAGGCAGGGAATCAGATATGGGGAATCAGAGTCGGGGAATCAGAGGTGGGGAATCATAGGCAGGGAATCGGATGTGCGGAATCAGAGATGGGGAATCAGAGGCCGGGAATCAGAGGTAGTGAATCAGAGATGGGGAATCAGAGGCGGTGAATCAGAGGCAGGGAATCAGACGCGGGGAATCAGAGGTGGGCAATCAGAGGCGGGGAATCAGATATGGGGAATCAGAGGCGGGGAATCAGAGGTGGGCAATCAGAGCCGGGGAATCAGATATGGGGAATCAGAGGCGGGGAATCAGAGGCGGGGAAACAGAGGCGGCGATTCAGATATGTAGAATCAGAGGTGGGGAATCAGAGGTTGTGAATCAGAGATGGGGAATCAAGGCGGGGAATCAGAGGCAGGGAATCAGACGCGGGGAATCAGAGGCGGGGATTCAGAGCTGGGGAATCAGAGGCGGGGAATCAGAGTTGGGGAATCAGAGGCAGGGAATCAGATATGGGGAATCAGAGGCGGGGAATCAGAGGCGGGGAAACAGAGGCGGGGAATCAGAGGTAGGGAATCAGGGGCAGGGAATCAGTGGCAGGGAATCAGAGGTGGGGAATCAGAGGCGGGGAATCAGAGGCAGGGAATCAGACACGGGGAATCAGAGGCGGGGAATCAGAGATGGGGAATCAGAGGCGGGGAATCAGAGGCGGGGATTCAGAGCTGGGGAATCAGAGGCGGGGAATCAGAGTTGGGGAATCAGAGGCAGGGAATCAGATATGGGGAATCAGAGGCGGGGAATCAGAGGCGGGGAAACAGAGGCGGGGAATCAGAGGTGGGGAATCAGGGGCAGGGAATCAGTGGCAGGGAATCAGAGGTGGGGAATCAGAGGCGGGGAATCAGAGGCAGGGAATCAGACACGGGGAATCAGAGGCGGGGAATCAGAGATGGGGAATCAGAGGCGGGGAATCAGAGGCAGGGAATCGGACGCCGGGAATCAGAGGCGGGGAATCAGAGCTGGGGAATCAGAGGCGGGGAATCAGAGTTGGGGAATCAGAGGCGGGGAATCAGATATGGGGAAATAGAGGCGGGGAATCAGATATGGGGAATCAGAGGTATGGAATCAGAGGTTGGGAATCAGAGGCAGGGAATCAGAGGCGGGGAAACAGAGGCGGGGAATCAGATATGGGGAATCAGAGGTGGCGAATCAAAGGCGGTGAAACACAGATGGGGAATCAGGGCAGGGAATCAGAGGCAGGGAATCAGAGCTGGGGAAACAGAGGCGGGGAATCAGATATGGGGAATCAGAGGTGGGGAATCATGTGCGGGGAATCAGTGGCAGGGAATCAGAGCTGGGGAATCAGAGGTGGGGAATCAGAGCTGGGGAAACAGAGGCGGGGAATCAGATATGGGGAATCAGAGGTGGGGAATCAAGGTCGGGGAATCAGTGGCAGGGAATCAGAGGCCGGGAATAAAAGGCGGGGAATCAGAGCTGGGGATTCAGAGGCGGGGAATCAGAGTTGGGGAATCAGAGGAAGGGAATCAGATATGGGGAAACAGATGCCGGGATTCAGAGGCAGGGAAACAGAGGCGGGGAATCAGATATGGGGAATCAGAGGTGGGGAAATAGAGGTTGCGAATCAGAGGCGGGGAATCAGAGGCGGGGAATCAGAGGCAGAGAATCGGATGTGCGGAATCAGAGATGGGGAATCAGAGGTGGGGATTCAGAGGTGGTGAATCAGAGAAGGGGAATCAGAGGCTGGGAATCAGAGGCAGGGAATCAGACGCAGGGAATCAGAGGCGGGGAATCATAGCTGGCGAATTAGAGGAGGGGAATCAGAGTTGGGGAATCAGAGGCGGGGAATCAGATATGGGGAAACAGAGGCGGGGAATCAGAGGCGGGGAAACAGAGGCTGGGAATCAGATATGGGGAATCAGAGGTGGGGAATCAGGGGCAGGGAATCAGTGGCAGGGAATCAGAGGCGGGGAATCAGAGGCGGGGAATCAGAGGCAGGGAATCAGACACGGGGAATCAGAGGCGGTGTATCAGAGATGGGGAATCAGAGGCGGGGAATCAGAGGCAGGGAATCGGATGCCGGAAATCAGAGGCGGGAAATCAGAGCTGGGGAATCAGAGGCGGGGAATCAGAGTTGGGGAATCAGAGGCGGCGAAGCAGATATGGGGAAATAGAGGCGGGGAATCAGATATGGGGAATCAGAGGCGTGGAATCAGATATGGGGAATCAGAGGCTGGGAATCAGAGGGGGGAAACAGAGGCGGGGAATAAGATATGGGGAATCAGAGGTGGGGAATCAGGGGCGGGTAATCAGTGGCAGGGAATCAGAGGCGGGGAATCAGAGGCGGGGATTCAGAGGCAGGGAATCAGACAGGGGGAATCAGAGGCGGGGAATCGGAGCTGGGGAATCAGAGGTGGGGAATCAGAGTCGGTGAATCAGAGGCAGGGAATCGGATGTGCGGAATCAGAGATGGGGAATGAGAGGCGGTGAATCAGAGGCAGGGAATCAGAGTTGGTGATTCAGAGGCGGGGAATCAGATATGGCGAAACAGAGGCGGGGAATCAGAGGCGGGCAAACAGAGGCGGGGAATTAGACATGGGGAATCAGAGGTGGGGAATCAGAGGTGGTGAATCAGAGATGGGGAATCACAGGCGGGGAATCAGAGGCAGGGAATAGAACGCGGGGAATCAGAGCCAGGGAATCAGAGCTGGGGAATCAGAGGCGGGGAATCAGATATGGGGAAACAGAGGCGGGGAATCAGAGGCGGGGAAACAGAGGCGGGGAATCAGACATGGGGAATCGGATGCGGGGAATCAGAGGTGGGGAATCAGAGCTGGGGAATCAGAGGCGGGGAATCAGAGTTGGGGCATCAGAGGTGGGGAATTAGATATGGGGAAACAGAGGCACAGAATCAGAGGCAGGGAAAAAGAGGCGGGGAATCAGATATGGGGAATCAGAGGTGGGGAATCAGAGGCAGGGAATCAGATGTGCGGAATCAGAGATGGGGAATCAGAGGCAGGGAATCAGAATCTGAAGCGGGGAATTAGAGGCCGGGAATCAGATGCTGGGAATAAGAGGCCGGGAATCAGAGGTGGGGAATCAGAGTCCGGGAATCAGAGATGGGGATTCAGAGGCGGGGAATGAGAAATGGAGAATCAGAGGCGGGGAATCAGAGGCGGGGAAACAGAGGTGGGGAATCACATATGGGGAATCAGAGGCGGGGAAACAGAGGCAGGGAATCAGATATGGGGAATCAGAGTCGGGGAATCAGAAGTGGGGAATCATAGGCAGGGAATCGGATGTGCGGAATCAGAGATGGGGAATCAGAGGCCGGGAATCAGAGGTAGTGAATCAGAGATGGGGAATCAGAGGCGGTGAATCAGAGGCAGGGAATCAGACGCGGGGAATCAGAGGTGGGCAATCAGAGGCGGGGAATCAGATATGGGGAATCAGAGGCGGGGAATCAGAGGTGGGCAATCAGAGCCGGGGAATCAGATATGGGGAATCAGAGGCGGGGAATCAGAGGCGGGGAAACAGAGGCGGGGATTCAGATATGGGGAATCAGAGGTGGGGAATCAGAGGTTGTGAATCAGAGATGGGGAATCAAGGCGGGGAATCAGAGGCAGGGAATCAGACGCGGGGAATCAGAGGCGGGGATTCAGAGCTGGGGAATCAGAGGCGGGGAATCAGAGTTGGGGAATCAGAGGCAGGGAATCAGATATGGGGAATCAGAGGCGGGGAATCAGAGGCGGGGAAACAGAGGCGGGGAATCATAGGTAGGGAATCAGGGGCCGGGAATCAGTGGCAGGGAATCAGAGGTGGGGAATCAGAGGCGGGGAATCAGAGGCAGGGAATCAGACACGGGGAATCAGAGGTGGGGAATCAGAGATGGGGAATCAGAGGCGGGGAATCAGAGGCAGGGAATCGGACGCCGGGAATCAGAGGCGGGGAATCAGAGCTGGGGAATCAGAGGCGGGGAATCAGAGTTGGGGAATCAGAGGCGGGGAATCAGATATGGGGAAATAGAGGCGGGGAATCAGATATGGGGAATCAGAGGTGTGGAATCAGAGGTTGGGAATCAGAGGCAGGGAATCAGAGGCGGGGAAACAGAGGCGGGGAATCAGATATGGGGAATCAGAGGTGGCGAATCAAAGGCGGTGAAACACAGATGGGGAATCAGGGCAGGGAATCAGAGGCAGGGAATCAGAGCTGGGGAAACAGAGGCGGGGAATCAGATATGGGGAATCAGAGGTGGGGAATCATGGGCGGGGAATCAGTGGCAGGGAATCAGAGCTGGGGAATCAGAGGTGGGGAATCAGAGCTGGGGAAACAGAGGCGGGGAATCAGATATGGGGAATCAGAGGTGGGGAATCAAGGTCGGGGAATCAGTGGCAGGGAATCAGAGGCCGGGAATAAAAGGCGGGGAATCAGAGCTGGGGATTCAGAGGCGGGGAATCAGAGTTGGGGAATCAGAGGAAGGGAATCAGATATGGAGAAACAGATGCCGGGATTCAGAGGCAGGGAAACAGAGGCGGGGAATCAGATATGGGGAATCAGAGGTGGGGAAATAGATTTTGCGAATCAGAGGCGGGGAATCAGAGGCGGGGAATCAGAGGCAGGGAATCGGATGTGCGGAATCAGAGATGGGGAATCAGAGGTGGGGATTCAGAGGTGGTGAATCAGAGAAGGGGAATCAGAGGCTGGGAATCAGAGGCAGGGAATCAGACGCAGGGAATCAGAGGCGGGGAATCATAGCTGGCGAATCAGAGGCGGGGAATCAGAGGCGGGGAATCAGAGGCAGGGAATCGGATGTGCGGAATCAGAGATGGGGAATCAGAGGTGGGGATTCAGAGGTGGTGAATCAGAGAAGGGGAATCAGAGGCTGGGAATCAGAGGCAGGGAATCAGACGCAGGGAATCAGAGGCGGGGAATCATAGCTGGCGAATTAGAGGAGGGGAATCAGAGTTGGGGAATCAGAGGCAGGGAATCAGATATGGGGAAACAGAGGCGGGGTATCAGAGGCGGGGAAACAGAGGCGGGGAATCAGATATGGGGAATCAGAGGTGGGGAATCAGGGGCAGGGAATCAGTGGCAGGGAATCAGACGCGGGGAATCAGAGGCAGGGAATCAGAGGCAGGGAATCAGACACGGGGAATCAGAGGCGGTGTATCAGAGATGGGGAATCAGAGGCGGGGAATCAGAGGCAGGGAATCGGATGCCGGAAATCAGAGGCGGGAAATCAGAGCTGGGGAATCAGAGGCGGGGAATCAGAGTTGGGGAATGAGAGGCGGCGAAGCAGATATGGGGAAATAGAGGCGGGGAATCAGATATGGGGAATCAGAGGCGTGGAATCAGATATGGGGAATCAGAGGCTGGGAATCAGAGGGGGGAAACAGAGGCGGGGAATAAGATATGGGGAATCAGAGGTGGGGAATCAGGGGCGGGTAATCAGTGGCAGGGAATCAGAGGCGGGGAATCAGAGGCGGGGATTCAGAGGCAGGGAATCAGACAGAGGGAATCAGAGGCGGGGAATCGGAGCTGGGGAATCAGAGGTGGGGAATCAGAATCGGTGAATCAGAGGCAGGGAATCGGATGTGCGGAATCAGAGATGGGGAATCAGAGGCGGTGAATCAGAGGCAGGGAATCAGAGTTGGTGATTCAGAGGCGGGGAATCAGATATGGGGAAACAGAGGCGGGGAATCAGAGGCGGGCAAACAGAGGCGGGGAATTAGATATGGGGAATCAGAGGTGGGGAATCAGAGGTGGTGAATCAGAGATGGGGAATCACAGGCGGGGAATCAGAGGCAGGGAATAGAACGCGGGGAATCAGAGCCAGGGAATCAGAGCTGGGGAATCAGAGGCAGGGAATCAGAATCAGAAGCGGGGAATTAGAGGCCGGGAATCAGAGGCCGGGAATCAGATGCTGGGAATAAGAGGCCGGGAATCAGAGGTGGGGAATCAGAGTCCGGGAATCAGAGATGGGGATTCAGAGGCGGGGAATGAGAAATGGAGAATCAGAGGCGGGGAATCAGAGGCGGGGAAACAGAGGTGGGGAATCAGATATGGGGAATCAGAGGTGGCGAATCACAGGCGGTGAATCAGAGATGGGGAAACAGAGGCGGGGAATCAGAGGCGGGGAAACAGAGGTGGGGAATCACATATGGGGAATCAGAGGCGGGGAAACAGAGGCAGGGAATCAGATATGGGGAATCAGAGGCGGGGAATCAGAGGTGGGGAATCATAGGCAGGGAATCGGATGTGCGGAATCAGAGATGGGGAATCAGAGGCCGGGAATCAGAGGTAGTGAATCAGAGATGGGGAATCAGAGGCGGTGAATCAGAGGCAGGGAATCAGACGCGGGGAATCAGAGGTGGGCAATCAGAGGCAGGGAATCAGATATGGGGAATCAGAGGCGGGGAATCAGAGGTGGGCAATCAGAGCCGGTGAATCAGATATGGGGAATCAGAGGCGGGGAATCAGAGGCGGGGAAACAGAGGCGGGGATTCAGATATGGGGAATCAGAGGTGGGGAATCAGAGGTTGTGAATCAGAGATGGGGAATCAAGGCGGGGAATCAGAGGCAGGGAATCAGACGCGGGGAATCAGAGGCGGGGATTCAGAGCTGGGGAATCAGAGGCGGGGAATCAGAGTTGGGGAATCAGAGGCAGGGAATCAGATATGGGGAATCAGAGGCGGGGAATCAGAGGCGGGGAAACAGAGGCGGGGAATCAGAGGTGGGGAATCAGGGGCAGGGAATCAGTGGCAGGGAATCAGAGGTGGGGAATCAGAGGCGGGGAATCAGAGGCAGGGAATCAGACACGGGGAATCAGAGGCGGGGAATCAGAGATGGGGAATCAGAGGCGGGGAATCAGAGGCAGGGAATCAGACGCCGGGAATCAGAGGCGGGGAATCAGAGCTGGGGAATCAGAGGCGGGGAATCAGAGTTGGGGAATCAGAGGCGGGGAATCAGATATGGGGAAATAGAGGCGGGGAATCAGATATGGGGAATCAGAGGTATGGAATCAGAGGTTGGGAATCAGAGGCAGGGAATCAGAGGCGGGGAAACAGAGGCGGGGAATCAGATATGGGGAATCAGAGGTGGCGAATCAAAGGCGGTGAAACAGAGATGGGGAATCAGGGCAGGGAATCAGAGGCAGGGAATCAGAGCTGGGGAAACAGAGGCGGGGAATCAGATATGGGGAATCAGAGGTGGGGAATCATGTGCGGGGAATCAGTGGCAGGGAATCAGAGGTGGGGAATCATGTGCGGGGAATCAGTGGCAGGGAATCAGAGCTGGGGAATCAGAGGTGGGGAATCAGAGCTGGGGAAACAGAGGCGGGGAATCAGATATGGGGAATCAGAGGTGGGGAATCAAGGTCGGGGAATCAGTGGCAGGGAATCAGAGGCCGGGAATAAAAGGCGGGGAATCAGAGCTGGGGATTCAGAGGCGGGGAATCAGAGTTGGGGAATCAGAGGAAGGGAATCAGATATGGGGAAACAGATGCCGGGATTCAGAGGCAGGGAAACAGAGGCGGGGAATCAGATATGGGGAATCAGAGGTGGGGAAATAGAGGTTGCGAATCAGAGGCGGGGAATCAGAGGCGGGGAATCAGAGGCAGGGAATCGGATGTGCGGAATCAGAGATGGGGAATCAGAGGTGGGGATTCAGAGGTGGTGAATCAGAGAAGGGGAATCAGAGGCTGGGAATCAGAGGCAGGGAATCAGACGCAGGGAATCAGAGGCGGGGAATCATAGCTGGCGAATTAGAGGAGGGGAATCAGAGTTGGGGAATCAGAGGCGGGGAATCAGATATGGGGAAACAGAGGCGGGGAATCAGAGGCGGGGAAACAGAGGCGGGGAATCAGATATGGGGAATCAGAGGTGGGGAATCAGGGGCAGGGAATCAGTGGCAGGGAATCAGACGCGGGGAATCAGAGGCGGGGAATCAGAGGCAGGGAATCAGACACGGGGAATCAGAGGCGGTGTATCAGAGATGGGGAATCAGAGGCGGGGAATCAGAGGCAGGGAATCGGATGCCGGAAATCAGAGGCCTGAAATCAGAGCTGGGGAATCAGAGGCGGGGAATCAGAGTTGGGGAATCAGAGGCGGCGAAGCAGATATGGGGAAATAGAGGCGGGGAATCAGATATGGGGAATCAGAGGCGTGGAATCAGATATGGGGAATCAGAGGCTGGGAATCAGAGGGGGGAAACAGAGGCGGGGAATAAGATATGGGGAATCAGAGGTGGGGAATCAGGGGCGGGTAATCAGTGGCAGGGAATCAGAGGCGGGGAATCAGAGGCGGGGATTCAGAGGCAGGGAATCGGACAGGGGGAATCAGAGGCGGGGAATCGGAGCTGGGGAATCAGAGGTGGGGATTCAGAGTCGGTGAATCAGAGGCAGGGAATCGGATGTGCGGAATCAGAGATGGGGAATCAGAGGCGGTGATTCAGAGGCAGGGAATCAGAGTTGGTGATTCAGAGGCGGGGAATCAGATATGGGGAAACAGAGGCGGGGAATCAGAGGCGGGCAAACAGAGGCGGGGAATTAGATATGGGGAATCAGAGGTGGGGAATCAGAGGTGGTGAATCAGAGATGGGGAATCACAGGCGGGGATTCAGAGGCAGGGAATAGAACGCGGGGAATCAGAGCCAGGGAATCAGAGCTGGGGAATCAGAGGCGGGGAATCAGATATGGGGAAACAGAGGCGGGGAATCAGAGGCGGGGAAACAGAGGCGGGGAATCAGACATGGGGAATCGGATGCGGGGAATCAGAGGTGGGGAATCAGAGCTGGGGAATCAGAGGCGGGGAATCAGAGTTGGGGCATCAGAGGTGGGGAATTAGATATGGGGAAACAGAGGCGGGGAATCAGAGGCAGGGAAAAAGAGGCGGGGAATCAGATATGGGGAATCAGAGGTGGGGAATCATAGGCAGGGAATCAGATGTGCGGAATCAGAGATGGGGAATCAGAGGCAGGGAATCAGAATCAGAAGCAGGGAATTAGAGGCCGGGAATCAGAGGCCGGGAATCAGATGCTGGGAATAAGAAGCCGGGAATCAGAGGTGGGTAATCAGAGTCCGGGAATCAGAGATGGGGATTCAGAGGCGGGGAATGAGAAATGGAGAATCAGAGGCGGGGAATCAGAGGCGGGGAAACAGAGGTGGGGAATCAGATATGGGGAATCAGAGGTGGCGAATCACAGGCGGTGAATCAGAGATGGGGAAACAGAGGCGGGGAATCAGAGGCGGGGAAACAGAGGTGGGGAATCACATATGGGGAATCAGAGGCGGGGAAACAGAGGCAGGGAATCAGATATGGGGAATCAGAGTCGGGGAATCAGAGGTGGGGAATCATAGGCAGGGAATCGGATGTGCGGAATCAGAGATGGGGAATCAGAGGCCGGGAATCAGAGGTAGTGAATCAGAGATGGGGAATCAGAGGCGGTGAATCAGAGGCAGGGAATCAGACGCGGGGAATCAGAGGTGGGCAATCAGAGGCAGGGAATCAGATATGGGGAATCAGAGGCGGGGAATCAGAGGTGGGCAATCAGAGCCGGTGAATCAGATATGTGGAATCAGAGGCGGGGAATCAGAGGCGGGGAAACAGAGGCGGGGATTCAGATATGGGGAATCAGAGGTGGGGAATCAGAGGTTGTGAATCAGAGATGGGGAATCAAGGCGGGGAATCAGAGGCAGGGAATCAGACGCGGGGAATCAGAGGCGGGGATTCAGAGCTGGGGAATCAGAGGCGGGGAATCAGAGTTGGGGAATCAGAGGCAGGGAATCAGATATGGGGAATCAGAGGCGGGGAATCAGAGGCGGGGAAACAGAGGCGGGGAATCAGAGGTGGGGAATCAGGGGCAGGGAATCAGTGGCAGGGAATCAGAGGTGGGGAATCAGAGGCGGGGAATCAGAGGCAGGTAATCAGACACGGGGAATCAGAGGCGGGGAATCAGAGATGGGGAATCAGAGGCGGGGAATCAGAGGCAGGGAATCGGACGCCGGGAATCAGAGGCGGGGAATCAGAGCTGGGGAATCAGAGGCGGGGAATCAGAGTTGGGGAATCAGAGGCGGGGAATCAGATATGGGTAAATAGAGGCGGGGAATCAGATATGGGGAATCAGAGGTATGGAATCAGAGGTTGGGAATCAGAGGCAGGGAATCAGAGGCGGGGAAACAGAGGCGGGGAATCAGATATGGGGAATCAGAGGTGGCGAATCAAAGGCGGTGAAACAGAGATGGGGAATCAGGGCAGGGAATCAGAGGCAGGGAATCAGAGCTGGGGAAACAGAGGCGGGGAATCAGATATGGGGAATCAGAGGTGGGGAATCATGTGCGGGGAATCAGTGGCAGGGAATCAGAGGTGGGGAATCATGTGCGGGGAATCAGTGGCAGGGAATCAGAGCTGGGGAATCAGAGGTGGGGAATCAGAGCTGGGGAAACAGAGGCGGGGAATCAGATATGGGGAATCAGAGGTGGGGAATCAAGGTCGGGGAATCAGTGGCAGGGAATCAGAGGCCGGGAATAAAAGGCGGGGAATCAGAGCTGGGGATTCAGAGGCGGGGAATCAGAGTTGGGGAATCAGAGGAAGGGAATCAGATATGGGGAAACAGATGCCGGGATTCAGAGGCAGGGAAACAGAGGCGGGGAATCAGATATGGGGAATCAGAGGTGGGGAAATAGAGGTTGCGAATCAGAGGCGGGGAATCAGAGGCGGGGAATCAGAGGCAGGGAATCGGATGTGCGGAATCAGAGATGGGGAATCAGAGGTGGGGATTCAGAGGTGGTGAATCAGAGAAGGGGAATCAGAGGCTGGGAATCAGAGGCAGGGAATCAGACGCAGGGAATCAGAGGCGGGGAATCATAGCTGGCGAATTAGAGGAGGGGAATCAGAGTTGGGGAATCAGAGGCGGGGAATCAGATATGGGGAAACAGAGGCGGGGAATCAGAGGCGGGGAAACAGAGGCGGGGAATCAGATATGGGGAATCAGAGGTGGGGAATCAGGGGCAGGGAATCAGTGGCAGGGAATCAGACGCGGGGAATCAGAGGCGGGGAATCAGAGGCAGGGAATCAGACACGGGGAATCAGAGGCGGTGTATCAGAGATGGGGAATCAGAGGCGGGGAATCAGAGGCAGGGAATCGGATGCCGGAAATCAGAGGCCTGAAATCAGAGCTGGGGAATCAGAGGCGGGGAATCAGAGTTGGGGAATCAGAGGCAGCGAAGCAGATATGGGGAAATAGAGGCGGGGAATCAGATATGGGGAATCAGAGGCGTGGAATCAGATATGGGGAATCAGAGGCTGGGAATCAGAGGGGGGAAACAGAGGCGGGGAATAAGATATGGGGAATCAGAGGTGGGGAATCAGGGGCGGGTAATCAGTGGCAGGGAATCAGAGGCGGGGAATCAGAGGCGGGGATTCAGAGGCTGGGAATCGGACAGGGGGAATCAGAGGCGGGGAATCGGAGCTGGGGAATCAGAGGTGGGGAATCAGAGTCGGTGAATCAGAGGCAGGGAATCGGATGTGCGGAATCAGAGATGGGGAATCAGAGGCGGTGAATCAGAGGCAGGGAATCAGAGTTGGTGATTCAGAGGCGGGGAATCAGATATAGGGAAACAGAGGCGGGGAATCAGAGGCGGGCAAACAGAGGCGGGGAATTAGATATGGGGAATCAGAGGTGGGGAATCAGAGGTGGTGAATCAGAGATGGGGAATCACAGGCGGGGAATCAGAGGCAGGGAATAGAACGCGGGGAATCAGAGCCAGGGAATCAGAGCTGGGGAATCAGAGGCGGGGAATCAGATATGGGGAAACAGAGGCGGGGAATCAGAGGCGGGGAAACAGAGGCGGGGAATCAGACATGGGGAATCGGATGCGGGGAATCAGAGGTGGGGAATCAGAGCTGGGGAATCAGAGGCGGGGAATCAGAGTTTGGGCATCAGAGGTGGGGAATTAGATATGGGGAAACAGAGGCGGGGAATCAGAGGCAGGGAAAAAGAGGCGGGGAATCAGATATGGGGAATCAGAGGTGGGGAATCACAGGCGGTGAATCAGAGATGGGGAAACAGAGGCGGGGAATCAGAGGCGGGGAAACAGAGGTGGGGAATCACATATGGGGAATCAGAGGCGGGGAAACAGAGGCAGGGAATCAGATATGGGGAATCAGAGTCGGGGAATCAGAGGTGGGGAATCATAGGCAGGGAATCGGATGTGCGGAATCAGAGATGGGGAATCAGAGGCCGGGAATCAGAGGTAGTGAATCAGAGATGGGGAATCAGAGGCGGTGAATCAGAGGCAGGGAATCAGACGCGGGGAATCAGAGGTGGGCAATCAGAGGCAGGGAATCAGATATGGGGAATCAGAGGCGGGGAATCAGAGGTGGGCAATCAGAGCCGGTGAATCAGATATGGGGAATCAGAGGCGGGGAATCAGAGGCGGGGAAACAGAGGCGGGGATTCAGATATGGGGAATCAGAGGTGGGGAATCAGAGGTTGTGAATCAGAGATGGGGAATCAAGGCGGGGAATCAGAGGCAGGGAATCAGACGCGGGGAATCAGAGGCGGGGATTCAGAGCTTGGGAATCAGAGGCGGGGAATCAGAGTTGGGGAATCAGAGGCAGGGAATCAGATATGGGGAATCAGAGGCGGGGAATCAGAGGCGGGGAAACAGAGGCGGGGAATCAGAGGTGGGGAATCAGGGGCAGGGAATCAGTGGCAGGGAATCAGAGGTGGGGAATCAGAGGCGGGGAATCAGAGGCAGGGAATCAGACACGGGGAATCAGAGGCGGGGAATCAGAGATGGGGAATCAGAGGCGGGGAATCAGAGGCAGGGAATCGGACGCCGGGAATCAGAGGCGGGGAATCAGAGCTGGGGAATCAGAGGCGGGGAATCAGAGTTGGGGAATCAGAGGCGGGGAATCAGATATGGGGAAATAGAGGCGGGGAATCAGATATGGGGAATCAGAGGTATGGAATCAGAGGTTGGGAATCAGAGGCAGGGAATCAGAGGCGGGGAAACAGAGGCGGGGAATCAGATATGGGGAATCAGAGGTGGCGAATCAAAGGCGGTGAAACAGAGATGGGGATCAGGGCAGGGAATCAGAGGCAGGGAATCAGAGCTGGGGAAACAGAGGCGGGGAATCAGATATGGGGAATCAGAGGTGGGGAATCATGTGCGGGGAATCAGTGGCAGGGAATCAGATGTGGGGAATCATGTGCGGGGAATCAGTGGCAGGGAATCAGAGCTGGGGAATCAGAGGTGGGGAATCAGAGCTGGGGAAACAGAGGCGGGGAATCAGATATGGGGAATCAGAGGTGGGGAATCAAGGTCGGGGAATCAGTGGCAGGGAATCAGAGGCCGGGAATAAAAGGCGGGGAATCAGAGCTGGGGATTCAGAGGCGGGGAATCAGAGTTGGGGAATCAGAGGAAGGGAATCAGATATGGGGAAACAGATGCCGGGATTCAGAGGCAGGGAAACAGAGGCGGGGAATCAGATATGGGGAATCAGAGGTGGGGAAATAGAGGTTGCAAATCAGAGGCGGGGAATCAGAGGCGGGGAATCAGAGGCAGGGAATCGGATGTGCGGAATCAGAGATGGGGAATCAGAGGTGGGGATTCAGAGGTGGTGAATCAGAGAAGGGGAATCAGAGGCTGGGAATCAGAGGCAGGGAATCAGACGCAGGGAATCAGAGGCGGGGAATCATAGCTGGCGAATTAGAGGAGGGGAATCAGAGTTGGGGAATCAGAGGCGGGGAATCAGATATGGGGAAACAGAGGCGGGGAATCAGAGGCGGGGAAACAGAGGCGGGGAATCAGATATGGGGAATCAGAGGTGGGGAATCAGGGGCAGGGAATCAGTGGCAGGGAATCAGACGCGGGGAATCAGAGGCGGGGAATCAGAGGCAGGGAATCAGACACGGGGAATCAGAGGCGGTGTATCAGAGATGGGGAATCAGAGGCGGGGAATCAGAGGCAGGGAATCGGATGCCGGAAATCAGAGGCCTGAAATCAGAGCTGGGGAATCAGAGGCGGGGAATCAGAGTTGGGGAATCAGAGGCGGCGAAGCAGATATGGGGAAATAGAGGCGGGGAATCAGATATGGGGAATCAGAGGCGTGGAATCAGATATGGGGAATCAGAGGCTGGGAATCAGAGGGGGGAAACAGAGGCGGGGAATAAGATATGGGGAATCAGAGGTGGGGAATCAGGGGCGGGTAATCAGTGGCAGGGAATCAGAGGCGGGGAATCAGAGGCGGGGATTCAGAGGCAGGGAATCGGACAGGGGGAATCAGAGGCGGGGAATCGGAGCTGGGGAATCAGAGGTGGGGAATCAGTGTCGGTGAATCAGAGGCAGGGAATCGGATGTGCGGAATCAGAGATGGGGAATCAGAGGCGGTGAATCAGAGGCAGGGAATCAGAGTTGGTGATTCAGAGGCGGGGAATCAGATATGGGGAAACAGAGGCGGGGAATCAGAGGCGGGCAAACAGAGGCGGGGAATTAGATATGGGGAATCAGAGGTGGGGAATCAGAGGTGGTGAATCAGAGATGGGGAATCACAGGCGGGGAATCAGAGGCAGGGAATAGAACGCGGGGAATCAGAGCCAGGGAATCAGAGCTGGGGAATCAGAGGCGGGGAATCAGATATGGGGAAACAGAGGCGGGGAATCAGAGGCGGGGAAACAGAGGCGGGGAATCAGACATGGGGAATCGGATGCGGGGAATCAGAGGTGGGGAATCAGAGCTGGGGAATCAGAGGCGGGGAATCAGAGTTGGGGCATCAGAGGTGGGGAATTAGATATGGGGAAACAGAGGCGGGGAATCAGAGGCAGGGAAAAAGAGGCGGGGAATCAGATATGGGGAATCAGAGGTGGGGAATCATAGGCAGGGAATCAGATGTGCGGAATCAGAGATGGGGAATCAGAGGCAGGGAATCAGAATCAGAAGCAGGGAATTAGAGGCCGGGAATCAGAGGCCGGGAATCAGATGCTGGGAATAAGAGGCCGGGAATCAGAGGTGGGGAATCAGAGTCCGGGAATCAGAGATGGGGATTCAGAGGCGGGGAATGAGAAATGGAGAATCAGAGGCGGGGAATCAGAGGCGGGGAAACAGAGGTGGGGAATCAGATATGGGGAATCAGAGGTGGCGAATCACAGGCGGTGAATCAGAGATGGGGAAACAGAGGCGGGGAATCAGAGGCGGGGAAACAGAGGTGGGGAATCACATATGGGGAATCAGAGGCGGGGAAACAGAGGCAGGGAATCAGATATGGGGAATCAGAGTCGGGGAATCAGAGGTGGGGAATCATAGGCAGGGAATCGGATGTGCGGAATCAGAGATGGGGAATCAGAGGCCGGGAATCAGAGGTAGTGAATCAGAGATGGGGAATCAGAGGCGGTGAATCAGAGGCAGGGAATCAGACGCGGGGAATCAGAGGTGGGCAATCAGAGGCGGGGAATCAGATATGGGGAATCAGAGGCGGGGAATCAGAGGTGGGCAATCAGAGCCGGGGAATCAGATATGGGGAATCAGAGGCGGGGAATCAGAGGCGGGGAAACAGAGGCGGGGATTCAGATATGTAGAATCAGAGGTGGGGAATCAGAGGTTGTGAATCAGAGATGGGGAATCAAGGCGGGGAATCAGAGGCAGGGAATCAGACGCGGGGAATCAGAGGCGGGGATTCAGAGCTGGGGAATCAGAGGCGGGGAATCAGAGTTGGGGAATCAGAGGCAGGGAATCAGATATGGGGAATCAGAGGCGGGGAATCAGAGGCGGGGAAACAGAGGCGGGGAATCAGAGGTAGGGAATCAGGGGCAGGGAATCAGTGGCAGGGAATCAGAGGTGGGGAATCAGAGGCGGGGAATCAGAGGCAGGGAATCAGACACGGGGAATCAGAGGCGGGGAATCGGAGCTGGGGAATCAGAGGTGGGGAATCAGAGTCGGTGAATCAGAGGCAGGGAATCGGATGTGCGGAATCAGAGATGGGGAATCAGAGGCGGTGAATCAGAGGCAGGGAATCAGAGTTGGTGATTCAGAGGCGGGGAATCAGATATGGGGAAACAGAGGCGGGGAATCAGAGGCGGGCAAACAGAGGCGGGGAATTAGATATGGGGAATCAGAGGTGGGGAATCAGAGGTGGTGAATCAGAGATGGGGAATCACAGGCGGGGAATCAGAGGCAGGGAATAGAACGCGGGGAATCAGAGCCAGGGAATCAAAGCTGGGGAATCAGAGGCAGGGAATCAGAATCAGAAGCGGGGAATTAGAGGCTGGGAATCAGAGGCCGGGAATCAGATGCTGGGAATAAGAGGCCGGGAATCAGAGGTGGGGAATCAGAGTCCGGGAATCAGAGATGGGGATTCAGAGGCGGGGAATGAGAAATGGAGAATCAGAGGCGGGGAATCAGAGGCGGGGAAACAGAGGTGGGGAATCAGATATGGGGAATCAGAGATGGCGAATCACAGGCGGTGAATCAGAGATGGGGAAACAGAGGCGGGGAATCAGAGGCGGGGAAACAGAGGTGGGGAATCACATATGGGGAATCAGAGGCGGGGAAACAGAGGCAGGGAATCAGATATGGGGAATCAGAGGCGGGGAATCAGAGGTGGGGAATCATAGGCAGGGAATCGGATGTGCGGAATCAGAGATGGGGAATCAGAGGCCGGGAATCAGAGGTAGCGAATCAGAGATGGGGAATCACAGGCGGTGAATCAGAGGCAGGGAGTCAGACGCGGGGAATCAGAGGTGGGCAATCAGAGGCGGGGAATCAGATATGGGGAATCAGAGGCGGGGAATCAGAGGTGGGCAATCAGAGCCGGTGAATCAGATATGGGGAATCAGAGGCGGGGAATCAGAGGCGGGGATACAGAGGCGGGGATTCAGATATGGGGAATCAGAGGTGGGGAATCAGAGGTTGTGAATCAGAGATGGGGAATCAAGGCGGGGAATCAGAGGCAGGGAATCAGACGCGGGGAATCAGAGGCGGGGATTCAGAGCTGGGGAATCAGAGGCGGGGAATCAGAGTTGGGGAATCAGAGGCAGGGAATCAGATATGTGGAATCAGAGGCGGGGAATCAGAGGCGGGGAAACAGAGGCGGGGAATCAGAGGTGGGGAATCAGGGGCAGGGAATCAGTGGCAGGGAATCAGAGGTGGGGAATCAGAGGCGGGGAATCAGAGGCAGGGAATCAGACACGGGGAATCAGAGGCGGGGAATCAGAGATGGGGAATCAGAGGCGGGGAATCAGAGGCAGGGAATCGGACGCCGGGAATCAGAGGCGGGGAATCAGAGCTGGGGAATCAGAGGCGGGGAATCAGAGTTGGGGAATCAGAGGCGGGGAATCAGATATGGGGACATAGAGGCGGGGAATTAGATATGGGGAATCAGAGGTATGGAATCAGAGGTTGGGAATCAGAGGCAGGGAATCAGAGGCGGGGAAACAGAGGCGGGGAATCAGATATGGGGAATCAGAGGTGGTGAATCAAAGGAGGTGAAACAGAGATGGGGAATCAGGGCAGGGAATCAGAGGCAGGGAATCAGAGCTGGGGAAACAGAGGCGGGGAATCAGATATGGGGAATCAGAGGTGGGGAATCATGTGCGGGGAATCAGTGGCAGGGAATCAGAGGTGGGGAATCATGTGCGGGGAATCAGTGGCAGGGAATCAGAGCTGGGGAATCAGAGGTGGGGAATCAGAGCTGGGGAAACAGAGGCGGGGAATCAGATATGGGGAATCAGAGGTGGGGAATCAAGGTCGGGGAATCAGTGGCAGGGAATCAGAGGCCGGGAATAAAAGGCGGGGAATCAGAGCTGGGGATTCAGAGGCGGGGAATCGGATGCCGGAAATCAGAGGCCTGAAATCAGAGCTGGGGAATCAGAGGCGTGGAATCAGATATGGGGAATCAGAGGCTGGGAATCAGAGGGGGGAAACAGAGGCGGGGAATAAGATATGGGGAATCAGAGGTGGGGAATCAGGGGCGGGTAATCAGTGGCAGGGAATCAGAGGCGGGGAATCAGAGGCGGGGATTCAGAGGCAGGGAATCGGACAGGGGGAATCAGAGGCGGGGAATCGGAGCTGGGGAATCAGAGGTGGGGAATCAGAGTCGGTGAATCAGAGGCAGGGAATCGGATGTGCGGAATCAGAGATGGGGAATCAGAGGCGGTGAATCAGAGGCAGGGAATCAGAGTTGGTGATTCAGAGGCGGGGAATCAGATATGGGGAAACAGAGGCGGGGAATCAGAGGCGGGCAAACAGAGGCGGGGAATTAGATATGGGGAATCAGAGGTGGGGAATCAGAGGTGGTGAATCAGAGATGGGGAATCACAGGCGGGGAATCAGAGGCAGGGAATAGAACGCGGGGAATCAGAGCCAGGGAATCAGAGCTGGGGAATCAGAGGCGGGGAATCAGATATGGGGAAACAGAGGCGGGGAATCAGAGGCGGGGAAACAGAGGCGGGGAATCAGACATGGGGAATCGGATGCGGGGAATCAGAGGTGGGGAATCAGAGCTGGGGAATCAGAGGCGGGGAATCAGAGTTGGGGCATCAGAGGTGGGGAATTAGATATGGGGAAACAGAGGCGGGGAATCAGAGGCAGGGAAAAAGAGGCGGGGAATCAGATATGGGGAATCAGAGGTGGGGAATCATAGGCAGGGAATCAGATGTGCGGAATCAGAGATGGGGAATCAGAGGCAGGGAATCAGAATCAGAAGCAGGGAATTAGAGGCCGGGAATCAGAGGCCGGGAATCAGATGCTGGGAATAAGAGGCCGGGAATCAGAGGTGGGGAATCAGAGTCCGGGAATCAGAGATGGGGATTCAGAGGCGGGGAATGAGAAATGGAGAATCAGAGGCGGGGAATCAGAGGCGGGGAAACAGAGGTGGGGAATCAGATATGGGGAATCAGAGGTGGCGAATCACAGGCGGTGAATCAGAGATGGGGAAACAGAGGCGGGGAATCAGAGGCGGGGAAACAGAGGTGGGGAATCACATATGGGGAATCAGAGGCGGGGAAACAGAGGCAGGGAATCAGATATGGGGAATCAGAGTCGGGGAATCAGAGGTGGGGAATCATAGGCAGGGAATCGGATGTGCGGAATCAGAGATGGGGAATCAGAGGCCGGGAATCAGAGGTAGTGAATCAGAGATGGGGAATCAGAGGCGGTGAATCAGAGGCAGGGAATCAGACGCGGGGAATCAGAGGTGGGCAATCAGAGGCGGGGAATCAGATATGGGGAATCAGAGGCGGGGATTCAGATATGTAGAATCAGAGGTGGGGAATCAGAGGTTGTGAATCAGAGATGGGGAATCAAGGCGGGGAATCAGAGGCAGGGAATCAGACGCGGGGAATCAGAGGCGGGGATTCAGAGCTGGGGAATCAGAGGCGGGGAATCAGAGTTGGGGAATCAGAGGCAGGGAATCAGATATGGGGAATCAGAGGCGGGGAATCAGAGGCGGGGAAACAGAGGCGGGGAATCAGAGGTAGGGAATCAGGGGCAGGGAATCAGTGGCAGGGAATCAGAGGTGGGGAATCAGAGGCGGGGAATCAGAGGCAGGGAATCAGACACGGGGAATCAGAGGCGGGGAATCGGAGCTGGGGAATCAGAGGTGGGGAATCAGAGTCGGTGAATCAGAGGCAGGGAATCGGATGTGCGGAATCAGAGATGGGGAATCAGAGGCGGTGAATCAGAGGCAGGGAATCAGAGTTGGTGATTCAGAGGCGGGGAATCAGATATGGGGAAACAGAGGCGGGGAATCAGAGGCGGGCAAACAGAGGCGGGGAATTAGATATGGGGAATCAGAGGTGGGGAATCAGAGGTGGTGAATCAGAGATGGGGAATCACAGGCGGGGAATCAGAGGCAGGGAATAGAACGCGGGGAATCAGAGCCAGGGAATCAGAGCTGGGGAATCAGAGGCAGGGAATCAGAATCAGAAGCGGGGAATTAGAGGCTGGGAATCAGAGGCCGGGAATCAGATGCTGGGAATAAGAGGCCGGGAATCAGAGGTGGGGAATCAGAGTCCGGGAATCAGAGATGGGGATTCAGAGGCGGGGAATGAGAAATGGAGAATCAGAGGCGGGGAATCAGAGGCGGGGAAACAGAGGTTGGGAATCAGATATGGGGAATCAGAGATGGCGAATCACAGGCGGTGAATCAGAGATGGGGAAACAGAGGCGGGGAATCAGAGGCGGGGAAACAGAGGTGGGGAATCACATATGGGGAATCAGAGGCGGGGAAACAGAGGCAGGGAATCAGATATGGGGAATCAGAGGCGGGGAATCAGAGGTGGGGAATCATAGGCAGGGAATCGGATGTGCGGAATCAGAGATGGGGAATCAGAGGCCGGGAATCAGAGGTAGCGAATCAGAGATGGGGAATCACAGGCGGTGAATCAGAGGCAGGGAGTCAGACGCGGGGAATCAGAGGTGGGCAATCAGAGGCGGGGAATCAGATATGGGGAATCAGAGGCGGGGAATCAGAGGTGGGCAATCAGAGCCGGTGAATCAGATATGGGGAATCAGAGGCGGGGAATCAGAGGCGGGGATACAGAGGCGGGGATTCAGATATGGGGAATCAGAGGTGGGGAATCAGAGGTTGTGAATCAGAGATGGGGAATCAAGGCGGGGAATCAGAGGCAGGGAATCAGACGCGGGGAATCAGAGGCGGGGATTCAGAGCTGGGGAATCAGAGGCGGGGAATCAGAGTTGGGGAATCAGAGGCAGGGAATCAGATATGTGGAATCAGAGGCGGGGAATCAGAGGCGGGGAAACAGAGGCGGGGAATCAGAGGTGGGGAATCAGGGGCAGGGAATCAGTGGCAGGGAATCAGAGGTGGGGAATCAGAGGCGGGGAATCAGAGGCAGGGAATCAGACACGGGGAATCAGAGGCGGGGAATCAGAGATGGGGAATCAGAGGCGGGGAATCAGAGGCAGGGAATCGGACGCCGGGAATCAGAGGCGGGGAATCAGAGCTGGGGAATCAGAGGCGGGGAATCAGAGTTGGGGAATCAGAGGCGGGGAATCAGATATGGGGAAATAGAGGCGGGGAATTAGATATGGGGAATCAGAGGTATGGAATCAGAGGTTGGGAATCAGAGGCAGGGAATCAGAGGCGGGGAAACAGAGGCGGGGAATCAGATATGGGGAATCAGAGGTGGTGAATCAAAGGAGGTGAAACAGAGATGGGGAATCAGGGCAGGGAATCAGAGGCAGGGAATCAGAGCTGGGGAAACAGAGGCGGGGAATCAGATATGGGGAATCAGAGGTGGGGAATCATGTGCGGGGAATCAGTGGCAGGGAATCAGAGGTGGGGAATCATGTGCGGGGAATCAGTGGCAGGGAATCAGAGCTGGGGAATCAGAGGTGGGGAATCAGAGCTGGGGAAACAGAGGCGGGGAATCAGATATGGGGAATCAGAGGTGGGGAATCAAGGTCGGGGAATCAGTGGCAGGGAATCAGAGGCCGGGAATAAAAGGCGGGGAATCAGAGCTGGGGATTCAGAGGCGGGGAATCAGAGTTGGGGAATCAGAGGAAGGGAATCAGATATGGGGAAACAGATGCCGGGATTCAGAGGCAGGGAAACAGAGGCGGGGAATCAGATATGGGGAATCAGAGGTGGGGAAATAGAGGTTGCGAATCAGAGGCGGGAATCAGAGGCGGGGAATCAGAGGCAGGGAATCGGATGTGCGGAATCAGAGATGGGGAATCAGAGGTGGGGATTCAGAGGTGGTGAATCAGAGAAGGGGAATCAGAGGCTGGGAATCAGAGGCAGGGAATCAGACGCAGGGAATCAGAGGCGGGGAATCATAGCTGGCGAATTAGAGGAGGGGAATCAGAGTTGGGGAATCAGAGGCGGGGAATCAGATATGGGGAAACAGAGGCGGGGAATCAGAGGCGGGGAAACAGAGGCGGGGAATCAGATATGGGGAATCAGAGGTGGGGAATCAGGGGCAGGGAATCAGTGGCAGGGAATCAGACGCGGGGAATCAGAGGCGGGGAATCAGAGGCAGGGAATCAGACACGGGGAATCAGAGGCGGTGTATCAGAGATGGGGAATCAGAGGCGGGGAATCAGAGGCAGGGAATCGGATGCCGGAAATCAGAGGCGGGAAATCAGAGCTGGGGAATCAGAGGCGGGGAATCAGAGTTGGGGAATCAGAGGCGGCGAAGCAGATATGGGGAAATAGAGGCGGGGAATCAGATATGGGGAATCAGAGGCGTGGAATCAGATATGGGGAATCAGAGGCTGGGAATCAGAGGGGGGAAACAGAGGCGGGGAATAAGATATGGGGAATCAGAGGTGGGGAATCAGGGGCGGGTAATCAGTGGCAGGGAATCAGAGGCGGGGAATCAGAGGCGGGGATTCAGAGGCAGGGAATCGGACAGGGGGAATCAGAGGCGGGGAATCGGTGCTGGGGAATCAGAGGTGGGGAATCAGAGTCGGTGAATCAGAGGCAGGGAATCTGATGTGCGGAATCAGAGATGGGGAATCAGAGGCGGTGAATCAGAGGCAGGGAATCAGAGTTGGTGATTCAGAGGCGGGGAATCAGATATGGGGAAACAGAGGCGGGGAATCAGAGGCGGGCAAACAGAGGCGGGGAATTAGATATGGGGAATCAGAGGTGGGGAATCAGAGGTGGTGAATCAGAGATGGGGAATCACAGGCGGGGAATCAGAGGCGGTGTATCAGAGATGGGGAATCAGAGGCGGGGAATCAGAGGCAGGGAATCGGATGCCGGAAATCAGAGGCGGGAAATCAGAGCTGGGGAATCAGAGGCGGGGAATCAGAGTTGGGGAATCAGAGGCGGCGAAGCAGATATGGGGAAATAGAGGCGGGGAATCAGATATGGGGAATCAGAGGCGTGGAATCAGATATGGGGAATCAGAGGCTGGGAATCAGAGGGGGGAAACAGAGGCGGGGAATAAGATATGGGGAATCAGAGGTGGGGAATCAGGGGCGGGTAATCAGTGGCAGGGAATCAGAGGCGGGGAATCAGAGGCGGGGATTCAGAGGCAGGGAATCGGACAGGGGGAATCAGAGGCGGGGAATCGGAGCTGGGGAATCAGAGGTGGGGAATCAGAGTCGGTGAATCAGAGGCAGGGAATCGGATGTGCGGAATCAGAGATGGGGAATCAGAGGCGGTGAATCAGAGGCAGGGAATCAGAGTTGGTGATTCAGAGGCGGGGAATCAGATATGGGGAAACAGAGGCGGGGAATCAGAGGCGGGCAAACAGAGGCGGGGAATTAGATATGGGGAATCAGAGGTGGGAATCAGAGGTGGTGAATCAGAGATGGGGAATCACAGGCGGGGAATCAGAGGCAGGGAATAGAACGCGGGGAATCAGAGCCAGGGAATCAGAGCTGGGGAATCAGAGGCGGGGAATCAGATATGGGGAAACAGAGGCGGGGAATCAGAGGCGGGGAAACAGAGGCGGGGAATCAGACATGGGGAATCGGATGCGGGGAATCAGAGGTGGGGAATCAGAGCTGGGGAATCAGAGGCGGGGAATCAGAGTTGGGGCATCAGAGGTGGGGAATTAGATATGGGGAAACAGAGGCGGGGAATCAGAGGCAGGGAAAAAGAGGCGGGGAATCAGATATGGGGAATCAGAGGTGAGGAATCAGAGGCAGGGAATCAGATGTGCGGAATCAGAGATGGGGAATCAGAGGCAGGGAATCAGAATCAGAAGCGGGGAATTAGAGGCCGGGAATCAGATGCTGGGAATAAGAGGCCGGGAATCAGAGGTGGGGAATCAGAGTCCGGAAATCAGAGATGGGGATTCAGAGGCGGGGAATGAGAAATGGAGAATCAGAGGCGGGGAATCAGAGGCGGGGAAACAGAGGTGGGGAATCAGATATGGGGAATCAGAGGTGGCGAATCACAGGCGGTGAATCAGAGATGGGGAAACAGAGGCGGGGAATCAGAGGCGGGGAAACAGAGGTGGGGAATCACATATGGGGAATCAGAGGTGGGGAAACAGAGGCAGGGAATCAGATATGGGGAATCAGAGTCGGGGAATCAGAGGTGGGGAATCATAGGCAGGGAATCGGATGTGCGGAATCAGAGATGGGGAATCAGAGGCCGGGAATCAGAGGTAGTGAATCAGAGATGGGGAATCAGAGGCGGTGAATCAGAGGCAGGGAATCAGACGCGGGGAATCAGAGGTGGGCAATCAGAGGTGGGGAATCAGATATGGGGAATCAGAGGCGGGGAATCAGAGGTGGGCAATCAGAGCCGGGGAATCAGATATGGGGAATCAGAGGCGGGGAATCAGAGGCGGGGAAACAGAGGCGGGGATTCAGATATGTAGAATCAGAGGTGGGGAATCAGAGGTTGTGAATCAGAGATGGGGAATCAAGGCGGGGAATCAGAGGCAGGGAATCAGACGCGGGGAATCAGAGGCGGGGATTCAGAGCTGGGGAATCAGAGGCGGGGAATCAGAGTTGGGGAATCAGAGGCAGGGAATCAGATATGGGGAATCAGAGGCGGGGAATCAGAGGCGGGGAAACAGAGGCGGGGAATCAGAGGTAGGGAATCAGGGGCAGGGAATCAGTGGCAGGGAATCAGAGGTGGGGAATCAGAGGCGGGGAATCAGAGGCAGGGAATCAGACACGGGGAATCAGAGGCGGGGAATCGGAGCTGGGGAATCAGAGGTGGGGAATCAGAGTCGGTGAATCAGAGGCAGGGAATCGGATGTGCGGAATCAGAGATGGGGAATCAGAGGCGGTGAATCAGAGGCAGGGAATGAGAGTTGGTGATTCAGAGGCGGGGAATCAGATATGGGGAAACAGAGGCGGGGAATCAGAGGCGGGCAAACAGAGGCGGGGAATTAGATATGGCGAATCAGAGGTGGGGAATCAGAGGTGGTGAATCAGAGATGGGGAATCACAGGCGGGGAATCAGAGGCAGGGAATAGAACGCGGGGAATCAGAGCCAGGGAATCAGAGCTGGGGAATCAGAGGCAGGGAATCAGAATCAGAAGCGGGGAATTAGAGGCCGGGAATCAGAGGACGGGAATCAGATGCTGGGAATAAGAGGCCGGGAATCAGAGGTGGGGAATCAGAGTCCGGGAATCAGAGATGGGGATTCAGAGGCGGGGAATGAGAAATGGAGAATCAGAGGCGGGGAATCAGAGGCGGGGAAACAGAGGTGGGGAATCAGATATGGGGAATCAGAGGTGGCGAATCACAGGCGGTGAATCAGAGATGGGGAAACAGAGGCGGGGAATCAGAGGCGGGGAAACAGAGGTGGGGAATCACATATGGGGAATCAGAGGCGGGGAAACAGAGGCAGGGAATCAGATATGGGGAATCAGAGGCGGGGAATCAGAGGTGGGGAATCATAGGCAGGGAATCGGATGTGCGGAATCAGAGATGGGGAATCAGAGGCCGGGAATCAGAGGTAGTGAATCAGAGATGGGGAATCAGAGGCGGTGAATCAGAGGCAGGGAATCAGACGCGGGGAATCAGAGGTGGGCAATCAGAGGCGGGGAATCAGATATGGGGAATCAGAGGCGGGGAATCAGAGGTGGGCAATCAGAGCCGGTGAATCAGATATGGGGAATCAGAGGCGGGGAATTAGAGTCGGGGAAACAGCGGCGGGGATTCAGATATGGGGAATCAGAGGTGGGGAATCAGAGGTGGGCAATCAGAGGTGGGGAATCAGATATGGGGAATCAGAGGCGGGGAATCAGAGGTGGGCAATCAGAGCCGGGGAATCAGATATGGGGAATCAGAGGCGGGGAATCAGAGGCGGGGAAACAGAGGCGGGGATTCAGATATGTAGAATCAGAGGTGGGGAATCAGAGGTTGTGAATCAGAGATGGGGAATCAAGGCGGGGAATCAGAGGCAGGGAATCAGACGCGGGGAATCAGAGGCGGGGATTCAGAGCTGGGGAATCAGAGGCGGGGAATCAGAGTTGGGGAATCAGAGGCAGGGAATCAGATATGGGGAATCAGAGGCGGGGAATCAGAGGCGGGGAAACAGAGGCGGGGAATCAGAGGTAGGGAATCAGGGGCAGGGAATCAGTGGCAGGGAATCAGAGGTGGGGAATCAGAGGCGGGGAATCAGAGGCAGGGAATCAGACACGGGGAATCAGAGGCGGGGAATCGGAGCTGGGGAATCAGAGGTGGGGAATCAGAGTCGGTGAATCAGAGGCAGGGAATCGGATGTGCGGAATCAGAGATGGGGAATCAGAGGCGGTGAATCAGAGGCAGGGAATGAGAGTTGGTGATTCAGAGGCGGGGAATCAGATATGGGGAAACAGAGGCGGGGAATCAGAGGCGGGCAAACAGAGGCGGGGAATTAGATATGGCGAATCAGAGGTGGGGAATCAGAGGTGGTGAATCAGAGATGGGGAATCACAGGCGGGGAATCAGAGGCAGGGAATAGAACGCGGGGAATCAGAGCCAGGGAATCAGAGCTGGGGAATCAGAGGCAGGGAATCAGAATCAGAAGCGGGGAATTAGAGGCCGGGAATCAGAGGACGGGAATCAGATGCTGGGAATAAGAGGCCGGGAATCAGAGGTGGGGAATCAGAGTCCGGGAATCAGAGATGGGGATTCAGAGGCGGGGAATGAGAAATGGAGAATCAGAGGCGGGGAATCAGAGGCGGGGAAACAGAGGTGGGGAATCAGATATGGGGAATCAGAGGTGGCGAATCACAGGCGGTGAATCAGAGATGGGGAAACAGAGGCGGGGAATCAGAGGCGGGGAAACAGAGGTGGGGAATCACATATGGGGAATCAGAGGCGGGGAAACAGAGGCAGGGAATCAGATATGGGGAATCAGAGGCGGGGAATCAGAGGTGGGGAATCATAGGCAGGGAATCGGATGTGCGGAATCAGAGATGGGGAATCAGAGGCCGGGAATCAGAGGTAGTGAATCAGAGATGGGGAATCAGAGGCGGTGAATCAGAGGCAGGGAATCAGACGCGGGGAATCAGAGGTGGGCAATCAGAGGCGGGGAATCAGATATGGGGAATCAGAGGCGGGGAATCAGAGGTGGGCAATCAGAGCCGGTGAATCAGATATGGGGAATCAGAGGCGGGGAATTAGAGTCGGGGAAACAGCGGCGGGGATTCAGATATGGGGAATCAGAGGTGGGGAATCAGAGGTTGTGAATCAGAGATGGGGAATCAAGGCGGTGAATCAGAGGCAGGGAATCAGACGCGGGGAATCAGAGGCGGGGATTCAGAGCTGGGGAATCAGAGGCGGGGAATCAGAGTTGGGGAATCAGAGGCAGGGAATCAGATATGGGGAATCAGAGGCGGGGAATCAGAGGCGGGGAAACAGAGGCGGGGAATCAGAGGTGGGGAATCAGGGGCAGGGAATCAGTGGCAGGGAATCAGAGGTGGGGAATCAGAGGCGGGGAATCAGAGGCAGGGAATCAGACACGGGGAATCAGAGGCGGGGAATCAGAGATGGGGAATCAGAGGCGGGGAATCAGAGGCAGGGAATCGGACGCCGGGAATCAGAGGCGGGGAATCAGAGCTGGGGAATCAGAGGCGGGTAATCAGAGTTGGGGAATCAGAGGCGGGGAATCAGATATGGGGAAATAGAGGCGGGGAATCAGATATGGGGAATCAGAGGTATGGAATCAGAGGTTGGGAATCAGAGGCAGGGAATCAGAGGCGGGGAAACAGAGGCGGGGAATCAGATATGGGGAATCAGAGGTGGCGAATCAAAGGCGGTGAAACAGAGATGGGGAATCAGGGCAGGGAATCAGAGGCAGGGAATCAGAGCTGGGGAAACAGAGGCGGGGAATCAGATATGGGGAATCAGAGGTGGGGAATCATGTGCGGGGAATCAGTGGCAGGGAATCAGAGGTGGGGAATCATGTGCGGGGAATCAGTGGCAGGGAATCAGAGCTGGGGAATCAGAGGTGGGGATCAGAGCTGGGGAAACAGAGGCGGGGAATCAGATATGGGGAATCAGAGGTGGGGAATCAAGGTCGGGGAATCAGTGGCAGGGAATCAGAGGCCGGGAATAAAAGGCGGGGAATCAGAGCTGGGGATTCAGAGGCGGGGAATCAGAGTTGGGGAATCAGAGGAAGGGAATCAGATATGGGGAAACAGATGCCGGGATTCAGAGGCAGGGAAACAGAGGCGGGGAATCAGATATGGGGAATCAGAGGTGGGGAAATAGAGGTTGCGAATCAGAGGCGGGGAATCAGAGGCGGGGAATCAGAGGCAGGGAATCGGATGTGCGGAATCAGAGATGGGGAATCAGAGGTGGGGATTCAGAGGTGGTGAATCAGAGAAGGGGAATCAGAGGCTGGGAATCAGAGGCAGGGAATCAGACGCAGGGAATCAGAGGCGGGGAATCATAGCTGGCGAATTAGAGGAGGGGAATCAGAGTTGGGGAATCAGAGGTGGGGAATCAGATATGGGGAAACAGAGGCGGGGAATCAGAGGCGGGGAAACAGAGGCGGGGAATCAGATATGGGGAATCAGAGGTGGGGAATCAGGGGCAGGGAATCAGTGGCAGGGAATCAGACGCGGGGAATCAGAGGCGGGGAATCAGAGGCAGGGAATCAGACACGGGGAATCAGAGGCGGTGTATCAGAGATGGGGAATCAGAGGCGGGGAATCAGAGGCAGGGAATCGGATGCCGGAAATCAGAGGCGGGAAATCAGAGCTGGGGAATCAGAGGCGGGGAATCAGAGTTGGGGAATCAGAGGCGGCGAAGCAGATATGGGGAAATAGAGACGGGGAATCAGATATGGGGAATCAGAGGCGTGGAATCAGATATGGGGAATCAGAGGCTGGGAATCAGAGGGGGGAAACAGAGGCGGGGAATAAGATATGGGGAATCAGAGGTGGGGAATCAGGGCCGGTAATCAGTGGCAGGGAATCAGAGGCGGGGAATCAGAGGCGGGGATTCAGAGGCAGGGAATCGGACAGGGGGAATCAGAGGCGGGGAATCGGAGCTGGGGAATCAGAGGTGGGGAATCAGAGTCGGTGAATCAGCGGCAGGGAATCGGATGTGCGGAATCAGAGATGGGGAATCAGAGGCGGTGAATCAGAGGCAGGGAATCAGAGTTGGTGATTCAGAGGCGGGGAATCAGATATGGGGAAACAGAGGCGGGGAATCAGAGGCGGGCAAACAGAGGCGGGGAATTAGATATGGGGAATCAGAGGTGGGGAATCAGAGGTGGTGAATCAGAGATGGGGAATCACAGGCGGGGAATCAGAGGCAGGGAATAGAACGCGGGGAATCAGAGCCAGGGAATCAGAGCTGGGGAATCAGAGGCGGGGAATCAGATATGGGGAAACAGAGGCGGGGAATCAGAGGCGGGGAAACAGAGGCGGGGAATCAGACATGGGGAATCGGATGCGGGGAATCAGAGGTGGGGAATCAGAGCTGGGGAATCAGAGGCGGGGAATCAGAGTTGGGGCATCAGAGGTGGGGAATTAGATATGGGGAAACAGAGGCGGGGAATCAGAGGCAGGGAAAAAGAGGCGGGGAATCAGATATGGGGAATCAGAGGTGGGGAATCAGAGGCAGGGAATCAGATGTGCGGAATCAGAGATGGGGAATCAGAGGCAGGGAATCAGAATCAGAAGCGGGGAATTAGAGGCCGGGAATCAGATGCTGGGAATAAGAGGCCGGGAATCAGAGGTGGGGAATCAGAGTCCGGGAATCAGAGATGGGGATTCAGAGGCGGGGAATGAGAAATGGAGAATCAGAGGCGGGGAAACAGAGGCGGGGAATCAGAGGTGGGGAATCAGGGGCAGGGAATCAGTGGCAGGGAATCAGAGGTGGGGAATCAGAGGCGGGGAATCAGAGGCAGGGAATCAGACACGGGGAATCAGAGGCGGGGAATCAGAGATGGGGAATCAGAGGCGGGGAATCAGAGGCAGGGAATCGGACGCCGGGAATCAGAGGCGGGGAATCAGAGCTGGGGAATCAGAGGCGGGGAATCAGAGTTGGGGAATCAGAGGCGGGGAATCAGATATGGGGAAATAGAGGCGGGGAATCAGATATGGGGAATCAGAGGTATGGAATCAGAGGTTGGGAATCAGAGGCAGGGAATCAGAGGCGGGGAAACAGAGGCGGGGAATCAGATATGGGGAATCAGAGGTGGCGAATCAAAGGTGGTGAAACAGAGATGGGGAATCAGGGCAGTGAATCAGAGGCAGGGAATCAGAGCTGGGGAAACAGAGGCGGGGAATCAGATATGGGGAATCAGAGGTGGGGAATCATGTGCGGGGAATCAGTGGCAGGGAATCAGAGGTGGGGAATCATGTGCGGGGAATCAGTGGCAGTGAATCAGAGCTGGGGAATCAGAGGTGGGGAATCAGAGCTGGGGAAACAGAGGCGGGGAATCAGATATGGGGAATCAGAGGTGGGGAATCAAGGTCGGGGAATCAGTGGCAGGGAATCAGAGGCCGGGAATAAAAGGCGGGGAATCAGAGCTGGGGATTCAGAGGCGGGGAATCAGAGTTGGGGAATCAGAGGAAGGGAATCAGATATGGGGAAACAGATGCCGGGATTCAGAGGCAGGGAAACAGAGGCGGGGAATCAGATATGGGGAATCAGAGGTGGGGAAATAGAGGTTGCGAATCAGAGGCGGGGAATCAGAGGCGGGGAATCAGAGGCAGGGAATCGGATGTGCGGAATCAGAGATGGGGAATCAGACGTGGGGATTCAGAGGTGGTGAATCAGAGAAGGGGAATCAGAGGCTGGGAATCAGAGGCAGGGAATCAGACGCAGGGAATCAGAGGCGGGGAATCATAGCTGGCGAATTAGAGGAGGGGAATCAGAGTTGGGGAATCAGAGGCGGGGAATCAGATATGGGGAAACAGAGGCGGGGAATCAGAGGCGGGGAAACAGAGGCGGGGAATCAGATATGGGGAATCAGACGCGGGGAATCAGAGGCGGGGAATCAGAGGCAGGGAATCAGACACGGGGAATCAGAGGCGGTGTATCAGAGATGGGGAATCAGAGGTGGGGAATCAGAGGCAGGGAATCGGATGCCGGAAATCAGAGGCGGGAAATCAGAGCTGGGGAATCAGAGGCGGGGAATCAGAGTTGGGGAATCAGAGGCGGCGAAGCAGATATGGGGAAATAGAGGCGGGGAATCAGATATGGGGAATCAGAGGCGTGGAATCAGATATGGGGAATCAGAGGCTGGGAATCAGAGGGGGGAAACAGAGGCGGGGAATAAGATATGGGGAATCAGAGGTGGGGAATCAGGGGCGGGTAATCAGTGGCAGGGAATCAGAGGTGGGGAATCAGAGGCGGGGATTCAGAGGCAGGGAATCGGACAGGGGGAATCAGAGGCGGGGAATCGGAGCTGGGGAATCAGAGGTGGGGAATCAGAGTCGGTGAATCAGAGGCAGGGAATCGGATGTGCGGAATCAGAGATGGGGAATCAGAGGCGGTGAATCAGAGGCAGGGAATCAGAGTTGGTGATTCAGAGGCGGGGAATCAGATATGGGGAAACAGAAGCGGGGAATCAGAGGCGGGCAAACAGAGGCGGGGAATTAGATATGGGGAATCAGAGGTGGGGAATCAGAGGTGGTGAATCAGAGATGGGGAATCACAGGCGGGGAATCAGAGGCAGGGAATAGAACGCGGGGAATCAGAGCCAGGGAATCAGAGCTGGGGAATCAGAGGCGGGGAATCAGATATGGGGAAACAGAGGCGGGGAATCAGACATGGGGCATCGGATGCGGGGAATCAGAGGTGGGGAATCAGAGCTGGGGAATCAGAGGCGGGGAATCAGAGTTGGGGCATCAGAGGTGGGGAATTAGATATGGGGAAACAGAGGCGGGGAATCAGAGGCAGGGAAAAAGAGGCGGGGAATCAGATATGGGGAATCAGAGGTGGGGAATCAGAGGCAGGGAATCAGATGTGCGGAATCAGAGATGGGGAATCAGAGGCAGGGAATCAGAATCAGAAGCGGGGAATTAGAGGCCGGGAATCAGATGCTGGGAATAAGAGGCCGGGAATCAGAGGTGGGGAATCAGAGTCCGGGAATCAGAGATGGGGATTCAGAGGCGGGGAATGAGAAATGGAGAATCAGAGGCGGGGAATCAGAGGCGGGGAAACAGAGGTGGGGAATCAGATATGGGGAATCAGAGGTGGCGAATCACAGGCGGTGAATCAGAGATGGGGAAACAGAGGCGGGGAATCAGAGGCGGGGAAACAGAGGTGGGGAATCACATATGGGGAATCAGAGGCGGGGAAACAGAGGCAGGGAATCAGATATGGGGAATCAGAGTCGGGGAATCAGAGGTGGGGAATCATAGGCAGGGAATCGGATGTGCGGAATCAGAGATGGGGAATCAGAGGCCGGGAATCAGAGGTAGTGAATCAGAGATGGGGAATCAGAGGCGGTGAATCAGAGGCTGGGAATCAGACGCGGGGAATCAGAGGTGGGCAATCAGAGGCGGGGAATCAGATATGGGGAATCAGAGGCGGGGAATCAGAGGTGGGCAATCAGAGCCGGGTAATCAGATATGGGGAATCAGAGGCGGGGAATCAGAGGCGGGGAAACAGAGGCGGGGATTCAGATATGTAGAATCAGAGGTGGGGAATCAGAGGTTGTGAATCAGAGATGGGGAATCAAGGCGGGGAATCAGAGGCAGGGAACAAGACGCGGGGAATCAGAGGCGGGGATTCAGAGCTGGGGAATCAGAGGCGGGGAATCAGAGTTGGGGAATCAGAGGCAGGGAATCAGATATGGGGAATCAGAGGCGGGGAATCAGAGGCGGGGAAAAAGAGGCGGGGAATCAGAGGTAGGGAATCAGGGGCAGGGAATAAGTGGCAGGGATTCAGAGGTGGGGAATCAGAGGCGGGGAATCAGAGGCAGGGAATCAGACACGGGGAATCAGAGGCGGGGAATCAGAGATGGGGAATCAGAGGCGGGGAATCAGAGGCAGGGAATCGGACGCCGGGAATCAGAGGCGGGGAATCAGAGCTGGGGAATCAGAGGCGGGGAATCAGAGTTGGGGAATCAGAGGCGGGGAATCAGATATGGGGAAATAGAGGCGGGGAATCAGATATGGGGAATCAGAGGTGTGGAATCAGAGGTTGGGAATCAGAGGCAGGGAATCAGAGGCGGGGAAACAGTGGCGGGGAATCAGATATGGGGAATCAGAGGTGGCGAATCAAAGGCGGTGAAACACAGATGGGGAATCAGGGCAGGGAATCAGAGGCAGGGAATCAGAGCTGGGGAAACAGAGGCGGGGAATCAGATATGGGGAATCAGAGGTGGGGAATCATGGGCGGGGAATCAGTGGCAGGGAATCAGAGCTGGGGAATCAGAGGTGGGGAATCAGAGCTGGGGAAACAGAGGCGGGGAATCAGATATGGGGAATCAGAGGTGGGGAATCAAGGTCGGGGAATCAGTGGCAGGGAATCAGAGGCCGGGAATAAAAGGCGGGGAATCAGAGCTGGGGATTCAGAGGCGGGGAATCAGAGTTGGGGAATCAGAGGAAGGGAATCAGATATGGGGAAACAGATGCCGGGATTCAGAGGCAGGGAAACAGAGGCGGGGAATCAGATATGGGGAATCAGAGGTGGGGAAATAGAGGTTGCGAATCAGAGGCGGGGAATCAGAGGCGGGGAATCAGAGGCAGGGAATCGGATGTGCGGAATCAGAGATGGGGAATCAGAGGTGGGGATTCAGAGGTGGTGAATCAGAGAAGGGGAATCAGAGGCTGGGAATCAGAGGCAGGGAATCAGACGCAGGGATTCAGAGGCGGGGAATCATAGCTGGCAAATTAGAGGAGGGGAATCAGAGTTGGGGAATCAGAGGCGGGGAATCAGATATGGGGAAACAGAGGCGGGGAATCAGAGGCGGTGAAACAGAGGCGGGGAATCAGATATGGGGAATCAGAGGTGGGGAATCAGGGGCAGGGAATCAGTGGCAGGGAATCAGACGCGGGGAATCAGAGGCGGGGAATCAGAGGCAGGGAATCAGACACGGGGAATCAGAGGCGGGGTATCAGAGATGGGGAATCAGAGGCGGGGAATCAGAGGCAGGGAATCGGATGCCGGAAATCAGAGGCGGGAAATCAGAGCTGGGGAATCAGAGGCGGGGAATCAGAGTTGGGGAATCAGAGGCGGCGAAGCAGATATGGGGAAATAGAGGCGGGGAATCAGATATGGGGAATCAGAGGCGTGGAATCAGATATGGGGAATCAGAGGCTGGGAATCAGAGGGGGGAAACAGAGGCGGGGAATAAGATATGGGGAATCAGAGGTGGGGAATCAGGGGCGGGTAATCAGTGGCAGGGAATCAGAGGCGGGGAATAAGAGGCGGGGATTTAGAGGCAGGGAATCAGACAGGGGGAATCAGAGGTGGGGAATCAGAGATGGGGAATCAGAGGCAGGGAATCAGAGGCAGGGAATCAGACGCGGGGAATCAGAGGCGGGGAATCAGAGCTGGGGAATCAGAGGTGGGGAATCAGAGTCGGGGAATCAGAGGTAGGGAATCGGATGTGCGGAATCAGAGATGGGGAATCAGAGGCGGTGAATCAGAGGCAAGGAATCAGAGTTGGTGATTCAGAGGCGGGGAATCAGATATGGGGAAACAGAGGCGGGGAATCAGAGGCGGGCAAACAGAGGCGGGGAATTAGATATGGGGAATCAGAGGTGGGGAATCAGAGGTGGTGAATCAGAGATGGGGAATCACAGGCGGGGAATCAGAGGCAGGGAATAGAACGCGGGGAATCAGAGCCAGGGAATCAGAGCTGGGGAATCAGAGGCGGGGAATCAGATATGGGGAAACAGAGGCGGGGAATCAGAGGCGGGGAAACAGAGGCGGGGAATCAGACATGGGGAATCGGATGCGGGGAATCAGAGGTGGGGAATCAGAGCTGGGGAATCAGAGGCGGGGAATCAGAGTAGGGGCATCAGAGGTGGGGAATTAGATATGGGGAAACAGAGGCGGGGAATCAGAGGCAGGGAAAAAGAGGCGGGGAATCAGATATGGGGAATCAGAGGTGGGGAATCATAGGCAGGGAATCAGATGTGCGGAATCAGAGATGGGGAATCAGAGGCAGGGAATCAGAATCAGAAGCAGGGAATTAGAGGCCGGGAATCAGAGGCCGGGAATCAGATGCTGGGAATAAGAGGCCGGGAATCAGAGGTGGGGAATCAGAGTCCGGGAATCAGAGATGGGGATTCAGAGGCGGGGAATGAGAAATGGAGAATCAGAGGCGGGGAATCAGAGGCGGGGAAACAGAGGTGGGGAATCAGATATGGGGAATCAGAGGTGGCGAATCACAGGCGGTGAATCAGAGATGGGGAAACAGAGGCGGGGAATCAGAGGCGGGGAAACAGAGGTGGGGAATCACATATGGGGAATCAGAGGCGGGGAAACAGAGGCAGGGAATCAGATATGGGGAATCAGAGGCGGGGAATCAGAGGTGGGGAATCATAGGCAGGGAATCGGATGTGCGGAATCAGAGATGGGGAATCAGAGGCCGGGAATCAGAGGTAGTGAATCAGAGATGGGGAATCAGAGGCGGTGAATCAGAGGCAGGGAATCAGACACGGGGAATCAGAGGTGGGCAATCAGAGGCGGGGAATCAGATATGGGGAATCAGAGGCTGGGAATCAGAGGCGGGGAAACAGAGGCGGGGAATCAGATATGGGGAATCAGAGGTGGGGCATCAGAGGTTGTGAATCACGGATGGGGAATCAGAGGCGGGGAATCAGAGGCAGGGAATCAGACGCAGGGAATCAGAGGCGGGGATTCAGAGCTGGGGAATCAGAGGCGGGGAATCAGAGTTGGGGAATCAGAGGCGGGGAATCAGATATGGGGTATAAGAGGCAGGGAATCAGAGGCGGGAAAACAGAGGCGGGGAATCAGATATGGGGAATCAGAGGTGGGGAATCAGGGGCAGGGAATCAGTGGCAGGGAATCAGATGCGGGGAATCAGAGGCGGGGAATCAGAGGCAGGGAATAGAACGCGGGGAATCAGAGCCAGGGAATCAGAGCTGGGGAATCAGAGGCGGGGAATCAGATATGGGGAAACAGAGGCGGGGAATCAGAGGCGGGTAAACAGAGGCGGGGAATCAGACATGGGGAATCGGATGCGGGGAATCAGAGGTGGGGAATCAGAGCTGGGGAATCAGAGGCGGGGAATCAGAGTTGGGGCATCAGAGGTGGGGAATTAGATATGGGGAAACAGAGGCGGGGAATCAGAGGCAGGGAAAAAGAGGCGGGGAATCAGATATGGGGAATCAGAGGTGGGGAATCAGAGGCAGGGAATCAGATGTGCGGAATCAGAGATGGGGAATCAGAGGCAGGGAATCAGAGGCGGGAAAACGGAGGCGGGGAATCAGATATGGGGAATCAGAGGTGGGGAATCAGGCGCAGGGAATCAGTGGCAGGGAATCAGACGCGGGGATTCAGAGGCGGGGAATCAGAGGCGGGCAAACAGAGGCGGGGAATTAGATATGGGGAATCAGAGGTGGGGAATCAGAGGTGGTGAATCAGAGATGGGGAATCACAGGCGGGGAATCAGAGGCATGGAATAGAACGCGGGGAATCAGAGGCAGGGAATCAGAGCTGGGGAATCAGAGGCGGGGAATCAGATATGGGGAAACAGAGGCGGGGAATCAGAGGCGGGGAAACAGAGGCGGGGAATCAGACATGGGGAATCGGATGCCGGGAATCAGAGGTGGGGAATCAGAGCTGGGGAATCAGAGGCGGGGAATCAGAGTTGGGGCATCAGAGGTGGGGAATTAGATATGGGGAATCAGAGATGGGGAATCAGAGGCAGGGTATCAGAATCAGAAGCGGGGAATCAGAGGCCGGGAATCAGATGCTGGGAATAAGAGGCCCGGAATCAGAGGTGGGGAATCAAGGTCGGGGAATCAGTGGCAGGGAATCAGAGGCCGGGAATAAAAGGCGGGGAATCAGAGCTGGGGATTCAGAGGCGGGGAATCAGAGTTGGGGAATCAGAGGAAGGGAATCAGATATGGGGAAACAGATGCCGGGATTCAGAGGCAGGGAAACAGAGGCGGGGAATCAGATATGGGGAATCAGAGGTGGGGAAATAGAGGTTGCGAATCAGAGGCGGGGAATCAGAGGCGGGGAATCAGAGGCAGGGAATCGGATGTGCGGAATCAGAGATGGGGAATCAGAGGTGGGGATTCAGAGGTGGTGAATCAGAGAAGGGGAATCAGAGGCTGGGAATCAGAGGCAGGGAATCAGACGCAGGGAATCAGAGGCGGGGAATCATAGCTGGCGAATTAGAGGAGGGGAATCAGAGTTGGGGAATCAGAGGCGGGGAATCAGATATGGGGAAACAGAGGCGGGGAATCAGAGGCGGGGAAACAGAGGCGGGGAAGCAGATATGGGGAATCAGAGGTGGGGAATCAGGGGCAGGGAATCAGTGGCAGGGAATCAGACGCGGGGAATCAGAGGCGGGGAATCAGAGGCAGGGAATCAGACACGGGGAATCAGAGGCGGTGTATCAGAGATGGGGAATCAGAGGCGGGGAATCAGAGGCAGGGAATCGGATGCCGGAAATCAGAGGCGGGAAATCAGAGCTGGGGAATCAGAGGCGGGGAATCAGAGTTGGGGAATCAGAGGCGGCGAAGCAGATATGGGGAAATAGAGGCGGGGAATCAGATATGGGGAATCAGAGGGGGGAAACAGAGGCGGGGAATAAGATATGGGGAATCAGAGGTGGGGAATCAGGGGCGGGTAATCAGTGGCAGGGAATCAGAGGCGGGGAATCAGAGGCGGGGATTCAGAGGCAGGGAATCAGACAGGGGGAATCAGAGGCGGGGAATCGGAGCTGGGGAATCAGAGGTGGGGAATCAGAGTCGGTGAATCAGAGGCAGGGAATCGGATGTGCGGAATCAGAGATGGGGAATCAGAGGCGGTGAATCAGAGGCAGGGAATCTGAGTTGGTGATTCACAGGCGGGGAATCAGATATGGGGAAACAGAGGCGGGGAATCAGAGGCGGGCAAACAGAGGCGGGGAATTAGATATGGGGAATCAGAGGTGGGGAATCAGAGGTGGTGAATCAGAGATGGGGAATCACAGGCGGGGAATCAGAGGCAGGGAATAGAACGCGGGGAATCAGAGCCAGGGAATCAGAGCTGGGGAATCAGAGGCGGGGAATCAGATATGGGGAAACAGAGGCGGGGAATCAGAGGCGGGGAAACAGAGGTGGGGAATCAGACATGGGGAATCGGATGCGGGGAATCAGAGGTGGGGAATCAGAGCTGGGGAATCAGAGGCGGGGAATCAGAGTTGGGGCATCAGAGGTGGGGAATTAGATATGGGGAAACAGAGGCGGGGAATCAGAGGCAGGGAAAAAGAGGCGGGGAATCAGATATGGGGAATCAGAGGTGGGGAATCAGAGTCCGGGAATCAGAGATGGGGATTCAGAGGCGGGGAATGAGAAATGGAGAATCAGAGGCGGGGAATCAGAGGCGGGGAAACAGAGGTGGGGAATCAGATATGGGGAATCAGAGGTGGCGAATCACAGGCGGTGAATCAGAGATGGGGAAACAGAGGCGGGGAATCAGAGGCGGGGAAACAGAGGTGGGGAATCACATATGGGGAATCAGAGGCGGGGAAACAGAGGCAGGGAATCAGATATGGGGAATCAGAGTCGGGGAATCAGAGGTGGGGAATCATAGGCAGGGAATCGGATGTGCGGAATCAGAGATGGGGAATCAGAGGCCGGGAATCAGAGGTAGTGAATCAGAGATGGGGAATCAGAGGCGGTGAATCAGAGGCAGGGAATCAGACGCGGGGAATCAGAGGTGGGCAATCAGAGGCGGGGAATCAGATATGGGGAATCAGAGGCAGGGAATCAGAGGTGGGCAATCAGAGCCGGGGAATCAGATATGGGGAATCAGAGGCGGGGAATCAGAGGCGGGATAACAGAGGCGGGGATTCAGATATGTAGAATCAGAGGTGGGGAATCAGAGGTTGTGAATCAGAGATGGGGAATCAAGGCGGGGAATCAGAGGCAGGGAATCAGACGCGGGGAATCAGAGGCGGGGATTCAGAGCTGGGGAATCAGAGGCGGGGAATCAGAGTTGGGGAATCAGAGGCAGGGAATCAGATATGGGGAATCAGAGGCGGGGAATCTGAGGCGGGGAAACAGAGGCGGAGAATCAGAGGTAGGGAATCAGGGGCAGGGAATCAGTGGCAGGGAATCAGAGGTGGGGAATCAGAGGCGGGGAATCAGAGGCAGGGAATCAGACACGGGGAATCAGAGGCGGGGAATCAGAGATGGGGAATCAGAGGCGGGGAATCAGAGGCAGGGAATCGGACGCCGGGAATCAGAGGCGGGGAATCAGAGCTGGGGAATCAGAGGCGGGGAATCAGAGTTGGGGAATCAGAGGCGGGGAATCAGATATGGGGAAATAGAGGCGGGGAATCAGATATGGGGAATCAGAGGTGTGGAATCAGAGGTTGGGAATCAGAGGCAGGGAATCAGAGGCGGGGAAACAGAGGCGGGGAATCAGATATGGGGAATCAGAGGTGGCGAATCAAAGGCGGTGAAACACAGATGGGGAATCAGGGCAGGGAATCAGAGGCAGGGAATCAGAGCTGGGGAAACAGAGGCGGGGAATCAGATATGGGGAATCAGAGGTATGGAATCATGGGCGGGGAATCAGTGGCAGGGAATCAGAGCTGGGGAATCAGAGGTGGGGAATCAGAGCTGGGGAAACAGAGGCGGGGAATCAGATATGGGGAATCAGAGGTGGGGAATCAAGGTCGGGGAATCAGTGGCAGGGAATCAGAGGCCGGGAATAAAAGGCGGGGAATCAGAGCTGGGGATTCAGAGGCGGGGAATCAGAGTTGGGGAATCAGAGGAAGGGAATCAGATATGGGGAAACAGATGCCGGGATTCAGAGGCAGGGAAACAGAGGCGGGGAATCAGATATGGGGAATCAGAGGTGGGGAAATAGAGGTTGCGAATCAGAGGCGGGGAATCAGAGGCGGGGAATCAGAGGCAGGGAATCGGATGTGCGGAATCAGAGATGGGGAATCAGAGGTGGGGATTCAGAGGTGGTGAATCAGAGAAGGGGAATCAGAGGCTGGGAATCAGAGGCAGGGAATCAGACGCAGGGAATCAGAGGCGGGGAATCATAGCTGGCAAATTAGAGGAGGGGAATCAGAGTTGGGGAATCAGAGGCGGGGAATCAGATATGGGGAAACAGAGGCGGGGAATCAGAGGCGGGGAAATAGAGGCGGGGAATCAGATATGGGGAATCAGAGGTGGGGAATCAGGGGCAGGGAATCAGTGGCAGGGAATCAGACGCGGGGAATCAGAGGCGGGGAATCAGAGGCAGGGAATCAGACACGGGGAATCAGAGGCGGGGTATCAGAGATGGGGAATCAGAGGCGGGGAATCAGAGGCGTGGAATCAGATATGGGGAATCAGAGGCTAGGAATCAGAGGGGGGAAACAGAGGCGGGGAATAAGATATGGGGAATCAGAGGTGGGGAATCAGGGGCGGGTAATCAGTGGCAGGGAATCAGAGGCGGGGAATAAGAGGCGGGGATTCAGAGGCAGGGAATCAGACAGGGGGAATCAGAGGTGGGGAATCAGAGATGGGGAATCAGAGGCGGGGAATCAGAGGCAGGGAATCAGACGCGGGGAATCAGAGGCGGGGAATCAGAGCTGGGGAATCAGAGGTGGGGAATCAGAGTCGGGGAATCAGAGGTAGGGAATCGGATGTGCGGAATCAGAGATGGCGAATCAGAGGCGGTGAATCAGAGGCAAGGAATCAGAGTTGGTGATTCAGAGGCGGGGAATCAGATATGGGGAAACAGAGGCGGGGAATCAGAGGCGGGCAAACAGAGGCGGGGAATTAGATATGGGGAATCAGAGGTGGGGAATCAGAGGTGGTGAATCAGAGATGGGGAATCACAGGCGGGGAATCAGAGGCAGGGAATAGAACGCGGGGAATCAGAGCCAGGGAATCAGAGCTGGGGAATCAGAGGCGGGGATTCAGATATGGGGAAACAGAGGCGGGGAATCAGAGGCGGGGAAACAGAGGCGGGGAATCAGACATGGGGAATCGGATGCGGTGAATCAGAGGTGGGGAATCAGAGCTGGGGAATCAGAGGCGGGGAATCAGAGTAGGGGCATCAGAGGTGGGGAATTAGATATGGGGAAACAGAGGCGGGGAATCAGAGGCAGGGAAAAAGAGGCGGGGAATCAGATATGGGGAATCAGAGGTGGGGAATCATAGGCAGGGAATCAGATGTGCGGAATCAGAGATGGGGAATCAGAGGCAGGGAATCAGAATCAGAAGCAGGGAATTAGAGGCCGGGAATCAGAGGCCGGGAATCAGATGCTTGGAATAAGAGGCCGGGAATCAGAGGTGGGGAATCAGAGTCCGGGAATCAGAGATGGGGATTCAGAAGCGGGGAATGAGAAATGGAGAATCAGAGGCGGGGAATCAGAGGCGGGGAAACAGAGGTGGGGAATCAGATATGGGGAATCAGAGGTGGCGAATCACAGGCGGTGAATCAGAGATGGGGAAACAGAGGCGGGGAATCAGAGGCGGGGAAACAGAGGTGGGGAATCACATATGGGGAATCAGAGGCGGGGAAACAGAGGCAGGGAATCAGATATGGGGAATCAGAGGCGGGGAATCAGAGGTGGGGAATCATAGGCAGGGAATCGGATGTGCGGAATCAGAGATAGGGAATCAGAGGCCGGGAATCAGAGGTAGTGAATCAGAGATGGGGAATCAGAGGCGGTGAATCTGAGGCAGGGAATCAGACACGGGGAATCAGAGGTGGGCAATCAGAGGCGGGGAATCAGATATGGGGAATCAGAGGCTGGGAATCAGAGGCGGGGAAACAGAGGCGGGGAATCAGATATGGGGAATCAGAGGTGGGGCATCAGAGGTTGTGAATCACGGATGGGGAATCAGAGGCGGGGAATCAGAGGCAGGGAATCAGACGGGGGAATCAGAGGCGGGGATTCAGAGCTGGGGAATCAGAGGCGGTGAATCAGAGTTGGGGAATCAGAGGCGGGGAATCAGATATGGGGAATAAGAGGCAGGGAATCAGAGGCGGGAAAACAGAGGCGGGGAATCAGATATGGGGAATCAGAGGTGGGGAATCAGGGGCAGGGAATCAGTGGCAGGGAATCAGATGCGGGGAATCAGAGGCGGTGAATCAGAGGCAGGGAATAGAACGCGGGGAATCAGAGCCAGGGAATCAGAGCTGGGGAATCAGAGGCGGGGAATCAGATATGGGGAAACAGAGGCGGGGAATCAGAGGCGGGGAAACAGAGGCGGGGAATCAGACATGGGGAATCGGATGCGGGGAATCAGAGGTGGGGAATCAGAGCTGGGTAATCAGAGGCGGGGAATCAGAGTTGGGGCATCAGAGGTGGGGAATTAGATATGGGGAAACAGAGGCGGGGAATCAGAGGCAGGGAAAAAGAGGCGGGGAATCAGATATGGGGAATCAGAGGTGGGGAATCAGAGGCAGGGAATCAGATGTGCGGAATCAGAGATGGGGAATCAGAGGCAGGGAATCAGAGGCGGGAAAACGGAGGCGGGGAATCAGATATGGGGAATCAGAGGTGGGGAATCAGGCGCAGGGAATCAGTGGCAGGGAATCAGACGCGGGGATTCAGAGGCGGAGAATCAGAGGCGGGCAAACAGAGGCGGGGAATTAGATATGGGGAATCAGAGGTGGGGAATCAGAGGTGGTGAATCAGAGATGGGGAATCACAGGCGGGGAATCAGAGGCAGGGAATAGAACGCGGGGAATCAGAGGCAGGGAATCAGAGGCGGGGAATCTGATATGGGGAAACAGAGGTGGGGAATCAGAGGCGGGGAAACAGAGGCGGGGAATCAGAGTTGGGGCATCAGAGGTGGGGAATTAGATATGGGGAATCAGAGATGGGGAATCAGAGGCAGGGTATCAGAATCAGAAGCGGGGAATCAGAGGCCGGGAATCAGATGCTGGGAATAAGAGGCCCGGAATCAGAGGTGGGGAATCAGAGTCCGGGAATCAGAGATGGGGATTCAGAGGCGGGGAATGAGATATGGAGAATCAGAGGCGGGGAATCAGAGGCGGGGAAACAGAGGTGGGGAATCAGATATGGGGAATCTGAGGTGGCGAATCAAAGGCGGTGAATCAGAGATGGGGAATCAGAGGCGGGGAATCAGAGGCAGGGAATCAGATGCGGGGATTCAGAGGCGGGGAATCAGAGCTGGCGAATCAGAGGCGGGGAATCAGAGGTGGGCAATCAGAGCCGGGGAATCAGATATGGGGAATCAGAGGCGGGGAATCAGAGGCGGGGAAACAGAGGCGGGGATTCAGATATGGGGAATCAGAGGTGGGGAATCAGAGGTTGTGAATCAGAGATGGGGAATCAAGGCGGGTAATCAGAGGCAGGGAATCAGACGCGGGGAATCAGAGGCGGGGATTCAGAGCTGGGGAATCAGAGGCGGGGAATCAGAGTTGGGGAATCAGAGGCAGGGAATCAGATATGGGGAATCAGAGGCGGGGAATCAGAGGTGGGGAAACAGAGGCGGGGAATCAGAGGTGGGGAATCAGGGGCAGGGAATCAGTGGCAGGGAATCAGAGGTGGGGAATCAGAGGCGGGGAATCAGAGGCAGGGAATCAGACACGGGGAATCAGAGGCGGGGAATCAGATATGGGTAATCAGAGGCGGGGAATCAGAGGCAGGGAATCGGACGCCGGGAATCAGAGGCGGGGAATCAGAGCTGGGTAATCAGAGGCGGGGAATCAGAGTTGGGGAATCAGAGGCGGGGAATCAGATATGGGGAAATAGAGGCGGGGAATCAGATATGGGGAATCAGAGGTATGGAATCAGAGGTTGGGAATCAGAGGCAGGGAATCAGAGGCGGGGAAACAGAGGCGGGGAATCAGATA
Source organism: Narcine bancroftii (assembly GCF_036971445.1). Lineage (NCBI taxonomy): Eukaryota > Metazoa > Chordata > Chondrichthyes > Torpediniformes > Narcinidae > Narcine > Narcine bancroftii. Next base: position 101,461,627 of record NC_091474.1, on the reverse strand, counting down.
TGGGGAATCAGAGGTGGCGAATCAAAGGCGGTGAAACAGAGATGGGGAATCAGGGCAGGGAATCAGAGGCAGGGAATCAGAGCTGGGGAAACAGAGGCGGGGAATCAGATATGGGGAATCAGACGCGGGGAATCAGAGGCGGGGAATCAGAGCTGGGGAATCAGAGGTGGGGAATCAGAGTCGGGGAATCAGAGGTAGGGAATCGGATGTGCGGAATCAGAGATGGGGAATCAGAGGCGGTGAATAAGAGGCGGGGATTCAGAGGCAGGGAATCAGACAGGGGAATCAGAGGTGGGGAATCAGAGATGGGGAATCAGAGGCGGGGAATCAGAGGCAGGGAATCAGACGCGGGGAATCAGAGGCGGGGAATCAGAGCTGGGGAATCAGAGGTGGGGAATCAGAGTCGGGGAATCAGAGGTAGGGAATCGGATGTGCGGAATCAGAGATGGGGAATCAGAGGCGGTGAATCAGAGGCAAGGAATCAGAGTTGGTGATTCAGAGGCGGGGAATCAGATATGGGGAAACAGAGGCGGGGAATCAGAGGCGGGCAAACAGAGGCGGGGAATTAGATATGGGGAATCAGAGGTGGGGAATCAGAGGTGGTGAATCAGAGATGGGGAATCACAGGCGGGGAATCAGAGGCAGGGAACAGAACGCGGGGAATCAGAGCCAGGGAATCAGAGCTGGGGAATCAGAGGCGGGGAATCAGATATGGGGAAACAGAGGCGGGGAATCAGAGGCGGGGAAACAGAGGCGGGGAATCAGACATGGGGAATCGGATGCGGGGAATCAGAGGTGGGGAATCAGAGCTGGGGAATCAGAGGCGGGGAATCAGAGTAGGGGCATCAGAGGTGGGGAATTAGATATGGGGAAACACAGGCGGGGAATCAGAGGCAGGGAAAAAGAGGCGGGGAATCAGATATGGGGAATCAGAGGTGGGGAATCATAGGCAGGGAATCAGATGTGCGGAATCAGAGATGGGGAATCAGAGGCAGGGAATCAGAATCAGAAGCAGGGAATTAGAGGCCGGGAATCAGAGGCCGGGAATCAGATGCTGGGAATAAGAGGCCGGGAATCAGAGGTGGGGAATCAGAGTCCGGGAATCAGAGATGGGGATTCAGAGGCGGGGAATGAGAAATGGAGAATCAGAGGCGGGGAATCAGAGGCGGGGAAACAGAGGTGGGGAATCAGATATGGGGAATCAGAGGTGGCGAATCACAGGCGGTGAATCAGAGATGGGGAAACAGAGGCGGGGAATCAGAGGCGGGGAAACAGAGGTGGGGAATCACATATGGGGAATCAGAGGCGGGGAAACAGAGGCAGGGAATCAGATATGGGGAATCAGAGGCGGGGAATCAGAGGTGGGGAATCATAGGCAGGGAATCGGATGTGCGGAATCAGAGATGGGGAATCAGAGGCCGGGAATCAGAGGTAGTGAATCAGAGATGGGGAATCAGAGGCGGTGAATCAGAGGCAGGGAATCAGACACGGGGAATCAGAGGTGGGCAATCAGAGGCGGGGAATCAGATATGGGGAATCAGAGGCTGGGAATCAGAGGCGGGGAAACAGAGGCGGGGAATCAGATATGGGGAATCAGAGGTGGGGCATCAGAGGTTGTGAATCACGGATGGGGAATCAGAGGCGGGGAATCAGAGGCAGGGAATCAGACGCAGGGAATCAGAGGCGGGGATTCAGAGCTGGGGAATCAGAGGCGGGGAATCAGAGTTGGGGAATCAGAGGCGGGGAATCAGATATGGGGAATAAGAGGCAGGGAATCAGAGGCGGGAAAACAGAGGCGGGGAATCAGATATGGGGAATCAGAGGTGGGGAATCAGGGGCAGGGAATCAGTGGCAGGGAATCAGATGCGGGGAATCAGAGGCGGGGAATCAGAGGCAGGGAATAGAACGCGGGGAATCAGAGCCAGGGAATCAGAGCTGGGGAATCAGAGGCGGGGAATCAGATATGGGGAAACAGAGGCGGGGAATCAGAGGCGGGGAAACAGAGGCGGGGAATCAGACATGGGGAATCGGATGCGGGGAATCAGAGGTGGGGAATCAGAGCTGGGGAATCAGAGGCGGGGAATCAGAGTTGGGGCATCAGAGGTGGGGAATTAGATATGGGGAAACAGAGGCGGGGAATCAGAGGCAGGGAAAAAGAGGCGGGGAATCAGATATGGGGAATCAGAGGTGGGGAATCAGAGGCAGGGAATCAGATGTGCGGAATCAGAGATGGGGAATCAGAGGCAGGGAATCAGAGGCGGGAAAACGGAGGCGGGGAATCAGATATGGGGAATCAGAGGTGGGGAATCAGGCGCAGGGAATCAGTGGCAGGGAATCAGATGCGGGGATTCAGAGGCGGGGAATCAGAGGCGGGCAAACAGAGGCGGGGAATTAGATATGGGGAATCAGAGGTGGGGAATCAGAGGTGGTGAATCAGAGATGGGGAATCACAGGCGGGGAATCAGAGGCATGGAATAGAACGCGGGGAATCAGAGGCAGGGAATCAGAGCTGGGGAATCAGAGGCGGGGAATCAGATATGGGGAAACAGAGGCGGGGAATCAGAGGCGGGGAAACAGAGGCGGGGAATCAGACATGGGGAATCGGATGCCGGGAATCAGAGGTGGGGAATCAGAGCTGGGGAATCAGAGGCGGGGAATCAGAGTTGGGGCATCAGAGGTGGGGAATTAGATATGGGGAATCAGAGATGGGGAATCAGAGGCAGGGTATCAGAATCAGAAGCGGGGAATCAGAGGCCGGGAATCAGATGCTGGGAATAAGAGGCCCGGAATCAGAGGTGGGGAATCAAGGTCGGGGAATCAGTGGCAGGGAATCAGAGGCCAGGAATAAAAGGCGGGGAATCAGAGCTGGGGATTCAGAGGCGGGGAATCAGAGTTGGGGAATCAGAGGAAGGGAATCAGATATGGGGAAACAGATGCCGGGATTCAGAGGCAGGGAAACAGAGGCGGGGAATCAGATATGGGGAATCAGAGGTGGGGAAATAGAGGTTGCGAATCAGAGGCGGGGAATCAGAGGCGGGGAATCAGAGGCAGGGAATCGGATGTGCGGAATCAGAGATGGGGAATCAGAGGTGGGGATTCAGAGGTGGTGAATCAGAGAAGGGGAATCAGAGGCTGGGAATCAGAGGCAGGGAATCAGACGCAGGGAATCAGAGGCGGGGAATCATAGCTGGCGAATTAGAGGAGGGGAATCAGAGTTGGGGAATCAGAGGCGGGGAATCAGATATGGGGAAACAGAGGCGGGGAATCAGAGGCGGGGAAACAGAGGCGGGGAAGCTGATATGGGGAATCAGAGGTGGGGAATCAGGGGCAGGGAATCAGTGGCAGGGAATCAGACGCGGGGAATCAGAGGCGGGGAATCAGAGGCAGGGAATCAGACACGGGGAATCAGAGGCGGTGTATCAGAGATGGGGAATCAGAGGCGGGGAATCAGAGGCAGGGAATCGGATGCCGGAAATCAGAGGCGGGAAATCAGAGCTGGGGAATCAGAGGCGGGGAATCAGAGTTGGGGAATCAGAGGCGGCGAAGCAGATATGGGGAAATAGAGGCGGGGAATTAGATATGGGGAATCAGAGGCGTGGAATCAGATATGGGGAATCAGAGGCTGGGAATCAGAGGGGGGAAACAGAGGCGGGGAATAAGATATGGGGAATCAGAGGTGGGGAATCAGGGGCGGGTAATCAGTGGCAGGGAATCAGAGGCGGGGAATCAGAGGCGGGGAATCAGAGGCAGGGAATCGGATGTGCGGAATCAGAGATGGGGAATCAGAGGTGGGGATTCAGAGGTGGTGAATCAGAGAAGGGGAATCAGAGGCTGGGAATCAGAGGCAGGGAATCAGACGCAGGGAATCAGAGGCGGGGAATCATAGCTGGCAAATTAGAGGAGGGGAATCAGAGTTGGGGAATCAGAGGCGGGGAATCAGATATGGGGAAACAGAGGCGGGGAATCAGAGGCGGGGAAACAGAGGCGGGGAATCAGATATGGGGAATCAGAGGTGGGGAATCAGGGGCAGGGAATCAGTGGCAGGGAATCAGACGCGGGGAATCAGAGGCGGGGAATCAGAGGCAGGGAATCAGACACGGGGAATCAGAGGCGGGGTATCAGAGATGGGGAATCAGAGGCGGGGAATCAGAGGCGTGGAATCAGATATGGGGAATCAGAGGCTAGGAATCAGAGGGGGGAAACAGAGGCGGGGAATAAGATATGGGGAATCAGAGGTGGGGAATCAGGGGCGGGTAATCAGTGGCAGGGAATCAGAGGCGGGGAATAAGAGGCGGGGATTCAGAGGCAGGGAATCAGACAGGGGGAATCAGAGGTGGGGAATCAGAGATGGGGAATCAGAGGCGGGGAATCAGAGGCAGGGAATCAGACGCGGGGAATCAGAGGCGGGGAATCAGAGCTGGGGAATCAGAGGTGGGGAATCAGAGTCGGGGAATCAGAGGTAGGGAATCGGATGTGCGGAATCAGAGATGGCGAATCAGAGGCGGTGAATCAGAGGCAAGGAATCAGAGTTGGTGATTCAGAGGCGGGGAATCAGATATGGGGAAACAGAGGCGGGGAATCAGAGGCGGGCAAACAGAGGCGGGGAATTAGATATGGGGAATCAGAGGTGGGGAATCAGAGGTGGTGAATCAGAGATGGGGAATCACAGGCGGGGAATCAGAGGCAGGGAATAGAACGCGGGGAATCAGAGCCAGGGAATCAGAGCTGGGGAATCAGAGGCGGGGATTCAGATATGGGGAAACAGAGGCGGGGAATCAGAGGCGGGGAAACAGAGGCGGGGAATCAGACATGGGGAATCGGATGCGGTGAATCAGAGGTGGGGAATCAGAGCTGGGGAATCAGAGGCGGGGAATCAGAGTAGGGGCATCAGAGGTGGGGAATTAGATATGGGGAAACAGAGGCGGGGAATCAGAGGCAGGGAAAAAGAGGCGGGGAATCAGATATGGGGAATCAGAGGTGGGGAATCATAGGCAGGGAATCAGATGTGCGGAATCAGAGATGGGGAATCAGAGGCAGGGAATCAGAATCAGAAGCAGGGAATTAGAGGCCGGGAATCAGAGGCCGGGAATCAGATGCTTGGAATAAGAGGCCGGGAATCAGAGGTGGGGAATCAGAGTCCGGGAATCAGAGATGGGGATTCAGAAGCGGGGAATGAGAAATGGAGAATCAGAGGCGGGGAATCAGAGGCGGGGAAACAGAGGTGGGGAATCAGATATGGGGAATCAGAGGTGGCGAATCACAGGCGGTGAATCAGAGATGGGGAAACAGAGGCGGGGAATCAGAGGCGGGGAAACAGAGGTGGGGAATCACATATGGGGAATCAGAGGCGGGGAAACAGAGGCAGGGAATCAGATATGGGGAATCAGAGGCGGGGAATCAGAGGTGGGGAATCATAGGCAGGGAATCGGATGTGCGGAATCAGAGATAGGGAATCAGAGGCCGGGAATCAGAGGTAGTGAATCAGAGATGGGGAATCAGAGGCGGTGAATCTGAGGCAGGGAATCAGACACGGGGAATCAGAGGTGGGCAATCAGAGGCGGGGAATCAGATATGGGGAATCAGAGGCTGGGAATCAGAGGCGGGGAAACAGAGGCGGGGAATCAGATATGGGGAATCAGAGGTGGGGCATCAGAGGTTGTGAATCACGGATGGGGAATCAGAGGCGGGGAATCAGAGGCAGGGAATCAGACGCGGGGAATCAGAGGCGGGGATTCAGAGCTGGGGAATCAGAGGTGGGGAATCAGAGTTGGGGAATCAGAGGCGGGGAATCAGATATGGGGAATAAGAGGCAGGGAATCAGAGGCGGGAAAACAGAGGCGGGGAATCAGATATGGGGAATCAGAGGTGGGGAATCAGGGGCAGGGAATCAGTGGCAGGGAATCAGATGCGGGGAATCAGAGGCGGGGAATCAGAGGCAGGGAATAGAACGCGGGGAATCAGAGCCAGGGAATCAGAGCTGGGGAATCAGAGGCGGGGAATCAGATATGGGGAAACAGAGGCGGGGAATCAGAGGCGGGGAAACAGAGGCGGGGAATCAGACATGGGGAATCGGATGCGGGGAATCAGAGGTGGGGAATCAGAGCTGGGTAATCAGAGGCGGGGAATCAGAGTTGGGGCATCAGATGTGGGGAATTAGATATGGGGAAACAGAGGCAGGGAAAAAGAGGCGGGGAATCAGATATGGGGAATCAGAGGTGGGGAATCAGAGGCAGGGAATCAGATGTGCGGAATCAGAGATGGGGAATCAGAGGCAGGGAATCAGAGGCGGGAAAACGGAGGCGGGGAATCAGATATGGGGAATCAGAGGTGGGGAATCAGGCGCAGGGAATCAGTGGCAGGGAATCAGACGCGGGGATTCAGAGGCGGAGAATCAGAGGCAGGCAAACAGAGGCGGGGAATTAGATATGGGGAATCAGAGGTGGGGAATCAGAGGTGGTGAATCAGAGATGGGGAATCACAGGCGGGGAATCAGAGGCAGGGAATAGAACGCGGGGAATCAGAGGCAGGGAATCAGAGGCGGGGAATCTGATATGGGGAAACAGAGGTGGGGAATCAGAGGCGGGGAAACAGAGGCGGGGAATCAGACATGGGGAATCGGATGCCGGGAATCGGAGGTGGGGAATCAGAGCTGGGGAATCAGAGGCGTGGAATCAGAGTTGGGGCATCAGAGGTGGGGAATTAGATATGGGGAATCAGAGATGGGGAATCAGAGGCAGGGTATCAGAATCAGAAGCGGGGAATCAGAGGCCGGGAATCAGATGCTGGGAATAAGAGGCCCGGAATCAGAGGTGGGGAATCAGAGTCCGGGAATCAGAGATGGGGATTCAGAGGCGGGGAATGAGATATGGAGAATCAGAGGCGGGGAATCAGAGGCGGGGAAACAGAGGTGGGGAATCAGATATGGGGAATCTGAGGTGGCGAATCAAAAGCGGTGAATCAGAGATGGGGAATCAGAGGCGGGGAATCAGAGGCAGGGAATCAGATGCGGGGATTCAGAGGCGGGGAATCAGAGCTGGCGAATCAGAGGCGGGGAATCAGAGGTGGGCAATCAGAGCCGGGGAATCAGATATGGGGAATCAGAGGCGGGGAATCAGAGGCGGGGAAACAGAGGCGGGGATTCAGATATGGGGAATCAGAGGTGGGGAATCAGAGGTTGTGAATCAGAGATGGGGAATCAAGGCGGGTAATCAGAGGCAGGGAATCAGACGCGGGGAATCAGAGGCGGGGATTCAGAGCTGGGGAATCAGAGGCGGGGAATCAGAGTTGGGGAATCAGAGGCAGGGAATCAGATATGGGGAATCAGAGGCGGGGAATCAGAGGTGGGGAAACAGAGGCGGGGAATCAGAGGTGGGGAATCAGGGGCAGGGAATCAGTGGCAGGGAATCAGAGGTGGGGAATCAGAGGCGGGGAATCAGAGGCAGGGAATCAGACACGGGGAATCAGAGGCGGGGAATCAGATATGGGTAATCAGAGGCGGGGAATCAGAGGCAGGGAATCGGACGCCAGGAATCAGAGGCGGGGAATCAGAGCTGGGTAATCAGAGGCGGGGAATCAGAGTTGGGGAATCAGAGGCGGGGAATCAGATATGGGGAAATAGAGGCGGGGAATCAGATATGGGGAATCAGAGGTATGGAATCAGAGGTTGGGAATCAGAGGCAGGGAATCAGAGGCGGGGAAACAGAGGCGGGGAATCAGATATGGGGAATCAGAGGTGGCGAATCAAAGGCGGTGAAACAGAGATGGGGAATCAGGGCAGGGAATCAGAGGCAGGGAATCAGAGCTGGGGAAACAGAGGCGGGGAATCAGATATGGGGAATCAGAGGTGGTGAATCATGGGCGGGGAATCAGTGGCAGGGAATCAGAGCTGGGGAATCAGAGGTGGGGAATCAGAGCTGGGGAAACAGAGGCGGGGAATCAGATATGGGGAATCAGAGGTGGGGAATCAAGGTCGGGGAATCAGTGGCAGGGAATCAGAGGCCGGGAATAAAAGGCGGGGAATCAGAGCTGGGGAATCAGAGGCGGGGAATCAGAGTTGGGGAATCAGAGGAAGGGAATCAGATATGGGGAAACAGATGCCGGGATTCAGAGGCAGGGAAACAGAGGCGGGGAATCAGATATGGGGAATCAGAGGTGGGGAAATAGAGGTTGCGAATCAGAGGCGGGGAATCAGAGGCGGGGAATCAGAGGCAGGGAATCGGATGTGCGGAATCAGAGATGGGGAATCAGAGGTGGGGATTCAGAGGTGGTGAATCAGAGAAGGGGAATCAGAGGCTGGGAATCAGAGGCAGGGAATCAGACGCAGGGATTCAGAGGCGGGGAATCATAGCTGGCAAATTAGAGGAGGGGAATCAGAGTTGGGGAATCAGAGGCGGGGAATCAGATATGGGGAAACAGAGGCGGGGAATCAGAGGCGGGGAAACAGAGGCGGGGAAGCAGATATGGGGAATCAGAGGTGGGGAATCAGGGGCAGGGAATCAGTGGCAGGGAATCAGACGCGGGGAATCAGAGGCGGGGAATCAGAGGCAGGGAATCAGACACGGGGAATCAGAGGCGGGGTATCAGAGATGGGGAATCAGAGGCGGGGAATCAGAGGCAGGGAATCGGATGCCGGAAATCAGAGGCGGGAAATCAGAGCTGGGGAATCAGAGGCGGGGAATCAGAGTTGGGGAATCAGAGGCGGCGAAGCAGATATGGGGAAATAGAGGCGGGGAATCAGATATGGGGAATCAGAGGCGTGGAATCAGATATGGGGAATCAGAGGCTGGGAATCAGAGGGGGGAAACAGAGGCGGGGAATAAGATATGGGGAATCAGAGGTGGGGAATCAGGGGCGGGTAATCAGTGGCAGGGAATCAGAGGCGGGGAATAAGAGGCGGGGATTCAGAGGCAGGGAATCAGACAGGGGAATCAGAGGTGGGGAATCAGAGATGGGGAATCAGAGGCGGGGAATCAGAGGCAGGGAATCAGACGCGGGGAATCAGAGGCGGGGAATCAGAGCTGGGGAATCAGAGGTTGGGAATCAGAGTCGGGGAATCAGAGGTAGGGAATCGGATGTGCGGAATCAGAGATGGGGAATCAGAGGCGGTGAATCAGAGGCAAGGAATCAGAGTTGGTGATTCAGAGGCGGGGAATCAGATATGGGGAAACAGAGGCGGGGAATCAGAGGCGGGCAAACAGAGGCGGGGAATTAGATATGGGGAATCAGAGGTGGGGAATCAGAGGTGGTGAATCAGAGATGGGGAATCACAGGCGGGGAATCAGAGGCAGGGAACAGAACGCGGGGAATCAGAGCCAGGGAATCAGAGCTGGGGAATCAGAGGCGGGGAATCAGATATGGGGAAACAGAGGCGGGGAATCAGAGGCGGGGAAACAGAGGCGGGGAATCAGACATGGGGAATCGGATGCGGGGAATCAGAGGTGGGGAATCAGAGCTGGGGAATCAGAGGCGGGGAATCAGAGTAGGGGCATCAGAGGTGGGGAATTAGATATGGGGAAACACAGGCGGGGAATCAGAGGCAGGGAAAAAGAGGCGGGGAATCAGATATGGGGAATCAGAGGTGGGGAATCATAGGCAGGGAATCAGATGTGCGGAATCAGAGATGGGGAATCAGAGGCAGGTAATCAGAATCAGAAGCAGGGAATTAGAGGCCGGGAATCAGAGGCCGGGAATCAGATGCTGGGAATAAGAGGCCGGGAATCAGAGGTGGGGAATCAGAGTCCGGGAATCAGAGATGGGGATTCAGAGGCGGGGAATGAGAAATGGAGAATCAGAGGCGGGGAATCAGAGGCGGGGAAACAGAGGTGGGGAATCAGATATGGGGAATCAGAGGTGGCGAATCACAGGCGGTGAATCAGAGATGGGGAAACAGAGGCGGGGAATCAGAGGCGGGGAAACAGAGGTGGGGAATCACATATGGGGAATCAGAGGCGGGGAAACAGAGGCAGGGAATCAGATATGGGGAATCAGAGGCGGGGAATCAGAGGTGGGGAATCATAGGCAGGGAATCGGATGTGCGGAATCAGAGATGGGGAATCAGAGGCCGGGAATCAGAGGTAGTGAATCAGAGATGGGGAATCAGAGGCGGTGAATCAGAGGCAGGGAATCAGACACGGGGAATCAGAGGTGGGCAATCAGAGGCGGGGAATCAGATATGGGGAATCAGAGGCTGGGAATCAGAGGCGGGGAAACAGAGGCGGGGAATCAGATATGGGGAATCAGAGGTGGGGCATCAGAGGTTGTGAATCACGGATGGGGAATCAGAGGCGGGGAATCAGAGGCAGGGAATCAGACGCAGGGAATCAGAGGCGGGGATTCAGAGCTGGGGAATCAGAGGCGGGGAATCAGAGTTGGGGAATCAGAGGCGGGGAATCAGATATGGGGAATAAGAGGCAGGGAATCAGAGGCGGGAAAACAGAGGCGGGGAATCAGATATGGGGAATCAGAGGTGGGGAATCAGGGGCAGGGAATCAGTGGCAGGGAATCAGATGCGGGGAATCAGAGGCGGGGAATCAGAGGCGGGGAATCAGACATGGGGAATCGGATGCGGGGAATCAGAGGCGGGGAAACAGAGGCGGGGAATCAGACATGGGGAATCGGATGCGGGGAATCAGAGGTGGGGAATCAGAGCTGGGGAATCAGAGGCGGGGAATCAGAGTTGGGGCATCAGAGGTGGGGAATTAGATATGGGGAAACAGAGGCGGGGAATCAGAGGCAGGGAAAAAGAGGCGGGGAATCAGATATGGGGAATCAGAGGTGGGGAATCAGAGGCAGGGAATCAGATGTGCGGAATCAGAGATGGGGAATCAGAGGCAGGGAATCAGAGGCGGGAAAACGGAGGCGGGGAATCAGATATGGGGAATCAGAGGTGGGGAATCAGGCGCAGGGAATCAGTGGCAGGGAATCAGACGCGGGGATTCAGAGGCGGGGAATCAGAGGCGGGCAAACAGAGGCGGGGAATTAGATATGGGGAATCAGAGGTGGGGAATCAGAGGTGGTGAATCAGAGATGGGGAATCACAGGCGGGGAATCAGAGGCATGGAATAGAACGCGGGGAATCAGAGGCAGGGAATCAGAGCTGGGGAATCAGAGGCGGGGAATCAGATATGGGGAAACAGAGGCGGGGAATCAGAGGCGGGGAAACAGAGGCGGGGAATCAGACATGGGGAATCGGATGCCTGGAATCAGAGGTGGGGAATCAGAGCTGGGGAATCAGAGGCGGGGAATCAGAGTTGGGGCATCAGAGGTGGGGAATTAGATATGGGGAATCAGAGATGGGGAATCAGAGGCAGGGTATCAGAATCAGAAGCGGGGAATCAGAGGCCGGGAATCAGATGCTGGGAATAAGAGGCCCGGAATCAGAGGTGGGGAATCAAGGTCGGGGAATCAGTGGCAGGGAATCAGAGGCCAGGAATAAAAGGCGGGGAATCAGAGCTGGGGATTCAGAGGCGGGGAATCAGAGTTGGGGAATCAGAGGAAGGGAATCAGATATGGGGAAACAGATGCCGGGATTCAGAGGCAGGGAAACAGAGGCGGGGAATCAGATATGGGGAATCAGAGGTGGGGAAATAGAGGTTGCGAATCAGAGGCGGGGAATCAGAGGCAGGGAATCGGATGTGCGGAATCAGAGATGGGGAATCAGAGGTGGGGATTCAGAGGTGGTGAATCAGAGAAGGGGAATCAGAGGCTGGGAATCAGAGGCAGGGAATCAGACGCAGGGAATCAGAGGCGGGGAATCATAGCTGGCGAATTAGAGGAGGGGAATCAGAGTTGGGGAATCAGAGGCGGGGAATCAGATATGGGGAAACAGAGGCGGGGAATCAGAGGCGGGGAAACAGAGGCGGGGAAGCAGATATGGGGAATCAGAGGTGGGGAATCAGGGGCAGGGAATCAGTGGCAGGGAATCAGACGCGGGGAATCAGAGGCGGGGAATCAGAGGCAGGGAATCAGACACGGGGAATCAGAGGCGGTGTATCAGAGATGGGGAATCAGAGGCGGGGAATCAGAGGCAGGGAATCGGATGCCGGAAATCAGAGGCGGGAAATCAGAGCTGGGGAATCAGAGGCGGGGAATCAGAGTTGGGGAATCAGAGGCGGCGAAGCAGATATGGGGAAATAGAGGCGGGGAATCAGATATGGGGAATCAGAGGCGTGGAATCAGATATGGGGAATCAGAGGCTGGGAATCAGAGGGGGGAAACAGAGGCGGGGAATAAGATATGGGGAATCAGAGGTGGGGAATCAGGGACGGGTAATCAGTGGCAGGGAATCAGAGGCGGGGAATCAGAGGCGGGGATTCAGAGGCAGGGAATCAGACAGGGGGAATCAGAGGCGGGGAATCGGAGCTGGGGAATCAGAGGTGGGGAATCAGAGTCGGTGAATCAGAGGCAGGGAATCGGATGTGCGGAATCAGAGATGGGGAATCAGAGGCGGTGAATCAGAGGCAGGGAATCAGAGTTGGTGATTCAGAGGCGGGGAATCAGATATGGGGAAACAGAGGCGGGGAATCAGAGGCGGGCAAACAGAGGCGGGGAATTAGATATGGGGAATCAGAGGTGGGGAATCAGAGGTGGTGAATCAGAGATGGGGAATCACAGGCGGGGAATCAGAGGCAGGGAATAGAACGCGGGGAATCAGAGCCAGGGAATCAGAGCTGGGGAATCAGAGGCGGGGAATCAGATATGGGGAAACAGAGGCGGGGAATCAGAGGCGGGGAAACAGAGGTGGGGAATCAGACATGGGGAATCGGATGCGGGGAATCAGAGGTGGGGAATCAGAGCTGGGGAATCAGAGGCGGGGAATCAGAGTTGGGGCATCAGAGGTGGGGAATTAGATATGGGGAAACAGAGGCGGGGAATCAGAGGCAGGGAAAAAGAGGCGGGGAATCAGATATGGGGAATCAGAGGTGGGGAATCAGAGGCAGGGAATCAGATGTGCGGAATCAGAGATGGGGAATCAGAGGCAGGGAATCAGAATCAGAAGCGGGGAATTAGAGGCCGGGAATCAGATGCTGGGAATAAGAGGCCGGGAATCAGAGGTGGGGAATCAGAGTCCGGGAATCAGAGATGGGGATTCAGAGGCGGGGAATGAGAAATGGAGAATCAGAGGCGGGGAATCAGAGGCGGGGAAACAGAGGTGGGGAATCAGATATGGGGAATCAGAGGTGGCGAATCACAGGCGGTGAATCAGAGATGGGGAAACAGAGGCGGGGAATCAGAGGCGGGGAAACAGAGGTGGGGAATCACATATGGGGAATCAGAGGCGGGGAAACAGAGGCAGGGAATCAGATATGGGGAATCAGAGTCGGGGAATCAGAGGTGGGGAATCATAGGCAGGGAATCGGATGTGCGGAATCAGAGATGGGGAATCAGAGGCCGGGAATCAGAGGTAGTGAATCAGAGATGGGGAATCAGAGGCGGTGAATCAGAGGCAGGGAATCAGACGCGGGGAATCAGAGGTGGGCAATCAGAGGCGGGGAATCAGATATGGGGAATCAGAGGCGGGGAATCAGAGGTGGGCAATCAGAGCCGGGGAATCAGATATGGGGAATCAGAGGCGGGGAATCAGAGGCGGGATAACAGAGGCGGGGATTCAGATATGTAGAATCAGAGGTGGGGAATCAGAGGTTGTGAATCAGAGATGGGGAATCAAGGCGGGGAATCAGAGGCAGGGAATCAGACGCGGGGAATCAGAGGCGGGGATTCAGAGCTGGGGAATCAGAGGCGGGGAATCAGAGTTGGGGAATCAGAGGCAGGGAATCAGATATGGGGAATCAGAGGCGGGGAATCTGAGGCGGGGAAACAGAGGCGGAGAATCAGAGGTAGGGAATCAGGGGCAGGGAATCAGTGGCAGGGAATCAGAGGTGGGGAATCAGAGGCGGGGAATCAGAGGCAGGGAATCAGACACGGGGAATCAGAGGCGGGGAATCAGAGATGGGGAATCAGAGGCGGGGAATCAGAGGCAGGGAATCGGACGCCGGGATTCAGAGGCGGGGAATCAGAGCTGGGGAATCAGAGGCGGGGAATCAGAGTTGGGGAATCAGAGGCGGGGAATCAGATATGGGGAAATAGAGGCGGGGAATCAGATATGGGGAATCAGAGGTGTGGAATCAGAGGTTGGGAATCAGAGGCAGGGAATCAGAGGCGGGGAAACAGAGGCGGGGAATCAGATATGGGGAATCAGAGGTGGCGAATCAAAGGCGGTGAAACACAGATGGGGAATCAGTGCAGGGAATCAGAGGCAGGGAATCAGAGCTGGGGAAACAGAGGCGGGGAATCAGATATGGGGAATCAGAGGTGGGGAATCATGGGCGGGGAATCAGTGGCAGGGAATCAGAGCTGGGGAATCAGAGGTGGGGAATCAGAGCTGGGGAAACAGAGGCGGGGAATCAGATATGGGGAATCAGAGGTGGGGAATCAAGGTCGGGGAATCAGTGGCAGGGAATCAGAGGCCGGGAATAAAAGGCGGGGAATCAGAGCTGGGGATTCAGAGGCGGGGAATCAGAGTTGGGGAATCAGAGGAAGGGAATCAGATATGGGGAAACAGATGCCGGGATTCAGAGGCAGGGAAACAGAGGCGGGGAATCAGATATGGGGAATCAGAGGTGGGGAAATAGAGGTTGCGAATCAGAGGCGGGGAATCAGAGGCGGGGAATCAGAGGCAGGGAATCGGATGTGCGGAATCAGAGATGGGGAATCAGAGGTGGGGATTCAGAGGTGGTGAATCAGAGAAGGGGAATCAGAGGCTGGGAATCAGAGGCAGGGAATCAGACGCAGGGAATCAGAGGCGGGGAATCATAGCTGGCAAATTAGAGGAGGGGAATCAGAGTTGGGGAATCAGAGGCGGGGAATCAGATATGGGGAAACAGAGGCGGGGAATCAGAGGCGGGGAAACAGAGGCGGGGAATCAGATATGGGGAATCAGAGGTGGGGAATCAGGGGCAGGGAATCAGTGGCAGGGAATCAGACGCGGGGAATCAGAGGCGGGGAATCAGAGGCAGGGAATCAGACACGGGGAATCAGAGGCGGGGTATCAGAGATGGGGAATCAGAGGCGGGGAATCAGAGGCAGGGAATCGGATGTTGGAAATCAGAGGCGGGAAATCAGAGCTGGGGAATCAGAGGCGGGGAATCAGAGTTGGGGAATCAGAGGCGGCGAAGCAGATATGGGGAAATAGAGGCGGGGAATCAGATATGGGGAATCAGAGGCGTGGAATCAGATATGGGGAATCAGAGGCTGGGAATCAGAGGGGGGAAACAGAGGCGGGGAATAAGATATGGGGAATCAGAGGTGGGGAATCAGGGGCGGGTAATCAGTGGCAGGGAATCAGAGGCGGGGAATAAGAGGCGGGGATTCAGAGGCAGGGAATCAGACAGGGGGAATCAGAGGTGGGGAATCAGAGATGGGGAATCAGAGGCGGGGAATCAGAGGCAGGGAATCAGACGCGGGGAATCAGAGGCGGGGAATCAGAGCTGGGGAATCAGAGGTGGGGAATCAGAGTCGGGGAATCAGAGGTAGGGAATCGGATGTGCGGAATCAGAGATGGCGAATCAGAGGCGGTGAATCAGAGGCAAGGAATCAGAGGTGGTGATTCAGAGGCGGGGAATCAGATATGGGGAAACAGAGGCGGGGAATCAGAGGCGGGCAAACAGAGGCGGGGAATTAGATATGGGGAATCAGAGGTGGGGAATCAGAGGTGGTGAATCAGAGATGGGGAATCACAGGCGGGGAATCAGAGGCAGGGAATAGAACGCGGGGAATCAGAGCCAGGGAATCAGAGCTGGGGAATCAGAGGCGGGGATTCAGATATGGGGAAACAGAGGCGGGGAATCAGAGCGGGGAAACAGAGGCGGGGAATCAGACATGGGGAATCGGATGCGGGGAATCAGAGGTGGGGAATCAGAGCTGGGGAATCAGAGGCGGGGAATCAGAGTAGGGGCATCAGAGGTGGGGAATTAGATATGGGGAAACAGAGGCGGGGAATCAGAGGCAGGGAAAAAGAGGCGGGGAATCAGATATGGGGAATCAGAGGTGGGGAATCATAGGCAGGGAATCAGATGTGCGGAATCAGAGATGGGGAATCAGAGGCAGGGAATCAGAATCAGAAGCAGGGAATTAGAGGCCGGGAATCAGAGGCCGGGAATCAGATGCTGGGAATAAGAGGCCGGGAATCAGAGGTGGGGAATCAGAGTCCGGGAATCAGAGATGGGGATTCAGAAGCGGGGAATGAGAAATGGAGAATCAGAGGTGGGGAATCAGAGGCGGGGAAACAGAGGTGGGGAATCAGATATGGGGAATCAGAGGTGGCGAATCACAGGCGGTGAATCAGAGATGGGGAAACAGAGGCGGGGAATCAGAGGCGGGGAAACAGAGGTGGGGAATCACATATGGGGAATCAGAGGCGGGGAAACAGAGGCAGGGAATCAGATATGGGGAATCAGAGGCGGGGAATCAGAGGTGGGGAATCATAGGCAGGGAATCGGATGTGCGGAATCAGAGATAGGGAATCAGAGGCCGGGAATCAGAGGTAGTGAATCAGAGATGGGGAATCAGAGGCGGTGAATCAGAGGCAGGGAATCAGACACGGGGAATCAGAGGTGGGCAATCAGAGGCGGGGAATCAGATATGGGGAATCAGAGGCTGGGAATCAGAGGCGGGGAAACAGAGGCGGGGAATCAGATATGGGGAATCAGAGGTGGGGCATCAGAGGTTGTGAATCACGGATGGGGAATCAGAGGCGGGGAATCAGAGGCAGGGAATCAGACGCGGGGAATCAGAGGCGGGGATTCAGAGCTGGGGAATCAGAGGCGGGGAATCAGAGTTGGGGAATCAGAGGCGGGGAATCAGATATGGGGAATAAGAGGCAGGGAATCAGAGGCGGGAAAACAGAGGCGGGGAATCAGATATGGGGAATCAGAGGTGGGGAATCAGGGGCAGGGAATCAGTGGCAGGGAATCAGATGCGGGGAATCAGAGGCGGGGAATCAGAGGAAGGGAATAGAACGCGGGGAATCAGAGCCAGGGAATCAGAGCTGGGGAATCAGAGGCGGGGAATCAGATATGGGGAAACAGAGGCGGGGAATCAGAGGCGGGGAAAGAGAGGCGGGGAATCAGACATGGGGAATCGGATGCGGGGAATCAGAGGTGGGGAATCAGAGCTGGGTAATCAGAGGCGGGGAATCAGAGTTGGGGCATCAGAGGTGGGGAATTAGATATGGGGAAACAGAGGCGGGGAATCAGAGGCAGGGAAAAAGAGGCGGGGAATCAGATATGGGGAATCAGAGGTGGGGAATCAGAGGCAGGGAATCAGATGTGCGGAATCAGAGATGGGGAATCAGAGGCAGGGAATCAGAGGCGGGAAAACGGAGGCGGGGAATCAGATATGGGGAATCAGAGGTGGGGAATCAGGCGCAGGGAAACAGTGGCAGGGAATCAGACGCGGGGATTCAGAGGCGGGGAATCAGAGGCGGGCAAACAGAGGCGGGGAATTAGATATGGGGAATCAGAGGTGGGGAATCAGAGGTGGTGAATCAGAGATGGGGAATCACAGGCGGGGAATCAGAGGCAGGGAATAGAACGCGGGGAATCAGAGGCAGGGAATCAGAGGCGGGGAATCTGATATGGGGAAACAGAGGTGGGGAATCAGAGGCGGGGAAACAGAGGCGGGGAATCAGACATGGGGAATCGGATGCCGGGAATCAGAGGTGGGGAATCAGAGCTGGGGAATCAGAGGCAGGGAATCAGAGGCGGGAAAACGGAGGCGGGGAATCAGATATGGGGAATCAGAGGTGGGGAATCAGGCGCAGGGAAACAGTGGCAGGGAATCAGACGCGGGGATTCAGAGGCGGGGAATCAGAGGCGGGCAAAGAGAGGCGGGGAATTAGATATGGGGAATCAGAGGTGGGGAATCAGAGGTGGTGAATCAGAGATGGGGAATCACAGGCGGGGAATCAGAGGCAGGGAATAGAACGCGGGGAATCAGAGGCAGGGAATCAGAGGCGGGGAATCTGATATGGGGAAACAGAGGTGGGGAATCAGAGGCGGGGAAACAGAGGCGGGGAATCAGACATGGGGAATCGGATGCCGGGAATCAGAGGTGGGGAATCAGAGCTGGGGAATCAGAGGCGTGGAATCAGAGTTGGGGCATCAGAGGTGGGGAATTAGATATGGGGAATCAGAGATGGGGAATCAGAGGCAGGGTATCAGAATCAGAAGCGGGGAATCAGAGGCCGGGAATCAGATGCTGGGAATAAGAGGCCCGGAATCAGAGGTGGGGAATCAGAGTCCGGGAATCAGAGATGGGGATTCAGAGGCGGGGAATGAGATATGGAGAATCAGAGGCGGGGAATCAGAGGCGGGGAAACAGAGGTGGGGAATCAAATATGGGGAATCTGAGGTGGCGAATCAAAGGCGGTGAATCAGAGATGGGGAATCAGAGGCGGGAAATCAGAGGCAGGGAATCAGATGCGGGGATTCAGAGGCGGGGAATCAGAGCTGGCGAATCAGAGGCGGGGAATCAGAGGTGGGCAATCAGAGCCGGGGAATCAGATATGGGGAATCAGAGGCGGGGAATCAGAGGCGGGGAAACAGAGGCGGGGATTCAGATATGGGGAATCAGAGGTGGGGAATCAGAGGTTGTGAATCAGAGATGGGGAATCAAGGCGGGTAATCAGAGGCAGGGAATCAGACGCGGGGAATCAGAGGCGGGGATTCAGAGCTGGGGAATCAGAGGCGGGGAATCAGAGTTGGGGAATCAGAGGCAGGGAATCAGATATGGGGAATCAGAGGCGGGGAATCAGAGGTGGGGAAACAGAGGCGGGGAATCAGAGGTGGGGAATCAGAGGCGGGGAATCAGAGGCGGGGAAACAGAGGCGGGGAATCAGACATGGGGAATCGGATGCGGGGAATCA
Organism: Narcine bancroftii; assembly: GCF_036971445.1. Lineage (NCBI taxonomy): Eukaryota > Metazoa > Chordata > Chondrichthyes > Torpediniformes > Narcinidae > Narcine > Narcine bancroftii. The sequence goes on along the minus strand of NC_091474.1, from coordinate 101,442,705 downwards.
GAGGTGGGGAATCAGAGCTGGGGAATCAGAGGCGGGGAATCAGAGTAGGGGCATCAGAGGTGGGGAATTAGATATGGGGAAACAGAGGCGGGGAATCAGAGGCAGGGAAAAAGAGGCGGGGAATCAGATATGGGGAATCAGAGGTGGGGAATCATAGGCAGGGAATCAGATGTGCGGAATCAGAGATGGGGAATCAGAGGCAGGGAATCAGAATCAGAAGCAGGGAATTAGAGGCCGGGAATCAGAGGCCGGGAATCAGATGCTGGGAATAAGAGGCCGGGAATCAGAGGTGGGGAATCAGAGTCCGGGAATCAGAGATGGGGATTCAGAAGCGGGGAATGAGAAATGGAGAATCAGAGGCGGAGAATCAGAGGCGGGGAAACAGAGGTGGGGAATCAGATATGGGGAATCAGAGGTGGCGAATCACAGGCGGTGAATCAGAGATGGGGAAACAGAGGCGGGGAATCAGAGGCGGGGAAACAGAGGTGGGGAATCACATATGGGGAATCAGAGGCGGGGAAACAGAGGCAGGGAATCAGATATGGGGAATCAGAGGCGGGGAATCAGAGGTGGGGAATCATAGGCAGGGAATCGGATGTGCGGAATCAGAGATAGGGAATCAGAGGCCGGGAATCAGAGGTAGTGAATCAGAGATGGGGAATCAGAGGCGGTGAATCAGAGGCAGGGAATCAGACACGGGGAATCAGAGGTGGGCAATCAGAGGCGGGGAATCAGATATGGGGAATCAGAGGCTGGGAATCAGAGGCGGGGAAACAGAGGCGGGGAATCAGATATGGGGAATCAGAGGTGGGGCATCAGAGGTTGTGAATCACGGATGGGGAATCAGAGGCGGGGAATCAGAGGCAGGGAATCAGACGCGGGGAATCAGAGGCGGGGATTCAGAGCTGGGGAATCAGAGGCGGGGAATCAGAGTTGGGGAATCAGAGGCGGGGAATCAGATATGGGGAATAAGAGGCAGGGAATCAGAGGCGGGAAAACAGAGGCGGGGAATCAGATATGGGGAATCAGAGGTGGGGAATCAGGGGCAGGGAATCAGTGGCAGGGAATCAGATGCGGGGAATCAGAGGCGGGGAATCAGAGGCAGGGAATAGAACGCGGGGAATCAGAGCCAGGGAATCAGAGCTGGGGAATCAGAGGCGGGGAATCAGATATGGGGAAACAGAGGCGGGGAATCAGAGGCGGGGAAACAGAGGCGGGGAATCAGACATGGGGAATCGGATGCGGGGAATCAGAGGTGGGGAATCAGAGCTGGGTAATCAGAGGCGGGGAATCAGAGTTGGGGCATCAGAGGTGGGGAATTAGATATGGGGAAACAGAGGCGGGGAATCAGAGGCAGGGAAAAAGAGGCGGGGAATCAGATATGGGGAATCAGAGGTGGGGAATCAGAGGCAGGGAATCAGATGTGCGGAATCAGAGATGGGGAATCAGAGGCAGGGAATCAGAGGCGGGAAAACGGAGGCGGGGAATCAGATATGGGGAATCAGAGGTGGGGAATCAGGCGCAGGGAAACAGTGGCAGGGAATCAGACGCGGGGATTCAGAGGCGGGGAATCAGAGGCGGGCAAACAGAGGCGGGGAATTAGATATGGGGAATCAGAGGTGGGGAATCAGAGGTGGTGAATCAGAGATGGGGAATCACAGGCGGGGAATCAGAGGCAGGGAATAGAACGCGGGGAATCAGAGGCAGGGAATCAGAGGCGGGGAATCTGATATGGGGAAACAGAGGTGGGGAATCAGAGGCGGGGAAACAGAGGCGGGGAATCAGACATGGGGAATCGGATGCCGGGAATCAGAGGTGGGGAATCAGAGCTGGGGAATCAGAGGCGTGGAATCAGAGTTGGGGCATCAGAGGTGGGGAATTAGATATGGGGAATCAGAGATGGGGAATCAGAGGCAGGGTATCAGAATCAGAAGCGGGGAATCAGAGGCCGGGAATCAGATGCTGGGAATAAGAGGCCCGGAATCAGAGGTGGGGTATCAGAGTCCGGGAATCAGAGATGGGGATTCAGAGGCGGGGAATGAGATATGGAGAATCAGAGGCGGGGAATCAGAGGCGGGGAAACAGAGGTGGGGAATCAGATATGGGGAATCTGAGGTGGCGAATCAAAGGCGGTGAATCAGAGATGGGGAATCAGAGGCGGGAAATCAGAGGCAGGGAATCAGATGCGGGGATTCAGAGGCGGGGAATCAGAGCTGGCGAATCAGAGGCGGGGAATCAGAGGTGGGCAATCAGAGCCGGGGAATCAGATATGGGGAATCAGAGGCGGGGAATCAGAGGCGGGGAAACAGAGGCGGGGATTCAGATATGGGGAATCAGAGGTGGGGAATCAGAGGTTGTGAATCAGAGATGGGGAATCAAGGCGGGTAATCAGAGGCAGGGAATCAGACGCGGGGAATCAGAGGCGGGGATTCAGAGCTGGGGAATCAGAGGCGGGGAATCAGAGTTGGGGAATCAGAGGCAGGGAATCAGATATGGGGAATCAGAGGCGGGGAATCAGAGGTGGGGAAACAGAGGCGGGGAATCAGAGGTGGGGAATCAGGGGCAGGGAATCAGTGGCAGGGAATCAGAGGTGGGGAATCAGAGGCGGGGAATCAGAGGCAGGGAATCAGACACGGGGAATCAGAGGCGGGGAATCAGATATGGGTAATCAGAGGCGGGGAATCAGAGGCAGGGAATCGGACGCCGGGAATCAGAGGCGGGGAATCAGAGCTGGGTAATCAGAGGCGGGGAATCAGAGTTGGGGAATCAGAGGCGGGGAATCAGATATGGGGAAATAGAGGCGGGGAATCAGATATGGGGAATCAGAGGTATGGAATCAGAGGTTGGGAATCAGAGGCAGGGAATCAGAGGCGGGGAAACAGAGGCGGGGAATCAGATATGGGGAATCAGAGGTGGCGAATCAAAGGCGGTGAAACAGAGATGGGGAATCAGGGCAGGGAATCAGAGGCAGGGAATCAGAGCTGGGGAAACAGAGGCGGGGAATCAGATATGGGGAATCAGAGGTGGGGAATCATGGGCGGGGAATCAGTGGCAGGGAATCAGAGCTGGGGAATCAGAGGTGGGGAATCAGAGCTGGGGAAACAGAGGCGGGGAATCAGATATGGGGAATCAGAGGTGGGGAATCAAGGTCGGGGAATCAGTGGCAGGGAATCAGAGGCCGGGAATAAAAGGCGGGGAATCAGAGCTGGGGAATCAGAGGCGGGGAATCAGAGTTGGGGAATCAGAGGAAGGGAATCAGATATGGGGAAACAGATGCCGGGATTCAGAGGCAGGGAAACAGAGGCGGGGAATCAGATATGGGGAATCAGAGGTGGGGAAATAGAGGTTGCGAATCAGAGGCGGGGAATCAGAGGCGGGGAATCAGAGGCAGGGAATCGGATGTGCGGAATCAGAGATGGGGAATCAGAGGTGGGGATTCAGAGGTGGTGAATCAGAGAAGGGGAATCAGAGGCTGGGAATCAGAGGCAGGGAATCAGACGCAGGGAATCAGAGGCGGGGAATCATAGCTGGCAAATTAGAGGAGGGGAATCAGAGTTGGGGAATCAGAGGCGGGGAATAAGATATGGGGAAACAGAGGCGGGGAATCAGAGGCGGGGAAACAGAGGCGGGGAATCAGATATGGGGAATCAGAGGTGGGGAATCAGGGGCAGGGAATCAGTGGCAGGGAATCAGACGCGGGGAATCAGAGGCGGGGAATCAGAGGCAGGGAATCAGACACGGGGAATCAGAGGCGGTGTATCAGAGTTGTGGAATCAGAGGCGGCGAAGCAGATATGGGGAAATAGAGGCGGGGAATCAGATATGGGGAATCAGAGGCGGGGAATCAGAGTTGGGGAATCAGAGGCGGCGAAGCAGATATGGGGAAATAGAGGCGGGGAATCAGATATGGGGAATCAGAGGCGTGGAATCAGATATGGGGAATCAGAGGCTGGGAATCAGAGGGGGGAAACAGAGGCGGGGAATAAGATATGGGGAATCAGAGGTGGGGAATCAGGGGCGGGTAATCAGTGGCAGGGAATCAGAGGCGGGGAATCAGAGGCGGGGATTCAGAGGCAGGGAATCAGACAGGGGGAATCAGAGGCGGGGAATCGGAGCTGGGGAATCAGAGGTGGGGAATCAGAGTCGGTGAATCAGAGGCAGGGAATCGGATGTGCGGAATCAGAGATGGGGAATCAGAGGCGGTGAATCAGAGGCAGGGAATCAGAGTTGGTGATTCAGAGGCGGGGAATCAGATATGGGGAAACAGAGGCGGGGAATCAGAGGCGGGCAAACAGAGGCGGGGAATTAGATATGGGGAATCAGAGGTGGGGAATCAGAGGTGGTGAATCAGAGATGGGGAATCACAGGCGGGGAATCAGAGGCAGGGAATAGAACGCGGGGAATCAGAGCCAGGGAATCAGAGCTGGGGAATCAGAGGCGGGGAATCAGATATGGGGAAACAGAGGCGGGGAATCAGAGGCGGGGAAACAGAGGCGGGGAATCAGACATGGGGAATCGGATGCGGGGAATCAGAGGTGGGGAATCAGAGCTGGAGAATCAGAGGCGGGGAATCAGAGTTGGGGCATCAGAGGTGGGGAATTAGATATGGGGAAACAGAGGCGGGGAATCAGAGGCAGGGAAAAAGAGGCGGGGAATCAGATATGGGGAATCAGAGGTGGGGAATCAGAGGCAGGGAATCAGATGTGCGGAATCAGAGATGGGGAATCAGAGGCAGGGAATCAGAATCAGAAGCGGGGAATTAGAGGCCGGGAATCAGAGGCCGGGAATCAGATGCTGGGAATAAGAGGCCGGGAATCAGAGGTGGGGAATCAGAGTCCGGGAATCAGAGATGGGGATTCAGAGGCGGGGAATGAGAAATGGAGAATCAGAGGCGGGGAATCAGAGGCGGGGAAACAGAGGTGGGGAATCAGATATGGGGAATCAGAGGTGGCGAATCACAGGCGGTGAATCAGAGATGGGGAAACAGAGGCGGGGAATCAGAGGCGGGGAAACAGAGGTGGGGAATCACATATGGGGAATCAGAGGCGGGGAAACAGAGGCAGGGAATCAGATATGGGGAATCAGAGGCGGGGAATCAGAGGTGGGGAATCATAGGCAGGGAATCGGATGTGCGGAATCAGAGATGGGGAATCAGAGGCCGGGAATCAGAGGTAGTGAATCAGAGATGGGGAATCAGAGGCGGTGAATCAGAGGCAGGGAATCAGAGGCGGGGAATCAGAGGCAGGGAATCAGATGCGGGGATTCAGAGGCGGGGAATCAGAGCTGGCGAATCAGAGGCGGGGAATCAGAGGTGGGCAATCAGAGCCGGGGAATCAGATATGGGGAATCAGAGGCTGGGAATCAGAGGCGGGGAAACAGAGGCGGGGATTCAGATATGGGGAATCAGAGGTGGGGAATCAGAGGTTGTGAATCAGAGATGGGGAATCAAGGCGGGTAATCAGAGGCAGGGAATCAGACGCGGGGAATCAGAGGCGGGGATTCAGAGCTGGGGAATCAGAGGCGGGGAATCAGAGTTGGGGAATCAGAGGCAGGGAATCAGATATGGGGAATCAGAGGCGGGGAATCAGAGGTGGGGAAACAGAGGCGGGGAATCAGAGGTGGGGAATCAGGGGCAGGGAATCAGTGGCAGGGAATCAGAGGTGGGGAATCAGAGGCGGGGAATCAGAGGCAGGGAATCAGACACGGGGAATCAGAGGCGGGGAATCAGAGATGGGGAATCAGAGGCGGGGAATCAGAGGCAGGGAATCGGACGCCGGGAATCAGAGGCGGGGAATCAGAGCTGGGTAATCAGAGGCGGGGAATCAGAGTTGGGGAATCAGAGGCGGGGAATCAGATATGGGGAAATAGAGGCGGGGAATCAGATATGGGGAATCAGAGGTATGGAATCAGAGGTTGGGAATCAGAGGCAGGGAATCAGAGGCGGGGAAACAGAGGCGGGGAATCAGATATGGGGAATCAGAGGTGGCGAATCAAAGGCGGTGAAACAGAGATGGGGAATCAGGGCAGGGAATCAGAGGCAGGGAATCAGAGCTGGGGAAACAGAGGCGGGGAATCAGATATGGGGAATCAGAGGTGGGGAATCATGGGCGGGGAATCAGTGGCAGGGAATCAGAGCTGGGGAATCAGAGGTGGGGAATCAGAGCTGGGGAAACAGAGGCGGGGAATCAGATATGGGGAATCAGAGGTGGGGAATCAAGGTCGGGGAATCAGTGGCAGGGAATCAGAGGCCGGGAATAAAAGGCGGGGAATCAGAGCTGGGGAATCAGAGGCGGGGAATCAGAGTTGGGGAATCAGAGGAAGGGAATCAGATATGGGGAAACAGATGCCGGGATTCAGAGGCAGGGAAACAGAGGCGGGGAATCAGATATGGGGAATCAGAAGTGGGGAAATAGAGGTTGCGAATCAGAGGCGGGGAATCAGAGGCGGGGAATCAGAGGCAGGGAATCGGATGTGCGGAATCAGAGATGGGGAATCAGAGGTGGGGATTCAGAGGTGGTGAATCAGAGAAGGGGAATCAGAGGCTGGGAATCAGAGGCAGGGAATCAGACGCAGGGAATCAGAGGCGGGGAATCATAGCTGGTGAATTAAAGGAGGGGAATCAGAGTTGGGGAATCAGAGGCGGGGAATCAGATATGGGGAAACAGAGGCGGGGAATCAGAGGCGGGGAAACAGAGGCGGGGAATCAGATATGGGGAATCAGAGGTGGGGAATCAGGGGCAGGGAATCAGTGGCAGGGAATCAGACGCGGGGAATCAGAGGCGGGGAATCAGAGGCAGGGAATCAGACACGGGGAATCAGAGGCGGTGTATCAGAGATGGGGAATCAGAGGCGGGGAATCAGAGGCAGGGAATCGGATGCCGGAAATCAGAGGCGGGAAATCAGAGCTGGGGAATCAGAGGCGGGGAATCAGAGTTGGGGAATCAGAAGCGGCGAAGCAGATATGGGGAAATAGAGGCGGGGAATCAGATATGGGGAATCAGAGGCGTGGAATCAGATATGGGGTATCAGAGGCTGGGAATCAGAGGGGGGAAACAGAGGCGGGGAATAAGATATGGGGAATCAGAGGTGGGGAATCAGGGGCGGGTAATCAGTGGCAGGGAATCAGAGGCGGGGAATCAGAGGCGGGGATTCAGAGGCAGGGAATCAGACAGGGGGAATCAGAGGCGGGGAATCGGAGCTGGGGAATCAGAGGTGGGGAATCAGAGTCGGTGAATCAGAGGCAGGGAATCGGATGTGCGGAATCAGAGATGGGGAATCAGAGGTGGTGAATCAGAGGCAGGGAATCAGAGTTGGTGATTCAGAGGCGGGGAATCAGATATGGGGAAACAGAGGCGGGGAATCAGAGGCGGGCAAACAGAGGCGGGGAATTAGATATGGGGAATCAGAGGTGGGGAATCAGAGGTGGTGAATCAGAGATGGGGAATCACAGGCGGGGAATCAGAGGCAGGGAATAGAACGCGGGGAATCAGAGCCAGGGAATCAGAGCTGGGGAATCAGAGGCAGGGAATCAGATATGGGGAAACAGAGGCGGGGAATCAGAGGCGGGGAAACAGAGGCGGGGAATCAGACATGGGGAATCGGATGCGGGGAATCAGAGGTGGGGAATCAGAGCTGGGGAATCAGAGGCGGGGAATCAGAGTTGGGGCATCAGAGGTGGGGAATTAGATATGGGGAAACAGAGGCGGGGAATCAGAGGCAGGGAAAAAGAGGCGGGGAATCAGATATGGGGAATCAGAGGTGGGGAATCAGAGGCAGGGAATCAGATGTGCGGAATCAGAGATGGGGAATCAGAGGCAGGGAATCAGAATCAGAAGCGGGGAATTAGAGGCCGGGAATCAGAGGCCGGGAATCAGATGCTGGGAATAAGAGGCCGGGAATCAGAGGTGGGGAATCAGAGTCCGGGAATCAGAGATGGGGATTCAGAGGCGGGGAATGAGAAATGGAGAATCAGAGGCGGGGAATCAGAGGCGGGGAAACAGAGGTGGGGAATCAGATATGGGGAATCAGAGGTGGCGAATCACAGGCGGTGAATCAGAGATGGGGAAACAGAGGCGGGGAATCAGAGGCGGGGAAACAGAGGTGGGGAATCACATATGGGGAATCAGAGGCGGGGAAACAGAGGCAGGGAATCAGATATGGGGAATCAGAGGCGGGGAATCAGAGGTGGGGAATCATAGGCAGGGAATCGGATGTGCGGAATCAGAGATGGGGAATCAGAGGCCGGGAATCAGAGGTAGTGAATCAGAGATGGGGAATCAGAGGCGGTGAATCAGAGGCAGGGAATCAGACGCGGGGTATCAGAGGTGGGCAATCAGAGGCGGGGAATCAGATATGGGGGATCAGAGGCGGGGAATCAGAGGTGGGCAATCAGAGCCGGTGAATCAGATATGGGGAATCAGAGGCGGGGAATCAGAGGCGGGGAAACAGAGGCGGGGATTCAGATATGGGGAATCAGAGGTGGGGAATCAGAGGTTGCGAATCAGAGATGGGGAATCAAGGCGGGGAATCAGAGGCAGGGAATCAGACGCGGGGAATCAGAGGCGGGGATTCAGAGCTGGGGAATCAGAGGCGGGGAATCAGAGTTGGGGAATCAGAGGCAGGGAATCAGATATGGGGAATCAGAGGGGGGAATCAGAGGCGGGGAAACAGAGGCGGGGAATCAGAGGTGGGGAATCAGGGGCAGGGAATCAGTGGCAGGGAATCAGAGGTGGGGAATCAGAGGCGGGGAATCAGAGGCAGGGAATCAGACACGGGGAATCAGAGGCGGGGAATCAGAGATGGGGAATCAGAGGTGGGGAATCAGAGGCAGGGAATCGGACGCCGGGAATCAGAGGCTGGGAATCAGAGCTGGGGAATCAGAGGCGGGGAATCAGAGTTGGGGAATCAGAGGCGGGGAATCAGATATGGGGAAATAGAGGCGGGGAATCAGATATGGGGAATCAGAGGTATGGAATCAGAGGTTGGGAATCAGAGGCAGGGAATCAGAGGCGGGGAAACAGAGGCGGGGAATCAGATATGGGGAATCAGAGGTGGCGAATCAAAGGCGGTGAAACAGAGATGGGGAATCAGGGCAGGGAATCAGAGGCAGGGAATCAGAGCTGGGGAAACAGAGGCGGGGAATCAGATATGGGGAATCAGAGGTGGGGAATCATGGGCGGGGAATGTGGCAGGGAATCAGAGCTGGGGAATCAGAGCTGGGGAATCAGAGCTGGGGAAACAGAGGCGGGGAATCAGATATGGGGAATCAGAGGTGGGGAATCAAGGTCGGGGAATCAGTGGCAGGGAATCAGAGGCCGGGAATAAAAGGCGGGGAATCAGAGCTGGGGATTCAGAGGCGGGGAATCAGAGTTGGGGAATCAGAGGAAGGGAATCAGATATGGGGAAACAGATGCCGGGATTCAGAGGCAGGGAAACAGAGGCGGGGAATCAGATATGGGGAATCAGAGGTGGGAAAATAGAGGTTGCGAATCAGAGGCGGGGAATCAGAGGCGGGGAATCAGAGGCAGGGAATCGGATGTGCGGAATCAGAGATGGGGAATCAGAGGTGGGGATTCAGAGGTGGTGAATCAGAGAAAGGGAATCAGAGGCTGGGAATCAGAGGCAGGGAATCAGACGCAGGGAATCAGAGGCGGGGAATCATAGCTGGCGAATTAGAGGAGGGGAATCAGAGTTGGGGAATCAGAGGCGGGGAATCAGAGGCGGGGAAACAGAGGCGGGGATTCAGATATGGGGAATCAGAGGTGGGGAATCAGAGGTTGCGAATCAGAGATGGGGAATCAAGGCGGGGAATCAGAGGCAGGGAATCAGACGCGGGGAATCAGAGGCGGGGATTCAGAGCTGGGGAATCAGAGGCGGGGAATCAGAGTTGGGGAATCAGAGGCAGGGAATCAGATATGGGGAATCAGAGGGGGGAATCAGAGGCGGGGAAACAGAGGCGGGGAATCAGAGGTGGGGAATCAGGGGCAGGGAATCAGTGGCAGGGAATCAGAGGTGGGGAATCAGAGGCGGGGAATCAGAGGCAGGGAATCAGACACGGGGAATCAGAGGCGGGGAATCAGAGATGGGGAATCAGAGGTGGGGAATCAGAGGCAGGGAATCGGACGCCGGGAATCAGAGGCTGGGAATCAGAGCTGGGGAATCAGAGGCGGGGAATCAGAGTTGGGGAATCAGAGGCGGGGAATCAGATATGGGGAAATAGAGGCGGGGAATCAGATATGGGGAATCAGAGGTATGGAATCAGAGGTTGGGAATCAGAGGCAGGGAATCAGAGGCGGGGAAACAGAGGCGGGGAATCAGATATGGGGAATCAGAGGTGGCGAATCAAAGGCGGTGAAACAGAGATGGGGAATCAGGGCAGGGAATCAGAGGCAGGGAATCAGAGCTGGGGAAACAGAGGCGGGGAATCAGATATGGGGAATCAGAGGTGGGGAATCATGGGCGGGGAATGTGGCAGGGAATCAGAGCTGGGGAATCAGAGCTGGGGAATCAGAGCTGGGGAAACAGAGGCGGGGAATCAGATATGGGGAATCAGAGGTGGGGAATCAAGGTCGGGGAATCAGTGGCAGGGAATCAGAGGCCGGGAATAAAAGGCGGGGAATCAGAGCTGGGGATTCAGAGGCGGGGAATCAGAGTTGGGGAATCAGAGGAAGGGAATCAGATATGGGGAAACAGATGCCGGGATTCAGAGGCAGGGAAACAGAGGCGGGGAATCAGATATGGGGAATCAGAGGTGGGAAAATAGAGGTTGCGAATCAGAGGCGGGGAATCAGAGGCGGGGAATCAGAGGCAGGGAATCGGATGTGCGGAATCAGAGATGGGGAATCAGAGGTGGGGATTCAGAGGTGGTGAATCAGAGAAAGGGAATCAGAGGCTGGGAATCAGAGGCAGGGAATCAGACGCAGGGAATCAGAGGCGGGGAATCATAGCTGGCGAATTAGAGGAGGGGAATCAGAGTTGGGGAATCAGAGGCGGGGAATCAGATATGGGGAAACAGAGGCGGGGAATCAGAGGCGGGGAAACAGAGGCGGGGAATCAGATATGGGGAATCAGAGGTGGGGAATCAGGGGCAGGTAATCAGTGGCAGGGAATCAGACGCGGGGAATCAGAGGCGGGGAATCAGAGGCAGGGAATCAGACACGCGGAATCAGAGGCGGTGTATCAGAGATGGGGAATCAGAGGCGGGGAATCAGAGGCAGGGAATCGGATGCCGGAAATCAGAGGCGGGAAATCAGAGCTGGGGAATCAGAGGCGGGGAATCAGAGTTGGGGAATCAGAGGCGGCGAAGCAGATATGGGGAAATAGAGGCGGGGAATCAGATATGGGGAATCAGAGGCGTGGAATCAGATATGGGGAATCAGAGGCTGGGAATCAGAGGGGGGAAACAGAGGCGGTTAATAAGATATGGGGAATCAGAGGTGGGGAATCAGGGGCGGGTAATCATTGGCAGGGAATCAGAGGCGGGGAATCAGAGGCGGGGATTCAGAGGCAGGGAATCAGACAGGGGGAATCAGAGGCGGGGAATCGGAGCTGGGGAATCAGAGGTGGGGAATCAGAGTCGGTGAATCAGAGGCAGGGAATCGAATGTGCGGAATCAGAGATGGGGAATCAGAGGCGGTGAATCAGAGGCAGGGAATCAGAGTTGGTGATTCAGAGGCGGGGAATCAGATATGGGGAAACAGAGGCGGGGAATCAGAGGCGGGCAAACAGAGGCGGGGAATTAGATATGGGGAATCAGAGGTGGGGAATCAGAGGTGGTGAATCAGAGATGGGGAAATCACAGGCGGGGAATCAGAGGCAGGGAATAGAACGCGGGGAATCAGAGCCAGGGAATCAGAGCTGGGGAATCAGAGGCGGGGAATCAGATATGGGGAAACAGAGGCGGGGAATCAGAGGCGGGGAAACAGAGGCGGGGAATCAGACATGGGGAATCGGATGCGGGGAATCAGAGGTGGGGAATCAGAGCTGGGGAATCAGAGGCGGGGAATCAGAGTTGGGGCATCAGAGGTGGGGAATTAGATATGGGGAAACAGAGGCAGGGAATCAGAGGCAGGGAAAAAGAGGCGGGGAATCAGATATGGGGAATCAGAGGTGGGGAATCAGAGGCAGGGAATCAGATGTGCGGAATCAGAGATGGGGAATCAGAGGCAGGGAATCAGAATCAGAAGCGGGGAATTAGAGGCCGGGAATCAGATGCTGGGAATAAGAGGCCGGGAATCAGAGGTGGGGAATCAGAGTCCGGGAATCAGAGATGGGGAATCAGAGGCGGGGAATCAGAGGTGGGCAATCAGAGCCGGGGAATCAGATATGGGGAATCAGAAGCGGGGAATCAGAGGCGGGGAAACAGAGGCGGGGATTCAGATATGGGGAATCAGAGGTGGGGAATCAGAGGTTGTGAATCAGAGATGGGGAATCAAGGCGGGGAATCAGAGGCAGGGAATCAGACGCGGGGAATCAGAGGCGGGGATTCAGAGCTGGGGAATCAGAGGCGGGGAATCAGAGTTGGGGAATCAGAGGCAGGGAATCAGATATGGGGAATCAGAGGCGGGGAATCAGAGGCGGGGAAACAGAGGCGGGGAATCAGAGGTAGGGAATCAGGGGCAGGGAATCAGTGGCAGGGAATCAGAGGTGGGGAATCAGAGGCGGGGAATCAGAGGCAGGGAATCAGACACGGGGAATCAGAGGCGGGGAATCAGAGATGGGGAATCAGAGGCGGGGAATCAGAGGCAGGGAATCGGACGCCGGGAATCAGAGGCGGGGAATCAGAGCTGGGGAATCAGAGGCGGGGAATCAGAGTTGGGGAATCAGAGGCGGGGAATCAGATATGGGGAAATAGAGGCGGGGAATCAGATATGGGGAATCAGAGGTGTGGAATCAGAGGTTGGGAATCAGAGGCAGGGAATCAGAGGCGGGGAAACAGAGGCGGGGATTCAGATATGGGGAATCAGAGGTGGCGAATCAAAGGCGGTGAAACACAGATGGGGAATCAGGGCAGGGAATCAGAGGCAGGGAATCAGAGCTGGGGAAACAGAGGCGGGGAATCAGATATGGGGAATCAGAGGTGGGGAATCATGGGCGGGGAATCAGTGGCAGGGAATCAGAGCTGGGGAATCAGAGGTGGGGAATCAGAGCTGGGGAAACAGAGGCGGGGAATCAGATATGGGGAATCAGAGGTGGGGAATCAAGGTCGGGGAATAGGTGGCAGGGAATCAGAGGCCGGGAATAAAAGGCGGGGAATCAGAGCTGGGGATTCAGAGGCGGGGAATCAGAGTTGGGGAATCAGAGGAAGGGAATCAGATATGGGGAAACAGAGGTGGGGAAATAGAGGTTGCGAATCAGAGGCGGGGAATCAGTGGCGGGGAATCAGAGGCAGGGAATCGGATGTGCGGAATCAGAGATGGGGAATCAGAGGTGGGGATTCAGAGGTGGTGAATCAGAGAAGGGGAATCAGAGGCTGGGAATCAGAGGCAGGGAATCAGACGCAGGGAATCAGAGGCGGGGAATCATAGCTGGCAAATTAGAGGAGGGGAATCAGAGTTGGGGAATCAGAGGCGGGGAATCAGATATGGGGAATCAGAGGCTGGGAATCAGAGGCAGGGAATCAGACGCAGGGAATCAGAGGCGGGGAATCATAGCTGGCAAATTAGAGGAGGGGAATCAGAGTTGGGGAATCAGAGGCGGGGAATCAGATATGGGGAATCAGAGGTGGGGAATCAGGGGCAGGGAATCAGTGGCAGGGAATCAGACGCGGGGAATCAGAGGCGGCGAAGCAGATATGGGGAAATAGAGGCGGGGAATCAGATATGGGGAATCAGAGGCGTGGAATCAGATATGGGGAATCAGAGGCTGGGAATCAGAGGGGGGAAACAGAGGCGGGGAATAAGATATGGGGAATCAGAGGTGGGGAATCAGGGGCGGGTAATCAGTGGCAGGGAATCAGAGGTGGGGAATCAGAGGCGGGGATTCAGAGGCAGGGAATCAGACAGGGGGAATCAGAGGTGGGGAATCAGAGATGGGGAATCAGAGGCGGGGAATCAGAGGCAGGGAATCAGACGCGGGGAATCAGAGGCGGGGAATCAGAGCTGGGGAATCAGAGGTGGGGAATCAGAGTCGGGGAATCAGAGGTAGGGAATCGGATGTGCGGAATCAGAGATGGGGAATCAGAGGCGGTGAATCAGAGGCAGGGAATCAGAGTTGGTGATTCAGAGGCGGGGAATCAGATATGGGGAAACAGAGGCGGGGAATCAGAGGCGGGCAAACAGTGGCGGGGAATTAGATATGGGGAATCAGAGGTGGGGAATCAGAGGTGGTGAATCAGAGATGGGGAATCACAGGCGGGGAATCAGAGGCAGGGAATAGAACGCGGGGAATCAGAGCCAGGGTATCAGAGCTGGGGAATCAGAGGCGGGGAATCAGATATGGGGAAACAGAGGCGGGGAATCAGAGGCGGGGAAACAGAGGCGGGGAATCAGACATGGGGAATCGGATGCGGGGAATCAGAGGTGGGGAATCAGAGCTGGGGAATCAGAGGCGGGGAATCAGAGTAGGGGCATCAGAGGTGGGGAATTAGATATGGGGAAACAGAGGCGGGGAATCAGAGGCAGGGAAAAAGAGGCGGGGAATCAGATATGGGGAATCAGAGGTGGGGAATCAGAGGCAGGGAATCAGATGTGCGGAATCAGAGATGGGGAATCAGAGGCAGGGAATCAGAATCAGAAGCGGGGAATTAGAGGCCGGGAATCAGAGGCCGGGAATCAGATGCTGGGAATAAGAGGCCGGGAATCAGAGGTGGGGAATCAGAGTCCGGGAATCAGAGATGGGGATTCAGAGGCGGGGAATGAGAAATGGAGAATCAGAGGCGGGGAATCAGAGGCGGGGAAACAGAGGTGGGGAATCAGATATGGGGAATCAGAGGTGGCGAATCACAGGCGGTGAATCAGAGATGGGGAAACAGAGGCGGGGAATCAGAGGCGGGGAAACAGAGGTGGGGAATCACATATGGGGAATCAGAGGCGGGGAAACAGAGGCAGGGAATCAGATATGGGGAATCAGAGGCGGGGAATCAGAGGTGGGGAATCATAGGCAGGGAATCGGATGTGCGGAATCAGAGATGGGGAATCAGAGGCCGGGAATCAGAGGTAGTGAATCAGAGGCGGTGAATAAGAGGCAGGGAATCAGACACGGGGAATCAGAGGTGGGCAATCAGAGGCGGGGAATCAGATATGGGGAATCAGAGGCTGGGAATCAGAGGCGGGGAAACAGAGGCGGGGAATCAGATATGGGGAATCAGAGGTGGGGCATCAGAGGTTGTGAATCACGGATGGGGAATCAGAGGCGGGGAATCAGAGGCAGGGAATCAGAAGCGGGGAATCAGAGGCGGGGATTCAGAGCTGGGGAATCAGAGGCGGGGAATCAGAGTTGGGGAATCAGAGGCGGGGAATCAGATATGGGGAATAAGAGGCAGGGAATCAGAGGCGGGAAAACAGAGGCGGGGAATCAGATATGGGGAATCAGAGGTGGGGAATCAGGGTCAGGGAATCAGTGGCAGGGAATCAGATGCGGGGAATCAGAGGCGGGGAATCAGAGGCAGGGAATCAGACACGGGGAATCAGAGGCGGGGAATCAGAGATGGGGAATCAGAGGCGGGGAATCAGTGGCAGGGAATCGGATGCCGGGAATCAGAGGCGGGAAATCAGAGCTGGGGAATCAGAGGCGGGGAATCAGAGTTGGGGAATCAGAGGCGGCGAAGCAGATATGGGGAAATAGAGGCGGGGAATCAGATATGGGGAATCAGAGGCAGGGAATCAGATATGGGGAATCAGAGGCTGGGAATCAGGGGCGGGGAATCAGTGGCAGGGAATCAGAGGCGGGGAATCAGAGGCGGGGAATCAGGGGCGGGGTATCAGTGGCAGGGAATCAGAGGCTGGGAATCAGAGTAGGGGCATCAGAGGTGGGGAATTAGATATGGGGAAACAGAGGCGGGGAATCAGATATGGGGAATCGGATGCGGGGAATCAGAGGTGGGGAATCAGAGCTGGGGAATCAGAGGCGGGGAATCAGAGTAGGGGCATCAGAGGTGGGGAATTAGATATGGGGAAACAGAGGCGGGGAATCAGAGGCAGGGAAAAAGAGGCGGGGAATCAGATATGGGGAATCAGAGGTGGGGAATCATAGGCAGGGAATCAGATGTGCGGAATCAGAGATGGGGAATCAGAGGCAGGGAATCAGAATCAGAAGCAGGGAATTAGAGGCCGGGAATCAGAGGCCGGGAATCAGATGCTGGGAATAAGAGGCCGGGAATCAGAGGTGGGGAATCAGAGTCCGGGAATCAGAGATGGGGATTCAGAAGCGGGGAATGAGAAATGGAGAATCAGAGGCGGGGAATCAGAGGCGGGGAAACAGAGGTGGGGAATCAGATATGGGGAATCAGAGGTGGCGAATCACAGGCGGTGAATCAGAGATGGGGAAACAGAGGCGGGGAATCAGAGGCGGGGAAACAGAGGTGGGGAATCACATATGGGGAATCAGAGGCGGGGAAACAGAGGCAGGGAATCAGATATGGGGAATCAGAGGCGGGGAATCAGAGGTGGGGAATCATAGGCAGGGAATCGGATGTGCGGAATCAGAGATAGGGAATCAGAGGCCGGGAATCAGAGGTAGTGAATCAGAGATGGGGAATCAGAGGCGGTGAATCAGAGGCAGGGAATCAGACACGGGGAATCAGAGGTGGGCAATCAGAGGCGGGGAATCAGATATGGGGAATCAGAGGCTGGGAATCAGAGGCGGGGAAACAGAGGCGGGGAATCAGATATGGGGAATCAGAGGTGGGGCATCAGAGGTTGTGAATCACGGATGGGGAATCAGAGGCGGGGAATCAGAGGCAGGGAATCAGACGCGGGGAATCAGAGGCGGGGATTCAGAGCTGGGGAATCAGAGGCGGGGAATCAGAGTTGGGGAATCAGAGGCGGGGAATCAGATATGGGGAATAAGAGGCAGGGAATCAGAGGCGGGAAAACAGAGGCGGGGAATCAGATATGTGGAATCAGAGGTGGGGAATCAGGGGCAGGGAATCAGTGGCAGGGAATCAGATGCGGGGAATCAGAGGCGGGGAATCAGAGGCAGGGAATAGAACGCGGGGAATCAGAGCCAGGGAATCAGAGCTGGGGAATCAGAGGCGGGGAATCAGATATGGGGAAACAGAGGCGGGGAATCAGAGGCGGGGAAAGAGAGGCGGGGAATCAGACATGGGGAATCGGATGCGGGGAATCAGAGGTGGGGAATCAGAGCTGGGTAATCAGAGGCGGGGAATCAGAGTTGGGGCATCAGAGGTGGGGAATTAGATATGGGGAAACAGAGGCGGGGAATCAGAGGCAGGGAAAAAGAGGCGGGGAATCAGATATGGGGAATCAGAGGTGGGGAATCAGAGGCAGGGAATCAGATGTGCGGAATCAGAGATGGGGAATCAGAGGCAGGGAATCAGAGGCGGGAAAACGGAGGCGGGGAATCAGATATGGGGAATCAGAGGTGGGGAATCAGGCGCAGGGAAACAGTGGCAGGGAATCAGACGCGGGGATTCAGAGGCGGGGAATCAGAGGCGGGCAAACAGAGGCGGGGAATTAGATATGGGGAATCAGAGGTGGGGAATCAGAGGTGGTGAATCAGAGATGGGGAATCACAGGCGGGGAATCAGAGGCAGGGAATAGAACGCGGGGAATCAGAGGCAGGGAATCAGAGGCGGGGAATCTGATATGGGGAAACAGAGGTGGGGAATCAGAGGCGGGGAAACAGAGGCGGGGAATCAGACATGGGGAATCGGATGCCGGGAATCAGAGGTGGGGAATCAGAGCTGGGGAATCAGAGGCGTGGAATCAGAGTTGGGGCATCAGAGGTGGGGAATTAGATATGGGGAATCAGAGATGGGGAATCAGAGGCAGGGTATCAGAATCAGAAGCGGGGAATCAGAGGCCGGGAATCAGATGCTGGGAATAAGAGGCCCGGAATCAGAGGTGGGGAATCAGAGTCCGGGAATCAGAGATGGGGATTCAGAGGCGGGGAATGAGATATGGAGAATCAGAGGCGGGGAATCAGAGGCGGGGAAACAGAGGTGGGGAATCAGATATGGGGAATCTGAGGTGGCGAATCAAAGGCGGTGAATCAGAGATGGGGAATCAGAGGCGGGAAATCAGAGGCAGGGAATCAGATGCGGGGATTCAGAGGCGGGGAATCAGAGCTGGCGAATCAGAGGCGGGGAATCAGAGGTGGGCAATCAGAGCCGGGGAATCAGATATGGGGAATCAGAGGCGGGGAATCAGAGGCGGGGAAACAGAGGCGGGGATTCAGATATGGGGAATCAGAGGTGGGGAATCAGAGGTTGTGAATCAGAGATGGGGAATCAAGGCGGGTAATCAGAGGCAGGGAATCAGACGCGGGGAATCAGAGGCGGGGATTCAGAGCTGGGGAATCAGAGGCGGGGAATCAGAGTTGGGGAATCAGAGGCAGGGAATCAGATATGGGGAATCAGAGGCGGGGAATCAGAGGTGGGGAAACAGAGGCGGGGAATCAGAGGTGGGGAATCAGGGGCAGGGAATCAGTGGCAGGGAATCAGAGGTGGGGAATCAGAGGCGGGGAATCAGAGGCAGGGAATCAGACACGGGGAATCAGAGGCGGGGAATCAGATATGGGTAATCAGAGGCGGGGAATCAGAGGCAGGGAATCGGACGCCGGGAATCAGAGGCGGGGAATCAGAGCTGGGGAATCAGAGGCGGGGAATCAGAGTTGGGGAATCAGAGGCGGGGAATCAGATATGGGGAAATAGAGGCGGGGAATCAGATATGGGGAATCAGAGGTATGGAATCAGAGGTTGGGAATCAGAGGCAGGGAATCAGAGGCGGGGAAACAGAGGCGGGGAATCAGATATGGGGAATCAGAGGTGGCGAATCAAAGGCGGTGAAACAGAGATGGGGAATCAGGGCAGGGAATCAGAGGCAGGGAATCAGAGCTGGGGAAACAGAGGCGGGGAATCAGATATGGGGAATCAGAGGTGGGGAATCATGGGCGGGGAATCAGTGGCAGGGAATCAGAGCTGGGGAATCAGAGGTGGGGAATCAGAGCTGGGGAAACAGAGGCGGGGAATCAGATATGGGGAATCAGAGGTGGGGAATCAAGGTCGGGGAATCAGTGGCAGGGAATCAGAGGCCGGGAATAAAAGGCGGGGAATCAGAGCTGGGGAATCAGAGGCGGGGAATCAGAGTTGGGGAATCAGAGGAAGGGAATCAGATATGGGGAAACAGATGCCGGGATTCAGAGGCAGGGAAACAGAGGCGGGGAATCAGATATGGGGAATCAGAGGTGGGGAAATAGAGGTTGCGAATCAGAGGCGGGGAATCAGAGGCGGGGAATCAGAGGCAGGGAATCGGATGTGCGGAATCAGAGATGGGGAATCAGAGGTGGGGATTCAGAGGTGGTGAATCAGAGAAGGGGAATCAGAGGCTGGGAATCAGAGGCAGGGAATCAGACGCAGGGAATCAGAGGCGGGGAATCATAGCTGGCAAATTAGAGGAGGGGAATCAGAGTTGGGGAATCAGAGGCGGGGAATCAGATATGGGGAAACAGAGGCGGGGAATCAGAGGCGGGGAAACAGAGGCGGGGAATCAGATATGGGGAATCAGAGGTGGGGAATCAGGGGCAGGGAATCAGTGGCAGGGAATCAGACGCGGGGAATCAGAGGCGGGGAATCAGAGGCAGGGAATCAGACACGGGGAATCAGAGGCGGTGTATCAGAGATGGGGAATCAGAGGCGGGGAATCAGAGGCAGAGAATCGGATGCCGGAAATCAGAGGCGGGAAATCAGAGCTGGGGAATCAGAGGCGGGGAATCAGAGTTGGGGAATCAGAGGCGGCGAAGCAGATATGGGGAAATAGAGGCGGGGAATCAGATATGGGGAATCAGAGGCGTGGAATCAGATATGGGGAATCAGAGGCTGGGAATCAGAGGGGGGAAACAGAGGCGGGGAATAAGATATGGGGAATCAGAGGTGGGGAATCAGGGGCGGGTAATCAGTGGCAGGGAATCAGAGGCGGGGAATCAGAGGCGGGGATTCAGAGGCAGGGAATCAGACAGGGGGAATCAGAGGCGGGGAATCGGAGCTGGGGAATCAGAGGTGGGGAATCAGAGTCGGTGAATCAGAGGCAGGGAATCGGATGTGCGGAATCAGAGATGGGGAATCAGAGGCGGTGAATCAGAGGCAGGGAATCAGAGTTGGTGATTCAGAGGCGGGGAATCAGATATGGGGAAACAGAGGCGGGGAATCAGAGGCGGGCAAACAGAGGCGGGGAATTAGATATGGGGAATCAGAGGTGGGGAATCAGAGGTGGTGAATCAGAGATGGGGAATCACAGGCGGGGAATCAGAGGCAGGGAATAGAACGCGGGGAATCAGAGCCAGGGAATCAGAGCTGGGGAATCAGAGGCGGGGAATCAGATATGGGGAAACAGAGGCGGGGAATCAGAGGCGGGGAAACAGAGGCGGGGAATCAGACATGGGGAATCGGATGCGGGGAATCAGAGGTGGGGAATCAGAGCTGGGGAATCAGAGGCGGGGAATCAGAGTTGGGGCATCAGAGGTGGGGAATTAGATATGGGGAAACAGAGGCGGGGAATCAGAGGCAGGGAAAAAGAGGCGGGGAATCAGATATGGGGAATCAGAGGTGGGGAATCAGAGGCAGGGAATCAGATGTGCGGAATCAGAGATGGGGAATCAGAGGCAGGGAATCAGAGGCAGGGAATCAGAGGCGGGGAATCAGAGGCAGGGAATCAGATGCGGGGATTCAGAGGCGGGGAATCAGAGCTGGCGAATCAGAGGCGGGGAATCAGAGGTGGGCAATCAGAGCTGGGGAATCAGAGGTGGGGAATCAGAGCTGGGGAAACAGAGGCGGGGAATCAGATATGGGGAATCAGAGGTGGGGAATCAAGGTCGGGGAATCAGTGGCAGGGAATCAGAGGCCTGGAATAAAAGGCGGGGAATCAGAGCTGGGGAATCAGAGGCGGGGAATCAGAGTTGGGGAATCAGAGGAAGGGAATCAGATATGGGGAAACAGATGCCGGGATTCAGAGGCAGGGAAACAGAGGCGGGGAATCAGATATGGGGAATCAGAGGTGGGGAAATAGAGGTTGCGAATCAGAGGCGGGGAATCAGAGGCGGGGAATCAGATATGGGGAATCAGAGGTGGGGAATCAAGGTCGGGGAATCAGTGGCAGGGAATCAGAGGCCGGGAATAAAAGGCGGGGAATCAGAGCTGGGGAATCAGAGGCGGGGAATCAGACACGGGGAATCAGAGGCGGTGTATCAGAGATGGGGAATCAGAGGCGGGGAATCAGAGGCAGAGAATCGGATGCCGGAAATCAGAGGCGGGAAATCAGAGCTGGGGAATCAGAGGCGGGGAATCAGAGTTGGGGAATCAGAGGCGGCGAAGCAGATATGGGGAAATAGAGGCGGGGAATCAGATATGGGGAATCAGAGGCGTGGAATCAGATATGGGGAATCAGAGGCTGGGAATCAGAGGGGGGAAACAGAGGCGGGGAATAAGATATGGGGAATCAGAGGTGGGGAATCAGGGGCGGGTAATCAGTGGCAGGGAATCAGAGGCGGGGAATCAGAGGCGGGGATTCAGAGGCAGGGAATCAGACAGGGGGAATCAGAGGCGGGGAATCGGAGCTGGGGAATCAGAGGTGGGGAATCAGAGTCGGTGAATCAGAGGCAGGGAATCGGATGTGCGGAATCAGAGATGGGGAATCAGAGGCGGTGAATCAGAGGCAGGGAATCAGAGTTGGTGATTCAGAGGCGGGGAATCAGATATGGGGAAACAGAGGCGGGGAATCAGAGGCGGGCAAACAGAGGCGGGGAATTAGATATGGGGAATCAGAGGTGGGGAATCAGAGGTGGTGAATCAGAGATGGGGAATCACAGGCGGGGAATCAGAGGCAGGGAATAGAACGCGGGGAATCAGAGCCAGGGAATCAGAGCTGGGGAATCAGAGGCGGGGAATCAGATATGGGGAAACAGAGGCGGGGAATCAGAGGCGGGGAAACAGAGGCGGGGAATCAGACATGGGGAATCGGATGCGGGGAATCAGAGGTGGGGAATCAGAGCTGGGGAATCAGAGGCGGGGAATCAGAGTTGGGGCATCAGAGGTGGGGAATTAGATATGGGGAAACAGAGGCGGGGAATCAGAGGCAGGGAAAAAGAGGCGGGGAATCAGATATGGGGAATCAGAGGTGGGGAATCAGAGGCAGGGAATCAGATGTGCGGAATCAGAGATGGGGAATCAGAGGCAGGGAATCAGAATCAGAAGCGGGGAATTAGAGGCCGGGAATCAGAGGCCGGGAATCAGATGCTGGGAATCAGAGATGGGGATTCAGAGGCGGGGAATGAGAAATGGAGAATCAGAGGCGGGGAATCAGAGGCGGGGAAACAGAGGTGGGGAATCAGATATGGGGAATCAGAGGTGGCGAATCACAGGCGGTGAATCAGAGATGGGGAAACAGAGGCGGGGAATCAGAGGCGGGGAAACAGAGGTGGGGAATCACATATGGGGAATCAGAGGCGGGGAAACAGAGGCAGGGAATCAGATATGGGGAATCAGAGGCGGGGAATCAGAGGTGGGGAATCATAGGCAGGGAATCGGATGTGCGGAATCAGAGATGGGGAATCAGAGGCCGGGAATCAGAGGTAGTGAATCAGAGATGGGGAATCAGAGGCGGTGAATCAGAGGCAGGGAATCAGAGGCGGGGAATCAGAGGCAGGGAATCAGATGCGGGGATTCAGAGGCGGGGAATCAGAGCTGGCGAATCAGAGGCGGGGAATCAGAGGTGGGCAATCAGAGCCGGGGAATCAGATATGGGGAATCAGAGGCGGGGAATCAGAGGCGGGGAAACAGAGGCGGGGATTCAGATATGGGGAATCAGAGGTGGGGAATCAGAGGTTGTGAATCAGAGATGGGGAATCAAGGCGGGTAATCAGAGGCAGGGAATCAGACGCGGGGAATCAGAGGCGGGGATTCAGAGCTGGGGAATCAGAGGCGGGGAATCAGAGTTGGGGAATCAGAGGCAGGGAATCAGATATGGGGAATCAGAGGCGGGGAATCAGAGGTGGGGAAACAGAGGCGGGGAATCAGAGGTGGGGAATCAGGGGCAGGGAATCAGTGGCAGGGAATCAGAGGTGGGGAATCAGAGGCGGGGAATCAGAGGCAGGGAATCAGACACGGGGAATCAGAGGCGGGGAATCAGAGATGGGGAATCAGAGGCGGGGAATCAGAGGCAGGGAATCGGACGCCGGGAATCAGAGGCGGGGAATCAGAGCTGGGTAATCAGAGGCGGGGAATCAGAGTTGGGGAATCAGAGGCGGGGAATCAGATATGGGGAAATAGAGGCGGGGAATCAGATATGGGGAATCAGAGGTATGGAATCAGAGGTTGGGAATCAGAGGCAGGGAATCAGAGGCGGGGAAACAGAGGCGGGGAATCAGATATGGGGAATCAGAGGTGGCGAATCAAAGGCGGTGAAACAGAGATGGGGAATCAGGGCAGGGAATCAGAGGCAGGGAATCAGAGCTGGGGAAACAGAGGCGGGGAATCAGATATGGGGAATCAGAGGTGGGGAATCATGGGCGGGGAATCAGTGGCAGGGAATCAGAGCTGGGGAATCAGAGGTGGGGAATCAGAGCTGGGGAAACAGAGGCGGGGAATCAGATATGGGGAATCAGAGGTGGGGAATCAAGGTCGGGGAATCAGTGGCAGGGAATCAGAGGCCGGGAATAAAAGGCGGGGAATCAGAGCTGGGGAATCAGAGGCGGGGAATCAGAGTTGGGGAATCAGAGGAAGGGAATCAGATATGGGGAAACAGATGCCGGGATTCAGAGGCAGGGAAACAGAGGCGGGGAATCAGATATGGGGAATCAGAGGTGGGGAAATAGAGGTTGCGAATCAGAGGCGGGGAATCAGAGGCGGGGAATCAGAGGCAGGGAATCGGATGTGCGGAATCAGAGATGGGGAATCAGAGGTGGGGATTCAGAGGTGGTGAATCAGAGAAGGGGAATCAGAGGCTGGGAATCAGAGGCAGGGAATCAGACGCAGGGAATCAGAGGCGGGGAATCATAGCTGGTGAATTAAAGGAGGGGAATCAGAGTTGGGGAATCAGAGGCGGGGAATCAGATATGGGGAAACAGAGGCGGGGAATCAGAGGCGGGGAAACAGAGGCGGGGAATCAGATATGGGGAATCAGAGGTGGGGAATCAGGGGCAGGGAATCAGTGGCAGGGAATCAGACGCGGGGAATCAGAGGCGGGGAATCAGAGGCAGGGAATCAGACACGGGGAATCAGAGGCGGTGTATCAGAGATGGGGAATCAGAGGTGGGGAATCAGAGGCAGGGAATCGGATGCCGGAAATCAGAGGCGGGAAATCAGAGCTGGGGAATCAGAGGCGGGGAATCAGAGTTGGGGAATCAGAAGCGGCGAAGCAGATATGGGGAAATAGAGGCGGGGAATCAGATATGGGGAATCAGAGGCGTGGAATCAGATATGGGGAATCAGAGGCTGGGAATCAGAGGGGGGAAACAGAGGCGGGGAATAAGATATGGGGAATCAGAGGTGGGGAATCAGGGGCGGGTAATCAGTGGCAGGGAATCAGAGGCGGGGAATCAGAGGCGGGGATTCAGAGGCAGGGAATCAGACAGGGGGAATCAGAGGCGGGGAATCGGAGCTGGGGAATCAGAGGTGGGGAATCAGAGTCGGTGAATCAGAGGCAGGGAATCGGATGTGCGGAATCAGAGATGGGGAATCAGAGGTGGTGAATCAGAGGCAGGGAATCAGAGTTGGTGATTCAGAGGCGGGGAATCAGATATGGGGAAACAGAGGCGGGGAATCAGAGGCGGGCAAACAGAGGCGGGGAATTAGATATGGGGAATCAGAGGTGGGGAATCAGAGGTGGTGAATCAGAGATGGGGAATCACAGGCGGGGAATCAGAGGCAGGGAATAGAACGCGGGGAATCAGAGCCAGGGAATCAGAGCTGGGGAATCAGAGGCGGGGAATCAGATATGGGGAAACAGAGGCGGGGAATCAGAGGCGGGGAAACAGAGGCGGGGAATCAGACATGGGGAATCGGATGCGGGGAATCAGAGGTGGGGAATCAGAGCTGGGGAATCAGAGGCGGGGAATCAGAGTTGGGGCATCAGAGGTGGGGAATTAGATATGGGGAAACAGAGGCGGGGAATCAGAGGCAGGGAAAAAGAGGCGGGGAATCAGATATGGGGAATCAGAGGTGGGGAATCAGAGGCAGGGAATCAGATGTGCGGAATCAGAGATGGGGAATCAGAGGCAGGGAATCAGAATCAGAAGCGGGGAATTAGAGGCCGGGAATCAGAGGCCGGGAATCAGATGCTGGGAATAAGAGGCCGGGAATCAGAGGTGGGGAATCAGAGTCCGGGAATCAGAGATGGGGATTCAGAGGCGGGGAATGAGAAATGGAGAATCAGAGGCGGGGAATCAGAGGCGGGGAAACAGAGGTGGGGAATCAGATATGGGGAATCAGAGGTGGCGAATCACAGGCGGTGAATCAGAGATGGGGAAACAGAGGCGGGGAATCAGAGGCGGGGAAACAGAGGTGGGGAATCACATATGGGGAATCAGAGGCGGGGAAACAGAGGCAGGGAATCAGATATGGGGAATCAGAGGCGGGGAATCAGAGGTGGGGAATCATAGGCAGGGAATCGGATGTGCGGAATCAGAGATGGGGAATCAGAGGCCGGGAATCAGAGGTAGTGAATCAGAGATGGGGAATCAGAGGCGGTGAATCAGAGGCAGGGAATCAGACGCGGGGTATCAGAGGTGGGCAATCAGAGGCGGGGAATCAGATATGGGGGATCAGAGGCGGGGAATCAGAGGTGGGCAATCAGAGCCGGTGAATCAGATATGGGGAATCAGAGGCGGGGAATCAGAGGCGGGGAAACAGAGGCGGGGATTCAGATATGGGGAATCAGAGGTGGGGAATCAGAGGTTGTGAATCAGAGATGGGGAATCAAGGCGGGGAATCAGAGGCAGGGAATCAGACGCGGGGAATCAGAGGCGGGGATTCAGAGCTGGGGAATCAGAGGCGGGGAATCAGAGTTGGGGAATCAGAGGCAGGGAATCAGATATGGGGAATCAGAGGGGGGAATCAGAGGCGGGGAAACAGAGGCGGGGAATCAGAGGTGGGGAATCAGGGGCAGGGAATCAGTGGCAGGGAATCAGAGGTGGGGAATCAGAGGCGGGGAATCAGAGGCAGGGAATCAGACACGGGGAATCAGAGGCGGGGAATCAGAGATGGGGAATCAGAGGCGGGGAATCAGAGGCAGGGAATCGGACGCCGGGAATCAGAGGCGGGGAATCAGAGCTGGGGAATCAGAGGCGGGGAATCAGAGTTGGGGAATCAGAGGCGGGGAATCAGATATGGGGAAATAGAGGCGGGGAATCAGATATGGGGAATCAGAGGTATGGAATCAGAGGTTGGGAATCAGAGGCAGGGAATCAGAGGCGGGGAAACAGAGGCGGGGAATCAGATATGGGGAATCAGAGGTGGCGAATCAAAGGCGGTGAAACAGAGATGGGGAATCAGGGCAGGGAATCAGAGGCAGGGAATCAGAGCTGGGGAAACAGAGGCGGGGAATCAGATATGGGGAATCAGAGGTGGGGAATCATGGGCGGGGAATGTGGCAGGGAATCAGAGCTGGGGAATCAGAGGTGGGGAATCAGAGCTGGGGAAACAGAGGCGGGGAATCAGATATGGGGAATCAGAGGTGGGGAATCAAGGTCGGGGAATCAGTGGCAGGGAATCAGAGGCCGGGAATAAAAGGCGGGGAATCAGAGCTGGGGATTCAGAGGCGGGGAATCAGAGTTGGGGAATCAGAGGAAGGGAATCAGATATGGGGAAACAGATGCCGGGATTCAGAGGCAGGGAAACAGAGGCGGGGAATCAGATATGGGGAATCAGAGGTGGGAAAATAGAGGTTGCAAATCAGAGGCGGGGAATCAGAGGCGGGGAATCAGAGGCAGGGAATCGGATGTGCGGAATCAGAGATGGGGAATCAGAGGTGGGGATTCAGAGGTGGTGAATCAGAGAAGGGGAATCAGAGGCTGGGAATCAGAGGCAGGGAATCAGACGCAGGGAATCAGAGGCGGGGAATCATAGCTGGCGAATTAGAGGAGGGGAATCAGAGTTGGGGAATCAGAGGCGGGGAATCAGATATGGGGAAACAGAGGCGGGGAATCAGAGGCGGGGAAACAGAGGCGGGGAATCAGATATGGGGAATCAGAGGTGGGGAATCAGGGGCAGGTAATCAGTGGCAGGGAATCAGACGCGGGGAATCAGAGGCGGGGAATCAGAGGCAGGGAATCAGACACGCGGAATCAGAGGCGGTGTATCAGAGATGGGGAATCAGAGGCGGGGAATCAGAGGCAGGGAATCGGATGCCGGAAATCAGAGGCGGGAAATCAGAGCTGGGGAATCAGAGGCGGGGAATCAGAGTTGGGGAATCAGAGGCGGCGAAGCAGATATGGGGAAATAGAGGCGGGGAATCAGATATGGGGAATCAGAGGCGTGGAATCAGATATGGGGAATCAGAGGCTGGGAATCAGAGGGGGGAAACAGAGGCGGGGAATAAGATATGGGGAATCAGAGGTGGGGAATCAGGGGCGGGTAATCAGTGGCAGGGAATCAGAGGCGGGGAATCAGAGGCGGGGATTCAGAGGCAGGGAATCAGACAGGGGGAATCAGAGGCGGGGAATCGGAGCTGGGGAATCAGAGGTGGGGAATCAGAGTCGGTGAATCAGAGGCAGGGAATCGAATGTGCGGAATCAGAGATGGGGAATCAGAGGCGGTGAATAAGAGGCAGGGAATCAGAGTTGGTGATTCAGAGGCGGGGAATCAGATATGGGGAAACAGAGGCGGGGAATCAGAGGCGGGCAAACAGAGGCGGGGAATTAGATATGGGGAATCAGAGGTGGGGAATCAGAGGTGGTGAATCAGAGATGGGGAAATCACAGGCGGGGAATCAGAGGCAGGGAATAGAACGCGGGGAATCAGAGCCAGGGAATCAGAGCTGGGGAATCAGAGGCGGGGAATCAGATATGGGGAAACAGAGGCGGGGAATCAGAGGCGGGGAAACAGAGGCGGGGAATCAGACATGGGGAATCGGATGCGGGGAATCAGAGGTGGGGAATCAGAGCTGGGGAATCAGAGGCGGGGAATCAGAGTTGGGGCATCAGAGGTGGGGAATTAGATATGGGGAAACAGAGGCAGGGAATCAGAGGCAGGGAAAAAGAGGCGGGGAATCAGATATGGGGAATCAGAGGTGGGGAATCAGAGGCAGGGAATCAGATGTGCGGAATCAGAGATGGGGAATCAGAGGCAGGGAATCAGAATCAGAAGCGGGGAATTAGAGGCCGGGAATCAGATGCTGGGAATAAGAGGCCGGGAATCAGAGGTGGGGAATCAGAGTCCGGGAATCAGAGATGGGGAATCAGAGGCGGGGAATCAGAGGTGGGCAATCAGAGCCGGGGAATCAGATATGGGGAATCAGAAGCGGGAAATCAGAGGCGGGGAAACAGAGGCGGGGATTCAGATATGGGGAATCAGAGGTGGGGAATCAGAGGTTGTGAATCAGAGATGGGGAATCAAGGCGGGGAATCAGAGGCAGGGAATCAGACGCGGGGAATCAGAGGCGGGGATTCAGAGCTGGGGAATCAGAGGCGGGGAATCAGAGTTGGGGAATCAGAGGCAGGGAATCAGATATGGGGAATCAGAGGCGGGGAATCAGAGGCGGGGAAACAGAGGCGGGGAATCAGAGGTAGGGAATCAGGGGCAGGGAATCAGTGGCAGGGAATCAGAGGTGGGGAATCAGAGGCGGGGAATCAGAGGCAGGGAATCAGACACGGGGAATCAGAGGCGGGGAATCAGAGATGGGGAATCAGAGGCGGGGAATCAGAGGCAGGGAATCGGACGCCGGGAATCAGAGGCGGGGAATCAGAGCTGGGGAATCAGAGGCGGGGAATCAGAGTTGGGGAATCAGAGGCGGGGAATCAGATATGGGGAAATAGAGGCGGGGAATCAGATATGGGGAATCAGAGGTGTGGAATCAGAGGTTGGGAATCAGAGGCAGGGAATCAGAGGCGGGGAAACAGAGGCGGGGAATCAGATATGGGGAATCAGAGGTGGCGAATCAAAGGCGGTGAAACACAGATGGGGAATCAGGGCAGGGAATCAGATGCAGGGAATCAGAGCTGGGGAAACAGAGGCGGGGAATCAGATATGGGGAATCAGAGGTGGGGAATCATGGGCGGGGAATCATTGGCAGGGAATCAGAGCTGGGGAATCAGAGGTGGGGAATCAGAGCTGGGGAAACAGAGGCGGGGAATCAGATATGGGGAATCAGAGGTGGGGAATCAAGGTCGGGGAATAGGTGGCAGGGAATCAGAGGCCGGGAATAAAAGGCGGGGAATCAGAGCTGGGGATTCAGAGGCGGGGAATCAGAGTTGGGGAATCAGAGGAAGGGAATCAGATATGGGGAAACAGAGGTGGGGAAATAGAGGTTGCGAATCAGAGGCGGGGAATCAGTGGCGGGGAATCAGAGGCAGGGAATCGGATGTGCGGAATCAGAGATGGGGAATCAGAGGTGGGGATTCAGAGGTGGTGAATCAGAGAAGGGGAATCAGAGGCTGGGAATCAGAGGCAGGGAATCAGACGCAGGGAATCAGAGGCGGGGAATCATAGCTGGCAAATTAGAGGAGGGGAATCAGAGTTGGGGAATCAGAGGCGGGGAATCAGATATGGGGAAACAGAGGCGGGGAATCAGAGGCGGGGAAACAGAGGCGGGGAATCAGATATGGGGAATCAGAGGTGGGGAATCAGGGGCAGGGAATCAGTGGCAGGGAATCAGACGCGGGGAATCAGAGGCGGCGAAGCAGATATGGGGAAATAGAGGCGGGGAATCAGATATGGGGAATCAGAGGCGTGGAATCAGATATGGGGAATCAGAGGCTGGGAATCAGAGGGGGGAAACAGAGGCGGGGAATAAGATATGGGGAATCAGAGGTGGGGAATCAGGGGCGGGTAATCAGTGGCAGGGAATCAGAGGTGGGGAATCAGAGGCGGGGATTCAGAGGCAGGGAATCAGACAGGGGGAATCA
Organism: Narcine bancroftii; assembly: GCF_036971445.1. Taxonomy (NCBI): domain Eukaryota; kingdom Metazoa; phylum Chordata; class Chondrichthyes; order Torpediniformes; family Narcinidae; genus Narcine; species Narcine bancroftii. Next base: position 101,412,475 of record NC_091474.1, on the reverse strand, counting down.
GAGGTGGGGAATCAGAGATGGGGAATCAGAGGCGGGGAATCAGAGGCAGGGAATCAGACGCGGGGAATCAGAGGCGGGGAATCAGAGCTGGGGAATCAGAGGTGGGGAATCAGAGTCGGGGAATCAGAGGTAGGGAATCGGATGTGCGGAATCAGAGATGGGGAATCAGAGGCGGTGAATCAGAGGCAGGGAATCAGAGTTGGTGATTCAGAGGCGGGGAATCAGATATGGGGAAACAGAGGCGGGGAATCAGAGGCGGGCAAACAGTGGCGGGGAATTAGATATGGGGAATCAGAGGTGGGGAATCAGAGGTGGTGAATCAGAGATGGGGAATCACAGGCGGGGAATCAGAGGCAGGGAATAGAACGCGGGGAATCAGAGCCAGGGTATCAGAGCTGGGGAATCAGAGGCGGGGAATCAGATATGGGGAAACAGAGGCGGGGAATCAGAGGCGGGGAAACAGAGGCGGGGAATCAGACATGGGGAATCGGATGCGGGGAATCAGAGGTGGGGAATCAGAGCTGGGGAATCAGAGGCGGGGAATCAGAGTAGGGGCATCAGAGGTGGGGAATTAGATATGGGGAAACAGAGGCGGGGAATCAGAGGCAGGGAAAAAGAGGCGGGGAATCAGATATGGGGAATCAGAGGTGGGGAATCAGAGGCAGGGAATCAGATGTGCGGAATCAGAGATGGGGAATCAGAGGCAGGGAATCAGAATCAGAAGCGGGGAATTAGAGGCCTGGAATCAGAGGCCGGGAATCAGATGCTGGGAATAAGAGGCTGGGAATCAGAGGTGGGGAATCAGAGTCCGGGAATCAGAGATGGGGATTCAGAGGCGGGGAATGAGAAATGGAGAATCAGAGGCGGGGAATCAGAGGCGGGGAAACAGAGGTGGGGAATCAGATATGGGGAATCAGAGGTGGCGAATCACAGGCGGTGAATCAGAGATGGGGAAACAGAGGCGGGGAATCAGAGGCGGGGAAACAGAGGTGGGGAATCACATATGGGGAATCAGAGGCGGGGAAACAGAGGCAGGGAATCAGATATGGGGAATCAGAGGCGGGGAATCAGAGGTGGGGAATCATAGGCAGGGAATCGGATGTGCGGAATCAGAGATGGGGAATCAGAGGCCGGGAATCAGAGGTAGTGAATCAGAGGCGGTGAATAAGAGGCAGGGAATCAGACACGGGGAATCAGAGGTGGGCAATCAGAGGCGGGGAATCAGATATGGGGAATCAGAGGCAGGGAATCAGAAGCGGGGAATCAGAGGCGGGGATTCAGAGCTGGGGAATCAGAGGCAGGGAATCGGACGCCGGGAATCAGAGGCGGGGAATCAGAGCTGGGGAATCAGAGGCGGGGAATCAGAGTTGGGGAATCAGAGGCGGGGAATCAGATATGGGGAAATAGAGGTGGGGAATCAGATATGGGGAATCAGAGGTGTGGAATCAGAGGTTGGGAATCAGAGGCAGGGAATCAGAGGCGGGGAAACAGGCGGGGAATCAGATATGGGGAATCAGAGGTGGCGAATCAAAGGCGGTGAAACAGAGATGGGGAATCAGGGCAGGGAATCAGAGGCAGGGAATCAGAGCTGGGGAAACAGAGGCGGGGAATCAGATATGGGGAATCAGAGGTGGGGAATCAGGGGCGGGGAATCAGTTGCAGGGAATCAGAGCTGGGGAATCAGAGGTGGGGAATCAGAGCTGGGGAAACAGAGGCGGGGAATCAGATATGGGGAATCAGAGGTGGGGAATCAGGGGCGGGGAATCAGTGGCAGGGAATCAGAGGCCGGGAATAAAAGGCGGGGAATCAGAGCTGGGGAATCAGAGGCGGGGAATCAGAGTTGGGGAATCAGAGGAGGGGAATCAGATATGGGGAAACAGAGGCCGGGAATCAGAGGCAGGGAAACAGAGGCGGGGAATCAGATATGGGGAATCAGAGGTGGGGAATTTGAGGTTGCGAATCAGAGGCGGGGAATCAGAGGCGGGGAATCAGAGGCAGGGAATCGGATGTGCGGAATCAGAGATGGGGAATCAGAGGTGGGGATTCAGAGGTGGTGAATCAGAAAAGGGGAATCAGAGGCTGGGAATCAGAGGCAGGGAATCAGACGCAGGGAATCAGAGGCGGGGAATCATAGCTGGCGAATTAGAGGAGGGGAATCAGAGTTGGGGAATCAGAGGCGGGGAATCAGATATGGGGAAACAGTCGGGGAATCAGAGGCGGGGAAACAGAGGCGGGGAATCAGATATGGGGAATCAGAGGTGGGGAATCAGAGGCAGGGAATCAGATGTGCGGAATCAGAGATGGGGAATCAGAGGCAGGGAATCAGAATCAGAAGCAGGGAATCAGAGGCCGGGAATCAGAGGCAGGGAATCAGATGCGGGGAATCAGAGGCGGGGAATCAGAGCTGGCGAATCAGAGGCTGGGAATCAGAGGTGGGCAATCAGAGGCGGGGAATCAGATATGGGGAATCAGACACGGGGAATCAGAGGCGGGGAATCAGAGATGGGGAATCAGAGGCGGGGAATCAGAGGCAGGGAATCGGACGCCGGGAATCAGAGTCGGGGAATCAGAGCTGGGGAATCAGAGGCGGGGAATCAGAGTTGGGGAATCAGAGGCGGGGATTCAGATATGGGGAAATAGAGGCGGGGAATCAGATATGGGGAATCAGAGGTGTGGAATCAGAGGTTGGGAATCAGAGGAAGGGAATCAGAGTCGGGGAAACAGAGGCGGGGAATCAGATATGTGGAATCAGAGGTGGCGAATCAAAGGCGGTGAAACAGAGATGGGGAATCAGGGCAGGGAATCAGAGGCAGGGAATCAAACACGGGGAATCTGAGCTGGGGAATCAGAGGCGGGGAATCAGAGTTGGGAATCAGAGGCGGGGAATCAGAGGCGGGGAAACAGAGGCGGGGAATCAGAGGTGGGGAATCAGAGGTTGGGAATCAGAGGCAGGGAATCAGAGGCAGGGAATCAGAGGCGGGGAATCAGAGGAAGGGAATCAGATGTGCGGAATCGGAGATGGGGAATCAGAGGCAGGGAATCAGAGGCGGGGAATCAGAGGCGGGGAATCAGAGGCCGGGAATCAGAGGCCGGGAATCAGATATGGGGAAACTGAGGCGGGGAATCCGAGGCGGGGAAACAGAGGCGGGGAATCAGATATGGGGAATCAGAGGTGGGGAATCAGAGGTTGGGAATCAGAGGCAGGGAATCAGAGGCTTGGAATCAGATGCAGGGAATCAGATGCGGGGCATCAGAGGCGGGGAATCAGAGCTGGGGAATCAGAGGTGGGGAATCAGATTTGGGGAATCAGAGGTGGGGACTTAGATATTGGGAAACAGAGGCGGGGAATCAGAGGCGGGGAAACAGAGGCGGGGAATCAGATATGGGGAATCAGAGGTGGGGAATCAGAGGCAGGGAATCAGATGTGCGGAATCAGAGATGGGGAATCAGAGGCAGGGAATCAGAATCAGAAGCAGGGAATCAGAGGCCGGGAATCAGAGGCCGGAATCAGATGATGGGAATCAGAGGCCTGGAATCAGAGGCGGGGAATCAGAGGCAGGGAATCAGATGCGGGTAATCAGAGGCGGGGAATCAGAGCTGGGGAATCAGAGGCGGGGTATTAGAGTTGGGGAATCAGAGGCGGGGAATCAGATATGGGGAAACAGAGGTAGGGAATCAGAGGCGGGGAAACAGAGGCAGGGAATCAGATATGGGGAATCAGAGGCGGGGAATCAGAGGTGGGGAAACATAGGCAGGGAATCGGATGTGCCGAATCAGAGATGGGGAAGCAGAGGCCGGGAATCAGAGGTGGTGAATCAGAGATGGGGAATCAGAGGCGGGGAATCAGAGGCAGGGTATCAGACGCGGGGAATCAGTGGTGGGCAATCAGAGGCGGGGAATCAGATATGGGGAATCAGAGGCGGGGAATCAGAGGCGGGGAAACAGAGGCGGGGAATCAGATATGGGGAATCAGAGGTGGGGCATCAGAGGTTGTGAATCACAGATGGGGAATCAGAGGCGGGGAATCAGAGGCAGGGAATCAGACGCGGGGAATCAGAGGCGGGGATTCAGAGCTGGGGAATCAGAGGCGGGGAATCAGAGTTGGGGAATCAGAGGCGGGGAATCAGATATGGGGAATCAGAGGCAGGGAATCAGAGGCGGGGAATCAGAGGCAGGGAATCAGACGCGGGGAATCTGAGGCGGGGAATCAGAGCTGGGGAATCAGAGGGAGGGAATCAGACGCGGGGAATCAGAGGCGGGGATTCAGAGCTGGGGAATCAGAGGCGGGGAATCAGAGTTGGGGAATCAGAGGCAGGGAATCAGATATGGGGAATCAGAGGCGGGGAATCAGAGGCGGAGAATCAGAGGCGGGCAATCAGATGCAGGGAATCAGAGGCAGGGAATCAGAGGCAGGGAATCAGAGGCATGGAATCTGAGGCAGGGAATCAGACGCGGGGAATCTGAGGCGGGGAATCAGAGCTGGGGAATCAGAGGGAGGGAATCAGACGCGGGGAATCAGAGGCGGGGATTCAGAGCTGGGGAATCAGAGGCGGGGAATCAGAGTTGGGGAATCAGAGGCAGGGAATCAGATATGGGGAATCAGAGGCGGGGAATCAGAGGCGGAGAATCAGAGGCGGGCAATCAGATGCAGGGAATCAGAGGCAGGGAATCAGAGGCAGGGAATCAGAGGCATGGAATCTGAGGCAGGGAATCTGAGGTGGGGAATCAGAGGCGGGGAAACAGGTGGGTAAACAGAGGGGGGTAAACATAGGCGGGGAATCAGAGGCGCGGATTCAGAGGCGGGGAATCAGAGGCAGGGAATCAGAGGTGGGGAATCAGAGGCGGGGAATCAGATGCGGGGAATCAGAGGTGGGGAATCAGAGGCGGGGTATCAGAGGAGGGGAATCAGAGGCGGGGAATCAGAGGCGGGGAATCAGAGGCGGGGAATCAGAGGCGTGCAATCAGAGGCGGGGAATCAGAGGTGGGGAATCAGAAGTGTGGAATCAGAGGCGGGGAAACAGAGGCGGGGAATCAGATATGGGGAATCAGAGGTGGGGCATCAGAGGTTGTGAATCACAGATGGGGAATCAGAGGCGGGGAATCAGAGGCAGGGAATCAGACGCGGGGAATCAGAGGCGGGGATTCAGAGCTGGGGAATCAGAGGCGGGGAATCAGAGTTGGGGAATCAGAGGCGGGGAATCAGATATGGGGAATCAGAGGCAGGGAATCAGAGGCGGGAAAACAGAGGCGGGGAATCAGATATGGGGAATCAGAGGCGGGGAATCAGAGGCAGGGAATTAGACACGGGGAATCAGAGGCGGGGAATCAGAGATCGGGAATCAGAGGCGGGGAATCAGAGGCAGGGAATCGGATGCCGGGAATCAGAGGCGGGATATCAGAGCTGGGTAATCAGAGGCAGGGAATCAGAGTTGGGGAATCAGAGGCGGCGAAGCAGATATGGGGAAATAGAGGCGGGGAATCAGATATGGGGAATCAGAGGCGGGGAATCAGATATGGGGAATCAGAGGCTGGGAATCAGAGGGGGGGAAACAGAGGCGGGGAATAAGATATGGGGAATCAGAGGTGGGGAATCAGGGGCGGGGAATCAGTGGCAGGGAATCAGAGGCGGGGAATCAGAGGCGGGGAATCAAAGGAAGGGAATCAAAGGAAGGGAATCAGACACGGGGAATCAGAGGTGGGGAATCAGAGATGGGGATCAGAGGCGGGGAATCACAGGCAGGGAATCAGACGCGTGGAATCAGAGGCGGGGAATCAGAGCTGGGGAATCAGAGGTGGGGAATCAGAGTCGGGGAATCGGAGGCAGGGAATCGGTTGTGCAGAATCAGAGGTGGGGAATCGGATGCGGGGAATCAGAGGCGGGGAATCAGAGCTGGGGAATCAGAGGTGGGGAATCAGAGTTGGGGAATCAGAGGTGGGGAATAAGATATGGGGAAACAGAGGCGGGGAATCAGAGGCGGGGAAACAGAGGCGGGGAATCAGATATGGGGAATCAGAGGTGGGGAATCAGAGGCAGGGAATCAGATGTGCGGAATCAGAGATGGGGAATCAGAGGCAGGGAATCAGAATCAGAAGCGGGGAATCAGAGGCCGGGAATCAGAGGCCGGGAATCAGATGCTGGGAATAAGAGGCCGGGAATCAGAGGTGGGGATTCAGAGTCTGGGAATCAGAGATGGGGATTCAGAGGCGGGGAATGAGATATGGAGAATCAGAGGCGGGGAATCAGAGGCGGGGAAACAGAGGTGGGGAATCAGATATGGGGAATCAGAGGTGGCGAATCAAAGGCAGTGAATCAGAGATGGGGAATCAGAGGCGGGGAATCAGAGGCAGGGAATCAGATGCGGGGATTCAGAGGCGGGGAATCAGAGCTGGCGAATCAGAGGCGGGGAATCAGAGGTGGGCAATCAGAGCCGGGGAATCAGATATGGGGAATCAGAGGCGGGGAAACAGAGGCGGGGAATCAGATATGGGGAATCAGAGGTGGGGAATCAGAGGTTGTGAATCAGAGATGGGGAATCAAGGCGGGGAATCAGAGGGAGGAAATCAGACGCGGGGAATCAGAGGTGGGGATTCAGAGCTGGGGAATCAGAGGCGGGGAATCAGAGATGGGGAATCAGAGGCAGGGAATCAGATATGGGGAATCAGAGGCGGGGAATCAGAGGCGGGGAAACAGAGGCGGGGAATCAGATATGGGGAATCAGAGGTGGGGAATCAGGGGCAGGGAATCAGTGGCAGGGAATCAGAGGCGGGGAATCTGAGCCGGGGAATCAGAGGCAGGGAATCAGACACGGGGAATCAGAGGCGGGGAATCAGAGATGGTGAATCAGAGGCGGGGAATCAGAGGCAGGGAATCGGACGCCGGGAATCAGAGGCGGGGAATCAGAGCTGGGGAATCAGAGGCGGGGAATCAGAGTTGGGGAATCAGAGGCGGGGATCAGATATGGGGAAATAGAGGCGGGGAATCAGATATGGGGAATCAGAGGTGTGGAATCAGAGGTTGGGAATCAGAGGCAGGGAATCAGAGGCGGGGAAACAGAGGCGGGGAATCAGATATGGGGAATCAGAGGTGGCGAATCAAAGGCGGTGAAACAGAGATGGGGAATCAGGGCAGGGAATCAGAGGCAGGGAATCAGAGCTGGGGAAACAGAGGCGGGGAATCAGATATGGGGAATCAGAGGTGGGGAATCAGGGGCGGGGAATCAGTTGCAGGGAATCAGAGCTGGGGAATCAGAGGTGGGGAATCAGAGCTGGGGAAACAGAGGCGGGGAATCAGATATGGGGAATCAGAGGTGGGGAATCAGGGGCGGGGAATCAGTGGCAGGGAATCAGAGGCCGGGAATAAAAGGCGGGGAATCAGAGCTGGGGAATCAGAGGCGGGGAATCAGAGTTGGGGAATCAGAGGAGGGGAATCAGATATGGGGAAACAGAGGCCGGGAATCAGAGGCAGGGAAACAGAGGCGGGGAATCAGATATGGGGAATCAGAGGTGGGGAATTTGAGGTTGCGAATCAGAGGCGGGGAATCACAGGCGGGGAATCAGAGGCAGGGAATCGGATGTGCGGAATCAGAGATGGGGAATCAGAGGTGGGGATTCAGAGGTGGTGAATCAGAAAAGGGGAATCAGAGGCTGGGAATCAGAGGCAGGGAATCAGACGCAGGGAATCAGAGGCGGGGAATCATAGCTGGCCGATTAGAGGAGGGGAATCAGAGTTGGGGAATCAGAGGCGGGGAATCAGATATGGGGAAACAGTCGGGGAATCAGAGGCGGGGAAACAGAGGCGGGGAATCAGATATGGGGAATCAGAGGTGGGGAATCAGACGCAGGGAATCAGATGTGCGGAATCAGAGATGGGGAATCAGAGGCAGGGAATCAGAATCAGAAGCAGGGAATCAGAGGCCGGGAATCAGAGGCAGGGAATCAGATGCGGGGAATCAGAGGCGGGGAATCAGAGCTGGCGAATCAGAGGCTGGGAATCAGAGGTGGGCAATCAGAGGCGGGGAATCAGATATGGGGAATCAGACACGGGGAATCAGAGGCGGGGAATCAGAGATGGGGAATCAGAGGCGGGGAATCAGAGGCCGGGAATCAGATGCTGGGAATAAGAGGCCGGGAATCAGAGGTGGGGATTCAGAGTCTGGGAATCAGAGATGGGGATTCAGAGGCGGGGAATGAGATATGGAGAATCAGAGGCGGGGAATCAGAGGCGGGGAAACAGAGGTGGGGAATCAGATATGGGGAATCAGAGGTGGCGAATCAAAGGCAGTGAATCAGAGATGGGGAATCAGAGGCGGGGAATCAGAGGCAGGGAATCAGATGCGGGGATTCAGAGGCGGGGAATCAGAGCTGGCGAATCAGAGGCGGGGAATCAGAGGTGGGCAATCAGAGCCGGGGAATCAGATATGGGGAATCAGAGGCGGGGAAACAGAGGCGGGGAATCAGATATGGGGAATCAGAGGTGGGGAATCAGAGGTTGTGAATCAGAGATGGGGAATCAAGGCGGGGAATCAGAAAGAGGGAATCAGACGCGGGGAATCAAAGGCGGGGATTCAGAGCTGGGGAATCAGAGGCGGGGAATCAGAGTTGGGGAATCAGAGGCAGGGAATCAGATATGGGGAATCAGAGGCGGGGAATCAGAGGCGGGGAAACAGAGGCGGGGAATCAGATATGGGGAATCAGAGGTGGGGAATCTGGGGCAGGGAATCAGTGGCAGGGAATCAGACACGGGGAATCAGAGGCGGGGAATCAGAGATGGTGAATCAGAGGCGGGGAATCAGAGGCAGGGAATCGGATGCCGGGAATCAGAGGCGGGGAATCAGAGCTGGGGAATCAGAGGCGGGGAATCAGAGTTGGGGAATCAGAGGCGGGGATCAGATATGGGGAAATAGAGGCGGGGAATCAGATATGGGGAATCAGAGGTGTGGAATCAGAGGTTGGGAATCAGAGGCAGGGAATCAGAGGCGGGGAAACAGAGGCGGGGAATCAGATATGGGGAATCAGAGGTGGCGAATCAAAGGCGGTGAAACAGAGATGGGGAATCAGGGCAGGGAATCAGAGGCAGGGAATCAGAGCTGGGGAAACAGAGGCGGGGAATCAGATATGGGGAATCAGAGGTGGGGAATCAGGGGCGGGGAATCAGTTGCAGGGAATCAGAGCTGGGGAATCAGAGGTGGGGAATCAGAGCTGGGGAAACAGAGGCGGGGAATCAGATATGGGGAATCAGAGGTGGGGAATCAGGGGCGGGGAATCAGTGGCAGGGAATCAGAGGCCGGGAATAAAAGGCGGGGAATCAGAGCTGGGGAATCAGAGGCGGGGAATCAGAGTTGGGGAATCAGAGGAGGGGAATCAGATATGGGGAAACAGAGGCCGGGAATCAGAGGCAGGGAAACAGAGGCGGGGAATCAGATATGGGGAATCAGAGGTGGGGAATTTGAGGTTGCGAATCAGAGGCGGGGAATCAGAGGCGGGGAATCAGAGGCAGGGAATCGGATGTGCGGAATCAGAGATGGGGAATCAGAGGTGGGGATTCAGAGGTGGTGAATCAGAAAAGGGGAATCAGAGGCTGGGAATCAGAGGCAGGGAATCAGACGCAGGGAATCAGAGGCGGGGAATCATAGCTGGCCGATTAGAGGAGGGGAATCAGAGTTGGGGAATCAGAGGCGGGGAATCAGATATGGGGAAACAGTCGGGGAATCAGAGGCGGGGAAACAGAGGCGGGGAATCAGATATGGGGAATCAGAGGTGGGGAATCAGACGCAGGGAGTCAGATGTGCGGAATCAGAGATGGGGAATCAGAGGCAGGGAATCAGAATCAGAAGCAGGGAATCAGAGGCCGGGAATCAGAGGCAGGGAATCAGATGCGGGGAATCAGAGGCGGGGAATCAGAGCTGGCGAATCAGAGGCTGGGAATCAGAGGTGGGCAATCAGAGGCGGGGAATCAGATATGGGGAATCAGACACGGGGAATCAGAGGCGGGGAATCAGAGATGGGGAATCAGAGGCGGGGAATCAGAGGCAGGGAATCGGACGCCGGGAATCAGAGTCGGGGAATCAGAGCTGGGGAATCAGAGGCGGGGAATCAGAGTTGGGGAATCAGAGGCGGGGATTCAGATATGGGGAAATAGAGGCGGGGAATCAGATATGGGGAATCAGAGGTGTGGAATCAGAGGTTGGGAATCAGAGGAAGGGAATCAGAGTCGGGGAAACAGAGGCGGGGAATCAGATGTGTGGAATCAGAGGTGGCGAATCAAAGGCGGTGAAACAGAGATGGGGAATCAGGGCAGGGAATCAGAGGCAGGGAATCAAACACGGGGAATCAGAGCTGGGGAATCAGAGGCGGGGAATCAGAGTTGGGAATCAGAGGCGGGGAATCAGAGGCGGGGAAACAGAGGCGGGGAATCAGAGGTGGGGAATCAGAGGTTGGGAATCAGAGGCAGGGAATCAGAGGCGGGGAATCAGAGGCGGGGAATCAGAGGAAGGGAATCAGATGTGCGGAATCGGAGATGGGGAATCAGAGGCAGGGAATCAGAGGCGGGGAATCAGAGGCGGGGAATCAGAGGCCGGGAATCAGAGGCCGGGAATCAGATATGGGGAAACTGAGGCGGGGAATCCGAGGCGGGGAAACAGAGGCGGGGAATCAGATATGGGGAATCAGAGGTGGGGAATCAGAGGTTGGGAATCAGAGGCAGGGAATCAGAGGCTTGGAATCAGATGCAGGGAATCAGATGCGGGGCATCAGAGGCGGGGAATCAGAGCTGGGGAATCAGAGGTGGGGAATCAGATTTGGGGAATCAGAGGTGGGGACTTAGATATTGGGAAACAGAGGCGGGGAATCAGAGGCGTGGAAACAGAGGCGGGGAATCAGATATGGGGAATCAGAGGTGGGGAATCAGAGGCAGGGAATCAGATGTCCGGAATCAGAGATGGGGAATCAGAGGCAGGGAATCAGAATCAGAAGCAGGGAATCAGAGGCCGGGAATCAGAGGCCGGAATCAGATGATGGGAATCAGAGGCCTGGAATCAGAGTCGGGGAATCAGAGGCAGGGAATCAGATGCGGGTAATCAGAGGCGGGGAATCAGAGCTGGGGAATCAGAGGCGGGGTATTAGAGTTGGGGAATCAGAGGCGGGGAATCAGATATGGGGAAACAGAGGTAGGGAATCAGAGGCGGGGAAACAGAGGCAGGGAATCAGATATGGGGAATCAGAGGCGGGGAATCAGAGGTGGGGAAACATAGGCAGGGAATCGGATGTGCGGAATCAGAGATGGGGAAGCAGAGGCCGGGAATCAGAGGTGGTGAATCAGAGATGGGGAATCAGAGGCGTGGAATCAGAGGCAGGGTATCAGACGCGGGGAATCAGAGGTGGGAAATCAGAGGCGGGGAATCAGATATGGGGAATCAGAGGCGGGGAATCAGAGGCGGGGAAACAGAGGCGGGGAATCAGATATGGGGAATCTGAGGTGGGGCATCAGAGGTTGTGAATCACAGATGGGGAATCAGAGGCGGGGAATCAGAGGCAGGGAATCAGACGCGGGGAATCAGAGGCGGGGATTCAGAGCTGGGGAATCAGAGGCGGTGAATCAGAGTTGGGGAATCAGAGGCGGGGAATCAGATATGGGGAATCAGAGGCAGGGAATCAGAGGCGGGGAATCAGAGGCAGGGAATCAGACGCGGGGAATCTGAGGCGGGGAATCAGAGCTGGGGAATCAGAGGTGGGGAATCAGAGTTGGGGAATCAGAGGCAGGGAATTGGATGTGCGTAATCAGAGATGGGGAATCAGAGGTGGGGAATCAGAGGCGGTGAATCAGAGATGGGGAATCAGAGGCGGGGAATCAGAGGCAGGAAATCAGACACGGGGATTCAGAGGCTGGGAATCAGAGGCAGGGAATCAGACGCGGGGAATCTGAGGCGGGGAATCAGAGCTGGGGAATCTGAGGCAGGGAATCAGAGTTGGGGATTCAGAGGCGGGGAATCAGATATGGGGAAACAGAGGCGGGGAATCAGAGGCGGGCAAACAGAGGCGGGGAATTAGATATGGGGAATCAGAGGTAGGGAATCAGAGGTGGTGAATCAGTGATGGGGAATCACAGGCGGGGAATCAGAGGCAGGGAATAGAACGCGGGGAATCAGAGGCAGGGAATCAGAGCTGGGGAATCGGAGGCGGGGAATCATAGTTGGGAATCAGAGGCGGGAATCAGATATGGGGAAACAGAGGCGGGGAATCAGAGGCGGGGAAACAGAGGCGGGGTATCAGATATGGGGAATCGAATGCAGGGAGTCAGAGGCGGGGAATCAGAGCTGGGGAATCAGAGGCGGGGAATCAGAGTTGGGACATCAGAGGTGGGGAATTAGATATAGGGAAACAGAGGCGGGGAATCAGAGGCGGGGAAACAGAGGCGGGGAATCAGATATGGAGAATCAGAGGTGGGGAATCAGAGGCAGGGAATCAGATGTGCGGAATCAGAGATGGGGAATCAGAGGCAGGGAATCAGAAGCGGGGAATCAGAGGCCGGGAATCAGAGGCCGGGAATCAGATGCTGGGAATAAGAGGCCGGGAATCAGAGGAGGGGAATCAGAGTCCGGGAATCAGAGATGGGGATTCAGAGGCGGGGAATGAGATATGGAGAATCAGAGGCGGGGAATAAGAGGCGGGGAAACAGAGGTGGGGAATCAGATATGGGGAATCAGAGGTGGCGAATCAAAGGCGGTGAATCAGAGATGGGGAATCAGAGGCGGGGAATCAGAGGCAGGGAATCAGATGCGGGGAATCAGAGGCGGGGAATCAGAGCTGGCGAATCAGAGGCTGGGAATCAGAGGTGGGCAATCAGAGGCGGGGAATCAGATATGGGGAATCAGAGGCGGGGAATCAGAGGCGGGGAAACAGAGGCGGGGAATCAAATATAGGGAATCAGAGGTGGGGAATCAGAGGTTGTGAATCAGAAATGGGGAATCAAGGCGGGGAATCAGAGGCAGGGAATCAGACGCGGGGAAACAGCGGCGGGGATTCAGAGCTAGGGAATCAGAGGCGGGGAATCAGAGTTGGGGAATCAGAGGCAGGGAATCAGATATGGGGAATCAGAGGCGGGGAATCAGAGGCCGGGAATCAGATATGGGGAAACAGATGCGGGGAATCCGAGGCGGGGAAACAGAGGCGGGGAATCAGATATGGGGAATCAGAGGTGGGGAATCAGAGGTTGGGAATCAGAGGCAGGGAATCAGAGGCTTGGAATCAGAGGCGGGGAAACAGAGGCGGGGAATCAGATATGGGGAATCAGAGGTGGGGAATCAGAGGCAGGGAATGAGATGTGCGGAATCAGAGATGTGGAATCAGAGGCAGGGAATCAGAATCAGAAGAAGGGAATCAGAGGCCGGGAATCAGAGGCCGGAATCAGATGCTGGGAATCAGAGGCCTGGAATCAGAGGCGGGGAATCAGAGGCAGGGAATCAGATGCGGGGAATCAGAGGCGGGGAATCAGAGCTGGGGAATCAGAGGCGGGGTATTAGAGTTGGGGAATCAGAGGCGGGGAATCAGATATGGGGAAACAGAGGTGGGGAATCAGAGGCGGGGAAACAGAGGCAGGGAATCAGATATGGGGAATCAGAGGTGGGGCATCAGAGGTTGTGAATCACAGATGGGGAATCAGAGGCGGGGAATCAGAGGCAGGGAATCAGACGCGGGGAATCAGAGGCGGGGATTCAGAGCTGGGGAATCAGAAGCGGGGAATCAGAGTTGGGGAATCAGAGGCGGGGAATCAGATATGGGGAATCAGAGGCAGGGAATCAGAGGCGGGGAATCAGAGGCAGGGAATCAGACGCGGGGAATCTGAGGCGGGGAATCAGAGCTGGGGAATCAGAGGTGGGGAATCAGAGTTGGGGAATCAGAGGCAGGGAATTGGATGTGCGGAATCAGAGAGGGGGAATCAGAGGTGGGGAATCAGAGGCGGTGAATCAGAGATGGGGAATCAGAGGCGGGGAATCAGAGGCAGGAAATCAGACACGGGGATTCAGAGGCTGGGAATCAGACGGGGGGAATCAAAGGCGGGGAATCAGAGCTGGGGAATCTGAGGCAGGGAATCAGATATGGGGAAACAGAGGCGGGGAATCAGAGGCGGGCAAACAGAGGCGGGGAATTAGATATGGGGAATCAGAGGTAGGGAATCAGAGGTGGTGAATCAGTGATGGGGAATCACAGGCGGGGAATCAGAGGCAGGGAATAGGACGCGGGGAATCAGAGTCGGGGAATCAGAGCTGGGGAATCAGAGGCGGGGAATCAGAGTTGGGGAATCAGAGGCGGGGAATCAGAGTTGGGGCATCAGAGGTGGGGAATTAGATATAGGGAAACAGAGGCGGGGAATCAGAGGCGGGGAAACAGAGGCGGGGAATCAGATATGGGGTATCAGAGGTGGGGAATCAGAGGCAGGGAATCAGATGTGCGGAATCAGAGATGGGGAATAAGAGGCAGGGAATCAGAATCAGAAGCGGGGAATCAGAGGCCGGGAATCAGAGGCCGGGAATCAGATGCTGTGAATAAGAGGCCGGGAATCAGAGGTGGGGAATCAGATATGGGGAATCAGAGGTGGCGAATCAAAGGCGGTGAATCAGAGATGGGGAATCAGAGGCGGGGAATCAGAGGCAGGGAATCAGATGCGGGGAACCAGAGGCGGGGAATCAGAGCTGGCGAATCAGAGGCTGGGAATCAGAGGTGGGCAATCAGAGGCGGGGAATCAGATATGGGGAATCAGAGGCGGGGAATCAGAGGCGGGGAAACAGAGGCGGGGAATCAAATATAGGGAATCAGAGGTGGGGAATCAGAGGTTGTGAATCAGAGATGGGGAATCAAGGCGGGGAATCAGAGGCAGGGAATCAGACGCGGGGAATCAGAGTCGGGGATTCAGAGCTGGGGAATCAGAGGCGGGGAATCAGAGTTGGGGAATCAGAGGCAGGGAATCAGATATGGGGAATCAGAGGCGGGGAATCAGAGGCGGGGAAACAGAGGCGGGGAATCAGATGTGGGGAATCAGAGGTGGGGAATCAGGGGCAGGAAATCAGTGGCAGGGAATCAGAGGCGGGGAATCAGAGGCGGGGAATCAAAGGCAGGGAATCAGACACGGGGAATCAGAGGCGGGGAATCAGAGATGGGGAATCAGAGGCGGGGAATCAGAGGCAGGGAATCGGATGCCGGGAATCAGAGTCGGGGAATCAGAGCTGGGGAATCAGAGGCGGGGAATCAGAGTTGGGGAATCAGAGGCGGGGAATCAGATATGGGGAAAGAGAGGCGGGGAATCAGATATGGGGAATCAGAGGTGTGGAATCAGAGGTTGGGAATCAGAGGCAGGGAATCAGAGTCGGGGAAACAGAGGCGGGGAATCAGATATGGGGAATCAGAGGTGGCGAATCAAAGGCGGTGAAACAGAGATGGGGAATCAGGGCAGGGAATCAGAGGCAGGGAATCAAACACGGGGAATCAGAGCTGGGGAATCAGAGGCGGGGAATCAGAGTTTGGAATCAGAGGCGGGGAATCAGAGGCGGGGAAACAGAGGCAGGGAATCAGATATGGGGAATCAGAGGCAGGGAATCAGAATCAGAAGAAGGGAATCAGAGGCCGGGAATCAGAGGCCGGAATCAGATGCTGGGAATCAGAGGCCTGGAATCAGAGGCGGGGAATCAGAGGCAGGGAATCAGATGCGGGGAATCAGAGGCGGGGAATCAGAGCTGGGGAATCAGAGGCGGGGTATTAGAGTTGGGGAATCAGAGGCGGGGAATCAGATATGGGGAAACAGAGGTGGGGAATCAGAGGCGGGGAAACAGAGGCAGGGAATCAGATATGGGGAATCAGAGGTGGGGCATCAGAGGTTGTGAATCACAGATGGGGAATCAGAGGCGGGGAATCAGAGGCAGGGAATCAGACGCGGGGAATCAGAGGCGGGGATTCAGAGCTGGGGAATCAGAAGCGGGGAATCAGAGTTGGGGAATCAGAGGCGGGGAATCAGATATGGGGAATCAGAGGCAGGGAATCAGAGGCGGGGAATCAGAGGCAGGGAATCAGACGAGGGGAATCTGAGGCGGGGAATCAGAGCTGGGGAATCAGAGGTGGGGAATCAGAGTTGGGGAATCAGAGGCAGGGAATTGGATGTGCGGAATCAGAGAGGGGGAATCAGAGGTGGGGAATCAGAGGCGGTGAATCAGAGATGGGGAATCAGAGGCGGGGAATCAGAGGCAGGAAATCAGACACGGGAATTCAGAGGCTGGGAATCAGACGGGGGGAATCAAAGGCGGGGAATCAGAGCTGGGGAATCTGAGGAAGGGAATCAGAGTTGGGGATTCAGAGGCGGGGAATCAGATATGGGGAAACAGAGGCGGGGAATCAGAGGCGGGCAAACAAAGGCGGGGAATTAGATATGGGGAATCAGAGGTAGGGAATCAGAGGTGGTGAATCAGTGATGGGGAATCACAGGCGGGGAATCAGAGGCAGGGAATAGGACGCGGGGAATCAGAGGCAGGGAATCAGAGCTGGGGAATCAGAGGAGGGGATTCATAGTTGGGAATCAGAGGCGGGAATCAGATATGGGGAAACAGAGGCGGGGAATCAGAGGCGGTGAAACAGAGGCGGGGAATCAGATATGGGGAATCGGATGCAGGGAATCAGAGGCGGGGAATCAGAGCTGGGGAATCAGAGGCGGGGAATCAGAGTTGGGGCATCAGAGGTGGGGAATTAGATATAGGGAAACAGAGGCGGGGAATCAGAGGCGGGGAAACAGAGGCGGGGAATCAGATATGGGGAATCAGAGGTGGGGAATCAGAGGCAGGGAATCAGATGTGCAGAATCAGAGATGGGGAATAAGAGGCAGGGAATCAGAATCAGAAGCGGGGAATTAGAGGCCGGGAATCAGAGGCCGGGAATCAGATGCTGGGAATAAGAGGCCGGGAATCAGAGGTGGGGAATCAGATATGGGGAATCAGAGGTGGCGAATCAAAGGCGGTGAATCAGAGATGGGGAATCAGAGGCGGGGAATCAGAGGCAGGGAATCAGATGCGGGGAATCAGAGGCGGAGAATCAGAGCTGGCGAATCAGAGGCTGGGAATCAGAGGTGGGCAATCAGAGGCGGGGAATCAGATATGGGGAATCAGAGGAGGGGAATCAGAGGCGGGGAAACAGAGGCGGGGAATCAAATATAGGGAATAAGAGGTGGGGAATCAGAGGTTGTGAATCAGAGATGGGGAATCAAGGCGGGGAATCAGAGGCAGGGAATCAGACGCGGGGAATCAGAGGCGGGGATTCAGAGCTGGGGAATCAGAGGCGGGGAATCAGAGTTGGGGAATCAGAGGCAGGGAATCAGATATGGGGAATCAGAGGCGGGGAATCAGAGGCGGGGAAACAGAGGCGGGGAATCAGATGTGGGGAATCAGAGGTGGGGAATCAGGGGCAGGGAATCAGTGGCAGGGAATCAGAGGCGGGGAATCAGAGGCGGGGAATCAAAGGCAGGGAATCAGACACGGGGAATCAGAGGCGGGGAATCAGAGATGGGGAATCAGAGGCGGGGAATCAGAGGCAGGGAATCGGATGCCGGGAATCAGAGTCGGGGAATCAGAGCTGGGGAATCAGAGGCGGGGAATCAGAGTTGGGGAATCAGAGGCGGGGAATCAGATATGGGGAAAGAGAGGCGGGGAATCAGATATGGGGAATCAGAGGTGTGGAATCAGAGGTTGGGAATGAGATGTGCGGAATCAGAGATGTGGAATCAGAGGCAGGGAATCAGAATCAGAAGAAGGGAATCAGAGGCCGGGAATCAGAGGCCGGAATCAGATGCTGGGAATCAGAGGCCTGGAATCAGA
The DNA here is from genome assembly GCF_036971445.1 of Narcine bancroftii. NCBI lineage: Eukaryota > Metazoa > Chordata > Chondrichthyes > Torpediniformes > Narcinidae > Narcine > Narcine bancroftii. The sequence continues at coordinate 101,394,629 of NC_091474.1, read as the reverse complement.
GGCGGGGAATCAGAGGCAGGGAATCAGATGCGGGGAATCAGAGGCGGGGAATCAGAGCTGGGGAATCAGAGGCGGGGTATTAGAGTTGGGGAATCAGAGGCGGGGAATCAGATATGGGGAAACAGAGGTGGGGAATCAGAGGCGGGGAAACAGAGGCAGGGAATCAGATATGGGGAATCAGAGGTGGGGCATCAGAGGTTGTGAATCACAGATGGGGAATCAGAGGCGGGGAATCAGAGGCAGGGAATCAGACGCGGGGAATCAGAGGCGGGGATTCAGAGCTGGGGAATCAGAAGCGGGGAATCAGAGTTGGGGAATCAGAGGCGGGGAATCAGATATGGGGAATCAGAGGCAGGGAATCAGAGGCGGGGAATCAGAGGCAGGGAATCAGACGCGGGGAATCTGAGGCGGGGAATCAGAGCTGGGGAATCAGAGGTGGGGAATCAGAGTTGGGGAATCAGAGGCAGGGAATTGGATGTGCGGAATCAGAGAGGGGGAATCAGAGGTGGGGAATCAGAGGCGGTGAATCAGAGATGGGGAATCAGAGGCGGGGAATCAGAGGCAGGAAATCAGACACGGGGATTCAGAGGCTGGGAATCAGACGGGGGGAATCAAAGGCGGGGAATCAGAGCTGGGGAATCTGAGGCAGGGAATCAGATATGGGGAAACAGAGGCGGGGAATCAGAGGCGGGCAAACAGAGGCGGGGAATTAGATATGGGGAATCAGAGGTAGGGAATCAGAGGTGGTGAATCAGTGATGGGGAATCACAGGCGGGGAATCAGAGGCAGGGAATAGGACGCGGGGAATCAGAGTCGGGGAATCAGAGCTGGGGAATCAGAGGCGGGGAATCAGAGTTGGGGAATCAGAGGCGGGGAATCAGAGTTGGGGCATCAGAGGTGGGGAATTAGATATAGGGAAACAGAGGCGGGGAATCAGAGGCGGGGAAACAGAGGCGGGGAATCAGATATGGGGTATCAGAGGTGGGGAATCAGAGGCAGGGAATCAGATGTGCGGAATCAGAGATGGGGAATAAGAGGCAGGGAATCAGAATCAGAAGCGGGGAATCAGAGGCCGGGAATCAGAGGCCGGGAATCAGATGCTGTGAATAAGAGGCCGGGAATCAGAGGTGGGGAATCAGATATGGGGAATCAGAGGTGGCGAATCAAAGGCGGTGAATCAGAGATGGGGAATCAGAGGCGGGGAATCAGAGGCAGGGAATCAGATGCGGGGAATCAGAGGCGGGGAATCAGAGCTGGCGAATCAGAGGCTGGGAATCAGAGGTGGGCAATCAGAGGCGGGGAATCAGATATGGGGAATCAGAGGCGGGGAATCAGAGGCGGGGAAACAGAGGCGGGGAATCAAATATAGGGAATCAGAGGTGGGGAATCAGAGGTTGTGAATCAGAGATGGGGAATCAAGGCGGGGAATCAGAGGCAGGGAATCAGACGCGGGGAATCAGAGTCGGGGATTCAGAGCTGGGGAATCAGAGGCGGGGAATCAGAGTTGGGGAATCAGAGGCAGGGAATCAGATATGGGGAATCAGAGGCGGGGAATCAGAGGCGGGGAAACAGAGGCGGGGAATCAGATGTGGGGAATCAGAGGTGGGGAATCAGGGGCAGGAAATCAGTGGCAGGGAATCAGAGGCGGGGAATCAGAGGCGGGGAATCAAAGGCAGGGAATCAGACACGGGGAATCAGAGGCGGGGAATCAGAGATGGGGAATCAGAGGCGGGGAATCAGAGGCAGGGAATCGGATGCCGGGAATCAGAGTCGGGGAATCAGAGCTGGGGAATCAGAGGCGGGGAATCAGAGTTGGGGAATCAGAGGCGGGGAATCAGATATGGGGAAAGAGAGGCGGGGAATCAGATATGGGGAATCAGAGGTGTGGAATCAGAGGTTGGGAATCAGAGGCAGGGAATCAGAGTCGGGGAAACAGAGGCGGGGAATCAGATATGGGGAATCAGAGGTGGCGAATCAAAGGCGGTGAAACAGAGATGGGGAATCAGGGCAGGGAATCAGAGGCAGGGAATCAAACACGGGGAATCAGAGCTGGGGAATCAGAGGCGGGGAATCAGAGTTTGGAATCAGAGGCGGGGAATCAGAGGCGGGGAAACAGAGGCAGGGAATCAGATATGGGGAATCAGAGGCAGGGAATCAGAATCAGAAGAAGGGAATCAGAGGCCGGGAATCAGAGGCCGGAATCAGATGCTGGGAATCAGAGGCCTGGAATCAGAGGCGGGGAATCAGAGGCAGGGAATCAGATGCGGGGAATCAGAGGCGGGGAATCAGAGCTGGGGAATCAGAGGCGGGGTATTAGAGTTGGGGAATCAGAGGCGGGGAATCAGATATGGGGAAACAGAGGTGGGGAATCAGAGGCGGGGAAACAGAGGCAGGGAATCAGATATGGGGAATCAGAGGTGGGGCATCAGAGGTTGTGAATCACAGATGGGGAATCAGAGGCGGGGAATCAGAGGCAGGGAATCAGACGCGGGGAATCAGAGGCGGGGATTCAGAGCTGGGGAATCAGAAGCGGGGAATCAGAGTTGGGGAATCAGAGGCGGGGAATCAGATATGGGGAATCAGAGGCAGGGAATCAGAGGCGGGGAATCAGAGGCAGGGAATCAGACGAGGGGAATCTGAGGCGGGGAATCAGAGCTGGGGAATCAGAGGTGGGGAATCAGAGTTGGGGAATCAGAGGCAGTGAATTGGATGTGCGGAATCAGAGAGGGGGAATCAGAGGTGGGGAATCAGAGGCGGTGAATCAGAGATGGGGAATCAGAGGCGGGGAATCAGAGGCAGGAAATCAGACACGGGAATTCAGAGGCTGGGAATCAGACGGGGGGAATCAAAGGCGGGGAATCAGAGCTGGGGAATCTGAGGAAGGGAATCAGAGTTGGGGATTCAGAGGCGGGGAATCAGATATGGGGAAACAGAGGCGGGGAATCAGAGGCGGGCAAACAAAGGCGGGGAATTAGATATGGGGAATCAGAGGTAGGGAATCAGAGGTGGTGAATCAGTGATGGGGAATCACAGGCGGGGAATCAGAGGCAGGGAATAGGACGCGGGGAATCAGAGGCAGGGAATCAGAGCTGGGGAATCAGAGGAGGGGATTCATAGTTGGGAATCAGAGGCGGGAATCAGATATGGGGAAACAGAGGCGGGGAATCAGAGGCGGTGAAACAGAGGCGGGGAATCAGATATGGGGAATCGGATGCAGGGAATCAGAGGCGGGGAATCAGAGCTGGGGAATCAGAGGCGGGGAATCAGAGTTGGGGCATCAGAGGTGGGGAATTAGATATAGGGAAACAGAGGCGGGGAATCAGAGGCGGGGAAACAGAGGCGGGGAATCAGATATGGGGAATCAGAGGTGGGGAATCAGAGGCAGGGAATCAGATGTGCAGAATCAGAGATGGGGAATAAGAGGCAGGGAATCAGAATCAGAAGCGGGGAATTAGAGTCCGGGAATCAGAGGCCGGGAATCAGATGCTGGGAATAAGAGGCCGGGAATCAGAGGTGGGGAATCAGATATGGGGAATCAGAGGTGGCGAATCAAAGGCGGTGAATCAGAGATGGGGAATCAGAGGCGGGGAATCAGAGGCAGGGAATCAGATGCGGGGAATCAGAGGCGGAGAATCAGAGCTGGCGAATCAGAGGCTGGGAATCAGAGGTGGGCAATCAGAGGCGGGGAATCAGATATGGGGAATCAGAGGAGGGGAATCAGAGGCGGGGAAACAGAGGCGGGGAATCAAATATAGGGAATAAGAGGTGGGGAATCAGAGGTTGTGAATCAGAGATGGGGAATCAAGGCGGGGAATCAGAGGCAGGGAATCAGACGCGGGGAATCAGAGGCGGGGATTCAGAGCTGGGGAATCAGAGGCGGGGAATCAGAGTTGGGGAATCAGAGGCAGGGAATCAGATATGGGGAATCAGAGGCGGGGAATCAGAGGCGGGGAAACAGAGGCGGGGAATCAGATGTGGGGAATCAGAGGTGGGGAATCAGGGGCAGGGAATCAGTGGCAGGGAATCAGAGGCGGGGAATCAGAGGCGGGGAATCAAAGGCAGGGAATCAGACACGGGGAATCAGAGGCGGGGAATCAGAGATGGGGAATCAGAGGCGGGGAATCAGAGGCAGGGAATCGGATGCCGGGAATCAGAGTCGGGGAATCAGAGCTGGGGAATCAGAGGCGGGGAATCAGAGTTGGGGAATCAGAGGCGGGGAATCAGATATGGGGAAATAGAGGCGGGGAATCAGATATGGGGAATCAGAGGTGTGGAATCAGAGGTTGGGAATCAGAGGCAGGGAATCAGAGGTGGGCAATCAGAGGCGGGGAATCAGATATGGGGAATCAGAGGCGGGGAATCAGAGGCGGGGAAACAGAGGCGGGGAATCAGATATGGGGAATCAGAGGTGGGGCATCAGAGGTTGTGAATCACAGATGGGGAATCAGAGGCGGGGAATCAGAGGCAGGGAATCAGACGCGGGGAATCAGAGGCGGGGAATCAGAGGCGGGGAATCAAAGGCAGGGAATCAGACACGGGGAATCAGAGGCGGGGAATCAGAGATGGGGAATCAGAGGCGGGGAATCAGAGGCAGGGAATCGGATGCCGGGAATCAGAGTCGGGGAATCAGAGCTGGGGAATCAGAGGCGGGGAATCAGAGTTGGGGAATCAGAGGCGGGGAATCAGATATGGGGAAATAGAGGTGGTGAATCAGAGATGGGGAATCAGAGGCGGGGAATCAGAGGCAGGGAATCAGACGCGGGGAATCAGAGGTGGGCAATCAGAGGCGGGGAATCAGATATGGGGAATCAGAGGCGGGGAATCAGAGGCGGGGAAACAGAGGCGGGGAATCAGATATGGGGAATCAGAGGTGGGGCATCAGAGGTTGTGAATCACAGATGGGGAATCAGAGGCGGGGAATCAGAGGCAGGGAATCAGACGCGGGGAATCAGAGGCGGGGATTCAGAGCTGGGGAATCAGAGGCTGGGAATCAGAGTTGGGGAATCAGAGGCGGGGAATCAGATATGGGGAATCAGAGGCAGGGAATCAAAGGCGGGAAAACAGAGGCGGGGAATCAGATATGGGGAATCAGAGGCGGGGAATCAGAGGCAGGGAATCAGACACGGGGAATCAGAGGCGGGGAATCAGAGATGGGGAATCAGAGGCGGGGAATCAGAGGCAGGGAATCGGATGCCGGGAATCAGAGGCGGGAAATCAGAGCTGGGGAATCAGAGGCGGGGAATCAGAGTTGGGGAGTCAGAGGCGGCGAAGCAGATATGGGGAAATAGAGGCGGGGAATCAGATATGGGGAATCAGAGGCGGGGTATCAGATATGGGGAATCAGAGGCTGGGAATCAGAGGGGGGGAAACAGAGGCGGGGAATAAGATATGGGGAATCAGAGGTGGGGAATCAGGGGCGGGGAATCAGTGGCAGGGAATCAGAGGCGGGGAATCAGAGGCGGGGAATCAAAGGAAGGGAATCAGACACGGGGAATCAGAGGTGGGGAATCAGAGATTGGGAATCAGAGGCGGGGAATCACAGGCAGGGAATCAGACGCGGGGAATCAGAGGCGGGGTATCAGAGCTGGGGAATCAGAGGTGGGGAATCAGAGTCGGGGAATCATAGGCAGGGAATCGGTTGTGCGGAATCAGAGATGGGGAATCAGATGTGGGGAATCAGAGGCAGTGAATCAGACGCGGGGAAACAGAGGCGGGGAATCAAATATAGGGAATCAGAGGTGAGGAATCAGAGGTTGTGAATCAGAGATGGGGAATCAAGGCGGGGAATCAGAGGCAGGGAATCAGACGCGGGGAATCAGAGGCGGGGATTCAGAACTGGGGAATCAGAGGCGGTGAATCAGAGTTGGGGAATCAGAGGCAGGGAATCAGATATGGGGAATCAGAGGTGGGGAATCAGAGGCGGGGAAACAGAGGCGGGGAATCAGATATGGGGAATCAGAATTGGGGAATCAGGGGCAGGGAATCAGTGGCAGGGAATCAGAGGCGGGGAATCAGAGGCGGGGAATCAGAGGCAGGGAATCAGACACGGGGAATCAGAGGCGGGGAATCAGAGATGGGGAATCAGAGGCGGGGAATCAGAGGCAGGGAATCGGACTCCGGGAATCAGAGTCGGGGAATCAGAGCTGGGGAATCAGAGGCGGGGAATCAGAGTTGGGGAATCAGAGGCGGGGAATCAGATATGGGGAAATAGAGGCGGGGAATCAGATATGGGGAATCAGAGGTGTGGAATCAGAGGTTGGGAATCAGAGGCAGGGAATCAGAGGCGGGGAAACAGAGGCGGGTAATCAGATATGGGGAATCAGAGGTGGCGAATCAAAGGCGGTGAAACAGAGATGGGGAATCAGGGCAGGGAATCAGAGGCAGGGAGTCAAACACGGGGAATCAGAGCTGGGGAATCAGAGGCGGGGAATCAGAGTTGGGAATCAGAGGCGGGGAATCAGAGGCGGGGAAACAGAGGCGGGGAATCAGATATGGGGAATCAGAGGTGCGGAATCCGAGGTTGGGAATCAGAGGCAGGGAATCAGAGGCGGGGAATCAGAGGCGGGGAATCAGAGGAAGGGAATCAGATGTGCGGAATCGGAGATGGGGAATCAGAGGCAGGATATCAGAGGCGGGGAATCAGATGCTGGGAATAAGAGGCCGGTAATCAGAGGTGGGGAATCAGATATGGGGAATCAGAGGTGGCGAATCAAAGGCGGTGAATCAGAGATGGGGAATCAGAGGCGGGGAATCAGAGGCAGGGAATCAGATGCGGGGAATCAGAGGCGGGGAATCAGAGCTGGCGAATCAGAGGCTGGGAATCAGAGGTGGGCAATCAGAGGCGGGGAATCAGATATGGGGTATCAGAGGCGGGGAATCAGAGGCGGGGAAACAGAGGCGGGGAATCAAATATAGGGAATCAGAGGTGGGGAATCAGAGGTTGTGAATCAGAGATGGGGAATCAAGGCGGGGAATCAGAGGCAGGGAATCAGACGCGGGGAATCAGAGGCGGGGATTCAGAGCTGGGGAATCAGAGGCGGGGAATCAGAGTTGGGGAATCAGAGGCAGGGAATCAGATATGGGGAATCAGAGGCGGGGAATCAGAGGCGGGGAATCAGAGGCGGGGAATCAAAGGCAGGGAATCAGACACGGGGAATCAGAGGCGGGGAATCAGAGATGGGGAATCAGAGGCGGGGAATCAGAGGCAGGGAATCGGATGCCGGAAATCAGAGTCGGGGAATCAGAGCTGGGGAATCAGAGGCGGGGAATCAGAGGCGGGGAATCAGATGTGGGGAATCAGAGGTGGGGAATCAGGGGCAGGGAATCAGTGGCAGGGAATCAGAGGCGGGGTATCAGAGGCGGGGAATCAAAGGCAGGGAATCAGACACGGGGAATCAGAGGCGGGGAATCAGAGATGGGGAATCAGAGGCGGGGAATCAGAGGCAGGGAATCGGATGCCGGGAATCAGAGTCGGGGAATCAGAGCTGGGGAATCAGAGGCGGGGAATCAGAGTTGGGGAATCAGAGGCGGGGAATCAGATATGGGGAAATAGAGGCGGGGAATCAGATATGGGGAATCAGAGGTGTGGAATCAGAGGTTGGGAATCAGAGGCAGGGAATCAGAGTCGGGGAAACAGAGGCGGGGAATCAGATATGGGGAATCAGAGGTGGCGAATCAAAGGCGGTGAAACAGAGATGGGGAATCAGGGCAGGTAATCAGAGGCAGGGAATCAAACACGGGGAAACAGAGCTGGGGAATCAGAGGCGGGGAATCAGAGTTGGGAATCAGAGGCGGGGAATCTGAGGCGGGGAAACAGAGGCGGGGAATCAGATATGGGGAATCAGAGGTGGGGAATCCGAGGTTGGGAATCAGAGGCAGGGAATCAGAGGCGGAAAATCAGAGGCGGGGAATCAGAGGAAGGGAATCAGATGTGCGGAATCGGAGATGGGGAATCAGAGGCAGGGAATCAGAGGCGGGGAATCAGAGGCGGGGAATCAGAGGCCGGGAATCAGATATGGGGAAACAGAGGCGGGGAATCCGAGGCGGGGAAACAGAGGCGGGGAATCAGATATGGGGAATCAGAGGTGGGGAATCAGAGGTTGGGAATCAGAGGCAGGGAATCAGAGGCTTGGAATCAGATGCAGGGAATCAGATGCGGGGAATCAGAGGCGGGGAATCAGAGCTGGGGAATCAGAGGTGGGGAATCAGATTTGGGGAATCAGAGGCGGGGACTTAGATATTGGGAAACAGAGGCGGGGAATCAGAGGCGGGGAAACCCAGGCGGGGAATCAGATATGGGGAATCAGAGGTGGGGAATCAGAGGCAAGGAATCAGATGTGCGAAATCAGAGATGGGGAATCACAGGCAGGGAATCAGAATCAGAAGCAGGGAATCAGAGGCAGGGAATCAGAGGCCGGAATCAGATGCTGGGAATCAGAGGCCTGGAATCAGAGGCGGGGAATCAGAGGCAGGGAATCAGATGCGGGGAATCAGAGGCGGGGAATCAGAGCTGGGGAATCAGAGGCGGGGTATTAGAGTTGGGGAATCAGAGGCGGGGAATCAGATATGGGGAAACAGAGGTGGGGAATCAGAGGCGGGGAAACAGAGGCAGGGAATCAGATATGGGGAATCAGAGGCGGGGAATCAGAGGTGGGGAATCATAGGCAGGGAATCGGATGTGCGGAATCAGAGATGGGGAATCAGAGGCTGGGAATCAGAGGTGGTGAATCAGAGATGGGGAATCAGAGGCGGGGAATCAGAGGCAGGGAATCAGACGCGGGGAATCAGAGGTGGGCAATCAGAGGCGGGGAATCAGATATGGGGAATCAGAGGCGGGGAATCAGAGGCGGGGAAACAGAGGCGGGGAATCAGATATGGGGAATCAGAGGTGGGGCATCAGAGGTTGTGAATCACAGATGGGGAATCAGAGGCGGGGAATCAGAGGCAGGGAATCAGACGCGGGGAATCAGAGGCGGGGATTCAGAGCTGGGGAATCAGAGGCTGGGAATCAGAGTTGGGGAATCAGAGGCGGGGAATCAGATATGAGGAATCAGAGGCAGGGAATCAGAGGCGGGAAAACAGAGGCTGGGAATCAGATATGGGGAATCAGAGGCGGGGAATCAGAGGCAGGGAATCAGACACAGGGAATCAGAGGCGGGGAATCAGAGATGGGGAATCAGAGGCGGGGAATCAGAGGCAGGGAATCGGATGCCGGGAATCAGAGGCGGGAAATCAGAGCTGGGGAATCAGAGGCGGGGAATCAGAGTTGGGGAATCAGAGGCGGCGAAGCAGATATGGGGAAATAGAGGCGGGGAATCAGATATGGGGAATCAGAGGCGGGGAATCAGATATGGGGAATCAGAGGCTGGGAATCAGAGGGGGGGTAACAGAGGCGGGGAATAAGATATGGGGAATCAGAGGTGGGGAATCAGGGGCGGGGAATCAGTGGCAGGGAATCAGAGGCGGGGAATCAGAGGCGGGGAATCAAAGGGGGGGTAACAGAGGCGGGGAATAAGATATGGGGAATCAGAGGTGGGGAATCAGGGGCGGGGAATCAGTGGCAGGGAATCAGAGGCGGGGCATCAGAGGCGGGGAATCAAAGGAAGGGAATCAGACACGGGGAATCAGAGGTGGGGAATCAGAGATCGGAAATCAGAGGCGGGGAATCACAGGCAGGGAATCAGAAGCGGGGAATCAGAGGCGGGGAATCAGAGCTGGGGAATCAGAGGTGGGGAATCAGAGTCGGGGAATCATAGGCAGGGAATCGGTTGTGCGGAATCAGAGATGGGGTATCAGATGTGGGGAATCAGAGGCAGTGAATCAGAGGCGGGGAAACAGAGGCGGGGAATCAAATATAGGGAATCAGAGGTGGGGAATCAGAGGTTGTGAATCAGAGATGGGGAATCAAGGCGTGGAATCAGAGGCAGGGAATCAGACGCGGGGAATCAGAGGCGGGGATTCAGAGCTGGGGAATCAGAGGCGGTGAATCAGAGTTGGGGAATCAGAGGCAGGGAATCAGATATGGGGAATCAGAGGTGGGGAATCAGAGGCGGGGAAACAGAGGCGGGGAATCAGATATGGGGAATCAGAATTGGGGAATCAGGGGCAGGGAATCAGTGGCAGGGAATCAGAGGCGGGGAATCAGAGGCGGGGAATCAGAGGCAGGGAATCAGACACGGGGAATCAGAGGCGGGGAATCAGAGATGGGGAATCAGAGGCGGGGAATCAGAGGCAGGGAATCGGACTCCGGGAATCAGAGTCGGGGAATCAGAGCTGGGGAATCAGAGGCGGGGAATCAGAGTTGGGGAATCAGAGGCGGGGAATCAGATATGGGGAAATAGAGGCGGGGAATCAGATATGGTGAATCAGAGGTGTGGAATCAGAGGTTGGGAATCAGAGGCAGGGAATCAGAGTCGGGGAAACAGAGGCGGGTAATCAGATATGGGGACTCAGAGGTGGCGAATCAAAGGCGGTGAAACAGAGATGGGGAATCAGGGCAGGGAATCAGAGGCAGGGAATCAAACACGGGGAATCAGAACTGGGGAATCAGAGGCGGGGAATCAGAGTTGGGAATCAGAGGCGGGGAATCAGAGGCGGGGAAACAGAGGCGGGGAATCAGATATGGGGAATCAGAGGTGGGGAATCCGAGGTTGGGAATCAGAGGCAGGGAATCAGAGGCGGGGAATCAGAGGCGGGGAATCAGAGGAAGGGAATCAGATGTGCGGAATCGGAGATGGGGAATCAGAGGCAGGGAATCAGAGGCGGGGAATCAGAGGCGGGGAATCAGAGGCCGGGAATAAGATATGGGGAAACAGAGGCGGGGAATCCGAGGCGGGGAAACAGAGGCGGGGAATCAGATATGGGGAATCAGAGGTGGGGAATCAGAGGTTGGGAATCAGAGGCAGGGAATCAGAGGCTTGGAATCAGATGCAGGGAATCAGATGCGGGGAATCAGAGGCGGGGAATCAGAGCTGGGGAATCAGAGGTGGGGAATCAGATTTGGGGAATCAGAGGCGGGGACTTAGATATTGGGAAACAGAGGCGGGGAATCAGAGGCGGGGAAACCCAGGCGGGGAATCAGATATGGGGAATCAGAGGTGGGGAATCAGAGGCAAGGAATCAGATGTGCGGAATCAGAGATGGGGAATCAGAGGCAGGGAATCAGAATCAGAAGCAGGGAATCAGAGGCCGGGAATCAGAGGCCTGGAATCAGAGGCGGGGATTCAGAGGCAGGGAATCAGATGCGGGGAATCAGAGGCGGGGAATCAGAGCTGGGGAATCAGAGGCGGGGTATTAGAGTTGGGGAATCAGAGGCGGGGAATCAGATATGGGGAAACAGAGGTGGGGAATCAGAGGCGGGGAAACAGAGGTAGGGAATCAGATATGGGGAATCAGAGGCGGGGAATCAGAGGTGGGGAATCAGAGGCGGGGAATCAGAGGCGGGGAATCAGAGGCGGGGAATCAGAAGTGGGGAATCAGAGGTGGGGAATCAGAGGCGGGGAATCAGAGGCGGGGAATCAGAGGCGGGCAATCAGATGCAGGGAATCAGAGGCAGGGAATCAGAGGCAGGGAACCAGACGCAGGGAATCAAATGAAGGGAATCTGATGCAGGGAATCTGAGGCAGGGAATCTGAGGCAGGGAATCTGTGGTGGGGAATCAGAGGCGGGAAAACAGGCGGTTAAACAGAGGCGGGTAAACATAGGCGGGGATTCAGAGGCGTGGATTCAGAGGCGGGAAATCAGAGGCGGGGAAAGATATGTGGGGAAAAGTAGGCCAGGAAAGTTGAGCGGAAAGGGAGGCATTGAATCAGAGGCGGGGAATCAGAGGCAGGGAATCAGAAGCGGAGAATCAGAGGCGGGCAATCAGATGCAGGGAATCAGAGGCAGGGAATCAGAGGCATGGAATCTGAGGCAGGGAATCTGAGGTGGGGAATCAGAGGCGGGGAAACAGGTGGGTAAACAGAGGCGGGTAAACATAGGCGGGGAATCAGAGGCGCGGAATCAGAGGCGGGGAATCAGAGGCAGGGAATCAGAGGCGGGGAATCAGAGGCGGGGAATCAGATGCGGGGAATCAGAGGTTGGGAATCAGAGGCGGGGTATCAGAGTAGGGGAATCAGAGGCGGGGAATCAGAGGCGGCGAATCAGAGGCGGGGAATCAGAGGCGTGCAATCAGAGGCGGGGAATCAGAGGTGGGGAATCAGAAGTGTGGAATCAGAGGCGGGGAAACAGAGGCGGGGAATCAGATATGGGGAATCAGAGGTGGGGCATCAGAGGTTGTGAATCACAGATGGGGAATCAGAGGCGGGGAATCAGAGGCAGGGAATCAGACGCGGGGAATCAGAGGCGGGGATTCAGAGCTGGGGAATCAGAGGCGGGGAATCAGAGTTGGGGAATCAGAGGCGGGGAATCAGATATGGGGAATCAGAGGCAGGGAATCAGAGGCGGGAAAACAGAGGCGGGGAATCAGATATGGGGAATCAGAGGCGGGGAATCAGAGGCAGGGAATTAGACACGGGGAATCAGAGGCGGGGAATCAGAGATGGGGAATCAGAGGCGGGGAATCAGAGGCAGGGAATCGGATGCCGGGAATCAGAGGCGGGAAATCAGAGCTGGGTAATCAGAGGCGGGGAATCAGAGTTGGGGAATCAGAGGCGGCGAAGCAGATATGGGGAAATAGAGGCGGGGAATCAGATATGGGGAATCAGAGGCGGGGAATCAGATATGGGGAATCAGAGGCTGGGAATCAGAGGGGGGGAAACAGAGGCGGGGAATAAGATATGGGGAATCAGAGGTGGGGAATCAGGGGCGGGGAATCAGTGGCAGGGAATCAGAGGCGGAGAATCAGAGGCGGGGAATCAAAGGAAGGGAATCAGACACGGGGAATCAGAGGTGGGGAATCAGAGATGGGGAATCAGAGGCGGGGAATCACAGGCAGGGAATCAGACGCGGGGAATCAGAGGCGGGGAATCAGAGCTGGGGAATCAGAGGTGGGGAATCAGAGTCGGGGAATCAGAGGCAGGGAATCGGTTGTGCGGAATCAGAGATGGGGAATCAGATGTGGGGAATCAGAGGCAGTGAATCAGACGCGGGGAAACAGAGGCGGGGAATCAAATATAGGGAATCAGAGGTGAGGAATCAGAGGTTGTGAATCAGAGATGGGGAATCAAGGCGGGGAATCAGAGGCAGGGAATCAGACGCGGGGAATCAGAGGCGGGGATTCAGAACTGGGGAATCAGAGGCGGTGAATCAGAGTTGGGGAATCAGAGGCAGGGAATCAGATATGGGGAATCAGAGGTGGGGAATCAGAGGCGAGGAAACAGAGGCGGGGAATCAGATATGGGGAATCAGAATTGGGGAATCAGGGGCAGGGAATCAGTGGCAGGGAATCAGAGGCGGGGAATCAGAGGCGGGGAATCAGAGGCAGGGAATCAGACACGGGGAATCAGAGGCGGGGAATCAGAGATGGGGAATCAGAGGCGGGAAATCAGAGGCAGGGAATCGGACTCCGGGAATCAGAGTCGGGGAATCAGAGCTGGGGAATCAGAGGCGGGGAATCAGAGTTGGGGAATCAGAGGCGGGGAATCAGATATGGGGAAATAGAGGCGGGGAATCAGATATGGGGAATCAGAGGTGTGGAATCAGAGGTTGGGAATCAGAGGCAGGGAATCAGAGTCGGGGAAACAGAGGCGGGTAATCAGATATGGGGAATCAGAGGTGGCGAATCAAAGGCGGTGAAACAGAGATGGGGAATCAGGGCAGGGAATCAGAGGCAGGGAGTCAAACACGGGGAATCAGAGCTGGGGAATCAGAGGCGGGGAATCAGAGTTGGGAATCAGAGGCGGGGAATCATAGGCGGGGAAACAGAGGCGGGGAATCAGATATGGGGAATCAGAGGTGGGGAATCCGAGGTTGGGAATCAGAGGCAGGGAATCAGAGGCGGGGAATCAGAGGCGGGGAATCAGAGGAAGGGAATCAGATGTGCGGAATCGGAGATGGGGAATCAGAGGCAGGATATCAGAGGCGGGGAATCAGATGCTGGGAATAAGAGGCCGGGAATCAGAGGTGGGGAATCAGATATGGGGAATCAGAGGTGGCGAATCAAAGGCGGTGAATCAGAGATGGGGAATCAGAGGCGGGGAATCAGAGGCAGGGAATCAGATGCGGGGAATCAGAGGCGGGGAATCAGAGCTGGCGAATCAGAGGCTGGGAATCAGAGGTGGGCAATCAGAGGCGGGGAATCAGATATGGGGTATCAGAGGCGGGGAATCAGAGGCGGGGAAACAGAGGCGGGGAATCAAATATAGGGAATCAGAGGTGGGGAATCAGAGGTTGTGAATCAGAGATGGGGAATCAAGGCGGGGAATCAGAGGCAGGGAATCAGACGCGGGGAATCAGAGGCGGGGATTCAGAGCTGGGGAATCAGAGGCGGGGAATCAGATGTGGGGAATCAGAGGTGGGGAATCAGGGGCAGGGAATCAGTGGCAGGGAATCAGAGGCGGGGTATCAGAGGCGGGGAATCAAAGGCAGGGAATCAGACACGGGGAATCAGAGGCGGGGAATCAGAGATGGGGAATCAGAGGCGGGGAATCAGAGGCAGGGAATCGGATGCCGGGAATCAGAGTCGGGGAATCAGAGCTGGGGAATCAGAGGCGGGGAATCAGAGTTGGGGAATCAGAGGCGGGGAATCAGATATGGGGAAATAGAGGCGGGGAATCAGATATGGGGAATCAGAGGTGTGGAATCAGAGGTTGGGAATCAGAGGCAGGGAATCAGAGTCGGGGAAACAGAGGCGGGGAATCAGATATGGGGAATCAGAGGTGGCGAATCAAAGGCGGTGAAACAGAGATGGGGAATCAGGGCAGGGAATCAGAGGCAGGGAATCAAACACGGGGAAACAGAGCTGGGGAATCAGAGGCGGGGAATCAGAGTTGGGAATCAGAGGCGGGGAATCTGAGGCGGGGAAACAGAGGCGGGGAATCAGATATGGGGAATCAGAGGTGGGGAATCCGAGGTTGGGAATCAGAGGCAGGGAATCAGAGGCGGAAAATCAGAGGCGGGAAATCAGAGGAAGGGAATCAGATGTGCGGAATCGGAGATGGGGAATCAGAGGCAGGGAATCAGAGGCGGGGAATCAGAGGCGGGGAATCAGAGGCCGGGAATCAGATATGGGGAAACAGAGGCGGGGAATCCGAGGCGGGGAAACAGAGGCGGGGAATCAGATATAGGGAATCAGAGGTGGGGAATCAGAGGTTGGGAATCAGAGGCAGGGAATCAGAGGCTTGGAATCAGATGCAGGGAATCAGATGCGGGGAATCAGAGGCGGGGAATCAGAGCTGGGGAATCAGAGGTGGGGAATCAGATTTGGGGAATCAGAGGCGGGGACTTAGATATTGGGAAACAGAGGCGGGGAATCAGAGGCGGGGAAACCCAGGCGGGGAATCAGATATGGGGAATCAGAGGTGGGGAATCAGAGGCAAGGAATCAGATGTGCGGAATCAGAGATAGGGAATCAGAGGCAGGGAATCAGAATCAGAAGCAGGGAATCAGAGGCAGGGAATCAGAGGCCGGAATCAGATGCTGGGAATCAGAGGCCTGGAATCAGAGGCGGGGAATCAGAGGCAGGGAATCAGATGCGGGGAATCAGAGGCGGGGAATCAGAGCTGGGGAATCAGAGGCGGGGTATTAGAGTTGGGGAATCAGAGGCGGGGAATCAGATATGGGGAAACAGAGGTGGGGAATCAGAGGCGGGGAAAAAGAGGCAGGGAATCAGATATGGGGAATCAGAGGCGGGGAATCAGAGGTGGGGAATCATAGGCAGGGAATCGGATGTGCGGAATCAGAGATGGGGAATCAGAGGCTGGGAATCAGAGGTGGTGAATCAGAGATGGGGAATCAGAGGCGGGGAATCAGAGGCAGGGAATCAGACGCGGGGAATCAGAGGTGGGCAATCAGAGGCGGGGAATCAGATATGGGGAATCAGAGGCGGGGAATCAGAGGCGGGGAAACAGGGGCGGGGAATCAGATATGGGGAATCAGAGGTGGGGCATCAGAGGTTGTGAATCACAGATGGGGAATCAGAGGCGGGGAATCAGAGGCAGGGAATCAGACGCGGGGAATCAGAGGCGGGGATTCAGAGCTGGGGAATCAGAGGCTGGGAATCAGAGTTGGGGAATCAGACACGGGGAATCAGAGGCGGGGAATCAGAGATGGGGAATCAGAGGCGGGGAATCAGAGGCAGGGAATCGGATGCCGGGAATCAGAGGCGGGAAATCAGAGCTGGGGAATCAGAGGCGGGGAATCAGAGTTGGGGAATCAGAGGCGGCGAAGCAGATATGGGGAAATAGAGGCGGGGAATCAGATATGGGGAATCAGAGGCGGGGAATCAGATATGGGGAATCAGAGGCTGGGAATCAGAGGGGGGGTAACAGAGGCGGGGAATAAGATATGGGGAATCAGAGGTGGGGAATCAGGGGCGGGGAATCAGTGGCAGGGTATCAGAGGCGGGGTATCAGAGGCGGGGAATCAAAGGAAGGGAATCAGACACGGGGAATCAGAGGTGGGGAATCAGAGATCGGGAATCAGAGGCGGGGAATCACAGGCAGGGAATCAGACGCGGGGAATCAGAGGCGGGGAATCAGAGCTGGGGAATCAGAGGTGGGGAATCAGAGTCGGGGAATCATAGGCAGGGAATCGGTTGTGCGGAATCAGAGATGGGGAATCAAGGCGGGGAATCAGAGGCAGGGAATCAGACGCGGGGAATCAGAGGCGGGGATTCAGAGCTGGGGAATCAGAGGCGGTGAATCAGAGTTGGGGAATCAGAGGCAGGGAATCAGATATGGGGAATCAGAGGTGGGGAATCAGAGGCGGGGAAACAGAGGCGGGGAATCAGATATGGGGAATCAGAATTGGGGAATCAGGGGCAGGGAATCAGTGGCAGGGAATCAGAGGCGGGGAATCAGAGGTGGGGAATCAGAGGCAGGGAATCAGACACGGGGAATCAGAGGCGGGGAATCAGAGATGGGGAATCAGAGGCGGGGAATCAGAGGCAGGGAATCGGACTCCGGGAATCAGAGTCGGGGAATCAGAGCTGGGGAATCAGAGGCGGGGAATCAAAGTTGGGGAATCAGAGGCGAGGAATCAGATATGGGGAAATAGAGGCGGGGAATCAGATATGGGGAATCAGAGGTGTGGAATCAGAGGTTGGGAATCAGAGGCAGGGAATCAGAGTCGGGGAAACAGAGGCGGGTAATCAGATATGGGGACTCAGAGGTGGCGAATCAAAGGCGGTGAAACAGAGATGGGGAATCAGGGCAGGGAATCAGAGGCAGGGAATCAAACACGGGGAATCAGAACTGGGGAATCAGAGGCGGGGAATCAGAGTTGGGAATCAGAGGCGGGGAATCAGAGGCGGGAAACAGAGGCGGGGAATCAGATATGGGGAATCAGAGGTGGGGAATCCGAGGTTGGGAATCAGAGGCAGGGAATCAGAGGCGGGGAATCAGAGGCGGGGAATCAGAGGAAGGGAATCAGATGTGCGGAATCGGAGATGGGGAATCAGAGGCAGGGAATCAGAGGCGGGGAATCAGAGGCGGGGAATCAGAGGCCGGGAATAAGATATGGGGAAACAGAGGCGGGGAATCCGAGGCGGGGAAACAGAGGCGGGGAATCAGATATTGGGAATCAGAGGTGGGGAATCAGAGGTTGGGAATCAGAGGCAGGGAATCAGAGGCTTGGAATCAGATGCAGGGAATCAGATGCGGGGAATCAGAGGCGGGGAATCAGAGCTGGGGAATCAGAGGTGGGGAATCAGATTTGGGGAATCAGAGGCGGGGACTTAGATATTGGGAAACAGAGGCGGGGAATCAGAGGCGGGGAAACCCAGGCGGGGAATCAGATATGGGGAATCAGAGGTGGGGAATCAGAGGCAAGGAATCAGATGTGCGGAATCAGAGATGGGGCATCAGAGGCAGGGAATCAGAATCAGAAGCAGGGAATCAGAGGCCGGGAATCAGAGGCCTGGAATCAGAGGCGGGGATTCAGAGGCAGGGAATCAGATGCGGGGAATCAGAGGCGGGGAATCAGAGCTGGGGAATCAGAGGCGGGGTATTAGAGTTGGGGAATCAGAGGCGGGGAATCAGATATGGGGAAACAGAGGTGGGGAATCAGAGGCGGGGAAACAGAGGCAGGGAATCAGATATGGGGAATCAGAGGCGGGGAATCAGAGGTTGGGAATCAGAGGTGGGGAATCAGAGGCGGGGAATCAGAGGCGGGGAATCAGAAGTGGGGAATCAGAGGTGGGGAATCAGAGGCGGGGAATCAGAGGCGGGGAATCAGAGGCGGGCAATCAGATGCAGGGAATCAGAGGCAGGGAATCAGAGGCAGGGAACCAGACGCAGGGAATCAAATGAAGGGAATCTGATGCAGGGAATCTGAGGCAGGGAATCTGAGGCAGGGAATCTGTGGTGGGGAATCAGAGGCGGGAAAACAGGCGGTTAAACAGAGGCGGGTAAACATAGGCGGGGATTCAGAGGCGTGGATTCAGAGGCGGGAAATCAGAGGCGGGGAAAAATATGTGGGGAAAAGTAGGCCAGGAAAGTTGAGCGGAAAGGGAGGCATTGAATCAGAGGCGGGGAATCAGAGGCAGGGAATCAGAAGTGGGGAATCAGAGGTGGGGAATCAGAGGCGGGGAATCAGAGGCGGAGAATCAGAGGCGGGCAATCAGATGCAGGGAATCAGAGGCAGGGAATCAGAGGCAGGGAATCAGAGGCATGGAATCTGAGGCAGGGAATCTGAGGTGGGGAATCAGAGGCGGGGAAACAGGTGGGTAAACAGAGGCGGGTAAACATAGGCGGGGAATCAGAGGCGCGGAATCAGAGGCGGGGAATCAGAGGCAGGGAATCAGAGGCGGGGAATCAGAGGCGGGGAATCAGATGCGGGGAATCAGAGGTGGGGAATCAGAGGCGGGGTATCAGAGTAGGGGAATCAGAGGCGGAGAATCAGAGGCGGGGAATCAGAGGCGGGGAATCAGAGGCGTGCAATCAGAGGCGGGGAATCAGAGGTGGGGAATCAGAAGTGTGGAATCAGAGGCGGGGAAACAGAGGCGGGGAATCAGATATGGGGAATCAGAGGTGGGGCATCAGAGGTTGTGAATCACAGATGGGGAATCAGAGGCGGGGAATCAGAGGCAGGGAATCAGACGCGGGGAATCAGAGGCGGGGATTCAGAGCTGGGGAATCAGAGGCGGGGAATCAGAGTTGGGGAATCAGAGGCGGGGAATCAGATATGGGGAATCAGAGGCAGGGAATCAGAGGCGGGAAAACAGAGGCGGGGAATCAGATATGGGGAATCAGAGGCGGGGAATCAGAGGCAGGGAATTAGACACGGGTAATCAGAGGCGGGGAATCAGAGATGGGGAATCAGAGGCGGGGAATCAGAGGCAGGGAATCGGATGCCGGGAATCAGAGGCGGGAAATCAGAGCTGGGTAATCAGAGGCGGGGAATCAGAGTTGGGGAATCAGAGGCGGCGAAGCAGATATGGGGAAATAGAGGCGGGGAATCAGATATGGGGAATCAGAGGCTGGGAATCAGAGGGGGGGAAACAGAGGCGGGGAATAAGATATGGGGAATCAGAGGTGGGGAATCAGGGGCGGGGAATCAGTGGCAGGGAATCAGAGGCGGAGAATCAGAGGCGGGGAATCAAAGGAAGGGAATCAGACACGGGGAATCAGAGGTGGGGAATCAGAGATGGGGAATCAGAGGCGGGGAATCACAGGCAGGGAATCAGACGCGGGGAATCAGAGGCGGGGAATCAGAGCTGGGGAATCAGAGGTGGGGAATCAGAGTCGGGGAATCAGAGGCAGGGAATCGGTTGTGCGGAATCAGAGATGGGGAATCAGATGTGGGGAATCAGAGGCAGTGAATCAGAGATGGGGAATCAGAGGCGGGGAATCAGAGGCAGGAAATTAGACAGGGATTCAGAGGCTGGGAATCAGACGGGGGGAATCAAAGGCGGGGAATCAGAGCTGGTGAATCAGAGGCAGGGAATCAGAGTTGGGGATTCAGAGGCGGGGAATCAGATATGGGGAAACAGAGGCGGGGAATGAGAGGCGGGCAAGCAGAGGCGGGGAATTAGATATGGGGAATCAGAGGTGGGAAATCAGACATGGGGAATCGGATGCGGGGAATCAGAGGCTGGGAATCAGAGCTGGGGAATCAGATGTGGGGAATCAGAGTTGGGGCATCAGAGGTGGGGAATTAGATATGGGAAACAGAGGCGGGGAATCAGAGGCGGGGAAACAGAGGCGGGGAATCAGATATGGGGAAACAGAGGCGGGGAATCAGAGGCGGGGAAACAGAGGCGGGGAATCAGACATGGGGAATCGGATGCGGGGAATCAGAGGCGGGGAATCAGAGCTGGGGTATCAGAGGTGGGGAATCAGAGGTGGGGAATCAGAGTTGGGGCATCAGAGGTGGGGAATTAGATATGGGGAAACAGAGGCGGGGAATCAGAGGCGGGGAAACAGAGGCGGGGAATCAGATATGGGGAATCAGAGGTGGGGAATCAGAGGCAGGGAATCAGATGTGCGGAATCAGAGATGGGGAATCAGAGGCAGGGAATCATAATCAGAAGCGGGGAATCAGAGGCCGGGAATCAGAGGCCGGGAATCAGATGCTGGGAATAAGAGGCCGGGAATCAGAGGTGGGGATTCAGAGTCTGGGAATCAGAGATGGGGATTCAGAGGCGGGGAATGAGATATGGAGAATCAGAGGCGGGGAATCAGAGGCGGGGAAACAGAGGTGGGGAATCAGATATGGGGAATCAGAGGTGGCGAATCAAAGGCGGTGAATCAGAGATGGGGAATAAGAGGCGGGGAATCAGAGGCAGGGAATCAGATGCGGGGATTCAGAGGCGGGGAATCAGAGCTGGCGAATCAGAGGTGGGGAATCAGAGGTGGGCAATCAGAGCCGGGGAATCAGATATGGGGAATCAGAGGTGGGGAAACAGAGGCGGGGAATCAGATATGGGGAATCAGAGGTGGGGAATCAGAGGTTGTGAATCAGAGATGGGGAATCAAGGCGGGGAAACAGAGGGAGGGAATCAGACGCGGGGAATCAGAGGCGGGGATTCAGAGCTGGGGAATCAGAGGCGGGGAATCAGAGTTGGGGAATCAGAGGCAGGGAATCAGATATGGGGAATCAGAGGCGGGGAATCAGAGGCGGGGAAACAGAGGCGGGGAATCAGATATGGGTAATCAGAGGTGGGGAATCAGGGGCAGGGAATCAGTGGCAGGGAATCAGAGGCGGGGAATCTGAGCCGGGGAATCAGAGGCAGGGAATCAGACACGGGGAATCAGAGGCGGGGAATCAGAGATGGTGAATCAGAGGCGGGGAATCAGAGGCAGGGAATCGGACGCCGGGAATCAGAGGCGGGGAATCAGAGCTGGGGAATCAGAGGCGGGGAATCAGAGTCGGGGAATCAGAGGCGGGGAATCAGATATGGGGAAATAGAGGCGGGGAATCAGATATGGGGAATCAGAGGTGTGGAATCAGAGGTTGGGAATCAGAGGCAGGGAATCAGAGGCGGGGAAACAGAGGCGGGGAATCAGATATGGGGAATCAGAGGTGGCGAATCAAAGGCGGTGAAACAGAGATGGGGAATCAGGGCAGGGAATCAGAGGCAGGGAATCAGAGCTGGGGAAACAGAGGCGGGGAATCAGATATGGGGAATCAGAGGTGGGGAATCAGGGGCGGGGAATCAGTTGCAGGGAATCAGAGCTGGGGAATCAGAGGTGGGGATTCAGAGCTGGGGAAACAGAGGCGGGGAATCAGATATGGGGAATCAGAGGTGGGGAATCAGGGGCGGGGAATAGTGGCAGGGAATCAGAGGCCGGGAATAAAAGGCGGGGAATCAGAGCTGGGGAATCAGAGGCGGGGAATCAGAGTTGGGGAATCAGAGGAGGGGAATCAGATATGGGGAAACAGAGGCCGGGAATCAGAGGCAGGGAAACAGAGGCGGGGAATCAGATATGGGGAATCAGAGGTGGGGAATTTGAGGTTGCGAATCAGAGGCGGGGAATCAGAGGCGGGGAATCAGAGGCAGGGAATCGGATGTGCGGAATCAGAGATGGGGAATCAGAGGTGGGGATTCAGAGGTGGTGAATCAGAAAAGGGGAATCAGAGGCTGGGAATCAGAGGCAGGGAATCAGACGCAGGGAATCAGAGGCGGGGAATCATAGCTGGCGAATCAGAGGTGGGGAATCAGAGGTGGGCAATCAGAGCCGGGGAATCAGATATGGGGAATCAGAGGCGGGGAAACAGAGGCGGGGAATCAGATATGGGGAATCAGAGGTGGGGAATCAGAGTTTGTGAATCAGAGATGGGGAATCAAGGCGGGGAAACAGAGGGAGGGAATCAGACGCGGGGAATCAGAGGCGGGGATTCAGAGCTGGGGAATCAGAGGCGGGGAATCAGAGTTGGGGAATCAGAGGCAGGGAATCAGATATGGGGAATCAGAGGCGGGGAATCAGAGGCGGGGAAACAGAGGCGGGGAATCAGATATGGGTAATCAGAGGTGGGGAATCAGGGGCAGGGAATCAGTGGCAGGGAATCAGAGGCGGGGAATCTGAGCCGGGGAATCAGAGGCAGGGAATCAGACACGGGGAATCAGAGGCGGGGAATCAGAGATGGTGAATCAGAGGCGGGGAATCAGAGGAAGGGAATCGGACGCCGGGAATCAGAGGCGGGGAATCAGAGCTGGGGAATCAGAGGCGGGGAATCAGAGT
This sequence comes from Narcine bancroftii, assembly GCF_036971445.1. Lineage (NCBI taxonomy): Eukaryota > Metazoa > Chordata > Chondrichthyes > Torpediniformes > Narcinidae > Narcine > Narcine bancroftii. The sequence continues at coordinate 101,371,848 of NC_091474.1, read as the reverse complement.
CGGGGAATCAGAGGCGGGGAATCAGATATGGGGAAATAGAGGCGGGGAATCAGATATGGGGAATCAGAGGAGTGGAATCAGAGGTTGGGAATCAGAGGCAGGGAATCAGAGGCGGGGAAACAGAGGCGGGGAATCAGATATGGGGAATCAGAGGTGGCGAATCAAAGGCGGTGAAACAGAGATGGGGAATCAGGGCAGGGAATCAGAGGCAGGGAATCAGAGCTGGGGAAACAGAGGCGGGGAATCAGATATGGGGAATCAGAGGTGGGGAATCAGGGGCGGGGAATCAGTTGCAGGGAATCAGAGCTGGGGAATCAGAGGTGGGGAGTCAGAGCTGGGGAAACAGAGGCGGGGAATCAGATATGGGGAATCAGAGGTGGGGAATCAGGGGCGGGGAATAGTGGCAGGGAATCAGAGGCCGGGAATAAAAGGCGGGGAATCAGAGCTGGGGAATCAGAGGCGGGGAATCAGAGTTGGGGAATCAGAGGAGGGGAATCAGATATGGGGAAACAGAGGCCGGGAATCAGAGGCAGGGAAACAGAGGCGGGGAATCAGATATGGGGAATCAGAGGTGGGGAATTTGAGGTTGCGAATCAGAGGCGGGGAATCAGAGGCGGGGAATCAGAGGCAGGGAATCGGATGTGCGGAATCAGAGATGGGGAATCAGAGGTGGGGATTCAGAGGTGGTGAATCAGAAAAGGGGAATCAGAGGCTGGGAATCAGAGGCAGGGAATCAGACGCAGGTAATCAGAGGCGGGGAATCATAGCTGGCGAATTAGAGGAGGGGAATCAGAGTTGGGGAATCAGAGGCGGGGAATCAGATATGGGGAAACAGTCGGGGAATCAGAGGCGGGGAAACAGAGGCTGGGAATCAGATATGGGGAATCAGAGGTGGGGAATCAGAGGCAGGGAATCAGATGTGCGGAATCAGAGATGGGGAATCAGAGGCAGGGAATCAGAATCAGAAGCAGGGAATCAGAGGCCGGGAATCAGAGGCCGGAATCAGATGCTGGGAATCAGAGGCCTGGAATCAGAGGCAGGGAATCAGAGGCAGGGAATCTGATGCGGGGAATCAGAGGCGGGGAATCAGAGCTGGGGAATCATAGGCAGGGTATTAGAGTTGGGGAATCAGAGGCGGGGAATCAGATATGGGGAAACAGAGGTGGGGAATCAGAGGCGGGGAAACAGAGGCAGGGAAGCAGATATGGGGAATCAGAGGCGGGAATCAGAGGTGGGGAATCATAGGCAGGGAATCGGATGTGCGGAATCAGAGATGGGGAATCAGAGGCCGGGAATGAGAGGTGGTGAATCAGATATGGGGAATCAGAGGCGGGGAATCAGATGCAGTGAATCAGACGCGGGGAATCAGAGGTGGGCAATCAGAGGCGGGGAATCAGATATGGGGAATCAGAGGCGGGGAATCAGAGGCGGGGAAACAGAGGCGGGTAATCAGATATGGGGAATCAGAGGTGGGGCATCAGAGGTTGTGAATCACAGATGGGGAATTAGAGGCGGGGAATCAGAGGCAGGGAATCAGACTCGGGGAATCAGAGTCGGGGATTCAGAGCTGGGGAATCAGAAGCGGGGAATCAGAGTTGGGGAATCAGAGGCGGGGAATCAGATATGGGGAATCAGAGGCAGGGAATCAGAGGCGGGGAATCAGAGGCAGGGAATCAGACGCGGGGAATCTGAGGCGGGGAATCAGAGCTGGGGAATCAGAGGTGGGGAATCAGAGTTGGGGAATCAGAGGCAGGGAATTAGATGTGCGGAATCAGAGATGGGGAATCAGAGGTGGGGAATCAGAGGCGGTGAATCAGAGATGGGGAATCAGAGGCGGGGAATCAGAGGCAGGAAATCAGACACGGGGATTCAGAGGCTGGGAATCAGACGGGGGGAATCAAAGGCGGGGAATCAGAGCTGGGGAATCTGAGGCAGGGAATCAGAGTTGGGGATTCAGAGGCGGGGAATCAGATATGGGGAAACAGAGGCGGGGAATCAGAGGCGGGAAAACAGAGGCGTGGAATTAGATATGGGGAATCAGAGGTGGGGAATCAGAGGTGGTGAATCAGAGATGGGGAATCAGAGGCGGGGAATCAGAGGCAGGGAATCGGACGCCGGGAATCAGAGGCGGGGAATCAGAGCTGGGGAATCAGAGTCGGGGAATCAGAGGTGGTGAATCAGAGATGGGGAATCAGAGGCGGGGAATCAGAGGCAGGGAATCGGACGCCGGAAATCAGAGGCGGGGAATCAGAGCTGGGGAAACAGAGGCGGGGAATCAGAGGTGGGGAATCAGAGGTGGGGAATCAGGGGCGGGGAATCAGTGGCAGGGAATCAGAGGCCGGGAATAAAAGGCGGGAAATCAGAGCTGGGGAATCAGAGGCGGGGAATCAGAGTTGGGGAATCAGAGGAGGGGAATCAGATATGGGGAAACAGAGGCCGGGAATCAGAGGCAGGGTAACAGAGGCGGGGAATCAGATATGGGGAATCAGAGGTGGGGAATTAGAGGTTGCGAATCAGAGGCGGGAAAACAGAGGCGGGGAATCCAATATAGGGAATCAGAGGTGGGGAATCAGAGGTTGTGAATCAGAGATGTGGAATCAAGGCGGGGAATCAGATATGGGGAATCAGAGGCGGGGAAACAGAGGAGGGGAATCAGATATGGGGAATCAGAGGTGGGGAATCAGAGGTTGTGAATCAGAGATGGGGAATCAAGGCGGGGAAACAGAGGGAGGGAATCAGACGCGGGGAATCAGAGGCGGGGATTCAGAGCTGGGGAATCAGAGGCGGGGAATCAGAGTTGGGGAATCAGAGGCAGGGAATCAGATATGGGGAATCAGAGGCGGGGAATCAGAGGCGTGGAAACAGAGGCGGGGAATCAGATATGGGGAATCAGAGGTGGGGAATCAGGGGCAGGGAATCAGTGGCAGGGAATCAGAGGCGGGGAATCTGAGCCGGGGAATCAGAGACAGGGAATAAGACACGGGGAATCAGAGGCGGGGAATCAGAGATGGTGAATCAGAGGCGGGGAATCAGAGGCAGGGAATCGGACGCCGGGAATCAGAGGCGGGGAATCAGAGCTGGGGAATCAGAGGCGGGGAATCAGAGTCGGGGAATCAGAGGCGGGGAATCAGATATGGGGAAATAGAGGCGGGGAATCAGATATGGGGAATCAGAGGTGTGGAATCAGAGGTTGGGAATCAGAGGCAGGGAATCAGAGGCGGGGAAACAGAGGCGGGGAATCAGATATGGGGAATCAGAGGTGGCGAATCAAAGGCGGTGAAACAGAGATGGGGAATCAGGGCAGGGAATCAGAGGCAGGGAATCAGAGCTGGGGAAACAGAGGCGGGGAATCAGATATGGGGAATCAGAGGTGGGGAATCAGGGGCGGGGAATCAGTTGCAGGGAATCAGAGCTGGGGAATCAGAGGTGGGGAATCAGAGCTGGGGAAACAGAGGCGGGGAATCAGATATGGGGAATCAGAGGTGGGGAATCAGGGGCGGGGAATAGTGGCAGGGAATCAGAGGCCGGGAATAAAATGCGGGGAATCAGAGCTGGGGAATCAGAGGCGGGGAATCAGAGTTGGGGAATCAGAGGAGGGGAATCAGATATGGGGAAACAGAGGCCGGGAATCAGAGGCAGGGAAACAGAGGCGGGGAATCAGATATGGGGAATCAGAGGTGGGGAATTTGAGGTTGCGAATCAGAGGCGGGGAATCAGAGGCGGGGAATCAGAGGCAGGGAATCGGATGTGCGGAATCAGAGATGGGGAATCAGAGGTGGGGATTCAGAGGTGGTGAATCAGAAAAGGGGAATCAGAGGCTGGGAATCAGAGGCAGGGAATCAGACGCGGGGAATCAGAGGCGGGGATTAAGAGCTGGGGAATCAGAGGCTGGGAATCAGAGTTGGGGAATCAGAGGCGGGGAATCAGATATGAGGAATCAGAGGCAGGGAATCAGAGGCGGGAAAACAGAGGCTGGGAATCAGATATGGGGAATCAGAGGTGGGGCATCAGAGGTTGTGAATCACAGATGGGGAATCAGAGGCGGGGAATCAGAGGCAGGGAATCAGACGCGGGGAATCAGAGGCGGGGATTCAGAGCTGGGGAATCAGAGGCTGGGAATCAGAGTTGGGGAATCAGAGGCGGGGAATCAGATATGAGGAATCAGAGGCAGGGAATCAGAGGCGGGAAAACAGAGGCTGGGAATCAGATATGGGGAATCAGAGGCGGGGAATCAGAGGCAGGGAATCAGACACAGGGAATCAGAGGCGGGGAATCAGAGATGGGGAATCAGAGGCGGGGAATCAGAGGCAGGGAATCGGATGCCGGGAATCAGAGGCGGGAAATCAGAGCTGGGGAATCAGAGGCGGGGAATCAGAGTTGGGGAATCAGAGGCGGCGAAGCAGATATGGGGAAATAGAGGCGGGGAATCAGATATGGGGAATCAGAGGCGGGGAATCAGATATGGGGAATCAGAGGCTGGGAATCAGAGGGGGGGTAACAGAGGCGGGGAATAAGATATGGGGAATCAGAGGTGGGGAATCAGGGGCGGGGAATCAGTGGCAGGGAATCAGAGGCGGGGAATCAGAGGCGGGGAATCAAAGGGGGGGTAACAGAGGCGGGGAATAAGATATGGGGAATCAGAGGTGGGGAATCAGGGGCGGGGAATCAGTGGCAGGGAATCAGAGGCGGGGAATCAGAGGCGGGGAATCAAAGGAAGGGAATCAGACACGGGGAATCAGAGGTGGGGAATCAGAGATCGGAAATCAGAGGCGGGGAATCACAGGCAGGGAATCAGACGCGGGGAATCAGAGGCGGGGAATCAGAGCTGGGGAATCAGAGGTGGGGAATCAGAGTCGGGGAATCATAGGCAGGGAAGCGGTTGTGCGGAATCAGAGATGGGGTATCAGATGTGGGGAATCAGAGGCAGTGAATCAGAGGCGGGGAAACAGAGGCGGGGAATCAAATATAGGGAATCAGAGGTGGGGAATCAGAGGTTGTGAATCAGAGATGGGGAATCAAGGCGGGGAATCAGAGGCAGGGAATCAGACGCGGGGAATCAGAGGCGGGGATTCAGAGCTGGGGAATCAGAGGCGGTGAATCAGAGTTGGGGAATCAGAGGCAGGGAATCAGATATGGGGAATCAGAGGTGGGGAATCAGAGGCGGGGAAACAGAGGCGGGGAATCAGATATGGGGAATCAGAATTGGGGAATCAGGGGCAGGGAATCAGTGGCAGGGAATCAGAGGCGGGGAATCAGAGGCGGGGAATCAGAGGCAGGGAATCAGACACGGGGAATCAGAGGCGGGGAATCAGAGATGGGGAATCAGAGGCGGGGAATCAGAGGCAGGGAATCGGACTCCGGGAATCAGAGTCGGGGAATCAGAGCTGGGGAATCAGAGGCGGGGAATCAGAGTTGGGGAATCAGAGGCGGGGAATCAGATATGGGGAAATAGAGGCGGGGAATCAGATATGGTGAATCAGAGGTGTGGAATCAGAGGTTGGGAATCAGAGGCAGGGAATCAGAGTCGGGGAAACAGAGGCGGGTAATCAGATATGGGGACTCAGAGGTGGCGAATCAAAGGCGGTGAAACAGAGATGGGGAATCAGGGCAGGGAATCAGAGGCAGGGAATCAAACACGGGGAATCAGAACTGGGGAATCAGAGGCGGGGAATCAGAGTTGGGAATCAGAGGCGGGGAATCAGAGGCGGAGAAACAGAGGCGGGGAATCAGATATGGGGAATCAGAGGTGGGGAATCCGAGGTTGGGAATCAGAGGCAGGGAATCAGAGGCGGGGAATCAGAGGCGGGGAATCAGAGGAAGGGAATCAGATGTGCGGAATCGGAGATGGGGAATCAGAGGCAGGGAATCAGAGGCGGGGAATCAGAGGCGGGGAATCAGAGGCCGGGAATAAGATATGGGGAAACAGAGGCGGGGAATCCGAGGCGGGGAAACAGAGGCGGGGAATCAGATATGGGGAATCAGAGGTGGGGAATCAGAGGTTGGGAATCAGAGGCAGGGAATCAGAGGCTTGGAATCAGATGCAGGGAATCAGATGCGGGGAATCAGAGGCGGGGAATCAGAGCTGGGGAATCAGAGGTGGGGAATCAGATTTGGGGAATCAGAGGCGGGGACTTAGATATTGGGAAACAGAGGCGGGGAATCAGAGGCGGGGAAACCCAGGCGGGGAATCAGATATGGGGAATCAGAGGTGGGGAATCAGAGGCAAGGAATCAGATGTGCGGAATCAGAGATGGGGAATCAGAGGCAGGGAATCAGAATCAGAAGCAGGGAATCAGAGGCCGGGAATCAGAGGCCTGGAATCAGAGGCGGGTATTCAGAGGCAGGGAATCAGATGCGGGGAATCAGAGGCGGGGAATCAGAGCTGGGGAATCAGAGGCGGGGTATTAGAGTTGGGGAATCAGAGGCGGGGAATCAGATATGGGGAAACAGAGGTGGGGAATCAGAGGCGGGGAAACAGAGGTAGGGAATCAGATATGGGGAATCAGAGGCGGGGAATCAGAGGTGGGGAATCAGAGGCGGGGAATCAGAGGCGGGGAATCAGAGGCGGGGAATCAGAAGTGGGGAATCAGAGGTGGGGAATCAGAGGCGGGGAATCAGAGGCGGGGAATCAGAGGCGGGCAATCAGATGCAGGGAATCAGAGGCAGGGAATCAGAGGCAGGGAACCAGACGCAGGGAATCAAATGAAGGGAATCTGATGCAGGGAATCTGAGGCAGGGAATCTGAGGCAGGGAATCTGTGGTGGGGAATCAGAGGCGGGAAAACAGGCGGTTAAACAGAGGCGGGTAAACATAGGCGGGGATTCAGAGGCGTGGATTCAGAGGCGGGAAATCAGAGGCGGGGAAAGATATGTGGGGAAAAGTAGGCCAGGAAAGTTGAGCGGAAAGGGAGGCATTGAATCAGAGGCGGGGAATCAGAGGCAGGGAATCAGAAGCGGGGAATCAGAGGTGGGGAATCAGAGGCGGGGAATCAGAGGCGGAGAATCAGAGGCGGGCAATCAGATGCAGGGAATCAGAGGCAGGGAATCAGAGGCAGGGAATCAGAGGCATGGAATCTGAGGCAGGGAATCTGAGGTGGGGAATCAGAGGCGGGGAAACAGGTGGGTAAACAGAGGCGGGTAAACATAGGCGGGGAATCAGAGGCGCGGAATCAGAGGCGGGGAATCAGAGGCAGGGAATCAGAGGCGGGGAATCAGAGGCGGGGAATCAGATGCGGGGAATCAGAGGTTGGGAATCAGAGGCGGGGTATCAGAGTAGGGGAATCAGAGGCGGGGAATCAGAGGCGGGGAATCAGAGGCGGGGAATCAGAGGCGTGCAATCAGAGGCGGGGAATCAGAGGTGGGGAATCAGAAGTGTGGAATCAGAGGCGGTGAAACAGAGGCGGGGAATCAGATATGGGGAATCAGAGGTGGGGCATCAGAGGTTGTGAATCACAGATGGGGAATCAGAGGCGGGGAATCAGAGGCAGGGAATCAGACGCGGGGATTCAGAGGCGGGGATTCAGAGCTGGGGAATCAGAGGCGGGGAATCAGAGTTGGGGAATCAGAGGCGGGGAATCAGATATGGGGAATCAGAGGCAGGGAATCAGAGGCGGGAAAACAGAGGCGGGGAATCAGATATGGGGAATCAGAGGCGGGGAATCAGAGGCAGGGAATTAGACACGGGGAATCAGAGGCGGGGAATCAGAGATGGGGAATCAGAGGCGGGGAATCAGAGGCAGGGAATCGGATGCCGGGAATCAGAGGCTGGAAATCAGAGCTGGGTAATCAGAGGCGGGGAATCAGAGTTGGGGAATCAGAGGCGGCGAAGCAGATATGGGGAAATAGAGGTGGGGAATCAGATATGGGGAATCAGAGGCGGGGAATCAGATATGGGGAATCAGAGGCTGGGAATCAGAGGGGGGGAAACAGAGGCGGGGAATAAGATATGGGGAATCAGAGGTGGGGAATCAGGGGCGGGGAATCAGTGGCAGGGAATCAGAGGCGGAGAATCAGAGGCGGGGAATCAAAGGAAGGGAATCAGACACGGGGAATCAGAGGTGGGGAATCAGAGATGGGGAATCAGAGGCGGGGAATCACAGGCAGGGAATCAGACGCGGGGAATCAGAGGCGGGGAATCAGAGCTGAGGAATCAGAGGTGGGGAATCAGAGTCGGGGAATCAGAGGCAGGGAATCGGTTGTGCGGAATCAGAGATGGGGAATCAGATGTGGGGAATCAGAGGCAGTGAATCAGACGCGGGGAAACAGAGGCGGGGAATCAAATATAGGGAATCAGAGGTGAGGAATCAGAGGTTGTGAATCAGAGATGGGGAATCAAGGCGGGGAATCAGAGGCAGGGAATCAGACGCGGGGAATCAGAGGCGGGGATTCAGAACTGGGGAATCAGAGGCGGTGAATCAGAGTTGGGGAATCAGAGGCAGGGAATCAGATATGGGGAATCAGAGGTGGGGAATCAGAGGCGGGGAAACAGAGGCGGGGAATCAGATATGGGGAATCAGAATTGGGGAATCAGGGGCAGGGAATCAGTGGCAGGGAATCAGAGGCGGGGAATCAGAGGCGGGGAATCAGAGGCAGGGAATCAGACACGGGGAATCAGAGGCGGGGAATCAGAGATGGGGAATCAGAGGCGGGAAATCAGAGGCAGGGAATCGGACTCCGGGAATCAGAGTCGGGGAATCAGAGCTGGGGAATCAGAGGCGGGGAATCAGAGTTGGGGAATCAGAGGCGGGGAATCAGATATGGGGAAATAGAGGCGGGGAATCAGATATGGGGAATCAGAGGTGTGGAATCAGAGGTTGGGAATCAGAGGCAGGGAATCAGAGTCGGGGAAACAGAGGCGGGTAATCAGATATGGGGAATCAGAGGTGGCGAATCAAAGGCGGTGAAACAGAGATGGGGAATCAGGGCAGGGAATCAGAGGCAGGGAGTCAAACACGGGGAATCAGAGCTGGGGAATCAGAGGCGGGGAATCAGAGTTGGGAATCAGAGGCGGGGAATCAGAGGCGGGGAAACAGAGGCGGGGAATCAGATATGGGGAATCAGAGGTGGGGAATCCGAGGTTGGGAATCAGAGGCAGGGAATCAGAGGCGGGGAATCAGAGGCGGGGAATCAGAGGAAGGGAATCAGATGTGCGGAATCGGAGATGGGGAATCAGAGGCAGGATATCAGAGGCGGGGAATCAGATGCTGGGAATAAGAGGCCGGGAATCAGAGGTGGGGAATCAGATATGGGGAATCAGAGGTGGCGAATCAAAGGCGGTGAATCAGAGATGGGGAATCAGAGGCGGGGAATCAGAGGCAGGGAATCAGATGCGGGGAATCAGAGGCGGGGAATCAGAGCTGGCGAATCAGAGGCTGGGAATCAGAGGTGGGCAATCAGAGGCGGGGAATCAGATATGGGGTATCAGAGGCGGGGAATCAGAGGCGGGGAAACAGAGGCGGGGAATCAAATATAGGGAATCAGAGGTGGGGAATCAGAGGTTGTGAATCAGAGATGGGGAATCAAGGCGGGGAATCAGAGGCAGGGAATCAGACGCGGGGAATCAGAGGCGGGGATTCAGAGCTGGGGAATCAGAGGCGGGGAATCAGAGTTGGGGAATCAGAGGCAGGGAATCAGATATGGGGAATCAGAGGCGGGGAATCAGAGGCGGGGAATCAGAGGCGGGGAATCAAAGGCAGGGAATCAGACACGGGGAATCAGAGGCGGGGAATCAGAGATGGGGAATCAGAGGCGGGGAATCAGAGGCAGGGAATCGGATGACGGAAATCAGAGTCGGGGAATCAGAGCTGGGGAATCAGAGGTGGGGAATCAGAGGCGGGGAATCAGATGTGGGGAATCAGAGGTGGGGAATCAGGGGCAGGGAATCAGTGGCAGGGAATCAGAGGCGGGGTATCAGAGGCGGGGTATCAAAGGCAGGGAATCAGACACGGGGAATCAGAGGCGGGGAATCAGAGATGGGGAATCAGAGGCGGGGAATCAGAGGCAGGGAATCGGATGCCGGGAATCAGAGTCGGGGAATCAGAGCTGGGGAATCAGAGGCGGGGAATCAGAGTTGGGGAATCAGAGGCGGGGAATCAGATATGGGGAAATAGAGGCGGGGAATCAGATATGGGGAATCAGAGGTGTGGAATCAGAGGTTGGGAATCAGAGGCAGGGAATCAGAGTCGGGGAAACAGAGGCGGGGAATCAGATATGGGGAATCAGAGGTGGCGAATCAAAGGCGGTGAAACAGAGATGGGGAATCAGGGCAGGGAATCAGAGGCAGGGTATCAAACACGGGGAAACAGAGCTGGGGAATCAGAGGCGGGGAATCAGAGTTGGGAATCAGAGGCGGGGAATCTGAGGCGGGGAAACAGAGGCGGGGAATCAGATATGGGGAATCAGAGGTGGGGAATCCGAGGTTTGGAATCAGAGGCAGGGAATCAGAGGCGGAAAATCAGAGGCGGGGAATCAGAGGAAGGGAATCAGATGTGCGGAATCGGAGATGGGGAATCAGAGGCAGGGAATCAGAGGCGGGTAATCAGAGGCGGGGAATCAGAGGCCGGGAATCAGATATGGGGAAACAGAGGCGGGGAATCCGAGGCGGGGAAACAGAGGCGGGGAATCAGATATGGGGAATCAGAGGTGGGGAATCAGAGGTTGGGAATCAGAGGCAGGGAATCAGAGGCTTGGAATCAGATGCAGGGAATCAGATGCGGGGAATCAGAGGCGGGGAATCAGAGCTGGGGAATCAGAGGTGGGGAATCAGAGGTTGGGAATCAGAGGCAGGGAATCAGAGGCTTGGAATCAGATGCAGGGAATCAGATGCGGGGAATCAGAGGCGGGGAATCAGAGCTGGGGAATCAGAGGTGGGGAATCAGATTTGGGGAATCAGAGGCGGGGACTTAGATATTGGGAAACAGAGGCGGGGAATCAGAGGCGGGGAAACCCAGGCGGGGAATCAGATATGGGGAATCAGAGGTGGGGAATCAGAGGCAAGGAATCAGATGTGCGGAATCAGAGATGGGGAATCAGAGGCAGGGAATCAGAATCAGAAGCAGGGAATCAGAGGCAGGGAATCAGAGGCCGGAATCAGATGCTGGGAATCAGAGGCCTGGAATCAGAGGCGGGGAATCAGAGGCAGGGAATCAGATGCGGGGAATCAGAGGCGGGGAATCAGAGCTGGGGAATCAGAGGCGGGGTATTAGAGTTGGGGAATCAGAGGCGGGGAATCAGATATGGGGAAACAGAGGTGGGGAATCAAAGGCGGGGAAAAAGAGGCAGGGAATCTGATATGGGGAATCAGAGGCGGGGAATCAGAGGTGGGGAATCATAGGCAGGGAATCGGATGTGCGGAATCAGAGATGGGGAATCAGAGGCTGGGAATCAGAGGTGGTGAATCAGAGATGGGGAATCAGAGGCGGGGAATCAGAGGCAGGGAATCAGACGCGGGGAATCAGAGGTGGGCAATCAGAGGCGGGGAATCAGATATGGGGAATCAGAGGCGGGGAATCAGAGGCGGGGAAACAGAGGCGGGGAATCAGATATGGGGAATCAGAGGTGGGGCATCAGAGGTTGTGAATCACAGATGGGGAATCAGAGGCGGGGAATCAGAGGCAGGGAATCAGACGCGGGGAATCAGAGGCGGGGATTCAGAGCTGGGGAATCATAGGCTGGGAATCAGAGTTGGGGAATCAGACACGGGGAATCAGAGGCGGGGAATCAGAGATGGGGAATCAGAGGCGGGGAATCAGAGGCAGGGAATCGGATGCCGGGAATCAGAGGCGGGAAATCAGAGCTGGGGAATCAGAGGCGGGGAATCAGAGTTGGGGAATCAGAGGCGGCGAAGCAGATATGGGGAAATAGAGGCGGGGAATCAGATATGGGGAATCAGAGGCGGGGAATCAGATATGGGGAATCAGAGGCTGGGAATCAGAGGGGGGGTAACAGAGGCGGGGAATAAGATATGGGGAATCAGAGGTGGGGAATCAGGGGCGGGGAATCAGTGGCAGGGTATCAGAGGCGGGGAATCAGAGGCGGGGAATCAAAGGAAGGGAATCAGACACGGGGAATCAGAGGTGGGGAATCAGAGATCGGGAATCAGAGGCGGGGAATCACAGGCAGGGAATCAGACGCGGGGAATCAGAGGCGGGGAATCAGAGCTGGGGAATCAGAGGTGGGGAATCAGAGTCGGGGAATCATAGGCAGGGAATCGGTTGTGCGGAATCAGAGATGGGGAATCAAGGCGGGGAATCAGAGGCAGGGAATCAGACGCGGGGAATCAGAGGCGGGGATTCAGAGCTGGGGAATCAGAGGCGGTGAATCAGAGTTGGGGAATCAGAGGCAGGGAATCAGATATGGGGAATCAGAGGTGGGGAATCAGAGGCGGGGAAACAGAGGCGGGGAATCAGATATTGGGAATCAGAATTGGGGAATCAGGGGCAGGGAATCAGTGGCAGGGAATCAGAGGCGGGGAATCAGAGGCGGGGAATCAGAGGCAGGGAATCAGACACGGGGAATCAGAGGCGGGGAATCAGAGATGGGGAATCAGAGGCGGGGAATCAGAGGCAGGGAATCGGACTCCGGGAATCAGAGTCGGGGAATCAGAGCTGGGGAATCAGAGGCGGGGAATCAAAGTTGGGGAATCAGAGGCGAGGAATCAGATATGGGGAAATAGAGGCGGGGAATCAGATATGGGGAATCAGAGGTGTGGAATCAGAGGTTGGGAATCAGAGGCAGGGAATCAGAGTCGGGGAAACAGAGGCGGGTAATCAGATATGGGGACTCAGAGGTGGCGAATCAAAGGCGGTGAAACAGAGATGGGGAATCAGGGCAGGGAATCAGAGGCAGGGAATCAAACACGGGGAATCAGAACTGGGGAATCAGAGGCGGGGAATCAGAGTTGGGAATCAGAGGCGGGGAATCAGAGGCGGGAAACAGAGGCGGGGAATCAGATATGGGGAATCAGAGGTGGGGAATCCGAGGTTGGGAATCAGAGGCAGGGAATCAGAGGCGGGGAATCAGAGGCGGGGAATCAGAGGAAGGGAATCAGATGTGCGGAATCGGAGATGGGGAATCAGAGGCAGGGAATCAGAGGCGGGGAATCAGAGGCGGGGAATCAGAGGCCGGGAATAAGATATGGGGAAACAGAGGCGGGGAATCCGAGGCGGGGAAACAGAGGCGGGGAATCAGATATTGGGAATCAGAGGTGGGGAATCAGAGGTTGGGAATCAGAGGCAGGGAATCAGAGGCTTGGAATCAGATGCAGGGAATCAGATGCGGGGAATCAGAGGCGGGGAATCAGAGCTGGGGAATCAGAGGTGGGGAATCAGATTTGGGGAATCAGAGGCGGGGACTTAGATATTGGGAAACAGAGGCGGGGAATCAGAGGCGGGGAAACCCAGGCGGGGAATCAGATATGGGGAATCAGAGGTGGGGAATCAGAGGCAAGGAATCAGATGTGCGGAATCAGAGATGGGGCATCAGAGGCAGGGAATCAGAATCTGAAGCAGGGAATCAGAGGCCGGGAATCAGAGGCCTGGAATCAGAGGCGGGGATTCAGAGGCAGGGAATCAGATGCGGGGAATCAGAGGCGGGGAATCAGAGCTGGGGAATCAGAGGCGGGGTATTAGAGTTGGGGAATCAGAGGCGGGGAATCAGATATGGGGAAACAGAGGTGGGGAATCAGAGGCGGGGAAACAGAGGCAGGGAATCAGATATGGGGAATCAGAGGCGGGGAATCAGAGGTGGGGAATCAGAGGTGGGGAATCAGAGGCGGGGAATCAGAGGCGGGGAATCAGAAGTGGGGAATCAGAGGTGGGGAATCAGAGGCGGGGAATCAGAGGCGGGGAATCAGAGGCGGGCAATCAGATGCAGGGAATCAGAGGCAGGGAATCAGAGGCAGGGAACCAGACGCAGGGAATCAAATGAAGGGAATCTGATGCAGGGAATCTGAGGCAGGGAATCTGAGGCAGGGAATCTGTGGTGGGGAATCAGAGGCGGGAAAACAGGCGGTTAAACAGAGGCGGGTAAACATAGGCGGGGATTCAGAGGCGTGGATTCAGAGGCGGGAAATCAGAGGCGGGGAAAAATATGTGGGGAAAAGTAGGCCAGGAAAGTTGAGCGGAAAGGGAGGCATTGAATCAGAGGCGGGGAATCAGAGGCAGGGAATCAGAAGTGGGGAATCAGAGGTGGGGAATCAGAGGCGGGGAATCAGAGGCGGAGAATCAGAGGCGGGCAATCAGATGCAGGGAATCAGAGGCAGGGAATCAGAGGCAGGGAATCAGAGGCATGGAATCTGAGGCAGGGAATCTGAGGTGGGGAATCAGAGGCGGGGAAACAGGTGGGTAAACAGAGGCGGGTAAACATAGGCGGGGAATCAGAGGCGCGGAATCAGAGGCGGGGAATCAGAGGCAGGGAATCAGAGGCGGGGAATCAGAGGCGGGGAATCAGATGCGGGGAATCAGAGGTGGGGAATCAGAGGCGGGGTATCAGAGTAGGGGAATCAGAGGCGGAGAATCAGAGGCGGGGAATCAGAGGCGGGGAATCAGAGGCGTGCAATCAGAGGCGGGGAATCAGAGGTGGGGAATCAGAAGTGTGGAATCAGAGGCGGGGAAACAGAGGCGGGGAATCAGATATGGGGAATCAGAGGTGGGGCATCAGAGGTTGTGAATCACAGATGGGGAATCAGAGGCGGGGAATCAGAGGCAGGGAATCAGACGCGGGGAATCAGAGGCGGGGATTCAGAGCTGGGGAATCAGAGGCGGGGAATCAGAGTTGGGGAATCAGAGGCGGGGAATCAGATATGGGGAATCAGAGGCAGGGAATCAGAGGCGGGAAAACAGAGGCGGGGAATCAGATATGGGGAATCAGAGGCGGGGAATCAGAGGCAGGGAATTAGACACGGGGAATCAGAGGCGGGGAATCAGAGATGGGGAATCAGAGGCGGGGAATCAGAGGCAGGGAATCGGATGCCGGGAATCAGAGGCGGGAAATCAGAGCTGGGTAATCAGAGGCGGGGAATCAGAGTTGGGGAATCAGAGGCGGCGAAGCAGATATGGGGAAATAGAGGCGGGGAATCAGATATGGGGAATCAGAGGCTGGGAATCAGAGGGGGGGAAACAGAGGCGGGGAATAAGATATGGGGAATCAGAGGTGGGGAATCAGGGGCGGGGAATCAGTGGCAGGGAATCAGAGGCGGAGAATCAGAGGCGGGGAATCAAAGGAAGGGAATCAGACACGGGGAATCAGAGGTGGGGAATCAGAGATGGGGAATCAGAGGCGGGGAATCACAGGCAGGGAATCAGACGCGGGGAATCAGAGGCGGGGAATCAGAGCTGGGGAATCAGAGGTGGGGAATCAGAGTCGGGGAATCAGAGGCAGGGAATCGGTTGTGCGGAATCAGAGATGGGGAATCAGATGTGGGGAATCAGAGGCAGTGAATCAGAGATGGGGAATCAGAGGCGGGGAATCAGAGGCAGGAAATTAGACAGGGATTCAGAGGCTGGGAATCAGACGGGGGGAATCAAAGGCGGGGAATCAGAGCTGGTGAATCAGAGGCAGGGAATCAGAGTTGGGGATTCAGAGGCGGGGAATCAGATATGGGGAAACAGAGGCGGGGAATGAGAGGCGGGCAAGCAGAGGCGGGGAATTAGATATGGGGAATCAGAGGTGGGAAATCAGACATGGGGAATCGGATGCGGGGAATCAGAGGCTGGGAATCAGAGCTGGGGAATCAGATGTGGGGAATCAGAGTTGGGGCATCAGAGGTGGGGAATTAGATATGGGAAACAGAGGCGGGGAATCAGAGGCGGGGAAACAGAGGCGGGGAATCAGATATGGGGAAACAGAGGCGGGGAATCAGAGGCGGGGAAACAGAGGCGGGGAATCAGACATGGGGAATCGGATGCGGGGAATCAGAGGCGGGGAATCAGAGCTGGGGAATCAGAGGTGGGGAATCAGAGGTGGGGAATCAGAGTTGGGGCATCAGAGGTGGGGAATTAGATATGGGGAAACAGAGGCGGGGAATCAGAGGCGGGGAAACAGAGGCGGGGAATCAGATATGGGGAATCAGAGGTGGGGAATCAGAGGCAGGGAATCAGAAGCGGGGAATCAGAGGTGGGGAATCAGAGGCGGGGAATCAGAGGCGGAGAATCAGAGGCGGGCAATCAGATGCAGGGAATCAGAGGCAGGGAATCAGAGGCAGGGAATCAGAGGCATGGAATCTGAGGCAGGGAATCTGAGGTGGGGAATCAGAGGCGGGGAAACAGGTGGGTAAACAGAGGCGGGTAAACATAGGCGGGGAATCAGAGGCGCGGAATCAGAGGCGGGGAATCAGAGGCAGGGAATCAGAGGCGGGGAATCAGAGGCGGGGAATCAGAGGCGGGGAATCAGAGGCCGGGAATAAGATATGGGGAAACAGAGGCGGGGAATCCGAGGCGGGGAAACAGAGGCGGGGAATCAGATATGGGGAATCAGAGGTGGGGAATCAGAGGTTGGGAATCAGAGGCAGGGAATCAGAGGCTTGGAATCAGATGCAGGGAATCAGATGCGGGGAATCAGAGGCGGGGAATCAGAGCTGGGGAATCAGAGGTGGGGAATCAGATTTGGGGAATCAGAGGCGGGGACTTAGATATTGGGAAACAGAGGCGGGGAATCAGAGGCGGGGAAACCCAGGCGGGGAATCAGATATGGGGAATCAGAGGTGGGGAATCAGAGGCAAGGAATCAGATGTGCGGAATCAGAGATGGGGAATCAGAGGCAGGGAATCAGAATCAGAAGCAGGGAATCAGAGGCCGGGAATCAGAGGCCTGGAATCAGAGGCGGGGATTCAGAGGCAGGGAATCAGATGCGGGGAATCAGAGGCGGGGAATCAGAGCTGGGGAATCAGAGGCGGGGTATTAGAGTTGGGGAATCAGAGGCGGGGAATCAGAAGTGGGGAATCAGAGGTGGGGAATCAGAGGCGGGGAATCAGAGGCGGGGAATCAGAGGCGGGCAATCAGATGCAGGGAATCAGAGGCAGGGAATCAGAGGCAGGGAACCAGACGCAGGGAATCAAATGAAGGGAATCTGATGCAGGGAATCTGAGGCAGGGAATCTGAGGCAGGGAATCTGTGGTGGGGAATCAGAGGCGGGAAAACAGGCGGTTAAACAGAGGCGGGTAAACATAGGCGGGGATTCAGAGGTGTGGATTCAGAGGCGGGAAATCAGAGGCGGGGAAAGACATGTGGGGAAAAGTAGGCCAGGAAAGTTGAGCGGAAAGGGAGGCATTGAATCAGAGGCGGGGAATCAGAGGCAGGGAATCAGAAGCGGGGAATCAGAGGTGGGGAATCAGAGGCGGGGAATCAGAGGCGGAGAATCAGAGGCGGGCAATCAGATGCAGGGAATCAGAGGCAGGGAATCAGAGGCAGGGAATCAGAGGCATGGAATCTGAGGCAGGGAATCTGAGGTGGGGAATCAGAGGCGGGGAAACAGGTGGGTAAACAGAGGCGGGTAAACATAGGCGGGGAATCAGAGGCGCGGAATCAGAGGCGGGGAATCAGAGGCAGGGAATCAGAGGCGGGGAGTCAGAGGCGGGGAATCAGATGCGGGGAATCAGAGGTTGGGAATCAGAGGCGGGGTATCAGAGTAGGGGAATCAGAGGCGGGGAATCAGAGGCGGGGAATCAGAGGCGGGGAATCAGAGGCGTGCAATCAGAGGCGGGGAATCAGAGGTGGGGAATCAGAAGTGTGGAATCAGAGGCGGGGAAACAGAGGCGGGGAATCAGATATGGGGAATCAGAGGTGGGGCATCAGAGGTTGTGAATCACAGATGGGGAATCAGAGGCGGGGAATCAGAGGCAGGGAATCAGACGCGGGGAATCAGAGGCGGGGATTCAGAGCTGGGGAATCAGAGGCGGGGAATCAGAGTTGGGGAATCAGAGGCGGGGAATCAGATATGGGGAATCAGAGGCAGGGAATCAGAGGCGGGAAAACAGAGGCGGGGAATCAGATATGGGGAATCAGAGGCGGGGAATCAGAGGCAGGGAATTAGACACGGGGAATCAGAGGCGGGGAATAAGAGATGGGGAATCAGAGGCGGGGAATCAGAGGCAGGGAATCGGATGCCGGGAATCAGAGGCGGGAAATCAGAGCTGGGTAATCAGAGGCGGGGAATCAGAGTTGGGGAATCAGAGGCGGCGAAGCAGATATGGGGAAATAGAGGCGGGGAATCAGATATGGGGAATCAGAGGCGGGGAATCAGATATGGGGAATCAGAGGCTGGGAATCAGAGGGGGGGAAACAGAGGCGGGGAATAAGATATGGGGAATCAGAGGTGGGGAATCAGGGGCGGGGAATCAGTGGCAGGGAATCAGAGGCGGAGAATCAGAGGCGGGGAATCAAAGGAAGGGAATCAGACACGGGGAATCAGAGGTGGGGAATCAGAGATGGGGAATCAGAGGCGGGGAATCACAGGCAGGGAATCAGACGTGGGGAATCAGAGGCGGGGAATCAGAGCTGGGGAATCAGAGGTGGGGAATCAGAGTCGGGGAATCAGAGGCAGGGAATCGGTTGTGCGGAATCAGAGATGGGGAATCAGATGTGGGGAATCAGAGGCAGTGAATCAGACGCGGGGAAACAGAGGCGGGGAATCAAATATAGGGAATCAGAGGTGAGGAATCAGAGGTTGTGAATCAGAGATGGGGAATCAAGGCGGGGAATCAGAGGCAGGGAATCAGACGCGGGGAATCAGAGGCGGGGATTCAGAACTGGGGAATCAGAGGCGGTGAATCAGAGTTGGGGAATCAGAGGCAGGGAATCAGATATGGGGAATCAGAGGTGGGGAATCAGAGGCGGGGAAACAGAGGCGGGGAATCAGATATGGGGAATCAGAATTGGGGAATCAGGGGCAGGGAATCAGTGGCAGGGAATCAGAGGCGGGGAATCAGAGGCGGGGAATCAGAGGCAGGGAATCAGACACGGGGAATCAGAGGCGGGGAATCAGAGATGGGGAATCAGAGGCGGGAAATCAGAGGCAGGGAATCGGACTCCGGGAATCAGAGTCGGGGAATCAGAGCTGGGGAATCAGAGGCGGGGAATCAGAGTTGGGGAATCAGAGGCGGGGAATCAGATATGGGGAAATAGAGGCGGGGAATCAGATATGGGGAATCAGAGGTGTGGAATCAGAGGTTGGGAATCAGAGGCAGGGAATCAGAGTCGTGGAAACAGAGGCGGGTAATCAGATATGGGGAATCAGAGGTGGGGAATCAGATTTGGGGAATCAGAGGCGGGGACTTAGATATTGGGAAACAGAGGCGGGGAATCAGAGGCGGGGAAACCCAGGCGGGGAATCAGATATGGGGAATCAGAGGTGGGGAATCAGAGGCAAGGAATCAGATGTGCGGAATCAGAGATGGGGAATCAGAGGCAGGGAATCAGAATCAGAAGCAGGGAATCAGAGGCCGGGAATCAGAGGCCTGGAATCAGAGGCGGGGATTCAGAGGCAGGGAATCAGATGCGGGGAATCAGAGGCGGGGAATCAGAGCTGGGGAATCAGAGGCGGGGTATTAGAGTTGGGGAATCAGAGGCGGGGAATCAGAAGTGGGGAATCAGAGGTGGGGAATCAGAGGCGGGGAATCAGAGGCGGGGAATCAGAGGCGGGCAATCAGATGCAGGGAATCAGAGGCAGGGAATCAGAGGCAGGGAACCAGACGCAGGGAATCAAATGAAGGGAATCTGATGCAGGGAATCTGAGGCAGGGAATCTGAGGCAGGGAATCTGTGGTGGGGAATCAGAGGCGGGAAAACAGGCGGTTAAACAGAGGCGGGTAAACATAGGCGGGGATTCAGAGGTGTGGATTCAGAGGCGGGAAATCAGAGGCGGGGAAAGACATGTGGGGAAAAGTAGGCCAGGAAAGTTGAGCGGAAAGGGAGGCATTGAATCAGAGGCGGGGAATCAGAGGCAGGGAATCAGAAGCGGGGAATCAGAGGTGGGGAATCAGAGGCGGGGAATCAGAGGCGGAGAATCAGAGGCGGGCAATCAGATGCAGGGAATCAGAGGCAGGGAATCAGAGGCAGGGAATCAGAGGCATGGAATCTGAGGCAGGGAATCTGAGGTGGGGAATCAGAGGCGGGGAAACAGGTGGGTAAACAGAGGCGGGTAAACATAGGCGGGGAATCAGAGGCGCGGAATCAGAGGCGGGGAATCAGAGGCAGGGAATCAGAGGCGGGGAATCAGAGGTGGGGAATCAGATGCGGGGAATCAGAGGTTGGGAATCAGAGGCGGGGTATCAGAGTAGGGGAATCAGAGGCGGGGAATCAGAGGCGGGGAATCAGAGGCGGGGAATCAGAGGCGTGCAATCAGAGGCGGGGAATCAGAGGTGGGGAATCAGAAGTGTGGAATCAGAGGCGGGGAAACAGAGGCGGGGAATCAGATATGGGGAATCAGAGGTGGGGCATCAGAGGTTGTGAATCACAGATGGGGAATCAGAGGCGGGGAATCAGAGGCAGGGAATCAGACGCGGGGAATCAGAGGCGGGGATTCAGAGCTGGGGAATCAGAGGCGGGGAATCAGAGTTGGGGAATCAGAGGCGGGGAATCAGATATGGGGAATCAGAGGCAGGGAATCAGAGGCGGGAAAACAGAGGCGGGGAATCAGATATGGGGAATCAGAGGCGGGGAATCAGAGGCAGGGAATTAGACACGGGGAATCAGAGGCGGGGAATCAGAGATGGGGAATCAGAGGCGGGGAATCAGAGGCAGGGAATCGGATGCCGGGAATCAGAGGCGGGAAATCAGAGCTGGGTAATCAGAGGCGGGGAATCAGAGTTGGGGAATCAGAGGCGGCGAAGCAGATATGGGGAAATAGAGGCGGGGAATCAGATATGGGGAATCAGAGGCGGGGAATCAGATATGGGGAATCAGAGGCTGGGAATCAGAGGGGGGGAAACAGAGGCGGGGAATAAGATATGGGGAATCAGAGGTGGGGAATCAGGGGCGGGGAATCAGTGGCAGGGAATCAGAGGCGGAGAATCAGAGGCGGGGAATCAAAGGAAGGGAATCAGACACGGGGAATCAGAGGTGGGGAATCAGAGATGGGGAATCAGAGGCGGGGAATCACAGGCAGGGAATCAGACGCGGGGAATCAGAGGCGGGGAATCAGAGCTGGGGAATCAGAGGTGGGGAATCAGAGTCGGGGAATCAGAGGCAGGGAATCGGTTGTGCGGAATCAGAGATGGGGAATCAGATGTGGGGAATCAGAGGCAGTGAATCAGACGCGGGGAAACAGAGGCGGGGAATCAAATATAGGGAATCAGAGGTGAGGAATCAGAGGTTGTGAATCAGAGATGGGGAATCAAGGCGGGGAATCAGAGGCAGGGAATCAGACGCGGGGAATCAGAGGCGGGGATTCAGAACTGGGGAATCAGAGGCGGTGAATCAGAGTTGGGGAATCAGAGGCAGGGAATCAGATATGGGGAATCAGAGGTGGGGAATCAGAGGCGGGGAAACAGAGGCGGGGAATCAGATATGGGGAATCAGAATTGGGGAATCAGGGGCAGGGAATCAGTGGCAGGGAATCAGAGGCGGGGAATCAGAGGCGGGGAATCAGAGGCAGGGAATCAGACACGGGGAATCAGAGGCGGGGAATCAGAGATGGGGAATCAGAGGCGGGAAATCAGAGGCAGGGAATCGGACTCCGGGAATCAGAGTCGGGGAATCAGAGCTGGGGAATCAGAGGCGGGGAATCAGAGTTGGGGAATCAGAGGCGGGGAATCAGATATGGGGAAATAGAGGCGGGGAATCAGATATGGGGAATCAGAGGTGTGGAATCAGAGGTTGGGAATCAGAGGCAGGGAATCAGAGTCGGGGAAACAGAGGCGGGTAATCAGATATGGGGAATCAGAGGTGGCGAATCAAAGGCGGTGAAACAGAGATGGGGAATCAGGGCAGGGAATCAGAGGCAGGGAGTCAAACACGGGGAATCAGAGCTGGGGAATCAGAGGCGGGGAATCAGAGTTGGGAATCAGAGGCGGGGAATCAGAGGCGGGGAAACAGAGGCGGGGAATCAGATATGGGGAATCAGAGGTGGGGAATCCGAGGTTGGGAATCAGAGGCAGGGAATCAGAGGCGGGGAATCAGAGGCGGGGAATCAGAGGAAGGGAATCAGATGTGCGGAATCGGAGATGGGGAATCAGAGGCAGGATAACAGAGGCGGGGAATCAGATGCTGGGAATAAGAGGCCGGGAATCAGAGGTGGGGAATCAGATATGGGGAATCAGAGGTGGCGAATCAAAGGCGGTGAATCAGAGATGGGGAATCAGAGGCGGGGAATCAGAGGCAGGGAATCAGATGCGGGGAATCAGAGGCGGGGAATCAGAGCTGGCGAATCAGAGGCTGGGAATCAGAGGTGGGCAATCAGAGGCGGGGAATCAGATATGGGGTATCAGAGGCGGGGAATCAGAGGCGGGGAAACAGAGGCGGGGAATCAAATATAGGGAATCAGAGGTGGGGAATCAGAGGTTGTGAATCAGAGATGGGGAATCAAGGCGGGGAATCAGAGGCAGGGAATCAGACGCGGGGAATCAGAGGCGGGGATTCAGAGCTGGGGAATCAGAGGCGGGGAATCAGAGTTGGGGAATCAGAGGCAGGGAATCAGATATGGGGAATCAGAGGCGGGGAATCAGAGGCGGGGAATCAGAGGCGGGGAATCAAAGGCAGGGAATCAGACACGGGGAATCAGAGGCGGGGAATCAGAGATGGGGAATCAGAGGCGGGGAATCAGAGGCAGGGAATCGGATGACGGAAATCAGAGTCGGGGAATCAGAGCTGGGGAATCAGAGGTGGGGAATCAGAGGCGGGGAATCAGATGTGGGGAATCAGAGGTGGGGAATCAGGGGCAGGGAATCAGTGGCAGGGAATCAGAGGCGGGGTATCAGAGGCGGGGAATCAAAGGCAGGGAATCAGACACGGGGAATCAGAGGCGGGGAATCAGAGATGGGGAATCAGAGGCGGGGAATCAGAGGCAGGGAATCGGATGCCGGGAATCAGAGTCGGGGAATCAGAGCTGGGGAATCAGAGGCGGGGAATCAGAGTTGGGGAATCAGAGGCGGGGAATCAGATATGGGGAAATAGAGGCGGGGAATCAGATATGGGGAATCAGAGGTGTGGAATCAGAGGTTGGGAATCAGAGGCAGGGAATCAGAGTCGGGGAAACAGAGGCGGGGAATCAGATATGGGGAATCAGAGGTGGCGAATCAAAGGCGGTGAAACAGAGATGGGGAATCAGGGCAGGGAATCAGAGGCAGGGAATCAAACACGGGGAAACAGAGCTGGGGAATCAGAGGCGGGGAATCAGAGTTGGGAATCAGAGGCGGGGAATCTGAGGCGGCTAAACAGAGGCGGGGAATCAGATATGGGGAATCAGAGGTGGGGAATCCGAGGTTGGGAATCAGAGGCAGGGAATCAGAGGCGGAAAATCAGAGGCGGGGAATCAGAGGAAGGGAATCAGATGTGCGGAATCGGAGATGGGGAATCAGAGGCAGGGAATCAGAGGCGGGGAATCAGAGGCGGGGAATCAGAGGCCGGGAATCAGATATGGGGAAACAGAGGCGGGGAATCCGAGGCGGGGAAACAGAGGCGGGGAATCAGATATGGGGAATCAGAGGTGGGGAATCAGAGGTTGGGAATCAGAGGCAGGGAATCAGAGGCTTGGAATCAGATGCAGGGAATCAGATGCGGGGAATCAGAGGCGGGGAATCAGAGCTGGGGAATCAGAGGTGGGGAATCAGATTTGGGGAATCAGAGGCGGGGACTTAGATATTGGGAAACAGAGGCGGGGAATCAGAGGCGGGGAAACCCAGGCGGGGAATCAGATATGGGGAATCAGAGGTGGGGAATCAGAGGCAAGGAATCAGATGTGCGGAATCAGAGATGGGGAATCAGAGGCAGGGAATCAGAATCAGAAGCAGGGAATCAGAGGCAGGGAATCAGAGGCCGGAATCAGATGCTGGGAATCAGAGGCCTGGAATCAGAGGCGGGGAATCAGAGGCAGGGAATCAGATGCGGGGAATCAGAGGCGGGGAATCAGAGCTGGGGAATCAGAGGCGGGGTATTAGAGTTGGGGAATCAGAGGCGGGGAATCAGATATGGGGAAACAGAGGTGGGGAATCAGAGGCGGGGAAAAAGAGGCAGGGAATCAGATATGGGGAATCAGAGGCGGGGAATCAGAGGTGGGGAATCATAGGCAGGGAATCGGATGTGCGGAATCAGAGATGGGGAATCAGAGGCTGGGAATCAGAGGTGGTGAATCAGAGATGGGGAATCAGAGGCGGGGAATCAGAGGCAGGGAATCAGACGCGGGGAATCAGAGGTGGGCAATCAGAGGCGGGGAATCAGATATGGGGAATCAGAGGCGGGGAATCAGAGGCGGGGAAACAGAGGCGGGGAATCAGATATGGGGAATCAGAGGTGGGGCATCAGAGGTTGTGAATCACAGATGGGGAATCAGAGGCGGGGAATCAGAGGCAGGGAATCAGACGCGGGGAATCAGAGGCGGGGATTCAGAGCTGGGGAATCAGAGGCTGGGAATCAGAGTTGGGGAATCAGACACGGGGAATCAGAGGCGGGGAATCAGAGATGGGGAATCAGAGGCGGGGAATCAGAGGCAGGGAATCGGATGCCGGGAATCAGAGGCGGGAAATCAGAGCTGGGGAATCAGAGGCGGGGAATCAGAGTTGGGGAATCAGAGGCGGCGAAGCAGATATGGGGAAATAGAGGCGGGGAATCAGATATGGGGAATCAGAGGCGGGGAATCAGATATGGGGAATCAGAGGCTGGGAATCAGAGGGGGGGTAACAGAGGCGGGGAATAAGATATGGGGAATCAGAGGTGGGGAATCAGGGGCGGGGAATCAGTGGCAGGGTATCAGAGGCGGGGAATCAGAGGCGGGGAATCAAAGGAAGGGAATCAGACACGGGGAATCAGAGGTGGGGAATCAGAGATCGGGAATCAGAGGCGGGGAATCACAGGCAGGGAATCAGACGCGGGGAATCAGAGGCGGGGAATCAGAGCTGGGGAATCAGAGGTGGGGAATCAGAGTCGGGGAATCATAGGCAGGGAATCGGTTGTGCGGAATCAGAGATGGGGAATCAAGGCGGGGAATCAGAGGCAGGGAATCAGACGCGGGGAATCAGAGGCGGGGATTCAGAGCTGGGGAATCAGAGGCGGTGAATCAGAGTTGGGGAATCAGAGGCAGGGAATCAGATATGGGGAATCAGAGGTGGGGAATCAGAGGCGGGGAAACAGAGGCGGGGAATCAGATATGGGGAATCAGAATTGGGGAATCAGGGGCAGGGAATCAGTGGCAGGGAATCAGAGGCGGGGAATCAGAGGCGGGGAATCAGAGGCAGGGAATCAGACACGGGGAATCAGAGGCGGGGAATCAGAGATGGGGAATCAGAGGCGGGGAATCAGAGGCAGGGAATCGGACTCCGGGAATCAGAGTCGGGGAATCAGAGCTGGGGAATCAGAGGCGGGGAATCAAAGTTGGGGAA
The DNA here is from genome assembly GCF_036971445.1 of Narcine bancroftii. Classification (NCBI taxonomy): domain Eukaryota; kingdom Metazoa; phylum Chordata; class Chondrichthyes; order Torpediniformes; family Narcinidae; genus Narcine; species Narcine bancroftii. The sequence continues at coordinate 101,346,325 of NC_091474.1, read as the reverse complement.
TCAGAGGCGAGGAATCAGATATGGGGAAATAGAGGCGGGGAATCAGATATGGGGAATCAGAGGTGTGGAATCAGAGGTTGGGAATCAGAGGCAGGGAATCAGAGTCGGGGAAACAGAGGCGGGTAATCAGATATGGGGACTCAGAGGTGGCGAATCAAAGGCGGTGAAACAGAGATGGGGAATCAGGGCAGGGAATCAGAGGCAGGGAATCAAACACGGGGAATCAGAACTGGGGAATCAGAGGCGGGGAATCAGAGTTGGGAATCAGAGGCGGGGAATCAGAGGCGGGAAACAGAGGCGGGGAATCAGATATGGGGAATCAGAGGTGGGGAATCCGAGGTTGGGAATCAGAGGCAGGGAATCAGAGGCGGGCAATCAGAGGCGGGGAATCAGAGGAAGGGAATCAGATGTGCGGAATCGGAGATGGGGAATCAGAGGCAGGGAATCAGAGGCGGGGAATCAGAGGCGGGGAATCAGAGGCCGGGAATAAGATATGGGGAAACAGAGGCGGGGAATCCGAGGCGGGGAAACAGAGGCGGGGAATCAGATATTGGGAATCAGAGGTGGGGAATCAGAGGTTGGGAATCAGAGGCAGGGAATCAGAGGCTTGGAATCAGATGCAGGGAATCAGATGCGGGGAATCAGAGGCGGGGAATCAGAGCTGGGGAATCAGAGGTGGGGAATCAGATTTGGGGAATCAGAGGCGGGGACTTAGATATTGGGAAACAGAGGCGGGGAATCAGAGGCGGGGAAACCCAGGCGGGGAATCAGATATGGGGAATCAGAGGTGGGGAATCAGAGGCAAGGAATCAGATGTGCGGAATCAGAGATGGGGCATCAGAGGCAGGGAATCAGAATCAGAAGCAGGGAATCAGAGGCCGGGAATCAGAGGCCTGGAATCAGAGGCGGGGATTCAGAGGCAGGGAATCAGATGCGGGGAATCAGAGGCGGGGAATCAGAGCTGGGGAATCAGAGGCGGGGTATTAGAGTTGGGGAATCAGAGGCGGGGAATCAGATATGGGGAAACAGAGGTGGGGAATCAGAGGCGGGGAAACAGAGGCAGGGAATCAGATATGGGGAATCAGAGGCGGGGAATCAGAGGTGGGGAATCAGAGGTGGGGAATCAGAGGCGGGGAATCAGAGGCGGGGAATCAGAAGTGGGGAATCAGAGGTGGGGAATCAGAGGCGGGGAATCAGAGGCGGGGAATCAGAGGCGGGCAATCAGATGCAGGGAATCAGAGGCAGGGAATCAGAGGCAGGGAACCAGACGCAGGGAATCAAATGAAGGGAATCTGATGCAGGGAATCTGAGGCAGGGAATCTGAGGCAGGGAATCTGTGGTGGGGAATCAGAGGCGGGAAAACAGGCGGTTAAACAGAGGCGGGTAAACATAGGCGGGGATTCAGAGGCGTGGATTCAGAGGCGGGAAATCAGAGGCGGGGAAAAATATGTGGGGAAAAGTAGGCCAGGAAAGTTGAGCGGAAAGGGAGGCATTGAATCAGAGGCGGGGAATCAGAGGCAGGGAATCAGAAGTGGGGAATCAGAGGTGGGGAATCAGAGGCGGGGAATCAGAGGCGGAGAATCAGAGGCGGGCAATCAGATGCAGGGAATCAGAGGCAGGGAATCAGAGGCAGGGAATCAGAGGCATGGAATCTGAGGCAGGGAATCTGAGGTGGGGAATCAGAGGCGGGGAAACAGGTGGGTAAACAGAGGCGGGAAAAACATAGGCGGGGAATCAGAGGCGCGGAATCAGAGGCGGGGAATCAGAGGCAGGGAATCAGAGGCGGGGAATCAGAGGCGGGGAATCAGATGCGGGGAATCAGAGGTGGGGAATCAGAGGCGGGGTATCAGAGTAGGGGAATCAGAGGCGGAGAATCAGAGGCGGGGAATCAGAGGCGGGGAATCAGAGGCGTGCAATCAGAGGCGGGGAATCAGAGGTGGGGAATCAGAAGTGTGGAATCAGAGGCGGGGAAACAGAGGCGGGGAATCAGATATGGGGAATCAGAGGTGGGGCATCAGAGGTTGTGAATCACAGATGGGGAATCAGAGGCGGGGAATCAGAGGCAGGGAATCAGACGCGGGGAATCAGAGGCGGGGATTCAGAGCTGGGGAATCAGAGGCGGGGAATCAGAGTTGGGGAATCAGAGGCGGGGAATCAGATATGGGGAATCAGAGGCAGGGAATCAGAGGCGGGAAAACAGAGGCGGGGAATCAGATATGGGGAATCAGAGGCGGGGAATCAGAGGCAGGGAATTAGACACGGGGAATCAGAGGCGGGGAATCAGAGATGGGGAATCAGAGGCGGGGAATCAGAGGCAGGGAATCGGATGCCGGGAATCAGAGGCGGGAAATCAGAGCTGGGTAATCAGAGGCGGGGAATCAGAGTTGGGGAATCAGAGGCGGCGAAGCAGATATGGGGAAATAGAGGCGGGGAATCAGATATGGGGAATCAGAGGCTGGGAATCAGAGGGGGGGAAACAGAGGCGGGGAATAAGATATGGGGAATCAGAGGTGGGGAATCAGGGGCGGGGAATCAGTGGCAGGGAATCAGAGGCGGAGAATCAGAGGCGGGGAATCAAAGGAAGGGAATCAGTCACGGGGAATCAGAGGTGGGGAATCAGAGATGGGGAATCAGAGGCGGGGAATCACAGGCAGGGAATCAGACGCGGGGAATCAGAGGCGGGGAATCAGAGCTGGGGAATCAGAGGTGGGGAATCAGAGTCGGGGAATCAGAGGCAGGGAATCGGTTGTGCGGAATCAGAGATGGGGAATCAGATGTGGGGAATCAGAGGCAGTGAATCAGAGATGGGGAATCAGAGGCGGGGAATCAGAGGCAGGAAATTAGACAGGGATTCAGAGGCTGGGAATCAGACGGGGGGAATCAAAGGCGGGGAATCAGAGCTGGTGAATCAGAGGCAGGGAATCAGAGTTGGGGATTCAGAGGCGGGGAATCAGATATGGGGAAACAGAGGCGGGGAATGAGAGGCGGGCAAGCAGAGGCGGGGAATTAGATATGGGGAATCAGAGGTGGGAAATCAGACATGGGGAATCGGATGCGGTGAATCAGAGGCTGGGAATCAGAGCTGGGGAATCAGATGTGGGGAATCAGAGTTGGGGCATCAGAGGTGGGGAATTAGATATGGGAAACAGAGGCGGGGAATCAGAGGCGGGGAAACAGAGGCGGGGAATCAGATATGGGGAAACAGAGGCGGGGAATCAGAGGCGGGGAAACAGAGGCGGAGAATCAGACATGGGGAATCGGATGCGGGGAATCAGAGGCGGGGAATCAGAGCTGGGGAATCAGAGGTGGGGAATCAGAGGTGGGGAATCAGAGTTGGGGCATCAGAGGTGGGGAATTAGATATGGGGAAACAGAGGCGGGGAATCAGAGGCGGGGAAACAGAGGCGGGGAATCAGATATGGGGAATCAGAGGTGGGGAATCAGAGGCAGGGAATCAGATGTGCGGAATCAGAGATGGGGAATCAGAGGCAGGGAATCATAATCAGAAGCGGGGAATCAGAGGCCGGGAATCAGAGGCCGGGAATCAGATGCTGGGAATAAGAGGCCGGGAATCAGAGGTGGGGATTCAGAGTCTGGGAATCAGAGATGGGGATTCAGAGGCGGGGAATGAGATATGGAGAATCAGAGGCGGGGAATCAGAGGCGGGGAAACAGAGGTGGGGAATCAGATATGGGGAATCAGAGGTGGCGAATCAAAGGCGGTGAATCAGAGATGGGGAATAAGAGGCGGGGAATCAGAGGCAGGGAATCAGATGCGGGGATTCAGAGGCGGGGAATCAGAGCTGGCGAATCAGAGGTGGGGAATCAGAGGTGGGCAATCAGAGCCGGGGAATCAGATATGGGGAATCAGAGGTGGGGAAACAGAGGCGGGGAATCAGATATGGGGAATCAGAGGTGGGGAATCAGAGGTTGTGAATCAGAGATGGGGAATCAAGGCGGGGAAACAGAGGGAGGGAATCAGACGCGGGGAATCAGAGGCGGGGATTCAGAGCTGGGGAATCAGAGGCGGGGAATCAGAGTTGGGGAATCAGAGGCAGGGAATCAGATATGGGGAATCAGAGGCGGGGAATCAGAGGCGGGGAAACAGAGGCGGGGAATCAGATATGGGTAATCAGAGGTGGGGAATCAGGGGCAGGGAATCAGTGGCAGGGAATCAGAGGCGGGGAATCTGAGCCGGGGAATCAGAGGCAGGGAATCAGACACGGGGAATCAGAGGCGGGGAATCAGAGATGGTGAATCAGAGGCGGGGAATCAGAGGCAGGGAATCGGACGCCGGGAATCAGAGGCGGGGAATCAGAGCTGGGGAATCAGAGGCGGGGAATCAGAGTCGGGGAATCAGAGGCGGGGAATCAGATATGGGGAAATAGAGGCGGGGAATCAGATATGGGGAATCAGAGGTGTGGAATCAGAGGTTGGGAATCAGAGGCAGGGAATCAGAGGCGGGGAAACAGAGGCGGGGAATCAGATATGGGGAATCAGAGGTGGCGAATCAAAGGCGGTGAAACAGAGATGGGGAATCAGGGCAGGGAATCAGAGGCAGGGAATCAGAGCTGGGGAAACAGAGGCGGGGAATCAGATATGGGGAATCAGAGGTGGGGAATCAGGGGCGGGGAATCAGTTGCAGGGAATCAGAGCTGGGGAATCAGAGGTGGGGATTCAGAGCTGGGGAAACAGAGGCGGGGAATCAGATATGGGGAATCAGAGGTGGGGAATCAGGGGCGGGGAATAGTGGCAGGGAATCAGAGGCCGGGAATAAAAGGCGGGGAATCAGAGCTGGGGAATCAGAGGCGGGGAATCAGAGTTGGGGAATCAGAGGAGGGGAATCAGATATGGGGAAACAGAGGCCGGGAATCAGAGGCAGGGAAACAGAGGCGGGGAATCAGATATGGGGAATCAGAGGTGGGGAATTTGAGGTTGCGAATCAGAGGCGGGGAATCAGAGGCGGGGAATCAGAGGCAGGGAATCGGATGTGCGGAATCAGAGATGGGGAATCAGAGGTGGGGATTCAGAGGTGGTGAATCAGAAAAGGGGAATCAGAGGCTGGGAATCAGAGGCAGGGAATCAGACGCAGGGAATCAGAGGCGGGGAATCATAGCTGGCGAATCAGAGGTGGGGAATCAGAGGTGGGCAATCAGAGCCGGGGAATCAGATATGGGGAATCAGAGGCGGGGAAACAGAGGCGGGGAATCAGATATGGGGAATCAGAGGTGGGGAATCAGAGGTTGTGAATCAGAGATGGGGAATCAAGGCGGGGAAACAGAGGGAGGGAATCAGACGCGGGGAATCAGAGGCGGGGATTCAGAGCTGGGGAATCAGAGGCGGGGAATCAGAGTTGGGGAATCAGAGGCAGGGAATCAGATATGGGGAATCAGAGGCGGGGAATCAGAGGCGGGGAAACAGAGGCGGGGAATCAGATATGGGTAATCAGAGGTGGGGAATCAGGGGCAGGGAATCAGTGGCAGGGAATCAGAGGCGGGGAATCTGAGCCGGGGAATCAGAGGCAGGGAATCAGACACGGGGAATCAGAGGCGGGGAATCAGAGATGGTGAATCAGAGGCGGGGAATCAGAGGAAGGGAATCGGACGCCGGGAATCAGAGGCGGGGAATCAGAGCTGGGGAATCAGAGGCGGGGAATCAGAGTCGGGGAATCAGAGGCGGGGAATCAGATATGGGGAAATAGAGGCGGGGAATCAGATATGGGGAATCAGAGGAGTGGAATCAGAGGTTGGGAATCAGAGGCAGGGAATCAGAGGCGGGGAAACAGAGGCGGGGAATCAGATATGGGGAATCAGAGGTGGCGAATCAAAGGCGGTGAAACAGAGATGGGGAATCAGGGCAGGGAATCAGAGGCAGGGAATCAGAGCTGGGGAAACAGAGGCGGGGAATCAGATATGGGGAATCAGAGGTGGGGAATCAGGGGCGGGGAATCAGTTGCAGGGAATCAGAGCTGGGGAATCAGAGGTGGGGAGTCAGAGCTGGGGAAACAGAGGCGGGGAATCAGATATGGGGAATCAGAGGTGGGGAATCAGGGGCGGGGAATAGTGGCAGGGAATCAGAGGCCGGGAATAAAAGGCGGGGAATCAGAGCTGGGGAATCAGAGGCGGGGAATCAGAGTTGGGGAATCAGAGGAGGGGAATCAGATATGGGGAAACAGAGGCCGGGAATCAGAGGCAGGGAAACAGAGGCGGGGAATCAGATATGGGGAATCAGAGGTGGGGAATTTGAGGTTGCGAATCAGAGGCGGGGAATCAGAGGCGGGGAATCAGAGGCAGGGAATCGGATGTGCGGAATCAGAGATGGGGAATCAGAGGTGGGGATTCAGAGGTGGTGAATCAGAAAAGGGGAATCAGAGGCTGGGAATCAGAGGCAGGGAATCAGACGCAGGGAATCAGAGGCGGGGAATCATAGCTGGCGAATTAGAGGAGGGGAATCAGAGTTGGGGAATCAGAGGCGGGGAATCAGATATGGGGAAACAGTCGGGGAATCAGAGGCGGGGAAACAGAGGCTGGGAATCAGATATGGGGAATCAGAGGTGGGGAATCAGAGGCAGGGAATCAGATGTGCGGAATCAGAGATGGGGAATCAGAGGCAGGGAATCAGAATCAGAAGCAGGGAATCAGAGGCCGGGAATCAGAGGCCGGAATCAGATGCTGGGAATCAGAGGCCTGGAATCAGAGGCAGGGAATCAGAGGCAGGGAATCTGATGCGGGGAATCAGAGGCGGGGAATCAGAGCTGGGGAATCATAGGCAGGGTATTAGAGTTGGGGAATCAGAGGCGGGGAATCAGATATGGGGAAACAGAGGTGGGGAATCAGAGGCGGGGAAACAGAGGCAGGGAATCAGATATGGGGAATCAGAGGCGGGAATCAGAGGTGGGGAATCATAGGCAGGGAATCGGATGTGCGGAATCAGAGATGGGGAATCAGAGGCCGGGAATGAGAGGTGGTGAATCAGATATGGGGAATCAGAGGCGGGGAATCAGATGCAGTGAATCAGACGCGGGGAATCAGAGGTGGGCAATCAGAGGCGGGGAATCAGATATGGGGAATCAGAGGCGGGGAATCAGAGGCGGGGAAACAGAGGTGGGTAATCAGATATGGGGAATCAGAGGTGGGGCATCAGAGGTTGTGAATCACAGATGGGGAATTAGAGGCAAGGAATCAGAGGCAGGGAATCAGACTCGGGGAATCAGAGTCGGGGATTCAGAGCTGGGGAATCAGAAGCGGGGAATCAGAGTTGGGGAATCAGAGGCGGGGAATCAGATATGGGGAATCAGAGGCAGGGAATCAGAGGCGGGGAATCAGAGGCAGGGAATCAGACGCGGGGAATCTGAGGCGGGGAATCAGAGCTGGGGAATCAGAGGTGGGGAATCAGAGTTGGGGAATCAGAGGCAGGGAATTAGATGTGCGGAATCAGAGATGGGGAATCAGAGGTGGGGAATCAGAGGCGGTGAATCAGAGATGGGGAATCAGAGGCGGGGAATCAGAGGCAGGAAATCAGACACGGGGATTCAGAGGCTGGGAATCAGACGGGGGGAATCAAAGGCGGGGAATCAGAGCTGGGGAATCTGAGGCAGGGAATCAGAGTTGGGGATTCAGAGGCGGGGAATCAGATATGGGGAAACAGAGGCGGGGAATCAGAGGCGGGAAAACAGAGGCGTGGAATTAGATATGGGGAATCAGAGGTGGGGAATCAGAGGTAGTGAATCAGAGATGGGGAATCAGAGGCGGGGAATCAGAGGCAGGGAATCGGACGCCGGGAATCAGAGGCGGGGAATCAGAGCTGGGGAATCAGAGTCGGGGAATCAGAGGTGGTGAATCAGAGATGGGGAATCAGAGGCGGGGAATCAGAGGCAGGGAATCGGACGCCGGGAATCAGAGGCGGGGAATCAGAGCTGGGGAAACAGAGGCGCGGAATCAGATATGGGGAATCAGAGGTGGGGAATCAGGGGCGGGGAATCAGTGGCAGGGAATCAGAGGCCGGGAATAAAAGGCGGGAAATCAGAGCTGGGGAATCAGAGGCGGGGAATCAGAGTTGGGGAATCAGAGGAGGGGAATCAGATATGGGGAAACAGAGGCCGGGAATCAGAGGCAGGGTAACAGAGGCGGGGAATCAGATATGGGGAATCAGAGGTGGGGAATTAGAGGTTGCGAATCAGAGGCGGGAAAACAGAGGCGGGGAATCCAATATAGGGAATCAGAGGTGGGGAATCAGAGGTTGTGAATCAGAGATGTGGAATCAAGGCGGGGAATCAGATATGGGGAATCAGAGGCGGGGAAACAGAGGCGGGGAATCAGATATGGGGAATCAGAGGTGGGGAATCAGAGGTTGTGAATCAGAGATGGGGAATCAAGGCGGGGAAACAGAGGGAGGGAATCAGACGCGGGGAATCAGAGGCGGGGATTCAGAGCTGGGGAATCAGAGGCGGGGAATCAGAGTTGGGGAATCAGAGGCAGGGAATCAGATATGGGGAATCAGAGGCGGGGAATCAGAGGCGTGGAAACAGAGGCGGGGAATCAGATATGGGGAATCAGAGGTGGGGAATCAGGGGCAGGGAATCAGTGGCAGGGAATCAGAGGCGGGGAATCTGAGCCGGGGAATCAGAGACAGGGAATAAGACACGGGGAATCAGAGGCGGGGAATCAGAGATGGTGAATCAGAGGCGGGGAATCAGAGGCAGGGAATCGGACGCCGGGAATCAGAGGCGGGGAATCAGAGCTGGGGAATCAGAGGCGGGGAATCAGAGTCGGGGAATCAGAGGCGGGGAATCAGATATGGGGAAATAGAGGCGGGGAATCAGATATGGGGAATCAGAGGTGTGGAATCAGAGGTTGGGAATCAGAGGCAGGGAATCAGAGGCGGGGAAACAGAGGCGGGGAATCAGATATGGGGAATCAGAGGTGGCGAATCAAAGGCGGTGAAACAGAGATGGGGAATCAGGGCAGGGAATCAGAGGCAGGGAATCAGAGCTGGGGAAACAGAGGCGGGGAATCAGATATGGGGAATCAGAGGTGGGGAATCAGGGGCGGGGAATCAGTTGCAGGGAATCAGAGCTGGGGAATCAGAGGTGGGGAATCAGAGCTGGGGAAACAGAGGCGGGGAATCAGATATGGGGAATCAGAGGTGGGGAATCAGGGGCGGGGAATAGTGGCAGGGAATCAGAGGCCGGGAATAAAATGCGGGGAATCAGAGCTGGGGAATCAGAGGCGGGGAATCAGAGTTGGGGAATCAGAGGAGGGGAATCAGATATGGGGAAACAGAGGCCGGGAATCAGAGGCAGGGAAACAGAGGCGGGGAATCAGATATGGGGAATCAGAGGTGGGGAATTTGAGGTTGCGAATCAGAGGCGGGGAATCAGAGGCGGGGAATCAGAGGCAGGGAATCGGATGTGCGGAATCAGAGATGGGGAATCAGAGGTGGGGATTCAGAGGTGGTGAATCAGAAAAGGGGAATCAGAGGCTGGGAATCAGAGGCAGGGAATCAGACGCAGGGAATCAGAGGCGGGGAATCATAGCTGGCGAATTAGAGGAGGGGAATCAGAGTTGGGGAATCAGAGGCGGGGAATCAGATATGGGGAAACAGTCGGGGAATCAGAGGCGGGGAAACAGAGGCAGGGAATCAGATATGGGGAATCAGATGTGGGGAATCAGAGGCAGGGAATCAGATGTGCGGAATCAGAGATGGGGAATCAGAGGCAGGGATTCAGAATCAGAAGCAGGGAATCAGAGGCCGGGAATCAGAGGCCGGAATCAGATGCTGGGAATCAGAGGCCTGGAATCAGAGGCAGGGAATCAGAGGCAGGGAATCTGATGCGGGGAATCAGAGCTGGGGAATCATAGGCAGGGTATTAGAGTTGGGGAATCAGAGGCGGGGAATCAGATATGGGGAAACAGAGGTGGGGAATCAGAGGCGGGGAAACAGAGGCAGGGAATCAGATATGGGGAATCAGAGGCGGGAATCAGAGGTGGGGAATCATAGGCAGGGAATCGGATGTGCGGAATCAGAGATGGGGAATCAGAGGCCGGGAATCAGAGGTGGTGAATCAGATATGGGGAATCAGAGGCGGGGAATCAGAGGCAGTGAATCAGTCGCGGGGAATCAGAGGTGGGCAATCAGAGGCGGGGAATCAGATATGGGGAATCAGAGGCGGGGAATCAGAGGCGGGGAAACAGAGGCGGGGAATCAGATATGGGGAATCAGAGGTGGGGCATCAGAGGTTGTGAATCACAGATGGGGAATTAGAGGCGGGGAATCAGAGGCAGGGAATCAGACTCGGGGAATCAGAGTCGGGGATTCAGAGCTGGGGAATCAGAAGCGGGGAATCAGAGTTGGGGAATCAGAGGCGGGGAATCAGATATGGGGAATCAGAGGCAGGGAATCAGAGGCGGGGAATCAGAGGCAGGGAATCAGACGCGAGGAATCTGAGGCGGGGAATCAGAGCTGGGGAATCAGAGGTGGGGAATCAGAGTTGGGGAATCAGAGGCAGGGAATTAGATGTGCGGAATCAGAGATGGGGAATCAGAGGTGGGGAATCAGAGGCGGTGAATCAGAGATGGGGAATCAGAGGCGGGGAATCAGAGGCAGGAAATCAGACACGGGGATTCAGAGGCTGGGAATCAGACGGGGGGAATCAAAGGCGGGGAATCAGAGCTGGGGAATCTGAGGCAGGGAATCAGAGTTGGGGATTCAGAGGCGGGGAATCAGATATGGGGAAACAGAGGCGGGGAATCAGAGGCGGGAAAACAGTGGCGGGGAATTAGATATGGGGAATCAGAGGTGGGGAATCAGAGGTGGTGAATCAGAGGTGGGGAATCAGAGGCGGGGAATCAGAGGCAGGGAATCGGACGCCGGGAATCAGAGGCGGGGAATCAGAGCTGGGGAATCAGAGGCGGGGAATCAGAGGTGGTGAATCAGAGATGGGGAATCAGAGGCGGGGAATCAGAGGCAGGGAATCGGACGCCGGGAATCAGAGGCGGGGAATCAGAGCTGGGGAAACAGAGGCGGGGAATCAGATATGGGGAATCAGAGGTGGGGAATCAGGGGCGGGGAATCAGTGGCAGGGAATCAGAGGCCGGGAATAAAAGGCGGGAAATCAGAGCTGGGGAATCAGAGGCGGGGAATCAGAGTTGGGGAATCAGAGGAGGGGTATCAGATATGGGGAAACAGAGGCCGGGAATCAGAGGCAGGGTAACAGAGGCGGGGAATCAGATATGGGGAATCAGAGGTGGGGAATTAGAGGTTGCGAATCAGAGGCGGGGAAACAGAGGCGGGGAATCAAATATAGGGAATCAGAGGTGGGGAATCAGAGGTTGTGAATCAGAGATGGGGAATCAAGGCGGGGAATCAGAGGCAGGGAATCAGACGCGGGGAATCAGAGGCGGGGATTCAGAGCTGGGGAATCAGAGGCGGTGAATCAGAGTTGGGGAATCAGAGGCAGGGAATCAGATATGGGGAATCAGAGGCGGGGAATCAGAGGCGGGGAAACAGAGGCGGGGAATCAGATATGGGGAATCAGAATTGGGGAATCAGGGGCAGGGAATCAGTGGCAGGGAATCAGAGGCGTGGAATCAGAGGCGGGGAATCAGAGGCAGGGAATAAGACACGGGGAATCGGAGGCGGGGAATCAGAGATGGGGAATCAGAGGCGGGGAATCAGAGGCAGGGAATCGGACTCCGGGAATCAGAGTTGGGGAATCAGAGCTGGGGAATCAGAGGCGGGGAATCAGAGTTGGGGAATCAGAGGCGGGGAATCAGATATGGGGAAATAGAGGCGGGGAATCAGATATGGGGAATCAGAGGTGTGGAATCAGAGGTTGGGAATCAGAGGCAGGGAATCAGAGTCGGGGAAACAGAGGCGGGGAATCAGATATGGGGAATCAGAGGTGGCGAATCAAAGGCGGTGAAACAGAGATGGGGAATCAGGGCAGGGAATCAGAGGCAGGGAATCAAACACGGGGAATCAGAGCTGGGGAATCAGAGGCGGGGAATCAGAGTTGGGAATCAGAGGCGGGGAATCAGAGGCGGGGAAACAGAGGCGGGGAATCAGATATGGGGAATCAGAGGTGGGGAATCCGAGGTTGGGAATCAGAGGCAGGGAATCAGAGGCGGGGAATCAGAGGCGGGGAATCAGAGGAAGGGAATCAGATGTGCGGAATCGGAGATGGGGAATCAGAGGCAGGGAATCAGAGGCGGGGAATCAGAGGCGGGGAATCAGAGGCCGGGAATCAGATATGGGAAAACAGAGGCTGGGAATCCGAGGCGGGGAAACAGAGGCGGGGAATCAGATATGGGGAATCAGAGTTGGGGAATCAGAGGTTGGGAATCAGAGGCAGGGAATCAGAGGCTTGGAATCAGATGCAGGGAATCAGATGCGGGGAATCAGAGGCGGGGAATCAGAGCTGGGGAATCAGAGGTGGGGAATCAGATTTGGGGAATCAGAGGCGGGGACTTAGATTTTGGGAAACAGAGGCGGGGAATGAGAGGCGGGGAAACCCAGGCGGGGAATCAGATATGGGGAATCAGAGGTGGGGAATCAGAGGCAAGGAATCAGATGTGCGGAATAAGAGATGGGGAATCAGAGGCAGGGAATCAGAATCAGAAGCAGGGAATCAGAGGCCGGGAATCAGAGGCCGGAATCAGATGCTGGGAATCAGATGCCTGGAATCAGAGGCGGGGAATCAGAGGCAGGGAATCAGATGCGGGGAATCAGAGGCGGGGAATCAGAGCTGGGGAATCAGAGGTGGGGTATTAGAGTTGGGGAATCAGAGGCGGGGAATCAGATATGGGGAAACAGAGGTGGGGAATCAGAGGCGGGGAAACAGAGGCAGGGAATCAGATATGGGAAATCAGAGGTGGGGAATCAGAGATGGGGAATCAGAGGCGGTGAATCAGAGATGGGGAATCAGAGGCGGGGAATCAGAGGCAGGAAATCAGACACGGGGATTCAGAGGCTGGGAATCAGACGGGGGGAATCAAAGGCGGGGAATCAGAGCTGGGGAATCAGAGGCAGGGAATCAGAGGCGGGGAATCAGATATGGGGAATCAGAGGCTGGGATTCAGAGGCGGGGAATCAGAGGCAGGGAATCAGACATGTGGAATCAGAGGTGGGGAATCAGAGATGGGGAATCAGAGGCGGGGAATCAGAGGCAGGGAATCAGACGCGGGGAATCTGAGGCGGGGAATCAGAGCTGGGGAATCAGAGGTGGGGAATCAGAGTTGGGGAATCAGAGGCAGGGAATCGGATGTGCGGAATCAGAGATGGGGAATCAGATGTGGGGAATCAGAGGAATCAGAGATGGGGAATCAGAGGCGGGGAATCAGAGGCAGGAAATCAGACACGGGGATTCAGAGGCTGGGAATCAGACGGGGGGAATCAAAGGCGGGGAATCAGAGCTGGGGAATCAGAGGCAGGGAATCAGAGTTGGGGATTCAGAGACGGGGAATCAGATATGGGGAAACAGAGGCGGGGAATCAGAGGCGGGCAAACAGAGGCGGGGAATTAGATATGGGGAATCAGAGGTGGGGAATCAGAGGTGGTGAATCAGTGATGGGGAATCACAGGCGGGGAATCAGAGGCAGGGAATAGAATGCAGGGAATCAGACGCAGGGAATCAGAGCTGGGGAATCAGAGGCGGGGAATCATAGTTGGGAATCAGAGGCGGGGAATCAGATATGGGGAAACAGAGGCGGGGAATCAGAGGCGGGGAAACAGAGGCGGGGAATCAGATATGGGGAATCGGATGCGGGGAATCAGAGGCGGGGAATCAGAGCTGGGGAATCAGAGGCGGGGAATCAGAGTTGGGGCATCAGAGGTGGGGAATTAGATATAGGGAAACAGAGGCGGGGAATCAGAGGCGGGGAAACAGAGGCGGGGAATCAGATATGGGGAATCAGAGGTGGGGAATCAGAGGCAGGGAATCAGATGTGCGGAATCAGAGATGGGGAATCAGAGGCAGCGAATCAGAATCAGAAGCGGGGAATCAGAGGCCGGGAATCAGAGGCCGGGAATCAGATGCTGGGAATAAGAGGCCGGGAATCAGAGGTGGGGAATCAGAGTCCGGGAATCAGAGATGGGGATTCAGAGGCGGGGAATGAGATATAGAGAATCAGAGGCGGGGAATCAGAGGCCGGGAAACAGAGGTGGGGAATCAGATATGGGGAATCAGAGGTGGCGAATCAAAGGCGGTGAATCAGAGATGGGGAATCAGAGGCGGGGAATCAGAGGCAGGGAATCAGATGCGGGGAATCAGAGGCGGGGAATCAGAGCTGGCGAATCAGAGGCGGGGAATCAGAGGTGGGCAATCAGAGGCGGGGAATCAGATATGGGGAATCAGAGGCGGGGAATCAGAGGCGGGGAAACAGAGGCGGGGAATCAAATATAGGGAATCAGAGGTGGGGAATCAGAGGTTGTGAATCAGAGATGGGGAATCAAGGCGGGGAATCAGAGGCAGGGAATCAGACACGGGGAATCAGAGGCGGGGATTCAGAGCTGGGGAATCAGAGGCGGGGAATCAGAGTTGGGGAATCAGAGGCAGGGAATCAGATATGGGGAATCAGAGGCGGGGAATCAGAGGCGGGGAAACAGAGGCGGGGAATCAGATATGGGGAATCCAAGGCGGGGAATCAGAGGCAGGGAATAAGACGCGGGGAATCAGAGGCGGTGATTCAGAGCTGGGGAATCAGAGGCGGGGAATCAGAGTTGGGGAATCAGAGGCAGGGAATCAGATATGGGGAATCAGAGGCGGGGAATCAGAGGCCGGGAATCAGATATGGGGAAACAGAGGCGGGGAATCCGAGGCGGGGAAACAGAGGCGGGGAATCAGATATGGGGAATAAGAGGTGGGGAATCAGAGGCGGGGAATCAGAGGCGGGGAATCAGAGGAAGGGAATCAGATGTGCAGAATCGGAGATGGGGAATCAGAGGAAGGGAATCAGAGTCGGGGAAACAGAGGCGGGGAATCAGATATGTGGAATCAGAGGTGGCGAATCAAAGGCGGTGAAACAGAGATGGGGAATCAGGGCAGGGAATCAGAGGCAGGGAATCAAACACGGGGAATCAGAGCTGGGGAATCAGAGGCGGGGAATCAGAGTTGGGAATCAGAGGCGGGGAATCAGAGGCGGGGAATCAGTGGCAGGGAATCAGAGGCCGGGAATAAAAGGCGGGAAATCAGAGCTGGGGAATCAGAGGCGGGGAATCAGAGTTGGGGAATCAAAGTTGGGGAATCAGAGGAGGGGTATCAGATATGGGGAAACAGAGGCCGGGAATCAGAGGCAGGGTAACAGAGGCGGGGAATCAGATATGGGGAATCAGAGGTGGGGAATTAGAGGTTGCGAATCAGAGGCGGGGAAACAGAGGCGGGGAATCAAATATAGGGAATCAGAGGTGGGGAATCAGAGGTTGTGAATCAGAGATGGGGAATCAAGGCGGGGAATCAGAGGCAGGGAATCAGACGCGGGGAATCAGAGGCGGGGATTCAGAGCTGGGGAATCAGAGGCGGTGAATCAGAGTTGGGGAATCAGAGGCAGGGAATCAGATATGGGGAATCAGAGGCGGGGAATCAGAGGCGGGGAAACAGAGGCGGGGAATCAGATATGGGGAATCAGAATTGGGGAATCAGGGGCAGGGAATCAGTGGCAGGGAATCAGAGGCGTGGAATCAGAGGCGGGGAATCAGAGGCAGGGAATAAGACACGGGGAATCGGAGGCGGGGAATCAGAGATGGGGAATCAGAGGCGGGGAATCAGAGGCAGGGAATCGGACTCCGGGAATCAGAGTTGGGGAATCAGAGCTGGGGAATCAGAGGCGGGGAATCAGAGTTGGGGAATCAGAGGCGGGGAATCAGATATGGGGAAATAGAGGCGGGGAATCAGATATGGGGAATCAGAGGTGTGGAATCAGAGGTTGGGAATCAGAGGCAGGGAATCAGAGTCGGGGAAACAGAGGCGGGGAATCAGATATGGGGAATCAGAGGTGGCGAATCAAAGGCGGTGAAACAGAGATGGGGAATCAGGGCAGGGAATCAGAGGCAGGGAATCAAACACGGGGAATCAGAGCTGGGGAATCAGAGGCGGGGAATCAGAGTTGGGAATCAGAGGCGGGGAATCAGAGGCGGGGAAACAGAGGCGGGGAATCAGATATGGGGAATCAGAGGTGGGGAATCCGAGGTTGGGAATCAGAGGCAGGGAATCAGAGGCGGGGAATCAGAGGCGGGGAATCAGAGGAAGGGAATCAGATGTGCGGAATCGGAGATGGGGAATCAGAGGCAGGGAATCAGAGGCGGGGAATCAGAGGCGGGGAATCAGAGGCCGGGAATCAGATATGGGAAAACAGAGGCTGGGAATCCGAGGCGGGGAAACAGAGGCGGGGAATCAGATATGGGGAATCAGAGTTGGGGAATCAGAGGTTGGGAATCAGAGGCAGGGAATCAGAGGCTTGGAATCAGATGCAGGGAATCAGATGCGGGGAATCAGAGGCGGGGAATCAGAGCTGGGGAATCAGAGGTGGGGAATCAGATTTGGGGAATCAGAGGCGGGGACTTAGATTTTGGGAAACAGAGGCGGGGAATGAGAGGCGGGGAAACCCAGGCGGGGAATCAGATATGGGGAATCAGAGGTGGGGAATCAGAGGCAAGGAATCAGATGTGCGGAATAAGAGATGGGGAATCAGAGGCAGGGAATCAGAATCAGAAGCAGGGAATCAGAGGCCGGGAATCAGAGGCCGGAATCAGATGCTGGGAATCAGATGCCTGGAATCAGAGGCGGGGAATCAGAGGCAGGGAATCAGATGCGGGGAATCAGAGGCGGGGAATCAGAGCTGGGGAATCAGAGGTGGGGTATTAGAGTTGGGGAATCAGAGGCGGGGAATCAGATATGGGGAAACAGAGGTGGGGAATCAGAGGCGGGGAAACAGAGGCAGGGAATCAGATATGGGAAATCAGAGGTGGGGAATCAGAGATGGGGAATCAGAGGCGGTGAATCAGAGATGGGGAATCAGAGGCGGGGAATCAGAGGCAGGAAATCAGACACGGGGATTCAGAGGCTGGGAATCAGACGGGGGGAATCAAAGGCGGGGAATCAGAGCTGGGGAATCAGAGGCAGGGAATCAGAGGCGGGGAATCAGATATGGGGAATCAGAGGCTGGGATTCAGAGGCGGGGAATCAGAGGCAGGGAATCAGACATGTGGAATCAGAGGTGGGGAATCAGAGATGGGGAATCAGAGGCGGGGAATCAGAGGCAGGGAATCAGACGCGGGGAATCTGAGGCGGGGAATCAGAGCTGGGGAATCAGAGGTGGGGAATCAGAGTTGGGGAATCAGAGGCAGGGAATCGGATGTGCGGAATCAGAGATGGGGAATCAGATGTGGGGAATCAGAGGAATCAGAGATGGGGAATCAGAGGCGGGGAATCAGAGGCAGGAAATCAGACACGGGGATTCAGAGGCTGGGAATCAGACGGGGGGAATCAAAGGCGGGGAATCAGAGCTGGGGAATCAGAGGCAGGGAATCAGAGTTGGGGATTCAGAGACGGGGAATCAGATATGGGGAAACAGAGGCGGGGAATCAGAGGCGGGCAAACAGAGGCGGGGAATTAGATATGGGGAATCAGAGGTGGGGAATCAGAGGTGGTGAATCAGTGATGGGGAATCACAGGCGGGGAATCAGAGGCAGGGAATAGAATGCAGGGAATCAGACGCAGGGAATCAGAGCTGGGGAATCAGAGGCGGGGAATCATAGTTGGGAATCAGAGGCGGGGAATCAGATATGGGGAAACAGAGGCGGGGAATCAGAGGCGGGGAAACAGAGGCGGGGAATCAGATATGGGGAATCGGATGCGGGGAATCAGAGGCGGGGAATCAGAGCTGGGGAATCAGAGGCGGGGAATCAGAGTTGGGGCATCAGAGGTGGGGAATTAGATATAGGGAAACAGAGGCGGGGAATCAGAGGCGGGGAAACAGAGGCGGGGAATCAGATATGGGGAATCAGAGGTGGGGAATCAGAGGCAGGGAATCAGATGTGCGGAATCAGAGATGGGGAATCAGAGGCAGCGAATCAGAATCAGAAGCGGGGAATCAGAGGCCGGGAATCAGAGGCCGGGAATCAGATGCTGGGAATAAGAGGCCGGGAATCAGAGGTGGGGAATCAGAGTCCGGGAATCAGAGATGGGAATTCAGAGGCGGGGAATGAGATATAGAGAATCAGAGGCGGGGAATCAGAGGCCGGGAAACAGAGGTGGGGAATCAGATATGGGGAATCAGAGGTGGCGAATCAAAGGCGGTGAATCAGAGATGGGGAATCAGAGGCGGGGAATCAGAGGCAGGGAATCAGATGCGGGGAATCAGAGGCGGGGAATCAGAGCTGGCGAATCAGAGGCGGGGAATCAGAGGTGGGCAATCAGAGGCGGGGAATCAGATATGGGGAATCAGAGGCGGGGAATCAGAGGCGGGGAAACAGAGGCGGGGAATCAAATATAGGGAATCAGAGGTGGGGAATCAGAGGTTGTGAATCAGAGATGGGGAATCAAGGCGGGGAATCAGAGGCAGGGAATCAGACACGGGGAATCAGAGGCGGGGATTCAGAGCTGGGGAATCAGAGGCGGGGAATCAGAGTTGGGGAATCAGAGGCAGGGAATCAGATATGGGGAATCAGAGGCGGGGAATCAGAGGCGGGGAAACAGAGGCGGGGAATCAGATATGGGGAATCCAAGGCGGGGAATCAGAGGCAGGGAATAAGACGCGGGGAATCAGAGGCGGTGATTCAGAGCTGGGGAATCAGAGGCGGGGAATCAGAGTTGGGGAATCAGAGGCAGGGAATCAGATATGGGGAATCAGAGGCGGGGAATCAGAGGCCGGGAATCAGATATGGGGAAACAGAGGCGGGGAATCCGAGGCGGGGAAACAGAGGCGGGGAATCAGATATGGGGAATAAGAGGTGGGGAATCAGAGGCGGGGAATCAGAGGCGGGGAATCAGAGGAAGGGAATCAGATGTGCAGAATCGGAGATGGGGAATCAGAGGAAGGGAATCAGAGTCGGGGAAACAGAGGCGGGGAATCAGATATGTGGAATCAGAGGTGGCGAATCAAAGGCGGTGAAACAGAGATGGGGAATCAGGGCAGGGAATCAGAGGCAGGGAATCAAACACGGGGAATCAGAGCTGGGGAATCAGAGGCGGGGAATCAGAGTTGGGAATCAGAGGCGGGGAATCAGAGGCGGGGAAACAGAGGCGGGGAATCAGATATGGGGAATCAGAGGTGGGGAATCAGAGGTTGGGAATCAGAGGCAGGGAATCAGAGGCGGGGAATCAGAGGCGGGGAATCAGAGGAAGGGAATCAGATGTGCAGAATCGGAGATGGGGAATCAGAGGCAGGGAATCAGAGGCGGGGAATCAGAGGCGGGGAATCAGAGGCCGGGAATCAGATATGGGGAAACTGAGGCGGGGAATCCGAGGCGGGGAAACAGAGGCGGGGAATCAGATATGGGGAATCAGAGGTGGGGAATCAGAGGTTGGGAATCAGAGGCAGGGAATCAGAGGCTTGGAATCAGATGCAGGGAATCAGATGAGGGGCATCAGAGGCGGGGAATCAGAGCTGGGGAATCAGAGGTGGGGAATAAGATTTTGGGAATCAGAGGTGGGGACTTAGATATTGGGAAACAGAGGCGGGGAATCAGAGGCGGGGAAACAGAGGTGGGGAATCAGATATGGGGAATCAGAGGCGGGGAATCAGAGGCAGGGTATCAGACGCGGGGAATCAGAGGTGGGCAATCAGAGGCGGGGAATCAGATATGGGGAATCAGAGGCAGGGAATCAGAGGCGGGGAAACAGAGGCGGGGAGTCAGATATGGGAATCAGAGGTGGGGCATCAGAGGTTGTGAATCACAGATGGGGAATAAGAGGCGGGGAATCAGAGGCAGGGAATCAGACGCGGGGAATCAGAGGCGGGGATTCAGAGCTGGGGAATCAGAAGCGGGGAATCAGAGTTGGGGAATCAGAGGCGGGGAATCAGATAAGGGGAACCAGAGGCAGGGAATCAGAGCCGGGGAATCAGAGGCGGGGAAACAGAGGCGGGGAATCAGATATGGGGAATCAGAGGTGGGGAATCCGAGGTTGGGAATCAGAGGCAGGGAATCAGAGGCGGGGAATCAGAGGCGGGGAATCAGAGGAAGGGAATCAGATGTGCGGAATCGGAGATGGGGAATCAGAGGCAGGGAATCAGAGGCGGGGAATCAGAGGCGGGGAATCAGAGGCCGGGAATCAGATATGGGAAAACAGAGGCTGGGAATCCGAGGCGGGGAAACAGAGGCGGGGAATCAGATATGGGGAATCAGAGTTGTGGAATCAGAGGTTGGGAATCAGAGGCAGGGAATCAGAGGCTTGGAATCAGATGCAGGGAATCAGATGCGGGGAATCAGAGGCGGGGAATCAGAGCTGGGGAATCAGAGGTGGGGAATCAGATTTGGGGAATCAGAGGCGGGGACTTAGATATTGGGAAACAGAGGCGGGGAATGAGAGGCGGGGAAACCCAGGCGGGGAATCAGATATGGGGAATCAGAGGTGGGGAATCAGAGGCAAGGAATCAGATGTGCGGAATAAGAGATGGGGAATCAGAGGCAGGGAATCAGAATCAGAAGCAGGGAATCAGAGGCCGGGAATCAGAGGCCGGAATCAGATGCTGGGAATCAGATGCCTGGAATCAGAGGCGGGGAATCAGAGGCAGGGAATCAGATGCGGGGAATCAGAGGCGGGGAATCAGAGCTGGGGAATCAGAGGTGGGGTATTAGAGTTGGGGAATCAGAGGCGGGGAATCAGATATGGGGAAACAGAGGTGGGGAATCAGAGGCGGGGAAACAGAGGCAGGGAATCAGATATGGGAAATCAGAGGTGGGGAATCAGAGATGGGGAATCAGAGGCGGTGAATCAGAGATGGGGAATCAGAGGCGGGGAATCAGAGGCAGGAAATCAGACACGGGGATTCAGAGGCTGGGAATCAGACGGGGGGAATCAAAGGCGGGGAATCAGAGCTGGGGAATCAGAGGCAGGGAATCAGAGGCGGGGATTCAGATATGGGGAATCAGAGGCTGGGATTCAGAGGCGGGGAATCAGAGGCAGGGAATCAGACATGTGGAATCAGAGGTGGGGAATCAGAGATGGGGAATCAGAGGCGGGGAATCAGAGGCAGGGAATCAGACGCGGGGAATCTGAGGCGGGGAATCAGAGCTGGGGAATCAGAGGTGGGGAATCAGAGTTGGGGAATCAGAGGCAGGGAATCGGATGTGCGGATTCAGAGATGGGGAATCAGATGTGGGGAATCAGAGGAATCAGAGATGGGGAATCAGAGGCGGGGAATCAGAGGCAGGAAATCAGACACGGGGATTCAGAGGCTGGGAATCAGACGGGGGAAATCAAAGGCGGGGAATCAGAGCTGGGGAATCAGAGGCAGGGAATCAGAGTTGGGGATTCAGAGACGGGGAATCAGATATGGGGAAACAGAGGCGGGGAATCAGAGGCGGGCAAACAGAGGCGGGGAATTAGATATGGGGAATCAGAGGTGGGGAATCAGAGGTGGTGAATCAGTGATGGGGAATCACAGGCGGGGAATCAGAGGCAGGGAATAGAACGCAGGGAATCAGACGCAGGGAATCAGAGCTGGGGAATCAGAGGCGGGGAATCATAGTTGGGAATCAGAGGCGGGGAATCAGATATGGGGAAACAGAGGCGGGGAATCAGAGGCGGGGAAACAGAGGCGGGGAATCAGATATGGGGAATCGGATGCGGGGAATCAGAGGCGGGGAATCAGAGCTGGGGAATCAGAGGCGGGGAATCAGAGTTGGGGCATCAGAGGTGGGGAATTAGATATAGGGAAACAGAGGCGGGGAATCAGAGGCGGGGAAACAGAGGCGGGGAATCAGATATGGGGAATCAGAGGTGGGGAATCAGAGGCAGGGAATCAGATGTGCGGAATCAGAGATGGGGAATCAGAGGCAGGGAATCAGAATCAGAAGCGGGGAATCAGAGGCCGGGAATCAGAGGCCGGGAATCAGATGCTGGGAATAAGAGGCCGGGAATCAGAAGTGGGGAATCAGAGTCCGGGAATCAGAGATGGGGATTCAGAGGCGGGGAATGAGATATAGAGAATCAGAGGCGGGGAATCAGAGGCCGGGAAACAGAGGTGGGGAATCAGATATGGGGAATCAGAGGTGGCGAATCAAAGGCGGTGAATCAGAGATGGGGAATCAGAGGCGGGGAATCAGAGGCAGGGAATCAGATGCGGGGAATCAGAGGCGGGGAATCAGAGCTGGCGAATCAGAGGCGGGGAATCAGAGGTGGGCAATCAGAGGCGGGGAATCAGATATGGGGAATCAGAGGCGGGGAATCAGAGGCGGGGAAACAGAGGCGGGGAATCAAATATAGGGAATCAGAGGTGGGGAATCAGAGGTTGTGAATCAGAGATGGGGAATCAAGGCGGGGAATCAGAGGCAGGGAATCAGACACGGGGAATCAGAGGCGGGGATTCAGAGCTGGGGAATCAGAGGCGGGGAATCAGAGTTGGGGAATCAGAGGCAGGGAATCAGATATGGGGAATCAGAGGCGGGGAATCAGAGGCGGGGAAACAGAGGCGGGGAATCAGATATGGGGAATCCAAGGCGGGGAATCAGAGGCAGGGAATAAGACGCGGGGAATCAGAGGCGGTGATTCAGAGCTGGGGAATCAGAGGCGGGGAATCAGAGTTGGGGAATCAGAGGCAGGGAATCAGATATGGAGAATCAGAGGCGGGGAATCAGAGGCCGGGAACCAGATATGGGGAAACAGAGGCGGGGAATCCGAGGCGGGGAAACAGAGGCGGGGAATCAGATATGGGGAATCAGAGGTGGGGAATCAGAGGCGGGGAATCAGAGGCGGGGAATCAGAGGAAGGGAATCAGATGTGCAGAATCGGAGATGGGGAATCAGAGGAAGGGAATCAGAGTCGGGGAAACAGAGGCGGGGAATCAGATATGTGGAATCAGAGGTGGCGAATCAAAGGCGGTGAAACAGAGATGGGGAATCAGGGCAGGGAATCAGAGGCAGGGAATCAAACACGGGGAATCAGAGCTGGGGAATCAGAGGCGGGGAATCAGAGTTGGGAATCAGAGGCGGGGAATCAGAGGCGGGGAAACAGAGGCGGGGAATCAGATATGGGGAATCAGAGGTGGGGAATCAGAGGTTGGGAATCAGAGGCAGGGAATCAGAGGCGGGGAATCAGAGGCGGGGAATCAGAGGAAGGGAATCAGATGTGCAGAATCGGAGATGGGGAATCAGAGGCGGGGAATCAGAGGCGGGGAATCAGAGGCGGGGAATCAGAGGCCGGGAATCAGATATGGGGAAACTGAGGCGGGGAATCCGAGGCGGGGAAACAGAGGCGGGGAATCAGATATGGGGAATCAGAGGTGGGGAATCAGAGGTTGGGAATCAGAGGCAGGGAATCAGAGGCTTGGAATCAGATGCAGGGAATCAGATGAGGGGCATCAGAGGCGGGGAATCAGAGCTGGGGAATCAGAGGTGGGGAATCAGATTTTGGGAATCAGAGGTGGGGACTTAGATATTGGGAAACAGAGGCGGGGAATCAGAGGCGGGGAAACAGAGGTGGGGAATCAGATATGGGGAATCAGAGGCGGGGAATCAGAGGCAGGGTATCAGACGCGGGGAATCAGAGGTGGGCAATCAGAGGCGGTGAAACAGAGGCGGGGAATCAGATATGGGGAATCGGATGCAGGGAATCAGAGGCGGGGAATCAGAGCTGGGGAATCAGAGGCGGGGAATCAGAGTTGGGGCATCAGAGGTGGTGAATTAGATATAGGGAAACAGAGGCGGGGAATCAGAGGCGGGGAAACAGAGGCGGGGAATCAGATATGGGGAATCAGAGGTGGGGAATCAGAGCCAGGGAATCAGATGTGCGGAATCAGAGATGGGGAATAAGAGGCAGGGAATCAGAATCATAAGCGGGGAATCAGAGGCCAGGAATCAGAGGCCGGGAATCAGATGCTGGGAATAAGAGGCCGGGAATCAGAGGTGGGGAATCAGATATGGGGAATCAGAGGTGGAGAATCAAAGGCGGTGAATCAGAGATGGGGAATCAGAGGCGGGGAATCAGAGGCAGGGAATCAGAGGCGGGGAAACAGAGGTGGGGAATCAAATATAGGGAATCAGAGGTGGGGAATCAGAGGTTGTGAATCAGAGATGGGGAATCAAGGCGGGGAATCAGAGGCAGGGAATCAGACGCGGGGAATCAGAGGCGGGGATTCAGAGCTGGCGAATCAGAGGCTGGGAATCAGAGGTGGGCAATCAGTGGCGGGGAATCAGATATGGGGAATCAGAGGCGGGGAATCAGAGGCGGGGAAACAGAGGTGGGGAATCAAATATAGGGAATCAGAGGTGGGGAATCAGAGGTTGTGAATCAGAGATGGGGAATCAAGGCGGGGAATCAGAGGCAGGGAATCAGACGCGGGGAATCAGAGGCGGGGATTCAGAGCTGGGGAATCAGAGGCGGGGAATCAGAGTTGGGGAATCAGAGGCAGGGAATCAGATATGGGGAATCAGAGGCGGGGAATCAGAGGCGGGGAAACAGAGGCGGGGAATCAAAGGCAGGGAATCAGACACGGGGAATCAGAGGCGGGGAATCAGAGATAGGGAATCAGAGGCAGGGAATCGTATGCCGGGAATCAGAGTCGGGGAATCAGAGCTGGGGAATCAGAGGCGGGGAATCAGAGTTGGGGAATCAGAGGCGGGGAATCAGATATGGGGAAATAGAGGCGGGGAATCAGATATGGGGAATCAGAGGTGTGGAATCAGAGGTTGGGAATCAGAGGCAGGGAATCAGAGTCGGGGAAACAGAGGCGGGGAATCAGATATGGGGAATCAGAGGTGGCGAATCAAAGGCGGTGAAACAGAGATGGGGAATCAGGGCAGGGAATCAGAGGCAGGGAATCAAACACGGGGAATCAGAGCTGGGGAATCAGAGGCGGGGAATCAGAGTTGGGAATCAGAGGCGGGGAATCAGAGGCGGGGAAACAGAGGCGGGGAATCAGATATGGGGAATCAGAGGTGGGGAATCCGAGGTTGGGAATCAGAGGCAGGGAATCAGAGGCGGAAAATCAGAGGCGGGGAATCAGAGGAAGGGAATCAGATGTGCGGAATCGGAGATGGGGAATCAGAGGCAGGGAATCAGAGGCGGGGAATCAGAGGCGGGGAATCAGAGGCCGGGAATCAGATATGGGGAAACAGAGGCGGGGAATCCGAGGCGGGGAAACAGAGGCGGGGAATCAGATATGGGGAATCAGAGGTGGGGAATCAGAGGTTGGGAATCAGAGGCAGGGAATCAGAGGCTTGGAATCAGATGCAGGGAATCAGATGCGGGGAATCAGAGGCGGGGAATCAGAGCTGGGGAATCATAGGTGGGGAATCAGATTTGGGGAATCAGAGGCGGGGACTTAGATATTGGGAAACAGAGGCGGGGAATCAGAGGCGGGGAAACCCAGCCGGCGAATCAGATATGGGGAATCAGAGGTGGGGAATCAGAGGCAAGGAATCAGATGTGCGGAATCAGAGATGGGGAATCAGAGGCAGGGAATCAGAATCAGAAGCAGGGAATCAGAGGCCGGGAATCAGAGGCCGGAATCAGATGCTGGGAATCAGAGGCCTGGAATCAGAGGCGGGGAATCAGAGGCAGGGAATCAGATGCGGGGAATCAGAGGCGGGGAATCAGAGCTGGGGAATCAGAGGCGGGGTATTAGAGTTGGGGAATCAGAGGCGGGGAATCAGATATGGGGAAACAGAGGTGGGGAATCAGAGGCGGGGAAACAGAGGCAGGGAATCAGATATGGGGAATCAGAGGCGGGGAATCAGAGGTGGGGAATCATAGGCAGGGAATCGGATGTGCGGAATCAGAGATGGGGAATCAGAGGCTGGGAATCAGAGGTGGTGAATCAGAGATGGGGAATCAGAGGCGGGGAATCAGAGGCAGGGAATCAGACGCGGGGAATCAGAGGTGGGCAATCAGAGGCGGGGAATCAGATATGGGGAATCAGAGGCGGGGAATCAGAGGCGGGGAAACAGAGGTGGGGAATCAGATATGGGGAATCAGAGGTGGGGCATCAGAGGTTGTGAATCACAGATGGGGAATCAGAGGCGGGGAATCAGAGGCAGGGAATCAGACGCGGGGAATCAGAGGCGGGGATTCAGAGCTGGGGAATCAGAGGCTGGGAATCAGAGTTGGGGAATCAGAGGCGGGGAATCAGATATGGGGAATCAGAGGCAGGGAATCAGAGGCGGGAAAACAGAGGCAGGGAATCGGATGCCGGGAATCAGAGGCGGGAAATCAGAGCTGGGGAATCAGAGGCGGGGAATCAGAGTTGGGGAATCAGAGGCGGCGAAGCAGATATGGGGAAATAGAGGCGGGGAATCAGATATGGGGAATCAGAGGCTGGGAATCAGAGGGGGGGAAACAGAGGCGGGGAATCAGAGCTGGTGAATCAGAGGCAGGGAATCAGAGTTGGGGATTCAGAGGCGGGGAATCAGATATGGGGAAACAGAGGCGGGGAATGAGAGGTGGGCAAGCAGAGGCGGGGAATTAGATATGGGGAATCAGAGGTGGGAAATCAGAGGTGGTGAATCAGAGATGGGGAATCACAGGCGGGGAATCAGAGGCAGCGAATAGAACGCGGGGAATCAGAGGCAGGGAATCAGAGCTGGGGAATCAGAGGCGGGGAATCAGATATGGGGAAACAGAGGCGGGGAATCAGAGGCGGGGAAACAGAGGCGGGGAATCAGACATGGGGAATCGGATGCGGGGAATCAGAGGCGGGGAATCAGAGCTGGGGAATCAGAGGTGGGGAATCAGAGTTGGGGCATCAGAGGTGGGGAATTAGATATGGGGAAACATAGGCGGGGAATCAGAGGCGGGGAAACAGAGGCGGGGAATCAGATATGGGGAATCAGAGGTGGGGAATCAGAGGAGGGAATCAGATGTGCGGAATCAGAGATGGGGAATCAGAGGCAGGGAATCAGAATCAGAAGCGGGGAATCAGAGGCCGGGAATCAGAGGCCGGGAATCAGATGCTGGGAATAAGAGGCCGGGAATCAGAGGTGGGGAATCAGAGTCTGGGAATCAGAGATGGGGATTCAGAGGCGGGGAATGAGATATGGAGAATCAGAGGCGGGGAATCAGAGGCGGGGAAACAGAGGTGGGGAATCAGATATGGGGAATCAGAGGTGGCGAATCAAAGGCGGTGAATCAGAGATGGGGAATCAGAGGCGGGGAATCAGAGGCAGGGAATCAGATGCGGGGATTCAGAGGCGGGGAATCAGAGCTGGCGAATCAGAGGCGGGGAATCAGAGGTGGGCAATCAGAGCCGGGGAATCAGATATGGGGAATCAGAGGCGGGGAAACAGAGGCGGGGAAACAGATATGGGGAATCAGAGGTGGGGAATCAGAGGTTGTGAATCAGAGATGGGGAATCAAGGCGGGGAATCAGAGGCAGCAAATAGAACGCGGGGAATCAGAGGCAGGGAATCAGAGCTGGGGAATCAGAGGCGGGGAATCAGATATGGGGAAACAGAGGCGGGGAATCAGATATGGGGAATCAGAGGTGGGGAATCAGAGGTTGGGAATCAGAGGCAGGGAATCAGAGGCTTGGAATCAGATGCAGGGAATCAGATGAGGGGCATCAGAGGCGGGGAATCAGAGCTGGGGAATCAGAGGTGGGGAATCAGATTTTGGGAATCAGAGGTGGGGACTTAGATATTGGGAAACAGAGGCGGGGAATCAGAGGCGGGGAATCAGAGGCAGGGTATCAGACGCGGGGAATCAGAGGTGGGCAATCAGAGGCGGTGAAACAGAGGCGGGGAATCAGATATGGGGAATCGGATGCAGGGAATCAGAGGCGGGGAATCAGAGCTGGGGAATCAGAGGCGGGGAATCAGAGTTGGGGCATCAGAGGTGGGGAATTAGATATAGGGAAACAGAGGCGGGGAATCAGAGGCGGGGAAACAGAGGCGGGGAATCAGATATGGGGAATCAGAGGTGGGGAATCAGAGCCAGGGAATCAGATGTGCGGAATCAGAGATGGGGAATAAGAGGCAGGGAATCAGAATCAGAAGCGGGGAATCAGAGGCCAGGAATCAGAGGCCGGGAATCAGATGCTGGGAATAAGAGGCCGGGAATCAGAGGTGGGGAATCAGATATGGGGAATCAGAGGTGGAGAATCAAAGGCGGTGAATCAGAGATGGGGAATCAGAGGCGGGGAATCAGAGGCAGGGAATCAGATGCGGGGAATCAGAGGCGGGGAATCAGAGCTGGCGAATCAGAGGCTGGGAATCAGAGGTGGGCAATCAGTGGCGGGGAATCAGATATGGGGAATCAGAGGCGGGGAATCAGAGGCGGGGAAACAGAGGTGGGGAATCAAATATAGGGAATCAGAGGTGGGGAATCAGAGGTTGTGAATCAGAGATGGGGAATCAAGGCGGGGAATCAGAGGCAGGGAATCAGACGCGGGGAATCAGAGGCGGGGATTCAGAGCTGGGGAATCAGAGGCGGGGAATCAGAGTTGGGGAATCAGAGGCAGGGAATCAGATATGGGGAATCAGAGGCGGGGAATCAGAGGCGGGGAAACAGAGGCGGGGAATCGGATGTGGGGAATCAGAGGTGGGGAATCAGGGGCAGGGAATCAGTGGCAGGGAATCAGAGGCGGGGAATCAGAGGCGGGGAATCAAAGGCAGGGAATCAGACACGGGGAATCAGAGGCGGGGAATCAGAGATGGGGAATCAGAGGCAGGGAATCGTATGCCGGGAATCAGAGTCGGGGAATCAGAGCTGGGGAATCAGAGGCGGGGAATCAGAGTTGGGGAATCAGAGGCGGGGAATCAGATATGGGGAAATAGAGGCGGGGAATCAGATATGGGGAATCAGAGGTGTGGAATCAGAGGTTGGGAATCAGAGGCAGGGAATCAGAGTCGGGGAAACAGAGGCGGGGAATCAGATATGGGGAATCAGAGGTGGCGAATCAAAGGCGGTGAAACAGAGATGGGGAATCAGGGCAGGGAATCAGAGGCAGGGAATCAAACACGGGGAATCAGAGCTGGGGAATCAGAGGCGGGGAATCAGAGTTGGGAATCAGAGGCGGGGAATCAGAGGCGGGGAAACAGAGGCGGGGAATCAGATATGGGGAATCAGAGGTGGGGAATCCGAGGTTGGGAATCAGAGTCAGGGAATCAGAGGCGGAAAATCAGAGGCGGGGAATCAGAGGAAGGGAATCAGATGTGCGGAATCGGAGATGGGGAATCAGAGGCAGGGAATCAGAGGCGGGGAATCAGAGGCGGGGAATCAGAGGCCGGGAATCAGATATGGGGAAACAGAGGCGGGGAATCCGAGGCGGGGAAACAGAGGCGGGGAATCAGATATGGGGAATCAGAGGTGGGGAATCAGAGGTTGGGAATCAGAGGCAGGGAATCAGAGGCTTGGAATCAGATGCAGGGAATCAGATGCGGGGAATCAGAGGCGGGGAATCAGAGCTGGGGAATCAGAGGTGGGGAATCAGACTTGGGGAATCAGAGGCGGGGACTTAGATATTGGGAAACAGAGGCTGGGAATCAGAGGCGGGGAAACCCAGCCGGCGAATCAGATATGGGGAATCAGAGGTGGGGAATCAGAGGCAAGGAATCAGATGTGCGGAATCAGAGATGGGGAATCAGAGGCAGGGAATCAGAATCAGAAGCAGGGAATCAGAGGCCGGGAATCAGAGGCCGGAATCAGATGCTGGGAATCAGAGGCCTGGAATCAGAGGCGGGGAATCAGAGGCAGGGAATCAGATGCGGGGAATCAGAGGCGGGGAATCAGAGCTGGGGAATCAGAGGCGGGGTATTAGAGTTGGGGAATCAGAGGCGGGGAATCAGATATGGGGAAACAGAGGTGGGGAATCAGAGGCGGGGAAACAGAGGCAGGGAATCAGATATGGGGAATCAGAGGCGGGGAATCAGAGGTGGGGAATCATAGGCAGGGAATCGGATGTGCGGAATC
Organism: Narcine bancroftii; assembly: GCF_036971445.1. Taxonomy (NCBI): domain Eukaryota; kingdom Metazoa; phylum Chordata; class Chondrichthyes; order Torpediniformes; family Narcinidae; genus Narcine; species Narcine bancroftii. The sequence continues at coordinate 101,316,266 of NC_091474.1, read as the reverse complement.
AGAGATGGGGAATCAGAGGCTGGGAATCAGAGGTGGTGAATCAGAGATGGGGAATCAGAGGCGGGGAATCAGAGGCAGGGAATCAGACGCGGGGAATCAGAGGTGGGCAATCAGATGCGGGGAATCAGATATGGGGAATCAGAGGCGGGGAATCAGAGGCGGGGAAACAGAGGTGGGGAATCAGATATGGGGAATCAGAGGTGGGGCATCAGAGGTTGTGAATCACAGATGGGGAATCAGAGGCGGGGAATCAGAGGCAGGGAATCAGACGCGGGGAATCAGAGGCGGGGATTCAGAGCTGGGGAATCAGAGGCTGGGAATCAGAGTTGGGGAATCAGAGGCGGGGAATCAGATATGGGGAATCAGAGGCAGGGAATCAGAGGCGGGAATACAGAGGCGGGGAATCAGATATGGGGAATCAGAGGCGGGGAATCAGAGGCGGGGAATCAGAGATGGGGAATCAGAGGCGGGGAATCAGAGGCAGGGAATCGGATGCCGGGAATCAGAGGCGGGAAATCAGAGCTGGGGAATCAGAGGCGGGGAATCAGAGTTGGGGAATCAGAGGCGGCGAAGCAGATATGGGGAAATAGAGGCGGGGAATCAGATATGGGGAATCAGAGGCTGGGAATCAGAGGGGGGGAAACAGAGGCGGGGAATCAGAGCTGGTGAATCAGAGGCAGGGAATCAGAGTTGGGGATTCAGAGGCGGGGAATCAGATATGGGGAAACAGAGGCGGGGAATGAGAGGCGGGCAAGCAGAGGCGGGGAATTAGATATGGGGAATCAGAGGTGGGAAATCAGAGGTGGTGAATCAGAGATGGGGAATCACAGGCGGGGAATCAGAGGCAGCGAATAGAACGCGGGGAATCAGAGGCAGGGAATCAGAGCTGGGGAATCAGAGGCGGGGAATCAGATATGGGGAAACAGAGGCGGGGAATCAGAGGCGGGGAAACAGAGGCGGGGAATCAGACATGGGGAATCGGATGCGGGGAATCAGAGGCGGGGAATCAGAGCTGGGGAATCAGGGGTGGGGAATCAGAGTTGGGGCATCAGAGGTGGGGAATTAGATATGAGGAAACATAGGCGGGGAATCAGAGGCGGAGAAACAGAGGCGGGGAATCAGATATGGGGAATCAGAGGTGGGGAATCAGAGGCAGGGAATCAGATGTGCGGAATCAGAGATGGGGAATCAGAGGCAGGGAATCAGAATCAGAAGCGGGGAATCAGAGGCCGGGAATCAGAGGCCGGGAATCAGATGCTGGGAATAAGAGGCCGGGAATCAGAGGTGGGGAATCAGAGTCTGGGAATCAGAGATGGGGATTCAGAGGCGGGGAATGAGATATGGAGAATCAGAGGCGGGGAATCAGAGGCGGGGAAACAGAGGTGGGGAATCAGATATGGGGAATCAGCGGTGGCCAATCAAAGGCGGTGAATCAGAGATGGGGAATCAGAGGCGGGGAATCAGAGGCAGGGAATCAGATGCGGGGATTCAGAGGCGGGGAATCAGAGCTGGCGAATCAGAGGCGGGGAATCAGAGGTGGGCAATCAGAGCCGGGGAATCAGATATGGGGAATCAGAGGCGGGGAAACAGAGGCGGGGAATCAGATATGGGGAATCAGAGGTGGGGAATCAGAGGTTGTGAATCAGAGATGGGGAATCAAGGCGGGGAATCAGAGGGAGGGAATCAGACGCGGGGAATCAGAGGCGGGGATTCAGAGCTGGGGAATCAGAGGCGGGGAATCAGAGTTGGGGAATCAGAGGCAGGGAATCAGATATGGGGAATCAGAGGCGGGGAATCAGAGGCGGGGAAACAGAGGCGGGGAATCAGATATGGGGAATCAGAGGTGGGGAATCAGGGGCAGGGAATCAGTGGCAGGGAATCAGAGGCGGGGAATCTGAGCCGGGGAATCAGAGGCAGGGAATCAGACACGGGGAATCAGAGGCGGGGAATCAGAGATGGTGAATCAGAGGCGGGGAATCAGAGGCAGGGAATCGGACGCCGGAAATCAGAGGCGGGGAATCAGAGCTGGGGAATCAGAGGCGGGGAATCAGAGTTGGGGAATCAGAGGCGTGGAATCAGATATGGGGAAATAGAGGCGGGGAATAAGATATGGGGAATCAGAGGTGTGGAATCAGAGGTTGGGAATCAGAGATAGGGAATCAGAGGCGGGGAAACAGAGGCGGGGAATCAGATATGGGGAATCAGAGGTGGCGAATCAAAGGCGGTGAAACAGAGATGGGGAATCAGGGCAGGGAATCAGAGGCAGGGAATCAGAGCTGGGGAAACAGAGGCGGGGAATCAGATATGGGGAATCAGAGGTGGGGAATCAGGGGCTGGGAATGAGTGGCAGGGAATTAGAGCTGGGGAATCAGAGGTGGGGAATCAGAGCTGGGGAAACAGAGGCGGGGAATCAGATATGGGGAATCAGAGGTGGGGAATCAGGGGCGGGGAATCAGTGGCAGGGAATCAGAGGCCGGGAATAAAAGGCGGGGAATCAGAGCTGGGGAATCAGAGGCGGGGAATCAGAGTTGGGAATCAGAGGCGGGGAATCAGAGGCGGTGAAACAGAGATGGGGAATCAGGGCAGGGAAACAGAGGCGGGGAATCAGATATGGGGAATCAGAGGTGGGGAATTTGAGGTTGCGAATCAGAGGCGGGGATTCAGAGGCGGGGAATCAGAGGCAGGGAATCGGATATGGGGAATCAGAGGTGGGGATTCAGAGGTGGTGAATCAGAAAAGGGGAATCAGAGGCTGGGAATCAGAGGCAGGGAATCAGACGCAGGGAATCAGAGGCGGGGAATTATAGCTGGCGAATTAGTGGAGGGGAATCAGAGTTGGGGAATCAGAGGCGGGGAATCAGATATGGGGAAACAGAGGCGGGGAATCAGAGGCGGGGAAACAGAGGCGGGGAATCCGATATGGGGAATCAGAGGTGGGGAATCAGAGGCAGGGAATCAGATGTGCGGAATCAGAGATGGGGAATCAGAGGCAGGGAATCAGAATCTGAAGCAGGGAATCAGAGGCCGGGAATCAGAGGCCGGAATCAGATGCTGGGAATCAGAGGCCTGGAATCAGAGGCGGGGAATCAGAGGCAGGGAATCTGATGCGGGGAATCAGAGGCGGGGAATCAGAGCTGGGGAATCAGAGGCAGGGTATTAGAGTTGGGGAATCAGAGGCGGGGAATCAGATATGGGGAAACAGAGGTGGTGAATCAGAGGCGGGGAAACAGAGGCAGGGAATCAGATATGGGGAATCAGAGGCGGGAATCAGAGGTGGGGAATCATAGGCAGGGAATCAGATGTGCGGAATCAGAGATGGGGAATCAGAGGCCGGGAATGAGAGGTGGTGAATCAGATATGGGGAATCAGAGGCGGGGAATCAGAGGCAGTGAATCAGACGCGGGGAATCAGAGGTGGGCAATCAGATGCGGGAAATCAGATATGGGGAATCAGAGGCGGGGAATCAGAGGCGGGGAAACAGAGGCGGGGAATCAGATATGGGGAATCAGAGGTGGGGCATCAGAGGTTGTGAATCACAGATGGGGAATTAGAGGCGGGGAATCAGAGGCAGGGAATCAGACTCGGGGAATCAGAGTCGGGGATTCAGAGCTGGGGAATCAGAAGCGGGGAATCAGAGTTGGGGAATCAGAGGCGGGGAAACAGATATGGGGAATCAGAGGCAGGGAATCAGAGGCGGGGAATCAGAGGCAGGGAATCAGACGCGGGGAATCTGAGGCGGGGAATCAGAGCTGGGGAATCAGAGGTGGGGAATCAGAGTTGGGGAATCAGAGGCAGGGAATTGGATGTGCGGAATCAGAGATGGGGAATCAGAGGTGGGGAATCAGAGGCGGTGAATCAGAGATGGGGAATCAGAGGCGGGGAATCAGAGGCAGGAAATCAGACACGGGGATTCAGAGGCTGGGAATCAGAGCTGGGGAATCAGAGGCGGGGAATCAGAGTTGGGGAATCAGAGGCGGGGAATCAGATATGGGGAAATAGAAGCGGGGAATCAGAGTTGGGGAATCAGAGGCGGGGAATCAGATATGGGGAAACAGAGGCGGGGAATCAGAGGCGGGAAAACAGAGGCGGGGAATTAGATATGGGGAATCAGAGGTGGGGAATCAGAGGTGGTGAATCAGAGATGGAGAATCAGAGGCGGGGAATCAGAGGCAGGGAATCGGACGCCGGGAATCAGAGGCGGGGAATCAGAGCTGGGGAATCAGAGGCGGGGAATCAGAGTTGGGGAATCAGAGGCGGGGAATCAGATATGGGGAAATAGAAGCGGGGAATCAGCTATGGGGAATCAGAGGTGTGGAATCAGAGGTTGGGAATCAGAGGCAGGGAATAAGAGGCGGGGAAACAGAGGCGGGGAATCAGATATGGGGAATCAGAGGTGGCGAATCAAATGCGGTGAAACAGAGATGGGGAATCAGGGCAGGGAATCAGAGGCAGGGAATCAGAGCTGGGGAAACAGAGGCGGGGAATCAGATATGGGGAATCTGAGGTGGGGAATCTGGGGCGGGGAATCAGTGGCAGGGAATCAGAGGCCGGGAATAAAAGGCGGGGAATCAGAGCTGGGGAATCAGAGGCGGGGAATCAGAGTTGGGGAATCAGAGGAGGGGAATCAGATATGGGGAAACAGAGGCCGGAATCAGAGGCAGGGAAACAGAGGCGGAGAATCAGATATGGGGAATCAGATGCTGGGAATAAGAGGCCGGGAATCAGAGGTGGGGAATCAGAGTCTGGGAATCAGAGATGGGGATTCAGAGGCGGGGAATGAGATATGGAGAATCAGAGGCGGGGAATCAGGGGCGGGGAAACAGAGGTGGGGAATCAGATATGGGGAATCAGAGGTGGCGAATCAAAGGCGGTGAATCAGAGATGGGGAATCAGAGGCGGGGAATCAGAGGCAGGGAATCAGATGCGGGGATTCAGAGGCGGGGAATCAGAGCTGGCGAATCAGAGGCGGGGAATCAGAGGTGGGCAATCAGAGCCGGGGAATCAGATATGGGGAATCAGAGGCGGGGAATCAGAGGCGGGGAAACAGAGGCGGGGAATCAGATATGGGGAATCAGAGGTGGGGAATCAGAGGTTGTGAATCAGAGATGGGGAATCAAGGCGGGGAATCAGAGGGAGGGAATCAGTCGCGGGGAATCAGAGGCGGGGATTCAGAGCTGGGGAATCAGAGGCGGGGAATCAGAGTTGGGGAATCAGAGGCAGGGAATCAGATATGGGGAATCAGAGGCGGGGAATCAGAGGCGGGGAAACAGAGGCGGGGAATCAGATATGGGGAATCAGAGGTGGGGAATCAGGGGCAGGGAATCAGTGGCAGGGAAACAGAGGCGGGGAATCTGAGGAGGGGAATCAGAGGCTGGGAATCAGACACGGGGAATCAGAGGCGGGGAATCAGAGATGGGGAATCAGAGGCGGGGAATCAGAGGCAGGGAATCGGATGCCGGGAATCAGAGGCGGGGAATAAGAGCTGGGGAATCAGAGGCGGGGAATCAGAGTTGGGGAATCAGAGGCGGGGAATCAGATATGGGGAAATAGAGGCGGTGAATCAGATATGGGGAATCAGAGGTGTGGAATCAGAGGTTGGGAATCAGAGGCAGGGAATCAGAGGCGGGGAAACAGAGGCGGGGAATCAGATATGGGGAATCAGAGGTGGCGAATCAAAGGCGGTGAAACAGAGATGGGGAATCAAAGGCGGGGAATCAGAGGCAGGGAATCAGAGCTGGGGAAACAGAGGCGGGGAATCAGATATGGGGAATCAGAGGTGGGGAATCAGGGGCGGGGAATCAGTGGCAGGGAATCAGAGGCCGGGAATAAAAGGCGGGGAATCAGAGCTGGGGAATCAGAGGCGGGGAATCAGAGTTGGGGAATCAGAGGAGGGGAATCAGATATGGGGAAACAGAGGCCGGGAATCAGAGGCAGGGAAACAGAGGCGGGGAATCAGATATGGGGAATCAGAGGTGGGGAATTAGAGGTTGCGAATCAGAGGCGGGGAATCAGAGGCGGGGAATCAGAGGCAGGGAATCGGTTGTGCGGAATCAGAGATGGGGAATCAGAGGTGGGGATTCAGAGGTGGTGAAAAAGAGAAGGGGAATCAGAGGCTGGGAATCAGAGGCAGGGAATCAGACGCAGGGAATCAGAGGCGGGGAATCATAGCTGGCGAATTAGAGGAGGGGAATCAGAGTTGGGGAATCAGAGTCGGGGAATCAGATATGGGGAAACAGAGGCGGGGAATCAGAGGCGGGGAAACAGAGGCGGGTAATCAGATATGGGGAATCAGAGGTGGGGAATCAGAGGCAGGGAATCAGATGTGCGGAATCAGAGATGGGGAATCAGAGGCAGGGAATGAGAATCAGAAGCAGGGAATCAGAGGCCGGGAATCAGAGGCCGGAATCAGATGCTGGGAATCAGAGGCCTGGAATCAGAGGCGGGGAATCAGAGGCAGGGAATCAGATGCGGGGAATCAGAGGCGGGGAATCAGAGCTGGGGAATCAGAGGCAGGGTATTAGAGTTGGAGAATCAGAGGCGGGGAATCAGATATGGGGAAACAGAGGTGGGGAATCAGAGGCGGGGAAACAGAGGCAGGGTATCAGATATGGGGAATCAGAGGCGGGGAATCAGAGGTGGGGAATCATAGGCAGGGAATCGGATGTGCGGAATCAGAGATGGGGAATCAGAGGCCGGGAATGAGAGGTGGTGAATCAGATATGGGGAATCAGAGGCGGGGAATCAGAGGCAGGGAATCAGACGCGGGGAATCAGAGGTGGGCAATCAGAGGCGGGGAATCAGATATGGGGAATCAGAGGCGGGGAATCAGAGGCGGGGAAACAGAGGCGGGGAATCAGATATGGGGAATCAGAGGTGGGGCATCAGAAGTTGTGAATCACAGATGGGGAATTAGAGGCGGGGAATCAGAGGCAGGGAATCAGACGCGGGGAATCAGAGGCGGGGATTCAGAGCTGGGGAATCAGAAGCGGGGAATCAGAGTTGGGGAATCAGAGGCGGGGAATCAGATATGGGGAATCAGAGGCAGGGAATCAGAGGCGGGGAATCAGAGGCAGGGAATCAGACGCGGGGAATCTGAGGCGGGGAATCAGAGCTGGGGAATCAGAGGTGGGGAATCAGAGTTGGGGAATCAGAGGCAGGGAATTGGATGTGCGGAATCAGAGATGGGGAATCAGAGGTGGGGAATCAGAGGCGGTGAATCAGAGATGGGGAATCAGAGGCGGGGAATCAGAGGCAGGAAATCAGACACGGGGATTCAGAGGCTGGGAATCAGACGGGGGGAATCAAAGGCGGGGAATCAAGCTGGGGAATATGAGGCAGGGAATCAGAGTTGGGGAATCAGAGGCGGGGAATCAGATATGGGGAATCAGAGGCAGGGAATCAGAGGCGGGGAATCAGATATGGGGAAACAGAGGCGGGGAATCAGAGGCGGGAAAACAGAGGCGGGGTATTAGATATGGGGAATCAGAGGTGGGGAATAAGAGGTGGTGAATCAGAGATGGGGAATCAGAGGCGGGGAATCAGAGGCAGGGAATCGGACGCCGGGAATCAGAGGCGGGGAATCAGAGCTGGGGAATCAGAGGCGGGGAATCAGAGTTGGGGAATCAGAGGCGGGGAATCAGATATGGGGAAATAGAGGCGGGGAATCAGATATGGGGAATCAGAGGTGTGGAATCAGAGGTTGGGAATCAGAGGCAGGGAATCAGAGGCGGGGAAACAGAGGCGGGGAATCAGATATGGGGAATCAGAGGTGGCGAATCAAAGGCGGTGAAACAGAGATGGGGAATCAGGGCAGGGAATCAGAGGCAGGGAATCAGAGCTGGGGAAACAGAAGCGGGGAATCAGATATGGGGAATCAGAGGTGGGGAATCAGGGGCGGGGAATCAGTGGCAGGGAATCAGAGCTGGGGAATCAGAGGTGGGGAATCAGAGCTGGGGAAACAGAGGCGGGGAATCAGATATGGGGAATCAGAGGTGGGGAATCAGGGGCGGGGAATCAGTGGCAGGGAATCAGAGGCCGGGAATAAAAGGCGGGGAATCAGAGCTGGGGAATCAGAGGCGGGGAATCAGAGTTGGGGAATCAGAGGAGGGGAATCAGATATGGGGAAACAGAGGCCGGGAATCAGAGGCAGGGAAACAGAGGCGGGGAATCAGATATGGGGAATCAGAGGTGGGGAATTAGAGGTTGCGAATCAGAGGCGGGGAATCAGAGGCGGGGAATCAGAGGCAGGGAATCGGATGTGCGGAATCAGAGATGGGGAATCAGAGGTGGGGATTCAGAGGTGGTGAATCAGAGAAGGGGAATCAGAGGCTGGGAATCAGAGGCAGGGAATCAGACGCAGGAAATCAGAGGCGGGGAATCATAGCTGGCGAATTAGAGGAGGGGAATCAGAGTTGGGGAATCAGAGGCGGGGAATCAGATATGGGGAAACAGAGGCGGGGAATCAGAGGCGGGGAAACAGAGGCGGGGAATCAGATATGGGGAATCAGAGGTGGGGAATCAGAGGCAGGGAATCAGAAGTGCGGAATCAGAGATGGGGAATCAGAGGCAGGGAATCAGAATCAGAAGCAGGGAATCAGAGGCTGGGAATCAGAGGCCGGAATCAGATGCTGGGATCAGAGGCCTGGAATCAGAGGCGGGGAATCAGAGGCAAGGAATCAGATGCGGGAAATCAGAGGCCTGGAATCAGAGGCGGGGAATCAGAGGCAGGGAATCAGATGCGGGGAATCAGAGTGTGGGAATCAGAGCTGGGGAATCAGAGGCAGGGTATTAGAGTTGGGGAATCAGAGGCGGGGAATCAGATATGGGGAAACAGAGGTGGGGAATCAGAGGCGGGGAAACAGAGGCAGGGAATCAGATATGGGGAATCAGAGGCGGGGAAATAGAGGTGGGGAATCATAGGCAGGGAATCGGATGTGCGGAATCAGAGATGGGGAATCAGAGGCCGGGAATCAGAGGTGGTGAATCAGATATGGGGAATCAGAGGCGGGGAATCAGAGGCAGGGAATCAGACGCGGGGAATCAGAGGTGGGCAATCAGAGGCTGGGAATCAGATATGGGGAATCAGAGGCGGGGAATCAGAGGCGGGGAAACAGAGGCGGGGAATCAGATATGGGGAATCAGAGGTGGGGCATCAGAGGTTGTGAATCACAGATGGGGAATTAGAGGCGGGGAATCAGAGGCAGGGAATCAGAACGGGGAATCAGAGGCGGGGATTCAGAGCTGGGGAATCAGAAGCGGGGAATCAGAGTTGGGGAATCAGAGGCGGGGAATCAGATATGGGGAATCAGAGGCAGGGAATCAGAGGCGGGGAATCAGAGGCAGGGAATCAGACGCGTTGAATCTGAGGCGGGGAATCAGAGCTGGGGAATCAGAGGTGGGGAATCAGAGTTGGGGAATCAGAGGCAGGGAATTGGATGTGCGGAATCAGAGATGGGGAATCAGAGGTGGGGAATCAGAGGCGGTGAATCAGAGATGGGGAATCAGAGGCGGGGAATCAGAGGCAGGAAATCAGACACGGGGATTCAGAGGCTGGGAATCAGACGGGGGGAATCAAAGGCGGGGAATCAGAGCTGGGGAATCTGAGGCAGGGAATCAGAGTTGGGAATTCAGAGGCGGGGTATCAGATATGGGGAAACAGAGGCGGGGAATCAGAGGCGGGAAAACAGAGGCGGGGAATTAGATATGGGGAATCAGAGGTGGGGAATCAGAGGTGGTGAATCAGTGATGGGGAATCACAGGCGGGGAATCAGAGGCAGGGAATAGAACGCGGGGAATCAGAGGCAGGGAATCAGAGCTGGGGAATCAGAGGCGGGGAATCATAGTTGGGAATCAGAGGCGGGGAATCAGATATGGGGAAACAGAGGCGGGGAATCAGTGGCGGGGAAAGAGAGGCGGGGAATCAGATATGGGGAATCGGATGCAGGGAATCAGAGGCGGGGAATCAGAGCTGGGGAATCAGAGGCGGGGAATCAGAGTTGGGGCATCAGAGGTGGGGAATTAGATATAGGGAAACAGAGGCGGGGAATCAGAGGCGGGGAAACAGAGGCGGGGAAACAGAGGCGGGGAATCAGATATGGGGAATCAGAGGTGGGGAATCCGAGGTTGGGAATCAGAGGCAGGGAATAAGAGGCGGGGAATCAGAGGCGGGGAAACAGATGCGGGGAATCAGATATGGGGAATCAGAGGTGGGGCATCAGAAGTTGTGAATCACAGATGGGGAATTAGAGGCGGGGAATCAGAGGCAGGGAATCAGACGCGGGGAATCAGAGGCGGGGATTCAGAGCTGGGGAATCAGAAGCGGGGAATCAGAGTTGGGGAATCAGAGGCGGGGAATCAGATATGGGGAATCAGAGGCAGGGAATCAGAGGCGGGGAATCATAGGCAGGGAATCAGTCGCGGGGAATCTGAGGCGGGGAATCAGAGCTGGGGAATCAGAGGTGGGGAATCAGAGTTGGGGAATCAGAGGCAGGGAATTGGATGTGCGGAATCAGAGATGGGGAATCAGAGGTGGGGAATCAGAGGCGGTGAATCAGAGATGGGGAATCAGAGCTGGGGAATCTGAGGCAGGGAATCAGAGTTGGGGATTCAGAGGCGGGGAATCAGATATGGGGAAACAGAGGCGGGGAATCAGAGGCGGGAAAACAGAGGCGGGGAATTAGATATGGGGAATCAGAGGTGTGGAATCAGAGGTGGTGAATTAGAGATGGGGAATCAGAGGCGGGGAATCAGAGGCAGGGAATCGGACGCCGGGAATCAGAGGCGGGGAATCAGAGCTGGGGAATCAGAGGCGGGGAATCAGAGTTGGGGAATCAGAGGCGGGGAATCAGATATGGGGAAATAGAGGCGGGGAATCAGATATGGGGAATCAGAGGTGTGGAATCAGAGGTTGGGAATCAGAGGCAGGGAATCAGAGGCGGGGAAACAGAGGCGGGGAATCAGATATGGGGAATCAGAGGTGGCGAATCAAAGGCGGTGAAACAGAGATGGGGAATCAGGGCAGGGAATCAGAGGCAGGGAATCAGAGCTGGGGAAACAGAGGCGGGGAATCAGATATGGGGAATCAGAGGTGGGGAATCAGGGGCGGGGAATCAGTGGCAGGGAATCAGAGCTGGGGAATCAGAGGTGGGGAATCAGAGCTGGGGAATCAGAGGCGGGGAATCAGATATGGGGAATCAGAGGTGGGGAATCAGGGGCGGGGAATCAGTGGCAGGGAATCATAGGCCGGGAATAAAAGGCGGGGAATCAGAGCTGGGGAATCAGAGGCGGGGAATCAGAGTTGGGGAATCAGAGGAGGGGAATCAGATATGGGGAAACAGAGGCCGGGAATCAGAGGCAGGGAAACAGAGGCGGGGAATCAGATATGGGGAATCAGAGGTGGGGAATTAGAGGTTGCGAATCAGAGGCGGGGAATCAGAGGCGGGGAATCAGAGGCAGGGAATCGGATGTGCGGAATCAGAGATGGGGAATCAGAGGTGGGGATTCAGAGGTGGTGAATCAGAGAAGGGAAATCAGAGGCTGGGAATCAGAGGCAGGGAATCAGACGCAGGGAATCAGAGGCGGGGAATCATAGCTGGCGAATTAGAGGAGGGCAATCAGAGTTGGGGAATCAGAGGCGGGGTATCAGATATGGGGAAACAGAGGCGGGGAATCAGAGGCGGGGAAACAGAGGCGGGGAATCAGATATGGGGAATCAGAGGTGGGGAATCAGAGGCAGGGAATCAGATGTGCGGAATCAGAGATGGGGAATCAGAGGCAGGGAATCAGAATCAGAAGCAGGGAATCAGAGGCCAGGAATGAGAGGCCGGAATCAGATGCTGGGAATCAGAGGCCTGGAATCAGAGGCGGGGAATCAGAGGCAGGGAATCAGATGCGGGAAATCAGAGGCCTGGAATCAGAGGCGGGGAATCAGAGGCAGGGAATCAGATGCGGGGAATCAGAGGCGGGGAATCAGAGCTGGGGAATCAGAAGCAGGGTATTAGAGTTGGGGAATTAGAGGCGGGGAATCAGATATGGGGAAACAGAGGTGGGGAATCAGAGGCGGGGAAACAGAGGCAGGGAATCAGATATGGGGAATCAGACGCGGGGAATCAGAGGTGGGGAATCATAGGCAGGGAATCGGATGTGCGGAATCAGAGATGGGGAATCAGAGGCCGGGAATCAGAGGTGGTGAATCAGATATGGGGAATCAGAGGCGGGGAATCAGAGGCAGGGAATCAGACGCGGGGAATCAGAGGTGGGCAATCAGAGGCGGGGAATCAGATATGGGGAATCAGAGGCGGGGAATCAGAGGCGGGGAAACAGAGGCGGGGAATCAGATATGGGGAATCAGAGGTGGGGAATCAGAGTTGGGGAATCAGAGGCAGGGAATTGGATGTGCGGAATCAGAGATGGGGAATCAGAGGTGGGGAATCAGAGGCGGTGAATCAGAGATGGGGAATCAGAGGCGGGGAATCAGAGGCAGGAAATCAGACACGGGGATTCAGAGGCTTGGAATCAGACGGGGGGAATCAAAGGCGGGGAATCAGAGCTGGGGAATCTTAGGCAGGGAATCAGAGTTGGGAATTCAGAGGCGGGGTATCAGATATGGGGAAACAGAGGCGGGGAATCAGAGGCGGGAAAACAGAGGCGGGGAATTAGATATTGGGAATCAGAGGTGGGGAATCAGAGGTGGTGAATCAGTGATGGGGAATCACAGGCGGGGAATCAGAGGCAGGGAATAGAACGCGGGGAATCAGAGGCAGGGAATCAGAGCTGGGGAATCAGAGGCGGGGAATCATAGTTGGGAATCAGAGGCGGGGAATCAGGTATGGGGAAACAGAGGCGGGGAATCAGTGGCGGGGAAAGAGAGGCGGGGAATCAGATATGGGGAATCGGATGCAGGGAATCAGAGGCGGGGAATCAGAGCTGGGGAATCAGAGGCGGGGAATCAGAGTTGGGGCATCAGAGGTGGGGAATTAGATATAGGGAAACAGAGGCGGGGAATCAGAGGCGGGGAAACAGAGGCGGGGAAACAGAGGCGGGGAATCAGATATGGGGAATCAGAGGTGGGGAATCCGAGGTTGGGAATCAGAGGCAGGGAATAAGAGGCGGGGAATCAGAGGCGGGGAAACAGATGCGGGGAATCAGATATGGGGAATCAGAGGTGGGGCATCAGAAGTTGTGAATCACAGATGGGGAATTAGAGGCGGGGAATCAGAGGCAGGGAATCAGACGCGGGGAATCAGAGGCGGGGATTCAGAGCTGGGGAATCAGAAGCGGGGAATCAGAGTTGGGGAATCAGAGGCGGGGAATCAGATATGGGGAATCAGAGGCAGGGAATCAGAGGCGGGGAATCATAGGCAGGGAATCAGACGCGGGGAATCTGAGGCGGGGAATCAGAGCTGGGGAATCAGAGGTGGGGAATCAGAGTTGGGGAATCAGAGGCAGGGAATTGGATGTGCGGAATCAGAGATGGGGAATCAGAGGTGGGGAATCAGAGGCGGTGAATCAGAGATGGGGAATCAGAGCTGGGGAATCTGAGGCAGGGAATCAGAGTTGGGGATTCAGAGGCGGGGAATCAGATATGGGGAAACAGAGGCGGGGAATCAGAGGCGGGAAAACAGAGGCGGGGAATTAGATATGGGGAATCAGAGGTGTGGAATCAGAGGTGGTGAATTAGAGATGGGTAATCAGAGGCGGGGAATCAGAGGCAGGGAATCGGACGCCGGGAATCAGAGGCGGGGAATCAGAGCTGGGGAATCAGAGGCGGGGAATCAGAGTTTGGGAATCAGAGGCGGGGAATCAGATATGGGGAAATAGAGGCGGGGAATCAGATATGGGGAATCAGAGGTGTGGAATCAGAGGTTGGGAATCAGAGGCAGGGAATCAGAGGCGGGGAAACAGAGGCGGGGAATCAGATATGGGGAATCAGAGGTGGCGAATCAAAGGCGGTGAAACAGAGATGGGGAATCAGGGCAGGGAATCAGAGGCAGGGAATCAGAGCTGGGGAAACAGAGGCGGGGAATCAGATATGGGGAATCAGAGGTGGGGAATCAGGGGCGGGGAATCAGTGGCAGGGAATCAGAGCTGGGGAATCAGAGGTGGGGAATCAGAGCTGGGGAATCAGAGGCGGGGAATCAGATATGGGGAATCAGAGGTGGGGAATCAGGGGCGGGGAATCAGTGGCAGGGAATCAGAGGCCGGGAATAAAAGGCGGGGAATCAGAGCTGGGGAATCAGAGGCGGGGAATCAGAGTTGGGGAATCAGAGGAGGGGAATCAGATATGGGGAAACAGAGGCCGGGAATCAGAGGCAGGGAAACAGAGGCGGGGAATCAGATATGGGGAATCAGAGGTGGGGAATTAGAGGTTGCGAATCAGAGGCGGGGAATCAGAGGCGGGGAATCAGAGGCAGGGAATCGGATGTGCGGAATCAGAGATGGGGAATCAGAGGTGGGGATTCAGAGGTGGTGAATCAGAGAAGGGAAATCAGAGGCTGGGAATCAGAGGCAGGGAATCAGACGCAGGGAATCAGAGGCGGGGAATCATAGCTGGCGAATTAGAGGAGGGCAATCAGAGTTGGGGAATCAGAGGCGGGGTATCAGATATGGGGAAACAGAGGCGGGGAATCAGAGGCGGGGAAACAGAGGCGGGGAATCAGATATGGGGAATCAGAGGTGGGGAATCAGAGGCAGGGAATCAGATGTGCGGAATCAGAGATGGGGAATCAGAGGCAGGGAATCAGAATCAGAAGCAGGGAATCAGAGGCCAGGAATGAGAGGCCGGAATCAGATGCTGGGAATCAGAGGCCTGGAATCAGAGGCGGGGAATCAGAGGCAGGGAATCAGATGCGGGAAATCAGAGGCCTGGAATCAGAGGCGGGGAATCAGAGGCAGGGAATCAGATGCGGGGAATCAGAGTCGGGGAATCAGAGCTGGGGAATCAGAGGCAGGGTATTAGAGTTGGGGAATTAGAGGCGGGGAATCAGATATGGGGAAACAGAGGTGGGGAATCAGAGGCGGGGAAACAGAGGCAGGGAATCAGATATGGGGAATCAGAGGCGGGGAATCAGAGGTGGGGAATCATAGGCAGGGAATCGGATGTGCGGAATCAGAGGCGGGGAAACAGAGGCGGGGAATCAGATATGGGGAATCAGAGGTGGGGCATCAGAGGTTGTGAATCAGAGGCGGGGAAACAGAGGCGGGGAATCAGATATGGGGAATCAGAGGTGGGGCATCAGAGGTTGTGAATCACAGATGGGGAATTAGAGGCGGGGAATCAGAGGCAGGGAATCAGACGCGGGGAATCAGAGGCGGGGATTCAGAGCTGGGGAATCAGAAGCGGGGAATCAGAGTTGGGGAATCAGAGGCGGGCAATAAGATATGGGGAATCAGAGGCAGGGAATCAGAGGCGGGGAATCAGAGGCAGGGAATCAGACGCGGGGAATCTGAGGCGGGGAATCAGAGCTGGGGAATCAGAGGTGGGGAATCAGAGTTGGGGAATCAGAGGCAGGGAATTGGATGTGCGGAATCAGAGATGGGGAATCAGAGGTGGGGAATCAGAGGCGGTGAATCAGAGATGGGGAATCAGAGGCGGGGAATCAGAGGCAGGAAATCAGACACGGGGATTCAGAGGCTGGGAATCAGACGGGGGGAATCAAAGGCGGGGAAACAGAGCTGGGGAATCTGAGGCAGGGAATCAGAGTTGGGGATTCAGAGGCGGGGAATCAGATATGGGGAAACAGAGGCGGGGAATCAGAGGCGGGAAAACAGAGGCGGGGAATTAGATATGGGGAATCAGAGGTGGGGAATCAGAGGTGGTGAATCAGTGATGGGGAATCACAGGCGGGGAATCAGAGGCAGGGAATAGAACGCGGGGAATCAGAGGCAGGGAATCAGAGCTGGGGAATCAGAGGCGGGGAATCATAGTTGGGAATCAGAGGCGGGGAATCAGATATGGGGAAACAGAGGCGGGGCATCAGTGGCGGGGAAACAGAGGCGGGGAATCAGATATGGGGAATCGGATGCAGGGAATCAGAGGCGGGGAATCAGAGCTGGGGAATCAGAGGCGGGGAATCAGAGTTGGGGCATCAGAGGTGGGGAATTAGATATAGGGAAACAGAGGCGGGGAATCAGAGGCGGGGAAACAGAGGCGGGGAAACAGAGGCGGGGAATCAGATATGGGGAATCAGAGGTGGGGAATCCGAGGTTGGGAATCAGAGGCAGGGAATCAGAGGCGGGGAATCAGAGGCGGGGAATCAGATATGGGGAATCAGAGGCAGGGAATCAGAGGCGGGGAATCAGAGGCAGGGAATCAGACGCGGGGAATCTGAGGCGGGGAATCAGAGCTGGGGAATCAGAGGTGGGGAATCAGAGTTGGGGAATCAGAGGCAGGGAATTGGATGTGCGGAATCAGAGATGGGGAATCAGAGGTGGGGAATCAGAGGCGGTGAATCAGAGATGGGGAATCAGAGGCGGGGAATCAGAGGCAGGAAATCAGACACGGGGATTCAGAGGCTGGGAATCAGACGGGGGGAATCAAAGGCGGGGAATCAGAGCTGGGGAATCTGAGGCAGGGAATCAGAGTTGGGAATTCAGAGGCGGGGTATCAGATATGGGGAAACAGAGGCGGGGAATCAGAGGCGGGAAAACAGAGGCGGGGAATCATAGTTGGGAATCAGAGGCGGGGAATCAGATATGGGGAAACAGAGGCGGGGAATCAGTGGCGGGGAAAGAGAGGCGGGGAATCAGATATGGGGAATCGGATGCAGGGAATCAGAGGCGGGGAATCAGAGCTGGGGAATCAGAGGCGGGGAATCAGAGTTGGGGCATCAGAGGTGGGGAATTAGATATAGGGAAACAGAGGCGGGGAATCAGAGGCGGGGAAACAGAGGCGGGGAAACAGAGGCGGGGAATCAGATATGGGGAATCAGAGGTGGGGAATCCGAGGTTGGGAATCAGAGGCAGGGAATAAGAGGCGGGGAATCAGAGGCGGGGAAACAGATGCGGGGAATCAGATATGGGGAATCAGAGGTGGGGCATCAGAAGTTGTGAATCACAGATGGGGAATTAGAGGCGGGGAATCAGAGGCAGGGAATCAGACGCGGGGAATCAGAGGCGGGGATTCAGAGCTGGGGAATCAGAAGCGGGGAATCAGAGTTGGGGAATCAGAGGCGGGGAATCAGATATGGGGAATCAGAGGCAGGGAATCAGAGGCGGGGAATCATAGGCAGGGAATCAGACGCGGGGAATCTGAGGCGGGGAATCAGAGCTGGGGAATCAGAGGTGGGGAATCAGAGTTGGGGAATCAGAGGCAGGGAATTGGATGTGCGGAATCAGAGATGGGGAATCAGAGGTGGGGAATCAGAGGCGGTGAATCAGAGATGGGGAATCAGAGCTGGGGAATCTGAGGCAGGGAATCAGAGTTGGGGATTCAGAGGCGGGGAATCAGATATGCGGAAACAGAGGCGGGGAATCAGAGGCGGGAAAACAGAGGCGGGGAATTAGATATGGGGAATCAGAGGTGTGGAATCAGAGGTGGTGAATTAGAGATGGGGAATCAGAGGCGGGGAATCAGAGGCAGGGAATCGGACGCCGGGAATCAGAGGCGGGGAATCAGAGCTGGGGAATCAGAGGCGGGGAATCAGAGTTGGGGAATCAGAGGCGGGGAATCAGATATGGGGAAATAGAGGCGGGGAATCAGATATGGGGAATCAGAGGTGTGGAATCAGAGGTTGGGAATCAGAGGCAGGGAATCAGAGGCGGGGAAACAGAGGCGGGGAATCAGATATGGGGAATCAGAGGTGGCGAATCAAAGGCGGTGAAACAGAGATGGGGAATCAGGGCAGGGAATCAGAGGCAGGGAATCAGAGCTGGGGAAACAGAGGCGGGGAATCAGATATGGGGAATCAGAGGTGGGGAATCAGGGGCGGGGAATCAGTGGCAGGGAATCAGAGCTGGGGAATCAGAGGTGGGGAATCAGAGCTGGGGAATCAGAGGCGGGGAATCAGATATGGGGAATCAGAGGTGGGGAATCAGGGGCGGGGAATCAGTGGCAGGGAATCAGAGGCCGGGAATAAAAGGCGGGGAATCAGAGCTGGGGAATCAGAGGCGGGGAATCAGAGTTGGGGAATCAGAGGAGGGGAATCAGATATGGGGAAACAGAGGCCGGGAATCAGAGGCAGGGAAACAGAGGCGGGGAATCAGATATGGGGAATCAGAGGTGGGGAATTAGAGGTTGCGAATCAGAGGCGGGGAATCAGAGGCGGGGAATCAGAGGCAGGGAATCGGATGTGCGGAATCAGAGATGGGGAATCAGAGGTGGGGATTCAGAGGTGGTGAATCAGAGAAGGGAAATCAGAGGCTGGGAATCAGAGGCAGGGAATCAGACGCAGGGAATCAGAGGCGGGGAATCATAGCTGGCGAATTAGAGGAGGGCAATCAGAGTTGGGGAATCAGAGGCGGGGTATCAGATATGGGGAAACAGAGGCGGGGAATCAGAGGCGGGGAAACAGAGGCGGGGAATCAGATATGGGGAATCAGAGGTGGGGAATCAGAGGCAGGGAATCAGATGTGCGGAATCAGAGATGGGGAATCAGAGGCAGGGAATCAGAATCAGAAGCAGGGAATCAGAGGCCAGGAATGAGAGGCCGGAATCAGATGCTGGGAATCAGAGGCCTGGAATCAGAGGCGGGGAATCAGAGGCAGGGAATCAGATGCGGGAAATCAGAGGCCTGGAATCAGAGGCGGGGAATCAGAGGCAGGGAATCAGATGCGGGGAATCAGAGGCGGGGAATCAGAGCTGGGGAATCAGAGGCAGGGTATTAGAGTTGGGGAATTAGAGGCGGGGAATCAGAGATGGGGAAACAGAGGTGGGGAATCAGAGGCGGGGAAACAGAGGCAGGGAATCAGATATGGGGAATCAGAGGCGGGGAATCAGAGGTGGGGAATCATAGGCAGGGAATCGGATGTGCGGAATCAGAGATGGGGAATCAGAGGCCCGGAATGAGAGGTGGTGAATCAGATATGGGGAATCAGAGGCGGGGAATCAGAGGCAGGGAATCAGACGCGGGGAATCAGAGGTGGGCAATCAGAGGCGGGGAATCAGATATGGGGAATCAGAGGCGGGGAATCAGAGGCGGGGAAACAGAGGCGGGGAATCAGATATGGGGAATCAGAGGTGGGGAATCAGAGTTGGGGAATCAGAGGCAGGGAATTGGATGTGCGGAATCAGAGATGGGGAATCAGAGGTGGGGAATCAGAGGCGGTGAATCAGAGATGGGGAATCAGAGGCGGGGAATCAGAGGCAGGAAATCAGACACGGGGATTCAGAGGCTGGGAATCAGACGGGGGGAATCAAAGGCGGGGAATCAGAGCTGGGGAATCTGAGGCAGGGAATCAGAGTTGGGAATTCAGAGGCGGGGTATCAGATATGGGGAAACAGAGGCGGGGAATCAGAGGCGGGAAAACAGAGGCGGGGAATTAGATATTGGGAATCAGAGGTGGGGAATCAGAGGTGGTGAATCAGTGATGGGGAATCACAGGCGGGGAATCAGAGGCAGGGAATAGAACGCGGGGAATCAGAGGCAGGGAATCAGAGCTGGGGAATCAGAGGCGGGGAATCATAGTTGGGAATCAGAGGCGGGGAATCAGATATGGGGAAACAGAGGCGGGGAATCAGTGGCGGGGAAAGAGAGGCGGGGAATCAGATATGGGGAATCGCATGCAGGGAATCAGAGGCGGGGAATCAGAGCTGGGGAATCAGAGGCGGGGAATCAGAGTTGGGGCATCAGAGGTGGGGAATTAGATATAGGGAAACAGAGGCGGGGAATCAGAGGCGGGGAAACAGAGGCGGGGAAACAGAGGCGGGGAATCAGATATGGGGAATCAGAGGTGGGGAATCCGAGGTTGGGAATCAGAGGCAGGGAATAAGAGGCGGGGAATCAGAGGCGGGGAAACAGATGCGGGGAATCAGATATGGGGAATCAGAGGTGGGGCATCAGAAGTTGTGAATCACAGATGGGGAATTAGAGGCGGGGAATCAGAGGCAGGGAATCAGACGCGGGGAATCAGAGGCGGGGATTCGGAGCTGGGGAATCAGAAGCGGGGAATCAGAGTTGGGGAATCAGAGGCGGGGAATCAGATATGGGGAATCAGAGGCAGGGAATCAGAGGCGGGGAATTATAGGCAGGGAATCAGACGCGGGGAATCTGAGGCGGGGAATCAGAGCTGGGGAATCAGAGGTGGGGAATCAGAGTTGGGGAATCAGAGGCAGGGAATTGGATGTGCGGAATCAGAGATGGGGAATCAGAGGTGGGGAATCAGAGGCGGTGAATCAGAGATGGGGAATCAGAGCTGGGGAATCTGAGGCAGGGAATCAGAGTTGGGGATTCAGAGGCGGGGAATCAGATATGGGGAAACAGAGGCGGGGAATCAGAGGCGGGAAAACAGAGGCGGGGAATTAGATATGGGGAATCAGAGGTGTGGAATCAGAGGTGGTGAATTAGAGATGGGGAATCAGAGGCGGGGAATCAGAGGCAGGGAATCGGACGCCGGGAATCAGAGGCGGGGAATCAGAGCTGGGGAATCAGAGGCGGGGAATCAGAGTTGGGGAATCAGAGGCGGGGAATCAGATATGGGGAAATAGAGGCGGGGAATCAGATATGGGGAATCAGAGGTGTGGAATCAGAGGTTGGGAATCAGAGGCAGGGAATCAGAGGCGGGGAAACAGAGGCGGGGAATCAGATATGGGGAATCAGAGGTGGCGAATCAAAGGCGGTGAAACGGAGATGGGGAATCAGGGCAGGGAATCAGAGGCAGGGAATCAGAGCTGGGGAAACAGAGGCGGGGAATCAGATATGGGGAATCAGAGGTGGGGAATCAGGGGCGGGGAATCAGTGGCAGGGAATCAGAGCTGGGGAATCAGAGGTGGGGAATCAGAGCTGGGGAATCAGAGGCGGGGAATCAGATATGGGGAATCAGAGGTGGGGAATCAGGGGCGGGGAATCAGTGGCAGGGAATCAGAGGCCGGGAATAAAAGGCGGGGAATCAGAGCTGGGGAATCAGAGGCGGGGAATCAGAGTTGGGGAATCAGAGGAGGGGAATCAGATATGGGGAAACAGAGGCCGGGAATCAGAGGCAGGGAAACAGAGGCGGGGAATCAGATATGGGGAATCAGAGGTGGGGAATTGGAGGTTGCGAATAAGAGGCGGGGAATCAGAGGCGGGGAATCAGAGGCAGGGAATCGGATGTGCGGAATCAGAGATGGGGAATCAGAGGTGGGGATTCAGAGGTGGTGAATCAGAGAAGGGAAATAAGAGGCTGGGAATCAGAGGCAGGGAATCAGATGCAGGGAATCAGAGGCGGGGAATCATAGCTGGCGAATTAGAGGAGGGCAATCAGAGTTGGGGAATCAGAGGCGGGGTATCAGATATGGGGAAACAGAGGCGGGGAATCAGAGGCGGGGAAACAGAGGCGGGGAATCAGATATGGGGAATCAGAGGTGGGGAATCAGAGGCAGGGAATCAGATGTGCGGAATCAGAGATGGGGAATCAGAGGCAGGGAATCAGAATCAGAAGCAGGGAATCAGAGGCCAGGAATGAGAGGCCGGAATCAGATGCTGGGAATCAGAGGCCTGGAATCAGAGGCGGGGAATCAGAGGCAGGGAATCAGATGCGGGAAATCAGAGGCCTGGAATCAGAGGCGGGGAATCAGAGGCAGGGAATCAGATGCGGGGAATCAGAGGCGGGGAATCAGAGCTGGGGAATCAGAGGCAGGGTATTAGAGTTGGGGAATTAGAGGCGGGGAATCAGATATGGGGAAACAGAGGTGGGGAATCAGAGGCGGGGAAACAGAGGCAGGGAATCAGATATGGGGAATCAGAGGCGGGGAATCAGAGGTGGGGAATCATAGGCAGGGAATCGGATGTGCGGAATCAGAGGCGGGGAAACAGAGGCGGGGAATCAGATATGGGGAATCAGAGGTGGGGCATCAGAGGTTGTGAATCAGAGGCGGGGAAACAGAGGCGGGGAATCAGATATGGGGAATCAGAGGTGGGGCATCAGAGGTTGTGAATCACAGATGGGGAATTAGAGGCGGGGAATCAGAGGCAGGGAATCAGACGCGGGGAATCAGAGGCGGGGATTCAGAGCTGGGGAATCAGAAGCGGGGAATCAGAGTTGGGGAATCAGAGGCGGGCAATCAGATATGGGGAATCAGAGGCAGGGAATCAGAGGCGGGGAATCAGAGGCAGGGAATCAGACGCGGGGAATCTGAGGCGGGGAATCAGAGCCGGGGAATCAGAGGTGGGGAATCAGAGTTGGGGAATCAGAGGCAGGGAATTGGATGTGCGGAATCAGAGATGGGGAATCAGAGGTGGGGAATCAGAGGCGGTGAATCAGAGATGGGGAATCAGAGGCGGGGAATCAGAGGCAGGAAATCAGACACGGGGATTCAGAGGCTGGGAATCAGACGGGGGGAATCAAAGGCGGGGAAACAGAGCTGGGGAATCTGAGGCAGGGAATCAGAGTTGGGGATTCAGAGGCGGGGAATCAGATATGGGGAAACAGAGGCGGGGAATCAGAGGCGGGAAAACAGAGGCGGGGAATTAGATATGGGGAATCAGAGGTGGGGAATCAGAGGTGGTGAATCAGTGATGGGGAATCACAGGCGGGGAATCAGAGGCAGGGAATAGAACGCGGGGAATCAGAGGCAGGGAATCAGAGCTGGGGAATCAGAGGCGGGGAATCATAGTTGGGAATCAGAGGCGGGGAATCAGATATGGGGAAACAGAGGCGGGGCATCAGTGGCGGGGAAACAGAGGCGGGGAATCAGATATGGGGAATCGGATGCAGGGAATCAGAGGCGGGGAATCAGAGCTGGGGAATCAGAGGCGGGGAATCAGAGTTGGGGCATCAGAGGTGGGGAATTAGATATAGGGAAACAGAGGCGGGGAATCAGAGGCGGGGAAACAGAGGCGGGGAAACAGAGGCGGGGAATCAGATATGGGGAATCAGAGGTGGGGAATCCGAGGTTGGGAATCAGAGGCAGGGAATCAGAGGCGGGGAATCAGAGGCGGGGAATCAGAGGAAGGGAATCAGATGTGCGGAATCGGAGATGGGGAATCAGAGGCAGGGAATCAGAGGCGGGGAATCAGAGGCGGGGAATCAGAGGCCGGGAATCAGATATGGGGAAACAGAGGCGGGGAATCCGAGGCGGGGAAACAGAGGCGGGGAATCAGATATGGGGAATCAGAGGTGGGGAATCAGAGGTTGGGAATCAGAGGCAGGGAATCAGAAGCTTGGAATCAGATGCAGGGAATCAGATGCGGGGAATCAGAGGCGGGGAATCAGAGCTGGGGAATCAGAGGTGGGGAATCAGATTTGGGGAATCAGAGGTGGGGACTTAGATATTGGGAAACAGAGGCGGGGAATCTGAGGCGGGGAAACCCAGGCGGGGAATCAGATATGGGGAATCAGAGGTGGGGAATCAGAGGCAAGGAATCAGATGTGCGGAATCAGAGATGGGGAATCAGAGGCAGGGAATCAGAATCAGAAGCAGGGAATCAGAGGCCGGGAATCAGAGGCCGGAATCAGAGGCGGGGAATCAGCGGCAGGGAATCAGATGCGGGGAATCAGAGGCGGGGAATCAGAGCTGGGGAATCAGAGGCGGGGTATTAGAGTTGGGGAATCAGAGGCGGGGAATCAGATATGGGGAAACAGAGGTGGGGAATCAGAGGCGGGGAAACAGATGCAGGGAATCAGATATGGGGAATCAGAGGCGGAGAATCAGAGGTGGGGAATCATAGGCAGGGAATCGGATGTGCGGAATCAGAGATGGGGAATCGGAGGCCGGGAATCAGAGGTGGTGAATCAGAGATGGGGAATCAGAGGCGGGGAATCAGAGGCAGGGAATCAGACGCGGGGAATCAGAGGTGGGCAATCAGAGGCGGGGAATCAGATATGGGGAATCAGAGGCGGGGAATCAGAGGCGGGGAAACAGAGGCGGGGAATCAGATATGGGGAATCAGAGGTGGGGCATCAGAGGTTGTGAATCACAGATGGGGAATCAGAGGCGGGGAATCAGAGGCAGGGAATCAGACGCGGGGAATCAGAGGCGGGGATTCAGAGCTGGGGAATCAGAGGCGGGGAATCAGAGTTGGGGAATCAGAGGCGGGGAATCAGATATGGGGAATCAGAGGCAGGGAATCAGAGGCGGGAAAACAGAGGCGGGGAATCAGATATGGGGAATCAGAGGCGGGGTATCAGAGCTGGGGAATCAGAGGTGGGGAATCAGAGTTGGGGAATCAGAGGCAGGGAATTGGATGTGCGGAATCAGAGATGGGGAATCAGAGGTGGGGAATCAGAGGCGGTGAATCAGAGATGGGGAATCAGAGGCGGGGAATCAGAGGCAGGAAATCAGACACGGGGATTCAGAGGCTGGGAATCAGACGGGGGGAATCAAAGGCGGGGAATCAGAGCTGGGGAATCTGAGGCAGGGAATCAGAGTTGGGGATTCAGAGGCGGGGAATCAGATATGGGGAAACAGAGGCGGGGAATCAGAGGCGGGAAAACAGAGGCGGGGAATTAGATATGGGGAATCAGAGGTGGGGAATCAGAGGTGGTGAATCAGTGATGGGGAATCACAGGCGGGGAATCAGAGGCAGGGAATAGAACGCGGGGAATCAGAGGCAGGGAATCAGAGCTGGGGAATCAGAGGCGGGGAATCATAGTTGGGAATCAGAGGCAGGGAATCAGATATGGGGAAACAGAGGCGGGGAATCAGTGGCGGGGAAACAGAGGCGGGGAATCAGATATGGGGAATCGGATGCAGGGAATCAGAGGCGGGGAATCAGAGCTGGGGAATCAGAGGCGGGGAATCAGAGTTGGGGCATCAGAGGTGGGGAATTAGATATAGGGAAACAGAGGCGGGGAATCAGAGGCGGGGAAACAGAGGCGGGGAAACAGAGGCGGGGAATCGGATATGGGGAATCAGAGGTGGGGAATCCGAGGTTGGGAATCAGAGGCAGGGAATCAGAGGCGGGGAATCAGAGGCAGGGAATCAGACGCGGGGAATCAGAGGCGGGGATTCAGAGCTGGGGAATCAGAAGCGGGGAATCAGAGTTGGGGAATCAGAGGCGGGCAATCAGATATGGGGAATCAGAGGCAGGGAATCAGAGGCGGGGAATCAGAGGCAGGGAATCAGATGCGGGAAATCAGAGGCCTGGAATCAGAGGCGGGGAATCAGAGGCAGGGAATCAGATGCGGGGAATCAGAGGCGGGGAATCAGAGCTGGGGAATCAGAGGCAGGGTATTAGAGTTGGGGAATTAGAGGCGGGGAATCAGATATGGGGAAACAGAGGTGGGGAATCAGAGGCGGGGAAACAGAGGCAGGGAATCAGATATGGGGAATCAGAGGCGGGGAATCAGAGGTGGGGAATCATAGGCAGGGAATCGGATGTGCGGAATCAGAGGCGGGGAAACAGAGGCGGGGAATCAGATATGGGGAATCAGAGGTGGGGCATCAGAGGTTGTGAATCAGAGGCGGGGAAACAGAGGCGGGGAATCAGATATGGGGAATCAGAGGTGGGGCATCAGAGGTTGTGAATCACAGATGGGGAATTAGAGGCGGGGAATCAGAGGCAGGGAATCAGACGCGGGGAATCAGAGGCGGGGATTCAGAGCTGGGGAATCAGAAGCGGGGAATCAGAGTTGGGGAATCAGAGGCGGGCAATCAGATATGGGGAATCAGAGGCAGGGAATCAGAGGCGGGGAATCAGAGGCAGGGAATCAGACGCGGGGAATCTGAGGCGGGGAATCAGAGCTGGGGAATCAGAGGCAGGGAATCAGAGGCGGGGAATTATAGGCAGGGAATCAGACGCGGGGAATCTGAGGCAGGGAATCAGAGCTGGGGAATCAGAGGTGGGGAATCAGAGTTGGGGAATCAGAGGCAGGGAATTGGATGTGCGGAATCAGAGATGGGGAATCAGAGGTGGGGAATCAGAGGCGGTGAATCAGAGATGGGGAATCAGAGCTGGGGAATCTGAGGCAGGGAATCAGAGTTGGGGATTCAGAGGCGGGGAATCAGATATGGGGAAACAGAGGCGGGGAATCAGAGGCGGGAAAACAGAGGCGGGGAATTAGATATGGGGAATCAGAGGTGTGGAATCAGAGGTGGTGAATTAGAGATGGGGAATCAGAGGCGGGGAATCAGAGGCAGGGAATCGGACGCCGGGAATCAGAGGCGGGGAATCAGAGCTGGGGAATCAGAGGCGGGGAATCAGAGTTGGGGAATCAGAGGCGGGGAATCAGATATGGGGAAATAGAGGCGGGGAATCTGATATGGGGAATCAGAGGTGTGGAATCAGAGGTTGGGAATCAGAGGCAGGGAATCAGAGGCGGGGAAACAGAGGCGGGGAATCAGATATGGGGAATCAGAGGTGGCGAATCAAAGGCGGTGAAACGGAGATGGGGAATCAGGGCAGGGAATCAGAGGCAGGGAATCAGAGCTGGGGAAACAGAGGCGGGGAATCAGATATGGGGAATCAGAGGTGGGGAATCAGGGGCGGGGAATCAGTGGCAGGGAATCAGAGCTGGGGAATCAGAGGTGGGGAATCAGAGCTGGGGAATCAGAGGCGGGGAATCAGATATGGGGAATCAGAGGTGGGGAATCAGGGGCGGGGAATCAGTGGCAGGGAATCAGAGGCCGGGAATAAAAGGCGGGGAATCAGAGCTGGGGAATCAGAGGCGGGGAATCAGAGTTGGGGAATCAGAGGAGGGGAATCAGATATGGGGAAACAGAGGCCGGGAATCAGAGGCAGGGAAACAGAGGCGGGGAATCAGATATGGGGAATCAGAGGTGGGGAATTGGAGGTTGCGAATCAGAGGCGGGGAATCAGAGGCGGGGAATCAGAGGCAGGGAATCGGATGTGCGGAATCAGAGATGGGGAATCAGAGGTGGGGATTCAGAGGTGGTGAATCAGAGAAGGGAAATAAGAGGCTGGGAATCAGAGGCAGGGAATCAGATGCAGGGAATCAGAGGCGGGGAATCATAGCTGGCGAATTAGAGGAGGGCAATCAGAGTTGGGGAATCAGAGGCGGGGTATCAGATATGGGGAAACAGAGGCGGGGAATCAGAGGCGGGGAAACAGAGGCGGGGAATCAGATATGGGGAATCAGAGGTGGGGAATCAGAGGCAGGGAATCAGATGTGCGGAATCAGAGATGGGGAATCAGAGGCAGGGAATCAGAATCAGAAGCAGGGAATCAGAGGCCAGGAATGAGAGGCCGGAATCAGATGCTGGGAATCAGAGGCCTGGAATCAGAGGCGGTGAATCAGAGGCAGGGAATCAGATGCGGGAAATCAGAGGCCTGGAATCAGAGGCGGGGAATCAGAGGCAGGGAATCAGATGCGGGGAATCAGAGGCGGGGAATCAGAGCTGGGGAATCAGAGGCAGGGTATTAGAGTTGGGGAATTAGAGGCGGGGAATCAGATATGGGGAAACAGAGGTGGGGAATCAGAGGCGGGGAAACAGAGGCAGGGAATCAGATATGGGGAATCAGAGGCGGGGAATCAGAGGTGGGGAATCATAGGCAGGGAATCGGATGTGCGGAATCAGAGGCGGGGAAACAGAGGCGGGGAATCAGATATGGGGAATCAGAGGTGGGGCATCAGAGGTTGTGAATCAGAGGCGGGGAAACAGAGGCGGGGAATCAGATATGGGGAATCAGAGGTGGGGCATCAGAGGTTGTGAATCACAGATGGGGAATTAGAGGCGGGGAATCAGAGGCAGGGAATCAGACGCGGGGAATCAGAGGCGGGGATTCAGAGCTGGGGAATCAGAAGCGGGGAATCAGAGTTGGGGAATCAGAGGCGGGCAATCAGATATGGGGAATCAGAGGCAGGGAATCAGAGGCGGGGAATCAGAGGCAGGGAATCAGACGCGGGGAATCTGAGGCGGGGAATCAGAGCTGGGGAATCAGAGGTGGGGAATCAGAGTTGGGGAATCAGAGGCAGGGAATTGGATGTGCGGAATCAGAGATGGGGAATCAGAGGTGGGGAATCAGAGGCGGTGATTCAGAGATGGGGAATCAGAGGCGGGGAATCAGAGGCAGGAAATCAGACACGGGGATTCAGAGGCTGGGAATCAGACGGGGGGAATCAAAGGCGGGGAAACAGAGCTGGGGAATCTGAGGCAGGGAATCAGAGTTGGGGATTCAGAGGCGGGGAATCAGATATGGGGAAACAGAGGCGGGGAATCAGAGGCGGGAAAACAGAGGCGGGGAATTAGATATGGGGAATCAGAGGTGGGGAATCAGAGGTGGTGAATCAGTGATGGGGAATCACAGGCGGGGAATCAGAGGCAGGGAATAGAACGCGGGGAATCAGAGGCAGGGAATCAGAGCTGGGGAATCAGAGGCGGGGAATCATAGTTGGGAATCAGAGGCGGGGAATCAGATATGGGGAAACAGAGGCGGGGCATCAGTGGCGGGGAAACAGAGGCGGGGAATCAGATATGGGGAATCGGATGCAGGGAATCAGAGGCGGGGAATCAGAGCTGGGGAATCAGAGGCGGGGAATCAGAGTTGGGGCATCAGAGGTGGGGAATTAGATATAGGGAAACAGAGGCGGGGAATCAGAGGCGGGGAAACAGAGGCGGGGAAACAGAGGCGGGGAATCAGATATGGGGAATCAGAGGTGGGGAATCCGAGGTTGGGAATCAGAGGCAGGGAATCAGAGGCGGGGAATCAGAGGCGGGGAATCAGAGGAAGGGAATCAGATGTGCGGAATCGGAGATGGGGAATCAGAGGCAGGGAATCAGAGGCGGGGAATCAGAGGCGGGGAATCAGAGGCCGGGAATCAGATATGGGGAAACAGAGGCGGGGAATCCGAGGCGGGGAAACAGAGGCGGGGAATCAGATATGGGGAATCAGAGGTGGGGAATCAGAGGTTGGGAATCAGAGGCAGGGAATCAGAAGCTTGGAATCAGATGCAGGGAATCAGATGCGGGGAATCAGAGGCGGGGAATCAGAGCTGGGGAATCAGAGGTGGGGAATCAGATTTGGGGAATCAGAGGTGGGGACTTAGATATTGGGAAACAGAGGCGGGGAATCTGAGGCGGGGAAACCCAGGCGGGGAATCAGATATGGGGAATCAGAGGTGGGGAATCAGAGGCAAGGAATCAGATGTGCGGAATCAGAGATGGGGAATCAGAGGCAGGGAATCAGAATCAGAAGCAGGGAATCAGAGGCCGGGAATCAGAGGCCGGAATCAGAGGCGGGGAATCAGCGGCAGGGAATCAGATGCGGGGAATCAGAGGCGGGGAATCAGAGCTGGGGAATCAGAGGCGGGGTATTAGAGTTGGGGAATCAGAGGCGGGGAATCAGATATGGGGAAACAGAGGTGGGGAATCAGAGGCGGGGAAACAGATGCAGGGAATCAGATATGGGGAATCAGAGGCGGAGAATCAGAGGTGGGGAATCATAGGCAGGGAATCGGATGTGCGGAATCAGAGATGGGGAATCGGAGGCCGGGAATCAGAGGTGGTGAATCAGAGATGGGGAATCAGAGGCGGGGAATCAGAGGCAGGGAATCAGACGCGGGGAATCAGAGGTGGGCAATCAGAGGCGGGGAATCAGATATGGGGAATCAGAGGCGGGGAATCAGAGGCGGGGAAACAGAGGCGGGGAATCAGATATGGGGAATCAGAGGTGGGGCATCAGAGGTTGTGAATCACAGATGGGGAATCAGAGGCGGGGAATCAGAGGCAGGGAATCAGACGCGGGGAATCAGAGGCGGGGATTCAGAGCTGGGGAATCAGAGGCGGGGAATCAGAGTTGGGGAATCAGAGGCGGGGAATCAGATATGGGGAATCAGAGGCAGGGAATCAGAGGCGGGAAAACAGAGGCGGGGAATCAGATATGGGGAATCAGAGGCGGGGTATCAGAGCTGGGGAATCAGAGGTGGGGAATCAGAGTTGGGGAATCAGAGGCAGGGAATTGGATGTGCGGAATCAGAGATGGGGAATCAGAGGTGGGGAATCAGAGGCGGTGAATCAGAGATGGGGAATCAGAGGCGGGGAATCAGAGGCAGGAAATCAGACACGGGGATTCAGAGGCTGGGAATCAGACGGGGGGAATCAAAGGCGGGGAATCAGAGCTGGGGAATCTGAGGCAGGGAATCAGAGTTGGGGATTCAGAGGCGGGGAATCAGATATGGGGAAACAGAGGCGGGGAATCAGAGGCGGGAAAACAGAGGCGGGGAATTAGATATGGGGAATCAGAGGTGGGGAATCAGAGGTGGTGAATCAGTGATGGGGAATCACAGGCGGGGAATCAGAGGCAGGGAATAGAACGCGGGGAATCAGAGGCAGGGAATCAGAGCTGGGGAATCAGAGGCGGGGAATCATAGTTGGGAATCAGAGGCGGGGAATCAGATATGGGGAAACAGAGGCGGGGAATCAGTGGCGGGGAAACAGAGGCGGGGAATCAGATATGGGGAATCGGATGCAGGGAATCAGAGGCGGGGAATCAGAGCTGGGGAATCAGAGGCGGGGAATCAGAGTTGGGGCATCAGAGGTGGGGAATTAGATATAGGGAAACAGAGGCGGGGAATCAGAGGCGGGGAAACAGAGGCGGGGAAACAGAGGCGGGGAATCGGATATGGGGAATCAGAGGTGGGGAATCCGAGGTTGGGAATCAGAGGCAGGGAATCAGAGGCGGGGAATCAGAGGCAGGGAATCAGACGCGGGGAATCAGAGGCGGGGATTCAGAGCTGGGGAATCAGAAGCGGGGAATCAGAGTTGGGGAATCAGAGGCGGGCAATCAGATATGGGGAATCAGAGGCAGGGAATCAGAGGCGGGGAATCAGAGGCAGGGAATCAGATGCGGGAAATCAGAGGCCTGGAATCAGAGGCGGGGAATCAGAGGCAGGGAATCAGATGCGGGGAATCAGAGGCGGGGAATCAGAGCTGGGGAATCAGAGGCAGGGTATTAGAGTTGGGGAATTAGAGGCGGGGAATCAGATATGGGGAAACAGAGGTGGGGAATCAGAGGCGGGGAAACAGAGGCAGGGAATCAGATATGGGGAATCAGAGGCGGGGAATCAGAGGTGGGGAATCATAGGCAGGGAATCGGATGTGCGGAATCAGAGGCGGGGAAACAGAGGCGGGGAATCAGATATGGGGAATCAGAGGTGGGGCATCAGAGGTTGTGAATCAGAGGCGGGGAAACAGAGGCGGGGAATCAGATATGGGGAATCAGAGGTGGGGCATCAGAGGTTGTGAATCACAGATGGGGAATTAGAGGCGGGGATTCAGAGGCAGGGAATCAGACGCGGGGAATCAGAGGCGGGGATTCAGAGCTGGGGAATCAGAAGCGGGGAATCAGAGTTGGGGAATCAGAGGCGGGCAATCAGATATGGGGAATCAGAGGCAGGGAATCAGAGGCGGGGAATCAGAGGCAGGGAATCAGACGCGGGGAATCTGAGGCGGGGAATCAGAGCTGGGGAATCAGAGGTGGGGAATCAGAGTTGGGGAATCAGAGGCAGGGAATTGGATGTGCGGAATCAGAGATGGGGAATCAGAGGTGGGGCATCAGAGGCGGTGAATCAGAGCTGGGGAATCAGAGGCGGGGAATCAGAGTTGGGGCATCAGAGGTGGGGAATTAGATATAGGGAAACAGAGGCGGGGAATCAGAGGCGGGGAAACAGAGGCGGGGAAACAGAGGCGGGGAATCAGATATGGGGAATCAGAGGTGGGGAATCCGAGGTTGGGAATCAGAGGCAGGGAATCAGAGGCGGGGAATCAGAGGCGGGGAATCAGAGGAAGGGAATCAGATGTGCGGAATCGGAGATGGGGAATCAGAGGCAGGGAATCAGAGGCGGGGAATCAGAGGCGGGGAATCAGAGGCCGGGAATCAGATATGGGGAAACAGAGGCGGGGAATCCGAGGCGGGGAAACAGAGGCGGGGAATCAGATATGGGGAATCAGAGGTGGGGAATCAGAGGTTGGGAATCAGAGGCAGGGAATCAGAAGCTTGGAATCAGATGCAGGGAATCAGATGCGGGGAATCAGAGGCGGGGAATCAGAGCTGGGGAATCAGAGGTGGGGAATCAGATTTGGGGAATCAGAGGTGGGGACTTAGATATTGGGAAACAGAGGCGGGGAATCTGAGGCGGGGAAACCCAGGCGGGGAATCAGATATGGGGAATCAGAGGTGGGGAATCAGAGGCAAGGAATCAGATGTGCGGAATCAGAGATGGGGAATCAGAGGCAGGGAATCAGAATCAGAAGCAGGGAATCAGAGGCCGGGAATCAGAGGCCGGAATCAGAGGCGGGGAATCAGCGGCAGGGAATCAGATGCGGGGAATCAGAGGCGGGGAATCAGAGCTGGGGAATCAGAGGCGGGGTATTAGAGTTGGGGAATCAGAGGCGGGGAATCAGATATGGGGAAACAGAGGTGGGGAATCAGAGGCGGGGAAACAGATGCAGGGAATCAGATATGGGGAATCAGAGGCGGAGAATCAGAGGTGGGGAATCATAGGCAGGGAATCGGATGTGCGGAATCAGAGATGGGGAATCGGAGGCCGGGAATCAGAGGTGGTGAATCAGAGATGGGGAATCAGAGGCGGGGAATCAGAGGCAGGGAATCAGACGCGGGGAATCAGAGGTGGGCAATCAGAGGCGGGGAATCAGATATGGGGAATCAGAGGCGGGGAATCAGAGGCGGGGAAACAGAGGCG
Source organism: Narcine bancroftii (assembly GCF_036971445.1). Lineage (NCBI taxonomy): Eukaryota > Metazoa > Chordata > Chondrichthyes > Torpediniformes > Narcinidae > Narcine > Narcine bancroftii. The sequence goes on along the minus strand of NC_091474.1, from coordinate 101,283,534 downwards.
GGGAATCAGATATGGGGAATCAGAGGTGGGGCATCAGAGGTTGTGAATCACAGATGGGGAATCAGAGGCGGGGAATCAGAGGCAGGGAATCAGACGCGGGGAATCAGAGGCGGGGATTCAGAGCTGGGGAATCAGAGGCGGGGAATCAGAGTTGGGGAATCAGAGGCGGGGAATCAGATATGGGGAATCAGAGGCAGGGAATCAGAGGCGGGAAAACAGAGGCGGGGAATCAGATATGGGGAATCAGAGGCGGGGTATCAGAGCTGGGGAATCAGAGGTGGGGAATCAGAGTTGGGGAATCAGAGGCAGGGAATTGGATGTGCGGAATCAGAGATGGGGAATCAGAGGTGGGGAATCAGAGGCGGTGAATCAGAGATGGGGAATCAGAGGCGGGGAATCAGAGGCAGGAAATCAGACACGGGGATTCAGAGGCTGGGAATCAGACGGGGGGAATCAAAGGCGGGGAATCAGAGCTGGGGAATCTGAGGCAGGGAATCAGAGTTGGGGATTCAGAGGCGGGGAATCAGATATGGGGAAACAGAGGCGGGGAATCAGAGGCGGGAAAACAGAGGCGGGGAATTAGATATGGGGAATCAGAGGTGGGGAATCAGAGGTGGTGAATCAGTGATGGGGAATCACAGGCGGGGAATCAGAGGCAGGGAATAGAACGCGGGGAATCAGAGGCAGGGAATCAGAGCTGGGGAATCAGAGGCGGGGAATCATAGTTGGGAATCAGAGGCAGGGAATCAGATATGGGGAAACAGAGGCGGGGAATCAGTGGCGGGGAAACAGAGGCGGGGAATCAGATATGGGGAATCGGATGCAGGGAATCAGAGGCGGGGAATCAGAGCTGGGGAATCAGAGGCGGGGAATCAGAGTTGGGGCATCAGAGGTGGGGAATTAGATATAGGGAAACAGAGGCGGGGAATCAGAGGCGGGGAAACAGAGGCGGGGAAACAGAGGCGGGGAATCGGATATGGGGAATCAGAGGTGGGGAATCCGAGGTTGGGAATCAGAGGCAGGGAATCAGAGGCGGGGAATCAGAGGCAGGGAATCAGACGCGGGGAATCAGAGGCGGGGATTCAGAGCTGGGGAATCAGAAGCGGGGAATCAGAGTTGGGGAATCAGAGGCGGGCAATCAGATATGGGGAATCAGAGGCAGGGAATCAGAGGCGGGGAATCAGAGGCAGGGAATCAGATGCGGGAAATCAGAGGCCTGGAATCAGAGGCGGGGAATCAGAGGCAGGGAATCAGATGCGGGGAATCAGAGGCGGGGAATCAGAGCTGGGGAATCAGAGGCAGGGTATTAGAGTTGGGGAATTAGAGGCGGGGAATCAGATATGGGGAAACAGAGGTGGGGAATCAGAGGCGGGGAAACAGAGGCAGGGAATCAGATATGGGGAATCAGAGGCGGGGAATCAGAGGTGGGGAATCATAGGCAGGGAATCGGATGTGCGGAATCAGAGGCGGGGAAACAGAGGCGGGGAATCAGATATGGGGAATCAGAGGTGGGGCATCAGAGGTTGTGAATCAGAGGCGGGGAAACAGAGGCGGGGAATCAGATATGGGGAATCAGAGGTGGGGCATCAGAGGTTGTGAATCACAGATGGGGAATTAGAGGCGGGGAATCAGAGGCAGGGAATCAGACGCGGGGAATCAGAGGCGGGGATTCAGAGCTGGGGAATCAGAAGCGGGGAATCAGAGTTGGGGAATCAGAGGCGGGCAATCAGATATGGGGAATCAGAGGCAGGGAATCAGAGGCGGGGAATCAGAGGCAGGGAATCAGACGCGGGGAATCTGAGGCGGGGAATCAGAGCTGGGGAATCAGAGGCAGGGAATCAGAGGCGGGGAATTATAGGCAGGGAATCAGACGCGGGGAATCTGAGGCAGGGAATCAGAGCTGGGGAATCAGAGGTGGGGAATCAGAGTTGGGGAATCAGAGGCAGGGAATTGGATGTGCGGAATCAGAGATGGGGAATCAGAGGTGGGGAATCAGAGGCGGTGAATCAGAGATGGGGAATCAGAGCTGGGGAATCTGAGGCAGGGAATCAGAGTTGGGGATTCAGAGGCGGGGAATCAGATATGGGGAAACAGAGGCGGGGAATCAGAGGCGGGAAAACAGAGGCGGGGAATTAGATATGGGGAATCAGAGGTGTGGAATCAGAGGTGGTGAATTAGAGATGGGGAATCAGAGGCGGGGAATCAGAGGCAGGGAATCGGACGCCGGGAATCAGAGGCGGGGAATCAGAGCTGGGGAATCAGAGGCGGGGAATCAGAGTTGGGGAATCAGAGGCGGGGAATCAGATATGGGGAAATAGAGGCGGGGAATCTGATATGGGGAATCAGAGGTGTGGAATCAGAGGTTGGGAATCAGAGGCAGGGAATCAGAGGCGGGGAAACAGAGGCGGGGAATCAGATATGGGGAATCAGAGGTGGCGAATCAAAGGCGGTGAAACGGAGATGGGGAATCAGGGCAGGGAATCAGAGGCAGGGAATCAGAGCTGGGGAAACAGAGGCGGGGAATCAGATATGGGGAATCAGAGGTGGGGAATCAGGGGCGGGGAATCAGTGGCAGGGAATCAGAGCTGGGGAATCAGAGGTGGGGAATCAGAGCTGGGGAATCAGAGGCGGGGAATCAGATATGGGGAATCAGAGGTGGGGAATCAGGGGCGGGGAATCAGTGGCAGGGAATCAGAGGCCGGGAATAAAAGGCGGGGAATCAGAGCTGGGGAATCAGAGGCGGGGAATCAGAGTTGGGGAATCAGAGGAGGGGAATCAGATATGGGGAAACAGAGGCCGGGAATCAGAGGCAGGGAAACAGAGGCGGGGAATCAGATATGGGGAATCAGAGGTGGGGAATTGGAGGTTGCGAATCAGAGGCGGGGAATCAGAGGCGGGGAATCAGAGGCAGGGAATCGGATGTGCGGAATCAGAGATGGGGAATCAGAGGTGGGGATTCAGAGGTGGTGAATCAGAGAAGGGAAATAAGAGGCTGGGAATCAGAGGCAGGGAATCAGATGCAGGGAATCAGAGGCGGGGAATCATAGCTGGCGAATTAGAGGAGGGCAATCAGAGTTGGGGAATCAGAGGCGGGGTATCAGATATGGGGAAACAGAGGCGGGGAATCAGAGGCGGGGAAACAGAGGCGGGGAATCAGATATGGGGAATCAGAGGTGGGGAATCAGAGGCAGGGAATCAGATGTGCGGAATCAGAGATGGGGAATCAGAGGCAGGGAATCAGAATCAGAAGCAGGGAATCAGAGGCCAGGAATGAGAGGCCGGAATCAGATGCTGGGAATCAGAGGCCTGGAATCAGAGGCGGTGAATCAGAGGCAGGGAATCAGATGCGGGAAATCAGAGGCCTGGAATCAGAGGCGGGGAATCAGAGGCAGGGAATCAGATGCGGGGAATCAGAGGCGGGGAATCAGAGCTGGGGAATCAGAGGCAGGGTATTAGAGTTGGGGAATTAGAGGCGGGGAATCAGATATGGGGAAACAGAGGTGGGGAATCAGAGGCGGGGAAACAGAGGCAGGGAATCAGATATGGGGAATCAGAGGCGGGGAATCAGAGGTGGGGAATCATAGGCAGGGAATCGGATGTGCGGAATCAGAGGCGGGGAAACAGAGGCGGGGAATCAGATATGGGGAATCAGAGGTGGGGCATCAGAGGTTGTGAATCAGAGGCGGGGAAACAGAGGCGGGGAATCAGATATGGGGAATCAGAGGTGGGGCATCAGAGGTTGTGAATCACAGATGGGGAATTAGAGGCGGGGAATCAGAGGCAGGGAATCAGACGCGGGGAATCAGAGGCGGGGATTCAGAGCTGGGGAATCAGAAGCGGGGAATCAGAGTTGGGGAATCAGAGGCGGGCAATCAGATATGGGGAATCAGAGGCAGGGAATCAGAGGCGGGGAATCAGAGGCAGGGAATCAGACGCGGGGAATCTGAGGCGGGGAATCAGAGCTGGGGAATCAGAGGTGGGGAATCAGAGTTGGGGAATCAGAGGCAGGGAATTGGATGTGCGGAATCAGAGATGGGGAATCAGAGGTGGGGAATCAGAGGCGGTGATTCAGAGATGGGGAATCAGAGGCGGGGAATCAGAGGCAGGAAATCAGACACGGGGATTCAGAGGCTGGGAATCAGACGGGGGGAATCAAAGGCGGGGAAACAGAGCTGGGGAATCTGAGGCAGGGAATCAGAGTTGGGGATTCAGAGGCGGGGAATCAGATATGGGGAAACAGAGGCGGGGAATCAGAGGCGGGAAAACAGAGGCGGGGAATTAGATATGGGGAATCAGAGGTGGGGAATCAGAGGTGGTGAATCAGTGATGGGGAATCACAGGCGGGGAATCAGAGGCAGGGAATAGAACGCGGGGAATCAGAGGCAGGGAATCAGAGCTGGGGAATCAGAGGCGGGGAATCATAGTTGGGAATCAGAGGCGGGGAATCAGATATGGGGAAACAGAGGCGGGGCATCAGTGGCGGGGAAACAGAGGCGGGGAATCAGATATGGGGAATCGGATGCAGGGAATCAGAGGCGGGGAATCAGAGCTGGGGAATCAGAGGCGGGGAATCAGAGTTGGGGCATCAGAGGTGGGGAATTAGATATAGGGAAACAGAGGCGGGGAATCAGAGGCGGGGAAACAGAGGCGGGGAAACAGAGGCGGGGAATCAGATATGGGGAATCAGAGGTGGGGAATCCGAGGTTGGGAATCAGAGGCAGGGAATCAGAGGCGGGGAATCAGAGGCGGGGAATCAGAGGAAGGGAATCAGATGTGCGGAATCGGAGATGGGGAATCAGAGGCAGGGAATCAGAGGCGGGGAATCAGAGGCGGGGAATCAGAGGCCGGGAATCAGATATGGGGAAACAGAGGCGGGGAATCCGAGGCGGGGAAACAGAGGCGGGGAATCAGATATGGGGAATCAGAGGTGGGGAATCAGAGGTTGGGAATCAGAGGCAGGGAATCAGAAGCTTGGAATCAGATGCAGGGAATCAGATGCGGGGAATCAGAGGCGGGGAATCAGAGCTGGGGAATCAGAGGTGGGGAATCAGATTTGGGGAATCAGAGGTGGGGACTTAGATATTGGGAAACAGAGGCGGGGAATCTGAGGCGGGGAAACCCAGGCGGGGAATCAGATATGGGGAATCAGAGGTGGGGAATCAGAGGCAAGGAATCAGATGTGCGGAATCAGAGATGGGGAATCAGAGGCAGGGAATCAGAATCAGAAGCAGGGAATCAGAGGCCGGGAATCAGAGGCCGGAATCAGAGGCGGGGAATCAGCGGCAGGGAATCAGATGCGGGGAATCAGAGGCGGGGAATCAGAGCTGGGGAATCAGAGGCGGGGTATTAGAGTTGGGGAATCAGAGGCGGGGAATCAGATATGGGGAAACAGAGGTGGGGAATCAGAGGCGGGGAAACAGATGCAGGGAATCAGATATGGGGAATCAGAGGCGGAGAATCAGAGGTGGGGAATCATAGGCAGGGAATCGGATGTGCGGAATCAGAGATGGGGAATCGGAGGCCGGGAATCAGAGGTGGTGAATCAGAGATGGGGAATCAGAGGCGGGGAATCAGAGGCAGGGAATCAGACGCGGGGAATCAGAGGTGGGCAATCAGAGGCGGGGAATCAGATATGGGGAATCAGAGGCGGGGAATCAGAGGCGGGGAAACAGAGGCGGGGAATCAGATATGGGGAATCAGAGGTGGGGCATCAGAGGTTGTGAATCACAGATGGGGAATCAGAGGCGGGGAATCAGAGGCAGGGAATCAGACGCGGGGAATCAGAGGCGGGGATTCAGAGCTGGGGAATCAGAGGCGGGGAATCAGAGTTGGGGAATCAGAGGCGGGGAATCAGATATGGGGAATCAGAGGCAGGGAATCAGAGGCGGGAAAACAGAGGCGGGGAATCAGATATGGGGAATCAGAGGCGGGGTATCAGAGCTGGGGAATCAGAGGTGGGGAATCAGAGTTGGGGAATCAGAGGCAGGGAATTGGATGTGCGGAATCAGAGATGGGGAATCAGAGGTGGGGAATCAGAGGCGGTGAATCAGAGATGGGGAATCAGAGGCGGGGAATCAGAGGCAGGAAATCAGACACGGGGATTCAGAGGCTGGGAATCAGACGGGGGGAATCAAAGGCGGGGAATCAGAGCTGGGGAATCTGAGGCAGGGAATCAGAGTTGGGGATTCAGAGGCGGGGAATCAGATATGGGGAAACAGAGGCGGGGAATCAGAGGCGGGAAAACAGAGGCGGGGAATTAGATATGGGGAATCAGAGGTGGGGAATCAGAGGTGGTGAATCAGTGATGGGGAATCACAGGCGGGGAATCAGAGGCAGGGAATAGAACGCGGGGAATCAGAGGCAGGGAATCAGAGCTGGGGAATCAGAGGCGGGGAATCATAGTTGGGAATCAGAGGCGGGGAATCAGATATGGGGAAACAGAGGCGGGGAATCAGTGGCGGGGAAACAGAGGCGGGGAATCAGATATGGGGAATCGGATGCAGGGAATCAGAGGCGGGGAATCAGAGCTGGGGAATCAGAGGCGGGGAATCAGAGTTGGGGCATCAGAGGTGGGGAATTAGATATAGGGAAACAGAGGCGGGGAATCAGAGGCGGGGAAACAGAGGCGGGGAAACAGAGGCGGGGAATCGGATATGGGGAATCAGAGGTGGGGAATCCGAGGTTGGGAATCAGAGGCAGGGAATCAGAGGCGGGGAATCAGAGGCAGGGAATCAGACGCGGGGAATCAGAGGCGGGGATTCAGAGCTGGGGAATCAGAAGCGGGGAATCAGAGTTGGGGAATCAGAGGCGGGCAATCAGATATGGGGAATCAGAGGCAGGGAATCAGAGGCGGGGAATCAGAGGCAGGGAATCAGATGCGGGAAATCAGAGGCCTGGAATCAGAGGCGGGGAATCAGAGGCAGGGAATCAGATGCGGGGAATCAGAGGCGGGGAATCAGAGCTGGGGAATCAGAGGCAGGGTATTAGAGTTGGGGAATTAGAGGCGGGGAATCAGATATGGGGAAACAGAGGTGGGGAATCAGAGGCGGGGAAACAGAGGCAGGGAATCAGATATGGGGAATCAGAGGCGGGGAATCAGAGGTGGGGAATCATAGGCAGGGAATCGGATGTGCGGAATCAGAGGCGGGGAAACAGAGGCGGGGAATCAGATATGGGGAATCAGAGGTGGGGCATCAGAGGTTGTGAATCAGAGGCGGGGAAACAGAGGCGGGGAATCAGATATGGGGAATCAGAGGTGGGGCATCAGAGGTTGTGAATCACAGATGGGGAATTAGAGGCGGGGATTCAGAGGCAGGGAATCAGACGCGGGGAATCAGAGGCGGGGATTCAGAGCTGGGGAATCAGAAGCGGGGAATCAGAGTTGGGGAATCAGAGGCGGGCAATCAGATATGGGGAATCAGAGGCAGGGAATCAGAGGCGGGGAATCAGAGGCAGGGAATCAGACGCGGGGAATCTGAGGCGGGGAATCAGAGCTGGGGAATCAGAGGTGGGGAATCAGAGTTGGGGAATCAGAGGCAGGGAATTGGATGTGCGGAATCAGAGATGGGGAATCAGAGGTGGGGCATCAGAGGCGGTGAATCAGAGATGGGGAATCAGAGGCGGGGAATCAGAGGCAGGAAATCAGACACGGGGATTCAGAGGCTGGGAATCAGACGGGGGGAATCAAAGGCGGGGAAACAGAGCTGGGGAATCTGAGGCAGGGAATCAGAGTTGGGGATTCAGAGGCGGGGAATCAGATATGGGGAAACAGAGGCGGGGAATCAGAGGCGGGAAAACAGAGGCGGGGAATTAGATATGGGGAATCAGAGGTGGGGAATCAGAGGTGGTGAATCAGTGATGGGGAATCACAGGCGGGGAATCAGAGGCAGGGAATAGAACGCGGGGAATCAGAGGCAGGGAATCAGAGCTGGGGAATCAGAGGCGGGGAATCATAGTTGGGAATCAGAGGCGGGGAATCAGATATGGGGAAACAGAGGCGGGGCATCAGTGGCGGGGAAACAGAGGCGGGGAATCAGATATGGGGAATCGGATGCAGGGAATCAGAGGCGGGGAATCAGAGCTGGGGAATCAGAGGCGGGGAATCAGAGTTGGGGCATCAGAGGTGGGGAATTAGATATAGGGAAACAGAGGCGGGGAATCAGAGGCGGGGAAACAGAGGCGGGGAAACAGAGGCGGGGAATCAGATATGGGGAATCAGAGGTGGGGAATCCGAGGTTGGGAATCAGAGGCAGGGAATCAGAGGCGGGGAATCAGAGGCGGGGAATCAGATATGGGGAATCAGAGGCAGGGAATCAGAGGCGGGGAATCAGAGGCAGGGAATCAGACGCGGGGAATCTGAGGCGGGGAATCAGAGCTGGGGAATCAGAGGTGGGGAATCAGAGTTGGGGAATCAGAGGCAGGGAATTGGATGTGCGGAATCAGAGATGGGGAATCAGAGGTGGGGAATCAGAGGCGGTGAATCAGAGATGGGGAATCAGAGGCGGGGAATCAGAGGCAGGAAATCAGACACGGGGATTCAGAGGCTGGGAATCAGACGGGGGGAATCAAAGGCGGGGAATCAGAGCTGGGGAATCTGAGGCAGGGAATCAGAGTTGGGAATTCAGAGGCGGGGTATCAGATATGGGGAAACAGAGGCGGGGAATCAGAGGCGGGAAAACAGAGGCGGGGAATCATAGTTGGGAATCAGAGGCGGGGAATCAGATATGGGGAAACAGAGGCGGGGAATCAGTGGCGGGGAAAGAGAGGCGGGGAATCAGATATGGGGAATCGGATGCAGGGAATCAGAGGCGGGGAATCAGAGCAGGGGAATCAGAGGCGGGGAATCAGAGTTGGGGCATCAGAGGTGGGGAATTAGATATAGGGAAACAGAGGCGGGGAATCAGAGGCGGGGAAACAGAGGCGGGGAAACAGAGGCGGGGAATCAGATATGGGGAATCAGAGGTGGGGAATCCGAGGTTGGGAATCAGAGGCAGGGAATAAGAGGCGGGGAATCAGAGGCGGGGAAACAGATGCGGGGAATCAGATATGGGGAATCAGAGGTGGGGCATCAGAAGTTGTGAATCACAGATGGGGAATTAGAGGCGGGGAATCAGAGGCAGGGAATCAGACGCGGGGAATCAGAGGCGGGGATTCAGAGCTGGGGAATCAGAAGCGGGGAATCAGAGTTGGGGAATCAGAGGCGGGGAATCAGATATGGGGAATCAGAGGCAGGGAATCAGAGGCGGGGAATCATAGGCAGGGAATCAGACGCGGGGAATCTGAGGCGGGGAATCAGAGCTGGGGAATCAGAGGTGGGGAATCAGAGTTGGGGAATCAGAGGCAGGGAATTGGATGTGCGGAATCAGAGATGGGGAATCAGAGGTGGGGAATCAGAGGCGGTGAATCAGAGATGGGGAATCAGAGCTGGGGAATCTGAGGCAGGGAATCAGAGTTGGGGATTCAGAGGCGGGGAATCAGATATGGGGAAACAGAGGCGGGGAATCAGAGGCGGGAAAACAGAGGCGGGGAATTAGATATGGGGAATCAGAGGTGTGGAATCAGAGGTGGTGAATTAGAGATGGGGAATCAGAGGCGGGGAATCAGAGGCAGGGAATCGGACGCCGGGAATCAGAGGCGGGGAATCAGAGCTGGGGAATCAGAGGCGGGGAATCAGAGTTGGGGAATCAGAGGCGGGGAATCAGATATGGGGAAATAGAGGCGGGGAATCAGATATGGGGAATCAGAGGTGTGGAATCAGAGGTTGGGAATCAGAGGCAGGGAATCAGAGGCGGGGAAACAGAGGCGGGGAATCAGATATGGGGAATCAGAGGTGGCGAATCAAAGGCGGTGAAACAGAGATGGGGAATCAGGGCAGGGAATCAGAGGCAGGGAATCAGAGCTGGGGAAACAGAGGCGGGGAATCAGATATGGGGAATCAGAGGTGGGGAATCAGGGGCGGGGAATCAGTGGCAGGGAATCAGAGCTGGGGAATCAGAGGTGGGGAATCAGAGCTGGGGAATCAGAGGCGGGGAATCAGATATGGGGAATCAGAGGTGGGGAATCAGGGGCGGGGAATCAGTGGCAGGGAATCAGAGGCCGGGAATAAAAGGCGGGGAATCAGAGCTGGGGAATCAGAGGCGGGGAATCAGAGTTGGGGAATCAGAGGAGGGGAATCAGATATGGGGAAACAGAGGCCGGGAATCAGAGGCAGGGAAACAGAGGCGGGGAATCAGATATGGGGAATCAGAGGTGGGGAATTAGAGGTTGCGAATCAGAGGCGGGGAATCAGAGGCGGGGAATCAGAGGCAGGGAATCGGATGTGCGGAATCAGAGATGGGGAATCAGAGGTGGGGATTCAGAGGTGGTGAATCAGAGAAGGGAAATCAGAGGCTGGGAATCAGAGGCAGGGAATCAGACGCAGGGAATCAGAGGCGGGGAATCATAGCTGGCGAATTAGAGGAGGGCAATCAGAGTTGGGGAATCAGAGGCGGGGTATCAGATATGGGGAAACAGAGGCGGGGAATCAGAGGCGGGGAAACAGAGGCGGGGAATCAGATATGGGGAATCAGAGGTGGGGAATCAGAGGCAGGGAATCAGATGTGCGGAATCAGAGATGGGGAATCAGAGGCAGGGAATCAGAATCAGAAGCAGGGAATCAGAGGCCAGGAATGAGAGGCCGGAATCAGATGCTGGGAATCAGAGGCCTGGAATCAGAGGCGGGGAATCAGAGGCAGGGAATCAGATGCGGGAAATCAGAGGCCTGGAATCAGAGGCGGGGAATCAGAGGCAGGGAATCAGATGCGGGGAATCAGAGGCGGGGAATCAGAGCTGGGGAATCAGAGGCAGGGTATTAGAGTTGGGGAATTAGAGGCGGGGAATCAGATATGGGGAAACAGAGGTGGGGAATCAGAGGAGGTGAAACAGAGGCAGGGAATCAGATATGGGGAATCAGAGGCGGGGAATCAGAGGTGGGGAATCATAGGCAGGGAATCGGATGTGCGGAATCAGAGATGGGGAATCAGAGGCCCGGAATGAGAGGTGGTGAATCAGATATGGGGAATCAGAGGCGGGGAATCAGAGGCAGGGAATCAGACGCGGGGAATCAGAGGTGGGCAATCAGAGGCGGGGAATCAGATATGGGGAATCAGAGGCGGGGAATCAGAGGCGGGGAAACAGAGGCGGGGAATCAGATATGGGGAATCAGAGGTGGGGAATCAGAGTTGGGGAATCAGAGGCAGGGAATTGGATGTGCGGAATCAGAGATGGGGAATCAGAGGTGGGGAATCAGAGGCGGTGAATCAGAGATGGGGAATCAGAGGCGGGGAATCAGAGGCAGGAAATCAGACACGGGGATTCAGAGGCTGGGAATCAGACGGGGGGAATCAAAGGCGGGGAATCAGAGCTGGGGAATCTGAGGCAGGGAATCAGAGTTGGGAATTCAGAGGCGGGGTATCAGATATGGGGAAACAGAGGCGGGGAATCAGAGGCGGGAAAACAGAGGCGGGGAATTAGATATTGGGAATCAGAGGTGGGGAATCAGAGGTGGTGAATCAGTGATGGGGAATCACAGGCGGGGAATCAGAGGCAGGGAATAGAACGCGGGGAATCAGAGGCAGGGAATCAGAGCTGGGGAATCAGAGGCGGGGAATCATAGTTGGGAATCAGAGGCGGGGAATCAGATATGGGGAAACAGAGGCGGGGAATCAGTGGCGGGGAAAGAGAGGCGGGGAATCAGATATGGGGAATCGGATGCAGGGAATCAGAGGCGGGGAATCAGAGCTGGGGAATCAGAGGCGGGGAATCAGAGTTGGGGCATCAGAGGTGGGGAATTAGATATAGGGAAACAGAGGCGGGGAATCAGAGGCGTGGAAACAGAGGCGGGGAAACAGAGGCGGGGAATCAGATATGGGGAATCAGAGGTGGGGAATCCGAGGTTGGGAATCAGAGGCAGGGAATAAGAGGCGGGGAATCAGAGGCGGGGAAACAGATGCGGGGAATCAGATATGGGGAATCAGAGGTGGGGCATCAGAAGTTGTGAATCACAGATGGGGAATTAGAGGCGGGGAATCAGAGGCAGGGAATCAGACGCGGGGAATCAGAGGCGGGGATTCGGAGCTGGGGAATCAGAAGCGGGGAATCAGAGTTGGGGAATCAGAGGCGGGGAATCAGATATGGGGAATCAGAGGCAGGGAATCAGAGGCGGGGAATTATAGGCAGGGAATCAGACGCGGGGAATCTGAGGCGGGGAATCAGAGCTGGGGAATCAGAGGTGGGGAATCAGAGTTGGGGAATCAGAGGCAGGGAATTGGATGTGCGGAATCAGAGATGGGGAATCAGAGGTGGGGAATCAGAGGCGGTGAATCAGAGATGGGGAATCAGAGCTGGGGAATCTGAGGCAGGGAATCAGAGTTGGGGATTCAGAGGCGGGGAATCAGATATGGGGAAACAGAGGCGGGGAATCAGAGGCGGGAAAACAGAGGCGGGGAATTAGATATGGGGAATCAGAGGTGTGGAATCAGAGGTGGTGAATTAGAGATGGGGAATCAGAGGCGGGGAATCAGAGGCAGGGAATCGGACGCCGGGAATCAGAGGCGGGGAATCAGAGCTGGGGAATCAGAGGCGGGGAATCAGAGTTGGGGAATCAGAGGCGGGGAATCAGATATGGGGAAATAGAGGCGGGGAATCAGATATGGGGAATCAGAGGTGTGGAATCAGAGGTTGGGAATCAGAGGCAGGGAATCAGAGGCGGGGAAACAGAGGCGGGGAATCAGATATGGGGAATCAGAGGTGGCGAATCAAAGGCGGTGAAACAGAGATGGGGAATCAGGGCAGGGAATCAGAGGCAGGGAATCAGAGCTGGGGAAACAGAGGCGGGGAATCAGATATGGGGAATCAGAGGTGGGGAATCAGGGGCGGGGAATCAGTGGCAGGGAATCAGAGCTGGGGAATCAGAGGTGGGGAATCAGAGCTGGGGAATCAGAGGCGGGGAATCAGATATGGGGAATCAGAGGTGGGGAATCAGGGGCGGGGAATCAGTGGCAGGGAATCAGAGGCCGGGAATAAAAGGCGGGGAATCAGAGCTGGGGAATCAGAGGCGGGGAATCAGAGTTGGGGAATCAGAGGAGGGGAATCAGATATGGGGAAACAGAGGCCGGGAATCAGAGGCAGGGAAACAGAGGCGGGGAATCAGATATGGGGAATCAGAGGTGGGGAATTGGAGGTTGCGAATCAGAGGCGGGGAATCAGAGGCGGGGAATCAGAGGCAGGGAATCGGATGTGCGGAATCAGAGATGGGGAATCAGAGGTGGGGATTCAGAGGTGGTGAATCAGAGAAGGGAAATAAGAGGCTGGGAATCAGAGGCAGGGAATCAGATGCAGGGAATCAGAGGCGGGGAATCATAGCTGGCGAATTAGAGGAGGGCAATCAGAGTTGGGGAATCAGAGGCGGGGTATCAGATATGGGGAAACAGAGGCGGGGAATCAGAGGCGGGGAAACAGAGGCGGGGAATCAGATATGGGGAATCAGAGGTGGGGAATCAGAGGCAGGGAATCAGATGTGCGGAATCAGAGATGGGGAATCAGAGGCAGGGAATCAGAATCAGAAGCAGGGAATCAGAGGCCAGGAATGAGAGGCCGGAATCAGATGCTGGGAATCAGAGGCCTGGAATCAGAGGCGGGGAATCAGAGGCAGGGAATCAGATGCGGGAAATCAGAGGCCTGGAATCAGAGGCGGGGAATCAGAGGCAGGGAATCAGATGCGGGGAATCAGAGGCGGGGAATCAGAGCTGGGGAATCAGAGGCAGGGTATTAGAGTTGGGGAATTAGAGGCGGGGAATCAGATATGGGGAAACAGAGGTGGGGAATCAGAGGCGGGGAAACAGAGGCAGGGAATCAGATATGGGGAATCAGAGGCGGGGAATCAGAGGTGGGGAATCATAGGCAGGGAATCGGATGTGCGGAATCAGAGGCGGGGAAACAGAGGCGGGGAATCAGATATGGGGAATCAGAGGTGGGGCATCAGAGGTTGTGAATCAGAGGCGGGGAAACAGAGGCGGGGAATCAGATATGGGGAATCAGAGGTGGGGCATCAGAGGTTGTGAATCACAGATGGGGAATTAGAGGCGGGGAATCAGAGGCAGGGAATCAGACGCGGGGAATCAGAGGCGGGGATTCAGAGCTGGGGAATCAGAAGCGGGGAATCAGAGTTGGGGAATCAGAGGCGGGCAATCAGATATGGGGAATCAGAGGCAGGGAATCAGAGGCGGGGAATCAGAGGCAGGGAATCAGACGCGGGGAATCTGAGGCGGGGAATCAGAGCTGGGGAATCAGAGGTGGGGAATCAGAGTTGGGGAATCAGAGGCAGGGAATTGGATGTGCGGAATCAGAGATGGGGAATCAGAGGTGGGGAATCAGAGGCGGTGAATCAGAGATGGGGAATCAGAGGCGGGGAATCAGAGGCAGGAAATCAGACACGGGGATTCAGAGGCTGGGAATCAGACGGGGGGAATCAAAGGCGGGGAAACAGAGCTGGGGAATCTGAGGCAGGGAATCAGAGTTGGGGATTCAGAGGCGGGGAATCAGATATGGGGAAACAGAGGCGGGGAATCAGAGGCGGGAAAACAGAGGCGGGGAATTAGATATGGGGAATCAGAGGTGGGGAATCAGAGGTGGTGAATCAGTGATGGGGAATCACAGGCGGGGAATCAGAGGCAGGGAATAGAACGCGGGGAATCAGAGGCAGGGAATCAGAGCTGGGGAATCAGAGGCGGGGAATCATAGTTGGGAATCAGAGGCGGGGAATCAGATATGGGGAAACAGAGGCGGGGCATCAGTGGCGGGGAAACAGAGGCGGGGAATCAGATATGGGGAATCGGATGCAGGGAATCAGAGGCGGGGAATCAGAGCTGGGGAATCAGAGGCGGGGAATCAGAGTTGGGGCATCAGAGGTGGGGAATTAGATATAGGGAAACAGAGGCGGGGAATCAGAGGCGGGGAAACAGAGGCGGGGAAACAGAGGCGGGGAATCAGATATGGGGAATCAGAGGTGGGGAATCCGAGGTTGGGAATCAGAGGCAGGGAATCAGAGGCGGGGAATCAGAGGCGGGGAATCAGAGGAAGGGAATCAGATGTGCGGAATCGGAGATGGGGAATCAGAGGCAGGGAATCAGAGGCGGGGAATCAGAGGCGGGGAATCAGAGGCCGGGAATCAGATATGGGGAAACAGAGGCGGGGAATCCGAGGCGGGGAAACAGAGGCGGGGAATCAGATATGGGGAATCAGAGGTGGGGAATCAGAGGTTGGGAATCAGAGGCAGGGAATCAGAAGCTTGGAATCAGATGCAGGGAATCAGATGCGGGGAATCAGAGGCGGGGAATCAGAGCTGGGGAATCAGAGGTGGGGAATCAGATTTGGGGAATCAGAGGTGGGGACTTAGATATTGGGAAACAGAGGCGGGGAATCTGAGGCGGGGAAACCCAGGCGGGGAATCAGATATGGGGAATCAGAGGTGGGGAATCAGAGGCAAGGAATCAGATGTGCGGAATCAGAGATGGGGAATCAGAGGCAGGGAATCAGAATCAGAAGCAGGGAATCAGAGGCCGGGAATCAGAGGCCGGAATCAGAGGCGGGGAATCAGCGGCAGGGAATCAGATGCGGGGAATCAGAGGCGGGGAATCAGAGCTGGGGAATCAGAGGCGGGGTATTAGAGTTGGGGAATCAGAGGCGGGGAATCAGATATGGGGAAACAGAGGTGGGGAATCAGAGGCGGGGAAACAGATGCAGGGAATCAGATATGGGGAATCAGAGGCGGAGAATCAGAGGTGGGGAATCATAGGCAGGGAATCGGATGTGCGGAATCAGAGATGGGGAATCGGAGGCCGGGAATCAGAGGTGGTGAATCAGAGATGGGGAATCAGAGGCGGGGAATCAGAGGCAGGGAATCAGACGCGGGGAATCAGAGGTGGGCAATCAGAGGCGGGGAATCAGATATGGGGAATCAGAGGCGGGGAATCAGAGGCGGGGAAACAGAGGCGGGGAATCAGATATGGGGAATCAGAGGTGGGGCATCAGAGGTTGTGAATCACAGATGGGGAATCAGAGGCGGGGAATCAGAGGCAGGGAATCAGACGCGGGGAATCAGAGGCGGGGATTCAGAGCTGGGGAATCAGAGGCGGGGAATCAGAGTTGGGGAATCAGAGGCGGGGAATCAGATATGGGGAATCAGAGGCAGGGAATCAGAGGCGGGAAAACAGAGGCGGGGAATCAGATATGGGGAATCAGAGGCGGGGTATCAGAGCTGGGGAATCAGAGGTGGGGAATCAGAGTTGGGGAATCAGAGGCAGGGAATTGGATGTGCGGAATCAGAGATGGGGAATCAGAGGTGGGGAATCAGAGGCGGTGAATCAGAGATGGGGAATCAGAGGCGGGGAATCAGAGGCAGGAAATCAGACACGGGGATTCAGAGGCTGGGAATCAGACGGGGGGAATCAAAGGCGGGGAATCAGAGCTGGGGAATCTTAGGCAGGGAATCAGAGTTGGGGATTCAGAGGCGGGGAATCAGATATGGGGAAACAGAGGCGGGGAATCAGAGGCGGGAAAACAGAGGCGGGGAATTAGATATGGGGAATCAGAGGTGGGGAATCAGAGGTGGTGAATCAGTGATGGGGAATCACAGGCGGGGAATCAGAGGCAGGGAATAGAACGCGGGGAATCAGAGGCAGGGAATCAGAGCTGGGGAATCAGAGGCGGGGAATCATAGTTGGGAATCAGAGGCGGGGAATCAGATATGGGGAAACAGAGGCGGGGAATCAGTGGCGGGGAAACAGAGGCGGGGAATCAGATATGGGGAATCGGATGCAGGGAATCAGAGGCGGGGAATCAGAGCTGGGGAATCAGAGGCGGGGAATCAGAGTTGGGGCATCAGAGGTGGGGAATTAGATATAGGGAAACAGAGGCGGGGAATCAGAGGCGGGGAAACAGAGGCGGGGAAACAGAGGCGGGGAATCGGATATGGGGAATCAGAGGTGGGGAATCCGAGGTTGGGAATCAGAGGCAGGGAATCAGAGGCGGGGAATCAGAGGCAGGGAATCAGACGCGGGGAATCAGAGGCGGGGATTCAGAGCTGGGGAATCAGAAGCGGGGAATCAGAGTTGGGGAATCAGAGGCGGGCAATCAGATATGGGGAATCAGAGGCAGGGAATCAGAGGCGGGGAATCTAAGGCAGGGAATCAGACGCGGGGAATCTGAGGCGGGGAATCAGAGCTGGGGAATCAGAGGTGGGGAATCAGTGTTGGGGAATCAGAGGCAGGGAATTGGATGTGCGGAATCAGAGATGGGGAATCAGAGGTGGGGAATCAGAGGCGGTGAATCAGAGATGGGGAATCAGAGGCGGGGAATCAGAGGCAGGAAATCAGACACGGGGATTCAGAGGCTGGGAATCAGATGGGGGGAATCAAAGGCGGGGAAACAGAGCTGGGGAATCTGAGGCAGGGAATCAGAGTTGGGGATTCAGAGGCGGGGAATCAGATATGGGGAAACAGAGGCGGGGAATCAGAGGCGGGAAAACAGAGGCGGGGAATTAGATATGGGGAATCAGAGGTGGGGAATCAGAGGTGGTGAATCAGTGATGGGGAATCACAGGCGGGGAATCAGAGGCAGGGAATAGAACGCGGGGAATCAGAGGCAGGGAATCAGAGCTGGGGAATCAGAGGCGGGGAATCATAGTTGGGAATCAGAGGCGGGGAATCAGATATGGGGAAACAGAGGCGGGGAATCAGTGGCGGGGAAACAGAGGCGGGGAATCAGATATGGGGAATCGGATGCAGGGAATCAGAGGCGGGGAATCAGAGCTGGGGAATCAGAGGCGGGGAATCAGAGTTGGGGCATCAGAGGTGGGGAATTAGATATAGGGAAACAGAGGCGGGGAATCAGAGGCGGGGAAACAGAGGCGGGGAAACAGAGGCGGGGAATCAGATATGGGGAATCAGAGGTGGGGAATCCGAGGTTGGGAATCAGAGGCAGGGAATCAGAGGCGGGGAATCAGAGGCGGGGAATCAGAGGAAGGGAATCAGATGTGCGGAATCGGAGATGGGGAATCAGAGGCAGGGATTCAGAGGCGGGGAATCAGAGGCGGGGAATCAGAGGCCGGGAATCAGATATGGGGAAACAGAGGCGGGGAATCCGAGGCGGGGAAACAGAGGCGGGGAATCAGATATGGGGAATCAGAGGTGGGGAATCAGAGGTTGGGAATCAGAGGCAGGGAATCAGAGGCTTGGAATCAGATGCAGGGAATCAGATGCGGGGAATCAGAGGCGGGGAATCAGAGCTGGGGAATCAGAGGTGGGGAATCAGATTTGGGGAATCAGAGGCGGGGACTTAGATATTGGGAAACAGAGGCGGGGAATCAGAGGCGGGGAAACCCAGGCGGGGAATCAGATATGGGGAATCAGAGGTGGGGAATCAGAGGCAAGGAATCAGATGTGCGGAATCAGAGATGGGGAATCAGAGGCAGGGAATCAGAATCAGAAGCAGGGAATCAGAGGCCGGGAATCAGAGGCCGGAATCAGAGGCGGGGAATCAGCGGCAGGGAATCAGATTCGGGGAATCAGAGGCGGGGAATCAGAGCTGGGGAATCAGAGGCGGGGTATTAGAGTTGGGGAATCAGAGGCGGGGAATCAGATATGGGGAAACAGAGGTGGGGAATCAGAGGCGGGGAAACAGATGCAGGGAATCAGATATGGGGAATCAGAGGCGGGGAATCAGAGGTGGGGAATCATAGGCAGGGAATCGGATGTGCGGAATCAGAGATGGGGAATCAGAGGCCGGGAATCAGAGGTGGTGAATCAGAGATGGGGAATCAGAGGCTGGGAATCAGAGGCAGGGAATCAGACGCGGGGAATCAGAGGTGGGCAATCAGAGGCGGGGAATCAGATATGGGGAATCAGAGGCGGGGAATCAGAGGCGGGGAAACAGAGGCGGGGAATCAGATATGGGGAATCAGAGGTGGGGCATCAGAGGTTGTGAATCACAGATGGGGAATCAGAGGCGGGGAATCAGAGGCAGGGAATCAGACGCGGGGAATCAGAGGCGGGGATTCAGAGCTGGGGAATCAGAGGCGGGGAATCAGAGTTGGGGAATCAGAGGCGGGGAATCAGATATGGGGAATCAGAGGCAGGGAATCAGAGGCGGGAAAACAGAGGCGGGGAATCAGATATGGGGAATCAGAGGCGGGGTATCAGAGCTGGGGAATCAGAGGTGGGGAATCAGAGTTGGGGAATCAGAGGCAGGGAATTGGATGTGCGGAATCAGAGATGGGGAATCAGAGGTGGGGAATCAGAGGCGGTGAATCAGAGATGGGGAATCAGAGGCGGGGAATCAGAGGCAGGAAATCAGACACGGGGATTCAGAGGCTGGGAATCAGACGGGGGGAATCAAAGGCGGGGAATCAGAGCTGGGGAATCTGAGGCAGGGAATCAGAGTTGGGGATTCAGAGGCGGGGAATCAGATATGGGGAAACAGAGGCGGGGAATCAGAGGCGGGAAAACAGAGGCGGGGAATTAGATATGGGGAATCAGAGGTGGGGAATCAGAGGTGGTGAATCAGTGATGGGGAATCACAGGCGGGGAATCAGAGGCAGGGAATAGAACGCGGGGAATCAGAGGCAGGGAATCAGAGCTGGGGAATCAGAGGCGGGGAATCATAGTTGGGAATCAGAGGCGGGGAATCAGATATGGGGAAACAGAGGCGGGGAATCAGTGGCGGGGAAACAGAGGCGGGGAATCAGATATGGGGAATCGGATGCAGGGAATCAGAGGCGGGGAATCAGAGCTGGGGAATCAGAGGCGGGGAATCAGAGTTGGGGCATCAGAGGTGGGGAATTAGATATAGGGAAACAGAGGCGGGGAATCAGAGGCGGGGAAACAGAGGCGGGGAAACAGAGGCGGGGAATCGGATATGGGGAATCAGAGGTGGGGAATCCGAGGTTGGGAATCAGAGGCAGGGAATCAGAGGCGGGGAATCAGAGGCGGGGAATCAGAGGAAGGGAATCAGATGTGCGGAATCGGAGATGGGGAATCAGAGGCAGGGAATCAGAGGCGGGGAATCAGAGGCGGGGAATCAGAGGCCGGGAATCAGATATGGGGAAACAGAGGCGGGGAATCCGAGGCGGGGAAACAGAGGCGGGGAATCAGATATGGGGAATCAGAGGTGGGGAATCAGAGGTTGGGAATCAGAGGCAGGGAATCAGAGGCTTGGAATCAGATGCAGGGAATCAGATGCGGGGAATCAGAGGCGGGGAATCAGAGCTGGGGAATCAGAGGTGGGGAATCAGATTTGGGGAATCAGAGGCGGGGACTTAGATATTGGGAAACAGAGGCGGGGAAACAGAGGCGGGGAAACCCAGGCGGGGAATCAGATATGGGGAATCAGAGGTGGGGAATCAGAGGCAAGGAATCAGATGTGCGGAATCAGAGATGGGGAATCAGAGGCAGGGAATCAGAATCAGAAGCAGGGAATCAGAGGCCGGGAATCAGAGGCCGGAATCAGAGGCGGGGAATCAGCGGCAGGGAATCAGATGCGGGGAATCAGAGGCAAGGAATCAGAGCTGGGGAATCAGAGGCGGGGTATTAGAGTTGGGGAATCAGAGGCGGGGAATCAGATATGGGGAAACAGAGGTGGGGAATCAGAGGCGGGGAAACAGAGGCAGGGAATCAGATATGGGGAATCAGAGGCGGGGAATCAGAGGTGGGGAATCATAGGCAGGGAATCGGATGTGCGGAATCAGAGATGGGGAATCAGAGGCCGGGAATCAGAGGTGGTGAATCAGAGATGGGGAATCAGAGGCGGGGAATCAGAGGCAGGGAATCAGAGGCGGGAAAACAGAGGCGGGGAATCAGATATGGGGAATCAGAGGCGGGGAATCAGAGGCAGGGAATCAGACACGGGGAATCAGAGGCGGGGAATCAGAGATGGGGAATCAGAGGCGGGGAATCAGAGGCAGGGAATCGGATGCCGGGAATCAGAGGCGGGAAATCAGAGCTGGGGAATCAGAGGCTGGGAATCAGAGGGGGGGAAACAGAGGCGGGGAATAAGATATGGAGAATCAGAGGTGGGGAATCAGGGGCGGGGAATCAGTGGCAGGGAATCAGAGGCGGGGAATCAGAGGCGGGGAATCAAAGGAAGGGAATCAGACACGGGGAATCAGAGGTGGGGAATCAGAGATGGGGAATCAGAGGCGGGGAATCACAGGCAGGGAATCAGACGCGGGGAATCAGAGGCGGGGAATCAGAGCTGGGGAATCAGAGGTGTGGAATCAGAGTCGGGGAATCAGAGGCAGGGAATCGGTTGTGCGGAATCAGAGATGGGGAATCAGATGTGGGGAATCAGAGGCAAGAAATCAGACGGGGATTCAGAGGCTGGGAATCAGACGGGGGGAATCAAAGGCTGGGAATCAGAGCTGGTGAATCAGAGGCAGGGAATCAGAGTTGGGGATTCAGAGGCGGGGAATCAGATATGGGGAAACAGAGGCGGGGAATGAGAGGCAGGCAAGCAGAGGCGGGGAATTAGATATGGGGAATCAGAGGTGGGGAATCAGAGGTGGTGAATCAGAGATGGGGAATCACAGGAGGGGAATCAGAGTCAGCGAATAGAACGCGGGGAATCAGAGGCAGGGAATCAGAGCTGGGGAATCAGAGGCGGGGAATCAGATATGGGGAAACAGAGGCGGTGAATCAGAGGCGGGGAAACAGAGGCGGGGAATCAGACATGGGGAATCGGTTGCGGGGAATCAGAGGCGGGGAATCAGAGCTGGGGAATCAGAGGCGGGGAATCAGAGTTGGGGCATCAGAGGTGGGGAATTAGATATGGGGAAACAGAGGCGGGGAATCAGAGGCGGGGAAACAGAGGCGGGGAATCAGATATGGGGAATCAGAGGTGGGGAATCAGAGGCAGGGAATCAGATGTGCGGAATCAGAGATGGGGAATCAGAGGCAGGGAATCAGAATCAGAAGCGGGGAATCAGAGGCCGGGAATCAGAGGCCGGGAATCAGATGCTGGGAATAAGAGGCCGGGAATCAGAGGTGGGGAATCAGAGTCCGGGAATCAGAGATGGGGATTCAGAGGCGGGGAATGAGATATGGAGAATCAGAGGCGGGGAATCAGAGGCGGGGATACAGAGGTGGGGAATCAGATATGGAGAATCAGAGGTGGGGAATCAAAGGCGGTGAATCAGAGATGGGGAATCAGAGGCGGGGAATCAGAGGCAGGGAATCCGATGCGGGGATTCAGAGGCGGGGAATAAGAGCTGGCGAATCAGAGGCGGGGAATCAGAGGTGGGCAATCAGAGCCGGGGAATCAGATATGGGGAATCAGAGGCGGGGAATCAGAGGCGGGGAAACAGAGGCGGGGAATCAGATATGGGGAATCAGAGGTGGGGAATCAGAGGTTGTGAATCAGAGATGGGGAATCAAGGCGGGGAATAAGAGGGAGGGAATCAGACGCGGGGAATCAGAGGCGGGGTTTCAGAGCTGGGGAATCAGAGGCGGGGAATCAGAGTTGTGGAATCAGAGGCAGGGAATCAGATATGGGGAATCAGAGGCGGGGAATCAGAGGCGGGGAAACAGAGGCGGGGAATCAGATATGGGGAATCAGAGGTGGGGAATCAGGGGCAGGGAATCAGTGGCAGGGAATCAGAGGCGGGGAATCTGAGGCGGGGAATCAGAGGCAGGGAATCAGACACGGGGAATCAGAGGCGGGGAATCAGAGATGGCGAATCAGAGGCGGGGAATCAGAGGCAGGAAATCGGACGCCGGGAATCAGAGGCGGGGAATCAGAGTTGGGGAATCAGAGGCGGGGAATCAGAGTTGGGGAATCAGAGGCGGGGAATCAGATATGGGGAAATAGAGGCGGGGAATCAGATATGGGGAATCAGAGGTGTGGAATCAGAGGTTGGGAATCAGAGGCAGGGAATCAGAGGCGGGGAAACAGAGGCGGGGAATCAGATATGGGGAATCAGAGGTGGCGAATCAAAGGCGGTGAAACAGAGATGGGGAATCAGGGCAGGGAATCAGAGGCAGGGAATCAGAGCTGGGGAAACAGAGGCGGGGAATCAGATATGGGGAATCAGAGGTGGGGAATCAGGGGCGGGGAATCAGTGGCAGGGAATCAGAGCTGGGGAATCAGAGGTGGGGAATCAGAGCTGGGGAAACAGAGGCGGGGAATCAGATATGGGGAATCAGAGGTGGGGAATCAGGGGCGGGGAATCAGTGGCAGGGAATCAGAGGCCGGGAATAAAAGGCGGGGAATCAGAGCTGGGGAATCAGAGGCGGGGAATCAGAGTTGGGGAATCAGAGGAGGGGAATCAGATATGGGGAAACAGAGGCCGGGAATCAGAGGCAGGGAAACAGAGGCGGGGAATCAGATATGGGGAATCAGAGGTGGGGAATTAGAGGTTGCGAATCAGAGGCGGGGAATCAGAGGCTGGGAATCAGAGGCAGGGAATCGGATGTGCGGAATCAGAGATGGGGAATCAGAGGTGGGGATTCAGAGGTGGTGAATCAGAGAAGGGGAATCAGAGGCTGGGAATCAGAGGCAGGGAATCAGACGCAGGGAATCAGAGGCGGGGAATCATAGCTGGCGAATTAGAGGAGGGGAATCAGAGTTGGGGAAACAGAGGCGGGGAATCAGATATCGGGAAACAGAGGCGGGGAATCAGATATGGGGTATCAGAGGTGGGGAATCAGAGGCAGGGAATCAGATGTGCGGAATCAGAGATGGGGAATCAGAGGCAGGGAATCAGAATCAGAAGCAGGGAATCAGTGGCAGGTAATCAGAGGCCGGGAATAAAAGGCGGGGAATCAGAGGCAGGGAATCGGATGTGCGGAATCAGAGATGGGGAATCAGAGGTGGGGATTCAGAGGAGGTGAATCAGAGAAGGGGAATCAGAGGCTGGGAATCAGAGGCAGGGAATCAGATGCAGGGAATCAGAGGCGGGGAATCATAGCTGGCGAATTAGAGGAGGGGAATCAGAGTTGGGGAATCAGAGGCGGGGAAACAGATATGGGGTAACAGAGGCGGGGAATCAGAGGTGGGGAAACAGAGGCGGGGAATCAGATATGGGGAATCAGAGGTGGGGAATCAGGGGCAGGGAATCAGTGGCAGGGAATCAGACGCGGGGAATCAGAGGCGGGGAATCAGAGGCGGGGAATCAGAGGCGGGGAATCAGAGGCAGGGAATCGGATGTGCGGAATCAGAGATGGGGAATCAGAGGTGGGGATTCAGAGGTGGTGAATCAGAGAAGGGGAATCAGAGGCTGGGAATGAGAGGCAGGGAATCAGACGCAGGGAATCAGAGGCGGGGAATCATAGCTGGCGAATTAGAGGAGGGGAATCAGAGTTGGGGAAACAGAGGCGGGGAATCAGATATGGGGAATCAGAGGTGGGGAATCAGGGGCAGGGAATCAGTGGCAGGGAATCAGAGGCGGGGAATCAGAGACGGGGAATCAGAGGCAGGGAATCAGACACGGGGAATCAGAGGCGGGGAATCAGAGATGGGGAATCAGAGGCGGGGAATCAGAGGCAGGGAATCAGAGGCCGGGAATCAGATGCTGGGAATAAGAGGCCGGGAATCAGAGGTGGGGAAACAGAGGCGGGGAATCAGATATGGGGAATCAGAGGTGGGGAATCAGAGGCGGGGAATCAGTGGCAGGGAATCAGAGGCCGGGAATAAAAGGCGGGGAATCAAAGCTGGGGAATCAGAGGCGGGGAATCAGAGTTGGGGAATCAGAGGAGGGGAATCAGATATGGGGAAACAGAGGCCGGGAATCAGAGGCAGGCAAACAGAGGCGGGGAATCAGATATGGGAAATCAGAGGTGGGGAATTAGAGGTTGCGAATCAGAGGCGGGATATCAGAGGCGGGGAATCAGAGGCAGGAAAACGGATGTGCGGAATCAGAGATGGGGAATCAGACGGGGGGAATCAAAGGCGGGGAATCAGAGCTGGGGAATCAGAGGCAGGGAATCAGAGGCGGGGAATCAGATATGGGGAATCAGAGGCTGGGATTCAGAGGCGGGGAATCAGAGGCAGGGAATCAGACACGGGGAATCAGAGGTGGGGAATCAGAGATGGGGAATTAGAGGCGGGGAATCAGAGGCAGGGAATCAGATGCGGGGAAAAAGAGGCAGGGAATCAGATATGGGGAATCAGAGGTGGGGAATCAGGGGCAGGGATTCAGTGTCAGGGAATCAGAGGCGGGGAATCAGAGGCGGGGAATCAGAGGCATGGAATCAGACACGGGGAATCAGAGGCGGGGAATCAGAGATGGGGAATCAGAGGCGGGGAATCAGAGGCAGGGAATCGGACGCCGGGAATCAGAGTCGGGGAATCAGAGCTGGGGAATCAGAGGCGGGGAATCAGAGTTGGGGAATCAGAGGCGGGGATTCAGATATGGGGAAATAGAGGCGGGGAATCAGATATGGGGAATCAGAGGTGTGGAATCAGAGGTTGGGAATCAGAGGAAGGGAATCAGAGTCGGGGAAACAGAGGCGGGGAATCAGATATGTGGAATCAGAGTTGGCGAATCAAAGGCGGTGAAACAGAGATGGGGAATCAGGGCAGGGAATCAGAGGCAGGGAATCAAACACGGGGAATCAGAGCTGGGGAATCAGAGGCGGGGAATCAGAGTTGGGAATCAGAGGCGGGGAATCAGAGGCGGGGAAACAGAGGCGGGGAATCAGATATGGGGAATCAGAGGTGGGGAATCAGAGGTTGGGAATAAGAGGCAGGGAATCGGAGATGGGGAATCAGAGGCAGGGAATCAGAGGCGGGGAATCAGAGGCGGGGAATCAGAGGCCGGGAATCAGATATGGGGAAACTGAAGCGGGGAATCCGAGGCGGGGAAACAGAGGCGGGGAATCAGATATGGGGAATCAGAGGTGGGGAATCAGAGGTAGGGATTCAGAGGCGGGGAATCAGAGGCAGGGAATCAGACGCGGGGAATATGAGGCGGGGAATCAGAGCTGGGGAATCAGAGGTGGGGAATCAGAGTTGGGGAATCATAGGCAGGGAATCGGATGTGCGGAATCAGAGATGGGGAATCAGAGGCCGGGAATCAGAGGTGGTGAATCAGAGATGGGAAATCAGAGGCGGGGAATCAGAGGCAGGGTATCAGACGCGGGGAATCAGAGGTGGGCAATCAGAGGCGGGGAATCAGATATGGGGAATCAGAGGCGGGGAATCAGAGGCGGGGAAACAGAGGCGGCGAATCAGATTTGGGGAATCAGAGGTGGGGACTTAGATATTGGGAAACAGTCGGGGAATCAGAGGCGGGGAAACAGAGGCGGGGAATCAGATATGGGGAATCAGAGGTGGGGAATCAGAGGCAGGGAATCAGATGTGCGGAATCAGAGATGGGGAATCAGAGGCAGGGAATCAGAATCAGAAGCAGGGAATCAGAGGCCGGGAATCAGAGGCCGGAATCAGATGATGGGAATCAGAGGCCTGGAATCAGAGGCGGGGAATCAGAGGCAGGGAATCAGATGCGGGGAATCAGAGGCGGGGAATCAGAGCTGGGTAATCAGAGGCGGGGTATTAGAGTTGGGGAATCAGAGGCGGAGAATTAGAGGCGGGGAATCTGATGCAGGAATCAGAGGCAGGGAATCAGAGGCAGGGAATCAGAGGCAGGGAATCTGAGGCAGGGAATCAGAGGTGGGGAATCAGAGGCGGGGAATCAGAGGCAGGGAATCAGATGAAGGGAATCTGATGCAGGGAATCTGAGGCAGGGAATCTGAGGCAGGGAATCTGTGTCAGGGAATCTGATGCGGGTTATCAGAAGGGGGAAATGAGATGTGGGAAACAAGATGCAGAGAAAGAGACACGGAAATAGAGGCAGGGAAAGACAGGCAGGGAATCAGAGGCGGGGAATCAGAGGTGGGGAATCAGAGGCTGGGAATCAGAGGCGGGGAATGAGAGGGGGGAATCAGAGGTGGGGAATCAGAGGCAGGGAATCAGAGGCAGGGAATCAGAGGCGGGAAATCAGAGGCGGCGAATCTGAGGCGTGGAATCAGAGGCGGGGAATCAGAGGCGGGGAATCAGAAGTGGGGAATCAGAGGTGGGGAATCAGAGGCGGGGATTCAGAGGCAGAGAATCAGAGGCGGGGAATCTGAGGCAGGGAATCTGAGGTGCGGAATCAGAGGCGGGGAAACAGGTGGGTAAACAGAGGTGGGTAAACATAGGCGGGGAATCAGAGGCGCGGAATCAGAGGCGCGGAATCAGAGGCAGGGAATCAGAGGCGGGGAATCAGAGGTGGGGTATTAGAGTTGGGGAATCAGAGGCGGGGAATCAGATATGGGGAAACAGAGGTGGGGAATCAGAGGCGGGGAAACAGAGGCAGGGAATCAGATATGGGGAATCAGATGTGGGGAATCAGAGATGGGGAATCAGAGGCGGTGAATCAGAGATGGGGAATCAGAGGCGGGGAATCAGAGGCAGGAAATCAGACACGGGGATTCAGAGGCTGGGAATCAGACGGGGGGAATCAAAGGCGGGGAATCAGAGCTGGGGAATCAGAGGCAGGGAATCAGAGGCGGGGAATCAGATATGGGGAATCAGAGGCTGGGATTCAGAGGCGGGGAATCAGAGGCAGGGAATCAGACACGGGGAATCAGAGGTGGGGAATCAGAGATGGGGAATCAGAGGCGGGGAATCAGAGGCAGGGAATCAGACGCGGGGAATCTGAGGCGGGGAATCAGAGCTGGGGAATCAGAGGTGGGGAATCAGAGTTGGGGAATCAGAGGCAGGGAATCGGATGTGCGGAATCAGAGATGGGGAATCAGATGTGGGGAATCAGAGGAATCAGAGATGGGGAATCAGAGGCGGGGAATCAGATGTGGGGAATCAGAGGAATCAGAGATGGGGAATCAGAGGCGGGGAATCAGAGGCAGGAAATCAGACACGGGGATTCAGAGGCTGGGAATCAGACGGGGGGAATCAAAGGCGGGGAATCAGAGCTGGGGAATCAGAGGCAGGGAATCAGAGTTGGGGATTCAGAGACGGGGAATCAGATATGGGGAATCAAAGGTGGGGAATCAGAGGCAAGGAATAAGATGTGCGGAATCAGAGATGGGGAATCAGAGGCAGGGAATCAGAATCAGAAGCAGGGAATCAGAGGCCGGGAATCAGAGGACGGAATCAGATGCTGGGAATCAGAGGCCTGGAATCAGAGGCGGGGAATCAGAGGCAGGGAATCAGATGCGGGGAATCAGAGGCAGGGAATCAGAGTCCGGGAATCAGAGATGGGGATTCAGAGGCGGGGAATGAGATATGGAGAATCAGAGGCGGGGAATCAGAGGCCGGGAAACAGAGGTGGGGAAACAGATATGGGGAATCAGATGTGGGGAATCAGAGGCAAGGAATCAGATGTGCGGAATCAGAGATGGGGAATCAGAGGCAGGGAATCAGA
The DNA here is from genome assembly GCF_036971445.1 of Narcine bancroftii. NCBI lineage: Eukaryota > Metazoa > Chordata > Chondrichthyes > Torpediniformes > Narcinidae > Narcine > Narcine bancroftii. The sequence goes on along the minus strand of NC_091474.1, from coordinate 101,255,084 downwards.
ATCAGAAGCAGGGAATCAGAGGCCGGGAATCAGAGGACTGAATCAGATGCTGGGAATCAGAGGCCTGGAATCAGAGGCGGGGAATCAGAGGCAGGGAATCAGATGCGGGGAATCAGAGGCGGGGAATCAGAGCTGGGGAATCAGAGGTGGGGTATTAGAGTTGGGGAATCAGAGGCGGGGAATCAGATATGGGGAAACAGAGGTGGGGAATCAGAGGCGGGGAAACAGAGGCAGGGAATCAGATATGGGGAATCAGAGGTGGGGAATCAGAGATGGGGAATCAGAGGCGGTGAATCAGAGATGGGGAATCAGGGGCGGGGAATCAGAGGCAGGAAATCAGACACGGGGATTCAGAGGCTGGGAATCAGACGGGGGGAATCAAAGGCGGGGAATCAGAGCTGGGGAATCAGAGGCAGGGAATAAGAGGCGGGGAATCAGATATGGGGAATCAGAGGCTGGGATTCAGAGGCGGGGAATCAGAGGCAGGGAATCAGACACGGGGAATCAGAGGTGGGGAATCAGAGATGGGGAATCAGAGGCGGGGAATCAGAGGCAGGGAATCAGAAGCGATGAATCTGAGGCGGGGAATCAGAGCTGGGGAATCAGAGGTGGGGAATCAGAGTTGGGGAATCAGAGGCAGGGAATCGGATGTGCGGATTCAGAGATGGGGAATCAGATGTGGGGAATCAGAGGAATCAGAGATGGGGAATCAGAGGCGGGAAATCAGAGGCAGGAAATCAGACACGGGATTCAGAGGCTGGGAATCAGACGGGGGGAATCAACGGCGGGGAATCAGAGCAGGGGAATCAGAGGCAGGGAATCAGAGTTGGGGATTCAGAGACGGGGAATCAGATATGGGGAAACAGAGGCGGGGGATCAGAGGCGGGCAAACAGAGGCGGGGAATTAGATATGGGGAATCAGAGGTGGGGAATCAGAGGTGGTGAATCAGTGATGGGGAATCACAGGCGGGGAATCAGAGGCAGGGAATAGAACGCAGGGAATCAGACGCAGGGAATCAGAGCTGGGGAATCAGAGGCGGGGAATCATAGTTGGGAATCAGAGGTGGGGAATCAGATATGGGGAAACAGAGGCGGGGAATCAGAGGCGGGGAAACAGAGGCGGGGAATCAGATATGGGGAATCGGATGCGGGGAATCAGAGGCGGGGAATCAGAGCTGGGGAATCAGAGGCGGGGAATCAGAGTTGGGGCATCAGAGGTGGGGAATTAGATATAGGGAAACAGAGGCGGGAAATCAGAGGCGGGGAAACAGAGGCGGGGAATCAGATATGGGGAATCAGAGGGGGGGAATCAGAGGCAGGGAATCAGATGTGCGGAATCAGAGATGGGGAATCAGAGGCAGGGAATCAGAATCAGAAGCGGGGAATCAGAGGCCGGGAATCAGAGGCCAGGAATCAGATGCTGGGAATAAGAGGCCGGGAATCAGAGGTGGGGAATCAGAGTCCGGGAATCAGAGATGGGGATTCAGAGGCGGGGAATGAGATATGGAGAATCAGAGGCGGGGAATCAGAGGCCGGGAAACAGAGGTGGGGAATCAGATATGGGGAATCAGAGGTGGCGAATCAAAGGCGGTGAATCACAGATGGGGAATCAGAGGCGGGGAATCAGAGGCAGGGAATCAGATGCGGGGAATCAGAGGCGGGGAATCAGAGCTGGCGAATCAGAGGCGGGGAATCAGAGGTGGGCAATCAGAGGCGGGGAATCAGATATGGGGAATCAGAGGCGGGGAATCAGAGGCGGGGAAACAGAGGCGGGGAATCAAATATAGGGAATCAGAGGTGGGGAATCAGAGGTTGTGAATCAGAGATGGGGAATCAAGGCGGGGAATCAGAGGCAGGGAATCAGACACGGGGAATTAGAGGCGGGGATTCAGAGCTGGGGAATCAGAGGCGGGGAATCAGAGTTGGAGAATCAGAGGAAGGGAATCAGATATGGGGAATCAGAGGCGGGGAATCAGAGGCGGGGAAACAGAGGCGGGGAATCAGATATGGGGAATCAGAGGTGGGGAATCAGGGGCAGGGAATCAGTGGCAGGGAATCAGAGGCGGGGAATCAGAGGCGGGGAATCAGAGGCAGGGAATCAGACACGGGGAATCAGAGGCGGGGAATCAGAGATGGGGAATCAGAGGCGGGGAATCAGAGGCAGGGAATCGGACGCCGGGAATCAGAGTCGGGGAATCAGAGCTGGGGAATCAGAGGCGGGGAATCAGAGTTGGGGAATCAGAGGCGGGGATTCAGATATGGGGAAATAGAGGCGGGGAATCAGATATGGGGAATCAGAGGTGTGGAATCAGAGGTTGGAATTCAGAGGAAGGGAATCAGAGTCGGGGAAACAGAGGCGGGGAATCAGATATGTGGAATCAGAGGTGGCGAATCAAAGGCGGTGAAACAGAGATGGGGAATCAGGGCAGGGAATCAGAGGCAGGGAATCAAACACGGGGAATCAGAGCTGGGGAATCAGAGGCGGGGAATCAGATTTGGGAATCAGAGGTGGGGAATCAGAGGCGGGGAAACAGAGGCGGGGAATCAGATATGGGGAATCAGAGGTGGGGAATCAGAGGTTGGGAATCAGAGGCAGGGAATCAGAGGCGGGGAATCAGAGGCGGGGAATCAGAGGAAGGGAATCAGATGTGCGGAATCGGAGATGGGGAATCAGAGGCAGGGAATCAGAGGCGGGGAATCAGAGGCGGGGAATCAGAGGCCGGGAATCAGATATGGGGAAACTGAGGCGGGGAATCCGAGGCGGGGAAACAGAGGCGGGGAATCAGATATGGGGAATCAGAGGTGGGGACTCAGAGGTTGGGAATCAGAGGCAGGGAATCAGAGGCTTGGAATCAGATGCAGGGAATCAGATGCGGGGCATCAGAGGCGGGGAATCAGAGCTGGGGAAACAGAGGTGGGGAATCAGATTTGGGGAATCAGAGGTGGGGACTTAGATATTGGGAAACAGAGGCGGGGAATCAGAGGCGGGGAAACAGAGGCGGGGAATCAGATATGGGGAATCAGAGGTGGGGAATCAGAGGCAGGGAATCAGATGTGCGGAATCAGAGATGGGGAATCAGAGGCAGGGAATCAGAATCAGAAGCAGGGAATCAGAGGCCGGGAATCAGAGGCCGGAATCAGATGATGGGAATCAGAGGCCTGGAATCAGAGGCGGGGAATCAGAGTCAGGGAATCAGATGCGGGGAATCAGAGGCGGGGAATCAGAGCTGGGGAATCAGAGGCGGGGTATTTGAGTTGGGGAATCAGAGGCGGGGAATCAGATATGGGGAAACAGAGGTAGGGAATCAGAGGCGGGGAAACAGAGGCAGGGAATCAGATATGGGGAATCAGAGGCGGGGAATCAGAGGTGGGGAAACATAGGCAGGGAATCGGATGTGCGGAATCAGAGATGGGGAATCAGAGGCCGGGAATCAGAGGTGGTGAATCAGAGATGGGGAATCAGAGGCGGGGAATCAGAGGCAGGGTATCAGACGCGGGGAATCAGAGGTGGACAATCAGAGGCGGGGAATCAGATATGGGGAATCAGAGGCGGGGAATCAGAGGCGGGGAAACAGAGGCGGGGAATCAGATATGGGGAATCAGAGGTGGGGCATCAGAGGTTGTGAATCACAGATGGGGAATCAGAGGCGGGGAATCAGAGGCAGGGAATCAGACGCGGGGAATCAGAGGCGGGTATTCAGAGCTGGGGAATCAGAAGCGGGGAATCAGAGTTGGGGAATCAGAGGCGGGGAATCAGATATGGGGAATCAGAGGCAGGGAATCAGAGGCGGGGAATCAGAGGCAGGGAATCAGACGCGGGGAATCTGAGGCGGGGAATCAGAGCTGGGGAATCAGAGGTGGGGAATCAGATTTGGGGAATCAGATGCGGGGACTTAGATATTGGGAAACAGAGGCGGGGAATCAGAGGCGGGGAAACCCAGGCGGGGAATCAGATATGGGGAATCAGAGGTGGGGAATCAGAGGCAAGGAATAAGATGTGCGGAATCAGAGATGGGGAATCAGAGGCAGGGAATCAGAATCAGAAGCAGGGAATCAGAGGCCGGGAATCAGAGGACGGAATCAGATGCTGGGAATCAGAGGCCTGGAATCAGAGGCGGGGAATCAGAGGCAGGGAATCAGATGCGGGGAATCAGAGGCAGGGAATCAGAGTCCGGGAATCAGAGATGGGGATTCAGAGGCGGGGAATCAGATATGGAGAATCAGAGATGGGGAATCAGAGGCGGGGAATCAGAGGCAGGGAATCGGACGCCGGGAATCAGAGGCGGGGAATCAGAGCTGGGGAATCAGAGGCGGGGTATCAGAGTTGGGGAATCAGAGGCGGGGAATCAGATATGGGGAAATAGAGGCGGGGAATCAGATATGGGGAATCAGAGGTGTGGAATCAGAGGTTGGGAATCAGAGGCAGGGAATCAGAGGCGGGGAAACAGAGGCGGGGAATCAGATATGGGGAATCAGAGGTGGCGAATCAAAGGCGGTGAAACAGAAATGGGGAATCAGGGCAGGGAATCAGAGGCAGGGAATCAGAGCTGGGGAAACAGAGGCGGGGAATCAGATATGGGAAATCAGAGGTGGGGAATCAGGGGCGGGGAATCAGTGGCAGTGAATCAGAGCTGGGGAATCAGAGGTGGGGAATCAGAGCTGGGGAAACAGAGGCGGGGAATCAGATATGGGGAATCAGAGGTGGGGAATCAGGGGCGGGGAATCAGTGGCAGGGAATCAGAGGCCGGGAATAAAAGGCGGGGAATCAGAGCTGGGGAATCAGAGGCAGGGAATCAGAGTTGGGGAATCAGAGGAGGGGAATCAGATATGGGGAAACAGAGGCCGGGAATCAGAGGCAGGGTAACAGAGGCGGGGAATCAGATATGGGGAATCAGAGGTGGGGAATTAGAGGTTGCGAATCAGAGGCGGGGAAACAGAGGCGGGGAATCAAATATAGGGAATCAGAGGTGGGGAATCAGAGGTTGTGAATCAGAGATGGGGAATCAAGGCGGGGAATCAGAGGCAGGGAATCAGACGCGGGGAATCAGAGGCGGGGATTCAGAGCTGGGGAATCAGAGGCGGTGAATCAGAGTTGGGGAATCAGAGGCAGGGAATCAGATATGGGGAATCAGAGGCGGGGAATCAGAGGCGGGGAAACAGAGGCGGGGAATCAGATATGGGGAATCAGAATTGGGGAATCAGGGTTAGGGAATCAGTGGCAGGGAATCAGAGGCGGGGAATCAGAGGCGGGGAATCAGAGGCAGGGAATCAGACACGGGGAATCGGAGGCGGGGAATCAGAGATGGGGAATCAGAGGCGGGGAATCAGAGGCAGGGAATCGGACTCCGGGAATCAGAGTCGGGGAATCAGAGCTGGGGAATCAGAGGCGGGGAATCAGAGTTGGGGAATCAGAGGCGGGGAATCAGATATGGGGAAATAGAGGCGGGGAATCAGATATGGGGAATCAGAGGTGTGGAATCAGAGGTTGGGAATCAGAGGCAGGGAATCAGAGTCGGGGAAACAGAGGCGGGGAATCAGATATGGGGAATCAGAGGTGGCGAATCAAAGGCGGTGAAACAGAGATGGGGAATCAGGGCAGGGAATCAGAGGCAGGGAATCAAACACGGGGAATCAGAGCTGGGGAATCAGAGGCGGGGAATCAGAGTTGGGAATCAGAGGCAGGGAATCAGAGTCGGGGAAACAGAAGCGGGGAATCAGATATGGGGAATCAGAGGTGGGGAATCAGAGGTTGGGAATCAGAGGCAGGGAATCAGAGGCGGGGAATCAGAGGCGGGGAATCAGAGGAAGGGAATCAGATGTGCGGAATCGGAGATGGGGAATCAGAGGCAGGGAATCAGAGGCGGGGAATCAGAGGCGGGGAATCAGAGGCCGGGAATCAGATATGGGGAAACAGAGGCGGGGAATCCGAGGCGGGGAAACAGAGGCGGGGAATCAGATATGGGGAATCAGAGGTGGGGAATCAGAGGTTGGGAATCAGAGGCAGGGAATCAGAGGCTTGGAATAAGATGCAGGGAATCAGATGCGGGGAATCAGAGGCGGGGAATCAGAGCTGGGGAATCAGAGGTGGGGAATCAGATTTGGGGAATCAGATGCGGGGACTTAGATATTGGGAAACAGAGGCGGGGAATCAGAGGCGGGGAAACCCAGGCGGGGAATCAGATATGGGGAATCAGAGGTGGGGAATCAGAGGCAAGGAATCAGATGTGCGGAATCAGAGATGGGGAATCAGAGGCAGGGAATCAGAATCAGAAGCAGGGAATCAGAGGCCGGGAATCAGAGGACGGAATCGGATGCTGGGAATCAGAGGCCTGGAATCAGAGGCGGGGAATCAGAGGCAGGGAATCAGATGCGGGGAATCAGAGGCGGGGAATCAGAGCTGGGGAATCAGAGGTGGGGTATTAGAGTTGGGGAATCAGAGGCGGGGAATCAGATATGGGGAAACAGAGGTGGGGAATCAGAGGCGGGGAAACAGAGGCAGGGAATCAGATGTGGGGAATCAGAGGTGGGGAATCAGAGATGGGGAATCAGAGGCGGTGAATCAGAGATGGGGAATCAGAGGCGGGGAATCAGAGGCAGGAAATCAGACACGGGGATTCAGAGGCTGGGAATCAGACGGGGGGAATCAAAGGCGGGGAATCAGAGCTGGGGAATCAGAGGCAGGGAATCAGAGGCGGGGAATCAGATATGGGGAATCAGAGGCTGGGATTCAGAGGCGGGGAATCAGAGGCAGGGAATCAGACACGGGGAATCAGAGGTGGGGAATCAGAGATGGGGAATCAGAGGCGGGGAATCAGAGGCAGGGAATCGGATGTGCGGATTCAGAGATGGGGAATCAGATGTGGGGAATCAGAGGAATCAGAGATGGGGAATCAGAGGCGGGAAATCAGAGGCCGGAAATCAGACACGGGGATTCAGAGGGTGGGAATCAGACGGGGGGAATCAAAGGCGGGAAATCAGAGCAGGGGAATCAGAGGCAGGGAATCAGAGTTGGGGATTCAGAGACGGGGAATCAGATATGGGGAAACAGAGGCGGGGAATCAGAGGCGGGCAAACAGAGGCGGGGAATTAGATATGGGGAATCAGAGGTGGGGAATCAGAGGTGGTGAATCAGTGATGGGGAATCACAGGCGGGGAATCAGAGGCAGGGAATAGAACGCAGGGAATCAGACGCAGGGAATCAGAGCTGGGGAATCAGAGGCGGGGAATCATAGTTGGGAATCAGAGGTGGGGAATCAGATATGGGGAAACAGAGGCGGGGAATCAGAGGCGGGGAAACAGACGCGGGGAATCAGATATGGGGAATCGGATGCGGGGAATCAGAGGCGGGGAATCAGAGCTGGGGAATCAGAGGCGGGGTATCAGAGTTGGGGCATCAGAGGTGGGGAATTAGATATAGGGAAACAGAGGCGGGAAATCAGAGGCGGGGAAACAGAGGCGGTGAATCAGATATGGGGAATCAGAGGGGGGGAATCAGAGGCAGGGAATCAGATGTGCGGAATCAGAGATGGGGAATCAGAGGCAGGGAATCAGAATCAGAAGCGGGGAATCAGAGGCCGGGAATCAGAGGCCGGGAATCAGATGCTGGGAATAAGAGGCCGGGAATCAGAGGTGGGGAATCAGAGTCCGGGAATCAGAGATGGGGATTCAGAGGCGGGGAATGAGATATGGAGAATCAGAGGCGGGGAATCAGAGGCCGGGAAACAGAGGTGGGGAATCAGATATGGGGAATCAGAGGTGGCGAATCAAAGGCGGTGAATCACAGATGGGGAATCAGAGGCGGGGAATCAGAGGCAGGGAATCAGATACGGGGAATCAGAGGTGGGGAATCAGAGCTGGCGAATCAGAGGCGGGGAATCAGAGGTGGGCAATCAGAGGCGGGGAATCAGATATGGGGAATCAGAGGCGGGGAATCAGAGGCGGGGAAACAGAGGCGGGGAATCAAATATAGGGAATCAGAGGTGGGGAATCAGAGGTTGTGAATCAGAGATGGGGAATCAAGGCGGGGAATCAGAGGCAGGGAATCAGAGGCAGGGAATCAGATGCGGGGAATCAGAGGTGGGGAATCAGAGCTGGCGAATCAGAGGCGGGGAATCAGAGGTGGGCAATCAGAGGCGGGGAATCAGATATGGGGAATCAGAGACGGGGAATCAGATATGGGGAAACAGAGGTGGGGACTTAGATATTGGGAAACAGAGGCGGGGAATAAGAGGCGGGGAAACAGAGGTGGGGAATCAGATATGGGGAATCAGAGGTGGGGAATCAGAGGCAGGGAATCAGATGTGCGGAATCGGAGATGGGGAATCAGAGGCAGGGAATCAGAGGCGGGGAATCAGAGGCGGGGAATCAGAGGCCGGGAATCAGATATGGGGAAACTGAGGCGGGGAATCCGAGGCGGGGAAACAGAGGCGGGGAATCAGATATGGGGAATCAGAGGTGGGGAATCAGAGGTTGGGAATCAGAGGCAGGGAATCAGAGGCTTGGAATCAGATGCAGGGAATCAGATGCGGGGCATCAGAGGCGGGGAATCAGAGCTGGGGAATCAGAGGTGGGGAATCAGATTTGGGGAATCAGAGGTGGGGACTTAGATATTGGGAAACAGAGGCGGGGAATCAGAGGCGGGGAAACAGAGGTGGGGAATCAGATATGGGGAATAAGAGGTGGGGAATCAGAGGCGGGGATTCAGAGCTGGGGAATCAGAGGCGGGGAATCAGAGTTGGGAAATCAGAGGCAGGGAATCAGATATGGGGAATCAGAGGCGGGGAATCAGAGGCGGGGAAACAGAGGCGGGGAATCAGATATGGGGAATAAGAGGTGTGGAATCAGAGGTTGGGAATCAGAGGAAGGGAATCAGAGTCGGGGAAACAGAGGCGGGGAATCAGATATGTGGAATCAGAGGTGGCGAATCAAAGGCGGTGAAACAGAGATGGGGAATCAGGGCAGGGAATCAGAGGCAGGGAATCAAACACGGGGAATCAGAGCTGGGGAATCAGAGGCGGGGAATCAGAGTTGGGAATCAGAGGCGGGGAATCAGAGGCGGGGAAACAGAGGCGGGGAAACAGATATGGGGAATCAGAGGTGGGGAATCAGAGGTTGGGAATCAGAGGCAGGGAATCAGAGGCGGGGAATCAGAGGCGGGGAATCAGAGGAAGGGAATCAGATGTGCGGAATCGGAGATGGGGAATCAGAGGCAGGGAATCAGAGGCGGGGAATCAGAGGCGGGGAATCAGAGGCCGGGAATCAGATATGGGGAAACTGAGGCGGGGAATCCGAGGCGGGGAAACAGAGGCGGGGAATCAGATATGGGGAATCAGAGGTGGGGAATCAGAGGTTGGGAATCAGAGGCAGGGAATTAGAGGCTTGGAATCAGATGCAGGGAATCAGATGCGGGGCATCAGAGGCGGGGAATCAGAGCTGGGGAATCAGAGGTGGGGAATCAGATTTGGGGAATCAGAGGTGGGGACTTAGATATTGGGAAACAGAGGCGGGGAATCAGAGGCGGGGAAACAGAGGTGGGGAATCAGATATGGGGAATCAGAGGTGGGGAATCAGAGGCAGGGAATCAGATGTGCGGAATCAGAGATGGGGAATCAGAGGCAGGGAATCAGAATCAGAAGCAGGGAATCATAGGCCGGGAATCAGAGGCCGGAATCAGATGATGGGAATCAGAGGCCTGGAATCAGAGGCGGGGAATCAGAGTCAGGGAATCAGATGCGGGGAATCAGAGGCGGGGAATCAGAGCTGGGGAATCAGAGGCGGGGTATTTGAGTTGGGGAATCAGAGGCGGGGAATCAGATATGGGGAAACAGAGGTAGGGAATCAGAGGCGGGGAAACAGAGGCAGGGAATCAGATATGGGGAATCAGAGGCGGGGAATCAGAGGTGGGGAAACATAGGCAGGGAATCGGATGTGCGGAATCAGAGATGGGGAATCAGAGGCCGGGAATCAGAGGTGGTGAATCAGAGATGGGGAATCAGAGGCGGGGAATCAGGGGCAGGGTATCAGACGCGGGGAATCAGAGGTGGGCAATCAGAGGCGGGGAATCAGATATGGGGAATCAGAGGCGGGGAATCAGAGGCGGGGAAACAGAGGCGGGGAATCAGATATGGGGAATCAGAGGTGGGGCATCAGAGGTTGTGAATCACAGATGGGGAATCAGAGGCGGGGAATCAGAGGCAGGGAATCAGACGCGGGGAATCAGAGGCGGGGATTCAGAGCTGGGGAATCAGAAGCGGGGAATCAGAGTTGGGGAATCAGAGGCGGGGAATCAGATATGGGGAATCAGAGGCAGGGAATCAGAGGCGGGGAATCAGAGGCAGGGAATCAGACGCGGGGAATCTGAGGCGGGGAATCAGAGCTGGGGAATCAGAGGTGGGGAATCAGAGTTGGGGAATCAGAGGCAGGGAATTGGATGTGCGGAATCAGAGATGGGGAATCAGAGGTGGGGAATCAGAGGCGGTGAATCAGAGATGGGGAATCAGAGGCGGGGAATCAGAGGCAGGAAATCAGACACGGGGATTCAGAGGCTGGGAATCAGAGGCAGGGAATCAGACGCGGGGAATCTGAGGCGGGGAATCAGAGCTGGGGAATCTGAGGCAGGGAATCAGAGTTGGGGATTCAGAGGCGGGGAATCAGATATGGGGAAACAGAGGCGGGGAATCATAGGCGGGCAAACAGAGGCGGGGAATTAGATATGGGGAATCAGAGGTAGGGAATCAGAGGTGGTGAATCAGTGATGGGGAATCACAGGCGGGGAATCAGAGGCAGGGAATAGAACGCGGGGAATCAGAGGGAGGGAATCAGAGCTGGGGAATCAGAGGCGGGGAATCATAGTTGGGAATCAGAGGCGGGAATCAGATATGGGGAAACAGAGGCGGGGAATCAGAGGCGGGGAAACAGAGGCAGGGAATCAGATATGGGGAAACAGAGGTGGGGACTTAGATATTGGGAAACAGAGGCGGGGAATCAGAGGCGGGGAAACAGAGGTGGGGAATCAGATATGGGGAATCAGAGGTGGGGAATCAGAGGCAGGGAATCAGATGTGCGGAATCGGAGATGGGGAATCAGAGGCAGGGAATCAGAGGCGGGGAATCAGAGGCGGGGAATCAGAGGCCGGGAATCAGATATGGGGAAACTGAGGCGGGGAATCCGAGGCGGGGAAACAGAGGCGGGGAATCAGTTATGGGGAATCAGAGGTGGGGAATCAGAGGTTGGGAATCAGAGGCAGGGAATCAGAGGCTTGGAATCAGATGCAGGGAATCAGATGCGGGGCATCAGAGGCGGGGAATCAGAGCTGGGGAATCAGAGGTGGGGAATCAGATTTGGGGAATCAGAGGTGGGGACTTAGATATTGGGAAACAGAGGTGGGGAATCAGAGGCGGGGAAACAGAGGTGGGGAATCAGATATGGGGAATCAGAGGTGGGGAATCAGAGGCGGGGATTCAGAGCTGGGGAATCAGAGGCGGGGAATCAGAGTTGGGGAATCAGAGGCAGGGAATCAGATATGGGGAATCAGAGGCGGGGAATCAGAGGCGGGGAAACAGAGGCGGGGAATCAGATATGGGGAATCAGAGGTGTGGAATCAGAGGTTGGGAATCAGAGGAAGGGAATCAGAGTCGGGGAAACAGAGGCGGGGAATCAGATATGTGGAATCAGAGGTGGCGAATCAAAGGCGGTGAAACAGAGATGGGGAATCAGGGCAGGGAATCAGAGGCAGGGAATCAAACACGGGGAATCAGAGCTGGGGAATCAGAGGCGGGCAATCAGAGTTGGGAATCAGAGGCGGGGAATCAGAGGCGGGGAAACAGAGGCGGGGAAACAGATATGGGGAATCAGAGGTGGGGAATCAGAGGTTGGGAATCAGAGGCAGGGAATCAGAGGCGGGGAATCAGAGGCGGGGAATCAGAGGAAGGGAATCAGATGTGCGGAATCGGAGATGGGGAATCAGAGGCAGGGAATCAGAGGCGGGGAATCAGAGGCGGGGAATCAGAGGCCGGGAATCAGATATGGGGAAACTGAGGCGGGGAATCCGAGGCGGGGAAACAGAGGCGGGGAATCAGATATGGGGAATCAGAGGTGGGGAATCAGAGGTTGGGAATCAGAGGCAGGGAATCAGAGGCTTGGAATCAGATGCAGGGAATCAGATGCGGGGCATCAGAGGCGGGGAATCAGAGCTGGGGAATCAGAGGTGGGGAATCAGATTTGGGGAATCAGAGGTGGGGACTTAGATATTGGGAAACAGAGGCGGGGAATCAGAGGCGGGGAAACAGAGGTGGGGAATCAGATATGGGGAATCAGAGGTGGGGAATCAGAGGCAGGGAATCAGATGTGCGGAATCAGAGATGGGGAATCAGAGGCAGGGAATCAGAATCAGAAGCAGGGAATCATAGGCCGGGAATCAGAGGCCGGAATCAGATGATGGGAATCAGAGGCCTGGAATCAGAGGCGGGGAATCAGAGTCAGGGAATCAGATGCGGGGAATCAGAGGCGGGGAATCAGAGCTGGGGAATCAGAGGCGGGGTATTTGAGTTGGGGAATCAGAGGCGGGGAATCAGATATGGGGAAACAGAGGTAGGGAATCAGAGGCGGGGAAACAGAGGCAGGGAATCAGATATGGGGAATCAGAGGCGGGGAATCAGAGGTGGGGAAACATAGGCAGGGAATCGGATGTGCGGAATCAGAGATGGGGAATCAGAGGCCGGGAATCAGAGGTGGTGAATCAGAGATGGGGAATCAGAGGCGGGGAATCAGAGGCAGGGTATCAGACGCGGGGAATCAGAGGTGGGCAATCAGAGGCGGGGAATCAGATATGGGGAATCAGAGGCGGGGAATCAGAGGCGGGGAAACAGAGGCGGGGAATCAGATATGGGGAATCAGAGGTGGGGCATCAGAGGTTGTGAATCACAGATGGGGAATCAGAGGCGGGGAATCAGAGGCAGGGAATCAGACGCGGGGAATCAGAGGCGGGGATTCAGAGCTGGGGAATCAGAAGCGGGGAATCAGAGTTGGGGAATCAGAGGCGGGGAATCAGATATGGGGAATCAGAGGCAGGGAATCAGAGGCGGGGAATCAGAGGCAGGGAATCAGACGCGGGGAATCTGAGGCGGGGAATCAGAGCTGGGGAATCAGAGGTGGGGAATCAGAGTTGGGGAATCAGAGGCAGGGAATTGGATGTGCGGAATCAGAGATGGGGAATCAGAGGTGGGGAATCAGAGGCGGTGAATCAGAGATGGGGAATCAGAGGCGGGGAATCAGAGGCAGGAAATCAGACACGGGGATTCAGAGGCTGGGAATCAGAGGCAGGGAATCAGACGCGGGGAATCTGAGGCGGGGAATCAGAGCTGGGGAATCTGAGGCAGGGAATCAGAGTTGGGGATTCAGAGGCGGGGAATCAGATATGGGGAAACAGAGGCGGGGAATCATAGGCGGGCAAACAGAGGCGGGGAATTAGATATGGGGAATCAGAGGTAGGGAATCAGAGGTGGTGAATCAGTGATGGGGAATCACAGGCGGGGAATCAGAGGCAGGGAATAGAACGCGGGGAATCAGAGGGAGGGAATCAGAGCTGGGGAATCAGAGGCGGGGAATCATAGTTGGGAATCAGAGGCGGGAATCAGATATGGGGAAACAGAGGCTGGGAATCAGAGGCGGGGAAACAGAGGCAGGGAATCAGATATGGGGAATCGGATGCAGGGAATCAGAGGCGGGGAATCAGAGCTGGGGAATCAGAGGCGGGGAATCAGAGTTGGGGCATCAGAGGTGGGGAATTAGATATAGGGAAACAGAGGCAGGGAATCAGATGCGGGGAAACAGAGGCGGGGAATCAGATATGGGGAATCAGAGGTGGGGAATCAGAGGCAGGGAATCAGATGTGCGGAATCAGAGATGGGGAATCAGAGGCAGGGAATCAGAAGCGGGGAATCAGAGGCCGGGAATCAGAGGCCGGGAATCAGATGCTGGGAATAAGAGGCCGGGAATCAGAGGAGGGGAATCAGAGTCCGGGAATCAGAGATGGGGATTCAGAGGCGGGGAATGAGATATGGAGAATCAGAGGCGGGGAATAAGAGGCGGGGAAACAGAGGTGGGGAATCAGATATGGGGAATCAGAGGTGGCGAATCAAAGGCGGTGAATCAGAGATGGGGAATCAGAGGCGGGGAATCAGAGGCAGGGAATCAGATGCGGGGAATCAGAGGCGGGGAATCAGAGCTGGCGAATCAGAGGCTGGGAATCAGAGGTGTGCAATCAGAGGCGGGGAATCAGATATGGGGAATCAGAGGCGGGGAATCAGAGGCGGGGAAACAGAGGCAGGGAATCAAATATAGGGAATCAGAGGTGGGGAATCAGAGGTTGTGAATCAGAGATGGGGAATCAAGGCGGGGAATCAGAGGCAGGGAATCAGACGCGGGGAATCAGAGGCTTGGAATCAGATGCAGGGAATCAGATGCGGGGAATCAGAGGCGGGGAATCAGAGGAAGGGAATCAGATGTGCGGAATCGGAGATGGGGAATCAGAGGTTGGGAATCAGAGGCAGGGAATCAGAGGCGGGGAATCAGAGGCGGGGAATCAGAGGAAGGGAATCAGATGTGCGGAATCGGAGATGGGGAATCAGAGGCAGGGAATCAGAGGCGGGGAATCAGAGGCGGGGAATCAGAGGCCGGGAATCAGATATGGGGAAACTGAGGCGGGGAATCCGAGGCGGGGAAACAGAGGCGGGGAATCAGATATGGGGAATCAGAGGTGGGGAATCAGAGGTTGGGAATCAGAGGCAGGGAATCAGAGGCTTGGAATCAGATGCAGGGAATCAGATGCGGGGCATCAGAGGCGGGGAATCAGAGCTGGGGAATCAGAGGTGGGGAATCAGATTTGGGGAATCAGAGGTGGGGACTTAGATATTGGGAAACAGAGGCGGGGAATCAGAGGCGGGGAAACAGAGGTGGGGAATCAGATATGGGGAATCAGAGGTGGGGAATCAGAGGCAGGGAATCAGATGTGCGGAATCAGAGATGGGGAATCAGAGGCAGGGAATTAGAATCAGAAGCAGGGAATCATAGGCCGTGAATCAGGGGCCGGAATCAGATGATGGGAATCAGAGGCCTGGAATCAGAGGCGGGGAATCAGAGTCAGGGAATCAGGTGCGGGGAATCAGAGGCGGGGAATCAGAGCTGGGGAATCAGAGGCGGGGTATTTGAGTTGGGGAATCAGAGGCGGGGAATCAGATATGGCGAAACAGAGGTAGGGAATCAGAGGCGGGGAAACAGAGGCAGGGAATCAGATATGGGGAATCGGAGGCGGGGAATCAGAGGTGGGGAAACATAGGCAGGGAATCGGATGTGCGGAATCAGAGATGGGGAATCAGAGGCCGGGAATCAGAGGTGGTGAATCAGAGATGGGGAATCAGAGGCGGGGAATCAGAGGCAGGGTATCAGATGCGGGGAATCAGAGGTGGGCAATCAGAGGCGGGGAATCAGATATGGGGAATCAGAGGCGGGGAATCAGAGGCGGGGAAACAGAGGCGGGGAATCAGATATGGGGAATCAGAGGTGGGGCATCAGAGGTTGTGAATCACAGATGGGGAATCAGAGGCGGGGAATCAGAGGCAGGGAATCAGACGCGGGGAATCAGAGGCGGGGATTCAGAGCTGGGGAATCAGAAGCGGGGAATCAGAGTTGGGGAATCAGAGGCGGGGAATCAGATATGGGGAATCAGAGGCAGGGAATCAGAGGCGGGGAATCAGAGGCATGGAATCAGACGCGGGGAATCTGAGGCAGGGAATCAGAGCTGGGGAATCAGAGGTGGGGAATCAGAGTTGGGGAATCAGAGGCAGGGAATTGGATGTGCGGAATCAGAGATGGGGAATCAGAGGTGGGGAATCAGAGGCGGTGAATCAGAGATGGGGAATCAGAGGCGGGGAATCAGAGGCAGGAAATCAGACACGGGGATTCAGAGGCTGGGAATCAGAGGCAGGGAATCAGACGCGGGGAATCTGAGGCGGGGAATCAGAGCTGGGGAATCTGAGGCAGGGAATCAGAGTTGGGGATTCAGAGGCGGGGAATCAGATATGGGGAAACAGAGGCGGGGAATCATAGGCGGGCAAACAGAGGCGGGGAATTAGATATGGGGAATCAGAGGTAGGGATTCAGAGGTGGTGAATCAGTGATGGGGAATCACAGGCGGGGAATCAGAGGCAGGGAATAGAACGCGGGGAATCAGAGGGAGGGAATCAGAGCTGGGGAATCAGAGGCGGGGAATCATAGTTGGGAATCAGAGGCGGGAATCAGATATGGGGAAACAGAGGCGGGGAATCAGAGGCGGGGAAACAGAGGCAGGGAATCAGATATGGGGAATCGGATGCAGGGAATCAGAGGCGGGGAATCAGAGCTGGGGAATCAGAGGCGGGGAATCAGAGTTGGGGCATCAGAGGTGGGGAATTAGATATAGGGAAACAGAGGCAGGGAATCAGATGCGGGGAAACAGAGGCGGGGAATCAGATATGGGGAATCAGAGGTGGGGAATCAGAGGCAGGGAATCAGATGTGCGGAATCAGAGATGGGGAATCAGAGGCAGGGAATCAGAAGCGGGGAATCAGAGGCCGGGAATCAGAGGCCGGGAATCAGATGCTGGGAATAAGAGGCCGGGAATCAGAGGAGGGGAATCAGAGTCCGGGAATCAGAGATGGGGATTCAGAGGCGGGGAATGAGATATGGAGAATCAGAGGCGGGGAATAAGAGGCGGGGAAACAGAGGTGGGGAATCAGATATGGGGAATCAGAGGTGGCGAATCAAAGGTGGTGAATCAGAGATGGGGAATCAGAGGCGGGGAATCAGAGGCAGGGAATCAGATGCGGGGAATCAGAGGCGGGGAATCAGAGCTGGCGAATCAGAGGCTGGGAATCAGAGGTGTGCAATCAGAGGCGGGGAATCAGATATGGGGAATCAGAGGCGGGGAATCAGAGGCGGGGAAACAGAGGCGGGGAATCAAATATAGGGAATCAGAGGTGGGGAATCAGAGGTTGTGAATCAGAGATGGGGAATCAAGGCGGGGAATCAGAGGCAGGGAATCAGACGCGGGGAAACAGAGGCGGGGTTTCAGAGCTAGGGAATCAGAGGCGGGGAATCAGAGTTGGGGAATCAGAGGCAGGGAATCAGATATGGGGAATCAGAGGCGTGGAATCAGAGGCAGGGAATCAGATATGGGGAATCAGAGGCGGGGAATCAGAGGCCGGGAATCAGATATGGGGAAACAGAGGCGGGGAATCCGAGGCGGGGAAACAGAGGCGGGGAATCAGATATGGGGAATCAGAGGTGGGGAATCAGAGGTTGGGAATCAGAGGCAGGGAATCAGAGGCTTGGAATCAGATGCAGGGTATCAGATGCGGGGAATCAGAGGCGGGGAATCAGAGCTGGGGAATCAGAGGTGGGGAATCAGATTTGGGGAATCAGAGGTGGGGACTTAGATATTGGGAAACAGAGGCGGGGAATCAGAGGCGGGGAAACAGAGGCGGGGAATCAGATATGGGGAATCAGAGGTGGGGAATCAGAGGCAGGGAATGAGATGTGCGGAATCAGAGGCAGGGAATCAGAGGCAGGGAATCAGAATCAGAAGAAGGGAATCAGAGGCCGGGAATCAGAGGCCGGAATCAGATGCTGGGAATCAGAGGCCTGGAATCAGAGGCGGGGAATCAGAGGCAGGGAATCAGATGCGGGGAATCAGAGGCGGGGAATCAGAGCTGGGGAATCAGAGGCGGGGTATTAGAGTTGGGGAATCAGAGGCGGGGAATCAGATATGGGGAAACAGAGGTGGGGAATCAGAGGCGGGGAAACAGAGGCAGGGAATCAGATATGGGGAATCAGAGGTGGGGCATCAGAAGTTGTGAATCACAGATGGGGAATCAGAGGCGGGGAATCAGAGGCAGGGAATCAGACGCGGGGAATCAGAGGCGGGGATTCAGAGCTGGGGAATCAGAAGCGGGGAATCAGAGTTGGGGAATCAGAGGCGGGGAATCAGATATGGGGAATCAGAGGCAGGGAATCAGAGGCGGGGAATCAGAGGCAGGGAATCAGACGCGGGGAATCTGAGGCGGGGAATCAGAGCTGGGGAATCAGAGGTGGGGAATCAGAGTTGGGGAATCAGAGGCAGGGAATTGGATGTGCGGAATCAGAGAGGGGGAATCAGAGGTGGGGAATCAGAGGCGGTGAATCAGAGATGGGGAATCAGAGGCGGGGAATCAGAGGCAGGAAATCAGACACGGGGATTCAGAGGCTGGGAATCAGATGGGGGGAATCAAAGGCGGGGAATCAGAGCTGGGGAATCTGAGGCAGGGAATCAGAGTTGGGGATTCAGAGGCGGAGAATCAGATATGGGGAATCTGAGGTGGGGTATCAGAGGTTGTGAATCACAGATGGGGAATCAGAGGCGGGGAATCAGAGGCAGGGAATAGGACGCGGGGAATCAGAGGCAGGGAATCAGAGCTGGGGAATCAGAGGAGGGGATTCATACTTGGGAATCAGAGGCGGGAATCAGATATGGGGAAACAGAGGCGGGGAATCAGAGGCGGTGAAACAGAGGCGGGGAATCAGATATGGGGAATCGGATGCAGGGAATCAGAGGCGGGGAATCAGAGCTGGGGAATCAGAGGCGGGGAATCAGAGTTGGGGCATCAGAGGTGGGGAATTAGATATAGGGAAACAGAGGCGGGGAATCAGAGGCGGGGAAACAGAGGCGGGGAATCAGATATGGGGAATCAGAGGTGGGGAATCAGAGGCAGGGAATCAGATGTGCGAAATCAGAGATGGGGAATAAGAGGCAGGGAATCAGAATCAGAAGCGGGGAATCAGAGGCCGGGAATCAGAGGCCGGGAATCAGATGCTGGGAATAAGAGGCCGGGAATCAGAGGTGGGGAATCAGAGATGGGGAATCAAGGCGGGGAATCAGAGGCAGAAAATCAGACGCGTGGAATCAGAGGCGGGGATTCAGAGCTGGGGAATCAGAGGCGGGGAATCAGAGTTGGGGAATCAGAGGCAGGGAATCAGATATGGGGAATAAGAGGCGGGGAATCAGAGGCGGGGAAACAGAGGCGGGGAATCAGATGTGGAGAAACAAAGGTGGGGAATCAGGGGCAGGAAATCAGTGGCAGGGAATCAGAGGCGGGGAATCAGAGGCGGGGAATCAAAGGCAGGGAATCAGACACGGGGAATCAGAGGCGGGGAATCAGAGATGGGGAATCAGAGGCGGGGAATCAGAGGCAGGGAATCGGATGCCGGGAATCAGAGTCGGGGAATCAGAGCTGGGGAATCAGAGGCGGGGAATCAGAGTTGGGGAATCAGAGGCGGGGAATCAGATATGGGGAAATAGAGGCGGGGAATCAGATATGGGGAATCAGAGGAGTGGAATCAGAGTTTGGGAATCAGAGGCAGGGAATCAGAGTCGGGGAAACAGAGGCGGGGAATCAGATATGGGGAATCAGAGGTGGCGAATCAAAGGCGGTGAAACAGAGATGGGGAATCAGGGCAGGGAATCAGAGGCAGGGAATCAAACACGGGGAATCAGAGCTGGGGAATCAGAGGCGGGGAATCAGAGTTGGGAATCAGAGGCGGGGAATCAGATGCGGGGAAACAGAGGCAGGGAATCAGATATGGGGAATCAGAGGCAGGGAATCAGAATCAGAAGAAGGGAATCAGAGGCCGGGAATGAGAGGCCGGAATCAGATGCTGGGAATCAGAGGCCTGGAATCAGAGGCGGGGAATCAGAGGCAGGGAATCAGATGCGGGGAATCAGAGGCGGGGAATCAGAGCTGGGGAATCAGAGGTGGGGTATTAGAGTTGGGGAATCAGAGGCGGGGAATCAGATATGGGGAAACAGAGGTGGGGAATCAGAGGCAGGGAAACATAGGCAGGGAATCAGATATGGGGAATCAGAGGTGGGGCATCAGAGGTTGTGAATCACAGATGGGGAATCAGAGGCGGGGAATCAGAGGCAGGGAATCAGACGCGGGGAATCAGAGGCGGGGATTCAGAG
The DNA here is from genome assembly GCF_036971445.1 of Narcine bancroftii. NCBI lineage: Eukaryota > Metazoa > Chordata > Chondrichthyes > Torpediniformes > Narcinidae > Narcine > Narcine bancroftii. The sequence goes on along the minus strand of NC_091474.1, from coordinate 101,235,052 downwards.
CTGGGGAATCAGAAGCGGGGAATCAGAGTTGGGGAATCAGAGGCGGGGAATCAGATATGGGGAATCAGAGGCAGGGAATCAGAGGCGGGGAATCAGAGGCAGGGAATCAGACGCGGGGAATCTGAGGCGGGGAATCAGAGCTGGGGAATCAGAGGTGGGGAATCAGAGTTGGGGAATCAGAGGCAGGGAATTGGATGTGCGGAATCAGAGAGGGAGAATCAGAGGTGGGGATTCAGAGGCGGTGAATCAGAGATGGGGAATCAGAGGCGGGGAATCAGAGGCAGGAAATCAGACACGGGGATTCAGAGGCTGGGAATCAGACGGGGGGAATCAAAGGTGGGGAATCAGAGCTGGGGAATCTGAGGCAGGGAATCAGAGTTGGGGATTCAGAGGCGGGGAATCAGATATGGGGAAACAGAGGCGGGGAATCAGAGGCGGGCAAACAGAGGCGGGGAATTAGATATGGGGAATCAGAGGTAGGGAATCAGAGGTGGTGAATCAGTGATGGGGAATCACAGGCGGGGAATCAGAGGCAGGGAATAGGACGCGGGGAATCAGAGGCAGGGAATCAGAGCTGGGGAATCAGAGGAGGGGATTCATAGTTGGGAATCAGAGGCGGGAATCAGATATGGGGAAACAGAGGCGGGGAATCAGAGGCGGTGAAACAGAGGCGGGGAATCAGATATGGGGAATCGGATGCAGGGAATCAGAGGCTGGGAATCAGAGCTGGGGAATCAGAGGCGGGGAATCAGAGTTGGGGCATCAGAGGTGGGGAATTAGATATAGGGAAACAGAGGCGGGGAATCAGAGGCGGGGAAACAGAGGCGGGGAATCAGATATGGGGAATCAGAGGTGGGGAATCAGAGGCAGGGAAACAGATGTGCGGAATCAGAGATGGGGAATAAGAGGCAGGGAATCAGAATCAGAAGCGGGGAATCAGAGGCCGGGAATCAGAGGCCGGGAATCAGATGCTGGGAATAAGAGGCTGGGAATCAGAGGTGGGGAATCAGATATGGGGAATCAGAGGTGGCGAATCAAAGGCGGTGAATCAGAGATGGGGAATCAGAGGCGGGGAATCAGAGGCAGGGAATCAGATGCGGGGAATCAGAGGCGGGGAATCAGAGCTGGCGAATCAGAGGCTGGGAATCAGAGGTGGGCAATCAGAGGCGGGGAATCAGATATGGGGAATCAGAGGCGGGGAATCAGAGGCGGGGAAACAGAGGCGGGGAATCAAATATAGGGAATCAGAGGTGGGGAATCAGAGGTTGTGAATCAGAGATGGGGAATCAAGGCGGGGAATCAGAGGCAGGGAATCAGACGCGGGGAATCAGAGGCGGGGATTCAGAGCTGGGGAATCAGAGGCGGGAAATCAGAGTTGGGGAATCAGAGGCAGGGAATCAGATATGGGGAATCAGAGGCGGGGAATCAGAGGCGGGGTATTAGAGTTGGGGAATCAGAGGTGGGGTATTAGAGATGGGGAATCAGAGGCGGGGAATCAGAGGCAGGAAATCAGACACGGGGATTCAGAGGCTGGGAATCAGACGGGGGGAATCAAAGGCGGGGAATCAGAGCTGGGGAATCAGAGGCAGGGAATCAGAGGCGGGGAATCAGATATGGGGAATCAGAGGCTGGGATTCAGAGGCGGGGAATCAGAGGCAGGGAATCAGACACGGGGAATCAGAGGTGGGGAATCAGAGATGGGGAATCAGAGGCGGGGAATCAGAGGCAGGGAATCAGAAGCGATGAATCTGAGGCGGGGAATCAGAGCTGGGGAATCAGAGGTGGGGAATCAGAGTTGGGGAATCAGAGGCAGGGAATCGGATGTGCGGATTCAGAGATGGGGAATCAGATGTGGGGAATCAGAGGAATCAGAGATGGGGAATCAGAGGCGGGAAATCAGAGGCAGGAAATCAGACACGGGATTCAGAGGCTGGGAATCAGACGGGGGGAATCAACGGCGGGGAATCAGAGCAGGGGAATCAGAGGCAGGGAATCAGAGTTGGGGATTCAGAGACGGGGAATCAGATATGGGGAAACAGAGGCGGGGGATCAGAGGCGGGCAAACAGAGGCGGGGAATTAGATATGGGGAATCAGAGGTGGGGAATCAGAGGTGGTGAATCAGTGATGGGGAATCACAGGCGGGGAATCAGAGGCAGGGAATAGAACGCAGGGAATCAGACGCAGGGAATCAGAGCTGGGGAATCAGAGGCGGGGAATCATAGTTGGGAATCAGAGGTGGGGAATCAGATATGGGGAAACAGAGGCGGGGAATCAGAGGCGGGGAAACAGAGGCGGGGAATCAGATATGGGGAATCGGATGCGGGGAATCAGAGGCGGGGAATCAGAGCTGGGGAATCAGAGGCGGGGAATCAGAGTTGGGGCATCAGAGGTGGGGAATTAGATATAGGGAAACAGAGGCGGGAAATCAGAGGCGGGGAAACAGAGGCGGGGAATCAGATATGGGGAATCAGAGGGGGGGAATCAGAGGCAGGGAATCAGATGTGCGGAATCAGAGATGGGGAATCAGAGGCAGGGAATCAGAATCAGAAGCGGGGAATCAGAGGCCGGGAATCAGAGGCCAGGAATCAGATGCTGGGAATAAGAGGCCGGGAATCAGAGGTGGGGAATCAGAGTCCGGGAATCAGAGATGGGGATTCAGAGGCGGGGAATGAGATATGGAGAATCAGAGGCGGGGAATCAGAGGCCGGGAAACAGAGGTGGGGAATCAGATATGGGGAATCAGAGGTGGCGAATCAAAGGCGGTGAATCACAGATGGGGAATCAGAGGCGGGGAATCAGAGGCAGGGAATCAGATGCGGGGAATCAGAGGCGGGGAATCAGAGCTGGCGAATCAGAGGCGGGGAATCAGAGGTGGGCAATCAGAGGCGGGGAATCAGATATGGGGAATCAGAGGCGGGGAATCAGAGGCGGGGAAACAGAGGCGGGGAATCAAATATAGGGAATCAGAGGTGGGGAATCAGAGGTTGTGAATCAGAGATGGGGAATCAAGGCGGGGAATCAGAGGCAGGGAATCAGACACGGGGAATCAGAGGCGGGGATTCAGAGCTGGGGAATCAGAGGCGGGGAATCAGAGTTGGAGAATCAGAGGAAGGGAATCAGATATGGGGAATCAGAGGCGGGGAATCAGAGGCGGGGAAACAGAGGCGGGGAATCAGATATGGGGAATCAGAGGTGGGGAATCAGGGGCAGGGAATCAGTGGCAGGGAATCAGAGGCGGGGAATCAGAGGCGGGGAATCAGAGGCAGGGAATCAGACACGGGGAATCAGAGGCGGGGAATCAGAGCTGGGGAAACAGAGGTGGGGAATCAGATTTGGGGAATCAGAGGTGGGGACTTAGATATTGGGAAACAGAGGCGGGGAATCAGAGGCGGGGAAACAGAGGCGGGGAATCAGATATGGGGAATCAGAGGTGGGGAATCAGAGGCAGGGAATCAGATGTGCGGAATCAGAGATGGGGAATCAGAGGCAGGGAATCAGAATCAGAAGCAGGTAATCAGAGGCCGGGAATCAGAGGCCGGAATCAGATGATGGGAATCAGAGGCCTGGAATCAGAGGCGGGGAATCAGAGTCAGGGAATCAGATGCGGGGAATCAGAGGCGGGGAATCAGAGCTGGGGAATCAGAGGCGGGGAATCAGATGTGCGGAATCAGAGATGGGGAATCAGAGGCAGGGAATCAGAATCAGAAGCGGGGAATCAGAGGCCGGGAATCAGAGGCCAGGAATCAGATGCTGGGAATAAGAGGCCGGGAATCAGAGGTGGGGAATCAGAGTCCGGGAATCAGAGATGGGGATTCAGAGGCGGGGAATGAGATATGGAGAATCAGAGGCGGGGAATCAGAGGCCGGGAAACAGAGGTGGGGAATCAGATATGGGGAATCAGAGGTGGCGAATCAAAGGCGGTGAATCACAGATGGGGAATCAGAGGCGGGGAATCAGAGGCAGGGAATCAGATGCGGGGAATCAGAGGCGGGGAATCAGAGCTGGCGAATCAGAGGCGGGGAATCAGAGGTGGGCAATCAGAGGCGGGGAATCAGATATGGGGAATCAGAGGCGGGGAATCAGAGGCGGGGAAACAGAGGCGGGGAATCAAATATAGGGAATCAGAGGTGGGGAATCAGAGGTTGTGAATCAGAGATGGGGAATCAAGGCGGGGAATCAGAGGCAGGGAATCAGACACGGGGAATCAGAGGCGGGGATTCAGAGCTGGGGAATCAGAGGCGGGGAATCAGAGTTGGAGAATCAGAGGAAGGGAATCAGATATGGGGAATCAGAGGCGGGGAATCAGAGGCGGGGAAACAGAGGCGGGGAATCAGATATGGGGAATCAGAGGTGGGGAATCAGGGGCAGGGAATCAGTGGCAGGGAATCAGAGGCGGGGAATCAGAGGCGGGGAATCAGAGGCAGGGAATCAGACACGGGGAATCAGAGGCGGGGAATCAGAGCTGGGGAAACAGAGGTGGGGAATCAGATTTGGGGAATCAGAGGTGGGGACTTAGATATTGGGAAACAGAGGCGGGGAATCAGAGGCGGGGAAACAGAGGCGGGGAATCAGATATGGGGAATCAGAGGTGGGGAATCAGAGGCAGGGAATCAGATGTGCGGAATCAGAGATGGGGAATCAGAGGCAGGGAATCAGAATCAGAAGCAGGTAATCAGAGGCCGGGAATCAGAGGCCGGAATCAGATGATGGGAATCAGAGGCCTGGAATCAGAGGCGGGGAATCAGAGTCAGGGAATCAGATGCGGGGAATCAGAGGCGGGGAATCAGAGCTGGGGAATCAGAGGCGGGGTATTTGAGTTGGGGAATCAGAGGCGGGGAATCAGATATGGGGAAACAGAGGTAGGGAATCAGAGGCGGGGAAACAGAGGCAGGGAATCAGATATGGGGAATCAGAGGCGGGGAATCAGAGGTGGGGAAACATAGGCAGGGAATCGGATGTGCGGAATCAGAGATGGGGAATCAGAGGCCGGGAATCAGAGGTGGTGAATCAGAGATGGGGAATCAGAGGCGGGGAATCAGAGGCAGGGTATCAGACGCGGGGAATCAGAGGTGGACAATCAGAGGTGGACAATCAGATATGGGGAATCAGAGGCGGGGAATCAGAGGCGGGGAAACAGAGGCGGGGAATCAGATATGGGGAATCAGAGGTGGGGCATCAGAGGTTGTGAATCACAGATGGGGAATCAGAGGCGGGGAATCAGAGGCAGGGAATCAGACGCGGGGAATCAGAGGCGGGGATTCAGAGCTGGGGAATCAGAAGCGGGGAATCAGAGTTGGGGAATCAGAGGCGGGGAATCAGATATGGGGAATCAGAGGCAGGGAATCAGAGGCGGGGAATCAGAGGCAGGGAATCAGACGCGGGGAATCTGAGGCGGGGAATCAGAGCTGGGGAATCAGAGGTGGGGAATCAGATTTGGGGAATCAGATGCGGGGACTTAGATATTGGGAAACAGAGGCGGGGAATCAGATATGGGGAATCAGAGGTGGCGAATCAAAGGCGGTGAATCACAGATGGGGAATCAGAGGCGGGGAATCAGAGGCAGGGAATCAGATGCGGGGAATCAGAGGCGGGGAATCAGAGCTGGCGAATCAGAGGCGGGGAATCAGAGGTGGGCAATCAGAGGCGGGGAATCAGATATGGGGAATCAGAGGCGGGGAATCAGAGGCGGGGAAACAGAGGCGGGGAATCAAATATAGGGAATCAGAGGTGGGGAATCAGAGGTTGTGAATCAGAGATGGGGAATCAAGGCGGGGAATCAGAGGCAGGGAATCAGACACGGGGAATCAGAGGCGGGGATTCAGAGCTGGGGAATCAGAGGCGGGGAATCAGAGTTGGAGAATCAGAGGAAGGGAATCAGATATGGGGAATCAGAGGCGGGGAATCAGAGGCGGGGAAACAGAGGCGGGGAATCAGATATGGGGAATCAGAGGTGGGGAATCAGGGGCAGGGAATCAGTGGCAGGGAATCAGAGGCGGGGAATCAGAGGCGGGGAATCAGAGGCAGGGAATCAGACACGGGGAATCAGAGGCGGGGAATCAGAGCTGGGGAAACAGAGGTGGGGAATCAGATTTGGGGAATCAGAGGTGGGGACTTAGATATTGGGAAACAGAGGCGGGGAATCAGAGGCGGGGAAACAGAGGCGGGGAATCAGATATGGGGAATCAGAGGTGGGGAATCAGAGGCAGGGAATCAGATGTGCGGAATCAGAGATGGGGAATCAGAGGCAGGGAATCAGAATCAGAAGCAGGTAATCAGAGGCCGGGAATCAGAGGCCGGAATCAGATGATGGGAATCAGAGGCCTGGAATCAGAGGCGGGGAATCAGAGTCAGGGAATCAGATGCGGGGAATCAGAGGCGGGGAATCAGAGCTGGGGAATCAGAGGCGGGGTATTTGAGTTGGGGAATCAGAGGCGGGGAATCAGATATGGGGAAACAGAGGTAGGGAATCAGAGGCGGGGAAACAGAGGCAGGGAATCAGATATGGGGAATCAGAGGCGGGGAATCAGAGGTGGGGAAACATAGGCAGGGAATCGGATGTGCGGAATCAGAGATGGGGAATCAGAGGCCGGGAATCAGAGGTGGTGAATCAGAGATGGGGAATCAGAGGCGGGGAATCAGAGGCAGGGTATCAGACGCGGGGAATCAGAGGTGGACAATCAGAGGTGGACAATCAGATATGGGGAATCAGAGGCGGGGAATCAGAGGCGGGGAAACAGAGGCGGGGAATCAGATATGGGGAATCAGAGGTGGGGCATCAGAGGTTGTGAATCACAGATGGGGAATCAGAGGCGGGGAATCAGAGGCAGGGAATCAGACGCGGGGAATCAGAGGCGGGGATTCAGAGCTGGGGAATCAGAAGCGGGGAATCAGAGTTGGGGAATCAGAGGCGGGGAATCAGATATGGGGAATCAGAGGCAGGGAATCAGAGGCGGGGAATCAGAGGCAGGGAATCAGACGCGGGGAATCTGAGGCGGGGAATCAGAGCTGGGGAATCAGAGGTGGGGAATCAGATTTGGGGAATCAGATGCGGGGACTTAGATATTGGGAAACAGAGGCGGGGAATCAGAGGCGGGGAAACCCAGGCGGGGAATCAGTTATGGGGAATCAGAGGTGGGGAATCAGAGGCAAGGAATCAGATGTGCGGAATCAGAGATGGGGAATCAGAGCTGGGGAATCTGAGGCAGGGAATCAGAGTTGGGGATTCAGAGGCGGGGAATCAGATATGGGGAAACAGAGGCGGGGAATCAGAGGCGGGCAAACAGAGGCGGGGAATTAGATATGGGGAATCAGAGGTAGGGAATCAGAGGTGGTGAATCAGTGATGGGGAATCACAGGCGGGGAATCAGAGGCAGGGAATAGGACGCGGGGAATCAGAGGCAGGGAATCAGAGCTGGGGAATCAGAGGAGGGGATTCATAGTTGTGAATCAGAGGCGGGAATCAGATATGGGGAAACAGAGGCGGGGAATCAGAGGCGGTGAAACAGAGGCGGGGAATCAGATATGGGGAATCGGATGCAGGGAATCAGAGGCGGGGAATCAGAGCTGGGGAATCAGAGGCGGGGAATCAGAGTTGGGGCATCAGAGGTGGGGAATTAGATATAGGGAAACAGAGGCGGGGAATCAGAGGCGGGGAAACAGAGGCGGGGAATCAGATATGGGGAATCAGAGGTGGGGAATCAGAGGCAGGGAAACAGATGTGCGGAATCAGAGATGGGGAATAAGAGGCAGGGAATCAGAATCAGAAGCGGGGAATCAGAGGCCGGGAATCAGAGGCCGGGAATCAGATGCTGGGAATAAGAGGCTGGGAATCAGAGGTGGGGAATCAGATATGGGGAATCAGAGGTGGCGAATCAAAGGCGGTGAATCAGAGATGGGGAATCAGAGGCGGGGAATCAGAGGCAGGGAATCAGATGCGGGGAATCAGAGGCGGGGAATCAGAGCTGGCGAATCAGAGGCTGGGAATCAGAGGTGGGCAATCAGAGGCGGGGAATCAGATATGGGGAATCAGAGGCGGGGAATCAGAGGCGGGGAAACAGAGGCGGGGAATCAAATATAGGGAATCAGAGGTGGGGAATCAAAGGTTGTGAATCAGAGATGGGGAATCAAGGCGGGGAATCAGAGGCAGGGAATCAGACGCGGGGAATCAGAGGCGGGGATTCAGAGCTGGGGAATCAGAGGCGGGAAATCAGAGTTGGGGAATCAGAGGCAGGGAATCAGATATGGGGAATCAGAGGCGGGGAATCAGAGGCGGGGTATTAGAGTTGGGGAATCAGAGGTGGTGTATTAGAGATGGGGAATCAGAGGCGGGGAATCAGAGGCAGGAAATCAGACACGGGGATTCAGAGGCTGGGAATCAGACGGGGGGAATCAAAGGCGGGGAATCAGAGCTGGGGAATCAGAGGCAGGGAATCAGAGGCGGGGAATCAGATATGGGGAATCAGAGGCTGGGATTCAGAGGCGGGGAATCAGAGGCAGGGAATCAGACACGGGGAATCAGAGGTGGGGAATCAGAGATGGGGAATCAGAGGCGGGGAATCAGAGGCAGGGAATCAGAAGCGATGAATCTGAGGCGGGGAATCAGAGCTGGGGAATCAGAGGTGGGGAATCAGAGTTGGGGAATCAGAGGCAGGGAATCGGATGTGCGGATTCAGAGATGGGGAATCAGATGTGGGGAATCAGAGGAATCAGAGATAGGGAATCAGAGGTGGGAAATCAGAGGCAGGAAATCAGACACGGGATTCAGAGGCTGGGAATCAGACGGGGGGAATCAACGGCGGGGAATCAGAGCAGGGGAATCAGAGGCAGGGAATCAGAGTTGGGGATTCAGAGACGGGGAATCAGATATGGGGAAACAGAGGCGGGGGATCAGAGGCGGGCAAACAGAGGCGGGGAATTAGATATGGGGAATCAGAGGTGGGGAATCAGAGGTGGTGAATCAGTGATGGGGAATCACAGGCGGGGAATCAGAGGCAGGGAATAGAACGCAGGGAATCAGACGCAGGGAATCAGAGCTGGGGAATCAGAGGCGGGGAATCATAGTTGGGAATCAGAGGTGGGGAATCAGATATGGGGAAACAGAGGCGGGGAATCAGAGGCGGGGAAACAGAGGCGGGGAATCAGATATGGGGAATCGGATGCGGGGAATCAGAGGCGGGGAATCAGAGCTGGGGAATCAGAGGCGGGGAATCAGAGTTGGGGCATCAGAGGTGGGGAATTAGATATAGGGAAACAGAGGCGGGAAATCAGAGGCGGGGAAACAGAGGCGGGGAATCAGATATGGGGAATCAGAGGGGGGGAATCAGAGGCAGGGAATCAGATGTGCGGAATCAGAGATGGGGAATCAGAGGCAGGGAATCAGAATCAGAAGCGGGGAATCAGAGGCCGGGAATCAGAGTCCAGGAATCAGATGCTGGGAATAAGAGGCCGGGAATCAGAGGTGGGGAATCAGAGTCCGGGAATCAGAGATGGGGATTCAGAGGCGGGGAATGAGATATGGAGAATCAGAGGCTTGAATCAGAGGCCGGGAAACAGAGGTGGGGAATCAGATATGGGGAATCAGAGGTGGCGAATCAAAGGCGGTGAATCACAGATGGGGAATCAGAGGCGGGGAATCAGAGGCAGGGAATCAGATGCGGGGAATCAGAGGCGGGGAATCAGAGCTGGCGAATCAGAGGCGGGGAATCAGAGGTGGGCAATCAGAGGCGGGGAATCAGATATGGGGAATCAGAGGCGGGGAATCAGAGGCGGGGAAACAGAGGCGGGGAATCAAATATAGGGAATCAGAGGTGGGGAATCAGAGGTTGTGAATCAGAGATGGGGAATCAAGGCGGGGAATCAGAGGCAGGGAATCAGACACGGGGAATCAGAGGCGGGGATTCAGAGCTGGGGAATCAGAGGCGGGGAATCAGAGTTGGAGAATCAGAGGAAGGGAATCAGATATGGGGAATCAGAGGCGGGGAATCAGAGGCGGGGAAACAGAGGCGGGGAATCAGATATGGGGAATCAGAGGTGGGGAATCAGGGGCAGGGAATCAGTGGCAGGGAATCAGAGGCGGGGAGTCAGAGGCGGGGAATCAGAGGCAGGGAATCAGACACGGGGAATCAGAGGCGGGGAATCAGAGCTGGGGAAACAGAGGTGGGGAATCAGATTTGGGGAATCAGAGGTGGGGACTTAGATATTGGGAAACAGAGGCGGGGAATCAGAGGCGGGGAAACAGAGGCGGGGAATCAGATATGGGGAATCAGAGGTGGGGAATCAGAGGCAGGGAATCAGATGTGCGGAATCAGAGATGGGGAATCAGAGGCAGGGAATCAGAATCAGAAGCAGGGAATCAGAGGCCGGGAATCAGAGGCCGGAATCAGATGATGGGAATCAGAGGCCTGGAATCAGAGGCGGGGAATCAGAGTCAGGGAATCAGATGCTGGGAATCAGAGGCGGGGAATCAGAGCTGGGGAATCAGAGGCGGGGTATTTGAGTTGGGGAATCAGAGGCGGGGAATCAGATATGGGGAAACAGAGGTAGGGAATCAGAGGCGGGGAAACAGAGGCAGGGAATCAGATATGGGGAATCAGAGGCGGGGAATCAGAGGTGGGGAAACATAGGCAGGGAATCGGATGTGCGGAATCAGAGATGGGGAATCAGAGGCCGGGAATCAGAGGTGGTGAATCAGAGATGGGGAATCAGAGGCGGGGAATCAGAGGCAGGGTATCAGACGCGGGGAATCAGAGGTGGACAATCAGAGGTGGACAATCAGATATGGGGAATCAGAGGCGGGGAATCAGAGGCGGGGAAACAGAGGCGGGGAATCAGATATGGGGAATCAGAGGTGGGGCATCAGAGGTTGTGAATCACAGATGGGGAATCAGAGGCGGGGAATCAGAGGCAGGGAATCAGACGCGGGGAATCAGAGGCGGGGATTCAGAGCTGGGGAATCAGAAGCGGGGAATCAGAGTTGGGGAATCAGAGGCGGGGAATCAGATATGGGGAATCAGAGGCAGGGAATCAGAGGCGGGGAATCAGAGGCAGGGAATCAGACGCGGGGAATCTGAGGCGGGGAATCAGAGCTGGGGAATCAGAGGTGGGGAATCAGATTTGGGGAATCAGATGCGGGGACTTAGATATTGGGAAACAGAGGCGGGGAATCAGAGGCGGGGAAACCCAGGCGGGGAATCAGATATGGGGAATCAGAGGTGGGGAATCAGAGGCAAGGAATCAGATGTGCGGAATCAGAGATGGGGAATCAGAGGCAGGGAATCAGAATCAGAAGCAGGGAATCAGAGGCCGGGAATCAGAGGACGGAATCAGATGCTGGGAATCAGAGGCCTGGAATCAGAGGCGGCGAATCAGAGGCAGGGAATCAGATGCGGGGAATCAGAGGCAGGGAATCAGAGTCCGGGAATCAGAGATGGGGATTCAGAGGCGGGGAATCAGATATGGAGAATCAGAGATGGGGAATCAGAGGCGGGGAATCAGAGGCAGGGAATCGGACGCCGGGAATCAGAGGCGGGGAATCAGAGCTGGGGAATCAGAGGCGGGGTATCAGAGTTGGGGAATCAGAGGCGGGGAATCAGATATGGGGAAATAGAGGCGGGGAATCAGATATGGGGAATCAGAGGTGTGGAATCAGAGGTTGGGAATCAGAGGCAGGGAATCAGAGGCGGGGAAACAGAGGCGGGGAATCAGATATGGGGAATCAGAGGTGGCGAATCAAAGGCGGTGAAACAGAAATGGGGAATCAGGGCAGGGAATCAGAGGCAGGGAATCAGAGCTGGGGAAACAGAGGCGGGGAATCAGATATGGGAAATCAGAGGTGGGGAATCAGGGGCGGGGAATCAGTGGCAGGGAATCAGAGCTGGGGAATCAGAGGTGGGGAATCAGAGCTGGGGAAACAGAGGCGGGGAATCAGATATGGGGAATCAGAGGTGGGGAATCAGGGGCGGGGAATCAGTGGCAGGGAATCAGAGGCCGGGAATAAAAGGCGGGGAATCAGAGCTGGGGAATCAGAGGCGGGGAATCAGAGTTGGGGAATCAGAGGAGGGGAATCAGATATGGGGAAACAGAGGCCGGGAATCAGAGGCAGGGTAACAGAGGCGGGGAATCAGATATGGGGAATCAGAGGTGGGGAATTAGAGGTTGCGAATCAGAGGCGGGGAAACAGAGGCGGGGAATCAAATATAGGGAATCAGAGGTGGGGAATCAGAGGTTGTGAATCAGAGATGGGGAATCAAGGCGGGGAATCAGAGGCAGGGAATCAGACGCGGGGAATCAGAGGCGGGGATTCAGAGCTGGGGAATCAGAGGCGGTGAATCAGAGTTGGGGAATCAGAGGCAGGGAATCAGATATGGGGAATCAGAGGCGGGGAATCAGAGGCGGGGAAACAGAGGCGGGGAATCAGATATGGGGAATCAGAATTGGGGAATAAGGGGCAGGGAATCAGTGGCAGGGAATCAGAGGCGGGGAATCAGAGGCGGGGAATCAGAGGCAGGGAATCAGACACGGGGAATCGGAGGCGGGGAATCAGAGATGGGGAATCAGAGGCGGGGAATCAGAGGCAGGGAATCGGACTCCGGGAATCAGAGTCGGGGAATCAGAGCTGGGGAATCAGAGGCGGGGAATCAGAGTTGGGGAATCAGAGGCGGGGAATCAGATATGGGGAAATAGAGGCGGGGTATCAGATATGGGGAATCAGAGGTGTGGAATCAGAGGTTGGGAATCAGAGGCAGGGAATCAGAGTCGGGGAAACAGAGGCGGGGAATCAGATATGGGGAATCAGAGGTGGCGAATCAAAGGCGGTGAAACAGAGATGGGGAATTAGGGCAGGGAATCAGAGGCAGGGAATCAAACACGGGGAATCAGAGCTGGGGAATCAGAGGCGGGGAATCAGAGTTGGGAATCAGAGGCAGGGAATCAGAGTCGGGGAAACAGAGGCGGGGAATCAGATATGGGGAATCAGAGGTGGGGAATCCGAGGTTGGGAATCAGAGGCAGGGAATCAGAGGCGGGGAATCAGAGGCGGGGAATCAGAGGAAGGGAATCAGATGTGCGGAATCGGAGATGGGGAATCAGAGGCAGGGAATCAGAGGCGGGGAATCAGAGGCGGGGAATCAGAGGCCGGGAATCAGATATGGGGAAACAGAGGCGGGGAATCCGAGGCGGGGAAACAGAGGCGGGGAATCAGATATGGGGAATCAGAGGTGGGGAATCAGAGGTTGGGAATCAGAGGCAGGGAATCAGAGTCTTGGAATCAGATGCAGGGAATCAGATGCGGGGAATCAGAGGCGGGGAATCAGAGCTGGGGAATCAGAGGTGGGGAATCAGATTTGGGGAATCAGATGCGGGGACTTAGATATTGGGAAACAGAGGCGGGGAATCAGAGGCGGGGAAACCCAGGCGGGGAATCAGATATGGGGAATCAGAGGTGGGGAATCAGAGGCAAGGAATCAGATGTGCGGAATCAGAGATGGGGAATCAGAGGCAGGGAATCAGAATCAGAAGCAGGGAATCAGAGGCCGGGAATCAGAGGACGGAATCGGATGTTGGAATCAGAGGTCTGGAATCAGAGGCGGGGAATCAGAGGCAGGGAATCAGATGCGGGGAATCAGAGGCGGGGAATCTGAGCTGGGGAATCAGAGGTGGGGTATTAGAGTTGGGGAATCAGAGGCGGGGAATCAGATATGGGGAAACAGAGGTGGGGAATCAGAGGCGGGGAAACAGAGGCAGGGAATCAGATATGGGGAATCAGAGGTGGGGAATCAGAGATGGGGAATCAGAGGCGGTGAATCAGAGATGGGGAATCAGAGGCGGGGAATCAGAGGCAGGAAATCAGACACGGGGATTCAGAGGCTGGGAATCAGACGGGGGGAATCAAAGGCGGGGAATCAGAGCTGGGGAATCAGAGGCAGGGAATCAGAGGCGGGGAATCAGATATGGGGAATCAGAGGCTGGGATTCAGAGGCGGGGAATCAGAGGCAGGGAATCAGACACGGGGAATCAGAGGTGGGGAATCAGAGATGGGGAATCAGAGGCGGGGAATCAGAGGCAGGGAATCGGATGTGCGGATTCAGAGATGGGGAATCAGATGTGGGGAATCAGAGGAATCAGAGATGGGGAATCAGAGGCGGGAAATCAGAGGCCGGAAATCAGACACGGGGATTCAGAGGCTGGGAATCAGACGGGGGGAATCAAAGGCGGGGAATCAGAGCAGGGGAATCAGAGGCAGGGAATCAGAGTTGGGGATTCAGAGACGGGGAATCAGATATGGGGAAACAGAGGCGGGGAATCAGAGGCGGGCAAACAGAGGCGGGGAATTAGATATGGGGAATCAGAGGTGGGGAATCAGAGGTGGTGAATCAGTGATGGGGAATCACAGGCGGGGAATCAGAGGCAGGGAATAGAACGCAGGGAATCAGACGCAGTGAATCAGAGCTGGGGAATCAGAGGCGGGGAATCATAGTTGGGAATCAGACGTGGGGAATCAGATATGGGGAAACAGAGGCGGGGAATCAGAGGTGGGGAAACAGACGCGGGGAATCAGATATGGGGAATCGGATGCGGGGAATCAGAGGCGGGGAATCAGAGCTGGGGAATCAGAGGCGGGGTATCAGAGTTGGGGCATCAGAGGTGGGGAATTAGATATAGGGAAACAGAGGCGGGAAATCAGAGGCGGGGAAACAGAGGCGGGGAATCAGATATGGGGAATCAGAGGGGGGGAATCAGAGGCAGGGAATCAGATGTGCGGAATCAGAGATGGGGAATCAGAGGCAGGGAATCAGAATCAGAAGCGGGGAATCAGAGGCCGGGAATCAGAGGCCGGGAATCAGATGCTGGGAATAAGAGGCCGGGAATCAGAGGTGGGGAATCAGAGTCCGGGAATCAGAGATGGGGATTCAGAGGCGGGGAATGAGATATGGAGAATCAGAGGCGGGGAATCAGAGGCCGGGAAACAGAGGTGGGGAATCAGATATGGGGAATCAGAGGTGGCGAATCAAAGGCGGTGAATCACAGATGGGGAATCAGAGGCGGGGAATCAGAGGCAGGGAATCAGATGCGGGGAATCAGAGGTGGGGAATCAGAGCTGGCGAATCAGAGGCGGGGAATCAGAGGTGGGCAATCAGAGGCGGGGAATCAGATATGGGGAATCAGAGGCGGGGAATCAGAGGCGGGGAAACAGAGGCGGGGAATCAAATATAGGGAATCAGAGGTGGGGAATCAGAGGTTGTGAATCAGAGATGGGGAATCAAGGCGGGGAATCAGAGGCAGGGAATCAGACACGGGGAATCAGAGGCGGGGATTCAGAGCTGGGGAATCAGAGGCGGGGAATCAGAGTTGGGGAATCAGAGGCAGGGAATCAGATATGGGGAATCAGAGGCGGGGAATCAGAGGCGGGGAAACAGAGGCGGGGAATCAGATATGGGGAATCAGAGGTGTGGAATCAGAGGTTGGGAATCAGAGGAAGGGAATCAGAGTCGGGGAATCAGAGGCGGGGAATCAGATATGTGGAATCAGAGGTGGCGAATCAAAGGCGGTGAAACAGAGATGGGGAATCAGGGCAGGGAATCAGAGGCAGGGAATCAAACACGGGGAATCAGACCTGGGGAATCAGAGGCGGGGAATCAGAGTTGGGAATCAGAGGCGGGGAATCAGAGGCGGGGAAACAGAGGCGGGGAAACAGATATGGGGAATCAGAGGTGGGGAATCAGAGGTTGGGAATCAGAGGCAGGGAATCAGAGGCGGGGAATCAGAGGCGGGGAATCAGAGGAAGGGAATCAGATGTGCGGAATCGGAGATGGGGAATCAGAGGCAGGGAATCAGAGGCGGGGAATCAGAGGCCGGGAATCAGAGGCCGGGAATCAGATATGGGGAAACTGAGGCGGGGAATCCGAGGCGGGGAAACAGAGGCGGGGAATCAGATATGGGGAATCAGAGGTGGGGAATCAGAGGTTGGGAATCAGAGGCAGGGAATCAGAGGCTTGGAATCAGATGCAGGGAATCAGATGCGGGGCATCAGAGGCGGGGAATCAGAGCTGGGGAATCAGAGGTGGGGAATCAGATTTGGGGAATCAGAGGTGGGGACTTAGATATTGGGAAACAGAGGCGGGGAATCAGAGGCGGGGAAACAGAGGCGGGGAATCAGATATGGGGAATCAGAGGTGGGGAATCAGAGGCAGGGAATCAGATGTGCGGAATCAGAGATGGGGAATCAGAGGCGGGGAATCAGAGGCAGGGAATCAGACGCGGGGAATCTGAGGCGGGGAATCAGAGCTGGGGAATCAGAGGTGGGGAATCAGATTTGGGGAATCAGATGCGGGGACTTAGATATTGGGAAACAGAGGCGGGGAATCAGAGGCGGGGAAACCCAGGCGGGGAATCAGATATGGGGAATCAGAGGTGGGGAATCAGAGGCAAGGAATCAGATGTGCGGAATCAGAGATGGGGAATCAGAGGCAGGGAATCAGAATCAGAAGCAGGGAATCAGAGGCCGGGAATCAGAGGACGGAATCAGATGCTGGGAATCAGAGGCCTGGAATCAGAGGCGGCGAATCAGAGGCAGGGAATCAGATGCGGGGAATCAGAGGCAGGGAATCAGAGTCCGGGAATCAGAGATGGGGATTCAGAGGCGGGGAATCAGATATGGAGAATCAGAGATGGGGAATCAGAGGCGGGGAATCAGAGGCAGGGAATCGGACGCCGGGAATCAGAGGCGGGGAATCAGAGCTGGGGAATCAGAGGCGGGGTATCAGAGTTGGGGAATCAGAGGCGGGGAATCAGATATGGGGAAATAGAGGCGGGGAATCAGATATGGGGAATCAGAGGTGTGGAATCAGAGGTTGGGAATCAGAGGCAGGGAATCAGAGGCGGGGAAACAGAGGCGGGGAATCAGATATGGGGAATCAGAGGTGGCGAATCAAAGGCGGTGAAACAGAAATGGGGAATCAGGGCAGGGAATCAGAGGCAGGGAATCAGAGCTGGGGAAACAGAGGCGGGGAATCAGATATGGGAAATCAGAGGTGGGGAATCAGGGGCGGGGAATCAGTGGCAGGGAATCAGAGCTGGGGAATCAGAGGTGGGGAATCAGAGCTGGGGAAACAGAGGCGGGGAATCAGATATGGGGAATCAGAGGTGGGGAATCAGGGGCGGGGAATCAGTGGCAGGGAATCAGAGGCCGGGAATAAAAGGCGGGGAATCAGAGCTGGGGAATCAGAGGCGGGGAATCAGAGTTGGGGAATCAGAGGAGGGGAATCAGATATGGGGAAACAGAGGCCGGGAATCAGAGGCAGGGTAACAGAGGCGGGGAATCAGATATGGGGAATCAGAGGTGGGGAATTAGAGGTTGCGAATCAGAGGCGGGGAAACAGAGGCGGGGAATCAAATATAGGGAATCAGAGGTGGGGAATCAGAGGTTGTGAATCAGAGATGGGGAATCAAGGCGGGGAATCAGAGGCAGGGAATCAGACGCGGGGAATCAGAGGCGGGGATTCAGAGCTGGGGAATCAGAGGCGGTGAATCAGAGTTGGGGAATCAGAGGCAGGGAATCAGATATGGGGAATCAGAGGCGGGGAATCAGAGGCGGGGAAACAGAGGCGGGGAATCAGATATGGGGAATCAGAATTGGGGAATAAGGGGCAGGGAATCAGTGGCAGGGAATCAGAGGCGGGGAATCAGAGGCGGGGAATCAGAGGCAGGGAATCAGACACGGGGAATCGGAGGCGGGGAATCAGAGATGGGGAATCAGAGGCGGGGAATCAGAGGCAGGGAATCGGACTCCGGGAATCAGAGTCGGGGAATCAGAGCTGGGGAATCAGAGGCGGGGAATCAGAGTTGGGGAATCAGAGGCGGGGAATCAGATATGGGGAAATAGAGGCGGGGTATCAGATATGGGGAATCAGAGGTGTGGAATCAGAGGTTGGGAATCAGAGGCAGGGAATCAGAGTCGGGGAAACAGAGGCGGGGAATCAGATATGGGGAATCAGAGGTGGCGAATCAAAGGCGGTGAAACAGAGATGGGGAATTAGGGCAGGGAATCAGAGGCAGGGAATCAAACACGGGGAATCAGAGCTGGGGAATCAGAGGCGGGGAATCAGAGTTGGGAATCAGAGGCAGGGAATCAGAGTCGGGGAAACAGAGGCGGGGAATCAGATATGGGGAATCAGAGGTGGGGAATCCGAGGTTGGGAATCAGAGGCAGGGAATCAGAGGTGGGGAATCAGAGGCGGGGAATCAGAGGAAGGGAATCAGATGTGCGGAATCGGAGATGGGGAATCAGAGGCAGGGAATCAGAGGCGGGGAATCAGAGGCGGGGAATCAGAGGCCGGGAATCAGATATGGGGAAACAGAGGCGGGGAATCCGAGGCGGGGAAACAGAGGCGGGGAATCAGATATGGGGAATCAGAGGTGGGGAATCAGAGGTTGGGAATCAGAGGCAGGGAATCAGAGTCTTGGAATCAGATGCAGGGAATCAGATGCGGGGAATCAGAGGCGGGGAATCAGAGCTGGGGAATCAGAGGTGGGGAATCAGATTTGGGGAATCAGATGCGGGGACTTAGATATTGGGAAACAGAGGCGGGGAATCAGAGGCGGGAAAACCCAGGCGGGGAATCAGATATGGGGAATCAGAGGTGGGGAATCAGAGGCAAGGAATCAGATGTGCGGAATCAGAGATGGGGAATCAGAGGCAGGGAATCAGAATCAGAAGCAGGGAATCAGAGGCCGGGAATCAGAGGACGGAATCGGATGTTGGAATCAGAGGTCTGGAATCAGAGGCGGGGAATCAGAGGCAGGGAATCAGATGCGGGGAATCAGAGGCGGGGAATCTGAGCTGGGGAATCAGAGGTGGGGTATTAGAGTTGGGGAATCAGAGGCGGGGAATCAGATATGGGGAAACAGAGGTGGGGAATCAGAGGCGGGGAAACAGAGGCAGGGAATCAGATATGGGGAATCAGAGGTGGGGAATCAGAGATGGGGAATCAGAGGCGGTGAATCAGAGATGGGGAATCAGAGGCGGGGAATCAGAGGCAGGAAATCAGACACGGGGATTCAGAGGCTGGGAATCAGACGGGGGGAATCAAAGGCGGGGAATCAGAGCTGGGGAATCAGAGGCAGGGAATCAGAGGCGGGGAATCAGATATGGGGAATCAGAGGCTGGGATTCAGAGGCGGGGAATCAGAGGCAGGGAATCAGACACGGGGAATCAGAGGTGGGGAATCAGAGATGGGGAATCAGAGGCGGGGAATCAGAGGCAGGGAATCGGATGTGCGGATTCAGAGATGGGGAATCAGATGTGGGGAATCAGAGGAATCAGAGATGGGGAATCAGAGGCGGGAAATCAGAGGCCGGAAATCAGACACGGGGATTCAGAGGCTGGGAATCAGACGGGGGGAATCAAAGGCGGGGAATCAGAGCAGGGGAATCAGAGGCAGGGAATCAGAGTTGGGGATTCAGAGACGGGGAATCAGATATGGGGAAACAGAGGCGGGGAATCAGAGGCGGGCAAACAGAGGCGGGGAATTAGATATGGGGAATCAGAGGTGGGGAATCAGAGGTGGTGAATCAGTGATGGGGAATCACAGGCGGGGAATCAGAGGCAGGGAATAGAACGCAGGGAATCAGACGCAGTGAATCAGAGCTGGGGAATCAGAGGCGGGGAATCATAGTTGGGAATCAGACGTGGGGAATCAGATATGGGGAAACAGAGGCGGGGAATCAGAGGTGGGGAAACAGACGCGGGGAATCAGATATGGGGAATCGGATGCGGGGAATCAGAGGCGGGGAATCAGAGCTGGGGAATCAGAGGCGGGGTATCAGAGTTGGGGCATCAGAGGTGGGGAATTAGATATAGGGAAACAGAGGCGGGAAATCAGAGGCGGGGAAACAGAGGCGGGGAATCAGATATGGGGAATCAGAGGGGGGGAATCAGAGGCAGGGAATCAGATGTGCGGAATCAGAGATGGGGAATCAGAGGCAGGGAATCAGAATCAGAAGCGGGGAATCAGAGGCCGGGAATCAGAGGCCGGGAATCAGATGCTGGGAATAAGAGGCCGGGAATCAGAGGTGGGGAATCAGAGTCCGGGAATCAGAGATGGGGATTCAGAGGCGGGGAATGAGATATGGAGAATCAGAGGCGGGGAATCAGAGGCCGGGAAACAGAGGTGGGGAATCAGATATGGGGAATCAGAGGTGGCGAATCAAAGGCGGTGAATCACAGATGGGGAATCAGAGGCGGGGAATCAGAGGCAGGGAATCAGATGCGGGGAATCAGAGGTGGGGAATCAGAGCTGGCGAATCAGAGGCGGGGAATCAGAGGTGGGCAATCAGAGGCGGGGAATCAGATATGGGGAATCAGAGGCGGGGAATCAGAGGCGGGGAAACAGAGGCGGGGAATCAAATATAGGGAATCAGAGGTGGGGAATCAGAGGTTGTGAATCAGAGATGGGGAATCAAGGCGGGGAATCAGAGGCAGGGAATCAGACACGGGGAATCAGAGGCGGGGATTCAGAGCTGGGGAATCAGAGGCGGGGAATCAGAGTTGGGGAATCAGAGGCAGGGAATCAGATATGGGGAATCAGAGGCGGGGAATCAGAGGCGGGGAAACAGAGGCGGGGAATCAGATATGGGGAATCAGAGGTGTGGAATCAGAGGTTGGGAATCAGAGGAAGGGAATCAGAGTCGGGGAATCAGAGGCGGGGAATCAGATATGTGGAATCAGAGGTGGCGAATCAAAGGCGGTGAAACAGAGATGGGGAATCAGGGCAGGGAATCAGAGGCAGGGAATCAAACACGGGGAATCAGACCTGGGGAATCAGAGGCGGGGAATCAGAGTTGGGAATCAGAGGCGGGGAATCAGAGGCGGGGAAACAGAGGCGGGGAAACAGATATGGGGAATCAGAGGTGGGGAATCAGAGGTTGGGAATCAGAGGCAGGGAATCAGAGGCGGGGAATCAGAGGCGGGGAATCAGAGGAAGGGAATCAGATGTGCGGAATCGGAGATGGGGAATCAGAGGCAGGGAATCAGAGGCGGGGAATCAGAGGCGGGGAATCAGAGGCCGGGAATCAGATATGGGGAAACTGAGGCGGGGAATCCGAGGCGGGGAAACAGAGGCGGGGAATCAGATATGGGGAATCAGAGGTGGGGAATCAGAGGTTGGGAATCAGAGGCAGGGAATCAGAGGCTTGGAATCAGATGCAGGGAATCAGATGCGGGGCATCAGAGGCGGGGAATCAGAGCTGGGGAATCAGAGGTGGGGAATCAGATTTGGGGAATCAGAGGTGGGGACTTAGATATTGGGAAACAGAGGCGGGGAATCAGAGGCGGGGAAACAGAGGCGGGGAATCAGATATGGGGAATCAGAGGTGGGGAATCAGAGGCAGGGAATCAGATGTGCGGAATCAGAGATGGGGAATCAGAGGCAGGGAATCAGAATCAGAAGCAGGGAATCATAGGCCGGGAATCAGAGGCCGGAATCAGATGATGGGAATCAGAGGCCTGGAATCAGAGGCGGGGAATCAGAGTCAGGGAATCAGATGCGGGGAATCAGAGGCGGGGAATCAGAGCTGGGGAATCAGAGGCGGGGTATTTGAGTTGGGGAATCAGAGGCGGGGAATCAGATATGGGGAAACAGAGGTAGGGAATCAGAGGCGGGGAAACAGAGGCAGGGAATCAGATATGGGGAATCAGAGGCGGGGAATCAGAGGTGGGGAAACATAGGCAGGGAATCGGATGTGCGGAATCAGAGATGGGGAATCAGAGGCCGGGAATCAGAGGTGGTGAATCAGAGATGGGGAATCAGAGGCGGGGAATCAGAGGCAGGGTATCAGACGCGGGGAATCAGAGTTGGGCAATCAGAGGCGGGGAATCAGATATGGGGAATCAGAGGCGGGGAATCAGAGGCGGGGAAACAGAGGCGGGGAATCAGATATGGGGAATCAGAGGTGGGGCATCAGAGGTTGTGAATCACAGATGGGGAATCAGAGGCGGGGAATCAGAGGCAGGGAATCAGACGCGGGGAATCAGAGGCGGGGATTCAGAGCTGGGGAATCAGAAGCGGGGAATCAGAGTTGGGGAATCAGAGGCGGGGAATCAGATATGGGGAATCAGAGGCAGGGAATCAGAGGCGGGGAATCAGAGGCAGGGAATCAGACGCGGGGAATCTGAGGCGGGGAATCAGAGCTGGGGAATCAGAGGTGGGGAATCAGAGTTGGGGAATCAGAGGCAGGGAATTGGATGTGCGGAATCAGAGATGGGGAATCAGAGGTGGGGAATCAGAGGCGGTGAATCAGAGATGGGGAATCAGAGGCGGGGAATCAGAGGCAGGAAATCAGACACGGGGATTCAGAGGCTGGGAATCAGAGGCAGGGAATCAGACGCGGGGAATCTGAGGCGGGGAATCAGAGCTGGGGAATCTGAGGCAGGGAATCAGAGTTGGGGATTCAGAGGCGGGGAATCAGATATGGGGAAACAGAGGCGGGGAATCATAGGCGGGCAAACAGAGGCGGGGAATTAGATATGGGGAATCAGAGGTAGGGAATCAGAGGTGGTGAATCAGTGATGGGGAATCACAGGCGGGGAATCAGAGGCAGGGATTAGAACGCGGGGAATCAGAGGCAGGGAATCAGAGCTGGGGAATCAGAGGCGGGGAATCATAGTTGGGAATCAGAGGCGGGAATCAGATATGGGGAAACAGAGGCGGGGAATCAGAGGCGGGGAAACAGAGGCAGGGAATCAGATATGGGGAATCGGATGCAGGGAATCAGAGGCGGGGAATCAGAGCTGGGGAATCAGAGGCGTGGAATCAGAGTTGGGGCATCAGAGGTGGGGAATTAGATATAGGGAAACAGAGGCAGGGAATCAGATGCGGGGAAACAGAGGCGGGGAATCAGATATGGGGAATCAGAGGTGGGGAATCAGAGGCAGGGAATCAGATGTGCGGAATCAGAGATGGGGAATCAGAGGCAGGGAATCAGAAGCGGGGAATCAGAGGCCGGGAATCAGAGGCCGGGAATCAGATGCTGGGAATAAGAGGCCGGGAATCAGAGGTGGGGAATCAGAGTCCGGGAATCAGAGATGGGGATTCAGAGGCGGGGAATGAGATATGGAGAATCAGAGGCGGGGAATCAGAGGCCGGGAAACAGAGGTGGGGAATCAGATATGGGGAATCAGAGGTGGCGAATCAAAGGCGGTGAATCACAGATGGGGAATCAGAGGCGGGGAATCAGAGGCAGGGAATCAGATGCGGGGAATCAGAGGTGGGGAATCAGAGCTGGCGAATCAGAGGCGGGGAATCAGAGGTGGGCAATCAGAGGCGGGGAATCAGATATGGGGAATCAGAGGCGGGGAAACAGAGGCGGGGAATCAAATATAGGGAATCAGAGGTGGGGAATCAGAGGTTGTGAATCAGAGATGGGGAATCAAGGCGGGGAATCAGAGGCAGGGAATCAGACACGGGGAATCAGAGGCGGGGATTCAGAGCTGGGGAATCAGAGGCGGGGAATCAGAGTTGGGGAATCAGAGGCAGGGAATCAGATATGGGGAATCAGAGGCGGGGAATCAGAGGCGGGGAAACAGAGGCGGGGAATCAGATATGGGGAATCAGAGGTGTGGAATCAGAGGTTGGGAATCAGAGGAAGGGAATCAGAGTCGGGGAAACAGAGGCGGGGAATCAGATATGTGGAATCAGAGGTGGCGAATCAAAGGCGGTGAAACAGAGATGGGGAATCAGGGCAGGGAATCAGAGGCAGGGAATCAAACACGGGGAATCAGAGCTGGGGAATCAGAGGCGGGCAATCAGAGTTGGGAATCAGAGGCGGGGAATCAGAGGCGGGGAAACAGAGGCGGGGAAACAGATATGGGGAATCAGAGGTGGGGAATCAGAGGTTGGGAATCAGAGGCAGGGAATCAGAGGCGGGGAATCAGAGGCGGGGAATCAGAGGAAGGGAATCAGATGTGCGGAATCGGAGATGGGGAATCAGAGGCAGGGAATCAGAGGCGGGGAATCAGAGGCGGGGAATCAGAGGCCGGGAATCAGATATGGGGAAACTGAGGCGGGGAATCCGAGGCGGGGAAACAGAGGCGGGGAATTAGATATGGGGAATCAGAGGTGGGGAATCAGAGGTTGGGAATCAGAGGCAGGGAATCAGAGGCTTGGAATCAGATGCAGGGAATCAGATGCGGGGCATCAGAGGCGGGGAATCAGAGCTGGGGAATCAGAGGTGGGGAATCAGATTTGGGGAATCAGAGGTGGGGACTTAGATATTGGGAAACAGAGGCGGGGAATCAGAGGCGGGGAAACAGAGGCGGGGAATCAGATATGGGGAATCAGAGGTGGGGAATCAGAGGCAGGGAATCAGATGTGCGGAATCAGAGATGGGGAATCAGAGGCAGGGAATCAGAATCAGAAGCAGGGAATCATAGGCCGGGAATCAGAGGCCGGAATCAGATGATGGGAATCAGAGGCCTGGAATCAGAGGCGGGGAATCAGAGTCAGGGAATCAGATGCGGGGAATCAGAGGCGGGGAATCAGAGCTGGGGAATCAGAGGCGGGGTATTTGAGTTGGGGAATCAGAGGCGGGGAATCAGATATGGGGAAACAGAGGTAGGGAATCAGAGGCGGGGAAACAGAGGCAGGGAATCAGATATGGGGAATCAGAGGCGGGGAATCAGAGGTGGGGAAACATAGGCAGGGAATCGGATGTGCGGAATCAGAGATGGGGAATCAGAGGCCGGGAATCAGAGGTGGTGAATCAGAGATGGGGAATCAGAGGCGGGGAATCAGAGGCAGGGTATCAGACGCGGGGAATCAGAGGTGGGCAATCAGAGGCGGGGAATCAGATATGGGGAATCAGAGGCGGGGAATCAGAGGCGGGGAAACAGAGGCGGGGAATCAGATATGGGGAATCAGAGGTGGGGCATAAGAGGTTGTGAATCACAGATGGGGAATCAGAGGCGGGGAATCAGAGGCAGGGAATCAGACGCGGGGAATCAGAGGCGGGGATTCAGAGCTGGGGAATCAGAAGCGGGGAATCAGAGTTGGGGAATCAGAGGCGGGGAATCAGATATGGGGAATCAGAGGCAGGGAATCAGAGGCGGGGAATCAGAGGCAGGGAATCAGACGCGGGGAATCTGAGGCGGGGAATCAGAGCTGGGGAATCAGAGGTGGGGAATCAGAGTTGGGGAATCAGAGGCAGGGAATTGGATGTGCGGAATCAGAGATGGGGAATCAGAGGTGGGGAATCAGAGGCGGTGAATCAGAGATGGGGAATCAGAGGCGGGGAATCAGAGGCAGGAAATCAGACACGGGGATTCAGAGGCTGGGAATCAGAGGCAGGGAATCAGACGCGGGGAATCTGAGGCGGGGAATCAGAGCTGGGGAATCTGAGGCAGGGAATCAGAGTTGGGGATTCAGAGGCGGGGAATCAGATATGGGGAAACAGAGGCGGGGAATCATAGGCGGGCAAACAGAGGCGGGGAATTAGATATGGGGAATCAGAGGTAGGGAATCAGAGGTGGTGAATCAGTGATGGGGAATCACAGGCGGGGAATCAGAGGCAGGGAATAGAACGCGGGGAATCAGAGGCAGGGAATCAGAGCTGGGGAATCAGAGGCGGGGAATCATAGTTGGGAATCAGAGGCGGGAATCAGATATGGGGAAACAGAGGCGGGGAATCAGAGGCGGGGAAACAGAGGCAGGGAATCAGATATGGGGAATCGGATGCAGGGAATCAGAGGCGGGGAATCAGAGCTGGGGAATCAGAGGCGGGGAATCAGAGTTGGGGCATCAGAGGTGGGGAATTAGATATAGGGAAACAGAGGCAGGGAATCAGATGCGGGGAAACAGAGGCGGGGAATCAGATATGGGGAATCAGAGGTGGGGAATCAGAGGCAGGGAATCAGATGTGCGGAATCAGAGATGGGGAATCAGAGGCAGGGAATCAGAAGCGGGGAATCAGAGGCCGGGAATCAGAGGCCGGGAATCAGATGCTGGGAATAAGAGGCCGGGAATCAGAGGTGGGGAATCAGAGTCCGGGAATCAGAGATGGGGATTCAGAGGCGGGGAATGAGATATGGAGAATCAGAGGCGGGGAATAAGAGGCGGGGAAACAGAGGTGGGGTATCAGATATGGGGAATCAGAGGTGGCGAATCAAAGGCGGTGAATCAGAGATGGGGAATCAGAGGCGGGGAATCAGAGGCAGGGAATCAGATGCGGGGAATCAGAGGCGGGGAATCAGAGCTGGCGAATCAGAGGCTGGGAATCAGAGGTGTGCAATCAGAGGCGGGGAATCAGATATGGGGAATCAGAGGCGGGGAATCAGAGGCGGGGAAACAGAGGCGGGGAATCAAATATAGGGAATCAGAGGTGGGGAATCAGAGGTTGTGAATCAGAGATGGGGAATCAAGGCGGGGAATCAGAGGCAGGGAATCAGACGCGGGGAAACAGAGGCGGGGATTCAGAGCTAGGGAATCAGAGGCGGGGAATCAGAGTTGGGGAATCAGAGGCAGGGAATCAGATATGGGGAATCAGAGGCGTGGAATCAGAGGCAGGGAATCAGATATGGGGAATCAGAGGCGGGGAATCAGAGGCCGGGAATCAGATATGGGGAAACAGAGGCGGGGAATCCGAGGCGGGGAAACAGAGGCGGGGAATCAGATATGGGGAATCAGAGGTGGGGAATCAGAGGTTGGGAATCAGAGGCAGGGAATCAGAGGCTTGGAATCAGATGCAGGGTATCAGATGCGGGGAATCAGAGGCGGGGAATCAGAGCTGGGGAATCAGAGGTGGGGAATCAGATTTGGGGAATCAGAGGTGGGGACTTAGATATTGGGAAACAGAGGCGGGGAATCAGAGGCGGGGAAACAGAGGCGGGGAATCAGATATGGGGAATCAGAGGTGGGGAATCAGAGGCAGGGAATGAGATGTGCGGAATCAGAGGCAGGGAATCAGAGGCAGGGAATCAGAATCAGAAGAAGGGAATCAGAGGCCGGGAATCAGAGGCCGGAATCAGATGCTGGGAATCAGAGGCCTGGAATCAGAGGCGGGGAATCAGAGGCAGGGAATCAGATGCGGGGAATCAGAGGTGGGGAATCAGAGCTGGGGAATCAGAGGCGGGGTATTAGAGTTGGGGAATCAGAGGCGGGGAATCAGATATGGGGAAACAGAGGTGGGGAATCAGAGGCGGGGAAACAGAGGCAGGGAATCAGATATGGGGAATCAGAGGTGGGGCATCAGAAGTTGTGAATCACAGATGGGGAATCAGAGGCGGGGAATCAGAGGCAGGGAATCAGACGCGGGGAATCAGAGGCGGGGATTCAGAGCTGGGGAATCAGAAGCGGGGAATCAGAGTTGGGGAATCAGAGGCGGGGAATCAGATATGGGGAATCAGAGGCAGGGAATCAGAGGCGGGGAATCAGAGGCAGGGAATCAGACGCGGGGAATCTGAGGCGGGGAATCAGAGCTGGGGAATCAGAGGTGGGGAATCAGAGTTGGGGAATCAGAGGCAGGGAATTGGATGTGCGGAATCAGAGAGGGGGAATCAGAGGTGGGGAATCAGAGGCGGTGAATCAGAGATGGGGAATCAGAGGCGGGGAATCAGAGGCAGGAAATCAGACACGGGGATTCAGAGGCTGGGAATCAGACGGGGGGAATCAAAGGCGGGGAATCAGAGCTGGGGAATCTGAGGCAGGGAATCAGAGTTGGGGATTCAGAGGCGGGGAATCAGATATGGGGAATCTGAGGTGGGGTATCAGAGGTTGTGAATCACAGATGGGGAATCAGAGGCGGGGAATCAGAGGCAGGGAATAGGACGCGGGGAATCAGAGGCAGGGAATCAGAGCTGGGGAATCAGAGGAGGGGATTCATAGTTGGGAATCAGAGGCGGGAATCAGATATGGGGAAACAGAGGCGGGGAATCAGAGGCGGTGAAACAGAGGCGGGGAATCAGATATGGGGAATCGGATGCAGGGAATCAGAGGCGGGGAATCAGAGCTGGGGAATCAGAGGCGGGGAATCAGAGTTGGGGCATCAGAGGTGGGGAATTAGATATAGGGAAACAGAGGCGGGGAATCAGAGGCGGGGAAACAGAGGCGGGGAATCAGATATGGGGAATCAGAGGTGGGGAATCAGAGGTGGGGAATCAGAGTTGGGGAATCAGAGGCAGGGAATTGGATGTGCGGAATCAGAGATGGGGAATCAGAGGTGGGGAATCAGAGGCGGTGAATCAGAGATGGGGAATCAGAGGCGGGGAATCAGAGGCAGGAAATCAGACACGGGGATTCAGAGGCTGGGAATCAGAGGCAGGGAATCAGACGCGGGGAATCTGAGGCGGGGAATCAGAGCTGGGGAATCTGAGGCAGGGAATCAGAGTTGGGGATTCAGAGCTGGGGAATCAGAAGCGGGGAATCAGAGTTGGGGAATCAGAGGCGGGGAATCAGATATGGGGAATCAGAGGCAGGGAATCAGAGGCGGGGAATCAGAGGCAGGGAATCAGACGCGGGGAATCTGAGGCGGGGAATCAGAGCTGGGGAATCAGAGGTGGGGAATCAGAGTTGGGGAATCAGAGGCAGGGAATTGGATGTGCGGAATCAGAGATGGGGAATCAGAGGTGGGGAATCAGAGGCGGTGAATCAGAGATGGGGAATCAGAGGCGGGGAATCAGAGGCAGGAAATCAGACACGGGGATTCAGAGGCTGGGAATCAGAGGCAGGGAATCAGACGCGGGGAATCTGAGGCGGGGAATCAGAGCTGGGGAATCTGAGGCAGGGAATCAGAGTTGGGGATTCAGAGGCGGGGAATCAGATATGGGGAAACAGAGGCGGGGAATCATAGGCGGGCAAACAGAGGCGGGGAATTAGATATGGGGAATCAGAGGTAGGGAATCAGAGGTGGTGAATCAGTGATGGGGAATCACAGGCGGGGAATCAGAGGCAGGGAATAGAACGCGGGGAATCAGAGGCAGGGAATCAGAGCTGGGGAATCAGAGGCGGGGAATCATAGTTGGGAATCAGAGGCGGGAATCAGATATGGGGAAACAGAGGCGGGGAATCAGAGGCGGGGAAACAGAGGCAGGGAATCAGATATGGGGAATCGGATGCAGGGAATCAGAGGCGGGGAATCAGAGCTGGGGAATCAGAGGCGGGGAATCAGAGTTGGGGCATCAGAGGTGGGGAATTAGATATAGGGAAACAGAGGCAGGGAATCAGATGCGGGGAAACAGAGGCGGGGAATCAGATATGGGGAATCAGAGGTGGGGAATCAGAGGCAGGGAATCAGATGTGCGGAATCAGAGATGGGGAATCAGAGGCAGGGAATCAGAAGCGGGGAATCAGAGGCCGGGAATCAGAGGCCGGGAATCAGATGCTGGGAATAAGAGGCCGGGAATCAGAGGTGGGGAATCAGAGTCCGGGAATCAGAGATGGGGATTCAGAGGCGGGGAATGAGATATGGAGAATCAGAGGCGGGGAATAAGAGGCGGGGAAACAGAGGTGGGGTATCAGATATGGGGAATCAGAGGTGGCGAATCAAAGGCGGTGAATCAGAGATGGGGAATCAGAGGCGGGGAATCAGAGGCAGGGAATCAGATGCGGGGAATCAGAGGCGGGGAATCAGAGCTGGCGAATCAGAGGCTGGGAATCAGAGGTGTGCAATCAGAGGCGGGGAATCAGATATGGGGAATCAGAGGCGGGGAATCAGAGGCGGGGAAACAGAGGCGGGGAATCAAATATAGGGAATCAGAGGTGGGGAATCAGAGGTTGTGAATCAGAGATGGGGAATCAAGGCGGGGAATCAGAGGCAGGGAATCAGACGCGGGGAAACAGAGGCGGGGATTCAGAGCTAGGGAATCAGAGGCGGGGAATCAGAGTTGGGGAATCAGAGGCAGGGAATCAGATATGGGGAATCAGAGGCGTGGAATCAGAGGCAGGGAATCAGATATGGGGAATCAGAGGCGGGGAATCAGAGGCCGGGAATCAGATATGGGGAAACAGAGGCGGGGAATCCGAGGCGGGGAAACAGAGGCGGGGAATTAGATATGGGGAATCAGAGGTGGGGAATCAGAGGTTGGGAATCAGAGGCAGGGAATCAGAGGCTTGGAATCAGATGCAGGGTATCAGATGCGGGGAATCAGAGGCGGGGAATCAGAGCTGGGGAATCAGAGGTGGGGAATCAGATTTGGGGAATCAGAGGTGGGGACTTAGATATTGGGAAACAGAGGCGGGGAATCAGAGGCGGGGAAACAGAGGCGGGGAATCAGATATGGGGAATCAGAGGTGGGGAATCAGAGGCAGGGAATGAGATGTGCGGAATCAGAGGCAGGGAATCAGAGGCAGGGAATCAGAATCAGAAGAAGGGAATCAGAGGCCGGGAATCAGAGGCCGGAATCAGATGCTGGGAATCAGAGGCCTGGAATCAGAGGCGGGGAATCAGAGGCAGGGAATCAGATGCGGGGAATCAGAGGTGGGGAATCAGAGCTGGGGAATCAGAGGCGGGGTATTAGAGTTGGGGAATCAGAGGCGGGGAATCAGATATGGGGAAACAGAGGTGGGGAATCAGAGGCGGGGAAACAGAGGCAGGGAATCAGATATGGGGAATCAGAGGTGGGGCATCAGAAGTTGTGAATCACAGATGGGGAATCAGAGGCGGGGAATCAGAGGCAGGGAATCAGACGCGGGGAATCAGAGGCGGGGATTCAGAGCTGGGGAATCAGAAGCGGGGAATCAGAGTTGGGGAATCAGAGGCGGGGAATCAGATATGGGGAATCAGAGGCAGGGAATCAGAGGCGGGGAATCAGAGGCAGGGAATCAGACGCGGGGAATCTGAGGCGGGGAATCAGAGCTGGGGAATCAGAGGTGGGGAATCAGAGTTGGGGAATCAGAGGCAGGGAATTGGATGTGCGGAATCAGAGAGGGGGAATCAGAGGTGGGGAATCAGAGGCGGTGAATCAGAGATGGGGAATCAGAGGCGGGGAATCAGAGGCAGGAAATCAGACACGGGGATTCAGAGGCTGGGAATCAGACGGGGGGAATCAAAGGCGGGGAATCAGAGCTGGGGAATCTGAGGCAGGGAATCAGAGTTGGGGATTCAGAGGCGGGGAATCAGATATGGGGAATCTGAGGTGGGGTATCAGAGGTTGTGAATCACAGATGGGGAATCAGAGGCGGGGAATCAGAGGCAGGGAATAGGACGCGGGGAATCAGAGGCAGGGAATCAGAGCTGGGGAATCAGAGGAGGGGATTCATAGTTGGGAATCAGAGGCGGGAATCAGATATGGGGAAACAGAGGCGGGGAATCAGAGGCGGTGAAACAGAGGCGGGGAATCAGATATGGGGAATCGGATGCAGGGAATCAGAGGCGGGGAATCAGAGCTGGGGAATCAGAGGCGGGGAATCAGAGTTGGGGCATCAGAGGTGGGGAATTAGATATAGGGAAACAGAGGCGGGGAATCAGAGGCGGGGAAACAGAGGCGGGGAATCAGATATGGGGAATCAGAGGTGGGGAATCAGAGGCAGGGAATCAGATGTGCGGAATCAGAGATGGGGAATAAGAGGCAGGGAATCAGAATCAGAAGCGGGGAATCAGAGGCCGGGAATCAGAGGCCGGGAATCAGATGCTGGGAATAAGAGGCCGGGAATCAGAGGTGGGGAATCAGATATGGGGAATCAGAGGTGGCGAATCAAAGGCGGTGAATCAGAGATGGGGAATCAGAGGCGGGGAATCAGAGGCAGGGAATCAGATGCGGGGAATCAGAGGCGGGGAATCAGAGCTGGCGAATCAGAGGCTGGGAATCAGAGGTGGGCAATCAGAGGCGGGGAATCAGATATGGGGAATCAGAGGCGGGGAATCAGAGGCGGGGAAACAGAGGCGGGGAATCAAATATAGGGAATCAGAGGTGGGGAATCAGAGGTTGTGAATCAGAGATGGGGAATCAAGGCGGGGAATCAGAGGGAGGGAATCAGACGCGTGGAATCAGAGGCGGGGATTCAGAGCTGGGGAATCAGAGGCGGGGAATCAGAGTTGGGGAATCAGAGGCAGGGAATCAGATATGGGGAATAAGAGGCGGGGAATCAGAGGCGGGGAAACAGAGGCGGGGAATCAGATGTGGGGAAACAGAGGTGGGGAATCAGGGGCAGGAAATCAGTGGCAGGGAATCAGAGGCGGGGAATCAGAGGCGGGGAATCAAAGGCAGGGAATCAGACACGGGGAATCAGAGGCGGGGAATCAGAGATGGGGAATCAGAGGCGGGGAATCAGAGGCAGGGAATCGGATGCCGGGAATCAGAGTCGGGGAATCAGAGCTGGGGAATCAGAGGCGGGGAATCAGAGTTGGGGAATCAGAGGCGGGGAATCAGATATGGGGAAATAGAGGCGGGGAATCAGATATGGGGAATCAGAGGTGTGGAATCAGAGGTTGGGAATCAGAGGCAGGGAATCAGAGTCGGGGAAACAGAGGCGGGGAATCAGATATGGGGAATCAGAGGTGGCGAATCAAAGGCGGTGAAACAGAGATGGGGAATCAGGGCAGGGAATCAGAGGCAGGGAATCAAACACGGGGAATCAGAGCTGGGGAATCAGAGGCGGGGAATCAGAGTTGGGAATCAGAGGCGGGGAATCAGAGGCGGGGAAACAGAGGCAGGGAATCAGATATGGGGAATCAGAGGCAGGGAATCAGAATCAGAAGAAGGGAATCAGAGGCCGGGAATCAGAGGCCGGAATCAGATGCTGGGAATCAGAGGCCTGGAATCAGAGGCGGGGAATCAGAGGCAGGGAATCAGATGCGGGGAATCAGAGGCGGGGAATCAGAGCTGGGGAATCAGAGGCGGGGTATTAGAGTTGGGGAATCAGAGGCGGGGAATCAGATATGGGGAAACAGAGGTGGGGAATCAGAGGCAGGGAAACAGAGGCAGGGAATCAGATATGGGGAATCAGAGGTGGGGCATCAGAGGTTGTGAATCACAGATGGGGAATCAGAGGCGGGGAATCAGAGGCAGGGAATCAGACGCGGGGAATCAGAGGCGGGGATTCAGAGCTGGGGAATCAGAAGCGGGGAATCAGAGTTGGGGAATCAGAGGCGGGGAATCAGATATGGGGAATCAGAGGCAGGGAATCAGAGGCGGGGAATCAGAGGCAGGGAATCAGACGCGGGGAATCTGAGGCGGGGAATCAGAGCTGGGGAATCAGAGGTGGGGAATCAGAGTTGGGGAATCAGAGGCAGGGAATTGGATGTGCGGAATCAGAGAGGGAGAATCAGAGGTGGGGATTCAGAGGCGGTGAATCAGAGATGGGGAATCAGAGGCGGGGAATCAGAGGCAGGAAATCAGACACGGGGATTCAGAGGCTGGGAATCAGACGGGGGGAATCAAAGGTGGGGAATCAGAGCTGGGGAATCTGAGGCAGGGAATCAGAGTTGGGGATTCAGAGGCGGGGAATCAGATATGGGGAAACAGAGGCGGGGAATCAGAGGCGGGCAAACAGAGGCGGGGAATTAGATATGGGGAATCAGAGGTAGGGAATCAGAGGTGGTGAATCAGTGATGGGGAATCACAGGCGGGGAATCAGAGGCAGGGAATAGGACGCGGGGAATCAGAGGCAGGGAATCAGAGCTGGGGAATCAGAGGAGGGGATTCATAGTTGGGAATCAGAGGCGGGAATCAGATATGGGGAAACAGAGGCGGGGAATCAGAGGCGGTGAAACAGAGGCGGGGAATCAGATATGGGGAATCGGATGCAGGGAATCAGAGGCGGGGAATCAGAGCTGGGGAATCAGAGGCGGGGAATCAGAGTTGGGCATCAGAGGTGGGGAATTAGATATAGGGAAACAGAGGCGGGGAATCAGAGGCGGGGAAACAGAGGCGGGGAATCAGATATGGGGAATCAGAGGTGGGGAATCAGAGGCAGGGAATCAGATGTGCGGAATCAGAGATGGGGAATAAGAGGCAGGGAATCAGAATCAGAAGCGGGGAATCAGAGGCCGGGAATCAGAGGCCGGGAATCAGATGCTGGGAATAAGAGGCTGGGAATCAGAGGTGGGGAATCAGATATGGGGAATCAGAGGTGGCGAATCAAAGGCGGTGAATCAGAGATGGGGAATCAGAGGCGGGGAATCAGAGGCAGGGAATCAGATGCGGGGAATCAGAGGCGGGGAATCAGAGCTGGCGAATCAGAGGCTGGGAATCAGAGGTGGGCAATCAGAGGCGGGGAATCAGATATGGGGAATCAGAGGCGGGGAATCAGAGGCGGGGAAACAGAGGCGGGGAATCAAATATAGGGAATCAGAGGTGGGGAATCAGAGGTTGTGAATCAGAGATGGGGAATCAAGGCGGGGAATCAGAGGCAGGGAATCAGACGCGGGGAATCAGAGGCGGGGATTCAGAGCTGGGGAATCAGAGGCGGGAAATCAGAGTTGGGGAATCAGAGGCAGGGAATCAGATATGGGGAATCAGAGGCGGGGAATCAGAGGCGGGGAAACAGAGGCGGGGAATCAGATGTGGGGAATCAGAGGTGGGGAATCAGGGGCAGGGAATCAGTGGCAGGGAATCAGAGGCGGGGAATCAGAGGCGGGGAATCAAAGGCAGGGAATCAGACACGGGGAATCAAAGGCGGGGAATCAGAGATGGGGAATCAGAGGCGGGGAAACAGAGGCAGGGAATCGGATGCCGGGAATCAGAGTCGGGGAATCAGAGCTGGGGAATCAGAGGCGGGGAATCAGAGTTGGGGAATCAGAGGCGGGGAATCAGAGGTGGGGAATCAGATATGGGGAATCAGAGGTGGCGAATCAAAGGCGGTGAATCAGAGATGGGGAATCAGAGGCGGGGAATCAGAGGCAGGGAATCAGATGCGGGGAATCAGAGGCGGGGAATCAGAGCTGGCGAATCAGAGGCTGGGAATCAGAGGTGGGCAATCAGAGGCGGGGAATCAGATATGGGGAATCAGAGGCGGGGAATCAGAGGCGGGGAAACAGAGGCGGGGAATCAAATATAGGGAATCAGAGGTGGGGAATCAGAGGTTGTGAATCAGAGATGGGGAATCAAGGCGGGGAATCAGAGGCAGGGAATCAGACGCGGGGAATCAGAGGCGGGGATTCAGAGCTGGGGAATCAGAGGCGGGGAATCAGAGTTGGGGAATCAGAGGCAGGGAATCAGATATGGGGAATCAGAGGCGGGGAATCAGAGGCGGGGAAACAGAGGCAGGGAATCAGATGTGGGGAATCAGAGGTGGGGAATCAGGGGCATGGAATCAGTGGCAGGGAATCAGAGGCGGGGAATCAGAGGCGGGGAATCAAAGGCAGGGAATCAGACACGGGGAATCAGAGGCGGGGAATCAGAGATGGGGAATCAGAGGCGGGGAATCAGAGGCAGGGAATCGGATGCCGGGAATCAGAGTCGGGGAATCAGAGCTGGGGAATCAGAGGCGGGGAATCAGAGTTGGGGAATCAGAGGCGGGGAATCAGATATGGGGAAATAGAGGCGGGGAATCAGATATGGGGAATCAGAGGTGTGGAATCATAGGTTGGGAATCAGAGGCAGGGAATCAGAGTCGGGGAAACAGAGGCGGGGAATCAGATATGGGGAATCAGAGGTGGCGAATCAAAGGCGGTGAAACAGAGATGGGGAATCAGGGCAGGGAATCAGAGGCAGGGAATCAAACACGGGGAATCAGAGCTGGGGAATCAGAGGCGGGGAATCAGAGTTGGGAATCAGAGGCGGGGAATCTGAGGCGGGGAAACAGAGGCGGGGAATCAGATATGGGGAATCAGAGGTGGGGAATCCGAGGTTGGGAATCAGAGGCGTGGAATCAGAGGTGGGGAAAGAGATGTGGGGAAACAGGCGGGTAAACAGAAGCGGGTAAACATAGCTGCATAAATAGAGGCAGCGAAAGAGATGGGCGAAACATAGTGGTTGGAACTTGTGTGTTGAAAATTAGGTACACAGAACAGATCAAACAGAGTTGTTGAAATTGAGGGAGGGAAAGAGAGGCACAGAAAGAGTGGAGGGGAAAGAGTGCAGTCAAAATAGAGGCGTAGAGACAGAGGTGGGGAATCAGAGGCGGGGATTCAGAGGCGGGGAATCAGAGGCAGGGAATCAGATGAAGGGAATCTGATGCAGGGAATCTGAGGCATGGAATCTGAGGCAGGGAATCGGAGGCAGGGAATCTGAGGCAGGGAATCATTAAAAAGTTATCAGAGGCAGGGTATCAGAGGCGGAGAATCAGAGGTGGGGATTCAGAAGTGGGGAATCAGAGGTGGGGAATCAGAGGCAGGGAATCAGAAGCAGGGAATCAGAGGCCGGGAATCAGAGGCCGGGAATCAGATGCTGGGAATAAGAGGCCGGGAATCAGAGGAGGGGAATCAGAGTCCGGGAATCAGAGATGGGGATTCAGAGGCAGGGAATGAGATATGGAGAATCAGAGGCGGGGAATCAGAGGCGGGGAAACAGAGGTGGGGAATCAGATATGGGGAATCAGAGGTGGCGAATCAAAGGCGGTGAATCAGAGATGGGGAATCAGAGGCGGGGAATCAGAGGCAGGGAATCAGATGCGGGGAATCAGAGGCGGGGAATCAGAGCTGGCGAATCAGAGGCTGGGAATCAGAGGTGGGCAATCAGAGGCGGGGAATCAGATATGGGGAATCAGAGGCGGGGAATCAGAGGTGGGGAAACAGAGGCGGGGAATCAAATATAGGGAATCAGAGGTGGAGAATCAGAGGTTGTGAATCAGAGATGGGGAATCAAGGCGGGGAATCAGAGGCAGGGAATCAGACGCGGGGAATCAGAGGCGGGGATTCAGAGCTGGGGAATCAGAGGCGGGGAATCAGAGTTGGGGAATCAGAGGCAGGGAATCAGATATGGGGAATCAGATGCGGGGAATCAGAGGCCGGGAATCAGATATGGGGAATCAGAGGTGGGGAATCAGATTTGGGGAATCAGAGGTGGGGACTTAGATATTGGGAAACAGAGGCGGGGAATCAGAGGCGGGGAAACAGAGGCGGGGAATCAGATATGGGGAATCAGAGGTGGGGAATCAGAGGCAGGGAATGAGATGTGCGGAATCAGAGGCAGGGAATCAGAGGCAGGGAATCAGAATCAGAAGAAGGGAATCAGAGGCCGGGAATCAGAGGCCGGAATCAGATGCTGGGAATCAGAGGCCTGGAATCAGAGGCGGGGAATCAGAGGCAGGGAATCAGATGCGGGGAATCAGAGGTGGGGAATCAGAGCTGGGGAATCAGAGGCGGGGTATTAGAGTTGGGGAATCAGAGGCGGGGAATCAGATATGGGGAAACAGAGGTGGGGAATCAGAGGCGGGGAAACAGAGGCAGGGAATCAGATATGGGGAATCAGAGGTGGGGCATCAGAAGTTGTGAATCACAGATGGGGAATCAGAGGCGGGGAATCAGAGGCAGGGAATCAGACGCGGGGAATCAGAGGCGGGGATTCAGAGCTGGGGAATCAGAAGCGGGGAATCAGAGTTGGGGAATCAGAGGCGGGGAATCAGATATGGGGAATCAGAGGCAGGGAATCAGAGGCGGGGAATCAGAGGCAGGGAATCAGACGCGGGGAATCTGAGGCGGGGAATCAGAGCTGGGGAATCAGAGGTGGCGAATCAAAGGCGGTGAATCAGAGATGGGGAATCAGAGGCGGGGAATCAGAGGCAGGGAATCAGATGCGGGGAATCAGAGGCGGGGAATCAGAGCTGGCGAATCAGAGGCTGGGAATCAGAGGTGGGCAATCAGAGGCGGGGAATCAGATATGGGGAATCAGAGGCGGGGAATCAGAGGTGGGGAAACAGAGGCGGGGAATCAAATATAGGGAATCAGAGGTGGAGAATCAGAGGTTGTGAATCAGAGATGGGGAATCAAGGCGGGGAATCAGAGGCAGGGAATCAGACGCGGGGAATCAGAGGCGGGGATTCAGAGCTGGGGAATCAGAGGCGGGGAATCAGAGTTGGGGAATCAGAGGCAGGGAATCAGATATGGGGAATCAGATGCGGGGAATCAGAGGCCGGGAATCAGATATGGGGAATCAGAGGTGGGGAATCAGATTTGGGGAATCAGAGGTGGGGACTTAGATATTGGGAAACAGAGGCGGGGAATCAGAGGCGGGGAAACAGAGGCGGGGAATCAGATATGGGGAATCAGAGGTGGGGAATCAGAGGCAGGGAATGAGATGTGCGGAATCAGAGGCAGGGAATCAGAGGCAGGGAATCAGAATCAGAAGAAGGGAATCAGAGGCCGGGAATCAGAGGCCGGAATCAGATGCTGGGAATCAGAGGCCTGGAATCAGAGGCGGGGAATCAGAGGCAGGGAATCAGATGCGGGGAATCAGAGGTGGGGAATCAGAGCTGGGGAATCAGAGGCGGGGTATTAGAGTTGGGGAATCAGAGGCGGGGAATCAGATATGGGGAAACAGAGGTGGGGAATCAGAGGCGGGGAAACAGAGGCAGGGAATCAGATATGGGGAATCAGAGGTGGGGCATCAGAAGTTGTGAATCACAGATGGGGAATCAGAGGCGGGGAATCAGAGGCAGGGAATCAGACGCGGGGAATCAGAGGCGGGGATTCAGAGCTGGGGAATCAGAAGCGGGGAATCAGAGTTGGGGAATCAGAGGCGGGGAATCAGATATGGGGAATCAGAGGCAGGGAATCAGAGGCGGGGAATCAGAGGCAGGGAATCAGACGCGGGGAATCTGAGGCGGGGAATCAGAGCTGGGGAATCAGAGGTGGGGAATCAGAGTTGGGGAATCAGAGGCAGGGAATTGGATGTGCGGAATCAGAGAGGGGGAATCAGAGGTGGGGAATCAGAGGCGGTGAATCAGAGATGGGGAATCAGAGGCGGGGAATCAGAGGCAGGAAATCAGACACGGGGATTCAGAGGCTGGGAATCAGACGGGGGGAATCAAAGGCGGGGAATCAGAGCTGGGGAATCTGAGGCAGGGAATCAGAGTTGGGGATTCAGAGGCGGGGAATCAGATATGGGGAATCTGAGGTGGGGTATCAGAGGTTGTGAATCACAGATGGGGAATCAGAGGCGGGGAATCAGAGGCAGGGAATAGGACGCGGGGAATCAGAGGCAGGGAATCAGAGCTGGGGAATCAGAGGAGGGGATTCATAGTTGGGAATCAGAGGCGGGAATCAGATATGGGGAAACAGAGGCGGGGAATCAGAGGCGGTGAAACAGAGGCGGGGAATCAGATATGGGGAATCGGATGCAGGGAATCAGAGGCGGGGAATCAGAGCTGGGGAATCAGAGGCGGGGAATCAGAGTTGGGGCATCAGAGGTGGGGAATTAGATATAGGGAAACAGAGGCGGGGAATCAGAGGCGGGGAAACAGAGGCGGGGAATCAGATATGGGGAATCAGAGGTGGGGAATCAGAGGCAGGGAATCAGATGTGCGGAATCAGAGATGGGGAATAAGAGGCAGGGAATCAGAATCAGAAGCGGGGAATCAGAGGCCGGGAATCAGAGGCCGGGAATCAGATGCTGGGAATAAGAGGCCGGGAATCAGAGGTGGGGAATCAGATATGGGGAATCAGAGGTGGCGAATCAAAGGCGGTGAATCAGAGATGGGGAATCAGAGGCGGGGAATCAGAGGCAGGGAATCAGATGCGGGGAATCAGAGGCGGGGAATCAGAGCTGGCGAATCAGAGGCTGGGAATCAGAGGTGGGCAATCAGAGGCGGGGAATCAGATATGGGGAATCAGAGGCGGGGAATCAGAGGCGGGGAAACAGAGGCGGGGAATCAAATATAGGGAATCAGAGGTGGGGAATCAGAGGTTGTGAATCAGAGATGGGGAATCAAGGCGGGGAATCAGAGGGAGGGAATCAGACGCGTGGAATCAGAGGCGGGGATTCAGAGCTGGGGAATCAGAGGCGGGGAATCAGAGTTGGGGAATCAGAGGCAGGGAATCAGATATGGGGAATAAGAGGCGGGGAATCAGAGGCGGGGAAACAGAGGCGGGGAATCAGATGTGGGGAAACAGAGGTGGGGAAT
This sequence comes from Narcine bancroftii, assembly GCF_036971445.1. Lineage (NCBI taxonomy): Eukaryota > Metazoa > Chordata > Chondrichthyes > Torpediniformes > Narcinidae > Narcine > Narcine bancroftii. Next base: position 101,195,070 of record NC_091474.1, on the reverse strand, counting down.
CAGGGGCAGGAAATCAGTGGCAGGGAATCAGAGGCGGGGAATCAGAGGCGGGGAATCAAAGGCAGGGAATCAGACACGGGGAATCAGAGGCGGGGAATCAGAGATGGGGAATCAGAGGCGGGGAATCAGAGGCAGGGAATCGGATGCCGGGAATCAGAGTCGGGGAATCAGAGCTGGGGAATCAGAGGCGGGGAATCAGAGTTGGGGAATCAGAGGCGGGGAATCAGATATGGGGAAATAGAGGCGGGGAATCAGATATGGGGAATCAGAGGTGTGGAATCAGAGGTTGGGAATCAGAGGCAGGGAATCAGAGTCGGGGAAACAGAGGCGGGGAATCAGATATGGGGAATCAGAGGTGGCGAATCAAAGGCGGTGAAACAGAGATGGGGAATCAGGGCAGGGAATCAGAGGCAGGGAATCAAACACGGGGAATCAGAGCTGGGGAATCAGAGGCGGGGAATCAGAGTTGGGAATCAGAGGCGGGGAATCAGAGGCGGGGAAACAGAGGCAGGGAATCAGATATGGGGAATCAGAGGCAGGGAATCAGAATCAGAAGAAGGGAATCAGAGGCCGGGAATCAGAGGCCGGAATCAGATGCTGGGAATCAGAGGCCTGGAATCAGAGGCGGGGAATCAGAGGCAGGGAATCAGATGCGGGGAATCAGAGGCGGGGAATCAGAGCTGGGGAATCAGAGGCGGGGTATTAGAGTTGGGGAATCAGAGGCGGGGAATCAGATATGGGGAAACAGAGGTGGGGAATCAGAGGCAGGGAAACAGAGGCAGGGAATCAGATATGGGGAATCAGAGGTGGGGCATCAGAGGTTGTGAATCACAGATGGGGAATCAGAGGCGGGGAATCAGAGGCAGTGAATCAGACGCGGGGAATCAGAGGCGGGGATTCAGAGCTGGGGAATCAGAAGCGGGGAATCAGAGTTGGGGAATCAGAGGCGGGGAATCAGATATGGGGAATCAGAGGCAGGGAATCAGAGGCGGGGAATCAGAGGCAGGGAATCAGACGCGGGGAATCTGAGGCGGGGAATCAGAGCTGGGGAATCAGAGGTGGGGAATCAGAGTTGGGGAATCAGAGGCAGGGAATTGGATGTGCGGAATCAGAGAGGGAGAATCAGAGGTGGGGATTCAGAGGCGGTGAATCAGAGATGGGGAATCAGAGGCGGGGAATCAGAGGCAGGAAATCAGACACGGGGAACACAGGCTGGGAATCAGACGGGGGGAATCAAAGGTGGGGAATCAGAGCTGGGGAATCTGAGGCAGGGAATCAGAGTTGGGGATTCAGAGGCGGGGAATCAGATATGGGGAAACAGAGGCGGGGAATCAGAGGCGGGCAAACAGAGGCGGGGAATTAGATATGGGGAATCAGAGGTAGGGAATCAGAGGTGGTGAATCAGTGATGGGGAATCACAGGCGGGGAATCAGAGGCAGGGAATAGGACGCGGGGAATCAGAGGCAGGGAATCAGAGCTGGGGAATCAGAGGAGGGGATTCATAGTTGGGAATCAGAGGCGGGAATCAGATATGGGGAAACAGAGGCGGGGAATCAGAGGCGGTGAAACAGAGGCGGGGAATCAGATATGGGGAATCGGATGCAGGGAATCAGAGGCGGGGAATCAGAGCTGGGGAATCAGAGGCGGGGAATCAGAGTTGGGCATCAGAGGTGGGGAATTAGATATAGGGAAACAGAGGCGGGGAATCAGAGGCGGGGAAACAGAGGCGGGGAATCAGATATGGGGAATCAGAGGTGGGGAATCAGAGGCAGGGAATCAGATGTGCGGAATCAGAGATGGGGAATAAGAGGCAGGGAATCAGAATCAGAAGCGGGGAATCAGAGGCCGGGAATCAGAGGCCGGGAATCAGATGCTGGGAATAAGAGGCTGGGAATCAGAGGTGGGGAATCAGATATGGGGAATCAGAGGTGGCGAATCAAAGGCGGTGAATCAGAGATGGGGAATCAGAGGCGGGGAATCAGAGGCAGGGAATCAGATGCGGGGAATCAGAGGCGGGGAATCAGAGCTGGCGAATCAGAGGCTGGGAATCAGAGGTGGGCAATCAGAGGCGGGGAATCAGATATGGGGAATCAGAGGCGGGGAATCAGAGGCGGGGAAACAGAGGCGGGGAATCAAATATAGGGAATCAGAGGTGGGGAATCAGAGGTTGTGAATCAGAGATGGGGAATCAAGGCGGGGAATCAGAGGCAGGGAATCAGACGCGGGGAATCAGAGGCGGGGATTCAGAGCTGGGGAATCAGAGGCGGGAAATCAGAGTTGGGGAATCAGAGGCAGGGAATCAGATATGGGGAATCAGAGGCGGGGAATCAGAGGCGGGGAAACAGAGGCGGGGAATCAGATGTGGGGAATCAGAGGTGGGGCATCAGGGGCAGGGAATCAGTGGCAGGGAATCAGAGGCGGGGAATCAGAGGCGGGGAATCAAAGGCAGGGAATCAGACACGGGGAATCAAAGGCGGGGAATCAGAGATGGGGAATCAGAGGCGGGGAAACAGAGGCAGGGAATCGGATGCCGGGAATCAGAGTCGGGGAATCAGAGCTGGGGAATCAGAGGCGGGGAATCAGAGTTGGGGAATCAGAGGCGGGGAATCAGAGGTGGGGAATCAGATATGGGGAATCAGAGGTGGCGAATCAAAGGCGGTGAATCAGAGATGGGGAATCAGAGGCGGGGAATCAGAGGCAGGGAATCAGATGCGGGGAATCAGAGGCGGGGAATCAGAGCTGGCGAATCAGAGGCTGGGAATCAGAGGTGGGCAATCAGAGGCGGGGAATCAGATATGGGGAATCAGAGGCGGGGAATCAGAGGCGGGGAAACAGAGGCGGGGAATCAAATATAGGGAATCAGAGGTGGGGAATCAGAGGTTGTGAATCAGAGATGGGGAATCAAGGCGGGGAATCAGAGGCAGGGAATCAGACGCGGGGAATCAGAGGCGGGGATTCAGAGCTGGGGAATCAGAGGCGGGGAATCAGAGTTGGGGAATCAGAGGCAGGGAATCAGATATGGGGAATCAGAGGCGGGGAATCAGAGGCGGGGAAACAGAGGCAGGGAATCAGATGTGGGGAATCAGAGGTGGGGAATCAGGGGCATGGAATCAGTGGCAGGGAATCAGAGGCGGGGAATCAGAGGCGGGGAATCAAAGGCAGGGAATCAGACACGGGGAATCAGAGGCGGGGAATCAGAGATGGGGAATCAGAGGCGGGGAATCAGAGGCAGGGAATCGGATGCCGGGAATCAGAGTCGGGGAATCAGAGCTGGGGAATCAGAGGCGGGGAATCAGAGTTGGGGAATCAGAGGCGGGGAATCAGATATGGGGAAATAGAGGCGGGGAATCAGATATGGGGAATCAGAGGTGTGGAATCATAGGTTGGGAATCAGAGGCAGGGAATCAGAGTCGGGGAAACAGAGGCGGGGAATCAGATATGGGGAATCAGAGGTGGCGAATCAAAGGCGGTGAAACAGAGATGGGGAATCAGGGCAGGGAATCAGAGGCAGGGAATCAAACACGGGGAATCAGAGCTGGGGAATCAGAGGCGGGGAATCAGAGTTGGGAATCAGAGGCGGGGAATCTGAGGCGGGGAAACAGAGGCGGGGAATCAGATATGGGGAATCAGAGGTGGGGAATCCGAGGTTGGGAATCAGAGGCGTGGAATCAGAGGTGGGGAAAGAGATGTGGGGAAACAGGCGGGTAAACAGAAGCGGGTAAACATAGCTGCATAAATAGAGGCAGCGAAAGAGATGGGCGAAACATAGTGGTTGGAACTTGTGTGTTGAAAATTAGGTACACAGAACAGATCAAACAGAGTTGTTGAAATTGAGGGAGGGAAAGAGAGGCACAGAAAGAGTGGAGGGGAAAGAGTGCAGTCAAAATAGAGGCGTAGAGACAGAGGTGGGGAATCAGAGGCGGGGATTCAGAGGCGGGGAATCAGAGGCAGGGAATCAGATGAAGGGAATCTGATGCAGGGAATCTGAGGCAGGGAATCTGAGGCAGGGAATCGGAGGCAGGGAATCTGAGGCAGGGAATCAGTAAAAAGTTATCAGAGGCAGGGTATCAGAGGCGGAGAATCAGAGGTGGGGATTCAGAAGTGGGGAATCAGAGGTGGGGAATCAGAGGCAGGGAATCAGAAGCAGGGAATCAGAGGCCGGGAATCAGAGGCCGGGAATCAGATGCTGGGAATAAGAGGCCGGGAATCAGAGGAGGGGAATCAGAGTCCGGGAATCAGAGATGGGGATTCAGAGGCAGGGAATGAGATATGGAGAATCAGAGGCGGGGAATCAGAGGCGGGGAAACAGAGGTGGGGAATCAGATATGGGGAATCAGAGGTGGCGAATCAAAGGCGGTGAATCAGAGATGGGGAATCAGAGGCGGGGAATCAGAGGCAGGGAATCAGATGCGGGGAATCAGAGGCGGGGAATCAGAGCTGGCGAATCAGAGGCTGGGAATCAGAGGTGGGCAATCAGAGGCGGGGAATCAGATATGGGGAATCAGAGGCGGGGAATCAGAGGTGGGGAAACAGAGGCGGGGAATCAAATATAGGGAATCAGAGGTGGAGAATCAGAGGTTGTGAATCAGAGATGGGGAATCAAGGCGGGGAATCAGAGGCAGGGAATCAGACGCGGGGAATCAGAGGCGGGGATTCAGAGCTGGGGAATCAGAGGCGGGGAATCAGAGTTGGGGAATCAGAGGCAGGGAATCAGATATGGGGAATCAGATGCGGGGAATCAGAGGCCGGGAATCAGATATGGGGAAACAGAGGCGGGGAATCCGAGGCGGGGAAACAGAGGCGGGGAATCAGATATGGGGAATCAGAGGTGGGGAATCAGAGGTTGGGAATCAGAGGCAGGGAATCAGAGGCTTGGAATCAGATGCAGGGTATCAGATGCGGGGAATCAGAGGCGGGGAATCAGAGCTGGGGAATCAGAGGTGGGGAATCAGATTTGGGGAATCAGAGGTGGGGACTTAGATATTGGGAAACAGAGGCGGGGAATCAGAGGCGGGGAAACAGAGGCGGGGAATCAGATATGGGGAATCAGAGGTGGGGAATCAGAGGCAGGGAATCAGATGTGCGGAATCAGAGATGGGGAATCAGAGGCAGGGAATCAGAATCAGAAGCAGGGAATCAGAGGCCGGGAATCAGAGGCCGGAATCAGATGCTGGGAATCAGAGGCCTGGAATCAGAGGCGGGGAATCAGAGGCAGGGAATCAGATGCGGGGAATCAGAGGCGGGGAATCAGAGCTGGGGAATCAGAGGCGGGGTATTAGAGTTGGGGAATCAGAGGCGGGGAATCAGATATGGGGAAACACAGGTGGGGAATCAGAGGCGGGGAAAGAGAGGCAGGGAATCAGATATGGGGAATCAGAGGTGGGGCATCAGAGGTTGTGAATCACAGATAGGGAATCAGAGGCGGGAAATCAGAGGCGGCGAATCTGAGGCGTGGAATCAGAGGTGGGGAAAGAGATGTGGGGAAACGTAGGCCAGGAAAGTTGCGCGGAAAGGGAGGCGGTGTATCAGAGGCGGGGATTCAGAGGCGGGGAATCAGAGGCGGGGAATCAGAGGCGTGGAATCAGAGGTGGGGAAAGAGATGTGGGGAAACAGGCGGGTAAACAGAAGCGGGTAAACATAGCTGCATAATTAGAGGCAGCGAAAGAGATGGGCGAAACATAGTGGTTGGAACTTGTGTGTTGAAAATTAGGTACACAGAACAGATCAAACAGAGTTGTTGAAATTGAGGGAGGGAAAGAGAGGCACAGAAAGAGTGGAGGGGAAAGAGTGCAGTCAAAATAGAGGCGTAGAGACAGAGGTGGGGAATCAGAGGCGGGGATTCAGAGGCGGGGAATCAGAGGCAGGGAATAAGATGAAGGGAATCTGATGCAGGGAATCTGAGGCATGGAATCTGAGGCAGGGAATCGGAGGCAGGGAATCTGAGGCAGGGAATCAGTAAAAAGTTATCAGAGGCAGGGTATCAGAGGCGGAGAATCAGAGGTGGGGATTCAGAAGTGGGGAATCAGAGGTGGGGAATCAGAGGCGTGGAATCAGAGGCGGGGAATCAGAGGTGGGGAAACAGAAGTCGGGAATCAGAGGTGGGGAATCAGAGGCGGGGAATCAGAGGCGTGGAATCAGAGGCGGGCAATCAGAAGTGGGGAATCAGAGGCGGGGAATCAGAGGCGGGGAATCAGAGGCGGTGAATCAGAGGTGGGGAATCAGAGGCGGGGAATCAGAGGCGGGGAATCAGAAGTGGGGAATCAGACGTGGGGAATCAGAGGCGGGGAATCAGAGGCGGGGAATCAGAGGCGGGCAATCAGATGCAGGGAATCAGAGGCAGGGAATCAGACGCAGGGAATCAAATGAAGGGAATCTGATGCAGGGAATCTGAGGCAGGGAATCTGAGGCAGGGAATCTGTGGTGGGGAATCAGAGGAGGGAAAACAGGCGGGTAAACAGAGGTGGGTAAACATAGGCGGGGAATCAGAGGCATGGAATCAGAGGCGGGAAATCAGAGGCGGGGAAAGATATGTGGGGAAAAGAAGGCCAGGAAAGTTGAGCGGAAAGGGAGGCACTGAATCAGAGGTGGGGAATCAGAGGCGGGGAATCAGAGGCGGGGAATCAGAGGCGGGGAATCAGAGGCGGGGAATCAGAAGTGGGGAATCAGAGGTGGGGAATCAGAGGCGGGGATTCAGAGGCAGAGAATCAGAGGCGGGGAATCTGAGGCAGGGAATCTGAGGTGCGGAATCAGAGGCGGGGAAACAGGTGGGTAAACAGAGGTGGGTAAACATAGGCGGGGAATCAGAGGCGCGGAATCAGAGGCGCGGAATCAGAGGCAGGGAATCAGAGGCGTGGAATCAGATGCGGGGAATCAGAGGTGGGGAATCAGAGGCGGGGTATCAGAGGAGGGGAATCAGAGGCGGGGAATCAGAGGTGGGGAATCAGAGGCGGGGATTCAGAGGCATGGAATCAGAGGCGGGGAATCAGAGGCGGGGAATCAGAGGCGGGGAATCAGAGGCAGGGAATCAGAGGCGGGAAATCAGAGACGGCGAATCTGAGGCGTGGAATCAGAGGTGGGGAAAGAGATGTGGGGAAACGTAGGCCAGGAAAGATGCACGTAAAGGGAGGCGGTGAATCAGAGGCGGGGAATCAGAGGCGGGGAATCAGAGGCAGGGAATCAGAGGGGGGCAATCAGAGGCGGCGAATCAGAGGCGTGGAATCAGAGGTGGGGAAAGAGATGTGGGGAAACAGGCGGGTAAACAGAAGCGGGTAAACATAGGTGCATAAATAGAGGCGGCGAAAGAGATGGGCGAAACATAGTGGTTGGAACTTGTATGTTGAAAATGAGTTACACAGAACAGATCAAACAGAGTTGTTGAAATTGAGGGAGGGAAAGAGAGGCACGGAAAGAGTGGAGGGGAAAGAGTGCAGGCAAAAGAGAGGCGTAGAGACAGTGGTGGGGAATCAGAGGCGGGGAATCAGAGGCGGGGAATCAGAGGCAGGGAATCAGAGGCGGGGAAAGATATGTGGGGAAACGTAGGCCAGGAAAGTTGAGCGGAAAGGGAGGCAGTGAATCAGAGGTGGAAAATCAGAGGCGGGGAATCAGAGGCGGGTAATCAGAGGCGGGGAATCAGAGGCGGGGAATCAGAAGCGGGGAATCAGAGGTGGGGAATCAGAGGCGGGGTATCAGAGGTTGAGAATCAGAGATGGGCATTCAGATGCAGGGAATCAGAGGCAGGGAATCAGAGGCAGGGAATCATTGTCACGGAATCTGAGGTAGGGAATCTGAGGTGGGGAATCAGAGGCGGGGAAACAGGCGGGTAAACAGAGGCGGGTAAACATAGGCGGGGAATCAGAGGCAGGGAATCAGAGGCGGGGAATCAGAGGCGGTGAATCAGAGGCGGGGAATCAGAGGCGGGGAATCAGATGCGGGGAATCAGAGGCGGGGAATCAGAGGTGGGGTATTAGATGAGGGGAATCAGAGGCGGGGAATCAGAGGCGGGGAATCAGAGGCGGGAATCAGAGGCGTGGAATCAGAGGCGGGGAATCAGAGGCGGGCAATCAGAAGTTGCGAATCAGAAGCGGGGAATCAGAGGCGGGGAAACAGAGGCGGTGAATCAGAGGCGGGGAATCAGAAGTGGGGAATCAGAGGTGGGGAATCAGAGGCGGGGAATCAGAGGCGGGGAATCAGAGGCGGGCAATCAGATGCAGGGAATCAGAGGCAGGGAATCAGGGGCAGGGAATCAGAGGCAGGGAATCTGAGGCAGGGAATCTGTGTTGGGGAACCAGAGGCGGGAAAACAGGCGAGTAAACAGAGGCGGGTAAACATAGGTGGGGAATCAGAGGCGGGGAATCAGAGCCGGGAAATCAGAGGCGGGGAATCTGAGGCGGGGAATCAGATGCAGGGAATCAGATGCGGGACATCAGAGGTGCGGTATCAGAGGCGGGGAATTAGAGGCGGGGAATCAGAGGCGGGGAATCAGAGGCGTGGAATCAGAGGCGGGGAATCAGAGGCGGGTAAACATAGGCGGGGAATCAGAGGCGGGGAATCAGAGGCGGGGAATCAGAGGCGGGGAATCAGAGACGGGGAATCAGAGGCGTGGAATCAGATGCGGTGAATCAGTGGCGGAGAATCAGAGGCGGGGTATTAGACGAGGGGAATCGGAGATGGGGAATCAGAGGCAGTGAATCAGAGGCGGGGAATCAGAGGCGGGGAATCAGAGGCCGGGAATCAGATATGGGGAAACAGAGGCGGGGAATCCGAGGCGGGAAAACAGAGGCGGGGAATCAGATATGGGGAATCAGAGGTGGGGAATCAGAGGTTGGGAATCAGAGGCAGGGAATCAGAGGCTTGGAATCAGATGCAGGGAATCAGATGCGGGGAATCAGAGGCGGGGAATCAGAGCTGGGGAATCAGAGGTGGGGAATCAGATTTGGGGAATCAGAGGCGGGGACTTAGATATTGGGAAACAAAGGCGGGGAATCAGAGGCGGGGAAACCCAGGCGGGGAATCAGATATGGGGAATCAGAGGTGGGGAATCAGAGGCAAGGAATCAGATGTGCGGAATCAGAGATGGGGAATCAGAGGCAGGGAATCAGAATCAGAAGCAGGGAATCAGAGGCCGGGAATCAGAGGCCGGAATCAGATGCTGGGAATCAGAGGCCTGGAATCAGAGGCGGGGAATCAGAGGCAGGGAATCAGATGCGGGGAATCAGAGGCGGGGAATCAGAGCTGGGGAATCAGAGGTGGGGTATTAGAGTTGGGGAATCAGAGGCGGGGAATCAGATATGGGGAAACAGAGGTGGGGAATCAGAGGCGGGGAAACAGAGGCAGGGAATCAGATATGGGGAATCAGAGGTGGGGAATCAGAGATGGGGAATCAGAGGCGGTGAATCAGAGATGGGGAATCAGAGGCGGGGAATCAGAGGCAGGAAATCAGACACGGGGATTCAGAGGCTGGGAATCAGACGGGGGGAATCAAAGGCGGGGAATCAGAGCTGGGGAATCAGAGGCAGGGAATCAGAGGCGGGGAATCAGATATGGGGAATCAGAGGCTGGGATTCAGAGGCGGGGAATCAGAGGCAGGGAATCAGACACGGGGAATCAGAGGTGGGGAATCAGAGATGGGGAATCAGAGGCGGGGAATCAGAGGCAGGGAATCAGATGCGGGGAAAAAGAGGCAGGGAATCAGATATGGGGAATCAGAGGTGGGGAATCAGGGGCAGGGATTCAGTGTCAGGGAATCAGAGGCGGGGAATCAGAGGCGGGGAATCAGAGGCAGGGAATCAGACACGGGGAATCAGAGGCGGGGAATCAGAGGCGGGGAATCAGAGGCAGGGAATCAGAGGCGGGAAATCAGAGACGGCGAATCTGAGGCATGGAATCAGAGGTGGGGAAAGAGATGTGGGGAAACGTAGGCCAGGAAAGATGCACGTAAAGGGAGGAGGTGAATCAGAGGCGGGGAATCAGAGGCGGGGAATCAGAGGCAGGGAATCAGAGGGGGGCAATCAGAGGCGGCGAATCAGAGGCGTGGAATCAGAGGTGGGGAAAGAGATGTGGGGAAACAGGCGGGTAAACAGAAGCGGGTAAACATAGGTGCATAAATAGAGGCGGCGAAAGAGATGGGCGAAACATAGTGGTTGGAACTTGTATGTTGAAAATGAGTTACACAGAACAGATCAAACAGAGTTGTTGAAATTGAGGGAGGGAAAGAGAGGCACGGAAAGAGTGGAGGGGAAAGAGTGCAGGCAAAAGAGAGGCGTAGAGACAGTGGTGGGGAATCAGAGGCGGGGAATCAGAGGCGGGGAATCAGAGGCAGGGAATCAGAGGCGGGGAAAGATATGTGGGGAAACGTAGGCCAGGAAAGTTGAGCGGAAAGGGAGGCAGTGAATCAGAGGTGGAAAATCAGAGGCGGGGAATCAGAGGCGGGGAATCAGAGGCGGGGAATCAGAGGCGGGGAATCAGAAGCGGGGAATCAGAGGTGGGGAATCAGAGGCGGGGTATCAGAGGTTGAGAATCAGAGATGGGCATTCAGATGCAGGGAATCAGAGGCAGGGAATCAGAGGCAGGGAATCATTGTCACGGAATCTGAGGTAGGGAATCTGAGGTGGGGAATCAGAGGCGGGGAAACAGGCGGGTAAACAGAGGCGGGTAAACATAGGCGGGGAATCAGAGGCAGGGAATCAGAGGCGGGGAATCAGAGGCGGTGAATCAGAGGCGGGGAATCAGAGGCGGGGAATCAGATGCGGGGAATCAGAGGCGGGGAATCAGAGGTGGGGTATTAGATGAGGGGAATCAGAGGCGGGGAATCAGAGGCGGGGAATCAGAGGCGGGGAATCAGAGGCGGGGAATCAGAGGCGGGGAATCAGAGGCGGGGAATCAGAAGTGGGGAATCAGATGTGGGGAATCAGAGGCGGGGAATCAGAGGCAGGGAATCAGAGGCGGGCAATCAGAAGTTGGGAATCAGAAGTGAGGAATCAGAGGCGGGGAAACAGAGGCGGTGAATCAGAGGCGGGGAATCAGAAGTGGGGAATCAGAGGTGGGGAATCAGAGGCGGGGAATCAGAGGCGGGGAATCAGAGGCGGGCAATCAGATGCAGGGAATCAGAGGCAGGGAATCAGGGGCAGGGAATCAGAGGCAGGGAATCTGAGGCAGGGAATCTGTGTTGGGGAACCAGAGGCGGGAAAACAGGCGAGTAAACAGAGGCGGGTAAACATAGGTGGGGAATCAGAGGCGGGGAATCAGAGCCGGGAAATCAGAGGCGGGGAATCTGAGGCGGGGAATCAGATGCAGGGAATCAGATGCGGGACATCAGAGGTGCGGTATCAGAGGCGGGGAATTAGAGGCGGGGAATCAGAGGCGGGGAATCAGAGGCGTGGAATCAGAGGCGGGGAATCAGAGGCGGGTAAACATAGGCGGGGAATCAGAGGCGGGGAATCAGAGGCGGGGAATCAGAGGCGGGGAATCAGAGGCGGGGAATCAGAGGCGTGGAATCAGATGCGGTGAATCAGTGGCGGAGAATCAGAGGCGGGGTATTAGACGAGGGGAATCGGAGATGGGGAATCAGAGGCAGTGAATCAGAGGCGGGGAATCAGAGGCGGGGAATCAGAGGCCGGGAATCAGATATGGGGAAACAGAGGCGGGGAATCCGAGGCGGGAAAACAGAGGCGGGGAATCAGATATGGGGAATCAGAGGTGGGGAATCAGAGGTTGGGAATCAGAGGCAGGGAATCAGAGGCTTGGAATCAGATGCAGGGAATCAGATGCGGGGAATCAGAGGCGGGGAATCAGAGCTGGGGAATCAGAGGTGGGGAATCAGATTTGGGGAATCAGAGGCGGGGACTTAGATATTGGGAAACAAAGGCGGGGAATCAGAGGCGGGGAAACCCAGGCGGGGAATCAGATATGGGGAATCAGAGGTGGGGAATCAGAGGCAAGGAATCAGATGTGCGGAATCAGAGATGGGGAATCAGAGGCAGGGAATCAGAATCAGAAGCAGGGAATCAGAGGCCGGGAATCAGAGGCCGGAATCAGATGCTGGGAATCAGAGGCCTGGAATCAGAGGCGGGGAATCAGAGGCAGGGAATCAGATGCGGGGAATCAGAGGCGGGGAATCAGAGCTGGGGAATCAGAGGTGGGGTATTAGAGTTGGGGAATCAGAGGCGGGGAATCAGATATGGGGAAACAGAGGTGGGGAATCAGAGGCGGGGAAACAGAGGCAGGGAATCAGAAATGGGGAATCAGAGGTGGGGAATCAGAGATGGGGAATCAGAGGCGGTAAATCAGAGATGGGGAATCAGAGGCGGGGAATCAGAGGCAGGAAATCAGACACGGGGATTCAGAGGCTGGGAATCAGACGGGGGGAATCAAAGGCGGGGAATCAGAGCTGGGGAATCAGAGGCAGGGAATCAGAGGCGGGGAATCAGATATGGGGAATCAGAGGCTGGGATTCAGAGGCGGGGAATCAGAGGCAGGGAATCAGACACGGGGAATCAGAGGTGGGGAATCAGAGATGGGGAATCAGAGGCGGGGAATCAGAGGCAGGGAATCAGATGCGGGGAAAAAGAGGCAGGGAATCAGATATGGGGAATCAGAGGTGGGGAATCAGGGGCAGGGATTCAGTGTCAGGGAATCAGAGGCGGGGAATCAGAGGCGGGGAATCAGAGGCAGGGAATCAGACACGGGGAATCAGAGGCGGGGAATCAGAGGCGGGGAATCAGAGGCAGGGAATCAGAGGCGGGAAATCAGAGACGGCGAATCTGAGGCGTGGAATCAGAGGTGGGGAAAGAGATGTGGGGAAACGTAGGCCAGGAAAGATGCACGTAAAGGGAGGCGGTGAATCAGAGGCGGGGAATCAGAGGCGGGGAATCAGAGGCAGGGAATCAGAGGGGGGCAATCAGAGGCGGCGAATCAGAGGCGTGGAATCAGAGGTGGGGAAAGAGATGTGGGGAAACAGGCGGGTAAACAGAAGCGGGTAAACAGAGGTGCATAAATAGAGGCGGCGAAAGAGATGGGCGAAACATAGTGGTTGGAACTTGTATGTTGAAAATGAGTTACACAGAACAGATCAAACAGAGTTGTTGAAATTGAGGGAGGGAAAGAGAGGCACGGAAAGAGTGGAGGGGAAAGAGTGCAGGCAAAAGAGAGGCGTAGAGACAGTGGTGGGGAATCAGAGGCGGGGAATCAGAGGCGGGGAATCAGAGGCAGGGAATCAGAGGCGGGGAAAGATATGTGGGGAAACGTAGGCCAGGAAAGTTGAGCGGAAAGGGAGGCAGTGAATCAGAGGTGGAAAATCAGAGGCGGGGAATCAGAGGCGGGGAATCAGAGGCGGGGAATCAGAGGCGGGGAATCAGAAGCGGGGAATCAGAGGTGGGGAATCAGAGGCGGGGTATCAGAGGTTGAGAATCAGAGATGGGCATTCAGATGCAGGGAATCAGAGGCAGGGAATCAGAGGCAAGGAATCATTGTCACGGAATCTGAGGTAGGGAATCTGAGGTGGGGAATCAGAGGCGGGGAAACAGGCGGGTAAACAGAGGCGGGTAAACATAGGCGGGGAATCAGAGGCAGGGAATCAGAGGCGGGGAATCAGAGGCGGTGAATCAGAGGCGGGGAATCAGAGGCGGGGAATCAGATGCGGGGAATCAGAGGCGGGGAATCAGAGGTGGGGTATTAGATGAGGGGAATCAGAGGCGGGGAATCAGAGGCGGGGAATCAGAGGCGGGGAATCAGAGGCGTGGAATCAGAGGCGGGGAATCAGAGGCGGGGAATCAGAAGTGGGGAATCAGATGTGGGGAATCAGAGGCGGGGAATCAGAGGCAGGGAATCAGAGGCGGGCAATCAGAAGTTGGGAATCAGAAGCGAGGAATCAGAGGCGGGGAAACAGAGGCGGTGAATCAGAGGCGGGGAATCAGAAGTGGGGAATCAGAGGTGGGGAATCAGAGGCGGGGAATCAGAGGCGGGGAATCAGAGGCGGGCAATCAGATGCAGGGAATCAGAGGCAGGGAATCAGGGGCAGGGAATCAGAGGCAGGGAATCTGAGGCAGGGAATCTGTGTTGGGGAACCAGAAGCGGGAAAACAGGCGAGTAAACAGAGGCGGGTAAACATAGGTGGGGAATCAGAGGCGGGGAATCAGAGCCGGGAAATCAGAGGCGGGGAATCTGAGGCGGGGAATCAGATGCAGGGAATCAGATGCGGGACATCAGAGGTGCGGTATCAGAGGCGGGGAATTAGAGGTGGGGAATCAGAGGCGGGGAATCAGAGGCGTGGAATCAGAGGCGGGGAATCAGAGGCGGGTAAACATAGGCGGGGAATCAGAGGCGGGGAATCAGAGGCGGGGAATCAGAGGCGGGGAATCAGAGGCGGGGAATCAGAGGCGGGGAATCAGATGCGGTGAATCAGTGGCGGAGAATCAGAGGCGGAGAATCAGAGGCGGGGTATTAGACGAGGGGAATCAGAGGCAGTGAATCAGAGGCGGGGAATCAGAGGCGGGGAATCAGAGGCGGGGAATCAGAGGCCGGGAATCAGATATGGGGAAACAGAGGCGGGGAATCCGAGGCGGGAAAACAGAGGCGGGGAATCAGATATGGGGAATCAGAGGTGGGGAATCAGAGGTTGGGAATCAGAGGCAGGGAATCAGAGGCTTGGAATCAGATGCAGGGAATCAGATGCGGGGAATCAGAGGCGGGGAATCAGAGCTGGGGAATCAGAGGTGGGGAATCAGATTTGGGGAATCAGAGGCGGGGACTTAGATATTGGGAAACAAAGGCGGGGAATCAGAGGCGGGGAAACCCAGGCGGGGAATCAGATATGGGGAATCAGAGGTGGGGAATCAGAGGCAAGGAATCAGATGTGCGGAATCAGAGATGGGGAATCAGAGGCAGGGAATCAGAATCAGAAGCAGGGAATCAGAGGCCGGGAATCAGAGGCCGGAATCAGATGCTGGGAATCAGAGGCCTGGAATCAGACGCGGGGAATCAGAGGCAGGGAATCAGATGCGGGGAATCAGAGGCGGGGAATCAGAGCTGGGGAATCAGAGGTGGGGTATTAGAGTTGGGGAATCAGAGGCGGGGAATCAGATATGGGGAAACAGAGGTGGGGAATCAGAGGCGGGGAAACAGAGGCAGGGAATCAGATATGGGGAATCAGAGGTGGGGAATCAGAGATGGGGAATCAGAGGCGGTGAATCAGAGATGGGGAATCAGAGGCGGGGAATCAGAGGCAGGAAATCAGACACGGGGATTCAGAGGCTGGGAGTCAGACGGGGGGAATCAAAGGCGGGGAATCAGAGCTGGGGAATCAGAGGCAGGGAATCAGAGGCGGGGAATTAGATATGGGGAATCAGAGGCTGGGATTCAGAGGCGGGGAATCAGAGGCAGGGAATCAGACACGGGGAATCAGAGGTGGGGAATCAGAGATGGGGAATCAGAGGCGGGGAATCAGAGGCAGGGAATCAGATGCGGGGAAAAAGAGGCAGGGAATCAGATATGGGGAATCAGAGGTGGGGAATCAGGGGCAGGGATTCAGTGTCAGGGAATCAGAGGCGGGGAATCAGAGGCGGGGAATCAGAGGCAGGGAATCAGACACGGGGAATCAGAGGCGGGGAATCAGAGGCGGGGAATCAGAGGCAGGGAATCAGAGGCGGGAAATCAGAGACCGCGAATCTGAGGCGTGGAATCAGAGGTGGGGAAAGAGATGTGGGGAAACGTAGGCCAGGAAAGATGCACGTAAAGGGAGGCGGTGAATCAGAGGCGGGGAATCAGTGGCGGGGAATCAGAGGCAGGGAATCAGAGGGGGGCAATCAGAGGCGGCGAATCAGAGGCGTGGAATCAGAGGTGGGGAAAGAGATGTGGGGAAACAGGCGGGTAAACAGAAGCGGGTAAACATAGGTGCATAAATAGAGGCGGCGAAAGAGATGGGCGAAACATAGTGGTTGGAACTTGTATGTTGAAAATGAGTTACACAGAACAGATCAAACAGAGTTGTTGAAATTGAGGGAGGGAAAGAGAGGCACGGAAAGAGTGGAGGGGAAAGAGTGCAGGCAAAAGAGAGGCGTAGAGACAGTGGTGGGGAATCAGAGGCGGGGAATCAGAGGCGGGGAATCAGAGGCAGGGAATCAGAGGCGGGGAAAGATATGTGGGGAAACGTAGGCCAGGAAAGTTGAGCGGAAAGGGAGGCAGTGAATCAGAGGTGGAAAATCAGAGGCGGGGAATCAGAGGCGGGGAATCAGAGGCGGGGAATCAGAGGCGGGGAATCAGAAGCGCGGAATCAGAGGTGGGGAATCAGAGGCGGGGTATCAGAGGTTGAGAATCAGAGATGGGCATTCAGATGCAGGGAATCAGAGGCAGGGAATCAGAGGCAAGAAATCATTGTCACGGAATCTGAGGTAGGGAATCTGAGGTGGGGAATCAGAGGCGGGGAAACAGGCGGGTAAACAGAGGCGGGTAAACATAGGCGGGGAATCAGAGGCAGGGAATCAGAGGCGGGGAATCAGAGGCGGTGAATCAGAGGCGGGGAATCAGAGGCGGGGAATCAGATGAGGGGAATCAGAGGCGGGGAATCAGAGGTGGGGTATTAGATGAGGGGAATCAGAGGCGGGGAATCAGAGGCGGGGAATCAGAGGCGGGGAATCAGAGGCGTGGAATCAGAGGCGGGGAATCAGAGGCGGGGAATCAGAAGTGGGGAATCAGATGTGGGGAATCAGAGGCGGGGAATCAGAGGCAGGGAATCAGAGGCGGGCAATCAGAAGTTGGGAATCAGAAGCGGGGAATCAGAGGCGGGGAAACAGAGGCGGTGAATCAGAGGCGGGGAATCAGAAGTGGGGAATCAGAGGTGGGGAATCAGAGGCGGGGAATCAGAGGCGGGGAATCAGAGGCGGGCAATCAGATGCAGGGAATCAGAGGCAGGGAATCAGGGGCAGGGAATCAGAGGCAGGGAATCTGAGGCAGGGAATCTGTGTTGGGGAACCAGAGGCGGGAAAACAGGCGAGTAAACAGAGGCGGGTAAACATAGGTGGGGAATCAGAGGCGGGGAATCAGAGCCGGGAAATCAGAGGCGGGGAATCTGAGGCGGGGAATCAGATGCAGGGAATCAGATGCGGGACATCAGAGGTGCGGTATCAGAGGCGGGGAATTAGAGGCGGGGAATCAGAGGCAGGGAATCAGAGGCGTGGAATCAGAGGCGGGGAATCAGAGGCGGGTAAACATAGGCGGGGAATCAGATGCGGGGAATCAGAGGCGGGGAATCAGAGGCGGGGAATCAGAGGCGGGGAATCAGAGGCGTGGAATCAGATGCGGTGAATCAGTGGCGGAGAATCAGAGGCGGGGTATTAGACGAGGGGAATCGGAGATGGGGAATCAGAGGCAGTGAATCAGAGGCGGGGAATCAGAGGCGGGGAATCAGAGGCCGGGAATCAGATATGGGGAAACAGAGGCGGGGAATCCGAGGCGGGAAAACAGAGGCGGGGAATCAGATATGGGGAATCAGAGGTGGGGAATCAGAGGTTGGGAATCAGAGGCAGGGAATCAGAGGCTTGGAATCAGATGCAGGGAATCAGATGCGGGGAATCAGAGGCGGGGAATCAGAGCTGGGGAATCAGAGGTGGGGAATCAGATTTGGGGAATCAGAGGCGGGGACTTAGATATTGGGAAACAAAGGCGGGGAATCAGAGGCGGGGAAACCCAGGCGGGGAATCAGATATGGGGAATCAGAGGTGGGGAATCAGAGGCAAGGAATCAGATGTGCGGAATCAGAGATGGGGAATCAGAGGCAGGGAATCAGAATCAGAAGCTGGGAATCAGAGGCCGGGAATCAGAGGCCGGAATCAGATGCTGGGAATCAGAGGCCTGGAATCAGAGGCGGGGAATCAGAGGCAGGGAATCAGATGCGGGGAATCAGAGGCGGGGAATCAGAGCTGGGGAATCAGAGGTGGGGTATTAGAGTTGGGGAATCAGAGGCGGGGAATCAGATATGGGGAAACAGAGGTGGGGAATCAGAGGCGGGGAAACAGAGGCAGGGAATCAGATATGGGGAATCAGAGGTGGGGAATCAGAGATGGGGAATCAGAGGCGGTGAATCAGAGATGGGGAATCAGAGGCGGGGAATCAGAGGCAGGAAATCAGACACGGGGATTCAGAGGCTGGGAATCAGACGGGGGGAATCAAAGGCGGGGAATCAGAGCTGGGGAATCAGAGGCAGGGAATCAGAGGCGGGGAATCAGATATGGGGAATCAGAGGCTGGGATTCAGAGGCGGGGAATCAGAGGCAGGGAATCAGACACGGGGAATCAGAGGTGGGGAATCAGAGATGGGGAATCAGAGGCGGGGAATCAGAGGCAGGGAATCAGATGCGGGGAAAAAGAGGCAGGGAATCAGATATGGGGAATCAGAGGTGGGGAATCAGAGATGGGGAATCAGAGGCGGGGAATCAGAGGCAGGGAATCAGATGCGGGGAAAAAGAGGCAGGGAATCAGATATGGGGAATCAGAGGTGGGGAATCAGGGGCAGGGATTCAGTGTCAGGGAATCAGAGGCGGGGAATCAGAGGCGGGGAATCAGAGGCAGGGAATCAGACACGGGGAATCAGAGGCGGGGAATCAGAGGCGGGGAATCAGAGGCAGGGAATCAGAGGCGGGAAATCAGAGACGGCGAATCTGAGGCGTGGAATCAGAGGTGGGGAAAGAGATGTGGGGAAACGTAGGCCAGGAAAGATGCACGTAAAGGGAGGCGGTGAATCAGAGGCGGGGAATCAGAGGCGGGGAATCAGAGGCAGGGAATCAGAGGGGGGCAATCAGAGGCGGCGAATCAGAGGCGTGGAATCAGAGGTGGGGAAAGAGATGTGGGGAAACAGGCGGGTAAACAGAAGCGGGTAAACAGAGGTGCATAAATAGAGGCGGCGAAAGAGATGGGCGAAACATAGTGGTTGGAACTTGTATGTTGAAAATGAGTTACACAGAACAGATCAAACAGAGTTGTTGAAATTGAGGGAGGGAAAGAGAGGCACGGAAAGAGTGGAGGGGAAAGAGTGCAGGCAAAAGAGAGGCGTAGAGACAGTGGTGGGGAATCAGAGGCGGGGAATCAGAGGCGGGGAATCAGAGGCAGGGAATCAGAGGCGGGGAAAGATATGTGGGGAAACGTAGGCCAGGAAAGTTGAGCGGAAAGGGAGGCAGTGAATCAGAGGTGGAAAATCAGAGGCGGGGAATCAGAGGCGGGGAATCAGAGGCGGGGAATCAGAGGCGGGGAATCAGAAGCGGGGAATCAGAGGTGGGGAATCAGAGGCGGGGTATCAGAGGTTGAGAATCAGAGATGGGCATTCAGATGCAGGGAATCAGAGGCAGGGAATCAGAGGCAGGGAATCATTGTCACGGAATCTGAGGTAGGGAATCTGAGGTGGGGAATCAGAGGCGGGGAAACAGGCAGGTAAACAGAGGCGGGTAAACATAGGCGGGGAATCAGAGGCAGGGAATCAGAGGCGGGGAATCAGAGGCGGTGAATCAGAGGCGGGGAATCAGAGGCGGGGAATCAGATGCGGGGAATCAGAGGCGGGGAATCAGAGGTGGGGTATTAGATTAGGGGAATCAGAGGCGGGGAATCAGAGGCGGGGAATCAGAGGCGGGGAATCAGAGGCGTGGAATCAGAGGCGGGGAATCAGAGGCGGGGAATCAGAAGTGGGGAATCAGATGTGGGGAATCAGAGGCGGGGAATCAGAGGCAGGGAATCAGAGGCGGGCAATCAGAAGTTGGGAATCAGAAGCGGGGAATCAGAGGCGGGGAAACAGAGGCGGTGAATCAGAGGCGGGGAATCAGAAGTGGGGAATCAGAGGTGGGGAATCAGAGGCGGGGAATCAGAGGCGGGGAATCAGAGGCGGGCAATCAGATGCAGGGAATCAGAGGCAGGGAATCAGGGGCAGGGAATCAGAGGCAGGGAATCTGAGGCAGGGAATCTGTGTTGGGGAACCAGAGGCGGGAAAACAGGCAAGTAAACAGAGGCGGGTAAACATAGGTGGGGAATCAGAGGCGGGGAATCAGAGGCGGGAAATCAGAGGCGGGGAATCTGAGGCGGGGAATCAGATGCAGGGAATCAGATGCGGGACATCAGAGGTGCGGTATCAGAGGCGGGGAATTAGAGGCGGGGAATCAGAGGCGGGGATTCAGAGGCGTGGAATCAGAGGCGGGGAATCAGAGGCGGGTAAACATAGGCGGGGAATCAGAGGCGGGGAATCAGAGGCGGGGAATCAGAGGCGGGGAATCAGAGGCGGGGAATCAGAGGCGTGGAATCAGATGCGGTGAATCAGTGGCGGAGAATCAGAGGCGGGGTATTAGACGAGGGGAATCGGAGATGGGGAATCAGAGGCAGTGAATCAGAGGCGGGGAATCAGAGGCGGGGAATCAGAGGCCGGGAATCAGATATGGGGAAACAGAGGCGGGGAATCCGAGGCGGGAAAACAGAGGCTGGGAATCAGATATGGGGAATCAGAGGTGGGGAATCAGAGGTTGGGAATCAGAGGCAGGGAATCAGAGGCTTGGAATCAGATGCAGGGAATCAGATGCGGGGAATCAGAGGCGGGGAATCAGAGCTGGGGAATCAGAGGTGGGGAATCAGATTTGGGGAATCAGAGGCGGGGACTTAGATATTGGGAAACAAAGGCGGGGAATCAGAGGCGGGGAAACCCAGGCGGGGAATCAGATATGGGGAATCAGAGGTGGGGAATCAGAGGCAAGGAATCAGATGTGCGGAGTCAGAGATGGGGAATCAGAGGCAGGGAATCAGAATCAGAAGCAGGGAATCAGAGGCCGGGAATCAGAGGCCAGAATCAGATGCTGGGAATCAGAGGCCTGGAATCAGAGGCGGGGAATCAGAGGCAGGGAATCAGATGCGGGGAATCAGAGGCGGGGAATCAGAGCTGGGGAATCAGAGGTGGGGTATTAGAGTTGGGGAATCAGAGGCGGGGAATCAGATATGGGGAAACAGAGGTGGGGAATCAGAGGCGGGGAAACAGAGGCAGGGAATCAGATATGGGGAATCAGAGGTGGGGAAACAGAGATGGGGAATCAGAGGCGGTGAATCAGAGATGGGGAATCAGAGGCGGGGAATCAGAGGCAGGAAATCAGACACGGGGATTCAGAGGCTGGGAATCAGACGGGGGGAATCAAAGGCGGGGAATCAGAGCTGGGGAATCAGAGGCAGGGAATCAGAGGCGGGGAATCAGATATGGGGAATCAGAGGCTGGGATTCAGAGGCGGGGAATCAGAGGCAGGGAATCAGACACGGGGAATCAGAGGTGGGGAATCAGAGATGGGGAATCAGAGGCGGGGAATCAGAGGCAGGGAATCAGATGCGGGGAAAAAGAGGCAGGGAATCAGATATGGGGAATCAGAGGTGGGGAATCAGGGGCAGGGATTCAGTGTCAGGGAATCAGAGGCGGGGAATCAGAGGCGGGGAATCAGAGGCAGGGAATCAGACACGGGGAATCAGAGGCGGGGAATCAGAGGCGGGGAATCAGAGGCAGGGAATCAGAGGCGGGAAATCAGAGACGGCGAATCTGAGGCGTGGAATCAGAGGTGGGGAAAGAGATGTGGGGAAACGTAGGCCAGGAAAGATGCACGTAAAGGGAGGCGGTGAATCAGAGGCGGGGAATCAGAGGCGGGGAATCAGAGGCAGGGAATCAGAGGGGGGCAATCAGAGGCGGCGAATCAGAGGCGTGGAATCAGAGGTGGGGAAAGAGATGTGGGGAAACAGGCGGGTAAACAGAAGCGGGTAAACATAGGTGCATAAATAGAGGCGGCGAAAGAGATGGGCGAAACATAGTGGTTGGAACTTGTATGTTGAAAATGAGTTACACAGAACAGATCAAACAGAGTTGTTGAAATTGAGGGAGGGAAAGAGAGGCACGGAAAGAGTGGAGGGGAAAGAGTGCAGGCAAAAGAGAGGCGTAGAGACAGTGGTGGGGAATCAGAGGCGGGGAATCAGAGGCGGGGAATCAGAGGCAGGGAATCAGAGGCGGGGAAAGATATGTGGGGAAACGTAGGCCAGGAAAGTTGAGCGGAAAGGGAGGCAGTGAATCAGAGGTGGAAAATCAGAGGCGGGGAATCAGAGGCGGGGAATCAGAGGCGGGGAATCAGAGGCGGGGAATCAGAAGCGGGGAATCAGAGGTGGGGAATCAGAGGCGGGGTATCAGAGGTTGAGAATCAGAGATGGGCATTCAGATGCAGGGAATCAGAGGCAGGGAATCAGAGGCAAGGAATCATTGTCACGGAATCTGAGGTAGGGAATCTGAGGTGGGGAATCAGAGGCGGGGAAACAGGCGGGTAAACAGAGGCGGGTAAACATAGGCGGGGAATCAGAGGCAGGGAATCAGAGGCGGGGAATCAGAGGCGGTGAATCAGAGGCGGGGAATCAGAGGCGGGGAATCAGATGCGGGGAATCAGAGGCGGGGAATCAGAGGTGGGGTATTAGATGAGGGGAATCAGAGGCGGGGAATCAGAGGCGGGGAATCAGAGGCGGGGAATCAGAGGCGTGGAATCAGATGCGGGGAATCAGAGGCGGGGAATCAGAAGTGGGGAATCAGATGTGGGGAATCAGAGGCGGGGAATCAGAGGCAGGGAATCAGAGGCGGGCAATCAGAAGTTGGGAATCAGAAGCGGGGAATCAGAGGCGGGGAAACAGAGGCGGTGAATCAGAGGCGGGGAATCAGAAGTGGGGAATCAGAGGTGGGGAATCAGAGGCGGGGAATCAGAGGCGGGGAATCAGAGGCGGGCAATCAGATGCAGGGAATCAGAGGCAGGGAATCAGGGACAGGGAATCAGAGGCAGGGAATCTGAGGCAGGGAATCTGTGTTGGGGAACCAGAGGCGGGAAAACAGGCGAGTAAACAGAGGCGGGTAAACATAGGTGGGGAATCAGAGGCGGGGAATCAGAGCCGGGAAATCAGAGGCGGGGAATCTGAGGCGGGGAATCAGATGCAGGGAATCAGATGCGGGACATCAGAGGTGCGGTATCAGAGGCGGGGAATTAGAGGCGGGTAATCAGAGGCGGGGAATCAGAGGCGTGGAATCAGAGGCGGGGAATCAGAGGCGGGTAAACATAGGCGGGGAATCAGAGGCGGGGAATCAGAGGCGGGGAATCAGAGGCGGGGAATCAGAGGCGGGGAATCAGAGGCGTGGAATCAGATGCGGTGAATCAGTGGCGGAGAATCAGAGGCGGGGTATTAGACGAGGGGAATCGGAGATGGGGAATCAGAGGCAGTGAATCAGAGGCGGGGAATCAGAGGCGGGGAATCAGAGGCCGGGAATCAGATATGGGGAAACAGAGGCGGGGAATCCGAGGCGGGAAAACAGAGGCGGGGAATCAGATATGGGGAATCAGAGGTGGGGAATCAGAGGTTGGGAATCAGAGGCAGGGAATCAGAGGCTTGGAATCAGATGCAGGGAATCAGATGCGGGGAATCAGAGGCGGGGAATCAGAGCTGGGGAATCAGAGGTGGGGAATCAGATTTGGGGAATCAGAGGCGGGGACTTAGATATTGGGAAACAAAGGCGGGGAATCAGAGGCGGGGAAACCCAGGCGGGGAATCAGATATGGGGAATCAGAGGTGGGGAATCAGAGGCAAGGAATCAGATGTGCGGAATCAGAGATGGGGAATCAGAGGCAGGGAATCAGAATCAGAAGCAGGGAATCAGAGGCCGGGAATCAGAGGCCGGAATCAGATGCTGGGAATCAGAGGCCTGGAATCAGAGGCGGGGAATCAGAGGCAGGGAATCAGATGCGGGGAATCAGAGGCGGGGAATCAGAGCTGGGGAATCAGAGGTGGGGTATTAGAGTTGGGGAATCAGAGGCGGGGAATCAGATATGGGGAAACAGAGGTGGGGAATCAGAGGCGGGGAAACAGAGGTAGGGAATCAGATATGGGGAATCAGAGGTGGGGAATCAGAGATGGGGAATCAGAGGCGGTGATTCAGAGATGGGGAATCAGAGGCGGGGAATCAGAGGCAGGAAATCAGACACGGGGATTCAGAGGCTGGGAATCAGACGGGGGGAATCAAAGGCGGGGAATCAGAGCTGGGGAATCAGAGGCAGGGAATCAGAGGCGGGGAATCAGATATGGGGAATCAGAGGCTGGGATTCAGAGGCGGGGAATCAGAGGCAGGGAATCAGACACGGGGAATCAGAGGTGGGGAATCAGAGATGGGGAATCAGAGGCGGGGAATCAGAGGCAGGGAATCAGATGCGGGGAAAAAGAGGCAGGGAATCAGATATGGGGAATCAGAGGTGGGGAATCAGAGATGGGGAATCAGAGGCGGGGAATCAGAGGCAGGGAATCAGATGCGGGGAAAAAGAGGCAGGGAATCAGAGGTGGGGAATCAGGGGCAGGGATTCAGTGTCAGGGAATCAGAGGCGTGGAATCAGAGGCGGGGAATCAGAGGCAGGGAATCAGACACGGGGAATCAGAGGCGGGGAATCAGAGGCGGGGAATCAGAGGCAGGGAATCAGAGGCGGGAAATCAGAGACGGCGAATCTGAGGCGTGGAATCAGAGGTGGGGAAAGAGATGTGGGGAAACGTAGGCCAGGAAAGATGCACGTAAAGGGAGGCGGTGAATCAGAGGCGGGGAATCAGAGGCGGGGAATCAGAGGCAGGGAATCAGAGGGGGGCAATCAGAGGCGGCGAATCAGAGGCGTGGAATCAGAGGTGGGGAAAGAGATGTGGGGAAACAGGCGGGTAAACAGAAGCGGGTAAACATAGGTGCATAAATAGAGGCGGCGAAAGAGATGGGCGAAACATAGTGGTTGGAACTTGTATGTTGAAAATGAGTTACACAGAACAGATCAAACAGAGTTGTTGAAATTGAGGGAGGGAAAGAGAGGCACGGAAAGAGTGGAGGGGAAAGAGTGCAGGCAAAAGAGAGGCGTAGAGACAGTGGTGGGGAATCAGAGGCGGGGAATCAGAGGCGGGGAATCAGAGGCAGGGAATCAGAGGCGGGGAAAGATATGTGGGGAAACGTAGGCCAGGAAAGTTGAGCGGAAAGGGAGGCAGTGAATCAGAGGTGGAAAATCAGAGGCGGGGAATCAGAGGCGGGGAATCAGAGGCGGGGAATCAGAGGCGGGGAATCAGAAGCGGGGAATCAGAGGTGGGGAATCAGAGGCGGGGTATCAGAGGTTGAGAATCAGAGATGGGCATTCAGATGCAGGGAATCAGAGGCAGGGAATCAGAGGCAGGGAATCATTGTCACGGAATCTGAGGTAGGGAATCTGAGGTGGGGAATCAGAGGCGGGGAAACAGGCGGGTAAACAGAGGCGGGTAAACATAGGCGGGGAATCAGAGGCAGGGAATCAGAGGCGGGGAATCAGAGGCGGTGAATCAGAGGCGGGGAATCAGAGGCGGGGAATCAGATGCGGGGAATCAGAGGCGGGGAATCAGAGGTGGGGTATTAGATTAGGGGAATCAGAGGCGGGGAATCAGAGGCGGGGAATCAGAGGCGGGGAATCAGAGGCGTGGAATCAGAGGCGGGGAATCAGAGGCGGGGAATCAGAAGTGGGGAATCAGATGTGGGGAATCAGAGGCGGGGAATCAGAGGCAGGGAATCAGAGGCGGGCAATCAGAAGTTGGGAATCAGAAGCGGGGAATCAGAGGCGGGGAAACAGAGGCGGTGAATCAGAGGCGGGGAATCAGAAGTGGGGAATCAGAGGTGGGGAATCAGAGGCGGGGAATCAGAGGCGGGGAATCAGAGGCGGGGAATCAGAGGCGGGGAATCAGAGGCGTGGAATCAGATGCGGTGAATCAGTGGCGGAGAATCAGAGGCGGGGTATTAGACGAGGGGAATCGGAGATGGGAAATCAGAGGCAGTGAATCAGAGGCGGGGAATCAGAGGCGGGGAATCAGAGGCCGGGAATCAGATATGGGGAAACAGAGGCGGGGAATCCGAGGCGGGAAAACAGAGGCGGGGAATCAGATATGGGGAATCAGAGGTGGGGAATCATAGGTTGGGAATCAGAGTCAGGGAATCAGAGGCTTGGAATCAGATGCAGGGAATCAGATGCGGGGAATCAGAGGCGGGGAATCAGAGCTGGGGAATCAGAGGTGGGGAATCAGATTTGGGGAATCAGAGGCGGGGACTTAGATATTGGGAAACAAAGGCGGGGAATCAGAGGCGGGGAAACCCAGGCGGGGAATCAGATATGGGGAATCAGAGGTGGGGAATCAGAGGCAAGGAATCAGATGTGCGGAATCAGAGATGGGGAATCAGAGGCAGGGAATCAGAATCAGAAGCAGGGAATCAGAGGCCGGGAATCAGAGGCCGGAATCAGATGCTGGGAATCAGAGGCCTGGAATCAGAGGCGGGGAATCAGAGGCAGGGAATCAGATGCGGGGAATCAGAGGCGGGGAATCAGAGCTGGGGAATCAGAGGTGGGGTATTAGAGTTGGGGAATCAGAGGCGGGGAATCAGATATGGGGAAACAGAGGTGGGGAATCAGAGGCGGGGAAACAGAGGCAGGGAATCAGATATGGGGAATCAGAGGTGGGGAATCAGAGATGGGGAATCAGAGGCGGTGAATCAGAGATGGGGAATCAGAGGCGGGGAATCAGAGGCAGGAAATCAGACACGGGGATTCAGAGGCTGGGAATCAGACGGGGGGAATCAAAGGCGGGGAATCAGAGCTGGGGAATCAGAGGCAGGGAATCAGAGGCGGGGAATCAGATATGGGGAATCAGAGGCTGGGATTCAGAGGCGGGGAATCAGAGGCAGGGAATCAGACACGGGGAATCAGAGGTGGGGAATCAGAGATGGGGAATCAGAGGCGGGGAATCAGAGGCAGGGAATCAGATGCGGGGAAAAAGAGGCAGGGAATCAGATATGGGGAATCAGAGGTGGGGAATCAGAGATGGGGAATCAGAGGCGGGGAATCAGAGGCAGGGAATCAGATGCGGGGAAAAAGAGGCAGGGAATCAGATATGGGGAATCAGAGGTGGGGAATCAGGGGCAGGGATTCAGTGTCAGGGAATCAGAGGCGGGGAATCAGAGGCGGGGAATCAGAGGCAGGGAATCAGACACGGGGAATCAGAGGCGGGGAATCAGAGGCGGGGAATCAGAGGCAGGGAATCAGAGGCGGGAAATCAGAGACGGCGAATCTGAGGCGTGGAATCAGAGGTGGGGAAAGAGATGTGGGGAAACGTAGGCCAGGAAAGATGCACGTAAAGGGAGGCGGTGAATCAGAGGCGGGGAATCAGAGGCGGGGAATCAGAGGCAGGGAATCAGAGGGGGGCAATCAGAGGCGGCGAATCAGAGGCGTGGAATCAGAGGTGGGGAAAGAGATGTGGGGAAACAGGCGGGTAAACAGAAGCGGGTAAACATAGGTGCATAAATAGAGGCGGCGAAAGAGATGGGCGAAACATAGTGGTTGGAACTTGTATGTTGAAAATGAGTTACACAGAACAGATCAAACAGAGTTGTTGAAATTGAGGGAGGGAAAGAGAGGCACGGAAAGAGTGGAGGGGAAAGAGTGCAGGCAAAAGAGAGGCGTAGAGACAGTGGTGGGGAATCAGAGGCGGGGAATCAGAGGCGGGGAATCAGAGGCAGGGAATCAGAGGCGGGGAAAGATATGTGGGGAAACGTAGGCCAGGAAAGTTGAGCGGAAAGGGAGGCAGTGAATCAGAGGTGGAAAATCAGAGGCGGGGAATCAGAGGCGGGGAATCAGAGGCGGGGAATCAGAGGCGGGGAATCAGAAGCGGGGAATCAGAGGTGGGGAATCAGAGGCGGGGTATCAGAGGTTGAGAATCAGAGATGGGCATTCAGATGCAGGGAATCAGAGGCAGGGAATCAGAGGCAGGGAATCATTGTCACGGAATCTGAGGTAGGGAATCTGAGGTGGGGAATCAGAGGCGGGGAAACAGGCGGGTAAACAGAGGCGGGTAAACATAGGCGGGGAATCAGAGGCAGGGAATCAGAGGCGGGGAATCAGAGGCAGTGAATCAGAGGCGGGGAATCAGAGGCGGGGAATCAGATGCGGGGAATCAGAGGCGGGGAATCAGAGGTGGGGAATCAGAGATGGGGAATCAGAGGCGGGGAATCAGAGGCAGGGAATCAGATGCGGGGAAAAAGAGGCAGTGAATCAGATATGGGGAATCAGAGGTGGGGAATCAGAGATGGGGAATCAGAGGCGGGGAATCAGAGGCAGGGAATCTGAGGTAGGGAATCTGAGGTGGGGAATCAGAGGCGGGGAAACAGGCGGGTAAACAGAGGCGGGTAAACATAGGCGGGGAATCAGAGGCAGGGAATCAGAGGCGGGGAATCAGAGGCGGTGAATCAGAGGCGGGGAATCAGAGGCGGGGAATCAGATGCGGGGAATCAGAGGCGGGGAATCAGAGGTGGGGTATTAGATTAGGGGAATCAGAGGCGGGGAATCAGAGGCGGGGAATCAGAGGCGGGGAATCAGAGGCGTGGAATCAGAGGCGGGGAATCAGAGGCGGGGAATCAGAAGTGGGGAATCAGATGTGGGGAATCAGAGGCGGGGAATCAGAGGCAGGGAATCAGAGGCGGGCAATCAGAAGTTGGGAATCAGAAGCGGGGAATCAGAGGCGGGGAAACAGAGGCGGTGAATCAGAGGCGGGGAATCAGAAGTGGGGAATCAGAGGTGGGGAATCAGAGGCGGGGAATCAGAGATGGGGAATCAGAGGCGGGGAATCAGAGGCAGGAAATCAGACACGGGGATTCAGAGGCTGGGAATCAGACGGGGGGAATCAAAGGCGGGGAATCAGAGCTGGGGAATCAGAGGCAGGGAATCAGAGGCGGGGAATCAGATATGGTGAATCAGAGGCTGGGATTCAGAGGCGGGGAATCAGAGGCAGGGAATCAGACACGGGGAATCAGAGGTGGGGAATCAGAGATGGGGAATCAGAGGCGGGGAATCAGAGGCAGGGAATCAGATGCGGGGAAAAAGAGGCAGGGAATCAGATATGGGGAATCAGAGGTGGGGAATCAGAGATGGGGAATCAGAGGCGGGGAATCAGAGGCAGGGAATCAGATGCGGGGAAAAAGAGGCAGGGAATCAGATATGGGGAATCAGAGGTGGGGAATCAGGGGCAGGGATTCAGTGTCAGGGAATCAGAGGCGGGGAATCAGAGGCGGGGAATCAGAGGCAGGGAATCAGACACGGGGAATCAGAGGCGGGGAATCAGAGGCGGGGAATCAGAGGCAGGGAATCAGAGGCGGGAAATCAGAGACGGCGAATCTGAGGCGTGGAATCAGAGGTGGGGAAAGAGATGTGGGGAAACGTAGGCCAGGAAAGATGCACGTAAAGGGAGGCGGTGAATCAGAGGCGGGGAATCAGAGGCGGGGAATCAGAGGCAGGGAATCAGAGGGGGGCAATCAGAGGCGGCGAATCAGAGGCGTGGAATCAGAGGTGGGGAAAGAGATGTGGGGAAACAGGCGGGTAAACAGAAGCGGGTAAACAGAGGTGCATAAATAGAGGCGGCGAAAGAGATGGGCGAAACATAGTGGTTGGAACTTGTATGTTGAAAATGAGTTACACAGAACAGATCAAACAGAGTTGTTGAAATTGAGGGAGGGAAAGAGAGGCACGGAAAGAGTGGAGGGGAAAGAGTGCAGGCAAAAGAGAGGCGTAGAGACAGTGGTGGGGAATCAGAGGCGGGGAATCAGAGGCGGGGAATCAGAGGCAGGGAATCAGAGGCGGGGAAAGATATGTGGGGAAACGTAGGCCAGGAAAGTTGAGCGGAAAGGGAGGCAGTGAATCAGAGGTGGAAAATCAGAGGCGGGGAATCAGAGGCGGGGAATCAGAGGCGGGGAATCAGAGGCGGGGAATCAGAAGCGGGGAATCAGAGGTGGGGAATCAGAGGCGGGGTATCAGAGGTTGAGAATCAGAGATGGGCATTCAGATGCAGGGAATCAGAGGCAGGGAATCAGAGGCAGGGAATCATTGTCACGGAATCTGAGGTAGGGAATCTGAGGTGGGGAATCAGAGGCGGGGAAACAGGCAGGTAAACAGAGGCGGGTAAACATAGGCGGGGAATCAGAGGCAGGGAATCAGAGGCGGGGAATCAGAGGCGGTGAATCAGAGGCGGGGAATCAGAGGCGGGGAATCAGATGCGGGGAATCAGAGGCGGGGAATCAGAGGTGGGGTATTAGATTAGGGGAATCAGAGGCGGGGAATCAGAGGCGGGGAATCAGAGGCGGGGAATCAGAGGCGTGGAATCAGAGGCGGGGAATCAGAGGCGGGGAATCAGAAGTGGGGAATCAGATGTGGGGAATCAGAGGCGGGGAATCAGAGGCAGGGAATCAGAGGCGGGCAATCAGAAGTTGGGAATCAGAAGCGGGGAATCAGAGGCGGGGAAACAGAGGCGGTGAATCAGAGGCGGGGAATCAGAAGTGGGGAATCAGAGGTGGGGAATCAGAGGCGGGGAATCAGAGGCGGGGAATCAGAGGCGGGCAATCAGATGCAGGGAATCAGAGGCAGGGAATCAGGGGCAGGGAATCAGAGGCAGGGAATCTGAGGCAGGGAATCTGTGTTGGGGAACCAGAGGCGGGAAAACAGGCGAGTAAACAGAGGCGGGTAAACATAGGTGGGGAATCAGAGGCGGGGAATCAGAGCCGGGAAATCAGAGGCGGGGAATCTGAGGCGGGGAATCAGATGCAGGGAATCAGATGCGGGACATCAGAGGTGCGGTATCAGAGGCGGGGAATTAGAGGCGGGGAATCAGAGGCGGGGATTCAGAGGCGTGGAATCAGAGGCGGGGAATCAGAGGCGGGTAAACATAGGCGGGGAATCAGAGGCGGGGAATCAGAGGCGGGGAATCAGAGGCGGGGAATCAGAGGCGGGGAATCAGAGGCGTGGAATCAGATGCGGTGAATCAGTGGCGGAGAATCAGAGGCGGGGTATTAGACGAGGGGAATCGGAGATGGGGAATCAGAGGCAGTGAATCAGAGGCGGGGAATCAGAGGCGGGGAATCAGAGGCCGGGAATCAGATATGGGGAAACAGAGGCGGGGAATCCGAGGCGGGAAAACAGAGGCGGGGAATCAGATATGGGGAATCAGAGGTGGGGAATCAGAGGTTGGGAATCAGAGGCAGGGAATCAGAGGCTTGGAATCAGATGCAGGGAATCAGATGCGGGGAATCAGAGGCGGGGAATCAGAGCTGGGGAATCAGAGGTGGGGAATCAGATTTGGGGAATCAGAGGCGGGGACTTAGATATTGGGAAACAAAGGCGGGGAATCAGAGGCGGGGAAACCCAGGCGGGGAATCAGATATGGGGAATCAGAGGTGGGGAATCAGAGGCAAGGAATCAGATGTGCGGAATCAGAGATGGGGAATCAGAGGCAGGGAATCAGAATCAGAAGCAGGGAATCAGAGGCCGGGAATCAGAGGCCAGAATCAGATGCTGGGAATCAGAGGCCTGGAATCAGAGGCGGGGAATCAGAGGCAGGGAATCAGATGCGGGGAATCAGAGGCGGGGAATCAGAGCTGGGGAATCAGAGGTGGGGTATTAGAGTTGGGGAATCAGAGGCGGGGAATCAGATATGGGGAAACAGAGGTGGGGAATCAGAGGCGGGGAAACAGAGGCAGGGAATCAGATATGGGGAATCAGAGGTGGGGAAACAGAGATGGGGAATCAGAGGCGGTGAATCAGAGATGGGGAATCAGAGGCGGGGAATCAGAGGCAGGAAATCAGACACGGGGATTCAGAGGCTGGGAATCAGACGGGGGGAATCAAAGGCGGGGAATCAGAGCTGGGGAATCAGAGGCAGGGAATCAGAGGCGGGGAATCAGATATGGGGAATCAGAGGCTGGGATTCAGAGGCGGGGAATCAGAGGCAGGGAATCAGACACGGGGAATCAGAGGTGGGGAATCAGAGATGGGGAATCAGAGGCGGGGAATCAGAGGCAGGGAATCAGATGCGGGGAAAAAGAGGCAGGGAATCAGATATGGGGAATCAGAGGTGGGGAATCAGGGGCAGGGATTCAGTGTCAGGGAATCAGAGGCGGGGAATCAGAGGCGGGGAATCAGAGGCAGGGAATCAGACACGGGGAATCAGAGGCGGGGAATCAGAGGCGGGGAATCAGAGGCAGGGAATCAGAGGCGGGAAATCAGAGACGGCGAATCTGAGGCGTGGAATCAGAGGTGGGGAAAGAGATGTGGGGAAACGTAGGCCAGGAAAGATGCACGTAAAGGGAGGCGGTGAATCAGAGGCGGGGAATCAGAGGCGGGGAATCAGAGGCAGGGAATCAGAGGGGGGCAATCAGAGGCGGCGAATCAGAGGCGTGGAATCAGAGGTGGGGAAAGAGATGTGGGGAAACAGGCGGGTAAACAGAAGCGGGTAAACAGAGGTGCATAAATAGAGGCGGCGAAAGAGATGGGCGAAACATAGTGGTTGGAACTTGTATGTTGAAAATGAGTTACACAGAACAGATCAAACAGAGTTGTTGAAATTGAGGGAGGGAAAGAGAGGCACGGAAAGAGTGGAGGGGAAAGAGTGCAGGCAAAAGAGAGGCGTAGAGACAGTGGTGGGGAATCAGAGGCGGGGAATCAGAGGCGGGGAATCAGAAGCAGGGAATCAGAGGCGGGGAAAGATATGTGGGGAAACGTAGGCCAGGAAAGTTGAGCGGAAAGGGAGGCAGTGAATCAGAGGTGGAAAATCAGAGGCGGGGAATCAGAGGCGGGGAATCAGAGGCGGGGAATCAGAGGCGGGGAATCAGAAGCGGGGAATCAGAGGTGGGGAATCAGAGGCGGGGTATCAGAGGTTGAGAATCAGAGATGGGCATTCAGATGCAGGGAATCAGAGGCAGGGAATCAGAGGCAAGGAATCATTGTCACGGAATCTGAGGTAGGGAATCTGAGGTGGGGAATCAGAGGCGGGGAAACAGGCGGGTAAACAGAGGCGGGTAAACATAGGCGGGGAATCAGAGGCAGGGAATCAGAGGCGGGGAATCAGAGGCGGTGAATCAGAGGCGGGGAATCAGAGGCGGGGAATCAGATGCGGGGAATCAGAGGCGGGGAATCAGAGGTGGGGTATTAGATGAGGGGAATCAGAGGCGGGGAATCAGAGGCGGGGAATCAGAGGCGGGGAATCAGAGGCGTGGAATCAGATGCGGGGAATCAGAGGCGGGGAATCAGAAGTGGGGAATCAGATGTGGGGAATCAGAGGCGGGGAATCAGAGGCAGGGAATCAGAGGCGGGCAATCAGAAGTTGGGAATCAGAAGCGGGGAATCAGAGGCGGGGAAACAGAGGCGGTGAATCAGAGGCGGGGAATCAGAAGTGGGGAATCAGAGGTGGGGAATCAGAGGCGGGGAATCAGAGGCGGGGAATCAGAGGCGGGCAATCAGATGCAGGGAATCAGAGGCAGGGAATCAGGGACAGGGAATCAGAGGCAGGGAATCTGAGGCAGGGAATCTGTGTTGGGGAACCAGAGGCGGGAAAACAGGCGAGTAAACAGAGGCGGGTAAACATAGGTGGGGAATCAGAGGCGGGGAATCAGAGCCGGGAAATCAGAGGCGGGGAATCTGAGGCGGGGAATCAGATGCAGGGAATCAGATGCGGGACATCAGAGGTGCGGTATCAGAGGCGGGGAATTAGAGGCGGGTAATCAGAGGCGGGGAATCAGAGGCGTGGAATCAGAGGCGGGGAATCAGAGGCGGGTAAACATAGGCGGGGAATCAGAGGCGGGGAATCAGAGGCGGGGAATCAGAGGCGGGGAATCAGAGGCGGGGAATCAGAGGCGTGGAATCAGATGCGGTGAATCAGTGGCGGAGAATCAGAGGCGGGGTATTAGACGAGGGGAATCGGAGATGGGGAATCAGAGGCAGTGAATCAGAGGCGGGGAATCAGAGGCGGGGAATCAGAGGCCGGGAATCAGATATGGGGAAACAGAGGCGGGGAATCCGAGGCGGGAAAACAGCGGCGGGGAATCAGATATGGGGAATCAGAGGTGGGGAATCAGAGGTTGGGAATCAGAGGCAGGGAATCAGAGGCTTGGAATCAGATGCAGGGAATCAGATGCGGGGAATCAGAGGCGGGGAATCAGAGCTGGGGAATCAGAGGTGGGGAATCAGATTTGGGGAATCAGAGGCGGGGACTTAGATATTGGGAAACAAAGGCGGGGAATCAGAGGCGGGGAAACCCAGGCGGGGAATCAGATATGGGGAATCAGAGGTGGGGAATCAGAGGCAAGGAATCAGATGTGCGGAATCAGAGATGGGGAATCAGAGGCAGGGAATCAGAATCAGAAGCAGGGAATCAGAGGCCGGGAATCAGAGGCCGGAATCAGATGCTGGGAATCAGAGGCCTGGAATCAGAGGCGGGGAATCAGAGGCAGGGAATCAGATGCGGGGAATCAGAGGCGGGGAATCAGAGCTGGGGAATCAGAGGTGGGGTATTAGAGTTGGGGAATCAGAGGCGGGGAATCAGATATGGGGAAACAGAGGTGGGGAATCAGAGGCGGGGAAACAGAGGCAGGGAATCAGATATGGGGAATCAGAGGTGGGGAATCAGAGATGGGGAATCAGAGGCGGTGAATCAGAGATGGGGAATCAGAGGCGGGGAATCAGAGGCAGGAAATCAGACACGGGGATTCAGAGGCTGGGAATCAGACGGGGGGAATCAAAGGCGGGGAATCAGAGCTGGGGAATCAGAGGCAGGGAATCAGAGGCGGGGAATCAGATATGGGGAATCAGAGGCTGGGATTCAGAGGCGGGGAATCAGAGGCAGGGAATCAGACACGGGGAATCAGAGGTGGGGAATCAGAGATGGGGAATCAGAGGCGGGGAATCAGAGGCAGGGAATCAGATGCGGGGAAAAAGAGGCAGGGAATCAGATATGGGGAATCAGAGGTGGGGAATCAGAGATGGGGAATCAGAGGCGGGGAATCAGAGGCAGGGAATCAGATGCGGGGAAAAAGAGGCAGGGAATCAGATATGGGGAATCAGAGGTGGGGAATCAGGGGCAGGGATTCAGTGTCAGGGAATCAGAGGCGTGGAATCAGAGGCGGGGAATCAGAGGCAGGGAATCAGACACGGGGAATCAGAGGCGGGGAATCAGAGGCGGGGAATCAGAGGCAGGGAATAAGAGGCGGGAAATCAGAGACGGCGAATCTGAGGCGTGGAATCAGAGGTGGGGAAAGAGATGTGGGGAAACGTAGGCCAGGAAAGATGCACGTAAAGGGAGGCGGTGAATCAGAGGCGGGGAATCAGAGGCGGGGAATCAGAGGCAGGGAATCAGAGGGGGGCAATCAGAGGCGGCGAATCAGAGGCGTGGAATCAGAGGTGGGGAAAGAGATGTGGGGAAACAGGCGGGTAAACAGAAGCGGGTAAACATAGGTGCATAAATAGAGGCGGCGAAAGAGATGGGCGAAACATAGTGGTTGGAACTTGTATGTTGAAAATGAGTTACACAGAACAGATCAAACAGAGTTGTTGAAATTGAGGGAGGGAAAGAGAGGCACGGAAAGAGTGGAGGGGAAAGAGTGCAGGCAAAAGAGAGGCGTAGAGACAGTGGTGGGGAATCAGAGGCGGGGAATCAGAGGCGGGGAATCAGAGGCAGGGAATCAGAGGCGGGGAAAGATATGTGGGGAAACGTAGGCCAGGAAAGTTGAGCGGAAAGGGAGGCAGTGAATCAGAGGTGGAAAATCAGAGGCGGGGAATCAGAGGCGGGGAATCAGAGGCGGGGAATCAGAGGCGGGGAATCAGAAGCGGGGAATCAGAGGTGGGGAATCAGAGGCGGGGTATCAGAGGTTGAGAATCAGAGATGGGCATTCAGATGCAGGGAATCAGAGGCAGGGAATCAGAGGCAGGGAATCATTGTCACGGAATCTGAGGTAGGGAATCTGAGGTGGGGAATCAGAGGCGGGGAAACAGGCGGGTAAACAGAGGCGGGTAAACATAGGCGGGGAATCAGAGGCAGGGAATCAGAGGCGGGGAATCAGAGGCGGTGAATCAGAGGCGGGGAATCAGAGGCGGGGAATCAGATGCGGGGAATCAGAGGCGGGGAATCAGAGGTGGGGTATTAGATTAGGGGAATCAGAGGCGGGGAATCAGAGGCGGGGAATCAGAGGCGGGGAATCAGAGGCGTGGAATCAGAGGCGGGGAATCAGAGGCGGGGAATCAGAAGTGGGGAATCAGATGTGGGGAATCAGAGGCGGGGAATCAGAGGCAGGGAATCAGAGGCGGGCAATCAGAAGTTGGGAATCAGAAGCGGGGAATCAGAGGCGGGGAAACAGAGGCGGTGAATCAGAGGCGGGGAATCAGAAGTGGGGAATCAGAGGTGGGGAATCAGAGGCGGGGAATCAGAGGCGGGGAATCAGAGGCGGGGAATCAGAGGCGGGGAATCAGAGGCGTGGAATCAGATGCGGTGAATCAGTGGCGGAGAATCAGAGGCGGGGTATTAGACGAGGGGAATCGGAGATGGGAAATCAGAGGCAGTGAATCAGAGGCGGGGAATCAGAGGCGGGGAATCAGAGGCCGGGAATCAGATATGGGGAAACAGAGGCGGGGAATCCGAGGCGGGAAAACAGAGGCGGGGAATCAGATATGGGGAATCAGAGGTGGGGAATCAGAGGTTGGGAATCAGAGTCAGGGAATCAGAGGCTTGGAATCAGATGCAGGGAATCAGATGCGGGGAATCAGAGGCGGGGAATCAGAGCTGGGGAATCAGAGGTGGGGAATCAGATTTGGGGAATCAGAGGCGGGGACTTAGATATTGGGAAACAAAGGCGGGGAATCAGAGGCGGGGAAACCCAGGCGGGGAATCAGATATGGGGAATCAGAGGTGGGGAATCAGAGGCAAGGAATCAGATGTGCGGAATCAGAGATGGGGAATCAGAGGCAGGGAATCAGAATCAGAAGCAGGGAATCAGAGGCCGGGAATCAGAGGCCGGAATCAGATGCTGGGAATCAGAGGCCTGGAATCAGAGGCGGGGAATCAGAGGCAGGGAATCAGATGCGGGGAATCAGAGGCGGGGAATCAGAGCTGGGGAATCAGAGGTGGGGTATTAGAGTTGGGGAATCAGAGGCGGGGAATCAGATATGGGGAAACAGAGGTGGGGAATCAGAGGCGGGGAAACAGAGGCAGGGAATCAGATATGGGGAATCAGAGGTGGGGAATCAGAGATGGGGAATCAGAGGCGGTGAATCAGAGATGGGGAATCAGAGGCGGGGAATCAGAGGCAGGAAATCAGACACGGGGATTCAGAGGCTGGGAATCAGACGGGGGGAATCAAAGGCGGGGAATCAGAGCTGGGGAATCAGAGGCAGGGAATCAGAGGCGGGGAATCAGATATGGGGAATCAGAGGCTGGGATTCAGAGGCGGGGAATCAGAGGCAGGGAATCAGACACGGGGAATCAGAGGTGGGGAATCAGAGATGGGGAATCAGAGGCGGGGAATCAGAGGCAGGGAATCAGATGCGGGGAAAAAGAGGCAGGGAATCAGATATGGGGAATCAGAGGTGGGGAATCAGAGATGGGGAATCAGAGGCGGGGAATCAGAGGCAGGGAATCAGATGCGGGGAAAAAGAGGCAGGGAATCAGATATGGGGAATCAGAGGTGGGGAATCAGGGGCAGGGATTCAGTGTCAGGGAATCAGAGGCGGGGAATCAGAGGCGGGGAATCAGAGGCAGGGAATCAGACACGGGGAATCAGAGGCGGGGAATCAGAGGCGGGGAATCAGAGGCAGGGAATCAGAGGCGGGAAATCAGAGACGGCGAATCTGAGGCGTGGAATCAGAGGTGGGGAAAGAGATGTGGGGAAACGTAGGCCAGGAAAGATGCACGTAAAGGGAGGCGGTGAATCAGAGGCGGGGAATCAGAGGCGGGGAATCAGAGGCAGGGAATCAGAGGGGGGCAATCAGAGGCGGCGAATCAGAGGCGTGGAATCAGAGGTGGGGAAAGAGATGTGGGGAAACAGGCGGGTAAACAGAAGCGGGTAAACATAGGTGCATAAATAGAGGCGGCGAAAGAGATGGGCGAAACATAGTGGTTGGAACTTGTATGTTGAAAATGAGTTACACAGAACAGATCAAACAGAGTTGTTGAAATTGAGGGAGGGAAAGAGAGGCACGGAAAGAGTGGAGGGGAAAGAGTGCAGGCAAAAGAGAGGCGTAGAGACAGTGGTGGGGAATCAGAGGCGGGGAATCAGAGGCGGGGAATCAGAGGCAGGGAATCAGAGGCGGGGAAAGATATGTGGGGAAACGTAGGCCAGGAAAGTTGAGCGGAAAGGGAGGCAGTGAATCAGAGGTGGAAAATCAGAGGCGGGGAATCAGAGGCGGGGAATCAGAGGCGGGGAATCAGAGGCGGGGAATCAGAAGCGGGGAATCAGAGGTGGGGAATCAGAGGCGGGGTATCAGAGGTTGAGAATCAGAGATGGGCATTCAGATGCAGGGAATCAGAGGCAGGGAATCAGAGGCAGGGAATCATTGTCACGGAATCTGAGGTAGGGAATCTGAGGTGGGGAATCAGAGGCGGGGAAACAGGCGGGTAAACAGAGGCGGGTAAACATAGGCGGGGAATCAGAGGCAGGGAATCAGAGGCGGGGAATCAGAGGCAGTGAATCAGAGGCGGGGAATCAGAGGCGGGGAATCAGATGCGGGGAATCAGAGGTGGGGTATTAGATTAGGGGAATCAGAGGCGGGGAATCAGAGGCGGGGAATCAGAGGCGGGGAATCAGAGGCGTGGAATCAGAGGCGGGGAATCAGAGGCGGGGAATCAGAAGTGGGGAATCAGATGTGGGGAATCAGAGGCGGGGAATCAGAGGCAGGGAATCAGAGGCGGGCAATCAGAAGTTGGGAATCAGAAGCGGGGAATCAGAGGCGGGGAAACAGAGGCGGTGAATCAGAGGCGGGGAATCAGAAGTGGGGAATCAGAGGTGGGGAATCAGAGGCGGGGAATCAGAGGCGGGGAATCAGAGGCGGGCAATCAGATGCAGGGAATCAGAGGCAGGGAATCAGGGGCAGGGAATCAGAGGCAGGGAATCTGAGGCAGGGAATCTGTGTTGGGGAACCAGAGGCGGGAAAACAGGCGAGTAAACAGAGGCGGGTAAACATAGGTGGGGAATCAGAGGCGGGGAATCAGAGCCGGGAAATCAGAGGCGGGGAATCTGAGGCGGGGAATCAGATGCAGGGAATCAGATGCGGGACATCAGAGGTGCGGTATCAGAGGCGGGGAATTAGAGGCGGGGAATCAGAGGCGGGGAATCAGAGGCGTGGAATCAGAGGCGGGGAATCAGAGGCGGGTAAACATAGGCGGGGAATCAGAGGCGGGGAATCAGAGGCGGGGAATCAGAGGCGGGGAATCAGAGGCGGGGAATCAGAGGCGTGGAATCAGATGCGGTGAATCAGTGGCGGAGAATCAGAGGCGGGGTATTAGACGAGGGGAATCGGAGATGGGGAATCAGAGGCAGTGAATCAGAGGCGGGGAATCAGAGGCGGGGAATCAGAGGCCGGGAATCAGATATGGGGAAACAGAGGCGGGGAATCCGAGGCGGGAAAACAGAGGCGGGGAATCAGATATGGGGAATCAGAGGTGGGGAATCAGAGGTTGGGAATCAGAGGCAGGGAATCAGAGGCTTGGAATCAGATGCAGGGAATCAGATGCGGGGAATCAGAGGCGGGGAATCAGAGCTGGGGAATCAGAGGTGGGGAATCAGATTTGGGGAATCAGAGGCGGGGACTTAGATATTGGGAAACAAAGGCGGGGAATCAGAGGCGGGGAAACCCAGGCGGGGAATCAGATATGGGGAATCAGAGGTGGGGAATCAGAGGCAAGGAATCAGATGTGCGGAATCAGAGATGGGGAATCAGAGGCAGGGAATCAGAATCAGAAGCAGGGAATCAGAGGCCGGGAATCAGAGGCCGGAATCAGATGCTGGGAATCAGAGGCCTGGAATCAGAGGCGGGGAATCAGAGGCAGGGAATCAGATGCGGGGAATCAGAGGCGGGGAATCAGAGCTGGGGAATCAGAGGTGGGGTATTAGAGTTGGGGAATCAGAGGCGGGGAATCAGATATGGGGAAACAGAGGTGGGGAATCAGAGGCGGGGAAACAGAGGCAGGGAATCAGATATGGGGAATCAGAGGTGGGGAATCAGAGATGGGGAATCAGAGGCGGTGAATCAGAGATGGGGAATCAGAGGCGGGTAATCAGAGGCAGGAAATCAGACACGGGGATTCAGAGGCTGGGAATCAGACGGGGGGAATCAAAGGCGGGGAATCAGAGCTGGGGAATCAGAGGCAGGGAATCAGAGGCGGGGAATCAGATATGGGGAATCAGAGGCTGGGATTCAGAGGCGGGGAATCAGAGGCAGGGAATCAGACACGGGGAATCTGAGGTGGGGAATCAGAGATGGGGAATCAGAGGCGGGGAATCAGAGGCAGGGAATCAGATGCGGGGAAAAAGAGGCAGGGAATCAGATATGGGGAATCAGAGGTGGGGAATCAGGGGCAGGGATTCAGTGTCAGGGAATCAGAGGCGGGGAATCAGAGGCGGGGAATCAGAGGCAGGGAATCAGACACGGGGAATCAGAGGCGGGGAATCAGAGGCGGGGAATCAGAGGCAGGGAATCAGAGGCGGGAAATCAGAGACGGCGAATCTGAGGCGTGGAATCAGAGGTGGGGAAAGAGATGTGGGGAAACGTAGGCCAGGAAAGATGCACGTAAAGGGAGGCGGTGAATCAGAGGCGGGGAATCAGAGGCGGGGAATCAGAGGCAGGGAATCAGAGGGGGGCAATCAGAGGCGGCGAATCAGAGGCGTGGAATCAGAGGTGGGGAAAGAGATGTGGGGAAACAGGCGGGTAAACAGAAGCGGGTAAACATAGGTGCATAAATAGAGGCGGCGAAAGAGATGGGCGAAACATAGTGGTTGGAACTTGTATGTTGAAAATGAGTTACACAGAACAGATCAAACAGAGTTGTTGAAATTGAGGGAGGGAAAGAGAGGCACGGAAAGAGTGGAGGGGAAAGAGTGCAGGCAAAAGAGAGGCGTAGAGACAGTGGTGGGGAATCAGAGGCGGGGAATCAGAGGCGGGGAATCAGAGGCAGGGAATCAGAGGCGGGGAAAGATATGTGGGGAAACGTAGGCCAGGAAAGTTGAGCGGAAAGGGAGGCAGTGAATCAGAGGTGGAAAATCAGAGGCGGGGAATCAGAGGCGGGGAATCAGAGGCGGGGAATCAGAGGCGGGGAATCAGAAGCGGGGAATCAGAGGTGGGGAATCAGAGGCGGGGTATCAGAGGTTGAGAATCAGAGATGGGCATTCAGATGCAGGGAATCAGAGGCAGGGAATCAGAGGCAAGGAATCATCGTCACGGAATCTGAGGTAGGGAATCTGAGGTGGGGAATCAGAGGCGGGGAAACAGGCGGGTAAACAGAGGCGGGTAAACATAGGCGGGGAATCAGAGGCAGGGAATCAGAGGCGGGGAATCAGAGGCGGTGAATCAGAGGCGGGGAATCAGAGGCGGGGAATCAGATGCGGGGAATCAGAGGCGGGGAATCAGAGGTGGGGTATTAGATGAGGGGAATCAGAGGCGGGGAATCAGAGGCGGGGAATCAGAGGCGGGGAATCAGAGGCGTGGAATCAGAGGCGGGGAATCAGAGGAGGGGAATCAGAAGTGGGGAATCAGATGTGGGCCATCAGAGGCGGGGAATCAGAGGCAGGGAATCCGAGGCGGGCAATCAGAAGTTGGGAATCAGAAGCGGGGAATCAGAGGCGGGGAAACAGAGGCGGTGAATCAGAGGCGGGGAATCAGAAGTGGGGAATCAGAGGTGGGGAATCAGAGGCGGGGAATCAGAGGCGGGGAATCAGAGGCGGGCAATCAGATGCAGGGAATCAGAGGCAGGGAATCAGGGGCAGGGAATCAGAGGCAGGGAATCTGAGGCAGGGAATCTGTGTTGGGGAACCAGAGGCGGGAAAACAGGCGAGTAAACAGAGGCGGGTAAACATAGGTGGGGAATCAGAGGCGGGGAATCAGAGCCGGGAAATCAGAGGCGGGGAATCTTCTGAGGCGGGGAATCAGATGCAGGGAATCAGATGCGGGACATCAGAGGTGCGGTATCAGAGGCGGGGAATTAGAGGCGGGGAATCAGAGGCGGGGAATCAGAGGCGTGGAATCAGAGGCGGGGAATCAGAGGCGGGTAAACATAGGCGGGGAATCAGAGGCGGGGAATCAGAGGCGGGGAATCAGAGGCGGGGAATCAGAGGCGGGGAATCGGAGGCGTGGAATCAGATGCGGTGAATCTGTGGCGGAGAATCAGAGGCGGGGTATTAGATGAGGGGAATCTGAGATGGGGAATCAGAGGCAGTGAATCAGAGGCGGTGAATCAGAGGCGGGGAATCAGAGGCCGGGAATCAGATATGGGGAAACAGAGGCGGGGAATCCGAGGCGGGAAAACAGAGGCGGGGAATCAGATATGGGGAATCAGAGGTGGGGAATCAGAGGTTGGGAATCAGAGGCAGGGAATCAGAGGCTTGGAATCAGATGCAGGGAATCAGATGCGGGGAATCAGAGGCGGGGAATCAGAGCTGGGGAATCAGAGGTGGGGAATCAGATTTGGGGAATCAGAGGCGGGGACTTAGATATTGGGAAACAAAGGCGGGGAATCAGAGGCGGGGAAACCCAGGTGGGGAATCAGATATGGGGAATCAGAGGTGGGGAATCAGAGGCAAGGAATCAGATGTGCGGAATCAGAGATGGGGAATCAGAGGCAGGGAATCAGAATCAGAAGCAGGGAATCAGAGGCCGGGAATCAGAGGCCGGAATCAGATGCTGGGAATCAGAGGCCTGGAATCAGAGGCGGGGAATCAGAGGCAGGGAATCAGATGCGGGGAATCAGAGGCGGGGAATCAGAGCTGGGGAATCAGAGGTGGGGTATTAGAGTTGGGGAATCAGAGGCGGGGAATCAGATATGGGGAAACAGAGGTGGGGAATCAGAGGCGGGGAAACAGAGGCAGGGAATCAGATATGGGGAATCAGAGGTGGGGAAT
This sequence comes from Narcine bancroftii, assembly GCF_036971445.1. Lineage (NCBI taxonomy): Eukaryota > Metazoa > Chordata > Chondrichthyes > Torpediniformes > Narcinidae > Narcine > Narcine bancroftii. Next base: position 101,152,110 of record NC_091474.1, on the reverse strand, counting down.
CAGAGATGGGGAATCAGAGGCGGTGAATCAGAGATGGGGAATCAGAGGCGGGGAATCAGAGGCAGGAAATCAGACACGGGGATTCAGAGGCTGGGAATCAGACGGGGGGAATCAAAGGCGGGGAATCAGAGCTGGGGAATCAGAGGCAGGGAATCAGAGGCGGGGAATCAGATATGGGGAATCAGAGGCTGGGATTCAGAGGCGGGGAATCAGAGGCAGGGAATCAGACACGGGGAATCAGAGGTGGGGAATCAGAGATGGGGAATCTGAGGCGGGGAATCAGAGGCAGGGAATCAGATGCGGGGAAAAAGAGGCAGGGAATCAGATATGGGGAATCAGAGGTGGGGAATCAGGGGCAGGGATTCAGTGTCAGGGAATCAGAGGCGGGGAATCAGAGGCGGGGAATCAGAGGCAGGGAATCAGACACGGGGAATCAGAGGCGGGGAATCAGAGATGGGGAATCAGAGGCGGGGAATCAGAGGCAGGGAATCGGACGCCGGGAATCAGAGTCGGGAATCAGAGCTGGGGAATCAGAGGCGGGGAATCAGAGTTGGGGAATCAGAGGCGGGGATTCAGATATGGGGAAATAGAGGCGGGGAATCAGATATGGGGAATCAGAGGTGTGGAATCAGAGGTTGGGAATCAGAGGAAGGGAATCAGAGTCGGGGAAACAGAGGCGGGGAATCAGATATGTGGAATCAGAGGTGGCGAATCAAAGGCGGTGAAACAGAGATGGGGAATCAGGGCAGGGAATCAGAGGCAGGGAATCAAACACGGGGAATCAGAGCTGGGGAATCAGAGGCGGGGAATCAGAGTTGGGAATCAGAGGCGGGGAATCAGAGGCGGGGAAACAGAGGCGGGGAATCAGATATGGGGAATCAGAGGTGGGGAATCAGAGGTTGGGAATCAGAGGCAGGGAATCGGAGATGGGGAATCAGAGGCAGGGAATCAGAGGCGGGGAATCAGAGGCGGGGAATCAGAGGCCGGGAATCAGATATGGGGAAACTGAAGCGGGGAATCCGAGGCGGGGAAACAGAGGCGGGGAATCAGATATGGGGAATCAGAGGTGGGGAATCAGAGGTTGGGAATCAGAGGCAGGGAATCAGAGGCTTGGAATCAGATGCAGGGAATCAGATGCGGGGAATCAGAGGCGGGGAATCAGAGGTGGGGAATCAGAGGTGGGGAATCAGATTTGGGGAATCAGAGGTGGGGACTTAGATATTGGGAAACAGAGGCGGGGAATCAGAGGCGGGGAAACTTAGGCGGGGAATCAGATATGGGGAATCAGAGGTGGGGAATCAGAGGCAGGGAATCAGATGTGCGGAATCAGAGATGGGGAATCAGAGGCAGGGAATCAGAACCAGAAGCAGGGAATCAGAGGCCGGGAATCAGAGGCGGGGAATCAGAGGCAGGGAATCAGATGCGGGGAATCAGAGGCGGGGAATCAGAGCTGGGGAATCAGAGGCGGGGTATTAGAGTTGGGGAATCAGAGGCGGGGAATCAGAGGCAGGGAATCAGATGCGGGGAATCAGAGGCGGGGAATCAGAGCTGGGGAATCAGAGGCGGGGTATTAGAGTTGGGGAATCAGAGGCGGGGAATCAGATATGGGGAAACAGAGGCGGGGAATCAGAGGCGGGGAAACAGAGGCAGGGAATCAGATATGGGGAATCAGAGGTGGGGCATCAGAGGTTGTGAATCACAGATGGGGAATCAGAGGCGGGGAATCAGAGGCAGGGAATCAGAAGCGGGGAATCAGAGTTGGGGAATCAGAGGCGGGGAATCAGATATGGGGAATCAGAGGCAGGGATTCAGAGGCGGGGAATCAGAGGCAGGGAATCAGACGCGGGGAATATGAGGCGGGGAATCAGAGCTGGGGAATCAGAGGTGGGGAATCAGAGTTGGGGAATCATAGGCAGGGAATCGGATGTGCGGAATCAGAGATGGGGAATCAGAGGCCGGGAATCAGAGGTGGTGAATCAGAGATGGGAAATCAGAGGCGGGGAATCAGAGGCAGGGTATCAGACGCGGGGAATCAGAGGTGGGCAATCAGAGGCGGGGAATCAGATATGGGGAATCAGAGGCGGGGAATCAGAGGCGGGGAAACAGAGGCGGCGAATCAGATTTGGGGAATCAGAGGTGGGGACTTAGATATTGGGAAACAGAGGCGGGGAATCAGAGGCGGGGAAACAGAGGCGGGGAATAAGATATGGGGAATCAGAGGTGGGGAATCAGAGGCAGGGAATCAGATGTGCGGAATCAGAGATGGGGAATCAGAGGCAGGGAATCAGAATCAGAAGCAGGGAATCAGAGGCCGGGAATCAGAGGCCGGAATCAGATGATGGGAATCAGAGGCCTGGAATCAGAGGCGGGGAATCAGAGGCAGGGAATCAGATGCGGGGAATCAGAGGCGGGGAATCAGAGCTGGGGAATCAGAGGCGGGGTATTAGAGTTGGGGAATCAGAGGCGGAGAATTAGAGGCGGGGAATCTGATGCAGGAAATCAGAGGCAGGGAATCAGAGGCAGGGAATCAGAGGCAGGGAATCTGAGGCAGGGAATCAGAGGTGGGGAATCAGAGGCGGGGAATCAGAGGCAGGGAATCAGATGAAGGGAATCTGATGCAGGGAATCTGAGGCAGGGAATCTGAGGCAGGGAATCTGTGTCAGGGAATCTGATGCGGGTTATCAGAAGGGGGAAATGAGATGTGGGAAACAAGATGCAGAGAAAGAGACACGGAAATAGAGGCAGGGAAAGACAGGCAGGGAATCAGAGGCGGGGAATCAGAGGTGGGGAATCAGAGGCTGGGAATCAGAGGCGGGGAATGAGAGGGGGGAATCAGAGGTGGGGAATCAGAGGCAGGGAATCAGAGGCAGGGAATCAGAGACGGGAAATCAGAGGCGGCGAATCTGAGGCGTGGAATCAGAGGTGGGGAAAGAGATGTGGGGAAACAGGCGGGTAAACAGAAGCGGGTAAACATAGCTGCATAAATAGAGGCAGCGAAAGAGATGGGCGAAACATAGTGGTTGGAACTTGTGTGTTGAAAATTAGGTACACAGAACAGATCAAACAGAGTTGTTGAAATTGAGGGAGGGAAAGAGAGGCACAGAAAGAGTGGAGGGGAAAGAGTGCAGTCAAAATAGAGGCGTAGAGACAGAGGTGGGGAATCAGAGGCGGGGATTCAGAGGCGGGGAATCAGAGGCAGGGAATCAGATGAAGGGAATCTGATGCAGGGAATCTGAGGCAGGGAATCTGAGGCAGGGAATCGGAGGCAGGGAATCTGAGGCAGGGAATCAGTAAAAAGTTATCAGAGGCAGGGTATCAGAGGCGGAGAATCAGAGGTGGGGATTCAGAAGTGGGGAATCAGAGGTGGGGAATCAGAGGCGTGGAATCAGAGGCGGGGAATCAGAGGTGGGGAATCAGAAGTGGGGAATCAGAGGTGGGGAATCAGAGGCGGGGAATCAGAGGCGTGGAATCAGAGGCGGGCAATCAGAAGTGGGGAATCAGACGTGGGGAATCAGAGGCGGGGAATCAGAGGCGGGGAATCAGAGGCGGGCAATCAGATGCAGGGAATCAGAGGCAGGGAATCAGACGCAGGGAATCAAATGAAGGGAATCTGATGCAGGGAATCTGAGGCAGGGAATCTGAGGCAGGGAATCTGTGGTGGGGAATCAGAGGAGGGAAAACAGGCGGGTAAACAGAGGTGGGTAAACATAGGCGGGGAATCAGAGGCGTGGAATCAGAGGCGGGAAATCAGAGGCGGGGAAAGATATGTGGGGAAAAGAAGGCCAGGAAAGTTGAGCGGAAAGGGAGGCACTGAATCAGAGGTGGGGAATCAGAGGCGGGGAATCAGAGGCGGGGAATCAGAGGCGGGGAATCAGAGGCGGGGAATCAGAAGTGGGGAATCAGAGGTGGGGAATCAGAGGCGGGGATTCAGAGGCAGAGAATCAGAGGCGGGGAATCTGAGGCAGGGAATCTGAGGTGCGGAATCAGAGGCGGGGAAACAGGTGGGTAAACAGAGGTGGGTAAACATAGGCGGGGAATCAGAGGCGCGGAATCAGAGGCGCGGAATCAGAGGCAGGGAATCAGAGGCGGGGAATCAGAGGTGGGGTATTAGAGTTGGGGAATCAGAGGCGGGGAATCAGATATGGGGAAACAGAGGTGGGGAATCAGAGGCGGGGAAACAGAGGCAGGGAATCAGATATGGGGAATCAGATGTGGGGAATCAGAGATGGGGAATCAGAGGCGGTGAATCAGAGATGGGGAATCAGAGGCGGGGAATCAGAGGCAGGAAATCAGACACGGGGATTCAGAGGCTGGGAATCAGACGGGGGGAATCAAAGGCGGGGAATCAGAGCTGGGGAATCAGAGGCAGGGAATCAGAGGCGGGGAATCAGATATGGGGAATCAGAGGCTGGGATACAGAGGCGGGGAATCAGAGGCAGGGAATCAGACACGGGGAATCAGAGGTGGGGAATCAGAGATGGGGAATCAGAGGCGGGGAATCAGAGGCAGGGAATCAGACGCGGGGAATCTGAGGCGGGGAATCAGAGCTGGGGAATCAGAGGTGGGGAATCAGAGTTGGGGAATCAGAGGCAGGGAATCGGATGTGCGGAATCAGAGATGGGGAATCAGATGTGGGGAATCAGAGGAATCAGAGATGGGGAATCAGAGGCGGGGAATCAGAGGCAGGAAATCAGACACGGGGATTCAGAGGCTGGGAATCAGACGGGGGGAATCAAAGGCGGGGAATCAGAGCTGGGGAATCAGAGGCAGGGAATCAGAGTTGGGGATTCAGAGACGGGGAATCAGATATGGGGAAACAGAGGCGGGGAATCAGAGGCGGGCAAACAGAGGCGGGGAATTAGATATGGGGAATCAGAGGTGGGGAATCAGAGGTGGTGAATCAGTGATGGGGAATCACAGGCGGGGAATCAGAGGCAGGGAATAGAACGCAGGGAATCAGACGCAGGGAATCAGAGCTGGGGAATCAGAGACGGGGAATCATAGTTGGGAATCAGAGGCGGGGAATCAGATATGGGGAAACAGAGGCGGGGAATCAGAGGCGGGGAAACAGAGGCGGGGAATCAGATATGGGGAATCGGATGCGGGGAATCAGAGGCGGGGAATCAGAGCTGGGGAATCAGAGGCGGGGAATCAGAGTTGGGGCATCAGAGGTGGGGAATTAGATATAGGGAAACAGAGGCGGGGAATCAGAGGCGGGGAAACAGAGGCGGGGAATCAGATATGGGGAATCAGAGGTGGGGAATCAGAGGCAGGGAATCAGATGTGCGGAATCAGAGATGGGGAATCAGAGGCAGGGAATCAGAATCAGAAGCGTGGAATCAGAGGCCGGGAATCAGAGGCCGGGAATCAGATGCTGGGAATAAGAGGCCGGGAATCAGAGGTGGGGAATCAGAGTCCGGGAATCAGAGATGGGGATTCAGAGGCGGGGAATGAGATATGGAGAATCAGAGGCGGGGAATCAGAGGCCGGGAAACAGAGGTGGGGAATCAGATATGGGGAATCAGAGGTGGCGAATCAAAGGCGGTGAATCAGAGATGGGGAATCAGAGGCGGGGAATCAGAGGCAGGGAATCAGATGCGGGGAATCAGAGGCGGGGAATCAGAGCTGGCGAATCAGAGGCGGGGAATCAGAGGTGGGCAATCAGAGGCGGGGAATCAGATATGGGGAATCAGAGGCGGGGAATCAGAGGCGGGGAAACAGAGGCGGGGAATCAAATATAGGGAATCAGAGGTGGGGAATCAGAGGTTGTGAATCAGAGATGGGGAATCAAGGCGGGGAATCAGAGGCAGGGAATCAGACACGGGGAATCAGAGGCGGGGATTCAGAGCTGGGGAATCAGAGGCGGGGAATCAGAGTTGGGGAATCAGAGGCAGGGAATCAGATATGGGGAATCAGAGGCGGGGAATCAGAGGCGGGGAAACAGAGGCGGGGAATCAGATATGGGGAATCAGAGGTGGGGAATCAGGGGCAGGGATTCAGTGTCAGGGAATCAGAGGCGGGGAATCAGAGGCGGGGAATCAGAGGCAGGGAATCAGACACGGGGAATCAGAGGCGGGGAATCAGAGATGGGGAATCAGAGGCGGGGAATCAGAGGCAGGGAATCGGACGCCAGGAATCAGAGTCGGGGAATCAGAGCTGGGGAATCAGAGGCGGGGAATCAGAGTTGGGGAATCAGAGGCGGGGATTCAGATATGGGGAAATAGAGGCGGGGAATCAGATATGGGGAATCAGAGGTGTGGAATCAGAGTTTGGGAATCAGAGGAAAGGAATCAGAGTCGGGGAAACAGAGGCGGGGAATCAGATATGTGGAATCAGAGGTGGCGAATCAAAGGCGGTGAAACAGAGATGGGGAATCAGGGCAGGGAATCAGAGGGAGGGAATCAAACACGGGGAATCAGAGCTGGGGAATCAGAGGCGGGGAATCAGAGTTGGGAATCAGAGGCGGGGAATCAGAGGCGGGGAAACAGAGGCGGGGAATCAGATATGGGGAATCAGAGGTGGGGAATCAGAGGTTGGGAATCAGAGGCAGGGAATCGGAGATGGGGAATCAGAGGCAGGGAATCAGAGGCGGGGAATCAGAGGCGGGGAATCAGAGGCCGGTAATCAGATATGGGGAAACTGAGGCGGGGAATCCGAGGCGGGGAAACAGAGGCGGGGAATCAGATATGGGGAATCAGAGGTGGGGAATCAGATTTGGGGAATCAGAGGTGGCGAATCAGAGGCGGGGAAACAGAGGCGGGGAATCAGAGGCGGGGAAACAGAGGCGGGGAATCAGATATGGGGAATCAGAGGTGGGGAATCAGAGGCAGGGAATCAGATGTGCGGAATCAGAGATGGGGAATCAGAGGCAGGGAATCAGAATCAGAAGCAGGGAATCAGAGGCCGGAATCAGATGATGGGAATCAGAGGCCTGGAATCAGAGGCGGGGAATCAGAGGCAGGGAATCAGATGCGGGGAATCAGAGGCGGGGAATCAGAGCTGGGGAATCAGAGGCGGGGTATTAGAGTTGGGGAATCAGAGGCGGGGAATCAGATATGGGGAAACAGAGGTAGGGAATCAGAGGCGGGGAAACAGAGGCAGGGAATCAGATATGGGGAATCAGAGGCGGGGAATCAGAGGTGGGGAATCATAGGCAGGGAATCGGATGTGCGGAATCAGAGATGGGGAATCAGAGGCCGGGAATCAGAGGTGGTGAATCAGAGATGGGAAATCAGAGGCGGGGAATCAGAGGCAGGGTATCAGACGCGGGGAATCAGAGGTGGGCAATCAGAGGCGGGGAATCAGATATGGGGAATCAGAGGCGGGGAATCAGAGGCGGGGAAACAGAGGCGGGGTATCAGATATGGGGAATCAGAGGTGGGGCATCAGAGGTTGTGAATCACAGATGGGGAATCAGAGGCGGGGAATCAGAGGCAGGGAATCAGACGCTGGGAATCAGAGGCGGGGATTCAGAGCTGGGGAATCAGAAGCGGGGAATCAGAGTTGGGGAATCAGAGGCGGGGAATCAGATATGGGGAATCAGAGGCAGGGAATCAGAGTCGGGGAATCAGAGGCAGGGAATCAGACGCGGGGAATCTGAGGCGGGGAATCAGAGCTGGGGAATCAGAGGTGGGGAATCAGAGTTGGGGAATCAGAGGCAGGGAATTGGATGTGCGGAATCAGAGATGGGGAATCAGAGGTGGGGAATCAGAGGCGGTGAATCAGAGATGGGGAATCAGAGGCGGGGAATCAGAGGCAGGAAATCAGACACGGGGATTCAGAGGCTGGGAATCAGACGGGGGGAATCAAAGGCGGGGAATCAGAGCTGGGGAATCTGAGGCAGGGAATCAGAGTTGGGGATTCAGAGGCGGGGAATCAGATATGGGGAAACAGAGGCGGGGAATCAGAGGCGGGCAAACAGAGGCGGGGAATTAGATATGGGGAATCAGAGGTAGGGAATCAGAGGTGGTGAATCAGTGATGGGGAATCACAGGCGGGGAATCAGAGGCAGGGAATAGAACGCGGGGAATCAGAGGCAGGGAATCAGAGCTGGGGAATCAGAGGCGGGGAATCATAGTTGGGAATCAGAGGCGGGAATCAGATATGGGGAAACAGAGGCGGGGAATCAGAGGCGGGGAAACTGAGGCGGGGAATCAGATATGGGGAATCGGATGCAGGGAATCAGAGGCGGGGAATCAGAGCTGGGGAATCAGAGGCGGGGAATCAGAGTTGGGGCATCAGAGGTGGGGAATTAGATATAGGGAATCAGAGGCGGGGAATCAGAGGCGGGGAAACAGAGGCGGGGATCAGATATGGGGAATCAGAGGTGGGGAATCAGAGGCAGGGAATCAGATGTGCGGAATCAGAGATGGGGAATCAGAGGCAGGGAATCAGAAGCAGGGAATCAGAGGCCGGGAATCAGAGGCCGGGAATCAGATGCTGGGAATAAGAGGCCGGGAATCAGAGGAGGGGAATCAGAGTCCGGGAATCAGAGATGGGGATTCAGAGGCAGGGAATGAGATATGGAGAATCAGAGGCGGGGAATCAGAGGCGGGGAAACAGAGGTGGGGAATCAGATATGGGGAATCAGAGGTGGCGAATCAAAGGCGGTGAATCAGAGATGGGGAATCAGAGGCGGGGAATCAGAGGCAGGGAATCAGATGCGGGGAATCAGAGGCGGGGAATCAGAGCTGGGGAATCAGAGGTGGGGTATTAGAGTTGGGGAATCAGAGGCGGGGAATCAGATATGGGGAAACAGAGGTGGGGAATCAGAGGCGGGGAAACAGAGGCAGGGAATCAGATATGGGGAATCAGAGGTGGGGAATCAGAGATGGGGAATCAGAGGCGGTGAATCAGAGATGGGGAATCAGAGGCGGGTAATCAGAGGCAGGAAATCAGACACGGGGATTCAGAGGCTGGGAATCAGACGGGGGGAATCAAAGGCGGGGAATCAGAGCTGGGGAATCAGAGGCAGGGAATCAGAGGCGGGGAATCAGATATGGGGAATCAGAGGCTGGGATTCAGAGGCGGGGAATCAGAGGCAGGGAATCAGACACGGGGAATCTGAGGTGGGGAATCAGAGATGGGGAATCAGAGGCGGGGAATCAGAGGCAGGGAATCAGATGCGGGGAAAAAGAGGCAGGGAATCAGATATGGGGAATCAGAGGTGGGGAATCAGGGGCAGGGATTCAGTGTCAGGGAATCAGAGGCGGGGAATCAGAGGCGGGGAATCAGAGGCAGGGAATCAGACACGGGGAATCAGAGGCGGGGAATCAGAGGCGGGGAATCAGAGGCAGGGAATCAGAGGCGGGAAATCAGAGACGGCGAATCTGAGGCGTGGAATCAGAGGTGGGGAAAGAGATGTGGGGAAACGTAGGCCAGGAAAGATGCACGTAAAGGGAGGCGGTGAATCAGAGGCGGGGAATCAGAGGCGGGGAATCAGAGGCAGGGAATCAGAGGGGGGCAATCAGAGGCGGCGAATCAGAGGCGTGGAATCAGAGGTGGGGAAAGAGATGTGGGGAAACAGGCGGGTAAACAGAAGCGGGTAAACATAGGTGCATAAATAGAGGCGGCGAAAGAGATGGGCGAAACATAGTGGTTGGAACTTGTATGTTGAAAATGAGTTACACAGAACAGATCAAACAGAGTTGTTGAAATTGAGGGAGGGAAAGAGAGGCACGGAAAGAGTGGAGGGGAAAGAGTGCAGGCAAAAGAGAGGCGTAGAGACAGTGGTGGGGAATCAGAGGCGGGGAATCAGAGGCGGGGAATCAGAGGCAGGGAATCAGAGGCGGGGAAAGATATGTGGGGAAACGTAGGCCAGGAAAGTTGAGCGGAAAGGGAGGCAGTGAATCAGAGGTGGAAAATCAGAGGCGGGGAATCAGAGGCGGGGAATCAGAGGCGGGGAATCAGAGGCGGGGAATCAGAAGCGGGGAATCAGAGGTGGGGAATCAGAGGCGGGGTATCAGAGGTTGAGAATCAGAGATGGGCATTCAGATGCAGGGAATCAGAGGCAGGGAATCAGAGGCAAGGAATCATCGTCACGGAATCTGAGGTAGGGAATCTGAGGTGGGGAATCAGAGGCGGGGAAACAGGCGGGTAAACAGAGGCGGGTAAACATAGGCGGGGAATCAGAGGCAGGGAATCAGAGGCGGGGAATCAGAGGCGGTGAATCAGAGGCGGGGAATCAGAGGCGGGGAATCAGATGCGGGGAATCAGAGGCGGGGAATCAGAGGTGGGGTATTAGATGAGGGGAATCAGAGGCGGGGAATCAGAGGCGGGGAATCAGAGGCGGGGAATCAGAGGCGTGGAATCAGAGGCGGGGAATCAGAGGAGGGGAATCAGAAGTGGGGAATCAGATGTGGGCCATCAGAGGCGGGGAATCAGAGGCAGGGAATCCGAGGCGGGCAATCAGAAGTTGGGAATCAGAAGCGGGGAATCAGAGGCGGGGAAACAGAGGCGGTGAATCAGAGGCGGGGAATCAGAAGTGGGGAATCAGAGGTGGGGAATCAGAGGCGGGGAATCAGAGGCGGGGAATCAGAGGCGGGCAATCAGATGCAGGGAATCAGAGGCAGGGAATCAGGGGCAGGGAATCAGAGGCAGGGAATCTGAGGCAGGGAATCTGTGTTGGGGAACCAGAGGCGGGAAAACAGGCGAGTAAACAGAGGCGGGTAAACATAGGTGGGGAATCAGAGGCGGGGAATCAGAGCCGGGAAATCAGAGGCGGGGAATCTTCTGAGGCGGGGAATCAGATGCAGGGAATCAGATGCGGGACATCAGAGGTGCGGTATCAGAGGCGGGGAATTAGAGGCGGGGAATCAGAGGCGGGGAATCAGAGGCGTGGAATCAGAGGCGGGGAATCAGAGGCGGGTAAACATAGGCGGGGAATCAGAGGCGGGGAATCAGAGGCGGGGAATCAGAGGCGGGGAATCAGAGGCGGGGAATCGGAGGCGTGGAATCAGATGCGGTGAATCTGTGGCGGAGAATCAGAGGCGGGGTATTAGATGAGGGGAATCTGAGATGGGGAATCAGAGGCAGTGAATCAGAGGCGGTGAATCAGAGGCGGGGAATCAGAGGCCGGGAATCAGATATGGGGAAACAGAGGCGGGGAATCCGAGGCGGGAAAACAGAGGCGGGGAATCAGATATGGGGAATCAGAGGTGGGGAATCAGAGGTTGGGAATCAGAGGCAGGGAATCAGAGGCTTGGAATCAGATGCAGGGAATCAGATGCGGGGAATCAGAGGCGGGGAATCAGAGCTGGGGAATCAGAGGTGGGGAATCAGATTTGGGGAATCAGAGGCGGGGACTTAGATATTGGGAAACAAAGGCGGGGAATCAGAGGCGGGGAAACCCAGGTGGGGAATCAGATATGGGGAATCAGAGGTGGGGAATCAGAGGCAAGGAATCAGATGTGCGGAATCAGAGATGGGGAATCAGAGGCAGGGAATCAGAATCAGAAGCAGGGAATCAGAGGCCGGGAATCAGAGGCCGGAATCAGATGCTGGGAATCAGAGGCCTGGAATCAGAGGCGGGGAATCAGAGGCAGGGAATCAGATGCGGGGAATCAGAGGCGGGGAATCAGAGCTGGGGAATCAGAGGTGGGGTATTAGAGTTGGGGAATCAGAGGCGGGGAATCAGATATGGGGAAACAGAGGTGGGGAATCAGAGGCGGGGAAACAGAGGCAGGGAATCAGATATGGGGAATCAGAGGTGGGGAATCAGAGATGGGGAATCAGAGGCGGTGAATCAGAGATGGGGAATCAGAGGCGGGGAATCAGAGGCAGGAAATCAGACACGGGGATTCAGAGGCTGGGAATCAGACGGGGGGAATCAAAGGCGGGGAATCAGAGCTGGGGAATCAGAGGCAGGGAATCAGAGGCGGGGAATCAGATATGGGGAATCAGAGGCTGGGATTCAGAGGCGGGGAATCAGAGGCAGGGAATCAGACACGGGGAATCAGAGGTGGGGAATCAGAGATGGGGAATCTGAGGCGGGGAATCAGAGGCAGGGAATCAGATGCGGGGAAAAAGAGGCAGGGAATCAGATATGGGGAATCAGAGGTGGGGAATCAGGGGCAGGGATTCAGTGTCAGGGAATCAGAGGCGGGGAATCAGAGGCGGGGAATCAGAGGCAGGGAATCAGACACGGGGAATCAGAGGCGGGGAATCAGAGATGGGGAATCAGAGGCGGGGAATCAGAGGCAGGGAATCGGACGCCGGGAATCAGAGTCGGGAATCAGAGCTGGGGAATCAGAGGCGGGGAATCAGAGTTGGGGAATCAGAGGCGGGGATTCAGATATGGGGAAATAGAGGCGGGGAATCAGATATGGGGAATCAGAGGTGTGGAATCAGAGGTTGGGAATCAGAGGAAGGGAATCAGAGTCGGGGAAACAGAGGCGGGGAATCAGATATGTGGAATCAGAGGTGGCGAATCAAAGGCGGTGAAACAGAGATGGGGAATCAGGGCAGGGAATCAGAGGCAGGGAATCAAACACGGGGAATCAGAGCTGGGGAATCAGAGGCGGGGAATCAGAGTTGGGAATCAGAGGCGGGGAATCAGAGGCGGGGAAACAGAGGCGGGGAATCAGATATGGGGAATCAGAGGTGGGGAATCAGAGGTTGGGAATCAGAGGCAGGGAATCGGAGATGGGGAATCAGAGGCAGGGAATCAGAGGCGGGGAATCAGAGGCGGGGAATCAGAGGCCGGGAATCAGATATGGGGAAACTGAAGCGGGGAATCCGAGGCGGGGAAACAGAGGCGGGGAATCAGATATGGGGAATCAGAGGTGGGGAATCAGAGGTTGGGAATCAGAGGCAGGGAATCAGAGGCTTGGAATCAGATGCAGGGAATCAGATGCGGGGAATCAGAGGCGGGGAATCAGAGGTGGGGAATCAGAGGTGGGGAATCAGATTTGGGGAATCAGAGGTGGGGACTTAGATATTGGGAAACAGAGGCGGGGAATCAGAGGCGGGGAAACTTAGGCGGGGAATCAGATATGGGGAATCAGAGGTGGGGAATCAGAGGCAGGGAATCAGATGTGCGGAATCAGAGATGGGGAATCAGAGGCAGGGAATCAGAACCAGAAGCAGGGAATCAGAGGCCGGGAATCAGAGGCGGGGAATCAGAGGCAGGGAATCAGATGCGGGGAATCAGAGGCGGGGAATCAGAGCTGGGGAATCAGAGGCGGGGTATTAGAGTTGGGGAATCAGAGGCGGGGAATCAGAGGCAGGGAATCAGATGCGGGGAATCAGAGGCGGGGAATCAGAGCTGGGGAATCAGAGGCGGGGTATTAGAGTTGGGGAATCAGAGGCGGGGAATCAGATATGGGGAAACAGAGGCGGGGAATCAGAGGCGGGGAAACAGAGGCAGGGAATCAGATATGGGGAATCAGAGGTGGGGCATCAGAGGTTGTGAATCACAGATGGGGAATCAGAGGCGGGGAATCAGAGGCAGGGAATCAGAAGCGGGGAATCAGAGTTGGGGAATCAGAGGCGGGGAATCAGATATGGGGAATCAGAGGCAGGGATTCAGAGGCGGGGAATCAGAGGCAGGGAATCAGACGCGGGGAATATGAGGCGGGGAATCAGAGCTGGGGAATCAGAGGTGGGGAATCAGAGTTGGGGAATCATAGGCAGGGAATCGGATGTGCGGAATCAGAGATGGGGAATCAGAGGCCGGGAATCAGAGGTGGTGAATCAGAGATGGGAAATCAGAGGCGGGGAATCAGAGGCAGGGTATCAGACGCGGGGAATCAGAGGTGGGCAATCAGAGGCGGGGAATCAGATATGGGGAATCAGAGGCGGGGAATCAGAGGCGGGGAAACAGAGGCGGCGAATCAGATTTGGGGAATCAGAGGTGGGGACTTAGATATTGGGAAACAGAGGCGGGGAATCAGAGGCGGGGAAACAGAGGCGGGGAATAAGATATGGGGAATCAGAGGTGGGGAATCAGAGGCAGGGAATCAGATGTGCGGAATCAGAGATGGGGAATCAGAGGCAGGGAATCAGAATCAGAAGCAGGGAATCAGAGGCCGGGAATCAGAGGCCGGAATCAGATGATGGGAATCAGAGGCCTGGAATCAGAGGCGGGGAATCAGAGGCAGGGAATCAGATGCGGGGAATCAGAGGCGGGGAATCAGAGCTGGGGAATCAGAGGCGGGGTATTAGAGTTGGGGAATCAGAGGCGGAGAATTAGAGGCGGGGAATCTGATGCAGGAAATCAGAGGCAGGGAATCAGAGGCAGGGAATCAGAGGCAGGGAATCTGAGGCAGGGAATCAGAGGTGGGGAATCAGAGGCGGGGAATCAGAGGCAGGGAATCAGATGAAGGGAATCTGATGCAGGGAATCTGAGGCAGGGAATCTGAGGCAGGGAATCTGTGTCAGGGAATCTGATGCGGGTTATCAGAAGGGGGAAATGAGATGTGGGAAACAAGATGCAGAGAAAGAGACACGGAAATAGAGGCAGGGAAAGACAGGCAGGGAATCAGAGGCGGGGAATCAGAGGTGGGGAATCAGAGGCTGGGAATCAGAGGCGGGGAATGAGAGGGGGGAATCAGAGGTGGGGAATCAGAGGCAGGGAATCAGAGGCAGGGAATCAGAGACGGGAAATCAGAGGCGGCGAATCTGAGGCGTGGAATCAGAGGTGGGGAAAGAGATGTGGGGAAACAGGCGGGTAAACAGAAGCGGGTAAACATAGCTGCATAAATAGAGGCAGCGAAAGAGATGGGCGAAACATAGTGGTTGGAACTTGTGTGTTGAAAATTAGGTACACAGAACAGATCAAACAGAGTTGTTGAAATTGAGGGAGGGAAAGAGAGGCACAGAAAGAGTGGAGGGGAAAGAGTGCAGTCAAAATAGAGGCGTAGAGACAGAGGTGGGGAATCAGAGGCGGGGATTCAGAGGCGGGGAATCAGAGGCAGGGAATCAGATGAAGGGAATCTGATGCAGGGAATCTGAGGCAGGGAATCTGAGGCAGGGAATCGGAGGCAGGGAATCTGAGGCAGGGAATCAGTAAAAAGTTATCAGAGGCAGGGTATCAGAGGCGGAGAATCAGAGGTGGGGATTCAGAAGTGGGGAATCAGAGGTGGGGAATCAGAGGCGTGGAATCAGAGGCGGGGAATCAGAGGTGGGGAATCAGAAGTGGGGAATCAGAGGTGGGGAATCAGAGGCGGGGAATCAGAGGCGTGGAATCAGAGGCGGGCAATCAGAAGTGGGGAATCAGACGTGGGGAATCAGAGGCGGGGAATCAGAGGCGGGGAATCAGAGGCGGGCAATCAGATGCAGGGAATCAGAGGCAGGGAATCAGACGCAGGGAATCAAATGAAGGGAATCTGATGCAGGGAATCTGAGGCAGGGAATCTGAGGCAGGGAATCTGTGGTGGGGAATCAGAGGAGGGAAAACAGGCGGGTAAACAGAGGTGGGTAAACATAGGCGGGGAATCAGAGGCGTGGAATCAGAGGCGGGAAATCAGAGGCGGGGAAAGATATGTGGGGAAAAGAAGGCCAGGAAAGTTGAGCGGAAAGGGAGGCACTGAATCAGAGGTGGGGAATCAGAGGCGGGGAATCAGAGGCGGGGAATCAGAGGCGGGGAATCAGAGGCGGGGAATCAGAAGTGGGGAATCAGAGGTGGGGAATCAGAGGCGGGGATTCAGAGGCAGAGAATCAGAGGCGGGGAATCTGAGGCAGGGAATCTGAGGTGCGGAATCAGAGGCGGGGAAACAGGTGGGTAAACAGAGGTGGGTAAACATAGGCGGGGAATCAGAGGCGCGGAATCAGAGGCGCGGAATCAGAGGCAGGGAATCAGAGGCGGGGAATCAGAGGTGGGGTATTAGAGTTGGGGAATCAGAGGCGGGGAATCAGATATGGGGAAACAGAGGTGGGGAATCAGAGGCGGGGAAACAGAGGCAGGGAATCAGATATGGGGAATCAGATGTGGGGAATCAGAGATGGGGAATCAGAGGCGGTGAATCAGAGATGGGGAATCAGAGGCGGGGAATCAGAGGCAGGAAATCAGACACGGGGATTCAGAGGCTGGGAATCAGACGGGGGGAATCAAAGGCGGGGAATCAGAGCTGGGGAATCAGAGGCAGGGAATCAGAGGCGGGGAATCAGATATGGGGAATCAGAGGCTGGGATTCAGAGGCGGGGAATCAGAGGCAGGGAATCAGACACGGGGAATCAGAGGTGGGGAATCAGAGATGGGGAATCAGAGGCGGGGAATCAGAGGCAGGGAATCAGACGCGGGGAATCTGAGGCGGGGAATCAGAGCTGGGGAATCAGAGGTGGGGAATCAGAGTTGGGGAATCAGAGGCAGGGAATCGGATGTGCGGAATCAGAGATGGGGAATCAGATGTGGGGAATCAGAGGAATCAGAGATGGGGAATCAGAGGCGGGGAATCAGAGGCAGGAAATCAGACACGGGGATTCAGAGGCTGGGAATCAGACGGGGGGAATCAAAGGCGGGGAATCAGAGCTGGGGAATCAGAGGCAGGGAATCAGAGTTGGGGATTCAGAGACGGGGAATCAGATATGGGGAAACAGAGGCGGGGAATCAGAGGCGGGCAAACAGAGGCGGGGAATTAGATATGGGGAATCAGAGGTGGGGAATCAGAGGTGGTGAATCAGTGATGGGGAATCACAGGCGGGGAATCAGAGGCAGGGAATAGAACGCAGGGAATCAGACGCAGGGAATCAGAGCTGGGGAATCAGAGACGGGGAATCATAGTTGGGAATCAGAGGCGGGGAATCAGATATGGGGAAACAGAGGCGGGGAATCAGAGGCGGGGAAACAGAGGCGGGGAATCAGATATGGGGAATCGGATGCGGGGAATCAGAGGCGGGGAATCAGAGCTGGGGAATCAGAGGCGGGGAATCAGAGTTGGGGCATCAGAGGTGGGGAATTAGATATAGGGAAACAGAGGCGGGGAATCAGAGGCGGGGAAACAGAGGCGGGGAATCAGATATGGGGAATCAGAGGTGGGGAATCAGAGGCAGGGAATCAGATGTGCGGAATCAGAGATGGGGAATCAGAGGCAGGGAATCAGAATCAGAAGCGTGGAATCAGAGGCCGGGAATCAGAGGCCGGGAATCAGATGCTGGGAATAAGAGGCCGGGAATCAGAGGTGGGGAATCAGAGTCCGGGAATCAGAGATGGGGATTCAGAGGCGGGGAATGAGATATGGAGAATCAGAGGCGGGGAATCAGAGGCCGGGAAACAGAGGTGGGGAATCAGATATGGGGAATCAGAGGTGGCGAATCAAAGGCGGTGAATCAGAGATGGGGAATCAGAGGCGGGGAATCAGAGGCAGGGAATCAGATGCGGGGAATCAGAGGCGGGGAATCAGAGCTGGCGAATCAGAGGCGGGGAATCAGAGGTGGGCAATCAGAGGCGGGGAATCAGATATGGGGAATCAGAGGCGGGGAATCAGAGGCGGGGAAACAGAGGCGGGGAATCAAATATAGGGAATCAGAGGTGGGGAATCAGAGGTTGTGAATCAGAGATGGGGAATCAAGGCGGGGAATCAGAGGCAGGGAATCAGACACGGGGAATCAGAGGCGGGGATTCAGAGCTGGGGAATCAGAGGCGGGGAATCAGAGTTGGGGAATCAGAGGCAGGGAATCAGATATGGGGAATCAGAGGCGGGGAATCAGAGGCGGGGAAACAGAGGCGGGGAATCAGATATGGGGAATCAGAGGTGGGGAATCAGGGGCAGGGATTCAGTGTCAGGGAATCAGAGGCGGGGAATCAGAGGCGGGGAATCAGAGGCAGGGAATCAGACACGGGGAATCAGAGGCGGGGAATCAGAGATGGGGAATCAGAGGCGGGGAATCAGAGGCAGGGAATCGGACGCCAGGAATCAGAGTCGGGGAATCAGAGCTGGGGAATCAGAGGCGGGGAATCAGAGTTGGGGAATCAGAGGCGGGGATTCAGATATGGGGAAATAGAGGCGGGGAATCAGATATGGGGAATCAGAGGTGTGGAATCAGAGTTTGGGAATCAGAGGAAAGGAATCAGAGTCGGGGAAACAGAGGCGGGGAATCAGATATGTGGAATCAGAGGTGGCGAATCAAAGGCGGTGAAACAGAGATGGGGAATCAGGGCAGGGAATCAGAGGGAGGGAATCAAACACGGGGAATCAGAGCTGGGGAATCAGAGGCGGGGAATCAGAGTTGGGAATCAGAGGCGGGGAATCAGAGGCGGGGAAACAGAGGCGGGGAATCAGATATGGGGAATCAGAGGTGGGGAATCAGAGGTTGGGAATCAGAGGCAGGGAATCGGAGATGGGGAATCAGAGGCAGGGAATCAGAGGCGGGGAATCAGAGGCGGGGAATCAGAGGCCGGTAATCAGATATGGGGAAACTGAGGCGGGGAATCCGAGGCGGGGAAACAGAGGCGGGGAATCAGATATGGGGAATCAGAGGTGGGGAATCAGATTTGGGGAATCAGAGGTGGCGAATCAGAGGCGGGGAAACAGAGGCGGGGAATCAGAGGCGGGGAAACAGAGGCGGGGAATCAGATATGGGGAATCAGAGGTGGGGAATCAGAGGCAGGGAATCAGATGTGCGGAATCAGAGATGGGGAATCAGAGGCAGGGAATCAGAATCAGAAGCAGGGAATCAGAGGCCGGAATCAGATGATGGGAATCAGAGGCCTGGAATCAGAGGCGGGGAATCAGAGGCAGGGAATCAGATGCGGGGAATCAGAGGCGGGGAATCAGAGCTGGGGAATCAGAGGCGGGGTATTAGAGTTGGGGAATCAGAGGCGGGGAATCAGATATGGGGAAACAGAGGTAGGGAATCAGAGGCGGGGAAACAGAGGCAGGGAATCAGATATGGGGAATCAGAGGCGGGGAATCAGAGGTGGGGAATCATAGGCAGGGAATCGGATGTGCGGAATCAGAGATGGGGAATCAGAGGCCGGGAATCAGAGGTGGTGAATCAGAGATGGGAAATCAGAGGCGGGGAATCAGAGGCAGGGTATCAGACGCGGGGAATCAGAGGTGGGCAATCAGAGGCGGGGAATCAGATATGGGGAATCAGAGGCGGGGAATCAGAGGCGGGGAAACAGAGGCGGGGTATCAGATATGGGGAATCAGAGGTGGGGCATCAGAGGTTGTGAATCACAGATGGGGAATCAGAGGCGGGGAATCAGAGGCAGGGAATCAGACGCTGGGAATCAGAGGCGGGGATTCAGAGCTGGGGAATCAGAAGCGGGGAATCAGAGTTGGGGAATCAGAGGCGGGGAATCAGATATGGGGAATCAGAGGCAGGGAATCAGAGTCGGGGAATCAGAGGCAGGGAATCAGACGCGGGGAATCTGAGGCGGGGAATCAGAGCTGGGGAATCAGAGGTGGGGAATCAGAGTTGGGGAATCAGAGGCAGGGAATTGGATGTGCGGAATCAGAGATGGGGAATCAGAGGTGGGGAATCAGAGGCGGTGAATCAGAGATGGGGAATCAGAGGCGGGGAATCAGAGGCAGGAAATCAGACACGGGGATTCAGAGGCTGGGAATCAGACGGGGGGAATCAAAGGCGGGGAATCAGAGCTGGGGAATCTGAGGCAGGGAATCAGAGTTGGGGATTCAGAGGCGGGGAATCAGATATGGGGAAACAGAGGCGGGGAATCAGAGGCGGGCAAACAGAGGCGGGGAATTAGATATGGGGAATCAGAGGTAGGGAATCAGAGGTGGTGAATCAGTGATGGGGAATCACAGGCGGGGAATCAGAGGCAGGGAATAGAACGCGGGGAATCAGAGGCAGGGAATCAGAGCTGGGGAATCAGAGGCGGGGAATCATAGTTGGGAATCAGAGGCGGGAATCAGATATGGGGAAACAGAGGCGGGGAATCAGAGGCGGGGAAACTGAGGCGGGGAATCAGATATGGGGAATCGGATGCAGGGAATCAGAGGCGGGGAATCAGAGCTGGGGAATCAGAGGCGGGGAATCAGAGTTGGGGCATCAGAGGTGGGGAATTAGATATAGGGAATCAGAGGCGGGGAATCAGAGGCGGGGAAACAGAGGCGGGGATCAGATATGGGGAATCAGAGGTGGGGAATCAGAGGCAGGGAATCAGATGTGCGGAATCAGAGATGGGGAATCAGAGGCAGGGAATCAGAAGCAGGGAATCAGAGGCCGGGAATCAGAGGCCGGGAATCAGATGCTGGGAATAAGAGGCCGGGAATCAGAGGAGGGGAATCAGAGTCCGGGAATCAGAGATGGGGATTCAGAGGCAGGGAATGAGATATGGAGAATCAGAGGCGGGGAATCAGAGGCGGGGAAACAGAGGTGGGGAATCAGATATGGGGAATCAGAGGTGGCGAATCAAAGGCGGTGAATCAGAGATGGGGAATCAGAGGCGGGGAATCAGAGGCAGGGAATCAGATGCGGGGAATCAGAGGCGGGGAATCAGAGCTGGCGAATCAGAGGCTGGGAATCAGAGGTGGGCAATCAGAGGCGGGGAATCAGATATGGGGAATCAGAGGCGGGGAATCAGAGGTGGGGAAACAGAGGAGGGGAATCAAATATAGGGAATCAGAGGTGGGGAATCAGAGGTTGTGAATCAGAGATGGGGAATCAAGGCGGGGAATCAGAGGCAGGGAATCAGACGCGGGGAATCAGAGGCGGGGATTCAGAGCTGGGGAATCAGAGGCGGGGAATCAGAGTTGGGGAATCAGAGGCAGGGAATCAGATATGGGGAATCAGAGGCGGGGAATCAGAGGCCGGGAATCAGATATGGGGAAACAGAGGCGGGGAATCCGAGGCGGGGAAACAGAGGCGGGGAATCAGATATGGGGAATCAGAGGTGGGGATTCAGAGGTTGGGAATCAGAGGCAGGGAATCAGAGGCTTGGAATCAGATGCAGGGTATCAGATGCGGGGAATCAGAGGCGGGGAATCAGAGCTGGGGAATCAGAGGTGGGGAATCAGATTTGGGGAATCAGAGGTGGGGACTTAGATATTGGGAAACAGAGGCGGGGAATCAGAGGCGGGGAAACAGAGGCGGGGAATCAGATATGGGGAATCAGAGGTGGGGAATTAGAGGCAGGGAATCAGATGTGCGGAATCAGAGATGGGGAATCAGAGGCAGGGAATCAGAATCAGAAGCAGGGAATCAGAGGCCGGGAATCAGAGGCCGAAATCAGATGCTGGGAATCAGAGGCCTGGAATCAGAGGCGGGGAATCAGAGGCAGGGAATCAGATGCGGGGAATCAGAGGCGGGGAATCAGAGCTGGGGAATCAGAGGCGGGGTATTAGAGTTGGGGAATCAGAGGCGGGGAATCAGATATGGGGAAACAGAGGTGGGGAATCAGAGGCGGGGAAAGAGAGGCAGGGAATCAGATATGGGGAATCAGAGGTGGGGCATCAGAGGTTGTGAATCACAGATGGGGAATCAGAGGCGGGGAATCAGAGGCAGGGAATCAGACGCGGGGAATCAGAGGCGGGGATTCAGAGCTGGGGAATCAGAAGCGGGGAATCAGAGTTGGGGAATCAGAGGCAGGGAATCAGAGGCGGGGAATCAGAGGTGGGGAATCAGAGGTGGGGAATCAGAGGCGGGGAATCAGAGGCAGGGAATCAGATGAAGGGAATCTGATGCAGGGAATCTGATGCAGGGAATCTGAGGCAGGGAATCTGTGGCAGGGAATCTGATGCGGGTTATCAGAAGGGGGAAATGAGATGTGGGAAACGAGATGCAGAGAAAGAGGCACGGATATAGAGGCAGGGAAAGAGAGGCAGGGTATCAGAGGCGGGTAATCAGAGGCGTGGAATCAGAGGCGGGGAATCAGAGACACAGAAAGAGAGGCGTGGAATCAGAGGTGCGGAATCAGAGCCGGTGAATCTGAGCCGGGAAATCAGAAGCAGAGCAACAGAAGTGGTGAAACATGGGTGCGGAATCGGACACGGGGAATCAGAGGTGGGGACTCAGAGGCCGGGAATCAGAGGCAGAGAATCAGAGGCAGGGAATCAGAGGCAGGTTATCAGAGGCAGGGAATCAGAGGTGGGAAATCAGAGGCGGGGAATCAGAGGCGGCGAATCAGAGGCGGGGAATCAGAGGCGGGGAATCAGAGGCGGAGAATCAGAGGCGGGGAATCTGATGCAGGAAATCAGAGGCAGGGAATCAGAGGCAGGGAATCAGAGGCAGGGAATCTGAGGCAGGGAATCAGAGGTGGGGAATCAGAGGCGGGGAATCAGAGGCAGGGAATCAGATGAAGGGAATCTGATGCAGGGAATCTGAGGCAGGGAATCTGAGGCAGGGAATCTGTGTCAGGGAATCTGATGCGGGTTATCAGAAGGGGGAAATGAGATGTGGGAAACGAGATGCAGAGAAAGAGACACGGAAATAGAGGCAGGGAAAGACAGGCAGGGAATCAGAGGCGGGGAATCAGAGGTGGGGAATCAGAGGCTGGGAATCAGAGGCGGGGAATCAGAGGGGGGAATCAGAGGTGGGGAATCAGAGGAAGGGAATCAGAGGCAGGGAATCAGAGGCGGGAAATCAGAGGCGGCGAATCTGAGGCGTGGAATCAGAGGTGGGGAAAGAGATGTGGGGAAACGTAGGCCAGGAAAGTTGCGCGGAAAGGGAGGCGGTGTATCAGAGGCGGGGATTCAGAGGCGGGGAATCAGAGGCGGGGAATCAGAGGCGTGGAATCAGAGGTGGGGAAAGAGATGTGGGGAAACAGGCGGGTAAACAGAAGCGGGTAAACATAGCTGCATAAATAGAGGCAGCGAAAGAGATGGGCGAAACATAGTGGTTGGAACTTGTGTGTTGAAAATTAGGTACACAGAACAGATCAAACAGAGTTGTTGAAATTGAGGGAGGGAAAGAGAGGCACAGAAAGAGTGGAGGGGAAAGAGTGCAGTCAAAATAGAGGCGTAGAGACAGAGGTGGGGAATCAGAGGCGGGGATTCAGAGGCGGGGAATCAGAGGCAGGGAATCAGAGGCAGGGAATCAGACACGGGGAATCAGAGGCGGGGATTCAGAGGCGGGGAATCAGAGGCGGGGAATCAGAGGCAGGGAATCAGACACGGGGAATCAGAGGCGGGGAATCAGAGGCGGGGAATCAGAGGCAGGGTATCAGAGGCGGGAAATCAGAGACGGCGAATCTGAGGCGTGGAATCAGAGGTGGGGAAAGAGATGTGGGGAAACGTAGGCCAGGAAAGATGCACGTAAAGGGAGGCGGTGAATCAGAGGCGGGGAATCAGAGGCGGGGAATCAGAGGCAGGGAATCAGAGGGGGGCAATCAGAGGCGGCGAATCAGAGGCGTGGAATCAGAGGTGGGGAAAGAGATGTGGGGAAACAGGCGGGTAAACAGAAGCGGGTAAACATAGGTGCATAAATAGAGGCGGCGAAAGAGATGGGCGAAACATAGTGGTTGGAACTTGTATGTTGAAAATGAGTTACACAGAACAGATCAAACAGAGTTGTTGAAATTGAGGGAGGGAAAGAGAGGCACGGAAAGAGTGGAGGGGAAAGAGTGCAGGCAAAAGAGAGGCGTAGAGACAGTGGTGGGGAATCAGAGGCGGGGAATCAGAGGCGGGGAATCAGAGGCAGGGAATCAGAGGCGGGGAAAGATATGTGGGGAAACGTAGGCCAGGAAAGTTGAGCGGAAAGGGAGGCAGTGAATCAGAGGTGGGGAATCAGAGGCGGGGAATCAGAGGCGGGGAATCAGAGGCGGGGAATCAGAGGCGGGGAATCAGAAGCGGGGAATCAGAGGTGGGGAATCAGAGGCGGGGTATCAGAGGTTGAGAATCAGAGATGGGCATTCAGATGCAGGGAATCAGAGGCAGGGAATCAGAGGCAGGGAATCATTGTCACGGAATCTGAGGTAGGGAATCTGAGGTGGGGAATCAGAGGCGGGGAAACAGGCGGGTAAACAGAGGCGGGTAAACATAGGCGGGGAATCAGAGGCAGGGAATCAGAGGCGGGGAATCAGAGGCGGTGAATCAGAGGCGGGGAATCAGAGGCGGGGAATCAGATGCGGGGAATCAGAGGCGGGGAATCAGAGGTGGGGTATTAGATGAGGGGAATCAGAGGCGGGGAATCAGAGGCGGGGAATCAGAGGCGGGGAATCAGAGGCGGGGAATCAGAGGCGTGGAATCAGAGGCGGGGAATCAGAGGCGGGGAATCAGAAGTGGGGAATCAGATGTGGGGAATCAGAGGCGGGGAATCAGAGGCAGGGAATCAGAGGCGGGCAATCAGAAGTTGGGAATCAGAAGCGGGGAATCAGAGGCGGGGAAACAGAGGCGGTGAATCAGAGGCGGGGAATCAGAAGTGGGGAATCAGAGGTGGGGAATCAGAGGCGGGGAATCAGAGGCGGGGAATCAGAGGCGGGCAATCAGATGCAGGGAATCAGAGGCAGGGAATCAGGGGCAGGGAATCAGAGGCAGGGAATCTGAGGCAGGGAATCTGTGTTGGGGAACCAGAGGCGGGAAAACAGGCGAGTAAACAGAGGCGGGTAAACATAGGTGGGGAATCAGAGGCGGGGAATCAGAGCCGGGAAATCAGAGGCGGGGAATCTGATGCAGGGAATCAGATGCAGGGAATCAGATGCGGGACATCAGAGGTGCGGTATCAGAGGCGGGGAATTAGAGGCGGGGAATCAGAGGCGGGGAATCAGAGGCGTGGAATCAGAGGCGGGGAATCAGAGGCGGGTAAACATAGGCGGGGAATCAGAGGCGGGGAATCAGAGGCGGGGAATCAGAGGCGGGGAATCAGAGGCGGGGAATCAGAGGCGTGGAATCAGATGCGGTGAATCAGTGGCGGAGAATCAGAGGCGGGGTATTAGACGAGGGGAATCGGAGATGGGGAATCAGAGGATTGAATCAGAGGCGGGGAATCAGAGGCGGGGAATCAGAGGCCGGGAATCAGATATGGGGAAACAGAGGCGGGGAATCCGAGGCGGGGAAACAGAGGCGGGGAATCAGATATGGGGAATCAGAGGTGGGGAATCAGAGGTTGGGAATCAGAGGCAGGGAATCAGAGGCTTGGAATCAGATGCAGGGAATCAGATGCGGGGAATCAGAGGCGGGGAATCAGAGCTGGGGAATCAGAGGTGGGGAATCAGATTTGGGGAATCAGAGGCGGGGACTTAGATATTGGGAAACAAAGGCGGGGAATCAGAGGCGGGGAAACCCAGGCGGGGAATCAGATATGGGGAATCAGAGGTGGGGAATCAGAGGCAAGGAATCAGATGTGCGGAATCAGAGATGGGGAATCAGAGGCAGGGAATCAGAATCAGAAGCAGGGAATCAGAGGCCGGGAATCAGAGGCCGGAATAAGATGCTGGGAATCAGAGGCCTGGAATCAGAGGCGGGGAATCAGAAGCAGGGAATCAGATGCGGGGAATCAGAGGCGGGGAATCAGAGCTGGGGAATCAGAGGTGGGGTATTAGAGTTGGGGAATCAGAGGCGGGGAATCAGATATGGGGAAACAGAGGTGGGGAATCAGAGGCGGGGAAACAGAGGCAGGGAATCAGATATGGGGAATCAGAGGTGGGGAATCAGAGATGGGGAATCAGAGGCGGTGAATCAGAGATGGGGAATCAGAGGCGGGGAATCAGAGGCAGGAAATCAGACACGGGGATTCAGAGGCTGGGAATCAGACGGGGGGAATCAAAGGCGGGGAATCAGAGCTGGGGAATCAGAGGCAGGGAATCAGAGGCGGGGAATCAGATATGGGGAATCAGAGGCTGGGATTCAGAGGCGGGGAATCAGAGGCAGGGAATCAGACACGAGGAATCAGAGGTGGGGAATCAGAGATGGGGAATCAGAGGCGGGGAATCAGAGGCAGGGAATCAGATACGGGGAAAAAGAGGCAGGGAATCAGATATGGGGAATCAGAGGTGGGGAATCAGGGGCAGGGATTCAGTGTCAGGGAATCAGAGGCGGGGAATCAGAGGCGGGGAATCAGAGGCAGGGAATCAGACACGGGGAATCAGAGGCGGGGAATCAGAGATGGGGAATCAGAGGCGGGGAATCAGAGGCAGGGAATCGGACGCCGGGAATCAGAGTCGGGGAATCAGAGCTGGGGAATCAGAGGCGGGGAATCAGAGTTGGGGAATCAGAGGCGGGGATTCAGATATGGGGAAATAGAGGCGGGGAATCAGATATGGGGAATCAGAGGTGTGGAATCAGAGGTTGGGAATCAGAGGAAGGGAATCAGAGTCGGGGAAACAGAGGCGGGGAATCAGATATGTGGAATCAGAGGTGGCGAATCATAGGCGGTGAAACAGAGATGGGGAATCAGGGCAGGGAATCAGAGGCAGGGAATCAAACACGGGGAATCAGAGCTGGGGAATCAGAGGCGGGGAATCAGAGTTGGGAATCAGAGGCGGGGAATCAGAGGCGGGGAAACAGAGGCGGGGAATCAGATATGGGGAATCAGAGGTGGGGAATCAGAGGTTGGGAATCAGAGGCAGGGAATCGGAGATGGGGAATCAGAGGCAGGGAATCAGAGGCGGGGAATCAGAGGCGGGGAATCAGAGGCCGGGAATCAGATATGGGGAAACTGAAGCGGGGAATCCGAGGCGGGGAAACAGAGGCGGGGAATCAGATATGGGGAATCAGAGGTGGGGAATCAGAGGTTGGGAATCAGAGGCAGGGAATCAGAGGCTTGGAATCAGATGCAGGGAATCAGATGCGGGGAATCAGAGGCGGGGAATCAGAGGTGGGGAATCAGAGGTGGGGAATCAGATTTGGGGAATCAGAGGTGGGGACTTAGATATTGGGAAACAGAGGCGGGGAATCAGAGGCGGGGAAACAGAGGCGGGGAATCAGATATGGGGAATCAGAGGTGGGGAATCAGAGGCAGGGAATCAGATGTGCGGAATCAGAGATGGGGAATCAGAGGCAGGGAATCAGAATCAGAAGCAGGGAATCAGAGGCCGGGAATCAGAGGCCGGAATCAGATGATGGGAATCAGAGGCCTGGAATCAGAGGCGGGGAATCAGAGGCAGGGAATCAGATGCGGGGAATCAGAGGCGGGGAATCAGAGCTGGGGAATCAGAGGCGGGGTATTAGAGTTGGGGAATCAGAGGCGGGGAATCAGATATGGGGAAACAGAGGCGGGGAATCAGAGGCAGGGAAACAGAGGCAGGGAATCAGATATGGGGAATCAGAGGTGGGGCATCAGAGGTTGTGAATCACAGATGGGGAATCAGAGGCGGGGAATCAGAGGCAGGGAATCAGAAGCGGGGAATCAGAGTTGGGGAATCAGAGGCGGGGAATCAGATATGGGGAATCAGAGGCAGGGATTCAGAGGCGGGGAATCAGAGGCAGGGAATCAGACGCGGGGAATATGAGGCGTGGAATCAGAGCTGGGGAATCAGAGGTGGGGAATCAGAGTTGGGGAATCATAGGCAGGGAATCGGATGTGCGGAATCAGAGATGGGGAATCAGAGGCCGGGAATCAGAGGTGGTGAATCAGAGATGGGAAATCAGAGGCGGAGAATCAGAGGCAGGGTATCAGACGCGGGGAATCAGAGGTGGGCAATCAGAGGCGGGGAATCAGATATGGGGAATCAGAGGCGGGGAATCAGAGGCGGGGAAACAGAGGCGGCGAATCAGATTTGGGGAATCAGAGGTGGGGACTTAGATATTGGGAAACAGATGCGGGGAATCAGAGGCGGGGAAACAGAGGCGGGGAATCAGATATGGGGAATCAGAGGTGGGGAATCAGAGGCAGGGAATCAGATGTGCGGAATCAGAGATGGGGAATCAGAGGCAGGGAATCAGAATCAGAAGCAGGGAATCAGAGGCCGGGAATCAGAGGCCGGAATCAGATGATGGGTATCAGAGGCCTGGAATCAGAGGCGGGGAATCAGAGGCAGGGAATCAGATGCGGGGAATCAGAGGCGGGGAATCAGAGCTGGGGAATCAGAGGCGGGGTATTAGAGTTGGGGAATCGGAGGCGGGGAATCAGATATGGGGAAACAGAGGTGGGGAATCAGAGGCGGGGAAACAGAGGCAGGGAATCAGATATGGGGAATCAGAGGTGGGGCATCAGAGGTTGTGAATCACAGATGGGGAATCAGAGGCGGGGAATCAGAGGCAGGGAATCAGAAGCGGGGAATCAGAGTTGGGGAATCAGAGGCGGGGAATCAGATATGGGGAATCAGAGGCAGGGAATCAGAGGCAGGGAATCAGAGGCAGGGAATCAGACGCGGGGAATCTGAGGCGGGGAATCAGAGCTGGGGAATCAGAGGTGGGGAATCAGAGTTGGGGAATCAGAGGCAGGGAATTGGATGTGCGGAATCAGAGATGGGGAATAAGAGGTGGGGAATCAGAGGCGGTGAATCAGAGATGGGGAATCAGAGGCGGGGAATCAGAGGCAGGAAATCAGACACGGGGATTCAGAGGCTGGGAATCAGACGGGGGGAATCAAAGGCGGGGAATCCGAGCTGGGGAATCTGAGGCAGGGAATCAGAGTTGGGGATTCAGAGGCGGGGAATCAGATATGGGGAAACAGAGGCGGGGAATCAGAGGCGGGCAAGCAGAGGCGGGGAATTAGATATGGGGAATCAGAGGTAGGGAATCAGAGGTGGTGAATCAGTGATGGGGAATCACAGGCGGGGAATCAGAGGCAGGGAATAGAACGCGGGGAATCAGAGGCAGGGAATCAGAGCTGGGGAATCAGAGGCGGGGAATCATAGTTGGGAATCAGAGGCGGGAATCAGATATGGGGAAACAGAGGCGGGGAATCAGAGGCGGGGAAACAGAGGCGGGGAATCAGATATGGGGAATCGGATGCAGGGAATCAGAGGCGGGGAATCAGAGCTGGGGAATCAGAGGCGGGGAATCAGAGTTGGGGCATCAGAGGTGGGGAATTAGATATAGGGAAACAGAGGCGGGGAATCAGAGGCGGGGAAACAGAGGCGGGGAATCAGATATGGGGAATCAGAGGTGGGGAATCAGAGGCAGGGAATCAGATGTGCGGAATCAGAGATGGGGAATCAGAGGCAGGGAATCAGAAGCAGGGAATCAGAGGCCGGGAATCAGAGGCCGGGAATCAGATGCTGGGAATAAGAGGCCGGGAATCAGAGGAGGGGAATCAGAGTCCGGGAATCAGAGATGGGGATTCAGAGGCGGGGAATGAGATATGCAGAATCAGAGGTGGGGAATCAGAGGCGGGGAAACAGAGGTTGGGAATCAGATATGGGGAATCAGAGGTGGCGAATCAAAGGCGGTGAATCAGAGATGGGGAATCAGAGGCGGGGAATCAGAGGCAGGGAATCAGATGCGGGGAATCAGAGGCGGGGAATCAGAGCTGGGGAATCAGAGGCAGGGAATCAGAGGCGGGGAATCAGATATGGGGAATCAGAGGCTGGGATTCAGAGGCGGGGAATCAGAGGCAGGGAATCAGACACGGGGAATCAGAGGTGGGGAATCAGAGATGGGGAATCAGAGGCGGGGAATCAGAGGCAGGGAATCAGATGCGGGGAAAAAGAGGCAGGGAATCAGATATGGGGAATCAGTGGCGGGGAATCAGAGGCAGGGAATCGGACGCCGGGAATCAGAGTCGGGGAATCAGAGCTGGGGAATCAGAGGCGGGGAATCAGAGTTGGGGAATCAGAGGCGGGGATTCAGATATGGGGAAATAGAGGCGGGGAATCAGATATGGGGAATCAGAGGTGTGGAATCAGAGGTTGGGAATCAGAGGAAGGGAATCAGAGTCGGGGAAACAGAGGCGGGGAATCAGATATGTGGAATCAGAGGTGGCGAATCAAAGGCGGTGAAACAGAGATGGGGAATCAGGGCAGGGAATCAGAGGCAGGGAATCAAACACGGGGAATCAGAGCTGGGGAATCAGAGGCGGGGAATCAGAGTTGGGAATCAGAGGCGGGGAATCAGAGGCGGGGAAACAGAGGCGGGGAATCAGATATGGGGAATCAGAGGTGGGGAATCAGAGGTTGGGAATCAGAGGCAGGGAATCGGAGATGGGGAATCAGAGGCAGGGAATCAGAGGCGGGGAATCAGAGGCGGGGAATCAGAGGCCGGGAATCAGATATGGGGAAACTGAAGCGGGGAATCCGAGGCGGGGAAACAGAGGCGGGGAATCAGATATGGGGAATCAGAGGTGGGGAATCAGAGGTTGGGAATCAGAGGCAGGGAATCAGAGGCTTGGAATCAGATGCAGGGAATCAGATGCGGGGAATCAGAGGCGGGGAATCAGAGGTGGGGAATCAGAGGTGGGGAATCAGATTTGGGGAATCAGAGGTGGGGACTTAGATATTGGGAAACAGAGACGGGGAATCAGAGGCGGGGAAACAGAGGCGGGGAATCAGATATGGGGAATCAGAGGTGGGGAATCAGAGGCAGGGAATCAGATGTGCGGAATCAGAGATGGGGAATCAGAGGCAGGGAATCAGAATCAGAAGCCGGGAATCAGAGGCCGGGAATCAGAGGCCGGAATCAGATGATGGGAATCAGAGGCCTGGAATCAGAGGCGGGGAATCAGAGGCAGGGAATCAGATGCGGGGAATCAGAGGCGGGGAATCAGAGCTGGGGAATCAGAGGCGGGGTATTAGAGTTGGGGAATCAGAGGCGGGGAATCAGATATGGCGAAACAGAGGCGGGGAATCAGAGGCAGGGAAACAGAGGCAGGGAATCAGATATGGGGAATCAGAGGTGGGGCATCAGAGGTTGTGAATCACAGATGGGGAATCAGAGGCGGGGAATCAGAGGCAGGGAATCAGAAGCGGGGAATCAGAGTTGGGGAATCAGAGGCGGGGAATCAGATATGGGGAATCAGAGGCAGGGATTCAGAGGCGGGGAATCAGAGGCAGGGAATCAGACGCGGGGAATATGAGGCGTGGAATCAGAGCTGGGGAATCAGAGGTGGGGAATCAGAGTTGGGGAATCATAGGCAGGGAATCGGATGTGCGGAATCAGAGATGGGGAATCAGAGGCCGGGAATCAGAGGTGGTGAATCAGAGATGGGAAATCAGAGGCGGGGAATCAGAGGCAGGGTATCAGACGCGGGGAATCAGAGGTGGGCAATCAGAGGCGGGGAATCAGATATGGGGAATCAGAGGCGGGGAATCAGAGGCGGGGAAACAGAGGCGGCGAATCAGATTTGGGGAATCAGAGGTGGGGACTTAGATATTGGGAAACAGATGCGGGGAATCAGAGGCGGGGAAACAGAGGCGGGGAATCAGATATGGGGAATCAGAGGTGGGGAATCAGAGGCAGGGAATCAGATGTGCGGAATCAGAGATGGGGAATCAGAGGCAGGGAATCAGAATCAGAAGCAGGGAATCAGAGGCCGGGAATCAGAGGCCGGAATCAGATGATGGGTATCAGAGGCCTGGAATCAGAGGCGGGGAATCAGAGGCAGGGAATCAGATGCGGGGAATCAGAGGCGGGGAATCAGAGCTGGGGAATCAGAGGCGGGGTATTATAGTTGGGGAATCGGAGGCGGGGAATCAGATATGGGGAAACAGAGGTGGGGAATCAGAGGCGGGGAAACAGAGGCAGGGAATCAGATATGGGGAATCAGAGGTGGGGCATCAGAGGTTGTGAATCACAGATGGGGAATCAGAGGCGGGGAATCAGAGGCAGGGAATCAGAAGCGGGGAATCAGAGTTGGGGAATCAGAGGCGGGGAATCAGATATGGGGAATCAGAGGCAGGGAATCAGAGGCAGGGAATCAGAGGCAGGGAATCAGACGCGGGGAATCTGAGGCGGGGAATCAGAGCTGGGGAATCAGAGGTGGGGAATCAGAGTTGGGGAATCAGAGGCAGGGAATTGGATGTGCGGAATCAGAGATGGGGAATAAGAGGTGGGGAATCAGAGGCGGTGAATCAGAGATGGGGAATCAGAGGCGGGGAATCAGAGGCAGGAAATCAGACACGGGGATTCAGAGGCTGGGAATCAGACGGGGGGAATCAAATGCGGGGAATCAGAGCTGGGGAATCTGAGGCAGGGAATCAGAGTTGGGGATTCAGAGGCGGGGAATCAGATATGGGGAAACAGAGGCGGGGAATCAGAGGCGGGCAAGCAGAGGCGGGGAATTAGATATGGGGAATCAGAGGTAGGGAATCAGAGGTGGTGAATCAGTGATGGGGAATCACAGGCGGGGAATCAGAGGCAGGGAATAGAACGCGGGGAATCAGAGGCAGGGAATCAGAGCTGGGGAATCAGAGGCGGGGAATCATAGTTGGGAATCAGAGGCGGGAATCAGATATGGGGAAACAGAGGCGGGGAATCAGAGGCGGGGAAACAGAGGCGGGGAATCAGATATGGGGAATCGGATGCAGGGAATCAGAGGCGGGGAATCAGAGCTGGGGAATCAGAGGCGGGGAATTAGATATAGGGAAACAGAGGCGGGGAATCAGAGGCGGGGAAACAGAGGCGGGGAATCAGATATGGGGAATCAGAGGTGGGGAATCAGAGGCAGGGAATCAGATGTGCGGAATCAGAGATGGGGAATCAGAGGCAGGGAATCAGAAGCAGGGAATCAGAGGCCGGGAATCAGAGGCCGGGAATCAGATGCTGGGAATAAGAGGCCGGGAATCAGAGGAGGGGAATCAGAGTCCGGGAATCAGAGATGGGGATTCAGAGGCGGGGAATGAGATATGGAGAATCAGAGGTGGGGAATCAGAGGCGGGGAAACAGAGGTGGGGAATCAGATATGGGGAATCAGAGGTGGCGAATCAAAGGCGGTGAATCAGAGATGGGGAATCAGAGGCGGGGAATCAGAGGCAGGGAATCAGATGCGGGGAATCAGAGGCGGGGAATCAGAGCTGGCGAATCAGAGGCTGGGAATCAGAGGTGGGCAATCAGAGGCGGGGAATCAGATATGGGGAATCAGAGGCGGGGAATCAGAGGTGGGGAAACAGAGGCGGGGAATCAAATATAGGGAATCAGAGGTGGGGAATCAGAGGTTGTGAATCAGAGATGGGGAATCAAGGCGGGGAATCAGAGGCAGGGAATCAGAGGCGGGGAATCAGAGGCAGGGAATCAGATGCGGGGAATCAGAGGCGGGGAATCAGAGCTGGGGAATCAGAGGCGGGGTATTAGAGTTGGGGAATCGGAGGCGGGGAATCAGATATGGGGAAACAGAGGTGGGGAATCAGAGGCGGGGAAACAGAGGCAGGGAATCAGATATGGGGAATCAGAGGTGGGGCATCAGAGGTTGTGAATCACAGATGGGGAATCAGAGGCGGGGAATCAGAGGCAGGGAATCAGAAGCGGGGAATCAGAGTTGGGGAATCAGAGGCGGGGAATCAGATATGGGGAATCAGAGGCAGGGAATCAGAGGCAGGGAATCAGAGGCAGGGAATCAGACGCGGGGAATCTGAGGCGGGGAATCAGAGCTGGGGAATCAGAGGTGGGGAATTAGAGTTGGGGAATCAGAGGCAGGGAATTGGATGTGCGGAATCAGAGATGGGGAATCAGAGGTGGGGAATCAGAGGCGGTGAATCAGAGATGGGGAATCAGAGGCGGGGAATCAGAGGCAGGAAATCAGACACGGTGATTCAGAGGCTGGGAATCAGACGGGGGGAATCAAAGGCGGGGAATCAGAGCTGGGGAATCTGAGGCAGGGAATCAGAGTTGGGGATTCAGAGGCGGGGAATCAGATATGGGGAAACAGAGGCGGGGAATCATAGGCGGGCAAGCAGAGGCGGGGAATTAGATATGGGGAATCAGAGGTAGGGAATCAGAGGTGGTGAATCAGTGATGGGGAATCACAGGCGGGGAATCAGAGGCAGGGAATAGAACGCGGGGAATCAGAGGCAGGGAATCAGAGCTGGGGAATCAGAGGCGGGGAATCATAGTTGGGAATCAGAGGCGGGAATCAGATATGGGGAAACAGAGGCGGGGAATCAGAGGCGGGGAAACAGAGGCGGGGAATCAGATATGGGGAATCGGATGCAGGGAATCAGAGGCGGGGAATCAGAGCTGGGGAATCAGAGGCGGGGAATCAGAGTTGGGGCATCAGAGGTGGGGAATTAGATATAGGGAAACAGAGGCGGGGAATCAGAGGCGGGGAAACAGAGGCGGGGAATCAGATATGGGG
Organism: Narcine bancroftii; assembly: GCF_036971445.1. Classification (NCBI taxonomy): domain Eukaryota; kingdom Metazoa; phylum Chordata; class Chondrichthyes; order Torpediniformes; family Narcinidae; genus Narcine; species Narcine bancroftii. Next base: position 101,118,102 of record NC_091474.1, on the reverse strand, counting down.
AATCAGAGGTGGGGAATCAGAGGCAGGGAATCAGATGTGCGGAATCAGAGATGGGGAATCAGAGGCAGGGAATCAGAAGCAGGGAATCAGAGGCCGTGAATCAGAGGCCGGGAATCAGATGCTGGGAATAAGAGGCCGGGAATCAGAGGAGGGGAATCAGAGTCCGGGAATCAGAGATGGGGATTCAGAGGCGGGGAATGAGATATGGAGAATCAGAGGTGGGGAATCAGAGGCGGGGAAACAGAGGTGGGGAATCAGATATGGGGAATCAGAGGTGGCGAATCAAAGGCGGTGAATCAGAGATGGGGAATCAGAGGCGGGGAATCAGAGGCAGGGAATCAGATGCGGGGAATCAGAGGCGGGGAATCAGAGCTGGCGAATCAGAGGCTGGGAATCAGAGGTGGGCAATCAGAGGCGGGGAATCAGATATGGGGAATCAGAGGCGGGGAATCAGAGGTGGGGAAACAGAGGCGGGGAATCAAATATAGGGAATCAGAGGTGAGGAATCAGAGGTTGTGAATCAGAGATGGGGAATCAAGGCGGGGAATCAGAGGCAGGGAATCAGACGCGGGGAATCAGAGGCGGGGATTCAGAGCTGGGGAATCAGAGGCGGGGAATCAGAGTTGGGGAATCAGAGGCAGGGAATCAGATATGGGGAATCAGAGGCAGGGAATCAGAGGCCGGGAATCAGATATGGGGAAACAGAGGCGGGGAATCCGGGGCGGGGAAACAGAGGCGGGGAATCAGATATGGGGAATCAGAGGTGGGGAATCAGAGGTTGGGAATCAGAGGCAGGGAATCAGAGGCTTGGAATCAGATGCAGGGTATCAGATGCGGGGAATCAGAGGCGGGGAATCAGAGCTGGGGAATCAGAGGTGGGGAATCAGATTTGGGGAATCAGAGGTGGGGACTTAGATATTGGGAAACAGAGGCGGGGAATCAGATATGGGGAATCAGAGGTTGGGAATCAGAGGCAGGGAATCAGAGGCTTGGAATCAGATGCAGGGTATCAGATGCGGGGAATCAGAGGCGGGGAATCAGAGCTGGGGAATCAGAGGTGGGGAATCAGATTTGGGGAATCAGAGGTGGGGACTTAGATATTGGGAATCAGAGGTGGGGAATCAGATTTGGGGAATCAGAGGTGGGGACTTAGATATTGGGAAACAGAGGCGGGGAATCAGAGTTGGGGAATCAGAGGCAGGGAATCGGATGTGCGGAATCAGAGATGGGGAATCAGATGTGGGGAATCAGAGGAATCAGAGATGGGGAATCAGAGGCGGGGAATCAGAGGCAGGAAATCAGACACGGGGATTCAGAGGCTGGGAATCATACGGGGGGAATCAAAGGCGGGGAATCAGAGCTGGGGAATCAGAGGCAGGGAATCAGAGTTGGGGATTCAGAGACGGGGAATCAGATATGGGGAAACAGAGGCGGGGAATCAGAGGCGGGCAAACAGAGGCGGGGAATTAGATATGGGGAATCAGAGGTGGGGAATCAGAGGTGGTGAATCAGTGATGGGGAATCACAGGCGGGGAATCAGAGGCAGGGAATAGAACGCAGGGAATCAGACGCAGGGAATCAGAGCTGGGGAATCAGAGGCGGGGAATCATAGTTGGGAATCAGAGGCGGGGAATCAGATATGGGGAAACAGAGGCGGGGAATCAGAGGCGGGGAAACAGAGGCGGGGAATCAGATATGGGGAATCGGATGCGGGGAATCAGAGGCGGGGAATCAGAGCTGGGGAATCAGAGGCGGGGAATCAGAGTTGGGGCATCAGAGGTGGGGAATTAGATATAGGGAAACAGAGGCGGGGAATCAGAGGCGGGGAAACAGAGGCGGGGAATCAGATATGGGGAATCAGAGGTGGGGAATCAGAGGCAGGGAATCAGATGTGCGGAATCAGAGATGGGGAATCAGAGGCAGGGAATCAGAATCAGAAGCGGGGAATCAGAGGCCGGGAATCAGAGGCCGGGAATCAGATGCTGGGAATAAGAGGCCGGGAATCAGAGGTGGGGAATCAGAGTCCGGGAATCAGAGATGGGGATTCAGAGGCGGGGAATGAGATATGGAGAATCAGAGGCGGGGAATCAGAGGCCGGGAAACAGAGGTGGGGAATCAGATATGGGGAATCAGAGGTGGCGAATCAAAGGCGGTGAATCAGAGATGGGGAATCAGAGGCGGGGAATCAGAGGCAGGGAATCAGATGCGGGGAATCAGAGGAGGGGAATCAGAGCTGGCGAATCAGAGGCGGGGAATCAGAGGTGGGCAATCAGAGGCGGGGAATCAGATATGGGGAATCAGAGGCGGGGAATCAGAGGTGGGGAAACAGAGGCGGGGAATCAAATATAGGGAATCAGAGGTGGGGAATCAGAGGTTGTGAATCAGAGATGGGGAATCAAGGCTGGGAATCAGAGGCAGGGAATCAGACACGGGGAATCAGAGGCGGGGATTCAGAGCTGGGGAATCATAGGCGGGGAATCAGAGTTGGGGAATCAGAGGCAGGGAATCAGATATGGGGAATCAGAGGCGGGGAATCAGAGGCGGGGAAACAGAGGCGGGGAATCAGATATGGGGAATCAGAGGTGGGGAATCAGGGGCAGGGATTCAGTGTCAGGGAATCAGAGGCGGGGAATCAGAGGCGGGGAATCAGAGGCAGGGAATCAGACACGGGGAATCAGAGGCGGGGAATCAGAGATGGGGAATCAGAGGCGGGGAATCAGAGGCAGGGAATCGGACGCCGGGAATCAGAGTCGGGGAATCAGAGCTGGGGAATCAGAGGCGGGGAATCAGAGTTGGGGAATCAGAGGCGGGGATTCAGATATGGGGAAATAGAGGCGGGGAATCCGATATGGGGAATCAGAGGTATGGAATCAGAGGTTGGGAATCAGAGGAAAGGAATCAGAGTCGGGGAAACAGAGGCGGGGAATCAGATATGTGGAATCAGAGGTGGCGAATAAAAGGCGGTGAAACAGAGATGGGGAATCAGGGCAGGGAATCAGAGGGAGGGAATCAAACACGGGGAATCAGAGCTGGGGAATCAGAGGCGGGGAATCAGAGTTGGGAATCAGAGGCGGGGAATCAGAGGCGGGGAAACAGAGGCGGGGAATCAGATATGGGGAATCAGAGGTGGGGAATCAGAGGTTGGGAATCAGAGGCAGGGAATCGGAGATGGGGAATCAGAGGCAGGGAATCAGAGGCGGGGAATCAGAGGCGGGGAATCAGAGGCCGGTAATCAGATATGGGGAAACTGAGGCGGGGAATCCGAGGCGGGGAAACAGAGGCGGGGAATCAGATATGGGGAATCAGAGGTGGGGAATCAGAGGTTGGGAATCAGAGGCAGGGAATCAGAGGCTTGGAATCAGATGCAGGGAATCAGATGCGGGGAATCAGAGGCGGGGAATCAGAGCTGGGGAATCAGAGGTGGGGAATCAGATTTGGGGAATCAGAGGTGGGGACTTAGATATTGGGAAACAGAGGCGGGGAATCAGAGGCGGGGAAACAGAGGCGGGGAATCAGATATGGGGAATCAGAGGTGGGGAATCAGAGGCAGGGAATCAGATGTGCGGAATCAGAGATGGGGAATCAGAGGCAGGGAATCAGAATCAGAAGCAGGGAATCAGAGGCCGGGAATCAGAGGCCTGCAATCAGAGGCGGGGAATCAGAGGCAGGGAATCAGATGCGGGGAATCAGAGGCGGGGAATCAGAGCTGGGGAATCAGAGGCGGGGTATTAGAGTTGGGGAATCAGAGGCGGGGAATCAGATATGGGGAAACAGAGGTAGGGAATCAGAGGCGGGGAAACAGAGGCAGGGAATCAGATATGGGGAATCAGAGGCGGGGAATCAGAGGTGGGGAATCATAGGCAGGGAATCGGATGTGCAGAATCAGAGATGGGGAATCAGAGGCCGGGAATCAGAGGTGGTGAATCAGAGATGGGAAATCAGAGGCGGGGAATCAGAGGCAGGGTATCAGACGCGGGGAATCAGAGGTGGGCAATCAGAGGCGGGGAATCAGATATGGGGAATCAGAGGCGGGGAATCAGAGGCGGGGAAACAGAGGCGGGGTATCAGATATGGGGAATCAGAGGTGGGGCATCAGAGGTTGTGAATCACAGATGGGGAATCAGAGGCGGGGAATCAGAGGCAGGGAATCAGACGCTGTGAATCAGAGGCGGGGATTCAGAGCTGGGGAATCAGAAGCGGGCAATCAGAGTTGGGGAATCAGAGGCGGGGAATCAGATATGGGGAATCAGAGGCAGGGAATCAGAGGCGGGGAATCAGAGGCAGGGAATCAGACGCGGGGAATCTGAGGCGGGGAATCAGAGCTGGGGAATCAGAGGTGGGGAATCAGAGTTGGGGAATCAGAGGCAGGGAATTGGATGTGCGGAATCAGAGATGGGGAATCAGAGGTGGGGAATCAGAGGCGGTGAATCAGAGATGGGGAATCAGAGGCGGGGAATCAGAGGCAGGAAATCAGACACGGGGATTCAGAGGCTGGGAATCAGACGGGGGGAATCAAAGGCGGGGAATCAGAGCTGGGGAATCTGAGGCAGGGAATCAGAGTTGGGGATTCAGAGGCGGGGAATCAGATATGGGGAAACAGAGGCGGGGAATCAGAGGCGGGCAAACAGAGGCGGGGAATTAGATATGGGGAATCAGAGGTAGGGAATCAGAGGTGGTGAATCAGTGATGGGGAATCACAGGCGGGGAATCAGAGGCAGGGAATAGAACGCGGGGAATCAGAGGCAGGGAATCAGAGCTGGGGAATCAGAGGCGGGGAATCATAGTTGGGAATCAGAGGCGGGAATCAGATATGGGGAAACAGAGGCGGGGAATCAGATGCGGGGAAACTGAGGCGGGGAATCAGATATGGGGAATCGGATGCAGGGAATCAGAGGCGGGGAATCAGAGCTGGGGAATCAGAGGCGGGGAATCAGAGTTGGGGCATCAGAGGTGGGGAATTAGATATAGGGAAACAGAGGCGGGGAATCAGAGGCGGGTAAACAGAGGCGGGGATCAGATATGGGGAATCAGAGGTGGGGAATCAGAGGCAGGGAATCAGATGTGCGGAATCAGAGATGGGGAATCAGAGGCAGGGAATCAGAAGCAGGGAATCAGAGGCCGGGAATCAGAGGCCGGGAATCAGATGCTGGGAATAAGAGGTCGGGAATCAGAGGAGGGGAATCAGAGTCCGGGAATCAGAGATGGGGATTCAGAGGCAGGGAATGAGATATGGAGAATCAGAGGCGGGGAATCAGAGGCGGGGAAACAGAGGTGGGGAATCAGATATGGGGAATCAGAGGTGGCGAATCAAAGGCGGTGAATCAGAGATGGGGAATCAGAGGCGGGGAATCAGAGGCAGGGAATCAGATGCGGGGAATCAGAGGCGGGGAATCAGAGCTGGCGAATCAGAGGCTGGGAATCAGAGGTGGGCAATCAGAGGCGGGGAATCAGATATGGGGAATCAGAGGCGGGGAATCAGAGGTGGGGAAACAGAGGCGGGGAATCAAATATAGGGGATCAGAGGTGGGGAATCAGAGGTTGTGAATCAGAGATGGGGAATCAAGGCGGGGAATCAGAGGCAGGGAATCAGACGCGGGGAATCAGAGGCGGGGATTCAGAGCTGGGGAATCAGAGGCGGGGAATCAGAGTTGGGGAATCAGAGGCAGGGAATCAGATATGGGGAATCAGAGGCGGGGAATCAGAGGCCGGGAATCAGATATGGGGAAACAGAGGCGGGGAATCCGAGGCGGGGAAACAGAGGCGGGGAATCAGATATGGGGAATCAGAGGTGGGGAATCAGAGGTTGGGAATCAGAGGCAGGGAATCAGAGGCTTGGAATCAGATGCAGGGTATCAGATGCGGGGAATCAGAGGCGGGGAATCAGAGCTGGGGAATCAGAGGTGGGGAATCAGATTTGGGGAATCAGAGGTGGGGACTTAGATATTGGGAAACAGAGGCGGGGAATCAGAGGCGGGGAAACAGAGGCGGGGAATCAGATATGGGGAATCAGAGGTGGGGAATAAGAGGCAGGGAATCAGATGTGCGGAATCAGAGATGGGGAATCAGAGGCAGGGAATCAGAATCAGAAGCAGGGAATCAGAGGCCGGGAATCAGAGGCCGGAATCAGATGCTGGGAATCAGAGGCCTGGAATCAGAGGCGGGGAATCAGAGGCAGGGAATCAGATGCGGGGAATCAGAGGCGGGGAATCAGAGCTGGGGAATCAGAGGCGGGGTATTAGAGTTGGGGAATCAGAGGCGGGGAATCAGATATGGGGAAACAGAGGTGGGGAATCAGAGGCGGGGAAAGAGAGGCAGGGAATCAGATATGGGGAATCAGAGGTGGGGCATCAGAGGTTGTGAATCACAGATGGGGAATCAGAGGCGGGGAATCAGAGGCAGGGAATCAGACGCGGGGAATCAGAGGCGGGGATTCAGAGCTGGGGAATCAGAAGCGGGGAATCAGAGTTGGGGAATCAGAGGCAGGGAATCAGAGGCGGGGAATCAGAGGTGGGGAATCAGAGGTGGGGAATCAGAGGCGGGGAATCAGAGGCAGGGAATCAGATGAAGGGAATCTGAGGCAGGGAATCTGAGGCAGGGAATCTGAGGCAGGGAATCTGTGGCAGGGAATCTGATGCGGGTTATCAGAAGGGGGAAATGAGATGTGGGAAACGAGATGCAGAGAAAGAGGCACGGATATAGAGGCAGGGAAAGAGAGGCAGGGTATCAGAGGCGGGTAATCAGAGGCGTGGAATCAGAGGCGGGGAATCAGAGACACAGAAAGAGAGGCGTGGAATCAGAGGTGCGGAATCAGAGCCGGTGAATCTGAGCCGGGAAATCAGAAGCAGAGCAACAGAGGTGGTGAAACATGGGTGCGGAATCGGACACGGGGAATCAGAGGTGGGGACTCAGAGGCCGGGAATCAGAGGCAGAGAATCAGAGGCAGGGAATCAGAGGCAGGTTATCAGAGGCAGGGAATCAGAGGTGGGAAATCAGAGGTGGGGAATCAGAGGCGGGGAATCAGAGGCGGGGAATCAGAGGCGGGGAATCAGAGGCGGGGAATCAGAGGCGGGGAATCTGATGCAGGAAATCAGAGGCAGGGAATCAGAGGCAGGGAATCAGAGGCAGGGAATCTGAGGCAGGGAATCAGAGGTGGGGAATCAGAGGCGGGGAATCAGAGGCAGGGAATCAGATGAAGGGAATCTGATGCAGGGAATCTGAGGCAGGGAATCTGAGGCAGGGAATCTGTGTCAGGGAATCTGATGCGGGTTATCAGAAGGGGGAAATGAGATGTGGGAAACGAGATGCAGAGAAAGAGACACGGAAATAGAGGCAGGGAAAGACAGGCAGGGAATCAGAGGCGGGGAATCAGAGGTGGGGAATCAGAGGCTGGGAATCAGAGGCGGGGAATCAGAGGGGGGAATCAGAGGTGGGGAATCAGAGGCAGGGAATCAGAGGCAGGGAATCAGAGGCGGGAAATCAGAGGCGGCAAATCTGAGGCGTGGAATCAGAGGTGGGGAGAGAGATGTGGGGAAACGTAGGCCAGGAAAGTTGCGCGGAAAGGGAGGCGGTGTATCAGAGGCGGGGATTCAGAGGCGGGGAATCAGAGGCGGGGAATCAGAGGCGTGGAATCAGAGGTGGGGAAAGAGATGTGGGGAAACAGGCGGGTAAACAGAAGCGGGTAAACATAGCTGCATAAATAGAGGCAGCGAAAGAGATGGGCGAAACATAGTGGTTGGAACTTGTGTGTTGAAAATTAGGTACACAGAACAGATCAAACAGAGTTGTTGAAATTGAGGGAGGGAAAGAGAGGCACAGAAAGAGTGGAGGGGAAAGAGTGCAGTCAAAATAGAGGCGTAGAGACAGAGGTGGGGAATCAGAGGCGGGGATTCAGAGGCGGGGAATCAGAGGCAGGGAATCAGATGAAGGGAATCTGATGCAGGGAATCTGAGGCAGGGAATCTGAGGCAGGGAATCGGAGGCAGGGAATCTGAGGCAGGGAATCAGTAAAAAGTTATCAGAGGCAGGGTATCAGAGGCGGAGAATCAGAGGTGGGGATTCAGAAGTGGGGAATCAGAGGTGGGGAATCAGAGGCGTGGAATCAGAGGCGGGGAATCAGAGGTGGGGAATCAGAAGAGGGGAATCAGAGGTGGGGAATCAGAGGCGGGGAATCAGAGGCGTGGAATCAGAGGCGGGCAATCAGAAGTGGGGAATCAGAGGCGGGGAATCAGAAGTGGGGAATCAGACGTGGGGAATCAGAGGCGGGGAATCAGAGGCGGGGAATCAGAGGCGGGCAATCAGATGCAGGGAATCAGAGGCAGGGAATCAGACGCAGGGAATCAAATGAAGGGAATCTGATGCAGGGAATCTGAGGCAGGGAATCTGAGGCAGGGAATCTGTGGTGGGGAATCAGAGGAGGGAAAACAGGCGGGTAAACAGAGGTGGGTAAACATAGGCGGGGAATCAGAGGCATGGAATCAGAGGCGGGAAATCAGAGGCGGGGAAAGATATGTGGGGAAAAGAAGGCCAGGAAAGTTGAGTGGAAAGGGAGGCACTGAATCAGAGGTGGGGAATCAGAGGCGGGGAATCAGAGGCGGGGAATCAGAGGCGGGGAATCAGAGGCTTGGAATCAGATGCAGGGTATCAGATGCGGGGAATCAGAGGCGGGGAATCAGAGCTGGGGAATCAGAGGTGGGGAATCAGATTTGGGGAATCAGAGGTGGGGACTTAGATATTGGGAAACAGAGGCGGGGAATCAGAGGCGGGGAAACAGAGGCGGGGAATCAGATATGGGGAATCAGAGGTGGGGAATAAGAGGCAGGGAATCAGATGTGCGGAATCAGAGATGGGGAATCAGAGGCAGGGAATCAGAATCAGAAGCAGGGAATCAGAGGCCGGGAATCAGAGGCCGGAATCAGATGCTGGGAATCAGAGGCCTGGAATCAGAGGCGGGGAATCAGAGGCAGGGAATCAGATGCGGGGAATCAGAGGCGGGGAATCAGAGCTGGGGAATCAGAGGCGGGGTATTAGAGTTGGGGAATCAGAGGCGGGGAATCAGATATGGGGAAACAGAGGTGGGGAATCAGAGGCGGGGAAAGAGAGGCAGGGAATCAGATATGGGGATTCAGAGGTGGGGCATCAGAGGTTGTGAATCACAGATGGGGAATCAGAGGCGGGGAATCAGAGGCAGGGAATCAGACGCGGGGAATCAGAGGCGGGGATTCAGAGCTGGGGAATCAGAAGCGGGGAATCAGAGTTGGGGAATCAGAGGCAGGGAATCAGAGGCGGGGAATCAGAGGTGGGGAATCAGAGGTGGGGAATCAGAGGCGGGGAATCAGAGGCAGGGAATCAGATGAAGGGAATCTGAGGCAGGGAATCTGAGGCAGGGAATCTGAGGCAGGGAATCTGTGGCAGGGAATCTGATGCGGGTTATCAGAAGGGGGAAATGAGATGTGGGAAACGAGATGCAGAGAAAGAGGCACGGATATAGAGGCAGGGAAAGAGAGGCAGGGTATCAGAGGCGGGTAATCAGAGGCGTGGAATCAGAGGCGGGGAATCAGAGACACAGAAAGAGAGGCGTGGAATCAGAGGTGCGGAATCAGAGCCGGTGAATCTGAGCCGGGAAATCAGAAGCAGAGCAACAGAGGTGGTGAAACATGGGTGCGGAATCGGACACGGGGAATCAGAGGTGGGGACTCAGAGGCCGGGAATCAGAGGCAGAGAATCAGAGGCAGGGAATCAGAGGCAGGTTATCAGAGGCAGGGAATCAGAGGTGGGAAATCAGAGGCGGGGAATCAGAGGCGGGGAATCAGAGGCGGGGAATCAGAGGCGGGGAATCAGAGGCGGAGAATCAGAGGCGGGGAATCTGATGCAGGAAATCAGAGGCAGGGAATCAGAGGCAGGGAATCAGAGGCAGGGAATCTGAGGCAGGGAATCAGAGGTGGGGAATCAGAGGCGGGGAATCAGAGGCAGGGAATCAGATGAATGGAATCTGATGCAGGGAATCTGAGGCAGGGAATCTGAGGCAGGGAATCTGTGTCAGGGAATCTGATGCGGGTTATCAGAAGGGGGAAATGAGATGTGGGAAACGAGATGCAGAGAAAGAGACACGGAAATAGAGGCAGGGAAAGACAGGCAGGGAATCAGAGGCGGGGAATCAGAGGTGGGGAATCAGAGGCTGGGAATCAGAGGCGGGGAATCAGAGGGGGGAATCAGAGGTGGGGAATCAGAGGCAGGGAATCAGAGGCAGGGAATCAGAGGCGGGAAATCACAGGCGGCAAATCTGAGGTATGGAATCAGAGGTGGGGAGAGAGATGTGGGGAAACGTAGGCCAGGAAAGTTGCGCGGAAAGGGAGGCGGTGTATCAGAGGCGGGGATTCAGAGGCGGGGAATCAGAGGCGGGGAATCAGAGGCGTGGAATCAGAGGTGGGGAAAGAGATGTGGGGAAACAGGCGGGTAAACAGAAGCGGGTAAACATAGCTGCATAAATAGAGGCAGCGAAAGAGATGGGCGAAACATAGTGGTTGGAACTTGTGTGTTGAAAATTAGGTACACAGAACAGATCAAACAGAGTTGTTGAAATTGAGGGAGGGAAAGAGAGGCACAGAAAGAGTGGAGGGGAAAGAGTGCAGTCAAAATAGAGGCGTAGAGACAGAGGTGGGGAATCAGAGGCGGGGATTCAGAGGCGGGGAATCAGAGGCAGGGAATCAGATGAAGGGAATCTGATGCAGGGAATCTGAGGCAGGGAATCTGAGGCAGGGAATCGGAGGCAGGGAATCTGAGGCAGGGAATCAGTAAAAAGTTATCAGAGGCAGGGTATCAGAGGCGGAGAATCAGAGGTGGGGATTCAGAAGTGGGGAATCAGAGGTGGGGAATCAGAGGCGTGGAATCAGAGGCGGGGAATCAGAGGTGGGGAATCAGAAGAGGGGAATCAGAGGTGGGGAATCAGAGGCGGGGAATCAGAGGCGTGGAATCAGAGGCGGGCAATCAGAAGTGGGGAATCAGAGGCGGGGAATCAGAAGTGGGGAATCAGACGTGGGGAATCAGAGGCGGGGAATCAGAGGCGGGCAATCAGATGCAGGGAATCAGAGGCAGGGAATCAGACGCAGGGAATCAAATGAAGGGAATCTGATGCAGGGAATCTGAGGCAGGGAATCTGAGGCAGGGAATCTGTGGTGGGGAATCAGAGGAGGGAAAACAGGCGGGTAAACAGAGGTGGGTAAACATAGGCGGGGAATCAGAGGCATGGAATCAGAGGCGGGAAATCAGAGGCGGGGAAAGATATGTGGGGAAAAGAAGGCCAGGAAAGTTGAGTGGAAAGGGAGGCACTGAATCAGAGGTGGGGAATCAGAGGCGGGGAATCAGAGGCGGGGAATCAGAGGCGGGGAATCAGAGGCGGGGAATCAGAAGTGGGGAATCAGAGGTGGGGAATCAGAGGCGGGGATTCAGAGGCAGAGAATCAGAGGCGGGGAATCTGAGGCAGGGAATCTGAGGTGCGGAATCAGAGGCGGGGAAACAGGTGGGTAAACAGAGGTGGGTAAACATAGGCGGGGAATCAGAGGCGCGGAATCAGAGGCGCGGAATCAGAGGCAGGGAATCAGAGGCAGGGAATCAGAGGCGGGGAATCAGATGCGGGGAATCAGAGGTGGGGAATCAGAGGCGGGGTATCAGAGGAGGGGAATCAGAGGCGGGGAATCAGAGGCGGGGAATCAGAGGCGGGGAATCAGAGGCATGGAATCAGAGGCGGGGAATCAGAGGCGGGGAATCAGAGGCGGGGAATCAGAGGCAGGGAATCAGAGGCGGGAAATCAGAGACGGCGTATCTGAGGCGTGGAATCAGAGGTGGGGAAAGAGATGTGGGGAAACGTAGGCCAGGAAAGATGCACGTAAAGGGAGGCGGTGAATCAGAGGCGGGGAATCAGAGGCGGGGAATCAGAGGCAGGGAATCAGAGGGGGGCAATCAGAGGCGGCGAATCAGAGGCGTGGAATCAGAGGTGGGGAAAGAGATGTGGGGAAACAGGCGGGTAAACAGAAGCGGGTAAACATAGGTGCATAAATAGAGGCGGCGAAAGAGATGGGCGAAACATAGTGGTTGGAACTTGTATGTTGAAAATGAGTTACACAGAACAGATCAAACAGAGTTGTTGAAATTGAGGGAGGGAAAGAGAGGCACGGAAAGAGTGGAGGGGAAAGAGTGCAGGTTAAAGAGAGGCGTAGAGACAGTGGTGGGGAATCAGAGGCGGGGAATCAGAGGCGGGGAATCAGAGGCAGGGAATCAGAGGCGGGGAAAGATATGTGGGGAAACGTAGGCCAGGAAAGTTGAGCGGAAAGGGAGGCAGTGAATCAGAGGTGGGGAATCAGAGGCGGGGAATCAGAGGCAGGGAATCAGAGGCGGGGAATCAGAGGCGGGGAATCAGAAGCGGGGAATCAGAGGTGGGGAATCAGAGGCGGGGTATCAGAGGTTGAGAATCAGAGATGGGCATTCAGATGCAGGGAATCAGAGGCAGGGAATCAGAGGCAGGGAATCATTGTCACGGAATCTGAGGTAGGGAATCTGAGGTGGGGAATCAGAGGCGGGGAAACAGGCGGGTAAACAGAGGCGGGTAAACATAGGCGGGGAATCAGAGGCAGGGAATCAGAGGCGGGGAATCAGAGGTGGGGTATTAGATGAGGGGAATCAGAGGCGGGGAATCAGAGGCGGGGAATCAGAGGCGGGGAATCAGAGGCGGGGAATCAGAGGCGTGGAATCAGAGACGGGGAATCAGAGGCGGGGAATCAGAAGTGGGGAATCAGATGTGGGGAATCAGAGGCGGGGAATCAGAGGCAGGGAATCAGAGGCGGGCAATCAGAAGTTGGGAATCAGAAGCGGGGAATCAGAGGCGGGGAAACAGAGGCGGTGAATCAGAGGCGGGGAATCAGAAGTGGGGAATCAGAGGTGGGGAATCAGAGGCGGGGAATCAGAGGCGGGGAATCAGAGGCGGGCAATCAGATGCAGGGAATCAGAGGCAGGGAATCAGGGGCAGGGAATCAGAGGCAGGGAATCTGAGGCAGGGAATCTGTGTTGGGGAACCAGAGGCGGGAAAACAGGCGAGTAAACAGAGGCGGGTAAACATAGGTGGGGAATCAGAGGCGGGGAATCAGAGCCGGGAAATCAGAGGCGGGGAATCTGAGGCGGGGAATCAGATGCAGGGAATCAGATGCGGGACATCAGAGGTGCGGTATCAGAGGCGGGGAATTAGAGGCGGGGAATCAGAGGCGGGGAATCAGAGGCGTGGAATCAGAGGCGGGGAATCAGAGGCGGGTAAACATAGGCGGGGAATCAGAGGCGGGGAATCAGAGGCGGGGAATCAGAGGCGGGGAATCAGAGGCGGGGAATCAGAGGCGTGGAATCAGATGCGGTGAATCAGTGGCGGAGAATCAGAGGCGGGGTATTAGACGAGGGGAATCGGAGATGGGGAATCAGAGGCAGTGAATCAGAGGCGGGGAATCAGAGGCGGGGAATCAGAGGCCGGGAATCAGATATGGGGAAACAGAGGCGGGGAATCCGAGGCGAGGAAACAGAGGCGGGGAATCAGATATGGGGAATCAGAGGTGGGGAATCAGAGGTTGGGAATCAGAGGCAGGGAATCAGAGGCTTGGAATCAGATGCAGGGAATCAGATGCGGGGAATCAGAGGCGTGGAATCAGAGCTGGGGAATCAGAGGTGGGGAATCAGATTTGGGGAATCAGAGGCGGGGACTTAGATATTGGGAAACAAAGGCGGGGAATCAGAGGCGGGGAAACCCAGGCGGGGAATCAGATATGGGGAATCAGAGGTGGGGAATCAGAGGCAAGGAATCAGATGTGCGGAATCAGAGATGGGGAATCAGAGGCAGGGAATCAGTTTTAAAACGTTTTTCAGAGGTTGTATTGTACTTTTCTGCAATCATACAAAATATAGATCTGGAAATTCACATCCACATTTCAATTTTGAAAAGAATAGTACAAATGATCACTTGAAATTACAAACTTTAAAATAAATGCTTTTTTGAAAAATGTTTAAACATGATTTCACATCTATGCAACAGCACAAGTAAAAAGTTTGTCAGAGGTTTTAAAATTACTTTTCTCCAAAAAAACAAAATGTTGATCAGTAAATTCACTTCTACATTTCAATTTTAGAAAGAATAACATAAAAGTTAAAATGAAATTACCAAATTTAAAATACATGCTTTTTTGAGAAACTTTGCTTCACATCTATGAATTTTCATGTATAAGTATTAATAGTCTTTGTAAAACTTTTAAAAACGTTTAACAATATAGTTTACAACCAGAAAAATAAATGCAGAAAAAGAAATACGCATTAATCTGACAATTTGAAAAAGTATCAATAAATGCTAAAATGAATGTCCACACATTGAAATAAATGAGTTTTAAGAAAAGATTAAAGCTAGTTTTCTCATCTATGAACTTCATTGTTAATATATAAACAGTACATGTAAAACGTTTTTCAGAGGTTGTATTGTACTTTTCTGCAATCATACAAAATATAGATGGGGAAATTCACATCCACATTTCAATTTCAAAAAGAATAGTATAAATGGTCAAATGAAATTACAAACATAAAAATAAACGCTTCTTGGAGATATGTTTAAACATGGTTTCACATCTATCCAACAGCACATGTAAAAAGTATGTCAGAGGTTTTAAAAGTACTTTTGTACAAGAAAGCTAAATGTAGATCCATAAATTCACTTCTACATTTCAATTTGAGAAAGAATAACATAAATGTTAAAATGAAACTACCAACTGTAAAATACATGCATTTTTGAGAACTACTTAAACTTTGATTCACATCTATGAATTTTCATGTATTAATAGTCTTTGTAAAACTTTTGAAAATGTTTAAAAATATAGTTTACAACCAGAAAAATAAATGCAGAAAAAGAAAAAAGCGTTTATCTGACAATTTGAAAAAGTATCAATAAATGCTAAAATGAATGTCCACACATTGAAATAAATGCGTTTTAAGAAAAGATTAAAGCTAGTTTTCTCATCTATGAACTTCATTGTTAATATATAATCAGTAGATGTAAAACGTTTTTCAGAGGTTGTATTGTACTTTTCTGCAATCATATAAAATATAGATCTGGAAATTCACATCCACATTTCAATTTTGAAAAGAATAGGACAAATGATCACTTGAAATTACAAACATAAAATTAAAAGCTTTTTGGACAAATGTTTAAACATGGTTTCACCTCTATGCAACAGCACATGTAAAAAGTTTGTCAGAGGTTTTAAAACGTTTTTCAGAGGTTGTATTGTACTTTTCTGCAATCATACAAAATATAGATCTGGAAATTCACATCCACATTTCAATTTGGAAAAGAATAGTACAAATGATCACTTGAAATTACAAACTTTAAAATAAATGCTTTTTTGAAAAATGTTTAAACATGATTTCACATCTATGCAACAGCACAAGTCAAAAGTTTGTCAGAGGTTTTAAAAGTACTTTTCTCCAAAAAAGCAAAATGTTGATCAGTAAATTCACTTCTACATTTCAATTTTAGAAAGAATAACATAAATGTTAAAATGAAACTACCAACTGTAAAATACATGCATTTTTGAGAAGTACTTAAACTTTGATTCACTTCTATGAATTTTCATGTATAAGTATTAATAGTCTTTGTAAAACTTTTAAAAATGTTTAAAAATATAGTTTACAACCAGAAAAATAAATGCAGAAA
Organism: Narcine bancroftii; assembly: GCF_036971445.1. Lineage (NCBI taxonomy): Eukaryota > Metazoa > Chordata > Chondrichthyes > Torpediniformes > Narcinidae > Narcine > Narcine bancroftii. The sequence continues at coordinate 101,102,376 of NC_091474.1, read as the reverse complement.
ATGAAATACGCGTTTATCTGACAATATGAAAAAGTATCAATAAATGCTAAAATGAATGTCCACACATTGAAATAAATGCGTTTTAAGAAAAGATTAAAGCTAGTTTTCTCATCTATGAACTTCATTGTTAATATATAATCAGTAGATGTAAAACGTTTTTCAGAGGTTGTATTGTACTTTTCTGCAATCATACAAAATATAGATCTGGAAATTCACATCCACATTTCAATTTGGAAAAGAATAGTACAAATGATCACTTGAAATTACAAACTTTAAAATAAATGCTTTTTTGAAAAATGTTTAAACATGGTTTCACATCTATGCCACAGCACATGTAAAAAGTATGTCAGAGGTTTTAAAAGTACTTTTCTACAAGAAAGTTAAATGTAGATCCGTAAATTCACTTCTACATTTCAATTTGAGAAAGAATAACATAAATGTTAAAATGAAACTACCAACTTTAATATACATGCATTTTTGAGAAATACTTAAACTTTGCTTCACATCTATGAATTTTCATGTATAAGTATTATTAGTCTTTGTAAAACTTTTAAAAATGTTTAAAAATATAGTTTACAACCAGAAAAATAAATGCAGAAAAAGGAATACGCGTTTATCTGACAATATGAAAAAGTATCAATAAATGCTAAAATGAATGTCCACACATTGAAATAAATGCGTTTTAAGAAAAGATTAAAGCTAGTTTTCTCATCTATGAACTTCATTGTTAATATATAAACAGTACATGTAAAACGTTTTTCAGAGGTTGTATTGTACTTTTCTGCAATCATATAAAATATAGATCTGGAAATTCACATCAACATTTCAATTTTGAAAAGAATAGTAGAAATGATCACTTGAAATTACAAACTTTAAAATAAATGCTTTTTTGAGAAATGTTTAAACATGATTTCACATCTATGCAACAGCTCATGTAAAGTTTGTCAGAGGTTTTAAAAGTACTTTTCTCCAAAAAAGCAAAATGTAGATCCGTAAATTCACTTCTACATTTCAATTTTAGAAAGAATAACATAAATGTTAAAATGAAACTACCAACTGTAAAATACATGCATTTTTGAGAAGTACTTAAACTTTGATTCACATCTATGAATTTTCATGTATAAGTATTAATAGTCTTTGTAAAACTTTTAAAAATGTTTAAAAATATAGTTTACAACCAGAAAAATAAATGCAGAAAAAGAAATACGCGTTTATCTGACAATATGAAAAAATATCAATAAATGCTAAAATGAATGTCCACACATTGAAATAAATGCGTTTTAAGAAAAGATTAAAGCTAGTTTTCTCATCTATGAACTTCATTGTTAATATATAATCAGTAGATGTAAAACGTTTTTCAGAGGTTGTATTGTACTTTTCTGCAATCATACAAAATATAGATCTGGAAATTCACATCCACATTTCAATTTGGAAAAGAATAGTACAAATGATCACTTGAAATTACAAACTTTAAAATAAATGCTTTTTTGAAAAATGTTTAAACATGGTTTCACATCTATGCCACAGCACATGTAAAAAGTATGTCAGAGGTTTTAAAAGTACTTTTCTACAAGAAAGTTAAATGTAGATCCGTAAATTCACTTCTACATTTCAATTTGAGAAAGAATAACATAAATGTTAAAATGAAACTACCAACTTTAATATACATACATTTTTGAGAAATACTTAAACTTTGCTTCACATCTATGAATTTTCATGTATAAGTATTAATAGTCTTTGTAAAACTCTTAAAAACGTTTAAAAATATAGTTTACAACCAGAAAAATAAATGCAGAAAAAGAAATACGCATTTATCTGACAATTTGAAAAAGTATCAATAAATGCTAAAATGAATGTCCACACATTGAAATAAATGCGTTTTAAGAAAAGATTAAAGCTAGTTTTCTCATCTATGAACTTCATTGTTAATATATAAACAGTACATGTAAAACGTTTTTCAGAGGTTGTATTGTACTTTTCTGCAATCATATAAAATATAGATCTGGAAATTCACATCCACATTTCAATTTTGAAAAGAGTAGGACAAATGATCACTTGAAATTACAAACATAAAAATAAAAGCTTTTTGGACAAATGTTTAAACATTGTTTCACCTCTATACAACAGCACATGTAAAAAGTTTGTCAGAGGTTTTAAAACGTTTTTCAGAGGTTGTATTGTACTTTTCTGCAATCATACAAAATATAGATCTGGAAATTCACATCCACATTTCAATTTGGAAAAGAATAGTACAAATGATCACTTGAAATTACAAACTTTAAAATAAATGCTTTTTTGAAAAATGTTTAAACATGATTTCACATCTATGCAACAGCACAAGTAAAAAGTTTGTCAAAGGTTTTAAAATTACTTTTCTCCAAAAAAACAAAATGTTGATCAGTAAATTCACTTCTACATTTCAATTTTAGAAAGAATAACATAAAAGTTAAAATGAAATTACCAAATTTAAAATACATGCTTTTTTGAGAAACTTTGCTTCACATCTATGAATTTTCATGTATAAGTATTAATAGTCTTTGTAAAACTTTTAAAAACGTTTAACAATATAGTTTACAACCAGAAAAATAAATGCAGAAAAAGAAATACGCATTAATCTGACAATTTGAAAAAGTATCAATAAATGCTAAAATGAATGTCCACACATTGAAATAAATGAGTTTTAAGAAAAGATTAAAGCTAGTTTTCTCATCTATGAACTTCATTGTTAATATATAAACAGTACATGTAAAACGTTTTTCAGAGGTTGTATTGTACTTTTCTGCAATCATACAAAATATAGATGGGGAAATTCACATCCACATTTCAATTTCAAAAAGAATAGTATAAATGGTCAAATGAAATTACAAACATAAAAATAAACGCTTCTTGGAGATATGTTTAAACATGGTTTCACATCTATCCAACAGCACATGTAAAAATTATGTCAGAGGTTTTAAAAGTACTTTTGTACAAGAAAGCTAAATGTAGATCCATAAATTCACTTCTACATTTCAATTTGAGAAAGAATAACATAAATGTTAAAATGAAACTACCAACTGTAAAATACATGCATTTTTGAGAACTACTTAAACTTTGATTCACATCTATGAATTTTCATGTATTAATAGTCTTTGTAAAACTTTTAAAAATGTTTAAAAATATAGTTTACAACCAGAAAAATAAATGCAGAAAAAGAAATAAGCGTTTATCTGACAATTTGAAAAAGTATCAATAAATGCTAAAATGAATGTCCACACATTGAAATAAATGCGTTTTAAGAAAAGATTAAAGCTAGTTTTCTCATCTATGAACTTCATTGTTAATATATAATCAGTAGATGTAAAACGTTTTTCAGAGGTTGTATTGTACTTTTCTGCAATCATATAAAATATAGATCTGGAAATTCACATCCACATTTCAATTTTGAAAAGAATAGGACAAATGATCACTTGAAATTACAAACATAAAAATAAAAGCTTTTTGGACAAATGTTTAAACATGGTTTCACCTCTATACAACAGCACATGTAAAAAGTTTGTCAGAGGTTTTAAAACGTTTTTCAGAGGTTGTATTGTACTTTTCTGCAATCATACAAAATATAGATCTGGAAATTCACATCCACATTTCAATTTGGAAAAGAATAGTACAAATGATCACTTGAAATTACAAACTTTAAAATAAATGCTTTTTTGAAAAATGTTTAAACATGATTTCACATCTATGCAACAGCACAAGTAAAAAGTTTGTCAGAGGTTTTAAAATTACTTTTCTCCAAAAAAACAAAATGTTGATCAGTAAATTCACTTCTACATTTCAATTTTAGAAAGAATAACATAAAAGTTAAAATGAAATTACCAAATTTAAAATACATGCTTTTTTGAGAAACTTTGCTTCACATCTATGAATTTTCATGTATAAGTATTAATAGTCTTTGTAAAACTTTTAAAAACGTTTAACAATATAGTTTACAACCAGAAAAATAAATGCAGAAAAAGAAATACGCATTAATCTGACAATTTGAAAAAGTATCAATAAATGCTAAAATGAATGTCCACACATTGAAATAAATGAGTTTTAAGAAAAGATTAAAGCTAGTTTTCTCATCTATGAACTTCATTGTTAATATATAAACAGTACATGTAAAACGTTTTTCAGAGGTTGTATTGTACTTTTCTGCAATCATACAAAATATAGATGGGGAAATTCACATCCACATTTCAATTTCAAAAAGAATAGTATAAATGGTCAAATGAAATTACAAACATAAAAATAAACGCTTCTTGGAGATATGTTTAAACATGGTTTCACATCTATCCAACAGCACATGTAAAAAGTATGTCAGAGGTTTTAAAAGTACTTTTGTACAAGAAAGCTAAATGTAGATCCATAAATTCACTTCTACATTTCAATTTGAGAAAGAATAACATAAATGTTAAAATGAAACTACCAACTGTAAAATACATGCATTTTTGAGAACTACTTAAACTTTGATTCACATCTATGAATTTTCATGTATTAATAGTCTTTGTAAAACTTTTAAAAATGTTTAAAAATATAGTTTACAACCAGAAAAATAAATGCAGAAAAAGAAATAAGCGTTTATCTGACAATTTGAAAAAGTATCAATAAATGCTAAAATGAATGTCCACACATTGAAATAAATGCGTTTTAAGAAAAGATTAAAGCTAGTTTTCTCATCTATGAACTTCATTGTTAATATATAATCAGTAGATGTAAAACGTTTTTCAGAGGTTGTATTGTACTTTTCTGCAATCATATAAAATATAGATCTGGAAATTCACATCCACATTTCAATTTTGAAAAGAATAGGACAAATGATCACTTGAAATTACAAACATAAAATTAAAAGCTTTTTGGACAAATGTTTAAACATGGTTTCACCTCTATGCAACAGCACATGTAAAAAGTTTGTCAGAGGTTTTAAAACGTTTTTCAGAGGTTGTATTGTACTTTTCTGCAATCATACAAAATATAGATCTGGAAATTCACATCCACATTTCAATTTGGAAAAGAATAGTACAAATGATCACTTGAAATTACAAACTTTAAAATAAATGCTTTTTTGAAAAATGTTTAAACATGATTTCACATCTATGCAACAGCACAAGTCAAAAGTTTGTCAGAGGTTTTAAAAGTACTTTTCTACAAGAAAGTTAAATGTAGATCCGTAAATTCACTTCTACATTTCAATTTGAGAAAGAATAACATAAATGTTAAAATGAAACTACCAACTTTAATATACATGCATTTTTGAGAAATACTTAAACTTTGCTTCACATCTATGAATTTTCATGTATAAGTATTATTAGTCTTTGTAAAACTTTTAAAAATGTTTAAAAATATAGTTTACAACCAGAAAAATAAATGCAGAAAAAGGAATACGCGTTTATCTGACAATATGAAAAAGTATCAATAAATGCTAAAATGAATGTCCACACATTGAAATAAATGCGTTTTAAGAAAAGATTAAAGCTAGTTTTCTCATCTATGAACTTCATTGTTAATATATAAACAGTACATGTAAAACGTTTTTCAGAGGTTGTATTGTACTTTTCTGCAATCATATAAAATATAGATCTGGAAATTCACATCAACATTTCAATTTTGAAAAGAATAGTAGAAATGATCACTTGAAATTACAAACTTTAAAATAAATGCTTTTTTGAGAAATGTTTAAACATGATTTCACATCTATGCAACAGCTCATGTAAAGTTTGTCAGAGGTTTTAAAAGTACTTTTCTCCAAAAAAGCAAAATGTAGATCCGTAAATTCACTTCTACATTTCAATTTTAGAAAGAATAACATAAATGTTAAAATGAAACTACCAACTGTAAAATACATGCATTTTTGAGAAGTACTTAAACTTTGATTCACATCTATGAATTTTCATGTATAAGTATTAATAGTCTTTGTAAAACTTTTAAAAATGTTTAAAAATATAGTTTACAACCAGAAAAATAAATGCAGAAAAAGAAATACGCGTTTATCTGACAATATGAAAAAATATCAATAAATGCTAAAATGAATGTCCACACATTGAAATAAATGCGTTTTAAGAAAAGATTAAAGCTAGTTTTCTCATCTATGAACTTCATTGTTAATATATAATCAGTAGATGTAAAACGTTTTTCAGAGGTTGTATTGTACTTTTCTGCAATCATACAAAATATAGATCTGGAAATTCACATCCACATTTCAATTTGGAAAAGAATAGTACAAATGATCACTTGAAATTACAAACTTTAAAATAAATGCTTTTTTGAAAAATGTTTAAACATGGTTTCACATCTATGCCACAGCACATGTAAAAAGTATGTCAGAGGTTTTAAAAGTACTTTTCTACAAGAAAGTTAAATGTAGATCCGTAAATTCACTTCTACATTTCAATTTGAGAAAGAATAACATAAATGTTAAAATGAAACTACCAACTTTAATATACATACATTTTTGAGAAATACTTAAACTTTGCTTCACATCTATGAATTTTCATGTATAAGTATTAATAGTCTTTGTAAAACTCTTAAAAACGTTTAAAAATATAGTTTACAACCAGAAAAATAAATGCAGAAAAAGAAATACGCATTTATCTGACAATTTGAAAAAGTATCAATAAATGCTAAAATGAATGTCCACACATTGAAATAAATGCGTTTTAAGAAAAGATTAAAGCTAGTTTTCTCATCTATGAACTTCATTGTTAATATATAAACAGTACATGTAAAACGTTTTTCAGAGGTTGTATTGTACTTTTCTGCAATCATATAAAATATAGATCTGGAAATTCACATCCACATTTCAATTTTGAAAAGAGTAGGACAAATGATCACTTGAAATTACAAACATAAAAATAAAAGCTTTTTGGACAAATGTTTAAACATTGTTTCACCTCTATACAACAGCACATGTAAAAAGTTTGTCAGAGGTTTTAAAACGTTTTTCAGAGGTTGTATTGTACTTTTCTGCAATCATACAAAATATAGATCTGGAAATTCACATCCACATTTCAATTTGGAAAAGAATAGTACAAATGATCACTTGAAATTACAAACTTTAAAATAAATGCTTTTTTGAAAAATGTTTAAACATGATTTCACATCTATGCAACAGCACAAGTAAAAAGTTTGTCAAAGGTTTTAAAATTACTTTTCTCCAAAAAAACAAAATGTTGATCAGTAAATTCACTTCTACATTTCAATTTTAGAAAGAATAACATAAAAGTTAAAATGAAATTACCAAATTTAAAATACATGCTTTTTTGAGAAACTTTGCTTCACATCTATGAATTTTCATGTATAAGTATTAATAGTCTTTGTAAAACTTTTAAAAACGTTTAACAATATAGTTTACAACCAGAAAAATAAATGCAGAAAAAGAAATACGCATTAATCTGACAATTTGAAAAAGTATCAATAAATGCTAAAATGAATGTCCACACATTGAAATAAATGAGTTTTAAGAAAAGATTAAAGCTAGTTTTCTCATCTATGAACTTCATTGTTAATATATAAACAGTACATGTAAAACGTTTTTCAGAGGTTGTATTGTACTTTTCTGCAATCATACAAAATATAGATGGGGAAATTCACATCCACATTTCAATTTCAAAAAGAATAGTATAAATGGTCAAATGAAATTACAAACATAAAAATAAACGCTTCTTGGAGATATGTTTAAACATGGTTTCACATCTATCCAACAGCACATGTAAAAATTATGTCAGAGGTTTTAAAAGTACTTTTGTACAAGAAAGCTAAATGTAGATCCATAAATTCACTTCTACATTTCAATTTGAGAAAGAATAACATAAATGTTAAAATGAAACTACCAACTGTAAAATACATGCATTTTTGAGAACTACTTAAACTTTGATTCACATCTATGAATTTTCATGTATTAATAGTCTTTGTAAAACTTTTAAAAATGTTTAAAAATATAGTTTACAACCAGAAAAATAAATGCAGAAAAAGAAATAAGCGTTTATCTGACAATTTGAAAAAGTATCAATAAATGCTAAAATGAATGTCCACACATTGAAATAAATGCGTTTTAAGAAAAGATTAAAGCTAGTTTTCTCATCTATGAACTTCATTGTTAATATATAATCAGTAGATGTAAAACGTTTTTCAGAGGTTGTATTGTACTTTTCTGCAATCATATAAAATATAGATCTGGAAATTCACATCCACATTTCAATTTTGAAAAGAATAGGACAAATGATCACTTGAAATTACAAACATAAAAATAAAAGCTTTTTGGACAAATGTTTAAACATGGTTTCACCTCTATACAACAGCACATGTAAAAAGTTTGTCAGAGGTTTTAAAACGTTTTTCAGAGGTTGTATTGTACTTTTCTGCAATCATACAAAATATAGATCTGGAAATTCACATCCACATTTCAATTTGGAAAAGAATAGTACAAATGATCACTTGAAATTACAAACTTTAAAATAAATGCTTTTTTGAAAAATGTTTAAACATGATTTCACATCTATGCAACAGCACAAGTAAAAAGTTTGTCAGAGGTTTTAAAATTACTTTTCTCCAAAAAAACAAAATGTTGATCAGTAAATTCACTTCTACATTTCAATTTTAGAAAGAATAACATAAAAGTTAAAATGAAATTACCAAATTTAAAATACATGCTTTTTTGAGAAACTTTGCTTCACATCTATGAATTTTCATGTATAAGTATTAATAGTCTTTGTAAAACTTTTAAAAACGTTTAACAATATAGTTTACAACCAGAAAAATAAATGCAGAAAAAGAAATACGCATTAATCTGACAATTTGAAAAAGTATCAATAAATGCTAAAATGAATGTCCACACATTGAAATAAATGAGTTTTAAGAAAAGATTAAAGCTAGTTTTCTCATCTATGAACTTCATTGTTAATATATAAACAGTACATGTAAAACGTTTTTCAGAGGTTGTATTGTACTTTTCTGCAATCATACAAAATATAGATGGGGAAATTCACATCCACATTTCAATTTCAAAAAGAATAGTATAAATGGTCAAATGAAATTACAAACATAAAAATAAACGCTTCTTGGAGATATGTTTAAACATGGTTTCACATCTATCCAACAGCACATGTAAAAAGTATGTCAGAGGTTTTAAAAGTACTTTTGTACAAGAAAGCTAAATGTAGATCCATAAATTCACTTCTACATTTCAATTTGAGAAAGAATAACATAAATGTTAAAATGAAACTACCAACTGTAAAATACATGCATTTTTGAGAACTACTTAAACTTTGATTCACATCTATGAATTTTCATGTATTAATAGTCTTTGTAAAACTTTTAAAAATGTTTAAAAATATAGTTTACAACCAGAAAAATAAATGCAGAAAAAGAAATAAGCGTTTATCTGACAATTTGAAAAAGTATCAATAAATGCTAAAATGAATGTCCACACATTGAAATAAATGCGTTTTAAGAAAAGATTAAAGCTAGTTTTCTCATCTATGAACTTCATTGTTAATATATAATCAGTAGATGTAAAACGTTTTTCAGAGGTTGTATTGTACTTTTCTGCAATCATATAAAATATAGATCTGGAAATTCACATCCACATTTCAATTTTGAAAAGAATAGGACAAATGATCACTTGAAATTACAAACATAAAATTAAAAGCTTTTTGGACAAATGTTTAAACATGGTTTCACCTCTATGCAACAGCACATGTAAAAAGTTTGTCAGAGGTTTTAAAACGTTTTTCAGAGGTTGTATTGTACTTTTCTGCAATCATACAAAATATAGATCTGGAAATTCACATCCACATTTCAATTTGGAAAAGAATAGTACAAATGATCACTTGAAATTACAAACTTTAAAATAAATGCTTTTTTGAAAAATGTTTAAACATGATTTCACATCTATGCAACAGCACAAGTCAAAAGTTTGTCAGAGGTTTTAAAAGTACTTTTCTCCAAAAAAGCAAAATGTTGATCAGTAAATTCACTTCTACATTTCAATTTTAGAAAGAATAACATAAATGTTAAAATGAAACTACCAACTGTAAAATACATGCATTTTTGAGAGGTACTTAAACTTTGATTCACTTCTATGAATTTTCATGTATAAGTATTAATAGTCTTTGTAAAACTTTTAAAAATGTTTAAAAATATAGTTTACAACCAGAAAAATAAATGCAGAAAATGAAATACGCGTTTATCTGACAATATGAAAAAGTATCAATAAATGCTAAAATGAATGTCCACACATTGAAATAAATGCGTTTTAAGAAAAGATTAAAGCTAGTTTTCTCATCTATGAACTTCATTGTTAATATATAATCAGTAGATGTAAAACGTTTTTCAGAGGTTGTATTGTACTTTTCTGCAATCATACAAAATATAGATCTGGAAATTCACATCCACATTTCAATTTGGAAAAGAATAGTACAAATGATCACTTGAAATTACAAACTTTAAAATAAATGCTTTTTTGAAAAATGTTTAAACATGGTTTCACATCTATGCCACAGCACATGTAAAAAGTATGTCAGAGGTTTTAAAAGTACTTTTCTACAAGAAAGTTAAATGTAGATCCGTAAATTCACTTCTACATTTCAATTTGAGAAAGAATAACATAAATGTTAAAATGAAACTACCAACTTTAATATACATGCATTTTTGAGAAATACTTAAACTTTGCTTCACATCTATGAATTTTCATGTATAAGTATTAATAGTCTTTGTAAAACTTTTAAAAACGTTTAAAAATATAGTTTACAACCAGAAAAATAAATGCAGAAAAAGAAATACGCATTTATCTGACAATTTGAAAAAGTATCAATAAATGCTAAAATGAATGTCCACACATTGAAATAAATGCGTTTTAAGAAAAGATTAAAGCAAGTTTTCTCATCTATGAACTTCATTGTTAATATATAAACAGTACATGTAAAACGTTTTTCAGAGGTTGTGTTGTACTTTTCTGCAATCATATAAAATATAGATCTGGAAATTCACATCCACATTTCAATTTTGAAAAGAATAGGACAAATGATCACTTGAAATTACAAACATAAAAATAAAAGCTTTATGGACAAATGTTTAAACATGGTTTCACCTCTATGCAACAGCACATGTAAAAAGTTTGTCACAGGTTTTAAAAGGTTTTTCAGAGGTTGTATTGTACTTTTCTGCAATCATACAAAATATAGATCTGGAAATTCACATCCACATTTCAATTTGGAAAAGAATAGTACAAATGATCACTTGAAATTACAAACTTTAAAATAAATGCTTTTTTGAAAAATGTTTAAACATGATTTCACATCTATGCAACAGCACAAGTAAAAAGTTTGTCAGAGGTTTTAAAAGTACTTTTTTCCAAAAAAGCAAAATGTTGATCAGTAAATTCACTTCTACATTTCAATTTGAGAAAGAATAACATAAATGTTAAAATGAAACTACCAACTTTAAAATACATTCTTTTTTGAGAAACTTTGCTTCACATCTATGAATTTTCATGTATAAGTATTAATAGTCTTTGTAAAACTTTTAAAAATGTTTAAAAATATAGTTTACAACCAGAGAAAGAAATGCAGAAAAAGAAATACGCGTTTATCTGACAATTTGAAAAAGTATCAATAAATTCTAAAATGAATGTCCACACAGCACATGTAAAAAGTTTATCAGAGGTTTTAAAACGTTTTTCAGAGGTTGTATTGTACTTTTCTGCAATCATACAAAATATAGATCTGGAAATTCACCTCCACATTTCAATTTGGAAAAGAATAGTACAAATGATCACTTGAAATTACAAACTTTAAAATAAATGCTTTTTTGAAAAATGTTTAAACATGATTTCACATCTATGCAACAGCACAAGTAAAAAGTTGGTCAGAGGTTTTAAAAGTACTTTTCTCCAAAAATGCAAAATGTTGATCAGTAAATTCACTTCTGCATTTCAATTTTAGAAAGAATAACATAAATGTTAAAATGAAACTACCAACTGTAAAATACATGCATTTTTGAGAAGTACTTAAACTTTGATTCACATCTATGAATTTTCATGTATAAGTATTAATAGTCTTTGTAAAACTTTTAAAAATGTTTAAAAATATAGTTTACAACCAGAAAAATAAATGCAGAAAAAGAAATAAGCGTTTATCTGACAATTTGAAAAAGTATCAATAAATGCTAAAATGAATGTCCACACATTGAAATAAATGCGTTTTAAGAAAAGATTAAAGCTAGTTTTCTCATCTATGAACTTCATTGTTAATATATAATCAGTAGATGTAAAACGTTTTTCAGAGGTTGTATTGTACTTTTCTGCAATCATACAAAATATAGATCTGGAAATTCACATCAACATTTCAATTTTGAAAAGAATAGTAGAAATGGTCACTTGAAATTACAAACTTTAAAATAAATGCTTTTTTGAGAAATGTTTAAACATGGTTTCACATCTATGCCACAGCACATGTAAAAAGTATGTCAGAGGTTTTAAAAGTACTTTTCTCCAAAAAATCAAAATGTAGATCCGTAAATTCACTTCTACATTTCAATTTTAGAAAGAATAACATAAATGTTAAAATGAAACAACCAACTTTAAAATACATGCATTTTTGAGAAATACTTAAACTTTGCTTCACATCTATGAATTTTCATGTATAAGTATTAATAGTCTTTGTAAAACTTTTAAAAACGTTTAAAAATATAGTTTACAACCAGAAAAATAAATGCAGAAAAAGAAATACGCATTAATCTGACAATTTGAAAAAGTATCAATAAATGCTAAAATGAATGTCCACACATTGAAATAAATGCGTTTTAAGAAAAGATTAAAGCTAGTTTTCTCATCTATGAACTTCATTGTTAATATATAAACAGTACATGTAAAACGTTTTTCTGAGGTTGTATTGTATTTTTCTGCATTCATATAAATTATAGATCTGGAAATTCACATCCACATTTCAATTTTGAAAAGAATAGGACAAATGATCACTTGAAATTACAAACATAAAAATAAAAGCTTTATGGACAAATGTTTAAACATGGTTTCACCTCTATGCAACAGCACATGTAAAAAGTTTGTCACAGGTTTTAAAAGGTTTTTCAGAGGTTGTATTGTACTTTTCTGCAATCATACAAAATATAGATCTGGAAATTCACATCCACATTTCAATTTGGAAAAGAATAGTACAAATGATCACTTGAAATTACAAACTTTAAAATAAATGCTTTTTTGAAAAATGTTTAAACATGATTTCACATCTATGCAACAGCACAAGTAAAAAGTTTGTCAGAGGTTTTAAAAGTACTTTTCTCCAAAAAAGCAAAATGTTGATCAGTAAATTCACTTCTACATTTCAATTTGAGAAAGAATAACATAAATGTTAAAATGAAACTACCAACTGTAAAATACATGCATTTTTGAGAAGTACTTAAACTTTGATTCACTTCTATGAATTTTCATGTATAAGTATTAATAGTCTTTGTAAAACTTTTAAAAATGTTTAAAAATATAGTTTACAACCAGAAAAATAAATGCAGAAAATGAAATACGCGTTTATCTGACAATATGAAAAAGTATCAATAAATGCTAAAATGAATGTCCACACATTGAAATAAATGCGTTTTAAGAAAAGATTAAAGCTAGTTTTCTCATCTATGAACTTCATTGTTAATATATAATCAGTAGATGTAAAACGTTTTTCAGAGGTTGTATTGTACTTTTCTGCAATCATACAAAATATAGATCTGGAAATTCACATCCACATTTCAATTTGGAAAAGAATAGTACAAATGATCACTTGAAATTACAAACTTTAAAATAAATGCTTTTTTGAAAAATGTTTAAACATGGTTTCACATCTATGCCACAGCACATGTAAAAAGTATGTCAGAGGTTTTAAAAGTACTTTTCTACAAGAAAGTTAAATGTAGATCCGTAAATTCACTTCTACATTTCAATTTGAGAAAGAATAACATAAATGTTAAAATGAAACTACCAACTTTAATATACATGCATTTTTGAGAAATACTTAAACTTTGCTTCACATCTATGAATTTTCATGTATAAGTATTATTAGTCTTTGTAAAACTTTTAAAAATGTTTAAAAATATAGTTTACAACCAGAAAAATAAATGCAGAAAAAGGAATACGCGTTTATCTGACAATATGCAAAAGTATCAATAAATGCTAAAATGAATGTCCACACATTGAAATAAATGCGTTTTAAGAAAAGATTAAAGCTAGTTTTCTCATCTATGAACTTCATTGTTAATATATAAACAGTACATGTAAAACGTTTTTCAGAGGTTGTATTGTACTTTTCTGCAATCATATAAAATATAGATCTGGAAATTCACATCAACATTTCAATTTTGAAAAGAATAGTAGAAATGGTCACTTGAAATTACAAACTTTAAAATAAATGCTTTTTTGAGAAATGTTTAAACATGGTTTCACATCTATGCCACAGCACATGTAAAAAGTATGTCAGAGGTTTTAAAAGTACTTTTCTCCAAAAAATCAAAATGTAGATCCGTAAATTCACTTCTACATTTCAATTTTAGAAAGAATAACATAAATGTTAAAATGAAACAACCAACTTTAAAATACATGCATTTTTGAGAAATACTTAAACTTTGCTTCACATCTATGAATTTTCATGTATAAGTATTAATAGTCTTTGTAAAACTTTTAAAAACGTTTAAAAATATAGTTTACAACCAGAAAAATAAATGCAGAAAAAGAAATACGCATTAATCTGACAATTTGAAAAAGTATCAATAAATGCTAAAATGAATGTCCACACATTGAAATAAATGCGTTTTAAGAAAAGATTAAAGCTAGTTTTCTCATCTATGAACTTCATTGTTAATATATAAACAGTACATGTAAAACGTTTTTCTGAGGTTGTATTGTATTTTTCTGCATTCATATAAAATATAGATCTGGAAATTCACATCCACATTTCAATTTTGAAAAGAATAGGACAAATGATCACTTGAAATTACAAACATAAAAATAAAAGCTTTATGGACAAATGTTTAAACATGGTTTCACCTCTATGCAACAGCACATGTAAAAAGTTTGTCACAGGTTTTAAAAGGTTTTTCAGAGGTTGTATTGTACTTTTCTGCAATCATACAAAATATAGATCTGGAAATTCACATCCACATTTCAATTTGGAAAAGAATAGTACAAATGATCACTTGAAATTACAAACTTTAAAATAAATGCTTTTTTGAAAAATGTTTAAACATGATTTCACATCTATGCAACAGCACAAGTAAAAAGTTTGTCAGAGGTTTTAAAAGTACTTTTCTCCAAAAAAGCAAAATGTTGATCAGTAAATTCACTTCTACATTTCAATTTGAGAAAGAATAACATAAATGTTAAAATGAAACTACCAACTGTAAAATACATGCATTTTTGAGAAGTACTTAAACTTTGATTCACTTCTATGAATTTTCATGTATAAGTATTAATAGTCTTTGTAAAACTTTTAAAAATGTTTAAAAATATAGTTTACAACCAGAAAAATAAATGCAGAAAATGAAATACGCGTTTATCTGACAATATGAAAAAGTATCAATAAATGCTAAAATGAATGTCCACACATTGAAATAAATGCGTTTTAAGAAAAGATTAAAGCTAGTTTTCTCATCTATGAACTTCATTGTTAATATATAATCAGTAGATGTAAAACGTTTTTCAGAGGTTGTATTGTACTTTTCTGCAATCATACAAAATATAGATCTGGAAATTCACATCCACATTTCAATTTGGAAAAGAATAGTACAAATGATCACTTGAAATTACAAACTTTAAAATAAATGCTTTTTTGAAAAATGTTTAAACATGGTTTCACATCTATGCCACAGCACATGTAAAAAGTATGTCAGAGGTTTTAAAAGTACTTTTCTACAAGAAAGTTAAATGTAGATCCGTAAATTCACTTCTACATTTCAATTTGAGAAAGAATAACATAAATGTTAAAATGAAACTACCAACTTTAATATACATGCATTTTTGAGAAATACTTAAACTTTGCTTCACATCTATGAATTTTCATGTATAAGTATTATTAGTCTTTGTAAAACTTTTAAAAATGTTTAAAAATATAGTTTACAACCAGAAAAATAAATGCAGGAAAAGGAATACGCGTTTATCTGACAATATGCAAAAGTATCAATAAATGCTAAAATGAATGTCCACACATTGAAATAAATGCGTTTTAAGAAAAGATTAAAGCTAGTTTTCTCATCTATGAACTTCATTGTTAATATATAAACAGTACATGTAAAACGTTTTTCAGAGGTTGTATTGTACTTTTCTGCAATCATATAAAATATAGATCTGGAAATTCACATCAACATTTCAATTTTGAAAAGAATAGTAGAAATGGTCACTTGAAATTACAAACTTTAAAATAAATGCTTTTTTGAGAAATGTTTAAACATGGTTTGACATCTATGCCACAGCACATGTAAAAAGTATGTCAGAGGTTTTAAAAGTACTTTTCTCCAAAAAATCAAAATGTAGATCCGTAAATTCACTTCTACATTTCAATTTTAGAAAGAATAACATAAATGTTAAAATGAAACAACCAACTTTAAAATACATGCATTTTTGAGAAATACTTAAACTTTGCTTCACATCTATGAATTTTCATGTATAAGTATTAATAGTCTTTGTAAAACTTTTAAAAACGTTTAAAAATATAGTTTACAACCAGAAAAATAAATGCAGAAAAAGAAATACGCATTAATCTGACAATTTGAAAAAGTATCAATAAATGCTAAAATGAATGTCCACACATTGAAATAAATGCGTTTTAAGAAAAGATTAAAGCTAGTTTTCTCATCTATGAACTTCATTGTTAATATATAAACAGTACATGTAAAACGTTTTTCTGAGGTTGTATTGTATTTTTCTGCATTCATATAAAATATAGATCTGGAAATTCACATCCACATTTCAATTTTGAAAAGAATAGGACAAATGATCACTTGAAATTACAAACATAAAAATAAAAGCTTTATGGACAAATGTTTAAACATGGTTTCACCTCTATGCAACAGCACATGTAAAAAGTTTGTCACAGGTTTTAAAAGGTTTTTCAGAGGTTGTATTGTACTTTTCTGCAATCATACAAAATATAGATCTGGAAATTCACATCCACATTTCAATTTGGGAAAGAATAGTACAAATGATCACTTGAAATTACAAACTTTAAAATAAATGCTTTTTTGAAAAATGTTTAAACATGATTTCACATCTATGCAACAGCACAAGTAAAAAGTTTGTCAGAGGTTTTAAAAGTACTTTTCTCCAAAAAAGCAAAATGTTGATCAGTAAATTCACTTCTACATTTCAATTTGAGAAAGAATAACATAAATGTTAAAATGAAACTACCAACTTTAAAATACATTCTTTTTTGAGAAACTTTGCTTCACATCTATGAATTTTCATGTATAAGTATTAATAGTCTTTGTAAAACTTTTAAAAATGTTTAAAAATATAGTTTACAACCAGAGAAAGAAATGCAGAAAAAGAAATACGCGTTTATCTGACAATTTGAAAAAGTATCAATAAATGCTAAAATGAATGTCCACACATTGAAATAAATGAGTTTTAAGAAAAGATTAAAGCTAGTTTTCTCATCTATGAACTTCATTGTTAATATATAAACAGTACATGTAAAACGTTTTTCAGAGGTTGTATTGTACTTTTCTGCAATCATACAAAATATAGATGGGGAAATTCACATCCACATTTCAATTTCAAAAAGAATAGTATAAATGGTCAAATGAAATTACAAACATAAAAATAAACGCTTCTTGGAGATATGTTTAAACATGGTTTCACATCTATCCAACAGCACATGTAAAAATTATGTCAGAGGTTTTAAAAGTACTTTTGTACAAGAAAGCTAAATGTAGATCCATAAATTCACTTCTACATTTCAATTTGAGAAAGAATAACATAAATGTTAAAATGAAACTACCAACTGTAAAATACATGCATTTTTGAGAACTACTTAAACTTTGATTCACATCTATGAATTTTCATGTATTAATAGTCTTTGTAAAACTTTTAAAAATGTTTAAAAATATAGTTTACAACCAGAAAAATAAATGCAGAAAAAGAAATAAGCGTTTATCTGACAATTTGAAAAAGTATCAATAAATGCTAAAATGAATGTCCACACATTGAAATAAATGCGTTTTAAGAAAAGATTAAAGCTAGTTTTCTCATCTATGAACTTCATTGTTAATATATAATCAGTAGATGTAAAACGTTTTTCAGAGGTTGTATTGTACTTTTCTGCAATCATATAAAATATAGATCTGGAAATTCACATCCACATTTCAATTTTGAAAAGAATAGGACAAATGATCACTTGAAATTACAAACATAAAAATAAAAGCTTTTTGGACAAATGTTTAAACATGGTTTCACCTCTATACAACAGCACATGTAAAAAGTTTGTCAGAGGTTTTAAAACGTTTTTCAGAGGTTGTATTGTACTTTTCTGCAATCATACAAAATATAGATCTGGAAATTCACATCCACATTTCAATTTGGAAAAGAATAGTACAAATGATCACTTGAAATTACAAACTTTAAAATAAATGCTTTTTTGAAAAATGTTTAAACATGATTTCACATCTATGCAACAGCACAAGTAAAAAGTTTGTCAGAGGTTTTAAAATTACTTTTCTCCAAAAAAACAAAATGTTGATCAGTAAATTCACTTCTACATTTCAATTTTAGAAAGAATAACATAAAATTTAAAATGAAATTACCAAATTTAAAATACATGCTTTTTTGAGAAACTTTGCTTCACATCTATGAATTTTCATGTATAAGTATTAATAGTCTTTGTAAAACTTTTAAAAACGTTTAACAATATAGTTTACAACCAGAAAAATAAATGCAGAAAAAGAAATACGCATTAATCTGATAATTTGAAAAAGTATCAATAAATGCTAAAATGAATGTCCACACATTGAAATAAATGAGTTTTAAGAAAAGATTAAAGCTAGTTTTCTCATCTATGAACTTCATTGTTAATATATAAACAGTACATGTAAAACGTTTTTCAGAGGTTGTATTGTACTTTTCTGCAATCATACAAAATATAGATGGGGAATTTCACATCCACATTTCAATTTCAAAAAGAATAGTATAAATGGTCAAATGAAATTACAAACATAAAAATAAACGCTTCTTGGAGATATGTTTAAACATGGTTTCACATCTATCCAACAGCACATGTAAAAAGTATGTCAGAGGTTTTAAAAGTACTTTTGTACAAGAAAGCTAAATGTAGATCCATAAATTCACTTCTACATTTCAATTTGAGAAAGAATAACATAAATGTTAAAATGAAACTACCAACTGTAAAATACATGCATTTTTGAGAACTACTTAAACTTTGATTCACATCTATGAATTTTCATGTATTAATAGTCTTTGTAAAACTTTTAAAAATGTTTATAAATATAGTTTACAACCAGAAAAATAAATGCAGAAAAAGAATTAAGCGTTTATCTGACAATTTGAAAAAGTATCAATAAATGCTAAAATGAATGTCCACACATTGAAATAAATGCGTTTTAAGAAAAGATTAAAGCTAGTTTTCTCATCTATGAACTTCATTGTTAATATATAATCAGTAGATGTAAAACGTTTTTCAGAGGTTGTATTGTACTTTTCTGCAATCATATAAAATATAGATCTGGAAATTCACATCCACATTTCAATTTTGAAAAGAATAGGACAAATGATCACTTGAAATTACAAACATAAAATTAAAAGCTTTTTGGACAAATGTTTAAACATGGTTTCACCTCTATGCAACAGCACATGTAAAAAGTTTGTCAGAGGTTTTAAAACGTTTTTCAGAGGTTGTATTGTACTTTTCTGCAATCATACAAAATATAGATCTGGAAATTCACATCCACATTTCAATTTGGAAAAGAATAGTACAAATGATCACTTGAAATTACAAACTTTAAAATAAATGCTTTTTTGAAAAATGTTTAAACATGATTTCACATCTATGCAACAGCACAAGTCAAAAGTTTGTCAGAGGTTTTAAAAGTACTTTTCTCCAAAAAAGCAAAATGTTGATCAGTAAATTCACTTCTACATTTCAATTTTAGAAAGAATAACATAAATGTTAAAATGAAACTACCAACTGTAAAATACATGCATTTTTGAGAAGTACTTAAACTTTGATTCACTTCTATGAATTTTCATGTATAAGTATTAATAGTCTTTGTAAAACTTTTAAAAATGTTTAAAAATATAGTTTACAACCAGAAAAATAAATGCAGAAAATGAAATACGCGTTTATCTGACAATATGAAAAAGTATCAATAAATGCTAAAATGAATGTCCACACATTGAAATAAATGCGTTTTAAGAAAAGATTAAAGCTAGTTTTCTCATCTATGAACTTCATTGTTAATATATAATCAGTAGATGTAAAACGTTTTTCAGAGGTTGTATTGTACTTTTCTGCAATCATACAAAATATAGATCTGGAAATTCACATCCACATTTCAATTTGGAAAAGAATAGTACAAATGATCACTTGAAATTACAAACTTTAAAATAAATGCTTTTTTGAAAAATGTTTAAACATGGTTTCACATCTATGCCACAGCACATGTAAAAAGTATGTCAGAGGTTTTAAAAGTACTTTTCTACAAGAAAGTTAAATGTAGATCCGTAAATTCACTTCTACATTTCAATTTGAGAAAGAATAACATAAATGTTAAAATGAAACTACCAACTTTAATATACATGCATTTTTGAGAAATACTTAAACTTTGCTTCACATCTATGAATTTTCATGTATAAGTATTATTAGTCTTTGTAAAACTTTTAAAAATGTTTAAAAATATAGTTTACAACCAGAAAAATAAATGCAGAAAAAGGAATACGCGTTTATCTGACAATATGAAAAAGTATCAATAAATGCTAAAATGAATGTCCACACATTGAAATAAATGCGTTTTAAGAAAAGATTAAAGCTAGTTTTCTCATCTATGAACTTCATTGTTAATATATAAACAGTACATGTAAAACGTTTTTCAGAGGTTGTATTGTACTTTTCTGCAATCATATAAAATATAGATCTGGAAATTCACATCAACATTTCAATTTTGAAAAGAATAGTAGAAATGATCACTTGAAATTACAAACTTTAAAATAAATGCTTTTTTGAGAAATGTTTAAACATGATTTCACATCTATGCAACAGCTCATGTAAAGTTTGTCAGAGGTTTTAAAAGTACTTTTCTCCAAAAAAGCAAAATGTAGATCCGTAAATTCACTTCTACATTTCAATTTTAGAAAGAATAACATAAATGTTAAAATGAAACTACCAACTGTAAAATACATGCATTTTTGAGAAGTACTTAAACTTTGATTCACATCTATGAATTTTCATGTATAAGTATTAATAGTCTTTGTAAAACTTTTAAAAATGTTTAAAAATATAGTTTACAACCAGAAAAATAAATGCAGAAAAAGAAATACGCGTTTATCTGACAATATGAAAAAATATCAATAAATGCTAAAATGAATGTCCACACATTGAAATAAATGCGTTTTAAGAAAAGATTAAAGCTAGTTTTCTCATCTATGAACTTCATTGTTAATATATAATCAGTAGATGTAAAACGTTTTTCAGAGGTTGTATTGTACTTTTCTGCAATCATACAAAATATAGATCTGGAAATTCACATCCACATTTCAATTTGGAAAAGAATAGTACAAATGATCACTTGAAATTACAAACTTTAAAATAAATGCTTTTTTGAAAAATGTTTAAACATGGTTTCACATCTATGCCACAGCACATGTAAAAAGTATGTCAGAGGTTTTAAAAGTACTTTTCTACAAGAAAGTTAAATGTAGATCCGTAAATTCACTTCTACATTTCAATTTTAGAAAGAATAACATAAAAGTTAAAATGAAATTACCAAATTTAAAATACATGCTTTTTTGAGAAACTTTGCTTCACATCTATGAATTTTCATGTATAAGTATTAATAGTCTTTGTAAAACTTTTAAAAACGTTTAACAATATAGTTTACAACCAGAAAAATAAATGCAGAAAAAGAAATACGCATTAATCTGACAATTTGAAAAAGTATCAATAAATGCTAAAATGAATGTCCACACATTGAAATAAATGAGTTTTAAGAAAAGATTAAAGCTAGTTTTCTCATCTATGAACTTCATTGTTAATATATAAACAGTACATGTAAAACGTTTTTCAGAGGTTGTATTGTACTTTTCTGCAATCATACAAACTATAGATGGGGAAATTCACATCCACATTTCAATTTCAAAAAGAATAGTATAAATGGTCAAATGAAATTACAAACATAAAAATAAACGCTTCTTGGAGATATGTTTAAACATGGTTTCACATCTATCCAACAGCACATGTAAAAATTATGTCAGAGGTTTTAAAAGTACTTTTGTACAAGAAAGCTAAATGTAGATCCATAAATTCACTTCTACATTTCAATTTGAGAAAGAATAACATAAATGTTAAAATGAAACTACCAACTGTAAAATACATGCATTTTTGAGAACTACTTAAACTTTGATTCACATCTATGAATTTTCATGTATTAATAGTCTTTGTAAAACTTTTAAAAATGTTTAAAAATATAGTTTACAACCAGAAAAATAAATGCAGAAAAAGAAATAAGCGTTTATCTGACAATTTGAAAAAGTATCAATAAATGCTAAAATGAATGTCCACACATTGAAATAAATGCGTTTTAAGAAAAGATTAAAGCTAGTTTTCTCATCTATGAACTTCATTGTTAATATATAATCAGTAGATGTAAAACGTTTTTCAGAGGTTGTATTGTACTTTTCTGCAATCATATAAAATATAGATCTGGAAATTCACATCCACATTTCAATTTTGAAAAGAATAGGACAAATGATCACTTGAAATTACAAACATAAAAATAAAAGCTTTTTGGACAAATGTTTAAACATGGTTTCACCTCTATACAACAGCACATGTAAAAAGTTTGTCAGAGGTTTTAAAACGTTTTTCAGAGGTTGTATTGTACTTTTCTGCAATCATACAAAATATAGATCTGGAAATTCACATCCACATTTCAATTTGGAAAAGAATAGTACAAATGATCACTTGAAATTACAAACTTTAAAATAAATGCTTTTTTGAAAAATGTTTAAACATGATTTCACATCTATGCAACAGCACAAGTAAAAAGTTTGTCAGAGGTTTTAAAATTACTTTTCTCCAAAAAAACAAAATGTTGATCAGTAAATTCACTTCTACATTTCAATTTTAGAAAGAATAACATAAAAGTTAAAATGAAATTACCAAATTTAAAATACATGCTTTTTTGAGAAACTTTGCTTCACATCTATGAATTTTCATGTATAAGTATTAATAGTCTTTGTAAAACTTTTAAAAACGTTTAACAATATAGTTTACAACCAGAAAAATAAATGCAGAAAAAGAAATACGCATTAATCTGACAATTTGAAAAAGTATCAATAAATGTTAAAATGAATGTCCACACATTGAAATAAATGAGTTTTAAGAAAAGATTAAAGCTAGTTTTCTCATCTATGAACTTCATTGTTAATATATAAACAGTACATGTAAAACGTTTTTCAGAGGTTGTATTGTACTTTTCTGCAATCATACAAAATATAGATGGGGAAATTCACATCCACATTTCAATTTCAAAAAGAATAGTATAAATGGTCAAATGAAATTACAAACATAAAAATAAACGCTTCTTGGAGATATGTTTAAACATGGTTTCACATCTATCCAACAGCACATGTAAAAAGTATGTCAGAGGTTTTAAAAGTACTTTTGTACAAGAAAGCTAAATGTAGATCCATAAATTCACTTCTACATTTCAATTTGAGAAAGAATAACATAAATGTTAAAATGAAACTACCAACTGTAAAATACATGCATTTTTGAGAACTACTTAAACTTTGATTCACATCTATGAATTTTCATGTATTAATAGTCTTTGTAAAACTTTTAAAAATGTTTAAAAATATAGTTTACAACCAGAAAAATAAATGCAGAAAAAGAAATAAGCGTTTATCTGACAATTTGAAAAAGTATCAATAAATGCTAAAATGAATGTCCACACATTGAAATAAATGCGTTTTAAGAAAAGATTAAAGCTAGTTTTCTCATCTATGAACTTCATTGTTAATATATAATCAGTAGATGTAAAACGTTTTTCAGAGGTTGTATTGTACTTTTCTGCAATCATATAAAATATAGATCTGGAAATTCACATCCACATTTCAATTTTGAAAAGAATAGGACAAATGATCACTTGAAATTACAAACATAAAATTAAAAGCTTTTTGGACAAATGTTTAAACATGGTTTCACCTCTATGCAACAGCACATGTAAAAAGTTTGTCAGAGGTTTTAAAACGTTTTTCAGAGGTTGTATTGTACTTTTCTGCAATCATACAAAATATAGATCTGGAAATTCACATCCACATTTCAATTTGGAAAAGAATAGTACAAATGATCACTTGAAATTACAAACTTTAAAATAAATGCTTTTTTGAAAAATGTTTAAACATGATTTCACATCTATGCAACAGCACAAGTCAAAAGTTTGTCAGAGGTTTTAAAAGTACTTTTCTCCAAAAAAGCAAAATGTTGATCAGTAAATTCACTTCTACATTTCAATTTTAGAAAGAATAACATAAATGTTGAAATGAAACTACCAACTGTAAAATACATGCATTTTTGAGAAGTACTTAAACTTTGATTCACTTCTATGAATTTTCATGTATAAGTATTAATAGTCTTTGTAAAACTTTTAAAAATGTTTAAAAATATAGTTTACAACCAGAAAAATAAATGCAGAAAATGAAATACGCGTTTATCTGACAATATGAAAAAGTATCAATAAATGCTAAAATGAATGTCCACACATTGAAATAAATGCGTTTTAAGAAAAGATTAAAGCTAGTTTTCTCATCTATGAACTCCATTGTTAATATATAATCAGTAGATGTAAAACGTTTTTCAGAGGTTGTATTGTACTTTTCTGCAATCATACAAAATATAGATCTGGAAATTCACATCCACATTTCAATTTGGAAAAGAATAGTACAAATGATCACTTGAAATTACAAACTTTAAAATAAATGCTTTTTTGAAAAATGTTTAAACATGGTTTCACATCTATGCCACAGCACATGTAAAAAGTATGTCAGAGGTTTTAAAAGTACTTTTCTACAAGAAAGTTAAATGTAGATCCGTAAATTCACTTCTACATTTCAATTTGAGAAAGAATAACATAAATGTTAAAATGAAACTACCAACTTTAATATACATGCATTTTTGAGAAATACTTAAACTTTGCTTCACATCTATGAATTTTCATGTATAAGTATTAATAGTCTTTGTAAAACTTTTAAAAACGTTTAAAAATATAGTTTACAACCAGAAAAATAAATGCAGAAAAAGAAATACGCATTTATCTGACAATTTGAAAAAGTATCAATAAATGCTAAAATGAATGTCCACACATTGAAATAAATGCGTTTTAAGAAAAGATTAAAGCTAGTTTTCTCATCTATGAACTTCATTGTTAATATATAAACAGTACATGTAAAACGTTTTTCAGAGGTTGTGTTGTACTTTTCTGCAATCATATAAAATATAGATCTGGAAATTCACATCCACATTTCAATTTTGAAAAGAATAGGACAAATGATCACTTGAAATTACAAACATAAAAATAAAAGCTTTATGGACAAATGTTTAAACATGGTTTCACCTCTATGCAACAGCACATGTAAAAAGTTTGTCACAGGTTTTAAAAGGTTTTTCAGAGGTTGTATTGTACTTTTCTGCAATCATACAAAATATAGATCTGGAAATTCACATCCACATTTCAATTTGGAAAAGAATAGTACAAATGATCACTTGAAATTACAAACTTTAAAATAAATGCTTTTTTGAAAAATGTTTAAACATGATTTCACATCTATGCAACAGCACAAGTAAAAAGTTTGTCAGAGGTTTTAAAAGTACTTTTTTCCAAAAAAGCAAAATGTTGATCAGTAAATTCACTTCTACATTTCAATTTGAGAAAGAATAACATAAATGTTAAAATGAAACTACCAACTTTAAAATACATTCTTTTTTGAGAAACTTTGCTTCACATCTATGAATTTTCATGTATAAGTATTAATAGTCTTTGTAAAACTTTTAAAAATGTTTAAAAATATAGTTTACAACCAGAGAAAGAAATGCAGAAAAAGAAATACGCGTTTATCTGACAATTTGAAAAAGTATCAATAAATTCTAAAATGAATGTCCACACAGCACATGTAAAAAGTTTATCAGAGGTTTTAAAACGTTTTTCAGAGGTTGTATTGTACTTTTCTGCAATCATACAAAATATAGATCTGGAAATTCACCTCCACATTTCAATTTTGAAAAGAATAGTAGAAATGAATAGTACAAGTAAAAAGTTTATCTGACAATATGCAAAAGTATCAATAAATGCTAAAATGAATGTCCACACATTGAAATAAATGCGTTTTAAGAAAAGATTAAAGCTAGTTTTCTCATCTATGAACTTCATTGTTAATATATAAACAGTACATGTAAAACGTTTTTCAGAGGTTGTATTGTACTTTTCTGCAATCATATAAAATATAGATCTGGAAATTCACATCAACATTTCAATTTTGAAAAGAATAGTAGAAATGGTCACTTGAAATTACAAACTTTAAAATAAATGCTTTTTTGAGAAATGTTTAAACATGGTTTCACATCTATGCCACAGCACATGTAAAAAGTATGTCAGAGGTTTTAAAAGTACTTTTCTCCAAAAAATCAAAATGTAGATCCGTAAATTCACTTCTACATTTCAATTTTAGAAAGAATAACATAAATGTTAAAATGAAACAACCAACTTTAAAATACATGCATTTTTGAGAAATACTTAAACTTTGCTTCACATCTATGAATTTTCATGTATAAGTATTAATAGTCTTTGTAAAACTTTTAAAAACGTTTAAAAATATAGTTTACAACCAGAAAAATAAATGCAGAAAAAGAAATACGCATTAATCTGACAATTTGAAAAAGTATCAATAAATGCTAAAATGAATGTCCACACATTGAAATAAATGCGTTTTAAGAAAAGATTAAAGCTAGTTTTCTCATCTATGAACTTCATTGTTAATATATAAACAGTACATGTAAAACGTTTTTCTGAGGTTGTATTGTATTTTTCTGCATTCATATAAAATATAGATCTGGAAATTCACATCCACATTTCAATTTTGAAAAGAATAGGACAAATGATCACTTGAAATTACAAACATAAAAATAAAAGCTTTATGGACAAATGTTTAAACATGGTTTCACCTCTATGCAACAGCACATGTAAAAAGTTTGTCACAGGTTTTAAAAGGTTTTTCAGAGGTTGTATTGTACTTTTCTGCAATCATACAAAATATAGATCTGGAAATTCACATCCACATTTCAATTTGGAAAAGAATAGTACAAATGATCACTTGAAATTACAAACTTTAAAATAAATGCTTTTTTGAAAAATGTTTAAACATGATTTCACATCTATGCAACAGCACAAGTAAAAAGTTTGTCAGAGGTTTTAAAAGTACTTTTCTCCAAAAAAGCAAAATGTTGATCAGTAAATTCACTTCTACATTTCAATTTGAGAAAGAATAACATAAATGTTAAAATGAAACTACCAACTTTAAAATACATTCTTTTTTGAGAAACTTTGCTTCACATCTATGAATTTTCATGTATAAGTATTAATAGTCTTTGTAAAACTTTTAAAAATGTTTAAAAATATAGTTTACAACCAGAGAAAGAAATGCAGAAAAAGAAATACGCGTTTATCTGACAATTTGAAAAAGTATCAATAAATTCTAAAATGAATGTCCACACAGCACATGTAAAAAGTTTATCAGAGGTTTTAAAACGTTTTTCAGAGGTTGTATTGTACTTTTCTGCAATCATACAAAATATAGATCTGGAAATTCACCTACACATTTCAATTTGGAAAAGAATAGTACAAATGATCACTTGAAATTACAAACTTTAAAATAAATGCTTTTTTGAAAAATGTTTAAACATGATTTCACATCTATGCAACAGCACAAGTAAAAAGTTTGTCAGAGGTTTTAAAAGTACTTTTCTCCAAAAAAGCAAAATGTTGATCAGTAAATTCACTTCTGCATTTCAATTTTAGAAAGAATAACATAAATGTTAAAATGAAACTACCAACTGTAAAATACATGCATTTTTGAGAAGTACTTAAACTTTGATTCACATCTATGAATTTTCATGTATAAGTATTAATAGTCTTTGTAAAACTTTTAAAAATGTTTAAAAATATAGTTTACAACCAGAAAAATAAATGCAGAAAAAGAAATAAGCGTTTATCTGACAATTTGAAAAAGTATCAATAAATGCTAAAATGAATGTCCACACATTGAAATAAATGCGTTTTAAGAAAAGATTAAAGCTAGTTTTCTCATGTATGAACTTCATTGTTAATATATAATCAGTAGATGTAAAACGTTTTTCAGAGGTTGTATTGTACTTTTCTGCAATCATACAAAATATAGATCTGGAAATTCACATTCACATTTCAATTTGGAAAAGAATAGTACAAATGATCACTTGAAATTACAAACTTTAAAATAAATGCTTTTTTGAAAAATGTTTAAACATGGTTTCACATCTATGCCACAGCACATGTAAAAAGTATGTCAGAGGTTTTAAAAGTACTTTTCTACAAGAAAGCTAAATGTAGATCCATAAATTCACTTCTACATTTCAATTTGAGAAAGAATAACATAAATGTTAAAATGAAACTACCAACTGTAAAATACATGCATTTTTGAGAAGTACTTAAACTTTGCTTCACATCTATGAATTTTCATGTATAAGTATTAATAGTCTTTGTAAAACTTTTAAAAACGTTTAAAAATATAGTTTACAACCAGAAAAATAAATGCAGAAAAAGAAATACGCATTTATCTGACAATTTGAAAAAGTATCAATAAATGCTAAAATGAATGTCCACACATTGAAATAAATGCGTTTTAAGAAAAGATTAAAGCTAGTTTTCTCATCTATGAACTTCATTGTTAATATATAAACAGTACATGTAAAACGTTTTTCAGAGGTTGTATTGTACTTTTCTGCAATCATTTTAAATATAGATATGGAAATTCACATCCACATTTCAATTTTGAAAAGAATAGGACAAATGATCACTTGAAATTACAAACATAAAAATAAAAGCTTTTTGGACAAATGTTTAAACATGGTTTCACCTCTATACAACAGCACATGTAAAAAGTTTGTCAGAGGTTTTAAAACGTTTTTCAGAGGTTGTATTGTACTTTTCTGCAATTATACAAAATATAGATCTGGAAATTCACATCCACATTTCAATTTGGAAAAGAATAGTACAAATGATCACTTGAAATTACAAACTTTAAAATAAATGCTTTTTTGAAAAATGTTTAAACATGATTTCACATCTATGCAACAGCACAAGTAAAAAGTTTGTCAGAGGTTTTAAAATTATTTTTCTCCAAAAAAACAAAATGTTGATCAGTAAATTCACTTCTACATTTCAATTTTAGAAAGAATAACATAAAAGTTAAAATGAAATTACCAACTTTAAAATACATGCTTTTTTGAGAAACTTTGCTTCACATCTATGAATTTTCATGTATAAGTATTAATAGTCTTTGTAAAACTTTTAAAAACGTTTAACAATATAGTTTACAACCAGAAAAATAAATGCAGAAAAAGAAATACGCATTAATCTGACAATTTGAAAAAGTATCAATAAATGCTAAAATGAATGTCCACACATTGAAATAAATGAGTTTTAAGAAAAGATTAAAGCTAGTTTTCTCATCTATGAACTTCATTGTTAATATATAAACAGTACATGTAAAACGTTTTTCAGAGGTTGTATTGTACTTTTCTGCAATCATACAAAATATAGATGGGGAAATTCACATCCACATTTCAATTTCAAAAAGAATAGTATAAATGGTCAAATGAAATTACAAACATAAAAATAAACGCTTCTTGGAGATATGTTTAAACATGGTTTCACATCTATCCAACAGCACATGTAAAAAGTATGTCAGAGGTTTTAAAAGTACTTTTGTACAAGAAAGCTAAATGTAGATCCATAAATTCACTTCTACATTTCAATTTGAGAAAGAATAACATAAATGTTAAAATGAAACTACCAACTGTAAAATACATGCATTTTTGAGAACTACTTAAACTTTGATTCACATCTATGAATTTTCATGTATTAATAGTCTTTGTAAAACTTTTAAAAATGTTTAAAAATATAGTTTACAACCAGAAAAATAAATGCAGAAAAAGAAATAAGCGTTTATCTGACAATTTGAAAAAGTATCAATAAATGCTAAAATGAATGCCACACATTGAAATAAATGCGTTTTAAGAAAAGATTAAAGCTAGTTTTCTCATCTATGAACTTCATTGTTAATATATAATCAGTAGATGTAAAACGTTTTTCAGAGGTTGTATTGTACTTTTCTGCAATCATATAAAATATAGATCTGGAAATTCACATCCACATTTCAATTTTGAAAAGAATAGGACAAATGATCACTTGAAATTACAAACATAAAAATAAAAGCTTTTTGGACAAATGTTTAAACATGGTTTCACCTCTATGCAACAGCACATGTAAAAAGTTTGTCAGAGGTTTTAAAACGTTTTTCAGAGGTTGTATTGTACTTTTCTGCAATCATACAAAATATAGATCTGGAAATTCACATCCACATTTCAATTTGGAAAAGAATAGTACAAATGATCACTTGAAATTACAAACTTTAAAATAAATGCTTTTTTGAAAAATGTTTAAACATGATTTCACATCTATGCAACAGCACAAGTCAAAAGTTTGTCAGAGGTTTTAAAAGTACTTTTCTCCAAAAAAGCAAAATGTTGATCAGTAAATTCACTTCTACATTTCAATTTTAGAAAGAATAACATAAATGTTAAAATGAAACTACCAACTGTAAAATACATGCATTTTTGAGAAGCACTTAAACTTTGATTCACTTCTATGAATTTTCATGTATAAGTATTAATAGTCTTTGTAAAACTTTTAAAAATGTTTAAAAATATAGTTTACAACCAGAAAAATAAATGCAGAAAAAGAAATACGCGTTTATCTGACAATATGAAAAAGTATCAATAAATGCTAAAATGAATGTCCACACATTGAAATAAATGCGTTTTAAGAAAAGAATAAAGCTAGTTTTCTCATCTATGAACTTCATTGTTAATATATAATCAGTAGATGTAAAACGTTTTTCAGAGGTTGTATTGTACTTTTCTGCAATCATACAAAATATAGATCTGGAAATTCACATCCACATTTCAATTTGGAAAAGAATAGTACAAATGATCACTCGAAATTACAAACTTTAAAATAAATGCTTTTTTGAAAAATGTTTAAACATGGTTTCAAATCTATGCCACAGCACATGTAAAAAGTATGTCAGAGGTTTTAAAAGTACTTTTCTACAAGAAAGTTAAATGTAGATCCGTAAATTCACTTCTACATTTCAATTTGAGAAAGAATAACATAAATGTTAAAATGAAACTACCAACTTTAATATACATGCATTTTTGAGAAATACTTAAACTTTGCTTCACATCTATGAATTTTCATGTATAAGTATTATTAGTCTTTGTAAAACTTTTAAAAATGTTTAAAAATATAGTTTACAACCAGAAAAATAAATGCAGAAAAAGAAATACGCGTTTATCTGACAATATGAAAAAGTATCAATAAATGCTAAAATGAATGTCCACACATTGAAATAAATGCGTTTTAAGAAAAGATTAAAGCTAGTTTTCTCATCTATGAACTTCATTGTTAATATATAAACAGTACATGTAAAACGTTTTTCAGAGGTTGTATTGTACTTTTCTGCAATCATACAAAATATAGATCTGGAAATTCACATCCTCATTTCAATTTTGAAAAGAATAGTACAAATGATCACTTGAAATTACAAACTTTAAAATAAATGATTTTTTGAGAAATGTTTAAACATGATTTCACATCTATGCAACAGCTCATGTAAAGTTTGTCAGAGGTTTTAAAAGTACTTTTCTCCAAAAAAGCAAAATGTAGATCCGTAAATTCACTTCTACATTTCAATTTTAGAAAGAATAACATAAATGTTAAAATGAAACAACCAACTTTAAAATACATGCATTTTTGAGAAATACTTAAACTTTGCTTCACATCTATGAATTTTCATGTATAAGTATTAATAGTCTTTGTAAAACTTTTAAAAATGTTTAAAAATATAGTTTACAACCAGAAAAATAAATGCAGAAAAAGAAATAAGCGTTTATCTGACAATTTGAAAAAGTATCAATAAATGCTAAAATGAATGTCCACACATTGAAATAAATGCGTTTTAAGAAAAGATTAAAGCTAGTTTTCTCATCTATGAACTTCATTGTTAATATATAATCAGTAGATGTAAAACGTTTTTCAGAGGTTGTATTGTACTTTTCTGCAATCATATAAAATATAGATCTGGAAATTCACATCCACATTTCAATTTTGAAAAGAATAGGACAAATGATCACTTGAAATTACAAACATAAAAATAAAAGCTTTTTGGACAAATGTTTAAACATGGTTTCACCTCTATGCAACAGCACATGTAAAAAGTTTGTCAGAGGTTTTAAAACGTTTTTCAGAGGTTGTATTGTACTTTTCTGCAATCATACAAAATATAGATCTGGAAATTCACATCCACATTTCAATTTGGAAAAGAATAGTACAAATGATCACTTGAAATTACAAACTTTAAAATAAATGCTTTTTTGAAAAATGTTTAAACATGATTTCACATCTATGCAACAGCACAAGTCAAAAGTTTGTCAGAGGTTTTAAAAGTACTTTTCTCCAAAAAAGCAAAATGTTGATCAGTAAATTCACTTCTACATTTCAATTTTAGAAAGAATAACATAAATGTTAAAATGAAACTACCAACTCTAAAATACATGCATTTTTGAGAAGTACTTAAACTTTGATTCACTTCTATGAATTTTCATGTATAAGTATTAATAGTCTTTGTAAAACTTTTAAAAATGTTTAAAAATATAGTTTACAACCAGAAAAATAAATGCAGAAAAAGAAATACGCGTTTATCTGACAATATGAAAAAGTATCAATAAATGCTAAAATGAATGTCCACACATTGAAATAAATGCGTTTTAAGAAAAGAATAAAGCTAGTTTTCTCATCTATGAACTTCATTGTTAATATATAATCAGTAGATGTAAAACGTTTTTCAGAGGTTGTATTGTACTTTTCTGCAATCATACAAAATATAGATCTGGAAATTCACATCCACATTTCAATTTGGAAAAGAATAGTACAAATGATCACTTGAAATTACAAACTTTAAAATAAATGCTTTTTTGAAAAATGTTTAAACATGGTTTCAAATCTATGCCACAGCACATGTAAAAAGTATGTCAGAGGTTTTAAAAGTACTTTTCTACAAGAAAGTTAAATGTAGATCCGTAAATTCACTTCTACATTTCAATTTGAGAAAGAATAACATAAATGTTAAAATGAAACTACCAACTTTAATATACATGCATTTTTGAGAAATACTTAAACTTTGCTTCACATCTATGAATTTTCATGTATAAGTATTATTAGTCTTTGTAAAACTTTTAAAAATGTTTAAAAATATAGTTTACAACCAGAAAAATAAATGCAGAAAAAGAAATACGCGTTTATCTGACAATATGAAAAAGTATCAATAAATGCTAAAATGAATGTCCACACATTGAAATAAATGCGTTTTAAGAAAAGATTAAAGCTAGTTTTCTCATCTATGAACTTCATTGTTAATATATAAACAGTACATGTAAAACGTTTTTCAGAGGTTGTATTGTACTTTTCTGCAATCATATAAAATATAGATCTGGAAATTCACATCAACATTTCAATTTTGAAAAGAATAGTAGAAATGGTCTCTTGAAATTACAAACTTTAAAATAAATGCTTTTTTGAGAAATGTTTAAACATGATTTCACATCTATGCAACAGCTCATGTAAAGTTTGTCAGAGGTTTTAAAAGTACTTTTCTCCAAAAAAGCAAAATGTAGATCCGTAAATTCACTTCTACATTTCAATTTTAGAAAGAATAACATAAATGTTGAAATGAAACTACCAACTGTAAAATACATGCATTTTTGAGAAGTACTTAAACTTTGATTCACTTCTATGAATTTTCATGTATAAGTATTAATAGTCTTTGTAAAACTTTTGAAAACGTTTAAAAATATAGTTTACAACCAGAAAAATAAATGCAGAAAAAGAAATACGCATTTATCTGACAATTTGAAAAAGTATCAATAAATGCTAAAATGAATGTCCACACATTGAAATAAATGCGTTTTAAGAAAAGATTAAAGCTAGTTTTCTCATCTATGAACTTCATTGTTAATATATAAACAGTACATGTAAAACGTTTTTCAGAGGTTGAATTGTACTTTTCTGCAATCATATAAAATATAGATCTGGAAATTCACATCCACATTTCAATTTTGAAAAGAATAGAACAAATGATCACTTGAAATTACAAACATAAAAATAAAAGCTTTTTGGACAAATGTTTAAACATGGTTTCACCTCTATGCAACAGCACATGTAAAAAGTTTGTCAGAGGTTTTAAAACGTTTTTCAGAGGTTGTATTGTACTTTTCTGCAATCATACAAAATATAGATCTGGAAATTCACCTCCACATTTCAATTTGGAAAAGAATAGTACAAATGATCACTTGAAATTACAAACTTTAAAATAAATGCTTTTTTTAAAAATGTTTAAACATGATTTCACATCTATGCAACAGCACAAGTAAAAAGTTTGTCAGAGGTTTTAAAATTACTTTTCCCCAAAAAAACAAAATGTTGATCAGTAAATTCACTTCTACATTTCAATTTTAGAAAGAATAACATAAAAGTTAAAATGAAATTACCAACTTTAAAATACATGCTTTTTTGAGTAACTTTGCTTCACATCTATGAATTTTCATGTATAAGTATTAATAGTCTTTGTAAAACTTTTAACAACGTTTAAAAATATAGTTTACAACGAGAAAAATAAATGAAGAAAAAGTAACACGCGTTTATCTGACAATTTGAAAAACTATCAATAAATGCTAAAATGAATGTCCACACATTGAAATAAATGCGTTTTAAGAAAAGATTAAAGCTAGTTTTCTCATCTATGAACTTCATTGTTAATATATAATCAGTAGATGTAAAACGTTTTTCAGAGGTTGTATTGTACTTTTCTGCAATCATACAAAATATAGATCTGGAAATTCACATCCACATTTCAATTTGGAAAAGAATAGTACAAATGATCACTTGAAATTACAAACTTTAAAATAAATGCTTTTTTGAAAAATGTTTAAACATGATTTCACATCTATGCAACAGCACAAGTCAAAAGTTTGTCAGAGGTTTTAAAAGTACTTTTCTCCAAAAAAGCAAAATGTTGATCAGTAAATTCACTTCTACATTTCAATTTTAGAAAGAATAACATAAATGTTAAAATGAAACTACCAACTGTAAAATACATGCATTTTTGAGAAGTACTTAAACTTTTATTCACTTCTATGAATTTTCATGTATAAGTATTAATAGTCTTTGTAAAACTTTTAAAAATGTTTAAAAATATAGTTTACAACCAGAAAAATAAATGCAGAAAAAGAAATACGCGTTTATCTGACAATATGAAAAAGTATCAATAAATGCTAAAATGAATGTCCACACATTGAAATAAATGCGTTTTAAGAAAAGAATAAAGCTAGTTTTCTCATCTATGAACTTCATTGTTAATATATAATCAGTAGATGTAAAACGTTTTTCAGAGGTTGTATTGTACTTTTCTGCAATCATACAAAATATAGATCTGGAAATTCACATCCACATTTCAATTTGGAAAAGAATAGTACAAATGATCACTTGAAATTACAAACTTTAAAATAAATGCTTTTTTGAAAAATGTTTAAACATGGTTTCAAATCTATGCCACAGCACATGTAAAAAGTATGTCAGAGGTTTTAAAAGTACTTTTCTACAAGAAAGTTAAATGTAGATCCGTAAATTCACTTCTACATTTCAATTTGAGAAAGAATAACATAAATGTTAAAATGAAACTACCAACTTTAATATACATGCATTTTTGAGAAATACTTAAACTTTGCTTCACATCTATGAATTTTCATGTATAAGTATTATTAGTCTTTGTAAAACTTTTAAAAATGTTTAAAAATATAGTTTACAACCAGAAAAATAAATGCAGAAAAAGAAATACGCGTTTATCTGACAATATGAAAAAGTATCAATAAATGCTAAAATGAATGTCCACACATTGAAATAAATGCGTTTTAAGAAAAGATTAAAGCTAGTTTTCTCATCTATGAACTTCATTGTTAATATATAAAGAGTACATGTAAAACGTTTTTCAGAGGTTGTATTGTACTTTTCTGCAATCATATAAAATATAGATCTGGAAATTCACATCAACATTTCAATTTTGAAAAGAATAGTAGATATGGTCTCTTGAAATTACAAACTTTAAAATAAATGCTTTTTTGAGAAATGTTTAAACATGATTTCACATCTATGCAACAGCTCATGTAAAGTTTGTCAGAGGTTTTAAAAGTACTTTTCTCCAAAAAAGCAAAATGTAGATCCGTAAATTCACTTCTACATTTCAATTTTAGAAAGAATAACATAAACGTTAAAATGAAACAACCAACTTTAAAATACATGCATTTTTGAGAAATACTTAAACTTTGCTTCACATCTATGAATTTTCATGTATAAGTATTAATAGT
Source organism: Narcine bancroftii (assembly GCF_036971445.1). Taxonomy (NCBI): domain Eukaryota; kingdom Metazoa; phylum Chordata; class Chondrichthyes; order Torpediniformes; family Narcinidae; genus Narcine; species Narcine bancroftii. The sequence continues at coordinate 101,065,354 of NC_091474.1, read as the reverse complement.
CTTTGTAAAACTTTTAAAAATGTTTAAAAATATAGTTTACAACCAGAAAAATAAATGCAGAAAAAGAAATAAGCGTTTATCTGACAATTTGAAAAAGTATCAATAAATGCTAAAATGAATGTCCACACATTGAAATAAATGCGTTTTAAGAAAAGATTAAAGCTAGTTTTCTCATCTATGAACTTCATTGTTAATATATAATCAGTAGATGTAAAACGTTTTTCAGAGGTTGTATTGTACTTTTCTGCAATCATATAAAATATAGATCTGGAAATTCACATCCACATTTCAATTTGGAAAAGAATAGTACAAATGATCACTTGAAATTACAAACATAAAAATAAAACCTTTTTGGACAAATGTTTAAACATGGTTTCACCTCTATGCAACAGCAAATGTAAAAAGTTTGTCAGAGGTTTTAAAAGGTTTTTCTTAGGTTGTATTGTACTTTTCTGCAATCATACGAAATATAGATCTGGAAATTCACATCCACATTTCAATTTTGAAAAGAATAATAGAAATGATCACTTGAAATTACAAACTTTAAAATAAATGCTTTTTTGAAAAATGTTTAAACATGATTTCACATCTATGCAACAGCACAAGTAAAAAGTTTGTCAGAGGTTTTAAAAGTACTTTTCTCCAAAAAAGCAAAATGTTGATCAGTAAATTCACTTCTACATTTCAATTTTAGAAAAAATAACATAAATGTTGAAATGAAACTACCAACTGTAAAATACATGCATTTTTGAGAAGTACTTAAACTTTGATTCACTTCTATGAATTTTCATGTATAAGTATTAATAGTCTTTGTAAAACTTTTAAAAATGTTTAAAAATATAGTTTACAACCAGAAAAATAAATGCAGAAAAAGAAATACGCGTTTATCTGACAATATGAAAAAGTATCAATAAATGCTAAAATGAATGTCCACACATTGAAATAAATGCGTTTTAAGAAAAGATTAAAGCTAGTTTTCTCATCTATGAACTTCATTGTTAATATAAAATCAGTAGATGTAAAACGTTTTTCAGAGGTTGTATTGTATTTTTCTGGAATCATACAAAATATAGATCTGGAAATTCACATCCTCATTTCAATTTGGAAAAGAATAGTACAAATGATCACTTGAAATTACAAACTTTAAAATAAATGCTTTTTTGAAAAATGTTTAAACATGGTTTCACATCTATGCCACAGCACATGTAAAAAGTATGTCAGAGGTTTTAAAAGTACTTTTCTACAAGAAAGTTAAATGTAGATCCGTAAATTCACTTCTACATTTCAATTTGAGAAAGAATAACATGAATGTTAAAATGAAACTACCAACTTTAATATACATGCATTTTTGAGAAATACTTAAACTTTGCTTCACATCTATGAATTTTCATGTATAAGTATTAATAGTCTTTGTAAAACTTTTAACAACGTTTAAAAATATAGTTTACAACGAGAAAAATAAATGAAGAAAAAGTAACACGCGTTTATCTGACAATTTGAAAAACTATCAATAAATGCTAAAATGAATGTCCACACATTGAAATAAATGCGTTTTAAGAAAAGATTAAAGCTAGTTTTCTCATCTATGAACTTCATTGTTAATATATAATCAGTAGATGTAAAACGTTTTTCAGAGGTTGTATTGTACTTTTCTGCAATCATACGAAATATAGATCTGGAAATTCACGTCCACATTTCAATTTTGAAAAGAATAATAGAAATGATCACTTGAAATTACAAACTTTAAAATAAATGCTTTTTTGAAAAATGTTTAAACATGATTTCACATCTATGCAACAGCACAAGTAAAAAGTTTGTCAGAGGTTTTAAAAGTACTTTTCTCCAAAAAAGCAAAATGTTGATCAGTAAATTCACTTCTACATTTCAATTTTAGAAAGAATAACATAAATGTTAAAATGAAACTACCAACTGTAAAATACATGCATTTTTGAGAAGTACTTAAACTTTGATTCACTTCTATGAATTTTCATGTATAAGTATTAATAGTCTTTGTAAAACTTTTAAAAATGTTTAAAAATATAGTTTACAACCAGAAAAATAAATGCAGAAAAAGAAATACGCGTTTATCTGACAATATGAAAAAATATCAATAAATGCTAAAATGAATGTCCACACATTGAAATAAATGCGTTTTAAGAAAAGATTAAAGCTACTTTTCTCATCTATGAACTTCATTGTTAATATATAATCAGTAGATGTAAAACGTTTTTCAGAGGTTGTATTGTACTTTTCTGCAATCATACAAAATATAGATCTGGAAATTCACATCCACATTTCAATTTGGAAAAGAATAGTACAAATGATCACTTGAAATTACAAACTTTAAAATAAATGCTTTTTTGAAAAATGTTTAAACATGGTTTCACATCTATGCCACAGCACATGTAAAAAGTATGTCAGAGGTTTTAAAAGTACTTTTCTACAAGAAAGTTAAATGTAGATCCGTAAATTCACTCCTACATTTCAATTTGAGAAAGAATAACATAAATGTTAAAATGAAACTACCAACTTTAATATACATGCATTTTTGAGAAATACTTAAACTTTGCTTCACATCTATGAATTTTCATGTATAAGTATTAATAGTCTTTGTAAAACTTTTAAAAACGTTTAAAAATATAGTTTACAACCAGAAAAATAAATGCAGAAAAAGAAATACGCATTTATCTGACAATTTGAAAAAGTATCAATAAATGCTAAAATGAATGTCCACACATTGAAATAAATGCGTTTTAAGAAAAGATTAAAGCTAGTTTTCTCATCTATGAACTTCATTGTTAAGATATAAACAGTACATGTAAAACGTTTTTCAGAGGTTGTATTGTACTTTTCTGCAATCATATAAAATATAGATCTGGAAATTCACATCCACATTTCAATTTTGAAAAGAATAGGACAAATGATCACTTGAAATTACAAACATAAAAATAAAAGCTTTTTGGACAAATGTTTAAACATGGTTTCACCTCTATACAACAGCACATGTAAAAAGTTTGTCAGAGGTTTTAAAACGTTTTTCAGAGGTTGTATTGTACTTTTCTGCAATCATACAAAATATAGATCTGGAAATTCACATCCACATTTCAATTTGGAAAAGAATAGTACAAATGATCACTTGAAATTACAAACTTTAAAATAAATGCTTTTTTGAAAAATGTTTAAACATGATTTCACATCTATGCAACAGCACAAGTAAAAAGTTTGTCAGAGGTTTTAAAATTACTTTTCTCCAAAAAAACAAAATGTTGATCAGTAAATTCACTTCTACATTTCAATTTTAGAAAGAATAACATAAAAGTTAAAATGAAATTACCAACTTTAAAATACATGCTTTTTTGAGAAACTTTGCTTCACATCTATGAATTTTCATGTATAAGTATTAATAGTCTTTGTAAAACTTTTAAAAACGTTTAACAATATAGTTTACAACCAGAAAAATAAATGCAGAAAAAGAAATACACATTAATCTGACAATTTGAAAAAGTATCAATAAATGCTAAAATGAATGTCCACACATTGAAATAAATGAGTTTTAAGAAAAGATTAAAGCTAGTTTTCTCATCTATGAACTTCATTGTTAATATATAAACAGTACATGTAAAACGTTTTTCAGAGGTTGTATTGTACTTTTCTGCAATCATACAAAATATAGATGGGGAAATGCACATCCACATTTCAATTTCAAAAAGAATAGTATAAATGGTCAAATGAAATTACAAACATAAAAATAAACGCTTCTTGGAGATATGTTTAAACATGGTTTCACATCTATCCAACAGCACATGTAAAAAGTATGTCAGAGGTTTTAAAAGTACTTTTGTACAAGAAAGCTAAATGTAGATCCATAAATTCACTTCTACATTTCAATTTGAGAAAGAATAACATAAATGTTAAAATGAAACTACCAACTGTAAAATACATGCATTTTTGAGAACTACTTAAACTTTGATTCACATCTATGAATTTTCATGTATTAATAGTCTTTGTAAACTTTTAAAAATGTTTAAAAATATAGTTTACAACCAGAAAAATAAATGCAGAAAAAGAAATAAGCGTTTATCTGACAATTTGAAAAAGTATCAATAAATGCTAAAATGAATGTCTACACATTGAAATAAATGCGTTTTAAGAAAAGATTAAAGCTAGTTTTCTCATCTATGAACTTCATTGTTAATATATAATCAGTAGATGTAAAACGTTTTTCAGAGGTTGTATTGTACTTTTCTGCAATCATATAAAATATAGATCTGGAAATTCACATCCACATTTCAATTTTGAAAAGAATAGGACAAATGATCACTTGAAATTACAAACATAAAAATAAAAGCTTTTTGGACAAATGTTTAAACATGGTTTCACCTCTATGCAACAGCACATGTAAAAAGTTTGTCAGAGGTTTTAAAACGTTTTTCAGAGGTTGTATTGTACTTTTCTGCAATCATACGAAATATAGATCTGGAAATTCACGTCCACATTTCAATTTTGAAAAGAATAATAGAAATGATCACTTGAAATTACAAACTTTAAAATAAATGCTTTTTTGAAAAATGTTTAAACATGATTTCACATCTATGCAACAGCACAAGTAAAAAGTTTGTCAGAGGTTTTAAAAGTACTTTTCTCCAAAAAAGCAAAATGTTGATCAGTAAATTCACTTCTACATTTCAATTTTAGAAAGAATAACATAAATGTTAAAATGAAACTACCAACTGTAAAATACATGCATTTTTGAGAAGTACTTAAACTTTGATTCACTTCTATGAATTTTCATGTATAAGTATTAATAGTCTTTGTAAAACTTTTAAAAATGTTTAAAAATATAGTTTACAACCAGAAAAATAAATGCAGAAAAAGAAATACGCGTTTATCTGACAATATGAAAAAATATCAATAAATGCTAAAATGAATGTCCACACATTGAAATAAATGCGTTTTAAGAAAAGATTAAAGCTAGTTTTCTCATCTATGAACTTCATTGTTAATATATAATCAGTAGATGTAAAACGTTTTTCAGAGGTTGTATTGTACTTTTCTGCAATCATACAAAATATAGATCTGGAAATTCACATCCACATTTCAATTTGGAAAAGAATAGTACAAATGATCACTTGAAATTACAAACTTTAAAATAAATGCTTTTTTGAAAAATGTTTAAACATGGTTTCACATCTATGCCACAGCACATGTAAAAAGTATGTCAGAGGTTTTAAAAGTACTTTTCTACAAGAAAGTTAAATGTAGATCCGTAAATTCACTTCTACATTTCAATTTGAGAAAGAATAACATAAATGTTAAAATGAAACTACCAACTTTAATATACATGCATTTTTGAGAAATACTTAAACTTTGCTTCACATCTATGAATTTTCATGTATGTATTAATAGTCTTTGTAAAACTTTTAAAAACGTTTAAAAATATAGTTTACAACCAGAAAAATAAATGCAGAAAAAGAAATACGCATTTATCTGACAATTTGAAAAAGTATCAATAAATGCTAAAATGAATGTCCACACATTGAAATAAATGCGTTTTAAGAAAAGATTAAAGCTAGTTTTCTCATCTATGAACTTCATTGTTAATATATAAACAGTACATGTAAAACGTTTTTCAGAGGTTGTATTGTACTTTTCTGCAATCATATAAAATATAGATCTGGAAATTCACATCCACATTTCAATTTTGAAAAGAATAGGACAAATGATCACTTGAAATTACAAACATAAAAATAAAAGCTTTATGGACAAATGTTTAAACATGGTTTCACCTCTATGCAACAGCACATGTAAAAAGTTTGTCACAGGTTTTAAAAGGTTTTTCAGAGGTTGTATTGTACTTTTCTGCAATCATACAAAATATAGATCTGGAAATTCACATCCACATTTCAATTTGGAAAAGAATAGTACAAATGATCACTTGAAATTACAAACTTTAAAATAAATGCTTTTTTGAAAAATGTTTAAACATGATTTCACATCTATGCAACAGCACAAGTAAAAAGTTTGTCAGAGGTTTTAAAAGTACTTTTCTCCAAAAAAGCTAAATGTTGATCAGTAAATTCACTTCTACATTTCAATTTGAGAAAGAATAACATAAATGTTAAAATGAAACTACCAACTTTAAAATACATTCTTTTTTGAGAAACTTTGCTTCACATCTATGAATTTTCATGTATAAGTATTAATAGTCTTTGTAAAACTTTTAAAAATGTTTAAAAATATAGTTTACAACCAGAGAAAGAAATGCAGAAAAAGAAATACGCGTTTATCTGACAATTTGAAAAAGTATCAATAAATTCTAAAATGAATGTCCACACAGCACATGTAAAAAGTTTATCAGAGGTTTTAAAACGTTTTTCAGAGGTTGTATTGTACTTTTCTGCAATCATACAAAATATAGATCTGGAAATTCACCTCCACATTTCAATTTGGAAAAGAATAGTACAAATGATCACTTGAAATTACAAACTTTAAAATAAATGCTTTTTTGAGAAATGTTTAAACATGATTTCACATCTATGCAACAGCTCATGTAAAGTTTGTCAGAGGTTTTAAAAGTACTTTTCTCCAAAAAAGCAAAATGTAGATCCGTAAATTCACTTCTACATTTCAATTTTAGAAAGAATAACATAAATGTTAAAATGAAACAACCAACTTTAAAATACATGCATTTTTGAGAAATACTTAAACTTTGCTTCACATCTATGAATTTTCATGTATAAGTATTAATAGTCTTTGTAAAACTTTTAAAAATGTTTAAAAATATAGTTTACAACCAGAAAAATAAATGCAGAAAAAGAAATAAGCGTTTATCTGACAATTTGAAAAAGTATCAATAAATGCTAAAATGAATGTCCACACATTGAAATAAATGCGTTTTAAGAAAAGATTAAAGCTAGTTTTCTCATCTATGAACTTCATTGTTAATATATAATCAGTAGATGTAAAACGTTTTTCAGAGGTTGTATTGTACTTTTCTGCAATCATATAAAATATAGATCTGGAAATTCACATCCACATTTCAATTTGGAAAAGAATAGTACAAATGATCACTTGAAATTACAAACATAAAAATAAAACCTTTTTGGACAAATGTTTAAACATGGTTTCACCTCTATGCAACAGCACATGTAAAAAGTTTGTCAGAGGTTTTAAAACGTTTTTCAGAGGTTGTATTGTACTTTTCTGCAATCATACGAAATATAGATCTGGAAATTCACCTCCACATTTCAATTTTGAGAAGAATAATAGAAATGATCACTTGAAATTACAAACTTTAAAATAAATGCTTTTTTGAAAAATGTTTAAACATGATTTCACATCTATGCAACAGCACAAGTAAAAAGTTTGTCAGAGGTTTTAAAAGTACTTTTCTCCAAAAAAGCAAAATGTTGATCAGTAAATTCACTTCTACATTTCAATTTTAGAAAGAATAACATAAATGTTGAAATGAAACTACCAACTGTAAAATACATGCATTTTTGAGAAGTACTTAAACTTTGATTCACTTCTATGAATTTTCATGTATAAGTATTAATAGTCTTTGTAAAACTTTTAAAAATGTTTAAAAATATAGTTTACAACCAGAAAAATAAATGCAGAAAAAGAAATACGCGTTTATCTGACAATATGAAAAAGTATCAATAAATGCTAAAATGAATGTCCACACATTGAAATAAATGCGTTTTAAGAAAAGATTAAAGCTAGTTTTCTCATCTATGAACTTCATTGTTAATATATAATCAGTAGATGTAAAACGTTTTTCAGAGGTTGTATTGTATTTTTCTGGAATCATACAAAATATAGATCTGGAAATTCACATCCTCATTTCAATTTGGAAAAGAATAGTACAAATGATCACTTGAAATTACAAACTTTAAAATAAATGCTTTTTTGAAAAATGTTTAAACATGGTTTCACATCTATGCCACAGCACATGTAAAAAGTATGTCAGAGGTTTTAAAAGTACTTTTCTACAAGAAAGTTAAATGTAGATCCGTAAATTCACTTCTACATTTCAATTTGAGAAAGAATAACATGAATGTTAAAATGAAACTACCAACTTTAATATACATGCATTTTTGAGAAATACTTAAACTTTGCTTCACATCTATGAATTTTCATGTATAAGTATTAATAGTCTTTGTAAAACTTTTAACAACCTTTAAAAATATAGTTTACAACGAGAAAAATAAATGAAGAAAAAGTAACACGCGTTTATCTGACAATTTGAAAAACTATCAATAAATGCTAAAATGAATGTCCACACAATGAAATAAATGCGTTTTAAGAAAAGATTAAAGCTAGTTTTCTCATCTATGAACTTCATTGTTAATATATAATCAGTAGATGTAAAACGTTTTTCAGAGGTTGTATTGTACTTTTCTGCAATCATACGAAATATAGATCTGGAAATTCACGTCCACATTTCAATTTTGAAAAGAATAATAGAAATGATCACTTGAAATTACAAACTTTAAAATAAATGCTTTTTTGAAAAATGATTAAACATGATTTCACATCTATGCAACAGCACAAGTAAAAAGTTTGTCAGAGGTTTTAAAAGTACTTTTCTCCAAAAAAGCAAAATGTTGATCAGTAAATTCACTTCTACATTTCAATTTTAGAAAGAATAACATAAATGTTAAAATGAAACTACCAACTGTAAAATACATGCATTTTTGAGAAGTACTTAAACTTTGATTCACTTCTATGAATTTTCATGTATAAGTATTAATAGTCTTTGTAAAACTTTTAAAAATGTTTAAAAATATAGTTTACAACCAGAAAAATAAATGCAGAAAAAGAAATACGCGTTTATCTGACAATATGAAAAAGTATCAATAAATGCTAAAATAAATGTCCACACATTGAAATAAATGCGTTTTAAGAAAAGATTAAAGCTAGTTTTCTCATCTATGAACTTCATTGTTAATATATAATCAGTAGATGTAAAACGTTTTTCAGAGGTTGTATTGTATTTTTCTGGAATCATACAAAATATAGATCTGGAAATTCACATCCTCATTTCAATTTGGAAAAGAATAGTACAAATGATCACTTGAAATTACAAACTTTAAAATAAATGCTTTTTTGAAAAATGTTTAAACATGGTTTCACATCTATGCCACAGCACATGTAAAAAGTATGTCAGAGGTTTTAAAGTACTTTTCTACAAGAAAGTTAAATGTAGATCCGTAAATTCACTTCTACATTTCAATTTGAGAAAGAATAACATGAATGTTAAAATGAAACTACCAACTTTAATATACATGCATTTTTGAGAAATACTTAAACTTTGCTTCACATCTATGAATTTTCATGTATAAGTATTAATAGTCTTTGTAAAACTTTTAACAACGTTTAAAAATATAGTTTACAACGAGAAAAATAAATGAAGAAAAAGTAACACGCGTTTATCTGACAATTTGAAAAACTATCAATAAATGCTAAAATGAATGTCCACACATTGAAATAAATGCGTTTTAAGAAAAGATTAAAGCTAGTTTTCTCATCTATGAACTTCATTGTTAATATATAATCAGTAGATGTAAAACGTTTTTCAGAGGTTGTATTGTACTTTTCTGCAATCATACGAAATATAGATCTGGAAATTCACGTCCACATTTCAATTTTGAAAAGAATAATAGAAATGATCACTTGAAATTACAAACTTTAAAATAAATGCTTTTTTGAAAAATGTTTAAACATGATTTCACATCTATGCAACAGCACAAGTAAAAAGTTTGTCAGAGGTTTTAAAAGTACTTTTCTCGAAAAAAGCAAAATGTTGATCAGTAAATTCACTTCTACATTTCAATTTTAGAAAGAATAACATAAATGTTAAAATGAAACTACCAACTGTAAAATACATGCATTTTTGAGAAGTACTTAAACTTTGATTCACTTCTATGAATTTTCATGTATAAGTATTAATAGTCTTTGTAAAACTTTTAAAAATGTTTAAAAATATAGTTTACAACCAGAGAAATAAATGCAGAAAAAGAAATACACGTTTATCTGACAATATGAAAAAATATCAATAAATGCTAAAATGAATGTCCACACATTGAAATAAATGCGTTTTAAGAAAAGATTAAAGCTAGTTTTCTCATCTATGAACTTCATTGTTAATATATAATCAGTAGATGTAAAACGTTTTTCAGAGGTTGTATTGTACTTTTCTGCAATCATACAAAATATAGATCTGGAAATTCACATCCACATTTCAATTTGGAAAAGAATAGTACAAATGATCACTTGAAATTACAAACTTTAAAATAAATGCTTTTTTGAAAAATGTTTAAACATGGTTTCACATCTATGCCACAGCACATGTAAAAAGTATGTCAGAGGTTTTAAAAGTACTTTTCTACAAGAAAGTTAAATGTAGATCCGTAAATTCACTTCTACATTTCAATTTGAGAAAGAATAACATAAATGTTAAAATGAAACTACCAACTTTAATATACATGCATTTTTGAGAAATACTTAAACTTTGCTTCACATCTATGAATTTTCATGTATAAGTATTAATAGTCTTTGTAAAACTTTTAAAAACGTTTAAAAATATAGTTTACAACCAGAAAAATAAATGCAGAAAAAGAAATACGCATTTATCTGACAATTTGAAAAAGTATCAATAAATGCTAAAATGAATGTCCACACATTGAAATAAATGCGTTTTAAGAAAAGATTAAAGCGAGTTTTCTCATCTATGAACTTCATTGTTAATATATAAACAGTACATGTAAAACGTTTTTCAGAGGTTGTGTTGTACTTTTCTGCAATCATATAAAATATAGATCTGGAAATTCACATCCACATTTCAATTTTGAAAAGAATAGGACAAATGATCACTTGAAATTACAAACATAAAAATAAAAGCTTTTTGGACAAATGTTTAAACATGGTTTCACCTCTATGCAACAGCACATGTAAAAAGTTTGTCAGAGGTTTTAAAAGTACTTTTCTCCAAAAAAGCAAAATGTTGATCAGTAAATTCACTTCTACATTTCAATTTTAGAAAGAATAACATAAATGTTAAAATGAAACTACCAACTGTAAAATATATGCATTTTTGAGAAGTACTTAAACTTTGATTCACTTCTATGAATTTTCATGTATAAGTATTAATAGTCTTTGTAAAACTTTTAAAAATGTTTAAAAATATAGTTTACAACCAGAAAAATAAATGCAGAAAAAGAAATACGCGTTTATCTGACAATATGAAAAAATATCAATAAATGCTAAAATGAATGTCCACACATTGAAATAAATGCGTTTTAAGAAAAGATTAAAGCTAGTTTTCTCATCTATGAACTTCATTGTTAATATATAATCAGTAGATGTAAAACGTTTTTCAGAGGTTGTATTGTACTTTTCTGCAATCATACAAAATATAGATCTGGAAATTCACATCCACATTTCAATTTGGAAAAGAATAGTACAAATGATCACTTGAAATTACAAACTTTAAAATAAATGCTTTTTTGAAAAATGTTTAAACATGGTTTCACATCTATGCCACAGCACATGTAAAAAGTATGTCAGAGGTTTTAAAAGTACTTTTCTACAAGAAAGTTAAATGTAGATCCGTAAATTCACTTCTACATTTCAATTTGAGAAAGAATAACATAAATGTTAAAATGAAACTACCAACTTTAATATACATGCATTTTTGAGAAATACTTAAACTTTGCTTCACATCTATGAATTTTCATGTATAAGTATTAATAGTCTTTGTAAAACTTTTAAAAACGTTTAAAAATATAGTTTACAACCAGAAAAATAAATGCAGAAAAAGAAATACGCATTTATCTGACAATTTGAAAAAGTATCAATAAATGCTAAAATGAATGTCCACACATTGAAATAAATGCGTTTTAAGAAAAGATTAAAGCTAGTTTTCTCATCTATGAACTTCATTGTTAATATATAAACAGTACATGTAAAACGTTTTTCAGAGGTTGTATTGTACTTTTCTGCAATCATATAAAGTATAGATCTGGAAATTCACATCCACATTTCAATTTTGAAAAGAATAGGACAAATGATCACTTGAAATTACAAACATAAAAATAAAAGCTTTTTGGACAAATGTTTAAACATGGTTTCACCTCTATACAACAGCACATGTAAAAAGTTTGTCAGAGGTTTTAAAACGTTTTTCAGAGGTTGTATTGTACTTTTCTGCAATCATACAAAATATAGATCTGGAAATTCACATCCACATTTCAATTTGGAAAAGAATAGTACAAATGATCACTTGAAATTACAAACTTTAAAATAAATGCTTTTTTGAAAAATGTTTAAACATGATTTCACATCTATGCAACAGCACAAGTAAAAAGTTTGTCAGAGGTTTTAAAATTACTTTTCTCCAAAAAAACAAAATGTTGATCAGTAAATTCACTTCTACATTTCAATTTTAGAAAGAATAACATAAAAGTTAAAATGAAATTACCAACTTTAAAATACATGCTTTTTTGAGAAACTTTGCTTCACATCTATGAATTTTCATGTATAAGTATTAATAGTCTTTGTAAAACTTTTAAAAACGATTAACAATATAGTTTACAACCAGAAAAATAAATGCAGAAAAAGAAATACGCATTAATCTGACAATTTGAAAAAGTATCAATAAATGCTAAAATGAATGTCCACACATTGAAATAAATGAGTTTTAAGAAAAGATTAAAGCTAGTTTTCTCATCTATGAACTTCATTGTTAATATATAAACAGTACATGTAAAACGTTTTTCAGAGGTTGTATTGTACTTTTCTGCAATCATACAAAATATAGATGGGGAAATTCACATCCACATTTCAATTTCAAAAAGAATAGTATAAATGGTCAAATGAAATTACAAACATAAAAATAAACGCATCTTGGAGATATGTTTAAACATGGTTTCACATCTATCCAACAGCACATGTAAAAAGTATGTCAGAGGTTTTAAAAGTACTTTTGTACAAGAAAGCTAAATGTAGATCCATAAATTCACTTCTACATTTCAATTTGAGAAAGAATAACATAAATGTTAAAATGAAACTACCAACTGTAAAATACATGCATTTTTGAGAACTACTTAAACTTTGATTCACATCTATGAATTTTCATGTATTAATAGTCTTTGTAAAACTTTTAGAAATGTTTAAAAATATAGTTTACAACCAGAAAAATAAATGCAGAAAAAGAAATAAGCGTTTATCTGATAATTTGAAAAAGTATCAATAAATGCTAAAATGAATGTCCACACATTGAAATAAATGCGTTTTAAGAAAAGATTAAAGCTAGTTTTCTCATCTATGAACTTCATTGTTAATATATAATCAGTAGATGTAAAACGTTTTTCAGAGGTTGTATTGTACTTTTCTGCAATCATATAAAATATAGATCTGGAAATTCACATCCACATTTCAATTTGGAAAAGAATAGTACAAATGATCACTTGAAATTACAAACATAAAAATAAAACCTTTTTGGACAAATGTTTAAACATGGTTTCACCTCTATGCAACAGCACATGTAAAAAGTTTGTCAGAGGTTTTAAAACGTTTTTCAGAGGTTGTATTGTACTTTTCTGCAATCATACGAAATATAGATCTGGAAATTCACATCCACATTTCAATTTTGAAAAGAATAATAGAAATGATCACTTGAAATTACAAACTTTAAAATAAATGCTTTTTTGAAAAATGTTTAAACATGATTTCACATCTATGCAACAGCACAAGTAAAAAGTTTGTCAGAGGTTTTAAAAGTACTTTTCTCCAAAAAAGCAAAATGTTGATCAGTAAATTCACTTCTACATTTCAATTTTAGAAAGAATAACATAAATGTTGAAATGAAACTACCAACTGTAAAATACATGCATTTTTGAGAAGTACTTAAACTTTGATTCACTTCTATGAATTTTCATGTATAAGTATTAATAGTCTTTGTAAAACTTTTAAAAATGTTTAAAAATATAGTTTACAACCAGAAAAATAAATGCAGAAAAAGAAATATGCGTTTATCTGACAATATGAAAAAGTATCAATAAATGCTAAAATGAATGTCCACACATTGAAATAAATGCGTTTTAAGAAAAGATTAAAGCTAGTTTTCTCATCTATGAACTTCATTGTTAATATATAATCAGTAGATGTAAAACGTTTTTCAGAGGTTGTATTGTATTTTTCTGGAATCATACAAAATATAGATCTGGAAATTCACATCCTCATTTCAATTTGGAAAAGAATAGTACAAATGATCACTTGAAATTACAAACTTTAAAATAAATGCTTTTTTGAAAAATGTTTAAACATGGTTTCACATCTATGCCACAGCACATGTAAAAAGTATGTCAGAGGTTTTAAAAGTACTTTTCTACAAGAAAGTTAAATGTAGATCCGTAAATTCACTTCTACATTTCAATTTGAGAAAGAATAACATGAATGTTAAAATGAAACTACCAACTTTAATATACATGCATTTTTGAGAAATACTTAAACTTTGCTTCACATCTATGAATTTTCATGTATAAGTATTAATAGTCTTTGTAAAACTTTTAACAACGTTTAAAAATATAGTTTACAACGAGAAAAATAAATGAAGAAAAAGTAACACGCGTTTATCTGACAAATTGGAAAACTATCAATAAATGCTAAAATGAATGTCCACACATTGAAATAAATGCGTTTTAAGAAAAGATTAAAGCTAGTTTTCTCATCTATGAACTTCATTGTTAATATATAATCAGTAGATGTAAAACGTTTTTCAGAGGTTGTATTGTACTTTTCTGCAATCATACGAAATATAGATCTGGAAATTCACGTCCACATTTCAATTTTGAAAAGAATAATAGAAATGATCACTTGAAATTACAAACTTTAAAATAAATGCTTTTTTGAAAAACGTTTAAACATGATTTCACATCTATGCAACAGCACAAGTAAAAAGTTTGTCAGAGGTTTTAAAAGTACTTTTCTCCAAAAAAGCAAAATGTTGATCAGTAAATTCACTTCTACATTTCAATTTTAGAAAGAATAACATAAATGTTAAAATGAAACTACCAACTGTAAAATACATGCATTTTTGAGAAGTACTTAAACTTTGATTCACTTCTATGAATTTTCATGTATAAGTATTAATAGTCTTTGTAAAACTTTTAAAAATGTTTAAAAATATAGTTTACAACCAGAAAAATAAATGCAGAAAAAGAAATACGCGTTTATCTGACAATATGAAAAAATATCAATAAATGCTAAAATGAATGTCCACACATTGAAATAAATGCGTTTTAAGAAAAGATTAAAGCTAGTTTTCTCATCTATGAACTTCATTGTTAATATATAATCAGTAGATGTAAAACGTTTTTCAGAGGTTGTATTGTACTTTTCTGCAATCATACAAAATATAGATCTGGAAATTCACATCCACATTTCAATTTGGAAAAGAATAGTACAAATGATCACTTGAAATTACAAACTTTAAAATAAATGCTTTTTTGAAAAATGTTTAAACATGGTTTCACATCTATGCCACAGCACATGTAAAAAGTATGTCAGAGGTTTTAAAAGTACTTTTCTACAAGAAAGTTAAATGTAGATCCGTAAATTCACTTCTACATTTCAATTTGAGAAAGAATAACATAAATGTTAAAATGAAACTACCAACTTTAATATACATGCATTTTTGAGAAATACTTAAACTTTGCTTCACATCTATGAATTTTCATGTATAAGTATTAATAGTCTTTGTAAAACTTTTAAAAACGTTTAAAAATATAGTTTACAACCAGAAAAATAAATGCAGAAAAAGAAATACGCATTTATCTGACAATTTGAAAAAGTATCAATAAATGCTAAAATGAATGTCCACACATTGAAATAAATGCGTTTTAAGAAAAGATTAAAGCTAGTTTTCTCATCTATGAACTTCATTGTTAATATATAAACAGTACATGTAAAACGTTTTTCAGAGGTTGTATTGTACTTTTCTGCAATCATATAAAATATAGATCTGGAAATTCACATCCACATTTCAATTTTGAAAAGAATAGGACAAATGATCACTTGAAATTACAAACATAAAAATAAAAGCTTTTTGGACAAATGTTTAAACATGGTTTCACCTCTATACAACAGCACATGTAAAAAGTTTGTCAGAGGTTTTAAAACGTTTTTCAGAGGTTGTATTGTACTTTTCTGCAATCATACAAAATATAGATCTGGAAATTCACATCCACATTTCAATTTGGAAAAGAATAGTACAAATGATCACTTGAAATTACAAACTTTAAAATAAATGCTTTTTTGAAAAATGTTTAAACATGATTTCACATCTATGCAACAGCACAAGTAAAAAGTTTGTCAGAGGTTTTAAAATTACTTTTCTCCAAAAAAACAAAATGTTGATCAGTAAATTCACTTCTACATTTCAATTTTAGAAAGAATAACATAAAAGTTAAAATGAAATTACCAACTTTAAAATACATGCTTTTTTGAGAAACTTTGCTTCACATCTATGAATTTTCATGTATAAGTATTAATAGTCTTTGTAAAACTTTTAAAAACGTTTAACAATATAGTTTACAACCAGAAAAATAAATGCAGAAAAAGAAATACGCATTAATCTGACAATTTGAAAAAGTATCAATAAATGCTAAAATGAATGTCCACACATTGAAATAAATGAGTTTTAAGAAAAGATTAAAGCTAGTTTTCTCATCTATGAACTTCATTGTTAATATATAAACAGTACATGTAAAACGTTTTTCAGAGGTTGTATTGTACTTTTCTGCAATCATACAAAATATAGATGGGGAAATGCACATCCACATTTCAATTTCAAAAAGAATAGTATAAATGGTCAAATGAAATTACAAACATAAAAATAAACGCTTCTTGGAGATATGTTTAAACATGGTTTCACATCTATCCAACAGCACATGTAAAAAGTATGTCAGAGGTTTTAAAAGTACTTTTGTACAAGAAAGCTAAATGTAGATCCATAAATTCACTTCTACATTTCAATTTGAGAAAGAATAACATAAATGTTAAAATGAAACTACCAACTGTAAAATACATGCATTTTTGAGAAGTACTTAAACTTTGATTCACATCTATGAATTTTCATGTATTAATAGTCTTTGTAAAACTTTTAAAAATGTTTAAAAATATAGTTTACAACCAGAAAAATAAATGCAGAAAAAGAAATAAGCGTTTATCTGACAATTTGAAAAAGTATCAATAAATGCTAAAATGAATGTCCACACATTGAAATAAATGCGTTTTAAGAAAAGATTAAAGCTAGTTTTCTCATCTATGAACTTCATTGTTAATATATAATCAGTAGATGTAAAACGTTTTTCAGAGGTTGTATTGTACTTTTCTGCAATCATATAAAATATAGATCTGGAAATTCACATCCACATTTCAATTTTGAAAAGAATAGGACAAATGATCACTTGAAATTACAAACATAAAAATAAAAGCTTTTTGGACAAATGTTTAAACATGGTTTCACCTCTATGCAACAGCACATGTAAAAAGTTTGTCAGAGGTTTTAAAACGTTTTTCAGAGGTTGTATTGTACTTTTCTGCAATCATACGAAATATAGATCTGGAAATTCACGTCCACATTTCAATTTTGAAAAGAATAATAGAAATGATCACTTGAAATTACAAACTTTAAAATAAATGCTTTTTTGAAAAATGATTAAACATGATTTCACATCTATGCAACAGCACAAGTAAAAAGTTTGTCAGAGGTTTTAAAAGTACTTTTCTCCAAAAAAGCAAAATGTTGATCAGTAAATTCACTTCTACATTTCAATTTTAGAAAGAATAACATAAATGTTAAAATGAAACTACCAACTGTAAAATACATGCATTTTTGAGAAGTACTTAAACTTTGATTCACTTCTATGAATTTTCATGTATAAGTATTAATAGTCTTTGTAAAACTTTTAAAAATGTTTAAAAATATAGTTTACAACCAGAAAAATAAATGCAGAAAAAGAAATACGCGTTTATCTGACAATATGAAAAAGTATCAATAAATGCTAAAATGAATGTCCACACATTGAAATAAATGCGTTTTAAGAAAAGATTAAAGCTAGTTTTCTCATCTATGAACTTCATTGTTAATATATAATCAGTAGATGTAAAACGTTTTTCAGAGGTTGTATTGTATTTTTCTGGAATCATACAAAATATAGATCTGGAAATTCACATCCTCATTTCAATTTGGAAAAGAATAGTACAAATGATCACTTGAAATTACAAACTTTAAAATAAATGCTTTTTTGAAAAATGTTTAAACATGGTTTCACATCTATGCCACAGCACATGTAAAAAGTATGTCAGAGGTTTTAAAAGTACTTTTCTACAAGAAAGTTAAATGTAGATCCGTAAATTCACTTCTACATTTCAATTTGAGAAAGAATAACATGAATGTTAAAATGAAACTACCAACTTTAATATACATGCATTTTTGAGAAATACTTAAACTTTGCTTCACATCTATGAATTTTCATGTATAAGTATTAATAGTCTTTGTAAAACTTTTAACAACGTTTAAAAATATAGTTTACAACGAGAAAAATAAATGAAGAAAAAGTAACACGCGTTTATCTGACAATTTGAAAAACTATCAATAAATGCTAAAATGAATGTCCACACATTGAAATAAATGCGTTTTAAGAAAAGATTAAAGCTAGTTTTCTCATCTATGAACTTCATTGTTAATATATAATCAGTAGATGTAAAACGTTTTTCAGAGGTTGTATTGTACTTTTCTGCAATCATACGAAATATAGATCTGGAAATTCACGTCCACATTTCAATTTTGAAAAGAATAATAGAAATGATCACTTGAAATTACAAACTTTAAAATAAATGCTTTTTTGAAAAATGTTTAAACATGATTTCACATCTATGCAACAGCACAAGTAAAAAGTTTGTCAGAGGTTTTAAAAGTACTTTTCTCGAAAAAAGCAAAATGTTGATCAGTAAATTCACTTCTACATTTCAATTTTAGAAAGAATAACATAAATGTTAAAATGAAACTACCAACTGTAAAATACATGCATTTTTGAGAAGTACTTAAACTTTGATTCACTTCTATGAATTTTCATGTATAAGTATTAATAGTCTTTGTAAAACTTTTAAAAATGTTTAAAAATATAGTTTACAACCAGAGAAATAAATGCAGAAAAAGAAATACGCGTTTATCTGACAATATGAAAAAATATCAATAAATGCTAAAATGAATGTCCACACATTGAAATAAATGCGTTTTAAGAAAAGATTAAAGCTAGTTTTCTCATCTATGAACTTCATTGTTAATATATAATCAGTAGATGTAAAACGTTTTTCAGAGGTTGTATTGTACTTTTCTGCAATCATACAAAATATAGATCTGGAAATTCACATCCACATTTCAATTTGGAAAAGAATAGTACAAATGATCACTTGAAATTACAAACTTTAAAATAAATGCTTTTTTGAAAAATGTTTAAACATGGTTTCACATCTATGCCACAGCACATGTAAAAAGTATGTCAGAGGTTTTAAAAGTACTTTTCTACAAGAAAGTTAAATGTAGATCCGTAAATTCACTTCTACATTTCAATTTGAGAAAGAATAACATAAATGTTAAAATGAAACTACCAACTTTAATATACATGCATTTTTGAGAAATACTTAAACTTTGCTTCACATCTATGAATTTTCATGTATAAGTATTAATAGTCTTTGTAAAACTTTTAAAAACGTTTAAAAATATAGTTTACAACCAGAAAAATAAATGCAGAAAAAGAAATACGCATTTATCTGACAATTTGAAAAAGTATCAATAAATGCTAAAATGAATGTCCACACATTGAAATAAATGCGTTTTAAGAAAAGATTAAAGCTAGTTTTCTCATCTATGAACTTCATTGTTAATATATAAACAGTACATGTAAAACGTTTTTCAGAGGTTGTATTGTACTTTTCTGCAATCATATAAAGTATAGATCTGGAAATTCACATCCACATTTCAATTTTGAAAAGAATAGGACAAATGATCACTTGAAATTACAAACATAAAAATAAAAGCTTTTTGGACAAATGTTTAAACATGGTTTCACCTCTATACAACAGCACATGTAAAAAGTTTGTCAGAGGTTTTAAAACGTTTTTCAGAGGTTGTATTGTACTTTTCTGCAATCATACAAAATATAGATCTGGAAATTCACATCCACATTTCAATTTGGAAAAGAATAGTACAAATGATCACTTGAAATTACAAACTTTAAAATAAATGCTTTTTTGAAAAATGTTTAAACATGATTTCACATCTATGCAACAGCACAAGTAAAAAGTTTGTCAGAGGTTTTAAAATTATTTTTCTCCAAAAAAACAAAATGTTGATCAGTAAATTCACTTCTACATTTCAATTTTAGAAAGAATAACATAAAAGTTAAAATGAAATTACCAACTTTAAAATACATGCTTTTTTGAGAAACTTTGCTTCACATCTATGAATTTTCATGTATAAGTATTAATAGTCTTTGTAAAACTTTTAAAAACGATTAACAATATAGTTTACAACCAGAAAAATAAATGCAGAAAAAGAAATACGCATTTATCTGACAATTTGAAAAAGTATCAATAAATGCTAAAATGAATGTCCACACATTGAAATAAATGCGTTTTAAGAAAAGATTAAAGCTAGTTTTCTCATCTATGAACTTCATTGTTAATATATAAACAGTACATGTAAAACGTTTTTCAGAGGTTGTATTGTACTTTTCTGCAATCATATAAAATATAGATCTGGAAATTCACATCCACATTTCAATTTTGAAAAGAATAGGACAAATGATCACTTGAAATTACAAACATAAAAATAAAAGCTTTATGGACAAATGTTTAAACATGGTTTCACCTCTATGCAACAGCACATGTAAAAAGTTTGTCACAGGTTTTAAAAGGTTTTTCAGAGGTTGTATTGTACTTTTCTGCAATCATACAAAATATAGATCTGGAAATTCACATCCACATTTCAATTTGGAAAAGAATAGTACAAATGATCACTTGAAATTACAAACTTTAAAATAAATGCTTTTTTGAAAAATGTTTAAACATGATTTCACATATATGCAACAGCACAAGTAAAAAGTTTGTCAGAGGTTTTAAAAGTACTTTTCTCCAAAAAAGCTAAATGTTGATCAGTAAATTCACTTCTACATTTCAATTTGAGAAAGAATAACATAAATGTTAAAATGAAACTACCAACTTTAAAATACATTCTTTTTTGAGAAACTTTGCTTCACATCTATGAATTTTCATGTATAAGTATTAATAGTCTTTGTAAAACTTTTAAAAATGTTTAAAAATA
The DNA here is from genome assembly GCF_036971445.1 of Narcine bancroftii. Lineage (NCBI taxonomy): Eukaryota > Metazoa > Chordata > Chondrichthyes > Torpediniformes > Narcinidae > Narcine > Narcine bancroftii. The sequence goes on along the minus strand of NC_091474.1, from coordinate 101,043,960 downwards.
TAGTTTACAACCAGAGAAAGAAATGCAGAAAAAGAAATACGCGTTTATCTGACAATTTGAAAAAGTATCAATAAATTCTAAAATGAATGTCCACACAGCACATGTAAAAAGTTTATCAGAGGTTTTAAAACGTTTTTCAGAGGTTGTATTGTACTTTTCTGCAATCATACAAAATATAGATCTGGAAATTCACCTCCACATTTCAATTTGGAAAAGAATAGTACAAATGATCACTTGAAATTACAAACTTTAAAATAAATGCTTTTTTGAAAAATGTTTAAACATGATTTCACATCTATGCAACAGCACAAGTAAAAAGTTTGTCAGAGGTTTTAAAAGTACTTTTCTCCAAAAAAGCAAAATGTTGATCAGTAAATTCACTTCTGCATTTCAATTTTAGAAAGAATAACATAAATGTTAAAATGAAACTACCAACTGTAAAATACATGCATTTTTGAGAAGTACTTAAACTTTGATTCACATCTATGAATTTTCATGTATAAGTATTAATAGTCTTTGTAAAACTTTTAAAAATGTTTAAAAATATAGTTTACAACCAGAAAAATAAATGCAGAAAAAGAAATAAGCGTTTATCTGACAATTTGAAAAAGTATCAATAAATGCTAAAATGAATGTCCACACATTGAAATAAATGCGTTTTAAGAAAAGATTAAAGCTAGTTTTCTCATGTATGAACTTCATTGTTAATATATAATCAGTAGATGTAAAACGTTTTTCAGAGGTTGTATTGTACTTTTCTGCAATCATACAAAATATAGATCTGGAAATTCACATCCACATTTCAATTTGGAAAAGAATAGTACAAATGATCACTTGAAATTACAAACTTTAAAATAAATGCTTTTTTGAAAAATGTTTAAACATGATTTCACATCTATGCAACAGCACAAGTAAAAAGTTTGTCAGAGGTTTTAAAATTACTTTTCTCCAAAAAAACAAAATGTTGATCAGTAAATTCACTTCTACATTTCAATTTTAGAAAGAATAACATAAAAGTTAAAATGAAATTACCAACTTTAAAATACATGCTTTTTTGAGAAACTTTGCTTCACATCTATGAATTTTCATGTATAAGTATTAATAGTCTTTGTAAAACTTTTAAAAACGTTTAACAATATAGTTTACAACCAGAAAAATAAATGCAGAAAAAGAAATACGCATTAATCTGACAATTTGAAAAAGTATCAATAAATGCTAAAATGAATGTCCACACATTGAAATAAATGAGTTTTAAGAAAAGATTAAAGCTAGTTTTCTCATCTATGAACTTCATTGTTAATATATAAACAGTACATGTAAAACGTTTTTCAGAGGTTGTATTGTACTTTTCTGCAATCATACAAAATATAGATGGGGAAATTCACATCCACATTTCAATTTCAAAAAAAATAGTATAAATGGTCAAATGAAATTACAAACATAAAAATAAACGCTTCTTGGAGATATGTTTAAACATGGTTTCACATCTATCCAACAGCACATGTAAAAAGTATGTCAGAGGTTTTAAAAGTACTTTTGTACAAGAAAGCTAAATGTAGATCCATAAATTCACTTCTACATTTCAATTTGAGAAAGAATAACATAAATGTTAAAATGAAACTACCAACTGTAAAATACATGCATTTTTGAGTACTACTTAAACTTTGATTCACATCTATGAATTTTCATGTATTAATAGTCTTTGTAAAACTTTTAAAAATGTTTAAAAATATAGTTTACAACCAGAAAAATAAATGCAGAAAAAGAAATAAGCGTTTATCTGACAATTTGAAAAAGTATCAATAAATGCTAAAATGAATGTCCACACATTGAAATAAATGCGTTTTAAGAAAAGATTAAAGCTAGCTTTCTCATCTATGAACTTCATTGTTAATATATAATCAGTAGATGTAAAACGTTTTTCAGAGGTTGTATTGTACTTTTCTGCAATCATATAAAATATAGATCTGGAAATTCACATCCACATTTCAATTTTGAAAAGAATAGGACAAATGATCACTTGAAATTACAAACATAAAAATAAAAGCTTTTTGGACAAATGTTTAAACATGGTTTCACCTCTATGCAACAGCACATGTAAAAAGTTTGTCAGAGGTTTTAAAACGTTTTTCAGAGGTTGTATTGTACTTTTCTGCAATCATACAAAATATAGATCTGGAAATTCACATCCACATTTCAATTTGGAAAAGAATAGTACAAATGATCACTTGAAATTACAAACTTTAAAATAAATGCTTTTTTGAAAAATGTTTAAACATGATTTCACATCTATGCAACAGCACAAGTCAAAAGTTTGTCAGAGGTTTTAAAAGTACTTTTCTCCAAAAAAGCAAAATGTTGATCAGTAAATTCACTTCTACATTTCAATTTTAGAAAGAATAACATAAATGTTAAAATGAAACTACCAACTGTAAAATACATGCATTTTTGAGAAGTACTTAAACTTTGATTCACTTCTATGAATTTTCATGTATAAGTATTAATAGTCTTTGTAAAACTTTTAAAAATGTTTAAAAATATAGTTTACAACCAGAAAAATAAATGCAGAAAATGAAATACGCGTTTATCTGACAATATGAAAAAGTATCAATAAATGCTAAAATGAATGTCCACACATTGAAATAAATGCGTTTTAAGAAAAGATTAAAGCTAGTTTTCTCATCTATGAACTTCATTGTTAATATATAATCAGTAGATGTAAAACGTTTTTCAGAGGTTGTATTGTACTTTTCTGCAATCATACAAAATATAGATCTGGAAATTCACATCCACATTTCAATTTGGAAAAGAATAGTACAAATGATCACTTGAAATTACAAACTTTAAAATAAATGCTTTTTTGAAAAATGTTTAAACATGGTTTCACATCTATGCCACAGCACATGTAAAAAGTATGTCAGAGGTTTTAAAAGTACTTTTCTACAAGAAAGTTAAATGTAGATCCGTAAATTCACTTCTACATTTCAATTTGAGAAAGAATAACATAAATGTTAAAATGAAACTACCAACTTTAATATACATGCATTTTGAGAAATACTTAAACTTTGCTTCACATCTATGAATTTTCATGTATAAGTATTATTAGTCTTTGTAAATTTTTAAAAATGTTTAAAAATATAGTTTACAACCAGAAAAATAAATGCAGAAAAAGGAATACGCGTTTATCTGACAATATGAAAAAGTATCAATAAATGCTAAAATGAATGTCCACACATTGAAATAAATGCGTTTTAAGAAAAGATTAAAGCTAGTTTTCTCATCTATGAACTTCATTGTTAATATATAAACAGTACATGTAAAACGTTTTTCAGAGGTTGTATTGTACTTTTCTGCAATCATATAAAATATAGATCTGGAAATTCACATCAACATTTCAATTTTGAAAAGAATAGTAGAAATGGTCACTTGAAATTACAAACTTTAAAATAAATGCTTTTTTGAGAAATGTTTAAACATGATTTCACATCTATGCAACAGCTCATGTAAAGTTTGTCAGAGGTTTTAAAAGTACTTTTCTCCAAAAAAGCAAAATGTAGATCCGTAAATTCACTTCTACATTTCAATTTTAGAAAGAATAACATAAATGTTAAAATGAAACAACCAACTTTAAAATACATGCATTTTTGAGAAATACTTAAACTTTGCTTCACATCTATGAATTTTCATGTATAAGTATTAATAGTCTTTGTAAAACTTTTAAAAACGTTTAAAAATATAGTTTACAACCAGAAAAATAAATGCAGAAAAAGAAATACGCATTAATCTGACAATTTGAAAAAGTATCAATAAATGCTAAAATGAATGTCCACACATTGAAATAAATGCGTTTTAAGAAAAGATTAAAGCTAGTTTTCTCATCTATGAACTTCATTGTTAATATATAAACAGTACATGTAAAACGTTTTTCTGAGGTTGTATTGTATTTTTCTGCATTCATATAAAATATAGATCTGGAAATTCACATCCACATTTCAATTTTGAAAAGAATAGGACAAATGATCACTTGAAATTACAAACATAAAAATAAAAGCTTTATGGACAAATGTTTAAACATGGTTTCACCTCTATGCAACAGCACATGTAAAAAGTTTGTCACAGGTTTTAAAAGGTTTTTCAGAGGTTGTATTGTACTTTTCTGCAATCATACAAAATATAGATCTGGAAATTCACATCCACATTTCAATTTGGAAAAGAATAGTACAAATGATCACTTGAAATTACAAACTTTAAAATAAATGCTTTTTTGAAAAATGTTTAAACATGATTTCACATCTATGCAACAGCACAAGAAAAAGTTTGTCAGAGGTTTTGAAAGTACTTTTCTACAAGAAAGTTAAATGTAGATCCGTAAATTCACTTCTACATTTCAATTTGAGAAAGAATAACATAAATGTTAAAATGAAACTACCAACTTTAATATACATGCATTTTTGAGAAATACTTAAACTTTGCTTCACATCTATGAATTTTCATGTATAAGTATTATTAGTCTTTGTAAAACTTTTAAAAATGTTTAAAAATATAGTTTACAACCAGAAAAATAAATGCAGAAAAAGGAATACGCGTTTATCTGACAATATGAAAAAGTATCAATAAATGCTAAAATGAATGTCCACACATTGAAATAAATGCGTTTTAAGAAAAGATTAAAGCTAGTTTTCTCATCTATGAACTTCATTGTTAATATATAAACAGTACATGTAAAACGTTTTTCAGAGGTTGTATTGTACTTTTCTGCAATCATATAAAATATAGATCTGGAAATTCACATCAACATTTCAATTTTGAAAAGAATAGTAGAAATGGTCACTTGAAATTACAAACTTTAAAATAAATGCTTTTTTGAGAAATGTTTAAACATGATTTCACATCTATGCAACAGCTCATGTAAAGTTTGTCAGAGGTTTTAAAAGTACTTTTCTCCAAAAAAGCAAAATGTAGATCTGTAAATTCACTTCTACATTTCAATTTTAGAAAGAATAACATAAATGTTAAAATGAAACAACCAACTTTAAAATACATGCATTTTTGAGAAATACTTAAACTTTGCTTCACATCTATGAATTTTCATGTATAAGTATTAATAGTCTTTGTAAAACTTTTAAAAACGTTTAAAAATATAGTTTACAACCAGAAAAATAAATGCAGAAAAAGAAATACGCATTAATCTGACAATTTGAAAAAGTATCAATAAATGCTAAAATGAATGTCCACACATTGAAATAAATGCGTTTTAAGAAAAGATTAAAGCTAGTTTTCTCATCTATGAACTTCATTGTTAATATATAAACAGTACATGTAAAACGTTTTTCTGAGGTTGTATTGTATTTTTCTGCATTCATATAAAATATAGATCTGGAAATTCACATCCACATTTCAATTTTGAAAAGAATAGGACAAATGATCACTTGAAATTACAAACATAAAAATAAAAGCTTTATGGACAAATGTTTAAACATGGTTTCACCTCTATGCAACAGCACATGTAAAAAGTTTGTCACAGGTTTTAAAAGGTTTTTCTTAGGTTGTATTGTACTTTTCTGCAATCATACAAAATATAGATCTGGAAATTCACATCCACATTTCAATTTGGAAAAGAATAGTACAAATGATCACTTGAAATTACAAACTTTAAAATAAATGCTTTTTTGAAAAATGTTTAAACATGATTTCACATCTATGCAACAGCACAAGTAAAAAGTTTGTCAGAGGTTTTAAAAGTACTTTTCTCCAAAAAAGCAAAATGTTGATCAGTAAATTCACTTCTACATTTCAATTTGAGAAAGAATAACATAAATGTTAAAATGAAACTACCAACTTTAAGATACATTCTTTTTTGAGAAACTTTGCTTCACATCTATGAATTTTCATGTATAAGTATTAATAGTCTTTGTAAAACTTTTAAAAATGTTTAAAAATATAGTTTACAACCAGAGAAAGAAATGCAGAAAAAGAAATACGCTTTTATCTGACAATTTGAAAAAGTATCAATAAATTCTAAAATGAATGTCCACACAGCACATGTAAAAAGTTTATCAGAGGTTTTAAAACGTTTTTCAGAGGTTGTATTGTACTTTTCTGCAATCATACAAAATATAGATCTGGAAATTCACCTCCACATTTCAATTTGGAAAAGAATAGTACAAATGATCACTTGAAATTACAAACCTTAAAATAAATGCTTTTTTGAAAAATGTTTAAACATGATTTCACATCTATGCAACAGCACAAGTAAAAAGTTTGTCAGAGGTTTTAAAAGTACTTTTCTCCAAAAAAGCAAAATGTTGATCAGTAAATTCACTTCTGCATTTCAATTTGAGAAAGAATAACATAAATGTTAAAATGAAACTACCAACTGTAAAATACATGCATTTTTGAGAAGTACTTAAACTTTGCTTCACATCTATGAATTTTCATGTATAAGTATTAATAGTCTTTGTAAAACTTTTAAAAACGTTTAAAAATATAGTTTACAACCAGAAAAATAAATGCAGAAAAAGAAATACGCATTTATCTGACAATTTGAAAAAGTATCAATAAATGCTAAAATGAATGTCCACACATTGAAATAAATGCGTTTTAAGAAAAGATTAAAGCTAGTTTTCTCATCTATGAACTTCATTGTTAATATATAAACAGTACATGTAAAACGTTTTTCAGAGGTTGTATTGTACTTTTCTGCAATCATATAAAATATAGATCTGGAAATTCACATCCACATTTCAATTTTGAAAAGAATAGGACAAATGATCACTTGAAATTACAAACATAAAAATAAAAGCTTTTTGGACAAATGTTTAAACATGGTTTCACCTCTATACAACAGCACATGTAAAAAGTTTGTCAGAGGTTTTAAAACGTTTTTCAGAGGTTGTATTGTACTTTTCTGCAATCATACAAAATATAGATCTGGAAATTCACATCCACATTTCAATTTGGAAAAGAATAGTACAAATGATCACTTGAAATTACAAACTTTAAAATAAATGCTTTTTTGAAAAATGTTTAAACATGATTTCACATCTATGCAACAGCACAAGTAAAAAGTTTGTCAGAGGTTTTAAAATTACTTTTCTCCAAAAAAACAAAATGTTGATCAGTAAATTCACTTCTACATTTCAATTTTAGAAAGAATAACATAAAAGTTAAAATGAAATTACCAACTTTAAAATACATGCTTTTTTGAGAAACTTTGCTTCACATCTATGAATTTTCATGTATAAGTATTAATAGTCTTTGTAAAACTTTTAAAAACGTTTAACAATATAGTTTACAACCAGAAAAATAAATGCAGAAAAAGAAATATGCATTAATCTGACAATTTGAAAAAGTATCAATAAATGCTAAAATGAATGTCCACACATTGAAATAAATGAGTTTTAAGAAAAGATTAAAGCTAGTTTTCTCATCTATGAACTTCATTGTTAATATATAAACAGTACATGTAAAACGTTTTTCAGAGGTTGTATTGTACTTTTCTGCAATCATACAAAATATAGATGGGGAAATTCACATCCACATTTCAATTTCAAAAAGAATAGTATAAATGGTCAAATGAAATTACAAACATAAAAATAAACGCTTCTTGGAGATATGTTTAAACATGGTTTCACATCTATCCAACAGCACATGTAAAAAGTATGTCAGAGGTTTTAAAAGTACTTTTGTACAAGAAAGCTAAATGTAGATCCATAAATTCACTTCTACATTTCAATTTGAGAAAGAATAACATAAATGTTAAAATGAAACTACCAACTGTAAAATACATGCATTTTTGAGAACTACTTAAACTTTGATTCACATCTATGAATTTTCATGTATTAATAGTCTTTGTAAAACTTTTAAAAATGTTTAAAAATATAGTTTACAACCAGAAAAATAAATGCAGAAAAAGAAATAAGCGTTTATCTGACAATTTGAAAAAGTATCAATAAATGCTAAAATGAATGTCCACACATTGAAATAAATGCGTTTTAAGAAAAGATTAAAGCTAGTTTTCTCATCTATGAACTTCATTGTTAATATATAATCAGTAGATGTAAAACGTTTTTCAGAGGTTGTATTGTACTTTTCTGCAATCATATAAAATATAGATCTGGAAATTCACATCCACATTTCAATTTTGAAAAGAATAGGACAAATGATCACTTGAAATTACAAACATAAAAATAAAAGCTTTTTGGACAAATGTTTAAACATGGTTTCACCTCTATGCAACAGCACATGTAAAAAGTTTGTCAGAGGTTTTAAAACGTTTTTCAGAGGTTGTATTGTACGTTTCTGCAATCATACAAAATATAGATCTGGAAATTCACATCCACATTTCAATTTGGAAAAGAATAGTACAAATGATCACTTGAAATTACAAACTTTAAAATAAATGCTTTTTTGAAAAATGTTTAAACATGATTTCACATCTATGCAACAGCACATGTAAAAAGTTTGTCAGAGGTTTTAAAAGTACTTTTCTCCAAAAAAACAAAATGTTGATCAGTAAATTCACTTCTACATTTCAATTTTAGAAAGAATAACATAAAAGTTAAAATGAAATTACCAACTTTAAAATACATGCTTTTTTGAGAAACTTTGCTTCACATCTATGAATTTTCATGTATAAGTATTAATAGTCTTTGTAAAACTTTTAAAAACGTTTAACAATATAGTTTACAACCAGAAAAATAAATGCAGAAAAAGAAATACGCATTAATCTGACAATTTGAAAAAGTATCAATAAATGCTAAAATGAATGTCCACACATTGAAATAAATGCGTTTTAAGAAAAGATTAAAGCTAGTTTTCTCATCTATGAACTTCATTGTTAATATATAAACAGTACATGTAAAACGTTTTTCTGAGGTTGTATTGTATTTTTCTGCATTCATATAAAATATAGATCTGGAAATTCACATCCACATTTCAATTTTGAAAAGAATAGGACAAATGATCACTTGAAATTACAAACATAAAAATAAAAGCTTTATGGACAAATGTTTAAACATGGTTTCACCTCTATGCAACAGCACATGTAAAAAGTTTGTCACAGGTTTTAAAAGGTTTTTCAGAGGTTGTATTGTACTTTTCTGCAATCATACAAAATATAGATCTGGAAATTCACATCCACATTTCAATTTGGAAAAGAATAGTACAAATGATCACTTGAAATTACAAACTTTAAAATAAATGCTTTTTTGAAAAATGTTTAAACATGATTTCACATCTATGCAACAGCACAAGAAAAAGTTTGTCAGAGGTTTTGAAAGTACTTTTCTACAAGAAAGTTAAATGTAGATCCGTAAATTCACTTCTACATTTCAATTTGAGAAAGAATAACATAAATGTTAAAATGAAACTACCAACTTTAATATACATGCATTTTTGAGAAATACTTAAACTTTGCTTCACATCTATGAATTTTCATGTATAAGTATTATTAGTCTTTGTAAAACTTTTAAAAATGTTTAAAAATATAGTTTACAACCAGAAAAATAAATGCAGAAAAAGGAATACGCGTTTATCTGACAATATGAAAAAGTATCAATAAATGCTAAAATGAATGTCCACACATTGAAATAAATGCGTTTTAAGAAAAGATTAAAGCTAGTTTTCTCATCTATGAACTTCATTGTTAATATATAAACAGTACATGTAAAACGTTTTTCAGAGGTTGTATTGTACTTTTCTGCAATCATATAAAATATAGATCTGGAAATTCACATCAACATTTCAATTTTGAAAAGAATAGTAGAAATGGTCACTTGAAATTACAAACTTTAAAATAAATGCTTTTTTGAGAAATGTTTAAACATGATTTCACATCTATGCAACAGCTCATGTAAAGTTTGTCAGAGGTTTTAAAAGTACTTTTCTCCAAAAAAGCAAAATGTAGATCTGTAAATTCACTTCTACATTTCAATTTTAGAAAGAATAACATAAATGTTAAAATGAAACAACCAACTTTAAAATACATGCATTTTTGAGAAATACTTAAACTTTGCTTCACATCTATGAATTTTCATGTATAAGTATTAATAGTCTTTGTAAAACTTTTAAAAACGTTTAAAAATATAGTTTACAACCAGAAAAATAAATGCAGAAAAAGAAATACGCATTAATCTGACAATTTGAAAAAGTATCAATAAATGCTAAAATGAATGTCCACACATTGAAATAAATGCGTTTTAAGAAAAGATTAAAGCTAGTTTTCTCATCTATGAACTTCATTGTTAATATATAAACAGTACATGTAAAACGTTTTTCTGAGGTTGTATTGTATTTTTCTGCATTCATATAAAATATAGATCTGGAAATTCACATCCACATTTCAATTTTGAAAAGAATAGGACAAATGATCACTTGAAATTACAAACATAAAAATAAAAGCTTTATGGACAAATGTTTAAACATGGTTTCACCTCTATGCAACAGCACATGTAAAAAGTTTGTCACAGGTTTTAAAAGGTTTTTCTTAGGTTGTATTGTACTTTTCTGCAATCATACAAAATATAGATCTGGAAATTCACATCCACATTTCAATTTGGAAAAGAATAGTACAAATGATCACTTGAAATTACAAACTTTAAAATAAATGCTTTTTTGAAAAATGTTTAAACATGATTTCACATCTATGCAACAGCACAAGTAAAAAGTTTGTCAGAGGTTTTAAAAGTACTTTTCTCCAAAAAAGCAAAATGTTGATCAGTAAATTCACTTCTACATTTCAATTTGAGAAAGAATAACATAAATGTTAAAATGAAACTACCAACTTTAAGATACATTCTTTTTTGAGAAACTTTGCTTCACATCTATGAATTTTCATGTATAAGTATTAATAGTCTTTGTAAAACTTTTAAAAATGTTTAAAAATATAGTTTACAACCAGAGAAAGAAATGCAGAAAAAGAAATACGCTTTTATCTGACAATTTGAAAAAGTATCAATAAATTCTAAAATGAATGTCCACACAGCACATGTAAAAAGTTTATCAGAGGTTTTAAAACGTTTTTCAGAGGTTGTATTGTACTTTTCTGCAATCATACAAAATATAGATCTGGAAATTCACCTCCACATTTCAATTTGGAAAAGAATAGTACAAATGATCACTTGAAATTACAAACCTTAAAATAAATGCTTTTTTGAAAAATGTTTAAACATGATTTCACATCTATGCAACAGCACAAGTAAAAAGTTTGTCAGAGGTTTTAAAAGTACTTTTCTCCAAAAAAGCAAAATGTTGATCAGTAAATTCACTTCTGCATTTCAATTTGAGAAAGAATAACATAAATGTTAAAATGAAACTACCAACTGTAAAATACATGCATTTTTGAGAAGTACTTAAACTTTGCTTCACATCTATGAATTTTCATGTATAAGTATTAATAGTCTTTGTAAAACTTTTAAAAACGTTTAAAAATATAGTTTACAACCAGAAAAATAAATGCAGAAAAAGAAATACGCATTTATCTGACAATTTGAAAAAGTATCAATAAATGCTAAAATGAATGTCCACACATTGAAATAAATGCGTTTTAAGAAAAGATTAAAGCTAGTTTTCTCATCTATGAACTTCATTGTTAATATATAAACAGTACATGTAAAACGTTTTTCAGAGGTTGTATTGTACTTTTCTGCAATCATATAAAATATAGATCTGGAAATTCACATCCACATTTCAATTTTGAAAAGAATAGGACAAATGATCACTTGAAATTACAAACATAAAAATAAAAGCTTTTTGGACAAATGTTTAAACATGGTTTCACCTCTATACAACAGCACATGTAAAAAGTTTGTCAGAGGTTTTAAAACGTTTTTCAGAGGTTGTATTGTACTTTTCTGCAATCATACAAAATATAGATCTGGAAATTCACATCCACATTTCAATTTGGAAAAGAATAGTACAAATGATCACTTGAAATTACAAACTTTAAAATAAATGCTTTTTTGAAAAATGTTTAAACATGATTTCACATCTATGCAACAGCACAAGTAAAAAGTTTGTCAGAGGTTTTAAAATTACTTTTCTCCAAAAAAACAAAATGTTGATCAGTAAATTCACTTCTACATTTCAATTTTAGAAAGAATAACATAAAAGTTAAAATGAAATTACCAACTTTAAAATACATGCTTTTTTGAGAAACTTTGCTTCACATCTATGAATTTTCATGTATAAGTATTAATAGTCTTTGTAAAACTTTTAAAAACGTTTAACAATATAGTTTACAACCAGAAAAATAAATGCAGAAAAAGAAATATGCATTAATCTGACAATTTGAAAAAGTATCAATAAATGCTAAAATGAATGTCCACACATTGAAATAAATGAGTTTTAAGAAAAGATTAAAGCTAGTTTTCTCATCTATGAACTTCATTGTTAATATATAAACAGTACATGTAAAACGTTTTTCAGAGGTTGTATTGTACTTTTCTGCAATCATACAAAATATAGATGGGGAAATTCACATCCACATTTCAATTTCAAAAAGAATAGTATAAATGGTCAAATGAAATTACAAACATAAAAATAAACGCTTCTTGGAGATATGTTTAAACATGGTTTCACATCTATCCAACAGCACATGTAAAAAGTATGTCAGAGGTTTTAAAAGTACTTTTGTACAAGAAAGCTAAATGTAGATCCATAAATTCACTTCTACATTTCAATTTGAGAAAGAATAACATAAATGTTAAAATGAAACTACCAACTGTAAAATACATGCATTTTTGAGAACTACTTAAACTTTGATTCACATCTATGAATTTTCATGTATTAATAGTCTTTGTAAAACTTTTAAAAATGTTTAAAAATATAGTTTACAACCAGAAAAATAAATGCAGAAAAAGAAATAAGCGTTTATCTGACAATTTGAAAAAGTATCAATAAATGCTAAAATGAATGTCCACACATTGAAATAAATGCGTTTTAAGAAAAGATTAAAGCTAGTTTTCTCATCTATGAACTTCATTGTTAATATATAATCAGTAGATGTAAAACGTTTTTCAGAGGTTGTATTGTACTTTTCTGCAATCATATAAAATATAGATCTGGAAATTCACATCCACATTTCAATTTTGAAAAGAATAGGACAAATGATCACTTGAAATTACAAACATAAAAATAAAAGCTTTTTGGACAAATGTTTAAACATGGTTTCACCTCTATGCAACAGCACATGTAAAAAGTTTGTCAGAGGTTTTAAAACGTTTTTCAGAGGTTGTATTGTACGTTTCTGCAATCATACAAAATATAGATCTGGAAATTCACATCCACATTTCAATTTGGAAAAGAATAGTACAAATGATCACTTGAAATTACAAACTTTAAAATAAATGCTTTTTTGAAAAATGTTTAAACATGATTTCACATCTATGCAACAGCACATGTAAAAAGTTTGTCAGAGGTTTTAAAAGTACTTTTCTCCAAAAAAACAAAATGTTGATCAGTAAATTCACTTCTACATTTCAATTTTAGAAAGAATAACATAAAAGTTAAAATGAAATTACCAACTTTAAAATACATGCTTTTTTGAGAAACTTTGCTTCACATCTATGAATTTTCATGTATAAGTATTAATAGTCTTTGTAAAACTTTTAAAAACGTTTAACAATATAGTTTACAACCAGAAAAATAAATGCAGAAAAAGAAATACGCATTAATCTGACAATTTGAAAAAGTATCAATAAATGCTAAAATGAATGTCCACACATTGAAATAAATGAGTTTTAAGAAAAGATTAAAGCTAGTTTTCTCATCTATGAACTTCATTGTTAATATATAAACAGTACATGTAAAACGTTTTTCAGAGGTTGTATTGTACTTTTCTGCAATCATACAAAATATAGATGGGGAAATTCACATCCACATTTCAATTTCAAAAAGAATAGTATAAATGGTCAAATGAAATTACAAACATAAAAATAAACGCTTCTTGGAGATATGTTTAAACATGGTTTCACATCTATCCAACAGCACATGTAAAAAGTATGTCAGAGGTTTTAAAAGTACTTTTGTACAAGAAAGCTAAATGTAGATCCATAAATTCACTTCTACATTTCAATTTGAGAAAGAATAACATAAATGTTAAAATGAAACTACCAACTGTAAAATACATGCATTTTTGAGAACTACTTAAACTTTGATTCACATCTATGAATTTTCATGTATTAATAGTCTTTGTAAAACTTTTAAAAATGTTTAAAAATATAGTTTACAACCAGAAAAATAAATGCAGAAAAAGAAATAAGCGTTTATCTGACAATTTGAAAAAGTATCAATAAATGCTAAAATGAATGTCCACACATTGAAATAAATGCGTTTTAAGAAAAGATTAAAGCTAGTTTTCTCATCTATGAACTTCATTGTTAATATATAATCAGTAGATGTAAAACGTTTTTCAGAGGTTGTATTGTACTTTTCTGCAATCATACAAAATATAGATCTGGAAATTCACATCCACATTTCAATTTGGAAAAGAATAGTACAAATGATCACTTGAAATTACAAACTTTAAAATAAATGCTTTTTTGAAAAATGTTTAAACATGATTTCACATCTATGCAACAGCACAAGTCAAAAGTTTGTGAGAGGTTTTAAAAGTACTTTTCTCCAAAAAAGCTAAATGTTGATCAGTAAATTCACTTCTACATTTCAATTTGAGAAAGAATAACATAAATGTTAAAATGAAACTACCAACTTTATAATACATTCTTTTTTGAGAAACTTTGCTTCACATCTATGAATTTTCATGTATAAGTATTAATAGTCTTTGTAAAACTTTTAAAAATGTTTAAAAATATAGTTTACAACCAGAGAAAGAAATGCAGAAAAAGAAATACGCGTTTATCTGACAATTTGAAAAAGTATCAATAAATTCTAAAATGAATGTCCACACAGCACATGTAAAAAGTTTATCAGAGGTTTTAAAACGTTTTTCAGAGGTTGTATTGTACTTTTCTGCAATCATACAAAATATAGATCTGGAAATTCACCTCCACATTTCAATTTGGAAAAGAATAGTACAAATGATCACTTGAAATTACAAACTTTAAAATAAATGCTTTTTTGAAAAATGTTTAAACATGATTTCACATCTATGCAACAGCACAAGTAAAAAGTTTGTCAGAGGTTTTAAAAGTACTTTTCTCCAAAAAAGCAAAATGTTGATCAGTAAATTCACTTCTGCATTTCAATTTTAGAAAGAATAACATAAATGTTAAAATGAAACTACCAACTGTAAAATACATGCATTTTTGAGAAGTACTTAAACTTTGATTCACATCTATGAATTTTCATGTATAAGTATTAATAGTCTTTGTAAAACTTTTAAAAATGTTTAAAAATATAGTTTACAACCAGAAAAATAAATGCAGAAAAAGAAATAAGCGTTTATCTGACAATTTGAAAAAGTATCAATAAATGCTAAAATGAATGTCCACACATTGAAATAAATGCGTTTTAAGAAAAGATTAAAGCTAGTTTTCTCATGTATGAACTTCATTGTTAATATATAATCAGTAGATGTAAAACGTTTTTCAGAGGTTGTATTTTACTTTTCTGCAATCATACAAAATATAGATCTGGAAATTCACATCCACATTTCAATTTGGAAAAGAATAGTACAAATGATCACTTGAAATTACAAACTTTAAAATAAATGCTTTTTTGAAAAATGTTTAAACGTGGTTTCACATCTATGCCACAGCACATGTAATAAGTATGTCAGAGGTTTTAAAAGTACTTTTCTACAAGAAAGCTAAATGTAGATCCATAAATTCACTTCTACATTTCAATTTGAGAAAGAATAACATAAATGTTAAAATGAAACTACCAACTGTAAAATACATGCATTTTTGAGAAGTACTTAAACTTTGCTTCACATCTATGAATTTTCATGTATAAGTATTAATAGTCTTTGTAAAACTTTTAAAAACGTTTAAAAATATAGTTTACAACCAGAAAATTAAATGCAGAAAAAGAAATACGCATTTATCTGACAATTTGAAAAAGTATCAATAAATGCTAAAATGAATGTCCACACATTGAAATAAATGCGTTTTAAGAAAAGATTAAAGCTAGTTTTCTCATCTATGAACTTCATTGTTAATATATAAACAGTACATGTAAAACGTTTTTCAGAGGTTGTATTGTACTTTTCTGCAATCATATAAAATATAGATCTGGAAATTCACATCCACATTTCAATTTTGAAAAGAATAGGACAAATGATCACTTGAAATTACAAACATAAAAATAAAAGCTTTTTGGACAAATGTTTAAACATGGTTTCACCTCTATACAACAGCACATGTAAAAAGTTTGTCAGAGGTTTTAAAACGTTTTTCAGAGGTTGTATTGTACTTTTCTGCAATCATACAAAATATAGATCTGGAAATTCACATCCACATTTCAATTTGGAAAAGAATAGTACAAATGATCACTTGAAATTACAAACTTTAAAATAAATGCTTTTTTGAAAAATGTTTAAACATGATTTCACATCTATGCAACAGCACAAGTAAAAAGTTTGTCAGAGGTTTTAAAATTACTTTTCTCCAAAAAAACAAAATGTTGATCAGTAAATTCACTTCTACATTTCAATTTTAGAAAGAATAACATAAAAGTTAAAATGAAATTACCAACTTTAAAATACATGCTTTTTTGAGAAACTTTGCTTCACATCTATGAATTTTCATGTATAAGTATTAATAGTCTTTGTAAAACTTTTAAAAACGTTTAACAATATAGTTTACAACCAGAAAAATAAATGCAGAAAAAGAAATACGCATTAATCTGACAATTTGAAAAAGTATCAATAAATGCTAAAATGAATGTCCACACATTGAAATAAATGAGTTTTAAGAAAAGATTAAAGCTAGTTTTCTCATCTATGAACTTCATTGTTAATATATAAACAGTACATGTAAAACGTTTTTCAGAGGTTGTATTGTACTTTTCTGCAATCATACAAAATATAGATGGGGAAATTCACATCCACATTTCAATTTCAAAAAGAATAGTATAAATGGTCAAATGAAATTACAAACATAAAAATAAACGCTTCTTGGAGATATGTTTAAACATGGTTTCACATCTATCCAACAGCACATGTAAAAAGTATGTCAGAGGTTTTAAAAGTACTTTTGTACAAGAAAGCTAAATGTAGATCCATAAATTCACTTCTACATTTCAATTTGAGAAAGAATAACATAAATGTTAAAATGAAACTACCAACTGTAAAATACATGCATTTTTGAGAACTACTTAAACTTTCATTCACATCTATGAATTTTCATGTATTAATAGTCTTTGTAAAACTTTTAAAAATGTTTAAAAATATAGTTTACAACCAGAAAAATAAATGCAGAAAAAGAAATAAGCGTTTATCTGACAATTTGAAAAAGTATCAATAAATGCTAAAATGAATGTCCACACATTGAAATAAATGCGTTTTAAGAAAAGATTAAAGCTAGTTTTCTCATCTATGAACTTCATTGTTAATATATAATCAGTAGATGTAAAACGTTTTTCAGAGGTTGTATTGTACTTTTCTGCAATCATATAAAATATAGATCTGGAAATTCACATCCACATTTCAATTTTGAAAAGAATAGGACAAATGATCACTTGAAATTACAAACATAAAAATAAAAGCTTTTTGGACAAATGTTTAAACATGGTTTCACCTCTATGCAACAGCACATGTAAAAAGTTTGTCAGAGGTTTTAAAACGTTTTTCAGAGGTTGTATTGTACTTTTCTGCAATCATACAAAATATAGATCTGGAAATTCACATCCACATTTCAATTTGGAAAAGAATAGTACAAATGATCACTTGAAATTACAAACTTTAAAATAAATGCTTTTTTGAAAAATGTTTAAACATGATTTCACATCTATGCAACAGCACAAGTCAAAAGTTTGTCAGAGGTTTTAAAAGTACTTTTCTCCAAAAAAGCAAAATGTTGATCAGTAAATTCACTTCTACATTTCAATTTTAGAAAGAATAACATAAATGTTAAAATGAAACTACCAACTGTAAAATACATGCATTTTTGAGAAGTACTTAAACTTTGATTCACTTCTATGAATTTTCATGTATAAGTATTAATAGTCTTTGTAAAACTTTTAAAAATGTTTAAAAATATAGTTTACAACCAGAAAAATAAATGCAGAAAAAGGAATACGCGTTTATCTGACAATATGAAAAAGTATCAATAAATGCTAAAATGAATGTCCACACATTGAAATAAATGCGTTTTAAGAAAAGATTAAAGCTAGTTTTCTCATCTATGAACTTCATTGTTAATATATAAACAGTACATGTAAAACGTTTTTCAGAGGTTGTATTGTACTTTTCTGCAATCATATAAAATATAGATCTGGAAATTCACATCAACATTTCAATTTTGAAAAGAATAGTAGAAATGGTCACTTGAAATTACAAACTTTAAAATAAATGCTTTTTTGAGAAATGTTTAAACATGATTTCACATCTATGCAACAGCTCATGTAAAGTTTGTCAGAGGTTTTAAAAGTACTTTTCTCCAAAAAAGCAAAATGTAGATCCGTAAATTCACTTCTACATTTCAATTTTAGAAAGAATAACATAAATGTTAAAATGAAACAACCAACTTTAAAATACATGCATTTTTGAGAAATACTTAAACTTTGCTTCACATCTATGAATTTTCATGTATAAGTATTAATAGTCTTTGTAAAACTTTTAAAAACGTTTAAAAATATAGTTTACAACCAGAAAAATAAATGCAGAAAAAGAAATACGCATTAATCTGACAATTTGAAAAAGTATCAATAAATGCTAAAATGAATGTCCACACATTGAAATAAATGCGTTTTAAGAAAAGATTAAAGCTAGTTTTCTCATCTATGAACTTCATTGTTAATATATAAACAGTACATGTAAAACGTTTTTCTGAGGTTGTATTGTATTTTTCTGCATTCATATAAAATATAGATCTGGAAATTCACATCCACATTTCAATTTTGAAAAGAATAGGACAAATGATCACTTGAAATTACAAACATAAAAATAAAAGCTTTATGGACAAATGTTTAAACATGGTGTCACCTCTATGCAACAGCACATGTAAAAAGTTTGTCACAGGTTTTAAAAGGTTTTTCAGAGGTTGTATTGTACTTTTCTGCAATCATACAAAATATAGATCTGGAAATTCACATCCACATTTCAATTTGGAAAAGAATAGTACAAATGATCACTTGAAATTACAAACTTTAAAATAAATGCTTTTTTGAAAAATGTTTAAACATGATTTCACATCTATGCAACAGCACAAGAAAAAGTTTGTCAGAGGTTTTAAAAGTACTTTTCTACAAGAAAGTTAAATGTAGATCCGTAAATTCACTTCTACATTTCAATTTGAGAAAGAATAACATAAATGTTAAAATGAAACTACCAACTTTAATATACATGCATTTTTGAGAAATACTTAAACTTTGCTTCACATCTATGAATTTTCATGTATAAGTATTATTAGTCTTTGTAAAACTTTTAAAAATGTTTAAAAATATAGTTTACAACCAGAAAAATAAATGCAGAAAAAGGAATACGCGTTTATCTGACAATATGAAAAAGTATCAATAAATGCTAAAATGAATGTCCACACATTGAAATAAATGCGTTTTAAGAAAAGATTAAAGCTAGTTTTCTCATCTATGAACTTCATTGTTAATATATAAACAGTACATGTAAAACGTTTTTCAGAGGTTGTATTGTACTTTTCTGCAATCATATAAAATATAGATCTGGAAATTCACATCAACATTTCAATTTTGAAAAGAATAGTAGAAATGGTCACTTGAAATTACAAACTTTAAAATAAATGCTTTTTTGAGAAATGTTTAAACATGATTTCACATCTATGCAACAGCTCATGTAAAGTTTGTCAGAGGTTTTAAAAGTACTTTTCTCCAAAAAAGCAAAATGTAGATCCGTAAATTCACTTCTACATTTCAATTTTAGAAAGAATAACATAAATGTTAAAATGAAACAACCAACTTTAAAATACATGCATTTTTGAGAAATACTTAAACTTTGCTTCACATCTATGAATTTTCATGTATAAGTATTAACAGTCTTTGGAAAACTTTTAAAAACGTTTAAAAATATAGTTTCCAACCAGAAAAATAAATGCAGAAAAAGAAATACGCATTAATCTGACAATTTGAAAAAGTATCAATAAATGCTAAAATGAATGTCCACACATTGAAATAAATGCGTTTTAAGAAAAGATTAAAGCTAGTTTTCTCATCTATGAACTTCATTGTTAATATATAATCAGTAGATGTAAAACGTTTTTCAGAGGTTGTATTGTACTTTTCTGCAATCATATAAAATATAGATCTGGAAATTCACATCCACATTTCAATTTTGAAAAGAATAGGACAAATGATCACTTGAAATTACAAACATAAAAATTTAAGCTTTATGGACAAATGTTTAAACATGGTTTCACCTCTATGCAACAGCACATGTAAAAAGTTTGTCACAGGTTTTAAAAGGTTTTTCTTAGGTTGTATTGTACTTTTCTGCAATCATACAAAATATAGATCTGGAAATTCACATCCACATTTCAATTTGGAAAAGAATAGTACAAATGATCACTTGAAATTACAAACTTTAAAATAAATGCTTTTTTGAAAAATGTTTAAACATGATTTCACATCTATGCAACAGCACAAGTATAAAGTTTGTCAGAGGTTTTAAAAGTACTTTTCTCCAAAAAAGCAAAATGTTGATCAGTAAATTCACTTCTACATTTCAATTTGAGAAAGAATAACATAAATGTTAAAATGAAACTACCAACTTTAAAATACATTCTTTTTTGAGAAACTTTGCTTCACATCTATGAATTTTCATGTATAAGTATTAATAGTCTTTGTAAAACTTTTAAAAATGTTTAACAATATAGTTTACAACCAGAGAAAGAAATGCAGAAAAAGAAATACGCTTTTATCTGACAATTTGAAAAAGTATCAATAAATTCTAAAATGAATGTCCACACAGCACATGTAAAAAGTTTATCAGAGGTTTTAAAACGTTTTTCAGAGGTTGTATTGTACTTTTCTGCAATCATACAAAATATAGATCTGGAAATTCACCTCCACATTTCAATTTGGAAAAGAATAGTACAAATGATCACTTGAAATTACAAACTTTAAAATAAATGCTTTTTTGAAAAATGTTTAAACATGATTTCACATCTATGCAACAGCACAAGTAAAAAGTTTGTCAGAGGTTTTAAAAGTACTTTTCTCCAAAAAAGCAAAATGTTGATCAGTAAATTCACTTCTGCATTTCAATTTTAGAAAGAATAACATAAAAGTTAAAATGAAATTACCAACTTTAAAATACATGCTTTTTTGAGAAACTTTGCTTCACATCTATGAATTTTCATGTATAATTATTAATAGTCTTTGTAAAACTTTTAAAAACGTTTAACAATATAGTTTACAACCAGAAAAATAAATGCAGAAAAAGAAATACGCATTAATCTGACAATTTGAAAAAGTATCAATAAATGCTAAAATGAATGTCCACACATTGAAATAAATGAGTTTTAAGAAAAGATTAAAGCTAGTTTTCTCATCTATGAACTTCATTGTTAATATATAAACAGTACATGTAAAACGTTTTTCAGAGGTTGTATTGTACTTTTCTGCAATCATACAAAATATAGATGGGGAAATTCACATCCACATTTCAATTTCAAAAAGAATAGTATAAATGGTCAAATGAAATTACAAACATAAAAATAAACGCTTCTTGGAGATATGTTTAAACATGGTTTCACATCTATCCAACAGCACATGTAAAAAGTATGTCAGAGGTTTTAAAAGTACTTTTGTACAAGAAAGCTAAATGTAGATCCATAAATTCACTTCTACATTTCAATTTGAGAAAGAATAACATAAATGTTAAAATGAAACTACCAACTGTAAAATACATGCATTTTTGAGAACTACTTAAACTTTGATTCACATCTATGAATTTTCATGTATTAATAGTCTTTGTAAAACTTTTAAAAATGTTTAAAAATATAGTTTACAACCAGAAAAATAAATGCAGAAAAAGAAATAAGCGTTTATCTGACAATTTGAAAAAGTATCAATAAATGCTAAAATGAATGTCCACACATTGAAATAAATGCGTTTTAAGAAAAGATTAAAGCTAGTTTTCTCATCTATGAACTTCATTGTTAATATATAATCAGTAGATGTAAAACGTTTTTCAGAGGTTGTATTGTACTTTTCTGCAATCATATAAAATATAGATCTGGAAATTCACATCCACATTTCAATTTTGAAAAGAATAGGACAAATGATCACTTGAAATTACAAACATAAAAATAAAAGCTTTTTGGACAAATGTTTAAACATGGTTTCACCTCTATGCAACAGCACATGTAAAAAGTTTGTCAGAGGTTTTAAAACGTTTTTCAGAGGTTGTATTGTACTTTTCTGCAATCATACAAAATATAGATCTGGAAATTCACATCCACATTTCAATTTGGAAAAGAATAGTACAAATGATCACTTGAAATTACAAACTTTAAAATAAATGCTTTTTTGAAAAATGTTTAAACATGATTTCACATCTATGCAACAGCACAAGTCAAAAGTTTGTCAGAGGTTTTAAAAGTACTTTTCTCCAAAAAAACAAAATGTTGATCAGTAAATTCACTTCTACATTTCAATTTTAGAAAGAATAACATAAAAGTTAAAATGAAATTACCAACTTTAAAATACATGCTTTTTTGAGAAACTTTGCTTCACATCTATGAATTTTCATGTATAAGTATTAATAGTCTTTGTAAAACTTTTAAAAACGTTTAACAATATAGTTTACAACCAGAAAAATAAATGCAGAAAAAGAAATACGCATTAATCTGACAATTTGAAAAAGTATCAATAAATGCTAAAATGAATGTCCACACATTGAAATAAATGAGTTTTAAGAAAAGATTAAAGCTAGTTTTCTCATCTATGAACTTCATTGTTAATATATAAACAGTACATGTAAAACGTTTTTCAGAGGTTGTATTGTACTTTTCTGCAATCATACAAAATATAGATGGGGAAATTCACATCCACATTTCAATTTCAAAAAGAATAGTATAAATGGTCAAATGAAATTACAAACATAAAAATAAACGCTTCTTGGAGATATGTTTAAACATGGTTTCACATCTATGCCACAGCACATGTAAAAAGTATGTCAGAGGTTTTAAAAGTACTTTTGTACAAGAAAGCTAAATGTAGATCCATAAATTCACTTCTACATTTCAATTTGAGAAAGAATAACATAAATGTTAAAATGAAACTACCAACTGTAAAATACATGCATTTTTGAGAACTACTTAAACTTTGATTCACATCTATGAATTTTCATGTATTAATAGTCTTTGTAAAACTTTTAAAAATGTTTAAAAATATAGTTTACAACCAGAAAAATAAATGCAGAAAAAGAAATAAGCGTTTATCTGACAATTTGAAAAAGTATCAATAAATGCTAAAATGAATGTCCACACATTGAAATAAATGCGTTTTAAGAAAAGATTAAAGCTAGTTTTCTCATCTATGAACTTCATTGTTAATATATAATCAGTAGATGTAAAACGTTTTTCAGAGGTTGTATTGTACTTTTCTGCAATCATATAAAATATAGATCTGGAAATTCACATCCACATTTCAATTTTGAAAAGAATAGGACAAATGATCACTTGAAATTACAAACATAAAAATAAAAGCTTTTTGGACAAATGTTTAAACATGGTTTCACCTCTATGCAACAGCACATGTAAAAAGTTTGTCAGAGGTTTTAAAACGTTTTTCAGAGGTTGTATTGTACTTTTCTGCAATCATACAAAATATAGATCTGGAAATTCACATCCACATTTCAATTTGGAAAAGAATAGTACAAATGATCACTTGAAATTACAAACTTTAAAATAAATGCTTTTTTGAAAAATGTTTAAACATGATTTCACATCTATGCAACAGCACAAGTCAAAAGTTTGTCAGAGGTTTTAAAAGTACTTTTCTCCAAAAAAGCAAAATGTTGATCAGTAAATTCACTTCTACATTTCAATTTGAGAAAGAATAACATAAATGTTAAAATGAAACTACCAACTTTAAAATACATTCTTTTTTGAGAAACTTTGCTTCACATCTATGAATTTTCATGTATAAGTATTAATAGTCTTTGTAAAACTTTTAAAAATGTTTAAAAATATAGTTTACAACCAGAGAAAGAAATGCAGAAAAAGAAATACGCGTTTATCTGACAATTTGAAAAAGTATCAATAAATTCTAAAATGAATGTCCACACAGCACATGTAAAAAGTTTATCAGAGGTTTTAAAACGTTTTTCAGAGGTTGTATTGTACTTTTCTGCAATCATACAAAATATAGATCTGGAAATTCACCTCCACATTTCAATTTGGAAAAGAATAGTACAAATGATCACTTGAAATTACAAACTTTAAAATAAATGCTTTTTTGAAAAATGTTTAAACATGATTTCACATCTATGCAACAGCACAAGTAAAAAGTTTGTCAGAGGTTTTAAAAGTACTTTTCTCCAAAAAAGCAAAATGTTGATCAGTAAATTCACTTCTGCATTTCAATTTTAGAAAGAATAACATAAATGTTAAAATGAAACTACCAACTGTAAAATACATGCATTTTTGAGAAGTACTTAAACTTTGATTCACATCTATGAATTTTCATGTATAAGTATTAATAGTCTTTGTAAAACTTTTAAAAATGTTTAAAAATATAGTTTACAACCAGAAAAATAAATGCAGAAAAAGAAATAAGCGTTTACCTGACAATTTGAAAAAGTATCAATAAATGCTAAAATGAATGTCCACACATTGAAATAAATGCGTTTTAAGAAAAGATTAAAGCTAGTTTTCTCATGTATGAACTTCATTGTTAATATATAATCAGTAGATGTAAAACGTTTTTCAGAGGTTGTATTGTACTTTTCTGCAATCATACAAAATATAGATCTGGAAATTCACATCCACATTTCAATTTGGAAAAGAATAGTACAAATGATCACTTGAAATTACAAACTTTAAAATAAATGCTTTTTTGAAAAATGTTTAAACATGGTTTCACATCTATGCCACAGCACATGTAAAAAGTATGTCATAGGTTTTAAAAGTACTTTTCTACATGAAAGCTAAATGTAGATCCATAAATTCACTTCTACATTTCAATTTGAGAAAGAATAACATAAATGTTAAAATGAAACTACCAACTGTAAAATACATGCATTTTTGAGAAGTACTTAAACTTTGCTTCACATCTATGAATTTTCATGTATAAGTATTAATAGTCTTTGTAAAATTTTTAAAAACGTTTAAAAATATAGTTTACAACCAGAAAAATAAATGCAGAAAAAGAAATACGCATTTATCTGACAATTTGAAAAAGTATCAATAAATGCTAAAATGAATGTCCACACATTGAAATAAATGCGTTTTAAGAAAAGATTAAAGCTAGTTTTCTCATCTATGAACTTCATTGTTAATATATAAACAGTACATGTAAAACGTTTTTCAGAGGTTGTATTGTACTTTTCTGCAATCATATAAAATATAGATCTGGAAATTCACATCCACATTTCAATTTTGAAAAGAATAGGACAAATGATCACTTGAAATTACAAACATAAAAATAAAAGCTTTTTGGACAAATGTTTAAACATGGTTTCACCTCTATACAACAGCACATGTAAAAAGTTTGTCAGAGGTTTTAAAACGTTTTTCAGAGGTTGTATTGTACTTTTCTGCAATCATACAAAATATAGATCTGGAAATTCACATCCACATTTCAATTTGGAAAAGAATAGTACAAATGATCACTTGAAATTACAAACTTTAAAATAAATGCTTTTTTGAAAAATGTTTAAACATGGTTTCACATCTATGCAACAGCACAAGTAAAAAGTTTGTCAGAGGTTTTAAAATTACTTTTCTCCAAAAAAACAAAATGTTGATCAGTAAATTCACTTCTACATTTCAATTTTAGAAAGAATAACATAAAAGTTAAAATGAAATTACCAACTTTAAAATACATGCTTTTTTGAGAAACTTTGCTTCACATCTATGAATTTTCATGTATAAGTATTAATAGTCTTTGTAAAACTTTTAAAAACGTTTAACAATATAGTTTACAACCAGAAAAATAAATGCAGAAAAAGAAATACGCATTAATCTGACAATTTGAAAAAGTATCAATAAATGCTAAAATGAATGTCCACACATTGAAATAAATGCGTTTTAAGAAAAGATTAAAGCTAGTTTTCTCATCTATGAACTTCATTGTTAATATATAATCAGTAGATGTAAAACGTTTTTCAGAGGTTGTATTGTACTTTTCTGCAATCATATAAAATATAGATCTGGAAATTCACATCCACATTTCAATTTTGAAAAGAATAGGACAAATGATCACTTGAAATTACAAACATAAAAATAAAAGCTTTTTGGACAAATGTTTAAACATGGTTTCACCTCTATGTAACAGCACATGTAAAAAGTTTGTCAGAGGTTTTAAAACGTTTTTCAGAGGTTGTATTGTACTTTTCTGCAATCATACAAAATATAGATCTGGAAATTCACATCCACATTTCAATTTGGAAAAGAATAGTACAAATGATCACTTGAAATTACAAACTTTAAAATAAATGCTTTTTTGAAAAATGTTTAAACATGATTTCACATCTATGCAACAGCACAAGTAAAAAGTTTGTCAGAGGTTTTAAAAGTAATTTTCTCCAAAAAAGCAAAATGTTGATCAGTAAATTCACTTCTGCATTTCAATTTTAGAAAGAATAACATAAATGTTAAAATGAAACTACCAACTGTAAAATACATGCATTTTTGAGAAGTACTTAAACTTTGATTCACTTCTATGAATTTTCATGTATAAGTATTAATAGTCTTTGTAAAACTTTTAAAAATGTTTAAAAATATAGTTTACAACCAGAAAAATAAATGCAGAAAAAGAAATACGCGTTTATCTGACAATATGAAAAAGTATCAATAAATGCTAAAATGAATGTCCACACATTGAAATAAATGCGTTTTAAGAAAAGATTAAAGCTAGTTTTCTCATCTATGAACTTCATTGTTAATATATAATCAGTAGATGTAAAACGTTTTTCAGAGGTTGTATTGTACTTTTCTGCAATCATACAAAATATAGATCTGGAAATTCACATCCACATTTCAATTTGGAAAAGAATAGTACAAATGATCACTTGAAATTACAAACTTTAAAATAAATGCTTTTTTGAAAAATGTTTAAACATGGTTTCACATCTATGCCACAGCACATGTAAAAAGTATGTCAGAGGTTTTAAAAGTACTTTTCTACAAGAAAGTTAAATGTAGATCCGTAAATTCACTTCTACATTTCAATTTGAGAAAGAATAACATAAATGTTAAAATGAAACTACCAACTTTAATATACATGCATTTTTGAGAAATACTTAAACTTTGCTTCACATCTATGAATTTTCATGTATAAGTATTATTAGTCTTTGTAAAACTTTTAAAAATGTTTAAAAATATAGTTTACAACCAGAAAAATAAATGCAGAAAAAGGAATACGCGTTTATCTGACAATATGAAAAAGTATCAATAAATGCTAAAATGAATGTCCACACATTGAAATAAATGCGTTTTAAGAAAAGATTAAAGCTAGTTTTCTCATCTATGAACTTCATTGTTAATATATAAACAGTACATGTAAAACGTTTTTCAGAGGTTGTATTGTACTTTTCTGCAATCATATAAAATATAGATCTGGAAATTCACATCAACATTTCAATTTTGAAAAGAATAGTAGAAATGGTCACTTGAAATTACAAACTTTAAAATAAATGCTTTTTTGAGAAATGTTTAAACATGATTTCACATCTATGCAACAGCTCATGTAAAGTTTGTCAGAGGTTTTAAAAGTACTTTTCTCCAAAAAAGCAAAATGTAGATCCGTAAATTCACTTCTACATTTCAATTTTAGAAAGAATAACATAAATGTTAAAATGAAACAACCAACTTTAAAATACATGCATTTTTGAGAAATACTTAAACTTTGCTTCACATCTATGAATTTTCATGTATTAATAGTCTTTGTAAAACTTTTAAAAATGTTTAAAAATATAGTTTACAACCAGAAAAATAAATGCAGAAAAAGAAATAAGCGTTTATCTGACAATTTGAAAAAGTATCAATAAATGCTAAAATGAATGTCCACACATTGAAATAAATGCGTTTTAAGAAAAGATTAAAACTAGTTTTCTCATCTATGAACTTCATTGTTAATATATAATCAGTAGATGTAAAACGTTTTTCAGAGGTTGTATTGTACTTTTCTGCAATCATATAAAATATAGATCTGGAAATTCACATCCACATTTCAATTTTGAAAAGAATAGGACAAATGATCACTTGAAATTACAAACATAAAAATAAAAGCTTTTTGGACAAATGTTTAAACATGGTTTCACCTCTATGCAACAGCACATGTAAAAAGTTTGTCAGAGGTTTTAAAACGTTTTTCAGAGGTTGTATTGTACTTTTCTGCAATCATACAAAATATAGATCTGGAAATTCACATCCACATTTCAATTTGGAAAAGAATAGTACAAATGATCACTTGAAATTACAAACTTTAAAATAAATGCTTTTTTGAAAAATGTTTAAACATGATTTCACATCTATGCAACAGCACAAGTCAAAAGTTTGTCAGAGGTTTTAAAAGTACTTTTCTCCAAAAAAACAAAATGTTGATCAGTAAATTCACTTCTACATTTCAATTTTAGAAAGAATAACATAAAAGTTAAAATGAAATTACCAACTTTAAAATACATGCTTTTTTGAGAAACTTTGCTTCACATCTATGAATTTTCATGTATAAGTATTAATAGTCTTTGTAAAACTTTTAAAAACGTTTAACAATATAGTTTACAACCAGAAAAATAAATGCAGAAAAAGAAATACGCATTAATCTGACAATTTGAAAAAGTATCAATAAATGCTAAAATGAATGTCCACACATTGAAATAAATGAGTTTTAAGAAAAGATTAAAGCTAGTTTTCTCATCTATGAACTTCATTGTTAATATATAAACAGTACATGTAAAACGTTTTTCAGAGGTTGTATTGTACTTTTCTGCAATCATACAAAATATAGATGGGGAAATTCACATCCACATTTCAATTTCAAAAAGAATAGTATAAATGGTCAAATGAAATTACAAACATAAAAATAAACGCTTCTTGGAGATATGTTTAAACATGGTTTCACATCTATGCCACAGCACATGTAAAAAGTATGTCAGAGGTTTTAAAAGTACTTTTGTACAAGAAAGCTAAATGTAGATCCATAAATTCACTTCTACATTTCAATTTGAGAAAGAATAACATAAATGTTAAAATGAAACTACCAACTGTAAAATACATGCATTTTTGAGAACTACTTAAACTTTGATTCACATCTATGAATTTTCATGTATTAATAGTCTTTGTAAAACTTTTAAAAATGTTTAAAAATATAGTTTACAACCAGAAAAATAAATGCAGAAAAAGAAATAAGCGTTTATCTGACAATTTGAAAAAGTATCAATAAATGCTAAAATGAATGTCCACACATTGAAATAAATGCGTTTTAAGAAAAGATTAAAGCTAGTTTTCTCATCTATGAACTTCATTGTTAATATATAATCAGTAGATGTAAAACGTTTTTCAGAGGTTGTATTGTACTTTTCTGCAATCATATAAAATATAGATCTGGAAATTCACATCCACATTTCAATTTTGAAAAGAATAGGACAAATGATCACTTGAAATTACAAACATAAAAATAAAAGCTTTTTGGACAAATGTTTAAACATGGTTTCACCTCTATGCAACAGCACATGTAAAAAGTTTGTCAGAGGTTTTAAAACGTTTTTCAGAGGTTGTATTGTACTTTTCTGCAATCATACAAAATATAGATCTGGAAATTCACATCCACATTTCAATTTGGAAAAGAATAGTACAAATGATCACTTGAAATTACAAACTTTAAAATAAATGCTTTTTTGAAAAATGTTTAAACATGATTTCACATCTATGCAACAGCACAAGTCAAAAGTTTGTCAGAGGTTTTAAAAGTACTTTTCTCCAAAAAAGCAAAATGTTGATCAGTAAATTCACTTCTACATTTCAATTTGAGAAAGAATAACATAAATGTTAAAATGAAACTACCAACTTTAAAATACATTCTTTTTTGAGAAACTTTGCTTCACATCTATGAATTTTCATGTATAAGTATTAATAGTCTTTGTAAAACTTTTAAAAATGTTTAAAAATATAGTTTACAACCAGAGAAAGAAATGCAGAAAAAGAAATACGCGTTTATCTGACAATTTGAAAAAGTATCAATAAATTCTAAAATGAATGTCCACACAGCACATGTAAAAAGTTTATCAGAGGTTTTAAAACGTTTTTCAGAGGTTGTATTGTACTTTTCTGCAATCATACAAAATATAGATCTGGAAATTCACCTCCACATTTCAATTTGGAAAAGAATAGTACAAATGATCACTTGAAATTACAAACTTTAAAATAAATGCTTTTTTGAAAAATGTTTAAACATGATTTCACATCTATGCAACAGCACAAGTAAAAAGTTTGTCAGAGGTTTTAAAAGTACTTTTCTCCAAAAAAGCAAAATGTTGATCAGTAAATTCACTTCTGCATTTCAATTTTAGAAAGAATAACATAAATGTTAAAATGAAACTACCAACTGTAAAATACATGCATTTTTGAGAAGTACTTAAACTTTGATTCACATCTATGAATTTTCATGTATAAGTATTAATAGTCTTTGTAAAACTTTTAAAAATGTTTAAAAATATAGTTTACAACCAGAAAAATAAATGCAGAAAAAGAAATAAGCGTTTATCTGACAATTTGAAAAAGTATCAATAAATGCTAAAATGAATGTCCACACATTGAAATAAATGCGTTTTAAGAAAAGATTAAAGCTAGTTTTCTCATGTATGAACTTCATTGTTAATATATAATCAGTAGATGTAAAACGTTTTTCAGAGGTTGTATTGTACTTTTCTGCAATCATACAAAATATAGATCTGGAAATTCACATCCACATTTCAATTTGGAAAAGAATAGTACAAATGATCACTTGAAATTACAAACTTTAAAATAAATGCTTTTTTGAAAAATGTTTAAACATTGTTTCACATCTATGCCACAGCACATGTAAAAAGTATGTCAGAGGTTTTAAAAGTACTTTTCTACAAGAAAGCTAAATGTAGATCCATAAATTCACTTCTACATTTCAATTTGAGAAAGAATAACATAAATGTTAAAATGAAACTACCAACTGTAAAATACATGCATTTTTGAGAAGTACTTAAACTTTGCTTCACATCTATGAATTTTCATGTATAAGTATTAATAGTCTTTGTAAAATTTTTAAAAACGTTTAAAAATATAGTTTACAACCAGAAAAATAAATGCAGAAAAAGAAATACGCATTTATCTGACAATTTGAAAAAGTATCAATAAATGCTAAAATGAATGTCACACATTGAAATAAAGGCGTTTTAAGAAAAGATTAAAGCTAGTTTTCTCATCTATGAACTTCATTGTTAATATATAAACAGTACATGTAAAACGTTTTTCAGAGGTTGTATTGTACTTTTCTGCAATCATATAAAATATAGATCTGGAAATTCACATCCACATTTCAATTTTGAAAAGAATAGGACAAATGATCACTTGAAATTACAAACATAAAAATAAAAGCTTTTTGGACAAATGTTTAAACATGGTTTCACCTCTATACAACAGCACATGTAAAAAGTTTGTCAGAGGTTTTAAAACGTTTTTCAGAGGTTGTATTGTACTTTTCTGCAATCATACAAAATATAGATCTGGAAATTCACATCCACATTTCAATTTGGAAAAGAATAGTACAAATGATCACTTGAAATTACAAACTTTAAAATAAATGCTTTTTTGAAAAATGTTTAAACATGATTTCACATCTATGCAACAGCACAAGTAAAAAGTTTGTCAGAGGTTTTAAAATTACTTTTCTCCAAAAAAACAAAATGTTGATCAGTAAATTCACTTCTACATTTCAATTTTAGAAAGAATAACATAAAAGTTAAAATGAAATTACCAACTTTAAAATACATGCTTTTTTGAGAAACTTTGCTTCACATCTATGAATTTTCATGTATAAGTATTAATAGTCTTTGTAAAACTTTTAAAAACGTTTAACAATATAGTTTACAACCAGAAAAATAAATGCAGAAAAAGAAATACGCATTAATCTGACAATTTGAAAAAGTATCAATAAATGCTAAAATGAATGTCCACACATTGAAATAAATGAGTTTTAAGAAAAGATTAAAGCTAGTTTTCTCATCTATGAACTTCATTGTTAATATATAAACAGTACATGTAAAACGTTTTTCAGAGGTTGTATTGTACTTTTCTGCAATCATACAAAATATAGATGGGGAAATTCACATCCACATTTCAATTTCAAAAAGAATAGTATAAATGGTCAAATCAAATTACAAACATAAAAATAAACGCTTCTTGGATATATGTTTAAACATGGTTTCACATCTATCCAACAGCACATGTAAAAAGTATGTCAGAGGTTTAAAAGTACTTTTGTACAAGAAAGCTAAATGTAGATCCATAAATTCACTTCTACATTTCAATTTGAGAAAGAATAACATAAATGTTAAAATGAAACTACCAACTGTAAAATACATGCATTTTTGAGAACTACTTAAACTTTGATTCACATCTATGAATTTTCATGTATTAATATTCTTTGTAAAACTTTTAAAAATGTTTAAAAATATAGTTTACAACCAGAAAAATAAATGCAGAAAAAGAAATACGCGTTTATCTGACAATATGAAAAAGTATCAATAAATGCTAAAATGAATGTCCACACATAGAAATAAATGCGTTCTAAGAAAAGATTAAAGCTAGTTTTCTCATCTATGAACTTCATTGTTAATATATAATCAGTAGATGTAAAACGTTTTTCAGAGGTTGTATTGTACTTTTCTGCAATCATATAAAATATAGATCTGGAAATTCACATCCACATTTCAATTTTGAAAAGAATAGGACAAATGATCACTTGAAATTACAAACATAAAAATAAAAGCTTTTTGGACAAATGTTTAAACATGGTTTCACCTCTATGTAACAGCACATGTAAAAAGTTTGTCAGAGGTTTTAAAACGTTTTTCAGAGGTTGTATTGTACTTTTCTGCAATCATACAAAATATAGATCTGGAAATTCACATCCACATTTCAATTTGGAAAAGAATAGTACAAATGATCACTTGAAATTACAAACTTTAAAATAAATGCTTTTTTGAAAAATGTTTAAACATGGTTTCACATCTATGCCACAGCACATGTAAAAAGTATGTCAGAGGTTTTAAAAGTACTTTTCTACAAGAAAGTTAAATGTAGATCCGTAAATTCACTTCTACATTTCAATTTGAGAAAGAATAACATAAATGTTAAAATGAAACTACCAACTTTAATATACATGCATTTTTGAGAAATACTTAAACTTTGCTTCACATCTATGAATTTTCATGTATAAGTATTATTAGTCTTTGTAAAACTTTTAAAAATGTTTAAAAATATAGTTTACAACCAGAAAAATAAATGCAGAAAAAGGAATACGCGTTTATCTGACAATATGAAAAAGTATCAATAAATGCTAAAATGAATGTCCACACATTGAAATAAATGCGTTTTAAGAAAAGATTAAAGCTAGTTTTCTCATCTATGAACTTCATTGTTAATATATAAACAGTACATGTAAAACGTTTTTCAGAGGTTGTATTGTACTTTTCTGCAATCATATAAAATATAGATCTGGAAATTCACATCAACATTTCAATTTTGAAAAGAATAGTAGAAATGGTCACTTGAAATTACAAACTTTAAAATAAATGCTTTTTTGAGAAATGTTTAAACATGATTTCACATCTATGCAACAGCTCATGTAAAGTTTGTCAGAGGTTTTAAAAGTACTTTTCTCCAAAAAAGCAAAATGTAGATCCGTAAATTCACTTCTACATTTCAATTTTAGAAAGAATAACATAAATGTTAAAATGAAACAACCAACTTTAAAATACATGCATTTTTGAGAAATACTTAAACTTTGCTTCACATCTATGAATTTTCATGTATAAGTATTAATAGTCTTTGTAAAACTTTTAAAAACGTTTAAAAATATAGTTTACAACCAGAAAAATAAATGCAGAAAAAGAAATACGCATTAATCTGACAATTTGAAAAAGTATCAATAAATGCTAAAATGAATGTCCACACATTGAAATAAATGCGTTTTAAGAAAAGATTAAAGCTAGTTTTCTCTTCTATGAACTTCATTGTTAATATATAAACAGTACATGTAAAACGTTTTTCTGAGGTTGTATTGTATTTTTCTGCATTCATATAAAATATAGATCTGGAAATTCACATCCACATTTCAATTTTGAAAAGAATAGGACAAATGATCACTTGAAATTACAAACATAAAAATAAAAGCTTTATGGACAAATGTTTAAACATGGTTTCACCTCTATGCAACAGCACATGTAAAAAGTTTGTCACAGGTTTTAAAAGGTTTTTCAGAGGTTGTATTGTACTTTTCTGCAATCATACAAAATATAGATCTGGAAATTCACATCCACATTTCAATTTGGAAAAGAATAGTACAAATGATCACTTGAAATTACAAACTTTAAAATAAATGCTTTTTTGAAAAATGTTTAAACATGATTTCACATCTATGCAACAGCACAAGTAAAAAGTTTGTCAGAGGTTTTAAAAGTACTTTTCTCCAAAAAAGCAAAATGTTGATCAGTAAATTCACTTATACATTTCAATTTGAGAAAGAATAACATAAATGTTAAAATGAAACTACCAACTTTAAAATACATTCTTTTTTGAGAAACTTTGCTTCACATCTATGAATTTTCATGTATAAGTATTAATAGTCTTTGTAAAACTTTTAAAAATGTTTAAAAATATAGTTTACAACCAGAGAAAGAAATGCAGAAAAAGAAATACGCGTTTATCTGACAATTTGAAAAAGTATCAATAAATTCTAAAATGAATGTCCACACAGCACATGTAAAAAGTTTATCAGAGGTTTTAAAACGTTTTTCAGAGGTTGTATTGTACTTTTCTGCAATAATACAAAATATAGATCTGGAAATTCACCTCCACATTTCAATTTGGAAAAGAATAGTACAAATGATCACTTGAAATTACAAACTTTAAAATAAATGCTTTTTTGAAAAATGTTTAAACATGATTTCACATCTATGCAACAGCACAAGTAAAAAGTTTGTCAGTTTTAAAAGTACTTTTCTCCAAAAAAGCAAAATGTTGATCAGTA
This sequence comes from Narcine bancroftii, assembly GCF_036971445.1. NCBI lineage: Eukaryota > Metazoa > Chordata > Chondrichthyes > Torpediniformes > Narcinidae > Narcine > Narcine bancroftii. The sequence continues at coordinate 101,008,416 of NC_091474.1, read as the reverse complement.
AATTCACTTCTGCATTTCAATTTTAGAAAGAATAACATAAATGTTAAAATGAAACTACCAACTGTAAAATACATGCATTTTTGAGAAGTACTTAAACTTTGATTCACATCTATGAATTTTCATGTATAAGTATTAATAGTCTTTGTAAAACTTTTAAAAATGTTTAAAAATATAGTTTACAACCAGAAAAATAAATGCAGAAAAAGAAATAAGCGTTTATCTGACAATTTGAAAAAGTATCAATAAATGCTAAAATGAATGTCCACACATTGAAATAAATGCGTTTTAAGAAAAGATTAAAGCTAGTTTTCTCATGTATGAACTTCATTGTTAATATATAATCAGTAGATGTAAAACGTTTTTCAGAGGTTGTATTGTACTTTTCTGCAATCATACAAAATATAGATCTGGAAATTCACATCCACATTTCAATTTGGAAAAGAATAGTACAAATGATCACTTGAAATTACAAACTTTAAAATAAATGCTTTTTTGAAAAATGTTTAAACATGGTTTCACATCTATGCCACAGCACATGTAAAAAGTATGTCAGAGGTTTTAAAAGTACTTTTCTACAAGAAAGCTAAATGTAGATCCATAAATTCACTTCTACATTTCAATTTGAGAAAGAATAACATAAATGTTAAAATGAAACTACCAACTGTAAAATACATGCATTTTTGAGAAGTACTTAAACTTTGCTTCACATCTATGAATTTTCATGTATAAGTATTAATAGTCTTTGTAAAACTTTTAAAAACGTTTAAAAATATAGTTTACAACCAGAAAAATAAATGCAGAAAAAGAAATACGCATTTATCTGACAATTTGAAAAAGTATCAATAAATGCTAAAATGAATGTCCACACATTGAAATAAATGCGTTTTAAGAAAAGATTAAAGCTAGTTTTCTCATCTATGAACTTCATTGTTAATATATAAACAGTACATGTAAAACGTTTTTCAGAGGTTGTATTGTACTTTTCTGCAATCATATAAAATATAGATCTGGAAATTCACATCCACATTTCAATTTTGAAAAGAATAGGACAAATGATCACTTGAAATTTCAAACATAAAAATAAAAGCTTTTTGGACAAATGTTTAAACATGGTTTCACCTCTATACAACAGCACATGTAAAAAGTTTGTCAGAGGTTTTAAAACGTTTTTCAGAGGTTGTATTGTACTTTTCTGCAATCATACAAAATATAGATCTGGAAATTCACATCCACATTTCAATTTGGAAAAGAATAGTACAAATGATCACTTGAAATTACAAAATTTAAAATAAATGCTTTTTTGAAAAATGTTTAAACATGATTTCACATCTATGCAACAGCACAAGTAAAAAGTTTGTCAGAGGTTTTAAAATTACTTTTCTCCAAAAAAACAAAATGTTGATCAGTAAATTCACTTCTACATTTCAATTTTAGAAAGAATAACATAAAAGTTAAAATGAAATTACCAACTTTAAAATACATGCATTTTTGAGAACTACTTAAACTTTGATTCACATCTATGAATTTTCATGTATTAATAGTCTTTGTAAAACTTTTAAAAATGTTTAAAAATATAGTTTACAACCAGAAAAATAAATGCAGAAAAAGAAATAAGCGTTTATCTGACAATTTGAAAAAGTATCAATAAATGCTAAAATGAATGTCCACACATTGAAATAAATGCGTTTTATGAAAAGATTAAAGCTAGTTTTCTCATCTATGAACTTCATTGTTAATATATAATCAGTAGATGTAAAACGTTTTTCAGAGGTTGTATTGTACTTTTCTGCAATCATATAAAATATAGATCTGGAAATTCACATCCACATTTCAATTTTGAAAAGAATAGGACAAATGATCACTTGAAATTACAAACATAAAAATAAAATCTTTTTGGACAAATGTTTAAACATGGTTTCACCTCTATGCAACAGCACATGTAAAAAGTTTGTCAGAGGTTTTAAAACGTTTTTCAGAGGTTGTATTGTACTTTTCTGCAATCATACAAAATGTAGATCTGGAAATTCACATCCACATTTCAATTTGGAAAAGAATAGTACAAATGATCACTTGAAATTACAAACTTTAAAATAAATGCTTTTTTGAAAAATGTTTAAACATGATTTCACATCTATGCAACAGCACAAGTCAAAAGTTTGTCAGAGGTTTTAAAAGTACTTTTCTCCAAAAAAGCAAAATGTTGATCAGTAAATTCACTTCTACATTTCAATTTTAGAAAGAATAACATAAATGTTAAAATGAAACTACCAACTGTAAAATACATGCATTTTTGAGAAGTACTTAAACTTTGATTCACTTCTATGAATTTTCATGTATAAGTATTAATAGTCTTTGTAAAACTTTTAAAAATGTTTAAAAATATAGTTTACAACCAGAAAAATAAATGCAGAAAAAGAAATAAGCGTTTATCTGACAATTTGAAAAAGTATCAATAAATGCTAAAATGAATGTCCACACATTGAAATAAATGCGTTTTAAGAAAAGATTAAAGCGAGTTTTCTCATCTATGAACTTCATTGTTAATATATAATCAGTAGATGTAAAACGTTTTTCAGAGGTTGTATTGTACTTTTCTGCAATCATATAAAATATAGATCTGGAAATTCACATCCACATTTCAATTTGGAAAAGAATAGTACAAATGATCACTTGAAATTACAAACATAAAAATAAAACCTTTTTGGACAAATGTTTAAACATGGTTTCACCTCTATGCAACAGCACATGTAAAAAGTTTGTCAGAGGTTTTAAGACGTTTTTCAGGGGTTGTATTGTACTTTTCTGCAATCATACGAAATATAGATCTGGAAATTCACATCCACATTTCAATTTTGAAAAGAATAATAGAAATGATCACTTGAAATTACAAACTTTAAAATAAATGCTTTTTTGAAAAATGTTTAAACATGATTTCACATCTATGCAACAGCACAAGTAAAAAGTTTGTCAGAGGTTTTAAAAGTACTTTTCTCCAAAAAAGCAAAATGTTGATCAGTAAATTCACTTCTACATTTCAATTTTAGAAAGAATAACATAAATGTTATAATGAAACTACCAACTGTAAAATACATGCATTTTTGAGAAGTACTTAAACTTTGATTCACTTCTATGAATTTTCATGTATAAGTATTAATAGTCTTTGTAAAACTTTTAAAAATGTTTAAAAATATAGTTTACAACCAGAAAAATAAATGCAGAAAAAGAAATACGCGTTTATCTGACAATATGAAAAAGTATCAATAAATGCTAAAATGAATGTCCACACATTGAAATAAATGCGTTTTAAGAAAAGATTAAAGCTAGTTTTCTCATCTATGAACTTCATTGTTAATATATAATCAGTAGATGTAAAACGTTTTTCAGAGGTTGTATTGTATTTTTCTGGAATCATACAAAATATAGATCTGGAAATTCACATCCTCATTTCAATTTGGAAAAGAATAGTACAAATGATCACTTGAAATTACAAACTTTAAAATAAATGCTTTTTTGAAAAATGTTTAAACATGGTTTCACATCTATGCCACAGCACATGTAAAAAGTATGTCAGAGGTTTTAAAAGTACTTTTCTACAAGAAAGTTAAATGTAGATCCGTAAATTCACTTCTACATTTCAATTTGAGAAAGAATAACATGAATGTTAAAATGAAACTACCAACTTTAATATACATGCATTTTTGAGAAATACTTAAACTTTGCTTCACATCTATGAATTTTCATGTATAAGTATTAATAGTCTTTGTAAAACTTTTAAAAACGTTTAAAAATATAGTTTACAACCAGAAAAATAAATGCACTAAAAGAAATACGCATTTATCTGACAATTTGAAAAAGTATCAATAAATGCTAAAATGAATGTCCACACATTGAAATAAATGCGTTTTAAGAAAAGATTAAAGCTAGTTTTCTCATCTATGAACTTCATTGTTAATATATAAACAGTACATGTAAAACGTTTTTCAGAGGTTGTATTGTACTTTTCTGCAATCATATAAAATATAGATCTGGAAATTCACATCCACATTTCAATTTTGAAAAGAAGAGGACAAATGATCACTTGAAATTACAAACATAAAAATAAAAGCTTTTTGGACAAATGTTTAAACATGGTTTCACCTCTATGCAACAGCACTTGTAAAAAGTTTGTCAGAGTTTTTAAAATTACTTTTCCCCAAAAAAACAAAATGTTGATCAGTAAATTCACTTCTACATTTCAATTTTAGAAAGAATAACATAAAAGTTAAAATGAAATTACCAACTTTAAAATACATGCTTTTTTGAGTAACTTTGCTTCACATCTATGAATTTTCATGTATAAGTATTAATAGTCTTTGTAAAACTTTTAACAACGTTTAAAAATATAGTTTACAACGAGAAAAATAAACGAAGAAATAGTAACACGCGTTTATCTGACAATTTGAAAAACTATCAATAAATGCTAAAATGAATGTCCACACATTGAAATAAATGCGTTTTAAGAAAAGATTAAAGCTAGTTTTCTCATCTATGAACTTCATTGTTAATATATAATCAGTAGATGTAAAACGTTTTTCAGAGGTTGTATTGTACTTTTCTGCAATCATAAAATATAGATCTGGAAATTCACATCCACATTTCAATTTTGAAAAGAATAGGACAAATGATCACTTGAAATTACAAACATAAAAATAACAGCTTTTTGGACAAATGTTTAAACATGATTTCACATCTATGCAACAGCACAAGTAAAAAGTTTGTCAGAGGTTTTAAAAGTACTTTTCTCCAAAAAAGCAAAATGTTGATCAGTAAATTCACTTCTACATTTCAATTTTAGAAAGAATAACATAAAAGTTAAAATGAAATTACCAACTTTAAAATACATGCTTTTTTGAGTAACTTTGCTTCACATCTATGAGTTTTCATGTATAAGTATTAATAGTCTTTGTAAAACTTTTAACAACGTTTAAAAATATAGTTTACAACGAGAAAAATAAATGAAGAAAAAGTAACACGCGTTTATCTGACAATTTGAAAAAGTATCAATAAATGCTAAAATGAATGTCCACACATTGAAATAAATGCGTTTTAAGAAAAGATTAAAGCTAGTTTTCTCATCTATGAACTTCATTGTTAATATATAATCAGTAGATGTAAAACGTTTTTCAGAGGTTGTATTGTACTTTTCTGCAATCATAAAATATAGATCTGGAAATTCACATCCACATTTCAATTTTGAAAAGAATAGGACAAATGATCACTTGAAATTACAAACATAAAAATAACAGCTTTTTGGACAAATGTTTAAACATGATTTCACATCTATGCAACAGCACAAGTAAAAAGTTTGTCAGAGGTTTTAAAAGTACTTTTCTCCAAAAAAGCAAAATGTTGATCAGTAAATTCACTTCTACATTTCAATTTTAGAAAGAATAACATAAATGTTAAAATGAAACTACCAACTGTAAAATACATGCATTTTTGAGAAGTACTTAAACTTTGATTCACATCTATGAATTTTCATGTATAAGTATTAATAGTCTTTGTAAAACTTTTAAAAATGTTTAAAAATATAGTTTACAACCAGAAAAATAAATGCAGAAAAAGAAATACGCGTTTATCTGACAATATGAAAAAGTATCAATAAATGCTAAAATGAATGTCCACACATTGAAATAAATGCGTTTTAAGAAAAGATTAAAGCTAGTTTTCTCATCTATGAACTTCATTGTTAATATATAATCAGTAGATGTAAAACGTTTTTCAGAGGTTGTATTGTATTTTTCTGGAATCATACAAAATATAGATCTGGAAATTCACATCCTCATTTCAATTTGGAAAAGAATAGTACAAATGATCACTTGAAATTACAAACTTTAAAATAAATGCTTTTTTGAAAAATGTTTAAACATGGTTTCACATCTATGCCACAGCACATGTAAAAAGTATGTCAGAGGTTTTAAAAGTACTTTTCTACAAGAAAGTTAAATGTAGATCCGTAAATTCACTTCGACATTTCAATTTGAGAAAGAATAACATGAATGTTAAAATGAAACTACCAACTTTAATATACATGCATTTTTGAGAAATACTTAAACTTTGCTTCACATCTATGAATTTTCATGTATAAGTATTAATAGTCTTTGTAAAACTTTTAAAAATGTTTAAAAATATAGTTTACAACCAGAAAAATAAATGCAGAAAAAGAAATACGCGTTTATCTGACAATATGAAAAAGTATCAATAAATGCTAAAATGAATGTCCACACATTGAAATAAATGCGTTTTAAGAAAAGATTAAAGCTAGTTTTCTCATGTATGAACTTCATTGTTAATATATAATCAGTAGATGTAAAACGTTTTTCAGAGGTTGTATTGTACTTTTCTGCAATCATACAAAATATAGATCTGGAAATTCACATCCACATTTCAATTTGGAAAAGAATAGTACAAATGATCACTTGAAATTACAAACTTTAAAATAAATGCTTTTTTGAAAAATGTTTAAACATGGTTTCACATCTATGCCACAGCACATGTAAAAAGTATGTCAGAGGTTTTAAAAGTACTTTTCTACAAGAAAGTTAAATGTAGATCCGTAAATTCACTTCTACATTTCAATTTGAGAAAGAATAACATAAATGTTAAAATGAAACTACCAACTTTAATATACATGCATTTTTGAGAAATACTTAAACTTTGCTTCACATCTATGAATTTTCATGTATAAGTATTAATAGTCTTTGTAAAACTTTTAAAAACGTTTAAAAATATAGTTTACAACCAGAAAAATAAATGCAGAAAAAGAAATACGCATTTATCTGACAATTTGAAAAAGTATCAATAAATGCTAAAATGAATGTCCACACATTGAAATAAATGCGTTTTAAGAAAAGATTAAAGCTAGTTTTCTCATCTATGAACTTCATTGTTAATATATAAACAGTACATGTAAAACGTTTTTCAGAGGTTGTATTGTACTTTTCTGCAATCATATAAAATATAGATCTGGAAATTCACATCCACATTTCAATTTTGAAAAGAATAGGACAAATGATCACTTGAAATTACAAACATAAAAATAAAAGCTTTTTGGACAAATGTTTAAACATGGTTTCACCTCTATACAACAGCACATGTAAAAAGTTTGTCAGAGGTTTTAAAACGTTTTTCAGAGGTTGTATTGTACTTTTCTGCAATCATATAAAATATAGATCTGGAAATTCACATCCACATTTCAATTTTGAAAAGAATAGGACAAATGATCACTTGAAATTACAAACATAAAAATAACAGCTTTTTGGACAAATGTTTAAACATGATTTCACATCTATGCAACAGCACAAGTAAAAAGTTTGTCAGAGGTTTTAAAAGTACTTTTCTCCAAAAAAGCAAAATGTTGATCAGTAAATTCACTTCTACATTTCAATTTTAGAAAGAATAACATAAAAGTTAAAATGAAATTACCAACTTTAAAATACATGCTTTTTTGAGTAACTTTGCTTCACATCTATGAGTTTTCATGTATAAGTATTAATAGTCTTTGTAAAACTTTTAACAACGTTTAAAAATATAGTTTACAACGAGAAAAATAAATGAAGAAAAAGTAACACGCGTTTATCTGACAATTTGAAAAACTATCAATAAATGCTAAAATGAATGTCCACACATTGAAATAAATGCGTTTTAAGAAAAGATTAAAGCTAGTTTTCTCATCTATGAACTTCATTGTTAATATATAATCAGTAGATGTAAAACGTTTTTCAGAGGTTGTATTGTACTTTTCTGCAATCATAAAATATAGATCTGGAAATTCACATCCACATTTCAATTTTGAAAAGAATAGGACAAATGATCACTTGAAATTACAAACATAAAAATAACAGCTTTTTGGACAAATGTTTAAACATGATTTCACATCTATGCAACAGCACAAGTAAAAAGTTTGTCAGAGGTTTTAAAAGTACTTTTCTCCAAAAAAGCAAAATGTTGATCAGTAAATTCACTTCTACATTTCAATTTTAGAAAGAATAACATAAATGTTAAAATGAAACTACCAACTGTAAAATACATGCATTTTTGAGAAGTACTTAAACTTTGATTCACATCTATGAATTTTCATGTATAAGTATTAATAGTCTTTGTAAAACTTTTAAAAATGTTTAAAAATATAGTTTACAACCAGATAAATAAATGCAGAAAAAGAAATACGCGTTTATCTGACAATATGAAAAAGTATCAATAAATGCTAAAATGAATGTCCACACATTGAAATAAATGCGTTTTAAGAAAAGATTAAAGCTAGTTTTCTCATCTATGAACTTCATTGTTAATATATAATCAGTAGATGTAAAACGTTTTTCAGAGGTTGTATTGTATTTTTCTGGAATCATACAAAATATAGATCTGGAAATTCACATCCTCATTTCAATTTGGAAAAGAATAGTACAAATGATCACTTGAAATTACAAACTTTAAAATAAATGCTTTTTTGAAAAATGTTTAAACATGGTTTCACATCTATGCCACAGCACATGTAAAAAGTATGTCAGAGGTTTTAAAAGTACTTTTCTACAAGAAAGTTAAATGTAGATCCGTAAATTCACTTCTACATTTCAATTTGAGAAAGAATAACATGAATGTTAAAATGAAACTACCAACTTTAATATACATGCATTTTTGAGAAATACTTAAACTTTGCTTCACATCTATGAATTTTCATGTATAAGTATTAATAGTCTTTGTAAAACTTTTAAAAATGTTTAAAAATATAGTTTACAACCAGAAAAATAAATGCAGAAAAAGAAATACGCGTTTATCTGACAATATGAAAAAGTATCAATAAATGCTAAAATGAATGTCCACACATTGAAATAAATGCGTTTTAAGAAAAGATTAAAGCTAGTTTTCTCATGTATGAACTTCATTGTTAATATATAATCAGTAGATGTAAAACGTTTTTCAGAGGTTGTATTGTACTTTTCTGCAATCATACAAAATATAGATCTGGAAATTCACATCCACATTTCAATTTGGAAAAGAATAGTACAAATGATCACTTGAAATTACAAACTTTAAAATAAATGCTTTTTTGAAAAATGTTTAAACATGGTTTCACATCTATGCCACAGCACATGTAAAAAGTATGTCAGAGGTTTTAAAAGTACTTTTCTACAAGAAAGTTAAATGTAGATCCGTAAATTCACTTCTACATTTCAATTTGAGAAAGAATAACATAAATGTTAAAATGAAACTACCAACTTTAATATACATGCATTTTTGAGAAATACTTAAACTTTGCTTCACATCTATGAATTTTCATGTATAAGTATTAATAGTCTTTGTAAAATTTTAAAAACGTTTAAAAATATAGTTTACAACCAGAAAAATAAATGCAGAAAAAGAAATACGCATTTATCTGACAATTTGAAAAAGTATCAATAAATGCTAAAATGAATGTCCACACATTGAAATAAATGCGTTTTAAGAAAATATTAAAGCTAGTTTTCTCATCTATGAACTTCATTGTTAATATATAAACAGTACATGTAAAACGTTTTTCAGAGGTTGTATTGTACTTTTCTGCAATCATATAAAATATAGATCTGGAAATTCACATCCACATTTCAATTTTGAAAAGAATAGGACAAATGATCACTTGAAATTACAAACATAAAAATAAAAGCTTTTTGGACAAATGTTTAAACATGGTTTCACCTCTATACAACAGCACATGTAAAAAGTTTGTCAGAGGTTTTAAAACGTTTTTCAGAGGTTGTATTGTACTTTTCTGCAATCATACAAAATATAGATCTGGAAATTCACATCCACATTTCAATTTGGAAAAGAATAGTACAAATGATCACTTGAAATTACAAACTTTAAAATAAATGCTTTTTTGAAAAATGTTTAAACATGATTTCACATCTATGCAACAGCACAAGTAAAAAGTTTGTCAGAGGTTTTAAAATTACTTTTCTCCAAAAAAACAAAATGTTGATCAGTAAATTCACTTCTACATTTCAATTTTAGAAAGAATAACATAAAAGTTAAAATGAAATTACCAACTTTAAAATACATGCTTTTTTGAGAAACTTTGCTTCACATCTATGAATTTTCATGTATAAGTATTAATAGTCTTTGTAAAACTTTTAAAAACGTTTAACAATATAGTTTACAACCAGAAAAATAAATGCAGAAAAAGAAATACGCATTAATCTGACAATTTGAAAAAGTATCAATAAATGCTAAAATGAATGTCCACACATTGAAATAAATGAGTTTTAAGAAAAGATTAAAGCTAGTTTTCTCATCTATGAACTTCATTGTTAATATATAAACAGTACATGTAAAACGTTTTTCAGAGGTTGTATTGTACTTTTCTGCAATCATACAAAATATAGATGGGGAAATTCACATCCACATTTCAATTTCAAAAAGAATAGTATAAATGGTCAAATGAAATTACAAACATAAAAATAAACGCTTCTTGGAGATATGTTTAAACATGGTTTCACATCTATCCAACAGCACATGTAAAAAGTATGTCAGAGGTTTTAAAAGTACTTTTGTACAAGAAAGCTAAATGTAGATCCATAAATTCACTTCTACATTTCAATTTGAGAAAGAATAACATAAATGTTAAAATGAAACTACCAACTGTAAAATACATGCATTTTTGAGAACTACTTAAACTTTGATTCACATCTATGAATTTTCATGTATTAATAGTCTTTGTAAAACTTTTAAAAATGTTTAAAAATATAGTTTACAACCAGAAAAATAAATGCAGAAAAAGAAATAAGCGTTTATCTGACAATTTGAAAAAGTATCAATAAATGCTAAAATGAATGTCCACACATTGAAATAAATGCGTTTTAAGAAAAGATTAAAACTAGTTTTCTCATCTATGAACTTCATTGTTAATATATAATCAGTAGATGTAAAACGTTTTTCAGAGGTTGTATTGTACTTTTCTGCAATCATATAAAATATAGATCTGGAAATTCACATCCACATTTCAATTTTGAAAAGAATAGGACAAATGATCACTTGAAATTACAAACATAAAAATAAAAGCTTTTTGGACAAATGTTTAAACATGGTTTCACCTCTATGCAACAGCACATGTAAAAAGTTTGTCAGAGGTTTTAAAACGTTTTTCAGAGGTTGTATTGTACTTTTCTGCAATCATACAAAATATAGATCTGGAAATTCACATCCACATTTCAATTTGGAAAAGAATAGTACAAATGATCACTTGAAATTACAAACTTTAAAATAAATGCTTTTTTGAAAAATGTTTAAACATGATTTCACATCTATGCAACAGCACAAGTCAAAAGTTTGTCAGAGGTTTTAAAAGTACTTTTCTCCAAAAAAGCAAAATGTTGATCAGTAAATTCACTTCTACATTTCAATTTTAGAAAGAATAACATAAATGTTAAAATGAAACTACCAACTGTAAAATACATGCATTTTTGAGAAGTACTTAAACTTTGATTCACTTCTATGAATTTTCATGTATAAGTATTAATAGTCTTTGTAAAACTTTTAAAAATGTTTAAAAATATAGTTTACAACCAGAAAAATAAATGCAGAAAAAGAAATACGCGTTTATCTGACAATATGAAAAAGTATCAATAAATGCTAAAATGAATGTCCACACATTGAAATAAATGCGTTTTAAGAAAAGATTAAAGCTAGTTTTCTCATCTATGAACTTCATTGTTAATATATAATCAGTAGATGTAAAACGTTTTTCAGAGGTTGTATTGTATTTTTCTGGAATCATACAAAATATAGATCTGGAAATTCACATCCTCATTTCAATTTGGAAAAGAATAGTACAAATGATCACTTGAAATTACAAACTTTAAAATAAATGCTTTTTTGAAAAATGTTTAAACATGGTTTCACATCTATGCCACAGCACATGTAAAAAGTATGTCAGAGGTTTTAAAAGTACTTTTCTACAAGAAAGTTAAATGTAGATCCGTAAATTCACTTCTACATTTCAATTTGAGAAAGAATAACATGAATGTTAAAATGAAACTACCAACTTTAATATACATGCATTTTTGAGAAATACTTAAACTTTGCTTCACATCTATGAATTTTCATGTATAAGTATTAATAGTCTTTGTAAAACTTTTAAAAACGTTTAAAAATATAGTTTACAACCAGAAAAATAAATGCACTAAAAGAAATACGCATTTATCTGACAATTTGAAAAAGTATCAATAAATGCTAAAATGAATGTCCACACATTGAAATAAATGCGTTTTAAGAAAAGATTAAAGCTAGTTTTCTCATCTATGAACTTCATTGTTAATATATAAACAGTACATGTAAAACGTTTTTCAGAGGTTGTATTGTACTTTTCTGCAATCATATAAAATATAGATCTGGAAATTCACATCCACATTTCAATTTTGAAAAGAATAGGACAAATGATCACTTGAAATTACAAACATAAAAATAAAAGCTTTTTGGACAAATGTTTAAACATGGTTTCACCTCTATGCAACAGCACTTGTAAAAAGTTTGTCAGAGTTTTTAAAATTACTTTTCCCCAAAAAAACAAAATGTTGATCAGTAAATTCACTTCTACATTTCAATTTTAGAAAGAATAACATAAAAGTTAAAATGAAATTACCAACTTTAAAATACATGCTTTTTTGAGTAACTTTGCTTCACATCTATGAATTTTCATGTATAAGTATTAATAGTCTTTGTAAAACTTTTAACAACGTTTAAAAATATAGTTTACAACGAGAAAAATAAACGAAGAAAAAGTAACACGCGTTTATCTGACAATTTGAAAAACTATCAATAAATGCTAAAATGAATGTCCACACATTGAAATAAATGCGTTTTAAGAAAAGATTAAAGCTAGTTTTCTCATCTATGAACTTCATTGTTAATATATAATCAGTAGATGTAAAACGTTTTTCAGAGGTTGTATTGTACTTTTCTGCAATCATAAAATATAGATCTGGAAATTCACATCCACATTTCAATTTTGAAAAGAATAGGACAAATGATCACTTGAAATTACAAACATAAAAATAACAGCTTTTTGGACAAATGTTTAAACATGATTTCACATCTATGCAACAGCACAAGTAAAAAGTTTGTCAGAGGTTTTAAAAGTACTTTTCTCCAAAAAAGCAAAATGTTGATCAGTAAATTCACTTCTACATTTCAATTTTAGAAAGAATAACATAAAAGTTAAAATGAAATTACCAACTTTAAAATACATGCTTTTTTGAGTAACTTTGCTTCACATCTATGAGTTTTCATGTATAAGTATTAATAGTCTTTGTAAAACTTTTAACAACGTTTAAAAATATAGTTTACAACGAGAAAAATAAATGAAGAAAAAGTAACACGCGTTTATCTGACAATTTGAAAAACTATCAATAAATGCTAAAATGAATGTCCACACATTGAAATAAATGCGTTTTAAGAAAAGATTAAAGCTAGTTTTCTCATCTATGAACTTCATTGTTAATATATAATCAGTAGATGTAAAACGTTTTTCAGAGGTTGTATTGTACTTTTCTGCAATCATAAAATATAGATCTGGAAATTCACATCCACATTTCAATTTTGAAAAGAATAGGACAAATGATCACTTGAAATTACAAACATAAAAATAACAGCTTTTTGGACAAATGTTTAAACATGATTTCACATCTATGCAACAGCACAAGTAAAAAGTTTGTCAGAGGTTTTAAAAGTACTTTTCTCCAAAAAAGCAAAATGTTGATCAGTAAATTCACTTCTACATTTCAATTTTAGAAAGAATAACATAAATGTTAAAATGAAACTACCAACTGTAAAATACATGCATTTTTGAGAAGTACTTAAACTTTGATTCACATCTATGAATTTTCATGTATAAGTATTAATAGTCTTTGTAAAACTTTTAAAAATGTTTAAAAATATAGTTTACAACCAGAAAAATAAATGCAGAAAAAGAAATACGCGTTTATCTGACAATATGAAAAAGTATCAATAAATGCTAAAATGAATGTCCACACATTGAAATAAATGCGTTTTAAGAAAAGATTAAAGCTAGTTTTCTCATGTATGAACTTCATTGTTAATATATAATCAGTAGATGTAAAACGTTTTTCAGAGGTTGTATTGTACTTTTCTGCAATCATACAAAATATAGATCTGGAAATTCACATCCACATTTCAATTTGGAAAAGAATAGTACAAATGATCACTTGAAATTACAAACTTTAAAATAAATGCTTTTTTGAAAAATGTTTAAACATGGTTTCACATCTATGCCACAGCACATGTAAAAAGTATGTCAGAGGTTTTAAAAGTACTTTTCTACAAGAAAGTTAAATGTAGATCCGTAAATTCACTTCTACATTTCAATTTGAGAAAGAATAACATAAATGTTAAAATGAAACTACCAACTTTAATATACATGCATTTTTGAGAAATACTTAAACTTTGCTTCACATCTATGAATTTTCATGTATAAGTATTAATAGTCTTTGTAAAACTTTTAAAAACGTTTAAAAATATAGTTTACAACCAGAAAAATAAATGCAGAAAAAGAAATACGCATTTATCTGACAATTTGAAAAAGTATCAATAACTGCTAAAATGAATGTCCACACATTGAAATAAATGCGTTTTAAGAAAAGATTAAAGCTAGTTTTCTCATCTATGAACTTCATTGTTAATATATAAACAGTACATGTAAAACGTTTTTCAGAGGTTGTATTGTACTTTTCTGCAATCATATAAAATATAGATCTGGAAATTCACATCCACATTTCAATTTTGAAAAGAATAGGACAAATGATCACTTGAAATTACAAACATAAAAATAAAAGCTTTTTGGACAAATGTTTAAACATGGTTTCACCTCTATACAACAGCACATGTAAAAAGTTTGTCTGAAGTTTTAAAACGTTTTTCAGAGGTTGTATTGTACTTTTCTGCAATCATACAAAATATAGATCTGGAAATTCACATCCACATTTCAATTTGGAAAAGAATAGTACAAATGATCACTTGAAATTACAAACTTTAAAATAAATGCTTTTTTGAAAAATGTTTAAACATGATTTCACATCTATGCAACAGCACAAGTAAAAAGTTTGTCAGAGGTTTTAAAATTACTTTTCTCCAAAAAAACAAAATGTTGATCAGTAAATTCACTTCTACATTTCAATTTTAGAAAGAATAACATAAAAGTTAAAATGAAATTACCAACTTTAAAATACATGCTTTTTTGAGAAACTTTGCTTCACATCTATGAATTTTCATGTATAAGTATTAATAGTCTTTGTAAAACTTTTAAAAACGTTTAACAATATAGTTTACAACCAGAAAAATAAATGCAGAAAAAGAAATACGCATTAATCTGACAATTTGAAAAAGTATCAATAAATGCTAAAATGAATGTCCACACATTGAAATAAATGAGTTTTAAGAAAAGATTAAAGCTAGTTTTCTCATCTATGAACTTCATTGTTAATATATAAACAGTACATGTAAAACGTTTTTCAGAGGTTGTATTGTACTTTTCTGCAATCATACAAAATATAGATGGGGAAATTCACATCCACATTTCAATTTCAAAAAGAATAGTATAAATGGTCAAATGAAATTACAAACATAAAAATAAACGCTTCTTGGAGATATGTTTAAACATGGTTTCACATCTATCCAACAGCACATGTAAAAAGTATGTCAGAGGTTTTAAAAGTACTTTTGTACAAGAAAGCTAAATGTAGATCCATAAATTCACTTCTACATTTCAATTTGAGAAAGAATAACATAAATGTTAAAATGAAACTACCAACTGTAAAATACATGCATTTTTGAGAACTACTTAAACTTTGATTCACATCTATGAATTTTCATGTATTAATAGTCTTTGTAAAACTTTTAAAAATGTTTAAAAATATAGTTTACAACCAGAAAAATAAATGCAGAAAAAGAAATAAGCGTTTATCTGACAATTTGAAAAAGTATCAATAAATGCTAAAATGAATGTCCACACATTGAAATAAATGCGTTTTAAGAAAAGATTAAAGCTAGTTTTCTCATATATGAACTTCATTGTTAATATATAATCAGTAGATGTAAAACGTTTTTCAGAGGTTGTATTGTACTTTTCTGCAATCATATAAAATATAGATCTGGAAATTCACATCCACATTTCAATTTGGAAAAGAATAGTACAAATGATCACTTGAAATTAGAAACATAAAAATAAAACCTTTTTGGACAAATGTTTAAACATGGTTTCACCTCTATGCAACAGCACATGTAAAAAGTTTGTCAGAGGTTTTAAAACGTTTTTCAGAGGTTGTATTGTACTTTTCTGCAATCATACGAAATATAGATCTGGAAATTCACATCCACATTTCAATTTTGAAAAGAATAATAGAAATGATCACTTGAAATTACAAACTTTAAAATAAATGCTTTTTTGAAAAATGTTTAAACATGATTTCACATCTATGCAACAGCACAAGTAAAAAGTTTGTCAGAGGTTTTAAAAGTACTTTTCTCCAAAAAAGCAAAATGTTGATCAGTAAATTCACTTCTACATTTCAATTTTAGAAAGAATAACATAAATGTTAAAATGAAACTACCAACTGTAAAATACATGCATTTTTGAGAAGTACTTAAACTTTGATTCACTTCTATGAATTTTCATGTATAAGTATTAATAGTCTTTGTAAAACTTTTAAAAATGTTTAAAAATATAGTTTACAACCAGAAAAATAAATGCAGAAAAAGAAATACGCGTTTATCTGACAATATGAAAAAGTATCAATAAATGCTAAAATGAATGTCCACACATTGAAATAAATGCGTTTTAAGAAAAGATTAAAGCTAGTTTTCTCATCTATGAACTTCATTGTTAATATATAATCAGTAGATGTAAAACGTTTTTCAGAGGTTGTATTGTATTTTTCTGGAATCATACAAAATATAGATCTGGAAATTCACATCCTCATTTCAATTTGGAAAAGAATAGTACAAATGATCACTTGAAATTACAAACTTTAAAATAAATGCTTTTTTGAAAAATGTTTAAACATGGTTTCACATCTATGCCACAGCACATGTAAAAAGTATGTCAGAGGTTTTAAAAGTACTTTTCTACAAGAAAGTTAAATGTAGATCCGTAAATTCACTTCTACATTTCAATTTTAGAAAGAATAACATAAAAGTTAAAATGAAATTACCAACTTTAAAATACATGCTTTTTTGAGTAACTTTGCTTCACATCTATGAATTTTCATGTATAAGTATTAATAGTCTTTGTAAAACTTTTAACAACGTTTAAAAATATAGTTTACAACGAGAAAAATAAATGAAGAAAAAGTAACACGCGTTTATCTGACAATTTGAAAAACTATCAATAAATGCTAAAATGAATGTCCACACATTGAAATAAATGCGTTTTAAGAAAAGATTAAAGCTAGTTTTCTCATCTATGAACTTCATTGTTAATATATAATCAGTAGATGTAAAACGTTTTTCAGAGGTTGTATTGTACTTTTCTGCAATCATAAAATATAGATCTGGAAATTCACATCCACATTTCAATTTGGAAAAGAATAGTACAAATGATCACTTGAAATTACAAACTTTAAAATAAATGCTTTTTTGAAATATGTTTAAACATGGTTTCACATCTATGCCACAGCACATGTAAAAAGTATGTCAGAGGTTTTAAAAGTACTTTTCTACAAGAAAGTTAAATGTAGATCCGTAAATTCACTTCTACATTTCAATTTGAGAAAGAATAACATAAATGTTAAAATGAAACTACCAACTTTAATATACATGCATTTTTGAGAAATACTCAAACTTTGCTTCACATCTATGAATTTTCATGTATAAGTATTAATAGTCTTTGTAAAACTTTTAAAAACGTTTAAAAATATAGTTTACAACCAGAAAAATAAATGCAGAAAAAGAAATACGCATTTATCTGACAATTTGAAAAAGTATCAATAAATGCTAAAATGAATGTCCACACATTGAAATAAATGCGTTTTAAGAAAAGATTAAAGCTAGTTTTCTCATCTATGAACTTCATTGTTAATATATAAACAGTACATGTAAAACGTTTTTCAGAGGTTGTATTGTACTTTTCTGCAATCATATAAAATATAGATCTGGAAATTCACATCCACATTTCAATTTTGAAAAGAATAGGACAAATGATCACTTGAAATTACAAACATAAAAATAAAAGCTTTTTGGACAAATGTTTAAACATGGTTTCACCTCTATACAACAGCACATGTAAAAAGTTTGTCAGAGGTTTTAAAACGTTTTTCAGAGGTTGTATTGTACTTTTCTGCAATCATACAAAATATAGATCTGGAAATTCACATCCACATTTCAATTTGGAAAAGAATAGTACAAATGATCACTTGAAATTACAAACTTTAAAATAAATGCTTTTTTGAAAAATGTTTAAACATGATTTCACATCTATGCAACAGCACAAGTCAAAAGTTTGTCAGAGGTTTTAAAAGTACTTTTCTCCAAAAAAGCAAAATGTTGATCAGTAAATTCACTTCTACATTTCAATTTTAGAAAGAATAACATAAATGTTAAAATGAAACTACCAACTGTAAAATACATGCATTTTTGAGAAGTACTTAAACTTTGATTCACTTCTATGAATTTTCATGTATAAGTATTAATAGTCTTTGTAAAACTTTTAAAAACGTTTAAAAATATAGTTTACAACCAGAAAAATAAATGCAGAAAAAGAAATACGCATTAATCTGACAATTTGAAAAAGTATCAATAAATGCTAAAATGAATGTCCACACATTGAAATAAATGCGTTTTAAGAAAAGATTAAAGCTAGTTTTCTCATCTATGAACTTCATTGTTAATATATAATCAGTAGATGTAAAACGTTTTTCAGAGGTTGTATTGTACTTTTCTGCAATCATATAAAATATAGATCTGGAAATTCACATCCACATTTCAATTTTGAAAAGAATAGGACAAATGATCACTTGAAATTACAAACAATAAAATAAAAGCTTTTTGGACAAATGTTTAAACATGGTTTCACCTCTATGTAACAGCACATGTAAAAAGTTTGTCAGAGGTTTTAAAACGTTTTTCAGAGGTTGTATTGTACTTTTCTGCAATCATACAAAATATAGATCTGGAAATTCACATCCACATTTCAATTTGGAAAAGAATAGTACAAATGATCACTTGAAATTACAAACTTTAAAATAAATGCTTTTTTGAAAAATGTTTAAACATGATTTCACATCTATGCAACAGCACAAGTAAAAAGTTTGTCAGAGGTTTTAAAAGTAATTTTCTCCAAAAAAGCAAAATGTTGATCAGTAAATTCACTTCTGCATTTCAATTTTAGAAAGAATAACATAAATGTTAAAATGAAACTACCAACTGTAAAATACATGCATTTTTGAGAAGTACTTAAACTTTGATTCACTTCTATGAATTTTCATGTATAAGTATTAATAGTCTTTGTAAAACTTTTAAAAATGTTTAAAAATATAGTTTACAACCAGAAAAATAAATGCAGAAAAAGAAATACGCGTTTATCTGACAATATGAAAAAGTATCAATAAATGCTAAAATGAATGTCCACACATTGAAATAAATGCGTTTTAAGAAAAGATTAAAGCTAGTTTTCTCATCTATGAACTTCATTGTTAATATATAATCAGTAGATGTAAAACGTTTTTCAGAGGTTGTATTGTACTTTTCTGCAATCATACAAAATATAGATCTGGAAATTCACATCCACATTTCAATTTGGAAAAGAATAGTACAAATGATCACTTGAAATTACAAACTTTAAAATAAATGCTTTTTTGAAAAATGTTTAAACATGGTTTCACATCTATGCCACAGCACATGTAAAAAGTATGTCAGAGGTTTTAAAAGTACTTTTCTACAAGAAAGTTAAATGTAGATCCGTAAATTCACTTCTACATTTCAATTTGAGAAAGAATAACATAAATGTTAAAATGAAACTACCAACTTTAATATACATGCTTTTTTGAGAAATACTTAAACTTTGCTTCACATCTATGAATTTTCATGTATAAGTATTATTAGTCTTTGTAAAACTTTTAAAAATGTTTAAAAATATAGTTTACAACCAGAAAAATAAATGCAGAAAAAGGAATACGCGTTTATCTGACAATATGAAAAAGTATCAATAAATGCTAAAATGAATGTCCACACATTGAAATAAATGCGTTTTAAGAAAAGATTAAAGCTAGATTTATCATCTATGAACTTCATTGTTAATATATAAACAGTACATGTAAAACGTTTTTCAGAGGTTGTATTGTACTTTTCTGCAATCATACAAAATATAGATGGGGAAATTCACATCCACATTTCAATTTCAAAAAGAATAGTGTAAATGGTCAAATGAAATTACAAACATAAAAATAAACGCTTCTTGGAGATATGTTTAAACATGGTTTCACATCTATCCAACAGCACATGTAAAAAGTATGTCAGAGGTTTTAAAAGTACTTTTGTACAAGAAAGCTAAATGTATATCCATAAATTCACTTCTACATTTCAATTTGAGAAAGAATAACATAAATGTTAAAATGAAACTACCAACTGTAAAATACATGCATTTTTGAGAAGTACTTAAACTTTGATTCACATCTATGAATTTTCATGTATTAATAGTCTTTGTAAAACTTTTAAAAATGTTTAAAAATATAGTTTACAACCAGAAAAATAAATGCAGAAAAAGAAATAAGCGTTTATCTGACAATTTGAAAAAGTATCAATAAATGCTAAAATGAATGTCCACACATTGAAATAAATGCGTTTTAAGAAAAGATTAAAGCTAGTTTTCTCATCTATGAACTTCATTGTTAATATATAATCAGTAGATGTAAAACGTTTTTCAGAGGTTGTATTGTACTTTTCTGCAATCATATAAAATATAGATCTGGAAATTCACATCCACATTTCAATTTGGAAAAGAATAGTACAAATGATCACTTGAAATTACAAACATAAAAATAAAACCTTTTTGGACAAATGTTTAAACATGGTTTCACCTCTATGCAACAGCACATGTAAAAAGTTTGTCAGAGGTTTTAAAACGTTTTTCAGAGGTTGTATTGTACTTTTCTGCAATCATACGAAATATAGATCTGGAAATTCACATCCACATTTAAATTTTGAAAAGAATAATAGAAATGATCACTTGAAATTACAAACTTTAAAATAAATGCTTTTTTGAAAAATGTTTAAACATGATTTCACATCTATGCAACAGCACAAGTAAAAAGTTTGTCAGAGGTTTTAAAAGTACTTTTCTCCAAAAAAGCAAAATGTTGATCAGTAAATTCACTTCTACATTTCAATTTTAGAAAGAATAACATAAATGTTAAAATGAAACTACCAACTGTAAAATACATGCATTTTTGAGAAGTACTTAAACTTTGATTCACTTCTATGAATTTTCATGTATAAGTATTAATAGTCTTTGTAAAACTTTTAAAAATGTTTAAAAATATAGTTTACAACCAGAAAAATAAATGCAGAAAAAGAAATACGCGTTTATCTGACAATATGAAAAAGTATCAATAAATGCTAAAATGAATGTCCACACATTGAAATAAATGCGTTTTAAGAAAAGATTAAAGCTAGTTTTCTCATCTATGAACTTCATTGTTAATATATAATCAGTAGATGTAAAACGTTTTTCAGAGGTTGTATTGTATTTTTCTGGAATCATACAAAATATAGATCTGGAAATTCACATCCTCATTTCAATTTGGAAAAGAATAGTACAAATGATCACTTGAAATTACAAACTTTAAAATAAATGCTTTTTTGAAAAATGTTTAAACATGGTTTCACATCTATGCCACAGCACATGTAAAAAGTATGTCAGAGGTTTTAAAAGTACTTTTCTACAAGAAAGTTAAATGTAGATCCGTAAATTCACTTCTACATTTCAATTTGAGAAAGAATAACATGAATGTTAAAATGAAACTACCAACTTTAATATACATGCATTTTTGAGAAATACTTAAACTTTGCTTCACATCTATGAATTTTCATGTATAAGTATTAATAGTCTTTGTAAAACTTTTAAAAACGTTTAAAAATATAGTTTACAACCAGAAAAATAAATGCAGAAAAAGAAATACGCATTTATCTGACAATTTGAAAAAGTATCAATAAATGCTAAAATGAATGTCCAAACATTGAAATAAATGCGTTTTAAGAAAAGATTAAAGCTAGTTTTCTCATCTATGAACTTCATTGTTAATATATAAACAGTACATGTAAAACGTTTTTCAGAGGTTGTATTGTACTTTTCTGCAATCATATAAAATATAGATCTGGAAATTCACATCCACATTTCAATTTTGAAAAGAATAGGACAAATGATCACTTGAAATTACAAACATAAAAATAAAAGCTTTTTGGACAAATGTTTAAACATGGTTTCACCTCTATGCAACAGCACATGTAAAAAGTTTGTCAGAGGTTTTAAAACGTTTTTCAGAGGTTGTATTGTACTTTTCTGCAATCATACAAAATATAGATCTGGAAATTCACATCCACATTTCAATTTGGAAAAGAATAGTACAAATGATCACTTGAAATTACAAACTTTAAAATAAATGCTTTTTTGAAAAGTGTTTAAACATGATTTCACATCTATGCAACAGCACAAGTAAAAAGTTTGTCAGAGGTTTTAAAATTACTTTTCCCCAAAAAAACAAAATGTTGATCAGTAAATTCACTTCTACATTTCAATTTTAGAAAGAATAACATAAAAGTTAAAATGAAATTACCAACTTTAAAATACATGCTTTTTTGAGTAACTTTGCTTCACATCTATGAATTTTCATGTATAAGTATTAATAGTCTTTGTAAAACTTTTAACAACGTTTAAAAATATAGTTTACAACGAGAAAAATAAATGAAGAAAAAGTAACACGCGTTTATCTGACAATTTGAAAAACTATCAATAAATGCTAAAATGAATGTCCACACATTGAAATAAATGCGTTTTAAGAAAAGATTAAAGCTAGTTTTCTCATCTATGAACTTCATTGTTAATATATAATCAGTAGATGTAAAACGTTTTTCAGAGGTTGTATTGTACTTTTCTGCAATCATAAAATATAGATCTGGAAATTCACATCCACATTTCAATTTGGAAAAGAATAGTACAAATGATCACTTGAAATTACAAACTTTAAAATAAATGCTTTTTTGAAAAATGTTTAAACATGGTTTCACATCTATGCCACAGCACATGTAAAAAGTATGTCAGAGGTTTTAAAAGTACTTTTCTACAAGAAAGTTAAATGTAGATCCGTAAATTCACTTCTACATTTCAATTTGAGAAAGAATAACATGAATGTTAAAATGAAACTACCAACTTTAATATACATGCATTTTTGAGAAATACTTAAACTTTGCTTCACATCTATGAATTTTCATGTATAAGTATTAATAGTCTTTGTAAAACTTTTAACAACGTTTAAAAATATAGTTTACAACGAGAAAAATAAATGAAGAAAAAGTAACACGCGTTTATCTGACAATTTGAAAAACTATCAATAAATGCTAAAATGAATGTCCACACATTGAAATAAATGCGTTTTAAGAAAAGATTAAAGCTAGTTTTCTCATCTATGAACTTCATTGTTAATATATAATCAGTAGATGTAAAACGTTTTTCAGAGGTTGTATTGTACTTTTCTGCAATCATACGAAATATAGATCTGGAAATTCACGTCCACATTTCAATTTTGAAAAGAATAATAGAAATGATCACTTGAAATTACAAACTTTAAAATAAATGCTTTTTTGAAAAATGTTTAAACATGATTTCACATCTATGCAACAGCACAAGTAAAAAGTTTGTCAGAGGTTTTAAAAGTACTTTTCTCGAAAAAAGCAAAATGTTGATCAGTAAATTCACTTCTACATTTCAATTTTAGAAAGAATAACATAAATGTTAAAATGAAACTACCAACTGTAAAATACATGCATTTTTGAGAAGTACTTAAACTTTGATTCACTTCTATGAATTTTCATGTATAAGTATTAATAGTCTTTGTAAAACTTTTAAAAATGTTTAAAAATATAGTTTACAACCAGAGAAATAAATGCAGAAAAAGAAATACGCGTTTATCTGACAATATGAAAAAATATCAATAAATGCTAAAATGAATGTCCACACATTGAAATAAATGCGTTTTAAGAAAAGATTAAAGCTAGTTTTCTCATCTATGAACTTCATTGTTAATATATAATCAGTAGATGTAAAACGTTTTTCAGAGGTTGTATTGTACTTTTCTGCAATCATACAAAATATAGATCTGGAAATTCACATCCACATTTCAATTTGGAAAAGAATAGTACAAATGATCACTTGAAATTACAAACTTTAAAATAAATGCTTTTTTGAAAAATGTTTAAACATGGTTTCACATCTATGCCACAGCACATGTAAAAAGTATGTCAGAGGTTTTAAAAGTACTTTTCTACAAGAAAGTTAAATGTAGATCCGTAAATTCACTTCTACATTTCAATTTGAGAAAGAATAACATAAATGTTAAAATGAAACTACCAACTTTAATATACATGCATTTTTGAGAAATACTTAAACTTTGCTTCACATCTATGAATTTTCATGTATAAGTATTAATAGTCTTTGTAAAACTTTTAAAAACGTTTAAAAATATAGTTTACAACCAGAAAAATAAATGCAGAAAAAGAAATACGCATTTATCTGACAATTTGAAAAAGTATCAATAAATGCTAAAATGAATGTCCACACATTGAAATAAATGCGTTTTAAGAAAAGATTAAAGCTAGTTTTCTCATCTATGAACTTCATTGTTAATATATAAACAGTACATGTAAAACGTTTTTCAGAGGTTGTATTGTACTTTTCTGCAATCATATAAAGTATAGATCTGGAAATTCACATCCACATTTCAATTTTGAAAAGAATAGGACAAATGATCACTTGAAATTACAAACATAAAAATAAAAGCTTTTTGGACAAATGTTTAAACATGGTTTCACCTCTATACAACAGCACATGTAAAAAGTTTGTCAGAGGTTTTAAAACGTTTTTCAGAGGTTGTATTGTACTTTTCTGCAATCATACAAAATATAGATCTGGAAATTCACATCCACATTTCAATTTGGAAAAGAATAGTACAAATGATCACTTGAAATTACAAACTTTAAAATAAATGCTTTTTTGAAAAATGTTTAAACATGATTTCACATCTATGCAACAGCACAAGTAAAAAGTTTGTCAGAGGTTTTAAAATTATTTTTCTCCAAAAAAACAAAATGTTGATCAGTAAATTCACTTCTACATTTCAATTTTAGAAAGAATAACATAAAAGTTAAAATGAAATTACCAACTTTAAAATACATGCTTTTTTGAGAAACTTTGCTTCACATCTATGAATTTTCATGTATAAGTATTAATAGTCTTTGTAAAACTTTTAAAAACGATTAACAATATAGTTTACAACCAGAAAAATAAATGCAGAAAAAGAAATACGCATTTATCTGACAATTTGAAAAAGTATCAATAAATGCTAAAATGAATGTCCACACATTGAAATAAATGCGTTTTAAGAAAAGATTAAAGCTAGTTTTCTCATCTATGAACTTCATTGTTAATATATAAACAGTACATGTAAAACGTTTTTCAGAGGTTGTATTGTACTTTTCTGCAATCATATAAAATATAGATCTGGAAATTCACATCCACATTTCAATTTTGAAAAGAATAGGACAAATGATCACTTGAAATTACAAACATAAAAATAAAAGCTTTATGGACAAATGTTTAAACATGGTTTCACCTCTATGCAACAGCACATGTAAAAAGTTTGTCACAGGTTTTAAAAGGTTTTTCAGAGGTTGTATTGTACTTTTCTGCAATCATACAAAATATAGATCTGGAAATTCACATCCACATTTCAATTTGGAAAAGAATAGTACAAATGATCACTTGAAATTACAAACTTTAAAATAAATGCTTTTTTGAAAAATGTTTAAACATGATTTCACATATATGCAACAGCACAAGTAAAAAGTTTGTCAGAGGTTTTAAAAGTACTTTTCTCCAAAAAAGCTAAATGTTGATCAGTAAATTCACTTCTACATTTCAATTTGAGAAAGAATAACATAAATGTTAAAATGAAACTACCAACTTTAAAATACATTCTTTTTTGAGAAACTTTGCTTCACATCTATGAATTTTCATGTATAAGTATTAATAGTCTTTGTAAAACTTTTAAAAATGTTTAAAAATATAGTTTACAACCAGAGAAAGAAATGCAGAAAAAGAAATACGCGTTTATCTGACAATTTGAAAAAGTATCAATAAATTCTAAAATGAATGTCCACACAGCACATGTAAAAAGTTTATCAGAGGTTTTAAAACGTTTTTCAGAGGTTGTATTGTACTTTTCTGCAATCATACAAAATATAGATCTGGAAATTCACCTCCACATTTCAATTTGGAAAAGAATAGTACAAATGATCACTTGAAATTACAAACTTTAAAATAAATGCTTTTTTGAAAAATGTTTAAACATGATTTCACATCTATGCAACAGCACAAGTAAAAAGTTTGTCAGAGGTTTTAAAAGTACTTTTCTCCAAAAAAGCAAAATGTTGATCAGTAAATTCACTTCTGCATTTCAATTTTAGAAAGAATAACATAAATGTTAAAATGAAACTACCAACTGTAAAATACATGCATTTTTGAGAAGTACTTAAACTTTGATTCACATCTATGAATTTTCATGTATAAGTATTAATAGTCTTTGTAAAACTTTTAAAAATGTTTAAAAATATAGTTTACAACCAGAAAAATAAATGCAGAAAAAGAAATAAGCGTTTATCTGACAATTTGAAAAAGTATCAATAAATGCTAAAATGAATGTCCACACATTGAAATAAATGCGTTTTAAGAAAAGATTAAAGCTAGTTTTCTCATGTATGAACTTCATTGTTAATATATAATCAGTAGATGTAAAACGTTTTTCAGAGGTTGTATTGTACTTTTCTGCAATCATACAAAATATAGATCTGGAAATTCACATCCACATTTCAATTTGGAAAAGAATAGTACAAATGATCACTTGAAATTACAAACTTTAAAATAAATGCTTTTTTGAAAAATGTTTAAACATGATTTCACATCTATGCAACAGCACAAGTAAAAAGTTTGTCAGAGGTTTTAAAATTACTTTTCTCCAAAAAAACAAAATGTTGATCAGTAAATTCACTTCTACATTTCAATTTTAGAAAGAATAACATAAAAGTTAAAATGAAATTACCAACTTTAAAATACATGCTTTTTTGAGAAACTTTGCTTCACATCTATGAATTTTCATGTATAAGTATTAATAGTCTTTGTAAAACTTTTAAAAACGTTTAACAATATAGTTTACAACCAGAAAAATAAATGCAGAAAAAGAAATACGCATTAATCTGACAATTTGAAAAAGTATCAATAAATGCTAAAATGAATGTCCACACATTGAAATAAATGAGTTTTAAGAAAAGATTAAAGCTAGTTTTCTCATCTATGAACTTCATTGTTAATATATAAACAGTACATGTAAAACGTTTTTCAGAGGTTGTATTGTACTTTTCTGCAATCATACAAAATATAGATGGGGAAATTCACATCCACATTTCAATTTCAAAAAAAATAGTATAAATGGTCAAATGAAATTACAAACATAAAAATAAACGCTTCTTGGAGATATGTTTAAACATGGTTTCACATCTATCCAACAGCACATGTAAAAAGTATGTCAGAGGTTTTAAAAGTACTTTTGTACAAGAAAGCTAAATGTAGATCCATAAATTCACTTCTACATTTCAATTTGAGAAAGAATAACATAAATGTTAAAATGAAACTACCAACTGTAAAATACATGCATTTTTGAGTACTACTTAAACTTTGATTCACATCTATGAATTTTCATGTATTAATAGTCTTTGTAAAACTTTTAAAAATGTTTAAAAATATAGTTTACAACCAGAAAAATAAATGCAGAAAAAGAAATAAGCGTTTATCTGACAATTTGAAAAAGTATCAATAAATGCTAAAATGAATGTCCACACATTGAAATAAATGCGTTTTAAGAAAAGATTAAAGCTAGCTTTCTCATCTATGAACTTCATTGTTAATATATAATCAGTAGATGTAAAACGTTTTTCAGAGGTTGTATTGTACTTTTCTGCAATCATATAAAATATAGATCTGGAAATTCACATCCACATTTCAATTTTGAAAAGAATAGGACAAATGATCACTTGAAATTACAAACATAAAAATAAAAGCTTTTTGGACAAATGTTTAAACATGGTTTCACCTCTATGCAACAGCACATGTAAAAAGTTTGTCAGAGGTTTTA
This sequence comes from Narcine bancroftii, assembly GCF_036971445.1. NCBI lineage: Eukaryota > Metazoa > Chordata > Chondrichthyes > Torpediniformes > Narcinidae > Narcine > Narcine bancroftii. The sequence goes on along the minus strand of NC_091474.1, from coordinate 100,979,938 downwards.
AAACGTTTTTCAGAGGTTGTATTGTACTTTTCTGCAATCATACAAAATATAGATCTGGAAATTCACATCCACATTTCAATTTGGAAAAGAATAGTACAAATGATCACTTGAAATTACAAACTTTAAAATAAATGCTTTTTTGAAAAATGTTTAAACATGATTTCACATCTATGCAACAGCACAAGTCAAAAGTTTGTCAGAGGTTTTAAAAGTACTTTTCTCCAAAAAAGCAAAATGTTGATCAGTAAATTCACTTCTACATTTCAATTTTAGAAAGAATAACATAAATGTTAAAATGAAACTACCAACTGTAAAATACATGCATTTTTGAGAAGTACTTAAACTTTGATTCACTTCTATGAATTTTCATGTATAAGTATTAATAGTCTTTGTAAAACTTTTAAAAATGTTTAAAAATATAGTTTACAACCAGAAAAATAAATGCAGAAAATGAAATACGCGTTTATCTGACAATATGAAAAAGTATCAATAAATGCTAAAATGAATGTCCACACATTGAAATAAATGCGTTTTAAGAAAAGATTAAAGCTAGTTTTCTCATCTATGAACTTCATTGTTAATATATAATCAGTAGATGTAAAACGTTTTTCAGAGGTTGTATTGTACTTTTCTGCAATCATACAAAATATAGATCTGGAAATTCACATCCACATTTCAATTTGGAAAAGAATAGTACAAATGATCACTTGAAATTACAAACTTTAAAATAAATGCTTTTTTGAAAAATGTTTAAACATGGTTTCACATCTATGCCACAGCACATGTAAAAAGTATGTCAGAGGTTTTAAAAGTACTTTTCTACAAGAAAGTTAAATGTAGATCCGTAAATTCACTTCTACATTTCAATTTGAGAAAGAATAACATAAATGTTAAAATGAAACTACCAACTTTAATATACATGCATTTTGAGAAATACTTAAACTTTGCTTCACATCTATGAATTTTCATGTATAAGTATTATTAGTCTTTGTAAATTTTTAAAAATGTTTAAAAATATAGTTTACAACCAGAAAAATAAATGCAGAAAAAGGAATACGCGTTTATCTGACAATATGAAAAAGTATCAATAAATGCTAAAATGAATGTCCACACATTGAAATAAATGCGTTTTAAGAAAAGATTAAAGCTAGTTTTCTCATCTATGAACTTCATTGTTAATATATAAACAGTACATGTAAAACGTTTTTCAGAGGTTGTATTGTACTTTTCTGCAATCATATAAAATATAGATCTGGAAATTCACATCAACATTTCAATTTTGAAAAGAATAGTAGAAATGGTCACTTGAAATTACAAACTTTAAAATAAATGCTTTTTTGAGAAATGTTTAAACATGATTTCACATCTATGCAACAGCTCATGTAAAGTTTGTCAGAGGTTTTAAAAGTACTTTTCTCCAAAAAAGCAAAATGTAGATCCGTAAATTCACTTCTACATTTCAATTTTAGAAAGAATAACATAAATGTTAAAATGAAACAACCAACTTTAAAATACATGCATTTTTGAGAAATACTTAAACTTTGCTTCACATCTATGAATTTTCATGTATAAGTATTAATAGTCTTTGTAAAACTTTTAAAAACGTTTAAAAATATAGTTTACAACCAGAAAAATAAATGCAGAAAAAGAAATACGCATTAATCTGACAATTTGAAAAAGTATCAATAAATGCTAAAATGAATGTCCACACATTGAAATAAATGCGTTTTAAGAAAAGATTAAAGCTAGTTTTCTCATCTATGAACTTCATTGTTAATATATAAACAGTACATGTAAAACGTTTTTCTGAGGTTGTATTGTATTTTTCTGCATTCATATAAAATATAGATCTGGAAATTCACATCCACATTTCAATTTTGAAAAGAATAGGACAAATGATCACTTGAAATTACAAACATAAAAATAAAAGCTTTATGGACAAATGTTTAAACATGGTTTCACCTCTATGCAACAGCACATGTAAAAAGTTTGTCACAGGTTTTAAAAGGTTTTTCAGAGGTTGTATTGTACTTTTCTGCAATCATACAAAATATAGATCTGGAAATTCACATCCACATTTCAATTTGGAAAAGAATAGTACAAATGATCACTTGAAATTACAAACTTTAAAATAAATGCTTTTTTGAAAAATGTTTAAACATGATTTCACATCTATGCAACAGCACAAGAAAAAGTTTGTCAGAGGTTTTGAAAGTACTTTTCTACAAGAAAGTTAAATGTAGATCCGTAAATTCACTTCTACATTTCAATTTGAGAAAGAATAACATAAATGTTAAAATGAAACTACCAACTTTAATATACATGCATTTTTGAGAAATACTTAAACTTTGCTTCACATCTATGAATTTTCATGTATAAGTATTATTAGTCTTTGTAAAACTTTTAAAAATGTTTAAAAATATAGTTTACAACCAGAAAAATAAATGCAGAAAAAGGAATACGCGTTTATCTGACAATATGAAAAAGTATCAATAAATGCTAAAATGAATGTCCACACATTGAAATAAATGCGTTTTAAGAAAAGATTAAAGCTAGTTTTCTCATCTATGAACTTCATTGTTAATATATAAACAGTACATGTAAAACGTTTTTCAGAGGTTGTATTGTACTTTTCTGCAATCATATAAAATATAGATCTGGAAATTCACATCAACATTTCAATTTTGAAAAGAATAGTAGAAATGGTCACTTGAAATTACAAACTTTAAAATAAATGCTTTTTTGAGAAATGTTTAAACATGATTTCACATCTATGCAACAGCTCATGTAAAGTTTGTCAGAGGTTTTAAAAGTACTTTTCTCCAAAAAAGCAAAATGTAGATCTGTAAATTCACTTCTACATTTCAATTTTAGAAAGAATAACATAAATGTTAAAATGAAACAACCAACTTTAAAATACATGCATTTTTGAGAAATACTTAAACTTTGCTTCACATCTATGAATTTTCATGTATAAGTATTAATAGTCTTTGTAAAACTTTTAAAAACGTTTAAAAATATAGTTTACAACCAGAAAAATAAATGCAGAAAAAGAAATACGCATTAATCTGACAATTTGAAAAAGTATCAATAAATGCTAAAATGAATGTCCACACATTGAAATAAATGCGTTTTAAGAAAAGATTAAAGCTAGTTTTCTCATCTATGAACTTCATTGTTAATATATAAACAGTACATGTAAAACGTTTTTCTGAGGTTGTATTGTATTTTTCTGCATTCATATAAAATATAGATCTGGAAATTCACATCCACATTTCAATTTTGAAAAGAATAGGACAAATGATCACTTGAAATTACAAACATAAAAATAAAAGCTTTATGGACAAATGTTTAAACATGGTTTCACCTCTATGCAACAGCACATGTAAAAAGTTTGTCACAGGTTTTAAAAGGTTTTTCTTAGGTTGTATTGTACTTTTCTGCAATCATACAAAATATAGATCTGGAAATTCACATCCACATTTCAATTTGGAAAAGAATAGTACAAATGATCACTTGAAATTACAAACTTTAAAATAAATGCTTTTTTGAAAAATGTTTAAACATGATTTCACATCTATGCAACAGCACAAGTAAAAAGTTTGTCAGAGGTTTTAAAAGTACTTTTCTCCAAAAAAGCAAAATGTTGATCAGTAAATTCACTTCTACATTTCAATTTGAGAAAGAATAACATAAATGTTAAAATGAAACTACCAACTTTAAGATACATTCTTTTTTGAGAAACTTTGCTTCACATCTATGAATTTTCATGTATAAGTATTAATAGTCTTTGTAAAACTTTTAAAAATGTTTAAAAATATAGTTTACAACCAGAGAAAGAAATGCAGAAAAAGAAATACGCTTTTATCTGACAATTTGAAAAAGTATCAATAAATTCTAAAATGAATGTCCACACAGCACATGTAAAAAGTTTATCAGAGGTTTTAAAACGTTTTTCAGAGGTTGTATTGTACTTTTCTGCAATCATACAAAATATAGATCTGGAAATTCACCTCCACATTTCAATTTGGAAAAGAATAGTACAAATGATCACTTGAAATTACAAACCTTAAAATAAATGCTTTTTTGAAAAATGTTTAAACATGATTTCACATCTATGCAACAGCACAAGTAAAAAGTTTGTCAGAGGTTTTAAAAGTACTTTTCTCCAAAAAAGCAAAATGTTGATCAGTAAATTCACTTCTGCATTTCAATTTGAGAAAGAATAACATAAATGTTAAAATGAAACTACCAACTGTAAAATACATGCATTTTTGAGAAGTACTTAAACTTTGCTTCACATCTATGAATTTTCATGTATAAGTATTAATAGTCTTTGTAAAACTTTTAAAAACGTTTAAAAATATAGTTTACAACCAGAAAAATAAATGCAGAAAAAGAAATACGCATTTATCTGACAATTTGAAAAAGTATCAATAAATGCTAAAATGAATGTCCACACATTGAAATAAATGCGTTTTAAGAAAAGATTAAAGCTAGTTTTCTCATCTATGAACTTCATTGTTAATATATAAACAGTACATGTAAAACGTTTTTCAGAGGTTGTATTGTACTTTTCTGCAATCATATAAAATATAGATCTGGAAATTCACATCCACATTTCAATTTTGAAAAGAATAGGACAAATGATCACTTGAAATTACAAACATAAAAATAAAAGCTTTTTGGACAAATGTTTAAACATGGTTTCACCTCTATACAACAGCACATGTAAAAAGTTTGTCAGAGGTTTTAAAACGTTTTTCAGAGGTTGTATTGTACTTTTCTGCAATCATACAAAATATAGATCTGGAAATTCACATCCACATTTCAATTTGGAAAAGAATAGTACAAATGATCACTTGAAATTACAAACTTTAAAATAAATGCTTTTTTGAAAAATGTTTAAACATGATTTCACATCTATGCAACAGCACAAGTAAAAAGTTTGTCAGAGGTTTTAAAATTACTTTTCTCCAAAAAAACAAAATGTTGATCAGTAAATTCACTTCTACATTTCAATTTTAGAAAGAATAACATAAAAGTTAAAATGAAATTACCAACTTTAAAATACATGCTTTTTTGAGAAACTTTGCTTCACATCTATGAATTTTCATGTATAAGTATTAATAGTCTTTGTAAAACTTTTAAAAACGTTTAACAATATAGTTTACAACCAGAAAAATAAATGCAGAAAAAGAAATATGCATTAATCTGACAATTTGAAAAAGTATCAATAAATGCTAAAATGAATGTCCACACATTGAAATAAATGAGTTTTAAGAAAAGATTAAAGCTAGTTTTCTCATCTATGAACTTCATTGTTAATATATAAACAGTACATGTAAAACGTTTTTCAGAGGTTGTATTGTACTTTTCTGCAATCATACAAAATATAGATGGGGAAATTCACATCCACATTTCAATTTCAAAAAGAATAGTATAAATGGTCAAATGAAATTACAAACATAAAAATAAACGCTTCTTGGAGATATGTTTAAACATGGTTTCACATCTATCCAACAGCACATGTAAAAAGTATGTCAGAGGTTTTAAAAGTACTTTTGTACAAGAAAGCTAAATGTAGATCCATAAATTCACTTCTACATTTCAATTTGAGAAAGAATAACATAAATGTTAAAATGAAACTACCAACTGTAAAATACATGCATTTTTGAGAACTACTTAAACTTTGATTCACATCTATGAATTTTCATGTATTAATAGTCTTTGTAAAACTTTTAAAAATGTTTAAAAATATAGTTTACAACCAGAAAAATAAATGCAGAAAAAGAAATAAGCGTTTATCTGACAATTTGAAAAAGTATCAATAAATGCTAAAATGAATGTCCACACATTGAAATAAATGCGTTTTAAGAAAAGATTAAAGCTAGTTTTCTCATCTATGAACTTCATTGTTAATATATAATCAGTAGATGTAAAACGTTTTTCAGAGGTTGTATTGTACTTTTCTGCAATCATATAAAATATAGATCTGGAAATTCACATCCACATTTCAATTTTGAAAAGAATAGGACAAATGATCACTTGAAATTACAAACATAAAAATAAAAGCTTTTTGGACAAATGTTTAAACATGGTTTCACCTCTATGCAACAGCACATGTAAAAAGTTTGTCAGAGGTTTTAAAACGTTTTTCAGAGGTTGTATTGTACGTTTCTGCAATCATACAAAATATAGATCTGGAAATTCACATCCACATTTCAATTTGGAAAAGAATAGTACAAATGATCACTTGAAATTACAAACTTTAAAATAAATGCTTTTTTGAAAAATGTTTAAACATGATTTCACATCTATGCAACAGCACATGTAAAAAGTTTGTCAGAGGTTTTAAAAGTACTTTTCTCCAAAAAAACAAAATGTTGATCAGTAAATTCACTTCTACATTTCAATTTTAGAAAGAATAACATAAAAGTTAAAATGAAATTACCAACTTTAAAATACATGCTTTTTTGAGAAACTTTGCTTCACATCTATGAATTTTCATGTATAAGTATTAATAGTCTTTGTAAAACTTTTAAAAACGTTTAACAATATAGTTTACAACCAGAAAAATAAATGCAGAAAAAGAAATACGCATTAATCTGACAATTTGAAAAAGTATCAATAAATGCTAAAATGAATGTCCACACATTGAAATAAATGAGTTTTAAGAAAAGATTAAAGCTAGTTTTCTCATCTATGAACTTCATTGTTAATATATAAACAGTACATGTAAAACGTTTTTCAGAGGTTGTATTGTACTTTTCTGCAATCATACAAAATATAGATGGGGAAATTCACATCCACATTTCAATTTCAAAAAGAATAGTATAAATGGTCAAATGAAATTACAAACATAAAAATAAACGCTTCTTGGAGATATGTTTAAACATGGTTTCACATCTATCCAACAGCACATGTAAAAAGTATGTCAGAGGTTTTAAAAGTACTTTTGTACAAGAAAGCTAAATGTAGATCCATAAATTCACTTCTACATTTCAATTTGAGAAAGAATAACATAAATGTTAAAATGAAACTACCAACTGTAAAATACATGCATTTTTGAGAACTACTTAAACTTTGATTCACATCTATGAATTTTCATGTATTAATAGTCTTTGTAAAACTTTTAAAAATGTTTAAAAATATAGTTTACAACCAGAAAAATAAATGCAGAAAAAGAAATAAGCGTTTATCTGACAATTTGAAAAAGTATCAATAAATGCTAAAATGAATGTCCACACATTGAAATAAATGCGTTTTAAGAAAAGATTAAAGCTAGTTTTCTCATCTATGAACTTCATTGTTAATATATAATCAGTAGATGTAAAACGTTTTTCAGAGGTTGTATTGTACTTTTCTGCAATCATACAAAATATAGATCTGGAAATTCACATCCACATTTCAATTTGGAAAAGAATAGTACAAATGATCACTTGAAATTACAAACTTTAAAATAAATGCTTTTTTGAAAAATGTTTAAACATGATTTCACATCTATGCAACAGCACAAGTCAAAAGTTTGTGAGAGGTTTTAAAAGTACTTTTCTCCAAAAAAGCTAAATGTTGATCAGTAAATTCACTTCTACATTTCAATTTGAGAAAGAATAACATAAATGTTAAAATGAAACTACCAACTTTATAATACATTCTTTTTTGAGAAACTTTGCTTCACATCTATGAATTTTCATGTATAAGTATTAATAGTCTTTGTAAAACTTTTAAAAATGTTTAAAAATATAGTTTACAACCAGAGAAAGAAATGCAGAAAAAGAAATACGCGTTTATCTGACAATTTGAAAAAGTATCAATAAATTCTAAAATGAATGTCCACACAGCACATGTAAAAAGTTTATCAGAGGTTTTAAAACGTTTTTCAGAGGTTGTATTGTACTTTTCTGCAATCATACAAAATATAGATCTGGAAATTCACCTCCACATTTCAATTTGGAAAAGAATAGTACAAATGATCACTTGAAATTACAAACTTTAAAATAAATGCTTTTTTGAAAAATGTTTAAACATGATTTCACATCTATGCAACAGCACAAGTAAAAAGTTTGTCAGAGGTTTTAAAAGTACTTTTCTCCAAAAAAGCAAAATGTTGATCAGTAAATTCACTTCTGCATTTCAATTTTAGAAAGAATAACATAAATGTTAAAATGAAACTACCAACTGTAAAATACATGCATTTTTGAGAAGTACTTAAACTTTGATTCACATCTATGAATTTTCATGTATAAGTATTAATAGTCTTTGTAAAACTTTTAAAAATGTTTAAAAATATAGTTTACAACCAGAAAAATAAATGCAGAAAAAGAAATAAGCGTTTATCTGACAATTTGAAAAAGTATCAATAAATGCTAAAATGAATGTCCACACATTGAAATAAATGCGTTTTAAGAAAAGATTAAAGCTAGTTTTCTCATGTATGAACTTCATTGTTAATATATAATCAGTAGATGTAAAACGTTTTTCAGAGGTTGTATTTTACTTTTCTGCAATCATACAAAATATAGATCTGGAAATTCACATCCACATTTCAATTTGGAAAAGAATAGTACAAATGATCACTTGAAATTACAAACTTTAAAATAAATGCTTTTTTGAAAAATGTTTAAACGTGGTTTCACATCTATGCCACAGCACATGTAATAAGTATGTCAGAGGTTTTAAAAGTACTTTTCTACAAGAAAGCTAAATGTAGATCCATAAATTCACTTCTACATTTCAATTTGAGAAAGAATAACATAAATGTTAAAATGAAACTACCAACTGTAAAATACATGCATTTTTGAGAAGTACTTAAACTTTGCTTCACATCTATGAATTTTCATGTATAAGTATTAATAGTCTTTGTAAAACTTTTAAAAACGTTTAAAAATATAGTTTACAACCAGAAAATTAAATGCAGAAAAAGAAATACGCATTTATCTGACAATTTGAAAAAGTATCAATAAATGCTAAAATGAATGTCCACACATTGAAATAAATGCGTTTTAAGAAAAGATTAAAGCTAGTTTTCTCATCTATGAACTTCATTGTTAATATATAAACAGTACATGTAAAACGTTTTTCAGAGGTTGTATTGTACTTTTCTGCAATCATATAAAATATAGATCTGGAAATTCACATCCACATTTCAATTTTGAAAAGAATAGGACAAATGATCACTTGAAATTACAAACATAAAAATAAAAGCTTTTTGGACAAATGTTTAAACATGGTTTCACCTCTATACAACAGCACATGTAAAAAGTTTGTCAGAGGTTTTAAAACGTTTTTCAGAGGTTGTATTGTACTTTTCTGCAATCATACAAAATATAGATCTGGAAATTCACATCCACATTTCAATTTGGAAAAGAATAGTACAAATGATCACTTGAAATTACAAACTTTAAAATAAATGCTTTTTTGAAAAATGTTTAAACATGATTTCACATCTATGCAACAGCACAAGTAAAAAGTTTGTCAGAGGTTTTAAAATTACTTTTCTCCAAAAAAACAAAATGTTGATCAGTAAATTCACTTCTACATTTCAATTTTAGAAAGAATAACATAAAAGTTAAAATGAAATTACCAACTTTAAAATACATGCTTTTTTGAGAAACTTTGCTTCACATCTATGAATTTTCATGTATAAGTATTAATAGTCTTTGTAAAACTTTTAAAAACGTTTAACAATATAGTTTACAACCAGAAAAATAAATGCAGAAAAAGAAATACGCATTAATCTGACAATTTGAAAAAGTATCAATAAATGCTAAAATGAATGTCCACACATTGAAATAAATGAGTTTTAAGAAAAGATTAAAGCTAGTTTTCTCATCTATGAACTTCATTGTTAATATATAAACAGTACATGTAAAACGTTTTTCAGAGGTTGTATTGTACTTTTCTGCAATCATACAAAATATAGATGGGGAAATTCACATCCACATTTCAATTTCAAAAAGAATAGTATAAATGGTCAAATGAAATTACAAACATAAAAATAAACGCTTCTTGGAGATATGTTTAAACATGGTTTCACATCTATCCAACAGCACATGTAAAAAGTATGTCAGAGGTTTTAAAAGTACTTTTGTACAAGAAAGCTAAATGTAGATCCATAAATTCACTTCTACATTTCAATTTGAGAAAGAATAACATAAATGTTAAAATGAAACTACCAACTGTAAAATACATGCATTTTTGAGAACTACTTAAACTTTCATTCACATCTATGAATTTTCATGTATTAATAGTCTTTGTAAAACTTTTAAAAATGTTTAAAAATATAGTTTACAACCAGAAAAATAAATGCAGAAAAAGAAATAAGCGTTTATCTGACAATTTGAAAAAGTATCAATAAATGCTAAAATGAATGTCCACACATTGAAATAAATGCGTTTTAAGAAAAGATTAAAGCTAGTTTTCTCATCTATGAACTTCATTGTTAATATATAATCAGTAGATGTAAAACGTTTTTCAGAGGTTGTATTGTACTTTTCTGCAATCATATAAAATATAGATCTGGAAATTCACATCCACATTTCAATTTTGAAAAGAATAGGACAAATGATCACTTGAAATTACAAACATAAAAATAAAAGCTTTTTGGACAAATGTTTAAACATGGTTTCACCTCTATGCAACAGCACATGTAAAAAGTTTGTCAGAGGTTTTAAAACGTTTTTCAGAGGTTGTATTGTACTTTTCTGCAATCATACAAAATATAGATCTGGAAATTCACATCCACATTTCAATTTGGAAAAGAATAGTACAAATGATCACTTGAAATTACAAACTTTAAAATAAATGCTTTTTTGAAAAATGTTTAAACATGATTTCACATCTATGCAACAGCACAAGTCAAAAGTTTGTCAGAGGTTTTAAAAGTACTTTTCTCCAAAAAAGCAAAATGTTGATCAGTAAATTCACTTCTACATTTCAATTTTAGAAAGAATAACATAAATGTTAAAATGAAACTACCAACTGTAAAATACATGCATTTTTGAGAAGTACTTAAACTTTGATTCACTTCTATGAATTTTCATGTATAAGTATTAATAGTCTTTGTAAAACTTTTAAAAATGTTTAAAAATATAGTTTACAACCAGAAAAATAAATGCAGAAAAAGGAATACGCGTTTATCTGACAATATGAAAAAGTATCAATAAATGCTAAAATGAATGTCCACACATTGAAATAAATGCGTTTTAAGAAAAGATTAAAGCTAGTTTTCTCATCTATGAACTTCATTGTTAATATATAAACAGTACATGTAAAACGTTTTTCAGAGGTTGTATTGTACTTTTCTGCAATCATATAAAATATAGATCTGGAAATTCACATCAACATTTCAATTTTGAAAAGAATAGTAGAAATGGTCACTTGAAATTACAAACTTTAAAATAAATGCTTTTTTGAGAAATGTTTAAACATGATTTCACATCTATGCAACAGCTCATGTAAAGTTTGTCAGAGGTTTTAAAAGTACTTTTCTCCAAAAAAGCAAAATGTAGATCCGTAAATTCACTTCTACATTTCAATTTTAGAAAGAATAACATAAATGTTAAAATGAAACAACCAACTTTAAAATACATGCATTTTTGAGAAATACTTAAACTTTGCTTCACATCTATGAATTTTCATGTATAAGTATTAATAGTCTTTGTAAAACTTTTAAAAACGTTTAAAAATATAGTTTACAACCAGAAAAATAAATGCAGAAAAAGAAATACGCATTAATCTGACAATTTGAAAAAGTATCAATAAATGCTAAAATGAATGTCCACACATTGAAATAAATGCGTTTTAAGAAAAGATTAAAGCTAGTTTTCTCATCTATGAACTTCATTGTTAATATATAAACAGTACATGTAAAACGTTTTTCTGAGGTTGTATTGTATTTTTCTGCATTCATATAAAATATAGATCTGGAAATTCACATCCACATTTCAATTTTGAAAAGAATAGGACAAATGATCACTTGAAATTACAAACATAAAAATAAAAGCTTTATGGACAAATGTTTAAACATGGTGTCACCTCTATGCAACAGCACATGTAAAAAGTTTGTCACAGGTTTTAAAAGGTTTTTCAGAGGTTGTATTGTACTTTTCTGCAATCATACAAAATATAGATCTGGAAATTCACATCCACATTTCAATTTGGAAAAGAATAGTACAAATGATCACTTGAAATTACAAACTTTAAAATAAATGCTTTTTTGAAAAATGTTTAAACATGATTTCACATCTATGCAACAGCACAAGAAAAAGTTTGTCAGAGGTTTTAAAAGTACTTTTCTACAAGAAAGTTAAATGTAGATCCGTAAATTCACTTCTACATTTCAATTTGAGAAAGAATAACATAAATGTTAAAATGAAACTACCAACTTTAATATACATGCATTTTTGAGAAATACTTAAACTTTGCTTCACATCTATGAATTTTCATGTATAAGTATTATTAGTCTTTGTAAAACTTTTAAAAATGTTTAAAAATATAGTTTACAACCAGAAAAATAAATGCAGAAAAAGGAATACGCGTTTATCTGACAATATGAAAAAGTATCAATAAATGCTAAAATGAATGTCCACACATTGAAATAAATGCGTTTTAAGAAAAGATTAAAGCTAGTTTTCTCATCTATGAACTTCATTGTTAATATATAAACAGTACATGTAAAACGTTTTTCAGAGGTTGTATTGTACTTTTCTGCAATCATATAAAATATAGATCTGGAAATTCACATCAACATTTCAATTTTGAAAAGAATAGTAGAAATGGTCACTTGAAATTACAAACTTTAAAATAAATGCTTTTTTGAGAAATGTTTAAACATGATTTCACATCTATGCAACAGCTCATGTAAAGTTTGTCAGAGGTTTTAAAAGTACTTTTCTCCAAAAAAGCAAAATGTAGATCCGTAAATTCACTTCTACATTTCAATTTTAGAAAGAATAACATAAATGTTAAAATGAAACAACCAACTTTAAAATACATGCATTTTTGAGAAATACTTAAACTTTGCTTCACATCTATGAATTTTCATGTATAAGTATTAACAGTCTTTGGAAAACTTTTAAAAACGTTTAAAAATATAGTTTCCAACCAGAAAAATAAATGCAGAAAAAGAAATACGCATTAATCTGACAATTTGAAAAAGTATCAATAAATGCTAAAATGAATGTCCACACATTGAAATAAATGCGTTTTAAGAAAAGATTAAAGCTAGTTTTCTCATCTATGAACTTCATTGTTAATATATAATCAGTAGATGTAAAACGTTTTTCAGAGGTTGTATTGTACTTTTCTGCAATCATATAAAATATAGATCTGGAAATTCACATCCACATTTCAATTTTGAAAAGAATAGGACAAATGATCACTTGAAATTACAAACATAAAAATTTAAGCTTTATGGACAAATGTTTAAACATGGTTTCACCTCTATGCAACAGCACATGTAAAAAGTTTGTCACAGGTTTTAAAAGGTTTTTCTTAGGTTGTATTGTACTTTTCTGCAATCATACAAAATATAGATCTGGAAATTCACATCCACATTTCAATTTGGAAAAGAATAGTACAAATGATCACTTGAAATTACAAACTTTAAAATAAATGCTTTTTTGAAAAATGTTTAAACATGATTTCACATCTATGCAACAGCACAAGTATAAAGTTTGTCAGAGGTTTTAAAAGTACTTTTCTCCAAAAAAGCAAAATGTTGATCAGTAAATTCACTTCTACATTTCAATTTGAGAAAGAATAACATAAATGTTAAAATGAAACTACCAACTTTAAAATACATTCTTTTTTGAGAAACTTTGCTTCACATCTATGAATTTTCATGTATAAGTATTAATAGTCTTTGTAAAACTTTTAAAAATGTTTAACAATATAGTTTACAACCAGAGAAAGAAATGCAGAAAAAGAAATACGCTTTTATCTGACAATTTGAAAAAGTATCAATAAATTCTAAAATGAATGTCCACACAGCACATGTAAAAAGTTTATCAGAGGTTTTAAAACGTTTTTCAGAGGTTGTATTGTACTTTTCTGCAATCATACAAAATATAGATCTGGAAATTCACCTCCACATTTCAATTTGGAAAAGAATAGTACAAATGATCACTTGAAATTACAAACTTTAAAATAAATGCTTTTTTGAAAAATGTTTAAACATGATTTCACATCTATGCAACAGCACAAGTAAAAAGTTTGTCAGAGGTTTTAAAAGTACTTTTCTCCAAAAAAGCAAAATGTTGATCAGTAAATTCACTTCTGCATTTCAATTTTAGAAAGAATAACATAAAAGTTAAAATGAAATTACCAACTTTAAAATACATGCTTTTTTGAGAAACTTTGCTTCACATCTATGAATTTTCATGTATAATTATTAATAGTCTTTGTAAAACTTTTAAAAACGTTTAACAATATAGTTTACAACCAGAAAAATAAATGCAGAAAAAGAAATACGCATTAATCTGACAATTTGAAAAAGTATCAATAAATGCTAAAATGAATGTCCACACATTGAAATAAATGAGTTTTAAGAAAAGATTAAAGCTAGTTTTCTCATCTATGAACTTCATTGTTAATATATAAACAGTACATGTAAAACGTTTTTCAGAGGTTGTATTGTACTTTTCTGCAATCATACAAAATATAGATGGGGAAATTCACATCCACATTTCAATTTCAAAAAGAATAGTATAAATGGTCAAATGAAATTACAAACATAAAAATAAACGCTTCTTGGAGATATGTTTAAACATGGTTTCACATCTATCCAACAGCACATGTAAAAAGTATGTCAGAGGTTTTAAAAGTACTTTTGTACAAGAAAGCTAAATGTAGATCCATAAATTCACTTCTACATTTCAATTTGAGAAAGAATAACATAAATGTTAAAATGAAACTACCAACTGTAAAATACATGCATTTTTGAGAACTACTTAAACTTTGATTCACATCTATGAATTTTCATGTATTAATAGTCTTTGTAAAACTTTTAAAAATGTTTAAAAATATAGTTTACAACCAGAAAAATAAATGCAGAAAAAGAAATAAGCGTTTATCTGACAATTTGAAAAAGTATCAATAAATGCTAAAATGAATGTCCACACATTGAAATAAATGCGTTTTAAGAAAAGATTAAAGCTAGTTTTCTCATCTATGAACTTCATTGTTAATATATAATCAGTAGATGTAAAACGTTTTTCAGAGGTTGTATTGTACTTTTCTGCAATCATATAAAATATAGATCTGGAAATTCACATCCACATTTCAATTTTGAAAAGAATAGGACAAATGATCACTTGAAATTACAAACATAAAAATAAAAGCTTTTTGGACAAATGTTTAAACATGGTTTCACCTCTATGCAACAGCACATGTAAAAAGTTTGTCAGAGGTTTTAAAACGTTTTTCAGAGGTTGTATTGTACTTTTCTGCAATCATACAAAATATAGATCTGGAAATTCACATCCACATTTCAATTTGGAAAAGAATAGTACAAATGATCACTTGAAATTACAAACTTTAAAATAAATGCTTTTTTGAAAAATGTTTAAACATGATTTCACATCTATGCAACAGCACAAGTCAAAAGTTTGTCAGAGGTTTTAAAAGTACTTTTCTCCAAAAAAACAAAATGTTGATCAGTAAATTCACTTCTACATTTCAATTTTAGAAAGAATAACATAAAAGTTAAAATGAAATTACCAACTTTAAAATACATGCTTTTTTGAGAAACTTTGCTTCACATCTATGAATTTTCATGTATAAGTATTAATAGTCTTTGTAAAACTTTTAAAAACGTTTAACAATATAGTTTACAACCAGAAAAATAAATGCAGAAAAAGAAATACGCATTAATCTGACAATTTGAAAAAGTATCAATAAATGCTAAAATGAATGTCCACACATTGAAATAAATGAGTTTTAAGAAAAGATTAAAGCTAGTTTTCTCATCTATGAACTTCATTGTTAATATATAAACAGTACATGTAAAACGTTTTTCAGAGGTTGTATTGTACTTTTCTGCAATCATACAAAATATAGATGGGGAAATTCACATCCACATTTCAATTTCAAAAAGAATAGTATAAATGGTCAAATGAAATTACAAACATAAAAATAAACGCTTCTTGGAGATATGTTTAAACATGGTTTCACATCTATGCCACAGCACATGTAAAAAGTATGTCAGAGGTTTTAAAAGTACTTTTGTACAAGAAAGCTAAATGTAGATCCATAAATTCACTTCTACATTTCAATTTGAGAAAGAATAACATAAATGTTAAAATGAAACTACCAACTGTAAAATACATGCATTTTTGAGAACTACTTAAACTTTGATTCACATCTATGAATTTTCATGTATTAATAGTCTTTGTAAAACTTTTAAAAATGTTTAAAAATATAGTTTACAACCAGAAAAATAAATGCAGAAAAAGAAATAAGCGTTTATCTGACAATTTGAAAAAGTATCAATAAATGCTAAAATGAATGTCCACACATTGAAATAAATGCGTTTTAAGAAAAGATTAAAGCTAGTTTTCTCATCTATGAACTTCATTGTTAATATATAATCAGTAGATGTAAAACGTTTTTCAGAGGTTGTATTGTACTTTTCTGCAATCATATAAAATATAGATCTGGAAATTCACATCCACATTTCAATTTTGAAAAGAATAGGACAAATGATCACTTGAAATTACAAACATAAAAATAAAAGCTTTTTGGACAAATGTTTAAACATGGTTTCACCTCTATGCAACAGCACATGTAAAAAGTTTGTCAGAGGTTTTAAAACGTTTTTCAGAGGTTGTATTGTACTTTTCTGCAATCATACAAAATATAGATCTGGAAATTCACATCCACATTTCAATTTGGAAAAGAATAGTACAAATGATCACTTGAAATTACAAACTTTAAAATAAATGCTTTTTTGAAAAATGTTTAAACATGATTTCACATCTATGCAACAGCACAAGTCAAAAGTTTGTCAGAGGTTTTAAAAGTACTTTTCTCCAAAAAAGCAAAATGTTGATCAGTAAATTCACTTCTACATTTCAATTTGAGAAAGAATAACATAAATGTTAAAATGAAACTACCAACTTTAAAATACATTCTTTTTTGAGAAACTTTGCTTCACATCTATGAATTTTCATGTATAAGTATTAATAGTCTTTGTAAAACTTTTAAAAATGTTTAAAAATATAGTTTACAACCAGAGAAAGAAATGCAGAAAAAGAAATACGCGTTTATCTGACAATTTGAAAAAGTATCAATAAATTCTAAAATGAATGTCCACACAGCACATGTAAAAAGTTTATCAGAGGTTTTAAAACGTTTTTCAGAGGTTGTATTGTACTTTTCTGCAATCATACAAAATATAGATCTGGAAATTCACCTCCACATTTCAATTTGGAAAAGAATAGTACAAATGATCACTTGAAATTACAAACTTTAAAATAAATGCTTTTTTGAAAAATGTTTAAACATGATTTCACATCTATGCAACAGCACAAGTAAAAAGTTTGTCAGAGGTTTTAAAAGTACTTTTCTCCAAAAAAGCAAAATGTTGATCAGTAAATTCACTTCTGCATTTCAATTTTAGAAAGAATAACATAAATGTTAAAATGAAACTACCAACTGTAAAATACATGCATTTTTGAGAAGTACTTAAACTTTGATTCACATCTATGAATTTTCATGTATAAGTATTAATAGTCTTTGTAAAACTTTTAAAAATGTTTAAAAATATAGTTTACAACCAGAAAAATAAATGCAGAAAAAGAAATAAGCGTTTACCTGACAATTTGAAAAAGTATCAATAAATGCTAAAATGAATGTCCACACATTGAAATAAATGCGTTTTAAGAAAAGATTAAAGCTAGTTTTCTCATGTATGAACTTCATTGTTAATATATAATCAGTAGATGTAAAACGTTTTTCAGAGGTTGTATTGTACTTTTCTGCAATCATACAAAATATAGATCTGGAAATTCACATCCACATTTCAATTTGGAAAAGAATAGTACAAATGATCACTTGAAATTACAAACTTTAAAATAAATGCTTTTTTGAAAAATGTTTAAACATGGTTTCACATCTATGCCACAGCACATGTAAAAAGTATGTCATAGGTTTTAAAAGTACTTTTCTACATGAAAGCTAAATGTAGATCCATAAATTCACTTCTACATTTCAATTTGAGAAAGAATAACATAAATGTTAAAATGAAACTACCAACTGTAAAATACATGCATTTTTGAGAAGTACTTAAACTTTGCTTCACATCTATGAATTTTCATGTATAAGTATTAATAGTCTTTGTAAAATTTTTAAAAACGTTTAAAAATATAGTTTACAACCAGAAAAATAAATGCAGAAAAAGAAATACGCATTTATCTGACAATTTGAAAAAGTATCAATAAATGCTAAAATGAATGTCCACACATTGAAATAAATGCGTTTTAAGAAAAGATTAAAGCTAGTTTTCTCATCTATGAACTTCATTGTTAATATATAAACAGTACATGTAAAACGTTTTTCAGAGGTTGTATTGTACTTTTCTGCAATCATATAAAATATAGATCTGGAAATTCACATCCACATTTCAATTTTGAAAAGAATAGGACAAATGATCACTTGAAATTACAAACATAAAAATAAAAGCTTTTTGGACAAATGTTTAAACATGGTTTCACCTCTATACAACAGCACATGTAAAAAGTTTGTCAGAGGTTTTAAAACGTTTTTCAGAGGTTGTATTGTACTTTTCTGCAATCATACAAAATATAGATCTGGAAATTCACATCCACATTTCAATTTGGAAAAGAATAGTACAAATGATCACTTGAAATTACAAACTTTAAAATAAATGCTTTTTTGAAAAATGTTTAAACATGGTTTCACATCTATGCAACAGCACAAGTAAAAAGTTTGTCAGAGGTTTTAAAATTACTTTTCTCCAAAAAAACAAAATGTTGATCAGTAAATTCACTTCTACATTTCAATTTTAGAAAGAATAACATAAAAGTTAAAATGAAATTACCAACTTTAAAATACATGCTTTTTTGAGAAACTTTGCTTCACATCTATGAATTTTCATGTATAAGTATTAATAGTCTTTGTAAAACTTTTAAAAACGTTTAACAATATAGTTTACAACCAGAAAAATAAATGCAGAAAAAGAAATACGCATTAATCTGACAATTTGAAAAAGTATCAATAAATGCTAAAATGAATGTCCACACATTGAAATAAATGCGTTTTAAGAAAAGATTAAAGCTAGTTTTCTCATCTATGAACTTCATTGTTAATATATAATCAGTAGATGTAAAACGTTTTTCAGAGGTTGTATTGTACTTTTCTGCAATCATATAAAATATAGATCTGGAAATTCACATCCACATTTCAATTTTGAAAAGAATAGGACAAATGATCACTTGAAATTACAAACATAAAAATAAAAGCTTTTTGGACAAATGTTTAAACATGGTTTCACCTCTATGTAACAGCACATGTAAAAAGTTTGTCAGAGGTTTTAAAACGTTTTTCAGAGGTTGTATTGTACTTTTCTGCAATCATACAAAATATAGATCTGGAAATTCACATCCACATTTCAATTTGGAAAAGAATAGTACAAATGATCACTTGAAATTACAAACTTTAAAATAAATGCTTTTTTGAAAAATGTTTAAACATGATTTCACATCTATGCAACAGCACAAGTAAAAAGTTTGTCAGAGGTTTTAAAAGTAATTTTCTCCAAAAAAGCAAAATGTTGATCAGTAAATTCACTTCTGCATTTCAATTTTAGAAAGAATAACATAAATGTTAAAATGAAACTACCAACTGTAAAATACATGCATTTTTGAGAAGTACTTAAACTTTGATTCACTTCTATGAATTTTCATGTATAAGTATTAATAGTCTTTGTAAAACTTTTAAAAATGTTTAAAAATATAGTTTACAACCAGAAAAATAAATGCAGAAAAAGAAATACGCGTTTATCTGACAATATGAAAAAGTATCAATAAATGCTAAAATGAATGTCCACACATTGAAATAAATGCGTTTTAAGAAAAGATTAAAGCTAGTTTTCTCATCTATGAACTTCATTGTTAATATATAATCAGTAGATGTAAAACGTTTTTCAGAGGTTGTATTGTACTTTTCTGCAATCATACAAAATATAGATCTGGAAATTCACATCCACATTTCAATTTGGAAAAGAATAGTACAAATGATCACTTGAAATTACAAACTTTAAAATAAATGCTTTTTTGAAAAATGTTTAAACATGGTTTCACATCTATGCCACAGCACATGTAAAAAGTATGTCAGAGGTTTTAAAAGTACTTTTCTACAAGAAAGTTAAATGTAGATCCGTAAATTCACTTCTACATTTCAATTTGAGAAAGAATAACATAAATGTTAAAATGAAACTACCAACTTTAATATACATGCATTTTTGAGAAATACTTAAACTTTGCTTCACATCTATGAATTTTCATGTATAAGTATTATTAGTCTTTGTAAAACTTTTAAAAATGTTTAAAAATATAGTTTACAACCAGAAAAATAAATGCAGAAAAAGGAATACGCGTTTATCTGACAATATGAAAAAGTATCAATAAATGCTAAAATGAATGTCCACACATTGAAATAAATGCGTTTTAAGAAAAGATTAAAGCTAGTTTTCTCATCTATGAACTTCATTGTTAATATATAAACAGTACATGTAAAACGTTTTTCAGAGGTTGTATTGTACTTTTCTGCAATCATATAAAATATAGATCTGGAAATTCACATCAACATTTCAATTTTGAAAAGAATAGTAGAAATGGTCACTTGAAATTACAAACTTTAAAATAAATGCTTTTTTGAGAAATGTTTAAACATGATTTCACATCTATGCAACAGCTCATGTAAAGTTTGTCAGAGGTTTTAAAAGTACTTTTCTCCAAAAAAGCAAAATGTAGATCCGTAAATTCACTTCTACATTTCAATTTTAGAAAGAATAACATAAATGTTAAAATGAAACAACCAACTTTAAAATACATGCATTTTTGAGAAATACTTAAACTTTGCTTCACATCTATGAATTTTCATGTATTAATAGTCTTTGTAAAACTTTTAAAAATGTTTAAAAATATAGTTTACAACCAGAAAAATAAATGCAGAAAAAGAAATAAGCGTTTATCTGACAATTTGAAAAAGTATCAATAAATGCTAAAATGAATGTCCACACATTGAAATAAATGCGTTTTAAGAAAAGATTAAAACTAGTTTTCTCATCTATGAACTTCATTGTTAATATATAATCAGTAGATGTAAAACGTTTTTCAGAGGTTGTATTGTACTTTTCTGCAATCATATAAAATATAGATCTGGAAATTCACATCCACATTTCAATTTTGAAAAGAATAGGACAAATGATCACTTGAAATTACAAACATAAAAATAAAAGCTTTTTGGACAAATGTTTAAACATGGTTTCACCTCTATGCAACAGCACATGTAAAAAGTTTGTCAGAGGTTTTAAAACGTTTTTCAGAGGTTGTATTGTACTTTTCTGCAATCATACAAAATATAGATCTGGAAATTCACATCCACATTTCAATTTGGAAAAGAATAGTACAAATGATCACTTGAAATTACAAACTTTAAAATAAATGCTTTTTTGAAAAATGTTTAAACATGATTTCACATCTATGCAACAGCACAAGTCAAAAGTTTGTCAGAGGTTTTAAAAGTACTTTTCTCCAAAAAAACAAAATGTTGATCAGTAAATTCACTTCTACATTTCAATTTTAGAAAGAATAACATAAAAGTTAAAATGAAATTACCAACTTTAAAATACATGCTTTTTTGAGAAACTTTGCTTCACATCTATGAATTTTCATGTATAAGTATTAATAGTCTTTGTAAAACTTTTAAAAACGTTTAACAATATAGTTTACAACCAGAAAAATAAATGCAGAAAAAGAAATACGCATTAATCTGACAATTTGAAAAAGTATCAATAAATGCTAAAATGAATGTCCACACATTGAAATAAATGAGTTTTAAGAAAAGATTAAAGCTAGTTTTCTCATCTATGAACTTCATTGTTAATATATAAACAGTACATGTAAAACGTTTTTCAGAGGTTGTATTGTACTTTTCTGCAATCATACAAAATATAGATGGGGAAATTCACATCCACATTTCAATTTCAAAAAGAATAGTATAAATGGTCAAATGAAATTACAAACATAAAAATAAACGCTTCTTGGAGATATGTTTAAACATGGTTTCACATCTATGCCACAGCACATGTAAAAAGTATGTCAGAGGTTTTAAAAGTACTTTTGTACAAGAAAGCTAAATGTAGATCCATAAATTCACTTCTACATTTCAATTTGAGAAAGAATAACATAAATGTTAAAATGAAACTACCAACTGTAAAATACATGCATTTTTGAGAACTACTTAAACTTTGATTCACATCTATGAATTTTCATGTATTAATAGTCTTTGTAAAACTTTTAAAAATGTTTAAAAATATAGTTTACAACCAGAAAAATAAATGCAGAAAAAGAAATAAGCGTTTATCTGACAATTTGAAAAAGTATCAATAAATGCTAAAATGAATGTCCACACATTGAAATAAATGCGTTTTAAGAAAAGATTAAAGCTAGTTTTCTCATCTATGAACTTCATTGTTAATATATAATCAGTAGATGTAAAACGTTTTTCAGAGGTTGTATTGTACTTTTCTGCAATCATATAAAATATAGATCTGGAAATTCACATCCACATTTCAATTTTGAAAAGAATAGGACAAATGATCACTTGAAATTACAAACATAAAAATAAAAGCTTTTTGGACAAATGTTTAAACATGGTTTCACCTCTATGCAACAGCACATGTAAAAAGTTTGTCAGAGGTTTTAAAACGTTTTTCAGAGGTTGTATTGTACTTTTCTGCAATCATACAAAATATAGATCTGGAAATTCACATCCACATTTCAATTTGGAAAAGAATAGTACAAATGATCACTTGAAATTACAAACTTTAAAATAAATGCTTTTTTGAAAAATGTTTAAACATGATTTCACATCTATGCAACAGCACAAGTCAAAAGTTTGTCAGAGGTTTTAAAAGTACTTTTCTCCAAAAAAGCAAAATGTTGATCAGTAAATTCACTTCTACATTTCAATTTGAGAAAGAATAACATAAATGTTAAAATGAAACTACCAACTTTAAAATACATTCTTTTTTGAGAAACTTTGCTTCACATCTATGAATTTTCATGTATAAGTATTAATAGTCTTTGTAAAACTTTTAAAAATGTTTAAAAATATAGTTTACAACCAGAGAAAGAAATGCAGAAAAAGAAATACGCGTTTATCTGACAATTTGAAAAAGTATCAATAAATTCTAAAATGAATGTCCACACAGCACATGTAAAAAGTTTATCAGAGGTTTTAAAACGTTTTTCAGAGGTTGTATTGTACTTTTCTGCAATCATACAAAATATAGATCTGGAAATTCACCTCCACATTTCAATTTGGAAAAGAATAGTACAAATGATCACTTGAAATTACAAACTTTAAAATAAATGCTTTTTTGAAAAATGTTTAAACATGATTTCACATCTATGCAACAGCACAAGTAAAAAGTTTGTCAGAGGTTTTAAAAGTACTTTTCTCCAAAAAAGCAAAATGTTGATCAGTAAATTCACTTCTGCATTTCAATTTTAGAAAGAATAACATAAATGTTAAAATGAAACTACCAACTGTAAAATACATGCATTTTTGAGAAGTACTTAAACTTTGATTCACATCTATGAATTTTCATGTATAAGTATTAATAGTCTTTGTAAAACTTTTAAAAATGTTTAAAAATATAGTTTACAACCAGAAAAATAAATGCAGAAAAAGAAATAAGCGTTTATCTGACAATTTGAAAAAGTATCAATAAATGCTAAAATGAATGTCCACACATTGAAATAAATGCGTTTTAAGAAAAGATTAAAGCTAGTTTTCTCATGTATGAACTTCATTGTTAATATATAATCAGTAGATGTAAAACGTTTTTCAGAGGTTGTATTGTACTTTTCTGCAATCATACAAAATATAGATCTGGAAATTCACATCCACATTTCAATTTGGAAAAGAATAGTACAAATGATCACTTGAAATTACAAACTTTAAAATAAATGCTTTTTTGAAAAATGTTTAAACATTGTTTCACATCTATGCCACAGCACATGTAAAAAGTATGTCAGAGGTTTTAAAAGTACTTTTCTACAAGAAAGCTAAATGTAGATCCATAAATTCACTTCTACATTTCAATTTGAGAAAGAATAACATAAATGTTAAAATGAAACTACCAACTGTAAAATACATGCATTTTTGAGAAGTACTTAAACTTTGCTTCACATCTATGAATTTTCATGTATAAGTATTAATAGTCTTTGTAAAATTTTTAAAAACGTTTAAAAATATAGTTTACAACCAGAAAAATAAATGCAGAAAAAGAAATACGCATTTATCTGACAATTTGAAAAAGTATCAATAAATGCTAAAATGAATGTCACACATTGAAATAAAGGCGTTTTAAGAAAAGATTAAAGCTAGTTTTCTCATCTATGAACTTCATTGTTAATATATAAACAGTACATGTAAAACGTTTTTCAGAGGTTGTATTGTACTTTTCTGCAATCATATAAAATATAGATCTGGAAATTCACATCCACATTTCAATTTTGAAAAGAATAGGACAAATGATCACTTGAAATTACAAACATAAAAATAAAAGCTTTTTGGACAAATGTTTAAACATGGTTTCACCTCTATACAACAGCACATGTAAAAAGTTTGTCAGAGGTTTTAAAACGTTTTTCAGAGGTTGTATTGTACTTTTCTGCAATCATACAAAATATAGATCTGGAAATTCACATCCACATTTCAATTTGGAAAAGAATAGTACAAATGATCACTTGAAATTACAAACTTTAAAATAAATGCTTTTTTGAAAAATGTTTAAACATGATTTCACATCTATGCAACAGCACAAGTAAAAAGTTTGTCAGAGGTTTTAAAATTACTTTTCTCCAAAAAAACAAAATGTTGATCAGTAAATTCACTTCTACATTTCAATTTTAGAAAGAATAACATAAAAGTTAAAATGAAATTACCAACTTTAAAATACATGCTTTTTTGAGAAACTTTGCTTCACATCTATGAATTTTCATGTATAAGTATTAATAGTCTTTGTAAAACTTTTAAAAACGTTTAACAATATAGTTTACAACCAGAAAAATAAATGCAGAAAAAGAAATACGCATTAATCTGACAATTTGAAAAAGTATCAATAAATGCTAAAATGAATGTCCACACATTGAAATAAATGAGTTTTAAGAAAAGATTAAAGCTAGTTTTCTCATCTATGAACTTCATTGTTAATATATAAACAGTACATGTAAAACGTTTTTCAGAGGTTGTATTGTACTTTTCTGCAATCATACAAAATATAGATGGGGAAATTCACATCCACATTTCAATTTCAAAAAGAATAGTATAAATGGTCAAATCAAATTACAAACATAAAAATAAACGCTTCTTGGATATATGTTTAAACATGGTTTCACATCTATCCAACAGCACATGTAAAAAGTATGTCAGAGGTTTAAAAGTACTTTTGTACAAGAAAGCTAAATGTAGATCCATAAATTCACTTCTACATTTCAATTTGAGAAAGAATAACATAAATGTTAAAATGAAACTACCAACTGTAAAATACATGCATTTTTGAGAACTACTTAAACTTTGATTCACATCTATGAATTTTCATGTATTAATATTCTTTGTAAAACTTTTAAAAATGTTTAAAAATATAGTTTACAACCAGAAAAATAAATGCAGAAAAAGAAATACGCGTTTATCTGACAATATGAAAAAGTATCAATAAATGCTAAAATGAATGTCCACACATAGAAATAAATGCGTTCTAAGAAAAGATTAAAGCTAGTTTTCTCATCTATGAACTTCATTGTTAATATATAATCAGTAGATGTAAAACGTTTTTCAGAGGTTGTATTGTACTTTTCTGCAATCATATAAAATATAGATCTGGAAATTCACATCCACATTTCAATTTTGAAAAGAATAGGACAAATGATCACTTGAAATTACAAACATAAAAATAAAAGCTTTTTGGACAAATGTTTAAACATGGTTTCACCTCTATGTAACAGCACATGTAAAAAGTTTGTCAGAGGTTTTAAAACGTTTTTCAGAGGTTGTATTGTACTTTTCTGCAATCATACAAAATATAGATCTGGAAATTCACATCCACATTTCAATTTGGAAAAGAATAGTACAAATGATCACTTGAAATTACAAACTTTAAAATAAATGCTTTTTTGAAAAATGTTTAAACATGGTTTCACATCTATGCCACAGCACATGTAAAAAGTATGTCAGAGGTTTTAAAAGTACTTTTCTACAAGAAAGTTAAATGTAGATCCGTAAATTCACTTCTACATTTCAATTTGAGAAAGAATAACATAAATGTTAAAATGAAACTACCAACTTTAATATACATGCATTTTTGAGAAATACTTAAACTTTGCTTCACATCTATGAATTTTCATGTATAAGTATTATTAGTCTTTGTAAAACTTTTAAAAATGTTTAAAAATATAGTTTACAACCAGAAAAATAAATGCAGAAAAAGGAATACGCGTTTATCTGACAATATGAAAAAGTATCAATAAATGCTAAAATGAATGTCCACACATTGAAATAAATGCGTTTTAAGAAAAGATTAAAGCTAGTTTTCTCATCTATGAACTTCATTGTTAATATATAAACAGTACATGTAAAACGTTTTTCAGAGGTTGTATTGTACTTTTCTGCAATCATATAAAATATAGATCTGGAAATTCACATCAACATTTCAATTTTGAAAAGAATAGTAGAAATGGTCACTTGAAATTACAAACTTTAAAATAAATGCTTTTTTGAGAAATGTTTAAACATGATTTCACATCTATGCAACAGCTCATGTAAAGTTTGTCAGAGGTTTTAAAAGTACTTTTCTCCAAAAAAGCAAAATGTAGATCCGTAAATTCACTTCTACATTTCAATTTTAGAAAGAATAACATAAATGTTAAAATGAAACAACCAACTTTAAAATACATGCATTTTTGAGAAATACTTAAACTTTGCTTCACATCTATGAATTTTCATGTATAAGTATTAATAGTCTTTGTAAAACTTTTAAAAACGTTTAAAAATATAGTTTACAACCAGAAAAATAAATGCAGAAAAAGAAATACGCATTAATCTGACAATTTGAAAAAGTATCAATAAATGCTAAAATGAATGTCCACACATTGAAATAAATGCGTTTTAAGAAAAGATTAAAGCTAGTTTTCTCTTCTATGAACTTCATTGTTAATATATAAACAGTACATGTAAAACGTTTTTCTGAGGTTGTATTGTATTTTTCTGCATTCATATAAAATATAGATCTGGAAATTCACATCCACATTTCAATTTTGAAAAGAATAGGACAAATGATCACTTGAAATTACAAACATAAAAATAAAAGCTTTATGGACAAATGTTTAAACATGGTTTCACCTCTATGCAACAGCACATGTAAAAAGTTTGTCACAGGTTTTAAAAGGTTTTTCAGAGGTTGTATTGTACTTTTCTGCAATCATACAAAATATAGATCTGGAAATTCACATCCACATTTCAATTTGGAAAAGAATAGTACAAATGATCACTTGAAATTACAAACTTTAAAATAAATGCTTTTTTGAAAAATGTTTAAACATGATTTCACATCTATGCAACAGCACAAGTAAAAAGTTTGTCAGAGGTTTTAAAAGTACTTTTCTCCAAAAAAGCAAAATGTTGATCAGTAAATTCACTTATACATTTCAATTTGAGAAAGAATAACATAAATGTTAAAATGAAACTACCAACTTTAAAATACATTCTTTTTTGAGAAACTTTGCTTCACATCTATGAATTTTCATGTATAAGTATTAATAGTCTTTGTAAAACTTTTAAAAATGTTTAAAAATATAGTTTACAACCAGAGAAAGAAATGCAGAAAAAGAAATACGCGTTTATCTGACAATTTGAAAAAGTATCAATAAATTCTAAAATGAATGTCCACACAGCACATGTAAAAAGTTTATCAGAGGTTTTAAAACGTTTTTCAGAGGTTGTATTGTACTTTTCTGCAATAATACAAAATATAGATCTGGAAATTCACCTCCACATTTCAATTTGGAAAAGAATAGTACAAATGATCACTTGAAATTACAAACTTTAAAATAAATGCTTTTTTGAAAAATGTTTAAACATGATTTCACATCTATGCAACAGCACAAGTAAAAAGTTTGTCAGTTTTAAAAGTACTTTTCTCCAAAAAAGCAAAATGTTGATCAGTAAATTCACTTCTGCATTTCAATTTTAGAAAGAATAACATAAATGTTAAAATGAAACTACCAACTGTAAAATACATGCATTTTTGAGAAGTACTTAAACTTTGATTCACATCTATGAATTTTCATGTATAAGTATTAATAGTCTTTGTAAAACTTTTAAAAATGTTTAAAAATATAGTTTACAACCAGAAAAATAAATGCAGAAAAAGAAATAAGCGTTTATCTGACAATTTGAAAAAGTATCAATAAATGCTAAAATGAATGTCCACACATTGAAATAAATGCGTTTTAAGAAAAGATTAAAGCTAGTTTTCTCATGTATGAACTTCATTGTTAATATATAATCAGTAGATGTAAAACGTTTTTCAGAGGTTGTATTGTACTTTTCTGCAATCATACAAAATATAGATCTGGAAATTCACATCCACATTTCAATTTGGAAAAGAATAGTACAAATGATCACTTGAAATTACAAACTTTAAAATAAATGCTTTTTTGAAAAATGTTTAAACATGGTTTCACATCTATGCCACAGCACATGTAAAAAGTATGTCAGAGGTTTTAAAAGTACTTTTCTACAAGAAAGCTAAATGTAGATCCATAAATTCACTTCTACATTTCAATTTGAGAAAGAATAACATAAATGTTAAAATGAAACTACCAACTGTAAAATACATGCATTTTTGAGAAGTACTTAAACTTTGCTTCACATCTATGAATTTTCATGTATAAGTATTAATAGTCTTTGTAAAACTTTTAAAAACGTTTAAAAATATAGTTTACAACCAGAAAAATAAATGCAGAAAAAGAAATACGCATTTATCTGACAATTTGAAAAAGTATCAATAAATGCTAAAATGAATGTCCACACATTGAAATAAATGCGTTTTAAGAAAAGATTAAAGCTAGTTTTCTCATCTATGAACTTCATTGTTAATATATAAACAGTACATGTAAAACGTTTTTCAGAGGTTGTATTGTACTTTTCTGCAATCATATAAAATATAGATCTGGAAATTCACATCCACATTTCAATTTTGAAAAGAATAGGACAAATGATCACTTGAAATTTCAAACATAAAAATAAAAGCTTTTTGGACAAATGTTTAAACATGGTTTCACCTCTATACAACAGCACATGTAAAAAGTTTGTCAGAGGTTTTAAAACGTTTTTCAGAGGTTGTATTGTACTTTTCTGCAATCATACAAAATATAGATCTGGAAATTCACATCCACATTTCAATTTGGAAAAGAATAGTACAAATGATCACTTGAAATTACAAAATTTAAAATAAATGCTTTTTTGAAAAATGTTTAAACATGATTTCACATCTATGCAACAGCACAAGTAAAAAGTTTGTCAGAGGTTTTAAAATTACTTTTCTCCAAAAAAACAAAATGTTGATCAGTAAATTCACTTCTACATTTCAATTTTAGAAAGAATAACATAAAAGTTAAAATGAAATTACCAACTTTAAAATACATGCATTTTTGAGAACTACTTAAACTTTGATTCACATCTATGAATTTTCATGTATTAATAGTCTTTGTAAAACTTTTAAAAATGTTTAAAAATATAGTTTACAACCAGAAAAATAAATGCAGAAAAAGAAATAAGCGTTTATCTGACAATTTGAAAAAGTATCAATAAATGCTAAAATGAATGTCCACACATTGAAATAAATGCGTTTTATGAAAAGATTAAAGCTAGTTTTCTCATCTATGAACTTCATTGTTAATATATAATCAGTAGATGTAAAACGTTTTTCAGAGGTTGTATTGTACTTTTCTGCAATCATATAAAATATAGATCTGGAAATTCACATCCACATTTCAATTTTGAAAAGAATAGGACAAATGATCACTTGAAATTACAAACATAAAAATAAAATCTTTTTGGACAAATGTTTAAACATGGTTTCACCTCTATGCAACAGCACATGTAAAAAGTTTGTCAGAGGTTTTAAAACGTTTTTCAGAGGTTGTATTGTACTTTTCTGCAATCATACAAAATGTAGATCTGGAAATTCACATCCACATTTCAATTTGGAAAAGAATAGTACAAATGATCACTTGAAATTACAAACTTTAAAATAAATGCTTTTTTGAAAAATGTTTAAACATGATTTCACATCTATGCAACAGCACAAGTCAAAAGTTTGTCAGAGGTTTTAAAAGTACTTTTCTCCAAAAAAGCAAAATGTTGATCAGTAAATTCACTTCTACATTTCAATTTTAGAAAGAATAACATAAATGTTAAAATGAAACTACCAACTGTAAAATACATGCATTTTTGAGAAGTACTTAAACTTTGATTCACTTCTATGAATTTTCATGTATAAGTATTAATAGTCTTTGTAAAACTTTTAAAAATGTTTAAAAATATAGTTTACAACCAGAAAAATAAATGCAGAAAAAGAAATAAGCGTTTATCTGACAATTTGAAAAAGTATCAATAAATGCTAAAATGAATGTCCACACATTGAAATAAATGCGTTTTAAGAAAAGATTAAAGCGAGTTTTCTCATCTATGAACTTCATTGTTAATATATAATCAGTAGATGTAAAACGTTTTTCAGAGGTTGTATTGTACTTTTCTGCAATCATATAAAATATAGATCTGGAAATTCACATCCACATTTCAATTTGGAAAAGAATAGTACAAATGATCACTTGAAATTACAAACATAAAAATAAAACCTTTTTGGACAAATGTTTAAACATGGTTTCACCTCTATGCAACAGCACATGTAAAAAGTTTGTCAGAGGTTTTAAGACGTTTTTCAGGGGTTGTATTGTACTTTTCTGCAATCATACGAAATATAGATCTGGAAATTCACATCCACATTTCAATTTTGAAAAGAATAATAGAAATGATCACTTGAAATTACAAACTTTAAAATAAATGCTTTTTTGAAAAATGTTTAAACATGATTTCACATCTATGCAACAGCACAAGTAAAAAGTTTGTCAGAGGTTTTAAAAGTACTTTTCTCCAAAAAAGCAAAATGTTGATCAGTAAATTCACTTCTACATTTCAATTTTAGAAAGAATAACATAAATGTTATAATGAAACTACCAACTGTAAAATACATGCATTTTTGAGAAGTACTTAAACTTTGATTCACTTCTATGAATTTTCATGTATAAGTATTAATAGTCTTTGTAAAACTTTTAAAAATGTTTAAAAATATAGTTTACAACCAGAAAAATAAATGCAGAAAAAGAAATACGCGTTTATCTGACAATATGAAAAAGTATCAATAAATGCTAAAATGAATGTCCACACATTGAAATAAATGCGTTTTAAGAAAAGATTAAAGCTAGTTTTCTCATCTATGAACTTCATTGTTAATATATAATCAGTAGATGTAAAACGTTTTTCAGAGGTTGTATTGTATTTTTCTGGAATCATACAAAATATAGATCTGGAAATTCACATCCTCATTTCAATTTGGAAAAGAATAGTACAAATGATCACTTGAAATTACAAACTTTAAAATAAATGCTTTTTTGAAAAATGTTTAAACATGGTTTCACATCTATGCCACAGCACATGTAAAAAGTATGTCAGAGGTTTTAAAAGTACTTTTCTACAAGAAAGTTAAATGTAGATCCGTAAATTCACTTCTACATTTCAATTTGAGAAAGAATAACATGAATGTTAAAATGAAACTACCAACTTTAATATACATGCATTTTTGAGAA
Organism: Narcine bancroftii; assembly: GCF_036971445.1. Taxonomy (NCBI): domain Eukaryota; kingdom Metazoa; phylum Chordata; class Chondrichthyes; order Torpediniformes; family Narcinidae; genus Narcine; species Narcine bancroftii. Next base: position 100,947,755 of record NC_091474.1, on the reverse strand, counting down.
ATACTTAAACTTTGCTTCACATCTATGAATTTTCATGTATAAGTATTAATAGTCTTTGTAAAACTTTTAAAAACGTTTAAAAATATAGTTTACAACCAGAAAAATAAATGCACTAAAAGAAATACGCATTTATCTGACAATTTGAAAAAGTATCAATAAATGCTAAAATGAATGTCCACACATTGAAATAAATGCGTTTTAAGAAAAGATTAAAGCTAGTTTTCTCATCTATGAACTTCATTGTTAATATATAAACAGTACATGTAAAACGTTTTTCAGAGGTTGTATTGTACTTTTCTGCAATCATATAAAATATAGATCTGGAAATTCACATCCACATTTCAATTTTGAAAAGAAGAGGACAAATGATCACTTGAAATTACAAACATAAAAATAAAAGCTTTTTGGACAAATGTTTAAACATGGTTTCACCTCTATGCAACAGCACTTGTAAAAAGTTTGTCAGAGTTTTTAAAATTACTTTTCCCCAAAAAAACAAAATGTTGATCAGTAAATTCACTTCTACATTTCAATTTTAGAAAGAATAACATAAAAGTTAAAATGAAATTACCAACTTTAAAATACATGCTTTTTTGAGTAACTTTGCTTCACATCTATGAATTTTCATGTATAAGTATTAATAGTCTTTGTAAAACTTTTAACAACGTTTAAAAATATAGTTTACAACGAGAAAAATAAACGAAGAAATAGTAACACGCGTTTATCTGACAATTTGAAAAACTATCAATAAATGCTAAAATGAATGTCCACACATTGAAATAAATGCGTTTTAAGAAAAGATTAAAGCTAGTTTTCTCATCTATGAACTTCATTGTTAATATATAATCAGTAGATGTAAAACGTTTTTCAGAGGTTGTATTGTACTTTTCTGCAATCATAAAATATAGATCTGGAAATTCACATCCACATTTCAATTTTGAAAAGAATAGGACAAATGATCACTTGAAATTACAAACATAAAAATAACAGCTTTTTGGACAAATGTTTAAACATGATTTCACATCTATGCAACAGCACAAGTAAAAAGTTTGTCAGAGGTTTTAAAAGTACTTTTCTCCAAAAAAGCAAAATGTTGATCAGTAAATTCACTTCTACATTTCAATTTTAGAAAGAATAACATAAAAGTTAAAATGAAATTACCAACTTTAAAATACATGCTTTTTTGAGTAACTTTGCTTCACATCTATGAGTTTTCATGTATAAGTATTAATAGTCTTTGTAAAACTTTTAACAACGTTTAAAAATATAGTTTACAACGAGAAAAATAAATGAAGAAAAAGTAACACGCGTTTATCTGACAATTTGAAAAAGTATCAATAAATGCTAAAATGAATGTCCACACATTGAAATAAATGCGTTTTAAGAAAAGATTAAAGCTAGTTTTCTCATCTATGAACTTCATTGTTAATATATAATCAGTAGATGTAAAACGTTTTTCAGAGGTTGTATTGTACTTTTCTGCAATCATAAAATATAGATCTGGAAATTCACATCCACATTTCAATTTTGAAAAGAATAGGACAAATGATCACTTGAAATTACAAACATAAAAATAACAGCTTTTTGGACAAATGTTTAAACATGATTTCACATCTATGCAACAGCACAAGTAAAAAGTTTGTCAGAGGTTTTAAAAGTACTTTTCTCCAAAAAAGCAAAATGTTGATCAGTAAATTCACTTCTACATTTCAATTTTAGAAAGAATAACATAAATGTTAAAATGAAACTACCAACTGTAAAATACATGCATTTTTGAGAAGTACTTAAACTTTGATTCACATCTATGAATTTTCATGTATAAGTATTAATAGTCTTTGTAAAACTTTTAAAAATGTTTAAAAATATAGTTTACAACCAGAAAAATAAATGCAGAAAAAGAAATACGCGTTTATCTGACAATATGAAAAAGTATCAATAAATGCTAAAATGAATGTCCACACATTGAAATAAATGCGTTTTAAGAAAAGATTAAAGCTAGTTTTCTCATCTATGAACTTCATTGTTAATATATAATCAGTAGATGTAAAACGTTTTTCAGAGGTTGTATTGTATTTTTCTGGAATCATACAAAATATAGATCTGGAAATTCACATCCTCATTTCAATTTGGAAAAGAATAGTACAAATGATCACTTGAAATTACAAACTTTAAAATAAATGCTTTTTTGAAAAATGTTTAAACATGGTTTCACATCTATGCCACAGCACATGTAAAAAGTATGTCAGAGGTTTTAAAAGTACTTTTCTACAAGAAAGTTAAATGTAGATCCGTAAATTCACTTCGACATTTCAATTTGAGAAAGAATAACATGAATGTTAAAATGAAACTACCAACTTTAATATACATGCATTTTTGAGAAATACTTAAACTTTGCTTCACATCTATGAATTTTCATGTATAAGTATTAATAGTCTTTGTAAAACTTTTAAAAATGTTTAAAAATATAGTTTACAACCAGAAAAATAAATGCAGAAAAAGAAATACGCGTTTATCTGACAATATGAAAAAGTATCAATAAATGCTAAAATGAATGTCCACACATTGAAATAAATGCGTTTTAAGAAAAGATTAAAGCTAGTTTTCTCATGTATGAACTTCATTGTTAATATATAATCAGTAGATGTAAAACGTTTTTCAGAGGTTGTATTGTACTTTTCTGCAATCATACAAAATATAGATCTGGAAATTCACATCCACATTTCAATTTGGAAAAGAATAGTACAAATGATCACTTGAAATTACAAACTTTAAAATAAATGCTTTTTTGAAAAATGTTTAAACATGGTTTCACATCTATGCCACAGCACATGTAAAAAGTATGTCAGAGGTTTTAAAAGTACTTTTCTACAAGAAAGTTAAATGTAGATCCGTAAATTCACTTCTACATTTCAATTTGAGAAAGAATAACATAAATGTTAAAATGAAACTACCAACTTTAATATACATGCATTTTTGAGAAATACTTAAACTTTGCTTCACATCTATGAATTTTCATGTATAAGTATTAATAGTCTTTGTAAAACTTTTAAAAACGTTTAAAAATATAGTTTACAACCAGAAAAATAAATGCAGAAAAAGAAATACGCATTTATCTGACAATTTGAAAAAGTATCAATAAATGCTAAAATGAATGTCCACACATTGAAATAAATGCGTTTTAAGAAAAGATTAAAGCTAGTTTTCTCATCTATGAACTTCATTGTTAATATATAAACAGTACATGTAAAACGTTTTTCAGAGGTTGTATTGTACTTTTCTGCAATCATATAAAATATAGATCTGGAAATTCACATCCACATTTCAATTTTGAAAAGAATAGGACAAATGATCACTTGAAATTACAAACATAAAAATAAAAGCTTTTTGGACAAATGTTTAAACATGGTTTCACCTCTATACAACAGCACATGTAAAAAGTTTGTCAGAGGTTTTAAAACGTTTTTCAGAGGTTGTATTGTACTTTTCTGCAATCATATAAAATATAGATCTGGAAATTCACATCCACATTTCAATTTTGAAAAGAATAGGACAAATGATCACTTGAAATTACAAACATAAAAATAACAGCTTTTTGGACAAATGTTTAAACATGATTTCACATCTATGCAACAGCACAAGTAAAAAGTTTGTCAGAGGTTTTAAAAGTACTTTTCTCCAAAAAAGCAAAATGTTGATCAGTAAATTCACTTCTACATTTCAATTTTAGAAAGAATAACATAAAAGTTAAAATGAAATTACCAACTTTAAAATACATGCTTTTTTGAGTAACTTTGCTTCACATCTATGAGTTTTCATGTATAAGTATTAATAGTCTTTGTAAAACTTTTAACAACGTTTAAAAATATAGTTTACAACGAGAAAAATAAATGAAGAAAAAGTAACACGCGTTTATCTGACAATTTGAAAAACTATCAATAAATGCTAAAATGAATGTCCACACATTGAAATAAATGCGTTTTAAGAAAAGATTAAAGCTAGTTTTCTCATCTATGAACTTCATTGTTAATATATAATCAGTAGATGTAAAACGTTTTTCAGAGGTTGTATTGTACTTTTCTGCAATCATAAAATATAGATCTGGAAATTCACATCCACATTTCAATTTTGAAAAGAATAGGACAAATGATCACTTGAAATTACAAACATAAAAATAACAGCTTTTTGGACAAATGTTTAAACATGATTTCACATCTATGCAACAGCACAAGTAAAAAGTTTGTCAGAGGTTTTAAAAGTACTTTTCTCCAAAAAAGCAAAATGTTGATCAGTAAATTCACTTCTACATTTCAATTTTAGAAAGAATAACATAAATGTTAAAATGAAACTACCAACTGTAAAATACATGCATTTTTGAGAAGTACTTAAACTTTGATTCACATCTATGAATTTTCATGTATAAGTATTAATAGTCTTTGTAAAACTTTTAAAAATGTTTAAAAATATAGTTTACAACCAGATAAATAAATGCAGAAAAAGAAATACGCGTTTATCTGACAATATGAAAAAGTATCAATAAATGCTAAAATGAATGTCCACACATTGAAATAAATGCGTTTTAAGAAAAGATTAAAGCTAGTTTTCTCATCTATGAACTTCATTGTTAATATATAATCAGTAGATGTAAAACGTTTTTCAGAGGTTGTATTGTATTTTTCTGGAATCATACAAAATATAGATCTGGAAATTCACATCCTCATTTCAATTTGGAAAAGAATAGTACAAATGATCACTTGAAATTACAAACTTTAAAATAAATGCTTTTTTGAAAAATGTTTAAACATGGTTTCACATCTATGCCACAGCACATGTAAAAAGTATGTCAGAGGTTTTAAAAGTACTTTTCTACAAGAAAGTTAAATGTAGATCCGTAAATTCACTTCTACATTTCAATTTGAGAAAGAATAACATGAATGTTAAAATGAAACTACCAACTTTAATATACATGCATTTTTGAGAAATACTTAAACTTTGCTTCACATCTATGAATTTTCATGTATAAGTATTAATAGTCTTTGTAAAACTTTTAAAAATGTTTAAAAATATAGTTTACAACCAGAAAAATAAATGCAGAAAAAGAAATACGCGTTTATCTGACAATATGAAAAAGTATCAATAAATGCTAAAATGAATGTCCACACATTGAAATAAATGCGTTTTAAGAAAAGATTAAAGCTAGTTTTCTCATGTATGAACTTCATTGTTAATATATAATCAGTAGATGTAAAACGTTTTTCAGAGGTTGTATTGTACTTTTCTGCAATCATACAAAATATAGATCTGGAAATTCACATCCACATTTCAATTTGGAAAAGAATAGTACAAATGATCACTTGAAATTACAAACTTTAAAATAAATGCTTTTTTGAAAAATGTTTAAACATGGTTTCACATCTATGCCACAGCACATGTAAAAAGTATGTCAGAGGTTTTAAAAGTACTTTTCTACAAGAAAGTTAAATGTAGATCCGTAAATTCACTTCTACATTTCAATTTGAGAAAGAATAACATAAATGTTAAAATGAAACTACCAACTTTAATATACATGCATTTTTGAGAAATACTTAAACTTTGCTTCACATCTATGAATTTTCATGTATAAGTATTAATAGTCTTTGTAAAATTTTAAAAACGTTTAAAAATATAGTTTACAACCAGAAAAATAAATGCAGAAAAAGAAATACGCATTTATCTGACAATTTGAAAAAGTATCAATAAATGCTAAAATGAATGTCCACACATTGAAATAAATGCGTTTTAAGAAAATATTAAAGCTAGTTTTCTCATCTATGAACTTCATTGTTAATATATAAACAGTACATGTAAAACGTTTTTCAGAGGTTGTATTGTACTTTTCTGCAATCATATAAAATATAGATCTGGAAATTCACATCCACATTTCAATTTTGAAAAGAATAGGACAAATGATCACTTGAAATTACAAACATAAAAATAAAAGCTTTTTGGACAAATGTTTAAACATGGTTTCACCTCTATACAACAGCACATGTAAAAAGTTTGTCAGAGGTTTTAAAACGTTTTTCAGAGGTTGTATTGTACTTTTCTGCAATCATACAAAATATAGATCTGGAAATTCACATCCACATTTCAATTTGGAAAAGAATAGTACAAATGATCACTTGAAATTACAAACTTTAAAATAAATGCTTTTTTGAAAAATGTTTAAACATGATTTCACATCTATGCAACAGCACAAGTAAAAAGTTTGTCAGAGGTTTTAAAATTACTTTTCTCCAAAAAAACAAAATGTTGATCAGTAAATTCACTTCTACATTTCAATTTTAGAAAGAATAACATAAAAGTTAAAATGAAATTACCAACTTTAAAATACATGCTTTTTTGAGAAACTTTGCTTCACATCTATGAATTTTCATGTATAAGTATTAATAGTCTTTGTAAAACTTTTAAAAACGTTTAACAATATAGTTTACAACCAGAAAAATAAATGCAGAAAAAGAAATACGCATTAATCTGACAATTTGAAAAAGTATCAATAAATGCTAAAATGAATGTCCACACATTGAAATAAATGAGTTTTAAGAAAAGATTAAAGCTAGTTTTCTCATCTATGAACTTCATTGTTAATATATAAACAGTACATGTAAAACGTTTTTCAGAGGTTGTATTGTACTTTTCTGCAATCATACAAAATATAGATGGGGAAATTCACATCCACATTTCAATTTCAAAAAGAATAGTATAAATGGTCAAATGAAATTACAAACATAAAAATAAACGCTTCTTGGAGATATGTTTAAACATGGTTTCACATCTATCCAACAGCACATGTAAAAAGTATGTCAGAGGTTTTAAAAGTACTTTTGTACAAGAAAGCTAAATGTAGATCCATAAATTCACTTCTACATTTCAATTTGAGAAAGAATAACATAAATGTTAAAATGAAACTACCAACTGTAAAATACATGCATTTTTGAGAACTACTTAAACTTTGATTCACATCTATGAATTTTCATGTATTAATAGTCTTTGTAAAACTTTTAAAAATGTTTAAAAATATAGTTTACAACCAGAAAAATAAATGCAGAAAAAGAAATAAGCGTTTATCTGACAATTTGAAAAAGTATCAATAAATGCTAAAATGAATGTCCACACATTGAAATAAATGCGTTTTAAGAAAAGATTAAAACTAGTTTTCTCATCTATGAACTTCATTGTTAATATATAATCAGTAGATGTAAAACGTTTTTCAGAGGTTGTATTGTACTTTTCTGCAATCATATAAAATATAGATCTGGAAATTCACATCCACATTTCAATTTTGAAAAGAATAGGACAAATGATCACTTGAAATTACAAACATAAAAATAAAAGCTTTTTGGACAAATGTTTAAACATGGTTTCACCTCTATGCAACAGCACATGTAAAAAGTTTGTCAGAGGTTTTAAAACGTTTTTCAGAGGTTGTATTGTACTTTTCTGCAATCATACAAAATATAGATCTGGAAATTCACATCCACATTTCAATTTGGAAAAGAATAGTACAAATGATCACTTGAAATTACAAACTTTAAAATAAATGCTTTTTTGAAAAATGTTTAAACATGATTTCACATCTATGCAACAGCACAAGTCAAAAGTTTGTCAGAGGTTTTAAAAGTACTTTTCTCCAAAAAAGCAAAATGTTGATCAGTAAATTCACTTCTACATTTCAATTTTAGAAAGAATAACATAAATGTTAAAATGAAACTACCAACTGTAAAATACATGCATTTTTGAGAAGTACTTAAACTTTGATTCACTTCTATGAATTTTCATGTATAAGTATTAATAGTCTTTGTAAAACTTTTAAAAATGTTTAAAAATATAGTTTACAACCAGAAAAATAAATGCAGAAAAAGAAATACGCGTTTATCTGACAATATGAAAAAGTATCAATAAATGCTAAAATGAATGTCCACACATTGAAATAAATGCGTTTTAAGAAAAGATTAAAGCTAGTTTTCTCATCTATGAACTTCATTGTTAATATATAATCAGTAGATGTAAAACGTTTTTCAGAGGTTGTATTGTATTTTTCTGGAATCATACAAAATATAGATCTGGAAATTCACATCCTCATTTCAATTTGGAAAAGAATAGTACAAATGATCACTTGAAATTACAAACTTTAAAATAAATGCTTTTTTGAAAAATGTTTAAACATGGTTTCACATCTATGCCACAGCACATGTAAAAAGTATGTCAGAGGTTTTAAAAGTACTTTTCTACAAGAAAGTTAAATGTAGATCCGTAAATTCACTTCTACATTTCAATTTGAGAAAGAATAACATGAATGTTAAAATGAAACTACCAACTTTAATATACATGCATTTTTGAGAAATACTTAAACTTTGCTTCACATCTATGAATTTTCATGTATAAGTATTAATAGTCTTTGTAAAACTTTTAAAAACGTTTAAAAATATAGTTTACAACCAGAAAAATAAATGCACTAAAAGAAATACGCATTTATCTGACAATTTGAAAAAGTATCAATAAATGCTAAAATGAATGTCCACACATTGAAATAAATGCGTTTTAAGAAAAGATTAAAGCTAGTTTTCTCATCTATGAACTTCATTGTTAATATATAAACAGTACATGTAAAACGTTTTTCAGAGGTTGTATTGTACTTTTCTGCAATCATATAAAATATAGATCTGGAAATTCACATCCACATTTCAATTTTGAAAAGAATAGGACAAATGATCACTTGAAATTACAAACATAAAAATAAAAGCTTTTTGGACAAATGTTTAAACATGGTTTCACCTCTATGCAACAGCACTTGTAAAAAGTTTGTCAGAGTTTTTAAAATTACTTTTCCCCAAAAAAACAAAATGTTGATCAGTAAATTCACTTCTACATTTCAATTTTAGAAAGAATAACATAAAAGTTAAAATGAAATTACCAACTTTAAAATACATGCTTTTTTGAGTAACTTTGCTTCACATCTATGAATTTTCATGTATAAGTATTAATAGTCTTTGTAAAACTTTTAACAACGTTTAAAAATATAGTTTACAACGAGAAAAATAAACGAAGAAAAAGTAACACGCGTTTATCTGACAATTTGAAAAACTATCAATAAATGCTAAAATGAATGTCCACACATTGAAATAAATGCGTTTTAAGAAAAGATTAAAGCTAGTTTTCTCATCTATGAACTTCATTGTTAATATATAATCAGTAGATGTAAAACGTTTTTCAGAGGTTGTATTGTACTTTTCTGCAATCATAAAATATAGATCTGGAAATTCACATCCACATTTCAATTTTGAAAAGAATAGGACAAATGATCACTTGAAATTACAAACATAAAAATAACAGCTTTTTGGACAAATGTTTAAACATGATTTCACATCTATGCAACAGCACAAGTAAAAAGTTTGTCAGAGGTTTTAAAAGTACTTTTCTCCAAAAAAGCAAAATGTTGATCAGTAAATTCACTTCTACATTTCAATTTTAGAAAGAATAACATAAAAGTTAAAATGAAATTACCAACTTTAAAATACATGCTTTTTTGAGTAACTTTGCTTCACATCTATGAGTTTTCATGTATAAGTATTAATAGTCTTTGTAAAACTTTTAACAACGTTTAAAAATATAGTTTACAACGAGAAAAATAAATGAAGAAAAAGTAACACGCGTTTATCTGACAATTTGAAAAACTATCAATAAATGCTAAAATGAATGTCCACACATTGAAATAAATGCGTTTTAAGAAAAGATTAAAGCTAGTTTTCTCATCTATGAACTTCATTGTTAATATATAATCAGTAGATGTAAAACGTTTTTCAGAGGTTGTATTGTACTTTTCTGCAATCATAAAATATAGATCTGGAAATTCACATCCACATTTCAATTTTGAAAAGAATAGGACAAATGATCACTTGAAATTACAAACATAAAAATAACAGCTTTTTGGACAAATGTTTAAACATGATTTCACATCTATGCAACAGCACAAGTAAAAAGTTTGTCAGAGGTTTTAAAAGTACTTTTCTCCAAAAAAGCAAAATGTTGATCAGTAAATTCACTTCTACATTTCAATTTTAGAAAGAATAACATAAATGTTAAAATGAAACTACCAACTGTAAAATACATGCATTTTTGAGAAGTACTTAAACTTTGATTCACATCTATGAATTTTCATGTATAAGTATTAATAGTCTTTGTAAAACTTTTAAAAATGTTTAAAAATATAGTTTACAACCAGAAAAATAAATGCAGAAAAAGAAATACGCGTTTATCTGACAATATGAAAAAGTATCAATAAATGCTAAAATGAATGTCCACACATTGAAATAAATGCGTTTTAAGAAAAGATTAAAGCTAGTTTTCTCATGTATGAACTTCATTGTTAATATATAATCAGTAGATGTAAAACGTTTTTCAGAGGTTGTATTGTACTTTTCTGCAATCATACAAAATATAGATCTGGAAATTCACATCCACATTTCAATTTGGAAAAGAATAGTACAAATGATCACTTGAAATTACAAACTTTAAAATAAATGCTTTTTTGAAAAATGTTTAAACATGGTTTCACATCTATGCCACAGCACATGTAAAAAGTATGTCAGAGGTTTTAAAAGTACTTTTCTACAAGAAAGTTAAATGTAGATCCGTAAATTCACTTCTACATTTCAATTTGAGAAAGAATAACATAAATGTTAAAATGAAACTACCAACTTTAATATACATGCATTTTTGAGAAATACTTAAACTTTGCTTCACATCTATGAATTTTCATGTATAAGTATTAATAGTCTTTGTAAAACTTTTAAAAACGTTTAAAAATATAGTTTACAACCAGAAAAATAAATGCAGAAAAAGAAATACGCATTTATCTGACAATTTGAAAAAGTATCAATAACTGCTAAAATGAATGTCCACACATTGAAATAAATGCGTTTTAAGAAAAGATTAAAGCTAGTTTTCTCATCTATGAACTTCATTGTTAATATATAAACAGTACATGTAAAACGTTTTTCAGAGGTTGTATTGTACTTTTCTGCAATCATATAAAATATAGATCTGGAAATTCACATCCACATTTCAATTTTGAAAAGAATAGGACAAATGATCACTTGAAATTACAAACATAAAAATAAAAGCTTTTTGGACAAATGTTTAAACATGGTTTCACCTCTATACAACAGCACATGTAAAAAGTTTGTCTGAAGTTTTAAAACGTTTTTCAGAGGTTGTATTGTACTTTTCTGCAATCATACAAAATATAGATCTGGAAATTCACATCCACATTTCAATTTGGAAAAGAATAGTACAAATGATCACTTGAAATTACAAACTTTAAAATAAATGCTTTTTTGAAAAATGTTTAAACATGATTTCACATCTATGCAACAGCACAAGTAAAAAGTTTGTCAGAGGTTTTAAAATTACTTTTCTCCAAAAAAACAAAATGTTGATCAGTAAATTCACTTCTACATTTCAATTTTAGAAAGAATAACATAAAAGTTAAAATGAAATTACCAACTTTAAAATACATGCTTTTTTGAGAAACTTTGCTTCACATCTATGAATTTTCATGTATAAGTATTAATAGTCTTTGTAAAACTTTTAAAAACGTTTAACAATATAGTTTACAACCAGAAAAATAAATGCAGAAAAAGAAATACGCATTAATCTGACAATTTGAAAAAGTATCAATAAATGCTAAAATGAATGTCCACACATTGAAATAAATGAGTTTTAAGAAAAGATTAAAGCTAGTTTTCTCATCTATGAACTTCATTGTTAATATATAAACAGTACATGTAAAACGTTTTTCAGAGGTTGTATTGTACTTTTCTGCAATCATACAAAATATAGATGGGGAAATTCACATCCACATTTCAATTTCAAAAAGAATAGTATAAATGGTCAAATGAAATTACAAACATAAAAATAAACGCTTCTTGGAGATATGTTTAAACATGGTTTCACATCTATCCAACAGCACATGTAAAAAGTATGTCAGAGGTTTTAAAAGTACTTTTGTACAAGAAAGCTAAATGTAGATCCATAAATTCACTTCTACATTTCAATTTGAGAAAGAATAACATAAATGTTAAAATGAAACTACCAACTGTAAAATACATGCATTTTTGAGAACTACTTAAACTTTGATTCACATCTATGAATTTTCATGTATTAATAGTCTTTGTAAAACTTTTAAAAATGTTTAAAAATATAGTTTACAACCAGAAAAATAAATGCAGAAAAAGAAATAAGCGTTTATCTGACAATTTGAAAAAGTATCAATAAATGCTAAAATGAATGTCCACACATTGAAATAAATGCGTTTTAAGAAAAGATTAAAGCTAGTTTTCTCATATATGAACTTCATTGTTAATATATAATCAGTAGATGTAAAACGTTTTTCAGAGGTTGTATTGTACTTTTCTGCAATCATATAAAATATAGATCTGGAAATTCACATCCACATTTCAATTTGGAAAAGAATAGTACAAATGATCACTTGAAATTAGAAACATAAAAATAAAACCTTTTTGGACAAATGTTTAAACATGGTTTCACCTCTATGCAACAGCACATGTAAAAAGTTTGTCAGAGGTTTTAAAACGTTTTTCAGAGGTTGTATTGTACTTTTCTGCAATCATACGAAATATAGATCTGGAAATTCACATCCACATTTCAATTTTGAAAAGAATAATAGAAATGATCACTTGAAATTACAAACTTTAAAATAAATGCTTTTTTGAAAAATGTTTAAACATGATTTCACATCTATGCAACAGCACAAGTAAAAAGTTTGTCAGAGGTTTTAAAAGTACTTTTCTCCAAAAAAGCAAAATGTTGATCAGTAAATTCACTTCTACATTTCAATTTTAGAAAGAATAACATAAATGTTAAAATGAAACTACCAACTGTAAAATACATGCATTTTTGAGAAGTACTTAAACTTTGATTCACTTCTATGAATTTTCATGTATAAGTATTAATAGTCTTTGTAAAACTTTTAAAAATGTTTAAAAATATAGTTTACAACCAGAAAAATAAATGCAGAAAAAGAAATACGCGTTTATCTGACAATATGAAAAAGTATCAATAAATGCTAAAATGAATGTCCACACATTGAAATAAATGCGTTTTAAGAAAAGATTAAAGCTAGTTTTCTCATCTATGAACTTCATTGTTAATATATAATCAGTAGATGTAAAACGTTTTTCAGAGGTTGTATTGTATTTTTCTGGAATCATACAAAATATAGATCTGGAAATTCACATCCTCATTTCAATTTGGAAAAGAATAGTACAAATGATCACTTGAAATTACAAACTTTAAAATAAATGCTTTTTTGAAAAATGTTTAAACATGGTTTCACATCTATGCCACAGCACATGTAAAAAGTATGTCAGAGGTTTTAAAAGTACTTTTCTACAAGAAAGTTAAATGTAGATCCGTAAATTCACTTCTACATTTCAATTTTAGAAAGAATAACATAAAAGTTAAAATGAAATTACCAACTTTAAAATACATGCTTTTTTGAGTAACTTTGCTTCACATCTATGAATTTTCATGTATAAGTATTAATAGTCTTTGTAAAACTTTTAACAACGTTTAAAAATATAGTTTACAACGAGAAAAATAAATGAAGAAAAAGTAACACGCGTTTATCTGACAATTTGAAAAACTATCAATAAATGCTAAAATGAATGTCCACACATTGAAATAAATGCGTTTTAAGAAAAGATTAAAGCTAGTTTTCTCATCTATGAACTTCATTGTTAATATATAATCAGTAGATGTAAAACGTTTTTCAGAGGTTGTATTGTACTTTTCTGCAATCATAAAATATAGATCTGGAAATTCACATCCACATTTCAATTTGGAAAAGAATAGTACAAATGATCACTTGAAATTACAAACTTTAAAATAAATGCTTTTTTGAAATATGTTTAAACATGGTTTCACATCTATGCCACAGCACATGTAAAAAGTATGTCAGAGGTTTTAAAAGTACTTTTCTACAAGAAAGTTAAATGTAGATCCGTAAATTCACTTCTACATTTCAATTTGAGAAAGAATAACATAAATGTTAAAATGAAACTACCAACTTTAATATACATGCATTTTTGAGAAATACTCAAACTTTGCTTCACATCTATGAATTTTCATGTATAAGTATTAATAGTCTTTGTAAAACTTTTAAAAACGTTTAAAAATATAGTTTACAACCAGAAAAATAAATGCAGAAAAAGAAATACGCATTTATCTGACAATTTGAAAAAGTATCAATAAATGCTAAAATGAATGTCCACACATTGAAATAAATGCGTTTTAAGAAAAGATTAAAGCTAGTTTTCTCATCTATGAACTTCATTGTTAATATATAAACAGTACATGTAAAACGTTTTTCAGAGGTTGTATTGTACTTTTCTGCAATCATATAAAATATAGATCTGGAAATTCACATCCACATTTCAATTTTGAAAAGAATAGGACAAATGATCACTTGAAATTACAAACATAAAAATAAAAGCTTTTTGGACAAATGTTTAAACATGGTTTCACCTCTATACAACAGCACATGTAAAAAGTTTGTCAGAGGTTTTAAAACGTTTTTCAGAGGTTGTATTGTACTTTTCTGCAATCATACAAAATATAGATCTGGAAATTCACATCCACATTTCAATTTGGAAAAGAATAGTACAAATGATCACTTGAAATTACAAACTTTAAAATAAATGCTTTTTTGAAAAATGTTTAAACATGATTTCACATCTATGCAACAGCACAAGTCAAAAGTTTGTCAGAGGTTTTAAAAGTACTTTTCTCCAAAAAAGCAAAATGTTGATCAGTAAATTCACTTCTACATTTCAATTTTAGAAAGAATAACATAAATGTTAAAATGAAACTACCAACTGTAAAATACATGCATTTTTGAGAAGTACTTAAACTTTGATTCACTTCTATGAATTTTCATGTATAAGTATTAATAGTCTTTGTAAAACTTTTAAAAACGTTTAAAAATATAGTTTACAACCAGAAAAATAAATGCAGAAAAAGAAATACGCATTAATCTGACAATTTGAAAAAGTATCAATAAATGCTAAAATGAATGTCCACACATTGAAATAAATGCGTTTTAAGAAAAGATTAAAGCTAGTTTTCTCATCTATGAACTTCATTGTTAATATATAATCAGTAGATGTAAAACGTTTTTCAGAGGTTGTATTGTACTTTTCTGCAATCATATAAAATATAGATCTGGAAATTCACATCCACATTTCAATTTTGAAAAGAATAGGACAAATGATCACTTGAAATTACAAACAATAAAATAAAAGCTTTTTGGACAAATGTTTAAACATGGTTTCACCTCTATGTAACAGCACATGTAAAAAGTTTGTCAGAGGTTTTAAAACGTTTTTCAGAGGTTGTATTGTACTTTTCTGCAATCATACAAAATATAGATCTGGAAATTCACATCCACATTTCAATTTGGAAAAGAATAGTACAAATGATCACTTGAAATTACAAACTTTAAAATAAATGCTTTTTTGAAAAATGTTTAAACATGATTTCACATCTATGCAACAGCACAAGTAAAAAGTTTGTCAGAGGTTTTAAAAGTAATTTTCTCCAAAAAAGCAAAATGTTGATCAGTAAATTCACTTCTGCATTTCAATTTTAGAAAGAATAACATAAATGTTAAAATGAAACTACCAACTGTAAAATACATGCATTTTTGAGAAGTACTTAAACTTTGATTCACTTCTATGAATTTTCATGTATAAGTATTAATAGTCTTTGTAAAACTTTTAAAAATGTTTAAAAATATAGTTTACAACCAGAAAAATAAATGCAGAAAAAGAAATACGCGTTTATCTGACAATATGAAAAAGTATCAATAAATGCTAAAATGAATGTCCACACATTGAAATAAATGCGTTTTAAGAAAAGATTAAAGCTAGTTTTCTCATCTATGAACTTCATTGTTAATATATAATCAGTAGATGTAAAACGTTTTTCAGAGGTTGTATTGTACTTTTCTGCAATCATACAAAATATAGATCTGGAAATTCACATCCACATTTCAATTTGGAAAAGAATAGTACAAATGATCACTTGAAATTACAAACTTTAAAATAAATGCTTTTTTGAAAAATGTTTAAACATGGTTTCACATCTATGCCACAGCACATGTAAAAAGTATGTCAGAGGTTTTAAAAGTACTTTTCTACAAGAAAGTTAAATGTAGATCCGTAAATTCACTTCTACATTTCAATTTGAGAAAGAATAACATAAATGTTAAAATGAAACTACCAACTTTAATATACATGCTTTTTTGAGAAATACTTAAACTTTGCTTCACATCTATGAATTTTCATGTATAAGTATTATTAGTCTTTGTAAAACTTTTAAAAATGTTTAAAAATATAGTTTACAACCAGAAAAATAAATGCAGAAAAAGGAATACGCGTTTATCTGACAATATGAAAAAGTATCAATAAATGCTAAAATGAATGTCCACACATTGAAATAAATGCGTTTTAAGAAAAGATTAAAGCTAGATTTATCATCTATGAACTTCATTGTTAATATATAAACAGTACATGTAAAACGTTTTTCAGAGGTTGTATTGTACTTTTCTGCAATCATACAAAATATAGATGGGGAAATTCACATCCACATTTCAATTTCAAAAAGAATAGTGTAAATGGTCAAATGAAATTACAAACATAAAAATAAACGCTTCTTGGAGATATGTTTAAACATGGTTTCACATCTATCCAACAGCACATGTAAAAAGTATGTCAGAGGTTTTAAAAGTACTTTTGTACAAGAAAGCTAAATGTATATCCATAAATTCACTTCTACATTTCAATTTGAGAAAGAATAACATAAATGTTAAAATGAAACTACCAACTGTAAAATACATGCATTTTTGAGAAGTACTTAAACTTTGATTCACATCTATGAATTTTCATGTATTAATAGTCTTTGTAAAACTTTTAAAAATGTTTAAAAATATAGTTTACAACCAGAAAAATAAATGCAGAAAAAGAAATAAGCGTTTATCTGACAATTTGAAAAAGTATCAATAAATGCTAAAATGAATGTCCACACATTGAAATAAATGCGTTTTAAGAAAAGATTAAAGCTAGTTTTCTCATCTATGAACTTCATTGTTAATATATAATCAGTAGATGTAAAACGTTTTTCAGAGGTTGTATTGTACTTTTCTGCAATCATATAAAATATAGATCTGGAAATTCACATCCACATTTCAATTTGGAAAAGAATAGTACAAATGATCACTTGAAATTACAAACATAAAAATAAAACCTTTTTGGACAAATGTTTAAACATGGTTTCACCTCTATGCAACAGCACATGTAAAAAGTTTGTCAGAGGTTTTAAAACGTTTTTCAGAGGTTGTATTGTACTTTTCTGCAATCATACGAAATATAGATCTGGAAATTCACATCCACATTTAAATTTTGAAAAGAATAATAGAAATGATCACTTGAAATTACAAACTTTAAAATAAATGCTTTTTTGAAAAATGTTTAAACATGATTTCACATCTATGCAACAGCACAAGTAAAAAGTTTGTCAGAGGTTTTAAAAGTACTTTTCTCCAAAAAAGCAAAATGTTGATCAGTAAATTCACTTCTACATTTCAATTTTAGAAAGAATAACATAAATGTTAAAATGAAACTACCAACTGTAAAATACATGCATTTTTGAGAAGTACTTAAACTTTGATTCACTTCTATGAATTTTCATGTATAAGTATTAATAGTCTTTGTAAAACTTTTAAAAATGTTTAAAAATATAGTTTACAACCAGAAAAATAAATGCAGAAAAAGAAATACGCGTTTATCTGACAATATGAAAAAGTATCAATAAATGCTAAAATGAATGTCCACACATTGAAATAAATGCGTTTTAAGAAAAGATTAAAGCTAGTTTTCTCATCTATGAACTTCATTGTTAATATATAATCAGTAGATGTAAAACGTTTTTCAGAGGTTGTATTGTATTTTTCTGGAATCATACAAAATATAGATCTGGAAATTCACATCCTCATTTCAATTTGGAAAAGAATAGTACAAATGATCACTTGAAATTACAAACTTTAAAATAAATGCTTTTTTGAAAAATGTTTAAACATGGTTTCACATCTATGCCACAGCACATGTAAAAAGTATGTCAGAGGTTTTAAAAGTACTTTTCTACAAGAAAGTTAAATGTAGATCCGTAAATTCACTTCTACATTTCAATTTGAGAAAGAATAACATGAATGTTAAAATGAAACTACCAACTTTAATATACATGCATTTTTGAGAAATACTTAAACTTTGCTTCACATCTATGAATTTTCATGTATAAGTATTAATAGTCTTTGTAAAACTTTTAAAAACGTTTAAAAATATAGTTTACAACCAGAAAAATAAATGCAGAAAAAGAAATACGCATTTATCTGACAATTTGAAAAAGTATCAATAAATGCTAAAATGAATGTCCAAACATTGAAATAAATGCGTTTTAAGAAAAGATTAAAGCTAGTTTTCTCATCTATGAACTTCATTGTTAATATATAAACAGTACATGTAAAACGTTTTTCAGAGGTTGTATTGTACTTTTCTGCAATCATATAAAATATAGATCTGGAAATTCACATCCACATTTCAATTTTGAAAAGAATAGGACAAATGATCACTTGAAATTACAAACATAAAAATAAAAGCTTTTTGGACAAATGTTTAAACATGGTTTCACCTCTATGCAACAGCACATGTAAAAAGTTTGTCAGAGGTTTTAAAACGTTTTTCAGAGGTTGTATTGTACTTTTCTGCAATCATACAAAATATAGATCTGGAAATTCACATCCACATTTCAATTTGGAAAAGAATAGTACAAATGATCACTTGAAATTACAAACTTTAAAATAAATGCTTTTTTGAAAAGTGTTTAAACATGATTTCACATCTATGCAACAGCACAAGTAAAAAGTTTGTCAGAGGTTTTAAAATTACTTTTCCCCAAAAAAACAAAATGTTGATCAGTAAATTCACTTCTACATTTCAATTTTAGAAAGAATAACATAAAAGTTAAAATGAAATTACCAACTTTAAAATACATGCTTTTTTGAGTAACTTTGCTTCACATCTATGAATTTTCATGTATAAGTATTAATAGTCTTTGTAAAACTTTTAACAACGTTTAAAAATATAGTTTACAACGAGAAAAATAAATGAAGAAAAAGTAACACGCGTTTATCTGACAATTTGAAAAACTATCAATAAATGCTAAAATGAATGTCCACACATTGAAATAAATGCGTTTTAAGAAAAGATTAAAGCTAGTTTTCTCATCTATGAACTTCATTGTTAATATATAATCAGTAGATGTAAAACGTTTTTCAGAGGTTGTATTGTACTTTTCTGCAATCATAAAATATAGATCTGGAAATTCACATCCACATTTCAATTTGGAAAAGAATAGTACAAATGATCACTTGAAATTACAAACTTTAAAATAAATGCTTTTTTGAAAAATGTTTAAACATGGTTTCACATCTATGCCACAGCACATGTAAAAAGTATGTCAGAGGTTTTAAAAGTACTTTTCTACAAGAAAGTTAAATGTAGATCCGTAAATTCACTTCTACATTTCAATTTGAGAAAGAATAACATAAATGTTAAAATGAAACTACCAACTTTAATATACATGCATTTTTGAGAAATACTCAAACTTTGCTTCACATCTATGAATTTTCATGTATAAGTATTAATAGTCTTTGTAAAACTTTTAAAAACGTTTAAAAATATAGTTTACAACCAGAAAAATAAATGCAGAAAAAGAAATACGCATTTATCTGACAATTTGAAAAAGTATCAATAAATGCTAAAATGAATGTCCACACATTGAAATAAATGCGTTTTAAGAAAAGATTAAAGCTAGTTTTCTCATCTATGAACTTCATTGTTAATATATAAACAGTACATGTAAAACGTTTTTCAGAGGTTGTATTGTACTTTTCTGCAATCATATAAAATATAGATCTGGAAATTCACATCCACATTTCAATTTTGAAAAGAATAGGACAAATGATCACTTGAAATTACAAACATAAAAATAAAAGCTTTTTGGACAAATGTTTAAACATGGTTTCACATCTATACAACAGCACATGTAAAAAGTTTGTCAGAGGTTTTAAAACGTTTTTCAGAGGTTGTATTGTACTTTTCTGCAATCATACAAAATATAGATCTGGAAATTCACATCCACATTTCAATTTGGAAAAGAATAGTACAAATGATCACTTGAAATTACAAACTTTAAAATAAATGCTTTTTTGAAAAATGTTTAAACATGATTTCACATCTATGCAACAGCACAAGTCAAAAGTTTGTCAGAGGTTTTAAAAGTACTTTTCTCCAAAAAAGCAAAATGTTGATCAGTAAATTCACTTCTACATTTCAATTTTAGAAAGAATAACATAAATGTTAAAATGAAACTACCAACTGTAAAATACATGCATTTTTGAGAAGTACTTAAACTTTGATTCACTTCTATGAATTTTCATGTATAAGTATTAATAGTCTTTGTAAAACTTTTAAAAACGTTTAAAAATATAGTTTACAACTAGAAAAATAAATGCAGAAAAAGAAATACGCATTAATCTGACAATTTGAAAAAGTTTCAATAAATGCTAAAATGAATGTCCACACATTGAAATAAATGCTTTTTAAGAAAAGATTAAAGCTAGTTTTCTCATCTATGAACTTCATTGTTAATATATAATCAGTAGATGTAAAACGTTTTTCAGAGGTTGTATTGTACTTTTCTGCAATCATATAAAATATAGATCTGGAAATTCACATCCACATTTCAATTTTGAAAAGAATAGGACAAATGATCACTTGAAATTACAAACATAAAAATAAAAGCTTTTTGGACAAATGTTTAAACATGGTTTCACCTCTATGTAACAGCACATGTAAAAAGTTTGTCAGAGGTTTTAAAACGTTTTTCAGAGGTTGTATTGTACTTTTCTGCAATCATACAAAATATAGATCTGGAAATTCACATCCACATTTCAATTTGGAAAAGAATAGTACAAATGATCACTTGAAATTACAAACTTTAAAATAAATGCTTTTTTGAAAAATGTTTAAACATGATTTCACATCTATGCAACAGCACAAGTAAAAAGTTTGTCAGAGGTTTTAAAAGTAATTTTCTCCAAAAAAGCAAAATGTTGATCAGTAAATTCACTTCTGCATTTCAATTTTAGAAAGAATAACATAAATGTTAAAATGAAACTACCAACTGTAAAATACATGCATTTTTGAGAAGTACTTAAACTTTGATTCACTTCTATGAATTTTCATGTATAAGTATTAATAGTCTTTGTAAAACTTTTAAAAATGTTTAAAAATATAGTTTACAACCAGAAAAATAAATGCAGAAAAAGAAATACGCGTTTATCTGACAATATGAAAAAGTATCAATAAATGCTAAAATGAATGTCCACACATTGAAATAAATGCGTTTTAAGAAAAGATTAAAGCTAGTTTTCTCATCTATGAACTTCATTGTTAATATATAATCAGTAGATGTAAAACGTTTTTCAGAGGTTGTATTGTACTTTTCTGCAATCATACAAAATATAGATCTGGAAATTCACATCCACATTTCAATTTGGAAAAGAATAGTACAAATGATCACTTGAAATTACAAACATAAAAATAAAACCTTTTTGGACAAATGTTTAAACATGGTTTCACCTCTATGCAACAGCACATGTAAAAAGTTTGTCAGAGGTTTTAAAACGTTTTTCAGAGGTTGTATTGTACTTTTCTGCAATCATACGAAATATAGATCTGGAAATTCACATCCACATTTCAATTTTGAAAAGAATAATAGAAATGATCACTTGAAATTACAAACTTTAAAATAAATGCTTTTTTGAAAAATGTTTAAACATGATTTCACATCTATGCAACAGCACAAGTAAAAAGTTTGTCAGAGGTTTTAAAAGTACTTTTCTCCAAAAAAGCAAAATGTTGATCAGTAAATTCACTTCTACATTTCAATTTTAGAAAGAATAACATAAATGTTAAAATGAAACTACCAACTGTAAAATACATGCATTTTTGAGAAGTACTTAAACTTTGATTCACTTCTATGAATTTTCATGTATAAGTATTAATAGTCTTTTTAAAACTTTTAAAAATGTTTAAAAATATAGTTTACAACCAGAAAAATAAATGCAGAAAAAGAAATACGCGTTTATCTGACAATATGAAAAAGTATCAATAAATGCTAAAATGAATGTCCACACATTGAAATAAATGCGTTTTAAGAAAAGATTAAAGCTAGTTTTCTCATCTATGAACTTCATTGTTAATATATAATCAGTAGATGTAAAACGTTTTTCAGAGGTTGTATTGTATTTTTCTGGAATCATACAAAATATAGATCTGGAAATTCACATCCTCATTTCAATTTGGAAAAGAATAGTACAAATGATCACTTGAAATTACAAACTTTAAAATAAATGCTTTTTTGAAAAATGTTTAAACATGGTTTCACATCTATGCCACAGCACATGTAAAAAGTATGTCAGAGGTTTTAAAAGTACTTTTCTACAAGAAAGTTAAATGTAGATCCGTAAATTCACTTCTACATTTCAATTTGAGAAAGAATAACATGAATGTTAAAATGAAACTACCAACTTTAATATACATGCATTTTTGAGAAATACTTAAACTTTGCTTCACATCTATGAATTTTCATGTATAAGTATTAATAGTCTTTGTAAAACTTTTAAAAACGTTTAAAAATATAGTTTACAACCAGAAAAATAAATGCAGAAAAAGAAATACGCATTTATCTGACAATTTGAAAAAGTATCAATAAATGCTAAAATGAATGTCCAAACATTGAAATAAATGCGTTTTAAGAAAAGATTAAAGCTAGTTTTCTCATCTATGAACTTCATTGTTAATATATAAACAGTACATGTAAAACGTTTTTCAGAGGTTGTATTGTACTTTTCTGCAATCATATAAAATATAGATCTGGAAATTCACATCCACATTTCAATTTTGAAAAGAATAGGACAAATGATCACTTGAAATTACAAACATAAAAATAAAAGCTTTTTGGACAAATGTTTAAACATGGTTTCACCTCTATGCAACAGCACATGTAAAAAGTTTGTCAGAGGTTTTAAAACGTTTTTCAGAGGTTGTATTGTACTTTTCTGCAATCATACAAAATATAGATCTGGAAATTCACATCCACATTTCAATTTGGAAAAGAATAGTACAAATGATCACTTGAAATTACAAACTTTAAAATAAATGCTTTTTTGAAAAGTGTTTAAACATGATTTCACATCTATGCAACAGCACAAGTAAAAAGTTTGTCAGAGGTTTTAAAATTACTTTTCCCCAAAAAAACAAAATGTTGATCAGTAAATTCACTTCTACATTTCAATTTTAGAAAGAATAACATAAAAGTTAAAATGAAATTACCAACTTTAAAATACATGCTTTTTTGAGTAACTTTGCTTCACATCTATGAATTTTCATGTATAAGTATTAATAGTCTTTGTAAAACTTTTAACAACGTTTAAAAATATAGTTTACAACGAGAAAAATAAATGAAGAAAAAGTAACACGCGTTTATCTGACAATTTGAAAAACTATCAATAAATGCTAAAATGAATGTCCACACATTGAAATAAATGCGTTTTAAGAAAAGATTAAAGCTAGTTTTCTCATCTATGAACTTCATTGTTAATATATAATCAGTAGATGTAAAACGTTTTTCAGAGGTTGTATTGTACTTTTCTGCAATCATAAAATATAGATCTGGAAATTCACATTCACATTTCAATTTGGAAAAGAATAGTACAAATGATCACTTGAAATTACAAACTTTAAAATAAATGCTTTTTTGAAAAATGTTTAAACATGGTTTCACATCTATGCCACAGCACATGTAAAAAGTATGTCAGAGGTTTTAAAAGTACTTTTCTACAAGAAAGTTAAATGTAGATCCGTAAATTCACTTCTACATTTCAATTTGAGAAAGAATAACATAAATGTTAAAATGAAACTACCAACTTTAATATACATGCATTTTTGAGAAATACTCAAACTTTGCTTCACATCTATGAATTTTCATGTATAAGTATTAATAGTCTTTGTAAAACTTTTAAAAACGTTTAAAAATATAGTTTACAACCAGAAAAATAAATGCAGAAAAAGAAATACGCATTTATCTGACAATTTGAAAAAGTATCAATAAATGCTAAAATGAATGTCCACACATTGAAATAAATGCGTTTTAAGAAAAGATTAAAGCTAGTTTTCTCATCTATGAACTTCATTGTTAATATATAAACAGTACATGTAAAACGTTTTTCAGAGGTTGTATTGTACTTTTCTGCAATCATATAAAATATAGATCTGGAAATTCACATCCACATTTCAATTTTGAAAAGAATAGGACAAATGATCACTTGAAATTACAAACATAAAAATAAAAGCTTTTTGGACAAATGTTTAAACATGGTTTCACCTCTATACAACAGCACATGTAAAAAGTTTGTCAGAGGTTTTAAAACGTTTTTCAGAGGTTGTATTGTACTTTTCTGCAATCATACAAAATATAGATCTGGAAATTCACATCCACATTTCAATTTGGAAAAGAATAGTACAAATGATCACTTGAAATTACAAACTTTAAAATAAATGCTTTTTTGAAAAATGTTTAAACATGATTTCACATCTATGCAACAGCACAAGTCAAAAGTTTGTCAGAGGTTTTAAAAGTACTTTTCTCCAAAAAAGCAAAATGTTGATCAGTAAATTCACTTCTACATTTCAATTTTAGAAAGAATAACATAAATGTTAAAATGAAACTACCAACTGTAAAATACATGCATTTTTGAGAAGTACTTAAACTTTGATTCACTTCTATGAATTTTCATGTATAAGTATTAATAGTCTTTGTAAAACTTTTAAAAACGTTTAAAAATATAGTTTACAACCAGAAAAATAAATGCAGAAAAAGAAATACGCATTAATCTGACAATTTGAAAAAGTATCAATAAATGCTAAAATGAATGTCCACACATTGAAATAAATGCGTTTTAAGAAAAGATTAAAGCTAGTTTTCTCATCTATGAACTTCATTGTTAATATATAATCAGTAGATGTAAAACGTTTTTCAGAGGTTGTATTGTACTTTTCTGCAATCATATAAAATATAGATCTGGAAATTCACATCCACATTTCAATTTTGAAAAGAATAGGACAAATGATCACTTGAAATTACAAACATAAAAATAAAAGCTTTTTGGACAAATGTTTAAACATGGTTTCACCTCTATGTAACAGCACATGTAAAAAGTTTGTCAGAGGTTTTAAAACGTTTTTCAGAGGTTGTATTGTACTTTTCTGCAATCATACAAAATATAGATCTGGAAATTCACATCCACATTTCAATTTGGAAAAGAATAGTACAAATGATCACTTGAAATTACAAACTTTAAAATAAATGCTTTTTTGAAAAATGTTTAAACATGATTTCACATCTATGCAACAGCACAAGTAAAAAGTTTGTCAGAGGTTTTAAAAGTAATTTTCTCCAAAAAAGCAAAATGTTGATCAGTAAATTCACTTCTGCATTTCAATTTTAGAAAGAATAACATAAATGTTAAAATGAAACTACCAACTGTAAAATACATGCATTTTTGAGAAGTACTTAAACTTTGATTCACTTCTATGAATTTTCATGTATAAGTATTAATAGTCTTTGTAAAACTTTTAAAAATGTTTAAAAATATAGTTTACAACCAGAAAAATAAATGCAGAAAAAGAAATACGCGTTTATCTGACAATATGAAAAAGTATCAATAAATGCTAAAATGAATGTCCACACATTGAAATAAATGCGTTTTAAGAAAAGATTAAAGCTAGTTTTCTCATCTATGAACTTCATTGTTAATATATAATCAGTAGATGTAAAACGTTTTTCAGAGGTTGTATTGTACTTTTCTGCAATCATACAAAATATAGATCTGGAAATTCACATCCACATTTCAATTTGGAAAAGAATAGTACAAATGATCACTTGAAATTACAAACTTTAAAATAAATGCTTTTTTGAAAAATGTTTAAACATGGTTTCACATCTATGCCACAGCACATGTAAAAAGTATGTCAGAGGTTTTAAAAGTACTTTTCTACAAGAAAGTTAAATGTAGATCCGTAAATTCACTTCTACATTTCAATTTGAGAAAGAATAACATAAATGTTAAAATGAAACTACCAACTTTAATATACATGCTTTTTTGAGAAATACTTAAACTTTGCTTCACATCTATGAATTTTCATGTATAAGTATTATTAGTCTTTGTAAAACTTTTAAAAATGTTTAAAAATATAGTTTACAACCAGAAAAATAAATGCAGAAAAAGGAATACGCGTTTATCTGACAATATGAAAAAGTATCAATAAATGCTAAAATGAATGTCCACACATTGAAATAAATGCGTTTTAAGAAAAGATTAAAGCTAGATTTCTCATCTATGAACTTCATTGTTAATATATAAACAGTACATGTAAAACGTTTTTCAGAGGTTGTATTGTACTTTTCTGCAATCATACAAAATATAGATGGGGAAATTCACATCCACATTTCAATTTCAAAAAGAATAGTATAAATGGTCAAATGAAATTACAAACATAAAAATAAACGCTTCTTGGAGATATGTTTAAACATGGTTTCACATCTATCCAACAGCACATGTAAAAAGTATGTCAGAGGTTTTAAAAGTACTTTTGTACAAGAAAGCTAAATGTATATCCATAAATTCACTTCTACATTTCAATTTGAGAAAGAATAACATAAATGTTAAAATGAAACTACCAACTGTAAAATACATGCATTTTTGAGAACTACTTAAACTTTGATTCACATCTATGAATTTTCATGTATTAATAGTCTTTGTAAAACTTTTAAAAATGTTTAAAAATATAGTTTACAACCAGAAAAATAAATGCAGAAAAAGAAATAAGCGTTTATCTGACAATTTGAAAAAGTATCAATAAATGCTAAAATGAATGTCCACACATTGAAATAAATGCGTTTTAAGAAAAGATTAAAGCTAGTTTTCTCATCTATGAACTTCATTGTTAATATATAATCAGTAGATGTAAAACGTTTTTCAGAGGTTGTATTGTACTTTTCTGCAATCATATAAAATATAGATCTGGAAATTCACATCCACATTTCAATTTTGAAAAGAATAGGACAAATGATCACTTGAAATTACAAACATAAAAATAAAAGCTTTTTGGACAAATGTTTAAACATGGTTTCACCTCTATGCAACAGCACATGTAAAAAGTTTGTCAGAGGTTTTAAAACGTTTTTCAGAGGTTGTATTGTACTTTTCTGCAATCATACAAAATATAGATCTGGAAATTCACATCCACATTTCAATTTGGAAAAGAATAGTACAAATGATCACTTGAAATTACAAACTTTAAAATAAATGCTTTTTTGAAAAATGTTTAAACATGATTTCACATCTATGCAACAGCACAAGTCAAAAGTTTGTAAGAGGTTTTAAAAGTACTTTTCTCCAAAAAAGCAAAATGTTGATCAGTAAATTCACTTCTACATTTCAATTTTAGAAAGAATAACATAAATGTTAAAATGAAACTACCAACTTTAATATACATGCATTTTTGAGAAATACTTAAACTTTGCTTCACATCTATGAATTTTCATGTATAAGTATTATTAGTCTTTGTAAAACTTTTAAAAATGTTTAAAAATATAGTTTACAACCAGAAAAATAAATGCAGAAAAAGGAATACGCGTTTATCTGACAATATGAAAAAGTATCAATAAATGCTAAAATGAATGTCCACACATTGAAATAAATGCGTTTTAAGAAAAGATTAAAGCTAGTTTTCTCATCTATGAACTTCATTGTTAATATATAAACAGTACATGTAAAACGTTTTTCAGAGGTTGTATTGTACTTTTCTGCAATCATACAAAATATAGATCTGGAAATTCACATCCACATTTCAATTTGGAAAAGAATAGTACAAATGATCACTTGAAATTACAAACTTTAAAATAAATGCTTTTTTGAAAAATGTTTAAACATGATTTCACATCTATGCAACAGCACAAGTAAAAAGTTTGTCAGAGGTTTTAAAATTACTTTTCTCCAAAAAAACAAAATGTTGATCAGTAAATTCACTTCTACATTTCAATTTTAGAAAGAATAACATAAAAGTTAAAATGAAATTACCAACTTTAAAATACATGCTTTTTTGAGAAACTTTGCTTCACATCTATGAATTTTCATGTATAAGTATTAATAGTCTTTGTAAAACTTTTAAAAACGTTTAACAATATAGTTTACAACCAGAAAAATAAATGCAGAAAAAGAAATACGCATTAATCTGACAATTTGAAAAAGTATCAATAAATGCTAAAATGAATGTCCACACATTGAAATAAATGAGTTTTAAGAAAAGATTAAAGCTAGTTTTCTCATCTATGAACTTCATTGTTAATATATAAACAGTACATGTAAAACGTTTTTCAGAGGTTGTATTGTACTTTTCTGCAATCATACAAAATATAGATGGGGAAATTCACATCCACATTTCTATTTCAAAAAGAATAGTATAAATGGTCAAATGAAATTACAAACATAAAAATAAACGCTTCTTGGAGATATGTTTAAACATGGTTTCACATCTATCCAACAGCACATGTAAAAAGTATGTCAGAGGTTTTAAAAGTACTTTTGTAGAAGAAAGCTAAATGTAGATCCATAAATTCACTTCTACATTTCAATTTGAGAAAGAATAACATAAATGTTAAAATGAAACTACCAACTGTAAAATACATGCATTTTTGAGAACTACTTAAACTTTGATTCACATCTATGAATTTTCATGTATTAATAGTCTTTGTAAAACTTTTAAAAATGTTTAAAAATATAGTTTACAACCAGAAAAATAAATGCAGAAAAAGAAATAAGCGTTTATCTGACAATTCGAAAAAGTATCAATAAATGCTAAAATGAATGTCCACACATTGAAATAAATGCGTTTTAAGAAAAGATTAAAGCTAGTTTTCTCATCTATGAACTTCATTGTTAATATATAATCAGTAGATGTAAAACGTTTTTCAGAGGTTGTATTGTACTTTTCTGCAATCATATAAAATATAGATCTGGAAATTCACATCCACATTTCAATTTTGAAAAGAATAGGACAAATGATCACTTGAAATTACAAACATAAAAATAAAAGCTTTTTGGACAAATGTTTAAACATGGTTTCACCTCTATGTAACAGCACATGTAAAAAGTTTGTCAGAGGTTTTAAAACGTTTTTCAGAGGTTGTATTGTACTTTTCTGCAATCATACAAAATATAGATCTGGAAATTCACATCCACATTTCAATTTGGAAAAGAATAGTACAAATGATCACTTGAAATTACAAACTTTAAAATAAATGCTTTTTTGAAATATGTTTAAACATGGTTTCACATCTATGCCACAGCACATGTAAAAAGTATGTCAGAGGTTTTAAAAGTACTTTTCTACAAGAAAGTTAAATGTAGATCCGTAAATTCACTTCTACATTTCAATTTGAGAAAGAATAACATAAATGTTAAAATGAAACTACCAACTTTAATATACATGCATTTTTGAGAAATACTCAAACTTTGCTTCACATCTATGAATTTTCATGTATAAGTATTAATAGTCTTTGTAAAACTTTTAAAAACGTTTAAAAATATAGTTTACAACCAGAAAAATAAATGCAGAAAAAGAAATACGCATTTATCTGACAATTTGAAAAAGTATCAATAAATGCTAAAATGAATGTCCACACATTGAAATAAATGCGTTTTAAGAAAAGATTAAAGCTAGTTTTCTCATCTATGAACTTCATTGTTAATATATAAACAGTACATGTAAAACGTTTTTCAGAGGTTGTATTGTACTTTTCTGCAATCATATAAAATATAGATCTGGAAATTCACATCCACATTTCAATTTTGAAAAGAATAGGACAAATGATCACTTGAAATTACAAACATAAAAATAAAAGCTTTTTGGACAAATGTTTAAACATGGTTTCACCTCTATACAACAGCACATGTAAAAAGTTTGTCAGAGGTTTTAAAACGTTTTTCAGAGGTTGTATTGTACTTTTCTGCAATCATACAAAATATAGATCTGGAAATTCACATCCACATTTCAATTTGGAAAAGAATAGTACAAATGATCACTTGAAATTACAAACTTTAAAATAAATGCTTTTTTGAAAAATGTTTAAACATGATTTCACATCTATGCAACAGCACAAGTCAAAAGTTTGTCAGAGGTTTTAAAAGTACTTTTCTCCAAAAAAGCAAAATGTTGATCAGTAAATTCACTTCTACATTTCAATTTTAGAAAGAATAACATAAATGTTAAAATGAAACTACCAACTGTAAAATACATGCATTTTTGAGAAGTACTTAAACTTTGATTCACTTCTATGAATTTTCATGTATAAGTATTAATAGTCTTTGTAAAACTTTTAAAAACGTTTAAAAATATAGTTTACAACCAGAAAAATAAATGCAGAAAAAGAAATACGCATTAATCTGACAATTTGAAAAAGTATCAATAAATGCTAAAATGAATGTCCACACATTGAAATAAATGCGTTTTAAGAAAAGATTAAAGCTAGTTTTCTCATCTATGAACTTCATTGTTAATATATAATCAGTAGATGTAAAACGTTTTTCAGAGGTTGTATTGTACTTTTCTGCAATCATATAAAATATAGATCTGGAAATTCACATCCACATTTCAATTTTGAAAAGAATAGGACAAATGATCACTTGAAATTACAAACAATAAAATAAAAGCTTTTTGGACAAATGTTTAAACATGGTTTCACCTCTATGTAACAGCACATGTAAAAAGTTTGTCAGAGGTTTTAAAACGTTTTTCAGAGGTTGTATTGTACTTTTCTGCAATCATACAAAATATAGATCTGGAAATTCACATCCACATTTCAATTTGGAAAAGAATAGTACAAATGATCACTTGAAATTACAAACTTTAAAATAAATGCTTTTTTGAAAAATGTTTAAACATGATTTCACATCTATGCAACAGCACAAGTAAAAAGTTTGTCAGAGGTTTTAAAAGTAATTTTCTCCAAAAAAGCAAAATGTTGATCAGTAAATTCACTTCTGCATTTCAATTTTAGAAAGAATAACATAAATGTTAAAATGAAACTACCAACTGTAAAATACATGCATTTTTGAGAAGTACTTAAACTTTGATTCACTTCTATGAATTTTCATGTATAAGTATTAATAGTCTTTGTAAAACTTTTAAAAATGTTTAAAAATATAGTTTACAACCAGAAAAATAAATGCAGAAAAAGAAATACGCGTTTATCTGACAATATGAAAAAGTATCAATAAATGCTAAAATGAATGTCCACACATTGAAATAAATGCGTTTTAAGAAAAGATTAAAGCTAGTTTTCTCATCTATGAACTTCATTGTTAATATATAATCAGTAGATGTAAAACGTTTTTCAGAGGTTGTATTGTACTTTTCTGCAATCATACAAAATATAGATCTGGAAATTCACATCCACATTTCAATTTGGAAAAGAATAGTACAAATGATCACTTGAAATTACAAACTTTAAAATAAATGCTTTTTTGAAAAATGTTTAAACATGGTTTCACATCTATGCCACAGCACATGTAAAAAGTATGTCAGAGGTTTTAAAAGTACTTTTCTACAAGAAAGTTAAATGTAGATCCGTAAATTCACTTCTACATTTCAATTTGAGAAAGAATAACATAAATGTTAAAATGAAACTACCAACTTTAATATACATGCTTTTTTGAGAAATACTTAAACTTTGCTTCACATCTATGAATTTTCATGTATAAGTATTATTAGTCTTTGTAAAACTTTTAAAAATGTTTAAAAATATAGTTTACAACCAGAAAAATAAATGCAGAAAAAGGAATACGCGTTTATCTGACAATATGAAAAAGTATCAATAAATGCTAAAATGAATGTCCACACATTGAAATAAATGCGTTTTAAGAAAAGATTAAAGCTAGATTTATCATCTATGAACTTCATTGTTAATATATAAACAGTACATGTAAAACGTTTTTCAGAGGTTGTATTGTACTTTTCTGCAATCATACAAAATATAGATGGGGAAATTCACATCCACATTTCAATTTCAAAAAGAATAGTGTAAATGGTCAAATGAAATTACAAACATAAAAATAAACGCTTCTTGGAGATATGTTTAAACATGGTTTCACATCTATCCAACAGCACATGTAAAAAGTATGTCAGAGGTTTTAAAAGTACTTTTGTACAAGAAAGCTAAATGTATATCCATAAATTCACTTCTACATTTCAATTTGAGAAAGAATAACATAAATGTTAAAATGAAACTACCAACTGTAAAATACATGCATTTTTGAGAAGTACTTAAACTTTGATTCACATCTATGAATTTTCATGTATTAATAGTCTTTGTAAAACTTTTAAAAATGTTTAAAAATATAGTTTACAACCAGAAAAATAAATGCAGAAAAAGAAATAAGCGTTTATCTGACAATTTGAAAAAGTATCAATAAATGCTAAAATGAATGTCCACACATTGAAATAAATGCGTTTTAAGAAAAGATTAAAGCTAGTTTTCTCATCTATGAACTTCATTGTTAATATATAATCAGTAGATGTAAAACGTTTTTCAGAGGTTGTATTGTACTTTTCTGCAATCATATAAAATATAGATCTGGAAATTCACATCCACATTTCAATTTGGAAAAGAATAGTACAAATGATCACTTGAAATTACAAACATAAAAATAAAACCTTTTTGGACAAATGTTTAAACATGGTTTCACCTCTATGCAACAGCACATGTAAAAAGTTTGTCAGAGGTTTTAAAACGTTTTTCAGAGGTTGTATTGTACTTTTCTGCAATCATACGAAATATAGATCTGGAAATTCACATCCACATTTAAATTTTGAAAAGAATAATAGAAATGATCACTTGAAATTACAAACTTTAAAATAAATGCTTTTTTGAAAAATGTTTAAACATGATTTCACATCTATGCAACAGCACAAGTAAAAAGTTTGTCAGAGGTTTTAAAAGTACTTTTCTCCAAAAAAGCAAAATGTTGATCAGTAAATTCACTTCTACATTTCAATTTTAGAAAGAATAACATAAATGTTAAAATGAAACTACCAACTGTAAAATACATGCATTTTTGAGAAGTACTTAAACTTTGATTCACTTCTATGAATTTTCATGTATAAGTATTAATAGTCTTTGTAAAACTTTTAAAAATGTTTAAAAATATAGTTTACAACCAGAAAAATAAATGCAGAAAAAGAAATACGCGTTTATCTGACAATATGAAAAA
The DNA here is from genome assembly GCF_036971445.1 of Narcine bancroftii. Lineage (NCBI taxonomy): Eukaryota > Metazoa > Chordata > Chondrichthyes > Torpediniformes > Narcinidae > Narcine > Narcine bancroftii. The sequence continues at coordinate 100,914,187 of NC_091474.1, read as the reverse complement.
GTATCAATAAATGCTAAAATGAATGTCCACACATTGAAATAAATGCGTTTTAAGAAAAGATTAAAGCTAGTTTTCTCATCTATGAACTTCATTGTTAATATATAATCAGTAGATGTAAAACGTTTTTCAGAGGTTGTATTGTATTTTTCTGGAATCATACAAAATATAGATCTGGAAATTCACATCCTCATTTCAATTTGGAAAAGAATAGTACAAATGATCACTTGAAATTACAAACTTTAAAATAAATGCTTTTTTGAAAAATGTTTAAACATGGTTTCACATCTATGCCACAGCACATGTAAAAAGTATGTCAGAGGTTTTAAAAGTACTTTTCTACAAGAAAGTTAAATGTAGATCCGTAAATTCACTTCTACATTTCAATTTGAGAAAGAATAACATGAATGTTAAAATGAAACTACCAACTTTAATATACATGCATTTTTGAGAAATACTTAAACTTTGCTTCACATCTATGAATTTTCATGTATAAGTATTAATAGTCTTTGTAAAACTTTTAAAAACGTTTAAAAATATAGTTTACAACCAGAAAAATAAATGCAGAAAAAGAAATACGCATTTATCTGACAATTTGAAAAAGTATCAATAAATGCTAAAATGAATGTCCAAACATTGAAATAAATGCGTTTTAAGAAAAGATTAAAGCTAGTTTTCTCATCTATGAACTTCATTGTTAATATATAAACAGTACATGTAAAACGTTTTTCAGAGGTTGTATTGTACTTTTCTGCAATCATATAAAATATAGATCTGGAAATTCACATCCACATTTCAATTTTGAAAAGAATAGGACAAATGATCACTTGAAATTACAAACATAAAAATAAAAGCTTTTTGGACAAATGTTTAAACATGGTTTCACCTCTATGCAACAGCACATGTAAAAAGTTTGTCAGAGGTTTTAAAACGTTTTTCAGAGGTTGTATTGTACTTTTCTGCAATCATACAAAATATAGATCTGGAAATTCACATCCACATTTCAATTTGGAAAAGAATAGTACAAATGATCACTTGAAATTACAAACTTTAAAATAAATGCTTTTTTGAAAAGTGTTTAAACATGATTTCACATCTATGCAACAGCACAAGTAAAAAGTTTGTCAGAGGTTTTAAAATTACTTTTCCCCAAAAAAACAAAATGTTGATCAGTAAATTCACTTCTACATTTCAATTTTAGAAAGAATAACATAAAAGTTAAAATGAAATTACCAACTTTAAAATACATGCTTTTTTGAGTAACTTTGCTTCACATCTATGAATTTTCATGTATAAGTATTAATAGTCTTTGTAAAACTTTTAACAACGTTTAAAAATATAGTTTACAACGAGAAAAATAAATGAAGAAAAAGTAACACGCGTTTATCTGACAATTTGAAAAACTATCAATAAATGCTAAAATGAATGTCCACACATTGAAATAAATGCGTTTTAAGAAAAGATTAAAGCTAGTTTTCTCATCTATGAACTTCATTGTTAATATATAATCAGTAGATGTAAAACGTTTTTCAGAGGTTGTATTGTACTTTTCTGCAATCATAAAATATAGATCTGGAAATTCACATCCACATTTCAATTTGGAAAAGAATAGTACAAATGATCACTTGAAATTACAAACTTTAAAATAAATGCTTTTTTGAAAAATGTTTAAACATGGTTTCACATCTATGCCACAGCACATGTAAAAAGTATGTCAGAGGTTTTAAAAGTACTTTTCTACAAGAAAGTTAAATGTAGATCCGTAAATTCACTTCTACATTTCAATTTGAGAAAGAATAACATAAATGTTAAAATGAAACTACCAACTTTAATATACATGCATTTTTGAGAAATACTCAAACTTTGCTTCACATCTATGAATTTTCATGTATAAGTATTAATAGTCTTTGTAAAACTTTTAAAAACGTTTAAAAATATAGTTTACAACCAGAAAAATAAATGCAGAAAAAGAAATACGCATTTATCTGACAATTTGAAAAAGTATCAATAAATGCTAAAATGAATGTCCACACATTGAAATAAATGCGTTTTAAGAAAAGATTAAAGCTAGTTTTCTCATCTATGAACTTCATTGTTAATATATAAACAGTACATGTAAAACGTTTTTCAGAGGTTGTATTGTACTTTTCTGCAATCATATAAAATATAGATCTGGAAATTCACATCCACATTTCAATTTTGAAAAGAATAGGACAAATGATCACTTGAAATTACAAACATAAAAATAAAAGCTTTTTGGACAAATGTTTAAACATGGTTTCACATCTATACAACAGCACATGTAAAAAGTTTGTCAGAGGTTTTAAAACGTTTTTCAGAGGTTGTATTGTACTTTTCTGCAATCATACAAAATATAGATCTGGAAATTCACATCCACATTTCAATTTGGAAAAGAATAGTACAAATGATCACTTGAAATTACAAACTTTAAAATAAATGCTTTTTTGAAAAATGTTTAAACATGATTTCACATCTATGCAACAGCACAAGTAAAAAGTTTGTCAGAGGTTTTAAAAGTAATTTTCTCCAAAAAAGCAAAATGTTGATCAGTAAATTCACTTCTGCATTTCAATTTTAGAAAGAATAACATAAATGTTAAAATGAAACTACCAACTGTAAAATACATGCATTTTTGAGAAGTACTTAAACTTTGATTCACTTCTATGAATTTTCATGTATAAGTATTAATAGTCTTTGTAAAACTTTTAAAAACGTTTAAAAATATAGTTTACAACTAGAAAAATAAATGCAGAAAAAGAAATACGCATTAATCTGACAATTTGAAAAAGTTTCAATAAATGCTAAAATGAATGTCCACACATTGAAATAAATGCTTTTTAAGAAAAGATTAAAGCTAGTTTTCTCATCTATGAACTTCATTGTTAATATATAATCAGTAGATGTAAAACGTTTTTCAGAGGTTGTATTGTACTTTTCTGCAATCATATAAAATATAGATCTGGAAATTCACATCCACATTTCAATTTTGAAAAGAATAGGACAAATGATCACTTGAAATTACAAACATAAAAATAAAAGCTTTTTGGACAAATGTTTAAACATGGTTTCACCTCTATGTAACAGCACATGTAAAAAGTTTGTCAGAGGTTTTAAAACGTTTTTCAGAGGTTGTATTGTACTTTTCTGCAATCATACAAAATATAGATCTGGAAATTCACATCCACATTTCAATTTGGAAAAGAATAGTACAAATGATCACTTGAAATTACAAACTTTAAAATAAATGCTTTTTTGAAAAATGTTTAAACATGATTTCACATCTATGCAACAGCACAAGTAAAAAGTTTGTCAGAGGTTTTAAAAGTAATTTTCTCCAAAAAAGCAAAATGTTGATCAGTAAATTCACTTCTGCATTTCAATTTTAGAAAGAATAACATAAATGTTAAAATGAAACTACCAACTGTAAAATACATGCATTTTTGAGAAGTACTTAAACTTTGATTCACTTCTATGAATTTTCATGTATAAGTATTAATAGTCTTTGTAAAACTTTTAAAAATGTTTAAAAATATAGTTTACAACCAGAAAAATAAATGCAGAAAAAGAAATACGCGTTTATCTGACAATATGAAAAAGTATCAATAAATGCTAAAATGAATGTCCACACATTGAAATAAATGCGTTTTAAGAAAAGATTAAAGCTAGTTTTCTCATCTATGAACTTCATTGTTAATATATAATCAGTAGATGTAAAACGTTTTTCAGAGGTTGTATTGTACTTTTCTGCAATCATACAAAATATAGATCTGGAAATTCACATCCACATTTCAATTTGGAAAAGAATAGTACAAATGATCACTTGAAATTACAAACATAAAAATAAAACCTTTTTGGACAAATGTTTAAACATGGTTTCACCTCTATGCAACAGCACATGTAAAAAGTTTGTCAGAGGTTTTAAAACGTTTTTCAGAGGTTGTATTGTACTTTTCTGCAATCATACGAAATATAGATCTGGAAATTCACATCCACATTTCAATTTTGAAAAGAATAATAGAAATGATCACTTGAAATTACAAACTTTAAAATAAATGCTTTTTTGAAAAATGTTAAAACATGATTTCACATCTATGCAACAGCACAAGTAAAAAGTTTGTCAGAGGTTTTAAAAGTACTTTTCTCCAAAAAAGCAAAATGTTGATCAGTAAATTCACTTCTACATTTCAATTTTAGAAAGAATAACATAAATGTTAAAATGAAACTACCAACTGTAAAATACATGCATTTTTGAGAAGTACTTAAACTTTGATTCACTTCTATGAATTTTCATGTATAAGTATTAATAGTCTTTTTAAAACTTTTAAAAATGTTTAAAAATATAGTTTACAACCAGAAAAATAAATGCAGAAAAAGAAATACGCGTTTATCTGACAATATGAAAAAGTATCAATAAATGCTAAAATGAATGTCCACACATTGAAATAAATGCGTTTTAAGAAAAGATTAAAGCTAGTTTTCTCATCTATGAACTTCATTGTTAATATATAATCAGTAGATGTAAAACGTTTTTCAGAGGTTGTATTGTATTTTTCTGGAATCATACAAAATATAGATCTGGAAATTCACATCCTCATTTCAATTTGGAAAAGAATAGTACAAATGATCACTTGAAATTACAAACTTTAAAATAAATGCTTTTTTGAAAAATGTTTAAACATGGTTTCACATCTATGCCACAGCACATGTAAAAAGTATGTCAGAGGTTTTAAAAGTACTTTTCTACAAGAAAGTTAAATGTAGATCCGTAAATTCACTTCTACATTTCAATTTGAGAAAGAATAACGTGAATGTTAAAATGAAACTACCAACTTTAATATACATGCATTTTTGAGAAATACTTAAACTTTGCTTCACATCTATGAATTTTCATGTATAAGTATTAATAGTCTTTGTAAAACTTTTAAAAACGTTTAAAAATATAGTTTACAACCAGAAAAATAAATGCAGAAAAAGAAATACGCATTTATCTGACAATTTGAAAAAGTATCAATAAATGCTAAAATGAATGTCCAAACATTGAAATAAATGCGTTTTAAGAAAAGATTAAAGCTAGTTTTCTCATCTATGAACTTCATTGTTAATATATAAACAGTACATGTAAAACGTTTTTCAGAGGTTGTATTGTACTTTTCTGCAATCATATAAAATATAGATCTGGAAATTCACATCCACATTTCAATTTTGAAAAGAATAGGACAAATGATCACTTGAAATTACAAACATAAAAATAAAAGCTTTTTGGACAAATGTTTAAACATGGTTTCACCTCTATGCAACAGCACATGTAAAAAGTTTGTCAGAGGTTTTAAAACGTTTTTCAGAGGTTGTATTGTACTTTTCTGCAATCATACAAAATATAGATCTGGAAATTCACATCCACATTTCAATTTGGAAAAGAATAGTACAAATGATCACTTGAAATTACAAACTTTAAAATAAATGCTTTTTTGAAAAGTGTTTAAACATGATTTCACATCTATGCAACAGCACAAGTAAAAAGTTTGTCAGAGGTTTTAAAATTACTTTTCCCCAAAAAAACAAAATGTTGATCAGTAAATTCACTTCTACATTTCAATTTTAGAAAGAATAACATAAAAGTTAAAATGAAATTACCAACTTTAAAATACATGCTTTTTTGAGTAACTTTGCTTCACATCTATGAATTTTCATGTATAAGTATTAATAGTCTTTGTAAAACTTTTAACAACGTTTAAAAATATAGTTTACAACGAGAAAAATAAATGAAGAAAAAGTAACACGCGTTTATCTGACAATTTGAAAAACTATCAATAAATGCTAAAATGAATGTCCACACATTGAAATAAATGCGTTTTAAGAAAAGATTAAAGCTAGTTTTCTCATCTATGAACTTCATTGTTAATATATAATCAGTAGATGTAAAACGTTTTTCAGAGGTTGTATTGTACTTTTCTGCAATCATAAAATATAGATCTGGAAATTCACATTCACATTTCAATTTGGAAAAGAATAGTACAAATGATCACTTGAAATTACAAACTTTAAAATAAATGCTTTTTTGAAAAATGTTTAAACATGGTTTCACATCTATGCCACAGCACATGTAAAAAGTATGTCAGAGGTTTTAAAAGTACTTTTCTACAAGAAAGTTAAATGTAGATCCGTAAATTCACTTCTACATTTCAATTTGAGAAAGAATAACATAAATGTTAAAATGAAACTACCAACTTTAATATACATGCATTTTTGAGAAATACTCAAACTTTGCTTCACATCTATGAATTTTCATGTATAAGTATTAATAGTCTTTGTAAAACTTTTAAAAACGTTTAAAAATATAGTTTACAACCAGAAAAATAAATGCAGAAAAAGAAATACGCATTTATCTGACAATTTGAAAAAGTATCAATAAATGCTAAAATGAATGTCCACACATTGAAATAAATGCGTTTTAAGAAAAGATTAAAGCTCGTTTTCTCATCTATGAACTTCATTGTTAATATATAAACAGTACATGTAAAACGTTTTTCAGAGGTTGTATTGTACTTTTCTGCAATCATATAAAATATAGATCTGGAAATTCACATCCACATTTCAATTTTGAAAAGAATAGGACAAATGATCACTTGAAATTACAAACATAAAAATAAAAGCTTTTTGGACAAATGTTTAAACATGGTTTCACCTCTATACAACAGCACATGTAAAAAGTTTGTCAGAGGTTTTAAAACGTTTTTCAGAGGTTGTATTGTACTTTTCTGCAATCATACAAAATATAGATCTGGAAATTCACATCCACATTTCAATTTGGAAAAGAATAGTACAAATGATCACTTGAAATTACAAACTTTAAAATAAATGCTTTTTTGAAAAATGTTTAAACATGATTTCACATCTATGCAACAGCACAAGTCAAAAGTTTGTCAGAGGTTTTAAAAGTACTTTTCTCCAAAAAAGCAAAATGTTGATCAGTAAATTCACTTCTACATTTCAATTTTAGAAAGAATAACATAAATGTTAAAATGAAACTACCAACTGTAAAATACATGCATTTTTGAGAAGTACTTAAACTTTGATTCACTTCTATGAATTTTCATGTATAAGTATTAATAGTCTTTGTAAAACTTTTAAAAACGTTTAAAAATATAGTTTACAACCAGAAAAATAAATGCAGAAAAAGAAATACGCATTAATCTGACAATTTGAAAAAGTATCAATAAATGCTAAAATGAATGTCCACACATTGAAATAAATGCGTTTTAAGAAAAGATTAAAGCTAGTTTTCTCATCTATGAACTTCATTGTTAATATATAATCAGTAGATGTAAAACGTTTTTCAGAGGTTGTATTGTACTTTTCTGCAATCATATAAAATATAGATCTGGAAATTCACATCCACATTTCAATTTTGAAAAGAATAGGACAAATGATCACTTGAAATTACAAACATAAAAATAAAAGCTTTTTGGACAAATGTTTAAACATGGTTTCACCTCTATGTAACAGCACATGTAAAAAGTTTGTCAGAGGTTTTAAAACGTTTTTCAGAGGTTGTATTGTACTTTTCTGCAATCATACAAAATATAGATCTGGAAATTCACATCCACATTTCAATTTGGAAAAGAATAGTACAAATGATCACTTGAAATTACAAACTTTAAAATAAATGCTTTTTTGAAAAATGTTTAAACATGATTTCACATCTATGCAACAGCACAAGTAAAAAGTTTGTCAGAGGTTTTAAAAGTAATTTTCTCCAAAAAAGCAAAATGTTGATCAGTAAATTCACTTCTGCATTTCAATTTTAGAAAGAATAACATAAATGTTAAAATGAAACTACCAACTGTAAAATACATGCATTTTTGAGAAGTACTTAAACTTTGATTCACTTCTATGAATTTTCATGTATAAGTATTAATAGTCTTTGTAAAACTTTTAAAAATGTTTAAAAATATAGTTTACAACCAGAAAAATAAATGCAGAAAAAGAAATACGCGTTTATCTGACAATATGAAAAAGTATCAATAAATGCTAAAATGAATGTCCACACATTGAAATAAATGCGTTTTAAGAAAAGATTAAAGCTAGTTTTCTCATCTATGAACTTCATTGTTAATATATAATCAGTAGATGTAAAACGTTTTTCAGAGGTTGTATTGTACTTTTCTGCAATCATACAAAATATAGATCTGGAAATTCACATCCACATTTCAATTTGGAAAAGAATAGTACAAATGATCACTTGAAATTACAAACTTTAAAATAAATGCTTTTTTGAAAAATGTTTAAACATGGTTTCACATCTATGCCACAGCACATGTAAAAAGTATGTCAGAGGTTTTAAAAGTACTTTTCTACAAGAAAGTTAAATGTAGATCCGTAAATTCACTTCTACATTTCAATTTGAGAAAGAATAACATAAATGTTAAAATGAAACTACCAACTTTAATATACATGCTTTTTTGAGAAATACTTAAACTTTGCTTCACATCTATGAATTTTCATGTATAAGTATTATTAGTCTTTGTAAAACTTTTAAAAATGTTTAAAAATATAGTTTACAACCAGAAAAATAAATGCAGAAAAAGGAATACGCGTTTATCTGACAATATGAAAAAGTATCAATAAATGCTAAAATGAATGTCCACACATTGAAATAAATGCGTTTTAAGAAAAGATTAAAGCTAGATTTCTCATCTATGAACTTCATTGTTAATATATAAACAGTACATGTAAAACGTTTTTCAGAGGTTGTATTGTACTTTTCTGCAATCATACAAAATATAGATGGGGAAATTCACATCCACATTTCAATTTCAAAAAGAATAGTATAAATGGTCAAATGAAATTACAAACATAAAAATAAACGCTTCTTGGAGATATGTTTAAACATGGTTTCACATCTATCCAACAGCACATGTAAAAAGTATGTCAGAGGTTTTAAAAGTACTTTTGTACAAGAAAGCTAAATGTATATCCATAAATTCACTTCTACATTTCAATTTGAGAAAGAATAACATAAATGTTAAAATGAAACTACCAACTGTAAAATACATGCATTTTTGAGAACTACTTAAACTTTGATTCACATCTATGAATTTTCATGTATTAATAGTCTTTGTAAAACTTTTAAAAATGTTTAAAAATATAGTTTACAACCAGAAAAATAAATGCAGAAAAAGAAATAAGCGTTTATCTGACAATTTGAAAAAGTATCAATAAATGCTAAAATGAATGTCCACACATTGAAATAAATGCGTTTTAAGAAAAGATTAAAGCTAGTTTTCTCATCTATGAACTTCATTGTTAATATATAATCAGTAGATGTAAAACGTTTTTCAGAGGTTGTATTGTACTTTTCTGCAATCATATAAAATATAGATCTGGAAATTCACATCCACATTTCAATTTTGAAAAGAATAGGACAAATGATCACTTGAAATTACAAACATAAAAATAAAAGCTTTTTGGACAAATGTTTAAACATGGTTTCACCTCTATGCAACAGCACATGTAAAAAGTTTGTCAGAGGTTTTAAAACGTTTTTCAGAGGTTGTATTGTACTTTTCTGCAATCATACAAAATATAGATCTGGAAATTCACATCCACATTTCAATTTGGAAAAGAATAGTACAAATGATCACTTGAAATTACAAACTTTAAAATAAATGCTTTTTTGAAAAATGTTTAAACATGATTTCACATCTATGCAACAGCACAAGTCAAAAGTTTGTAAGAGGTTTTAAAAGTACTTTTCTCCAAAAAAGCAAAATGTTGATCAGTAAATTCACTTCTACATTTCAATTTTAGAAAGAATAACATAAATGTTAAAATGAAACTACCAACTTTAATATACATGCATTTTTGAGAAATACTTAAACTTTGCTTCACATCTATGAATTTTCATGTATAAGTATTATTAGTCTTTGTAAAACTTTTAAAAATGTTTAAAAATATAGTTTACAACCAGAAAAATAAATGCAGAAAAAGGAATACGCGTTTATCTGACAATATGAAAAAGTATCAATAAATGCTAAAATGAATGTCCACACATTGAAATAAATGCGTTTTAAGAAAAGATTAAAGCTAGTTTTCTCATCTATGAACTTCATTGTTAATATATAAACAGTACATGTAAAACGTTTTTCAGAGGTTGTATTGTACTTTTCTGCAATCATACAAAATATAGATCTGGAAATTCACATCCACATTTCAATTTGGAAAAGAATAGTACAAATGATCACTTGAAATTACAAACTTTAAAATAAATGCTTTTTTGAAAAATGTTTAAACATGATTTCACATCTATGCAACAGCACAAGTAAAAAGTTTGTCAGAGGTTTTAAAATTACTTTTCTCCAAAAAAACAAAATGTTGATCAGTAAATTCACTTCTACATTTCAATTTTAGAAAGAATAACATAAAAGTTAAAATGAAATTACCAACTTTAAAATACATGCTTTTTTGAGAAACTTTGCTTCACATCTATGAATTTTCATGTATAAGTATTAATAGTCTTTGTAAAACTTTTAAAAACGTTTAACAATATAGTTTACAACCAGAAAAATAAATGCAGAAAAAGAAATACGCATTAATCTGACAATTTGAAAAAGTATCAATAAATGCTAAAATGAATGTCCACACATTGAAATAAATGAGTTTTAAGAAAAGATTAAAGCTAGTTTTCTCATCTATGAACTTCATTGTTAATATATAAACAGTACATGTAAAACGTTTTTCAGAGGTTGTATTGTACTTTTCTGCAATCATACAAAATATAGATGGGGAAATTCACATCCACATTTCTATTTCAAAAAGAATAGTATAAATGGTCAAATGAAATTACAAACATAAAAATAAACGCTTCTTGGAGATATGTTTAAACATGGTTTCACATCTATCCAACAGCACATGTAAAAAGTATGTCAGAGGTTTTAAAAGTACTTTTGTAGAAGAAAGCTAAATGTAGATCCATAAATTCACTTCTACATTTCAATTTGAGAAAGAATAACATAAATGTTAAAATGAAACTACCAACTGTAAAATACATGCATTTTTGAGAACTACTTAAACTTTGATTCACATCTATGAATTTTCATGTATTAATAGTCTTTGTAAAACTTTTAAAAATGTTTAAAAATATAGTTTACAACCAGAAAAATAAATGCAGAAAAAGAAATAAGCGTTTATCTGACAATTCGAAAAAGTATCAATAAATGCTAAAATGAATGTCCACACATTGAAATAAATGCGTTTTAAGAAAAGATTAAAGCTAGTTTTCTCATCTATGAACTTCATTGTTAATATATAATCAGTAGATGTAAAACGTTTTTCAGAGGTTGTATTGTACTTTTCTGCAATCATATAAAATATAGATCTGGAAATTCACATCCACATTTCAATTTTGAAAAGAATAGGACAAATGATCACTTGAAATTACAAACATAAAAATAAAAGCTTTTTGGACAAATGTTTAAACATGGTTTCACCTCTATGTAACAGCACATGTAAAAAGTTTGTCAGAGGTTTTAAAACGTTTTTCAGAGGTTGTATTGTACTTTTCTGCAATCATACAAAATATAGATCTGGAAATTCACATCCACATTTCAATTTGGAAAAGAATAGTACAAATGATCACTTGAAATTACAAACTTTAAAATAAATGCTTTTTTGAAAAATGTTTAAACATGATTTCACATCTATGCAACAGCACAAGTAAAAAGTTTGTCAGAGGTTTTAAAAGTAATTTTCTCCAAAAAAGCAAAATGTTGATCAGTAAATTCACTTCTGCATTTCAATTTTAGAAAGAATAACATAAATGTTAAAATGAAACTACCAACTGTAAAATACATGCATTTTTGAGAAGTACTTAAACTTTGATTCACTTCTATGAATTTTCATGTATAAGTATTAATAGTCTTTGTAAAACTTTTAAAAATGTTTAAAAATATAGTTTACAACCAGAAAAATAAATGCAGAAAAAGAAATACGCGTTTATCTGACAATATGAAAAAGTATCAATAAATGCTAAAATGAATGTCCACACATTGAAATAAATGCGTTTTAAGAAAAGATTAAAGCTAGTTTTCTCATCTATGAACTTCATTGTTAATATATAATCAGTAGATGTAAAACGTTTTTCAGAGGTTGTATTGTACTTTTCTGCAATCATACAAAATATAGATCTGGAAATTCACATCCACATTTCAATTTGGAAAAGAATAGTACAAATGATCACTTGAAATTACAAACTTTAAAATAAATGCTTTTTTGAAAAATGTTTAAACATGGTTTCACATCTATGCCACAGCACATGTAAAAAGTATGTCAGAGGTTTTAAAAGTACTTTTCTACAAGAAAGTTAAATGTAGATCCGTAAATTCACTTCTACATTTCAATTTGAGAAAGAATAACATAAATGTTAAAATGAAACTACCAACTTTAATATACATGCTTTTTTGAGAAATACTTAAACTTTGCTTCACATCTATGAATTTTCATGTATAAGTATTATTAGTCTTTGTAAAACTTTTAAAAATGTTTAAAAATATAGTTTACAACCAGAAAAATAAATGCAGAAAAAGGAATACGCGTTTATCTGACAATATGAAAAAGTATCAATAAATGCTAAAATGAATGTCCACACATTGAAATAAATGCGTTTTAAGAAAAGATTAAAGCTAGTTTTCTCATCTATGAACTTCATTGTTAATATAAAAACAGTACATGTAAAACGTTTTTCAGAGGTTGTATTGTACTTTTCTGCAATCATACAAAATATAGATGGGGAAATTCACATCCACATTTCAATTTCAAAAAGAATAGTATAAATGGTCAAATGAAATTACAAACATAAAAATAAACGCTTCTTGGAGATATGTTTAAACATGGTTTCACATCTATCCAAAAGCACATGTAAAAAGTATGTCAGAGGTTTTAAAAGTACTTTTGTACAAGAAAGCTAAATGTATATCCATAAATTCACTTCTACATTTCAATTTGAGAAAGAATAACATAAATGTTAAAATGAAACTACCAACTGTAAAATACATGCATTTTTGAGAACTACTTAAACTTTGATTCACATCTATGAATTTTCATGTATTAATAGTCTTTGTAAAACTTTTAAAAATGTTTAAAAATATAGTTTACAACCAGAAAAATAAATGCAGAAAAAGAAATAAGCGTTTATCTGACAATTTGAAAAAGTATCAATAAATGCTAAAATGAATGTCCACACATTGAAATAAATGCGTTTTAAGAAAAGATTAAAGCTAGTTTTCTCATCTATGAACTTCATTGTTAATATATAATCAGTAGATGTAAAACGTTTTTCAGAGGTTGTATTGTACTTTTCTGCAATCATATAAAATATAGATCTGGAAATTCACATCCACATTTCAATTTTGAAAAGAATAGGACAAATGATCACTTGAAATTACAAACATAAAAATAAAAGCTTTTTGGACAAATGTTTAAACATGGTTTCACCTCTATGCAACAGCACATGTAAAAAGTTTGTCAGAGGTTTTAAAACGTTTTTCAGAGGTTGTATTGTACTTTTCTGCAATCATACAAAATATAGATCTGGAAATTCACATCCACATTTCAATTTGGAAAAGAATAGTACAAATGATCACTTGAAATTACAAACTTTAAAATAAATGCTTTTTTGAAAAATGTTTAAACATGATTTCACATCTATGCAACAGCACAAGTCAAAAGTTTGTAAGAGGTTTTAAAAGTACTTTTCTCCAAAAAAGCAAAATGTTGATCAGTAAATTCACTTCTACATTTCAATTTTAGAAAGAATAACATAAATGTTAAAATGAAACTACCAACTGTAAAATACATGCATTTTTGAGAAGTACTTAAACTTTGATTCACTTCTATGAATTTTCATGTATAAGTATTAATAGTCTTTGTAAAACTTTTAAAAATGTTTAAAAATATAGTTTACAACCAGAAAAATAAATGCAGAAAAAGAAATACGCGTTTATCTGACAATATGAAAAAGTATCAATAAATGCTAAAATGAATGTCCACACATTGAAATAAATGCGTTTTAAGAAAAGATTAAAGCTAGTTTTCTCATCTATGAACTTCATTGTTAATATATAATCAGTAGATGTAAAACGTTTTTCAGAGGTTGTATTGTACATTTCTGCAATCATACAAAATATAGATCTGGAAATTCACATCCACATTTCAATTTGGAAAAGAATAGTACAAATGATCACTTGAAATTACAAACTTTAAAATAAATGCTTTTTTGAAAAATGTTTAAACATGGTTTCACATCTATGCCACAGCACATGTAAAAAGTATGTCAGAGGTTTTAAAAGTACTTTTCTACAAGAAAGTTAAATGTAGATCCGTAAATTCACTTCTACATTTCAATTTGAGAAAGAATAACATAAATGTTAAAATGAAACTACCAACTTTAATATACATGCATTTTTGAGAAATACTTAAACTTTGCTTCACATCTATGAATTTTCATGTATAAGTATTATTAGTCTTTGTAAAACTTTTAAAAATGTTTAAAAATATAGTTTACAACCAGAAAAATAAATGCAGAAAAAGGAATACGCGTTTATCTGACAATATGAAAAAGTATCAATAAATGCTAAAATGAATGTCCACACATTGAAATAAATGCGTTTTAAGAAAAGATTAAAGCTAGTTTTCTCATCTATGAACTTCATTGTTAATATATAAACAGTACATGTAAAACGTTTTTCAGAGGTTGTATTGTACTTTTCTGCAATCATATAAAATATAGATCTGGAAATTCACATCCACATTTCAATTTTGAAAAGAATAGTAGAAATGGTCACTTGAAATTACAAACTTTAAAATAAATGCTTTTTTGAGAAATGTTTAAACATGATTTCACATCTATGCAACAGCTCATGTAAAGTTTGTCAGAGGTTTTAAAAGTACTTTTCTCCAAAAAAGCAAAATGTAGATCCGTAAATTCACTTCTACATTTCAATTTTAGAAAGAATAACATAAATGTTAAAATGAAACAACCAACTTTAAAATACATGCATTTTTGAGAAATACTTAAACTTTGCTTCACATCTATGAATTTTCATGTATAAGTATTAATAGTCTTTGTAAAACTTTTAAAAACGTTTAAAAATATAGTTTACAACCAGAAAAATAAATGCAGAAAAAGAAATACGCATTAATCTGACAATTTGAAAAAGTATCAATAAATGCTAAAATGAATGTCCACACATTGAAATAAATGCGTTTTAAGAAAAGATTAAAGCTAGTTTTCTCATCTATGAACTTCATTGTTAATATATAAACAGTACATGTAAAACGTTTTTCTGAGGTTGTATTGTATTTTTCTGCATTCATATAAAATATAGATCTGGAAATTCACATCCACATTTCAATTTTGAAAAGAATAGGACAAATGATCACTTGAAATTACAAACATAAAAATAAAAGCTTTATGGACAAATGTTTAAACATGGTTTCACCTCTATGCAACAGCACATGTAAAAAGTTTGTCACAGGTTTTAAAAGGTTTTTCAGAGGTTGTATTGTACTTTTCTGCAATCATACAAAATATAGATCTGGAAATTCACATCCACATTTCAATTTGGAAAAGAATAGTACAAATGATCACTTGAAATTACAAACTTTAAAATAAATGCTTTTTTGAAAAATGTTTAAACATGATTTCACATCTATGCAACAGCACAAGTAAAAAGTTTGTCAGAGGTTTTAAAAGTACTTTTCTCCAAAAAAGCAAAATGTTGATCAGTAAATTCACTTCTACATTTCAATTTGAGAAAGAATAACATAAATGTTAAAATGAAACTACCAACTTTAAAATACATTCTTTTTTGAGAAACTTTGCTTCACATCTATGAATTTTCATGTATAAGTATTAATAGTCTTTGTAAAACTTTTAAAAATGTTTAAAAATATAGTTTACAACCAGAGAAAGAAATGCAGAAAAAGAAATACGCGTTTATCTGACAATTTGAAAAAGTATCAATAAATTCTAAAATGAATGTCCACACAGCACATGTAAAAAGTTTATCAGAGGTTTTAAAACGTTTTTCAGAGGTTGTATTGTACTTTTCTGCAATAATACAAAATATAGATCTGGAAATTCACCTCCACATTTCAATTTGGAAAAGAATAGTACAAATGATCACTTGAAATTACAAACTTTAAAATAAATGCTTTTTTGAAAAATGTTTAAACATGGTTTCACATCTATGCCACAGCACATGTAAAAAGTATGTCAGAGGTTTTAAAAGTACTTTTCTACAAGAAAGCTAAATGTAGATCCATAAATTCACTTCTACATTTCAATTTGAGAAAGAATAACATAAATGTTAAAATGAAACTACCAACTGTAAAATACATGCATTTTTGAGAACTACTTAAACTTTGATTCACATCTATGAATTTTCATGTATTAATAGTCTTTGTAAAACTTTTAAAAATGTTTAAAAATATAGTTTACAACCAGAAAAATAAATGCAGAAAAAGAAATAAGCGTTTATCTGACAATTTGAAAAAGTATCAATAAATGCTAAAATGAATGTCCACACATTGAAATAAATGCGTTTTATGAAAAGATTAAAGCTAGTTTTCTCATCTATGAACTTCATTGTTAATATATAATCAGTAGATGTAAAACGTTTTTCAGAGGTTGTATTGTACTTTTCTGCAATCATATAAAATATAGATCTGGAAATTCACATCCACATTTCAATTTTGAAAAGAATAGGACAAATGATCACTTGAAATTACAAACATAAAAATAAAATCTTTTTGGACAAATGTTTAAACATGGTTTCACCTCTATGCAACAGCACATGTAAAAAGTTTGTCAGAGGTTTTAAAACGTTTTTCAGAGGTTGTATTGTACTTTTCTGCAATCATACAAAATGTAGATCTGGAAATTCACATCCACATTTCAATTTGGAAAAGAATAGTACAAATGATCACTTGAAATTACAAACTTTAAAATAAATGCTTTTTTGAAAAATGTTTAAACATGATTTCACATCTATGCAACAGCACAAGTCAAAAGTTTGTCAGAGGTTTTAAAAGTACTTTTCTCCAAAAAAGCAAAATGTTGATCAGTAAATTCACTTCTACATTTCAATTTTAGAAAGAATAACATAAATGTTAAAATGAAACTACCAACTGTAAAATACATGCATTTTTGAGAAGTACTTAAACTTTGATTCACTTCTATGAATTTTCATGTATAAGTATTAATAGTCTTTGTAAAACTTTTAAAAATGTTTAAAAATATAGTTTACAACCAGAAAAATAAATGCAGAAAAAGAAATACGCGTTTATCTGACAATATGAAAAAGTATCAATAAATGCTAAAATGAATGTCCACACATTGAAATAAATGCGTTTTAAGAAAAGATTAAAGCTAGTTTTCTCATCTATGAACTTCATTGTTAATATATAATCAGTAGATGTAAAACGTTTTTCAGAGGTTGTATTGTACTTTTCTGCAATCATACAAAATATAGATCTGGAAATTCACATCCACATTTCAATTTGGAAAAGAATAGTACAAATGATCACTTGAAATTACAAACTTTAAAATAAATGCTTTTTTGAAAAATGTTTAAACATGGTTTCAAATCTATGCCACAGCACATGTAAAAAGTATGTCAGAGGTTTTAAAAGTACTTTTCTACAAGAAAGTTAAATGTAGATCCGTAAATTCACTTCTACATTTCAATTTGAGAAAGAATAACATAAATGTTAAAATGAAACTACCAACTTTAATATACATGCATTTTTTAGAAATACTTAAACTTTGCTTCACATCTATGAATTTTCATGTATAAGTATTATTAGTCTTTGTAAAACTTTTAAAAATGTTTAAAAATATAGTTTACAACCAGAAAAATAAATGCAGAAAAAGAAATACGCATTTATCTGACAATATGAAAAAGTATCAATAAATGCTAAAATGAATGTCCACACATTGAAATAAATGCGTTTTAAGAAAAGATTAAAGCTAGTTTTCTCATCTATGAACTTCATTGTTAATATATAAACAGTACATGTAAAACGTTTTTCAGAGGTTGTATTGTAGTTTTCTGCAATCATATAAAATATAGATCTGGAAATTCACATCAACATTTCAATTTTGAAAAGAATAGTAGAAATGGTCACTTGAAATTACAAACTTTAAAATAAATGCTTTTTTGAGAAATGTTTAAACATGATTTCACATCTATGCAACAGCTCATGTAAAGTTTGTCAGAGGTTTTAAAAGTACTTTTCTCCAAAAAAGCAAAATGTAGATCCGTAAATTCACTTCTACATTTCAATTTTAGAAAGAATAACATAAATGTTAAAATGAAACAACCAACTTTAAAATACATGCATTTTTGAGAAATACTTAAACTTTGCTTCACATCTATGAATTTTCATGTATAAGTATTAATAGTCTTTGTAAAACTTTTAAAAACGTTTAAAAATATAGTTTACAACCAGAAAAATAAATGCAGAAAAAGAAATACGCATTAATCTGACAATTTGAAAAAGTATCAATAAATGCTAAAATGAATGTCCACACATTGAAATAAATGCGTTTTAAGAAAAGATTAAAGCTAGTTTTCTCATCTATGAACTTCATTGTTAATATATAATCAGTAGATGTAAAACGTTTTTCAGAGGTTGTATTGTACTTTTCTGCAATCATATAAAATATAGATCTGGAAATTCACATCCACATTTCAATTTGGAAAAGAATAGTACAAATGATCACTTGAAATTACAAACATAAAAATAAAACCTTTTTGGACAAATGTTTAAACATGGTTTCACCTCTATGCAACAGCACAAGTAAAAAGTTTGTCAGAGGTTTTAAAAGTACTTTTCTCCAAAAAAGCAAAATGTTGATCAGTAAATTCACTTCTACATTTCAATTTTAGAAAGAATAACATAAATGTTATAATGAAACTACCAACTGTAAAATACATGCATTTTTGAGAAGTACTTAAACTTTGATTCACTTCTATGAATTTTCATGTATAAGTATTAATAGTCTTTGTAAAACTTTTAAAAATGTTTAAAAATATAGTTTACAACCAGAAAAATAAATGCAGAAAAAGAAATACGCGTTTATCTGACAATATGAAAAAGTATCAATAAATGCTAAAATGAATGTCCACACATTGAAATAAATGCGTTTTAAGAAAAGATTAAAGCTAGTTTTCTCATCTATGAACTTCATTGTTAATATATAATCAGTAGATGTAAAACGTTTTTCAGAGGTTGTATTGTATTTTTCTGGAATCATACAAAATATAGATCTGGAAATTCACATCCTCATTTCAATTTGGAAAAGAATAGTACAAATGATCACTTGAAATTACAAACTTTAAAATAAATGCTTTTTTGAAAAATGTTTAAACATGGTTTCACATCTATGCCACAGCACATGTAAAAAGTTTGTCAGAGGTTTTAAAATTACTTTTCCCCAAAAAAACAAAATGTTGATCAGTAAATTCACTTCTACATTTCAATTTTAGAAAGAATAACATAAAAGTTAAAATGAAATTACCAACTTTAAAATACATGCTTTTTTGAGTAACTTTGCTTCACATCTATGAATTTTCATGTATAAGTATTAATAGTCTTTGTAAAACTTTTAACAACGTTTAAAAATATAGTTTACAACGAGAAAAATAAACGAAGAAAAAGTAACACGCGTTTATCTGACAATTTGAAAAACTATCAATAAATGCTAAAATGAATGTCCACACATTGAAATAAATGCGTTTTAAGAAAAGATTAAAGCTAGTTTTCTCATCTATGAACTTCATTGTTAATATATAATCAGTAGATGTAAAACGTTTTTCAGAGGTTGTATTGTACTTTTCTGCAATCATAAAATATAGATCTGGAAATTCACATCCACATTTCAATTTTGAAAAGAATAGGACAAATGATCACTTGAAATTACAAACATAAAAATAACAGCTTTTTGGACAAATGTTTAAACATGATTTCACATCTATGCAACAGCACAAGTAAAAAGTTTGTCAGAGGTTTTAAAAGTACTTTTCTCCAAAAAAGCAAAATGTTGATCAGTAAATTCACTTCTACATTTCAATTTTGGAAAGAATAACATAAAAGTTAAAATGAAATTACCAACTTTAAAATACATGCTTTTTTGAGTAACTTTGCTTCACATCTATGAATTTTCATGTATAAGTATTAATAGTCTTTGTAAAACTTTTAACAACGTTTAAAAATATAGTTTACAACGAGAAAAATAAATGAAGAAAAAGTAACACGCTTTTATCTGACAATTTGAAAAACTATCAATAAATGCTAAAATGAATGTCCACACATTGAAATAAATGCGTTTTAAGAAAAGATTAAAGCTAGTTTTCTCATCTATGAACTTCATTGTTAATATATAATCAGTAGATGTAAAACGTTTTTCAGAGGTTGTATTGTACTTTTCTGCAATCATAAAATATAGATCTGGAAATTCACATCCACATTTCAATTTTGAAAAGAATAGGACAAATGATCACTTGAAATTACAAACATAAAAATAACAGCTTTTTGGACAAATGTTTAAACATGATTTCACATCTATGCAACAGCACAAGTAAAAAGTTTGTCAGAGGTTTTAAAAGTACTTTTCTCCAAAAAAGCAAAATGTTGATCAGTAAATTCACTTCTACATTTCAATTTTAGAAAGAATAACATAAATGTTAAAATGAAACTACCAACTGTAAAATACATGCATTTTTGAGAAGTACTTAAACTTTGATTCACATCTATGAATTTTCATGTATAAGTATTAATAGTCTTTGTAAAACTTTTAAAAATGTTTAAAAATGTAGTTTACAACCAGAAAAATAAATGCAGAAAAAGAAATATGCGTTTATCTGACAATATGAAAAAGTATCAATAAATGCTAAAATGAATGTCCACACATTGAAATAAATGCGTTTTAAGAAAAGATTAAAGCTAGTTTTCTCATGTATGAACTTCATTGTTAATATATAATCAGTAGATGTAAAACGTTTTTCAGAGGTTGTATTGTACTTTTCTGCAATCATACAAAATATAGATCTGGAAATTCACATCCACATTTCAATTTGGAAAAGAATAGTACAAATGATCACTTGAAATTACAAACTTTAAAATAAATGCTTTTTTGAAAAATGTTTAAACATGGTTTCACATCTATGCCACAGCACATGTAAAAAGTATGTCAGAGGTTTTAAAAGTACTTTTCTACAAGAAAGTTAAATGTAGATCCGTAAATTCACTTCTACATTTCAATTTGAGAAAGAATAACATAAATGTTAAAATGAAACTACCAACTTTAATATACATGCATTTTTGAGAAATACTTAAACTTTGCTTCACATCTATGAATTTTCATGTATAAGTATTAATAGTCTTTGTAAAACTTTTAAAAACGTTTAAAAATATAGTTTACAACCAGAAAAATAAATGCAGAAAAAGAAATACGCATTTATCTGACAATTTGAAAAAGTATCAATAAATGCTAAAATGAATGTCCACACATTGAAATAAATGCGTTTTAAGAAAAGATTAAAGCTAGTTTTCTCATCTATGAACTTCATTGTTAATATATAAACAGTACATGTAAAACGTTTTTCAGAGGTTGTATTGTACTTTTCTGCAATCATATAAAATATAGATCTGGAAATTCACATCCACATTTCAATTTTGAAAAGAATAGGACAAATGATCACTTGAAATTACAAACATAAAAATAAAAGCTTTTTGGACAAATGTTTAAACATGGTTTCACCTCTATACAACAGCACATGTAAAAAGTTTGTCAGAGGTTTTAAAACGTTTTTCAGAGGTTGTATTGTACTTTTCTGCAATCATACAAAATATAGATCTGGAAATTCACATCCACATTTCAATTTTGAAAAGAATAGGACAAATGATCACTTGAAATTACAAACATAAAAATAAAAGCTTTTTGGACAAATGTTTAAACATGATTTCACATCTATGCAACAGCACAAGTCAAAAGTTTGTCAGAGGTTTTAAAAGTACTTTTCTCCAAAAAAGCAAAATGTTGATCAGTAAATTCACTTCTACATTTCAATTTTAGAAAGAATAACATAAATGTTAAAATGAAACTACCAACTGTAAAATACATGCATTTTTGAGAAGTACTTAAACTTTGATTCACTTCTATGAATTTTCATGTATAAGTATTAATAGTCTTTGTAAAACTTTTAAAAATGTTTAAAAATATAGTTTACAACCAGAAAAATAAATGCAGAAAATGAAATACGCGTTTATCTGACAATATGAAAAAGTATCAATAAATGCTAAAATGAATGTCCACACATTGAAATAAATGCGTTTTAAGAAAAGATTAAAGCTAGTTTTCTCATCTATGAACTTCATTGTTAATATATAATCAGTAGATGTAAAACGTTTTTCAGAGGTTGTATTGTACTATTCTGCAATCATACAAAATATAGATCTGGAAATTCACATCCACATTTCAATTTGGAAAAGAATAGTACAAATGATCACTTGAAATTACAAACTTTAAAATAAATGCTTTTTTGAAAAATGTTTAAACATGGTTTCAAATCTATGCCACAGCACATGTAAAAAGTATGTCAGAGGTTTTAAAAGTACTTTTCTACAAGAAAGTTAAATGTAGATCCGTAAATTCACTTCTACATTTCAATTTGAGAAAGAATAACATAAATGTTAAAATGAAACTACCAACTTTAATATACATGCATTTTTGAGAAATACTTAAACTTTGCTTCTCATCTATGAATTTTCATGTATAAGTATTATTAGTCTTTGTAAAACTTTTAAAAATGTTTAAAAATATAGTTTACAACCAGAAAAATAAATGCAGAAAAAGAAATACGCGTTTATCTGACAATATGAAAAAGTATCAATAAATGCTAAAATGAATGTCCACACATTGAAATAAATGCGTTTTAAGAAAAGATTAAAGCTAGTTTTCTCATATATGAACTTCATTGTTAATATATAATCAGTAGATGTAAAAAGTTTTCCAGAGGTTGTATTGTACTTTTCTGCAATCATATAAAATATAGATCTGGAAATTCACATCCACATTTCAATTTGGAAAAGAATAGTACAAATGATCACTTGAAATTACAAACATAAAAATAAAACCTTTTTGGACAAATGTTTAAACATGGTTTCACCTCTATGCAACAGCACATGTAAAAAGTTTGTCAGAGGTTTTAAAACGTTTTTCAGAGGTTGTATTGTACTTTTCTGCAATCATACGAAATATAGATCTGGAAATTCACATCCACATTTCAATTTTGAAAAGAATAATAGAAATGATCACTTGAAATTACAAACTTTAAAATAAATGCTTTTTTGAAAAATGTTTAAACATGATTTCACATCTATGCAACAGCACAAGTAAAAAGTTTGTCAGAGGTTTTAAAAGTACTTTTCTCCAAAAAAGCAAAATGTTGATCAGTAAATTCACTTCTACATTTCAATTTTAGAAAGAATAACATAAATGTTAAAATGAAACTACCAACTGTAAAATACATGCATTTTTGAGAAGTACTTAAACTTTGATTCACTTCTATGAATTTTCATGTATAAGTATTAATAGTCTTTGTAAAACTTTTAAAAATGTTTAAAAATATAGTTTACAACCAGAAAAATAAATGCAGAAAAAGAAATACGCGTTTATCTGACAATATGAAAAAGTATCAATAAATGCTAAAATGAATGTCCACACATTGAAATAAATGCGTTTTAAGAAAAGATTAAAGCTAGTTTTCTCATCTATGAACTTCATTGTTAATATATAATCAGTAGATGTAAAACGTTTTTCAGAGGTTGTATTGTACTTTTCTGCAATCATACAAAATATAGATCTGGAAATTCACATCCACATTTCAATTTGGAAAAGAATAGTACAAATGATCACTTGAAATTACAAACTTTAAAATAAATGCTTTTTTGAAAAATGTTTAAACATGATTTCACATCTATGCAACAGCACAAGTAAAAAGTTTGTCAGAGGTTTTAAAATTACTTTTCCCCAAAAAAACAAAATGTTGATCAGTAAATTCACTTCTACATTTCAATTTTAGAAAGAATAACATAAAAGTTAAAATGAAATTACCAACTTTAAAATACATGCTTTTTTGAGTAACTTTGCTTCACATCTATGAATTTTCATGTATAAGTATTAATAGTCTTTGTAAAACTTTTAACAACGTTTAAAAATATAGTTTACAACGAGAAAAATAAATGAAGAAAAAGTAACACGCGTTTATCTGACAATTTGAAAAACTATCAATAAATGCTAAAATGAATGTCCACACATTGAAATAAATGCGTTTTAAGAAAAGATTAAAGCTAGTTTTCTCATCTATGAACTTCATTGTTAATATATAATCAGTAGATGTAAAACGTTTTTCAGAGGTTGTATTGTACTTTTCTGCAATCATAAAATATAGATCTGGAAATTCACATCCACATTTCAATTTGGAAAAGAATAGTACAAATGATCACTTGAAATTACAAACTTTAAAATAAATGCTTTTTTGAAAAATGTTTAAACATGGTTTCACATCTATGCCACAGCACATGTAAAAAGTATGTCAGAGGTTTTAAAAGTACTTTTCTACAAGAAAGTTAAATGTAGATCCGTAAATTCACTTCTACATTTCAATTTGAGAAAGAATAACATAAATGTTAAAATGAAACTACCAACTTTAATATACATGCATTTTTGAGAAATACTCAAACTTTGCTTCACATCTATGAATTTTCATGTATAAGTATTAATAGTCTTTGTAAAACTTTTAAAAACGTTTAACAATATAGTTTACAACCAGAAAAATAAATGCAGAAAAAGAAATACGCATTAATCTGACAATTTGAAAAAGTATCAATAAATGCTAAAATGAATGTCCACACATTGAAATAAATGAGTTTTAAGAAAAGATTAAAGCTAGTTTTCTCATCTATGAACTTCATTGTTAATATATAAACAGTACATGTAAAACGTTTTTCAGAGGTTGTATTGTACTTTTCTGCAATCATACAAAATATAGATGGGGAAATTCACATCCACATTTCAATTTCAAAAAGAATAGTATAAATGGTCAAATGAAATTACAAACATAAAAATAAACGCTTCTTGGAGATATGTTTAAACATGGTTTCACATCTATCCAACAGCACATGTAAAAAGTATGTCAGAGGTTTTAAAAGTACTTTTGTACAAGAAAGCTAAATGTAGATCCATAAATTCACTTCTACATTTCAATTTGAGAAAGAATAACATAAATGTTAAAATGAAAC
Source organism: Narcine bancroftii (assembly GCF_036971445.1). Classification (NCBI taxonomy): domain Eukaryota; kingdom Metazoa; phylum Chordata; class Chondrichthyes; order Torpediniformes; family Narcinidae; genus Narcine; species Narcine bancroftii. Next base: position 100,888,804 of record NC_091474.1, on the reverse strand, counting down.
TACCAACTGTAAAATACATGCATTTTTGAGAACTACTTAAACTTTGATTCACATCTATGAATTTTCATGTATTAATAGTCTTTGTAAAACTTTTAAAAATGTTTAAAAATATAGTTTACAACCAGAAAAATAAATGCAGAAAAAGAAATACGCGTTTATCTGACAATATGAAAAAGTATCAATAAATGCTAAAATGAATGTCCACACATTGAAATAAATGCGTTCTAAGAAAAGATTAAAGCTAGTTTTCTCATCTATGAACTTCATTGTTAATATATAATCAGTAGATGTAAAACGTTTTTCAGAGGTTGTATTGTACTTTTCTGCAATCATACAAAATATAGATCTGGAAATTCACATCCACATTTCAATTTGGAAAAGAATAGTACAAATGATCACTTGAAATTACAAACTTTAAAATAAATGCTTTTTTGAAAAATGTTTAAACATGGTTTCACATCTATGCCACAGCACATGTAAAAAGTATGTCAGAGGTTTTAAAAGTACTTTTCTACAAGAAAGTTAAATGTAGATCCGTAAATTCACTTCTACATTTCAATTTGAGAAAGAATAACATAAATGTTAAAATGAAACTACCAACTTTAATATACATGCATTTTTGAGAAATACTTAAACTTTGCTTCACATCTATGAATTTTCATGTATAAGTATTATTAGTCTTTGTAAAACTTTTAAAAATGTTTAAAAATATAGTTTACAACCAGAAAAATAAATGCAGAAAAAGGAATACGCGTTTATCTGACAATATGAAAAAGTATCAATAAATGCTAAAATGAATGTCCACACATTGAAATAAATGCATTTTAAGAAAAGATTAAAGCTAGTTTTCTCATCTATGAACTTCATTGTTAATATATAAACAGTACATGTAAAACGTTTTTCAGAGGTTGTATTGTACTTTTCTGCAATCATATAAAATATAGATCTGGAAATTCACATCCACATTTCAATTTGGAAAAGAATAGTACAAATGATCACTTGAAATTACAAACTTTAAAATAAATGCTTTTTTGAAAAATGTTTAAACATGATTTCACATCTATGCAACAGCACAAGTAAAAAGTTTGTCAGAGGTTTTAAAAGTACTTTTCTCCAAAAAAGCAAAATGTTGATCAGTAAATTCACTTCTACATTTCAATTTGAGAAAGAATAACATAAATGTTAAAATGAAACTACCAACTTTAAAATACATTCTTTTTTGAGAAACTTTGCTTCACATCTATGAATTTTCATGTATAAGTATTAATAGTCTTTGTAAAACTTTTAAAAATGTTTAAAAATATAGTTTACAACCAGAGAAAGAAATGCAGAAAATGAAATACGCGTTTATCTGACAATTTGAAAAAGTATCAATAAATTCTAAAATGAATGTCCACACAGCACATGTAAAAAGTTTATCAGAGGTTTTAAAACGTTTTTCAGAGGTTGTATTGTACTTTTCTGCAATCATACAAAATATAGATCTGGAAATTCACATCCACATTTCAATTTGGAAAAGAATAGTACAAATGATCACTTGAAATTACAAACTTTAAAATAAATGCTTTTTTGAAAAATGTTTAAACATGATTTCACATCTATGCAACAGCACAAGTCAAAAGTTTGTCAGAGGTTTGAAAAGTACTTTTCTCTAAAAAAGCAAAATGTTGATCAGTAAATTCACTTCTACATTTCAATTTTAGAAAGAATAACATAAATGTTAAAATGAAACTACCAACTGTAAAATACATGCATTTTTGAGAAGTACTTAAACTTTGATTCACTTCTATGAATTTTCATGTATAAGTATTAATAGTCTTTGTAAAACTTTTAAAAATGTTTAAAAATATAGTTTACAACCAGAAAAATAAATGCAGAAAATGAAATACGCGTTTATCTGACAATATGAAAAAGTATCAATAAATGCTAAAATGAATGTCCACACATTGAAATAAATGCGTTTTAAGAAAAGATTAAAGCTAGTTTTCTCATCTATGAACTTCATTGTTAATATATAATCAGTAGATGTAAAACGTTTTTCAGAGGTTGTATTGTACTTTTCTGCAATCATACAAAATATAGATCTGGAAATTCACATCCACATTTCAATTTGGAAAAGAATAGTACAAATGATCACTTGAAATTACAAACTTTAAAATAAATGCTTTTTTGAAAAATGTTTAAACATGGTTTCACATCTATGCCACAGCACATGTAAAAAGTATGTCAGAGGTTTTAAAAGTACTTTTCTACAAGAAAGTTAAATGTAGATCCGTAAATTCACTTCTACATTTCAATTTGAGAAAGAATAACATAAATGTTAAAATGAAACTACCAACTTTAATATACATGCATTTTTGAGAAATACTTAAACTTTGCTTCACATCTATGAATTTTCATGTATGTATTATTAGTCTTTGTAAAACTTTTAAAAATGTTTAAAAATATAGTTTACAACCAGAAAAATAAATGCAGAAAAAGGAATACGCGTTTATCTGACAATATGAAAAAGTATCAATAAATGCTAAAATGAATGTCCACACATTGAAATAAATGCGTTTTAAGAAAAGATTAAAGCTAGTTTTCTCATCTATGAACTTCATTGTTAATATATAAACAGTACATGTAAAACGTTTTTCAGAGGTTGTATTGTACTTTTCTGCAATCATATAAAATATAGATCTGGAAATTCACATCAACATTTGAATTTTGAAAAGAATAGTAGAAATGGTCACTTGAAATTACAAACTTTAAAATAAATGCTTTTTTGAGAAATGTTTAAACATGATTTCACATCTATGCAACAGCTCATGTAAAGTTTGTCAGAGGTTTTAAAAGTACTTTTCTCCAAACAAGCAAAATGTAGATCCGTAAATTCACATCCACATTTCAATTTGGAAAAGAATAGTACAAATGATCACTTGAAATTACAAACTTTAAAATAAATGCTTTTTTGAAAAATGTTTAAACATGATTTCACATCTATGCAACAGCACAAGTAAAAAGTTTGTCAGAGGTTTTAAAAGTACTTTTCTCCAAAAAAGCAAAATGTTGATCAGGAAATTCACTTCTACATTTCAATTTGAGAAAGAATATCATAAATGTTAAAATGAAACTACCAACTTTAAAATACATACTTTTTTGAGAAACTTTGCTTCACATCTATGAATTTTCATGTATAAGTATTAATAGTCTTTGTAAAACTTTTAAAAATGTTTAAAAATATAGTTTACAACCAGAGAAAGAAATGCAGAAAAAGAAATACGCGTTTATCTGACAATTTTAAAAAGTATCAATAAATGCTAAAATGAATGTCCACACATTGAAATAAATGCGTTTTAAGAAAAGATTAAAGCTAGTTTTCTCATCTATGAACTTCATTGTTAATATATAAACAGTACATGTAAAACGTTTTTCAGAGGTTGTATTGTACTTTTCTGCAATCATATAAAATATAGATCTGGAAATTCACATCCACATTTCAATTTTGAAAAGCATAGGACAAATGATCACTTGAAATTACAAACATAAAAATAAAAGCTTTTTGGACAAATGTTTAAACATGGTTTCACCTCTATGCAACAGCACAAGTAAAAAGTTTGTCAGAGGTTTTAAAAGTACTTTTCTCCAAAAAAGCAAAATGTTGATCAGTAAATTCACTTCTACATTTCAATTTTAGAAAGAATAACATAAATGTTATAATGAAACTACCAACTGTAAAATACATGCATTTTTGAGAAGTACTTAAACTTTGATTCACTTCTATGAATTTTCATGTATAAGTATTAATAGTCTTTGTAAAACTTTTAAAAATGTTTAAAAATATAGTTTACAACCAGAAAAATAAATGCAGAAAAAGAAATACGCGTTTATCTGACAATATGAAAAAGTATCAATAAATGCTAAAATGAATGTCCACACATTGAAATAAATGCGTTTTAAGAAAAGATTAAAGCTAGTTTTCTCATCTATGAACTTCATTGTTAATATATAATCAGTAGATGTAAAACGTTTTTCAGAGGTTGTATTGTATTTTTCTGGAATCATACAAAATATAGATCTGGAAATTCACATCCTCATTTCAATTTGGAAAAGAATAGTACAAATGATCACTTGAAATTACAAACTTTAAAATAAATGCTTTTTTGAAAAATGTTTAAACATGGTTTCACATCTATGCCACAGCACATGTAAAAAGTTTGTCAGAGGTTTTAAAATTACTTTTCCCCAAAAAAACAAAATGTTGATCAGTAAATTCACTTCTACATTTCAATTTTAGAAAGAATAACATAAAAGTTAAAATGAAATTACCAACTTTAAAATACATGCTTTTTTGAGTAACTTTGCTTCACATCTATGAATTTTCATGTATAAGTATTAATAGTCTTTGTAAAACTTTTAACAACGTTTAAAAATATAGTTTACAACGAGAAAAATAAACGAAGAAAAAGTAACACGCGTTTATCTGACAATTTGAAAAACTATCAATAAATGCTAAAATGAATGTCCACACATTGAAATAAATGCGTTTTAAGAAAAGATTAAAGCTAGTTTTCTCATCTATGAACTTCATTGTTAATATATAATCAGTAGATGTAAAACGTTTTTCAGAGGTTGTATTGTACTTTTCTGCAATCATAAAATATAGATCTGGAAATTCACATCCACATTTCAATTTTGAAAAGAATAGGACAAATGATCACTTGAAATTACAAACATAAAAATAACAGCTTTTTGGACAAATGTTTAAACATGATTTCACATCTATGCAACAGCACAAGTAAAAAGTTTGTCAGAGGTTTTAAAAGTACTTTTCTCCAAAAAAGCAAAATGTTGATCAGTAAATTCACTTCTACATTTCAATTTTGGAAAGAATAACATAAAAGTTAAAATGAAATTACCAACTTTAAAATACATGCTTTTTTGAGTAACTTTGCTTCACATCTATGAATTTTCATGTATAAGTATTAATAGTCTTTGTAAAACTTTTAACAACGTTTAAAAATATAGTTTACAACGAGAAAAATAAATGAAGAAAAAGTAACACGCTTTTATCTGACAATTTGAAAAACTATCAATAAATGCTAAAATGAATGTCCACACATTGAAATAAATGCGTTTTAAGAAAAGATTAAAGCTAGTTTTCTCATCTATGAACTTCATTGTTAATATATAATCAGTAGATGTAAAACGTTTTTCAGAGGTTGTATTGTACTTTTCTGCAATCATAAAATATAGATCTGGAAATTCACATCCACATTTCAATTTTGAAAAGAATAGGACAAATGATCACTTGAAATTACAAACATAAAAATAACAGCTTTTTGGACAAATGTTTAAACATGATTTCACATCTATGCAACAGCACAAGTAAAAAGTTTGTCAGAGGTTTTAAAAGTACTTTTCTCCAAAAAAGCAAAATGTTGATCAGTAAATTCACTTCTACATTTCAATTTTAGAAAGAATAACATAAATGTTAAAATGAAACTACCAACTGTAAAATACATGCATTTTTGAGAAGTACTTAAACTTTGATTCACATCTATGAATTTTCATGTATAAGTATTAATAGTCTTTGTAAAACTTTTAAAAATGTTTAAAAATGTAGTTTACAACCAGAAAAATAAATGCAGAAAAAGAAATACGCGTTTATCTGACAATATGAAAAAGTATCAATAAATGCTAAAATGAATGTCCACACATTGAAATAAATGCGTTTTAAGAAAAGATTAAAGCTAGTTTTCTCATGTATGAACTTCATTGTTAATATATAATCAGTAGATGTAAAACGTTTTTCAGAGGTTGTATTGTACTTTTCTGCAATCATACAAAATATAGATCTGGAAATTCACATCCACATTTCAATTTGGAAAAGAATAGTACAAATGATCACTTGAAATTACAAACTTTAAAATAAATGCTTTTTTGAAAAATGTTTAAACATGGTTTCACATCTATGCCACAGCACATGTAAAAAGTATGTCAGAGGTTTTAAAAGTACTTTTCTACAAGAAAGTTAAATGTAGATCCGTAAATTCACTTCTACATTTCAATTTGAGAAAGAATAACATAAATGTTAAAATGAAACTACCAACTTTAATATACATGCATTTTTGAGAAATACTTAAACTTTGCTTCACATCTATGAATTTTCATGTATAAGTATTAATAGTCTTTGTAAAACTTTTAAAAACGTTTAAAAATATAGTTTACAACCAGAAAAATAAATGCAGAAAAAGAAATACGCATTTATCTGACAATTTGAAAAAGTATCAATAAATGCTAAAATGAATGTCCACACATTGAAATAAATGCGTTTTAAGAAAAGATTAAAGCTAGTTTTCTCATCTATGAACTTCATTGTTAATATATAAACAGTACATGTAAAACGTTTTTCAGAGGTTGTATTGTACTTTTCTGCAATCATATAAAATATAGATCTGGAAATTCACATCCACATTTCAATTTTGAAAAGAATAGGACAAATGATCACTTGAAATTACAAACATAAAAATAAAAGCTTTTTGGACAAATGTTTAAACATGGTTTCACCTCTATACAACAGCACATGTAAAAAGTTTGTCAGAGGTTTTAAAACGTTTTTCAGAGGTTGTATTGTACTTTTCTGCAATCATACAAAATATAGATCTGGAAATTCACATCCACATTTCAATTTTGAAAAGAATAGGACAAATGATCACTTGAAATTACAAACATAAAAATAAAAGCTTTTTGGACAAATGTTTAAACATGATTTCACATCTATGCAACAGCACAAGTCAAAAGTTTGTCAGAGGTTTTAAAAGTACTTTTCTCCAAAAAAGCAAAATGTTGATCAGTAAATTCACTTCTACATTTCAATTTTAGAAAGAATAACATAAATGTTAAAATGAAACTACCAACTGTAAAATACATGCATTTTTGAGAAGTACTTAAACTTTGATTCACTTCTATGAATTTTCATGTATAAGTATTAATAGTCTTTGTAAAACTTTTAAAAATGTTTAAAAATATAGTTTACAACCAGAAAAATAAATGCAGAAAATGAAATACGCGTTTATCTGACAATATGAAAAAGTATCAATAAATGCTAAAATGAATGTCCACACATTGAAATAAATGCGTTTTAAGAAAAGATTAAAGCTAGTTTTCTCATCTATGAACTTCATTGTTAATATATAATCAGTAGATGTAAAACGTTTTTCAGAGGTTGTATTGTACTTTTCTGCAATCATACAAAATATAGATCTGGAAATTCACATCCACATTTCAATTTGGAAAAGAATAGTACAAATGATCACTTGAAATTACAAACTTTAAAATAAATGCTTTTTTGAAAAATGTTTAAACATGGTTTCAAATCTATGCCACAGCACATGTAAAAAGTATGTCAGAGGTTTTAAAAGTACTTTTCTACAAGAAAGTTAAATGTAGATCCGTAAATTCACTTCTACATTTCAATTTGAGAAAGAATAACATAAATGTTAAAATGAAACTACCAACTTTAATATACATGCATTTTTGAGAAATACTTAAACTTTGCTTCTCATCTATGAATTTTCATGTATAAGTATTATTAGTCTTTGTAAAACTTTTAAAAATGTTTAAAAATATAGTTTACAACCAGAAAAATAAATGCAGAAAAAGAAATACGCGTTTATCTGACAATATGAAAAAGTATCAATAAATGCTAAAATGAATGTCCACACATTGAAATAAATGCGTTTTAAGAAAAGATTAAAGCTAGTTTTCTCATATATGAACTTCATTGTTAATATATAATCAGTAGATGTAAAACGTTTTCCAGAGGTTGTATTGTACTTTTCTGCAATCATATAAAATATAGATCTGGAAATTCACATCCACATTTCAATTTGGAAAAGAATAGTACAAATGATCACTTGAAATTACAAACATAAAAATAAAACCTTTTTGGACAAATGTTTAAACATGGTTTCACCTCTATGCAACAGCACATGTAAAAAGTTTGTCAGAGGTTTTAAAACGTTTTTCAGAGGTTGTATTGTACTTTTCTGCAATCATACGAAATATAGATCTGGAAATTCACATCCACATTTCAATTTTGAAAAGAATAATAGAAATGATCACTTGAAATTACAAACTTTAAAATAAATGCTTTTTTGAAAAATGTTTAAACATGATTTCACATCTATGCAACAGCACAAGTAAAAAGTTTGTCAGAGGTTTTAAAAGTACTTTTCTCCAAAAAAGCAAAATGTTGATCAGTAAATTCACTTCTACATTTCAATTTTAGAAAGAATAACATAAATGTTAAAATGAAACTACCAACTGTAAAATACATGCATTTTTGAGAAGTACTTAAACTTTGATTCACTTCTATGAATTTTCATGTATAAGTATTAATAGTCTTTGTAAAACTTTTAAAAATGTTTAAAAATATAGTTTACAACCAGAAAAATAAATGCAGAAAAAGAAATACGCGTTTATCTGACAATATGAAAAAGTATCAATAAATGCTAAAATGAATGTCCACACATTGAAATAAATGCGTTTTAAGAAAAGATTAAAGCTAGTTTTCTCATCTATGAACTTCATTGTTAATATATAATCAGTAGATGTAAAACGTTTTTCAGAGGTTGTATTGTATTTTTCTGGAATCATACAAAATATAGATCTGGAAATTCACATCCTCATTTCAATTTGGAAAAGAATAGTACAAATGATCACTTGAAATTACAAACTTTAAAATAAATGCTTTTTTGAAAAATGTTTAAACATGGTTTCACATCTATGCCACAGCACATGTAAAAAGTATGTCAGAGGTTTTAAAAGTACTTTTCTACAAGAAAGTTAAATGTAGATCCGTAAATTCACTTCTACATTTCAATTTGAGAAAGAATAACATGAATGTTAAAATGAAACTACCAACTTTAATATACATGCATTTTTGAGAAATACTTAAACTTTGCTTCACATCTATGAATTTTCATGTATTAGTATTAATAGTCTTTGTAAAACTTTTAAAAACGTTTAAAAATATAGTTTACAACCAGAAAAATAAATGCAGAAAAAGAAATACGCATTTATCTGACAATTTGAAAAAGTATCAATAAATGCTAAAATGAATGTCCAAACATTGAAATAAATGCGTTTTAAGAAAAGATTAAAGCTAGTTTTCTCATCTATGAACTTCATTGTTAATATATAAACAGTACATGTAAAACGTTTTTCAGAGGTTGTATTGTACTTTTCTGCAATCATATAAAATATAGATCTGGAAATTCACATCCACATTTCAATTTTGAAAAGAATAGGACAAATGATCACTTGAAATTACAAACATAAAAATAAAAGCTTTTTGGACAAATGTTTAAACATGGTTTCACCTCTATGCAACAGCACATGTAAAAAGTTTGTCAGAGGTTTTAAAACGTTTTTCAGAGGTTGTATTGTACTTTTCTGCAATCATACAAAATATAGATCTGGAAATTCACATCCACATTTCAATTTGGAAAAGAATAGTACAAATGATCACTTGAAATTACAAACTTTAAAATAAATGCTTTTTTGAAAAATGTTTAAACATGATTTCACATCTATGCAACAGCACAAGTAAAAAGTTTGTCAGAGGTTTTAAAATTACTTTTCCCCAAAAAAACAAAATGTTGATCAGTAAATTCACTTCTACATTTCAATTTTAGAAAGAATAACATAAAAGTTAAAATGAAATTACCAACTTTAAAATACATGCTTTTTTGAGTAACTTTGCTTCACATCTATGAATTTTCATGTATAAGTATTAATAGTCTTTGTAAAACTTTTAACAACGTTTAAAAATATAGTTTACAACGAGAAAAATAAATGAAGAAAAAGTAACACGCGTTTATCTGACAATTTGAAAAACTATCAATAAATGCTAAAATGAATGTCCACACATTGAAATAAATGCGTTTTAAGAAAAGATTAAAGCTAGTTTTCTCATCTATGAACTTCATTGTTAATATATAATCAGTAGATGTAAAACGTTTTTCAGAGGTTGTATTGTACTTTTCTGCAATCATAAAATATAGATCTGGAAATTCACATCCACATTTCAATTTGGAAAAGAATAGTACAAATGATCACTTGAAATTACAAACTTTAAAATAAATGCTTTTTTGAAAAATGTTTAAACATGGTTTCACATCTATGCCACAGCACATGTAAAAAGTATGTCAGAGGTTTTAAAAGTACTTTTCTACAAGAAAGTTAAATGTAGATCCGTAAATTCACTTCTACATTTCAATTTGAGAAAGAATAACATAAATGTTAAAATGAAACTACCAACTTTAATATACATGCATTTTTGAGAAATACTCAAACTTTGCTTCACATCTATGAATTTTCATGTATAAGTATTAATAGTCTTTGTAAAACTTTTAAAAACGTTTAAAAATATAGTTTACAACCAGAAAAATAAATGCAGAAAAAGAAATACGCATTTATCTGACAATTTGAAAAAGTATCAATAAATGCTAAAATGAATGTCCACACATTGAAATAAATGCGTTTTAAGAAAAGATTAAAGCTAGTTTTCTCATCTATGAACTTCATTGTTAATATATAAACAGTACATGTAAAACGTTTTTCAGAGGTTGTATTGTACTTTTCTGCAATCATATAAAATATAGATCTGGAAATTCACATCCACATTTCAATTTTGAAAAGAATAGGACAAATGATCACTTGAAATTACAAACATAAAAATAAAAGCTTTTTGGACAAATGTTTAAACATGGTTTCACCTCTATACAACAGCACATGTAAAAAGTTTGTCAGAGGTTTTAAAACGTTTTTCAGAGGTTGTATTGTACTTTTCTGCAATCATACAAAATATAGATCTGGAAATTCACATCCACATTTCAATTTGGAAAAGAATAGTACAAATGATCACTTGAAATTACAAACTTTAAAATAAATGCTTTTTTGAAAAATGTTTAAACATGATTTCACATCTATGCAACAGCACAAGTAAAAAGTTTGTCAGAGGTTTTAAAATTACTTTTCTCCAAAAAAACAAAATGTTGATCAGTAAATTCACTTCTACATTTCAATTTTAGAAAGAATAACATAAAAGTTAAAATGAAATTACCAACTTTAAAATACATGCTTTTTTGAGAAACTTTGCTTCACATCTATGAATTTTCATGTATAAGTATTAATAGTCTTTGTAAAACTTTTAAAAACGTTTAACAATATAGTTTACAACCAGAAAAATAAATGCAGAAAAAGAAATACGCATTAATCTGACAATTTGAAAAAGTATCAATAAATGCTAAAATGAATGTCCACACATTGAAATAAATGAGTTTTAAGAAAAGATTAAAGCTAGTTTTCTCATCTATGAACTTCATTGTTAATATATAAACAGTACATGTAAAACGTTTTTCAGAGGTTGTATTGTACTTTTCTGCAATCATACAAAATATAGATGGGGAAATTCACATCCACATTTCAATTTCAAAAAGAATAGTATAAATGGTCAAATGAAATTACAAACATAAAAATAAACGCTTCTTGGAGATATGTTTAAACATGGTTTCACATCTATCCAACAGCACATGTAAAAAGTATGTCAGAGGTTTTAAAAGTACTTTTGTACAAGAAAGCTAAATGTAGATCCATAAATTCACTTCTACATTTCAATTTGAGAAAGAATAACATAAATGTTAAAATGAAACTACCAACTGTAAAATACATGCATTTTTGAGAACTACTTAAACTTTGATTCACATCTATGAATTTTCATGTATTAATAGTCTTTGTAAAACTTTTAAAAATGTTTAAAAATATAGTTTACAACCAGAAAAATAAATGCAGAAAAAGAAATACGCGTTTATCTGACAATATGAAAAAGTATCAATAAATGCTAAAATGAATGTCCACACATTGAAATAAATGCGTTCTAAGAAAAGATTAAAGCTAGTTTTCTCATCTATGAACTTCATTGTTAATATATAATCAGTAGATGTAAAACGTTTTTCAGAGGTTGTATTGTACTTTTCTGCAATCATACAAAATATAGATCTGGAAATTCACATCCACATTTCAATTTGGAAAAGAATAGTACAAATGATCACTTGAAATTACAAACTTTAAAATAAATGCTTTTTTGAAAAATGTTTAAACATGGTTTCACATCTATGCCACAGCACATGTAAAAAGTATGTCAGAGGTTTTAAAAGTACTTTTCTACAAGAAAGTTAAATGTAGATCCGTAAATTCACTTCTACATTTCAATTTGAGAAAGAATAACATAAATGTTAAAATGAAACTACCAACTTTAATATACATGCATTTTTGAGAAATACTTAAACTTTGCTTCACATCTATGAATTTTCATGTATAAGTATTATTAGTCTTTGTAAAACTTTTAAAAATGTTTAAAAATATAGTTTACAACCAGAAAAATAAATGCAGAAAAAGGAATACGCGTTTATCTGACAATATGAAAAAGTATCAATAAATGCTAAAATGAATGTCCACACATTGAAATAAATGCATTTTAAGAAAAGATTAAAGCTAGTTTTCTCATCTATGAACTTCATTGTTAATATATAAACAGTACATGTAAAACGTTTTTCAGAGGTTGTATTGTACTTTTCTGCAATCATATAAAATATAGATCTGGAAATTCACATCCACATTTCAATTTGGAAAAGAATAGTACAAATGATCACTTGAAATTACAAACTTTAAAATAAATGCTTTTTTGAAAAATGTTTAAACATGATTTCACATCTATGCAACAGCACAAGTAAAAAGTTTGTCAGAGGTTTTAAAAGTACTTTTCTCCAAAAAAGCAAAATGTTGATCAGTAAATTCACTTCTACATTTCAATTTGAGAAAGAATAACATAAATGTTAAAATGAAACTACCAACTTTAAAATACATTCTTTTTTGAGAAACTTTGCTTCACATCTATGAATTTTCATGTATAAGTATTAATAGTCTTTGTAAAACTTTTAAAAATGTTTAAAAATATAGTTTACAACCAGAGAAAGAAATGCAGAAAATGAAATACGCGTTTATCTGACAATTTGAAAAAGTATCAATAAATTCTAAAATGAATGTCCACACAGCACATGTAAAAAGTTTATCAGAGGTTTTAAAACGTTTTTCAGAGGTTGTATTGTACTTTTCTGCAATCATACAAAATATAGATCTGGAAATTCACATCCACATTTCAATTTGGAAAAGAATAGTACAAATGATCACTTGAAATTACAAACTTTAAAATAAATGCTTTTTTGAAAAATGTTTAAACATGATTTCACATCTATGCAACAGCACAAGTCAAAAGTTTGTCAGAGGTTTGAAAAGTACTTTTCTCTAAAAAAGCAAAATGTTGATCAGTAAATTCACTTCTACATTTCAATTTTAGAAAGAATAACATAAATGTTAAAATGAAACTACCAACTGTAAAATACATGCATTTTTGAGAAGTACTTAAACTTTGATTCACTTCTATGAATTTTCATGTATAAGTATTAATAGTCTTTGTAAAACTTTTAAAAATGTTTAAAAATATAGTTTACAACCAGAAAAATAAATGCAGAAAATGAAATACGCGTTTATCTGACAATATGAAAAAGTATCAATAAATGCTAAAATGAATGTCCACACATTGAAATAAATGCGTTTTAAGAAAAGATTAAAGCTAGTTTTCTCATCTATGAACTTCATTGTTAATATATAATCAGTAGATGTAAAACGTTTTTCAGAGGTTGTATTGTACTTTTCTGCAATCATACAAAATATAGATCTGGAAATTCACATCCACATTTCAATTTGGAAAAGAATAGTACAAATGATCACTTGAAATTACAAACTTTAAAATAAATGCTTTTTTGAAAAATGTTTAAACATGGTTTCACATCTATGCCACAGCACATGTAAAAAGTATGTCAGAGGTTTTAAAAGTACTTTTCTACAAGAAAGTTAAATGTAGATCCGTAAATTCACTTCTACATTTCAATTTGAGAAAGAATAACATAAATGTTAAAATGAAACTACCAACTTTAATATACATGCATTTTTGAGAAATACTTAAACTTTGCTTCACATCTATGAATTTTCATGTATGTATTATTAGTCTTTGTAAAACTTTTAAAAATGTTTAAAAATATAGTTTACAACCAGAAAAATAAATGCAGAAAAAGGAATACGCGTTTATCTGACAATATGAAAAAGTATCAATAAATGCTAAAATGAATGTCCACACATTGAAATAAATGCGTTTTAAGAAAAGATTAAAGCTAGTTTTCTCATCTATGAACTTCATTGTTAATATATAAACAGTACATGTAAAACGTTTTTCAGAGGTTGTATTGTACTTTTCTGCAATCATATAAAATATAGATCTGGAAATTCACATCAACATTTGAATTTTGAAAAGAATAGTAGAAATGGTCACTTGAAATTACAAACTTTAAAATAAATGCTTTTTTGAGAAATGTTTAAACATGATTTCACATCTATGCAACAGCTCATGTAAAGTTTGTCAGAGGTTTTAAAAGTACTTTTCTCCAAACAAGCAAAATGTAGATCCGTAAATTCACATCCACATTTCAATTTGGAAAAGAATAGTACAAATGATCACTTGAAATTACAAACTTTAAAATAAATGCTTTTTTGAAAAATGTTTAAACATGATTTCACATCTATGCAACAGCACAAGTAAAAAGTTTGTCAGAGGTTTTAAAAGTACTTTTCTCCAAAAAAGCAAAATGTTGATCAGGAAATTCACTTCTACATTTCAATTTGAGAAAGAATATCATAAATGTTAAAATGAAACTACCAACTTTAAAATACATTCTTTTTTGAGAAACTTTGCTTCACATCTATGAATTTTCATGTATAAGTATTAATAGTCTTTGTAAAACTTTTAAAAATGTTTAAAAATATAGTTTACAACCAGAGAAAGAAATGCAGAAAAAGAAATACGCGTTTATCTGACAATTTTAAAAAGTATCAATAAATGCTAAAATGAATGTCCACACATTGAAATAAATGCGTTTTAAGAAAAGATTAAAGCTAGTTTTCTCATCTATGAACTTCATTGTTAATATATAAACAGTACATGTAAAACGTTTTTCAGAGGTTGTATTGTACTTTTCTGCAATCATATAAAATATAGATCTGGAAATTCACATCCACATTTCAATTTTGAAAAGCATAGGACAAATGATCACTTGAAATTACAAACATAAAAATAAAAGCTTTTTGGACAAATGTTTAAACATGGTTTCACCTCTATGCAACAGCACATGTAAAAAGTTTGTCAGAGGTTTTAAAACGTTTTTCAGAGGTTGTATTGTACTTTTCTGCAATCATACAAAATATAGATCTGGAAATTCACATCCACATTTCAATTTGGAAAAGAATAGTACAAATGATCACTTGAAATTACAAACTTTAAAATAAATGCTTTTTTGAAAAATGTTTAAACATGATTTCACATCTATGCAACAGCACAAGTAAAAAGTTTGTCAGAGGTTTTAAAATTACTTTTCCCCAAAAAAACAAAATGTTGATCAGTAAATTCACTTCTACATTTCAATTTTAGAAAGAATAACATAAAAGTTAAAATGAAATTACCAACTTTAAAATACATGCTTTTTTGAGTAACTTTGCTTCACATCTATGAATTTTCATGTATAAGTATTAATAGTCTTTGTAAAACTTTTAACAACGTTTAAAAATATAGTTTACAACGAGAAAAATAAATGAAGAAAAAGTAACACGCGTTTATCTGACAATTTGAAAAACTATCAATAAATGCTAAAATGAATGTCCACACATTGAAATAAATGCGTTTTAAGAAAAGATTAAAGCTAGTTTTCTCATCTATGAACTTCATTGTTAATATATAATCAGTAGATGTAAAACGTTTTTCAGAGGTTGTATTGTACTTTTCTGCAATCATAAAATATAGATCTGGAAATTCACATCCACATTTCAATTTTGAAAAGAATAGTACAAATGATCACTTGAAATTACAAACATAAAAATAAAAGCTTCTTGGAGATATGTTTAAACATGGTTTCACATCTATCCAACAGCACATGTAAAAAGTATGTCAGAGGTTTTAAAAGTACTTTTGTACAAGAAAGCTAAATGTAGATCCATAAATTCACTTCTACATTTCAATTTGAGAAAGAATAACATAAATGTTAAAATGAATCTACCAACTGTAAAATACATGCATTTTTGAGAACTACTTAAACTTTGATTCACATCTATGAATTTTCATGTATTAATAGTCTTTGTAAAACTTTTAAAAATGTTTAAAAATATAGTTTACAACCAGAAAAATAAATGCAGAAAAAGAAATACGCGTTTATCTGACAATATGAAAAAGTATCAATAAATGCTAAAATGAATGTCCACACATTGAAATAAATGCGTTCTAAGAAAAGATTAAAGCTAGTTTTCTCATCTATGAACTTCATTGTTAATATATAATCAGTAGATGTAAAACGTTTTTCAGAGGTTGTATTGTACTTTTCTGCAATCATACAAAATATAGATCTGGAAATTCACCTCCACATTTCAATTTGGAAAAGAATAGTACAAATGATCACTTGAAATTACAAACTTTAAAATAAATGCTTTTTTGAAAAATGTTTAAACATGGTTTCACATCTATGCCACAGCACATGTAAAAAGTATGTCAGAGGTTTTAAAAGTACTTTTCTACAAGAAAGTTAAATGTAGATCCGTAAATTCACTTCTACATTTCAATTTGAGAAAGAATAACATAAATGTTAAAATGAAACTACCAACTTTAATATACATGCATTTTTGAGAAATACTTAAACTTTGCTTCACATCTATGAATTTTCATGTATAAGTATTATTAGTCTTTGTAAAACTTTTAAAAATGTTTAAAAATATAGTTTACAACCAGAAAAATAAATGCAGAAAAAGGAATACGCGTTTATCTGACAATATGAAAAAGTATCAATAAATGCTAAAATGAATGTCCACACATTGAAATAAATGCGTTTTAAGAAAAGATTAAAGCTAGTTTTCTCATCTATGAACTTCATTGTTAATATATAAACAGTACATGTAAAACGTTTTTCAGAGGTTGTATTGTACTTTTCTGCAATCATATAAAATATAGATCTGGAAATTCACATCCACATTTCAATTTGGAAAAGAATAGTACAAATGATCACTTGAAATTACAAACTTTAAAATAAATGCTTTTTTGAAAAATGTTTAAACATGATTTCACATCTATGCAACAGCACAAGTAAAAAGTTTGTCAGAGGTTTTAAAAGTACTTTTCTCCAAAAAAGCAAAATGTTGATCAGTAAATTCACTTCTACATTTCAATTTGAGAAAGAATAACATAAATGTTAAAATGAAAATACCAACTTTAAAATACATTCTTTTTTGAGAAACTTTGCTTCACATCTATGAATTTTCATGTATAAGTATTAATAGTCTTTGTAAAACTTTTAAAAATGTTTAAAAATATAGTTTACAACCAGAGAAAGAAATGCAGAAAAAGAAATACGCGTTTATCTGACAATTTGAAAAAGTATCAATAAATTCTAAAATGAATGTCCACACAGCACATGTAAAAAGTTTATCAGAGGTTTTAAAACTTTTTTCAGAGGTTGTATTGTACTTTTCTGCAATCATACAAAATATAGATCTGGAAATTCACATCCACATTTCAATTTGGAAAAGAATAGTACAAATGATCACTTGAAATTACAAACTTTAAAATAAATGCTTTTTTGAAAAATGTTTAAACATGATTTCACATCTATGCAACAGCACAAGTCAAAAGTTTGTCAGAGGTTTTAAAAGTACTTTTCTCCAAAAAAGCAAAATGTTGATCAGTAAATTCACTTCTACATTTCAATTTTAGAAAGAATAACATAAATGTTAAAATGAAACTACCAACTGTAAAATACATGCATTTTTGAGAAGTACTTAAACTTTGATTCACTTCTATGAATTTTCATGTATAAGTATTAATAGTCTTTGTAAAACTTTTAAAAATGTTTAAAAATATAGTTTACAACCAGAAAAATAAATGCAGAAAATGAAATACGCGTTTATCTGACAATATGAAAAAGTATCAATAAATGCTAAAATGAATGTCCACACATTGAAATAAATGCGTTTTAAGAAAAGATTAAAGCTAGTTTTCTCATCTATGAACTTCATTGTTAATATATAATCAGTAGATGTAAAACGTTTTTCAGAGGTTGTATTGTACTTTTCTGCAATCATACAAAATATAGATCTGGAAATTCACATCCACATTTCAATTTGGAAAAGAATAGTACAAATGATCACTTGAAATTACAAACTTTAAAATAAATGCTTTTTTGAAAAATGTTTAAACATGGTTTCACATCTATGCCACAGCACATGTAAAAAGTATGTCAGAGGTTTTAAAAGTACTTTTCTACAAGAAAGTTAAATGTAGATCCGTAAATTCACTTCTACATTTCAATTTGAGAAAGAATAACATAAATGTTAAAATGAAACAACCAACTTTAAAATACATGCATTTTTGAGAAATACTTAAACTTTGCTTCACATCTATGAATTTTCATGTATAAGTATTAATAGTCTTTGTAAAACTTTTAAAAACGTTTAAAAATATAGTTTACAACCAGAAAAATAAATGCAGAAAAAGAAATACGCATTAATCTGACAATTTGAAAAAGTATCAATAAATGCTAAAATGAATGTCCACACATTGAAATAAATGCGTTTTAAGAAAAGATTAAAGCTAGTTTTCTCATCTATGAACTTCATTGTTAATATATAAACAGTACATGTAAAACGTTTTTCTGAGGTTGTATTGTATTTTTCTGCATTCATATAAAATATAGATCTGGAAATTCACATCCACATTTCAATTTGGAAAAGAATAGTACAAATGATCACTTGAAATTACAAACTTTAAAATAAATGCTTTTTTGAAAAATGTTTAAACATGATTTGACATCTATGCAACAGCACAAGTAAAAAGTTTGTCAGAGGTTTTAAAAGTACTTTTCTCCAAAAAAGCAAAATGTTGATCAGTAAATTCACTTCTACATTTCAATTTGAGAAAGAATAACATAAATGTTAAAATGAAACTACCAACTTTAAAATACATTCTTTTTTGAGAAACTTTGCTTCACATCTATGAATTTTCATGTATAAGTATTAATAGTCTTTGTAAAACTTTTAAAAATGTTTAAAAATATAGTTTACAACCAGAGAAAGAAATGCAGAAAAAGAAATACGCGTTTATCTGACAATTTGAAAAAGTATCAGTAAATTCTAAAATGAATGTCCACACAGCACATGTAAAAAGTTTATCAGAGGTTTTAAAACGTTTTTCAGAGGTTGTATTGTACTTTTCTGCAATCATACAAAATATAGATCTGGAAATTCACCTCCACATTTCAATTTGGAAAAGAATAGTACAAATGATCACTTGAAATTACAAACTTTAAAATAAATGCTTTTTTGAAAAATGTTTAAACATGATTTCACATCTATGCAACAGCACAAGTAAAAAGTTTGTCAGAGGTTTTAAAAGTACTTTTCTCCAAAAAAGCAAAATGTTGATCAGTAAATTCACTTCTACATTTCAATTTTAGAAAGAATAACATAAATGTTAAAATGAAACTACCAACTTTAAAATACATGCATTTTTGAGAAATACTTAAACTTTGTTTCACATCTATGAATTTTCATGTATAAGTATTAATAGTCTTTGTAAAACTTTTAAAAACGTTTAAAAATATAGTTTACAACCAGAAAAATAAATGCAGAAAAAGAAATACGCATTAATCTGACAATTTGAAAAAGTATCAATAAATGCTAAAATGAATGTCCACACATTGAAATAAATGCGTTTTAAGAAAAGATTAAAGCTAGTTTTCTCATCTATGAACTTCATTGTTAATATATAAACAGTACATGTAAAACGTTTTTCTGAGGTTGTATTGTATTTTTCTGCATTCATATAAAATATAGATCTGGAAATTCACATCCACATTTCAATTTGGAAAAGAATAGTACAAATGATCACTTGAAATTACAAACTTTAAAATAAATGCTTTTTTGAAAAATGTTTAAACATGATTTCACATCTATGCAACAGCACAAGTAAAAAGTTTGTCAGAGGTTTTAAAAGTACTTTTCTCCAAAAAAGCAAAATGTTGATCAGTAAATTCACTTCTACATTTCAATTTGAGAAAGAATAACATAAATGTTAAAATGAAACTACCAACTTTAAAATACATTCTTTTTTGAGAAACTTTGCTTCACATCTATGAATTTTCATGTATAAGTATTAATAGTCTTTGTAAAACTTTTAAAAATGTTTAAAAATATAGTTTACAACCAGAGAAAGAAATGCAGAAAAAGAAATACGCGTTTATCTGACAATTTGAAAAAGTATCAATAAATGCTAAAATGAATGTCCACACATTGAAATAAATGCGTTTTAAGAAAAGATTAAAGCTAGTTTTCTCATCTATGAACTTCATTGTTAATATATAAACAGTACATGTAAAACGTTTTTCAGAGGTTGTATTGTACTTTTCTGCAATCATATAAAATATAGATCTGGAAATTCACATCCACATTTCAATTTTGAAAAGCATAGGACAAATGATCACTTTAAATTACAAACATAAAAATAAAAGCTTTTTGGACAAATGTTTAAACATGGTTTCACCTCTATGCAACAGCACATGTAAAAAGTTTGTCAGAGGTTTTAAAACGTTTT
The DNA here is from genome assembly GCF_036971445.1 of Narcine bancroftii. Lineage (NCBI taxonomy): Eukaryota > Metazoa > Chordata > Chondrichthyes > Torpediniformes > Narcinidae > Narcine > Narcine bancroftii. The sequence goes on along the minus strand of NC_091474.1, from coordinate 100,868,019 downwards.
TCAGAGGTTGTATTGTACTTTTCTGCAATCATACAAAATATAGATCTGGAAATTCACATCCACATTTCAATTTGGAAAAGAATAGTACAAATGATCACTTGAAATTACAAACTTTAAAATAAATGCTTTTTTGAAAAATGTTTAAACATGATTTCACATCTATGCAACAGCACAAGTAAAAAGTTTGTCAGAGGTTTTAAAATTACTTTTCCCAAAAAAAACAAAATGTTGATCAGTAAATTCACTTCTACATTTCAATTTTAGAAAGAATAACATAAAAGTTAAAATGAAATTACCAACTTTAAAATACATGCTTTTTTGAGTAACTTTGCTTCACATCTATGAATTTTCATGTATAAGTATTAATAGTCTTTGTAAAACTTTTAACAACGTTTAAAAATATAGTTTACAACGAGAAAAATAAATGAAGAAAAAGTAACACGCGTTTAACTGACAATTTGAAAAACTATCAATAAATGCTAAAATGAATGTCCACACATTGAAATAAATGCGTTTTAAGAAAAGATTAAAGCTAGTTTTCTCATCTATGAACTTCATTGTTAATATATAATCAGTAGATGTAAAACGTTTTTCAGAGGTTGTATTGTACTTTTCTGCAATCATAAAATATAGATCTGGAAATTCACATCCACATTTCAATTTGGAAAAGAATAGTACAAATGATCACTTGAAATTACAAACTTTAAAATAAATGCTTTTTTGAAAAATGTTTAAACATGGTTTCACATCTATGCCACAGCACATGTAAAAAGTATGTCAGAGGTTTTAAAAGTACTTTTCTACAAGAAAGTTAAATGTAGATCCGTAAATTCACTTCTACATTTCAATTTGAGAAAGAATAACATAAATGTTAAAATGAAACTACCAACTTTAATATACATGCATTTTTGAGAAATACTTAAACTTTGCTTCACATCTATGAATTTTCATGTATAAGTATTAATAGTCTTTGTAAAACTTTTAAAAACGTTTAAAAATATAGTTTACAACCAGAAAAATAAATGCAGAAAAAGAAATACGCATTTATCTGACAATTTGAAAAAGTATCAATAAATGCTAAAATGAATGTCCACACATTGAAATAAATGCGTTTTAAGAAAAGATTAAAGCTAGTTTTCTCATCTATGAACTTCATTGTTAATATATAAACAGTACATGTAAAACGTTTTTCAGAGGTTGTATTGTACTTTTCTGCAATCATATAAAATATAGATCTGGAAATTCACATCCACATTTCAATTTTGAAAAGAATAGGACAAATGATCACTTGAAATTACAAACATAAAAATAAAAGCTTCTTGGAGATATGTTTAAACATGGTTTCACATCTATCCAACAGCACATGTAAAAAGTATGTCAGAGGTTTTAAAAGTACTTTTGTACAAGAAAGCTAAATGTAGATCCATAAATTCACTTCTACATTTCAATTTGAGAAAGAATAACATAAATGTTAAAATGAAACTACCAACTGTAAAATACATGCATTTTTGAGAACTACTTAAACTTTGATTCACATCTATGAATTTTCATGTATTAATAGTCTTTGTAAAACTTTTAAAAATGTTTAAAAATATAGTTTACAACCAGAAAAATAAATGCAGAAAAAGAAATACGCGTTTATCTGACAATATGAAAGAGTATCAATAAATGCTAAAATGAATGTCCACACATTGAAATAAATGCGTTCTAAGAAAAGATTAAAGCTAGTTTTCTCATCTATGAACTTCATTGTTAATATATAATCAGTAGATGTAAAACGTTTTTCAGAGGTTGTATTGTACTTTTCTGCAATCATACAAAATATAGATCTGGAAATTCACATCCACATTTCAATTTGGAAAAGAATAGTACAAATGATCACTTGAAATTACAAACTTTAAAATAAATGCTTTTTTGAAAAATGTTTAAACATGGTTTCATATCTATGCCACAGCACATGTAAAAAGTATGTCAGAGGTTTTAAAAGTACTTTTCTACAAGAAAGTTAAATGTAGATCCGTAAATTCACTTCTACATTTCAATTTGAGAAAGAATAACATAAATGTTAAAATGAAACTACCAACTTTAATATACATGCATTTTTGAGAAATACTTAAACTTTGCTTCACATCTACGAATTTTCATGTATAAGTATTATTAGTCTTTGTAAAACTTTTAAAAATGTTTAAAAATATAGTTTAGAACCAGAAAAATAAATGCAGAAAAAGGAATACGCGTTTATCTGACAATATGAAAAAGTATCAATAAATGCTAAAATGAATGTCCACACATTGAAATAAATGCGTTTTAAGAAAAGATTAAAGCTAGTTTTCTCATCTATGAACTTCATTGTTAATATATAAACAGTACATGTAAAACGTTTTTCAGAGGTTGTATTGTACTTTTCTGCAATCATATAAAATATAGATCTGGAAATTCACATCCACATTTCAATTTTGAAAAGAATAGGACAAATGATCACTTGAAATTACAAACATAAAAATAAAAGCTTTTTGGACAAATGTTTAAACATGGTTTCACCTCTATACAACAGCACATGTAAAAAGTTTGTCAGAGGTTTTAAAACGTTTTTCAGAGGTTGTATTGTACTTTTCTGCAATCATACAAAATATAGATCTGGAAATTCACATCCACATTTCAATTTGGAAAAGTATAGTACAAATGATCACTTGAAATTACAAACTTTAAAATAAATGCTTTTTTGAAAAATGTTTAAACATGATTTCACATCTATGCAACAGCACAAGTAAAAAGTTTGTCAGAGGTTTTAAAAGTACTTTTCTCCAAAAAAGCAAAATGTTGATCAGTAAATTCACTTCTACATTTCAATTTGAGAAAGAATAACATAAATGTTAAAATGAAACTACCAACTTTAAAATACATTCTTTTTTGAGAAACTTTGCTTCACATCTATGAATTTTCATGTATAAGTATTAATAGTCTTTGTAAAACTTTTAAAAATGTTTAAAAATATAGTTTACAACCAGAGAAAGAAATGCAGAAAAAGAAATACGCGTTTATCTGACAATTTGAAAAAGTATCAATAAATTCTAAAATGAATGTCCACACAGCACATGTAAAAAGTTTATCAGAGGTTTTAAAACTTTTTTCAGAGGTTGTATTGTACTTTTCTGCAATCATACAAAATATAGATCTGGAAATTCACATCCACATTTCAATTTGGAAAAGAATAGTACAAATGATCACTTGAAATTACAAACTTTAAAATAAATGCTTTTTTGAAAAATGTTTAAACATGATTTCACATCTATGCAACAGCACAAGTCAAAAGTTTGTCAGAGGTTTTAAAAGTACTTTTCTCCAAAAAAGCAAAATGTTGATCAGTAAATTCACTTCTACATTTCAATTTTAGAAAGAATAACATAAATGTTAAAATGAAACTACCAACTGTAAAATACATGCATTTTTGAGAAGTACTTAAACTTTGATTCACTTCTATGAATTTTCATGTATAAGTATTAATAGTCTTTGTAAAACTTTTAAAAATGTTTAAAAATATAGTTTACAACCAGAAAAATAAATGCAGAAAATGAAATACGCGTTTATCTGACAATATGAAAAAGTATCAATAAATGCTAAAATGAATGTCCACACATTGAAATAAATGCGTTTTAAGAAAAGATTAAAGCTAGTTTTCTCATCTATGAACTTCATTGTTAATATATAATCAGTAGATGTAAAACGTTTTTCAGAGGTTGTATTGTACTTTTCTGCAATCATACAAAATATGGATCTGGAAATTCACATCCACATTTCAATTTGGAAAAGAATAGTACAAATGATCACTTGAAATTACAAACTTTAAAATAAATGCTTTTTTGAAAAATGTTTAAACATGGTTTCACCTCTATGCAACAGCACATGTAAAAAGTTTGTCAGAGGTTTTAAAACGTTTTTCAGAGGTTGTATTGTACTTTTCTGCAATCATACGAAATATAGATCTGGAAATTCACATCCACATTTCAATTTTGAAAAGAATAATAGAAATGATCACTTGAAATTACAAACTTTAAAATAAATGCTTTTTTGAAAAATGTTTAAACATGATTTCACATCTATGCAACAGCACAAGTAAAAAGTTTGTCAGAGGTTTTAAAAGTACTTTTCTCCAAAAAAGCAAAATGTTGATCAGTAAATTCACTTCTACATTTCAATTTTAGAAAGAATAACATAAATGTTAAAATGAAACTACCAACTGTAAAATACATGCATTTTTGAGAAGTACTTAAACTTTGATTCACTTCTATGAATTTTCATGTATAAGTATTAATAGTCTTTGTAAAACTTTTAAAAATGTTTAAAAATATAGTTTACAACCAGAAAAATAAATGCAGAAAAAGAAATACGCGTTTATCTGACAATATGAAAAAATATCAATAAATGCTAAAATGAATGTCCACACATTGAAATAAATGCGTTTTAAGAAAAGATTAAAGCTAGTTTTCTCATCTATGAACTTCATTGTTAATATATAATCAGTAGATGTAAAACGTTTTTCAGAGGTTGTATTGTACTTTTCTGCAATCATACAAAATATAGATCTGGAAATTCACATCCACATTTCAATTTGGAAAAGAATAGTACAAATGATCACTTGAAATTACAAACTTTAAAATAAATGCTTTTTTGAAAAATGTTTAAACATGGTTTCACATCTATGCCACAGCACATGTAAAAAGTATGTCAGAGGTTTTAAAAGTACTTTTCTACAAGAAAGTTAAATGTAGATCCGTAAATTCACTTCTATATTTCAATTTGAGAAAGAATAACATAAATGTTAAAATGAAACTACCAACTTTAATATACATGCATTTTTGAGAAATACTTAAACTTTGCTTCACATCTATGAATTTTCATGTATAAGTATTAATAGTCTTTGTAAAACTTTTAAAAACGTTTAAAAATATAGTTTACAACCAGAAAAATAAATGCAGAAAAAGAAATACGCATTTATCTGACAATTTGAAAAAGTATCAATAAATGCTAAAATGAATGTCCACACATTGAAATAAATGCGTTTTAAGAAAAGATTAAAGCTAGTTTTCTCATCTATGAACTTCATTGTTAATATATAAACAGTACATGTAAAACGTTTTTCAGAGGTTGTATTGTACTTTTCTGCAATCATATAAAATATAGATCTGGAAATTCACATCCACATTTCAATTTTGAAAAGAATAGGACAAATGATCACTTGAAATTACAAACATAAAAATAAAAGCTTTATGGACAAATGTTTAAACATGGTTTCACCTCTATGCAACAGCACATGTAAAAAGTTTGTCACAGGTTTTAAAAGGTTTTTCAGAGGTTGTATTGTACTTTTCTGCAATCATACAAAATATAGATCTGGAAATTCACATCCACATTTCAATTTGGAAAAGAATAGTACAAATGATCACTTGAAATTACAAACTTTAAAATAAATGCTTTTTTGAAAAATGTTTAAACATGATTTCACATCTATGCAACAGCACAAGTAAAAAGTTTGTCAGAGGTTTTAAAAGTACTTTTCTCCAAAAAAGCAAAATGTTGATCAGTAAATTCACTTCTACATTTCAATTTGAGAAAGAATAACATAAATGTTAAAATGAAACTACCAACTTTAAAATACATTCTTTTTTGAGAAACTTTGCTTCACATCTATGAATTTTCATGTATAAGTATTAATAGTCTTTGTAAAACTTTTAAAAATGTTTAAAAATATAGTTTACAACCAGAGAAAGAAATGCAGAAAAAGAAATACGCGTTTATCTGACAATTTGAAAAAGTATCAATAAATTCTAAAATGAATGTCCACACAGCACATGTAAAAAGTTTATCAGAGGTTTTAAAACGTTTTTCAGAGGTTGTATTGTACTTTTCTGCAATCATACAAAATATAGATCTGGAAATTCACCTCCACATTTCAATTTGGAAAAGAATAGTACAAATGATCACTTGAAATTACAAACTTTAAAATAAATGCTTTTTTGAAAAATGTTTAAACATGATTTCACATCTATGCAACAGCACAAGTAAAAAGTTTGTCAGAGGTTTTAAAAGTACTTTTCTCCAAAAAAGCAAAATGTTGATCAGTAAATTCACTTCTGCATTTCAATTTTAGAAAGAATAACATAAATGTTAAAATGAAACTACCAACTGTAAAATACATGCATTTTTGAGAAGTACTTAAACTTTGATTCACATCTATGAATTTTCATGTATAAGTATTAATAGTCTTTGTAAAACTTTTAAAAATGTTTAAAAATATAGTTTAAAACCAGAAAAATAAATGCAGAAAAAGAAATAAGCGTTTATCTGACAATTTGAAAAAGTATCAATAAATGCTAAAATGAATGTCCACACATTGAAATAAATGCGTTTTAAGAAAAGATTAAAGCTAGTTTTCTCATGTATGAACTTCATTGTTAATATATAATCAGTAGATGTAAAACGTTTTTCAGAGGTTGTATTGTACTTTTCTGCAATCATACAAAATATAGATCTGGAAATTCACATCCACATTTCAATTTGGAAAAGAATAGTACAAATGATCACTTGAAATTACAAACTTTAAAATAAATGCTTTTTTGAAAAATGTTTAAACATGGTTTCACATCTATGCCACAGCACATGTAAAAAGTATGTCAGAGGTTTTAAAAGTACTTTTCTACAAGAAAGCTAAATGTAGATCCATAAATTCACTTCTACATTTCAATTTGAGAAAGAATAACATAAATGTTAAAATGAAACTACCAACTGTAAAATACATGCATTTTTGAGAAGTACTTAAACTTTGCTTCACATCTATGAATTTTCATGTATAAGTATTAATAGTCTTTGTAAAACTTTTAAAAACGTTTAAAAATATAGTTTACAACCAGAAAAATAAATGCAGAAAAAGAAATACGCATTTATCTGACAATTTGAAAAAGTATCAATAAATGCTAAAATGAATGTCCACACATTGAAATAAATGCGTTTTAAGAAAAGATTAAAGCTAGTTTTCTCATCTATGAACTTCATTGTTAATATATAAACAGTACATGTAAAACGTTTTTCAGAGGTTGTATTGTACTTTTCTGCAATCATACAAAATATAGATCTGGAAATTCACATCCACATTTCAATTTGGAAAAGAATAGTACAAATGATCACTTGAAATTACAAACTTTAAAATAAATGCTTTTTTGAAAAATGTTTAAACATGATTTCACATCTATGCAACAGCACAAGTAAAAAGTTTGTCAGAGGTTTTAAAATTACTTTTCTCCAAAAAAACAAAATGTTGATCAGTAAATTCACTTCTACATTTCAATTTTAGAAAGAATAACATAAAAGTTAAAATGAAATTACCAACTTTAAAATACATGCTTTTTTGAGAAACTTTGCTTCACATCTATGAATTTTCATGTATAAGTATTAATAGTCTTTGTAAAACTTTTAAAAACGTTTAACAATATAGTTTACAACCAGAAAAATAAATGCAGAAAAAGAAATACGCATTTTGAAAAAGTATCAATAAATGCTAAAATGAATGTCCACACATTGAAATAAATGAGTTTTAAGAAAAGATTAAAGCTAGTTTTCTCATCTATGAACTTCATTGTTAATATATAAACAGTACATGTAAAACGTTTTTCAGAGGTTGTATTGTACTTTTCTGCAATCATACAAAATATAGATGGGGAAATTCACATCCACATTTCAATTTCAAAAAGAATAGTATAAATGGTCAAATGAAATTACAAACATAAAAATAAACGCTTCTTGGAGATATGTTTAAACATGGTTTCACATCTATCCAACAGCACATGTAAAAAGTATGTCAGAGGTTTTAAAAGTACTTTTGTACAAGAAAGCTAAATGTAGATCCATAAATTCACTTCTACATTTCAATTTGAGAAAGAATAACATAAATGTTAAAATGAAACTACCAACTGTAAAATACATGCATGTTTGAGAACTACTTAAACTTTGATTCACATCTATGAATTTTCATGTATTAATAGTCTTTGTAAAACTTTTAAAAATGTTTAAAAATATAGTTTACAACCAGAAAAATAAATGCAGAAAAAGAAATAAGCGTTTATCTGACAATTTGAAAAAGTATCAATAAATGCTAAAATGAATGTCCACACATTGAAATAAATGCGTTTTAAGAAAAGATTAAAGCTAGTTTTCTCATCTATGAACTTCATTGTTAATATATAATCAGTAGATGTAAAACGTTTTTCAGAGGTTGTATTGTACTTTTCTGCAATCATATAAAATATAGATCTGGAAATTCACATCCACATTTCAATTTTGAAAAGAATAGGACAAATGATCACTTGAAATTACAAACATAAAAATAAAAGCTTTTTGGACAAATGTTTAAACATGGTTTCACCTCTATGCAACAGCACATGTAAAAAGTTTGTCAGAGGTTTTAAAACGTTTTTCAGAGGTTGTATTGTACTTTTCTGCAATCATACAAAATATAGATCTGGAAATTCACATCCACATTTCAATTTGGAAAAGAATAGTACAAATGATCACTTGAAATTACAAACTTTAAAATAAATGCTTTTTTGAAAAATGTTTAAACATGATTTCACATCTATGCAACAGCACAAGTCAAAAGTTTGTCAGAGGTTTTAAAAGTACTTTTCTCCAAACAAGCAAAATGTAGATCCGTAAATTCACTTCTACATTTCAATTTTAGAAAGAATAACATAAATGTTAAAATGAAACAACCAACTTTAAAATACATGCATTTTTGAGAAATACTTAAACTTTGCTTCACATCTATGAATTTTCATGTATAAGTATTAATAGTCTTTGTAAAACTTTTAAAAACGTTTAAAAATATAGTTTACAACCAGAAAAATAAATGCAGAAAAAGAAATACGCATTAATCTGACAATTTGAAAAAGTATCAATAAATGCTAAAATGAATGTCCACACATTGAAATAAATGCGTTTTAAGAAAAGATTAAAGCTAGTTTTCTCATCTATGAACTTCATTGTTAATATATAAACAGTACATGTAAAACGTTTTTCTGAGGTTGTATTGTATTTTTCTGCATTCATATAAAATATAGATCTGGAAATTCACATCCACATTTCAATTTGGAAAAGAATAGTACAAATGATCACTTGAAATTACAAACTTTAAAATAAATGCTTTTTTGAAAAATGTTTAAACATGATTTCACATCTATGCAACAGCACAAGTAAAAAGTTTGTCAGAGGTTTTAAAAGTACTTTTCTCCAAAAAAGCAAAATGTTGATCAGTAAATTCACTTCTACATTTCAATTTGAGAAAGAATAACATAAATGTTAAAATGAAACTACCAACTTTAAAATACATTCTTTTTTGAGAAACTTTGCTTCACATCTATGAATTTTCATGTATAAGTATTAATAGTCTTTGTAAAACTTCTAAAAATGTTTAAAAATATAGTTTACAACCAGAGAAAGAAATGCAGAAAAAGAAATACGCGTTTATCTGACAATTTGAAAAAGTATCAATAAATTCTAAAATGAATGTCCACACAGCACATGTAAAAAGTTTATCAGAGGTTTTAAAACGTTTTTCAGAGGTTGTATTGTACTTTTCTGCAATCATACAAAATATAGATCTGGAAATTCACCTCCACATTTCAATTTGGAAAAGAATAGTACAAATGATCACTTGAAATTACAAACTTTAAAATAAATGCTTTTTTGAAAAATGTTTAAACATGATTTCACATCTATGCAACAGCACAAGTCAAAAGTTTGTCAGAGGTTTTAAAAGTACTTTTCTCCAAAAAAGCAAAATGTTGATCAGTAAATTCACTTCTACATTTCAATTTGAGAAAGAATAACATAAATGTTAAAATGAAACTACCAACTGTAAAATACATGCATTTTTGAGAACTACTTAAACTTTGATTCACATCTATGAATTTTCATGCATTAATAGTCTTTGTAAAACTTTTAAAAATGTTTAAAAATATAGTTTACAACCAGAAAAATAAATGCAGAAAAAGAAATAAGCGTTTATCTGACAATTTGAAAAAGTATCAATAAATGCTAAAATGAATGTCCACACATTGAAATTAATGCGTTTTAAGAAAAGATTAAAGCTAGTTTTCTCATCTATGAACTTCATTGTTAATATATAATCAGTAGATGTAAAACGTTTTTCAGAGGTTGTATTGTACTTTTCTGCAATCATATAAAATATAGATCTGGAAATTCACATCCACATTTCAATTTTGAAAAGAATAGGACAAATGATCACTTGAAATTACAAACATAAAAATAAAAGCTTTTTGGACAAATGTTTAAACATGGTTTCACCTCTATGCAACAGCACATGTAAAAAGTTTGTCAGAGGTTTTAAAACGTTTTTCAGAGGTTGTATTGTACTTTTCTGCAATCATACAAAATATAGATCTGGAAATTCACATCCACATTTCAATTTGGAAAAGAATAGTACAAATTATCACTTGAAATTACAAACTTTAAAATAAATGCTTTTTTGAAAAATGTTTAAACATGATTTCACATCTATGCAACAGCACAAGTCAAAAGTTTGTCAGAGGTTTTAAAAGTACTTTTCTCCAAAAAAGCAAAATGTTGATCAGTAAATTCACTTCTACATTTCAATTTTAGAAAGAATAACATAAATGTTAAAATGAAACTACCAACTGTAAAATACATGCATTTTTGAGAAGTACTTAAACTTTGATTCACTTCTATGAATTTTCATGTATAAGTATTAATAGTCTTTGTAAAACTTTTAAAAATGTTTAAAAATATAGTTTACAACCAGAAAAATAAATGCAGAAAAAGAAATACGCGTTTATCTGACAATATGAAAAAGTATCAATAAATGCTAAAATGAATGTCCACACATTGAAATAAATGCGTTTTAAGAAAAGATTAAAGCTAGTTTTCTCATGTATGAACTTCATTGTTAATATATAATCAGTAGATGTAAAACGTTTTTCAGAGGTTGTATTGTACTTTTCTGCAATCATACAAAATATAGATCTGGAAATTCACATCCACATTTCAATTTGGAAAAGAATAGTACAAATGATCACTTGAAATTACAAACTTTAAAATAAATGCTTTTTTGAAAAATGTTTAAACATGGTTTCACATCTATGCCACAGCACATGTAAAAAGTATGTCAGAGGTTTTAAAAGTACTGTTCTACAAGAAAGTTAAATGTAGATCCGTAAATTCACTTCTACATTTCAATTTGAGAAAGAATAACATAAATGTTAAAATGAAACTACCAACTTTAATATACATGCATTTTTGAGAAATACTTAAACTTTGCTTCACATCTATGAATTTTCATGTATATGTATTAATAGTCTTTGTAAAACTTTTAAAAACGTTTAAAAATATAGTTTACAACCAGAAAAATAAATGCAGAAAAAGAAATACGCATTTATCTGACAATTTGAAAAAGTATCAATAAATGCTAAAATGAATGTCCACACATTGAAATAAATGCGTTTTAAGAAAAGATTAAAGCTAGTTTTCTCATCTATGAACTTCATTGTTAATATATAAACAGTACATGTAAAACGTTTTTCAGAGGTTGTATTGTACTTTTCTGCAATCATACAAAATATAGATCTGGAAATTCACATCCACATTTCAATTTGGAAAAGAATAGTACAAATGATCACTTGAAATTACAAACTTTAAAATAAATGCTTTTTTGAAAAATGTTTAAACATGATTTCACATCTATGCAACAGCACAAGTAAAAAGTTTGTCAGAGGTTTTAAAAGTACTTTTCTCCAAAAAAGCAAAATGTTGATCAGTAAATTCACTTCTACATTTCAATTTGAGAAAGAATAACATAAATGTTAAAATGAAACTACCAACTTTAAAATACATTCTTTTTTGAGAAACTTTGCTTCACATCTATGAATTTTCATGTATAAGTATTAATAGTCTTTGTAAAACTTTTAAAAATGTTTAAAAATATAGTTTACAACCAGAGAAAGAAATGCAGAAAAAGAAATACGCGTTTATCTGACAATTTGAAAAAGTATCAATAAATTCTAAAATGAATGTCCACACAGCACATGTAAAAAGTTTATCAGAGGTTTTAAAACGTTTTTCAGAGGTTGTATTGTACTTTTCTGCAATCATACAAAATATAGATCTGGAAATTCACCTCCACATTTCAATTTGGAAAAGAATAGTACAAATGATCACTTGAAATTACAAACTTTAAAATAAATGCTTTTTTGAAAAATGTTTAAACATGATTTCACATCTATGCAACAGCACAAGTAAAAAGTTTGTCAGAGGTTTTAAAAGTACTTTTCTCCAAAAAAGCAAAATGTTGATCAGTAAATTCACTTCTGCATTTCAATTTTAGAAAGAATAACATAAATGTTAAAATGAAACTACCAACTGTAAAATACATGCATTTTTGAGAAGTACTTAAACTTTGATTCACATCTATGAATTTTCATGTATAAGTATTAATAGTCTTTGTAAAACTTTTAAAAATGTTTAAAAATATAGTTTAAAACCAGAAAAATAAATGCAGAAAAAGAAATAAGCGTTTATCTGACAATTTGAAAAAGTATCAATAAATGCTAAAATGAATGTCCACACATTGAAATAAATGCGTTTTAAGAAAAGATTAAAGCAAGTTTTCTCATGTATGAACTTCATTGTTAATATATAATCAGTAGATGTAAAACGTTTTTCAGAGGTTGTATTGTACTTTTCTGCAATCATACAAAATATAGATCTGGAAATTCACATCCACATTTCAATTTGGAAAAGAATAGTACAAATGATCACTTGAAATTACAAACTTTAAAATAAATGCTTTTTTGAAAAATGTTTAAACATGGTTTCACATCTATGCCACAGCACATGTAAAAAGTATGTCAGAGGTTTTAAAAGTACTTTTCTACAAGAAAGCTAAATGTAGATCCATAAATTCACTTCTACATTTCAATTTGAGAAAGAATAACATAAATGTTAAAATGAAACTACCAACTGTAAAATACATGCATTTTTGAGAAGTACTTAAACTTTGCTTCACATCTATGAATTTTCATGTATAAGTATTAATAGTCTTTGTAAAACTTTTAAAAACGTTTAAAAATATAGTTTACAACCAGAAAAATAAATGCAGAAAAAGAAATACGCATTTATCTGACAATTTGAAAAAGTATCAATAAATGCTAAAATGAATGTCCACACATTGAAATAAATGCGTTTTAAGAAAAGATTAAAGCTAGTTTTCTCATCTATGAACTTCATTGTTAATATATAAACAGTACATGTAAAACGTTTTTCAGAGGTTGTATTGTACTTTTCTGCAATCATACAAAATATAGATCTGGAAATTCACATCCACATTTCAATTTGGAAAAGAATAGTACAAATGATCACTTGAAATTACAAACTTTAAAATAAATGCTTTTTTGAAAAATGTTTAAACATGATTTCACATCTATGCAACAGCACAAGTAAAAAGTTTGTCAGAGGTTTTAAAATTACTTTTCTCCAAAAAAACAAAATGTTGATCAGTAAATTCACTTCTACATTTCAATTTTAGAAAGAATAACATAAAAGTTAAAATGAAATTACCAACTTTAAAATACATGCTTTTTTGAGAAACTTTGCTTCACATCTATGAATTTTCATGTATAAGTATTAATAGTCTTTGTAAAACTTTTAAAAACGTTTAACAATATAGTTTACAACCAGAAAAATAAATGCAGAAAAAGAAATACGCATTTTGAAAAAGTATCAATAAATGCTAAAATGAATGTCCACACATTGAAATAAATGAGTTTTAAGAAAAGATTAAAGCTAGTTTTCTCATCTATGAACTTCATTGTTAATATATAAACAGTACATGTAAAACGTTTTTCAGAGGTTGTATTGTACTTTTCTGCAATCATACAAAATATAGATGGGGAAATTCACATCCACATTTCAATTTCAAAAAGAATAGTATAAATGGTCAAATGAAATTACAAACATAAAAATAAACGCTTCTTGGAGATATGTTTAAACATGGTTTCACATCTATCCAACAGCACATGTAAAAAGTATGTCAGAGGTTTTAAAAGTACTTTTGTACAAGAAAGCTAAATGTAGATCCATAAATTCACTTCTACATTTCAATTTGAGAAAGAATAACATAAATGTTAAAATGAAACTACCAACTGTAAAATACATGCATGTTTGAGAACTACTTAAACTTTGATTCACATCTATGAATTTTCATGTATTAATAGTCTTTGTAAAACTTTTAAAAATGTTTAAAAATATAGTTTACAACCAGAAAAATAAATGCAGAAAAAGAAATAAGCGTTTATCTGACAATTTGAAAAAGTATCAATAAATGCTAAAATGAATGTCCACACATTGAAATAAATGCGTTTTAAGAAAAGATTAAAGCTAGTTTTCTCATCTATGAACTTCATTGTTAATATATAATCAGTAGATGTAAAACGTTTTTCAGAGGTTGTATTGTACTTTTCTGCAATCATATAAAATATAGATCTGGAAATTCACATCCACATTTCAATTTTGAAAAGAATAGGACAAATGATCACTTGAAATTACAAACATAAAAATAAAAGCTTTTTGGACAAATGTTTAAACATGGTTTCACCTCTATGCAACAGCACATGTAAAAAGTTTGTCAGAGGTTTTAAAACGTTTTTCAGAGGTTGTATTGTACTTTTCTGCAATCATACAAAATATAGATCTGGAAATTCACATCCACATTTCAATTTGGAAAAGAATAGTACAAATGATCACTTGAAATTACAAACTTTAAAATAAATGCTTTTTTGAAAAATGTTTAAACATGATTTCACATCTATGCAACAGCACAAGTCAAAAGTTTGTCAGAGGTTTTAAAAGTACTTTTCTCCAAACAAGCAAAATGTAGATCCGTAAATTCACTTCTACATTTCAATTTTAGAAAGAATAACATAAATGTTAAAATGAAACAACCAACTTTAAAATACATGCATTTTTGAGAAATACTTAAACTTTGCTTCACATCTATGAATTTTCATGTATAAGTATTAATAGTCTTTGTAAAACTTTTAAAAACGTTTAAAAATATAGTTTACAACCAGAAAAATAAATGCAGAAAAAGAAATACGCATTAATCTGACAATTTGAAAAAGTATCAATAAATGCTAAAATGAATGTCCACACATTGAAATAAATGCGTTTTAAGAAAAGATTAAAGCTAGTTTTCTCATCTATGAACTTCATTGTTAATATATAAACAGTACATGTAAAACGTTTTTCTGAGGTTGTATTGTATTTTTCTGCATTCATATAAAATATAGATCTGGAAATTCACATCCACATTTCAATTTGGAAAAGAATAGTACAAATGATCACTTGAAATTACAAACTTTAAAATAAATGCTTTTTTGAAAAATGTTTAAACATGATTTCACATCTATGCAACAGCACAAGTAAAAAGTTTGTCAGAGGTTTTAAAAGTACTTTTCTCCAAAAAAGCAAAATGTTGATCAGTAAATTCACTTCTACATTTCAATTTGAGAAAGAATAACATAAATGTTAAAATGAAACTACCAACTTTAAAATACATTCTTTTTTGAGAAACTTTGCTTCACATCTATGAATTTTCATGTATAAGTATTAATAGTCTTTGTAAAACTTCTAAAAATGTTTAAAAATATAGTTTACAACCAGAGAAAGAAATGCAGAAAAAGAAATACGCGTTTATCTGACAATTTGAAAAAGTATCAATAAATTCTAAAATGAATGTCCACACAGCACATGTAAAAAGTTTATCAGAGGTTTTAAAACGTTTTTCAGAGGTTGTATTGTACTTTTCTGCAATCATACAAAATATAGATCTGGAAATTCACCTCCACATTTCAATTTGGAAAAGAATAGTACAAATGATCACTTGAAATTACAAACTTTAAAATAAATGCTTTTTTGAAAAATGTTTAAACATGATTTCACATCTATGCAACAGCACAAGTCAAAAGTTTGTCAGAGGTTTTAAAAGTACTTTTCTCCAAAAAAGCAAAATGTTGATCAGTAAATTCACTTCTACATTTCAATTTGAGAAAGAATAACATAAATGTTAAAATGAAACTACCAACTGTAAAATACATGCATTTTTGAGAACTACTTAAACTTTGATTCACATCTATGAATTTTCATGCATTAATAGTCTTTGTAAAACTTTTAAAAATGTTTAAAAATATAGTTTACAACCAGAAAAATAAATGCAGAAAAAGAAATAAGCGTTTATCTGACAATTTGAAAAAGTATCAATAAATGCTAAAATGAATGTCCACACATTGAAATTAATGCGTTTTAAGAAAAGATTAAAGCTAGTTTTCTCATCTATGAACTTCATTGTTAATATATAATCAGTAGATGTAAAACGTTTTTCAGAGGTTGTATTGTACTTTTCTGCAATCATATAAAATATAGATCTGGAAATTCACATCCACATTTCAATTTTGAAAAGAATAGGACAAATGATCACTTGAAATTACAAACATAAAAATAAAAGCTTTTTGGACAAATGTTTAAACATGGTTTCACCTCTATGCAACAGCACATGTAAAAAGTTTGTCAGAGGTTTTAAAACGTTTTTCAGAGGTTGTATTGTACTTTTCTGCAATCATACAAAATATAGATCTGGAAATTCACATCCACATTTCAATTTGGAAAAGAATAGTACAAATTATCACTTGAAATTACAAACTTTAAAATAAATGCTTTTTGGAAAAATGTTTAAACATGATTTCACATCTATGCAACAGCACAAGTCAAAAGTTTGTCAGAGGTTTTAAAAGTACTTTTCTCCAAAAAAGCAAAATGTTGATCAGTAAATTCACTTCTACATTTCAATTTTAGAAAGAATAACATAAATGTTAAAATGAAACTACCAACTGTAAAATACATGCATTTTTGAGAAGTACTTAAACTTTGATTCACTTCTATGAATTTTCATGTATAAGTATTAATAGTCTTTGTAAAACTTTTAAAAATGTTTAAAAATATAGTTTACAACCAGAAAAATAAATGCAGAAAAAGAAATACGCGTTTATCTGACAATATGAAAAAGTATCAATAAATGCTAAAATGAATGTCCACACATTGAAATAAATGCGTTTTAAGAAAAGATTAAAGCTAGTTTTCTCATGTATGAACTTCATTGTTAATATATAATCAGTAGATGTAAAACGTTTTTCAGAGGTTGTATTGTACTTTTCTGCAATCATACAAAATATAGATCTGGAAATTCACATCCACATTTCAATTTGGAAAAGAATAGTACAAATGATCACTTGAAATTACAAACTTTAAAATAAATGCTTTTTTGAAAAATGTTTAAACATGGTTTCACATCTATGCCACAGCACATGTAAAAAGTATGTCAGAGGTTTTAAAAGTACTGTTCTACAAGAAAGTTAAATGTAGATCCGTAAATTCACTTCTACATTTCAATTTGAGAAAGAATAACATAAATGTTAAAATGAAACTACCAACTTTAATATACATGCATTTTTGAGAAATACTTAAACTTTGCTTCACATCTATGAATTTTCATGTATATGTATTAATAGTCTTTGTAAAACTTTTAAAAACGTTTAAAAATATAGTTTACAACCAGAAAAATAAATGCAGAAAAAGAAATACGCATTTATCTGACAATTTGAAAAAGTATCAATAAATGCTAAAATGAATGTCCACACATTGAAATAAATGCGTTTTAAGAAAAGATTAAAGCTAGTTTTCTCATCTATGAACTTCATTGTTAATATATAAACAGTACATGTAAAACGTTTTTCAGAGGTTGTATTGTACTTTTCTGCAATCATATAAAATATAGATCTGGAAATTCACATCCACATTTCAATTTTGAAAAGAATAGGACAAATGATCACTTGAAATTACAAACATAAAAATAAAAGCTTTATGGACAAATGTTTAAACATGGTTTCACCTCTATGCAACAGCACATGTAAAAAGTTTGTCACAGGTTTTAAAAGGTTTTTCAGAGGTTGTATTGTACTTTTCTGCAATCATACAAAATATAGATCTGGAAATTCACATCCACATTTCAATTTGGAAAAGAATAGTACAAATGATCACTTGAAATTACAAACTTTAAAATAAATGCTTTTTTGAAAAATGTTTAAACATGGTTTCACATCTATCCAACAGCACATGTAAAAAGTATGTCAGAGGTTTTAAAAGTACTTTTGTACAAGAAAGCTAAATGTAGATCCATAAATTCACTTCTACATTTCAATTTGAGAAAGAATAACATAAATGTTAAAATGAAACTACCAACTGTAAAATACATGCATTTTTGGGAACTACTTAAACTTTGATTCACATCTATGAATTTTCATGTATTAATAGTCTTTGTAAAACTTTTAAAAATGTTTAAAAATATAGTTTACAACCAGAAAAATAAATGCAGAAAAAGAAATAAGCGTTTATCTGACAATTTGAAAAAGTATCAATAAATGCTAAAATGAATGTCCACACATTGAAATAAATGCGTTTTAAGAAAAGATTAAAGCTAGTTTTCTCATCTATGAACTTCATTGTTAATATATAATCAGTAGATGTAAAACGTTTTTCAGAGGTTGTATTGTACTTTTCTGCAATCATATAAAATATAGATCTGGAAATTCACATCCACATTTCAATTTTGAAAAGAATAGGACAAATGATCACTTGAAATTACAAACATAAAAATAAAAGCTTTTTGGACAAATGTTTAAACATGGTTTCACCTCTATGCAACAGCACATGTAAAAAGTTTGTCAGAGGTTTTAAAACGTTTTTCAGAGGTTGTATTGTACTTTTCTGCAATCATACAAAATATAGATCTGGAAATTCACATCCACATTTCAATTTGGAAAAGAATAGTACAAATGATCACTTGAAATTACAAACTTTAAAATAAATGCTTTTTTGAAAAATGTTTAAACATGATTTCACATCTATGCAACAGCACAAGTCAAAAGTTTGTCAGAGGTTTTAAAAGTACTTTTCTCCAAAAAAGCAAAATGTTGATCAGTAAATTCACTTCTACATTTCAATTTTAGAAAGAATAACATAAATGTTAAAATGAAACTACCAACTGTAAAATACATGCATTTTTGAGAAGTACTTAAACTTTGATTCACTTCTATGAATTTTCATGTATAAGTATTAATAGTCTTTGTAAAACTTTTAAAAATGTTTAAAAATATAGTTTACAACCAGAAAAATAAATGCAGAAAATGAAATACGCGTTTATCTGACAATATGAAAAAGTATCAATAAATGCTAAAATGAATGTCCACACATTGAAATAAATGCGTTTTAAGAAAAGATTAAAGCTAGTTTTCTCATCTATGAACTTCATTGTTAATATATAATCAGTAGATGTAAAACGTTTTTCAGAGGTTGTATTGTACTTTTCTGCAATCATACAAAATATAGATCTGGAAATTCACATCCACATTTCAATTTGGAAAAGAATAGTACAAATGATCACTTGAAATTACAAACTTTAAAATAAATGCTTTTTTGAAAAATGTTTAAACATGGTTTCACATCTATGCCACAGCACATGTAAAAAGTATGTCAGAGGTTTTAAAAGTACTTTTCTACAAGAAAGTTAAATGTAGATCCGTAAATTCACTTCTACATTTCAATTTGAGAAAGAATAACATAAATGTTAAAATGAAACTACCAACTTTAATATACATGCATTTTTGAGAAATACTTAAACTTTGCTTCACATCTATGAATTTTCATGTATAAGTATCATTAGTCTTTGTAAAACTTTTAAAAATGTTTAAAAATATAGTTTACAACCAGAAAAATAAATGCAGAAAAAGGAATACGCGTTTATCTGACAATATGAAAAAGTATCAATAAATGCTAAAATGAATGTCCACACATTGAAATAAATGCGTTTTAAGAAAAGATTAAAGCTAGTTTTCTCATCTATGAACTTCATTGTTAATATATAAACAGTACATGTAAAACGTTTTTCAGAGGTTGTATTGTACTTTTCTGCAATCATATAAAATATAGATCTGGAAATTCACATCCACATTTCAATTTTGAAAAGAATAGGACAAATGATCACTTGAAATTACAAACATAAAAATAAAAGCTTTATGGACAAATGTTTAAACATGGTTTCACCTCTATGCAACAGCACATGTAAAAAGTTTGTCAGAGGTTTTAAAACGTTTTTCAGAGGTTGTATTGTACTTTTCTGCAATCATACAAAATATAGATCTGGAAATTCACATCCACATTTCAATTTGGAAAAGAATAGTACAAATGATCACTTGAAATTACAAACTTTAAAATAAATGCTTTTTTGAAAAATGTTTAAACATGATTTCACATCTATGCAACAGCACAAGTCAAAAGTTTGTCAGAGGTTTTAAAAGTACTTTTCTCCAAACAAGCAAAATGTAGATCCGTAAATTCACTTCTACATTTCAATTTTAGAAAGAATAACATAAATGTTAAAATGAAACAACCAACTTTAAAATACATGCATTTTTGAGAAATACTTAAACTTTGCTTCACATCTATGAATTTTCATGTATAAGTATTAATAGTCTTTGTAAAACTTTTAAAAACGTTTAAAAATATAGTTTACAACCAGAAAAATAAATGCAGAAAAAGAAATACGCATTAATCTGACAATTTGAAAAAGTATCAATAAATGCTAAAATGAATGTCCACACATTGAAATAAATGCGTTTTAAGAAAAGATTAAAGCTAGTTTTCTCATCTATGAACTTCATTGTTAATATATAAACAGTACATGTAAAACGTTTTTCTGAGGTTGTATTGTATTTTTCTGCATTCATATAAAATATAGATCTGGAAATTCACATCCACATTTCAATTTGGAAAAGAATAGTACAAATGATCACTTGAAATTACAAACTTTAAAATAAATGCTTTTTTGAAAAATGTTTAAACATGATTTCACATCTATGCAACAGCACAAGTAAAAAGTTTGTCAGAGGTTTTAAAAGTACTTTTCTCCAAAAAAGCAAAATGTTGATCAGTAAATTCACTTCTACATTTCAATTTGAGAAAGAATAACATAAATGTTAAAATGAAACTACCAACTTTAAAATACATTCTTTTTTGAGAAACTTTGCTTCACATCTATGAATTTTCATGTATAAGTATTAATAGTCTTTGTAAAACTTCTAAAAATGTTTAAAAATATAGTTTACAACCAGAGAAAGAAATGCAGAAAAAGAAATACGCGTTTATCTGACAATTTGAAAAAGTATCAATAAATTCTAAAATGAATGTCCACACAGCACATGTAAAAAGTTTATCAGAGGTTTTAAAACGTTTTTCAGAGGTTGTATTGTACTTTTCTGCAATCATACAAAATATAGATCTGGAAATTCACCTCCACATTTCAATTTGGAAAAGAATAGTACAAATGATCACTTGAAATTACAAACTTTAAAATAAATGCTTTTTTGAAAAATGTTTAAACATGATTTCACATCTATGCAACAGCACAAGTCAAAAGTTTGTCAGAGGTTTTAAAAGTACTTTTCTCCAAAAAAGCAAAATGTTGATCAGTAAATTCACTTCTACATTTCAATTTGAGAAAGAATAACATAAATGTTAAAATGAAACTACCAACTGTAAAATACATGCATTTTTGAGAACTACTTAAACTTTGATTCACATCTATGAATTTTCATGCATTAATAGTCTTTGTAAAACTTTTAAAAATGTTTAAAAATATAGTTTACAACCAGAAAAATAAATGCAGAAAAAGAAATAAGCGTTTATCTGACAATTTGAAAAAGTATCAATAAATGCTAAAATGAATGTCCACACATTGAAATTAATGCGTTTTAAGAAAAGATTAAAGCTAGTTTTCTCATCTATGAACTTCATTGTTAATATATAATCAGTAGATGTAAAACGTTTTTCAGAGGTTGTATTGTACTTTTCTGCAATCATATAAAATATAGATCTGGAAATTCACATCCACATTTCAATTTTGAAAAGAATAGGACAAATGATCACTTGAAATTACAAACATAAAAATAAAAGCTTTTTGGACAAATGTTTAAACATGGTTTCACCTCTATGCAACAGCACATGTAAAAAGTTTGTCAGAGGTTTTAAAACGTTTTTCAGAGGTTGTATTGTACTTTTCTGCAATCATACAAAATATAGATCTGGAAATTCACATCCACATTTCAATTTGGAAAAGAATAGTACAAATTATCACTTGAAATTACAAACTTTAAAATAAATGCTTTTTGGAAAAATGTTTAAACATGATTTCACATCTATGCAACAGCACAAGTCAAAAGTTTGTCAGAGGTTTTAAAAGTACTTTTCTCCAAAAAAGCAAAATGTTGATCAGTAAATTCACTTCTACATTTCAATTTTAGAAAGAATAACATAAATGTTAAAATGAAACTACCAACTGTAAAATACATGCATTTTTGAGAAGTACTTAAACTTTGATTCACTTCTATGAATTTTCATGTATAAGTATTAATAGTCTTTGTAAAACTTTTAAAAATGTTTAAAAATATAGTTTACAACCAGAAAAATAAATGCAGAAAAAGAAATACGCGTTTATCTGACAATATGAAAAAGTATCAATAAATGCTAAAATGAATGTCCACACATTGAAATAAATGCGTTTTAAGAAAAGATTAAAGCTAGTTTTCTCATGTATGAACTTCATTGTTAATATATAATCAGTAGATGTAAAACGTTTTTCAGAGGTTGTATTGTACTTTTCTGCAATCATACAAAATATAGATCTGGAAATTCACATCCACATTTCAATTTGGAAAAGAATAGTACAAATGATCACTTGAAATTACAAACTTTAAAATAAATGCTTTTTTGAAAAATGTTTAAACATGGTTTCACATCTATGCCACAGCACATGTAAAAAGTATGTCAGAGGTTTTAAAAGTACTGTTCTACAAGAAAGTTAAATGTAGATCCGTAAATTCACTTCTACATTTCAATTTGAGAAAGAATAACATAAATGTTAAAATGAAACTACCAACTTTAATATACATGCATTTTTGAGAAATACTTAAACTTTGCTTCACATCTATGAATTTTCATGTATATGTATTAATAGTCTTTGTAAAACTTTTAAAAACGTTTAAAAATATAGTTTACAACCAGAAAAATAAATGCAGAAAAAGAAATACGCATTTATCTGACAATTTGAAAAAGTATCAATAAATGCTAAAATGAATGTCCACACATTGAAATAAATGCGTTTTAAGAAAAGATTAAAGCTAGTTTTCTCATCTATGAACTTCATTGTTAATATATAAACAGTACATGTAAAACGTTTTTCAGAGGTTGTATTGTACTTTTCTGCAATCATATAAAATATAGATCTGGAAATTCACATCCACATTTCAATTTTGAAAAGAATAGGACAAATGATCACTTGAAATTACAAACATAAAAATAAAAGCTTTATGGACAAATGTTTAAACATGGTTTCACCTCTATGCAACAGCACATGTAAAAAGTTTGTCACAGGTTTTAAAAGGTTTTTCAGAGGTTGTATTGTACTTTTCTGCAATCATACAAAATATAGATCTGGAAATTCACATCCACATTTCAATTTGGAAAAGAATAGTACAAATGATCACTTGAAATTACAAACTTTAAAATAAATGCTTTTTTGAAAAATGTTTAAACATGGTTTCACATCTATCCAACAGCACATGTAAAAAGTATGTCAGAGGTTTTAAAAGTACTTTTGTACAAGAAAGCTAAATGTAGATCCATAAATTCACTTCTACATTTCAATTTGAGAAAGAATAACATAAATGTTAAAATGAAACTACCAACTGTAAAATACATGCATTTTTGGGAACTACTTAAACTTTGATTCACATCTATGAATTTTCATGTATTAATAGTCTTTGTAAAACTTTTAAAAATGTTTAAAAATATAGTTTACAACCAGAAAAATAAATGCAGAAAAAGAAATAAGCGTTTATCTGACAATTTGAAAAAGTATCAATAAATGCTAAAATGAATGTCCACACATTGAAATAAATGCGTTTTAAGAAAAGATTAAAGCTAGTTTTCTCATCTATGAACTTCATTGTTAATATATAATCAGTAGATGTAAAACGTTTTTCAGAGGTTGTATTGTACTTTTCTGCAATCATATAAAATATAGATCTGGAAATTCACATCCACATTTCAATTTTGAAAAGAATAGGACAAATGATCACTTGAAATTACAAACATAAAAATAAAAGCTTTTTGGACAAATGTTTAAACATGGTTTCACCTCTATGCAACAGCACATGTAAAAAGTTTGTCAGAGGTTTTAAAACGTTTTTCAGAGGTTGTATTGTACTTTTCTGCAATCATACAAAATATAGATCTGGAAATTCACATCCACATTTCAATTTGGAAAAGAATAGTACAAATGATCACTTGAAATTACAAACTTTAAAATAAATGCTTTTTTGAAAAATGTTTAAACATGATTTCACATCTATGCAACAGCACAAGTCAAAAGTTTGTCAGAGGTTTTAAAAGTACTTTTCTCCAAAAAAGCAAAATGTTGATCAGTAAATTCACTTCTACATTTCAATTTTAGAAAGAATAACATAAATGTTAAAATGAAACTACCAACTGTAAAATACATGCATTTTTGAGAAGTACTTAAACTTTGATTCACTTCTATGAATTTTCATGTATAAGTATTAATAGTCTTTGTAAAACTTTTAAAAATGTTTAAAAATATAGTTTACAACCAGAAAAATAAATGCAGAAAATGAAATACGCGTTTATCTGACAATATGAAAAAGTATCAATAAATGCTAAAATGAATGTCCACACATTGAAATAAATGCGTTTTAAGAAAAGATTAAAGCTAGTTTTCTCATCTATGAACTTCATTGTTAATATATAATCAGTAGATGTAAAACGTTTTTCAGAGGTTGTATTGTACTTTTCTGCAATCATACAAAATATAGATCTGGAAATTCACATCCACATTTCAATTTGGAAAAGAATAGTACAAATGATCACTTGAAATTACAAACTTTAAAATAAATGCTTTTTTGAAAAATGTTTAAACATGGTTTCACATCTATGCCACAGCACATGTAAAAAGTATGTCAGAGGTTTTAAAAGTACTTTTCTACAAGAAAGTTAAATGTAGATCCGTAAATTCACTTCTACATTTCAATTTGAGAAAGAATAACATAAATGTTAAAATGAAACTACCAACTTTAATATACATGCATTTTTGAGAAATACTTAAACTTTGCTTCACATCTATGAATTTTCATGTATAAGTATCATTAGTCTTTGTAAAACTTTTAAAAATGTTTAAAAATATAGTTTACAACCAGAAAAATAAATGCAGAAAAAGGAATACGCGTTTATCTGACAATATGAAAAAGTATCAATAAATGCTAAAATGAATGTCCACACATTGAAATAAATGCGTTTTAAGAAAAGATTAAAGCTAGTTTTCTCATCTATGAACTTCATTGTTAATATATAAACAGTACATGTAAAACGTTTTTCAGAGGTTGTATTGTACTTTTCTGCAATCATATAAAATATAGATCTGGAAATTCACATCAACATTTCAATTTTGAAAAGAATAGTAGAAATGGTCACTTGAAATTACAAACTTTAAAATAAATGCTTTTTTGAGAAATGTTTAAACATGATTTCACATCTATGCAACAGCTCATGTAAAGTTTGTCAGAGGTTTTAAAAGTACTTTTCTCCAAAAAAGCAAAATGTAGATCCGTAAATTCACTTCTACATTTCAATTTTAGAAAGAATAACATAAATGTTAAAATGAAACAACCAACTTTAAAATACATGCATTTTTGAGAAATACTTAAACTTTGCTTCACATCTATGAATTTTCATGTATAAGTATTAATAGTCTTTGTAAAACTTTTAAAAACGTTTAAAAATATAGTTTACAACCAGAAAAATAAATGCAGAAAAAGAAATACGCATTAATCTGACAATTTGAAAAAGTATCAATAAATGCTAAAATGAATGTCCACACATTGAAATAAATGCGTTTTAAGAAAAGATTAAAGCTAGTTTTCTCATCTATGAACTTCATTGTTAATATATAAACAGTACATGTAAAACGTTTTTCTGAGGTTGTATTGTATTTTTCTGCATTCATATAAAATATAGATCTGGAAATTCACATCCACATTTCAATTTTGAAAAGAATAGGACAAATGATCACTTGAAATTACAAACATACAAATAAAAGCTTTATGGACAAATGTTTAAACATGGTTTCACCTCTATGCAACAGCACATGTAAAAAGTTTGTCACAGGTTTTAAAAGGTTTTTCAGAGGTTGTATTGTACTTTTCTGCAATCATACAAAATATAGATCTGGAAATTCACATCCACATTTCAATTTGGAAAAGAATAGTACAAATGATCACTTGAAATTACAAACTTTAAAATAAATGCTTTTTTGAAAAATGTTTAAACATGATTTCACATCTATGCAACAGCACAAGTAAAAAGTTTGTCAGAGGTTTTAAAAGTACTTTTCTCCAAAAAAGCAAAATGTTGATCAGTAAATTCACTTGTACATTTCAATTTGAGAAAGAATAACATAAATGTTAAAATGAAACTACCAACTTTAAAATACATTCTTTTTTGAGAAACTTTGCTTCACATCTATGAATTTTCATGTATAAGTATTAATAGTCTTTGTAAAACATTTAAAAATGTTTAAAAATATAGTTTACAACCAGAGAATGAAATGCAGAAAAAGAAATACGCGTTTATCTGACAATTTGAAAAAGTATCAATAAATTCTAAAATGAATGTCCACACAGCACATGTAAAAAGTTTATCAGAGGTTTTAAAACGTTTTTCAGAGGTTGTATTGTACTTTTCTGCAATCATACAAAATATAGATCTGGAAATTCACCTCCACATTTCAATTTGGAAAAGAATAGTACAAATGTTCACTTGAAATTACAAACTTTAAAATAAATGCTTTTTTGAAAAATGTTTAAACATGATTTCACATCTATGCAAAAGCACAAGTAAAAAGTTTGTCAGAGGTTTTAAAAGTACTTTTCTCCAAAAAAGCAAAATGTTGATCAGTAAATTCACTTCTACATTTCAATTTTAGAAAGAATAACATAAATGTTAAAATGAAACTACCAACTGTAAAATACATGCATTTTTGAGAAGTACTTAAACTTTGATTCACATCTATGAATTTTCATGTATAAGTATTAATAGTCTTTGTAAAACTTTTAAAAATGTTTAAAAATATAGTTTACAACCAGAAAAATAAATGCAGAAAAAGAAATAAGCGTTTATCTGACAATTTGAAAAAGTATCAATAAATGCTAAAATGAATGTCCACACATTGAAATAAATGCGTTTTAAGAAAAGATTAAAGCTAGTTTTCTCATCTATGAACTTCATTGTTAATATATAATCAGTAGATGTAAAACGTTTTTCAGAGGTTGTATTGTACTTTTCTGCAATCATATAAAATATAGATCTGCAAATTCACATCCACATTTCAATTTGGAAAAGAATAGTACAAATGATCACTTGAAATTACAAACATAAAAATAAAACCTTTTTGGACAAATGTTTAAACATGGTTTCACCTCTATGCAACAGCACATGTAAAAAGTTTGTCAGAGGTTTTAAAACGTTTTTCAGAGGTTGTATTGTACTTTTCTGCAATCATACGAAATATAGATCTGGAAATTCACATCAACATTTCAATTTTGAAAAGAATAATAGAAATGATCACTTGAAATTACAAACTTTAAAATAAATGCTTTTTTGAAAAATGTTTAAACATGATTTCACATCTATGCAACAGCACAAGTAAAAAGTTTGTCAGTGGTTTTAAAAGTACTTTTCTCCAAAAAAGCAAAATGTTGATCAGTAAATTCACTTCTACATTTCAATTTTAGAAAGAATAACATAAATGTTAAAATGAAACTACCAACTGTAAAATACATGCATTTTTGAGAAGTACTTAAACTTTGATTCACTTCTATGAATTTTCATGTATAAGTATTAATAGTCTTTGTAAAACTTTTAAAAATGTTTAAAAATATAGTTTACAACCAGAAAAATAAATGCTGAAAAAGAAATACGCGTTTATCTGACAATATGAAAAAATATCAATAAATGCTAAAATGAATGTCCACACATTGAAATAAATGCGTTTTAAGAAAAGATTAAAGCTAGTTTTCTCATCTATGATCTTCATTGTTAATATATAATCAGTAGATGTAAAACGTTTTTCAGAGGTTGTATTGTACTTTTCTGCAATCATACGAAATATAGATCTGGAAATTCACATCCACATTTCAATTTGGAAAAGAATAGTACAAATGATCACTTGAAATTACAAACTTTAAAATAAATGCTTTTTTGAAAAATGTTTAAACATGATTTCACATCTATGCAACAGCACAAGTAAAAAGTTTGTCAGAGGTTTTAAAATTACTTTTCTCCAAAAAAACAAAATGTTGATCAGTAAATTCACTTCTACATTTCAATTTTAGAAAGAATAACATAAAAGTTAAAATGAAATTACCAACTTTAAAATACATGCTTTTTTGAGAAACTTTGCTTCACATCTATGAATTTTCATGTATAAGTATTAATAGTCTTTGTAAAACTTTTAAAAACGTTTAACAATATAGTTTACAACCAGAAAAATAAATGCAGAAAAAGAAATACGCATTAATCTGACAATTTGAAAAAGTATCAATAAATGCTAAAATGAATGTCCACACATTGAAATAAATGAGTTTTAAGAAAAGATTAAAGCTAGTTTTCTCATCTATGAACTTCATTGTTAATATATGAACAGTACATGTAAAACGTTTTTCAGAGGTTGTATTATACTTTTCTGCAATCATACAAAATATAGATGGGGAAATTCACATCCACATTTCAATTTCAAAAAGAATAGTATAAATGGTCAAATGAAATTACAAACATAAAAATAAACGCTTCTTGGAGATATGTTTAAACATGGTTTCACATCTATCCAACAGCACATGTAAAAAGTATGTCAGAGGTTTTAAAAGTACTTTTGTACAAGAAAGCTAAATGTAGATCCATAAATTCACTTCTACATTTCAATTTGAGAAAGAATAACATAAATGTTAAAATGAAACTACCAACTGTAAAATACATGCATTTTTGGGAACTACTTAAACTTTGATTCACATCTATGAATTTTCATGTATTAATAGTCTTTGTAAAACTTTTAAAAATGTTTAAAAATATAGTTTACAACCAGAAAAATAAATGCAGAAAAAGAAATAAGCGTTTATCTGACAATTTGAAAAAGTATCAATAAATGCTAAAATGAATGTCCACACATTGAAATAAATGCGTTTTAAGAAAAGATTAAAGCTAGTTTTCTCATCTATGAACTTCATTGTTAATATATAATCAGTAGATGTAAAACGTTTTTCAGAGGTTGTATTGTACTTTTCTGCAATCATATAAAATATAGATCTGGAAATTCACATCCACATTTCAATTTTGAAAAGAATAGGACAAATGATCACTTGAAATTACAAACATAAAAATAAAAGCTTTTTGGACAAATGTTTAAACATGGTTTCACCTCTATGCAACAGCACATGTAAAAAGTTTGTCAGAGGTTTTAAAACGTTTTTCAGAGGTTGTATTGTACTTTTCTGCAATCATACAAAATATAGATCTGGAAATTCACATCCACATTTCAATTTGGAAAAGAATAGTACAAATGATCACTTGAAATTACAAACTTGAAAATAAATGCTTTTTTGAAAAATGTTTAAACATGGTTTCACATCTATGCAACAGCACAAGTCAAAAGTTTGTCAGAGGTTTTAAAAGTACTTTTCTCCAAAAAAGCAAAATGTTGATCAGTAAATTCACTTCTACATTTCAATTTTAGAAAGAATAACATAAATGTTAAAATGAAACTACCAACTGTAAAATACATGCATTTTTGAGAAGTACTTAAACTTTGATTCACATCTATGAATTTTCATGTATAAGTATTAATAGTCTTTGTAAAACTTTTAAAAATGTTTAAAAATATAGTTTACAACCAGAAAAATAAATGCAGAAAATGAAATACGCGTTTATCTGACAATATGAAAAAGTATCAATAAATGCTAAAATGAATGTCCACACATTGAAATAAATGCGTTTTAAGAAAAGATTAAAGCTAGTTTTCTCATCTATGAACTTCATTGTTAATATATAATCAGTAGATGTAAAACGTTTTTCAGAGGTTGTATTGTACTTTTCTGCAATCATACAAAATATAGATCTGGAAATTCACATCCACATTTCAATTTGGAAAAGAATAGTACAAATGATCACTTGAAATTACAAACTTTAAAATAAATGCTTTTTTGAAAAATGTTTAAACATGGTTTCACATCTATGCCACAGCACATGTAAAAAGTATGTCAGAGGTTTTAAAAGTACTTTTCTACAAGAAAGTTAAATGTAGATCCGTAAATTCACTTCTACATTTCAATTTGAGAAAGAATAACATAAATGTTAAAATGAAACTACCAACTTTAATATACATGCATTTTTGAGAAATACTTAAACTTTGCTTCACATCTATGAATTTTCATGTATAAGTATCATTAGTCTTTGTAAAACTTTTAAAAATGTTTAAAAATATAGTTTACAACCAGAAAAATAAATGCAGAAAAAGGAATACGCGTTTATCTGACAATATGAAAAAGTATCAATAAATGCTAAAATGAATGTCCACACATTGAAATAAATGCGTTTTAAGAAAAGATTAAAGCTAGTTTTCTCATCTATGAACTTCATTGTTAATATATAAACAGTACATGTAAAACGTTTTTCAGAGGTTGTATTGTACTTTTCTGCAATCATATAAAATATAGATCTGGAAATTCACATCCACATTTCAATTTTGAAAAGAATAGGACAAATGATCACTTGAAATTACAAACATAAAAATAAAAGCTTTATGGACAAATGTTTAAACATGGTTTCACCTCTATGCAACAGCACATGTAAAAAGTTTGTCACAGGTTTTAAAAGGTTTTTCAGAGGTTGTATTGTACTTTTCTGCAATCATACAAAATATAGATCTGGAAATTCACATCCACATTTCAATTTGGAAAAGAATAGTACAAATGATCACTTGAAATTACAAACTTTAAAATAAATGCTTTTTTGAAAAATGTTTAAACATGATTTCACATCTATGCAACAGCACCAGTAAAAAGTTTGTCAGAGGTTTTAAAAGTACTTTTCTCCAAAAAAGCAAAATGTTGATCAGTAAATTCACTTCTACATTTCAATTTGAGAAAGAATAACATAAATGTTAAAATGAAACTACCAACTTTAAAATACATTCTTTTTTGAGAAACTTTGCTTCACATCTATGAATTTTCATGTATAAGTATTAATAGTCTTTGTAAAACTTTTAAAAACGTTTAACAATATAGTTTACAACCAGAAAAATAAATGCAGAAAAAGAAATACGCATTAATCTGACAATTTGAAAAAGTATCAATAAATGCTAAAATGAATGTCCACACATTGAAATAAATGAGTTTTAAGAAACGATTAAAGCTAGTTTTCTCATCTATGAACTTCATTGTTAATATATAAACAGTACATGTAAAACGTTTTTCAGAGGTTGTATTGTACTTTTCTGCAATCATACAAAATATAGATGGGGAAATTCACATCCACATTTCAATTTCAAAAAGAATAGTATAAATGGTCAAATGAAATTACAAACATAAAAATAAACGCTTCTTGGAGATATGTTTAAACATGGTTTCACATCTATCCAACAGCACATGTAAAAAGTATGTCAGAGGTTTTAAAAGTACTTTTGTACAAGAAAGCTAAATGTAGATCCATAAATTCACTTCTACATTTCAATTTGAGAAAGAATAACATAAATGTTAAAATGAAACTACCAACTGTAAAATACATGCATTTTTGAGAACTACTTAAACGTTGATTCACATCTATGAATTTTCATGTATTAATAGTCTTTGTAAAACTTTTAAAAATGTTTAAAAATATAGTTTACAACCAGAAAAATAAATGCAGAAAAAGAAATACGCGTTTATCTGACAATATGAAAAAGTATCAATAAATGCTAAAATGAATGTCCACACATTGAAATAAATGCGTTCTAAGAAAAGATTAAAGCTAGTTTTCTCATCTATGAACTTCATTGTTAATATATAATCAGTAGATGTAAAACGTTTTTCAGAGGTTGTATTGTACTTTTCTGCAATCATACAAAATATAGATCTGGAAATTCACATCCACATTTCAATTTGGAAAAGAATAGTACAAATGATCACTTGAAATTACAAACTTTAAAATAAATGCTTTTTTGAAAAATGTTTAAACATGGTTTCACATCTATGCCACAGCACATGTAAAAAGTATGTCAGAGGTTTTAAAAGTACTTTTCTACAAGAAAGTTAAATGTAGATCCGTAAATTCACTTCTACATTTCAATTTGAGAAAGAATAACATAAATGTTAAAATGAAACTACCAACTTTAATATACATGCATTTTTGAGAAATACTTAAACTTTGCTTCACATCTATGAATTTTCATGTATAAGTATTATTAGTCTTTGTAAAACTTTTAAAAATGTTTAAAAATATAGTTTACAACCAGAAAAATAAATGCAGAAAAAGGAATACGCGTTTATCTGACAATATGAAAAAGTATCAATAAATGCTAAAATGAATGTCCACACATTGAAATAAATGCGTTTTAAGAAAAGATTAAAGCTAGTTTTCTCATCTATGAACTTCATTGTTAATATATAAACAGTACATGTAAAACGTTTTTCAGAGGTTGTATTGTACTTTTCTGCAATCATATAAAATATAGATCTGGAAATTCACATCCACATTTCAATTTGGAAAAGAATAGTACAAATGATCACTTGAAATTACAAACTTTAAAATAAATGCTTTTTTGAAAAATGTTTCAACATGATTTCACATCTATGCAACAGCACAAGTAAAAAGTTTGTCAGAGGTTTTAAAAGTACTTTTCTCCAAAAAAGCAAAATGTTGATCAGTAAATTCACTTCTACATTTCAATTTGAGAAAGAATAACATAAATGTTAAAATGAAACTACCAACTTTAAAATACATTCTTTTTTGAGAAACTTTGCTTCACATCTATGAATTTTCATGTATAAGTATTAATAGTCTTTGTAAAACTTTTAAAAATGTTTAAAAATATAGTTTACAACCAGAGAAAGAAATGCAGAAAAAGAAATACGCGTTTATCTGACAATTTGAAAAAGTATCAATAAATTCTAAAATGAATGTCCACACAGCACATGTAAAAAGTTTATCAGAGGTTTTAAAACGTTTTTCAGAGGTTGTATTGTACTTTTCTGCAATCATACAAAATATAGATCTGGAAATTCACATCCACATTTCAATTTGGAAAAGAATAGTACAAATGATCACTTGAAATTACAAACTTTAAAATAAATGCTTTTTTGAAAAATGTTTAAACATGATTTCACATCTATGCAACAGCACAAGTCAAAAGTTTGTCAGAGGTTTTAAAAGTACTTTTCTCCAAAAAAGCAAAATGTTGATCAGTAAATTCACTTCTACATTTCAATTTTAGAAAGAATAACATAAATGTTAAAATGAAACTACCAACTGTAAAATACATGCATTTTTGAGAAGTACTTAAACTTTGATTCACTTCTATGAATTTTCATGTATAAGTATTAATGGTCTTTGTAAAACTTTTAAAAATGTTTAAAAATATAGTTTACAACCAGAAAAATAAATGCAGAAAATGAAATACGCGTTTATCTGACAATATGAAAAAGTATCAATAAATGCTAAAATGAATGTCCACACATTGCAATAAATGCGTTTTAAGAAAAGATTAAAGCTAGTTTTCTCATCTATGAACTTCATTGTTAATATATAAACAGTACATGTAAAACGTTTTTCTGAGGTTGTATTGTATTTTTCTGCATTCATATAAAATATAGATCTGGAAATTCACATCCACATTTCAATTTGGAAAAGAATAGTACAAATGATCACTTGAAATTACAAACTTTAAAATAAATGCTTTTTTGAAAAATGTTTAAACATGATTTCACATCTATGCAACAGCACAAGTAAAAAGTTTGTCAGAGGTTTTAAAAGTACTTTTCTCCAAAAAAGCAAAATGTTGATCAGTAAATTCACTTCTACATTTCAATTTGAGAAAGAATAACATAAATGTTAAAATGAAACTACCAACTTTAAAATACATTCTTTTTTGAGAAACTTTGCTTCACATCTATGAATTTTCATGTATAAGTATTAATAGTCTTTGTAAAACTTTTAAAAATGTTTAAAAATATAGTTTACAACCAGAGAAAGAAATGCAGAAAAAGAAATACGCGTTTATCTGACAATTTGAAAAAGTATCAATAAATTCTAAAATGAATGTCCACACAGCACATGTAAAAAGTTTATCAGAGGTTTTAAAACGTTTTTCAGAGGTTGTATTGTACTTTTCTGCAATCATACAAAATATAGATCTGGAAATTCACCTCCACATTTCAATTTGGAAAAGAATAGTACAAATGATCACTTGAAATTACAAACTTTAAAATAAATGCTTTTTTGAAAAATGTTTAAAAATGATTTCACATCTATGCAACAGCACAAGTAAAAAGTTTGTCAGAGGTTTTAAAAGTACTTTTCTCCAAAAAAGCAAAATGTTGATCAGTAAATTCACTTCTACATTTCAATTTTAGAAAGAATAACATAAATGTTAAAATGAAACTACCAACTGTAAAATACATGCATTTTTGAGAAGTACTTAAACTTTGATTCACATCTATGAATTTTCATGTATAAGTATTAATAGTCTTTGTAAAACTTTTAAAAATGTTTAAAAATATAGTTTACAACCAGAAAAATAAATGCAGAAAAAGAAATAAGCGTTTATCTGACAATTTGAAAAAGTATCAATAAATGCTAAAATGAATGTCCACACATTGAAATAAATGCGTTTTAAGAAAAGATTAAAGCTAGTTTTCTCATCTATGAACTTCATTGTTAATATATAATCAGTAGATGTAAAACGTTTTTCAGAGGTTGTATTGTACTTTTCTGCAATCATATAAAATATAGATCTGGAAATTCACATCCACATTTCAATTTTGAAAAGAATAGGACAAATGATCACTTGAAATTACAAACATAAAAATAAAAGCTTTTTGGACAAATGTTTAAACATGGTTTCACCTCTATGCAACAGCACATGTAAAAAGTTTGTCAGAGGTTTTAAAACGTTTTTCAGAGGTTGTATTGTACTTTTCTGCAATCATACGAAATATAGATCTGGAAATTCACATCCACATTTCAATTTTGAAAAGAATAATAGAAATGATCACTTGAAATTACATCTTTAAAATAAATGCTTTTTTGAAAAATGTTTAAACATGATTTCACATCTATGCAACAGCACAAGTAAAAAGTTTGTCAGAGGTTTTAAAAGTACTTTTCTCCAAAAAAGCAAAATGTTGATCAGTAAATTCACTTCTACATTTCAATTTGAGAAAGAATAACATAAATGTTAAAATGAAACTACCAACTTTAAAATACATTCTTTTTTGAGAAACTTTGCTTCACATCTATGAATTTTCATGTATAAGTATTAATAGTCTTTGTAAAACTTTTAAAAATGTTTAAAAATATAGTTTACAACCAGAGAAAGAAATGCAGAAAAAGAAATACGCGTTTATCTGACAATTTGAAAAAGTATCAATAAATTCTAAAATGAATGTCCACACAGCACATGTAAAAAGTTTATCAGAGGTTTTAAAACGTTTTTCAGAGGTTGTATTGTACTTTTCTGCAATCATACAAAATATAGATCTGGAAATTCACCTCCACATTTCAATTTGGAAAAGAATAGTACAAATGATCACTTGAAATTACAAACTTTAAAATAAATGCTTTTTTGAAAAATGTTTAAACATGATTTCACATCTATGCAACAGCACAAGTAAAAAGTTTGTCAGAGGTTTTAAAAGTACTTTTCTCCAAAAAAGCAAAATGTTGATCAGTAAATTCACTTCTGCATTTCAATTTTAGAAAGAATAACATAAATGTTAAAATGAAACTACCAACTGTAAAATACATGCATTTTTGAGAAGTACTTAAACTTTGATTCACATCTATGAATTTTCATGTATAAGTATTAATAGTCTTTGTAAAACTTTTAAAAATGTTTAAAAATATAGTTTACAACCAGAAAAATAAATGCAGAAAAAGAAATAAGCGTTTATCTGACAATTTGAAAAAGTATCAATAAATGCTAAAATGAATGTCCACACATTGAAATAAATGCGTTTTAAGAAAAGATTAAAGCTAGTTTTCTCATGTATGAACTTCATTGTTAATATATAATCAGTAGATGTAAAACGTTTTTCAGAGGTTGTATTGTACTTTTCTGCAATCATACAAAATATAGATCTGGAAATTCACATCCACATTTCAATTTGGAAAAGAATAGTACAAATGATCACTTGAAATTACAAACTTTAAAATAAATGCTTTTTTGAAAAATGTTTAAACATGGTTTCACATCTATGCCACAGCACATGTAAAAAGTATGTCAGAGGTTTTAAAAGTACTTTTCTACAAGAAAGCTAAATGTAGATCCATAAATTCACTTCTACATTTCAATTTGAGAAAGAATAACATAAATGTTAAAATGAAACTACCAACTGTAAAATACATGCATTTTTGAGAAGTACTTAAACTTTGCTTCACATCTATGAATTTTCATGTATAAGTATTAATAGTCTTTGTAAAACTTTTAAAAACGTTTAAAAATATAGTTTACAACCAGAAAAATAAATGCAGAAAAAGAAATACGCATTTATCTGACAATTTGAAAAAGTATCAATAAATGCTAAAATGAATGTCCACACATTGAAATAAATGCGTTTTAAGAAAAGATTAAAGCTAGTTTTCTCATCTATGAACTTCATTGTTAATATATAAACAGTACATGTAAAACGTTTTTCAGAGGTTGTATTGTACTTTTCTGCAATCATATAAAATATAGATCTGGAAATTCACATCCACATTTCAATTTTGAAAAGAATAGGACAAATGATCACTTGAAATTACAAACATAAAAATAAAAGCTTTTTGGACAAATGTTTAAACATGGTTTCACCTCTATACAACAGCACATGTAAAAAGTTTGTCAGAGGCTTTAAAACGTTTTTCAGAGGTTGTATTGTACTTTTCTGCAATCATACAAAATATAGATCTGGAAATTCACATCCACATTTCAATTTGGAAAAGAATAGTACAAATGATCATTTGAAATTACAAACTTTAAAATAAATGCTTTTTTGAAAAATGTTTAAACATGATTTCACATCTATGCAACAGCACAAGTAAAAAGTTTGTCAGAGGTTTTAAAATTACTTTTCTCCAAAAAAACAAAATATTGATCAGTAAATTCACTTCTACATTTCAATTTTAGAAAGAATAACATAAAAGTTAAAATGAAATTACCAACTTTAAAATACATGCTTTTTTGAGAAACTTTGCTTCACATCTATGAATTTTCATGTATAAGTATTAATAGTCTTTGTAAAACTTTTAAAAACGTTTAACAATATAGTTTACAACCAGAAAAATAAATGCAGAAAAAGAAATACGCATTAATCTGACAATTTGAAAAAGTATCAATAAATGCTAAAATGAATGTCCACACATTGAAATAAATGAGTTTTAAGAAAAGATTAAAGCTAGTTTTCTCATCTATGAACTTCATTGTTAATATATAAACAGTACATGTAAAACTTTTTTCAGAGGTTGTATTGTACTTTTCTGCAATCATACAAAATATAGATGGGGAAATTCACATCCACATTTCAATTTCAAAAAGAATAGTATAAATGGTCAAATGAAATTACAAACATAAAAATAAACGCTTCTTGGAGATATGTTTAAACATGGTTTCACATCTATCCAACAGCACATGTGAAAAGTATGTCAGAGGTTTTAAAAGTACTTTTGTACAAGAAAGCTAAATGTAGATCCATAAATTCACTTCTACATTTCAATTTGAGAAAGAATAACATAAATGTTAAAATGAAACTACCAACTGTAAAATACATGCATTTTTGAGAACTACTTAAACTTTGATTCACATCTATGAATTTTCATGTATTAATAGTCTTTGTAAAACTTTTAAAAATGTTTAAAAATATAGTTTACAACCAGAAAAATAAATGCAGAAAAAGAAATAAGCGTTTATCTGACAATTTGAAAAAGTATCAATAAATGCTAAAATGAATGTCCACACATTGAAATAAATGCGTTTTAAGAAAAGATTAAAGCTAGTTTTCTCATCTATGAACTTCATTGTTAATATATAATCAGTAGATGTAAAACGTTTTTCAGAGGTTGTATTGTACTTTTCTGCAATCATATAAAATATAGATCTGGAAATTCACATCCACATTTCAATTTTGAAAAGAATAGGACAAATGATCACTTGAAATTACAAACATAAAAATAAAAGCTTTTTGGACAAATGTTTAAACATGGTTTCACCTCTATGCAACAGCACATGTAAAAAGTTTGTCAGAGGTTTTAAAACGTTTTTCAGAGGTTGTATTGTACTTTTCTGCAATCATACAAAATATAGATCTGGAAATTCACATCCACATTTCAATTTGGAAAAGAATAGTACAAATGATCACTTGAAATTACAAACTTTAAAATAAATGCTTTTTTGAAAAATGTTTAAACATGATTTCACATCTATGCAACAGCACAAGTCAAAAGTTTGTCAGAGGTTTTAAAAGTACTTTTCTCCAAACAAGCAAAATGTAGATCCGTAAATTCACTTCTACATTTCAATTTTAGAAAGAATAACATAAATGTTAAAATGAAACAACCAACTTTAAAATACATGCATTTTTGAGAAATACTTATACTTTGCTTCACATCTATGAATTTTCATGTATAAGTATTAATAGTCTTTGTAAAACTTTTAAAAACGTTTAAAAATATAGTTTACAACCAGAAAAATAAATGCAGAAAAAGAAATACGCATTAATCTGACAATTTGAAAAAGTATCAATAAATGCTAAAATGAATGTCCACACATTGAAATAAATGCGTTTTAAGAAAAGATTAAAGCTAGTTTTCTCATCTATGAACTTCATTGTTAATATATAAACAGTACATGTAAAACGTTTTTCTGAGGTTGTATTGTATTTTTCTGCATTCATATAAAATATAGATCTGGAAATTCACATCCACATTTCAATTTGGAAAAGAATAGTACAAATGATCACTTGAAATTACAAACTTTAAAATAAATGCTTTTTTGAAAAATGTTTAAACATGATTTCACATCTATGCAACAGCACAAGTAAAAAGTTTGTCAGAGGTTTTAAAAGTACTTTTCTCCAAAAAAGCAAAATGTTGATCAGTAAATTCACTTCTACATTTCAATTTGAGAAAGAATAACATAAATGTTAAAATGAAACTACCAACTTTAAAATACATTCTTTTTTGAGAAACTTTGCTTCACATCTATGAATTTTCATGTATAAGTATTAATAGTCTTTGTAAAACTTTTAAAAATGTTTAAAAATATAGTTTACAACCAGAGAAAGAAATGCAGAAAAAGAAATACGCGTTTATCTGACAATTTGAAAAAGTATCAATAAATTCTAAAATGAATGTCCACACAGCACATGTAAAAAGTTTATCAGAGGTTTTAAAACGTTTTTCAGAGGTTGTATTGTACTTTTCTGCAATCATACAAAATATAGATCTGGAAATTCACCTCCACATTTCAATTTGGAAAAGAATAGTACAAATGATCACTTGAAATTACAAACTTTAAAATAAATGCTTTTTTGAAAAATGTTTAAACATGATTTCACATCTATGCAACAGCACAAGTAAAAAGTTTGTCAGAGGTTTTAAAAGTACTTTTCTCCAAAAAAGCAAAATGTTGATCAGTAAATTCACTTCTACATTTCAATTTTAGAAAGAATAACATAAATGTTAAAATGAAACTACCAACTGTAAAATACATGCATTTTTGAGAAGTACTTAAACTTTGATTCACATCTATGAATTTTCATGTATAAGTATTAATAGTCTTTGTAAAACTTTTAAAAATGTTTAAAAATATAGTTTACAACCAGAAAAATAAATGCAGAAAAAGAAATAAGCGTTTATCTGACAATTTGAAAAAGTATCAATAAATGCTAAAATGAATGTCCACACATTGAAATAAATGCGTTTTAAGAAAAGATTAAAGCTAGTTTTCTCATCTATGAACTTCATTGTTAATATATAATCAGTAGATGTAAAACGTTTTTCAGAGGTTGTATTGTACTTTTCTGCAATCATATAAAATATAGATCTGGAAATTCACATCCACATTTCAATTTTGAAAAGAATAGGACAAATGATCACTTGAAATTACAAACATAAAAATAAAAGCTTTTTGGACAAATGTTTAAACATGGTTTCACCTCTATGCAACAGCACATGTAAAAAGTTTGTCAGAGGTTTTAAAACGTTTTTCAGAGGTTGTATTGTACTTTTCTGCAATCATACGAAATATAGATCTGGAAATTCACATCCACATTTCAATTTTGAAAAGAATAATAGAAATGATCACTTGAAATTACAAACTTTAAAATAAATGCTTTTTTGAAAAATGTTTAAACATGATTTCACATCTATGCAACAGCACAAGTAAAAAGTTTGTCAGAGGTTTTAAAAGTACTTTTCTCCAAAAAAGCAAAATGTTGATCAGTAAATTCACTTCTACATTTCAATTTTAGAAAGAATAACATAAATGTTAAAATGAAACTACCAACTGTAAAATACATGCATTTTTGAGAAGTACTTAAACTTTGATTCACTTCTATGAATTTTCATGTATAAGTATTAATAGTCTTTGTAAAACTTTTAAAAATGTTTAAAAATATAGTTTACAACCAGAAAAATAAATGCAGAAAAAGAAATACGCGTTTATCTGACAATATGAAAAAATATCAATAAATGCTAAAATGAATGTCCACACATTGAAATAAATGCGTTTTAAGAAAAGATTAAAGCTAGTTTTCTCATCTATGAACTTCATTGTTAATATATAATCAGTAGATGTAAAACGTTTTTCAGAGGTTGTATTGTACTTTTCTGCAATCATACAAAATATAGATCTGGAAATTCACATCCACATTTCAATTTGGAAAAGAATAGTACAAATGATCACTTGAAATTACAAACTTTAAAATAAATGCTTTTTTGAAAAATGTTTAAACATGGTTTCACATCTATGCCACAGCACATGTAAAAAGTATGTCAGAGGTTTTAAAAGTACTTTTCTACAAGAAAGTTAAATGTAGATCCGTAAATTCACTTCTACATTTCAATTTGAGAAAGAATAACATAAATGTTAAAATGAAACTACCAACTTTAATATACATGCATTTTTTGAGAAATACTTAAACTTTGCTTCACATCTATGAATTTTCATGTATAAGTATTAATAGTCTTTGTAAAACTTTTAAAAACGTTTAAAAATATAGTTTACAACCAGAAAAATAAATGCAGAAAAAGAAATACGCATTTATCTGACAATTTGAAAAAGTATCAATAAATGCTAAAATGAATGTCCACACATTGAAATAAATGCGTTTTAAGAAAAGATTAAAGCTAGTTTTCTCATCTATGAACTTCATTGTTAATATATAATCAGTAGATGTAAAACGTTTTTCAGAGGTTGTATTGTACTTTTCTGCAATCATATAAAATATAGATCTGGAAATTCACATCCACATTTCAATTTTGAAAAGAATAGGACAAATGATCACTTGAAATTACAAACATAAAAATAAAAGCTTTTTGGACAAATGTTTAAACATGGTTTCACCTCTATGCAACAGCACATGTAAAAAGTTTGTCAGAGGTTTTAAAACGTTTTTCAGAGGTTGTATTGTACTTTTCTGCAATCATACAAAATATAGATCTGGAAATTCACCTCCACATTTCAATTTGGAAAAGAATAGTACAAATGATCACTTGAAATTACAAACTTTAAAATAAATGCTTTTTTGAAAAATGTTTAAACATGATTTCACATCTATGCAACAGCACAAGTAAAAAGTTTGTCAGAGGTTTTAAAAGTACTTTTCTCCAAAAAAGCAAAATGTTGATCAGTAAATTCACTTCTACATTTCAATTTGAGAAAGAATAACATAAATGTTAAAATGAAACTACCAACTTTAAAATACATTCTTTTTTGAGAAACTTTGCTTCACATCTATGAATTTTCATGTATAAGTATTAATAGTCTTTGTAAAACTTTTAAAAATGTTTAAAAATATAGTTTACAACCAGAGAAAGAAATGCAGAAAAAGAAATACGCGTTTATCTGACAATTTGAAAAAGTATCAATAAATTCTAAAATGAATGTCCACACAGCACATGTAAAAAGTTTATCAGAGGTTTTAAAACGTTTTTCAGAGGTTGTATTGTACTTTTCTGCAATCATACAAAATATAGATCTGGAAATTCACCTCCACATTTCAATTTGGAAAAGAATAGTTCAAATGATCACTTGAAATTACAAACTTTAAAATAAATGCTTTTTTGAAAAATGTTTAAACATGATTTCACATCTATGCAACAGCACAAGTAAAAAGTTTGTCAGAGGTTTTAAAAGTACTTTTCTCCAAAAAAGCAAAATGTTGATCAGTAAATTCACTTCTGCATTTCAATTTTAGAAAGAATAACATAAATGTTAAAATGAAACTACCAACTGTAAAATACATGCATTTTTGAGAAGTACTTAAACTTTGATTCACATCTATGAATTTTCATGTATAAGTATTAATAGTCTTTGTAAAACTTTTAAAAATGTTTAAAAATATAGTTTACAACCAGAAAAATAAATGCAGAAAAAGAAATAAGCGTTTATCTGACAATTTGAAAAAGTATCAATAAATGCTAAAATGAATGTCCACA
This sequence comes from Narcine bancroftii, assembly GCF_036971445.1. Classification (NCBI taxonomy): domain Eukaryota; kingdom Metazoa; phylum Chordata; class Chondrichthyes; order Torpediniformes; family Narcinidae; genus Narcine; species Narcine bancroftii. Next base: position 100,824,822 of record NC_091474.1, on the reverse strand, counting down.
CATTGAAATAAATGCGTTTTAAGAAAAGATTAAAGCTAGTTTTCTCATGTATGAACTTCATTGTTAATATATAATCAGTAGATGTAAAACGTTTTTCAGAGGTTGTATTGTACTTTTCTGCAATCATACAAAATATAGATCTGGAAATTCACATCCACATTTCAATTTGGAAAAGAATAGTACAAATGATCACTTGAAATTACAAACTTTAAAATAAATGCTTTTTTGAAAAATGTTTAAACATGGTTTCACATCTATGCCACAGCACATGTAAAAAGTATGTCAGAGGTTTTAAAAGTACTTTTCTACAAGAAAGCTAAATGTAGATCCATAAATTCACTTCTACATTTCAATTTGAGAAAGAATAACATAAATGTTAAAATGAAACTACCAACTGTAAAATACATGCATTTTTGAGAAGTACTTAAACTTTGCTTCACATCTATGAATTTTCATGTATAAGTATTAATAGTCTTTGTAAAACTTTTAAAAACGTTTAAAAATATAGTTTACAACCAGAAAAATAAATGCAGAAAAAGAAATACGCATTTATCTGACAATTTGAAAAAGTATCAATAAATGCTAAAATGAATGTCCACACATTGAAATAAATGCGTTTTAAGAAAAGATTAAAGCTAGTTTTCTCATCTATGAACTTCATTGTTAATATATAAACAGTACATGTAAAACGTTTTTCAGAGGTTGTATTGTACTTTTCTGCAATCATATAAAATATAGATCTGGAAATTCACATCCACATTTCAATTTTGAAAAGAATAGGACAAATGATCACTTGAAATTACAAACATAAAAATAAAAGCTTTTTGGACAAATGTTTAAACATGGTTTCACCTCTATACAACAGCACATGTAAAAAGTTTGTCAGAGGTTTTAAAACGTTTTTCAGAGGTTGTATTGTACTTTTCTGCAATCATACAAAATATAGATCTGGAAATTCACATCCACATTTCAATTTGGAAAAGAATAGTACAAATGATCATTTGAAATTACAAACTTTAAAATAAATGCTTTTTTGAAAAATGTTTAAACATGATTTCACATCTATGCAACAGCACAAGTAAAAAGTTTGTCAGAGGTTTTAAAATTACTTTTCTCCAAAAAAACAAAATGTTGATCAGTAAATTCACTTCTACATTTCAATTTTAGAAAGAATAACATAAAAGTTAAAATGAAATTACCAACTTTAAAATACATGCTTTTTTGAGAAACTTTGCTTCACATCTATGAATTTTCATGTATAAGTATTAATAGTCTTTGTAAAACTTTTAAAAACGTTTAACAATATAGTTTACAACCAGAAAAATAAATGCAGAAAAAGAAATACGCATTAATCTGACAATTTGAAAAAGTATCAATAAATGCTAAAATGAATGTCCACACATTGAAATAAATGAGTTTTAAGAAAAGATTAAAGCTAGTTTTCTCATCTATGAACTTCATTGTTAATATATAAACAGTACATGTAAAACTTTTTTCAGAGGTTGTATTGTACTTTTCTGCAATCATACAAAATATAGATGGGGAAATTCACATCCACATTTCAATTTCAAAAAGAATAGTATAAATGGTCAAATGAAATTACAAACATAAAAATAAACGCTTCTTGGAGATATGTTTAAACATGGTTTCACATCTATCCAACAGCACATGTGAAAAGTATGTCAGAGGTTTTAAAAGTACTTTTGTACAAGAAAGCTAAATGTAGATCCATAAATTCACTTCTACATTTCAATTTGAGAAAGAATAACATAAATGTTAAAATGAAACTACCAACTGTAAAATACATGCATTTTTGAGAACTACTTAAACTTTGATTCACATCTATGAATTTTCATGTATTAATAGTCTTTGTAAAACTTTTAAAAATGTTTAAAAATATAGTTTACAACCAGAAAAATAAATGCAGAAAAAGAAATAAGCGTTTATCTGACAATTTGAAAAAGTATCAATAAATGCTAAAATGAATGTCCACACATTGAAATAAATGCGTTTTAAGAAAAGATTAAAGCTAGTTTTCTCATCTATGAACTTCATTGTTAATATATAATCAGTAGATGTAAAACGTTTTTCAGAGGTTGTATTGTACTTTTCTGCAATCATATAAAATATAGATCTGGAAATTCACATCCACATTTCAATTTTGAAAAGAATAGGACAAATGATCACTTGAAATTACAAACATAAAAATAAAAGCTTTTTGGACAAATGTTTAAACATGGTTTCACCTCTATGCAACAGCACATGTAAAAAGTTTGTCAGAGGTTTTAAAACGTTTTTCAGAGGTTGTATTGTACTTTTCTGCAATCATACAAAATATAGATCTGGAAATTCACATCCACATTTCAATTTGGAAAAGAATAGTACAAATGATCACTTGAAATTACAAACTTTAAAATAAATGCTTTTTTGAAAAATGTTTAAACATGATTTCACATCTATGCAACAGCACAAGTCAAAAGTTTGTCAGAGGTTTTAAAAGTGCTTTTCTCCAAACAAGCAAAATGTAGATCCGTAAATTCACTTCTACATTTCAATTTTAGAAAGAATAACATAAATGTTAAAATGAAACAACCAACTTTAAAATACATGCATTTTTGAGAAATACTTATACTTTGCTTCACATCTATGAATTTTCATGTATAAGTATTAATAGTCTTTGTAAAACTTTTAAAAACGTTTAAAAATATAGTTTACAACCAGAAAAATAAATGCAGAAAAAGAAATACGCATTAATCTGACAATTTGAAAAAGTATCAATAAATGCTAAAATGAATGTCCACACATTGAAATAAATGCGTTTTAAGAAAAGATTAAAGCTAGTTTTCTCATCTATGAACTTCATTGTTAATATATAAACAGTACATGTAAAACGTTTTTCTGAGGTTGTATTGTATTTTTCTGCATTCATATAAAATATAGATCTGGAAATTCACATCCACATTTCAATTTGGAAAAGAATAGTACAAATGATCACTTGAAATTACAAACTTTAAAATAAATGCTTTTTTGAAAAATGTTTAAACATGATTTCACATCTATGCAACAGCACAAGTAAAAAGTTTGTCAGAGGTTTTAAAACGTTTTTCAGAGGTTGTATTGTACTTTTCTGCAATCATACAAAATATAGATCTGGAAATTCACATCCACATTTCAATTTGGAAAAGAATAGTACAAATGATCACTTGAAATTACAAACTTTAAAATAAATGCTTTTTTGAAAAATGTTTAAACATGATTTCACATCTATGCAACAGCACAAGTAAAAAGTTTGTCAGAGGTTTTAAAAGTACTTTTCTCCAAAAAAGCAAAATGTTGATCAGTAAATTCACTTCTACATTTCAATTTTAGAAAGAATAACATAAATGTTAAAATGAAACTACCAACTGTAAAATACATGCATTTTTGAGAACTACTTAAACTTTGATTCACATCTATGAATTTTCATGTATTAATAGTCTTTGTAAAACTTTTAAAAATGTTTAAAAATATAGTTTACAACCAGAAAAATAAATGCAGAAAAAGAAATAAGCGTTTATCTGACAATTTGAAAAAGTATCAATAAATGCTAAAATGAATGTCCACACATTGAAATAAATGCGTTTTAAGAAAAGATTAAAGCTAGTTTTCTCATCTATGAACTTCATTGTTAATATATAATCAGTAGATGTAAAACGTTTTTCAGAGGTTGTATTGTACTTTTCTGCAATCATATAAAATATAGATCTGGAAATTCACATCCACATTTCAATTTTGAAAAGAATAGGACAAATGATCACTTGAAATTACAAACATAAAAATAAAAGCTTTTTGGACAAATGTTTAAACATGGTTTCACCTCTATGCAACAGCACATGTAAAAAGTTTGTCAGAGGTTTTAAAACGTTTTTCAGAGGTTGTATTGTACTTTTCTGCAATCATACAAAATATAGATCTGGAAATTCACATCCACATTTCAATTTGGAAAAGAATAGTACAAATGATCACTTGAAATTACAAACTTTAAAATAAATGCTTTTTTGAAAAATGTTTAAACATGATTTCACATCTATGCAACAGCACAAGTCAAAAGTTTGTCAGAGGTTTTAAAAGTACTTTTCTCCAAAAAAGCAAAATGTTGATCAGTAAATTCACTTCTACATTTCAATTTTAGAAAGAATAACATAAATGTTAAAATGAAACTACCAACAGTAAAATACATGCATTTTTGAGAAGTACTTAAACTTTGATTCACTTCTATGAATTTTCATGTATAAGTATTAATAGTCTTTGTAAAACTTTTAAAAATGTTTAAAAATATAGTTTACAACCAGAAAAATAAATGCAGAAAATGAAATACGCGTTTATCTGACAATATGAAAAAGTATCAATAAATGCTAAAATGAATGTCCACACATTGAAATAAATGCGTTTTAAGAAAAGATTAAAGCTAGTTTTCTCATCTATGAACTTCATTGTTAATATATAATCAGTAGATGTAAAACGTTTTTCAGAGGTTGTATTGTACTTTTCTGCAATCATACAAAATATAGATCTGGAAATTCACATCCACATTTCAATTTGGAAAAGAATAGTACAAATGATCACTTGAAATTACAAACTTTAAAATAAATGCTTTTTTGAAAAATGTTTAAACATGATTTCACATCTATGCAACAGCACAAGTAAAAAGTTTGTCAGAGGTTTTAAAAGTACTTTTCTCCAAAAAAGCAAAATGTTGATCAGTAAATTCACTTCTGCATTTCAATTTTAGAAAGAATAACATAAATGTTAAAATGAAACTACCAACTGTAAAATACATGCATTTTTGAGAAGTACTTAAACTTTGATTCACATCTATGAATTTTCATGTATAAGTATTAATAGTCTTTGTAAAACTTTTAAAAATGTTTAAAAATATAGTTTACAACCAGAAAAATAAATGCAGAAAAAGAAATAAGCGTTTATCTGACAATTTGAAAAAGTATCAATAAATGCTAAAATGAATGTCCACACATTGAAATAAATGCGTTTTAAGAAAAGATTAAAGCTAGTTTTCTCATGTATGAACTTCATTGTTAATATATAATCAGTAGATGTAAAACGTTTTTCAGAGGTTGTATTGTACTTTTCTGCAATCATACAAAATATAGATCTGGAAATTCACATCCACATTTCAATTTGGAAAAGAATAGTACAAATGATCACTTGAAATTACAAACTTTAAAATAAATGCTTTTTTGAAAAATGTTTAAACATGGTTTCACATCTATGCCACAGCACATGTAAAAAGTATGTCAGAGGTTTTAAAAGTACTTTTCTACAAGAAAGCTAAATGTAGATCCATAAATTCACTTCTACATTTCAATTTGAGATAGAATAACATAAATGTTAAAATGAAACTACCAACTGTAAAATACATGCATTTTTGAGAAGTACTTAAACTTTGCTTCACATCTATGAATTTTCATGTATAAGTATTAATAGTCTTTGTAAAACTTTTAAAAACGTTTAAAAATATAGTTTACAACCAGAAAAATAAATGCAGAAAAAGAAATACGCATTTATCTGACAATTTGAAAAAGTATCAATAAATGCTAAAATGAATGTCCACACATTGAAATAAATGCGTTTTAAGAAAAGATTAAAGCTAGTTTTCTCATCTATGAACTTCATTGTTAATATATAAACAGTACATGTAAAACGTTTTTCAGAGGTTGTATTGTACTTTTCTGCAATCATATAAAATATAGATCTGGAAATTCACATCCACATTTCAATTTGGAAAAGAATAGTACAAATGATCACTTGAAATTACAAACTTTAAAATAAATGCTTTTTTGAAAAATGTTTAAACATGGTTTCACATCTATGCCACAGCACATGTAAAAAGTATGTCAGAGGTTTTAAAAGTACTTTTCTACAAGAAAGCTAAATGTAGATCCATAAATTCACTTCTACATTTCAATTTGAGATAGAATAACATAAATGTTAAAATGAAACTACCAACTGTAAAATACATGCATTTTTGAGAAGTACTTAAACTTTGCTTCACATCTATGAATTTTCATGTATAAGTATTAATAGTCTTTGTAAAACTTTTAAAAACGTTTAAAAATATAGTTTACAACCAGAAAAATAAATGCAGAAAAAGAAATACGCATTTATCTGACAATTTGAAAAAGTATCAATAAATGCTAAAATGAATGTCCACACATTGAAATAAATGCGTTTTAAGAAAAGATTAAAGCTAGTTTTCTCATCTATGAACTTCATTGTTAATATATAAACAGTACATGTAAAACGTTTTTCAGAGTTTGTATTGTACTTTTCTGCAATCATATAAAATATAGATCTGGAAATTCACATCCACATTTCAATTTTGAAAAGAATAGGACAAATGATCACTTGAAATTACAAACATAAAAATAAAAGCTTTTTGGACAAATGTTTAAACATGGTTTCACCTCTATACAACAGCACATGTAAAAAGTTTGTCAGAGGTTTTAAAACGTTTTTCAGAGGTTGTATTGTACTTTTCTGCAATCATACAAAATATAGATCTGGAAATTCACATCCACATTTCAATTTGGAAAAGAATAGTACAAATGATCACTTGAAATTACAAACTTTAAAATAAATGCTTTTTTGAAAAATGTTTAAACATGATTTCACATCTATGCAACAGCACAAGTAAAAAGTTTGTCAGAGGTTTTAAAATTACTTTTCTCCAAAAAAACAAAATGTTGATCAGTAAATTCACTTCTACATTTCAATTTTAGAAAGAATAACATAAAAGTTAAAATGAAATTACCAACTTTAAAATACATGCTTTTTTGAGAAACTTTGCTTCACATCTATGAATTTTCATGTATAAGTATTAATAGTCTTTGTAAAACTTTTAAAAACGTTTAACAATATAGTTTACAACCAGAAAAATAAATGCAGAAAAAGAAATACGCATTAATCTGACAATTTGAAAAAGTATCAATAAATGCTAAAATGAATGTCCACACATTGAAATAAATGAGTTTTATGAAAAGATTAAAGCTAGTTTTCTCATCTATGAACTTCATTGTTAATATATAAACAGTACATGTAAAACGTTTTTCAGAGGTTGTATTGTACTTTTCTGCAATCATACAAAATATAGATGGGGAAATTCACATCCACATTTCAATTTCAAAAAGAATAGTATAAATGGTCAAATGAAATTACAAACATAAAAATAAACGCTTCTTGGAGATATGTTTAAACATGGTTTCACATCTATCCAACAGCACATGTAAAAAGTATGTCAGAGGTTTTAAAAGTACTTTTGTACAAGAAAGCTAAATGTAGATCCATAAATTCACTTCTACATTTCAATTTGAGAAAGAATAACATAAATGTTAAAATGAAACTACCAACTGTAAAATACATGCATTTTTGAGAACTACTTAAACTTTGATTCACATCTATGAATTTTCATGTATTAATAGTCTTTGCAAAACTTTTAAAAATGTTTAAAAATATAGTTTACAACCAGAAAAATAAATGCAGAAAAAGAAATAAGCGTTTATCTGACAATTTGAAAAAGTATCAATAAATGCTAAAATGAATGTCCACACATTGAAATAAATGCGTTTTAAGAAAAGATTAAAGCTAGTTTTCTCATCTATGAACTTCATTGTTAATATATAATCAGTAGATGTAAAACGTTTTTCAGAGGTTGTATTGTACTTTTCTGCAATGATATAAAATATAGATCTGGAAATTCACATCCACATTTCAATTTTGAAAAGAATAGGACAAATGATCACTTGAAATTACAAACATAAAAATAAAAGCTTTTTGGACAAATGTTTAAACATGGTTTCACCTCTATGCAACAGCACATGTAAAAAGTTTGTCAGAGGTTTTAAAACGTTTTTCAGAGGTTGTATTGTACTTTTCTGCAATCATACAAAATATAGATCTGGAAATTCACATCCACATTTCAATTTGGAAAAGAATAGTACAAATGATCACTTGAAATTACAAACTTTAAAATAAATGCTTTTTTGAAAAATGTTTAAACATGATTTCACATCTATGCAACAGCACAAGTCAAAAGTTTGTCAGAGGTTTTAAAAGTACTTTTCTCCAAAAAAGCAAAATGTTGATCAGTAAATTCACTTCTACATTTCAATTTTAGAAAGAATAACATAAATGTTAAAATGAAACTACCAACTGTAAAATACATGCATTTTTGAGAAGTACTTAAACTTTGATTCACTTCTATGAATTTTCATGTATAAGTATTAATAGTCTTTGTAAAACTTTTAAAAATGTTTAAAAATATAGTTTACAACCAGAAAAATAAATGCAGAAAATGAAATACGCGTTTATCTGACAATATGAAAAAGTATCAATAAATGCTAAAATGAATGTCCACACATTGAAATAAATGCGTTTTAAGAAAAGATTAAAGCTAGTTTTCTCATCTATGAACTTCATTGTTAATATATAATCAGTAGATGTAAAACGTTTTTCAGAGGTTGTATTGTACTTTTCTGCAATCATACAAAATATAGATCTGGAAATTCACATCCACATTTCAATTTGGAAAAGAATAGTACAAATGATCACTTGAAATTACAAACTTTAAAATAAATGCTTTTTTGAAAAATGTTTAAACATGGTTTCACATCTATGCCACAGCACATGTAAAAAGTATGTCAGAGGTTTTAAAAGTACTTTTCTACAAGAAAGTTAAATGTAGATCCGTAAATTCACTTCTACATTTCAATTTGAGAAAGAATAACATAAATGTTAAAATGAAACTACCAACTTTAATATACATGCATTTTTGAGAAATACTTAAACTTTGCTTCACATCTATGGATTTTCATGTATAAGTATTATTAGTCTTTGTAAAACTTTTAAAAATGTTTAAAAATATAGTTTACAACCAGAAAATGAAATGCAGAAAAAGGAATACGCGTTTATCTGACAATATGAAAAAGTATCAATAAATGCTAAAATGAATGTCCACACATTGAAATAAATGCGTTTTAAGAAAAGATTAAAGCTAGTTTTCTCATCTATGAACTTCATTGTTAATATATAAACAGTACATGTAAAACGTTTTTCAAAGGTTGTATTGTACTTTTCTGCAATCATATAAAATATAGATCGGGAAATTCACATCAACATTTCAATTTTGAAAAGAATAGTAGAAATGGTCACTTGAAATTACAAACTTTAAAATAAATGCTTTTTTGAGAAATGTTTAAACATGATTTCACATCTATGCAACAGCTCATGTAAAGTTTGTCAGAGGTTTTAAAAGTACTTTTCTCCAAAAAAGCAAAATGTAGATCCGTAAATTCACTTCTACATTTCAATTTTAGAAAGAATAACATAAATGTTAAAATGAAACAACCAACTTTAAAATACATGCATTTTTGAGAAATACTTAAACTTTGCTTCACATCTATGAATTTTCATGTATAAGTATTAATAGTCTTTGTAAAACTTTTAAAAACGTTTAAAAATATAGTTTACAACCAGAAAAATAAATGCAGAAAAAGAAATACGCATTAATCTGACAATTTGAAAAAGTATCAATAAATGCTAAAATGAATGTCCACACATTGAAATAAATGCGTTTTAAGAAAATATTAAAGCTAGTTTTCTCATCTATGAACTTCATTGTTAATATAAACAGTACATGTAAAACGTTTTTCTGAGGTTGTATTGTATTTTTCTGCATTCATATAAAATATAGATCTGGAAATTCACATCCACATTTCAATTTTGAAAAGAATAGGACAAATGATCACTTGAAATTACAAACATAAAAATAAAAGCTTTATGGACAAATGTTTAAACATGGTTTCACCTCTATGCAACAGCACATGTAAAAAGTTTGTCACAGGTTTTAAAAGGTTTTTCAGAGGTTGTATTGTACTTTTCTGCAATCATACAAAATATAGATCTGGAAATTCACATCCACATTTCAATTTGGAAAAGAATAGTACAAATGATCACTTGAAATTACAAACTTTAAAATAAATGCTTTTTTGAAAAATGTTTAAACATGATTTCACATCTATGCAACAGCACAAGTAAAAAGTTTGTCAGAGGTTTTAAAAGTACTTTTCTCCAAAAAAGCAAAATGTTGATCAGTAAATTCACTTCTACATTTCAATTTGAGAAAGAATAACATAAATGTTAAAATGAAACTACCAACTTTAAAATACATTCTTTTTTGAGAAACTTTGCTTCACATCTATGAATTTTCATGTATAAGTATTAATAGTCTTTGTAAAACTTTTAAAAATGTTTAAAAATGTAGTTTACAACCAGAGAAAGAAATGCAGAAAAAGAAATACGCGTTTATCTGACAATTTGAAAAAGTATCAATAAATTCTAAAATGAATGTCCACACAGCACATGTAAAAAGTTTGGCAGAGGTTTTAAAACGTTTTTCAGAGGTTGTATTGTACTTTTCTGCAATCATACGAAATATAGATCTGGAAATTCACATCCACATTTCAATTTTGAAAAGAATAATAGAAATGATCACTTGAAATTACAAACTTTAAAATAAATGCTTTTTTGAAAAATGTTTAAACATGATTTCACATCTATGCAACAGCACAAGTAAAAAGTTTGTCAGAGGTTTTAAAAGTACTTTTCTCCAAAAAAGCAAAATGTTGATCAGTAAATTCACTTCTACATTTCAATTTTAGAAAGAATAACATAAATGTTAAAATGAAACTACCAACTGTAAAATACATGCATTTTTGAGAAGTACTTAAACTTTGATTCACTTCTATGAATTTTCATGTATAAGTATTAATAGTCTTTGTAAAACTTTTAAAAATGTTTAAAAATATAGTTTACAACCAGAAAAATAAATGCAGAAAAAGAAATACGCGTTTATCTGACAATATGAAAAAATATCAATAAATGCTAAAATGAATGTCCACACATTGAAATAAATGCGTTTTAAGAAAAGATTAAAGCTAGTTTTCTCATCTATGAACTTCATTGTTAATATATAATCAGTAGATGTAAAACGTTTTTCAGAGGTTGTATTGTACTTTTCTGCAATCATACAAAATATAGATCTGGAAATTCACATCCACATTTCAATTTGCAAAAGAATAGTACAAATGATCACTTGAAATTAAAAACTTTAAAATAAATGCTTTTTTGAAAAATGTTTAAACATGGTTTCACATCTATGCCACAGCACATGTAAAAAGTATGTCAGAGGTTTTAAAAGTACTTTTGTACAAGAAAGCTAAATGTAGATCCATAAATTCACTTCTACATTTCAATTTGAGAAAGAATAACATAAATGTTAAAATGAAACTACCAACTGTAAAATACATGCATTTTTGAGAACTACTTAAACTTTGATTCACATCTATGAATTTTCATGTATTAATAGTCTTTGTAAAACTTTTAAAAATGTTTAAAAATATAGTTTACAACCAGAAAAATAAATGCAGAAAAAGAAATAAGCGTTTATCTGACAATTTGAAAAAAGTATCAATAAATGCTAAAATGAATGTCCACACATTGAAATAAATGCGTTTTAAGAAAAGATTAAAGCTAGTTTTCTCATCTATGAACTTCATTGTTAATATATAATCAGTAGATGTAAAACGTTTTTCAGAGGTTGTATTGTACTTTTCTGCAATCATATAAAATATAGATCTGGAAATTCACATCCACATTTCAATTTTGAAAAGAATAGGACAAATGATCACTTGAAATTACAAACATAAAAATAAAAGCTTTTTGGACAAATGTTTAAACATGGTTTCACCTCTATGCAACAGCACATGTAAAAAGTTTGTCAGAGGTTTTAAAACGTTTTTCAGAGGTTGTATTGTACTTTTCTGCAATCATACAAAATATAGATCTGGAAATTCACATCCACATTTCAATTTGGAAAAGAATAGTACAAATGATCACTTGAAATTACAAACTTTAAAATAAATGCTTTTTTGAAAAATGTTTAAACATGATTTCACATCTATGCAACAGCACAAGTCAAAAGTTTGTCAGAGGTTTTAAAAGTACTTTTCTCCAAAAAAGCAAAATGTTGATCAGTAAATTCACTTCTACATTTCAATTTTAGAAAGAATAACATAAATGTTAAAATGAAACTACCAACTTTAATATACATGCATTTTTGATAAATACTTAAACTTTGCTTCACATCTATGAATTTTCATGTATAAGTGTTATTAGTCTTTGTAAAACTTTTAAAAATGTTTAAAAATATAGTTTACAACCAGAAAAATAAATGCAGAAAAAGGAATACGCGTTTATCTGACAATATGAAAAAGTATCAATAAATGCTAAAATGAATGTCCACACATTGAAATAAATGCGTTTTAAGAAAAGATTAAAGCTAGTTTTCGCATCTATGAACTTCATTGTTAATATATAAACAGTACATGTAAAACGTTTTTCAGAGGTTGTATTGTACTTTTCTGCAATCATATAAAATATAGATCTGGAAATTCACATCAACATTTCAATTTTGAAAAGAATAGTAGAAATGGTCACTTGAAATTACAAACTTTAAAATAAATGCTTTTTTGAGAAATGTTTAAACATGATTTCACATCTATGCAACAGCTCATGTAAAGTTTGTCAGAGGTTTTAAAAGTACTTTTCTCCAAAAAAGCAAAATGTAGATCCGTAAATTCACTTCTACATTTCAATTTTAGAAAGAATAACATAAATGTTAAAATGAAACAACCAACTTTAAAATACATGCATTTTTGAGAAATACTTAAACTTTGCTTCACATCTATGAATTTTCATGTATAAGTATTAATAGTCTTTGTAAAACTTTTAAAAACGTTTAAAAATATAGTTTACAACCAGAAAAATAAATGCAGAAAAAGAAATACGCATTAATCTGACAATTTGAAAAAGTATCAATAAATGCTAAAATGAATGTCCACACATTGAAATAAATGCGTTTTAAGAAAAGATTAAAGCTAGTTTTCTCATCTATGAACTTCATTGTTAATATATAAACAGTACATGTAAAACGTTTTTCTGAGGTTGTATTGTATTTTTCTGCATTCATATAAAATATAGATCTGGAAATTCACATCCACATTTCAATTTTGAAAAGAATAGGACAAATGATCACTTGAAATTACAAACATAAAAATAAAAGCTTTATGGACAAATGTTTAAACATGGTTTCACCTCTATGCAACAGCACATGTAAAAAGTTTGTCACAGGTTTTAAAAGGTTTTTCAGAGGTTGTATTGTACTTTTCTGCAATCATACAAAATATAGATCTGGAAATTCACATCCACATTTCAATTTGGAAAAGAATAGTACAAATGATCACTTGAAATTACAAACTTTAAAATAAATGCTTTTTTGAAAAATGTTTAAACATGATTTCACATCTATGCAACAGCACAAGTAAAAAGTTTGTCAGAGGTTTTAAAAGTACTTTTCTACAAGAAAGTTAAATGTAGATCCGTAAATTCACTTCTACATTTCAATTTGAGAAAGAATAACATAAATGTTAAAATGAAACTACCAACTTTAAAATACATTCTTTTTTGAGAAACTTTGCTTCACATCTATGAATTTTCATGTATAAGTATTAATAGTCTTTGTAAAACTTTTAAAAATGTTTAAAAATATAGTTTACAACCAGAGAAAGAAATGCAGAAAAAGAAATACGCGTTTATCTGACAATTTGAAAAAGTATCAATAAATTCTAAAATGAATGTCCACACAGCACATGTAAAAAGTTTATCAGAGGTTTTAAAACGTTTTTCAGAGGTTGTATTGTACTTTTCTGCAATCATACAAAATATAGATCTGGAAATTCACCTCCACATTTCAATTTGGAAAAGAATAGTACAAATGATCACTTGAAATTACAAACTTTAAAATAAATGCTTATTTGAAAAATGTTTAAACATGATTTCACATCTATGCAACAGCACAAGTAAAAAGTTTGTCAGAGGTTTTAAAAGTACTTTTCTCCAAAAAAGCAAAATGTTGATCAGTAAATTCACTTCTACATTTCAATTTTAGAAAGAATAACATAAATGTTAAAATGAAACTACCAACTGTAAAATACATGCATTTTTGAGAAGTACTTAAACTTTGATTCACATCTATGAATTTTCATGTATAAGTATTAATAGTCTTTGTAAAACTTTTAAAAATGTTTAAAAATATAGTTTACAACCAGAAAAATAAATGCAGAAAAAGAAATAAGCGTTTATCTGACAATTTGAAAAAGTATCAATAAATGCTAAAATGAATGTCCACACATTGAAATAAATGCGTTTTAAGAAAAGATTAAAGCTAGTTTTCTCATCTATGAACTTCATTGTTAATATATAATCAGTAGATGTAAAACGTTTTTCAGAGGTTGTATTGTACTTTTCTGCAATCATATAAAATATAGATCTGGAAATTCACATCCACATTTCAATTTGGAAAAGAATAGTACAAATGATCACTTGAAATTACAAACATAAAAATAAAACCTTTTTGGACAAATGTTTAAACATGGTTTCACCTCTATGCAACAGCACATGTAAAAAGTTTGTCAGAGGTTTTAAAACGTTTTTCAGAGGTTGTATTGTACTTTTCTGCAATCATACGAAATATAGATCTGGAAATTCACATCCACATTTCAATTTTGAAAAGAATAATAGAAATTATCACTTGAAATTACAAACTTTAAAATAAATGCTTTTTTGAAAAATGTTTAAACATGATTTCACATCTATGCAACAGCACAAGTAAAAAGTATGTCAGAGGTTTTAAAAGTACTTTTCTCCAAAAAAGCAAAATGTTGATCAGTAAATTCACTTCTACATTTCAATTTTAGAAAGAATAACATAAATGTTAAAATGAAACTACCAACTGTAAAATACATGCATTTTTGAGAAGTACTTAAACTTTGATTCACTTCTATGAATTTTCATGTATAAGTATTAATAGTCTTTGTAAAACTTTTAAAAATGTTTAAAAATATAGTTTACAACCAGAAAAATAAATGCAGAAAAAGAAATACGCGTTTATCTGACAATATGAAAAAATATCAATAAATGCTAAAATGAATGTCCACACATTGAAATAAATGCGTTTTAAGAAAAGATTAAAGCTAGTTTTCTCATCTATGAACTTCATTGTTAATATATAATCAGTAGATGTAAAACGTTTTTCAGAGGTTGTATTGTACTTTTCTGCAATCATACAAAATATAGATCTGGAAATTCACATCCACATTTCAATTTGGAAAAGAATAGTACAAATGATCACTTGAAATTACAAACTTTAAAATAAATGCTTTTTTGAAAAATGTTTAAACATGATTTCACATCTATGCAACAGCACAAGTAAAAAGTTTGTCAGAGGTTTTAAAATTACTTTTCTCCAAAAAAACAAAATGTTGATCAGTAAATTCACTTCTTCATTTCAATTTTAGAAAGAATAACATAAAAGTTAAAATGAAATTACCAACTTTAAAATACATGCTTTTTTGAGAAACTTTGCTTCACATCTATGAATTTTCATGTATAAGTATTAATAGTCTTTGTAAAACTTTTAAAAACGTTTAACAATATAGTTTAAAACCAGAAAAATAAATGCAGAAAAAGAAATACGCATTAATCTGACAATTTGAAAAAGTATCAATAAATGCTAAAATGAATGTCCACACATTGAAATAAATGAGTTTTAAGAAAAGATTAAAGCTAGTTTTCTCATCTATGAACTTCATTGTTAATATATAAACAGTACATGTAAAACGTTTTTCAGAGGTTGTATTGTACTTTTCTGCAATCATACAAAATATAGATGGGGAAATTCACATCCACATTTCAATTTCAAAAAGAATAGTATAAATGGTCAAATGAAATTACAAACATAAAAATAAACGCTTCTTGGAGATATGTTTAAACATGGTTTCACATCTATCCAACAGCACATGTAAAAAGTATGTCAGAGGTTTTAAAAGTACTTTTGTACAAGAAAGCTAAATGTAGATCCATAAATTCACTTCTACATTTCAATTTGAGAAAGAATAACATAAATGTTAAAATGAAACTACCAACTGTAAAATACATGCATTTTTGAGATCTACTTAAACTTTGATTCACATCTATGAATTTTCATGTATTAATAGTCTTTGTAAAACTTTTAAAAATGTTTAAAAATAAAGTTTACAACCAGAAAAATAAATGCAGAAAAAGAAATAAGCGTTTATCTGACAATTTGAAAAAGTATCAATAAATGCTAAAATGAATGTCCACACATTGAAATAAATGCGTTTTAAGAAAAGATTAAAGCTAGTTTTCTCATCTATGAACTTCATTGTTAATATATAATCAGTAGATGTAAAACGTTTTTCAGAGGTTGTATTGTACTTTTCTGCAATCATATAAAATATAGATCTGGAAATTCACATCCACATTTCAATTTTGAAAAGAATAGGACAAATGATCACTTGAAATTACAAACTATAAAATAAATGCTTTTTTGAAAAATGTTTAAACATGATTTCACATCTATGCAACAGCACAAGTCAAAAGTTTGTCAGAGGTTTTAAAAGTACTTTTCTCCAAAAAAGCAAAATGTTGATCAGTAAATTCACTTCTACATTTCAATTTTAGAAAGAATAACATAAATGTTAAAATGAAACTACCAACTGTAAAATACATGCATTTTTGAGAAGTACTTAAACTTTGATTCACTTCTATGAATTTTCATGTATAAGTATTAATAGTCTTTGTAAAACTTTTAAAAATGTTTAAAAATATAGTTTACAACCAGAAAAATAAATGCAGAAAATGAAATACGCGTTTATCTGACAATATGAAAAAGTATCAATAAATGCTAAAATGAATGTCCACACATTGAAATAAATGCGTTTTAAGAAAAGATTAAAGCTAGTTTTCTCATCTATGAACTTCATTGTTAATATATAATCAGTAGATGTAAAACGTTTTTCAGAGGTTGTATTGTACTTTTCTGCAATCATACAAAATATAGATCTGGAAACTCACATCCACATTTCAATTTGGAAAAGAATAGTACAAATGATCACTTGAAATTACAAACTTTAAAATAAATGCTTTTTTGAAAAATGTTTAAACATGGTTTCACATCTATGCCACAGCACATGTAAAAAGTATGTCAGAGGTTTTAAAAGTACTTTTCTACAAGAAAGTTAAATGTAGATCCGTAAATTCACTTCTACATTTCAATTTGAGAAAGAATAACATAAATGTTAAAATGAAACTACCAACTTTAATATACATGCATTTTTGAGAAATACTTAAACTTTGCTTCACATCTATGAATTTTCATGTATAAGTATCATTAGTCTTTGTAAAACTTTTAAAAATGTTTAAAAATATAGTTTACAACCAGAAAAATAAATGCAGAAAAAGGAATACGCGTTTATCTGACAATATGAAAAAGTATCAATAAATGCTAAAATGAATGTCCACACATTGAAATAAATGCGTTTTAAGAAAAGATTAAAGCTAGTTTTCTCATCTATGAACTTCATTGTTAATATATAAACAGTACATGTAAAACGTTTTTCAGAGGTTGTATTGTACTTTTCTGCAATCATATAAAATATAGATCTGGAAATTCACATCAACATTTCAATTTTGAAAAGAATAGTAGAAATGGTCACTTGAAATTACAAACTTTAAAATAAATGCTTTTTTGAGAAATGTTTAAACATGATTTCACATCTATGCAACAGCTCATGTAAAGTTTGTCAGAGGTTTTAAAAGTACTTTTCTCCAAAAAAGCAAAATGTAGATCCGTAAATTCACTTCTACATTTCAATTTTAGAAAGAATAACATAAATGTTAAAATGAAACAACCAACTTTAAAATACATGCATTTTTGAGAAATACTTAAACTTTGCTTCACATCTATGAATTTTCATGTATAAGTATTAATAGTCTTTGTAAAACTTTTAAAAACGTTTAAAAATATAGTTTACAACCAGAAAAATAAATGCAGAAAAAGAAATATGCATTTATCTGACAATTTGAAAAAGTATCAATCAATGCTAAAATGAATGTCCACACATTGAAATAAATGCGTTTTAAGAAAAGATTAAAGCTAGTTTTCTCATCTATGAACTTCATTGTTAATATATAAACAGTACATGTAAAACGTTTTTCAGAGGTTGTATTGTACTTTTCTGCAATCATATAAAATATAGATCTGGAAATTCACATCCACATTTCAATTTTGAAAAGAATAGGACAAATGATCACTTGAAATTACAAACATAAAAATAAAAGCTTTATGGACAAATGTTTAAACATGGTTTCACCTCTATGCAACAGCACATGTAAAAAGTTTGTCACAGGTTTTAAAAGGTTTTTCAGAGGTTGTATTGTACTTTTCTGCAATCATACAAAATATAGATCTGGAAATTCACATCCACATTTCAATTTGGAAAAGAATAGTACAAATGATCACTTGAAATTACAAACTTTAAAATAAATGCTTTTTTGAAAAATGTTTAAACATGATTTCACATCTATGCAACAGCACAAGTAAAAAGTTTGTCAGAGGTTTTAAAAGTACTTTTCTCCAAAAAAGCAAAATGTTGATCAGTAAATTCACTTCTACATTTTGAATTTGAGAAAGAATAACATAAATGTTAAAATGAAACTACCAACTTTAAAATACATTCTTTTTTGAGAAACTTTGCTTCACATCTATGAATTTTCATGTATAAGTATTAATAGTCTTTGTAAAACTTTTAAAAATGTTTAAAAATATAGTTTACAACCAGAGAAAGAAATGCAGAAAAAGAAATACGCGTTTATCTGACAATTTGAAAAAGTATCAATAAATTCTAAAATGAATGTCCACACAGCACATGTAAAAAGTTTATCAGAGGTTTTAAAACGTTTTTCAGAGGTTGTATTGTACTTTTCTGCAATCATACAAAATATAGATCTGGAAATTCACCTCCACATTTCAATTTGGAAAAGAATAGTACAAATGATCACTTGAAATTACAAACTTTAAAATAAATGCTTTTTTGAAAAATGTTTAAACATGATTTCACATCTATGCAACAGCACAAGTAAAAAGTTTGTCAGAGGTTTTAAAAGTACTTTTCTCCAAAAAAGCAAAATGTTGATCAGTAAATTCACTTCTACATTTCAATTTTAGAAAGAATAACATAAATGTTAAAATCAAACTACCAACTGTAAAATACATGCATTTTTGAGAAGTACTTAAACTTTGATTCACATCTATGAATTTTCATGTATAAGTATTAATAGTCTTTGTAAAACTTTTAAAAATGTTTAAAAATATAGTTTACAACCAGAAAAATAAATGCAGAAAAAGAAATAAGCGTTTATCTGACAATTTGAAAAAGTATCAATAAATGCTAAAATGAATGTCCACACATTGAAATAAATGCGTTTTAAGAAAAGATTAAAGCTAGTTTTCTCATCTATGAACTTCATTGTTAATATATAATCAGTAGATGTAAAACGTTTTTCAGAGGTTGTATTGTACTTTTCTGCAATCATATAAAATATAGATCTGGAAATTCACATCCACATTTCAATTTGGAAAAGAATAGTACAAATGATCACTTGAAATTACAAACATAAAAATAAAACCTTTTTGGACAAATGTTTAAACATGGTTTCACCTCTATGCAACAGCACATGTAAAAAGTTTGTCAGAGGTTTTAAAACGTTTTTCAGAGGTTGTATTGTACTTTTCTGCAATCATACGAAATATAGATCTGGAAATTCACATCCACATTTCAATTTTGAAAAGAATAATAGAAATGATCACTTGAAATTACAAACTTTAAAATAAATGCTTTTTTGAAAAATGTTTAAACATGATTTCACATCTATGCAACAGCACAAGTAAAAAGTTTGTCAGAGGTTTTAAAAGTACTTTTCTCCAAAAAAGCAAAATGTTGATCAGTAAATTCACTTCTACATTTCAATTTTAGAAAGAATAACATAAATGTTAAAATGAAACTACCAACTGTAAAATACATGCATTTTTGAGAAGTACTTAAACTTTGATTCACTTCTATGAATTTTCATGTATAAGTATTAATAGTCTTTGTAAAACTTTTAAAAATGTTTAAAAATATAGTTTACAACCAGAAAAATAAATGCAGAAAAAGAAATACGCGTTTATCTGACAATATGAAAAAATATCAATAAATGCTAAAATGAATGTCCACACATTGAAATAAATGCGTTTTAAGAAAAGATTAAAGCTAGTTTTCTCATCTATGAACTTCATTGTTAATATATAATCAGTAGATGTAAAACGTTTTTCAGAGGTTGTATTGTACTTTTCTGCAATCATACAAAATATAGATCTGGAAATTCACATCCACATTTCAATTTGGAAAAGAATAGTACAAATGATCACTTGAAATTACAAACTTTAAAATAAATGCTTTTTTGAAAAATGTTTAAACATGATTTCACATCTATGCAACAGCACAAGTAAAAAGTTTGTCAGAGGTTTTAAAATTACTTTTCTCCAAAAAAACAAAATGTTGATCAGTAAATTCACTTCTACATTTCAATTTCAAAAAGAATAGTATAAATGGTCAAATGAAATTACAAACATAAAAATAAACGCTTCTTGGAGATATGTTTAAACATGGTTTCACATCTATCCAACAGCACATGTAAAAAGTATGTCAGAGGTTTTAAAAGTAGTTTTGTACAAGAAAGCTAAATGTAGATCCATAAATTCACTTCTACATTTCAATTTGAGAAAGAATAACATAAATGTTAAAATGAAACTACCAACTGTAAAATACATGCATTTTTGAGAACTACTTAAACTTTCATTCACATCTATGAATTTTCATGTATTAATAGTCTTTGTAAAACTTTTAAAAATGTTTAAAAATATAGTTTACAACCAGAAAAATAAATGCAGAAAAAGAAATAAGCGTTTATCTGACAATTTGAAAAAGTATCAATAAATGCTAAAATGAATGTCCACACATTGAAATAAATGCGTTTTAAGAAAAGATTAAAGCTAGTTTTCTCATCTATGAACTTCATTGTTAATATATAATCAGTACATGTAAAACGTTTTTCAGAGGTTGTATTGTACTTTTCTGCAATCATATAAAATATAGATCTGGAAATTCACATCCACATTTCAATTTTGAAAAGATTAGGACAAATGATCACTTGAAATTACAAACATAAAAATAAAAGCTTTTTGGACAAATGTTTAAACATGGTTTCACCTCTATGCAACAGCACATGTAAAAAGTTTGTCAGAGGTTTTAAAACGTTTTTCAGAGGTTGTATTGTACTTTTCTGCAATCATACAAAATATAGATCTGGAAATTCACATCCACATTTCAATTTGGAAAAGAATAGTACAAATGATCACTTGAAATTACAAACTTTAAAATAAATGCTTTTTTGAAAAATGTTTAAACATGATTTCACATCTATGCAACAGCACAAGTCAAAAGTTTGTCAGAGGTTTTAAAAGTACTTTTCTCCAAAAAAGCAAAATGTTGATCAGTAAATTCACTTCTACATTTCAATTTTAGAAAGAATAACATAAATGTTAAAATGAAACTACAAACTGTAAAATACATGCATTTTTGAGAAGTACTTAAACTTTGATTCACTTCTATGAATTTTCATGTATAAGTATTAATAGTCTTTGTAAAACTTTTAAAAATGTTTAAAAATATAGTTTACAACCAGAAAAATAAATGCAGAAAATGAAATACGCGTTTATCTGACAATATGAAAAAGTATCAATAAATGCTAAAATGAATGTCCATACATTGAAATAAATGCGTTTTAAGAAAAGATTAAAGCTAGTTTTCTCATCTATGAACTTCATTGTTAATATATAATCAGTAGATGTAAAACGTTTTTCAGAGGTTGTATTGTACTTTTCTGCAATCATACAAAATATAGATCTGGAAATTCACATCCACATTTCAATTTGGAAAAGAATAGTACAAATGATCACTTGAAATTACAAACTTTAAAATAAATGCTTTTTTGAAAAAAGTTTAAACATGGTTTCACATCTATGCCACAGCACATGTAAAAAGTATGTCAGAGGTTTTAAAAGTACTTTTCTACAAGAAAGTTAAATGTAGATCCGTAAATTCACTTCTACATTTCAATTTGAGAAAGAATAACATAAATGTTAAAATGAAACTACCAACTTTAATATACATGCATTTTTGAGAAATACTTAAACTTTGCTTCACATCTATGAATTTTCATGTATAAGTATCATTAGTCTTTGTAAAACTTTTAAAAATGTTTAAAAATATAGTTTACAACCAGAAAAATAAATGCAGAAAAAGGAATACGCGTTTATCTGACAATATGAAAAAGTATCAATAAATGCTAAAATGAATGTCCACACATTGAAATAAATGCGTTTTAAGAAAAGATTAAAGCTAGTTTTCTCATCTATGAACTTCATTGTTAATATATAAACAGTACATGTAAAACGTTTTTCAGAGGTTGTATTGTACTTTTCTGCAATCATATAAAATATAGATCTGGAAATTCACATCAACATTTCAATTTTGAAAAGAATAGTAGAAATGGTCACTTGAAATTACAAACTTTAAAATAAATGCTTTTTTGAGAAATGTTTAAACATGATTTCACATCTATGCAACAGCTCATGTAAAGTTTGTCAGAGGTTTTAAAAGTACTTTTCTCCAAAAAAGCAAAATGTAGATCCATAAATTCACTTCTACATTTCAATTTTAGAAAGAATAACATAAATGTTAAAATGAAACAACCAACTTTAAAATACATGCATTTTTGAGAAATACTTAAACTTTGCTTCACATCTATGAATTTTCATGTATAAGTATTAATAGTCTTTGTAAAACTTTTAAAAACGTTTAAAAATATAGTTTACAACCAGAAAAATAAATGCAGAAAAAGAAATACGCATTAATCTGACAATTTGAAAAAGTATCAATAAATGCTAAAATGAATGTCCACACATTGAAATAAATGCGTTTTAAGAAAAGATTAAAGCTAGTTTTCTCATCTATGAACTTCATTGTTAATATATAAACAGTACATGTAAAACGTTTTTCTGAGGTTGTATTGTATTTTTCTGCATTCATATAAAATATAGATCTGGAAATTCACATCCACATTTCAATTTTGAAAAGAATAGGACATATGATCACTTGAAATTACAAACATAAAAATAAAAGCTTTATGGACAAATGTTTAAACATGGTTTCACCTCTATGCAACAGCACATGTAAAAAGTTTGTCACAGGTTTTAAAAGGTTTTTCAGAGGTTGTATTGTACTTTTCTGCAATCATACAAAATATAGATCTGGAAATTCACATCCACATTTCAATTTGGAAAAGAATAGTACAAATGATCACTTGAAATTACAAACTTTAAAATAAATGCTTTTTTGAAAAATGTTTAAACATGATTTCACATCTATGCAACAGCACAAGTAAAAAGTTTGTCAGAGGTTTTAAAAGTACTTTTCTCCAAAAAAGCAAAATGTTGATCAGTAAATTCACTTCTACATTTCAATTTGAGAAAGAATAACATAAATGTTAAAATGAAACTACCAACTTTAAAATACATTCTTTTTTGAGAAACTTTGCTTCACATCTATGAATTTTCATGTATAAGTATTAATAGTCTTTGTAAAACCTTTAAAAATGTTTAAAAATATAGTTTACAACCAGAGAAAGAAATGCAGAAAAAGAAATACGCGTTTATCTGACGATTTGAAAAAGTATCAATAAATTCTAAAATGAATGTCCACACAGCACATGTAAAAAGTTTATCAGAGGTTTTAAAACGTTTTTCAGAGGTTGTATTGTACTTTTCTGCAATCATAAAAAATATAGATCTGGAAATTCACCTCCACATTTCAATTTGGAAAAGAATAGTACAAATGATCACTTGAAATTACAAACTTTAAAATAAATGCTTTTTTGAAAAATGTTTAAACATGATTTCACATCTATGCAACAGCACAAGTAAAAAGTTTGTCAGAGGTTTTAAAAGTACTTTTCTCCAAAAAAGCAAAATGTTGATCAGTAAATTCACTTCTACATTTCAATTTTAGAAAGAATAACATAAATGTTAAAATGAAACTACCAACTGTAAAATACATGCATTTTTGAGAAGTACTTAAACTTTGATTCACATCTATGAATTTTCATGTATAAGTATTAATAGTCTTTGTAAAACTTTTAAAAATGTTTAAAAATATAGTTTACAACCAGAAAAATAAATGCAGAAAAAGAAATAAGCGTTTATCTGACAATTTGAAAAAGTATCAATAAATGCTAAAATGAATGTCCACACATTGAAATAAATGCGTTTTAAGAAAAGATTAAAGCTAGTTTTCTCATCTATGAACTTCATTGTTAATATATAATCAGTAGATGTAAAACGTTTTTCTGAGGTTGTATTGTATTTTTCTGCATTCATATAAAATATAGATCTGGAAATTCACATCCACATTTCAATTTTGAAAAGAATAGGACAAATGATCACTTGAAATTACAAACATAAAAATAAAAGCTTTATGGACAAATGTTTAAACATGGTTTCACCTCTATGCAACAGCACATGTAAAAAGTTTGTCAGAGGTTTTAAAAGGTTTTTCAGAGGTTGTATTGTACTTTTCTGCAATCATACAAAATATAGATCTGGAAATTCACATCCACATTTCAATTTGGAAAAGAATAGTACAAATGATCACTTGAAATTACAAACTTTAAAATAAATGCTTTTTTGAAAAATGTTTAAACATGATTTCACATCTATGCAACAGCACAAGTAAAAAGTTTGTCAGAGGTTTTAAAAGTACTTTTCTCCAAAAAAGCAAAATGTTGATCAGTAAATTCACTTCTACATTTCAATTTGAGAAAGAATAACATAAATGTTAAAATGAAACTACCAACTTTAAAATACATTCTTTTTTGAGAAACTTTGCTTCACATCTATGAATTTTCATGTATAAGTATTAATAGTCTTTGTAAAACCTTTAAAAATGTTTAAAAATATAGTTTACAACCAGAGAAAGAAATGCAGAAAAAGAAATACGCGTTTATCTGACGATTTGAAAAAGTATCAATAAATTCTAAAATGAATGTCCACACAGCACATGTAAAAAGTTTATCAGAGGTTTTAAAACGTTTTTCAGAGGTTGTATTGTACTTTTCTGCAATCATACAAAATATAGATCTGGAAATTCACCTCCACATTTCAATTTGGAAAAGAATAGTACAAATGATCACTTGAAATTACAAACTTTAAAATAAATGCTTTTTTGAAAAATGTTTAAACATGATTTCACATCTATGCAACAGCACAAGTAAAAAGTTTGTCAGAGGTTTTAAAAGTACTTTTCTCCAAAAAAGCAAAATGTTGATCAGTAAATTCACTTCTACATTTCAATTTTAGAAAGAATAACATAAATGTTAAAATGAAACTACCAACTGTAAAATACATGCATTTTTGAGAAGTACTTAAACTTTGATTCACATCTATGAATTTTCATGTATAAGTATTAATAGTCTTTGTAAAACTTTTAAAAATGTTTAAAAATATAGTTTACAACCAGAAAAATAAATGCAGAAAAAGAAATAAGCGTTTATCTGACAATTTGAAAAAGTATCAATAAATGCTAAAATGAATGTCCACACATTGAAATAAATGCGTTTTAAGAAAAGATTAAAGCTAGTTTTCTCATCTATGAACTTCATTGTTAATATATAATCAGTAGATGTAAAACGTTTTTCTGAGGTTGTATTGTATTTTTCTGCATTCATATAAAATATAGATCTGGAAATTCACATCCACATTTCAATTTTGAAAAGAATAGTACAAATGATCACTTGAAATTACAAACATAAAAATAAAACCTTTTTGGACAAATGTTTAAACATGGTTTCACCTCTATGCAACAGCACATGTAAAAAGTTTGTCAGAGGTTTTAAAACGTTTTTCAGAGGTTGTATTGTACTTTTCTGCAATCATACGAAATATAGATCTGGAAATTCACATCCACATTTCAATTTTGAAAAGAATAATAGAAATGATCACTTGAAATTACAAACTTTAAAATAAATGCTTTTTTGAAAAATGTTTAAACATGATTTCACATCTATGCAACAGCACAAGTAAAAAGTTTGTCAGAGGTTTTAAAAGTACTTTTCTCCAAAAAAGCAAAATGTTGATCAGTAAATTCACTTCTACATTTCAATTTTAGAAAGAATAACATAAATGTTAAAATGAAACTACCAACTGTAAAATACATGCATTTTTGAGAAGTACTTAAACTTTGATTCACATCTATGAATTTTCATGTATAAGTATTAATAGTCTTTGTAAAACTTTTAAAAATGTTTAAAAATATAGTTTACAACCAGAAAAATAAATGCAGAAAAAGAAATAAGCGTTTATCTGACAATTTGAAAAAGTATCAATAAATGCTAAAATGAATGTCCACACATTGAAATAAATGCGTTTTAAGAAAAGATTAAAGCTAGTTTTCTCATCTATGAACTTCATTGTTAATATATAATCAGTAGATGTAAAACGTTTTTCTGAGGTTGTATTGTATTTTTCTGCATTCATATAAAATATAGATCTGGAAGTTCACATCCACATTTCAATTTTGAAAAGAATAGGACAAATGATCACTTGAAATTACAAACATAAAAATAAAAGCTTTATGGACAAATGTTTAAACATGGTTTCACCTCTATGCAACAGCACATGTAAAAAGTTTGTCAGAGGTTTTAAAAGGTTTTTCAGAGGTTGTATTGTACTTTTCTGCAATCATACAAAATATAGATCTGGAAATTCACATCCACATTTCAATTTGGAAAAGAATAGTACAAATGATCACTTGAAATTACAAACTTTAAAATAAATGCTTTTTTGAAAAATGTTTAAACATGATTTCACATCTATGCAACAGCACAAGTAAAAAGTTTGTCAGAGGTTTTAAAAGTACTTTTCTCCAAAAAAGCAAAATGTTGATCAGTAAATTCACTTCTACATTTCAATTTGAGAAAGAATAACATAAATGTTAAAATGAAACTACCAACTTTAAAATACATTATTTTTTGAGAAACTTTGCTTCACATCTATGAATTTTCATGTATAAGTATTAATAGTCTTTGTAAAACCTTTAAAAATGTTTAAAAATATAGTTTACAACCAGAGAAAGAAATGCAGAAAAAGAAATACGCGTTTATCTGACGATTTGAAAAAGTATCAATAAATTCTAAAATGAATGTCCACACAGCACATGTAAAAAGTTTATCAGAGGTTTTAAAACGTTTTTCAGAGGTTGTATTGTACTTTTCTGCAATCATACAAAATATAGATCTGGAAATTCACCTCCACATTTCAATTTGGAAAAGAATAGTACAAATGATCACTTGAAATTACAAACTTTAAAATAAATGCTTTTTTGAAAAATGTTTAAACATGATTTCACATATATGCAACAGCACAAGTAAAAAGTTTGTCAGAGGTTTTAAAAGTACTTTTCTCCAAAAAAGCAAAATGTTGATCAGTAAATTCACTTCTACATTTCAATTTTAGAAAGAATAACATAAATGTTAAAATGAAACTACCAACTGTAAAATACATGCATTTTTGAGAAGTACTTAAACTTTGATTCACATCTATGAATTTTCATGTATAAGTATTAATAGTCTTTGTAAAACTTTTAAAAATGTTTAAAAATATAGTTTACAACCAGAAAAATAAATGCAGAAAAAGAAATAAGCGTTTATCTGACAATTTGAAAAAGTATCAATAAATGCTAAAATGAATGTCCACACATTGAAATAAATGCGTTTTAAGAAAAGATTAAAGCTAGTTTTCTCATCTATGAACTTCATTGTTAATATATAATCAGTAGATGTAAAACGTTTTTCTGAGGTTGTATTGTATTTTTCTGCATTCATATAAAATATAGATCTGGAAATTCACATCCACATTTCAATTTTGAAAAGAATAGGACAAATGATCACTTGAAATTACAAACATAAAAATAAAAGCTTTATGGACAAATGTTTAAACATGGTTTCACCTCTATGCAACAGCACATGTAAAAAGTTTGTCAGAGGTTTTAAAAGGTTTTTCAGAGGTTGTATTGTACTTTTCTGCAATCATACAAAATATAGATCTGGAAATTCACATCCACATTTCAATTTGGAAAAGAATAGTACAAATGATCACTTGAAATTACAAACTTTAAAATAAATGCTTTTTTGAAAAATGTTTAAACATGATTTCACATCTATGCAACAGCACAAGTAAAAAGTTTGTCAGAGGTTTTAAAAGTACTTTTCTCCAAAAAAGCAAAATGTTGATCAGTAAATTCACTTCTACATTTCAATTTGAGAAAGAATAACATAAATGTTAAAATGAAACTACCAACTTTAAAATACATTCTTTTTTGAGAAACTTTGCTTCACATCTATGAATTTTCATGTATAAGTATTAATAGTCTTTGTAAAACCTTTAAAAATGTTTAAAAATATAGTTTACAACCAGAGAAAGAAATGCAGAAAAAGAAATACGCGTTTATCTGACGATTTGAAAAAGTATCAATAAATTCTAAAATGAATGTCCACACAGCACATGTAAAAAGTTTATCAGAGGTTTTAAAACGTTTTTCAGAGGTTGTATTGTACTTTTCTGCAATCATACAAAATATAGATCTGGAAATTCACCTCCACATTTCAATTTGGAAAAGAATAGTACAAATGATCACTTGAAATTACAAACTTTAAAATAAATGCTTTTTTGAAAAATGTTTAAACATGATTTCACATCTATGCAACAGCACAAGTAAAAAGTTTGTCAGAGGTTTTAAAAGTACTTTTCTCCAAAAAAGCAAAATGTTGATCAGTAAATTCACTTCTACATTTCAATTTTAGAAAGAATAACATAAATGTTAAAATGAAACTACCAACTGTAAAATACATGCATTTTTGAGAAGTACTTAAACTTTGATTCACATCTATGAATTTTCATGTATAAGTATTAATAGTCTTTGTAAAACTTTTAAAAATGTTTAAAAATATAGTTTACAACCAGAAAAATAAATGCAGAAAAAGAAATAAGCGTTTATCTGACAATTTGAAAAAGTATCAATAAATGCTAAAATGAATGTCCACACATTGAAATAAATGCGTTTTAAGAAACGATTAAAGCTAGTTTTCTCATCTATGAACTTCATTGTTAATATATAATCAGTAGATGTAAAATGTTTTTCAGAGGTTGTATTGTACTTTTCTGCAATCATACAAAATATAGATCTGGAAATTCACATCCACATTTCAATTTGGAAAAGAATAGTACAAATGATCACTTGAAATTACAAACATAAAAATAAAACCTTTTTGGACAAATGTTTAAACATGGTTTCACCTCTATGCAACAGCACATGTAAAAAGTTTGTCAGAGGTTTTAAAACGTTTTTCAGAGGTTGTATTGTACTTTTCTGCAATCATACGAAATATAGATCTGGAAATTCACATCCACATTTCAATTTTGAAAAGAATAATAGAAATGATCACTTGAAATTACAAACTTTAAAATAAATGCTTTTTTGAAAAATGTTTAAACATGATTTCACATCTATGCAACAGCACAAGTAAAAAGTTTGTCAGAGGTTTTAAAAGTACTTTTCTCCAAAAAAGCAAAATGTTGATCAGTAAATTCACTTCTACATTTCAATTTTAGAAAGAATAACATAAATGTTAAAATGAAACTACCAACTGTAAAATACATGCATTTTTGAGAAGTACTTAAACTTTGATTCACTTCTATGAATTTTCATGTATAAGTATTAATAGTCTTTGTAAAACTTTTAAAAATGTTTAAAAATATAGTTTAGAACCAGAAAAATAAATGCAGAAAAAGAAATACGTGTTTATCTGACAATATGAAAAAATATCAATAAATGCTAAAATGAATGTCCACACATTGAAATAAATGCGTTTTAAGAAAAGATTAAAGCTAGTTTTCTCATCTATGAACTTCATTGTTAATATATAATCAGTAGATGTAAAACGTTTTTCAGAGGTTGTATTGTACTTTTCTGCAATCATACAAAATATAGATCTGGAAATTCACATCCACATTTCAATTTGGAAAAGAATAGTACAAATGATCACTTGAAATTACAAACTTTAAAATAAATGCTTTTTTGAAAAATGTTTAAACATGGTTTCACATCTATGCCACAGCACATGTAAAAAGTATGTCAGAGGTTTTAAAAGTACTTTTCTACGAGAAAGTTAAATGTAGATCCGTAAATTCACTTCTACATTTCAATTTGAGAAAGAATAACATAAATGTTAAAATGAAACTACCAACTTTAATATACATGCATTTTTGAGAAATACTTAAACTTTGCTTCACATCTATGAATTTTCATGTATAAGTATTAATAGACTTTGTAAAACTTTTAAAAACGTTTAAAAATATAGTTTACAACCAGAAAAATAAATGCAGAAAAAGAAATATGCATTTATCTGACAATTTGAAAAAGTATCAATAAATGCTAAAATGAATGTCCACACATTGAAATAAATGCGTTTTAAGAAAAGATTAAAGCTAGTTTTCTCATCTATGAACTTCATTGTTAATATATAAACAGTACATGTAAAACGTTTTTCAGAGGTTGTATTGTACTTTTCTGCAATCATATAAAATATAGATCTGGAAATTCACATCCACATTTCAATTTTGAAAAGAATAGGACAAATGATCACTTGAAATTACAAACATAAAAATAAAAGCTTTATGGACAAATGTTTAAACATGGTTTCACCTCTATGCAACAGCACATGTAAAAAGTTTGTCACAGGTTTTAAAAGGTTTTTCAGAGGTTGTATTGTACTTTTCTGCAATCATACAAAATATAGATCTGGAAATTCACATCCACATTTCAATTTGGAAAAGAATAGTACAAATGATCACTTGAAATTACAAACTTTAAAATAAATGCTTTTTTGAAAAATGTTTAAACATGATTTCACATCTATGCAACAGCACAAGTAAAAAGTTTGTCAGAGGTTTTAAAAGTAGTTTTCTCCAAAAAAGCAAAATGTTGATCAGTAAATTCACTTCTACATTTCAATTTGAGAAAGAATAACATAAATGTTAAAATGAAACTACCAACTTTAAAATACATTCTTTTTTGAGAAACTTTGCTTCACATCTATGAATTTTCATGTATAAGTATTAATAGTCTTTGTAAAACTTTTAAAAATGTTTAAAAATATAGTTTACAACCAGAGAAAGAAATGCAGAAAAAGAAATACGCGTTTATCTGACAATTTGAAAAAGTATCAATAAATTCTAAAATGAATGTCCACACAGCACATGTAAAAAGTTTATCAGAGGTTTTAAAACGTTTTTCAGAGGTTGTATTGTACTTTTCTGCAATCATACAAAATATAGATCTGGAAATTCACCTCCACATTTCAATTTGGAAAAGAATCGTACAAATGATCACTTGAAATTACAAACTTTAAAATAAATGCTTTTTTGAAAAATGTTTAAACATGATTTCACATCTATGCAACAGCACAAGTAAAAAGTTTGTCAGAGGTTTTAAAAGTACTTTTCTCCAAAAAAGCAAAATGTTGATCAGTAAATTCACTTCTACATTTCAATTTTAGAAAGAATAACATAAATGTTAAAATCAAACTACCAACTGTAAAATACATGCATTTTTGAGAAGTACTTAAACTTTGATTCACATCTATGAATTTTCATGTATAAGTATTAATAGTCTTTGTAAAACTTTTAAAAATGTTTAAAAATATAGTTTACAACCAGAAAAATAAATGCAGAAAAAGAAATAAGCGTTTATCTGACAATTTGAAAAAGTATCAATAAATGCTAAAATGAATGTCCACACATTGAAATAAATGCGTTTTAAGAAAAGATTAAAGCTAGTTTTCTCATCTATGAACTTCATTGTTAATATATAATCAGTAGATGTAAAACGTTTTTCAGAGGTTGTATTGTACTTTTCTGCAATCATATAAAATATAGATCTGGAAATTCACATCCACATTTCAATTTGGAAAAGAATAGTACAAATGATCACTTGAAATTACAAACTTTAAAATAAATGCTGTTTTGAAAAATGTTTAAACATGATTTCACATCTATGCAACAGCACAAGTAAAAAGTTTGTCAGAGGTTTTAAAATTACTTTTCTCCAAAAAAACAAAATGTTGATCAGTATATTCACTTCTACATTTCAATTTTAGAAAGAATAACATAAAAGTTAAAATGAAATTACCATCTTTAAAATACATGCTTTTTTGAGAAACTTTGCTTCACATCTATGAATTTTCATGTATAAGTATTAATAGTCTTTGTAAAACTTTTAAAAACGTTTAACAATATAGTTTACAACCAGAAAAATAAATGCAGAAAAAGAAATACGCATTAATCTGACATTTTGAAAAAGTATCAATAAATGCT
The DNA here is from genome assembly GCF_036971445.1 of Narcine bancroftii. Lineage (NCBI taxonomy): Eukaryota > Metazoa > Chordata > Chondrichthyes > Torpediniformes > Narcinidae > Narcine > Narcine bancroftii. Next base: position 100,792,262 of record NC_091474.1, on the reverse strand, counting down.
AAAATGAATGTCCACACATTGAAATAAATGAGTTTTAAGAAAAGATTAAAGCTAGTTTTCTCATCTATGAACTTCATTTTTAATATATAAACAGTACATGTAAAACGTTTTTCAGAGGTTGTATTGTACTTTTCTGCAATCATACAAAATATAGATGGGGAAATTCACATCCACATTTCAATTTCAAAAAGAATAGTATAAATGGTCAAATGAAATTACAAACATAAAAATAAACGCTTCTTGGAGATATGTTTAAACATGGTTTCACATCTATCCAACAGCACATGTAAAAAGTATGTCAGAGGTTTTAAAAGTACTTTTGTACAAGAAAGCTAAATGTAGATCCATAAATTCACTTCTACATTTCAATTTGAGAAAGAATAACATAAATGTTAAAATGAAACTACCAACTGTAAAATACATGCATTTTTGAGAAGTACTTAAACTTTGATTCACATCTATGAATTTTCATGTATTAATAGTCTTTGTAAAACTTTTAAAAATGTTTAAAAATATAGTTTACAACCAGAAAAATAAATGCAGAAAAAGAAATAAGCGTTTATCTGACAATTTGAAAAAGTATCAATAAATGCTAAAATGAATGTCCACACATTGAAATAAATGCGTTTTAAGAAAAGATTAAAGCTAGTTTTCTCATCTATGAACTTCATTGTTAATATATAATCAGTAGATGTAAAACGTTTTTCAGAGGTTGTATTGTACTTTTCTGCAATCATATAAAATATAGATCTGGAAATTCACATCCAAATTTCAATTTTGAAAAGAATAGGACAAATGATCACTTGAAATTACAAACATAAAAATAAAAGCTTTTTGGACAAATGTTTAAACATGGTTTCACCTCTATGCAACAGCACATGTAAAAAGTTTGTCAGAGGTTTTAAAACGTTTTTCAGAGGTTGTATTGTACTTTTCTGCAATCATACAAAATATAGATCTGGAAATTCACATCCACATTTCAATTTGGAAAAGAATAGTACAAATGATCACTTGAAATTACAAACTTTAAAATAAATGCTTTTTTGAAAAATGTTTAAACATGATTTCACATCTATGCAACAGCACAAGTAAAAAGTTTGTCAGAGGTTTTAAAAGTACTTTTCTCCAAAAAAGCAAAATGTTGATCAGTAAATTCACTTCTACATTTCAATTCTAGAAAGAATAACATAAATGTTAAAATGAAACTACCAACTGTAAAATACATGCATTTTTGAGAAGTACTTAAACTTTGATTCACTTCTATGAATTTTCATGTATAAGTATTAATAGTCTTTGTAAAACTTTTAAAAATGTTTAAAAATATAGTTTACAACCAGAAAAATAAATGCAGAAAAAGAAATACGCGTTTATCTGACAATATGAAAAAGTATCAATAAATGCTAAAATGAATGTCCACACATTGAAATAAATGCGTTTTAAGAAAAGATTAAAGCTAGTTTTCTCATCTATGAACTTCATTGTTAATATATAATCAGTAGATGTAAAACGTTTTTCAGAGGTTGTATTGTACTTTTCTGCAATCATACAAAATATAGATCTGGAAATTCACATCCACATTTCAATTTGGAAAAGAATAGTACAAATGATCACTTGAAATTACAAACTTTAAAAAAAATGCTTTTTTGAAAAATGTTTAAACATGGTTTCACATCTATGCAACAGCTCATGTAAAGTTTGTCAGAGGTTTTAAAAGTACTTTTCTCCAAAAAAGCAAAATGTAGATCCGTAAATTCACTTCTACATTTCAATTTTAGAAAGAATAACATAAATGTTAAAATGAAACTACCAACTGTAAAATACATGCATTTTTGAGAAGTACTTAAACTTTGATTCACATCTATGAATTTTCATGTATAAGTATTAATAGTCTTTGTAAAACTTTTAAAAATGTTTAAAAATATAGTTTACAACCAGAAAAATAAATGAAGAAAAAGAAATACGCGTTTATCTGACAATATGAAAAAGTATCAATAAATGCTAAAATGAATGTCCACACATTGAAATAAATGCGTTTTAAGAAAAGATTAAAGCTAGTTTTCTCATCTATGAACTTCATTGTTAATATATAATCAGTAGATGTAAAACGTATTTCAGAGGTTGTATTGTACTTTTCTGCAATCATATAAAATATAGATCTGGAAATTCACATCCACATTTCAATTTGGAAAAGAATAGTACAAATGATCACTTGAAATTACAAACTTTAAAAAAAATGCTTTTTTGAAAAATGTTTAAACATGGTTTCACATCTATGCAACAGCTCATGTAAAGTTTGTCAGAGGTTTTAAAAGTACTTTTCTCCAAAAAAGCAAAATGTAGATCCGTAAATTCACTTCTACATTTCAATTTTAGAAAGAATAACATAAATGTTAAAATGAAACAACCAACATTAAAATACATGCATTTTTGAGAAATACTTAAACTTTGCTTCACATCTATGAATTTTCATGTATAAGTATTAATAGTCTTTGTAAAACTTTTAAAAACGTTTAAAAATATAGTTTACAACCAGAAAAATAAATGCAGAAAAAGAAATACGCATTAATCTGACAATTTGAAAAAGTATCAATAAATGCTAAAATGAATGTCCACACATTGAAATAAATGCGTTTTAAGAAAAGATTAAAGCTAGTTTTCTCATCTATGAACTTCATTGTTAATATATAAATAGTACATGTAAAACGTTTTTCAGAGGTTGTATTGTATTTTTCTGCAATCATATAAAATATAGATCTGGAAATTCACATCCACATTTCAATTTTGAAAAGAATAGGACAAATGATCACTTGAAATTACAAACATAAAAATAAAACCTTTTTGGACAAATGTTTAAACATGGTTTCACCTCTATGCAACAGCACATGTAAAAAGTTTGTCAGAGGTTTTAAAACGTTTTTCAGAGGTTGTATTGTACTTTTCTGCAATCATACGAAATATAGATCTGGAAATTCACATCCACATTTCAATTTTGAAAAGAATAATAGAAATGATCACTTGAAATTACAAACTTTAAAATAAATGCTTTTTTGAAAAATGTTTAAACATGATTTCACATCTATGCAACAGCACAAGTAAAAAGTTTGTCAGAGGTTTTAAAAGTACTTTTCTCCAAAAAAGCAAAATGTTGATCAGTAAATTCACTTCTACATTTCAATTTTAGAAAGAATAACATAAATGTTAAAATGAAACTACCAACTGTAAAATACATGCATTTTTGAGAAGTACTTAAACTTTGATTCACTTCTATGAATTTTCATGTATAAGTATTAATAGTCTTTGTAAAACTTTTAAAAATGTTTAAAAATATAGTTTACAACCAGAAAAATAAATGCAGAAAAAGAAATACGCGTTTATCTGACAATATGAAAAAATATCAATAAATGCTAAAATGAATGTCCACACATTGAAATAAATGCGTTTTAAGAAAAGATTAAAGCTAGTTTTCTCATCTATGAACTTCATTGTTAATATATAATCAGTAGATGTAAAACGTTTTTCAGAGGTTGTATTGTACTTTTCTGCAATCATACAAAATATAGATCTGGAAATTCACATCCACATTTCAATTTGGAAAAGAATAGTACAAATGATCACTTGAAATTACAAACTTTAAAATAAATGCTTTTTTGAAAAATGTTTAAACATGATTTCACATCTATGCAACAGCACAAGTAAAAAGTTTGTCAGAGGTTTTAAAATTACTTTTCTCCAAAAAAACAAAATGTTGATCAGTAAATTCACTTCTACATTTCAATTTCAAAAAGAATAGTATAAATGGTCAAATGAAATTACAAACATAAAAATAAACGCTTCTTGGAGATATGTTTAAACATGGTTTCACATCTATCCAACAGCACATGTAAAAAGTATGTCAGAGGTTTTAAAAGTAGTTTTGTACAAGAAAGCTAAATGTAGATCCATAAATTCACTTCTACATTTCAATTTGAGAAAGAATAACATAAATGTTAAAATGAAACTACCAACTGTAAAATACATGCATTTTTGAGAACTACTTAAACTTTCATTCACATCTATGAATTTTCATGTATTAATAGTCTTTGTAAAACTTTTAAAAATGTTTAAAAATATAGTTTACAACCAGAAAAATAAATGCAGAAAAAGAAATAAGCGTTTATCTGACAATTTGAAAAAGTATCAATAAATGCTAAAATGAATGTCCACACATTGAAATAAATGCGTTTTAAGAAAAGATTAAAGCTAGTTTTCTCATCTATGAACTTCATTGTTAATATATAATCAGTACATGTAAAACGTTTTTCAGAGGTTGTATTGTACTTTTCTGCAATCATATAAAATATAGATCTGGAAATTCACATCCACATTTCAATTTTGAAAAGATTAGGACAAATGATCACTTGAAATTACAAACATAAAAATAAAAGCTTTTTGGACAAATGTTTAAACATGGTTTCACCTCTATGCAACAGCACATGTAAAAAGTTTGTCAGAGGTTTTAAAACGTTTTTCAGAGGTTGTATTGTACTTTTCTGCAATCATACAAAATATAGATCTGGAAATTCACATCCACATTTCAATTTGGAAAAGAATAGTACAAATGATCACTTGAAATTACAAACTTTAAAATAAATGCTTTTTTGAAAAATGTTTAAACATGATTTCACATCTATGCAACAGCACAAGTCAAAAGTTTGTCAGAGGTTTTAAAAGTACTTTTCTCCAAAAAAGCAAAATGTTGATCAGTAAATTCACTTCTACATTTCAATTTTAGAAAGAATAACATAAATGTTAAAATGAAACTACAAACTGTAAAATACATGCATTTTTGAGAAGTACTTAAACTTTGATTCACTTCTATGAATTTTCATGTATAAGTATTAATAGTCTTTGTAAAACTTTTAAAAATGTTTAAAAATATAGTTTACAACCAGAAAAATAAATGCAGAAAATGAAATACGCGTTTATCTGACAATATGAAAAAGTATCAATAAATGCTAAAATGAATGTCCATACATTGAAATAAATGCGTTTTAAGAAAAGATTAAAGCTAGTTTTCTCATCTATGAACTTCATTGTTAATATATAATCAGTAGATGTAAAACGTTTTTCAGAGGTTGTATTGTACTTTTCTGCAATCATACAAAATATAGATCTGGAAATTCACATCCACATTTCAATTTGGAAAAGAATAGTACAAATGATCACTTGAAATTACAAACTTTAAAATAAATGCTTTTTTGAAAAAAGTTTAAACATGGTTTCACATCTATGCCACAGCACATGTAAAAAGTATGTCAGAGGTTTTAAAAGTACTTTTCTACAAGAAAGTTAAATGTAGATCCGTAAATTCACTTCTACATTTCAATTTGAGAAAGAATAACATAAATGTTAAAATGAAACTACCAACTTTAATATACATGCATTTTTGAGAAATACTTAAACTTTGCTTCACATCTATGAATTTTCATGTATAAGTATCATTAGTCTTTGTAAAACTTTTAAAAATGTTTAAAAATATAGTTTACAACCAGAAAAATAAATGCAGAAAAAGGAATACGCGTTTATCTGACAATTTGAAGAAGTATCAATAAATGCTAAAATGAATGTCCACACATTGAAATAAATGCGTTTTAAGAAAAGATTAAAGCTAGTTTTCTCATCTATGAACTTCATTGTTAATATATAAACAGTACATGTAAAACGTTTTTCAGAGGTTGTATTGTACTTTTCTGCAATCATATAAAATATAGATCTGGAAATTCACATCAACATTTCAATTTTGAAAAGAATAGTAGAAATGGTCACTTGAAATTACAAACTTTAAAATAAATGCTTTTTTGAGAAATGTTTAAACATGATTTCACATCTATGCAACAGCTCATGTAAAGTTTGTCAGAGGTTTTAAAAGTACTTTTCTCCAAAAAAGCAAAATGTAGATCCATAAATTCACTTCTACATTTCAATTTTAGAAAGAATAACATAAATGTTAAAATGAAACAACCAACTTTAAAATACATGCATTTTTGAGAAATACTTAAACTTTGCTTCACATCTATGAATTTTCATGTATAAGTATTAATAGTCTTTGTAAAACTTTTAAAAACGTTTAAAAATATAGTTTACAACCAGAAAAATAAATGCAGAAAAAGAAATACGCATTAATCTGACAATTTGAAAAAGTATCAATAAATGCTAAAATGAATGTCCACACATTGAAATAAATGCGTTTTAAGAAAAGATTAAAGCTAGTTTTCTCATCTATGAACTTCATTGTTAATATATAAACAGTACATGTAAAACGTTTTTCTGAGGTTGTATTGTATTTTTCTGCATTCATATAAAATATAGATCTGGAAATTCACATCCACATTTCAATTTTGAAAAGAATAGGACATATGATCACTTGAAATTACAAACATAAAAATAAAAGCTTTATGGACAAATGTTTAAACATGGTTTCACCTCTATGCAACAGCACATGTAAAAAGTTTGTCACAGGTTTTAAAAGGTTTTTCAGAGGTTGTATTGTACTTTTCTGCAATCATACAAAATATAGATCTGGAAATTCACATCCACATTTCAATTTGGAAAAGAATAGTACAAATGATCACTTGAAATTACAAACTTTAAAATAAATGCTTTTTTGAAAAATGTTTAAACATGATTTCACATCTATGCAACAGCACAAGTAAAAAGTTTGTCAGAGGTTTTAAAAGTACTTTTCTCCAAAAAAGCAAAATGTTGATCAGTAAATTCACTTCTACATTTCAATTTGAGAAAGAATAACATAAATGTTAAAATGAAACTACCAACTTTAAAATACATTCTTTTTTGAGAAACTTTGCTTCACATCTATGAATTTTCATGTATAAGTATTAATAGTCTTTGTAAAACCTTTAAAAATGTTTAAAAATATAGTTTACAACCAGAGAAAGAAATGCAGAAAAAGAAATACGCGTTTATCTGACGATTTGAAAAAGTATCAATAAATTCTAAAATGAATGTCCACACAGCACATGTAAAAAGTTTATCAGAGGTTTTAAAACGTTTTTCAGAGGTTGTATTGTACTTTTCTGCAATCATAAAAAATATAGATCTGGAAATTCACCTCCACATTTCAATTTGGAAAAGAATAGTACAAATGATCACTTGAAATTACAAACTTTAAAATAAATGCTTTTTTGAAAAATGTTTAAACATGATTTCACATCTATGCAACAGCACAAGTAAAAAGTTTGTCAGAGGTTTTAAAAGTACTTTTCTCCAAAAAAGCAAAATGTTGATCAGTAAATTCACTTCTACATTTCAATTTTAGAAAGAATAACATAAATGTTAAAATGAAACTACCAACTGTAAAATACATGCATTTTTGAGAAGTACTTAAACTTTGATTCACATCTATGAATTTTCATGTATAAGTATTAATAGTCTTTGTAAAACTTTTAAAAATGTTTAAAAATATAGTTTACAACCAGAAAAATAAATGCAGAAAAAGAAATAAGCGTTTATCTGACAATTTGAAAAAGTATCAATAAATGCTAAAATGAATGTCCACACATTGAAATAAATGCGTTTTAAGAAAAGATTAAAGCTAGTTTTCTCATCTATGAACTTCATTGTTAATATATAATCAGTAGATGTAAAACGTTTTTCTGAGGTTGTATTGTATTTTTCTGCATTCATATAAAATATAGATCTGGAAATTCACATCCACATTTCAATTTTGAAAAGAATAGGACAAATGATCACTTGAAATTACAAACATAAAAATAAAAGCTTTATGGACAAATGTTTAAACATGGTTTCACCTCTATGCAACAGCACATGTAAAAAGTTTGTCAGAGGTTTTAAAAGGTTTTTCAGAGGTTGTATTGTACTTTTCTGCAATCATACAAAATATAGATCTGGAAATTCACATCCACATTTCAATTTGGAAAAGAATAGTACAAATGATCACTTGAAATTACAAACTTTAAAATAAATGCTTTTTTGAAAAATGTTTAAACATGATTTCACATCTATGCAACAGCACAAGTAAAAAGTTTGTCAGAGGTTTTAAAAGTACTTTTCTCCAAAAAAGCAAAATGTTGATCAGTAAATTCACTTCTACATTTCAATTTGAGAAAGAATAACATAAATGTTAAAATGAAACTACCAACTTTAAAATACATTCTTTTTTGAGAAACTTTGCTTCACATCTATGAATTTTCATGTATAAGTATTAATAGTCTTTGTAAAACCTTTAAAAATGTTTAAAAATATAGTTTACAACCAGAGAAAGAAATGCAGAAAAAGAAATACGCGTTTATCTGACGATTTGAAAAAGTATCAATAAATTCTAAAATGAATGTCCACACAGCACATGTAAAAAGTTTATCAGAGGTTTTAAAACGTTTTTCAGAGGTTGTATTGTACTTTTCTGCAATCATACAAAATATAGATCTGGAAATTCACCTCCACATTTCAATTTGGAAAAGAATAGTACAAATGATCACTTGAAATTACAAACTTTAAAATAAATGCTTTTTTGAAAAATGTTTAAACATGATTTCACATCTATGCAACAGCACAAGTAAAAAGTTTGTCAGAGGTTTTAAAAGTACTTTTCTCCAAAAAAGCAAAATGTTGATCAGTAAATTCACTTCTACATTTCAATTTTAGAAAGAATAACATAAATGTTAAAATGAAACTACCAACTGTAAAATACATGCATTTTTGAGAAGTACTTAAACTTTGATTCACATCTATGAATTTTCATGTATAAGTATTAATAGTCTTTGTAAAACTTTTAAAAATGTTTAAAAATATAGTTTACAACCAGAAAAATAAATGCAGAAAAAGAAATAAGCGTTTATCTGACAATTTGAAAAAGTATCAATAAATGCTAAAATGAATGTCCACACATTGAAATAAATGCGTTTTAAGAAAAGATTAAAGCTAGTTTTCTCATCTATGAACTTCATTGTTAATATATAATCAGTAGATGTAAAACGTTTTTCTGAGGTTGTATTGTATTTTTCTGCATTCATATAAAATATAGATCTGGAAATTCACATCCACATTTCAATTTTGAAAAGAATAGTACAAATGATCACTTGAAATTACAAACATAAAAATAAAACCTTTTTGGACAAATGTTTAAACATGGTTTCACCTCTATGCAACAGCACATGTAAAAAGTTTGTCAGAGGTTTTAAAACGTTTTTCAGAGGTTGTATTGTACTTTTCTGCAATCATACGAAATATAGATCTGGAAATTCACATCCACATTTCAATTTTGAAAAGAATAATAGAAATGATCACTTGAAATTACAAACTTTAAAATAAATGCTTTTTTGAAAAATGTTTAAACATGATTTCACATCTATGCAACAGCACAAGTAAAAAGTTTGTCAGAGGTTTTAAAAGTACTTTTCTCCAAAAAAGCAAAATGTTGATCAGTAAATTCACTTCTACATTTCAATTTTAGAAAGAATAACATAAATGTTAAAATGAAACTACCAACTGTAAAATACATGCATTTTTGAGAAGTACTTAAACTTTGATTCACATCTATGAATTTTCATGTATAAGTATTAATAGTCTTTGTAAAACTTTTAAAAATGTTTAAAAATATAGTTTACAACCAGAAAAATAAATGCAGAAAAAGAAATAAGCGTTTATCTGACAATTTGAAAAAGTATCAATAAATGCTAAAATGAATGTCCACACATTGAAATAAATGCGTTTTAAGAAAAGATTAAAGCTAGTTTTCTCATCTATGAACTTCATTGTTAATATATAATCAGTAGATGTAAAACGTTTTTCTGAGGTTGTATTGTATTTTTCTGCATTCATATAAAATATAGATCTGGAAGTTCACATCCACATTTCAATTTTGAAAAGAATAGGACAAATGATCACTTGAAATTACAAACATAAAAATAAAAGCTTTATGGACAAATGTTTAAACATGGTTTCACCTCTATGCAACAGCACATGTAAAAAGTTTGTCAGAGGTTTTAAAAGGTTTTTCAGAGGTTGTATTGTACTTTTCTGCAATCATACAAAATATAGATCTGGAAATTCACATCCACATTTCAATTTGGAAAAGAATAGTACAAATGATCACTTGAAATTACAAACTTTAAAATAAATGCTTTTTTGAAAAATGTTTAAACATGATTTCACATCTATGCAACAGCACAAGTAAAAAGTTTGTCAGAGGTTTTAAAAGTACTTTTCTCCAAAAAAGCAAAATGTTGATCAGTAAATTCACTTCTACATTTCAATTTGAGAAAGAATAACATAAATGTTAAAATGAAACTACCAACTTTAAAATACATTATTTTTTGAGAAACTTTGCTTCACATCTATGAATTTTCATGTATAAGTATTAATAGTCTTTGTAAAACCTTTAAAAATGTTTAAAAATATAGTTTACAACCAGAGAAAGAAATGCAGAAAAAGAAATACGCGTTTATCTGACGATTTGAAAAAGTATCAATAAATTCTAAAATGAATGTCCACACAGCACATGTAAAAAGTTTATCAGAGGTTTTAAAACGTTTTTCAGAGGTTGTATTGTACTTTTCTGCAATCATACAAAATATAGATCTGGAAATTCACCTCCACATTTCAATTTGGAAAAGAATAGTACAAATGATCACTTGAAATTACAAACTTTAAAATAAATGCTTTTTTGAAAAATGTTTAAACATGATTTCACATATATGCAACAGCACAAGTAAAAAGTTTGTCAGAGGTTTTAAAAGTACTTTTCTCCAAAAAAGCAAAATGTTGATCAGTAAATTCACTTCTACATTTCAATTTTAGAAAGAATAACATAAATGTTAAAATGAAACTACCAACTGTAAAATACATGCATTTTTGAGAAGTACTTAAACTTTGATTCACATCTATGAATTTTCATGTATAAGTATTAATAGTCTTTGTAAAACTTTTAAAAATGTTTAAAAATATAGTTTACAACCAGAAAAATAAATGCAGAAAAAGAAATAAGCGTTTATCTGACAATTTGAAAAAGTATCAATAAATGCTAAAATGAATGTCCACACATTGAAATAAATGCGTTTTAAGAAAAGATTAAAGCTAGTTTTCTCATCTATGAACTTCATTGTTAATATATAATCAGTAGATGTAAAACGTTTTTCTGAGGTTGTATTGTATTTTTCTGCATTCATATAAAATATAGATCTGGAAATTCACATCCACATTTCAATTTTGAAAAGAATAGGACAAATGATCACTTGAAATTACAAACATAAAAATAAAAGCTTTATGGACAAATGTTTAAACATGGTTTCACCTCTATGCAACAGCACATGTAAAAAGTTTGTCAGAGGTTTTAAAAGGTTTTTCAGAGGTTGTATTGTACTTTTCTGCAATCATACAAAATATAGATCTGGAAATTCACATCCACATTTCAATTTGGAAAAGAATAGTACAAATGATCACTTGAAATTACAAACTTTAAAATAAATGCTTTTTTGAAAAATGTTTAAACATGATTTCACATCTATGCAACAGCACAAGTAAAAAGTTTGTCAGAGGTTTTAAAAGTACTTTTCTCCAAAAAAGCAAAATGTTGATCAGTAAATTCACTTCTACATTTCAATTTGAGAAAGAATAACATAAATGTTAAAATGAAACTACCAACTTTAAAATACATTCTTTTTTGAGAAACTTTGCTTCACATCTATGAATTTTCATGTATAAGTATTAATAGTCTTTGTAAAACCTTTAAAAATGTTTAAAAATATAGTTTACAACCAGAGAAAGAAATGCAGAAAAAGAAATACGCGTTTATCTGACAATTTGAAAAAGTATCAATAAATTCTAAAATGAATGTCCACACAGCACATGTAAAAAGTTTATCAGAGGTTTTAAAACGTTTTTCAGAGGTTGTATTGTACTTTTCTGCAATCATACAAAATATAGATCTGGAAATTCACCTCCACATTTCAATTTGGAAAAGAATAGTACAAATGATCACTTGAAATTACAAACTTTAAAATAAATGCTTTTTTGAAAAATGTTTAAACATGATTTCACATCTATGCAACAGCACAAGTAAAAAGTTTGACAGAGGTTTTAAAAGTACTTTTCTCCAAAAAAGCAAAATGTTGATCAGTAAATTCACTTCTACATTTCAATTTTAGAAAGAATAACATAAATGTTAAAATGAAACAACCAACTGTAAAATACATGCATTTTTGAGAAGTACATAAACTTTGATTCACATCTATGAATTTTCATGTATAAGTATTAATAGTCTTTGTAATACTTTTAAAAATGTTTAAAAATATAGTTTACAACCAGAAAAATAAATGCAGAAAAAGAAATAAGCGTTTATCTGACAATTTGAAAAAGTATCAATAAATGCTAAAATGAATGTCCACACATTGAAATAAATGCATTTTAAGAAAAGATTAAAGCTAGTTTTCTCATCTATGAACTTCATTGTTAATATATAATCAGTAGATGTAAAACGTTTTTCAGAGGTTGTATTGTACTTTTCTGCAATCATATAAAATATAGATCTGGAAATTCACATCCACATTTCAATTTGGAAAAGAATAGTACAAATGATCACTTGAAATTACAAACATAAAAATAAAACCTTTTTGGACAAATGTTTAAACATGGTTTCACCTCTATGCAACAGCACATGTAAAAAGTTTGTCAGAGTTTTTAAAACGTTTTTCAGAGGTTGTATTGTACTTTTCTGCAATCATACGAAATATAGATCTGGAAATTCACATCCACATTTCAATTTTGAAAAGAATAGTACAAATGATCACTTGAAATTACAAACTTTAAAATAAATGCTTTTTTGAAAAATGTTTAAACATGATTTCACATCTATGCAACAGCACAAGTCAAAAGTTTGTCAGAGGTTTTAAAAGTACTTTTCTCCAAAAAAGCAAAATGTTGATCAGTAAATTCACTTCTACATTTCAATTTTAGAAAGAATAACATAAATGTTAAAATGAAACTACCAACTGTAAAATACATGCATTTTTGAGAAGTACTTAAACTTTGATTCACTTCTATGAATTTTCATGTATAAGTATTAATAGTCTTTGTAAAACTTTTAAAAATGTTTAAAAATATAGTTTACAACCAGAAAAATAAATGCAGAAAAAGAAATACGCGTTTATCTGACAATATGAAAAAATATCAATAAATGCTAAAATGAATGTCCACACATTGAAATAAATGCGTTTTAAGAAAAGATTAAAGCTAGTTTTCTCATCTATGAACTTCATTGTTAATATATAATCAGTAGATGTAAAACGTTTTTCAGAGGTTGTATTGTACTTTTCTGCAATCATACAAAATATAGATCTGGAAATTCACATCCACATTTCAATTTGGAAAAGAATAGTACAAATGATCACTTGAAATTACAAACTTTAAAATAAATGCTTTTTTGAAAAATGTTTAAACATGGTTTCACATCTATGCCACAGCACATGTAAAAAGTATGTCAGAGGTTTTAAAAGTACTTTTCTACAAGAAAGTTAAATGTAGATCCGTAAATTCACTTCTACATTTCAATTTGAGAAAGAATAACATAAATGTTAAAATGAAACTACCAACTTTAATATACATGCATTTTTGAGAAATACTTAAACTTTGCTTCACATCTATGAATTTTCATGTATAAGTATTAATAGTCTTTGTAAAACTTTTAAAAACGTTTAAAAATATAGTTTACAACCAGAAAAATAAATGCAGAAAAAGAAATACGCATTTATCTGACAATTTGAAAAAGTATCAATAAATGCTAAAATGAATGTCCACACATTGAAATAAATGCGTTTTAAGAAAAGATTAAAGCTAGTTTTCTCATCTATGAACTTCATTGTTAATATATAAACAGTACATGTAAAACGTTTTTCAGAGGTTGTATTGTACTTTTCTGCAATCATATAAAATATAGATCTGGAAATTCACATCCACATTTCAATTTTGAAAAGAATAGGACAAATGATCACTTGAAATTACAAACATAAAAATAAAAGCTTTATGGACAAATGTTTAAACATGGTTTCACCTCTATGCAACAGCACATGTAAAAAGTTTGTCAGAGGTTTTAAAACGTTTTTCAGAGGTTGTATTATACTTTTCTGCAATCATACAAAATATAGATCTGGAAATTCACATCCACATTTCAATTTGGAAAAGAATAGTACAAATGATCACTTGAAATTACAAACTTTAAAATAAATGCTTTTTTGAAAAATGTTTAAACATGATTTCACATCTATGCAACAGCACAAGTAAAAAGTTTGTCAGAGGTTTTAAAAGTACTTTTCTCCAAAAAAGCAAAATGTTGATCAGTAAATTCACTTCTACATTTCAATTTGAGAAAGAATAACATAAATGTTAAAATGAAACTACCAACTTTAAAATACATTCTTTTTTGAGAAACTTTGCTTCACATCTATGAATTTTCATGTATAAGTATTAATAGTCTTTGTAAAACTTTTAAAAATGTTTAAAAATATAGTTTACAACCAGAGAAAGAAATGCAGAAAAAGAAATACGAGTTTATCTGACAATTTGAAAAAGTATCAATAAATTCTAAAATGAATGTCCACACAGCACATGTAAAAAGTTTATCAGAGGTTTTAAAACGTTTTTCAGAGGTTGTATTGTACTTTTCTGCAATCATACAAAATATAGATCTGGAAATTCACCTCCACATTTCAATTTGGAAAAGAATAGTACAAATGATCACTTGAAATTACAAACTTTAAAATAAATGCTTTTTTGAAAAATGTTTAAACATGATTTCACATCTATGCAACAGCACAAGTAAAAAGTTTGACAGAGGTTTTAAAAGTACTTTTCTCCAAAAAAGCAAAATGTTGATCAGTAAATTCACTTCTACATTTCAATTTTAGAAAGAATAACATAAATGTTAAAATGAAACAACCAACTGTAAAATACATGCATTTTTGAGAAGTACATAAACTTTGATTCACATCTATGAATTTTCATGTATAAGTATTAATAGTCTTTGTAATACTTTTAAAAATGTTTAAAAATATAGTTTACAACCAGAAAAATAAATGCAGAAAAAGAAATAAGCGTTTATCTGACAATTTGAAAAAGTATCAATAAATGCTAAAATGAATGTCCACACATTGAAATAAATGCATTTTAAGAAAAGATTAAAGCTAGTTTTCTCATCTATGAACTTCATTGTTAATATATAATCAGTAGATGTAAAACGTTTTTCAGAGGTTGTATTGTACTTTTCTGCAATCATATAAAATATAGATCTGGAAATTCACATCCACATTTCAATTTGGAAAAGAATAGTACAAATGATCACTTGAAATTACAAACATAAAAATAAAACCTTTTTGGACAAATGTTTAAACATGGTTTCACCTCTATGCAACAGCACATGTAAAAAGTTTGTCAGAGTTTTTAAAACGTTTTTCAGAGGTTGTATTGTACTTTTCTGCAATCATACGAAATATAGATCTGGAAATTCACATCCACATTTCAATTTTGAAAAGAATAGTACAAATGATCACTTGAAATTACAAACTTTAAAATAAATGCTTTTTTGAAAAATGTTTAAACATGATTTCACATCTATGCAACAGCACAAGTCAAAAGTTTGTCAGAGGTTTTAAAAGTACTTTTCTCCAAAAAAGCAAAATGTTGATCAGTAAATTCACTTCTACATTTCAATTTTAGAAAGAATAACATAAATGTTAAAATGAAACTACCAACTGTAAAATACATGCATTTTTGAGAAGTACTTAAACTTTGATTCACTTCTATGAATTTTCATGTATAAGTATTAATAGTCTTTGTAAAACTTTTAAAAATGTTTAAAAATATAGTTTACAACCAGAAAAATAAATGCAGAAAAAGAAATACGCGTTTATCTGACAATATGAAAAAATATCAATAAATGCTAAAATGAATGTCCACACATTGAAATAAATGCGTTTTAAGAAAAGATTAAAGCTAGTTTTCTCATCTATGAACTTCATTGTTAATATATAATCAGTAGATGTAAAACGTTTTTCAGAGGTTGTATTGTACTTTTCTGCAATCATACAAAATATAGATCTGGAAATTCACATCCACATTTCAATTTGGAAAAGAATAGTACAAATGATCACTTGAAATTACAAACTTTAAAATAAATGCTTTTTTGAAAAATGTTTAAACATGGTTTCACATCTATGCCACAGCACATGTAAAAAGTATGTCAGAGGTTTTAAAAGTACTTTTCTACAAGAAAGTTAAATGTAGATCCGTAAATTCACTTCTACATTTCAATTTGAGAAAGAATAACATAAATGTTAAAATGAAACTACCAACTTTAATATACATGCATTTTTGAGAAATACTTAAACTTTGCTTCACATCTATGAATTTTCATGTATAAGTATTAATAGTCTTTGTAAAACTTTTAAAAACGTTTAAAAATATAGTTTACAACCAGAAAAATAAATGCAGAAAAAGAAATACGCATTTATCTGACAATTTGAAAAAGTATCAATAAATGCTAAAATGAATGTCCACACATTGAAATAAATGCGTTTTAAGAAAAGATTAAAGCTAGTTTTCTCATCTATGAACTTCATTGTTAATATATAAACAGTACATGTAAAACGTTTTTCAGAGGTTGTATTGTACTTTTCTGCAATCATATAAAATATAGATCTGGAAATTCACATCCACATTTCAATTTTGAAAAGAATAGGACAAATGATCACTTGAAATTACAAACATAAAAATAAAAGCTTTATGGACAAATGTTTAAACATGGTTTCACCTCTATGCAACAGCACATGTAAAAAGTTTGTCAGAGGTTTTAAAACGTTTTTCAGAGGTTGTATTGTACTTTTCTGCAATCATACAAAATATAGATCTGGAAATTCACATCCACATTTCAATTTGGAAAAGAATAGTACAAATGATCACTTGAAATTACAAACTTTAAAATAAATGCTTTTTTGAAAAATGTTTAAACATGATTTCACATCTATGCAACAGCACAAGTAAAAAGTTTGTCAGAGGTTTTAAAAGTACTTTTCTCCAAAAAAGCAAAATGTTGATCAGTAAATTCACTTCTACATTTCAATTTGAGAAAGAATAACATAAATGTTAAAATGAAACTACCAACTTTAAAATACATTCTTTTTTGAGAAACTTTGCTTCACATCTATGAATTTTCATGTATAAGTATTAATAGTCTTTGTAAAACTTTTAAAAATGTTTAAAAATATAGTTTACAACCAGAGAAAGAAATGCAGAAAAAGAAATACGCGTTTATCTGACAATTTGAAAAAGTATCAATAAATTCTAAAATGAATGTCCACACAGCACATGTAAAAAGTTTATCAGAGGTTTTAAAACGTTTTTCAGAGGTTGTATTGTACTTTTCTGCAATCATACAAAATATAGATCTGGAAATTCACCTCCACATTTCAATTTGGAAAAGAATAGTACAAATGATCACTTGAAATTACAAACTTTAAAATAAATGCTTTTTTGAAAAATGTTTAAACATGATTTCACATCTATGCAACAGCACAAGTAAAAAGTTTGTCAGAGGTTTTAAAAGTACTTTTCTCCAAAAAAGCAAAATGTTGATCAGTAAATTCACTTCTGCATTTCAATTTTAGAAAGAATAACATAAATGTTAAAATGAAACTACCAACTGTAAAATACATGCATTTTTGAGAAGTACTTAAACTTTGATTCACATCTATGAATTTTCATGTATAAGTATTAATAGTCTTTGTAAAACTTTTAAAAATGTTTAAAAATATAGTTTACAACCAGAAAAATAAATGCAGAAAAAGAAATAAGCGTTTATCTGACAATTTGAAAAAGTATCAATAAATGCTAAAATGAATGTCCACACATTGAAATAAATGCGTTTTAAGAAAAGATTAAAGCTAGTTTTCTCATGTATGAACTTCATTGTTAATATATAATCAGTAGATGTAAAACGTTTTTCAGAGGTTGTATTGTACTTTTCTGCAATCATACAAAATATAGATCTGGAAATTCACATCCACATTTCAATTTGGAAAAGAATAGTACAAATGATCACTTGAAATTACAAACTTTAAAATAAATGCTTTTTTGAAAAATGTTTAAACATGGTTTCACATCTATGCCACAGCACATGTAAAAAGTATGTCAGAGGTTTTAAAAGTACTTTTCTACAAGAAAGCTAAATGTAGATCCATAAATTCACTTCTACATTTCAATTTGAGAAAGAATAACATAAATGTTAAAATGAAACTACCAACTGTAAAATACATGCATTTTTGAGAAGTACTTAAACTTTGCTTCACATCTATGAATTTTCATGTATAAGTATTAATAGTCTTTGTAAAACTTTTAAAAACGTTTAAAAATATAGTTTACAACCAGAAAAATAAATGCAGAAAAAGAAATACGCATTTATCTGACAATTTGAAAAAGTATCAATAAATGCTAAAATGAATGTCCACACATTGAAATAAATGCGTTTTAAGAAAAGATTAAAGCTAGTTTTCTCATCTATGAACTTCATTGTTAATATATAATCAGTAGATGTAAAACGTTTTTCAGAGGTTGTATTGTACTTTTCTGCAATCATATAAAATATAGATCTGGAAATTCACATCCACATTTCAATTTTGAAAAGAATAGGACAAATGATCACTTGAAATTACAAACATAAAAATAAAAGCTTTTTGGACAAATGTTTAAACATGGTTTCACCTCTATACAACAGCACATGTAAAAAGTTTGTCAGAATTTTAAAACGTTTTTCAGAGGTTGTATTGTACTTTTCTGCAATCATACAAAATATAGATCTGGAAATTCACATCCACATTTCAATTTGGAAAAGAATAGTACAAATGATCACTTGAAATTACAAACTTCAAAATAAATGCTTTTTTGAAAAATGTTTAAACATGATTTCACATCTATGCAACAGCAGAAGTAAAAAGTTTGTCAGAGGTTTTAAAATTACTTTTCTCCAAAAAAACAAAATGTTGATCAGTAAATTCACTTCTACATTTCAATTTTAGAAAGAATAACATAAAAGTTAAAATGAAATTACCAACTTTAAAATACATGCTTTTTTGAGAAACTTTGCTTCACATCTATGAATTTTCATGTATAAGTATTAATAGTCTTTGTAAAACTTTTAAAAACGTTTAACAATATAGTTTACAACCAGAAAAATAAATGCAGAAAAAGAAATACGCATTAATCTGACAATTTGAAAAAGTATCAATAAATGCTAAAATGAATGTCCACACATTGAAATAAATGAGTTTTAAGAAAAGATTAAAGCTAGTTTTCTCATCTATGAACTTCATTGTTAATATATAAACAGTACATGTAAAACGTTTTTCAGAGGTTGTATTGTACTTTTCTGCAATCATACAAAATATAGATGGGGAAATTCACATCCACATTTCAATTTCAAAAAGAATAGTATAAATGGTCAAATGAAATTACAAACATAAAAATAAACGCTTCTTGGAGATATGTTTAAACATGGTTTCACATCTATCCAACAGCACATGTAAAAAGTATGTCAGAGGTTTTAAAAGTACTTTTGTACAAGAAAGCTAAATGTAGATCCATAAATTCACTTCTACATTTCAATTTGAGAAAGAATAACATAAATGTTAAAATGAAACTACCAACTGTAAAATACATGCATGTTTGAGAACTACTTAAACTTTGATTCACATCTATGAATTTTCATGTATTAATAGTCTTTGTAAAACTTTTAAAAATGTTTAAAAATATAGTTTACAACCAGAAAAATAAATGCAGAAAAAGAAATAAGCGTTTATCTGACAATTTGAAAAAGTATCAATAAATGCTAAAATGAATGTCCACACATTGAAATAAATGCGTTTTAAGAAAAGATTAAAGCTAGTTTTCTCATCTATGAACTTCATTGTTAATATATAATCAGTAGATGTAAAACGTTTTTCAGAGGTTGTATTGTACTTTTCTGCAATCATACAAAATATAGATCTGGAAATTCACATCCACATTTCAATTTGGAAAAGAATAGTACAAATGATCACTTGAAATTACAAACTTTAAAATAAATGCTTTTTTGAAAAATGTTTAAACATGGTTTCACATCTATGCCACAGCACATGTAAAAAGTATGTCAGAGGTTTTAAAAGTACTTTTCTACAAGAAAGCTAAATGTAGATCCATAAATTCATTTCTACATTTCAATTTGAGAAAGAATAACATAAATGTTAAAATGAAACTACCAACTGTAAAATACATGCATTTTTGAGAAGTACTTAAACTTTGCTTCACATCTATGAATTTTCATGTATAAGTATTAATAGTCTTTGTAAAACTTTTAAAAACGTTTAAAAATATAGTTTACAACCAGAAAAATAAATGCAGAAAAAGAAATACGCATTTATCTGACAATTTGAAAAAGTATCACTAAATGCTAAAATGAATGTCCACACATTGAAATAAATGCGTTTTAAGAAAAGATTAAAGCTAGTTTTCTCATCTATGAACTTCATTGTTAATATATAATCAGTAGATGTAAAACGTTTTTCAGAGGTTGTATTGTACTTTTCTGCAATCATATAAAATATAGATCTGGAAATTCACATCCACATTTCAATTTTGAAAAGAATAGGACAAATGATCACTTGAAATTACAAACATAAAAATAAAAGCTTTTTGGACAAATGTTTAAACATGGTTTCACCTCTATACAACAGCACATGTAAAAAGTTTGTCAGAGGTTTTAAAACGTTTTTCAGAGGTTGTATTGTACTTTTCTGCAATCATACAAAATATAGATCTGGAAATTCACATCCACATTTCAATTTGGAAAAGAATAGTACAAATGATCACTTGAAATTACAAACTTTAAAATAAATGCTTTTTTGAAAAATGTTTAAACATGATTTCACATCTATGCAACAGCAGAAGTAAAAAGTTTGTCAGAGGTTTTAAAATTACTTTTCTCCAAAAAAACAAAATGTTGATCAGTAAATTCACTTCTACATTTCAATTTTAGAAAGAATAACATAAAAGTTAAAATGAAATTACCAACTTTAAAATACATGCTTTTTTGAGAAACTTTGCTTCACATCTATGAATTTTCATGTATAAGTATTAATAGTCTTTGTAAAACTTTTAAAAACGTTTAACAATATAGTTTACAACCAGAAAAATAAATGCAGAAAAAGAAATACGCATTAATCTGACAATTTGAAAAAGTATCAATAAATGCTAAAATGAATGTCCACACATTGAAATAAATGAGTTTTAAGAAAAGATTAAAGCTAGTTTTCTCATCTATGAACTTCATTGTTAATATATAAACAGTACATGTAAAACGTTTTTCAGAGGTTGTATTGTACTTTTCTGCAATCATACAAAATATAGATGGGGAAATTCACATCCACATTTCAATTTCAAAAAGAATAGTATAAATGGTCAAATGAAATTACAAACATAAAAATAAACGCTTCTTGGAGATATGTTTAAACATGGTTTCACATCTATCCAACAGCACATGTAAAAAGTATGTCAGAGGTTTTAAAAGTACTTTTGTACAAGAAAGCTAAATGTAGATCCATAAATTCACTTCTACATTTCAATTTGAGAAAGAATAACATAAATGTTAAAATGAAACTACCAACTGTAAAATACATGCATGTTTGAGAACTACTTAAACTTTGATTCACATCTATGAATTTTCATGTATTAATAGTCTTTGTAAAACTTTTAAAAATGTTTAAAAATATAGTTTACAACCAGAAAAATAAATGCAGAAAAAGAAATAAGCGTTTATCTGACAATTTGAAAAAGTATCAATAAATGCTAAAATGAATGTCCACACATTGAAATAAATGCGTTTTAAGAAAAGATTAAAGCTAGTTTTCTCATCTATGAACTTCATTGTTAATATATAATCAGTAGATGTAAAACGTTTTTCAGAGGTTGTATTGTACTTTTCTGCAATCATATAAAATATAGATCTGGAAATTCACATCCACTTTTCAATTTTGAAAAGAATAGGACAAATGATCACTTGAAATTACAAACATAAAAATAAAAGCTTTTTGGACAAATGTTTAAACATGGTTTCACCTCTATGCCACAGCACATGTAAAAAGTATGTCAGAGGTTTTAAAAGTACTTTTCTACAAGAAAGTTAAATGTAGATCTGTAAATTCACTTCTACATTTCAATTTGAGAAAGAATAACATAAATGTTAAAATGAAACTACCAACTTTAATATACATGCATTTTTGAGAAATACTTAAACTTTGCTTCACATCTATGAATTTTCATGTATAAGTATTATTAGTCTTTGTAAAACTTTTAAAAATGTTTAAAAATATAGTTTACAACCAGAAAAATAAATGCAGAAAAAGGAATACGCGTTTATCTGACAATATGAAAAAGTATCAATAAATGCTAAAATGAATGCCCACACATTGAAATAAATGCGTTTTAAGAAAAGATTAAAGCTAGCTTTCTCATCTATGAACTTCATTGTTAATATATAAACAGTACATGTAAAACGTTCTTCAGAGGTTGTATTGTACTTTTCTGCAATCATACAAAATATAGATCTGGAAATTCACATCCACATTTCAATTTGGAAAAGAATAGTACAAATGATCACTTGAAATTACAAACTTTAAAATAAATGCTTTTTTGAAAAATGTTTAAACATGATTTCACATCTATGCAACAGCACAAGTAAAAAGTTTGTCAGAGGTTTTAAAAGTACTTTTCTCCAAAAAAGCAAAATGTTGATCAGTAAATTCACTTCTACATTTCAATTTGAGAAAGAATAACATAAATGTTAAAATGAAACTACCAACTTTAAAATACATTCTTTTTTGAGAAACTTTGCTTCACATCTATGAATTTTCATGTATAAGTATTAATAGTCTTTGTAAAACTTTTAAAAATGTTTAAAAATATAGTTTACAACCAGAGAAAGAAATGCAGAAAAAGAAATACGCGTTTATCTGACAATTTGAAAAAGTATCAATAAATTCTAAAATGAATGTCCACACAGCACATGTAAAAAGTTTATCAGAGGTTTTAAAACGTTTTTCAGAGGTTGTATTGTACTTTTCTGCAATCATACAAAATATAGATCTGGAAATTCACCTCCACATTTCAATTTGGAAAAGAATAGTACAAATGATCACTTGAAATTACAAACTTTAAAATAAATGCTTTTTTGAAAAATGTTTAAACATGATTTCACATCTATGCAACAGCACAAGTCAAAAGTTTGTCAGAGGTTTTAAAAGTACTTTTCTCCAAAAAAGCAAAATGTTGATCAGTAAATTCACTTCTACATTTCAATTTTAGAAAGAATAACATAAATGTTAAAATGAAACTACCAACTGTAAAATACATGCATTTTTGAGAAGTACTTAAACTTTGATTCACATCTATGAATTTTCATGTATAAGTATTAATAGTCTTTGTAAAACTTTTAAAAATGTTTAAAAATATAGTTTACAACCAGAAAAATAAATGCAGAAAAAGAAATAAGCGTTTATCTGACAATTTGAAAAAGTATCAATAAATGCTAAAATGAATGTCCACACATTGAAATAAATGCGTTTTAAGAAAAGATTAAAGCTAGTTTTCTCATCTATGAACTTCATTGTTAATATATAATCAGTAGATGTAAAACGTTTTTCAGAGGTTGTATTGTACTTTTCTGCAATCATATAAAATATAGATCTGGAAATTCACATCCACATTTCAATTTGGAAAAGAATAGTACAAATGATCACTTGAAATTACAAACATAAAAATAAAACCTTTTTGGACAAATGTTTAAACATGGTTTCACCTCTATGCAACAGCACATGTAAAAAGTTTGTCAGAGGTTTTAAAACGTTTTTCAGAGGTTGTATTGTACTTTTCTGCAATCATACGAAATATAGATCTGGAAATTCACATCCACATTTCAATTTTGAAAAGAATAGTACAAATGATCACTTGAAATTACAAACTTTAAAATAAATGCTTTTTTGAAAAATGTTTAAACATGATTTCACATCTATGCAACAGCACAAGTCAAAAGTTTGTCAGAGGTTTTAAAAGTACTTTTCTCCAAAAAAGCAAAATGTTGATCAGTAAATTCACTTCTACATTTCAATTTTAGAAAGAATAACATAAATGTTAAAATGAAACTACCAACTGTAAAATACATGCATTTTTGAGAAGTACTTAAACTTTGATTCACTTCTATGAATTTTCATGTATAAGTATTAATAGTCTTTGTAAAACTTTTAAAAATGTTTAAAAATATAGTTTACAACCAGAAAAATAAATGCAGAAAAAGAAATACGCGTTTATCTGACAATATGAAAAAATATCAATAAATGCTAAAATGAATGTCCACACATTGAAATAAATGCGTTTTAAGAAAAGATTAAAGCTAGTTTTCTCATCTATGAACTTCATTGTTAATATATAATCAGTAGATGTAAAACGTTTTTCAGAGGTTGTATTGTACTTTTCTGCAATCATACAAAATATAGATCTGGAAATTCACATCCACATTTCAATTTGGAAAAGAATAGTACAAATGATCACTTGAAATTACAAACTTTAAAATAAATGCTTTTTTGAAAAATGTTTAAACATGATTTCACATCTATGCAACAGCAGAAGTAAAAAGTTTGTCAGAGGTTTTAAAATTACTTTTCTCCAAAAAAACAAAATGTTGATCAGTAAATTCACTTCTACATTTCAATTTTAGAAAGAATAACATAAAAGTTAAAATGAAATTACCAACTTTAAAATACATGCTTTTTTGAGAAACTTTGCTTCACATCTATGAATTTTCATGTATAAGTATTAATAGTCTTTGTAAAACTTTTAAAAACGTTTAACAATATAGTTTACAACCAGAAAAATAAATGCAGAAAAAGAAATACGCATTAATCTGACAATTTGAAAAAGTATCAATAAATGCTAAAATGAATGTCCACACATTGAAATAAATGAGTTTTAAGAAAAGATTAAAGCTAGTTTTCTCATCTATGAACTTCATTGTTAATATATAAACAGTACATGTAAAACGTTTTTCAGAGGTTGTATTGTACTTTTCTGCAATCATACAAAATATAGATGGGGAAATTCACATCCACATTTCAATTTCAAAAAGAATAGTATAAATGGTCAAATGAAATTACAAACATAAAAATAAACGCTTCTTGGAGATATGTTTAAACATGGTTTCACATCTATCCAACAGCACATGTAAAAAGTATGTCAGAGGTTTTAAAAGTACTTTTGTACAAGAAAGCTAAATGTAGATCCATAAATTCACTTCTACATTTCAATTTGAGAAAGAATAACATAAATGTTAAAATGAAACTACCAACTGTGAAATTCATGCATTTTTGAGAACTACTTAAACTTTGATTCACATCTATGAATTTTCATGTATTAATAGTCTTTGTAAAACTTTTAAAAATGTTTAAAAATATAGTTTACAACCAGAAAAATAAATGCAGAAAAAGAAATAAGCGTTTATCTGACAATTTGAAAAAGTATCAATAAATGCTAAAATGAATGTCCACACATTGAAATAAATGCGTTTTAAGAAAAGATTAAAGCTAGTTTTCTCATCTATGAACTTCATTGTTAATATATAATCAGTAGACGTAAAACGTTTTTCAGAGGTTGTATTGTACTTTTCTGCAATCATATAAAATATAGATCTGGAAATTCACATCCACATTTCAATTTTGAAAAGAATAGGACAAATGATCACTTGAAATTACAAACATAAAAATAAAAGCTTTTTGGACAAATGTTTAAACATGGTTTCACCTCTATGCAACAGCACATGTAAAAAGTTTGTCAGAGGTTTTAAAACGTTTTTCAGAGGTTGTATTGTACTTTTCTGCAATCATACAAAATATAGATCTGGAAATTCACATCCACATTTCAATTTGGAAAAGAATAGTACAAATGATCACTTGAAATTACAAACTTTAAAATAAATGCTTTTTTGAAAAATGTTTAAACATGATTTCACATCTATGCAACAGCACAAGTCAAAAGTTTGTCAGAGGTTTTAAAAGTACTTTTCTCCAAAAAAGCAAAATGTTGATCAGTAAATTCACTTCTACATTTCAATTTTAGAAAGAATAACATAAATGTTAAAATGAAACTACCAACTGTAAAATACATGCATTTTTGAGAAGTACTTAAACTTTGATTCACTTCTATGAATTTTCATGTATAAGTATTAATAGTCTTTGTAAAACTTTTAAAAATGTTTAAAAATATAGTTTACAACCAGAAAAATAAATGCAGAAAATGAAATACGCGTTTATCTGACAATATGAAAAAGTATCAATAAATGCTAAAATGAATGTCCACACATTGAAATAAATGCGTTTTAAGAAAAGATTAAAGCTAGTTTTCTCATCTATGAACTTCATTGTTAATATATAATCAGTAGATGTAAAACGTTTTTCAGAGGTTGTATTGTACTTTTCTGCAATCATACAAAATATAGATCTGGAAATTCACATCCACATTTCAATTTGGAAAAGAATAGTACAAATGATCACTTGAAATTACAAACTTTAAAATAAATGCTTTTTTGAAAAATGTTTAAACATGGTTTCACATCTATGCCACAGCACATGTAAAAAGTATGTCAGAGGTTTTAAAAGTATTTTTCTACAAGAAAGTTAAATGTAGATCCGTAAATTCACTTCTACATTTCAATTTGAGAAAGAATAACATAAATGTTAAAATGAAACTACCAACTTTAATATACATGCATTTTTGAGAAATACTTAAACTTTGCTTCACATCTATGAATTTTCATGCATAAGTATTATTAGTCTTTGTAAAACTTTTAAAAATGTTTAAAAATATAGTTTACAACCAGAAAAATAAATGCAGAAAAAGAAATACGCGTTTATCTGACAATATGAAAAAGTATCAATAAATGCTAAAATGAATGTCCACACATTGAAATAAATGCGTTTTAAGAAAAGATTAAAGCTAGTTTTCTCATCTATGAACTTCATTGTTAATATATAAACAGTACATGTAAAACGTTTTTCAGAGGTTGTATTGTACTTTTCTGCAATCATATAAAATATAGATCTGGAAATTCACAACAACATTTCAATTTTGAAAAGAATAGTAGAAATGGTCACTTGAAATTACAAACTTTAAAATAAATGCTTTTTTGAGAAATGTTTAAACATGATTTCACATCTATGCAACAGCTCATGTAAAGTTTGTCAGAGGTTTTAAAAGTACTTTTCTCCAAAAAAGCAAAATGTAGATCCGTAAATTCACTTCTACATTTCAATTTTAGAAAGAATAACATAAATGTTAAAATGAAACAACCAACTTTAAAATACATGCATTTTTGAGAAATACTTAAACTTTGCTTCACATCTATGAATTTTCATGTATAAGTATTAATAGTCTTTGTAAAACTTTTAAAAACGTTTAAAAATATAGTTTACAACCAGAAAAATAAATGCAGAAAAAGAAATACGCATTAATTGGACAATTTGAAAAAGTATCAATAAATGCTAAAATGAATGTCCACACATTGAAATAAATGCGTTTCAAGAAAAGATTAAAGCTAGTTTTCTCATCTATGAACTTCATTGTTAATATATAATCAGTAGATGTAAAACGTATTTCAGAGGTTGTATTGTACTTTTCTGCAATCATATAAAATATAGATCTGGAAATTCACATCCACATTTCAATTTGGAAAAGAATAGTACAAATGATCACTTGAAATTACAAACTTTAAAAAAAATGCTTTTTTGAAAAATGTTTAAACATGGTTTCACATCTATGCAACAGCTCATGTAAAGTTTGTCAGAGGTTTTAAAAGTACTTTTCTCCAAAAAAGCAAAATGTAGATCCGTAAATTCACTTCTACATTTCAATTTTAGAAAGAATAACATAAATGTTAAAATGAAACAACCAACATTAAAATACATGCATTTTTGAGAAATACTTAAACTTTGCTTCACATCTATGAATTTTCATGTATAAGTATTAATAGTCTTTGTAAAACTTTTAAAAACGTTTAAAAATATAGTTTACAACCAGAAAAATAAATGCAGAAAAAGAAATACGCATTAATCTGACAATTTGAAAAAGTATCAATAAATGCTAAAATGAATGTCCACACATTGAAATAAATGCGTTTTAAGAAAAGATTAAAGCTAGTTTTCTCATCTATGAACTTCATTGTTAATATATAAACAGTACATGTAAAACGTTTTTTCTGAGGTTGTATTGTATTTTTCTGCATTCATATAAAATATAGATCTGGAAATTCACATCCACATTTCAATTTTGAAAAGAATAGGACAAATGATCACTTGAAATTACAAACATAAAAATAAAAGCTTTATGGACAAATGTTTAAACATGGTTTCACCTCTATGCAACAGCACATGTAAAAAGTTTGTCAGAGGTTTTAAAACGTTTTTCAGAGGTTGTATTGTACTTTTCTGCAATCATACAAAATATAGATCTGGAAATTCACATCCACATTTCAATTTGGAAAAGAATAGTACAAATGATCACTTGAAATTACAAACTTTAAAATAAATGCTTTTTTGAAAAATGTTTAAACATGATTTCACATCTATGCAACAGCACAAGTAAAAAGTTTGTCAGAGGTTTTAAAAGTACTTTTCTCCAAAAAAGCAAAATGTTGATCAGTAAATTCACTTCTACATTTCAATTTGAGAAAGAATAACATAAATGTTAAAATGAAACTACCAACTTTAAAATACATACTTTTTTGAGAAACTTTGCTTCACATCTATGAATTTTCATGTATAAGTATTAATAGTCTTTGTAAAACTTTTAAAAATGTTTAAAAATATAGTTTACAACCAGAGAATGAAATGCAGAAAAAGAAATACGCGTTTAACTGACAATTTGAAAAAGTATCAATAAATTCTAAAATGAATGTCCACACAGCACATGTAAAAAGTTTATCAGAGGTTTTAAAACGTTTTTCAGAGGTTGTATTGTACTTTTCTGCAATCATACAAAATATAGATCTGGAAATTCACATCCACATTTCAATTTTGAAAAGAATAATAGAAATGATCACTTGAAATTACAAACTTTAAAATAAATGCTTTTTTGAAAAATGTTTAAACTTGATTTCACATCTATGCAACAGCTCATGTAAAGTTTGTCAGAGGTTTTAAAAGCACTTTTCTCCAAAAAAGCAAAATGTAGATCCGTAAATTCACTTCTACATTTCAATTTTAGAAAGAATAACATAAATGTTAAAATGAAACTACCAACTGTAAAATACATGCATTTTTGAGAAGTACTTAAACTTTGATTCACATCTATGAATTTTCATGTATAAGTATTAATAGTCTTTGTAAAACTTTTAAAAATGTTTAAAAATATAGTTTACAACCAGAAAAATAAATGCAGAAAAAGAAATAAGCGTTTATCTGACAATTTGAAAAAGTATCAATAAATGCTAAAATGAATGTCCACACATTGAAATAAATGCGTTTTAAGAAAAGATTAAAGCTAGTTTTCTCATCTATGAACTTCATTGTTAATATATAATCAGTAGATGTAAAACGTTTTTCAGAGGTTGTATTGTACTTTTCTGCAATCATATAAAATATAGATCTGGAAATTCACATCCACATTTCAATTTTGAAAAGAATAGGACAAATGATCACTTGAAATTACAAACATAAAAATAAAAGCTTTTTGGACAAATGTTTAAACATGGTTTCACCTCTATGCAACAGCACATGTAAAAAGTTTGTCAGAGGTTTTAAAACGTTTTTCAGAGGTTGTATTGTACTTTTCTGCAATCATACAAAATATAGATCTGGAAATTCACATGCACATTTCAATTTGGAAAAGAATAGTACAAATGATCACTTGAAATTACAAACTTTAAAATAAATGCTTTTTTGAAAAATGTTTAAACATGATTTCACATCTATGCAACAGCACAAGTAAAAAGTTTGTCAGAGGTTTTAAAAGTACTTTTCTCCAAAAAAGCAAAATGTTGATCAGTAAATTCACTTCTACATTTCAATTTTAGAAAGAATAACATAAATGTTAAAATGAAACTACCAACTGTAAAATACATGCATTTTTGAGAAGTACTTAAACTTTGATTCACATCTATGAATTTTCATGTATAAGTATTAATAGTCTTTGTAAAACTTTTAAAAATGTTTAAAAATATAGTTTACAACCAGAAAAATAAATGCAGAAAAAGAAATACGCGTTTATCTGACAATATGAAAAAGTATCAATAAATGCTAAAATGAATGTCCACACATTGAAATAAATGCGTTTTAAGAAAAGATTAAAGCTAGTTTTCTCATCTATGAACTTCATTGTTAATATATAATCAGTAGATGTAAAACGTATTTCAGAGGTTGTATTGTACTTTTCTGCAATCATATAAAATATAGATCTGGAAATTCACATCCACATTTCAATTTGGAAAAGAATAGTACAAATGATCACTTGAAATTACAAACTTTAAAAAAAATGCTTTTTTGAAAAATGTTTAAACATGGTTTCACATCTATGCAACAGCTCATGTAAAGTTTGTCAGAGGTTTTAAAAGTACTTTTCTCCAAAAAAGCAAAATGTAGATCCGTAAATTCACTTCTACATTTCAATTTTAGAAAGAATAACATAAATGTTAAAATGAAACAACCAACATTAAAATACATGCATTTTTGAGAAATACTTAAACTTTGCTTCACATCTATGAATTTTCATGTATAAGTATTAATAGTCTTTGTAAAACTTTTAAAAACGTTTAAAAATATAGTTTACAACCAGAAAAATAAATGCAGAAAAAGAAATACGCATTAAGCTGACAATTTGAAAAAGTATCAATAAATGCTAAAATGAATGTCCACACATTGAAATAAATGCGTTTTAAGAAAAGATTAAAGCTAGTTTTCTCATCTATGAACTTCATTGTTAATATATAAATAGTACATGTAAAACGTTTTTCAGAGGTTGTATTGTATTTTTCTGCAATCATATAAAATATAGATCTGGAAATTCACATCCACATTTCAATTTTGAAAAGAATAGGACAAATGATCACTTGAAATTACAAACATAAAAATAAAAGCTTTATGGACAAATGTTTAAACATGGTTTCACCTCTATGCAACAGCACATGTAAAAAGTTTGTCAGAGGTTTTAAAAGGTTTTTCAGAGGTTGTATTGTACTTTTCTGCAATCATACAAAATATAGATCTGGAAATTCACATCCACATTTCAATTTGGAAAAGAATAGTACAAATGATCACTTGAAATTACAAACTTTAAAATAAATGCTTTTTTGAAAAATGTTTAAACATGATTTCACATCTATGCAACAGCACAAGTAAAAAGTTTGTCAGAGGTTTTAAAAGTACTTTTCTCCAAAAAAGCAAAATGTTGATCAGTAAATTCACTTCTACATTTCAATTTGAGAAAGAATAACATAAATGTTAAAATGAAACTACCAACTTTAAAATACATACTTTTTTGAGAAACTTTGCTTCACATCTATGAATTTTCATGTATAAGTATTAATAGTCTTTGTAAAACTTTTAAAAATGTTTAAAAATATAGTTTACAACCAATGAATGAAATGCAGAAAAAGAAATACGCGTTTATCTGACAATTTGAAAAAGTATCAATAAATTCTAAAATGAATGTCCACACAGCACATGTAAAAAGTTTATCAGAGGTTTTAAAACGTTTTTCAGAGGTTGTATTGTACTTTTCTGCAATCATACAAAATATAGATCTGGAAATTCACATCCACATTTCAATTTTGAAAAGAATAATAGAAATGATCACTTGAAATTACAAACTTTAAAATAAATGCTTTTTTGAAAAATGTTTAAACTTGATTTCACATCTATGCAACAGCTCATGTAAAGTTTGTCAGAGGTTTTAAAAGCACTTTTCTCCAAAAAAGCAAAATGTAGATCCGTAAATTCACTTCTACATTTCAATTTTAGAAAGAATAACATAAATGTTAAAATGAAACTACCAACTGTAAAATACATGCATTTTTGAGAAGTACTTAAACTTTGATTCACATCTATGAATTTTCATGTATAAGTATTAATAGTCTTTGTAAAACTTTTAAAAATGTTTAAAAATATAGTTTACAACCAGAAAAATAAATGCAGAAAAAGAAATAAGCGTTTATCTGACAATTTGAAAAAGTATCAATAAATGCTAAAATGAATGTCCACACATTGAAATAAATGCGTTTTAAGAAAAGATTAAAGCTAGTTTTCTCATCTATGAACTTCATTGTTAATATATAATCAGTAGATGTAAAACGTTTTTCAGAGGTTGTATTGTACTTTTCTGCAATCATATAAAATATAGATCTGGAAATTCACATCCACATTTCAATTTTGAAAAGAATAGGACAAATGATCACTTGAAATTACAAACATAAAAATAAAAGCTTTTTGGACAAATGTTTAAACATGGTTTCACCTCTATGCAACAGCACATGTAAAAACTTTGTCAGAGGTTTTAAAACGTTTTTCAGAGGTTGTATTGTACTTTTCTGCAATCATACAAAATATAGATCTGGAAATTCACATCCACATTTCAATTTGGAAAAGAATAGTACAAATGATCACTTGAAATTACAAACTTTAAAATAAATGCTTTTTTGAAAAATGTTTAAACATGATTTCACATCTATGCAACAGCACAAGTAAAAAGTTTGTCAGAGGTTTTAAAAGTACTTTTCTCCAAAAAAGCAAAATGTTGATCAGTAAATTCACTTCTACATTTCAATTTTAGAAAGAATAACATAAATGTTAAAATGAAACTACCAACTGTAAAATACATGCATTTTTGACAAGTACTTAAACTTTGATTCACATCTATGAATTTTCATGTATAAGTATTAATAGTCTTTGTAAAACTTTTAAAAATGTTTAAAAATATAGTTTACAACCAGAAAAATAAATGCAGAAAAAGAAATACGCGTTTATCTGACAATATGAAAAAGTATCAATAAATGCTAAAATGAATGTCCACACATTGAAATAAATGCGTTTTAAGAAAAGATTAAAGCTAGTTTTCTCATCTATGAACTTCATTGTTAATATATAATCAGTAGATGTAAAACGTATTTCAGAGGTTGTATTGTACTTTTCTGCAATCATATAAAATATAGATCTGGAAATTCACATCCACATTTCAATTTGGAAAAGAATAGTACAAATGATCACTTGAAATTACAAACTTTAAAAAAAAAGCTTTTTTGAAAAATGTTTAAACATGGTTTCACATCTATGCAACAGCTCATGTAAAGTTTGTCAGAGGTTTTAAAAGTACTTTTCTCCAAAAAAGCAAAATGTAGATCCGTAAATTCACTTCTACATTTCAATTTTAGAAAGAATAACATAAATGTTAAAATGAAACAACCAACATTAAAATACATGCATTTTTGAGAAATACTTAAACTTTGCTTCACATCTATGAATTTTCATGTATAAGTATTAATAGTCTTTGTAAAACTTTTAAAAACGTTTAAAAATATAGTTTACAACCAGAAAAATAAATGCAGAAAAAGAAATACGCATTAATCTGACAATTTGAAAAAGTATCAATAAATGCTAAAATGAATGTCCACACATTGAAATAAATGCGTTTTAAGAAAAGATTAAAGCTAGTTTTCTCATCTATGAACTTCATTGTTAATATATAAATAGTACATGTAAAACGTTTTTCAGAGGTTGTATTGTATTTTTCTGCATTCATATAAAATATAGATCTGGAAATTCACATCCACATTTCAATTTTGAAAAGAATAGGACAAATGATCACTTGAAATTACAAACATAAAAATAAAAGCTTTATGGACAAATGTTTAAACATGGTTTCACCTCTATGCAACAGCACATGTAAAAAGTTTGTCAGAGGTTTTAAAACGTTTTTCAGAGGTTGTATTGTACTTTTCTGCAATCATACAAAATATAGATCTGGAAATTCACATCCACATTTCAATTTGGAAAAGAATAGTACAAATGATCACTTGAAATTACAAACTTTAAAATAAATGCTTTTTTGAAAAATGTTTAAACATGATTTCACATCTATGCAACAGCACAAGTAAAAAGTTTGTCAGAGGTTTTAAAAGTACTTTTCTCCAAAAAAGCAAAATGTTGATCAGTAAATTCACTTCTACATTTCAATTTGAGAAAGAATAACATAAATGTTAAAATGAAACTACCAACTTTAAAATACATACTTTTTTGAGAAACTTTGCTTCACATCTATGAATTTTCATGTATAAGTATTAATAGTCTTTGTAAAACTTTTAAAAATGTTTAAAAATATAGTTTACAACCAGAGAATGAAATGCAGAAAAAGAAATACGCGTTTATCTGACAATTTGAAAAAGTATCAATAAATTCTAAAATGAATGTCCACACAGCACATGTAAAAAGTTTATCAGAGGTTTTAAAACGTTTTTCAGAGGTTGTATTGTACTTTTCTGCAATCATACAAAATATAGATCTGGAAATTCACATCCACATTTCAATTTTGAAAAGAATAATAGAAATGATCACTTGAAATTACAAACTTTAAAATAAATGCTTTTTTGAAAAATGTTTAAACTTGATTTCACATCTATGCAACAGCTCATGTAAAGTTTGTCAGAGGTTTTAAAAGCACTTTTCTCCAAAAAAGCAAAATGTAGATCCGTAAATTCACTTCTACATTTCAATTTTAGAAAGAATAACTTAAATGTTAAAATGAAACTACCAACTGTAAAATACATGCATTTTTGAGAAGTACTTAAACTTTGATTCACATCTATGAATTTTCATGTATAAGTATTAATAGTCTTTGTAAAACTTTTAAAAATGTTTAAAAATATAGTTTACAACCAGAAAAATAAATGCAGAAAAAGAAATAAGCGTTTATCTGACAATTTGAAAAAGTATCAATAAATGCTAAAATGAATGTCCACACATTGAAATAAATGCGTTTTAAGAAAAGATTAAAGCTAGTTTTCTCATCTATGAACTTCATTGTTAATATATAATCAGTAGATGTAAAACGTTTTTCAGAGGTTGTATTGTACTTTTCTGCAATCATATAAAATATAGATCTGGAAATTCACATCCACATTTCAATTTGGAAAAGAATAGGACAAATGATCACTTGAAATTACAAACATAAAAATAAAAGCTTTTTGGACAAATGTTTAAACATGGTTTCACCTCTATGCAACAGCACATGTAAAAAGTTTGTCAGAGGTTTTAAAACGTTTTTCAGAGGTTGTATTGTACTTTTCTGCAATCATACAAAATATAGATCTGGAAATTCACATCCACATTTCAATTTGGAAAAGAATAGTACAAATGATCACTTGAAATTACAAACTTTAAAATAAATGCTTTTTTGAAAAATGTTTAAACATGATTTCACATCTATGCAACAGCACAAGTAAAAAGTTTGTCAGAGGTTTTAAAAGTACTTTTCTCCAAAAAAGCAAAATGTTGATCAGTAAATTCACTTCTACATTTCAATTTGAGAAAGAATAACATAAATGTTAAAATGAAACTACCAACTTTAAAATACATACTTTTTTGAGAAACTTTGCTTCACATCTATGAATTTTCATGTATAAGTATTAATAGTCTTTGTAAAACTTTTAAAAATGTTTAAAAATATAGTTTACAACCAGAGAATGAAATGCAGAAAAAGAAATACGCGTTTATCTGACAATTTGAAAAAGTATCAATAAATTCTAAAATGAATGTCCACACAGCACATGTAAAAAGTTTATCAGAGGTTTTAAAACGTTTTTCAGAGGTTGTATTGTACTTTTCTGCAATCATACAAAATATAGATCTGGAAATTCACATCCACATTTCAATTTTGAAAAGAATAATAGAAATGATCACTTGAAATTACAAACTTTAAAATAAATGCTTTTTTGAAAAATGTTTAAACTTGATTTCACATCTATGCAACAGCTCATGTAAAGTTTGTCAGAGGTTTTAAAAGCACTTTTCTCCAAAAAAGCAAAATGTAGATCCGTAAATTCACTTCTACATTTCAATTTTAGAAAGAATAACATAAATGTTAAAATGAAACTACCAACTGTAAAATACATGCATTTTTGAGAAGTACTTAAACTTTGATTCACATCTATGAATTTTCATGTATAAGTATTAATAGTCTTTGTAAAACTTTTAAAAATGTTTAAAAATATAGTTTACAACCAGAAAAATAAATGCAGAAAAAGAAATAAGCGTTTATCTGACAATTTGAAAAAGTATCAATAAATGCTAAAATGAATGTCCACACATTGAAATAAATGCGTTTTAAGAAAAGATTAAAGCTAGTTTTCTCATCTATGAACTTCATTGTTAATATATAATCAGTAGATGTAAAACGTTTTTCAGAGGTTGTATTGTACTTTTCTGCAATCATATAAAATATAGATCTGGAAATTCACATCCACATTTCAATTTTGAAAAGAATAGGACAAATGATCACTTGAAATTACAAACATAAAAATAAAAGCTTTTTGGACAAATGTTTAAACATGGTTTCACCTCTATGCAACAGCACATGTAAAAAGTTTGTCAGAGGTTTTAAAACGTTTTTCAGAGGTTGTATTGTACTTTTCTGCAATCATACAAAATATAGATCTGGAAATTCACATCCACATTTCAATTTGGAAAAGAATAGTACAAATGATCACTTGAAATTACAAACTTTAAAATAAATGCTTTTTTGAAAAATGTTTAAACATGATTTCACATCTATGCAACAGCACAAGTAAAAAGTTTGTCAGAGGTTTTAAAAGTACTTTTCTCCAAAAAAGCAAAATGTTGATCAGTAAATTCACTTCTACATTTCAATTTTAGAAAGAATAACATAAAAGTTAAAATGAAATTACCAACTTTAAAATACATGCTTTTTTGAGAAACTTTGCTTCACATCTATGAATTTTCATGTATAAGTATTAATAGTCTTTGTAAAACTTTTAAAAACGTTTAACAATATAGTTTACAACCAGAAAAATAAATGCAGAAAAAGAAATACGCATTAATCTGACAATTTGAAAAAGTATCAATAAATGCTAAAATGAATGTCCACACATTGAAATAAATGAGTTTTAAGAAAAGATTAAAGCTAGTTTTCTCATCTATGAACTTCATTGTTAATATATAAACAGTACATGTAAAACGTTTTTCAGAGGTTGTATTGTACTTTTCTGCAATCATACAAAATATAGATGGGGAAATTCACATCCACATTTCAATTTCAAAAAGAATAGTATAAATGGTCAAATGAAATTACAAACATAAAAATAAACGCTTCTTGGAGATATGTTTAAACATGGTTTCACATCTATCCAACAGCACATGTAAAAAGTATGTCAGAGGTTTTAAAAGTACTTTTGTACAAGAAAGCTAAATGTAGATCCATAAATTCACTTCTACATTTCAATTTGAGAAAGAATAACATAAATGTTAAAATGAAACTACCAACTGTGAAATTCATGCATTTTTGAGAACTACTTAAACTTTGATTCACATCTATGAATTTTCATGTATTAATAGTCTTTGTAAAACTTTTAAAAATGTTTAAAAATATAGTTTACAACCAGAAAAATAAATGCAGAAAAAGAAATAAGCGTTTATCTGACAATTTGAAAAAGTATCAATAAATGCTAAAATGAATGTCCACACATTGAAATAAATGCGTTTTAAGAAAAGATTAAAGCTAGTTTTCTCATCTATGAACTTCATTGTTAATATATAATCAGTAGACGTAAAACGTTTTTCAGAGGTTGTATTGTACTTTTCTGCAATCATATAAAATATAGATCTGGAAATTCACATCCACATTTCAATTTTGAAAAGAATAGGACAAATGAT
The DNA here is from genome assembly GCF_036971445.1 of Narcine bancroftii. NCBI lineage: Eukaryota > Metazoa > Chordata > Chondrichthyes > Torpediniformes > Narcinidae > Narcine > Narcine bancroftii. The sequence continues at coordinate 100,754,256 of NC_091474.1, read as the reverse complement.
CACTTGAAATTACAAACATAAAAATAAAAGCTTTTTGGACAAATGTTTAAACATGGTTTCACCTCTATGCAACAGCACATGTAAAAAGTTTGTCAGAGGTTTTAAAACGTTTTTCAGAGGTTGTATTGTACTTTTCTGCAATCATACAAAATATAGATCTGGAAATTCACATCCACATTTCAATTTGGAAAAGAATAGTACAAATGATCACTTGAAATTACAAACTTTAAAATAAATGCTTTTTTGAAAAATGTTTAAACATGATTTCACATCTATGCAACAGCACAAGTCAAAAGTTTGTCAGAGGTTTTAAAAGTACTTTTCTCCAAAAAAGCAAAATGTTGATCAGTAAATTCACTTCTACATTTCAATTTTAGAAAGAATAACATAAATGTTAAAATGAAACTACCAACTGTAAAATACATGCATTTTTGAGAAGTACTTAAACTTTGATTCACTTCTATGAATTTTCATGTATAAGTATTAATAGTCTTTGTAAAACTTTTAAAAATGTTTAAAAATATAGTTTACAACCAGAAAAATAAATGCAGAAAATGAAATACGCGTTTATCTGACAATATGAAAAAGTATCAATAAATGCTAAAATGAATGTCCACACATTGAAATAAATGCGTTTTAAGAAAAGATTAAAGCTAGTTTTCTCATCTATGAACTTCATTGTTAATATATAATCAGTAGATGTAAAACGTTTTTCAGAGGTTGTATTGTACTTTTCTGCAATCATACAAAATATAGATCTGGAAATTCACATCCACATTTCAATTTGGAAAAGAATAGTACAAATGATCACTTGAAATTACAAACTTTAAAATAAATGCTTTTTTGAAAAATGTTTAAACATCGTTTCACATCTATGCCACAGCACATGTAAAAAGTATGTCAGAGGTTTTAAAAGTATTTTTCTACAAGAAAGTTAAATGTAGATCCGTAAATTCACTTCTACATTTCAATTTGAGAAAGAATAACATAAATGTTAAAATGAAACTACCAACTTTAATATACATGCATTTTTGAGAAATACTTAAACTTTGCTTCACATCTATGAATTTTCATGCATAAGTATTATTAGTCTTTGTAAAACTTTTAAAAATGTTTAAAAATATAGTTTACAACCAGAAAAATAAATGCAGAAAAAGAAATACGCGTTTATCTGACAATATGAAAAAGTATCAATAAATGCTAAAATGAATGTCCACACATTGAAATAAATGCGTTTTAAGAAAAGATTAAAGCTAGTTTTCTCATCTATGAACTTCATTGTTAATATATAAACAGTACATGTAAAACGTTTTTCAGAGGTTGTATTGTACTTTTCTGCAATCATATAAAATATAGATCTGGAAATTCACAACAACATTTCAATTTTGAAAAGAATAGTAGAAATGGTCACTTGAAATTACAAACTTTAAAATAAATGCTTTTTTGAGAAATGTTTAAACATGATTTCACATCTATGCAACAGCTCATGTAAAGTTTGTCAGAGGTTTTAAAAGTACTTTTCTCCAAAAAAGCAAAATGTAGATCCGTAAATTCACTTCTACATTTCAATTTTAGAAAGAATAACATAAATGTTAAAATGAAACAACCAACTTTAAAATACATGCATTTTTGAGAAATACTTAAACTTTGCTTCACATCTATGAATTTTCATGTATAAGTATTAATAGTCTTTGTAAAACTTTTAAAAACGTTTAAAAATATAGTTTACAACCAGAAAAATAAATGCAGAAAAAGAAATACGCATTAATTGGACAATTTGAAAAAGTATCAATAAATGCTAAAATGAATGTCCACACATTGAAATAAATGCGTTTCAAGAAAAGATTAAAGCTAGTTTTCTCATCTATGAACTTCATTGTTAATATATAATCAGTAGATGTAAAACGTATTTCAGAGGTTGTATTGTACTTTTCTGCAATCATATAAAATATAGATCTGGAAATTCACATCCACATTTCAATTTGGAAAAGAATAGTACAAATGATCACTTGAAATTACAAACTTTAAAAAAAATGCTTTTTTGAAAAATGTTTAAACATGGTTTCACATCTATGCAACAGCTCATGTAAAGTTTGTCAGAGGTTTTAAAAGTACTTTTCTCCAAAAAAGCAAAATGTAGATCCGTAAATTCACTTCTACATTTCAATTTTAGAAAGAATAACATAAATGTTAAAATGAAACAACCAACATTAAAATACATGCATTTTTGAGAAATACTTAAACTTTGCTTCACATCTATGAATTTTCATGTATAAGTATTAATAGTCTTTGTAAAACTTTTAAAAACGTTTAAAAATATAGTTTACAACCAGAAAAATAAATGCAGAAAAAGAAATACGCATTAATCTGACAATTTGAAAAAGTATCAATAAATGCTAAAATGAATGTCCACACATTGAAATAAATGCGTTTTAAGAAAAGATTAAAGCTAGTTTTCTCATCTATGAACTTCATTGTTAATATATAAACAGTACATGTAAAACGTTTTTCTGAGGTTGTATTGTATTTTTCTGCATTCATATAAAATATAGATCTGGAAATTCACATCCACATTTCAATTTTGAAAAGAATAGGACAAATGATCACTTGAAATTACAAACATAAAAATAAAAGCTTTATGGACAAATGTTTAAACATGGTTTCACCTCTATGCAACAGCACATGTAAAAAGTTTGTCAGAGGTTTTAAAACGTTTTTCAGAGGTTGTATTGTACTTTTCTGCAATCATACAAAATATAGATCTGGAAATTCACATCCACATTTCAATTTGGAAAAGAATAGTACAAATGATCACTTGAAATTACAAACTTTAAAATAAATGCTTTTTTGAAAAATGTTTAAACATGATTTCACATCTATGCAACAGCACAAGTAAAAAGTTTGTCAGAGGTTTTAAAAGTACTTTTCTCCAAAAAAGCAAAATGTTGATCAGTAAATTCACTTCTACATTTCAATTTGAGAAAGAATAACATAAATGTTAAAATGAAACTACCAACTTTAAAATACATACTTTTTTGAGAAACTTTGCTTCACATCTATGAATTTTCATGTATAAGTATTAATAGTCTTTGTAAAACTTTTAAAAATGTTTAAAAATATAGTTTACAACCAGAGAATGAAATGCAGAAAAAGAAATACGCGTTTAACTGACAATTTGAAAAAGTATCAATAAATTCTAAAATGAATGTCCACACAGCACATGTAAAAAGTTTATCAGAGGTTTTAAAACGTTTTTCAGAGGTTGTATTGTACTTTTCTGCAATCATACAAAATATAGATCTGGAAATTCACATCCACATTTCAATTTTGAAAAGAATAATAGAAATGATCACTTGAAATTACAAACTTTAAAATAAATGCTTTTTTGAAAAATGTTTAAACTTGATTTCACATCTATGCAACAGCTCATGTAAAGTTTGTCAGAGGTTTTAAAAGCACTTTTCTCCAAAAAAGCAAAATGTAGATCCGTAAATTCACTTCTACATTTCAATTTTAGAAAGAATAACATAAATGTTAAAATGAAACTACCAACTGTAAAATACATGCATTTTTGAGAAGTACTTAAACTTTGATTCACATCTATGAATTTTCATGTATAAGTATTAATAGTCTTTGTAAAACTTTTAAAAATGTTTAAAAATATAGTTTACAACCAGAAAAATAAATGCAGAAAAAGAAATAAGCGTTTATCTGACAATTTGAAAAAGTATCAATAAATGCTAAAATGAATGTCCACACATTGAAATAAATGCGTTTTAAGAAAAGATTAAAGCTAGTTTTCTCATCTATGAACTTCATTGTTAATATATAATCAGTAGATGTAAAACGTTTTTCAGAGGTTGTATTGTACTTTTCTGCAATCATATAAAATATAGATCTGGAAATTCACATCCACATTTCAATTTTGAAAAGAATAGGACAAATGATCACTTGAAATTACAAACATAAAAATAAAAGCTTTTTGGACAAATGTTTAAACATGGTTTCACCTCTATGCAACAGCACATGTAAAAAGTTTGTCAGAGGTTTTAAAACGTTTTTCAGAGGTTGTATTGTACTTTTCTGCAATCATACAAAATATAGATCTGGAAATTCACATGCACATTTCAATTTGGAAAAGAATAGTACAAATGATCACTTGAAATTACAAACTTTAAAATAAATGCTTTTTTGAAAAATGTTTAAACATGATTTCACATCTATGCAACAGCACAAGTAAAAAGTTTGTCAGAGGTTTTAAAAGTACTTTTCTCCAAAAAAGCAAAATGTTGATCAGTAAATTCACTTCTACATTTCAATTTTAGAAAGAATAACATAAATGTTAAAATGAAACTACCAACTGTAAAATACATGCATTTTTGAGAAGTACTTAAACTTTGATTCACATCTATGAATTTTCATGTATAAGTATTAATAGTCTTTGTAAAACTTTTAAAAATGTTTAAAAATATAGTTTACAACCAGAAAAATAAATGCAGAAAAAGAAATACGCGTTTATCTGACAATATGAAAAAGTATCAATAAATGCTAAAATGAATGTCCACACATTGAAATAAATGCGTTTTAAGAAAAGATTAAAGCTAGTTTTCTCATCTATGAACTTCATTGTTAATATATAATCAGTAGATGTAAAACGTATTTCAGAGGTTGTATTGTACTTTTCTGCAATCATATAAAATATAGATCTGGAAATTCACATCCACATTTCAATTTGGAAAAGAATAGTACAAATGATCACTTGAAATTACAAACTTTAAAAAAAATGCTTTTTTGAAAAATGTTTAAACATGGTTTCACATCTATGCAACAGCTCATGTAAAGTTTGTCAGAGGTTTTAAAAGTACTTTTCTCCAAAAAAGCAAAATGTAGATCCGTAAATTCACTTCTACATTTCAATTTTAGAAAGAATAACATAAATGTTAAAATGAAACAACCAACATTAAAATACATGCATTTTTGAGAAATACTTAAACTTTGCTTCACATCTATGAATTTTCATGTATAAGTATTAATAGTCTTTGTAAAACTTTTAAAAACGTTTAAAAATATAGTTTACAACCAGAAAAATAAATGCAGAAAAAGAAATACGCATTAATCTGACAATTTGAAAAAGTATCAATAAATGCTAAAATGAATGTCCACACATTGAAATAAATGCGTTTTAAGAAAAGATTAAAGCTAGTTTTCTCATCTATGAACTTCATTGTTAATATATAAATAGTACATGTAAAACGTTTTTCAGAGGTTGTATTGTATTTTTCTGCAATCATATAAAATATAGATCTGGAAATTCACATCCACATTTCAATTTTGAAAAGAATAGGACAAATGATCACTTGAAATTACAAACATAAAAATAAAAGCTTTTTGGACAAATGTTTAAACATGGTTTCACCTCTATGCAACAGCACATGTAAAAAGTTTGTCAGAGGTTTTAAAACGTTTTTCAGAGGTTGTATTGTACTTTTCTGCAATCATACAAAATATAGATCTGGAAATTCACATCCACATTTCAATTTGGAAAAGAATAGTACAAATGATCACTTGAAATTACAAACTTTAAAAAAAATGCTTTTTTGAAAAATGTTTAAACATGGTTTCACATCTATGCAACAGCTCATGTAAAGTTTGTCAGAGGTTTTAAAAGTACTTTTCTCCAAAAAAGCAAAATGTAGATCCGTAAATTCACTTCTACATTTCAATTTTAGAAAGAATAACATAAATGTTAAAATGAAACAACCAACATTAAAATACATGCATTTTTGAGAAATACTTAAACTTTGCTTCACATCTATGAATTTTCATGTATAAGTATTAATAGTCTTTGTAAAACTTTTAAAAACGTTTAAAAATATAGTTTACAACCAGAAAAATAAATGCAGAAAAAGAAATACGCATTAATCTGACAATTTGAAAAAGTATCAATAAATGCTAAAATGAATGTACACACATTGAAATAAATGCGTTTTAAGAAAAGATTAAAGCTAGTTTTCTCATCTATGAACTTCATTGTTAATATATAAATAGTACATGTAAAACGTTTTTCAGAGGTTGTATTGTATTTTTCTGCAATCATATAAAATATAGATCTGGAAATTCACATCCACATTTCAATTTTGAAAAGAATAGGACAAATGATCACTTGAAATTACAAACATAAAAATAAAAGCTTTATGGACAAATGTTTAAACATGGTTTCACCTCTATGCAACAGCACATGTAAAAAGTTTGTCAGAGGTTTTAAAAGGTTTTTCAGAGGTTGTATTGTACTTTTCTGCAATCATACAAAATATAGATCTGGAAATTCACATCCACATTTCAATTTGGAAAAGAATAGTACAAATTATCACTTGAAATTACAAACTTTAAAATAAATGCTTTTTTGAAAAATGTTTAAACATGATTTCACATCTATGCAACAGCACAAGTAAAAAGTTTGTCAGAGGTTTTAAAAGTACTTTTCTCCAAAAAAGCAAAATGTTGATCAGTAAATTCACTTCTACATTTCAATTTGAGAAAGAATAACATAAATGTTAAAATGAAACTACCAACTTTAAAATACATAATTTTTTGAGAAACTTTGCTTCACATCTATGAATTTTCATGTATAAGTATTAATAGTCTTTGTAAAACTTTTAAAAATGTTTAAAAATATAGTTTACAACCAGAGAATGAAATGCAGAAAAAGAAATACGCGTTTATCTGACAATTAGAAAAAGTATCAATAAATTCTAAAATGAATGTCCACACAGCACATGTAAAAAGTTTATCAGAGGTTTTAAAACGTTTTTCAGAGGTTGTATTGTACTTTTCTGCAATCATACAAAATATAGATCTGGAAATTCACATCCACATTTCAATTTTGAAAAGAATAATAGAAATGATCACTTGAAATTACAAACTTTAAAATAAATGCTTTTTTGAAAAATGTTTAAACTTGATTTCACATCTATGCAACAGCTCATGTAAAGTTTGTCAGAGGTTTTAAAAGCACTTTTCTCCAAAAAAGCAAAATGTAGATCCGTAAATTCACTTCTACATTTCAATTTTAGAAAGAATAACATAAATGTTAAAATGAAACTACCAACTGTAAAATACATGCATTTTTGAGAAGTACTTAAACTTTGATTCACATCTATGAATTTTCATGTATAAGTATTAATAGTCTTTGTAAAACTTTTAAAAATGTTTAAAAATATAGTTTACAACCAGAAAAATAAATGCAGAAAAAGAAATAAGCGTTTATCTGACAATTTGAAAAAGTATCAATAAATGCTAAAATGAATGTCCACACATTGAAATAAATGCGTTTTAAGAAAAGATTAAAGCTAGTTTTCTCATCTATGAACTTCATTGTTAATATATAATCAGTAGATGTAAAACGTTTTTCAGAGGTTGTATTGTACTTTTCTGCAATCATATAAAATATAGATCTGGAAATTCACATCCACATTTCAATTTTGAAAAGAATAGGACAAATGATCACTTGAAATTACAAACATAAAAATAAAAGCTTTTTGGACAAATGTTTAAACATGGTTTCACCTCTATGCAACAGCACATGTAAAAAGTTTGTCAGAGGTTTTAAAACGTTTTTCAGAGGTTGTATTGTACTTTTCTGCAATCATACAAAATATAGATCTGGAAATTCACATCCACATTTCAATTTGGAAAAGAATAGTACAAATGATCACTTGAAATTACAAACTTTAAAATAAATGCTTTTTTGAAAAATGTTTAAACATGATTTCACATCTATGCAACAGCACAAGTAAAAAGTTTGTCAGAGGTTTTAAAAGTACTTTTCTCCAAAAAAGCAAAATGTTGATCAGTAAATTCACTTCTACATTTCAATTTTAGAAAGAATAACATAAATGTTAAAATGAAACTACCAACTGTAAAATACATGCATTTTTGAGAAGTACTTAAACTTTGATTCACATCTATGAATTTTCATGTATAAGTATTAATAGTCTTTGTAAAACTTTTAAAAATGTTTAAAAATATAGTTTACAACCAGAAAAATAAATGCAGAAAAAGAAATACGCGTTTATCTGACAATATGAAAAAGTATCAATAAATGCTAAAATGAATGTCCACACATTGAAATAAATGCGTTTTAAGAAAAGATTAAAGCTAGTTTTCTCATCTATGAACTTCATTGTTAATATATAATCAGTAGATGTAAAACGTATTTCAGAGGTTGTATTGTACTTTTCTGCAATCATATAAAATATAGATCTGGAAATTCACATCCACATTTCAATTTGGAAAAGAATAGTACAAATGATCACTTGAAATTACAAACTTTAAAAAAAATGCTTTTTTGAAAAATGTTTAAACATGGTTTCACATCTATGCAACAGCTCATGTAAAGTTTGTCAGAGGTTTTAAAAGTACTTTTCTCCAAAAAAGCAAAATGTAGATCCGTAAATTCACTTCTACATTTCAATTTTAGAAAGAATAACATAAATGTTAAAATGAAACAACCAACATTAAAATACATGCATTTTTGAGAAATACTTAAACTTTGCTTCACATCTATGAATTTTCATGTATAAGTATTAATAGTCTTTGTAAAACTTTTAAAAACGTTTAAAAATATAGTTTACAACCAGAAAAATAAATGCAGAAAAAGAAATACGCATTAATCTGACAATTTGAAAAAGTATCAATAAATGCTAAAATGAATGTCCACACATTGAAATAAATGTGTTTTAAGAAAAGATTAAAGCTAGTTTTCTCATCTATGAACTTCATTGTTAATATATAAATAGTACATGTAAAACGTTTTTCAGAGGTTGTATTGTATTTTTCTGCAATCATATAAAATATAGATCTGGAAATTCACATCCACATTTCAATTTTGAAAAGAATAGGACAAATGATCACTTGAAATTACAAACATAAAAATAAAAGCTTTATGGACAAATGTTTAAACATGGTTTCACCTCTATGCAACAGCACATGTAAAAAGTTTGTCAGAGGTTTTAAAACGTTTTTCAGAGGTTGTATTGTACTTTTCTGCAATCATACAAAATATAGATCTGGAAATTCACATCCACATTTCAATTTGGAAAAGAATAGTACAAATGATCACTTGAAATTACAAACTTTAAAATAAATGCTTTTTTGAAAAATGTTTAAACATGATTTCACATCTATGCAACAGCACAAGTAAAAAGTTTGTCAGAGGTTTTAAAAGTACTTTTCTCCAAAAAAGCAAAATGTTGATCAGTAAATTCACTTCTACATTTCAATTTGAGAAAGAATAACATAAATGTTAAAATGAAACTACCAACGTTAAAATACATACTTTTTTGAGAAACTTTGCTTCACATCTATGAATTTTCATGTATAAGTATTAATAGTCTTTGTAAAACTTTTAAAAATGTTTAAAAATATAGTTTACAACCAGAGAATGAAATGCAGAAAAAGAAATACGCGTTTATCTGACAATTTGAAAAAGTATCAATAAATTCTAAAATGAATGTCCACACAGCACATGTAAAAAGTTTATCAGAGGTTTTAAAACGTTTTTCAGAGGTTGTATTGTACTTTTCTGCAATCATACAAAATATAGATCTGGAAATTCACATCCACATTTCAATTTTGAAAAGAATAATAGAAATGATCACTTGAAATTACAAACTTTAAAATAAATGCTTTTTTGAAAAATGTTTAAACTTGATTTCACATCTATGCAACAGCTCATGTAAAGTTTGTCAGAGGTTTTAAAAGCACTTTTCTCCAAAAAAGCAAAATGTAGATCCGTAAATTCACTTCTACATTTCAATTTTAGAAAGAATAACATAAATGTTAAAATGAAACTACCAACTGTAAAATACATGCATTTTTGAGAAGTACTTAAACTTTGATTCACATCTATGAATTTTCATGTATAAGTATTAATAGTCTTTGTAAAACTTTTAAAAATGTTTAAAAATATAGTTTACAACCAGAAAAATAAATGCAGAAAAAGAAATAAGCGTTTATCTGACAATTTGAAAAAGTATCAATAAATGCTAAAATGAATGTCCACACATTGAAATAAATGCGTTTTAAGAAAAGATTAAAGCTAGTTTTCTCATCTATGAACTTCATTGTTAATATATAATCAGTAGATGTAAAACGTTTTTCAGAGGTTGTATTGTACTTTTCTGCAATCATATAAAATATAGATCTGGAAATTCACATCCACATTTCAATTTTGAAAAGAATAGGACAAATGATCACTTGAAATTACAAACATAAAAATAAAAGCTTTTTGGACAAATGTTTAAACATGGTTTCACCTCTATGCAACAGCACATGTAAAAAGTTTGTCAGAGGTTTTAAAACGTTTTTCAGAGGTTGTATTGTACTTTTCTGCAATCATACAAAATATAGATCTGGAAATTCACATCCACATTTCAATTTGGAAAAGAATAGTACAAATGATCACTTGAAATTACAAACTTTAAAATAAATGCTTTTTTGAAAAATGTTTAAACATGATTTCACATCTATGCAACAGCACAAGTAAAAAGTTTGTCAGAGGTTTTAAAAGTACTTTTCTCCAAAAAAGCAAAATGTTGATCAGTAAATTCACTTCTACATTTCAATTTTAGAAAGAATAACATAAATGTTAAAATGAAACTACCAACTGTAAAATACATGCATTTTTGAGAAGTACTTAAACTTTGATTCACATCTATGAATTTTCATGTATAAGTATTAATAGTCTTTGTAAAACTTTTAAAAATGTTTAAAAATATAGTTTACAACCAGAAAAATAAATGCAGAAAAAGAAATACGCGTTTATCTGACAATATGAAAAAGTATCAATAAATGCTAAAATGAATGTCCACACATTGAAATAAATGCGTTTTAAGAAAAGATTAAAGCTAGTTTTCTCATCTATGAACTTCATTGTTAATATATAATCAGTAGATGTAAAACGTATTTCAGAGGTTGTATTGTACTTTTCTGCAATCATATAAAATATAGATCTGGAAATTCACATCCACATTTCAATTTGGAAAAGAATAGTACAAATGATCACTTGAAATTACAAACTTTAAAAAAAATGCTTTTTTGAAAAATGTTTAAACATGGTTTCACATCTATGCAACAGCTCATGTAAAGTTTGTCAGAGGTTTTAAAAGTACTTTTCTCCAAAAAAGCAAAATGTAGATCCGTAAATTCACTTCTACATTTCAATTTTAGAAAGAATAACATAAATGTTAAAATGAAACAACCAACATTAAAATACATGCATTTTTGAGAAATACTTAAACTTTGCTTCACATCTATGAATTTTCATGTATAAGTATTAATAGTCTTTGTAAAACTTTTAAAAACGTTTAAAAATATAGTTTACAACCAGAGAATGAAATGCAGAAAAAGAAATACGCGTTTATCTGACAATTTGAAAAAGTATCAATAAATTCTAAAATGAATGTCCACACAGCACATGTAAAAAGTTTATCAGAGGTTTTAAAACGTTTTTCAGAGGTTGTATTGTACTTTTCTGCAATCATACAAAATATAGATCTGGAAATTCACATCCACATTTCAATTTTGAAAAGAATAATAGAAATGATCACTTGAAATTACAAACTTTAAAATAAATGCTTTTTTGAAAAATGTTTAAACTTGATTTCACATCTATGCAACAGCTCATGTAAAGTTTGTCAGAGGTTTTAAAAGCACTTTTCTCCAAAAAAGCAAAATGTAGATCCGTAAATTCACTTCTACATTTCAATTTTAGAAAGAATAACATAAATGTTAAAATGAAACTACCAACTGTAAAATACATGCATTTTTGAGAAGTACTTAAACTTTGATTCACATCTATGAATTTTCATGTATAAGTATTAATAGTCTTTGTAAAACTTTTAAAAATGTTTAAAAATATAGTTTACAACCAGAAAAATAAATGCAGAAAAAGAAATAAGCGTTTATCTGACAATTTGAAAAAGTATCAATAAATGCTAAAATGAATGTCCACACATTGAAATAAATGCGTTTTAAGAAAAGATTAAAGCTAGTTTTCTCATCTATGAACTTCATTTTTAATATATAATCAGTAGATGTAAAACGTTTTTCAGAGGTTGTATTGTACTTTTCTGCAATCATATAAAATATAGATCTGGAAATTCACATCCACATTTCAATTTTGAAAAGAATAGGACAAATGATCACTTGAAATTACAAACTTTAAAAAAAATGCTTTTTTGAAAAATGTTTAAACATGGTTTCACATCTATGCAACAGCTCATGTAAAGTTTGTCAGAGGTTTTAAAAGTACTTTTCTCCAAAAAAGCAAAATGTAGATCCGTAAATTCACTTCTACATTTCAATTTTAGAAAGAATAACATAAATGTTAAAATGAAACAACCAACATTAAAATACATGCATTTTTGAGAAATACTTAAACTTTGCTTCACATCTATGAATTTTCATGTATAAGTATTAATAGTCTTTGTAAAACTTTTAAAAACGTTTAAAAATATAGTTTACAACCAGAAAAATAAATGCAGAAAAAGAAATACGCATTAATCTGACAATTTGAAAAAGTATCAATAAATGCTAAAATGAATGTCCACACATTGAAATAAATGCGTTTTAAGAAAAGATTAAAGCTAGTTTTCTCATCTATGAACTTCATTGTTAATATATAAATAGTACATGGAAAACGTTTTTCAGAGGTTGTATTGTATTTTTCTGCAATCATATAAAATATAGATCTGGAAATTCACATCCACATTTCAATTTTGAAAAGAATAGGACAAATGATCACTTGAAATTACAAACATAAAAATAAAAGCTTTATGGACAAATGTTTAAACATGGTTTCACCTCTATGCAACAGCACATGTAAAAAGTTTGTCAGAGGTTTTAAAAGGTTTTTCAGAGGTTGTATTGTACTTTTCTGCAATCATACAAAATATAGATCTGGAAATTCACATCCACATTTCAATTTGGAAAAGAATAGTACAAATGATCACTTGAAATTACAAACTTTAAAATAAATGCTTTTTTGAAAAATGTTTAAACATGATTTCACATCTATGCAACAGCACAAGTAAAAAGTTTGTCAGAGGTTTTAAAAGTACTTTTCTCCAAAAAAGCAAAATGTTGATCAGTAAATTCACTTCTACATTTCAATTTGAGAAAGAATAACATAAATGTTAAAATGAAACTACCAACTGTAAAATACATGCATTTTTGAGAAGTACTTAAACTTTGATTCACATCTATGAATTTTCATGTATAAGTATTAATAGTCTTTGTAAAACTTTTAAAAATGTTTAAAAATATAGTTTACAACCAGAAAAATAAATGCAGAAAAAGAAATAAGCATTTATCTGACAATTTGAAAAAGTATCAATAAATGCTAAAATGAATGTCCACACATTGAAATAAATGCGTTTTAAGAAAAGATTAAAGCTAGTTTTCTCATCTATGAACTTCATTGTTAATATATAATCAGTAGATGTAAAACGTTTTTCAGAGGTTGTATTGTACTTTTCTGCAATCATATAAAATATAGATCTGGAAATTCACATCCACATTTCAATTTTGAAAAGAATAGGACAAATGATCACATGAAATTACAAACTTTAAAAAAAATGCTTTTTTGAAAAATGTTTAAACATGGTTTCACATCTATGCAACAGCTCATGTAAAGTTTGTCAGAGGTTTTAAAAGTACTTTTCTCCAAAAAAGCAAAATGTAGATCCGTAAATTCACTTCTACATTTCAATTTTAGAAAGAATAACATAAATGTTAAAATGAAACAACCAACATTAAAATACATGCATTTTTGAGAAATACTTAAACTTTGCTTCACATCTATGAATTTTCATGTATAAGTATTAATAGTCTTTGTAAAACTTTTAAAAATGTTTAAAAATATAGTTTACAACCAGAAAAATAAATGCAGAAAAAGAAATACGCGTTTATCTGACAATTTGAAAAAGTATCAATAAATTCTAAAATGAATGTCCACACAGCACATGTAAAAAGTTTATCAGAGGTTTTAAAACGTTTTTCAGAGGTTGTATTGTACTTTTCTGCAATCATACAAAATATAGATCTGGAAATTCACATCCACATTTCAATTTTGAAAAGAATAATAGAAATGATCACTTGAAATTACAAACTTTAAAATAAATGCTTTTTTGAAAAATGTTTAAACTTGATTTCACATCTATGCAACAGCTCATGTAAAGTTTGTCAGAGGTTTTAAAAGCACTTTTCTCCAAAAAAGCAAAATGTAGATCCGTAAATTCACTTCTACATTTCAATTTTAGAAAGAATAACATAAATGTTAAAATGAAACTACCAACTGTAAAATACATGCATTTTTGAGAAGTACTTAAACTTTGATTCACATCTATGAATTTTCATGTATAAGTATTAATAGTCTTTGTAAAACTTTTAAAAATGTTTAAAAATATAGTTTACAACCAGAAAAATAAATGCAGAAAAAGAAATAAGCATTTATCTGACAATTTGAAAAAGTATCAATAAATGCTAAAATGAATGTCCACACATTGAAATAAATGCGTTTTAAGAAAAGATTAAAGCTAGTTTTCTCATCTATGAACTTCATTGTTAATATATAATCAGTAGATGTAAAACGTTTTTCAGAGGTTGTATTGTACTTTTCTGCAATCATATAAAATATAGATCTGGAAATTCACATCCACATTTCAATTTTGAAAAGAATAGGACAAATGATCACTTGAAATTACAAACATAAAAATAAAAGCTTTTTGGACAAATGTTTAAACATGGTTTCACCTCTATGCAACAGCACATGTAAAAAGTTTGTCAGAGGTTTTAAAACGTTTTTCAGAGGTTGTATTGTACTTTTCTGCAATCATACAAAATATAGATCTGGAAATTCACATCCACATTTCAATTTGGAAAAGAATAGTACAAATGATCACTTGAAATTACAAACTTTAAAATAAATGCTTTTTTGAAAAATGTTTAAACATGATTTCACATCTATGCAACAGCACAAGTAAAAAGTTTGTCAGAGGTTTTAAAAGTACTTTTCTCCAAAAAAGCAAAATGTTGATCAGTAAATTCACTTCTACATTTCAATTTTAGAAAGAATAACATAAATGTTAAAATGAAACAACCAACATTAAAATACATGCATTTTTGAGAAATACTTAAACTTTGCTTCACATCTATGAATTTTCATGTATAAGTATTAATAGTCTTTGTAAAACTTTTAAAAACGTTTAAAAATATAGTTTACAACCAGAAAAATAAATGCAGAAAAAGAAATACGCATTAATCTGACAATTTGAAAAAGTATCAATAAATGCTAAAATGAATGTCCACACATTGAAATAAATGCGTTTTAAGAAAAGATTAAAGCTAGTTTTCTCATCTATGAACTTCATTGTTAATATATAAATAGTACATGTAAAACGTTTTTCAGAGGTTGTATTGTATTTTTCTGCAATCATATAAAATATAGATCTGGAAATTCACATCCACATTTCAATTTTGAAAAGAATAGGACAAATGATCACTTGAAATTACAAACATAAAAATAAAAGCTTTATGGACAAATGTTTAAACATGGTTTCACCTCTATGCAACAGCACATGTAAAAAGTTTGTCAGAGGTTTTAAAACGTTTTTCAGAGGTTGTATTGTACTTTTCTGCAATCATACAAAATATAGATCTGGAAATTCACATCCACATTTCAATTTGGAAAAGAATAGTACAAATGATCACTTGAAATTACAAACTTTAAAATAAATGCTTTTTTGAAAAATGTTTAAACATGATTTCACATCTATGCAACAGCACAAGTAAAAAGTTTGTCAGAGGTTTTAAAAGTACTTTTCTCCAAAAAAGCAAAATGTTGATCAGTAAATTCACTTCTACATTTCAATTTGAGAAAGAATAACATAAATGTTAAAATGAAACTACCAACTTTAAAATACATACTTTTTTGAGAAACTTTGCTTCACATCTATGAATTTTCATGTATAAGTATTAATAGTCTTTGTAAAACTTTTAAAAATGTTTAAAAATATAGTTTACAACCAGAGAATGAAATGCAGAAAAAGAAATACGCGTTTATCTGACAATTTGAAAAAGTATCAATAAATTCTAAAATGAATGTCCACACAGCACATGTAAAAAGTTTATCAGAGGTTTTAAAACGTTTTTCAGAGGTTGTATTGTACTTTTCTGCAATCATACAAAATATAGATCTGGAAATTCACATCCACATTTCAATTTTGAAAAGAATAATAGAAATGATCACTTGAAATTACAAACTTTAAAATAAATGCTTTTTTGAAAAATGTTTAAACTTGATTTCACATCTATGCAACAGCTCATGTAAAGTTTGTCAGAGGTTTTAAAAGCACTTTTCTCCAAAAAAGCAAAATGTAGATCCGTAAATTAACTTCTACATTTCAATTTTAGAAAGAATAACATAAATGTTAAAATGAAACTACCAACTGTAAAATACATGCATTTTTGAGAAGTACTTAAACTTTGATTCACATCTATGAATTTTCATGTATAAGTATTAATAGTCTTTGTAAAACTTTTAAAAATGTTTAAAAATATAGTTTACAACCAGAAAAATAAATGCAGAAAAAGAAATAAGCATTTATCTGACAATTTGAAAAAGTATCAATAAATGCTAAAATGAATGTCCACACATTGAAATAAATGCGTTTTAAGAAAAGATTAAAGCTAGTTTTCTCATCTATGAACTTCATTGTTAATATATAATCAGTAGATGTAAAACGTTTTTCAGAGGTTGTATTGTACTTTTCTGCAATCATATAAAATATAGATCTGGAAATTCACATCCACATTTCAATTTTGAAAAGAATAGGACAAATGATCACATGAAATTACAAACTTTAAAAAAAATGCTTTTTTGAAAAATGTTTAAACATGGTTTCACATCTATGCAACAGCTCATGTAAAGTTTGTCAGAGGTTTTAAAAGTACTTTTCTCCAAAAAAGCAAAATGTAGATCCGTAAATTCACTTCTACATTTCAATTTTAGAAAGAATAACATAAATGTTAAAATGAAACAACCAACATTAAAATACATGCATTTTTGAGAAATACTTAAACTTTGCTTCACATCTATGAATTTTCATGTATAAGTATTAATAGTCTTTGTAAAACTTTTAAAAATGTTTAAAAATATAGTTTACAACCAGAAAAATAAATGCAGAAAAAGAAATACGCGTTTATCTGACAATTTGAAAAAGTATCAATAAATTCTAAAATGAATGTCCACACAGCACATGTAAAAAGTTTATCAGAGGTTTTAAAACGTTTTTCAGAGGTTGTATTGTACTTTTCTGCAATCATACAAAATATAGATCTGGAAATTCACATCCACATTTCAATTTTGAAAAGAATAATAGAAATGATCACTTGAAATTACAAACTTTAAAATAAATGCTTTTTTGAAAAATGTTTAAACTTGATTTCACATCTATGCAACAGCTCATGTAAAGTTTGTCAGAGGTTTTAAAAGCACTTTTCTCCAAAAAAGCAAAATGTAGATCCGTAAATTCACTTCTACATTTCAATTTTAGAAAGAATAACATAAATGTTAAAATGAAACTACCAACTGTAAAATACATGCATTTTTGAGAAGTACTTAAACTTTGATTCACATCTATGAATTTTCATGTATAAGTATTAATAGTCTTTGTAAAACTTTTAAAAATGTTTAAAAATATAGTTTACAACCAGAAAAATAAATGCAGAAAAAGAAATAAGCATTTATCTGACAATTTGAAAAAGTATCAATAAATGCTAAAATGAATGTCCACACATTGAAATAAATGCGTTTTAAGAAAAGATTAAAGCTAGTTTTCTCATCTATGAACTTCATTGTTAATATATAATCAGTAGATGTAAAACGTTTTTCAGAGGTTGTATTGTACTTTTCTGCAATCATATAAAATATAGATCTGGAAATTCACATCCACATTTCAATTTTGAAAAGAATAGGACAAATGATCACTTGAAATTACAAACATAAAAATAAAAGCTTTTTGGACAAATGTTTAAACATGGATTCACCTCTATGCAACAGCACATGTAAAAAGTTTGTCAGAGGTTTTAAAACGTTTTTCAGAGGTTGTATTGTACTTTTCTGCAATCATACAAAATATAGATCTGGAAATTCACATCCACATTTCAATTTGGAAAAGAATAGTACAAATGATCACTTGAAATTACAAACTTTAAAATAAATGCTTTTTTGAAAAATGTTTAAACATGATTTCACATCTATGCAACAGCACAAGTAAAAAGTTTGTCAGAGGTTTTAAAAGTACTTTTCTCCAAAAAAGCAAAATGTTGATCAGTAAATTCACTTCTACATTTCAATTTTAGAAAGAATAACATAAATGTTAAAATGAAACAACCAACATTAAAATACATGCATTTTTGAGAAATACTTAAACTTTGCTTCACATCTATGAATTTTCATGTATAAGTATTAATAGTCTTTGTAAAACTTTTAAAAACGTTTAAAAATATAGTTTACAACCAGAAAAATAAATGCAGAAAAAGAAATACGCATTAATCTGACAATTTGAAAAAGTATCAATAAATGCTAAAATGAATGTCCACACATTGAAATAAATGCGTTTTAAGAAAAGATTAAAGCTAGTTTTCTCATCTATGAACTTCATTGTTAATATATAAATAGTACATGTAAAACGTTTTTCAGAGGTTGTATTGTATTTTTCTGCAATCATATAAAATATAGATCTGGAAATTCACATCCACATTTCAATTTTGAAAAGAATAGGACAAATGATCACTTGAAATTACAAACATAAAAATAAAAGCTTTATGGACAAATGTTTAAACATGGTTTCACCTCTATGCAACAGCACATGTAAAAAGTTTGTCAGAGGTTTTAAAACGTTTTTCAGAGGTTGTATTGTACTTTTCTGCAATCATACAAAATATAGATCTGGAAATTCACATCCACATTTCAATTTGGAAAAGAATAGTACAAATGATCACTTGAAATTACAAACTTTAAAATAAATGCTTTTTTGAAAAATGTTTAAACATGATTTCACATCTATGCAACAGCACAAGTAAAAAGTTTGTCAGAGGTTTTAAAAGTACTTTTCTCCAAAAAAGCAAAATGTTGATCAGTAAATTCACTTCTACATTTCAATTTGAGAAAGAATAACATAAATGTTAAAATGAAACTACCAACTTTAAAATACATACTTTTTTGAGAAACTTTGCTTCACATCTATGAATTTTCATGTATAAGTATTAATAGTCTTTGTAAAACTTTTAAAAATGTTTAAAAATATAGTTTACAACCAGAGAATGAAATGCAGAAAAAGAAATACGCGTTTATCTGACAATTTGAAAAAGTATCAATAAATTCTAAAATGAATGTCCACACAGCACATGTAAAAAGTTTATCAGAGGTTTTAAAACGTTTTTCAGAGGTTGTATTGTACTTTTCTGCAATCATACAAAATATAGATCTGGAAATTCACATCCACATTTCAATTTTGAAAAGAATAATAGAAATGATCACTTGAAATTACAAACTTTAAAATAAATGCTTTTTTGAAAAATGTTTAAACTTGATTTCACATCTATGCAACAGCTCATGTAAAGTTTGTCAGAGGTTTTAAAAGCACTTTTCTCCAAAAAAGCAAAATGTAGATCCGTAAATTAACTTCTACATTTCAATTTTAGAAAGAATAACATAAATGTTAAAATGAAACTACCAACTGTAAAATACATGCATTTTTGAGAAGTACTTAAACTTTGATTCACATCTATGAATTTTCATGTATAAGTATTAATAGTCTTTGTAAAACTTTTAAAAATGTTTAAAAATATAGTTTACAACCAGAAAAATAAATGCAGAAAAAGAAATAAGCATTTATCTGACAATTTGAAAAAGTATCAATAAATGCTAAAATGAATGTCCACACATTGAAATAAATGCGTTTTAAGAAAAGATTAAAGCTAGTTTTCTCATCTATGAACTTCATTGTTAATATATAATCAGTAGATGTAAAACGTTTTTCAGAGGTTGTATTGTACTTTTCTGCAATCATATAAAATATAGATCTGGAAATTCACATCCACATTTCAATTTTGAAAAGAATAGGACAAATGATCACATGAAATTACAAACTTTAAAAAAAATGCTTTTTTGAAAAATGTTTAAACATGGTTTCACATCTATGCAACAGCTCATGTAAAGTTTGTCAGAGGTTTTAAAAGTACTTTTCTCCAAAAAAGCAAAATGTAGATCCGTAAATTCACTTCTACATTTCAATTTTAGAAAGAATAACATAAATGTTAAAATGAAACAACCAACATTAAAATACATGCATTTTTGAGAAATACTTAAACTTTGCTTCACATCTATGAATTTTCATGTATAAGTATTAATAAGCTTTGTAAAACTTTTAAAAATGTTTAAAAATATAGTTTACAACCAGAAAAATAAATGCAGAAAAAGAAATACGCGTTTATCTGACAATTTGAAAAAGTATCAATAAATTCTAAAATGAATGTCCACACAGCACATGTAAAAAGTTTATCAGAGGTTTTAAAACGTTTTTCAGAGGTTGTATTGTACTTTTCTGCAATCATACAAAATATAGATCTGGAAATTCACATCCACATTTCAATTTTGAAAAGAATAATAGAAATGATCACTTGAAATTACAAACTTTAAAATAAATGCTTTTTTGAAAAATGTTTAAACTTGATTTCACATCTATGCAACAGCTCATGTAAAGTTTGTCAGAGGTTTTAAAAGCACTTTTCTCCAAAAAAGCAAAATGTAGATCCGTAAATTCACTTCTACATTTCAATTTTAGAAAGAATAACATAAATGTTAAAATGAAACTACCAACTGTAAAATACATGCATTTTTGAGAAGTACTTAAACTTTGATTCACATCTATGAATTTTCATGTATAAGTATTAATAGTCTTTGTAAAACTTTTAAAAATGTTTAAAAATATAGTTTACAACCAGAAAAATAAATGCAGAAAAAGAAATAAGCATTTATCTGACAATTTGAAAAAGTATCAATAAATGCTAAAATGAATGTCCACACATTGAAATAAATGCGTTTTAAGAAAAGATTAAAGCTAGTTTTCTCATCTATGAACTTCATTGTTAATATATAATCAGTAGATGTAAAACGTTTTACAGAGGTTGTATTGTACTTTTCTGCAATCATATAAAATATAGATCTGGAAATTCACATCCACATTTCAATTTTGAAAAGAATAGGACAAATGATCACTTGAAATTACAAACATAAAAATAAAAGCTTTTTGGACAAATGTTTAAACATGGTTTCACCTCTATGCAACAGCACATGTAAAAAGTTTGTCAGAGGTTTTAAAACGTTTTTCAGAGGTTGTATTGTACTTTTCTGCAATCATACAAAATATAGATCTGGAAATTCACATCCACATTTCAATTTGGAAAAGAATAGTACAAATGATCACTTGAAATTACAAACTTTAAAATAAATGCTTTTTTGAAAAATGTTTAAACATGATTTCACATCTATGCAACAGCACAAGTAAAAAGTTTGTCAGAGGTTTTAAAAGTACTTTTCTCCAAAAAAGCAAAATGTTGATCAGTAAATTCACTTCTACATTTCAATTTTAGAAAGAATAACATAAATGTTAAAATGAAACAACCAACATTAAAATACATGCATTTTTGAGAAATACTTAAACTTTGCTTCACATCTATGAATTTTCATGTATAAGTATTAATAGTCTTTGTAAAACTTTTAAAAACGTTTAAAAATATAGTTTACAACCAGAAAAATAAATGCAGAAAAAGAAATACGCATTAATCTGACAATTTGAAAAAGTATCAATAAATGCTAAAATGAATGTCCACACATTGAAATAAATGCGTTTTAAGAAAAGATTAAAGCTAGTTTTCTCATCTATGAACTTCATTGTTAATATATAAATAGTACATGTAAAACGTTTTTCAGAGGTTGTATTGTATTTTTCTGCAATCATATAAAATATAGATCTGGAAATTCACATCCACATTTCAATTTTGAAAAGAATAGGACAAATGATCACTTGAAATTACAAACATAAAAATAAAAGCTTTATGGACAAATGTTTAAACATGGTTTCACCTCTATGCAACAGCACATGTAAAAAGTTTGTCAGAGGTTTTAAAACGTTTTTCAGAGGTTGTATTGTACTTTTCTGCAATCATACAAAATATAGATCTGGAAATTCACATCCACATTTCAATTTGGAAAAGAATAGTACAAATGATCACTTGAAATTACAAACTTTAAAATAAATGCTTTTTTGAAAAATGTTTAAACATGATTTCACATCTATGCAACAGCACAAGTAAAAAGTTTGTCAGAGGTTTTAAAAGTACTTTTCTCCAAAAAAGCAAAATGTTGATCAGTAAATTCACTTCTACATTTCAATTTGAGAAAGAATAACATAAATGTTAAAATGAAACTACCAACTTTAAAATACATACTTTTTTGAGAAACTTTGCTTCACATCTATGAATTTTCATGTATAAGTATTAATAGTCTTTGTAAAACTTTTAAAAATGTTTAAAAATATAGTTTACAACCAGAGAATGAAATGCAGAAAAAGAAATACGCGTTTATCTGACAATTTGAAAAAGTATCAATAAATTCTAAAATGAATGTCCACACAGCACATGTAAAAAGTTTATCAGAGGTTTTAAAACGTTTTTCAGAGGTTGTATTGTACTTTTCTGCAATCATACAAAATATAGATCTGGAAATTCACATCCACATTTCAATTTTGAAAAGAATAATAGAAATGATCACTTGAAATTACAAACTTTAAAATAAATGCTTTTTTGAAAAATGTTTAAACTTGATTTCACATCTATGCAACAGCTCATGTAAAGTTTGTCAGAGGTTTTAAAAGCACTTTTCTCCAAAAAAGCAAAATGTAGATCCGTAAATTAACTTCTACATTTCAATTTTAGAAAGAATAACATAAATGTTAAAATGAAACTACCAACTGTAAAATACATGCATTTTTGAGAAGTACTTAAACTTTGATTCACATCTATGAATTTTCATGTATAAGTATTAATAGTCTTTGTAAAACTTTTAAAAATGTTTAAAAATATAATTTACAACCAGAAAAATAAATGCAGAAAAAGAAATAAGCATTTATCTGACAATTTGAAAAAGTATCAATAAATGCTAAAATGAATGTCCACACATTGAAATAAATGCGTTTTAAGAAAAGATTAAAGCTAGTTTTCTCATCTATGAACTTCATTGTTAATATATAATCAGTAGATGTAAAACGTTTTTCAGAGGTTGTATTGTACTTTTCTGCAATCATATAAAATATAGATCTGGAAATTCACATCCACATTTCAATTTTGAAAAGAATAGGACAAATGATCACTTGAAATTACAAACTTTAAAAAAAATGCTTTTTTGAAAAATGTTTAAACATGGTTTCACATCTATGCAACAGCTCATGTAAAGTTTGTCAGAGGTTTTAAAAGTACTTTTCTCCAAAAAAGCAAAATGTAGATCCGTAAATTCACTTCTACATTTCAATTTTAGAAAGAATAACATAAATGTTAAAATGAAACAACCAACATTAAAATACATGCATTTTTGAGAAATACTTAAACTTTGCTTCACATCTATGAATTTTCATGTATAAGTATTAATAGTCTTTGTAAAACTTTTAAAAACGTTTAAAAATATAGTTTACAACCAGAAAAATAAATGCAGAAAAAGAAATACGCATTAATCTGACAATTTTAAAAAGTATCAATAAATGCTAAAATGAATGTCCACACATTGAAATAAATGCGTTTTAAGAAAAGATTAAAGCTAGTTTTCTCATCTATGAACTTCATTGTTAATATATAAATAGTACATGTAAAACGTTTTTCAGAGGTTGTATTGTATTTTTCTGCAATCATATAAAATATAGATCTGGAAATTCACATCCACATTTCAATTTTGAAAAGAATAGGACAAATGATCACTTGAAATTACAAACATAAAAATAAAAGCTTTATGGACAAATGTTTAAACATGGTTTCACCTCTATGCAACAGCACATGTAAAAAGTTTGTCAAAGGTTTTAAAAGGTTTTTCAGAGGTTGTATTGTACTTTTCTGCAATCATACAAAATATAGATCTGGAAATTCACATCCACATTTCAATTTGGAAAAGAATAGTACAAATGATCACTTGAAATTACAAACTTTAAAATAAATGCTTTTTTGAAAAATGTTTAAACATGATTTCACATCTATGCAACAGCACAAGTAAAAAGTTTGTCAGAGGTTTTAAAAGTACTTTTCTCCAAAAAAGCAAAATGTTGATCAGTAAATTCACTTCTACATTTCAATTTGAGAAAGAATAACATAAATGTTAAAATGAAACTACCAACTTTAAAATACATACTTTTTTGAGAAACTTTGCTTCACATCTATGAATTTTCATGTATAAGTATTAATAGTCTTTGTAAAACTTTTAAAAATGTTTAAAAATATAGTTTACAACCAGAGAATGAAATGCAGAAAAAGAAATACGCGTTTATCTGACAATTTGAAAAAGTATCAATAAATTCTAAAATGAATGTCCACACAGCACATGTAAAAAGTTTATCAGAGGTTTTAAAACGTTTTTCAGAGGTTGTATTGTACTTTTCTGCAATCATACAAAATATAGATCTGGAAATTCACATCCACATTTCAATTTTGAAAAGAATAATAGAAATGATCACTTGAAATTACAAACTTTAAAATAAATGCTTTTTTGAAAAATGTTTAAACTTGATTTCACATCTATGCAACAGCTCATGTAAAGTTTGTCAGAGGTTTTAAAAGCACTTTTCTCCAAAAAAGCAAAATGTAGATCCGTAAATTCACTTCTACATTTCAATTTTAGAAAGAATAACATAAATGTTAAAATGAAACTACCAACTGTAAAATACATGCATTTTTGAGAAGTACTTAAACTTTGATTCACATCTATGAATTTTCATGTATAAGTATTAATAGTCTTTGTAAAACTTTTAAAAATGTTTAAAAATATAGTTTACAACCAGAAAAATAAATGCAGAAAAAGAAATAAGCGTTTATCTGACAATTTGAAAAAGTATCAATAAATGCTAAAATGAATGTCCACACATTGAAATAAATGCGTTTTAAGAAAAGATTAAAGCTAGTTTTCTCATCTATGAACTTCATTGTTAATATATAATCAGTAGATGTAAAACGTTTTTCAGAGGTTGTATTGTACTTTTCTGCAATCATATAAAATATAGATCTGGAAATTCACATCCACATTTCAATTTTGAAAAGAATAGGACAAATGATCACTTCAAATTACAAACATAAAAATAAAAGATTTTTGGACAAATGTTTAAACATGGTTTCACCTCTATGCAACAGCACATGTAAAAAGTTTGTCAGAGGTTTTAAAACGTTTTTCAGAGGTTGTATTGTACTTTTCTGCAATCATACAAAATATAGATCTGGAAATTCACATCCACATTTCAATTTGGAAAAGAATAGTACAAATGATCACTTGAAATTACAAACTTTAAAATAAATGCTTTTTTGAAAAATGTTTAAACATGATTTCACATCTATGCAACAGCACAAGTAAAAAGTTTGTCAGAGGTTTTAAAAGTACTTTTCTCCAAAAAAGCAAAATGTTGATCAGTAAATTCACTTCTACATTTCAATTTTAGAAAGAATAACATAAATGTTAAAATGAAACTACCAACTGTAAAATACATGCATTTTTGAGAAGTACTTAAACTTTGATTCACATCTATGAATTTTCATGTATAAGTATTAATAGTCTTTGTAAAACTTTTAAAAATGTTTAAAAATATAGTTTACAACCAGAAAAATAAATGCAGAAAAAGAAATACGCGTTTATCTGACAATATGAAAAAGTATCAATAAATGCTAAAATGAATGTCCACACATTGAAATAAATGCGTTTTAAGAAAAGATTAAAGCTAGTTTTCTCATCTATGAACTTCATTGTTAATATATAATCAGTAGATGTAAAACGTATTTCAGAGGTTGTATTGTACTTTTCCGCAATCATATAAAATATAGATCTGGAAATTCACATCCACATTTCAATTTTGAAAAGAATAGGACAAATGATCACTTGAAATTACAAACATAAAAATAAAAGCTTTATGGACAAATGTTTAAACATGGTTTCACCTCTATGCAACAGCACATGTAAAAAGTTTGTCAGAGGTTTTAAAAGGTTTTTCAGAGGTTGTATTGTACTTTTCTGCAATCATACAAAATATAGATCTGGAAATTCACATCCACATTTCAATTTGGAAAAGAATAGTACAAATGATCACTTGAAATTACAAACTTTAAAATAAATGCTTTTTTGAAAAATGTTTAAACATGATTTCACATCTATGCAACAGCACAAGTAAAAAGTTTGTCAGAGGTTTTAAAAGTACTTTTCTCCAAAAAAGCAAAATGTTGATCAGTAAATTCACTTCTACATTTCAATTTGAGAAAGAATAACATAAATGTTAAAATGAAACTACCAACTGTAAAATACATGCATTTTTGAGAAGTACTTAAACTTTGATTCACATCTATGAATTTTCATGTATAAGTATTAATAGTCTTTGTAAAACTTTTAAAAATGTTTAAAAATATAGTTTACAACCAGAAAAATAAATGCAGAAAAAGAAATACGCGTTTATCTGACAATATGAAAAAGTATCAATAAATGCTAAAATGAATGTCCACACATTGAAATAAATGCGTTTTAAGAAAAGATTAAAGCTAGTTTTCTCATCTATGAACTTCATTGTTAATATATAATCAGTAGATGTAAAACGTATTTCAGAGGTTGTATTGTACTTTTCTGCAATCATATAAAATATAGATCTGGAAATTCACATCCACATTTCAATTTGGAAAAGAATAGTACAAATGATCACTTGAAATTACAAACTTTAAAAAAAATGCTTTTTTGAAAAATGTTTAAACATGGTTTCACATCTATGCAACAGCTCATGTAAAGTTTGTCAGAGGTTTTAAAAGTACTTTTCTCCAAAAAAGCAAAATGTAGATCCGTAAATTCACTTCTACATTTCAATTTTAGAAAGAATAACATAAATGTTAAAATGAAACAACCAACATTAAAATACATGCATTTTTGAGAAATACTTAAACTTTGCTTCACATCTATGAATTTTCATGTATAAGTATTAATAGTCTTTGTAAAACTTTTAAAAACGTTTAAAAATATAGTTTACAACCAGAAAAATAAATGCAGAAAAAGAAATACGCATTAATCTGACAATTTGAAAAAGTATCAATAAATGCTAAAATGAATGTCCACACATTGAAATAAATGCGTTTTAAGAAAAGATTAAAGCTAGTTTTCTCATCTATGAACTTCATTGTTAATATATAAATAGTACATGTAAAACGTTTTTCAGAGGTTGTATTGTATTTTTCTGCAATCATATAAAATATAGATCTGGAAATTCACATCCACATTTCAATTTTGAAAAGAATAGGACAAATGATCACTTGAAATTACAAACATAAAAATAAAAGCTTTATGGACAAATGTTTAAACATGGTTTCACCTCTATGCAACAGCACATGTAAAAAGTTTGTCAGAGGTTTTAAAACGTTTTTCAGAGGTTGTATTGTACTTTTCTGCAATCATACAAAATATAGATCTGGAAATTCACATCCACATTTCAATTTGGAAAAGAATAGTACAAATGATCACTTGAAATTACAAACTTTAAAATAAATGCTTTTTTGAAAAATGTTTAAACATGATTTCACATCTATGCAACAGCACAAGTAAAAAGTTTGTCAGAGGTTTTAAAAGTACTTTTCTCCAAAAAAGCAAAATGTTGATCAGTAAATTCACTTCTACATTTCAATTTGAGAAAGAATAACATAAATGTTAAAATGAAACTACCAACTTTAAAATACATAATTTTTTGAGAAACTTTGCTTCACATCTATGAATTTTCATGTATAAGTATTAATAGTCTTTGTAAAACTTTTAAAAATGTTTAAAAATATAGTTTACAACCAGAGAATGAAATGCAGAAAAAGAAATACGCGTTTATCTGACAATTTGAAAAAGTATCAATAAATTCTAAAATGAATGTCCACACAGCACATGTAAAAAGTTTATCAGAGGTTTTAAAACGTTTTTCAGAGGTTGTATTGTACTTTTCTGCAATCATACAAAATATAGATCTGGAAATTCACATCCACATTTCAATTTTGAAAAGAATAATAGAAATGATCACTTGAAATTACAAACTTTAAAATAAATGCTTTTTTGAAAAATGTTTAAACTTGATTTCACATCTATGCAACAGCTCATGTAAAGTTTGTCAGAGGTTTTAAAAGCACTTTTCTCCAAAAAAGCAAAATGTAGATCCGTAAATTCACTTCTACATTTCAATTTTAGAAAGAATAACATAAATGTTAAAATGAAACTACCAACTGTAAAATACATGCATTTTTGAGAAGTACTTAAACTTTGATTCACATCTATGAATTTTCATGTATAAGTATTAATAGTCTTTGTAAAACTTTTAAAAATGTTTAAAAATATAGTTTACAACCAGAAAAATAAATGCAGAAAAAGAAATAAGCGTTTATCTGACAATTTGAAAAAGTATCAATAAATGCTAAAATGAATGTCCACACATTGAAATAAATGCGTTTTAAGAAAAGATTAAAGCTAGTTTTCTCATCTATGAACTTCATTGTTAATATATAATCAGTAGATGTAAAACGTTTTTCAGAGGTTGTATTGTACTTTTCTGCAATCATATAAAATATAGATCTGGAAATTCACATCCACATTTCAATTTTGAAAAGAATAGGACAAATGATCACTTGAAATTACAAACATAAAAATAATAGCTTTTTGGACAAATGTTTAAACATGGTTTCACCTCTATGCAACAGCACATGTAAAAAGTTTGTCAGAGGTTTTAAAACGTTTTTCAGAGGTTGTATTGTACTTTTCTGCAATCATACAAAATATAGATCTGGAAATTCACATCCACATTTCAATTTGGAAAAGAATAGTACAAATGATCACTTGAAATTACAAACTTTAAAATAAATGCTTTTTTGAAAAATGTTTAAACATGATTTCACATCTATGCAACAGCACAAGTAAAAAGTTTGTCAGAGGTTTTAAAAGTACTTTTCTCCAAAAAAGCAAAATGTTGATCAGTAAATTCACTTCTACATTTCAATTTTAGAAAGAATAACATAAATGTTAAAATGAAACTACCAACTGTAAAATACATGCATTTTTGAGAAGTACTTAAACTTTGATTCACATCTATGAATTTTCATGTATAAGTATTAATAGTCTTTGTAAAACTTTTAAAAATGTTTAAAAATATAGTTTACAACCAGAAAAATAAATGCAGAAAAAGAAATACGCGTTTATCTGACAATATGAAAAAGTATCAATAAATGCTAAAATGAATGTCCACACATTGAAATAAATGCGTTTTAAGAAAAGATTAAAGCTAGTTTTCTCATCTATGAACTTCATTGTTAATATATAATCAGTAGATGTAAAACGTATTTCAGAGGTTGTATTGTACTTTTCTGCAATCATATAAAATATAGATCTGGAAATTCACATCCACATTTCAATTTGGAAAAGAATAGTACAAATGATCACTTGAAATTACAAACTTTAAAAAAAATGCTTTTTTGAAAAATGTTTAAACATGGTTTCACATCTATGCAACAGCTCATGTAAAGTTTGTCAGAGGTTTTAAAAGTACTTTTCTCCAAAAAAGCAAAATGTAGATCCGTAAATTCACTTCTACATTTCAATTTTAGAAAGAATAACATAAATGTTAAAATGAAACAACCAACATTAAAATACATGCATTTTTGAGAAATACTTAAACTTTGCTTCACATCTATGAATTTTCATGTATAAGTATTAATAGTCTTTGTAAAACTTTTAAAAACGTTTAAAAATATAGTTTACAACCAGAAAAATAAATGCAGAAAAAGAAATACGCATTAATCTGACAATTTGAAAAAGTATCAATAAATGCTAAAATGAATGTCCACACATTGAAATAAATGCGTTTTAAGAAAAGATTAAAGCTAGTTTTCTCATCTATGAACTTCATTGTTAATATATAAATAGTACATGTAAAACGTTTTTCAGAGGTTGTATTGTATTTTTCTGCAATCATATAAAATATAGATCTGGAAATTCACATCCACATTTCAATTTTGAAAAGAATAGGACAAATGATCACTTGAAATTACAAACATAAAAATAAAAGCTTTATGGACAAATGTTTAAACATGGTTTCACCTCTATGCAACAGCACATGTAAAAAGTTTGTCAGAGGTTTTAAAACGTTTTTCAGAGGTTGTATTGTACTTTTCTGCAATCATACAAAATATAGATCTGGAAATTCACATCCACATTTCAATTTGGAAAAGAATAGTACAAATGATCACTTGAAATTACAAACTTTAAAATAAATGCTTTTTTGAAAAATGTTTAAACATGATTTCACATCTATGCAACAGCACAAGTAAAAAGTTTGTCAGAGGTTTTAAAAGTACTTTTCTCCAAAAAAGCAAAATGTTGATCAGTAAATTCACTTCTACATTTCAATTTGAGAAAGAATAACATAAATGTTAAAATGAAACTACCAACTTTAAAATACATACTTTTTTGAGAAACTTTGCTTCACATCTATGAATTTTCATGTATAAGTATTAATAGTCTTTGTAAAACTTTTAAAAATGTTTAAAAATATAGTTTACAACCAGAGAATGAAATGCAGAAAAAGAAATACGCGTTTATCTGACAATTTGAAAAAGTATCAATAAATTCTAAAATGAATGTCCACACAGCACATGTAAAAAGTTTATCAGAGGTTTTAAAACGTTTTTCAGAGGTTGTATTGTACTTTTCTGCAATCATACAAAATATAGATCTGGAAATTCACATCCACATTTCAATTTTGAAAAGAATAATAGAAATGATCACTTGAAATTACAAACTTTAAAATAAATGCTTTTTTGAAAAATGTTTAAACTTGATTTCACATCTATGCAACAGCTCATGTAAAGTTTGTCAGAGGTTTTAAAAGCACTTTTCTCCAAAAAAGCAAAATGTAGATCCGTAAATTCACTTCTACATTTCAATTTTAGAAAGAATAACATAAATGTTAAAATGAAACTACCAACTGTAAAATACATGCATTTTTGAGAAGTACTTAAACTTTGATTCACATCTATGAATTTTCATGTATAAGTATTAATAGTCTTTGTAAAACTTTTAAAAATGTTTAAAAATATAGTTTACAACCAGAAAAATAAATGCAGAAAAAGAAATAAGCGTTTATCTGACAATTTGAAAAAGTATCAATAAATGCTAAAATGAATGTCCACACATTGAAATAAATGCGTTTTAAGAAAAGATTAAAGCTAGTTTTCTCATCTATGAACTTCATTGTTAATATATAATCAGTAGATGTAAAACGTTTTTCAGAGGTTGTATTGTACTTTTCTGCAATCATATAAAATATAGATCTGGAAATTCACATCCACATTTCAATTTTGAAAAGAATAGGACAAATGATCACTTGAAATTACAAACTTTAAAAAAAATGCTTTTTTGAAAAATGTTTAAACATGGTTTCACATCTATGCAACAGCTCATGTAAAGTTTGTCAGAGGTTTTAAAAGTACTTTTCTCCAAAAAAGCAAAATGTAGATCCGTAAATTCACTTCTACATTTCAATTTTAGAAAGAATAACATAAATGTTAAAATGAAACAACCAACATTAAAATACATGCATTTTTGAGAAATACTTAAACTTTGCTTCACATCTATGAATTTTCATGTATAAGTATTAATAGTCTTTGTAAAACTTTTAAAAACGTTTAAAAATATAGTTTACAACCAGAAAAATAAATGCAGAAAAAGAAATACGCATTAATCTGACAATTTGAAAAAGTATCAATAAATGCTAAAATGAATGTCCACACATTGAAATAAATGCGTTTTAAGAAAAGATTAAAGCTAGTTTTCTCATCTATGAACTTCATTGTTAATATATAAATAGTACATGTAAAACGTTTTTCAGAGGTTGTATTGTATTTTTCTGCAATCATATAAAATATAGATCTGGAAATTCACATCCACATTTCAATTTTGAAAAGAATAGGACAAATGATCACTTGAAATTACAAACATAAAAATAAAAGCTTTATGGACAAATGTTTAAACATGGTTTCACCTGTATGCAACAGCACATGTAAAAAGTTTGTCAGAGGTTTTAAAAGGTTTTTCAGAGGTTGTATTGTACTTTTCTGCAATCATACAAAATATAGATCTGGAAATTCACATCCACATTTCAATTTGGAAAAGAATAGTACAAATGATCACTTGAAATTACAAACTTTAAAATAAATGCTTTTTTGAAAAATGTTTAAACATGATTTCACATCTATGCAACAGCACAAGTAAAAAGTTTGTCAGAGGTTTTAAAAGTACTTTTCTCCAAAAAAGCAAAATGTTGATCAGTAAATTCACTTCTACATTTCAATTTGAGAAAGAATAACATAAATGTTAAAATGAAACTACCAACTTTAAAATACATACTTTTTTGAGAAACTTTGCTTCACATCTATGAATTTTCATGTATAAGTATTAATAGTCTTTGTAAAACTTTTAAAAATGTTTAAAAATATAGTTTACAACCAGAGAATGAAATGCAGAAAAAGAAATACGCGTTTATCTGACAATTTGAAAAAGTATCAATAAATTCTAAAATGAATGTCCACACAGCACATGTAAAAAGTTTATCAGAGGTTTTAAAACGTTTTTCAGAGGTTGTATTGTACTTTTCTGCAATCATACAAAATATAGATCTGGAAATTCACATCCACATTTCAATTTTGAAAAGAATAATAGAAATGATCACTTGAAATTACAAACTTTAAAATAAATGCTTTTTTGAAAAATGTTTAAACTTGATTTCACATCTATGCAACAGCTCATGTAAAGTTTGTCAGAGGTTTTAAAAGCACTTTTCTCCAAAAAAGCAAAATGTAGATCCGTAAATTCACTTCTACATTTCAATTTTAGAAAGAATAACATAAATGTTAAAATGAAACTACCAACTGTAAAATACATGCATTTTTGAGAAGTACTTAAACTTTGATTCACATCTATGAATTTTCATGTATAAGTATTAATAGTCTTTGTAAAACTTTTAAAAATGTTTAAAAATATAGTTTACAACCAGAAAAATAAATGCAGAAAAAGAAATGAGCGTTTATCTGACAATTTGAAAAAGTATCAATAAATGCTAAAATGAATGTCCACACATTGAAATAAATGCGTTTTAAGAAAAGATTAAAGCTAGTTTTCTCATCTATGAACTTCATTGTTAATATATAATCAGTAGATGTAAAACGTTTTTCAGAGGTTGTATTGTACTTTTCTGCAATCATATAAAATATAGATCTGGAAATTCACATCCACATTTCAATTTTGAAAAGAATAGGACAAATGATCACTTGAAATTACAAACATAAAAATAAAAGCTTTTTGGACAAATGTTTAAACATGGTTTCACCTCTATGCAACAGCACATGTAAAAAGTTTGTCAGAGGTTTTAAAACGTTTTTCAGAGGTTGTATTGTACTTTTCTGCAATCATACAAAATATAGATCTGGAAATTCACATCCACATTTCAATTTGGAAAAGAATAGTACAAATGATCACTTGAAATTACAAACTTTAAAATAAATGCTTTTTTGAAAAATGTTTAAACATCTATGCAACAGCACAAGTAAAAAGTTTGTCAGAGGTTTTAAAAGTACTTTTCTCCAAAAAAGCAAAATGTTGATCCGTAAATTCACTTCTACATTTCAATTTTAGAAAGAATAACATAAATGTTAAAATGAAACTACCAACTGTAAAATACATGCATTTTTGAGAAGTACTTAAACTTTGATTCACATCTATGAATTTTCATGTATAAGTATTAATAGTCTTTGTAAAACTTTTAAAAATGTTTAAAAATATAGTTTACAACCAGAAAAATAAATGCAGAAAAAGAAATAAGCGTTTATCTGACAATTTGAAAAAGTATCAATAAATGCTAAAATGAATGTCCACACATTGAAATAAATGCGTTTTAAGAAAAGATTAAAGCTAGTTTTCTCATCTATGAACTTCATTGTTAATATATAATCAGTAGATGTAAAACGTTTTTCAGAGGTTGTATTGTACTTTTCTGCAATCATATAAAATATAGATCTGGAAATTCACATCCACATTTCAATTTTGAAAAGAATAGGACAAATGATCACTTGAAATTACAAACATAAAAATAATAGCTTTTTGGACAAATGTTTAAACATGGTTTCACCTCTATGCAACAGCACATGTAAAAAGTTTGTCAGAGGTTTTAAAACGTTTTTCAGAGGTTGTATTGTACTTTTCTGCAATCATACAAAATATAGATCTGGAAATTCACATCCACATTTCAATTTGGAAAAGAATAGTACAAATGATCACTTGAAATTACAAACTTTAAAATAAATGCTTTTTTGAAAAATGTTTAAACATGATTTCACATCTATGCAACAGCACAAGTAAAAAGTTTGTCAGAGGTTTTAAAAGTACTTTTCTCCAAAAAAGCAAAATGTTGATCAGTAAATTCACTTCTACATTTCAATTTTAGAAAGAATAACATAAATGTTAAAATGAAACTACCAACTGTAAAATACATGCATTTTTGAGAAGTACTTAAACTTTGATTCACATCTATGAATTTTCATGTATAAGTATTAATAGTCTTTGTAAAACTTTTAAAAATGTTTAAAAATATAGTTTACAACCAGAAAAATAAATGCAGAAAAAGAAATACGCGTTTATCTGACAATATGAAAAAGTATCAATAAATGCTAAAATGAATGTCCACACATTGAAATAAATGCGTTTTAAGAAAAGATTAAAGCTAGTTTTCTCATCTATGAACTTCATTGTTAATATATAATCAGTAGATGTAAAACGTATTTCAGAGGTTGTATTGTACTTTTCTGCAATCATATAAAATATAGATCTGGAAATTCACATCCACATTTCAATTTGGAAAAGAATAGTACAAATGATCACTTGAAATTACAAACTTTAAAAAAAATGCTTTTTTGAAAAATGTTTAAACATGGTTTCACATCTATGCAACAGCTCATGTAAAGTTTGTCAGAGGTTTTAAAAGTACTTTTCTCCAAAAAAGCAAAATGTAGATCCGTAAATTCACTTCTACATTTCAATTTTAGAAAGAATAACATAAATGTTAAAATGAAACAACCAACATTAAAATACATGCATTTTTGAGAAATACTTAAACTTTGCTTCACATCTATGAATTTTCATGTATAAGTATTAATAGTCTTTGTAAAACTTTTAAAAACGTTTAAAAATATAGTTTACAACCAGAAAAATAAATGCAGAAAAAGAAATACGCATTAATCTGACAATTTGAAAAAGTATCAATAAATGCTAAAATGAATGTCCACACATTGAAATAAATGCGTTTTAAGAAAAGATTAAAGCTAGTTTTCTCATCTATGAACTTCATTGTTAATATATA
Source organism: Narcine bancroftii (assembly GCF_036971445.1). Lineage (NCBI taxonomy): Eukaryota > Metazoa > Chordata > Chondrichthyes > Torpediniformes > Narcinidae > Narcine > Narcine bancroftii. Next base: position 100,718,485 of record NC_091474.1, on the reverse strand, counting down.
AATAGTACATGTAAAACGTTTTTCAGAGGTTGTATTGTATTTTTCTGCAATCATATAAAATATAGATCTGGAAATTCACATCCACATTTCAATTTTGAAAAGAATAGGACAAATGATCACTTGAAATTACAAACATAAAAATAAAAGCTTTATGGACAAATGTTTAAACATGGTTTCACCTCTATGCAACAGCACATGTAAAAAGTTTGTCAGAGGTTTTAAAACGTTTTTCAGAGGTTGTATTGTACTTTTCTGCAATCATACAAAATATAGATCTGGAAATTCACATCCACATTTCAATTTGGAAAAGAATAGTACAAATGATCACTTGAAATTACAAACTTTAAAATAAATGCTTTTTTGAAAAATGTTTAAACATGATTTCACATCTATGCAACAGCACAAGTAAAAAGTTTGTCAGAGGTTTTAAAAGTACTTTTCTCCAAAAAAGCAAAATGTTGATCAGTAAATTCACTTCTACATTTCAATTTGAGAAAGAATAACATAAATGTTAAAATGAAACTACCAACTTTAAAATACATACTTTTTTGAGAAACTTTGCTTCACATCTATGAATTTTCATGTATAAGTATTAATAGTCTTTGTAAAACTTTTAAAAATGTTTAAAAATATAGTTTACAACCAGAGAATGAAATGCAGAAAAAGAAATACGCGTTTATCTGACAATTTGAAAAAGTATCAATAAATTCTAAAATGAATGTCCACACAGCACATGTAAAAAGTTTATCAGAGGTTTTAAAACGTTTTTCAGAGGTTGTATTGTACTTTTCTGCAATCATACAAAATATAGATCTGGAAATTCACATCCACATTTCAATTTTGAAAAGAATAATAGAAATGATCACTTGAAATTACAAACTTTAAAATAAATGCTTTTTTGAAAAATGTTTAAACTTGATTTCACATCTATGCAACAGCTCATGTAAAGTTTGTCAGAGGTTTTAAAAGCACTTTTCTCCAAAAAAGCAAAATGTAGATCCGTAAATTCACTTCTACATTTCAATTTTAGAAAGAATAACATAAATGTTAAAATGAAACTACCAACTGTAAAATACATGCATTTTTGAGAAGTACTTAAACTTTGATTCACATCTATGAATTTTCATGTATAAGTATTAATAGTCTTTGTAAAACTTTTAAAAATGTTTAAAAATATAGTTTACAACCAGAAAAATAAATGCAGAAAAAGAAATGAGCGTTTATCTGACAATTTGAAAAAGTATCAATAAATGCTAAAATGAATGTCCACACATTGAAATAAATGCGTTTTAAGAAAAGATTAAAGCTAGTTTTCTCATCTATGAACTTCATTGTTAATATATAATCAGTAGATGTAAAACGTTTTTCAGAGGTTGTATTGTACTTTTCTGCAATCATATAAAATATAGATCTGGAAATTCACATCCACATTTCAATTTTGAAAAGAATAGGACAAATGATCACTTGAAATTACAAACATAAAAATAAAAGCTTTTTGGACAAATGTTTAAACATGGTTTCACCTCTATGCAACAGCACATGTAAAAAGTTTGTCAGAGGTTTTAAAACGTTTTTCAGAGGTTGTATTGTACTTTTCTGCAATCATACAAAATATAGATCTGGAAATTCACATCCACATTTCAATTTGGAAAAGAATAGTACAAATGATCACTTGAAATTACAAACTTTAAAATAAATGCTTTTTTGAAAAATGTTTAAACATCTATGCAACAGCACAAGTAAAAAGTTTGTCAGAGGTTTTAAAAGTACTTTTCTCCAAAAAAGCAAAATGTTGATCAGTAAATTCACTTCTACATTTCAATTTTAGAAAGAATAACATAAATGTTATTTGTCCAAAAAGCTTTTATGAACTTCATTGTTAATATATAATCAGTAGATGTAAAACGTTTTTCAGAGGTTGTATTGTACTTTTCTGCAATCATATAAAATATAGATCTGGAAATTCACATCCACATTTCAATTTTGAAAAGAATAGGACAAATGATCACTTGAAATTACAAACTTTAAAATAAATGCTTTTTTGAAAAATGTTTAAACATGGTTTCACCTCTATGCAACAGCACATGTAAAAAGTTTGTCAGAGGTTTTAAAAGGTTTTTCAGAGGTTGTATTGTACTTTTCTGCAATCATACAAAATATAGATCTGGAAATTCACATCCACATTTCAATTTGGAAAAGAATAGTACAAATGATCACTTGAAATTACAAACTTTAAAATAAATGCTTTTTTGAAAAATGTTTAAGCATGATTTCACATCTATGCAACAGCACAAGTAAAAAGTTTGTCAGAGGTTTTAAAAGTACTTTTCTCCAAAAAAGCAAAATGTTGATCAGTAAATTCACTTCTACATTTCAATTTGAGAAAGAATAACATAAATGTTAAAATGAAACTACCAACTTTAAAATACATACTTTTTTGAGAAACTTTGCTTCACATCTATGAATTTTCATGTATAAGTATTAATAGTCTTTGTAAAACTTTTAAAAATGTTTAAAAATATAGTTTACAACCAGAGAATGAAATGCAGAAAAAGAAATACGCGTTTATCTGACAATTTGAAAAAGTATCAATAAATTCTAAAATGAATGTCCACACAGCACATGTAAAAAGTTTATCAGAGGTTTTAAAACGTTTTTCAGAGGTTGTATTGTACTTTTCTGCAATCATACAAAATATAGATCTGGAAATTCACATCCACATTTCAATTTTGAAAAGAATAATAGAAATGATCACTTGAAATTACAAACTTTAAAATAAATGCTTTTTTGAAAAATGTTTAAACTTGATTTCACATCTATGCAACAGCTCATGTAAAGTTTGTCAGAGGTTTTAAAAGCACTTTTCTCCAAAAAAGCAAAATGTAGATCCGTAAATTCACTTCTACATTTCAATTTTAGAAAGAATAACATAAATGTTAAAATGAAACTACCAACTGTAAAATACATGCATTTTTGAGAAGTACTTAAACTTTGATTCACATCTATGAATTTTCATGTATAAGTATTAATAGTCTTTGTAAAACTTTTAAAAACGTTTAAAAATATAGTTTACAACCAGAAAAATAAATGCAGAAAAAGAAATACGCATTAATCTGACAATTTGAAAAAGTATCAATAAATGCTAAAATGAATGTCCACACATTGAAATAAATGCGTTTTAAGAAAAGATTAAAGCTAGTTTTCTCATCTATGAACTTCATTGTTAATATATAAATAGTACATGTAAAACGTTTTTCAGAGGTTGTATTGTATTTTTCAGCAATCATATAAAATATAGATCTGGAAATTCACATCCACATTTCAATTTTGAAAAGAATAGGACAAATGATCACTTGAAATTACAAACATAAAAATAAAAGCTTTATGGACAAATGTTTAAACATGGTTTCACCTCTATGCAACAGCACATGTAAAAAGTTTGTCAGAGGTTTTAAAAGGTTTTTCAGAGGTTGTATTGTACTTTTCTGCAATCATACAAAATATAGATCTGGAAATTCACATCCACATTTCAATTTGGAAAAGAATAGTACAAATGATCACTTGAAATTACAAACTTTAAAATAAATGCTTTTTTGAAAAATGTTTAAACATGATTTCACATCTATGCAACAGCACAAGTAAAAAGTTTGTCAGAGGTTTTAAAAGTACTTTTCTCCAAAAAAGCAAAATGTTGATCAGTAAATTCACTTCTACATTTCAATTTGAGAAAGAATAACATAAATGTTAAAATGAAACTACCAACTGTAAAATACATGCATTTTTGAGAAGTACTTAAACTTTGATTCACATCTATGAATTTTCATGTATAAGTATTAATAGTCTTTGTAAAACTTTTAAAAATGTTTAAAAATATAGTTTACAACCAGAAAAATAAATGCAGAAAAAGAAATACGCGTTTATCTGACAATATGAAAAAGTATCAATAAATGCTAAAATGAATGTCCACACATTGAAATAAATGCGTTTTAAGAAAAGATTAAAGCTAGTTTTCTCATCTATGAACTTCATTGTTAATATATAATCAGTAGATGTAAAACGTATTTCAGAGGTTGTATTGTACTTTTCTGCAATCATATAAAATATAGATCTGGAAATTCACATCCACATTTCAATTTGGAAAAGAATAGTACAAATGATCACTTGAAATTACAAACTTTAAAAAAAATGCTTTTTTGAAAAATGTTTAAACATGGTTTCACATCTATGCAACAGCTCATGTAAAGTTTGTCAGAGGTTTTAAAAGTACTTTTCTCCAAAAAAGCAAAATGTAGATCCGTAAATTCACTTCTACATTTCAATTTTAGAAAGAATAACATAAATGTTAAAATGAAACAACCAACATTAAAATACATGCATTTTTGAGAAATACTTAAACTTTGCTTCACATCTATGAATTTTCATGTATAAGTATTAATAGTCTTTGTAAAACTTTTAAAAACGTTTAAAAATATAGTTTACAACCAGAAAAATAAATGCAGAAAAAGAAATACGCATTAATCTGACAATTTGAAAAAGTATCAATAAATGCTAAAATGAATGTCCACACATTGAAATAAATGCGTTTTAAGAAAAGATTAAAGCTAGTTTTCTCATCTATGAACTTCATTGTTAATATATAAATAGTACATGTAAAACGTTTTTCAGAGGTTGTATTGTATTTTTCTGCAATCATATAAAATATAGATCTGGAAATTCACATCCACATTTCAATTTTGAAAAGAATAGGACAAATGATCACTTGAAATTACAAACATAAAAATAAAAGCTTTATGGACAAATGTTTAAACATGGTTTCACCTCTATGCAACAGCACATGTAAAAAGTTTGTCAGAGGTTTTAAAACGTTTTTCAGAGGTTGTATTGTACTTTTCTGCAATCATACAAAATATAGATCTGGAAATTCACATCCACATTTCAATTTGGAAAAGAATAGTACAAATGATCACTTGAAATTACAAACTTTAAAATAAATGCTTTTTTGAAAAATGTTTAAACATGATTTCACATCTATGCAACAGCACAAGTAAAAAGTTTGTCAGAGGTTTTAAAAGTACTTTTCTCCAAAAAAGCAAAATGTTGATCAGTAAATTCACTTCTACATTTCAATTTGAGAAAGAATAACATAAATGTTAAAATGAAACTACCAACTTTAAAATACATACTTTTTTGAGAAACTTTGCTTCACATCTATGAATTTTGATGTATAAGTATTAATAGTCTTTGTAAAACTTTTAAAAATGTTTAAAAATATAGTTTACAACCAGAGAATGAAATGCAGAAAAAGAAATACGCGTTTATCTGACAATTTGAAAAAGTATCAATAAATTCTAAAATGAATGTCCACACAGCACATGTAAAAAGTTTATCAGAGGTTTTAAAACGTTTTTCAGAGGTTGTATTGTACTTTTCTGCAATCATACAAAATATAGATCTGGAAATTCACATCCACATTTCAATTTTGAAAAGAATAATAGAAATGATCACTTGAAATTACAAACTTTAAAATAAATGCTTTTTTGAAAAATGTTTAAACTTGATTTCACATCTATGCAACAGCTCATGTAAAGTTTGTCAGAGGTTTTAAAAGCACTTTTCTCCAAAAAAGCAAAATGTAGATCCGTAAATTCACTTCTACATTTCAATTTTAGAAAGAATAACATAAATGTTAAAATGAAACTACCAACTGTAAAATACATGCATTTTTGAGAAGTACTTAAACTTTGATTCACATCTATGAATTTTCATGTATAAGTATTAATAGTCTTTGCAAAACTTTTAAAAATGTTTAAAAATATAGTTTACAACCAGAAAAATAAATGCAGAAAAAGAAATAAGCGTTTATCTGACAATTTGAAAAAGTATCAATAAATGCTAAAATGAATGTCCACACATTGAAATAAATGCGTTTTAAGAAAAGATTAAAGCTAGTTTTCTCATCTATGAACTTCATTGTTAATATATAATCAGTAGATGTAAAACGTTTTTCAGAGGTTGTATTGTACTTTTCTGCAATCATATAAAATATAGATCTGGAAATTCACATCCACATTTCAATTTTGAAAAGAATAGGACAAATGATCACTTGAAATTACAAACTTTAAAAAAAATGCTTTTTTGAAAAATGTTTAAACATGGTTTCACATCTATGCAACAGCTCATGTAAAGTTTGTCAGAGGTTTTAAAAGTACTTTTCTCCAAAAAAGCAAAATGTAGATCCGTAAATTCACTTCTACATTTCAATTTTAGAAAGAATAACATAAATGTTAAAATGAAACTACCAACTGTAAAATACATGCATTTTTGAGAAGTACTTAAACTTTGATTCACATCTATGAATTTTCATGTATAAGTATTAATAGTCTTTGTAAAACTTTTAAAAATGTTTAAAAATATAGTTTACAACCAGAAAAATAAATGCAGAAAAAGAAATACGCGTTTATCTGACAATATGAAAAAGTATCAATAAATGCTAAAATGAATGTCCACACATTGAAATAAATGCGTTTTAAGAAAAGATTAAAGCTAGTTTTCTCATCTATGAACTTCATTGTTAATATATAATCAGTAGATGTAAAACGTATTTCAGAGGTTGTATTGTACTTTTCTGCAATCATATAAAATATAGATCTGGAAATTCACATCCACATTTCAATTTGGAAAAGAATAGTACAAATGATCACTTGAAATTACAAACTTTAAAAAAAATGCTTTTTTGAAAAATGTTTAAACATGGTTTCACATCTATGCAACAGCTCATGTAAAGTTTGTCAGAGGTTTTAAAAGTACTTTTCTCCAAAAAAGCAAAATGTAGATCCGTAAATTCACTTCTACATTTCAATTTTAGAAAGAATAACATAAATGTTAAAATGAAACAACCAACATTAAAATACATGCATTTTTGAGAAATACTTAAACTTTGCTTCACATCTATGAATTTTCATGTATAAGTATTAATAGTCTTTGTAAAACTTTTAAAAACGTTTAAAAATATAGTTTACAACCAGAAAAATAAATGCAGAAAAAGAAATACGCATTAATCTGACAATTTGAAAAAGTATCAATAAATGCTAAAATGAATGTCCACACATTGAAATAAATGCGTTTTAAGAAAAGATTAAAGCTAGTTTTCTCATCTATGAACTTCATTGTTAATATATAAATAGTACATGTAAAACGTTTTTCAGAGGTTGTATTGTATTTTTCTGCAATCATATAAAATATAGATCTGGAAATTCACATCCACATTTCAATTTTGAAAAGAATAGGACAAATGATCACTTGAAATTACAAACATAAAAATAAAAGCTTTATGGACAAATGTTTAAACATGGTTTCACCTCTATGCAACAGCACATGTAAAAAGTTTGTCAGAGGTTTTAAAACGTTTTTCAGAGGTTGTATTGTACTTTTCTGCAATCATACAAAATATAGATCTGGAAATTCACATCCACATTTCAATTTGGAAAAGAATAGTACAAATGATCACTTGAAATTACAAACTTTAAAATAAATGCTTTTTTGAAAAATGTTTAAACATGATTTCACATCTGTGCAACAGCACAAGTAAAAAGTTTGTCAGGTTTTAAAAGTAATTTTCTCCAAAAAAGGAAAATGTTGATCAGTAAATTCACTTCTACATTTCAATTTGAGAAAGAATAACATAAATGTTAAAATGAAACTACCAACTTTAAAATACATGCTTTTTTGAGAAACTTTGCTTCACATCTATGAATTTTCATGTATAAGTATTAATAGTCTTTGTAAAACTTTTAAAAATGTTTAAAAATGTAGTTTACAACCAGAGAAAGAAATGCAGAAAAAGAAATACGCGTTTATCTGACAATTTGAAAAAGTATCAATAAATTCTAAAATGAATGTCCACACAGCACATGTAAAAAGTTTATCAGAGGTTTTAAAACGTTTTTCAGAGGTTGTATTGTACTTTTCTGCAATCATACAAAATATAGATCTGGAAATTCACATCCACATTTCAATTTTGAAAAGAATAATAGAAATGATCACTTGAAATTACAAACTTTAAAATAAATGCTTTTTTGAAAAATGTTTAAACTTGATTTCACATCAATGCAACAGCTCATGTAAAGTTTGTCAGAGGTTTTAAAAGCACTTTTCTCCAAAAAAGCAAAATGTAGATCCGTAAATTCACTTCTACATTTCAATTTTAGAAAGAATAACATAAATGTTAAAATGAAACTACCAACTGTAAAATACATGCATTTTTGAGGTACTTAAACTTTGATTCACATCTATGAATTTTCATGTATAAGTATTAATAGTCTTTGTAAAACTTTTAAAAATGTTTAAAAATTTAGTTTACAACCAGAAAAATAAATGCAGAAAAAGAAATACGCGTTTATCTGACAATTTGAAAAAGTATCAATAAATTCTAAAATTAATGTCCACACAGCACATGTAAAAAGTTTATCAGAGGTTTTAAAACGTTTTTCAGAGGTTGTATTGTACTTTTCTGCAATCATACAAAATATAGATCTGGAAATTCACATCCACATTTCAATTTTGAAAAGAATAATAGAAATGATCACTTGAAATTACAAACTTTAAAATAAATGCTTTTTTGAAAAATGTTTAAACTTGATTTCACATCTATGCAACAGCTCATGTAAAGTTTGTCAGAGGTTTTAAAAGCACTTTTCTCCAAAAAAGCAAAATGTAGATCCGTAAATTCACTTCTACATTTCAATTTTAGAAAGAATAACATAAATGTTAAAATGAAACTACCAACTGTAAAATACATGCATTTTTGAGAAGTACTTAAACTTTGATTCACATCTATGAATTTTCATGTATAAGTATTAATAGTCTTTGTAAAACTTTTAAAAATGTTTAAAAATATAGTTTACAACCAGAAAAATAAATGCAGAAAAAGAAATAAGCATTTATCTGACAATTTGAAAAAGTATCAATAAATGCTAAAATGAATGTCCACACATTGAAATAAATGCGTTTTAAGAAAAGATTAAAGCTAGTTTTCTCATCTATGAACTTCATTGTTAATATATAATCAGTAGATGTAAAACGTTTTTCAGAGGTTGTATTGTACTTTTCTGCAATCATATAAAATATAGATCTGGAAATTCACATCCACATTTCAATTTTGAAAAGAATAGGACAAATGATCACTTGAAATTACAAACATAAAAATAAAAGCTTTTTGGACAAATGTTTAAACATGGTTTCACCTCTATGCAACAGCACATGTAAAAAGTTTGTCAGAGGTTTTAAAACGTTTTTCAGAGGTTGTATTGTACTTTTCTGCAATCATACAAAATATAGATCTGGAAATTCACATCCACATTTCAATTTGGAAAAGAATAGTACAAATGATCACTTGAAATTACAAACTTTAAAATAAATGCTTTTTTGAAAAATGTTTAAACATGATTTCACATCTATGCAACAGCACAAGTAAAAAGTTTGTCAGAGGTTTTAAAAGTACTTTTCTCCAAAAAAGCAAAATGTTGATCAGTAAATTCACTTCTACATTTCAATTTTAGAAAGAATAACATAAATGTTAAAATGAAACAACCAACATTAAAATACATGCATTTTTGAGAAATACTTAAACTTTGCTTCACATCTATGAATTTTCATGTATAAGTATTAATAGTCTTTGTAAAACTTTTAAAAACGTTTAAAAATATAGTTTACAACCAGAAAAATAAATGCAGAAAAAGAAATACGCATTAATCTGACAATTTGAAAAAGTATCAATAAATGCTAAAATGAATGTCCACACATTGAAATAAATGCGTTTTAAGAAAAGATTAAAGCTAGTTTTCTCATCTATGAACTTCATTGTTAATATATAAATAGTACATGTAAAACGTTTTTCAGAGGTTGTATTGTATTTTTCTGCAATCATATAAAATATAGATCTGGAAATTCACATCCACATTTCAATTTTGAAAAGAATAGGACAAATGATCACTTGAAATTACAAACATTAAAATAAAAGCTTTATGGACAAATGTTTAAACATGGTTTCACCTCTATGCAACAGCACATGTAAAAAGTTTGTCAGAGGTTTTAAAACGTTTTTCAGAGGTTGTATTGTACTTTTCTGCAATCATACAAAATATAGATCTGGAAATTCACATCCACATTTCAATTTGGAAAAGAATAGTACAAATGATCACTTGAAATTACAAACTTTAAAATAAATGCTTTTTTGAAAAATGTTTAAACTTGATTTCACATCTATGCAACAGCTCATGTAAAGTTTGTCAGAGGTTTTAAAAGCACTTTTCTCCAAAAAAGCAAAATGTAGATCCGTAAATTCACTTCTACATTTCAATTTTAGAAAGAATAACATAAATGTTAAAATGAAACTACCAACTGTAAAATACATGCATTTTTGAGAAGTACTTAAACTTTGATTCACATCTATGAATTTTCATGTATAAGTATTAATAGTCTTTGTAAAACTTTTAAAAATGTTTAAAAATATAGTTTACAACCAGAAAAATAAATGCAGAAAAAGAAATAAGCGTTTATCTGACAATTTGAAAAAGTATCAATAAATGCTAAAATGAATGTCCACACATTGAAATAAATGCGTTTTAAGAAAAGATTAAAGCTAGTTTTCTCATCTATGAACTTCATTGTTAATATATAATCAGTAGATGTAAAACGTTTTTCAGAGGTTGTATTGTACTTTTCTGCAATCATATAAAATATAGATCTGGAAATTCACATCCACATTTCAATTTTGAAAAGAATAGGACAAATGATCACTTGAAATTACAAACATAAAAATAAAAGCTTTTTGGACAAATGTTTAAACATGGTTTCACCTCTATGCAACAGCACATGTAAAAAGTTTGTCAGAGGTTTTAAAACGTTTTTCAGAGGTTGTATTGTACTTTTCTGCAATCATACAAAATATAGATCTGGAAATTCACATCCACATTTCAATTTGGAAAAGAATAGTACAAATGATCACTTGAAATTACAAACTTTAAAATAAATGCTTTTTTGAAAAATGTTTAAACATGATTTCACATCTATGCAACAGCACAAGTAAAAAGTTTGTCAGAGGTTTTAAAAGTACTTTTCTCCAAAAAAGCAAAATGTTGATCAGTAAATTCACTTCTACATTTCAATTTTAGAAAGAATAACATAAATGTTAAAATGAAACTACCAACTGTAAAATACATGCATTTTTGAGAAGTACTTAAACTTTGATTCACATCTATGAATTTTCATGTATAAGTATTAATAGTCTTTGTAAAACTTTTAAAAATGTTTAAAAATATAGTTTACAACCAGAAAAATAAATGCAGAAAAAGAAATACGCGTTTATCTGACAATATGAAAAAGTATCAATAAATGCTAAAATGAATGTCCACACATTGAAATAAATGCGTTTTAAGAAAAGATTAAAGCTAGTTTTCTCATCTATGAACTTCATTGTTAATATATAATCAGTAGATGTAAAACGTATTTCAGAGGTTGTATTGTACTTTTCTGCAATCATATAAAATATAGATCTGGAAATTCACATCCACATTTCAATTTGGAAAAGAATAGTACAAATGATCACTTGAAATTACAAACTTTAAAAAAAATGCTTTTTTGAAAAATGTTTAAACATGGTTTCACATCTATGCAACAGCTCATGTAAAGTTTGTCAGAGGTTTTAAAAGTACTTTTCTCCAAAAAAGCAAAATGTAGATCCGTAAATTCACTTCTACATTTCAATTTTAGAAAGAATAACATAAATGTTAAAATGAAACAACCAACATTAAAATACATGCATTTTTGAGAAATACTTAAACTTTGCTTCACATCTATGAATTTTCATGTATAAGTATTAATAGTCTTTGTAAAACTTTTAAAAACGTTTAAAAATATAGTTTACAACCAGAAAAATAAATGCAGAAAAAGAAATACGCATTAATCTGACAATTTGAAAAAAGTATCAATAAATGCTAAAATGAATGTCCACACATTGAAATAAATGCGTTTTAAGAAAAGATTAAAGCTAGTTTTCTCATCTATGAACTTCATTGTTAATATATAAATAGTACATGTAAAACGTTTTTCAGAGGTTGTATTGTATTTTTCTGCAATCATATAAAATATAGATCTGGAAATTCACATCCACATTTCAATTTTGAAAAGAATAGGACAAATGATCACTTGAAATTACAAACATAAAAATAAAAGCTTTATGGACAAATGTTTAAACATGGTTTCACCTCTATGCAACAGCACATGTAAAAAGTTTGTCAGAGGTTTTAAAACGTTTTTCAGAGGTTGTATTGTACTTTTCTGCAATCATACAAAATATAGATCTGGAAATTCACATCCACATTTCAATTTGGAAAAGAATAGTACAAATGATCACTTGAAATTACAAACTTTAAAATAAATGCTTTTTTGAAAAATGTTTAAACATGATTTCACATCTATGCAACAGCACAAGTAAAAAGTTTGTCAGAGGTTTTAAAAGTACTTTTCTCCAAAAAAGCAAAATGTTGATCAGTAAATTCACTTCTACATTTCAATTTGAGAAAGAATAACATAAATGTTAAAATGAAACTACCAACTTTAAAATACATACTTTTTTGAGAAACTTTGCTTCACATCTATGAATTTTGATGTATAAGTATTAATAGTCTTTGTAAAACTTTTAAAAATGTTTAAAAATATAGTTTACAACCAGAGAATGAAATGCAGAAAAAGAAATACGCGTTTATCTGACAATTTGAAAAAGTATCAATAAATTCTAAAATGAATGTCCACACAGCACATGTAAAAAGTTTATCAGAGGTTTTAAAACGTTTTTCAGAGGTTGTATTGTACTTTTCTGCAATCATACAAAATATAGATCTGGAAATTCACATCCACATTTCAATTTTGAAAAGAATAATAGAAATGATCACTTGAAATTACAAACTTTAAAATAAATGCTTTTTTGAAAAATGTTTAAACTTGATTTCACATCTATGCAACAGCTCATGTAAAGTTTGTCAGAGGTTTTAAAAGCACTTTTCTCCAAAAAAGCAAAATGTAGATCCGTAAATTCACTTCTACATTTCAATTTTAGAAAGAATAACATAAATGTTAAAATGAAACTACCAACTGTAAAATACATGCATTTTTGAGAAGTACTTAAACTTTGATTCACATCTATGAATTTTCATGTATAAGTATTAATAGTCTTTGTAAAACTTTTAAAAATGTTTAAAAATATAGTTTACAACCAGAAAAATAAATGCAGAAAAAGAAATAAGCGTTTATCTGACAATTTGAAGAAGTATCAATAAATGCTAAAATGAATGTCCACACATTGAAATAAATGCGTTTTAAGAAAAGATTAAAGCTAGTTTTCTCATCTATGAACTTCATTGTTAATATATAATCAGTAGATGTAAAACGTTTTTCAGAGGTTGTATTGTACTTTTCTGCAATCATATAAAATATAGATCTGGAAATTCACATCCACATTTCAATTTTGAAAAGAATAGGACAAATGATCACTTGAAATTACAAACATAAAAATAAAAGCTTTTTGGACAAATGTTTAAACATGGTTTCACCTCTATGCAACAGCACATGTAAAAAGTTTGTCAGAGGTTTTAAAACGTTTTTCAGAGGTTGTATTGTACTTTTCTGCAATCATACAAAATATAGATCTGGAAATTCACATCCACATTTCAATTTGGAAAAGAATAGTACAAATGATCACTTGAAATTACAAACTTTAAAATAAATGCTTTTTTGAAAAATGTTTAAACATGATTTCACATCTATGCAACAGCACAAGTAAAAAGTTTGTCAGAGGTTTTAAAAGTACTTTTCTCCAAAAAAGCAAAATGTTGATCAGTAAATTCACTTCTACATTTCAATTTTAGAAAGAATAACATAAATGTTAAAATGAAACTACCAACTGTAAAATACATGCATTTTTGAGAAGTACTTAAACTTTGATTCACATCTATGAATTTTCATGTATAAGTATTAATAGTCTTTGTAAAACTTTTAAAAATGTTTAAAAATATAGTTTACAACCAGAAAAATAAATGCAGAAAAAGAAATACGCGTTTATCTGACAATATGAAAAAGTATCAATAAATGCTAAAATGAATGTCCACACATTGAAATAAATGCGTTTTAAGAAAAGATTAAAGCTAGTTTTCTCATCTATGAACTTCATTGTTAATATATAATCAGTAGATGTAAAACGTATTTCAGAGGTTGTATTGTACTTTTCTGCAATCATATAAAATATAGATCTGGAAATTCACATCCACATTTCAATTTGGAAAAGAATAGTACAAATGATCACTTGAAATTACAAACTTTAAAAAAAATGCTTTTTTGAAAAATGTTTAAACATGGTTTCACATCTATGCAACAGCTCATGTAAAGTTTGTCAGAGGTTTTAAAAGTACTTTTCTCCAAAAAAGCAAAATGTAGATCCGTAAATTCACTTCTACATTTCAATTTTAGAAAGAATAACATAAATGTTAAAATGAAACAACCAACATTAAAATACATGCATTTTTGAGAAATACTTAAACTTTGCTTCACATCTATGAATTTTCATGTATAAGTATTAATAGTCTTTGTAAAACTTTTAAAAACGTTTAAAAATATAGTTTACAACCAGAAAAATAAATGCAGAAAAAGAAATACGCATTAATCTGACAATTTGAAAAAGTATCAATAAATGCTAAAATGAATGTCCACACATTGAAATAAATGCGTTTTAAGAAAAGATTAAAGCTAGTTTTCTCATCTATGAACTTCATTGTTAATATATAAATAGTACATGTAAAACGTTTTTCAGAGGTTGTATTGTATTTTTCTGCAATCATATAAAATATAGATCTGGAAATTCACATCCACATTTCAATTTTGAAAAGAATAGGACAAATGATCACTTGAAATTACAAACATAAAAATAAAAGCTTTATGGACAAATGTTTAAACATGGTTTCACCTCTATGCAACAGCACATGTAAAAAGTTTGTCAGAGGTTTTAAAACGTTTTTCAGAGGTTGTATTGTACTTTTCTGCAATCATACAAAATATAGATCTGGAAATTCACATCCACATTTCAATTTGGAAAAGAATAGTACAAATGATCACTTGAAATTACAAACTTTAAAATAAATGCTTTTTTGAAAAATGTTTAAACATGATTTCACATCTATGCAACAGCACAAGTAAAAAGTTTGTCAGAGGTTTTAAAAGTACTTTTCTCCAAAAAAGCAAAATGTTGATCAGTAAATTCACTTCTACATTTCAATTTGAGAAAGAATAACATAAATGTTAAAATGAAACTACCAACTTTAAAATACATACTTTTTTGAGAAACTTTGCTTCACATCTATGAATTTTGATGTATAAGTATTAATAGTCTTTGTAAAACTTTTAAAAATGTTTAAAAATATAGTTTACAACCAGAGAATGAAATGCAGAAAAAGAAATACGCGTTTATCTGACAATTTGAAAAAGTATCAATAAATTCTAAAATGAATGTCCACACAGCACATGTAAAAAGTTTATCAGAGGTTTTAAAACGTTTTTCAGAGGTTGTATTGTACTTTTCTGCAATCATACAAAATATAGATCTGGAAATTCACATCCACATTTCAATTTTGAAAAGAATAATAGAAATGATCACTTGAAATTACAAACTTTAAAATAAATGCTTTTTTGAAAAATGTTTAAACTTGATTTCACATCTATGCAACAGCTCATGTAAAGTTTGTCAGAGGTTTTAAAAGCACTTTTCTCCAAAAAAGCAAAATGTAGATCCGTAAATTCACTTCTACATTTCAATTTTAGAAAGAATAACATAAATGTTAAAATGAAACTACCAACTGTAAAATACATGCATTTTTGAGAAGTACTTAAACTTTGATTCACATCTATGAATTTTCATGTATAAGTATTAATAGTCTTTGTAAAACTTTTAAAAATGTTTAAAAATATAGTTTACAACCAGAAAAATAAATGCAGAAAAAGAAATAAGCGTTTATCTGACAATTTGAAAAAGTATCAATAAATGCTAAAATGAATGTCCACACATTGAAATAAATGCGTTTTAAGAAAAGATTAAAGCTAGTTTTCTCATCTATGAACTTCATTGTTAATATATAATCAGTAGATGTAAAACGTTTTTCAGAGGTTGTATTGTACTTTTCTGCAATCATATAAAATATAGATCTGGAAATTCACATCCACATTTCAATTTTGAAAAGAATAGGACAAATGATCACTTGAAATTACAAACTTTAAAAAAAATGCTTTTTTGAAAAATGTTTAAACATGGTTTCACATCTATGCAACAGCTCATGTAAAGTTTGTCAGAGGTTTTAAAAGTACTTTTCTCCAAAAAAGCAAAATGTAGATCCGTAAATTCACTTCTACATTTCAATTTTAGAAAGAATAACATAAATGTTAAAATGAAACAACCAACATTAAAATACATGCATTTTTGAGAAATACTTAAACTTTGCTTCACATCTATGAATTTTCATGTATAAGTATTAATAGTCTTTGTAAAACTTTTAAAAACGTTTAAAAATATAGTTTACAACCAGAAAAATAAATGCAGAAAAAGAAATACGCATTAATCTGACAATTTGAAAAAGTATCAATAAATGCTAAAATGAATGTCCACACATTGAAATAAATGCGTTTTAAGAAAAGATTAAAGCTAGTTTTCTCATCTATGAACTTCATTGTTAATATATAAATAGTACATGTAAAACGTTTTTCAGAGGTTGTATTGTATTTTTCTGCAATCATATAAAATATAGATCTGGAAATTCACATCCACATTTCAATTTTGAAAAGAATAGGACAAATGATCACTTGAAATTACAAACATAAAAATAAAAGCTTTATGGACAAATGTTTAAACATGGTTTCACCTCTATGCAACAGCACATGTAAAAAGTTTGTCAGAGGTTTTAAAAGGTTTTTCAGAGGTTGTATTGTACTTTTCTGCAATCATACAAAATATAGATCTGGAAATTCACATCTACATTTCAATTTGGAAAAGAATAGTACAAATGATCACTTGAAATTACAAACTTTAAAATAAATGCTTTTTTGAAAAATGTTTAAACATGATTTCACATCTATGCAACAGCACAAGTAAAAAGTTTGTCAGAGGTTTTAAAAGTACTTTTCTCCAAAAAAGCAAAATGTTGATCAGTAAATTCACTTCTACATTTCAATTTGAGAAAGAATAACATAAATGTTAAAATGAAACTACCAACTTTAAAATACATACTTTTTTGAGAAACTTTGCTTCACATCTATGAATTTTCATGTATAAGTATTAATAGTCTTTGTAAAACTTTTAAAAATGTTTAAAAATATAGTTTACAACCAGAGAATGAAATGCAGAAAAAGAAATACGCGTTTATCTGACAATTTGAAAAAGTATCAATAAATTCTAAAATGAATGTCCACACAGCACATGTAAAAAGTTTATCAGAGGTTTTAAAACGTTTTTCAGAGGTTGTATTGTACTTTTCTGCAATCATACAAAATATAGATCTGGAAATTCACATCCACATTTCAATTTTGAAAAGAATAATAGAAATGATCACTTGAAATTACAAACTTTAAAATAAATGCTTTTTTGAAAAATGTTTAAACTTGATTTCACATCTATGCAACAGCTCATGTAAAGTTTGTCAGAGGTTTTAAAAGCACTTTTCTCCAAAAAAGCAAAATGTAGATCCGTAAATTCACTTCTACATTTCAATTTTAGAAAGAATAACATAAATGTTAAAATGAAACTACCAACTGTAAAATACATGCATTTTTGAGAAGTACTTAAACTTTGATTCACATCTATGAATTTTCATGTATAAGTATTAATAGTCTTTGTAAAACTTTTAAAAATGTTTAAAAATATAGTTTACAACCAGAAAAATAAATGCAGAAAAAGAAATAAGCGTTTATCTGACAATTTGAAAAAGTATCAATAAATGCTAAAATGAATGTCCACACATTGAAATAAATGCGTTTTAAGAAAAGATTAAAGCTAGTTTTCTCATCTATGAACTTCATTGTTAATATATAATCAGTAGATGTAAAACGTATTTCAGAGGTTGTATTGTACTTTTCTGCAATCATATAAAATATAGATCTGGAAATTCACATCCACATTTCAATTTGGAAAAGAATAGTACAAATGATCACTTGAAATTACAAACTTTAAAAAAAATGCTTTTTTGAAAAATGTTTAAACATGGTTTCACATCTATGCAACAGCTCATGTAAAGTTTGTCAGAGGTTTTAAAAGTACTTTTCTCCAAAAAAGCAAAATGTAGATCCGTAAATTCACTTCTACATTTCAATTTTAGAAAGAATAACATAAATGTTAAAATGAAACAACCAACATTAAAATACATGCATTTTTGAGAAATACTTAAACTTTGCTTCACATCTATGAATTTTCATGTATAAGTATTAATAGTCTTTGTAAAACTTTTAAAAACGTTTAAAAATATAGTTTACAACCAGAAAAATAAATGCAGAAAAAGAAATACGCATTAATCTGACAATTTGAAAAAGTATCAATAAATGCTAAAATGAATGTCCACACATTGAAATAAATGCGTTTTAAGAAAAGATTAAAGCTAGTTTTCTCATCTATGAACTTCATTGTTAATATATAAATAGTACATGTAAAACGTTTTTCAGAGGTTGTATTGTATTTTTCTGCAATCATATAAAATATAGATCTGGAAATTCACATCCACATTTCAATTTTGAAAAGAATAGGACAAATGATCACTTGAAATTACAAACATAAAAATAAAAGATTTATGGACAAATGTTTAAACATGGTTTCACCTCTATGCAACAGCACATGTAAAAAGTTTGTCAGAGGTTTTAAAACGTTTTTCAGAGGTTGTATTGTACTTTTCTGCAATCATACAAAATATAGATCTGGAAATTCACATCCACATTTCAATTTGGAAAAGAATAGTACAAATGATCACTTGAAATTACAAACTTTAAAATAAATGCTTTTTTGAAAAATGTTTAAACATGATTTCACATCTATGCAACAGCACAAGTAAAAAGTTTGTCAGAGGTTTTAAAAGTACTTTTCTCCAAAAAAGCAAAATGTTGATCAGTAAATTCACTTCTACATTTCAATTTGAGAAAGAATAACATAAATGTTAAAATGAAACTACCAACTTTAAAATACATACTTTTTTGAGAAACTTTGCTTCACATCTATGAATTTTCATGTATAAGTATTAATAGTCTTTGTAAAACTTTTAAAAATGTTTAAAAATATAGTTTACAACCAGAGAATGAAATGCAGAAAAAGAAATACGCGTTTATCTGACAATTTGAAAAAGTATCAATAAATTCTAAAATGAATGTCCACACAGCACATGTAAAAAGTTTATCAGAGGTTTTAAAACGTTTTTCAGAGGTTGTATTGTACTTTTCTGCAATCATACAAAATATAGATCTGGAAATTCACATCCACATTTCAATTTTGAAAAGAATAATAGAAATGATCACTTGAAATTACAAACTTTAAAATAAATGCTTTTTTGAAAAATGTTTAAACTTGATTTCACATCTATGCAACAGCTCATGTAAAGTTTGTCAGAGGTTTTAAAAGCACTTTTCTCCAAAAAAGCAAAATGTAGATCCGTAAATTCACTTCTACATTTCAATTTTAGAAAGAATAACATAAATGTTAAAATGAAACTACCAACTGTAAAATACATGCATTTTTGAGAAGTACTTAAACTTTGATTCACATCTATGAATTTTCATGTATAAGTATTAATAGTCTTTGTAAAACTTTTAAAAACGTTTAAAAATATAGTTTACAACCAGAAAAATAAATGCAGAAAAAGAAATACGCATTAATCTGACAATTTGAAAAAGTATCAATAAATGCTAAAATGAATGTCCACACATTGAAATAAATGCGTTTTAAGAAAAGATTAAAGCTAGTTTTCTCATCTATGAACTTCATTGTTAATATATAAATAGTACATGTAAAACGTTTTTCAGAGGTTGTATTGTATTTTTCTGCAATCATATAAAATATAGATCTGGAAATTCACATCCACATTTCAATTTTGAAAAGAATAGGACAAATGATCACTTGAAATTACAAACATAAAAATAAAAGCTTTATGGACAAATGTTTAAACATGGTTTCACCTCTATGCAACAGCACATGTAAAAAGTTTGTCAGAGGTTTTAAAAGGTTTTTCAGAGGTTGTATTGTACTTTTCTGCAATCATACAAAATATAGATCTGGAAATTCACATCCACATTTCAATTTGGAAAAGAATAGTACAAATGATCACTTGAAATTACAAACTTTAAAATAAATGCTTTTTTGAAAAATGTTTAAACATGATTTCACATCTATGCAACAGCACAAGTAAAAAGTTTGTCAGAGGTTTTAAAAGTACTTTTCTCCAAAAAAGCAAAATGTTGATCAGTAAATTCACTTCTACATTTCAATTTGAGAAAGAATAACATAAATGTTAAAATGAAACTACCAACTGTAAAATACATGCATTTTTGAGAAGTACTTAAACTTTGATTCACATCTATGAATTTTCATGTATAAGTATTAATAGTCTTTGTAAAACTTTTAAAAATGTTTAAAAATATAGTTTACAACCAGAAAAATAAATGCAGAAAAAGAAATACGCGTTTATCTGACAATATGAAAAAGTATCAATAAATGCTAAAATGAATGTCCACACATTGAAATAAATGCGTTTTAAGAAAAGATTAAAGCTAGTTTTCTCATCTATGAACTTCATTGTTAATATATAATCAGTAGATGTAAAACGTATTTCAGAGGTTGTATTGTACTTTTCTGCAATCATATAAAATATAGATCTGGAAATTCACATCCACATTTCAATTTGGAAAAGAATAGTACAAATGATCACTTGAAATTACAAACTTTAAAAAAAATGCTTTTTTGAAAAATGTTTAAACATGGTTTCACATCTATGCAACAGCTCATGTAAAGTTTGTCAGAGGTTTTAAAAGTACTTTTCTCCAAAAAAGCAAAATGTAGATCCGTAAATTCACTTCTACATTTCAATTTTAGAAAGAATAACATAAATGTTAAAATGAAACAACCAACATTAAAATACATGCATTTTTGAGAAATACTTAAACTTTGCTTCACATCTATGAATTTTCATGTATAAGTATTAATAGTCTTTGTAAAACTTTTAAAAACGTTTAAAAATATAGTTTACAACCAGAAAAATAAATGCAGAAAAAGAAATACGCATTAATCTGACAATTTGAAAAAGTATCAATAAATGCTAAAATGAATGTCCACACATTGAAATAAATGCGTTTTAAGAAAAGATTAAAGCTAGTTTTCTCATCTATGAACTTCATTGTTAATATATAAATAGTACATGTAAAACGTTTTTCAGAGGTTGTATTGTATTTTTCTGCAATCATATAAAATATAGATCTGGAAATTCACATCCACATTTCAATTTTGAAAAGAATAGGACAAATGATCACTTGAAATTACAAACATAAAAATAAAAGCTTTATGGACAAATGTTTAAACATGGTTTCACCTCTATGCAACAGCACATGTAAAAAGTTTGTCAGAGGTTTTAAAACGTTTTTCAGAGGTTGTATTGTACTTTTCTGCAATCATACAAAATATAGATCTGGAAATTCACATCCACATTTCAATTTGGAAAAGAATAGTACAAATGATCACTTGAAATTACAAACTTTAAAATAAATGCTTTTTTGAAAAATGTTTAAACATGATTTCACATCTGTGCAACAGCACAAGTAAAAAGTTTGTCAGGTTTTAAAAGTAATTTTCTCCAAAAAAGCAAAATATAGATCCGTAAATTCACTTCTACATTTCAATTTTAGAAAGAATAACATAAAAATTAAAATGAAACTACCAACTGTAAAATACATGCATTTTTGAGGTACTTAAACTTTGATTCACATCTATGAATTTTCATGTATAAGTATTAATAGTCTTTGTAAAACTTTTAAAAATGTTTAAAAATATAGTTTACAACCAGAAAAATAAATGCAGAAAAAGAAATACGCGTTTATCTGACAATTTGAAAAAGTATCAATAAATTCTAAAATGAATGTCCACACAGCACATGTAAAAAGTTTATCAGAGGTTTTAAAACGTTTTTCAGAGGTTGTATTGTACTTTTCTGCAATCATACAAAATATAGATCTGGAAATTCACATCCACATTTCAATTTTGAAAAGAATAATAGAAATGATCACTTGAAATTACAAACTTTAAAATAAATGCTTTTTTGAAAAATGTTTAAACTTGATTTCACATCTATGCAACAGCTCATGTAAAGTTTGTCAGAGGTTTTAAAAGCACTTTTCTCCAAAAAAGCAAAATGTAGATCCGTAAATTCACTTCTACATTTCAATTTTAGAAAGAATAACATAAATGTTAAAATGAAACTACCAACTGTAAAATACATGCATTTTTGAGAAGTACTTAAACTTTGATTCACATCTATGAATTTTCATGTATAAGTATTAATAGTCTTTGTAAAACTTTTAAAAACGTTTAAAAATATAGTTTACAACCAGAAAAATAAATGCAGAAAAAGAAATACGCATTAATCTGACAATTTGAAAAAGTATCAATAAATGCTAAAATGAATGTCCACACATTGAAATAAATGCGTTTTAAGAAAAGATTAAAGCTAGTTTTCTCATCTATGAACTTCATTGTTAATATATAATCAGTAGATGTAAAACGTTTTTCAGAGGTTGTATTGTACTTTTCTGCAATCATACAAAATATAGATCTGGAAATTCACATCCACATTTCAATTTGGAAAAGAATAGTACAAATGATCACTTGAAATTACAAACTTTAAAATAAATGCTTTTTTGAAAAATGTTTAAACATGATTTCACATCTGTGCAACAGCACAAGTAAAAAGTTTGTCAGGTTTTAAAAGTAATTTTCTCCAAAAAAGGAAAATGTTGATCAGTAAATTCACTTCTACATTTCAATTTGAGAAAGAATAACATAAATGTTAAAATGAAACTACCAACTTTAAAATACATGCTTTTTTGAGAAACTTTGCTTCACATCTATGAATTTTCATGTATAAGTATTAATAGTCTTTGTAAAACTTTTAAAAATGTTTAAAAATGTAGTTTACAACCAGAGAAAGAAATGCAGAAAAAGAAATACGCGTTTATCTGACAATTTGAAAAAGTATCAATAAATTCTAAAATGAATGTCCACACAGCACATGTAAAAAGTTTATCAGAGGTTTTAAAACGTTTTTCAGAGGTTGTATTGTACTTTTCTGCAATCATACAAAATATAGATCTGGAAATTCACATCCACATTTCAATTTTGAAAAGAATAATAGAAATGATCACTTGAAATTACAAACTTTAAAATAAATGCTTTTTTGAAAAATGTTTAAACTTGATTTCACATCAATGCAACAGCTCATGTAAAGTTTGTCAGAGGTTTTAAAAGCACTTTTCTCCAAAAAAGCAAAATATAGATCCGTAAATTCACTTCTACATTTCAATTTTAGAAAGAATAACATAAAAATTAAAATGAAACTACCAACTGTAAAATACATGCATTTTTGAGGTACTTAAACTTTGATTCACATCTATGAATTTTCATGTATAAGTATTAATAGTCTTTGTAAAACTTTTAAAAATGTTTAAAAATATAGTTTACAACCAGAAAAATAAATGCAGAAAAAGAAATACGCGTTTATCTGACAATTTGAAAAAGTATCAATAAATTCTAAAATGAATGTCCACACAGCACATGTAAAAAGTTTATCAGAGGTTTTAAAACGTTTTTCAGAGGTTGTATTGTACTTTTCTGCAATCATACAAAATATAGATCTGGAAATTCACATCCACATTTCAATTTTGAAAAGAATAATAGAAATGATCACTTGAAATTACAAACTTTAAAATAAATGCTTTTTTGAAAAATGTTTAAACTTGATTTCACATCTATGCAACAGCTCATGTAAAGTTTGTCAGAGGTTTTAAAAGCACTTTTCTCCAAAAAAGCAAAATGTAGATCCGTAAATTCACTTCTACATTTCAATTTTAGAAAGAATAACATAAATGTTAAAATGAAACTACCAACTGTAAAATACATGCATTTTTGAGAAGTACTTAAACTTTGATTCACATCTATGAATTTTCATGTATAAGTATTAATAGTCTTTGTAAAACTTTTAAAAATGTTTAAAAATATAGTTTACAACCAGAAAAATAAATGCAGAAAAAGAAATAAGCATTTATCTGACAATTTGAAAAAGTATCAATAAATGCTAAAATGAATGTCCACACATTGAAATAAATGCGTTTTAAGAAAAGATTAAAGCTAGTTTTCTCATCTATGAACTTCATTGTTAATATATAATCAGTAGATGTAAAACGTTTTTCAGAGGTTGTATTGTACTTTTCTGCAATCATATAAAATATAGATCTGGAAATTCACATCCACATTTCAATTTTGAAAAGAATAGGACAAATGATCACTTGAAATTACAAACATAAAAATAAAAGCTTTTTGGACAAATGTTTAAACATGGTTTCACCTCTATGCAACAGCACATGTAAAAAGTTTGTCAGAGGTTTTAAAACGTTTTTCAGAGGTTGTATTGTACTTTTCTGCAATCATACAAAATATAGATCTGGAAATTCACATCCACATTTCAATTTGGAAAAGAATAGTACAAATGATCACTTGAAATTACAAACTTTAAAATAAATGCTTTTTTGAAAAATGTTTAAACATGATTTCACATCTATGCAACAGCACAAGTAAAAAGTTTGTCAGAGGTTTTAAAAGTACTTTTCTCCAAAAAAGCAAAATGTTGATCAGTAAATTCACTTCTACATTTCAATTTTAGAAAGAATAACATAAATGTTAAAATGAAACAACCAACATTAAAATACATGCATTTTTGAGAAATACTTAAACTTTGCTTCACATCTATGAATTTTCATGTATAAGTATTAATAGTCTTTGTAAAACTTTTAAAATCGTTTAAAAATATAGTTTACAACCAGAAAAATAAATGCAGAAAAAGAAATACGCATTAATCTGACAATTTGAAAAAGTATCAATAAATGCTAAAATGAATGTCCACACATTGAAATAAATGCGTTTTAAGAAAAGATTAAAGCTAGTTTTCTCATCTATGAACTTCATTGTTAATATATAAATAGTACATGTAAAACGTTTTTCAGAGGTTGTATTGTATTTTTCTGCAATCATATAAAATATAGATCTGGAAATTCACATCCACATTTCAATTTTGAAAAGAATAGGACAAATGATCACTTGAAATTACAAACATAAAAATAAAAGCTTTATGGACAAATGTTTAAACATGGTTTCACCTCTATGCAACAGCACATGTAAAAAGTTTGTCAGAGGTTTTAAAACGTTTTTCAGAGGTTGTATTGTACTTTTCTGCAATCATACAAAATATAGATCTGGAAATTCACATCCACATTTCAATTTGGAAAAGAATAGTACAAATGATCACTTGAAATTACAAACTTTAAAATAAATGCTTTTTTGAAAAATGTTTAAACATGATTTCACATCTATGCAACAGCACAAGTAAAAAGTTTGTCAGAGGTTTTAAAAGTACTTTTCTCCAAAAAAGCAAAATGTTGATCAGTAAATTCACTTCTACATTTCAATTTGAGAAAGAATAACATAAATGTTAAAATGAAACTACCAACTTTAAAATACATACTTTTTTGAGAAACTTTGCTTCACATCTATGAATTTTCATGTATAAGTATTAATAGTCTTTGTAAAACTTTTAAAAATGTTTAAAAATATAGTTTACCACCAGAGAATGAAATGCAGAAAAAGAAATACGCGTTTATCTGACAATTTGAAAAAGTATCAATAAATTCTAAAATGAATGTCCACACAGCACATGTAAAAAGTTTATCAGAGGTTTTAAAACGTTTTTCAGAGGTTGTATTGTACTTTTCTGCAATCATACAAAATATAGATCTGGAAATTCACATCCACATTTCAATTTTGAAAAGAATAATAGAAATGATCACTTGAAATTACAAACTTTAAAATAAATGCTTTTTTGAAAAATGTTTAAACATGGTTTCACATCTATGCAACAGCTCATGTAAAGTTTGTCAGAGGTTTTAAAAGTACTTTTCTCCAAAAAAGCAAAATGTAGATCCGTAAATTCACTTCTACATTTCAATTTTAGAAAGAATAACATAAATGTTAAAATGAAACAACCAACATTAAAATACATGCATTTTTGAGAAATACTTAAACTTTGCTTCACATCTATGAATTTTCATGTATAAGTATTAATAGTCTTTGTAAAACTTTTAAAAACGTTTAAAAATATAGTTTACAACCAGAAAAATAAATGCAGAAAAAGAAATACGCATTAATCTGACAATTTGAAAAAGTATCAATAAATGCTAAAATAAATGTCCACACATTGAAATAAATGCGTTTTAAGAAAAGATTAAAGCTAGTTTTCTCATCTATGAACTTCATTGTTAATATATAAATAGTACATGTAAAACGTTTTTCAGAGGTTGTATTGTATTTTTCTGCAATCATATAAAATATAGATCTGGAAATTCACATCCACATTTCAATTTTGAAAAGAATAGGACAAATGATCACTTGAAATTACAAACATAAAAATAAAAGCTTTATGGACAAATGTTTAAACATGGTTTCACCTCTATGCAACAGCACATGTAAAAAGTTTGTCAGAGGTTTTAAAAGGTTTTTCAGAGGTTGTATTGTACTTTTCTGCAATCATACAAAATATAGATCTGGAAATTCACATCCACATTTCAATTTGGAAAAGAATAGTACAAATGATCATTTGAAATTACAAACTTTAAAATAAATGCTTTTTTGAAAAATGTTTAAACATGATTTCACATCTATGCAACAGCACAAGTAAAAAGTTTGTCAGAGGTTTTAAAAGTACTTTTCTCCAAAAAAGCAAAATGTTGATCAGTAAATTCACTTCTACATTTCAATTTGAGAAAGAATAACATAAATGTTAAAATGAAACTACCAACTTTAAAATACATACTTTTTTGAGAAACTTTGCTTCACATCTATGAATTTTCATGTATAAGTATTAATAGTCTTTGTAAAACTTTTAAAAATGTTTAAAAATATAGTTTACAACCAGAGAATGAAATGCAGAAAAAGAAATACGCGTTTATCTGACAATTTGAAAAAGTATCAATAAATTCTAAAATGAATGTCCACACAGCACATGTAAAAAGTTTATCAGAGGTTTTAAAACGTTTTTCAGAGGTTGTATTGTACTTTTCTGCAATCATACAAAATATAGATCTGGAAATTCACATCCACATTTCAATTTTGAAAAGAATAATAGAAATGATCACTTGAAATTACAAACTTTAAAATAAATGCTTTTTTGAAAAATGTTTAAACTTGATTTCACATCTATGCAACAGCTCATGTAAAGTTTGTCAGAGGTTTTAAAAGCACTTTTCTCCAAAAAAGCAAAATGTAGATCCGTAAATTCACTTCTACATTTCAATTTTAGAAAGAATAACATAAATGTTAAAATGAAACTACCAACTGTAAAATACATGCATTTTTGAGAAGTACTTAAACTTTGATTCACATCTATGAATTTTCATGTATAAGTATTAATAGTCTTTGTAAAACTTTTAAAAATGTTTAAAAATATAGTTTACAACCAGAAAAATAAATGCAGAAAAAGAAATAAGCGTTTATCTGACAATTTGAAAAAGTATCAATAAATGCTAAAATGAATGTCCACACATTGAAATAAATGCGTTTTAAGAAAAGATTAAAGCTAGTTTTCTCATCTATGAACTTCATTGTTAATATATAATCAGTAGATGTAAAACGTTTTTCAGAGGTTGTATTGTACTTTTCTGCAATCATATAAAATATAGATCTGGAAATTCACATCCACATTTCAATTTTGAAAAGAATAGGACAAATGATCACTTGAAATTACAAACATAAAAATAAAAGCTTTATGGACAAATGTTTAAACATGGTTTCACCTCTATGCAACAGCACATGTAAAAAGTTTGTCAGAGGTTTTAAAAGGTTTTTCAGAGGTTGTATTGTACTTTTCTGCAATCATACAAAATATAGATCTGGAAATTCACATCCACATTTCAATTTGGAAAAGAATAGTACAAATGATCACTTGAAATTACAAACTTTAAAATAAATGCTTTTTTGAAAAATGTTTAAACATGATTTCACATCTATGCAACAGCACAAGTAAAAAGTTTGTCAGAGGTTTTAAAAGTACTTTTCTCCAAAAAAGCAAAATGTTGATCAGTAAATTCACTTCTACATTTCAATTTTAGAAAGAATAACATAAATGTTAAAATGAAACTACCAACTGTAAAATACATGCATTTTTGAGAAGTACTTAAACTTTGATTCACATCTATGAATTTTCATGTATAAGTATTAATAGTCTTTGTAAAACTTTTAAAAATGTTTAAAAATATAGTTTACAACCAGAAAAATAAATGCAGAAAAAGAAATACGCGTTTATCTGACAATATGAAAAAGTATCAATAAATGCTAAAATGAATGTCCACACATTGAAATAAATGCGTTTTAAGAAAAGATTAAAGCTAGTTTTCTCATCTATGAACTTCATTGTTAATATATAATCAGTAGATGTAAAACGTATTTCAGAGGTTGTATTGTACTTTTCTGCAATCATATAAAATATAGATCTGGAAATTCACATCCACATTTCAATTTGGAAAAGAATAGTACAAATGATCACTTGAAATTACAAACTTTAAAAAAAATGCTTTTTTGAAAAATGTTTAAACATGGTTTCACATCTATGCAACAGCTCATGTAAAGTTTGTCAGAGGTTTTAAAAGTACTTTTCTCCAAAAAAGCAAAATGTAGATCCGTAAATTCACTTCTACATTTCAATTTTAGAAAGAATAACATAAATGTTAAAATGAAACAACCAACATTAAAATACATGCATTTTTGAGAAATACTTAAACTTTGCTTCACATCTATGAATTTTCATGTATAAGTATTAATAGTCTTTGTAAAACTTTTAAAAACGTTTAAAAATATAGTTTACAACCAGAAAAATAAATGCAGAAAAAGAAATACGCATTAATCTGACAATTTGAAAAAGTATCAATAAATGCTAAAATGAATGTCCACACATTGAAATAAATGCGTTTTAAGAAAAGATTAAAGCTAGTTTTCTCATCTATGAACTTCATTGTTAATATATAAACAGTACATGTAAAACGTTTTTCAGAGGTTGTATTGTACTTTTCTGCAATCATACAAAATATAGATCTGGAAATTCACATCCACATTTCAATTTTGAAAAGAATAGGACAAATGATCACTTGAAATTACAAACATAAAAATAAAAGCTTTATGGACAAATGTTTAAACATGGTTTCACCTCTATGCAACAGCACATGTAAAAAGTTTGTCAGAGGTTTTAAAACGTTTTTCAGAGGTTGTATTGTACTTTTCTGCAATCATACAAAATATAGATCTGGAAATTCACATCCACATTTCAATTTGGAAAAGAATAGTACAAATGATCACTTGAAATTACAAACTTTAAAATAAATGCTTTTTTGAAAAATGTTTAAACATGATTTCACATCTATGCAACAGCACAAGTAAAAAGTTTGTCAGAGGTTTTAAAAGTAATTTTCTCCAAAAAAGCAAAAGTTGATCAGTAAATTCACTTCTACATTTCAATTTGAGAAAGAATAACATAAATGTTAAAATGAAACTACCAACTTTAAAATACATGCTTTTTTGAGAAACTTTGCTTCACATCTATGAATTTTCATGTATAAGTATTAATAGTCTTTGTAAAACTTTTAAAAATGTTTAAAAATATAGTTTACAACCAGAGAAAGAAATGCAGAAAAAGAAATACGCATTTATCTGACAATTTGAAAAAGTATCAATAAATTCTAAAATGAATGTCCACACAGCACATGTAAAAAGTTTATCAGAGGTTTTAAAACGTTTTTCAGAGGTTGTATTGTACTTTTCTGCAATCATACAAAATATAGATCTGGAAATTCACATCCACATTTCAATTTTGAAAAGAATAATAGAAATGATCACTTGAAATTACAAACTTTAAAATAAATGATTTTTAGAAAAATGTTTAAACTTGATTTCACATCTATGCAACAGCTCATGTAAAGTTTGTCAGAGGTTTTAAAAGCACTTTTCTCCAAAAAAGCAAAATGTAGATCCGTAAATTCACTTCTACATTTCAATTTTAGAAAGAATAACATAAATGTTAAAATGAAACTACCAACTTTAAAATACATGCTTTTTTGAGAAACTTTGCTTCACATCTATGAATTTTCATGTATAAGTATTAATAGTCTTTGTAAAACTTTTAAAAATGTTTAAAAATGTAGTTTACAACCAGAAAAAGAAATGCAGAAAAAGAAATACGCGTTTATCTGACAATTTGAAAAAGTATCAATAAATTCTAAAATGAATGTCCACACAGCACATGTAAAAAGTTTATCAGAGGTTTTAAAACGTTTTTCAGAGGTTGTATTGTACTTTTCTGCAATCATACAAAATATAGATCTGGAAATTCACATCCACATTTCAATTTTGAAAAGAATAATAGAAATGATCACTTGAAATTACAAACTTTAAAATAAATGCTTTTTTGAAAAATGTTTAAACTTGATTTCACATCAATGCAACAGCTCATGTAAAGTTTGTCAGAGGTTTTAAAAGCACTTTTCTCCAAAAAAGCAAAATGTAGATCCGTAAATTCACTTCTACATTTCAATTTTAGAAAGAATAACATAAATGTTAAAATGAAACTACCAACTGTAAAATACATGCATTTTTGAGGTACTTAAACTTTGATTCACATCTATGAATTTTCATGTATAAGTATTAATAGTCTTTGTAAAACTTTTAAAAATGTTTAAAAATATAGTTTACAACCAGAAAAATAAATGCAGAAAAAGAAATAAGCGTTTATCTGACAATTTGAAAAAGTATCAATAAATGCTAAAATGAATGTCCACACATTGAAATAAATGCGTTTTAAGAAAAGATTAAAGCTAGTTTTCTCATCTATGAACTTCATTGTTAATATATAATCAGTAGATGTAAAACGTTTTTCAGAGGTTTTATTGTACTTTTCTGCAATCATATAAAATATAGATCTGGAAATTCACATCCACATTTCAATTTTGAAAAGAATAGGACAAATGATCACTTGAAATTACAAACATAAAAATAAAAGCTTTTTGGACAAATGTTTAAACATGGTTTCACCTCTATGCAACAGCACATGTAAAAAGTTTGTCAGAGGTTTTAAAACGTTTTTCAGAGGTTGTATTGTACTTTTCGCCAATCATACAAAATATAGATCTGGAAATTCACATCCACATTTCAATTTGGAAAAGAATAGTACAAATGATCACTTGAAATTACAAACTTTAAAATAAATGCTTTTTTGAAAAATGTTTAAACATGGTTTCACATCTATGCAACAGCTCATGTAAAGTTTGTCAGAGGTTTTAAAAGTACTTTTCTCCAAAAAAGCAAAATGTAGATCCGTAAATTCACTTCTACATTTCAATTTTAGAAAGAATAACATAAATGTTAAAATGAAACTACCAACTTTAAAATACATGCATTTTTGAGAAATACTTAAACTTTGCTTCACATCTATGAATTTTCATGTATAAGTATTAATAGTCTTTGTAAAACTTTTAAAAATGTTTAAAATATATAGTTTACAACCAGAGAAAGAAATGCAGAAAAAGAAATAAGCGTTTATCTGACAATTTGAAAAAGTATCAATAAATGCTAAAATGAATGTCCACACATTTAAATAAATGCGTTTTAAGAAAAGATTAAAGCTAGTTTTCTCATCTATGAACTTCATTGTTAATATATAATCAGTAGATGTAAAACGTTTTTCAGAGGTTGTATTGTACTTTTCTGCAATCATATAAAATATAGATCTGGAAATTCACATCCACATTTCAATTTTGAAAAGAATAGGACAAATGATCACTTGAAATTACAAACATAAAAATAAAAGCTTTTTGGACAAATGTTTAAACATGGTTTCACATCTATGCCACAGCACATGTAAAAAGTATGTCAGAGGTTTTAAAAGTACTTTTCTACAAGAAAGTTAAATGTAGATCCGTAAATTCACTTCTACATTTCAATTTGAGAAAGAATAACATAAATGTTAAAATGAAACAACTAACTTTAAAATACATGCATTTTTGAGAAATACTTAAACTTTGCTTCACATCTATGAATTTTCATGTATAAGTATTAATAGTCTTTGTAAAACTTTTAAAAACGTTTAAAAATATAGTTTACAACCAGAAAAATAAATGCAGAAAAAGAAATACGCGTTTATCTGACAATATGAAAAAGTATCAATAAATGCTAAAATGAATGTCCACACATTGAAATAAATGCGTTTTAAGAAAAGATTAAAGCTAGTTTTCTCATCTATGAACTTCATTGTTAATATATAATCAGTAGATGTAAAACGTTTTTCAGAGGTTCTATTGTACTTTTCTGCAATCATATAAAATATAGATCTGGAAATTCACATCCACATTTCAATTTTGAAAAGAATAGGACAAATGATCACTTGAAATTACAAACATAAAAATAAAAGCTTTTTGGACAAATGTTTAAACATGGTTTCACCTCTATGCAACAGCACATGTAAAAAGTTTGTCAGAGGTTTTAAAACGTTTTTCAGAGGTTGTATTGTACTTTTCTGCAATCATACAAAATATAGATCTGGAAATTCACATCCACATTTCAATTTGGAAAAGAATAGTACAAATGATCACTTGAAATTACAAACTTTAAAATAAATGCTTTTTTGAAAAATGTTTAAACATGGTTTCACATCTATGCCACAGCACATGTAAAAAGTATGTCAGACGTTTTAAAAGTACTTTTCTACAAGAAAGTTAAATGTAGATCCGTAAATTCACTTCTACATTTCAATTTGAGAAAGAATAACATAAATGTTAAAATGAAACAACTAACTTTAAAATACATGCATTTTTGAGAAATACTTAAACTTTGCTTCACATCTATGAATTTTCATGTATAAGTATTAATAGTCTTTGTAAAACTTTTAAAAACGTTTAAAAATATAGTTTACAACCAGAAAAATAAATGCAGAAAAAGAAATACGCATTTATCTGACAATATGAAAAAGTATCAATAAATGCTAAAATGAATGTCCACACATTGAAATAAATGCGTTTTAAGAAAAGATTAAAGCTAGTTTTCTCATCTATGAACTTCATTGTTAATATATAAACAGTACATGTAAAACGTTTTTCAGAGGTAGTATTGTACTTTTCTGCAATCATATAAAATATAGATCTGGAAATTCACATCCACATTTCAATTTTGAAAAGAATAGGACAAATAATCGCTTGAAATTACAAACATAAAAATAAAAGCTTTTTGGACAAATGTTTAAACATGGTTTCACCTCTATGCAACAGCACATGTAAAAAGTTTGTCAGAGGTTTTAAAACGTTTTTCAGAGGTTGTATTGTACTTTTCTGCAATCATACAAAATATAGATCTGGAAATTCACATCCACATTTCAATTTGGAAAAGAATAGTACAAATGATCACTTGAAATTACAAACTTTAAAATAAATGCTTTTTTGAAAAATGTTTAAACATGGTTTCACATCTATGCCACAGCACATGTAAAAAGTATGTCAGAGGTTTTAAAAGTACTTTTCTACAAGAAAGTTAAATGTAGATCCGTAAATTCACTTCTACATTTCAATTTGAGAAAGAATAACATAAATGTTAAAATGAAACAACTAACTTTAAAATACATGCATTTTTGAGAAATACTTAAACTTTGCTTCACATCTATGAATTTTCATGTATAAGTATTAATAGTCTTTGTAAAACTTTTAAAAACGTTTAAAAATATAGTTTACAACCAGAAAAATAAATGCAGAAAAAGAAATACGCGTTTATCTGACAATATGAAAAAGTATCAATAAATGCTACAATGAATGTCCACACATTGAAATAAATGCGTTTTAAGAAAAGATTAAAGCTAGTTTTCTCATCTATGAACTTCATTGTTAATATATAAACAGTACATGTAAAACGTTTTTCAGAGGTAGTATTGTACTTTTCTGCAATCATATAAAATATAGATCTGGAAATTCACATCCACATTTCAATTTTGAAAAGAATAGGACAAATGATCGCTTGAAATTACAAACATAAAAATAAAAGCTTTTTGGACAAATGTTTAAACATGGTTTCACCTCTATGCAACAGCACATGTAAAAAGTTTGTCAGAGGTTTTAAAACGTTTTTCAGAGGTTGTATTGTACTTTTCTGCAATCATACAAAATATAGATCTGGAAATTCACATCCACATTTCAATTTGGAAAAGAATAGTACAAATGATCACTTGAAATTACAAACTTTAAAATAAATGCTTTTTTGAAAAATGTTTAAACATGGTTTCACATCTATGCCACAGCACATGTAAAAAGTATGTCAGACGTTTTAAAAGTACTTTTCTACAAGAAAGTTAAATGTAGATCCGTAAATTCACTTCTACATTTCAATTTTAGAAAGAATAACATAAATGTTAAAATGAAACAACTAACTTTAAAATACATGCATTTTTGAGAAATACTTAAACTTTGCTTCACATCTATGAATTTTCATGTATAAGTATTAATAGTCTTTGTAAAACTTTTAAAAACGTTTAAAAATATAGTTTACAACCAGAAAAATAAATGCAGAAAAAGAAATACGCGTTTATCTGACAATATGAAAAAGTATCAATAAATGCTAAAATGAATGTCCACACATTGAAATAAATGCGTTTTAAGAAAAGATTCAAGCTAGTTTTCTCATCTATGAACTTCATTGTTAATATATAAACAGTACATGTAAAACGTTTTTCAGAGGTTGTATTGTACTTTTCTGCAATCATATAAAATATAGATCTGGAAATTCACATCCACATTTCAATTTTGAAAAGAATAGGACAAATGATCACTTGAAATTACAAACATAAAAATAAAAGCTTTTTGGACAAATGTTTAAACATCGTTTCACCTCTATGCAACAGCACATGTAAAAAGTTTTTCAGAGGTTTTAAAACGTTTTTCAGAGGTTGTATTGTACTTTTCTGCAATCATACAAAATATAGATCTGGAAATTCACATCCACATTTCAATTTGGAAAAGAATAGTACAAATGATCACTTGAAATTACAAACTTTAAAATAAATGCTTTTTTGAGAAATGTTTAAACATGATTTCACATCTATGCAACAGCACAAGTAAAAAGTTTGTCAGAGGTTTTAAAATTACTTTTCTCCAAAAAAACAAAATGTTGATCAGTAAATTCACTTCTACATTTCAATTTTAGAAAGAATAACATAAAAGTTAAAATGAAATTACCAACTTTAAAATACATGCTTTTTTGAGAAACTTTGCTTCACATCTATGAATTTTCATGTAAAAGTATTAATAGTCTTTGTAAAACTTTTAAAAACGTTTAACAATATAGTTTACAACCAGAAAAATAAATGCAGAAAAAGAAATACGCATTAATCTGACAATTTGAAAAAGTATCAATAAATGCTAAAATGAATGTCCACACATTGAAATAAATGAGTTTTAAGAAAAGATTAAAGCTAGTTTTCTCATCTATGAACTTCATTGTTAATATATAAACAGTATATGTAAAACGTTTTTCAGAGGTTGTATTGTACTTTTCTGCAATCATACAAAATATAGATGGGGAAATTCACATCCACATTTCAATTTCAAAAAGAATAGTATAAATGGTCAAATGAAATTACAAACATAAAAATAAACGCTTCTTGGAGATATGTTTAAACATGGTTTCACATCTATCCAACAGCACATGTAAAAAGTATGTCAGAGGTTTTAAAAGTACTTTTGTACAAGAAAGCTAAATGTAGATCCATAAATTCACTTCTACATTTCAATTTGAGAAAGAATAACATAAATGTTAAAATGAAACTACCAACTGTAAAATACATGCATTTGTGAGAAGTACTTAAACTTTGATTCACATCTATGAATTTTCATGTATTAATAGTCTTTGTAAAACTTTTAAAAATGTTTAAAAATATAGTTTACAACCAGAAAAATAAATGCAGAAAAAGAAATAAGCGTTTATCTGACAATTTGAAAAAGTATCAATAAATGCTAAAATGAATGTCCACACATTGAAATAAATGCGTTTTAAGAAAAGATTAAAGCTAGTTTTCTCATCTATGAACTTCATTGTTAATATATAATCAGTAGATGTAAAACGTTTTTCAGAGGTTGTATTGTACTTTTCTGCAATCATATAAAATATAGATCTGGAAATTCACATCCACATTTCAATTTTGAAAAGAATAGGACAAATGATCACTTGAAATTACAAACATAAAAATAAAAGCTTTTTGGACAAATGTTTAAACATGGTTTCACCTCTATGCAACAGCACATGTAAAAAGTTTGTCAGAGGTTTTAAAACGTTTTTCAGAGGTTGTATTGTACTTTTCTGCAATCATACAAAATATAGATCTGGAAATTCACATCCACATTTCAATTTGGAAAAGAATAGTACAAATGATCACTTGAAATTACAAACTTTTAAAATAAATGCTTTTTTGAAAAATGTTTAAACATGATTTCACATCTATGCAACAGCACAAGTAAAAAGTTTGTCAGAGGTTTTAAAAGTACTTTTCTCCAAAAAAGCAAAATGTTGATCAGTAAATTCACTTCTACATTTCAATTTTAGAAAGAATAACATAAATGTTAAAATGAAACTACCAACTGTAAAATACATGCATTTTTGAGAAGTACTTAAACTTTGATTCACATCTATGAATTTTCATGTATAAGTATTAATAGTCTTTGTAAAACTTATAAAAATGTTTAAAAAAATAGTTTACAACCAGAAAAATAAATGCAGAAAAAGAAATACGCGTTTATCTGACAATATGAAAAAGTATCAATAAATGCTAAAATGAATGTCCACACATTGAAATAAATGCGTTTTAAGAAAAGATTAAAGCTAGTTTTCTCATCTATGAACTTCATTGTTAATATATAATCAGTAGATGTAAAACGTTTTTCAGAGGTTGTATTGTACTTTTCTGCAATCATATAAAATATAGATCTGGAAATTCACATCCACATTTCAATTTTGAAAAGAATAGGACAAATGATCACTTGAAATTACAAACATAAAAATAAAAGCTTTTTGGACAAATGTTTAAACATGGTTTCACCTCTATGCAACAGCACATGTAAAAAGTTTGTCAGAGGTTTTAAAACGTTTTTCAGAGGTTGTATTGTACTTTTCCGCAATCATACAAAATATAGATCTGGAAATTCACATCCACATTTCAATTTGGAAAAGAATAGTACAAATGATCACTTGAAATTACAAACTTTAAAATAAATGCTTTTTTGAAAAATGTTTAAACATGGTTTCACATCTATGCCACAGCACATGTAAAAGGTATGTCAGAGGTTTTAAAAGTACTTTTCTACAAGAAAGTTAAATGTAGATCCGTAAATTCACTTCTACATTTCAATTTGAGAAAGAATAACATAAATGTTAAAATGAAACTACCAACTTTAATATACATGCATTTTTGAGAAATACTTAAACTTTGCTTCACATCTATGAATTTTCATGTATAAGTATTATTAGTCTTTGTAAAACTTTTAAAAATGTTTAAAAATATAGTTTACAACCAGAAAAATAAATGCAGAAAAAGAAATACGCGTTTATCTGACAATATGAAAAAGTATCAATAAATGCTAAAATGAATGTCCACACATTGAAATAAATGCGTTTTAAGAAAAGATTAAAGCTAGTTTTCTCATCTATGAACTTCATTGTTAATATATAAACAGTACATGTAAAACGTTTTTCTGAGGTTGTATTGTATTTTTCTGCATTCATATAAAATATAGATCTGGAAATTCACATCCACATTTCAATTTTGAAAAGAATAGGACAAATGATCACTTGAAATTACAAACATAAAAATAAAAGCTTTATGGACAAATGTTTAAACATGGTTTCACCTCTATGCAACAGCACATGTAAAAAGTTTGTCACAGGTTTTAAAAGGTTTTTCAGAGGTTGTATTGTACTTTTCTGCAA
This sequence comes from Narcine bancroftii, assembly GCF_036971445.1. NCBI lineage: Eukaryota > Metazoa > Chordata > Chondrichthyes > Torpediniformes > Narcinidae > Narcine > Narcine bancroftii. The sequence continues at coordinate 100,680,114 of NC_091474.1, read as the reverse complement.
TCATACAAAATATAGATCTGGAAATTCACATCCACATTTCAATTTGGAAAAGAATAGTACAAATGATCACTTGAAATTACAAACTTTAAAATAAATGCTTTTTTGAAAAATGTTTAAACATGATTTCACATCTATGCAACAGCACAAGTAAAAAGTTTGTCAGAGGTTTTAAAAGTACTTTTCTCCAAAAAAGCAAATTGTTGATCAGTAAATTCACTTCTACATTTCAATTTGAGAAAGAATAACATAAATGTTAAAATGAAACTACCAACTTTAAAATACATGCTTTTTTGAGAAACTTTGCTTCACATCTATGAATTTTCATGTATAAGTATTAATAGTCTTTGTAAAACTTTTAACAACGTTTAAAAATATAGTCTACAACCAGTAAAATAAATGTAGAAAAAGAAATACGCGTTTATCTGACAATTTGAAAAAGTATCAATAAATTCTAAAATGAATGTCCACACAGCACATGTAAAAAGTTTATCAGAGGTTTTAAAACGTTTTTCAGAGGTTGTATTGTACTTTTCTGCAATCATACAAAATATAGATCTGGAAATTCACATCCACATTTCAATTTTGAAAAGAATAATAGAAATGATCACTTGAAATTACAAACTTTAAAATAAATGCTTTTTTGAAAAATGTTTAAACTTGATTTCACATCTATGCAACAGCTCATGTAAAGTTTGTCAGAGGTTTTAAAAGCACTTTTCTCCAAAAAAAGCAAAATGTAGATCCGTAAATTCACTTCTACATTTTAATTTTAGAAAGAATAACATAAATGTTAAAATGAAACTACCGACTGTAAAATACATGCATTTTTGAGAAGTACTTAAACTTTGATTCACATCTATGAATTTTCATGTATAAGTATTAATAGTCTTTGTAAAACTTTTAAAAATGTTTAAAAATATAGTTTACAACCAGAAAAATAAATGCAGAAAAAGAAATAAGCATTTATCTGACAATTTGAAAAAGTATCAATAAATGCTAAAATGAATGTCCACACATTGAAATAAATGCGTTTTAAGAAAAGATTAAAGCTAGTTTTCTCATCTATGAACTTCATTGTTAATATATAATCAGTAGATGTAAAACGTTTTTCAGAGGTTGTATTGTACTTTTCTGCAATCATATAAAATATAGATCTGGAAATTCACATCCACATTTCAATTTTGAAAAGAATAGGACAAATGATCACTTGAAATTACAAACATAAAAATAAAAGCTTTTTGGACAAATGTTTAAACATGGTTTCACCTCTATGCAACAGAACATGTAAAAAGTTTGTCAGAGGTTTTAAAACGTTTTTCAGAGGTTGTATTGTACTTTTCTGCAATCATACAAAATATAGATCTGGAAATTCACATCCACATTTCAATTTGGAAAAGAATAATACAAATGATCACTTGAAATTACAAACTTTAAAATAAATGCTTTTTTGAAAAATGTTTAAACATGATTTCACATCTATGCAACAGCACAAGTAAAAAGTTTGTCAGAGGTTTTAAAAGTACTTTTCTCCAAAAAAGCAAAATGTTGATCAGTAAATTCACTTCTACATTTCAATTTTAGAAAGAATAACATAAATGTTAAAATGAAACTACCAACTGTAAAATACATGCATTTTTGAGAAGTACTTAAACTTTGATTCACATCTATGAATTTTCATGTATAAGTATTAATAGTCTTTGTAAAACTTTTAAAAATGTTTAAAAATATAGTTTACAACCAGAAAAATAAATGCAGAAAAAGAAATACGCGTTTATCTGACAATATGAAAAAGTATCAATAAATGCTAAAATGAATGTCCACACATTGAAATAAATGCGTTTTAAGAAAAGATTAAAGCTAGTTTTCTCATCTATGAACTTCATTGTTAATATATAATCAGTAGATGTAAAACATTTTTCAGAGGTTGTATTGTACTTTTCTGCAATCATATAAAATATAGATCTGGAAATTCACATCCACATTTCAATTTTGAAAAGAATAGGACAAATGATCACTTGAAATTACAAACATAAAAATAAAAGCTTTTTGGACAAATGTTTAAACATGGTTTTACCTCTATGCAACAGCACATGTAAAAAGTTTGTCAGAGGTTTTAAAACGTTTTTCAGAGGTTGTATTGTACTTTTCTGCAATCATACAAAATATAGATCTGGAAATTCACATCCACATTTCAATTTGGAAAAGAATAGTACAAATGATCACTTGAAATTACAAACTTTAAAATAAATGCTTTTTTGAAAAATGTTTAAACATGGTTTCACATCTATGCAACAGCTCATGTAAAGTTTGTCAGAGGTTTTAAAAGTACTTTTCTCCAAAAAAGCAAAATGTAGATCCGTAAATTCACTTCTACATTTCAATTTTAGAAAGAATAACATAAATGTTAAAATGAAACAACCAACTTTAAAATACATGCATTTTTGAGAAATACTTAAACTTTGCTTCACATCTATGAATTTTCATGTATAAGTATTAATAGTCTTTGTAAAACTTTTAAAAACGTTTAAAAATATAGTTTACAACCAGAAAAATAAATGCAGAAAAAGAAATACGCATTAATCTGGCAATTTGAAAAAGTATCAATAAATGCTAAAATGAATGTCCACACATTGAAATAAATGCGTTTTAAGAAAAGATTAAAGCTAGTTTTCTCATCTATGAACTTCATTGTTAATATATAAATAGTACATGTAAAACGTTTTTCAGAGGTTGTATTGTATTTTTCTGCAATCATATAAAATATAGATCTGGAAATTCACATCCACATTTCAATTTTGAAAAGAATAGGACAAATGATCACTTGAAATTACAAACATAAAAATAAAAGCTTTATGGACAAATGTTTAAACATGGTTTCACCTCTATGCAACAGCACATGTAAAAAATTTGTCAGAGGTTTTAAAACGTTTTTCAGAGGTTGTATTGTACTTTTCTGCAATCATACAAAATATAGATCTGGAAATTCACATCCACATTTCAATTTGGAAAGGAATAGTACAAATGATCACTTGAAATTACAAACTTTAAAATAAATGCTTTTTTGAAAAATGTTTAAACATGATTTCACATCTATGCAACAGCACAAGTAAAAAGTTTGTCAGAGGTTTTAAAAGTACTTTTCTCCAAAAAAGCAAAATGTTGATCAGTAAATTCACTTCTACATTTCAATTTGAGAAAGAATAACATAAATGTTAAAATGAAACTACCAACTTTAAAATACATGCTTTTTTGAGAAACTTTGCTTCACATCTATGAATTTTCATGTATAAGTATTAATAGTCTTTGTAAAACTTTTAAAAATGTTTAAAAATATAGTTTACAACCAGAGAAAGAAATGCAGAAAAAGAAATATGCGTTTATCTGACAATTTGAAAAAGTATCAATAAATTCTAAAATGAATGTCCACACAGCACATGTAAAAAGTTTATCAGAGGTTTTAAAACGTTTTTCAGAGGTTGTATTGTACTTTTCTGCAATCATACAAAATATAGATCTGGAAATTCACATCCACATTTCAATTTTGAAAAGAATAATAGAAATGATCACTTGAAATTACAAACTTTAAAATAAATGCTTTTTTGAAAAATGTTTAAACTTGATTTCACATCTATGCAACAGCTCATGTAAAGTTTGTCAGAGGTTTTAAAAGCACTTTCTCCAAAAAAGCAAAATGTAGATCCGTAAATTCACTTCTACATTTCAATTTTAGAAAGAATAACATAAATGTTAAAATGAAACTACCAACTGTAAAATACATGCATTTTTGAGGTACTTAAACTTTGATTCACATCTATGAATTTTCATGTATAAGTATTAATAGTCTTTGTAAAACTTTTAAAAATGTTTAAAAATATAGTTTACAACCAGAAAAATAAATGCAGAAAAAGAAATAAGCGTTTATCTGACAATTTGAAAAAGTATCAATAAATGCTAAAATGAATGTCCACACATTGAAATAAATGCGTTTTAAGAAAAGATTAAAGCTAGTTTTCTCATCTATGAACTTCATTGTTAATATATAATCAGTAGATGTAAAACGTTTTTCAGAGGTTGTATTGTACTTTTCTGCAATCATATAAAATATAGATCTGGAAATTCACATCCACATTTCAATTTTGAAAAGAATAGGACAAATGATCACTTGAAATTACAAACATAAAAATAAAAGCTTTTTGGACAAATGTTTAAACATGGTTTCACCTCTATGCAACAGCACATGTAAAAAGTTTTTCAGAGGTTTTAAAACTTTTTTCAGAGGTTGTATTGTACTTTTCTGCAATCATACAAAATATAGATCTGGAAATTCACATCCACATTTCAATTTGGAAAAGAATAGTACAAATGATCACTTGAAATTACAAACTTTAAAATAAATGCTTTTTTGAAAAATGTTTAAACATGGTTTCACATCTATGCAACAGCTCACGTAAAGTTTGTCAGAGGTTTTAAAAGTACTTTTCTCCAAAAAAGCAAAATGTAGATCCGTAAATTCACTTCTACATTTCAATTTTAGAAAGAATAACATAAATGTTAAAATGAAACAACCAACTTTAAAATACATGCATTTTTGAGAAATACTTAAACTTTGCTTCACATCTATGAATTTTCATGTATAAGTATTAATAGTCTTTGTAAAACTTTTAAAAACGTTTAAAAATATAGTTTACAACCAGAAAAATAAATGCAGAAAAAGAAATACGCAGTATCTGACAATTTGAAAAAGTATCAATAAATGCTAATATGAATGTCCACACATTGAAATAAATGCGTTTTAAGAAAAGATTAAAGCTAGTTTTCTCATCTATGAACTTCATTGTTAATATATAAATAGTACATGTAAAACGTTTTTCAGAGGTTGTATTGTATTTTTCTGCAATCATATAAAATATAGATCTGGAAATTCACATCCACATTTCAATTTAAAAAGAATAGGACAAATGATCACTTGAAATTACAAACATAAAAATAAAAGCTTTATGGACAAATGTTTAAACATGGTTTCACCTCTATGCAACAGCACATGTAAAAAGTTTGTCAGAGGTTTTAAAACGTTTTTCAGAGGTTGTATTGTACTTTTCTGCAATCATACAAAATATAGATCTGGAAATTCACATCCACATTTCAATTTGGAAAAGAATAGTACAAATGATCACTTGAAATTACAAACTTTAAAATAAATGCTTTTTTGAAAAATGTTTAAACATGATTTCACATCTATGCAACAGCACAAGTAAAAAGTTTGTCAGAGGTTTTAAAAGTAATTTTCTCCAAAAAAGCAAAATGTTGATCAGTAAATTCACTTCTATATTTCAATTTGAGAAAGAATAACATAAATGTTAAAATGAAACTACCAACTTTAAAATACATGCTTTTTTGAGAAACTTTGATTCACATCTATGAATTTTCATGTATAAGTATTAATAGTCTTTGTAAAACTTTTAAAAATGTTTAAAAATATAGTTTACAACCAGAGAAAGAAATGCAGAAAAAGAAATACGCGTTTATCTGACAATTTGAAAAAGTATCAATAAATTCTAAAATGAATGTCCACACAGCACATGTAAAAAGTTTATCAGAGGTTTTAAAACGTTTTTCAGAGGTTGTATTGTACTTTTCTGCAATCATACAAAATATAGATCTGGAAATTCACATCCACATTTCAATTTTGAAAAGAATAATAGAAATGATCACTTGAAATTACAAACTTTAAAATAAATGATTTTTAGAAAAATGTTTAAACTTGATTTCACATCTATGCAACAGCTCATGTAAAGTTTGTCAGAGGTTTTAAAAGCACTTTTCTCCAAAAAAGCAAAATGTAGATCCGTAAATTCACTTCTACATTTCAATTTTAGAAAGAATAACATAAATGTTAAAATGAAACTACCAACTGTAAAATACATGCATTTTTGAGAAGTACTTAAACTTTGATTCACATCTATGAATTTTCATGTATAAGTATTAATAGTCTTTGTAAAACTTTTAAAAATGTTTAAAAATATAGTTTACAACCAGAAAAATAAATGCAGAAAAAGAAATAAGCGTTTATCTGACAATTTGAAAAAGTATCAATAAATGCTAAAATGAATGTCCACACATTGAAATAAATGCGTTTTAAGAAAAGATTAAAGCTAGTTTTCTCATCTATGAACTTCATTGTTAATATATAAACAGTACATGTAAAACGTTTTTCTGAGGTTGTATTGTATTTTTCTGCATTCATATAAAATATAGATCTGGAAATTCACATCCACATTTCAATTTGGAAAAGAATAGTACAAATGATCACTTGAAATTACAAACTTTAAAATAAATGCTTTTTTGAAAAATGTTTAAACATGATTTCACATCTATGCAACAGCACAAGTAAAAAGTTTGTCAGAGGTTTTAAAAGTAATTTTCTCCAAAAAAGCAAAATGTTGATCAGTAAATTCACTTCTACATTTCAATTTGAGAAAGAATAACATAAATGTTAAAATGAAACTACCAACTTTAAAATACATGCTTTTTTGAGAAACTTTGCTTCACATCTATGAATTTTCATGTATAAGTATTAATAGTCTTTGTAAAACTTTTAAAAATGTTTAAAAATATAGTTTACAACCAGAGAAAGAAATGCAGAAAAAGAAATACGCGTTTATCTGACAATTTGAAAAAGTATCAATAAATTCTAAAATGAATGTCCACACAGCACATGTAAAAAGTTTATCAGAGGTTTTAAAACGTTTTTCAGAGGTTGTATTGTACTTTTCTGCAATCATACAAAATATAGATCTGGAAATTCACATCCACATTTCAATTTTGAAAAGAATAATAGAAATGATCACTTGAAATTACAAACTTTAAAATAAATGCTTTTTTGAAAAATGTTTAAACTTGATTTCACATCTATGCAACAGCTCATGTAAAGTTTGTCAAAGGTTTTAAAAGCACTTTTCTCCAAAAAAGCAAAATGTAGATCCGTAAATTCACTTCTACATTTCAATTTTAGAAAGAATAACATAAATGTTAAAATGAAACTACCAACTGTAAAATACATACATTTTTGAGGTACTTAAACTTTGATTCACATCTATGAATTTTCATGTATAAGTATTAATAGTCTTTGTAAAACTTTTAAAAATGTTTAAAAATATAGTTTACAACCAGAAAAATAAATGCAGAAAAAGAAATAAGCGTTTATCTGACAATTTGAAAAAGTATCAATAAATGCTAAAATGAATGTCCACACATTGAAATAAATGCGTTTTAAGAAAAGATTAAAGCTAGTTTTCTCATCTATGAACTTCATTGTTAATATATAATCAGTAGATGTAAAACGTTTTTCAGAGGTTTTATTGTACTTTTCTGCAATCATATAAAATATAGATCTGGAAATTCACATCCACATTTCAATTTTGAAAAGAATAGGACAAATGATCACTTGAAATTACAAACATAAAAATAAAAGCTTTTTGGACAAATGTTTAAACATGGTTTCACCTCTATGCAACAGCACATGTAAAAAGTTTGTCAGAGGTTTTAAAACGTTTTTCAGAGGTTGTATTGTACTTTTCTGCAATCATACAAAATATAGATCTGGAAATACACATCCACATTTCAATTTGGAAAAGAATAGTACAAATGATCACTTGAAATTACAAACTTTAAAATAAATGCTTTTTTGAAAAATGTTTAAACATGATTTCACATCTATGCAACAGCACAAGTAAAAAGTTTGTCAGAGGTTTTAAAAGTACTTTTCTCCAAAAAAGCAAAATGTTGATCAGTAAATTCACTTCTACATTTCAATTTGAGAAAGAATAACATAAATGTTAAAATGAAACTACCAACTTTAAAATACATGCTTTTTTGAGAAACTTTGCTTCACATCTATGAATTTTCATGTATAAGTATTAATAGTCTTTGTAAAACTTTTAACAACGTTTAAAAATATAGTCTACAACCAGTAAAATAAATGTAGAAAAAGAAATACGCGTTTATCTGACAATTTGAAAAAGTATCAATAAATTCTAAAATGAATGTCCACACAGCACATGTAAAAAGTTTATCAGAGGTTTTAAAACGTTTTTCAGAGGTTGTATTGTACTTTTCTGCAATCATACAAAATATAGTTCTGGAAATTCACATCCACATTTCAATTTTGAAAAGAATAATAGAAATGATCACTTGAAATTACAAACTTTAAAATAAATGCTTTTTTGAAAAATGTTTAAACTTGATTTCACATCTATGCAACAGCTCATGTAAAGTTTGTCAGAGGTTTTAAAAGCACTTTTCTCCAAAAAAGCAAAATGTAGATCCGTAAATTCACTTCTACATTTCAATTTTAGAAAGAATAACATAAATGTTAAAATGAAACTACCGACTGTAAAATACATGCATTTTTGAGAAGTACTTAAACTTTGATTCACATCTATGAATTTTCATGTATAAGTATTAATAGTCTTTGTAAAACTTTTAAAAATGTTTAAAAATATAGTTTACAACCAGAAAAATAAATGCAGAAAAAGAAATAAGCGTTTATCTGACAATTTGAAAAAGTATCAATAAATGCTAAAATGAATGTCCACACATTGAAATAAATGCGTTTTAAGAAAAGATTAAAGCTAGTTTTCTCATCTATGAACTTCATTGTTAATATATAATCAGTAGATGTAAAACGTTTTTCAGAGGTTGTATTGTACTTTTCTGCAATCATATAAAATATAGATCTGGAAATTCACATCCACATTTCAATTTTGAAAAGAATAGGACAAATGATCACTTGAAATTACAAACATAAAAATAAAAGCTTTTTGGACAAATGTTTAAACATGGTTTCACCTCTATGCAACAGCACATGTAAAAAGTTTGTCAGAGGTTTTAAAACGTTTTTCAGAGGTTGTATTGTACTTTTCTGCAATCATACAAAATATAGATCTGGAAATTCACATCCACATTTCAATTTGGAAAAGAATAGTACAAATGATCACTTGAAATTACAAACTTTAAAATAAATGCTTTTTTGAAAAATGTTTAAACATGATTTCACATCTATGCAACAGCACAAGTAAAAAGTTTGTCAGAGGTTTTAAAAGTACTTTTCTCCAAAAAAGCAAAATGTTGATCAGTAAATTCACTTCTACATTTCAATTTTAGAAAGAATAACATAAATGTTAAAATGAAACTACCAACTGTAAAATACATGCATTTTTGAGAAGTACTTAAACTTTGATTCACATCTATGAATTTTCATGTATAAGTATTAATAGTCTTTGTAAAACTTTTAAAAATGTTTAAAAATATAGTTTACAACCAGAAAAATAAATGCAGAAAAAGAAATACGCGTTTATCTGACAATATGAAAAAGTATCAATAAATGCTAAAATGAATGTCCACACATTGAAATAAATGCGTTTTAAGAAAAGATTAAAGCTAGTTTTCTCATCTATGAACTTCATTGTTAATATATAATCAGTAGATGTAAAACATTTTTCAGAGGTTGTATTGTACTTTTCTGCAATCATATAAAATATAGATCTGGAAATTCACATCCACATTTCAATTTTGAAAAGAATAGGACAAATGATCACTTGAAATTACAAACATAAAAATAAAAGCTTTTTGGACAAATGTTTAAACATGGTTTTACCTCTATGCAACAGCACATGTAAAAAGTTTGTCAGAGGTTTTAAAACGTTTTTCAGAGGTTGTATTGTACTTTTCTGCAATCATACAAAATATAGATCTGGAAATTCACATCCACATTTCAATTTGGAAAAGAATAGTACAAATGATCACTTGAAATTACAAACTTTAAAATAAATGCTTTTTTGAAAAATGTTTAAACATGGGTTCACATCAATGCCACAGCACATGTAAAAAGTATGTCAGAGGTTTTAAAAGTACTTTTCTACAAGAAAGTTAAATGTAGATCCGTAAATTCACTTCTACATTTCAATTTGAGAAAGAATAACATAAATGTTAAAATGAAACTACCAACTTTAATATACATGCATTTTTGAGAAATACTTAAACTTTGCTTCACATCTATGAATTTTCATGTATAAGTATTATTAGTCTTTGTAAAACTTTTAAAAATGTTTAAAAATATAGTTTACAACCAGAAAAATAAATGCAGAAAAAGAAATACGCGTTTATCTGACAATATGAAAAAGTATCAATAAATGCTAAAATGAATGTCCACACATTGAAATAAATGCGTTTTAAGAAAAGATTAAAGCTAGTTTTCTCATCTATGAACTTCATTGTTAATATATAAGCAGTACATGTGAAACGTTTTTCTGAGGTTGTATTCTATTTTGCTGCATTCATATAAAATATAGATCTGGAAATTCACATCCACATTTCAATTTTGAAAAGAATAGGACAAATGATCACTTGAAATTACAAACATAAAAATAAAAGCTTTATGGACAAATGTTTAAACATGGTTTCACCTCTATGCAACAGCACATGTAAAAAGTTTGTCAGAGGTTTTAAAAGGTTTTTCAGAGGTTGTATTGTACTTTTCTGCAATCATACAAAATATAGATCTGGAAATTCACATCCACATTTCAATTTGGAAAAGAATAGTACAAAGGATCACTTGAAATTACAAACTTTAAAATAAATGCTTTTTTGAAAAATGTTTAAACATGATTTCACATCTATGCAACAGCACAAGTAAAAAGTTTGTCAGAGGTTTTAAAAGTACTTTTCTCCAAAAAAGCAAAATGTTGATCAGTAAATTCACTTCTACATTTCAATTTGAGAAAGAATAACATAAATGTTAAAATGAAACTACCAACTTTAAAATACATGCTTTTTTGAGAAACTTTGCTTCACATCTATGAATTTTCATGTATAAGTATTAATAGTCTTTGTAAAACTTTTAACAACGTTTAAAAATATAGTCTACAACCAGTAAAATAAATGTAGAAAAAGAAATACGCGTTTATCTGACAATTTGAAAAAGTATCAATACATTCTAAAATGAATGTCCACACAGCACATGTAAAAAGTTTATCAGAGGTTTTAAAACGTTTTTCAGAGGTTGTATTGTACTTTTCTGCAATCATACAAAATATAGATCTGGAAATTCACATCCACATTTCAATTTTGAAAAGAATAATAGAAATGATCACTTGAAATTACAAACTTTAAAATAAATGCTTTTTTGAAAAATGTTTAAACTTGATTTCACATCTATGCAACAGCTCATGTAAAGTTTGGCAGAGGTTTTAAAAGCACTTTTCTCCAAAAAAGCAAAATGTAGATCCGTAAATTCACTTCTACATTTCAATTTTAGAAAGAATAACATAAATGTTAAAATGAAACTACCAACTGTAAAATACATGCATTTTTGAGAAGTACTTAAACTTTGATTCACATCTATGAATTTTCATGTATAAGTATTAATAGTCTTTGTAAAACTTTTAAAAATGTTTAAAAATATAGTTTACAACCAGAAAAATAAATGCAGAAAAAGAAATAAGCGTTTATCTGACAATTTGAAAAAGTATCAATAAATGCTAAAATGAATGTCCACACATTGAAATAAATGCGTTTTAAGAAAAGATTAAAGCTAGTTTTCTCATCTATGAACTTCATTGTTAATATATAATCAGTAGATGTAAAACGTTTTTCAGAGGTTGTATTGTACTTTTCTGCAATCATATAAAATATAGATCTGGAAATTCACATCCACATTTCAATTTTGAAAAGAATAGGACAAATGATCACTTGAAATTACAAACATAAAAATAAAAGCTTTTTGGACAAATGTTTAAACATGGTTTCACCTCTATGCAACAGCACATGTAAAAAGTTTGTCAGAGGTTTTAAAACGTTTTTCAGAGGTTGTATTGTACTTTTCTGCAATCATACAAAATATAGATCTGGAAATTCACATCCACATTTCAATTTGGAAAAGAATAGTACAAATGATCACTTGAAATTACAAACTTTAAAATAAATGCTTTTTTGAAAAATGTTTAAACATGATTTCACATCTATGCAACAGCACATGTAAAAAGTTTGTCAGAGGTTTTAAAAGTACTTTTCTCCAAAAAAGCAAAATGTAGATCCGTAAATTCACTTCTACATTTCAATTTTAGAAAGAATAACATAAATGTTAAAATGAAACAACCAACATTAAAATACATGCATTTTTGAGAAATACTTAAACTTTGCTTCACATCTATGAATTTTCATGTATAAGTATTAATAGTCTTTGTAAAACTTTTAAAAACGTTTAAAAATATAGTTTACAACCAGAAAAATAAATGCAGAAAAAGAAATACGCATTAATCTGACAATTTGAAAAAGTATCAATAAATGCTAAAATGAATGTCCACACATTGAAATAAATGCGTTTTAAGAAAAGATTAAAGCTAGTTTTCTCATCTATGAACTTCATTGTTAATATATAAATAGTACATGTAAAACGTTTTTCAGAGGTTGTATTGTATTTTTCTGCAATCATATAAAATATAGATCTGGAAATTCACATCCACATTTCAATTTTGAAAAGAATAGGACAAATGATCACTTGAAATTACAAACATAAAAATAAAAGCTTTATGGACAAATGTTTAAACATGGTTTCACCTCTATGCAACAGCACATGTAAAAAGTTTGTCAGAGGTTTTAAAACGTTTTTCAGAGGTTGTATTGTACTTTTCTGCAATCATACAAAATATAGATCTGGAAATTCACATCCACATTTCAATTTGGAAAAGAATAGTACAAATGATCACTTGAAATTAGAAACTTTAAAATAAATGCTTTTTTGAAAAATGTTTAAACATGATTTCACGTCTGTGCAACAGCACAAGTAAAAAGTTTGTCAGGTTTTAAAAGTAATTTTCTCCAAAAAAGGAAAATGTTGATCAGTAAATTCACTTCTACATTTCAATTTGAGAAAGAATAACATAAATGTTAAAATGAAACTACCAACTTTAAAATACATGCTTTTTTGAGAAACTTTGCTTCACATCTATGAATTTTCATGTATAAGTATTAATAGTCTTTGTAAAACTTTTAAAAATGTTTAAAAATGTAGTTTACAACCAGAGAAAGAAATGCAGAAAAAGAAATACGCGTTTATCTGACAATTTGAAAAAGTATCAATAAATTCTAAAATGAATGTCCACACAGCACATGTAAAAAGTTTATCAGAGGTTTTAAAACGTTTTTCAGAGGTTGTATTGTACTTTTCTGCAATCATACAAAATATAGATCTGGAAATTCACATCCACATTTCAATTTTGAAAAGAATAATAGAAATGATCACTTGAAATTACAAACTTTAAAATAAATGCTTTTTTGAAAAATGTTTAAACTTGATTTCACATCTATGCAACAGCTCATGTAAAGTTTGTCAGAGGTTTTAAAAGCACTTTTCTCCAAAAAAGCAAAATGTAGATCCGTAAATTCACTTCTACATTTTAATTTTAGAAAGAATAACATAAATGTTAAAATGAAACTACCGACTGTAAAATACATGCATTTTTGAGAAGTACTTAAACTTTGATTCACATCTATGAATTTTCATGTATAAGTATTAATAGTCTTTGTAAAACTTTTAAAAATGTTTAAAAATATAGTTTACAACCAGAAAAATAAATGCAGAAAAAGAAATAAGCATTTATCTGACAATTTGAAAAAGTATCAATAAATGCTAAAATGAATGTCCACACATTGAAATAAATGTGTTTTAAGAAAAGATTAAAGCTAGTTTTCTCATCTATGAACTTCATTGTTAATATATAATCAGTAGATGTAAAACGTTTTTCAGAGGTTGTATTGTACTTTTCTGCAATCATATAAAATATAGATCTGGAAATTCACATCCACATTTCAATTTTGAAAAGAATAGGACAAATGATCACTTGAAATTACAAACATAAAAATAAAAGCTTTTTGGACAAATGTTTAAACATGGTTTCACCTCTATGCAACAGAACATGTAAAAAGTTTGTCAGAGGTTTTAAAACGTTTTTCAGAGGTTGTATTGTACTTTTCTGCAATCATACAAAATATAGATCTGGAAATTCACATCCACATTTCAATTTGGAAAAGAATAATACAAATGATCACTTGAAATTACAAACTTTAAAATAAATGCTTTTTTGAAAAATGTTTAAACATGATTTCACATCTATGCAACAGCACAAGTAAAAAGTTTGTCAGAGGTTTTAAAAGTACTTTTCTCCAAAAAAGCAAAATGTTGATCAGTAAATTCACTTCTACATTTCAATTTTAGAAAGAATAACATAAATGTTAAAATGAAACTACCAACTGTAAAATACATGCATTTTTGAGAAGTACTTAAACTTTGATTCACATCTATGAATTTTCATGTATAAGTATTAATAGTCTTTGTAAAACTTTTAAAAATGTTTAAAAATATAGTTTACAACCAGAAAAATAAATGCAGAAAAAGAAATACGCGTTTATCTGACAATATGAAAAAGTATCAATAAATGCTAAAATGAATGTCCACACATTGAAATAAATGCGTTTTAAGAAAAGATTAAAGCTAGTTTTCTCATCTATGAACTTCATTGTTAATATATAATCAGTAGATGTAAAACATTTTTCAGAGGTTGTATTGTACTTTTCTGCAATCATATAAAATATAGATCTGGAAATTCACATCCACATTTCAATTTTGAAAAGAATAGGACAAATGATCACTTGAAATTACAAACATAAAAATAAAAGCTTTTTGGACAAATGTTTAAACATGGTTTTACCTCTATGCAACAGCACATGTAAAAAGTTTGTCAGAGGTTTTAAAACGTTTTTCAGAGGTTGTATTGTACTTTTCTGCAATCATACAAAATATAGATCTGGAAATTCACATCCACATTTCAATTTGGAAAAGAATAGTACAAATGATCACTTGAAATTACAAACTTTAAAATAAATGCTTTTTTGAAAAATGTTTAAACATGGTTTCACATCTATGCAACAGCTCATGTAAAGTTTGTCAGAGGTTTTAAAAGTACTTTTCTCCAAAAAAGCAAAATGTAGATCCGTAAATTCACTTCTACATTTCAATTTTAGAAAGAATAACATAAATGTTAAAATGAAACAACCAACTTTAAAATACATGCATTTTTGAGAAATACTTAAACTTTGCTTCACATCTATGAATTTTCATGTATAAGTATTAATAGTCTTTGTAAAACTTTTAAAAACGTTTAAAAATATAGTTTACAACCAGAAAAATAAATGCAGAAAAAGAAATACGCATTAATCTGGCAATTTGAAAAAGTATCAATAAATGCTAAAATGAATGTCCACACATTGAAATAAATGCGTTTTAAGAAAAGATTAAAGCTAGTTTTCTCATCTATGAACTTCATTGTTAATATATAAATAGTACATGTAAAACGTTTTTCAGAGGTTGTATTGTATTTTTCTGCAATCATATAAAATATAGATCTGGAAATTCACATCCACATTTCAATTTTGAAAAGAATAGGACAAATGATCACTTGAAATTACAAACATAAAAATAAAAGCTTTATGGACAAATGTTTAAACATGGTTTCACCTCTATGCAACAGCACATGTAAAAAATTTGTCAGAGGTTTTAAAACGTTTTTCAGAGGTTGTATTGTACTTTTCTGCAATCATACAAAATATAGATCTGGAAATTCACATCCACATTTCAATTTGGAAAGGAATAGTACAAATGATCACTTGAAATTACAAACTTTAAAATAAATGCTTTTTTGAAAAATGTTTAAACATGATTTCACATCTATGCAACAGCACAAGTAAAAAGTTTGTCAGAGGTTTTAAAAGTACTTTTCTCCAAAAAAGCAAAATGTTGATCAGTAAATTCACTTCTACATTTCAATTTGAGAAAGAATAACATAAATGTTAAAATGAAACTACCAACTTTAAAATACATGCTTTTTTGAGAAACTTTGCTTCACATCTATGAATTTTCATGTATAAGTATTAATAGTCTTTGTAAAACTTTTAAAAATGTTTAAAAATATAGTTTACAACCAGAGAAAGAAATGCAGAAAAAGAAATATGCGTTTATCTGACAATTTGAAAAAGTATCAATAAATTCTAAAATGAATGTCCACACAGCACATGTAAAAAGTTTATCAGAGGTTTTAAAACGTTTTTCAGAGGTTGTATTGTACTTTTCTGCAATCATACAAAATATAGATCTGGAAATTCACATCCACATTTCAATTTTGAAAAGAATAATAGAAATGATCACTTGAAATTACAAACTTTAAAATAAATGCTTTTTTGAAAAATGTTTAAACTTGATTTCACATCTATGCAACAGCTCATGTAAAGTTTGTCAGAGGTTTTAAAAGCACTTTCTCCAAAAAAGCAAAATGTAGATCCGTAAATTCACTTCTACATTTCAATTTTAGAAAGAATAACATAAATGTTAAAATGAAACTACCAACTGTAAAATACATGCATTTTTGAGGTACTTAAACTTTGATTCACATCTATGAATTTTCATGTATAAGTATTAATAGTCTTTGTAAAACTTTTAAAAATGTTTAAAAATATAGTTTACAACCAGAAAAATAAATGCAGAAAAAGAAATAAGCGTTTATCTGACAATTTGAAAAAGTATCAATAAATGCTAAAATGAATGTCCACACATTGAAATAAATGCGTTTTAAGAAAAGATTAAAGCTAGTTTTCTCATCTATGAACTTCATTGTTAATATATAATCAGTAGATGTAAAACGTTTTTCAGAGGTTGTATTGTACTTTTCTGCAATCATATAAAATATAGATCTGGAAATTCACATCCACATTTCAATTTTGAAAAGAATAGGACAAATGATCACTTGAAATTACAAACATAAAAATAAAAGCTTTTTGGACAAATGTTTAAACATGGTTTCACCTCTATGCAACAGCACATGTAAAAAGTTTTTCAGAGGTTTTAAAACTTTTTTCAGAGGTTGTATTGTACTTTTCTGCAATCATACAAAATATAGATCTGGAAATTCACATCCACATTTCAATTTGGAAAAGAATAGTACAAATGATCACTTGAAATTACAAACTTTAAAATAAATGCTTTTTTGAAAAATGTTTAAACATGGTTTCACATCTATGCAACAGCTCACGTAAAGTTTGTCAGAGGTTTTAAAAGTACTTTTCTCCAAAAAAGCAAAATGTAGATCCGTAAATTCACTTCTACATTTCAATTTTAGAAAGAATAACATAAATGTTAAAATGAAACAACCAACTTTAAAATACATGCATTTTTGAGAAATACTTAAACTTTGCTTCACATCTATGAATTTTCATGTATAAGTATTAATAGTCTTTGTAAAACTTTTAAAAACGTTTAAAAATATAGTTTACAACCAGAAAAATAAATGCAGAAAAAGAAATACGCAGTATCTGACAATTTGAAAAAGTATCAATAAATGCTAATATGAATGTCCACACATTGAAATAAATGCGTTTTAAGAAAAGATTAAAGCTAGTTTTCTCATCTATGAACTTCATTGTTAATATATAAATAGTACATGTAAAACGTTTTTCAGAGGTTGTATTGTATTTTTCTGCAATCATATAAAATATAGATCTGGAAATTCACATCCACATTTCAATTTAAAAAGAATAGGACAAATGATCACTTGAAATTACAAACATAAAAATAAAAGCTTTATGGACAAATGTTTAAACATGGTTTCACCTCTATGCAACAGCACATGTAAAAAGTTTGTCAGAGGTTTTAAAACGTTTTTCAGAGGTTGTATTGTACTTTTCTGCAATCATACAAAATATAGATCTGGAAATTCACATCCACATTTCAATTTGGAAAAGAATAGTACAAATGATCACTTGAAATTACAAACTTTAAAATAAATGCTTTTTTGAAAAATGTTTAAACATGATTTCACATC
This sequence comes from Narcine bancroftii, assembly GCF_036971445.1. Classification (NCBI taxonomy): domain Eukaryota; kingdom Metazoa; phylum Chordata; class Chondrichthyes; order Torpediniformes; family Narcinidae; genus Narcine; species Narcine bancroftii. Next base: position 100,662,187 of record NC_091474.1, on the reverse strand, counting down.
TATGCAACAGCACAAGTAAAAAGTTTGTCAGAGGTTTTAAAAGTAATTTTCTCCAAAAAAGCAAAATGTTGATCAGTAAATTCACTTCTATATTTCAATTTGAGAAAGAATAACATAAATGTTAAAATGAAACTACCAACTTTAAAATACATGCTTTTTTGAGAAACTTTGATTCACATCTATGAATTTTCATGTATAAGTATTAATAGTCTTTGTAAAACTTTTAAAAATGTTTAAAAATATAGTTTACAACCAGAGAAAGAAATGCAGAAAAAGAAATACGCGTTTATCTGACAATTTGAAAAAGTATCAATAAATTCTAAAATGAATGTCCACACAGCACATGTAAAAAGTTTATCAGAGGTTTTAAAACGTTTTTCAGAGGTTGTATTGTACTTTTCTGCAATCATACAAAATATAGATCTGGAAATTCACATCCACATTTCAATTTTGAAAAGAATAATAGAAATGATCACTTGAAATTACAAACTTTAAAATAAATGATTTTTAGAAAAATGTTTAAACTTGATTTCACATCTATGCAACAGCTCATGTAAAGTTTGTCAGAGGTTTTAAAAGCACTTTTCTCCAAAAAAGCAAAATGTAGATCCGTAAATTCACTTCTACATTTCAATTTTAGAAAGAATAACATAAATGTTAAAATGAAACTACCAACTGTAAAATACATGCATTTTTGAGAAGTACTTAAACTTTGATTCACATCTATGAATTTTCATGTATAAGTATTAATAGTCTTTGTAAAACTTTTAAAAATGTTTAAAAATATAGTTTACAACCAGAAAAATAAATGCAGAAAAAGAAATAAGCGTTTATCTGACAATTTGAAAAAGTATCAATAAATGCTAAAATGAATGTCCACACATTGAAATAAATGCGTTTTAAGAAAAGATTAAAGCTAGTTTTCTCATCTATGAACTTCATTGTTAATATATAAACAGTACATGTAAAACGTTTTTCTGAGGTTGTATTGTATTTTTCTGCATTCATATAAAATATAGATCTGGAAATTCACATCCACATTTCAATTTGGAAAAGAATAGTACAAATGATCACTTGAAATTACAAACTTTAAAATAAATGCTTTTTTGAAAAATGTTTAAACATGATTTCACATCTATGCAACAGCACAAGTAAAAAGTTTGTCAGAGGTTTTAAAAGTAATTTTCTCCAAAAAAGCAAAATGTTGATCAGTAAATTCACTTCTACATTTCAATTTGAGAAAGAATAACATAAATGTTAAAATGAAACTACCAACTTTAAAATACATGCTTTTTTGAGAAACTTTGCTTCACATCTATGAATTTTCATGTATAAGTATTAATAGTCTTTGTAAAACTTTTAAAAATGTTTAAAAATATAGTTTACAACCAGAGAAAGAAATGCAGAAAAAGAAATACGCGTTTATCTGACAATTTGAAAAAGTATCAATAAATTCTAAAATGAATGTCCACACAGCACATGTAAAAAGTTTATCAGAGGTTTTAAAACGTTTTTCAGAGGTTGTATTGTACTTTTCTGCAATCATACAAAATATAGATCTGGAAATTCACATCCACATTTCAATTTTGAAAAGAATAATAGAAATGATCACTTGAAATTACAAACTTTAAAATAAATGCTTTTTTGAAAAATGTTTAAACTTGATTTCACATCTATGCAACAGCTCATGTAAAGTTTGTCAGAGGTTTTAAAAGCACTTTTCTCCAAAAAAGCAAAATGTAGATCCGTAAATTCACTTCTACATTTCAATTTTAGAAAGAATAACATAAATGTTAAAATGAAACTACCAACTGTAAAATACATACATTTTTGAGGTACTTAAACTTTGATTCACATCTATGAATTTTCATGTATAAGTATTAATAGTCTTTGTAAAACTTTTAAAAATGTTTAAAAATATAGTTTACAACCAGAAAAATAAATGCAGAAAAAGAAATAAGCGTTTATCTGACAATTTGAAAAAGTATCAATAAATGCTAAAATGAATGTCCACACATTGAAATAAATGCGTTTTAAGAAAAGATTAAAGCTAGTTTTCTCATCTATGAACTTCATTGTTAATATATAATCAGTAGATGTAAAACGTTTTTCAGAGGTTTTATTGTACTTTTCTGCAATCATATAAAATATAGATCTGGAAATTCACATCCACATTTCAATTTTGAAAAGAATAGGACAAATGATCACTTGAAATTACAAACATAAAAATAAAAGCTTTTTGGACAAATGTTTAAACATGGTTTCACCTCTATGCAACAGCACATGTAAAAAGTTTGTCAGAGGTTTTAAAACGTTTTTCAGAGGTTGTATTGTACTTTTCTGCAATCATACAAAATATAGATCTGGAAATACACATCCACATTTCAATTTGGAAAAGAATAGTACAAATGATCACTTGAAATTACAAACTTTAAAATAAATGCTTTTTTGAAAAATGTTTAAACATGATTTCACATCTATGCAACAGCACAAGTAAAAAGTTTGTCAGAGGTTTTAAAAGTACTTTTCTCCAAAAAAGCAAAATGTTGATCAGTAAATTCACTTCTACATTTCAATTTGAGAAAGAATAACATAAATGTTAAAATGAAACTACCAACTTTAAAATACATGCTTTTTTGAGAAACTTTGCTTCACATCTATGAATTTTCATGTATAAGTATTAATAGTCTTTGTAAAACTTTTAACAACGTTTAAAAATATAGTCTACAACCAGTAAAATAAATGTAGAAAAAGAAATACGCGTTTATCTGACAATTTGAAAAAGTATCAATAAATTCTAAAATGAATGTCCACACAGCACATGTAAAAAGTTTATCAGAGGTTTTAAAACGTTTTTCAGAGGTTGTATTGTACTTTTCTGCAATCATACAAAATATAGTTCTGGAAATTCACATCCACATTTCAATTTTGAAAAGAATAATAGAAATGATCACTTGAAATTACAAACTTTAAAATAAATGCTTTTTTGAAAAATGTTTAAACTTGATTTCACATCTATGCAACAGCTCATGTAAAGTTTGTCAGAGGTTTTAAAAGCACTTTTCTCCAAAAAAGCAAAATGTAGATCCGTAAATTCACTTCTACATTTCAATTTTAGAAAGAATAACATAAATGTTAAAATGAAACTACCGACTGTAAAATACATGCATTTTTGAGAAGTACTTAAACTTTGATTCACATCTATGAATTTTCATGTATAAGTATTAATAGTCTTTGTAAAACTTTTAAAAATGTTTAAAAATATAGTTTACAACCAGAAAAATAAATGCAGAAAAAGAAATAAGCGTTTATCTGACAATTTGAAAAAGTATCAATAAATGCTAAAATGAATGTCCACACATTGAAATAAATGCGTTTTAAGAAAAGATTAAAGCTAGTTTTCTCATCTATGAACTTCATTGTTAATATATAATCAGTAGATGTAAAACGTTTTTCAGAGGTTGTATTGTACTTTTCTGCAATCATATAAAATATAGATCTGGAAATTCACATCCACATTTCAATTTTGAAAAGAATAGGACAAATGATCACTTGAAATTACAAACATAAAAATAAAAGCTTTTTGGACAAATGTTTAAACATGGTTTCACCTCTATGCAACAGCACATGTAAAAAGTTTGTCAGAGGTTTTAAAACGTTTTTCAGAGGTTGTATTGTACTTTTCTGCAATCATACAAAATATAGATCTGGAAATTCACATCCACATTTCAATTTGGAAAAGAATAGTACAAATGATCACTTGAAATTACAAACTTTAAAATAAATGCTTTTTTGAAAAATGTTTAAACATGAATTCACATCTATGCAACAGCACAAGTAAAAAGTTTGTCAGAGGTTTTAAAAGTACTTTTCTCCAAAAAAGCAAAATGTTGATCAGTAAATTCACTTCTACATTTCAATTTTAGAAAGAATAACATAAATGTTAAAATGAAACTACCAACTGTAAAATACATGCATTTTTGAGAAGTACTTAAACTTTGATTCACATCTATGAATTTTCATGTATAAGTATTAATAGTCTTTGTAAAACTTTTAAAAATGTTTAAAAATATAGTTTACAACCAGAAAAATAAATGCAGAAAAAGAAATACGCGTTTATCTGACAATATGAAAAAGTATCAATAAATGCTAAAATGAATGTCCACACATTGAAATAAATGCGTTTTAAGAAAAGATTAAAGCTAGTTTTCTCATCTATGAACTTCATTGTTAATATATAATCAGTAGATGTAAAACATTTTTCAGAGGTTGTATTGTACTTTTCTGCAATCATATAAAATATAGATCTGGAAATTCACATCCACATTTCAATTTTGAAAAGAATAGGACAAATGATCACTTGAAATTACAAACATAAAAATAAAAGCTTTTTGGACAAATGTTTAAACATGGTTTTACCTCTATGCAACAGCACATGTAAAAAGTTTGTCAGAGGTTTTAAAACGTTTTTCAGAGGTTGTATTGTACTTTTCTGCAATCATACAAAATATAGATCTGGAAATTCACATCCACATTTCAATTTGGAAAAGAATAGTACAAATGATCACTTGAAATTACAAACTTTAAAATAAATGCTTTTTTGAAAAATGTTTAAACATGGGTTCACATCAATGCCACAGCACATGTAAAAAGTATGTCAGAGGTTTTAAAAGTACTTTTCTACAAGAAAGTTAAATGTAGATCCGTAAATTCACTTCTACATTTCAATTTGAGAAAGAATAACATAAATGTTAAAATGAAACTACCAACTTTAATATACATGCATTTTTGAGAAATACTTAAACTTTGCTTCACATCTATGAATTTTCATGTATAAGTATTATTAGTCTTTGTAAAACTTTTAAAAATGTTTAAAAATATAGTTTACAACCAGAAAAATAAATGCAGAAAAAGAAATACGCGTTTATCTGACAATATGAAAAAGTATCAATAAATGCTAAAATGAATGTCCACACATTGAAATAAATGCGTTTTAAGAAAAGATTAAAGCTAGTTTTCTCATCTATGAACTTCATTGTTAATATATAAGCAGTACATGTGAAACGTTTTTCTGAGGTTGTATTCTATTTTGCTGCATTCATATAAAATATAGATCTGGAAATTCACATCCACATTTCAATTTTGAAAAGAATAGGACAAATGATCACTTGAAATTACAAACATAAAAATAAAAGCTTTATGGACAAATGTTTAAACATGGTTTCACCTCTATGCAACAGCACATGTAAAAAGTTTGTCAGAGGTTTTAAAAGGTTTTTCAGAGGTTGTATTGTACTTTTCTGCAATCATACAAAATATAGATCTGGAAATTCACATCCACATTTCAATTTGGAAAAGAATAGTACAAATGATCACTTGAAATTACAAACTTTAAAATAAATGCTTTTTTGAAAAATGTTTAAACATGATTTCACATCTATGCAACAGCACAAGTAAAAAGTTTGTCAGAGGTTTTAAAAGTACTTTTCTCCAAAAAAGCAAAATGTTGATCAGTAAATTCACTTCTACATTTCAATTTGAGAAAGAATAACATAAATGTTAAAATGAAACTACCAACTTTAAAATACATGCTTTTTTGAGAAACTTTGCTTCACATCTATGAATTTTCATGTATAAGTATTAATAGTCTTTGTAAAACTTTTAACAACGTTTAAAAATATAGTCTACAACCAGTAAAATAAATGTAGAAAAAGAAATACGCGTTTATCTGACAATTTGAAAAAGTATCAATACATTCTAAAATGAATGTCCACACAGCACATGTAAAAAGTTTATCAGAGGTTTTAAAACGTTTTTCAGAGGTTGTATTGTACTTTTCTGCAATCATACAAAATATAGATCTGGAAATTCACATCCACATTTCAATTTTGAAAAGAATAATAGAAATGATCACTTGAAATTACAAACTTTAAAATAAATGCTTTTTTGAAAAATGTTTAAACTTGATTTCACATCTATGCAACAGCTCATGTAAAGTTTGGCAGAGGTTTTAAAAGCACTTTTCTCCAAAAAAGCAAAATGTAGATCCGTAAATTCACTTCTACATTTCAATTTTAGAAAGAATAACATAAATGTTAAAATGAAACTACCAACTGTAAAATACATGCATTTTTGAGAAGTACTTAAACTTTGATTCACATCTATGAATTTTCATGTATAAGTATTAATAGTCTTTGTAAAACTTTTAAAAATGTTTAAAAATATAGTTTACAACCAGAAAAATAAATGCAGAAAAAGAAATAAGCGTTTATCTGACAATTTGAAAAAGTATCAATAAATGCTAAAATGAATGTCCACACATTGAAATAAATGCGTTTTAAGAAAAGATTAAAGCTAGTTTTCTCATCTATGAACTTCATTGTTAATATATAATCAGTAGATGTAAAACGTTTTTCAGAGGTTGTATTGTACTTTTCTGCAATCATATAAAATATAGATCTGGAAATTCACATCCACATTTCAATTTTGAAAAGAATAGGACAAATGATCACTTGAAATTACAAACATAAAAATAAAAGCTTTTTGGACAAATGTTTAAACATGGTTTCACCTCTATGCAACAGCACATGTAAAAAGTTTGTCAGAGGTTTTAAAACGTTTTTCAGAGGTTGTATTGTACTTTTCTGCAATCATACAAAATATAGATCTGGAAATTCACATCCACATTTCAATTTGGAAAAGAATAGTACAAATGATCACTTGAAATTACAAACTTTAAAATAAATGCTTTTTTGAAAAATGTTTAAACATGATTTCACATCTATGCAACAGCACATGTAAAAAGTTTGTCAGAGGTTTTAAAAGTACTTTTCTCCAAAAAAGCAAAATGTAGATCCGTAAATTCACTTCTACATTTCAATTTTAGAAAGAATAACATAAATGTTAAAATGAAACAACCAACATTAAAATACATGCATTTTTGAGAAATACTTAAACTTTGCTTCACATCTATGAATTTTCATGTATAAGTATTAATAGTCTTTGTAAAACTTTTAAAAACGTTTAAAAATATAGTTTACAACCAGAAAAATAAATGCAGAAAAAGAAATACGCATTAATCTGACAATTTGAAAAAGTATCAATAAATGCTAAAATGAATGTCCACACATTGAAATAAATGCGTTTTAAGAAAAGATTAAAGCTAGTTTTCTCATCTATGAACTTCATTGTTAATATATAAATAGTACATGTAAAACGTTTTTCAGAGGTTGTATTGTATTTTTCTGCAATCATATAAAATATAGATCTGGAAATTCACATCCACATTTCAATTTTGAAAAGAATAGGACAAATGATCACTTGAAATTACAAACATAAAAATAAAAGCTTTATGGACAAATGTTTAAACATGGTTTCACCTCTATGCAACAGCACATGTAAAAAGTTTGTCAGAGGTTTTAAAACGTTTTTCAGAGGTTGTATTGTACTTTTCTGCAATCATACAAAATATAGATCTGGAAATTCACATCCACATTTCAATTTGGAAAAGAATAGTACAAATGATCACTTGAAATTACAAACTTTAAAATAAATGCTTTTTTGAAAAATGTTTAAACATGATTTCACGTCTGTGCAACAGCACAAGTAAAAAGTTTGTCAGGTTTTAAAAGTAATTTTCTCCAAAAAAGGAAAATGTTGATCAGTAAATTCACTTCTACATTTCAATTTGAGAAAGAATAACATAAATGTTAAAATGAAACTACCAACTTTAAAATACATGCTTTTTTGAGAAACTTTGCTTCACATCTATGAATTTTCATGTATAAGTATTAATAGTCTTTGTAAAACTTTTAAAAATGTTTAAAAATGTAGTTTACAACCAGAGAAAGAAATGCAGAAAAAGAAATACGCGTTTATCTGACAATTTGAAAAAGTATCAATAAATTCTAAAATGAATGTCCACACAGCACATGTAAAAAGTTTATCAGAGGTTTTAAAACGTTTTTCAGAGGTTGTATTGTACTTTTCTGCAATCATACAAAATATAGATCTGGAAATTCACATCCACATTTCAATTTTGAAAAGAATAATAGAAATGATCACTTGAAATTACAAACTTTAAAATAAATGCTTTTTTGAAAAATGTTTAAACTTGATTTCACATCAATGCAACAGCTCATGTAAAGTTTGTCAGAGGTTTTAAAAGCACTTTTCTCCAAAAAAGCAAAATGTAGATCCGTAAATTCACTTCTACATTTCAATTTTAGAAAGAATAACATAAATGTTAAAATGAAACTACCAACTGTAAAATACATGCATTTTTGAGGTACTTAAACTTTGATTCACATCTATGAATTTTCATGTATAAGTATTAATAGTCTTTGTAAAACTTTTAAAAATGTTTAAAAATATAGTTTACAACCAGAAAAATAAATGCAGAAAAAGAAATACGCGTTTATCTGACAATTTGAAAAAGTATCAATAAATTCTAAAATGAATGTCCACACAGCACATGTAAAAAGTTTATCAGAGGTTTTAAAACGTTTTTCAGAGGTTGTATTGTACTTTTCTGCAATCATACAAAATATAGATCTGGAAATTCACATCCACATTTCAATTTTGAAAAGAATAATAGAAATGATCACTTGAAATTACAAACTTTAAAATAAATGCTTTTTTGAAAAATGTTTAAACTTGATTTCACATCTATGCAACAGCTCATGTAAAGTTTGTCAGAGGTTTTAAAAGCACTTTTCTCCAAAAAAGCAAAATGTAGATCCGTAAATTCACTTCTACATTTCAATTTTAGAAAGAATAACATAAATGTTAAAATGAAACTACCAACTGTAAAATACATGCATTTTTGAGAAGTACTTAAACTTTGATTCACATCTATGAATTTTCATGTATAAGTATTAATAGTCTTTGTAAAACTTTTAAAAATGTTTAAAAATATAGTTTACAACCAGAAAAATAAATGCAGAAAAAGAAATAAGCATTTATCTGACAATTTGAAAAAGTATCAATAAATGCTAAAATGAATGTCCACACATTGAAATAAATGCGTTTTAAGAAAAGATTAAAGCTAGTTTTCTCATCTATGAACTTCATTGTTAATATATAAACAGTACATGTAAAACGTTTTTCTGAGGTTGTATTGTATTTTTCTGCATTCATATAAAATATAGATCTGGAAATTCACATCCACATTTCAATTTTGAAAAGAATAGGACAAATAATCACTTGAAATTACAAACATAAAAATAAAAGCTTTATGGACAAATGTTTAAACATGGTTTCACCTCTATGCAACAGCACATGTAAAAAGTTTGTCAGAGGTTTTAAAACGTTTTTCAGAGGTTGTATTGTACTTTTCTGCAATCATACAAAATATAGATCTGGAAATTCACATCCACATTTCAATTTGGAACAGAATAGTACAAATGATCACTTGAAATTACAAACTTTAAAATAAATGCTTTTTTGAAAAATGTTTAAACATGATTTCACATCTATGCAACAGCACAAGTAAAAAGTTTGTCAGAGGTTTTAAAAGTACTTTTCTCCAAAAAAGCAAAATGTTGATCAGTAAATTCACTTCTACATTTCAATTTTAGAAAGAATAACATAAATGTTAAAATGAAACTACCAACTGTAAAATACATGCATTTTTGAGAAGTACTTAAACTTTGATTCACATCTATGAATTTTCATGTATAAGTATTAATAGTCTTTGTAAAACTTTTAAAAATGTTTAAAAATATAGTTTACAACCAGAAAAATAAATGCAGAAAAAGAAATACGCGTTTATCTGACAATATGAAAAAGTATCAATAAATGCTAAAATGAATGTCCACACATTGAAATAAATGCGTTTTAAGAAAAGATTAAAGCTAGTTTTCTCATCTATGAACTTCATTGTTAATATATAATCAGTAGATGTAAAACATTTTTCAGAGGTTGTATTGTACTTTTCTGCAATCATATAAAATATAGATCTGGAAATTCACATCCACATTTCAATTTTGAAAAGAATAGGACAAATGATCACTTGAAATTACAAACATAAAAATAAAAGCTTTTTGGACAAATGTTTAAACATGGTTTTACCTCTATGCAACAGCACATGTAAAAAGTTTGTCAGAGGTTTTAAAACGTTTTTCAGAGGTTGTATTGTACTTTTCTGCAATCATACAAAATATAGATCTGGAAATTCACATCCACATTTCAATTTGGAAAAGAATAGTACAAATGATCACTTGAAATTACAAACTTTAAAATAAATGCTTTTTTGAAAAATGTTTAAACATGATTTCACATCTATGCCACAGCACATGTAAAAAGTATGTCAGAGGTTTTAAAAGTACTTTTCTACAAGAAAGTTAAATGTAGATCCGTAAATTCACTTCTACATTTCAATTTGAGAAAGAATAACATAAATGTTAAAATGAAACTACCAACTTTAAAATACATACTTTTTTGAGAAACTTTGCTTCACATCTATGAATTTTCATGTATAAGTATTAATAGTCTTTGTAAAACTTTTAAAAATGTTTAAAAATATAGTTTACAATCAGAGAATGAAATGCAGAAAAAGAAATACGCGTTTATCTGACAATTTGAAAAAGTATCAATAATTTCTAAAATGAATGTCCACACAGCACATGTAAAAAGTTTATCAGAGGTTTTAAAACGTTTTTCAGAGGTTGTATTGTACTTTTCTGCAATCATACAAAATATAGATCTGGAAATTCACATCCACATTTCAATTTTGAAAAGAATAATAGAAATGATCACTTGAAATTACAAACTTTAAAATTAATGCTTTTTTGAAAAATGTTTAAACTTGATTTCACATCTATGCAACAGCTCATGTAAAGTTTGTCAGAGGTTTTAAAAGCACTTTTCTCCAAAAAAGCAAAATGTAGATCCGTAAATTAACTTCTACATTTCAATTTTAGAAAGAATAACATAAATGTTAAAATGAAACTACCAACTGTAAAATACATGCATTTTTGAGAAGTACTTAAACTTTGATTCACATCTATGAATTTTCATGTATAAGTATTAATAGTCTTTGTAAAACTTTTAAAAATGTTTAAAAATATAGTTTACAACCAGAAAAATAAATGCAGAAAAAGAAATAAGCATTTATCTGACAATTTGAAAAAGTATCAATAAATGCTAAAATGAATGTCCACACATTGAAATAAATGCGTTTTAAGAAAAGATTAAAGCTAGTTTTCTCATCTATGAACTTCATTGTTAATATATAATCAGTAGATGTAAAACGTTTTTCAGAGGTTGTATTGTACTTTTCTGCAATCATATAAAATATAGATCTGGAAATTCACATCCACATTTCAATTTTGAAAAGAATAGGACAAATGATCACTTGAAATTACAAACTTTAAAAAAAATGCTTTTTTGAAAAATGTTTAAACATGGTTTCACATCTATGCAACAGCTCATGTAAAGTTTGTCAGAGGTTTTAAAAGTACTTTTCTCCAAAAAAGCAAAATGTAGATCCGTAAATTCACTTCTACATTTCAATTTTAGAAAGAATAACATAAATGTTAAAATGAAACAACCAACATTAAAATACATGCATTTTTGAGAAATACTTAAACTTTGCTTCACATCTATGAATTTTCATGTATAAGTATTAATAGTCTTTGTAAAACTTTTAAAAACGTTTAAAAATATAGTTTACAACCAGAAAAATAAATGCAGAAAAAGAAATACGCATTAATCTGACAATTTGAAAAAGTATCAATAAATGCTAAAATAAATGTCCACACATTGAAATAAATGCGTTTTAAGAAAAGATTAAAGCTAGTTTTCTCATCTATGAACTTCATTGTTAATATATAAATGGTACATGTAAAACGTTTTTCAGAGGTTGTATTGTATTTTTCTGCAATCATATAAAATATAGACCTGGAAATTCACATCCACATTTCAATTTTGAAAAGAATAGGACAAATGATCACTTGAAATTACAAACATAAAAATAAAAGCTTTATGGACAAATGTTTAAACATGGTTTCACCTCTATGCAACAGCACATGTAAAAAGTTTGTCAGAGGTTTTAAAAGGTTTTTCAGAGGTTGTATTGTACTTTTCTGCAATCATACAAAATATAGATCTGGAAATTCACATCCACATTTCAATTTGGAAAAGAATAGTACAAATGATCACTTGAAATTACAAACTTTAAAATAAATGCTTTTTTGAAAAATGTTTAAACATGATTTCACATCTATGCAACAGCACAAGTAAAAAGTTTGTCAGAGGTTTTAAAAGTACTTTTCTCCAAAAAAGCAAAATGTTGATCAGTAAATTCACTTCTACATTTCAATTTGAGAAAGAATAACATAAATGTTAAAATGAAACTACCAACTTTAAAATACATACTTTTTTGAGAAACTTTGCTTCACATCTATGAATTTTCATGTATAAGTATTAATAGTCTTTGTAAAACTTTTAAAAATGTTTAAAAATATAGTTTACAACCAGAGAATGAAATGCAGAAAAAGAAATACGCGTTTATCTGACAATTTGAAAAAGTATCAATAAATTCTAAAATGAATGTCCACACAGCACATGTAAAAAGTTTATCAGAGGTTTTAAAACGTTTTTCAGAGGTTGTATTGTACTTTTCTGCAATCATACAAATTATAGATCTGGAAATTCACATCCACATTTCAATTTTGAAAAGAATAATAGAAATGATCACTTGAAATTACAAACTTTAAAATAAATGCTTTTTTGAAAAATGTTTAAACTTGATTTCACATCTATGCAACAGCTCATGTAAAGTTTGTCAGAGGTTTTAAAAGCACTTTTCTCCAAAAAAGCAAAATGTAGATCCGTAAATTCACTTCTACATTTCAATTTTAGAAAGAATAACATAAATGTTAAAATGAAACTACCAACTGTAAAATACATGCATTTTTGAGAAGTACTTAAACTTTGATTCACATCTATGAATTTTCATGTATAAGTATTAATAGTCTTTGTAAAACTTTTAAAAATGTTTAAAAATATAGTTTACAACCAGAAAAATAAATGCAGAAAAAGAAATAAGCGTTTATCTGACAATTTGAAAAAGTATCAATAAATGCTAAAATGAATGTCCACACATTGAAATAAATGCGTTTTAAGAAAAGATTAAAGCTAGTTTTCTCATCTATGAACTTCATTGTTAATATATAATCAGTAGATGTAAAACGTTTTTCAGAGGTTGTATTGTACTTTTCTGCAATCATATAAAATATAGATCTGGAAATTCACATCCACATTTCAATTTTGAAAAGAATAGGACAAATGATCACTTGAAATTACAAACATAAAAATAAAAGCTTTTTGGACAAATGTTTAAACATGGTTTCACCTCTATGCAACAGCACATGTAAAAAGTTTGTCAGAGGTTTTAAAACGTTTTTCAGAGGTTGTATTGTACTTTTCTGCAATCATTCAAAATATAGATCTGGAAATTCACATCCACATTTCAATTTGGAAAAGAATAGTACAAATGATCACTTGAAATTACAAACTTTAAAATAAATGCTTTTTTGAAAAATGTTTAAACATGATTTCACATCTATGCAACAGCACAAGTAAAAAGTTTGTCAGAGGTTTTAAAAGTACTTTTCTCCAAAAAAGCAAAATGTTGATCAGTAAATTCACTTCTACATTTCAATTTTAGAAAGAATAACATAAATGTTAAAATGAAACTACCAACTGTAAAATACATGCATTTTTGAGAAGTACTTAAACTTTGATTCACATCTATGAATTTTCATGTATAAGTATTAATAGTCTTTGTAAAACTTTTAAAAATGTTTAAAAATATAGTTTACAACCAGAAAAATAAATGCAGAAAAAGAAATACGCGTTTATCTGACAATATGAAAAAGTATCAATAAATGCTAAAATGAATGTCCACACATTGAAATAAATGCGTTTTAAGAAAAGATTAAAGCTAGTTTTCTCATCTATGAACTTCATTGTTAATATATAATCAGTAGATGTAAAACGTATTTCAGAGGTTGTATTGTACTTTTCTGCAATCATATAAAATATAGATCTGGAAATTCACATCCACATTTCAATTTTGAAAATAATAGGACAAATGATCACTTGAAATTACAAACATAAAAATAAAAGCTTTATGGACAAATGTTTAAACATGGTTTCACCTCTATGCAACAGCACATGTAAAAAGTTTGTCAGAGGTTTTAAAAGGTTTTTCAGAGGTTGTATTGTACTTTTCTGCAATCATACAAAATATAGATCTGGAAATTCACATCCACATTTCAATTTGGAAAAGAATAGTACAAATGATCACTTGAAATTACAAACTTTAAAATAAATGCTTTTTTGAAAAATGTTTAAACATGATTTCACATCTGTGCAACAGCACAAGTAAAAAGTTTGTCAGAGGTTTTAAAAGTACTTTTCTCCAAAAAAGCAAAATGTTGATCAGTAAATTCACTTCTACATTTCAATTTGAGAAAGAATAACATAAATGTTAAAATGAAACTACCAACTGTAAAATACATGCATTTTTGAGAAGTACTTAAACTTTGATTCACATCTATGAATTTTCATGTATAAGTATTAATAGTCTTTGTAAAACTTTTAAAAATGTTTAAAAATATAGTTTACAACCAGAAAAATAAATGCAGAAAAAGAAATACGCGTTTATCTGACAATATGAAAAAGTATCAATAAATGCTAAAATGAATGTCCACACATTGAAATAAATGCGTTTTAAGAAAAGATTAAAGCTAGTTTTCTCATCTATGAACTTCATTGTTAATATATAATCAGTAGATGTAAAACGTATTTCAGAGGTTGTATTGTACTTTTCTGCAATCATATAAAATATAGATCTGGAAATTCACATCCACATTTCAATTTGGAAAAGAATAGTACAAATGATCACTTGAAATTACAAACTTTAAAAAAAATGCTTTTTTGAAAAATGTTTAAACATGGTTTCACATCTATGCAACAGCTCATGTAAAGTTTGTCAGAGGTTTTAAAAGTACTTTTCTCCAAAAAAGCAAAATGTAGATCCGTAAATTCACTTCTACATTTCAATTTTAGAAAGAATAACATAAATGTTAAAATGAAACAACCAACATTAAAATACATGCATTTTTGAGAAATACTTAAACTTTGCTTCACATCTATGAATTTTCATGTATAAGTATTAATAGTCTTTGTAAAACTTTTAAAAACGTTTAAAAATATAGTTTACAACCAGAAAAATAAATGCACAAAAAGAAATACGCATTAATCTGACAATTTGAAAAAGTATCAATAAATGCTAAAATGAATGTCCACACATTGAAATAAATGCGTTTTAAGAAAAGATTAAAGCTAGTTTTCTCATCTATGAACTTCATTGTTAATATATAAATAGTACATGTAAAACGTTTTTCAGAGGTTGTATTGTATTTTTCTGCAATCATATAAAATATAGATCTGGAAATTCACATCCACATTTCTATTTTGAAAAGAATAGGACAAATGATCACTTGAAATTACAAACATAAAAATAAAAGCTTTATGGACAAATGTTTAAACATGGTTTCACCTCTATGCAACAGCACATGTAAAAAGTTTGTCAGAGGTTTTAAAACGTTTTTCAGAGGTTGTATTGTACTTTTCTGCAATCATAAAAAATATAGATCTGGAAATTCACATCCACATTTCAATTTGGAAAAGAATAGTACAAATGATCACTTGAAATTACAAACTTTAAAATAAATGCTTTTTTGAAAAATGTTTAAACATGATTTCACATCTGTGCAACAGCACAAGTAAAAAGTTTGTCAGGTTTTAAAAGTAATTTTCTCCAAAAAAGCAAAATGTTGATCAGTAAATTCACTTCTACATTTCAATTTGAGAAAGAATAACATAAATGTTAAAATGAAACTACCAACTTTAAAATACATGCTTTTTTGAGAAACTTTGCTTCACATCTATGAATTTTCATGTATAAGTATTAATAGTCTTTGTAAAACTTTTAAAAATGTTTAAAAATGTAGTTTACAACCAGAGAAAGAAATGCAGAAAAAGAAATACGCGTTTATCTGACAATTTGAAAAAGTATCAATAAATTCTAAAATGAATGTCCACACAGCACATGTAAAAAGTTTATCAGAGGTTTTAAAACGTTTTTCAGAGGTTGTATTGTACTTTTCTGCAATCATACAAAATATAGATCTGGAAATTCACATCCACATTTCAATTTTGAAAAGAATAATAGAAATGATCACTTGAAATTACAAACTTTAAAATAAATGCTTTTTTGAAAAATGTTTAAACTTGATTTCACATCAATGCAACAGCTCATGTAAAGTTTGTCAGAGGTTTTAAAAGCACTTTTCTCCAAAAAAGCAAAATGTAGATCCGTAAATTCACTTCTACATTTCAATTTTAGAAAGAATAACATAAATGTTAAAATGAAACTACCAACTGTAAAATACATGCATTTTTGAGGTACTTAAACTTTGATTCACATCTATGAATTTTCATGTATAAGTATTAATAGTCTTTGTAAAACTTTTAAAAATGTTTAAAAATATAGTTTACAACCAGAAAAATAAATGCAGAAAAAGAAATAAGCGTTTATCTGACAATTTGAAAAAGTATCAATAAATGCTAAAATGAATGTCCACACATTGAAATAAATGCGTTTTAAGAAAAGATTAAAGCTAGTTTTCTCATCTATGAACTTCATTGTTAATATATAATCAGTAGATGTAAAACGTTTTTCAGAGGTTTTATTGTACTTTTCTGCAATCATATAAAATATAGATCTGGAAATTCACATCCACATTTCAATTTTGAAAAGAATAGGACAAATGATCACTTGAAATTACAAACATAAAAATAAAAGCTTTTTGGACAAATGTTTAAACATGGTTTCACCTCTATGCAACAGCACATGTAAAAAGTTTGTCAGAGGTTTTAAAACGTTTTTCAGAGGTTGTATTGTACTTTTCGCCAATCATACAAAATATAGATCTGGAAATTCACATCCACATTTCAATTTGGAAAAGAATAGTACAAATGATCACTTGAAATTACAAACTTTAAAATAAATGCTTTTTTGAAAAATGTTTAAACATGGTTTCACATCTATGCAACAGCTCATGTAAAGTTTGTCAGAGGTTTTAAAAGTACTTTTCTCCAAAAAAGCAAAATGTAGATCCGTAAATTCACTTCTACATTTCAATTTTAGAAAGAATAACATAAATGTTAAAATGAAACTACCAACTTTAAAATACATGCATTTTTGAGAAATACTTAAACTTTGCTTCACATCTATGAATTTTCATGTATAAGTATTAATAGTCTTTGTAAAACTTTTAAAAACGTTTAAAAATATAGTTTACAACCAGAAAAATAAATGCAGAAAAAGAAATACGCATTAATCTGACAATTTGAAAAAGTATCAATAAATGCTAAAATGAATGTCCACACATTGAAATAAATGCGTTTTAAGAAAAGATTAAAGCTAGTTTTCTCATCTATGAACTTCATTGTTAATATATAAATAGTACATGTAAAACGTTTTTCAGTGGTTGTATTGTACTTTTCTGCAATCATACAAAATATAGATCTGGAAATTCACATCCACATTTCAATTTGGAAAAGAATAGTACAAATGATCACTTGAAATTACAAACTTTAAAATAAATGTTTTTTTGAAAAATGTTTAAACATGATTTCACATCTATGCAACAGCACAAGTAAAAAGTTTGTCAGAGGTTTTAAAAGTAATTTTCTCCAAAAAAGCAAAATGTTGATCAGTAAATTCACTTCTACATTTCAATTTGAGAAAGAATAACATAAATGTTAAAATGAAACTACCAACTTTAAAATACATGCTTTTTTGAGAAACTTTGCTTCACATCTATGAATTTTCATGTATAAGTATTAATAGTCTTTGTAAAACTTTTAAAAATGTTTAAAATATATAGTTTACAACCAGAGAAAGAAATGCAGAAAAAGAAATAAGCGTTTATCTGACAATTTGAAAAAGTATCAATAAATGCTAAAATGAATGTCCACACATTTAAATAAATGCGTTTTAAGAAAAGATTAAAGCTAGTTTTCTCATCTATGAACTTCATTGTTAATATATAATCAGTAGATGTAAAACGTTTTTCAGAGGTTGTATTGTACTTTTCTGCAATCATATAAAATATAGATCTGGAAATTCACATCCACATTTCAATTTTGAAAAGAATAGGACAAATGATCACTTGAAATTACAAACATAAAAATAAAAGCTTTTTGGACAAATGTTTAAACATGGTTTCACATCTATGCCACAGCACATGTAAAAAGTATGTCAGAGGTTTTAAAAGTACTTTTCTACAAGAAAGTTAAATGTAGATCCGTAAATTCACTTCTACATTTCAATTTGAGAAAGAATAACATAAATGTTAAAATGAAACAACTAACTTTAAAATACATGCATTTTTGAGAAATACTTAAACTTTGCTTCACATCTATGAATTTTCATGTATAAATATTAATAGTCTTTGTAAAACTTTTAAAAACGTTTAAAAATATAGTTTACAACCAGAAAAATAAATGCAGAAAAAGAAATACGCGTTTATCTGACAATATGAAAAAGTATCAATAAATGCTAAAATGAATGTCCACACATTGAAATAAATGCGTTTTAAGAAAAGATTAAAGCTAGTTTTCTCATCTATGAACTTCATTGTTAATATATAATCAGTAGATGTAAAACGTTTTTCAGAGGTTCTATTGTACTTTTCTGCAATCATATTAAATATAGATCTGGAAATTCACATCCACATTTCAATTTTGAAAAGAATAGGACAAATGATCACTTGAAATTACAAACATAAAAATAAAAGCTTTTTGGACAAATGTTTAAACATGGTTTCACCTCTATGCAACAGCACATGTAAAAAGTTTGTCAGAGGTTTTAAAACGTTTTTCAGAGGTTGTATTGTACTTTTCTGCAATCATACAAAATATAGATCTGGAAATTCACATCCACATTTCAATTTGGAAAAGAATAGTACAAATGATCACTTGAAATTACAAACTTTAAAATAAATGCTTTTTTGAAAAATGTTTAAACATGGTTTCACATCTATGCCACAGCACATGTAAAAAGTATGTCAGAGGTTTTAAAAGTACTTTTCTACAAGAAAGTTAAATGTAGATCCGTAAATTCACTTCTACATTTCAATTTGAGAAAGAATAACATAAATGTTAAAATGAAACAACTAACTTTAAAATACATGCATTTTTGAGAAATACTTAAACTTTGCTTCACATCTATGAATTTTCATGTATAAGTATTAATAGTCTTTGTAAAACTTTTAAAAACGTTTAAAAATATAGTTTACAACCAGAAAAATAAATGCAGAAAAAGAAATACGCATTTATCTGACAATATGAAAAAGTATCAATAAATGCTAAAATGAATGTCCACACATTGAAATAAATGCGTTTTTAGAAAAGATTAAAGCTAGTTTTCTCATCTATGAACTTCATTGTTAATATATAAACAGTACATGTAAAACGTTTTTCAGAGGTAGTATTGTACTTTTCTGCAATCATATAAAATATAGATCTGGAAATTCACATCCACATTTCAATTTTGAAAAGAATAGGACAAATGATCGCTTGAAATTACAAACATAAAAATAAAAGCTTTTTGGACAAATGTTTAAACATGGTTTCACCTCTATGCAACAGCACATGTAAAAAGTTTGTCAGAGGTTTTAAAACGTTTTTCAGAGGTTGTATTGTACTTTTCTGCAATCATACAAAATATAGATCTGGAAATTCACATCCACATTTCAATTTGGAAAAGAATAGTACAAATGATCACTTGAAATTACAAACTTTAAAATAAATGCTTTTTTGAAAAATGTTTAAACATGGTTTCACATCTATGCCACAGCACATGTAAAAAGTATGTCAGAGGTTTTAAAAGTACTTTTCTACAAGAAAGTTAAATGTAGATCCGTAAATTCACTTCTACATTTCAATTTGAGAAAGAATAACATAAATGTTAAAATGAAACAACTAACTTTAAAATACATGCATTTTTGAGAAATACTTAAACTTTGCTTCACATCTATGAATTTTCATGTATAAGTATTAATAGTCTTTGTAAAACTTTTAAAAACGTTTAAAAATATAGTTTACAACCAGAAAAATAAATGCAGAAAAAGAAATACGCGTTTATCTGACAATATGAAAAAGTATCAATAAATGCTACAATGAATGTCCACACATTGAAATAAATGCGTTTTAAGAAAAGATTAAAGCTAGTTTTCTCATCTATGAACTTCATTGTTAATATATAAACAGTACATGTAAAACGTTTTTCAGAGGTAGTATTGTACTTTTCTGCAATCATATAAAATATAGATCTGGAAATTCACATCCACATTTCAATTTTGAAAAGAATAGGACAAATGATCGCTTGAAATTACAAACATAAAAATAAAAGCTTTTTGGACAAATGTTTAAACATGGTTTCACCTCTATGCAACAGCACATGTAAAAAGTTTGTCAGAGGTTTTAAAACGTTTTTCAGAGGTTGTATTGTACTTTTCTGCAATCATACAAAATATAGATCTGGAAATTCACATCCACATTTCAATTTGGAAAAGAATAGTACAAATGATCACTTGAAATTACAAACTTTAAAATAAATGCTTTTTTGAAAAATGTTTAAACATGGTTTCACATCTATGCCACAGCACATGTAAAAAGTATGTCAGACGTTTTAAAAGTACTTTTCTACAAGAAAGTTAAATGTAGATCCGTAAATTCACTTCTACATTTCAATTTTAGAAAGAATAACATAAATGTTAAAATGAAACAACTAACTTTAAAATACATGCATTTTTGAGAAATACTTAAACTTTGCTTCACATCTATGAATTTTCATGTATAAGTATTAATAGTCTTTGTAAAACTTTTAAAAACGTTTAAAAATATAGTTTACAACCAGAAAAATAAATGCAGAAAAAGAAATACGCGTTTATCTGACAATATGAAAAAGTATCAATAAATGCTAAAATGAATGTCCACACATTGAAATAAATGCGTTTTAAGAAAAGATTAAAGCTAGTTTTCTCATCTATGAACTTCATTGTTAATATATAAACAGTACATGTAAAACGTTTTTCAGAGGTTGTATTGTACTTTTCTGCAATCATATAAAATATAGATCTGGAAATTCACATCCACATTTCAATTTTGAAAAGAATAGGACAAATGATCACTTGAAATTACAAACATAAAAATAAAAGCTTTTTGGACAAATGTTTAAACATGGCTTCACCTCTATGCAACAGCACATGTAAAAAGTTTGTCAGAGGTTTTAAAACGTTTTTCAGAGGTTGTATTGTACTTTTCTGCAATCATACAAAATATAGATCTGGAAATTCACATCCACATTTCAATTTGGAAAAGAATAGTACAAATGATCACTTGAAATTACAAACTTTAAAATAAATGCTTTTTTGAGAAATGTTTAAACATGATTTCACATCTATGCAACAGCACAAGTAAAAAGTTTGTCAGAGGTTTTAAAATTACTTTTCTCCAAAAAAACAAAATGTTGATCAGTAAATTCACTTCTACATTTCAATTTTAGAAAGAATAACATAAAAGTTAAAATGAAATTACCAACTTTAAAATACATGCTTTTTTGAGAAACTTTGCTTCACATCTATGAATTTTCATGTATAAGTATTAATAGTCTTTGTAAAACTTTTAAAAACGTTTAACAATATAGTTTACAACCAGAAAAATAAATGCAGAAAAAGAAATACGCATTAATCTGACAATTTGAAAAAGTATCAATAAATGCTAAAATGAATGTCCACACATTGAAATAAATGAGTTTTAAGAAAAGATTAAAGCTAGTTTTCTCATCTATGAACTTCATTGTTAATATATAAACAGTATATGTAAAACGTTTTTCAGAGGTTGTATTGTACTTTTCTGCAATCATACAAAATATAGATGGGGAAATTCACATCCACATTTCAATTTCAAAAAGAATAGTATAAATGGTCAAATGAAATTACAAACATAAAAATAAACGCTTCTTGGAGATATGTTTAAACATGGTTTCACATCTATCCAACAGCACATGTAAAAAGTATGTCAGAGGTTTTAAAAGTACTTTTGTACAAGAAAGCTAAATGTAGATCCATAAATTCACTTCTACATTTCAATTTGAGAAAGAATAACATAAATGTTAAAATGAAACTACCAACTGTAAAATACATGCATTTTTGAGAAGTACTTAAACTTTGATTCACATCTATGAATTTTCATGTATTAATAGTCTTTGTAAAACTTTTAAAAATGTTTAAAAATATAGTTTACAACCAGAAAAATAAATGCAGAAAAAGAAATAAGCGTTTATCTGACAATTTGAAAAAGTATCAATAAATGCTAAAATGAATGTCCACACATTGAAATAAATGCGTTTTAAGAAAAGATTAAAGCTAGTTTTCTCATCTATGAACTTCATTGTTAATATATAATCAGTAGATGTAAAACGTTTTTCAGAGGTTGTATTGTACTTTTCTGCAATCATATAAAATATAGATCTGGAAATTCACATCCACATTTCAATTTTGAAAAGAATAGGACAAATGATCACTTGAAATTACAAACATAAAAATAAAAGCTTTTTGGACAAATGTTTAAACATGGTTTCACCTCTATGCAACAGCACATGTAAAAAGTTTGTCAGAGGTTTTAAAACGTTTTTCAGAGGTTGTATTGTACTTTTCTGCAATCATACAAAATATAGATCTGGAAATTCACATCCACATTTCAATTTGGAAAAGAATAGTACAAATGATCACTTGAAATTACAAACTTTTAAAATAAATGCTTTTTTGAAAAATGTTTAAACATGATTTCACATCTATGCAACAGCACAAGTAAAAAGTTTGTCAGAGGTTTTAAAAGTACTTTTCTCCAAAAAAGCAAAATGTTGATCAGTAAATTCACTTCTACATTTCAATTTTAGAAAGAATAACATAAATGTTAAAATGAAACTACCAACTGTAAAATACATGCATTTTTGAGAAGTACTTAAACTTTGATTCACATCTATGAATTTTCATGTATAAGTATTAATAGTCTTTGTAAAACTTATAAAAATGTTTAAAAAAATAGTTTACAACCAGAAAAATAAATGCAGAAAAAGAAATACGCGTTTATCTGACAATATGAAAAAGTATCAATAAATGCTAAAATGAATGTCCACACATTGAAATAAATGCGTTTTAAGAAAAGATTAAAGCTAGTTTTCTCATCTATGAACTTCATTGTTAATATATAAACAGTACATGTAAAACGTTTTTCAGAGGTTGTATTGTACTTTTCTGCAATCATATAAAATATAGATCTGGAAATTCACATCCACATTTCAATTTTGAAAAGAATAGGACAAATGATCACTTGAAATTACAAACATAAAAATAAAAGCTTTTTGGACAAATGTTTAAACATGGTTTCACCTCTATGCAACAGCACATGTAAAAAGTTTGTCAGAGGTTTTAAAACGTTTTTCAGAGGTTGTATTGTACTTTTCTGCAATCATACAAAATATAGATCTGGAAATTCACATCCACATTTCAATTTGGAAAAGAATAGTACAAATGATCACTTGAAATTACAAACTTTAAAATAAATGCTTTTTTGAAAAATGTTTAAACATGATTTCACATCTATGCAACAGCACAAGTAAAAAGTTTGTCAGAGGTTTTAAAATTACTTTTCTCCAAAAAAACAAAATGTTGATCAGTAAATTCACTTCTACATTTCAATTTTAGAAAGAATAACATAAAAGTTAAAATGAAATTACGAACTTTAAAATACATGCTTTTTTGAGAAACTTTGCTTCACATCTATGAATTTTCATGTATAAGTATTAATAGTCTTTGTAAAACTTTTAAAAACGTTTAACAATATAGTTTACAACCAGAAAAATAAATGCAGAAAAAGAAATACGCATTAATCTGACAATTTGAAAAAGTATCAATAAATGCTAAAATGAATGTCCACACATTGAAATAAATGAGTTTTAAGAAAAGATTAAAGCTAGTTTTCTCATCTATGAACTTCATTGTTAATATATAAACAGTATATGTAAAACGTTTTTCAGAGGTTGTATTGTACTTTTCTGCAATCATACAAAATATAGATGGGGAAATTCACATCCACATTTCAATTTCAAAAAGAATAGTATAAATGGTCAAATGAAATTACAAACATAAAAATAAACGCTTCTTGGAGATATGTTTAAACATGGTTTCACATCTATCCAACAGCACATGTAAAAAGTATGTCAGAGGTTTTAAAAGTACTTTTGTACAAGAAAGCTAAATGTAGATCCATAAATTCACTTCTACATTTCAATTTGAGAAAGAATAACATAAATGTTAAAATGAAACTACCAACTGTAAAATACATGCATTTTTGAGAAGTACTTAAACTTTGATTCACATCTATGAATTTTCATGTATTAATAGTCTTTGTAAAACTTTTAAAAATGTTTAAAAATATAGTTTACAACCAGAAAAATAAATGCAGAAAAAGAAATAAGCGTTTATCTGACAATTTGAAAAAGTATCAATAAATGCTAAAATGAATGTCCACACATTGAAATAAATGCGTTTTAAGAAAAGATTAAAGCTAGTTTTCTCATCTATGAACTTCATTGTTAATATATAATCAGTAGATGTAAAACGTTTTTCAGAGGTTGTATTGTACTTTTCTGCAATCATATAAAATATAAATCTGGAAATTCACATCCACATTTCAATTTGGAAAAGAATAGTACAAATGATCACTTGAAATTACAAACTTTTAAAATAAATGCTTTTTTGAAAAATGTTTAAACATGATTTCACATCTATGCAACAGCACAAGTAAAAAGTTTGTCAGAGGTTTTAAAAGTACTTTTCTCCAAAAAAGCAAAATGTTGATCAGTAAATTCACTTCTACATTTCAATTTTAGAAAGAATAACATAAATGTTAAAATGAAACTACCAACTGTAAAATACATGCATTTTTGAGAAGTACTTAAACTTTGATTCACATCTATGAATTTTCATGTATAAGTATTAATAGTCTTTGTAAAACTTATAAAAATGTTTAAAAAAATAGTTTACAACCAGAAAAATAAATGCAGAAAAAGAAATACGCGTTTATCTGACAATATGAAAAAGTATCAATAAATGCTAAAATGAATGTCCACACATTGAAATAAATGCGTTTTAAGAAAAGATTAAAGCTAGTTTTCTCATCTATGAACTTCATTGTTAATATATAATCAGTAGATGTAAAACGTTTTTCAGAGGTTGTATTGTACTTTTCTGCAATCATATAAAATATAGATCTGGAAATTCACATCCACATTTCAATTTTGAAAAGAATAGGACAAATGATCACTTGAAATTACAAACATAAAAATAAAAGCTTTTTGGACAAATGTTTAAACATGGTTTCACCTCTATGCAACAGCACATGTAAAAAGTTTGTCAGAGGTTTTAAAACGTTTTTCAGAGGTTGTATTGTACTTTTCTGCAATCATACAAAATATAGATCTGGAAATTCACATCCACATTTCAATTTGGAAAAGAATAGTACAAATGATCACTTGAAATTACAAACTTTAAAATAAATGCTTTTTTGAAAAATGTTTAAACATGGTTTCACATCTATGCCACAGCACATGTAAAAAGTATGTCAGAGGTTTTAAAAGTACTTTTCTACAAGAAAGTTAAATGTAGATCCGTAAATTCACTTCTACATTTCAATTTGAGAAAGAATAACATAAATGTTAAAATGAAACTACCAACTTTAATATACATGCATTTTTGAGAAATACTTAAACTTTGCTTCACATCTATGAATTTTCATGTATAAGTATTATTAGTCTTTGTAAAACTTTTAAAAATGTTTAAAAATATAGTTTACAACCAGAAAAATAAATGCATAAAAAGAAATACGCATTTATCTGACAATATGAAAAAGTATCAATAAATGCTAAAATGAATGTCCACACATTGAAATAAATGCGTTTTAAGAAAAGATTAAAGCTAGTTTTCTCATCTATGAACTTCATTGTTAATATATAAACAGTACATGTAAAACGTTTTTCTGAGGTTGTATTGTATTTTTCTGCATTCATATAAAATATAGATCTGGAAATTCACATCCACATTTCAATTTTGAAAAGAATAGGACAAATAATCACTTGAAATTACAAACATAAAAATAAAAGCTTTATGGACAAATGTTTAAACATGGTTTCACCTCTATGCAACAGCACATGTAAAAAGTTTGTCAGAGGTTTTAAAACGTTTTTCAGAGGTTGTATTGTACTTTTCTGCAATCATACAAAATATAGATCTGGAAATTCACATCCACATTTCAATTTGGAACAGAATAGTACAAATGATCACTTGAAATTACAAACTTTAAAATAAATGCTTTTTTGAAAAATGTTTAAACATGATTTCACATCTATGCAACAGCACAAGTAAAAAGTTTGTCAGAGGTTTTAAAAGTACTTTTCTCCAAAAAAGCAAAATGTTGATCAGTAAATTCACTTCTACATTTCAATTTTAGAAAGAATAACATAAATGTTAAAATGAAACTACCAACTGTAAAATACATGCATTTTTGAGAAGTACTTAAACTTTGATTCACATCTATGAATTTTCATGTATAAGTATTAATAGTCTTTGTAAAACTTTTAAAAATGTTTAAAAATATAGTTTACAACCAGAAAAATAAATGCAGAAAAAGAAATACGCGTTTATCTGACAATATGAAAAAGTATCAATAAATGCTAAAATGAATGTCCACACATTGAAATAAATGCGTTTTAAGAAAAGATTAAAGCTAGTTTTCTCATCTATGAACTTCATTGTTAATATATAATCAGTAGATGTAAAACATTTTTCAGAGGTTGTATTGTACTTTTCTGCAATCATATAAAATATAGATCTGGAAATTCACATCCACATTTCAATTTTGAAAAGAATAGGACAAATGATCACTTGAAATTACAAACATAAAAATAAAAGCTTTTTGGACAAATGTTTAAACATGGTTTTACCTCTATGCAACAGCACATGTAAAAAGTTTGTCAGAGGTTTTAAAACGTTTTTCAGAGGTTGTATTGTACTTTTCTGCAATCATACAAAATATAGATCTGGAAATTCACATCCACATTTCAATTTGGAAAAGAATAGTACAAATGATCACTTGAAATTACAAACTTTAAAATAAATGCTTTTTTGAAAAATGTTTAAACATGATTTCACATCTATGCCACAGCACATGTAAAAAGTATGTCAGAGGTTTTAAAAGTACTTTTCTACAAGAAAGTTAAATGTAGATCCGTAAATTCACTTCTACATTTCAATTTGAGAAAGAATAACATAAATGTTAAAATGAAACTACCAACTTTAATATACATGCATTTTTGAGAAATACGTAAACTTTGCTTCACATCTATGAATTTTCATGTATAAGTATTATTAGTCTTTGTAAAACTTTTAAAAATGTTTAAAAATATAGTTTACAACCAGAAAAATAAATGCAGAAAAAGAAATACGCGTTTATCTGACAATATGAAAAAGTATCAATAAATGCTAAAATGAATGTCCACACATTGAAATAAATGCGTTTTAAGAAAAGATTAAAGCTAGTTTTCTCATCTATGAACTTCATTGTTAATATATAAACAGTACATGTAAAACGTTTTTCTGAGGTTGTATTGTATTTTTCTGCATTCATATAAAATATAGATCTGGAAATTCACATCCACATTTCAATTTTGAAAAGAATAGGACAAATGATCACTTGAAATTACAAACATAAAAATAAAAGCTTTATGGACAAATGTTTAAACATGGTTTCACCTCTATGAAACAGCACATGTAAAAAGTTTGTCAGAGGTTTTAAAAGGTTTTTCAGAGGTTGTATTGTACTTTTCTGCAATCATACAAAATATAGATCTGGAAATTCACATCCACATTTCAATTTGGAAAAGAATAGTACAAATGATCACTTGAAATTACAAACTTTAAAATAAATGCTTTTTTGAAAAATGTTTAAACATGATTTCACATCTATGCAACAGCACAAGTAAAAAGTTTGTCAGAGGTTTTAAAAGTACTTTTCTCCAAAAAAGCAAAATGTTGATCAGTAAATTCACTTCTACATTTCAATTTGAGAAAGAATAACATAAATGTTAAAATGAAACTACCAACTTTAAAATACATGCTTTTTTGAGAAACTTTGCTTCACATCTATGAATTTTCATGTATAAGTATTAATAGTCTTTGTAAAACTTTTAACAACGTTTAAAAATATAGTCTACAACCAGTAAAATAAATGTAGAAAAAGAAATACGCGTTTATCTGACAATTTGAAAAAGTATCAATAAATTCTAAAATGAATGTCCACACAGCACATGTAAAAAGTTCATCAGAGGTTTTAAAACGTTTTTCAGAGGTTGTATTGTACTTTTCTGCAATCATACAAAATATAGATCTGGAAATTCACATCCACATTTCAATTTTGAAAAGAATAATAGAAATGATCACTTGAAATTACAAACTTTAAAATAAATGCTTTTTTGAAAAATGTTTAAACTTGATTTCACATCTATGCAACAGCTCATGTAAAGTTTGTCAGAGGTTTTAAAAGCACTTTTCTCCAAAAAAGCAAAATGTAGATCCGTAAATTCACTTCTACATTTCAATTTTAGAAAGAATAACATAAATGTTAAAATGAAACTACCGACTGTAAAATACATGCATTTTTGAGAAGTACTTATACTTTGATTCACATCTATGAATTTTCATGTATAAGTATTAATAGTCTTTGTAAAACTTTTAAAAATGTTTAAAAATATAGTTTACAACCAGAAAAATAAATGCAGAAAAAGAAATAAGCGTTTATCTGACAATTTGAAAAAGTATCAATAAATGCTAAAATGAATGTCCACACATTGAAATAAATGCGTTTTAAGAAAAGATTAAAGCTAGTTTTCTCATCTATGAACTTCATTGTTAATATATAATCAGTAGATGTAAAACGTTTTTCAGAGGTTGTATTGTACTTTTCTGCAATCATATAAAATATAGATCTGGAAATTCACATCCACATTTCAATTTTGAAAAGAATAGGACAAATGATCACTTGAAATTACAAACATAAAAATAAAAGCTTTTTGGACAAATGTTTAAACATGGTTTCACCTCTATGCAACAGCACATGTAAAAAGTTTGTCAGAGGTTTTAAAACGTTTTTCAGAGGTTGTATTGTACTTTTCTGCAATCATACAAAATATAGATCTGGAAATTCACATCCACATTTCAATTTGGAAAAGAATAATACAAATGATCACTTGAAATTACAAACTTTAAAATAAATGCTTTTTTGAAAAATGTTTAAACATGGTTTCACATCTATGCAACAGCTCATGTAAAGTTTGTCAGAGGTTTTAAAAGTACTTTTCTCCAAAAAAGCAAAATGTAGATCCGTAAATTCACTTCTACATTTCAATTTTAGAAAGAATAACATAAATGTTAAAATGAAACAACCAACTTTAAAATACATGCATTTTTGAGAAATACTTAAACTTTGCTTCACATCTATGAATTTTCATGTATAAGTATTAATAGTCTTTGTAAAACTTTTAAAAACGTTTAAAAATATAGTTTACAACCAGAAAAATAAATGCAGAAAAAGAAATACGCATTAATCTGGCAATTTGAAAAACTATCAATAAATGCTAAAATGAATGTCCACACATTGAAATAAATGCGTTTTAAGAAAAGATTAAAGCTAGTTTTCTCATCTATGAACTTCATTGTTAATATATAAATAGTACATGTAAAACGTTTTTCAGAGGTTGTATTGTATTTTTCTGCAATCATATAAAATATAGATCTGGAAATTCACATCCACATTTCAATTTTGAAAAGAATAGGACAAATGATCACTTGAAATTACAAACATAAAAATAAAAGCTTTATGGACAAATGTTTAAACATGGTTTCACCTCTATGCAACAGCACATGTAAAAAATTTGTCAGAGGTTTTAAAACGTTTTTCAGAGGTTGTATTGTACTTTTCTGCAATCATACAAAATATAGATATGGAAATTCACATCCACATTTCAATTTGGAAAGGAATAGTACAAATGATCACTTGAAATTACAAACTTTAAAATAAATGCTTTTTTGAAAAATGTTTAAACATGATTTCACATCTATGCAACAGCACAAGTAAAAAGTTTGTCAGAGGTTTTAAAAGTAATTTTCTCCAAAAAAGCAAAATGTTGATCAGTAAATTCACTTCTACATTTCAATTTGAGAAAGAATAACATAAATGTTAAAATGAAACTACCAACTTTAAAATACATGCTTTTTTGAGAAACTTTGCTTCACATCTATGAATTTTCATGTATAAGTATTAATAGTCTTTGTAAAACTTTTAAAAATGTTTAAAAATATAGTTTACAACCAGAGAAAGAAATGCAGAAAAAGAAATATGCGTTTATCTGACAATTTGAAAAAGTATCAATAAATTCTAAAATGAATGTCTACACAGCACATGTAAAAAGTTTATCAGAGGTTTTAAAACGTTTTTCAGAGGTTGTATTGTACTTTTCTGCAATCATACAAAATATAGATCTGGAAATTCACATCCACATTTCAATTTTGAAAAGAATAATAGAAATGATCACTTGAAATTACAAACTTTAAAATAAATGCTTTTTTGAAAAATGTTTAAACTTGATTTCACATCTATGCAACAGCTCATGTAAAGTTTGTCAGAGGTTTTAAAAGCACTTTCTCCAAAAAAGCAAAATGTAGATCCGTAAATTCACTTCTACATTTCAATTTTAGAAAGAATAACATAAATGTTAAAATGAAACTACCAACTGTAAAATACATGCATTTTTGAGGTACTTAAACTTTGATTCACATCTATGAATTTTCATGTATAAGTATTAATAGTCTTTGTAAAACTTTTAAAAATGTTTAAAAATATAGTTTACAACCAGAAAAATAAATGCAGAAAAAGAAATAAGCGTTTATCTGACAATTTGAAAAAGTATCAATAAATGCTAAAATGAATGTCCACACATTGAAATAAATGCGTTTTAAGAAAAGATTAAAGCTAGTTTTCTCATCTATGAACTTCATTGTTAATATATAATCAGTAGATGTAAAACGTTTTTCAGAGGTATTTTTGTACTTTTCTGCAATCATATAAAATATAGATCTGGAAATTCACATCCACATTTCAATTTTGAAAAGAATAGGACAAATGATCACTTGAAATTACAAACATAAAAATAAAAGCTTTTTGGACAAATGTTTAAACATGGTTTCACCTCTATGCAACAGCACATGTAAAAAGTTTTTCAGAGGTTTTAAAACTTTTTTCAGAGGTTGTATTGTACCTTTCTGCAATCATACAAAATATAGATCTGGAAATTCACATCCACATTTCAATTTGGAAAAGAATAGTACAAATGATCACTTGAAATTACAAACTTTAAAATAAATGCTTTTTTGAAAAATGTTTAAACATGGTTTCACATCTATGCAACAGCTCACGTAAAGTTTGTCAGAGGTTTTAAAAGTACTTTTCTCCAAAAAAGCAAAATGTAGATCCGTAAATTCACTTCTACATTTCAATTTTAGAAAGAATAACATAAATGTTAAAATGAAACAACCAACTTTAAAATACATGCATTTTTGAGAAATACTTAAACTTTGCTTCACATCTATGAATTTTCATGTATAAGTATTAATAGTCTTTGTAAAACTTTTAAAAACGTTTAAAAATATAGTTTACAACCAGAAAAATAAATGCAGAAAAAGAAATACGCGTTTATCTGACAATATGAAAAAGTATCAATAAATGCTAAAATGAATGTCCACACATTGAAATAAATGCGTTTTAAGAAAAGATTAAAGCTAGTTTTCTCATCTATGAACTTCATTGTTAATATATAAACAGTACATGTAAAACGTTTTTAAGAGGTAGTATTGTACTTTTCTGCAATCATATAAAATATAGATCTGGAAATTCACATCCACATTTCAATTTTGAAAAGAATAGGACAAATGATCGCTTGAAATTACAAACATAAAAATAAAAGCTTTTTGGACAAATGTTTAAACATGGTTTCACCTCTATGCAACAGCACATGTAAAAAGTTTGTCAGAGGTTTTAAAACGTTTTTCAGAGGTTGTATTGTACTTTTCTGCAATCATACAAAATATAGATCTGGAAATTCACATCCACATTTCAATTTGGAAAAGAATAGTACAAATGATCACTTGAAATTACAAACTTTAAAATAAATGCTTTTTTGAAAAATGTTTAAACATGGTTTCACATCTATGCCACAGCACATGTAAAAAGTATGTCAGAGGTTTTAAAAGTACTTTTCTACAAGAAAGTTAAATGTAGATCCGTAAATTCACTTCTACATTTCAATTTGAGAAAGAATAACATAAATGTTAAAATGAAACAACTAACTTTAAAATACATGCATTTTTGAGAAATACTTAAACTTTGCTTCACATCTATGAATTTTCATGTATAAGTATTAATAGTCTTTGTAAAACTTTTAAAAACGTTTAAAAATATAGTTTACAACCAGAAAAATAAATGCAGAAAAAGAAATACGCGTTTATCTGACAATATGAAAAAGTATCAATAAATGCTAAAATGAATGTCCACACATTGAAATAAATGCGTTTTAAGAAAAGATTAAAGCTAGTTTTCTCATCTATGAACTTCATTGTTAATATATAAACAGTACATGTAAAACGTTTTTCAGAGGTAGTATTGTACTTTTCTGCAATCATATAAAATATAGATCTGGAAATTCACATCCACATTTCAATTTTGAAAAGAATAGGACAAATGATCGCTTGAAATTACAAACATAAAAATAAAAGCTTTTTGGACAAATGTTTAAACATGGTTTCACCTCTATGCAACAGCAAATGTAAAAAGTTTGTCAGAGGTTTTAAAACGTTTTTCAGAGGTTGTATTGTACTTTTCTGCAATCATACAAAATATAGATCTGGAAATTCACATCCACATTTCAATTTGGAAAAGAATAGTACAAATGATCACTTGAAATTACAAACTTTAAAATAAATGCTTTTTTGAAAATGTTTAAACATGGTTTCACATCTATGCCACAGCACATGTAAAAAGTATGTCAGACGTTTTAAAAGTACTTTTCTACAAGAAAGTTAAATGTAGATCCGTAAATTCACTTCTACATTTCAATTTTAGAAAGAATAACATAAATGTTAAAATGAAACAACTAACTTTAAAATACATGCATTTTTGAGAAATACTTAAACTTTGCTTCACATCTATGAATTTTCATGTATAAGTATTAATAGTCTTTGTAAAACTTTTAAAAACGTTTAAAAATATAGTTTACAACCAGAAAAATAAATGCAGAAAAAGAAATACGCGTTTATCTGACAATATGAAAAAGTATCAATAAATGCTAAAATGAACGTCCACACATTGAAATAAATGCGTTTTAAGAAAAGATTAAAGCTAGTTTTCTCATCTATGAACTTCATTGTTAATATATAAACAGTACATGTAAAACGTTTTTCAGAGGTTGTATTGTACTTTTCTGCAATCATATAAAATATAGATCTGGAAATTCACATCCACATTTCAATTTTGAAAAGAATAGGACAAATGATCACTTGAAATTACAAACATAAAAATAAAAGCTTTTTGGACAAATGTTTAAACATGGTTTCACCTCTATGCAACAGCACATGTAAAAAGTTTGTCAGAGGTTTTAAAACGTTTTTCAGAGGTTGTATTGTACTTTTCTGCAATCATACAAAATATAGATCTGGAAATTCACATCCACATTTCAATTTGGAAAAGAATAGTACAAATGATCACTTGAAATTACAAACTTTAAAATAAATGCTTTTTTGAAAAATGTTTAAACATGATTTCACATCTATGCAACAGCACAAGTAAAAAGTTTGTCAGAGGTTTTAAAATTACTTTTCTCCAAAAAAACAAAATGTTGATCAGTAAATTCACTTCTACATTTCAATTTTAGAAAGAATAACATAAAAGTTAAAATGAAATTACCAACTTTAAAATACATGCTTTTTTGAGAAACTTTGCTTCACATCTATGAATTTTCATGTATAAGTATTAATAGACTTTGTAAAACTTTTAAAAACGTTTAACAATATAGTTTACAACCAGAAAAATAAATGCAGAAAAAGAAATACGCATTAATCTGACAATTTGAAAAAGTATCAATAAATGCTAAAATGAATGTCCACACATTGAAATAAATGAGTTTTAAGAAAAGATTAAAGCTAGTTTTCTCATCTATGAACTTCATTGTTAATATATAAACAGTACATGTAAAACGTTTTTCAGAGGTTGTATTGTACTTTTCTGCAATCATACAAAATATAGATGGGGAAATTCACATCCACATTTCAATTTCAAAAAGAATAGTATAAATGGTCAAATGAAATTACAAACATAAAAATAAACGCTTCTTGGAGATATTTTTAAACATGGTTTCACATCTATCCAACAGCACATGTAAAAAGTATGTCAGAGGTGTTAAAAGTACTTTTGTACAAGAAAGCTAAATGTAGATCCATAAATTCACTTCTACATTTCAATTTGAGAAAGAATAACATAAATGTTAAAATGAAACTACCAACTGTAAAATACATGCATTTTTGAGAAGTACTTAAACTTTGATTCACATCTATGAATTTTCATGTATAAGTATTAATAGTCTTTGTAAAACTTTTAAAAATGTTTAAAAATATAGTTTACAACCAGAAAAATAAATGCAGAAAAAGAAATACGCGTTTATCTGACAATATGAAAAAGTATCAATAAATGCTAAAATGAATGTCCACACATTGAAATAAATGCGTTTTAAGAAAAGATTAAAGCTAGTTTTCTCATCTATGAACTTCATTGTTAATATATAATCAGTAGATGTAAAACGTTTTTCAGAGGTTGTATTGTACTTTTCTGCAATCATATAAAATATAGATCTGGAAATTCACATCAACATTTCAATTTTGAAAAGAATAGGACAAATGATCACTTGAAATTACAAACATAAAAATAAAAGCTTTTTGGACAAATGTTTAAACATTGTTTCACCTCTATGCAACAGCACATGTAAAAAGTTTGTCAGAGGTTTTAAAACGTTTTTCAGAGGTTGTATTGTACTTTTCTGCAATCATACAAAATATAGATCTGGAAATTCACATCCACATTTCAATTTGGAAAAGAATAGTACAAATGATCACTTGAAATTACAAACTTTAAAATAAATGCTTTTTTGAAAAATGTTTAAACATGGTTTCACATCTATGCCACAGCACATGTAAAAAGTATGTCAGAGGTTTTAAAAGTACTTTTCTACAAGAAAGTTAAATGTAGATCCGTAAATTCACTTCTACATTTCAATTTTAGAAAGAATAACATAAATGTTAAAATGAAACAACTAACTTTAAAATACATGCATTTTTGAGAAATACTTAAACTTTGCTTCACATCTATGAATTTTCATGTATAAGTATTAATAGTCTTTGTAAAACTTATAAAAATGTTTAAAAATATAGTTTACAACCAGAAAAATAAATGCAGAAAAAGAAATACACGTTTATCTGACAATATGAAAAAGTATCAATAAATGCTAAAATGAATGTCCACACATTGAAATAAATGCGTTTTAAGAAAAGATTAAAGCTAGTTTTCTCATCTATGAACTTCATTGTTAATATATAAACAGTACATGTAAAACGTTTTTCAGAGGTTGTATTGTACTTTTCTGCAATCATATAAAATATAGATCTGGAAATTCACATCCACATTTCAATTTTGAAAAGAATAGGACAAATGATCACTTGAAATTACAAACATAAAAATAAAAGCTTTTTGGACAAATGTTTAAACATGGTTTCACCTCTATGCAACAGCACATGTAAAAAGTTTGTCAGAGGTTTTAAAAGGTTTTTCAGAGGTTGTATTGTACTTTTCTGCAATCATACAAAATATAGATCTGGAAATTCACATCCACATTTCAATTTGGAAAAGAATAGTACAAATGATCACTTGAAATTACAAACTTTAAAATAAATGCTTTTTTGAAAAATGTTTAAACATGATTTCACATCTATGCAACAGCACAAGTAAAAAGTTTGTCAGAGGTTTTAAAATTACTTTTCTCCAAAAAAACAAAATGTTGATCAGTAAATTCACTTCTACATTTCAATTTTAGAAAGAATAACATAAAAGTTAAAATGAAATTACGAACTTTAAAATACATGCTTTTTTGAGAAACTTTGCTTCACATCTATGAATTTTCATGTATAAGTATTAATAGTCTTTGTAAAACTTTTAAAAACGTTTAACAATATAGTTTACAACCAGAAAAATAAATGCAGAAAAAGAAATACGCATTAATCTGACAATTTGAAAAAGTATCAATAAATGCTAAAATGAATGTCCACACATTGAAATAAATGAGTTTTAAGAAAAGATTAAAGCTAGTTTTCTCATCTATGAACTTCATTGTTAATATATAAACAGTATATGTAAAACGTTTTTCAGAGGTTGTATTGTACTTTTCTGCAATCATACAAAATATAGATGGGGAAATTCACATCCACATTTCAATTTCAAAAAGAATAGTATAAATGGTCAAATGAAATTACAAACATAAAAATAAACGCTTCTTGGAGATATGTTTAAACATGGTTTCACATCTATCCAACAGCACATGTAAAAAGTATGTCAGAGGTTTTAAAAGTACTTTTGTACAAGAAAGCTAAATGTAGATCCATAAATTCACTTCTACATTTCAATTTGAGAAAGAATAACATAAATGTTAAAATGAAACTACCAACTGTAAAATACATGCATTTTTGAGAAGTACTTAAACTTTGATTCACATCTATGAATTTTCATGTATTAATAGTCTTTGTAAAACTTTTAAAAATGTTTAAAAATATAGTTTACAACCAGAAAAATAAATGCAGAAAAAGAAATAAGCGTTTATCTGACAATTTGAAAAAGTATCAATAAATGCTAAAATGAATGTCCACACATTGAAATAAATGCGTTTTAAGAAAAGATTAAAGCTAGTTTTCTCATCTATGAACTTCATTGTTAATATATAATCAGTAGATGTAAAACGTTTTTCAGAGGTTGTATTGTACTTTTCTGCAATCATATAAAATATAGATCTGGAAATTCACATCCACATTTCAATTTTGAAAAGAATAGGACAAATGATCACTTGAAATTACAAACATAAAAATAAAAGCTTTTTGGACAAATGTTTAAACATGGTTTCACCTCTATGCAACAGCACATGTAAAAAGTTTGTCAGAGGTTTTAAAACGTTTTTCAGAGGTTGTATTGTACTTTTCTGCAATCATACAAAATATAGATCTGGAAATTCACATCCACATTTCAATTTGGAAAAGAATAGTACAAATGATCACTTGAAATTAAAAACTTTTAAAATAAATGCTTTTTTGAAAAATGTTTAAACATGATTTCACATCTATGCAACAGAACAAGTAAAAAGTTTGTCAGAGGTTTTAAAAGTACTTTTCTCCAAAAAAGCAAAATGTTGATCAGTAAATTCACTTCTACATTTCAATTTTAGAAAGAATAACATAAATGTTAAAATGAAACTACCAACTGTAAAATACATGCATTTTTGAGAAGTACTTAAACTTTGATTCACATCTATGAATTTTCATGTATAAGTATTAATAGTCTTTGTAAAACTTATAAAAATGTTTAAAAATATAGTTTACAACCAGAAAAATAAATGCAGAAAAAGAAATACACGTTTATCTGACAATATGAAAAAGTATCAATAAATGCTAAAATGAATGTCCACACATTGAAATAAATGCGTTTTAAGAAAAGATTAAAGCTAGTTTTCTCATCTATGAACTTCATTGTTAATATATAATCAGTAGATGTAAAACGTTTTTCAGAGGTTGTATTGTACTTTTCTGCAATCATATAAAATATAGATCTGGAAATTCACATCCACATTTCAATTTTGAAAAGAATAGGACAAATGATCACTTGAAATTACAAACATAAAAATAAAAGCTTTTTGGACAAATGTTTAAACATGGTTTCACCTCTATGCAACAGCACATGTAAAAAGTTTGTCAGAGGTTTTAAAACGTTTTTCAGAGGTTGTATTGTACTTTTCTGCAATCATACAAAATATAGATCTGGAAATTCACATCCACATTTCAATTTGGAAAAGAATAGTACAAATGATCACTTGAAATTACAAACTTTAAAATAAATGCTTTTTTGAAAAATGTTTAAACATGATTTCACATCTATGCAACAGCACAAGTAAAAAGTTTGTCAGAGGTTTTAAAAGTACTTTTCTCCAAAAAAGCAAAATGTTGATCAGTAAATTCACTTCTACATTTCAATTTTAGAAAGAATAACATAAATGTTAAAATGAAACTACCAACTGTAAAATACATGCATTTTTGAGAAGTACTTAAACTTTGATTCACATCTATGAATTTTCATGTATAAGTATTAATAGTCTTTGTAAAACTTTTAAAAATGTTTAAAAATATAGTTTACAACCAGAAAAATAAATGCAGAAAAAGAAATACGCGTTTATCTGACAATATGAAAAAGTATCAATAAATGCTAAAATGAATGTCCACACATTGAAATAAATGCGTTTTAAGAAATGATTAAAGCTAGTTTTCTCATCTATGAACTTCATTGTTAATATATAATCAGTAGATGTAAAACATTTTTCAGAGGTTGTATTGTACTTTTCTGCAATCATATAAAATATAGATCTGGAAATTCACATCCACATTTCAATTTTGAAAAGAATAGGACAAATGATCACTTGAAATTACAATCATAAAAATAAAAGCTTTTTGGACAAATGTTTAAACATGGTTTTACCGCTATGCAACAGCACATGTAAAAAGTTTGTCAGAGGTTTTAAAACGTTTTTCAGAGGTTGTATTGTACTTTTCCGCAATCATACAAAATATAGATCTGGAAATTCACATCCACATTTCAATTTGGAAAAGAATAGTACAAATGATCACTTGAAATTACAAACTTTAAAATAAATGCTTTTTTGAAAAATGTTTAAACATGGTTTCACATCTATGCCACAGCACATGTAAAAAGTATGTCAGAGGTTTTAAAAGTACTTTTCTACAAGAAAGTTAAATGTAGATCCGTAAATTCACTTCTACATTTCAATTTGAGAAAGAATAACATAAATGTTAAAATGAAACTACCAACTTTAATATACATGCATTTTTGAGAAATACTTAAACTTTGCTTCACATCTATGAATTTTCATGTATAAGTATTATTAGTCTTTGTAAAACTTTTAAAAATGTTTAAAAATATAGTTTACAACCAGAAAAATAAATGCAGAAAAAGAAATACGCGTTTATCTGACAATATGAAAAAGTATCAATAAATGCTAAAATGAATGTCCACACATTGAAATAAATGCGTTTTAAGAAAAGATTAAAGCTAGTTTTCTCATCTATGAACTTCATTGTTAATATATAAACAGTACATGTAAAACGTTTTTCTGAGGTTGTATTGTATTTTTCTGCATTCATATAAAATATAGATCTGGAAATTCACATCCACATTTCAATTTTGAAAAGAATAGGACAAATGATCACTTGAAATTACAAACATAAAAATAAAAGCTTTATGGACAAATGTTTAAACATGGTTTCACCTCTATGCAACAGCACATGTAAAAAGTTTGTCACAGGTTTTAAAAGGTTTTTCAGAGGTTGTATTGTACTTTTCTGCAATCATACAAAATATAGATCTGGAAATTCACATCCACATTTCAATTTGGAAAAGAATAGTACAAATGATCACTTGAAATTACAAACTTTAAAATAAATGCTTTTTTGAAAAATGTTTAAACATGATTTCACATCTATGCAACAGCACAAGTAAAAAGTTTGTCAGAGGTTTTAAAAGTACTTTTCTCCAAAAAAGCAAAATGTTGATCAGTAAATTCACTTCTACATTTCAATTTGAGAAAGAATAACATAAATGTTAAAATGAAACTACCAACTTTAAAATACATGCTTTTTTGAGAAACTTTGCTTCACATCTATGAATTTTCATGTATAAGTATTAATAGTCTTTGTAAAACTTTTAACAACGTTTAAAAATATAGTCTACAACCAGTAAAATAAATGTAGAAAAAGAAATACGCGTTTATCTGACAATTTGAAAAAGTATCAATAAATTCTAAAATGAATGTCCACACAGCACATGTAAAAAGTTTATCAGAGGTTTTAAAACGTTTTTCAGAGGTTGTATTGTACTTTTCTGCAATCATACAAAATATAGATCTGGAAATTCACATCCACATTTCAATTTTGAAAAGAATAATAGAAATGATCACTTGAAATTACAAACATTAAAATAAATGCTTTTTTGAAAAATGTTTAAACTTGATTTCACATCTATGCAACAGCTCATGTAAAGTTTGTCAGAGGTTTTAAAAGCACTTTTCTCCAAAAAAGCAAAATGTAGATCCGTAAATTCACTTCTACATTTTAATTTTAGAAAGAATAACATAAATGTTAAAATGAAACTACCGACTGTAAAATACATGCATTTTTGAGAAGTACTTAAACTTTGATTCACATCTATGAATTTTCATGTATAAGTATTAATAGTCTTTGTAAAACTTTTAAAAATGTTTAAAAATATAGTTTACAACCAGAAAAATAAATGCAGAAAAAGAAATAAGCATTTATCTGACAATTTGAAAAAGTATCAATAAATGCTAAAATGAATGTCCACACATTGAAATAAATGTGTTTTAAGAAAAGATTAAAGCTAGTTTTCTCATCTATGAACTTCATTGTTAATATATAATCAGTAGATGTAAAACGTTTTTCAGAGGTTGTATTGTACTTTTCTGCAATCATATAAAATATAGATCTGGAAATTCACATCCACATTTCAATTTTGAAAAGAATAGGACAAATGATCACTTGAAATTACAAACATAAAAATAAAAGCTTTTTGGACAAATGTTTAAACATGGTTTCACCTCTATGCAACAGAACATGTAAAAAGTTTGTCAGAGGTTTTAAAACGTTTTTCAGAGGTTGTATTGTACTTTTCTGCAATCATACAAAATATAGATCTGGAAATTCACATCCACATTTCAATTTGGAAAAGAATAATACAAATGATCACTTGAAATTACAAACTTTAAAATAAATGCTTTTTTGAAAAATGTTTAAACATGATTTCACATCTATGCAACAGCACAAGTAAAAAGTTTGTCAGAGGTTTTAAAAGTACTTTTCTCCAAAAAAGCAAAATGTAGATCCGTAAATTCACTTCTACATTTCAATTTTAGAAAGAATAACATAAATGTTAAAATGAAACAACCAACTTTAAAATACATGCATTTTTGAGAAATACTTAAACTTTGCTTCACATCTATGAATTTTCATGTATAAGTATTAATAGTCTTTGTAAAACTTTTAAAAACGTTTAAAAATATAGTTTACAACCAGAAAAATAAATGCAGAAAAAGAAATACGCATTAATCTGGCAATTTGAAAAAGTATCAATAAATGCTAAAATGAATGTCCACACATTGAAATAAATGCGTTTTAAGAAAAGATTAAAGCTAGTTTTCTCATCTATGAACTTCATTGTTAATATATAAATAGTACATGTAAAACGTTTTTCAGAGGTTGTATTGTATTTTTCTGCAATCATATAAAATATAGATCTGGAAATTCACATCCACATTTCAATTTTGAAAAGAATAGGACAAATGATCACTTGAAATTACAAACATAAAAATAAAAGCTTTATGGACAAATGTTTAAACATGGTTTCACCTCTATGCAACAGCACATGTAAAAAATTTGTCAGAGGTTTTAAAACGTTTTTCAGAGGTTGTATTGTACTTTTCTGCAATCATACAAAATATAGATCTGGAAATTCACATCCACATTTCAATTTGGAAAGGAATAGTACAAATGATCACTTGAAATTACAAACTTTAAAATAAATGCTTTTTTGAAAAATGTTTAAACATGATTTCACATCTATGCAACAGCACAAGTAAAAAGTTTGTCAGAGGTTTTAAAAGTACTTTTCTCCAAAAAAGCAAAATGTTGATCAGTAAATTCACTTCTACATTTCAATTTGAGAAAGAATAACATAAATGTTAAAATGAAACTACCAACTTTAAAATACATGCTTTTTTGAGAAACTTTGCTTCACATCTATGAATTTTCATGTATAAGTATTAATAGTCTTTGTAAAACTTTTAAAAATGTTTAAAAATATAGTTTACAACCAGAGAAAGAAATGCAGAAAAAGAAATATGCGTTTATCTGACAATTTGAAAAAGTATCAATAAATTCTAAAATGAATGTCCACACAGCACATGTAAAAAGTTTATCAGAGGTTTTAAAACGTTTTTCAGAGGTTGTATTGTACTTTTCTGCAATCATACAAAATATAGATCTGGAAATTCACATCCACATTTCAATTTTGAAAAGAATAATAGAAATGATCACTTGAAATTACAAACTTTAAAATAAATGCTTTTTTGAAAAATGTTTAAACTTGATTTCACATCTATGCAACAGCTCATGTAAAGTTTGTCAGAGGTTTTAAAAGCACTTTCTCCAAAAAAGCAAAATGTAGATCCGTAAATTCACTTCTACATTTCAATTTTAGAAAGAATAACATAAATGTTAAAATGAAACTACCAACTGTAAAATACATGCATTTTTGAGGTACTTAAACTTTGATTCACATCTATGAATTTTCATGTATAAGTATTAATAGTCTTTGTAAAACTTTTAAAAATGTTTAAAAATATAGTTTACAACCAGAAAAATAAATGCAGAAAAAGAAATAAGCGTTTATCTGACAATTTGAAAAAGTATCAATAAATGCTAAAATGAATGTCCACACATTGAAATAAATGCGTTTTAAGAAAAGATTAAAGCTAGTTTTCTCATCTATGAACTTCATTGTTAATATATAATCAGTAGATGTAAAACGTTTTTCAGAGGTATTTTTGTACTTTTCTGCAATCATATAAAATATAGATCTGGAAATTCACATCCACATTTCAATTTTGAAAAGAATAGGACAAATGATCACTTGAAATTACAAACATAAAAATAAAAGCTTTTTGGACAAATGTTTAAACATGGTTTCACCTCTATGCAACAGCACATGTAAAAAGTTTTTCAGAGGTTTTAAAACTTTTTTCAGAGGTTGTATTGTACTTTTCTGCAATCATACAAAATATAGATCTGGAAA
This sequence comes from Narcine bancroftii, assembly GCF_036971445.1. Classification (NCBI taxonomy): domain Eukaryota; kingdom Metazoa; phylum Chordata; class Chondrichthyes; order Torpediniformes; family Narcinidae; genus Narcine; species Narcine bancroftii. Next base: position 100,618,696 of record NC_091474.1, on the reverse strand, counting down.
TTCACATCCACATTTCAATTTGGAAAAGAATAGTACAAATGATCACTTGAAATTACAAACTTTAAAATAAATGCTTTTTTGAAAAATGTTTAAACATGTTTTCACATCTATGCAACAGCTCACGTAAAGTTTGTCAGAGGTTTTAAAAGTACTTTTCTCCAAAAAAGCAAAACGTAGATCCGTAAATTCACTTCTACATTTCAATTTTAGAAAGAATAACATAAATGTTAAAATGAAACAACCAACTTTAAAATACATGCATTTTTGAGAAATACTTAAACTTTGCTTCACATCTATGAATTTTCATGTATAAGTATTAATAGTCTTTGTAAAACTTTTAAAAACGTTTAAAAATATAGTTTACAACCAGAAAAATAAATGCAGAAAAAGAAATACGCATTATCTGACAATTTGAAAAAGTATCAATAAATGCTAATATGAATGTCCACACATTGAAATAAATGCGTTTTAAGAAAAGATTAAAGCTAGTTTTCTCATCTATGAACTTCATTGTTAATATATAAATAGTACATGTAAAACGTTTTTCAGAGGTTGTATTGTATTTTTCTGCAATCATATAAAATATAGATCTGGAAATTCACATCCACATTTCAATTTAAAAAGAATAGGACAAATGATCACTTGAAATTACAAACATAAAAATAAAAGCTTTATGGACAAATGTTTAAACATGGTTTCACCTCTATGCAACAGCACATGTAAAAAGTTTGTCAGAGGTTTTAAAACGTTTTTCAGAGGTTGTATTGTACTTTTCTGCAATCATACAAAATATAGATCTGGAAATTCACATCCACATTTCAATTTGGAAAAGAATAGTACAAATGATCACTTGAAATTACAAACTTTAAAATAAATGCTTTTTTGAAAAATGTTTAAACATGATTTCACATCTATGCAACAGCACAAGTAAAAAGTTTGTCAGAGGTTTTAAAAGTAATTTTCTCCAAAAAAGCAAAATGTTGATCAGTAAATTCACTTCTACATTTCAATTTGAGAAAGAATAACATAAATGTTAAAATGAAACTACCAACTTTAAAATACATGCTTTTTTGAGAAACTTTGATTCACATCTATGAATTTTCATGTATAAGTATTAATAGTCTTTGTAAAACTTTTAAAAATGTTTAAAAATATAGTTTACAACCAGAGAAAGAAATGCAGAAAAAGAAATACGCGTTTATCTGACAATTTGAAAAAGTATCAATAAATTCTAAAATGAATGTCCACACAGCACATGTAAAAAGTTTATCAGAGGTTTTAAAACGTTTTTCAGAGGTTGTATTGTACTTTTCTGCAATCATACAAAATATAGATCTGGAAATTCACATCCACATTTCAATTTTGAAAAGAATAATAGAAATGATCACTTGAAATTACAAACTTTAAAATAAATGATTTTTAGAAAAATGTTTAAACTTGATTTCACATCTATGCAACAGCTCATGTAAAGTTTGTCTGAGGTTTTAAAAGCACTTTTCTCCAAAAAAGCAAAATGTAGATCTGTAAATTCACTTCTACATTTCAATTTTAGAAAGAATAACATAAATGTTAAAATGAAACTAACAACTGTAAAATACATGCATTTTTGAGAAGTACTTAAACTTTGATTCACATCTATGAATTTTCATGTATAAGTATTAATAGTCTTTGTAAAACTTTTAAAAATGTTTAAAAATATAGTTTACAACCAGAAAAATAAATGCAGAAAAAGAAATAAGCGTTTATCTGACAATTTGAAAAAGTATCAATAAATGCTAAAATGAATGTCCACACATTGAAATAAATGCGTTTTAAGAAAAGATTAAAGCTAGTTTTCTCATCTATGAACTTCATTGTTAATATATAAACAGTACATGTAAAACGTTTTTCTGAGGTTGTATTGTATTTTTCTGCATTCATATAAAATATAGATCTGGAAATTCACATCCACATTTCAATTTGGAAAAGAATAGTACAAATGATCACTTGAAATTACAAACTTTAAAATAAATGCTTTTTTGAAAAATGTTTAAACATGATTTCACATCTATGCAACAGCACAAGTAAAAAGTTTGTCAGAGGTTTTAAAAGTAATTTTCTCCAAAAAAGCAAAATGTTGATCAGTAAATTCACTTCTACATTTCAATTTGAGAAAGAATAACATAAATGTTAAAATGAAACTACCAACTTTAAAATACATGCTTTTTTGAGAAACTTTGCTTCACATCTATGAATTTTCATGTATAAGTATTAATAGTCTTTGTAAAACTTTTAAAAATGTTTAAAAATATAGTTTACAACCAGAGAAAGAAATGCAGAAAAAGAAATACGCGTTTATCTGACAATTTGAAAAAGTATCAATAAATTCTAAAATGAATGTCCACACAGCACATGTAAAAAGTTTATCAGAGGTTTTAAAACGTTTTTCAGAGGTTGTATTGTACTTTTCTGCAATCATACAAAATATAGATCTGGAAATTCACATCCACATTTCAATTTGGAAAAGAATAGTACAAATGATCACTTGAAATTAAAAACTTTTAAAATAAATGCTTTTTTGAAAAATGTTTAAACATGATTTCACATCTATGCAACAGAACAAGTAAAAAGTTTGTCAGAGGTTTTAAAAGTACTTTTCTCCAAAAAAGCAAAATGTTGATCAGTAAATTCACTTCTACATTTCAATTTTAGAAAGAATAACATAAATGTTAAAATGAAACTACCAACTGTAAAATACATGCATTTTTGAGAAGTACTTAAACTTTGATTCACATCTATGAATTTTCATGTATAAGTATTAATAGTCTTTGTAAAACTTATAAAAATGTTTAAAAATATAGTTTACAACCAGAAAAATAAATGCAGAAAAAGAAATACGCGTTTATCTGACAATATGAAAAAGTATCAATAAATGCTAAAATGTATGTCCACACATTGAAATAAATGCGTTTTAAGAAAAGATTAAAGCTAGTTTTCTCATCTATGAACTTCATTGTTAATATATAATCAGTAGATGTAAAACGTTTTTCAGAGGTTGTATTGTACTTTTCTGCAATCATATAAAATATAGATCTGGAAATTCACATCCACATTTCAATTTTGAAAAGAATAGGACAAATGATCACTTGAAATTACAAACATAAAAATAAAAGCTTTTTGGACAAATGTTTAAACATGGTTTCACCTCTATGCAACAGCACATGTAAAAAGTTTGTCAGAGGTTTTAAAACGTTTTTCAGAGGTTGTATTGTACTTTTCTGCAATCATACAAAATATAGATCTGGAAATTCACATCCACATTTCAATTTGGAAAAGAATAGTACAAATGATCACTTGAAATTACAAACTTTAAAATAAATGCTTTTTTGAAAAATGTTTAAACATGGTTTCACATCTATGCCACAGCACATGTAAAAAGTATGTCAGAGGTTTTAAAAGTACTTTTCTACAAAAAAGTTAAATGTAGATCCGTAAATTCACTTCTACATTTCAATTTGAGAAAGAATAACATAAATGTTAAAATGAAACTACCAACTTTAATATACATGCATTTTTGAGAAATACTTAAACTTTGCTTCACATCTATGAATTTTCATGTATAAGTATTATTAGTCTTTGTAAAACTTTTAAAAATGTTTAAAAATATAGTTTACAACCAGAAAAATAAATGCAGAAAAAGAAATACGCGTTTATCTGACAATATGAAAAAGTATCAATAAATGCTAAAATGAATGTCCACACATTGAAATAAATGCGTTTTAAGAAAAGATTAAAGCTAGTTTTCTCATCTATGAACTTCATTGTTAATAAATAAACAGTACATGTAAAACGTTTTTCTGAGGTTGTATTGTATTTTTCTGCATTCATATAAAATATAGATCTGGAAATTCACATCCACATTTCAATTTTGAAAAGAATAGGACAAATGATCACTTGAAATTACAAACATAAAAATAAAAGCTTTATGGACAAATGTTTAAACATGGTTTCACCTCTATGCAACAGCACATGTAAAAAGTTTGTCAGAGGTTTTAAAAGGTTTTTCAGAGGTTGTATTGTACTTTTCTGCAATCATACAAAATATAGATCTGGAAATTCACATCCACATTTCAATTTGGAAAAGAATAGTACAAATGATCACTTGAAATTACAAACTTTAAAATAAATGCTTTTTTGAAAAATGTTTAAACATGATTTCACATCTATGCAACAGCACAAGTAAAAAGTTTGTCAGAGGTTTTAAAAGTACTTTTCTCCAAAAAAGCAAAATGTTGATCAGTAAATTCACTTCTACATTTCAATTTGAGAAAGAATAACATAAATGTTAAAATGAAACTACCAACTTTAAAATACATGCTTTTTTGAGAAACTTTGCTTCACATCTATGAATTTTCATGTATAAGTATTAATAGTCTTTGTAAAACTTTTAACAACGTTTAAAAATATAGTCTACAACCAGTAAAATAAATGTAGAAAAAGAAATACGCGTTTATCTGACAATTTGAAAAAGTATCAATAAATTCTAAAATGAATGTCCACACAGCACATGTAAAAAGTTTATCAGAGGTTTTAAAACGTTTTTCAGAGGTTGTATTGTACTTTTCTGCAATCATACAAAATATAGATCTGGAAATTCACATCCACATTTCAATTTTGAAAAGAATAATAGAAATGATCACTTGAAATTACAAACTTTAAAATAAATGCTTTTTTGAAAAATGTTTAAACTTGATTTCACATCTATGCAACAGCTCATGTAAAGTTTGTCAGAGGTTTTAAAAGCACTTTTCTCCAAAAAAGCAAAATGTAGATCCGTAAATTCACTTCTACATTTCAATTTTAGAAAGAATAACATAAATGTTAAAATGAAACTACCAACTGTAAAATACATGCATTTTTGAGAAGTACTTAAACTTTGATTCACATCTATGAATTTTCATGTATAAGTATTAATAGTCTTTGTAAAACTTTTAAAAATGTTTAAAAATATAGTTTACAACCAGAAAAATAAATGCAGAAAAAGAAATACGCGTTTATCTGACAATATGAAAAAGTATCAATAAATGCTAAAATGAATGTCCACACATTGAAATAAATGCGTTTTAAGAAAAGATTAAAGCTAGTTTTCTCATCTATGAACTTCATTGTTAATATATAATCAGTAGATGTAAAACATTTTTCAGAGGTTGTATTGTACTTTTCTGCAATCATATAAAATATAGATCTGGAAATTCACATCCACATTTCAATTTTGAAAAGAATAGGACAAATGATCACTTGAAATTACAAACATAAAAATAAAAGCTTTTTGGACAAATGTTTAAACATGGTTTTACCGCTATGCAACAGCACATGTAAAAAGTTTGTCAGAGGTTTTAAAACGTTTTTCAGAGGTTGTATTGTACTTTTCCGCAATCATACAAAATATAGATCTGGAAATTCACATCCACATTTCAATTTGGAAAAGAATAGTACAAATGATCACTTGAAATTACAAACTTTAAAATAAATGCTTTTTTGAAAAATGTTTAAACATGGTTTCACATCTATGCCACAGCACATGTAAAAAGTATGTCAGAGGTTTTAAAAGTACTTTTCTACAAGAAAGTTAAATGTAGATCCGTAAATTCACTTCTACATTTCAATTTGAGAAAGAATAACATAAATGTTAAAATGAAACTACCAACTTTAATATACATGCATTTTTGAGAAATACTTAAACTTTGCTTCACATCTATGAATTTTCATGTATAAGTATTATTAGTCTTTGTAAAACTTTTAAAAATGTTTAAAAATATAGTTTACAACCAGAAAAATAAATGCAGAAAAAGAAATACGCGTTTATCTGACAATATGAAAAAGTATCAATAAATGCTAAAATGAATGTCCACACATTGAAATAAATGCGTTTTAAGAAAAGATTAAAGCTAGTTTTCTCATCTATGAACTTCATTGTTAATATATAAACAGTACATGTAAAACGTTTTTCTGAGGTTGTATTGTATTTTTCTGCATTCATATAAAATATAGATCTGGAAATTCACATCCACATTTCAATTTTGAAAAGAATAGGACAAATGATCACTTGAAATTACAAACATAAAAATAAAAGCTTTATGGACAAATGTTTAAACATGGTTTCACCTCTATGCAACAGCACATGTAAAAAGTTTGTCACAGGTTTTAAAAGGTTTTTCAGAGGTTGTATTGTACTTTTCTGCAATCATACAAAATATAGATCTGGAAATTCACATCCACATTTCAATTTGGAAAAGAATAGTACAAATGATCACTTGAAATTACAAACTTTAAAATAAATGCTTTTTTGAAAAATGTTTAAACATGATTTCACATCTATGCAACAGCACAAGTAAAAAGTTTGTCAGAGGTTTTAAAAGTACTTTTCTCCAAAAAAGCAAAATGTTGATCAGTAAATTCACTTCTACATTTCAATTTGAGAAAGAATAACATAAATGTTAAAATGAAACTACCAACTTTAAAATACATGCTTTTTTGAGAAACTTTGCTTCACATCTATGAATTTTCATGTATAAGTATTAATAGTCTTTGTAAAACTTTTAACAACGTTTAAAAATATAGTCTACAACCAGTAAAATAAATGTAGAAAAAGAAATACGCGTTTATCTGACAATTTGAAAAAGTATCAATAAATTCTAAAATGAATGTCCACACAGCACATGTAAAAAGTTTATCAGAGGTTTTAAAACGTTTTTCAGAGGTTGTATTGTACTTTTCTGCAATCATACAAAATATAGATCTGGAAATTCACATCCACATTTCAATTTTGAAAAGAATAATAGAAATGATCACTTGAAATTACAAACTTTAAAATAAATGCTTTTTTGAAAAATGTTTAAACTTGATTTCACATCTATGCAACAGCTCATGTAAAGTTTGTCAGAGGTTTTAAAAGCACTTTTCTCCAAAAAAGCAAAATGTAGATCCGTAAATTCACTTCTACATTTTAATTTTAGAAAGAATAACATAAATGTTAAAATGAAACTACCGACTGTAAAATACATGCATTTTTGAGAAGTACTTAAACTTTGATTCACATCTATGAATTTTCATGTATAAGTATTAATAGTCTTTGTAAAACTTTTAAAAATGTTTAAAAATATAGTTTACAACCAGAAAAATAAATGCAGAAAAAGAAATAAGCGTTTATCTGACAATTTGAAAAAGTATCAATAAATGCTAAAATGAATGTCCACACATTGAAATAAATGCGTTTTAAGAAAAGATTAAAGCTAGTTTTCTCATCTATGAACTTCATTGTTAATATATAATCAGTAGATGTAAAACGTTTTTCAGAGGTTGTATTGTACTTTTCTGCAATCATATAAAATATAGATCTGGAAATTAACATCCACATTTCAATTTTGAAAAGAATAGGACAAATGATCACTTGAAATTACAAACATAAAAATAAAAGCTTTTTGGACAAATGTTTAAACATGGTTTCACCTCTATGCAACAGCACATGTAAAAAGTTTGTCAGAGGTTTTAAAACGTTTTTCAGAGGTTGTATTGTACTTTTCTGCAATCATACAAAATATAGATCTGGAAATTCACATCCACATTTCAATTTGGAAAAGAATAGTACAAATGATCACTTGAAATTACAAACTTTAAAATAAATGCTTTTTTGAAAAATGTTTAAACATGATTTCACATCTATGCAACAGCACAAGTAAAAAGTTTGTCAGAGGTTTTAAAAGTACTTTTCTCCAAAAAAGCAAAATGTTGATCAGTAAATTCACTTCTACATTTCAATTTTAGAAAGAATAACATAAATGTTAAAATGAAACTACCAACTGTAAAATACATGCATTTTTGAGAAGTACTTAAACTTTGATTCACATCTATGAATTTTCATGTATAAGTATTAATAGTCTTTGTAAAACTTTTAAAAATGTTTAAAAATATAGTTTACAACCAGAAAAATAAATGCAGAAAAAGAAATACGCGTTTATCTGACAATATGAAAAAGTATCAATAAATGCTAAAATGAATGTCCACACATTGAAATAAATGCGTTTTAAGAAAAGATTAAAGCTAGTTTTCTCATCTATGAACTTCATTGTTAATATATAATCAGTAGATGTAAAACATTTTTCAGAGGTTGTATTGTACTTTTCTGCAATCATATAAAATATAGATCTGGAAATTCACATCCACATTTCAATTTTGAAAAGAATAGGACAAATGATCACTTGAAATTACAAACATAAAAATAAAAGCTTTTTGGACAAATGTTTAAACATGGTTTTACCGCTATGCAACAGCACATGTAAAAAGTTTGTCAGAGGTTTTAAAACGTTTTTCAGAGGTTGTATTGTACTTTTCCGCAATCATACAAAATATAGATCTGGAAATTCACATCCACATTTCAATTTGGAAAAGAATAGTACAAATGATCACTTGAAATTACAAACTTTAAAATAAATGCTTTTTTGAAAAATGTTTAAACATGGTTTCACATCTATGCCACAGCACATGTAAAAAGTATGTCAGAGGTTTTAAAAGTACTTTTCTACAAGAAAGTTAAATGTAGATCCGTAAATTCACTTCTACATTTCAATTTGAGAAAGAATAACATAAATGTTAAAATGAAACTACCAACTTTAATATACATGCATTTTTGAGAAATACTTAAACTTTGCTTCACATCTATGAATTTTCATGTATAAGTATTATTAGTCTTTGTAAAACTTTTAAAAATGTTTAAAAATATAGTTTACAACCAGAAAAATAAATGCAGAAAAAGAAATACGCGTTTATCTGACAATATGAAAAAGTATCAATAAATGCTAAAATGAATGTCCACACATTGAAATAAATGCGTTTTAAGAAAAGATTAAAGCTAGTTTTCTCATCTATGAACTTCATTGTTAATATATAAACAGTACATGTAAAACGTTTTTCTGAGGTTGTATTGTATTTTTCTGCATTCATATAAAATATAGATCTGGAAATTCACATCCACATTTCAATTTTGAAAAGAATAGGACAAATGATCACTTGAAATTACAAACATAAAAATAAAAGCTTTATGGACAAATGTTTAAACATGGTTTCACCTCTATGCAACAGCACATGTAAAAAGTTTGTCACAGGTTTTAAAAGGTTTTTCAGAGGTTGTATTGTACTTTTCTGCAATCATACAAAATATAGATCTGGAAATTCACATCCACATTTCAATTTGGAAAAGAATAGTACAAATGATCACTTGAAATTACAAACTTTAAAATAAATGCTTTTTTGAAAAATGTTTAAACATGATTTCACATCTATGCAACAGCACAAGTAAAAAGTTTGTCAGAGGTTTTAAAAGTACTTTTCTCCAAAAAAGCAAAATGTTGATCAGTAAATTCACTTCTACATTTCAATTTGAGAAAGAATAACATAAATGTTAAAATGAAACTACCAACTTTAAAATACATGCTTTTTTGAGAAACTTTGCTTCACATCTATGAATTTTCATGTATAAGTATTAATAGTCTTTGTAAAACTTTTAACAACGTTTAAAAATATAGTCTACAACCAGTAAAATAAATGTAGAAAAAGAAATACGCGTTTATCTGACAATTTGAAAAAGTATCAATAAATTCTAAAATGAATGTCCACACAGCACATGTAAAAAGTTTATCAGAGGTTTTAAAACGTTTTTCAGAGGTTGTATTGTACTTTTCTGCAATCATACAAAATATAGATCTGGAAATTCACATCCACATTTCAATTTTGAAAAGAATAATAGAAATGATCACTTGAAATTACAAACTTTAAAATAAATGCTTTTTTGAAAAATGTTTAAACTTGATTTCACATCTATGCAACAGCTCATGTAAAGTTTGTCAGAGGTTTTAAAAGCACTTTTCTCCAAAAAAGCAAAATGTAGATCCGTAAATTCACTTCTACATTTTAATTTTAGAAAGAATAACATAAATGTTAAAATGAAACTACCGACTGTAAAATACATGCATTTTTGAGAAGTACTTAAACTTTGATTCACATCTATGAATTTTCATGTATAAGTATTAATAGTCTTTGTAAAACTTTTAAAAATGTTTAAAAATATAGTTTACAACCAGAAAAATAAATGCAGAAAAAGAAATAAGCATTTATCTGACAATTTGAAAAAGTATCAATAAATGCTAAAATGAATGTCCACACATTGAAATAAATGTGTTTTAAGAAAAGATTAAAGCTAGTTTTCTCATCTATGAACTTCATTGTTAATATATAATCAGTAGATGTAAAACGTTTTTCAGAGGTTGTATTGTACTTTTCTGCAATCATATAAAATATAGATCTGGAAATTCACATCCACATTTCAATTTTGAAAAGAATAGGACAAATGATCACTTGAAATTACAAACATAAAAATAAAAGCTTTTTGGACAAATGTTTAAACATGGTTTCACCTCTATGCAACAGAACATGTAAAAAGTTTGTCAGAGGTTTTAAAACGTTTTTCAGAGGTTGTATTGTACTTTTCTGCAATCATACAAAATATAGATCTGGAAATTCACATCCACATTTCAATTTGGAAAAGAATAATACAAATGATCACTTGAAATTACAAACTTTAAAATAAATGCTTTTTTGAAAAATGTTTAAACATGATTTCACATCTATGCAACAGCACAAGTAAAAAGTTTGTCAGAGGTTTTAAAAGTACTTTTCTCCAAAAAAGCAAAATGTTGATCAGTAAATTCACTTCTACATTTCAATTTTAGAAAGAATAACATAAATGTTAAAATGAAACTACCAACTGTAAAATACATGCATTTTTGAGAAGTACTTAAACTTTGATTCACATCTATGAATTTTCATGTATAAGTATTAATAGTCTTTGTAAAACTTTTAAAAATGTTTAAAAATATAGTTTACAACCAGAAAAATAAATGCAGAAAAAGAAATACGCGTTTATCTGACAATATGAAAAAGTATCAATAAATGCTAAAATGAATGTCCACACATTGAAATAAATGCGTTTTAAGAAAAGATTAAAGCTAGTTTTCTCATCTATGAACTTCATTGTTAATATATAATCAGTAGATGTAAAACATTTTTCAGAGGTTGTATTGTACTTTTCTGCAATCATATAAAATATAGATCTGGAAATTCACATCCACATTTCAATTTTGAAAAGAATAGGACAAATGATCACTTGAAATTACAAACATAAAAATAAAAGCTTTTTGGACAAATGTTTAAACATGGTTTTACCTCTATGCAACAGCACATGTAAAAAGTTTGTCAGAGGTTTTAAAACGTTTTTCAGAGGTTGTCTTGTACTTTTCTGCAATCATACAAAATATAGATCTGGAAATTCACATCCACATTTCAATTTTGAAAAGAATAATAGAAATGATCACTTGAAATTACAAACTTTAAAATAAATGCTTTTTTGAAAAATGTTTAAACTTGATTTCACATCTATGCAACAGCTCATGTAAAGTTTGTCAGAGGTTTTAAAAGCACTTTCTCCAAAAAAGCAAAATGTAGATCCGTAAATTCACTTCTACATTTCAATTTTAGAAAGAATAACATAAATGTTAAAATGAAACTACCAACTGTAAAATACATGCATTTTTGAGAAGTACTTAAACTTTGATTCACATCTATGAATTTTCATGTATAAGTATTAATAGTCTTTGTAAAACTTTTAAAAATGTTTAAAAATATAGTTTACAACCAGAAAAATAAATGCAGAAAAAGAAATAAGCGTTTATCTGACAATTTGAAAAAGTATCAATAAATGCTAAAATGAATGTCCACACATTGAAATAAATGCGTTTTAAGAAAAGATTAAAGCTAGTTTTCTCATCTATGAACTTCATTGTTAATATATAATCAGTAGATGTAAAACGTTTTTCAGAGGTATTTTTGTACTTTTCTGCAATCATATAAAATATAGATCTGGAAATTCACATCCACATTTCAATTTTGAAAAGAATAGGACAAATGATCACTTGAAATTACAAACATAAAAATAAAAGCTTTTTGGACAAATGTTTAAACATGGTTTCACCTCTATGCAACAGCACATGTAAAAAGTTTTTCAGAGGTTTTAAAACTTTTTTCAGAGGTTGTATTGTACTTTTCTGCAATCATACAAAATATAGATCTGGAAATTCACATCCACATTTCAATTTGGAAAAGAATAGTACAAATGATCACTTGAAATTACAAACTTTAAAATAAATGCTTTTTTGAAAAATGTTTAAACATGGTTTCACATCTATGCAACAGCTCACGTAAAGTTTGTCGGAGGTTTTAAAAGTACTTTTCTCCAAAAAAGCAAAATGTAGATCCGTAAATTCACTTCTACATTTCAATTTTAGAAAGAATAACATAAATGTTAAAATGAAACAACCAACTTTAAAATACATGCATTTTTGAGAAATACTTAAACTTTGCTTCACATCTATGAATTTTCATGTATAAGTATTAATAGTCTTTGTAAAACTTTTAAAAACGTTTAAAAATATAGTTTACAACCAGAAAAATAAATGCAGAAAAAGAAATACGCATTATCTGACAATTTGAAAAAGTATCAATAAATGCTAATATGAATGTCCACACGTTGAAATAAATGCGTTTTAAGAAAAGATTAAAGCTAGTTTTCTCATCTATGAACTTCATTGTTAATATATAAATAGTACATGTAAAACGTTTTTCAGAGGTTGTATTGTATTTTTCTGCAATCATATAAAATATAGATCTGGAAATTCACATCCACATTTCAATTTAAAAAGAATAGGACAAATGATCACTTGAAATTACAAACATAAAAATAAAAGCTTTATGGACAAATGTTTAAACATGGTTTCACCTCTATGCAACAGCACATGTAAAAAGTTTGTCAGAGGTTTTAAAACGTTTTTCAGAGGTTGTATTGTACTTTTCTGCAATCATACAAAATATAGATCTGGAAATTCACATCCACATTTCAATTTGGAAAAGAATAGTACAAATGATCACTTGAAATTACAAACTTTAAAATAAATGCTTTTTTGAAAAATGTTTAAACATGATTTCACATCTATGCAACAGCACAAGTAAAAAGTTTGTCAGAGGTTTTAAAAGTAATTTTCTCCAAAAAAGCAAAATGTTGATCAGTAAATTCACTTCTACATTTCAATTTGAGAAAGAATAACATAAATGTTAAAATGAAACTACCAACTTTAAAATACATGCTTTTTTGAGAAACTTTGATTCACATCTATGAATTTTCATGTATAAGTATTAATAGTCTTTGTAAAACTTTTAAAAATGTTTAAAAATATAGTTTACAACCAGAGAAAGAAATGCAGAAAAAGAAATACGCGTTTATCTGACAATTTGAAAAAGTATAAATAAATTCTAAAATGAATGTCCACACAGCACATGTAAAAAGTTTATCAGAGGTTTTAAAACGTTTTTCAGAGGTTGTATTGTACTTTTCTGCAATCATACAAAATATAGATCTGGAAATTCACATCCACATTTCAATTTTGAAAAGAATAATAGAAATGATCACTTGAAATTACAAACTTTAAAATAAATGATTTTTAGAAAAATGTTTAAACTTGATTTCACATCTATGCAACAGCTCATGTAAAGTTTGTCTGAGGTTTTAAAAGCACTTTTCTCCAAAAAAGCAAAATGTAGATCTGTAAATTCACTTCTACATTTCAATTTTAGAAAGAATAACATAAATGTTAAAATGAAACTACCAACTGTAAAATACATGCATTTTTGAGAAGTACTTAAACTTTGATTCACATCTATGAATTTTCATGTATAAGTATTAATAGTCTTTGTAAAACTTTTAAAAATGTTTAAAAATATAGTTTACAACCAGAAAAATAAATGCAGAAAAAGAAATAAGCGTTTATCTGACAATTTGAAAAAGTATCAATAAATGCTAAAATGAATGTCCACACATTGAAATAAATGCGTTTTAAGAAAAGATTAAAGCTAGTTTTCTCATCTATGAACTTCATTGTTAATATATAAACAGTACATGTAAAACGTTTTTCTGAGGTTGTATTGTATTTTTCTGCATTCATATAAAATATAGATCTGGAAATTCACATCCACATTTCAATTTGGAAAAGAATAGTACAAATGATCACTTGAAATTACAAACTTTAAAATAAATGCTTTTTTGAAAAATGTTTAAACATGATTTCACATCTATGCAACAGCACAAGTAAAAAGTTTGTCAGAGGTTTTAAAAGTAATTTTCTCCAAAAAAGCAAAATGTTGATCAGTAAATTCACTTCTACATTTCAATTTGAGAAAGAATAACATAAATGTTAAAATGAAACTACCAACTTTAAAATACATGCTTTTTTGAGAAACTTTGCTTCACATCTATGAATTTTCATGTATAAGTATTAATAGTCTTTGTAAAACTTTTAAAAATGTTTAAAAATATAGTTTACAACCAGAGAAAGAAATGCAGAAAAAGAAATACGCGTTTATCTGACAATTTGAAAAAGTATCAATAAATTCTAAAATGAATGTCCACACAGCACATGTAATAAGTTTATCAGAGGTTTTAAAACGTTTTTCAGAGGTTGTATTGTACTTTTCTGCAATCATACAAAATATAGATCTGGAAATTCACATCCACATTTCAATTTTGAAAAGAATAATAGAAATGATCACTTGAAATTACAAACTTTAAAATAAATGCTTTTTTGAAAAATGTTTAAACTTGATTTCACATCTATGCAACAGCTCATGTAAAGTTTGTCAGAGGTTTTAAAAGCACTTTTCTCCAAAAAAGCAAAATGTAGATCCGTAAATTCACTTCTACATTTCAATTTTAGAAAGAATAACATAAATGTTAAAATGAAACTACCAACTGTAAAATACATGCATTTTTGAGGTACTTAAACTTTGATTCACATCTATGAATTTTCATGTATAAGTATTAATAGTCTTTGTAAAACTTTTAAAAATGTTTAAAAATATAGTTTACAACCAGAAAAATAAATGCAGAAAAAGAAATAAGCGTTTATCTGACAATTTGAAAAAGTATCAATAAATGCTAAAATGAATGTCCACACATTGAAATAAATGCGTTTTAAGAAAAGATTAAAGCTAGTTTTCTCATCTATGAACTTCATTGTTAATATATAATCAGTAGATGTAAAACGTTTTTCAGAGGTTTTATTGTACTTTTCTGCAATCATATAAAATATAGATCTGGAAATTCACATCCACATTTCAATTTTGAAAAGAATAGGACAAATGATCACTTGAAATTACAAACATAAAAATAAAAGCTTTTTGGACAAATGTTTAAACATGGTTTCACCTCTATGCAACAGCACATGTAAAAAGTTTGTCAGAGGTTTTAAAACGTTTTTCAGAGGTTGTATTGTACTTTTCTGCAATCATACAAAATATAGATCTGGAAATACACATCCACATTTCAATTTGGAAAAGAATAGTACAAATGATCACTTGAAATTACAAACTTTAAAATAAATGCTTTTTTGAAAAATGTTTAAACATGGTTTCACATCTATGCCACAGCACATGTAAAAAGTATGTCAGAGGTTTTAAAAGTACTTTTCTACAAGAAAGTTAAATGTAGATCCGTAAATTCACTTCTACATTTCAATTTGAGAAAGAATAACATAAATCTTAAAATGAAACTACCAACTTTAATATACATGCATTTTTGAGAAATACTTAAACTTTGCTTCACATCTATGAATTTTCATGTATAAGTATTATTAGTCTTTGTAAAACTTTTAAAAATGTTTAAAAATATAGTTTACAACCAGAAAAATAAATGCAGAAAAGGAAATACGCGTTTATCTGACAATATGAAAAAGTATCAATAAATGCTAAAATGAATGTCCACACATTGAAATAAATGCGTTTTAAGAAAAGATTAAAGCTAGTTTTCTCATCTATGAACTTCATTGTTAATATATAAACAGTACATGTAAAACGTTTTTCTGAGGTTTTATTGTATTTTTCTGCATTCATATAAAATATAGATCTGGAAATTCACATCCACATTTCAATTTTGAAAAGAATAGGACAAATGATCACTTGAAATTACAAACATAAAAATAAAAGCTTTATGGACAAATGTTTAAACATGGTTTCACCTCTATGCAACAGCACATGTAAAAAGTTTGTCAGAGGTTTTAAAAGGTTTTTCAGAGGTTGTATTGTACTTTTCTGCAATCATACAAAATATAGATCTGGAAATTCACATCCACATTTCAATTTGGAAAAGAATAGTACAAATGATCACTTGAAATTACAAACTTTAAAATAAATGCTTTTTTGAAAAATGTTTAAACATGATTTCACATCTATGCAACAGCACAAGTAAAAAGTTTGTCAGAGGTTTTAAAAGTACTTTTCTCCAAAAAAGCAAAATGTTGATCAGTAAATTCACTTCTACATTTCAATTTGAGAAAGAATAACATAAATGTTAAAATGAAACTACCAACTTTAAAATACATGCTTTTTTGAGAAACTTTGCTTCACATCTATGAATTTTCATGTATAAGTATTAATAGTCTTTGTAAAACTTTTAACAACGTTTAAAAATATAGTCTACAACCAGTAAAATAAATGTAGAAAAAGAAATACGCGTTTATCTGACAATTTGAAAAAGTATCAATAAATTCTAAAATGAATGTCCACACAGCACATGTAAAAAGTTTATCAGAGGTTTTAAAACGTTTTTCAGAGGTTGTATTGTACTTTTCTGCAATCATACAAAATATAGATCTGGAAATTCACATCCACATTTCAATTTTGAAAAGAATAATAGAAATGATCACTTGAAATTACAAACTTTAAAATAAATGCTTTTTTGAAAAATGTTTAAACTTGATTTCACATCTATGCAACAGCTCATGTAAAGTTTGTCAGAGGTTTTAAAAGCACTTTTCTCCAAAAAAGCAAAATGTAGATCCGTAAATTCACTTCTACATTTCAATTTTAGAAAGAATAACATAAATGTTAAAATGAAACTACCGACTGTAAAATACATGCATTTTTGAGAAGTACTTAAACTTTGATTCACATCTATGAATTTTCATGTATAAGTATTAATAGTCTTTGTAAAACTTTTAAAAATGTTTAAAAATATAGTTTACAACCAGAAAAATAAATGCAGAAAAAGAAATAAGCGTTTATCTGACAATTTGAAAAAGTATCAATAAATGCTAAAATGAATGTCCACACATTGAAATAAATGCGTTTTAAGAAAAGATTAAAGCTAGTTTTCTCATCTATGAACTTCATTGTTAATATATAATCAGTAGATGTAAAACGTTTTTCAGAGGTTGTATTGTACTTTTCTGCAATCATATAAAATATAGATCTGGAAATTCACATCCACATTTCAATTTTGAAAAGAATAGGACAAATGATCACTTGAAATTACAAACATAAAAATAAAAGCTTTTTGGACAAATGTTTAAACATGGTTTCACCTCTATGCAACAGCACATGTAAAAAGTTTGTCAGAGGTTTTAAAACGTTTTTCAGAGGTTGTATTGTACTTTTCTGCAATCATACAAAATATAGATCTGGAAATTCACATCCACATTTCAATTTGGAAAAGAATAGTACAAATGATCACTTGAAATTACAAACTTTAAAATAAATGCTTTTTTGAAAAATGTTTAAACATGGTTTCACATCTATGCCACAGCACATGTAAAAAGTATGTCAGAGGTTTTAAAAGTACTTTTCTACTAGAAAGTTAAATGTAGATCCGTAAATTCACTTCTACATTTCAATTTGAGAAAGAATAACATAAACGTTAAAATGAAACTACCAACTTTAATATACATGCATTTTTGAGAAATACTTAAACTTTGCTTCACATCTATGAATTTTCATGTATAAGTATTATTAGTCTTTGTAAAACTTTTAAAAATGTTTAAAAATATAGTTTACAACCAGAAAAATAAATGCAGAAAAAGAAATACGCGTTTATCTGACAATATGAAAAAGTATCAATAAATGCTAAAATGAATGTCCACACATTGAAATAAATGCGTTTTAAGAAAAGATTAAAGCTAGTTTTCTCATCTATGAACTTCATTGTTAATATATAAACAGTACATGTAAAACGTTTTTCTGAGGTTGTATTGTATTTTTCTGCATTCATATAAAATATAGATCTGGAAATTCACATCCACATTTCAATTTTGAAAAGAAAATAACAAATGATCACTTGAAATTACAAACATAAAAATAACAGCTTTATGGACAAATGTTTAAACATGGTTTCACCTCTATGCAACAGCACATGTAAAAAGTTTGTCAGAGGTTTTAAAAGGTTTTTCAGAGGTTGTATTGTACTTTTCTGCAATCATACAAAATATAGATCTGGAAATTCACATCCACATTTCAATTTGGAAAAGAATAGTACAAATGATCACTTGAAATTACAAACTTTAAAATAAATGCTTTTTTGAAAAATGTTTAAACATGATTTCACATCTATGCAACAGCACAAGTAAAAAGTTTGTCAGAGGTTTTAAAAGTACTTTTCTCCAAAAAAGCAAAATGTTGATCAGTAAATTCACTTCTACATTTCAATTTGAGAAAGAATAACATAAATGTTAAAATGAAACTACCAACTTTAAAATACATGCTTTTTTGAGAAACTTTGCTTCACATCTATGAATTTTCATGTATAAGTATTAATAGTCTTTGTAAAACTTTTAACAACGTTTAAAAATATAGTCTACAACCAGTAAAATAAATGTAGAAAAAGAAATACGCGTTTATCTGACAATTTGAAAAAGTATCAATAAATTCTAAAATGAATGTCCACACAGCACATGTAAAAAGTTTATCAGAGGTTTTAAAACGTTTTTCAGAGGTTGTATTGTACTTTTCTGCAATCATACAAAATATAGATCTGGAAATTCACATCCACATTTCAATTTTGAAAAGAATAATAGAAATGATCACTTGAAATTACAAACTTTAAAATAAATGCTTTTTTGAAAAATGTTTAAACTTGATTTCACATCTATGCAACAGCTCATGTAAAGTTTGTCAGAGGTTTTAAAAGCACTTTTCTCCAAAAAAGCAAAATGTAGATCCGTAAATTCACTTCTACATTTCAATTTTAGAAAGAATAACATAAATGTTAAAATGAAACTACCGACTGTAAAATACATGCATTTTTGAGAAGTACTTAAACTTTGATTCACATCTATGAATTTTCATGTATAAGTATTAATAGTCTTTGTAAAACTTTTAAAAATGTTTAAAAATATAGTTTACAACCAGAAAAATAAATGCAGAAAAAGAAATAAGCGTTTATCTGACAATTTGAAAAAGTATCAATAAATGCTAAAATGAATGTCCACACATTGAAATAAATGCGTTTTAAGAAAAGATTAAAGCTAGTTTTCTCATCTATGAACTTCATTGTTAATATATAATCAGTAGATGTAAAACGTTTTTCAGAGGTTGTATTGTACTTTTCTGCAATCATATAAAATATAGATCTGGAAATTCACATCCACATTTCAATTTTGAAAAGAATAGGACAAATGATCACTTGAAATTACAAACATAAAAATAAAAGCTTTTTGGACAAATGTTTAAACATGGTTTCACCTCTATGCAACAGCACATGTAAAAAGTTTGTCAGAGGTTTTAAAACGTTTTTCAGAGGTTGTATTGTACTTTTCTGCAATCATACAAAATATAGATCTGGAAATTCACATCCACATTTCAATTTGGAAAAGAATAGTACAAATGATCACTTGAAATTACAAACTTTAAAATAAATGCTTTTTTGAAAAATGTTTAAACATGATTTCACATCTATGCAACAGCACAAGTAAAAAGTTTGTCAGAGGTTTTAAAAGTACTTTTCTCCAAAAAAGCAAAATGTTGATCAGTAAATTCACTTCTACATTTCAATTTTAGAAAGAATAACATAAATGTTAAAATGAAACTACCAACTGTAAAATACATGCATTTTTGAGAAGTACTTAAACTTTGATTCACATCTATGAATTTTCATGTATAAGTATTAATAGTCTTTGTAAAACTTTTAAAAATGTTTAAAAATATAGTTTACAACCAGAAAAATAAATGCAGAAAAAGAAATACGCGTTTATCTGACAATATGAAAAAGTATCAATAAATGCTAAAATGAATGTCCACACATTGAAATAAATGCGTTTTAAGAAAAGATTAAAGCTAGTTTTCTCATCTATGAACTTCATTGTTAATATATAATCAGTAGATGTAAAACATTTTTCAGAGGTTGTATTGTACTTTTCTGCAATCATATAAAATATAGATCTGGAAATTCACATCCACATTTCAATTTTGAAAAGAATAGGACAAATGATCACTTGAAATTACAAACATAAAAATAAAAGCTTTTTGGACAAATGTTTAAACATGGTTTTACCTCTATGCAACAGCACATGTAAAAAGTTTGTCAGAGGTTTTAAAACGTTTTTCAGAGGTTGTATTGTACTTTTCTGCAATCATACAAAATATAGATCTGGAAATTCACATCCACATTTCAATTTGGAAAAGAATAGTACAAATGATCACTTGAAATTACAAACTTTAAAATAAATGCTTTTTTGAAAAATGTTTAAACATGGGTTCACATCAATGCCACAGCACATGTAAAAAGTATGTCAGAGGTTTTAAAAGTACTTTTCTACAAGAAAGTTAAATGTAGATCCGTAAATTCACTTCTACATTTCAATTTGAGAAAGAATAACATAAATGTTAAAATGAAACTACCAACTTTAATATACATGCATTTTTGAGAAATACTTAAACTTTGCTTCACATCTATGAATTTTCATGTATAAGTATTATTAGTCTTTGTAAAACTTTTAAAAATGTTTAAAAATATAGTTTACAACCAGAAAAATAAATGCAGAAAAAGAAATACGCGTTTATCTGACAATATGAAAAAGTATCAATAAATGCTAAAATGAATGTCCACACATTGAAATAAATGCGTTTTAAGAAAAGATTAAAGCTAGTTTTCTCATCTATGAACTTCATTGTTAATATATAAGCAGTACATGTAAAACGTTTTTCTGAGGTTGTATTCTATTTTTCTGCATTCATATAAAATATAGATCTGGAAATTCACATCCACATTTCAATTTTGAAAAGAATAGGACAAATGATCACTTGAAATTACAAACATAAAAATAAAAGCTTTATGGACAAATGTTTAAACATGGTTTCACCTCTATGCAACAGCACATGTAAAAAGTTTGTCAGAGGTTTTAAAAGGTTTTTCAGAGGTTGTATTGTACTTTTCTGCAATCATACAAAATATAGATCTGGAAATTCACATCCACATTTCAATTTGGAAAAGAATAGTACAAATGATCACTTGAAATTACAAACTTTAAAATAAATGCTTTTTTGAAAAATGTTTAAACATGATTTCACATCTATGCAACAGCACAAGTAAAAAGTTTGTCAGAGGTTTTAAAAGTACTTTTCTCCAAAAAAGCAAAATGTTGATCAGTAAATTCACTTCTACATTTCAATTTGAGAAAGAATAACATAAATGTTAAAATGAAACTACCAACTTTAAAATACATGCTTTTTTGAGAAACTTTGCTTCACATCTATGAATTTTCATGTATAAGTATTAATAGTCTTTGTAAAACTTTTAACAACGTTTAAAAATATAGTCTACAACCAGTAAAATAAATGTAGAAAAAGAAATACGCGTTTATCTGACAATTTGAAAAAGTATCAATAAATTCTAAAATGAATGTCCACACAGCACATGTAAAAAGTTTATCAGAGGTTTTAAAACGTTTTTCAGAGGTTGTATTGTACTTTTCTGCAATCATACAAAATATAGATCTGGAAATTCACATCCACATTTCAATTTTGAAAAGAATAATAGAAATGATCACTTGAAATTACAAACTTTAAAATAAATGCTTTTTTGAAAAATGTTTAAACTTGATTTCACATCTATGCAACAGCTCATGTAAAGTTTGTCAGAGGTTTTAAAAGCACTTTTCTCCAAAAAAGCAAAATGTAGATCCGTAAATTCACTTCTACATTTCAATTTTAGAAAGAATAACATAAATGTTAAAATGAAACTACCGACTGTAAAATACATGCATTTTTGAGAAGTACTTAAACTTTGATTCACATCTATGAATTTTCATGTATAAGTATTAATAGTCTTTGTAAAACTTTTAAAAATGTTTAAAAATATAGTTTACAACCAGAAAAATAAATGCAGAAAAAGAAATAAGCGTTTATCTGACAATTTGAAAAAGTATCAATAAATGCTAAAATGAATGTCCACACATTGAAATAAATGCGTTTTAAGAAAAGATTAAAGCTAGTTTTCTCATCTATGAACTTCATTGTTAATATATAATCAGTAGATGTAAAACGTTTTTCAGAGGTTGTATTGTACTTTTCTGCAATCATATAAAATATAGATCTGGAAATTCACATCCACATTTCAATTTTGAAAAGAATAGGACAAATGATCACTTGAAATTACAAACATAAAAATAAAAGCTTTTTGGACAAATGTTTAAACATGGTTTCACCTCTATGCAACAGCACATGTAAAAAGTTTGTCAGAGGTTTTAAAACGTTTTTCAGAGGTTGTATTGTACTTTTCTGCAATCATACAAAATATAGATCTGGAAATTCACATCCACATTTCAATTTGGAAAAGAATAGTACAAATGATCACTTGAAATTACAAACTTTAAAATAAATGCTTTTTTGAAAAATGTTTAAACATGATTTCACATCTATGCAACAGCACATGTAAAAAGTTTGTCAGAGGTTTTAAAAGTACTTTTCTCCAAAAAAGCAAAATGTTGATCAGTAAATTCACTTCTACATTTCAATTTTAGAAAGAATAACATAAATGTTAAAATGAAACTACCAACTGTAAAATACATGCATTTTTGAGAAGTACTTAAACTTTGATTCACATCTATGAATTTTCATGTATAAGTATTAATAGTCTTTGTAAAACTTTTAAAAATGTTTAAAAATATAGTTTACAACCAGAAAAATAAATGCAGAAAATGAAGTACGCGTTTATCTGACAATATGAAAAAGTCTCAATAAATGCTAAAATGAATGTCCACACATTGAAATAAATGCGTTTTAAGAAAAGATTAAAGCTAGTTTTCTCATCTATGAACTTCATTGTTAATATATAATCAGTAGATGTAAAACATTTTTCAGAGGTTGTATTGTACTTTTCTGCAATCATATAAAATATAGATCTGGAAATTCACATCCACATTTCAATTTTGAAAAGAATAGGACAAATGATCACTTGAAATTACAAACATAAAAATAAAAGCTTTTTGGACAAATGTTTAAACATGGTTTTACCTCTATGCAACAGCAAATGTAAAAAGTTTGTCAGAGGTTTTAAAACGTTTTTCAGAGGTTGTATTGTACTTTTCTGCAATCATACAAAATATAGATCTGGAAATTCACATCCACATTTCAATTTGGAAAAGAATAGTACAAATGATCACTTGAAATTACAAACTTGAAAATAAATGCTTTTTTGAAAAATGTTTAAACATGGTTTCACATCTATGCAACAGCTCATGTAAAGTTTGTCAGAGGTTTTAAAAGTACTTTTCTCCAAAAAAGCAAAATGTAGATCCGTAAATTCACTTCTACATTTCAACTTTAGAAAGAATAACATAAATGTTAAAATGAAACTACCAACTGTAAAATACATGCATTTTTGAGAAGTACTTAAACTTTGATTCACATCTATGAATTTTCATGTATAAGTATTAATAGTCTTTGTAAAACTTTTAAAAACGTTTAAAAATATAGTTTACAACCAGAAAAATAAATGCAGAAAAAGAAATACGCATTAATCTGACAATTTGAAAAAGTATCAATAAATGCTAAAATGAATGTCCACACATTGAAATAAATGCGTTTTAAGAAAAGATTAAAGCTAGTTTTCTCATCTATGAACTTCATTGTTAATATATAAATAGTACATGTAAAACGTTTTTCAGAGGTTGTATTGTATTTTTCTGCAATCATATAAAATATAGATCTGGAAATTCACATCCACATTTCAATTTTGAAAAGAATAGGACAAATGATCACTTGAAATTACAAACATAAAAATAAAAGCTTTATGGACAAATGTTTAAACATGGTTTCACCTCTATGCAACAGCACATATAAAAAGTTTGTCAGAGGTTTTAAAACGTTTTTCAGAGGCTGTATTGTACTTTTCTGCAATCATACAAAATATAGATCTGGAAATTCACATCCACATTTCAATTTGGAAAAGAATAGTACAAATGATCACTTGAAATTACAAACTTTAAAATAAATGCTTTTTTGAAAAATGTTTAAACATGATTTCACATCTATGCAACAGCACAAGTAAAAAGTTTGTCAGAGGTTTTAAAAGTAATTTTCTCCAAAAAAGCAAAATGTTGATCAGTAAATTCACTTCTACATTTCAATTTGAGAAAGAATAACATAAATGTTAAAATGAAACTACCAACTTTAAAATACATGCTTTTTTGAGAAACTTTGCTTCACATCTATGAATTTTCATGTATAAGTATTAATAGTCTTTGTAAAACTTTTAACAACGTTTAAAAATATAGTCTACAACCAGTAAAATAAATGTAGAAAAAGAAATACGCGTTTATCTGACAATTTGAAAAAGTATCAATAAATTCTAAAATGAATGTCCACACAGCACATGTAAAAAGTTTATCAGAGGTTTTAAAACGTTTTTCAGAGGTTGTATTGTACTTTTCTGCAATCATATAAAATATAGATCTGGAAATTCACATCCACATTTCAATTTTGAAAAGAATAGGACAAATGATCACTTGAAATTACAAACATAAAAATAAAAGCTTTTTGGACAAATGTTTAAACATGGTTTCACCTCTATGCAACAGCACATGTAAAAAGTTTGTCAGAGGTTTTAAAACGTTTTTCAGAGGTTGTATTGTACTTTTCTGCAATCATACAAAATATAGATCTGGAAATTCACATCCACATTTCAATTTGGAAAAGAATAGTACAAATGATCACTTGAAATTACAAACTTTAAAATAAATGCTTTTTTGAAAAATGTTTAAACATGATTTCACATCTATGCAACAGCACATGTAAAAAGTTTGTCAGAGGTTTTAAAAGTACTTTTCTCCAAAAAAGCAAAATGTTGATCAGTAAATTCACTTCTACATTTCAATTTTAGAAAGAATAACATAAATGTTAAAATGAAACTACCAACTGTAAAATACATGCATTTTTGAGAAGTACTTAAACTTTGATTCACATCTATGAATTTTCATGTATAAGTATTAATAGTCTTTGTAAAACTTTTAAAAATGTTTAAAAATATAGTTTACAACCAGAAAAATAAATGCAGAAAATGAAGTACGCGTTTATCTGACAATATGAAAAAGTCTCAATAAATGCTAAAATGAATGTCCACACATTGAAATAAATGCGTTTTAAGAAAAGATTAAAGCTAGTTTTCTCATCTATGAACTTCATTGTTAATATATAATCAGTAGATGTAAAACATTTTTCAGAGGTTGTATTGTACTTTTCTGCAATCATATAAAATATAGATCTGGAAATTCACATCCACATTTCAATTTTGAAAAGAATAGGACAAATGATCACTTGAAATTACAAACATAAAAATAAAAGCTTTTTGGACAAATGTTTAAACATGGTTTTACCTCTATGCAACAGCAAATGTAAAAAGTTTGTCAGAGGTTTTAAAACGTTTTTCAGAGGTTGTATTGTACTTTTCTGCAATCATACAAAATATAGATCTGGAAATTCACATCCACATTTCAATTTGGAAAAGAATAGTACAAATGATCACTTGAAATTACAAACTTGAAAATAAATGCTTTTTTGAAAAATGTTTAAACATGGTTTCACATCTATGCAACAGCTCATGTAAAGTTTGTCAGAGGTTTTAAAAGTACTTTTCTCCAAAAAAGCAAAATGTAGATCCGTAAATTCACTTCTACATTTCAACTTTAGAAAGAATAACATAAATGTTAAAATGAAACTACCAACTGTAAAATACATGCATTTTTGAGAAGTACTTAAACTTTGATTCACATCTATGAATTTTCATGTATAAGTATTAATAGTCTTTGTAAAACTTTTAAAAACGTTTAAAAATATAGTTTACAACCAGAAAAATAAATGCAGAAAAAGAAATACGCATTAATCTGACAATTTGAAAAAGTATCAATAAATGCTAAAATGAATGTCCACACATTGAAATAAATGCGTTTTAAGAAAAGATTAAAGCTAGTTTTCTCATCTATGAACTTCATTGTTAATATATAAATAGTACATGTAAAACGTTTTTCAGAGGTTGTATTGTATTTTTCTGCAATCATATAAAATATAGATCTGGAAATTCACATCCACATTTCAATTTTGAAAAGAATAGGACAAATGATCACTTGAAATTACAAACATAAAAATAAAAGCTTTATGGACAAATGTTTAAACATGGTTTCACCTCTATGCAACAGCACATATAAAAAGTTTGTCAGAGGTTTTAAAACGTTTTTCAGAGGCTGTATTGTACTTTTCTGCAATCATACAAAATATAGATCTGGAAATTCACATCCACATTTCAATTTGGAAAAGAATAGTACAAATGATCACTTGAAATTACAAACTTTAAAATAAATGTTTTTTTGAAAAATGTTTAAACATGATTTCACATCTATGCAACAGCACAAGTAAAAAGTTTGTCAGAGGTTTTAAAAGTAATTTTCTCCAAAAAAGCAAAATGTTGATCAGTAAATTCACTTCTACATTTCAATTTGAGAAAGAATAACATAAATGTTAAAATGAAACTACCAACTTTAAAATACATGCTTTTTTGAGAAACTTTGCTTCACATCTATGAATTTTCATGTATAAGTATTAATAGTCTTTGTAAAACTTTTAACAACGTTTAAAAATATAGTCTACAACCAGTAAAATAAATGTAGAAAAAGAAATACGCGTTTATCTGACAATTTGAAAAAGTATCAATAAATTCTAAAATGAATGTCCACACAGCACATGTAAAAAGTTTATCAGAGGTTTTAAAACGTTTTTCAGAGGTTGTATTGTACTTTTCTGCAATCATACAAAATATAGATCTGGAAATTCACATCCACATTTCAATTTTGAAAAGAATAATAGAAATGATCACTTGAAATTCCAACTTTAAAATAAATGCTTTTTTGAAAAATGTTTAAACTTGATTTCACATCTATGCAACAGCTCATGTAAAGTTTGTCAGAGGTTTTAAAAGCACTTTTCTCCAAAAAAGCAAAATGTAGATCCGTAAATTCACTTCTACATTTTAATTTTAGAAAGAATAACATAAATGTTAAAATGAAACTACCGACTGTAAAATACATGCATTTTTGAGAAGTACTTAAACTTTGATTCACATCTATGAATTTTCATGTATAAGTATTAATAGTCTTTGTAAAACTTTTAAAAATGTTTAAAAATATAGTTTACAACCAGAAAAATAAATGCAGAAAAAGAAATAAGCATTTATCTGACAATTTGAAAAAGTATCAATAAATGCTAAAATGAATGTCCACACATTGAAATAAATGTGTTTTAAGAAAAGATTAAAGCTAGTTTTCTCATCTATGAACTTCATTGTTAATATATAATCAGTAGATGTAAAACGTTTTTCAGAGGTTGTATTGTACTTTTCTGCAATCATATAAAATATAGATCTGGAAATTCACATCCACATTTCAATTTTGAAAAGAATAGGACAAATGATCACTTGAAATTACAAACATAAAAATAAAAGCTTTTTGGACAAATGTTTAAACATGGTTTCACCTCTATGCAACAGAACATGTAAAAAGTTTGTCAGAGGTTTTAAAACGTTTTTCAGAGGTTGTATTGTACTTTTCTGCAATCATACAAAATATAGATCTGGAAATTCACATCCACATTTCAATTTGGAAAAGAATAATACAAATGATCACTTGAAATTACAAACTTTAAAATAAATGCTTTTTTGAAAAATGTTTAAACATGATTTCACATCTATGCAACAGCACAAGTAAAAAGTTTGTCAGAGGTTTTAAAAGTACTTTTCTCCAAAAAAGCAAAATGTTGATCAGTAAATTCACTTCTACATTTCAATTTTAGAAAGAATAACATAAATGTTAAAATGAAACTACCAACTGTAAAATACATGCATTTTTGAGAAGTACTTAAACTTTGATTCACATCTATGAATTTTCATGTATAAGTATTAATAGTCTTTGTAAAACTTTTAAAAATGTTTAAAAATATAGTTTACAACCAGAAAAATAAATGCAGAAAAAGAAATACGCGTTTATCTGACAATATGAAAAAGTATCAATAAATGCTAAAATGAATGTCCACACATTGAAATAAATGCGTTTTAAGAAAAGATTAAAGCTAGTTTTCTCATCTATGAACTTCATTGTTAATATATAATCAGTAGATGTAAAACATTTTTCAGAGGTTGTATTGTACTTTTCTGCAATCATATAAAATATAGATCTGGAAATTCACATCCACATTTCAATTTTGAAAAGAATAGGACAAATGATCACTTGAAATTACAAACATAAAAATAAAAGCTTTTTGGACAAATGTTTAAACATGGTTTTACCTCTATGCAACAGCACATGTAAAAAGTTTGTCAGAGGTTTTAAAACGTTTTTCAGAGGTTGTATTGTACTTTTCTGCAATCATACAAAATATAGATCTGGAAATTCACATCCACATTTCAATTTGGAAAAGAATAGTACAAATGATCACTTGAAATTACAAACTTTAAAATAAATGCTTTTTTGAAAAATGTTTAAACATGGTTTCACATCTATGCAACAGCTCATGTAAAGTTTGTCAGAGGTTTTAAAAGTACTTTTCTCCAAAAAAGCAAAATGTAGATCCGTAAATTCACTTCTACATTTCAATTTTAGAAAGAATAACATAAATGTTAAAATGAAACAACCAACTTTAAAATACATGCATTTTTGAGAAATACTTAAACTTTGCTTCACATCTATGAATTTTCATGTATAAGTATTAATAGTCTTTGTAAAACTTTTAAAAACGTTTAAAAATATAGTTTACAACCAGAAAAATAAATGCAGAAAAAGAAATACGCATTAATCTGGCAATTTGAAAAAGTATCAATAAATGCTAAAATGAATGTCCACACATTGAAATAAATGCGTTTTAATAAAAGATTAAAGCTAGTTTTCTCATCTATGAACTTCATTGTTAATATATAAATAGTACATGTAAAACGTTTTTCAGAGGTTGTATTGTATTTTTCTGCAATCATATAAAATATAGATCTGGAAATTCACATCCACATTTCAATTTTGAAAAGAATAGGACAAATGATCACTTGAAATTACAAACATAAAAATAAAAGCTTTATGGACAAATGTTTAAACATGGTTTCACCTCTATGCAACAGCACATGTAAAAAATTTGTCAGAGGTTTTAAAACGTTTTTCAGAGGTTGTATTGTACTTTTCTGCAATCATACAAAATATAGATCTGGAAATTCACATCCACATTTCAATTTGGAAAGGAATAGTACAAATGATCACTTGAAATTACAAACTTTAAAATAAATGCTTTTTTGAAAAATGTTTAAACATGATTTCACATCTATGCAACAGCACAAGTAAAAAGTTTGTCAGAGGTTTTAAAAGTACTTTTCTCCAAAAAAGCAAAATGTTGATCAGTAAATTCACTTCTACATTTCAATTTGAGAAAGAATAACATAAATGTTAAAATGAAACTACCAACTTTAAAATACATGCTTTTTTGAGAAACTTTGCTTCACATCTATGAATTTTCATGTATAAGTATTAATAGTCTTTGTAAAACTTTTAACAACGTTTAAAAATATAGTCTACAACCAGTAAAATAAATGTAGAAAAAGAAATACGCGTTTATCTGACAATTTGAAAAAGTATCAATAAATTCTAAAATGAATGTCCACACAGCACATGTAAAAAGTTTATCAGAGGTTTTAAAACGTTTTTCAGAGGTTGTATTGTACTTTTCTGCAATCATACAAAATATAGATCTGGAAATTCACATCCACATTTCAATTTTGAAAAGAATAATAGAAATGATCACTTGAAATTACAAACTTTAAAATAAATGCTTTTTTGAAAAATGTTTAAACTTGATTTCACATCTATGCAACAGCTCATGTAAAGTTTGTCAGAGGTTTTAAAAGCACTTTTCTCCAAAAAAGCAAAATGTAGATCCGTAAATTCACTTCTACATTTCAATTTTAGAAAGAATAACATAAATGTTAAAATGAAACTACCGACTGTAAAATACATGCATTTTTGAGAAGTACTTAAACTTTGATTCACATCTTTGAATTTTCATGTATAAGTATTAATAGTCTTTGTAAAACTTTTAAAAATGTTTAAAAATATAGTTTACAACCAGAAAAATAAATGCAGAAAAAGAAATAAGCGTTTATCTGACAATTTGAAAAAGTATCAATAAATGCTAAAATGAATGTCCACACATTGAAATAAATGCGTTTTAAGAAAAGATTAAAGCTAGTTTTCTCATCTATGAACTTCATTGTTAATATATAATCAGTAGATGTAAAACGTTTTTCAGAGGTTGTATTGTACTTTTCTGCAATCATATAAAATATAGATCTGGAAATTCACATCCACATTTCAATTTTGAAAAGAATAGGACAAATGATCACTTGAAATTACAAACATAAAAATAAAAGCTTTTTGGACAAATGTTTAAACATGGTTTCACCTCTATGCAACAGCACATGTAAAAAGTTTGTCAGAGGTTTTAAAACGTTTTTCAGAGGTTGTATTGTACTTTTCTGCAATCATACAAAATATAGATCTGGAAATTCACATCCACATTTCAATTTGGAAAAGAATAGTACAAATGATCACTTGAAATTACAAACTTTAAAATAAATGCTTTTTTGAAAAATGTTTAAACATGATTTCACATCTATGCAACAGCACATGTAAAAAGTTTGTCAGAGGTTTTAAAAGTACTTTTCTCCAAAAAAGCAAAATGTTGATCAGTAAATTCACTTCTACATTTCAATTTTAGAAAGAATAACATAAATGTTAAAATGAAACTACCAACTGTAAAATACATGCATTTTTGAGAAGTACTTAAACTTTGATTCACATCTATGAATTTTCATGTATAAGTATTAATAGTCTTTGTAAAACTTTTAAAAATGTTTAAAAATATAGTTTACAACCAGAAAAATAAATGCAGAAAATGAAGTACGCGTTTATCTGACAATATGAAAAAGTCTCAATAAATGCTAAAATGAATGTCCACACATTGAAATAAATGCGTTTTAAGAAAAGATTAAAGCTAGTTTTCTCATCTATGAACTTCATTGTTAATATATAATCAGTAGATGTAAAACATTTTTCAGAGGTTGTATTGTACTTTTCTGCAATCATATAAAATATAGATCTGGAAATTCACATCCACATTTCAATTTTGAAAAGAATAGGACAAATGATCACTTGAAATTACAAACATAAAAATAAAAGCTTTTTGGACAAATGTTTAAACATGGTTTTACCTCTATGCAACAGCAAATGTAAAAAGTTTGTCAGAGGTTTTAAAACGTTTTTCAGAGGTTGTATTGTACTTTTCTGCAATCATACAAAATATAGATCTGGAAATTCACATCCACATTTCAATTTGGAAAAGAATAGTACAAATGATCACTTGAAATTACAAACTTGAAAATAAATGCTTTTTTGAAAAATGTTTAAACATGGTTTCACATCTATGCAACAGCTCATGTAAAGTTTGTCAGAGGTTTTAAAAGTACTTTTCTCCAAAAAAGCAAAATGTAGATCCGTAAATTCACTTCTACATTTCAACTTTAGAAAGAATAACATAAATGTTAAAATGAAACTACCAACTGTAAAATACATGCATTTTTGAGAAGTACTTAAACTTTGATTCACATCTATGAATTTTCATGTATAAGTATTAATAGTCTTTGTAAAACTTTTAAAAACGTTTAAAAATATAGTTTACAACCAGAAAAATAAATGCAGAAAAAGAAATACGCATTAATCTGACAATTTGAAAAAGTATCAATAAATGCTAAAATGAATGTCCACACATTGAAATAAATGCGTTTTAAGAAAAGATTAAAGCTAGTTTTCTCATCTATGAACTTCATTGTTAATATATAAATAGTACATGTAAAACGTTTTTCAGAGGTTGTATTGTATTTTTCTGCAATCATATAAAATATAGATCTGGAAATTCACATCCACATTTCAATTTTGAAAAGAATAGGACAAATGATCACTTGAAATTACAAACATAAAAATAAAAGCTTTATGGACAAATGTTTAAACATGGTTTCACCTCTATGCAACAGCACATATAAAAAGTTTGTCAGAGGTTTTAAAACGTTTTTCAGAGGCTGTATTGTACTTTTCTGCAATCATACAAAATATAGATCTGGAAATTCACATCCACATTTCAATTTGGAAAAGAATAGTACAAATGATCACTTGAAATTACAAACTTTAAAATAAATGCTTTTTTGAAAAATGTTTAAACATGATTTCACATCTATGCAACAGCACAAGTAAAAAGTTTGTCAGAGGTTTTAAAAGTAATTTTCTCCAAAAAAGCAAAATGTTGATCAGTAAATTCACTTCTACATTTCAATTTGAGAAAGAATAACATAAATGTTAAAATGAAACTACCAACTTTAAAATACATGCTTTTTTGAGAAACTTTGCTTCACATCTATGAATTTTCATGTATAAGTATTAATAGTCTTTGTAAAACTTTTAACAACGTTTAAAAATATAGTCTACAACCAGTAAAATAAATGTAGAAAAAGAAATACGCGTTTATCTGACAATTTGAAAAAGTATCAATAAATTCTAAAATGAATGTCCACACAGCACATGTAAAAAGTTTATCAGAGGTTTTAAAACGTTTTTCAGAGGTTGTATTGTACTTTTCTGCAATCATACAAAATATAGATCTGGAAATTCACATCCACATTTCAATTTTGAAAAGAATAATAGAAATGATCACTTGAAATTCCAACTTTAAAATAAATGCTTTTTTGAAAAATGTTTAAACTTGATTTCACATCTATGCAACAGCTCATGTAAAGTTTGTCAGAGGTTTTAAAAGCACTTTTCTCCAAAAAAGCAAAATGTAGATCCGTAAATTCACTTCTACATTTTAATTTTAGAAAGAATAACATAAATGTTAAAATGAAACTACCGACTGTAAAATACATGCATTTTTGAGAAGTACTTAAACTTTGATTCACATCTATGAATTTTCATGTATAAGTATTAATAGTCTTTGTAAAACTTTTAAAAATGTTTAAAAATATAGTTTACAACCAGAAAAATAAATGCAGAAAAAGAAATAAGCATTTATCTGACAATTTGAAAAAGTATCAATAAATGCTAAAATGAATGTCCACACATTGAAATAAATGTGTTTTAAGAAAAGATTAAAGCTAGTTTTCTCATCTATGAACTTCATTGTTAATATATAATCAGTAGATGTAAAACGTTTTTCAGAGGTTGTATTGTACTTTTCTGCAATCATATAAAATATAGATCTGGAAATTCACATCCACATTTCAATTTTGAAAAGAATAGGACAAATGATCACTTGAAATTACAAACATAAAAATAAAAGCTTTTTGGACAAATGTTTAAACATGGTTTCACCTCTATGCAACAGAACATGTAAAAAGTTTGTCAGAGGTTTTAAAACGTTTTTCAGAGGTTGTATTGTACTTTTCTGCAATCATACAAAATATAGATCTGGAAATTCACATCCACATTTCAATTTGGAAAAGAATAATACAAATGATCACTTGAAATTACAAACTTTAAAATAAATGCTTTTTTGAAAAATGTTTAAACATGATTTCACATCTATGCAACAGCACAAGTAAAAAGTTTGTCAGAGGTTTTAAAAGTACTTTTCTCCAAAAAAGCAAAATGTTGATCAGTAAATTCACTTCTACATTTCAATTTTAGAAAGAATAACATAAATGTTAAAATGAAACTACCAACTGTAAAATACATGCATTTTTGAGAAGTACTTAAACTTTGATTCACATCTATGAATTTTCATGTATAAGTATTAATAGTCTTTGTAAAACTTTTAAAAATGTTTAAAAATATAGTTTACAACCAGAAAAATAAATGCAGAAAAAGAAATACGCGTTTATCTGACAATATGAAAAAGTATCAATAAATGCTAAAATGAATGTCCACACATTGAAATAAATGCGTTTTAAGAAAAGATTAAAGCTAGTTTTCTCATCTATGAACTTCATTGTTAATATATAATCAGTAGATGTAAAACATTTTTCAGAGGTTGTATTGTACTTTTCTGCAATCATATAAAATATAGATCTGGAAATTCACATCCACATTTCAATTTTGAAAAGAATAGGACAAATGATCACTTGAAATTACAAACATAAAAATAAAAGCTTTTTGGACAAATGTTTAAACATGGTTTTACCTCTATGCAACAGCACATGTAAAAAGTTTGTCAGAGGTTTTAAAACGTTTTTCAGAGGTTGTATTGTACTTTTCTGCAATCATACAAAATATAGATCTGGAAATTCACATCCACATTTCAATTTGGAAAAGAATAGTACAAATGATCACTTGAAATTACAAACTTTAAAATAAATGCTTTTTTGAAAAATGTTTAAACATGATTTCACATCTATGCAACAGCACAAGTAAAAAGTTTGTCAGAGGTTTTAAAAGTACTTTTCTCCAAAAAAGCAAAATGTAGATCCGTAAATTCACTTCTACATTTCAATTTTAGAAAGAATAACATAAATGTTAAAATGAAACAACCAACTTTAAAATACATGCATTTTTGAGAAATACTTAAACTTTGCTTCACATCTATGAATTTTCATGTATAAGTATTAATAGTCTTTGTAAAACTTTTAAAAACGTTTAAAAATATAGTTTACAACCAGAAAAATAAATGCAGAAAAAGAAATACGCATTAATCTGGCAATTTGAAAAAGTATCAATAAATGCTAAAATGAATGTCCACACATTGAAATAAATGCGTTTTAAGAAAAGATTAAAGCTAGTTTTCTCATCTATGAACTTCATTGTTAATATATAAATAGTACATGTAAAACGTTTTTCAGAGGTTGTATTGTATTTTTCTGCAATCATATAAAATATAGATCTGGAAATTCACATCCACATTTCAATTTTGAAAAGAATAGGACAAATGATCACTTGAAATTACAAACATAAAAATAAAAGCTTTATGGACAAATGTTTAAACATGGTTTCACCTCTATGCAACAGCACATGTAAAAAATTTGTCAGAGGTTTTAAAACGTTTTTCAGAGGTTGTATTGTACTTTTCTGCAATCATACAAAATATAGATCTGGAAATTCACATCCACATTTCAATTTGGAAAGGAATAGTACAAATGATCACTTGAAATTACAAACTTTAAAATAAATGCTTTTTTGAAAAATGTTTAAACATGATTTCACATCTATGCAACAGCACAAGTAAAAAGTTTGTCAGAGGTTTTAAAAGTACTTTTCTCCAAAAAAGCAAAATGTTGATCAGTAAATTCACTTCTACATTTCAATTTGAGAAAGAATAACATAAATGTTAAAATGAAACTACCAACTTTAAAATACATGCTTTTTTGAGAAACTTTGCTTCACATCTATGAATTTTCATGTATAAGTATTAATAGTCTTTGTAAAACTTTTAAAAATGTTTAAAAATATAGTTTACAACCAGAGAAAGAAATGCAGAAAAAGAAATATGCGTTTATCTGACAATTTGAAAAAGTATCAATAAATTCTAAAATGAATGTCCACACAGCACATGTAAAAAGTTTATCAGAGGTTTTAAAACGTTTTTCAGAGGTTGTATTGTACTTTTCTGCAATCATACAAAATATAGATCTGGAAATTCACATCCACATTTCAATTTTGAAAAGAATAATAGAAATGATCACTTGAAATTACAAACTTTAAAATAAATGCTTTTTTGAAAAATGTTTAAACTTGATTTCACATCTATGCAACAGCTCATGTAACGTTTGTCAGAGGTTTTAAAAGCACTTTCTCCAAAAAAGCAAAATGTAGATCCGTAAATTCACTTCTACATTTCAATTTTAGAAAGAATAACATAAATGTTAAAATGAAACTACCCACTGTAAAATACATGCATTTTTGAGGTACTTAAACTTTGATTCACATCTATGAATTTTCATGTATAAGTATTAATAGTCTTTGTAAAACTTTTAAAAATGTTTAAAAATATAGTTTACAACCAGAAAAATAAATGCAGAAAAAGAAATAAGCGTTTATCTGACAATTTGAAAAAGTATCAATAAATGCTAAAATGAATGTCCACACATTGAAATAAATGCGTTTTAAGAAAAGATTAAAGCTAGTTTTCTCATCTATGAACTTCATTGTTAATATATAATCAGTAGATGTAAAACGTCTTTCAGAGGTATTTTTGTACTTTTCTGCAATCATATAAAATATAGATCTGGAAATTCACATCCACATTTCAATTTTGAAAAGAATAGGACAAATGATCACTTGAAATTACAAACATAAAAATAAAAGCTTTTTGGACAAATGTTTAAACATGGTTTCACCTCTATGCAACAGCACATGTAAAAAGTTTTTCAGAGGTTTTAAAACTTTTTTCAGAGGTTGTATTGTACTTTTATGCAATCATACAAAATATAGATCTGGAAATTCACATCCACATTTCAATTTGGAAAAGAATAGTACAAATGATCGCTTGAAATTACAAACTTTAAAATAAATGCTTTTTTGAAAAATGTTTAAACATGGTTTCACATCTATGCAACAGCTCACGTAAAGTTTTTCAGAGGTTTTAAAAGTACTTTTCTCCAAAAAAGCAAAATGTAGATCCGTAAATTCACTTCTACATTTCAATTTTAGAAAGAATAACATAAATGTTAAAATGAAACAACCAACTTTAAAATACATGCATTTTTGAGAAATACTTAAACTTTGCTTCACATCTATGAATTTTCATGTATAAGTATTAATAGTCTTTGTAAAACTTTTAAAAACGTTTAAAAATATAGTTTACAACCAGAAAAATAAATGCAGAAAAAGAAATACGCATTATCTGACAATTTGAAAAAGTATCAATAAATGCTAAAATGAATGTCCACACATTGAAATAAATGCGTTTTAAGAAAAGATTAAAGCTAGTTTTCTCATCTATGAGCTTCATTGTTAATATATAAATAGTACATGTAAAACGTTTTTCAGAGGTTGTATTGTATTTTTCTGCAATCATATAAAATATAGATCTGGAAATTCACATCCACATTTCAATTTAAAAAGAATAGGACAAATGATCACTTGAAATTACAAACATAAAAATAAAAGCTTTATGGACAAATGTTTAAACATGGTTTCACCTCTATGCAACAGCACATGTAAAAAGTTTGTCAGAGGTTTTAAAAGGTTTTTCAGAGGTTGTATTGTACTTTTCTGCAATCATACAAAATATAGATCTGGAAATTCACATCCACATTTCAATTTGGAAAAGAATAGTACAAATGATCACTTGAAATTACAAACTTTAAAATAAATGCTTTTTTGAAAAATGTTTAAACATGATTTCACATCTATGCAACAGCACAAGTAAAAAGTTTGTCAGAGGTTTTAAAAGTAATTTTCTCCAAAAAAGCAAAATGTTGATCAGTAAATTCACTTCTACATTTCAATTTGAGAAAGAATAACATAAATGTTAAAATGAAACTACCAACTTTAAAATACATGCTTTTTTGAGAAACTTTGATTCACATCTATGAATTTTCATGTATAAGTATTAATAGTCTTTGTAAAACTTTTAAAAATGTTTAAAAATATAGTTTACAACCAGAGAAAGAAATGCAGAAAAAGAAATACGCGTTTATCTGACAATTTGAAAAAGTATCAATAAATTCTAAAATGAATGTCCACACAGCACATGTAAAAAGTTTATCAGAGGTTTTAAAACGTTTTTCAGAGGTTGTATTGTACTTTTCTGCAATCATACAAAATATAGATCTGGAAATTCACATCCACATTTCAATTTTGAAAAGAATAATAGAAATGATCACTTGAAATTACAAACTTTAAAATAAATGCTTTTTTGAAAAATGTTTAAACTTGATTTCACATCTATGCAACAGCTCATGTAAAGTTTGTCAGAGGTTTTAAAAGCACTTTTCTCCAAAAAAGCAAAATGTAGATCCGTAAATTCACTTCTACATTTCAATTTTAGAAAGAATAACATAAATGTTAAAATGAAACTACCGACTGTAAAATACATGCATTTTTGAGAAGTACTTAAACTTTGATTCACATCTATGAATTTTCATGTATAAGTATTAATAGTCTTTGTAAAACTTTTAAAAATGTTTAAAAATATAGTTTACAACCAGAAAAATAAATGCAGAAAAAGAAATAAGCGTTTATCTGACAATTTGAAAAAGTATCAATAAATGCTAAAATGAATGTCCACACATTGAAATAAATGCGTTTTAAGAAAAGATTAAAGCTAGTTTTCTCATCTATGAACTTCATTGTTAATATATAATCAGTAGATGTAAAACGTTTTTCAGAGGTTGTATTGTACTTTTCTGCAATCATATAAAATATAGATCTGGAAATTCACATCCACATTTCAATTTTGAAAAGAATAGGACAAATGATCACTTGAAATTACAAACATAAAAATAAAAGCTTTTTGGACAAATGTTTAAACATGGTTTCACCTCTATGCAACAGCACATGTAAAAAGTTTGTCAGAGGTTTTAAAACGTTTTTCAGAGGTTGTATTGTACTTTTCTGCAATCATACAAAATATAGATCTGGAAATTCACATCCACATTTCAATTTGGAAAAGAATAGTACAAATGATCACTTGAAATTACAAACTTTAAAATAAATGCTTTTTTGAAAAATGTTTAAACATGATTTCACATCTATGCAACAGCACAAGTAAAAAGTTTGTCAGAGGTTTTAAAAGTACTTTTCTCCAAAAAAGCAAAATGTTGATCAGTAAATTCACTTCTACATTTCAATTTTAGAAAGAATAACATAAATGTTAAAATGAAACTACCAACTGTAAAATACATGCATTTTTGAGAAGTACTTAAACTTTGATTCACATCTATGAATTTTCATGTATAAGTATTAATAGTCTTTGTAAAACTTTTAAAAATGTTTAAAAATATAGTTTACAACCAGAAAAATAAATGCAGAAAAAGAAATACGCGTTTATCTGACAATATGAAAAAGTATCAATAAATGCTAAAATGAATGTCCACACATTGAAATAAATGCGTTTTAAGAAAAGATTAAAGCTAGTTTTCTCATCTATGAACTTCATTGTTAATATATAATCAGTAGATGTAAAACATTTTTCAGAGGTTGTATTGTACTTTTCTGCAATCATATAAAATATAGATCTGGAAATTCACATCCACATTTCAATTTTGAAAAGAATAGGACAAATGATCACTTGAAATTACAAACATAAAAATAAAAGCTTTTTGGACAAATGTTTAAACATGGTTTTACCTCTATGCAACAGCACATGTAAAAAGTTTGTCAGAGGTTTTAAAACGTTTTTCAGAGGTTGTATTGTACTTTTCTGCAATCATACAAAATATAGATCTGGAAATTCACATCCACATTTCAATTTGGAAAAGAATAGTACAAATGATCACTTGAAATTACAAACTTTAAAATAAATGCTTTTTTGAAAAATGTTTAAACATGGGTTCACATCAATGCCACAGCACATGTAAAAAGTATGTCAGAGGTTTTAAAAGTACTTTTCTACAAGAAAGTTAAATGTAGATCCGTAAATTCACTTCTACATTTCAATTTGAGAAAGAATAACATAAATGTTAAAATGAAACTACCAACTTTAATATACATGCATTTTTGAGAAATACTTAAACTTTGCTTCACATCTATGAATTTTCATGTATAAGTATTATTAGTCTTTGTAAAACTTTTAAAAATGTTTAAAAATATAGTTTACAACCAGAAAAATAAATGCAGAAAAAGAAATACGCGTTTATCTGACAATATGAAAAAGTATCAATAAATGCTAAAATGAATGTCCACACATTGAAATAAATGCGTTTTAAGAAAAGATTAAAGCTAGTTTTCTCATCTATGAACTTCATTGTTAATATATAAGCAGTACATGTAAAACGTTTTTCTGAGGTTGTATTCTATTTTTCTGCATTCATATAAAATATAGATCTGGAAATTCACATCCACATTTCAATTTTGAAAAGAATAGGACAAATGATCACTTGAAATTACAAACATAAAAATAAAAGCTTTATGGACAAATGTTTAAACATGGTTTCACCTCTATGCAACAGCACATGTAAAAAGTTTGTCAGAGGTTTTAAAACGTTTTTCAGAGGTTGTATTGTACTTTTCTGCAATCATACAAAATATAGATCTGGAAATTCACATCCACATTTCAATTTGGAAAAGAATAGTACAAATGATCACTTGAAATTACAAACTTTAAAATAAATGCTTTTTTGAAAAATGTTTAAACATGATTTCACATCTATGCAACAGCACAAGTAAAAAGTTTGTCAGAGGTTTTAAAAGTACTTTTCTCCAAAAAAGCAAAATGTTGATCAGTAAATTCACTTCTACATTTCAATTTGAGAAAGAATAACATAAATGTTAAAATGAAACTACCAACTTTAAAATACATGCTTTTTTGAGAAACTTTGCTTCACATCTATGAATTTTCATGTATAAGTATTAATAGTCTTTGTAAAACTTTTAACAACGTTTAAAAATATAGTCTACAACCAGTAAAATAAATGTAGAAAAAGAAATACGCGTTTATCTGACAATTTGAAAAAGTATCAATAAATTCTAAAATGAATGTCCACACAGCACATGTAAAAAGTTTATCAGAGGTTTTAAAACGTTTTTCAGAGGTTGTATTGTACTTTTCTGCAATCATACAAAATATAGATCTGGAAATTCACATCCACATTTCAATTTTGAAAAGAATAATAGAAATGATCACTTGAAATTACAAACTTTAAAATAAATGCTTTTTTGAAAAATGTTTAAACTTGATTTCACATCTATGCAACAGCTCATGTAAAGTTTGTCAGAGGTTTTAAAAGCACTTTTCTCCAAAAAAGCAAAATGTAGATCCGTAAATTCACTTCTACATTTCAATTTTAGAAAGAATAACATAAATGTTAAAATGAAACTACCGACTGTAAAATACATGCATTTTTGAGAAGTACTTAAACTTTGATTCACATCTATGAATTTTCATGTATAAGTATTAATAGTCTTTGTAAAACTTTTAAAAATGTTTAAAAATATAGTTTACAACCAGAAAAATAAATGCAGAAAAAGAAATAAGCGTTTATCTGACAATTTGAAAAAGTATCAATAAATGCTAAAATGAATGTCCACACATTGAAATAAATGCGTTTTAAGAAAAGATTAAAGCTAGTTTTCTCATCTATGAACTTCATTGTTAATATATAATCAGTAGATGTAAAACGTTTTTCAGAGGTTGTATTGTACTTTTCTGCAATCATATAAAATATAGATCTGGAAATTCACATCCACATTTCAATTTTGAAAAGAATAGGACAAATGATCACTTGAAATTACAAACATAAAAATAAAAGCTTTTTGGACAAATGTTTAAACATGGTTTCACCTCTATGCAACAGCACATGTAAAAAGTTTGTCAGAGGTTTTAAAACGTTTTTCAGAGGTTGTATTGTACTTTTCTGCAATCATACAAAATATAGATCTGGAAATTCACATCCACATTTCAATTTGGAAAAGAATAGTACAAATGATCACTTGAAATTACAAACTTTAAAATAAATGCTTTTTTGAAAAATGTTTAAACATGATTTCACATCTATGCAACAGCACATGTAAAAAGTTTGTCAGAGGTTTTAAAAGTACTTTTCTCCAAAAAAGCAAAATGTTGATCAGTAAATTCACTTCTACATTTCAATTTTAGAAAGAATAACATAAATGTTAAAATGAAACTACCAACTGTAAAATACATGCATTTTTGAGACGTACTTAAACTTTGATTCACATCTCTGAATTTTCATGTATAAGTATTAATAGTCTTTGTAAAACTTTTAAAAATGTTTAAAAATATAGTTTACAACCAGAAAAATAAATGCAGAAAAAGAAATACGCGTTTATCTGACAATATGAAAAAGTATCAATAAATGCTAAAATGAATGTCCACACATTGAAATAAATGCGTTTTAAGAAAAGATTAAAGCTAGTTTTCTCATCTATGAACTTCATTGTTAATATATAATCAGTAGATGTAAAACATTTTTCAGAGGTTGTATTGTACTTTTCTGCAATCATATAAAATATAGATCTGGAAATTCACATCCACATTTCAATTTTGAAAAGAATAGGACAAATGATCACTTGAAATTACAAACATAAAAATAAAAGCTTTTTGGACAAATGTTTAAACATGGTTTTACCTCTATGCAACAGCAAATGTAAAAAGTTTGTCAGAGGTTTTAAAACGTTTTTCAGAGGTTGTATTGTACTTTTCTGCAATCATACAAAATATAGATCTGGAAATTCACATCCACATTTCAATTTGGAAAAGAATAGTACAAATGATCACTTGAAATTACAAACTTGAAAATAAATGCTTTTTTGAAAAATGTTTAAACATGGTTTCACATCTATGCAACAGCTCATGTAAAGTTTGTCAGAGGTTTTAAAAGTACTTTTCTCCAAAAAAGCAAAATGTAGATCCGTAAATTCACTTCTACATTTCAATTTTAGAAAGAATAACATAAATGTTAAAATGAAACTACCAACTGTAAAATACATGCATTTTTGAGAAGTACTTAAACTTTGATTCACATCTATGAATTTTCATGTATAAGTATTAATAGTCTTTGTAAAACTTTTAAAAACGTTTAAAAATATAGTTTACAACCAGAAAAATAAATGCAGAAAAAGAAATACGCATTAATCTGACAATTTGAAAAAGTATCAATAAATGCTAAAATGAATGTCCACACATTGAAATAAATGCGTTTTAAGAAAAGATTAAAGCTAGTTTTCTCATCTATGAACTTCATTGTTAATATATAAATAGTACATGTAAAACGTTTTTCAGAGGTTGTATTGTATTTTTCTGCAATCATATAAAATCTAGATCTGGAAATTCACATCCACATTTCAATTTTGAAAAGAATAGGACAAATGATCACTTGAAATTACAAACATAAAAATAAAAGCTTTATGGACAAATGTTTAAACATGGTTTCACCTCTATGCAACAGCACATATAAAAAGTTTGTCAGAGGTTTTAAAACGTTTTTCAGAGGCTGTATTGTACTTTTCTGCAATCATACAAAATATAGATCTGGAAATTCACATCCACATTTCAATTTGGAAAAGAATAGTACAAATGATCACTTGAAATTACAAACTTTAAAATAAATGCTTTTTTGAAAAATGTTTAAACATGATTTCACATCTATGCAACAGCACAAGTAAAAAGTTTGTCAGAGGTTTTAAAAGTAATTTTCTCCAAAAAAGCAAAATGTTGATCAGTAAATTCACTTCTACATTTCAATTTGAGAAAGAATAACATAAATGTTAAAATGAAACTACCAACTTTAAAATACATGCTTTTTTGAGAAACTTTGCTTCACATCTATGAATTTTCATGTATAAGTATTAATAGTCTTTGTAAAACTTTTAACAACGTTTAAAAATATAGTCTACAACCAGTAAAATAAATGTAGAAAAAGAAATACGCGTTTATCTGACAATTTGAAAAAGTATCAATAAATTCTAAAATGAATGTCCACACAGCACATGTAAAAAGTTTATCAGAGGTTTTAAAACGTTTTTCAGAGGTTGTATTGTACTTTTCTGCAATCATACAAAATATAGATCTGGAAATTCACATCCACATTTCAATTTTGAAAAGAATAATAGAAATGATCACTTGAAATTACAAACTTTAAAATAAATGCTTTTTTGAAAAATGTTTAAACTTGATTTCACATCTATGCAACAGCTCATGTAAAGTTTGTCAGAGGTTTTAAAAGCACTTTTCTCCAAAAAAGCAAAATGTAGATCCGTAAATTCACTTCTACATTTTAATTTTAGAAAGAATAACATAAATGTTAAAATGAAACTACCGACTGTAAAATACATGCATTTTTGAGAAGTACTTAAACTTTGATTCACATCTATGAATTTTCATGTATAAG
Organism: Narcine bancroftii; assembly: GCF_036971445.1. NCBI lineage: Eukaryota > Metazoa > Chordata > Chondrichthyes > Torpediniformes > Narcinidae > Narcine > Narcine bancroftii. The sequence continues at coordinate 100,574,223 of NC_091474.1, read as the reverse complement.
TATTAATAGTCTTTGTAAAACTTTTAAAAATGTTTAAAAATATAGTTTACAACCAGAAAAATAAATGCAGAAAAAGAAATAAGCATTTATCTGACAATTTGAAAAAGTATCAATAAATGCTAAAATGAATGTCCACACATTGAAATAAATGTGTTTTAAGAAAAGATTAAAGCTAGTTTTCTCATCTATGAACTTCATTGTTAATATATAATCAGTAGATGTAAAACGTTTTTCAGAGGTTGTATTGTACTTTTCTGCAATCATATAAAATATAGATCTGGAAATTCACATCCACATTTCAATTTTGAAAAGAATAGGACAAATGATCACTTGAAATTACAAACATAAAAATAAAAGCTTTTTGGACAAATGTTTAAACATGGTTTCACCTCTATGCAACAGAACATGTAAAAAGTTTGTCAGAGGTTTTAAAACGTTTTTCAGAGGTTGTATTGTACTTTTCTGCAATCATACAAAATATAGATCTGGAAATTCACATCCACATTTCAATTTGGAAAAGAATAATACAAATGATCACTTGAAATTACAAACTTTAAAATAAATGCTTTTTTGAAAAATGTTTAAACATGATTTCACATCTATGCAACAGCACAAGTAAAAAGTTTGTCAGAGGTTTTAAAAGTACTTTTCTCCAAAAAAGCAAAATGTTGATCAGTAAATTCACTTCTACATTTCAATTTTAGAAAGAATAACATAAATGTTAAAATGAAACTACCAACTGTAAAATACATGCATTTTTGAGAAGTACTTAAACTTTGATTCACATCTATGAATTTTCATGTATAAGTATTAATAGTCTTTGTAAAACTTTTAAAAATGTTTAAAAATATAGTTTACAACCAGAAAAATAAATGCAGAAAAAGAAATACGCGTTTATCTGACAATATGAAAAAGTATCAATAAATGCTAAAATGAATGTCCACACATTGAAATAAATGCGTTTTAAGAAAAGATTAAAGCTAGTTTTCTCATCTATGAACTTCATTGTTAATATATAATCAGTAGATGTAAAACATTTTTCAGAGGTTGTATTGTACTTTTCTGCAATCATATAAAATATAGATCTGGAAATTCACATCCACATTTCAATTTTGAAAAGAATAGGACAAATGATCACTTGAAATTACAAACATAAAAATAAAAGCTTTTTGGACAAATGTTTAAACATGGTTTTACCTCTATGCAACAGCACATGTAAAAAGTTTGTCAGAGGTTTTAAAACGTTTTTCAGAGGTTGTATTGTACTTTTCTGCAATCATACAAAATATAGATCTGGAAATTCACATCCACATTTCAATTTGGAAAAGAATAGTACAAATGATCACTTGAAATTACAAACTTTAAAATAAATGCTTTTTTGAAAAATGTTTAAACATGGTTTCACATCTATGCAACAGCTCATGTAAAGTTTGTCAGAGGTTTTAAAAGTACTTTTCTCCAAAAAAGCAAAATGTAGATCCGTAAATTCACTTCTACATTTCAATTTGAGAAAGAATAACATAAATGTTAAAATGAAACAACCAACTTTAAAATACATGCATTTTTGAGAAATACTTAAACTTTGCTTCACATCTATGAATTTTCATGTATAAGTATTAATAGTCTTTGTAAAACTTTTAAAAACGTTTAAAAATATAGTTTACAACCAGAAAAATAAATGCAGAAAAAGAAATACGCATTAATCTGGCAATTTGAAAAAGTATCAATAAATGCTAAAATGAATGTCCACACAGCACATGTAAAAAGTTTATCAGAGGTTTTAAAACGTTTTTCAGAGGTTGTATTGTACTTTTCTGCAATCATACAAAATATAGATCTGGAAATTCACATCCACATTTCAATTTTGAAAAGAATAATAGAAATGATCACTTGAAATTACAAACTTTAAAATAAATGCTTTTTTGAAAAATGTTTAAACTTGATTTCACATCTATGCAACAGCTCATGTAAAGTTTGTCAGAGGTTTTAAAAGCACTTTCTCCAAAAAAGCAAAATGTAGATCCGTAAATTCACTTCTACATTTCAATTTTAGAAAGAATAACATAAATGTTAAAATGAAACTACCAACTGTAAAATACATGCATTTTTGAGGTACTTAAACTTTGATTCACATCTATGAATTTTCATGTATAAGTATTAATAGTCTTTGTAAAACTTTTAAAAATGTTTAAAAATATAGTTTACAACCAGAAAAATAAATGCAGAAAAAGAAATAAGCGTTTATCTGACAATATGAAAAATTATCAATAAATGCTAAAATGAATGTCCACACATTGAAATAAATGCGTTTTAAGAAAAGATTAAAGCTAGTTTTCTCATCTATGAACTTCATTGTTAATATATAATCAGTAGATGTAAAACGTCTTTCAGAGGTATTTTTGTACTTTTCTGCAATCATATAAAATATAGATCTGGAAATTCACATCCACATTTCAATTTTGAAAAGAATAGGACAAATGATCACTTGAAATTACAAACATAAAAATAAAAGCTTTTTGGACAAATGTTTAAACATGGTTTCACCTCTATGCAACAGCACATGTAAAAAGTTTTTCAGAGGTTTTAAAACTTTTTTCAGAGGTTGTATTGTACTTTTCTGCAATCATACAAAATATAGATCTGGAAATTCACATCCACATTTCAATTTGGAAAAGAATAGTACAAATGATCACTTGAAATTACAAACTTTAAAATAAATGCTTTTTTGAAAAATGTTTAAACATGGTTTCACATTTATGCAACAGCTCACGTAAAGTTTTTCAGAGGTTTTAAAAGTACTTTTCTCCAAAAAAGCAAAATGTAGATCCGTAAATTCACTTCTACATTTCAATTTTAGAAAGAATAACATAAATGTTAAAATGAAACAACCAACTTTAAAATACATGCATTTTTGAGAAATACTTAAACTTTGCTTCACATCTATGAATTTTCATGTATAAGTATTAATAGTCTTTGTAAAACTTTTAAAAACGTTTAAAAATATAGTTTACAACCAGAAAAATAAATGCAGAAAAAGAAATACGCATTATCTGACAATTTGAAAAAGTATCAATAAATGCTAAAATGAATGTCCACACATTGAAATAAATGCGTTTTAAGAAAAGATTAAAGCTAGTTTTCTCATCTATGAACTTCATTGTTAATATATAAATAGTACATGTAAAACGTTTTTCAGAGGTTGTATTGTATTTTTCTGCAATCATATAAAATATAGATCTGGAAATTCACATCCACATTTCAATTTAAAAAGAATAGGACAAATGATCACTTGAAATTACAAACATAAAAATAAAAGCTTTATGGACAAATGTTTAAACATGGTTTCACCTCTATGCAACAGCACATGTAAAAAGTTTGTCAGAGGTTTTAAAACGTTTTTCAGAGGTTGTATTGTACTTTTCTGCAATCATACAAAATATAGATCTGGAAATTCACATCCACATTTCAATTTGGAAAAGAATAGTACAAATGATCACTTGAAATTACAAACTTTAAAATAAATGCTTTTTTGAAAAATGTTTAAACATGATTTCACATCTATGCAACAGCACAAGTAAAAAGTTTGTCAGAGGTTTTAAAAGTAATTTTCTCCAAAAAAGCAAAATGTTGATCAGTAAATTCACTTCTACATTTCAATTTGAGAAAGAATAACATAAATGTTAAAATGAAACTACCAACTTTAAAATACATGCTTTTTTGAGAAACTTTGCTTCACATCTATGAATTTTCATGTATAAGTATTAATAGTCTTTGTAAAACTTTTAAAAATGTTTAAAAATATAGTTTACAACCAGACAAATAAATGCAGAAAAAAGAAATACGCATTAATCTGACAATTTGAAAAAGTATCAATAAATGCTAAAATGAATGTCCACACATTGAAATAAATGCGTTTTAAGAAAAGATTAAAGCTAGTTTTCTCATCTATGAACTTCATTGTTAATATATAATCAGTAGATGTAAAACGTTTTTCAGAGGTTTTATTGTACTTTTCTGCAATCATATAAAATATAGATCTGGAAATTCACATCCACATTTCAATTTTGAAAAGAATAGGACAAATGATCACTTGAAATTACAAACATAAAAATAAAAGCTTTTTGGACAAATGTTTAAACATGGTTTCACCTCTATGCAACAGCACATGTAAAAAGTTTGTCAGAGGTTTTAAAACGTTTTTCAGAGGTTGTATTGTACTTTTCTGCAATCATACAAAATATAGATCTGGAAATACACATCCACATTTCAATTTGGAAAAGAATAGTACAAATGATCACTTGAAATTACAAACTTTAAAATAAATGCTTTTTTGAAAAATGTTTAAACATGGTTTCACATCTATGCCACAGCACATGTAAAAAGTATGTCAGAGGTTTTAAAAGTACTTTTCTACAAGAAAGTTAAATGTAGATCCGTAAATTCACTTCTACATTTCAATTTGAGAAAGAATAACATAAATGTTAAAATGAAACTACCAACTTTAATATACATGCATTTTTGAGAAATACTTAAACTTTGCTTCACATCTATGAATTTTCATGTATAAGTATTATTAGTCTTTGTAAAACTTTTAAAAATGTTTAAAAATATAGTTTACAACCAGAAAAATAAATGCAGAAAAGGAAATACGCGTTTATCTGACAATATGAAAAAGTATCAATAAATGCTAAAATGAATGTCCACACATTGAAATAAATGCGTTTTAAGAAAAGATTAAAGCTAGTTTTCTCATCTATGAACTTCATTGTTAATATATAAACAGTACATGTAAAACGTTTTTCTGAGGTTGTATTGTATTTTTCTGCATTCATATAAAATATAGATCTGGAAATTCACATCCACATTTCAATTTTGAAAAGAATAGGACAAATGATCACTTGAAATTACAAACATAAAAATAAAAGCTTTATGGACAAATGTTTAAACATGGTTTCACCTCTATGCAACAGCACATGTAAAAAGTTTGTCAGAGGTTTTAAAAGGTTTTTCAGAGGTTGTATTGTACTTTTCTGCAATCATACAAAATATAGATCTGGAAATTCACATCCACATTTCAATTTGGAAAAGAATAGTACAAATGATCACTTGAAATTACAAACTTTAAAATAAATGCTTTTTTGAAAAATGTTTAAACATGATTTCACATCTATGCAACAGCACAAGTAAAAAGTTTGTCAGAGGTTTTAAAAGTACTTTTCTCCAAAAAAGCAAAATGTTGATCAGTAAATTCACTTCTACATTTCAATTTGAGAAAGAATAACATAAATGTTAAAATGAAACTACCAACTGTAAAATACATGCATTTTTGAGGTACTTAAACTTTGATTCACATCTATGAATTTTCATGTATAAGTATTAATAGTCTTTGTAAAACTTTTAAAAATGTTTAAAAATATAGTTTACAACCAGAAAAATAAATGCAGAAAAAGAAATAAGCGTTTATCTGACAATTTGAAAAAGTATCAATAAATGCTAAAATGAATGTCCACACATTGAAATAAATGCGTTTTAAGAAAAGATCAAAGCTAGTTTTCTCATCTATGAACTTCATTGTTAATATATAATCAGTAGATGTAAAACGTTTTTCAGAGGTTTTATTGTACTTTTCTGCAATCATATAAAATATAGATCTGGAAATTCACATCCACATTTCAATTTTGAAAAGAATAGGACAAATGATCACTTGAAATTACAAACATAAAAATAAAAGCTTTTTGGACAAATGTTTAAACATGGTTTCACCTCTATGCAACAGCACATGTAAAAAGTTTGTCAGAGGTTTTAAAACGTTTTTCAGAGGTTGTATTGTACTTTTCTGCAATCATACAAAATATAGATCTGGAAATACACATCCACATTTCAATTTGGAAAAGAATAGTACAAATGATCACTTGAAATTACAAACTTTAAAATAAATGCTTTTTTGAAAAATGTTTAAACATGGTTTCACATCTATGCCACAGCACATGTAAAAAGTATGTCAGAGGTTTTAAAAGTACTTTTCTACAAGAAAGTTAAATGTAGATCCGTAAATTCACTTCTACATTTCAATTTGAGAAAGAATAACATAAATGTTAAAATGAAACTACCAACTTTAATATACATGCATTTTTGAGAAATACTTAAACTTTGCTTCACATCTATGAATTTTCATGTATAAGTATTATTAGTCTTTGTAAAACTTTTAAAAATGTTTAAAAATATAGTTTACAACCAGAAAAATAAATGCAGAAAAGGAAATACGCGTTTATCTGACAATATGAAAAAGTATCAATAAATGCTAAAATGAATGTCCACACATTGAAATAAATGCGTTTTAAGAAAAGATTAAAGCTAGTTTTCTCATCTATGAACTTCATTGTTAATATATAAACAGTACATGTAAAACGTTTTTCTGAGGTTGTATTGTATTTTTCTGCATTCATATAAAATATAGATCTGGAAATTCACATCCACATTTCAATTTTGAAAAGAATAGGACAAATGATCACTTGAAATTACAAACATAAAAATAAAAGCTTTATGGACAAATGTTTAAACATGGTTTCACCTCTATGCAACAGCACATGTAAAAAGTTTGTCAGAGGTTTTAAAAGGTTTTTCAGAGGTTGTATTGTACTTTTCTGCAATCATACAAAATATAGATCTGGAAATTCACATCCACATTTCAATTTGGAAAAGAATAGTACAAATGATCACTTGAAATTACAAACTTTAAAATAAATGCTTTTTTGAAAAATGTTTAAACATGATTTCACATCTATGCAACAGCACAAGTAAAAAGTTTGTCAGAGGTTTTAAAAGTACTTTTCTCCAAAAAAGCAAAATGTTGATCAGTAAATTCACTTCTACATTTCAATTTGAGAAAGAATAACATAAATGTTAAAATGAAACTACCAACTTTAAAATACATGCTTTTTTGAGAAACTTTGCTTCACATCTATGAATTTTCATGTATAAGTATTAATAGTCTTTGTAAAACTTTTAACAACGTTTAAAAATATAGTCTACAACCAGTAAAATAAATGTAGAAAAAGAAATACGCGTTTATCTGACAATTTGAAAAAGTATCAATAAATTCTAAAATGAATGTCCACACAGCACATGTAAAAAGTTTATCAGAGGTTTTAAAACGTTTTTCAGAGGTTGTATTGTACTTTTCTGCAATCATACAAAATATAGATCTGGAAATTCACATCCACATTTCAATTTTGAAAAGAATAATAGAAATGATCACTTGAAATTACAAACTTTAAAATAAATGCTTTTTTGAAAAATGTTTAAACTTGATTTCACATCTATGCAACAGCTCATGTAAAGTTTGTCAGAGGTTTTAAAAGCACTTTTCTCCAAAAAAGCAAAATGTAGATCCGTAAATTCACTTCTACATTTCAATTTTAGAAAGAATAACATAAATGTTAAAATGAAACTACCGACTGTAAAATACATGCATTTTTGAGAAGTACTTAAACTTTGATTCACATCTATGAATTTTCATGTATAAGTATTAATAGTCTTTGTAAAACTTTTAAAAATGTTTAAAAATATAGTTTACAACCAGAAAAATAAATGCAGAAAAAGAAATAAGCGTTTATCTGACAATTTGAAAAAGTATCAATAAATGCTAAAATGAATGTCCACACATTGAAATAAATGCGTTTTAAGAAAAGATTAAAGCTAGTTTTCTCATCTATGAACTTCATTGTTAATATATAATCAGTAGATGTAAAACGTTTTTCAGAGGTTGTATTGTACTTTTCTGCAATCATATAAAATATAGATCTGGAAATTCACATCCACATTTCAATTTTGAAAAGAATAGGACAAATGATCACTTGAAATTACAAACATAAAAATAAAAGCTTTTTGGACAAATGTTTAAACATGGTTTCACCTCTATGCAACAGCACATGTAAAAAGTTTTTCAGAGGTTTTAAAACTTTTTTCAGAGGTTGTATTGTACTTTTCTGCAATCATACAAAATATAGATCTGGAAATTCACATCCACATTTCAATTTGGAAAAGAATAGTACAAATGATCACTTGAAATTACAAACTTTAAAATAAATGCTTTTTTGAAAAATGTTTAAACATGGTTTCACATCTATGCAACAGCTCACGTAAAGTTTTTCAGAGGTTTTAAAAGTACTTTTCTCCAAAAAAGCAAAATGTAGATCCGTAAATTCACTTCTACATTTCAATTTTAGAAAGAATAACATAAATGTTAAAATGAAACAACCAACTTTAAAATACATGCATTTTTGAGAAATACTTAAACTTTGCTTCACATCTATGAATTTTCATGTATAAGTATTAATAGTCTTTGTAAAACTTTTAAAAACGTTTAAAAATATAGTTTACAACCAGAAAAATAAATGCAGAAAAAGAAATACGCATTATCTGACAATTTGAAAAAGTATCAATAAATGCTAAAATGAATGTCCACACATTGAAATAAATGCGTTTTAAGAAAAGATTAAAGCTAGTTTTCTCATCTATGAACTTCATTGTTAATATATAAATAGTACATGTAAAACGTTTTTCAGAGGTTGTATTGTATTTTTCTGCAATCATATAAAATATAGATCTGGAAATTCACATCCACATTTCAATTTAAAAAGAATAGGACAAATGATCACTTGAAATTACAAACATAAAAATAAAAGCTTTATGGACAAATGTTTAAACATGGTTTCACCTCTATGCAACAGCACATGTAAAAAGTTTGTCAGAGGTTTTAAAACGTTTTTCAGAGGTTGTATTGTACTTTTCTGCAATCATACAAAATATAGATCTGGAAATTCACATCCACATTTCAATTTGGAAAAGAATAGTACAAATGATCACTTGAAATTACAAACTTTAAAATAAATGCTTTTTTGAAAAATGTTTAAACATGATTTCACATCTATGCAACAGCACAAGTAAAAAGTTTGTCAGAGGTTTTAAAAGTAATTTTCTCCAAAAAAGCAAAATGTTGATCAGTAAATTCACTTCTACATTTCAATTTGAGAAAGAATAACATAAATGTTAAAATGAAACTACCAACTTTAAAATACATGCTTTTTTGAGAAACTTTGCTTCACATCTATGAATTTTCATGTATAAGTATTAATAGTCTTTGTAAAACTTTTAAAAATGTTTAAAAATATAGTTTACAACCAGACAAATAAATGCAGAAAAAAGAAATACGCATTAATCTGACAATTTGAAAAAGTATCAATAAATGCTAAAATGAATGTCCACACATTGAAATAAATGCGTTTTAAGAAAAGATTAAAGCTAGTTTTCTCATCTATGAACTTCATTGTTAATATATAATCAGTAGATGTAAAACGTTTTTCAGAGGTTTTATTGTACTTTTCTGCAATCATATAAAATATAGATCTGGAAATTCACATCCACATTTCAATTTTGAAAAGAATAGGACAAATGATCACTTGAAATTACAAACATAAAAATAAAAGCTTTTTGGACAAATGTTTAAACATGGTTTCACCTCTATGCAACAGCACATGTAAAAAGTTTGTCAGAGGTTTTAAAACGTTTTTCAGAGGTTGTATTGTACTTTTCTGCAATCATACAAAATATAGATCTGGAAATACACATCCACATTTCAATTTGGAAAAGAATAGTACAAATGATCACTTGAAATTACAAACTTTAAAATAAATGCTTTTTTGAAAAATGTTTAAACATGGTTTCACATCTATGCCACAGCACATGTAAAAAGTATGTCAGAGGTTTTAAAAGTACTTTTCTACAAGAAAGTTAAATGTAGATCCGTAAATTCACTTCTACATTTCAATTTGAGAAAGAATAACATAAATGTTAAAATGAAACTACCAACTTTAATATACATGCATTTTTGAGAAATACTTAAACTTTGCTTCACATCTATGAATTTTCATGTATAAGTATTATTAGTCTTTGTAAAACTTTTAAAAATGTTTAAAAATATAGTTTACAACCAGAAAAATAAATGCAGAAAAGGAAATACGCGTTTATCTGACAATATGAAAAAGTATCAATAAATGCTAAAATGAATGTCCACACATTGAAATAAATGCGTTTTAAGAAAAGATTAAAGCTAGTTTTCTCATCTATGAACTTCATTGTTAATATATAAACAGTACATGTAAAACGTTTTTCTGAGGTTGTATTGTATTTTTCTGCATTCATATAAAATATAGATCTGGAAATTCACATCCACATTTCAATTTTGAAAAGAATAGGACAAATGATCACTTGAAATTACAAACATAAAAATAAAAGCTTTATGGACAAATGTTTAAACATGGTTTCACCTCTATGCAACAGCACATGTAAAAAGTTTGTCAGAGGTTTTAAAACGTTTTTCAGAGGTTGTATTGTACTTTTCTGCAATCATACAAAATATAGATCTGGAAATTCACATCCACATTTCAATTTGGAAAAGAATAGTACAAATGATCACTTGAAATTACAAACTTTAAAATAAATGCTTTTTTGAAAAATGTTTAAACATGATTTCACATCTATGCAACAGCACAAGTAAAAAGTTTGTCAGAGGTTTTAAAAGTACTTTTCTCCAAAAAAGCAAAATGTTGATCAGTAAATTCACTTCTACATTTCAATTTGAGAAAGAATAACATAAATGTTAAAATGAAACTACCAACTGTAAAATACATGCATTTTTGAGGTACTTAAACTTTGATTCACATCTATGAATTTTCATGTATAAGTATTAATAGTCTTTGTAAAACTTTTAAAAATGTTTAAAAATATAGTTTACAACCAGAAAAATAAATGCAGAAAAAGAAATAAGCGTTTATCTGACAATTTGAAAAAGTATCAATAAATGCTAAAATGAATGTCCACACATTGAAATAAATGCGTTTTAAGAAAAGATCAAAGCTAGTTTTCTCATCTATGAACTTCATTGTTAATATATAATCAGTAGATGTAAAACGTTTTTCAGAGGTTTTATTGTACTTTTCTGCAATCATATAAAATATAGATCTGGAAATTCACATCCACATTTCAATTTTGAAAAGAATAGGACAAATGATCACTTGAAATTACAAACATAAAAATAAAAGCTTTTTGGACAAATGTTTAAACATGGTTTCACCTCTATGCAACAGCACATGTAAAAAGTTTGTCAGAGGTTTTAAAACGTTTTTCAGAGGTTGTATTGTACTTTTCTGCAATCATACAAAATATAGATCTGGAAATACACATCCACATTTCAATTTGGAAAAGAATAGTACAAATGATCACTTGAAATTACAAACTTTAAAATAAATGCTTTTTTGAAAAATGTTTAAACATGGTTTCACATCTATGCCACAGCACATGTAAAAAGTATGTCAGAGGTTTTAAAAGTACTTTTCTACAAGAAAGTTAAATGTAGATCCGTAAATTCACTTCTACATTTCAATTTGAGAAAGAATAACATAAATGTTAAAATGAAACTACCAACTTTAATATACATGCATTTTTGAGAAATACTTAAACTTTGCTTCACATCTATGAATTTTCATGTATAAGTATTATTAGTCTTTGTAAAACTTTTAAAAATGTTTAAAAATATAGTTTACAACCAGAAAAATAAATGCAGAAAAGGAAATACGCGTTTATCTGACAATATGAAAAAGTATCAATAAATGCTAAAATGAATGTCCACACATTGAAATAAATGCGTTTTAAGAAAAGATTAAAGCTAGTTTTCTCATCTATGAACTTCATTGTTAATATATAAACAGTACATGTAAAACGTTTTTCTGAGGTTGTATTGTATTTTTCTGCATTCATATAAAATATAGATCTGGAAATTCACATCCACATTTCAATTTTGAAAAGAATAGGACAAATGATCACTTGAAATTACAAACATAAAAATAAAAGCTTTATGGACAAATGTTTAAACATGGTTTCACCTCTATGCAACAGCACATGTAAAAAGTTTGTCAGAGGTTTTAAAAGGTTTTTCAGAGGTTGTATTGTACTTTTCTGCAATCATACAAAATATAGATCTGGAAATTCACATCCACATTTCAATTTGGAAAAGAATAGTACAAATGATCACTTGAAATTACAAACTTTAAAATAAATGCTTTTTTGAAAAATGTTTAAACATGATTTCACATCTATGCAACAGCACAAGTAAAAAGTTTGTCAGAGGTTTTAAAAGTACTTTTCTCCAAAAAAGCAAAATGTTCATCAGTAAATTCACTTCTACATTTCAATTTGAGAAAGAATAACATAAATGTTAAAATGAAACTACCAACTTTAAAACACATGCTTTTTTGAGAAACTTTGCTTCACATCTATGAATTTTCATGTATAAGTATTAATAGTCTTTGTAAAACTTTTAACAACGTTTAAAAATATAGTCTACAACCAGTAAAATAAATGTAGAAAAAGAAATACGCGTTTATCTGACAATTTGAAAAAGTATCAATAAATTCTAAATGAATGTCCACACAGCACATGTAAAAAGTTTATCAGAGGTTTTAAAACGTTTTTCAGAGGTTGTATTGTACTTTTCTGCAATCATACAAAATATAGATCTGGAAATTCACATCCACATTTCAATTTTGAAAAGAATAATAGAAATGATCACTTGAAATTACAAACTTTAAAATAAATGCTTTTTTGAAAAATGTTTAAACTTGATTTCACATCTATGCAACAGCTCATGTAAAGTTTGTCAGAGGTTTTAAAAGCACTTTTCTCCAAAAAAGCAAAATGTAGATCCGTAAATTCACTTCTACATTTCAATTTTAGAAAGAATAACATAAATGTTAAAATGAAACTACCGACTGTAAAATACATGCATTTTTGAGAAGTACTTAAACTTTGATTCACATCTATGAATTTTCATGTATAAGTATTAATAGTCTTTGTAAAACTTTTAAAAATGTTTAAAAATATAGTTTACAACCAGAAAAATAAATGCAGAAAAAGAAATAAGCGTTTATCTGACAATTTGAAAAAGTATCAATAAATGCTAAAATGAATGTCCACACATTGAAATAAATGCGTTTTAAGAAAAGATTAAAGCTAGTTTTCTCATCTATGAACTTCATTGTTAATATATAATCAGTAGATGTAAAACGTTTTTCAGAGGTTGTATTGTACTTTTCTGCAATCATATAAAATATAGATCTGGAAATTCACATCCACATTTCAATTTTGAAAAGAATAGGACAAATGATCACTTGAAATTACAAACATAAAAATAAAAGCTTTTTGGACAAATGTTTAAACATGGTTTCACCTCTATGCAACAGCACATGTAAAAAGTTTGTCAGAGGTTTTAAAACGTTTTTCAGAGGTTGTATTGTACTTTTCTGCAATCATACAAAATATAGATCTGGAAATTCACATCCACATTTCAATTTGGAAAAGAATAGTACAAATGATCACTTGAAATTACAAACTTTAAAATAAATGCTTTTTTGAAAAATGTTTAAACATGGTTTCACATCTATGCCACAGCACATGTAAAAAGTATGTCAGAGGTTTTAAAAGTACTTTTCTACAAGAAAGTTAAATGTAGATCCGTAAATTCACTTCTACATTTCAATTTGAGAAAGAATAACATAAATGTTAAAATGAAACTACCAACTTTAATATACATGCATTTTTGAGAAATACTTAAACTTTGCTTCACATCTATGAATTTTCATGTATAAGTATTATTAGTCTTTGTAAAACTTTTAAAAATGTTTAAAAATATAGTTTACAACCAGAAAAATAAATGCAGAAAAAGAAATACGCGTTTATCTGACAATATGAAAAAGTATCAATAAATGCTAAAATGAATGTCCACACATTGAAATAAATGCGTTTTAAGAAAAGATTAAAGCTAGTTTTCTCATCTATGAACTTCATTGTTAATATATAAACAGTACATGTAAAACGTTTTTCTGAGGTTGTATTGTATTTTTCTGCATTCATATAAAATATAGATCTGGAAATTCACATCCACATTTCAATTTTGAAAAGAATAGGACAAATGATCACTTGAAATTACAAACATAAAAATAACAGCTTTATGGACAAATGTTTAAACATGGTTTCACCTCTATGCAACAGCACATGTAAAAAGTTTGTCAGAGGTTTTAAAAGGTTTTTCAGAGGTTGTATTGTACTTTTCTGCAATCATACAAAATATAGATCTGGAAATTCACATCCACATTTCAATTTGGAAAAGAATAGTACAAATGATCACTTGAAATTACAAACTTTAAAATAAATGCTTTTTTGAAAAATGTTTAAACATGATTTCACATCTATGCAACAGCACAAGTAAAAAGTTTGTCAGAGGTTTTAAAAGTACTTTTCTCCAAAAAAGCAAAATGTTGATCAGTAAATTCACTTCTACATTTCAATTTGAGAAAGAATAACATAAATGTTAAAATGAAACTACCAACTTTAAAATACATGCTTTTTTGAGAAACTTTGCTTCACATCTATGAATTTTGATGTATAAGTATTAATAGTCTTTGTAAAACTTTTAACAACGTTTAAAAATATAGTCTACAACCAGTAAAATAAATGTAGAAAAAGAAATACGCGTTTATCTGACAATTTGAAAAAGTATCAATAAATTCTAAAATGAATGTCCACACAGCACATGTAAAAAGTTTATCAGAGGTTTTAAAACGTTTTTCAGAGGTTGTATTGTACTTTTCTGCAATCATACAAAATATAGATCTGGAAATTCACATCCACATTTCAATTTTGAAAAGAATAATAGAAATGATCACTTGAAATTACAAACTTTAAAATAAATGCTTTTTTGAAAAATGTTTAAACTTGATTTCACATCTATGCAACAGCTCATGTAAAGTTTGTCAGAGGTTTTAAAAGCACTTTTCTCCAAAAAAGCAAAATGTAGATCCGTAAATTCACTTCTACATTTCAATTTTAGAAAGAATAACATAAATGTTAAAATGAAACTACCGACTGTAAAATACATGCATTTTTGAGAAGTACTTAAACTTTGATTCACATCTATGAATTTTCATGTATAAGTATTAATAGTCTTTGTAAAACTTTTAAAAATGTTTAAAAATATAGTTTACAACCAGAAAAATAAATGCAGAAAAAGAAATAAGCGTTTATCTGACAATTTGAAAAAGTATCAATAAATGCTAAAATGAATGTCCACACATTGAAATAAATGCGTTTTAAGAAAAGATTAAAGCTAGTTTTCTCATCTATGAACTTCATTGTTAATATATAATCAGTAGATGTAAAACGTTTTTCAGAGGTTGTATTGTACTTTTCTGCAATCATATAAAATATAGATCTGGAAATTCACATCCACATTTCAATTTTGAAAAGAATAGGACAAATGATCACTTGAAATTACAAACATAAAAATAAAAGCTTTTTGGACAAATGTTTAAACATGGTTTCACCTCTATGCAACAGCACATGTAAAAAGTTTGTCAGAGGTTTTAAAACGTTTTTCAGAGGTTGTATTGTACTTTTCTGCAATCATACAAAATATAGATCTGGAAATTCACATCCACATTTCAATTTGGAAAAGAATAGTACAAATGATCACTTGAAATTACAAACTTTAAAATAAATGCTTTTTTGAAAAATGTTTAAACATGATTTCACATCTATGCAACAGCACAAGTAAAAAGTTTGTCAGAGGTTTTAAAAGTACTTTTCTCCAAAAAAGCAAAATGTTGATCAGTAAATTCACTTCTACATTTCAATTTTAGAAAGAATAACATAAATGTTAAAATGAAACTACCAACTGTAAAATACATGCATTTTTGAGAAGTACTTAAACTTTGATTCACATCTATGAATTTTCATGTATAAGTATTAATAGTCTTTGTAAAACTTTTAAAAATGTTTAAAAATATAGTTTACAACCAGAAAAATAAATGCAGAAAAAGAAATACGCGTTTATCTGACAATATGAAAAAGTATCAATAAATGCTAAAATGAATGTCCACACATTGAAATAAATGCGTTTTAAGAAAAGATTAAAGCTAGTTTTCTCATCTATGAACTTAATTGTTAATATATAATCAGTAGATGTAAAACATTTTTCAGAGGTTGTATTGTACTTTTCTGCAATCATATAAAATATAGATCTGGAAATTCACATCCACATTTCAATTTTGAAAAGAATAGGACAAATGATCACTTGAAATTACAAACATAAAAATAAAAGCTTTTTGGACCAATGTTTAAACATGGTTTTACCTCTATGCAACAGCACATGTAAAAAGTTTGTCAGAGGTTTTAAAACGTTTTTCAGAGGTTGTATTGTACTTTTCTGCAATCATACAAAATATAGATCTGGAAATTCACATCCACATTTCAATTTGGAAAAGAATAGTACAAATGATCACTTGAAATTACAAACTTTAAAATAAATGCTTTTTTGAAAAATGTTTAAACATGGGTTCACATCAATGCCACAGCACATGTAAAAAGTATGTCAGAGGTTTTAAAAGTACTTTTCTACAAGAAAGTTAAATGTAGATCCGTAAATTCACTTCTACATTTCAATTTGAGAAAGAATAACATAAATGTTAAAATGAAACTACCAACTTTAATATACATGCATTTTTGAGAAATACTTAAACTTTGCTTCACATCTATGAATTTTCATGTATAAGTATTATTAGTCTTTGTAAAACTTTTAAAAATGTTTAAAAATATAGTTTACAACCAGAAAAATAAATGCAGAAAAAGAAATACGCGTTTATCTGACAATATGAAAAAGTATCAATAAATGCTAAAATGAATGTCCACACATTGAAATAAATGCGTTTTAAGAAAAGATTAAAGCTAGTTTTCTCATCTATGAACTTCATTGTTAATATATAAGCAGTACATGTAAAACGTTTTTCAGAGGTTGTATTGTATTTTTCTGCAATCATATAAAATATAGATCTGGAAATTCACATCCACATTTCAATTTTGAAAAGAATAGGACAAATGATCACTTGAAATTACAAACATAAAAATAAAAGCTTTATGGACAAATGTTTAAACATGGTTTCACCTCTATGCAACAGCACATATAAAAAGTTTGTCAGAGGTTTTAAAACGTTTTTCAGAGGCTGTATTGTACTTTTCTGCAATCATACAAAATATAGATCTGGAAATTCACATCCACATTTCAATTTGGAAAAGAATAGTACAAATGATCACTTGAAATTACAAACTTTAAAATAAATGCTTTTTTGAAAAATGTTTAAACATGATTTCACATCTATGCAACAGCACAAGTAAAAAGTTTGTCAGAGGTTTTAAAAGTAATTTTCTCCAAAAAAGCAAAATGTTGATCAGTAAATTCACTTCTACATTTCAATTTGAGAAAGAATAACATAAATGTTAAAATGAAACTACCAACTTTAAAATACATGCTTTTTTGAGAAACTTTGCTTCACATCTATGAATTTTCATGTATAAGTATTAATAGTCTTTGTAAATCTTTTAAAAATGTTTAAAAATATAGTTTACAACCAGAGAAAGAAATGCAGAAAAAGAAATATGCGTTTATCTGACAATTTGAAAAAGTATCAATAAATTCTAAAATGAATGTCCACACAGCACATGTAAAAAGTTTATCAGAGGTTTTAAAACGTTTTTCAGAGGTTGTATTGTACTTTTCTGCAATCATACAAAATATAGATCTGGAAATTCACATCCACATTTCAATTTTGAAAAGAATAATAGAAATGATCACTTGAAATTACAAACTTTAAAATAAATGCTTTTTTGAAAAATGTTTAAACTTGATTTCACATCTATGCAACAGCTCATGTAAAGTTTGTCAGAGGTTTTAAAAGCACTTTCTCCAAAAAAGCAAAATGTAGATCCGTAAATTAACTTCTACATTTCAATTTTAGAAAGAATAACATAAATGTTAAAATGAAACTACCAACTGTAAAATACATGCATTTTTGAGGTACTTAAACTTTGATTCACATCTATGAATTTTCATGTATAAGTATTAATAGTCTTTGTAAAACTTTTAAAAATGTTTAAAAATATAGTTTACAACCAGAAAAATAAATGCAGAAAAAGAAATAAGCGTTTATCTGACAATTTGAAAAAGTATCAATAAATGCTAAAATGAATGTCCACACATTGAAATAAATGCGTTTTAAGAAAAGATTAAAGCTAGTTTTCTCATCTATGAACTTCATTGTTAATATATAATCAGTAGATGTAAAACGTTTTTCAGAGGTTTTTTTGTACTTTTCTGCAATCATATAAAATATAGATCTGGAAATTCACATCCACATTTCAATTTTGAAAAGAATAGGACAAATGATCACTTGAAATTACAAACATAAAAATAAAAGCTTTTTGGACAAATGTTTAAACATGGTTTCACCTCTATGCAACAGCACATGTAAAAAGTTTGTCAGAGGTTTTAAAACGTTTTTCAGATGTTGTATTGTACTTTTCTGCAATCATACAAAATATAGATCTGGAAATTCACATCCACATTTCAATTTGGAAAAGAATAGTACAAATGATCACTTGAAATTACAAACTTTAAAATAAATGCTTTTTTGAAAAATGTTTAAACATGGTTTCACATCTATGCAACAGCTCATGTAAAGTTTGTCAGAGGTTTTAAAAGTACTTTTCTCCAAAAAAGCAAAATGTAGATCCGTAAATTCCCTTCTACATTTCAATTTTAGAAAGAATAACATAAATGTTAAAATGAAACAACCAACTTTAAAATACATGCATTTTTGAGAAATACTTAAACTTTGCTTCACATCTATGAATTTTCATGTATAAGTATTAATAGTCTTTGTAAAACTTTTAAAAACGTTTAAAAATATAGTTTACAACCAGAAAAATAAATGCAGAAAAAGAAATACGCATTATCTGACAATTTGAAAAAGTATCAATAAATGCTAAAATGAATGTCCACACATTGAAATAAATGCGTTTTAAGAAAAGATTAAAGCTAGTTTTCTCATCTATGAACTTCATTGTTAATATATAAATAGTACATGTAAAACGTTTTTCAGAGGTTGTATTGTATTTTTCTGCAATCATATAAAATATAGATCTGGAAATTCACATCCACATTTCAATTTAAAAAGAATAGGACAAATGATCACTTGAAATTACAAACATAAAAATAAAAGCTTTATGGACAAATGTTTAAACATGGTTTCACCTCTATGCAACAGCACATGTAAAAAGTTTGTCAGAGGTTTTAAAACGTTTTTCAGAGGTTGTATTGTACTTTTCTGCAATCATACAAAATATAGATCTGGAAATTCACATCCACATTTCAATTTGGAAAAGAATAGTACAAATGATCACTTGAAATTACAAACTTTAAAATAAATGCTTTTTTGAAAAATGTTTAAACATGATTTCACATCTATGCAACAGCACAAGTAAAAAGTTTGTCAGAGGTTTTAAAAGTAATTTTCTCCAAAAAAGCAAAATGTTGATCAGTAAATTCACTTCTACATTTCAATTTGAGAAAGAATAACATAAATGTTAAAATGAAACTACCAACTTTAAAATACATGCTTTTTTGAGAAACTTTGCTTCACATCTATGAATTTTCATGTATAAGTATTAATAGTCTTTGTAAAACTTTTAAAAATGTTTAAAAATATAGTTTACAACCAGAGAAAGAAATGCAGAAAAAGAAATACGCATTTATCTGACAATTTGAAAAAGTATCAATAAATGCTAAAATGAATGTCCACACATTGAAATAAATGCGTTTTAAGAAAAGATTAAAGCTAGTTTTCTCATCTATGAACTTCATTGTTAGTATATAATCAGTAGATGTAAAACGTTTTTCAGAGGTTGTATTGTACTTTTCTGCAATCATATAAAATATAGATCTGGAAATTCACATCCACATTTCAATTTTGAAAAGAATAGGACAAATGATCACTTGAAATTACAAACATAAAAATAAAAGCTTTTTGGACAAATGTTTAAACATGGTTTCACCTCTATGCAACAGCACATGTAAAAAGTTTGTCAGAGGTTTTAAAACGTTTTTCAGAGGTTGTATTGTACTTTTCTGCAATCATACAAAATATAGATCTGGAAATTCACATCCACATTTCAATTTGGAAAAGAATAGTACAAATGATCACTTGAAATTACAAACTTTAAAATAAATGCTTTTTTGAAAAATGTTTAAACATGGTTTCACATCTATGCAACAGCTCATGTAAAGTTTGTCAGAGGTTTTAAAAGTACTTTTCTCCAAAAAAGCAAAATGTAGATCCGTAAATTCACTTCTACATTTCAATTTTAGAAAGAATAACATAAATGTTAAAATGAAACAACCAACTTTAAAATACATGCATTTTTGAGAAATACTTAAACTTTGCTTCACATCTATGAATTTTCATGTATAAGTATTAATAGTCTTTGTAAAACTTTAAAAAACGTTTAAAAATATAGTTTACAACCAGAAAAATAAATGCAGAAAAAGAAATACGCATTAATCTGACAATTTGAAAAAGTATCAATAAATGCTAAAATGAATGTCCACACATTGAAATAAATGCGTTTTAAGAAAAGATTAAAGCTAGTTTTCTCATCTATGAACTTCATTGTTAATATATAAATAGTACATGTAAAACGTTTTTCAGAGGTTGTATTGTATTTTTCTGCAATCAGATAAAATATAGATCTGGAAATTCACATCCACATTTCAATTTTGAAAAGAATAGGACAAATGATCACTTGAAATTACAAACATAAAAATAAAAGCTTTATGGACAAATGTTTAAACATGGTTTCACCTCTATGCAACAGCACATATAAAAAGTTTGTCAGAGGTTTTAAAACGTTTTTCAGAGGTTGTATTGTACTTTTCTGCAATCATACAAAATATAGATCTGGAAATTCACATCCACATTTCAATTTGGAAAAGAATAGTACAAATGATCACTTGAAATTACAAACTTTAAAATAAATGCTTTTTTGAAAAATGTTTAAACATGATTTCACATCTATGCAACAGCACAAGTAAAAAGTTTGTCAGAGGCTTTAAAAGTAATTTTCTCCAAAAAAGCAAAATGTTGATCAGTAAATTCACTTCTACATTTCAATTTGAGAAAGAATAACATAAATGTTAAAATGAAACTACCAACTTTAAAATACATGCTTTTTTGAGAAACTTTGCTTCACATCTATGAATTTTCATGTATAAGTATTAATAGTCTTTGTAAAACTTTTAAAAATGTTTAAAAATATAGTTTACAACCAGAGAATGAAATGCAGAAAAAGAAATACGCGTTTATCTGACAATTTGAAAAAGTATCAATAAATTCTAAAATGAATGTCCACACAGCACATGTAAAAAGTTTATCAGAGGTTTTAAAACGTTTTTCAGAGGTTGTATTGTACTTTTCTGCAATCATACAAAATATAGATCTGGAAATTCACATCCACATTTCAATTTTGAAAAGAATAATAGAAATGATCACTTGAAATTACAAACTTTAAAATAAATGCTTTTTTGAAAAATGTTTAAACTTGATTTCACATCTATGCAACAGCTCATGTAAAGTTTGTCAGAGGTTTTAAAAGCACTTTTCTCCAAAAAAGCAAAATGTAGATCCGTAAATTCACTTCTACATTTCAATTTTAGAAAGAATAACATAAATGTTAAAATGAAACTACCAACTGTAAAATAAATGCATTTTTGAGAAGTACTTAAACTTTGATTCACATCTATGAATTTTCATGTATAAGTATTAATAGTCTTTGTAAAACTTTTAAAAATGTTTAAAAATATAGTTTACAACCAGAGAAAGAAATGCAGAAAAAGAAATACGCGTTTATCTGACAATTTGAAAAAGTATCAATAAATTCTAAAATGAATGTCCACACAGCACATGTAAAAAGTTTATCAGAGGTTTTAAAACGTTTTTCAGAGGTTGTATTGTACTTTTCTGCAATCATACAAAATATAGATCTGGAAATTCACATCCACATTTCAATTTTGAAAAGAATAATAGAAATGATCACTTGAAATTACAAACTTTAAAATAAATGCTTTTTTGAAAAATGTTTAAACTTGATTTCACATCTATGCAACAGCTCATGTAAAGTTTGTCAGAGGTTTTAAAAGCACTTTTCTCCAAAAAAGCAAAATGTAGATCCGTAAATTCACTTCTACATTTCAATTTTAGAAAGAATAACATAAATGTTAAAATGAAACTACCAACTGTAAAATACATGCATTTTTGAGGTACTTAAACTTTGATTCACATCAATGAATTTTCATGTATAAGTATTAATAGTCTTTGTAAAACTTTTAAAAATGTTTAAAAATATAGTTTACAACCAGAAAAATAAATGCAGAAAAAGAAATAAGCGTTTATCTGACAATTTGAAAAAGTATCAATAAATGCTAAAATGAATGTCCACACATTGAAATAAATGCGTTTTAAGAAAAGATTAAAGCTAGTTTTCTCATCTATGAACTTCATTGTTAATATATAATCAGTAGATGTAAAACGTTTTTCAGAGGTTGTATTGTACTTTTCTGCAATCATATAAAATATAGATCTGGAAATTCACATCCACATTTCAATTTTGAAAAGAATAGGACAAATGATCACTTGAAATTACAAACATAAAAATAAAAGCTTTTTGGACAAATGTTTAAACATGGTTTCACCTCTATGCAACAGCACATGTAAAAAGTTTGTCAGAGGTTTTAAAACGTTTTTCAGAGGTTGTATTGTACTTTTCTGCAATCATACAAAATATAGATCTGGAAATTCACATCCACATTTCAATTTGGAAAAGAATAGTACAAATGATCACTTGAAATTACAAACTTTAAAATAAATGCTTTTTTGAAAAATGTTTAAACATGGTTTCACATCTATGCCACAGCTCATGTAAAGTTTGTCAGAGGTTTTAAAAGTATTTTTCTCCAAAAAAGCAAAATGTAGATCCGTAAATTCACTTCTACATTTCAATTTGAGAAAGAATAACATAAATGTTAAAATGAAACTACCAACTTTAAAATACATGCATTTTTGAGAAATACTTAAACTTTGCTTCACATCTATGAATTTTCATGTATAAGTATTATTAGTCTTTGTAAAACTTTTAAAAACGTTTAAAAATATAGTTTACAACCAGAAAAATAAATGCAGAAAAAGAAATACGCATTAATCTGACAATTTGAAAAAGTATCAATAAATGCTAAAATGAATGTCCACACATTGAAATAAATGCGTTTTAAGAAAAGATTAAAGCTAGTTTTCTCATCTATGAACTTCATTGTTAATATATAAATAGTACATGTAAAACGTTTTTCAGAGGTTGTATTGTATTTTTCTGCAATCATATAAAATATAGATCTGGAAATTCACATCCACATTTCAATTTTGAAAAGAATAGGACAAATGATCACTTGAAATTACAAACATAAAAATAAAAGCTTTATGGACAAATGTTTAAACATGGTTTCACCTCTATGCAACAGCACATATAAAAAGTTTGTCAGAGGTTTTAAAACGTTTTTCAGAGGCTGTATTGTACTTTTCTGCAATCATACAAAATATAGATCTGGAAATTCACATCCACATTTCAATTTGGAAAAGAATAGTACAAATGATCACTTGAAATTACAAACTTTAAAATAAATGCTTTTTTGAAAAATGTTTAAACATGATTTCACATCTATGCAACAGCACAAGTAAAAAGTTTGTCAGAGGTTTTAAAAGTAATTTTCTCCAAAAAAGCAAAATGTTGATCAGTAAATTCACTTCTACATTTCAATTTGAGAAAGAATAACATAAATGTTAAAATGAAACTACCAACTTTAAAATACATGCTTTTTTGAGAAACTTTGCTTCACATCTATGAATTTTCATGTATAAGTATTAATAGTCTTTGTAAAACTTTTAAAAATGTTTAAAAATATAGTTTACAACCAGAGAAAGAAATGCAGAAAAAGAAATATGCGTTTATCTGACAATTTGAAAAAGTATCAATAAATTCTAAAATGAATGTCCACACAGCACATGTAAAAAGTTTATCAGAGGTTTTAAAACGTTTTTCAGAGGTTGTATTGTACTTTTCTGCAATCATACAAAATATAGATCTGGAAATTCACATCCACATTTCAATTTTGAAAAGAATAATAGAAATGATCACTTGAAATTACAAACTTTAAAATAAATGCTTTTTTGAAAAATGTTTAAACTTGATTTCACATCTATGCAACAGCTCATGTAAAGTTTGTCAGAGGTTTTAAAAGCACTTTCTCCAAAAAAGCAAAATGTAGATCCGTAAATTCACTTCTACATTTCAATTTTAGAAAGAATAACATAAATGTTAAAATGAAACTACCAACTGTAAAATACATGCATTTTTGAGGTACTTAAACTTTGATTCACATCTATGAATTTTCATGTATAAGTATTAATAGTCTTTGTAAAACTTTTAAAAATGTTTAAAAAAATAGTTTACAACCAGAAAAATAAATGCAGAAAAAGAAATAAGCGTTTATCTGACAATTTGAAAAAGTATCAATAAATGCTAAAATGAATGTCCACACATTGAAATAAATGCGTTTTAAGAAAAGATTAAAGCTAGTTTTCTCATCTATGAACTTCATTGTTAATATATAATCAGTAGATGTAAAACGTTTTTCAGAGGTTTTTTTGTACTTTTCTGCAATCATATAAAATATAGATCTGGAAATTCACATCCACATTTCAATTTTGAAAAGAATAGGACAAATGATCACTTGAAATTACAAACATAAAAATAAAAGCTTTTTGGACAAATGTTTAAACATGGTTTCACCTCTATGCAACAGCACATGTAAAAAGTTTTTCAGAGGTTTTAAAACGTTTTTCAGAGGTTGTATTGTACTTTTCTGCAATCATACAAAATATAGATCTGGAAATTCACATCCACATTTCAATTTGGAAAAGAATAGTACAAATGATCACTTGAAATTACAAACTTTAAAATAAATGCTTTTTTGAAAAATGTTTAAACATGATTTCACATCTATGCAACAGCTCATGTAAAGTTTGTCAGAGGTTTTAAAAGTACTTTTCTCCAAAAAAGCAAAATGTAGATCCGTAAATTCACTTCTACATTTCAATTTTAGAAAGAATAACATAAATGTTAAAATGAAACAACCAACTTTAAAATACATGCATTTTTGAGAAATACTTAAACTTTGCTTCACATCTATGAATTTTCATGTATAAGTATTAATAGTCTTTGTAAAACTTTTAAAAACGTTTAAAAATATAGTTTACAACCAGAAAAATAAATGCAGAAAAAGAAATACGCATTATCTGACAATTTGAAAAAGTATCAATAAATGCTAAAATGAATGTCCACACATTGAAATAAATGCGTTTTAAGAAAAGATTAAAGCTAGTTTTCTCATCTATGAACTTCATTGTTAATATATAAATAGTACATGTAAAACGTTTTTCAGAGGTTGTATTGTATTTTTCTGCAATCATATAAAATATAGATCTGGAAATTCACATCCACATTTCAATTTAAAAAGAATAGGACAAATGATCACTTGAAATTACAAACATAAAAATAAAAGCTTTATGGACAAATGTTTAAACATGGTTTCACCTCTATGCAACAGCACATGTAAAAAGTTTGTCAGAGGTTTTAAAACGTTTTTCAGAGGTTGTATTGTACTTTTCTGCAATCATACAAAATATAGATCTGGAAATTCACATCCACATTTCAATTTGGAAAAGAATAGTACAAATGATCACTTGAAATTACAAACTTTAAAATAAATGCTTTTTTGAAAAATGTTTAAACATGATTTCACATCTATGCAACAGCACAAGTAAAAAGTTTGTCAGAGGTTTTAAAAGTAATTTTCTCCAAAAAAGCAAAATGTTGATCAGTAAATTCACTTCTACATTTCAATTTGAGAAAGAATAACATAAATGTTAAAATGAAACTACCAACTTTAAAATACATGCTTTTTTGAGAAACTTTGCTTCACATCTATGAATTTTCATGTATAAGTATTAATAGTCTTTGTAAAACTTTTAAAAATGTTTAAAAATATAGTTTACAACCAGAGAAAGAAATGCAGAAAAAGAAATACGCATTTATCTGACAATTTGAAAAAGTATCAATAAATTCTAAAATGAATGTCCACACAGCACATGTAAAAAGTTTATCAGAGGTTTTAAAACGTTTTTCAGAGGTTGTATTGTACTTTTCTGCAATCATACAAAATATAGATCTGGAAATTCACATCCACATTTCAATTTTGAAAAGAATAATAGAAATGATCACTTGAAATTACAAACTTTAAAATAAATGCTTTTTTGAAAAATGTTTAAACTTGATTTCACATCTATGCAACAGCTCATGTAAAGTTTGTCAGAGGTTTTAAAAGCACTTTTCTCCAAAAAAGCAAAATGTAGATCCGTAAATTCACTTCTACATTTCAATTTTAGAAAGAATAACATAAATGTAAAAATGAAACTACCAACTGTAAAATACATGCATTTTTGAGAAGTACTTAAACTTTGATTCACATCTATGAATTTTCATGTATAAGTATTAATAGTCTTTGTAAAACTTTTAAAAATGTTTAAAAATATAGTTTACAACCAGAGAAAGAAATGCAGAAAAAGAAATACGCGTTTATCTGACAATTTGAAAAAGTATCAATAAATTCTAAAATGAATGTCCACACAGCACATGTAAAAAGTTTATCAGAGGTTTTAAAACGTTTTTCAGAGGTTGTATTGTACTTTTCTGCAATCATACAAAATATAGATCTGGAAATTCACATCCACATTTCAATTTTGAAAAGAATAATAGAAATGATCACTTGAAATTACAAACTTTAAAATAAATGCTTTTTTGAAAAATGTTTAAACTTGATTTCACATCTATGCAACAGCTCATGTAAAGTTTGTCAGAGGTTTTAAAAGCACTTTTCTCCAAAAAAGCAAAATGTAGATCCGTAAATTCACTTCTACATTTCAATTTTAGAAAGAATAACATAAATGTTAAAATGAAACTACCAACTGTAAAATACATGCATTTTTGAGGTACTTAAACTTTGATTCACATCTATGAATTTTCATGTATAAGTATTAATAGTCTTTGTAAAACTTTTAAAAATGTTTAAAAATATAGTTTACAACCAGAAAAATAAATGCAGAAAAAGAAATAAGCGTTTATCTGACAATTTGAAAAAGTATCAATAAATGCTAAAATGAATGTCCACACATTGAAATAAATGCGTTTTAAGAAAAGATTAAAGCTAGTTTTCTCATCTATGAACTTCATTGTTAATATATAATCAGTAGATGTAAAACGTTTTTCAGAGGTTGTATTGTACTTTTCTGCAATCATATAAAATATAGATCTGGAAATTCACATCCACATTTCAATTTTGAAAAGAATAGGACAAATGATCACTTGAAATTACAAACATAAAAATAAAAGCTTTATGGACAAATGTTTAAACATGGTTTCACCTCTATGCAACAGCACATATAAAAAGTTTGTCAGAGGTTTTAAAACGTTTTTCAGAGGCTGTATTGTACTTTTCTGCAATCATACAAAATATAGATCTGGAAATTCACATCCACATTTCAATTTGGAAAAGAATAGTACAAATGATCACTTGAAATTACAAACTTTAAAATAAATGCTTTTTTGAAAAATGTTTAAACATGATTTCACATCTATGCAACAGCACAAGTAAAAAGTTTGTCAGAGGTTTTAAAAGTAATTTTCTCCAAAAAAGCAAAATGTTGATCAGTAAATTCACTTCTACATTTCAATTTGAGAAAGAATAACATAAATGTTAAAATGAAACTACCAACTTTAAAATACATGCTTTTTTGAGAAACTTTGCTTCACATCTATGAATTTTCATGTATAAGTATTAATAGTCTTTGTAAAACTTTTAAAAATGTTTAAAAATATAGTTTACAACCAGAGAAAGAAATGCAGAAAAAGAAATATGCGTTTATCTGACAATTTGAAAAAGTATCAATAAATTCTAAAATGAATGTCCACACAGCACATGTAAAAAGTTTATCAGAGGTTTTAAAACGTTTTTCAGAGGTTGTATTGTACTTTTCTGCAATCATACAAAATATAGATCTGGAAATTCACATCCACATTTCAATTTTGAAAAGAATAATAGAAATGATCACTTGAAATTACAAACTTTAAAATAAATGCTTTTTTGAAAAATGTTTAAACTTGATTTCACATCTATGCAACAGCTCATGTAAAGTTTGTCAGAGGTTTTAAAAGCACTTTCTCCAAAAAAGCAAAATGTAGATCCGTAAATTCACTTCTACATTTCAATTTTAGAAAGAATAACATAAATGTTAAAATGAAACTACCAACTGTAAAATACATGCATTTTTGAGGTACTTAAACTTTGATTCACATCTATGAATTTTCATGTATAAGTATTAATAGTCTTTGTAAAACTTTTAAAAATGTTTAAAAATATAGTTTACAACCAGAAAAATAAATGCAGAAAAAGAAATAAGCGTTTATCTGACAATTTGAAAAAGTATCAATAAATGCTAAAATGAATGTCCACACATTGAAATAAATGCGTTTTAAGAAAAGATTAAAGCTAGTTTTCTCATCTATGAACTTCATTGTTAATATATAATCAGTAGATGTAAAACGTTTTTCAGAGGTTTTTTTGTACTTTTCTGCAATCATATAAAATATAGATCTGGAAATTCACATCCACATTTCAATTTTGAAAAGAATAGGACAAATGATCACTTGAAATTACAAACATAAAAATAAAAGCTTTTTGGACAAATGTTTAAACATGGTTTCACCTCTATGCAACAGCACATGTAAAAAGTTTGTCAGAGGTTTTAAAACGTTTTTCAGATGTTGTATTGTACTTTTCTGCAATCATACAAAATATAGATCTGGAAATTCACATCCACATTTCAATTTGGAAAAGAATAGTACAAATGATCACTTGAAATTACAAACTTTAAAATAAATGCTTTTTTGAAAAATGTTTAAACATGGTTTCACATCTATGCAACAGCTCATGTAAAGTTTGTCAGAGGTTTTAAAAGTACTTTTCTCCAAAAAAGCAAAATGTAGATCCGTAAATTCCCTTCTACATTTCAATTTTAGAAAGAATAACATAAATGTTAAAATGAAACAACCAACTTTAAAATACATGCATTTTTGAGAAATACTTAAACTTTGCTTCACATCTATGAATTTTCATGTATAAGTATTAATAGTCTTTGTAAAACTTTTAAAAACGTTTAAAAATATAGTTTACAACCAGAAAAATAAATGCAGAAAAAGAAATACGCATTATCTGACAATTTGAAAAAGTATCAATAAATGCTAAAATGAATGTCCACACATTGAAATAAATGCGTTTTAAGAAAAGATTAAAGCTAGTTTTCTCATCTATGAACTTCATTGTTAATATATAAATAGTACATGTAAAACGTTTTTCAGAGGTTGTATTGTATTTTTCTGCAATCATATAAAATATAGATCTGGAAATTCACATCCACATTTCAATTTAAAAAGAATAGGACAAATGATCACTTGAAATTACAAACATAAAAATAAAAGCTTTATGGACAAATGTTTAAACATGGTTTCACCTCTATGCAACAGCACATGTAAAAAGTTTGTCAGAGGTTTTAAAACGTTTTTCAGAGGTTGTATTGTACTTTTCTGCAATCATACAAAATATAGATCTGGAAATTCACATCCACATTTCAATTTGGAAAAGAATAGTACAAATGATCACTTGAAATTACAAACTTTAAAATAAATGCTTTTTTGAAAAATGTTTAAACATGATTTCACATCTATGCAACAGCACAAGTAAAAAGTTTGTCAGAGGTTTTAAAAGTAATTTTCTCCAAAAAAGCAAAATGTTGATCAGTAAATTCACTTCTACATTTCAATTTGAGAAAGAATAACATAAATGTTAAAATGAAACTACCAACTTTAAAATACATGCTTTTTTGAGAAACTTTGCTTCACATCTATGAATTTTCATGTATAAGTATTAATAGTCTTTGTAAAACTTTTAAAAATGTTTAAAAATATAGTTTACAACCAGAGAAAGAAATGCAGAAAAAGAAATACGCATTTATCTGACAATTTGAAAAAGTATCAATAAATGCTAAAATGAATGTCCACACATTGAAATAAATGCGTTTTAAGAAAAGATTAAAGCTAGTTTTCTCATCTATGAACTTCATTGTTAGTATATAATCAGTAGATGTAAAACGTTTTTCAGAGGTTGTATTGTACTTTTCTGCAATCATATAAAATATAGATCTGGAAATTCACATCCACATTTCAATTTTGAAAAGAATAGGACAAATGATCACTTGAAATTACAAACATAAAAATAAAAGCTTTTTGGACAAATGTTTAAACATGGTTTCACCTCTATGCAACAGCACATGTAAAAAGTTTGTCAGAGGTTTTAAAACGTTTTTCAGAGGTTGTATTGTACTTTTCTGCAATCATACAAAATATAGATCTGGAAATTCACATCCACATTTCAATTTGGAAAAGAATAGTACAAATGATCACTTGAAATTACAAACTTTAAAATAAATGCTTTTTTGAAAAATGTTTAAACATGGTTTCACATCTATGCAACAGCTCATGTAAAGTTTGTCAGAGGTTTTAAAAGTACTTTTCTCCAAAAAAGCAAAATGTAGATCCGTAAATTCACTTCTACATTTCAATTTTAGAAAGAATAACATAAATGTTAAAATGAAACAACCAACTTTAAAATACATGCATTTTTGAGAAATACTTAAACTTTGCTTCACATCTATGAATTTTCATGTATAAGTATTAATAGTCTTTGTAAAACTTTAAAAAACGTTTAAAAATATAGTTTACAACCAGAAAAATAAATGCAGAAAAAGAAATACGCATTAATCTGACAATTTGAAAAAGTATCAATAAATGCTAAAATGAATGTCCACACATTGAAATAAATGCGTTTTAAGAAAAGATTAAAGCTAGTTTTCTCATCTATGAACTTCATTGTTAATATATAAATAGTACATGTAAAACGTTTTTCAGAGGTTGTATTGTATTTTTCTGCAATCAGATAAAATATAGATCTGGAAATTCACATCCACATTTCAATTTTGAAAAGAATAGGACAAATGATCACTTGAAATTACAAACATAAAAATAAAAGCTTTATGGACAAATGTTTAAACATGGTTTCACCTCTATGCAACAGCACATATAAAAAGTTTGTCAGAGGTTTTAAAACGTTTTTCAGAGGTTGTATTGTACTTTTCTGCAATCATACAAAATATAGATCTGGAAATTCACATCCACATTTCAATTTGGAAAAGAATAGTACAAATGATCACTTGAAATTACAAACTTTAAAATAAATGCTTTTTTGAAAAATGTTTAAACATGATTTCACATCTATGCAACAGCACAAGTAAAAAGTTTGTCAGAGGCTTTAAAAGTAATTTTCTCCAAAAAAGCAAAATGTTGATCAGTAAATTCACTTCTACATTTCAATTTGAGAAAGAATAACATAAATGTTAAAATGAAACTACCAACTTTAAAATACATGCTTTTTTGAGAAACTTTGCTTCACATCTATGAATTTTCATGTATAAGTATTAATAGTCTTTGTAAAACTTTTAAAAATGTTTAAAAATATAGTTTACAACCAGAGAATGAAATGCAGAAAAAGAAATACGCGTTTATCTGACAATTTGAAAAAGTATCAATAAATTCTAAAATGAATGTCCACACAGCACATGTAAAAAGTTTATCAGAGGTTTTAAAACGTTTTTCAGAGGTTGTATTGTACTTTTCTGCAATCATACAAAATATAGATCTGGAAATTCACATCCACATTTCAATTTTGAAAAGAATAATAGAAATGATCACTTGAAATTACAAACTTTAAAATAAATGCTTTTTTGAAAAATGTTTAAACTTGATTTCACATCTATGCAACAGCTCATGTAAAGTTTGTCAGAGGTTTTAAAAGCACTTTTCTCCAAAAAAGCAAAATGTAGATCCGTAAATTCACTTCTACATTTCAATTTTAGAAAGAATAACATAAATGTTAAAATGAAACTACCAACTGTAAAATAAATGCATTTTTGAGAAGTACTTAAACTTTGATTCACATCTATGAATTTTCATGTATAAGTATTAATAGTCTTTGTAAAACTTTTAAAAATGTTTAAAAATATAGTTTACAACCAGAGAAAGAAATGCAGAAAAAGAAATACGCGTTTATCTGACAATTTGAAAAAGTATCAATAAATTCTAAAATGAATGTCCACACAGCACATGTAAAAAGTTTATCAGAGGTTTTAAAACGTTTTTCAGAGGTTGTATTGTACTTTTCTGCAATCATACAAAATATAGATCTGGAAATTCACATCCACATTTCAATTTTGAAAAGAATAATAGAAATGATCACTTGAAATTACAAACTTTAAAATAAATGCTTTTTTGAAAAATGTTTAAACTTGATTTCACATCTATGCAACAGCTCATGTAAAGTTTGTCAGAGGTTTTAAAAGCACTTTTCTCCAAAAAAGCAAAATGTAGATCCGTAAATTCACTTCTACATTTCAATTTTAGAAAGAATAACATAAATGTTAAAATGAAACTACCAACTGTAAAATACATGCATTTTTGAGGTACTTAAACTTTGATTCACATCAATGAATTTTCATGTATAAGTATTAATAGTCTTTGTAAAACTTTTAAAAATGTTTAAAAATATAGTTTACAACCAGAAAAATAAATGCAGAAAAAGAAATAAGCGTTTATCTGACAATTTGAAAAAGTATCAATAAATGCTAAAATGAATGTCCACACATTGAAATAAATGCGTTTTAAGAAAAGATTAAAGCTAGTTTTCTCATCTATGAACTTCATTGTTAATATATAATCAGTAGATGTAAAACGTTTTTCAGAGGTTGTATTGTACTTTTCTGCAATCATATAAAATATAGATCTGGAAATTCACATCCACATTTCAATTTTGAAAAGAATAGGACAAATGATCACTTGAAATTACAAACATAAAAATAAAAGCTTTTTGGACAAATGTTTAAACATGGTTTCACCTCTATGCAACAGCACATGTAAAAAGTTTGTCAGAGGTTTTAAAACGTTTTTCAGAGGTTGTATTGTACTTTTCTGCAATCATACAAAATATAGATCTGGAAATTCACATCCACATTTCAATTTGGAAAAGAATAGTACAAATGATCACTTGAAATTACAAACTTTAAAATAAATGCTTTTTTGAAAAATGTTTAAACATGGTTTCACATCTATGCCACAGCTCATGTAAAGTTTGTCAGAGGTTTTAAAAGTATTTTTCTCCAAAAAAGCAAAATGTAGATCCGTAAATTCACTTCTACATTTCAATTTGAGAAAGAATAACATAAATGTTAAAATGAAACTACCAACTTTAAAATACATGCATTTTTGAGAAATACTTAAACTTTGCTTCACATCTATGAATTTTCATGTATAAGTATTATTAGTCTTTGTAAAACTTTTAAAAACGTTTAAAAATATAGTTTACAACCAGAAAAATAAATGCAGAAAAAGAAATACGCATTAATCTGACAATTTGAAAAAGTATCAATAAATGCTAAAATGAATGTCCACACATTGAAATAAATGCGTTTTAAGAAAAGATTAAAGCTAGTTTTCTCATCTATGAACTTCATTGTTAATATATAAATAGTACATGTAAAACGTTTTTCAGAGGTTGTATTGTATTTTTCTGCAATCATATAAAATATAGATCTGGAAATTCACATCCACATTTCAATTTTGAAAAGAATAGGACAAATGATCACTTGAAATTACAAACATAAAAATAAAAGCTTTATGGACAAATGTTTAAACATGGTTTCACCTCTATGCAACAGCACATATAAAAAGTTTGTCAGAGGTTTTAAAACGTTTTTCAGAGGCTGTATTGTACTTTTCTGCAATCATACAAAATATAGATCTGGAAATTCACATCCACATTTCAATTTGGAAAAGAATAGTACAAATGATCACTTGAAATTACAAACTTTAAAATAAATGCTTTTTTGAAAAATGTTTAAACATGATTTCACATCTATGCAACAGCACAAGTAAAAAGTTTGTCAGAGGTTTTAAAAGTAATTTTCTCCAAAAAAGCAAAATGTTGATCAGTAAATTCACTTCTACATTTCAATTTGAGAAAGAATAACATAAATGTTAAAATGAAACTACCAACTTTAAAATACATGCTTTTTTGAGAAACTTTGCTTCACATCTATGAATTTTCATGTATAAGTATTAATAGTCTTTGTAAAACTTTTAAAAATGTTTAAAAATATAGTTTACAACCAGAGAAAGAAATGCAGAAAAAGAAATATGCGTTTATCTGACAATTTGAAAAAGTATCAATAAATTCTAAAATGAATGTCCACACAGCACATGTAAAAAGTTTATCAGAGGTTTTAAAACGTTTTTCAGAGGTTGTATTGTACTTTTCTGCAATCATACAAAATATAGATCTGGAAATTCACATCCACATTTCAATTTTGAAAAGAATAATAGAAATGATCACTTGAAATTACAAACTTTAAAATAAATGCTTTTTTGAAAAATGTTTAAACTTGATTTCACATCTATGCAACAGCTCATGTAAAGTTTGTCAGAGGTTTTAAAAGCACTTTCTCCAAAAAAGCAAAATGTAGATCCGTAAATTCACTTCTACATTTCAATTTTAGAAAGAATAACATAAATGTTAAAATGAAACTACCAACTGTAAAATACATGCATTTTTGAGGTACTTAAACTTTGATTCACATCTATGAATTTTCATGTATAAGTATTAATAGTCTTTGTAAAACTTTTAAAAATGTTTAAAAATATAGTTTACAACCAGAAAAATAAATGCAGAAAAAGAAATAAGCGTTTATCTGACAATTTGAAAAAGTATCAATAAATGCTAAAATGAATGTCCACACATTGAAATAAATGCGTTTTAAGAAAAGATTAAAGCTAGTTTTCTCATCTATGAACTTCATTGTTAATATATAATCAGTAGATGTAAAACGTTTTTCAGAGGTTTTTTTGTACTTTTCTGCAATCATATAAAATATAGATCTGGAAATTCACATCCACATTTCAATTTTGAAAAGAATAGGACAAATGATCACTTGAAATTACAAACATAAAAATAAAAGCTTTTTGGACAAATGTTTAAACATGGTTTCACCTCTATGCAACAGCACATGTAAAAAGTTTTTCAGAGGTTTTAAAACGTTTTTCAGAGGTTGTATTGTACTTTTCTGCAATCATACAAAATATAGATCTGGAAATTCACATCCACATTTCAATTTGGAAAAGAATAGTACAAATGATCACTTGAAATTACAAACTTTAAAATAAATGCTTTTTTGAAAAATGTTTAAACATGATTTCACATCTATGCAACAGCTCATGTAAAGTTTGTCAGAGGTTTTAAAAGTACTTTTCTCCAAAAAAGCAAAATGTAGATCCGTAAATTCACTTCTACATTTCAATTTTAGAAAGAATAACATAAATGTTAAAATGAAACAACCAACTTTAAAATACATGCATTTTTGAGAAATACTTAAACTTTGCTTCACATCTATGAATTTTCATGTATAAGTATTAATAGTCTTTGTAAAACTTTTAAAAACGTTTAAAAATATAGTTTACAACCAGAAAAATAAATGCAGAAAAAGAAATACGCATTATCTGACAATTTGAAAAAGTATCAATAAATGCTAAAATGAATGTCCACACATTGAAATAAATGCGTTTTAAGAAAAGATTAAAGCTAGTTTTCTCATCTATGAACTTCATTGTTAATATATAAATAGTACATGTAAAACGTTTTTCAGAGGTTGTATTGTATTTTTCTGCAATCATATAAAATATAGATCTGGAAATTCACATCCACATTTCAATTTAAAAAGAATAGGACAAATGATCACTTGAAATTACAAACATAAAAATAAAAGCTTTATGGACAAATGTTTAAACATGGTTTCACCTCTATGCAACAGCACATGTAAAAAGTTTGTCAGAGGTTTTAAAACGTTTTTCAGAGGTTGTATTGTACTTTTCTGCAATCATACAAAATATAGATCTGGAAATTCACATCCACATTTCAATTTGGAAAAGAATAGTACAAATGATCACTTGAAATTACAAACTTTAAAATAAATGCTTTTTTGAAAAATGTTTAAACATGATTTCACATCTATGCAACAGCACAAGTAAAAAGTTTGTCAGAGGTTTTAAAAGTAATTTTCTCCAAAAAAGCAAAATGTTGATCAGTAAATTCACTTCTACATTTCAATTTGAGAAAGAATAACATAAATGTTAAAATGAAACTACCAACTTTAAAATACATGCTTTTTTGAGAAACTTTGCTTCACATCTATGAATTTTCATGTATAAGTATTAATAGTCTTTGTAAAACTTTTAAAAATGTTTAAAAATATAGTTTACAACCAGAGAAAGAAATGCAGAAAAAGAAATACGCATTTATCTGACAATTTGAAAAAGTATCAATAAATTCTAAAATGAATGTCCACACAGCACATGTAAAAAGTTTATCAGAGGTTTTAAAACGTTTTTCAGAGGTTGTATTGTACTTTTCTGCAATCATACAAAATATAGATCTGGAAATTCACATCCACATTTCAATTTTGAAAAGAATAATAGAAATGATCACTTGAAATTACAAACTTTAAAATAAATGCTTTTTTGAAAAATGTTTAAACTTGATTTCACATCTATGCAACAGCTCATGTAAAGTTTGTCAGAGGTTTTAAAAGCACTTTTCTCCAAAAAAGCAAAATGTAGATCCGTAAATTCACTTCTACATTTCAATTTTAGAAAGAATAACATAAATGTAAAAATGAAACTACCAACTGTAAAATACATGCATTTTTGAGAAGTACTTAAACTTTGATTCACATCTATGAATTTTCATGTATAAGTATTAATAGTCTTTGTAAAACTTTTAAAAATGTTTAAAAATATAGTTTACAACCAGAGAAAGAAATGCAGAAAAAGAAATACGCGTTTATCTGACAATTTGAAAAAGTATCAATAAATTCTAAAATGAATGTCCACACAGCACATGTAAAAAGTTTATCAGAGGTTTTAAAACGTTTTTCAGAGGTTGTATTGTACTTTTCTGCAATCATACAAAATATAGATCTGGAAATTCACATCCACATTTCAATTTTGAAAAGAATAATAGAAATGATCACTTGAAATTACAAACTTTAAAATAAATGCTTTTTTGAAAAATGTTTAAACTTGATTTCACATCTATGCAACAGCTCATGTAAAGTTTGTCAGAGGTTTTAAAAGCACTTTTCTCCAAAAAAGCAAAATGTAGATCCGTAAATTCACTTCTACATTTCAATTTTAGAAAGAATAACATAAATGTTAAAATGAAACTACCAACTGTAAAATACATGCATTTTTGAGGTACTTAAACTTTGATTCACATCTATGAATTTTCATGTATAAGTATTAATAGTCTTTGTAAAACTTTTAAAAATGTTTAAAAATATAGTTTACAACCAGAAAAATAAATGCAGAAAAAGAAATAAGCGTTTATCTGACAATTTGAAAAAGTATCAATAAATGCTAAAATGAATGTCCACACATTGAAATAAATGCGTTTTAAGAAAAGATTAAAGCTAGTTTTCTCATCTATGAACTTCATTGTTAATATATAATCAGTAGATGTAAAACGTTTTTCAGAGGTTGTATTGTACTTTTCTGCAATCATATAAAATATAGATCTGGAAATTCACATCCACATTTCAATTTTGAAAAGAATAGGACAAATGATCACTTGAAATTACAAACATAAAAATAAAAGCTTTATGGACAAATGTTTAAACATGGTTTCACCTCTATGCAACAGCACATATAAAAAGTTTGTCAGAGGTTTTAAAACGTTTTTCAGAGGCTGTATTGTACTTTTCTGCAATCATACAAAATATAGATCTGGAAATTCACATCCACATTTCAATTTGGAAAAGAATAGTACAAATGATCACTTGAAATTACAAACTTTAAAATAAATGCTTTTTTGAAAAATGTTTAAACATGATTTCACATCTATGCAACAGCACAAGTAAAAAGTTTGTCAGAGGTTTTAAAAGTAATTTTCTCCAAAAAAGCAAAATGTTGATCAGTAAATTCACTTCTACATTTCAATTTGAGAAAGAATAACATAAATGTTAAAATGAAACTACCAACTTTAAAATACATGCTTTTTTGAGAAACTTTGCTTCACATCTATGAATTTTCATGTATAAGTATTAATAGTCTTTGTAAAACTTTTAAAAATGTTTAAAAATATAGTTTACAACCAGAGAAAGAAATGCAGAAAAAGAAATATGCGTTTATCTGACAATTTGAAAAAGTATCAATAAATTCTAAAATGAATGTCCACACAGCACATGTAAAAAGTTTATCAGAGGTTTTAAAACGTTTTTCAGAGGTTGTATTGTACTTTTCTGCAATCATACAAAATATAGATCTGGAAATTCACATCCACATTTCAATTTTGAAAAGAATAATAGAAATGATCACTTGAAATTACAAACTTTAAAATAAATGCTTTTTTGAAAAATGTTTAAACTTGATTTCACATCTATGCAACAGCTCATGTAAAGTTTGTCAGAGGTTTTAAAAGCACTTTCTCCAAAAAAGCAAAATGTAGATCCGTAAATTCACTTCTACATTTCAATTTTAGAAAGAATAACATAAATGTTAAAATGAAACTACCAACTGTAAAATACATGCATTTTTGAGGTACTTAAACTTTGATTCACATCTATGAATTTTCATGTATAAGTATTAATAGTCTTTGTAAAACTTTTAAAAATGTTTAAAAATATAGTTTACAACCAGAAAAATAAATGCAGAAAAAGAAATAAGCGTTTATCTGACAATTTGAAAAAGTATCAATAAATGCTAAAATGAATGTCCACACATTGAAATAAATGCGTTTTAAGAAAAGATTAAAGCTAGTTTTCTCATCTATGAACTTCATTGTTAATATATAATCAGTAGATGTAAAACGTTTTTCAGAGGTTTTTTTGTACTTTTCTGCAATCATATAAAATATAGATCTGGAAATTCACATCCACATTTCAATTTTGAAAAGAATAGGACAAATGATCACTTGAAATTACAAACATAAAAATAAAAGCTTTTTGGACAAATGTTTAAACATGGTTTCACCTCTATGCAACAGCACATGTAAAAAGTTTTTCAGAGGTTTTAAAACGTTTTTCAGAGGTTGTATTGTACTTTTCTGCAATCATACAAAATATAGATCTGGAAATTCACATCCACATTTCAATTTGGAAAAGAATAGTACAAATGATCACTTGAAATTACAAACTTTAAAATAAATGCTTTTTTGAAAAATGTTTAAACATGGTTTCACATCTATGCAACAGCTCATGTAAAGTTTGTCAGAGGTTTTAAAAGTACTTTTCTCCAAAAAAGCAAAATGTAGATCCGTAAATTCACTTCTACATTTCAATTTTAGAAAGAATAACATAAATGTTAAAATGAAACAACCAACTTTAAAATACATGCATTTTTGAGAAATACTTAAACTTTGCTTCACATCTATGAATTTTCATGTATAAGTATTAATAGTCTTTGTAAAACTTTTAAAAACGTTTAAAAATATAGTTTACAACCAGAAAAATAAATGCAGAAAAAGAAATACGCATTATCTGACAATTTGAAAAAGTATCAATAAATGCTAAAATGAATGTCCACACATTGAAATAAATGCGTTTTAAGAAAAGATTAAAGCTAGTTTTCTCATCTATGAACTTCATTGTTAATATATAAATAGTACATGTAAAACGTTTTTCAGAGGTTGTATTGTATTTTTCTGCAATCATATAAAATATAGATCTGGAAATTCACATCCACATTTCAATTTAAAAAGAATAGGACAAATGATCACTTGAAATTACAAACATAAAAATAAAAGCTTTATGGACAAATGTTTAAACATGGTTTCACCTCTATGCAACAGCACATGTAAAAAGTTTGTCAGAGGTTTTAAAACGTTTTTCAGAGGTTGTATTGTACTTTTCTGCAATCATACAAAATATAGATCTGGAAATTCACATCCACATTTCAATTTGGAAAAGAATAGTACAAATGATCACTTGAAATTACAAACTTTAAAATAAATGCTTTTTTGAAAAATGTTTAAACATGATTTCACATCTATGCAACAGCACAAGTAAAAAGTTTGTCAGAGGTTTTAAAAGTAATTTTCTCCAAAAAAGCAAAAGTTGATCAGTAAATTCACTTCTACATTTCAATTTGAGAAAGAATAACATAAATGTTAAAATGAAACTACCAACTTTAAAATACATGCTTTTTTGAGAAACTTTGCTTCACATCTATGAATTTTCATGTATAAGTATTAATAGTCTTTGTAAAACTTTTAAAAATGTTTAAAAATATAGTTTACAACCAGAGAAAGAAATGCAGAAAAAGAAATACGCATTTATCTGACAATTTGAAAAAGTATCAATAAATTCTAAAATGAATGTCCACACAGCACATGTAAAAAGTTTATCAGAGGTTTTAAAACGTTTTTCAGAGGTTGTATTGTACTTTTCTGCAATCATACAAAATATAGATCTGGAAATTCACATCCACATTTCAATTTTGAAAAGAATAATAGAAATGATCACTTGAAATTACAAACTTTAAAATAAATGATTTTTAGAAAAATGTTTAAACTTGATTTCACATCTATGCAACAGCTCATGTAAAGTTTGTCAGAGGTTTTAAAAGCACTTTTCTCCAAAAAAGCAAAATGTAGATCCGTAAATTCACTTCTACATTTCAATTTTAGAAAGAATAACATAAATGTTAAAATGAAACTACCAACTGTAAAATACATGCATTTTTGAGAAGTACTTAAACTTTGATTCACATCTATGAATTTTCATGTATAAGTATTAATAGTCTTTGTAAAACTTTTAAAAATGTTTAAAAATATAGTTTACAACCAGAAAAATAAATGCAGAAAAAGAAATAAGCGTTTATCTGACAATTTGAAAAAGTATCAATAAATGCTAAAATGAATGTCCACACATTGAAATAAATGCGTTTTAAGAAAAGATTAAAGCTAGTTTTCTCATCTATGAACTTCATTGTTAGTATATAATCAGTAGATGTAAAACGTTTTTCAGAGGTTGTATTGTACTTTTCTGCAATCATATAAAATATAGATCTGGAAATTCACATCCACATTTCAATTTTGAAAAGAATAGGACAAATGATCACTTGAAATTACAAACATAAAAATAAAAGCTTTTTGGACAAATGTTTAAACATGGTTTCACCTCTATGCAACAGCACATGTAAAAAGTTTGTCAGAGGTTTTAAAACGTTTTTCAGAGGTTGTAT
Organism: Narcine bancroftii; assembly: GCF_036971445.1. NCBI lineage: Eukaryota > Metazoa > Chordata > Chondrichthyes > Torpediniformes > Narcinidae > Narcine > Narcine bancroftii. The sequence continues at coordinate 100,532,670 of NC_091474.1, read as the reverse complement.
TGTACTTTTCTGCAATCATACAAAATATAGATCTGGAAATTCACATCCACATTTCAATTTGGAAAAGAATAGTACAAATGATCACTTGAAATTACAAACTTTAAAATAAATGCTTTTTTGAAAAATGTTTAAACATGGTTTCACATCTATGCAACAGCTCATGTAAAGTTTGTCAGAGGTTTTAAAAGTACTTTTCTCCAAAAAAGCAAAATGTAGATCCGTAAATTCACTTCTACATTTCAATTTTAGAAAGAATAACATAAATGTTAAAATGAAACAACCAACTTTAAAATACATGCATTTTTGAGAAATACTTAAACTTTGCTTCACATCTATGAATTTTCATGTATAAGTATTAATAGTCTTTGTAAAACTTTAAAAAACGTTTAAAAATATAGTTTACAACCAGAAAAATAAATGCAGAAAAAGAAATACGCATTAATCTGACAATTTGAAAAAGTATCAATAAATGCTAAAATGAATGTCCACACATTGAAATAAATGCGTTTTAAGAAAAGATTAAAGCTAGTTTTCTCATCTATGAACTTCATTGTTAATATATAAATAGTACATGTAAAACGTTTTTCAGAGGTTGTATTGTATTTTTCTGCAATCAGATAAAATATAGATCTGGAAATTCACATCCACATTTCAATTTTGAAAAGAATAGGACAAATGATCACTTGAAATTACAAACATAAAAATAAAAGCTTTATGGACAAATGTTTAAACATGGTTTCACCTCTATGCAACAGCACATATAAAAAGTTTGTCAGAGGTTTTAAAACGTTTTTCAGAGGTTGTATTGTACTTTTCTGCAATCATACAAAATATAGATCTGGAAATTCACATCCACATTTCAATTTGGAAAAGAATAGTACAAATGATCACTTGAAATTACAAACTTTAAAATAAATGCTTTTTTGAAAAATGTTTAAACATGATTTCACATCTATGCAACAGCACAAGTAAAAAGTTTGTCAGAGGCTTTAAAAGTAATTTTCTCCAAAAAAGCAAAATGTTGATCAGTAAATTCACTTCTACATTTCAATTTGAGAAAGAATAACATAAATGTTAAAATGAAACTACCAACTTTAAAATACATGCTTTTTTGAGAAACTTTGCTTCACATCTATGAATTTTCATGTATAAGTATTAATAGTCTTTGTAAAACTTTTAAAAATGTTTAAAAATATAGTTTACAACCAGAGAATGAAATGCAGAAAAAGAAATACGCGTTTATCTGACAATTTGAAAAAGTATCAATAAATTCTAAAATGAATGTCCACACAGCACATGTAAAAAGTTTATCAGAGGTTTTAAAACGTTTTTCAGAGGTTGTATTGTACTTTTCTGCAATCATACAAAATATAGATCTGGAAATTCACATCCACATTTCAATTTTGAAAAGAATAATAGAAATGATCACTTGAAATTACAAACTTTAAAATAAATGCTTTTTTGAAAAATGTTTAAACTTGATTTCACATCTATGCAACAGCTCATGTAAAGTTTGTCAGAGGTTTTAAAAGCACTTTTCTCCAAAAAAGCAAAATGTAGATCCGTAAATTCACTTCTACATTTCAATTTTAGAAAGAATAACATAAATGTTAAAATGAAACTACCAACTGTAAAATACATGCATTTTTGAGAAGTACTTAAACTTTGATTCACATCTATGAATTTTCATGTATAAGTATTAATAGTCTTTGTAAAACTTTTAAAAATGTTTAAAAATATAGTTTACAACCAGAGAAAGAAATGCAGAAAAAGATATACGCGTTTATCTGACAATTTGAAAAAGTATCAATAAATTCTAAAATGAATGTCCACACAGCACATGTAAAAAGTTTATCAGAGGTTTTAAAACGTTTTTCAGAGGTTGTATTGTACTTTTCTGCAATCATATAAAATATAGATCTGGAAATTCACATCCACATTTCAATTTTGAAAAGAATAGGACAAATGATCACTTGAAATTACAAACATAAAAATAAAAGCTTTTTGGACAAATGTTTAAACATGGTTTCACCTCTATGCAACAGCACATGTAAAAAGTTTGTCAGAGGTTTTAAAACGTTTTTCAGAGGTTGTATTGTACGTTTCTGCAATCATACAAAATATAGATCTGGAAATTCACATCCACATTTCAATTTGGAAAAGAATAGTACAAATGATCACTTGAAATTACAAACTTTAAAATAAATGCTTTTTTGAAAAATGTTTAAACATGGTTTCACATCTATGCCACAGCTCATGTAAAGTTTGTCAGAGGTTTTAAAAGTATTTTTCTCCAAAAAAGCAAAATGTAGATCCGTAAATTCACTTCTACATTTCAATTTGAGAAAGAATAACATAAATGTTAAAATGAAACTACCAACTTTAAAATACATGCATTTTTGAGAAATACTTAAACTTTGCTTCACATCTATGAATTTTCATGTATAAGTATTATTAGTCTTTGTAAAACTTTTAAAAATGTTTAAAAATATAGTTTACAACCAGAAAAATAAATGCAGAAAAAGAAATACGCGTTTATCTGACAATATGAAAAAGTATCAATAAATGCTAAAATGAATGTCCACACATTGAAATAAATGCGTTTTAAGAAAAGATTAAAGCTAGTTTTCTCATCTATGAACTTCATTGTTAATATATAAACAGTACATGTAAAACGTTTTTCAGAGGTTGTATTGTACTTTTCTGCAATCATATAAAATATAGGTCTGGAAATTCACATCAACATTTCAATTTTGAAAAGAATAGTAGAAATGGTCACTTGAAATTACAAACTTTAAAATAAATGCTATTTTGAGAAATGTTTAAACATGATTTCACATCTATGCAACAGCTCATGTAAAGTTTGTCAGAGGTTTTAAAAGTACTTTTCTCCAAAAAAGCAAAATGTAGATCCGTAAATTCACTTCTACATTTCAATTTTAGAAAGAATAACATAAATGTTAAAATGAAACAACCAACTTTAAAATACATGCATTTTTGAGAAATACTTAAACTTTGCTTCACATCTATGAATTTTCATGTATAAGTATTAATAGTCTTTGTAAAACTTTTAAAAACGTTTAAAAATATAGTTTACAACCAGACAAATAAATGCAGAAAAAGAAATACGCATTAATCTGACAATTTGAAAAAGTATCAATAAATGCTAAAATGAATGTCCACACATTGAAATAAATGCGTTTTAAGAAAAGATTAAAGCTAGTTTTCTCATCTATGAACTTCATTGTTAATATATAAACAGTACATGTAAAACGTTTTTCAGAGGTTGTATTGTATTTTTCTGCAATCATATAAAATATAGATCTGGAAATTCACATCCACATTTCAATTTTGAAAAGAATAGGACAAATGATCACTTGAAATTACAAACATAAAAATAAAAGCTTTATGGACAAATGTTTAAACATGGTTTCACCTCTATGCAACAGCACATGTAAAAAGTTTGTCAGAGGTTTTAAAACGTTTTTCAGAGGTTGTATTTTACTTTTCTGCAATCATACAAAATATAGATCTGGAAATTCACATCCACATTTCAATTTGGAAAAGAATAGTACAAATGATCACTTGAAATTACAAACTTTAAAATAAATGCTTTTTTGAAAAATGTTTAAACATGATTTCACATCTATGCAACAGCACAAGTAAAAAGTTTGTCAGAGGTTTTAAAAGTAATTTTCTCCAAAAAAGCAAAATGTTGATCAGTAAATTCACTTCTACATTTCAATTTGAGAAAGAATAACATAAATGTTAAAATGAAACTACCAACTTTAAAATACATGCTTTTTTGAGAAACTTTGCTTCACATCTATGAATTTTCATGTATAAGTATTAATAGTCTTTGTAAAACTTTTAAAAATGTTTAAAAATATAGTTTACAACCAGAGAAAGAAATACAGAAAAAGAAATACGCGTTTATCTGACAATTTGAAAAAGTATCAATAAATTCTAAAATGAATGTCCACACAGCACATGTAAAAAGTTTATCAGAGATTTTAAAACGTTTTTCAGAGGTTGTATTGTACTTTTCTGCAATCATACAAAATATAGATCTGGAAATTCACATCCACATTTCAATTTTGAAAAGAATAATAGAAATGATCACTTGAAATTACAAACTTTAAAATAAATGCTTTTATGAAAAATGTTTAAACATGGTTTCACCTCTATGCAACAGCACATATAAAAAGTTTGTCAGAGGTTTTAAAACGTTTTTCAGAGGTTGTATTGTACTTTTCTGCAATCATACAAAATATAGATCTGGAAATTCACATCCACATTTCAATTTGGAAAAGAATAGTACAAATGATCACTTGAAATTACAAACTTTAAAATAAATGCTTTTTTGAAAAATGTTTAAACATGATTTCACATCTATGCAACAGCACAAGTAAAAAGTTTGTCAGAGGCTTTAAAAGTAATTTTCTCCAAAAAAGCAAAATGTTGATCAGTAAATTCACTTCTACATTTCAATTTGAGAAAGAATAACATAAATGTTAAAATGAAACTACCAACTTTAAAATACATGCTTTTTTGAGAAACTTTGCTTCACATCTATGAATTTTCATGTATAAGTATTAATAGTCTTTGTAAAACTTTTAAAAATGTTTAAAAATATAGTTTACAACCAGAGAATGAAATGCAGAAAAAGAAATACGCGTTTATCTGACAATTTGAAAAAGTATCAATAAATTCTAAAATGAATGTCCACACAGCACATGTAAAAAGTTTATCAGAGGTTTTAAAACGTTTTTCAGAGGTTGTATTGTACTTTTCTGCAATCATACAAAATATAGATCTGGAAATTCACATCCACATTTCAATTTTGAAAAGAATAATAGAAATGATCACTTGAAATTACAAACTTTAAAATAAATGCTTTTTTGAAAAATGTTTAAACTTGATTTCACATCTATGCAACAGCTCATGTAAAGTTTGTCAGAGGTTTTAAAAGCACTTTTCTCCAAAAAAGCAAAATGTAGATCCGTAAATTCACTTCTACATTTCAATTTGAGAAAGAATAACATAAATGTTAAAATGAAACTACCAACTGTAAAATACATGCATTTTTGAGAAGTACTTAAACTTTGATTCACATCTATGAATTTTCATGTATAAGTATTAATAGTCTTTGTAAAACTTTTAAAAATGTTTAAAAATATAGTTTACAACCAGAGAAAGAAATGCAGAAAAAGAAATACGCGTTTATCTGACAATTTGAAAAAGTATCAATAAATTCTAAAATGAATGTCCACACAGCACATGTAAAAAGTTTATCAGAGGTTTTAAAACGTTTTTCAGAGGTTGTATTGTACTTTTCTGCAATCATATAAAATATAGATCTGGAAATTCACATCCACATTTCAATTTTGAAAAGAATAGGACAAATGATCACTTGAAATTACAAACATAAAAATAAAAGCTTTTTGGACAAATGTTTAAACATGGTTTCACCTCTATGCAACAGCACATGTAAAAAGTTTGTCAGAGGTTTTAAAACGTTTTTCAGAGGTTGTATTGTACGTTTCTGCAATCATACAAAATATAGATCTGGAAATTCACATCCACATTTCAATTTGGAAAAGAATAGTACAAATGATCACTTGAAATTACAAACTTTAAAATAAATGCTTTTTTGAAAAATGTTTAAACATGGTTTCACATCTATGCCACAGCTCATGTAAAGTTTGTCAGAGGTTTTAAAAGTATTTTTCTCCAAAAAAGCAAAATGTAGATCCGTAAATTCACTTCTACATTTCAATTTGAGAAAGAATAACATAAATGTTAAAATGAAACTACCAACTTTAAAATACATGCATTTTTGAGAAATACTTAAACTTTGCTTCACATCTATGAATTTTCATGTATAAGTATTATTAGTCTTTGTAAAACTTTTAAAAATGTTTAAAAATATAGTTTACAACCAGAAAAATAAATGCAGAAAAAGAAATACGCGTTTATCTGACAATATGAAAAAGTATCAATAAATGCTAAAATGAATGTCCACACATTGAAATAAATGCGTTTTAAGAAAAGATTAAAGCTAGTTTTCTCATCTATGAACTTCATTGTTAATATATAAACAGTACATGTAAAACGTTTTTCAGAGGTTGTATTGTACTTTTCTGCAATCATATAAAATATAGGTCTGGAAATTCACATCAACATTTCAATTTTGAAAAGAATAGTAGAAATGGTCACTTGAAATTACAAACTTTAAAATAAATGCTATTTTGAGAAATGTTTAAACATGATTTCACATCTATGCAACAGCTCATGTAAAGTTTGTCAGAGGTTTTAAAAGTACTTTTCTCCAAAAAAGCAAAATGTAGATCCGTAAATTCACTTCTACATTTCAATTTTAGAAAGAATAACATAAATGTTAAAATGAAACAACCAACTTTAAAATACATGCATTTTTGAGAAATACTTAAACTTTGCTTCACATCTATGAATTTTCATGTATAAGTATTAATAGTCTTTGTAAAACTTTTAAAAACGTTTAAAAATATAGTTTACAACCAGACAAATAAATGCAGAAAAAGGAATACGCATTAATCTGACAATTTGAAAAAGTATCAATAAATGCTAAAATGAATGTCCACACATTGAAATAAATGCGTTTTAAGAAAAGATTAAAGCTAGTTTTCTCATCTATGAACTTCATTGTTAATATATAAACAGTACATGTAAAACGTTTTTCAGAGGTTGTATTGTATTTTTCTGCAATCATATAAAATATAGATCTGGAAATTCACATCCACATTTCAATTTTGAAAAGAATAGGACAAATGATCACTTGAAATTACAAACATAAAAATAAAAGCTTTATGGACAAATGTTTAAACATGGTTTCACCTCTATGCAACAGCACATGTAAAAAGTTTGTCAGAGGTTTTAAAACGTTTTTCAGAGGTTGTATTTTACTTTTCTGCAATCATACAAAATATAGATCTGGAAATTCACATCCACATTTCAATTTGGAAAAGAATAGTACAAATGATCACTTGAAATTACAAACTTTAAAATAAATGCTTTTTTGAAAAATGTTTAAACATGATTTCACATCTATGCAACAGCACAAGTAAAAAGTTTGTCAGAGGTTTTAAAAGTAATTTTCTCCAAAAAAGCAAAATGTTGATCAGTAAATTCACTTCTACATTTCAATTTGAGAAAGAATAACATAAATGTTAAAATGAAACTACCAACTTTAAAATACATGCTTTTTTGAGAAACTTTGCTTCACATCTATGAATTTTCATGTATAAGTATTAATAGTCTTTGTAAAACTTTTAAAAATGTTTAAAAATATAGTTTACAACCAGAGAAAGAAATACAGAAAAAGAAATACGCGTTTATCTGACAATTTGAAAAAGTATCAATAAATTCTAAAATGAATGTCCACACAGCACATGTAAAAAGTTTATCAGAGGTTTTAAAACGTTTTTCAGAGGTTGTATTGTACTTTTCTGCAATCATACAAAATATAGATCTGGAAATTCACATCCACATTTCAATTTTGAAAAGAATAATAGAAATGATCACTTGAAATTACAAACTTTAAAATAAATGCTTTTATGAAAAATGTTTAAACTTGATTTCACATCTATGCAACAGCTCATGTAAAGTTTGTCAGAGGTTTTAAAAGCACTTTTCTCCAAAAAAGCAAAATGTAGATCCGTAAATTCACTTCTACATTTCAATTTTAGAAAGAATAACATAAATGTTAAAATGAAACTACCAACTGTAAAATACATGCATTTTTGAGAAGTACTTAAACTTTGATTCACATCTATGAATTTTCATGTATAAGTATTAATAGTCTTTGTAAAACTTTTAAAAATGTTTAAAAATATAGTTTACAACCAGAAAAATAAATGCAGAAAAAGAAATACGCGTTTATCTGACAATATGAAAAAGTATCAATAAATGCTAAAATGAATGTCCACACATTGAAATAAATGCGTTTTAAGAAAAGATTAAAGCTAGTTTTCTCATCTATGAACTTCATTGTTAATATATAATCAGTAGATGTAAAACGTTTTTCAGAGGTTGTATTGTACTTTTCTGCAATCATATAAAATATAGATCTGGAAATTCACATCAACATTTCAATTTTGAAAAGAATAGGAGAAATGATCACTTGAAATTACAAACATAAAAATAAAAGCTTTTTGGACAAATGTTTAAACATGGTTTCACCTCTATGCAACAGCACATGTAAAAAGTTTGTCAGAGGTTTTAAAACGTTTTTCAGAGGTTGTATTGTACTTTTCTGCAATCATACAAAATATAGATCTGGAAATTCACATCCACATTTCAATTTGGAAAAGAATAGTACAAATGATCACTTGAAATTACAAACTTTAAAATAAATGCTTTTTTGAAAAATGTTTCAGCATGGTTTCACATCTATGCCACAGCACATGTAAAAAGTATGTCAGAGGTTTTAAAAGTACTTTTCTACAAGAAAGTTAAATGTAGATCCGTAAATTCACTTCTACATTTCAATTTGAGAAAGAATAACATAAATGTTAAAATGAAACTACCAACTTTAAAATACATGCATTTTTGAGAAATATTTAAACTTTGCTTCACATCTATGAATTTTCATGTATAAGTATTATTAGTCTTTGTAAAACTTTTAAAAATGTTTAAAAATATAGTTTACAACCAGAAAAATAGATGCAGAAAAAGAAATACGCGTTTATCTGACAATATGAAAAAGTATCAATAAATGCTAAAATGAATGTCCACACATTGAAATAAATGCGTTTTAAGAAAATATTAAAGCTAGTTTTCTCATCTATGAACTTCATTGTTAATATATAAACAGTACATGTAAAACGTTTTTCAGAGGTTGTATTGTACTTTTCTGCAATCATATAAAATATAGATCTGGAAATTCACATCAACATTTCAATTTTGAAAAGAATAGTAGAAATGGTCCCTTGAAATTACAAACTTTAAAATAAATGCTTTTTTGAGAAATGTTTAAACATGATTTCACATCTATGCAACAGCTCATGTAAAGTTTGTCAGAGGTTTTAAAAGTACTTTTCTCCAAAAAAGCAAAATGTAGATCCGTAAATTCACTTCTACATTTCAATTTTAGAAAGAATAACATAAATGTTAAAATGAAACAACCAACTTTAAAATACATGCATTTTTGAGAAATACTTAAACTTTGCTTCACATCTATGAATTTTCTTGTATAAGTATTAATAGTCTTTGTAAAACTTTTAAAAACGTTTAAAAATATAGTTTACAACCAGAAAAATAAATGCAGAAAAAGAAATACGCATTAATCTGACAATTTGAAAAAGTATCAATAAATGCTAAAATGAATGTCCACACATTGAAATAAATGCGTTTTAAGAAAAGATTAAAGCTAGTTTTCTCATCTATGAACTTCATTGTTAATATATAAACAGTACATGTAAAACGTTTTTCAGAGGTTGTATTGTATTTTTCTGCAATCATATAAAATATAGATCTGGAAATTCACATCCACATTTCAATTTTGAAAAGAATAGGACAAATGATCACTTGAAATTACAAACATAAAAATAAAAGCTTTATGGACAAATGTTTAAACATGGTTTCACCTCTATGCAACAGCACATGTAAAAAGTTTTTCAGAGGTTTTAAAACGTTTTTCAGAGGTTGTATTGTACTTTTCTGCAATCATACAAAATATAGATCTGGAAATTCACATCCACATTTCAATTTGGAAAAGAATAGTACAAATGATCACTTGAAATTACAAACTTTAAAATAAATGCTTTTTTGAAAAATGTTTAAACATGATTTCACATCTATGCAACAGCACAAGTAAAAAGTTTGTCAGAGGTTTTAAAAGTAATTTTCTCCAAAAAAGCAAAATGTTGATCAGTAAATTCACTTCTACATTTCAATTTGAGAAAGACTAACATAAATGTTAAAATGAAACTACCAACTTTAAAATACATGCTTTTTTGAGAAACTTTGCTTCACATCTATGAATTTTCATGTATAAGTATTAATAGTCTTTGTAAAACTTTTAAAAATGTTTAAAAATATAGTTTACAACCAGAGAAAGAAATGCAGAAAAAGAAATACGCGTTTATCTGACAATTTGAAAAAGTATCAATAAATTCTAAAATGAATGTCCACACAGCACATGTAAAAAGTTTATCAGAGGTTTTAAAACGTTTTTCAGAGGTTGTATTGTACTTTTCTGCAATCATACAAAATATAGATCTGGAAATTCACATCCACATTTCAATTTTGAAAAGAATAATAGAAATGATCACTTGAAATTACAAACTTTAAAATAAATGCTTTTTTGAAAAATGTTTAAACTTGATTTCACATCTATGCAACAGCTCATGTAAAGTTTGTCAGAGGTTTTAAAAGCACTTTTCTCCAAAAAAGCAAAATGTAGATCCGTAAATTCACTTCTACATTTCAATTTTAGAAAGAATAACATAAATGTTAAAATGAAACTACCAACTGTAAAATACATGCATTTTTCAGAAGAACTTAAACTTTGATTCACATCTATGAATTTTCATGTATAAGTATTAATAGTCTTTGTAAAACTTTTAAAAATGTTTAAAAATATAGTTTACAACCAGAAAAATAAATGCAGAAAAATAAATAAGCGTTTATCTGACAATTTGAAAAAGTATCAATAAATGCTAAAATGATTGTCCACACATTGAAATAAATGCGTTTTAAGAAAAGATTAAAGCTAGTTTTCTCATCTATGAACTTCATTGTTAATATATAAACAGTACATGTCAAACGTTTTTCAGAGGTTGTATTGTACTTTTCTGCAATCATATAAAATATAGATCTGGAAATTCACATCAACATTTCAATTTTGAAAAGAATAGTAGAAATGGTCACTTGAAATTACAAACTTTAAAATAAATGCTTTTTTGAGAAATGTTTAAACATGATTTCACATCTATGCAACAGCTCATGTAAAGTTTGTCAGAGGTTTTAAAAGTACTATTCTCCAAAAAAGCAAAATGTAGATCCGTAAATTCACTTCTACAATTCAATTTTAGAAAGAATAACATAAATGTTAAAATGAAACAACCAAATTTAAAATACATGCATTTTTGAGAAATACTTAAACTTTGCTTCACATCTATGAATTTTCATGTATAAGTATTAATAGTCTTTGTAAAACTTTTAAAAACGTTTAAAAATATAGTTTACAACCAGAAAAATAAATGCAGAAAAAGAAATACGCATTAATCTGACAATTTGAAAAAGTATCAATATATGCTAAAATGAATGTCCACACATTGAAATAAATGCGTTTTAAGAAAAGATTAAAGCTAGTTTTCTCATCTATGAACTTCATTGTTAATATATAAACAGTACATGTAAAACGTTTTTCAGAGGTTGTATTGTATTTTTCTGCAATCATATAAAATATAGATCTGGAAATTCACATCCACATTTCAATTTTGAAAAGAATACGACAAATGATCACTTGAAATTACAAACATAAAAATAAAAGCTTTATGGACAAATGTTTAAACATGGTTTCACCTCTATGCAACAGCACATGTAAAAAGTTTGTCAGAGGTTTTAAAAGTAATTTTCTCCAAAAAAGCAAAATGTTGATCAGTAAATTCACTTCTACATTTCAATTTGAGAAAGAATAACATAAATGTTAAAATGAAACTACCAACTTTAAAATACATGCTTTTTTGAGAAACTTTGCTTCACATCTATGAATTTTCATGTATAAGTATTAATAGTCTTTGTAAAACTTTTAAAAATGTTTAAAAATATAGTTTACAACCAGAGAAAGAAATGCAGAAAAAGAAATACGCGTTTATCTGACAATTTGAAAAAGTATCAATAAATTCTAAAATGAATGTCCACACAGCACATGTAAAAAGTTTATCAGAGGTTTTAAAACGTTTTTCAGAGGTTGTATTGTACTTTTCTGCAATCATACAAAATATAGATCTGGAAATTCACATCCACATTTCAATTTTGAAAAGAATAATAGAAATGATCACTTGAAATTACAAACTTTAAAATAAATGCTTTTTTGAAAAATGTTTAAACTTGATTTCACATCTATGCAACAGCTCATGTAAAGTTTGTCAGAGGTTTTAAAAGCACTTTTCTCCAAAAAAGCAAAATGTAGATCCGTAAATTCACTTCTACATTTCAATTTTAGAAAGAATAACATAAATGTTAAAATGAAACTACCAACTGTAAAATACATGCATTTTTGAGAAGTACTTAAACTTTGATTCACATCTATGAATTTTCATGTATAAGTATTAATAGTCTTTGTAAAACTTTTAAAAATGTTTAAAAATATAGTTTACAACCAGAAAAATAAATGCAGAAAAAGAAATACGCGTTTATCTGACAATATGAAAAAGTATCAATAAATGCTAAAATGAATGTCCACACATTGAAATAAATGCGTTTTAAGAAAAGATTAAAGCTAGTTTTCTCATCTATGAACTTCATTGTTAATATATAATCAGTAGATGTAAAACGTTTTTCAGAGGTTGTATTGTACTTTTCTGCAATCATATAAAATATAGATCTGGAAATTCACATCAACATTTCAATTTTGAAAAGAATAGGAGAAATGATCACTTGAAATTACAAACATAAAAATAAAAGCTTTTTGGACAAATGTTTAAACATGGTTTCACCTCTATGCAACAGCACATGTAAAAAGTTTGTCAGAGGTTTTAAAACGTTTTTCAGAGGTTGTATTGTACTTTTCTGCAATCATACAAAATATAGATCTGGAAATTCACATCCACATTTCAATTTGGAAAAGAATAGTACAAATGATCACTTGAAATTACAAACTTTAAAATAAATGCTTTTATGAAAAATGTTTAAACTTGATTTCACATCTATGCAACAGCTCATGTAAAGTTTGTCAGAGGTTTTAAAAGCACTTTTCTCCAAAAAAGCAAAATGTAGATCCGTAAATTCACTTCTACATTTCAATTTTAGAAAGAATAACATAAATGTTAAAATGAAACTACCAACTGTAAAATACATGCATTTTTGAGAAGTACTTAAACTTTGATTCACATCTATGAATTTTCATGTATAAGTATTAATAGTCTTTGTAAAACTTTTAAAAATGTTTAAAAATATAGTTTACAACCAGAAAAATAAATGCAGAAAAAAAAATACGCGTTTATCTGACAATATGAAAAAGTATCAATAAATGCTAAAATGAATGTCCACACATTGAAATAAATGCGTTTTAAGAAAAGATTAAAGCTAGTTTTCTCATCTATGAACTTCATTGTTAATATATAATCAGTAGATGTAAAACGTTTTTCAGAGGTTGTATTGTACTTTTCTGCAATCATATAAAATATAGATCTGGAAATTCACATCAACATTTCAATTTTGAAAAGAATAGGAGAAATGATCACTTGAAATTACAAACATAAAAATAAAAGCTTTTTGGACAAATGTTTAAACATGGTTTCACCTCTATGCAACAGCACATGTAAAAAGTTTGTCAGAGGTTTTAAAACGTTTTTCAGAGGTTGTATTGTACTTTTCTGCAATCATACAAAATATAGATCTGGAAATTCACATCCACATTTCAATTTGGAAAAGAATAGTACAAATGATCACTTGAAATTACAAACTTTAAAATAAATGCTTTTTTGAAAAATGTTTCAGCATGGTTTCACATCTATGCCACAGCACATGTAAAAAGTATGTCAGAGGTTTTAAAAGTACTTTTCTACAAGAAAGTTAAATGTAGATCCGTAAATTCACTTCTACATTTCAATTTGAGAAAGAATAACATAAATGTTAAAATGAAACTACCAACTTTAAAATACATGCATTTTTGAGAAATATTTAAACTTTGCTTCACATCTATGAATTTTCATGTATAAGTATTATTAGTCTTTGTAAAACTTTTAAAAATGTTTAAAAATATAGTTTACAACCAGAAAAATAGATGCAGAAAAAGAAATACGCGTTTATCTGACAATATGAAAAAGTATCAATAAATGCTAAAATGAATGTCCACACATTGAAATAAATGCGTTTTAAGAAAATATTAAAGCTAGTTTTCTCATCTATGAACTTCATTGTTAATATATAAACAGTACATGTAAAACGTTTTTCAGAGGTTGTATTGTACTTTTCTGCAATCATATAAAATATAGATCTGGAAATTCACATCAACATTTCAATTTTGAAAAGAATAGTAGAAATGGTCACTTGAAATTACAAACTTTAAAATAAATGCTTTTTTGAGAAATGTTTAAACATGATTTCACATCTATGCAACAGCTCATGTAAAGTTTGTCAGAGGTTTTAAAAGTACTTTTCTCCAAAAAAGCAAAATGTAGATCCGTAAATTCACTTCTACATTTCAATTTTAGAAAGAATAACATAAATGTTAAAATGAAACAACCAACTTTAAAATACATGCATTTTTGAGAAATACTTAAACTTTGCTTCACATCTATGAATTTTCATGTATAAGTATTAATAGTCTTTGTAAAACTTTTAAAAACGTTTAAAAATATAGTTTACAACCAGAAAAATAAATGCAGAAAAAGAAATACGCATTAATCTGACAATTTGAAAAAGTATCAATAAATGCTAAAATGAATGTCCACACATTGAAATAAATGCGTTTTAAGAAAAGATTAAAGCTAGTTTTCTCATCTATGAACTTCATTGTTAATATATAAACAGTACATGTAAAACGTTTTTCAGAGGTTGTATTGTATTTTTCTGCAATCATATAAAATATAGATCTGGAAATTCACATCCACATTTCAATTTTGAAAAGAATAGGACAAATGATCACTTGAAATTACAAACATAAAAATAAAAGCTTTATGGACAAATGTTTAAACATGGTTTCACCTCTATGCAACAGCACATGTAAAAAGTTTTTCAGAGGTTTTAAAACGTTTTTCAGAGGTTGTATTGTACTTTTCTGCAATCATACAAAATATAGATCTGGAAATTCACATCCACATTTCAATTTGGAAAAGAATAGTACAAATGATCACTTGAAATTACAAACTTTAAAATAAATGCTTTTTTGAAAAATGTTTAAACATGATTTCACATCTATGCAACAGCACAAGTAAAAAGTTTGTCAGAGGTTTTAAAAGTAATTTTCTCCAAAAAAGCAAAATGTTGATCAGTAAATTCACTTCTACATTTCAATTTGAGAAAGACTAACATAAATGTTAAAATGAAACTACCAACTTTAAAATACATGCTTTTTTGAGAAACTTTGCTTCACATCTATGAATTTTCATGTATAAGTATTAATAGTCTTTGTAAAACTTTTAAAAATGTTTAAAAATATAGTTTACAACCAGAGAAAGAAATGCAGAAAAAGAAATACGCGTTTATCTGACAATTTGAAAAAGTATCAATAAATTCTAAAATGAATGTCCACACAGCACATGTAAAAAGTTTATCAGAGGTTTTAAAACGTTTTTCAGAGGTTGTATTGTACTTTTCTGCAATCATACAAAATATAGATCTGGAAATTCACATCCACATTTCAATTTTGAAAAGAATAATAGAAATGATCACTTGAAATTACAAACTTTAAAATAAATGCTTTTTTGAAAAATGTTTAAACTTGATTTCACATCTATGCAACAGCTCATGTAAAGTTTGTCAGAGGTTTTAAAAGCACTTTTCTCCAAAAAAGCAAAATGTAGATCCGTAAATTCACTTCTACATTTCAATTTTAGAAAGAATAACATAAATGTTAAAATGAAACTACCAACTGTAAAATACATGCATTTTTCAGAAGAACTTAAACTTTGATTCACATCTATGAATTTTCATGTATAAGTATTAATAGTCTTTGTAAAACTTTTAAAAATGTTTAAAAATATAGTTTACAACCAGAAAAATAAATGCAGAAAAATAAATAAGCGTTTATCTGACAATTTGAAAAAGTATCAATAAATGCTAAAATGATTGTCCACACATTGAAATAAATGCGTTTTAAGAAAAGATTAAAGCTAGTTTTCTCATCTATGAACTTCATTGTTAATATATAAACAGTACATGTCAAACGTTTTTCAGAGGTTGTATTGTACTTTTCTGCAATCATATAAAATATAGATCTGGAAATTCACATCAACATTTCAATTTTGAAAAGAATAGTAGAAATGGTCACTTGAAATTACAAACTTTAAAATAAATGCTTTTTTGAGAAATGTTTAAACATGATTTCACATCTATGCAACAGCTCATGTAAAGTTTGTCAGAGGTTTTAAAAGTACTATTCTCCAAAAAAGCAAAATGTAGATCCGTAAATTCACTTCTACAATTCAATTTTAGAAAGAATAACATAAATGTTAAAATGAAACAACCAAATTTAAAATACATGCATTTTTGAGAAATACTTAAACTTTGCTTCACATCTATGAATTTTCATGTATAAGTATTAATAGTCTTTGTAAAACTTTTAAAAACGTTTAAAAATATAGTTTACAACCAGAAAAATAAATGCAGAAAAAGAAATACGCATTAATCTGACAATTTGAAAAAGTATCAATATATGCTAAAATGAATGTCCACACATTGAAATAAATGCGTTTTAAGAAAAGATTAAAGCTAGTTTTCTCATCTATGAACTTCATTGTTAATATATAAACAGTACATGTAAAACGTTTTTCAGAGGTTGTATTGTATTTTTCTGCAATCATATAAAATATAGATCTGGAAATTCACATCCACATTTCAATTTTGAAAAGAATACGACAAATGATCACTTGAAATTACAAACATAAAAATAAAATCTTTATGGACAAATGTTTAAACATGGTTTCACCTCTATGCAACAGCACATGTAAAAAGTTTGTCAGAGGTTTTAAAAGTAATTTTCTCCAAAAAAGCAAAATGTTGATCAGTAAATTCACTTCTACATTTCAATTTGAGAAAGAATAACATAAATGTTAAAATGAAACTACCAACTTTAAAATACATGCTTTTTTGAGAAACTTTGCTTCACATCTATGAATTTTCATGTATAAGTATTAATAGTCTTTGTAAAACTTTTAAAAATGTTTAAAAATATAGTTTACAACCAGAGAAAGAAATGCAGAAAAAGAAATACGCGTTTATCTGACAATTTGAAAAAGTATCAATAAATTCTAAAATGAATGTCCACACAGCACATGTAAAAAGTTTATCAGAGGTTTTAAAACGTTTTTCAGAGGTTGTATTGTACTTTTCTGCAATCATACAAAATATAGATCTGGAAATTCACATCCACATTTCAATTTTGAAAAGAATAATAGAAATGATCACTTGAAATTACAAACTTTAAAATAAATGCTTTTTTGAAAAATGTTTAAACTTGATTTCACATCTATGCAACAGCTCATGTAAAGTTTGTCAGAGGTTTTAAAAGCACTTTTCTCCAAAAAAGCAAAATGTAGATCCGTAAATTCACTTCTACATTTCAATTTTAGAAAGAATAACATAAATGTTAAAATGAAACTACCAACTGTAAAATACATGCATTTTTGAGAAGTACTTAAACTTTGATTCACATCTATGAATTTTCATGTATAAGTATTAATAGTCTTAGTAAAACTTTTAAAAATGTTTAAAAATATAGTTTACAACCAGAAAAATAAATGCAGAAAAAGAAATAAGCGTTTATCTGACAATTTGAAAAAGTATCAACAAATGCTAAAATGATTGTCCACACATTGAAATAAATGCGTTTTAAGAAAAGATTAAAGCTAGTTTTCTCATCTATGAACTTCATTGTTAATATATAATCAGTAGATGTAAAACGTTTTTCAGAGGTTGTATTGTACTTTTCTGCAATCATATAAAATATAGATCTGGAAATTCACATCCACATTTCAATTTTGAAAAGAATAGGACAAATGATCACTTGAAATTACAAACATAAAAATAAAAGCTTTTTGGACAAATGTTTAAACATGGTTTCACCTCTATGCAACAGCACATGTAAAAAGTTTGTCAGAGGTTTTATTGTACTTTTCTGCAATCATACAAAATATAGATCTGGAAATTCACATCCACATTTCAATTTGGAAAAGAATAGTACAAATGATCACTTGAAATTACAAACTTTAAAATAAATGCTTTTTTGAAAAATGTTTAAACATGGTTTCACATCTATGCCACAGCACATGTAAAAAGTATGTCAGAGGTTTTAAAAGTACTTTTCTACAAGAAAGTTAAATGTAGATCCGTAAATTCACTTCTACATTTCAATTTGAGAAAGAATAACATAAATGTTAAAATGAAACTACCAACTTTAAAATACATGCATTTTTGAGAAATACTTAAACTTTGCTTCACATCTATGAATTTTCATGTATAAGTATTATTAGTCTTTGTAAAACTTTTAAAAATGTTTAAAAATATAGTTTACAACCAGAAAAATAAATGCATAAAAAGAAATACGCATTAATCTGACAATTTGAAAAAGTATCAATAAATGCTAAAATGAATGTCCACACATTGAAATAAATGCGTTTTAAGAAAAGATTAAAGCTAGTTTTCTCATCTATGAACTTCATTGTTAATATATAAACAGTACATGTAAAACGTTTTTCAGAGGTTGTATTGTACTTTTCTGCAATCATATAAAATATAGATCTGGAAATTCACATCAATATTTCAATTTTGAAAAGAATAGTAGAAATGGTCACTTGAAATTACAAACTTTAAAATAAATGCTTTTTTGAGAAATGTTTAAACATGATTTCACATCTATGCAACAGCTCATGTAAAGTTTGTCAGAGGTTTTAAAAGTACTTTTCTCCAAAAAAGCAAAATGTAGATCCGTAAATTGACTTCTACATTTCAATTTTAGAAAGAATAACATAAATGTTAAAATGAAACAACCAACTTTAAAATACATGCATTTTTGAGAAATACTTAAACTTTGCTTCACATCTATGAATTTTCATGTATAAGTATTAATAGTCTTTGTAAAACTTTTAAAAACGTTTAAAAATATAGTTTACAACCAGAAAAATAAATGCAGAAAAAGAAATACGCATTAATCTGACAATTTGAAAAAGTATCAATAAATGCTAAAATGAATGTCCACACATTGAAATAAATGCGTTTTAAGAAAAGATTAAAGCTAGTTTTCTCATCTATGAACTTCATTGTTAATATATAAACAGTACATGTAAAACGTTTTTCAGAGGTTGTATTGTATTTTTCTGCAATCATATAAAATATAGATCAGGAAATTCACATCCACATTTCAATTTTGAAAAGAATAGGACAAATGATCACTTGAAATTACAAACATAAAAATAAAAGCTTTTTGGACAAATGTTTAAACATGGTTTCACCTCTATGCAACAGCACATGTAAAAAGTTTGTCAGAGGTTTTATTGTACTTTTCTGCAATCATACAAAATATAGATCTGGAAATTCACATCCACATTTCAATTTGGAAAAGAATAGTACAAATGATCACTTGAAATTACAAACTTTAAAATAAATGCTTTTTTGAAAAATGTTTAAACATGGTTTCACATCTATGCCACAGCACATGTAAAAAGTATGTCAGAGGTTTTAAAAGTACTTTTCTACAAGAAAGTTAAATGTAGATCCGTAAATTCACTTCTACATTTCAATTTGAGAAAGAATAACATAAATGTTAAAATGAAACTACCAACTTTAAAATACATGCATTTTTGAGAAATACTTAAACTTTGCTTCACATCTATGAATTTTCATGTATAAGTATTATTAGTCTTTGTAAAACTTTTAAAAATGTTTAAAAATATTGTTTACAACCAGAAAAATAAATGCAGAAAAAGAAATACGCGTTTATCTGACAATTTGAAAAAGTATCAATAAATGCTAAAATGATTGTCCACACATTGAAATAAATGCGTTTTAAGAAAAGATTAAAGCTAGTTTTCTCATCAATGAACTTCATTTTTAATATATAAACAGTACATGTCAAACGTTTTTCAGAGGTTGTATTGTACTTTTCTGCAATCATATAAAATATAGATCTGGAAATTCACATCAACATTTCAATTTTGAAAAGAATAGTAGAAATGGTCACTTGAAATTACAAACTTTAAAATAAATGCTTTTTTGAGAAATGTTTAAACATGATTTCACATCTATGCAACAGCTCATGTAAAGTTTGTCAGAGGTTTTAAAAGTACTATTCTCCAAAAAAGCAAAATGTAGATCCGTAAATTCACTTCTACATTTCAATTTTAGAAAGAATAACATAAATGTTAAAATGAAACAACCAACTTTAAAATACATGCATTTTTGAGAAATACTTAAACTTTGCTTCACATCTATGAATTTTCATGTATAAGTATTAATAGTCTTTGTAAAACTTTTAAAAACGTTTAAAAATATAGTTTACAACCAGAAAAATAAATGCAGAAAAAGAAATACGCATTAATCTGACAATTTGAAAAAGTATCAATATATGCTAAAATGAATGTCCACACATTGAAATAAATGCGTTTTAAGAAAAGATTAAAGCTAGTTTTCTCATCTATGAACTTCATTGTTAATATATAAACAGTACATGTAAAACGTTTTTCAGAGGTTGTATTGTATTTTTCTGCAATCATATAAAATATAGATCTGGAAATTCACATCCACATTTCAATTTTGAAAAGAATAGGACAAATGATCACTTGAAATTACAAACATAAAAATAAAAGCTTTATGGACAAATGTTTAAACATGGTTTCACCTCTATGCAACAGCACATGTAAAAAGTTTGTCAGAGGTTTTAAAACGTTTTTCAGAGGTTGTATTGTACTTTTCTGCAATCATACAAAATATAGATCTGGAAATTCACATCCACATTTCAATTTTGAAAAGAATAGTACAAATGATCACTTGAAATTACAAACTTTAAAATAAATGCTTTTTTGAAAAATGTTTAAACATGATTTCACATCTATGCAACAGCACAAGTAAAAAGTTTGTCAGAGGTTTTAAAAGTAATTTTCTCCAAAAAAGCAAAATGTTGATCAGTAAATTCACTTCTACATTTCAATTTGAGAAAGACTAACATAAATGTTAAGATGAAACTACCAACTTTAAAATACATGCTTTTTTGAGAAACTTTGCTTCACATCTATGAATTTTCATGTATAAGTATTAATAGTCTTTGTAAAACTTTTAAAAATGTTTAAAAATATAGTTTACAACCAGAGAAAGAAATGCAGAAAAAGAAATACGCGTTTATCTGACAATTTGAAAAAGTATCAATAAATTCTAAAATGAATGTCCACACAGCACATGTAAAAAGTTTATCAGAGGTTTTAAAACGTTTTTCAGAGGTTGTATTGTACTTTTCTGCAATCATATAAAATATAGATCTGGAAATTCACATCCACATTTCAATTTTGAAAAGAATAATAGAAATGATCACTTGAAATTACAAACTTTAAAATAAATGCTTTTTTGAAAAATGTTTAAACTTGATTTCACATCTATGCAACAGCTCATGTAAAGTTTGTCAGAGGTTTTAAAAGCACTTTTCTCCAAAAAAGCAAAATGTAGATCCGTAAATTCACTTCTACATTTCAATTTTAGAAAGAATAACATAAATGTTAAAATGAAACTACCAACTGTAAAATACATGCATTTTTGAGAAGTACTTAAACTTTGCTTCACATCTATGAATTTTCATGTATAAGTATTAATAGTCTTTGTAAAACTTTTAAAAACGTTTAAAAATATAGTTTACAACCAGAAAAATAAATGCAGAAAAAGAAATACGCATTAATCTGACAATTTGAAAAAGTATCAATAAATGCTAAAATGAATGTCCACACATTGAAATAAATGCGTTTTAAGAAAAGATTAAAGCTAGTTTTCTCATCTATGAACTTCATTGTTAATATATAAACAGTACATGTAAAACTTTTTTCAGAGGTTGTATTGTATTTTTCTGCAATCATATAAAATATAGATCTGGAAATTCACATCCACATTTCAATTTTGAAAAGAATAGGACAAATGATCACTTGAAATTACAAACATAAAAATAAAAGCTTTATGGACAAATGTTTAAACATGGTTTCACCTCTATGCAACAGCACATGTAAAAAGTTTGTCAGAGGTTTTAAAACGTTTTTCAGAGGTTGTATTGTACTTTTCTGCAATCATACAAAATATAGATCTGGAAATTCACATCCACATTTCAATTTGGAAAAGAATAGTACAAATGATCACTTGAAATTACAAACTTTAAAATAAATGCTTTTTTGAAAAATGTTTAAACATGATTTCACATCTATGCAACAGCACAAGTAAAAAGTTTGTCAGAGGTTTTAAAAGTACTTTTCTCCAAAAAAGCAAAATGTTGATCAGTAAATTCACTTCTACATTTCAATTTGAGAAAGAATAACATAAATGTTAAAATGAAACTACCAACTTTAAAATACATGCTTTTGTGAGAAACTTTGCTTCACATCTATGAATTTTCATGTATAAGTATTAATAGTCTTTGTAAAACTTTTAAAAATGTTTAAAAATATAGTTTACAACCAGAGAAAGAAATGCAGAAAAAGAAATACGCGTTTATCTGACAATTTGAAAAAGTATCAATAAATTCTAAAATGAATGTCCACACAGCACATGTAAAAAGTTTATCAGAGGTTTTAAAACGTTTTTCAGAGGTTGTATTGTACTTTTCTGCAATCATACGAAATATAGATCTGGAAATTCACATCCACATTTCAATTTTGAAAAGAATAATAGAAATGATCACTTGAAATTACAAACTTTAAAATAAATGCTTTTTTGAAAAATGTTTAAACTTGATTTCACATCTATGCAACAGCTCATGTAAAGTTTGTCAGAGGTTTTAAAAGCACTTTTCTCCAAAAAAGCAAAATGTAGATCCGTAAATTCACTTCTACATTTCAATTTTAGAAAGAATAACATAAATGTTAAAATGAAACTACCAACTGTAAAATACATGCATTTTTGAGAAGTACTTAAACTTTGATTCACATCTATGAATTTTCATGTATAAGTATTAATAGTCTTTGTAAAACTTTTAAAAATGTTTAAAAATATAGTTTACAACCAGAAAAATAAATGCAGAAAAAGAAATAAGCGTTTATCTGACAATTTGAAAAAGTATCAATAAATGCTAAAATGAATGTCCACACTTTGAAATAAATGCGTTTTAAGAAAAGATTAAAGCTAGTTTTCTCATCTATGAACTTCATTGTTAATATATAATCAGTAGATGTAAAACGTTCTTCAGAGGTTTTATTGTACTTTTCTGCAATCATATAAAATATAGATCTGGAAATTCACATCCACATTTCAATTTTGAAAAGAATAGGACAAATGATCACTTGAAATTACAAACATAAAAATAAAAGCTTTTTGGACAAATGTTTAAACATGGTTTCACCTCTATGCAACAGCACATGTAAAAAGTTTGTCAGAGGTTTTATTGTACTTTTCTGCAATCATACAAAATATAGATCTGGAAATTCACATCCACATTTCAATTTGGAAAAGAATAGTACAAATGATCACTTGAAATTACAAACTTTAAAATAAATGCTTTTTTGAAAAATGTTTAAACATGGTTTCACATCTATGCCACAGCACATGTAAAAAGTATGTCAGAGGTTTTAAAAGTACTTTTCTACAAGAAAGTTAAATGTAGATCCGTAAATTCACTTCTACATTTCAATTTGAGAAAGAATAACATAAATGTTAAAATGAAACTACCAACTTTAAAATACATGCATTTTTGAGAAATACTTAAACTTTGCTTCACATCTATGAATTTTCATGTATAAGTATTATTAGTCTTTGTAAAACTTTTAAAAATGTTTAAAAATATAGTTTACAAGCAGAAAAATAAATGCAGAAAAAGAAATACGCATTAATCTGACAATTTGAAAAAGTATCAATAAATGCTAAAATGAATGTCCACACATTGAAATAAATGCGTTTTAAGAAAAGATTAAAGCTAGTTTTCTCATCTATGAACTTCATTGTTAATATATAAACAGTACATGTAAAACGTTTTTCAGAGGTTGTATTGTACTTTTCTGCAATCATATAAAATATAGATCTGGAAATTCACATCAACATTTCAATTTTGAAAAGAATAGTAGAAATGGTCACTTGAAATTACAAACTTTAAAATAAATGCTTTTTTGAGAAATGTTTAAACATGATTTCACATCTATGCAACAGCTCATGTAAAGTTTGTCAGAGGTTTTAAAAGTACTTTTCTCCAAAAAAGCAAAATGTAGATCCGTAAATTCACTTCTACATTTCAATTTTAGAAAGAATAACATAAATGTTAAAATGAAACAACCAACTTTAAAATACATGCATTTTTGAGAAATACTTAAACTTTGCTTCACATCTATGAATTTTCATGTATAAGTATTAATAGTCTTTGTAAAACTTCTAAAAACGTTTAAAAATATAGTTTACAACCAGAAAAATAAATGCAGAAAAAGAAATACGCATTAATCTGACAATTTGAAAAAGTATCAATAAATGCTAAAATGAATGTCCACACATTGAAATAAATGCGTTTTAAGAAAAGATTAAAGCTAGTTTTCTCATCTATGAACTTCATTGTTAATATATAAACAGTACATGTAAAACGTTTTTCAGAGGTTGTATTGTATTTTTCTGCAATCATATAAAATATAGATCTGGAAATTCACATCCACATTTCAATTTTGAAAAGAATAGGACAAATGATCACTTGAAATTACAAACATAAAAATAAAAGCTTTTTGGACAAATGTTTAAACATGGTTTCACCTCTATGCAACAGCACATGTAAAAAGTTTGTCAGAGGTTTTATTGTACTTTTCTGCAATCATACAAAATATAGATCTGGAAATTCACATCCACATTTCAATTTGGAAAAGAATAGTACAAATGATCACTTGAAATTACAAACTTTAAAATAAATGCTTTTTTGAAAAATGTTTAAACATGGTTTCACATCTATGCCACAGCACATGTAAAAAGTATGTCCGAGGTTTTAAAAGTACTTTTCTACAAGAAAGTTAAATGTAGATCCGTAAATTCACTTCTACATTTCAATTTGAGAAAGAATAACATAAATGTTAAAATGAAACTACCAACATTAAAATACATGCATTTTTGAGAAATACTTAAACTTTGCTTCACATCTATGAATTTTCATGTATAAGTATTATTAGTCTTTGTAAAACTTTTAAAAATGTTTAAAAATATAGTTTACAACCAGAAAAATAAATGCAGAAAAAGAAATACGCGTTTATCTGACAATTTGAAAAAGTATCAATAAATGCTAAAATGATTGTCCACACATTGAAATAAATGCGTTTTAAGAAAAGATTAAAGCTAGTTTTCTCATCTATGAACTTCATTTTTAATATATAAACAGTACATGTCAAACGTTTTTCAGAGGTTGTATTGTACTTTTCTGCAATCATACAAAATATAGATCTGGAAATTCACATCCACATTTCAATTTGGAAAAGAATAGTACAAATGATCACTTGAAATTCCAAACTTTAAAATAAATGCTTTTTTGAAAAATGTTTAAACATGATTTCACATCTATGCAACAGCACAAGTAAAAAGTTTGTCAGAGGTTTTAAAAGTAATTTTCTCCAAAAAAGCAAAATGTTGATCAGTAAATTCACTTCTACATTTCAATTTGAGAAAGACTAACATAAATGTTAAGATGAAACTACCAACTTTAAAATACATGCTTTTTTGAGAAACTTTGCTTCACATCTATGAATTTTCATGTATAAGTATTAATAGTCTTTGTAAAACTTTTAAAAATGTTTAAAAATATAGTTTACAACCAGAGAAAGAAATGCAGAAAAAGAAATACGCGTTTATCTGACAATTTGAAAAAGTATCAATAAATTCTAAAATGAATGTCCACACAGCACATGTAAAAAGTTTATCAGAGGTTTTAAAACGTTTTTCAGAGGTTGTATTGTACTTTTCTGCAATCATACAAAATATAGATCTGGAAATTCACATCCACATTTCAATTTTGAAAAGAATAATAGAAATGATCACTTGAAATTACAAACTTTAAAATAAATGCTTTTTTGAAAAATGTTTAAACTTGATTTCACATCTATGCAACAGCTCATGTAAAGTTTGTCAGAGGTTTTAAAAGCACTTTTCTCCAAAAAAGCAAAATGTAGATCCGTAAATTCACTTCTACATTTCAATTTTAGAAAGAATAACATAAATGTTAAAATGAAACTACCAACTGTAAAATACATGCATTTTTGAGAAGTACTTAAACTTTGATTCACATCTATGAATTTTCATGTATAAGTATTAATAGTCTTTGTAAAACTTTTAAAAATGTTTAAAAATATAGTTTACAACCAGAAAAATAAATGCAGAAAAAGAAATAAGCGTTTATCTGACAATTTGAAAAAGTATCAATAAATGCTAAAATGATTGTCCACACATTGAAATAAATGCGTTTTAAGAAAAGATTAAAGCTAGTTTTCTCATCTATGAACTTCATTGTTAATATATAATCAGTAGATGTAAAACGTTTTTCAGAGGTTGTATTGTACTTTTCTGCAATCATATAAAATATAGGTCTGGAAATTCACATCCACATTTCAATTTTGAAAAGAATAGGACAAATGATCACTTGAAATTACAAACATAAAAATAAAAGCTGTTTGGAGAAATGTTTAAACATGGTTTCACCTCTATGCAACAGCACATGTAAAAAGTTTGTCAGAGGTTTTAAAACGTTTTTCAGAGGTTGTATTGTACTTTTCTGCAATCATACAAAATATAGATCTGGAAATTCACATCCACATTTCAATTTGGAAAAGAATAGTACAAATGATCACTTGAAATTACAAACTTTAAAATAAATGCTTTTTTGAAAAATGTTTAAACATGGTTTCACATCTATGCCACAGCACATGTAAAAAGTATGTCAGAGGTTTTTAAAAGTACTTTTCTACAAGAAAGTTAAATGTAGATCCGTAAATTCACTTCTACATTTCAATTTGAGAAAGAATAACATAAATGTTAAAATGAAACTACCAACTTTAAAATACATGCATTTTTGAGAAATACTTAAACTTTGCTTCACATCTATGAATTTTCATGTATAAGTATTATTAGTCTTTGTAAAACTTTTAAAAATGTTTAAAAATATAGTTTACAACCAGAAAAATAAATGCAGAAAAAGAGATACGCGTTTATCTGACAATATGAAAAAGTATCAATAAATGCTAAAATGAATGTCCACACATTGAAATAAATGCGTTTTAAGAAAAGATTAAAGCTAGTTTTCTCATCTATGAACTTCATTGTTAATATATAAACAGTACATGTAAAACGTTTTTCAGAGGTTGTATTGTACTTTTCTGCAATCATATAAAATATAGATCTGGAAATTCACATCAACATTTCAATTTTGAAAAGAATAGTAGAAATGGTCACTTGAAATTACAAAGTTTAAAATAAATGCTTTTTTGAGAAATGTTTAAACATGATTTCACATCTATGCAACAGCTCATGTAAAGTTTGTCAGAGGTTTTAAAAGTACTTTTCTCCAAAAAAGCAAAATGTAGATCCGTAAATTCACTTCTACATTTCAATTTTAGAAAGAATAACATAAATGTTAAAATGAAACAACCAACTTTAAAATACATGCATTTTTGAGAAATACTTAAACTTTGCTTCACATCTATGAATTTTCATGTATAAGTATTAATAGTCTTTGTAAAACTTTTAAAAACGTTTAAAAATATAGTTTACAACCAGAAAAATAAATGCAGAAAAAGAAATACGCATTAATCTGACAATTTGAAAAAGTATCAATAAATGCTAAAATGAATGTCCACACAGCACATGTAAAAAGTTTATCAGAGGTTTTAAAACGTTTTTCAGAGGTTGTATTGTACTTTTCTGCAATCATACGAAATATAGATCTGGAAATTCACATCCACATTTCAATTTTGAAAAGAATAATAGAAATGATCACTTGAAATTACAAACTTTAAAATAAATGCTTTTTTGAAAAATGTTTAAACTTGATTTCACATCTATGCAACAGCTCATGTAAAGTTTGTCAGAGGTTTTAAAAGCACTTTTCTCCAAAAAAGCAAAATGTAGATCCGTAAATTCACTTCTACATTTCAATTTTAGAAAGAATAACATAAATGTTAAAATGAAACTACCAACTGTAAAATACATGCATTTTTGAGAAGTACTTAAACTTTGATTCACATCTATGAATTTTCATGTATAAGTATTAATAGTCTTTGTAAAACTTTTAAAAATGTTTAAAAATATAGTTTACAACCAGAAAAATAAATGCAGAAAAAGAAATAAGCGTTTATCTGACAATTTGAAAAAGTATCAATAAATGCAAAAATGAATGTCCACACTTTGAAATAAATGCGTTTTAAGAAAAGATTAAAGCTAGTTTTCTCATCTATGAACTTCATTGTTAATATATAATCAGTAGATGTAAAACGTTCTTCAGAGGTTTTATTGTACTTTTCTGCAATCATATAAAATATAGATCTGGAAATTCACATCCACATTTCAATTTTGAAAAGAATAGGACAAATGATCACTTGAAATTACAAACATAAAAATAAAAGCTTTTTGGACAAATGTTTAAACATGGTTTCACCTCTATGCAACAGCACATGTAAAAAGTTTGTCAGAGGTTTTATTGTACTTTTCTGCAATCATACAAAATATAGATCTGGAAATTCACATCCACATTTCAATTTGGAAAAGAATAGTACAAATGATCACTTGAAATTACAAACTTTAAAATAAATGCTTTTTTGAAAAATGTTTAAACATGGTTTCACATCTATGCCACAGCACATGTAAAAAGTATGTCAGAGGTTTTAAAAGTACTTTTCTACAAGAAAGTTAAATGTAGATCCGTAAATTCACTTCTACATTTCAATTTGAGAAAGAATAACATAAATGTTAAAATGAAACTACCAACTTTAAAATACATGCATTTTTGAGAAATACTTAAACTTTGCTTCACATCTATGAATTTTCATGTATAAGTATTATTAGTCTTTGTAAAACTTTTAAAAATGTTTAAAAATATAGTTTACAACCAGAAAAATAAATGCAGAAAAAGAAATACGCATTAATCTGACAATTTGAAAAAGTATCAATAAATGCTAAAATGAATGTCCACACATTGAAATAAATGCGTTTTAAGAAAAGATTAAAGCTAGTTTTCTCATCTATGAACTTCATTGTTAATATATAAACAGTACATGTAAAACGTTTTTCAGAGGTTGTATTGTACTTTTCTGCAATCATATAAAATATAGATCTGGAAATTCACATCAACATTTCAATTTTGAAAAGAATAGTAGAAATGGTCACTTGAAATTACAAACTTTAAAATAAATGCTTTTTTGAGAAATGTTTAAACATGATTTCACATCTATGCAACAGCTCATGTAAAGTATGTCAGAGGTTTTAAAAGTACTTTTCTACAAGAAAGTTAAATGTAGATCCGTAAATTCACTTCTACATTTCAATTTGAGAAAGAATAACATAAATGTTAAAATGAAACTACCAACTTTAAAATACATGCATTTTTGAGAAATACTTAAACTTTGCTTCACATCTATGAATTTTCATGTATAAGTATTATTAGTCTTTGTAAAACTTTTAAAAATGTTTAAAAATATAGTTTACAACCAGAAAAATAAATGCAGAAAAAGAAATACGCATTAATCTGACAATTTGAAAAAGTATCAATAAATGCTAAAATGAATGTCCACACATTGAAATAAATGCGTTTTAAGAAAAGATTAAAGCTAGTTTTCTCATCTATGAACTTCATTGTTAATATATAAACAGTACATGTAAAACGTTTTTCAGAGGTTGTATTGTACTTTTCTGCAATCATATAAAATATAGATCTGGAAATTCACATCAACATTTCAATTTTGAAAAGAATAGTAGAAATGGTCACTTGAAATTACAAACTTTAAAATAAATGCTTTTTTGAGAAATGTTTAAACATGATTTCACATCTATGCAACAGCTCATGTAAAGTTTGTCAGAGGTTTTAAAAGTACTTTTCTCCAAAAAAGCAAAATGTAGATCCGTAAATTCACTTCTACATTTCAATTTTAGAAAGAATAACATAAATGTTAAAATGAAACAACCAACTTTAAAATACATGCATTTTTGAGAAATACTTAAACTTTGCTTCACATCTATGAATTTTCATGTATAAGTATTAATAGTCTTTGTAAAACTTCTAAAAACGTTTAAAAATATAGTTTACAACCAGAAAAATAAATGCAGAAAAAGAAATACGCATTAACTGACAATTTGAAAAAGTATCAATAAATGCTAAAATGAATGTCCACACATTGAAATAAATGCGTTTTAAGAAAAGATTAAAGCTAGTTTTCTCATCTATGAACTTCATTGTTAATATATAAACAGTACATGTAAAACGTTTTTCAGAGGTTGTATTGTATTTTTCTGCAATCATATAAAATATAGATCTGGAAATTCACATCCACATTTCAATTTTGAAAAGAATAGGACAAATGATCACTTGAAATTACAAACATAAAAATAAAAGCTTTTTGGACAAATGTTTAAACATGGTTTCACCTCTATGCAACAGCACATGTAAAAAGTTTGTCAGAGGTTTTATTGTACTTTTCTGCAATCATACAAAATATAGATCTGGAAATTCACATCCACATTTCAATTTGGAAAAGAATAGTACAAATGATCACTTGAAATTACAAACTTTAAAATAAATGCTTTTTTGAAAAATGTTTAAACATGGTTTCACATCTATGCCACAGCACATGTAAAAAGTATGTCAGAGGTTTTAAAAGTACTTTTCTACAAGAAAGTTAAATGTAGATCCGTAAATTCACTTCTACATTTCAATTTGAGAAAGAATAACATAAATGTTAAAATGAAACTACCAACATTAAAATACATGCATTTTTGAGAAATACTTAAACTTTGCTTCACATCTATGAATTTTCATGTATAAGTATTATTAGTCTTTGTAAAACTTTTAAAAATGTTTAAAAATATAGTTTACAACCAGAAAAATAAATGCAGAAAAAGAAATACGCGTTTATCTGACAATTTGAAAAAGTATCAATAAATGCTAAAATGATTGTCCACACATTGAAATAAATGCGTTTTAAGAAAAGATTAAAGCTAGTTTTCTCATCTATGAACTTCATTTTTAATATATAAACAGTACATGTCAAACGTTTTTCAGAGGTTGTATTGTACTTTTCTGCAATCATACAAAATATAGATCTGGAAATTCACATCCACATTTCAATTTGGAAAAGAATAGTACAAATGATCACTTGAAATTACAAACTTTAAAATAAATGCTTTTTTGAAAAATGTTTAAACATGATTTCACATCTATGCAACAGCACAAGTAAAAAGTTTGTCAGAGGTTTTAAAAGTAATTTTCTCCAAAAAAGCAAAATGTTGATCAGTAAATTCACTTCTACATTTCAATTTGAGAAAGACTAACATAAATGTTAAGATGAAACTACCAACTTTAAAATACATGCTTTTTTGAGAAACTTTGCTTCACATCTATGAATTTTCATGTATAAGTATTAATAGTCTTTGTAAAACTTTTAAAAATGTTTAAAAATATAGTTTACAACCAGAGAAAGAAATGCAGAAAAAGAAATACGCGTTTATCTGACAATTTGAAAAAGTATCAATAAATTCTAAAATGAATGTCCACACAGCACATGTAAAAAGTTTATCAGAGGTTTTAAAACGTTTTTCAGAGGTTGTATTGTACTTTTCTGCAATCATACAAAATATAGATCTGGAAATTCACATCCACATTTCAATTTTGAAAAGAATAATAGAAATGATCACTTGAAATTACAAACTTTAAAATAAATGCTTTTTTGAAAAATGTTTAAACTTGATTTCACATCTATGCAACAGCTCATGTAAAGTTTGTCAGAGGTTTTAAAAGCACTTTTCTCCAAAAAAGCAAAATGTAGATCCGTAAATTCACTTCTACATTTCAATTTTAGAAAGAATAACATAAATGTTAAAATGAAACTACCAACTGTAAAATACATGCATTTTTGAGAAGTACTTTAACTTTGATTCACATCTATGAATTTTCATGTATAAGTATTAATAGTCTTTGTAAAACTTTTAAAAATGTTTAAAAATATAGTTTACAACCAGAAAAATAAATGCAGAAAAAGAAATAAGCGTTTATCTGACAATTTGAAAAAGTATCAATAAATGCTAAAATGATTGTCCACACATTGAAATAAATGCGTTTTAAGAAAAGATTAAAGCTAGTTTTCTCATCTATGAACTTCATTGTTAATATATAATCAGTAGATGTAAAACGTTTTTCAGAGGTTGTATTGTACTTTTCTGCAATCATATAAAATATAGGTCTGGAAATTCACATCCACATTTCAATTTTGAAAAGAATAGGACAAATGATCACTTGAAATTACAAACATAAAAATAAAAGCTGTTTGGAGAAATGTTTAAACATGGTTTCACCTCTATGCAACAGCACATGTAAAAAGTTTGTCAGAGGTTTTAAAACGTTTTTCAGAGGTTGTATTGTACTTTTCTGCAATCATACAAAATATAGATCTGGAAATTCACATCCACATTTCAATTTGGAAAAGAATAGTACAAATGATCACTTGAAATTACAAACTTTAAAATAAATGCTTTTTTGAAAAATGTTTAAACATGGTTTCACATCTATGCCACAGCACATGTAAAAAGTATGTCAGAGGTTTTTAAAAGTACTTTTCTACAAGAAAGTTAAATGTAGATCCGTAAATTCACTTCTACATTTCAATTTGAGAAAGAATAACATAAATGTTAAAATGAAACTACCAACTTTAAAATACATGCATTTTTGAGAAATACTTAAACTTTGCTTCACATCTATGAATTTTCATGTATAAGTATTATTAGTCTTTGTAAAACTTTTAAAAATGTTTAAAAATATAGTTTACAACCAGAAAAATAAATGCAGAAAAAGAGATACGCGTTTATCTGACAATATGAAAAAGTATCAATAAATGCTAAAATGAATGTCCACACATTGAAATAAATGCGTTTTAAGAAAAGATTAAAGCTAGTTTTCTCATCTATGAACTTCATTGTTAATATATAAACAGTACATGTAAAACGTTTTTCAGAGGTTGTATTGTACTTTTCTGCAATCATATAAAATATAGATCTGGAAATTCACATCAACATTTCAATTTTGAAAAGAATAGTAGAAATGGTCACTTGAAATTACAAACTTTAAAATAAATGCTTTTTTGAGAAATGTTTAAACATGATTTCACATCTATGCAACAGCTCATGTAAAGTTTGTCAGAGGTTTTAAAAGTACTTTTCTCCAAAAAAGCAAAATGTAGATCCGTAAATTCACTTCTACATTTCAATTTTAGAAAGAATAACATAAATGTTAAAATGAAACAACCAACTTTAAAATACATGCATTTTTGAGAAATACTTAAACTTTGCTTCACATCTATGAATTTTCATGTATAAGTATTAATAGTCTTTGTAAAACTTTTAAAAACGTTTAAAAATATAGTTTACAACCAGAAAAATAAATGCAGAAAAAGAAATACGCATTAATCTGACAATTTGAAAAAGTATCAATAAATGCTAAAATGAATGTCCACACATTGAAATAAATGCGTTTTAAGAAAAGATTAAAGCTTGTTTTCTCATCTATGAACTTCATTGTTAATATATAAACAGTACATGTAAAACGTTTTTCAGAGGTTGTATTGTATTTTTCTGCAATCATATAAAATATAGATCTGGAAATTCACATCCACATTTCAATTTTGAAAAGAACAGGACAAATGATCACTTGAAATTACAAACATAAAAATAAAAGCTTTATGGACAAATGTTTAAACATGGTTTCACCTCTATGCAACAGCACATGTAAAAAGTTTGTCAGAGGTTTTAAAACGTTTTTCAGAGGTTGTATTGTACTTTTCTGCAATCATACAAAATATAGATCTGGAAATTCACATCCACATTTCAATTTGGAAAAGAATAGTACAAATGATCACTTGAAATTACAAACTTTAAAATAAATGCTTTTTTGAAAAATGTTTAAACATGATTTCACATCTATGCAACAGCACAAGTAAAAAGTTTGTCAGAGGTTTTAAAAGTACTTTTCTCCAAAAAAGCAAAATGTTGATCAGTAAATTCACTTCTACATTTCAATTTGAGAAAGAATAACATAAATGTTAAAATGAAACTACCAACTTTAAAATACATGCTTTTTTGAGAAACTTTGCTTCAGATCTATGAATTTTCATGTATAAGTATTAATAGTCTTTGTAAAACTTTTAAAAATGTTTAAAAATATAGTTTACAACCAGAGAAAGAAATGCAGAAAAAGAAATACGCGTTTATCTGACAATTTGAAAAAGTATCAATAAATTCTAAAATGAATGTCCACACAGCACATGTAAAAAGTTTATCAGAGGTTTTAAAACGTTTTTCAGAGGTTGTATTGTACTTTTCTGCAATCATACGAAATATAGATCTGGAAATTCACATCCACATTTCAATTTTGAAAAGAATAATAGAAATGATCACTTGAAATTACAAACTTTAAAATAAATGCTTTTTTGAAAAATGTTTAAACTTGATTTCACATCTATGCAACAGCTCATGTAAAGTTTGTCAGAGGTTTTAAAAGCACTTTTCTCCAAAAAAGCAAAATGTAGATCCGTAAATTCACTTCTACATTTCAATTTTAGAAAGAATAACATAAATGTTAAAATGAAACTACCAACTGTAAAATACATGCATTTTTGAGAAGTACTTAAACTTTGATTCACATCTATGAATTTTCATGTATAAGTATTAATAGTCTTTGTAAAACTTTTAAAAATGTTTAAAAATATAGTTTACAACCAGAAAAATAAATGCAGAAAAAGAAATAAGCGTTTATCTGACAATTTGAAAAAGTATCAATAAATGCTAAAATGAATGTCCACACATTGAAATAAATGCGTTTTAAGAAAAGATTAAAGCTAGTTTTCTCATCTATGAACTTCATTGTTAATATATAATCAGTAGATGTAAAACGTTTTTCAGAGGTTTTATTGTACTTTTCTGCAATCATATAAAATATAGATCTGGAAATTCACATCCACATTTCAATTTTGAAAAGAATAGGACAAATGATCACTTGAAATTACAAACATAAAAATAAAAGCTTTTTGGACAAATGTTTAAACATGGTTTCACCTCTATGCAACAGCACATGTAAAAAGTTTGTCAGAGGTTTTATTGTACTTTTCTGCAATCATACAAAATATAGATCTGGAAATTCACATCCACATTTCAATTTGGAAAAGAATAGTACAAATGATCACTTGAAATTACAAACTTTAAAATAAATGCTTTTTTGAAAAATGTTTAAACATGGTTTCACATCTATGCCACAGCACATGTAAAAAGTATGTCAGAGGTTTTAAAAATACTTTTCTACAAGAAAGTTAAATGTAGATCCGTAAATTCACTTCTACATTTCAATTTGAGAAAGAATAACATAAATGTTAAAATGAAACTACCAACTTTAAAATACATGCATTTTTGAGAAATACTTAAACTTTGCTTCACATCTATGAATTTTCATGTATAAGTATTATTAGTCTTTGTAAAACTTTTAAAAATGTTTAGAAATATAGTTTACAACCAGAAAAATAAATGCAGAAAAAGAAATACGCATTAATCTGACAATTTGAAAAAGTATCAATAAATGCTAAAATGAATGTCCACACATTGAAATAAATGCGTTTTAAGAAAAGATTAAAGCTAGTTTTCTCATCTATGAACTTCATTGTTAATATATAAACAGTACATGTAAAACGTTTTTCAGAGGTTGTATTGTACTTTTCTGCAATCATATAAAATATAGATCTGGAAATTCACATCAACATTTCAATTTTGAAAAGAATAGTAGAAATGGTCACTTGAAATTACAAACTTTAAAATAAATGCTTTTTTGAGAAATGTTTAAACATGATTTCACATCTATGCAACAGATCATGTAAAGTTGGTCAGAGGTTTTAAAAGTACTTTTCTCCAAAAAAGCAAAATGTAGATCCGTAAATTCACTTCTACATTTCAATTTTAGAAAGAATAACATAAAAGTTAAAATGAAATTACCAACTTTAAAATACATGCTTTTTTGAGAAACTTTGCTTCACGTCTATGAATTTTCATGTATAAGTATTAATAGTCTTTGTAAAACTTTTAAAAACGTTTAAAAATATAGTTTACAACCAGAAAAATAAATGCAGAAAAAGAAATACGCATTAATCTGACAATTTGAAAAAGTATCAATAAATGCTAAAATGAATGTCCACACATTGAAATAAATGCGAGGTTGTATTGTATTTTTCTGCAATCATATAAAATATAGATCTGGAAATTCACATCCACATTTCAATTTTGAAAAGAATAGGACAAATGATCACTTGAAATTACAAACATAAAAATAAAAGCTTTTTGGACAAATGTTTAAACATGGTTTCACCTCTATGCAACAGCACATGTAAAAAGTTTGTCAGAGGTTTTATTGTACTTTTCTGCAATCATACAAAATATAGATCTGGAAATTCACATCCACATTTCAATTTGGAAAAGAATAGTACAAATGATCACTTGAAATTACAAACTTTAAAATAAATGCTTTTTTGAAAAATGTTTAAACATGGTTTCACATCTATCCCACAGCACATGTAAAAAGTATGTCAGAGGTTTTAAAAGTACTTTTCTACAAGAAAGTTAAATGTAGATCCGTAAATTCACTTCTACATTTCAATTTGAGAAAGAATAACATAAATGTTAAAATGAAACTACCAATTTTAAAATACATGCATTTTTGAGAAATACTTAAACTTTGCTTCACATCTATGAATTTTCATGTATAAGTATTATTAGTCTTTGTAAAACTTTTAAAAATGTTTAAAAATATAGTTTACAACCAGAAAAATAAATGCAGAAAAAGAAATACGCATTAATCTGACAATTTGAAAAAGTATCAATAAATGCTAAAATGAATGTCCACACATTGAAATAAATGCGTTTTAAGAAAAGATTAAAGCTAGTTTTCTCATCTATGAACTTCATTGTTAATATATAAACAGTACATGTAAAACGTTTTTCAGAGGTTGTATTGTACTTTTCTGCAATCATATAAAATATAGATCTGGAAATTCACATCCACATTTCAATTTTGAAAAGAATAGGACAAATGATCACTTGAAATTACAAACTTTAAAATAAATGCTTTTTTGAAAAATGTTTAAACTTGATTTCACATCTATGCAACAGCTCATGTAAAGTTTGTCAGAGGTTTTAAAAGCACTTTTCTCCAAAAAAGCAAAATGTAGATCCGTAAATTCACTTCTACATTTCAATTTTAGAAAGAATAACATAAATGTTAAAATGAAACTACCAACTGTAAAATACATGCATTTTTGAGAAGTACTTAAACTTTGATTCACATCTATGAATTTTCATGTATAAGTATTAATAGTCTTTGTAAAACTTTTAAAAATGTTTAAAAATATAGTTTACAACCAGAAAAATAAATGCAGAAAAAGAAATAAGCGTTTATCTGACAATTTGAAAAAGTATCAATAAATGCTAAAATGAATGTCCACACATTGAAATAAATGCGTTTTAAGAAAAGATTAAAGCTAGTTTTCTCATCTATGAACTTCATTGTTAATATATAATCAGTAGATGTAAAACGTTTTTCAGAGGTTTTATTGTACTTTTCTGCAATCATATAAAATATAGATCTGGAAATTCACATCCACATTTCAATTTTGAAAAGAATAGGACAAATGATCACTTGAAATTACAAACATAAAAATAAAAGCTTTTTGGACAAATGTTTAAACATGGTTTCACCTCTATGCAACAGCACATGTAAAAAGTTTGTCAGAGGTTTTATTGTACTTTTCTGCAATCATACAAAATATAGATCTGGAAATTCACATCCACATTTCAATTTGGAAAAGAATAGTACAAATGATCACTTGAAATTACAAACTTTAAAATAAATGCTTTTTTGAAAAATGTTTAAACATGGTTTCACATCTATGCCACAGCACATGTAAAAAGTATGTCAGAGGTTTTAAAAGTACTTTTCTACAAGAAAGTTAAATGTAGATCCGTAAATTCACTTCTACATTTCAATTTGAGAAAGAATAACATAAATGTTAAAATGAAACTACCAACTTTAAAATACATGCATTTTTGAGAAATACTTAAACTTTGCTTCACATCTATGAATTTTCATGTATAAGTATTATTAGTCTTTGTAAAACTTTTAAAAATGTTTAAAAATATAGTTTACAACCAGAAAAATAAATGCAGAAAAAGAAATACGCATTAATCTGACAATTTGAAAAAGTATAAATAAATGCTAAAATGAATGTCCACACATTGAAATAAATGCGTTTTAAGAAAAGATTAAAGCTAGTTTTCTCATCTATGAACTTCATTG
Organism: Narcine bancroftii; assembly: GCF_036971445.1. Taxonomy (NCBI): domain Eukaryota; kingdom Metazoa; phylum Chordata; class Chondrichthyes; order Torpediniformes; family Narcinidae; genus Narcine; species Narcine bancroftii. The sequence goes on along the minus strand of NC_091474.1, from coordinate 100,494,026 downwards.
TTAATATATAAACAGTACATGTAAAACGTTTTTCAGAGGTTGTATTGTACTTTTCTGCAATCATATAAAATATAGATCTGGAAATTCACATCAACATTTCAATTTTGAAAAGAATAGTAGAAATGGTCACTTGAAATTACAAACTTTAAAATAAATGCTTTTTTGAGAAATGTTTAAACATGATTTCACATCTATGCAACAGCTCATGTAAAGTTTGTCAGAGGTTTTAAAAGTACTTTTCTCCAAAAAAGCAAAATGTAGATCCGTAAATTCACTTCTACATTTCAATTTTAGAAAGAATAACATAAATGTTAAAATGAAACAACCAACTTTAAAATACATGCATTTTTGAGAAATACTTAAACTTTGCTTCACATCTATGAATTTTCATGTATAAGTATTAATAGTCTTTGTAAAACTTTTAAAAACGTTTAAAAATATAGTTTACAACCAGAAAAATAAATGCAGAAAAAGAAATACGCATTAATCTGACAATTTGAAAAAGTATCAATAAATGCTAAAATGAATGTCCACACATTGAAATAAATGCGTTTTAAGAAAAGATTAAAGCTAGTTTTCTCATCTATGAACTTCATTGTTAATATATAAACAGTACATGTAAAACGTTTTTCAGAGGTTGTATTGTATTTTTCTGCAATCATATAAAATATAGATCTGGAAATTCACATCCACATTTCAATTTTCAAAAGAATAGGACAAATGATCACTTGAAATTACAAACATAAAAATAAAAGCTTTATGGACAAATGTTTAAACATGGTTTCACCTCTATGCAACAGCACATGTAAAAAGTTTGTCAGAGGTTTTAAAACGTTTTTCAGAGGTTGTATTGTACTTTTCTGCAATCATACAAAATATAGATCTGGAAATTCACATCCACATTTCAATTTGGAAAAGAATAGTACAAATGATCACTTGAAATTACAAACTTTAAAATAAATGCTTTTTTGAAAAATGTTTAAACATGATTTCACATCTATGCAACAGCACAAGTAAAAAGTTTGTCAGAGGTTTTAAAAGTAATTTTCTCCAAAAAAGCAAAATGTTGATCAGTAAATTCACTTCTACATTTCAATTTGAGAAAGACTAACATAAATGTTAAAATGAGACTACCAACTTTAAAATACATGCTTTTTTGAGAAACTTTGCTTCACATCTATGAATTTTCATGTATAAGTATTAATAGTCTTTGTAAAACTTTTAAAAATGTTTAAAAATATAGTTTACAACCAGAGAAAGAAATGCAGAAAAAGAAATACGCGTTTATCTGACAATTTGAAAAAGTATCAATAAATTCTAAAATGAATGTCCACACAGCACATGTAAAAAGTTTATCAGAGGTTTTAAAACGTTTTTCATAGGTTGTATTGTACTTTTCTGCAATCATACAAAATATAGATCTGGAAATTCACATCCACATTTCAATTTTGAAAAGAATAATAGAAATGATCACTTGAAATTACAAACTTTAAAATAAATGCTTTTTTGAAAAATGTTTAAACTTGATTTCACATCTATGCAACAGCTCATGTAAAGTTTGTCAGAGGTTTTAAAAGCACTTTTCTCCAAAAAAGCAAAATGTAGATCCGTAAATTCACTTCTACATTTCAATTTTAGAAAGAATAACATAAATGTTAAAATGAAACTACCAACTGTAAAATACATGCATTTTTGAGAAGTACTTAAACTTTGATTCACATCTATGAATTTTCATGTATAAGTATTAATAGTCTTTGTAAAACTTTTAAAAATGTTTAAAAATATAGTTTACAACCAGAAAAATAAATGCAGAAAAAGAAATAAGCGTTTATCTGACAATTTGAAAAAGTATCAATAAATGCTAAAATGATTGTCCACACATTGAAATAAATGCGTTTTAAGAAAAGATTAAAGCTAGTTTTCTCATCTATGAACTTCATTGTTAATATATAATCAGTAGATATAAAACGTTTTTCAGAGGTTGTATTGTACTTTTCTGCAATCATATAAAATATAGATCTGGAAATTCACATCCACATTTCAATTTTGAAAAGAATAGGACAAATGATCACTTGAAATTACAAACATAAAAATAAAAGCTTTTTGGACAAATGTTTAAACATGGTTTCACCTCTATGCAACAGCACATGTAAAAAGTTTGTCAGAGGTTTTAAAACGTTTTTCAGAGGTTGTATTGTACTTTTCTGCAATCATACAAAATATAGATCTGGAAATTCACATCCACATTTCAATTTGGAAAAGAATAGTACAAATGAATACTTGAAATTACAAACTTTAAAATAAATGCTTTTTTGAAAAATGTTTAAACATGGTTTCACATCTATGCCACAGCACATGTAAACAGTATGTCAGAGGTTTTTAAAAGTACTTTTCTACAAGAAAGTTAAATGTAGATCCGTAAATTCACTTCTACATTTCAATTTGAGAAAGAATAACATAAATGTTAAAATGAAACTACCAACTTTAAAATACATGCATTTTTGAGAAATACTTAAACTTTGCTTCACATCTATGAATTTTCATGTATAAGTATTATTAGTCTTTGTAAAACTTTTAAAAATGTTTAAAAATATAGTTTACAACCAGAAAAATAAATGCAGAAAAAGAAATACGCGTTTATCTGACAATATGAAAAAGTATCAATAAATGCTAAAATGAATGTCCACACATTGAAATAAATGCGTTTTAAGAAAAGATTAAAGCTAGTTTTCTCATCTATGAACTTCATTGTTAATATATAAACAGTACATGTAAAACGTTTTTCAGAGTTTGTATTGTACTTTTCTGCAATCATATAAAATATAGATCTGGAAATTCACATCAACATTTCAATTTTGAAAAGAATAGTAGAAATGGTCACTTGAAATTACAAACTTTAAAATAAATGCTTTTTTGAGAAATGTTTAAACATGATTTCACATCTATGCAACAGCTCATGTAAAGTTTGTCAGAGGTTTTAAAAGTACTTTTCTCCAAAAAAGCAAAATGTAGATCCGTAAATTCACTTCTACATTTCAATTTTAGAAAGAATAACATAAATGTTAAAATGAAACAACCAACTTTAAAATACATGCATTTTTGAGAAATACTTAAACTTTGCTTCACATCTATGAATTTTCATGTATAAGTATTAATAGTCTTTGTAAAACTTTTAAAAACGTTTAAAAATATAGTTTACAACCAGAAAAATAAATGCAGAAAAAGAAATACGCATTAATCTGACAATTTGAAAAAGTATCAATAAATGCTAAAATGAATGTCCACACATTGAAATAAATGCGTTTTAAGAAAAGATTAAAGCTAGTTTTCTCATCTATGAACTTCATTGTTAATATATAAACAGTACATGTAAAACGTTTTTCAGAGGTTGTATTGTATTTTTCTGCAATCATATAAAATATAGATCTGGAAATCAACATCCACATTTCAATTTTGAAAAGAATAGCACAAATGATCACTTGAAATTACAAACATAAAAATAAAAGCTTTATGGACAAATGTTTAAACATGGTTTCACCTCTATGCAACAGCACATGTAAAAAGTTTGTCAGAGGTTTTAAAACTTTTCTGCAATCATACAAAATATAGATCTGGAAATTCACATCCACATTTCAATTTGGAAAAGAATAGTACAAATGATCACTTGAAATTACAAACTTTAAAATAAATGCTTTTTTGAAAAATGTTTAAACATGATTTCACATCTATGCAACAGCACAAGTAAAAAGTTTGTCAGAGGTTTTAAAAGTACTTTTCTCCAAAAAAGCAAAATGTTGATCAGTAAATTCACTTCTACATTTCAATTTGAGAAAGAATAACATAAATGTTAAAATGAAAATACCAACTTTAAAATACATGCTTTTTTGAGAAACTTTGCTTCACATCTATGAATTTTCATGTATAAGTATTAATAGTCTTTGTAAAACTTTTAAAAATGTTTAAAAATATAGTTTACAACCAGAGAAAGAAATGCAGAAAAAGAAATACGCGTTTATCTGACAATTTGAAAAAGTATCAATAAATTCTAAAATGAATGTCCACACAGCACATGTAAAAAGTTTATCAGAGGTTTTAAAACGTTTTTCAGAGGTTGTATTGTACTTTTCTGCAATCATACGAAATATAGATCTGGAAATTCACATCCACATTTCAATTTTGAAAAGAATAATAGAAATGATCGCTTGAAATTATAAACTTTAAAATAAATGCTTTTTTGAAAAATATTTAAACTTGATTTCACATCTATGCAACAGCTCATGTAAAGTTTGCCAGAGGTTTTAAAAGTACTTTTCTCCAAAAAAGCAAAATGTAGATCCGTAAATTCACTTCTGCATTTCAATTTTAGAAAGAATAACATAAATGTTAAAATGAAACAACCAACTTTAAAATACATGCATTTTTGAGAAGTACTTAAACTTTGCTTCACATCTATGAATTTTCATGTATAAGTATTAATAGTCTTTGTAAAACTTTTAAAAACGTTTAACAATATAGTTTACAACCAGAAAAATAAATTCAGAAAAAGAAATACGCATTAATCTGACAATTTGAAAAAGTATCAATAAATGCTAAAATGAATGTCCACACATTGAAATAAATGAGTTTTAAGAAAAGATTAAAGCTAGTTTTCTCATCTATGAACTTCATTGTTAATATATAAACAGTACATGTAAAACGTTTTTCAGAGGTTGTATTGTACTTTTCTGCAATCATACAAAATATAGATTTGGAAATTCACATCCACATTTCAATTTTGAAAAGAATAGTAGAAATGGTCACTTGAAATTACAAACTTTAAAATAAATGCTTCTTTGAGAAATGTTTAAACATGATTTCACCTCTATGCAACAGCACGTGTAAAAAGTTTGTCAGAGGTTTTAACAGTACTTTTCTACAAGAAAGCAAAATGTAGATCTGTAAATTCACATCTACATATCAATTTTAGAAAGAATAACATAAATGTTAAAATGAAACAACTAACTTTAAAATACATGCATTTTTGAGAAATACTTAAACTTTGCTTCACATCTATGATTTTTCATGTATAAGTATTAATAGTCTTTGTAAAACTTTTAAAAACGTTTAAAAATATAGTTTACAACCAGAAAAATAAATGCAGAAAAAGAAATACGCGTTTATCTGACAATATGAAAAAGTATCAATAAATGCTAAAATGAATGTCCACACATTGAAATAAATGCGTTTTAAGAAAAGATTAAAGCTAGTTTTCTCATCTATGAACTTCATTGTTAATATATAGACAGTACATGTAAAACGTTTTTCAGAGGTTGTATTGTATTTTTCTGCAATCATATAAAATATAGATCTGGAAATTCACATCCACATTTCAATTTTCAAAAGAATAGGACAAATGATCACTTGAAATTACAAACATAAAAATAAAAGCTTTATGGACAAATGTTTAAACATGGTTTCACCTCTATGCAACAGCACATGTAAAAAGTTTGTCAGAGGTTTTAAAACGTTTTTCAGAGGTTGTATTGTACTTTTCTGCAATCATACAAAATATAGATCTGGAAATTCACATCCACATTTCAATTTGGAAAAGAATAGTACAAATGAATACTTGAAATTACAAACTTTAAAATAAATGCTTTTTTGAAAAATGTTTAAACATGGTTTCACATCTATGCCACAGCACATGTAAACAGTATGTCAGAGGTTTTTAAAAGTACTTTTCTACAAGAAAGTTAAATGTAGATCCGTAAATTCACTTCTACATTTCAATTTGAGAAAGAATAACATAAATGTTAAAATGAAACTACCAACTTTAAAATACATGCATTTTTGAGAAATACTTAAACTTTGCTTCACATCTATGAATTTTCATGTATAAGTATTATTAGTCTTTGTAAAACTTTTAAAAATGTTTAAAAATATAGTTTACAACCAGAAAAATAAATGCAGAAAAAGAAATACGCGTTTATCTGACAATATGAAAAAGTATCAATAAATGCTAAAATGAATGTCCACACATTGAAATAAATGCGTTTTAAGAAAAGATTAAAGCTAGTTTTCTCATCTATGAACTTCATTGTTAATATATAAACAGTACATGTAAAACGTTTTTCAGAGTTTGTATTGTACTTTTCTGCAATCATATAAAATATAGATCTGGAAATTCACATCAACATTTCAATTTTGAAAAGAATAGTAGAAATGGTCACTTGAAATTACAAACTTTAAAATAAATGCTTTTTTGAGAAATGTTTAAACATGATTTCACATCTATGCAACAGCTCATGTAAAGTTTGTCAGAGGTTTTAAAAGTACTTTTCTCCAAAAAAGCAAAATGTAGATCCGTAAATTCACTTCTACATTTCAATTTTAGAAAGAATAACATAAATGTTAAAATGAAACAACCAACTTTAAAATACATGCATTTTTGAGAAATACTTAAACTTTGCTTCACATCTATGAATTTTCATGTATAAGTATTAATAGTCTTTGTAAAACTTTTAAAAACGTTTAAAAATATAGTTTACAACCAGAAAAATAAATGCAGAAAAAGAAATACGCATTAATCTGACAATTTGAAAAAGTATCAATAAATGCTAAAATGAATGTCCACACATTGAAATAAATGCGTTTTAAGAAAAGATTAAAGCTAGTTTTCTCATCTATGAACTTCATTGTTAATATATAAACAGTACATGTAAAACGTTTTTCAGAGGTTGTATTGTATTTTTCTGCAATCATATAAAATATAGATCTGGAAATCAACATCCACATTTCAATTTTGAAAAGAATAGCACAAATGATCACTTGAAATTACAAACATAAAAATAAAAGCTTTATGGACAAATGTTTAAACATGGTTTCACCTCTATGCAACAGCACATGTAAAAAGTTTGTCAGAGGTTTTAAAACTTTTCTGCAATCATACAAAATATAGATCTGGAAATTCACATCCACATTTCAATTTGGAAAAGAATAGTACAAATGATCACTTGAAATTACAAACTTTAAAATAAATGCTTTTTTGAAAAATGTTTAAACATGATTTCACATCTATGCAACAGCACAAGTAAAAAGTTTGTCAGAGGTTTTAAAAGTACTTTTCTCCAAAAAAGCAAAATGTTGATCAGTAAATTCACTTCTACATTTCAATTTGAGAAAGAATAACATAAATGTTAAAATGAAAATACCAACTTTAAAATACATGCTTTTTTGAGAAACTTTGCTTCACATCTATGAATTTTCATGTATAAGTATTAATAGTCTTTGTAAAACTTTTAAAAATGTTTAAAAATATAGTTTACAACCAGAGAAAGAAATGCAGAAAAAGAAATACGCGTTTATCTGACAATTTGAAAAAGTATCAATAAATTCTAAAATGAATGTCCACACAGCACATGTAAAAAGTTTATCAGAGGTTTTAAAACGTTTTTCAGAGGTTGTATTGTACTTTTCTGCAATCATACGAAATATAGATCTGGAAATTCACATCCACATTTCAATTTTGAAAAGAATAATAGAAATGATCGCTTGAAATTATAAACTTTAAAATAAATGCTTTTTTGAAAAATATTTAAACTTGATTTCACATCTATGCAACAGCTCATGTAAAGTTTGCCAGAGGTTTTAAAAGTACTTTTCTCCAAAAAAGCAAAATGTAGATCCGTAAATTCACTTCTGCATTTCAATTTTAGAAAGAATAACATAAATGTTAAAATGAAACAACCAACTTTAAAATACATGCATTTTTGAGAAGTACTTAAACTTTGCTTCACATCTATGAATTTTCATGTATAAGTATTAATAGTCTTTGTAAAACTTTTAAAAACGTTTAACAATATAGTTTACAACCAGAAAAATAAATTCAGAAAAAGAAATACGCATTAATCTGACAATTTGAAAAAGTATCAATAAATGCTAAAATGAATGTCCACACATTGAAATAAATGAGTTTTAAGAAAAGATTAAAGCTAGTTTTCTCATCTATGAACTTCATTGTTAATATATAAACAGTACATGTAAAACGTTTTTCAGAGGTTGTATTGTACTTTTCTGCAATCATACAAAATATAGATTTGGAAATTCACATCCACATTTCAATTTTGAAAAGAATAGTAGAAATGGTCACTTGAAATTACAAACTTTAAAATAAATGCTTCTTTGAGAAATGTTTAAACATGATTTCACCTCTATGCAACAGCACGTGTAAAAAGTTTGTCAGAGGTTTTAACAGTACTTTTCTACAAGAAAGCAAAATGTAGATCTGTAAATTCACATCTACATATCAATTTTAGAAAGAATAACATAAATGTTAAAATGAAACAACTAACTTTAAAATACATGCATTTTTGAGAAATACTTAAACTTTGCTTCACATCTATGATTTTTCATGTATAAGTATTAATAGTCTTTGTAAAACTTTTAAAAACGTTTAAAAATATAGTTTACAACCAGAAAAATAAATGCAGAAAAAGAAATACGCGTTTATCTGACAATATGAAAAAGTATCAATAAATGCTAAAATGAATGTCCACACATTGAAATAAATGCGTTTTAAGAAAAGATTAAAGCTAGTTTTCTCATCTATGAACTTCATTGTTAATATATAAACAGTACATGTAAAACGTTTTTCAGAGGTTGTATTGTATTTTTCTGCAATCATATAAAATATAGATCTGGAAATTCACATCCACATTTCAATTTTCAAAAGAATAGGACAAATGATCACTTGAAATTACAAACATAAAAATAAAAGCTTTATGGACAAATGTTTAAACATGGTTTCACCTCTATGCAACAGCACATGTAAAAAGTTTGTCAGAGGTTTTAAAACGTTTTTCAGAGGTTGTATTGTACTTTTCTGCAATCATACAAAATATAGATCTGGAAATTCACATCCACATTTCAATTTGGAAAAGAATAGTACAAATGATCACTTGAAATTACAAACTTTAAAATAAATGCTTTTTTGAAAAATGTTTAAACATGATTTCACATCTATGCAACAGCACAAGTAAAAAGTTTGTCAGAGGTTTTAAAAGTAATTTTCTCCAAAAAAGCAAAATGTTGATCAGTAAATTCACTTCTACATTTCAATTTGAGAAAGACTAACATAAATGTTAAAATGAGACTACCAACTTTAAAATACATGCTTTTTTGAGAAACTTTGCTTCACATCTATGAATTTTCATGTATAAGTATTAATAGTCTTTGTAAAACTTTTAAAAATGTTTAAAAATATAGTTTACAACCAGAGAAAGAAATGCAGAAAAAGAAATACGCGTTTATCTGACAATTTGAAAAAGTATCAATAAATTCTAAAATGAATGTCCACACAGCACATGTAAAAAGTTTATCAGAGGTTTTAAAACGTTTTTCATAGGTTGTATTGTACTTTTCTGCAATCATACAAAATATAGATCTGGAAATTCACATCCACATTTCAATTTTGAAAAGAATAATAGAAATGATCACTTGAAATTACAAACTTTAAAATAAATGCTTTTTTGAAAAATGTTTAAACTTGATTTCACATCTATGCAACAGCTCATGTAAAGTTTGTCAGAGGTTTTAAAAGCACTTTTCTCCAAAAAAGCAAAATGTAGATCCGTAAATTAACTTCTACATTTCAATTTTAGAAAGAATAACATAAATGTTAAAATGAAACTACCAACTGTAAAATACATGCATTTTTGAGAAGTACTTAAACTTTGATTCACATCTATGAATTTTCATGTATAAGTATTAATAGTCTTTGTAAAACTTTTAAAAATGTTTAAAAATATAGTTTACAACCAGAAAAATAAATGCAGAAAAAGAAATAAGCGTTTATCTGACAATTTGAAAAAGTATCAATAAATGCTAAAATGATTGTCCACACATTGAAATAAATGCGTTTTAAGAAAAGATTAAAGCTAGTTTTCTCATCTATGAACTTCATTGTTAATATATAATCAGTAGATATAAAACGTTTTTCAGAGGTTGTATTGTACTTTTCTGCAATCATATAAAATATAGATCTGGAAATTCACATCCACATTTCAATTTTGAAAAGAATAGTAGAAATGGTCACTTGAAATTACAAACTTTAAAATAAATGCTTCTTTGAGAAATGTTTAAACATGATTTCACCTCTATGCAACAGCACGTGTAAAAAGTTTGTCAGAGGTTTTAACAGTACTTTTCTACAAGAAAGCAAAATGTAGATCTGTAAATTCACATCTACATATCAATTTTAGAAAGAATAACATAAATGTTAAAATGAAACAACTAACTTTAAAATACATGCATTTTTGAGAAATACTTAAACTTTGCTTCACATCTATGATTTTTCATGTATAAGTATTAATAGTCTTTGTAAAACTTTTAAAAACGTTTAAAAATATAGTTTACAACCAGAAAAATAAATGCAGAAAAAGAAATACGCGTTTATCTGACAATATGAAAAAGTATCAATAAATGCTAAAATGAATGTCCACACATTGAAATAAATGCGTTTTAAGAAAAGATTAAAGCTAGTTTTCTCATCTATGAACTTCATTGTTAATATATAAACAGTACATGTAAAACGTTTTTCAGAGGTTGTATTGTACTTTTCTGCAATCATATAAAATATAGATCTGGAAATTCACATCCACATTTCAATTTTGAAAAAAATAGTAGAAATGGTCACTTGAAATTACAAACTTTAAAATAAATGCTTTTTTGAGAAATGTTTAAACATGATTTCACATCTATGCAACAGCTCATGTAAAGTTTGTCAGAGGTTCTAAAAGTACTTTTCTCCAAAAAAGCAAAATGTAGATCTGTAAATTCACTTCTACATTTCAATTTTAGAAAGAATAACATAAATGTTAAAATGAAACAACCAACTTTAAAATACATGCATTTTTGAGAAATACTTAAATTTTGCCTCACATCTATGAATTTTCATGTATAAGTATTAATAGTCTTTGTAAAACTTTTAAAAACGTTTAAAAATATAGTTTACAACCAGAAAAATAAATGCAGAAAAGGAAATACGCATTAATCTGACAATTTGAAAAAGTATCAATAAATGCTTAAATGAATGTCCACACATTCAAATAAATGCGTTTTAAGAAAAGATTAAAGCTAGTTTTCTCATCTATGAACTTCATTGTGAATATATAAACAGTACATGTAAAACGTTTTTCAGAGGTTGTATTGTACTTTTCTGCAATCATATAAAATATAGATCTGGAAATTCACATCCACATTTCAATTTTGAAAAGAATAGGACAAATGATCACTTGAAATTACAAACATAAAAATAAAAGCTTTTTGGACAAATGTTTAAACATGGTTTCACCTCTATGCAACAGCACATGTAAAAAGTTTGTCAGAGGTTTTAAAACGTTTTTCAGAGGTTGTATTGTACTTTTCTGCAATCATACAAAATATAGATCTGGAAATTCACATCCACATTTCAATTTGGAAAAGAATAGTACAAATGATCACTTGAAATTACAAACTTTAAAATCAATGCTTTTTTGAAAAATGTTTAAACATGGTTTCACATCTATGCCACAGCACATGTAAAAAGTATGTCAGAGGTTTTTAAAAGTACTTTTCTACAAGAAAGTTAAATGTAGATCCGTAAATTCACTTCTACATTTCAATTTGAGAAAGAATAACATAAATGTTAAAATGAAACTACCAACTTTAAAATACATGCATTTTTGAGAAATACTTAAACTTTGCTTCACATCTATGAATTTTCATGTATAAGTATTATTAGTCTTTGTAAAACTTTTAAAAATGTTTAAAAATATAGTTTACAACCAGAAAAATAAATGCGGAAAAATAAATACGCGTTTATCTGACAATATGAAAAAGTATCAATAAATGCTAAAATGAATGTCCACACATAGAAATAAATGCGTTTTAAGAAAAGATTAAAGCTAGTTTTCTCATCTATGAACTTCATTGTTAATATATAAACAGTACATGTAAAACGTTTTTCAGAGGTTGTATTGTACTTTTCTGCAATCATATAAAATATAGATCTGGAAATTCACATCAACATTTCAATTTTGAAAAGAATAGTAGAAATGGTCACTTGAAATTACAAACTTTAAAATAAATGCTTTTTTGAGAAATGTTTAAACATGATTTCACATCTATGCAACAGCTCATGTAAAGTTTGTCAGAGGTTTTAAAAGTACTTTTCTCCAAAAAAGCAAAATGTAGATCCGTAAATTCACTTCTACATTTCAATTTTAGAAAGAATAACATAAATGTTAAAATGAAACAACCAACTTTAAAATACATGCATTTTTGAGAAATACTTAAACTTTGCTTCACATCTATGAATTTTCATGTATAAGTATTAATAGTCTTTGTAAAACTTTTAAAAACGTTTAAAAATATAGTTTACAACCAGAAAAATAAATGCAGAAAAAGAAATACGCATTAATCTGACAATTTGAAAAAGTATCAATAAATGCTAAAATGAATGTCCACACATTGAAATAAATGCGTTTTAAGAAAAGATTAAAGCTCGTTTTCTCATCTATGAACTTCATTGTTAATATATAAACAGTACATGTAAAACGTTTTTCAGAGGTTGTATTGTATTTTTCTGCAATCATATAAAATATAGATCTGGAAATTCACATCCACATTTCAATTTTGAAAAGAATAGGACAAATGATCACTTGAAATTACAAACATAAAAATAAAAGCTTTATGGACAAATGTTTAAACATGGTTTCACCTCTATGCAACAGCACATGTAAAAAGTTTGTCAGAGGTTTTAAAACGTTTTTCAGAGGTTGTATTGTACTTTTCTGCAATCATACAAAATATAGATCTGGAAATTCACATCCACATTTCAATTTGGAAAAGAATAGTACAAATGATCACTTGAAATTACAAACTTTAAAATAAATGCTTTTTTGAAAAATGTTTAAACATGATTTCACATCTATGCAACAGCACAAGTAAAAAGTTTGTCAGAGGTTTTAAAAGTACTTTTCTCCAAAAAAGCAAAATGTTGATCAGTAAATTCACTTCTACATTTCAATTTGAGAAAGAATAACATAAATGTTAAAATGAAACTACCAACTTTAAAATACATGCTTTTTTGAGAAACTTTGCTTCACATCTATGAATTTTCATGTATAAGTATTAATAGTCTTTGTAAAACTTTTAAAAATGTTTAAAAATATAGTTTACAACCAGAGAAAGAAATGCAGAAAAAGAAATACGCGTTTATCTGACAATTTTAAAAAGTATCAATAAATTCTAAAATGAATGTCCACACAGCACATGTAAAAAGTTTATCAGAGGTTTTAAAACGTTTTTCAGAGGTTGTATTGTACTTTTTTGCAATCATACGAAATATAGATCTGGAAATTCACATCCACATTTCAATTTTGAAAAGAATAATAGAAATGATCACTTGAAATTACAAACTTTAAAATAAATGCTTCTTTGAGAAATGTTTAAACATGATTTCACCTCTATGCAACAGCACATGTAAAAAGTTTGTCAGAGGTTTTAAAAGTACTTTTCTACAAGAAAGCAAAATGTAGATCTGTAAATTCACATCTACATATCAATTTTAGAAAGAATAACATAAATGTTAAAATGAAACAACTAACTTTAAAATACATGCATTTTGAGAAATACTTAAACTTTGCTTCACATCTATGAATTTTCATGTATAAGTATTAATAGTCTTTGTAAAACTTTTAAAAACGTTTAAAAATATAGTTTACAACCAGAAAAATAAATGCAGAAAAAGAAATACGCGTTTATCTGACAATATGAAAAAGTATCAATAAATGCTAAAATGAATGTCCACACATTGAAATAAATGCGTTTTAAGAAAAGATTAAAGCTAGTTTTCTCATCTATGAACTTCATTGGTAATATATAAACAGTACATGTAAAACGTTTTTCAGAGGTTGTATTGTACTTTTCTGCAATCATATAAAATATAGATCTGGAAATTCACATCCACATTTCAATTTTGAAAAAAATAGTAGAAATGGTCACTTGAAATTACAAACTTTAAAATAAATGCTTTTTTGAGAAATGTTTAAACATGATTTCACATCTATGCAACAGCTCATGTAAAGTTTGTCAGAGGTTTTAAAAGTACTTTTCTCCAAAAAAGCAAAATGTAGATCTGTAAATTCACTTCTACATTTCAATTTTAGAAAGAATAACATAAATGTTAAAATGAAACAACCAACTTTTAAATACATGCATTTTTGAGAAATACTTAAATTTTGCCTCACATCTATGAATTTTCATGTATAAGTATTAATAGTCTTTGTAAAACTTTTAAAAACGTTTAAAAATATAGTTTACAACCAGAAAAATAAATGCAGAAAAAGAAATACGCATTTATCTGACAATTTGAAAAAGTATCAATAAATGCTAAAATGAATGTCCACACATTGAAATAAATGCGTTTTAATAAAAGATTAAAGCTAGTTTTCTCATCTATGAACTTCATTGTTAATATATAAACAGTACATGTAAAACGTTTTTCAGAGGTTGTATTGTACTTTTCTGCAATCATATAAAATATAGATCTGGAAATTCACATCCACATTTCAATTTTGAAAAGAATAGGACAAATGATCACTTGAAATTACAAACATAAAAATAAAAGCTTTTTGGACAAATGTTTAAACATGGTTTCACCTCTATGCAACAGCACATGTAAAAAGTTTGTCAGAGGTTTTAAAACGTTTTTCAGAGGTTGTATTGTACTTTTCTGCAATCATACAAAATATAGATCTGGAAATTCACATCCACATTTCAATTTGGAAAAGAATAGTACAAATGATCACTTGAAATTACAAACTTTAAAATAAATGCTTTTTTGAAAAATGTTTAAACATGGTTTCACATCTATGCCACAGCACATGTAAAAAGTATGTCAGAGGTTTTTAAAAGTACTTTTCTACAAGAAAGTTAAATGTAGATCCGTAAATTCACTTCTACATTTCAATTTGAGAAAGAATAACATAAATGTTAAAATGAAACTACCAACTTTAAAATACATGCATTTTTGAGAAATACTTAAACTTTGCTTCACATCTATGAATTTTCATGTATAAGTATTATTAGTCTTTGTAAAACTTTTAAAAATGTTTAAAAATATAGTTTACAACCAGAAAAATAAATGCAGAAAAAGAAATACGCGTTTATCTGACAATATGAAAAAGTATCAATAAATGCTAAAATGAATGTCCACACATTGAAATAAATGCGTTTTAAGAAAAGATTAAAGCTAGTTTTCTCATCTATGAACTTCATTGTTAATATATAAACAGTACATGTAAAACGTTTTTCAGAGGTTGTATTGTACTTTTCTGCAATCATATAAAATATAGATCTGGAAATTCACATCCACATTTCAATTTTGAAAAGAATAGGACAAATGATCACTTGAAATTACAAACATAAAAATAAAAGCTTTTTGGACAAATGTTTAAACATGGTTTCACCTCTATGCAACAGCACATGTAAAAAGTTTGTCAGAGGTTTTAAAACGTTTTTCAGAGGTTGTATTGTACTTTTCTGCAATCATACAAAATATAGATCTGGAAATTCACATCCACATTTCAATTTGGAAAAGAATAGTACAAATGATCACATGAAATTACAAACTTTTAAAATAAATGCTTTTTTGAAAAATGTTTAAACATGATTTCACATCTATGCAACAGCACAAGTAAAAAGTATGTCAGAGGTTTTTAAAGTACTTTACTCCAAAAAAGCAAAATGTTGATCAGTAAATTCACTTCTACATTTCAATTTTAGAAAGAATAACATAAATGTTAAAATGAAACTACCAACTTTAAAATATATGCATTTTTGAGAAATACTTAAACTTTGCTTCACATCTATGAATTTTCATGTATAAGTATTATTAGTCTTTGTAAAACTTTTAAAAATGTTTAAAAATATAGTTTACAACCAGAAAAATAAATGCAGAAAAAGAAATACGCGTTTATCTGACAATATGAAAAAGTATCAATAAATGCTAAAATGAATGTCCACACATTGAAATAAATGCGTTTTAAGAAAAGATTAAAGCTAGTTTTCTCATCTATGAACTTCATTGTTAATATATAAACAGTACATGTAAAACGTTTTTCAGAGGTTGTATTGTACTTTTCTGCAATCATATAAAATATAGATCTGGAAATTCACTTCCACATTTCAATTTTGAAAAGAATAGGACAAATGATCACTTGAAATTACAAACATAAAAATAAAAGCTTTTTGGACAAATGTTTAAACATGGTTTCACCTCTATGCAACAGCACATGTAAAAAGTTTGTCAGAGGTTTTAAAACGTTTTTCAGAGGTTGTATTGTACTTTTCTGCAATCATACAAAATATAGATCTGGAAATTCACATCCACATTTCAATTTGGAAAAGAATAGTACAAATGATCACATGAAATTACAAACTTTTAAAATAAATGCTTTTTTGAAAAATGTTTAAACATGATTTCACATCTATGCAACAGCACAAGTAAAAAGTTTGTCAGAGGTTTTAAAAGTACTTTACTCCAAAAAAGCAAAATGTTGATCAGTAAATTCACTTCTACATTTCAATTTTAGAAAGAATAACATAAATGTTAAAATGAAACTACCAACTGTAAAATACATGCATTTTTGAGAAGTACTTAAACTTTGATTCACATCTATGAATTTTCATGTATAAGTATTAATAGTCTTTGTAAAACTTTTAAAAATGTTTAAAAATATAGTTTACAACCAGAAAAATAAATGCAGAAAAAGAAATACGCGTTTATCTGACAATATGAAAAAGTATCAATAAATGCTAAAATGAATGTCCACACATTGAAATAAATGCGTTTTAAGAAAAGATTAAAGCTAGTTTTCTCATCTATGAACTTCATTGTTAATATATAATCAGTAGATGTAAAACGTTTTTCAGAGGTTGTATTGTACTTTTCTGCAATCATATAAAATATAGATCTGGAAATTCACATCCACATTTCAATTTTGAAAAAAATAGGACAAATGATCACTTGAAATTACAAACATAAAAATAAAAGCTTTTTGGACAAATGTTTAAACATGGTTTCACCTCTATGCAACAGCACATGTAAAAAGTTTGTCAGAGGTTTTAAAACGTTTTTCAGAGGTTGTATTGTACTTTTCTGCAATCATACAAAATATAGATCTGGAAATTCACATCCACATTTCAATTTGGAAAAGAAGAGTACAAATGATCACTTGAAATTACAAACTTTAAAATAAATGCTTTTTTGAAAAATGTTTAAACATGGTTTCACATCTATGCCACAGCACATGTAAAAAGTATGTCAGAGGTTTTTAAATGTACTTTTCTACAAGAAAGTTAAATGTAGATCCGTAAATTCACTTCTACATTTCAATTTGAGAAAGAATAACATAAATGTTAAAATGAAACTACCAACTGTAAAATACATGCATTTTTGAGAAGTACTTAAACTTTGATTCACATCTATGAATTTTCATGTATAAGTATTAATAGTCTTTGTAAAACTTTTAAAAATGTTTAAAAATATAGTTTACAACCAGAAAAATAAATGCAGAAAAAGAAATAAGCGTTTATCTGACAATTTGAAAAAGTATCAATAAATGCTAAAATGAATGTCCACACATTGAAATAAATGCGTTTTAAGAAAAGATTAAAGCTAGTTTTCTCATCTATGAACTTCATTGTTAATATATAATCAGTAGATGTAAAACGTTTTTCAGAGGTTGTATTGTACTTTTCTGCAATCATATAAAATATAGATCTGGAAATTCACATCCACATTTCAATTTTGAAAAGAATAGGACAAATGATCACTTGAAATTACAAACATAAAAATAAAAGCTTTTTGGACAAATGTTTAA
Organism: Narcine bancroftii; assembly: GCF_036971445.1. Lineage (NCBI taxonomy): Eukaryota > Metazoa > Chordata > Chondrichthyes > Torpediniformes > Narcinidae > Narcine > Narcine bancroftii. The sequence goes on along the minus strand of NC_091474.1, from coordinate 100,476,123 downwards.
ACATGGTTTCACCTCTATGCAACAGCACATGTAAAAAGTTTGTCAGAGGTTTTAAAACGTTTTTCAGAGGTTGTATTGTACTTTTCTGCAATCATACAAAATATAGATCTGGAAATTCACATCCACATTTCAATTTGGAAAAGAATAGTACAAATGATCACTTGAAATTACAAATTTTTAAAATAAATGCTTTTTTGAAAAATGTTTAAACATGATTTCACATCTATGCAACAGCACAAGTAAAAAGTTTGTCAGAGGTTTTAAAAGTACTTTTCTCCAAAAAAGCAAAATGTTGATCAGTAAATTCACTTCTACATTTCAATTTTAGAAAGAATAACATAAATGTTAAAATGAAACTACCAACTGTAAAATACATGCATTTTTGAGAAGTACTTAAACTTTGATTCACATCTATGAATTTTCATGTATAAGTATTAATAATCTTTGTAAAACTTTTAAAAATGTTTAAAAATATAGTTTACAACCAGAAAAATAAATGCAGAAAAAGAAATACGCGTTTATCTGACAATATGAAAAAGTATCAATAAATGCTAAAATGAATGTCCACATATTGAAATAAATGCGTTTTAAGAAAAGATTAAAGCTAGTTTTCTCATCTATGAACTTAATTGTTAATATATAATCAGTAGATGTAAAACGTTTTTCAGAGGTTGTATTGTACTTTTCTGCAATCATATAAAATATAGATCTGGAAATTCACATCCACATTTCAATTTTGAAAAGAATAGGACATATGATCACTTGAAATTACAAACATAAAAATAAAAGCTTTTTGGACAAATGTTTAAACATGGTTTCACCTCTATGCAACAGCACATGTAAAAAGTTTGTCAGAGGTTTTAAAACGTTTTTCAGAGGTTGTATTGTACTTTTCTGCAATCATACAAAATATAGATCTGGAAATTCACATCCACATTTCAATTTTGAAAAGAATAATAGAAATGATCACTTGAAATTACAAACTTTAAAATAAATGCTTTTGTGAAAAATGTTTAAACTTGATTTCACATCTATGCAACAGCTCATGTAAAGTTTGTCAGAGGTTTTAAAAGCACTTTTCTCCAAAAAAGCAAAATGTAGATCCGTAAATTCACTTCTACATTTCAATTTTAGAAAGAATAACATAAATGTTAAAATGAAACTACCAACTGTAAAATACATGCATTTTTGAGAAGTACTTAAACTTTGATTCACATCTATGAATTTTCATGTATAAGTATTAATAGTCTTTGTAAAACTTTTAAAAATATAGTTTACAACCAGAAAAATAAATGCAGAAAAAGAAATACGCGTTTATCTGACAATATGAAAAAGTATCAATAAATGCTAAAATGAATGTCCACACATTGAAATAAATGCGTTTTAAGAAAAGATTAAAGCTAGTTTTCTCATCTATGAACTTCATTGTTAATATATAATCAGTAGATGTAAAACGTTTTTCAGAGGTTGTATTGTACTTTTCTGCAATCATATAAAATATAGATCTGGAAATTCACATCCACATTTCAATTTTCAAAAGAATAGGACAAATGATCACTTGAAATTACAAACATAAAAATAAAAGCTTTTTGGACAAATGTTTAAACATGGTTTTACCTCTATGCAACAGCACATGTAAAAAGTTTGTCAGAGGTTTTAAAACATTTTTCAGAGGTTGTATTGTACTTTTCTGCAATCATACAAAATATAGATCTGGAAATTCACATCCACATTTCAATTTGGAAAAGAATAGTACAAATGATCACTTGAAATTACAAACTTTAAAATAAATGCTTTTTTGAAAAATGTTTAAACATGGTTTCACATCTATGCAACAGCTCATGTAAAGTTTGTCAGAGGTTTTAAAAGTACTTTTCTCCAAAAAAGCAAAATGTAGATCCGTAAATTCACTTCTACATTTCAATTTTAGAAAGAATAACATAAATGTTAAAATGAAACAACCAACTTTAAAACACATGCATTTTTGAGAAATACTTAAACTTTGCTTCACATCTATGAATTTTCATGTATAAGTATTAATAGTCTTTGTAAAACTTTTAAAAACGTTTAAAAATATAGTTTACAACCAGAAAAATAAATGCAGAAAAAGAAATACGCATTAATCTGACAATTTGAAAAAGTATCAATAAATGCTAAAATGAATGTCCACACATTGAAATAAATGCGTTTTAAGAAAAGATTAAAGCTAGTTTTCTCATCTATGAACTTCATTGTTAATATATAAATAGTACATGTAAAACGTTTTTCAGAGGTTGTATTGTATTTTTCTGCAATCATGTAAAATATAGATCTGGAAATTCACATCCACATTTCAATTTTGAAAAGAATAGGACAAATGATCACTTGAAATTACAAACATAAAAATAAAAGCTTTATGGACAAATGTTTAAACATGGTTTCACCTCTATGCAACAGCACATGTAAAAAGTTTGTCAGAGGTTTTAAAACGTTTTTCAGAGGTTGTATTGTACTTTTCTGCAATCATACAAAATATAGATCTGGAAATTCACATCCACATTTCAATTTGGAAAAGAATAGTACAAATGATCACTTGAAATTACAAACTTTAAAATAAATGCTTTTTTGAAAAATGTTTAAACATGATTTCACATCTATGCAACAGCACAAGTAAAAAGTTTGTCAGAGGTTTTAAAAGTAATTTTCTCCAAAAAAGCAAAATGTTGATCAGTAAATTCACTTCTACATTTCAATTTGAGAAAGAATAACATAAATGTTAAAATGAAACTACCAACTTTAAAATACATGCTTTTTTGAGAAACTTTGCTTCACATCTATGAATTTTCATGTATAAGTATTAATAGTCTTTGTAAAACTTTTAAAAATGTTTAAAAATATAGTTTACAACCAGAGAAAGAAATGCAGAAAAAGAAATACGCGTTTATCTGACAATTTGAAAAAGTATCAATAAATTCTAAAATGAATGTCCACACAGCACATGTAAAAAGTTTATCAGAGGTTTTAAAACGTTTTTCAGAGGTTGTATTGTACTTTTCTGCAATCATACAAAATATAGATCTGGAAATTCACATCCACATTTCAATTTTGAAAAGAATAGTACAAATGATCACTTGAAATTACAAACTTTAAAATAAATGCTTTTTTGAAAAATGTTTAAACATGATTTCACATCTATGCAACAGCACAAGTAAAAAGTTTGTCAGAGGTTTTAAAAGTACTTTTCTCCAAAAAAGCAAAATGTTGATCAGTAAATTCACTTCTACATTTCAATTTTAGAAAGAATAACATAAATGTTAAAATGAAACAACCAACTTTTAAATACATGCATTTTTGAGAAATACTTAAATTTTGCCTCACATCTATGAATTTTCATGTATAAGTATTAATAGTCTTTGTAAAACTTTTAAAAACGTTTAAAAATATAGTTTACAACCAGAAAAATAAATGCAGAAAAAGAAATACGCATTAATCTGACAATTTGAAAAAGTATCAATAAATGCTAAAATGAATGTCCACACATTGAAATAAATGCGTTTTAAGAAAAGATTAAAGCTAGTTTTCTCATCTATGAACTTCATTGTTAATATATAAACAGTACATGTAAAACGTTTTTCAGAGGTTGTATTGTATTTTTCTGCAATCATATAAAATATAGATCTGGAAATTCACATCCACATTTCAATTTTCAAAAGAATAGGACAAATGATCACTTGAAATTACAAACATAAAAATAAAAGCTTTATGGACAAATGTTTAAACATGGTTTCACCTCTATGCAACAGCACATGTAAAAAGTTTGTCAGAGGTTTTAAAACGTTTTTCAGAGGTTGTATTGTACTTTTCTGCAATCATACAAAATATAGATCTGGAAATTCACATCCACATTTCAATTTGGAAAAGAATAGTACAAATGATCACTTGAAATTACAAACTTTAAAATAAATGCTTTTTTGAAAAATGTTTAAACATGGTTTCACATCTATGCCACAGCACATGTAAAAAGTATGTCAGAGGTTTTAAAAGTACTTTTCTACAAGAAAGTTAAATGTAGATCCGTAAATTCACTTCTACATTTCAATTTGAGAAAGAATAACATAAATGTTAAAATGAAACTACCAACTTTAAAATACATGCATTTTTGAGAAATACTTAAACTTTGCTTCACATCTATGAATTTTCATGTATAAGTATTATTAGTCTTTGTAAAACTTTTAAAAATGTTTAAAAATATAGTTTACAACCAGAAAAATAAATGCAGAAAAAGAAATACGCATTAATCTGACAATTTGAAAAAGTATCAATAAATGCTAAAATGAATGTCCACACATTGAAATAAATGCGTTTTAAGAAAAGATTAAAGCTAGTTTTCTCATCTATGTACTTCATTGTTAATATATAAACAGTACATGTAAAACGTTTTTCAGAGGTTGTATTGTACTTTTCTGCAATCATATAAAATATAGATCTGGAAATTCACATCCACATTTCAATTTTGAAAAGAATAGGACAAATGATCACTTGAAATTACAAACTATAAAATAAATGCTTTTTTGAAAAATGTTTAAACTTGATTTCACATCTATGCAACAGCTCATGTAAAGTTTGTCAGAGGTTTTAAAAGCACTTTTCTCCAAAAAAGCAAAATGTAGATCCGTAAATTCACTTCTACATTTCAATTTTAGAAAGAATAACATAAATGTTAAAATGAAACTACCAACTGTAAAATACATGCATTTTTGAGAAGTACTTAAACTTTGATTCACATCTATGAATTTTCATGTATAAGTATTAATAGTCTTTGTAAAACTTTTAAAAATGTTTAAAAATATAGTTTACAACCAGAAAAATAAATGCAGAAAAAGAAATAAGCGTTTATCTGACAATTTGAAAAAGTATCAATAAATGCTAAAATGAATGTCCACACATTGAAATAAATGCGTTTTAAGAAAAGATTAAAGCTAGTTTTCTCATCTATGAACTTCATTGTTAATATATAATCAGTAGATGTAAAACGTTTTTCAGAGGTTTTATTGTACTTTTCTGCAATCATATAAAATATAGATCTGGAAATTCACATCCACATTTCAATTTTGAAAAGAATAGGACAAATGATCACTTGAAATTACAAACATAAAAATAAAAGCTTTTTGGACAAATGTTTAAACATGGTTTCACATCTATGCCACAGCACATGTAAAAAGTATGTCAGAGGTTTTAAAAGTACTTTTCTACAAGAAAGTTAAATGTAGATCCGTAAATTCACTTCTACATTTCAATTTGAGAAAGAATAACATAAATGTTAAAATGAAACTACCAACTTTAAAATACATGCATTTTTGAGAAATACTTAAACTTTGCTTCACATCTATGAATTTTCATGTATAAGTATTATTAGTCTTTGTAAAACTTTTAAAAATGTTTAAAAATATAGTTTACAACCAGAAAAATAAATGCAGAAAAAGAAATACGCATTAATCTGACAATTTGAAAAAGTATCAATAAATGCTAAAATGAATGTCCACACATTGAAATAAATGCGTTTTAAGAAAAGATTAAAGCTAGTTTTCTCATCTATGAACTTCATTGTTAATATATAAACAGTACATGTAAAACGTTTTTCAGAGGTTGTATTGTACTTTTCTGCAATCATATAAAATATAGATCTGGAAATTCACATCAACATTTCAATTTTGAAAAGAATAGTAGAAATGGTCACTTGAAATTACAAACTTTAAAATAAATGCTTTTTTGAGAAATGTTTAAACATGATTTCACATCTATGCAACAGCTCATGTAAAGTTTGTCAGAGGTTTTAAAAGTACTTTTCTCCAAAAAAGCAAAATGTAGATCCGTAAATTCACTTCTACATTTCAATTTTAGAAAGAATAACATAAATGTTAAAATGAAACTACCAACTGTAAAATACATGCATTTTTGAGAAGTACTTAAACTTTGATTCACATCTATGAATTTTCATGTATAAGTATTAATAGTCTTTGTAAAACTTTTAAAAATGTTTAAAAATATAGTTTACAACCAGAAAAATAAATGCAGAAAAAGAAATAAGCGTTTATCTGACAATTTGAAAAAGTATCAATAAATGCTAAAATGAATGTCCACACATTGAAATAAATGCGTTTTAAGAAAAGATTAAAGCTAGTTTTCTCATCTATGAACTTCATTGTTAATATATAATCAGTAGATGTAAAACGTTTTTCAGAGGTTGTATTGTACTTTTCTGCAATCATATAAAATATAGATCTGGAAATTCACATCCACATTTCAATTTTGAAAAGAATAGGACAAATGATCACTTGAAATTACAAACATAAAAATAAAAGCTTTTTGGACAAATGTTTAAACATGGTTTTACCTCTATGCAACAGCACATGTAAAAAGTTTGTCAGAGGTTTTAAAACATTTTTCAGAGGTTGTATTGTACTTTTCTGCAATCATACAAAATATAGATCTGGAAATTCACATCCACATTTCAATTTGGAAAAGAATAGTACAAATGATCACTTGAAATTACAAACTTTAAAATAAATGCTTTTTTGAAAAATGTTTAAACATGGTTTCACATCTATGCAACAGCTCATGTAAAGTTTGTCAGAGGTTTTAAAAGTACTTTTCTCCAAAAAAGCAAAATGTAGATCCGTAAATTCACTTCTACATTTCAATTTTAGAAAGAATAACATAAATGTTAAAATGAAACAACCAACTTTAAAACACATGCAATTTTGAGAAATACTTAAACTTTGCTTCACATCTATGAATTTTCATGTATAAGTATTAATAGTCTTTGTAAAACTTTTAAAAACGTTTAAAAATATAGTTTACAACCAGAAAAATAAATGCAGAAAAAGAAATACGCATTAATCTGACAATTTGAAAAAGTATCAATAAATGCTAAAATGAATGTCCACACATTGAAATAAATGCGTTTTAAGAAAAGATTAAAGCTAGTTTTCTCATCTATGAACTTCATTGTTAATATATAAATAGTACATGTAAAACGTTTTTCAGAGGTTGTATTGTATTTTTCTGCAATCATGTAAAATATAGATCTGGAAATTCACATCCACATTTCAATATTGAAAAGAATAGGACAAATGATCACTTGAAATTACAAACATAAAAATAAAAGCTTTATGGACAAATGTTTAAACATGGTTTCACCTCTATGCAACAGCACATGTAAAAAATTTGTCAGAGGTTTTAAAACGTTTTTCAGAGGTTGTATTGTACTTTTCTGCAATCATACAAAATATAGATCTGGAAATTCACATCCACATTTCAATTTGGAAAAGAATAGTACAAATTATCACTTGAAATTACAAACTTTAAAATAAATGCTTTTTTGAAAAATGTTTAAACATGATTTCACATCTATGCAACAGCACAAGTAAAAAGTTTGTCAGAGGTTTTAAAAGTAATTTTCTCCAAAAAAGCAAAATGTTGATCAGTAAATTCACTTCTACATTTCAATTTGAGAAAGAATAACATAAATGTTAAAATGAAACTACCAACTTTAAAATACATGCTTTTTTGAGAAACTTTGCTTCACATCTATGAATTTTCATGTATAAGTATTAATAGTCTTTGTAAAACTTTTAAAAATGTTTAAAAATATAGTTTACAACCAGAGAAAGAAATGCAGAAAAAGAAATACGCGTTTATCTGACAATTTGAAAAAGTATCAATAAATTCTAAAATGAATGTCCACACAGCACATGTAAAAAGTTTATCAGAGGTTTTAAAACGTTTTTCAGAGGTTGTATTGTACTTTTCTGCAATCATACAAAATATAGATCTGGAAATTCACATCCACATTTCAATTTTGAAAAGAATAGTACAAATGATCACTTGAAATTACAAACTTTAAAATAAATGCTTTTTTGAAAAATGTTTAAACATGATTTCACATCTATGCAACAGCACAAGTAAAAAGTTTGTCAGAGGTTTTAAAAGTACTTTTCTCCAAAAAAGCAAAATGTTGATCAGTAAATTCACTTCTACATTTCAATTTTAGAAAGAATAACATAAATGTTAAAATGAAACAACCAACTTTTAAATACATGCATTTTTGAGAAATACTTAAATTTTGCCTCACATCTATGAATTTTCATGTATAAGTATTAATAGTCTTTGTAAAACTTTTAAAAACGTTTAAAAATATAGTTTACAACCAGAAAAATAAATGCAGAAAAAGAAATACGCATTAATCTGACAATTTGAAAAAGTATCAATAAATGCTAAAATGAATGTCCACACATTGAAATAAATGCGTTTTAAGAAAAGATTAAAGCTAGTTTTCTCATCTATGAACTTCATTGTTAATATATAAACAGTACATGTAAAACGTTTTTCAGAGGTTGTATTGTATTTTTCTGCAATCATATAAAATATAGATCTGGAAATTCACATCCACATTTCAATTTTCAAAAGAATAGGACAAATGATCACTTGAAATTACAAACATAAAAATAAAAGCTTTATGGACAAATGTTTAAACATGGTTTCACCTCTATGCAACAGCACATGTAAAAAGTTTGTCAGAGGTTTTAAAACGTTTTTCAGAGGTTGTATTGTACTTTTCTGCAATCATACAAAATATAGATCTGGAAATTCACATCAACATTTCAATTTTGAAAAGAATAGTAGAAATGGTCACTTGAAATTACAAACTTTAAAATAAATGCTTTTTTGAGAAATGTTTAAACATGATTTCACATCTATGCAACAGCTCATGTAAAGTTTGTCAGAGGTTTTAAAAGTACTTTTCTCCAAAAAAGCAAAATGTAGATCCGTAAATTCACTTCTACATTTCAATTTTAGAAAGAATAACATAAATGTTAAAATGAAACTACCAACTGTAAAATACATGCATTTTTGAGAAGTACTTAAACTTTGATTCACATCTATGAATTTTCATGTATAAGTATTAATAGTCTTTGTAAAACTTTTAAAAATGTTTAAAAATATAGTTTACAACCAGAAAAATAAATGCAGAAAAAGAAATAAGCGTTTATCTGACAATTTGAAAAAGTATCAATAAATGCTAAAATGAATGTCCACACATTGAAATAAATGCGTTTTAAGAAAAGATTAAAGCTAGTTTTCTCATCTATGAACTTCATTGTTAATATATAATCAGTAGATGTAAAACGTTTTTCAGAGGTTGTATTGTACTTTTCTGCAATCATATAAAATATAGATCTGGAAATTCACATCCACATTTCAATTTTCAAAAGAATAGGACAAATGATCACTTGAAATTACAAACATAAAAATAAAAGCTTTATGGACAAATGTTTAAACATGGTTTCACCTCTATGCAACAGCACATGTAAAAAGTTTGTCAGAGGTTTTAAAACGTTTTTCAGAGGTTGTATTGTACTTTTCTGCAATCATACAAAATATAGATCTGGAAATTCACATCCACATTTCAATTTGGAAAAGAATAGTACAAATGATCACTTGAAATTACAAACTTTAAAATAAATGCTTTTTTGAAAAATGTTTAAACATGGTTTCACATCTATGCCACAGCACATGTAAAAAGTATGTCAGAGGTTTTAAAAGTACTTTTCTACAAGAAAGTTAAATGTAGATCCGTAAATTCACTTCTACATTTCAATTTGAGAAAGAATAACATAAATGTTAAAATGAAACTACCAACTTTAAAATACATGCATTTTTGAGAAATACTTAAACTTTGCTTCACATCTATGAATTTTCATGTATAAGTATTATTAGTCTTTGTAAAACTTTTAAAAATGTTTAAAAATATAGTTTACAACCAGAAAAATAAATGCAGAAAAAGAAATACGCATTAATCTGACAATTTGAAAAAGTATCAATAAATGCTAAAATGAATGTCCACACATTGAAATAAATGCGAGGTTGTATTGTATTTTTCTGCAATCATATAAAATATAGATCTGGAAATTCACATCCACATTTCAATTTTGAAAAGAATAGGACAAATGATCACTTGAAATTACAAACATAAAAATAAAAGCTTTTTGGACAAATGTTTAAACATGGTTTCACCTCTATGCAACAGCACATGTAAAAAGTTTGTCAGAGGTTTTATTGTACTTTTCTGCAATCATACAAAATATAGATCTGGAAATTCACATCCACATTTCAATTTGGAAAAGAATAGTACAAATGATCACTTGAAATTACAAACTTTAAAATAAATGCTTTTTTGAAAAATGTTTAAACATGGTTTCACATCTATGCCACAGCACATGTAAAAAGTATGTCAGAGGTTTTAAAAGTTCTTTTCTACAAGAAAGTTAAATGTAGATCCGTAAATTCACTTCTACATTTCAATTTGAGAAAGAATAACATAAATGTTAAAATGAAACTACCAACTTTAAAATACATGCATTTTTGAGAAATACTTAAACTTTGCTTCACATCTATGAATTTTCATGTATAAGTATTATTAGTCTTTGTAAAACTTTTAAAAATGTTTAAAAATATAGTTTACAACCAGAAAAATAAATGCAGAAAATGAAATACGCATTAATCTGACAATTTGAAAAAGTATCAATAAATGCTAAAATGAATGTCCACACATTGAAATAAATGCGTTTTAAGAAAAGATTAAAGCTAGTTTTCTCATCTATGAACTTCATTGTTAATATATAAACAGTACATGTAAAACGTTTTTCAGAGGTTGTATTGTACTTTTCTGCAATCATATAAAATATAGATCTGGAAATTCACATCCACATTTCAATTTTGAAAAGAATAGGACAAATGATCACTTGAAATTACAAACTTTAAAATAAATGCTTTTTTGAAAAATGTTTAAACTTGATTTCACATCTATGCAACAGCTCATGTAAAGTTTGTCAGAGGTTTTAAAAGCACTTTTCTCCAAAAAAGCAAAATGTAGATCCGTAAATTCACTTCTACATTTCAATTTTAGAAAGAATAACATAAATGTTAAAATGAAACTACCAACTGTAAAATACATGCATTTTTGAGAAGTACTTAAACTTTGATTCACATCTATGAATTTTCATGTATAAGTATTAATAGTCTTTGTAAAACTTTTAAAAATGTTTAAAAATATAGTTTACAACCAGAAAAATAAATGCAGAAAAAGAAATAAGCGTTTATCTGACAATTTGAAAAAGTATCAATAAATGCTAAAATGAATGTCCACACATTGAAATAAATGCGTTTTAAGAAAAGATTAAAGCTAGTTTTCTCAACTATGAACTTCATTGTTAATATATAATCAGTAGATGTAAAACGTTTTTCAGAGGTTTTATTGTACTTTTCTGCAATCATATAAAATATAGATCTGGAAATTCACATCCACATTTCAATTTTGAAAAGAATAGGACAAATGATCACTTGAAATTACAAACATAAAAATAAAAGCTTTTTGGACAAATGTTTAAACATGGTTTCACCTCTATGCAACAGCACATGTAAAAAGTTTGTCAGAGGTTTTATTGTACTTTTCTGCAATCATACAAAATATAGATCTGGAAATTCACATCCACATTTCAATTTGGAAAAGAATAGTACAAATGATCACTTGAAATTACAAACTTTAAAATAAATGCTTTTTTGAAAAATGTTTAAACATGGTTTCACATCTATGCCACAGCACATGTAAAAAGTATGTCAGAGGTTTTAAAAGTACTTTTCTACAAGAAAGTTAAATGTAGATCCGTAAATTCACTTCTACATTTCAATTTGAGAAAGAATAACATAAATGTTAAAATGAAACTACCAACTTTAAAATACATGCATTTTTGAGAAATACTTAAACTTTGCTTCACATCTATGAATTTTCATGTATAAGTATTATTAGTCTTTGTAAAACTTTTAAAAATGTTTAAAAATATAGTTTACAACCAGAAAAATAAATGCAGAAAAAGAAATACGCATTAATCTGACAATTTGAAAAAGTATCAATAAATGCTAAAATGAATGTCCACACATTGAAATAAATGCGTTTTAAGAAAAGATTAAAGCTAGTTTTCTCATCTATGAACTTCATTGTTAATATATAAACAGTACATGTAAAACGTTTTTCAGAGGTTGTATTGTACTTTTCTGCAATCATATAAAATATAGATCTGGAAATTCACATCAACATTTCAATTTTGAAAAGAATAGTAGAAATGGTCACTTGAAATTACAAACTTTAAAATAAATGCTTTTTTGAGAAATGTTTAAACATGATTTCACATCTATGCAACAGCTCATGTAAAGTTTGTCAGAGGTTTTAAAAGTACTTTTCTCCAAAAAAGCAAAATGTAGATCCGTAAATTCACTTCTACATTTCAATTTTAGAAAGAATAACATAAATGTTAAAATGAAACAACCAACTTTAAAATACATGCATTTTTGAGAAATACTTAAACTTTGCTTCACATCTATGAATTTTCATGTATAAGTATTAATAGTCTTTGTAAAACTTTTAAAAACGTTTAAAAATATAGTTTACAACCAGAAAAATAAATGCAGAAAAAGAAATACGCATTAATCTGACAATTTGAAAAAGTATCAATAAATGCTAAAATGAATGTCCACACATTGAAATAAATGCGTTTTAAGAAAAGATTAAAGCTAGTTTTCTCATCTATGAACTTCATTGTTAATATATAAACAGTACATGTAAAACGTTTTTCAGAGGTTGTATTGTATTTTTCTGCAATCATATAAAATATAGATCTGGAAATTCACATCCACATTTCAATTTTCAAAAGAATAGGACAAATGATCACTTGAAATTACAAACATAAAAATAAAAGCTTTATGGACAAATGTTTAAACATGGTTTCACCTCTATGCAACAGCACATGTAAAAAGTTTGTCAGAGGTTTTAAAACGTTTTTCAGAGGTTGTATTGTACTTTTCTGCAATCATACAAAATATAGATCTGGAAATTCACATCCACATTTCAATTTGGAAAAGAATAGTACAAATGATCACTTGAAATTACAAACTTTAAAATAAATGCTTTTTTGAAAAATGTTTAAACATGATTTCACATCTATGCAACAGCACAAGTAAAAAGTTTGTCAGAGGTTTTAAAAGTAATTTTCTCCAAAAAAGCAAAATGTTGATCAGTAAATTCACTTCTACATTTCAATTTGAGAAAGACTAACATAAATGTTAAAATGAGACTACCAACTTTAAAATACATGCTTTTTTGAGAAACTTTGCTTCACATCTATGAATTTTCATGTATAAGTATTAATAGTCTTTGTAAAACTTTTAAAAATGTTTAAAAATATAGTTTACAACCAGAAAAATAAATGCTGAAAAAGAAATAAGCGTTTATCTGACAATTTGAAAAAGTATCAATAAATGCTAAAATGATTGTCCACACATTGAAATAAATGCGTTTTAAGAAAAGATTAAAGCTAGTTTTCTCATCTATGAACTTCATTGTTAATATATAATCAGTAGATATAAAACGTTTTTCAGAGGTTGTATTGTACTTTTCTGCAATCATATAAAATATAGATCTGGAAATTCACATCCACATTTCAATTTTGAAAAGAATAGGACAAATGATCACTTGAAATTACAAACATAAAAATAAAAGCTTTTTGGACAAATGTTTAAACATGGTTTCACCTCTATGCAACAGCACATGTAAAAAGTTTGTCAGAGGTTTTAAAACGTTTTTCAGAGGTTGTATTGTACTTTTCTGCAATCATACAAAATATAGATCTGGAAATTCACATCCACATTTCAATTTGGAAAAGAATAGTACAAATGATCACTTGAAATTACAAACTTTAAAATAAATGCTTTTTTGAAAAATGTTTAAACATGGTTTCACATCTATGCCACAGCACATGTAAACAGTATGTCAGAGGTTTTTAAAAGTACTTTTCTACAAGAAAGTTAAATGTAGATCCGTAAATTCACTTCTACATTTCAATTTGAGAAAGAATAACATAAATGTTAAAATGAAACTACCAACTTTAAAATACATGCATTTTTGAGAAATACTTAAACTTTGCTTCACATCTATGAATTTTCATGTATAAGTATTATTAGTCTTTGTAAAACTTTTAAAAATGTTTAAAAATATAGTTTACAACCAGAAAAATAAATGCAGAAAAAGAAATACGCGTTTATCTGACAATATGAAAAAGTATCAATAAATGCTAAAATGAATGTCCACACATTGAAATAAATGCGTTTTAAGAAAAGATTAAAGCTAGTTTTCTCATCTATGAACTTCATTGTTAATATATAAACAGTACATGTAAAACGTTTTTCAGAGTTTGTATTGTACTTTTCTGCAATCATATAAAATATAGATCTGGAAATTCACATCAACATTTCAATTTTGAAAAGAATAGTAGAAATGGTCACTTGAAATTACAAACTTTAAAATAAATGCTTTTTTGAGAAATGTTTAAACATGATTTCACATCTATGCAACAGCTCATGTAAAGTTTGTCAGAGGTTTTAAAAGTACTTTTCTCCAAAAAAGCAAAATGTAGATCCGTAAATTCACTTCTACATTTCAATTTTAGAAAGAATAACATAAATGTTAAAATGAAACAACCAACTTTAAAATACATGCATTTTTGAGAAATACTTAAACTTTGCTTCACATCTATGAATTTTCATGTATAAGTATTAATAGTCTTTGTAAAACTTTTAAAAACGTTTAAAAATATAGTTTACAACCAGAAAAATAAATGCAGAAAAAGAAATACGCATTAATCTGACAATTTGAAAAAGTATCAATAAATGCTAAAATGAATGTCCACACATTGAAATAAATGCGTTTTAAGAAAAGATTAAAGCTAGTTTTCTCATCTATGAACTTCATTGTTAATATATAAACAGTACATGTAAAACGTTTTTCAGAGGTTGTATTGTATTTTTCTGCAATCATATAAAATATAGATCTGGAAATCAACATCCACATTTCAATTTTGAAAAGAATAGGACAAATGATCACTTGAAATTACAAACATAAAAATAAAAGCTTTATGGACAAATGTTTAAACATGGTTTCACCTCTATGCAACAGCACATGTAAAAAGTTTGTCAGAGGTTTTAAAACTTTTCTGCAATCATACAAAATATAGATCTGGAAATTCACATCCACATTTCAATTTGGAAAAGAATAGTACAAATGATCACTTGAAATTACAAACTTTAAAATAAATGCTTTTTTGAAAAATGTTTAAACATGATTTCACATCTATGCAACAGCACAAGTAAAAAGTTTGTCAGAGGTTTTAAAAGTACTTTTCTCCAAAAAAGCAAAATGTTGATCAGTAAATTCACTTCTACATTTCAATTTGAGAAAGAATAACATAAATGTTAAAATGAAAATACCAACTTTAAAATACATGCTTTTTTGAGAAACTTTGCTTCACATCTATGAATTTTCATGTATAAGTATTAATAGTCTTTGTAAAACTTTTAAAAATGTTTAAAAATATAGTTTACAACCAGAGAAAGAAATGCAGAAAAAGAAATACGCGTTTATCTGACAATTTGAAAAAGTATCAATAAATTCTAAAATGAATGTCCACACAGCACATGTAAAAAGTTTATCAGAGGTTTTAAAACGTTTTTCAGAGGTTGTATTGTACTTTTCTGCAATCATACGAAATATAGATCTGGAAATTCACATCCACATTTCAATTTTGAAAAGAATAATAGAAATGATCGCTTGAAATTATAAACTTTAAAATAAATGCTTTTTTGAAAAATATTTAAACTTGATTTCACATCTATGCAACAGCTCATGTAAAGTTTGCCAGAGGTTTTAAAAGTACTTTTCTCCAAAAAAGCAAAATGTAGATCCGTAAATTCACTTCTGCATTTCAATTTTAGAAAGAATAACATAAATGTTAAAATGAAACAACCAACTTTAAAATACATGCATTTTTGAGAAGTACTTAAACTTTGCTTCACATCTATGAATTTTCATGTATAAGTATTAATAGTCTTTGTAAAACTTTTAAAAACGTTTAACAATATAGTTTACAACCAGAAAAATAAATTCAGAAAAAGAAATACGCATTAATCTGACAATTTGAAAAAGTATCAATAAATGCTAAAATGAATGTCCACACATTGAAATAAATGAGTTTTAAGAAAAGATTAAAGCTAGTTTTCTCATCTATGAACTTCATTGTTAATATATAAACAGTACATGTAAAACGTTTTTCAGAGGTTGTATTGTACTTTTCTGCAATCATACAAAATATAGATTTGGAAATTCACATCCACATTTCAATTTTGAAAAGAATAGTAGAAATGGTCACTTGAAATTACAAACTTTAAAATAAATGCTTCTTTGAGAAATGTTTAAACATGATTTCACCTCTATGCAACAGCACGTGTAAAAAGTTTGTCAGAGGTTTTAACAGTACTTTTCTACAAGAAAGCAAAATGTAGATCTGTAAATTCACATCTACATATCAATTTTAGAAAGAATAACATAAATGTTAAAATGAAACAACTAACTTTAAAATACATGCATTTTTGAGAAATACTTAAACTTTGCTTCACATCTATGATTTTTCATGTATAAGTATTAATAGTCTTTGTAAAACTTTTAAAAACGTTTAAAAATATAGTTTACAACCAGAAAAATAAATGCAGAAAAAGAAATACGCGTTTATCTGACAATATGAAAAAGTATCAATAAATGCTAAAATGAATGTCCACACATTGAAATAAATGCGTTTTAAGAAAAGATTAAAGCTAGTTTTCTCATCTATGAACTTCATTGTTAATATATAAACAGTACATGTAAAACGTTTTTCAGAGGTTGTATTGTACTTTTCTGCAATCATATAAAATATAGATCTGGAAATTCACATCCACATTTCAATTTTGAAAAAAATAGTAGAAATGGTCACTTTAAATTTCAAACTTTAAAATAAATGCTTTTTTGAGAAATGTTTAAACATGATTTCACATCTATGCAACAGCTCATGTAAAGTTTGTCAGAGGTTCTAAAAGTACTTTTCTCCAAAAAAGCAAAATGTAGATCTGTAAATTCACTTCTACATTTCAATTTTAGAAAGAATAACATAAATGTTAAAATGAAACAACCAACTTTAAAATACATGCATTTTTGAGAAATACTTAAATTTTGCCTCACATCTATGAATTTTCATGTATAAGTATTAATAGTCTTTGTAAAACTTTTAAAAACGTTTAAAAATATAGTTTACAACCAGAAAAATAAATGCAGAAAAGGAAATACGCATTTATCTGACAATTTGAAAAAGTATCAATAAATGCTTAAATGAATGTCCACACATTCAAATAAATGCGTTTTAAGAAAAGATTAAAGCTAGTTTTCTCATCTATGAACTTCATTGTTAATATATAAACAGTACATGTAAAACGTTTTTCAGAGGTTGTATTGTACTTTTCTGCAATCATATAAAATATAGATCTGGAAATTCACATCCACATTTCAATTTTGAAAAGAATAGGACAAATGATCACTTGAAATTACAAACATTAAAATAAAAGCTTTTTGGACAAATGTTTAAACATGGTTTCACCTCTATGCAACAGCACATGTAAAAAGTTTGTCAGAGGTTTTAAAACGTTTTTCAGAGGTTGTATTGTACTTTTCTGCAATCATACAAAATATAGATCTGGAAATTCACATCCACATTTCAATTTGGAAAAGAATAGTACAAATGATCACTTGAAATTACAAACTTTAAAATCAATGCTTTTTTGAAAAATGTTTAAACATGGTTTCACATCTATGCCACAGCACATGTAAAAAGTATGTCAGAGGTTTTTAAAAGTACTTTTCTACAAGAAAGTTAAATGTAGATCCGTAAATTCACTTCTACATTTCAATTTGAGAAAGAATAACATAAATGTTAAAATGAAACTACCAACTTTAAAATACATGCATTTTTGAGAAATACTTAAACTTTGCTTCACATCTATGAATTTTCATGTATAAGTATTATTAGTCTTTGTAAAACTTTTAAAAATGTTTAAAAATATAGTTTACAACCAGAAAAATAAATGCGGAAAAAGAAATACGCGTTTATCTGACAATATGAAAAAGTATCAATAAATGCTAAAATGAATGTCCACACATTGAAATAAATGCGTTTTAAGAAAAGATTAAAGCTAGTTTTCTCATCTATGAACTTCATTGTTAATATATAAACAGTACATGTAAAACGTTTTTCAGAGTTTGTATTGTACTTTTCTGCAATCATATAAAATATAGATCTGGAAATTCACATCAACATTTCAATTTTGAAAAGAATAGTAGAAATGGTCACTTGAAATTACAAACTTTAAAATAAATGCTTTTTTGAGAAATGTTTAAACATCATTTCACATCTATGCAACAGCTCATGTAAAGTTTGTCAGAGGTTTTAAAAGTACTTTTCTCCAAAAAAGCAAAATGTAGATCCGTAAATTCACTTCTACATTTCAATTTTAGAAAGAATAACATAAATGTTAAAATGAAACAACCAACTTTAAAATACATGCATTTTTGAGAAATACTTAAACTTTGCTTCACATCTATGAATTTTCATGTATAAGTATTAATAGTCTTTGTAAAACTTTTAAAAACGTTTAAAAATATAGTTTACAACCAGAAAAATAAATGCAGAAAAAGAAATACGCATTAATCTGACAATTTGAAAAAGTATCAATAAATGCTAAAATGAATGTCCACACATTGAAATAAATGCGTTTTAAGAAAAGATTAAAGCTAGTTTTCTCATCTATGAACTTCATTGTTAATATATAAACAGTACATGTAAAACGTTTTTCAGAGGTTGTATTGTATTTTTCTGCAATCATATAAAATATAGATCTGGAAATCAACATCCACATTTCAATTTTGAAAAGAATAGGACAAATGATCACTTGAAATTACAAACATAAAAATAAAAGCTTTATGGACAAATGTTTAAACATGGTTTCACCTCTATGCAACAGCACATGTAAAAAGTTTGTCAGAGGTTTTAAAACTTTTCTGCAATCATACAAAATATAGATCTGGAAATTCACATCCACATTTCAATTTGGAAAAGAATAGTACAAATGATCACTTGAAATTACAAACTTTAAAATAAATGCTTTTTTGAAAAATGTTTAAACATGATTTCACATCTATGCAACAGCACAAGTAAAAAGTTTGTCAGAGGTTTTAAAAGTACTTTTCTCCAAAAAAGCAAAATGTTGATCAGTAAATTCACTTCTACATTTCAATTTGAGAAAGAATAACATAAATGTTAAAATGAAAATACCAACTTTAAAATACATGCTTTTTTGAGAAACTTTGCTTCACATCTATGAATTTTCATGTATAAGTATTAATAGTCTTTGTAAAACTTTTAAAAATGTTTAAAAATATAGTTTACAACCAGAGAAAGAAATGCAGAAAAAGAAATACGCGTTTATCTGACAATTTGAAAAAGTATCAATAAATGCTAAAATGAATGTCCACACATTGAAATAAATGAGTTTTAAGAAAAGATTAAAGCTAGTTTTCTCATCTATGAACTTCATTGTTAATATATAAACAGTACATGTAAAACGTTTTTCAGAGGTTGTATTGTACTTTTCTGCAATCATACAAAATATAGATTTGGAAATTCACATCCACATTTCAATTTTGAAAAGAATAGTAGAAATGGTCACTTTAAATTTCAAACTTTAAAATAAATGCTTTTTTGAGAAATGTTTAAACATGATTTCACATCTATGCAACAGCTCATGTAAAGTTTGTCAGAGGTTCTAAAAGTACTTTTCTCCAAAAAAGCAAAATGTAGATCTGTAAATTCACTTCTACATTTCAATTTTAGAAAGAATAACATAAATGTTAAAATGAAACAACCAACTTTAAAATACATGCATTTTTGAGAAATACTTAAATTTTGCCTCACATCTATGAATTTTCATGTATAAGTATTAATAGTCTTTGTAAAACTTTTAAAAACGTTTAAAAATATAGTTTACAACCAGAAAAATAAATGCAGAAAAAGAAATACGCGTTTATCTGACAATATGAAAAAGTATCAATAAATGCTAAAATGAATGTCCACACATTGAAATAAATGCGTTTTAAGAAAAGATTAAAGCTAGTTTTCTCATCTATGAACTTCATTGTTAATATATAAACAGTACATGTAAAACGTTTTTCAGAGGTTGTATTGTACTTTTCTGCAATCATATAAAATATAGATCTGGAAATTCACATCCACATTTCAATTTTGAAAAAAATAGTAGAAATGGTCACTTGAAATTACAAACTTTAAAATAAATGCTTTTTTGAGAAATGTTTAAACATGATTTCACATCTATGCAACAGCTCATGTAAAGTTTGTCAGAGGTTCTAAAAGTACTTTTCTCCAAAAAAGCAAAATGTAGATCTGTAAATTCACTTCTACATTTCAATTTTAGAAAGAATAACATAAATGTTAAAATGAAACAACCAACTTTAAAATACATGCATTTTTGAGAAATACTTAAATTTTGCCTCACATCTATGAATTTTCATGTATAAGTATTAATAGTCTTTGTAAAACTTTTAAAAACGTTTAAAAATATAGTTTACAACCAGAAAAATAAATGCAGAAAAGGAAATACGCATTTATCTGACAATTTGAAAAAGTATCAATAAATGCTTAAATGAATGTCCACACATTCAAATAAATGCGTTTTAAGAAAAGATTAAAGCTAGTTTTCTCATCTATGAACTTCATTGTTAATATATAAACAGTACATGTAAAACGTTTTTCAGAGGTTGTATTGTACTTTTCTGCAATCATATAAAATATAGATCTGGAAATTCACATCCACATTTCAATTTTGAAAAGAATAGGACAAATGATCACTTGAAATTACAAACATAAAAATAAAAGCTTTTTGGACAAATGTTTAAACATGGTTTCACCTCTATGCAACAGCACATGTAAAAAGTTTGTCAGAGGTTTTAAAACGTTTTTCAGAGGTTGTATTGTACTTTTCTGCAATCATACAAAATATAGATCTGGAAATTCACATCCACATTTCAATTTGGAAAAGAATAGTACAAATGATCACTTGAAATTACAAACTTTAAAATCAATGCTTTTTTGAAAAATGTTTAAACATGGTTTCACATCTATGCCACAGCACATGTAAAAAGTATGTCAGAGGTTTTTAAAAGTACTTTTCTACAAGAAAGTTAAATGTAGATCCGTAAATTCACTTCTACATTTCAATTTGAGAAAGAATAACATAAATGTTAAAATGAAACTACCAACTTTAAAATACATGCATTTTTGAGAAATACTTAAACTTTGCTTCACATCTATGAATTTTCATGTATAAGTATTATTAGTCTTTGTAAAACTTTTAAAAATGTTTAAAAATATAGTTTACAACCAGAAAAATAAATGCGGAAAAAGAAATACGCGTTTATCTGACAATATGAAAAAGTATCAATAAATGCTAAAATGAATGTCCACACATTGAAATAAATGCGTTTTAAGAAAAGATTAAAGCTAGTTTTCTCATCTATGAACTTCATTGTTAATATATAAACAGTACATGTAAAACGTTTTTCAGAGGTTGTATTGTACTTTTCTGCAATCATATAAAATATAGATCTGGAAATTCACATCAACATTTCAATTTTGAAAAGAATAGTAGAAATGGTCACTTGAAATTACAAACTTTAAAATAAATGCTTTTTTGAGAAATGTTTAAACATGATTTCACATCTATGCAACAGCTCATGTAAAGTTTGTCAGAGGTTTTAAAAGTACTTTTCTCCAAAAAAGCAAAATGTAGATCCGTAAATTCACTTCTACATTTCAATTTTAGAAAGAATAACATAAATGTTAAAATGAAACAACCAACTTTAAAATACATGCATTTTTGAGAAATACTTAAACTTTGCTTCACATCTATGAATTTTCATGTATAAGTATTAATAGTCTTTGTAAAACTTTTAAAAACGTTTAAAAATATAGTTTACAACCAGAAAAATAAATGCAGAAAAAGAAATACGCATTAATCTGACAATTTGAAAAAGTATCAATAAATGCTAAAATGAATGTCCACACATTGAAATAAATGCGTTTTAAGAAAAGATTAAAGCTAGTTTTCTCATCTATGAACTTCATTGTTAATATATAAACAGTACATGTAAAACGTTTTTCAGAGGTTGTATTGTATTTTTCTGCAATCATATAAAATATAGATCTGGAAATTCACATCCACATTTCAATTTTGAAAAGAATAGGACAAATGATCACTTGAAATTACAAACATAAAAATAAAAGCTTTATGGACAAATGTTTAAACATGGTTTCACCTCTATGCAACAGCACATGTAAAAAGTTTGTCAGAGGTTTTAAAACGTTTTTCAGAGGTTGTATTGTACTTTTCTGCAATCATACAAAATATAGATCTGGAAATTCACATCCACATTTCAATTTGGAAAAGAATAGTACAAATGATCACTTGAAATTACAAACTTTAAAATAAATGCTTTTTTGAAAAATGTTTAAACATGATTTCACATCTATGCAACAGCACAAGTAAAAAGTTTGTCAGAGGTTTTAAAAGTACTTTTCTCCAAAAAAGCAAAATGTTGATCAGTAAATTCACTTCTACATTTCAATTTGAGAAAGAATAACATAAATGTTAAAATGAAACTACCAACTTTAAAATACATGCTTTTTTGAGAAACTTTGCTTCACATCTATGAATTTTCATGTATAAGTATTAATAGTCTTTGTAAAACTTTTAAAAATGTTTAAAAATATAGTTTACAACCAGAGAAAGAAATGCAGAAAAAGAAATACGCGTTTATCTGACAATTTGAAAAAGTATCAATAAATTCTAAAATGAATGTCCACACAGCACATGTAAAAAGTTTATCAGAGGTTTTAAAACGTTTTTCAGAGGTTGTATTGTACTTTTTTCCAATCATACGAAATATAGATCTGGAAATTCACATCCACATTTCAATTTTGAAAAGAATAATAGAAATGATCACTTGAAATTACAAACTTTAAAATAAATGCTTCTTTGAGAAATGTTTAAACATGATTTCACGTCTATGCAACAGCACATGTAAAAAGTTTGTCAGAGGTTTTAAAAGTACTTTTCTACAAGAAAGCAAAATGTAGATCTGTAAATTCACATCTACATATCAATTTTAGAAAGAATAACATAAATGTTAAAATGAAACAACTAACTTTAAAATACATGCATTTTGAGAAATACTTAAACTTTGCTTCACATCTCTGAATTTTCATGTATAAGTATTAATAGTCTTTGTAAAACTTTTAAAAACGTTTAAAAATATAGTTTACAACCAGAAAAATAAATGCAGAAAAAGAAATACGCGTTTATCTGACAATATGAAAAAGTATCAATAAATGCTAAAATGAATGTCCACACATTGAAATAAATGCGTTTTAAGAAAAGATTAAAGCTAGTTTTCTCATCTATGAACTTCATTGGTAATATATAAACAGTACATGTAAAACGTTTTTCAGAGGTTGTATTGTACTTTTCTGCAATCATATAAAATATAGATCTGGAAATTCACATCCACATTTCAATTTTGAAAAAAATAGTAGAAATGGTCACTTGAAATTACAAACTTTAAAATAAATGCTTTTTTGAGAAATGTTTAAACATGATTTCACATCTATGCAACAGCTCATGTAAAGTTTGTCAGAGGTTTTAAAAGTACTTTTCTCCAAAAAAGCAAAATGTAGATCTGTAAATTCACTTCTACATTTCAATTTTAGAAAGAATAACATAAATGTTAAAATGAAACAACCAACTTTTAAATACATGCATTTTTGAGAAATACTTAAATTTTGCCTCACATCTATGAATTTTCATGTATAAGTATTAATAGTCTTTGTAAAACTTTTAAAAACGTTTAAAAATATAGTTTACAACCAGAAAAATAAATGCAGAAAAAGAAATACGCATTTATCTGACAATTTGAAAAAGTATCAATAAATGCTAAAATGAATGTCCACACATTGAAATAAATGCGTTTTAAGAAAAGATTAAAGCTAGTTTTCTCATCTATGAACTTCATTGTTAATATATAAACAGTACATGTAAAACGTTTTTCAGAGGTTGTATTGTACTTTTCTGCAATCATATAAAATATAGATCTGGAAATTCACATCCACATTTCAATTTTGAAAAGAATAGGACAAATGATCACTTGAAATTACAAACATAAAAATAAAAGCTTTTTGGACAAATGTTTAAACATGGTTTCACCTCTATGCAACAGCACATGTAAAAAGTTTGTCAGAGGTTTTAAAACGTTTTTCAGAGGTTGTATTGTACTTTTCTGCAATCATACAAAATATAGATCTGGAAATTCACATCCACATTTCAATTTGGAAAAGAATAGTACAAATGATCACTTGAAATTACAAACTTTAAAATAAATGCTTTTTTGAAAAATGTTTAAACATGGTTTCACATCTATGCCACAGCACATGTAAAAAGTATGTCAGAGGTTTTTAAAAGTACTTTTCTACAAGAAAGTTAAATGTAGATCCGTAAATTCACTTCTACATTTCAATTTGAGAAAGAATAACATAAATGTTAAAATGAAACTACCAACTTTAAAATACATGCATTTTTGAGAAATACTTAAACTTTGCTTCACATCTATGAATTTTCATGTATAAGTATTATTAGTCTTTGTAAAACTTTTAAAAATGTTTAAAAATATAGTTTACAACCAGAAAAATAAATGCAGAAAAAGAAATACGCGTTTATCTGACAATATGAAAAAGTATCAATAAATGCTAAAATGAATGTCCACACATTGAAATAAATGCGTTTTAAGAAAAGATTAAAGCTAGTTTTCTCATCTATGAACTTCATTGTTAATATATAAACAGTACATGTAAAACGTTTTTCAGAGGTTGTATTGTACTTTTCTGCAATCATATAAAATATAGATCTGGAAATTCACATCCACATTTCAATTTTGAAAAGAATAGGACAAATGATCACTTGAAATTACAAACATAAAAATAAAAGCTTTTTGGACAAATGTTTAAACATGGTTTCACCTCTATGCAACAGCACATGTAAAAAGTTTGTCAGAGGTTTTAAAACGTTTTTCAGAGGTTGTATTGTACTTTTCTGCAATCATACAAAATATAGATCTGGAAATTCACATCCACATTTCAATTTGGAAAAGAATAGTACAAATGATCACATGAAATTACAAACTTTTAAAATAAATGCTTTTTTGAAAAATGTTTAAACATGATTTCACATCTATGCAACAGCACAAGTAAAAAGTTTGTCAGAGGTTTTAAAAGTACTTTACTCCAAAAAAGCAAAATGTTGATCAGTAAATTCACTTCTACATTTCAATTTGAGAAAGAATAACATAAATGTTAAAATGAAACTACCAACTGTAAAATACATGCATTTTTGAGAAGTACTTAAACTTTGATTCACATCTATGAATTTTCATGTATAAGTATTAATAGTCTTTGTAAAACTTTTAAAAATGTTTAAAAATATAGTTTACAACCAGAAAAATAAATGCAGAAAAAGAAATAAGCGTTTATCTGACAATTTGAAAAAGTATCAATAAATGCTAAAATGAATGTCCACACATTGAAATAAATGCGTTTTAAGAAAAGATTAAAGCTAGTTTTCTCATCTATGAACTTCATTGTTAATATATAATCAGTAGATGTAAAACGTTTTTCAGAGGTTGTATTGTACTTTTCTGCAATCATATAAAATATAGATCTGGAAATTCACATCCACATTTCAATTTTGAAAAGAATAGGACAAATGATCACTTGAAATTACAAACATAAAAATAAAAGCTTTTTGGACAAATGTTTAAACATGGTTTCACCTCTATGCAACAGCACATGTAAAAAGTTTGTCAGAGGTTTTAAAACGTTTTTCAGAGGTTGTATTGTACTTTTCTGCAATCATACAAAATATAGATCTGGAAATTCACATCCACATTTCAATTTGGAAAAGAATAGTACAAATGATCACTTGAAATTACAAATTTTTAAAATAAATGCTTTTTTGAAAAATGTTTAAACATGATTTCACATCTATGCAACAGCACAAGTAAAAAGTTTGTCAGAGGTTTTAAAAGTACTTTTCTCCAAAAAAGCAAAATGTTGATCAGTAAATTCACTTCTACATTTCAATTTTAGAAAGAATAACATAAATGTTAAAATGAAACTACCAACTGTAAAATACATGCATTTTTGAGAAGTACTTAAACTTTGATTCACATCTATAAATTTTCATGTATAAGTATTAATAGTCTTTGTAAAACTTTTAAAAATGTTTAAAAATATAGTTTACAACCAGAAAAATAAATGCAGAAAAAGAAATACGCGTTTATCTGACAATATGAAAAAGTATCAATAAATGCTAAAATGAATGTCCACATATTGAAATAAATGCGTTTTAAGAAAAGATTAAAGCTAGTTTTCTCATCTATGAACTTAATTGTTAATATATAATCAGTAGATGTAAAACGTTTTTCAGAGGTTGTATTGTACTTTTCTGCAATCATATAAAATATAGATCTGGAAATTCACATCCACATTTCAATTTTGAAAAGAATAGGACATATGATCACTTGAAATTACAAACATAAAAATAAAAGCTTTTTGGACAAATGTTTAAACATGGTTTCACCTCTATGCAACAGCACATGTAAAAAGTTTGTCAGAGGTTTTAAAACGTTTTTCAGAGGTTGTATTGTACTTTTCTGCAATCATACAAAATATAGATCTGGAAATTCACATCCACATTTCAATTTTGAAAAGAATAATAGAAATGATCACATGAAATTACAAACTTTAAAATAAATGCTTTTGTGAAAAATGTTTAAACTTGATTTCACATCTATGCAACAGCTCATGTAAAGTTTGTCAGAGGTTTTAAAAGCACTTTTCTCCAAAAAAGCAAAATGTAGATCCGTAAATTCACTTCTACATTTCAATTTGAGAAAGAATAACATAAATGTTAAAATGAAACTACCAACTTTAAAATACATGCATTTTTGAGAAATACTTAAACTTTGCTTCACATCTATGAATTTTCATGTATAAGTATTATTAGTCTTTGTAAAACTTTTAAAAATGTTTAAAAATATAGTTTACAACCAGAAAAATAAATGCGGAAAAAGAAATACGCGTTTATCTGACAATATGAAAAAGTATCAATAAATGCTAAAATGAATGTCCACACATTGAAATAAATGCGTTTTAAGAAAAGATTAAAGCTAGTTTTCTCATCTATGAACTTCATTGTTAATATATAAACAGTACATGTAAAACGTTTTTCAGAGGTTGTATTGTACTTTTCTGCAATCATATAAAATATAGATCTGGAAATTCACATCAACATTTCAATTTTGAAAAGAATAGTAGAAATGGTCACTTGAAATTACAAACTTTAAAATAAATGCTTTTTTGAGAAATGTTTAAACATGATTTCACATCTATGCAACAGCTCATGTAAAGTTTGTCAGAGGTTTTAAAAGTACTTTTCTCCAAAAAAGCAAAATGTAGATCCGTAAATTCACTTCTACATTTCAATTTTAGAAAGAATAACATAAATGTTAAAATGAAACAACCAACTTTAAAATACATGCATTTTTGAGAAATACTTAAACTTTGCTTCACATCTATGAATTTTCATGTATAAGTATTAATAGTCTTTGTAAAACTTTTAAAAACGTTTAAAAATATAGTTTACAACCAGAAAAATAAATGCAGAAAAAGAAATACGCATTAATCTGACAATTTGAAAAAGTATCAATAAATGCTAAAATGAATGTCCACACATTGAAATAAATGCGTTTTAAGAAAAGATTAAAGCTAGTTTTCTCATCTATGAACTTCATTGTTAATATATAAACAGTACATGTAAAACGTTTTTCAGAGGTTGTATTGTATTTTTCTGCAATCATATAAAATATAGATCTGGAAATTCACATCCACATTTCAATTTTGAAAAGAATAGGACAAATGATCACTTGAAATTACAAACATAAAAATAAAAGCTTTATGGACAAATGTTTAAACATGGTTTCACCTCTATGCAACAGCACATGTAAAAAGTTTGTCAGAGGTTTTAAAACGTTTTTCAGAGGTTGTATTGTACTTTTCTGCAATCATACAAAATATAGATCTGGAAATTCACATCCACATTTCAATTTGGAAAAGAATAGTACAAATGATCACTTGAAATTACAAACTTTAAAATAAATGCTTTTTTGAAAAATGTTTAAACATGATTTCACATCTATGCAACAGCACAAGTAAAAAGTTTGTCAGAGGTTTTAAAAGTACTTTTCTCCAAAAAAGCAAAATGTTGATCAGTAAATTCACTTCTACATTTCAATTTGAGAAAGAATAACATAAATGTTAAAATGAAACTACCAACTTTAAAATACATGCTTTTTTGAGAAACTTTGCTTCACATCTATGAATTTTCATGTATAAGTATTAATAGTCTTTGTAAAACTTTTAAAAATGTTTAAAAATATAGTTTACAACCAGAGAAAGAAATGCAGAAAAAGAAATACGCGTTTATCTGACAATTTGAAAAAGTATCAATAAATTCTAAAATGAATGTCCACACAGCACATGTAAAAAGTTTATCAGAGGTTTTAAAACGTTTTTCAGAGGTTGTATTGTACTTTTTTCCAATCATACGAAATATAGATCTGGAAATTCACATCCACATTTCAATTTTGAAAAGAATAATAGAAATGATCACTTGAAATTACAAACTTTAAAATAAATGCTTCTTTGAGAAATGTTTAAACATGATTTCACGTCTATGCAACAGCACATGTAAAAAGTTTGTCAGAGGTTTTAAAAGTACTTTTCTACAAGAAAGCAAAATGTAGATCTGTAAATTCACATCTACATATCAATTTTAGAAAGAATAACATAAATGTTAAAATGAAACAACTAACTTTAAAATACATGCATTTTGAGAAATACTTAAACTTTGCTTCACATCTCTGAATTTTCATGTATAAGTATTAATAGTCTTTGTAAAACTTTTAAAAACGTTTAAAAATATAGTTTACAACCAGAAAAATAAATGCAGAAAAAGAAATACGCGTTTATCTGACAATATGAAAAAGTATCAATAAATGCTAAAATGAATGTCCACACATTGAAATAAATGCGTTTTAAGAAAAGATTAAAGCTAGTTTTCTCATCTATGAACTTCATTGGTAATATATAAACAGTACATGTAAAACGTTTTTCAGAGGTTGTATTGTACTTTTCTGCAATCATATAAAATATAGATCTGGAAATTCACATCCACATTTCAATTTTGAAAAAAATAGTAGAAATGGTCACTTGAAATTACAAACTTTAAAATAAATGCTTTTTTGAGAAATGTTTAAACATGATTTCACATCTATGCAACAGCTCATGTAAAGTTTGTCAGAGGTTTTAAAAGTACTTTTCTCCAAAAAAGCAAAATGTAGATCTGTAAATTCACTTCTACATTTCAATTTTAGAAAGAATAACATAAATGTTAAAATGAAACAACCAACTTTTAAATACATGCATTTTTGAGAAATACTTAAATTTTGCCTCACATCTATGAATTTTCATGTATAAGTATTAATAGTCTTTGTAAAACTTTTAAAAACGTTTAAAAATATAGTTTACAACCAGAAAAATAAATGCAGAAAAAGAAATACGCATTTATCTGACAATTTGAAAAAGTATCAATAAATGCTAAAATGAATGTCCACACATTGAAATAAATGCGTTTTAAGAAAAGATTAAAGCTAGTTTTCTCATCTATGAACTTCATTGTTAATATATAAACAGTACATGTAAAACGTTTTTCAGAGGTTGTATTGTACTTTTCTGCAATCATATAAAATATAGATCTGGAAATTCACATCCACATTTCAATTTTGAAAAGAATAGGACAAATGATCACTTGAAATTACAAACATAAAAATAAAAGCTTTTTGGACAAATGTTTAAACATGGTTTCACCTCTATGCAACAGCACATGTAAAAAGTTTGTCAGAGGTTTTAAAACGTTTTTCAGAGGTTGTATTGTACTTTTCTGCAATCATACAAAATATAGATCTGGAAATTCACATCCACATTTCAATTTGGAAAAGAATAGTACAAATGATCACTTGAAATTACAAACTTTAAAATAAATGCTTTTTTGAAAAATGTTTAAACATGGTTTCACATCTATGCCACAGCACATGTAAAAAGTATGTCAGAGGTTTTTAAAAGTACTTTTCTACAAGAAAGTTAAATGTAGATCCGTAAATTCACTTCTACATTTCAATTTGAGAAAGAATAACATAAATGTTAAAATGAAACTACCAACTTTAAAATACATGCATTTTTGAGAAATACTTAAACTTTGCTTCACATCTATGAATTTTCATGTATAAGTATTATTAGTCTTTGTAAAACTTTTAAAAATGTTTAAAAATATAGTTTACAACCAGAAAAATAAATGCAGAAAAAGAAATACGCGTTTATCTGACAATATGAAAAAGTATCAATAAATGCTAAAATGAATGTCCACACATTGAAATAAATGCGTTTTAAGAAAAGATTAAAGCTAGTTTTCTCATCTATGAACTTCATTGTTAATATATAAACAGTACATGTAAAACGTTTTTCAGAGGTTGTATTGTACTTTTCTGCAATCATATAAAATATAGATCTGGAAATTCACATCCACATTTCAATTTTGAAAAGAATAGGACAAATGATCACTTGAAATTACAAACATAAAAATAAAAGCTTTTTGGACAAATGTTTAAACATGGTTTCACCTCTATGCAACAGCACATGTAAAAAGTTTGTCAGAGGTTTTAAAACGTTTTTCAGAGGTTGTATTGTACTTTTCTGCAATCATACAAAATATAGATCTGGAAATTCACATCCACATTTCAATTTGGAAAAGAATAGTACAAATGATCACATGAAATTACAAACTTTTAAAATAAATGCTTTTTTGAAAAATGTTTAAACATGATTTCACATCTATGCAACAGCACAAGTAAAAAGTTTGTCAGAGGTTTTAAAAGTACTTTACTCCAAAAAAGCAAAATGTTGATCAGTAAATTCACTTCTACATTTCAATTTGAGAAAGAATAACATAAATGTTAAAATGAAACTACCAACTGTAAAATACATGCATTTTTGAGAAGTACTTAAACTTTGATTCACATCTATGAATTTTCATGTATAAGTATTAATAGTCTTTGTAAAACTTTTAAAAATGTTTAAAAATATAGTTTACAACCAGAAAAATAAATGCAGAAAAAGAAATAAGCGTTTATCTGACAATTTGAAAAAGTATCAATAAATGCTAAAATGAATGTCCACACATTGAAATAAATGCGTTTTAAGAAAAGATTAAAGCTAGTTTTCTCATCTATGAACTTCATTGTTAATATATAATCAGTAGATGTAAAACGTTTTTCAGAGGTTGTATTGTACTTTTCTGCAATCATATAAAATATAGATCTGGAAATTCACATCCACATTTCAATTTTGAAAAGAATAGGACAAATGATCACTTGAAATTACAAACATAAAAATAAAAGCTTTTTGGACAAATGTTTAAACATGGTTTCACCTCTATGCAACAGCACATGTAAAAAGTTTGTCAGAGGTTTTAAAACGTTTTTCAGAGGTTGTATTGTACTTTTCTGCAATCATACAAAATATAGATCTGGAAATTCACATCCACATTTCAATTTGGAAAAGAATAGTACAAATGATCACTTGAAATTACAAATTTTTAAAATAAATGCTTTTTTGAAAAATGTTTAAACATGATTTCACATCTATGCAACAGCACAAGTAAAAAGTTTGTCAGAGGTTTTAAAAGTACTTTTCTCCAAAAAAGCAAAATGTTGATCAGTAAATTCACTTCTACATTTCAATTTTAGAAAGAATAACATAAATGTTAAAATGAAACTACCAACTGTAAAATACATGCATTTTTGAGAAGTACTTAAACTTTGATTCACATCTATAAATTTTCATGTATAAGTATTAATAGTCTTTGTAAAACTTTTAAAAATGTTTAAAAATATAGTTTACAACCAGAAAAATAAATGCAGAAAAAGAAATACGCGTTTATCTGACAATATGAAAAAGTATCAATAAATGCTAAAATGAATGTCCACATATTGAAATAAATGCGTTTTAAGAAAAGATTAAAGCTAGTTTTCTCATCTATGAACTTAATTGTTAATATATAATCAGTAGATGTAAAACGTTTTTCAGAGGTTGTATTGTACTTTTCTGCAATCATATAAAATATAGATCTGGAAATTCACATCCACATTTCAATTTTGAAAAGAATAGGACATATGATCACTTGAAATTACAAACATAAAAATAAAAGCTTTTTGGACAAATGTTTAAACATGGTTTCACCTCTATGCAACAGCACATGTAAAAAGTTTGTCAGAGGTTTTAAAACGTTTTTCAGAGGTTGTATTGTACTTTTCTGCAATCATACAAAATATAGATCTGGAAATTCACATCCACATTTCAATTTTGAAAAGAATAATAGAAATGATCACATGAAATTACAAACTTTAAAATAAATGCTTTTGTGAAAAATGTTTAAACTTGATTTCACATCTATGCAACAGCTCATGTAAAGTTTGTCAGAGGTTTTAAAAGCACTTTTCTCCAAAAAAGCAAAATGTAGATCCGTAAATTCACTTCTACATTTCAATTTTAGAAAGAATAACATAAATGTTAAAATGAAACTACCAACTGTAAAATACATGCATTTTTGAGAAGTACTTAAACTTTGATTCACATCTATGAATTTTCATGTATAAGTATTAATAGTCTTTGTAAAACTTTTAAAAATGTTTAAAAATATAGTTTACAACCAGAAAAATAAATGCAGAAAAAGAAATACGCGTTTATCTGACAATATGAAAAAGTATCAATAAATGCTAAAATGAATGTCCACACATTGAAATAAATGCGTTTTAAGAAAAGATTAAAGCTAGTTTTCTCATCTATGAACTTCATTGTTAATATATAATCAGTAGATGTAAAACGTTTTTCAGAGGTTGTATTGTACTTTTCTGCAATCATATAAAATATAGATCTGGAAATTCACATCCACATTTCAATTTTGAAAAGAATAGGACAAATGATCACTTGAAATTACAAACATAAAAATAAAAGCTTTTTGGACAAATGTTTAAACATGGTTTTACCTCTATGCAACAGCACATGTAAAAAGTTTGTCAGAGGTTTTAAAACATTTTTCAGAGGTTGTATTGTACTTTTCTGCAATCATACAAAATATAGATCTGGAAATTCACATCCACATTTCAATTTGGAAAAGAATAGTACAAATGATCACTTGAAATTACAAACTTTAAAATAAATGCTTTTTTGAAAAATGTTTAAACATGGTTTCACATCTATGCAACAGCTCATGTAAAGTTTGTCAGAGGTTTTAAAAGTACTTTTCTCCAAAAAAGCAAAATGTAGATCCGTAAATTCACTTCTACATTTCAATTTTAGAAAGAATAACATAAATGTTAAAATGAAACAACCAACTTTAAAATACATGCATTTTTGAGAAATACTTAAACTTTGCTTCACATCTATGAATTTTCATGTATAAGTATTAATAGTCTTTGTAAAACTTTTAAAAACGTTTAAAAATATAGTTTACAACCAGAAAAATAAATGCAGAAAAAGAAATACGCATTAATCTGACAATTTGAAAAAGTATCAATAAATGCTAAAATGAATGTCCACACATTGAAATAAATGCGTTTTAAGAAAAGATTAAAGCTAGTTTTCTCATCTATGAACTTCATTGTTAATATATAAATAGTACATGTAAAACGTTTTTCAGAGGTTGTATTGTATTTTTCTGCAATCATATAAAATATAGATCTGGAAATTCACATCCACATTTCAATTTTGAAAAGAATAGGACAAATGATCACTTGAAATTACAAACATAAAAATAAAAGCTTTATGGACAAATGTTTAAACATGGTTTCACCTCTATGCAACAGCACATGTAAAAAGTTTGTCAGAGGTTTTAAAACGTTTTTCAGAGGTTGTATTGTACTTTTCTGCAATCATACAAAATATAGATCTGGAAATTCACATCCACATTTCAATTTGGAAAAGAATAGTACAAATGATCACTTGAAATTACAAACTTTAAAATAAATGCTTTTTTGAAAAATGTTTAAACATGATTTCACATCTATGCAACAGCACAAGTAAAAAGTTTGTCAGAGGTTTTAAAAGTAATTTTCTCCAAAAAAGCAAAATGTTGATCAGTAAATTCACTTCTACATTTCAATTTGAGAAAGAATAACATAAATGTTAAAATGA
Source organism: Narcine bancroftii (assembly GCF_036971445.1). Taxonomy (NCBI): domain Eukaryota; kingdom Metazoa; phylum Chordata; class Chondrichthyes; order Torpediniformes; family Narcinidae; genus Narcine; species Narcine bancroftii. The sequence continues at coordinate 100,441,687 of NC_091474.1, read as the reverse complement.
AACTACCAACTTTAAAATACATGCTTTTTTGAGAAACTTTGCTTCACATCTATGAATTTTCATGTATAAGTATTAATAGTCTTTGTAAAACTTTTAAAAATGTTTAAAAATATAGTTTACAACCAGAGAAAGAAATGCAGAAAAAGAAATACGCGTTTATCTGACAATTTGAAAAAGTATCAATAAATGCTAAAATGAATGTCCACACATTGAAATAAATGCGTTTTAAGAAAAGATTAAAGCTAGTTTTCTCATCTATGAACTTCATTGTTAATATATAATCAGTAGATGTAAAACGTTTTTCAGAGGTTGTATTGTACTTTTCTGCAATCATATAAAATATAGATCTGGAAATTCACATCCACATTTCAATTTTGAAAAGAATAGGACAAATGATCACTTGAAATTACAAACATAAAAATAAAAGCTTTTTGGACAAATGTTTAAACATGGTTTCACCTCTATGCAACAGCACATGTAAAAAGTTTGTCAGAGGTTTTAAAACGTTTTTCAGAGGTTGTATTGTACTTTTCAAGGGGGAGCAAGGGGGAGGCGGCGGCCCCAGTCCGGGCACAGGGAGAGCAGCGGCGGCCCCGGCCCCGGTCCGGGCGAAGGGTAGACGGCGGCGGCCCCGATACGGGCAGGAGCAAGGGGGAGGCGGCGGCCCCAGTCCGGGCACAGGGAGAGCAGCGGCGGCCCCGGCCCCGGTCCGGGCGAAGGGTAGACGGCGGCGGCCCCGATACGGGCAGGAGCAAGGGGGAGGCGGCGGCCCCAGTCCGGGCACAGGGAGAGCAGCGGCGGCCCCGGCCCCGGTCCGGGCGAAGGGTAGACGGCGGCGGCCCCGATACGGGCAGGAGCAAGGGGGAGGCGGCGGCCCCAGTCCGGGCACAGGGAGAGCAGCGGCGGCCCCGGCCCCGGTCCGGGCGAAGGGTAGACGGCGGCGGCCCCGATACGGGCAGGAGCAAGGGGGAGGCGGCGGCCCCAGTCCGGGCACAGGGAGAGCAGCGGCGGCCCCGGCCCCGGTCCGGGCGAAGGGTAGACGGCGGCGGCCCCGATACGGGCAGGAGCAAGGGGGAGGCGGCGGCCCCAGTCCGGGCACAGGGAGAGCAGCGGCGGCCCCGGCCCCGGTCCGGGCGAAGGGTAGACGGCGGCGGCCCCGATACGGGCAGGAGCAAGGGGGAGGCGGCGGCCCCAGTCCGGGCACAGGGAGAGCAGCGGCGGCCCCGGCCCCGGTCCGGGCGAAGGGTAGACGGCGGCGGCCCCGATACGGGCAGGAGCAAGGGGGAGGCGGCGGCCCCAGTCCGGGCACAGGGAGAGCAGCGGCGGCCCCGGCCCCGGTCCGGGCGAAGGGTAGACGGCGGCGGCCCCGATACGGGCAGGAGCAAGGGGGAGACGGCGGCCCCGGCCTCGGTCGAGTGAGGCAGACGGAGGCCCCGGTCCGGGCAGTATGGACCGACCTAGGAGGGGAGGCAGGCCCCTCCAGCCCGGGTAAGAAACCTGCATAGGAGAAGGCCACTCCGATATAAAACCTACGACCCAAGGACCTCGCTGCCACGTCCCAGCTTGCTTGGCCACGGCACACGAACCATGGGTGTAAAGGGTGGGGCCAGTACTGCGCGCACTGCACTCCACCTAAAAGCTCCTTTGCGCAGGCCCGAGGACAGGTCCACGTCCTCCCCCTCCACGTCCTCCCCCTCCACGTCCTCCCCCTCCACGTCCTCCCCCTCCACGTCCTCCCCCTCAAAAGATGCTCACAAACTCAAGCTAGCATGCTGGAACATCAGAACCATGCTAGATAAGACTGACAGCCATCGACCTGAACGTCGGTCTGCCCTCATTGCACATGAACTCCTCAGACTTGACATCGACATAGCCGCTCTCAGTGAAGTCCGCCTGGCAGATGTAGGCAGCTTCCAAGAACGCGGCGCGGGCTACACACTCTACTGGTCTGGCAAGCCTTCGGATGAACGACGCCTATCTGGTGTAGGCTTCATGGTCAAGAGCTTCATTGCCTCCAAACTCGAAAACCTTCCGACAGGCCTCTCGGACCGAATCATGTCCATGCGACTCCCACTTCAAAACAAGCGTCACATCACCCTCATCAGTGTCTATGCTCCAACCCTCCAGGCGGAACCAGCAGAAAAGAACAAGTTCTACACCGACCTGCGCAACCTCATCCAACGTACCCCTACAGCCGACAAGGTTGTCATCCTGGGCGACTTCAACGCTCGTGTCGGCAAAGACTCAGAAACCTGGCCAGGAATCCTGGGCAAGCATGGCGTCGGCAAGTGCAACGACAATGGGCGCCTCCTGTTGGAGCTCTGCGCAGAACAGCGGCTTGTCATTACAAACACCCTTTTTCAGCAGAGGGACAGCCTTAAGACCACCTGGATGCATCCCCGATCCAAACACTGGCACCTCCTGGACTACATCCTGGTGCGAGAAAGTGACAAACAAGATGTGCTCCACACCAGGGTCATGCCTAGCGCGGAATGCCACACTGACCACCGGCTGGTTCGCTGCAAGCTCAACCTTCACTTCAAGCCAAAGCCCAGGAACAATAAAGCCCCCAGAAAGAGGTTCAATGTTGGAAAACTGCAGTCAGACGAAGCGAGAGGAAACTTCCAGGCAAACCTCAAAGCAAAGCTCGACGTTGCAACCCGCCTCACGGACCCGTCCCCTGAAACCCTCTGGGATCAGTTGAAGACTACCATACTGCAATCCACTGAAGAGGTACTGGGCTTCTCCTCCAGGAAAAACAAGGACTGGTTTGACGAAAACAGCCAGGAAATCCAGGAGCTGCTGGCAAAGAAGCGAGCTGCCCACCAGGCTCACCTTACAAAGCCGTCCTGTCCAGAGAAGAAACAAGCCTTCCGTCGCGCATGCAGCCATCTTCAGCGCAAACTCCGGGAGATCCAAAATGAGTGGTGGACTAGCCTCGCCAAACGAACACAGCTCAGCGCGGACATTGGCGACTTCAGGGGTTTCTACGAGGCTCTAAAGGCTGTGTACGGCCCCTCACCCCAAGTCCAAAGCCCGCTGCGCAGCTCAGACGGCAAAGTCCTCCTCAGCGACAAGATCTCCATCCTCAACCGATGGTCAGAACACTTCCAATCTCTTTTCAGTACCAACCGCTCAGTCCAAGATTCCGCCCTGCTCCAGCTCCCTCAACAGCCCCTAAGGCTAGAGCTGGATGAGGTTCCCACCCTGGATGAGACATATAAGGCAATCGAACAACTGAAAAGTGGCAAAGCAGCAGGTATGGATGGAATCCCCCCAGAAGTCTGGAAGGCTGGCGGCAAAACTCTGCATGCCAAACTGCATGAGTTTTTCAAGCTTTGTTGGGACCAAGGTAAACTGCCTCAGGATCTTCGTGATGCCACCATCATCACCCTGTACAAAAACAAAGGCGAGAAATCAGACTGCTCAAACTACAGGGGAATCACGTTGCTCTCCATTGCAGGCAAAATCTTCGCTAGGATTCTACTAAATAGAATAATACCTAGTGTCGCTGAGAATATTCTCCCAGAATCACAGTGCGGCTTTCGCGCTAACAGAGGAACCACTGACATGGTCTTTGCCCTCAGACAGCTCCAAGAAAAGTGTAGAGAACAAAACAAAGGACTCTACATCACCTTTGTTGACCTCACCAAAGCCTTCGACACCGTGAGCAGGAAAGGGCTTTGGCAAATACTAGAGCGCATCGGATGTCCCCCAAAGTTCCTCAACATGATTATCCAACTGCACGAAAACCAACAAGGTCGGGTCAGATACAGCAATGAGCTCTCTGAACCATTCTCCATTAACAATGGCGTGAAGCAAGGCTGTGTTCTCGCACCAACCCTCTTTTCAATCTTCTTCAGCATGATGCTGAACCAAGCCATGAAAGACCCCAACAATGAAGACGCTGTTTACATCCGGTACCGCACGGATGGCAGTCTCTTCAATCTGAGGCGCCTGCAAGCTCACACCAAGACACAAGAGAAACTTGTCCGTGAACTACTCTTTGCAGATGATGCCGCTTTAGTTGCCCATTCAGAGCCAGCTCTTCAGCGCTTGACGTCCTGCTTTGCGGAAACTGCCAAAATGTTTGGCCTGGAAGTCAGCCTGAAGAAAACTGAGGTCCTCCATCAGCCAGCTCCCCACCATGACTACCAGCCCCCCCACATCTCCATCGGGCACACAAAACTCAAAACGGTCAACCAGTTTACCTATCTCGGCTGCACCATTTCATCAGATGCAAGGATCGACAATGAGATAGACAACAGACTCGCCAAGGCAAATAGCGCCTTTGGAAGACTACACAAAAGAGTCTGGAAAAACAACCAACTGAAAAACCTCACAAAGATAAGCGTATACAGAGCCGTTGTCATACCCACACTCCTGTTCGGCTCCGAATCATGGGTCCTCTACCGGCACCACCAACGGCTCCTAGAACGCTTCCACCAGCGTTGTCTCCGCTCCATCCTCAACATCCATTGGAGCGCTCACACCCCTAACGTCGAGGTACTCGAGATGGCAGAGGTCGACAGCATCGAGTCCACGCTGCTGAAGATCCAGCTGCGCTGGATGGGTCACGTCTCCAGAATGGAGGACCATCGCCTTCACAAGATCGTATTATATGGCGAGCTCTCCACTGGCCACCGTGACAGAGGTGCACCAAAGAAAAGGTACAAGGACTGCCTAAAGAAATCTCTTGGTGCCTGCCACATTGACCACCGCCAGTGGGCTGATAACGCCTCAAACCGTGCATCTTGGCGCCTCACAGTTTGGCGGGCAGCAGCCTCCTTTGAAGAAGACCGCAGAGCCCACCTCACTGACAAAAGGCAAAGGAGGAAAAACCCAACACCCAACCCCAACCAACCAATTTTCCCTTGCAACCGCTGCAATCGTGTCTGCCTGTCCCGCATCGGACTGGTCAGCCACAAACGAGCCTGCAGCTGACGTGGACTTTTTACCCCCTCCATAAATCTTCGTCCGCGAAGCCAAGCCAAAGAGAGAAAAAGAGATTGTACTTTTCTGCAATCATACAAAATATAGATCTGGAAATTCACATCCACATTTCAATTTGGAAAAGAATAGTACAAATGATCACTTGAAATTACAAACTTTAAAATAAATGCTTTTTTGAAAAATGTTTAAACATGGTTTCACATCTATGCAACAGCTCCTGTAAAGTTTGTCAGAGGTTTTAAAAGTACTTTTCTCCAAAAAAGCAAAATGTAGATCCGTAAATTCACTTCTACATTTCAATTTTAGAAAGAATAACATAAATGTTAAAATGAAACAACCAACTTTAAAATACATGCATTTTTGAGAAATACTTAAACTTTGCTTCACATCTATGAGTTTTCATGTATAAGTATTAATAGTCTTTGTAAAACTTTTAAAAACGTTTAAAAATATAGTTTACAACCAGAAAAATAAATGCAGAAAAAGGAATACGCATTAATCTGACAATTTGAAAAAGTATCAATAAATGCTAAAATGAATGTCCACACATTGAAATAAATGCGTTTTAAGAAAAGATTAAAGCTAGTTTTCTCATCTATGAACTTCATTGTTAATATATAATCAGTAGATGTAAAACGTTTTTCAGAGGTTGTATTGTACTTTTCTGCAATCAGATAAAATATAGATCTGGAAATTCACATCCACATTTCAATTTTGAAAAGAATAGGACAAATGATCACTTGAAATTACAAACATAAAAATAAAAGCTTTATGGACAAATGTTTAAACATGGTTTCACCTCTATGCAACAGCACATATAAAAAGTTTGTCAGAGGTTTTAAAACGTTTTTCAGAGGTTGTATTGTACTTTTCTGCAATCATACAAAATATAGATCTGGAAATACACATCCACATTTCAATTTGGAAAAGAATAGTACAAATGATCACTTGAAATTACAAACTTTAAAATAAATGCTTTTTTGAAAAATGTTTAAACATGGTTTCACATCTATGCAACAGCTCATGTAAAGTTTGTCAGAGGTTTTAAAAGTACTTTTCTCCAAAAAAGCAAAATGTAGATCCGTAAATTCACTTCTACATTTCAATTTTAGAAAGAATAACATAAATGTTAAAATGAAACTACCAACTTTAAAATACATGCATTTTTGAGAAATACTTAAACTTTGCTTCACATCTATGAATTTTCATGTATAAGTATTAATAGTCTTTGTAAAACTTTTAAAAACGTTTAAAAATATAGTTTACAACCAGAAAAATAAATGCAGAAAAAGAAATACGCATTAATCTGACAATTTGAAAAAGTATCAATAAATGCTAAAATGAATGTCCACACATTGAAATAAATGCGTTTTAAGAAAAGATTAAAGCTAGTTTTCTCATCTATGAACTTCATTGTTAATATATAAATAGTACATGTAAAACGTTTTTCAGAGGTTGTATTGTATTTTTCTGCAATCATATAAAATATAGATCTGGAAATTCACATCCACATTTCAATTTTGAAAAGAATAGGACAAATGATCACTTGAAATTACAAACATAAAAATAAAAGCTTTATGGACAAATGTTTAAACATGGTTTCACCTCTATGCAACAGCACATGTAAAAAGTTTGTCAGAGGTTTTAAAACGTTTTTTCAGAGGTTGTATTGTACTTTTCTGCAATCATACAAAATATAGATCTGGAAATTCACATCCACATTTCAATTTGGAAAAGAATAGTACAAATGATCACTTGAAATTACAAACTTTAAAATAAATGCTTTTTTGAAAAATGTTTAAACATGATTTCACATCTATGCAACAGCACAAGTAAAAAGTTTGTCAGAGGTTTTAAAAGTAATTTTCTCCAAAAAAGCAAAATGTTGATCAGTAAATTCACTTCTACATTTCAATTTGAGAAAGAATAACATAAATGTTAAAATGAAACTACCAACTTTAAAATACATGCTTTTTTGAGAAACTTTGCTTCACATCTATGAATTTTCATGTATGTATTAATAGTCTTTGTAAAACTTTTAAAAATGTTTAAAAATATAGTTTACAACCAGAGAAAGAAATGCAGAAAAAGAAATACGCGTTTATCTGACAATTTGAAAAAGTATCAATAAATTCTAAAATGAATGTCCACACAGCACATGTAAAAAGTTTATCAGAGGTTTTAAAACGTTTTTCAGAGGTTGTATTGTACTTTTCTGCAATCATACCAAATGTAGATCTGGAAATTCACATCCACATTTCAATTTTGAAAAGAATAATAGAAATGATCACTTGAAATTACAAACTTTAAAATAAATGCTTTTTTGAAAAATGTTTAAACTTGATTTCACATCTATGCAACAGCTCATGTAAAGTTTGTCAGAGGTTTTAAAAGCACTTTTCTCCAAAAAAGCAAAATGTAGATCCGTAAATTCACTTCTACATTTCAATTTTAGAAAGAATAACATAAATGTTAAAATGAAACTACCAACTGTAAAATACATGCATTTTTGAGAAGTACTTAAACATTGATTCACATCTATGAATTTTCATGTATAAGTATTAATAGTCTTTGTAAAACTTTTAAAAATGTTTAAAAATATAGTTTACAACCAGAAAAATAAATGCAGAAAAAGAAATAAGCGTTTATCTGACAATTTGAAAAAGAATCAATAAATGCTACAATGAATGTCCACACATTGAAATAAATGCGTTCTAAGAAAAGATTAAAGCTAGTTTTCTCATCTATGAACTTCATTGTTAATATATAATCAGTAGATGTAAAACGTTTTTCAGAGGTTGTATTGTACTTTTCTGCAATCATATAAAATATAGATCTGGAAATTCACATCCACATTTCAATTTTGAAAAGAATAGGACAAATGATCACTTGAAATTACAAACATAAAAATAAAAGCTTTTTGGGCAAATGTTTAAACATGGTTTCACCTCTATGCAACAGCACATGTAAAAAGTTTGTCAGAGGTTTTAAAACATTTTTCAGAGGTTGTATTGTACTTTTCTGCAATCATACAAAATATAGATCTGGAAATTCACATCCACATTTCAATTTGGAAAAGAATAGTACAAATGATCACTTGAAATTACAAACTTTAAAATAAATGCTTTTTTGAAAAATGTTTAAACATGGTTTCACATCTATGCAACAGCTCATGTAAAGTTTGTCAGAGGTTTTAAAAGTACTTTTCTCCAAAAAAGCAAAATGTAGATCCGTAAATTCACTTCTACATTTCAATTTTAGAAAGAATAACATAAATGTTAAAATGAAACAACCAACTTTAAAATACATGCATTTTTGAGAAATACTTAAACTTTGCTTCACATCTATGAATTTTCATGTATAAGTATTAATAGTCTTTGTAAAACTTTTAAAAACGTTTAAAAATATAGTTTACAACCAGAAAAATAAATGCAGAAAAAGAAATACGCATTAATCTGACAATTTGAAAAAGTATCAATAAATGCTAAAATGAATGTCCACACATTGAAATAAATGCGTTTTAAGAAAAGATTAAAGCTAGTTTTCTCATCTATGAACTTCATTGTTAATATATAATCAGTAGATGTAAAACGTTTTTCAGAGGTTGTATTGTATTTTTCTGCAATCATATAAAATATAGATCTGGAAATTCACATCCACATTTCAATTTTGAAAAGAATAGGACAAATGATCACTTGAAATTACAAACATAAAAATAAAAGCTTTATGGACAAATGTTTAAACATGGTTTCACCTCTATGCAACAGCACATGTAAAAAGTTTGTCAGAGGTTTTAAAACGTTTTTCAGAGGTTGTATTGTACTTTTCTGCAATCATACAAAATATAGATCTGGAAATTCACATCCACATTTCAATTTGGAAAAGAATAGTACAAATGATCACTTGAAATTACAAACTTTAAAATAAATGCTTTTTTGAAAAATGTTTAAACATGATTTCACATCTATGCAACAGCACAAGTAAAAAGTTTGTCAGAGGTTTTAAAAGTAATTTTCTCCAAAAAAGCAAAATGTTGATCAGTAAATTCACTTCTACATTTCAATTTGAGAAAGAATAACATAAATGTTAAAATGAAACTACCAACTTTAAAATACATGCTTTTTTGAGAAACTTTGCTTCACATCTATGAATTTTCATGTATAAGTATTAATAGTCTTTGTAAAACTTTTAAAAATGTTTAAAAATATAGTTTACAACCAGAGAAAGAAATGCAGAAAAAGAAATACGCGTTTATCTGACAATTTGAAAAAGTATCAATAAATTCTAAAATGAATGTCCACACAGCACATGTAAAAAGTTTATCAGAGGTTTTAAAACGTTTTTCAGAGGTTGTATTGTACTTTTCTGCAATCATACAAAATATAGATCTGGAAATTCACATCCACATTTCAATTTTGAAAAGAATAATAGAAATGATCACTTGAAATTACAAACTTTAAAATAAAGGATTTTTAGAAAAATGTTTAAACTTGATTTCACATCTATGCAACAGCTCATGTAAAGTTTGTCAGAGGTTTTAAAAGCACTTTTCTCCAAAAAAGCAAAATGTAGATCCGTAAATTCACTTCTACATTTCAATTTTAGAAAGAATAACATAAATGTTAAAATGAAACTACCAACTGTAAAATACATGCATTTTTGAGAAGTACTTAAACTTTGATTCACATCTATGAATTTTCATGTATAAGTATTAATAGTCTTTGTAAAACTTTTAAAAATGTTTAAAAATATAGTTTACAACCAGAAAAATAAATGCAGAAAAAGAAATAAGCGTTTATCTGACAATTTGAAAAAGTATCAATAAATGCTAAAATGAATGTCCACACATTGAAATAAATGCGTTTTAAGAAAAGATTAAAGCTAGTTTTCTCATCTATGAACTTCATTGTTAATATATAATCAGTAGATGTAAAACGTTTTTCAGAGGTTGTATTGTACTTTTCTGCAATCATATAAAATATAGATCTGGAAATTCACATCCACATTTCAATTTTGAAAAGAATAGGACAAATGATCACTTGAAATTACAAACATAAAAATAAAAGCTTTTTGGACAAATGTTTAAACATGGTTTCACCTCTATGCAACAGTACATGTAAAAAGTTTGTCAGAGGTTTTAAAACGTTTTTCAGAGGTTGTATTGTACTTTTCAAGGGGGAGCAAGGGGGAGGCGGCGGCCCCAGTCCGGGCACAGGGAGAGCAGCGGCGGCCCCGGCCCCGGTCCGGGCGAAGGGTAGACGGCGGCGGCCCCGATACGGGCAGGAGCAAGGGGGAGGCGGCGGCCCCAGTCCGGGCACAGGGAGAGCAGCGGCGGCCCCGGCCCCGGTCCGGGCGAAGGGTAGACGGCGGCGGCACCGATACGGGCAGGAGCAAGGGGGAGGCGGCGGCCCCAGTCCGGGCACAGGGAGAGCAGCGGCGGCCCCGGCCCCGGTCCGGGCGAAGGGTAGACGGCGGCGGCCCCGATACGGGCAGGAGCAAGGGGGAGGCGGCGGCCCCAGTCCGGGCACAGGGAGAGCAGCGGCGGCCCCGGCCCCGGTCCGGGCGAAGGGTAGACGGCGGCGGCCCCGATACGGGCAGGAGCAAGGGGGAGGCGGCGGCTCCAGTCCGGGCACAGGGAGAGCAGCGGCGGCCCCGGCCCCGGTCCGGGCGAAGGGTAGACGGCGGCGGCCCCGATACGGGCAGGAGCAAGGGGGAGGCGGCGGCCCCAGTCCGGGCACAGGGAGAGCAGCGGCGGCCCCGGCCCCGGTCCGGGCGAAGGGTAGACGGCGGCGGCCCCGATACGGGCAGGAGCAAGGGGGAGGCGGCGGCCCCAGTCCGGGCACAGGGAGAGCAGCGGCGGCCCCGGCCCCGGTCCGGGCGAAGGGTAGACGGCGGCGGCCCCGATACGGGCAGGAGCAAGGGGGAGGCGGCGGCCCCAGTCCGGGCACAGGGAGAGCAGCGGCGGCCCCGGCCCCGGTCCGGGCGAAGGGTAGACGGCGGCGGCCCCGATACGGGCAGGAGCAAGGGGGAGACGGCGGCCCCGGCCTCGGTCGAGTGAGGCAGACGGAGGCCCCGGTCCGGGCAGTATGGACCGACCTAGGAGGGGAGGCAGGCCCCTCCAGCCCGGGTAAGAAACCTGCATAGGAGAAGGCCACTCCGATATAAAACCTACGACCCAAGGACCTCGCTGCCACGTCCCAGCTTGCTTGGCCACGGCACACGAACCATGGGTGTAAAGGGTGGGGCCAGTACTGCGCGCACTGCACTCCACCTAAAAGCTCCTTTGCGCAGGCCCGAGGACAGGTCCACGTCCTCCCCCTCCACGTCCTCCCCCTCCACGTCCTCCCCCTCCACGTCCTCCCCCTCCACGTCCTCCCCCTCAAAAGATGCTCACAAACTCAAGCTAGCATGCTGGAACATCAGAACCATGCTAGATAAGACTGACAGCCATCGACCTGAACGTCGGTCTGCCCTCATTGCACATGAACTCCTCAGACTTGACATCGACATAGCCGCTCTCAGTGAAGTCCGCCTGGCAGATGTAGGCAGCTTCCAAGAACGCGGCGCGGGCTACACACTCTACTGGTCTGGCAAGCCTTCGGATGAACGACGCCTATCTGGTGTAGGCTTCATGGTCAAGAGCTTCATTGCCTCCAAACTCGAAAACCTTCCGACAGGCCTCTCGGACCGAATCATGTCCATGCGACTCCCACTTCAAAACAAGCGTCACATCACCCTCATCAGTGTCTATGCTCCAACCCTCCAGGCGGAACCAGCAGAAAAGAACAAGTTCTACACCGACCTGCGCAACCTCATCCAACGTACCCCTACAGCCGACAAGGTTGTCATCCTGGGCGACTTCAACGCTCGTGTCGGCAAAGACTCAGAAACCTGGCCAGGAATCCTGGGCAAGCATGGCGTCGGCAAGTGCAACGACAATGGGCGCCTCCTGTTGGAGCTCTGCGCAGAACAGCGGCTTGTCATTACAAACACCCTTTTTCAGCAGAGGGACAGCCTTAAGACCACCTGGATGCATCCCCGATCCAAACACTGGCACCTCCTGGACTACATCCTGGTGCGAGAAAGTGACAAACAAGATGTGCTCCACACCAGGGTCATGCCTAGCGCGGAATGCCACACTGACCACCGGCTGGTTCGCTGCAAGCTCAACCTTCACTTCAAGCCAAAGCCCAGGAACAATAAAGCCCCCAGAAAGAGGTTCAATGTTGGAAAACTGCAGTCAGACGAAGCGAGAGGAAACTTCCAGGCAAACCTCAAAGCAAAGCTCGACGTTGCAACCCGCCTCACGGACCCGTCCCCTGAAACCCTCTGGGATCAGTTGAAGACTACCATACTGCAATCCACTGAAGAGGTACTGGGCTTCTCCTCCAGGAAAAACAAGGACTGGTTTGACGAAAACAGCCAGGAAATCCAGGAGCTGCTGGCAAAGAAGCGAGCTGCCCACCAGGCTCACCTTACAAAGCCGTCCTGTCCAGAGAAGAAACAAGCCTTCCGTCGCGCATGCAGCCATCTTCAGCGCAAACTCCGGGAGATCCAAAATGAGTGGTGGACTAGCCTCGCCAAACGAACACAGCTCAGCGCGGACATTGGCGACTTCAGGGGTTTCTACGAGGCTCTAAAGGCTGTGTACGGCCCCTCACCCCAAGTCCAAAGCCCGCTGCGCAGCTCAGACGGCAAAGTCCTCCTCAGCGACAAGATCTCCATCCTCAACCGATGGTCAGAACACTTCCAATCTCTTTTCAGTACCAACCGCTCAGTCCAAGATTCCGCCCTGCTCCAGCTCCCTCAACAGCCCCTAAGGCTAGAGCTGGATGAGGTTCCCACCCTGGATGAGACATATAAGGCAATCGAACAACTGAAAAGTGGCAAAGCAGCAGGTATGGATGGAATCCCCCCAGAAGTCTGGAAGGCTGGCGGCAAAACTCTGCATGCCAAACTGCATGAGTTTTTCAAGCTTTGTTGGGACCAAGGTAAACTGCCTCAGGATCTTCGTGATGCCACCATCATCACCCTGTACAAAAACAAAGGCGAGAAATCAGACTGCTCAAACTACAGGGGAATCACGTTGCTCTCCATTGCAGGCAAAATCTTCGCTAGGATTCTACTAAATAGAATAATACCTAGTGTCGCTGAGAATATTCTCCCAGAATCACAGTGCGGCTTTCGCGCTAACAGAGGAACCACTGACATGGTCTTTGCCCTCAGACAGCTCCAAGAAAAGTGTAGAGAACAAAACAAAGGACTCTACATCACCTTTGTTGACCTCACCAAAGCCTTCGACACCGTGAGCAGGAAAGGGCTTTGGCAAATACTAGAGCGCATCGGATGTCCCCCAAAGTTCCTCAACATGATTATCCAACTGCACGAAAACCAACAAGGTCGGGTCAGATACAGCAATGAGCTCTCTGAACCATTCTCCATTAACAATGGCGTGAAGCAAGGCTGTGTTCTCGCACCAACCCTCTTTTCAATCTTCTTCAGCATGATGCTGAACCAAGCCATGAAAGACCCCAACAATGAAGACGCTGTTTACATCCGGTACCGCACGGATGGCAGTCTCTTCAATCTGAGGCGCCTGCAAGCTCACACCAAGACACAAGAGAAACTTGTCCGTGAACTACTCTTTGCAGATGATGCCGCTTTAGTTGCCCATTCAGAGCCAGCTCTTCAGCGCTTGACGTCCTGCTTTGCGGAAACTGCCAAAATGTTTGGCCTGGAAGTCAGCCTGAAGAAAACTGAGGTCCTCCATCAGCCAGCTCCCCACCATGACTACCAGCCCCCCCACATCTCCATCGGGCACACAAAACTCAAAACGGTCAACCAGTTTACCTATCTCGGCTGCACCATTTCATCAGATGCAAGGATCGACAATGAGATAGACAACAGACTCGCCAAGGCAAATAGCGCCTTTGGAAGACTACACAAAAGAGTCTGGAAAAACAACCAACTGAAAAACCTCACAAAGATAAGCGTATACAGAGCCGTTGTCATACCCACACTCCTGTTCGGCTCCGAATCATGGGTCCTCTACCGGCACCACCTACGGCTCCTAGAACGCTTCCACCAGCGTTGTCTCCGCTCCATCCTCAACATCCATTGGAGCGCTCACACCCCTAACGTCGAGGTACTCGAGATGGCAGAGGTCGACAGCATCGAGTCCACGCTGCTGAAGATCCAGCTGCGCTGGATGGGTCACGTCTCCAGAATGGAGGACCATCGCCTTCACAAGATCGTATTATATGGCGAGCTCTCCACTGGCCACCGTGACAGAGGTGCACCAAAGAAAAGGTACAAGGACTGCCTAAAGAAATCTCTTGGTGCCTGCCACATTGACCACCGCCAGTGGGCTGATAACGCCTCAAACCGTGCATCTTGGCGCCTCACAGTTTGGCGGGCAGCAGCCTCCTTTGAAGAAGACCGCAGAGCCCACCTCACTGACAAAAGGCAAAGGAGGAAAAACCCAACACCCAACCCCAACCAACCAATTTTCCCTTGCAACCGCTGCAATCGTGTCTGCCTGTCCCGCATCGGACTGGTCAGCCACAAACGAGCCTGCAGCTGACGTGGACTTTTTACCCCCTCCATAAATCTTCGTCCGCGAAGCCAAGCCAAAGAGAGAAAAAGAGATTGTACTTTTCTGCAATCATACAAAATATAGATCTGGAAATTCACATCCACATTTCAATTTGGAAAAGAATAGTACAAATGATCACTTGAAATTACAAACTTTAAAATAAATGCTTTTTTGAAAAATGTTTAAACATGGTTTCACATCTATGCAACAGCTCCTGTAAAGTTTGTCAGAGGTTTTAAAAGTACTTTTCTCCAAAAAAGCAAAATGTAGATCCGTAAATTCACTTCTACATTTCAATTTTAGAAAGAATAACATAAATGTTAAAATGAAACAACCAACTTTAAAATACATGCATTTTTGAGAAATACTTAAACTTTGCTTCACATCTATGAATTTTCATGTATAAGTATTAATAGTCTTTGTAAAACTTTTAAAAACGTTTAAAAATATAGTTTACAACCAGAAAAATAAATGCAGAAAAAGGAATACGCATTAATCTGACAATTTGAAAAAGTATCAATAAATGCTAAAATGAATGTCCACACATTGAAATAAATGCGTTTTAAGAAAAGATTAAAGCTAGTTTTCTCATCTATGAACTTCATTGTTAATATATAATCAGTAGATGTAAAACGTTTTTCAGAGGTTGTATTGTACTTTTCTGCAATCAGATAAAATATAGATCTGGAAATTCACATCCACATTTCAATTTTGAAAAGAATAGGACAAATGATCACTTGAAATTACAAACATAAAAATAAAAGCTTTATGGACAAATGTTTAAACATGGTTTCACCTCTATGCAACAGCACATATAAAAAGTTTGTCAGAGGTTTTAAAACGTTTTTCAGAGGTTGTATTGTACTTTCCTGCAATCATACAAAATATAGATCTGGAAATTCACATCCACATTTCAATTTGGAAAAGAATAGTACAAATGATCACTTGAAATTACAAACTTTAAAATAAATGCTTTTTTGAAAAATGTTTAAACATGGTTTCACATCTATGCAACAGCTCATGTAAAGTTTGTCAGAGGTTTTAAAAGTACTTTTCTCCAAAAAAGCAAAATGTAGATCCGTAAATTCACTTCTACATTTCAATTTTAGAAAGAATAACATAAATGTTAAAATGAAACAACCAACTTTAAAATACATGCATTTTTGAGAAATACTTAAACTTTGCTTCACATCTATGAATTTTCATGTATAAGTATTAATAGTCTTTGTAAAACTTTTAAAAACGTTTAAAAATATAGTTTACAACCAGAAAAATAAATGCAGAAAAAGAAATACGCATTAATCTGACAATTTGAAAAAGTATCAATAAATGCTAAAATGAATGTCCACACATTGAAATAAATGCGTTTTAAGAAAAGATTAAAGCTAGTTTTCTCATCTATGAACTTCATTGTTAATATATAAATAGTACATGTAAAACGTTTTTCAGAGGTTGTATTGTATTTTTCTGCAATCATATAAAATATAGATCTGGAAATTCACATCCACATTTCAATTTTGAAAAGAATAGGACAAATGATCACTTGAAATTACAAACTTTAAAATAAATGCTTTTTTGAAAAATGTTTAAACATGATTTCACATCTATGCAACAGCAAAAGTAAAAAGTTTGTCACAGGTTTTAAAAGTAATTTTCTCCAAAAAAGCAAAATGTTGATCAGTAAATTCACTTCTACATTTCAATTTGAGAAAGAATAACATAAATGTTAAAATGACACTACCAACTTTAAAATACATGCTTTTTTGAGAAACTTTGCTTCACATCTACGAATTTTCATGTATAAGTATTAATAGTCTTTGTAAAACTTTTAAAAATGTTTAAAAATCTAGTTTACAACCAGAGAAAGAAATGCAGAAAAAGAAATACGCGTTTATCTGACAATTTGAAAAAGTATCAATAAATTCTAAAATTAATGTCCACACAGCACATGTAAAAAGTTTATCAGAGGTTTTAAAACGTTTTTCAGAGGTTGTATTGTACTTTTCTGCAATCATACAAAATATAGATCTGGAAATTCACATCCACATTTCAATTTTGAAAAGAATAATAGAAATGATCACTTGAAATTACAAACTTTAAAATAAATGCTTTTTTGAAAAATGTTTAAACTTGATTTCACATCTATGCAACAGCTCATGTAAAGTTTGTCAGAGGTTTTAAAAGCACTTTTCTCCAAAAAAGCAAAATGTAGATCCGTAAATTCACTTCTACATTTCAATTTTAGAAAGAATAACATAAATGTTAAAATGAAACTACCAACTGTAAAATACATGCATTTTTGAGGTACTTAAACTTTGATTCACATCTATGAATTTTCATGTATAAGTATTAATAGTCTTTGTAAAACTTTTAAAAACGTTTAAAAATATAGTTTACAACCAGAAAAATAAATGCAGAAAAAGAAATACGCATTAATCTGACAATTTGAAAAAGTATCAATAAATGCTAAAATGAATGTCCACACATTGAAATAAATGCGTTTTAAGAAAAGATTAAAGCTAGTTTTCTCATCTATGAACTTCATTGTTAATATATAAATAGTACATGTAAAACGTTTTTCAGAGGTTGTATTGTATTTTTCTGCAATCATATAAAATATAGATCTGGAAATTCACATCCACATTTCAATTTTGAAAAGAATAGGACAAATGATCACTTGAAATTACAAACATAAAAATAAAAGCTTTATGGACAAATGTTTAAACATGGTTTCACCTCTATGCAACAGCACATGTAAAAAGTTTGTCAGAGGTTTTAAAACGTTTTTCAGAGGTTGTATTGTACTTTTCTGCAATCATACAAAATATAGATCTGGAAATTCACATCCACATTTCAATTTGGAAAAGAATAGTACAAATGATCACTTGAAATTACAAACTTTAAAATAAATGCTTTTTTGAAAAATGTTTAAACATGATTTCACATCTATGCAACAGCACAAGTAAAAAGTTTGTCAGAGGTTTTAAAAGTAATTTTCTCCAAAAAAGCAAAATGTTGATCAGTAAATTCACTTCTACATTTCAATTTGAGAAAGAATAACATAAATGTTAAAATGAAACTACCAACTTTAAAATACATGCTTTTTTGAGAAACTTTGCTTCACATCTATGAATTTTCATGTATGTATTAATAGTCTTTGTAAAACTTTTAAAAATGTTTAAAAATATAGTTTACAACCAGAGAAAGAAATGCAGAAAAAGAAATACGCGTTTATCTGACAATTTGAAAAAGTATCAATAAATTCTAAAATGAATGTCCACACAGCACATGTAAAAAGTTTATCAGAGGTTTTAAAACGTTTTTCAGAGGTTGTATTGTACTTTTCTGCAATCATACCAAATATAGATCTGGAAATTCACATCCACATTTCAATTTTGAAAAGAATAATAGAAATGATCACTTGAAATTACAAACTTTAAAATAAATGCTTTTTTGAAAAATGTTTAAACTTGATTTCACATCTATGCAACAGCTCATGTAAAGTTTGTCAGAGGTTTTAAAAGCACTTTTCTCCAAAAAAGCAAAATGTAGATCCGTAAATTCACTTCTACATTTCAATTTTAGAAAGAATAACATAAATGTTAAAATGAAACTACCAACTGTAAAATACATGCATTTTTGAGAAGTACTTAAACATTGATTCACATCTATGAATTTTCATGTATAAGTATTAATAGTCTTTGTAAAACTTTTAAAAATGTTTAAAAATATAGTTTACAACCAGAAAAATAAATGCAGAAAAAGAAATAAGCGTTTATCTGACAATTTGAAAAAGAATCAATAAATGCTACAATGAATGTCCACACATTGAAATAAATGCGTTCTAAGAAAAGATTAAAGCTAGTTTTCTCATCTATGAACTTCATTGTTAATATATAATCAGTAGATGTAAAACGTTTTTCAGAGGTTGTATTGTACTTTTCTGCAATCATATAAAATATAGATCTGGAAATTCACATCCACATTTCAATTTTGAAAAGAATAGGACAAATGATCACTTGAAATTACAAACATAAAAATAAAAGCTTTTTGGGCAAATGTTTAAACATGGTTTCACCTCTATGCAACAGCACATGTAAAAAGTTTGTCAGAGGTTTTAAAACGTTTTTCAGAGGTTGTATTGTACTTTTCTGCAATCATACAAAATATAGATCTGGAAATTCACATCCACATTTCAATTTGGAAAAGAATAGTACAAATGATCACTTGAATTTACAAACTTTAAAATAAATGCTTTTTTGAAAAATGTTTAAACATGGTTTCACATCTATGCCACAGCTCATGTAAAGTTTGTCAGAGGTTTTAAAAGTATTTTTCTCCAAAAAAGCAAAATGTAGATCCGTAAATTCACTTCTACATTTCAATTTGAGAAAGAATAACATAAATGTTAAAATGAAACTACCAACTTTAAAATACATGCATTTTTGAGAAATACTTAAACTTTGCTTCACATCTATGAATTTTCATGTATAAGTATTATTAGTCTTTGTAAAACTTTTAAAAATGTTTAAAAATATAGTTTACAACCAGAAAAATAAATGCAGAAAAAGAAATACGCGTTTATCTGACAATATGAAAAAGTATCAATAAATGCTAAAATGAATGTCCACACATTGAAATAAATGCGTTTTAAGAAAAGATTAAAGCTAGTTTTCTCATCTATGAACTTCATTGTTAATATATAAACAGTACATGTAAAACGTTTTTCAGAGGTTGTATTGTACTTTTCTGCAATCATATAAAATATAGGTCTGGAAATTCACATCAACATTTCAATTTTGAAAAGAATAGTAGAAATGGTCACTTGAAATTACAAACATAAAAATAAAAGCTTTATGGACAAATGTTTAAACATGGTTTCACCTCTATGCAACAGCACATGTAAAAAGTTTGTCAGAGGTTTTAAAACGTTTTTCAGAGGTTGTATTGTACTTTTCTGCAATCATACAAAATATAGATCTGGAAATTCACATCCACATTTCAATTTGGAAAAGAATAGTACAAATGATCACTTGAAATTACAAACTTTAAAATAAATGCTTTTTTGAAAAATGTTTAAACATGATTTCACATCTATGCAACAGCACAAGTAAAAAGTTTGTCAGAGGTTTTAAAAGTACTTTTCTCCAAAAAAGCAAAATGTTGATCAGTAAATTCACTTCTACATTTCAATTTGAGAAAGAATAACATAAATGTTAAAATGAAACTACCAACTTTAAAATACATGCTTTTTTGAGAAACTTTGCTTCACATCTATGAATTTTCATGTATAAGTATTAATAGTCTTTGTAAAACTTTTAAAAATGTTTAAAAATATAGTTTACAACCAGAGAAAGAAATGCAGAAAAAGAAATACGCGTTTATCTGACAATTTGAAAAAGTATCAATAAATTCTAAAATGAATGTCCACACAGCACATGTAAAAAGTTTATCAGAGGTTTTAAAACGTTTTTCAGAGGTTGTATTGTACTTTTTTGCAATCATACGAAATATAGATCTGGAAATTCACATCCACATTTCAATTTTGAAAAGAATAATAGAAATGATCACTTGAAATTACAAACTTTAAAATAAATGCTTCTTTGAGAAATGTTTAAACATGATTTCACGTCTATGCAACAGCACATGTAAAAAGTTTGTCAGAGGTTTTAAAAGTACTTTTCTACAAGAAAGCAAAATGTAGATCTGTAAATTCACATCTACATATCAATTTTAGAAAGAATAACATAAATGTTAAAATGAAACAACTAACTTTAAAATACATGCATTTTGAGAAATACTTAAACTTTGCTTCACATCTATGAATTTTCATGTATAAGTATTAATAGTCTTTGTAAAACTTTTAAAAACGTTTAAAAATATAGTTTACAACCAGAAAAATAAATGCAGAAAAAGAAATACGCGTTTATCTGACAATATGAAAAAGTATCAATAAATGCTAAAATGAATGTCCACACATTGAAATAAATGCGTTTTAAGAAAAGATTAAAGCTAGTTTTCTCATCTATGAACTTCATTGGTAATATATAAACAGTACATGTAAAACGTTTTTCAGAGGTTGTATTGTACTTTTCTGCAATCATATAAAATATAGATCTGGAAATTCACATCCACATTTCAATTTTGAAAAAAATTGTAGAAATGGTCACTTGAAATTACAAACTTTAAAATAAATGCTTTTTTGAGAAATGTTTAAACATGATTTCACATCTATGCAACAGCTCATGTAAAGTTTGTCAGAGGTTTTAAAAGTACTTTTCTCCAAAAAAGCAAAATGTAGATCTGTAAATTCACTTCTACATTTCAATTTTAGAAAGAATAACATAAATGTTAAAATGAAACAACCAACTTTTAAATACATGCATTTTTGAGAAATACTTAAATTTTGCCTCACATCTATGAATTTTCATGTATAAGTATTAATAGTCTTTGTAAAACTTTTAAAAACGTTTAAAAATATAGTTTACAACCAGAAAAATAAATGCAGAAAAAGAAATACGCATTTATCTGACAATTTGAAAAAGTATCAATAAATGCTAAAATGAATGTCCACACATTGAAATAAATGCGTTTTAAGAAAAGATTAAAGCTAGTTTTCTCATCTATGAACTTCATTGTTAATATATAAACAGTACATGTAAAACGTTTTTCAGAGGTTGTATTGTACTTTTCTGCAATCATATAAAATATAGATCTGGAAATTCACATCCACATTTCAATTTTGAAAAGAATAGGACAAATGATCACTTGAAATTACAAACATAAAAATAAAAGCTTTTTGGACAAATGTTTAAACATGGTTTCACCTCTATGCAACAGCACATGTAAAAAGTTTGTCAGAGGTTTTAAAACGTTTTTCAGAGGTTGTATTCTACTTTTCTGCAATCATACAAAATATAGATCTGGAAATTCACATCCACATTTCAATTTGGAAAAGAATAGGACAAATGATCACTTGAAATTACAAACTTTAAAATAAATGCTTTTTTGAAAAATGTTTAAACATGGTTTCACATCTATGCAACAGCTCATGTAAAGTTTGTCAGAGGTTTTAAAAGTACTTTTCTCCAAAAAAGCAAAATGTAGATCCGTAAATTCACTTCTACATTTCAATTTTAGAAAGAATAACATAAATGTTAAAATGAAACTACCAACTTTAAAATACATGCATTTTTGAGAAATACTTAAACTTTGCTTCACATCTATGAATTTTCATGTATAAGTATTAATAGTCTTTGTAAAACTTTTAAAAACGTTTAAAAATATAGTTTACAACCAGAAAAATAAATGCAGAAAAAGAAATACGCATTAATCTGACAATTTGAAAAAGTATCAATAAATGCTAAAATGAATGTCCACACATTGAAATAAATGCGTTTTAAGAAAAGATTAAAGCTAGTTTTCTCATCTATGAACTTCATTGTTAATATATAAATAGTACATGTAAAACGTTTTTCAGAGGTTGTATTGTATTTTTCTGCAATCATATAAAATATAGATCTGGAAATTCACATCCACATTTCAATTTTGAAAAGAATAGGACAAATGATCACTTGAAATTACAAACATAAAAATAAAAGCTTTATGGACAAATGTTTAAACATGGTTTCACCTCTATGCAACAGCACATGTAAAAAGTTTGTCAGAGGTCTTAAAACGTTTTTCAGAGGTTGTATTGTACTTTTATGCAATCATACAAAATATAGATCTGGAAATTCACATCCACATTTCAATTTGGAAAAGAATAGTACAAATGATCACTTGAAATTACAAACTTTAAAATAAATGCTTTTTTGAAAAATGTTTAAACATGATTTCACATCTATGCAACAGCACAAGTAAAAAGTTTGTCAGAGGTTTTAAAAGTAATTTTCTCCAAAAAAGCAAAATGTTGATCAGTAAATTCACTTCTACATTTCAATTTGAGAAAGAATAACATAAATGTTAAAATGAAACTACCAACTTTAAAATACATGCTTTTTTGAGAAACTTTGCTTCACATCTATGAATTTTCATGTATGTATTAATAGTCTTTGTAAAACTTTTTAAAATGTTTAAAAATATAGTTTACAACCAGAGAAAGAAATGCAGAAAAAGAAATACGCGTTTATCTGACAATTTGAAAAAGTATCAATAAATTCTAAAATGAATGTCCACACAGCACATGTAAAAAGTTTATCAGAGGTTTTAAAACGTTTTTCAGAGGTTGTATTGTACTTTTCTGCAATCATACCAAATATAGATCTGGAAATTCACATCCACATTTCAATTTTGAAAAGAATAATAGAAATGATCACTTGAAATTACAAACTTTAAAATAAATGCTTTTTTGAAAAATGTTTAAACTTGATTTCACATCTATGCAACAGCTCATGTAAAGTTTGTCAGAGGTTTTAAAAGCACTTTTCTCCAAAAAAGCAAAATGTAGATCCGTAAATTCACTTCTACATTTCAATTTTAGAAAGAATAACATAAATGTTAAAATGAAACTACCAACTGTAAAATACATGCATTTTTGAGAAGTACTTAAACATTGATTCACATCTATGAATTTTCATGTATAAGTATTAATAGTCTTTGTAAAACTTTTAAAAATGTTTAAAAATATAGTTTACAACCAGAAAAATAAATGCAGAAAAAGAAATAAGCGTTTATCTGACAATTTGAAAAAGAATCAATAAATGCTACAATGAATGTCCACACATTGAAATAAATGCGTTCTAAGAAAAGATTAAAGCTAGTTTTCTCATCTATGAACTTCATTGTTAATATATAATCAGTAGATGTAAAACGTTTTTCAGAGGTTGTATTGTACTTTTCTGCAATCATATAAAATATAGATCTGGAAATTCACATCCACATTTCAATTTTGAAAAGAATAGGACAAATGATCACTTGAAATTACAAACATAAAAATAAAAGCTTTTTGGGCAAATGTTTAAACATGGTTTCACCTCTATGCAACAGCACATGTAAAAAGTTTGTCAGAGGTTTTAAAACGTTTTTCAGAGGTTGTATTGTACTTTTCTGCAATCATACAAAATATAGATCTGGAAATTCACATCCACATTTCAATTTGGAAAAGAATAGTACAAATGATCACTTGAATTTACAAACTTTAAAATAAATGCTTTTTTGAAAAATGTTTAAACATGGTTTCACATCTATGCCACAGCTCATGTAAAGTTTGTCAGAGGTTTTAAAAGTATTTTTCTCCAAAAAAGCAAAATGTAGATCCGTAAATTCACTTCTACATTTCAATTTGAGAAAGAATAACATAAATGTTAAAATGAAACTACCAACTTTAAAATACATGCATTTTTGAGAAATACTTAAACTTTGCTTCACATCTATGAATTTTCATGTATAAGTATTATTAGTCTTTGTAAAACTTTTAAAAATGTTTAAAAATATAGTTTACAACCAGAAAAATAAATGCAGAAAAAGAAATACGCGTTTATCTGACAATATGAAAAAGTATCAATAAATGCTAAAATGAATGTCCACACATTGAAATAAATGCGTTTTAAGAAAAGATTAAAGCTAGTTTTCTCATCTATGAACTTCATTGTTAATATATAAACAGTACATGTAAAACGTTTTTCAGAGGTTGTATTGTACTTTTCTGCAATCATATAAAATATAGGTCTGGAAATTCACATCAACATTTCAATTTTGAAAAGAATAGTAGAAATGGTCACTTGAAATTACAAACTTTAAAATAAATGCTTTTTTGAGAAATGTTTAAACATGATTTCACATCTATGCAACAGCTCATGTAAAGTTTGTCAGAGGTTTTAAAAGTACTTTTCTCCAAAAAAGCAAAATGTAGATCCGTAAATTCACTTCTACATTTCAATTTTAGAAAGAATAAAATAAATGTTAAAATGAAACAACCAACTTTAAAATACATGCATTTTTGAGAAATACTTAAACTTTGCTTCACATCTATGAATTTTCATGTATAAGTGTTAATAGTCTTTGTAAAACTTTTAAAAACGTTTAAAAATATAGTTTACAACCAGAAAAATAAATGCAGAAAAAGAAATACGCATTAATCTGACAATTTGAAAAAGTATCAATAAATGCTAAAATGAATGTCCACACATTGAAATAAATGCGTTTTAAGAAAAGATTAAAGCTAGTTTTCTCATCTATGAACTTCATTGTTAATATATAAACAGTACATGTAAAACGTTTTTCAGAGGTTGTATTGTATTTTTCTGCAATCATATAAAATATAGATCTGGAAATTCACATCCACATTTCAATTTTGAAAAGAATAGGACAAATGATCACTTGAAATTACAAACATAAAAATAAAAGCTTTATGGACAAATGTTTAAACATGGTTTCACCTCTATGCAACAGCACATGTAAAAAGTTTGTCAGAGGTTTTAAAACGTTTTTCAGAGGTTGTATTGTACTTTTCTGCAATCATACAAAATATAGATCTGGAAATTCACATCCACATTTCAATTTGGAAAAGAATAGTACAAATGATCACTTGAAATTACAAACTTTAAAATAAATGCTTTTTTGAAAAATGTTTAAACATGATTTCACATCTATGCAACAGCACAAGTAAAAAGTTTGTCAGAGGTTTTAAAAGTACTTTTCTCCAAAAAAGCAAAATGTTGATCAGTAAATTCACTTCTACATTTCAATTTGAGAAAGAATAACATAAATGTTAAAATGAAACTACCAACTTTAAAATACATGCTTTTTTGAGAAACTTTGCTTCACATCTATGAATTTTCATGTATAAGTATTAATAGTCTTTGTAAAACTTTTAAAAATGTTTAAAAATATAGTTTACAACCAGAGAAAGAAATGCAGAAAAAGAAATACGCGTTTATCTGACAATTTGAAAAAGTATCAATAAATTCTAAAATGAATGTCCACACAGCACATGTAAAAAGTTTATCAGAGGTTTTAAAACGTTTTTCAGAGGTTGTATTGTACTTTTTTGCAATCATACGAAATATAGATCTGGAAATTCACATCCACATTTCAATTTTGAAAAGAATAATAGAAATGATCACTTGAAATTACAAACTTTAAAATAAATGCTTCTTTGAGAAATGTTTAAACATGATTTCACGTCTATGCAACAGCACATGTAAAAAGTTTGTCAGAGGTTTTAAAAGTACTTTTCTACAAGAAAGCAAAATGTAGATCTGTAAATTCACATCTACATATCAATTTTAGAAAGAATAACATAAATGTTAAAATGAAACAACTAACTTTAAAATACATGCATTTTGAGAAATACTTAAACTTTGCTTCACATCTATGAATTTTCATGTATAAGTATTAATAGTCTTTGTAAAACTTTTAAAAACGTTTAAAAATATAGTTTACAACCAGAAAAATAAATGCAGAAAAAGAAATACGCGTTTATCTGACAATATGAAAAAGTATCAATAAATGCTAAAATGAATGTCCACACATTGAAATAAATGCGTTTTAAGAAAAGATTAAAGCTAGTTTTCTCATCTATGAACTTCATTGGTAATATATAAACAGTACATGTAAAACGTTTTTCAGAGGTTGTATTGTACTTTTCTGCAATCATATAAAATATAGATCTGGAAATTCACATCCACATTTCAATTTTGAAAAGAATAGGACAAATGATCACTTGAAATTACAAACATAAAAATAAAAGCTTTTTGGACAAATGTTTAAACATGGTTTCACCTCTATGCAACAGCACATGTAAAAAGTTTGTCAGAGGTTTTAAAACGTTTTTCAGAGGTTGTATTGTACTTTTCTGCAATCATACAAAATATAGATCTGGAAATTCACATCCACATTTCAATTTGGAAAAGAATAGTACAAATGATCACTTGAAATTACAAACTTTAAAATAAATGCTTTTTTGAAAAATGTTTAAACATGGTTTCACATCTATGCCACAGCACATGTAAAAAGTATGTCAGAGGTTTTTAAAAGTACTTTTCTACAAGAAAGTTAAATGTAGATCCGTAAATTCACTTCTACATTTCAATTTGAGAAAGAATAACATAAATGTTAAAATGAAACTACCAACTTTAAAATACATGCATTTTTGAGAAATACTTAAACTTTGCTTCACATCTATGAATTTTCATGTATAAGTATTATTAGTCTTTGTAAAACTTTTAAAAATGTTTAAAAATATAGTTTACAACCAGAAAAATAAATGCAGAAAAAGAAATACGCGTTTATCTGACAATATGAAAAAGTATCAATAAATGCTAAAATGAATGTCCACACATTGAAATAAATGCGTTTTAAGAAAAGATTAAAGCTAGTTTTCTCATCTATGAACTTCATTGTTAATATATAAACAGTACATGTAAAACGTTTTTCAGAGGTTGTATTGTACTTTTCTGCAATCATATAAAATATAGATCTGGAAATTCACATCCACATTTCAATTTTGAAAAGAATAGGACAAATGATCACTTGAAATTACAAACATAAAAATAAAAGCTTTTTGGACAAATGTTTAAACATGGTTTCACCTCTATGCAACAGCACATGTAAAAAGTTTGTCAGAGGTTTTAAAAAGTTTTTCAGAGGTTGTATTGTACTTTTCTGCAATCATACAAAATATAGATCTGGAAATTCACATCCACATTTCAATTTGGAAAAGAATAGTACAAATGATCACATGAAATTACAAACTTTTAAAATAAATGCTTTTTTGAAAAATGTTTAAACATGATTTCACATCTATGCAACAGCACAAGTAAAAAGTTTGTCAGAGGTTTTAAAAGTACTTTACTCCAAAAAAGCAAAATGTTGATCAG
Organism: Narcine bancroftii; assembly: GCF_036971445.1. Taxonomy (NCBI): domain Eukaryota; kingdom Metazoa; phylum Chordata; class Chondrichthyes; order Torpediniformes; family Narcinidae; genus Narcine; species Narcine bancroftii. The sequence goes on along the minus strand of NC_091474.1, from coordinate 100,414,318 downwards.
TAAATTCACTTCTACATTTCAATTTTAGAAAGAATAACATAAATGTTAAAATGAAACTACCAACTGTAAAATACATGCATTTTTGAGAAGTACTTAAACTTTGATTCACATCTATGAATTTTCATGTATAAGTATTAATAGTCTTTGTAAAACTTTTAAAAATGTTTAAAAATATAGTTTACAACCAGAAAAATAAATGCAGAAAAAGAAATACGCGTTTATCTGACAATATGAAAAAGTATCAATAAATGCTAAAATGAATGTCCACACATTGAAATAAATGCGTTTTAAGAAAAGATTAAAGCTAGTTTTCTCATCTATGAACTTCATTGTTAATATATAATCAGTAGATGTAAAACGTTTTTCAGAGGTTGTATTGTACTTTTCTGCAATCATATAAAATATAGATCTGGAAATTCACATCCACATTTCAATTTTGAAAAGAATAGGACAAATGATCACTTGAAATTACAAACATAAAAATAAAAGCTTTTTGGACAAATGTTTAAACATGGTTTCACCTCTATGCAACAGCACATGTAAAAAGTTTGTCAGAGGTTTTAAAACGTTTTTCAGAGGTTGTATTGTACTTTTCTGCAATCATACAAAATATAGATCTGGAAATTCACATCCACATTTCAATTTGGAAAAGAAGAGTACAAATGATCACTTGAAATTACAAACTTTAAAATAAATGCTTTTTTGAAAAATGTTTAAACATGGTTTCACATCTATGCCACAGCACATGTAAAAAGTATGTCAGAGGTTTTTAAATGTACTTTTCTACAAGAAAGTTAAATGTAGATCCGTAAATTCACTTCTACATTTCAATTTGAGAAAGAATAACATAAATGTTAAAATGAAACTACCAACTGTAAAATACATGCATTTTTGAGAAGTACTTAAACTTTGATTCACATCTATGAATTTTCATGTATAAGTATTAATAGTCTTTGTAAAACTTTTAAAAATGTTTAAAAATATAGTTTACAACCAGAAAAATAAATGCAGAAAAAGAAATAAGCGTTTATCTGACAATTTGAAAAAGTATCAATAAATGCTAAAATGAATGTCCACACATTGAAATAAATGCGTTTTAAGAAAAGATTAAAGCTAGTTTTCTCATCTATGAACTTCATTGTTAATATATAATCAGTAGATGTAAAACGTTTTTCAGAGGTTGTATTGTACTTTTCTGCAATCATATAAAATATAGATCTGGAAATTCACATCCACATTTCAATTTTGAAAAGAATAGGACAAATGATCACTTGAAATTACAAACATAAAAATAAAAGCTTTTTGGACAAATGTTTAAACATGGTTTCACCTCTATGCAACAGCACATGTAAAAAGTTTGTCAGAGGTTTTAAAACGTTTTTCAGAGGTTGTATTGTACTTTTCTGCAATCATACAAAATATAGATCTGGAAATTCACATCCACATTTCAATTTGGAAAAGAATAGTACAAATGATCACTTGAAATTACAAATTTTTAAAATAAATGCTTTTTTGAAAAATGTTTAAACATGATTTCACATCTATGCAACAGCACATGTAAAAAGTTTGTCAGAGGTTTTAAAACGTTTTTCAGAGGTTGTATTGTACTTTTCTGCAATCATACAAAATATAGATCTGGAAATTCACATCCACATTTCAATTTGGAAAAGAATAGTACAAATGATCACTTGAAATTACAAATTTTTAAAATAAATGCTTTTTTGAAAAATGTTTAAACATGATTTCACATCTATGCAACAGCACAAGTAAAAAGTTTGTCAGAGGTTTTAAAAGTACTTTTCTCCAAAAAAGCAAAATGTTGATCAGTAAATTCACTTCTACATTTCAATTTTAGAAAGAATAACATAAATGTTAAAATGAAACTACCAACTGTAAAATACATGCATTTTTGAGAAGTACTTAAACTTTGATTCACATCTATGAATTTTCATGTATAAGTATTAATAGTCTTTGTAAAACTTTTAAAAATGTTTAAAAATATAGTTTACAACCAGAAAAATAAATGCAGAAAAAGAAATACGCGTTTATCTGACAATATGAAAAAGTATCAATAAATGCTAAAATGAATGTCCACATATTGAAATAAATGCGTTTTAAGAAAAGATTAAAGCTAGTTTTCTCATCTATGAACTTAATTGTTAATATATAATCAGTAGATGTAAAACGTTTTTCAGAGGTTGTATTGTACTTTTCTGCAATCATATAAAATATAGATCTGGAAATTCACATCCACATTTCAATTTTGAAAAGAATAGGACATATGATCACTTGAAATTACAAACATAAAAATAAAAGCTTTTTGGACAAATGTTTAAACATGGTTTCACCTCTATGCAACAGCACATGTAAAAAGTTTGTCAGAGGTTTTAAAACGTTTTTCAGAGGTTGTATTGTACTTTTCTGCAATCATACAAAATATAGATCTGGAAATTCACATCCACATTTCAATTTTGAAAAGAATAATAGAAATGATCACTTGAAATTACAAACTTTAAAATAAATGCTTTTGTGAAAAATGTTTAAACTTGATTTCACATCTATGCAACAGCTCATGTAAAGTTTGTCAGAGGTTTTAAAAGCACTTTTCTCCAAAAAAGCAAAATGTAGATCCGTAAATTCACTTCTACATTTCAATTTTAGAAAGAATAACATAAATGTTAAAATGAAACTACCAACTGTAAAATACATGCATTTTTGAGAAGTACTTAAACTTTGATTCACATCTATGAATTTTCATGTATAAGTATTAATAGTCTTTGTAAAACTTTTAAAAATGTTTAAAAATATAGTTTACAACCAGAAAAATAAATGCAGAAAAAGAAATACGCGTTTATCTGACAATATGAAAAAGTATCAATAAATGCTAAAATGAATGTCCACACATTGAAATAAATGCGTTTTAAGAAAAGATTAAAGCTAGTTTTCTCATCTATGAACTTCATTGTTAATATATAATCAGTAGATGTAAAACGTTTTTCAGAGGTTGTATTGTACTTTTCTGCAATCATATAAAATATAGATCTGGAAATTCACATCCACATTTCAATTTTGAAAAGAATAGGACAAATGATCACTTGAAATTACAAACATAAAAATAAAAGCTTTTTGGACAAATGTTTAAACATGGTTTTACCTCTATGCAACAGCACATGTAAAAAGTTTGTCAGAGGTTTTAAAACATTTTTCAGAGGTTGTATTGTACTTTTCTGCAATCATACAAAATATAGATCTGGAAATTCACATCCACATTTCAATTTGGAAAAGAATAGTACAAATGATCACTTGAAATTACAAACTTTAAAATAAATGCTTTTTTGAAAAATGTTTAAACATGGTTTCACATCTATGCAACAGCTCATGTAAAGTTTGTCAGAGGTTTTAAAAGTACTTTTCTCCAAAAAAGCAAAATGTAGATCCGTAAATTCACTTCTACATTTCAATTTTAGAAAGAATAACATAAATGTTAAAATGAAACAACCAACTTTAAAATACATGCATTTTTGAGAAATACTTAAACTTTGCTTCACATCTATGAATTTTCATGTATAAGTATTAATAGTCTTTGTAAAACTTTTAAAAACGTTTAAAAATATAGTTTACAACCTGAAAAATAAATGCAGAAAAAGAAATACGCATTAATCTGACAATTTGAAAAAGTACCAATAAATGCTAAAATGAATGTCCACACATTGAAATAAATGCGTTTTAAGAAAAGATTAAAGCTAGTTTTCTCATCTATGAACTTCATTGTTAATATATAAATAGTACATGTAAAACGTTTTTCAGAGGTTGTATTGTATTTTTCTGCAATCATATAAAATATAGATCTGGAAATTCACATCCACATTTCAATTTTGAAAAGAATAGGACAAATGATCACTTGAAATTACAAACATAAAAATAAAAGCTTTATGGACAAATGTTTAAACATGGTTTCACCTCTATGCAACAGCACATGTAAAAAGTTTGTCAGAGGTTTTAAAACGTTTTTCAGAGGTTGTATTGTACTTTTCTGCAATCATACAAAATATAGATCTGGAAATTCACATCCACATTTCAATTTGGAAAAGAATAGTACAAATGATCACTTGAAATTACAAACTTTAAAATAAATGCTTTTTTGAAAAATGTTTAAACATGATTTCACATCTATGCAACAGCACAAGTAAAAAGTTTGTCAGAGGTTTTAAAAGTAATTTTCTCCAAAAAAGCAAAATGTTGATCAGTAAATTCACTTCTACATTTCAATTTGAGAAAGAATAACATAAATGTTAAAATGAAACTACCAACTTTAAAATACATGCTTTTTTGAGAAACTTTGCTTCACATCTATGAATTTTCATGTATAAGTATTAATAGTCTTTGTAAAACTTTTAAAAATGTTTAAAAATATAGTTTACAACCAGAGAAAGAAATGCAGAAAAAGAAATACGCGTTTATCTGACAATTTGAAAAAGTATCAATAAATTCTAAAATGAATGTCCACACAGCACATATAAAAAGTTTATCAGAGGTTTTAAAACGTTTTTCAGAGGTTGTATTGTACTTTTCTGCAATCATACAAAATATAGATCTGGAAATTCACATCCACATTTCAATTTTGAAAAGAATAATAGAAATGATCACTTGAAATTACAAACTTTAAAATAAAGGATTTTTAGAAAAATGTTTAAACTTGATTTCACATCTATGCAACAGCTCATGTAAAGTTTGTCAGAGGTTTTAAAAGCACTTTTCTCCAAAAAAGCAAAATGTAGATCCGTAAATTCACTTCTACATTTCAATTTTAGAAAGAATAACATAAATGTTAAAATGAAACTACCAACTGTAAAATACATGCATTTTTGAGAAGTACTTAAACTTTGATTCACATCTATGAATTTTCATGTATAAGTATTAATAGTCTTTGTAAAACTTTTAAAAATGTTTAAAAATATAGTTTACAACCAGAAAAATAAATGCAGAAAAAGAAATAAGCGTTTATCTGACAATTTGAAAAAGTATCAATAAATGCTAAAATGAATGTCCACACATTGAAATAAATGCGTTTTAAGAAAAGATTAAAGCTAGTTTTCTCATCTATGAACTTCATTGTTAATATATAATCAGTAGATGTAAAACGTTTTTCAGAGGTTGTATTGTACTTTTCTGCAATCATATAAAATATAGATCTGGAAATTCACATCCACATTTCAATTTTGAAAAGAATAGGACAAATGATCACTTGAAATTACAAACATAAAAATAAAAGCTTTTTGGACAAATGTTTAAACATGGTTTCACCTCTATGCAACAGCACATGTAAAAAGTTTGTCAGAGGTTTTAAAACGTTTTTCAGAGGTTGTATTGTACTTTTCTGCAATCATACAAAATATAGATCTGGAAATTCACATCCACATTTCAATTTGGAAAAGAATAGTACAAATGATCACTTGAAATTACAAACTTTAAAATCAATGCTTTTTTGAAAAATGTTTAAACATGGTTTCACATCTATGCCACAGCACATGTAAAAAGTATGTCAGAGGTTTTTAAAAGTACTTTTCTACAAGAAAGTTAAATGTAGATCCGTAAATTCACTTCTACATTTCAATTTGAGAAAGAATAACATAAATGTTAAAATGAAACAACCAACTTTAAAATACATGCATTTTTGAGAAATACTTAAACTTTGCTTCACATCTATGAATTTTCATGTATAAGTATTAATAGTCTTTGTAAAACTTTTAAAAATGTTTAAAAATATAGTTTACAACCAGAAAAATAAATGCAGAAAAAGAAATACGCATTAATCTGACAATTTGAAAAAGTATCAATAAATGCTAAAATGAATGTCCACACATTGAAATAAATGCGTTTTAAGAAAAGATTAAAGCTAGTTTTCTCATCTATGAACTTCATTGTTAATATATAAACAGTACATGTAAAACGTTTTTCAGAGGTTGTATTGTACTTTTCTGCAATCATATAAAATATAGATCTGGAAATTCACATCAACATTTCAATTTTGAAAAGAATAGTAGAAATGGTCACTTGAAATTACAAACTTTAAAATAAATGCTTTTTTGAGAAATGTTTAAACATGATTTCACATCTATGCAACAGCTCATCTAAAGTTTGTCAGAGGTTTTAAAAGTACTTTTCTCCAAAAAAGCAAAATGTAGATCCGTAAATTCACTTCTACATTTCAATTTTAGAAAGAATAACATAAATGTTAAAATGAAACAACCAACTTTAAAATACATGCATTTTTGAGAAATACTTAAACTTTGCTTCACATCTATGAATTTTCATGTATAAGTATTAATAGTCTTTGTAAAACTTTTAAAAACGTTTAAAAATATAGTTTACAACCAGAAAAATAAATGCAGAAAAAGAAATACGCATTAATCTGACAATTTGAAAAAGTATCAATAAATGCTAAAATGAATGTCCACACATTGAAATAAATGCGTTTTAAGAAAAGATTAAAGCTAGTTTTCTCATCTATGAACTTCATTGTTAATATATAAACAGTACATGTAAAACGTTTTTCAGAGGTTGTATTGTATTTTTCTGCAATCATATAAAATATAGATCTGGAAATTCACATCCACATTTCAATTTTCAAAAGAATAGGACAAATGATCACTTGAAATTACAAACATAAAAATAAAAGCTTTATGGACAAATGTTTAAACATGGTTTCACCTCTATGCAACAGCACATGTAAAAAGTTTGTCAGAGGTTTTAAAACTTTTCTGCAATCATACAAAATATAGATCTGGAAATTCACATCCACATTTCAATTTGGAAAAGAATAGTACAAATGATCACTTGAAATTACAAACTTTAAAATAAATGCTTTTTTGAAAAATGTTTAAACATGATTTCACATCTATGCAACAGCACAAGTAAAAAGTTTGTCAGAGGTTTTAAAAGTACTTTTCTCCAAAAAAGCAAAATGTTGATCAGTAAATTCACTTCTACATTTCAATTTGAGAAAGAATAACATAAATGTTAAAATGAAAATACCAACTTTAAAATACATGCTTTTTTGAGAAACTTTGCTTCACATCTATGAATTTTCATGTATAAGTATTAATAGTCTTTGTAAAACTTTTAAAAATGTTTAAAAATATAGTTTACAACCAGAGAAAGAAATGCAGAAAAAGAAATACGCGTTTATCTGACAATTTGAAAAAGTATCAATAAATTCTAAAATGAATGTCCACACAGCACATGTAAAAAGTTTATCAGAGGTTTTAAAACGTTTTTCAGAGGTTGTATTGTACTTTTCTGCAATCATACGAAATATAGATCTGGAAATTCACATCCACATTTCAATTTTGAAAAGAATAATAGAAATGATCGCTTGAAATTATAAACTTTAAAATAAATGCTTTTTTGAAAAATATTTAAACTTGATTTCACATCTATGCAACAGCTCATGTAAAGTTTGTCAGAGGTTTTAAAAGTACTTTTCTCCAAAAAAGCAAAATGTAGATCCGTAAATTCACTTCTGCATTTCAATTTTAGAAAGAATAACATAAATGTTAAAATGAAACAACCAACTTTAAAATACATGCATTTTTGAGAAGTACTTAAACTTTGCTTCACATCTATGAATTTTCATGTATAAGTATTAATAGTCTTTGTAAAACTTTTAAAAACGTTTAACAATATAGTTTACAACCAGAAAAATAAATTCAGAAAAAGAAATACGCATTAATCTGACAATTTGAAAAAGTATCAATAAATGCTAAAATGAATGTCCACACATTGAAATAAATGAGTTTTAAGAAAAGATTAAAGCTAGTTTTCTCATCTATGAACTTCATTGTTAATATATAAACAGTACATGTAAAACGTTTTTCAGAGGTTGTATTGTACTTTTCTGCAATCATACAAAATATAGATTTGGAAATTCACATCCACATTTCAATTTTGAAAAGAATAGTAGAAATGGTCACTTGAAATTACAAACTTTAAAATAAATGCTTCTTTGAGAAATGTTTAAACATGATTTCACCTCTATGCAACAGCACGTGTAAAAAGTTTGTCAGAGGTTTTAACAGTACTTTTCTACAAGAAAGCAAAATGTAGATCTGTAAATTCACATCTACATATCAATTTTAGAAAGAATAACATAAATGTTAAAATGAAACAACTAACTTTAAAATACATGCATTTTTGAGAAATACTTAAACTTTGCTTCACATCTATGATTTTTCATGTATAAGTATTAATAGTCTTTGTAAAACTTTTAAAAACGTTTAAAAATATAGTTTACAACCAGAAAAATAAATGCAGAAAAAGAAATACGCGTTTATCTGACAATATGAAAAAGTATCAATAAATGCTAAAATGAATGTCCACACATTGAAATAAATGCGTTTTAAGAAAAGATTAAAGCTAGTTTTCTCATCTATGAACTTCATTGTTAATATATAAACAGTACATGTAAAACGTTTTTCAGAGGTTGTATTGTACTTTTCTGCAATCATATAAAATATAGATCTGGAAATTCACATCCACATTTCAATTTTGAAAAAAATAGTAGAAATGGTCACTTGAAATTACAAACTTTAAAATAAATGCTTTTTTGAGAAATGTTTAAACATGATTTCACATCTATGCAACAGCTCATGTAAAGTTTGTCAGAGGTTCTAAAAGTACTTTTCTCCAAAAAAGCAAAATGTAGATCTGTAAATTCACTTCTACATTTCAATTTTAGAAAGAATAACATAAATGTTAAAATGAAACAACCAACTTTAAAATACATGCATTTTTGAGAAATACTTAAATTTTGCCTCACATCTATGAATTTTCATGTATAAGTATTAATAGTCTTTGTAAAACTTTTAAAAACGTTTAAAAATATAGTTTACAACCAGAAAAATAAATGCAGAAAAGGAAATACGCATTTATCTGACAATTTGAAAAAGTATCAATAAATGCTTAAATGAATGTCCACACATTCAAATAAATGCGTTTTAAGAAAAGATTAAAGCTAGTTTTCTCATCTATGAACTTCATTGTTAATATATAAACAGTACATGTAAAACGTTTTTCAGAGGTTGTATTGTACTTTTCTGCAATCATATAAAATATAGATCTGGAAATTCACATCCACATTTCAATTTTGAAAAGAATAGGACAAATGATCACTTGAAATTACAAACATAAAAATAAAAGCTTTTTGGACAAATGTTTAAACATGGTTTCACCTCTATGCAACAGCACATGTAAAAAGTTTGTCAGAGGTTTTAAAACGTTTTTCAGAGGTTGTATTGTACTTTTCTGCAATCATACAAAATATAGATCTGGAAATTCACATCCACATTTCAATTTGGAAAAGAATAGTACAAATGATCACTTGAAATTACAAACTTTAAAATCAATGCTTTTTTGAAAAATGTTTAAACATGGTTTCACATCTATGCCACAGCACATGTAAAAAGTATGTCAGAGGTTTTTAAAAGTACTTTTCTACAAGAAAGTTAAATGTAGATCCGTAAATTCACTTCTACATTTCAATTTGAGAAAGAATAACATAAATGTTAAAATGAAACTACCAACTTTAAAATACATGCATTTTTGAGAAATACTTAAACTTTGCTTCACATCTATGAATTTTCATGTATAAGTATTATTAGTCTTTGTAAAACTTTTAAAAATGTTTAAAAATATAGTTTACAACCAGAAAAATAAATGCGGAAAAAGAAATACGCGTTTATCTGACAATATGAAAAAGTATCAATAAATGCTAAAATGAATGTCCACACATTGAAATAAATGCGTTTTAAGAAAAGATTAAAGCTAGTTTTCTCATCTATGAACTTCATTGTTAATATATAAACAGTACATGTAAAACGTTTTTCAGAGGTTGTATTGTACTTTTCTGCAATCATATAAAATATAGATCTGGAAATTCACATCAACATTTCAATTTTGAAAAGAATAGTAGAAATGGTCACTTGAAATTACAAACTTTAAAATAAATGCTTTTTTGAGAAATGTTTAAACATGATTTCACATCTATGCAACAGCTCATGTAAAGTTTGTCAGAGGTTTTAAAAGTACTTTTCTCCAAAAAAGCAAAATGTAGATCCGTAAATTCACTTCTACATTTCAATTTTAGAAAGAATAACATAAATGTTAAAATGAAACAACCAACTTTAAAATACATGCATTTTTGAGAAATACTTAAACTTTGCTTCACATCTATGAATTTTCATGTATAAGTATTAATAGTCTTTGTAAAACTTTTAAAAACGTTTAAAAATATAGTTTACAACCAGAAAAATAAATGCAGAAAAAGAAATACGCATTAATCTGACAATTTGAAAAAGTATCAATAAATGCTAAAATGAATGTCCACACATTGAAATAAATGCGTTTTAAGAAAAGATTAAAGCTAGTTTTCTCATCTATGAACTTCATTGTTAATATATAAACAGTACATGTAAAACGTTTTTCAGAGGTTGTATTGTATTTTTCTGCAATCATATAAAATATAGATCTGGAAATTCACATCCACATTTCAATTTTGAAAAGAATAGGACAAATGATCACTTGAAATTACAAACATAAAAATAAAAGCTTTATGGACAAATGTTTAAACATGGTTTCACCTCTATGCAACAGCACATGTAAAAAGTTTGTCAGAGGATTTAAAACGTTTTTCAGAGGTTGTATTGTACTTTTCTGCAATCATACAAAATATAGATCTGGAAATTCACATCCACATTTCAATTTGGAAAAGAATAGTACAAATGATCACTTGAAATTACAAACTTTAAAATAAATGCTTTTTTGAAAAATGTTTAAACATGATTTCACATCTATGCAACAGCACAAGTAAAAAGTTTGTCAGAGGTTTTAAAAGTACTTTTCTCCAAAAAAGCAAAATGTTGATCAGTAAATTCACTTCTACATTTCAATTTGAGAAAGAATAACATAAATGTTAAAATGAAACTACCAACTTTAAAATACATGCTTTTTTGAGAAACTTTGCTTCACATCTATGAATTTTCATGTATAAGTATTAATAGTCTTTGTAAAACTTTTAAAAATGTTTAAAAATATAGTTTACAACCAGAGAAAGAAATGCAGAAAAAGAAATACGCGTTTATCTGACAATTTGAAAAAGTATCAATAAATTCTAAAATGAATGTCCACACAGCACATGTAAAAAGTTTATCAGAGGTTTTAAAACGTTTTTCAGAGGTTGTATTGTACTTTTCTGCAATCATACAAAATATAGATCTGGAAATTCACATCCACATTTCAATTTTGAAAAGAATAATAGAAATGATCACTTGAAATTACAAACTTTAAAATAAATGCTTCTTTGAGAAATGTTTAAACATGATTTCACCTCTATGCAACAGCACATGTAAAAAGTTTGTCAGAGGTTTTAAAAGTACTTTTCTCCAAAAAAGCAAAATGTTGATCAGTAAATTCACTTCTACATATCAATTTTAGAAAGAATAACATAAATGTTAAAATGAAACAAGTAACTTTAAAATACATGCATTTTTGAGAAATACTTAAACTTTGCTTCACATCTATGAATTTTCATGTTAAAGTATTAATAGTCTTTGTAAAACTTTTAAAAACGTTTAAAAATATAGTTTACGACCAGAAAAATAAATGCAGAAAAAGAAATACGCGTTTATCTGACAATATGAAAAAGTATCAATAAATGCTAAAATGAATGTCCACACATTGAAATAAATGCGTTTTAAGAAAAGATTAAAGCTAGTTTTCTCATCTATGAACTTCATTGGTAATATATAAACAGTACATGTAAAACGTTTTTCAGAGGTTGTATTGTACTTTTCTGCAATCATATAAAATATAGATCTGGAAATTCACATCCACATTTCAATTTTGAAAAAAATAGTAGAAATGGTCACTTGAAATTACAAACTTTAAAATAAATGCTTTTTTGAGAAATGTTTAAACATGATTTCACATCTATGCAACAGCTCATGTAAAGTTTGTCAGAGGTTTTAAAAGTACTTTTCTCCAAAAAAGCAAAATGTAGATCTGTAAATTCACTTCTACATTTCAATTTTAGAAAGAATAACATAAATGTTAAAATGAAACAACCAACTTTTAAATACATGCATTTTTGAGAAATATTTAAATTTTGCCTCACATCTATGAATTTTCATGTATAAGTATTAATAGTCTTTGTAAAACTTTTAAAAACGTTTAAAAATATAGTTTACAACCAGAAAAATAAATGCAGAAAAAGAAATACGCATTTATCTGACAATTTGAAAAAGTATCAATAAATGCTAAAATGAATGTCCACACATTGAAATAAATGCGTTTTAAGAAAAGATTAAAGCTAGTTTTCTCATCTATGAACTTCATTGTTAATATATAAACAGTACATGTAAAACGTTTTTCAGAGGTTGTATTGTACTTTTCTGCAATCATATAAAATATAGATCTGGAAATTCACATCCACATTTCAATTTTGAAAAGAATAGGACAAATGATCACTTGAAATTACAAACATAAAAATAAAAGCTTTTTGGACAAATGTTTAAACATGGTTTCACCTCTATGCAACAGCACATGTAAAACGTTTGTCAGAGGTTTTAAAACGTTTTTCAGAGGTTGTATTGTACTTTTCTGCAATCATACAAAATATAGATCTGGAAATTCACATCCACATTTCAATTTGGAAAAGAATAGTACAAATGATCACTTGAAATTACAAACTTTAAAATAAATGCTTTTTTGAAAAATGTTTAAACATGGTTTCACATCTATGCCACAGCACATGTAAAAAGTATGTCAGAGGTTTTTAAAAGTACTTTTCTACAAGAAAGTTAAATGTAGATCCGTAAATTCACTTCTACATTTCAATTTGAGAAAGAATAACATAAATGTTAAAATGAAACTACCAACTTTAAAATACATGCATTTTTGAGAAATACTTAAACTTTGCTTCACATCTATGAATTTTCATGTATAAGTATTATTAGTCTTTGTAAAACTTTTAAAAATGTTTAAAAATATAGTTTACAACCAGAAAAATAAATGCAGAAAAAGAAATACGCGTTTATCTGACAATATGAAAAAGTATCAATAAATGCTAAAATGAATGTCCACACATTGAAATAAATGCGTTTTAAGAAAAGATTAAAGCTAGTTTTCTCATCTATGAACTTCATTGTTAATATATAAACAGTACATGTAAAACGTTTTTCAGAGGTTGTATTGTACTTTTCTGCAATCATATAAAATATAGATCTGGAAATTCACATCCACATTTCAATTTTGAAAAGAATAGGACAAATGATCACTTGAAATTACAAACATAAAAATAAAAGCTTTTTGGACAAATGTTTAAACATGGTTTCACCTCTATGCAACAGCACATGTAAAAAGTTTGTCAGAGGTTTTAAAACGTTTTTCAGAGGTTGTATTGTACTTTTCTGCAATCATACAAAATATAGATCTGGAAATTCACATCCACATTTCAATTTGGAAAAGAATAGTACAAATGATCACTTGAAATTACAAACTTTTAAAATAAATGCTTTTTTGAAAAATGTTTAAACATGATTTCACATCTATGCCACAGCACAAGTAAAAAGTTTGTCAGAGGTTTTAAAAGTACTTTTCTACAAGAAAGTTAAATGTAGATCCGTAAATTCACTTCTACATTTCAATTTGAGAAAGAATAACATAAATGTTAAAATGAAACTACCAACTGTAAAATACATGCATTTTTGAGAAGTACTTAAACTTTGATTCACATCTATGAATTTTCATGTATAAGTATTAATAGTCTTTGTAAAACTTTTAAAAATGTTTAAAAATATAGTTTACAACCAGAAAAATAAATGCAGAAAAAGAAATACGCGTTTATCTGACAATATGAAAAAGTATCAATAAATGCTAAAATGAATGTCCACACATTGAAATAAATGCGTTTTAAGAAAAGATTAAAGCTAGTTTTCTCATCTATGAACTTCATTGTTAATATATAATCAGTAGATGTAAAACGTTTTTCAGAGGTTGTATTGTACTTTTCTGCAATCATATAAAATATAGATCTGGAAATTCACATCCACATTTCAATTTTGAAAAGAATAGGACAAATGATCACTTGAAATTACAAACATAAAAATAAAAGCTTTTTGGACAAATGTTTAAACATGGTTTCACCTCTATGCAACAGCACATGTAAAAAGTTTGTCAGAGGTTTTAAAACGTTTTTCAGAGGTTGTATTGTACTTTTCTGCAATCATACAAAATATAGATCTGGAAATTCACATCCACATTTCAATTTGGAAAAGAATAGTACAAATGATCACTTGAAATTACAAACTTTTAAAATAAATGCTTTTTTGAAAAATGTTTAAACATGATTTCACATCTATGCAACAGCACAAGTAAAAAGTTTGTCAGAGGTTTTAAAAGTACTTTTCTCCAAAAAAGCAAAATGTTGATCAGTAAATTCACTTCTACATTTCAATTTTAGAAAGAATAACATAAATGTTAAAATGAAACTACCAACTGTAAAATACATGCATTTTTGAGAAGTACTTAAACTTTGATTCACATCTATGAATTTTCATGTATAAGTATTAATAGTCTTTGTAAAACTTTTAAAAATGTTTAAAAATATAGTTTACAACCAGAAAAATAAATGCAGAAAAAGAAATACGCGTTTATCTGACAATATGAAAAAGTATCAATAAATGCTAAAATGAATGTCCACATATTGAAATAAATGCGTTTTAAGAAAAGATTAAAGCTAGTTTTCTCATCTATGAACTTCATTGTTAATATATAATCAGTAGATGTAAAACGTTTTTCAGAGGTTGTATTGTACTTTTCTGCAATCATATAAAATATAGATCTGGAAATTCACATCCACATTTCAATTTTGAAAAGAATAGGACAAATGATCACTTGAAATTACAAACATAAAAATAAAAGCTTTTTGGACAAATGTTTAAACATGGTTTCACCTCTATGCAACAGCACATGTAAAAAGTTTGTCAGAGGTTTTAAAACGTTTTTCAGAGGTTGTATTGTACTTTTCTGCAATCATACAAAATATAGATCTGGAAATTCACATCCACATTTCAATTTTGAAAAGAATAATAGAAATGATCACTTGAAATTACAAACTTTAAAATAAATGCTTTTGTGAAAAATGTTTAAACTTGATTTCACATCTATGCAACAGCTCATGTAAAGTTTGTCAGAGGTTTTAAAAGCACTTTTCTCCAAAAAAGCAAAATGTAGATCCGTAAATTCACTTCTACATTTCAATTTTAGAAAGAATAACATAAATGTTAAAATGAAACTACCAACTGTAAAATACATGCATTTTTGAGAAGTACTTAAACTTTGATTCACATCTATGAATTTTCATGTATAAGTATTAATAGTCTTTGTAAAACTTTTAAAAATGTTTAAAAATATAGTTTACAACCAGAAAAATAAATGCAGAAAAAGAAATACGCGTTTATCTGACAATATGAAAAAGTATCAATAAATGCTAAAATGAATGTCCACACATTGAAATAAATGCGTTTTAAGAAAAGATTAAAGCTAGTTTTCTCATCTATGAACTTCATTGTTAATATATAATCAGTAGATGTAAAACGTTTTTCAGAGGTTGTATTGTACTTTTCTGCAATCATATAAAATATAGATCTGGAAATTCACATCCACATTTCAATTTTGAAAAGAATAGGACAAATGATCACTTGAAATTACAAACATAAAAATAAAAGCTTTTTGGACAAATGTTTAAACATGGTTTTACCTCTATGCAACAGCACATGTAAAAAGTTTGTCAGAGGTTTTAAAACATTTTTCAGAGGTTGTATTGTACTTTTCTGCAATCATACAAAATATAGATCTGGAAATTCACATCCACATTTCAATTTGGAAAAGAATAGTACAAATGATCACTTGAAATTACAAACTTTAAAATAAATGCTTTTTTGAAAAATGTTTAAACATGGTTTCACATCTATGCAACAGCTCATGTAAAGTTTGTCAGAGGTTTTAAAAGTACTTTTCTCCAAAAAAGCAAAATGTAGATCCGTAAATTCACTTCTACATTTCAATTTTAGAAAGAATAACATAAATGTTAAAATGAAACAACCAACTTTAAAATACATGCATTTTTGAGAAATACTTAAACTTTGCTTCACATCTATGAATTTTCATGTATAAGTATTAATAGTCTTTGTAAAACTTTTAAAAACGTTTAAAAATATAGTTTACAACCAGAAAAATAAATGCAGAAAAAGAAATACGCATTAATCTGACAATTTGAAAAAGTATCAATAAATGCTAAAATGAATGTCCACACATTGAAATAAATGCGTTTTAAGAAAAGATTAAAGCTAGTTTTCTCATCTATGAACTTCATTGTTAATATATAAATAGTACATGTAAAACGTTTTTCAGAGGTTGTATTGTATTTTTCTGCAATCATATAAAATATAGATCTGGAAATTCACATCCACATTTCAATTTTGAAAAGAATAGGACAAATGATCACTTGAAATTACAAACATAAAAATAAAAGCTTTATGGACAAATGTTTAAACATGGTTTCACCTCTATGCAACAGCACATGTAAAAAGTTTGTCAGAGGTTTTAAAACGTTTTTCAGAGGTTGTATTGTACTTTTCTGCAATCATACAAAATATAGATCTGGAAATTCACATCCACATTTCAATTTGGAAAAGAATAGTACAAATGATCACTTGAAATTACAAACTTTAAAATAAATGCTTTTTTGAAAAATGTTTAAACATGATTTCACATCTATGCAACAGCACAAGTAAAAAGTTTGTCAGAGGTTTTAAAAGTACTTTTCTCCAAAAAAGCAAAATGTTGATCAGTAAATTCACTTCTACATTTCAATTTGAGAAAGAATAACATAAATGTTAAAATGAAACTACCAACTTTAAAATACATGCTTTTTTGAGAAACTTTGCTTCACATCTATGAATTTTCATGTATAAGTATTAATAGTCTTTGTAAAACTTTTAAAAATGTTTAAAAATATAGTTTACAACCAGAGAAAGAAATGCAGAAAAAGAAATACGCGTTTATCTGACAATTTGAAAAAGTATCAATAAATTCTAAAATGAATGTCCACACAGCACATGTAAAAAGTTTATCAGAGGTTTTAAAACGTTTTTCAGAGGTTGTATTGTACTTTTCTGCAATCATACAAAATATAGATCTGGAAATTCACATCCACATTTCAATTTTGAAAAGAATAATAGAAATGATCACTTGAAATTACAAACTTTAAAATAAATGCTTCTTTGAGAAATGTTTAAACATGATTTCACCTCTATGCAACAGCACATGTAAAAAGTTTGTCAGAGGTTTTAAAAGTACTTTTCTCCAAAAAAGCAAAATGTTGATCAGTAAATTCACTTCTACATATCAATTTTAGAAAGAATAACATAAATGTTAAAATGAAACAAGTAACTTTAAAATACATGCATTTTTGAGAAATACTTAAACTTTGCTTCACATCTATGAATTTTCATGTATAAGTATTAATAGTCTTTGTAAAACTTTTAAAAACGTTTAAAAATATAGTTTACGACCAGAAAAATAAATGCAGAAAAAGAAATACGCGTTTATCTGACAATATGAAAAAGTATCAATAAATGCTAAAATGAATGTCCACACATTGAAATAAATGCGTTTTAAGAAAAGATTAAAGCTAGTTTTCTCATCTATGAACTTCATTGGTAATATATAAACAGTACATGTAAAACGTTTTTCAGAGGTTGTATTGTACTTTTCTGCAATCATATAAAATATAGATCTGGAAATTCACATCCACATTTCAATTTTGAAAAAAATAGTAGAAATGGTCACTTGAAATTACAAACTTTAAAATAAATGCTTTTTTGAGAAATGTTTAAACATGATTTCACATCTATGCAACAGCTCATGTAAAGTTTGTCAGAGGTTTTAAAAGTACTTTTCTCCAAAAAAGCAAAATGTAGATCTGTAAATTCACTTCTACATTTCAATTTTAGAAAGAATAACATAAATGTTAAAATGAAACAACCAACTTTTAAATACATGCATTTTTGAGAAATACTTAAATTTTGCCTCACATCTATGAATTTTCATGTATAAGTATTAATAGTCTTTGTAAAACTTTTAAAAACGTTTAAAAATATAGTTTACAACCAGAAAAATAAATGCAGAAAAAGAAATACGCATTTATCTGACAATTTGAAAAAGTATCAATAAATGCTAAAATGAATGTCCACACATTGAAATAAATGCGTTTTAAGAAAAGATTAAAGCTAGTTTTCTCATCTATGAACTTCATTGTTAATATATAAACAGTACATGTAAAACGTTTTTCAGAGGTTGTATTGTACTTTTCTGCAATCATATAAAATATAGATCTGGAAATTCACATCCACATTTCAATTTTGAAAAGAATAGGACAAATGATCACTTGAAATTACAAACATAAAAATAAAAGCTTTTTGGACAAATGTTTAAACATGGTTTCACCTCTATGCAACAGCACATGTAAAACGTTTGTCAGAGGTTTTAAAACGTTTTTCAGAGGTTGTATTGTACTTTTCTGCAATCATACAAAATATAGATCTGGAAATTCACATCCACATTTCAATTTGGAAAAGAATAGTACAAATGATCACTTGAAATTACAAACTTTAAAATAAATGCTTTTTTGAAAAATGTTTAAACATGGTTTCACATCTATGCCACAGCACATGTAAAAAGTATGTCAGAGGTTTTTAAAAGTACTTTTCTACAAGAAAGTTAAGTGTAGATCCGTAAATTCACTTCTACATTTCAATTTGAGAAAGAATAACATAAATGTTAAAATGAAACTACCAACTTTAAAATACATGCATTTTTGAGAAATACTTAAACTTTGCTTCACATCTATGAATTTTCATGTATAAGTATTATTAGTCTTTGTAAAACTTTTAAAAATGTTTAAAAATATAGTTTACAACCAGAAAAATAAATGCAGAAAAAGAAATACGCGTTTATCTGACAATATGAAAAAGTATCAATAAATGCTAAAATGAATGTCCACACATTGAAATAAATGCGTTTTAAGAAAAGATTAAAGCTAGTTTTCTCATCTATGAACTTCATTGTTAATATATAAACAGTACATGTAAAACGTTTTTCAGAGGTTGTATTGTACTTTTCTGCAATCATATAAAATATAGATCTGGAAATTCACATCCACATTTCAATTTTGAAAAGAATAGGACAAATGATCACTTGAAATTACAAACATAAAAATAAAAGCTTTTTGGACAAATGTTTAAACATGGTTTCACCTCTATGCAACAGCACATGTAAAAAGTTTGTCAGAGGTTTTAAAACGTTTTTCAGAGGTTGTATTGTACTTTTCTGCAATCATACAAAATATAGATCTGGAAATTCACATCCACATTTCAATTTGGAAAAGAATAGTACAAATGATCACTTGAAATTACAAACTTTTAAAATAAATGCTTTTTTGAAAAATGTTTAAACATGATTTCACATCTATGCCACAGCACAAGTAAAAAGTTTGTCAGAGGTTTTAAAAGTACTTTTCTACAAGAAAGTTAAATGTAGATCCGTAAATTCACTTCTACATTTCAATTTGAGAAAGAATAACATAAATGTTAAAATGAAACTACCAACTGTAAAATACATGCATTTTTGAGAAGTACTTAAACTTTGATTCACATCTATGAATTTTCATGTATAAGTATTAATAGTCTTTGTAAAACTTTTAAAAATGTTTAAAAATATAGTTTACAACCAGAAAAATAAATGCAGAAAAAGAAATACGCGTTTATCTGACAATATGAAAAAGTATCAATAAATGCTAAAATGAATGTCCACACATTGAAATAAATGCGTTTTAAGAAAAGATTAAAGCTAGTTTTCTCATCTATGAACTTCATTGTTAATATATAATCAGTAGATGTAAAACGTTTTTCAGAGGTTGTATTGTACTTTTCTGCAATCATATAAAATATAGATCTGGAAATTCACATCCACATTTCAATTTTGAAAAGAATAGGACAAATGATCACTTGAAATTACAAACATAAAAATAAAAGCTTTTTGGACAAATGTTTAAACATGGTTTCACCTCTATGCAACAGCACATGTAAAAAGTTTGTCAGAGGTTTTAAAACGTTTTTCAGAGGTTGTATTGTACTTTTCTGCAATCATACAAAATATAGATCTGGAAATTCACATCCACATTTCAATTTGGAAAAGAATAGTACAAATGATCACTTGAAATTACAAACTTTTAAAATAAATGCTTTTTTGAAAAATGTTTAAACATGATTTCACATCTATGCAACAGCACAAGTAAAAAGTTTGTCAGAGGTTTTAAAAGTACTTTTCTCCAAAAAAGCAAAATGTTGATCAGTAAATTCACTTCTACATTTCAATTTTAGAAAGAATAACATAAATGTTAAAATGAAACTACCAACTGTAAAATACATGCATTTTTGAGAAGTACTTAAACTTTGATTCACATCTATGAATTTTCATGTATAAGTATTAATAGTCTTTGTAAAACTTTTAAAAATGTTTAAAAATATAGTTTACAACCAGAAAAATAAATGCAGAAAAAGAAATACGCGTTTATCTGACAATATGAAAAAGTATCAATAAATGCTAAAATGAATGTCCACATATTGAAATAAATGCGTTTTAAGAAAAGATTAAAGCTAGTTTTCTCATCTATGAACTTCATTGTTAATATATAATCAGTAGATGTAAAACGTTTTTCAGAGGTTGTATTGTACTTTTCTGCAATCATATAAAATATAGATCTGGAAATTCACATCCACATTTCAATTTTGAAAAGAATAGGACAAATGATCACTTGAAATTACAAACATAAAAATAAAAGCTTTTTGGACAAATGTTTAAACATGGTTTCACCTCTATGCAACAGCACATGTAAAAAGTTTGTCAGAGGTTTTAAAACGTTTTTCAGAGGTTGTATTGTACTTTTCTGCAATCATACAAAATATAGATCTGGAAATTCACATCCACATTTCAATTTTGAAAAGAATAATAGAAATGATCACTTGAAATTACAAACTTTAAAATAAATGCTTTTGTGAAAAATGTTTAAACTTGATTTCACATCTATGCAACAGCTCATGTAAAGTTTGTCAGAGGTTTTAAAAGCACTTTTCTCCAAAAAAGCAAAATGTAGATCCGTAAATTCACTTCTACATTTCAATTTTAGAAAGAATAACATAAATGTTAAAATGAAACTACCAACTGTAAAATACATGCATTTTTGAGAAGTACTTAAACTTTGATTCACATCTATGAATTTTCATGTATAAGTATTAATAGTCTTTGTAAAACTTTTAAAAATGTTTAAAAATATAGTTTACAACCAGAAAAATAAATGCAGAAAAAGAAATACGCGTTTATCTGACAATATGAAAAAGTATCAATAAATGCTAAAATGAATGTCCACACATTGAAATAAATGCGTTTTAAGAAAAGATTAAAGCTAGTTTTCTCATCTATGAACTTCATTGTTAATATATAATCAGTAGATGTAAAACGTTTTTCAGAGGTTGTATTGTACTTTTCTGCAATCATATAAAATATAGATCTGGAAATTCACATCCACATTTCAATTTTGAAAAGAATAGGACAAATGATCACTTGAAATTACAAACATAAAAATAAAAGCTTTTTGGACAAATGTTTAAACATGGTTTTACCTCTATGCAACAGCACATGTAAAAAGTTTGTCAGAGGTTTTAAAACATTTTTCAGAGGTTGTATTGTACTTTTCTGCAATCATACAAAATATAGATCTGGAAATTCACATCCACATTTCAATTTGGAAAAGAATAGTACAAATGATCACTTGAAATTACAAACTTTAAAATAAATGCTTTTTTGAAAAATGTTTAAACATGGTTTCACATCTATGCAACAGCTCATGTAAAGTTTGTCAGAGGTTTTAAAAGTACTTTTCTCCAAAAAAGCAAAATGTAGATCCGTAAATTCACTTCTACATTTCAATTTTAGAAAGAATAACATAAATGTTAAAATGAAACAACCAACTTTAAAATACATGCATTTTTGAGAAATACTTAAACTTTGCTTCACATCTATGAATTTTCATGTATAAGTATTAATAGTCTTTGTAAAACTTTTAAAAACGTTTAAAAATATAGTTTACAACCAGAAAAATAAATGCAGAAAAAGAAATACGCATTAATCTGACAATTTGAAAAAGTATCAATAAATGCTAAAATGAATGTCCACACATTGAAATAAATGCGTTTTAAGAAAAGATTAAAGCTAGTTTTCTCATCTATGAACTTCATTGTTAATATATAAATAGTACATGTAAAACGTTTTTCAGAGGTTGTATTGTATTTTTCTGCAATCATATAAAATATAGATCTGGAAATTCACATCCACATTTCAATTTTGAAAAGAATAGGACAAATGATCACTTGAAATTACAAACATAAAAATAAAAGCTTTATGGACAAATGTTTAAACATGGTTTCACCTCTATGCAACAGCACATGTAAAAAGTTTGTCAGAGGTTTTAAAACGTTTTTCAGAGGTTGTATTGTACTTTTCTGCAATCATACAAAATATAGATCTGGAAATTCACATCCACATTTCAATTTGGAAAAGAATAGTACAAATGATCACTTGAAATTACAAACTTTAAAATAAATGCTTTTTTGAAAAATGTTTAAACATGATTTCACATCTATGCAACAGCACAAGTAAAAAGTTTGTCAGAGGTTTTAAAAGTAATTTTCTCCAAAAAAGCAAAATGTTGATCAGTAAATTCACTTCTACATTTCAATTTGAGAAAGAATAACATAAATGTTAAAATGAAACTACCAACTTTAAAATACATGCTTTTTTGAGAAACTTTGCTTCACATCTATGAATTTTCATGTATAAGTATTAATAGTCTTTGTAAAACTTTTAAAAATGTTTAAAAATATAGTTTACAACCAGAGAAAGAAATGCAGAAAAAGAAATACGCGTTTATCTGACAATTTGAAAAAGTATCAATAAATTCTAAAATGAATGTCCACACAGCACATGTAAAAAGTTTATCAGAGGTTTTAAAACGTTTTTCAGAGGTTGTATTGTACTTTTCTGCAATCATACAAAATATAGATCTGGAAATTCACATCCACATTTCAATTTTGAAAAGAATAATAGAAATGATCACTTGAAATTACAAACTTTAAAATAAATGATTTTTAGAAAAATGTTTAAACTTGATTTCACATCTATGCAACAGCTCATGTAAAGTTTGTCAGAGGTTTTAAAAGCACTTTTCTCCAAAAAAGCAAAATGTAGATCCGTAAATTCACTTTTACATTTCAATTTTAGAAAGAATAACATAAATGTTAAAATGAAACTACCAACTGTAAAATACATGCATTTTTGAGAAGTACTTAAACTTTGATTCACATCTATGAATTTTCATGTATAAGTATTAATAGTCTTTGTAAAACTTTTAAAAATGTTTAAAAATATAGTTTACAACCAGAAAAATAAATGCAGAAAAAGAAATAAGCGTTTATCTGACAATTTGAAAAAGTATCAATAAATGCTAAAATGAATGTCCACACATTGAAATAAATGCGTTTTAAGAAAAGATTAAAGCTAGTTTTCTCATCTATGAACTTCATTGTTAATATATAATCAGTAGATGTAAAACGTTTTTCAGAGGTTGTATTGTACTTTTCTGCAATCATATAAAATATAGATCTGGAAATTCACATCCACATTTCAATTTGGAAAAGAATAGTACAAATGATCACTTGAAATTACAAACTTTAAAATAAATGCTTTTTTGAAAAATGTTTAAACATGGTTTCACATCTATGCAACAGCTCATGTAAAGTTTGTCAGAGGTTTTAAAAGTACTTTTCTCCAAAAAAGCAAAATGTAGATCCGTAAATTCACTTCTACATTTCAATTTTAGAAAGAATAACATAAATGTTAAAATGAAACAACCAACTTTAAAATACATGCATTTTTGAGAAATACTTAAACTTTGCTTCACATCTATGAATTTTCATGTATAAGTATTAATAGTCTTTGTAAAACTTTTAAAAACGTTTAAAAATATAGTTTACAACCAGAAAAATAAATGCAGAAAAAGAAATACGCATTAATCTGACAATTTGAAAAAGTATCAATAAATGCTAAAATGAATGTCCACACATTGAAATAAATGCGTTTTAAGAAAAGATTAAAGCTAGTTTTCTCATCTATGAACTTCATTGTTAATATATAAATAGTACATGTAAAACGTTTTTCAGAGGTTGTATTGTATTTTTCTGCAATCATATAAAATATAGATCTGGAAATTCACATCCACATTTCAATTTTGAAAAGAATAGGACAAATGATCACTTGAAATTACAAACATAAAAATAAAAGCTTTATGGACAAATGTTTAAACATGGTTTCACCTCTATGCAACAGCACATGTAAAAAGTTTGTCAGAGGTTTTAAAACGTTTTTCAGAGGTTGTATTGTACTTTTCTGCAATCATACAAAATATAGATCTGGAAATTCACATCCACATTTCAATTTGGAAAAGAATAGTACAAATGATCACTTGAAATTACAAACTTTAAAATAAATGCTTTTTTGAAAAATGTTTAAACATGATTTCACATCTATGCAACAGCACAAGTAAAAAGTTTGTCAGAGGTTTTAAAAGTAATTTTCTCCAAAAAAGCAAAATGTTGATCAGTAAATTCACTTCTACATTTCAATTTGAGAAAGAATAACATAAATGTTAAAATGAAACTACCAACTTTAAAATACATGCTTTTTTGAGAAACTTTGCTTCACATCTATGAATTTTCATGTATAAGTATTAATAGTCTTTGTAAAACTTTTAAAAATGTTTAAAAATATAGTTTACAACCAGAGAAAGAAATGCAGAAAAAGAAATACGCGTTTATCTGACAATTTGAAAAAGTATCAATAAATTCTAAAATGAATGTCCACACAGCACATGTAAAAAGTTTATCAGAGGTTTTAAAACGTTTTTCAGAGGTTGTATTGTACTTTTCTGCAATCATACAAAATATAGATCTGGAAATTCACATCCACATTTCAATTTTGAAAAGAATAATAGAAATGATCACTTGAAATTACAAACTTTAAAATAAATGATTTTTAGAAAAATGTTTAAACTTGATTTCACATCTATGCAACAGCTCATGTAAAGTTTGTCAGAGGTTTTAAAAGCACTTTTCTCCAAAAAAGCAAAATGTAGATCCGTAAATTCACTTTTACATTTCAATTTTAGAAAGAATAACATAAATGTTAAAATGAAACTACCAACTGTAAAATACATGCATTTTTGAGAAGTACTTAAACTTTGATTCACATCTATGAATTTTCATGTATAAGTATTAATAGTCTTTGTAAAACTTTTAAAAATGTTTAAAAATATAGTTTACAACCAGAAAAATAAATGCAGAAAAAGAAATAAGCGTTTATCTGACAATTTGAAAAAGTATCAATAAATGCTAAAATGAATGTCCACACATTGAAATAAATGCGTTTTAAGAAAAGATTAAAGCTAGTTTTCTCATCTATGAACTTCATTGTTAATATATAATCAGTAGATGTAAAACGTTTTTCAGAGGTTGTATTGTACTTTTCTGCAATCATATAAAATATAGATCTGGAAATTCACATCCACATTTCAATTTTGAAAAGAATAGGACAAATGATCACTTGAAATTACAAACATAAAAATAAAAGCTTTTTGGACAAATGTTTAAACATGGTTTCACCTCTATGCAACAGCACATATAAAAAGTTTGTCAGAGGTTTTAAAACGTTTTTCAGAGGTTGTATTGTATTTTTCTGCAATCATATAAAATATAGATCTGGAAATTCACATCCACATTTCAATTTTGAAAAGAATAGGACAAATGATCACTTGAAATTACAAACTTTAAAATAAATGCTTTTTTGAAAAATGTTTAAACATGATTTCACATCTATGCAACAGCACAAGTAAAAAGTTTGTCACAGGTTTTAAAAGTAATTTTCTCCAAAAAAGCAAAATGTTGATCAGTAAATTCACTTCTACATTTCAATTTGAGAAAGAATAACATAAATGTTAAAATGACACTACCAACTTTAAAATACATGCTTTTTTGAGAAACTTTGCTTCACATCTATGAATTTTCATGTATAAGTATTAATAGTCTTTGTAAAACTTTTAAAAATGTTTAAAAATATAGTTTACAACCAGAGAAAGAAATGCAGAAAAAGAAATACGCGTTTATCTGACAATTTGAAAAAGTATCAATAAATTCTAAAATTAATGTCCACACAGCACATGTAAAAAGTTTATCAGAGGTTTTAAAACGTTTTTTCAGAGGTTGTATTGTACTTTTCTGCAATCATACAAAATATAGATCTGGAAATTCACATCCACATTTCAATTTTGAAAAGAATAATAGAAATGATCACTTGAAATTACAAACTTTAAAATAAATGCTTTTTTGAAAAATGTTTAAACTTGATTTCACATCTATGCAACAGCTCGTGTAAAGTTTGTCAGAGGTTTTAAAAGTACTTTTCTCCAAAAAAGCAAAATGTAGATCCGTAAATTCACTTCTACATTTCAATTTTAGAAAGAATAACATAAATGTTAAAATGAAACTACCAACTGTAAAATACATGCATTTTTGAGGTACTTAAACTTTGATTCACATCTATGAATTTTCATGTATAAGTATTAATAGTCTTTGTAAAACTTTTAAAAATGTTTAAAAATATAGTTTACAACCAGAAAAATAAATGCAGAAAAAGAAATAAGCGTTTATCTGACAATTTGAAAAAGTATCAATAAATGCTAAAATGAATGTCCACACATTGAAATAAATGCGTTTTAAGAAAAGATTAAAGCTAGTTTTCTCATCTATGAACTTCATTGTTAATATATAATCAGTAGATGTAAAACGTTTTTCAGAGGTTGTATTGTACTTTTCTGCAATCATACAAAATATAGATCTGGAAATACACATCCACATTTCAATTTGGAAAAGAATAGTACAAATGATCACTTGAAATTACAAACTTTAAAATAAATGCTTTTTTGAAAAATGTTTAAACATGGTTTCACATCTATGCAACAGCTCATGTAAAGTTTGTCAGAGGTTTTAAAAGTACTTTTCTCCAAAAAAGCAAAATGTAGATCCGTAAATTCACTTCTACATTTCAATTTTAGAAAGAATAACATAAATGTTAAAATGAAACTACCAACTTTAAAATACATGCATTTTTGAGAAATACTTAAACTTTGCTTCACATCTATGAATTTTCATGTATAAGTATTAATAGTCTTTGTAAAACTTTTAAAAACGTTTAAAAATATAGTTTACAACCAGAAAAATAAATGCAGAAAAAGAAATACGCATTAATCTGACAATTTGAAAAAGTATCAATAAATGCTAAAATGAATGTCCACACATTGAAATAAATGCGTTTTAAGAAAAGATTAAAGCTAGTTTTCTCATCTATGAACTTCATTGTTAATATATAAATAGTACATGTAAAACGTTTTTCAGAGGTTGTATTGTATATTTCTGCAATCAAATAAAATATAGATCTGGAAATTCACATCCACATTTCAATTTTGAAAAGAATAGGACAAATGATCACTTGAAATTACAAACATAAAAATAAAAGCTTTATGGACAAATGTTTAAACATGGTTTCACCTCTATGCAACAGCACATATAAAAAGTTTGTCAGAGGTTTTAAAACGTTTTTCAGAGGTTGTATTGTACTTTTCTGCAATCATACAAAATATAGATCTGGAAATTCACATCCACATTTCAATTTGGAAAAGAATAGTACAAATGATCACTTGAAATTACAAACTTTAAAATAAATGCTTTTTTGAAAAATGTTTAAACATGATTTCACATCTATGCAACAGCACAAGTAAAAAGTTTGTCAGAGGTTTTAAAAGTAATTTTCTCCAAAAAAGCAAAATGTTGATCAGTAAATTCACTTCTACATTTCAATTTGAGAAAGAATAACATAAATGTTAAAATGAAACTACCAACTTTAAAATACATGCTTTTTTGAGAAACTTTGCTTCACATCTATGAATTTTCATGTATTTATTAATAGTCTTTGTAAAACTTTTAAAAATGTTTAAAAATATAGTTTACAACCAGAGAAAGAAATGAAGAAAAAGAAATACGCGTTTATCTGACAATTTGAAAAAGTATCAATAAATTCTAAAATGAATGTCCACACAGCACATGTAAAAAGTTTATCAGAGGTTTTAAAACGTTTTTCAGAGGTTGTATTGTACTTTTCTGCAATCATACCAAATATAGATCTGGAAATTCACATCCACATTTCAATTTTGAAAAGAATAATAGAAATGATCACTTGAAATTACAAACTTTAAAATAAATGCTTTTTTGAAAAATGTTTAAACTTGATTTCACATCTATGCAACAGCTCATGTAAAGTTTGTCAGAGGTTTTAAAAGCACTTTTCTCCAAAAAAGCAAAATGTAGATCCGTAAATTCACTTCTACATTTCAATTTTAGAAAGAATAACATAAATGTTAAAATGAAACTACCAACTGTAAAATACATGCATTTTTGAGAAGTACTTAAACTTTGATTCACATCTATGAATTTTCATGTATAAGTATTAATAGTCTTTGTAAAACTTTTAAAAATGTTTAAAAATATAGTTTACAACCAGAAAAATAAATGCAGAAAAAGAAATAAGCGTTTATCTGACAATTTGAAAAAGAATCAATAAATGCTACAATGAATGTCCACACATTGAAATAAATGCGTTCTAAGAAAAGATTAAAGCTAGTTTTCTCATCTATGAACTTCATTGTTAATATATAATCAGTAGATGTAAAACGTTTTTCAGAGGTTGTATTGTACTTTTCTGCAATCATATAAAATATAGATCTGGAAATTCACATCCACATTTCAATTTTGAAAAGAATAGGACAAATGATCACTTGAAATTACAAACATAAAAATAAAAGCTTTTTGGACAAATGTTTAAACATGGTTTCACCTCTATGCAACAGCACATGTAAAAAGTTTGTCAGAGGTTTTAAAACGTTTTTCAGAGGTTGTATTGTACTTTTCTGCAATCATACAAAATATAGATCTGGAAATTCACATCCACATTTCAATTTGGAAAAGAATAGTACAAATGATCATTTGAAATTACAAACTTTAAAATAAATGCTTTTTTGAAAAATGTTTAAACATGGTTTCACATCTATGCCACAGCTCATGTAAAGTTTGTCAGAGGTTTTAAAAGTATTTTTCTCCAAAAAAGCAAAATGTAGATCCGTAAATTCACTTCTAATTTCAATTTGAGAAAGAATAACATAAATGTTAAAATGAAACTACCAACTTTAAAATACATGCATTTTTGAGAAATACTTAAACTTTGCTTCACATCTATGAATTTTCATGTATAAGTATTATTAGTCTTTGTAAAACTTTTAAAAATGTTTAAAAATATAGTTTACAACCAGAAAAATAAATGCAGAAAAAGAAATACGCGTTTATCTGACAATATGAAAAAGTATCAATAAATGCTAAAATGAATGTCCACACATTGAAATAAATGCGTTTTAAGAAAAGATTAAAGCTAGTTTTCTCATCTATGAACTTCATTGTTAATATATAAACAGTACATGTAAAACGTTTTTCAGAGGTTGTATTGTACTTTTCTGCAATCATATAAAATATAGATCTGGAAATTCACATCCACATTTCAATTTGGAAAAGAATAGTACAAATGATCACTTGAAATTACAAACTTTAAAATAAATGCTTTTTTGAAAAATGTTTAAACATGATTTCACATCTATGCAACAGCACAAGTAAAAAGTTTGTCAGAGGTTTTAAAAGTAATTTTCTCCAAAAAAGCAAAATGTTGATCAGTAAATTCACTTCTACATTTCAATTTGAGAAAGAATAACATAAATGTTAAAATGAAACTACCAACTTTAAAATACATGCTTTTTTGAGAAACTTTGCTTCACATCTATGAATTTTCATGTATGTATTAATAGTCTTTGTAAAACTTTTAAAAACGTTTAAAAATATAGTTTACAACCAGAGAAAGAAATGCAGAAAAAGAAATACGCGTTTATCTGACAATTTGAAAAAGTATCAATAAATTCTAAAATGAATGTCCACACAGCACATGTAAAAAGTTTATCAGAGGTTTTAAAACGTTTTTCAGAGGTTGTATTGTACTTTTCTGCAATCATACCAAATATAGATCTGGAAATTCACATCCACATTTCAATTTTGAAAAGAATAATAGAAATGATCACTTGAAATTACAAACTTTAAAATAAATGCTTTTTTGAAAAATGTTTAAACTTGATTTCACATCTATGCAACAGCTCATGTAAAGTTTGTCAGAGGTTTTAAAAGCACTTTTCTCCAAAAAAGCAAAATGTAGATCCGTAAATTCACTTGTACATTTCAATTTTAGAAAGAATAACATAAATGTTAAAATGAAACTACCAACTGTAAAATACATGCATTTTTGAGAAGTACTTAAACTTTGATTCACATCTATGAATTTTCATGTATAAGTATTAATAGTCTTTGTAAAACTTTTAAAAATGTTTAAAAATATAGTTTACAACCAGAAAAATAAATGCAGAAAAAGAAATAAGCGTTTATCTGACAATTTGAAAAAGAATCAATAAATGCTACAATGAATGTCCACACATTGAAATAAATGCGTTCTAAGAAAAGATTAAAGCTAGTTTTCTCATCTATGAACTTCATTGTTAATATATAATCAGTAGATGTAAAACGTTTTTCAGAGGTTGTATTGTACTTTTCTGCAATCATATAAAATATAGATCTGGAAATTCACATCCACATTTCAATTTTGAAAAGAATAGGACAAATGATCACTTGAAATTACAAACATAAAAATAAAAGCTTTTTGGACAAATGTTTAAACATGGTTTCACCTCTATGCAACAGCACATGTAAAAAGTTTGTCAGAGGTTTTAAAACGTTTTTCAGAGGTTGTATTGTACTTTTCTGCAATCATACAAAATATAGATCTGGAAATTCACATCCACATTTCAATTTGGAAAAGAATAGTACAAATGATCATTTGAAATTACAAACTTTAAAATAAATGCTTTTTTGAAAAATGTTTAAACATGGTTTCACATCTATGCCACAGCTCATGTAAAGTTTGTCAGAGGTTTTAAAAGTATTTTTCTCCAAAAAAGCAAAATGTAGATCCGTAAATTCACTTCTAATTTCAATTTGAGAAAGAATAACATAAATGTTAAAATGAAACTACCAACTTTAAAATACATGCGTTTTTGAGAAATACTTAAACTTTGCTTCACATCTATGAATTTTCATGTATAAGTATTATTAGTCTTTGTAAAACTTTTAAAAATGTTTAAAAATATAGTTTACAACCAGAAAAATAAATGCAGAAAAAGAAATACGCGTTTATCTGACAATATGAAAAAGTATCAATAAATGCTAAAATGAATGTCCACACATTGAAATAAATGCGTTTTAAGAAAAGATTAAAGCTAGTTTTCTCATCTATGAACTTCATTGTTAATATATAAACAGTACATGTAAAACGTTTTTCAGAGGTTGTATTGTACTTTTCTGCAATCATATAAAATATAGGTCTGGAAATTCACATCAACATTTCAATTTTGAAAAGAATAGTAGAAATGGTCACTTGAAATTACAAACTTTAAAATAAATGCTTTTTTGAGAAATGTTTAAACATGATTTCACATCTATGCAACAGCTCATGTAAAGTTTGTCAGAGGTTTTAAAAGTACTTTTCTCCAAAAAAGCAAAATGTAGATCCGTAAATTCACTTCTACATTTCAATTTTAGAAAGAATAACATAAATGTTAAAATGAAACAACCAACTTTAAAATACATGCATTTTTGAGAAATACTTAAACTTTGCTTCACATCTATGAATTTTCATGTATAAGTGTTAATAGTCTTTGTAAAACTTTTAAAAACGTTTAAAAATATAGTTTACAACCAGAAAAATAAATGCAGAAAAAGAAATACGCATTAATCTGACAATTTGAAAAAGTATCAATAAATGCTAAAATGAATGTCCACACATTGAAATAAATGCGTTTTAAGAAAAGATTAAAGCTAGTTTTCTCATCTATGAACTTCATTGTTAATATATAAATAGTACATGTAAAACGTTTTTCAGAGGTTGTATTGTATTTTTCTGCAATCATATAAAATATAGATCTGGAAATTCACATCCACATTTCAATTTTGAAAAGAATAGGACAAATGATCACTTGAAATTACAAACATAAAAATAAAAGCTTTATGGACAAATGTTTAAACATGGTTTCACCTCTATGCAACAGCACATGTAAAAAGTTTGTCAGAGGTTTTAAAACGTTTTTCAGAGGTTGTATTGTACTTTTCTGCAATCATACAAAATATAGATCTGGAAATTCACATCCACATTTCAATTTGGAAAAGAATAGTACAAATGATCACTTGAAATTACAAACTTTAAAATAAATGCTTTTTTGAAAAATGTTTAAACATGATTTCACATCTATGCAACAGCACAAGTAAAAAGTTTGTCAGAGGTTTTAAAAGTAATTTTCTCCAAAAAAGCAAAATGTTGATCAGTAAATTCACTTCTACATTTCAATTTGAGAAAGAATAACATAAATGTTAAAATGAAACTACCAACGTTAAAATACATGCTTTTTTGAGAAACTTTGCTTCACATCTATGAATTTTCATGTATAAGTATTAATAGTCTTTGTAAAACTTTTAAAAATGTTTAAAAATATAGTTTACAACCAGAGAAAGAAATGCAGAAAAAGAAATAAGCGTTTATCTGACAATTTGAAAAAGTATCAATAAATTCTAAAATGAATGTCCACACAGCACATGTAAAAAGTTTATCAGAGGTTTTAAAACGTTTTTCAGAGGTTGTATTGTACTTTTCTGCAATCATACAAAATATAGATCTGGAAATTCACATCCACATTTCAATTTTGAAAAGAATAATAGAAATGATCACTTGAAATTACAAACTTTAAAATAAATGATTTTTAGAAAAATGTTTAAACTTGATTTCACATCTATGCAACAGCTCATGTAAAGTTTGTCAGAGGTTTTAAAAGCACTTTTCTCCAAAAAAGCAAAATGTAGATCCGTAAATTCACTTCTACATTTCAATTTTAGAAAGAATAACATAAATGTTAAAATGAAACTACCAACTGTAAAATACATGCATTTTTGAGAAGTACTTAAACTTTGATTCACATCTATGAATTTTCATGTATAAGTATTAATAGTCTTTGTAAAACTTTTAAAAATGTTTAAAAATATAGTTTACAACCAGAAAAATAAATGCAGAAAAAGAAATACGCATTAATCTGACAATTTGAAAAAGTATCAATAAATGCTAAAATGAATGTCCACACATTGAAATAAATGCGTTTTAAGAAAAGATTAAAGCTAGTTTTCTCATCTATGAACTTCATTGTTAATATATAAATAGTACATGTAAAACGTTTTTCAGAGGTTGTATTGTATTTTTCTGCAATCAGATAAAATATAGATCTGGAAATTCACATCCACATTTCAATTTTGAAAAGAATAGGACAAATGATCACTTGAAATTACAAACATAAAAATAAAAGCTTTATGGACAAATGTTTAAACATGGTTTCACCTCTATGCAACAGCACATATAAAAAGTTTGTCAGAGGTTTTAAAACGTTTTTCAGAGGTTGTATTGTACTTTTCTGCAATCATACAAAATATAGATCTGGAAATTCACATCCACATTTCAATTTTGAAAAGAATAATAGAAATGATCACTTGAAATTACAAACTTTAAAATAAATGCTTTTTTGAAAAATGTTTAAACTTGATTTCACATCTATGCAACAGCTCATGTAAAGTTTGTCAGAGGTTTTAAAAGCACTTTTCTCCAAAAAAGCAAAATGTAGATCCGTAAATTCACATCTACATTTCAATTTTAGAAAGAATAACATAAATGTTAAAATGAAACTACCAACTGTAAAATACATGCATTTTTGAGGTACTTAAACTTTGATTCACATCTATGAATTTTCATGTATAAGTATTAATAGTCTTTGTAAAACTTTTAAATATGTTTAAAAATATAGTTTACAACCAGAAAAATAAATGCAGAAAAAGAAATAAGCGTTTATCTGACAATTTGAAAAAGTATCAATAAATGCTAAAATGAATGTCCACACATTGAAATAAATGCGTTTTAAGAAAAGATTAAAGCTAGTTTTCTCATCTATGAACTTCATTGTTAATATATAATCAGTAGATGTAAAACGTTTTTCAGAGGTTGTATTGTACTTTTCTGCAATCATACAAAATATAGATCTGGAAATACACATCCACATTCCAATTTGGAAAAGAATAGTACAAATGATCACTTGAAATTACAAACTTTAAAATAAATGCTTTTTTGAAAAATGTTTAAACATGGTTTCACATCTATGCAACAGCTCATGTAAAGTTTGTCAGAGGTTTTAAAAGTACTTTTCTCCAAAAAAGCAAAATGTAGATCCGTAAATTCACTTCTACATTTCAATTTTAGAAAGAATAACATAAATGTTAAAATGAAACTACCAACTTTAAAATACATGCATTTTTGAGAAATACTTAAACTTTGCTTCACATCTATGAATTTTCATGTATAAGTATTAATAGTCTTTGTAAAACTTTTAAAAACGTTTAAAAATATAGTTTACAACCAGAAAAATAAATGCAGAAAAAGAAATACGCATTAATCTGACAATTTGAAAAAGTATCAATAAATGCTAAAATGAATGTCCACACATTGAAATAAATGCGTTTTAAGAAAAGATTAAAGCTAGTTTTCTCATCTATGAACTTCATTGTTAATATATAAATAGTACATGTAAAACGTTTTTCAGAGGTTGTATTGTATTTTTCTGCAATCATATAAAATATAGATCTGGAAATTCACATCCACATTTCAATTTTGAAAAGAATAGGACAAATTATCACTTGAAATTACAAACATAAAAATAAAAGCTTTATGGACAAATGTTTAAACATGGTTTCACCTCTATGCAACAGCACATGTAAAAAGTTTGTCAGAGGTTTTAAAACGTTTTTCAGAGGTTGTATTGTACTTTTCTGCAATCATACAAAATATAGATCTGGAAATTCACATCCACATTTCAATTTGGAAAAGAATAGTACAAATGATCACTTGAAATTACAAACTTTAAAATAAATGCTTTTTTGAAAAATGTTTAAACATGATTTCACATCTATGCAACAGCACAAGTAAAAAGTTTGTCAGAGGTTTTAAAAGTAATTTTCTCCAAAAAAGCAAAATGTTGATCAGTAAATTCACTTCTACATTTCAATTTGAGAAAGAATAACATAAATGTTAAAATGAAACTACCAACTTTAAAATACATGCTTTTTTGAGAAACTTTGCTTCACATCTATGAATTTTCATGTATTTATTAATAGTCTTTGTAAAACTTTTAAAAATGTTTAAAAATATAGTTTACAACCAGAGAAAGAAATGCAGAAAAAGAAATACGCGTTTATCTGACAATTTGAAAAAGTATCAATAAATTCTAAAATGAATGTCCACACAGCACATGTAAAAAGTTTATCAGAGGTTTTAAAACGTTTTTCAGAGGTTGTATTGTACTTTTCTGCAATCATACAAAATATAGATCTGGAAATTCACATCCACATTTCAATTTTGAAAAGAATAATAGAAATGATCACTTGAAATTACAAACTTTAAAATAAATGCTTTTTTGAAAAATGTTTAAACTTGATTTCACATCTATGCAACAGCTCATGTAAAGTTTGTCAGAGGTTTTAAAAGCACTTTTCTCCAAAAAAGCAAAATGTAGATCCGTAAATTCACTTCTACATTTCAATTTTAGAAATAATAACGTAAATGTTAAAATGAAACTACCAACTGTAAAATACATGCATTTTTGAGAAGTACTTAAACTTTGATTAACATCTATGAATTTTCATGTATAAGTATTAATAGTCTTTGTAAAACTTTTAAAAATGTTTAAAAATATAGTTTACAACCAGAAAAATAAATGCAGAAAAAGAAATAAGCGTTTATCTGACAATTTGAAAAAGTATCAATAAATGCTAAAATGAATGTCCACACATTGAAATAAATGCGTTCTAAGAAAAGATTAAAGCTAGTTTTCTCATCTATGAACTTCATTGTTAATATATAATCAGTAGATGTAAAACGTTTTTCAGAGGTTGTATTGTACTTTTCTGCAATCATACAAAATATAGATCTGGAAATACACATCCACATTTCAATTTGGAAAAGAATAGTACAAATGATCACTTGAAATTACAAACTTTAAAATAAATGCTTTTTTGAAAAATGTTTAAACATGGTTTCACCTCTATGCAACAGCTCATGTAAAGTTTGTCAGAGGTTTTAAAAGTACTTTTCTCCAAAAAAGCAAAATGTAGATCCGTAAATTCACTTCTACATTTCAATTTTAGAAAGAATAACATAAATGTTAAAATGAAACTACCAACTTTAAAATACATGCATTTTTGAGAAATACTTAAACTTTGCTTCACATCTATGAATTTTCATGTATAAGTATTAATAGTCTTTGTAAAACTTTTAAAAACGTTTAAAAATATAGTTTACAACCAGAAAAATAAATGCAGAAAAAGAAATACGAA
The DNA here is from genome assembly GCF_036971445.1 of Narcine bancroftii. Lineage (NCBI taxonomy): Eukaryota > Metazoa > Chordata > Chondrichthyes > Torpediniformes > Narcinidae > Narcine > Narcine bancroftii. The sequence continues at coordinate 100,377,422 of NC_091474.1, read as the reverse complement.
TTAATCTGACAATTTGAAAAAGTATCAATAAATGCTAAAATGAATGTCCACACATTGAAATAAATGCGTTTTAAGAAAAGATTAAAGCTAGTTTTCTCATCTATGAACTTCATTGTTAATATATAAATAGTACATGTAAAACGTTTTTCAGAGGTTGTATTGTATTTTTCTGCAATCATATAAAATATAGATCTGGAAATTCACATCCACATTTCAATTTTGAAAAGAATAGGACAAATGATCACTTGAAATTACAAACATAAAAATAAAAGCTTTATGGACAAATGTTTAAACATGGTTTCACCTCTATGCAACAGCACATGTAAAAAGTTTGTCAGAGGTTTTAAAACGTTTTTCAGAGGTTGTATTGTACTTTTCTGCAATCATACAAAATATAGATCTGGAAATTCACATCCACATTTCAATTTGGAAAAGAATAGTACAAATGATCACTTGAAATTACAAACTTTAAAATAAATGCTTTTTTGAAAAATGTTTAAACATGATTTCACATCTATGCAACAGCACAAGTAAAAAGTTTGTCAGAGGTTTTAAAAGTAATTTTCTCCAAAAAAGCAAAATGTTGATCAGTAAATTCACTTCTACATTTCAATTTGAGAAAGAATAACATAAATGTTAAAATGAAACTACCAACTTTAAAATACATGCTTTTTTGAGAAACTTTGCTTCACATCTATGAATTTTCATGTATGTATTAATAGTCTTTGTAAAACTTTTAAAAATGTTTAAAAATATAGTTTACAACCAGAGAAAGAAATGCAGAAAAAGAAATACGCGTTTATCTGACAATTTGAAAAAGTATCAATAAATTCTAAAATGAATGTCCACACAGCACATGTAAAAAGTTTATCAGAGGTTTTAAAACGTTTTTCAGAGGTTGTATTGTACTTTTCTGCAATCATACCAAATATAGATCTGGAAATTCACATCCACATTTCAATTTTGAAAAGAATAATAGAAATGATCACTTGAAATTACAAACTTTAAAATAAATGCTTTTTTGAAAAATGTTTAAACTTGATTTCACATCTATGCAACAGCTCATGTAAAGTTTGTCAGAGGTTTTAAAAGCACTTTTCTCCAAAAAAGCAAAATGTAGATCCGTAAATTCACTTCTACATTTCAATTTTAGAAAGAATAACATAAATGTTAAAATGAAACTACCAACTGTAAAATACATGCATTTTTGAGAAGTACTTAAACTTTGATTCACATCTATGAATTTTCATGTATAAGTATTAATAGTCTTTGTAAAACTTTTAAAAATGTTTAAAAATATAGTTTACAACCAGAAAAATAAATGCAGAAAAAGAAATAAGCGTTTATCTGACAATTTGAAGAAGAATCAATAAATGCTACAATGAATGTCCACACATTGAAATAAATGCGTTCTAAGAAAAGATTAAAGCTAGTTTTCTCATCTATGAACTTCATTGTTAATATATAAATAGTACATGTAAAACGTTTTTCAGAGGTTGTATTGTATTTTTCTGCAATCAGATAAAATATAGATCTGGAAATTCACATCCACATTTCAATTTTGAAAAGAATAGTACAAATGATCACTTGAAATTACAAACATAAAAATAAAAGCTTTATGGACAAATGTTTAAACATGGTTTCACCTCTATGCAACAGCACATATAAAAAGTTTGTCAGAGGTTTTAAAACGTTTTTCAGAGGTTGTATTGTACTTTTCTGCAATCATACAAAATATAGATCTGGAAATTCACATCCACATTTCAATTTGGAAAAGAATAGTACAAATGATCACTTGAAATTACAAACTTTAAAATAAATGATTTTTTGAAAAATGTTTAAACATGGTTTCACATCTATGCAACAGCTCATGTAAAGTTTGTCAGAGGTTTTAAAAGTACTTTTCTCCAAAAAAGCAAAATGTAGATCCGTAAATTCACTTCTACATTTCAATTTTAGAAAGAATAACATAAATGTTAAAATGAAACAACCAACTTTAAAATACATGCATTTTTGAGAAATACTTAAACTTTGCTTCACATCTATGAATTTTCATGTATAAGTATTAATAGTCTTTGTAAAACTTTTAAAAACGTTTAAAAATATAGTTTACAACCAGAAAAATAAATGCAGAAAAAGAAATACGCATTAATCTGACAATTTGAAAAAGTATCAATAAATGCTAAAATGAATGTCCACACATTGAAATAAATGCGTTTTAAGAAAAGATTAAAGCTAGTTTTCTCATCTATGAACTTCATTGTTAATATATAAATAGTACATGTAAAACGTTTTTCAGAGGTTGTATTGTATTTTTCTGCAATCATATAAAATATAGATCTGGAAATTCACATCCACATTTCAATTTTGAAAAGAATAGGACAAATGATCACTTGAAATTACAAACTTTAAAATAAATGCTTTTTTGAAAAATGTTTAAACATGATTTCACATCTATGCAACAGCACAAGTAAAAAGTTTGTCAGAGGTTTTAAAAGTAATTTTCTCCAAAAAAGCAAAATGTTGATCAGTAAATTCACTTCTACATTTCAATTTGAGAAAGAATAACATAAATGTTAAAATGACACTACCAACTTTAAAATACATGCTTTTTTGAGAAACTTTGCTTCACATCTATGAATTTTCATGTATAAGTATTAATAGTCTTTGTAAAACTTTTAAAAATGTTTAAAAATATAGTTTACAACCAGAGAAAGAAATGCAGAAAAAGAAATACGCGTTTATCTGACAATTTGAAAAAGTATCAATAAATTCTAAAATGAATGTCCACACAGCACATGTAAAAAGTTTATCAGAGGTTTTAAAACGTTTTTCAGAGGTTGTATTGTACTTTTCTGCAATCATACAAAATATAGATCTGGAAATTCACATCCACATTTCAATTTTGAAAAGAATAATAGAAATGATCACTTGAAATTACAAACTTTAAAATAAATGCTTTTTTGAAAAATGTTTAAACTTGATTTCACATCTATGCAACAGCTCATGTAAAGTTTGTCAGAGGTTTTAAAAGCACTTTTCTCCAAAAAAGCAAAATGTAGATCCGTAAATTCACTTCTACATTTCAATTTTAGAAAGAATAACATAAATGTTAAAATGAAACTACCAACTGTAAAATACATGCATTTTTGAGGTACTTAAACTTTGATTCACATCTATGAATTTTCATGTATAAGTATTAATAGTCTTTGTAAAACTTTTAAAAATGTTTAAAAATATAGTTTACAACCAGAAAAATAAATGCAGAAAAAGAAATAAGCGTTTATCTGACAATTTGAAAAAGTATCAATAAATGCTAAAATGAATGTCCACACATTGAAATAAATGCGTTTTAAGAAAAGATTAAAGCTAGTTTTCTCATCTATGAACTTCATTGTTAATATATAATCAGTAGATGTAAAACGTTTTTCAGAGGTTGTATTGTACTTTTCTGCAATCATACAAAATATAGATCTGGAAATACACATCCACATTTCAATTTGGAAAAGAATAGTACAAATGATCACTTGAAATTACAAACTTTAAAATAAATGCTTTTTTGAAAAATGTTTAAACATGGTTTCACATCTATGCAACAGCTCATGTAAAGTTTGTCAGAGGTTTTAAAAGTACTTTTCTCCAAAAAAGCAAAATGTAGATCCGTAAATTCACTTCTACATTTCAATTTTAGAAAGAATAACATAAATGTTAAAATGAAACTACCAACTTTAAAATAAATGCATTTTTGAGAAATACTTAAACTTTGCTTCACATCTATGAATTTTCATGTATAAGTATTAATAGTCTTTGTAAAACTTTTAAAAACGTTTAAAAATATAGTTTACAACCAGAAAAATAAATGCAGAAAAAGAAATACGCATTAATCTGACAATTTGAAAAAGTATCAATAAATGCTAAAATGAATGTCCACACATTGAAATAAATGCGTTTTAAGAAAAGATTAAAGCTAGTTTTCTCATCTATGAACTTCATTGTTAATATATAAATAGTACATGTAAAACGTTTTTCAGAGGTTGTATTGTATTTTTCTGCAATCATATAAAATATAGATCTGGAAATTCACATCCACATTTCAATTTTGAAAAGAATAGGACAAATTATCACTTGAAATTACAAACATAAAAATAAAAGCTTTATGGACAAATGTTTAAACAAGGTTTCACGTCTATGCAACAGCACATGTAAAAAGTTTGTCAGAGGTTTTAAAACGTTTTTCAGAGGTTGTATTGTACTTTTCTGCAATCATACAAAATATATATCTGGAAATTCACATCCACATTTCAATTTGGAAAAGAATAGTACAAATGATCACTTGAAATTACAAACTTTAAAATAAATGCTTTTTTGAAAAATGTTTAAACATGATTTCACATCTATGCAACAGCACAAGTAAAAAGTTTGTCAGAGGTTTTAAAAGTAATTTTCTCCAAAAAAGCAAAATGTTGATCAGTAAATTCACTTCTACATTTCAATTTGAGAAAGAATAACATAAATGTTAAAATGAAACTACCAACTTTAAAATACATGCTTTTTTGAGAAACTTTGCTTCACATCTATGAATTTTCATGTATTTATTAATAGTCTTTGTAAAACTTTTAAAAATGTTTAAAAATATAGTTTCCAACCAGAGAAAGAAATGCAGAAAAAGAAATACGCGTTTATCTGACAATTTGAAAAAGTATCAATAAATTCTAAAATGAATGTCCACACAGCACATGTAAAAAGTTTATCAGAGGTTTTAAAACGTTTTTCAGAGGTTGTATTGTACTTTTCTGCAATCATACAAAATATAGATCTGGAAATTCACATCCACATTTCAATTTTGAAAAGAATAATAGAAATGATCACTTGAAATTACAAACTTTAAAATAAATGCTTTTTTGAAAAATGTTTAAACTTGATTTCACATCTATGCAACAGCTCATGTAAAGTTTGTCAGAGGTTTTAAAAGCACTTTTCTCCAAAAAAGCAAAATGTAGATCCGTAAATTCACTTCTACATTTCAATTTTAGAAAGAATAACGTAAATGTTAAAATGAAACTACCAACTGTAAAATACATGCATTTTTGAGAAGTACTTAAACTTTGATTCACATCTATGAATTTTCATGTATAAGTATTAATAGTCTTTGTAAAACTTTTAAAAATGTTTAAAAATATAGTTTACAACCAGAAAAATAAATGCAGAAAAAGAAATAAGCGTTTATCTGACAATTTGAAAAAGTATCAATAAATGCTAAAATGAATGTCCACACATTGAAATAAATGCGTTCTAAGAAAAGATTAAAGCTAGTTTTCTCATCTATGAACTTCATTGTTAATATATAATCAGTAGATGTAAAACGTTTTTCAGAGGTTGTATTGTACTTTTCTGCAATCATATAAAATATAGATCTGGAAATTCACATCCACATTTCAATTTTGAAAAGAATAGGACAAATGATCACTTGAAATTACAAACATAAAAATAAAAGCTTTTTGGACAAATGTTTAAACATGGTTTCACCTCTATGCAACAGCACATGTAAAAAGTTTGTCAGAGGTTTTAAAACGTTTTTCAGAGGTTGTATTGTACTTTTCTGCAATCATACAAAATATAGATCTGGAAATTCACATCCACATTTCAATTTGGAAAAGAATAGTACAAATGATCACTTGAAATTACAAACTTTAAAATAAATGCTTTTTTGAAAAATGTTTAAACATGGTTTCACATCTATGCCACAGCTCATGTAAAGTTTATCAGAGGTTTTAAAAGTATTTTTCTCCAAAAAAGCAAAATGTAGATCCGTAAATTCACTTCTACATTTCAATTTGAGAAAGAATAACATAAATGTTAAAATGAAACTACCAACTTTAAAATACATGCATTTTTGAGAAATACTTAAACTTTGCTTCACATCTATGAATTTTCATGTATAAGTATTATTAGTCTTTGTAAAACTTTTAAAAATGTTTAAAAATATAGTTTACAACCAGAAAAATAAATGCAGAAAAAGAAATACGCGTTTATCTGACAATATGAAAAAGTATCAATAAATGCTAAAATGAATGTCCACACATTGAAATAAATGCGTTTTAAGAAAAGATTAAAGCTAGTTTTCTCATCTATGAACTTCATTGTTAATATATAAACAGTACATGTAAAACGTTTTTCAGAGGTTGTATTGTACTTTTCTGCAATCATATAAAATATAGATCTGGAAATTCACACCAACATTTCAATTTTGAAAAGAATAGTAGAAATGGTCACTTGAAATTACAAACTTTAAAATAAATGCTTTTTTGAGAAATGTTTAAACATGATTTCACATCTATGCAACAGCTCATGTAAAGTTTGTCAGAGGTTTTAAAAGTACTTTTCTCCAAAAAAGCAAAATGTAGATCCGTAAATTCACTTCTACATTTCAATTTGAGAAAGAATAACATAAATGTTAAAATGAAACTACCAACTTTAAAATACATGCATTTTTGAGAAATACTTAAACTTTGCTTCACATCTATGAATTTTCATGTATAAGTATTAATAGTCTTTGTAAAACTTTTAAAAACGTTTAAAAATATAGTTTACAACCAGAAAAATAAATGCAGAAAAAGAAATACGCATTAATCTGACAATTTGAAAAAGTATCAAAAAATGCTAAAATGAATGTCCACACATTGAAATAAATGCGTTTTAAGAAAAGATTAAAGCTAGTTTTCTCATCTATGAACTTCATTGTTAATATATAAACAGTACATGTAAAACGTTTTTCAGAGGTTGTATTGTATTTTTCTGCAATCATATAAAATATAGATCTGGAAATTCACATCCACATTTCAATTTTGAAAAGAATAGGACAAATGATCACTTGAAATTACAAACATAAAAATAAAAGCTTTATGGACAAATGTTTAAACATGGTTTCACCTCTATGCAACAGCACATGTAAAAAGTTTGTCAGAGGTTTTAAAACGTTTTTCAGAGGTTGTATTTTACTTTTCTGCAATCATACAAAATATAGATCTGGAAATTCACATCCACATTTCAATTTGGAAAAGAATAGTACAAATGATCACTTGAAATTACAAACTTTAAAATAAATGCTTTTTTGAAAAATGTTTAAACATGATTTCACATCTATGCAACAGCACAAGTAAAAAGTTTGTCAAAGGTTTTAAAAGTAATTTTCTCCAAAAAAGCAAAATGTTGATCAGTAAATTCACTTCTACATTTCAATTTGAGAAAGAATAACATAAATGTTAAAATGAAACTACCAACTTTAAAATACATGCTTTTTTGAGAAACTTTGCTTCACATCTATGAATTTTCATGTATAAGTATTAATAGTCTTTGTAAAACTTTTAAAAATGTTTAAAAATATAGTTTACAACCAGAGAAAGAAATGCAGAAAAAGAAATACGCGTTTATCTGACAATTTGAAGAAGTATCAATAAATTCTAAAATGAATGTCCACACAGCACATGTAAAAAGTTTATCAGAGGTTTTAAAACGTTTTTCAGAGGTTGTATTGTACTTTTCTGCAATCATACAAAATATAGATCTGGAAATTCACATCCACATTTCAATTTTGAAAAGAATAATAGAAATGATCACTTGAAATTACAAACTTTAAAATAAATGCTTTTTTGAAAAATGTTTAAACTTGATTTCACATCTATGCAACAGCTCATGTAAAGTTTGTCAGAGGTTTTAAAAGCACTTTTCTCCAAAAAAGCAAAATGTAGATCCGTAAATTCACTTCTACATTTCAATTTTAGAAAGAATAACATAAATGTTAAAATGAAACTACCAACTGTAAAATACATGCATTTTTGAGAAGTACTTAAACTTTGATTCACATCTATGAATTTTCATGTATAAGTATTAATAGTCTTTGTAAAACTTTTAAAAATGTTTAAAAATATAGTTTACAACCAGAAAAATAAATGCAGAAAAAGAAATAAGCGTTTATCTGACAATTTGAAAAAGTATCAATAAATGCTAAAATGAATGTCCACACATTGAAATAAATGCGTTTTAAGAAAAGATTAAAGCTAGTTTTCTCATCTATGAACTTCATTGTTAATATATAATCAGTAGATGTAAAACGTTTTTCAGAGGTTTTATTGTACTTTTCTGCAATCATATAAAATATAGATCTGGAAATTCACATCCACATTTCAATTTTGAAAAGAATAGGACAAATGATCACTTGAAATTACAAACATAAAAATAAAAGCTTTTGGGACAAATGTTTAAACATGGTTTCACCTCTATGCAACAGCACATGTAAAAAGTTTGTCAGAGGTTTTAAAACGTTTTTCAGAGGTTGTATTGTACTTTTCTGCAATCATACAAAATATAGATCTGGAAATTCACATCCACATTTCAATTTGGAAAAGAATAGTACAAATGATCACTTGAAATTACAAACTTTAAAATAAATGCTTTTTTGAAAAATGTTTAAACATGGTTTCACATCTATGCCACAGCACATGTAAAAAGTATGTCAGAGGTTTTAAAAGTACTTTTCTACAAGAAAGTTAAATGTAGATCCGTAAATTCACCTCTACATTTCAATTTGAGAAATAATAACATAAATGTTAAAATGAAACTACCAACTTTAAAATACATGCATTTTTGAGAAATATTTAAACTTTGCTTCACATCTATGAATTTTCATGTATAAGTATTATTAGTCTTTGTAAAACTTTTAAAAATGTTTAAAAATATAGTTTACAACCAGAAAAATAAATGCAGAAAAAGAAATACGCGTTTATCTGACAATATGAAAAAGTATCAATAAATGCTAAAATGAATGTCCACACATTGAAATAAATGCGTTCTAAGAAAAGATTAAAGCTAGTTTTCTCATCTATGAACTTCATTGTTAATATATAAACAGTACATGTAAAACGTTTTTCAGAGGTTGTATTGTACTTTTCTGCAATCATACAAAATATAGATCTGGAAATTCACATCAACATTTCAATTTTGAAAAGAATAGTAGAAATGGTCACTTGAAATTACAAACTTTAAAATAAATGCTTTTTTGAGAAATGTTTAAACATGATTTCACATCTATGCAACAGCTCATGTAAAGTTTGTCAGAGGTTTTAAAAGTACTTTTCTCCAAAAAAGCAAAATGTAGATCCGTAAATTCACTTCTACATTTCAATTTTAGAAAGAATAACATAAATGTTAAAATGAAACAACCAACTTTAAAATACATGCATTTTTGAGAAATACTTAAACTTTGCTTCACATCTATGAATTTTCATGTATAAGTATTAGTAGTCTTTGTAAAACTTTTAAAAACGTTTAAAAATATAGTTTACAACCAGAAAAATAAATGCAGAAAAAGAAATACGCATTAATCTGACAATTTGAAAAAGTATCAATAAATGCTAAAATGAATGTCCACACATTGAAATAAATGCGTTTTAAGAAAAGATTAAAGCTAGTTTTCTCATCTATGAACTTCATTGTTAATATATAAACAGTACATGTAAAACGTTTTTCAGAGGTTGTATTGTATTTTTCTGCAATCATATAAAATATAGATCTGGAAATTCACATCCACATTTCAATTTTGAAAAGAATAGGACAAATGATCACTTGAAATTACAAACATAAAAATAAAAGCTTTATGGACAAATGTTTAAACATGGTTTCACCTCTATGCAACAGCACATGTAAAAAGTTTGTCAGAGGTTTTAAAACGTTTTTCAGAGGTTGTATTGTACTTTTCTGCAATCATACAAAATATAGATCTGGAAATTCACATCCACATTTCAATTTGGAAAAGAATAGTACAAATGATCACTTGAAATTACAAACTTTAAAATAAATGCTTTTTTGAAAAATGTTTAAACATGATTTCACATCTATGCAACAGCACAAGTAAAAAGTTTGTCAGAGGTTTTAAAAGTAATTTTCTCCAAAAAAGCAAAATGTTGATCAGTAAATTCACTTCTACATTTCAATTTGAGAAAGACTAACATAAATGTTTAAATGAAACTACCAACTTTAAAATACATGCTTTTTTGAGAAACTTTGCTTCACATCTATGAATTTTCATGTATAAGTATTAATAGTCTTTGTAAAACTTTTAAAAATGTTTAAAAATATAGTTTACAACCAGAGAAAGAAATGCAGAAAAAGAAATACGCGTTTATCTGACAATTTGAAAAAGTATCAATAAATTCTAAAATGAATGTCCACACAGCACATGTAAAAAGTTTATCAGAGGTTTTAAAACGTTTTTCAGAGGTTGTATTGTACTTTTCTGCAATCATACAAAATATAGATCTGGAAATTCACATCCACATTTCAATTTTGAAAAGAATAATAGAAATGATCACTTGAAATTACAAACTTTAAAATAAATGCTTTTTTGAAAAATGTTTAAACTTGATTTCACATCTATGCAACAGCTCATGTAAAGTTTGTCAGAGGTTTTAAAAGCACTTTTCTCCAAAAAAGCAAAATGTAGATCCGTAAATTCACTTCTACATTTCAATTTTAGAAAGAATAACATAAATGTTAAAATGAAACTACCAACTGTAAAATACATGCATTTTTGAGAAGAACTTAAACTTTGATTCACATCTATGAATTTTCATGTATAAGTATTAATAGTCTTTGTAAAACTTTTAAAAATGTTTAAAAATATAGTTTACAACCAGAAAAATAAATGCAGAAAAAGAAATAAGCGTTTATCTGACAATTTGAAAAAGTATCAATAAATGCTAAAATGATTGTCCACACATTGAAATAAATGCGTTTTAAGAAAAGATTAAAGCTAGTTTTCTCATCTATGAACTTCATTGTTAATATATAATCAGTAGATGTAAAACGTTTTTCAGAGGTTGTATTGTACTTTTCTGCAATCATATAAAATATAGATCTGGAAATTCACATCCACATTTCAATTTTGAAAAGAATAGGACAAATGATCACTTGAAATTACAAACATAAAAATAAAAGCTGTTTGGACAAATGTTTAAACATGGTTTCACCTCTATGCAACAGCACATGTAAAAAGTTTGTCAGAGGTTTTAAAACGTTTTTCAGAGGTTGTATTGTACTTTTCTGCAATCATACAAAATATAGATCTGGAAATTCACATCCACATTTCAATTTGGAAAAGAATAGTACAAGTGATCACTTGAAATTACAAACTTTAAAATAAATGCTTTTTTGAAAAATGTTTAAACATGGTTTCACATCTATGCCACAGCACATGTAAAAAGTATGTCAGAGGTTTTTAAAAGTACTTTTCTACAAGAAAGTTAAATGTAGATCCGTAAATTCACTTCTACATTTCAATTTGAGAAAGAATAACATAAATGTTAAAATGAAACTACCAACTTTAAAATACATGCATTTTTGAGAAATACTTAAACTTTGCTTCACATCTATGAATTTTCATGTATAAGTATTAGTAGTCTTTGTAAAACTTTTAAAAACGTTTAAAAATATAGTTTACAACCAGAAAAATAAATGCAGAAAAAGAAATACGCATTAATCTGACAATTTGAAAAAGTATCAATAAATGCTAAAATGAATGTCCACACATTGAAATAAATGCGTTTTAAGAAAAGATTAAAGCTAGTTTTCTCATCTATGAACTTCATTGTTAATATATAAACAGTACATGTAAAACGTTTTTCAGAGGTTGTATTGTATTTTTCTGCAATCATATAAAATATAGATCTGGAAATTCACATCCACATTTCAATTTTGAAAAGAATAGGACAAATGATCACTTGAAATTACAAACATAAAAATAAAAGCTTTATGGACAAATGTTTAAACATGGTTTCACCTCTATGCAACAGCACATGTAAAATGTTTGTCAGAGGTTTTAAAACGTTTTTCAGATGTTGTATTGTACTTTTCTGCAATCATACAAAATATAGATCTGGAAATTCACATCCACATTTCAATTTGGAAAAGAATAGTACAAATGATCACTTGAAATTACAAACTTTAAAATAAATGCTTTTTTGAAAAATGTTTAAACATGATTTCACATCTATGCAACAGCACAAGTAGAAAGTTTGTCAGAGGTTTTAAAAGTACTTTTCTCCAAAAAAGCAAAATGTTGATCAGTAAATTCACTTCTACATTTCAATTTGAGAAAGAATAACATAAATGTTAAAATGAAACTACCAACTTTAAAATACATGCTTTTTTGAGAAACTTTGCTTCACATCTATGAATTTTCATGTATAAGTATTAATAGTCTTTGTAAAACTTTTAAAAATGTTTAAAAATATAGTTTACAACCAGAGAAAGAAATGCAGAAAAAGAAATACGCGTTTATGTGACAATTTGAAAAAGTATCAATAAATTCTAAAATGAATGTCCACACAGCACATGTAAAAAGTTTATCAGAGGTTTTAAAAAGTTTTTCAGAGGTTGTATTGTACTTTTCTGCAATCATACGAAATATAGATCTGGAAATTCACATCCACATTTCAATTTTGAAAAGAATAATAGAAATGATCACTTGAAATTACAAACTTTAAAATAAATGCTTTTTTGAAAAATGTTTAAACTTGATTTCACATCTATGCAACAGCTCATGTAAAGTTTGTCAGAGGTTTTAAAAGCACTTTTCTCCAAAAAAGCAAAATGTAGATCCGTAAATTCACTTCTACATTTCAATTTTAGAAAGAATAACATAAATGTTAAAATGAAACTACCAACTTTAAAATACATGCATTTTTGAGAAATATTTAAACTTTGCTTCACATCTATGAATTTTCATGTATAAGTATTAATAGTCTTTGTAAAACTTTTAAAAATGTTTAAAAATATAGTTTACAACCAGAAAAATAAATGCAGAAAAAGAAATAAGCGTTTATCTGACAATTTGAAAAAGTATCAATAAATGCTAAAATGAATGTCCACACATTGAAATAAATGCGTTTTAAGAAAAGATTAAAGCTAGTTTTCTCATCTATGAACTTCATTGTTAATATATAATCAGTAGATGTAAAACGTTTTTCAGAGGTTTTATTGTACTTTTCTGCAATCATATAAAATATAGATCTGGAAATTCACATCCACATTTCAATTTTGAAAAGAATAGGACAAATGATCACTTGAAATTACAAACATAAAAATAAAAGCTTTTTGGACAAATGTTTAAACATGGTTTCACCTCTATGCAACAGCACATGTAAAAAGTTTGTCAGAGGTTTTATTGTACTTTTCTGCAATCATACAAAATATAGATCTGGAAATTCACATCCACATTTCAATTTGGAAAAGAATAGTACAAATGATCACTTGAAATTACAAACTTTAAAATAAATGCTTTTTTGAAAAATGTTTAAACATGGTTTCACATCTATGCCACAGCACATGTAAAAAGTATGTCAGAGGTTTTAAAAGTACTTTTCTACAAGAAAGTTAAATGTAGATCCGTAAATTCACTTCTACATTTCAATTTGAGAAAGAATAACATAAATGTTAAAATGAAACTACCAACTTTAAAATACATGCATTTTTGAGAAATACTTAAACTTTGCTTCACATCTATGAATTTTCATGTATAAGTATTATTAGTCTTTGTAAAACTTTTAAAAATGTTTAAAAATATAGATTACAACCAGAAAAATAAATGCAGAAAAAGAAATACGCATTAATCAGACAATTTGAAAAAGTATCAATAAATGCTAAAATGAATGTCCACACATTGAAATAAATGCGTTTTAAGAAAAGATTAAAGCTAGTTTTCTCATCTATGAACTTCATTGTTAATATATAAACAGTACATGTAAAACGTTTTTCAGAGGTTGTATTGTACTTTTCTGCAATCATATAAAATATAGATCTGGAAATTCACATCAACATTTCAATTTTGAAAAGAATAGTAGAAATGGTCACTTGAAATTACAAACTTTAAAATAAATGCTTTTTTGAGAAATGTTTAAACATGATTTCACATCTATGCAACAGCTCATGTAAAGTTTGTCAGAGGTTTTAAAAGTACTTTTCTCCAAAAAAGCAAAATGTAGATCCGTAAATTCACTTCTACATTTGAATTTTAGAAAGAATAACATAAATGTTAAAATGAAACAACCAACTTTAAAATACATGCATTTTTGAGAAATACTTAAACTTTGCTTCACATCTATGAATTTTCATGTATAAGTATTAATAGTCTTTGTAAAACTTTTAAAAACGTTTAAAAATATAGTTTACAACCAGAAAAATAAATGCAGAAAAAGAAATAAGCATTAATCTGACAATTTGAAAAAGTATCAATAAATGCTAAAATGAATGTCCACACATTGAAATAAATGCGTTTTAAGAAAAGATTAAAGCTAGTTTTCTCATCTATGAACTTCATTGTTAATATATAAACAGTACATGTAAAACGTTTTTCAGAGGCTGTATTGTATTTTTCTGCAATCATATAAAATATAGATCTGGAAATTCACATCCACATTTCAATTTTGAAAAGAATAGGACAAATGATCACTTGAAATTACAAACATAAAAATAAAAGCTTTTTGGACAAATGTTTAAACATGGTTTCACCTCTATGCAACAGCACATGTAAAAAGTTTGTCAGAGGTTTTATTGTACTTTTCTGCAATCATACAAAATATAGATCTGGAAATTCACATCCACATTTCAATTTGGAAAAGAATAGTACAAATGATCACTTGAAATTACAAACTTTAAAATAAATGCTTTTTTGAAAAATGTTTAAACATGGTTTCACATCTATGCCACAGCACATGTAAAAAGTATGTCAGAGGTTTTAAAAGTACTTTTCTACAAGAAAGTTAAATGTAGATCCGTAAATTCACTTCTACATTTCAATTTGAGAAAGAATAACATAAATGTTAAAATGAAACTACCAACTTTAAAATACATGCATTTTTGAGAAATACTTAAACTTTGCTTCACATCTATGAATTTTCATGTATAAGTATTATTAGTCTTTGTAAAACTTTTAAAAATGTTTAAAAATATAGTTTACAACCAGAAAAATAAATGCAGAAAAAGAAATACGCATTAATCTGACAATTTGAAAAAGTATCAATAAATGCTAAAATGAATGTCCACACATTGAAATAAATGCGTTTTAAGAAAAGATTAAAGCTAGTTTTCTCATCTATGAACTTCATTGTTAATATATAAACAGTACATGTAAAACGTTTTTCAGAGGTTGTATTGTATTTTTCTGCAATCATATAAAATATAGATCTGGAAATTCACATCCACATTTCAATTTTGAAAAGAATAGGACAAATGATCACTTGAAATTACAAACTTTAAAATAAATGCTTTTTTGAAAAATGTTTAAACATGATTTCACATCTATGCAACAGCTCATGTAAAGTTTGTCAGAGGTTTTAAAAGCACTTTTCTCCAAAAAAGCAAAATGTAGATCCGTAAATTCACTTCTACATTTCAATTTTAGAAAGAATAACATAAATGTTAAAATGAAACTACCAACTGTAAAATACATGCATTTTTGAGAAGTACTTAAACTTTGATTCACATCTATGAATTTTCATGTATAAGTATTAATAGTCTTTGTAAAACTTTTAAAAATGTTTAAAAATATAGTTTACAACCAGAAAAATAAATGCAGAAAAAGAAATAAGCGTTTATCTGACAATTTGAAAAAGTATCAATAAATGCTAAAATGAATGTCCACACATTGAAATAAATGCGTTTTAAGAAAAGATTAAAGCTAGTTTTCTCATCTATGAACTTCATTGTTAATATATAATCAGTAGATGTAAAACGTTTTTCAGAGGTTTTATTGTACTTTTCTGCAATCATATAAAATATAGATCTGGAAATTCACATCCACATTTCAATTTTGAAAAGAATAGGACAAATGATCACTTGAAATTACAAACATAAAAATAAAAGCTTTTGGGACAAATGTTTAAACATGGTTTCACCTCTATGCAACAGCACATGTAAAAAGTTTGTCAGAGGTTTTAAAACGTTTTTCAGAGGTTGTATTGTACTTTTCTGCAATCATACAAAATATAGATCTGGAAATTCACATCCACATTTCAATTTGGAAAAGAATAGTACAAATGATCACTTGAAATTACAAACTTTAAAATAAATGCTTTTTTGAAAAATGTTTAAACATGGTTTCACATCTATGCCACAGCACATGTAAAAAGTATGTCAGAGGTTTTAAAAGTACTTTTCTACAAGAAAGTTAAATGTAGATCCGTAAATTCACCTCTACATTTCAATTTGAGAAAGAATAACATAAATGTTAAAATGAAACTACCAACTTTAAAATACATGCATTTTTGAGAAATATTTAAACTTTGCTTCACATCTATGAATTTTCATGTATAAGTATTATTAGTCTTTGTAAAACTTTTAAAAATGTTTAAAAATATAGTTTACAACCAGAAAAATAAATGCAGAAAAAGAAATACGCGTTTATCTGACAATATGAAAAAGTATCAATAAATGCTAAAATGAATGTCCACACATTGAAATAAATGCGTTTTAAGAAAATATTAAAGCTAGTTTTCTCATCTATGAACTTCATTGTTAATATATAAACAGTACATGTAAAACGTTTTTCAGAGGTTGTATTGTACTTTTCTGCAATCATACAAAATATAGATCTGGAAATTCACATCAACATTTCAATTTTGAAAAGAATAGTAGAAATGGTCACTTGAAATTACAAACTTTAAAATAAATGCTTTTTTGAGAAATGTTTAAACATGATTTCACATCTATGCAACAGCTCATGTAAAGTTTGTCAGAGGTTTTAAAAGTACTTTTCTCCAAAAAAGCAAAATGTAGATCCGTAAATTCACTTCTACATTTCAATTTTAGAAAGAATAACATAAATGTTAAAATGAAACAACCAACTTTAAAATACATGCATTTTTGAGAAATACTTAAACTTTGCTTCACATCTATGAATTTTCATGTATAAGTATTAATAGTCTTTGTAAAACTTTTAAAAACGTTTAAA
Organism: Narcine bancroftii; assembly: GCF_036971445.1. Lineage (NCBI taxonomy): Eukaryota > Metazoa > Chordata > Chondrichthyes > Torpediniformes > Narcinidae > Narcine > Narcine bancroftii. The sequence continues at coordinate 100,360,420 of NC_091474.1, read as the reverse complement.
AATATAGTTTACAACCAGAAAAATAAATGCAGAAAAAGAAATACGCATTAATCTGACAATTTGAAAAAGTATCAATAAATGCTAAAATGAATGTCCACACATTGAAATAAATGCGTTTTAAGAAAAGATTAAAGCTAGTTTTCTCATCTATGAACTTCATTGTTAATATATAAACAGTACATGTAAAACGTTTTTCAGAGGTTGTATTGTATTTTTCTGCAATCATATAAAATATAGATCTGGAAATTCACATCCACATTTCAATTTTGAAAAGAATAGGACAAATGATCACTTGAAATTACAAACATAAAAATAAAAGCTTTATGGACAAATGTTTAAACATGGTTTCACCTCTATGCAACAGCACATGTAAAAAGTTTGTCAGAGGTTTTAAAACGTTTTTCAGAGGTTGTATTGTACTTTTCTGCAATCATACAAAATATAGATCTGGAAATTCACATCCACATTTCAATTTGGAAAAGAATAGTACAAATGATCACTTGAAATTACAAACTTTAAAATAAATGCTTTTTTGAAAAATGTTTAAACATGATTTCACATCTATGCAACAGCACAAGTAAAAAGTTTGTCAGAGGTTTTAAAAGTAATTTTCTCCAAAAAAGCAAAATGTTGATCAGTAAATTCACTTCTACATTTCAATTTGAGAAAGACTAACATAAATGTTTAAATGAAACTACCAACTTTAAAATACATGCTTTTTTGAGAAACTTTGCTTCACATCTATGAATTTTCATGTATAAGTATTAATAGTCTTTGTAAAACTTTTAAAAATGTTTAAAAATATAGTTTACAACCAGAGAAAGAAATGCAGAAAAAGAAATACGCGTTTATCTGACAATTTGAAAAAGTATCAATAAATTCTAAAATGAATGTCCACACAGCACATGTAAAAAGTTTATCAGAGGTTTTAAAACGTTTTTCAGAGGTTGTATTGTACTTTTCTTCAATCATACAAAATATAGATCTGGAAATTCACATCCACATTTCAATTTTGAAAAGAATAATAGAAATGATCACTTGAAATTACAAACTTTAAAATAAATGCTTTTTTGAAAAATGTTTAAACTTGATTTCACATCTATGCAACAGCTCATGTAAAGTTTGTCAGAGGTTTTAAAAGCACTTTTCTCCAAAAAAGCAAAATGTAGATCCGTAAATTCACTTCTACATTTGAATTTTAGAAAGAATAACATAAATGTTAAAATGAAACAACCAACTTTAAAATACATGCATTTTTGAGAAATACTTAAACTTTGCTTCACATCTATGAATTTTCATGTATAAGTATTAATAGTCTTTGTAAAACTTTTAAAAACGTTTAAAAATATAGTTTACAACCAGAAAAATAAATGCAGAAAAAGAAATAAGCATTAATCTGACAATTTGAAAAAGTATCAATAAATGCTAAAATGAATGTCCACACATTGAAATAAATGCGTTTTAAGAAAAGATTAAAGCTAGTTTTCTCATCTATGAACTTCATTGTTAATATATAAACAGTACATGTAAAACGTTTTTCAGAGGCTGTATTGTATTTTTCTGCAATCATATAAAATATAGATCTGGAAATTCACATCCACATTTCAATTTTGAAAAGAATAGGACAAATGATCACTTGAAATTACAAACATAAAAATAAAAGCTTTTTGGACAAATGTTTAAACATGGTTTCACCTCTATGCAACAGCACATGTAAAAAGTTTGTCAGAGGTTTTATTGTACTTTTCTGCAATCATACAAAATATAGATCTGGAAATTCACATCCACATTTCAATTTGGAAAAGAATAGTACAAATGATCACTTGAAATTACAAACTTTAAAATAAATGCTTTTTTGAAAAATGTTTAAACATGGTTTCACATCTATGCCACAGCACATGTAAAAAGTATGTCAGAGGTTTTAAAAGTACTTTTCTACAAGAAAGTTAAATGTAGATCCGTAAATTCACTTCTACATTTCAATTTGAGAAAGAATAACATAAATGTTAAAATGAAACTACCAACTTTAAAATACATGCATTTTTGAGAAATACTTAAACTTTGCTTCACATCTATGAATTTTCATGTATAAGTATTATTAGTCTTTGTAAAACTTTTAAAAATGTTTAAAAATATAGTTTACAACCAGAAAAATAAATGCAGAAAAAGAAATACGCATTAATCTGACAATTTGAAAAAGTATCAATAAATGCTAAAATGAATGTCCACACATTGAAATAAATGCGTTTTAAGAAAAGATTAAAGCTAGTTTTCTCATCTATGAACTTCATTGTTAATATATAAACAGTACATGTAAAACGTTTTTCAGAGGTTGTATTGTATTTTTCTGCAATCATATAAAATATAGATATGGAAATTCACATCCACATTTCAATTTTGAAAAGAATAGGACAAATGATCACTTGAAATTACAAACATAAAAATAAAAGCTTTATGGACAAATGTTTAAACATGGTTTCACCTCTATGCAACAGCACATGTAAAAAGTTTGTCAGAGGTTTTAAAACGTTTTTCAGAGGTTGTATTGTACTTTTCTGCAATCATACAAAATATAGATCTGGAAATTCACATCCACATTTCAATTTGGAAAAGAATAGTACAAATGATCACTTGAAATTACAAACTTTAAAATAAATGCTTTTTTGAAAAATGTTTAAACATGATTTCACATCTATGCAACAGCACAAGTAAAAAGTTTGTCAGAGGTTTTAAAAGTAATTTTCTCCAAAAAAGCAAAATGTTGATCAGTAAATTCACTTCTACATTTCAATTTGAGAAAGACTAACATAAATGTTTAAATGAAACTACCAACTTTAAAATACATGCTTTTTTGAGAAACTTTGCTTCACATCTATGAATTTTCATGTATAAGTATTAATAGTCTTTGTAAAACTTTTAAAAATGTTTAAAAATATAGTTTACAACCAGAGAAAGAAATGCAGAAAAAGAAATACGCGTTTATCTGACAATTTGAAAAAGTATCAATAAATTCTAAAATGAATGTCCACACAGCACATGTAAAAAGTTTATCAGAGGTTTTAAAACGTTTTTCAGAGGTTGTATTGTACTTTTCTGCAATCATACAAAATATAGATCTGGAAATTCACATCCACATTTCAATTTTGAAAAGAATAATAGAAATGATCACTTGAAATTACAAACTTTAAAATAAATGCTTTTTTGAAAAATGTTTAAACTTGATTTCACATCTATGCAACAGCTCATGTAAAGTTTGTCAGAGGTTTTAAAAGCACTTTTCTCCAAAAAAGCAAAATGTAGATCCGTAAATTCACTTATACATTTGAATTTTAGAAAGAATAACATAAATGTTAAAATGAAACAACAAACTTTAAAATACATGCATTTTTGAGAAATACTTAAACTTTGCTTCACATCTATGAATTTTCATGTATAAGTATTAATAGTCTTTGTAAAACTTTTAAAAACGTTTAAAAATATAGTTTACAACCAGAAAAATAAATGCAGAAAAAGAAATAAGCATTAATCTGACAATTTGAAAAAGTATCAATAAATGCTAAAATGAATGTCCACACATTGAAATAAATGCGTTTTAAGAAAAGATTAAAGCTAGTTTTCTCATCTATGAACTTCATTGTTAATATATAAACAGTACATGTAAAACGTTTTTCAGAGGCTGTATTGTATTTTTCTGCAATCATATAAAATATAGATCTGGAAATTCACATCCACATTTCAATTTTGAAAAGAATAGGACAAATGATCACTTGAAATTACAAACATAAAAATAAAAGCTTTTTGGACAAATGTTTAAACATGGTTTCACCTCTATGCAACAGCACATGTAAAAAGTTTGTCAGAGGTTTTATTGTACTTTTCTGCAATCATACAAAATATAGATCTGGAAATTCACATCCACATTTCAATTTGGAAAAGAATAGTACAAATGATCACTTGAAATTACAAACTTTAAAATAAATGCTTTTTTGAAAAATGTTTAAACATGGTTTCACATCTATGCCACAGCACATGTAAAAAGTATGTCAGAGGTTTTAAAAGTACTTTTCTACAAGAAAGTTAAATGTAGATCCGTAAATTCACTTCTACATTTCAATTTGAGAAAGAATAACATAAATGTTAAAATGAAACTACCAACTTTAAAATACATGCATTTTTGAGAAATACTTAAACTTTGCTTCACATCTATGAATTTTCATGTATAAGTATTATTAGTCTTTGTAAAACTTTTAAAAATGTTAAAAAATATAGTTTACAACCAGAAAAATAAATGCAGAAAAAGAAATACGCATTAATCTGACAATTTGAAAAAGTATCAATAAATGCTAAAATGAATGTCCACACATTGAAATAAATGCGTTTTAAGAAAAGATTAAAGCTAGTTTTCTCATCTATGAACTTCATTGTTAATATATAAACAGTACATGTAAAACGTTTTTCAGAGGTTGTATTGTATTTTTCTGCAATCATATAAAATATAGATATGGAAATTCACATCCACATTTCAATTTTGAAAAGAATAGGACAAATGATCACTTGAAATTACAAACATAAAAATAAAAGCTTTATGGACAAATGTTTAAACATGGTTTCACCTCTATGCAACAGCACATGTAAAAAGTTTGTCAGAGGTTTTAAAACGTTTTTCAGAGGTTGTATTTTACTTTTCTGCAATCATACAAAATATAGATCTGGAAATTCACATCCACATTTCAATTTGGAAAAGAATAGTACAAATGATCACTTGAAATTACAAACTTTAAAATAAATGCTTTTTTGAAAAATGTTTAAACATGATTTCACATCTATGCAACAGCTCATGTAAAGTTTGTCAGAGGTTTTAAAAGCACTTTTCTCCAAAAAAGCAAAATGTAGATCCGTAAATTCACTTCTACATTTCAATTTTAGAAAGAATAACATAAATGTTAAAATGAAACTACCAACTGTAAAATACATGCATTTTTGAGAAGTACTTAAACTTTGATTCACATCTATGAATTTTCATGTATAAGTATTAATAGTCTTTGTAAAACTTTTAAAAATGTTTAAAAATATAGTTTACAACCAGAAAAATAAATGCAGAAAAAGAAATAAGCGTTTATCTGACAATTTGAAAAAGTATCAATAAATGCTAAAATGAATGTCCACACATTGAAATAAATGCGTTTTAAGAAAAGATTAAAGCTAGTTTTCTCATCTATGAACTTCATAGTTAATATATAATCAGTAGATGTAAAACGTTTTTCAGAGGTTTTATTGTACTTTTCTGCAATCATATAAAATATAGATCTGGAAATTCACATCCACATTTCAATTTTGAAAAGAATAGGACAAATGATCACTTGAAATTACAAACATAAAAATAAAAGCTTTTGGGACAAATGTTTAAACATGGTTTCACCTCTATGCAACAGCACATGTAAAAAGTTTGTCAGAGGTTTTAAAACGTTTTTCAGAGGTTGTATTGTACTTTTCTGCAATCATACAAAATATAGATCTGGAAATTCACATCCACATTTCAATTTGGAAAAGAATAGTACAAATGATCACTTGAAATTACAAACTTTAAAATAAATGCTTTTTTGAAAAATGTTTAAACATGGTTTCACATCTATGCCACAGCACATGTAAAAAGTATGTCAGAGGTTTTAAAAGTACTTTTCTACAAGAAAGTTAAATGTAGATCCGTAAATTCACCTCTACATTTCAATTTGAGAATGAATAACATAAATGTTAAAATGAAACTACCAACTTTAAAATACATGCATTTTTGAGAAATATTTAAACTTTGCTTCACATCTATGAATTTTCATGTATAAGTATTATTAGTCTTTGTAAAACTTTTAAAAATGTTTAAAAATATAGTTTACAACCAGAAAAATAAATGCAGAAAAAGAAATACGCGTTTATCTGACAATATGAAAAAGTATCAATAAATGCTAAAATGAATGTCCACACATTGAAATAAATGCGTTTTAAGAAAATATTAAAGCTAGTTTTCTCATCTATGAACTTCATTGTTAATATATAAACAGTACATGTAAAACGTTTTTCAGAGGTTGTATTGTACTTTTCTGCAATCATACAAAATATAGATCTGGAAATTCACATCAACATTTCAATTTTGAAAAGAATAGTAGAAATGGTCACTTGAAATTACAAACTTTAAAATAAATGCTTTTTTGAGAAATGTTTAAACATGATTTCACATCTATGCAACAGCTCATGTAAAGTTTGTCAGAGGTTTTAAAAGTACTTTTCTCCAAAAAAGCAAAATGTAGATCCGTAAATTCACTTCTACATTTCAATTTTAGAAAGAATAACATAAATGTTAAAATGAAACAACCAACTTTAAAATACATGCATTTTTGAGAAATACTTAAACTTTGCTTCACATCTATGAATTTTCATGTATAAGTATTAATAGTCTTTGTAAAACTTTTAAAAACGTTTAAAAATATAGTTTACAACCAGAAAAATAAATGCAGAAAAAGAAATACGCATTAATCTGACAATTTGAAAAAGTATCAATAAATGCTAAAATGAATGTCCACACATTGAAATAAATGCGTTTTAAGAAAAGATTAAAGCTAGTTTTCTCATCTATGAACTTCATTGTTAATATATAAACAGTACATGTAAAACGTTTTTCAGAGGTTGTATTGTATTTTTCTGCAATCATATAAAATATAGATCTGGAAATTCACATCCACATTTCAATTTTGAAAAGAATAGGACAAATGATCACTTGAAATTACAAACATAAAAATAAAAGCTTTATGGACAAATGTTTAAACATGGTTTCACCTCTATGCAACAGCACATGTAAAAAGTTTGTCAGAGGTTTTAAAACGTTTTTCAGAGGTTGTATTGTACTTTTCTGCAATCATACAAAATATAGATCTGGAAATTCACATCCACATTTCAATTTGGAAAAGAATAGTACAAATGATCACTTGAAATTACAAACTTTAAAATAAATGCTTTTTTGAAAAATGTTTAAACATGATTTCACATCTATGCAACAGCACAAGTAAAAAGTTTGTCAGAGGTTTTAAAAGTAATTTTCTCCAAAAAAGCAAAATGTTGATCAGTAAATTCACTTCTACATTTCAATTTGAGAAAGACTAACATAAATGTTTAAATGAAACTACCAACTTTAAAATACATGCTTTTTTGAGAAACTTTGCTTCACATCTATGAATTTTCATGTATAAGTATTAATAGTCTTTGTAAAACTTTTAACAACGTTTAAAAATATAGTCTACAACCAGTAAAATAAATGTAGAAAAAGAAATACGCGTTTATCTGACAATTTGAAAAAGTATCAATAAATTCTAAAATGAATGTCCACACAGCACATGTAAAAAGTTTATCAGAGGTTTTAAAACGTTTTTCAGAGGTTGTATTGTACTTTTCTGCAATCATACAAAATATAGATCTGGAAATTCACATCCACATTTCAATTTTGAAAAGAATAATAGAAATGATCACTTGAAATTACAAACTTTAAAATAAATGCTTTTTTGAAAAATGTTTAAACTTGATTTCACATCTATGCAACAGCTCATGTAAAGTTTGTCAGAGGTTTTAAAAGCACTTTTCTCCAAAAAAGCAAAATGTAGATCCGTAAATTCACTTCTACATTTGAATTTTAGAAAGAATAACATAAATGTTAAAATGAAACAACCAACTTTAAAATACATGCATTTTTGAGAAATACTTAAACTTTGCTTCACATCTATGAATTTTCATGTATAAGTATTAATAGTCTTTGTAAAACTTTTAAAAACGTTTAAAAATATAGTTTACAACCAGAAAAATAAATGCAGAAAAAGAAATAAGCATTAATCTGACAATTTGAAAAAGTATCAATAAATGCTAAAATGAATGTCCACACATTGAAATAAATGCGTTTTAAGAAAAGATTAAAGCTAGTTTTCTCATCTATGAACTTCATTGTTAATATATAAACAGTACATGTAAAACGTTTTTCAGAGGCTGTATTGTATTTTTCTGCAATCATATAAAATATAGATCTGGAAATTCACATCCACATTTCAATTTTGAAAAGAATAGGACAAATGATCACTTGAAATTACAAACATAAAAATAAAAGCTTTTTGGACAAATGTTTAAACATGGTTTCACCTCTATGCAACAGCACATGTAAAAAGTTTGTCAGAGGTTTTATTGTACTTTTCTGCAATCATACAAAATATAGATCTGGAAATTCACATCCACATTTCAATTTGGAAAAGAATAGTACAAATGATCACTTGAAATTACAAACTTTAAAATAAATGCTTTTTTGAAAAATGTTTAAACATGGTTTCACATCTATGCCACAGCACATGTAAAAAGTATGTCAGAGGTTTTAAAAGTACTTTTCTACAAGAAAGTTAAATGTAGATCCGTAAATTCACTTCTACATTTCAATTTGAGAAAGAATAACATAAATGTTAAAATGAAACTACCAACTTTAAAATACATGCATTTTTGAGAAATACTTAAACTTTGCTTCACATCTATGAATTTTCATGTATAAGTATTATTAGTCTTTGTAAAACTTTTAAAAATGTTTAAAAATATAGTTTACAACCAGAAAAATAAATGCAGAAAAAGAAATACGCATTAATCTGACAATTTGAAAAAGTATCAATAAATGCTAAAATGAATGTCCACACATTGAAATAAATGCGTTTTAAGAAAAGATTAAAGCTAGTTTTCTCATCTATGAACTTCATTGTTAATATATAAACAGTACATGTAAAACGTTTTTCAGAGGTTGTATTGTATTTTTCTGCAATCATATAAAATATAGATATGGAAATTCACATCCACATTTCAATTTTGAAAAGAATAGGACAAATGATCACTTGAAATTACAAACATAAAAATAAAAGCTTTATGGACAAATGTTTAAACATGGTTTCACCTCTATGCAACAGCACATGTAAAAAGTTTGTCAGAGGTTTTAAAACGTTTTTCAGAGGTTGTATTGTACTTTTCTGCAATCATACAAAATATAGATCTGGAAATTCACATCCACATTTCAATTTGGAAAAGAATAGTACAAATGATCACTTGAAATTACAAACTTTAAAATAAATGCTTTTTTGAAAAATGTTTAAACATGATTTCACATCTATGCAACAGCACAAGTAAAAAGTTTGTCAGAGGTTTTAAAAGTAATTTTCTCCAAAAAAGCAAAATGTTGATCAGTAAATTCACTTCTACATTTCAATTTGAGAAAGACTAACATAAATGTTTAAATGAAACTACCAACTTTAAAATACATGCTTTTTTGAGAAACTTTGCTTCACATCTATGAATTTTCATGTATAAGTATTAATAGTCTTTGTAAAACTTTTAAAAATGTTTAAAAATATAGTTTACAACCAGAGAAAGAAATGCAGAAAAAGAAATACGCGTTTATCTGACAATTTGAAAAAGTATCAATAAATTCTAAAATGAATGTCCACACAGCACATGTAAAAAGTTTATCAGAGGTTTTAAAACGTTTTTCAGAGGTTGTATTGTACTTTTCTGCAATCATACAAAATATAGATCTGGAAATTCACATCCACATTTCAATTTTGAAAAGAATAATCGAAATGATCACTTGAAATTACAAACTTTAAAATAAATGCTTTTTTGAAAAATGTTTAAACTTGATTTCACATCTATGCAACAGCTCATGTAAAGTTTGTCAGAGGTTTTAAAAGCACTTTTCTCTAAAAAAGCAAAATGTAGATCCGTAAATTCACTTCTACATTTGAATTTTAGAAAGAATAACATAAATGTTAAAATGAAACAACCAACTTTAAAATACATGCATTTTTGAGAAATACTTAAACTTTGCTTCACATCTATGAATTTTCATGTATAAGTATTAATAGTCTTTGTAAAACTTTTAAAAACGTTTAAAAATATAGTTTACAACCAGAAAAATAAATGCAGAAAAAGAAATAAGCATTAATCTGACAATTTGAAAAAGTATCAATAAATGCTAAAATGAATGTCCACACATTGAAATAAATGCGTTTTAAGAAAAGATTAAAGCTAGTTTTCTCATCTATGAACTTCATTGTTAATATATAAACAGTACATGTAAAACGTTTTTCAGAGGCTGTATTGTATTTTTCTGCAATCATATAAAATATAGATCTGGAAATTCACATCCACATTTCAATTTTGAAAAGAATAGGACAAATGATCACTTGAAATTACAAACATAAAAATAAAAGCTTTTTGGACAAATGTTTAAACATGGTTTCACCTCTATGCAACAGCACATGTAAAAAGTTTGTCAGAGGTTTTATTGTACTTTTCTGCAATCATACAAAATATAGATCTGGAAATTCACATCCACATTTCAATTTGGAAAAGAATAGTACAAATGATCACTTGAAATTACAAACTTTAAAATAAATGCTTTTTTGAAAAATGTTTAAACATGGTTTCACATCTATGCCACAGCACATGTAAAAAGTATGTCAGAGGTTTTAAAAGTACTTTTCTACAAGAAAGTTAAATGTAGATCCGTAAATTCACTTCTACATTTCAATTTGAGAAAGAATAACATAAATGTTAAAATGAAACTACCAACTTTAAAATACATGCATTTTTGAGAAATACTTAAACTTTGCTTCACATCTATGAATTTTCATGTATAAGTATTATTAGTCTTTGTAAAACTTTTAAAAATGTTTAAAAATATAGTTTACAACCAGAAAAATAAATGCAGAAAAAGAAATACGCATTAATCTGACAATTTGAAAAAGTATCAATAAATGCTAAAATGAATGTCCACACATTGAAATAAATGCGTTTTAAGAAAAGATTAAAGCTAGTTTTCTCATCTATGAACTTCATTGTTAATATATAAACAGTACATGTAAAACGTTTTTCAGAGGTTGTATTGTATTTTTCTGCAATCATATAAAATATAGATATGGAAATTCACATCCACATTTCAATTTTGAAAAGAATAGGACAAATGATCACTTGAAATTACAAACATAAAAATAAAAGCTTTATGGACAAATGTTTAAACATGGTTTCACCTCTATGCAACAGCACATGTAAAAAGTTTGTCAGAGGTTTTAAAACGTTTTTCAGAGGTTGTATTTTACTTTTCTGCAATCATACAAAATATAGATCTGGAAATTCACATCCACATTTCAATTTGGAAAAGAATAGTACAAATGATCACTTGAAATTACAAACTTTAAAATAAATGCTTTTTTGAAAAATGTTTAAACATGATTTCACATCTATGCAACAGCTCATGTAAAGTTTGTCAGAGGTTTTAAAAGCACTTTTCTCCAAAAAAGCAAAATGTAGATCCGTAAATTCACTTCTACATTTCAATTTTAGAAAGAATAACATAAATGTTAAAATGAAACTACCAACTGTAAAATACATGCATTTTTGAGAAGTACTTAAACTTTGATTCACATCTATGAATTTTCATGTATAAGTATTAATAGTCTTTGTAAAACTTTTAAAAATGTTTAAAAATATAGTTTACAACCAGAAAAATAAATGCAGAAAAAGAAATAAGCGTTTATCTGACAATTTGAAAAAGTATCAATAAATGCTAAAATGAATGTCCACACATTGAAATAAATGCGTTTTAAGAAAAGATTAAAGCTAGTTTTCTCATCTATGAACTTCATTGTTAATATATAATCAGTAGATGTAAAACGTTTTTCAGAGGTTTTATTGTACTTTTCTGCAATCATATAAAATATAGATCTGGAAATTCACATCCACATTTCAATTTTGAAAAGAATAGGACAAATGATCACTTGAAATTACAAACATAAAAATAAAAGCTTTTGGGACAAATGTTTAAACATGGTTTCACCTCTATGCAACAGCACATGTAAAAAGTTTGTCAGAGGTTTTAAAACGTTTTTCAGAGGTTGTATTGTACTTTTCTGCAATCATACAAAATATAGATCTGGAAATTCACATCCACATTTCAATTTGGAAAAGAATAGTACAAATGATCACTTGAAATTACAAACTTTAAAATAAATGCTTTTTTGAAAAATGTTTAAACATGGTTTCACATCTATGCCACAGCACATGTAAAAAGTATGTCAGAGGTTTTAAAAGTACTTTTCTACAAGAAAGTTAAATGTAGATCCGTAAATTCACCTCTACATTTCAATTTGAGAAAGAATAACATAAATGTTAAAATGAAACTACCAACTTTAAAATACATGCATTTTTGAGAAATATTTAAACTTTGCTTCACATCTATGAATTTTCATGTATAAGTATTATTAGTCTTTGTAAAACTTTTAAAAATGTTTAAAAATATAGTTTACAACCAGAAAAATAAATGCAGAAAAAGAAATACGCGTTTATCTGACAATATGAAAAAGTATCAATAAATGCTAAAATGAATGTCCACACATTGAAATAAATGCGTTTTAAGAAAATATTAAAGCTAGTTTTCTCATCTATGAACTTCATTGTTAATATATAAACAGTACATGTAAAACGTTTTTCAGAGGTTGTATTGTACTTTTCTGCAATCATACAAAATATAGATCTGGAAATTCACATCAACATTTCAATTTTGAAAAGAATAGTAGAAATGGTCACTTGAAATTACAAACTTTAAAATAAATGCTTTTTTGAGAAATGTTTAAACATGATTTCACATCTATGCAACAGCTCATGTAAAGTTTGTCAGAGGTTTTAAAAGTACTTTTCTCCAAAAAAGCAAAATGTAGATCCGTAAATTCACTTCTACATTTCAATTTTAGAAAGAATAACATAAATGTTAAAATGAAACAACCAACTTTAAAATACATGCATTTTTGAGAAATACTTAAACTTTGCTTCACATCTATGAATTTTCATGTATAAGTATTAATAGTCTTTGTAAAACTTTTAAAAACGTTTAAAAATATAGTTTACAACCAGAAAAATAAATGCAGAAAAAGAAATACGCATTAATCTGACAATTTGAAAAAGTATCAATAAATGCTAAAATGAATGTCCACACATTGAAATAAATGCGTTTTAAGAAAAGATTAAAGCTAGTTTTCTCATCTATGAACTTCATTGTTAATATATAAACAGTACATGTAAAACGTTTTTCAGAGGTTGTATTGTATTTTTCTGCAATCATATAAAATATAGATCTGGAAATTCACATCCACATTTCAATTTTGAAAAGAATAGGACAAATGATCACTTGAAATTACAAACATAAAAATAAAAGCTTTATGGACAAATGTTTAAACATGGTTTCACCTCTATGCAACAGCACATGTAAAAAGTTTGTCAGAGGTTTTAAAACGTTTTTCAGAGGTTGTATTGTACTTTTCTGCAATCATACAAAATATAGATCTGGAAATTCACATCCACATTTCAATTTGGAAAAGAATAGTACAAATGATCACTTGAAATTACAAACTTTAAAATAAATGCTTTTTTGAAAAATGTTTAAACATGATTTCACATCTATGCAACAGCACAAGTAAAAAGTTTGTCAGAGGTTTTAAAAGTAATTTTCTCCAAAAAAGCAAAATGTTGATCAGTAAATTCACTTCTACATTTCAATTTGAGAAAGACTAACATAAATGTTTAAATGAAACTACCAACTTTAAAATACATGCTTTTTTGAGAAACTTTGCTTCACATCTATGAATTTTCATGTATAAGTATTAATAGTCTTTGTAAAACTTTTAAAAATGTTTAAAAATATAGTTTACAACCAGAGAAAGAAATGCAGAAAAAGAAATACGCGTTTATCTGACAATTTGAAAAAGTATCAATAAATTCTAAAATGAATGTCCACACAGCACATGTAAAAAGTTTATCAGAGGTTTTAAAACGTTTTTCAGAGGTTGTATTGTACTTTTCTGCAATCATACAAAATATAGATCTGGAAATTCACATCCACATTTCAATTTTGAAAAGAATAATAGAAATGATCACTTGAAATTACAAACTTTAAAATAAATGCTTTTTTGAAAAATGTTTAAACTTGATTTCACATCTATGCAACAGCTCATGTAAAGTTTGTCAGAGGTTTTAAAAGCACTTTTCTCCAAAAAAGCAAAATGTAGATCCGTAAATTCACTTCTACATTTCAATTTTAGAAAGAATAACATAAATGTTAAAATGAAACTACCAACTGTAAAATACATGCATTTTTGAGAAGAACTTAAACTTTGATTCACATCTATGAATTTTCATGTATAAGTATTAATAGTCTTTGTAAAACTTTTAAAAATGTTTAAAAATATAGTTTACAACCAGAAAAATAAATGCAGAAAAAGAAATACGCATTAATCTGACAATTTGAAAAAGTATCAATAAATGCTAAAATGAATGTCCACACATTGAAATAAATGCGTTTTAAGAAAAGATTAAAGCTAGTTTTCTCATCTATGAACTTCATTGTTAATATATAAACAGTACATGTAAAACGTTTTTCAGAGGTTGTATTGTATTTTTCTGCAATCATATAAAATATAGATCTGGAAATTCACATCCACATTTCAATTTTGAAAAGAATAGGACAAATGATCACTTGAAATTACAAACATAAAAATAAAAGCTTTATGGACAAATGTTTAAACATGGTTTCACCTCTATGCAACAGCACATGTAAAATGTTTGTCACAGGTTTTAAAACGTTTTTCAGAGGTTGTATTGTACTTTTCTGCAATCATACAAAATATAGATCTGGAAATTCACATCCACATTTCAATTTGGAAAAGAATAGTACAAATGATCACTTGAAATTACAAACTTTAAAATAAATGCTTTTTTGAAAAATGTTTAAACATGATTTCACATCTATGCAACAGCACAAGTAAAAAGTTTGTCAGAGGTTTTAAAAGTACTTTTCTCCAAAAAAGCAAAATGTTGATCAGTAAATTCACTTCTACATTTCAATTTGAGAAAGAATAACATAAATGTTAAAATGAAACTACCAACTTTAAAATACATGCTTTTTTGAGAAACTTTGCTTCACATCTATGAATTTTCATGTATAAGTATTAATAGTCTTTGTAAAACTTTTAAAAATGTTTAAAAATATAGTTTACAACCAGAGAAAGAAATGCAGAAAAAGAAATACGCGTTTATGTGACAATTTGAAAAAGTATCAATAAATTCTAAAATGATTGTCCACACAGCACATGTAAAAAGTTTATCAGAGGTTTTAAAAAGTTTTTCAGAGGTTGTATTGTACTTTTCTGCAATCATACGAAATATAGATCTGGAAATTCACATCCACATTTCAATTTTGAAAAGAATAATAGAAATGATCACTTGAAATTACAAACTTTAAAATAAATGCTTTTTTGAAAAATGTTTAAACTTGATTTCACATCTATGCAACAGCTCATGTAAAGTTTGTCAGAGGTTTTAAAAGCACTTTTCTCCAAAAAAGCAAAATGTAGATCCGTAAATTCACTTCTACATTTCAATTTTAGAAAGAATAACATAAATGTTAAAATGAAACTACCAACTGTAAAATACATGCATTTTTGAGAAGTACTTAAACTTTGATTCACATCTATGAATTTTCATGTATAAGTATTAATAGTCTTTGTAAAACTTTTAAAAATGTTTAAAAATATAGTTTACAACCAGAAAAATAAATGCAGAAAAAGAAATAAGCGTTTATCTGACAATTTGAAAAAGTATCAATAAATGCTAAAATGAATGTCCACACATTGAAATAAATGCGTTTTAAGAAAAGATTAAAGCTAGTTTTCTCATCTATGAACTTCATTGTTAATATATAATCAGTAGATGTAAAACGTTTTTCAGAGGTTTTATTGTACTTTTCTGCAATCATATAAAATATAGATCTGGAAATTCACATCCACATTTCAATTTTGAAAAGAATAGGACAAATGATCACTTGAAATTACAAACATAAAAATAAAAGCTTTTTGGACAAATGTTTAAACATGGTTTCACCTCTATGCAACAGCACATGTAAAAAGTTTGTCAGAGGTTTTATTGTACTTTTCTGCAATCATACAAAATATAGATCTGGAAATTCACATCCACATTTCAATTTGGAAAAGAATAGTACAAATGATCACTTGAAATTACAAACTTTAAAATAAATGCTTTTTTGAAAAATGTTTAAACATGGTTTCACATCTATGCCACAGCACATGTAAAAAGTATGTCAGAGGTTTTAAAAGTACTTTTCTACAAGAAAGTTAAATGTAGATCCGTAAATTCACTTCTACATTTCAATTTGAGAAAGAATAACATAAATGTTAAAATGAAACTACCAACTTTAAAATACATGCATTTTTGAGAAATACTTAAACTTTGCTTCACATCTATGAATTTTCATGTATAAGTATTATTAGTCTTTGTAAAACTTTTAAAAATGTTTAAAAATATAGTTTACAACCAGAAAAATAAATGCAGAAAAAGAAATACGCATTAATCTGACAATTTGAAAAAGTATCAATAAATGCTAAAATGAATGTCCACACATTGAAATAAATGCGTTTTAAGAAAAGATTAAAGCTAGTT
Organism: Narcine bancroftii; assembly: GCF_036971445.1. Classification (NCBI taxonomy): domain Eukaryota; kingdom Metazoa; phylum Chordata; class Chondrichthyes; order Torpediniformes; family Narcinidae; genus Narcine; species Narcine bancroftii. The sequence goes on along the minus strand of NC_091474.1, from coordinate 100,343,857 downwards.
TTCTCATCTATGAACTTCATTGTTAATATATAAACAGTACATGTAAAACGTTTTTCAGAGGTTGTATTGTACTTTTCTGCAATCATATAAAATATAGATCTGGAAATTCACATCAACATTTCAATTTTGAAAAGAATAGTAGAAATGGTCACTTGAAATTACAAACTTTAAAATAAATGCTTTTTTGAGAAATGTTTAAACATGATTTCACATCTATGCAACAGCTCATGTAAAGTTTGTCAGAGGTTTTAAAAGTACTTTTCTCCAAAAAAGCAAAATGTAGATCCGTAAATTCACTTCTACATTTCAATTTTAGAAAGAATAACATAAATGTTAAAATGAAACAACCAACTTTAAAATACATGCATTTTTGAGAAATACTTAAACTTTGCTTCACATCTATGAATTTTCATGTATAAGTATTAATAGTCTTTGTAAAACTTTTAAAAACGTTTAAAAATATAGTTTACAACCAGAAAAATAAATGCAGAAAAAGAAATACGCATTAATCTGACAATTTGAAAAAGTATCAATAAATGCTAAAATGAATGTCCACACATTGAAATAAATGCGTTTTAAGAAAAGATTAAAGCTAGTTTTCTCATCTATGAACTTCATTGTTAATATATAAACAGTACATGTAAAACGTTTTTCAGAGGCTGTATTGTATTTTTCTGCAATCATATAAAATATAGATCTGGAAATTCACATCCACATTTCAATTTTGAAAAGAATAGGACAAATGATCACTTGAAATTACAAACATAAAAATAAAAGCTTTTTGGACAAATGTTTAAACATGGTTTCACCTCTATGCAACAGCACATGTAAAAAGTTTGTCAGAGGTTTTATTGTACTTTTCTGCAATCATACAAAATATAGATCTGGAAATTCACATCCACATTTCAATTTGGAAAAGAATAGTACAAATGATCACTTGAAATTACAAACTTTAAAATAAATGCTTTTTTGAAAAATGTTTAAACATGGTTTCACATCTATGCCACAGCACATGTAAAAAGTATGTCAGAGGTTTTAAAAGTACTTTTCTCCAAAAAAGCAAAATGTAGATCCGTAAATTCACTTCTACATTTCAATTTTAGAAAGAATAACATAAATGTTAAAATGAAACAACCAACTTTAAAATACATGCATTTTTGAGAAATACTTAAACTTTGCTTCACATCTATGAATTTTCATGTATAAGTATTAATAGTCTTTGTAAAACTTTTAAAAACGTTTAAAAATATAGTTTACAACCAGAAAAATAAATGCAGAAAAAGAAATACGCATTAATCTGACAATTTGAAAAAGTATCAATAAATGCTAAAATGAATGTCCACACATTGAAATAAATGCGTTTTAAGAAAAGATTAAAGCTAGTTTTCTCATCTATGAACTTCATTGTTAATATATAAACAGTACATGTAAAACGTTTTTCAGAGGCTGTATTGTATTTTTCTGCAATCATATAAAATATAGATCTGGAAATTCACATCCACATTTCAATTTTGAAAAGAATAGGACAAATGATCACTTGAAATTACAAACATAAAAATAAAAGCTTTATGGACAAATGTTTAAACATGGTTTCACCTCTATGCAACAGCACATGTAAAAAGTTTGTCAGAGGTTTTAAAACGTTTTTCAGAGGTTGTATTGTACTTTTCTGCAATCATACAAAATATAGATCTGGAAATTCACATCCACATTTCAATTTGGAAAAGAATAGTACAAATGATCACTTGAAATTACAAACTTTAAAATAAATGATTTTTTGAAAAATGTTTAAACATGATTTCACATCTATGCAACAGCACAAGTAAAAAGTTTGTCAGAGGTTTTAAAAGTAATTTTCTCCAAAAAAGCAAAATGTTGATCAGTAAATTCACTTCTACATTTCAATTTGAGAAAGACTAACATAAATGTTAAAATGAAACTACCAACTTTAAAATACATGCTTTTTTGAGAAACTTTGCTTCACATCTATGAATTTTCATGTATAAGTATTAATAGTCTTTGTAAAACTTTTAAAAATGTTTAAAAATATAGTTTACAACCAGAAAAATAAATGCAGAAAAAGAAATAAGCGTTTATCTGACAATTTGAAAAAGTATCAATAAATGCTAAAATGAATGTCCACACATTGAAATAAATGCGTTTTAAGAAAAGATTAAAGCTAGTTTTCTCATCTATGAACTTCATTGTTAATATATAATCAGTAGATGTAAAACGTTTTTCAGAGGTTTTATTGTACTTTTCTGCAATCATATAAAATATAGATCTGGAAATTCACATCCACATTTCAATTTTGAAAAGAATAGGACAAATGATCACTTGAAATTACAAACATAAAAATAAAAGCTTTTTGGACAAATGTTTAAACATGGTTTCACCTCTATGCAACAGCACATGTAAAAAGTTTGTCAGAGGTTTTATTGTACTTTTCTGCAATCATACAAAATATAGATCTGGAAATTCACATCCACATTTCAATTTGGAAAAGAATAGTACAAATGATCACTTGAAATTACAAACTTTAAAATAAATGCTTTTTTGAAAAATGTTTAAACATGGTTTCACATCTATGCCACAGCACATGTAAAAAGTATGTCAGAGGTTTTAAAAGTACTTTTCTACAAGAAAGTTAAATGTAGATCCGTAAATTCACTTCTACATTTCAATTTGAGAAAGAATAACATAAATGTTAAAATGAAACTACCAACTTTAAAATACATGCATTTTTGAGAAATACTTAAACTTTGCTTCACATCTATGAATTTTCATGTATAAGTATTATTAGTCTTTGTAAAACTTTTAAAAATGTTTAAAAATATAGTTTACAACCAGAAAAATAAATGCAGAAAAAGAAATACGCATTAATCTGACAATTTGAAAAAGTATCAATAAATGCTAAAATGAATGTCCACACATTGAAATAAATGCGTTTTAAGAAAAGATTAAAGCTAGTTTTCTCATCTATGAACTTCATTGTTAATATATAAACAGTACATGTAAAACGTTTTTCAGAGGTTGTATTGTACTTTTCTGCAATCATATAAAATATAGATCTGGAAATTCACATCAACATTTCAATTTTGAAAAGAATAGTAGAAATGGTCACTTGAAATTACAAACTTTAAAATAAATGCTTTTTTGAGAAATGTTTAAACATGATTTCACATCTATGCAACAGCTCATGTAAAGTTTGTCAGAGGTTTTAAAAGTACTTTTCTCCAAAAAAGCAAAATGTAGATCCGTAAATTCACTTCTACATTTCAATTTTAGAAAGAATAACATAAATGTTAAAATGAAACAACCAACTTTAAAATACATGCATTTTTGAGAAATACTTAAACTTTGCTTCACATCTATGAATTTTCATGTATAAGTATTAATAGTCTTTGTAAAACTTTTAAAAACGTTTAAAAATATAGTTTACAACCAGAAAAATAAATGCAGAAAAAGAAATACGCATTAATCTGACAATTTGAAAAAGTATCAATAAATGCTAAAATGAATGTCCACACATTGAAATAAATGCGTTTTAAGAAAAGATTAAAGCTAGTTTTCTCATCTATGAACTTCATTGTTAATATATAAACAGTACATGTAAAACGTTTTTCAGAGGCTGTATTGTATTTTTCTGCAATCATATAAAATATAGATCTGGAAATTCACATCCACATTTCAATTTTGAAAAGAATAGGACAAATGATCACTTGAAATTACAAACATAAAAATAAAAGCTTTATGGACAAATGTTTAAACATGGTTTCACCTCAATGCAACAGCACATGTAAAAAGTTTGTCAGAGGTTTTAAAACGTTTTTCAGAGGTTGTATTGTACTTTTCTGCAATCATACAAAATATAGATCTGTAAATTCACATCCACATTTCAATTTGGAAAAGAATAGTACAAATGATCACTTGAAATTACAAACTTTAAAATAAATGCTTTTTTGAAAAATGTTTAAACATGATTTCACATCTATGCAAAAGCACAAGTAAAAAGTTTGTCAGAGGTTTTAAAAGTAATTTTCTCCAAAAAAGCAAAATGTTGATCAGTAAATTCACTTCTACATTTCAATTTGATAAAGACAAACATAAATGTTAAAATGAAACTACCAACTTTAAAATACATGCTTTTTTGAGAAACTTTGCTTCACATCTATGAATTTTCATGTATAAGTATTAATAGTCTTTGTAAAACTTTTAAAAATGTTTAAAAATATAGTTTACAACCAGAGAAAGAAATGCAGAAAAAGAAATACGCGTTTATCTGACAATTTGAAAAAGTATCAAAAAATTCTAAAATGAATGTCCACACAGCACATGTAAAAAGTTTATCAGAGGTTTTAAAACGTTTTTCAGAGGTTGTATTGTACTTTTCTGCAATCATACAAAATATAGATCTGGAAATTCACATCCACATTTCAATTTTGAAAAGAATAATAGAAATGATCACTTGAAATTACAAACTTTAAAATAAATGCTTTTTTGAAAAATGTTTAAACTTGATTTCACATCTATGCAACAGCTCATGTAAAGTTTGTCAGAGGTTTTAAAAGCACTTTTCTCCAAAAAAGCAAAATGTAGATCCGTAAATTCACTTCTACATTTCAATTTTAGAAAGAATAACATAAATGTTAAAATGAAACTACCAACTGTAAAATACATGCATTTTTGAGAAGTACTTAAACTTTGATTCACATCTATGAATTTTCATGTATAAGTATCAATAGTCTTTGTAAAACTTTTAAAAATGTTTAAAAATATAGTTTACAACCAGAAAAATAAATGCAGAAAAAGAAATAAGCGTTTATCTGACAATTTGAAAAAGTATCAATAAATGCTAAAATGATTGTCCACACATTGAAATAAATGCGTTTTAAGAAAAGATTAAAGCTAGTTTTCTCATCTATGAACTTCATTGTTAATATATAATCAGTAGATGTAAAACGTTTTTCAGAGGTTGTATTGTACTTTTCTGCAATCATATAAAATATAGATCTGGAAATTCACACCACATTTCAATTTTGAAAAGAATAGGACAAATGATCACTTGAAATTACAAACATAAAAATAAAAGCTTTTTGGACAATGTTTAAACATGGTTTCACCTCTATGCAACAGCACATGTAAAAAGTTTGTCAGAGGTTTTAAAACGTTTTTCAGAGGTTGTATTGTACTTTTCTGCAATCATACAAAATATAGATCTGGAAATTCACATCCACATTTCAATTTGGAAAAGAATAGTACAAATGATCACTTGAAATTACAAACTTTAAAATAAATGCTTTTTTGAAAAATGTTTAAACATGGTTTCACATCTATGCCACAGCACATGTAAAAAGTATGTCAGAGGTTTTAAAAGTACTTTTCTACAAGAAAGTTAAATGTAGATCCGTAAATTCCCTTCTACATTTCAATTTGAGAAAGAATAACATAAATGTTAAAATGAAACTACCAACTTTAAAATACATGCATTTTTGAGAAATACTTAAACTTTGCTTCACATCTATGAATTTTCATGTATAAGTATTATTAGTCTTTGTAAAACTTTTAAAAACGTTTAAAAATATAGTTTACAACCAGAAAAATAAATGCAGAAAAAGAAATACGCATTAATCTGACAATATGAAAAAGTATCAATAAATGCTAAAATGAATGTCCACACATTGAAATAAATGCGTTTTAAGAAAAGATTAAAGCTAGTTTTCTCATCTATGAACTTCATTGTTAATATATAAACAGTACATGTAAAACGTTTTTCAGAGGTTGTATTGTACTTTTCTGCAATCATATAAAATATAGATCTGGAAATTCACATCAACATTTCAATTTTGAAAAGAATAGTAGAAATGGTCACTTGAAATTACAAACTTTAAAATAAATGCTTTTTTGAGAAATGTTTAAACATGATTTCACATCTATGCAACAGCTCATGTAAAGTTTGTCAGAGGTTTTAAAAGTACTTTTCTCCAAAAAAGCAAAATGTAGATCCGTAAATTCACTTCTACATTTCAATTTTAGAAAGAATAACATAAATGTTAAAATGAAACAACCAACTTTAAAATACATGCATTTTTGAGAAATACTTAAACTTTGCTTCACATCTATGAATTTTCATGTATAAGTATTAATAGTCTTTGTAAAACTTTTAAAAACGTTTAAAAATATAGTTTACAACCAGAAAAATAAATGCAGAAAAAGAAATACGCATTAATCTGACAATTTGAAAAAGTATCAATAAATGCTAAAATGAATGTCCACACATTGAAATAAATGCGTTTTAAGAAAAGATTAAAGCTAGTTTTCTCATCTATGAACTTCATTGTTAATATATAAACAGTACATGCAAAACGTTTTTCAGAGGTTGTATTGTATTTTTCTGCAATCATATAAAATATAGATCTGGAAATTCACATCCACATTTCAATTTTGAAAAGAATAGGACAAATGATCACTTGAAATTACAAACATAAAAATAAAAAGCTTTATGGACAAATGTTTAAACATGGTTTCACCTCTATGCAACAGCACATGTAAAAAGTTTGTCAGAGGTTTTAAAACTTTTCAGCAATCATACAAAATATAGATCTGGAAATTCACATCCACATTTCAATTTGGAAAAGAATAGTACAAATGATCACTTGAAATTACAAACTTTAAAATAAATGCTTTTTTGAAAAATGTTTAAACATGATTTCACATCTATGCAACAGCACAAGTAAAAAGTTTGTCAGAGGTTTTAAAAGTACTTTTCTCCAAAAAAGCAAAATGTTGATCAGTAAATTCACTTCTACATTTCAATTTGAGAAAGAATAACATAAATGTTAAAATGAAACTACCAACTTTAAAATACATGCTTTTTTGAGAAACTTTGCTTCACATCTATGAATTTTCATGTATAAGTATTAATAGTCTTTGTAAAACTTTTAAAAATGTTTACAAATATAGTTTACAACCAGAGAAAGAAATGCAGAAAAAGAAATACACGTTTATCTGACAATTTGAAAAAGTATCAATAAATTCTAAAATGAATGTCCACACAGCACATGTAAAAAGTTTATCAGAGGTTTTAAAACGTTTTTCAGAGGTTGTATTGTACTTTTCTGCAATCATACGAAATATAGATCTGGAAATTCACATCCACATTTCAATTTTGAAAAGAATAATAGAAATGATCACTTGAAATTATAAACTTTAAAATAAATGCTTTTTTGAAAAATATTTAAACTTGATTTCACATCTATGCAACAGCTCATGTAAAGTTTGTCAGACGTTTTAAAAGTACTTTTCTCCAAAAAAGCAAAATGTAGATCCGTAAATTCACTTCTGCATTTCAATTTTAGAAAGAATAACATAAATGTTAAAATGAAACAACCAACTTTAAAATACATGCATTTTTGAGAAGTACTTAAACTTTGCTTCACATCTATGAATTTTCATGTATAAGTATTAATAGTCTTTGTAAAACTTTTAAAAACGTTTAACAATATAGTTTACAACCAGAAAAATAAATTCAGAAAAAGAAATACGCATTAATCTGACAATTTGAAAAAGTATCAATAAATGCTGAAATGAATGTCCACACATTGAAATAAATGAGTTTTAAGAAAAGATTAAAGCTAGTTTTCTCATCTATGAACTTCATTGTTAATATATAAACAGTACATGTAAAACGTTTTTCAGAGGTTGTATTGTACTTTTCTGCAATCATACAAAATATAGATTTGGAAATTCACATCCACATTTCAATTTTGAAAAGAATAGTAGAAATGGTCACTTGAAATTACAAACTATAAAATAAATGCTTCTTTGAGAAATGTTTAAACATGATTTCACCTCTATGCAACAGCACATGTAAAAAGTTTGTCAGAGGTTTTAAAAGTACTTTTCTACAAGAAAGCAAAATGTTGATCTGTAAATTCACATCTACATATCAATTTTAGAAAGAATAACATAAATGTTAAAATGAAACAACTAACTTTAAAATACATGCATTTTTGAGAAATACTTAAACTTTGCTTCACATCTATGAATTTTCATGTATAAGTATTAATAGTCTTTGTAAAACTTTTAAAAACGTTTAACAATATAGTTTACAACCAGAAAAATAAATTCAGAAAAAGAAATACGCATTAATCTGACAATTTGAAAAAGTATCAATAAATGCTGAAATGAATGTCCACACATTGAAATAAATGAGTTTTAAGAAAAGATTAAAGCTAGTTTTCTCATCTATGAACTTCATTGTTAATATATAAACAGTACATGTAAAACGTTTTTCAGAGGTTGTATTGTACTTTTCTGCAATCATACAAAATATAGATTTGGAAATTCACATCCACATTTCAATTTTGAAAAGAATAGTAGAAATGGTCACTTGAAATTACAAACTTTAAAATAAATGCTTCTTTGAGAAATGTTTAAACATGATTTCACCTCTATGCAACAGCACATGTAAAAAGTTTGTCAGAGGTTTTAAAAGTACTTTTCTCCAAAAAAGCAAAATGTAGATCTGTAAATTCACTTCTACATTTCAATTTTAGAAAGAATAACATAAATGTTAAAATGAAACAACCAACTTTAAAATACATGCATTTTTGAGAAATACTTAAATTTTGCCTCACATCTACGAATTTTCATGTATAAGTATTAATAGTCTTTGTAAAACTTTTAAAAACGTTTAAAAATATAGTTTACAACCAGAAAAATAAATGCAGAAAAGGAAATACGCATTTATCTGACAATTTGAAAAAGTATCAATAAATGCTAAAATGAATGTCCACACATTCAAATAAATGCGTTTTAAGAAAAGATTAAAGCTAGTTTTCTCATCTATGAACTTCATTGTTAATATATAAACAGTACATGTAAAACGTTTTTCAGAGGTTGTATTGTACTTTTCTGCAATCATATAAAATATAGATCTGGAAATTCACATCCACATTTCAATTTTGAAAAGAATAGGACAAATGATCACTTGAAATTACAAACATAAAAATAAAAGCTTTTTGGACAAATGTTTAAACATGGTTTCACCTCTATGCAACAGCACATGTAAAAAGTTTGTCAGAGGTTTTAAAACGTTTTTCAGAGGTTGTATTGTACTTTTCTGCAATCATACAAAATATAGATCTGGAAATTCACATCCACATTTCAATTTGGAAAAGAATAGTACAAATGACCACTTGAAATTACAAACTTTAAAATAAATGCTTTTTTGAAAAATGTTTAAACATGGTTTCACATCTATGCCACAGCACATGTAAAAAGTATGTCAGAGGTTTTTAAAAGTACTTTTCTACAAGAAAGTTAAATGTAGATCCGTAAATTCACTTCTACATTTCAATTTGAGAAAGAATAACATAAATGTTAAAATGAAACTACCAACTTTAAAATACATGCATTTTTGAAAAATACTTAAACTTTGCTTCACATCTATGAATTTTCATGTATAAGTATTATTAGTCTTTGTAAAACTTTTAAAAATGTTTAAAAATATAGTTTACAACCAGAAAAATAAATGCAGAAAAAGAAATACGCGTTTATCTGACAATATGAAAAAGTATCAATAAATGCTAAAATGAATGTCCACACATTGAAATAAATGCGTTTTAAGAAAAGATTAAAGCTAGTTTTCTCATCTATGAACTTCATTGTTAATATATAAACAGTACATGTAAAACGTTTTTCAGAGGTTGTATTGTACTTTTCTGCAATCATATAAAATATAGATCTGGAAATTCACATCAACATTTCAATTTTGAAAAGAATAGTAGAAATGGTCACTTGAAATTACAAACTTTAAAATAAATGCTTTTTTGAGAAATGTTTAAACATGATTTCACATCTATGCAACAGCTCATGTAAAGTTTGTCAGAGGTTTTAAAAGTACTTTTCTCCAAAAAAGCAAAATGTAGATCCGTAAATTCACTTCTACATTTCAATTTTAGAAAGAATAACATAAATGTTAAAATGAAACAACCAACTTTAAAATACATGCATTTTTGAGAAATACTTAAACTTTGCTTCACATCTATGAATTTTCATGTATAAGTATTAATAGTCTTTGTAAAACTTTTAAAAACGTTTAAAAATATAGTTTACAACCAGAAAAATAAATGCAGAAAAAGAAATACGCATTAATCTGACAATTTGAAAAAGTATCAATAAATGCGAAAATGAATGTCCACACATTGAAATAAATGCGTTTTAAGAAAAGATTAAAGCTAGTTTTCTCATCTATGAACTTCATTGTTAATATATAAACAGTACATGTAAAACGTTTTTCAGAGGTTGTATTGTATTTTTCTGCAATCATATAAAATATAGATCTGGAAATTCACATCCACATTTCAATTTTGAAAAGAATAGGACAAATGATCACTTGAAATTACAAACATAAAAATAAAAGCTTTATGGACAAATGTTTAAACATGGTTTCACCTCTATGCAACAGCACATGTAAAAAGTTTGTCAGAGGTTTTAAAACGTTTTTCAGAGGTTGTATTGTACTTTTCTGCAATCATACAAAATATAGATCTGGAAATTCACATCCACATTTCAATTTGGAAAAGAATAGTACAAATGATCACTTGAAATTACAAACTTTAAAATAAATGCTTTTTTGAAAAATGTTTAAACATGATTTCACATCTATGCAACAGCACAAGTAAAAAGTTTGTCAGAGGTTTTAAAAGTACTTTTCTCCAAAAAAGCAAAATGTTGATCAGTAAATTCACTTCTACATTTCAATTTGAGAAAGAATAACATAAATGTTAAAATGAAACTACCAACTTTAAAATACATGCTTTTTTGAGAAACTTTGCTTCACATCTATGAATTTTCATGTATAAGTATTAATAGTCTTTGTAAAACTTTTAAAAATGTTTAAAAATATAGTTTACAACCAGAGAAAGAAATGCAGAAAAAGAAATACTCGTTTATCTGACAATTTGAAAAAGTATCAATAAATTCTAAAATGAATGTCCACACAGCACATGTAAAAAGTTTATCAGAGGTTTTAAAACGTTTTTCAGAGGTTGTATTGTACTTTTCTGCAATCATACGAAATATAGATCTGGAAATTCACATCCACATTTCAATTTTGAAAAGAATAATAGAAATGATCACTTGAAATTACAAACTTTAAAATAAATGCTTCTTTGAGAAATGTTTAAACATGATTTCACGTCTATGCAACAGCACTTGTAAAAAGTTTGTCAGAGGTTTTAAAAGTACTTTTCTACAAGAAAGCAAAATGTAGATCTGTAAATTCACATCTACATATCAATTTTAGAAAGAATAACATAAATGTTAAAATTAAACAACTAACTTTAAAATACATGCATTTTTGAGAAATACTTAAACTTTGCTTCACATCTATGAATTTTCATGTATAAGTATTAATAGTCTTTGTAAAACTTTTAAAAACGTTTAAAAATATAGTTTACAACCAGAAAAATAAATGCAGAAAAAGAAATACGCGTTTATCTGACAATATGAAAAAGTATCAATAAATGCTAAAATGAATGTCCACACATTGAAATAAATGCGTTTTAAGAAAAGATTAAAGCTAGTTTTCTCATCTATGAACTTCATTGTTAATATATAAACAGTACATGTAAAACGTTTTTCAGAGGTTGTATTGTACTTTTCTGCAATCATATAAAATATAGATCTGGAAATTCACATCCACATTTCAATTTTGAAAAAAATAGTAGAAATGGTCACTTGAAATTACAAACTTTAAAATAAATGCTTTTTTGAGAAATGTTTAAACATGATTTCACATCTATGCAACAGCTCATGTAAAGTTTGTCAGAGGTTTTAAAAGTATTTTTCTCCAAAAAAGCAAAATGTAGATCTGTAAATTCACTTCTACATTTCAATTTTAGAAAGAATAACATAAATGTTAAAATGAAACAACCAACTTTTAAATACATGCATTTTTGAGAAATACTTAAATTTTGCCTCACATCTATGAATTTTCATGTATAAGTATTAATAGTCTTTGTAAAACTTTTAAAAACGTTTAAAAATATAGTTTACAACCAGAAAAATAAATGCAGAAAAATAAATACGCATTTATCTGACAATTTGAAAAAGTATCAATAAATGCTAAAATGAATGTCCACACATTGAAATAAATGCGTTTTAAGAAAAGATTAAAGCTAGTTTTCTCATCTATGAACTTCATTGTTAATATATATACAGTACATGTAAAACGTTTTTCAGAGGTTGTATTGTACTTTTCTGCAATCATATAAAATATAGATCTGGAAATTCACATCCACATTTCAATTTTGAAAAGAATAGGACAAATGATCACTTGAAATTACAAACATAAAAATAAAAGCTTTTTGGACAAATGTTTAAACATGGTTTCACCTCTATGCAACAGCACATGTAAAAAGTTTGTCAGAGGTTTTAAAACGTTTTTCAGAGGTTGTATTGTACTTTTCTGCAATCATACAAAATATAGATCTGGAAATTCACATCCACATTTCAATTTGGAAAAGAATAGTACAAATGATCACTTGAAATTACAAACTTTAAAATAAATGCTTTTTTGAAAAATGTTTAAACATGGTTTCACATCTATGCCACAGCACATGTAAAAAGTATGTCAGAGGTTTTTAAAAGTACTTTTCTACAAGAAAGTTAAATGTAGATCCGTAAATTCACTTCTACATTTCAATTTGAGAAAGAATAACATAAATGTTAAAATGAAACTACCAACTTTAAAATACATGCATTTTTGAGAAATACTTAAACTTTGCTTCACATCTATGAATTTTCATGTATAAGTATTATGAGTCTTTGTAAAACTTTTAAAAATGTTTAAAAATATAGTTTACAACCAGAAAAATAAATGCAGAAAAAGAAATACGCGTTTATCTGACAATATGAAAAAGTATCAATAAATGCTAAAATGAATGTCCACACATTGAAATAAATGCGTTTTAAGAAAAGATTAAAGCTAGTTTTCTCATCTATGAACTTCATTGTTAATATATAAACAGTACATGTAAAACGTTTTTCAGAGGTTGTATTGTACTTTTCTGCAATCATATAAAATATAGATCTGGAAATTCACATCAACATTTCAATTTTGAAAAGAATAGTAGAAATGGTCACTTGAAATTACAAACTTTAAAATAAATGCTTTTTTGAGAAATGTTTAAACATGATTTCACATCTATGCAACAGCTCATGTAAAGTTTGTCAGAGGTTTTAAAAGTACTTTTCTCCAAAAAAGCAAAATGTAGATCCGTAAATTCACTTCTACATTTCAATTTTAGAAAGAATAACATAAATGTTAAAATGAAACAACCAACTTTAAAATACATGCATTTTTGAGAAATACTTAAACTTTGCTTCACATCTATGAATTTTCATGTATAAGTATTAATAGTCTTTGTAAAACTTTTAAAAACGTTTAAAAATATAGTTTACAACCAGAAAAATAAATGCAGAAAAAGAAATACGCATTAATCTGACAATTTGAAAAAGTATCAATAAATGCTAAAATGAATGTCCACACATTGAAATAAATGCGTTTTAAGAAAAGATTAAAGCTAGTTTTCTCATCTATGAACTTCATTGTTAATATATAAACAGTACATGTAAAACGTTTTTCAGAGGTTGTATTGTATTTTTCTGCAATCATATAAAATATAGATCTGGAAATTCACATCCACATTTCAATTTTGAAAAGAATAGGACAAATGATCACTTGAAATTACAAACATAAAAATAAAAGCTTTATGGACAAATGTTTAAACATGGTTTCACCTCTATGCAACAGCACATGTAAAAAGTTTGTCAGAGGTTTTAAAACGTTTTTCAGAGGTTGTATTGTACTTTTCTGCAATCATACAAAATATAGATCTGGAAATTCACATCCACATTTCAATTTGGAAAAGAATAGTACAAATGATCACTTGAAATTACAAACTTTAAAATAAATGCTTTTTTGAAAAATGTTTAAACATGATTTCACATCTATGCAACAGCACAAGTAAAAAGTTTGTCAGAGGTTTTAAAAGTACTTTTCTCCAAAAAAGCAAAATGTTGATCAGTAAATTCACTTCTACATTTCAATTTGAGAAAGAATAACATAAATGTTAAAATGAAACTACCAACTTTAAAATACATGCTTTTTTGAGAAACTTTGCTTCACATCTATGAATTTTCATGTATTAGTATTAATAGTCTTTGTAAAACTTTTAAATATGTTTAAAAATATAGTTTACAACCAGAGAAAGAAATGCAGAAAAAGAAATACGCGTTTATCTGACAATTTGAAAAAGTATCAATAAATTCTAAAATGAATGTCCACACAGCACATGTAAAAAGTTTATCAGAGGTTTTAAAACGTTTTTCAGAGGTTGTATTGTACTTTTCTGCAATCATACGAAATATAGATCTGGAAATTCACATCCACATTTCAATTTTGAAAAGAATAATAGAAATGATCACTTGAAATTACAAACTTTAAAATAAATGCTTTTTTGAAAAATATTTAAACTTGATTTCACATCTATGCAACAGCTCATGTAAAGTTTGTCAGAGGTTTTAAAAGTACTTTTCTCCAAAAAAGCAAAATGTAGATCCGTAAATTCACTTCTACATTTCAATTTTAGAAAGAATAACATAAATGTTAAAATGAAACAACCAACTTTAAAATACATGCATTTTTGAGAAGTACTTAAACTTTGCTTCACATCTATGAATATTCATGTATAAGTTTTAATAGTCTTTGTAAAACTTTTAAAAACGTTTAACAATATAGTTTACAACCAGAAAAATAAATGCAGAAAAAGAAATACACATTAATCTGACAATTTGAAAAAGTATCAATAAATGCTAAAATGAATGTCCACACATTGAAATAAATGAGTTTTAAGAAAAGATTAAAGCTAGTTTTCTCATCTATGAACTTCATTGTTAATATATAAACAGTACATGTAAAACGTTTTTCAGAGGTTGTATTGTACTTTTCTGCAATCATACAAAATATAGATCTGGAAATTCACATCCACATTTCAATTTTGAAAAGAATAGGACAAATGATCACTTGAAATTACAAACATAAAAATAAAAGCTTTTTGGACAAATGTTTAAACATGGTTTCACCTCTATGCAACAGCACATGTAAAAAGTTTGTCAGAGGTTTTATTGTACTTTTCTGCAATCATACAAAATATAGATCTGGAAATTCACATCCACATTTCAATTTGGAAAAGAATAGGACAAATGATCACTTGAAATTACAAACTTTAAAATAAATGCTTTTTTGAAAAATGTTTAAACATGGTTTCACATCTATGCCACAGCACATGTAAAAAGTATGTCAGAGGTTTTAAAAGTACTTTTCTACAAGAAAGTTAAATGTAGATCCGTAAATTCACTTCTACATTTCAATTTGAGAAAGAATAACAAAAATGTTAAAATGAAACTACCAACTTTAAAATACATGCATTTTTGAGAAATACTTAAACTTTGCTTCACATCTATGAATTTTCATGTATAAGTATTATTAGTCTTTGTAAAACTTTTAAAAATGTTTAAAAATATAGTTTACAACCAGAAAAATAAATGCAGAAAAAGAAATACGCATTAATCTGACAATTTGAAAAAGTATCAATAAATGCTAAAATGAATGTCCACACATTGAAATAAATGCGTTTTAAGAAAAGATTAAAGCTAGTTTTCTCATCTATGAACTTCATTGTTAATATATAAACAGTACATGTAAAACGTTTTTCAGAGGTTGTATTGTACTTTTCTGCAATCATATAAAATATAGATCTGGAAATTCACATCAACATTTCAATTTTGAAAAGAATAGGACAAATGATCACTTGAAATTACAAACATAAAAATAAAAGCTTTATGGACAAATGTTTAAACATGGTTTCACCTCTATGCAACAGCACATGTAAAAAGTTTGTCAGAGGTTTTAAAACGTTTTTCAGAGGTTGTATTGTACTTTTCTGCAATCATACAAAATATAGATCTGGAAATTCACATCCACATTTCAATTTGGAAAAGAATAGTACAAATGATCACTTGAAATTACAAACTTTAAAATAAATGCTTTTTTGAAAAATGTTTAAACATGATTTCACATCTATGCAACAGCACAAGTAAAAAGTTTGTCAGAGGTTTTAAAAGTAATTTTCTCCAAAAAAGCAAAATGTTGATCAGTAAATTCACTTCTACATTTCAATTTGAGAAAGACTAACATAAATGTTAAAATGAAACTACCAACTTTAAAATACATGCTTTTTTGATAAACTTTGCTTCACATCTATGAATTTTCATGTATAAGTATTAATAGTCTTTGTAAAACTTTTAAAAATGTTTAAAAATATAGTTTACAACCAGAGAAAGAAATGCAGAAAAAGAAATACGCGTTTATCTGACAATTTGAAAAAGTATCAAAAAATTCTAAAATGAATGTCCACACAGCACATGTAAAAAGTTTATCAGAGGTTTTAAAACGTTTTTCAGAGGTTGTATTGTACTTTTCTGCAATCATACAAAATATAGATCTGGAAATTCACATCCACATTTCAATTTTGAAAAGAATAATAGAAATGATCACTTGAAATTACAAACTTTAAAATAAATGCTTTTTTGAAAAATGTTTAAACTTGATTTCACATCTATGCAACAGCTCATGTAAAGTTTGTCAGAGGTTTTAAAAGCACTTTTCTCCAAAAAAGCAAAATGTAGATCAGTAAATTCACTTCTACATTTCAATTTTAGAAAGAATAACATAAATGTTAAAATGAAACTACCAACTGTAAAATACATGCATTTTTGAGAAGTACTTAAACTTTGATTCACATCTATGAATTTTCATGTATAAGTATTAATAGTCTTTGTAAAACTTTTAAAAATGTTTAAAAATATAGTTTACAACCAGAAAAATAAATGCAGAAAAAGAAATAAGCGTTTATCTGACAATTTGAAAAAGTATCAATAAATGCTAAAATGATTGTCCACACATTGAAATAAATGCGTTTTAAGAAAAGATTAAAGCTAGTTTTCTCATCTATGAACTTCATTGTTAATATATAATCAGTAGATGTAAAACGTTTTTCAGAGGTTGTATTGTACTTTTCTGCAATCATATAAAATATAGTTCTGGAAATTCACATCCACATTTCAATTTTGAAAAGAATAGGACAAATGATCACTTGAAATTACAAACATAAAAATAAAAGCTTTTTGGACAAATGTTTAAACATGGTTTCACCTCTATGCAACAGCACATGTAAAAAGTTTGTCAGAGGTTTTAAAACGTTTTTCAGAGGTTGTATTGTACTTTTCTGCAATCATACAAAATATAGATCTGGAAATTCACATCCACATTTCAATTTGGAAAAGAATAGTACAAATGATCACTTGAAATTACAAACTTTAAAATAAATGCTTTTTTTAAAAATGTTTAAACATGGTTTCACATCTATGCCACAGCACATGTAAAAAGTATGTCAGAGGTTTTTAAAAGTACTTTTCTACAAGAAAGTTAAATGTAGATCCGTAAATTCACTTCTACATTTCAATTTGAGAAAGAATAACATAAATGTTAAAATGAAACTACCAACTTTAAAATACATGCATTTTTGAGAAATACTTAAACTTTGCTTCACATCTATGAATTTTCATGTATAAGTATTATTAGTCTTTGTAAAACTTTTAAAAATGTTTAAAAATATAGTTTACAACCATAAAAATAAATGCAGAAAAAGAAATACGCGTTTATCTGACAATATGAAAAAGTATCAATAAATGCTAAAATGAATGTCCACACATTGAAATAAATGCGTTTTAAGAAAAGATTAAAGCTAGTTTTCTCATCTATGAACTTCATTGTTAATATATAAACCGTACATGTAAAACGTTTTTCAGAGGTTGTATTGTACTTTTCTGCAATCATATAAAATATAGATCTGGAAATTCACATCAACATTTCAATTTTGAAAAGAATAGTAGAAATGGTCACTTGAAATTACAAACTTTAAAATAAATGCTTTTTTGAGAAATGTTTAAACATGATTTCACATCTATGCAACAGCTCATGTAAAGTTTGTCAGAGGTTTTAAAAGTACTTTTCTCCAAAAAAGCAAAATGTAGATCCGTAAATTCACTTCTACATTTCAATTTTAGAAAGAATAACATAAATGTTAAAATGAAACAACCAACTTTAAAATACATGCATTTTTGAGAAATACTTAAACTTTGCTTCACATCTATGAATTTTCATGTATAAGTATTAATAGTCTTTGTAAAACTTTTAAAAACGTTTAAAAATATAGTTTACAACCAGAAAAATAAATGCAGAAAAAGAAATACGCATTAATCTGACAATTTGAAAAAGTATCAATAAATGCTAAAATGAATGTCCACACATTGAAATAAATGCGTTTTAAGAAAAGATTAAAGCTAGTTTTCTCATCTATGAACTTCATTGTTAATATATAAACAGTACATGTAAAACGTTTTTCAGAGGTTGTATTGTATTTTTCTGCAATCATATAAAATATAGATCTGGAAATTCACATCCACATTTCAATTTTGAAAAGAATAGGACAAATGATCACTTGAAATTACAAACATAAAAATAAAAGCTTTATGGACAAATGTTTAAACATGGTTTCACCTCTATGCAACAGCACATGTAAAAAGTTTGTCAGAGGTTTTAAAACTTTTCTGCAATCATACAAAATATAGATCTGGAAATTCACATCCACATTTCAATTTGGAAAAGAATAGTACAAATGATCACTTGAAATTACAAACTTTAAAATAAATGCTTTTTTGAAAAATGTTTAAACATGATTTCACATCTATGCAACAGCACAAGTAAAAAGTTTGTCAGAGGTTTTAAAAGTACTTTTCTCCAAAAAAGCAAAATGTTTATCAGTAAATTAACTTCTACATTTCAATTTGAGAAAGAATAACATAAATGTTAAAATGAAACTACCAACTTTAAAATACATGCTTTTTTGAGAAACTTTGCTTCACATCTATGAATTTTCATGTATAAGTATTAATAGTCTTTGTAAAACTTTTAAAAATGTTTAAAAATATAGTTTACAACCAGAGAAAGAAATGCAGAAAAAGAAATACGCGTTTATCTGACAATTTGAAAAAGTATCAATAAATTCTAAAATGAATGTCCACACAGCACATGTAAAAAGTTTATCAGAGGTTTTAAAACGTTTTTCAGAGGTTGTATTCTACTTTTCTGCAATCATACGAAATATAGATCTGGAAATTCACATCCACATTTCAATTTTGAAAAGAATAATAGAAATGATCACTTGAAATTATAAACTTTAAAATAAATGCTTTTTTGAAAAATATTTAAACTTGATTTCACATCTATGCAACAGCTTATGTAAAGTTTGTCAGAGGTTTTAAAAGTACTTTTCTCCAAAAAAGCAAAATGTAGATCCGTAAATTCACTTCTGCATTTCAATTTTAGAAAGAATAACATAAATGTTAAAATGAAACAACCAACTTTAAAATACATGCATTTTTGAGAAGTACTTAAACTTTGCTTCACATCTATGAATTTTCATGTATAAGTATTAATAGTCTTTGTAAAACTTTTAAAAACGTTTAACAATATAGTTTACAACCAGAAAAATAAATTCAGAAAAAGAAATACGCATTAATCTGACAATTTGAAAAAGTATCAATCAATGCTGAAATGAATGTCCACACATTGAAATAAATGAGTTTTAAGAAAAGATTAAAGCTAGTTTTCTCATCTATGAACTTCATTGTTAATATATAAACAGTACATGTAAAACGTTTTTCAGAGGTTGTATTGTACTTTTCTGCAATCATACAAAATATAGATTTGGAAATTCACATCCACATTTCAATTTTGAAAAGAATAGTAGAAATGGTCACTTGAAATTACAAACTTTAAAATAAATGCTTCTTTGAGAAATGTTTAAACATGATTTCACCTCTATGCAACAGCACATGTAAAAAGTTTGTCAGAGGTTTTAAAAGTACTTTTCTACAAGAAAGCAAAATGTAGATCTGTAAATTCACATCTACATATCAATTTTAGAAAGAATAACATAAATGTTAAAATGAAACAACTAACTTTAAAATACATGCATTTTTGAGAAATACTTAAACTTTGCTTCACATCTATGAATTTTCATGTATAAGTATTAATAGTCTTTGTAAAACTTTTAAAAACGTTTAAAAATATAGTTTACAACCAGAAAAATAAATGCAGAAAAAGAAATACGCGTTTATCTGACAATATGAAAAAGTATCAATAAATGCTAAAATGAATGTCCACACATTGAAATAAATGCGTTTTAAGAAAAGATTAAAGCTAGTTTTCTCATCTATGTACTTCATTGTTAATATATAAACAGTAAATGTAAAACGTTTTTCAGAGGTTGTATTGTACTTTTCTGCAATCATATAAAATATAGAACTGGAAATTCACATCCACATTTCAATTTTGAAAAAAATAGTAGAAATGGTCACTTGAAATTACAGACTTTAAAATAAATGCTTTTTTGAGAAATGTTTAAACATGATTTCACATCTATGCAACAGCTCATGTAAAGTTTGTCAGAGGTTTTAAAATTACTTTTCTCCAAAAAAGCAAAATGTAGATCTGTAAATTCACTTCTACATTTCAATTTTAGAAAGAATAACATAAATGTTAAAATGAAACAACCAACTTTAAAATACATGCATTTTTGAGAAATACTTAAATTTTGCCTCACATCTATGAATTTTCATGTATAAGTATTAATAGTCTTTGTAAAACTTTTAAAAACGTTTAAAAATATAGTTTACAACCAGAAAAATAAATGCAGAAAAGGAAATATGCATTTATCTGACAATTTGAAAAAGTATCAATAAATGCTAAAATGAATGTCCACACATTCAAATAAATGCGTTTTAAGAAAAGATTAAAGCTAGTTTTCTCATCTATGAACTTCATTGTTAATATATAAACAGTACATGTAAAACGTTTTTCAGAGGTTGTATTGTACTTTTCTGCAATCATATAAAATATAGATCTGGAAATTCACATCCACATTTCAATTTTGAAAAGAATAGGACAAATGATCACTTGAAATTACAAACATAAAAATAAAAGCTTTTTGGACAAATGTTTAAACATGGTTTCACCTCTATGCAACAGCACATGTAAAAAGTTTGTCAGAGGTTTTAAAACGTTTTTCAGAGGTTGTATTGTACTTTTCTGCAATCATACAAAATATAGATCTGGAAATTCACATCCACATTTCAATTTGGAAAAGAATAGTACAAATGATCACTTGAAATTACAAACTTTAAAATAAATGCTTTTTTGAAAAATGTTTAAACATGGTTTCACATCTATGCCACAGCACATGTAAAAAGTATGTCAGAGGTTTTTAAAAGTACTTTTCTACAAGAAAGTTAAATGTAGATCCGTAAATTCACTTCTACATTTCAATTTGAGAAAGAATAACATAAATGTTAAAATGAAACTACCAACTTTAAAATACATGCATTTTTGAGAAATACTTAAACTTTGCTTCACATCTATGAATTTTCATGTATAAGTATTATTAGTCTATGTAAAACTTTTAAAAATGTTTAAAAATATAGTTTACAACCAGAAAAATAAATGCAGAAAAAGAAATACGCGTTTATCTGACAATATGAAAAAGTATCAATAAATGCTAAAATGAATGTCCACACATTGAAATAAATGCGTTTTAAGAAAAGATTAAAGCTAGTTTTCTCATCTATGAACTTCATTGTTAATATATAAACAGTACATGTAAAACGTTTTTCAGAGGTTGTATTGTACTTTTCTGCAATCATATAAAATATAGATCTGGAAATTCACATCAACATTTCAATTTTGAAAAGAATAGTAGAAATGGTCACTTGAAATTACAAACTTTAAAATAAATGCTTTTTTGAGAAATGTTTAAACATGATTTCACATCTATGCAACAGCTCATGTAAAGTTTGTCAGAGGTTTTAAAAGTACTTTTCTCCAAAAAAGCAAAATGTAGATCCGTAAATTCACTTCTACATTTCAATTTTAGAAAGAATAACATAAATGTTAAAATGAAACAACCAACTTTAAAATACATGCATTTTTGAGAAATACTTAAACTTTGCTTCACATCTATGAATTTTCATGTATAAGTATTAATAGTCTTTGTAAAACTTTTAAAAACGTTTAAAAATATAGTTTACAACCAGAAAAATAAATGCAGAAAAAGAAATACGCATTAATCTGACAATTTGAAAAAGTATCAATAAATGCTAAAATGAATGTCCACACATTGAAATAAATGCGTTTTAAGAAAAGATTAAAGCTAGTTTTCTCATCTATGAACTTCATTGTTAATATATAAACAGTACATGTAAAACGTTTTTCAGAGGTTGTATTGTATTTTTCTGCAATCATATAAAATATAGATCTGGAAATTCACATCCACATTTCAATTTTGAAAAGAATAGGACAAATGATCACTTGAAATTACAAACATAAAAATAAAAGCTTTATGGACAAATGTTTAAACATGGTTTCACCTCTATGCAACAGCACATGTAAAAAGTTTGTCAGAGGTTTTAAAACGTTTTTCAGAGGTTGTATTGTACTTTTCTGCAATCATACAAAATATAGATCTGGAAATTCACATCCACATTTCAATTTGGAAAAGAATAGTACAAATGATCACTTGAAATTACAAACTTTAAAATAAATGCTTTTTTGAAAAATGTTTAAACATGATTTCACATCTATGCAACAGCACAAGTAAAAATTTTGTCAGAGGTTTTAAAAGTACTTTTCTCCAAAAAAGCAAAATGTTGATCAGTAAATTCACTTCTACATTTCAATTTGAGAAAGAATAACATAAATGTTAAAATGAAACTACCAACTTTAAAATACATGCTTTTTTGAGAAACTTTTCTTCACATCTATGAATTTTCATGTATAAGTATTAATAGTCTTTGTAAAACTTTTAAAAATGTTTAAAAATATAGTTTACAACCAGAGAAAGAAATGGAGAAAAAGAAATACGCGTTTATCTGACAATTTGAAAAAGTATCAATAAATTCTAAAATGAATGTCCACACAGCACATGTAAAAAGTTTATCAGAGGTTTTAAAACGTTTTTCAGAGGTTGTATTGTACTTTTCTGCAATCATACGAAATATATATCTGGAAATTCACATCCACATTTCAATTTTGAAAAGAATAATAGAAATGATCACTTGAAATTACAAACTTTAAAATAAATGCTTTTTTGAAAAATGTTTAAACTTGATTTCACATCTATGCAACAGCTCATGTAAAGTTTGTCAGAGGTTTTAAAAGTACTTTTCTACAAGAAAGCAAAATGTAGATCTGTAAATTCACATCTACATATCAATTTTAGAAAGAATAACATAAATGTTAAAATGAAACAACTAACTTTAAAATACATGCATTTTTGAGAAATACTTAAACTTTGCTTCACATCTATGAATTTTCATGTATAAGTATTAATAGTCTTTGTAAAACTTTTAAAAACGTTTAAAAATATGGTTTACAACCAGAAAAATAAATGCAGAAAAAGAAATACGCGTTTATCTGACAATATGAAAAAGTATCAATAAATGCTAAAATGAATGTCCACACATTGAAATAAATGCGTTTTAAGAAAAGATTAAAGCTAGTTTTCTCATCTATGAACTTCATTGTTAATATATAAACAGTACATGTAAAACGTTTTTCAGAGGTTGTATTGTACTTTTCTGCAATCATATAAAGTATAGATCTGGAAATTCACATCCACATTTCAATTTTGAAAAAAATAGTAGAAATGGTCACTTGAAATCACAAACTTTAAAATAAATGCTTTTTTGAGAAATGTTTAAACATGATTTCACATCTATGCAACAGCTCATGTAAAGTTTGTCAGAGGTTTTAAAAGTACTTTTCTCCAAAAAAGCAAAATGTAGATCTGTAAATTCACTTCTACATTTCAATTTTAGAAAGAATAACATAAATGTTAAAATGAAACAACCAACTTTTAAATACATGCATTTTTGAGAAATACTTAAATTTTGCCTCACATCTATGAATTTTCATGTATAAGTATTAATAGTCTTTGTAAAACTTTTAAAAACGTTTAAAAATATAGTTTACAACCAGAAAAATAAATGCAGAAAAAGAAATACGTATTTATCTGACAATTTGAAAAAGTATCAATAAATGCTAAAATGAATGTCCACACATTGAAATAAATGCGTTTTAAGAAAAGATTAAAGCTAGTTTTCTCATCTATGAACTTCATTGTTAATATATAAACAGTACATGTAAAACGTTTTTCAGAGGTTGTATTGTACTTTTCTGCAATCATATAAAATATAGATCTGGAAATTCACATCCACATTTCAATTTTGAAAAGAATAGGACAAATGATCACTTGAAATTACAAACATAAAAATAAAAGCTTTTTGGACAAATGTTTAAACATGGTTTCACCTCTATGCAACAGCACATGTAAAAAGTTTGTCAGAGGTTTTAAAACGTTTTTCAGAGGTTGTATTGTACTTTTCTGCAATCATACAAAATATAGATCTGGAAATTCACATCCACATTTCAATTTGGAAAAGAATAGTACAAATGATCACTTGAAATTACAAACTTTAAAATAAATGCTTTTTTGAAAAATGTTTAAACATGGTTTCACATCTATGCCACAGCACATGTAAAAAGTATGTCAGAGGTTTTTAAAAGTACTTTTCTACAAGAAAGTTAAATGTAGATCCGTAAATTCACTTCTACATTTCAATTTGAGAAAGAATAACATAAATGTTAAAATGAAACTACCAACTTTAAAATACATGCATTTTTGAGAAATACTTAAACTTTGCTTCACATCTATGAATTTTCATCTATAAGTATTATTAGTCTTTGTAAAACTTTTAAAAATGTTTAAAAATATAGTTTACAACCAGAAAAATAAATGCAGAAAAAGAAATACGCGTTTATCTGACAATATGAAAAAGTATCAATAAATGCTAAAATGAATGTCCACACATTGAAATAAATGCGTTTTAAGAAAAGATTAAAGCTAGTTTTCTCATCTATGAACTTCATTGTTAATATATAAACAGTACATGTAAAACGTTTTTCAGAGGTTGTATTGTACTTTTCTGCAATCATATAAAATATAGATCTGGAAATTCACATCAACATTTCAATTTTGAAAAGAATAGTAGAAATGGTCACTTGAAATTACAAACTTTAAAATAAATGCTTTTTTGAGAAATGTTTAAACATGATTTCACATCTATGCAACAGCTCATGTAAAGTTTGTCAGAGGTTTTAAAAGTACTTTTCTCCAAAAAAGCAAAATGTAGATCCGTAAATTCACTTCTACATTTCAATTTTAGAAAGAATAACATAAATGTTAAAATGAAACAACCAACTTTAAAATACATGCATTTTTGAGAAATACTTAAACTTTGCTTCACATCTATGAATTTTCATGTATAAGTATTAATAGTCTTTGTAAAACTTTTAAAAACATTTAAAAATATAGTTTACAACCAGAAAAATAAATGCAGAAAAAGAAATACGCATTAATCTGACAATTTGAAAAAGTATCAATAAATGCTAAAATGAATGTCCACACATTGAAATAAATGCGTTTTAAGAAAAGATTAAAGCTAGTTTTCTCATCTATGAACTTCATTGTTAATATATAAACAGTACATGTAAAACGTTTTTCAGAGGTTGTATTGTATTTTTCTGCAATCATATAAAATATAGATCTGGAAATTCACATCCACATTTCAATTTTGAAAAGAATAGGACAAATGATCACTTGAAATTACAAACATAAAAATAAAAGCTTTATGGACAAATGTTTAAACATGGTTTCACCTCTATGCAACAGCACATGTAAAAAGTTTGTCAGAGGTTTTAAAACGTTTTTCAGAGGTTGTATTGTACTTTTCTGCAATCAAACAAAATATAGATCTGGAAATTCACATCCACATTTCAATTTGGAAAAGAATAGTACAAATGATCACTTGAAATTACAAACTTTAAAATAAATGCTTTTTTGAAAAATGTTTAAACATGATTTCACATCTATGCAACAGCACAAGTAAAAAGTTTGTCAGAGGTTTTAAAAGTACTTTTCTCCAAAAAAGCAAAATGTTGATCAGTAAATTCACTTCTACAATTCAATTTGAGAAAGAATAACATAAATGTTAAAATGAAACTACCAACTTTAAAATACATGCTTTTTTGAGAAACTTTGCTTCATATCTATGAATTTTCATGTATAAGTATTAATAGTCTTTGTAAAACTTTTAAAAATGTTTAAAAATATAGTTTACAACCAGAGAAAGAAATGCAGAAAAAGAAATACGCGTTTATCTGACAATTTGAAAAAGTATCAATAAATTCTAAAATGAATGTCCACACAGCACATGTAAAAAGTTTATCAGAGGTTTTAAAACGTTTTTCAGAGGTTGTATTGTACTTTTCTGCAATCATACGAAATATAGATCTGGAAATTCACATCCACATTTCAATTTTGAAAAGAATAATAGAAATGATCACTTGAAATTACAAACTTTAAAATAAATGCTTTTTTGAAAAATATTTAAACTTGATTTCACATCTATGCAACAGCTCATGTAAAGTTTGTCAGAGGTTTTAAAAGTACTTTTCTCCAAAAAAGCAAAATGTAGATCCGTAAATTCACTTCTACATTTCAATTTTAGAAAGAATAACATAAATGTTAAAATGAAACAACCAACTTTAAAATACATGCATTTTTGAGAAGTACTTAAACTTTGCTTCACATCTATGAATTTTCATGTATAAGTATTAATAGTCTTTGTAAAACTTTTAAAAACGTTTAACAATATAGTTTACAACCAGAAAAATAAATGCAGAAAAAGAAATACGCATTAATCTGACAATTTGAAAAAGTATCAATAAATGCTAAAATGAATGTCCACACATTGAAATAAATGAGTTTTAAGAAAAGATTAAAGCTAGTTTTCTCATCTATGAACTTCATTGTTAATATATAAACAGTACATGTAAAACGTTTTTCAGAGGTTGTATTGTACTTTTCTGCAATCATACAAAATATAGATTTGGAAATTCACATCCACATTTCAATTTTGAAAAGAATAGTAGAAATGGTCACTTGAAATTACAAACTTTAAAATAAATGCTTCTTTGAGAAATGTTTAAACATGATTTCACCTCTATGCAACAGCACATGTAAAAAGTTTGTCAGAGGTTTTAAAAGTACTTTTCTACAAGAAAGCAAAATGTAGATCTGTAAATTCACATCTGCATATCAATTTTAGAAAGAATAACATAAATGTTAAAATGAAACAACTAACTTTAAAATACATGCATTTTTGAGAAATACTTAAACTTTGCTTCACATCTATGAATTTTCATGTATAAGTATTAATAGTCTTTGTAAAACTTTTAAAAACGTTTAAAAATATAGTTTACAACCAGAAAAATAAATGCAGAAAAAGAAATACGCGTTTATCTGACAATATGAAAAAGTATCAATAAATGCTAAAATGAATGTCCACACATTGAAATAAATGCGTTTTAAGAAAAGATTAAAGCTAGTTTTCTCATCTATGAACTTCATTGTTAATATATAAACAGTACATGTAAAACGTTTTTCAGAGGTTGTATTGTACTTTTCTGCAATCATATAAAATATAGATCTGGAAATTCACATCCACATTTCAATTTTGAAAAGAATAGTAGAAATGGTCACTTGAAATTACAAACTTTAAAATAAATGCTTTTTTGAGAAATGTTTAAACATGATTTCACATCTATGCAACAGCTCATGTAAAGTTTGTCAGAGGTTTTAAAAGTACTTTTCTCCAAAAAAGCAAAATGTAGATCTGTAAATTCACTTCTACATTTCAATTTTAGAAAGAATAACATAAATGTTAAAATGAAACAACCAACTTTAAAATACATGCATTTTTGAGAAATACTTAAATTTTGCCTCACATCTATGAATTTTCATGTATAAGTATTAATAGTCTTTGTAAAACTTTTAAAAACGTTTAAAAATATAGTTTACAACCAGAAAAATAAATGCAGAAAAAGAAATACGCATTTATCTGACAATTTGAAAAAGTATCAATAAATGCTAAAATGAAGGTCCACACATTGAAATAAATGCGTTTTAAGAAAAGATTAAAGCTAGTTTTCTCATCTATGAACTTCATTGTTAATATATAAACAGTACATGTAAAACGTTTTTCAGAGGTTGTATTGTACTTTTCTGCAATCATATAAAATATAGATCTGGAAATTCACATCCACATTTCAATTTTGAAAAGAATAGGACAAATGATCACTTGAAATTACAAACATAAAAATAAAAGCTTTATGGACAAATGTTTAAACATGGTTTCACCTCTATGCAACAGCACATGTAAAAAGTTTGTCAGAGGTTTTAAAACGTTTTTCAGAGGTTGTATTGTACTTTTCTGCAATCATACAAAATATAGATCTGGAAATTCACATCCACATTTCAATTTGGAAAAGAATAGTACAAATGATCACTTGAAATTACAAACTTTAAAATAAATGCTTTTTTGAAAAATGTTTAAACATGATTTCACATCTATGCAACAGCACAAGTAAAAAGTTTGTCAGAGGTTTTAAAAGTAATTTTCTCCAAAAAAGCAAAATGTTGATCAGTAAATTCACTTCTACATTTCAATTTGAGAAAGACTAACATAAATGTTAAAATGAAATTACCAACTTTAAAATACATGCTTTTTTGAGAAACTTTGCTTCACATCTATGAATTTTCATGTATAAGTATTAATAGTCTTTGTAAAACTTTTAAAAATGTTTAAAAATATAGTTTACAACCAGAGAAAGAAATGCAGAAAAAGAAATACGCGTTTATCTGACAATTTGAAAAAGTATCAATAAATTCTAAAATGAATGTCCACACAGCACATGTAAAAAGTTTATCAGATTTTTTAAAACGTTTTTCAGAGGTTGTATTGTACTTTTCTGCAATCATACAAAATATAGATCTGGAAATTCACATCCACATTTCAATTTTGAAAAGAATAATAGAAATGATCACTTGAAATTACAAACTTTAAAATAAATGCTTTTTTGAAAAATGTTTAAACTTGATTTCACATCTATGCAACAGCTCATGTAAAGTTTGTCAGAGGTTTTAAAAGCACTTTTCTCCAAAAAAGCAAAATGTAGATCCGTAAATTCACTTCTACATTTCAATTTTAGAAAGAATAACATAAATGTTAAAATGAAACTACCAACTGTAAAATACATGCATTTTTGAGAAGAACTTAAACTTTGATTCACATCTATGAATTTTCATGTATAAGTATTAATAGTCTTTGTAAAACTTTTAAAAATGTTTAAAAATATAGTTTACAACCAGAAAAATAAATGCAGAAAAAGAAATAAGCGTTTATCTGACAATTTGAAAAAGTATCAATAAATGCTAAAATGATTGTCCACACATTGAAATAAATGCGTTTTAAGAAAAGATTAAAGCTAGTTTTCTCATCTATGAACTTCATTGTTAATATATAAACAGTACATGTCAAACGTTTTTCAGAGGTTGTATTGTACTTTTCTGCAATCATATAAAATATAGATCTGGAAATTCACATCAACATTTCAATTTTGAAAAGAATAGTAGAAATGGTCACTTGAAATTACAAACTTTAAAATAAATGCTTTTTTGAGAAATGTTTAAACATGATTTCACATCTATGCAACAGCTCATGTAAAGTTTGTCAGAGGTTTTAAAAGTACTATTCTCCAAAAAAGCAAAATGTAGATCCGTAAATTCACTTCTACATTTCAATTTTAGAAAGAATAACATAAATGTTAAAATGAAACAACCAACTTTAAAATACATGCATTTTTGAGAAATACTTAAACTTTGCTTCACATCTATGAATTTTCATGTATAAGTATTAATAGTCTTTGTAAAACTTTTAAAAACGTTTAAAAATATAGTTTACAACCAGAAAAATAAATGCAGAAAAAGAAATACGCATTAATCTGACAATTTGAAAAAGTATCAATATATGCTAAAATGAATGTCCACACATTGAAATAAATGCGTTTTAAGAAAAGATTAAAGCTAGTTTTCTCATCTATGAACTTCATTGTTAATATATAAACAGTACATGTAAAACGTTTTTCAGAGGTTGTATTGTATTTTTCTGCAATCATATAAAATATAGATCTGGAAATTCACATCCACATTTCAATTTTGAAAAGAATAGGACAAATGATCACTTGAAATTACAAACATAAAAATAAAAGCTTTATGGACAAATGTTTAAACATGGTTTCACCTCTATGCAACAGCACATGTAAAAAGTTTGTCAGAGGTTTTAAAACGTTTTTCAGAGGTTGTATTGTACTTTTCTGCAATCATACAAAATATAGATCTGGAAATTCACATCCACATTTCAATTTGGAAAAGAATAGTACAAATGATCACTTGAAATTACAAACTTTAAAATAAATGCTTTTTTGAAAAATGTTTAAACATGATTTCACATCTATGCAACAGCACAAGTAAAAAGTTTGTCAGAGGTTTTAAAAGTACTTTTCTCCAAAAAAGCAAAATGTTGATCAGTAAATTCACTTCTACAATTCAATTTGAGAAAGAATAACATAAATGTTAAAATGAAACTACCAACATTAAAATACATGCTTTTTTGAGAAACTTTGCTTCATATCTATGAATTTTCATGTATAAGTATTAA
The DNA here is from genome assembly GCF_036971445.1 of Narcine bancroftii. Classification (NCBI taxonomy): domain Eukaryota; kingdom Metazoa; phylum Chordata; class Chondrichthyes; order Torpediniformes; family Narcinidae; genus Narcine; species Narcine bancroftii. The sequence goes on along the minus strand of NC_091474.1, from coordinate 100,312,990 downwards.
TAGTCTTTGTAAAACTTTTAAAAATGTTTAAAAATATAGTTTACAACCAGAGAAAGAAATGCAGAAAAAGAAATACGCGTTTATCTGACAATTTGAAAAAGTATCAATAAATTCTAAAATGAATGTCCACACAGCACATGTAAAAAGTTTATCAGAGGTTTTAAAACGTTTTTCAGAGGTTGTATTGTACTTTTCTGCAATCATACGAAATATAGATCTGGAAATTCACATCCACATTTCAATTTTGAAAAGAATAATAGAAATGATCACTTGAAATTACAAACTTTAAAATAAATGCTTTTTTGAAAAATATTTAAACTTGATTTCACATCTATGCAACAGCTCATGTAAAGTTTGTCAGAGGTTTTAAAAGTACTTTTCTCCAAAAAAGCAAAATGTAGATCCGTAAATTCACTTCTACATTTCAATTTTAGAAAGAATAACATAAATGTTAAAATGAAACAACCAACTTTAAAATACATGCATTTTTGAGAAGTACTTAAACTTTGCTTCACATCTATGAATTTTCATGTATAAGTATTAATAGTCTTTGTAAAACTTTTAAAAACGTTTAACAATATAGTTTACAACCAGAAAAATAAATGCAGAAAAAGAAATACGCATTAATCTGACAATTTGAAAAAGTATCAATAAATGCTAAAATGAATGTCCACACATTGAAATAAATGAGTTTTAAGAAAAGATTAAAGCTAGTTTTCTCATCTATGAACTTCATTGTTAATATATAAACAGTACATGTAAAACGTTTTTCAGAGGTTGTATTGTATTTTTCTGCAATCATATAAAATATAGATCTGGAAATTCACATCCACATTTCAATTTTGAAAAGAATAGGACAAATGATCACTTGAAATTACAAACATAAAAATAAAAGCTTTATGGACAAATGTTTAAACATGGTTTCACCTCTATGCAACAGCACATGTAAAAAGTTTGTCAGAGGTTTTAAAACGTTTTTCAGAGGTTGTATTGTACTTTTCTGCAATCATACAAAATATAGATCTGGAAATTCACATCCACATTTCAATTTGGAAAAGAATAGTACAAATGATCACTTGAAATTACAAACTTTAAAATAAATGCTTTTTTGAAAAATGTTTAAACATGATTTCACATCTATGCAACAGCACAAGTAAAATGTTTGTCAGAGGTTTTAAAAGTACTTTTCTCCAAAAAAGCAAAATGTTGATCAGTAAATTCACTTCTACAATTCAATTTGAGAAAGAATAACATAAATGTTAAAATGAAACTACCAACTTTAAAATACATGCTTTTTTGAGAAACTTTGCTTCATATCTATGAATTTTCATGTATAAGTATTAATAGTCTTTGTAAAACTTTTAAAAATGTTTAAAAATATAGTTTACAACCAGAGAAAGAAATGCAGAAAAAGAAATACGCATTTATCTGACAATTTGAAAAAGTATCAATAAATTCTAAAATGAATGTCCACACAGCACATGTAAAAAGTTTATCAGAGGTTTTAAAACGTTTTTCAGAGGTTGTATTGTACTTTTCTGCAATCATACGAAATATAGATCTGGAAATTCACATCCACATTTCAATTTTGAAAAGAATAATAGAAATGATCACTTGAAATTACAAACTTTAAAATAAATGCTTTTTTGAAAAATATTTAAACTTGATTTCACATCGATGCAACAGCTCATGTAAAGTTTGTCAGAGGTTTTAAAAGTACTTTTCTCCAAAAAAGCAAAATGTAGATCCGTAAATTCACTTCTACATTTCAATTTTAGAAAGAATAACATAAATGTTAAAATGAAACAACCAACTTTAAAATACATGCATTTTTGAGAAGTACTTAAACTTTGCTTCACATCTATGAATTTTCATGTATAAGTATTAATAGTCTTTGTAAAACTTTTAAAAACGTTTAACAATATAGTTTACAACCAGAAAAATAAATGCAGAAAAAGAAATACGCATTAATCTGACAATTTGAAAAAGTATCAATAAATGCTAAAATGAATGTCCACACATTGAAATAAATGAGTTTTAAGAAAAGATTAAAGCTAGTTTTCTCATCTATGAACTTCATTGTTAATATATAAACAGTACATGTAAAACGTTTTTCAGAGGTTGTATTGTACTTTTCTGCAATCATACAAAATATAGATTTGGAAATTCACATCCACATTTCAATTTTGAAAAGAATAGTAGAAATGGTCACTTGAAATTACAAACTTTAAAATAAATGCTTCTTTGAGAAATGTTTAAACATGATTTCACCTCTATGCAACAGCACATGTAAAAAGTTTGTCAGAGGTTTTAAAAGTACTTTTCTACAAGAAAGCAAAATGTAGATCTGTAAATTCACATCTACATATCAATTTTAGAAAGAATAACATAAATGTTATAATGAAACAACTAACTTTAAAATACATGCATTTTTGAGAAATACTTAAACTTTGCTTCACATCTATGAATTTTCATGTATAAGTATTAATAGTCTTTGTAAAACTTTTAAAAACGTTTAAAAATATAGTTTACAACCAGAAAAATAAATGCAGAAAAAGAAATACGCGTTTATCTGACAATATGAAAAAGTATCAATAAATGCTAAAATGAATGTCCACACATTGAAATAAAGGCGTTTTAAGAAAAGATTAAAGCTAGTTTTCTCATCTATGAACTTCATTGTTAATATATAAACAGTACATGTAAAACGTTTTTCAGAGGTTGTATTGTACTTATCTGCAATCATATAAAATATAGATCTGGAAATTCACATCCACATTTCAATTTTGAAAAGAATAGTAGAAATGGTCACTTGAAATTACAAACTTTAAAATAAATGCTTTTTTGAGAAATGTTTAAACATGATTTCACATCTATGCAACAGCTCATGTAAAGTTTGTCAGAGGTTTTAAAAGTACTTTTCTCCAAAAAAGCAAAATGTAGATCTGTAAATTCACTTCTACATTTCAATTTTAGAAAGAATAACATAAATGTTAAAATGAAACAACCAACTTTAAAATACATGCATTTTTGAGAAATACTTAAATTTTGCCTCACATCTATGAATTTTCATGTATAATTATTAATAGTCTTTGTAAAACTTTTAAAAACGTTTAAAAATATAGTTTACAACCAGAAAAATAAATGCAGAAAAAGAAATACGCATTTATCTGACAATTTGAAAAAGTATCAATAAATGCTAAAATGAAGGTCCACACATTGAAATAAATGCGTTTTAAGAAAAGATTAAAGCTAGTTTTCTCATCTATGAACTTCATTGTTAATATATAAACAGTACATGTAAAACGTTTTTCAGAGGTTGTATTGTACTTTTCTGCAATCATATAAAATATAGATCTGGAAATTCACATCCACATTTCAATTTTGAAAAGAATAGGACAAATGATCACTTGAAATTACAAACATAAAAATAAAAGCTTTATGGACAAATGTTTAAACATGGTTTCACCTCTATGCAACAGCACATGTAAAAAGTTTGTCAGAGGTTTTAAAACGTTTTTCAGAGGTTGTATTGTACTTTTCTGCAATCATACAAAATATAGATCTGGAAATTCACATCCACATTTCAATTTGGAAAAGAATAGTACAAATGATCACTTGAAATTACAAACTTTAAAATAAATGCTTTTTTGAAAAATGTTTAAACATGATTTCACATCTATGCAACAGCACAAGTAAAAAGTTTGTCAGAGGTTTTAAAAGTAATTTTCTCCAAAAAAGCAAAATGTTGATCAGTAAATTCACTTCTACATTTCAATTTGAGAAAGAATAACATAAATGTTAAAATGAAACTACCAACTTTAAAATACATGCTTTTTTGAGAAACTTTGCTTCACATCTATGAATTTTCATGTATTAGTATTAATAGTCTTTGTAAAACTTTTAAAAATGTTTAAAAATATAGTTTACAACCAGAGAAAGAAATGCAGAAAAAGAAATACGCGTTTATCTGACAATTTGAAAAAGTATCAATAAATTCTAAAATGAATGTCCACACAGCACATGTAAAAAGTTTATCAGAGGTTTTAAAACGTTTTTCAGAGGTTGTATTGTACTTTTCTGCAATCATACGAAATATAGATCTGGAAATTCACATCCACATTTCAATTTGGAAAAGAATAGGACAAATGATCACTTGAAATTACAAACATAAAAATAAAAGCTTTTTGGACAAATGTTTAAACATGGTTTCACCTCTATGCAACAGCACATGTAAAAAGTTTGTCAGAGGTTTTATTGTACTTTTCTGCAATCATACAAAATATAGATCTGGAAATTCACATCCACATTTCAATTTGGAAAAGAATAGGACAAATGATCACTTGAAATTACAAACTTTAAAATAAATGCTTTTTTGAAAAATGTTTAAACATGGTTTCACATCTATGCCACAGCACATGTAAAAAGTATGTCAGAGGTTTTAAAAGTACTTTTCTACAAGAAAGTTAAATGTAGATCCGTAAATTCACTTCTACATTTCAATTTGAGAAAGAATAACAAAAATATTAAAATGAAACTACCAACTTTAAAATACATGCATTTTTGAGAAATACTTAAACTTTGCTTCACATCTATGAATTTTCATGTATAAGTATTATTAGTCTTTGTAAAACTTTTAAAAATGTTTAAAAATATAGTTTACAACCAGAAAAATAAATGCAGAAAAAGAAATACGCATTAATCTGACAATTTGAAAAAGTATCAATAAATGCTAAAATGAATGTCCACACATTGAAATAAATGCGTTTTAAGAAAAGATTAAAGCTAGTTTTCTCATCTATGAACTTCATTGTTAATATATAAACAGTACATGTAAAACGTTTTTCAGAGGTTGTATTGTACTTTTCTGCAATCATATAAAATATAGATCTGGAAATTCACATCAACATTTCAATTTTGAAAAGAATAGTAGAAATGGTCACTTGAAATTACAAACTTTAAAATAAATGCTTTTTTGAGAAATGTTTAAACATGATTTCACATCTATGCAACAGCTCATGTAAAGTTTGTCAGAGGTTTTAAAAGTACTTTTCTCCAAAAAAGCAAAATGTAGATCCGTAAATTCACTTCTACATTTCAATTTTAGAAAGAATAACATAAATGTTAAAATGAAACAACCAACTTTAAAATACATGCATTTTTGAGAAATACTTAAACTTTGCTTCACATCTATGAATTTTCATGTATAAGTATTAATAGTCTTTGTAAAACTTTTAAAAACGTTTAAAAATATAGTTTACAACCAGAAAAATAAATGCAGAAAAAGAAATACGCATTAATCTGACAATTTGAAAAAGTATCAATAAATGCTAAAATGAATGTCCACACATTGAAATAAATGCGTTTTAAGAAAAGATTAAAGCTAGTTTTCTCATCTATGAACTTCATTGTTAATATATAAACAGTACATGTAAAACGTTTTTCAGAGGTTGTATTGTATTTTTCTGCAATCATATAAAATATAGATCTGGAAATTCACATCCACATTTCAATTTTGAAAAGAATAGGACAAATGATCACTTGAAATTACAAACATAAAAATAAAAGCTTTATGGACAAATGTTTAAACATGGTTTCACCTCTATGCAACAGCACATGTAAAAAGTTTGTCAGAGGTTTTAAAACGTTTTTCAGAGGTTGTATTGTACTTTTCTGCAATCAAACAAAATATAGATCTGGAAATTCACATCCACATTTCAATTTGGAAAAGAATAGTACAAATGATCACTTGAAATTACAAACTTTAAAATAAATGCTTTTTTGAAAAATGTTTAAACATGATTTCACATCTATGCAACAGCACAAGTAAAAAGTTTGTCAGAGGTTTTAAAAGTACTTTTCTCCAAAAAAGCAAAATGTTGATCAGTAAATTCACTTCTACAATTCAATTTGAGAAAGAATAACATAAATGTTAAAATGAAACTACCAACTTTAAAATACATGCTTTTTTGAGAAACTTTGCTTCATATCTATGAATTTTCATGTATAAGTATTAATAGTCTTTGTAAAACTTTTAAAAATGTTTAAAAATATAGTTTACAACCAGAGAAAGAAATGCAGAAAAAGAAATACGCGTTTATCTGACAATTTGAAAAAGTATCAATAAATTCTAAAATGAATGTCCACACAGCACATGTAAAAAGTTTATCAGAGGTTTTAAAACGTTTTTCAGAGGTTGTATTGTACTTTTCTGCAATCATACGAAATATAGATCTGGAAATTCACATCCACATTTCAATTTTGAAAAGAATAATAGAAATGATCACTTGAAATTACAAACTTTAAAATAAATGCTTTTTTGAAAAATATTTAAACTTGATTTCACATCTATGCAACAGCTCATGTAAAGTTTGTCAGAGGTTTTAAAAGTACTTTTCTCCAAAAAAGCAAAATGTAGATCCGTAAATTCACTTCTACATTTCAATTTTAGAAAGAATAACATAAATGTTAAAATGAAACAACCAACTTTAAAATACATGCATTTTTGAGAAGTACTTAAACTTTGCTTCACATCTATGAATTTTCATGTATAAGTATTAATAGTCTTTGTAAAACTTTTAAAAACGTTTAACAATATAGTTTACAACCAGAAAAATAAATGCAGAAAAAGAAATACGCATTAATCTGACAATTTGAAAAAGTATCAATAAATGCTAAAATGAATGTCCACACATTGAAATAAATGAGTTTTAAGAAAAGATTAAAGCTAGTTTTCTCATCTATGAACTTCATTGTTAATATATAAACAGTACATGTAAAACGTTTTTCAGAGGTTGTATTGTACTTTTCTGCAATCATACAAAATATAGATTTGGAAATTCACATCCACATTTCAATTTTGAAAAGAATAGTAGAAATGGTCACTTGAAATTACAAACTTTAAAATAAATGCTTCTTTGAGAAATGTTTAAACATGATTTCACCTCTATGCAACAGCACATGTAAAAAGTTTGTCAGAGGTTTTAAAAGTACTTTTCTCCAAAAAAGCAAAATGTAGATCTGTAAATTCACTTCTACATTTCAATTTTAGAAAGAATAACATAAATGTTAAAATGAAACAACCAACTTTAAAATACATGCATTTTTGAGAAATACTTAAATTTTGCCTCACATCTATGAATTTTCATGTATAAGTATTAATAGTCTTTGTAAAACTTTTAAAAACGTTTAAAAATATAGTTTACAACCAGAAAAATAAATGCAGAAAAAGAAATACGCATTTATCTGACAATTTGAAAAAGTATCAATAAATGCTAAAATGAAGGTCCACACATTGAAATAAATGCGTTTTAAGAAAAGATTAAAGCTAGTTTTCTCATCTATGAACTTCATTGTTAATATATAAACAGTACATGTAAAACGTTTTTCAGAGGTTGTATTGTACTTTTCTGCAATCATATAAAATATAGATCTGGAAATTCACATCCACATTTCAATTTTGAAAAGAATAGGACAAATGATCACTTGAAATTACAAACATAAAAATAAAAGCTTTATGGACAAATGTTTAAACATGGTTTCACCTCTATGCAACAGCACATGTAAAAAGTTTGTCAGAGGTTTTAAAACGTTTTTCAGAGGTTGTATTGTACTTTTCTGCAATCATACAAAATATAGATCTGGAAATTCACATCCACATTTCAATTTGGAAAAGAATAGTACAAATGATCACTTGAAATTACAAACTTTAAAATAAATGCTTTTTTGAAAAATGTTTAAACATGATTTCACATCTATGCAACAGCACAAGTAAAAAGTTTGTCAGAGGTTTTAAAAGTAATTTTCTCCAAAAAAGCAAAATGTTGATCAGTAAATTCACTTCTACATTTCAATTTGAGAAAGACTAACATAAATGTTAAAATGAAATTACCAACTTTAAAATACATGCTTTTTTGAGAAACTTTGCTTCACATCTATGAATTTTCATGTATAAGTATTAATAGTCTTTGTAAAACATTTAAAAATGTTTAAAAATATAGTTTACAACCAGAGAAAGAAATGCAGAAAAAGAAATACGCATTTATCTGACAATTTGAAAAAGTATCAATAAATTCTAAAATGAATGTCCACACAGCACATGTAAAAAGTTTATCAGAGGTTTTAAAACGTTTTTCAGAGGTTGTATCGTACTTTTCTGCAATCATACAAAATATAGATCTGGAAATTCACATCCACATTTCAATTTTGAAAAGAATAATAGAAATGATCACTTGAAATTACAAACTTTAAAATAAATGCTTTTTTGAAAAATGTTTAAACTTGATTTCACATCTATGCAACAGCTCATGTAAAGTTTGTCAGAGGTTTTAAAAGCACTTTTCTCCAAAAAAGCAAAATGTAGATCCGTAAATTCACTTCTACATTTCAATTTTAGAAAGAATAACATAAATGTTAAAATGAAACTACCAACTGTAAAATACATGCATTTTGAGAAGAACTTAAACTTTGATTCACATCTATGAATTTTCATGTATAAGTATTAATAGTCTTTGTAAAACTTTTAAAAACGTTTAAAAATATAGTTTACAACCAGAAAAATAAATGCAGAAAAAGAAATACGCATTAATCTGACAATTTGAAAAAGTATCAATATATGCTAAAATGAATGTCCACACATTGAAATAAATGCGTTTTAAGAAAAGATTAAAGCTAGTTTTCTCATCTATGAACTTCATTGTTAATATATAAACAGTACATGTAAAACGTTTTTCAGAGGTTGTATTGTATTTTACTGCAATCATATAAAATATAGATCTGGAAATTCACATCCACATTTCAATTTTGAAAAGAATAGGACAAATGATCACTTGAAATTACAAACATAAAAATAAAAGCTTTATGGACAAATGTTTAAACATGGTTTCACCTCTATGCAACAGCACATGTAAAAAGTTTGTCAGAGGTTTTAAAACGTTTTTCAGAGGTTGTATTGTACTTTTCTGCAATCATACAAAATATAGATCTGGAAATTCACATCCACATTTCAATTTGGAAAAGAATAGTACAAATGATCACTTGAAATTACAAACTTTAAAATAAATGCTTTTTTGAAAAATGTTTAAACATGATTTCACATCTATGCAACAGCACAAGTAAAAAGTTTGTCAGAGGTTTTAAAAGTACTTTTCTCCAAAAAAGCAAAATGTTGATCAGTAAATTCACTTCTACAATTCAATTTGAGAAAGAATAACATAAATGTTAAAATGAAACTACCAACTTTAAAATACATGCTTTTTTGAGAAACTTTGCTTCATATCTATGAATTTTCATGTATAAGTATTAATAGTCTTTGTAAAACTTTTAAAAATGTTTAAAAATATAGTTTACAACCAGAGAAAGAAATGCAGAAAAAGAAATACGCGTTTATCTGACAATTTGAAAAAGTATCAATAAATTCTAAAATGAATGTCCACACAGCACATGTAAAAAGTTTATCAGAGGTTTTAAAACGTTTTTCAGAGGTTGTATTGTACTTTTCTGCAATCATACGAAATATAGATCTGGAAATTCACATCCACATTTCAATTTTGAAAAGAATAATAGAAATGATCACTTGAAATTACAAACTTTAAAATAAATGCTTTTTTGAAAAATATTTAAACTTGATTTCACATCTATGCAACAGCTCATGTAAAGTTTGTCAGAGGTTTTAAAAGTACTTTTCTCCAAAAAAGCAAAATGTAGATCCGTAAATTCACTTCTACATTTCAATTTTAGAAAGAATAACATAAATGTTAAAATGAAACAACCAACTTTAAAATACATGCATTTTTGAGAAGTACTTAAACTTTGCTTCACATCTATGAATTTTCATGTATAAGTATTAATAGTCTTTGTAAAACTTTTAAAAACGTTTAACAATATAGTTTACAACCAGAAAAATAAATGCAGAAAAAGAAATACGCATTAATCTGACAATTTGAAAAAGTATCAATAAATGCTAAAATGAAGGTCCACACATTGAAATAAATGAGTTTTAAGAAAAGATTAAAGCTAGTTTTCTCATCTATGAACTTCATTGTTAATATATAAACAGTACATGTAAAACGTTTTTCAGAGGTTGTATTGTATTTTTCTGCAATCATATAAAATATAGATCTGGAAATTCACATCCACATTTCAATTTTGAAAAGAATAGGACAAATGATCACTTGAAATTACAAACATAAAAATAAAAGCTTTATGGACAAATGTTTAAACATGGTTTCACCTCTATGCAACAGCACATGTAAAAAGTTTGTCAGAGGTTTTAAAACGTTTTTCAGAGGTTGTATTGTACTTTTCTGCAATCATACAAAATATAGATCTGGAAATTCACATCCACATTTCAATTTGGAAAAGAATAGTACAAATGATCACTTGAAATTACAAACTTTAAAATAAATGCTTTTTTGAAAAATGTTTAAACATGATTTCACATCTATGCAACAGCACAAGTAAAATGTTTGTCAGAGGTTTTAAAAGTACTTTTCTCCAAAAAAGCAAAATGTTGATCAGTAAATTCACTTCTACAATTCAATTTGAGAAAGAATAACATAAATGTTAAAATGAAACTACCAACTTTAAAATACATGCTTTTTTGAGAAACTTTGCTTCATATCTATGAATTTTCATGTATAAGTATTAATAGTCTTTGTAAAACTTTTAAAAATGTTTAAAAATATAGTTTACAACCAGAGAAAGAAATGCAGAAAAAGAAATACGCATTTATCTGACAATTTGAAAAAGTATCAATAAATTCTAAAATGAATGTCCACACAGCACATGTAAAAAGTTTATCAGAGGTTTTAAAACGTTTTTCAGAGGTTGTATTGTACTTTTCTGCAATCATACGAAATATAGATCTGGAAATTCACATCCACATTTCAATTTTGAAAAGAATAATAGAAATGATCACTTGAAATTACAAACTTTAAAATAAATGCTTTTTTGAAAAATATTTAAACTTGATTTCACATCGATGCAACAGCTCATGTAAAGTTTGTCAGAGGTTTTAAAAGTACTTTTCTCCAAAAAAGCAAAATGTAGATCCGTAAATTCACTTCTACATTTCAATTTTAGAAAGAATAACATAAATGTTAAAATGAAACAACCAACTTTAAAATACATGCATTTTTGAGAAGTACTTAAACTTTGCTTCACATCTATGAATTTTCATGTATAAGTATTAATAGTCTTTGTAAAACTTTTAAAAACGTTTAACAATATAGTTTACAACCAGAAAAATAAATGCAGAAAAAGAAATACGCATTAATCTGACAATTTGAAAAAGTATCAATAAATGCTAAAATGAATGTCCACACATTGAAATAAATGAGTTTTAAGAAAAGATTAAAGCTAGTTTTCTCATCTATGAACTTCATTGTTAATATATAAACAGTACATGTAAAACGTTTTTCAGAGGTTGTATTGTATTTTACTGCAATCATATAAAATATAGATCTGGAAATTCACATCCACATTTCAATTTTGAAAAGAATAGGACAAATGATCACTTGAAATTACAAACATAAAAATAAAAGCTTTATGGACAAATGTTTAAACATGGTTTCACCTCTATGCAACAGCACATGTAAAAAGTTTGTCAGAGGTTTTAAAACGTTTTTCAGAGGTTGTATTGTACTTTTCTGCAATCATACAAAATATAGATCTGGAAATTCACATCCACATTTCAATTTGGAAAAGAATAGTACAAATGATCACTTGAAATTACAAACTTTAAAATAAATGCTTTTTTGAAAAATGTTTAAACATGATTTCACATCTATGCAACAGCACAAGTAAAAAGTTTGTCAGAGGTTTTAAAAGTACTTTTCTCCAAAAAAGCAAAATGTTGATCAGTAAATTCACTTCTACAATTCAATTTGAGAAAGAATAACATAAATGTTAAAATGAAACTACCAACTTTAAAATACATGCTTTTTTGAGAAACTTTGCTTCATATCTATGAATTTTCATGTATAAGTATTAATAGTCTTTGTAAAACTTTTAAAAATGTTTAAAAATATAGTTTACAACCAGAGAAAGAAATGCAGAAAAAGAAATACGCGTTTATCTGACAATTTGAAAAAGTATCAATAAATTCTAAAATGAATGTCCACACAGCACATGTAAAAAGTTTATCAGAGGTTTTAAAACGTTTTTCAGAGGTTGTATTGTACTTTTCTGCAATCATACGAAATATAGATCTGGAAATTCACATCCACATTTCAATTTTGAAAAGAATAATAGAAATGATCACTTGAAATTACAAACTTTAAAATAAATGCTTTTTTGAAAAATATTTAAACTTGATTTCACATCTATGCAACAGCTCATGTAAAGTTTGTCAGAGGTTTTAAAAGTACTTTTCTCCAAAAAAGCAAAATGTAGATCCGTAAATTCACTTCTACATTTCAATTTTAGAAAGAATAACATAAATGTTAAAATGAAACAACCAACTTTAAAATACATGCATTTTTGAGAAGTACTTAAACTTTGCTTCACATCTATGAATTTTCATGTATAAGTATTAATAGTCTTTGTAAAACTTTTAAAAACGTTTAACAATATAGTTTACAACCAGAAAAATAAATGCAGAAAAAGAAATACGCATTAATCTGACAATTTGAAAAAGTATCAATAAATGCTAAAATGAAGGTCCACACATTGAAATAAATGAGTTTTAAGAAAAGATTAAAGCTAGTTTTCTCATCTATGAACTTCATTGTTAATATATAAACAGTACATGTAAAACGTTTTTCAGAGGTTGTATTGTATTTTTCTGCAATCATATAAAATATAGATCTGGAAATTCACATCCACATTTCAATTTTGAAAAGAATAGGACAAATGATCACTTGAAATTACAAACATAAAAATAAAAGCTTTATGGACAAATGTTTAAACATGGTTTCACCTCTATGCAACAGCACATGTAAAAAGTTTGTCAGAGGTTTTAAAACGTTTTTCAGAGGTTGTATTGTACTTTTCTGCAATCATACAAAATATAGATCTGGAAATTCACATCCACATTTCAATTTGGAAAAGAATAGTACAAATGATCACTTGAAATTACAAACTTTAAAATAAATGCTTTTTTGAAAAATGTTTAAACATGATTTCACATCTATGCAACAGCACAAGTAAAATGTTTGTCAGAGGTTTTAAAAGTACTTTTCTCCAAAAAAGCAAAATGTTGATCAGTAAATTCACTTCTACAATTCAATTTGAGAAAGAATAACATAAATGTTAAAATGAAACTACCAACTTTAAAATACATGCTTTTTTGAGAAACTTTGCTTCATATCTATGAATTTTCATGTATAAGTATTAATAGTCTTTGTAAAACTTTTAAAAATGTTTAAAAATATAGTTTACAACCAGAGAAAGAAATGCAGAAAAAGAAATACGCATTTATCTGACAATTTGAAAAAGTATCAATAAATTCTAAAATGAATGTCCACACAGCACATGTAAAAAGTTTATCAGAGGTTTTAAAACGTTTTTCAGAGGTTGTATTGTACTTTTCTGCAATCATACGAAATATAGATCTGGAAATTCACATCCACATTTCAATTTTGAAAAGAATAATAGAAATGATCACTTGAAATTACAAACTTTAAAATAAATGCTTTTTTGAAAAATATTTAAACTTGATTTCACATCGATGCAACAGCTCATGTAAAGTTTGTCAGAGGTTTTAAAAGTACTTTTCTCCAAAAAAGCAAAATGTAGATCCGTAAATTCACTTCTACATTTCAATTTTAGAAAGAATAACATAAATGTTAAAATGAAACAACCAACTTTAAAATACATGCATTTTTGAGAAGTACTTAAACTTTGCTTCACATCTATGAATTTTCATGTATAAGTATTAATAGTCTTTGTAAAACTTTTAAAAACGTTTAACAATATAGTTTACAACCAGAAAAATAAATGCAGAAAAAGAAATACGCATTAATCTGACAATTTGAAAAAGTATCAATAAATGCTAAAATGAATGTCCACACATTGAAATAAATGAGTTTTAAGAAAAGATTAAAGCTAGTTTTCTCATCTATGAACTTCATTGTTAATATATAAACAGTACATGTAAAACGTTTTTCAGAGGTTGTATTGTACTTTTCTGCAATCATACAAAATATAGATTTGGAAATTCACATCCACATTTCAATTTTGAAAAGAATAGTCGAAATGGTCACTTGAAATTACAAACTTTAAAATAAATGCTTCTTTGAGAAATGTTTAAACATGATTTCACCTCTATGCAACAGCACATGTAAAAAGTTTGTCAGAGGTTTTAAAAGTACTTTTCTACAAGAAAGCAAAATGTAGATCTGTAAATTCACATCTACATATCAATTTTAGAAAGAATAACATAAATGTTAAAATGAAACAACTAACTTTAAAATACATGCATTTTTGAGAAATACTTAAACTTTGCTTCAACTCTATGAATTTTCATGTATAAGTATTAATAGTCTTTGTAAAACTTTTAAAAACGTTTAAAAATATAGTTTACAACCAGAAAAATAAATGCAGAAAAAGAAATACGCATTAATCTGACAATTTGAAAAAGTATCAATATATGCTAAAATGAATGTCCACACATTGAAATAAATGCGTTTTAAGAAAAGATTAAAGCTAGTTTTCTCATCTATGAACTTCATTGTTAATATATAAACAGTACATGTAAAACGTTTTTCAGAGGTTGTATTGTATTTTACTGCAATCATATAAAATATAGATCTGGAAATTCACATCCACATTTCAATTTTGAAAAGAATAGGACAAATGATCACTTGAAATTACAAACATAAAAATAAAAGCTTTATGGACAAATGTTTAAACATGGTTTCACCTCTATGCAACAGCACATGTAAAAAGTTTGTCAGAGGTTTTAAAACGTTTTTCAGAGGTTGTATTGTACTTTTCTGCAATCATACAAAATATAGATCTGGAAATTCACATCCACATTTCAATTTGGAAAAGAATAGTACAAATGATCACTTGAAATTACAAACTTTAAAATAAATGCTTTTTTGAAAAATGTTTAAACATGATTTCACATCTATGCAACAGCACAAGTAAAAAGTTTGTCAGAGGTTTTAAAAGTACTTTTCTCCAAAAAAGCAAAATGTTGATCAGTAAATTCACTTCTACAATTCAATTTGAGAAAGAATAACATAAATGTTAAAATGAAACTACCAACTTTAAAATACATGCTTTTTTGAGAAACTTTGCTTCATATCTATGAATTTTCATGTATAAGTATTAATAGTCTTTGTAAAACTTTTAAAAATGTTTAAAAATATAGTTTACAACCAGAGAAAGAAATGCAGAAAAAGAAATACGCGTTTATCTGACAATTTGAAAAAGTATCAATAAATTCTAAAATGAATGTCCACACAGCACATGTAAAAAGTTTATCAGAGGTTTTAAAACGTTTTTCAGAGGTTGTATTGTACTTTTCTGCAATCATACGAAATATAGATCTGGAAATTCACATCCACATTTCAATTTTGAAAAGAATAATAGAAATGATCACTTGAAATTACAAACTTTAAAATAAATGCTTTTTTGAAAAATATTTAAACTTGATTTCACATCTATGCAACAGCTCATGTAAAGTTTGTCAGAGGTTTTAAAAGTACTTTTCTCCAAAAAAGCAAAATGTAGATCCGTAAATTCACTTCTACATTTCAATTTTAGAAAGAATAACATAAATGTTAAAATGAAACAACCAACTTTAAAATACATGCATTTTTGAGAAGTACTTAAACTTTGCTTCACATCTATGAATTTTCATGTATAAGTATTAATAGTCTTTGTAAAACTTTTAAAAACGTTTAACAATATAGTTTACAACCAGAAAAATAAATGCAGAAAAAGAAATACGCATTAATCTGACAATTTGAAAAAGTATCAATAAATGCTAAAATGAATGTCCACACATTGAAATAAATGAGTTTTAAGAAAAGATTAAAGCTAGTTTTCTCATCTATGAACTTCATTGTTAATATATAAACAGTACATGTAAAACGTTTTTCAGAGGTTGTATTGTATTTTTCTGCAATCATATAAAATATAGATCTGGAAATTCACATCCACATTTCAATTTTGAAAAGAATAGGACAAATGATCACTTGAAATTACAAACATAAAAATAAAAGCTTTATGGACAAATGTTTAAACATGGTTTCACCTCTATGCAACAGCACATGTAAAAAGTTTGTCAGAGGTTTTAAAACGTTTTTCAGAGGTTGTATTGTACTTTTCTGCAATCATACAAAATATAGATCTGGAAATTCACATCCACATTTCAATTTGGAAAAGAATAGTACAAATGATCACTTGAAATTACAAACTTTAAAATAAATGCTTTTTTGAAAAATGTTTAAACATGATTTCACATCTATGCAACAGCACAAGTAAAATGTTTGTCAGAGGTTTTAAAAGTACTTTTCTCCAAAAAAGCAAAATGTTGATCAGTAAATTCACTTCTACAATTCAATTTGAGAAAGAATAACATAAATGTTAAAATGAAACTACCAACTTTAAAATACATGCTTTTTTGAGAAACTTTGCTTCATATCTATGAATTTTCATGTATAAGTATTAATAGTCTTTGTAAAACTTTTAAAAATGTTTAAAAATATAGTTTACAACCAGAGAAAGAAATGCAGAAAAAGAAATACGCATTTATCTGACAATTTGAAAAAGTATCAATAAATTCTAAAATGAATGTCCACACAGCACATGTAAAAAGTTTATCAGAGGTTTTAAAACGTTTTTCAGAGGTTGTATTGTACTTTTCTGCAATCATACGAAATATAGATCTGGAAATTCACATCCACATTTCAATTTTGAAAAGAATAATAGAAATGATCACTTGAAATTACAAACTTTAAAATAAATGCTTTTTTGAAAAATATTTAAACTTGATTTCACATCGATGCAACAGCTCATGTAAAGTTTGTCAGAGGTTTTAAAAGTACTTTTCTCCAAAAAAGCAAAATGTAGATCCGTAAATTCACTTCTACATTTCAATTTTAGAAAGAATAACATAAATGTTAAAATGAAACAACCAACTTTAAAATACATGCATTTTTGAGAAGTACTTAAACTTTGCTTCACATCTATGAATTTTCATGTATAAGTATTAATAGTCTTTGTAAAACTTTTAAAAACGTTTAACAATATAGTTTACAACCAGAAAAATAAATGCAGAAAAAGAAATACGCATTAATCTGACAATTTGAAAAAGTATCAATAAATGCTAAAATGAATGTCCACACATTGAAATAAATGAGTTTTAAGAAAAGATTAAAGCTAGTTTTCTCATCTATGAACTTCATTGTTAATATATAAACAGTACATGTAAAACGTTTTTCAGAGGTTGTATTGTACTTTTCTGCAATCATACAAAATATAGATTTGGAAATTCACATCCACATTTCAATTTTGAAAAGAATAGTAGAAATGGTCACTTGAAATTACAAACTTTAAAATAAATGCTTCTTTGAGAAATGTTTAAACATGATTTCACCTCTATGCAACAGCACATGTAAAAAGTTTGTCAGAGGTTTTAAAAGTACTTTTCTACAAGAAAGCAAAATGTAGATCTGTAAATTCACATCTACATATCAATTTTAGAAAGAATAACATAAATGTTAAAATGAAACAACTAACTTTAAAATACATGCATTTTTGAGAAATACTTAAACTTTGCTTCACATCTATGAATTTTCATGTATAAGTATTAATAGTCTTTGTAAAACTTTTAAAAACGTTTAAAAATATAGTTTACAACCAGAAAAATAAATGCAGAAAAAGAAATACGCGTTTATCTGACAATATGAAAAAGTATCAATAAATGCTAAAATGAATGTCCACACATTGAAATAAATGCGTTTTAAGAAAAGATTAAAGCTAGTTTTCTCATCTATGAACTTCATTGTTAATATATAAACAGTACATGTAAAACGTTTTTCAGAGGTTGTATTGTACTTATCTGCAATCATATAAAATATAGATCTGGAAATTCACATCCACATTTCAATTTTGAAAAGAATAGTAGAAATGGTCACTTGAAATTACAAACTTTAAAATAAATGCTTTTTTGAGAAATGTTTAAACATGATTTCACCTCTATGCAACAGCACATGTAAAAAGTTTGTCAGAGGTTTTAAAAGTACTTTTCTCCAAAAAAGCAAAATGTAGATCTGTAAATTCACTTCTACATTTCAATTTTAGAAAGAATAACATAAATGTTAAAATGAAACAACCAACTTTAAAATACATGCATTTTTGAGAAATACTTAAATTTTGCCTCACATCTATGAATTTTCATGTATAAGTATTAATAGTCTTTGTAAAACTTTTAAAAACGTTTAAAAATATAGTTTACAACCAGAAAAATAAATGCAGAAAAAGAAATACGCATTTATCTGACAATTTGAAAAAGTATCAATAAATGCTAAAATGAAGGTCCACACATTGAAATAAATGCGTTTTAAGAAAAGATTAAAGCTAGTTTTCTCATCTATGAACTTCATTGTTAATATATAAACAGTACATGTAAAACGTTTTTCAGAGGTTGTATTGTACTTTTCTGCAATCATATAAAATATAGATCTGGAAATTCACATCCACATTTCAATTTTGAAAAGAATAGGACAAATGATCACTTGAAATTACAAACATAAAAATAAAAGCTTTATGGACAAATGTTTAAACATGGTTTCACCTCTATGCAACAGCACATGTAAAAAGTTTGTCAGAGGTTTTAAAACGTTTTTCAGAGGTTGTATTGTACTTTTCTGCAATCATACAAAATATAGATCTGGAAATTCACATGCACATTTCAATTTGGAAAAGAATAGTACAAATGATCACTTGAAATTACAAACTTTAAAATAAATGCTTTTTTGAAAAATGTTTAAACATGATTTCACATCTATGCAACAGCACAAGTAAAAAGTTTGTCAGAGGTTTTAAAAGTAATTTTCTCCAAAAAAGCAAAATGTTGATCAGTAAATTCACTTCTACATTTCAATTTGAGAAAGACTAACATAAATGTTAAAATGAAATTACCAACTTTAAAATACATGCTTTTTTGAGAAACTTTGCTTCACATCTATGAATTTTCATGTATAAGTATTAATAGTCTTTGTAAAACATTTAAAAATGTTTAAAAATATAGTTTACAACCAGAGAAAGAAATGCAGAAAAAGAAATACGCATTTATCTGACAATTTGAAAAAGTATCAATAAATTCTAAAATGAATGTCCACACAGCACATGTAAAAAGTTTATCAGAGGTTTTAAAACGTTTTTCAGAGGTTGTATCGTACTTTTCTGCAATCATACAAAATATAGATCTGGAAATTCACATCCACATTTCAATTTTGAAAAGAATAATAGAAATGATCACTTGAAATTACAAACTTTAAAATAAATGCTTTTTTGAAAAATGTTTAAACTTGATTTCACATCTATGCAACAGCTCATGTAAAGTTTGTCAGAGGTTTTAAAAGCACTTTTCTCCAAAAAAGCAAAATGTAGATCCGTAAATTCACTTCTACATTTCAATTTTAGAAAGAATAACATAAATGTTAAAATGAAACTACCAACTGTAAAATACATGCATTTTGAGAAGAACTTAAACTTTGATTCACATCTATGAATTTTCATGTATAAGTATTAATAGTCTTTGTAAAACTTTTAAAAACGTTTAAAAATATAGTTTACAACCAGAAAAATAAATGCAGAAAAAGAAATACGCATTAATCTGACAATTTGAAAAAGTATCAATATATGCTAAAATGAATGTCCACACATTGAAATAAATGCGTTTTAAGAAAAGATTAAAGCTAGTTTTCTCATCTATGAACTTCATTGTTAATATATAAACAGTACATGTAAAACGTTTTTCAGAGGTTGTATTGTATTTTACTGCAATCATATAAAATATAGATCTGGAAATTCACATCCACATTTCAATTTTGAAAAGAATAGGACAAATGATCACTTGAAATTACAAACATAAAAATAAAAGCTTTATGGACAAATGTTTAAACATGGTTTCACCTCTATGCAACAGCACATGTAAAAAGTTTGTCAGAGGTTTTAAAACGTTTTTCAGAGGTTGTATTGTACTTTTCTGCAATCATACAAAATATAGATCTGGAAATTCACATCCACATTTCAATTTGGAAAAGAATAGTACAAATGATCACTTGAAATTACAAACTTTAAAATAAATGCTTTTTTGAAAAATGTTTAAACATGATTTCACATCTATGCAACAGCACAAGTAAAAAGTTTGTCAGAGGTTTTAAAAGTACTTTTCTCCAAAAAAGCAAAATGTTGATCAGTAAATTCACTTCTACAATTCAATTTGAGAAAGAATAACATAAATGTTAAAATGAAACTACCAACTTTAAAATACATGCTTTTTTGAGAAACTTTGCTTCATATCTATGAATTTTCATGTATAAGTATTAATAGTCTTTGTAAAACTTTTAAAAATGTTTAAAAATATAGTTTACAACCAGAGAAAGAAATGCAGAAAAAGAAATACGCGTTTATCTGACAATTTGAAAAAGTATCAATAAATTCTAAAATGAATGTCCACACAGCACATGTAAAAAGTTTATCAGAGGTTTTAAAACGTTTTTCAGAGGTTGTATTGTACTTTTCTGCAATCATACGAAATATAGATCTGGAAATTCACATCCACATTTCAATTTTGAAAAGAATAATAGAAATGATCACTTGAAATTACAAACTTTAAAATAAATGCTTTTTTGAAAAATATTTAAACTTGATTTCACATCTATGCAACAGCTCATGTAAAGTTTGTCAGAGGTTTTAAAAGTACTTTTCTCCAAAAAAGCAAAATGTAGATCCGTAAATTCACTTCTACATTTCAATTTTAGAAAGAATAACATAAATGTTAAAATGAAACAACCAACTTTAAAATACATGCATTTTTGAGAAGTACTTAAACTTTGCTTCACATCTATGAATTTTCATGTATAAGTATTAATAGTCTTTGTAAAACTTTTAAAAACGTTTAACAATATAGTTTACAACCAGAAAAATAAATGCAGAAAAAGAAATACGCATTAATCTGACAATTTGAAAAAGTATCAATAAATGCTAAAATGAAGGTCCACACATTGAAATAAATGAGTTTTAAGAAAAGATTAAAGCTAGTTTTCTCATCTATGAACTTCATTGTTAATATATAAACAGTACATGTAAAACGTTTTTCAGAGGTTGTATTGTATTTTTCTGCAATCATATAAAATATAGATCTGGAAATTCACATCCACATTTCAATTTTGAAAAGAATAGGACAAATGATCACTTGAAATTACAAACATAAAAATAAAAGCTTTATGGACAAATGTTTAAACATGGTTTCACCTCTATGCAACAGCACATGTAAAAAGTTTGTCAGAGGTTTTAAAACGTTTTTCAGAGGTTGTATTGTACTTTTCTGCAATCATACAAAATATAGATCTGGAAATTCACATCCACATTTCAATTTGGAAAAGAATAGTACAAATGATCACTTGAAATTACAAACTTTAAAATAAATGCTTTTTTGAAAAATGTTTAAACATGATTTCACATCTATGCAACAGCACAAGTAAAATGTTTGTCAGAGGTTTTAAAAGTACTTTTCTCCAAAAAAGCAAAATGTTGATCAGTAAATTCACTTCTACAATTCAATTTGAGAAAGAATAACATAAATGTTAAAATGAAACTACCAACTTTAAAATACATGCTTTTTTGAGAAACTTTGCTTCATATCTATGAATTTTCATGTATAAGTATTAATAGTCTTTGTAAAACTTTTAAAAATGTTTAAAAATATAGTTTACAACCAGAGAAAGAAATGCAGAAAAAGAAATACGCATTTATCTGACAATTTGAAAAAGTATCAATAAATTCTAAAATGAATGTCCACACAGCACATGTAAAAAGTTTATCAGAGGTTTTAAAACGTTTTTCAGAGGTTGTATTGTACTTTTCTGCAATCATACGAAATATAGATCTGGAAATTCACATCCACATTTCAATTTTGAAAAGAATAATAGAAATGATCACTTGAAATTACAAACTTTAAAATAAATGCTTTTTTGAAAAATATTTAAACTTGATTTCACATCGATGCAACAGCTCATGTAAAGTTTGTCAGAGGTTTTAAAAGTACTTTTCTCCAAAAAAGCAAAATGTAGATCCGTAAATTCACTTCTACATTTCAATTTTAGAAAGAATAACATAAATGTTAAAATGAAACAACCAACTTTAAAATACATGCATTTTTGAGAAGTACTTAAACTTTGCTTCACATCTATGAATTTTCATGTATAAGTATTAATAGTCTTTGTAAAACTTTTAAAAACGTTTAACAATATAGTTTACAACCAGAAAAATAAATGCAGAAAAAGAAATACGCATTAATCTGACAATTTGAAAAAGTATCAATAAATGCTAAAATGAATGTCCACACATTGAAATAAATGAGTTTTAAGAAAAGATTAAAGCTAGTTTTCTCATCTATGAACTTCATTGTTAATATATAAACAGTACATGTAAAACGTTTTTCAGAGGTTGTATTGTATTTTACTGCAATCATATAAAATATAGATCTGGAAATTCACATCCACATTTCAATTTTGAAAAGAATAGGACAAATGATCACTTGAAATTACAAACATAAAAATAAAAGCTTTATGGACAAATGTTTAAACATGGTTTCACCTCTATGCAACAGCACATGTAAAAAGTTTGTCAGAGGTTTTAAAACGTTTTTCAGAGGTTGTATTGTACTTTTCTGCAATCATACAAAATATAGATCTGGAAATTCACATCCACATTTCAATTTGGAAAAGAATAGTACAAATGATCACTTGAAATTACAAACTTTAAAATAAATGCTTTTTTGAAAAATGTTTAAACATGATTTCACATCTATGCAACAGCACAAGTAAAAAGTTTGTCAGAGGTTTTAAAAGTACTTTTCTCCAAAAAAGCAAAATGTTGATCAGTAAATTCACTTCTACAATTCAATTTGAGAAAGAATAACATAAATGTTAAAATGAAACTACCAACTTTAAAATACATGCTTTTTTGAGAAACTTTGCTTCATATCTATGAATTTTCATGTATAAGTATTAATAGTCTTTGTAAAACTTTTAAAAATGTTTAAAAATATAGTTTACAACCAGAGAAAGAAATGCAGAAAAAGAAATACGCGTTTATCTGACAATTTGAAAAAGTATCAATAAATTCTAAAATGAATGTCCACACAGCACATGTAAAAAGTTTATCAGAGGTTTTAAAACGTTTTTCAGAGGTTGTATTGTACTTTTCTGCAATCATACGAAATATAGATCTGGAAATTCACATCCACATTTCAATTTTGAAAAGAATAATAGAAATGATCACTTGAAATTACAAACTTTAAAATAAATGCTTTTTTGAAAAATATTTAAACTTGATTTCACATCTATGCAACAGCTCATGTAAAGTTTGTCAGAGGTTTTAAAAGTACTTTTCTCCAAAAAAGCAAAATGTAGATCCGTAAATTCACTTCTACATTTCAATTTTAGAAAGAATAACATAAATGTTAAAATGAAACAACCAACTTTAAAATACATGCATTTTTGAGAAGTACTTAAACTTTGCTTCACATCTATGAATTTTCATGTATAAGTATTAATAGTCTTTGTAAAACTTTTAAAAACGTTTAACAATATAGTTTACAACCAGAAAAATAAATGCAGAAAAAGAAATACGCATTAATCTGACAATTTGAAAAAGTATCAATAAATGCTAAAATGAAGGTCCACACATTGAAATAAATGAGTTTTAAGAAAAGATTAAAGCTAGTTTTCTCATCTATGAACTTCATTGTTAATATATAAACAGTACATGTAAAACGTTTTTCAGAGGTTGTATTGTATTTTTCTGCAATCATATAAAATATAGATCTGGAAATTCACATCCACATTTCAATTTTGAAAAGAATAGGACAAATGATCACTTGAAATTACAAACATAAAAATAAAAGCTTTATGGACAAATGTTTAAACATGGTTTCACCTCTATGCAACAGCACATGTAAAAAGTTTGTCAGAGGTTTTAAAACGTTTTTCAGAGGTTGTATTGTACTTTTCTGCAATCATACAAAATATAGATCTGGAAATTCACATCCACATTTCAATTTGGAAAAGAATAGTACAAATGATCACTTGAAATTACAAACTTTAAAATAAATGCTTTTTTGAAAAATGTTTAAACATGATTTCACATCTATGCAACAGCACAAGTAAAATGTTTGTCAGAGGTTTTAAAAGTACTTTTCTCCAAAAAAGCAAAATGTTGATCAGTAAATTCACTTCTACAATTCAATTTGAGAAAGAATAACATAAATGTTAAAATGAAACTACCAACTTTAAAATACATGCTTTTTTGAGAAACTTTGCTTCATATCTATGAATTTTCATGTATAAGTATTAATAGTCTTTGTAAAACTTTTAAAAATGTTTAAAAATATAGTTTACAACCAGAGAAAGAAATGCAGAAAAAGAAATACGCATTTATCTGACAATTTGAAAAAGTATCAATAAATTCTAAAATGAATGTCCACACAGCACATGTAAAAAGTTTATCAGAGGTTTTAAAACGTTTTTCAGAGGTTGTATTGTACTTTTCTGCAATCATACGAAATATAGATCTGGAAATTCACATCCACATTTCAATTTTGAAAAGAATAATAGAAATGATCACTTGAAATTACAAACTTTAAAATAAATGCTTTTTTGAAAAATATTTAAACTTGATTTCACATCGATGCAACAGCTCATGTAAAGTTTGTCAGAGGTTTTAAAAGTACTTTTCTCCAAAAAAGCAAAATGTAGATCCGTAAATTCACTTCTACATTTCAATTTTAGAAAGAATAACATAAATGTTAAAATGAAACAACCAACTTTAAAATACATGCATTTTTGAGAAGTACTTAAACTTTGCTTCACATCTATGAATTTTCATGTATAAGTATTAATAGTCTTTGTAAAACTTTTAAAAACGTTTAACAATATAGTTTACAACCAGAAAAATAAATGCAGAAAAAGAAATACGCATTAATCTGACAATTTGAAAAAGTATCAATAAATGCTAAAATGAATGTCCACACATTGAAATAAATGAGTTTTAAGAAAAGATTAAAGCTAGTTTTCTCATCTATGAACTTCATTGTTAATATATAAACAGTACATGTAAAACGTTTTTCAGAGGTTGTATTGTACTTTTCTGCAATCATACAAAATATAGATTTGGAAATTCACATCCACATTTCAATTTTGAAAAGAATAGTCGAAATGGTCACTTGAAATTACAAACTTTAAAATAAATGCTTCTTTGAGAAATGTTTAAACATGATTTCACCTCTATGCAACAGCACATGTAAAAAGTTTGTCAGAGGTTTTAAAAGTACTTTTCTACAAGAAAGCAAAATGTAGATCTGTAAATTCACATCTACATATCAATTTTAGAAAGAATAACATAAATGTTAAAATGAAACAACTAACTTTAAAATACATGCATTTTTGAGAAATACTTAAACTTTGCTTCAACTCTATGAATTTTCATGTATAAGTATTAATAGTCTTTGTAAAACTTTTAAAAACGTTTAAAAATATAGTTTACAACCAGAAAAATAAATGCAGAAAAAGAAATACGCATTAATCTGACAATTTGAAAAAGTATCAATATATGCTAAAATGAATGTCCACACATTGAAATAAATGCGTTTTAAGAAAAGATTAAAGCTAGTTTTCTCATCTATGAACTTCATTGTTAATATATAAACAGTACATGTAAAACGTTTTTCAGAGGTTGTATTGTATTTTACTGCAATCATATAAAATATAGATCTGGAAATTCACATCCACATTTCAATTTTGAAAAGAATAGGACAAATGATCACTTGAAATTACAAACATAAAAATAAAAGCTTTATGGACAAATGTTTAAACATGGTTTCACCTCTATGCAACAGCACATGTAAAAAGTTTGTCAGAGGTTTTAAAACGTTTTTCAGAGGTTGTATTGTACTTTTCTGCAATCATACAAAATATAGATCTGGAAATTCACATCCACATTTCAATTTGGAAAAGAATAGTACAAATGATCACTTGAAATTACAAACTTTAAAATAAATGCTTTTTTGAAAAATGTTTAAACATGATTTCACATCTATGCAACAGCACAAGTAAAAAGTTTGTCAGAGGTTTTAAAAGTACTTTTCTCCAAAAAAGCAAAATGTTGATCAGTAAATTCACTTCTACAATTCAATTTGAGAAAGAATAACATAAATGTTAAAATGAAACTACCAACTTTAAAATACATGCTTTTTTGAGAAACTTTGCTTCATATCTATGAATTTTCATGTATAAGTATTAATAGTCTTTGTAAAACTTTTAAAAATGTTTAAAAATATAGTTTACAACCAGAGAAAGAAATGCAGAAAAAGAAATACGCGTTTATCTGACAATTTGAAAAAGTATCAATAAATTCTAAAATGAATGTCCACACAGCACATGTAAAAAGTTTATCAGAGGTTTTAAAACGTTTTTCAGAGGTTGTATTGTACTTTTCTGCAATCATACGAAATATAGATCTGGAAATTCACATCCACATTTCAATTTTGAAAAGAATAATAGAAATGATCACTTGAAATTACAAACTTTAAAATAAATGCTTTTTTGAAAAATATTTAAACTTGATTTCACATCTATGCAACAGCTCATGTAAAGTTTGTCAGAGGTTTTAAAAGTACTTTTCTCCAAAAAAGCAAAATGTAGATCCGTAAATTCACTTCTACATTTCAATTTTAGAAAGAATAACATAAATGTTAAAATGAAACAACCAACTTTAAAATACATGCATTTTTGAGAAGTACTTAAACTTTGCTTCACATCTATGAATTTTCATGTATAAGTATTAATAGTCTTTGTAAAACTTTTAAAAACGTTTAACAATATAGTTTACAACCAGAAAAATAAATGCAGAAAAAGAAATACGCATTAATCTGACAATTTGAAAAAGTATCAATAAATGCTAAAATGAATGTCCACACATTGAAATAAATGAGTTTTAAGAAAAGATTAAAGCTAGTTTTCTCATCTATGAACTTCATTGTTAATATATAAACAGTACATGTAAAACGTTTTTCAGAGGTTGTATTGTATTTTTCTGCAATCATATAAAATATAGATCTGGAAATTCACATCCACATTTCAATTTTGAAAAGAATAGGACAAATGATCACTTGAAATTACAAACATAAAAATAAAAGCTTTATGGACAAATGTTTAAACATGGTTTCACCTCTATGCAACAGCACATGTAAAAAGTTTGTCAGAGGTTTTAAAACGTTTTTCAGAGGTTGTATTGTACTTTTCTGCAATCATACAAAATATAGATCTGGAAATTCACATCCACATTTCAATTTGGAAAAGAATAGTACAAATGATCACTTGAAATTACAAACTTTAAAATAAATGCTTTTTTGAAAAATGTTTAAACATGATTTCACATCTATGCAACAGCACAAGTAAAATGTTTGTCAGAGGTTTTAAAAGTACTTTTCTCCAAAAAAGCAAAATGTTGATCAGTAAATTCACTTCTACAATTCAATTTGAGAAAGAATAACATAAATGTTAAAATGAAACTACCAACTTTAAAATACATGCTTTTTTGAGAAACTTTGCTTCATATCTATGAATTTTCATGTATAAGTATTAATAGTCTTTGTAAAACTTTTAAAAATGTTTAAAAATATAGTTTACAACCAGAGAAAGAAATGCAGAAAAAGAAATACGCATTTATCTGACAATTTGAAAAAGTATCAATAAATTCTAAAATGAATGTCCACACAGCACATGTAAAAAGTTTATCAGAGGTTTTAAAACGTTTTTCAGAGGTTGTATTGTACTTTTCTGCAATCATACGAAATATAGATCTGGAAATTCACATCCACATTTCAATTTTGAAAAGAATAATAGAAATGATCACTTGAAATTACAAACTTTAAAATAAATGCTTTTTTGAAAAATATTTAAACTTGATTTCACATCGATGCAACAGCTCATGTAAAGTTTGTCAGAGGTTTTAAAAGTACTTTTCTCCAAAAAAGCAAAATGTAGATCCGTAAATTCACTTCTACATTTCAATTTTAGAAAGAATAACATAAATGTTAAAATGAAACAACCAACTTTAAAATACATGCATTTTTGAGAAGTACTTAAACTTTGCTTCACATCTATGAATTTTCATGTATAAGTATTAATAGTCTTTGTAAAACTTTTAAAAACGTTTAACAATATAGTTTACAACCAGAAAAATAAATGCAGAAAAAGAAATACGCATTAATCTGACAATTTGAAAAAGTATCAATAAATGCTAAAATGAATGTCCACACATTGAAATAAATGAGTTTTAAGAAAAGATTAAAGCTAGTTTTCTCATCTATGAACTTCATTGTTAATATATAAACAGTACATGTAAAACGTTTTTCAGAGGTTGTATTGTACTTTTCTGCAATCATACAAAATATAGATTTGGAAATTCACATCCACATTTCAATTTTGAAAAGAATAGTAGAAATGGTCACTTGAAATTACAAACTTTAAAATAAATGCTTCTTTGAGAAATGTTTAAACATGATTTCACCTCTATGCAACAGCACATGTAAAAAGTTTGTCAGAGGTTTTAAAAGTACTTTTCTACAAGAAAGCAAAATGTAGATCTGTAAATTCACATCTACATATCAATTTTAGAAAGAATAACATAAATGTTAAAATGAAACAACTAACTTTAAAATACATGCATTTTTGAGAAATACTTAAACTTTGCTTCACATCTATGAATTTTCATGTATAAGTATTAATAGTCTTTGTAAAACTTTTAAAAACGTTTAAAAATATAGTTTACAACCAGAAAAATAAATGCAGAAAAAGAAATACGCGTTTATCTGACAATATGAAAAAGTATCAATAAATGCTAAAATGAATGTCCACACATTGAAATAAATGCGTTTTAAGAAAAGATTAAAGCTAGTTTTCTCATCTATGAACTTCATTGTTAATATATAAACAGTACATGTAAAACGTTTTTCAGAGGTTGTATTGTACTTATCTGCAATCATATAAAATATAGATCTGGAAATTCACATCCACATTTCAATTTTGAAAAGAATAGTAGAAATGGTCACTTGAAATTACAAACTTTAAAATAAATGCTTTTTTGAGAAATGTTTAAACATGATTTCACATCTATGCAACAGCTCATGTAAAGTTTGTCAGAGGTTTTAAAAGTACTTTTCTCCAAAAAAGCAAAATGTAGATCTGTAAATTCACTTCTACATTTCAATTTTAGAAAGAATAACATAAATGTTAAAATGAAACAACCAACTTTAAAATACATGCATTTTTGAGAAATACTTAAATTTTGCCTCACATCTATGAATTTTCATGTATAAGTATTAATAGTCTTTGTAAAACTTTTAAAAACGTTTAAAAATATAGTTTACAACCAGAAAAATAAATGCAGAAAAAGAAATACGCATTTATCTGACAATTTGAAAAAGTATCAATAAATGCTAAAATGAAGGTCCACACATTGAAATAAATGCGTTTTAAGAAAAGATTAAAGCTAGTTTTCTCATCTATGAACTTCATTGTTAATATATAAACAGTACATGTAAAACGTTTTTCAGAGGTTGTATTGTACTTTTCTGCAATCATATAAAATATAGATCTGGAAATTCACATCCACATTTCAATTTTGCAAAGAATAGGACAAATGATCACTTGAAATTACAAACATAAAAATAAAAGCTTTATGGACAAATGTTTAAACATGGTTTCACCTCTATGCAACAGCACATGTAAAAAGTTTGTCAGAGGTTTTAAAACGTTTTTCAGAGGTTGTATTGTACTTTTCTGCAATCATACAAAATATAGATCTGGAAATTCACATCCACATTTCAATTTGGAAAAGAATAGTACAAATGATCACTTGAAATTACAAACTTTAAAATAAATGCTTTTTTGAAAAATGTTTAAACATGATTTCACATCTATGCAACAGCACAAGTAAAAAGTCTGTCAGAGGTTTTAAAAGTAATTTTCTCCAAAAAAGCAAAATGTTGATCAGTAAATTCACTTCTACATTTCAATTTTAGAAAGAATAACATAAATGTTAAAATGAAACTACCAACTGTAAAATACATGCATTTTTGAGAAGTACTTAAACTTTGATTCACATCTATGAATTTTCATGTATAAGTATTAATAGTCTTTGTAAAACTTTTAAAAATGTTTAAAAATATAGTTTACAACCAGAAAAATAAATGCAGAAAAAGAAATAAGCGTTTATCTGACAATTTGAAAAAGTATCAATAAATGCTAAAATGATTGTCCACACATTGAAATAAATGCGTTTTAAGAAAAGATTAAAGCTAGTTTTCTCATCTATGAACTTCATTGTTAATATATAATCAGTAGATGTAAAACGTTTTTCAGAGGTTGTATTGTACTTTTCTGCAATCATATAAAATATAGATCTGGAAATTCACATCCACATTTCAATTTTGAAAAGAATAGGACAAATGATCACTTGAAATTACAAACATAAAAATAAAAGCTGTTTGGACAAATATTTAAACATGGTTTCACCTCTATGCAACAGCACATGTAAAAAGTTTGTCAGAGGTTTTAAAACGTTTTTCAGAGGTTGTATTGTACTTTTCTGCAATCATACAAAATATAGATCTGGAAATTCACATCCACATTTCAATTTGGAAAAGAATAGTACAAATGATCACTTGAAATTACAAACTTTAAAATAAATGCATTTTTGAAAAATGTTTAAACATGGTTTCACGTCTATGCCACAGCACATGTAAAAAGTATGTCAGAGGTTTTTAAAAGTACTTTCCTACAAGAAAGTTAAATGTAGATCCGTAAATTCACTTCTACATTTCAATTTGAGAAAGAATAACATAAATGTTAAAATGAAACTACCAACTTTAAAATACATGCATTTTTGAGAAATACTTAAACTTTGCTTCACATCTATGAATTTTCATGTATAAGTATTATTAGTCTTTGTAAAACTTTTAAAAATGTTTAAAAATATAGTTTACAACCAGAAAAATAAATGCAGAAAAAGAAATACGCGTTTATCTGACAATATGAAAAAGTATCAATAAATGCTAAAATGAATGTCCACACATTGAAATAAATGCGTTTTAAGAAAAGATTAAAGCTAGTTTTCTCATCTATGAACTTCATTGTTAATATATAAACAGTACATGTAAAACGTTTTTCAGAGGTTGTATTGTACTTTTCTGCAATCATATAAAATATAGATCTGGAAATTCACATCAACATTTCAATTTTGAAAAGAATAGTAGAAATGGTCACTTGAAATTACAAACTTTAAAATAAATGCTTTTTTGAGAAATGTTTAAACATGATTTCACATCTATGCAACAGCTCATGTAAAGTTTGTCAGAGGTTTTAAAAGTACTTTTCTCCAAAAAAGCAAAATGTAGATCCGTAAATTCACTTCTACATTTCAATTTTAGAAAGAATAACATAAATGTTAAAATGAAACAATCAACTTTAAAATACATGCATTTTTGAGAAATACTTAAACTTTGCTTCACATCTATGAATTTTCATGTATAAGTATTAATAGTCTTTGTAAAACTTTTAAAAACGTTTAAAAATATAGTTTACAACCAGAAAAATAAATGCAGAAAAAGAAATACGCATTAATCTGACAATTTGAAAAAGTATCAATAAATGCTAAAATGAATGTCCACACATTGAAATAAATGCGTTTTAAGAAAAGATTAAAGCTAGTTTTCTCATCTATGAACTTCATTGTTAATATATAAACAGTAGATGTAAAACGTTTTTCAGAGGTTTTATTGTACTTTTCTGCAATCATATAAAATATAGATCTGGAAATTCACATCCACATTTCAATTTTGAAAAGAATAGGACAAATGATCACTTGAAATTACAAACATAAAAATAAAAGCTTTTTGGACAAATGTTTAAACATGGTTTCACCTCTATGCAACAGCACATGTAAAAAGTTTGTCAGAGGTTTTATTGTACTTTTCTGCAATCATACAAAATATAGATCTGGAAATTCACATCCACATTTCAATTTGGAAAAGAATAGTACAAATGATCACTTGAAATTACAAACTTTAAAATAAATGCTTTTTTGAAAAATGTTTAAACATGGTTTCACATCTATGCCACAGCACATGTAAAAAGTATGTCAGAGGTTTTAAAAGTACTTTTCTACAAGAAAGTTAAATGTAGATCCGTAAATTCACTTCTACATTTCAATTTGAGAAAGAATAACATAAATGTTAAAATGAAACTACCAACTTTAAAATACATGCATTTTTGAGAAATACTTAAAATTTGCTTCACATCTATGAATTTTCATGTATAAGTTTTATTAGTCTTTGTAAAACTTTTAAAAATGTTTAAAAATATAGTTTACAACCAGAAAAATAAATGCAGAAAAAGAAATACGCGTTTATCTGACAATATGAAAAAGTATCAATAAATGCTAAAATGAATGTCCACACATTGAAATAAATGCGTTTTAAGAAAAGATTAAAGCTAGTTTTCTCATCTATGAACTTCATTGTTAATATATAAACAGTACATGTAAAACGTTTTTCAGAGGTTGTATTGTACTTTTCTGCAATCATACAAAATATAGATCTGGAAATTCACATCCACATTTCAATTTGGAAAAGAATAGTACAAATGATCACTTGAAATTACAAACTTTAAAATAAATGCTTTTTTGAAAAATGTTTAAACATGATTTCACATCTATGCAACAGCACAAGTAAAAAGTTTGTCAGAGGTTTTAAAAGTAATTTTCTCCAAAAAAGCAAAATGTTGATCAGTAAATTCACTTCTACATTTCAATTTGAGAAAGACTAACATAAATGTTAAAATGAAACTACCAACTTTAAAATACATGCTTTTTTGAGAAACTTTGCTTCACATCTATGAATTTTCATGTATAAGTATAAATAGTCTTTGTAAAACTTTTAAAAATGTTTAAAAATATAGTTTACAACCAGAGAAAGAAATGCAGAAAAAGAAATACGCGTTTATCTGACAATTTGAAAAAGTATCAAAAAATTCTAAAATGAATGTCCACACAGCACATGTAAAAAGTTTATCAGAGGTTTTAAAACGTTTTTCAGAGGTTGTATTGTACTTTTCTGCAATCATACAAAATATAGATCTGGAAATTCACATCCACATTTCAATTTTGAAAAGAATAATAGAAATGATCACTTGAAATTACAAACTTTAAAATAAATGCTTTTTTGAAAAATGTTTAAACTTGATTTCACATCTATGCAACAGCTCATGTAAAGTTTGTCAGAGGTTTTAAAAGCACTTTTCTCCAAAAAAGCAAAATGTAGATCCGTAAAGTCACTTCTACATTTCAATTTTAGAAAGAATAACATAAATGTTAAAATGAAACTACCAACTGTAAAATACATGCATTTTTGAGAAGTACTTAAACTTTGATTCACATCTATGAATTTTCATGTATAAGTATTAATAGTCTTTGTAAAACTTTTAAAAATGTTTAAAAATATAGTTTACAACCAGAAAAATAAATGCAGAAAAAGAAATAAGCGTTTATCTGACAATTTGAAAAAGTATCAATAAAAGCTAAAATGATTGTCCACACATTGAAATAAATGCGTTTTAAGAAAAGATTAAAGCTAGTTTTCTCATCTATGAACTTCATTGTTAATATATAATCAGTAGATGTAAAACGTTTTTCAGAGGTTGTATTGTACTTTTCTGCAATCATATAAAATATAGATCTGGAAATTCACATCCACATTTCAATTTTGAAAAGAATAGGACAAATGATCACTTGAAATTACAAACATAAATATAAAAGCTTTTTGGACAAATGTTTAAACATGGTTTCACCTCTATGCAACAGCACATGTAAAAAGTTTGTCAGAGGTTTTAAAACGTTTTTCAGAGGTTGTATTGTACTTTTCTGCAATCATACAAAATATAGATCTGGAAATTCACATCCACATTTCAATTTGGAAAAGAATAGTACAAATGATCACTTGAAATTACAAACTTTAAAATAAATGCTTTTTTGAAAAATGTTTAAACATGGTTTCACATCTATGCCACAGCACATGTAAAAAGTATGTCAGAGGTTTTTAAAAGTACTTTTCTACAAGAAAGTTAAATGTAGATCCGTAAATTCACTTCTACATTTCAATTTGAGAAAGAATAACATAAATGTTAAAATGAAACTACCAACTTTAAAATACATGCATTTTTGAGAAATACTTAAACTTTGCTTCACATCTATGAATTTTCATATATAAGTATTATTAGTCTTTGTAAAACTTTTAAAAATGTTTAAAAATATAGTTTACAACCAGAAAAATAAATGCAGAAAAAGAAATACGCGTTTATCTGACAATATGAAAAAGTATCAATAAATGCTAAAATGAATGTCCACACATTGAAATAAATGCGTTTTAAGAAAAGATTAAAGCTAGTTTTCTCATCTATGAACTTCATTGTTAATATATAAACAGTACATGTAAAACGTATTTCAGAGGTTGTATTGTACTTTTCTGCAATCATATAAAATATAGATCTGGAAATTCACATCAACATTTCAATTTTGAAAAGAATAGTAGAAATGGTCACTTGAAATTACAAACTTTAAAATAAATGCTTTTTTGAGAAATGTTTAAACATGATTTCACATCTATGCAACAGCTCATGTAAAGTTTGTCAGAGGTTTTAAAAGTACTTTTCTCCAAAAAAGCAAAATGTAGATCCGTAAATTCACTTCTACATTTCAATTTTAGAAAGAATAACATAAATGTTAAAATGAAACAACCAACTTTAAAATACATGCATTTTTGAGAAATACTTAAACTTTGCTTCACATCTATGAATTTTCATGTATAAGTATTAATAGTCTTTGTAAAACTTTTAAAAACGTTTAAAAATATAGTTTACAACCAGAAAAATAAATGCAGAAAAAGAAATACGCATTAATCTGACAATTTGAAAAAGTATCAATAAATGCTAAAATGAATGTCCACACATTGAAATAAATGCGTTTTAAGAAAAGATTAAAGCTAGCTTTCTCATCTATGAACTTCATTGTTAATATATAAACAGTACATGTAAAACGTTTTTCAGAGGTTGTATTGTATTTTTCTGCAATCATATAAAATATAGATCTGGAAATTCACATCCACATTTCAATTTTGAAAAGAATAGGACAAATGATCACTTGAAATTACAAACATAAAAATAAAAGCTTTATGGACAAATGTTTAAACATGGTTTCACCTCTATGCAACAGCACATGTAAAAACTTTGTCAGAGGTTTTAAAAC
This sequence comes from Narcine bancroftii, assembly GCF_036971445.1. Taxonomy (NCBI): domain Eukaryota; kingdom Metazoa; phylum Chordata; class Chondrichthyes; order Torpediniformes; family Narcinidae; genus Narcine; species Narcine bancroftii. The sequence continues at coordinate 100,277,443 of NC_091474.1, read as the reverse complement.
GTTTTTCAGAGGTTGTATTGTACTTTTCTGCAATCATACAAAATATAGATCTGGAAATTCACATCCACATTTCAATTTGGAAAAGAATAGTACAAATGATCACTTGAAATTACAAACTTTAAAATAAATGCTTTTTTGAAAAATGTTTAAACATGATTTCACATCTATGCAACAGCACAAGTAAAAAGTTTGTCAGAGGTTTTAAAAGTACTTTTCTCCAAAAAAGCAAAATGTTGATCAGTAAATTCACTTCTACATTTCAATTTGAGAAAGAATAACATAAATGTTAAAATGAAACTACCAACTTTAAAATACATGCTTTTTTGAGAAACTTTGCTTCACATCTATGAATTTTCATGTATAAGTATTAATAGTCTTTGTAAAACTTTTAAAAATGTTTAAAAATATAGTTTACAACCAGAGAAAGAAATGCAGAAAAAGAAATACGCGTTTATCTGACAATTTGAAAAAGTATCAATAAATTCTAAAATGAATGTCCACACAGCACATGTAAAAAGTTTGTCAGAGGTTTTAAAACGTTTTTCAGAGGTTGTATTGTACTTTTCTGCAATCATACGAAATATAGATCTGGAAATTCACATCCACATTTCAATTTTGAAAAGAATAATAGAAATGATCACTTGAAATTATAAACTTTAAAATAAATGCTTTTTTGAAAAATATTTAAACTTGATTTCACATCTATGCAACAGCTCATGTAAAGTTTGTCAGAGGTTTTAAAAGTACTTTTCTCCAAAAAAGCAAAATGTAGATCCGTAAATTCACTTCTGCATTTCAATTTTAGAAAGAATAACATAAATGTTAAAATGAAACAACCAACTTTAAAATACATGCATTTTTGAGAAGTACTTAAACTTTGCTTCACATCTATGAATTTTCATGTATAAGTATTAATAGTCTTTGTAAAACTTTTAAAAACGTTTAACAATATAGTTTACAACCAGAAAAATAAATTCAGAAAAAGAAATACGCATTAATCTGACAATTTGAAAAAGTATCAATAAATGCTGAAATGAATGTCCACACATTGAAATAAATGAGTTTTAAGAAAAGATTAAAGCTAGTTTTCTCATCTATGAACTTCATTGTTAATATATAAACAGTACATGTAAAACGTTTTTCAGAGGTTGTATTGTACTTTTCTGCAATCATACAAAATATAGATTTGGAAATTCACATCCACATTTCAATTTTGAAAAGAATAATAGAAATGGTCACTTGAAATTACAAACTTTAAAATAAATGCTTCTTTGAGAAATGTTTAAACATGATTTCACCTCTATGCAACAGCACATGTAAAAAGTTTGTCAGAGGTTTTAAAAGTACTTTTCTACAAGAAAGCAAAATGTAGATCTGTAAATTCACATCTACATATAAATTTTAGAAAGAATAACATAACTGTTAAAATGAAACAACTAACTTTAAAATACATGCATTTTTGAGAAATACTTAAACTTTGCTTCACATCTATGAATTTTCATGTATAAGTATTAATAGTCTTTGTAAAACTTTTAAAAACGTTTAAAAATATAGTTTACAACCAGAAAAATAAATGCAGAAAAAGAAATACGCGTTTATCTGACAATATGAAAAAGTATCAATAAATGCTAAAATGAATGTCCACACATTGAAATAAATGCGTTTTAAGAAAAGATTAAAGCTAGTTTTCTCATCTATGAACTTCATTGTTAATATATAAACAGTACATGTAAAACGTTTTTCAAAGGTTGTATTGTACTTTTCTGCAATCATATAAAATATAGATCTGGAAATTCACATCCACATTTCAATTTCAAAAAGAATAGTAGAAATGGTCACTTGAAATTACAAACTTTAAAATAAATGCTTTTTTGAGAAATGTTTAAACATGATTTCACATCTATGCAGCAGCTCATGTAAAGTTTGTCAGAGGTTTTAAAAGTACTTTTCTCCAAAAAAGCAAAATGTAGATCTGTAAATTCACTTCTACATTTCAATTTTAGAAAGAATAACATAAATGTTAAAATGAAACAACCAACTTTAAAATACATGCATTTTTGAGAAATACTTAAATTTTGCCTCACATCTATGAATTTTCATGTATAAGTATTAATAGTCTTTATAAAACTTTTAAAAACGTTTAAAAATATAGTTTACAACCAGAAAAATAAATGCAGAAAAGGAAATACGCATTTATCTGACAATTTGAAAAAGTATCAATAAATGCTAAAATGAATGTCCACACATTCAAATAAATGCGTTTTAAGAAAAGATTAAAGCTAGTTTTCTCATCTATGAACTTCATTGTTAATATATAAACAGTACATGTAAAACGTTTTTCAGAGGTTGTATTGTACTTTTCTGCAATCATATAAAATATAGATCTGGAAATTCACATCCACATTTCAATTTTGAAAAGAATAGGACAAATGATCACTTGAAATTACAAACATAAAAATAAAAGCTTTTTGGACAAATGTTTAAACATGGTTTCACCTCTATGCAACAGCACATGTAAAAAGTTTGTCAGAGGTTTTAAAACGTTTTTCAGAGGTTGTATTGTACTTTTCTGCAATCATACAAAATATAGATCTGGAAATTCACATCCACATTTCAATTTGGAAAAGAAGAGTACAAATGATCACTTGAAATTACAAACTTTAAAATAAATGCTTTTTTGAAAAATGTTTAAACATGGTTTCACATCTATGCCACAGCACATGTAAAAAGTATGTCAGAGGTTTTTAAATGTACTTTTCTACAAGAAAGTTAAATGTAGATCCGTAAATTCACTTCTACATTTCAATTTTAGAAAGAATAACATAAATGTTAAAATGAAACAACCAACTTTAAAATACATGCATTTTTGAGAAATACTTAAACTTTGCTTCACATCTATGAATTTTCATGTATAAGTATTAATAGTCTTTGTAAAACTTTTAAAAACGTTTAAAAATATAGTTTACAACCAGAAAAATAAATGCAGAAAAAGAAATACGCATTAATCTGACAATTTGAAAAAGTATCAATAAATGCTAAAATGAATGTCCACACATTGAAATAAATGCGTTTTAAGAAAAGATTAAAGCTAGTTTTCTCATCTATGAACTTCATTGTTAATATATAAACAGTACATGTAAAACGTTTTTCAGAGGTTGTATTGTATTTTTCTGCAATCATATAAAATATAGATCTGGAAATTCACATCCTCATTTCAATTTTGAAAAGAATAGGACAAATGATCACTTGAAATTACAAACATAAAAATAAAAGCTTTATGGACAAATGTTTAAACATGGTTTCACCTCTATGCAACAGCACATGTAAAAAGTTTGTCAGAGGTTTTAAAACGTTTTTCAGAGGTTGTATTGTACTTTTCTGCAATCATACAAAATATAGATCTGGAAATTCACATCCACATTTCAATTTGGAAAAGAATAGTACAAATGATCACTTGAAATTACAAACTTTAAAATAAATGCTTTTTTGAAAAATGTTTAAACATGATTTCACATCTATGCAACAGCACAAGTAAAAAGTTTGTCAGAGGTTTTAAAAGTACTTTTCTCCAAAAAAGCAAAATGTTGATCAGTAAATTCACTTCTACATTTCAATTTGAGAAAGACTAACATAAATGTTAAAATGAAACTACCAACTTTAAAATACATGCTTTTTTGAGAAACTTTGCTTCACATCTATGAATTTTCATGTATAAGTATTAATAGTCTTTGTAAAACTTTTAAAAATGTTTAAAAATATAGTTTACAACCAGAGAAAGAAATGCAGAAAAAGAAATACGCGTTTATCTGACAATTTGAAAAAGTATCAATAAATTCTAAAATGAATGTCCACACAGCACATGTAAAAAGTTTATCAGAGGTTTTAAAACGTTTTTCAGAGGTTGTATTGTACTTTTCTGCAATCATACAAAATATAGATCTGGAAATTCACATCCACATTTCAATTTTGAAAAGAATAATAGAAATGATCACTTGAAATTACAAACTTTAAAATAAATGCTTTTTTGAAAAATGTTTAAACTTGATTTCACATCTATGCAACAGCTCATGTAAAGTTTGTCAGAGGTTTTAAAAGCACTTTTCTCCAAAAAAGCAAAATGTAGATCCGTAAATTCACTTCTACATTTCAATTTTAGAAAGAATAACATAAATGTTAAAATGAAACTACCAACTGTAAAATACATGCATTTTTCAGAAGAACTTAAACTTTGATTCACATCTATGAATTTTCATGTATAAGTATTAATAGTCTTTGTAAAACTTTTAAAAATGTTTAAAAATATAGTTTACAACCAGAAAAATAAATGCAGAAAAAGAAATAAGCATTTATCTGACAATTTGAAAAAGTATCAATAAATGCTAAAATGATTGTCCACACATTGAAATAAATGAGTTTTAAGAAAAGATTAAAGCTAGTTTTCTCATCTATGAACTTCATTGTTAATATATAAACAGTACATGTCAAACGTTTTTCAGAGGTTGTATTGTACTTTTCTGCAATCATATAAAATATAGATCTGGAAATTCACATCCACATTTCAATTTTGAAAAGAATAGGACAAATGATCACTTGAAATTACAAACATAAAAATAAAAGCTGTTTGGACAAATATTTAAACATGGTTTCACCTCTATGCAACAGCACATGTAAAAAGTTTGTCAGAGGTTTTAAAACGTTTTTCAGAGGTTGTATTGTACTTTTCTGCAATCATACAAAATATAGATCTGGAAATTCACATCCACATTTCAATTTGGAAAAGAATAGTACAAATGATCACTTGAAATTACAAACTTTAAAATAAATGCTTTTTTGAAAAATGTTTAAACATGGTTTCACATCTATGCCACAGCACATGTAAAAAGTATGTCAGAGGTTTTAAAAGTACTTTTCTACAAGAAAGTTAAATGTAGATCCGTAAATTCACTTCTACATTTCAATTTGAGAAAGAATAACATAAATGTTAAAATGAAACTACCAACTTTAAAATACATGCATTTTTGAGAAATACTTAAAATTTGCTTCACATCTATGAATTTTCATGTATAAGTATTATTAGTCTTTGTAAAACTTTTAAAAATGTTTAAAAATATAGTTTACAACCAGAAAAATAAATGCAGAAAAAGAAATACGCATTAATCTGACAATTTGAAAAAGTATCAATAAATGCTAAAATGAATGTCCACACATTGAAATAAATGCGTTTTAAGAAAAGATTAAAGCTAGTTTTCTCATCTATGAACTTCATTGTTAATATATAAACAGTACATGTAAAACGTTTTTCAGAGGTTGTATTGTACTTTTCTGCAATCATACAAAATATAGATCTGGAAATTCACATCCACATTTCAATTTGGAAAAGAATAGTACAAATGATCACTTGAAATTACAAACTTTAAAATAAATGCTTTTTTGAGAAATGTTTAAACATGATTTCACATCTATGCAACAGCTCATGTAAAGTTTGTCAGAGGTTTTAAAAGTACTTTTCTCCAAAAAAGCAAAATGTAGATCTGTAAATTCACTTCTACATTTCAATTTTAGAAAGAATAACATAAATGTTAAAATGAAACAACCAACTTTAAAATACATGCATTTTTGAGAAATACTTAAATTTTGCCTCACATCTATGAATTTTCATGTATAAGTATTAATAGTCTTTATAAAACTTTTAAAAACGTTTAAAAATATAGTTTACAACCAGAAAAATAAATGCAGAAAAAGAAATAAGCATTTATCTGACAATTTGAAAAAGTATCAATAAATGCTAAAATGATTGTCCACACATTGAAATAAATGCGTTTTAAGAAAAGATTAAAGCTAGTTTTCTCATCTATGAACTTCATTGTTAATATATAAACAGTACATGTAAAACGTTTTTCAGAGGTTGTATTGTACTTTTCTGCAATCATATAAAATATAGATCTGGAAATTCACATCCACATTTCAATTTTGAAAAGAATAGGACAAATGATCACTTGAAATTACAAACATAAAAATAAAAGCTTTTTGGACAAATGTTTAAACATGGTTTCACCTCTATGCAACAGCACATGTAAAAAGTTTGTCAGAGGTTTTAAAACGTTTTTCAGAGGTTGTATTGTACTTTTCTGCAATCATACAAAATATAGATCTGGAAATTCACATCCACATTTCAATTTGGAAAAGAAGAGTACAAATGATCACTTGAAATTACAAACTTTAAAATAAATGCTTTTTTGAAAAATGTTTAAACATGGTTTCACATCTATGCCACAGCACATGTAAAAAGTATGTCAGAGGTTTTTAAATGTACTTTTCTACAAGAAAGTTAAATGTAGATCCGTAAATTCACTTCTACATTTCAATTTGAGAAAGAATAACATAAATGTTAAAATGAAACTACCAACTTTAAAATACATGCATTTTTGAGAAATACTTAAACTTTGCTTCACATCTATGAATTTTCATGTATAAGTATTATTAGTCTTTGTAAAACTTTTAAAAATGTTTAAAAATATAGTTTACAACCAGAAAAATAAATGCAGAAAAAGAAATACGCGTTTATCTGGCAATATGAAAAAGTATCAATAAATGCTAAAATGAATGTCCACACATTGAAATAAATGCGTTTTAAGAAAAGATTAAAGCTAGTTTTCTCATCTATGAACTTCATTGTTAATATATAAACAGTACATGTAAAACGTTTTTCAGAGGTTGTATTGTACTTTTCTGCAATCATATAAAATATAGATCTGGAAATTCACATCAACATTTCAATTTTGAAAAGAATAGTAGAAATGGTCACTTGAAATTACAAACTTTAAAATAAATGCTTTTTTGAGAAATGTTTAAACATGATTTCACATCTATGCAACAGCTCATGTAAAGTTTGTCAGAGGTTTTAAAAGTACTTTTCTCCAAAAAAGCAAAATGTAGATCCGTAAATTCACTTCTACATTTCAATTTTAGAAAGAATAACATAAATGTTAAAATGAAACAACCAACTTTAAAATACATGCATTTTTGAGAAATACTTAAACTTTGCTTCACATCTATGAATTTTCATGTATAAGTATTAATAGTCTTTGTAAAACTTTTAAAAACGTTTAAAAATATAGTTTACAACCAGAAAAATAAATGCAGAAAAAGAAATACGCATTAATCTGACAATTTGAAAAAGTATCAATAAATGCTAAAATGAATGTCCACACATTGAAATAAATGCGTTTTAAGAAAAGATTAAAGCTAGTTTTCTCATCTATGAACTTCATTGTTAATATATAAACAGTACATGTAAAACGTTTTTCAGAGGTTGTATTGTATTTTTCTGCAATCATATAAAATATAGATCTGGAAATTGACATCCACATTTCAATTTTGAAAAGAATAGGACAAATGATCACTTGAAATTACAAACATAAAAATAAAAGCTTTATGGACAAATGTTTAAACATGGTTTCACCTCTATGCAACAGCACATGTAAAAAGTTTGTCAGAGGTTTTAAAACGTTTTTCAGAGGTTGTATTGTACTTTTCTGCAATCATACAAAATATAGATCTGGAAATTCACATCCACATTTCAATTTGGAAAAGAATAGTACAAATGATCACTTGAAATTACAAACTTTAAAATAAATGCTTTTTTGAAAAATGTTTAAACATGATTTCACATCTATGCAACAGCACAAGTAAAAAGTTTGTCAGAGGTTTTAAAAGTACTTTTCTCCAAAAAAGCAAAATGTTGATCAGTAAATTCACTTCTACATTTCAATTTGAGAAAGACTAACATAAATGTTAAAATGAAACTACCAACTTTAAAATACATGCTTTTTTGAGAAACTTTGCTTCACATCTATGAATTTTCATGTATAAGTATTAATAGTCTTTGTAAAACTTTTAAAAATGTTTAAAAATATAGTTTACAACCAGAGAAAGAAATGCAGAAAAAGAAATACGCGTTTATCTGACAATTTGAAAAAGTATCAATAAATTCTAAAATGAATGTCCACACAGCACATGTAAAAAGTTTGTCAGAGGTTTTAAAACGTTTTTCAGAGGTTGTATTGTACTTTTCTGCAATCATACGAAATATAGATCTGGAAATTCACATCCACATTTCAATTTTGAAAAGAATAATAGAAATGATCACTTGAAATTATAAACTTTAAAATAAATGCTTTTTTGAAAAATATTTAAACTTGATTTCACATCTATGCAACAGCTCATGTAAAGTTTGTCAGAGGTTTTAAAAGTACTTTTCTCCAAAAAAGCAAAATGTAGATCCGTAAATTCACTTCTGCATTTCAATTTTAGAAAGAATAACATAAATGTTAAAATGAAACAACCAACTTTAAAATACATGCATTTTTGAGAAGTACTTAAACTTTGCTTCACATCTATGAATTTTCATGTATAAGTATTAATAGTCTTTGTAAAACTTTTAAAAACGTTTAACAATATAGTTTACAACCAGAAAAATAAATTCAGAAAAAGAAATACGCATTAATCTGACAATTTGAAAAAGTATCAATAAATGCTGAAATGAATGTCCACACATTGAAATAAATGAGTTTTAAGAAAAGATTAAAGCTAGTTTTCTCATCTATGAACTTCATTGTTAATATATAAACAGTACATGTAAAACGTTTTTCAGAGGTTGCATTGTACTTTTCTGCAATTATACAAAATATAGATTTGGAAATTCACATCCACATTTCAATTTTGAAAAGAATAGTAGAAATGGTCACTTGAAATTACAAACTTTAAAATAAATGCTTCTTTGAGAAATGTTTAAACATGATTTCACCTCTATGCAACAGCACATGTAAAAAGATTGTCAGAGGTTTTAAAAGTACTTTTCTACAAGAAAGCAAAATGTAGATCTGTAAATTCACATCTACATATCAATTTTAGAAAGAATAACATAAATGTTAAAATGAAACAACTAACTTTAAAATACATGCATTTTTGAGAAATACTTAAACTTTGCTTCACATCTATGAATTTTCATGTATAAGTATTAATAGTCTTTGTAAAACTTTTAAAAACGTTTAAAAATATAGTTTACAACCAGAAAAATAAATGCAGAAAAAGAAATACGCGTTTATCTGACAATATGAAAAAGTATCAATAAATGCTAAAATGAATGTCCACACATTGAAATAAATGCGTTTTAAGAAAAGATTAAAGCTAGTTTTCTCATCTATGAACTTCATTGTTAATATATAAACAGTACATGTAAAACGTTTTTCAGAGGTTGTATTGTACTTTTCTGCAATCATATAAAATATAGATCTGGAAATTCACATCCACATTTCAATTTCAAAAAGAATAGTAGAAATGGTCACTTGAAATTACAAACTTTAAAATAAATGCTTTTTTGAGAAATGTTTAAACATGATTTCACATCTATGCAACAGCTCATGTAAAGTTTGTCAGAGGTTTTAAAAGTACTTTTCTCCAAAAAAGCAAAATGTAGATCTGTAAATTCACTTCTACATTTCAATTTTAGAAAGAATAACATAAATGTTAAAATGAAACAACCAACTTTAAAATACATGCATTTTTGAGAAATACTTAAATTTTGCCTCACATCTATGAATTTTCATGTATAAGTATTAATAGTCTTTGTAAAACTTTTAAAAACGTTTAAAAATATAGTTTACAACCAGAAAAATAAATGCAGAAAAGGAAATACGCATTTATCTGACAATTTGAAAAAGTATCAATAAATGCTAAAATGAATGTCCACACATTCAAATAAATGCGTTTTAAGAAAAGATTAAAGCTAGTTTTCTCATCTATGAACTTCATTGTTAATATATAAACAGTACATGTAAAACGTTTTTCAGAGGTTGTATTGTACTTTTCTGCAATCATATAAAATATAGATCTGGAAATTCACATCCACATTTCAATTTTGAAAAGAATAGGACAAATGATCACTTGAAATTACAAACATAAAAATAAAAGCTTTTTGGACAAATGTTTAAACATGGTTTCACCTCTATGCAACAGCACATGTAAAAAGTTTGTCAGAGGTTTTAAAACGTTTTTCAGAGGTTGTATTGTACTTTTCTGCAATCATACAAAATATAGATCTGGAAATTCACATCCACATTTCAATTTGGAAAAGAATAGTACAAATGATCACTTGAAATTACAAACTTTAAAATAAATGCTTTTTTGAAAAATGTTTAAACATGGTTTCACATCTATGCAACAGCACAAGTAAAAAGTTTGTCAGAGGTTTTAAAAGTAATTTTCTCCAAAAAAGCAAAATGTTGATCAGTAAATTCACTTCTGCATTTCAATTTGAGAAAGACTAACATAAATGTTAAAATGAAACTACCAACTTTAAAATACATGCTTTTTTGAGAAACTTTGCTTCACATCTATGAATTTTCATGTATAAGTATTAATAGTCTTTGTAAAACTTTTAAAAATGTTTAAAAATATAGTTTACAACCAGAGAAAGAAATGCAGAAAAAGAAATACGCGTTTATCTGACAATTTGAAAAAGTATCAATAAATTCTAAAATGAATGTCCACACAGCACATGTAAAAAGTTTATCAGAGGTTTTAAAACGTTTTTCAGAGGTTGTATTGTACTTTTCTGCAATCATACAAAATATAGATCTGGAAATTCACATCCACATTTCAATTTTGAAAAGAATAATAGAAATGATCACTTGAAATTACAAACTTTAAAATAAATGCTTTTTTGAAAAATGTTTAAACTTGTTTTCACATCTATGCAACAGCTCATGTAAAGTTTATCAGAGGTTTTAAAAGCACTTTTCTCCAAAAAAGCAAAATGTAGATCCGTAAATTCACTTCTACATTTCAATTTTAGAAAGAATAACATAAATGTTAAAATGAAACTACCAACTGTAAAATACATGCATTTTTCAGAAGAACTTAAACTTTGATTCACATCTATGAATTTTCATGTATAAGTATTAATAGTCTTTGTAAAACTTTTAAAAATGTTTAAAAATATAGTTTACAACCAGAAAAATAAATGAAGAAAAAGAAATAAGCGTTTATCTGACAATTTGAAAAAGTATCAATAAATGCTAAAATGATTGTCCACACATTGAAATAAATGCGTTTTAAGAAAAGATTAAAGCTAGTTTTCTCATCTATGAACTTCATTGTTAATATATAAACAGTACATGTCAAACGTTTTTCAGAGGTTGTATTGTACTTTTCTGCAATCATATAAAATATAGATCTGGAAATTCACATCAACATTTCAATTTTGAAAAGAATAGTAGAAATGGTCACTTGAAATTACAAACTTTAAAATAAATGCTTTTTTGAGAAATGTTTAAACATGATTTCACATCTATGCAACAGCTCATGTAAAGTTTGTCAGAGGTTTTAAAAGTACTATTCTCCAAAAAAGCAAAATGTAGATCCGTAAATTCACTTCTACATTTCAATTTTAGAAAGAATAACATAAATGTTAAAATGAAACAACCAACTTTAAAATACATGCATTTTTGAGAAATACTTAAACTTTGCTTCACATCTATGAATTTTCATGTATAAGTATTAATAGTCTTTGTAAAACTTTTAAAAACGTTTAAAAATATAGTTTACAACCAGAAAAATAAATGCAGAAAAAGAAATACGCATTAATCTGACAATTTGAAAAAGTATCAATAAATGCTAAAATGAATGTCCACACATTGAAATAAATGCGTTTTAAGAAAAGATTAAAGCTAGTTTTCTCATCTATGAACTTCATTGTTAATATATAAACAGTACATGTAAAACGTTTTTCAGAGGTTGTATTGTATTTTTCTGCAATCATATAAAATATAGATCTGGAAATTCACATCCTCATTTCAATTTTGAAAAGAATAGGACAAATGATCACTTGAAATTACAAACATAAAAATAAAAGCTTTATGGACAAATGTTTAAACATGGTTTCACCTCTATGCAACAGCACATGTAAAAAGTTTGTCAGAGGTTTTAAAACGTTTTTCAGAGGTTGTATTGTACTTTTCTGCAATCATACAAAATATAGATCTGGAAATTCACATCCACATTTCAATTTGGAAAAGAATAGTACAAATGATCACTTGAAATTACAAACTTTAAAATAAATGCTTTTTTGAAAAATGTTTAAACATGATTTCACATCTATGCAACAGCACAAGTAAAAAGTTTGTCAGAGGTTTTAAAAGTACTTTTCTCCAAAAAAGCAAAATGTTGATCAGTAAATTCACTTCTACATTTCAATTTGAGAAAGACTAACATAAATGTTAAAATGAAACTACCAACTTTAAAATACATGCTTTTTTGAGAAACTTTGCTTCACATCTATGAATTTTCATGTATAAGTATTAATAGTCTTTGTAAAACTTTTAAAAATGTTTAAAAATATAGTTTACAACCAGAGAAAGAAATGCAGAAAAAGAAATACGCGTTTATCTGACAATTTGAAAAAGTATCAATAAATTCTAAAATGAATGTCCACACAGCACATGTAAAAAGTTTATCAGAGGTTTTAAAACGTTTTTCAGAGGTTGTATTGTACTTTTCTGCAATCATACAAAATATAGATCTGGAAATTCACATCCACATTTCAATTTTGAAAAGAATAATAGAAATGATCACTTGAAATTACAAACTTTAAAATAAATGCTTTTTTGAAAAATGTTTAAACTTGATTTCACATCTATGCAACAGCTCATGTAAAGTTTGTCAGAGGTTTTAAAAGCACTTTTCTCCAAAAAAGCAAAATGTAGATCCGTAAATTCACTTCTACATTTCAATTTTAGAAAGAATAACATAAATGTTAAAATGAAACTACCAACTGTAAAATACATGCATTTTTCAGAAGAACTTAAACTTTGATTCACATCTATGAATTTTCATGTATAAGTATTAATAGTCTTTGTAAAACTTTTAAAAATGTTTAAAAATATAGTTTACAACCAGAAAAATAAATGCAGAAAAAGAAATAAGCATTTATCTGACAATTTGAAAAAGTATCAATAAATGCTAAAATGATTGTCCACACATTGAAATAAATGCGTTTTAAGAAAAGATTAAAGCTAGTTTTCTCATCTATGAACTTCATTGTTAATATATAAACAGTACATGTCAAACGTTTTTCAGAGGTTGTATTGTACTTTTCTGCAATCATATAAAATATAGATCTGGAAATTCACATCCACATTTCAATTTTGAAAAGAATAGGACAAATGATCACTTGAAATTACAAACATAAAAATAAAAGCTGTTTGGACAAATATTTAAACATGGTTTCACCTCTATGCAACAGCACATGTAAAAAGTTTGTCAGAGGTTTTAAAACGTTTTTCAGAGGTTGTATTGTACTTTTCTGCAATCATACAAAATATAGATCTGGAAATTCACATCCACATTTCAATTTGGAAAAGAATAGTACAAATGATCACTTGAAATTACAAACTTTAAAATAAATGCTTTTTTGAAAAATGTTTAAACATGGTTTCACATCTATGCCACAGCACATGTAAAAAGTATGTCAGAGGTTTTTAAAAGTACTTTCCTACAAGAAAGTTAAATGTAGATCCGCAAATTCACTTCTACATTTCAATTTGAGAAAGAATAACATAAATGTTAAAATGAAACTACCAACTTTAAAATACATGCATTTTTGAGAAATACTTAAACTTTGCTTCACATCTATGAATTTTCATGTATAAGTATTATTAGTCTTTGTAAAACTTTTAAAAATGTTTAAAAATATAGTTTACAACCAGAAAAATAAATGCAGAAAAAGAAATACGCGTTTATCTGACAATATGAAAAAGTATCAATAAATGCTAAAATGAATGTCCACACATTGAAATAAATGCGTTTTAAGAAAAGATTAAAGCTAGTTTTCTCATCTATGAACTTCATTGTTAATATATAAACAGTACATGTAAAACGTTTTTCAGAGGTTGTATTGTACTTTTCTGCAATCATATAAAATATAGATCTGGAAATTCACATCAACATTTCAATTTTGAAAAGAATAGTAGAAATGGTCACTTGAAATTACAAACTTTAAAATAAATGCTTTTTTGAGAAATGTTTAAACATGATTTCACATCTATGCAACAGCTCATGTAAAGTTTGTCAGAGGTTTTAAAAGTACTTTTCTCCAAAAAAGCAAAATGTAGATCCGTAAATTCACTTCTACATTTCAATTTTAGAAAGAATAACATAAATGTTAAAATGAAACAATCAACTTTAAAATACATGCATTTCTGAGAAATACTTAAACTTTGCTTCACATCTATGAATTTTCATGTATAAGTATTAATAGTCTTTGTAAAACTTTTAAAAACGTTTAAAAATATAGTTTACAACCAGAAAAATAAATGCAGAAAAAGAAATACGCATTAATCTGACAATTTGAAAAAGTATCAATAAATGCTAAAATGAATGTCCACACATTGAAATAAATGCGTTTTAAGAAAAGATTAAAGCTAGTTTTCTCATCTATGAACTTCATTGTTAATATATAAACAGTAGATGTAAAACGTTTTTCAGAGGTTTTATTGTACTTTTCTGCAATCATATAAAATATAGATCTGGAAATTCACATCCACATTTCAATTTTGAAAAGAATAGGACAAATGATCACTTGAAATTACAAACATAAAAATAAAAGCTTTTTGGACAAATGTTTAAACATGGTTTCACCTCTATGCAACAGCACATGTAAAAAGTTTGTCAGAGGTTTTATTGTACTTTTCTGCAATCATACAAAATATAGATCTGGAAATTCACATCCACATTTCAATTTGGAAAAGAATAGTACAAATGATCACTTGAAATTACAAACTTTAAAATAAATGCTTTTTTGAAAAATGTTTAAACATGGTTTCACATCTATGCCACAGCACATGTAAAAAGTATGTCAGAGGTTTTAAAAGTACTTTTCTACAAGAAAGTTAAATGTAGATCCGTAAATTCACTTCTACATTTCAATTTGAGAAAGAATAACATAAATGTTAAAATGAAACTACCAACTTTAAAATACATGCATTTTTGAGAAATACTTAAAATTTGCTTCACATCTATGAATTTTCATGTATAAGTATTATTAGTCTTTGTAAAACTTTTAAAAATGTTTAAAAATATAGTTTACAACCAGAAAAATAAATGCAGAAAAAGAAATACGCATTAATCTGACAATTTGAAAAAGTATCAATAAATGCTAAAATGAATGTCCACACATTGAAATAAATGCGTTTTAAGAAAAGATTAAAGCTAGTTTTCTCATCTATGAACTTCATTGTTAATATATAAACAGTACATGTAAAACGTTTTTCAGAGGTTGTATTGTACTTTTCTGCAATCATACAAAATATAGATCTGGAAATTCACATCCACATTTCAATTTGGAAAAGAATAGTACAAATGATCACTTGAAATTACAAACTTTAAAATAAATGCTTTTTTGAGAAATGTTTAAACATGATTTCACATCTATGCAACAGCTCATGTAAAGTTTGTCAGAGGTTTTAAAAGTACTTTTCTCCAAAAAAGCAAAATGTAGATCAGTAAATTCACTTCTACATTTCAATTTTAGAAAGAATAACATAAATGTTAAAATGAAACAACCAACTTTAAAATACATGCATTTTTGAGAAATACTTAAATTTTGCCTCACATCTATGAATTTTCATGTATAAGTATTAATAGTCTTTATAAAACTTTTAAAAACGTTTAAAAATATAGTTTACAACCAGAAAAATAAATGCAGAAAAGGAAATACGCATTTATCTGACAATTTGAAAAAGTATCAATAAATGCTAAAATGAATGTCCACACATTCAAATAAATGCGTTTTAAGAAAAGATTAAAGCTAGTTTTCTCATCTATGAACTTCATTGTTAATATATAAACAGTACATGTAAAACGTTTTTCAGAGGTTGTATTGTACTTTTCTGCAATCATATAAAATATAGATCTGGAAATTCACATCCACATTTCAATTTTGAAAAGAATAGGACAAATGATCACTTGAAATTACAAACATAAAAATAAAAGCTTTTTGGAAAAAATGTTTAAACATGGTTTCACCTCTATGCAACAGCACATGTAAAAAGTTTGTCAGAGGTTTTAAAACGTTTTTCAGAGGTTGTATTGTACTTTTCTGCAATCATACAAAATATAGATCTGGAAATTCACATCCACATTTCAATTTGGAAAAGAAGAGTACAAATGATCACTTGAAATTACAAACTTTAAAATAAATGCTTTTTTGAAAAATGTTTAAACATGGTTTCACATCTATGCCACAGCACATGTAAAAAGTATGTCAGAGGTTTTTAAATGTACTTTTCTACAAGAAAGTTAAATGTAGATCCGTAAATTCACTTCTACATTTCAATTTGAGAAAGAATAACATAAATGTTAAAATGAAACTACCAACTTTAAAATACATGCATTTTTGAGAAATACTTAAACTTTGCTTCACATCTATGAATTTTCATGTATAAGTATTATTAGTCTTTGTAAAACTTTTAAAAATGTTTAAAAATATAGTTTACAACCAGAAAAATAAATGCAGAAAAAGAAATACGCGTTTATCTGGCAATATGAAAAAGTATCAATAAATGCTAAAATGAATGTCCACACATTGAAATAAATGCGTTTTAAGAAAAGATTAAAGCTAGTTTTCTCATCTATGAACTTCATTGTTAATATATAAACAGTACATGTAAAACGTTTTTCAGAGGTTGTATTGTACTTTTCTGCAATCATATAAAATATAGATCTGGAAATTCACATCAACATTTCAATTTTGAAAAGAATAGTAGAAATGGTCACTTGAAATTACAAACTTTAAAATAAATGCTTTTTTGAGAAATGTTTAAACATGATTTCACATCTATGCAACAGCTCATGTAAAGTTTGTCAGAGGTTTTAAAAGTACTTTTCTCCAAAAAAGCAAAATGTAGATCCGTAAATTCACTTCTACATTTCAATTTTAGAAAGAATAACATAAATGTTAAAATGAAACAACCAACTTTAAAATACATGCATTTTTGAGAAATACTTAAACTTTGCTTCACATCTATGAATTTTCATGTATAAGTATTAATAGTCTTTGTACAACTTTTAAAAACGTTTAAAAATATAGTTTACAACCAGAAAAATAAATGCAGAAAAAGAAATACGCATTAATCTGACAATTTGAAAAAGTATCAATAAATGCTAAAATGAATGTCCACACATTGAAATAAATGCGTTTTAAGAAAAGATTAAAGCTAGTTTTCTCATCTATGAACTTCATTGTTAATATATAAACAGTACATGTAAAACGTTTTTCAGAGGTTGTATTGTATTTTTCTGCAATCATATAAAATATAGATCTGGAAATTCACATCCACATTTCAATTTTGAAAAGAATAGGACAAATGATCACTTGAAATTACAAACATAAAAATAAAAGCTTTATGGACAAATGTTTAAACATGGTTTCACCTCTATGCAACAGCACATGTAAAAAGTTTGTCAGAGGTTTTAAAACGTTTTTCAGAGGTTGTATTGTACTTTTCTGCAATCATACAAAATATAGATCTGGAAATTCACATCCACATTTCAATTTGGAAAAGAATAGTACAAATGATCACTTGAAATTACAAACTTTAAAATAAATGCTTTTTTGAAAAATGTTTAAACATGATTTCACATCTATGCAACAGCACAAGTAAAAAGTTTGTCAGAGGTTTTAAAAGTACTTTTCTCCAAAAAAGCAAAATGTTGATCAGTAAATTCACTTCTACATTTCAATTTGAGAAAGAATAACATAAATGTTAAAATGAAACTACCAACTTTAAAATACATGCTTTTTTGAGAAACTTTGCTTCACATCTATGAATTTTCATGTATAAGTATTAATAGTCTTTGTAAAACTTTTAAAAATGTTTAAAAATATAGTTTACAACCAGAGAAAGAAATGCAGAAAAAGAAATACGCGTTTATCTGACAATTTGAAAAAGTATCAATAAATTCTAAAATGAATGTCCACACAGCACATGTAAAAAGTTTGTCAGAGGTTTTAAAACGTTTTTCAGAGGTTGTATTGTACTTTTCTGCAATCATACGAAATATAGATCTGGAAATTCACATCCACATTTCAATTTTGAAAAGAATAATAGAAATGATCACTTGAAATTATAAACTTTAAAATAAATGCTTTTTTGAAAAATATTTAAACTTGATTTCACATCTATGCAACAGCTCATGTAAAGTTTGTCAGAGGTTTTAAAAGTACTTTTCTCCAAAAAAGCAAAATGTAGATCCGTAAATTCACTTCTGCATTTCAATTTTAGAAAGAATAACATAAATGTTAAAATGAAACAACCAACTTTAAAATACATGCATTTTTGAGAAGTACTTAAACTTTGCTTCACATCTATGAATTTTCATGTATAAGTATTAATAGTCTTTGTAAAACTTTTAAAAACGTTTAACAATATAGTTTACAACCAGAAAAATAAATTCAGAAAAAGAAATACGCATTAATCTGACAATTTGAAAAAGTATCAATAAATGCTGAAATGAATGTCCACACATTGAAATAAATGAGTTTTAAGAAAAGATTAAAGCTAGTTTTCTCATCTATGAACTTCATTGTTAATATATAAACAGTACATGTAAAACGTTTTTCAGAGGTTGTATTGTACTTTTCTGCAATCATACAAAATATAGATTTGGAAATTCACATCCACATTTCAATTTTGAAAAGAATAGTAGAAATGGTCACTTGAAATTACAAACTTTAAAATAAATGCTTCTTTGAGAAATGTTTAAACATGATTTCACCTCTATGCAACAGCACATGTAAAAAGATTGTCAGAGGTTTTAAAAGTACTTTTCTACAAGAAAGCAAAATGTAGATCTGTAAATTCACATCTACATATCAATTTTAGAAAGAATAACATAAATGTTAAAATGAAACAACTTACTTTAAAATACATGCATTTTTGAGAAATACTTAAACTTTGCTTCACATCTATGAATTTTCATGTATAAGTATTAATAGTCTTTGTAAAACTTTTAAAAACGTTTAAAAATATAGTTTACAACCAGAAAAATAAATGCAGAAAAAGAAATACGCGTTTATCTGACAATATGAAAAAGTATCAATAAATGCTAAAATGAATGTCCACACATTGAAATAAATGCGTTTTAAGAAAAGATTAAAGCTAGTTTTCTCATCTATGAACTTCATTGTTAATATATAAACAGTACATGTAAAACGTTTTTCAGAGGTTGTATTGTACTTTTCTGCAATCATATAAAATATAGATCTGGAAATTCACATCCACATTTCAATTTCAAAAAGAATAGTAGAAATGGTCACTTGAAATTACAAACTTTAAAATAAATGCTTTTTTGAGAAATGTTTAAACATGATTTCACATCTATGCAACAGCTCATGTAAAGTTTGTCAGAGGTTTTAAAAGTACTTTTCTCCAAAAAAGCAAAATGTAGATCTGTAAATTCACTTCTACATTTCAATTTTAGAAAGAATAACATAAATGTTAAAATGAAACAACCAACTTTAAAATACATGCATTTTTGAGAAATACTTAAATTTTGCCTCACATCTATGAATTTTCATGTATAAGTATTAATAGTCTTTGTAAAACTTTTAAAAACGTTTAAAAATATAGTTTACAACCAGAAAAATAAATGCAGAAAAGGAAATACGCATTTATCTGACAATTTGAAAAAGTATCAATAAATGCTAAAATGAATGTCCACACATTCAAATAAATGCGTTTTAAGAAAAGATTAAAGCTAGTTTTCTCATCTATGAACTTCATTGTTAATATATAAACAGTACATGTAAAACGTTTTTCAGAGGTTGTATTGTACTTTTCTGCAATCATATAAAATATAGATCTGGAAATTCACATCCACATTTCAATTTTGAAAAGAATAGGACAAATGATCACTTGAAATTACAAACATAAAAATAAAAGCTTTTTGGACAAATGTTTAAACATGGTTTCACCTCTATGCAACAGCACATGTAAAAAGTTTGTCAGAGGTTTTAAAACGTTTTTCAGAGGTTGTATTGTACTTTTCTGCAATCATACAAAATATAGATCTGGAAATTCACATCCATATTTCAATTTGGAAAAGAATAGTACAAATGATCACTTGAAATTACAAACTTTAAAATAAATGCTTTTTTGAAAAATGTTTAAACATGGTTTCACATCTATGCAACAGCACAAGTAAAAAGTTTGTCAGATGTTTTAAAAGTAATTTTCTCCAAAAAAGCAAAATGTTGATCAGTAAATTCACTTCTGCATTTCAATTTGAGAAAGACTAACATATATGTTAAAATGAAACTACCAACTTTAAAATACATGCTTTTTTGAGAAACTTTGCTTCACATCTATGAATTTTCATGTATAAGTATTAATAGTCTTTGTAAAACTTTTAAAAATGTTTAAAAATATAGTTTACAACCAGAGAAAGAAATGCAGAAAAAGAAATACGCGTTTATCTGACAATTTGAAAAAGTATCAATAAATTCTAAAATGAATGTCCACACAGCACATGTAAAAAGTTTATCAGAGGTTTTAAAACGTTTTTCAGAGGTTGTATTGTACTTTTCTGCAATCATACAAAATATAGATCTGGAAATTCACATCCACATTTCAATTTTGAAAAGAATAATAGAAATGATCACTTGAAATTACAAACTTTAAAATAAATGCTTTTTTGAAAAATGTTTAAACTTGTTTTCACATCTATGCAACAGCTCATGTAAAGTTTATCAGAGGTTTTAAAAGCACTTTTCTCCAAAAAAGCAAAATGTAGATCCGTAAATTCACTTCTACATTTCAATTTTAGAAAGAATAACATAAATGTTAAAATGAAACTACCAACTGTAAAATACATGCATTTTTCAGAAGAACTTAAACTTTGATTCACATCTATGAATTTTCATGTATAAGTATTAATAGTCTTTGTAAAACTTTTAAAAATGTTTAAAAATATAGTTTACAACCAGAAAAATAAATGAAGAAAAAGAAATAAGCGTTTATCTGACAATTTGAAAAAGTATCAATAAATGCTAAAATGATTGTCCACACATTGAAATAAATGCGTTTTAAGAAAAGATTAAAGCTAGTTTTCTCATCTATGAACTTCATTGTTAATATATAAACAGTACATGTCAAACGTTTTTCAGAGGTTGTATTGTACTTTTCTGCAATCATATAAAATATAGATCTGGAAATTCACATCAACATTTCAATTTTGAAAAGAATAGTAGAAATGGTCACTTGAAATTACAAACTTTAAAATAAATGCTTTTTTGAGAAATGTTTAAACATGATTTCACATCTATGCAACAGCTCATGTAAAGTTTGTCAGAGGTTTTAAAAGTACTATTCTCCAAAAAAGCAAAATGTAGATCCGTAAATTCACTTCTACATTTCAATTTTAGAAAGAATAACATAAATGTTAAAATGAAACAACCAACTTTAAAATACATGCATTTTTGAGAAATACTTAAATTTTGCCTCACATCTATGAATTTTCATGTATAAGTATTAATAGTCTTTGTAAAACTTTTAAAAACGTTTAAAAATATAGTTTACAACCAGAAAAATAAATGCAGAAAAGGAAATACGCATTTATCTGACAATTTGAAAAAGTATCAATAAATGCTAAAATGAATGTCCACACATTCAAATAAATGCGTTTTAAGAAAAGATTAAAGCTAGTTTTCTCATCTATGAACTTCATTGTTAATATATAAACAGTACATGTAAAACGTTTTTCAGAGGTTGTATTGTACTTTTCTGCAATCATATAAAATATAGATCTGGAAATTCACATCCACATTTCAATTTTGAAAAGAATAGGACAAATGATCACTTGAAATTACAAACATAAAAATAAAAGCTTTTTGGACAAATGTTTAAACATGGTTTCACCTCTATGCAACAGCACATGTAAAAAGTTTGTCAGAGGTTTTAAAACGTTTTTCAGAGGTTGTATTGTACTTTTCTGCAATCATACAAAATATAGATCTGGAAATTCACATCCACATTTCAATTTGGAAAAGAATAGTACAAATGATCACTTGAAATTACAAACTTTAAAATAAATGCTTTTTTGAAAAATGTTTAAACATGGTTTCACATCTATGCAACAGCACAAGTAAAAAGTTTGTCAGATGTTTTAAAAGTAATTTTCTCCAAAAAAGCAAAATGTTGATCAGTAAATTCACTTCTGCATTTCAATTTGAGAAAGACTAACATATATGTTAAAATGAAACTACCAACTTTAAAATACATGCTTTTTTGAGAAACTTTGCTTCACATCTATGAATTTTCATGTATAAGTATTAATAGTCTTTGTAAAACTTTTAAAAATGTTTAAAAATATAGTTTACAACCAGAGAAAGAAATGCAGAAAAAGAAATACGCGTTTATCTGACAATTTGAAAAAGTATCAATAAATTCTAAAATGAATGTCCACACAGCACATGTAAAAAGTTTATCAGAGGTTTTAAAACGTTTTTCAGAGGTTGTATTGTACTTTTCTGCAATCATACAAAATATAGATCTGGAAATTCACATCCACATTTCAATTTTGAAAAGAATAATAGAAATGATCACTTGAAATTACAAACTTTAAAATAAATGCTTTTTTGAAAAATGTTTAAACTTGTTTTCACATCTATGCAACAGCTCATGTAAAGTTTATCAGAGGTTTTAAAAGCACTTTTCTCCAAAAAAGCAAAATGTAGATCCGTAAATTCACTTCTACATTTCAATTTTAGAAAGAATAACATAAATGTTAAAATGAAACTACCAACTGTAAAATACATGCATTTTTCAGAAGAACTTAAACTTTGATTCACATCTATGAATTTTCATGTATAAGTATTAATAGTCTTTGTAAAACTTTTAAAAATGTTTAAAAATATAGTTTACAACCAGAAAAATAAATGAAGAAAAAGAAATAAGCGTTTATCTGACAATTTGAAAAAGTATCAATAAATGCTAAAATGATTGTCCACACATTGAAATAAATGCGTTTTAAGAAAAGATTAAAGCTAGTTTTCTCATCTATGAACTTCATTGTTAATATATAAACAGTACATGTCAAACGTTTTTCAGAGGTTGTATTGTACTTTTCTGCAATCATATAAAATATAGATCTGGAAATTCACATCAACATTTCAATTTTGAAAAGAATAGTAGAAATGGTCACTTGAAATTACAAACTTTAAAATAAATGCTTTTTTGAGAAATGTTTAAACATGATTTCACATCTATGCAACAGCTCATGTAAAGTTTGTCAGAGGTTTTAAAAGTACTATTCTCCAAAAAAGCAAAATGTAGATCCGTAAATTCACTTCTACATTTCAATTTTAGAAAGAATAACATAAATGTTAAAATGAAACAACCAACTTTAAAATACATGCATTTTTGAGAAATACTTAAACTTTGCTTCACATCTATGAATTTTCATGTATAAGTATTAATAGTCTTTGTAAAACTTTTAAAAACGTTTAAAAATATAGTTTACAACCAGAAAAATAAATGCAGAAAAAGAAATACGCATTAATCTGACAATTTGAAAAAGTATCAATATATGCTAAAATGAATGTCCACACATTGAAATAAATGCGTTTTAAGAAAAGATTAAAGCTAGTTTTCTCATCTATGAACTTCATTGTTAATATATAAACAGTACATGTAAAACGTTTTTCAGAGGTTGTATTGTATTTTTCTGCAATCATATAAAATATAGATCTGGAAATTCACATCCACATTTCAATTTTGAAAAGAATAGGACAAATGATCACTTGAAATTACAAACATAAAAATAAAAGCTTTATGGACAAATGTTTAAACATGGTTTCACCTCTATGCAACAGCACATGTAAAAAGTTTGTCAGAGGTTTTAAAACGTTTTTCAGAGGTTGTATTGTACTTTTCTGCAATCATACAAAATATAGATCTGGAAATTCACATCCACATTTCAATTTGGAAAAGAATAGTACAAATGATCACATGAAATTACAAACTTTAAAATAAATGCTTTTTTGAAAAATGTTTAAACATGATTTCACATCTATGCAACAGCACAAGTAAAAAGTCTGTCAGAGGTTTTAAAAGTAATTTTCTCCAAAAAAGCAAAATGTTGATCAGTAAATTCACTTCTACATTTCAATTTGAGAAAGACTAACATAAATGTTAAAATGAAACTACCAACTTTAAAATACATGCTTTTTTGAGAAACTTTCCTTCACATCTATGAATTTTCATGCATAAGTATTAATAGTCTTTGTAAAACTTTTAAAAATGTTTAAAAATATAGTTTACAACCAGAGAAAGAAATGCAGAAAAAGAAATACGCGTTTATCTGAAAATTTGAAAAAGTATCAATAAATTCTAAAATGAATGTCCACACAGCACATGTAAAAAGTTTATCAGAGGTTTTAAAACGTTTTTCAGAGGTTGTATTGTACTTTTCTGCAATCATACAAAATATAGATCTGGAAATTCACATCCACATTTCAATTTTGAAAAGAATAATAGAAATGATCACTTGAAATTACAAACTTTAAAATAAATGCTTTTTTGAAAAATGTTTAAACTTGATTTCACATCTATGCAACAGCTCATGTAAAGTTTGTCAGAGGTTTTAAAAGCACTTTTCTCCAAAAAAGCAAAATGTAGATCCGTAAATTCACTTCTACATTTCAATTTTAGAAAGAATAACATAAATGTTAAAATGAAACTACCAACTGTAAAATACATGCATTTTTGAGAAGTACTTAAACTTTGATTCACATCTATGAATTTTCATGTATAAGTATTAATAGTCTTTGTAAAACTTTTAAAAATGTTTAAAAATATAGGTTACAACCAGAAAAATAAATGCAGAAAAAGAAATAAGCGTTTATCTGACAATTTGAAAAAGTATCAATAAATGCTAAAATGATTGTCCACACATTGAAATAAATGCGTTTTAAGAAAAGATTAAAGCTAGTTTTCTCATCTATGAACTTCATTGTTAATATATAATCAGTAGATGTAAAACGTTTTTCAGAGGTTGTATTGTACTTTTCTGCAATCATATAATATATAGATCTGGAAATTCACATCCACATTTCAATTTTGAAAAGAATAGGACAAATGATCACTTGAAATTACAAACATAAAAATAAAAGCTGTTTGGACAAATGTTTAAACATGGTTTCACCTCTATGCAACAGCACATGTAAAAAGTTTGTCAGAGGTTTTAAAACGTTTTTCAGAGGTTGTATTGTACTTTTCTGCAATCATACAAAATATAGATCTGGAAATTCACATCCACATTTCAATTTGGAAAAGAATAGTACAAATGATCACTTGAAATTACAAACTTTAAAATAAATGCTTTTTTGAAAAATGTTTAAACATGGTTTCACATCTATGCCACAGCACATGTAAAAAGTATCTCAGAGGTTTTTAAAAGTACTTTTCTACAAGAAAGTTAAATGTAGATCCGTAAATTCACTTCTACATTTCAATTTGAGAAAGAATAACATAAATGTTAAAATGAAACTACCAACTTTAAAATACATGCATTTTTGAGAAATACTTAAACTTTGCTTCACATCTATGAATTTTCATGTATAAGTATTATTAGTCTTTGTAAAACTTTTAAAAATGTTTAAAAATATAGTTTACAACCAGAAAAATAAATGCAGAAAAAGAAATACGCGTTTATCTGACAATATGAAAAAGTATCAATAAATGCTAAAATGAATGTCCACACATTGAAATAAATGCGTTTTAAGAAAAGATTAAAGCTAGTTTTCTCATCTATGAACTTCATTGTTAATATATAAACAGTACATGTAAAACGTTTTTCAAAGGTTGTATTGTACTTTTCTGCAATCATATAAAATATAGATCTGGAAATTCACATCCACATTTCAATTTCAAAAAGAATAGTAGAAATGGTCACTTGAAATTACAAACTTTAAAATAAATGCTTTTTTGAGAAATGTTTAAACATGATTTCACATCTATGCAACAGCTCATGTAAAGTTTGTCAGAGGTTTTAAAAGTACTTTTCTCCAAAAAAGCAAAATGTAGATCCGTAAATTCACTTCTACATTTCAATTTTAGAAAGAATAACATAAATGTTAAAATGAAACTACCAACTGTAAAATACATGCATTTTTGAGAAATACTTAAACTTTGCTTCACATCTATGAATATTCATGTATAAGTATTAATAGTCTTTGTAAAACTTTTAAAAACGTTTAAAAATATAGTTTACAACCAGAAAAATAAATGCAGAAAAGGAAATACGCATTTATCTGACAATTTGAAAAAGTATCAATAAATGCTAAAATGAATGTCCACACATTCAAATAAATGCGTTTTAAGAAAAGATTAAAGCTAGTTTTCTCATCTATGAACTTCATTGTTAATATATAAACAGTACATGTAAAACGTTTTTCAGAGGTTGTATTGTACTTTTCTGCAATCATATAAAATATAGATCTGGAAATTCACATCCACATTTCAATTTTGAAAAGAATAGGACAAATGATCACTTGAAATTACAAACATAAAAATAAAAGCTTTTTGGACAAATGTTTAAACATGGTTTCACCTCTATGCAACAGCACATGTAAAAAGTTTGTCAGAGGTTTTAAAACGTTTTTCAGAGGTTGTATTGTACTTTTCTGCAATCATACAAAATATAGATCTGGAAATTCACATCCACATTTCAATTTGGAAAAGAATAGTACAAATGATCACTTGAAATTACAAACTTTAAAATAAATGCTTTTTTGAAAAATGTTTAAACATGGTTTCACATCTATGCAACAGCACAAGTAAAAAGTTTGTCAGATGTTTTAAAAGTAATTTTCTCCAAAAAAGCAAAATGTTGATCAGTAAATTCACTTCTGCATTTCAATTTGAGAAAGACTAACATATATGTTAAAATGAAACTACCAACTTTAAAATACATGCTTTTTTGAGAAACTTTGCTTCACATCTATGAATTTTCATGTATAAGTATTAATAGTCTTTGTAAAACTTTTAAAAATGTTTAAAAATATAGTTTACAACCAGAGAAAGAAATGCAGAAAAAGAAATACGCGTTTATCTGACAATTTGAAAAAGTATCAATAAATTCTAAAATGAATGTCCACACAGCACATGTAAAAAGTTTATCAGAGGTTTTAAAACGTTTTTCAGAGGTTGTATTGTACTTTTCTGCAATCATACAAAATATAGATCTGGAAATTCACATCCACATTTCAATTTTGAAAAGAATAATAGAAATGATCACTTGAAATTACAAACTTTAAAATAAATGCTTTTTTGAAAAATGTTTAAACTTGTTTTCACATCTATGCAACAGCTCATGTAAAGTTTATCAGAGGTTTTAAAAGCACTTTTCTCCAAAAAAGCAAAATGTAGATCCGTAAATTCACTTCTACATTTCAATTTTAGAAAGAATAACATAAATGTTAAAATGAAACTACCAACTGTAAAATACATGCATTTTTCAGAAGAACTTAAACTTTGATTCACATCTATGAATTTTCATGTATAAGTATTAATAGTCTTTGTAAAACTTTTAAAAATGTTTAAAAATATAGTTTACAACCAGAAAAATAAATGAAGAAAAAGAAATAAGCGTTTATCTGACAATTTGAAAAAGTATCAATAAATGCTAAAATGATTGTCCACACATTGAAATAAATGCGTTTTAAGAAAAGATTAAAGCTAGTTTTCTCATCTATGAACTTCATTGTTAATATATAAACAGTACATGTCAAACGTTTTTCAGAGGTTGTATTGTACTTTTCTGCAATCATATAAAATATAGATCTGGAAATTCACATCAACATTTCAATTTTGAAAAGAATAGTAGAAATGGTCACTTGAAATTACAAACTTTAAAATAAATGCTTTTTTGAGAAATGTTTAAACATGATTTCACATCTATGCAACAGCTCATGTAAAGTTTGTCAGAGGTTTTAAAAGTACTATTCTCCAAAAAAGCAAAATGTAGATCCGTAAATTCACTTCTACATTTCAATTTTAGAAAGAATAACATAAATGTTAAAATGAAACAACCAACTTTAAAATACATGCATTTTTGAGAAATACTTAAACTTTGCTTCACATCTATGAATTTTCATGTATAAGTATTAATAGTCTTTGTAAAACTTTTAAAAACGTTTAAAAATATAGTTTACAACCAGAAAAATAAATGCAGAAAAAGAAATACGCATTAATCTGACAATTTGAAAAAGTATCAATATATGCTAAAATGAATGTCCACACATTGAAATAAATGCGTTTTAAGAAAAGATTAAAGCTAGTTTTCTCATCTATGAACTTCATTGTTAATATATAAACAGTACATGTAAAACGTTTTTCAGAGGTTGTATTGTATTTTTCTGCAATCATATAAAATATAGATCTGGAAATTCACATCCACATTTCAATTTTGAAAAGAATAGGACAAATGATCACTTGAAATTACAAACATAAAAATAAAAGCTTTATGGACAAATGTTTAAACATGGTTTCACCTCTATGCAACAGCACATGTAAAAAGTTTGTCAGAGGTTTTAAAACGTTTTTCAGAGGTTGTATTGTACTTTTCTGCAATCATACAAAATATAGATCTGGAAATTCACATCCACATTTCAATTTGGAAAAGAATAGTACAAATGATCACTTGAAATTACAAACTTTAAAATAAATGCTTTTTTGAAAAATGTTTAAACATGATTTCACATCTATGCAACAGCACAAGTAAAAAGTCTGTCAGAGGTTTTAAAAGTAATTTTCTCCAAAAAAGCAAAATGTTGATCAGTAAATTCACTTCTACATTTCAATTTGAGAAAGACTAACATAAATGTTAAAATGAAACTACCAACTTTAAAATACATGCTTTTTTGAGAAACTTTCCTTCACATCTATGAATTTTCATGCATAAGTATTAATAGTCTTTGTAAAACTTTTAAAAATGTTTAAAAATATAGTTTACAACCAGAGAAAGAAATGCAGAAAAAGAAATACGCGTTTATCTGAAAATTTGAAAAAGTATCAATAAATTCTAAAATGAATGTCCACACAGCACATGTAAAAAGTTTATCAGAGGTTTTAAAACGTTTTTCAGAGGTTGTATTGTACTTTTCTGCAATCATACAAAATATAGATCTGGAAATTCACATCCACATTTCAATTTTGAAAAGAATAATAGAAATGATCACTTGAAATTACAAACTTTAAAATAAATGCTTTTTTGAAAAATGTTTAAACTTGATTTCACATCTATGCAACAGCTCATGTAAAGTTTGTCAGAGGTTTTAAAAGCACTTTTCTCCAAAAAAGCAAAATGTAGATCCGTAAATTCACTTCTACATTTCAATTTTAGAAAGAATAACATAAATGTTAAAATGAAACTACCAACTGTAAAATACATGCATTTTTGAGAAGTACTTAAACTTTGATTCACATCTATGAATTTTCATGTATAAGTATTAATAGTCTTTGTAAAACTTTTAAAAATGTTTAAAAATATAGGTTACAACCAGAAAAATAAATGCAGAAAAAGAAATAAGCGTTTATCTGACAATTTGAAAAAGTATCAATAAATGCTAAAATGATTGTCCACACATTGAAATAAATGCGTTTTAAGAAAAGATTAAAGCTAGTTTTCTCATCTATGAACTTCATTGTTAATATATAATCAGTAGATGTAAAACGTTTTTCAGAGGTTGTATTGTACTTTTCTGCAATCATATAATATATAGATCTGGAAATTCACATCCACATTTCAATTTTGAAAAGAATAGGACAAATGATCACTTGAAATTACAAACATAAAAATAAAAGCTGTTTGGACAAATGTTTAAACATGGTTTCACCTCTATGCAACAGCACATGTAAAAAGTTTGTCAGAGGTTTTAAAACGTTTTTCAGAGGTTGTATTGTACTTTTCTGCAATCATACAAAATATAGATCTGGAAATTCACATCCACATTTCAATTTGGAAAAGAATAGTACAAATGATCACTTGAAATTACAAACTTTAAAATAAATGCTTTTTTGAAAAATGTTTAAACATGGTTTCACATCTATGCCACAGCACATGTAAAAAGTATCTCAGAGGTTTTTAAAAGTACTTTTCTACAAGAAAGTTAAATGTAGATCCGTAAATTCACTTCTACATTTCAATTTGAGAAAGAATAACATAAATGTTAAAATGAAACTACCAACTTTAAAATACATGCATTTTTGAGAAATACTTAAACTTTGCTTCACATCTATGAATTTTCATGTATAAGTATTATTAGTCTTTGTAAAACTTTTAAAAATGTTTAAAAATATAGTTTACAACCAGAAAAATAAATGCAGAAAAAGAAATACGCGTTTATCTGACAATATGAAAAAGTATCAATAAATGCTAAAATGAATGTCCACACATTGAAATAAATGCGTTTTAAGAAAAGATTAAAGCTAGTTTTCTCATCTATGAACTTCATTGTTAATATATAAACAGTACATGTAAAACGTTTTTCAAAGGTTGTATTGTACTTTTCTGCAATCATATAAAATATAGATCTGGAAATTCACATCCACATTTCAATTTCAAAAAGAATAGTAGAAATGGTCACTTGAAATTACAAACTTTAAAATAAATGCTTTTTTGAGAAATGTTTAAACATGATTTCACATCTATGCAACAGCTCATGTAAAGTTTGTCAGAGGTTTTAAAAGTACTTTTCTCCAAAAAAGCAAAATGTAGATCCGTAAATTCACTTCTACATTTCAATTTTAGAAAGAATAACATAAATGTTAAAATGAAACTACCAACTTTAAAATACATGCATTTTTGAGAAATACTTAAACTTTGCTTCACATCTATGAATTTTCATGTATAAGTATTATTAGTCTTTGTAAAACTTTTAAAAATGTTTAAAAATATAGTTTACAACCAGAAAAATAAATGCAGAAAAAGAAATACGCGTTTATCTGACAATATGAAAAAGTATCAATAAATGCTAAAATGAATGTCCACACATTGAAATAAATGCGTTTTAAGAAAAGATTAAAGCTAGTTTTCTCATCTATGAACTTCATTGTTAATATATAAACAGTACATGTAAAACGTTTTTCAGAGGTTGTATTGTATTTTTCTGCAATCATATAAAATATAGATCTGGAAATTCACATCCACATTTCAATTTTGAAAAGAATAGGACAAATGATCACTTGAAATTACAAACATAAAAATAAAAGCTTTATGGACAAATGTTTAAACATGGTTTCACCTCTATGCAACAGCACATGTAAAAAGTTTGTCAGAGGTTTTAAAACGTTTTTCAGAGGTTGTATTGTACTTTTCTGCAATCATACAAAATATAGATCTGGAAATTCACATCCACATTTCAATTTGGAAAAGAATAGTACAAATGATCACTTGAAATTACAAACTTTAAAATAAATGCTTTTTTGAAAAATGTTTAAACATGATTTCACATCTATGCAACAGCACAAGTAAAAAGTCTGTCAGAGGTTTTAAAAGTAATTTTCTCCAAAAAAGCAAAATGTTGATCAGTAAATTCACTTCTACATTTCAATTTGAGAAAGACTAACATAAATGTTAAAATGAAACTACCAACTTTAAAATACATGCTTTTTTGAGAAACTTTCCTTCACATCTATGAATTTTCATGCATAAGTATTAATAGTCTTTGTAAAACTTTTAAAAATGTTTAAAAATATAGTTTACAACCAGAGAAAGAAATGCAGAAAAAGAAATACGCGTTTATCTGAAAATTTGAAAAAGTATCAATAAATTCTAAAATGAATGTCCACACAGCACATGTAAAAAGTTTATCAGAGGTTTTAAAACGTTTTTCAGAGGTTGTATTGTACTTTTCTGCAATCATACAAAATATAGATCTGGAAATTCACATCCACATTTCAATTTTGAAAAGAATAATAGAAATGATCACTTGAAATTACAAACTTTAAAATAAATGCTTTTTTGAAAAATGTTTAAACTTGATTTCACATCTATGCAACAGCTCATGTAAAGTTTGTCAGAGGTTTTAAAAGCACTTTTCTCCAAAAAAGCAAAATGTAGATCCGTAAATTCACTTCTACATTTCAATTTTAGAAAGAATAACATAAATGTTAAAATGAAACTACCAACTGTAAAATACATGCATTTTTGAGAAGTACTTAAACTTTGATTCACATCTATGAATTTTCATGTATAAGTATTAATAGTCTTTGTAAAACTTTTAAAAATGTTTAAAAATATAGGTTACAACCAGAAAAATAAATGCAGAAAAAGAAATAAGCGTTTATCTGACAATTTGAAAAAGTATCAATAAATGCTAAAATGATTGTCCACACATTGAAATAAATGCGTTTTAAGAAAAGATTAAAGCTAGTTTTCTCATCTATGAACTTCATTGTTAATATATAATCAGTAGATGTAAAACGTTTTTCAGAGGTTGTATTGTACTTTTCTGCAATCATATAATATATAGATCTGGAAATTCACATCCACATTTCAATTTTGAAAAGAATAGGACAAATGATCACTTGAAATTACAAACATAAAAATAAAAGCTGTTTGGACAAATGTTTAAACATGGTTTCACCTCTATGCAACAGCACATGTAAAAAGTTTGTCAGAGGTTTTAAAACGTTTTTCAGAGGTTGTATTGTACTTTTCTGCAATCATACAAAATATAGATCTGGAAATTCACATCCACATTTCAATTTGGAAAAGAATAGTACAAATGATCACTTGAAATTACAAACTTTAAAATAAATGCTTTTTTGAAAAATGTTTAAACATGGTTTCACATCTATGCCACAGCACATGTAAAAAGTATCTCAGAGGTTTTTAAAAGTACTTTTCTACAAGAAAGTTAAATGTAGATCCGTAAATTCACTTCTACATTTCAATTTGAGAAAGAATAACATAAATGTTAAAATGAAACTACCAACTTTAAAATACATGCATTTTTGAGAAATACTTAAACTTTGCTTCACATCTATGAATTTTCATGTATAAGTATTATTAGTCTTTGTAAAACTTTTAAAAATGTTTAAAAATATAGTTTACAACCAGAAAAATAAATGCAGAAAAAGAAATACGCGTTTATCTGACAATATGAAAAAGTATCAATAAATGCTAAAATGAATGTCCACACATTGAAATAAATGCGTTTTAAGAAAAGATTAAAGCTAGTTTTCTCATCTATGAACTTCATTGTTAATATATAAACAGTACATGTAAAACGTTTTTCAAAGGTTGTATTGTACTTTTCTGCAATCATATAAAATATAGATCTGGAAATTCACATCCACATTTCAATTTCAAAAAGAATAGTAGAAATGGTCACTTGAAATTACAAACTTTAAAATAAATGCTTTTTTGAGAAATGTTTAAACATGATTTCACATCTATGCAACAGCTCATGTAAAGTTTGTCAGAGGTTTTAAAAGTACTTTTCTCCAAAAAAGCAAAATGTAGATCCGTAAATTCACTTCTACATTTCAATTTTAGAAAGAATAACATAAATGTTAAAATGAAACAATCAACTTTAAAATACATGCATTTTTGAGAAATACTTAAACTTTGCTTCACATCTATGAATTTTCATGTATAAGTATTAATAGTCTTTGTAAAACTTTTAAAAACGTTTAAAAATATAGTTTACAACCAGAAAAATAAATGCAGAAAAAGAAATACGCATTAATCTGACAATTTGAAAAAGTATCAATAAATGCTAAAATGAATGACCACACATTGAAATAAATGCGTTTTAAGAAAAGATTAAAGCTAGTTTTCTCATCTATGAACTTCATTGTTAATGTATAAACAGTAGATGTAAAACGTTTTTCAGAGGTTTTATTGTACTTTTCTGCAATCATACAAAATATAGATCTGGAAATTCACATCCACATTTCAATTTGGAAAAGAATAGTACAAATGATCACTTGAAATTACAAACTTTAAAATAAATGCTTTTTTTAAAAATGTTTAAACATGATTTCACATCTATGCAACAGCACAAGTAAAAAGTTTGTCAGAGGTTTTAAAAGTACTTTTCTCCAAAAAAGCAAAATGTTGATCAGTAAATTCACTTCTACATTTCAATTTGAGAAAGAATAACATAAATGTTAAAATGAAACTACCAACTTTAAAATACATGCTTTTTTGAGAAACTTTGCTTCACATCTATGAATTTTCATGTATAAGTATTAATAGTCTTTGTAAAACTTTTAAAAATGTTTAAAAATATAGTTTACAACCAGAGAAAGAAATGCAGAGAAAGAAATACGCGTTTATCTGACAATTTGAAAAAGTATCAATAAATTCTAAAATGAATGTCCACACAGCACATGTAAAAAGTTTGTCAGAGGTTTTAAAACGTTTTTCAGAGGTTGTATTGTACTTTTCTGCAATCATACGAAATATAGATCTGGAAATTCACATCCACATTTCAATTTTGAAAAGAATAATAGAAATGATCACTTGAAATTATAAACTTTAAAATAAATGCTTTTTTGAAAAATATTTAAACTTGATTTCACATCTATGCAACAGCTCATGTAAAGTTTGTCAGAGGTTTTAAAAGTACTTTTCTCCAAAAAAGCAAAATGTAGATCCGTAAATTCACTTCTACATTTCAATTTTAGAAAGAATAACATAAATGTTAAAATGAAACAACCAACTTTAAAATACATGCATTTTTGAGAAGTACTTAAACTTTGCTTCACATCTATGAATTTTCATGTATAAGTATTAATAGTCTTTGTAAAACTTTTAAAAACGTTTAAAAATATAGTTTACAACCAGAAAAATAAATTCAGAAAAAGAAATACGCATTAATCTGACAATTTGAAAAAGTATCAATAAATGCTGAAATGAATGTCCACACATTGAAATAAATGAGTTTTAAGAAAAGATTAAAGCCAGTTTTCTCATCTATGAACTTCATTGTTAATATATAAACAGTACATGTAAAACGTTTTTCAGAGGTTGTATTGTACTTTTCTGCAATCATACAAAATATAGATTTGGAAATTCACATCCACATTTCAATTTTGAAAAGAATAGTAGAAATGGTCACTTGAAATTACAAACTTTAAAATAAATGCTTCTTTGAGAAATGTTTAAACATGATTTCACCTCTATGCAACAGCACATGTAAAAAGTTTGTCAGAGGTTTTAAAAGTAGTTTTCTACAAGAAAGCAAAATGTAGATCTGTAAATTCACATCTACATATCAATTTTAGAAAGAATAACATAAATGTTAAAATGAAACAACTAACTTTAAAATACATGCATTTTTGAGAAATACTTAAACTTTGCTTCACATCTATGAATTTTCATGTATAAGTATTAATAGTCTTTGTAAAACTTTTAAAAACGTTTAAAAATATAGTTTACAACCAGAAAAATAAATGCAGAAAAAGAAATACGCGTTTATCTGACAATATGAAAAAGTATCAATAAATGCTAAAATGAATGTCCACACATTGAAATAAATGCGTTTTAAGAAAAGATTAAAGCTAGTTTTCTCATCTATGAACTTCATTGTTAATATATAAACAGTACATGTAAAACGTTTTTCAAAGGTTGTATTGTACTTTTCTGCAATCATATAAAATATAGATCTGGAAATTCACATCCACATTTCAATTTCAAAAAGAATAGTAGAAATGGTCACTTGAAATTACAAACTTTAAAATAAATGCTTTTTTGAGAAATGTTTAAACATGATTTCACATCTATGCAACAGCTCATGTAAAGTTTGTCAGAGGTTTTAAAAGTACTTTTCTCCAAAAAAGCAAAATGTAGATCTGTAAATTCACTTCTACATTTCAATTTTAGAAAGAATAACATAAATGTTAAAATGAAACAACCAACTTTAAAATACATGCATTTTTGAGAAATACTTAAATTTTGCCTCACATCTATGAATTTTCATGTATAAGTATTAATAGTCTTTGTAAAACTTTTAAAAACGTTTAAAAATATAGTTTACAACCAGAAAAATAAATGCAGAAAAGGAAATACGCATTTATCTGACAATTTGAAAAAGTATCAATAAATGCTAAAATGAATGTCCACACATTCAAATAAATGCGTTTTAAGAAAAGATTAAAGCTAGTTTTCTCATCTATGAACTTCATTGTTAATATATAAACAGTACATGTAAAACGTTTTTCAGAGGTTGTATTGTACTTTTCTGCAATCATATAAAATATAGATCTGGAAATTCACATCCACATTTCAATTTTGAAAAGAATAGGACAAATGATCACTTGAAATTACAAACATAAAAATAAAAGCTTTTTGGACAAATGTTTAAACATGGTTTCACCTCTATGCAACAGCACATGTAAAAAGTTTGTCAGAGGTTTTAAAACGTTTTTCAGAGGTTGTATTGTACTTTTCTGCAATCATACAAAATATAGATCTGGAAATTCACATCCACATTTCAATTTGGAAAAGAAGAGTACAAATGATCACTTGAAATTACAAACTTTAAAATAAATGCTTTTTTGAAAAATGTTTAAACATGGTTTCACATCTATGCCACAGCACATGTAAAAAGTATGTCAGAGGTTTTTAAATGTACTATTCTACAAGAAAGTTAAATGTAGATCCGTAAATTCACTTCTACATTTCAATTTGAGAAAGAATAACATAAATGTTAAAATGAAACTACCAACTTTAAAATACATGCATTTTTGAGAAATACTTAAACTTTGCTTCACATCTATGAATTTTCATGTATAAGTATTATTAGTCTTTGTAAAACTTTTAAAAATGTTTAAAAATATAGTTTACAACCAGAAAAATAAATGCAGAAAAAGAAATACGCGTTTATCTGACAATATGAAAAAGTATCAATAAATGCTAAAATGAATGTCCACACATTGAAATAAATGCGTTTTAAGAAAAGATTAAAGCTAGTTTTCTCATCTATGAACTTCATTGTTAATATATAAACAGTACATGTAAAACGTTTTTCAGAGGTTGTATTGTACTTTTCTGCAATCATATAAAATATAGATCTGGAAATTCACATCAACATTTCAATTTTGAAAAGAATAGTAGAAATGGTCACTTGAAATTACAAACTTTAAAATAAATGCTTTTTTGAGAAATGTTTAAACATGATTTCACATCTATGCAACAGCTCATGTAAAGTTTGTCAGAGGTTTTAAAAGTACTTTTCTCCAAAAAAGCAAAATGTAGATCCGTAAATTCACTTCTACATTTCAATTTTAGAAAGAATAACATAAATGTTAAAATGAAACAAC
Source organism: Narcine bancroftii (assembly GCF_036971445.1). NCBI lineage: Eukaryota > Metazoa > Chordata > Chondrichthyes > Torpediniformes > Narcinidae > Narcine > Narcine bancroftii. Next base: position 100,240,052 of record NC_091474.1, on the reverse strand, counting down.
CAACTTTAAAATACATGCATTTTTGAGAAATACTTAAACTTTGCTTCACATCTATGAATTTTCATGTATAAGTATTAATAGTCTTTGTAAAACTTTTAAAAACGTTTAAAAATATAGTTTACAACCAGAAAAATAAATGCAGAAAAAGAAATACGCATTAATCTGACAATTTGAAAAAGTATCAATAAATGCTAAAATGAATGTCCACACATTGAAATAAATGCGTTTTAAGAAAAGATTAAAGCTAGTTTTCTCATCTATGAACTTCATTGTTAATATATAAACAGTACATGTAAAACGTTTTTCAGAGGTTGTATTGTATTTTTCTGCAATCATATAAAATATAGATCTGGAAATTCACATCCACATTTCAATTTTGAAAAGAATAGGACAAATGATCACTTAAAATTACAAACATAAAAATAAAAGCTTTATGGACAAATGTTTAAACATGGTTTCACCTCTATGCAACAGCACATGTAAAAAGTTTGTCAGAGGTTTTAAAACGCTTTTCAGAGGTTGTATTGTACTTTTCTGCAATCATACAAAATATAGATCTGGAAATTCACATCCACATTTCAATTTGGAAAAGAATAGTACAAATGATCACTTGAAATTACAAACTTTAAAATAAATGCTTTTTTGAAAAATGTTTAAACATGATTTCACATCTATGCAACAGCACAAGTAAAAAGTTTGTCAGAGGTTTTAAAAGTACTTTTCTCCAAAAAAGCAAAATGTTGATCAGTAAATTCACTTCTACATTTCAATTTGAGAAAGAATAACATAAATGTTAAAATGAAACTACCAACTTTAAAATACATGCTTTTTTGAGAAACTTTGCTTCACATCTATGAATTTTCATGTATAAGTATTAATAGTCTTTGTAAAACTTTTAAAAATGTTTAAAAATATAGTTTACAACCAGAGAAAGAAATGCAGAAAAAGAAATACGCGTTTATCTGACAATTTGAAAAAGTATCAATAAATTCTAAAATGAATGTCCACACAGCACATGTAAAAAGTTTGTCAGAGGTTTTAAAACGTTTTTCAGAGGTTGTATTGTACTTTTCTGCAATCATACGAAATATAGATATGGAAATTCACATCCACATTTCAATTTTGAAAAGAATAATAGAAATGATCACTTGAAATTATAAACTTTAAAATAAATGCTTTTTTGAAAAATATTTAAACTTGATTTCACATCTATGCAACAGCTCATGTAAAGTTTGTCAGAGGTTTTAAAAGTACTTTTCTCCAAAAAAGCAAAATGTAGATCCGTAAATTCACTTCTGCATTTCAATTTTAGAAAGAATAACATAAATGTTAAAATGAAACAACCAACTTTAAAATACATGCATTTTTGAGAAGTACTTAAACTTTGCTTCACATCTATGAATTTTCATGTATAAGTATTAATAGTCTTTGTAAAACTTTTAAAAACGTTTAACAATATAGTTTACAACCAGAAAAATAAATTCAGAAAAAGAAATACGCATTAATCTGACAATTTGAAAAAGTATCAATAAATGCTGAAATGAATGTCCACACATTGAAATAAATGAGTTTTAAGAAAAGATTAAAGCTAGTTTTCTCATCTATGAACTTCATTGTTAATATATAAACAGTACATGTAAAACGTTTTTCAGAGGTTGTATTGTACTTTTCTGCAATCATACAAAATATAGATTTGGAAATTCACATCCACATTTCAATTTTGAAAAGAATAGTAGAAATGGTCACTTGAAATTACAAACTTTAAAATAAATGCTTCTTTGAGAAATGTTTAAACATGATTTCACCTCTATGCAACAGCACATGTAAAAAGTTTGTCAGAGGTTTTAAAAGTACTTTTCTACAAGAAAGCAAAATGTAGATCTGTAAATTCACATCTACATATCAATTTTAGAAAGAATAACATAAATGTTAAAATGAAACAACTAACTTTAAAATACATGCATTTTTGAGAAATACTTAAACTTTGCTTCACATCTATGAATTTTCATGTATAAGTATTAATAGTCTTTGTAAAACTTTTAAAAACGTTTAAAAATATAGTTTACAACCAGAAAAATAAATGCAGAAAAAGAAATACGCGTTTATCTGACAATATGAAAAAGTATCAATAAATGCTAAAATGAATGTCCACACATTGAAATAAATGCGTTTTAAGAAAAGATTAAAGCTAGTTTTCTCATCTATGAACTTCATTGTTAATATATAAACAGTACATGTAAAACGTTTTTCAGAGGTTGTATTGTACTTTTCTGCAATCATATAAAATATAGATCTGGAAATTCACATCAACATTTCAATTTTGAAAAGAATAGTAGAAATGGTCACTTGAAATTACAAACTTTAAAATAAATGCTTTTTTGAGAAATGTTTAAACATGATTTCACATCTATGCAACAGCTCATGTAAAGTTTGTCAGAGGTTTTAAAAGTACTTTTCTCCAAAAAAGCAAAATGTAGATCCGTAAATTCACTTCTACATTTCAATTTTAGAAAGAATAACATAAATGTTAAAATGAAACAACCAACTTTAAAATACATGCATTTTTGAGAAATACTTAAACTTTGCTTCACATCTATGAATTTTCATGTATAAGTATTAATAGTCTTTGTAAAACTTTTAAAAACGTTTAAAAATATAGTTTACAACCAGAAAAATAAATGCAGAAAAAGAAATACGCATTAATCTGACAATTTGAAAAAGTATCAATAAATGCTAAAATGAATGTCCACACATTGAAATAAATGCGTTTTAAGAAAAGATTAAAGCTAGTTTTCTCATCTATGAACTTCATTGTTAATATATAAACAGTACATGTAAAACGTTTTTCAGAGGTTGTATTGTATTTTTCTGCAATCATATAAAATATAGATCTGGAAATTCACATCCACATTTCAATTTTGAAAAGAATAGGACAAATGATCACTTGAAATTACAAACATAAAAATAAAAGCTTTATGGACAAATGTTTAAACATGGTTTCACCTCTATGCAACAGCACATGTAAAAAGTTTGTCAGAGGTTTTAAAACGTTTTTCAGAGATTGTATTGTACTTTTCTGCAATCATACAAAATATAGATCTGGAAATTCACATCCACATTTCAATTTGGAAAGGAATAGTACAAATGATCACTTGAAATTACAAACTTTAAAATAAATGCTTTTTTGAAAAATGTTTAAACATGTTTTCACATCTATGCAACAGCACAAGTAAAAAGTTTGTCAGAGGTTTTAAAAGTACTTTTCTCCAAAAAAGCAAAATGTTGATCAGTAAATTCACTTCTACATTTCAATTTGAGAAAGAATAACATAAATGTTAAAATGAAACTACCAACTTTAAAATACATGCTTTTTTGAGAAACTTTGCTTCATATCTATGAATTTTCATGTATAAGTATTAATAGTGTTTGTAAAACTTTTAAAAATGTTTAAAAATATAGTTTACAACCAGAGAAAGAAATGCAGAAAAAGAAATACGCGTTTATCTGACAATTTGAAAAAGTATCAATAAATTATAAAATGAATGTCCACACAGCACATGTAAAAAGTTTATCAGAGGTTTTAAAACGTTTTTCAGAGGTTGTATTGTACTTTTCTGCAATCATACGAAATATAGATCTGGAAATTCACATCCACATTTCAATTTTGAAAAGAATAATAGAAATGATCACTTGAAATTACAAACTTTAAAATAAATGCTTTTTTGAAAAATATTTAAACTTGATTTCACATCTATGCAACAGCTCATGTAAAGTTTGTCAGAGGTTTTAAAAGTACTTTTCTCCAAAAAAGCAAAATGTAGATCCGTAAATTCACTTCTACATTTCAATTTTAGAAAGAATAACATAAATGTTAAAATGAAACAACCAACTTTAAAATACATGCATTTTTGAGAAGTACTTAAACTTTGCTTCACATCTATGAATTTTCATGTATAAGTATTAATAGTCTTTGTAAAACTTTTAAAAACGTTTAACAATATAGTTTACAACCAGAAAAATAAATGCAGAAAAAGAAATACGCATTAATCTGACAATTTGAAAAAGTATCAATAAATGCTAAAATGAATGTCCACACATTGAAATAAATGAGTTTTAAGAAAAGATTAAAGCTAGTTTTCTCATCTATGAACTTCATTGTTAATATATAAACAGTACATGTAAAACGTTTTTCAGAGGTTGTATTGTACTTTTCTGCAATCATACAAAATATAGATTTGGAAATTCACATCCACGTTTCAATTTTGAAAAGAATAGTAGAAATGGTCACTTGAAATTACAAACTTTAAACTAAATGCTTCTTTGAGAAATGTTTAAACATGATTTCACCTCTATGCAACAGCACATGTAAAAAGTTTGTCAGAGGTTTTAAAAGTACTTTTCTACAAGAAAGCAAAATGTAGATCTGTAAATTCACATCTACATATCAATTTTAGAAAGAATAACATAAATGTTAAAATGAAACAACTAACTTTAAAATACATGCATTTTTGAGAAATACTTAAACTTTGCTTCACATCTATGAATTTTCATGTATAAGTATTAATAGTCTTTGTAAAACTTTTAAAAACGTTTAAAAATATAGTTTACAACCAGAAAAATAAATGCAGAAAAAGAAATACGCGTTTATCTGACAATATGAAAAAGTATCAATAAATGCTAAAATGAATGTCCACACATTGAAATAAATACGTTTTAAGAAAAGATTAAAGCTAGTTTTCTCATCTATGAACTTCATTGTTAATGTATAAACAGTACATGTAAAACGTTTTTCAGAGGTTGTATTGTACTTTTCTGCAATCATATAAAATATAGATCTGGAAATTCACATCCACATTTCAATTTTGAAAAAAATAGTAGAAATGGTCACTTGAAATTACAAACTTTAAAATAAATGCTTTTTTGAGAAATGTTTAAACATGATTTCACATCTATGCAACAGCTCATGTAAAGTTTGTCAGAGGTTTTAAAAGTACTTTTCTCCAAAAAAGCAAAATGTAGATCTGTAAATTCACTTCTACATTTCAATTTTAGAAAGAATAACATAAATGTTAAAATGAAACAACCAACTTTAAAATACATGCATTTTTGAGAACTACTTAAATTTTGCCTCACATCTATGAATTTTCATGTATAAGTATTAATAGTCTTTGTAAAACTTTTAAAAACGTTTAAAAATATAGTTTACAACCAGAAAAATAAATGCAGAAAAAGAAATACGCATTTATCTGACAATTTGAAAAAGTATCAATAAATGCTAAAATGAAGGTCCACACATTGAAATAAATGCGTTTTAAGAAAAGATTAAAGCTAGTTTTCTCATCTATGAACTTCATTGTTAATATATAAACAGTACATGTAAAACGTTTTTCAGAGGTTGTATTGTACTTTTCTGCAATCATATAAAATAGAGATCTGGAAATTCACATCCACATTTCAATTTTGAAAAGAATAGGACAAATGATCACTTGAAATTACAAACATAAAAATAAAAGCTTTTTGGACAAATGTTTAAACATGGTTTCACCTCTATGCAACAGCACATGTAAAAAGTTTGTCAGAGGTTTTAAAACGTTTTTCAGAGGTTGTATTGTACTTTTCTGCAATCATACAAAATATAGATCTGGAAATTCACATCCACATTTCAATTTGGAAAAGAATAGTACAAATGATCACTTGAAATTACAAACTTTAAAATAAATGCTTTTTTGAAAAATGTTTAAACATGATTTCACATCTATGCAACAGCACAAGTAAAAAGTTTGTCAGAGGTTTTAAAATTACTTTTCTCCAAAAAAACAAAATGTTGATCAGTAAATTCACTGCTACATTTCAATTTTAGAAAGATTAACATAAAAGTTAAAATGAAATTACCAACTTTAAAATACATGCTTTTTTGAGAAACTTTGCTTCACATCTATGAATTTTCATGTATAAGTATTAATAGTCTTTGTAAAACTTTTAACAACGTTTAAAAATATAGTTTACAACGAGAAAAATAAATGAAGAAAAAGTAACACGCGTTTATCTGACAATTTGAAAAAGTATCAATAAATGCTAAAATGAATGTCCACACATTGAAATAAATGCGTTTTAAGAAAAGATTAAAGCTAGTTTTCTCATCTATGAACTTCATTGTGAATATATAAACAGTATATGTAAAACGTTTTTCATAGGTTCTAATGTACTTTTCTACAATCAAATAAAATATCGATCTGGAAATTCACAACCAGATTTCAATTTCAAAAAGAATAGTATAAATGGTCAAATGAAATTACAAACATAAAAATAAACGCTTCTTGGAGATATGTTTAAACATGGTTTCATATCTATCCAACAGCACATGTAAAAAGTATGTCAGAGGTTTTAAAAGTACTTTTGTACAAGAAAGCTAAATGTAGATCCATAAATTCACTTCTACATTTCAATTTGAGAAAGAATAACATAAATGTTAAAATGAAACTACCAACTGTAAAATACATGCATTTTTGAGAAGTACTTAAACTTTGATTCACATCTATGAATTTTCATGTATTAATAGTCTTTGTAAAACTTTTAAAAATGTTTAAAAATATAGTTTACAACCAGAAAAATAAATGCAGAAAAAGAAATAAGCGTTTATCTGACAATTTGAAAAAGTATCAATAAATGCTAAAATGAATGTCCACACATTGAAATAAATGCGTTTTAAGAAAAGATTAAAGCTAGTTTTCTCATCTATGAACTTCATTGTTAATATATAATCAGTAGATGTAAAACGTTTTTCAGAGGTTGTATTGTACTTTTCTGCAATCATAAAATATAGATCTGGAAATTCACATCCACATTTCAATTTTGAAAAGAATAGGACAAATGATCACTTGAAATTACAAACATAAAAATAAAAGCTTTTTGGACAAATGTTTAAACATGGTTTCACCTCTATGCAACAGCACATGTAAAAAGTTTGTCAGAGGTTTTAAAAGTACTTCTCTCCAAAAAAACAAAATGTTGATCAGTAAATTCTCTTCTACATTTCAATTTTAGAAAGAATAACATAAAAGTTAAAATGAAATTACCAACTTTAAAATACATGCTTTTTTGAGAAACTTTGCTTCACATCTATGAATTTTCATGTATAAGTATTATTAGTCTTTGTAAAACTTTTAAAAATGTTTAAAAATATAGTTTACAACCAGAAAAATAAATGCAGAAAAAGAAATACGCGTTTATCTGACAATATGAAAAAGTATCAATAAATGCTAAAATGAATGTCCACACATTGAAATAAATGCGTTTTAAGAAAAGATTAAAGCTAGTTTTCTCATCTATGAACTTCATTGTTAATATATAATCAGTAGATGTAAAACGTTTTTCAGAGGTTGTATTGTACTTTTCTGCAATCATATAAAATATAGATCTGGAAATTCACATCAACATTTCAATTTTGAAAAGAATAGTAGAAATGGTCACTTGAAATTACAAACTTTAAAATAAATGCTTTTTTGAGAAATGTTTAAACATGATTTCACATCTATGCAACAGCTCATGTAAAGTTTGTCAGAGGTTTTAAAAGTACTTTTCTCCAAAAAAGCAAAATGTAGATCCGTAAATTCACTTCTACATTTCAATTTTAGAAAGAATAACATAAATGTTAAAATGAAACAACCAACTTTAAAATACATGCATTTTTGAGAAATACTTAAACTTTGCTTCACATCTATGAATTTTCATGTATAAGTATTAATAGTCTTTGTAAAACTTTTAAAAACGTTTAAAAATATAGTTTACAACCAGAAAAATAAATGCAGAAAAAGAAATACGCATTAATCTGACAATTTGAAAAAGTATCAATAAATGCTAAAATGAATGTCCACACATTGAAATAAATGCGTTTTAAGAAAAGATTAAAGCTAGTTTTCTCATCTATGAACTTCATTGTTAATATATAAACAGTACATGTAAAACGTTTTTCAGAGGTTGTATTGTATTTTTCTGCAATCATATAAAATATAGATCTGGAAATTCACATCCACATTTCAATTTTGAAAAGAATAGGACAAATGATCACTTAAAATTACAAACATAAAAATAAAAGCTTTATGGACAAATGTTTAAACATGGTTTCACCTCTATGCAACAGCACATGTAAAAAGTTTGTCAGAGGTTTTAAAACGTTTTTCAGAGGTTGTATTGTACTTTTCTGCAATCATACAAAATATAGATCTGGAAATTCACATCCACATTTCAATTTGGAAAAGAATAGTACAAATGATCACTTGAAATTACAAACTTTAAAATAAATGCTTTTTTGAAAAATGTTTAAACATGATTTCACATCTATGCAACAGCACAAGTAAAAAGTTTGTCAGAGGTTTTAAAAGTACTTTTCTCCAAAAAAGCAAAATGTTGATCAGTAAATTCACTTCTACATTTCAATTTGAGAAAGAATAACATAAATGTTAAAATGAAACTACCAACTTTAAAATACATGCTTTTTTGAGAAACTTTGCTTCACATCTATGAATTTTCATGTATAAGTATTAATAGTCTTTGTAAAACTTTTAAAAATGTTTAAAAATATAGTTTACAACCAGAGAAAGAAATGCAGAAAAAGAAATACGCGTTTATCTGACAATTTGAAAAAGTATCAATAAATTCTAAAATGAATGTCCACACAGCACATGTAAAAAGTTTGTCAGAGGTTTTAAAACGTTTTTCAGAGGTTGTATTGTACTTTTCTGCAATCATACGAAATATAGATCTGGAAATTCACATCCACATTTCAATTTTGAAAAGAATAATAGAAATGATCACTTGAAATTATAAACTTTAAAATAAATGCTTTTTTGAAAAATATTTAAACTTGATTTCACATCTATGCAACAGCTCATGTAAAGTTTGTCAGAGGTTTTAAAAGTACTTTTCTCCAAAAAAGCAAAATGTAGATCCGTAAATTCACTTCTGCATTTCAATTTTAGAAAGAATAACATAAATGTTAAAATGAAACAACCAACTTTAAAATACATGCATTTTTGAGAAGTACTTAAACTTTGCTTCACATCTATGAATTTTCATGTATAAGTATTAATAGTCTTTGTAAAACTTTTAAAAACGTTTAACAATATAGTTTACAACCAGAAAAATAAATTCAGAAAAAGAAATACGCATTAATCTGACAATTTGAAAAAGTATCAATAAATGCTGAAATGAATGTCCACACATTGAAATAAATGAGTTTTAAGAAAAGATTAAAGCTAGTTTTCTCATCTATGAACTTCATTGTTAATATATAAACAGTACATGTAAAACGTTTTTCAGAGGTTGTATTGTACTTTTCTGCAATCATACAAAATATAGATTTGGAAATTCACATCCACATTTCAATTTTGAAAAGAATAGTAGAAATGGTCACTTGAAATTACAAACTTTAAAATAAATGCTTCTTTGAGAAATGTTTAAACATGATTTCACCTCTATGCAACAGCACATGTAAAAAGTTTGTCAGAGGTTTTAAAAGTACTTTTCTACAAGAAAGCAAAATGTAGATCTGTAAATTCACATCTACATATCAATTTTAGAAAGAATAACATAAATGTTAAAATGAAACAACTAACTTTAAAATACATGCATTTTTGAGAAATACTTAAACTTTGCTTCACATCTATGAATTTTCATGTATAAGTATTAATAGTCTTTGTAAAACTTTTAAAAACGTTTAAAAATATAGTTTACAACCAGAAAAATAAATGCAGAAAAAGAAATACGCGTTTATCTGACAATATGAAAAAGTATCAATAAATGCTAAAATGAATGTCCACACATTGAAATAAATGCGTTTTAAGAAAAGATTAAAGCTAGTTTTCTCATCTATGAACTTCATTGTTAATATATAAACAGTACATGTAAAACGTTTTTCAGAGGTTGTATTGTACTTTTCTGCAATCATATAAAATATAGATCTGGAAATTCACATCAACATTTCAATTTTGAAAAGAATAGTAGAAATGGTCACTTGAAATTACAAACTTTAAAATAAATGCTTTTTTGAGAAATGTTTAAACATGATTTCACATCTATGCAACAGCTCATGTAAAGTTTGTCAGAGGTTTTAAAAGTACTTTTCTCCAAAAAAGCAAAATGTAGATCCGTAAATTCACTTCTACATTTCAATTTTAGAAAGAATAACATAAATGTTAAAATGAAACAACCAACTTTAAAATACATGCATTTTTGAGAAATACTTAAACTTTGCTTCACATCTATGAATTTTCATGTATAAGTATTAATAGTCTTTGTAAAACTTTTAAAAACGTTTAAAAATATAGTTTACAACCAGAAAAATAAATGCAGAAAAAGAAATACGCATTAATCTGACAATTTGAAAAAGTATCAATAAATGCTAAAATGAATGTCCACACATTGAAATAAATGCGTTTTAAGAAAAGATTAAAGCTAGTTTTCTCATCTATGAACTTCATTGTTAATATATAAACAGTACATGTAAAACGTTTTTCAGAGGTTGTATTGTATTTTTCTGCAATCATATAAAATATAGATCTGGAAATTCACATCCACATTTCAATTTTGAAAAGAATAGGACAAATGATCACTTGAAATTACAAACATAAAAATAAAAGCTTTATGGACAAATGTTTAAACATGGTTTCACCTCTATGCAACAGCACATGTAAAAAGTTTGTCAGAGGTTTTAAAACGTTTTTCAGAGGTTGTATTGTACTTTTCTGCAATCATACAAAATATAGATCTGGAAATTCACATCCACATTTCAATTTGGAAAGGAATAGTACAAATGATCACTTGAAATTACAAACTTTAAAATAAATGCTTTTTTGAAAAATGTTTAAACATGTTTTCACATCTATGCAACAGCACAAGTAAAAAGTTTGTCAGAGGTTTTAAAAGTACTTTTCTCCAAAAAAGCAAAATGTTGATCAGTAAATTCACTTCTACATTTCAATTTGAGAAAGAATAACATAAATGTTAAAATGAAACTACCAACTTTAAAATACATGCTTTTTTGAGAAACTTTGCTTCATATCTATGAATTTTCATGTATAAGTATTAATAGTGTTTGTAAAACTTTTAAAAATGTTTAAAAATATAGTTTACAACCAGAGAAAGAAATGCAGAAAAAGAAATACGCGTTTATCTGACAATTTGAAAAAGTATCAATAAATTATAAAATGAATGTCCACACAGCACATGTAAAAAGTTTATCAGAGGTTTTAAAACGTTTTTCAGAGGTTGTATTGTACTTTTCTGCAATCATACGAAATATAGATCTGGAAATTCACATCCACATTTCAATTTTGAAAAGAATAATAGAAATGATCACTTGAAATTACAAACTTTAAAATAAATGCTTTTTTGAAAAATATTTAAACTTGATTTCACATCTATGCAACAGCTCATGTAAAGTTTGTCAGAGGTTTTAAAAGTACTTTTCTCCAAAAAAGCAAAATGTAGATCCGTAAATTCACTTCTACATTTCAATTTTAGAAAGAATAACATAAATGTTAAAATGAAACAACCAACTTTAAAATACATGCATTTTTGAGAAGTACTTAAACTTTGCTTCACATCTATGAATTTTCATGTATAAGTATTAATAGTCTTTGTAAAACTTTTAAAAACGTTTAACAATATAGTTTACAACCAAAAAATAAATGCAGAAAAAGAAATACGCATTAATCTGACAATTTGAAAAAGTATCAATAAATGCTAAAATGAATGTCCACTCATTGAAATAAATGAGTTTTAAGAAAAGATTAAAGCTAGTTTTCTCATCTATGAACTTCATTGTTAATATATAAACAGTACATGTAAAACGTTTTTCAGAGGTTGTATTGTACTTTTCTGCGATCATACAAAATATAGATTTGGAAATTCACATCCACGTTTCAATTTTGAAAAGAATAGTAGAAATGGTCACTTGAAATTACAAACTTTAAACTAAATGCTTCTTTGAGAAATGTTTAAACATGATTTCACCTCTATGCAACAGCACATGTAAAAAGTTTGTCAGAGGTTTTAAAAGTACTTTTCTACAAGAAAGCAAAATGTAGATCTGTAAATTCACATCTACATATCAATTTTAGAAAGAATAACATAAATGTTAAAATGAAACAACTAACTTTAAAATACATGCATTTTTGAGAAATACTTAAACTTTGCTTCACATCTATGAATTTTCATGTATAAGTATTAATAGTCTTTGTAAAACTTTTAAAAACGTTTAAAAATATAGTTTACAACCAGAAAAATAAATGCAGAAAAAGAAATACGCGTTTATCTGACAATATGAAAAAGTATCAATAAATGCTAAAATGAATGTCCACACATTGAAATAAATGCGTTTTAAGAAAAGATTAAAGCTAGTTTTCTCATCTATGAACTTCATTGTTAATGTATAAACAGTACATGTAAAACGTTTTTCAGAGGTTGTATTGTACTTTTCTGCAATCATATAAAATATAGATCTGGAAATTCACATCCACATTTCAATTTTGAAAAAAATAGTAGAAATGGTCACTTGAAATTACAAACTTTAAAATAAATGCTTTTTTGAGAAATGTTTAAACATGATTTCACATCTATGCAACAGCTCATGTAAAGTTTGTCAGAGGTTTTAAAAGTACTTTTCTCCAAAAAAGCAAAATGTAGATCTGTAAATTCACTTCTACATTTCAATTTTAGAAAGAATAACATAAATGTTAAAATGAAACAACCAACTTTAAAATACATGCATTTTTGAGAACTACTTAAATTTTGCCTCACATCTATGAATTTTCATGTATAAGTATTAATAGTCTTTGTAAAACTTTTAAAAACGTTTAAAAATATAGTTTACAACCAGAAAAATAAATGCAGAAAAAGAAATACGCATTTATCTGACAATTTGAAAAAGTATCAATAAATGCTAAAATGAAGGTCCACACATTGAAATAAATGCGTTTTAAGAAAAGATTAAAGCTAGTTTTCTCATCTATGAACTTCATTGTTAATATATAAACAGTACATGTAAAACGTTTTTCAGAGGTTGTATTGTACTTTTCTGCAATCATATAAAATATAGATCTGGAAATTCACATCCACATTTCAATTTTGAAAAGAATAGGACAAATGATCACTTGAAATTACAAACATAAAAATAAAAGCTTTTTGGACAAATGTTTAAACATGGTTTCACCTCTATGCAACAGCACATGTAAAAAGTTTGTCAGAGGTTTTAAAACGTTTTTCAGAGGTTGTATTGTACTTTTCTGCAATCATACAAAATATAGATCTGGAAATTCACATCCACATTTCAATTTGGAAAAGAATAGTACAAATGATCACTTGAAATTACAAACTTTAAAATAAATGCTTTTTTGAAAAATGTTTAAACATGATTTCACATCTATGCAACAGCACAAGTAAAAAGTTTGTCAGAGGTTTTAAAATTACTTTTCTCCAAAAAAACAAAATGTTGATCAGTAAATTCACTGCTACATTTCAATTTTAGAAAGATTAACATAAAAGTTAAAATGAAATTACCAACTTTAAAATACATGCTTTTTTGAGAAACTTTGCTTCACATCTATGAATTTTCATGTATAAGTATTAATAGTCTTTGTAAAACTTTTAACAACGTTTAAAAATATAGTTTACAACGAGAAAAATAAATGAAGAAAAAGTAACACGCGTTTATCTGACAATTTGAAAAAGTATCAATAAATGCTAAAATGAATGTCCACACATTGAAATAAATGCGTTTTAAGAAAAGATTAAAGCTAGTTTTCTCATCTATGAACTTCATTGTGAATATATAAACAGTATATGTAAAACGTTTTTCATAGGTTCTAATGTACTTTTCTACAATCAAATAAAATATCGATCTGGAAATTCACAACCAGATTTCAATTTCAAAAAGAATAGTATAAATGGTCAAATGAAATTACAAACATAAAAATAAACGCTTCTTGGAGATATGTTTAAACATGGTTTCATATCTATCCAACAGCACATGTAAAAAGTATGTCAGAGGTTTTAAAAGTACTTTTGTACAAGAAAGCTAAATGTAGATCCATAAATTCACTTCTACATTTCAATTTGAGAAAGAATAACATAAATGTTAAAATGAAACTACCAACTGTAAAATACATGCATTTTTGAGAAGTACTTAAACTTTGATTCACATCTATGAATTTTCATGTATTAATAGTCTTTGTAAAACTTTTAAAAATGTTTAAAAATATAGTTTACAACCAGAAAAATAAATGCAGAAAAAGAAATAAGCGTTTATCTGACAATTTGAAAAAGTATCAATAAATGCTAAAATGAATGTCCACACATTGAAATAAATGCGTTTTAAGAAAAGATTAAAGCTAGTTTTCTCATCTATGAACTTCATTGTTAATATATAATCAGTAGATGTAAAACGTTTTTCAGAGGTTGTATTGTACTTTTCTGCAATCATAAAATATAGATCTGGAAATTCACATCCACATTTCAATTTTGAAAAGAATAGGACAAATGATCACTTGAAATTACAAACATAAAAATAAAAGCTTTTTGGACAAATGTTTAAACATGGTTTCACCTCTATGCAACAGCACATGTAAAAAGTTTGTCAGAGGTTTTAAAAGTACTTCTCTCCAAAAAAACAAAATGTTGATCAGTAAATTCACTTCTACATTTCAATTTTAGAAAGAATAACATAAAAGTTAAAATGAAATTACCAACTTTAAAATACATGCTTTTTTGAGAAACTTTGCTTCACATCTATGAATTTTCATGTATAAGTATTAATAGTCTTTGTAAAACTTTTAACAACGTTTAAAAATATAGTTTACAACGAGAAAAATTAATGAAGAAAAAGTAACACGCGTTTATCTGACAATTTGAAAAAGTATCAATAAATGCTAAAATGAATGTCCACACATTGAAATAAATGCGTTTTAAGAAAAGATTAAAGCTAGTTTTCTCATCTATGAACTTCATTGTGAATACATAAACAGTATATGTAAAACGTTTTTCATAGGTTGTAATGTACTTTTCTACAATCAAATAAAATATAGATCTGGAAATTCACAACCAGATTTCAATTTCAAAAAGAATAGTATAAATGGTCAAATGAAATTACAAACATAAAAATAAACGCTTCTTGGAGATATGTTTAAACATGGTTTCACATCTATGCAACAGCACATGTAAAAAGTATGTCAGAGGTTTTAAAAGTACTTTTGTACAAGAAAGCTAAATGTAGATCCATAAATTCACTTCTACATTTCAATTTTAGAAAGAATAACATAAATGTTAAAATGAAACTACCAACTGTAAAATACATGCATTTTTGAGTACTTAAACTTTGATTCACATCTATGAATTTTCATGTATAAGTATTAATAGTCTTTTTAAAACTTTTAAAAATGTTTAAAAATATAGTTTACAACCAGAAAAATAAATGCAGAAAAAGAAATAAGCGTTTATCTGACAATTTGAAAAAGTATCAATAAAGGCTAAAATGAAACCACATTTTGAAATAAATGCGTTTTAAGAAAAGATTAAAGCTAGTTTTCTCATCTATGAACTTCATTGTTAATATATAAACAGTACATGTAAAACGTTTTTCAGAGGTTGTATTGTACTTTTCTGCAATCATACAAAATATAGATCTGGAAATTCAAATCCACATTTCAATTTGGAAAAGAATAGTACAAATGATCACTTGAAATTACCAACTTTATAATACATGCTTTTTTGAGAAACTTTGCTTCACATCTATGAATTTTCATGTATAACTATTAATAGACTTTGTAAAACTTTTAACAACGTTTAAAAATATAGTTTACAACGAGAAAAATAAATGAAGAAAAAGAAACACGCGTTTATCTGACAATTTGAAAAAGTATCAATAAATGCTAAAATGAATGTCCACACATTGAAATAAATGCGTTTTAAGAAAAGATTAAAGCTAGTTTTCTCATCTATGAACTTCATTGTTAATATATAAACAGTACATGTAAAACGTTTTTCAGAGGTTGTATTGTACTTTTCTGCAATCATACAAAATATAGATCTGGAAATTCACATCCACATTTCAATTTTGAAAAGAATAGGACAAATGATCACTTGAAATTACAATCATAAAAATAAAAGCTTTATGGACAAATGTTTAAACATGGTTTCACCTCTATGCAACAGCACATGTAAAAAGTTTGTCAGAGGTTTTAAAACGTTTTTCAGAGGCTGTATTGTACTTTTCTGCAATCATACAAAATATAGATCTGGAAATTCACATCCACATTTCAATTTGGAAAAGAATAGTACAAATGATCACTTGAAATTACAAACTTTAAAATAAATGCTTTTTTGAAAAATGTTTAAACATGATTTCACATCTATGCAACAGCACAAGTAAAAAGTTTGTCAGAGGTTTTAAAAGTACTTTTCTCCAAAAAAACAAAATGTTGATCAGTAAATTCACTTCTACATTTCAATTTTAGAAAGAATAACATAAAAGTTAAAATGAAATTACCAACTTTAAAATACATGCTTTTTTGAGAAACTTTGCTTCACATCTATGAATTTTCATGTATAAGTATTAATAGTCTTTGTAAAACTTTTAACAACGTTTAAAAATATAGTTTACAACGAGAAAAATAAATGAAGAAAAAGTAACACGCGTTTATCTGACAATTTGAAAAAGTATCAATAAGTGCTAAAATGAATGTCCACACATTGAAATAAATGCGTTTTAAGAAAAGATTAAAGCTAGTTTTCTCATCTATGAACTTCATTGTGAATATATAAACAGTATATGTAAAACGTTTTTCATAGGTTGTAATGTACTTTTCTACAATCAAATAAAATATAGATCTGGAAATTCACAACCAGATTTGAATTTCAAAAAGAATAGTATAAATGGTCAAATGAAATTACAAACATAAAAATAAACGCTTCTTGGAGATATGTTTAAACATGGTTTCACATCTATGCAACAGCACATGTAAAAAGTATGTCAGAGGTTTTAAAAGTACTTTTGTACAAGAAAGCTAAATGTAGATCCATAAATTCACTTCTACATTTCAATTTTAGAAAGAATAACATAAATGTTAAAATGAAACTACCAACTGTAAAATACATGCATTTTTGAGTACTTAAACTTTGATTCACATCTATGAATTTTCATGTATAAGTATTAATAGTCTTTTTAAAACTTTTAAAAATGTTTAAAAATATAGTTTACAACCAGAAAAATAAATGCAGAAAAAGAAATAAGCGTTTATCTGACAATTTGAAAAAGTATCAATAAAGGCTAAAATGAAACCACATTTTAAAATAAATGCGTTTTAAGAAAAGATTAAAGCTAGTTTTCTCATCTATGAACTTCATTGTTAATATATAAACAGTACATGTAAAACGTTTTTCAGAGGTTGTATTGTACTTTTCTGCAATCATACAAAATATAGATCTGGAAATTCACATCCACATTTCAATTTGGAAAAGAATAGTACAAATGATCACTTGAAATTACCAACTTTATAATACATGCTTTTTTGAGAAACTTTGCTTCACATCTATGAATTTTCATGTATAAGTATTAATAGACTTTGTAAAACTTTTAACAACGTTTAAAAATATAGTTTACAACGAGAAAAATAAATGAAGAAAAAGAAACACGCGTTTATCTGACAATTTGAAAAAGTATCAATAAATGCTAAAATGAATGTCCACACATTGAAATAAATGCGTTTTAAGAAAAGATTAAAGCTAGTTTTCTCATCTATGAACTTCATTGTTAATATATAAACAGTACATGTAAAACGTTTTTCAGAGGTTGTATTGTACTTTTCTGCAATCATACAAAATATAGATCTGGAAATTCACATCCACATTTCAATTTTGAAAAGAATAGGACAAATGATCACTTGAAATTACAATCATAAAAATAAAAGCTTTATGGACAAATGTTTAAACATGGTTTCACCTCTATGCAACAGCACATGTAAAAAGTTTGTCAGAGGTTTTAAAACGTTTTTCAGAGGCTGTATTGTACTTTTCTGCAATCATACAAAATATAGATCTGGAAATTCACATCCACATTTCAATTTGGAAAAGAATAGTACAAATGATCACTTGAAATTACAAACTTTAAAATAAATGCTTTTTTGAAAAATGTTTAAACATGATTTCACATCTATGCAACAGCACAAGTAAAAAGTTTGTCAGAGGTTTTAAAAGTACTTTTCTCCAAAAAAACAAAATGTTGATCAGTAAATTCACTTCTACATTTCAATTTTAGAAAGAATAACATAAAAGTTAAAATGAAATTACCAACTTTAAAATACATGCTTTTTTGAGAAACTTTGCTTCACATCTATGAATTTTCATGTATAAGTATTAATAGTCTTTGTAAAACTTTTAACAACGTTTAAAAATATAGTTTACAACGAGAAAAATAAATGAAGAAAAAGTAACACGCGTTTATCTGACAATTTGAAAAAGTATCAATAAGTGCTAAAATGAATGTCCACACATTGAAATAAATGCGTTTTAAGAAAAGATTAAAGCTAGTTTTCTCATCTATGAACTTCATTGTGAATATATAAACAGTATATGTAAAACGTTTTTCATAGGTTGTAATGTACTTTTCTACAATCAAATAAAATATAGATCTGGAAATTCACAACCAGATTTGAATTTCAAAAAGAATAGTATAAATGGTCAAATGAAATTACAAACATAAAAATAAACGCTTCTTGGAGATATGTTTAAACATGGTTTCACATCTATGCAACAGCACATGTAAAAAGTATGTCAGAGGTTTTAAAAGTACTTTTGTACAAGAAAGCTAAATGTAGATCCATAAATTCACTTCTACATTTCAATTTGAGAAAGAATAACATAAATGTTAAAATGAAACTACCAACTGTAAAATACATGCATTTTTGAGTACTAAACTTTGATTCACATCTATGAATTTTCATGTATAAGTATTAATAGTTTTTGTAAAACTTTTAAAAATGTTTAAAAATATAGTTTACAACCAGAAAAATAAATGCAGAAAAAGAAATAAGCGTTTAACTGACAATTTGAAAAAGTATCAATAAAGGCTAAAATGAAACCACATTTTGAAATAAATGCGTTTTAAGAAAAGATTAAAGCTAGTTTTCTCATCTATGAACTTCATTGTTAATATATAATCAGTAGATGTAAAACATTTTTCAGAGGTTGTATTGTACTTTTCTGCAATCATACAAAATATAGATCTGGAAATTCACATCCACATTTCAATTTGGAAAAGAATAGTACAAATGATCACTTGAAATTACAAACTTTAAAATAAATGCTTTTTTGAAAAATGTTTAAACATGATTTCACATCTATGCAACAGCACAAGTAAAAAGTTTGTCAGAGGTTTTAAAAGTACTTTTGTACAAGAAAGTAAAATGTAGGTCCATAAATTCACTTCTACATTTCAATTTGAGAAAGAATAACATAAATGTTAAAATGAAACTACCAACTGTAAAATACATGCATTTTTGAGTACTTAAACTTTGATTCACATCTATGAATTTTCATGTATAAGTATTAATAGTCTTTGTAAAACTTTTAAAAACGTTTAAAAATATAGTTTACAACCAGAAAAATAAATGAAGAAAAATAAATACGCATTTATCTGACAATTTGAAAAAGTATCAATAAATGCTAAAATGAATGTCCACACATTGAAATAAATGCGTTTTAAGAAAAGATTAAAGCTAGTTTTCTCATCTATGAACTTCATTGTTAATATATAAACAGTACATGTAAAACGTTTTTCAGAGGTTGTATTGTACTTTTCTGCAATCATATAAAATATAGATCTGGAAATTCACATCCACATTTCAATTTTGAAAAGAATAGGACAAATGATCACTTGAAATTACAAACATAAAAATAAAAGCTTTTTGGACAAATGTTTAAACATGGTTTCACATCTATGCAACAGCACAAGTAAAAAGTTTGTCAGAGGTTTTAAAAGTACTTTTCTCCAAAAAAGCAAAATGTTGATCAGTAAATTCACTTCTACATTTCAATTTTAGAAAGAATAACATAAATGTTAAAATGAAACTACCAACTTTAAAATACATGCTTTTTTGAGAAACTTTGCTTCACATCTATGAATTTTCATGTATAAGTATTAATAGTCTTTGTAAAACTTTTAACAACGTTTCAAAATATAGTCTACAACCAGTAAAATAAATGTAGAAAAAGAAATACGTGTTTATCTGACAATTTGAAAAAGTATCAATAAAGGCTAAAATGAAACCACATTTTGAAATAAATGCGTTTTAAGAAAAGATTAAAGCTAGTTTTCTCATCTATGAACTTCATTGTTAATATATAAACAGTACATGTAAAACGTTTTTCAGAGGTTGTATTGTACTTTTCTGCAATCATATAAAATATAGATCTGGAAATTCACATCCACATTTCAATTTTGAAAAGAATAGTAGAAATGGTCACTTGAAATTACAAACTTTAAAATAAATGCTTTTTTGAGAAATGTTTAAACATGATTTCACATCTATGCAACAGCACAAGTAAAAAGTTTGTCAGAGGTTTTAAAAGTACTTTTCTCCAAAAAAACAAAATGTTGATCAGTAAATTCACTTCTACATTTCAATTTTAGAAAGAATAACATAAAAGTTAAAATGAAATTACCAACTTTAAAATACATGCTTTTTTGAGAAACTTTGCTTCACATCTATGAATTTTCATGTATAAGTATTAATAGTCTTTGTAAAACTTTTAACAACGTTTAAAAATATAGTTTACAACGAGAAAAATAAATGAAGAAAAAGTAACACGCGTTTATCTGACAATTTGAAAAAGTATCAATAAATGCTAAAATGAATGTCCACACATTGAAATAAATGCGTTTTAAGAAAAGATTAAAGCTAGTTTTCTCATCTATGAACTTCATTGTGAATATATAAACAGCATATGTAAAACGTTTTTCATAGGTTGTAATGTACTTTTCTACAATCAAATAAAATATCGATCTGGAAATTCACAACCAGATTTCAATTTCAAAACGAATAGTATAAATGGTCAAATGAAATTACAAACATAAAAATAAACGCTTCTTGGAGACATGTTTAAACATGGTTTCACATCTATGCAACAGCACATGTAAAAAGTATGTCAGAGGTTTTAAAAGTTCTTTTGTACAAGAAAGCAAAATGTAGGTCCATAAATTCACTTCTACATTTCAATTTGAGAAAGTATAACATAAATGTTAAAATGAAACTACCAACTGTAAAATACATGCATTTTTGAGTACTTAAACTTTGATTCACATCTATGAATTTTCATGTATAAGTATTAATAGTCTTTGTAAAACTTTTAAAAACGTTTAAAAATATAGTTTACAACCAGAAAAATAAATGCAGAAAAAGAAATACGCATTTATCTGACAATTTGAAAAAGTATCAATAAATGCTAAAATGAATGTCCACACATTGAAATAAATGCGTTTTAAGAAAAGATTAAAGCTAGTTTTCTCATCTATGAACTTCATTGTTAATATATAAACAGTACATGTAAAACGTTTTTCAGAGGTTGTATTGTACTTTTCTGCAATCATATAAAATATAGATCTGGAAATTCACATCCACATTTCAATTTTGAAAACAATAGGACAAATGATCACTTGAAATTACAAACATAAAAATAAAAGCTTTTTGGACAAATGTTTAAACATGGTTTCACCTCTATGCAACAGCACATGTAAAAAGTTTGTCAGAGGTTTTAAAACGTTTTTCAGAGGTTGTATTGTACTTTTCTGCAATCATACAAAATATAGATCTGGAAATTCACATCCACATTTCAATTTGGAAAAGAATAGTACAAATGATCACTTGAAATTACAAACTTTAAAATAAATGCTTTTTTGAAAAATGTTTAAACATTATTTCACATCTATGCAACAGCACAAGTAAAAAGTTTGTCAGAGGTTTTAAAAGTACTTTTCTCCAAAAAAGCAAAATGTTGATCAGTAAATTCACTTCTACATTTCAATTTTAGAAAGAATAACATAAATGTTAAAATGAAACTACCAACTTTAAAATACATGCTTTTTTGAGAAACTTTGCTTCACATCTATGAATTTTCATGTATAAGTATTAATAGTCTTTGTAAAACTTTTAACAACGTTTCAAAATATAGTCTACAACCAGTAAAATAAATGTAGAAAAAGAAATACGCGTTTATCTGACAATTTGAAAAAGTATCAATAAAGGCTAAAATGAAACCACATTTTGAAATAAATGCGTTTTAAGAAAAGATTAAAGCTAGTTTTCTCATCTATGAACTTCATTGTTAATATATAAACAGTACATGTAAAACGTTTTTCAGAGGTTGTATTGTACTTTTCTGCAATCATACAAAATATAGATCTGGAAATTCACATCCACATTTCAATTTTGAAAAGAATAGTAGAAATGGTCACTTGAAATTACAAACTTTAAAATAAATGCTTCTTTGAGAAATGTTTAAACATGATTTCACCTCTATGCAACAGCACATGTAAAAAGTTTGTCAGAGGTTTTAAAAGTACTTTTCTAAAAGAAAGCAAAATGTAGATCTGTAAATTCACATCTACATATCAATTTTAGAAAGAATAACATAAATGTTAAAATGAAACAACTAACTTTAAAATACATGCATTTTTGAGAAATACTTAAACTTTGCTTCACATCTATGAATTTTCATGTATAAGTATTAATAGTCTTTGTAAAACTTTTAAAAACGTTTAAAATTATAGTTTACAACCAGAAAAATAAATGCAGAAAAAGAAATACGCGTTTATCTGACAATATGAAAAAGTATCAATAAATGCTAAAATGAATGTCCACACATTGAAATAAATGCGTTTTAAGAAAAGATTAAAGCTAGTTTTCTCATCTATGAACTTCATTGTTAATATATAAACAGCACATGTAAAACGTTTTTCAGAGGTTGTATTGTACTTTTCTGCAATCATATAAAATATAGATCTGGAAATTCACATCCACATTTCAATTTTGAAAAGAATAGTAGAAATGGTCACTTGAAATTACAAACTTTAAAATAAATGCTTTTTTGAGAAATGTTTAAACATGATTTCACATCTATGCAACAGCACAAGTAAAAAGTTTGTCAGAGGTTTTAAAAGTACTTTTCTCCAAAAAAACAAAATGTTGATCAGTAAATTCACTTCTACATTTCAATTTTAGAAAGAATAACATAAAAGTTAAAATGAAATTACCAACTTTAAAATACATGCTTTTTTGAGAAACTTTGCTTCACATCTATGAATTTTCATGTATAAGTATTAATAGTCTTTGTAAAACTTTTAACAACGTTTAAAAATATAGTTTACAACGAGAAAAATAAATGAAGAAAAAGTAACACGCGTTTATCTGACAATTTGAAAAAGTATCAATAAATGCTAAAATGAATGTCCACACATTGAAATAAATGCGTTTTAAGAAAAGATTAAAGCTAGTTTTCTCATCTATGAACTTCATTGTGAATATATAAACAGCATATGTAAAACGTTTTTCATAGGTTGTAATGTACTTTTCTACAATCAAATAAAATATCGATCTGGAAATTCACAACCAGATTTCAATTTCAAAAAGAATAGTATAAATGGTCAAATGAAATTACAAACATAAAAATAAACGCTTCTTGGAGATATGTTTAAACATGGTTTCATATCTATCCAACAGCACATGTAAAAAGTATGTCAGAGGTTTTAAAAGTACTTTTGTACAAGAAAGCTAAATGTAGATCCATAAATTCACTTCTACATTTCAATTTGAGAAAGAATAACATAAATGTTAAAATGAAACTACCAACTGTAAAATACATGCATTTTTGAGAAGTACTTAAACTTTGATTCACATCTATGAATTTTCATGTATTAATAGTCTTTGTAAAACTTTTAAAAATGTTTAAAAATATAGTTTACAACCAGAAAAATAAATGCAGAAAAAGAAATAAGCGTTTATCTGACAAGTTGAAAAAGTATCAATAAATGCTAAAATGAATGTCCACACATTGAAATAAATGCGTTTTAAGAAAAGATTAAAGCTAGTTTTCTCATCTATGAACTTCATTGTTAATATATAATCAGTAGATGTAAAACGTTTTTCAGAGGTTGTATTGTACTTTTCTGCAATCATAAAATATAGATCTGGAAATTCACATCCACATTTCAATTTTGAAAAGAATAGGACAAATGATCACTTGAAATTACAAACATAAAAATAACAGCTTTTTGGACAAATGTTTAAACATGGTTTCACCTCTATGCAACAGCACATGTAAAAAGTTTGTCAGAGGTTTTAAAACGTTTTTCAGAGGTTGTATTGTACTTTTCTGCAATCATACAAAATATAGATCTGGAAATTCACATCCACATTTCAATTTGGAAAAGAATAGTACAAATGATCACTTGAAATTACAAACTTTAAAATAAATGCTTTTTTGAAAAATGTTTAAACATGATTTCACCTCTATGCAACAGCACAAGTAAAAAGTTTGTTAGAGGTTTTAAAAGTACTTTACTCCAAAAAAGCAAAATGTTGATCAGTAAATTCACTTCTACATTTCAATTTTAGAAAGAATAACATAAATGTTAAAATGAAACTACCAACTTTAAAATACATGCTTTTTTGAGAAACTTTGCTTCACATCTATGAATTTTCATGTATAAGTATTAATAGTCTTTGTAAAACTTTTAACAACGTTTCAAAATATAGTCTACAACCAGTAAAATAAATGTAGAAAAAGAAATACGCGTTTATCTGACAATTTGAAAAAGTATCAATAAAGGCTAAAATGAAACCACATTTTGAAATAAATGCGTTTTAAGAAAAGATTAAAGCTAGTTTTCTCATCTATGAACTTCATTGTTAATATATAAACAGTACATGTAAAACGTTTTTCAGAGGTTGTATTGTTCTTTTCTGCAATAATACAAAATATAGATCTGGAAATTCACATCCACATTTCAATTTTGAAAAGAATAGTAGAAATGGTCACTTGAAATTACAAACTTTAAAATAAATGCTTCTTTGAGAAATGTTTAAACATGATTTCACCTCTATGCAACAGCACATGTAAAAAGTTTGTCAGAGGTTTTAAAAGTACTTTTCTACAAGAAAGCAAAATGTAGATCTGTAAATTCACATCTACATATCAATTTTAGAAAGAATAACATAAATGTTAAAATGAAACAACTAACTTTAAAATACATGCATTTTTGAGAAATACTTAAACTTTGCTTCACATCTATGAATTTTCATGTATAAGTATTAATAGTCTTTGTAAAACTTTTAAAAACGTTTAAAATTATAGTTTACAACCAGAAAAATAAATGCAGAAAAAGAAATACGCGTTTATCTGACAATATGAAAAAGTATCAATAAATGCTAAAATGAATGTCCACACATTGAAATAAATGCGTTTTAAGAAAAGATTAAAGCTAGTTTTCTCATCTATGAACTTCATTGTTAATATATAAACAGCACATGTAAAACGTTTTTCAGAGGTTGTATTGTACTTTTCTGCAATCATATAAAATATAGATCTGGAAATTCACATCCACATTTCAATTTTGAAAAGAATAGTAGAAATGGTCACTTGAAATTACAAACTTTAAAATAAATGCTTTTTTGAGAAATGTTTAAACATGATTTCACATCTATGCAACAGCACAAGTAAAAAGTTTGTCAGAGGTTTTAAAAGTACTTTTCTCCAAAAAAACAAAATGTTGATCAGTAAATTCACTTCTACATTTCAATTTTAGAAAGAATAACATAAAAGTTAAAATGAAATTACCAACTTTAAAATACATGCTTTTTTGAGAAACTTTGCTTCACATCTATGAATTTTCATGTATAAGTATTAATAGTCTTTGTAAAACTTTTAACAACGTTTAAAAATATAGTTTACCACGAGAAAAATAAATGAAGAAAAAGTAACACGCGTTTATCTGACAATTTGAAAAAGTATCAATAAATGCTAAAATGAATGTCCACACATTGAAATAAATGCGTTTTAAGAAAAGATTAAAGCTAGTTTTCTCATCTATGAACTTCATTGTGAATATATAAACAGCATATGTAAAACGTTTTTCATAGGTTGTAATGTACTTTTCTACAATCAAATAAAATATCGATCTGGAAATTCACAACCAGATTTCAATTTCAAAAAGAATAGTATAAATGGTCAAATGAAATTACAAACATAAAAATAAACGCTTCTTGGAGATATGTTTAAACATGGTTTCATATCTATCCAACAGCACATGTAAAAAGTATGTCAGAGGTTTTAAAAGTACTTTTGTACAAGAAAGCTAAATGTAGATCCATAAATTCACTTCTACATTTCAATTTGAGAAAGAATAACATAAATGTTAAAATGAAACTACCAACTGTAAAATACATGCATTTTTGAGAAGTACTTAAACTTTGATTCACATCTATGAATTTTCATGTATTAATAGTCTTTGTAAAACTTTTAAAAATGTTTAAAAATATAGTTTACAACCAGAAAAATAAATGCAGAAAAAGAAATAAGCGTTTATCTGACAATTTGAAAAAGTATCAATAAATGCTAAAATGAATGTCCACACATTGAAATAAATGCGTTTTAAGAAAAGATTAAAGCTAGTTTTCTCATCTATGAACTTCATTGTTAATATATAATCAGTAGATGTAAAACGTTTTTCAGAGGTTGTATTGTACTTTTCTGCAATCATAAAATATAGATCTGGAAATTCACATCCACATTTCAATTTTGAAAAGAATAGGACAAATGATCACTTGAAATTACAAACATAAAAATAAAAGCTTTTTGGACAAATGTTTAAACATGGTTTCACCTCTATGCAACAGCACATGTAAAAAGTTTGTCAGAGGTTTTAAAAGTACTTTTCTAAAAAAAAACAAAATGTTGATCAGTAAATTCACTTCTACATTTCAATTTTAGAAAGAATAACATAAAAGTTAAAATGAAATTACCAACTTTAAAATACATGCTTTTTTGAGAAACTTTGCTTCACATCTATGAATTTTCATGTATAAGTATTAATAGTCTTTGTAAAACTTTTAACAACGTTTAAAAATATAGTTTACAACGAGAAAAATAAATGAAGAAAAAGTAACACGCGTTTATCTGACAATTTGAAAAAGTATCAATAAATGCTAAAATGAATGTCCACACATTGAAATAAAAGCGTTTTAAGAAAAGATTAAAGCTAGTTTTCTCATCTATGAACTTCATTGTGAATAGATAAACAGTATATGTAAAACGTTTTTCATAGGTTGTAATGTACTTTTCTACAATCAAATAAAATATAGATCTGGAAATTCACAACCAGATTTCAATTTCAAAAAGAATAGTATAAATGGTCAAATGAAATTACAAACATAAAAATAAACGCTTCTTGGAGATATGTTTAAACATGGTTTCACATCTATGCAACAGCACATGTAAAAAGTATGTCAGAGGTTTTAAAAGTTCTTTTGTACAAGAAAGCAAAATGTAGGTCCATAAATTCACTTCTACATTTCAATTTGAGAAAGTATAACATAAATGTTAAAATGAAACTACCAACTGTAAAATACATGCATTTTTGAGTACTTAAACTTTGATTCACATCTATGAATTTTCATGTATAAGTATTAATAGTCTTTGTAAAACTTTTAAAAACGTTTAAAAATATAGTTTACAACCAGAAAAATAAATGCAGAAAAAGAAATACGCATTTATCTGACAATTTGAAAAAGTATCAATAAATGCTAAAATGAATGTCCACACATTGAAATAAATGCGTTTTAAGAAAAGATTAAAGCTAGTTTTCTCATCTATGAACTTCATTGTTAATATATAAACAGTACATGTAAAACGTTTTTCAGAGGTTGTATTGTACTTTTCTGCAATCATATAAAATATAGATCTGGAAATTCACATCCACATTTCAATTTTGAAAACAATAGGACAAATGATCACTTGAAATTACAAACATAAAAATAAAAGCTTTTTGGACAAATGTTTAAACATGGTTTCACCTCTATGCAACAGCACATGTAAAAAGTTTGTCAGAGGTTTTAAAACGTTTTTCAGAGGTTGTATTGTACTTTTCTGCAATCATACAAAATATAGATCTGGAAATTCACATCCACATTTCAATTTGGAAAAGAATA
Source organism: Narcine bancroftii (assembly GCF_036971445.1). NCBI lineage: Eukaryota > Metazoa > Chordata > Chondrichthyes > Torpediniformes > Narcinidae > Narcine > Narcine bancroftii. The sequence continues at coordinate 100,211,802 of NC_091474.1, read as the reverse complement.
GTACAAATGATCACTTGAAATTACAAACTTTAAAATAAATGCTTTTTTGAAAAATGTTTAAACATTATTTCACATCTATGCAACAGCACAAGTAAAAAGTTTGTCAGAGGTTTTAAAAGTACTTTTCTCCAAAAAAGCAAAATGTTGATCAGTAAATTCACTTCTACATTTCAATTTTAGAAAGAATAACATAAATGTTAAAATGAAACTACCAACTTTAAAATACATGCTTTTTTGAGAAACTTTGCTTCACATCTATGAATTTTCATGTATAAGTATTAATAGTCTTTGTAAAACTTTTAACAACGTTTCAAAATATAGTCTACAACCAGTAAAATAAATGTAGAAAAAGAAATACGCGTTTATCTGACAATTTGAAAAAGTATCAATAAAGGCTAAAATGAAACCACATTTTGAAATAAATGCGTTTTAAGAAAAGATTAAAGCTAGTTTTCTCATCTATGAACTTCATTGTTAATATATAAACAGTACATGTAAAACGTTTTTCAGAGGTTGTATTGTACTTTTCTGCAATCATACAAAATATAGATCTGGAAATTCACATCCACATTTCAATTTTGAAAAGAATAGTAGAAATGGTCACTTGAAATTACAAACTTTAAAATAAATGCTTCTTTGAGAAATGTTTAAACATGATTTCACCTCTATGCAACAGCACATGTAAAAAGTTTGTCAGAGGTTTTAAAAGTACTTTTCTAAAAGAAAGCAAAATGTAGATCTGTAAATTCACATCTACATATCAATTTTAGAAAGAATAACATAAATGTTAAAATGAAACAACTAACTTTAAAATACATGCATTTTTGAGAAATACTTAAACTTTGCTTCACATCTATGAATTTTCATGTATAAGTATTAATAGTCTTTGTAAAACTTTTAAAAACGTTTAAAATTATAGTTTACAACCAGAAAAATAAATGCAGAAAAAGAAATACGCGTTTATCTGACAATATGAAAAAGTATCAATAAATGCTAAAATGAATGTCCACACATTGAAATAAATGCGTTTTAAGAAAAGATTAAAGCTAGTTTTCTCATCTATGAACTTCATTGTTAATATATAAACAGCACATGTAAAACGTTTTTCAGAGGTTGTATTGTACTTTTCTGCAATCATATAAAATATAGATCTGGAAATTCACATCCACATTTCAATTTTGAAAAGAATAGTAGAAATGGTCACTTGAAATTACAAACTTTAAAATAAATGCTTTTTTGAGAAATGTTTAAACATGATTTCACATCTATGCAACAGCACAAGTAAAAAGTTTGTCAGAGGTTTTAAAAGTACTTTTCTCCAAAAAAACAAAATGTTGATCAGTAAATTCACTTCTACATTTCAATTTTAGAAAGAATAACATAAAAGTTAAAATGAAATTACCAACTTTAAAATACATGCTTTTTTGAGAAACTTTGCTTCACATCTATGAATTTTCATGTATAAGTATTAATAGTCTTTGTAAAACTTTTAACAACGTTTAAAAATATAGTTTACAACGAGAAAAATAAATGAAGAAAAAGTAACACGCGTTTATCTGACAATTTGAAAAAGTATCAATAAATGCTAAAATGAATGTCCACACATTGAAATAAATGCGTTTTAAGAAAAGATTAAAGCTAGTTTTCTCATCTATGAACTTCATTGTGAATATATAAACAGCATATGTAAAACGTTTTTCATAGGTTGTAATGTACTTTTCTACAATCAAATAAAATATCGATCTGGAAATTCACAACCAGATTTCAATTTCAAAAAGAATAGTATAAATGGTCAAATGAAATTACAAACATAAAAATAAACGCTTCTTGGAGATATGTTTAAACATGGTTTCATATCTATCCAACAGCACATGTAAAAAGTATGTCAGAGGTTTTAAAAGTACTTTTGTACAAGAAAGCTAAATGTAGATCCATAAATTCACTTCTACATTTCAATTTGAGAAAGAATAACATAAATGTTAAAATGAAACTACCAACTGTAAAATACATGCATTTTTGAGAAGTACTTAAACTTTGATTCACATCTATGAATTTTCATGTATTAATAGTCTTTGTAAAACTTTTAAAAATGTTTAAAAATATAGTTTACAACCAGAAAAATAAATGCAGAAAAAGAAATAAGCGTTTATCTGACAAGTTGAAAAAGTATCAATAAATGCTAAAATGAATGTCCACACATTGAAATAAATGCGTTTTAAGAAAAGATTAAAGCTAGTTTTCTCATCTATGAACTTCATTGTTAATATATAATCAGTAGATGTAAAACGTTTTTCAGAGGTTGTATTGTACTTTTCTGCAATCATAAAATATAGATCTGGAAATTCACATCCACATTTCAATTTTGAAAAGAATAGGACAAATGATCACTTGAAATTACAAACATAAAAATAACAGCTTTTTGGACAAATGTTTAAACATGGTTTCACCTCTATGCAACAGCACATGTAAAAAGTTTGTCAGAGGTTTTAAAACGTTTTTCAGAGGTTGTATTGTACTTTTCTGCAATCATACAAAATATAGATCTGGAAATTCACATCCACATTTCAATTTGGAAAAGAATAGTACAAATGATCACTTGAAATTACAAACTTTAAAATAAATGCTTTTTTGAAAAATGTTTAAACATGATTTCACCTCTATGCAACAGCACAAGTAAAAAGTTTGTTAGAGGTTTTAAAAGTACTTTACTCCAAAAAAGCAAAATGTTGATCAGTAAATTCACTTCTACATTTCAATTTTAGAAAGAATAACATAAATGTTAAAATGAAACTACCAACTTTAAAATACATGCTTTTTTGAGAAACTTTGCTTCACATCTATGAATTTTCATGTATAAGTATTAATAGTCTTTGTAAAACTTTTAACAACGTTTCAAAATATAGTCTACAACCAGTAAAATAAATGTAGAAAAAGAAATACGCGTTTATCTGACAATTTGAAAAAGTATCAATAAAGGCTAAAATGAAACCACATTTTGAAATAAATGCGTTTTAAGAAAAGATTAAAGCTAGTTTTCTCATCTATGAACTTCATTGTTAATATATAAACAGTACATGTAAAACGTTTTTCAGAGGTTGTATTGTTCTTTTCTGCAATAATACAAAATATAGATCTGGAAATTCACATCCACATTTCAATTTTGAAAAGAATAGTAGAAATGGTCACTTGAAATTACAAACTTTAAAATAAATGCTTCTTTGAGAAATGTTTAAACATGATTTCACCTCTATGCAACAGCACATGTAAAAAGTTTGTCAGAGGTTTTAAAAGTACTTTTCTACAAGAAAGCAAAATGTAGATCTGTAAATTCACATCTACATATCAATTTTAGAAAGAATAACATAAATGTTAAAATGAAACAACTAACTTTAAAATACATGCATTTTTGAGAAATACTTAAACTTTGCTTCACATCTATGAATTTTCATGTATAAGTATTAATAGTCTTTGTAAAACTTTTAAAAACGTTTAAAATTATAGTTTACAACCAGAAAAATAAATGCAGAAAAAGAAATACGCGTTTATCTGACAATATGAAAAAGTATCAATAAATGCTAAAATGAATGTCCACACATTGAAATAAATGCGTTTTAAGAAAAGATTAAAGCTAGTTTTCTCATCTATGAACTTCATTGTTAATATATAAACAGCACATGTAAAACGTTTTTCAGAGGTTGTATTGTACTTTTCTGCAATCATATAAAATATAGATCTGGAAATTCACATCCACATTTCAATTTTGAAAAGAATAGTAGAAATGGTCACTTGAAATTACAAACTTTAAAATAAATGCTTTTTTGAGAAATGTTTAAACATGATTTCACATCTATGCAACAGCACAAGTAAAAAGTTTGTCAGAGGTTTTAAAAGTACTTTTCTCCAAAAAAACAAAATGTTGATCAGTAAATTCACTTCTACATTTCAATTTTAGAAAGAATAACATAAAAGTTAAAATGAAATTACCAACTTTAAAATACATGCTTTTTTGAGAAACTTTGCTTCACATCTATGAATTTTCATGTATAAGTATTAATAGTCTTTGTAAAACTTTTAACAACGTTTAAAAATATAGTTTACCACGAGAAAAATAAATGAAGAAAAAGTAACACGCGTTTATCTGACAATTTGAAAAAGTATCAATAAATGCTAAAATGAATGTCCACACATTGAAATAAATGCGTTTTAAGAAAAGATTAAAGCTAGTTTTCTCATCTATGAACTTCATTGTGAATATATAAACAGCATATGTAAAACGTTTTTCATAGGTTGTAATGTACTTTTCTACAATCAAATAAAATATCGATCTGGAAATTCACAACCAGATTTCAATTTCAAAAAGAATAGTATAAATGGTCAAATGAAATTACAAACATAAAAATAAACGCTTCTTGGAGATATGTTTAAACATGGTTTCATATCTATCCAACAGCACATGTAAAAAGTATGTCAGAGGTTTTAAAAGTACTTTTGTACAAGAAAGCTAAATGTAGATCCATAAATTCACTTCTACATTTCAATTTGAGAAAGAATAACATAAATGTTAAAATGAAACTACCAACTGTAAAATACATGCATTTTTGAGAAGTACTTAAACTTTGATTCACATCTATGAATTTTCATGTATTAATAGTCTTTGTAAAACTTTTAAAAATGTTTAAAAATATAGTTTACAACCAGAAAAATAAATGCAGAAAAAGAAATAAGCGTTTATCTGACAATTTGAAAAAGTATCAATAAATGCTAAAATGAATGTCCACACATTGAAATAAATGCGTTTTAAGAAAAGATTAAAGCTAGTTTTCTCATCTATGAACTTCATTGTTAATATATAATCAGTAGATGTAAAACGTTTTTCAGAGGTTGTATTGTACTTTTCTGCAATCATAAAATATAGATCTGGAAATTCACATCCACATTTCAATTTTGAAAAGAATAGGACAAATGATCACTTGAAATTACAAACATAAAAATAAAAGCTTTTTGGACAAATGTTTAAACATGGTTTCACCTCTATGCAACAGCACATGTAAAAAGTTTGTCAGAGGTTTTAAAAGTACTTTTCTAAAAAAAAACAAAATGTTGATCAGTAAATTCACTTCTACATTTCAATTTTAGAAAGAATAACATAAAAGTTAAAATGAAATTACCAACTTTAAAATACATGCTTTTTTGAGAAACTTTGCTTCACATCTATGAATTTTCATGTATAAGTATTAATAGTCTTTGTAAAACTTTTAACAACGTTTAAAAATATAGTTTACAACGAGAAAAATAAATGAAGAAAAAGTAACACGCGTTTATCTGACAATTTGAAAAAGTATCAATAAATGCTAAAATGAATGTCCACACATTGAAATAAAAGCGTTTTAAGAAAAGATTAAAGCTAGTTTTCTCATCTATGAACTTCATTGTGAATAGATAAACAGTATATGTAAAACGTTTTTCATAGGTTGTAATGTACTTTTCTACAATCAAATAAAATATAGATCTGGAAATTCACAACCAGATTTCAATTTCAAAAAGAATAGTATAAATGGTCAAATGAAATTACAAACATAAAAATAAACGCTTCTTGGAGATATGTTTAAACATGGTTTCACATCTATGCAACAGCACATGTAAAAAGTATGTCAGAGGTTTTAAAAGTACTTTTGTACAAGAAAGCTAAATGTAGATCCATAAATTCACTTCTACATTTCAATTTGGGAAAGAATAACATAAATGTTAAAATGAAACAACCAACTGTAAAATACATGCATTTTTGAGAAGTACTTAAACTTTGATTCACATCTATGAATTTTCATGTATGTATTAATAGTCTTTGTAAAACTTTTAAAAATGTTTAAAAATATAGTTTACAACCAGAAAAATAAATGCAGAAAAAGAAATAAGCGTTTATCTGACAATTTGAAAAAGTATCAATAAATGCTAAAATGAATGTCCACACATTGAAATAAATGCGTTTTAAGAAAAGATTAAAGCTAGTTTTCTCATCTATGAACTTCATTGTTAATATATAATCAGTAGATGTAAAACGTTTTTCAGAGGTTGTATTGTACTTTTCTGCAATCATAAAATATAGATCTGGAAATTCACATCCACATTTCAATTTTGAAAAGAATAGGACAAATGATCACTTGAAATTACAAACATAAAAATAAAAGCTTTTTGGACAAATGTTTAAACATGGTTTCACCTCTATGCAACAGCACATGTAAAAAGTTTGTCAGAGGTTTTAAAAGTACTTTTCTCCAAAAAAACAAAATGTTGATCAGTAAATTCACTTCTACATTTCAATTTTAGAAAGAATAACATAAAAGTTAAAATGAAATTACCAACTTTAAAATACATGCTTTTTTGAGAAACTTTGCTTCACATCTATGAATTTTCATGTATAAGTATTAATAGTCTTTGTAAAACTTTTAACAACGTTTAAAAATATAGTTTACAACGAGAAAAATTAATGAAGAAAAAGTAACACGCGTTTATCTGACAATTTGAAAAAGTATCAATAAATGCTAAAATGAATGTCCACACATTGAAATAAATGCGTTTTAAGAAAAGATTAAAGCTAGTTTTCTCATCTATGAACTTCATTGTGAATACATAAACAGTATATGTAAAACGTTTTTCATAGGTTGTAATGTACTTTTCTACAATCAAATAAAATATAGATCTGGAAATTCACAACCAGATTTCAATTTCAAAAAGAATAGTATAAATGGTCAAATGAAATTACAAACAGAAAAATAAACGCTTCTTGGAGATATGTTTAAACATGGTTTCACATCTATGCAACAGCACATGTAAAAAGTATGTCAGAGGTTTTAAAAGTACTTTTGTACAAGAAAGCTAAATGTAGATCCATATATTCACTTCTACATTTCAATTTTAGAAAGAATAACATAAATGTTAAAATGAAACTACCAACTGTAAAATACATGCATTTTTGAGAAATACTTAAACTTTGCTTCACATCTATGAATTTTCATGTATAAGTATTAATAGTCTTTGTAAAACTTTTAACAACGTTTCAAAATATAGTCTACAACCAGTAAAATAAATGTAGAAAAAGAAATACGCGTTTATCTGACAATTTGAAAAAGTATCAATAAAGGCTAAAATGAAACCACATTTTGAAATAAATGCGTTTTAAGAAAAGATTAAAGCTAGTTTTCTCATCTATGAACTTCATTGTTAATATATAAACAGTACATGTAAAACGTTTTTCAGAGGTTGTATTGTTCTTTTCTGCAATAATACAAAATATAGATCTGGAAATTCACATCCACATTTCAATTTTGAAAAGAATAGTAGAAATGGTCACTTGAAATTACAAACTTTAAAATAAATGCTTCTTTGAGAAATGTTTAAACATGATTTCACCTCTATGCAACAGCACATGTAAAAAGTTTGTCAGAGGTTTTAAAAGTACTTTTCTACAAGAAAGCAAAATGTAGATCTGTAAATTCACATCTACATATCAATTTTAGAAAGAATAACATAAATGTTAAAATGAAACAACTAACTTTAAAATACATGCATTTTTGAGAAATACTTAAACTTTGCTTCACATCTATGAATTTTCATGTATAAGTATTAATAGTCTTTGTAAAACTTTTAAAAACGTTTAAAATTATAGTTTACAACCAGAAAAATAAATGCAGAAAAAGAAATACGCGTTTATCTGACAATATGAAAAAGTATCAATAAATGCTAAAATGAATGTCCACACATTGAAATAAATGCGTTTTAAGAAAAGATTAAAGCTAGTTTTCTCATCTATGAACTTCATTGTTAATATATAAACAGCACATGTAAAACGTTTTTCAGAGGTTGTATTGTACTTTTCTGCAATCATATAAAATATAGATCTGGAAATTCACATCCACATTTCAATTTTGAAAAGAATAGTAGAAATGGTCACTTGAAATTACAAACTTTAAAATAAATGCTTTTTTGAGAAATGTTTAAACATGATTTCACATCTATGCAACAGCACAAGTAAAAAGTTTGTCAGAGGTTTTAAAAGTACTTTTCTCCAAAAAAACAAAATGTTGATCAGTAAATTCACTTCTACATTTCAATTTTAGAAAGAATAACATAAAAGTTAAAATGAAATTACCAACTTTAAAATACATGCTTTTTTGAGAAACTTTGCTTCACATCTATGAATTTTCATGTATAAGTATTAATAGTCTTTGTAAAACTTTTAACAACGTTTAAAAATATAGTTTACAACGAGAAAAATAAATGAAGAAAAAGTAACACGCGTTTATCTGACAATTTGAAAAAGTATCAATAAATGCTAAAATGAATGTCCACACATTGAAATAAATGCGTTTTAAGAAAAGATTAAAGCTAGTTTTCTCATCTATGAACTTCATTGTGAATATATAAACAGCATATGTAAAACTTTTTTCATAGGTTGTAATGTACTTTTCTACAATCAAATAAAATATCGATCTGGAAATTCACAACCAGATTTCAATTTCAAAAAGAATAGTATAAATGGTCAAATGAAATTACAAACATAAAAATAAACGCTTCTTGGAGACATGTTTAAACATGGTTTCACATCTATGCAACAGCACATGTAAAAAGTATGTCAGAGGTTTTAAAAGTTCTTTTGTACAAGAAAGCAAAATGTAGGTCCATAAATTCACTTCTACATTTCAATTTGAGAAAGAATAACATAAATGTTAAAATGAAACTACCAACTGTAAAATACATGCATTTTTGAGTACTTAAACTTTGATTCACATCTATGAATTTTCATGTATAAGTATTAATAGTCTTTGTAAAACTTTTAAAAACGTTTAAAAATATAGTTTACAACCAGAAAAATAAATGAAGAAAAAGAAATACGCATTTATCTGACAATTTGAAAAAGTATCAATAAATGCTAAAATGAATGTCCACACATTGAAATAAATGCGTTTTAAGAAAAGATTAAAGCTAGTTTTCTCATCTATGAACTTCATTGTTAATATATAAACAGTACATGTAAAACGTTTTTCAGAGGTTGTATTGTACTTTTCTGCAATCATATAAAATATAGATCTGGAAATTCACATCCACATTTCAATTTTGAAAAGAATAGGACAAATGATCACTTGAAATTACAAACATAAAAATAAAAGCTTTTTGGACAAATGTTTAAACATGGTTTCACCTCTATGCAACAGCACATGTAAAAAGTTTGTCAGAGGTTTTAAAACGTTTTTCAGAGGTTGTATTGTACTTTTCTGCAATCATACAAAATATAGATCTGGAAATTCACATCCACATTTCAATTTGGAAAAGAATAGTACAAATGATCACTTGAAATTACAAACTTTAAAATAAATGCTTTTTTGAAAAATGTTTAAACATTATTTCACATCTATGCAACAGCACAAGTAAAAAGTTTGTCAGAGGTTTTAAAAGTACTTTTCTCCAAAAAAGCAAAATGTTGATCAGTAAATTCACTTCTACATTTCAATTTTAGAAAGAATAACATAAATGTTAAAATGAAACTACCAACTTTAAAATACATGCTTTTTTGAGAAACTTTGCTTCACATCTATGAATTTTCATGTATAAGTATTAATAGTCTTTGTAAAACTTTTAACAACGTTTCAAAATATAGTCTACAACCAGTAAAATAAATGTAGAAAAAGAAATACGCGTTTATCTGACAATTTGAAAAAGTATCAATAAAGGCTAAAATGAAACCACATTTTGAAATAAATGCGTTTTAAGAAAAGATTAAAGCTAGTTTTCTCATCTATGAACTTCATTGTTAATATATAAACAGTACATGTAAAACGTTTTTCAGAGGTTGTATTGTACTTTTCTGCAATCATACAAAATATAGATCTGGAAATTCACATCCACATTTCAATTTTGAAAAGAATAGTAGAAATGGTCACTTGAAATTACAAACTTTAAAATAAATGCTTCTTTGAGAAATGTTTAAACATGATTTCACCTCTATGCAACAGCACATGTAAAAAGTTTGTCAGAGGTTTTAAAAGTACTTTTCTACAAGAAAGCAAAATGTAGATCTGTAAATTCACATCTACATATCAATTTTAGAAAGAATAACATAAATGTTAAAATGAAACAACTAACTTTAAAATACATGCATTTTTGAGAAATACTTAAACTTTGCTTCACATCTATGAATTTTCATGTATAAGTATTAATAGTCTTTGTAAAACTTTTAAAAACGTTTAAAATTATAGTTTACAACCAGAAAAATAAATGCAGAAAAAGAAATACGCGTTTATCTGACAATATGAAAAAGTATCAATAAATGCTAAAATGAATGTCCACACATTGAAATAAATGCGTTTTAAGAAAAGATTAAAGCTAGTTTTCTCATCTATGAACTTCATTGTTAATATATAAACAGCACATGTAAAACGTTTTTCAGAGGTTGTATTGTACTTTTCTGCAATCATATAAAATATAGATCTGGAAATTCACATCCACATTTCAATTTTGAAAAGAATAGTAGAAATGGTCACTTGAAATTACAAACTTTAAAATAAATGCTTTTTTGAGAAATGTTTAAACATGATTTCACATCTATGCAACAGCACAAGTAAAAAGTTTGTCAGAGGTTTTAAAAGTACTTTTCTCCAAAAAAACAAAATGTTGATCAGTAAATTCACTTCTACATTTCAATTTTAGAAAGAATAACATAAAAGTTAAAATGAAATTACCAACTTTAAAATACATGCTTTTTTGAGAAACTTTGCTTCACATCTATGAATTTTCATGTATAAGTATTAATAGTCTTTGTAAAACTTTTAACAACGTTTAAAAATATAGTTTACAACGAGAAAAATAAATGAAGAAAAAGTAACACGCGTTTATCTGACAATTTGAAAAAGTATCAATAAATGCTAAAATGAATGTCCACACATTGAAATAAATGCGTTTTAAGAAAAGATTAAAGCTAGTTTTCTCATCTATGAACTTCATTGTTAATATATAATCAGTAGATGTAAAACGTTTTTCAGAGGTTGTATTGTACTTTTCTGCAATCATAAAATATAGATCTGGAAATTCACATCCACATTTCAATTTCAAAAAGAATAGTATAAATGGTCAAATGAAATTACAAACATAAAAATAAACGCTTCTTGGAGATATGTTTAAACATGGTTTCATATCTATCCAACAGCACATGTAAAAAGTATGTCAGAGGTTTTAAAAGTACTTTTGTACAAGAAAGCTAAATGTAGATCCATAAATTCACTTCTACATTTCAATTTGAGAAAGAATAACATAAATGTTAAAATGAAACTACCAACTGTAAAATACATGCATTTTTGAGAAGTACTTAAACTTTGATTCACATCTATGAATTTTCATGTATTAATAGTCTTTGTAAAACTTTTAAAAATGTTTAAAAATATAGTTTACAACCAGAAAAATAAATGCAGAAAAAGAAATAAGCGTTTATCTGACAAGTTGAAAAAGTATCAATAAATGCTAAAATGAATGTCCACACATTGAAATAAATGCGTTTTAAGAAAAGATTAAAGCTAGTTTTCTCATCTATGAACTTCATTGTTAATATATAATCAGTAGATGTAAAACGTTTTTCAGAGGTTGTATTGTACTTTTCTGCAATCATAAAATATAGATCTGGAAATTCACATCCACATTTCAATTTTGAAAAGAATAGGACAAATGATCACTTGAAATTACAAACATAAAAATAACAGCTTTTTGGACAAATGTTTAAACATGGTTTCACCTCTATGCAACAGCACATGTAAAAAGTTTGTCAGAGGTTTTAAAACGTTTTTCAGAGGTTGTATTGTACTTTTCTGCAATCATACAAAATATAGATCTGGAAATTCACATCCACATTTCAATTTGGAAAAGAATAGTACAAATGATCACTTGAAATTACAAACTTTAAAATAAATGCTTTTTTGAAAAATGTTTAAACATGATTTCACCTCTATGCAACAGCACAAGTAAAAAGTTTGTTAGAGGTTTTAAAAGTACTTTTCTCCAAAAAAGCAAAATGTTGATCAGTAAATTCACTTCTACATTTCAATTTTAGAAAGAATAACATAAATGTTAAAATGAAACTACCAACTTTAAAATACATGCTTTTTTGAGAAACTTTGCTTCACATCTATGAATTTTCATGTATAAGTATTAATAGTCTTTGTAAAACTTTTAACAACGTTTCAAAATATAGTCTACAACCAGTAAAATAAATGTAGAAAAAGAAATACGCGTTTATCTGACAATTTGAAAAAGTATCAATAAAGGCTAAAATGAAACCACATTTTGAAATAAATGCGTTTTAAGAAAAGATTAAAGCTAGTTTTCTCATCTATGAACTTCATTGTTAATATATAAACAGTACATGTAAAACGTTTTTCAGAGGTTGTATTGTACTTTTCTGCAATAATACAAAATATAGATCTGGAAATTCACATCCACATTTCAATTTTGAAAAGAATAGTAGAAATGGTCACTTGAAATTACAAACTTTAAAATAAATGCTTCTTTGAGAAATGTTTAAACATGATTTCACCTCTATGCAACAGCACATGTAAAAAGTTTGTCAGAGGTTTTAAAAGTACTTTTCTACAAGAAAGCAAAATGTAGATCTGTAAATTCACATCTACATATCAATTTTAGAAAGAATAACATAAATGATAAAATGAAACAACTAACTTTAAAATACATGCATTTTTGAGAAATACTTAAACTTTGCTTCACATCTATGAATTTTCATGTATAAGTATTAATAGTCTTTGTAAAACTTTTAAAAACGTTTAAAATTATAGTTTACAACCAGAAAAATAAATGCAGAAAAAGAAATACGCGTTTATCTGACAATATGAAAAAGTATCAATAAATGCTAAAATTAATGTCCACACATTGAAATAAATGCGTTTTAAGAAAAGATTAAAGCTAGTTTTCTCATCTATGAACTTCATTGTTAATATATAAACAGCACATGTAAAACGTTTTTCAGAGGTTGTATTGTACTTTTCTGCAATCATATAAAATATAGATCTGGAAATTCACATCCACATTTCAATTTTGAAAAGAATAGTAGAAATGGTCACTTGAAATTACAAACTTTAAAATAAATGCTTTTTTGAGAAATGTTTAAACATGATTTCACATCTATGCAACAGCACAAGTAAAAAGTTTGTCAGAGGTTTTAAAAGTACTTTTCTCCAAAAAAACAAAATGTTGATCAGTAAATTCACTTCTACATTTCAATTTTAGAAAGAATAACATAAAAGTTAAAATGAAATTACCAACTTTAAAATACATGCTTTTTTGAGAAACTTTGCTTCACATCTATGAATTTTCATGTATAAGTATTAATAGTCTTTGTAAAACTTTTAACAACGTTTAAAAATATAGTTTACAACGAGAAAAATAAATGAAGAAAAAGTAACACGCGTTTATCTGACAATTTGAAAAAGTATCAATAAATGCTAAAATGAATGTCCACACATTGAAATAAATGCGTTTTAAGAAAAGATTAAAGCTAGTTTTCTCATCTATGAACTTCATTGTGAATATATAAACAGCATATGTAAAACGTTTTTCATAGGTTGTAATGTACTTTTCTACAATCAAATAAAATATCGATCTGGAAATTCACAACCAGATTTAAATTTCAAAAAGAATAGTATAAATGGTCAAATGAAATTACAAACATAAAAATAAACGCTTCTTGGAGATATGTTTAAACATGGTTTCATATCTATCCAACAGCACATGTAAAAAGTATGTCAGAGGTTTTAAAAGTACTTTTGTACAAGAAAGCTAAATGTAGATCCATAAATTCACTTCTACATTTCAATTTGAGAAAGAATAACATAAATGTTAAAATGAAACTACCAACTGTAAAATACATGCATTTTTGAGAAGTACTTAAACTTTGATTCACATCTATGAATTTTCATGTATTAATAGTCTTTGTAAAACTTTTAAAAATGTTTAAAAATATAGTTTACAACCAGAAAAATAAATGCAGAAAAAGAAATAAGCGTTTATCTGACAAGTTGAAAAAGTATCAATAAATGCTAAAATGAATGTCCACACATTGAAATAAATGCGTTTTAAGAAAAGATTAAAGCTAGTTTTCTCATCTATGAACTTCATTGTTAATATATAATCAGTAGATGTAAAACGTTTTTCAGAGGTTGTATTGTACTTTTCTGCAATCATAAAATATAGATCTGGAAATTCACATCCACATTTCAATTTTGAAAAGAATAGGACAAATGATCACTTGAAATTACAAACATAAAAATAACAGCTTTTTGGACAAATGTTTAAACATGGTTTCACCTCTATGCAACAGCACATGTAAAAAGTTTGTCAGAGGTTTTAAAACGTTTTTCAGAGGTTGTATTGTACTTTTCTGCAATCATACAAAATATAGATCTGGAAATTCACATCCACATTTCAATTTGGAAAAGAATAGTACAAATGATCACTTGAAATTACAAACTTTAAAATAAATGCATTTTTGAAAAATGTTTAAACATGATTTCACCTCTATGCAACAGCACAAGTAAAAAGTTTGTTAGAGGTTTTAAAAGTACTTTTCTCCAAAAAAGCAAAATGTTGATCAGTAAATTCACTTCTACATTTCAATTTTAGAAAGAATAACATAAATGTTAAAATGAAACTACCAACTTTAAAATACATGCTTTTTTGAGAAACTTTGCTTCACATCTATGAATTTTCATGTATAAGTATTAATAGTCTTTGTAAAACTTTTAACAACGTTTCAAAATATAGTCTACAACCAGTAAAATAAATGTAGAAAAAGAAATACGCGTTTATCTGACAATTTGAAAAAGTATCAATAAAGGCTAAAATGAAACCACATTTTGAAATAAATGCGTTTTAAGAAAAGATTAAAGCTAGTTTTCTCATCTATGAACTTCATTGTTAATATATAAACAGTACATGTAAAACGTTTTTCAGAGGTTGTATTGTACTTTTCTACAATAATACAAAATATAGAACTGGAAATTCACATCCACATTTCAATTTTGAAAAGAATAGTAGAAATGGTCACTTGAAATTACAAACTTTAAAATAAATGCTTCTTTGAGAAATGTTTAAACATGATTTCACCTCTATGCAACAGCACATGTAAAAAGTTTGTCAGAGGTTTTAAAAGTACTTTTCTACAAGAAAGCAAAATGTAGATCTGTAAATTCACATCTACATATCAATTTTAGAAAGAATAACATAAATGTTAAAATGAAACAACTAACTTTAAAATACATGCATTTTTGAGAAATACTTAAACTTTGCTTCACATCTATGAATTTTCATGTATAAGTATTAATAGTCTTTGTAAAACTTTTAAAAACGTTTAAAATTATAGTTTACAACCAGAAAAATAAATGCAGAAAAAGAAATACGCGTTTATCTGACAATATGAAAAAGTATCAATAAATGCTAAAATGAATGTCCTCACATTGAAATAAATGCGTTTTAAGAAAAGATTAAAGCTAGTTTTCTCATCTATGAACTTCATTGTTAATATATAAACAGCACATGTAAAACGTTTTTCAGAGGTTGTATTGTACTTTTCTGCAATCATATAAAATATAGATCTGGAAATTCACATCCACATTTCAATTTTGAAAAGAATAGTAGAAATGGTCACTTGAAATTACAAACTTTAAAATAAATGCTTTTTTGAGAAATGTTTAAACATGATTTCACATCTATGCAACAGCACAAGTAAAAAGTTTGTCAGAGGTTTTAAAAGTAGTTTTCTCCAAAAAAACAAAATGTTGATCAGTAAATTCACTTCTACATTTCAATTTTAGAAAGAATAACATAAAAGTTAAAATGAAATTACCAACTTTAAAATACATGCTTTTTTGAGAAACTTTGCTTCACATCTATGAATTTTCATGTATAAGTATTAATAGTCTTTGTAAAACTTTTAACAACGTTTAAAAATATAGTTTACAATGAAAAAAATAAATGAAGAAAAAGTAACACGCGTTTATCTGACAATTTGAAAAAGTATCAATAAATGCTAAAATGAATGTCCACACATTGAAATAAATGCGTTTTAAGAAAAGATTAAAGCTAGTTTTCTCATCTATGAACTTCATTGTGAATATATAAACAGCATATGTAAAACGTTTTTCATAGGTTGTAATGTACTTTTCTACAATCAAATAAAATATCGATCTGGAAATTCACAACCAGATTTCAATTTCAAAAAGAATAGTATAAATGGTCAAATGAAATTACAAACATAAAAATAAACGCTTCTTGGAGATATGTTTAAACATGGTTTCATATCTATCCAACAGCACATGTAAAAAGTATGTCAGAGGTTTTAAAAGTACTTTTGTACAAGAAAGCTAAATGTAGATCCATAAATTCACTTCTACATTTCAATTTGAGAAAGAATAACATAAATGTTAAAATGAAACTACCAACTGTAAAATACATGCATTTTTGAGAAGTACTTAAACTTTGATTCACATCTATGAATTTTCATGTATTAATAGTCTTTGTAAAACTTTTAAAAATGTTTAAAAATATAGTTTACAACCAGAAAAATAAATGCAGAAAAAGAAATAAGCGTTTATCTGACAAGTTGAAAAAGTATCAATAAATGCTAAAATGAATGTCCACACATTGAAATAAATGCGTTTTAAGAAAAGATTAAAGCTAGTTTTCTCATCTATGAACTTCATTGTTAATATATAATCAGTAGATGTAAAACGTTTTTCAGAGGTTGTATTGTACTTTTCTGCAATCATAAAATATAGATCTGGAAATTCACATCCACATTTCAATTTTGAAAAGAATAGGACAAATGATCACTTGAAATTACAAACATAAAAATAACAGCTTTTTGGACAAATGTTTAAACATGGTTTCACCTCTATGCAACAGCACATGTAAAAAGTTTGTCAGAGGTTTTAAAACGTTTTTCAGAGGTTGTATTGTACTTTTCTGCAATCATACAAAATATAGATCTGGAAATTCACATCCACATTTCAATTTTGAAAAGAATAGTAGAAATGGTCACTTGAAATTACAAACTTTAAAATAAATGCTTCTTTGAGAAATGTTTAAACATGATTTCACCTCTATGCAACAGCACATGTAAAAAGTTTGTCAGAGGTTTTAAAAGTACTTTTCTACAAGAAAGCAAAATGTAGATCTGTAAATTCACATCTACATATCAATTTTAGAAAGAATAACATAAATGTTAAAATGAAACAACTAACTTTAAAATACATGCATTTTTGAGAAATACTTAAACTTTGCTTCACATCTATGAATTTTCATGTATAAGTATTAATAGTCTTTGTAAAACTTTCAAAAACGTTTAAAATTATAGTTTACAACCAGAAAAATAAATGCAGAAAAAGAAATACGCGTTTATCTGACAATATGAAAAAGTATCAATAAATGCTAAAATGAATGTCCTCACATTGAAATAAATGCGTTTTAAGAAAAGATTAAAGCTAGTTTTCTCATCTATGAACTTCATTGTTAATATATAAACAGCACATGTAAAACGTTTTTCAGAGGTTGTATTGTACTTTTCTGCAATCATATAAAATATAGATCTGGAAATTCACATCCACATTTCAATTTTGAAAAGAATAGTAGAAATGGTCACTTGAAATTACAAACTTTAAAATAAATGCTTTTTTGAGAAATGTTTAAACATGATTTCACATCTATGCAACAGCACAAGTAAAAAGTTTGTCAGAGGTTTTAAAAGTAGTTTTCTCCAAAAAAACAAAATGTTGATCAGTAAATTCACTTCTACATTTCAATTTTAGAAAGAATAACATAAAAGTTAAAATGAAATTACCAACTTTAAAATACATGCTTTTTTGAGAAACTTTGCTTCACATCTATGAATTTTCATGTATAAGTATTAATAGTCTTTGTAAAACTTTTAACAACGTTTAAAAATATAGTTTACAATGAGAAAAATAAATGAAGAAAAAGTAACACGCGTTTATCTGACAATTTGAAAAAGTATCAATAAATGCTAAAATGAATGTCCACACATTGAAATAAATGCGTTTTAAGAAAAGATTAAAGCTAGTTTTCTCATCTATGAACTTCATTGTGAATATATAAACAGCATATGTAAAACGTTTTTCATAGGTTGTAATGTACTTTTCTACAATCAAATAAAATATCGATCTGGAAATTCACAACCAGATTTCAATTTCAAAAAGAATAGTATAAATGGTCAAATGAAATTACAAACATAAAAATAAACGCTTCTTGGAGATATGTTTAAACATGGTTTCATATCTATCCAACAGCACATGTAAAAAGTATGTCAGAGGTTTTAAAAGTACTTTTGTACAAGAAAGCTAAATGTAGATCCATAAATTCACTTCTACATTTCAATTTGAGAAAGAATAACATAAATGTTAAAATGAAACTACCAACTGTAAAATACATGCATTTTTGAGAAGTACTTAAACTTTGATTCACATCTATGAATTTTCATGTATTAATAGTCTTTGTAAAACTTTTAAAAATGTTTAAAAATATAGTTTACAACCAGAAAAATAAATGCAGAAAAAGAAATAAGCGTTTATCTGACAAGTTGAAAAAGTATCAATAAATGCTAAAATGAATGTCCACACATTGAAATAAATGCGTTTTAAGAAAAGATTAAAGCTAGTTTTCTCATCTATGAACTTCATTGTTAATATATAATCAGTAGATGTAAAACGTTTTTCAGAGGTTGTATTGTACTTTTCTGCAATCATAAAATATAGATCTGGAAATTCACATCCACATTTCAATTTTGAAAAGAATAGGACAAATGATCACTTGAAATTACAAACATAAAAATAACAGCTTTTTGGACAAATGTTTAAACATGGTTTCACCTCTATGCAACAGCACATGTAAAAAGTTTGTCAGAGGTTTTAAAACGTTTTTCAGAGGTTGTATTGTACTTTTCTGCAATCATACAAAATATAGATCTGGAAATTCACATCCACATTTCAATTTGGAAAAGAATAGTACAAATGATCACTTGAAATTACAAACTTTAAAATAAATGCTTTTTTGAAAAATGTTTAAACATGATTTCACCTCTATGCAACAACACAAGTAAAAAGTTTGTTAGAGGTTTTAAAAGTACTTTTCTCCAAAAAAGCAAAATGTTGATCAGTAAATTCACTTCTACATTTCAATTTTAGAAAGAATAACATAAATGTTAAAATGAAACTACCAACTTTAAAATACATGCTTTTTTGAGAAACTTTGCTTCACATCTATGAATTTTCATGTATAAGTATTAATAGTCTTTGTAAAACTTTTAACAACGTTTCAAAATATAGTCTACAACCAGTAAAATAAATGTAGAAAAAGAAATACGCGTTTATCTGACAATTTGAAAAAGTATCAATAAAGGCTAAAATGAAACCACATTTTGAAATAAATGCGTTTTAAGAAAAGATTACAGCTAGTTTTCTCATCTATGAACTTCATTGTTAATATATAAACAGTACATGTAAAACGTTTTTCAGAGGTTGTATTGTACTTTTCTGCAATAATACAAAATATAGATCTGGAAATTCACATCCACATTTCAATTTTGAAAAGAATAGTAGAAATGGTCACTTGAAATTACAAACTTTAAAATAAATGCTTCTTTGAGAAATGTTTAAACATGATTTCACCTCTATGCAACAGCACATGTAAAAAGTTTGTCAGAGGTTTTAAAAGTACTTTTCTACAAGAAAGCAAAATGTAGATCTGTAAATTCACATCTACATATCAATTTTAGTAAGAATAACATAAATGTTAAAATGAAACAACTAACTTTAAAATACATGCATTTTTGAGAAATACTTAAACTTTGCTTCACATCTATGAATTTTCATGTATAAGTATTAATAGTCTTTGTAAAACTTTTAAAAACGTTTAAAATTATAGTTTACAACCAGAAAAATAAATGCAGAAAAAGAAATACGCGTTTATCTGACAATATGAAAAAGTATCAATAAATGCCAAAATGAATGTCCACACATTGAAATAAATGCGTTTTAAGAAAAGATTAAAGCTAGTTTTCTCATCTATGAACTTCATTGTGAATATATAAACAGCACATGTAAAACGTTTTTCAGAGGTTGTATTGTACTTTTCTGCAATCATATAAAATATAGATCTGGAAATTCACATCCACATTTCAATTTTGAAAAGAATAGTAGAAATGGTCACTTGAAATTACAAACTTTAAAATAAATGCTTTTTTGAGAAATGTTTAAACATGATTTCACATCTATGCAACAGCACAAGTAAAAAGTTTGTCAGAGGTTTTAAAAGTACTTTTCTCCAAAAAAACAAAATGTTGATCCGTAAATTCACTTCTACATTTCAATTTTAGAAAGAATAACATAAAAGTTAAAATGAAATTACCAACTTTAAAATACATGCTTTTTTGAGAAACTTTGCTTCACATCTATGAATTTTCATGTATAAGTATTAATAGTCTTTGTAAAACTTTTAACAACGTTTAAAAATATAGTTTACAACGAGAAAAATAAATGAAGAAAAAGTAACACGCGTTTATCTGACAATTTGAAAAAGTATCAATAAGTGCTAAAATGAATGTCCACACATTGAAATAAATGCGTTTTAAGAAAAGATTAAAGCTAGTTTTCTCATCTATGAACTTCATTGTGAATATATAAACAGTATATGTAAAACGTTTTTCATAGGTTGTAATGTACTTTTCTACAATCAAATAAAATATAGATCTGGAAATTCACAACCAGATTTCAATTTCAAAAAGAATAGGATAAATGGTCAAATGAAATTACAAACATAAAAATAAACGCTTCTTGGAGATATGTTTAAACATGGTTTCACATCTATGCAACAGCACATGTAAAAAGTATGTCAGAGGTTTTAAAAGTACTTTTGTACAAGAAAGCTAAATGTAGATCCATAAATTCACTTCTACATTTCAATTTGGGAAAGAATAACATAAATGTTAAAATGAAACTACCAACTGTAAAATACATGCATTTTTGAGAAGTACTTAAACTTTGATTCACATCTATGAATTTTCATGTATGTATTAATAGTCTTTGTAAAACTTTTAAAAATGTTTAAAAATATAGTTTACAACCAGAAAAATAAATGCAGAAAAAGAAATAAGCGTTTATCTGACAATTTGAAAAAGTATCAATAAATGCTAAAATGAATGTCCACACATTGAAATAAATGCGTTTTAAGAAAAGATTAAAGCTAGTTTTCTCATCTATGAACTTCATTGTTAATATATAATCAGTAGATGTAAAACGTTTTTCAGAGGTTGTATTGTACTTTTCTGCAATCATAAAATATAGATCTGGAAATTCACATCCACATTTCAATTTTGAAAAGAATAGGACAAATGATCACTTGAAATTACAAACATAAAAATAAAAGCTTTTTGGACAAATGTTTAAACATGGTTTCACCTCTATGCAACAGCACATGTAAAAAGTTTGTCAGAGGTTTTAAAAGTACTTTTCTCCAAAAAAACAAAATGTTGATCAGTAAATTCACTTCTACATTTCAATTTTAGAAAGAATAACATAAAAGTTAAAATGAAATTACCAACTTTAAAATACATGCTTTTTTGAGAAACTTTGCTTCACATCTATGAATTTTCATGTATAAGTATTAATAGTCTTTGTAAAACTTTTAACAACGTTTAAAAATATAGTTTACAACGAGAAAAATAAATGAAGAAAAAGTAACACGCGTTTATCTGACAATTTGAAAAAGTATCAATAAATGCTAAAATGAATGTCCACACATTGAAATAAATGCGTTTTAAGAAAAGATTAAAGCTAGTTTTCTCATCTATGAACTTCATTGTTAATATATAAACAGTACATGTAAAACGTTTTTCAGAGGTTGTATTGTACTTTTCTGCAATCATACAAAATATAGATCTGGAAATTCACATCCACATTTCAATTTTGAAAAGAATAGGACAAATGATCACTTGAAATTACAATCATAAAAATAAAAGCTTTATGGACAAATGTTTAAACATGGTTTCACCTCTATGCAACACCACATGTAAAAAGTTTGTCAGAGGTTTTAAAACGTTTTTCAGAGGTTGTATTGTACTTTTCTGCAATCATACAAAATATAGATCTGGAAATTCACATCCACATTTCAATTTGGAAAAGAATAGTACAAATGATCACTTGAAATTACAAACTTTAAAATAAATGCTTTTTTGAAAAATGTTTAAACATGATTTCACATCTATGCAACAGCACAAGTAAAAAGTTTGTCAGAGGTTTTAAAAGTACTTTTCTCCAAAAAAACAAAATGTTGATCAGTAAATTCACTTCTACATTTAAATTTTAGAAAGAATAACATAAAAGTTAAAATGAAATTACCAACTTTAAAATACATGCTTTTTTGAGAAACTTTGCTTCACATCTATGAATTTTCATGTATAAGTATTAATAGTCTTTGTAAAACTTTTAACAACGTTTAAAAATATAGTTTACAACGAGAAAAATAAATGAAGAAAAAGTAACACGCGTTTATCTGACAATTTGAAAAAGTATCAATAAGTGCTAAAATGAATGTCCACACATTGAAATAAATGCGTTTTAAGAAAAGATTAAAGCTAGTTTTCTCATCTATGAACTTCATTGTGAATATATAAACAGTATATGTAAAACGTTTTTCATAGGTTGTAATGTACTTTTCTACAATCAAATAAAATATAGATCTGGAAATTCACAACCAGATTTGAATTTCAAAAAGAATAGTATAAATGGTCAAATGAAATTACAAACATAAAAATAAACGCTTCTTGGAGATATGTTTAAACATGGTTTCACATCTATGCAACAGCACATGTAAAAAGTATATCAGAGGTTTTAAAAGTACTTTTGTACAAGAAAGCTAAATGTAGATCCATAAATTCACTTCTACATTTCAATTTGAGAAAGAATAACATAAATGTTAAAATGAAACTACCAACTGTAAAATACATGCATTTTTGAGTACTTAAACTTTGATTCACATCTATGAATTTTCATGTATAAGTATTAATAGTCTTTGTAAAACTTTTAAAAATGTTTAAAAATATAGTTTACAACCAGAAAAATAAATGCAGAAAAAGAAATAAGCGTTTAACTGACAATTTGAAAAAGTATCAATAAAGGCTAAAATGAAACCACATTTTGAAATAAATGCGTTTTAAGAAAAGATTAAAGCTAGTTTTCTCATCTATGAACTTCATTGTTAATATATAATCAGTAGATGTAAAACATTTTTCAGAGGTTGTATTGTACTTTTCTGCAATCATATAAAATATAGATCTGGAAATTCACATCCACATTTCAATTTTGAAAAGAATAGGACAAATGATCACTTGAAATTACAAACATAAAAATAAAAGCTTTTTGGACAAATGTTTAAACATGGTTTCACCTCTATGCAACAGCACATGTAAAAAGTTTGTCAGAGGTTTTAAAACGTTTTTCAGAGGTTGTATTGTACTTTTCTGCAATCATACAAAATATAGATCTGGAAATTCACATCCACATTTCAATTTGGAAAAGAATAGTACAAATGATCACTTGAAATTACAAACTTTAAAATAAATGCTTTTTTGAAAAATGTTTAAACATGATTTCACATCTATGCAACAGCACAAGTAAAAAGTTTGTCAGAGGTTTTAAAAGTACTTTTCTCCAAAAAAACAAAATGTTGATCAGTAAATTCACTTCTACATTTCAATTTTAGAAAGAATAACATAAAAGTTAAAATGAAATTACCAACTTTAAAATACATGCTTTTTTGAGAAACTTTGCTTCACATCTATGAATTTTCATGTATAAGTATTAATAGTCTTTGTAAAACTTTTAACAACGTTTAAAAATATAGTTTACAACGAGAAAAATAAATGAAGAAAAAGTAACACGCGTTTATCTGACAATTTGAAAAAGTATCAATAAGTGCTAAAATGAATGTCCACACATTGAAATAAATGCGTTTTAAGAAAAGATTAAAGCTAGTTTTCTCATCTATGAACTTCATTGTGAATATATAAACAGTATATGTAAAACGTTTTTCATAGGTTGTAATGTACTTTTCTACAATCAAATAAAATATAGATCTGGAAATTCACAACCAGATTTCAATTTCAAAAAGAATAGTATAAATGGTCAAATGAAATTACAAACATAAAAATAAACGCTTCTTGGAGATATGTTTAAACATGGTTTCACATCTATGCAACAGCACATGTAAAAAGTATGTCAGAGGTTTTAAAAGTTCTTTTGTACAAGAAAGCTAAATGTAGATCCATAAATTCACTTCTACATTTCAATTTGAGAAAGAATAACATAAATGTTAAAATGAAACTACCAACTTTAAAATACATGCATTTTTGAGTACTTAAACTTTGATTCACATCTATGAATTTTCATGTATAAGTATTAATAGTCTTTGTAAAACTTTTAAAAATGTTTAAAAATATAGTTTACAACCAGAAAAATAAATGCAGAAAAAGAAATAAGCGTTTATCTGACAAGTTGAAAAAGTATCAATAAATGCTAAAATGAATGTCCACACATTGAAATAAATGCGTTTTAAGAAAAGATTAAAGCTAGTTTTCTCATCTATGAACTTCATTGTTAATATATAATCAGTAGATGTAAAACGTTTTTCAGAGGTTGTATTGTACTTTTCTGCAATCATAAAATATAGATCTGGAAATTCACATCCACATTTCAATTTTGAAAAGAATAGGACAAATGATCACTTGAAATTACAAACATAAAAATAACAGCTTTTTGGACAAATGTTTAAACATGGTTTCACCTCTATGCAACAGCACATGTAAAAAGTTTGTCAGAGGTTTTAAAACGTTTTTCAGAGGTTGTATTGTACTTTTCTGCAATCATACAAAATATAGATCTGGAAATTCACATCCACATTTCAATTTGGAAAAGAATAGTACAAATGATCACTTGAAATTACAAACTTTAAAATAAATGCTTTTTTGAAAAATGTTTAAACATTATTTCACATCTATGCAACAGCACAAGTAAAAAGTTTGTCAGAGGTTTTAAAAGTACTTTTCTCCAAAAAAGCAAAATGTTGATCAGTAAATTCACTTCTACATTTCAATTTTAGAAAGAATAACATAAATGTTAAAATGAAACTACCAACTGTAAAATACATGCATTTTTGAGAAGTACTTAAACTTTGATTCACATCTATGAATTTTCATGTATGTATTAATAGTCTTTGTAAAACTTTTAAAAATGTTTAAAAATATAGTTTACAACCAGAAAAATAAATGCAGAAAAAGAAATAAGCGTTTATCTGACAATTTGAAAAAGTATCAATAAATGCTAAAATGAATGTCCACACATTGAAATAAATGCGTTTTAAGAAAAGATTAAAGCTAGTTTTCTCATCTATGAACTTCATTGTTAATATATAATCAGTAGATGTAAAACGTTTTTCAGAGTTTGTATTGTACTTTTCTGCAATCATAAAATATAGATCTGGAAATTCACATCCACATTTCAATTTGGAAAAGAATAGGACAAATGATCACTTGAAATTACAAACATAAAAATAAAAGCTTTTTGGAAAATGTTTAAACATGGTTTCACCTCTATGCAACAGCACATGTAAAAAGTTTGTCAGAGGTTTTAAAAGTACTTTTCTCCAAAAAAAACAAAATGTTGATCAGTAAATTCACTTCTACATTTCAATTTTAGAAAGAATAACATAAAAGTTAAAATGAAATTACCAACTTTAAAATACATGCTTTTTTGAGAAACTTTGCTTCACATCTATGAATTTTCATGTATAAGTATTAATAGTCTTTGTAAAACTTTTAACAACGTTTAAAAATATAGTTTACAACGAGAAAAATAAATGAAGAAAAAGTAACACGCGTTTATCTGACAATTTGAAAAAGTATCAATAAATGCTAAAATGAATGTCCACACATTGAAATAAATGCGTTTTAAGAAAAGATTAAAGCTAGTTTTCTCATCTATGAACTTCATTGTGAATGTATAAACAGTATATGTAAAACGTTTTTCATAGGTTGTAATGTACTTTTCTACAATCAAATAAAATATAGATCTGGAAATTCACAACCAGATTTCAATTTCAAAAAGAATAGTATAAATGGTCAAATGAAATTACAAACATAAAAATAAACGCTTCTTGGAGATATGTTTAAACATGGTTTCACATCTATGCAACAGCACATGTAAAAAGTATGTCAGAGGTTTTAAAAGTACTTTTGTACAAGAAAGCTAAATGTAGATCCATAAAATCACTTCTACATTTCAATTTTAGAAAGAATACCATAAATGTTAAAATGAAACTACCAACTGTAAAATACATGCATTTTTGAGTACTTAAACTTTGATTCACATCTATGAATTTTCATGTATTAATAGTCTTTGTAAAACTTTTAAAAATGTTTAAAAATATAGTTTACAACCAGAAAAATAAATGCAGAAAAAGAAATAAGCGTTTATCTGACAATTTGAAAAAGTATCAATAAATGCTAAAATGAATGTCCACACATTGAAATAAATGCGTTTTAAGAAAAGATTAAAGCTAGTTTTCTCATCTATGAACTTCATTGTTAATATATAATCAGTAGATGTAAAACGTTTTTCAGAGGTTGTATTGTACTTTTCTGCAATCATAAAATATAGATCTGGAAATTCACATCCACATTTCAATTTTGAAAAGAATAGGACAAATGATCACTTGAAATTACAAACATAAAAATAACAGCTTTTTGGACAAATGTTTAAACATGGTTTCACCTCTATGCAACAGCACATGTAAAAAGTTTGTCAGAGGTTTTAAAACGTTTTTCAGAGGTTGTATTGTACTTTTCTGCAATCATACAAAATATAGATCTGGAAATTCACATCCACATTTCAATTTGGAAAAGAATAGTACAAATGATCACTTGAAATTACAAACTTTAAAATAAATGCTTTTTTGAAAAATGTTTAAACATGATTTCACCTCTATGCAACAGCACAAGTAAAAAGTTTGTTAGAGGTTTTAAAAGTACTTTTCTCCAAAAAAGCAAAATGTTGATCAGTAAATTCACTTCTACATTTCAATTTTAGAAAGAATAACATAAATGTTAAAATGAAACTACCAACTTTAAAATACATGCTTTTTTGAGAAACTTTGCTTCACATCTATGAATTTTCATGTATAAGTATTAATAGTCTTTGTAAAACTTTTAACAACTTTTCAAAATATAGTCTACAACCAGTAAAATAAATGT
Organism: Narcine bancroftii; assembly: GCF_036971445.1. Lineage (NCBI taxonomy): Eukaryota > Metazoa > Chordata > Chondrichthyes > Torpediniformes > Narcinidae > Narcine > Narcine bancroftii. The sequence continues at coordinate 100,184,438 of NC_091474.1, read as the reverse complement.
AGAAAAAGAAATACGCGTTTATCTGACAATTTGAAAAAGTATCAATAAAGGCTAAAATGAAACCACATTTTGAAATAAATGCGTTTTAAGAAAAGATTACAGCTAGTTTTCTCATCTATGAACTTCATTGTTAATATATAAACAGTACATGTAAAACGTTTTTCAGAGGTTGTATTGTACTTTTCTGCAATAATACAAAATATAGATCTGGAAATTCACATCCACATTTCAATTTTGAAAAGAATAGTAGAAATGGTCACTTGAAATTACAAACTTTAAAATAAATGCTTTTTGGACAAATGTTTAAACATGGTTTCACCTCTATGCAACAGCACATGTAAAAAGTTTGTCAGAGGTTTTAAAACGTTTTTCAGAGGTTGTATTGTACTTTTCTGCAATCATACAAAATATAGATCTGGAAATTCACATCCACATTTCAATTTGGAAAAGAATAGTACAAATGATCACTTGAAATTACAAACTTTAAAATAAATGCTTTTTTGAAAAATGTTTAAACATTATTTCACATCTATGCAACAGCACAAGTAAAAAGTTTGTCAGAGGTTTTAAAAGTACTTTTCTCCAAAAAAGCAAAATGTTGATCAGTAAATTCACTTCTACATTTCAATTTTAGAAAGAATAACATAAATGTTAAAATGAAACTACCAACTGTAAAATACATGCATTTTTGAGAAGTACTTAAACTTTGATTCACATCTATGAATTTTCATGTATGTATTAATAGTCTTTGTAAAACTTTTAAAAATGTTTAAAAATATAGTTTACAACCAGAAAAATAAATGCAGAAAAAGAAATAAGCGTTTATCTGACAATTTGAAAAAGTATCAATAAATGCTAAAATGAATGTCCACACATTGAAATAAATGCGTTTTAAGAAAAGATTAAAGCTAGTTTTCTCATCTATGAACTTCATTGTTAATATATAATCAGTAGATGTAAAACGTTTTTCAGAGTTTGTATTGTACTTTTCTGCAATCATAAAATATAGATCTGGAAATTCACATCCACATTTCAATTTGGAAAAGAATAGGACAAATGATCACTTGAAATTACAAACATAAAAATAAAAGCTTTTTGGACAAATGTTTAAACATGGTTTCACCTCTATGCAACAGCACATGTAAAAAGTTTGTCAGAGGTTTTAAAAGTACTTTTCTCCAAAAAAAACAAAATGTTGATCAGTAAATTCACTTCTACATTTCAATTTTAGAAAGAATAACATAAAAGTTAAAATGAAATTACCAACTTTAAAATACATGCTTTTTTGAGAAACTTTGCTTCACATCTATGAATTTTCATGTATAAGTATTAATAGTCTTTGTAAAACTTTTAACAACGTTTAAAAATATAGTTTACAACGAGAAAAATAAATGAAGAAAAAGTAACACGCGTTTATCTGACAATTTGAAAAAGTATCAATAAATGCTAAAATGAATGTCCACACATTGAAATAAATGCGTTTTAAGAAAAGATTAAAGCTAGTTTTCTCATCTATGAACTTCATTGTGAATATATAAACAGCATATGTAAAACGTTTTTCATAGGTTGTAATGTACTTTTCTACAATCAAATAAAATATCGATCTGGAAATTCACAACCAGATTTCAATTTCAAAAAGAATAGTATAAATGGTCAAATGAAATTACAAACATAAAAATAAACGCTTCTTGGAGATATGTTTAAACATGGTTTCACATCTATGCAACAGCACATGTAAAAAGTATGTCAGAGGTTTTAAAAGTACTTTTGTACAAGAAAGCTAAATGTAGATCCATAAAATCACTTCTACATTTCAATTTTAGAAAGAATACCATAAATGTTAAAATGAAACTACCAACTGTAAAATACATGCATTTTTGAGTACTTAAACTTTGATTCACATCTATGAATTTTCATGTATTAATAGTCTTTGTAAAACTTTTAAAAATGTTTAAAAATATAGTTTACAACCAGAAAAATAAATGCAGAAAAAGAAATAAGCGTTTATCTGACAATTTGAAAAAGTATCAATAAATGCTAAAATGAATGTCCACACATTGAAATAAATGCGTTTTAAGAAAAGATTAAAGCTAGTTTTCTCATCTATGAACTTCATTGTTAATATATAATCAGTAGATGTAAAACGTTTTTCAGAGGTTGTATTGTACTTTTCTGCAATCATAAAATATAGATCTGGAAATTCACATCCACATTTCAATTTTGAAAAGAATAGGACAAATGATCACTTGAAATTACAAACATAAAAATAACAGCTTTTTGGACAAATGTTTAAACATGGTTTCACCTCTATGCAACAGCACATGTAAAAAGTTTGTCAGAGGTTTTAAAACGTTTTTCAGAGGTTGTATTGTACTTTTCTGCAATCATACAAAATATAGATCTGGAAATTCACATCCACATTTCAATTTGGAAAAGAATAGTACAAATGATCACTTGAAATTACAAACTTTAAAATAAATGCTTTTTTGAAAAATGTTTAAACATGATTTCACCTCTATGCAACAGCACAAGTAAAAAGTTTGTTAGAGGTTTTAAAAGTACTTTTCTCCAAAAAAGCAAAATGTTGATCAGTAAATTCACTTCTACATTTCAATTTTAGAAAGAATAACATAAATGTTAAAATGAAACTACCAACTTTAAAATACATGCTTTTTTGAGAAACTTTGCTTCACATCTATGAATTTTCATGTATAAGTATTAATAGTCTTTGTAAAACTTTTAACAACGTTTCAAAATATAGTCTACAACCAGTAAAATAAATGTAGAAAAAGAAATACGCGTTTATCTGACAATTTGAAAAAGTATCAATAAAGGCTAAAATGAAACCACATTTTGAAATAAATGCGTTTTAAGAAAAGATTACAGCTAGTTTTCTCATCTATGAACTTCATTGTTAATATATAAACAGTACATGTAAAACGTTTTTCAGAGGTTGTATTGTACTTTTCTGCAATAATACAAAATATAGATCTGGAAATTCACATCCACATTTCAATTTTGAAAAGAATAGTAGAAATGGTCACTTGAAATTACAAACTTTAAAATAAATGCTTCTTTGAGAAATGTTTAAACATGATTTCACCTCTATGCAACAGCACATGTAAAAAGTTTGTCAGAGGTTTTAAAAGTACTTTTCTACAAGAAAGCAAAATGTAGATCTGTAAATTCACATCTACATATCAATTTTAGAAAGAATAACATAAATGTTAAAATGAAACAACTAACTTTAAAATACATGCATTTTTGAGAAATACTTAAACTTTGCTTCACATCTATGAATTTTCATGTATAAGTATTAATAGTCTTTGTAAAACTTTTAAAAACGTTTAAAATTATAGTTTACAACCAGAAAAATAAAGGCAGAAAAAGAAATACGCGTTTATCTGACAATATGAAAAAGTATCAATAAATGCTAAAATGAATGTCCACACATTGAAATAAATGCGTTTTAAGAAAAGATTAAAGCTAGTTTTCTCATCTATGAACTTCATTGTTAATATATAAACAGCACATGTAAAACGTTTTTCAGAGGTTGTATTGTACTTTTCTGCAATCATATAAAATATAGATCTGGAAATTCACATCCACATTTCAATTTTGAAAAGAATAGTAGAAATGGTCACTTGAAATTACAAACTTTAAAATAAATGCTTTTTTGAGAAATGTTTAAACATGATTTCACATCTATGCAACAGCACAAGTAAAAAGTTTGTCAGAGGTTTTAAAAGTACTTTTCTCCAAAAAAACAAAATGTTGATCCGTAAATTCACTTCTACATTTCAATTTTAGAAAGAATAACATAAAAGTTAAAATGAAATTACCAACTTTAAAATACATGCTTTTTTGAGAAACTTTGCTTCACATCTATGAATTTTCATGTATAAGTATTAATAGTCTTTGTAAAACTTTTAACAACGTTTAAAAATATAGTTTACAACGAGAAAAATAAATGAAGAAAAAGTAACACGCGTTTATCTGACAATTTGAAAAAGTATCAATAAGTGCTAAAATGAATGTCCACACATTGAAATAAATGCGTTTTAAGAAAAGATTAAAGCTAGTTTTCTCATCTATGAACTTCATTGTGAATATATAAACAGTATATGTAAAACGTTTTTCATAGGTTGTAATGTACTTTTCTACAATCAAATAAAATATAGATCTGGAAATTCACAACCAGATTTCAATTTCAAAAAGAATAGGATAAATGGTCAAATGAAATTACAAACATAAAAATAAACGCTTCTTGGAGATATGTTTAAACATGGTTTCACCTCTATGCAACAGCACATGTAAAGAGTTTGTCAGAGGTTTTAAAAGTACTTTTCTCCAAAAAAAACAAAATGTTGATCAGTAAATTCACTTCTACATTTCAATTTTAGAAAGAATAACATAAAAGTTAAAATGAAATTACCAACTTTAAAATACATGCTTTTTTGAGAAACTTTGCTTCACATCTATGAATTTTCATGTATAAGTATTAATAGTCTTTGTAAAACTTTTAACAACGTTTAAAAATATAGTTTACAACGAGAAAAATAAATGAAGAAAAAGTAACACGCGTTTATCTGACAATTTGAAAAAGTATCAATAAATGCTAAAATGAATGTCCACACATTGAAATAAATGCGTTTTAAGAAAAGATTAAAGCTAGTTTTCTCATCTATGAACTTCATTGTGAATGTATAAACAGTATATGTAAAACGTTTTTCATAGGTTGTAATGTACTTTTCTACAATCAAATAAAATATAGATCTGGAAATTCACAACCAGATTTCAATTTCAAAAAGAATAGTATAAATGGTCAAATGAAATTACAAACATAAAAATAAACGCTTCTTGGAGATATGTTTAAACATGGTTTCACATCTATGCAACAGCACATGTAAAAAGTATGTCAGAGGTTTTAAAAGTACTTTTGTACAAGAAAGATAAATGTAGATCCATAAAATCACTTCTACATTTCAATTTTAGAAAGAATACCATAAATGTTAAAATGAAACTACCAACTGTAAAATACATGCATTTTTGAGTACTTAAACTTTGATTCACATCTATGAATTTTCATGTATTAATAGTCTTTGTAAAACTTTTAAAAATGTTTAAAAATATAGTTTACAACCAGAAAAATAAATGCAGAAAAAGAAATAAGCGTTTATCTGACAATTTGAAAAAGTATCAATAAATGCTAAAATGAATGTCCACACATTGAAATAAATGCGTTTTAAGAAAAGATTAAAGCTAGTTTTCTCATCTATGAACTTCATTGTTAATATATAATCAGTAGATGTAAAACGTTTTTCAGAGGTTGTATTGTACTTTTCTGCAATCATAAAATATAGATCTGGAAATTCACATCCACATTTCAATTTTGAAAAGAATAGGACAAATGATCACTTGAAATTACAAACATAAAAATAACAGCTTTTTGGACAAATGTTTAAACATGGTTTCACCTCTATGCAACAGCACATGTAAAAAGTTTGTCAGAGGTTTTAAAACGTTTTTCAGAGGTTGTATTGTACTTTTCTGCAATCATACAAAATATAGATCTGGAAATTCACATCCACATTTCAATTTGGAAAAGAATAGTACAAATGATCACTTGAAATTACAAACTTTAAAATAAATGCTTTTTTGAAAAATGTTTAAACATGATTTCACCTCTATGCAACAGCACAAGTAAAAAGTTTGTTAGAGGTTTTAAAAGTACTTTTCTCCAAAAAAGCAAAATGTTGATCAGTAAATTCACTTCTACATTTCAATTTTAGAAAGAATAACATAAATGTTAAAATGAAACTACCAACTTTAAAATACATGCTTTTTTGAGAAACTTTGCTTCACATCTATGAATTTTCATGTATAAGTATTAATAGTCTTTGTAAAACTTTTAACAACGTTTCAAAATATAGTCTACAACCAGTAAAATAAATGTAGAAAAAGAAATACGCGTTTATCTGACAATTTGAAAAAGTATCAATAAAGGCTAAAATGAAACCACATTTTGAAATAAATGCGTTTTAAGAAAAGATTACAGCTAGTTTTCTCATCTATGAACTTCATTGTTAATATATAAACAGTACATGTAAAACGTTTTTCAGAGGTTGTATTGTACTTTTCTGCAATAATACAAAATATAGATCTGGAAATTCACATCCACATTTCAATTTTGAAAAGAATAGTAGAAATGGTCACTTGAAATTACAAACTTTAAAATAAATGCTTCTTTGAGAAATGTTTAAACATGATTTCACCTCTATGCAACAGCACATGTAAAAAGTTTGTCAGAGGTTTTAAAAGTACTTTTCTACAAGAAAGCAAAATGTAGATCTGTAAATTCACATCTACATATCAATTTTAGAAAGAATAACATAAATGTTAAAATGAAACAACTAACTTTAAAATACATGCATTTTTGAGAAATACTTAAACTTTGCTTCACATCTATGAATTTTCATGTATAAGTATTAATAGTCTTTGTAAAACTTTTAAAAACGTTTAAAATTATAGTTTACAACCAGAAAAATAAATGCAGAAAAAGAAATACGCGTTTATCTGACAATATGAAAAAGTATCAATAAATGCTTAAATGAATGTCCACAAATTGAAATAAATGCGTTTTAAGAAAAGATTAAAGCTAGTTTTCTCATCTATGAACTTCATTGTTAATATATAAACAGCACATGTAAAACGTTTTTCAGAGGTTGTATTGTACTTTTCTGCAATCATATAAAATATAGATCTGGAAATTTACATCCACATTTCAATTTTGAAAAGAATAGTAGAAATGGTCACTTGAAATTACAAACTTTAAAATAAATGCTTTTTTGAGAAATGTTTAAACATGATTTCACATCTATGCAACAGCACAAGTAAAAAGTTTGTCAGAGGTTTTAAAAGTACTTTTCTCCAAAAAAACAAAATGTTGATCCGTAAATTCACTTCTACATTTCAATTTTAGAAAGAATAACATAAAAGTTAAAATGAAATTACCAACTTTAAAATACATGCTTTTTTGAGAAACTTTGCTTCACATCTATGAATTTTCATGTATAAGTATTAATAGTCTTTGTAAAACTTTTAACAACGTTTAAAAATATAGTTTACAACGAGAAAAATAAATGAAGAAAAAGTAACACGCGTTTATCTGACAATTTGAAAAAGTATCAATAAGTGCTAAAATGAATGTCCACACATTGAAATAAATGCGTTTTAAGAAAAGATTAAAGCTAGTTTTCTCATCTATGAACTTCATTGTGAATATATAAACAGTATATGTAAAACGTTTTTCATAGGTTGTAATGTACTTTTCTACAATCAAATAAAATATAGATCTGGAAATTCACAACCAGATTTCAATTTCAAAAAGAATAGTATAAATGGTCAAATGAAATTACAAACATAAAAATAAACGCTTCTTGGAGATATGTTTAAACATGGTTTCACATCTATGCAACAGCACATGTAAAAAGTATGTCAGAGGTTTTAAAAGTACTTTTGTACAAGAAAGCTAAATGTAGATCCATAAATTCACTTCTACATTTCAATTTGGGAAAGAATAACATAAATGTTAAAATGAAACTACCAACTGTAAAATACATGCATTTTTGAGAAGTACTTAAACTTTGATTCACATCTATGAATTTTCATGTATGTATTAATAGTCTTTGTAAAACTTTTAAAAATGTTTAAAAATATAGTTTACAACCAGAAAAATAAATGCAGAAAAAGAAATAAGCGTTTATCTGACAATTTGAAAAAGTATCAATAAATGCTAAAATGAATGTCCACACATTGAAATAAATGCGTTTTAAGAAAAGATTAAAGCTAGTTTTCTCATCTATGAACTTCATTGTTAATATATAATCTGTAGATGTAAAACGTTTTTCAGAGGTTGTATTGTACTTTTCTGCAATCATAAAATATAGATCTGGAAATTCACATCCACATTTCAATTTTGAAAAGAATAGGACAAATGATCACTTGAAATTACAAACATAAAAATAAAAGCTTTTTGGACAAATGTTTAAACATGGTTTCACCTCTATGCAACAGCACATGTAAAAAGTTTGTCAGAGGTTTTAAAAGTACTTTTCTCCAAAAAAACAAAATGTTGATCAGTAAATTCACTTCTACATTTCAATTTTAGAAAGAATAACATAAAAGTTAAAATGAAATTACCAACTTTAAAATACATGCTTTTTTGAGAAACTTTGCTTCACATCTATGAATTTTCATGTATAAGTATTAATAGTCTTTGTAAAACTTTTAACAACGTTTAAAAATATAGTTTACAACGAGAAAAATAAATGAAGAAAAAGTAACACGCGTTTATCTGACAATTTGAAAAAGTATCAATAAATGCTAAAATGAATGTCCACACATTGAAATAAATGCGTTTTAAGAAAAGATTAAAGCTAGTTTTCTCATCTATGAACTTCATTGTGAATGTATAAACAGTATATGTAAAACGTTTTTCATAGGTTGTAATGTACTTTTCTACAATCAAATAAAATATAGATCTGGAAATTCACAACCAGATTTCAATTTCAAAAAGAATAGTATAAATGGTCAAATGAAATTACAAACATAAAAATAAACGCTTCTTGGAGATATGTTTAAACATGGTTTCACATCTATGCAACAGCACATGTAAAAAGTATGTCAGAGGTTTTAAAAGTACTTTTGTACAAGAAAGCTAAATGTAGATCCATAAAATCACTTCTACATTTCAATTTTAGAAAGAATAACATAAATGTTAAAATGAAACTACCAACTGTAAAATACATGCATTTTTGAGTACTTAAACTTTGATTCACATCTATGAATTTTCATGTATAAGTATTAATAGTCTTTGTAAAACTTTTAAAAATGTTTAAAAATATAGTTTACAACCAGAAAAATAAATGCAGAAAAAGAAATAAGCGTTTATCTGACAATTTGAAAAAGTATCAATAAATGCTAAAATGAATGTCCACACATTGAAATAAATGCGTTCTAAGAAAAGATTAAAGCTAGTTTTCTCATCTATGAACTTCATTGTTAATATATAATCAGTAGATGTAAAACGTTTTTCAGAGGTTGTATTGTACTTTTCTGCAATCATATAAAATATAGATCTGGAAATTCACATCCACATTTCAATTTTGAAAAGAAAAGGACAAATGATCACTTGAAATTACAAACATAAAAATAAAAGCTTTTTCGACAAATGTTTAAACATGGTTTCACCTCTATGCAACAGCACATGTAAAAAGTTTGTCAGAGGTTTTAAAACGTTTTTCAGAGGTTGTATTGTACTTTTCTGCAATCATACAAAATATAGATCTGGAAATTCACATCCACATTTCAATTTGGAAAAGAATAGTACAAATGATCACTTGAAATTACAAACTTTAAAATAAATGCTTTTTTGAAAAATGTTTAAACATGATTTCACATCTATGCAACAGCACAAGTAAAAAGTTTGTCAGAGGTTTTAAAAGTACTTTTCTCCAAAAAAGCAAAATGTTGATCAGTAAATTCACTTCTACATTTCAATTTTAGAAAGAATAACATAAATGTTAAAATGAAACTACCAACTTTAAAATACATGCTTTTTTGTGTAACTTTGCTTCACATCTATGAATTTTCATGTATAAGTATTAATAGTCTTTGTAAAACTTTTAACAACGTTTAAAAATATAGTCTACAACCAGTAAAATAAATGTAGAAAAAGAAATATGCGTTTATCTGACAATTTGAAAAAGTATCAATAAAGGCTAAAATGAAACCACATTTTGAAATAAATGCGTTTTAAGAAAAGATTAAAGCTAGTTTTCTCATCTATGAACTTCATTGTTAATATATAAACAGTACATGTAAAACGTTTTTCAGAGGTTGTATTGTACTTTTCTGCAATCATACAAAATATAAATAAGGAAATTCACATCCACATTTCAATTTTGAAAAGAATAGTACAAATGATCACTTGAAATTACAAACCTTAAAATAAATGCTTCTTTGAGAAATGTTTAAACATGATTTCACCTCTATGCAACAGCACATGTAAAAAGTTTGTCAGAGGTTTTAAAAGTACTTTTCGACAAGAAAGCAAAATGTAGATCTGTAAATTCACATCTACATATCAATTTTAGCAAGAATAACATAAATGTTAAAATGAAACAACTAACTTTAAAATACATGGATTTTTGAGAAATACTTAAACTTTGCTTCACATCTATGAATTTTCATGTATAAGTATTAATAGTCTTTGTAAAACTTTTAAAAACGTTTAAAAATATAGTTTACAACCAGAAAAATAAATGCAGAAAAAGAAATACGCGTTTATCTGACAATATGAAAAAGTATCAATAAATGCTAAAATGAATGTCCACACATTGAAATAAATGCGTTTTAAGAAAAGATTAAAGCTAGTTTTCTCATCTATGAACTTCATTGTTAATATATAAACAGTACATGTAAAACGTTTTTCAGAGGTTGTATTGTACTTTTCTGCAATCATATAAAATATAGATCTGGAAATTCACATCCACATTTCAATTTTGAAAAGAATAGTAGAAATGGTCACTTGAAATTACAAACTTTAAAATAAATGCTTTTTTGAGAAATGTTTAAACATGATTTCACATCTATGCAACAGCTCATGTAAAGTTTGTCAGAGGTTTTAAAAGTACTTTTCTCCAAAAAAGCAAAATGTAGATCCGTAAATTCACTTCTACATTTCAATTTTAGAAAGAATAACATAAATGTTAAAATGAAACAACCAACTTTAAAATACATGCATTTTTGAGAAATACTTAAACTTTGCTTCACATCTATGAATTTTCATGTATAAGTATTAATAGTCTTTGTAAAACTTTTAAAAACATTTAAAAATATAGTTTACAACCAGAAAAATAAATGCAGAAAAAGAAATACGCATTTATCTGACAATTTGAAAAAGTATCAATAAATGCTAAAATGAATGTCCACACATTGAAATAAATGCGTTTTAAGAAAAGATTAAAGCTAGTTTTCTCATCTATGAACTTCATTGTTAATATATAAACAGTACATGTAAAACGTTTTTCAGAGGTTGTATTGTACTTTTCTGCAATCATATAAAATATAGATCTGGAAATTCACATCCACATTTCAATTTTGAAAAGAATAGGACAAATGATCACTTGAAATTACAAACATAAAAATAAAAGCTTTTTGGACAAATGTTTAAACATGGTTTCACCTCTATGCAACAGCACATGTAAAAAGTTTGTCAGAGGTTTTAAAACGTTTTTCAGAGGTTGTATTGTACTTTTCTGCAATCATACAAAATATAGATCTGGAAATTCACATCCACATTTCAATTTGGAAAAGAATAGTACAAATGATCACTTGAAATTACAAACTTTAAAATAAATACTTTTTTGAAAAATGTTTAAACATGATTTCACATCTATGCAACAGCACAAGTAAAAAGTTTGTCAGAGGTTTTAAAAGTACTTTTCTCCAAAAAAACAAAATGTTGATCAGTAAATTCACTTCTACATTTCAATTTTAGAAAGAATAACATAAAAGTTAAAATGAAATTACCAACTTTATAATACATGCTTTTTTGAGAAACTTTGCTTCGCATCTATGAATTTTCATGTATAAGTATTAATAGTCTTTGTAAAACTTTTAACAACGTTTAAAAATATAGTTTACAACGAGAAAAATAAATGAAGAAAAAGTAACACGCGTTTATCTGACAATTTGAAAAAGTATCAATAAATGCTAAAATGAATGTCCACACATTGAAATAAATGCGTTTTAAGAAAAGATTAAAGCTAGTTTTCTCATCTATCAACTTCATTGTGAATATATAAACAGTATATGTAAAACGTTTTTCATAGGTTGTAATGTACTTTTCTACAATCAAATAAAATATAGATCTGGAAATTCACAACCAGATTTCAATTTCAAAAACAATAGTATAAATGGTCAAATGAAATTACAAACATAAAAATAAACGCTTCTTGGAGATATGCTTAAACATGGTTTCACATCTATGCAACAGCACATGTAAAAAGTATGTCAGAGGTTTTAAAAGTACTTTTGTACAAGAAAGCTAAATGTAGATCCATAAATTCACTTCTACATTTCAATTTGAGAAAGAATAACATAAATGTTAAAATGAAACTACTAACTTTAAAATACATGCATTTTTGAGAAATACTTAAACTTTGCTTCACATCTATGAATTTTCATGTATAAGTATTAATAGTCTTTGTAAAACTTTTAAAAACGTTTAAAAATATAGTTCACAACCAGAAAAATAAATGCAGAAAAAGAAATACGCGTTTATCTGACAATATGAAAAAGTATCAATAAATGCTAAAATGAATGTCCACACATTGAAATAAATGCGTTTTAAGAAAAGATTAAAGCTAGTTTTCTCATCTATGAACTTCATTGTTAATATATAAACAGTACATGTAAAACGTTTTTCAGAGGTTGTATTGTACTTTTCTGCAATCATATAAAATATAGATCTGGAAATTCACATCCACATTTCAATTTTGAAAAGAATAGTAGAAATGGTCACTTGAAATTACAAACTTTAAAATAAATGCTTTTTTGAGAAATGTTTAAACATGATTTCACATCTATGCAACAGCTCATGTAAAGTTTGTCAGAGGTTTTAAAAGTACTTTTCTCCAAAAAAGCAAAATGTAGATCCGTAAATTCACTTCTACATTTCAATTTTAGAAAGAATAACATAAATGTTAAAATGAAACAACCAACTTTAAAATACATGCATTTATGAGAAATACTTAAACTTTGCTTCACATCTATGAATTTTCATGTATAAGTATTAATAGTCTTTGTAAAACTTTTAAAAACGTTTAAAAATATAGTTTACATCCAGAAAAATAAATGCAGAAAAAGAAATACGCATTTATCTGACAATTTGAAAAAGTATCAATAAATGCTAAAATGAATGTCCACACATTGAAATAAATGCGTTTTAAGAAAGTATTAAAGCTAGTTTTCTAATCTATGAACTTCATTGTTAATATATAAACAGTACATGTAAAACGTTTTTCAGAGGTTGTTTTGTACTTTTCTGCAATCATATAAAATATAGATCTGGAAATTCACATCCACATTTCAATTTTGAAAAGAATAGGACAAATGGTCAAATGAAATTACAAACATAAAAATAAACGCTTCTTGGAGATATGTTTAAAAATGGTTTCACATCTATGCAACAGCACATGTAAAAAGTATGTCAGAGGTTTTAAAAGTACTTTTGTACAAGAAAGCTAAATGTAGATCCATAAATTCACTTCTACATTTCAATTTGAGAAAGAATAACATAAATGTTAAAATGAAACTACCAACTGTAAAATACATGCATTTTTGAGAAGTACTTAAACTTTGATTCACATCAATGAATTTTCATGTATTAATAGTCTTTGTAAAACTTTTAAAAATGTTTAAAAATATAGTTTACAACCAGAAAAATAAATGCAGAAAAAGAAATAAGCGTTTATCTGACAATTTGAAAAAGTATCAATAAATGCTAAAATGAATGTCCACACATTGAAATAAATGCGTTTTAAGAAAAGATTAAAGCTAGTTTTCTCATCTATGAACTTCATTGTTAATATATAAACAGCACATGTAAAACGTTTTTCAGAGGTTGTATTGTACTTTTCTGCAATCATATAAAATATAGATCTGGAAATTTACATCCACATTTCAATTTTGAAAAGAATAGTAGAAATGGTCACTTGAAATTACACACTTTAAAATAAATGCTTTTTTGAGAAATGTTTAAACATGATTTCACATCTATGCAACAGCACAAGTAAAAAGTTTGTCAGAGGTTTTAAAAGTACTTTTCTCCAAAAAAACAAAATGTTGATCCGTAAATTCACTTCTACATTTCAATTTTAGAAAGAATAACATAAAAGTTAAAATGAAATTACCAACTTTAAAATACATGCTTTTTTGAGAAACTTTGCTTCACATCTATGAATTTTCATGTATAAGTATTAATAGTCTTTGTAAAACTTTTAACAACGTTTAAAAATATAGTTTACAACGAGAAAAATAAATGAAGAAAAAGTAACACGCGTTTATCTGACAATTTGAAAAAGTATCAATAAGTGCTAAAATGAATGTCCACACATTGAAATAAATGCGTTTTAAGAAAAGATTAAAGCTAGTTTTCTCATCTATGAACTTCATTGTGAATATATAAACAGTATATGTAAAACGTTTTTCATAGGTTGTAATGTACTTTTCTACAATCAAATAAAATATAGATCTGGAAATTCACAACCAGATTTCAATTTCAAAAAGAATAGTATAAATGGTCAAATGAAATTACAAACATAAAAATAAACGCTTCTTGGAGATATGTTTAAACATGGTTTCACATCTATGCAACAGCACATGTAAAAAGTATGTCAGAGGTTTTAAAAGTACTTTTGTACAAGAAAGCTAAATGTAGATCCATAAATTCACTTCTACATTTCAATTTGGGAAAGAATAACATAAATGTTAAAATGAAACTACCAACTGTGAAATACATGCATTTTTGAGAAGTACTTAAACTTTGATTCACATCTATGAATTTTCATGTATGTATTAATAGTCTTTGTAAAACTTTTAAAAATGTTTAAAAATATAGTTTACAACCAGAAAAATAAATGCAGAAAAAGAAATAAGCGTTTATCTGACAATTTGAAAAAGTATCAATAAATGCTAAAATGAATGTCCACACATTGAAATAAATGCGTTTTAAGAAAAGATTAAAGCTAGTTTTCTCATCTATGAACTTCATTGTTAATATATAATCAGTAGATGTAAAACGTTTTTCAGAGGTTGTATTGTACTTTTCTGCAATCATAAAATATAGATCTGGAAATTCACATCCACATTTCAATTTTGAAAAGAATAGGACAAATGATCACTTGAAATTACAAACATAAAAATAAAAGCTTTTTGGACAAATGTTTAAACATGGTTTCACCTCTATGCAACAGCACATGTAAAAAGTTTGTCAGAGGTTTTAAAAGTACTTTTCTCCAAAAAAACAAAATGTTGATCAGTAAATTCACTTCTACATTTCAATTTTAGAAAGAATAACATAAAAGTTAAAATGAAATTACCAACTTTAAAATACATGCTTTTTTGAGAAACTTTGCTTCACATCTATGAATTTTCATGTATAAGTATTAATAGTCTTTGTAAAACTTTTAACAACGTTTAAAAATATAGTTTACAACGAGAAAAATAAATGAAGAAAAAGTAACACGCGTTTATCTGACAATTTGAAAAAGTATCAATAAATGCTAAAATGAATGTCCACACATTGAAATAAATGCGTTTTAAGAAAAGATTAAAGCTAGTTTTCTCATCTATGAACTTCATTGTGAATATATAAACAGTATATGTAAAACGTTTTTCATAGGTTGTAATGTACTTTTCTACAATCAAATAAAATATAGATCTGGAAATTCACAACCAGATTTCAATTTCAAAAAGAATAGTATAAATGGTCAAATGAAATTACAAACATAATAATAAACGCTTCTTGGAGATATGTTTAAACATGGTTTCACATCTATGCAACAGCACATGTAAAAAGTATGTCAGAGGTTTTAAAAGTACTTTTGTACAAGAAAGCTAAATGTAGATCCATAAATTCACTTCTACATTTCAATTTTAGAAAGAATAACATAAATGTTAAAATGAAACTACCAACTGTAAAATACATGCATTTTTGAGTACTTAAACTTTGATTCACATCTATGAATTTTCATGTATAAGTATTAATAGTCTTTG
This sequence comes from Narcine bancroftii, assembly GCF_036971445.1. Lineage (NCBI taxonomy): Eukaryota > Metazoa > Chordata > Chondrichthyes > Torpediniformes > Narcinidae > Narcine > Narcine bancroftii. Next base: position 100,168,595 of record NC_091474.1, on the reverse strand, counting down.
TAAAACTTTTAAAAATGTTTAAAAATATAGTTTACAACCAGAAAAATAAATGCAGAAAAAGAAATAAGCGTTTATCTGACAATTTGAAAAAGTATCAATAAAGGCTAAAATGAAACCACATTTTGAAATAAATGCGTTTTAAGAAAAGATTAAAGCTAGTTTTCTCATCTATGAACTTCATTGTTAATATATAAACAGTACATGTAAAACGTTTTTCAGAGGTTGTATTGTACTTTTCTGCAATCATACAAAATATAGATCTGGAAATTCACATCCACATTTCAATTTGGAAAAGAATAGTACAAATGATCACTTGAAATTACCAACTTTATAATACATGCTTTTTTGAGAAACTTTGCTTCACATCTATGAATTTTCATGTATAAGTATTAATAGTCTTTGTAAAACTTTTAACAACGTTTAAAAATATAGTTTACAACGAGAAAAATAAATGAAGAAAAAGTAACACGCGTTTATCTGACAATTTGAAAAAGTATCAATAAATGCTAAAATGAATGTCCACACATTGAAATAAATGCGTTTTAAGAAAAGATTAAAGCTAGTTTTCTCATCTATGAACTTCATTGTGAATATATAAACAGTATATGTAAAACGTTTTTCATAGGTTGTAATGTACTTTTCTACAATCAAATAAATTATAGATCTGGAAATTCACAACCAGATTTCAATTTCAAAAAGAATAGTATAAATGGTCAAATGAAATTACAAACATAAAAATAAACGCTTCTTGGAGATATGTTTAAACATGGTTTCACATCTATGCAACAGTACATGTAAAAAGTATGTCAGAGGTTTTAAAAGTACTTTTGTACAAGAAAGCTAAAAGTAGATCCATAAATTCACTTCTACATTTCAATTTGAGAAAGAATAACATAAATGTTAAAATGAAACTACCAACTGTAAAATACATGCATTTTTGAGAAGTACTTAAACTTTGATTCACATCTATGAATATTCATGTATGTATTAATAGTCTTTGTAAAACTTTTAAAAATGTTTAAAAATATAGTTTACAACCAGAAAAATAAATGCAGAAAAAGAAATAAGCGTTTATCTGACAATTTGAAAAAGTATCAATAAATGCTAAAATGAATGTCCACACATTGAAATAAATGCGTTTTAAGAAAAGATTAAAGCTAGTTTTCTCATCTATGAACTTCATTGTTAATATATAATCGGTAGATGTAAAACGTTTTTCAGAGGTTGTATTGTACTTTTCTGCAATCATAAAATATAGATCTGGAAATTCACATCCACATTTCAATTTTGAAAAGAATAGGACAAATGATCACTTGAAATTACAAACATAAAAATAAAAGCTTTTTGGACAAATGTTTAAACATGGTTTCACCTCTATGCAACAGCACATGTAAAAAGTTTGTCAGAGGTTTTAAAAGTACTTTTCTCCAAAAAAACAAAATGTTGATCAGTAAATTCACTTCTACATTTCAATTTTAGAAAGAATAACATAAAAGTTAAAATGAAATTACCAACTTTAAAATACATGCTTTTTTGAGAAACTTTGCTTCACATCTATGAATGTTCATGTATAAGTATTAATAGTCTTTGTAAAACTTTTAACAACGTTTAAAAATATAGTTTACAACGAGAAAAATAAATGAAGAAAAAGTAACACGCGTTTATCTGACAATTTGAAAAAGTATCAATAAATGCTAAAATGAATGTCCACACATTGAAATAAATGCGTTTTAAGAAAAGATTAAAGCTAGTTTTCTCATCTATGAACTTCATTGTGAATATATAAACAGTATATGTAAAACGTTTTTCATAAGTTGTAATGTACTTTTCTACAATCAAATAAAATATAGATCTGGAAATTCACAACCAGATTTCAATTTCAAAAAGAATAGTATAAATGGTCAAATGAAATTACAAACATAAAAATAAATGCTTCTTGGAGATATGTTTAAACATGGTTTCACATCTATGCAACAGCACATGTAAAAAGTATGTCAGAGGTTTTAAAAGTACTTTTGTACAAGAAAGCTAAATGTAGATCCATAAATTCACTTCTACATTTCAATTTGAGAAAGAATAACATAAATGTTAAAATGAAACTACCAACTGTAAAATACATGCATTTTTGAGAAGTACTTAAACTTTGATTCACATCTATGAATTTTCATGTATGTATTAATAGTCTTTGTAAAACTTTTAAAAATGTTTAAAAATATAGTTTACAACCAGAAAAATAAATGCAGAAAAAGAAATAAGCGTTTATCTGACAATTTGAAAAAGTATCAATAAATGCTAAAATGAATGTCCACACATTGAAATAAATGCGTTTTAAGAAAAGATTAAAGCTAGTTTTCTCATCTATGAACTTCATTGTTAATATATAATCAGTAGATGTAAAACGTTTTTCAGAGGTTGTATTGTACTTTTCTGCAATCATAAAATATAGATCTGGAAATTCACATCCACATTTCAATTTTGAAAAGAATAGGACAAATGATCACTTGAAATTACAAACATAAAAATAAAAGCTTTTTGGACAAATGTTTAAACATGGTTTCACCTCTATGCAACAGCACATGTAAAAAGTTTGTCAGAGGTTTTAAAAGTACTTTTCTCCAAAAAAACAAAATGTTGATCAGTAAATTCACTTCTACATTTCAATTTTAGAAAGAATAACATAAAAGTTAAAATGAAATTACCAACTTTAAAATACATGCTTTTTTGAGAAACTTTGCTTCACATCTATGAATTTTCATGTATAAGTATTAATAGTCTTTGTAAAACTTTTAACAACGTTTAAAAATATAGTTTACAACGAGAAAAATAAATGAAGAAAAAGTAACACGCGTTTATCTGACAATTTGAAAAAGTATCAATAAATGCTAAAATGAATGTCCACACATTGAAATAAATGCGTTTTAAGAAAAGATTAAAGCTAGTTTTCTCATCTATGAACTTCATTGTTAATGTATAAACAGTATATGTAAAACGTTTTTCATAGGTTGTAATGTACTTTTCTACAATCAAATAAAATATAGATCTGGAAATTCACAACCAGATTTCAATTTCAAAAAGAATAGTATAAATGGTCAAATGAAATTACAAACATAAAAATAAACGCTTCTTGGAGATATGTTTAAACATGGTTTCACATCTATGCAACAGCACATGTAAAAAGTATGTCAGAGGTTTTAAAAGTACTTTTGTACAAGAAAGCTAAATGTAGATCCATAAAATCACTTCTACATTTCAATTTTAGAAAGAATAACATAAATGTTAAAATGAAACTACCAACTGTAAAATACATGCATTTTTGAGTACTTAAACTTTGATTCACATCTATGAATTTTCATGTATAAGTATTAATAGTCTTTGTAAAACTTTTAAAAAAGTTTAAAAATATAGTTTACAACCAGAAAAATAAATGCAGAAAAAGAAATAAGCGTTTATCTGACAATTTGAAAAAGTATCAATAAATGCTAAAATGAATGTCCACACATTGAAATAAATGCGTTCTAAGAAAAGATTAAAGCTAGTTTTCTCATCTATGAACTTCATTGTTAATATATAATCAGTAGATGTAAAACGTTTTTCAGAGGTTGTATTGTACTTTTCTGCAATCATATAAAATATAGATCTGGAAATTCACATCCACATTTCAATTTTGAAAAGAATAGCACAAATGTTCACTTGAAATTACAAACATAAAAATAAAAGCTTTTTCGACAAATGTTTAAACATGGTTTCACCTCTATGCAACAGCACATGTAAAAAGTTTGTCAAAGGTTTTAAAATGTTTTTCAGAGGTTGTATTGTACTTTTCTGCAATCTTACAAAATATAGATCTGGAAATTCACATCCACATTTCAATTTGGAAAAGAATAGTACAAATGATCACTTGAAATAACAAACTTTAAAATAAATGCTTTTTTGAAAAATGTTTAAACATGATTTCACATCTATGCAACAGCACAAGTAAAAAGTTTGTCAGAGGTTTTAAAAGTACTTTTCTCCAAAAAAGCAAAATGTTGATCAGTAAATTCACTTCTACATTTCACTTTTAGAAAGAATAACATAAATGTTAAAATGAAACTACCAACTTTAAAATACATGCTTTTTTGAGTAACTTTGCTTCACATCTATGAATTTTCATGTATAAGTATTAATAGTCTTTGTAAAACTTTTAACAACGTTTAAAAATATAGTCTACAACCAGTGAAATAAATGTAGAAAAAGAAATATGCGTTTATCTGACAATTTGAAAAAGTATCAATAAAGGCTAAAATGAAACCACATTTTGAAATTAATGCGTTTTAAGAAAAGATTAAAGCTAGTTTTCTCATCTATGAACTTCATTGTGAATATATAAACAGTACATGTAAAACGTTTTTCAGAGGTTGTATTGTACTTTTCTGCAATCATATAAAATATAGATCTGGAAATTCACATCCACATTTCAATTTTGAAAAGAATAGGACAAATGATCACTTGAAATTACAAACATAAAAATAAAAGCTTTTTGGACAAATGTTTAAACATGGTTTCACCTCTATGCAACAGCACATGTAAAAAGTTTGTCAGAGGTTTTAAAACGTTTTTCAGAGGTTGTATTGTACTTTTCTGCAATCATATAAAATATAGATCTGGAAATTCACATCCACATTTCAATTTTGAAAAGAATAGGACAAATGGTCAAATGAAATTACAAACATAAAAATAAACGCTTCTTGGAGATATGTTTATAAATGGTTTCACATCTATGCAACAGCACATGTAAAAAGTATGTCAGAGGTTTTAAAAGTACTTTTGTACAAGAAAGCTAAATGTAGATCCATAAATTCACTTCTACATTTCAATTTGAGAAAGAATAACATAAATGTTAAAATGAAACTACCAACTGTAAAATACATGCATTTTTGAGAAGTACTTAAACTTTGATTCACATCTATGAATTTTCATGTATTAATAGTCTTTGTAAAACTTTTAAAAATGTTTAAAAATATAGTTTACAACCAGAAAAATAAATGCAGAAAAAGAAATAAGCGTTTATCTGACAATTTGAAAAAGTATCAATAAATGCTAAAATGAATGTCCACACATTGAAATAAATGCGTTTTAAGAAAAGATTAAAGCTAGTTTTCTCATCTATGAACTTCATTGTTAATATATAATCAGTAGATGTAAAACGTTTATCAGAGGTTGTATTGTACTTTTCTGCAATCATAAAATATAGATCTGGAAATTCACATCCACATTTCAATTTTGAAAAGAATAGGACAAATGATCACTTGAAATTACAAACATAAAAATAAAAGCTTTTTGGACAAATGTTTAAACATGGTTTCACCTCTATGCAACAGCACATGTAAAAAGTTTGTCAGAGGTTTTAAAAGTACTTTTCTCCAAAAAAACAAAATGTTGATCAGTAAATTCACTTCTACATTTCAATTTTAGAAAGAATAACATAAAAGTTAAAATGAAATTACCAACTTTAAAATACATGCTTTTTTGAGAAACTTTGCTTCACATCTATGAATTTTCATGTATAAGTATTAATAGTCTTTTTAAAACTTTTAACAACGTTTAAAAATATAGTTTACAACGAGAAAAATAAATGAAGAAAAAGTAACACGCGTTTATCTGACAATTTGAAAAAGTATCAATAAATGCTAAAATAAATGTCCACACATTGAAATAAATGCGTTTTAAGAAAAGATTAAAGCTAGTTTTCTCATCTATGAACTTCATTGTGAATATATAAACAGTATATGTAAAACGTTTTTCATAGGTTGTAATGTACTTTTCTACAATCAAATAAAATATGGATCTGGAAATTCACAACCAGATTTCAATTTCAAAAACAATAGTATAAATGGTCAAATGAAATTACAAACATAAAAATAAACGCTTCTTGGAGAAATGTTTAAACATGATTTCACATCTATGCAACAGCACAAGTAAAAAGTTTGTCAGAGGTTTTAAAAGTACTTTTGTACAAGAAAGCAAAATGTAGATCTGTAAATTCACTTCTACATTTCAATTTGAGAAAGAATAACATAAATGTTAAAATGAAACTACTAACTTTAAAATACATGGATTTTTGAGAAATACTTAAACTTTGCTTCACATCTATGAATTTTCATGTATAAGTATTAATAGTCTTTGTAAAACTTTTAAAAACATTTAAAAATATAGTTTACAACCAGAAAAATAAATGCAGAAAAAGAAATACGCGTTTATCTGACAATATGAAAAAGTATCAATAAATGCTAAAATGAATGTCCACACATTGAAATAAATGCGTTTTAAGAAAAGATTAAAGCTAGATTTCTCATCTATGAACTTCATTGTTAATATATAAACAGTACATGTAAAACGTTTTTCAGAGGTTGTATTGTACTTTTCTGCAATCATATAAAATATAGATCTGGAAATTCACATCCACATTTCAATTTTGAAAAGAATAGTAGAAATGGTCACTTGAAATTACAAACTTTAAAATAAATGCTTTTTTGAGAAATGTTTAAACATGATTTCACATCTATGCAACAGCTCATGTAAAGTTTGTCAGAGGTTTTAAAAGTACTTTTCTCCAAAAAAGCAAAATGTAGATCCGTAAATTCACTTCTACATTTCAATTTTAGAAAGAATAACATAAATGTTAAAATGAAACAACCAACTTTAAAATACATGCATTTTTGAGAAATACTTAAACTTTGCTTCACATCTATGAATTTTCATGTATAAGTATTAATAGTCTTTGTAAAACTTTTAAAAACGTTTAAAAATATAGTTTACAACCAGAAAAATAAATGCAGAAAAAGAAATACGCATTTATCTGACAATTTGAAAAAGTATCAATAAATGCTAAAATGAATGTCCACACATTGAAATAAATGCGTTTTAAGAAAAGATTAAAGCTAGTTTTCTCATCTATGAACTTCATTGTTAATATATAAACAGTACATGTAAAACGTTTTTCAGAGTTTGTGTTGTACTTTTCTGCAATCATATAAAATATAGATCTGGAAATTCACATCCACATTTCAATTTTGAAAAGAATAGGACAAATGATCACTTGAAATTACAAACATAAAAATAAAAGCTTTTTGGACAAATGTTTAAACATGGTTTCACCTCTATGCAACAGCACATGTAAAAAGTTTGTCAGAGGTTTTAAAACGTTTTTCAGAGGTTGTATTGTACTTTTCTGCAATCATACAAAATATAGATCTGGAAATTCACATCCACATTTCAATTTGGAAAAGAATAGTACAAATGATCACTTGAAATTACAAACATTAAAATAAAAGCTTTTTGGACAAATGTTTAAACATGGTTTCACCTCTATGCAACAGCACATGTAAAAAGTTTGTCAGAGGTTTTAAAAGTACTTTTCTCCAAAAAAACAAAATGTTGATCAGTAAATTCACTTCTACATTTCAATTTTAGAAAGAATAACATAAAAGTTAAAATGAAATTACCAACTTTATAATACATGCTTTTTTGAGAAACTTTGCTTCACATCTATGAATTTTCATGTATAAGTATTAATAGTCTTTGTAAAACTTTTAACAACGTTTAAAAATATAGTCTACAACCAGTAAAATAAATGTAGAAAAAGAAATAAGCGTTTATCTGACAATTTGAAAAAGTATCAATAAAGGCTAAAATGAAACCACATTTTGAAATAAATGCGTTTTAAGAAAAGATTAAAGCTAGTTTTCTCATCTATGAACTTCATTGTTAATATATAAACAGTACATGTAAAACGTTTTTCAGAGGTTGTATTGTACTTTTCTGCAATCATACAAAATATAGATAAGGAAATTCACATCCACATTTCAATTTTGAAAAGAATAGTACAAATGATCACTTGAAATTACAAACCTTAAAATAAATGCTTCTTTGAGAAATGTTTAAACATGATTTCACCTCTATGCAACAGCACATGTAAAAAGTTTGTCAGAGGTTTTAAAAGTACTTTTCGACAAGAAAGCAAAATGTAGATCTGTAAATTCACATCTACATTTCAATTTTAGAAAGAATAACATAAATGTTAAAATGAAACTACTAACTTTAAAATACATGGATTTTTGAGAAATACTTAAACTTTGCTTCACATCTATGAATTTTCATGTATAAGTATTAATAGTCTTTGTAAAACTTTTAAAAACGTTTAAAAATATAGTTTACAACCAGAAAAATAAATGCAGAAAAAGAAATACGCGTTTATCTGACAATATGAAAAAGTATCAATAAATGCTAAAATGAATGTCCACACATTGAAATAAATGCGTTTTAAGAAAAGATTAAAGCTAGTTTTCTCATCTATGAACTTCATTGTTAATATATAAACAGTACATGTAAAACGTTTTTCAGAGGTTGTATTGTACTTTTCTGCAATCATATAAAATATAGATCTGGAAATTCACATCCACATTTCAATTTTGAAAAGAATAGTAGAAATGGTCACTTGAAATTACAAACTTTAAAATAAATGCTTTTTTGAGAAATGTTTAAAAATGATTTCACATCTATGCAACAGCTCATGTAAAGTTTGTCAGAGGTTTTAAAAGTACTTTTCTCCAAAAAAGCAAAATGTAGATCCGTAAATTCACTTCTACATTTCAATTTTAGAAAGAATAACATAAATGTTAAAATGAAACAACCAACTTTAAAATACATGCATTTTTGAGAAATACTTAAACTTTGCTTCACATCTATGAATTTTCATGTATAAGTATTAATAGTCTTTGTAAAACTTTTAAAAACGTTTAAAAATATAGTTTACAACCAGAAAAATAAATGCAGAAAAAGAAATACGCATTTATCTGACAATTTGAAAAAGTATCAATAAATGCTAAAATGAATGTCCACACATTGAAATAAATGCGTTTTAAGAAAAGATTAAAGCTAGTTTTCTCATCTATGAACTTCATTGTTAATATATAAACAGTACATGTAAAACGTTTTTCAGAGGTTGTATTGTACTTTTCTGCAATCATATAAAATATAGATCTGGAAATTCACATCCACATTTCAATTTTGAAAAGAATAGGACAAATGATCACTTGAAATTACAAACATAAAAATAAAAGCTTTTTGGACAAATGTTTAAACATGGTTTCACCTCTATGCAACAGCACATGTAAAAAGTTTGTCAGAGGTTTTAAAACGTTTTTCAGAGGTTGTATTGTACTTTTCTGCAATCATACAAAATATAGATCTGGAAATTCACATCCACATTTCAATTTGGAAAAGAATAGTACAAATGATCACTTGAAATTACAAACTTTAAAATAAATGCTTTTTTGAAAAATGTTTAAACATGATTTCACATCTATGCAACAGCACAAGTAAAAAGTTTGTCAGAGGTTTTAAAAGTACTTTTCTCCAAAAAAACAAAATGTTGATCAGTAAATTCACTTCTACATTTCAATTTTAGAAAGAATAACATAAAAGTTAAAATGAAATTACCAACTTTATAATACATGCTTTTTTGAGAAACTTTGCTTCGCATCTATGAATTTTCATGTATAAGTATTAATAGTCTTTGTAAAACTTTTAACAACGTTTAAAAATATAGTTTACAACGAGAAAAATAAATGAAGAAAAAGTAACACGCGTTTATCTGACAATTTGAAAAAGTATCAATAAATGCTAAAATGAATGTCCACACATTGAAATAAATGCGTTTTAAGAAAAGATTAAAGCTAGTTTTCTCATCTATGAACTTCATTGTGAATATATAAACAGTATATGTAAAACGTTTTTCATAGGTTGTAATGTACTTTTCTACAATCAAATAAAATATAGATCTGGAAATTCACAACCAGATTTCAATTTCAAAAACAATAGTATAAATGGTCAAATGAAATTACAAACATAAAAATAAACGCTTCTTGGAGATATGTTTAAACATGGTTTCACATCTATGCAACAGCACATGTAAAAAGTATGTCAGAGGTTTTAAAAGTACTTTTGTACAAGAAAGCTAAATGTAGATCCATAAATTCACTTCTACATTTCAATTTGAGAAAGAATAACATAAATGTTAAAATGAAACTACTAACTTTAAAATACATGGATTTTTGAGAAATACTTAAACTTTGCTTCACATCTATGAATTTTCATGTATAAGTATTAATAGTCTTTGTAAAACTTTTAAAAACGTTTAAAAATATAGTTCACAACCAGAAAAATAAATGCAGAAAAAGAAATACGCGTTTATCTGACAACATGAAAAAGTATCAATAAATGCTAAAATGAATGTCCACACATTGAAATAAATGCGTTTTAAGAAAAGATTAAAGCTAGTTTTCTCATCTATGAACTTCATTGTTAATATATAAACAGTACATGTAAAACGTTTTTCAGAGGTTGTATTGTACTTTTCTGCAATCATATAAAATATAGATCTGGAAATTCACATCCACATTTCAATTTTGAAAAGAATAGTAGAAATGGTCACTTGAAATTACAAACTTTAAAATAAATGCTTTTTTGAGAAATGTTTAAAAATGATTTCACATCTATGCAACAGCTCATGTAAAGTTTGTCAGAGGTTTTAAAAGTACTTTTCTCCAAAAAAGCAAAATGTAGATCCGTAAATTCACTTCTACATTTCAATTTTAGAAAGAATAACATAAATGTTAAAATGAAACAACCAACTTTAAAATACATGCATTTTTGAGAAATACTTAAACTTTGCTTCACATCTATGAATTTTCATGTATAAGTATTAATAGTCTTTGTAAAACTTTTAAAAACGTTTAAAAATATAGTTTACAACCAGAAAAATAAATGCAGAAAAAGAAATACGCATTTATCTGACAATTTGAAAAAGTATCAATAAATGCTAAAATGAATGTCCACACATTGAAATAAATGCGTTTTAAGAAAAGATTAAAGCTAGTTTTCTCATCTATGAACTTCATTGTTAATATATAAACAGTACATGTAAAACGTTTTTCAGAGGTTGTATTGTACTTTTCTGCAATCATATAAAATATAGATCTGGAAATTCACATCCACATTTCAATTTTGAAAAGAATAGGACAAATGATCACTTGAAATTACAAACATAAAAATAAAAGCTTTTTGGACAAATGTTTAAACATGGTTTCACCTCTATGCAACAGCACATGTAAAAAGTTTGTCAGAGGTTTTAAAACGTTTTTCAGAGGTTGTATTGTACTTTTCTGCAATCATACAAAATATAGATCTGGAAATTCACATCCACATTTCAATTTGGAAAAGAATAGTACAAATGATCACTTGAAATTACAAACTTTAAAATAAATGCTTTTTTGAAAAATGTTTAAACATGATTTCACATCTATGCAACAGCACAAATAAAAAGTTTGTCAGAGGTTTTAAAAGTACTTTTCTCCAAAAAAACAAAATGTTGATCAGTAAATTCACTTCTACATTTCAATTTTAGAAAGAATAACATAAAAGTTAAAATGAAATTACCAACTTTATAATACATGCTTTTTTGAGAAACTTTGCTTCGCATCTATGAATTTTCATGTATAAGTATTAATAGTCTTTGTAAAACTTTTAACAACGTTTAAAAATATAGTTTACAACGAGAAAAATAAATGAAGAAAAAGTAACACGCCTTTATCTGACAATTTGAAAAAGTATCAATAAATGCTAAAATGAATGTCCACACATTGAAATAAATGCGTTTTAAGAAAAGATTAAAGCTAGTTTTCTCATCTATGAACTTCATTGTGAATATATAAACAGTATATGTAAAACGTTTTTCATAGGTTGTAATGTACTTTTCTACAATCAAATAAAATATAGATCTGGAAATTCACAACCAGATTTCAATTTCAAAAACAATAGTATAAATGGTCAAATGAAATTACAAACATAAAAATAAACGCTTCTTGGAGATATGTTTAAACATGGTTTCACATCTATGCAACAGCACATGTAAAAAGTATGTCAGAGGTTTTAAAAGTACTTTTGTACAAGAAAGCTAAATGTAGATCCATAAATTCACTTCTACATTTCAATTTGAGAAAGAATAACATAAATGTTAAAATGAAACTACTAACTTTAAAATACATGGATTTTTGAGAAATACTTAAACTTTGCTTCACATCTATGAATTTTCATGTATAAGTATTAATAGTCTTTGTAAAACTTTTAAAAACGTTTAAAAATATAGTTCACAACCAGAAAAATAAATGCAGAAAAAGAAATACGCGTTTATCTGACAACATGAAAAAGTATCAATAAATGCTAAAATGAATGTCCACACATTGAAATAAATGCGTTTTAAGAAAAGATTAAAGCTAGTTTTCTCATCTATGAACTTCATTGTTAATATATAAACAGTACATGTAAAACGTTTTTCAGAGGTTGTATTGTACTTTTCTGCAATCATATAAAATATAGATCTGGAAATTCACATCCACATTTCAATTTTGAAAAGAATAGTAGAAATGGTCACTTGAAATTACAAACTTTAAAATAAATGCTTTTTTGAGAAATGTTTAAACATGATTTCACATCTATGCAACAGCTCATGTAAAGTTTGTCAGAGGTTTTAAAAGTACTTTTCTCCAAAAAAGCAAAATGTAGATCCGTAAATTCACTTCTACATTTCAATTTTAGAAAGAATAACATAAATGTTAAAATGAAACAACCAACTTTAAAATACATGCATTTTTGAGAAATACTTAAACTTTGCTTCACATCTATGAATTTTCATGTATAAGTATTAATATTCTTTGTAAAACTTTTAAAAACGTTTAAAAATATAGTTTACAACCAGAAAAATAAATGCAGAAAAAGAAATACGCATTTATCTGACAATTTGAAAAAGTATCAATAAATGCTAAAATGAATGTCCACACATTGAAATAAATGCGTTTTAAGAAAATATTAAAGCTAGTTTTCTAATCTATGAACTTCATTGTTAATATATAAACAGTACATGTAAAACGTTTTTCAGAGGTTGTTTTGTACTTTTCTGCAATCATATAAAATATAGATCTGGAAATTCACATCCACATTTCAATTTTGAAAAGAATAGGACAAATGATCACTTGAAATTACAAACATAAAAATAAAAGCTTTTTGGACAAATGTTTAAACATGGTTTCACCTCTATGCAACAGCACATGTAAAAAGTTTGTCAGAGGTTTTAAAACGTTTTTCAGAGGTTGTATTGTACTTTTCTGCAATCATACAAAATATAGATCTGGAAATTCACATCCACATTTCAATTTGGAAAAGAATAGTACAAATGATCACTTGAAATTACAAACTTTAAAATAAATACTTTTTTGAAAAATGTTTAAACATGATTTCACATCTATGCAACAGCACAAGTAAAAAGTTTGTCAGAGGTTTTAAAAGTACTCTTCTCCAAAAAAACAAAATGTTGATCAGTAAATTCACTTCTACATTTCAATTTTAGAAAGAATAACATAAAAGTTAAAATGAATTTACCAACTTTATAATACATGCTTTTTTGAGAAACTTTGCTTCACATCTATGAATTTTCATGTATAAGTATTAATAGTCTTTGTAAAACTTTTAACAACGTTTAAAAATATAGTTTACCACGAGAAAAATAAATGAAGAAAAAGTAACACGCGTTTATCTGACAATTTGAAAAAGTATCAATAAATGCTAAAATGAATGTCCACACATTGAAATAAATGCGTTTTAAGAAAAGATTAAAGCTAGTTTTCTCATCTATGAACTTCATTGTGAATATATAAACAGTATATGTAAAACGTTTTTCATAGGTTGTAATGTAGTTTTCTACAATCAAATAAAATATAGATCTGGAAATTCACAACCAGATTTCAATTTCAAAAACAATAGTATAAATGGTCAAATGAAATTACAAACATAAAAATAAACGCTTCTTGGAGATATGTTTAAAAATGGTTTCACATCTATGCAACAGCACATGTAAAAAGTATGTCAGAGGTTTTAAAAGTACTTTTGTACAAGAAAGCTAAATGTAGATCCATAAATTCACTTCTACATTTCAATTTGAGAAAGAATAACATAAATGTTAAAATGAAACTACCAACTGTAAAATACATGCATTTTTGAGAAGTACTTAAACTTTGATTCACATCTATGAATTTTCATGTATTAATAGTCTTTGTAAAACTTTTAAAAATGTTTAAAAATATAGTTTACAACCAGAAAAATAAATGCAGAAAAAGAAATAAGCGGTTATCTGACAATTTGAAAAAGTATCAATAAATGCTAAAATGAATGTCCACACATTGAAATAAATGCGTTTTAAGAAAAGATTAAAGCTAGTTTTCTCATCTATGAACTTCATTGTTAATATATAATCAGAAGATGTAAAACGTTTTTCAGAGGTTGTATTGTACTTTTCTGCAATCATAAAATATAGATCTGGAAATTCACATCCACATTTCAATTTTGAAAAGAATAGGACAAATGATCACTTGAAATTACAAACATAAAAATAAAAGCTTTTTGGACAAATGTTTAAACATGGTTTCACCTCTATGCAACAGCACATGTAAAAAGTTTGTCAGAGGTTTTAAAACGTTTTTCAGAGGTTGTATTGTACTTTTCTGCAATCATACAAAATATAGATCTGGAAATTCACATCCACATTTCAATTTGGAAAAGAATAGTACAAATGATCACTTGAAATTACAAACTTTAAAATAAATGCTTTTTTGAAAAATGTTTAAACATGATTTCACATCTATGCAACAGCACAAGTAAAAAGTTTGTCAGAGGTTTTAAAAGTACTTTTCTCCAAAAAAACAAAATGTTGATCAGTAAATTCACTTCTACATTTCAATTTTAGAAAGAATAACATAAAAGTTAAAATGAAATTACCAACTTTATAATACATGCTTTTTTGAGAAACTTTGCTTCGCATCTATGAATTTTCATGTATAAGTATTAATAGTCTTTGTAAAACTTTTAACAACGTTTAAAAATATAGTTTACAACGAGAAAAATAAATGAAGAAAAAGTAACACGCGTTTATCTGACAATTTGAAAAAGTATCAATAAATGCTAAAATGAATGTCCACACATTGAAATAAATGCGTTTTAAGAAAAGATTAAAGCTAGTTTTCTCATCTATGAACTTCATTGTGAATATATAAACAGTATATGTAAAACGTTTTTCATAGGTTGTAATGTACTTTTCTACAATCAAATAAAATATAGATCTGGAAATTCACAACCAGATTTCAATTTCAAAAACAATAGTATAAATGGTCAAATGAAATTACAAACATAAAAATAAACGCTTCTTGGAGATATGTTTAAACATGGTTTCACATCTATGCAACAGCACATGTAAAAAGTATGTCAGAGGTTTTAAAAGTACTTTTGTACAAGAAAGCTAAATGTAGATCCATAAATTCACTTCTACATTTCAATTTGAGAAAGAATAACATAAATGTTAAAATGAAACTACTAACTTTAAAATACATGGATTTTTGAGAAATACTTAAACTTTGCTTCACATCTATGAATTTTCATGTATAAGTATTAATAGTCTTTGTAAAACTTTTAAAAACGTTTAAAAATATAGTTCACAACCAGAAAAATAAATGCAGAAAAAGAAATACGCGTTTATCTGACAACATGAAAAAGTATCAATAAATGCTAAAATGAATGTCCACACATTGAAATAAATGCGTTTTAAGAAAAGATTAAAGCTAGTTTTCTCATCTATGAACTTCATTGTTAATATATAAACAGTACATGTAAAACGTTTTTCAGAGGTTGTATTGTACTTTTCTGCAATCATATAAAATATAGATCTGGAAATTCACATCCACATTTCAATTTTGAAAAGAATAGTAGAAATGGTCACTTGAAATTACAAACTTTAAAATAAATGCTTTTTTGAGAAATGTTTAAACATGATTTCACATCTATGCAACAGCTCATGTAAAGTTTGTCAGAGGTTTTAAAAGTACTTTTCTCCAAAAAAGCAAAATGTAGATCCGTAAATTCACTTCTACATTTCAATTTTAGAAAGAATAACATAAATGTTAAAATGAAACAACCAACTTTAAAATACATGCATTTTTGAGAAATACTTAAACTTTGCTTCACATCTATGAATTTTCATGTATAAGTATTAATAGTCTTTGTAAAACTTTTAAAAACGTTTAAAAATATAGTTTACAACCAGAAAAATAAATGCAGAAAAAGAAATACGCATTTATCTGACAATTTGAAAAAGTATCAATAAATGCTAAAATGAATGTCCACACATTGAAATAAATGCGTTTTAAGAAAATATTAAAGCTAGTTTTCTAATCTATGAACTTCATTGTTAATATATAAACAGTACATGTAAAACGTTTTTCAGAGGTTGTTTTGTACTTTTCTGCAATCATATAAAATATAGATCTGGAAATTCACATCCACATTTCAATTTTGAAAAGAATAGGACAAATGATCACTTGAAATTACAAACATAAAAATAAAAGCTTTTTGGACAAATGTTTAAACATGGTTTCACCTCTATGCAACAGCACATGTAAAAAGTTTGTCAGAGGTTTTAAAACGTTTTTCAGAGGTTGTATTGTACTTTTCTGCAATCATACAAAATATAGATCTGGAAATTCACATCCACATTTCAATTTGGAAAAGAATAGTACAAATGATCACTTGAAATTACAAACTTTAAAATAAATACTTTTTTGAAAAATGTTTAAACATGATTTCACATCTATGCAACAGCACAAGTAAAAAGTTTGTCAGAGGTTTTAAAAGTACTCTTCTCCAAAAAAACAAAATGTTGATCAGTAAATTCACTTCTACATTTCAATTTTAGAAAGAATAACATAAAAGTTAAAATGAATTTACCAACTTTATAATACATGCTTTTTTGAGAAACTTTGCTTCACATCTATGAATTTTCATGTATAAGTATTAATAGTCTTTGTAAAACTTTTAACAACGTTTAAAAATATAGTTTACCATGAGAAAAATAAATGAAGAAAAAGTAACACGCGTTTATCTGACAATTTGAAAAAGTATCAATAAATGCTAAAATGAATGTCCACACATTGAAATAAATGCGTTTTAAGAAAAGATTAAAGCTAGTTTTCTCATCTATGAACTTCATTGTGAATATATAAACAGTATATGTAAAACGTTTTTCATAGGTTGTAATGTAGTTTTCTACAATCAAATAAAATATAGATCTGGAAATTCACAACCAGATTTCAATTTCAAAAACAATAGTATAAATGGTCAAATGAAATTACAAACATAAAAATAAACGCTTCTTGGAGATATGTTTAAAAATGGTTTCACATCTATGCAACAGCACATGTAAAAAGTATGTCAGAGGTTTTAAAAGTACTTTTGTACAAGAAAGCTAAATGTAGATCCATAAATTCACTTCTACATTTCAATTTGAGAAAGAATAACATAAATGTTAAAATGAAACTACCAACTGTAAAATACATGCATTTTTGAGAAGTACTTAAACTTTGATTCACATCTATGAATTTTCATGTATTAATAGTCTTTGTAAAACTTTTAAAAATGTTTAAAAATATAGTTTACAACCAGAAAAATAAATGCAGAAAAAGAAATAAGCGGTTATCTGACAATTTGAAAAAGTATCAATAAATGCTATAATGAATGTCCACACATTGAAATAAATGCGTTTTAAGAAAAGATTAAAGCTAGTTTTCTCATCTATGAACTTCATTGTTAATATATAATCAGAAGATGTAAAACGTTTTTCAGAGGTTGTATTATACTTTTCTGCAATCATAAAATATAGATCTGGAAATTCACATCCACATTTCAATTTTGAAAAGAATAGGACAAATGATCACTTGAAATTACAAACATAAAAATAAAAGCTTTTTGGACAAATGTTTAAACATGGTTTCACCTCTATGCAACAGCACATGTAAAAAGTTTGTCAGAGGTTTTAAAAGTACTTTTCTCCAAAAAAACAAAATGTTGATCAGTAAATTCACTTCTACATTTCAATTTTAGAAAGAATAACATAAAAGTTAAAATGAAATTACCAACTTTAAAATACATGCTTTTTTGAGAAACTTTGCTTCACATCTATGAATTTTCATGTATAAGTATTAATAGTCTTTTTAAAACTTTTAACAACGTTTAAAAATATAGTTTACAACGAGAAAAATAAATGAAGAAAAAGTAACACGCGTTTATCTGACAATTTGAAAAAGTATCAATAAATGCTAAAATAAATGTCCACACATTGAAATAAATGCGTTTTAAGAAAAGATTAAAGCTAGTTTTCTCATCTATGAACTTCATTGTGAATATATAAACAGTATATGTAAAACGTTTTTCATAGGTTGTAATGTACTTTTCTACAATCAAATAACATATGGATCTGGAAATTCACAACCAGATTTCAATTTCAAAAACAATAGTATAAATGGTCAAATGAAATTACAAACATAAAAATAAACGCTTCTTGGAGAAATGTTTAAACATGATTTCACATCTATGCAACAGCACAAGTAAAAAGTTTGTCAGAGGTTTTAAAAGTACTTTTGTACAAGAAAGCAAAATGTAGATCTGTAAATTCACTTCTACATTTCAATTTTAGAAAGAATAACATAAATGTTAAAATGAAACTACCAACTGTAAAATACATGCATTTTTGAGTACTTAAACTTTGATTCAAATCTATGAATTTTCATGTATAAGTATTAATAGTTTGTAAAACTTTTAAAAATGTTTAAAAATATAGTTTACAACCAGAAAAATAAATGCAGAAAAAGAAATAAGCGTTTATCTGACAATTTGAAAAAGTATCAATAAATGCTAAAATGAATGTCCACACCTTGAAATAAATGCGTTCTAAGAAAAGATTAAAGCTAGTTTTCTCATCTATGAACTTCATTGTTAATATATAATCAGTAGATGTAAAACGTTTTTCAGAGGTTGTATTGTACTTTTCTGCAATCATATAAAATATAGATCTGGAAATTCACATCCACATTTCAATTTTGAAAAGAATAGGACAAATGATCACTTGAAATTACAAACATAAAAATAAAAGCTTTTTCGACAAATGTTTAAACATGGTTTCACCTCTATGCAACAGCACATGTAAAAAGTTTGTCAGAGGTTTTAAAACGTTTTTCAGAGGTTGTATTGTACTTTTCTGCAATCATACAAAATATAGATCTGGAAATTCACATCCACATTTCAATTTGGAAAAGAATAGTACAAATGATCACTTGAAATTACAAACTTTAAAATGAATACTTTTTTGAAAAATGTTTAAACATGATTTCACATCTATGCAACAGCACAAGTAAAAAGTTTGTCAAAGGTTTTAAAAGTACTTTTCTCCAAAAAAACAAAATGTTGATCAGTAAATTCACTTCTACATTTCAATTTTAGAAAGAATAACATAAAAGTTAAAATGAAATTACCAACTTTATAATACATGCTTTTTTGAGAAACTTTGCTTCGCATCTATGAATTTTCATGTATAAGTATTAATAGTCTTTGTAAAACTTTTAACAACGTTTAAAAATATAGTTTACAACGAGAAAAATAAATGAAGAAAAAGTAACACGCGTTTATCTGACAATTTGAAAAAGTATCAATAAATGCTAAAATTAATGTCCACACATTGAAATAAATGCGTTTTAAGAAAAGATTAAAGCTAGTTTTCTCATCTATGAACTTCATTGTGAATATATAAACAGTATATGTAAAACGTTTTTCATAGGTTGTAATGTACTTTTCTGCAATCATATAAAATATAGATCTGGAAATTCACATCCACATTTCAATTTTGAAAAGAATAGGACAAATGATCACTTGAAATTACAAACATAAAAATAAAAGCTTTTTGGACAAATGTTTAAACATGGTTTCACCTCTATGCAACAGCACATGTAAAAAGTTTGTCAGAGGTTTTAAAACGTTTTTCAGAGGTTGTATTGTACTTTTCTGCAATCATACAAAATATAGATCTGGAAATTCACATCCACATTTCAATTTGGAAAAGAATAGTACAAATGATCACTTGAAATTACAAACTTTAAAATAAATGCTTTTTTGAAAAATGTTTAAACATGATTTCACATCTATGCAACAGCACAAGTAAAAAGTTTGTCAGAGGTTTTAAAAGTACTTTTCTCCAAAAAAGCAAAATGTTGATCAGTAAATTCACTTCTACATTTCAATTTTAGAAAGAATAACATAAATGTTAAAATGAAACTACCAACTTTAAAATACATGCTTTTTTGAGTAACTTTGCTTCACATCTATGAATTTTCATGTATAAGTATTAATAGTCTTTGTAAAACTTTTAACAACGTTTAAAAATATAGTCTACAACCAGTAAAATAAATGTAGAAAAAGAAATACGCGTTTATCTGACAATTTGAAAAAGTATCAATAAATGCTAAAATGAATGTCCACACATTGAAATAAATGCGTTTTAAGAAAAGATTAAAGCTAGTTTTCTCATCTATGAACTTCATTGTTAATATATAAACAGTACATGTAAAACGTTTTTCAGAGGTTGTATTGTACTTTTCTGCAATCATATAAAATATAGATCTGGAAATTCACATCCACATTTCAATTTTGAAAAGAATAGTAGAAATGGTCACTTGAAATTACAAACTTTAAAATAAATGCTTTTTTGAGAAATGTTTAAACATGATTTCACATCTATGCAACAGCTCATGTAAAGTTTGTCAGAGGTTTTAAAAGTACTTTTCTCCAAAAAAGCAAAATGTAGATCCGTAAATTCACTTCTACATTTCAATTTTAGAAAGAATAACATAAATGTTAAAATGAAACAACCAACTTTAAAATACATGCATTTTTGAGAAATACTTAAACTTTGCTTCACATCTATGAATTTTCATGTATAAGTATTAATAGTCTTTGTAAAACTTTTAAAAACGTTTAAAAATATAGTTTACAACCAGAAAAATAAATGCAGAAAAAGAAATACGCATTTATCTGACAATTTGAAAAAGTATCAATAAATGCTAAAATGAATGTCCACACATTGAAATAAATGCGTTTTAAGAAAAGATTAAAGCTAGTTTTCTCATCTATGAACTTCATTGTTAATATATAAACAGTACATGTAAAACGTTTTTCAGAGGTTGTATTGTACTTTTCTGCAATCATATAAAATATAGATCTGGAAATTCACATCCACATTTCAATTTTGAAAAGAATAGGACAAATGATCACTTGAAATTACAAACATAAAAATAAAAGCTTTTTGGACAAATGTTTAAACATGGTTTCACCTCTATGCAACAGCACATGTAAAAAGTTTGTCAGAGGTTTTAAAACGTTTTTCAGAGGTTGTATTGTACTTTTCTGCAATCATACAAAATATAGATCTGAAAATTCACATCCACATTTCAATTTGGAAAAGAATAGTACAAATGATCACTTGAAATTACAAACTTTAAAATAAATACTTTTTTGAAAAATGTTTAAACATGATTTCACATCTATGCAACAGCACAAGTAAAAAGTTTGTAAAAGGTTTTAAAAGTACTTTTCTCCAAAAAAACAAAATGTTGATCAGTAAATTCACTTCTACATTTCAATTTTAGAAAGAATAACATAAACGTTAAAATGAAATTACCAACTTTATAATACATGCTTTTTTGAGAAACTTTGCTTCGCATCTATGAATTTTCATGTATAAGTATTAATAGTCTTTGTAAAACTTTTAACAACGTTTAAAAATATAGTTTACAACGAGAAAAATAAATGAAGAAAAAGTAACACGCGTTTATCTGACAATTTGAAAAAGTATCAATAAATGCTAAAATGAATGTCCACACATTGAAATAAATGCGTTTTAAGAAAAGATTAAAACTAGTTTTCTCATCTATGAACTTCATTGTGAATATATAAACAGTATATGTAAAACGTTTTTCATAGGTTGTAATGTACTTTTCTACAATCAAATAAAATATAGATCTGGAAATTCACAATCAGATTTCAATTTCAAAAACAATAGTATAAATGGTCAAATGAAATTACAAACATAAAAATAAACGCTTCTTGGAGATATTTTTAAACATGGTTTCACATCTATGCAACAGCACATGTAAAAAGTATGTCAGAGGTTTTAAAAGTACTTTTGTACAAGAAAGCTAAATGTAGATCCATAAATTCACTTCTACATTTCAATTTGAGAAAGAATAACATAAATGTTAAAATGAAACTACTAACTTTAAAATACATGGATTTTTGAGAAATACTTAAACTTTGCTTCACATCTATGAATTTTCATGTATAAGTATTAATAGTCTTTGTAAAACTTTTAAAAACGTTAAAAAATATAGTTCACAACCTGAAAAATAAATGCAGAAAAAGAAATACGCGTTTATCTGACAATATGAAAAAGTATCAATAAATGCTAAAATGAATGTCCACACATTGAAATAAATGCGTTTTAAGAAAAGATTAAAGCTAGTTTTCTCATCTATGAACTTCATTGTTAATATATAAACAGTACATGTAAAACGTTTTTCAGAGGTTGTATTGTACTTTTCTGCAATCATATAAAATATAGATCTGGAAATTCACATCCACATTTCAATTTTGAAAAGAATAGTAGAAATGGTCACTTGAAATTACAAACTTTAAAATAAATGCTTTTTTGAGAAATGTTTAAACATGATTTCACATCTATGCAACAGCTCATGTAAAGTTTGTCAGAGGTTTTACAAGTACTTTTCTCCAAAAAAGCAAAATGTAGATCCGTAAATTCACTTCTACATTTCAATTTTAGAAAGAATAACATAAATGTTAAAATGAAACAACCAACTTTAAAATACATGCATTTTTGAGAAATACTTAAACTTTGCTTCACATCTATGAATTTTCATGTATAAGTATTAATAGTCTTTGTAAAACTTTTAAAAACGTTTAAAAATATAGTTTACAACCAGAAAAATAAATGCAGAAAAAGAAATACGCATTTATCTGACAATTTGAAAAAGTATCAATAAATGCTAAAATGAATGTCCACACATTGAAATAAATGCGTTTTAAGAAAAGATTAAAGCTAGTTTTCTCATCTATGAACTTCATTGTTAATATATAAACAGTACATGTAAAACGTTTTTCAGAGGTTGTGTTGTACTTTTCTGCAATCATATAAAATATAGATCTGGAAATTCACATCCACATTTCAATTTTGAAAAGAATAGGACAAATGATCACTTGAAATTACAAACATAAAAATAAAAGCTTTTTGGACAAATGTTTAAACATGGTTTCACCTCTATGCAACAGCACATGTAAAAAGTTTGTCAGAGGTTTTAAAACGTTTTTCAGAGGTTGTATTGTACTTTTCTGCAATCATACAAAATATAGATCTGGAAATTCACATCCACATTTCAATTTGGAAAAGAATAGTACAAATGATCACTTGAAATTACAAACATAAAAATAAAAGCTTTTTGGACAAATGTTTAAACATGGTTTCACCTCTATGCAACAGCACATGTAAAAAGTTTGTCAGAGGTTTTAAAAGTACTTTTCTCCAAAAAAACAAAATGTTGATCAGTAAATTCACTTCTACATTTCAATTTTAGAAAGAATAACATAAAAGTTAAAATGAAATTACCAACTTTATAATACATGCTTTTTTGAGAAACTTTGCTTCACATCTATGAATTTTCATGTATAAGTATTAATAGTCTTTGTAAAACTTTTAACAACGTTTAAAAATATAGTCTACAACCAGTAAAATAAATGTAGAAAAAGAAATACGCGTTTATCTGACAATTTGAAAAAGTATTAATAGAGGCTAAAATGAAACCACATTTTGAAATAAATGCGTTTTAAGAAAAGATTAAAGCTAGTTTTCTCATCTATGAACTTCATTGTTAATATATAAACAGTACATGTAAAACGTTTTTCAGAGGTTGTATTGTACTTTTCTGCAATCATACAAAATATAGATAAGGAAATTCACATCCACATTTCAATTTTGAAAAGAATAGTACAAATGATCACTTGAAATTACAAACCTTAAAATAAATGCTTCTTTGAGAAATGTTTAAACATGATTTCACCTCTATGCAACAGCACATGTAAAAAGTTTGTCAGAGGTTTTAAAAGTACTTTTCGACAAGAAAGCAAAATGTAGATCTGTAAATTCACATCTACATTTCAATTTTAGAAAGAATAACATAAATGTTAAAATGAAACTACTAACTTTAAAATACATGGATTTTTGAGAAATACTTAAACTTTGCTTCACATCTATGAATTTTCATGTATAAGTATTAATAGTCTTTGTAAAACTTTTAACAACGTTTAAAAATATAGTTTACAACGAGAAAAATAAATGAAGAAAAAGTAACACGCGTTTATCTGACAATTTGAAAAAGTATCAATAAATGCTAAAATGAATGTCCACACATTGAAATAAATGCGTTTTAAGAAAAGATTAAAACTAGTTTTCTCATCTATGAACTTCATTGTGAATATATAAACAGTATATGTAAAACGTTTTTCATAGGTTGTAATGTACTTTTCTGCAATCATATAAAATATAGATCTGGAAATTCACATCCACATTTCAATTTTGAAAAGAATAGGACAAATGATCACTTGAAATTACAAACATAAAAATAAAAGCTTTTTGGACAAATGTTTAAACATGGTTTCACCTCTATGCAACAGCACATGTAAAAAGTTTGTCAGAGGTTTTAAAACGTTTTTCAGAGGTTGTATTGTACTTTTCTGCAATCATACAAAATATAGATCTGGAAATTCACATCCACATTTCAATTTGGAAAAGAATAGTACAAATGATCACTTGAAATTACAAACTTTAAAATAAATACTTTTTTGAAAAATGTTTAAACATGATTTCACATCTATGCAACAGCCCAAGTAAAAAGTTTGTCAGAGGTTTTAAAAGTACTTTTCTCCAAAAAAACAAAATGTTGATCAGTAAATTCACTTCTACATTTCAATTTTAGAAAGAATAACATAAAAGTTAAAATGAAATTACCAACTTTATAATACATGCTTTTTTGAGAAACTTTGCTTCGCATCTATGAATTTTCATGTATAAGTATTAATAGTCTTTGTAAAACTTTTAAAAACGTTTAAAAATATAGTTTACAACGAGAAAAATAAATGAAGAAAAAGTAACACGCGTTTATCTGACAATTTGAAAAAGTATCAATAAATGCTAAAATGAATGTCCACACATTGAAATAAATGCGTTTTAAGAAAAGATTAAAGCTAGTTTTCTCATCTATGAACTTCATTGTGAATATATAAACAGTATATGTAAAACGTTTTTCATAGGTTGTAATGTACTTTTCTACAATCAAATAAAATATAGATCTGGAAATTCACAACCAGATTTCAATTTCAAAAACAATAGTATAAATGGTCAAATGAAATTACAAACATAAAAATAAACGCTTCTTGGAGATATGTTTAAACATGGTTTCACATCTATGCAACAGCACATGTAAAAAGTATGTCAGAGGTTTTAAAAGTACTTTTGTACAAGAAAGCTAAATGTAGATCCATAAATTCACTTCTACATTTCAATTTGAGAAAGAATAACATAAATGTTAAAATGAAACTACTAACTTTAAAATACATGGATTTTTGAGAAATACTTAAACTTTGCTTCACATCTATGAATTTTCATGTATAAGTATTAATAGTCTTTGTAAAACTTTTAAAAACGTTTAAAAATATAGTTCACAACCAGAAAAATAAATGCAGAAAAAGAAATACGCGTTTATCTGACAACATGAAAAAGTATCAATAAATGCTAAAATGAATGTCCACACATTGAAATAAATGCGTTTTAAGAAAAGATTAAAGCTAGTTTTCTCATCTATGAACTTCATTGTTAATATATAAACAGTACATGTAAAACGTTTTTCAGAGGTTGTATTGTACTTTTCTGCAATCATACAAAATATAGATCTGGAAATTCACATCCACATTTCAATTTGGAAAAGAATAGTACAAATGATCACTTGAAATTACAAACTTTAAAATAAATACTTTTTTGAAAAATGTTTAAACATGATTTCACATCTATGCAACAGCACAAGTAAAAAGTTTGTCAGAGGTTTTAAAAGTACTCTTCTCCAAAAAAACAAAATGTTGATCAGTAAATTAAATTCTACATTTCAATTTTAGAAAGAATAACATAAAAGTTAAAATGAATTTACCAACTTTATAATACATGCTTTTTTGAGAAACTTTGCTTCACATCTATGAATTTTCATGTATAAGTATTATTAGTCTTTGTAAAACTTTTAACAACGTTTAAAAATATAGTTTACAACGAGAAAAATAAATGAAGAAAAAGTAACACGCGTTTATCTGACAATTTGAAAAAGTATCAATAAATGCTAAAATGAATGTCCACACATTGAAATAAATGCGTTTTAAGAAAAGATTAAAGCTAGTTTTCTCATCTATGAACTTCATTGTGAATATATAAACAGTATATGTAAAACGTTTTTCATAGGTTGTAATGTAGTTTTCTACAATCAAATAAAATATAGATCTGGAAATTCACAACCAGATTTCAATTTCAAAAACAATAGTATAAATGGTCAAATGAAATTACAAACATAAAAATAAACGCTTCTTGGAGATATGTTTAAAAATGGTTTCACATCTATGCAACAGCACATGTAAAAAGTATGTCAGAGGTTTTAAAAGTACTTTTGTACAAGAAAGCTAAATGTAGATCCATAAATTCACTTCTACATTTCAATTTGAGAAAGAATAACATAAATGTTAAAATGAAACTACCAACTGTAAAATACATGCATTTTTGAGAAGTACTTAAACTTTGATTCACATCTATGAATTTTCATGTATTAATAGTCTTTGTAAAACTTTTAAAAATGTTTAAAAATATAGTTTACAACCAGAAAAATAAATGCAGAAAAAGAAATAAGCGTTTATCTGACAATTTGAAAAAGTATCAATAAATGCTAAAATGAATGTCCACACATTGAAATAAATGCGTTTTAAGAAAAGATTAAAGCTAGTTTTCTCATCTATGAACTTCATTGTTAATATATAATAAGAAGATGTAAAACGTTTCTCAGAGGTTGTATTGTACTTTTCTGCAATCATAAAATATAGATCTGGAAATTCACATCCACATTTCAATTTTGAAAAGAATAGGACAAATGATCACTTGAAATTACAAACATAAAAATAAAAGCTTTTTGGACAAATGTTTAAACATGGTTTCACCTCTATGCAACAGCACATGTAAAAAGTTTCTCAGAGGTTTTAAAAGTACTTTCCTCCAAAAAAACAAAATGTTGATCAGTAAATTCACTTCTACATTTCAATTTTAGAAAGAATAACATAAAAGTTAAAATGAAATTACCAACTTTAAAATACATGCTTTTTTGAGAAACTTTGCTTCACATCTATGAATTTTCATGTATAAGTATTAATAGTCTTTTTAAAACTTTTAACAACGTTTAAAAATATAGTTTACAACGAGAAAAATAAATGAAGAAAAAGTAACACGCGTTTATCTGACAATTTGAAAAAGTATCAATAAATGCTAAAATAAATGTCCACACATTGAAATAAATGCGTTTTAAGAAAAGATTAAAGCTAGTTTTCTCATCTATGAACTTCATTGTGAATATATAAACAGTATATGTAAAACGTTTTTCATAGGTTGTAATGTACTTTTCTACAATCAAATAAAATATAGATCTGGAAATTCACAACCAGATTTCAATTTCAAAAACAATAGTATAAATGGTCAAATGAAATTACAAACATAAAAATAAACGCTTCTTGGAGATATGTTTAAACATGGTTTCACATCTATGCAACAGCACATGTAAAAAGTATGTCAGAGGTTTTAAAAGTGCTTTTGTACAAGAAAGCTAAATGTAGATCCATAAATTCACTTCTACATTTCAATTTGAGAAAGAATAACATAAATGTTAAAATGAAACTACTAACTTTAAAATACATGGATTTTTGAGAAATACTTAAACTTTGCTTCACATCTATGAATTTTCATGTATAAGTATTAATAGTCTTTGTAAAACTTTTAAAAACGTTTAAAAATATAGTTCACAACCAGAAAAATAAATGCAGAAAAAGAAATACGCGTTTATCTGACAACATGAAAAAGTATCAATAAATGCTAAAATGAATGTCCACACATTGAAATAAATGCGTTTTAAGAAAAGATTAAAGCTAGTTTTCTCATCTATGAACTTCATTGTTAATATATAAACAGTACATGTAAAACGTTTTTCAGAGGTTGTATTGTACTTTTCTGCAATCATACAAAATATAGATCTGGAAATTCACATCCACATTTCAATTTGGAAAAGAATAGTACAAATGATCACTTGAAATTACAAACTTTAAAATAAATACTTTTTTGAAAAATGTTTAAACATGATTTCACATCTATGCAACAGCACAAGTAAAAAGTTTGTCAGAGGTTTTAAAAGTACTCTTCTCCAAAAAAACAAAATGTTGATCAGTAAATTAAATTCTACATTTCAATTTTAGAAAGAATAACATAAAAGTTAAAATGAATTTACCAACTTTATAATACATGCTTTTTTGAGAAACTTTGCTTCACATCTATGAATTTTCATGTATAAGTATTATTAGTCTTTGTAAAACTTTTAACAACGTTTAAAAATATAGTTTACAACGAGAAAAATAAATGAAGAAAAAGTAACACGCGTTTATCTGACAATTTGAAAAAGTATCAATAAATGCTAAAATGAATGTCCACACATTGAAATAAATGCGTTTTAAGAAAAGATTAAAGCTAGTTTTCTCATCTATGAACTTCATTGTGAATATATAAACAGTATATGTAAAACGTTTTTCATAGGTTGTAATGTAGTTTTCTACAATCAAATAAAATATAGATCTGGAAATTCACAACCAGATTTCAATTTCAAAAACAATAGTATAAATGGTCAAATGAAATTACAAACATAAAAATAAACGCTTCTTGGAGATATGTTTAAAAATGGTTTCACATCTATGCAACAGCACATGTAAAAAGTATGTCAGAGGTTTTAAAAGTACTTTTGTACAAGAAAGCTAAATGTAGATCCATAAATTCACTTCTACATTTCAATTTGAGAAAGAATAACATAAATGTTAAAATGAAACTACCAACTGTAAAATACATGCATTTTTGAGAAGTACTTAAACTTTGATTCACATCTATGAATTTTCATGTATTAATAGTCTTTGTAAAACTTTTAAAAATGTTTAAAAATATAGTTTACAACCAGAAAAATAAATGCAGAAAAAGAAATAAGCGTTTATCTGACAATTTGAAAAAGTATCAATAAATGCTAAAATGAATGTCCACACATTGAAATAAATGCGTTTTAAGAAAAGATTAAAGCTAGTTTTCTCATCTATGAACTTCATTGTTAATATATAATAAGAAGATGTAAAACGTTTCTCAGAGGTTGTATTGTACTTTTCTGCAATCATAAAATATAGATCTGGAAATTCACATCCACATTTCAATTTTGAAAAGAATAGGACAAATGATCACTTGAAATTACAAACATAAAAATAAAAGCTTTTTGGACAAATGTTTAAACATGGTTTCACCTCTATGCAACAGCACATGTAAAAAGTTTCTCAGAGGTTTTAAAAGTACTTTCCTCCAAAAAAACAAAATGTTGATCAGTAAATTCACTTCTACATTTCAATTTTAGAAAGAATAACATAAAAGTTAAAATGAAATTACCAACTTTAAAATACATGCTTTTTTGAGAAACTTTGCTTCACATCTATGAATTTTCATGTATAAGTATTAATAGTCTTTTTAAAACTTTTAACAACGTTTAAAAATATAGTTTACAACGAGAAAAATAAATGAAGAAAAAGTAACACGCGTTTATCTGACAATTTGAAAAAGTATCAATAAATGCTAAAATAAATGTCCACACATTGAAATAAATGCGTTTTAAGAAAAGATTAAAGCTAGTTTTCTCATCTATGAACTTCATTGTGAATATATAAACAGTATATGTAAAACGTTTTTCATAGGTTGTAATGTACTTTTCTACAATCAAATAAAATATGGATCTGGAAATTCACAACCAGATTTCAATTTCAAAAACAATAGTATAAATGGTCAAATGAAATTACAAACATAAAAATAAACGCTTCTTGGAGAAATGTTTAAACATGATTTCACATCTATGCAACAGCACAAGTAAAAAGTTTGTCAGAGGTTTTAAAAGTACTTTTGTACAAGAAAGCAAAATGTAGATCTGTAAATTCACTTCTACATTTCAATTTTAGAAAGAATAACATAAATGTTAAAATGAAACTAACAACTGTAAAATACATGCATTTTTGAGTACTTAAACTTTGATTCACATCTATGAATTTTCATGTATAAGTATTAATAGTCTTTGTAAAACTTTTAAAAACGTTTAAAAATATAGTTTACAACCAGAAAAATAAATGCAGAAAAAGAAATACGCGTTTATCTGACAATATGAAAAAGTATCAATAAATGCTAAAATGAATGTCCACACATTGAAATAAATGCGTTTAAAGAAAAGAAAAAGCTAGTTTTCTCATCTATGAACTTCATTGTTAATATATAAACAGTACATGTAAAACGTTTTTCAGAGGTTGTATTGTACTTTTCTGCAATCATATAAAATATAGATCTGGAAATTCACATCCACATTTCAATTTTGAAAAGAATAGTAGAAATGGTCACTTGAAATTACAAACTTTAAAATAAATGCTTTTTTGAGAAATGTTTAAAAATGATTTCACATCTATGCAACAGCTCATGTAAAGTTTGTCAGAGGTTTTAAAAGTACTTTTCTCCAAAAAAGCAAAATGTAGATCCGTAAATTCACTTCTACATTTCAATTTTAGAAAGAATAACATAAATGTTAAAATGAAACAACCAACTTTAAAATACATGCATTTTTGAGAAATACTTAAACTTTGCTTCACATCTATGAATTTTCATGTATAAGTATTAATAGTCTTTGTAAAACTTTTAAAAACGTTTAAAAATATAGTTTACAACCAGAAAAATAAATGCAGAAAAAGAAATACGCATTTATCTGACAATTTGAAAAAGTATCAATAAATGCTAAAATGAATGTCCACACATTGAAATAAATGCGTTTTAAGAAAAGATTAAAGCTAGTTTTCTCATCTATGAACTTCATTGTTAATATATAAACAGTACATGTAAAACGTTTTTCAGAGGTTGTATTGTACTTTTCTGCAATCATATAAAATATAGATCTGGAAATTCACATCCACATTTCAATTTTGAAAAGAATAGGACAAATGATCACTTGAAATTACAAACATAAAAATAAAAGCTTTTTGGACAAATGTTTAAACATGGTTTCACCTCTATGCAACAGCACATGTAAAAAGTTTGTCAGAGGTTTTAAAACGTTTTTCAGAGGTTGTATTGTACTTTTCTGCAATCATACAAAATATAGATCTGGAAATTCACATCCACATTTCAATTTGGAAAAGAATAGTACAAATGATCACTTGAAATTACAAACTTTAAAATAAATACTTTTTTGAAAAATGTTTAAACATGATTTCACATCTATGCAACAGCACAAGTAAAAAGTTTGTCAGAGGTTTTAAAAGTACTTTTCTCCAAAAAAACAAAATGTTGATCAGTAAATTCACTTCTACATTTCAATTTTAGAAAGAATAACATAAAAGTTAAAATGAAATTACCAACTTTATAATACATGCTTTTTTGAGAAACTTTGCTTCGCATCTATGAATTTTCATGTATAAGTATTAATAGTCTTTGTAAAACTTTTAACAACGTTTAAAAATATAGTTTACAACGAGAAAAATAAATGAAGAAAAAGTAACACGCGTTTATCTGACAATTTGAAAAAGTATCAATAAATGCTAAAATGAATGTCCACACATTGAAATAAATGCGTTTTAAGAAAAGATTAAAGCTAGTTTTCTCATCTATGAACTTCATTGTGAATATATAAACAGTATATGTAAAACGTTTTTCATAGGTTGTAATGTACTTTTCTACAATCAAATAAAATATAGATCTGGAAATTCACAACCAGATTTCAATTTCAAAAACAATAGTATAAATGGTCAAATGAAATTACAAACATAAAAATAAACGCTTCTTGGAGATATGTTTAAACATGGTTTCACATCTATGCAACAGCACATGTAAAAAGTATGTCAGAGGTTTTAAAAGTACTTTTGTACAAGAAAGCTAAATGTAGATCCATAAATTCACTTCTACATTTCAATTTGAGAAAGAATAACATAAATGTTAAAATGAAACTACTAACTTTAAAATACATGGATTTTTGAGAAATACTTAAACTTTGCTTCACATCTATGAATTTTCATGTATAAGTATTAATAGTCTTTGTAAAACTTTTAAAAACGTTTAAAAATATAGTTCACAACCAGAAAAATAAATGCAGAAAAAGAAATACGCGTTTATCTGACAACATGAAAAAGTATCAATAAATGCTAAAATGAATGTCCACACATTGAAATAAATGCGTTTTAAGAAAAGATTAAAGCTAGTTTTCTCATCTATGAACTTCATTGTTAATATATAAACAGTACATGTAAAACGTTTTTCAGAGGTTGTATTGTACTTTTCTGCAATCATATAAAATATAGATCTGGAAATTCACATCCACATTTCAATTTTGAAAAGAATAGTAGAAATGGTCACTTGAAATTACAAACTTTAAAATAAATGCTTTTTTGAGAAATGTTTAAACATGATTTCACATCTATGCAACAGCTCATGTAAAGTTTGTCAGAGGTTTTAAAAGTACTTTTCTCCAAAAAAGCAAAATGTAGATCCGTAAATTCACTTCTACATTTCAATTTTAGAAAGAATAACATAAATGTTAAAATGAAACAACCAACTTTAAAATACATGCATTTTTGAGAAATACTTAAACTTTGCTTCACATCTATGAATTTTCATGTATAAGTATTAATAGTCTTTGTAAAACTTTTAAAAACGTTTTAAAATATAGTTTACAACCAGAAAAATAAATGCAGAAAAAGAAATACGCATTTATCTGACAATTTGAAAAAGTATCAATAAATGCTAAAATGAATGTCCACACATTGAAATAAATGCGTTTTAAGAAAATATTAAAGCTAGTTTTCTAATCTATGAACTTCATTGTTAATATATAAACAGTACATGTAAAACGTTTTTCAGAGGTTGTTTTGTACTTTTCTGCAATCATATAAAATATAGATCTGGAAATTCACATCCACATTTCAATTTTGAAAAGAATAGGACAAATGATCACTTCAAATTACAAACATAAAAATAAAAGCTTTTTGGACAAATGTTTAAACATGGTTTCACCTCTATGCAACAGCACATGTAAAAAGTTTGTCAGAGGTTTTAAAACGTTTTTCAGAGGTTGTATTGTACTTTTCTGCAATCATACAAAATATAGATCTGGAAATTCACATCCACATTTCAATTTGGAAAAGAATAGTACAAATGATCACTTGAAATTACAAACTTTAAAATAAATACTTTTTTGAAAAATGTTTAAACATGATTTCACATCTATGCAACAGCACAAGTAAAAAGTTTGTCAGAGGTTTTAAAAGTACTCTTCTCCAAAAAAACAAAATGTTGATCAGTAAATTAAATTCTACATTTCAATTTTAGAAAGAATAACATAAAAGTTAAAATGAATTTACCAACGTTATAATACATGCTTTTTTGAGAAACTTTGCTTCACATCTATGAATTTTCATGTATAAGTATTAATAGTCTTTGTAAAACTTTTAACAACGTTTAAAAATATAGTTTACAACGAGAAAAATAAATGAAGAAAAAGTAACACGCGTTTATCTGACAATTTGAAAAAGTATCAATAAATGCTAAAATGAATGTCCACACATTGAAATAAATGCGTTTTAAGAAAAGATTAAAGCTAGTTTTCTCATCTATGAACTTCATTGTGAATATATAAACAGTATATGTAAAACGTTTTTCATAGGTTGTAATGTAGTTTTCTACAATCAAATAAAATATAGATCTGGAAATTCACAACTAGATTTCAATTTCAAAAACAATAGTATAAATGGTCAAATGAAATTACAAACATAAAAATAAACGCTTCTTGGAGATATGTTTAAAAATGGTTTCACATCTTTGCAACAGCACATGTAAAAAGTATGTCAGAGGTTTTAAAAGTACTTTTGTACAAGAAAGCTAAATGTAGATCCATAAATTCACTTCTACATTTCAATTTGAGAAAGAATAACATAAATGTTAAAATGAAACTACCAACTGTAAAATACATGCATTTTTGAGAAGTACTTAAACTTTGATTCACATCTATGAATTTTCATGTATTAATAGTCTTTGTAAAACTTTTAAAAATGTTTAAAAATATAGTTTACAACCAGAAAAATAAATGCAGAAAAAGAAATAAGCGTTTATCTGACAATTTGAAAAAGTATCAATAAATGCTAAAATGAATGTCCACACATTGAAATAAATGCGTTTTAAGAAAAGATTAAAGCTAGTTTTCTCATCTATGAACTTCATTGTTAATATATAATAAGAAGATGTAAAACGTTTCTCAGAGGTTGTATTGTACTTTTCTGCAATCATAAAATATAGATCTGGAAATTCACATCCACATTTCAATTTTGAAAAGAATAGTAGAAATGGTCACTTGAAATTACAAACTTTAAAATAAATGCTTCTTTGAGAAATGTTTAAACATGATTTCACCTCTATGCAACAGCACATGTAAAAAGTTTGTCAGAGGTTTTAAAAGTACTTTTCTACAAGAAAGCAAAATGTAGATCTGTAAATTCACATCTACATATCAATTTTAGAAAGAATAACATAAATGTTAAAATGAAACAACCAACTTTAAAATACATGCATTTTTGAGAAATACTTAAACTTTGCTTCACATCTATGAATTTTCATGTATAAGTATTAATAGTCTTTGTAAAACTTTTAAAAACGTTTTAAAATATAGTTTACAACCAGAAAAATAAATGCAGAAAAAGAAATACGCATTTATCTGACAATTTGAAAAAGTATCAATAAATGCTAAAATGAATGTCCACACATTGAAATAAATGCGTTTTAAGAAAATATTAAAGCTAGTTTTCTAATCTATGAACTTCATTGTTAATATATAAACAGTACATGTAAAACGTTTTTCAGAGGTTGTTTTGTACTTTTCTGCAATCATATAAAATATAGATCTGGAAATTCACATCCACATTTCAATTTTGAAAAGAATAGGACAAATGATCACTTGAAATTACAAACATAAAAATAAAAGCTTTTTGGACAAATGTTTAAACATGGTTTCACCTCTATGCAACAGCACATGTAAAAAGTTTGTCAGAGGTTTTAAAAGTACTTTTCTCCAAAAAAACAAAATGTTGATCAGTAAATTCACTTCTACATTTCAATTTTAGAAAGAATAACATAAAAGTTAAAATGAAATTACCAACTTTAAAATACATGCTTTTTTGAGAAACTTTGCTTCACATCTATGAATTTTCATGTATAAGTATTAATAGTCTTTTTAAAACTTTTAACAACGTTTAAAAATATAGTTTACAACGAGAAAAATAAATGAAGAAAAAGTAACACGCGTTTATCTGACAATTTGAAAAAGTATCAATAAATGCTAAAATAAATGTCCACACATTGAAATAAATGCGTTTTAAGAAAAGATTAAAGCTAGTTTTCTCATCTATGAACTTCATTGTGAATATATAAACAGTATATGTAAAACGTTTTTCATAGGTTGTAATGTACTTTTCTACAATCAAATAAAATATGGATCTGGAAATTCACAACCAGATTTCAATTTCAAAAAGAATAGTATAAATGGTCAAATGAAATTACAAACATAAAAATAAACGCTTCTTGGAGAAATGTTTAAACATGATTTCACATCTATGCAACAGCACATGTAAAAAGTTTGTCAGAGGTTTTAAAAGTACTTTTGTACAAGAAAGCAAAATGTAGATCTGTAAATTCACTTCTACATTTCAATTTTAGAAAGAATAACATAAATGTTAAAATGAAACTACTAACTTTAAAATACATGGATTTTTGAGAAATACTTAAACTTTGCTTCACATCTATGAATTTTCATGTATAAGTATTAATAGTCTTTGTAAAACTTTTAAAAACGTTTAAAAATATAGTTTACAACCAGAAAAATAAATGCAGAAAAAGAAATACGCGTTTATCTGACAATATGAAAAAGTATCAATAAATGCTAAAATGAATGTCCACACATTGAAATAAATGCGTTTTAAGAAAAGATTAAAGCTAGTTTTCTCATCTATGAACTTCATTGTTAATATATAAACAGTACATGTAAAACGTTTTTCAGAGGTTGTATTGTACTTTTCTGCAATCATACAAAATATAGATCTGGAAATTCACATCCACATTTCAATTTTGAAAAGAATAGTAGAAATGGTCACTTGAAATTACAAACTTTAAAATAAATGCTTCTTTGAGAAATGTTTAAACATGATTTCACCTCTATGCAACAGCACATGTAAAAAGTTTGTCAGAGGTTTTAAAAGTACTTTTCTACAAGAAAGCAAAATGTAGATCTGTAAATTCACATCTACATATCAATTTTAGAAAGAATAACATAAATGTTAAAATGAAACAACTAACTTTAAAATACATGCATTTTTGAGAAATACATAAACTTTGCTTCACATCTATGAATTTTCATGGATAAGTATTAATAGTCTTTGTAAAACTTTTAAAAACGTTTAAAATTATAGTTTACAACCAGAAAAATAAATGCAGAAAAAGAAATACGCGTTTATCTGACAATATGAAAAAGTATCAATAAATGCTAAAATGAATGTCCACACATTGAAATAAATGCGTTTTAAGAAAAGATTAAAGCTAGTTTTCTCATCTATGAACTTCATTGTTAATATATAAACAGCACATGTAAAACGTTTTTCAGAGGTTGTATTGTACTTTTCTGCAATCATATAAAATATAGATCTGGAAATTCACATCCACATTTCAATTTTGAAAAGAATAGTAGAAATGGTCACTTGAAATTACAAACTTTAAAATAAATGCTTTTTTGAGAAATGTTTAAACATGATTTCACATCTATGCAACAGCACAAGTAAAAAGTTTGTCAGAGGTTTTAAAAGTACTCTTCTCCAAAAAAACAAAATGTTGATCAGTAAATTCACTTCTACATTTCAATTTTAGAAAGAATAACATAAAAGTTAAAATGAAATTACCAACTTTAAAATACATGCTTTTTTGAGAAACTTTGCTTCACATCTATGAATTTTCATGTATAAGTATTAATAAGACTATATTAATAAGAATATAGATCTGGAAATTCACATCCACATTTCAATTTTGAAAAGAATAGGACAAATGATCACTTGAAATTACAAACATAAAAATAAAAGCTTTTTGGACAAATGTTTAAACATGGTTTCACATCTATGCAACAGCACATGTAAAAAGTTTGTCAGAGGTTTTAAAACGTTTTTCAGAGGTTGTATTGTACTTTTCTGCAATCATACAAAATATAGATCTGGAAATTCACATCCACATTTCAATTTGGAAAAGAATAGTACAAATGATCACTTGAAATTACCAACTTTATAATACATGCTTTTTTGAGAAACTTTGCTTCACATCTATGAATTTTCATGTATAAGTATTAATAGTCTTTGTAAAACTTTTAACAACGTTTAAAAATATAGTTTACAACGAGAAAAATAAATGAAGAAAAAGTAACACGCGTTTATCTGACAATTTGAAAAAGTATCAATAAATGCTAAAATGAATGTCCACACATTGAAATAAATGCGTTTTAAGAAAAGATTAAAGCTAGTTTTCTCATCTATGAACTTCATTGTGAATATATAAACAGTATATGTAAAACGTTTTTCATAGGTTGTAATGTACTTTTCTACAATCAAATAAATTATAGATCTGGAAATTCACAACCAGATTTCAATTTCAAAAAGAATAGTATAAATGGTCAAATGAAATTACAAACATAAAAATAAACGCTTCTTGGAGATATGTTTAAACATGGTTTCACATCTATGCAACAGCACATGTAAAAAGTATGTCAGAGGTTTTAAAAGTACTTTTGTACAAGAAAGCTAAATGTAGATCCATAAATTCACTTCTACATTTCAATTTGAGAAAGAATAACATAAATGTTAAAATGAAACTACCAACTGTAAAATACATGCATTTTTGAGAAGTACTTAAACTTTGATTCACATCTATGAATTTTCATGTATGTATTAATAGTCTTTGTAAAACTTTTAAAAATGTTTAAAAATATAGTTTACAACCAGAAAAATAAATGCAGAAAAAGAAATAAGCGTTTATCTGACAATTTGAAAAAGTATCAATAAATGCTAAAATGAATGTCCACACATTGAAATAAATGCGTTTTAAGAAAAGATTAAAGCTAGTTTTCTCATCTATGAACTTCATTGTTAATATATAATCAGTAGATGTAAAACGTTTTTCAGAGGTTGTATTGTACTTTTCTGCAATCATAAAATATAGATCTGGAAATTCACATCCACATTTCAATTTTGAAAAGAATAGGACAAATGATCACTTGAAATTACAAACATAAAAATAAAAGCTTTTTGGACAAATGTTTAAACATGGTTTCACATCTATGCAACAGCACATGTAAAAAGTATGTCAGAGGTTTTAAAAGTACTTTTCTCCAAAAAAACAAAATGTTGATCAGTAAATTCACTTCTACATTTCAATTTTAGAAAGAATAACATAAAAGTTAAAATGAAATTACCAACTTTAAAATACATGCTTTTTTGAGAAACTTTGCTTCACATCTATGAATGTTCATGTATAAGTATTAATAGTCTTTGTAAATCTTTTAACAACGTTTAAAAATATAGTTTACAACGAGAAAAATAAATGAAGAAAAAGTAACACGCGTTTATCTGACAATTTGAAAAAGTATCAATAAATGCTAAAATGAATGTCCACACATTGAAATAAATGCGTTTTAAGAAAAGATTAAAGCTAGTTTTCTCATCTATGAACTTCATTGTGAATATATAAACAGTATATGTAAAACGTTTTTCATAGGTTGTAATGTAGTTTTCTACAATCAAATAAAATATAGATCTGGAAATTCACAACCAGATTTCAATTTCAAAAACAATAGTATAAATGGTCAAATTAAATTACAAACATAAAAATAAACGCTTCTTGGAGATATGTTTAAAAATGGTTTCACATCTATGCAACAGCACATGTAAAAAGTATGTCAGAGGTTTTAAAAGTACTTTTGTACAAGAAAGCTAAATGTAGATCCATAAATTTACTTCTACATTTCAATTTGAGAAAGAATAACATAAATGTTAAAATGAAACTACCAACTGTAAAATACATGCATTTTTGAGAAGTACTTAAACTTTGATTCACATCTATGAATTTTCATGTATTAATAGTCTTTGTAAAACTTTTAAAAATGTTTAAAAATATAGTTTACAACCAGAAAAATAAATGCAGAAAAAGAAATAAGCGTTTATCTGACAATTTGAAAAAGTATCAATAAATGCTAAAATGAATGTCCACACATTGAAATAAATGCGTTTTAAGAAAAGATTAAAGCTAGTTTTCTCATCTATGAACTTCATTGTTAATATATAATAAGAAGATGTAAAACGTTTCTCAGAGGTTCTATTGTACTTTTCTGCAATCATAAAATATAGATCTGGAAATTCACATCCACATTTCAATTTTGAAAAGAATAGGACAAATGATCACTTGAAATTACAAACATAAAAATAAAAGCTTTTTGGACAAATGTTTAAACATGGTTTCACCTCTATGCAACAGCACATGTAAAAAGTTTGTCAGAGGTTTTAAAAGTACTTTTCTCCAAAAAAACAAAATGTTGATCAGTAAATTCACTTCTACATTTCAATTTTAGAAAGAATAACATAAAAGTTAAAATGAAATTACCAACTTTAAAATACATGCTTTTTTGAGAAACTTTGCTTCACATCTATGAATTTTCATGTATAAGTATTAATAGTCTTTTTAAAACTTTTAACAACGTTTAAAAATATAGTTTACAACGAGAAAAATAAATGAAGAAAAAGTAACACGCGTTTATCTGACAATTTGAAAAAGTATCAATAAATGCTAAAATAAATGTCCACACATTGAAATAAATGCGTTTTAAGAAAAGATTAAAGCTAGTTTTCTCATCTATGAACTTCATTGTGAATATATAAACAGTATATGTAAAACGTTTTTCATAGGTTGTAATGTACTTTTCTACAATCAAATAAAATATGGATCTGGAAATTCACAACCAGATTTCAATTTCAAAAAGAATAGTATAAATGGTCAAATGAAATTACAAACATAAAAATAAACGCTTCTTGGAGAAATGTTTAAACATGATTTCACATCTATGCAACAGCACATGTAAAAAGTTTGTCAGAGGTTTTAAAAGTACTTTTGTACAAGAAAGCAAAATGTAGATCTGTAAATTCACTTCTACATTTCAATTTTAGAAAGAATAACATAAATGTTAAAATGAAACTACTAACTTTAAAATACATGGATTTTTGAGAAATACTTAAACTTTGCTTCACATCTATGAATTTTCATGTATAAGTATTAATAGTCTTTGTAAAACTTTTAAAAACGTTTAAAAATATAGTTTACAACCAGAAAAATAAATGCAGAAAAAGAAATACGCGTTTATCTGACAATATGAAAAAGTATCAATAAATGCTAAAATGAATGTCCACACATTGAAATAAATGCGTTTTAAGAAAAGATTAAAGCTAGTTTTCTCATCTATGAACTTCATTGTTAATATATAAACAGTACATGTAAAACGTTTTTCAGAGGTTGTATTGTACTTTTCTGCAATCATACAAAATATAGATCTGGAAATTCACATCCACATTTCAATTTTGAAAAGAATAGTAGAAATGGTCACTTGAAATTACAAACTTTAAAATAAATGCTTCTTTGAGAAATGTTTAAACATGATTTCACCTCTATGCAACAGCACATGTAAAAAGTTTGTCAGAGGTTTTAAAAGTACTTTTCTACAAGAAAGCAAAATGTAGATCTGTAAATTCACATCTACATATCAATTTTAGAAAGAATAACATAAATGTTAAAATGAAACAACTAACTTTAAAATACATGCATTTTTGAGAAATACTTAAACTTTGCTTCACATCTATGAATTTTCATGTATAAGTATTAATAGTCTTTGTAAAACTTTTAAAAACGTTTAAAATTATAGTTTACAACCAGAAAAATAAATGCAGAAAAAGAAATACGCGTTTATCTGACAATATGAAAAAGTATCAATAAATGCTAAAATGAATGTCCACACATTGAAATAAATGCGTTTTAAGAAAAGATTAAAGCTAGTTTTCTCATCTATGAACTTCATTGTTAATATATAAACAGCACATGTAAAACGTTTTTCAGAGGTTGTATTGTACTTTTCTGCAATCATATAAAATATAGATCTGGAAATTCACATCCACATTTCAATTTTGAAAAGAATAGTAGAAATGGTCACTTGAAATTACAAACTTTAAAATAAATGCTTTTTTGAGAAATGTTTAAACATGATTTCACATCTATGCAACAGCACAAGTAAAAAGTTTGTCAGAGGTTTTAAAAGTACTCTTCTCCAAAAAAACAAAATGTTGATCAGTAAATTCACTTCTACATTTCAATTTTAGAAAGAATAACATAAAAGTTAAAATGAAATTACCAACTTTAAAATACATGCTTTTTTGAGAAACTTTGCTTCACATCTATGAATTTTCATGTATAAGTATTAATAAGACTATATTAATAAGAATATAGATCTGGAAATTCACATCCACATTTCAATTTTGAAAAGAATAGGACAAATGATCACTTGAAATTACAAACATAAAAATAAAAGCTTTTTGGACAAATGTTTAAACATGGTTTCACCTCTATGCAACAGCACATGTAAAAAGTTTGTCAGAGGTTTTAAAACGTTTTTCAGAGGTTGTATTGTACTTTTCTGCAATCATACAAAATATAGATCTGGAAATTCACATCCACATTTCAATTTGGAAAAGAATAGTACAAATGATCACTTGAAATTACCAACTTTATAATACATGCTTTTTTGAGAAACTTTGCTTCACATCTATGAATTTTCATGTATAAGTATTAATAGTCTTTGTAAAACTTTTAACAACGTTTAAAAATATAGTTTACAACGAGAAAAATAAATGAAGAAAAAGTAACACGCGTTTATCTGACAATTTGAAAAAGTATCAATAAATGCTAAAATGAATGTCCACACATTGAAATAAATGCGTTTTAAGAAAAGATTAAAGCTAGTTTTCTCATCTATGAACTTCATTGTGAATATATAAACAGTATATGTAAAACGTTTTTCATAGGTTGTAATGTACTTTTCTACAATCAAATAAATTATAGATCTGGAAATTCACAACCAGATTTCAATTTCAAAAAGAATAGTATAAATGGTCAAATGAAATTACAAACATAAAAATAAACGCTTCTTGGAGATATGTTTAAACATGGTTTCACATCTATGCAACAGCACATGTAAAAAGTATGTCAGAGGTTTTAAAAGTACTTTTGTACAAGAAAGCTAAATGTAGATCCATAAATTCACTTCTACATTTCAATTTGAGAAAGAATAACATAAATGTTAAAATGAAACTACCAACTGTAAAATACATGCATTTTTGAGAAGTACTTAAACTTTGATTCACATCTATGAATTTTCATGTATGTATTAATAGTCTTTGTAAAACTTTTAAAAATGTTTAAAAATATAGTTTACAACCAGAAAAATAAATGCAGAAAAAGAAATAAGCGTTTATCTGACAATTTGAAAAAGTATCAATAAATGCTAAAATGAATGTCCACACATTGAAATAAATGCGTTTTAAGAAAAGATTAAAGCTAGTTTTCTCATCTATGAACTTCATTGTTAATATATAATCAGTAGATGTAAAACGTTTTTCAGAGGTTGTATTGTACTTTTCTGCAATCATAAAATATAGATCTGGAAATTCACATCCACATTTCAATTTTGAAAAGAATAGGACAAATGATCACTTGAAATTACAAACATAAAAATAAAAGCTTTTTGGACAAATGTTTAAACATGGTTTCACATCTATGCAACAGCACATGTAAAAAGTATGTCAGAGGTTTTAAAAGTACTTTTCTCCAAAAAAACAAAATGTTGATCAGTAAATTCACTTCTACATTTCAATTTTAGAAAGAATAACATAAAAGTTAAAATGAAATTACCAACTTTAAAATACATGCTTTTTTGAGAAACTTTGCTTCACATCTATGAATGTTCATGTA
Source organism: Narcine bancroftii (assembly GCF_036971445.1). Classification (NCBI taxonomy): domain Eukaryota; kingdom Metazoa; phylum Chordata; class Chondrichthyes; order Torpediniformes; family Narcinidae; genus Narcine; species Narcine bancroftii. Next base: position 100,125,088 of record NC_091474.1, on the reverse strand, counting down.
TAAGTATTAATAGTCTTTGTAAATCTTTTAACAACGTTTAAAAATATAGTTTACAACGAGAAAAATAAATGAAGAAAAAGTAACACGCGTTTATCTGACAATTTGAAAAAGTATCAATAAATGCTAAAATGAATGTCCACACATTGAAATAAATGCGTTTTAAGAAAAGATTAAAGCTAGTTTTCTCATCTATGAACTTCATTGTGAATATATAAACAGTATATGTAAAACGTTTTTCATAGGTTGTAATGTAGTTTTCTACAATCAAATAAAATATAGATCTGGAAATTCACAACCAGATTTCAATTTCAAAAACAATAGTATAAATGGTCAAATGAAATTACAAACATAAAAATAAACGCTTCTTGGAGATATGTTTAAAAATGGTTTCACATCTATGCAACAGCACATGTAAAAAGTATGTCAGAGGTTTTAAAAGTACTTTTGTACAAGAAAGCTAAATGTAGATCCATAAATTCACTTCTACATTTCAATTTGAGAAAGAATAACATAAATGTTAAAATGAAACTACCAACTGTAAAATACATGCATTTTTGAGAAGTACTTAAACTTTGATTCACATCTATGAATTTTCATGTATTAATAGTCTTTGTAAAACTTTTAAAAATGTTTAAAAATATAGTTTACAACCAGAAAAATAAATGCAGAAAAAGAAATAAGCGTTTATCTGACAATTTGAAAAAGTATCAATAAATGCTAAAATGAATGTCCACACATTGAAATAAAAGCGTTTCAAGAAAAGATTAAAGCTAGTTTTCTCATCTATGAACTTCATTGTTAATATATAATAAGAAGATGTAAAACGTTTCTCAGAGGTTGTATTGTACTTTTCTGCAATCATAAAATATAGATCTGGAAATTCACATCCACATTTCAATTTTGAAAAGAATAGGACAAATGATCACTTGAAATTACAAACATAAAAATAAAAGCTTTTTGGACAAATGTTTAAACATGGTTTCACCTCTATGCAACAGCACATGTAAAAAGTTTGTCAGAGGTTTTAAAAGTACTTTTCTCCAAAAAAACAAAATGTTGATCAGTAAATTCACTTCTACATTTCAATTTTAGAAAGAATAACATAAAAGTTAAAATGAAATTACCAACTTTAAAATACATGCTTTTTTGAGAAACTTTGCTTCACATCTATGAATTTTCATGTATAAGTATTAATAGTCTTTTTAAAACTTTTAACAACGTTTAAAAATATAGTTTACAACGAGAAAAATAAATGAAGAAAAAGTAACACGCGTTTATCTGACAATTTGAAAAAGTATCAATAAATGCTAAAATAAATGTCCACACATTGAAATAAATGCGTTTTAAGAAAAGATTAAAGCTAGTTTTCTCATCTATGAACTTCATTGTGAATATATAAACAGTATATGTAAAACGTTTTTCATAGGTTGTAATGTACTTTTCTACAATCAAATAAAATATGGATCTGGAAATTCACAACAAGATTTCAATTTCAAAAAGAATAGTATAAATGGTCAAATGAAATTACAAACATAAAAATAAACGCTTCTTGGAGAAATGTTTAAACATGATTTCACATCTATGCAACAGCACATGTAAAAAGTTTGTCAGAGGTTTTAAAAGTACTTTTGTACAAGAAAGCAAAATGTAGATCTGTAAATTCACTTCTACATTTCAATTTTAGAAAGAATAACATAAATGTTAAAATGAAACTACTAACTTTAAAATACATGGATTTTTGAGAAATACTTAAACTTTGCTTCACATCTATGAATTTTCATGTATAAGTATTAATAGTCTTTGTAAAACTTTTAAAAACGTTTAAAAATATAGTTTACAACCAGAAAAATAAATGCAGAAAAAGAAATACGCGTTTATCTGACAATATGAAAAAGTATCAATAAATGCTAAAATGAATGTCCACACATTGAAATAAATGCGTTTTAAGAAAAGATTAAAGCTAGTTTTCTCATCTATGAACTTCATTGTTAATATATAAACAGTACATGTAAAACGTTTTTCAGAGGTTGTATTGTACTTTTCTGCAATCATACAAAATATAGATCTGGAAATTCACATCCACATTTCAATTTTGAAAAGAATAGTAGAAATGGTCACTTGAAATTACAAACTTTAAAATAAATGCTTCTTTGAGAAATGTTTAAACATGATTTCACCTCTATGCAACAGCACATGTAAAAAGTTTGTCAGAGGTTTTAAAAGTACTTTTCTACAAGAAAGCAAAATGTAGATCTGTAAATTCACATCTACATATCAATTTTAGAAAGAATAACATAAATGTTAAAATGAAACAACTAACTTTAAAATACATGCATTTTTGAGAAATACTTAAACTTTGCTTCACATCTATGAATTTTCATGTATAAGTATTAATAGTCTTTGTAAAACTTTTAAAAACGTTTAAAATTATAGTTTACAACCAGAAAAATAAATGCAGAAAAAGAAATACGCGTTTATCTGACAATATGAAAAAGTATCAATAAATGCTAAAATGAATGTCCACACATTGAAATAAATGCGTTTTAAGAAAAGATTAAAGCTAGTTTTCTCATCTATGAACTTCATTGTTAATATATAAACAGCACATGTAAAACGTTTTTCAGAGGTTGTATTGTACTTTTCTGCAATCATATAAAATATAGATCTGGAAATTCACATCCACATTTCAATTTTGAAAAGAATAGTAGAAATGGTCACTTGAAATTACAAACTTTAAAATAAATGCTTTTTTGAGAAATGTTTAAACATGATTTCACATCTATGCAACAGCACAAGTAAAAAGTTTGTCAGAGGTTTTAAAAGTACTCTTCTCCAAAAAAACAAAATGTTGATCAGTAAATTCACTTCTACATTTCAATTTTAGAAAGAATAACATAAAAGTTAAAATGAAATTACCAACTTTAAAATACATGCTTTTTTGAGAAACTTTGCTTCACATCTATGAATTTTCATGTATAAGTATTAATAAGACTATATTAATAAGAATATAGATCTGGAAATTCACATCCACATTTCAATTTTGAAAAGAATAGGACAAATGATCACTTGAAATTACAAACATAAAAATAAAATCTTTTTGGACAAATGTTTAAACATGGTTTCACCTCTATGCAACAGCACATGTAAAAAGTTTGTCAGAGGTTTTAAAACGTTTTTCAGAGGTTGTATTGTACTTTTCTGCAATCATACAAAATATAGATCTGGAAATTCACATCCACATTTCAATTTGGAAAAGAATAGTACAAATGATCACTTGAAATTACCAACTTTATAATACATGCTTTTTTGAGAAACTTTGCTTCACATCTATGAATTTTCATGTATAAGTATTAATAGTCTTTGTAAAACTTTTAACAACGTTTAAAAATATAGTTTACAACGAGAAAAATAAATGAAGAAAAAGTAACACGCGTTTATCTGACAATTTGAAAAAGTATCAATAAATGCTAAAATGAATGTCCACACATTGAAATAAATGCGTTTTAAGAAAAGATTAAAGCTAGTTTTCTCATCTATGAACTTCATTGTGAATATATAAACAGTATATGTAAAACGTTTTTCATAGGTTGTAATGTACTTTTCTACAATCAAATAAATTATAGATCTGGAAATTCACAACCAGATTTCAATTTCAAAAAGAATAGTATAAATGGTCAAATGAAATTACAAACATAAAAATAAACGCTTCTTGGAGATATGTTTAAACATGGTTTCACATCTATGCAACAGCACATGTAAAAAGTATGTCAGAGGTTTTAAAAGTACTTTTGTACAAGAAAGCTAAATGTAGATCCATAAATTCACTTCTACATTTCAATTTGAGAAAGAATAACATAAATGTTAAAATGAAACTACCAACTGTAAAATACATGCATTTTTGAGAAGTACTTAAACTTTGATTCACATCTATGAATTTTCATGTATGTATTAATAGTCTTTGTAAAACTTTTAAAAATGTTTAAAAATATAGTTTACAACCAGAAAAATAAATGCAGAAAAAGAAATAAGCGTTTATCTGACAATTTGAAAAAGTATCAATAAATGCTAAAATGAATGTCCACACATTGAAATAAATGCGTTTTAAGAAAAGATTAAAGCTAGTTTTCTCATCTATGAACTTCATTGTTAATATATAATCAGTAGATGTAAAACGTTTTTCAGAGGTTGTATTGTACTTTTCTGCAATCATAAAATATAGATCTGGAAATTCACATCCACATTTCAATTTTGAAAAGAATAGGACAAATGATCACTTGAAATTACAAACATAAAAATAAAAGCTTTTTGGACAAATGTTTAAACATGGTTTCACCTCTATGCAACAGCACATGTAAAAAGTTTGTCAGAGGTTTTAAAAGTACTTTTCTCCAAAAAAACAAAATGTTGATCAGTAAATTCACTTCTACATTTCAATTTTAGAAAGAATAACATAAAAGTTAAAATGAAATTACCAACTTTAAAATACATGCTTTTTTGAGAAACTTTGCTTCACATCTATGAATTTTCATGTATAAGTATTAATAGTCTTTTTAAAACTTTTAACAACGTTTAAAAATATAGTTTACAACGAGAAAAATAAATGAAGAAAAAGTAACACGCGTTTATCTGACAATTTGAAAAAGTATCAATAAATGCTAAAATAAATGTCCACACATTGAAATAAATGCGTTTTAAGAAAAGATTAAAGCTAGTTTTCTCATCTATGAACTTCATTGTGAATATATAAACAGTATATGTAAAACGTTTTTCATAGGTTGTAATGTACTTTTCTACAATCAAATAAAATATGGATCTGGAAATTCACAACCAGATTTCAATTTCAAAAAGAATAGTATAAATGGTCAAATGAAATTACAAACATAAAAATAAACGCTTCTTGGAGAAATGTTTAAACATGATTTCACATCTATGCAACAGCACATGTAAAAAGTTTGTCAGAGGTTTTAAAAGTACTTTTGTACAAGAAAGCAAAATGTAGATCTGTAAATTCACTTCTACATTTCAATTTTAGAAAGAATAACATAAATGTTAAAATGAAACTACTAACTTTAAAATACATGGATTTTTGAGAAATACTTAAACTTTGCTTCACATCTATGAATTTTCATGTATAAGTATTAATAGTCTTTGTAAAACTTTTAAAAACGTTTAAAAATATAGTTTACAACCAGAAAAATAAATGCAGAAAAAGAAATACGCGTTTATCTGACAATATGAAAAAGTATCAATAAATGCTAAAATGAATGTCCACACATTGAAATAAATGCGTTTTAAGAAAAGATTAAAGCTAGTTTTCTCATCTATGAACTTCATTGTTAATATATAAACAGTACATGTAAAACGTTTTTCAGAGGTTGTATTGTACTTTTCTGCAATCATACAAAATATAGATCTGGAAATTCACATCCACATTTCAATTTTGAAAAGAATAGTAGAAATGGTCACTTGAAATTACAAACTTTAAAATAAATGCTTCTTTGAGAAATGTTTAAACATGATTTCACCTCTATGCAACAGCACATGTAAAAAGTTTGTCAGAGGTTTTAAAAGTACTTTTCTACAAGAAAGCAAAATGTAGATCTGTAAATTCACATCTACATATCAATTTTAGAAAGAATAACATAAATGTTAAAATGAAACAACTAACTTTAAAATACATGCATTTTTGAGAAATACTTAAACTTTGCTTCACATCTATGAATTTTCATGTATAAGTATTAATAGTCTTTGTAAAACTTTTAAAAACGTTTAAAATTATAGTTTACAACCAGAAAAATAAATGCAGAAAAAGAAATACGCGTTTATCTGACAATATGAAAAAGTATCAATAAATGCTAAAATGAATGTCCACACATTGAAATAAATGCGTTTTAAGAAAAGATTAAAGCTAGTTTTCTCATCTATGAACTTCATTGTTAATATATAAACAGCACATGTAAAACGTTTTTCAGAGGTTGTATTGTACTTTTCTGCAATCATATAAAATATAGATCTGGAAATTCACATCCACATTTCAATTTTGAAAAGAATAGTAGAAATGGTCACTTGAAATTACAAACTTTAAAATAAATGCTTTTTTGAGAAATGTTTAAACATGATTTCACATCTATGCAACAGCACAAGTAAAAAGTTTGTCAGAGGTTTTAAAAGTACTCTTCTCCAAAAAAACAAAATGTTGATCAGTAAATTCACTTCTACATTTCAATTTTAGAAAGAATAACATAAAAGTTAAAATGAAATTACCAACTTTATAATACATGCTTTTTTGAGAAACTTTGCTTCACATCTATGAATTTTCATGTATAAGTATTAATAGTCTTTGTAAAACTTTTAACAACGTTTAAAAATATAGTTTACAACGAGAAAAATAAATGAAGAAAAAGTAACACGCGTTTATCTGACAATTTGAAAAAGTATCAATAAATGCTAAAATGAATGTCCACACATTGAAATAAATGCGTTTTAAGAAAAGATTAAAGCTAGTTTTCTCATCTATGAACTTCATTGTGAATATATAAACAGTATATGTAAAACGTTTTTCATAGGTTGTAATGTACTTTTCTACAATCAAATAAATTATAGATCTGGAAATTCACAACCAGATTTCAATTTCAAAAAGAATAGTATAAATGGTCAAATGAAATTACAAACATAAAAATAAACGCTTCTTGGAGATATGTTTAAACATGGTTTCACATCTATGCAACAGCACATGTAAAAAGTATGTCAGAGGTTTTAAAAGTACTTTTGTACAAGAAAGCTAAATGTAGATCCATAAATTCACTTCTACATTTCAATTTGAAAAAGAATAACATAAATGTTAAAATGAAACTACCAACTGTAAAATACATGCATTTTTGAGAAGTACTTAAACTTTGATTCACATCTATGAATTTTCATGTATGTATTAATAGTCTTTGTAAAACTTTTAAAAATGTTTAAAAATATAGTTTACAACCAGAAAAATAAATGCAGAAAAAGAAATAAGCGTTTATCTGACAATTTGAAAAAGTATCAATAAATGCTAAAATGAATGTCCACACATTGAAATAAATGCGTTTTAAGAAAAGATTAAAGCTAGTTTTCTCATCTATGAACTTCATTGTTAATATATAATCAGTAGATGTAAAACGTTTTTCAGAGGTTGTATTGTACTTTTCTGCAATCATAAAATATAGATCTGGAAATTCACATCCACATTTCAATTTTGAAAAGAATAGGACAAATGATCACTTGAAATTACAAACATAAAAATAAAAGCTTTTTGGACAAATGTTTAAACATGGTTTCACCTCTATGCAACAGCACATGTAAAAAGTTTGTCAGAGGTTTTAAAAGTACTTTTCTCCAAAAAAACAAAATGTTGATCAGTAAATTCACTTCTACATTTCAATTTTAGAAAGAATAACATAAAAGTTAAAATGAAATTACCAACTTTAAAATACATGCTTTTTTGAGAAACTTTGCTTCACATCTATGAATGTTCATGTATAAGTATTAATAGTCTTTGTAAAACTTTTAACAACGTTTAAAAATATAGTTTACAACGAGAAAAATAAATGAAGAAAAAGTAACACGCGTTTATCTGACAATTTGAAAAAGTATCAATAAATGCTAAAATGAATGTCCACACATTGAAATAAATGCGTTTTAAGAAAAGATTAAAGCTAGTTTTCTCATCTATGAACTTCATTGTGAATATATAAACAGTATATGTAAAACGTTTTTCATAGGTTGTAATGTAGTTTTCTACAATCAAATAAAATATAGATCTGGAAATTCACAACCAGATTTCAATTTCAAAAACAATAGTATAAATGGTCAAATGAAATTACAAACATAAAAATAAACGCTTCTTGGAGATATGTTTAAAAATGGTTTCACATCTATGCAACAGCACATGTAAAAAGTATGTCAGAGGTTTTAAAAGTACTTTTGTACAAGAAAGCTAAATGTAGATCCATAAATTCACTTCTACATTTCAATTTGAGAAAGAATAACATAAATGTTAAAATGAAACTACCAACTGTAAAATACATGCATTTTTGAGAAGTACTTAAACTTTGATTCACATCTATGAATTTTCATGTATTAATAGTCTTTGTAAAACTTTTAAAAATGTTTAAAAATATAGTTTACAACCAGAAAAATAAATGCAGAAAAAGAAATAAGCGTTTATCTGACAATTTGAAAAAGTATCAATAAATGCTAAAATGAATGTCCACACATTGAAATAAATGCGTTTTAAGAAAAGATTAAAGCTAGTTTTCTCATCTATGAACTTCATTGTTAATATATAATAAGAAGATGTAAAACGTTTCTCAGAGGTTGTATTGTACTTTTCTGCAATCATAAAATATAGATCTGGAAATTCACATCCACATTTCAATTTTGAAAAGAATAGGACAAATGATCACTTGAAATTACAAACATAAAAATAAAAGCTTTTTGGACAAATGTTTAAACATGGTTTCACCTCTATGCAACAGCACGTGTAAAAAGTTTGTCAGAGGTTTTAAAAGTACTTTTCTCCAAAAAAACAAAATGTTGATCAGTAAATTCACTTCTACATTTCAATTTTAGAAAGAATAACATAAAAGTTAAAATGAAATTACCAACTTTAAAATACATGCTTTTTTGAGAAACTTTGCTTCACATCTATGAATTTTCATGTATAAGTATTAATAGTCTTTTTAAAACTTTTAACAACGTTTAAAAATATAGTTTACAACGAGAAAAATAAATGAAGAAAAAGTAACACGCGTTTATCTGACAATTTGAAAAAGTATCAATAAATGCTAAAATAAATGTCCACACATTGAAATAAATGCGTTTTAAGAAAAGATTAAAGCTAGTTTTCTCATCTATGAACTTCATTGTGAATATATAAACAGTATATGTAAAACGTTTTTCATAGGTTGTAATGTACTTTTCTACAATCAAATAAAATATGGATCTGGAAATTCACAACCAGATTTCAATTTCAAAAAGAATAGTATAAATGGTCAAATGAAATTACAAACATAAAAATAAACGCTTCTTGGAGAAATGTTTAAACATGATTTCACATCTATGCAACAGCACAAGTAAAAAGTTTGTCAGAGGTTTTAAAAGTACTTTTGTACAAGAAAGCAAAATGTAGATCTGTAAATTCACTTCTACATTTCAATTTTAGAAAGAATAACATAAATGTTAAAATGAAACTACTAACTTTAAAATACATGGATTTTTGAGAAATACTTAAACTTTGCTTCACATCTATGAATTTTCATGTATAAGTATTAATAGTCTTTGTAAAACTTTTAAAAACGTTTAAAAATATAGTTTACAACCAGAAAAATAAATGCAGAAAAAGAAATACGCGTTTATCTGACAATATGAAAAAGTATCAATAAATGCTAAAATGAATGTCCACACATTGAAATAAATGCGTTTTAAGAAAAGATTAAAGCTAGTTTTCTCATCTATGAACTTCATTGTTAATATATAAACAGTACATGTAAAACGTTTTTCAGAGGTTGTATTGTACTTTTCTGCAATCATACAAAATATAGATCTGGAAATTCACATCCACATTTCAATTTTGAAAAGAATAGTAGAAATGGTCACTTGAAATTACAAACTTTAAAATAAATGCTTCTTTGAGAAATGTTTAAACATGATTTCACCTCTAAGCAACAGCACATGTAAAAAGTTTGTCAGAGGTTTTAAAAGTACTTTTCTACAAGAAAGCAAAATGTAGATCTGTAAATTCACATCTACATATCAATTTTAGAAAGAATAACATAAATGTTAAAATGAAACAACTAACTTTAAAATACATGCATTTTTGAGAAATACTTAAACTTTGCTTCACATCTATGAATTTTCATGTATAAGTATTAATAGTCTTTGTAAAACTTTAAAAAACGTTTAAAATTATAGTTTACAACCAGAAAAATAAATGCAGAAAAAGAAATACGCGTTTATCTGACAATATGAAAAAGTATCAATAAATGCTAAAATGAATGTGCACACATTGAAATAAATGCGTTTTAAGAAAAGATTAAAGCTAGTTTTCTCATCTATGAACTTCATTGTTAATATATAAACAGCACATGTAAAACGTTTTTCAGAGGTTGTATTGTACTTTTCTGCAATCATATAAAATATAGATCTGGAAATTCACATCCACATTTCAATTTTGAAAAGAATAGTAGAAATGGTCACTTGAAATTACAAACTTTAAAATAAATGCTTTTTTGAGAAATGTTTAAACATGATTTCACATCTATGCAACAGCACAAGTAAAAAGTTTGTCAGAGGTTTTAAAAGTACTCTTCTCCAAAAAAACAAAATGTTGATCAGTAAATTCACTTCTACATTTCAATTTTAGAAAGAATAACATAAAAGTTAAAATGAAATTACCAACTTTAAAATACATGCTTTTTTGAGAAACTTTGCTTCACATCTATGAATTTTCATGTATAAGTATTAATAAGACTATATTAATAAGAATATAGATCTGGAAATTCACATCCACATTTCAATTTTGAAAAGAATAGTACAAATGATCACTTGAAATTACAAACATAAAAATAAAAGCTTTTTGGACAAATGTTTAAACATGGTTTCACCTCTATGCAACAGCACATGTAAAAAGTTTGTCAGAGGTTTTAAAACGTTTTTCAGAGGTTGTATTGTACTTTTCTGCAATCATACAAAATATAGATCTGGAAATTCACATCCACATTTCAATTTGGAAAAGAATAGTACAAATGATCACTTGAAATTACCAACTTTATAATACATGCTTTTTTGAGAAACTTTGCTTCACATCTATGAATTTTCATGTATAAGTATTAATAGTCTTTGTAAAACTTTTAACAACGTTTAAAAATATAGTTTACAACGAGAAAAATAAATGAAGAAAAAGTAACACGCGTTTATCTGACAATTTGAAAAAGTATCAATAAATGCTAAAATGAATGTCCACACATTGAAATAAATGCGTTTTAAGAAAAGATTAAAGCGAGTTTTCTCATCTATGAACTTCATTGTGAATATATAAACAGTATATGTAAAACGTTTTTCATTGGTTGTAATGTACTTTTCTACAATCAAATAAATTATAGATCTGGAAATTCACAACCAGATTTCAATTTCAAAAAGAATAGTATAAATGGTCAAATGAAATTACAAACATAAAAATAAACGCTTCTTGGAGATATGTTTAAACATGGTTTCACATCTATGCAACAGCACATGTAAAAAGTATGTCAGAGGTTTTAAAAGTACTTTTGTACAAGAAAGCTAAATGTAGATCCATAAATTCACTTCTACATTTCAATTTGAGAAAGAATAACATAAATGTTAAAATGAAACTACCAACTGTAAAATACATGCATTTTTGAGAAGTACTTAAACTTTGATTCACATCTATGAATTTTCATGTATGTATTAATAGTCTTTGTAAAACTTTTAAAAATGTTTAAAAATATAGTTTACAACCAGAAAAATAAATGCAGAAAAAGAAATAAGCGTTTATCTGACAATTTGAAAAAGTATCAATAAATGCTAAAATGAATGTCCACACATTGAAATAAATGCGTTTTAAGAAAAGATTAAAGCTAGTTTTCTCATCTATGAACTTCATTGTTAATATATAATCAGTAGATGTAAAACGTTTTTCAGAGGTTGTATTGTACTTTTCTGCAATCATAAAATATAGATCTGGAAATTCACATCCACATTTCAATTTTGAAAAGAATAGGACAAATGATCACTTGAAATTACAAACATAAAAATAAAAGCTTTTTGGACAAATGTTTAAACATGGTTTCACCTCTATGCAACAGCACATGTAAAAAGTTTGTCAGAGGTTTTAAAAGTACTTTTCTCCAAAAAAACAAAATGTTGATCAGTAAATTCACTTCTACATTTCAATTTTAGAAAGAATAACATAAAAGTTAAAATGAAATTACCAACTTTAAAATACATGCTTTTTTGAGAAACTTTGCTTCACATCTATGAATGTTCATGTATAAGTATTAATAGTCTTTGTAAAACTTTTAACAACGTTTAAAAATATAGTTTACAACGAGAAAAATAAATGAAGAAAAAGTAACACGCGTTTATCTGACAATTTGAAAAAGTATCAATAAATGCTAAAATGAATGTCCACACATTGAAATAAATGCGTTTTAAGAAAAGATTAAAGCTAGTTTTCTCATCAATGAACTTCATTGTGAATATATAAACAGTATATGTAAAACGTTTTTCATAAGTTGTAATGTACTTTTCTACAATCAAATAAAATATAGATCTGGAAATTCACAACCAGATTTCAATTTCAAAAAGAATAGTATAAATGGTCAAATGAAATTACAAACATAAAAATAAACGCTTCTTGGAGATATGTTTAAACATGGTTTCACATCTATGCAACAGCACATGTAAAAAGTATGTCAGAGGTTTTAAAAGTACTTTTGTACAAGAAAGCTAAATGTAGATCCATAAATTCACTTCTACATTTCAATTTGAGAAAGAATAACATAAATGTTAAAATGAAACTACCAACTGTAAAATACATGCATTTTTGAGAAGTACTTAAACTTTGATTCACATCTATGAATTTTCATGTATTAATAGTCTTTGTAAAACTTTTAAAAATGTTTAAAAATATAGTTTACAACCAGAAAAATAAATGCAGAAAAAGAAATAAGCGTTTATCTGACAATTTGAAAAAGTATCAATAAATGCTAAAATGAATGTCCACACATTGAAATAAATGCGTTTTAAGAAAAGATTAAAGCTAGTTTTCTCATCTATGAACTTCATTGTTAATATATAAACAGTACATGTAAAACGTTTTTCAGAGGTTGTATTGTACTTTTCTGCAATCATATAAAATATAGATCTGGAAATTCACATCCACATTTCAATTTTGAAAAGAATAGGACAAATGATCACTTGAAATTACAAACATAAAAATAAAAGCTTTTTGGACAAATGTTTAAACATGGTTTCACCTCTATGCAACAGCACATGTAAAAAGTTTGTCAGAGGTTTTAAAACGTTTTTCAGAGGTTGTATTGTACTTTTCTGCAATCATACAAAATATAGATCTGGAAATTCACATCCACATTTCAATTTGGAAAAGAATAGTACAAATGATCACTTGAAATTACAAACATAAAAATAAAAGCTTTTTGGACAAATGTTTAAACATGGTTTCACCTCTATGCAACAGCACATGTAAAAAGTTTGTCAGAGGTTTTAAAAGTACTTTTCTCCAAAAAAACAAAATGTTGATCAGTAAATTCACTTCTACATTTCAATTTTAGAAAGAATAACATAAAAGTTAAAATGAAATTACCAACTTTATAATACATGCTTTTTTGATAAACTTTGCTTTACATCTATGAATTTTCATGTATAAGTATTAATAGTCTTTGTAAAACTTTTAACAACGTTTAAAAATATAGTCTACAACCAGTAAAATAAATGTAGAAAAAGAAATACGCGTTTATCTGACAATTTGAAAAAGTATCAATAAAGGCTAAAATGAAACCACATTTTGAAATAAATGCGTTTTAAGAAAAGATGAAAGCTAGTTTTCTCATCTATGAACTTCATTGTTAATATATAAACAGTACATGTAAAACGTTTTTCAGAGGTTGTATTGTACTTTTCTGCAATCATACAAAATATAGATAAGGAAATTCACATCCACATTTCAATTTTGAAAAGAATAGTACAAATGATCACTTGAAATTACAAACCTTAAAATAAATGCTTCTTTGAGAAATGTTTAAACATGATTTCACCTCTATGCAACAGCACATGTAAAAAGTTTGTCAGAGGTTTTAAAAGTACTTTTCGACAAGAAAGCAAAATGTAGATCTGTAAATTCACATCTACATTTCAATTTTAGAAAGAATAACATAAATGTTAAAATGAAACTACTAACTTTAAAATACATGGATTTTTGAGAAATACTTAAACTTTGCTTCACATCTATGAATTTTCATGTATAAGTATTAATAGTCTTTGTAAAACTTTTAAAAACGTTTAAAAATATAGTTTACAACCAGAAAAATAAATGCAGAAAAAGAAATACGCGTTTATCTGACAACATGAAAAAGTATCAATAAATGCTAAAATGAATGTCCACACATTGAAATAAATGCGTTTTAAGAAAAGATTAAAGCTAGTTTTCTCATCTATGAACTTCATTGTTAATATATAAACAGTACATGTAAAACGTTTTTCAGAGGTTGTATTGTACTTTTCTGCAATCATATAAAATATAGATCTGGAAATTCACATCCACATTTCAATTTTGAAAAGAATAGTAGAAATGGTCACTTGAAATTACAAACTTTAAAATAAATGCTTTTTTGAGAAATGTTTAAAAATGATTTCACATCTCTGCAACAGCTCATGTAAAGTTTGTCAGAGGTTTTAAAAGTACTTTTCTCCAAAAAAGCAAAATGTAGATCCGTAAATTCACTTCTACATTTCAATTTTAGAAAGAATAACATAAATGTTAAAATGAAACAACCAACTTTAAAATACATGCATTTTTGAGAAATACTTAAACTTTGCTTCACATCTATGAATTTTCATGTATAAGTATTAATAGTCTTTGTAAAACTTTTAAAAACGTTTAAAAATATAGTTTACAACCAGAAAAATAAATGCAGAAAAAGAAATACGCATTTATCTGACAATTTGAAAAAGTATCAATAAATGCTAAAATGAATGTCCACACATTGAAATAAATGCGTTTTAAGAAAAGATTAAAGCTAGTTTTCTCATCTATCAACTTCATTGTTAATATATAAACAGTACATGTAAAACGTTTTTCAGAGGTTGTATTGTACTTTTCTGCAATCATATAAAATATAGATCTGGAAATTCACATCCACATTTCAATTTTGAAAAGAATAGGACAAATGATCACTTGAAATTACAAACATAAAAATAAAAGCTTTTTGGACAAATGTTTAAACATGGTTTCACCTCTATGCAACAGCACATGTAAAAAGTTTGTCAGAGGTTTTAAAACGTTTTTCAGAGGTTGTATTGTACTTTTCTGCAATCCTACAAAATATAGATCTGGAAATTCACATCCACATTTCAATTTGGAAAAGAATAGTACAAATGATCACTTGAAATTACAAACTTTAAAATAAATACTTTTTTGAAAAATGTTTAAACATGATTTCACATCTATGCAACAGCACAAGTAAAAAGTTTGTCAAAGGTTTTAAAAGTACTTTTCTCCAAAAAAACAAAATGTTGATCAGTAAATTCACTTCTAAATTTCAATTTTAGAAAGAAAAACATAAAAGTTAAAATGAAATTACCAACTTTAAAATACATGCTTTTTTGAGAAACTTTGCTTCACATCTATGAATGTTCATGTATAAGTATTAATAGTCTTTGTAAAACTTTTAACAACGTTTAAAAATATAGTTTACAACGAGAAAAATAAATGAAGAAAAAGTAACACGCGTTTATCTGACAATTTGAAAAAGTATCAATAAATGCTAAAATGAATGTCCACACATTGAAATAAATGCGTTTTAAGAAAAGATTAAAGCTAGTTTTCTCATCTATGAACTTCATTGTGAATATATAAACAGTATATGTAAAACGTTTTTCATAAGTTGTAATGTACTTTTCTACAATCAAATAAAATATAGATCTGGAAATTCACAACCAGATTTCAATTTCAAAAAGAATAGTATAAATGGTCAAATGAAATTACAAACATAAAAATAAACGCTTCTTGGAGATATGTTTAAACATGGTTTCACATCTATGCAACAGCACATGTAAAAAGTATGTCAGAGGTTTTAAAAGTACTTTTGTACAAGAAAGCTAAATGTAGATCCATAAATTCACTTCTACATTTCAATTTGAGAAAGAATAACATAAATGTTAAAATGAAACTACCAACTGTAAAATACATGCATTTTTGAGAAGTACTTAAACTTTGATTCACATCTATGAATTTTCATGTATTAATAGTCTTTGTAAAACTTTTAAAAATGTTTAAAAATATAGTTTACAACCAGAAAAATAAATGCAGAAAAAGAAATAAGCGTTTATCTGACAATTTGAAAAAGTATCAATAAATGCTAAAATGAATGTCCACACATTGAAATAAATGCGTTTTAAGAAAAGATTAAAGCTTGTTTTCTCATCTATGAACTTCATTGTTAATATATAAACAGTACATGTAAAACGTTTTTCAGAGGTTGTATTGTACTTTTCTGCAATCATATAAAATATAGGTCTGGAAATTCACATCCACATTTCAATTTTGAAAAGAATAGGACAAATGATCACTTGAAATTACAAACATAAAAATAAAAGCTTTTTGGACAAATGTTTAAACATGGTTTCACCTCTATGCAACAGCACATGTAAAAAGTTTGTCAGAGGTTTTAAAACGTTTTTCAGAGGTTGTATTGTACTTTTCTGCAATCATACAATATATAGATCTGGAAATTCACATCCACATTTCAATTTGGAAAAGAATAGTACAAATGATCACTTGAAATTACAAACATAAAAATAAAAGCTTTTTGGACAAATGTTTAAACATGGTTTCACCTCTATGCAACAGCACATGTAAAAAGTTTGTCAGAGGTTTTAAAAGTACTTTTCTCCAAAAAAACAAAATGTTGATCAGTAAATTCACTTCTACATTTCAATTTTAGAAAGAATAACATAAAAGTTAAAATGAAATTACCAACTTTATAATACATGCTTTTTTGAGAAACTTTGCTTCACATCTATGAATTTTCATGTATAAGTATTAATAGTCTTTGTAAAACTTTTAACAACGTTTAAAAATATAGTCTACAACCAGTAAAATAAATGTAGAAAAAGAAATACGCGTTTATCTGACAATTTGAAAAAGTATCAATAAAGGCTAAAATGAAACCACATTTTGAAATAAATGCGTTTTAAGAAAAGATTAAAGCTAGTTTTCTCATCTATGAACTTCATTGTTAATATATAAACAGTACATGTAAAACGTTTTTCAGAGGTTGTATTGTACTTTTCTGCAATCATACAAAATATAGATAAGGAAATTCACATCCACATTTCAATTTTGAAAAGAATAGTACAAATGATCACTTGAAATTACAAACTTTAAAATAAATGCTTCTTTGAGAAATGTTTAAACATGATTTCACCTCTATGCAACAGCACATGTAAAAAGTTTGTCAGAGGTTTTAAAAGTACTTTTCGACAAGAAAGCAAAATGTAGATCTGTAAATTCACATCTACATTTCAATTTTAGAAAGAATAACATAAATGTTAAAATGAAACTACTAACTTTAAAATACATGGATTTTTGAGAAATACTTAAACTTTGCTTCACATCTATGAATTTTCATGTATAAGTATTAATAGTCTTTGTAAAACTTTTAAAAACGTTTAAAAATATAGTTTACAACCAGAAAAATAAATGCAGAAAAAGAAATACGCGTTTATCTGACAATATGAAAAAGTATCAATAAATGCTAAAATGAATGTCCACACATTGAAATAAATGCGTTTTAAGAAAAGATTAAAGCTAGTTTTCTCATCTATGAACTTCATTGTTAATATATAAACAGTACATGTAAAACGTTTTTCAGAGGTTGTATTGTACTTTTCTGCAATCATATAAAATATAGATCTGGAAATTCACATCCACATTTCAATTTTGAAAAGAATAGTAGAAATGGTCACTTGAAATTACAAACTTTAAAATAAATGCTTTTTTGAGAAATGTTTAAAAATGATTTCACATCTATGCAACAGCTCATGTAAAGTTTGTCAGAGGTTTTAAAAGTACTTTTCTCCAAAAAAGCAAAATGTAGATCCGTAAATTCACTTCTACATTTCAATTTTAGAAAGAATAACATAAATGTTAAAATGAAACAACCAACTTTAAAATACATGCATTTTTGAGAAATACTTAAACTTTGCTTCACATCTATGAATTTTCATGTATAAGTATTAATAGTCTTTGTAAAACTTTTAAAAACGTTTAAAAATATAGTTTACAACCAGAAAAATAAATGCAGAAAAAGAAATACGCATTTATCTGACAATTTGAAAAAGTATCAATAAATGCTAAAATGAATGTCCACACATTGAAATAAATGCGTTTTAAGAAAAGATTAAAGCTAGTTTTCTCATCTATCAACTTCATTGTTAATATATAAACAGTACATGTAAAACGTTTTTCAGAGTTTGTATTGTACTTTTCTGCAATCATATAAAATATAGATCTGGAAATTCACATCCACATTTCAATTTTGAAAAGAATAGTAGAAATGGTCACTTGAAATTACAAACTTTAAAATAAATGCTTTTTTGAGAAATGTTTAAAAATGATTTCACATCTCTGCAACAGCTCATGTAAAGTTTGTCAGAGGTTTTAAAAGTACTTTTCTCCAAAAAAGCAAAATGTAGATCCGTAAATTCACTTCTACATTTCAATTTTAGAAAGAATAACATAAATGTTAAAATGAAACAACCAACTTTAAAATACATGCATTTTTGAGAAATACTTAAACTTTGCTTCACATCTATGAATTTTCATGTATAAGTATTAATAGTCTTTGTAAAACTTTTAAAAACGTTTAAAAATATAGTTTACAACCAGAAAAATAAATGCAGAAAAAGAAATACGCATTTATCTGACAATTTGAAAAAGTATCAATAAATGCTAAAATGAATGTCCACACATTGAAATAAATGCGTTTTAAGAAAAGATTAAAGCTAGTTTTCTCATCTATCAACTTCATTGTTAATATATAAACAGTACATGTAAAACGTTTTTCAGAGGTTGTATTCTACTTTTCTGCAATCATATAAAATATAGATCTGGAAATTCACATCCACATTTCAATTTTGAAAAGAATAGGACAAATGATCACTTGAAATTACAAACATAAAAATAAAAGCTTTTTGGACAAATGTTTAAACATGGTTTCACCTCTATGCAACAGCACATGTAAAAAGTTTGTCAGAGGTTTTAAAACGTTTTTCAGAGGTTGTATTGTACTTTTCTGCAATCATACAAAATATAGATCTGGAAATTCACATCCACATTTCAATTTGGAAAAGAATAGTACAAATGATCACTTGAAATTACAAACTTTAAAATAAATACTTTTTTGAAAAATGTTTAAACATGATTTCACATCTATGCAACAGCACAAGTAAAAAGTTTGTCAGAGGTTTTAAAAGTACTTTTCTCCAAAAAAAACAAAATGTTGATCAGTAAATTCACTTCTACATTTCAATTTTAGAAAGAATAACATAAAAGTTAAAATGAAATTACCAACTTTAAAATACATGCTTTTTTGAGAAACTTTGCTTCACATCTATGAATGTTCATGTATAAGTATTAATAGTCTTTGTAAAACTTTTAACAACGTTTAAAAATATAGTTTACAACGAGAAAAATAAATGAAGAAAAAGTAACACGCGTTTATCTGACAATTTGAAAAAGTATCAATAAATGCTAAAATGAATGTCCACACATTGAAATAAATGCGTTTTAAGAAAAGATTAAAGCTAGTTTTCTCATCTATGAACTTCATTGTGAATATATAAACAGTATATGTAAAACGTTTTTCATAAGTTGTAATGTACTTTTCTACAATCAAATAAAATATAGATCTGGAAATTCACAACCAGATTTCAATTTCAAAAAGAATAGTATAAATGGTCAAATGAAATTACAAACATAAAAATAAACGCTTCTTGGAGATATGTTTAAACATGGTTTCACATCTATGCAACAGCACATGTAAAAAGTATGTCAGAGGTTTTAAAAGTACTTTTGTACAAGAAAGCTAAATGTAGATCCATAAATTCACTTCTACATTTCAATTTGAGAAAGAATAACATAAATGTTAAAATGAAACTACCAACTGTAAAATACATGCATTTTTGAGAAGTACTTAAACTTTGATTCACATCTATGAATTTTCATGTATTAATAGTCTTTGTAAAACTTTTAAAAATGTTTAAAAATATAGTTTACAACCAGAAAAATAAATGCAGAAAAAGAAATAAGCGTTTATCTGACAATTTGAAAAAGTATCAATAAATGCTAAAATGAATGTCCACACATTGAAATAAATGCGTTTTAAGAAAAGATTAAAGCTAGTTTTCTCATCTATGAACTTCATTGTTAATATATAAACAGTACATGTAAAACGTTTTTCAGAGGTTGTATTGTACTTTTCTGCAATCATATAAAATATAGATCTGGAAATTCACATCCACATTTCAATTTTGAAAAGAATAGGACAAATGATCACTTGAAATTACAAACATAAAAATAAAAGCTTTTTGGACAAATGTTTAAACATGGTTTCACCTCTATGCAACAGCACATGTAAAAAGTTTGTCAGAGGTTTTAAAACGTTTTTCAGAGGTTGTATTGTACTTTTCTGCAATCATACAAAATATAGATCTGGAAATTCACATCCACATTTCAATTTGGAAAAGAATGGTACAAATGATCACTTGAAATTACAAACATAAAAATAAAAGCTTTTTGGACAAATGTTTAAACATGGTTTCACCTCTATGCAACAGCACATGTAAAAAGTTTGTCAGAGGTTTTAAAAGTACTTTTCTCCAAAAAAACAAAATGTTGATCAGTAAATTCACTTCTACATTTCAATTTTAGAAAGAATAACATAAAAGTTAAAATGAAATTACCAACTTTATAATACATGCTTTTTTGAGAAACTTTGCTTCACATCTATGAATTTTCATGTATAAGTATTAATAGTCTTTGTAAAACTTTTAACAACGTTTAAAAATATAGTCTACAACCAGTAAAATAAATGTAGAAAAAGAAATACGCGTTTATCTGACAATTTGAAAAAGTATCAATAAAGGCTAAAATGAAACCACATTTTGAAATAAATGCGTTTTAAGAAAAGATTAAAGCTAGTTTTCTCATCTATGAACTTCATTGTTAATATATAAACAGTACATGTAAAACGTTTTTCAGAGGTTGTATTGTACTTTTCTGCAATCATACAAAATATAGATAAGGAAATTCACATCCACATTTCAATTTTGAAAAGAATAGTACAAATGATCACTTGAAATTACAAACCTTAAAATAAATGCTTCTTTGAGAAATGTTTAAACATGATTTCACCTCTATGCAACAGCACATGTAAAAAGTTTGTCTGAGGTTTTAAAAGTACTTTTCGACAAGAAAGCAAAATGTAGATCTGTAAATTCACATCTACATTTCAATTTTAGAAAGAATAACATAAATGTTAAAATCAAACTACTAACTTTAAAATACATGGATTTTTGAGAAATACTTAAACTTTGCTTCACATCTATGAATTTTCATGTATAAGTATTAATAGTCTTTGTAAAACTTTTAAAAACGTTTAAAAATATAGTTTACAACCAGAAAAATAAATGCAGAAAAAGAAATACGCGTTTATCTGACAATATGAAAAAGTATCAATAAATGCTAAAATGAATGTCCACACATTGAAATAAATGCGTTTTAAGAAAAGATTAAAGCTAGTTTTCTCATCTATGAACTTCATTGTTAATATATAAACAGTACATGTAAAACGTTTTTCAGAGGTTGTATTGTACTTTTCTGCAATCATATAAAATATAGATCTGGAAATTCACATCCACATTTCAATTTTGAAAAGAATAGTAGAAATGGTCACTTGAAATTACAAACTTTAAAATAAATGCTTTTTTGAGAAATGTTTAAAAATGATTTCACATCTATGCAACAGCTCATGTAAAGTTTGTCAGAGGTTTTAAAAGTACTTTTCTCCAAAAAAGCAAAATGTAGATCCGTAAATTCACTTCTACATTTCAATTTTAGAAAGAATAACATAAATGTTAAAATGAAACAACCAACTTTAAAATACATGCATTTTTGAGAAATACTTAAACTTTGCTTCACATCTATGAATTTTCATGTATAAGTATTAATAGTCTTTGTAAAACTTTTAAAAACGTTTAAAAATATAGTTTACAACCAGAAAAATAAATGCAGAAAAAGAAATACGCATTTATCTGACAATTTGAAAAAGTATCAATAAATGCTAAAATGAATGTCCACACATTGAAATAAATGCGTTTTAAGAAAAGATTAAAGCTAGTTTTCTCATCTATGAACTTCATTGTTAATATATAAACAGTACATGTAAAACGTTTTTCAGAGGTTGTGTTGTACTTTTCTGCAATCATATAAAATATAGATCTGGAAATTCACATCCACATTTCAATTTTGAAAAGAATAGGACAAATGATCACTTGAAATTACAAACATAAAAATAAAAGCTTTTTGGACAAATGTTTAAACATGGTTTCACCTCTATGCAACAGCACATGTAAAAAGTTTGTCAGAGGTTTTAAAACGTTTTTCAGAGGTTGTATTGTACTTTTCTGCAATCATACAAAATATAGATCTGGAAATTCACATCCACATTTCAATTTGGAAAAGAATAGTACAAATGATCACTTGAAATTACAAACATAAAAATAAAAGCTTTTTGGACAAATGTTTAAACATGGTTTCACCTCTATTCAACAGCACATGTAAAAAGTTTGTCAGAGGTTTTAAAAGTACTTTTCTCCAAAAAAACAAAATGTTGATCAGTAAATTCACTTCTACATTTCAATTTTAGAAAGAATAACATAAAAGTTAAAATGAAATTACCAACTTTATAATACATGCTTTTTTGAGAAACTTTGCTTCGCATCTATGAATTTTCATGTATAAGTATTAATAGTCTTTGTAAAACTTTTAAAAACGTTTAAAAATATAGTTTACAACCAGAAAAATAAATGCAGAAAAAGAAATACGCGTTTATCTGACAATATGAAAAAGTATCAATAAATGCTAAAATGAATGTCCACACATTGAAATAAATGCGTTTTAAGAAAAGATTAAAGCTAGTTTTCTCATCTATGAACTTCATTGTTAATATATAAACAGTACATGTAAAACGTTTTTCAGAGGTTGTATTGTACTTTTCTGCAATCATATAAAATATAGATCTGGAAATTCACATCCACATTTCAATATTGAAAAGAATAGTAGAAATGGTCACTTGAAATTACAAACTTTAAAATAAATGCTTTTTTGAGAAATGTTTAAAAATGATTTCACATCTATGCAACAGCTCATGTAAAGTTTGTCAGAGGTTTTAAAAGTACTTTTCTCCAAAAAAGCAAAATGTAGATCCGTAAATTCACTTCTACATTTCAATTTTAGAAAGAATAACATAAATGTTAAAATGAAACAACCAACTTTAAAATACATGCATTTTTGAGAAATACTTAAACTTTGCTTCACATCTATGAATTTTCATGTATAAGTATTAATAGTCTTTGTAAAACTTTTAAAAACGTGTAAAAATATAGTTTACAACCAGAAAAATAAATGCAGAAAAAGAAATACGCATTTATCTGACAATTTGAAAAAGTATCAATAAATGCTAAAATGAATGTCCACACATTGAAATAAATGCGTTTTAAGAAAAGATTAAAGCTAGTTTTCTCATCTATGAACTTCATTGTTAATATATAAACAGTACATGTAAAACGTTTTTCAGAGGTTGTGTTGTACTTTTCTGCAATCATATAAAATATAGATCTGGAAATTCACATCCACATTTCAATTTTGAAAAGAATAGGACAAATGATCACTTGAAATTACAAACATAAAAATAAAAGCTTTTTGGACAAATGTTTAAACATGGTTTCACCTCTATGCAACAGCACATGTAAAAAGTTTGTCAGAGGTTTTAAAACGTTTTTCAGAGGTTGTATTGTACTTTTCTGCAATCATACAAAATATAGATCTGGAAATTCACATCCACATTTCAATTTGGAAAAGAATAGTACAAATGATCACTTGAAATTACAAACATAAAAATAAAAGCTTTTTGGACAAATGTTTAAACATGGTTTCACCTCTATGCAACAGCACAAGTAAAAAGTTTGTCAGAGGTTTTAAAAGTACTTTTCTCCAAAAAAACAAAATGTTGATCAGTAAATTCACTTCTACATTTCAATTTTAGAAAGAATAACATAAAAGTTAAAATGAAATTACCAACTTTATAATACATGCTTTTTTGAGAAACTTTGCTTCGCATCTATGAATTTTCATGTATAAGTATTAATAGTCTTTGTAAAACTTTTAACAACGTTTAAAAATATAGTTTACAACGAGAAAAATAAATGAAGAAAAAGTAACACGCGTTTATCTGACAATTTGAAAAAGTATCAATAAATGCTAAAATGAATGTCCACACATTGAAATAAATGCGTTTTAAGAAAAGATTAAAGCTAGTTTCCTCATCTATGAACTTCATTGTGAATATATAAACAGTATATGTAAAACGTTTTTCATAGGTTGTTATGTACTTTTCTACAATCAAATAAAATATAGATCTGGAAATTCACAACCAGATTTCAATTTCAAAAACAATAGTATAAATGGTCAAATGAAATTACAAACATAAAAATAAACGCTTCTTGGAGATATGTTTAAACATGGTTTCACATCTATGCAACAGCACATGTAAAAAGTATGTCAGAGGTTTTAAAAGTACTTTTGTACAAGAAAGCTAAATGTAGATCCATAAATTCACTTCTACATTTCAATTTGAGAAAGAATAACATAAATGTTAAAATGAAACTACTAACTTTAAAATACATGGATTTTTGAGAAATACTTAAACTTTGCTTCACATCTATGAATTTTCATGTATAAGTATTAATAGTCTTTGTAAAACTTTTAAAAACGTTTAAAAATATAGTTCACAACCAGAAAAATAAATGCAGAAAAAGAAATACGCGTTTATCTGACAACATGAAAAAGTATCAATAAATGCTAAAATGAATGTCCACACATTGAAATAAATGCGTTTTAAGAAAAGATTAAAGCTAATTTTCTCATCTATGAACTTCATTGTTAATATATAAACAGTACATGTAAAACGTTTTTCAGAGGTTGTATTGTACTTTTCTGCAATCATATAAAATATAGATCTGGAAATTCACATCCACATTTCAATTTTGAAAAGAATAGTAGAAATGGTCACTTGAAATTACAAACTTTAAAATAAATGCTTTTTTGAGAAATGTTTAAACATGATTTCACATCTATGCAACAGCTCATGTAAAGTTTGTCAGAGGTTTTAAAAGTACTTTTCTCCAAAAAAGCAAAATGTAGATCCGTAAATTCACTTCTACATTTCAATTTTAGAAAGAATAACATAAATGTTAAAATGAAACAACCAACTTTAAAATACATGCATTTTTGAGAAATACTTAAACTTTGCTTCACATCTATGAATTTTCATGTATAAGTATTAATAGTCTTTGTAAAACTTTTAAAAACGTTTTAAAATATAGTTTACAACCAGAAAAATAAATGCAGAAAAAGAAATACGCATTTATCTGACAATTTGAAAAAGTATCAATAAATGCTAAAATGAATGTCCACACATTGAAATAAATGCGTTTTAAGAAAATATTAAAGCTAGTTTTCTAATCTATGAACTTCATTGTTAATATATAAACAGTAACATGTAAAACGTTTTTCAGAGGTTGTTTTGTACTTTTCTGCAATCATATAAAATATAGATCTGGAAATTCACATCCACATTTCAATTTTGAAAAGAATAGGACAAATGATCACTTGAAATTACAAACATAAAAATAAAAGCTTTTTGGACAAATGTTTAAACATGGTTTCACCTCTATGCAACAGCACATGTAAAAAGTTTGTCAGAGGTTTTAAAACGTTTTTCAGAGGTTGTATTGTACTTTTCTGCAATCATACAAAATATAGATCTGGAAATTCACATCCACATTTCAATTTGGAAAAGAATAGTACAAATGATCACTTGAAATTACAAACTTTAAAATAAATACTTTTTTGAAAAATGTTTAAACATGATTTCACATCTATGCAACAGCACAAGTAAAAAGTTTGTCAGAGGTTTTAAAAGTACTCTTCTCCAAAAAAACAAAATGTTGATCAGTAAATTCACTTCTACATTTCAATTTTAGA
Source organism: Narcine bancroftii (assembly GCF_036971445.1). Taxonomy (NCBI): domain Eukaryota; kingdom Metazoa; phylum Chordata; class Chondrichthyes; order Torpediniformes; family Narcinidae; genus Narcine; species Narcine bancroftii. Next base: position 100,098,969 of record NC_091474.1, on the reverse strand, counting down.
AAGAATAACATAAAAGTTAAAATGAATTTACCAACTTTATAATACATGCTTTTTTGAGAAACTTTGCTTCACATCTATGAATTTTCATGTATAAGTATTAATAGTCTTTGTAAAACTTTTAACAACGTTTAAAAATATAGTTTACAACGAGAAAAATAAATGAAGAAAAAGTAACACGCGTTTATCTGACAATTTGAAAAAGTATCAATAAATGCTAAAATGAATGTCCACACATTGAAATAAATGCGTTTTAAGAAAAGATTAAAGCTAGTTTTCTCATCTATGAACTTCATTGTGAATATATAAACAGTATATGTAAAACGTTTTTCATAGGTTGTAATGTAGTTTTCTACAATCAAATAAAATATAGATCTGGAAATTCACAACCAGATTTCAATTTAAAAAACAATAGTATGAATGGTCAAATGAAATTACAAACATAAAAATAAACGCTTCTTGGAGATATGTTTAAAAATGGTTTCACATCTTTGCAACAGCACATGTAAAAAGTATGTCAGAGGTTTTAAAAGTACTTTTGTACAAGAAAGCTAAATGTAGATCCATAAATTCACTTCTACATTTCAATTTGAGAAAGAATAACATAAATGTTAAAATGAAACTACCAACTGTAAAATACATGCATTTTTGAGAAGTACTTAAACTTTGATTCACATCTATGAATTTTCATGTATTAATAGTCTTTGTAAAACTTTTAAAAATGTTTAAAAATATAGTTTACAACCAGAGAAAGAAATGCAGAAAAAGAAATACGCATTTATCTGACAATTTGAAAAAGTATCAATAAATGCTAAAATGAATGTCCACACATTGAAATAAATGCGTTTTAAGAAAATATTAAAGCTAGTTTTCTAATCTATGAACTTCATTGTTAATATATAAACAGTAACATGTAAAACGTTTTTCAGAGGTTGTTTTGTACTTTTCTGCAATCATATAAAATATAGATCTGGAAATTCACATCCACATTTCAATTTTGAAAAGAATAGGACAAATGATCACTTGAAATTACAAACATAAAAATAAAAGCTTTTTGGACAAATGTTTAAACATGGTTTCACCTCTATGCAACAGCACATGTAAAAAGTTTGTCAGAGGTTTTAAAACGTTTTTCAGAGGTTGTATTGTACTTTTCTGCAATCATACAAAATATAGATCTGGAAATTCACATCCACATTTCAATTTGGAAAAGAATAGTACAAATGATCACTTGAAATTACAAACTTTAAAATAAATACTTTTTTGAAAAATGTTTAAACATGATTTCACATCTATGCAACAGCACAAGTAAAAAGTTTGTCAGAGGTTTTAAAAGTACTCTTCTCCAAAAAAACAAAATGTTGATCAGTAAATTCACTTCTACATTTCAATTTTAGAAAGAATAACATAAAAGTTAAAATGAATTTACCAACTTTATAATACATGCTTTTTTGAGAAACTTTGCTTCACATCTATGAATTTTCATGTATAAGTATTAATAGTCTTTGTAAAACTTTTAACAACGTTTAAAAATATAGTTTACAACGAGAAAAATAAATGAAGAAAAAGTAACACGCGTTTATCTGACAATTTGAAAAAGTATCAATAAATGCTAAAATGAATGTCCACACATTGAAATAAATGCGTTTTAAGAAAAGATTAAAGCTAGTTTTCTCATCTATGAACTTCATTGTGAATATATAAACAGTATATGTAAAACGTTTTTCATAGGTTGTAATGTAGTTTTCTACAATCAAATAAAATATAGATCTGGAAATTCACAACCAGATTTCAATTTAAAAAACAATAGTATGAATGGTCAAATGAAATTACAAACATAAAAATAAACGCTTCTTGGAGATATGTTTAAAAATGGTTTCACATCTTTGCAACAGCACATGTAAAAAGTATGTCAGAGGTTTTAAAAGTACTTTTGTACAAGAAAGCTAAATGTAGATCCATAAATTCACTTCTACATTTCAATTTGAGAAAGAATAACATAAATGTTAAAATGAAACTACCAACTGTAAAATACATGCATTTTTGAGAAGTACTTAAACTTTGATTCACATCTATGAATTTTCATGTATTAATAGTCTTTGTAAAACTTTTAAAAATGTTTAAAAATATAGTTTACAACCAGAAAAATAAATGCAGAAAAAGAAATAAGCGTTTATCTGACAATTTGAAAAAGTATCAATAAATGCTAAAATGAATGTCCACACATTGAAATAAATGCGTTTTAAGAAAAGATTAAAGCTAGTTTTCTCATCTATGAACTTCATTGTTAATATATAATAAGAAGATGTAAAACGTTTTTCAGAGGTTGTATTGTACTTTTCTGCAATCATAAAATATAGATCTGGAAATTCACATCCACATTTCAATTTTGAAAAGAATAGGACAAATGATCACTTGAAATTACAAACATAAAAATAAAAGCTTTTTGGACAAATGTTTAAACATGGTTTCACCTCTATGCAACAGCACATGTAAAAAGTTTGTCAGAGGTTTTAAAAGTACTTTTCTCCAAAAAAACAAAATGTTGATCAGTAAATTGACTTCTACATTTCAATTTTAGAAAGAATAACATAAAAGTTAAAATGAAATTACCAACTTTATAATACATGCTTTTTTGAGAAACTTTGCTTCACATCTATGAATTTTCATGTATAAGTATTAATAGTCTTTGTAAAACTTTTAACAACGTTTAAAAATATAGTCTACAACCAGTAAAATAAATGTAGAAAAAGAAATACGCGTTTATCTGACAATTTGAAAAAGTATCAATAAAGGCTAAAATGAAACCACATTTTGAAATAAATGCGTTTTAAGAAAAGATTAAAGCTAGTTTTCTCATCTATGAACTTCATTGTTAATATATAAACAGTACATGTAAAACGTTTTTCAGAGGTTGTATTGTACTTTTCTGCAATCATACAAAATATAGATAAGGAAATTCACATCCACATTTCAATTTTGAAAAGAATAGTACAAATGATCACTTGAAATTACAAACTTTAAAATAAATGCTTCTTTGAGAAATGTTTAAACATGATTTCACCTCTATGCAACAGCACATGTAAAAAGTTTGTCAGAGGTTTTAAAAGTACTTTTCGACAAGAAAGCAAAATGTAGATCTGTAAATTCACATCTACATTTCAATTTTAGAAAGAATAACATAAATGTTAAAATGAAACTACTAACTTTAAAATACATGGATTTTTGAGAAATACTTAAACTTTGCTTCACATCTATGAATTTTCATGTATAAGTATTAATAGTCTTTGTAAAACTTTTAAAAACGTTTAAAAATATAGTTTACAACCAGAAAAATAAATGCAGAAAAAGAAATACGCGTTTATCTGACAATATGAAAAAGTATCAATAAATGCTAAAATGAATGTCCACACATTGAAATAAATGCGTTTTAAGAAAAGATTAAAGCTAGTTTTCTCATCTATGAACTTCATTGTTAATATATAAACAGTACATGTAAAACGTTTTTCAGAGGTTGTATTGTACTTTTCTGCAATCATATAAAATATAGATCTGGAAATTCACATCCACATTTCAATTTTGAAAAGAATAGTAGAAATGGTCACTTGAAATTACAAACTTTAAAATAAATGCTTTTTTGAGAAATGTTTAAAAATGATTTCACATCTATGCAACAGCTCATGTAAAGTTTGTCAGAGGTTTTAAAAGTACTTTTCTCCAAAAAAGCAAAATGTAGATCCGTAAATTCACTTCTACATTTCAATTTTAGAAAGAATAACATAAATGTTAAAATGAAACAACCAACTTTAAAATACATGCATTTTTGAGAAATACTTAAACTTTGCTTCACATCTATGAATTTTCATGTATAAGTATTAATAGTCTTTGTAAAACTTTTAAAAACGTTTAAAAATATAGTTTACAACCAGAAAAATAAATGCAGAAAAAGAAATACGCATTTATCTGACAATTTGAAAAAGTATCAATAAATGCTAAAATGAATGTCCACACATTGAAATAAATGCGTTTTAAGAAAATATTAAAGCTAGTTTTCTAATCTATGAACTTCATTGTTAATATATAAACAGTAACATGTAAAACGTTTTTCAGAGGTTGTTTTGTACTTTTCTGCAATCATATAAAATATAGATCTGGAAATTCACATCCACATTTCAATTTTGAAAAGAATAGGACAAATGATCACTTGAAATTACAAACATAAAAATAAAAGCTTTTTGGACAAATGTTTAAACATGGTTTCACCTCTATGCAACAGCACATGTAAAAAGTTTGTCAGAGGTTTTAAAACGTTTTTCAGAGGTTGTATTGTACTTTTCTGCAATCATACAAAATATAGATCTGGAAATTCACATCCACATTTCAATTTGGAAAAGAATAGTACAAATGATCACTTGAAATTACAAACTTTAAAATAAATACTTTTTTGAAAAATGTTTAAACATGATTTCACATCTATGCAACAGCACAAGTAAAAAGTTTGTCAGAGGTTTTAAAAGTACTCTTCTCCAAAAAAACAAAATGTTGATCAGTAAATTCACTTCTACATTTCAATTTTAGAAAGAATAACATAAAAGTTAAAATGAATTTACCAACTTTATAATACATGCTTTTTTGAGAAACTTTGCTTCACATCTATGAATTTTCATGTATAAGTATTAATAGTCTTTGTAAAACTTTTAACAACGTTTAAAAATATAGTTTACAACGAGAAAAATAAATGAAGAAAAAGTAACACGCGTTTATCTGACAATTTGAAAAAGTATCAATAAATGCTAAAATGAATGTCCACACATTGAAATAAATGCGTTTTAAGAAAAGATTAAAGCTAGTTTTCTCATCTATGAACTTCATTGTGAATATATAAACAGTATATGTAAAACGTTTTTCATAGGTTGTAATGTAGTTTTCTACAATCAAATAAAATATAGATCTGGAAATTCACAACCAGATTTCAATTTAAAAAACAATAGTATGAATGGTCAAATGAAATTACAAACATAAAAATAAACGCTTCTTGGAGATATGTTTAAAAATGGTTTCACATCTTTGCAACAGCACATGTAAAAAGTATGTCAGAGGTTTTAAAAGTACTTTTGTACAAGAAAGCTAAATGTAGATCCATAAATTCACTTCTACATTTCAATTTGAGAAAGAATAACATAAATGTTAAAATGAAACTACCAACTGTAAAATACATGCATTTTTGAGAAGTACTTAAACTTTGATTCACATCTATGAATTTTCATGTATTAATAGTCTTTGTAAAACTTTTAAAAATGTTTAAAAATATAGTTTACAACCAGAAAAATAAATGCAGAAAAAGAAATAAGCGTTTATCTGACAATTTGAAAAAGTATCAATAAATGCTAAAATGAATGTCCACACATTGAAATAAATGCGTTTTAAGAAAAGATTAAAGCTAGTTTTCTCATCTATGAACTTCATTGTTAATATATAATAAGAAGATGTAAAACGTTTATCAGAGGTTGTATTGTACTTTTCTGCAATCATAAAATATAGATCTGGAAATTCACATCCACATTTCAATTTTGAAAAGAATAGGACAAATGATCACTTGAAATTACAAACATAAAAATAAAAGCTTTTTGGACAAATGTTTAAACATGGTTTCACCTCTATGCAACAGCACATGTAAAAAGTTTGTCAGAGGTTTTAAAAGTACTTTTCTCCAAAAAAACAAAATGTTGATCAGTAAATTGACTTCTACATTTCAATTTTAGAAAGAATAACATAAAAGTTAAAATGAAATTACCAACTTTATAATACATGCTTTTTTGAGAAACTTTGCTTCACATCTATGAATTTTCATGTATAAGTATTAATAGTCTTTGTAAAACTTTTAACAACGTTTAAAAATATAGTCTACAACCAGTAAAATAAATGTAGAAAAAGAAATACGCGTTTATCTGACAATTTGAAAAAGTATCAATAAAGGCTAAAATGAAACCACATTTTGAAATAAATGCGTTTTAAGAAAAGATTAAAGCTAGTTTTCTCATCTATGAACTTCATTGTTAATATATAAACAGTACATGTAAAACGTTTTTCAGAGGTTGTATTGTACTTTTCTGCAATCATACAAAATATAGATAAGGAAATTCACATCCACATTTCAATTTTGAAAAGAATAGTACAAATGATCACTTGAAATTACAAACTTTAAAATAAATGCTTCTTTGAGAAATGTTTAAACATGATTTCACCTCTATGCAACAGCACATGTAAAAAGTTTGTCAGAGGTTTTAAAAGTACTTTTCGACAAGAAAGCAAAATGTAGATCTGTAAATTCACATCTACATTTCAATTTTAGAAAGAATAACATAAATGTTAAAATGAAACTACTAACTTTAAAATACATGGATTTTTGAGAAATACTTAAACTTTGCTTCACATCTATGAATTTTCATGTATAAGTATTAATAGTCTTTGTAAAACTTTTAAAAACGTTTAAAAATATAGTTTACAACCAGAAAAATAAATGCAGAAAAAGAAATACGCGTTTATCTGACAATATGAAAAAGTATCAATAAATGCTAAAATGAATGTCCACACATTGAAATAAATGCGTTTTAAGAAAAGATTAAAGCTAGTTTTCTCATCTATGAACTTCATTGTTAATATATAAACAGTACATGTAAAACGTTTTTCAGAGGTTGTATTGTACTTTTCTGCAATCATATAAAATATAGATCTGGAAATTCACATCCACATTTCAATTTTGAAAAGAATAGTAGAAATGGTCACTTGAAATTACAAACTTTAAAATAAATGCTTTTTTGAGAAATGTTTAAAAATGATTTCACATCTATGCAACAGCTCATGTAAAGTTTGTCAGAGGTTTTAAAAGTACTTTTCTCCAAAAAAGCAAAATGTAGATCCGTAAATTCACTTCTACATTTCAATTTTAGAAAGAATAACATAAATGTTAAAATGAAACAACCAACTTTAAAATACATGCATTTTTGAGAAATACTTAAACTTTGCTTCACATCTATGAATTTTCATGTATAAGTATTAATAGTCTTTGTAAAACTTTTAAAAACGTTTAAAAATATAGTTTACAACCAGAAAAATAAATGCAGAAAAAGAAATACGCATTTATCTGACAATTTGAAAAAGTATCAATAAATGCTAAAATGAATGTCCACACATTGAAATAAATGCGTTTTAAGAAAAGATTAAAGCTAGTTTTCTAATCTATGAACTTCATTGTTAATATATAAACAGTAACATGTAAAACGTTTTTCAGAGGTTGTTTTGTACTTTTCTGCAATCATATAAAATATAGATCTGGAAATTCACATCCACATTTCAATTTTGAAAAGAATAGGACAAATGATCACTTGAAATTACAAACATAAAAATAAAAGCTTTTTGGACAAATGTTTAAACATGGTTTCACCTCTATGCAACAGCACATGTAAAAAGTTTGTCAGAGGTTTTAAAACGTTTTTCAGAGGTTGTATTGTACTTTTCTGCAATCATACAAAATATAGATCTGGAAATTCACATCCACATTTCAATTTGGAAAAGAATAGTACAAATGATCACTTGAAATTACAAACTTTAAAATAAATACTTTTTTGAAAAATGTTTAAACATGATTTCACATCTATGCAACAGCACAAGTAAAAAGTTTGTCAGAGGTTTTAAAAGTACTCTTCTCCAAAAAAACAAAATGTTGATCAGTAAATTCACTTCTACATTTCAATTTTAGAAAGAATAACATAAAAGTTAAAATGAATTTACCAACTTTATAATACATGCTTTTTTGAGAAACTTTGCTTCACATCTATGAATTTTCATGTATAAGTATTAATAGTCTTTGTAAAACTTTTAACAACGTTTAAAAATATAGTTTACAACGAGAAAAATAAATGAAGAAAAAGTAACACGCGTTTATCTGACAATTTGAAAAAGTATCAATAAATGCTAAAATGAATGTCCACACATTGAAATAAATGCGTTTTAAGAAAAGATTAAAGCTAGTTTTCTCATCTATGAACTTCATTGTGAATATATAAACAGTATATGTAAAACGTTTTTCATAGGTTGTAATGTAGTTTTCTACAATCAAATAAAATATAGATCTGGAAATTCACAACCAGATTTCAATTTAAAAAACAATAGTATGAATGGTCAAATGAAATTACAAACATAAAAATAAACGCTTCTTGGAGATATGTTTAAAAATGATTTCACATCTCTGCAACAGCTCATGTAAAGTTTGTCAGAGGTTTTAAAAGTACTTTTCTCCAAAAAAGCAAAATGTAGATCCGTAAATTCACTTCTACATTTCAATTTTAGAAAGAATAACATAAATGTTAAAATGAAACAACCAACTTTAAAATACATGCATTTTTGAGAAATACTTAAACTTTGCTTCACATCTATGAATTTTCATGTATAAGTATTAATAGTCTTTGTAAAACTTTTAAAAACGTTTAAAAATATAGTTTACAACCAGAAAAATAAATGCAGAAAAAGAAATACGCATTTATCTGACAATTTGAAAAAGTATCAATAAATGCAAAAATGAATGTCCACACATTGAAATAAATGCGTTTTAAGAAAAGATTAAAGCTAGTTTTCTCATCTATCAACTTCATTGTTAATATATAAACAGTACATGTAAAACGTTTTTCAGAGGTTGTATTGTACTTTTCTGCAATCATATAAAATATAGATCTGGAAATTCACATCCACATTTCAATTTTGAAAAGAATAGGACAAATGATCACTTGAAATTACAAACATAAAAATAAAAGCTTTTTGGACAAATGTTTAAACATGGTTTCACCTCTATGCAACAGCACATGTAAAAAGTTTGTCAGAGGTTTTAAAACGTTTTTCAGAGGTTGTATTGTACTTTTCTGCAATCATACAAAATATAGATCTGGAAATTCACATCCACATTTCAATTTGGAAAAGAATAGTACAAATGATCACTTGAAATTACAAACTTTAAAATAAATACTTTTTTGAAAAATGTTTAAACATGATTTCACATCTATGCAACAGCACAAGTAAAAAGTTTGTCAGAGGTTTTAAAAGTACTTTTCTCCAAAAAAACAAAATGTTGATCAGTAAATTCACTTCTACATTTCAATTTTAGAAAGAATAACATAAAAGTTAAAATGAAATTACCAACTTTAAAATACATGCTTTTTTGAGAAACTTTGCTTCACATCTATGAATGTTCATGTATAAGTATTAATAGTCTTTGTAAAACGTTTAACAACGTTTAAAAATATAGTTTACAACGAGAAAAATAAATGAAGAAAAAGTAACACGCGTTTATCTGACAATTTGAAAAAGTATCAATAAATGCTAAAATGAATGTCCACACATTGAAATAAATGCGTTTTAAGAAAAGATTAAAGCTAGTTTTCTCATCTATGAACTTCATTGTGAATATATAAACAGTATATGTAAAACGTTTTTCATAAGTTGTAATGTACTTTTCTACAATCAAATAAAATATAGATCTGGAAATTCACAACCAGATTTCAATTTCAAAAAGAATAGTATAAATGGTCAAATGAAATTACAAACATAAAAATAAACGCTTCTTGGAGATATGTTTAAACATGGTTTCACATCTATGCAACAGCACATGTAAAAAGTATGTCAGAGGTTTTAAAAGTACTTTTGTACAAGAAAGCTAAATGTAGATCCATAAATTCACTTCTACATTTCAATTTGAGAAAGAATAACATAAATGTTAAAATGAAACTACCAACTGTAAAATACATGCATTTTTGAGAAGTACTTAAACTTTGATTCACATCTATGAATTTTCATGTATTAATAGTCTTTGTAAAACTTTTAAAAATGTTTAAAAATATAGTTTACAACCAGAAAAATAAATGCAGAAAAAGAAATAAGCGTTTATCTGACAATTTGAAAAAGTATCAATAAATGCTAAAATGAATGTCCACACATTGAAATAAATGCGTTTTAAGAAAAGATTAAAGCTAGTTTTCTCATCTATGAACTTCATTGTTAATATATAAACAGTACATGTAAAACGTTTTTCAGAGGTTGTATTGTACTTTTCTGCAATCATATAAAATATAGATCTGGAAATTCACATCCACATTTCAATTTTGAAAAGAATAGGACAAATGATCACTTGAAATTACAAACATAAAAATAAAAGCTTTTTGGACAAATGTTTAAACATGGTTTCACCTCTATGCAACAGCACATGTAAAAAGTTTGTCAGAGGTTTTAAAACGTTTTTCAGAGGTTGTATTGTACTTTTCTGCAATCATACAAAATATAGATCTGGAAATTCACATCCACATTTCAATTTGGAAAAGAATAGTACAAATGATCACTTGAAATTACAAACATAAAAATAAAAGCTTTTTGGACAAATGTTTAAACATGGTTTCACCTCTATGCAACAGCACATGTAAAAAGTTTGTCAGAGGTTTTAAAAGTACTTTTCTCCAAAAAAACAAAATGTTGATCAGTAAATTCACTTCTACATTTCAATTTTAGAAAGAATAACATAAAAGTTAAAATGAAATTACCAACTTTATAATACATGCTTTTTTGAGAAACTTTGCTTCACATCTATGAATTTTCATGTATAAGTATTAATAGTCTTTGTAAAACTTTTAACAACGTTTAAAAATATAGTCTACAACCAGTAAAATGAATGTAGAAAAAGAAATACGCGTTTATCTGACAATTTGAAAAAGTATCAATAAAGGCTAAAATGAAACCACATTTTGAAATAAATGCGTTTTAAGAAAAGATTAAAGCTAGTTTTCTCATCTATGAACTTCATTGTTAATATATAAACAGTACATGTAAAACGTTTTTCAGAGGTTGTATTGTACTTTTCTGCAATCATACAAAATATAGATAAGGAAATTCACATCCACATTTCAATTTTGAAAAGAATAGTACAAATGATCACTTGAAATTACAAACCTTAAAATAAATGCTTCTTTGAGAAATGTTTAAACATGATTTCACCTCTATGCAACAGCACATGTAAAAAGTTTGTCTGAGGTTTTAAAAGTACTTTTCGACAAGAAAGCAAAATGTAGATCTGTAAATTCACATCTACATTTCAATTTTAGAAAGAATAACATAAATGTTAAAATGAAACTACTAACTTTAAAATACATGGATTTTTGAGAAATACTTAAACTTTGCTTCACATCTATGAATTTTCATGTATAAGTATTAATAGTCTTTGTAAAACTTTTAAAAACGTTTAAAAATATAGTTTACAACCAGAAAAATAAATGCAGAAAAAGAAATACGCGTTTATCTGACAATATGAAAAAGTATCAATAAATGCTAAAATGAATGTCCACACATTGAAATAAATGCGTTTTAAGAAAAGATTAAAGCTAGTTTTCTCATCTATGAACTTCATTGTTAATATATAAACAGTACATGTAAAACGTTTTTCAGAGGTTGTATTGTACTTTTCTGCAATCATATAAAATATAGATCTGGAAATTCACATCCACATTTCAATTTTGAAAAGAATAGTAGAAATGGTCACTTGAAATTACAAACTTTAAAATAAATGCTTTTTTGAGAAATGTTTAAAAATGATTTCACATCTATGCAACAGCTCATGTAAAGTTTGTCAGAGGTTTTAAAAGTACTTTTCTCCAAAAAAGCAAAATGTAGATCCGTAAATTCACTTCTACATTTCAATTTTAGAAAGAATAACATAAATGTTAAAATGAAACAACCAACTTTAAAATACATGCATTTTTGAGAAATACTTAAACTTTGCTTCACATCTATGAATTTTCATGTATAAGTATTAATAGTCTTTGTAAAACTTTTAAAAACGTTTAAAAATATAGTTTACAACCAGAAAAATAAATGCAGAAAAAGAAATACGCATTTATCTGACAATTTGAAAAAGTATCAATAAATGCTAAAATGAATGTCCACACATTGAAATAAATGCGTTTTAAGAAAAGATTAAAGCTAGTTTTCTCATCTATGAACTTCATTGTTAATATATAAACAGTACATGTAAAACGTTTTTCAGAGGTTGTGTTGTACTTTTCTGCAATCATATAAAATATAGATCTGGAAATTCACATCCACATTTCAATTTTGAAAAGAATAGGACAAATGATCACTTGAAATTACAAACATAAAAATAAAAGCTTTTTGGACAAATGTTTAAACATGGTTTCACCTCTATGCAACAGCACATGTAAAAAGTTTGTCAGAGGTTTTAAAACGTTTTTCAGAGGTTGTATTGTACTTTTCTGCAATCATACAAAATATAGATCTGGAAATTCACATCCACATTTCAATTTGGAAAAGAATAGTACAAATGATCACTTGAAATTACAAACATAAAAATAAAAGCTTTTTGGACAAATGTTTAAACATGGTTTCACCTCTATGCAACAGCACATGTAAAAAGTTTGTCAGAGGTTTTAAAAGTACTTTTCTCCAAAAAAACAAAATGTTGATCAGTAAATTCACTTCTACATTTCAATTTTAGAAAGAATAACATAAAAGTTAAAATGAAATTACCAACTTTATAATACATGCTTTTTTGAGAAACTTTGCTTCGCATCTATGAATTTTCATGTATAAGTATTAATAGTCTTTGTAAAACTTTTAAAAACGTTTAAAAATATAGTTTACAACCAGAAAAATAAATGCAGAAAAAGAAATACGCGTTTATCTGACAATATGAAAAAGTATCAATAAATGCTAAAATGAATGTCCACACATTGAAATAAATGCGTTTTAAGAAAAGATTAAAGCTAGTTTTCTCATCTATGAACTTCATTGTTAATATATAAACAGTACATGTAAAACGTTTTTCAGAGGTTGTATTGTACTTTTCTGCAATCATATAAAATATAGATCTGGAAATTCACATCCACATTTCAATATTGAAAAGAATAGTAGAAATGGTCACTTGAAATTACAAACTTTAAAATAAATGCTTTTTTGAGAAATGTTTAAAAATGATTTCACCTCTATGCAACAGCTCATGTAAAGTTTGTCAGAGGTTTTAAAAGTACTTTTCTCCAAAAAAGCAAAATGTAGATCCGTAAATTCACTTCTACATTTCAATTTTAGAAAGAATAACATAAATGTTAAAATGAAACAACCAACTTTAAAATACATGCATTTTTGAGAAATACTTAAACTTTGCTTCACATCTATGAATTTTCATGTATAAGTATTAATAGTCTTTGTAAAACTTTTAAAAACGTTTAAAAATATAGTTTACAACCAGAAAAATAAATGCAGAAAAAGAAATACGCATTTATCTGACAATTTGAAAAAGTATCAATAAATGCTAAAATGAATGTCCACACATTGAAATAAATGCGTTTTAAGAAAAGATTAAAGCTAGTTTTCTCATCTATGAACTTCATTGTTAATATATAAACAGTACATGTAAAACGTTTTTCAGAGGTTGTGTTGTACTTTTCTGCAATCATATAAAATATAGATCTGGAAATTCACATCCACATTTCAATTTTGAAAAGAATAGGACAAATGATCACTTGAAATTACAAACATAAAAATAAAAGCTTTTTGGACAAATGTTTAAACATGGTTTCACCTCTATGCAACAGCACATGTAAAAAGTTTGTCAGAGGTTTTAAAACGTTTTTCAGAGGTTGTATTGTACTTTTCTGCAATCATACAAAATATAGATCTGGAAATTCACATCCACATTTCAATTTGGAAAAGAATAGTACAAATGATCACTTGAAATTACAAACATAAAAATAAAAGCTTTTTGGACAAATGTTTAAACATGGTTTCACCTCTATGCAACAGCACATGTAAAAAGTTTGTCAGAGGTTTTAAAAGTACTTTTCTCCAAAAAAACAAAATGTTGATCAGTAAATTCACTTCTACATTTCAATTTTAGAAAGAATAACATAAAAGTTAAAATGAAATTACCAACTTTATAATACATGCTTTTTTGAGAAACTTTGCTTCACATCTATGAATTTTCATGTATAAGTATTAATAGTCTTTGTAAAACTTTTAACAACGTTTAAAAATATAGTCCACAACCAGTAAAATAAATGTAGAAAAAGAAATACGCGTTTATCTGACAATTTGAAAAAGTATCAATAAAGGCTAAAATGAAACCACATTTTGAAATAAATGCGTTTTAAGAAAAGATTAAAGCTAGTTTTCTCATCTATGAACTTCATTGTTAATATATAAACAGTACATGTAAAACGTTTTTCAGAGGTTGTATTGTACTTTTCTGCAATCATACAAAATATAGATAAGGAAATTCACATCCACATTTCAATTTTGAAAAGAATAGTACAAATGATCACTTGAAATTACAAACCTTAAAATAAATGCTTCTTTGAGAAATGTTTAAACATGATTTCACCTCTATGCAACAGCACATGTAAAAAGTTTGTCAGAGGTTTTAAAAGTACTTTTCGACAAGAAAGCAAAATGTAGATCTGTAAATTCACATCTACATTTCAATTTTAGAAAGAATAACATAAATGTTAAAATGAAACTACTAACTTTAAAATACATGGATTTTTGAGAAATACTTAAACTTTGCTTCACATCTATGAATTTTCATGTATAAGTATTAATAGTCTTTGTAAAACTTTTAAAAACGTTTAAAAATATAGTTTACAACCAGAAAAATAAATGCAGAAAAAGAAATACGCGTTTATCTGACAATATGAAAAAGTATCAATAAATGCTAAAATGAATGTCCACACATTGAAATAAATGCGTTTTAAGAAAAGATTAAAGCTAGTTTTCTCATCTATGAACTTCATTGTTAATATATAAACAGTACATGTAAAACGTTTTTCAGAGGTTGTATTGTACTTTTCTGCAATCATATAAAATATAGATCTGGAAATTCACATCCACATTTCAATTTTGAAAAGAATAGTAGAAATGGTCACTTGAAATTACAAACTTTAAAATAAATGCTTTTTTGAGAAATGTTTAAAAATGATTTCACATCTATGCAACAGCTCATGTAAAGTTTGTCAGAGGTTTTAAAAGTACTTTTCTCCAAAAAAGCAAAATGTAGATCCGTAAATTCACTTCTACATTTCAATTTTAGAAAGAATAACATAAATGTTAAAATGAAACAACCAACTTTAAAATACATGCATTTTTGAGAAATACTTAAACTTTGCTTCACATCTATGAATTTTCATGTATAAGTATTAATAGTCTTTGTAAAACTTTTAAAAACGTTTAAAAATATAGTTTACAACCAGAAAAATAAATGCAGAAAAAGAAATACGCATTTATCTGACAATTTGAAAAAGTATCAATAAATGCTAAAATGAATGTCCACACATTGAAATAAATGCGTTTTAAGAAAAGATTAAAGCTAGTTTTCTCATCTATCAACTTCATTGTTAATATATAAACAGTACATGTAAAACGTTTTTCAGAGTTTGTATTGTACTTTTCTGCAATCATATAAAATATAGATCTGGAAATTCACATCCACATTTCAATTTTGAAAAGAATAGTAGAAATGGTCACTTGAAATTACAAACTTTAAAATAAATGCTTTTTTGAGAAATGTTTAAAAATGATTTCACATCTCTGCAACAGCTCATGTAAAGTTTGTCAGAGGTTTTAAAAGTACTTTTCTCCAAAAAAGCAAAATGTAGATCCGTAAATTCACTTCTACATTTCAATTTTAGAAAGAATAACATAAATGTTAAAATGAAACAACCAACTTTAAAATACATGCATTTTTGAGAAATACTTAAACTTTGCTTCACATCTATGAATTTTCATGTATAAGTATTAATAGTCTTTGTAAAACTTTTAAAAACGTTTAAAAATATAGTTTACAACCAGAAAAATAAATGCAGAAAAAGAAATACGCATTTATCTGACAATTTGAAAAAGTATCAATAAATGCTAAAATGAATGTCCACACATTGAAATAAATGCGTTTTAAGAAAAGATTAAAGCTAGTTTTCTCATCTATCAACTTCATTGTTAATATATAAACAGTACATGTAAAACGTTTTTCAGAGGTTGTATTCTACTTTTCTGCAATCATATAAAATATAGATCTGGAAATTCACATCCACATTTCAATTTTGAAAAGAATAGGACAAATGATCACTTGAAATTACAAACATAAAAATAAAAGCTTTTTGGACAAATGTTTAAACATGGTTTCACCTCTATGCAACAGCACATGTAAAAAGTTTGTCAGAGGTTTTAAAACGTTTTTCAGAGGTTGTATTGTACTTTTCTGCAATCATACAAAATATAGATCTGGAAATTCACATCCACATTTCAATTTGGAAAAGAATAGTACAAATGATCACTTGAAATTACAAACTTTAAAATAAATACTTTTTTGAAAAATGTTTAAACATGATTTCACATCTATGCAACAGCACAAGTAAAAAGTTTGTCAGAGGTTTTAAAAGTACTTTTCTCCAAAAAAAACAAAATGTTGATCAGTAAATTCACTTCTACATTTCAATTTTAGAAAGAATAACATAAAAGTTAAAATGAAATTACCAACTTTAAAATACATGCTTTTTTGAGAAACTTTGCTTCACATCTATGAATGTTCATGTATAAGTATTAATAGTCTTTGTAAAACTTTTAACAACGTTTAAAAATATAGTTTACAACGAGAAAAATAAATGAAGAAAAAGTAACACGCGTTTATCTGACAATTTGAAAAAGTATCAATAAATGCTAAAATGAATGTCCACACATTGAAATAAATGCGTTTTAAGAAAAGATTAAAGCTAGTTTTCTCATCTATGAACTTCATTGTGAATATATAAACAGTATATGTAAAACGTTTTTCATAAGTTGTAATGTACTTTTCTACAATCAAATAAAATATAGATCTGGAAATTCACAACCAGATTTCAATTTCAAAAAGAATAGTATAAATGGTCAAATGAAATTACAAACATAAAAATAAACGCTTCTTGGAGATATGTTTAAACATGGTTTCACATCTATGCAACAGCACATGTAAAAAGTATGTCAGAGGTTTTAAAAGTACTTTTGTACAAGAAAGCTAAATGTAGATCCATAAATTCACTTCTACATTTCAATTTGAGAAAGAATAACATAAATGTTAAAATGAAACTACCAACTGTAAAATACATGCATTTTTGAGAAGTACTTAAACTTTGATTCACATCTATGAATTTTCATGTATTAATAGTCTTTGTAAAACTTTTAAAAATGTTTAAAAATATAGTTTACAACCAGAAAAATAAATGCAGAAAAAGAAATAAGCGTTTATCTGACAATTTGAAAAAGTATCAATAAATGCTAAAATGAATGTCCACACATTGAAATAAATGCGTTTTAAGAAAAGATTAAAGCTAGTTTTCTCATCTATGAACTTCATTGTTAATATATAAACAGTACATGTAAAACGTTTTTCAGAGGTTGTATTGTACTTTTCTGCAATCATATAAAATATAGATCTGGAAATTCACATCCACATTTCAATTTTGAAAAGAATAGGACAAATGATCACTTGAAATTACAAACATAAAAATAAAAGCTTTTTGGACAAATGTTTAAACATGGTTTCACCTCTATGCAACAGCACATGTAAAAAGTTTGTCAGAGGTTTTAAAACGTTTTTCAGAGGTTGTATTGTACTTTTCTGCAATCATACAAAATATAGATCTGGAAATTCACATCCACATTTCAATTTGGAAAAGAATGGTACAAATGATCACTTGAAATTACAAACATAAAAATAAAAGCTTTTTGGACAAATGTTTAAACATGGTTTCACCTCTATGCAACAGCACATGTAAAAAGTTTGTCAGAGGTTTTAAAAGTACTTTTCTCCAAAAAAACAAAATGTTGATCAGTAAATTCACTTCTACATTTCAATTTTAGAAAGAATAACATAAAAGTTAAAATGAAATTACCAACTTTATAATACATGCTTTTTTGAGAAACTTTGCTTCACATCTATGAATTTTCATGTATAAGTATTAATAGTCTTTGTAAAACTTTTAACAACGTTTAAAAATATAGTCTACAACCAGTAAAATAAATGTAGAAAAAGAAATACGCGTTTATCTGACAATTTGAAAAAGTATCAATAAAGGCTAAAATGAAACCACATTTTGAAATAAATGCGTTTTAAGAAAAGATTAAAGCTAGTTTTCTCATCTATGAACTTCATTGTTAATATATAAACAGTACATGTAAAACGTTTTTCAGAGGTTGTATTGTACTTTTCTGCAATCATACAAAATATAGATAAGGAAATTCACATCCACATTTCAATTTTGAAAAGAATAGTACAAATGATCACTTGAAATTACAAACCTTAAAATAAATGCTTCTTTGAGAAATGTTTAAACATGATTTCACCTCTATGCAACAGCACATGTAAAAAGTTTGTCTGAGGTTTTAAAAGTACTTTTCGACAAGAAAGCAAAATGTAGATCTGTAAATTCACATCTACATTTCAATTTTAGAAAGAATAACATAAATGTTAAAATCAAACTACTAACTTTAAAATACATGGATTTTTGAGAAATACTTAAACTTTGCTTCACATCTATGAATTTTCATGTATAAGTATTAATAGTCTTTGTAAAACTTTTAAAAACGTTTAAAAATATAGTTTACAACCAGAAAAATAAATGCAGAAAAAGAAATACGCGTTTATCTGACAATATGAAAAAGTATCAATAAATGCTAAAATGAATGTCCACACATTGAAATAAATGCGTTTTAAGAAAAGATTAAAGCTAGTTTTCTCATCTATGAACTTCATTGTTAATATATAAACAGTACATGTAAAACGTTTTTCAGAGGTTGTATTGTACTTTTCTGCAATCATATAAAATATAGATCTGGAAATTCACATCCACATTTCAATTTTGAAAAGAATAGTAGAAATGGTCACTTGAAATTACAAACTTTAAAATAAATGCTTTTTTGAGAAATGTTTAAAAATGATTTCACATCTATGCAACAGCTCATGTAAAGTTTGTCAGAGGTTTTAAAAGTACTTTTCTCCAAAAAAGCAAAATGTAGATCCGTAAATTCACTTCTACATTTCAATTTTAGAAAGAATAACATAAATGTTAAAATGAAACAACCAACTTTAAAATACATGCATTTTTGAGAAATACTTAAACTTTGCTTCACATCTATGAATTTTCATGTATAAGTATTAATAGTCTTTGTAAAACTTTTAAAAACGTTTAAAAATATAGTTTACAACCAGAAAAATAAATGCAGAAAAAGAAATACGCATTTATCTGACAATTTGAAAAAGTATCAATAAATGCTAAAATGAATGTCCACACATTGAAATAAATGCGTTTTAAGAAAAGATTAAAGCTAGTTTTCTCATCTATGAACTTCATTGTTAATATATAAACAGTACATGTAAAACGTTTTTCAGAGGTTGTGTTGTACTTTTCTGCAATCATATAAAATATAGATCTGGAAATTCACATCCACATTTCAATTTTGAAAAGAATAGGACAAATGATCACTTGAAATTACAAACATAAAAATAAAAGCTTTTTGGACAAATGTTTAAACATGGTTTCACCTCTATGCAACAGCACATGTAAAAAGTTTGTCAGAGGTTTTAAAACGTTTTTCAGAGGTTGTATTGTACTTTTCTGCAATCATACAAAATATAGATCTGGAAATTCACATCCACATTTCAATTTGGAAAAGAATAGTACAAATGATCACTTGAAATTACAAACATAAAAATAAAAGCTTTTTGGACAAATGTTTAAACATGGTTTCACCTCTATTCAACAGCACATGTAAAAAGTTTGTCAGAGGTTTTAAAAGTACTTTTCTCCAAAAAAACAAAATGTTGATCAGTAAATTCACTTCTACATTTCAATTTTAGAAAGAATAACATAAAAGTTAAAATGAAATTACCAACTTTATAATACATGCTTTTTTGAGAAACTTTGCTTCGCATCTATGAATTTTCATGTATAAGTATTAATAGTCTTTGTAAAACTTTTAAAAACGTTTAAAAATATAGTTTACAACCAGAAAAATAAATGCAGAAAAAGAAATACGCGTTTATCTGACAATATGAAAAAGTATCAATAAATGCTAAAATGAATGTCCACACATTGAAATAAATGCGTTTTAAGAAAAGATTAAAGCTAGTTTTCTCATCTATGAACTTCATTGTTAATATATAAACAGTACATGTAAAACGTTTTTCAGAGGTTGTATTGTACTTTTCTGCAATCATATAAAATATAGATCTGGAAATTCACATCCACATTTCAATATTGAAAAGAATAGTAGAAATGGTCACTTGAAATTACAAACTTTAAAATAAATGCTTTTTTGAGAAATGTTTAAAAATGATTTCACATCTATGCAACAGCTCATGTAAAGTTTGTCAGAGGTTTTAAAAGTACTTTTCTCCAAAAAAGCAAAATGTAGATCCGTAAATTCACTTCTACATTTCAATTTTAGAAAGAATAACATAAATGTTAAAATGAAACAACCAACTTTAAAATACATGCATTTTTGAGAAATACTTAAACTTTGCTTCACATCTATGAATTTTCATGTATAAGTATTAATAGTCTTTGTAAAACTTTTAAAAACGTGTAAAAATATAGTTTACAACCAGAAAAATAAATGCAGAAAAAGAAATACGCATTTATCTGACAATTTGAAAAAGTATCAATAAATGCTAAAATGAATGTCCACACATTGAAATAAATGCGTTTTAAGAAAAGATTAAAGCTAGTTTTCTCATCTATGAACTTCATTGTTAATATATAAACAGTACATGTAAAACGTTTTTCAGAGGTTGTGTTGTACTTTTCTGCAATCATATAAAATATAGATCTGGAAATTCACATCCACATTTCAATTTTGAAAAGAATAGGACAAATGATCACTTGAAATTACAAACATAAAAATAAAAGCTTTTTGGACAAATGTTTAAACATGGTTTCACCTCTATGCAACAGCACATGTAAAAAGTTTGTCAGAGGTTTTAAAACGTTTTTCAGAGGTTGTATTGTACTTTTCTGCAATCATACAAAATATAGATCTGGAAATTCACATCCACATTTCAATTTGGAAAAGAATAGTACAAATGATCACTTGAAATTACAAACATAAAAATAAAAGCTTTTTGGACAAATGTTTAAACATGGTTTCACCTCTATGCAACAGCACAAGTAAAAAGTTTGTCAGAGGTTTTAAAAGTACTTTTCTCCAAAAAAACAAAATGTTGATCAGTAAATTCACTTCTACATTTCAATTTTAGAAAGAATAACATAAAAGTTAAAATGAAATTACCAACTTTATAATACATGCTTTTTTGAGAAACTTTGCTTCGCATCTATGAATTTTCATGTATAAGTATTAATAGTCTTTGTAAAACTTTTAACAACGTTTAAAAATATAGTTTACAACGAGAAAAATAAATGAAGAAAAAGTAACACGCGTTTATCTGACAATTTGAAAAAGTATCAATAAATGCTAAAATGAATGTCCACACATTGAAATAAATGCGTTTTAAGAAAAGATTAAAGCTAGTTTCCTCATCTATGAACTTCATTGTGAATATATAAACAGTATATGTAAAACGTTTTTCATAGGTTGTTATGTACTTTTCTACAATCAAATAAAATATAGATCTGGAAATTCACAACCAGATTTCAATTTCAAAAACAATAGTATAAATGGTCAAATGAAATTACAAACATAAAAATAAACGCTTCTTGGAGATATGTTTAAACATGGTTTCACATCTATGCAACAGCACATGTAAAAAGTATGTCAGAGGTTTTAAAAGTACTTTTGTACAAGAAAGCTAAATGTAGATCCATAAATTCACTTCTACATTTCAATTTGAGAAAGAATAACATAAATGTTAAAATGAAACTACTAACTTTAAAATACATGGATTTTTGAGAAATACTTAAACTTTGCTTCACATCTATGAATTTTCATGTATAAGTATTAATAGTCTTTGTAAAACTTTTAAAAACGTTTAAAAATATAGTTCACAACCAGAAAAATAAATGCAGAAAAAGAAATACGCGTTTATCTGACAACATGAAAAAGTATCAATAAATGCTAAAATGAATGTCCACACATTGAAATAAATGCGTTTTAAGAAAAGATTAAAGCTAATTTTCTCATCTATGAACTTCATTGTTAATATATAAACAGTACATGTAAAACGTTTTTCAGAGGTTGTATTGTACTTTTCTGCAATCATATAAAATATAGATCTGGAAATTCACATCCACATTTCAATTTTGAAAAGAATAGTAGAAATGGTCACTTGAAATTACAAACTTTAAAATAAATGCTTTTTTGAGAAATGTTTAAACATGATTTCACATCTATGCAACAGCTCATGTAAAGTTTGTCAGAGGTTTTAAAAGTACTTTTCTCCAAAAAAGCAAAATGTAGATCCGTAAATTCACTTCTACATTTCAATTTTAGAAAGAATAACATAAATGTTAAAATGAAACAACCAACTTTAAAATACATGCATTTTTGAGAAATACTTAAACTTTGCTTCACATCTATGAATTTTCATGTATAAGTATTAATAGTCTTTGTAAAACTTTTAAAAACGTTTTAAAATATAGTTTACAACCAGAAAAATAAATGCAGAAAAAGAAATACGCATTTATCTGACAATTTGAAAAAGTATCAATAAATGCTAAAATGAATGTCCACACATTGAAATAAATGCGTTTTAAGAAAATATTAAAGCTAGTTTTCTAATCTATGAACTTCATTGTTAATATATAAACAGTAACATGTAAAACGTTTTTCAGAGGTTGTTTTGTACTTTTCTGCAATCATATAAAATATAGATCTGGAAATTCACATCCACATTTCAATTTTGAAAAGAATAGGACAAATGATCACTTGAAATTACAAACATAAAAATAAAAGCTTTTTGGACAAATGTTTAAACATGGTTTCACCTCTATGCAACAGCACATGTAAAAAGTTTGTCAGAGGTTTTAAAACGTTTTTCAGAGGTTGTATTGTACTTTTCTGCAATCATACAAAATATAGATCTGGAAATTCACATCCACATTTCAATTTGGAAAAGAATAGTACAAATGATCACTTGAAATTACAAACTTTAAAATAAATACTTTTTTGAAAAATGTTTAAACATGATTTCACATCTATGCAACAGCACAAGTAAAAAGTTTGTCAGAGGTTTTAAAAGTACTCTTCTCCAAAAAAACAAAATGTTGATCAGTAAATTCACTTCTACATTTCAATTTTAGAAAGAATAACATAAAAGTTAAAATGAATTTACCAAC
Organism: Narcine bancroftii; assembly: GCF_036971445.1. NCBI lineage: Eukaryota > Metazoa > Chordata > Chondrichthyes > Torpediniformes > Narcinidae > Narcine > Narcine bancroftii. Next base: position 100,075,609 of record NC_091474.1, on the reverse strand, counting down.
TTTATAATACATGCTTTTTTGAGAAACTTTGCTTCACATCTATGAATTTTCATGTATAAGTATTAATAGTCTTTGTAAAACTTTTAACAACGTTTAAAAATATAGTTTACAACGAGAAAAATAAATGAAGAAAAAGTAACACGCGTTTATCTGACAATTTGAAAAAGTATCAATAAATGCTAAAATGAATGTCCACACATTGAAATAAATGCGTTTTAAGAAAAGATTAAAGCTAGTTTTCTCATCTATGAACTTCATTGTGAATATATAAACAGTATATGTAAAACGTTTTTCATAGGTTGTAATGTAGTTTTCTACAATCAAATAAAATATAGATCTGGAAATTCACAACCAGATTTCAATTTAAAAAACAATAGTATGAATGGTCAAATGAAATTACAAACATAAAAATAAACGCTTCTTGGAGATATGTTTAAAAATGGTTTCACATCTTTGCAACAGCACATGTAAAAAGTATGTCAGAGGTTTTAAAAGTACTTTTGTACAAGAAAGCTAAATGTAGATCCATAAATTCACTTCTACATTTCAATTTGAGAAAGAATAACATAAATGTTAAAATGAAACTACCAACTGTAAAATACATGCATTTTTGAGAAGTACTTAAACTTTGATTCACATCTATGAATTTTCATGTATTAATAGTCTTTGTAAAACTTTTAAAAATGTTTAAAAATATAGTTTACAACCAGAAAAATAAATGCAGAAAAAGAAATAAGCGTTTATCTGACAATTTGAAAAAGTATCAATAAATGCTAAAATGAATGTCCACACATTGAAATAAATGCGTTTTAAGAAAAGATTAAAGCTAGTTTTCTCATCTATGAACTTCATTGTTAATATATAATAAGAAGATGTAAAACGTTTTTCAGAGGTTGTATTGTACTTTTCTGCAATCATAAAATATAGATCTGGAAATTCACATCCACATTTCAATTTTGAAAAGAATAGGACAAATGATCACTTGAAATTACAAACATAAAAATAAAAGCTTTTTGGACAAATGTTTAAACATGGTTTCACCTCTATGCAACAGCACATGTAAAAAGTTTGTCAGAGGTTTTAAAAGTACTTTTCTCCAAAAAAACAAAATGTTGATCAGTAAATTGACTTCTACATTTCAATTTTAGAAAGAATAACATAAAAGTTAAAATGAAATTACCAACTTTATAATACATGCTTTTTTGAGAAACTTTGCTTCACATCTATGAATTTTCATGTATAAGTATTAATAGTCTTTGTAAAACTTTTAACAACGTTTAAAAATATAGTCTACAACCAGTAAAATAAATGTAGAAAAAGAAATACGCGTTTATCTGACAATTTGAAAAAGTATCAATAAAGGCTAAAATGAAACCACATTTTGAAATAAATGCGTTTTAAGAAAAGATTAAAGCTAGTTTTCTCATCTATGAACTTCATTGTTAATATATAAACAGTACATGTAAAACGTTTTTCAGAGGTTGTATTGTACTTTTCTGCAATCATACAAAATATAGATAAGGAAATTCACATCCACATTTCAATTTTGAAAAGAATAGTACAAATGATCACTTGAAATTACAAACTTTAAAATAAATGCTTCTTTGAGAAATGTTTAAACATGATTTCACCTCTATGCAACAGCACATGTAAAAAGTTTGTCAGAGGTTTTAAAAGTACTTTTCGACAAGAAAGCAAAATGTAGATCTGTAAATTCACATCTACATTTCAATTTTAGAAAGAATAACATAAATGTTAAAATGAAACTACTAACTTTAAAATACATGGATTTTTGAGAAATACTTAAACTTTGCTTCACATCTATGAATTTTCATGTATAAGTATTAATAGTCTTTGTAAAACTTTTAAAAACGTTTAAAAATATAGTTTACAACCAGAAAAATAAATGCAGAAAAAGAAATACGCGTTTATCTGACAATATGAAAAAGTATCAATAAATGCTAAAATGAATGTCCACACATTGAAATAAATGCGTTTTAAGAAAAGATTAAAGCTAGTTTTCTCATCTATGAACTTCATTGTTAATATATAAACAGTACATGTAAAACGTTTTTCAGAGGTTGTATTGTACTTTTCTGCAATCATATAAAATATAGATCTGGAAATTCACATCCACATTTCAATTTTGAAAAGAATAGTAGAAATGGTCACTTGAAATTACAAACTTTAAAATAAATGCTTTTTTGAGAAATGTTTAAAAATGATTTCACATCTATGCAACAGCTCATGTAAAGTTTGTCAGAGGTTTTAAAAGTACTTTTCTCCAAAAAAGCAAAATGTAGATCCGTAAATTCACTTCTACATTTCAATTTTAGAAAGAATAACATAAATGTTAAAATGAAACAACCAACTTTAAAATACATGCATTTTTGAGAAATACTTAAACTTTGCTTCACATCTATGAATTTTCATGTATAAGTATTAATAGTCTTTGTAAAACTTTTAAAAACGTTTAAAAATATAGTTTACAACCAGAAAAATAAATGCAGAAAAAGAAATACGCATTTATCTGACAATTTGAAAAAGTATCAATAAATGCTAAAATGAATGTCCACACATTGAAATAAATGCGTTTTAAGAAAATATTAAAGCTAGTTTTCTAATCTATGAACTTCATTGTTAATATATAAACAGTAACATGTAAAACGTTTTTCAGAGGTTGTTTTGTACTTTTCTGCAATCATATAAAATATAGATCTGGAAATTCACATCCACATTTCAATTTTGAAAAGAATAGGACAAATGATCACTTGAAATTACAAACATAAAAATAAAAGCTTTTTGGACAAATGTTTAAACATGGTTTCACCTCTATGCAACAGCACATGTAAAAAGTTTGTCAGAGGTTTTAAAACGTTTTTCAGAGGTTGTATTGTACTTTTCTGCAATCATACAAAATATAGATCTGGAAATTCACATCCACATTTCAATTTGGAAAAGAATAGTACAAATGATCACTTGAAATTACAAACTTTAAAATAAATACTTTTTTGAAAAATGTTTAAACATGATTTCACATCTATGCAACAGCACAAGTAAAAAGTTTGTCAGAGGTTTTAAAAGTACTCTTCTCCAAAAAAACAAAATGTTGATCAGTAAATTCACTTCTACATTTCAATTTTAGAAAGAATAACATAAAAGTTAAAATGAATTTACCAACTTTATAATACATGCTTTTTTGAGAAACTTTGCTTCACATCTATGAATTTTCATGTATAAGTATTAATAGTCTTTGTAAAACTTTTAACAACGTTTAAAAATATAGTTTACAACGAGAAAAATAAATGAAGAAAAAGTAACACGCGTTTATCTGACAATTTGAAAAAGTATCAATAAATGCTAAAATGAATGTCCACACATTGAAATAAATGCGTTTTAAGAAAAGATTAAAGCTAGTTTTCTCATCTATGAACTTCATTGTGAATATATAAACAGTATATGTAAAACGTTTTTCATAGGTTGTAATGTAGTTTTCTACAATCAAATAAAATATAGATCTGGAAATTCACAACCAGATTTCAATTTAAAAAACAATAGTATGAATGGTCAAATGAAATTACAAACATAAAAATAAACGCTTCTTGGAGATATGTTTAAAAATGGTTTCACATCTTTGCAACAGCACATGTAAAAAGTATGTCAGAGGTTTTAAAAGTACTTTTGTACAAGAAAGCTAAATGTAGATCCATAAATTCACTTCTACATTTCAATTTGAGAAAGAATAACATAAATGTTAAAATGAAACTACCAACTGTAAAATACATGCATTTTTGAGAAGTACTTAAACTTTGATTCACATCTATGAATTTTCATGTATTAATAGTCTTTGTAAAACTTTTAAAAATGTTTAAAAATATAGTTTACAACCAGAAAAATAAATGCAGAAAAAGAAATAAGCGTTTATCTGACAATTTGAAAAAGTATCAATAAATGCTAAAATGAATGTCCACACATTGAAATAAATGCGTTTTAAGAAAAGATTAAAGCTAGTTTTCTCATCTATGAACTTCATTGTTAATATATAATAAGAAGATGTAAAACGTTTATCAGAGGTTGTATTGTACTTTTCTGCAATCATAAAATATAGATCTGGAAATTCACATCCACATTTCAATTTTGAAAAGAATAGGACAAATGATCACTTGAAATTACAAACATAAAAATAAAAGCTTTTTGGACAAATGTTTAAACATGGTTTCACCTCTATGCAACAGCACATGTAAAAAGTTTGTCAGAGGTTTTAAAAGTACTTTTCTCCAAAAAAACAAAATGTTGATCAGTAAATTGACTTCTACATTTCAATTTTAGAAAGAATAACATAAAAGTTAAAATGAAATTACCAACTTTATAATACATGCTTTTTTGAGAAACTTTGCTTCACATCTATGAATTTTCATGTATAAGTATTAATAGTCTTTGTAAAACTTTTAACAACGTTTAAAAATATAGTCTACAACCAGTAAAATAAATGTAGAAAAAGAAATACGCGTTTATCTGACAATTTGAAAAAGTATCAATAAAGGCTAAAATGAAACCACATTTTGAAATAAATGCGTTTTAAGAAAAGATTAAAGCTAGTTTTCTCATCTATGAACTTCATTGTTAATATATAAACAGTACATGTAAAACGTTTTTCAGAGGTTGTATTGTACTTTTCTGCAATCATACAAAATATAGATAAGGAAATTCACATCCACATTTCAATTTTGAAAAGAATAGTACAAATGATCACTTGAAATTACAAACTTTAAAATAAATGCTTCTTTGAGAAATGTTTAAACATGATTTCACCTCTATGCAACAGCACATGTAAAAAGTTTGTCAGAGGTTTTAAAAGTACTTTTCGACAAGAAAGCAAAATGTAGATCTGTAAATTCACATCTACATTTCAATTTTAGAAAGAATAACATAAATGTTAAAATGAAACTACTAACTTTAAAATACATGGATTTTTGAGAAATACTTAAACTTTGCTTCACATCTATGAATTTTCATGTATAAGTATTAATAGTCTTTGTAAAACTTTTAAAAACGTTTAAAAATATAGTTTACAACCAGAAAAATAAATGCAGAAAAAGAAATACGCGTTTATCTGACAATATGAAAAAGTATCAATAAATGCTAAAATGAATGTCCACACATTGAAATAAATGCGTTTTAAGAAAAGATTAAAGCTAGTTTTCTCATCTATGAACTTCATTGTTAATATATAAACAGTACATGTAAAACGTTTTTCAGAGGTTGTATTGTACTTTTCTGCAATCATATAAAATATAGATCTGGAAATTCACATCCACATTTCAATTTTGAAAAGAATAGTAGAAATGGTCACTTGAAATTACAAACTTTAAAATAAATGCTTTTTTGAGAAATGTTTAAAAATGATTTCACATCTATGCAACAGCTCATGTAAAGTTTGTCAGAGGTTTTAAAAGTACTTTTCTCCAAAAAAGCAAAATGTAGATCCGTAAATTCACTTCTACATTTCAATTTTAGAAAGAATAACATAAATGTTAAAATGAAACAACCAACTTTAAAATACATGCATTTTTGAGAAATACTTAAACTTTGCTTCACATCTATGAATTTTCATGTATAAGTATTAATAGTCTTTGTAAAACTTTTAAAAACGTTTAAAAATATAGTTTACAACCAGAAAAATAAATGCAGAAAAAGAAATACGCATTTATCTGACAATTTGAAAAAGTATCAATAAATGCTAAAATGAATGTCCACACATTGAAATAAATGCGTTTTAAGAAAAGATTAAAGCTAGTTTTCTAATCTATGAACTTCATTGTTAATATATAAACAGTAACATGTAAAACGTTTTTCAGAGGTTGTTTTGTACTTTTCTGCAATCATATAAAATATAGATCTGGAAATTCACATCCACATTTCAATTTTGAAAAGAATAGGACAAATGATCACTTGAAATTACAAACATAAAAATAAAAGCTTTTTGGACAAATGTTTAAACATGGTTTCACCTCTATGCAACAGCACATGTAAAAAGTTTGTCAGAGGTTTTAAAACGTTTTTCAGAGGTTGTATTGTACTTTTCTGCAATCATACAAAATATAGATCTGGAAATTCACATCCACATTTCAATTTGGAAAAGAATAGTACAAATGATCACTTGAAATTACAAACTTTAAAATAAATACTTTTTTGAAAAATGTTTAAACATGATTTCACATCTATGCAACAGCACAAGTAAAAAGTTTGTCAGAGGTTTTAAAAGTACTCTTCTCCAAAAAAACAAAATGTTGATCAGTAAATTCACTTCTACATTTCAATTTTAGAAAGAATAACATAAAAGTTAAAATGAATTTACCAACTTTATAATACATGCTTTTTTGAGAAACTTTGCTTCACATCTATGAATTTTCATGTATAAGTATTAATAGTCTTTGTAAAACTTTTAACAACGTTTAAAAATATAGTTTACAACGAGAAAAATAAATGAAGAAAAAGTAACACGCGTTTATCTGACAATTTGAAAAAGTATCAATAAATGCTAAAATGAATGTCCACACATTGAAATAAATGCGTTTTAAGAAAAGATTAAAGCTAGTTTTCTCATCTATGAACTTCATTGTGAATATATAAACAGTATATGTAAAACGTTTTTCATAGGTTGTAATGTAGTTTTCTACAATCAAATAAAATATAGATCTGGAAATTCACAACCAGATTTCAATTTAAAAAACAATAGTATGAATGGTCAAATGAAATTACAAACATAAAAATAAACGCTTCTTGGAGATATGTTTAAAAATGATTTCACATCTCTGCAACAGCTCATGTAAAGTTTGTCAGAGGTTTTAAAAGTACTTTTCTCCAAAAAAGCAAAATGTAGATCCGTAAATTCACTTCTACATTTCAATTTTAGAAAGAATAACATAAATGTTAAAATGAAACAACCAACTTTAAAATACATGCATTTTTGAGAAATACTTAAACTTTGCTTCACATCTATGAATTTTCATGTATAAGTATTAATAGTCTTTGTAAAACTTTTAAAAACGTTTAAAAATATAGTTTACAACCAGAAAAATAAATGCAGAAAAAGAAATACGCATTTATCTGACAATTTGAAAAAGTATCAATAAATGCAAAAATGAATGTCCACACATTGAAATAAATGCGTTTTAAGAAAAGATTAAAGCTAGTTTTCTCATCTATCAACTTCATTGTTAATATATAAACAGTACATGTAAAACGTTTTTCAGAGGTTGTATTGTACTTTTCTGCAATCATATAAAATATAGATCTGGAAATTCACATCCACATTTCAATTTTGAAAAGAATAGGACAAATGATCACTTGAAATTACAAACATAAAAATAAAAGCTTTTTGGACAAATGTTTAAACATGGTTTCACCTCTATGCAACAGCACATGTAAAAAGTTTGTCAGAGGTTTTAAAACGTTTTTCAGAGGTTGTATTGTACTTTTCTGCAATCATACAAAATATAGATCTGGAAATTCACATCCACATTTCAATTTGGAAAAGAATAGTACAAATGATCACTTGAAATTACAAACTTTAAAATAAATACTTTTTTGAAAAATGTTTAAACATGATTTCACATCTATGCAACAGCACAAGTAAAAAGTTTGTCAGAGGTTTTAAAAGTACTTTTCTCCAAAAAAACAAAATGTTGATCAGTAAATTCACTTCTACATTTCAATTTTAGAAAGAATAACATAAAAGTTAAAATGAAATTACCAACTTTAAAATACATGCTTTTTTGAGAAACTTTGCTTCACATCTATGAATGTTCATGTATAAGTATTAATAGTCTTTGTAAAACGTTTAACAACGTTTAAAAATATAGTTTACAACGAGAAAAATAAATGAAGAAAAAGTAACACGCGTTTATCTGACAATTTGAAAAAGTATCAATAAATGCTAAAATGAATGTCCACACATTGAAATAAATGCGTTTTAAGAAAAGATTAAAGCTAGTTTTCTCATCTATGAACTTCATTGTGAATATATAAACAGTATATGTAAAACGTTTTTCATAAGTTGTAATGTACTTTTCTACAATCAAATAAAATATAGATCTGGAAATTCACAACCAGATTTCAATTTCAAAAAGAATAGTATAAATGGTCAAATGAAATTACAAACATAAAAATAAACGCTTCTTGGAGATATGTTTAAACATGGTTTCACATCTATGCAACAGCACATGTAAAAAGTATGTCAGAGGTTTTAAAAGTACTTTTGTACAAGAAAGCTAAATGTAGATCCATAAATTCACTTCTACATTTCAATTTGAGAAAGAATAACATAAATGTTAAAATGAAACTACCAACTGTAAAATACATGCATTTTTGAGAAGTACTTAAACTTTGATTCACATCTATGAATTTTCATGTATTAATAGTCTTTGTAAAACTTTTAAAAATGTTTAAAAATATAGTTTACAACCAGAAAAATAAATGCAGAAAAAGAAATAAGCGTTTATCTGACAATTTGAAAAAGTATCAATAAATGCTAAAATGAATGTCCACACATTGAAATAAATGCGTTTTAAGAAAAGATTAAAGCTAGTTTTCTCATCTATGAACTTCATTGTTAATATATAAACAGTACATGTAAAACGTTTTTCAGAGGTTGTATTGTACTTTTCTGCAATCATATAAAATATAGATCTGGAAATTCACATCCACATTTCAATTTTGAAAAGAATAGGACAAATGATCACTTGAAATTACAAACATAAAAATAAAAGCTTTTTGGACAAATGTTTAAACATGGTTTCACCTCTATGCAACAGCACATGTAAAAAGTTTGTCAGAGGTTTTAAAACGTTTTTCAGAGGTTGTATTGTACTTTTCTGCAATCATACAAAATATAGATCTGGAAATTCACATCCACATTTCAATTTGGAAAAGAATAGTACAAATGATCACTTGAAATTACAAACATAAAAATAAAAGCTTTTTGGACAAATGTTTAAACATGGTTTCACCTCTATGCAACAGCACATGTAAAAAGTTTGTCAGAGGTTTTAAAAGTACTTTTCTCCAAAAAAACAAAATGTTGATCAGTAAATTCACTTCTACATTTCAATTTTAGAAAGAATAACATAAAAGTTAAAATGAAATTACCAACTTTATAATACATGCTTTTTTGAGAAACTTTGCTTCACATCTATGAATTTTCATGTATAAGTATTAATAGTCTTTGTAAAACTTTTAACAACGTTTAAAAATATAGTCTACAACCAGTAAAATGAATGTAGAAAAAGAAATACGCGTTTATCTGACAATTTGAAAAAGTATCAATAAAGGCTAAAATGAAACCACATTTTGAAATAAATGCGTTTTAAGAAAAGATTAAAGCTAGTTTTCTCATCTATGAACTTCATTGTTAATATATAAACAGTACATGTAAAACGTTTTTCAGAGGTTGTATTGTACTTTTCTGCAATCATACAAAATATAGATAAGGAAATTCACATCCACATTTCAATTTTGAAAAGAATAGTACAAATGATCACTTGAAATTACAAACCTTAAAATAAATGCTTCTTTGAGAAATGTTTAAACATGATTTCACCTCTATGCAACAGCACATGTAAAAAGTTTGTCTGAGGTTTTAAAAGTACTTTTCGACAAGAAAGCAAAATGTAGATCTGTAAATTCACATCTACATTTCAATTTTAGAAAGAATAACATAAATGTTAAAATGAAACTACTAACTTTAAAATACATGGATTTTTGAGAAATACTTAAACTTTGCTTCACATCTATGAATTTTCATGTATAAGTATTAATAGTCTTTGTAAAACTTTTAAAAACGTTTAAAAATATAGTTTACAACCAGAAAAATAAATGCAGAAAAAGAAATACGCGTTTATCTGACAATATGAAAAAGTATCAATAAATGCTAAAATGAATGTCCACACATTGAAATAAATGCGTTTTAAGAAAAGATTAAAGCTAGTTTTCTCATCTATGAACTTCATTGTTAATATATAAACAGTACATGTAAAACGTTTTTCAGAGGTTGTATTGTACTTTTCTGCAATCATATAAAATATAGATCTGGAAATTCACATCCACATTTCAATTTTGAAAAGAATAGTAGAAATGGTCACTTGAAATTACAAACTTTAAAATAAATGCTTTTTTGAGAAATGTTTAAAAATGATTTCACATCTATGCAACAGCTCATGTAAAGTTTGTCAGAGGTTTTAAAAGTACTTTTCTCCAAAAAAGCAAAATGTAGATCCGTAAATTCACTTCTACATTTCAATTTTAGAAAGAATAACATAAATGTTAAAATGAAACAACCAACTTTAAAATACATGCATTTTTGAGAAATACTTAAACTTTGCTTCACATCTATGAATTTTCATGTATAAGTATTAATAGTCTTTGTAAAACTTTTAAAAACGTTTAAAAATATAGTTTACAACCAGAAAAATAAATGCAGAAAAAGAAATACGCATTTATCTGACAATTTGAAAAAGTATCAATAAATGCTAAAATGAATGTCCACACATTGAAATAAATGCGTTTTAAGAAAAGATTAAAGCTAGTTTTCTCATCTATGAACTTCATTGTTAATATATAAACAGTACATGTAAAACGTTTTTCAGAGGTTGTGTTGTACTTTTCTGCAATCATATAAAATATAGATCTGGAAATTCACATCCACATTTCAATTTTGAAAAGAATAGGACAAATGATCACTTGAAATTACAAACATAAAAATAAAAGCTTTTTGGACAAATGTTTAAACATGGTTTCACCTCTATGCAACAGCACATGTAAAAAGTTTGTCAGAGGTTTTAAAACGTTTTTCAGAGGTTGTATTGTACTTTTCTGCAATCATACAAAATATAGATCTGGAAATTCACATCCACATTTCAATTTGGAAAAGAATAGTACAAATGATCACTTGAAATTACAAACATAAAAATAAAAGCTTTTTGGACAAATGTTTAAACATGGTTTCACCTCTATGCAACAGCACATGTAAAAAGTTTGTCAGAGGTTTTAAAAGTACTTTTCTCCAAAAAAACAAAATGTTGATCAGTAAATTCACTTCTACATTTCAATTTTAGAAAGAATAACATAAAAGTTAAAATGAAATTACCAACTTTATAATACATGCTTTTTTGAGAAACTTTGCTTCGCATCTATGAATTTTCATGTATAAGTATTAATAGTCTTTGTAAAACTTTTAAAAACGTTTAAAAATATAGTTTACAACCAGAAAAATAAATGCAGAAAAAGAAATACGCGTTTATCTGACAATATGAAAAAGTATCAATAAATGCTAAAATGAATGTCCACACATTGAAATAAATGCGTTTTAAGAAAAGATTAAAGCTAGTTTTCTCATCTATGAACTTCATTGTTAATATATAAACAGTACATGTAAAACGTTTTTCAGAGGTTGTATTGTACTTTTCTGCAATCATATAAAATATAGATCTGGAAATTCACATCCACATTTCAATATTGAAAAGAATAGTAGAAATGGTCACTTGAAATTACAAACTTTAAAATAAATGCTTTTTTGAGAAATGTTTAAAAATGATTTCACCTCTATGCAACAGCTCATGTAAAGTTTGTCAGAGGTTTTAAAAGTACTTTTCTCCAAAAAAGCAAAATGTAGATCCGTAAATTCACTTCTACATTTCAATTTTAGAAAGAATAACATAAATGTTAAAATGAAACAACCAACTTTAAAATACATGCATTTTTGAGAAATACTTAAACTTTGCTTCACATCTATGAATTTTCATGTATAAGTATTAATAGTCTTTGTAAAACTTTTAAAAACGTTTAAAAATATAGTTTACAACCAGAAAAATAAATGCAGAAAAAGAAATACGCATTTATCTGACAATTTGAAAAAGTATCAATAAATGCTAAAATGAATGTCCACACATTGAAATAAATGCGTTTTAAGAAAAGATTAAAGCTAGTTTTCTCATCTATGAACTTCATTGTTAATATATAAACAGTACATGTAAAACGTTTTTCAGAGGTTGTGTTGTACTTTTCTGCAATCATATAAAATATAGATCTGGAAATTCACATCCACATTTCAATTTTGAAAAGAATAGGACAAATGATCACTTGAAATTACAAACATAAAAATAAAAGCTTTTTGGACAAATGTTTAAACATGGTTTCACCTCTATGCAACAGCACATGTAAAAAGTTTGTCAGAGGTTTTAAAACGTTTTTCAGAGGTTGTATTGTACTTTTCTGCAATCATACAAAATATAGATCTGGAAATTCACATCCACATTTCAATTTGGAAAAGAATAGTACAAATGATCACTTGAAATTACAAACATAAAAATAAAAGCTTTTTGGACAAATGTTTAAACATGGTTTCACCTCTATGCAACAGCACATGTAAAAAGTTTGTCAGAGGTTTTAAAAGTACTTTTCTCCAAAAAAACAAAATGTTGATCAGTAAATTCACTTCTACATTTCAATTTTAGAAAGAATAACATAAAAGTTAAAATGAAATTACCAACTTTATAATACATGCTTTTTTGAGAAACTTTGCTTCACATCTATGAATTTTCATGTATAAGTATTAATAGTCTTTGTAAAACTTTTAACAACGTTTAAAAATATAGTCCACAACCAGTAAAATAAATGTAGAAAAAGAAATACGCGTTTATCTGACAATTTGAAAAAGTATCAATAAAGGCTAAAATGAAACCACATTTTGAAATAAATGCGTTTTAAGAAAAGATTAAAGCTAGTTTTCTCATCTATGAACTTCATTGTTAATATATAAACAGTACATGTAAAACGTTTTTCAGAGGTTGTATTGTACTTTTCTGCAATCATACAAAATATAGATAAGGAAATTCACATCCACATTTCAATTTTGAAAAGAATAGTACAAATGATCACTTGAAATTACAAACCTTAAAATAAATGCTTCTTTGAGAAATGTTTAAACATGATTTCACCTCTATGCAACAGCACATGTAAAAAGTTTGTCAGAGGTTTTAAAAGTACTTTTCGACAAGAAAGCAAAATGTAGATCTGTAAATTCACATCTACATTTCAATTTTAGAAAGAATAACATAAATGTTAAAATGAAACTACTAACTTTAAAATACATGGATTTTTGAGAAATACTTAAACTTTGCTTCACATCTATGAATTTTCATGTATAAGTATTAATAGTCTTTGTAAAACTTTTAAAAACGTTTAAAAATATAGTTTACAACCAGAAAAATAAATGCAGAAAAAGAAATACGCGTTTATCTGACAATATGAAAAAGTATCAATAAATGCTAAAATGAATGTCCACACATTGAAATAAATGCGTTTTAAGAAAAGATTAAAGCTAGTTTTCTCATCTATGAACTTCATTGTTAATATATAAACAGTACATGTAAAACGTTTTTCAGAGGTTGTATTGTACTTTTCTGCAATCATATAAAATATAGATCTGGAAATTCACATCCACATTTCAATTTTGAAAAGAATAGTAGAAATGGTCACTTGAAATTACAAACTTTAAAATAAATGCTTTTTTGAGAAATGTTTAAAAATGATTTCACATCTATGCAACAGCTCATGTAAAGTTTGTCAGAGGTTTTAAAAGTACTTTTCTCCAAAAAAGCAAAATGTAGATCCGTAAATTCACTTCTACATTTCAATTTTAGAAAGAATAACATAAATGTTAAAATGAAACAACCAACTTTAAAATACATGCATTTTTGAGAAATACTTAAACTTTGCTTCACATCTATGAATTTTCATGTATAAGTATTAATAGTCTTTGTAAAACTTTTAAAAACGTTTAAAAATATAGTTTACAACCAGAAAAATAAATGCAGAAAAAGAAATACGCATTTATCTGACAATTTGAAAAAGTATCAATAAATGCTAAAATGAATGTCCACACATTGAAATAAATGAGTTTTAAGAAAAGATTAAAGCTAGTTTTCTCATCTATGAACTTCATTGTTAATATATAAACAGTACATGTAAAACGTTTTTCAGAGGTTGTATTGTACTTTTCTGCAATCATATAAAATATAGATCTGGAAATTCACATCCACATTTCAATTTTGAAAAGAATAGGACAAATGATCACTTGAAATTACAAACATAAAAATAAAAGCTTTTTGGACAAATGTTTAAACATGGTTTCACCTCTATGCAACAGCACATGTAAAAAGTTTGTCAGAGGTTTTAAAACGTTTTTCAGAGGTTGTATTGTACTTTTCTGCAATCATACAAAATATAGATCTGGAAATTCACATCCACATTTCAATTTGGAAAAGAATAGTACAAATGATCACTTGAAATTACAAACATAAAAATAAAAGCTTTTTGGACAAATGTTTAAACATGGTTTCACCTCTATGCAACAGCACATGTAAAAAGTTTGTCAGAGGTTTTAAAAGTACTTTTCTCCAAAAAAACAAAATGTTGATCAGTAAATTCACTTCTACATTTCAATTTTAGAAAGAATAACATAAAAGTTAAAATGAAATTACCAACTTTATAATACATGCTTTTTTGAGAAACTTTGCTTCGCATCTATGAATTTTCATGTATAAGTATTAATAGTCTTTGTAAAACTTTTAAAAACGTTTAAAAATATAGTTTACAACCAGAAAAATAAATGCAGAAAAAGAAATACGCGTTTATCTGACAATATGAAAAAGTATCAATAAATGCTAAAATGAATGTCCACACATTGAAATAAATGCGTTTTAAGAAAAGATTAAAGCTAGTTTTCTCATCTATGAACTTCATTGTTAATATATAAACAGTACATGTAAAACGTTTTTCAGAGGTTGTATTGTACTTTTCTGCAATCATATAAAATATAGATCTGGAAATTCACATCCACATTTCAATATTGAAAAGAATAGTAGAAATGGTCACTTGAAATTACAAACTTTAAAATAAATGCTTTTTTGAGAAATGTTTAAAAATGATTTCACCTCTATGCAACAGCTCATGTAAAGTTTGTCAGAGGTTTTAAAAGTACTTTTCTCCAAAAAAGCAAAATGTAGATCCGTAAATTCACTTCTACATTTCAATTTTAGAAAGAATAACATAAATGTTAAAATGAAACAACCAACTTTAAAATACATGCATTTTTGAGAAATACTTAAACTTTGCTTCACATCTATGAATTTTCATGTATAAGTATTAATAGTCTTTGTAAAACTTTTAAAAACGTTTAAAAATATAGTTTACAACCAGAAAAATAAATGCAGAAAAAGAAATACGCATTTATCTGACAATTTGAAAAAGTATCAATAAATGCTAAAATGAATGTCCACACATTGAAATAAATGCGTTTTAAGAAAAGATTAAAGCTAGTTTTCTCATCTATGAACTTCATTGTTAATATATAAACAGTACATGTAAAACGTTTTTCAGAGGTTGTGTTGTACTTTTCTGCAATCATATAAAATATAGATCTGGAAATTCACATCCACATTTCAATTTTGAAAAGAATAGGACAAATGATCACTTGAAATTACAAACATAAAAATAAAAGCTTTTTGGACAAATGTTTAAACATGGTTTCACCTCTATGCAACAGCACATGTAAAAAGTTTGTCAGAGGTTTTAAAACGTTTTTCAGAGGTTGTATTGTACTTTTCTGCAATCATACAAAATATAGATCTGGAAATTCACATCCACATTTCAATTTGGAAAAGAATAGTACAAATGATCACTTGAAATTACAAACATAAAAATAAAAGCTTTTTGGACAAATGTTTAAACATGGTTTCACCTCTATGCAACAGCACATGTAAAAAGTTTGTCAGAGGTTTTAAAAGTACTTTTCTCCAAAAAAACAAAATGTTGATCAGTAAATTCACTTCTACATTTCAATTTTAGAAAGAATAACATAAAAGTTAAAATGAAATTACCAACTTTATAATACATGCTTTTTTGAGAAACTTTGCTTCACATCTATGAATTTTCATGTATAAGTATTAATAGTCTTTGTAAAACTTTTAACAACGTTTAAAAATATAGTCCACAACCAGTAAAATAAATGTAGAAAAAGAAATACGCGTTTATCTGACAATTTGAAAAAGTATCAATAAAGGCTAAAATGAAACCACATTTTGAAATAAATGCGTTTTAAGAAAAGATTAAAGCTAGTTTTCTCATCTATGAACTTCATTGTTAATATATAAACAGTACATGTAAAACGTTTTTCAGAGGTTGTATTGTACTTTTCTGCAATCATACAAAATATAGATAAGGAAATTCACATCCACATTTCAATTTTGAAAAGAATAGTACAAATGATCACTTGAAATTACAAACCTTAAAATAAATGCTTCTTTGAGAAATGTTTAAACATGATTTCACCTCTATGCAACAGCACATGTAAAAAGTTTGTCAGAGGTTTTAAAAGTACTTTTCGACAAGAAAGCAAAATGTAGATCTGTAAATTCACATCTACATTTCAATTTTAGAAAGAATAACATAAATGTTAAAATGAAACTACTAACTTTAAAATACATGGATTTTTGAGAAATACTTAAACTTTGCTTCACATCTATGAATTTTCATGTATAAGTATTAATAGTCTTTGTAAAACTTTTAAAAACGTTTAAAAATATAGTTTACAACCAGAAAAATAAATGCAGAAAAAGAAATACGCGTTTATCTGACAATATGAAAAAGTATCAATAAATGCTAAAATGAATGTCCACACATTGAAATAAATGCGTTTTAAGAAAAGATTAAAGCTAGTTTTCTCATCTATGAACTTCATTGTTAATATATAAACAGTACATGTAAAACGTTTTTCAGAGGTTGTATTGTACTTTTCTGCAATCATATAAAATATAGATCTGGAAATTCACATCCACATTTCAATTTTGAAAAGAATAGTAGAAATGGTCACTTGAAATTACAAACTTTAAAATAAATGCTTTTTTGAGAAATGTTTAAAAATGATTTCACATCTATGCAACAGCTCATGTAAAGTTTGTCAGAGGTTTTAAAAGTACTTTTCTCCAAAAAAGCAAAATGTAGATCCGTAAATTCACTTCTACATTTCAATTTTAGAAAGAATAACATAAATGTTAAAATGAAACAACCAACTTTAAAATACATGCATTTTTGAGAAATACTTAAACTTTGCTTCACATCTATGAATTTTCATGTATAAGTATTAATAGTCTTTGTAAAACTTTTAAAAACGTTTAAAAATATAGTTTACAACCAGAAAAATAAATGCAGAAAAAGAAATACGCATTTATCTGACAATTTGAAAAAGTATCAATAAATGCTAAAATGAATGTCCACACATTGAAATAAATGAGTTTTAAGAAAAGATTAAAGCTAGTTTTCTCATCTATGAACTTCATTGTTAATATATAAACAGTACATGTAAAACGTTTTTCAGAGGTTGTATTGTACTTTTCTGCAATCATATAAAATATAGATCTGGAAATTCACATCCACATTTCAATTTTGAAAAGAATAGGACAAATGATCACTTGAAATTACAAACATAAAAATAAAAGCTTTTTGGACAAATGTTTAAACATGGTTTCACCTCTATGCAACAGCACATGTAAAAAGTTTGTCAGAGGTTTTAAAACGTTTTTCAGAGGTTGTATTGTACTTTTCTGCAATCATACAAAATATAGATCTGGAAATTCACATCCACATTTCAATTTGGAAAAGAATAGTACAAATGATCACTTGAAATTACAAACCTTAAAATAAATACTTTTTTGAAAAATGTTTAAACATGATTTCACATCTATGCAACAGCACAAGTAAAAAGTTTGTCAGAGGTTTTAAAAGTACTTTTCTCCAAAAAAACAAAATGTTGATCAGTAAATTCACTTCTACATTTCAATTTTAGAAAGAATAACATAAAAGTTAAAATGAAATTACCAACTTTATAATACATGCTTTTTTGAGAAACTTTGCTTCGCATCTATGAATTTTCATGTATAAATATTAATAGTCTTTCTAAAACTTTTAACAACGTTTAAAAATATAGTTTACAACGAGAAAAATAAATGAAGAAAAAGTAACACGCGTTTATCTGACAATTTGAAAAAGTATCAATAAATGCTAAAATGAATGTCCACACATTGAAATAAATGCGTTTTAAGAAAAGATTAAAGCTAGTTTCCTCATCTATGAACTTCATTGTGAATATATAAACAGTATATGTAAAACGTTTTTCATAGGTTGTTATGTACTTTTCTACAATCAAATAAAATATAGATCTGGAAATTCACAACCAGATTTCAATTTCAAAAACAATAGTATAAATGGTCAAATGAAATTACAAACATAAAAATAAACGCTTCTTGGAGATATGTTTAAACATGGTTTCACATCTATGCAACAGCACATGTAAAAAGTATGTCAGAGGTTTTAAAAGTACTTTTGTACAAGAAAGCTAAATGTAGATCCATAAATTCACTTCTACATTTCAATTTGAGAAAGAATAACATAAATGTTAAAATGAAACTACTAACTTTAAAATACATGGATTTTTGAGAAATACTTAAACTTTGCTTCACATCTATGAATTTTCATGTATAAGTATTAATAGTCTTTGTAAAACTTTTAAAAACGTTTAAAAATATAGTTCACAACCAGAAAAATAAATGCAGAAAAAGAAATACGCGTTTATCTGACAACATGAAAAAGTATCAATAAATGCTAAAATGAATGTCCACACATTGAAATAAATGCGTTTTAAGAAAAGATTAAAGCTAGTTTTCTCATCTATGAACTTCATTGTTAATATATAAACAGTACATGTAAAACGTTTTTCAGAGGTTGTATTGTACTTTTCTGCAATCATATAAAATATAGATCTGGAAATTCACATCCACATTTCAATTTTGAAAAGAATAGTAGAAATGGTCACTTGAAATTACAAACTTTAAAATAAATGCTTTTTTGAGAAATGTTTAAACATGATTTCACATCTATGCAACAGCTCATGTAAAGTTTGTCAGAGGTTTTAAAAGTACTTTTCTCCAAAAAAGCAAAATGTAGATCCGTAAATTCACTTCTACATTTCAATTTTAGAAAGAATAACATAAATGTTAAAATGAAACAACCAACTTTAAAATACATGCATTTTTGAGAAATACTTAAACTTTGCTTCACATCTATGAATTTTCATGTATAAGTATTAATAGTCTTTTTAAAACTTTTAACAACGTTTAAAAATATAGTTTACAACGAGAAAAATAAATGAAGAAAAAGTAACACGCGTTTATCTGACAATTTGAAAATGTATCAATAAATGCTAAAATAAATGTCCACACATTGAAATAAATGCGTTTTAAGAAAAGATTAAAGCTAGTTTTCTCATCTATGAACTTCATTGTGAATATATAAACAGTATATGTAAAACGTTTTTCATAGGTTGTAATGTACTTTTCTACAATCAAATAAAATATGGATCTGGAAATTCACAACCAGATTTCAATTTCAAAAAGAATAGTATAAATGGTCAAATGAAATTACAAACATAAAAATAAACGCTTCTTGGAGAAATGTTTAAACATGATTTCACATCTATGCAACAGCACAAGTAAAAAGTTTGTCAGAGGTTTTAAAAGTACTTTTGTACAAGAAAGCAAAATGTAGATCTGTAAATTCACTTCTACATTTCAATTTTAGAAAGAATAACATAAATGTTAAAATGAAACTACTAACTTTAAAATACATGGATTTTTGAGAAATACTTAAACTTTGCTTCACATCTATGAATTTTCATGTATAAGTATTAATAGTCTTTGTAAAACTTTTAAAAACGTTTAAAAATATAGTTTACAACCAGAAAAATAAATGCAGAAAAAGAAATACGCGTTTATCTGACAATATGAAAAAGTATCAATAAATGCTAAAATGAATGTCCACACATTGAAATAAATGCGTTTTAAGAAAAGATTAAAGCTAGTTTTCTCATCTATGAACTTCATTGTTAATATATAAACAGTACATGTAAAACGTTTTTCAGAGGTTGTATTGTACTTTTCTGCAATCATACAAAATATAGATCTGGAAATTCACGTCCACATTTCAATTTTGAAAAGAATAGTAGAAATGGTCACTTGAAATTACAAACTTTAAAATAAATGCTTCTTTGAGAAATGTTTAAACATGATTTCACCTCTATGCAACAGCACATGTAAAAAGTTTGTCAGAGGTTTTAAAAGTACTTTTCTACAAGAAAGCAAAATGTAGATCTGTAAATTCACATCTACATATCAATTTTAGAAAGAATAACATAAATGTTAAAATGAAACAACTAACTTTAAAATACATGCATTTTTGAGAAATACTTAAACTTTGCTTCACATCTATGAATTTTCATGTATAAGTATTAATAGTCTTTGTAAAACTTTTAAAAATGTTTAAAAATATAGTTTACAACCAGAAAAATAAATGCAGAAAAAGAAATAAGCGTTTATCTGACAATTTGAAAAAGTATCAATAAATGCTAAAATGAATGTCCACACATTGAAATAAATGCGTTTTAAGAAAAGATTAAAGCTAGTTTTCTCATCTATGAACTTCATTGTTAATATATAATCAGTAGATGTAAAACGTTTTTCAGAGGTTGTATTGTACTTTTCTGCAATCATAAAATATAGATCTGGAAATTCACATCCACATTTCAATTTTGAAAAGAATAGGACAAATGATCACTTGAAATTACAAACATAAAAATAAAAGCTTTTTGGACAAATGTTTAAACATGGTTTCACCTCTATGCAACAGCACATGTAAAAAGTTTGTCAGAGGTTTTAAAAGTACTTTTCTCCAAAAAAACAAATAGTTGATCAGTAAATTCACTTCTACATTTCAATTTTAGAAAGAATAACATAAAAGTTAAAATGAAATTACCAACTTTAAAATACATGCTTTTTTGAGAAACTTTGCTTCACATCTATGAATTTTCATGTATAAGTATTAATAAGACTATATTAATAAGAATATAGATCTGGAAATTCACATCCACATTTCAATTTTGAAAAGAATAGGACAAATGATCACTTGAAATTACAAACATAAAAATAAAAGCTT
This sequence comes from Narcine bancroftii, assembly GCF_036971445.1. NCBI lineage: Eukaryota > Metazoa > Chordata > Chondrichthyes > Torpediniformes > Narcinidae > Narcine > Narcine bancroftii. The sequence continues at coordinate 100,054,507 of NC_091474.1, read as the reverse complement.
TTTGGACAAATGTTTAAACATGGTTTCACCTCTATGCAACAGCACATGTAAAAAGTTTGTCAGAGGTTTTAAAACGTTTTTCAGAGGTTGTATTGTACTTTTCTGCAATCATACAAAATATAGATCTGGAAATTCACATCCACATTTCAATTTGGAAAAGAATAGTACAAATGATCACTTGAAATTACAAACTTTAAAATAAATACTTTTTTGAAAAATGTTTAAACATGATTTCACATCTATGCAACAGCACAAGTAAAAAGTTTGTCAGAGGTTTTAAAAGTACTTTTCTCCAAAAAAACAAAATGTTGATCAGTAAATTCACTTCTACATTTCAATTTTAGAAAGAATAACATAAAAGTTAAAATGAAATTACCAACTTTATAATACATGCTTTTTTGAGAAACGTTGCTTCGCATCTATGAATTTTCATGTATAAGTATTAATAGTCTTTGTAAAACTTTTAACAACGTTTAAAAATATAGTCTACAACCAGTAAAATAAATGTAGAAAAAGAAATACGCGTTTATCTGACAATTTGAAAAAGTATCAATAAAGGCTAAAATGAATGTCCACACATTGAAATAAATGCGTTTTAAGAAAAGATTAAAGCTAGTTTTCTCATCTATGAACTTCATTGTTAATATATAAACAGTACATGTAAAACGTTTTTCAGAGGTTGTATTGTACTTTTCTGCAATCATACAAAATATATATAAGGAAATTCACATCCACATTTCAATTTTGAAAAGAATAGTACAAATGATCACTTGAAATTACAAACCTTAAAATAAATGCTTCTTTGAGAAATGTTTAAACATGATTTCACCTCTATGCAACAGCACATGTAAAAAGTTTGTCAGAGGTTTTAAAAGTACTTTTCGACAAGAAAGCAAAATGTAGATCTGTAAATTCACATCTACATTTCAATTTTAGAAAGAATAACATAAATGTTAAAATGAAACTACTAACTTTAAAATACATGGATTTTTGAGAAATACTTAAACTTTGCTTCACATCTATGAATTTTCATGTATAAGTATTAATAGTCTTTGTAAAACTTTTAAAAACGTTTAAAAATATAGTTTACAACCAGAAAAATAAATGCAGAAAAAGAAATACGCATTTATCTGACAATTTGAAAAAGTATCAATAAATGCTAAAATGAATGTCCACACATTGAAATAAATGCGTTTTAAGAAAATATTAAAGCTAGTTTTCTAATCTATGAACTTCATTGTTAATATATAAACAGTACATGTAAAACGTTTTTCAGAGGTTGTTTTGTACTTTTCTGCAATCATATAAAATATAGATCTGGAAATTCACATCCACATTTCAATTTTGAAAAGAATAGGACAAATGGTCAAATGAAATTACAAACATAAAAATAAACGCTTCTTGGAGATATGTTTAAAAATGGTTTCACATCTATGCAACAGCACATGTAAAAAGTATGTCAGAGGTTTTAAAAGTACTTTTGTACAAGAAAGCTAAATGTAGATCCATAAATTCACTTCTACATTTCAATTTGAGAAAGAATAACATAAATGTTAAAATGAAACTACCAACTGTAAAATACATGCATTTTTGAGAAGTACTTAAACTTTGATTCACATCTATGAATTTTCATGTATTAATAGTCTTTGTAAAACTTTTAAAAATGTTTAAAAATATAGTTTACAACCAGAAAAATAAATGCAGAAAAAGAAATAAGCGTTTATCTGACAATTTGAAAAAGTATCAATAAATGCTAAAATGAATGTCCACACATTGAAATAAATGCGTTTTAAGAAAAGATTAAAGCTAGTTTTCTCATCTATGAACTTCATTGTTAATATATAATCAGTAGATGTAAAACGTTTTTCAGAGGTTGTATTGTACTTTTCTGCAATCATAAAATATAGATCTGGAAATTCACATCCACATTTCAATTTTGAAAAGAATAGGACAAATGATCACTTGAAATTACAAACATAAAAATAAAAGCTTTTTGGACAAATGTTTAAACATGGTTTCACCTCTATGCAACAGCACATGTAAAAAGTTTGTCAGAGGTTTTAAAAGTACTTTTCTCCAAAAAAACAAAATGTTGATCAGTAAATTCACTTCTACATTTCAATTTTAGAAAGAATAACATAAAAGTTAAAATGAAATTACCAACTTTAAAATACATGCTTTTTTGAGAAACTTTGCTTCACATCTATGAATTTTCATGTATAAGTATTAATAGTCTTTTTAAAACTTTTAACAACGTTTAAAAATATAGTTTACAACGAGAAAAATAAATGAAGAAAAAGTAACACGCGTTTATCTGACAATTTGAAAAAGTATCAATAAATGCTAAAATAAATGTCCACACATTGAAATAAATGCGTTTTAAGAAAAGATTAAAGCTAGTTTTCTCATCTATGAACTTCATTGTGAATATATAAACAGTATATGTAAAACGTTTTTCATAGGTTGTAATGTACTTTTCTACAATCAAATAAAATATGGATCTGGAAATTCACAACCAGATTTCAATTTCAAAAAGAATAGTATAAATGGTCAAATGAAATTACAAACATAAAAATAAACGCTTCTTGGAGAAATGTTTAAACATGATTTCACATCTATGCAACAGCACAAGTAAAAAGTTTGTCAGAGGTTTTAAAAGTACTTTTGTACAAGAAAGCAAAATGTAGATCTGTAAATTCACTTCTACATTTCAATTTTAGAAAGAATAACATAAATGTTAAAATGAAACTACTAACTTTAAAATACATGGATTTTTGAGAAATACTTAAACTTTGCTTCACATCTATGAATTTTCATGTATAAGTATTAATAGTCTTTGTAAAACTTTTAAAAACGTTTAAAAATATAGTTTACAACCAGAAAAATAAATGCAGAAAATGAAATACGCGTTTATCTGACAATATGAAAAAGTATCAATAAATGCTAAAATGAATGTCCACACATTGAAATAAATGCGTTTTAAGAAAAGATTAAAGCTAGATTTCTCATCTATGAACTTCATTGTTAATATATAAACAGTACATGTAAAACGTTTTTCAGAGGTTGTATTGTACTTTTCTGCAATCATATAAAATATAGATCTGGAAATTCACATCCACATTTCAATTTTGAAAAGAATAGTAGAAATGGTCACTTGAAATTACAAACTTTAAAATAAATGCTTTTTTGAGAAATGTTTAAACATGATTTCACATTTATGCAACAGCTCATGTAAAGTTTGTCAGAGGTTTTAAAAGTACTTTTCTCCAAAAAAGCAAAATGTAGATCCGTAAATTCACTTCTACATTTCAATTTTAGAAAGAATAACATAAATGTTAAAATGAAACAACCAACTTTAAAATACATGCATTTTTGAGAAATACTTAAACTTTGCTTCACATCTATGAATTTTCATGTATAAGTATTAATAGTCTTTGTAAAACTTTTAAAAACGTTTAAAAATATAGTTTACAACCAGAAAAATAAATGCAGAAAAAGAAATACGCATTTATCTGACAATTTGAAAAAGTATCAATAAATGCTAAAATGAATGTCCACACATTGAAATAAATGCGTTTTAAGAAACGATTAAAGCTAGTTTTCTCATCTATGAACTTCATTGTTAATATATAAACAGTACATTTAAAACGTTTTTCAGAGGTTGTGTTGTACTTTTCTGCAATCATATAAAATATAGATCTGGAAATTCACATCCACATTTCAATTTTGAAAAGAATAGGACAAATGATCACTTGAAATTACAAACATAAAAATAAAAGCTTTTTGGACAAATGTTTAAACATGGTTTCACCTCTATGCAACAGCACATGTAAAAAGTTTGTCAGAGGTTTTAAAACGTTTTTCAGAGGTTGTATTGTACTTTTCTGCAATCATACAAAATATAGATCTGGAAATTCACATCCACATTTCAATTTGGAAAAGAATAGTACAAATGATCACTTGAAATTACAAACATAAAAATAAAAGCTTTTTGGACAAATGTTTAAACATGGTTTCACCTCTATGCAACAGCACATGTAAAAAGTTTGTCAGAGGTTTTAAAACGTTTTTCAGAGGTTGTATTGTACTTTTCTGCAATCATACAAAATATAGATCTGGAAATTCACATCCACATTTCAATTTGGAAAAGAATAGTACAAATGATCACTTGAAATTACAAACTTTAAAATAAATACTTTTTTGAAAAATGTTTAAACATGATTTCACATCTATGCAACAGCACAAGTAAAAAGTTTGTCAGAGGTTTTAAAAGTACTCTTCTCCAAAAAAACAAAATGTTGATCAGTAAATTCACTTCTACATTTCAATTTTAGAAAGAATAACATAAAAGTTAAAATGAATTTACCAACTTTATAATACATGCTTTTTTGAGAAACTTTGCTTCACATCTATGAATTTTCATGTATAAGTATTAATAGTCTTTGTAAAACTTTTAACAACGTTTAAAAATATAGTTTACAACGAGAAAAATAAATGAAGAAAAAGTAACACGCGTTTATCTGACAATTTGAAAAAGTATCAATAAATGCTAAAATGAATGTCCACACATTGAAATAAATGCGTTTTAAGAAAAGATTAAAGCTAGTTTTCTCATCTATGAACTTCATTGTGAATATATAAACAGTATATGTAAAACGTTTTTCATAGGTTGTAATGTAGTTTTCTACAATCAAATAAAATATAGATCTGGAAATTCACAACCAGATTTCAATTTAAAAAACAATAGTATGAATGGTCAAATGAAATTACAAACATAAAAATAAACGCTTCTTGGAGATATGTTTAAAAATGGTTTCACATCTTTGCAACAGCAAATGTAAAAAGTATGTCAGAGGTTTTAAAAGTACTTTTGTACAAGAAAGCTAAATGTAGATCCATAAATTCACTTCTACATTTCAATTTGAGAAAGAATAACATAAATGTTAAAATGAAACTACCAACTGTAAAATACATGCATTTTTGAGAAGTACTTAAACTTTGATTCACATCTATGAATTTTCATGTATTAATAGTCTTTGTAAAACTTTTAAAAATGTTTAAAAATATAGTTTACAACCAGAAAAATAAATGCAGAAAAAGAAATAAGCGTTTATCTGACAATTTGAAAAAGTATCAATAAATGCTAAAATGAATGTCCACACATTGAAATAAATGCGTTTTAAGAAAAGATTAAAGCTAGTTTTCTCATCTATGAACTTCATTGTTAATATATAATAAGAAGATGTAAAACGTTTTTCAGAGGTTGTATTGTACTTTTCTGCAATCATAAAATATAGATCTGGAAATTCACATCCACATTTCAATTTTGAAAAGAATAGGACAAATGATCACTTGAAATTACAAACATAAAAATAAAAGCTTTTTGGACAAATGTTTAAACATGGTTTCACCTCTATGCAACAGCACATGTAAAAAGTTTGTCAGAGGTTTTAAAAGTACTTTTCTCCAAAAAAACAAAATGTTGATCAGTAAATTGACTTCTACATTTCAATTTTAGAAAGAATAACATAAAAGTTAAAATGAAATTACCAACTTTATAATACATGCTTTTTTGAGAAACTTTGCTTCACATCTATGAATTTTCATGTATAAGTATTAATAGTCTTTGTAAAACTTTTAACAACGTTTAAAAATATAGTCTACAACCAGTAAAATAAATGTAGAAAAAGAAATACGCGTTTATCTGACAATTTGAAAAAGTATCAATAAAGGCTAAAATGAAACCACATTTTGAAATAAATGCGTTTTAAGAAAAGATTAAAGCTAGTTTTCTCATCTATGAACTTCATTGTTAATATATAAACAGTACATGTAAAACGTTTTTCAGAGGTTGTATTGTACTTTTCTGCAATCATACAAAATATAGATAAGGAAATTCACATCCACATTTCAATTTTGAAAAGAATAGTACAAATGATCACTTGAAATTACAAACTTTAAAATAAATGCTTCTTTGAGAAATGTTTAAACATGATTTCACCTCTATGCAACAGCACATGTAAAAAGTTTGTCAGAGGTTTTAAAAGTACTTTTCGACAAGAAAGCAAAATGTAGATCTGTAAATTCACATCTACATTTCAATTTTAGAAAGAATAACATAAATGTTAAAATGAAACTACTAACTTTAAAATACATGGATTTTTGAGAAATACTTAAACTTTGCTTCACATCTATGAATTTTCATGTATAAGTATTAATAGTCTTTGTAAAACTTTTAAAAACGTTTAAAAATATAGTTTACAACCAGAAAAATAAATGCAGAAAAAGAAATACGCGTTTATCTGACAATATGAAAAAGTATCAATAAATGCTAAAATGAATGTCCACACATTGAAATAAATGCGTTTTAAGAAAAGATTAAAGCTAGTTTTCTCATCTATGAACTTCATTGTTAATATATAAACAGTACATGTAAAACGTTTTTCAGAGGTTGTATTGTACTTTTCTGCAATCATATAAAATATAGATCTGGAAATTCACATCCACATTTCAATTTTGAAAAGAATAGTAGAAATGGTCACTTGAAATTACAAACTTTAAAATAAATGCTTTTTTGAGAAATGTTTAAAAATGATTTCACATCTATGCAACAGCTCATGTAAAGTTTGTCAGAGGTTTTAAAAGTACTTTTCTCCAAAAAAGCAAAATGTAGATCCGTAAATTCACTTCTACATTTCACTTTTAGAAAGAATAACATAAATGTTAAAATGAAACAACCAACTTTAAAATACATGCATTTTTGAGAAATACTTAAACTTTGCTTCACATCTATGAATTTTCATGTATAAGTATTAATAGTCTTTGTAAAACTTTTAAAAACGTTTAAAAATATAGTTTACAACCAGAAAAATAAATGCAGAAAAAGAAATACGCATTTATCTGACAATTTGAAAAAGTATCAATAAATGCTAAAATGAATGTCCACACATTGAAATAAATGCGTTTTAAGAAAAGATTAAAGCTAGTTTTCTCATCTATCAACTTCATTGTTAATATATAAACAGTACATGTAAAACGTTTTTCAGAGGTTGTATTGTACTTTTCTGCAATCATATAAAATATAGATCTGGAAATTCACATCCACATTTCAATTTTGAAAAGAATAGTAGAAATGGTCACTTGAAATTACAAACTTTAAAATAAATGCTTTTTTGAGAAATGTTTAAAAATGATTTCACATCTCTGCAACAGCTCATGTAAAGTTTGTCAGAGGTTTTAAAAGTACTTTTCTCCAAAAAAGCAAAATGTAGATCCGTAAATTCACTTCTACATTTCAATTTTAGAAAGAATAACATAAATGTTAAAATGAAACAACCAACTTTAAAATACATGCATTTTTGAGAAATACTTAAACTTTGCTTCACATCTATGAATTTTCATGTATAAGTATTAATAGTCTTTGTAAAACTTTTAAAAACGTTTAAAAATATAGTTTACAACGAGAAAAATAAATGAAGAAAAAGTAACACGCGTTTATCTGACAATTTGAAAAAGTATCAATAAATGCTAAAATGAATGTCCACACATTGAAATAAATGCGTTTTAAGAAAAGATTAAAGCTAGTTTTCTCATCTATGAACTTCATTGTGAATATATAAACAGTATATGTAAAACGTTTTTCATAAGTTGTAATGTACTTTTCTACAATCAAATAAAATATAGATCTGGAAATTCACAACCAGATTTCAATTTCAAAAAGAATAGTATGGTCAAATGAAATTACAAACATAAAAATAAACGCTTCTTGGAGATATGTTTAAACATGGTTTCACATCTATGCAACAGCACATGTAAAAAGTATGTCAGAGGTTTTAAAAGTACTTTTGTACAAGAAAGCTAAATGTAGATCCATAAATTCACTTCTACATTTCAATTTGAGAAAGAATAACATAAATGTTAAAATGAAACTACTAACTTTAAAATACATGGATTTTTGAGAAATACTTAAACTTTGCTTCACATCTATGAATTTTCATGTATTAATAGTCTTTGTAAAACTTTTAAAAACGTTTAAAAATATAGTTCACAACCAGAAAAATAAATGCAGAAAAAGAAATACGCGTTTATCTGACAACATGAAAAAGTATCAATAAATGCTAAAATGAATGTCCACACATTGAAATAAATGCGTTTTAAGAAAAGATTAAAGCTAGTTTTCTCATCTATGAACTTCATTGTTAATATATAAACAGTACATGTAAAACGTTTTTCAGAGGTTGTATTGTACTTTTCTGCAATCATATAAAATATAGATCTGGAAATTCACATCCACATTTCAATTTTGAAAAGAATAGTAGAAATGGTCACTTGAAATTACAAACTTTAAAATAAATGCTTTTTTGAGAAATGTTTAAACATGATTTCACATCTATGCAACAGCTCATGTAAAGTTTGTCAGAGGTTTTAAAAGTACTTTTCTCCAAAAAAGCAAAATGTAGATCCGTAAATTCACTTCTACATTTCAATTTTAGAAAGAATAACATAAATGTTAAAATGAAACAACCAACTTTAAAATACATGCATTTTTGAGAAATACTTAAACTTTGCTTCACATCTATGAATTTTCATGTATAAGTATTAATAGTCTTTGTAAAACTTTTAAAAACGTTTTAAAATATAGTTTACAACCAGAAAAATAAATGCAGAAAAAGAAATACGCATTTATCTGACAATTTGAAAAAGTATCAATAAATGCTAAAATGAATGTCCACACATTGAAATAAATGCGTTTTAAGAAAATATTAAAGCTAGTTTTCTAATCTATGAACTTCATTGTTAATATATAAACAGTACATGTAAAACGTTTTTCAGAGGTTGTTTTGTACTTTTCTGCAATCATATAAAATATAGATCTGGAAATTCACATCCACATTTCAATTTTGAAAAGCATAGGACAAATGATCACTTGAAATTACAAACATAAAAATAAAAGCTTTTTGGACAAATGTTTAAACATGGTTTCACCTCTATGCAACAGCACATGTAAAAAGTTTGTCAGAGGTTTTAAAACGTTTTTCAGAGGTTGTATTGTACTTTTCTGCAATCATACAAAATATAGATCTGGAAATTCACATCCACATTTCAATTTGGAAAAGAATAGTACAAATGATCACTTGAAATTACAAACTTTAAAATAAATACTTTTTTGAAAAATGTTTAAACATGATTTCACATCTATGCAACAGCACAAGTAAAAAGTTTGTCAGAGGTTTTAAAAGTACTTTTCTCCAAAAAAACAAAATGTTGATCAGTAAATTCACTTCTACATTTCAATTTTAGAAAGAATAACATAAAAGTTAAAATGAATTTACCAACTTTATAATACATGCTTTTTTGAGAAACTTTGCTTCACATCTATGAATTTTCATTTATAAGTATTAATAGTCTTTGTTAAACTTTTAACAACGTTTAAAAATATAGTTTACAACGAGAAAAATAAATGAAGAAAAAGTAACACGCGTTTATCTGACAATTTGAAAAAGTATCAATAAATGCTAAAATGAATGTCCACACATTGAAATAAATGCGTTTTAAGAAAAGATTAAAGCTAGTTTTCTCATCTATGAACTTCATTGTGAATATATAAACAGTATATGTAAAACGTTTTTCATAGGTTGTAATGTACTTTTCTACAATCAAATAAAATATAGATCTGGAAATTCACAACCAGATTTCAATTTCAAAAACAATAGTATAAATGGTCAAATGAAATTACAAACATAAAAATAAACGCTTCTTGGAGATATGTTTAAACATGGTTTCACATCTATGCAACAGCACATGTAAAAAGTATGTCAGAGGTTTTAAAAGTACTTTTGTACAAGAAAGCTAAATGTAGATCCATAAATTCACTTCTACATTTCAATTTGAGAAAGAATAACATAAATGTTAAAATGAAACTACTAACTTTAAAATACATGGATTTTTGAGAAATACTTAAACTTTGCTTCACATCTATGAATTTTCATGTATAAGTATTAATAGTCTTTGTAAAACTTTTAAAAACGTTTAAAAATATAGTTCACAACCAGAAAAATAAATGCAGAAAAAGAAATACGCGTTTATCTGACAACATGAAAAAGTATCAATAAATGCTAAAATGAATGTCCACACATTGAAATAAATGCGTTTTAAGAAAAGATTAAAGCTAGTTTTCTCATCTATGAACTTCATTGTTAATATATAAACAGTACATGTAAAACGTTTTTCAGAGGTTGTATTGTACTTTTCTGCAATCATATAAAATATAGATCTGGAAATTCACATCCACATTTCAATTTTGAAAAGAATAGTAGAAATGGTCACTTGAAATTACAAACTTTAAAATAAATGCTTTTTTGAGAAATGTTTAAACATGATTTCACATCTATGCAACAGCTCATGTAAAGTTTGTCAGAGGTTTTAAAAGTACTTTTCTCCAAAAAAGCAAAATGTAGATCCGTAAATTCACTTCTACATTTCAATTTTAGAAAGAATAACATAAATGTTAAAATGAAACAACCAACTTTAAAATACATGCATTTTTGAGAAATACTTAAACTTTGCTTCACATCTATGAATTTTCATGTATAAGTATTAATAGTCTTTGTAAAACTTTTAAAAACGTTTTAAAATATAGTTTACAACCTGAAAAATAAATGCAGAAAAAGAAATACGCATTTATCTGACAATTTGAAAAAGTATCAATAAATGCTAAAATGAATGTCCACACATTGAAATAAATGCGTTTTAAGAAAATATTAAAGCTAGTTTTCTAATCTATGAACTTCATTGTTAATATATAAACAGTACATGTAAAACGTTTTTCAGAGGTTGTTTTGTACTTTTCTGCAATCATATAAAATATAGATCTGGAAATTCACATCCACATTTCAATTTTGAAAAGAATAGGACAAATGATCACTTGAAATTACAAACATAAAAATAAAAGCTTTTTGGACAAATGTTTAAACATGGTTTCACCTCTATGCAACAGCACATGTAAAAAGTTTGTCCGAGGTTTTAAAACGTTTTTCAGAGGTTGTATTGTACTTTTCTGCAATCATACAAAATATAGATCTGGAAATTCACATCCACATTTCAATTTGGAAAAGAATAGTACAAATGATCACTTGAAATTACAAACTTTAAAATAAATACTTTTTTGAAAAATGTTTAAACATGATTTCACATCTATGCAACAGCACAAGTAAAAAGTTTGTCAGAGGTTTTAAAAGTACTCTTCTCCAAAAAAACAAAATGTTGATCAGTAAATTCACTTCTACATTTCAATTTTAGAAAGAATAACATAAATGTTAAAATGAAACTACCAACTGTAAAATACATGCATTTTTGAGAAGTACTTAAACTTTGATTCACATCTATGAATTTTCATGTATTAATAGTCTTTGTAAAACTTTTAAAAATGTTTAAAAATATAGTTTACAACCAGAAAAATAAATGCAGAAAAAGAAATAAGCGTTTATCTGACAATTTGAAAAAGTATCAATAAATGCTAAAATGAATGTCCACACATTGAAATAAATGCGTTTTAAGAAAAGATTAAAGCTAGTTTTCTCATCTATGAACTTCATTGTTAATATATAATCAGAAGATGTAAAACGTTTTTCAGAGGTTGGATTGTACTTTTCTGCAATCATAAAATATAGATCTGGAAATTCACATCCACATTTCAATTTTGAAAAGAATAGGACAAATGATCACTAGAAATTACAAACATAAAAATAAAAGCTTTTTGGACAAATGTTTAAACATGGTTTCACCTCTATGCAACAGCACATGTAAAAAGTTTGTCAGAGGTTTTAAAAGTACTTTTCTCCAAAAAAACAAAATGTTGATCAGTAAATTCACTTCTACATTTCAATTTTAGAAAGAATAACATAAAAGTTAAAATGAAATTACCAACTTTAAAATACATGCTTTTTTGAGAAACTTTGCTTCACATCTATGAATTTTCATGTATAAGTATTAATAGTCTTTTTAAAACTTTTAACAACGTTTAAAAATATAGTTTACAACGAGAAAAATAAATGAAGAAAAAGTAACACGCGTTTATCTGACAATTTGAAAAAGTATCAATAAATGCTAAAATAAATGTCCACACATTGAAATAAATGCGTTTTAAGAAAAGATTAAAGCTAGTTTTCTCATCTATGAACTTCATTGTGAATATATAAACAGTATATGTAAAACGTTTTTCATAGGTTGTAATGTACTTTTCTACAATCAAATAAAATATGGATCTGGAAATTCACAACCAGATTTCAATTTCAAAAAGAATAGTATAAATGGTCAAATGAAATTACAAACATAAAAATAAACGCTTCTTGGAGAAATGTTTAAACATGATTTCACATCTATGCAACAGCACAAGTAAAAAGTTTGTCAGAGGTTTTAAAAGTACTTTTGTACAAGAAAGCAAAATGTAGATCTGTAAATTCACTTCTACATTTCAATTTTAGAAAGAATAACATAAATGTTAAAATGAAACTACTAACTTTAAAATACATGGATTTTTGAGAAATACTTAAACTTTGCTTCACATCTATGAATTTTCATGTATAAGTATTAATAGTCTTTGTAAAACTTTTAAAAACGTTTAAAAATATAGTTTGCAACCAGAAAAATAAATGCAGAAAAAGAAATACGCGTTTATCTGACAATATGAAAAAGTATCAATAAATGCTAAAATGAATGTCCACACATTGAAATAAATGCGTTTTAAGAAAAGATTAAAGCTAGTTTTCTCATCTATGAACTTCATTGTTAATATATAAACAGTACATGTAAAACGTTTTTCAGAGGTTGTATTGTACTTTTCTGCAATCATATAAAATATAGATCTGGAAATTCACATCCACATTTCAATTTTGAAAAGAATAGTAGAAATGGTCACTTGAAATTACAAACTTTAAAATAAATGCTTTTTTGAGAAATGTTTAAACATGATTTCACATCTATGCAACAGCTCATGTAAAGTTTGTCAGAGGTTTTAAAAGTACTTTTCTCCAAAAAAGCAAAATGTAGATCCGTAAATTCACTTCTACATTTCAATTTTAGAAAGAATAACATAAATGTTAAAATGAAACAACTAACTTTAAAATACATGCATTTTTGAGAAATACTTAAACTTTGCTTCACATCTATGAATTTTCATGTATAAGTATTAATAGTCTTTGTAAAACTTTTAAAAACGTTTAAAAATATAGTTTACAACCAGAAAAATAAATGCAGAAAAAGAAATACGCATTTATCTGACAATTTGAAAAAGTATCAATAAATGCTAAAATGAATGTCCACACATTGAAATAAATGCGTTTTAAGAAAAGATTAAAGCTAGTTTTCTCATCTATGAACTTCATTGTTAATATATAAACAGTACATGTAAAACGTTTTTCAGAGGTTGTGTTGTACTTTTCTGCAATCATATAAAATATAGATCTGGAAATTCACATCCACATTTCAATTTTGAAAAGAATAGGACAAATGATCACTTGAAATTACAAACATAAAAATAAAAGCGTTTTGGACAAATGTTTAAACATGGTTTCACCTCTATGCAACAGCACATGTAAAAAGTTTGTCAGAGGTTTTAAAACGTTTTTCAGAGGTTGTATTGTACTTTTCTGCAATCATACAAAATATAGATCTGGAAATTCACATCCACATTTCAATTTGGAAAAGAATAGTACAAATGATCACTTGAAATTACAAACTTTAAAATAAATATTTTTTGAAAAATGTTTAAACATGATTTCACATCTATGCAACAGCACAAGTAAAAAGTTTGTCAGAGGTTTTAAAAGTACTTTTCTCCAAAAAAACAAAATGTTGATCAGTAAATTCACTTCTACATTTCAATTTTAGAAAGAATAACATAAAAGTTAAAATGAAATTACCAACATTATAATACATGCTTTTTTGAGAAACTTTGCTTCACATCTATGAATTTTCATGTATAAGTATTAATAGTCTTTGTAAAACTTTTAAAAACGTTTAAAAATATAGTTTACAACCAGAAAAATAAATGCAGAAAAAGAAATACGCATTTATCTGACAATTTGAAAAAGTATCAATAAATGCTAAAATGAATGTCCACACATTGAAATAAATGCGTTTTAAGAAAAGATTAAAGCTAGTTTTCTCATCTATGAACTTCATTGTTAATATATAATCAGTAGATGTAAAACGTTTTTCAGAGGTTGTATTGTACTTTTCTGCAATCATAAAATATAGATCTGGAAATTCACATCCACATTTCAATTTTGAAAAGAATAGTAGAAATGGTCACTTGAAATTACAAACTTTAAAATAAATGCTTTTTTGAGAAATGTTTAAACATGATTTCACATCTATGCAACAGCTCATGTAAAGTTTGTCAGAGGTTTTAAAAGTACTTTTCTCCAAAAAAGCAAAATGTAGATCCGTAAATTCACTTCTACATTTCAATTTTAGAAAGAATAACATAAATGTTAAAATGAAACAACCAACTTTAAAATACATGCATTTTTGAGAAATACTTAAACTTTGCTTCACATCTATGAATTTTCATGTATAAGTATTAATAGTCCTTGTAAAACTTTTAAAAACGTTTTAAAATATAGTTTACAACCAGAAAAATAAATGCAGAAAAAGAAATACGCATTTATCTGACAATTTGAAAAAGTATCAATAAATGCTAAAATGAATGTCCACACATTGAAATAAATGCGTTTTAAGAAAATATTAAAGCTAGTTTTCTAATCTATGAACTTCATTGTTAATATATAAACAGTACATGTAAAACGTTTTTCAGAGGTTGTTTTGTACTTTTCTGCAATCATATAAAATATAGATCTGGAAATTCACATCCACATTTCAATTTTGAAAAGCATAGGACAAATGATCACTTGAAATTACAAACATAAAAATAAAAGCTTTTTGGACAAATGTTTAAACATGGTTTCACCTCTATGCAACAGCACATGTAAAAAGTTTGTCAGAGGTTTTAAAACGTTTTTCAGAGGTTGTATTGTACTTTTCTGCAATCATACAAAATATAGATCTGGAAATTCACATCCACATTTCAATTTGGAAAAGAATAGTACAAATGATCACTTGAAATTACAAACTTTAAAATAAATACTTTTTTGAAAAATGTTTAAACATGATTTCACATCTATGCAACAGCACAAGTAAAAAGTTTGTCAGAGGTTTTAAAAGTACTTTTCTCCAAAAAAACAAAATGTTGATCAGTAAATTCACTTCTACATTTCAATTTTAGAAAGAATAACATAAAAGTTAAAATGAATTTACCAACTTTATAATACATGCTTTTTTGAGAAACTTTGCTTCACATCTATGAATTTTCATTTATAAGTATTAATAGTCTTTGTTAAACTTTTAACAACGTTTAAAAATATAGTTTACAACGAGAAAAATAAATGAAGAAAAAGTAACACGCGTTTATCTGACAATTTGAAAAAGTATCAATAAATGCTAAAATGAATGTCCACACATTGAAATAAATGCGTTTTAAGAAAAGATTAAAGCTAGTTTTCTCATCTATGAACTTCATTGTGAATATATAAACAGTATATGTAAAACGTTTTTCATAGGTTGTAATGTACTTTTCTACAATCAAATAAAATATAGATCTGGAAATTCACAACCAGATTTCAATTTCAAAAACAATAGTATAAATGGTCAAATGAAATTACAAACATAAAAATAAACGCTTCTTGGAGATATGTTTAAACATGGTTTCACATCTATGCAACAGCACATGTAAAAAGTATGTCAGAGGTTTTAAAAGTACTTTTGTACAAGAAAGCTAAATGTAGATCCATAAATTCACTTCTACATTTCAATTTGAGAAAGAATAACATAAATGTTAAAATGAAACTACTAACTTTAAAATACATGGATTTTTGAGAAATACTTAAACTTTGCTTCACATCTATGAATTTTCATGTATAAGTATTAATAGTCTTTGTAAAACTTTTAAAAACGTTTAAAAATATAGTTCACAACCAGAAAAATAAATGCAGAAAAAGAAATACGCGTTTATCTGACAACATGAAAAAGTATCAATAAATGCTAAAATGAATGTCCACACATTGAAATAAATGCGTTTTAAGAAAAGATTAAAGCTAGTTTTCTCATCTATGAACTTCATTGTTAATATATAAACAGTACATGTAAAACGTTTTTCAGAGGTTGTATTGTACTTTTCTGCAATCATATAAAATATAGATCTGGAAATTCACATCCACATTTCAATTTTGAAAAGAATAGTAGAAATGGTCACTTGAAATTACAAACTTTAAAATAAATGCTTTTTTGAGAAATGTTTAAACATGATTTCACATCTATGCAACAGCTCATGTAAAGTTTGTCAGAGGTTTTAAAAGTACTTTTCTCCAAAAAAGCAAAATGTAGATCCGTAAATTCACTTCTACATTTCAATTTTAGAAAGAATAACATAAATGTTAAAATGAAACAACCAACTTTAAAATACATGCATTTTTGAGAAATACTTAAACTTTGCTTCACATCTATGAATTTTCATGTATAAGTATTAATAGTCTTTGTAAAACTTTTAAAAACGTTTTAAAATATAGTTTACAACCAGAAAAATAAATGCAGAAAAAGAAATACGCATTTATCTGACAATTTGAAAAAGTATCAATAAATGCTAAAATGAATGTCCACACATTGAAATAAATGCGTTTTAAGAAAATATTAAAGCTAGTTTTCTAATCTATGAACTTCATTGTTAATATATAAACAGTACATGTAAAACGTTTTTCAGAGGTTGTTTTGTACTTTTCTGCAATCATATAAAATATAGATCTGGAAATTCACATCCACATTTCAATTTTGAAAAGCATAGGACAAATGATCACTTGAAATTACAAACATAAAAATAAAAGCTTTTTGGACAAATGTTTAAACATGGTTTCACCTCTATGCAACAGCACATGTAAAAAGTTTGTCAGAGGTTTTAAAACGTTTTTCAGAGGTTGTATTGTACTTTTCTGCAATCATACAAAATATAGATCTGGAAATTCACATCCACATTTCAATTTGGAAAAGAATAGTACAAATGATCACTTGAAATTACAAACTTTAAAATAAATACTTTTTTGAAAAATGTTTAAACATGATTTCACATCTATGCAACAGCACAAGTAAAAAGTTTGTCAGAGGTTTTAAAAGTACTTTTCTCCAAAAAAACAAAATGTTGATCAGTAAATTCACTTCTACATTTCAATTTTAGAAAGAATAACATAAAAGTTAAAATGAATTTACCAACTTTATAATACATGCTTTTTTGAGAAACTTTGCTTCACATCTATGAATTTTCATTTATAAGTATTAATAGTCTTTGTTAAACTTTTAACAACGTTTAAAAATATAGTTTACAACGAGAAAAATAAATGAAGAAAAAGTAACACGCGTTTATCTGACAATTTGAAAAAGTATCAATAAATGCTAAAATGAATGTCCACACATTGAAATAAATGCGTTTTAAGAAAAGATTAAAGCTAGTTTTCTCATCTATGAACTTCATTGTGAATATATAAACAGTATATGTAAAACGTTTTTCATAGGTTGTAATGTACTTTTCTACAATCAAATAAAATATAGATCTGGAAATTCACAACCAGATTTCAATTTCAAAAACAATAGTATAAATGGTCAAATGAAATTACAAACATAAAAATAAACGCTTCTTGGAGATATGTTTAAACATGGTTTCACATCTATGCAACAGCACATGTAAAAAGTATGTCAGAGGTTTTAAAAGTACTTTTGTACAAGAAAGCTAAATGTAGATCCATAAATTCACTTCTACATTTCAATTTGAGAAAGAATAACATAAATGTTAAAATGAAACTACTAACTTTAAAATACATGGATTTTTGAGAAATACTTAAACTTTGCTTCACATCTATGAATTTTCATGTATAAGTATTAATAGTCTTTGTAAAACTTTTAAAAACGTTTAAAAATATAGTTCACAACCAGAAAAATAAATGCAGAAAAAGAAATACGCGTTTATCTGACAACATGAAAAAGTATCAATAAATGCTAAAATGAATGTCCACACATTGAAATAAATGCGTTTTAAGAAAAGATTAAAGCTAGTTTTCTCATCTATGAACTTCATTGTTAATATATAAACAGTACATGTAAAACGTTTTTCAGAGGTTGTATTGTACTTTTCTGCAATCATATAAAATATAGATCTGGAAATTCACATCCACATTTCAATTTTGAAAAGAATAGTAGAAATGGTCACTTGAAATTACAAACTTTAAAATAAATGCTTTTTTGAGAAATGTTTAAACATGATTTCACATCTATGCAACAGCTCATGTAAAGTTTGTCAGAGGTTTTAAAAGTACTTTTCTCCAAAAAAGCAAAATGTAGATCCGTAAATTCACTTCTACATTTCAATTTTAGAAAGAATAACATAAATGTTAAAATGAAACAACCAACTTTAAAATACATGCATTTTTGAGAAATACTTAAACTTTGCTTCACATCTATGAATTTTCATGTATAAGTATTAATAGTCTTTGTAAAACTTTTAAAAACGTTTTAAAATATAGTTTACAACCTGAAAAATAAATGCAGAAAAAGAAATACGCATTTATCTGACAATTTGAAAAAGTATCAATAAATGCTAAAATGAATGTCCACACATTGAAATAAATGCGTTTTAAGAAAATATTAAAGCTAGTTTTCTAATCTATGAACTTCATTGTTAATATATAAACAGTACATGTAAAACGTTTTTCAGAGGTTGTTTTGTACTTTTCTGCAATCATATAAAATATAGATCTGGAAATTCACATCCACATTTCAATTTTGAAAAGAATAGGACAAATGATCACTTGAAATTACAAACATAAAAATAAAAGCTTTTTGGACAAATGTTTAAACATGGTTTCACCTCTATGCAACAGCACATGTAAAAAGTTTGTCCGAGGTTTTAAAACGTTTTTCAGAGGTTGTATTGTACTTTTCTGCAATCATACAAAATATAGATCTGGAAATTCACATCCACATTTCAATTTGGAAAAGAATAGTACAAATGATCACTTGAAATTACAAACTTTAAAATAAATACTTTTTTGAAAAATGTTTAAACATGATTTCACATCTATGCAACAGCACAAGTAAAAAGTTTGTCAGAGGTTTTAAAAGTACTCTTCTCCAAAAAAACAAAATGTTGATCAGTAAATTCACTTCTACATTTCAATTTTAGAAAGAATAACATAAATGTTAAAATGAAACTACCAACTGTAAAATACATGCATTTTTGAGAAGTACTTAAACTTTGATTCACATCTATGAATTTTCATGTATTAATAGTCTTTGTAAAACTTTTAAAAATGTTTAAAAATATAGTTTACAACCAGAAAAATAAATGCAGAAAAAGAAATAAGCGTTTATCTGACAATTTGAAAAAGTATCAATAAATGCTAAAATGAATGTCCACACATTGAAATAAATGCGTTTTAAGAAAAGATTAAAGCTAGTTTTCTCATCTATGAACTTCATTGTTAATATATAATCAGAAGATGTAAAACGTTTTTCAGAGGTTGGATTGTACTTTTCTGCAATCATAAAATATAGATCTGGAAATTCACATCCACATTTCAATTTTGAAAAGAATAGGACAAATGATCACTAGAAATTACAAACATAAAAATAAAAGCTTTTTGGACAAATGTTTAAACATGGTTTCACCTCTATGCAACAGCACATGTAAAAAGTTTGTCAGAGGTTTTAAAAGTACTTTTCTCCAAAAAAACAAAATGTTGATCAGTAAATTCACTTCTACATTTCAATTTTAGAAAGAATAACATAAAAGTTAAAATGAAATTACCAACTTTAAAATACATGCTTTTTTGAGAAACTTTGCTTCACATCTATGAATTTTCATGTATAAGTATTAATAGTCTTTTTAAAACTTTTAACAACGTTTAAAAATATAGTTTACAACGAGAAAAATAAATGAAGAAAAAGTAACACGCGTTTATCTGACAATTTGAAAAAGTATCAATAAATGCTAAAATAAATGTCCACACATTGAAATAAATGCGTTTTAAGAAAAGATTAAAGCTAGTTTTCTCATCTATGAACTTCATTGTGAATATATAAACAGTATATGTAAAACGTTTTTCATAGGTTGTAATGTACTTTTCTACAATCAAATAAAATATGGATCTGGAAATTCACAACCAGATTTCAATTTCAAAAAGAATAGTATAAATGGTCAAATGAAATTACAAACATAAAAATAAACGCTTCTTGGAGAAATGTTTAAACATGATTTCACATCTATGCAACAGCACAAGTAAAAAGTTTGTCAGAGGTTTTAAAAGTACTTTTGTACAAGAAAGCAAAATGTAGATCTGTAAATTCACTTCTACATTTCAATTTTAGAAAGAATAACATAAATGTTAAAATGAAACTACTAACTTTAAAATACATGGATTTTTGAGAAATACTTAAACTTTGCTTCACATCTATGAATTTTCATGTATAAGTATTAATAGTCTTTGTAAAACTTTTAAAAACGTTTAAAAATATAGTTTGCAACCAGAAAAATAAATGCAGAAAAAGAAATACGCGTTTATCTGACAATATGAAAAAGTATCAATAAATGCTAAAATGAATGTCCACACATTGAAATAAATGCGTTTTAAGAAAAGATTAAAGCTAGTTTTCTCATCTATGAACTTCATTGTTAATATATAAACAGTACATGTAAAACGTTTTTCAGAGGTTGTATTGTACTTTTCTGCAATCATATAAAATATAGATCTGGAAATTCACATCCACATTTCAATTTTGAAAAGAATAGTAGAAATGGTCACTTGAAATTACAAACTTTAAAATAAATGCTTTTTTGAGAAATGTTTAAACATGATTTCACATCTATGCAACAGCTCATGTAAAGTTTGTCAGAGGTTTTAAAAGTACTTTTCTCCAAAAAAGCAAAATGTAGATCCGTAAATTCACTTCTACATTTCAATTTTAGAAAGAATAACATAAATGTTAAAATGAAACAACTAACTTTAAAATACATGCATTTTTGAGAAATACTTAAACTTTGCTTCACATCTATGAATTTTCATGTATAAGTATTAATAGTCTTTGTAAAACTTTTAAAAACGTTTAAAAATATAGTTTACAACCAGAAAAATAAATGCAGAAAAAGAAATACGCATTTATCTGACAATTTGAAAAAGTATCAATAAATGCTAAAATGAATGTCCACACATTGAAATAAATGCGTTTTAAGAAAAGATTAAAGCTAGTTTTCTCATCTATGAACTTCATTGTTAATATATAAACAGTACATGTAAAACGTTTTTCAGAGGTTGTGTTGTACTTTTCTGCAATCATATAAAATATAGATCTGGAAATTCACATCCACATTTCAATTTTGAAAAGAATAGGACAAATGATCACTTGAAATTACAAACATAAAAATAAAAGCGTTTTGGACAAATGTTTAAACATGGTTTCACCTCTATGCAACAGCACATGTAAAAAGTTTGTCAGAGGTTTTAAAACGTTTTTCAGAGGTTGTATTGTACTTTTCTGCAATCATACAAAATATAGATCTGGAAATTCACATCCACATTTCAATTTGGAAAAGAATAGTACAAATGATCACTTGAAATTACAAACTTTAAAATAAATATTTTTTGAAAAATGTTTAAACATGATTTCACATCTATGCAACAGCACAAGTAAAAAGTTTGTCAGAGGTTTTAAAAGTACTTTTCTCCAAAAAAACAAAATGTTGATCAGTAAATTCACTTCTACATTTCAATTTTAGAAAGAATAACATAAAAGTTAAAATGAAATTACCAACATTATAATACATGCTTTTTTGAGAAACTTTGCTTCACATCTATGAATTTTCATGTATAAGTATTAATAGTCTTTGTAAAACTTTTAAAAACGTTTAAAAATATAGTTTACAACCAGAAAAATAAATGCAGAAAAAGAAATACGCATTTATCTGACAATTTGAAAAAGTATCAATAAATGCTAAAATGAATGTCCACACATTGAAATAAATGCGTTTTAAGAAAAGATTAAAGCTAGTTTTCTCATCTATGAACTTCATTGTTAATATATAAACAGTACATGTAAAACGTTTTTCAGAGGTTGTGTTGTACTTTTCTGCAATCATATAAAATATAGATCTGGAAATTCACATCCACATTTCAATTTTGAAAAGAATAGGACAAATGATCACTTGAAATTACAAACATAAAAATAAAAGCTTTTTGGACAAATGTTTAAACATGGTTTCACCTCTATGCAACAGCACATGTAAAAAGTTTGTCAGAGGTTTTAAAAGTACTTTTCTCCAAAAAAACAAAATGTTGATCAGTAAATTCACTTCTACATTTCAATTTTAGAAAGAATAACATAAAAGTTAAAATGAAATTACCAACTTTAAAATACATTCTTTTTTGAGAAACTTTGCTTCACATCTATGAATTTTCATGTATAAGTATTAATAGTCTTTGTAAAACTTTTAACAACGTTTAAAAATATAGTCTACAACCAGTAAAATAAATGTAGAAAAAGAAATACGCGTTTATCTGACAATTTGAAAAAGTATCAATAAAGGCTAAAATGAAACCACATTTTGAAATAAATGCGTTTTAAGAAAAGATTAAAGCTAGTTTTCTCATCTATGAACTTCATTGTTAATATATAAACAGTACATGTAAAACGTTTTTCAGAGGTTGTGTTGTACTTTTCTGCAATCATATAAAATATAGATCTGGAAATTCACATCCACATTTCAATTTTGAAAAGAATAGTACAAATGATCACTTGAAATTACAAACCTTAAAATAAATGCTTCTTTGAGAAATGTTTAAACATGATTTCACCTCTATGCAACAGCACATGTAAAAAGTTTGTCAGAGGTTTTAAAAGTACTTTTCGACAGGAAAGCAAAATGTAGATCTGTAAATTCACATCTACATTTCAATTTTAGAAAGAATAACATAAATGTTAAAATGAAACTACTAACTTTAAAATACATGGATTTTTGAGAAATACTTAAACTTTGCTTCACATCTATGAATTTTCATGTATAAGTATTAATAGTCTTTGTAAAACTTTTAAAAACGTTTAAATATATAGTTTACAACCAGAAAAATAAATGCAGAAAAAGAAATACGCGTTTATCTGACAATATGAAAAAGTATCAATAAATGCTAAAATGAATGTCCACACATTGAAATAAATGCGTTTTAAGAAAAGATTAAAGCTAGTTTTCTCATCTATGAACTTCATTGTTAATATATAAACAGTACATGTAAAACGTTTTTCAGAGGTTGTATTGTACTTTTCTGCAATCATATAAAATATAGATCTGGAAATTCACATCCACATTTCAATTTTGAAAAGAATAGTAGAAATGGTCACTTGAAATTATAAACTTTAAAATGAATGCTTTTTTGAGAAATGTTTAAACATGATTTCACATCTATGCAACAGCTCATGTAAAGTTTGTCAGAGGTTTTAAAAGTACTTTTCTCCAAAAAAGCAAAATGTAGATCCGTAAATTCACTTCTACATTTCAATTTTAGAAAGAATAACATAAATGTTAAAATGAAACAACCAACTTTAAAATACATGCATTTTTGAGAAATACTTAAACTTTGCTTCACATCTATGAATTTTCATGTATAAGTATTAATAGTCTTTGTAAAACTTTTAAAAACGTTTAAAAATATAGTTTACAACCAGAAAAATAAATGCAGAAAAAGAAATACGCATTTATCTGACAATTTGAAAAAGTATCAATAAATGCTAAAATGAATGTCCACACATTGAAATAAATGCGTTTTAAGAAAAGATTAAAGCTAGTTTTCTCATCTATGAACTTCATTGTTAATATATAAACAGTACATGTAAAACGTTTTTCAGAGGTTGTATTGTACTTTTCTGCAATCATATAAAATATAGATCTGGAAATTCACATCCACATTTCAATTTTGAAAAGAATAGGACAAATGATCACTTGAAATTACAAACATAAAAATAAAAGCTTTTTGGACAAATGTTTAAACATGGTTTCACCTCTATGCAACAGCACATGTAAAAAGTTTGTCAGAGGTTTTAAAACGTTTTTCAGAGGTTGTATTGTACTTTTCTGCAATCATACAAAATATAGATCTGGAAATTCACATCCACATTTCAATTTGGAAAAGAATAGTACAAATGATCACTTGAAATTACAAACTTTAAAATAAATACTTTTTTGAAAAATGTTTAAACATGATTTCACATCTATGCAACAGCACAAGTAAAAAGTTTGTCAGAGGTTTTAAAAGTACTTTTCTCCAAAAAAACAAAATGTTGATCAGTAAATTCACTTCTACATTTCAATTTTAGAAAGAATATCATAAAAGTTAAAATGAAATTTCCAACTTTATAATACATGCTTTTTTGAGAAACTTTGCTTCGCATCTATGAATTTTCATGTATAAGTATTAATAGTCTTTGTAAAACTTTTAACAACGTTTAAAAATATAGTTTACAACGAGAAAAATAAATGAAGAAAAAGTAACACGCGTTTATCTGACAATTTGAAAAAGTATCAATAAATGCTAAAATGAATGTCCACACATTGAAATAAATGGGTTTTAAGAAAAGATTAAAGCTAGTTTTCTCATCTATGAACTTCATTGTGAATATATAAACAGTATATGTAAAACGTTTTTCATAGGTTGTAATGTACTTTTCTACAATCAAATAAAATATAGATCTGGAAATTCACAACCAGATTTCAATTTCAAAAACAATAGTATAAATGGTCAAATGAAATTACAAACATAAAAATAAACGCTTCTTGGAGATATGTTTAAACATGGTTTCACATCTATGCAACAGCACATGTAAAAAGTATGTCAGAGGTTTTAAAAGTACTTTTGTACAAGAAAGCTAAATGTAGATCCATAAATTCACTTCTACATTTCAATTTGAGAAAGAATAACATAAATGTTAAAATGAAACTACTAACTTTAAAATACATGGATTTTTGAGAAATACTTAAACTTTGCTTCACATCTATGAATTTTCATGTATAAGTATTAATAGTCTTTGTAAAACTTTTAAAAACGTTTAAAAATATAGTTCACAACCAGAAAAATAAATGCAGAAAAAGAAATACGCGTTTATCTGACAACATGAAAAAGTATCAATAAATGCTAAAATGAATGTCCACACATTGAAATAAATGCGTTTTAAGAAAAGATTAAAGCTAGTTTTCTCATCTATGAACTTCATTGTTAATATATAAACAGTACATGTAAAACGTTTTTCAGAGGTTGTATTGTACTTTTCTGCAATCATATAAAATATAGATCTGGAAATTCACATCCACATTTCAATTTTGAAAAGAATAGTAGAAATGGTCACTTGAAATTACAAACTTTAAAATAAATGCTTTTTTGAGAAATGTTTAAACATGATTTCACATCTATGCAACAGCTCATGTAAAGTTTGTCAGAGGTTTTAAAAGTACTTTTCTCCAAAAAAGCAAAATGTAGATCCGTAAATTCACTTCTACATTTCAATTTTAGAAAGAATAACATAAATGTTAAAATGAAACAACCAACTTTAAAATACATGCATTTTTGAGAAATACTTAAACTTTGCTTCACATCTATGAATTTTCATGTATAAGTATTAATAGTCTTTGTAAAACTTTTAAAAACGTTTTAAAATATAGTTTACAACCAGAAAAATAAATGCAGAAAAAGAAATACGCATTTATCTGACAATTTGAAAAAGTATCAATAAATGCTAAAATGAATGTCCACACATTGAAATAAATGCGTTTTAAGAAAATATTAAAGCTAGTTTTCTAATCTATGAACTTCATTGTTAATATATAAACAGTACATGTAAAACGTTTTTCAGAGGTTGTTTTGTACTTTTCTGCAATCATATAAAATATAGATCTGGAAATTCACATCCACATTTCAATTTTGAAAAGAATAGGACAAATGATCACTTGAAATTACAAACATAAAAATAAAAGCTTTTTGGACAAATGTTTAAACATGGTTTCACCTCTATGCAACAGCACATGTAAAAAGTTTGTCAGAGGTTTTAAAACGTTTTTCAGAGGTTGTATTGTACTTTTCTGCAATCATACAAAATATAGATCTGGAAATTCACATCCACATTTCAATTTGGAAAAGAATAGTACAAATGATCACTTGAAATTACAAACTTTAAAATAAATACTTTTTTGAAAAATGTTTAAACATGATTTCACATCTATGCAACAGCACAAGTAAAAAGTTTGTCAGAGGTTTTAAAAGTACTTTTCTCCAAAAAAACAAAATGTTGATCAGTAAATTCACTTCTACATTTCAATTTTAGAAAGAATAACATAAAAGTTAAAATGAATTTACCAACTTTATAATACATGCTTTTTTGAGAAACTTTG
Source organism: Narcine bancroftii (assembly GCF_036971445.1). Taxonomy (NCBI): domain Eukaryota; kingdom Metazoa; phylum Chordata; class Chondrichthyes; order Torpediniformes; family Narcinidae; genus Narcine; species Narcine bancroftii. Next base: position 100,027,986 of record NC_091474.1, on the reverse strand, counting down.
CTTCACATCTATGAATTTTCATGTATAAGTATTAATAGTCTTTGTAAAACTTTTAACAACGTTTAAAAATATAGTTTACAACGAGAAAAATAAATGAAGAAAAAGTAACACGCGTTTATCTGACAATTTGAAAAAGTATCAATAAATGCTAAAATGAATGTCCACACATTGAAATAAATGCGTTTTAAGAAAAGATTAAAGCTAGTTTTCTCATCTATGAACTTCATTGTGAATATATAAACAGTATATGTAAAACGTTTTTCATAGGTTGTAATGTACTTTTCTACAATCAAATAAAATATAGATCTGGAAATTCACAACCAGATTTCAATTTCAAAAACAATAGTATAAATGGTCAAATGAAATTACAAACATAAAAATAAACGCTTCTTGGAGATATGTTTAAACATGGTTTCACATCTATGCAACAGCACATGTAAAAAGTATGTCAGAGGTTTTAAAAGTACTTTTGTACAAGAAAGCTAAATGTAGATCCATAAATTCACTTCTACATTTCAATTTGAGAAAGAATAACATAAATGTTAAAATGAAACTACTAACTTTAAAATACATGGATTTTTGAGAAATACTTAAACTTTGCTTCACATCTATGAATTTTCATGTATAAGTATTAATAGTCTTTGTAAAACTTTTAAAAACGTTTAAAAATATAGTTCACAACCAGAAAAATAAATGCAGAAAAAGAAATACGCGTTTATCTGACAACATGAAAAAGTATCAATAAATGCTAAAATGAATGTCCACACATTGAAATAAATGCGTTTTAAGAAAAGATTAAAGCTAGTTTTCTCATCTATGAACTTCATTGTTAATATATAAACAGTACATGTAAAACGTTTTTCAGAGGTTGTATTGTACTTTTCTGCAATCATATAAAATATAGATCTGGAAATTCACATCCACATTTCAATTTTGAAAAGAATAGTAGAAATGGTCACTTGAAATTACAAACTTTAAAATAAATGCTTTTTTGAGAAATGTTTAAACATGATTTCACATCTATGCAACAGCTCATGTAAAGTTTGTCAGAGGTTTTAAAAGTACTTTTCTCCAAAAAAGCAAAATGTAGATCCGTAAATTCACTTCTACATTTCAATTTTAGAAAGAATAACATAAATGTTAAAATGAAACAACCAACTTTAAAATACATGCATTTTTGAGAAATACTTAAACTTTGCTTCACATCTATGAATTTTCATGTATAAGTATTAATAGTCTTTGTAAAACTTTTAAAAACGTTTTAAAATATAGTTTACAACCAGAAAAATAAATGCAGAAAAAGAAATACGCATTTATCTGACAATTTGAAAAAGTATCAATAAATGCTAAAATGAATGTCCACACATTGAAATAAATGCGTTTTAAGAAAATATTAAAGCTAGTTTTCTAATCTATGAACTTCATTGTTAATACATAAACAGTACATGTAAAACGTTTTTCAGAGGTTGTTTTGTACTTTTCTGCAATCATATAAAATATAGATCTGGAAATTCACATCCACATTTCAATTTTGAAAAGAATAGGACAAATGATCACTTGAAATTACAAACATAAAAATAAAAGCTTTTTGGACAAATGTTTAAACATGGTTTCACCTCTATGCAACAGCACATGTAAAAAGTTTGTCAGAGGTTTTAAAACGTTTTTCAGAGGTTGTATTGTACTTTTCTGAAATCATACAAAATATAGATCTGGAAATTCACATCCACATTTCAATTTGGAAAAGAATAGTACAAATGATCACTTGAAATTACAAACTTTAAAATAAATACTTTTTTGAAAAATGTTTAAACATGATTTCACATCTATGCAACAGCACAAGTAAAAAGTTTGTCAGAGGTTTTAAAAGTACTCTTCTCCAAAAAAACAAAATGTTGATCAGTAAATTCACTTCTACATTTCAATTTTAGAAAGAATAACATAAAAGTTAAAATGAATTTACCAACTTTATAATACATGCTTTTTTGAGAAACTTTGCTTCACATCTATGAATTTTCATGTATAAGTATTAATAGTCTTTGTAAAACTTTTAACAACGTTTAAAAATATAGTTTACAACGAGAAAAATAAATGAAGAAAAAGTAACACGCGTTTATCTGACAATTTGAAAAAGTATCAATAAATGCTAAAATGAATGTCCACACATTGAAATAAATGCGTTTTAAGAAAAGATTAAAGCTAGTTTTCTCATCTATGAACTTCATTGTGAATATATAAACAGTATATGTAAAACGTTTTTCATAGGTTGTAATGTAGTTTTCTACAATCAAATAAAATATAGATCTGGAAATTCACAACCAGATTTCAATTTCAAAAACAATAGTATAAATGGTCAAATGAAATTACAAACATAAAAATAAACGCTTCTTGGAGATATGTTTAAAAATGGTTTCACATCTATGCAACAGCACATGTAAAAAGTATGTCAGAGGTTTTAAAAGTACTTTTGTACAAGAAAGCTAAATGTAGATCCATAAATTCACTTCTACATTTCAATTTGAGAAAGAATAACATAAATGTTAAAATGAAACTACCAACTGTAAAATACATGCATTTTTGAGAAGTACTTAAACTTTGATTCACATCTATGAATTTTCATGTATTAATAGTCTTTGTAAAACTTTTAAAAATGTTTAAAAATATAGTTTACAACCAGAAAAATAAATGCAGAAAAAGAAATAAGCGTTTATCTGACAATTTGAAAAAGTATCAATAAATGCTAAAATGAATGTCCACACATTGAAATAAATGCGTTTTAAGAAAAGATTAAAGCTAGTTTTCTCATCTATGAACTTCATTGTTAATATATAATCAGAAGATGTAAAACGTTTTTCAGAGGTTGGATTGTACTTTTCTGCAATCATAAAATATAGATCTGGAAATTCACATCCACATTTCAATTTTGAAAAGAATAGGACAAATGATCACTTGAAATTACAAACATAAAAATAAAAGCTTTTTGGACAAATGTTTAAACATGGTTTCACCTCTATGCAACAGCACATGTAAAAAGTTTGTCAGAGGTTTTAAAAGTACTTTTCTCCAAAAAAACAAAATGTTGATCAGTAAATTCACTTCTACATTTCAATTTTAGAAAGAATAACATAAAAGTTAAAATGAAATTACCAACTTTAAAATACATGCTTTTTTGAGAAACTTTGCTTCACATCTATGAATTTTCATGTATAAGTATTAATAGTCTTTTTAAAACTTTTAACAACGTTTAAAAATATATTTTGCAACGAGAAAAATAAATGAAGAAAAAGTAACACGCGTTTATCTGACAATTTGAAAAAGTATCAATAAATGCTAAAATAAATGTCCACACATTGAAATAAATGCGTTTTAAGAAAAGATTAAAGCTAGTTTTCTCATCTATGAACTTCATTCTGAATATATAAACAGTATATGTAAAACGTTTTTCATAGGTTGTAATGTACTTTTCTACAATCAAATAAAATATGGATCTGGAAATTCACAACCAGATTTCAATTTCAAAAAGAATAGTATAAATGGTCAAATGAAATTACAAACATAAAAATAAACGCTTCTTGGAGAAATGTTTAAACATGATTTCACATCTATGCAACAGCACAAGTAAAAAGTTTGTCAGAGGTTTTAAAAGTACTTTTGTACAAGAAAGCAAAATGTAGATCTGTAAATTCACTTCTACATTTCAATTTTAGAAAGAATAACATAAATGTTAAAATGAAACTACTAACTTTAAAATACATGGATTTTTGAGAAATACTTAAACTTTGCTTCACATCTATGAATTTTCATGTATAAGTATTAATAGTCTTTGTAAAACTTTTAAAAACGTTTAAAAATATAGTTTACAACCAGAAAAATAAATGCAGAAAAAGAAATACGCGTTTATCTGACAATATGAAAAAGTATCAATAAATGCTAAAATGAATGTCCACACATTGAAATAAATGCGTTTTAAGAAAAGATTAAAGCTAGTTTTCTCATCTATGAACTTCATTGTTAATATATAAACAGTACATGTAAAACGTTTTTCAGAGGTTGTATTGTACTTTTCTGCAATCATATAAAATATAGATCTGGAAATTCACATCCACATATCAATTTTGAAAAGAATAGTAGAAATGGTCACTTGAAATTACAAACTTTAAAATAAATGCTTTTTTGAGAAATGTTTAAACATGATTTCACATCTATGCAACAGCTCATGTAAAGTTTGTCAGAGGTTTTAAAAGTACTTTTCTCCAAAAAAGCAAAATGTAGATCCGTAAATTCACTTCTACATTTCAATTTTAGAAAGAATAACATAAATGTTAAAATGAAACAACTAACTTTAAAATACATGCATTTTTGAGAAATACTTAAACTTTGCTTCACATCTATGAATTTTCATGTATAAGTATTAATAGTCTTTGTAAAACTTTTAAAAACGTTTAAAAATATAGTTTACAACCAGAAAAATAAATGCAGAAAAAGAAATACGCATTTATCTGACAATTTGAAAAAGTATCAATAAATGCTAAAATGAATGTCCACACATTGAAATAAATGCGTTTTAAGAAAAGATTAAAGCTAGTTTTCTCATCTATGAACTTCATTGTTAATATATAAACAGTACATGTAAAACGTTTTTCAGAGGTTGTGTTGTACTTTTCTGCAATCATATATAATATAGATCTGGAAATTCACATCCACATTTCAATTTTGAAAAGAATAGGACAAATGATCACTTGAAATTACAAACATAAAAATAAAAGCTTTTTGGACAAATGTTTAAACATGGTTTCACCTCTATGCAACAGCACATGTAAAAAGTTTGTCAGAGGTTTTAAAACGTTTTTCAGAGGTTGTATTGTTTCTTTTTTCTTTTTTTTCTTTCTTTGGCTTGGCTTCGCGGACGAAGATTTATGGAGGGGGTAAAAAGTCCACGTCAGCTGCAGGCTCGTTTGTGGCTGACCAGTCCGATGCGGGACAGGCAGACACGATTGCAGCGGTTGCAAGGGAAAATTGGTTGGTTGGGGTTGGGTGTTGGGTTTTTCCTCCTTTGCCTTTTGTCAGTGAGGTGGGCTCTGCGGTCTTCTTCAAAGGAGGCTGCTGCCCGCCAAACTGTGAGGCGCCAAGATGCACGGTTTGAGGCGTTATCAGCCCACTGGCGGTGGTCAATGTGGCAGGCACCAAGAGATTTCTATAGGCAGTCCTTGTACCTTTTCTTTGGTGCACCTCTGTCACGGTGGCCAGTGGAGAGCTCGCCATATAATACGATCTTGGGAAGGCGATGGTCCTCCATTCTGGAGACGTGACCCATCCAGCGCAGCTGGATCTTCAGCAGCGTGGACTCGATGCTGTCGACCTCTGCCATCTCGAGTACCTCGACGTTAGGGGTGTGAGCGCTCCAATGGATGTTGAGGATGGAGCGGAGACAACGCTGGTGGAAGCGTTCTGTTGTACTTTTCTGCAATCATACAAAATATAGATCTGGAAATTCACATCCACATTTCAATTTGGAAAAGAATAGTACAAATGATCACTTGAAATTACAAACTTTAAAATAAATATTTTTTGAAAAATGTTTAAACATGATTTCACATCTATGCAACAGCACAAGTAAAAAGTTTGTCAGAGGTTTTAAAAGTAATTTTCTCCAAAAAAACAAAATGTTGATCAGTAAATTCACTTCTACATTTCAATTTTAGAAAGAATAACATAAAAGTTAAAATGAAATTACCAACTTTATAATACATGCTTTTTTGAGAACCTTTGCTTCACATCTATGAATTTTCATGTATAAGTATTAATAGTCTTTGTAAAACTTTTAAAAACGTTTAAAAATATAGTTTACAACCAGAAAAATAAATGCAGAAAAAGAAATACGCATTTATCTGACAATTTGAAAAAGTATCAATAAATGCTAAAATGAATGTCCACACATTGAAATAAATGCGTTTTAAGAAAAGATTAAAGCTAGTTTTCTCATCTATGAACTTCATTGTTAATATATAAACAGTACATGTAAAACGTTTTTCAGAGGTTGTGTTGTACTTTTCTGCAATCATATAAAATATAGATCTGGAAATTCACATCCACATTTCAATTTTGAAAAGAATAGGACAAATGATCACTTGAAATTACAAACATAAAAATAAAAGCTTTTTGGACAAATGTTTAAACATGGTTTCACCTCTATGCAACAGCACATGTAAAAAGTTTGTCAGAGGTTTTAAAACGTTTTTCAGAGGTTGTATTGTACTTTTCTGCAATCATACAAAATATAGATCTGGAAATTCACATCCACATTTCAATTTGGAAAAGAATAGTACAAATTATCACTTGAAATTACAAACTTTAAAATAAATACTTTTTTGAAAAATGTTTAAACATGATTTCACATCTATGCAACAGCACAAGTAAAAAGTTTGTCAGAGGTTTTAAAAGTACTTTTCTCCAAAAAAACAAAATGTTGATCAGTAAATTCACTTCTACATTTCAATTTTAGAAAGAATAACATAAAAGTTAAAATGAAATTACCAACTTTATAATACATGCTTTTTTGAGAAACTTTGCTTCACATCTATGAATTTTCATGTATAAGTATTAATAGTCTTTGTAAAACTTTTAACAACGTTTAAAAATATAGTTTACAACGAGAAAAATAAATGAAGAAAAAGTAACACGCGTTTTTCTGACAATTTGAAAAAGTATCAATAAATGCTAAAATGAATGTCCACACATTGAAATAAATGCGTTTTAAGAAAAGATTAAAGCTAGTTTTCTCATCTATGAACTTCATTGTGAATATATAAACAGTATATGTAAAACGTTTTTCATAGGTTGTAATGTACTTTTCTACAATCAAATAAAATATAGATCTGGAAATTCACATCCACATTTCAATTTTGAAAAGAATAGGACAAATGATCACTTGAAATTACAAACATAAAAATAAAAGCTTTTTGGACAAATGTTTAAACATGGTTTCACCTCTATGCAACAGCACATGTAAAAAGTTTGTCAGAGGTTTTAAAACGTTTTTCAGAGGTTGTATTGTACTTTTCTGCAATCATATAAAATATAGATCTGGAAATTCACATCCACATTTCAATTTTGAAAAGAATAGGACAAATGATCACTTGAAATTACAAACATAAAAATAAAAGCTTTTTGGACAAATGTTTAAACATGGTTTCACCTCTATGCAACAGCACATGTAAAAAGTTTGTCAGAGGTTTTAAAACGTTTTTCAGAGGTTGTATTGTACTTTTCTGCAATCATACAAAATATAGATCTGGAAATTCACATCCACATTTCAATTTGGAAAAGAATAGTACAAATGATCACTTGAAATTACAAACTTTAAAATAAATACTTTTTTGAAAAATGTTTAAACATGATTTCACATCTATGCAACAGCACAAGTAAAAAGTTTGTCAGAGGTTTTAAAAGTACTCTTCTCCAAAAAAACAAAATGTTGATCAGTAAATTCACTTCTATATTTCAATTTTAGAAAGAATAACATAAAAGTTAAAATGAATTTACCAACTTTATAATACATGCTTTTTTGAGAAACTTTGCTTCACATCTATGAATTTTCATGTATAAGTATTAATAGTCTTTGTAAAACTTTTAACAACGTTTAAAAATATAGTTTACAACGAGAAAAATAAATGAAGAAAAAGTAACACGCGTTTATCTGACAATTTGAAAAAGTATCAATAAATGCTAAAATGAATGTCCACACATTGAAATAAATGCGTTTTAAGAAAAGATTAAAGCTAGTTTTCTCATCTATGAACTTCATTGTGAATATATAAACAGTATATGTAAAACGTTTTTCATAGGTTGTAATGTAGTTTTCTACAATCAAATAAAATATAGATCTGGAAATTCACAACCAGATTTCAATTTCAAAAACAATAGTATAAATGGTCAAATGAAATTACAAACATAAAAATAAACGCTTCTTGGAGATATGTTTAAAAATGGTTTCACATCTATGCAACAGCACATGTAAAAAGTATGTCAGAGGTTTTAAAAGTACTTTTGTACAAGAAAGCTAAATGTAGATCCATAAATTCACTTCTACATTTCAATTTGAGAAAGAATAACATAAATGTTAAAATGAAACTACCAACTGTAAAATACATGCATTTTTGAGAAGTACTTAAACTTTGATTCACATCTATGAATTTTCATGTATTAATAGTCTTTGTAAAACTTTTAAAAATGTTTAAAAATATAGTTTACAACCAGAAAAATAAATGCAGAAAAAGAAATAAGCGTTTATCTGACAATTTGAAAAAGTATCAATAAATGCTAAAATGAATGTCCACACATTGAAATAAATGCGTTTTAAGAAAAGATTAAAGCTAGTTTTCTCATCTATGAACTTCATTGTTAATATATAATCAGTAGATGTAAAACGTTTTTCAGAGGTTGTATTGTACTTTTCTGCAATCATAAAATATAGATCTGGAAATTCACATCCACATTTCAATTTTGAAAAGAATAGTAGAAATGGTCACTTGAAATTACAAACTTTAAAATAAATGCTTTTTTGAGAAATGTTTAAACATGATTTCACATCTATGCAACAGCTCATGTAAAGTTTGTCAGAGGTTTTAAAAGTACTTTTCTCCAAAAAAGCAAAATGTAGATCCGTAAATTCACTTCTACATTTCAATTTTAGAAAGAATAACATAAATGTTAAAATGAAACAACCAACTTTAAAATACATGCATTTTTGAGAAATACTTAAACTTTGCTTCACATCTATGAATTTTCATGTATAAGTATTAATAGTCTTTGTAAAACTTTTAAAAACGCTTTAAAATATAGTTTACAACCAGAAAAATAAATGCAGAAAAAGAAATACGCATTTATCTGACAATTTGAAAAAGTATCAATAAATGCTAAAATGAATGTCCACACATTGAAATAAATGCGTTTTAAGAAAATATTAAAGCTAGTTTTCTAATCTATGAACTTCATTGTTAATATATAAACAGTACATGTAAAACGTTTTTCAGAGGTTGTTTTGTACTTTTCTGCAATCATATAAAATATAGATCTGGAAATTCACATCCACATTTCAATTTTGAAAAGAATAGGACAAATGATCACTTGAAATTACAAACATAAAAATAAAAGCTTTTTGGACAAATGTTTAAACATGGTTTCACCTCTATGCAACAGCACATGTAAAAAGTTTGTCAGAGGTTTTAAAACGTTTTTCAGAGGTTGTATTGTACTTTTCTGCAATCATACAAAATATAGATCTGGAAATTCACATCCACATTTCAATTTGGAAAAGAATAGTACAAATGATCACTTGAAATTACAAACTTTAAAATAAATACTTTTTTGAAAAATGTTTAAACATGATTTCACATCTATGCAACAGCACAAGTAAAAAGTTTGTCAGAGGTTTTAAAAGTACTCTTCTCCAAAAAAACAAAATGTTGATCAGTAAATTCACTTCAACATTTCAATTTTAGAAAGAATAACATAAAAGTTAAAATGAATTTACCAACTTTATAATACATGCTTTTTTGAGAAACTTTGCTTCACATCTATGAATTTTCATGTATAAGTATTAATAGTCTTTGTAAAACTTTTAACAACGTTTAAAAATATAGTTTACAACGAGAAAAATAAATGAAGAAAAAGTAACACGCGTTTATCTGACAATTTGAAAAAGTATCAATAAATGCTAAAATGAATGTCCACACATTGAAATAAATGCGTTTTAAGAAAAGATTAAAGCTAGTTTTCTCATCTATGAACTTCATTGTGAATATATAAACAGTATATGTAAAACGTTTTTCATAGGTTGTAATGTACTTTTCTACAATCAAATAAAATATAGATATGGAAATTCACAACCAGATTTCAATTTCAAAAAGAATAGTATAAATGGTCAAATGAAATTACAAACATAAAAATAAACGCTTCTTGGAGATATGTTTAAACATGGTTTCACATCTATGCAACAGCACATGTAAAAAGTATGTCAGAGGTTTTAAAAGTACTTTTGTACAAGAAAGCTAAATGTAGATCCATAAATTCACTTCTACATTTCAATTTTAGAAAGAATAACATAAATGTTAAAATGAAACTACCAACTGTAAAATACATGCATTTTTGAGTACTTAAACTTTGATTCACATCTATGAATTTTTATGTATAAGTATTAATAGTCTTTGTAAAACTTTTAAAAATGTTTAAAAATATAGTTTACAACCAGAAAAATAAATGCAGAAAAAGAAATAAGCGTTTATCTGACAATTTGAAAAAGTATCAATAAATGCTAAAATGAATGTCCACACATTGAAATAAATGCGTTTTAAGAAAAGATTAAAGCTAGTTTTCTCATCTATGAACTTCATTGTTAATATATAATCAGAAGATGTAAAACGTTTTTCAGAGGTTGGATTGTACTTTTCTGCAATCATAAAATATAGATCTGGAAATTCACATCCACATTTCAATTTTGAAAAGAATAGGACAAATGATCACTTGAAATTACAAACATAAAAATAAAAGCTTTTTGGACAAATGTTTAAACATGGTTTCACCTCTATGCAACAGCACATGTAAAAAGTTTGTCAGAGGTTTTAAAAGTACTTTTCTCCAAAAAAACAAAATGTTGATCAGTAAATTCACTTCTACATTTCAATTTTAGAAAGAATAACATAAAAGTTAAAATGAAATTACCAACTTTAAAATACATGCTTTTTTGAGAAACTTTGCTTCACATCTATGAATTTTCATGTATAAGTATTAATAGTCTTTTTAAAACTTTTAACAACGTTTAAAAATATAGTTTACAACGAGAAAAATAAATGAAGAAAAAGTAACACGCGTTTATCTGACAATTTGAAAAAGTATCAATAAATGCTAAAATAAATGTCCACACATTGAAATAAATGCGTTTTAAGAAAAGATTAAAGCTAGTTTTCTCATCTATGAACTTCATTCTGAATATATAAACAGTATATGTAAAACGATTTTCATAGGTTGTAATGTACTTTTCTACAATCAAATAAAATATGGATCTGGAAATTCACAACCAGATTTCAATTTCAAAAAGAATAGTATAAATGGTCAAATGAAATTACAAACATAACAATAAACGCTTCTTGGAGAAATGTTTAAACATGATTTCACATCTATGCAACAGCACAAGTAAAAAGTTTGTCAGAGGTTTTAAAAGTTCTTTTGTACAAGAAAGCAAAATGTAGATCTGTAAATTCACTTCTACATTTCAATTTTAGAAAGAATAACATAAATGTTAAAATGAAACTACTAACTTTAAAATACATGGATTTTTGAGAAATACTTAAACTTTGCTTCACATCTATGAATTTTCATGTATAAGTATTAATAGTCTTTGTAAAACTTTTAAAAACGTTTAAAAATATAGTTTACAACCAGAAAAATAAATGCAGAAAAAGAAATACGCGTTTATCTGACAATATGAAAAAGTATCAATAAATGCTAAAATGAATGTCCACACATTGAAATAAATGCGTTTTAAGAAAAGATTAAAGCTAGTTTTCTCATCTATGAACTTCATTGTTAATATATAAACAGTACATGTAAAACGTTTTTCAGAGGTTGTATTGTACTTTTCTGCAATCATACAAAATATAGATCTGGAAATTCACATCCACATTTCAATTTTGAAAAGAATAGTAGAAATGGTCACTTGAAATTACAAACTTTATAATAAATGCTTCTTTGAGAAATGTTTAAACATGATTTCACCTCTATGCAACAGCACATGTAAAAAGTTTGTCAGAGGTTTTAAAAGTACTTTTCTACAAGAAAGCAAAATGTAGATCTGTAAATTCACATCTACATATCAATTTTAGAAAGAATAACATAAATGTTAAAATGAAACAACTAACTTTAAAATACATGCATTTTTGAGAAATACTTAAACTTTGCTTCACATCTATGAATTTTCATGTATAAGTATTAATAGTCTTTGTAAAACTTTTAAAAACGTTTAAAATTATAGTTTACAACCAGAAAATTAAATGCAGAAAAAGAAATACGCGTTTATCTGACAATATGAAAAAGTATCAATAAATGCTAAAATGAATGTCCACACATTGAAATAAATGCGTTTTAAGAAAAGATTAAAGCTAGTTTTCTCATCTATGAACTTCATTGTTACTATATAAACAGCACATGTAAAACGTTTTTCAGAGGTTGTATTGTACTTTTCTACAATCAAATAAATTATAGATCTGGAAATTCACAACCAGATTTCAATTTCAAAAAGAATAGTATAAATGGTCGAATGAAATTACAAACATAAAAATAAACGCTTCTTGGAGATATGTTTAAACATGGTTTCACATCTATGCAACAGCACATGTAAAAAGTATGTCAGAGGTTTTAAAAGTACTTTTGTACAAGAAAGCTGAATGTAGATCCATAAATTCACTTCTACATTTCAATTTGAGAAAGAATAACATAAATGTTAAAATGAAACTACCAACTGTAAAATACATGCATTTTTGAGAAACTTTGCTTCACATCTATGAATTTTCATGTATAAGTATTAATAGTCTTTTTAAAACTTTTAACAACGTTTAAAAATATAGTTTACAACGAGAAAAATAAATGAAGAAAAAGTAACACGCGTTTATCTGACAATTTGAAAAAGTATCAATAAATGCTAAAATAAATGTCCACACATTGAAATAAATGCGTTTTAAGAAAAGATTAAAGCTAGTTTTCTCATCTATGAACTTCATTCTGAATATATAAACAGTATATGTAAAACGTTTTTCATAGGTTGTAATGTACTTTTCTACAATCAAATAAAATATGGATCTGGAAATTCACAACCAGATTTCAATTTCAAAAAGAATAGTATAAATGGTCAAATGAAATTACAAACATAAAAATAAACGCTTCTTGGAGAAATGTTTAAACATGATTTCACATCTATGCAACAGCACAAGTAAAAAGTTTGTCAGAGGTTTTAAAAGTACTTTTGTACAAGAAAGCAAAATGTAGATCTGTAAATTCACTTCTACATTTCAATTTTAGAAAGAATAACATAAATGTTAAAATGAAACTACTAACTTTAAAATACATGGATTTTTGAGAAATACTTAAACTTTGCTTCACATCTATGAATTTTCATGTATAAGTATTAATAGTCTTTGTAAAACTTTTAAAAACGTTTAAAAATATAGTTTACAACCAGAAAAATAAATGCAGAAAAAGAAATACGCGTTTATCTGACAATATGAAAAAGTATCAATAAATGCTAAAATGAATGTCCACACATTGAAATAAATGCGTTTTAAGAAAAGATTAAAGCTAGTTTTCTCATCTATGAACTTCATTGTTAATATATAAACAGTACATGTAAAACGTTTTTCAGAGGTTGTATTGTACTTTTCTGCAATCATACAAAATATAGATCTGGAAATTCACATCCACATTTCAATTTTGAAAAGAATAGTAGAAATGGTCACTTGAAATTACAAACTTTAAAATAAATGCTTCTTTGAGAAATGTTTAAACATGATTTCACCTCTATGCAACAGCACATGTAAAAAGTTTGTCAGAGGTTTTAAAAGTACTTTTCTACAAGAAAGCAAAATGTAGATCTGTAAATTCACATCTACATATCAATTTTAGAAAGAATAACATAAATGTTAAAATGAAACAACTAACTTTAAAATACATGCATTTTTGAGAAATACTTAAACTTTGCTTCACATCTATGAATTTTCATGTATAAGTATTAATAGTCTTTGTAAAACTTTTAAAAACGTTTAAATTTATAGTTTACAACCAGAAAAATAAATGCAGAAAAAGAAATACGCGTTTATCTGACAATATGAAAAAGTATCAATAAATGCTAAAATGAATGTCCACACATTGAAATAAATGCGTTTTAAGAAAAGATTAAAGCTAGTTTTCTCATCTATGAACTTCATTGTTAATATATAAACAGCACATGTAAAACGTTTTTCAGAGGTTGTATTGTACTTTTCTGCAATCATATAAAATATAGATCTGGAAATTCACATCCACATTTCAATTTTGAAAAGAATAGTAGAAATGGTCACTTGAAATTACAAACTTTAAAATAAATGCTTTTTTGAGAAATGTTTAAACATGATTTCACATCTATGCTTCTTCTTCTTTGGCTTGGCTTCGCGGACGAAGATTTATGGAGGTGGTAAAAAGTCCACGTCAGCTGCAGGCTCGTTTGTGGCTGACCAGTCCGATGCGGGACAGGCAGACACGATTGCAGCGGTTGCAAGGGAAAATTGGTTGGTTGGGGTTGGGTGTTGGGTTTTTCCTCCTTTGCCTTTTGTCAGTGAGGTGGGCTCTGCGGTCTTCTTCAAAGGAGGCTGCTGCCCGCCAAACTGTGAGGCGCCAAGATGCACGGTTTGAGGCGTTATCAGCCCACTGGCGGTGGTCAATGTGGCAGGCACCAAGAGATTTCTTTAGGCAGTCCTTGTACCTTTTCTTTGGTGCACCTCTGTCACGGTGGCCAGTGGAGAGCTCGCCATATAATACGATCTTGGGAAGGCGATGGTCCTCCATTCTGGAGACGTGACCCATCCAGCGCAGCTGGATCTTCAGCAGCGTGGACTCGATGCTGTCGACCTCTGCCATCTCGAGTACCTCGACGTTAGGGGTGTGAGCGCTCCAATGGATGTTGAGGATGGAGCGGAGACAACGCTGGTGGAAGCGTTCTAGGAGCCGTAGGTGGTGCCGGTAGAGGACCCATGATTCGGAGCCGAACAGGAGTGTGGGTATGACAACGGCTCTGTATACGCTTATCTTTGTGAGGTTTTTCAGTTGGTTGTTTTTCCAGACTCTTTTGTGTACACTACACTACACATCTATGCAACAGCACAAGTAAAAAGTTTGTCAGAGGTTTTAAAAGTACTTTTCTCCAAAAAAACAAAATGTTGATCAGTAAATTCACTTCTACATTTCAATTTTAGAAAGAATAACATAAAAGTTAAAATGAAATTACCAACTTTAAAATACATGCTTTTTTGAGAAACTTTGCTTCACATCTATGAATTTTCATGTATAAGTATTAATAGTCTTTGTAAAACTTTTAACAACGTTTAAAAATATAGTTTACAACGAGAAAAATAAATGAAGAAAAAGTAACACGCGTTTAACTGACAATTTGAAAAAGTATCAATAAGTGCTAAAATGAATGTCCACACATTGAAATAAATGCGTTTTAAGAAAAGATTAAAGCTAGTTTTCTCATCTATGAACTTCATTGTGAATATATAAACAGTATATGTAAAACGTTTTTCATAGGTTGTAATGTAGTTTTCTACAATCAAATAAAATATAGATCTGGAAATTCACAACCAGATTTCAATTTCAAAAAGAATAGTATAAATGGTCAAATGAAATTACAAACATAAAAATAAACGCTTCTTGGAGATATGTTTAAACATGGTTTCACATCTATGCAACAGCACATGTAAAAAGTATGTCAGAGGTTTTAAAAGTACTTTTGTACAAGAAAGCTAAATGTAGATCCATAAATTCACTTCTACATTTAAATTTGAGAAAGAATAACATAAATGTTAAAATGAAACTACCAACTGTAAAATACATGCATTTTTGAGAAGTACTTAAACTTTGATTCACATCTATGAATTTTCATGTATGTATTAATAGTCTTTGTAAAACTTTTAAAAATGTTTAAAAATATAGTTTACAACCAGAAAAATAAATGCAGAAAAAGAAATAAGCGTTTATCTGACAATTTGAAAAAGTATCAATAAATGCTAAAATGAATGTCCACACATTGAAATAAATGCGTTTTAAGAAAAGATTAAAGCTAGTTTTCTCATCTATGAACTTCATTGTTAATATATAATCAGTAGATGTAAAACGTTTTTCAGAGGTTGTATTGTACTTTTCTGCAATCATAAAATATAGATCTGGAAATTCACATCCACATTTCAATTTTGAAAAGAATAGGACAAATGATCACTTGAAATTACAAACATAAAAATAAAAGCTTTTTGGACAAATGTTTAAACATGGTTTCACCTCTATGCAACAGCACATGTAAAAAGTTTGTCAGAGGTTTTAAAAGTACTTTTCTCCAAAAAAACAAAATGTTGATCAGTAAATTCAATTCTACATTTCAATTTTAGAAAGAATAACATAAAAGTTAAAATGAAATTACCAACTTTAAAATACATGCTTTTTTGAGAAACTTTGCTTCACATCTATGAATTTTCATGTATAAGTATTAATAGTCTTTGTAAAACTTTTAACAACGTTTAAAAATATAGTTTACAACGAGAAAAATAAATGAAGAAAAAGTAACACGCGTTTATCTGACAATTTGAAAAAGTATCAATAAATGCTAAAATGAATGTCCACACATTGAAATAAATGCGTTTTAAGAAAAGATTAAAGCTAGTTTTCTCATCTATGAACTTCATTGTGAATATATAAACAGTATATGTAAAACGTTTTTCATAGGTTGTAATGTACTTTTCTACAATCAAATAAAATATAGATCTGGAAATTCACAACCAGATTTCAATTTCAAAAAGAATAGTATAAATGGTCAAATGAAATTACAAACATAAAAATAAACGCTTCTTGGAGATATGTTTAAACATGGTTTCACATCTATGCAACAGCACATGTAAAAAGTATGTCAGAGGTTTTAAAAGTACTTTTGTACAAGAAAGCTAAATGTAGATCCATAAATTCACTTCTACATTTCAATTTTAGAAAGAATAACATAAATGTTAAAATGAAACTACCAACTGTAAAATACATGCATTTTTGAGTACTTAAACTTTGATTCACATCTATGAATTTTTATGTATAAGTATTAATAGTCTTTGTAAAACTTTTAAAAATGTTTAAAAATATAGTTTACAACCAGAAAAATAAATGCAGAAAAAGAAATAAGCGTTTATCTGACAATTTGAAAAAGTATCAATAAATGCTAAAATGAATGTCCACACATTGAAATAAATGCGTTCTAAGAAAAGATTAAAGCTAGTTTTCTCATCTATGAACTTCATTGTTAATATATAATCAGTAGATGTAAAACGTTTTTCAGAGGTTGTATTGTACTTTTCTGCAATCATATAAAATATAGATCTGGAAATTCACATCCACATTTCAATTTTGAAAAGAATAGGACAAATGATCACATGAAATTACAAACATAAAAATAAAAGCTTTTTGGACAAATGTTTAAACATGGTTTCACCTCTATGCAACAGCACATGTAAAAAGTTTGTCAGAGGTTTTAAAACGTTTTTCAGAGGTTGTATTGTACTTTTCTGCAATCATACAAAATATAGATCTGGAAATTCACATCCACATTTCAATTTGGAAAAGAATAGTACAAATGATCACTTGAAATTACCAACTTTATAATACATGCTTTTTTGAGAAACTTTGCTTCACATCTATGAATTTTCATGTATAAGTATTAATAGTCTTTGTAAAACTTTTAACAACGTTTAAAAATATAGTTTACAACGAGAAAAATAAATGAAGAAAAAGTAACACGCGTTTATCTGACAATTTGAAAAAGTATCAAAAAATGCTAAAATGAATGTCCACACATTGAAATAAATGCGTTTTAAGAAAAGATTAAAGCTAGTTTTCTCATCTATGAACTTCATTGTGAATATATAAACAGTATATGTAAAACGTTTTTCATAGGTTGTAATGTACTTGTCTACAATCAAATAAATTATAGATCTGGAAATTCACAACCAGATTTCAATTTCAAAAAGAATAGTATAAATGGTCAAATGAAATTACAAACATAAAAATAAACGCTTCTTGGAGATATGTTTAAACATGGTTTCACATCTATGCAACAGCACATGTAAAAAGTATGTCAGAGGTTTTAAAAGTACTTTTGTACAAGAAAGCTGAATGTAGATCCATAAATTCACTTCTACATTTCAATTTGAGAAAGAATAACATAAATGTTAAAATGAAACTACCAACTGTAAAATACATGCATTTTTGAGAAACTTTGCTTCACATCTATGAATTTTCATGTATAAGTATTAATAGTCTTTTTAAAACTTTTAACAACGTTTAAAAATATAGTTTACAACGAGAAAAATAAATGAAGAAAAAGTAACACGCGTTTATCTGACAATTTGAAAAAGTATCAATAAATGCTAAAATAAATGTCCACACATTGAAATAAATGCGTTTTAAGAAAAGATTAAAGCTAGTTTTCTCATCTATGAACTTCATTCTGAATATATAAACAGTATATGTAAAACGTTTTTCATAGGTTGTAATGTACTTTTCTACAATCAAATAAAATATGGATCTGGAAATTCACAACCAGATTTCAATTTCAAAAAGAATAGTATAAATGGTCAAATGAAATTACAAACATAAAAATAAACGCTTCTTGGAGAAATGTTTAAACATGATTTCACATCTATGCAACAGCACAAGTAAAAAGTTTGTCAGAGGTTTTAAAAGTACTTTTGTACAAGAAAGCAAAATGTAGATCTGTAAATTCACTTCTACATTTCAATTTTAGAAAGAATAACATAAATGTTAAAATGAAACTACTAACTTTAAAATACATGGATTTTTGAGAAATACTTAAACTTTGCTTCACATCTATGAATTTTCATGTATAAGTATTAATAGTCTTTGTAAAACTTTTAAAAACGTTTAAAAATATAGTTTACAACCAGAAAAATAAATGCAGAAAAAGAAATACGCGTTTATCTGACAATATGAAAAAGTATCAATAAATGCTAAAATGAATGTCCACACATTGAAATAAATGCGTTTTAAGAAAAGATTAAAGCTAGTTTTCTCATCTATGAACTTCATTGTTAATATATAAACAGTACATGTAAAACGTTTTTCAGAGGTTGTATTGTACTTTTCTGCAATCATACAAAATATAGATCTGGAAATTCACATCCACATTTCAATTTTGAAAAGAATAGTAGAAATGGTCACTTGAAATTACAAACTTTAAAATAAATGCTTCTTTGAGAAATGTTTAAACATGATTTCACCTCTATGCAACAGCACATGTAAAAAGTTTGTCAGAGGTTTTAAAAGTACTTTTCTACAAGAAAGCAAAATGTAGATCTGTAAATTCACATCTACATATCAATTTTAGAAAGAATAACATAAATGTTAAAATGAAACAACTAACTTTAAAATACATGCATTTTTGAGAAATACTTAAACTTTGCTTCACATCTATGAATTTTCATGTATAAGTATTAATAGTCTTTGTAAAACTTTTAAAAACGTTTAAAATTATAGTTTACAACCAGAAAAATAAATGCAGAAAAAGAAATACGCGTTTATCTGACAATATGAAAAAGTATCAATAAATGCTAAAATGAATGTCCACACATTGAAATAAATGCGTTTTAAGAAAAGATTAAAGCTAGTTTTCTCATCTATGAACTTCATTGTTAATATATAAACAGCACATGTAAAACGTTTTTCAGAGGTTGTATTGTACTTTTCTGCAATCATATAAAATATAGATCTGGAAATTCACATCCACATTTCAATTTTGAAAAGAATAGTAGAAATGGTCACTTGAAATTACAAACTTTAAAATAAATGCTTTTTTGAGAAATGTTTAAACATGATTTCACATCTATGCTTCTTCTTCTTTGGCTTGGCTTCGCGGACGAAGATTTATGGAGGTGGTAAAAAGTCCACGTCAGCTGCAGGCTCGTTTGTGGCTGACCAGTCCGATGCGGGACAGGCAGACACGATTGCAGCGGTTGCAAGGGAAAATTGGTTGGTTGGGGTTGGGTGTTGGGTTTTTCCTCCTTTGCCTTTTGTCAGTGAGGTGGGCTCTGCGGTCTTCTTCAAAGGAGGCTGCTGCCCGCCAAACTGTGAGGCGCCAAGATGCACGGTTTGAGGCGTTATCAGCCCACTGGCGGTGGTCAATGTGGCAGGCACCAAGAGATTTCTTTAGGCAGTCCTTGTACCTTTTCTTTGGTGCACCTCTGTCACGGTGGCCAGTGGAGAGCTCGCCATATAATACGATCTTGGGAAGGCGATGGTCCTCCATTCTGGAGACGTGACCCATCCAGCGCAGCTGGATCTTCAGCAGCGTGGACTCGATGCTGTCGACCTCTGCCATCTCGAGTACCTCGACGTTAGGGGTGTGAGCGCTCCAATGGATGTTGAGGATGGAGCGGAGACAACGCTGGTGGAAGCGTTCTAGGAGCCGTAGGTGGTGCCGGTAGAGGACCCATGATTCGGAGCCGAACAGGAGTGTGGGTATGACAACGGCTCTGTATACGCTTATCTTTGTGAGGTTTTTCAGTTGGTTGTTTTTCCAGACTCTTTTGTGTACACTACACTACACATCTATGCAACAGCACAAGTAAAAAGTTTGTCAGAGGTTTTAAAAGTACTTTTCTCCAAAAAAACAAAATGTTGATCAGTAAATTCACTTCTACATTTCAATTTTAGAAAGAATAACATAAAAGTTAAAATGAAATTACCAACTTTAAAATACATGCTTTTTTGAGAAACTTTGCTTCACATCTATGAATTTTCATGTATAAGTATTAATAGTCTTTGTAAAACTTTTAACAACGTTTAAAAATATAGTTTACAACGAGAAAAATAAATGAAGAAAATGTAACACGCGTTTAACTGACAATTTGAAAAAGTATCAATAAGTGCTAAAATGAATGTCCACACATTGAAATAAATGCGTTTTAAGAAAAGATTAAAGCTAGTTTTCTCATCTATGAACTTCATTGTGAATATATAAACAGTATATGTAAAACGTTTTTCATAGGTTGTAATGTAGTTTTCTACAATCAAATAAAATATAGATCTGGAAATTCACAACCAGATTTCAATTTCAAAAAGAATAGTATAAATGGTCAAATGAAATTACAAACATAAAAATAAACGCTTCTTGGAGATATGTTTAAACATGGTTTCACATCTATGCAACAGCACATGTAAAAAGTATGTCAGAGGTTTTAAAAGTACTTTTGTACAAGAAAGCTAAATGTAGATCCATAAATTCACTTCTACATTTCAATTTGAGAAAGAATAACATAAATGTTAAAATGAAACTACCAACTTTAAAATACATGCATTTTTGAGAAGTACTTAAACTTTGATTCACATCTATGAATTTTCATGTATGTATTAATAGTCTTTGTAAAACTTTTAAAAATGTTTAAAAATATAGTTTACAACCAGAAAAATAAATGCAGAAAAAGAAATAAGCGTTTATCTGACAATTTGAAAAAGTATCAATAAATGCTAAAATGAATGTCCACACATTGAAATAAATGCGTTTTAAGAAAAGATTAAAGCTAGTTTTCTCATCTATGAACTTCATTGTTAATATATAATCAGTAGATGTAAAACGTTTTTCAGAGGTTGTATTGTACTTTTCTGCAATCATAAAATATAGATCTGGAAATTCACATCCACATTTCAATTTTGAAAAGAATAGGACAAATGATCACTTGAAATTACAAACATAAAAATAAAAGCTTTTTGGACAAATGTTTAAACATGGTTTCACCTCTATGCAACAGCACATGTAAAAAGTTTGTCAGAGGTTTTAAAAGTACTTTTCTCCAAAAAAACAAAATGTTGATCAGTAAATTCAATTCTACATTTCAATTTTAGAAAGAATAACATAAAAGTTAAAATGAAATTACCAACTTTAAAATACATGCTTTTTTGAGAAACTTTGCTTCACATCTATGAATTTTCATGTATAAGTATTAATAGTCTTTGTAAAACTTTTAACAACGTTTAAAAATATAGTTTACAACGAGAAAAATAAATGAAGAAAAAGTAACACGCGTTTATCTGACAATTTGAAAAAGTATCAATAAATGCTAAAATGAATGTCCACACATTGAAATAAATGCGTTTTAAGAAAAGATTAAAGCTAGTTTTCTCATCTATGAACTTCATTGTGAATATATAAACAGTATATGTAAAACGTTTTTCATAGGTTGTAATGTACTTTTCTACAATCAAATAAAATATAGATCTGGAAATTCACAACCAGATTTCAATTTCAAAAAGAATAGTATAAATGGTCAAATGAAATTACAAACATAAAAATAAACGCTTCTTGGAGATATGTTTAAACATGGTTTCACATCTATGCAACAGCACATGTAAAAAGTATGTCAGAGGTTTTAAAAGTACTTTTGTACAAGAAAGCTAAATGTAGATCCATAAATTCACTTCTACATTTCAATTTTAGAAAGAATAACATAAATGTTAAAATGAAACTACCAACTGTAAAATACATGCATTTTTGAGTACTTAAACTTTGATTCACATCTATGAATTTTTATGTATAAGTATTAATAGTCTTTGTAAAACTTTTAAAAATGTTTAAAAATATAGTTTACAACCAGAAAAATAAATGCAGAAAAAGAAATAAGCGTTTACCTGACAATTTGAAAAAGTATCAATAAATGCTAAAATGAATGTCCACACATTGAAATAAATGCGTTCTAAGAAAAGATTAAAGCTAGTTTTCTCATCTATGAACTTCATTGTTAATATATAATCAGTAGATGTAAAACGTTTTTCAGAGGTTGTATTGTACTTTTCTGCAATCATATAAAATATAGATCTGGAAATTCACATCCACATTTCAATTTTGAAAAGAATAAGACAAATGATCACTTGAAATTACAAACATAAAAATAAAAGCTTTTTGGACAAATGTTTAAACATGGTTTCACCTCTATGCAACAGCACATGTAAAAAGTTTGTCAGAGGTTTTAAAACGTTTTTCAGAGGTTGTATTGTACTTTTCTGCAATCATACAAAATATAGATCTGGAAATTCACATGCACATTTCAATTTGGAAAAGAATAGTACAAATGATCACTTGAAATTACCAACTTTATAATACATGCTTTTTTGAGAAACTTTGCTTCACATCTATGAATTTTCATGTATAAGTATTAATAGTCTTTGTAAAACTTTTAACAACGTTTAAAAATATAGTTTACAACGAGAAAAATAAATGAAGAAAAAGTAACACGCGTTTATCTGACAATTTGAAAAAGTATCAATAAATGCTAAAATGAATGTCCACACATTGAAATAAATGCGTTTTAAGAAAAGATTAAAGCTAGTTTTCTCATCTATGAACTTCATTGTGAATATATAAACAGTATATGTAAAACGTTTTTCATAGGTTGTAATGTAGTTTTCTACAATCAAATAAAATATAGATCTGGAAATTCACAACCAGATTTCAATTTCAAAAAGAATAGTATAAATGGTCAAATGAAATTACAAACATAAAAATAAACGCTTCTTGGAGATATGTTTAAACATGGTTTCACATCTATGCAACAGCACATGTAAAAAGTATGTCAGAGGTTTTAAAAGTACTTTTGTACAAGAAAGCTAAATGTAGATCCATAAATTCACTTCTACATTTCAATTTGAGAAAGAATAACATAAATGTTAAAATGAAACTACCAACTGTAAAATACATGCATTTTTGAGAAGTACTTAAACTTTGATTCACATCTATGAATTTACATGTATGTATTAATAGTCTTTGTAAAACTTTTAAAAATGTTTAAAAATATAGTTTACAACCAGAAAAATAAATGCAGAAAAAGAAATAAGCGTTTATCTGACAATTTGAAAAAGTATCAATAAATGCTAAAATGAATGTCCACACATTGAAATAAATGCGTTTTAAGAAAAGATTAAAGCTAGTTTTCTCATCTATGAACTTCATTGTTAATATATAATCAGTAGATGTAAAACGTTTTTCAGAGGTTGTATTGTACTTTTCTGCAATCATAAAATATAGATCTGGAAATTCACATCCACATTTCAATTTTGAAAAGAATAGGACAAATGATCACTTGAAATTACAAACATAAAAATAAAAGCTTTTTGGACAAATGTTTAAACATGGTTTCACCTCTATGCAACAGCACATGTAAAAAGTTTGTCAGAGGTTTTAAAAGTACTTTTCTCCAAAAAAACAAAATGTTGATCAGTAAATTCAATTCTACATTTCAATTTTAGAAAGAATAACATAAAAGTTAAAATGAAATTACCAACTTTAAAATACATGCTTTTTTGAGAAACTTTGCTTCACATCTATGAATTTTCATGTATAAGTATTAATAGTCTTTGTAAAACTTTTAACAACGTTTAAAAATATAGTTTACAACGAGAAAAATAAATGAAGAAAAAGTAACACGCGTTTATCTGACAATTTGAAAAAGTATCAATAAATGCTAAAATGAATGTCCACACATTGAAATAAATGCGTTTTAAGAAAAGATTAAAGCTAGTTTTCTCATCTATGAACTTCATTGTGAATATATAAACAGTATATGTAAAACGTTTTTCATAGGTTGTAATGTACTTTTCTACAATCAAATAAAATATAGATCTGGAAATTCACAACCAGATTTCAATTTCAAAAAGAATAGTATAAATGGTCAAATGAAATTACAAACATAAAAATAAACGCTTCTTGGAGATATGTTTAAACATGGTTTCACATCTATGCAACAGCACATGTAAAAAGTATGTCAGAGGTTTTAAAAGTACTTTTGTACAAGAAAGCTAAATTTAGATCCATAAATTCACTTCTACATTTCAATTTTAGAAAGAATAACATAAATGTTAAAATGAAACTACTAACTGTAAAATACATGCATTTTTGAGTACTTAAACTTTGATTCACATCTATGAATTTTTATGTATAAGTATTAATAGTCTTTGTAAAACTTTTAAAAATGTTTAAAAATATAGTTTACAACCAGAAAAATAAATGCAGAAAAAGAAATAAGCGTTTACCTGAAAATTTGAAAAAGTATCAATAAATGCTAAAATGAATGTCCACACATTGAAATAAATGCGTTCTAAGAAAAGATTAAAGCTAGTTTTCTCATCTATGAACTTCATTGTTAATATATAATCAGTAGATGTAAAACGTTTTTCAGAGGTTGTATTGTACTTTTCTGCAATCATATAAAATATAGATCTGGAAATTCACATCCACATTTCAATTTTGAAAAGAATAAGACAAATGATCACTTGAAATTACAAACATAAAAATAAAAGCTTTTTGGACAAATGTTTAAACATGGTTTCACCTCTATGCAACAGCACATGTAAAAAGTTTGTCAGAGGTTTTAAAACGTTTTTCAGAGGTTGTATTGTACTTTTCTGCAATCATACAAAATATAGATCTGGAAATTCACATCCACATTTCAATTTGGAAAAGAATAGTACAAATGATCACTTGAAATTACCAACTTTATAATACATGCTTTTTTGAGAAACTTTGCTTCACATCTATGAATTTTCATGTATAAGTATTAATAGTCTTTGTAAAACTTTTAACAACGTTTAAAAATATAGTTTACAACGAGAAAAATAAATGAAGAAAAAGTAACACGCGTTTATCTGACAATTTGAAAAAGTATCAATAAATGCTAAAATGAATGTCCACACATTGAAATAAATGCGTTTTAAGAAAAGATTAAAGCTAGTTTTCTCATCTATGAACTTCATTGTGAATATATAAACAGTATATGTAAAACGTTTTTCATAGGTTGTAATGTACTTTTCTACAATCAAATAAATTATAGATCTGGAAATTCACAACCAGATTTCAATTTCAAAAAGAATAGTATAAATGGTCAAATGAAATTACAAACATAAAAATAAACGCTTCTTGGAGATATGTTTAAACATGGTTTCACATCTATGCAACAGCACATTTAAAAAGTATGTCAGAGGTTTTAAAAGTACTTTTGTACAAGAAAGCTAAATGTAGATCCATAAATTCACTTCTACATTTCAATTTGAGAAAGAATAACATAGATGTTAAAATGAAACTACCAACTGTAAAATACATGATTTTTGAGAAGTACTTAAACTTTGATTCACATCTATGAATTTTCATGTATAAGTATTAATAGTCTTTGTAAAACTTTTAACAACGTTTAAAAATATAGTTTACAACGAGAAAAATAAATGAAGAAAAAGTAACACGCGTTTATCTGACAATTTGAAAAAGTATCAATAAATGCTAAAATGAATGTCCACACATTGAAATAAATGCGTTTTAAGAAAAGATTAAAGCTAGTTTTCTCATCTATGAACTTCATTGTGAATATATAAACAGTATATGTAAAACGTTTTTCATAGGTTGTAATGTACTTTTCTACAATCAAATAAAATATAGATCTGGAAATTCACAACCAGATTTCAATTTCAAAAAGAATAGTATAAATGGTCAAATGAAATTACAAACATAAAAATAAACGCTTCTTGGAGATATGTTTAAACATGGTTTCACATCTATGCAACAGCACATGTAAAAAGTATGTCAGAGGTTTTAAAAGTACTTTTGTACAAGAAAGCTAAATGTAGATCCATAAATTCACTTCTACATTTCAATTTTAGAAAGAATAACATAAATGTTAAAATGAAACTACTAACTGTAAAATACATGCATTTTTGAGTACTTAAACTTTGATTCACATCTATGAATTTTTATGTATAAGTATTAATAGTCTTTGTAAAACTTTTAAAAATGTTTAAAAATATAGTTTACAACCAGAAAAATAAATGCAGAAAAAGAAATAAGCGTTTACCTGACAATTTGAAAAAGTATCAATAAATGCTAAAATGAATGTCCACACATTGAAATAAATGCGTTCTAAGAAAAGATTAAAGCTAGTTTTCTCATCTATGAACTTCATTGTTAATATATAATCAGTAGATGTAAAACGTTTTTCAGAGGTTGTATTGTACTTTTCTGCAATCATATAAAATATAGATCTGGAAATTCACATCCACATTTCAATTTTGAAAAGAATAAGACAAATGATCACTTGAAATTACAAACATAAAAATAAAAGCTTTTTGGACAAATGTTTAAACATGGTTTCACCTCTATGCAACAGCACATGTAAAAAGTTTGTCAGAGGTTTTAAAACGTTTTTCAGAGGTTGTATTGTACTTTTCTGCAATCATACAAAATATAGATCTGGAAATTCACATCCACATTTCAATTTGGAAAAGAATAGTACAAATGATCACTTGAAATTACCAACTTTATAATACATGCTTTTTTGAGAAACTTTGCTTCACATCTATGAATTTTCATGTATAAGTATTAATAGTCTTTGTAAAACTTTTAACAACGTTTAAAAATATAGTTTACAACGAGAAAAATAAATGAAGAAAAAGTAACACGCGTTTATCTGACAATTTGAAAAAGTATCAATAAATGCTAAAATGAATGTCCACACATTGAAATAAATGCGTTTTAAGAAAAGATTAAAGCTAGTTTTCTCATCTATGAACTTCATTGTGAATATATAAACAGTATATGTAAAACGTTTTTCATAGGTTGTAATGTACTTTTCTACAATCAAATAAATTATAGATCTGGAAATTCACAACCAGATTTCAATTTCAAAAAGAATAGTATAAATGGTCAAATGAAATTACAAACATAAAAATAAACGCTTCTTGGAGATATGTTTAAACATGGTTTCACATCTATGCAACAGCACATGTAAAAAGTATGTCAGAGGTTTTAAAAGTACTTTTGTACAAGAAAGCTAAATGTAGATCCATAAATTCACTTCTACATTTCAATTTGAGAAAGAATAACATAGATGTTAAAATGAAACTACCAACTGTAAAATACATGATTTTTGAGAAGTACTTAAACTTTGATTCACATCTATGAATTTTCATGTATGTATTAATAGTCTTTGTAAAACTTTTAAAAATGTTTAAAAATATAGTTTACCACCAGAAAAATAAATGCAGAAAAAGAAATAAGCGTTTATCTGACAATTTGAAAAAGTATCAATAAATGCTAAAATGAATGTCCACACATTGAAATAAATGCGTTTTAAGAAAAGATTAAAGCTAGTTTTCTCATCTATGAACTTCATTGTTAATATATAATCAGTAGATGTAAAACGTTTTTCAGAGGTTGGATTGTACTTTTCTGCAATCATAAAATATAGATCTGGAAATTCACATCCACATTTCAATTTTGAAAAGAATAGGACAAATGATCACTTGAAATTACAAACATAAAAATAAAAGCTTTTTGGACAAATATTTAAACATGGTTTCACCTCTATGCAACAGCACATGTAAAAAGTTTGTCAGAGGTTTTAAAAGTACTTTTCTCCAAAAAAACAAAATGTTGATCAGTAAATTCACTTCTACATTTCAATTTTAGAAAGAATAACATAAAAGTTAAAATGAAATTACCAACTTTAAAATACATGCTTTTTTGAGAAACTTTGCTTCACATCTATGAATGTTCATGTATAAGTATTAATAGTCTTTGTAAAACTTTTAACAACGTTTAAAAATATAGTTTACAACGAGAAAAATAAATGAAGAAAAAGTAACACGCGTTTATCTGACAATTTGAAAAAGTATCAATAAATTCTAAAATGAATGTCCACACATTGAAATAAATGCGTTTTAAGAAAAGATTAAAGCTATTTTTCTCATCTATGAACTTCATTGTGAATATATAAACAGTATATGAAAACGTTTTTCATAAGTTGTAATGTACTTTTCTACAATCAAATAAAATATAGATCTGGAAATTCACAACCAGATTTCAATTTCAAAAAGAATAGTATAAATGGTCAAATGAAATTACAAACATAAAAATAAACGCTTCTTGGAGATATGTTTAAACATGGTTTCACATCTATGCAACAGCACATGTAAAAAGTATGTCAGAGGTTTTAAAAGTACTTTTGTACAAGAAAGCTAAATGTAGATCCATAAATTCACTTCTACATTTCAATTTGAGAAAGAATAACATAAATGTTAAAATGAAACTACCAACTGTAAAATACATGCATTTTTGAGAAGTACTTAAACTTTGATTCACATCTATGAATTTTCATGTATGTATTAATAGTCTTTGTAAAACTTTTAAAAATGTTTAAAAATATAGTTTACAACCAGAAAAATAAATGCAGAAAAAGAAATAAGCGTTTATCTGACAATTTGAAAAAGTATCAATAAATGCTAAAATGAATGTCCACACATTGAAATAAATGCGTTTTAAGAAAAGATTAAAGCTAGTTTTCTCATCTATGAACTTCATTGTTAATATATAATCAGTAGATGTAAAACGTTTTTCAGAGGTTGTATTGTACTTTTCTGCAATCATAAAATATAGATCTGGAAATTCACATCCACATTTCAATTTTGAAAAGAATAGGACAAATGATCACTTGAAATTACAAACATAAAAATAAAAGCTTTTTGGACAAATGTTTAAACATGGTTTCACCTCTATGCAACAGCACATGTAAAAAGTTTGTCAGAGGTTTTAAAAGTACTTTTCTCCAAAAAAACAAAATGTTGATCAGTAAATTCACTTCTACATTTCAATTTTAGAAAGAATAACATAAAAGTTAAAATGAAATTACCAACTTTAAAATACATGCTTTTTTGAGAAACTTTGATTCACATCTATGAATGTTTATGTATAAGTATTAATAGTCTTTGTAAAACTTTTAACAACGTTTAAAAATATAGTTTACAACGAGAAAAATAAATGAAGAAAAAGTAACACGCGTTTATCTGACAATTTGAAAAAGTATCAATAAATGCTAAAATGAATGTCCACACATTGAAATAAATGCGTTTTAAGAAAAGATTAAAGCTAGTTTTCTCATCTATGAACTTCATTGTGAATATATAAACAGTATATGTAAAACGTTTTTCATAGGTTGTAATGTACTTTTCTACAATCAAATAAAATATAGATCTGGAATTTCACAACCAGATTTCAATTTCAAAAAGAATAGTATAAATGGTCAAATGAAATTACAAACATAAAAATAAACGCTTCTTGGAGATATGTTTAAACATGGTTTCACATCTATGCAACAGCACATGTAAAAAGTATGTCAGAGGTTTTAAAAGTACTTTTGTACAAGAAAGCTAAATGTAGATCCATAAAATCACTTCTACATTTCAATTTTAGAAAGAATAACATAAATGTTAAAATGAAACTACCAACTTTAAAATACATGCATTTTTGAGTACTTAAACTTTGATTCACATCTATGAATTTTCATGTATAAGTATTAATAGTCTTTGTAAAACTTTTAAAAATGTTTAAAAATATAGTTTACAACCAGAAAAATAAATGCAGAAAAAGAAATAAGCGTTTATCTGACAATTTGAAAAAGTATCAATAAATGCTAAAATGAATGTCCACACATTGAAATAAATGCGTTCTAAGAAAAGATTAAAGCTAGTTTTCTCATCTATGAACTTCATTGTTAATATATAATCAGTAGATGTAAAACGTTTTTCAGAGGTTGTATTGTACTTTTCTGCAATCATATAAAATATAGATCTGGAAATTCACATCCACATTTCAATTTTGAAAAGAATAGGACAAATGATCACTTGAAATTACAAACATAAAAATAAAAGCTTTTTCGACAAATGTTTAAACATGATTTCACCTCTATGCAACAGCACATGTAAAAAGTTTGTCAGAGGTTTTAAAAGTACTTTTCTACAAGAAAGCAAAATGTAGATCTGTAAATTCACATCTACATATCAATTTTAGAAAGAATAACATAAATGTTAAAATGAAACAACTAACTTTAAAATACATGCATTTTTGAGAAATACTTAAACTTTGCTTCACATCTATGAATTTTCATGTATAAGTATTAATAGTCTTCGT
Source organism: Narcine bancroftii (assembly GCF_036971445.1). NCBI lineage: Eukaryota > Metazoa > Chordata > Chondrichthyes > Torpediniformes > Narcinidae > Narcine > Narcine bancroftii. Next base: position 99,997,199 of record NC_091474.1, on the reverse strand, counting down.
AAAACTTTTAAAAACGTTTAAAATTATAGTTTACAACCAGAAAATTAAATGCAGAAAAAGAAATACGCGTTTATCTGACAATATGAAAAAGTATCAATAAATGCTAAAATGAATGTCCACACATTGAAATAAATGCGTTTTAAGAAAAGATTAAAGCTAGTTTTCTCATCTATGAACTTCATTGTTAATATATAAACAGCACATGTAAAACGTTTTTCAGAGGTTGTATTGTACTTTTCTGCAATCATATAAAATATAGATCTGGAAATTCACATCCACATTTCAATTTTGAAAAGAATAGTAGAAATGGTCACTTGAAATTACAAACTTTAAAATAAATGCTTTTTAGAGAAATGTTTAAACATGATTTCACATCTATGCTTCTTCTTCTTTGGCTTGGCTTCGCGGACGAAGATTTATGGAGGGGGTAAAAAGTCCACGTCAGCTGCAGGCTTGTTTGTGGCTGACAAGTCCGATGCGGGACAGGCAGACACAGTTGCAGCGGTTGCAGGGGAAAATTGGTTGGTTGGGGTTGGGTGTTGGGTTTTTCCTCCTTTGCCTTTTGTCAGTGAGGTGGGCTCTGCGGTCTTCTTCAAAGGAGGCTGCTGCCCGCCAAACTGTGAGGCGCCAAGATGCACGGTTTGAGGCGTTATCAGCCCACTGGCGGTGGTCAATGTGGCAGGCACCAAGAGATTTCTTTAGGCAGTCCTTGTACCTTTTCTTTGGTGCACCTCTGTCACGGTGGCCAGTGGAGAGCTCGCCATATAATACGATCTTGGGAAGGCGATGGTCCTCCATTCTGGAGACGTGACCCATCCAGCGCAGCTGGATCTTCAGCAGCGTGGACTCGATGCTGTCGACCTCTGCCATCTCGAGTACCTCGACGTTAGGGGTGTGAGCGCTCCAATGGATGTTGAGGATGGAGCGGAGACAACGCTGGTGGAAGCGTTCTAGGAGCAGTAGGTGGTGCCGGTAGAGGACCCATGATTCGGAGCCGAACAGGAGTGTGGGTATGACAACGGCTCTGTATACGCTTATCTTTGTGAGGTTTTTCAGTTGGTTGTTTTTCCAGACTCTTTTGTGTACACTACACTACACATCTATGCAACAGCACAAGTAAAAAGTTTGTCAGAGGTTTTAAAAGTACTTTTCTCCAAAAAAACAAAATGTTGATCAGTAAATTCACTTCTACATTTCAATTTTAGAAAGAATAACATAAAAGTTAAAATGAAATTACCAACTTTAAAATACATGCTTTTTTGAGAAACTTTGCTTCACATCTATGAATTTTCATGTATAAGTATTAATAGTCTTTGTAAAACTTTTAACAACGTTTAAAAATATAGTTTACAACGAGAAAAATAAATGAAGAAAAAGTAACACGCGTTTAACTGACAATTTGAAAAAGTATCAATAAATGCTAAAATGAATGTCCACACATTGAAATAAATGCGTTTTAAGAAAAGATTAAAGCTAGTTTTCTCATCTATGACCTTCATTGTGAATATATAATCAGTAGATGTAAAACGTTTTTCAGAGGTTGTATTGTACTTTTCTACAATCAAATAAAATATAGATCTGGAAATTCACAACCAGATTTCAATTTCAAAAAGAATAGGACAAATGGTCAAATGAAATTACAAACATAAAAATAAACGCTTCTTGGAGATATGTTTAAACATGGTTTCACCTCTATGCAACAGCACATGTAAAAAGTATGTCAGAGGTTTTAAAAGTACTTTTGTACAAGAAAGCTAAATGTAGATCCATAAATTCACTTCTACATTTCAATTTGAGAAAGAATAACATAAATGTTAAAATGAAACTACCAACTTTAAAATACATGCTTTTTTGAGAAACTTTGCTTCACATCTATGAATTTTCATGTATAAGTATTAATAGTCTTTGTAAAACTTTTAACAACGTTTAAAAATATAGTTTACAACGAGAAAAATAAATGAAGAAAAAGTAACACGCGTTTATCTGACAATTTGAAAAAGTATCAATAAATGCTAAAATGAATGTCCACACATTGAAATAAATGCGTTTTAAGAAAAGATTAAAGCTAGTTTTCTCATCTATGAACTTCATTGTGAATATATAAACAGTATATGTAAAACGTTTTTCATAGGTTGTAATGTACTTTTCTACAATCAAATAAAATATAGATCTGGAAATTCACAACCAGATTTCAATTTCAAAAAGAATAGTATAAATGGTCAAATGAAATTACAAACATAAAAATAAACGCTTCTTGGAGATATGTTTAAACATGGTTTCACATCTATGCAACAGCACATGTAAAAAGTATGTCAGAGGTTTTAAAAGTACTTTTGTACAAGAAAGCTAAATGTAGATCCATAAATTCACTTCTACATTTCAATTTTAGAAAGAATAACATAAATGTTAAAATGAAACTACCAACTGTAAAATACATGCATTTTTGAGTACTTAAACTTTGATTCACATCTATGAATTTTTATGTATAAGTATTAATAGTCTTTGTAAAACTTTTAAAAATGTTTAAAAATATAGTTTACAACCAGAAAAATAAATGCAGAAAAAGAAATAAGCGTTTATCTGACAATTTGAAAAAGTATCAATAAATGCTAAAATGAATGTCCACACATTGAAATAAATGCGTTTTAAGAAAAGATTAAAGCTAGTTTTCTCATCTATGAACTTCATTGTTAATATATAATCAGTAGATGTAAAACGTTTTTCAGAGGTTGTATTGTACTTTTCTGCAATCATATAAAATATAGATCTGGAAATTCACATCCACATTTCAATTTTGAAAAGAATAGGACAAATGATCACTTGAAATTACAAACATAAAAATAAAAGCTTTTTGGACAAATGTTTAAACATGGTTTCACCTCTATGCAACAGCACATGTAAAAAGTTTGTCAGAGGTTTTAAAAGTACTTTTCTCCAAAAAAACAAAATGTTGATCAGTAAATTCACTTCTACATTTCAATTTTAGAAAGAATAACATAAAAGTTAAAATGAAATTACCAACTTTAAAATACATGCTTTTTTGAGAAACTTTGCTTCACATCTATGAATGTTCATGTATAAGTATTAATAGTCTTTGTAAAACTTTTAACAACGTTTAAAAATATAGTTTACAACGAGAAAAATAAATGAAGAAAAAGTAACACGCGTTTATCTGACAATTTGAAAAAGTATCAATAAATTCTAAAATGAATGTCCACACATTGAAATAAATGCGTTTTAAGAAAAGATTAAAGCTATTTTTCTCATCTATGAACTTCATTGTGAATATATAAACAGTATATGAAAACGTTTTTCATAAGTTGTAATGTACTTTTCTACAATCAAATAAAATATAGATCTGGAAATTCACAACCAGATTTCAATTTCAAAAAGAATAGTATAAATGGTCAAATGAAATTACAAACATAAAAATAAACGCTTCTTGGAGATATGTTTAAACATGGTTTCACATCTATGCAACAGCACATGTAAAAAGTATGTCAGAGGTTTTAAAAGTACTTTTGTACAAGAAAGCTAAATGTAGATCCATAAATTCACTTCTACATTTCAATTTGAGAAAGAATAACATAAATGTTAAAATGAAACTACCAACTGTAAAATACATGCATTTTTGAGAAGTACTTAAACTTTGATTCACATCTATGAATTTTCATGTATGTATTAATAGTCTTTGTAAAACTTTTAAAAATGTTTAAAAATATAGTTTACAACCAGAAAAATAAATGCAGAAAAAGAAATAAGCGTTTATCTGACAATTTGAAAAAGTATCAATAAATGCTAAAATGAATGTCCACACATTGAAATAAATGCGTTTTAAGAAAAGATTAAAGCTAGTTTTCTCATCTATGAACTTCATTGTTAATATATAATCAGTAGATGTAAAACGTTTTTCAGAGGTTGTATTGTACTTTTCTGCAATCATAAAATATAGATCTGGAAATTCACATCCACATTTCAATTTCGAAAAGAATAGGACAAATGATCACTTGAAATTACAAACATAAAAATAAAAGCTTTTTGGACAAATGCTTAAACATGGTTTCACCTCTATGCAACAGCACATGTAAAAAGTTTGTCAGAGGTTTTAAAAGTACTTTTCTCCAAAAAAACAAAATGTTGATCAGTAAATTCACTTCTACATTTCAATTTTAGAAAGAATAACATAAAAGTTAAAATGAAATTACCAACTTTAAAATACATGCTTTTTTGAGAAACTTTGCTTCACATCTATGAATTTTCATGTATAAGTATTAATAGTCTTTGTAAAACTTTTAACAACGTTTAAAAATATAGTTTACAACGAGAAAAATAAATGAAGAAAAAGTAACACGCGTTTATCTGACAATTTGAAAAAGTATCAATAAATGCTAAAATGAATGTCCACACATTGAAATAAATGCGTTTTAAGAAAAGATTAAAGCTAGTTTTCTCATCTATGAACTTCATTGTGAATATATAAACAGTATATGTAAAACGTTTTTCATAGGTTGTAATGTACTTTTCTACAATCAAATAAAATATAGATCTGGAATTTCACAACCAGATTTCAATTTCAAAAAGAATAGTATAAATGGTCAAATGAAATTACAAACATAAAAATAAACGCTTCTTGGAGATATGTTTAAACATGGTTTCACATCTATGCAACAGCACATGTAAAAAGTATGTCAGAGGTTTTAAAAGTACTTTTGTACAAGAAAGCTAAATGTAGATCCATAAAATCACTTCTACATTTCAATTTTAGAAAGAATAACATAAATGTTAAAATGAAACTACCAACTGTAAAATACATGCATTTTTGAGTACTTAAACTTTGATTCACATCTATGAATTTTCATGTATAAGTATTAATAGTCTTTGTAAAACTTTTAAAAATGTTTAAAAATATAGTTTACAACCAGAAAAATAAATGCAGAAAAAGAAATAAGCGTTTATCTGACAATTTGAAAAAGTATCAATAAATGCTAAAATGAATGTCCACACATTGAAATAAATGCGTTCTAAGAAAAGATTAAAGCTAGTTTTCTCATCTATGAACTTCATTGTTAATATATAATCAGTAGATGTAAAACGTTTTTCAGAGGTTGTTTTGTACTTTTCTGCAATCATATAAAATATAGATCTGGAAATTCACATCCACATTTCAATTTTGAAAAGAATAGGACAAATGATCACTTGAAATTACAAACATAAAAATAAAAGCTTTTTCGACAAATGTTTAAACATGGTTTCACCTCTATGCAACAGCACATGTAAAAAGTTTGTCAGAGGTTTTAAAACGTTTTTCAGAGGTTGTATTGTACTTTTCTGCAATCATACAAAATATAGATCTGGAAATTCACATCCACATTTCAATTTGGAAAAGAATAGGACAAATGATCACTTGAAATTACAAACTTTAAAATAAATGCTTTTTTGAAAAATGTTTAAACATGATTTCACATCTATGCAACAGCACAAGTAAAAAGTTTGTCAGAGGTTTTAAAAGTACTTTTCGACAAGAAAGCAAAATGTAGATCTGTAAATTCACATCTACATATCAATTTTAGAAAGAATAACATAAATGTTAAAATGAAACAACTAACTTTAAAATACATGGATTTTTGAGAAATACTTAAACTTTGCTTCACATCTATGAATTTTCATGTATAAGTATTAATAGTCTTTGTAAAACTTTTAAAAACGTTTAAAAATATAGTTTACAACCAGAAAAATAAATGCAGAAAAAGAAATACGCGTTTATCTGACAATATGAAAAAGTATCAATAAATGCTAAAATGAATGTCCACACATTGAAATAAATGCGTTTTAAGAAAAGATTAAAGCTAGTTTTCTCATCTATGAACTTCATTGTTAATATATAAACAGTACATGTAAAACGTTTTTCAGAGGTTGTATTGTACTTTTCTGCAATCATATAAAATATAGATCTGGAAATTCACATCCACATTTCAATTTTGAAAAGAATAGTAGAAATGGTCACTTGAAATTACAAACCTTAAAATAAATGCTTTTTTGAGAAATGTTTAAACATGATTTCACATCTATGCAACAGCTCATGTAAAGTTTGTCAGAGGTTTTAAAAGTACTTTTCTCCAAAAAAGCAAAATGTAGATCCGTAAATTCACTTCTACATTTCAATTTTAGAAAGAATAACATAAATGTTAAAATGAAACAACCAACTTTAAAAAACATGCATTTTTGAGAAATACTTAAACTTTGCTTCACATCTATGAATTTTCATGTATAAGTATTAATAGTCTTTGTAAAACTTTTAAAAACGTTTAAAAATATAGTTTACAACCAGAAAAATAAATGCAGAAAAAGAAATACGCATTTATCTGACAATTTGAAAAAGTATCAATAAATGCTAAAATGAATGTCCACACATTGAAATAAATGCGTTTTAAGAAAAGATTAAAGCTAGTTTTCTCATCTATGAACTTCATTGTTAATATATAAACAGTACATGTAAAACGTTTTTCAGAGGTTGTATTGTACTTTTCTGCAATCATATAAAATATAGATCTGGAAATTCACATCCACATTTCAATTTTGAAAAGAATAGGACAAATGATCACTTGAAATTACAAACATAAAAATAAAAGCTTTTTGGACAAATGTTTAAACATGGTTTCACCTCTATGCAACAGCACATGTAAAAAGTTTGTCAGAGGTTTTAAAACGTTTTTCAGAGGTTGTATTGTACTTTTCTGCAATCATACAAAATATAGATCTGGAAATTCACATCCACATTTCAATTTGGAAAAGAATAGTACAAATGATCACTTGAAATTACAAACTTTAAAATAAATACTTTTTTGAAAAATGTTTAAACATGATTTCACATCTATGCAACAGCACATGTAAAAAGTATGTCAGAGGTTTTAAAAGTACTTTTGTACAAGAAAGCTAAATGTAGATCCATAAATTCACTTCTACATTTCAATTTGAGAAAGAATAACATAAATGTTAAAATGAAACTACTAACTTTAAAATACATGGATTTTTGAGAAATACTTAAACTTTGCTTCACATCTATGAATTTTCATGTATAAGTATTAATAGTCTTTGTAAAACTTTTAAAAACGTTTAAAAATATAGTTCACAACCAGAAAAATAAATGCAGAAAAAGAAATACGCGTTTATCTGACAACATGAAAAAGTATCAATAAATGCTAAAATGAATGTCCACACATTGAAATAAATGCGTTTTAAGAAAAGATTAAAGCTAGTTTTCTCATCTATGAACTTCATTGTTAATATATAAACAGTACATGTAAAACGTTTTTCAGAGGTTGTATTGTACTTTTCTGCAATCATATAAAATATAGATCTGGAAATTCACATCCACATTTCAATTTTGAAAAGAATAGTAGAAATGGTCACTTGAAATTACAAACTTTAAAATTAATGCTTTTTTGAGAAATGTTTAAACATGATTTCACATCTATGCAACAGCTCATGTAAAGTTTGTCAGAGGTTTTAAAAGTACTTTTCTCCAAAAAAGCAAAATGTAGATCCGTAAATTCACTTCTACATTTCAATTTTAGAAAGAATAACATAAATGTTAAAATGAAACAACCAACTTTAAAATACATGCATTTTTGAGAAATACTTAAACTTTGCTTCACATCTATGAATTTTCATGTATAAGTATTAATAGTCTTTGTAAAACTTTTAAAAACGTTTTAAAATATAGTTTACAACCAGAAAAATAAATGCAGGAAAAGAAATACGCATTTATCTGACAATTTGAAAAAGTATCAATAAATGCTAAAATGAATGTCCACACATTGAAATAAATGCGTTTTAAGAAAATATTAAAGCTAGTTTTCTAATCTATGAACTTCATTGTTAATATATAAACAGTACATGTAAAACGTTTTTCAGAGGTTGTTTTGTACTTTTCTGCAATCATATAAAATATAGATCTGGAAATTCACATCCACATTTCAATTTTGAAAAGAATAGGACAAATGATCACTTGAAATTACAAACATAAAAATAAAAGCTTTTTGGACAAATGTTTAAACATGGTTTCACCTCTATGCAACAGCACATGTAAAAAGTTTGTCAGAGGTTTTAAAACGTTTTTCAGAGGTTGTATTGTACTTTTCTGCAATCATACAAAATATAGATCTGGAAATTCACATCCACATTTCAATTTGGAAAAGAATAGTACAAATGATCACTTGAAATTACAAACTTTAAAATAAATACTTTTTTGAAAAATGTTTAAACATGATTTCACATCTATGCAACAGCACAAGTAAAAAGTTTGTCAGAGGTTTTAAAAGTACTCTTCTCCAAAAAAAGAAAATGTTGATCAGTAAATTCACTTCTACATTTCAATTTTCGAAAGAATAACATAAAAGTTAAAATGAATTTACCAACTTTATAATACATGCTTTTTTGAGAAACTTTGCTTCACATCTATGAATTTTCATGTATAAGTATTAATAGTCTTTGTAAAACTTTTAACAACGTTTAAAAATATAGTTTACAACGAGAAAAATAAATGAAGAAAAAGTAACACGCGTTTATCTGACAATTTGAAAAAGTATCAATAAATGCTAAAATGAATGTCCACACATTGAAATAAATGCGTTTTAAGAAAAGATTAAAGCTAGTTTTCTCATCTATGAACTTCATTGTGAATATATAAACAGTATATGTAAAACGTTTTTCATAGGTTGTAATGTACTTTTCTACAATCAAATAAAATATAGATCTGGAAATTCACAACCAGATTTCAATTTCAAAAACAATAGTATAAATGGTCAAATGAAATTACAAACATAAAAATAAACGCTTCTTGGAGATATGTTTAAAAATGGTTTCACATATATACAACAGCACATGTAAAAAGTATGTCAGAGGTTTTAAAAGTACTTTTGTACAAGAAAGCTAAATGTAGATCCATAAATTCACTTCTACATTTCAATTTGAGAAAGAATAACATAAATGTTAAAATGAAACTACCAACTGTAAAATACATGCATTTTTGAGAAGTACTTAAACTTTGATTCACATCTATGAATTTTCATGTATTAATAGTCTTTGTAAAACTTTTAAAAATGTTTAAAAATATAGTTTACAACCAGAAAAATAAATGCAGAAAAAGAAATAAGCGTTTATCTGACAATTTGAAAAAGTATCAATAAATGCTAAAATGAATGTCCACACATTGAAATAAATGCGTTTTAAGAAAAGATTAAAGCTAGTTTTCTCATCTATGAACTTCATTGTTAATATATAATCAGAAGATGTAAAACGTTTTTCAGAGGTTGTATTGTACTTTTCTGCAATCATAAAATATAGATCTGGAAATTCACATCCACATTTCAATTTTGAAAAGAATAGGACAAATGATCACTTGAAATTACAAACATAAAAATAAAAGCTTTTTGGACAAATGTTTAAACATGGTTTCACCTCTATGCAACAGCACATGTAAAAAGTTTGTCAGAGGTTTTAAAAGTACTTTTCTCCAAAAAAACAAAATGTTGATCAGTAAATTCACTTCTACATTTCAATTTTAGAAAGAATAACATAAAAGTTAAAATGAAATTACCAACTTTAAAATACATGCTTTTTTGAGAAACTTTGCTTCACATCTATGAATTTTCATGTATAAGTATTAATAGTCTTTTTAAAACTTTTAACAACGTTTAAAAATATAGTTTACAACGAGAAAAATAAATGAAGAAAAAGTAACACGCGTTTATCTGACAATTTGAAAAAGTATCAATAAATGCTAAAATAAATGTCCACACATTGAAATAAATGCGTTTTAAGAAAAGATTAAAGCTAGTTTTCTCATCTATGAACTTCATTGTGAATATATAAACAGTATATGTAAAACGTTTTTCATAGGTTGTAATGTACTTTTCTACAATCAAATAAAATATGGATCTGGAAATTCACAACCAGATTTCAATTTCAAAAAGAATAGTATAAATGGTCAAATGAAATTACAAACATAAAAATAAACGCTTCTTGGAGAAATGTTTAAACATGATTTCACATCTATGCAACAGCACAAGTAAAAAGTTTGTCAGAGGTTTTAAAAGTACTTTTGTACAAGAAAGCAAAATGTAGATCTGTAAATTCACTTCTACATTTCAATTTTAGAAAGAATAACATAAATGTTAAAATGAAACTACTAACTTTAAAATACATGGATTTTTGAGAAATACTTAAACTTTGCTTCACATCTATGAATTTTCATGTATAAGTATTAATAGTCTTTGTAAAACTTTTAAAAACGTTTAAAAATATAGTTTACAACCAAAAAAATAAATGCAGAAAAAGAAATACGCGTTTATCTGACAATATGAAAAAGTATCAATAAATGCTAAAATGAATGTCCACACATTGAAATAAATGCGTTTTAAGAAAAGATTAAAGCTAGTTTTCTCATCTATGAACTTCATTGTTAATATATAAACAGTACATGTAAAACGTTTTTCAGAGGTTGTATTGTACTTTTCTGCAATCATATAAAATATAGATCTGGAAATTCACATCCACATTTCAATTTTGAAAAGAATAGTAGAAATGGTCACTTGAAATTACAAACTTTAAAATAAATGCTTTTTTGAGAAATGTTTAAACATGATTTCACATCTATGCAACAGCTCATGTAAAGTTTGTCAGAGGTTTTAAAAGTACTTTTCTCCAAAAAAGCAAAATGTAGATCCGTAAATTCACTTCTACATTTCAATTTTAGAAAGAATAACATAAATGTTAAAATGAAACAACCAACTTTAAAATACATGCATTTTTGAGAAATACTTAAACTTTGCTTCACATCTATGAATTTTCATGTATAAGTATTAATAGTCTTTGTAAAACTTTTAAAAACGTTTAAAAATATAGTTTACAACCAGAAAAATAAATGCAGAAAAAGAAATACGCATTTATCTGACAATTTGAAAAAGTATCAATAAATGCTAAAATGAATGTCCACACATTGAAATAAATGCGTTTTAAGAAAAGATTAAAGCTAGTTTTCTCATCTATGAACTTCATTGTTAATATATAAACAGTACATGTAAAACGTTTTTCAGAGGTTGTGTTGTACTTTTCTGCAATCATATAAAATATAGATCTGGAAATTCACATCCACATTTCAATTTTGAAAAGAATAGGACAAATGATCACTTGAAATTACAAACATAAAAATAAAAGCTTTTTGGACAAATGTTTAAACATGGTTTCACCTCTATGCAACAGCACATGTAAAAAGTTTGTCAGAGGTTTTAAAACGTTTTTCAGAGGTTGTATTGTACTTTTCTGCAATCATACAAAATATAGATCTGGAAATTCACATCCACATTTCAATTTGGAAAAGAATAGTACAAATGATCACTTGAAATTACAAACTTTAAAATAAATACTTTTTTGAAAAATGTTTAAACATGATTTCACATCTATGCAACAGCACAAGTAAAAAGTTTGTCAGAGGTTTTAAAAGTACTTTTCTCCAAAAAAACAAAATGTTGATCAGTAAATTCACTTCTACATTTCAATTTTAGAAAGAATAACATAAAAGTTAAAATGAAATTACCAACTTTATAATACATGCTTTTTTGAGAAACTTTGCTTCACATCTATGAATTTTCATGTATAAGTATTAATAGTCTTTGTAAAACTTTTAACAACGTTTAAAAATATAGTTTACAACGAGAAAAATAAATGAAGAAAAAGTAACACGCGTTTTTCTGACAATTTGAAAAAGTATCAATAAATGCTAAAATGAATGTCCACACATTGAAATAAATGCGTTTTAAGAAAAGATTAAAGCTAGTTTTCTCATCTATGAACTTCATTGTGAATATATAAACAGTATATGTAAAACGTTTTTCATAGGTTGTAATGTACTTTTCTACAATCAAATAAAATATAGATCTGGAAATTCACAACCAGATTTCAATTTCAAAAAGAATAGTATAAATGGTCAAATGAAATTACAAACATAAAAATAAACGCTTCTTGGAGATATGTTTAAACATGGTTTCACATCTATGCAACAGCACATGTAAAAAGTATGTCAGAGGTTTTAAAAGTACTTTTGTACAAGAAAGCTAAATGTAGATCCATAAATTCACTTCTACATTTCAATTTGAGAAAGAATAACATAAATGTTAAAATGAAACTACCAACTGTAAAATACATGCATTTTTGAGAAGTACTTAAACTTTGATTCACATCTATGAATTTTCATGTATGTATTAATAGTCTTTGTAAAACTTTTAAAAATGTTTAAAAATATAGTTTACAACCAGAAAAATAAATGCAGAAAAAGAAATACGCGTTTATCTGACAATTTGAAAAAGTATCAATAAATGCTAAAATGAATGTCCACACATTGAAATAAATGCGTTTTAAGAAAAGATTAAAGCTACTTTTCTCATCTATGAACTTCATTGTTAATATATAAACAGTACATGTAAAACGTTTTTCAGAGGTTGTATTGTACTTTTCTGCAATCATATAAAATATAGATCTGGAAATTCAAATCCACATTTCAATTTTGAAAAGAATAGTAGAAATGGTCACTTGAAATTACAAACTTTAAAATAAATGCTTTTTTGAGAAATGTTTAAACATGATTTCACATCTATGCAACAGCTCATGTAAAGTTTGTCAGAGGTTTTAAAAGTACTTTTCTCCAAAAAAGCAAAATGTAGCTCTGTAAATTCACTTCTACATTTCATTTTTTGAAAGAATAACATAAATGTTAAAATGAAACAACCAACTTTAAAATACATTCATTTTTGAGAAATACTTAAAATTTGCTTCACATCTATGAATTTTCATGTATAAGTATTAATAGTCTTTGTAAAACTTTTAAAAACGTTTAAAAATATAGTTTACAACCAGAAAAATAAATGCAGAAAAAGAAATACGCATTTATCTGACAATTTGAAAAAGTATCAATAAATGCTAAAATGAATGTCCACACATTGAAATAAATGCGTTTTAAGAAAAGATTAAAGCTAGTTTTCTCATCTATGAACTTCATTGTTAATATATAAACAGTACATGTAAAACGTTTTTCAGAGGTTGTATTGTACTTTTCTGCAATCATATAAAATATAGATCTGGAAATTCACATCCACATTTCAATTTTGAAAAGAATAGGACAAATGATCACTTGAAATTACAAACATAAAAATAAAAGCTTTTTGGACAAATGTTTAAACATGGTTTCACCTCTATGCAACAGCACATGTAAAAAGTTTGTCAGAGGTTTTAAAACGTTTTTCAGAGGTTGTATTGTACTTTTCTGCAATCATACAAAATATAGATCTGGAAATTCACATCCACATTTCAATTTGGAAAAGAATAGTACAAATGATCACTTGAAATTACAAACTTTAAAATAAATGCTTTTTTGAAAAATGTTTAAACATGATTTCACATCTATGCAACAGCACAAGTAAAAAGTTTGTCAGAGGTTTTAAAATTACTTTTCTCCAAAAAAAACAAAATGTTGATCAGTAAATTCACTTCTACATTTCAATTTTAGAAAGAATAACATAAAAGTTAAAATGAAATTACCAACTTTAAAATACATGCTTTTTTGAGAAACTTTGCTTCACATCTATGAATTTTCATGTATAAGTATTAATAGTCTTTGTAAAACTTTTAACAACGTTTAAAAATATACTTTACAACGAGAAAAATAAATGAAGAAAAAGTAACACGCGTTTATCTGACAATTTGAAAAAGTATCAATAAATGCTAAAATGAATGTCCACACATTGAAATAAATGCGTTTTAAGAAAAGATTAAAGCTAGTTTTCTCATCTATGAACTTCATTGTGAATATATAAACAGTATATGTAAAACGTTTTTCATAGGTTGTAATGTACTTTTCTATAATCAAATAAAATATAGATCTGGAAATTTACAACCAGATTTCAATTTCAAAAAGAATAGTATAAATGGTCAAATGAAATTACAAACATAAAAATAAACGCCTCTTGGAGATATGTTTAAACATGGTTTCACATCTATGCAACAGCACATGTAAAAAGTATGTCAGAGGTTTTAAAAGTACTTTTGTACAAGAAAGCTAAATGTAGATCCATAAATTCACTTCTACATTTCAATTTGAGAAAGAATAACATAAATGTTAAAATGAAACTACCAACTGTAAAATACATGCACTTTTGAGTACTTAAACTTTGATTCACATCTATGAATTTTCATGTATAAGTATTAATAGTCTTTGTAAAACTTTTAAAAATGTTTAAAAATATAGTTTACAACCAGAAAAATAAATGCAGAAAAAGAAATAAGCGTTTAACTGACAATTTGAAAAAGTATCAATAAAGGCTAAAATGAAACCACATTTTGAAATAAATGCGTTTTAAGAAAAGATTAAAGCTAGTTTTCTCATCTATGAACTTCATTGTTAATATGTAATCAATAGATGTAAAACATTTTTCAGAGGTTGTATTGTACTTTTCTGCAATCATATAAAATATAGATCTGGAAATTCACATCCACATTTCAATTTTGAAAAGAATAGGACAAATGATCACTTGAAATTACAAACATAAAAATAAAAGCTTTTTGGACAAATGTTTAAACATGGTTTCACCTCTATGCAACAGCACATGTAAAAAGTTTGTCAGAGGTTTTAAAACGTTTTTCAGAGGTTGTATTGTACTTTTCTGCAATCATACAAAATATAGATCTGGAAATTCACATCCACATTTCAATTTGGAAAAGAATAGTACAAATGATCACTTGAAATTACAAACTTTAAAATAAATGCTTTTTTGAAAAATGTTTAAACATGATTTCACATCTATGCAACAGCACAAGTAAAAAGTTTGTCAGAGGTTTTAAAAGTACTTTTCTCCAAAAAAACAAAATGTTGATCAGTAAATTCACTTCTACATTTCAATTTTAGAAAGAATAACATAAAAGTTAAAATGAAATTACCAACTTTAAAATACATGCTTTTTTGAGAAACTTTGCTTCACATCTATGAATTTTCATGTATAAGTATTAATAGTCTTTGTAAAACTTTTAACAACGTTTAAAAATATAGTTTACAACGAGAAAAATAAATGAAGAAAAAGTAACACGCGTTTATCTGACAATTTGAAAAAGTATCAATAAGTGCTAAAATGAATGTCCACACATTGAAATAAATGCGTTTTAAGAAAAGATTAAAGCTAGTTTTCTCATCTATGAACTTCATTGTGAATATATAAACAGTATATGTAAAACGTTTTTCATAGGTTGTAATGTACTTTTCTACAATCAAATAAAATATAGATCTGGAAATTCACAACCAGATTTCAATTTCAAAAAGAATAGTATAAATGGTCAAATGAAATTACAAACATAAAAATAAACGCTTCTTGGAGATATGTTTAAACATGGTTTCACATCTATGCAACAGCACATGTAAAAAGTATGTCAGAGGTTTTAAAAGTACTTTTGTACAAGAAAGCTAAATGTAGATCCATAAATTCACTTCTACATTTCAATTTGAGAAAGAATAACATAAATGTTAAAATGAAACTACCAACTGTAAAATACATGCATTTTTGAGTACTTAAACTTTGATTCACATCTATGAATTTTCATGTATAAGTATTAATAGTCTTTGTAAAACTTTTAAAAATGTTTAAAAATATAGTTTACAACCAGAAAAATAAATGCAGAAAAAGAAATAAGCGTTTATCTGACAAGTTGAAAAAGTATCAATAAATGCTAAAATGAATGTCCACACATTGAAATAAATGAGTTTTAAGAAAAGATTAAAGCTAGTTTTCTCTTCTATGAACTTCATTGTTAATATATAATCAGTAGATGTAAAACGTTTTTCAGAGGTTGTATTGTACTTTTCTGCAATCATAAAATATAGATCTGGAAATTCACATCCACATTTCAATTTTGAAAAGAATAGGACAAATGATCACTTGAAATTACAAACATAAAAATAACAGCTTTTTGGACAAATGTTTAAACATGGTTTCACCTCTATGCAACAGCACATGTAAAAAGTTTGTCAGAGGTTTTAAAACGTTTTTCAGAGGTTGTATTGTACTTTTCTGCAATCATAAAATATAGATCTGGAAATTCACATCCACATTTCAATTTTGAAAAGAATAGTACAAATGATCACTTGAAATTACAAACTTTAAAATAAATGCTTTTTTGAAAAATGTTTAAACATTATTTCACATCTATGCAACAGCACAAGTAAAAAGTTTGTCAGAGGTTTTAAAAGTACTTTTCTCCAAAAAAGCAAAATGTTGATCAGTAAATTCACTTCTACATTTCAATTTTAGGAAGAATAACATAAATGTTAAAATGAAACTACCAACTTTAAAATACATGCTTTTTTGAGAAACTTTGCTTCACATCTTTGAATTTTCATGTATAAGTATTAATAGTCTTTGTAAAACTTTTAACAACGTTTCAAAATATAGTCTACAACCAGTAAAATAAATGTAGAAAAAGAAATACGCGTTTATCTGACAATTTGAAAAAGTATCAATAAAGGCTAAAATGAAACCACATTTTGAAATAAATGCGTTTTAAGAAAAGATTAAAGCTAGTTTTCTCATCTATGAACTTCATTGTTAATATATAAACAGTACATGTAAAACGTTTTTCAGAGGTTGTATTGTACTTTTCTGCAATAATACAAAATATAGATCTGGAAATTCACATCCACATTTCAATTTTGAAAAGAATAGTAGAAATGGTCACTTGAAATTACAAACTTTAAAATAAATGCTTCTTTGAGAAATGTTTAAACATGATTTCTCCTCTATGCAACAGCACATGTAAAAAGTTTGTCAGAGGTTTTAAAAGTACTTTTCTACAAGAAAGCAAAATGTAGATCTGTAAATTCACATCTACATATCAATTTTAGAAAGAATAACATAAATGTTAAAATGAAACAACTAACTTTAAAATACATGCATTTTTGAGAAATACTTAAACTTTGCTTCACATCTATGAATTTTCGTGTATAAGTATTAATAGTCTTTGTAAAACTTTTAACAACGTTTAAAAATATAGTTTACAACGAGAAAAATAAATGAAGAAAAAGTAACACGCGTTTATCTGACAATTTGAAAAAGTATCAATAAGTGCTAAAATGAATGTCCACACATTGAAATAAATGCGTTTTAAGAAAAGATTAAAGCTAGTTTTCTCATCTATGAACTTCATTGTGAATATATAAACAGTATATGTAAAAACGTTTTTCATAGGTTGTAATGTACTTTTCTACAATCAAATAAAATATAGATCTGGAAATTCACAACCAGATTTCAATTTCAAAAAGAATAGTATAAATGGTCAAATGAAATTACAAACATAAAAATAAACGCTTCTTGGAGATATGTTTAAACATGGTTTCACATCTATCCAACAGCACATGTAAAAAGTATGTCAGAGGTTTTAAAAGTACTTTTGTACAAGAAAGCTAAATGTAGATCCATAAATTCACTTCTACATTTCAATTTGAGAAAGAATAACATAAATGTTAAAATGAAACTACCAACTGTAAAATACATGCATTTTTGAGAAGTACTTAAACTTTGATTCACATCTATGAATTTTCATGTATTAATAGTCTTTGTAAAACTTTTAAAAATGTTTAAAAATATAGTTTACAACCAGAAAAATAAATGCAGAAAAAGAAATAAGCGTTTATCTGACAATTTGAAAAAGTATCAATAAATGCTAAAATGAATGTCCACACATTGAAATAAATGCGTTTTAAGAAAAGATTAAAGCTAGTTTTCTCATCTATGAACTTCATTGTTAATATATAATCAGTAGATGTAAAACGTTTTTCAGAGGTTGTATTGTACTTTTCTGCAATCATATAAAATATAGATCTGGAAATTCACATCCAAATTTCAATTTTGAAAAGAATAGGACAAATGATCACTTGAAATTACAAACATAAAAATAAAAGCTTTTTGGACAAATGTTTAAACATGGTTTCACCTCTATGCAACAGCACATGTAAAAAGTTTGTCAGAGGTTTTAAAAGTACTTTTCTCCAAAAAAACAAAATGTTGATCAGTAAATTCACTTCTACATTTCAATTTTAGAAAGAATAACATAAAAGTTAAAATGAAATTACCAACTTTAAAATACATGCTTTTTTGAGAAACTTTGCTTCACATCTATGAATTTTCATGTATAAGTATTAATAGTCTTTGTAAAACTTTTAACAACGTTTAAAAATATAATTTACAACGAGAAAAATAAATGAAGAAAAAGTAACACGCGTTTATCTGACAATTTGAAAAAGTATCAATAAATGCTAAAATGAATGTCCACACATTGAAATAAATGCGTTTTAAGAAAATATTAAAGCTAGTTTTCTCATCTATGAACTTCATTGTGAATATATAAACAGTATATGTAAAACGTTTTTCATAGGTTGTAATGTACTTTTCTACAATCAAATAAATTATAGATCTGGAAATTCACAACCAGATTTCAATTTCAAAAAGAATAGTATAAATGGTCAAATGAAATTACAAACATAAAAATAAACGCTTCTTGGAGATATGTTTAAACATGGTTTCACATCTATGCAACAGCACATGTAAAAAGTATGTCAGAGGTTTTAAAAGTACTTTTGTACAAGAAAGCTAAATGTAGATCCATAAATTCACTTCTACATTTCAATTTGAGAAAGAATAACATAAATGTTAAAATGAAACTACCAACTGTAAAATACATGCATTTTTGAGAAGTACTTAAACTTTGATTCACATCTATGAATTTTCATGTATGTATTAATAGTCTTTGTAAAACTTTTAAAAATGTTTAAAAATATAGTTTACAACCATAAAAATAAATGCAGAAAAAGAAATAAGCGTTTATCTGACAATTTGAAAATGTATCAATAAATGCTAAAATGAATGTCCACACATTGAAATAAATGCGTTTTAAGAAAAGATTAAAGCTAGTTTTCTCATCTATGAACTTCATTGTTAATATATAATCAGTAGATGTAAAACGTTTTTCAGAGGTTGTATTGTACTTTTCTGCAATCATAAAATATAGATCTGGAAATTCACATCCACATTTCAATTTTGAAAAGAATAGGACAAATGATCACTTGAAATTACAAACATAAAAATAAAAGCTTTTTGGACAAATGTTTAAACATTGTTTCACCTCTATGCAACAGCACATGTAAAAAGTTTGTCAGAGGTTTTAAAAGTACTTTTCTCCAAAAAAACAAAATGTTGATCAGTAAATTCACTTCTACATTTCAATTTTAGAAAGAATAACATAAAAGTTAAAATGAAATTACCAACTTTAAAATACATGCTTTTTTGAGAAACTTTGCTTCACATCTATGAATGTTCATGTATAAGTATTAATAGTCTTTGTAAAACTTTTAACAACGTTTAAAAATATAGTTTACAACGAGAAAAATAAATGAAGAAAAAGTAACACGCGTTTATCTGACAATTTGAAAAAGTATCAATAAATGCTAAAATGAATGTCCACACATTGAAATAAATGCGTTTTAAGAAAAGATTAAAGCTAGTTTTCTCATCTATGAACTTCATTGTGAATATATAAACAGTATATGTAAAACGTTTTTCATAAGTTGTAATGTACTTTTCTACAATCAAATAAAATATAGATCTGGAAATTCACAACCAGATTTCAATTTCAAAAAGAATAGTATAAATGGTCAAATGAAATTACAAACATAAAAATAAACGCTTCTTGGAGATATGTTTAAACATGGTTTCACATCTATGCAACAGCACATGTAAAAAGTATGTCAGAGGTTTTAAAAGTACTTTTGTACAAGAAAGCTAAATGTAGATCCATAAATTCACTTCTACATTTCAATTTGAGAAAGAATAACATAAATGTTAAAATGAAACTACCAACTGTAAAATACATGCATTTTTGAGAAGTACTTAAACTTTGATTCACATCTATGAATTTTCATGTATGTATTAATAGTCTTTGTAAAACTTTTAAAAATGTTTAAAAGTATAGTTTACAACCAGAAAAATAAATGCAGAAAAAGAAATAAGCGTTTATCTGACAATTTGAAAAAGTATCAATAAATGCTAAAATGAATGTCCACACATTGAAATAAATGCGTTTTAAGAAAAGATTAAAGCTAGTTTTCTCATCTATGAACTTCATTGTTAATATATAATCAGTAGATGTAAAACGTTTTTCAGAGGTTGTATTGTACTTTTCTGCAATCATAAAATATAGATCTGGAAATTCACATCCACATTTCAATTTTGAAAAGAATAGGACAAATGATCACTTGAAATTACAAACATAAAAATAAAAGCTTTTTGGACAAATGTTTAAACATGGTTTCACCTCTATGCAACAGCACATGTAAAAAGTTTGTCAGAGGTTTTAAAAGTACTTTTCTCCAAAAAAACAAAATGTTGATCAGTAAATTCACTTCTACATTTCAATTTTAGAAAGAATAACATAAAAGTTAAAATGAAATTACCAACTTTAAAATACATGCTTTTTTGAGAAACTTTGCTTCACATCTATGAATTTTCATGTATAAGTATTAATAGTCTTTGTAAAACTTTTAACAACGTTTAAAAATATAGTTTACAACGAGAAAAATAAATGAAGAAAACGTAACACGCGTTTATCTGACAATTTGAAAAAGTATCAATAAGTGCTAAAATGAATGTCCACACATTGAAATAAATGCGTTTTAAGAAAAGATTAAAGCTAGTTTTCTCATCTATGAACTTCATTGTGAATATATAAACAGTATATGTAAAACGTTTTTCATAGGTTGTAATGTACTTTTCTACAATCAAATAAAATATAGATCTGGAAATTCACAACCAGATTTCAATTTCAAAAAGAATAGTATAAATGGTCAAATGAAATTACAAACATAAAAATAAACGCTTCTTGGAGATATGTTTAAACATGGTTTCACATCTATGCAACAGCACATGTAAAAAGTATGTCAGAGGTTTTAAAAGTACTTTTGTACAAGAAAGCTAAATGTAGATCCATAAATTCACTTCTACATTTCAATTTGAGAAAGAATAACATAAATGTTAAAATGAAACTACCAACTGTAAAATACATGCATTTTTGAGAAGTACTTAAACTTTGATTCACATCTATGAATTTTCATGTATGTATTAATAGTCTTTGTAAAACTTTTAAAAATGTTTAAAAATATAGTTTACAACCAGAAAAATAAATGCAGAAAAAGAAATAAGCGTTTATCTGACAATTTGAAAAAGTATCAATAAATGCTAAAATGAATGTCCACACATTGAAATAAATGCGTTTTAAGAAAAGATTAAAGCTAGTTTTCTCATCTATGAACTTCATTTTTAATATATAATCAGTAGATGTAAAACGTTTTTCAGAGGTTGTATTGTACTTTTCTGCAATCATAAAATATAGATCTGGAAATTCACATCCACATTTCAATTTTGAAAAGAATAGGACAAATGATCACTTGAAATTACAAACATAAAAATAAAAGCTTTTTGGACAAATGTTTAAACATGGTTTCACCTCTATGCAACAGCACATGTAAAAAGTTTGTCAGAGGTTTTAAAACGTTTTTCAGAGGTTGTATTGTACTTTTCTGCAATAATACAAAATATAGATCTGGAAATTCACATCCACATTTCAATTTTGAAAAGAATAGTAGAAATGGTCACTTGAAATTACAAACTTTAAAATAAATGCTTCTTTGAGAAATGTTTAAACATGATTTCACCTCTATGCAACAGCACATGTAAAAAGTTTGTCAGAGGTTTTAAAAGTACTTTTCTACAAGAAAGCAAAATGTAGATCTGTAAATTCACATCTACATATCAATTTTAGAAAGAATAACATAAATGTTAAAATGAAACAACTAACTTTAAAATACATGCATTTTTGAGAAATACTTAAACTTTGCTTCACATCTATGAATTTTCGTGTATAAGTATTAATAGTCTTTGTAAAACTTTTAACAACGTTTAAAAATATAGTTTACAACGAGAAAAATAAATGAAGAAAAAGTAACACGCGTTTATCTGACAATTTGAAAAAGTATCAATAAGTGCTAAAATGAATGTCCACACATTGAAATAAATGCGTTTTAAGAAAAGATTAAAGCTAGTTTTCTCATCTATGAACTTCATTGTGAATATATAAACAGTATATGTAAAAACGTTTTTCATAGGTTGTAATGTACTTTTCTACAATCAAATAAAATATAGATCTGGAAATTCACAACCAGATTTCAATTTCAAAAAGAATAGTATAAATGGTCAAATGAAATTACAAACATAAAAATAAACGCTTCTTGGAGATATGTTTAAACATGGTTTCACATCTATCCAACAGCACATGTAAAAAGTATGTCAGAGGTTTTAAAAGTACTTTTGTACAAGAAAGCTAAATGTAGATCCATAAATTCACTTCTACATTTCAATTTGAGAAAGAATAACATAAATGTTAAAATGAAACTACCAACTGTAAAATACATGCATTTTTGAGAAGTACTTAAACTTTGATTCACATCTATGAATTTTCATGTATTAATAGACTTTGTAAAACTTTTAAAAATGTTTAAAAATATAGTTTACAACCAGAAAAATAAATGCAGAAAAAGAAATAAGCGTTTATCTGACAATTTGAAAAAGTATCAATAAATGCTAAAATGAATGTCCACACATTGAAATAAATGCGTTTTAAGAAAAGATTAAAGCTAGTTTTCTCATCTATGAACTTCATTGTTAATATATAATCAGTAGATGTAAAACGTTTTTCAGAGGTTGTATTGTACTTTTCTGCAATCATATAAAATATAGATCTGGAAATTCACATCCAAATTTCAATTTTGAAAAGAATAGGACAAATGATCACTTGAAATTACAAACATAAAAATAAAAGCTTTTTGGACAAATGTTTAAACATGGTTTCACCTCTATGCAACAGCACATGTAAAAAGTTTGTCAGAGGTTTTAAAAGTACTTTTCTCCAAAAAAACAAAATGTTGATCAGTAAATTCACTTCTACATTTCAATTTTAGAAAGAATAACATAAAAGTTAAAATGAAATTACCAACTTTAAAATACATGCTTTTTTGAGAAACTTTGCTTCACATCTATGAATTTTCATGTATAAGTATTAATAGTCTTTGTAAAACTTTTAACAACGTTTAAAAATATAGTTTACAACGAGAAAAATAAATGAAGAAAAAGTAACACGCGTTTATCTGACAATTTGAAAAAGTATCAATAAATGCTAAAATGAATGTCCACACATTGAAATAAATGCGTTTTAAGAAAAGATTAAAGCTAGTTTTCTCATCTATGAACTTCATTGTGAATATATAAACAGTATATGTAAAACGTTTTTCATAGGTTGTAATGTACTTTTCTACAATCAAATAAAATATAGATCTGGAAATTCACAACCAGATTTCAATTTCAAAAAGAATAGTATAAATGGTCAAATGAAATTACAAACATAAAAATAAACGCTTCTTGGAGATATGTTTAAACATGGTTTCACATCTATGCAACAGCACATGTAAAAAGTATGTCAGAGGTTTTAAAAGTACTTTTGCACAAGAAAGCTAAATGTAGATCCATAAATTCACTTCTACATTTCAATTTTAGAAAGAATAACATAAATGTTAAAATGAAACTACCAACTGTAAAATACATGCATTTTTGAGAAATACTTAAACTTTGATTCACATCTATGAATTTTCATGTATAAGTATTAATAGTCTTTGTAAAACTTTTAAAAATGTTTAAAAATATAGTTTACAACCAGAAAAATAAATGCAGAAAAAGAAATAAGCGTTTATCTGACAATTTGAAAAAGTATCAATAAATGCTAAAATGAATGTCCACACATTGAAATAAATGCGTTCTAAGAAAAGATTAAAGCTAGTTTTCTCATCTATGAACTTCATTGTTAATATATAATCAGTAGATGTAAAACGTTTTTCAGAGGTTGTATTGTACTTTTCTGCAATCATATAAAATATAGATCTGGAAATTCACATCCACATTTCAATTTTGAAAAGAATAGGACAAATGATCACTTGAAATTACAAACATAAAAATAAAAGCTTTTTGGACAAATGTTTAAACATGGTTTCACCTCTATGCAACAGCACATGTAAAAAGTTTGTCAGAGGTTTTAAAACGTTTTTCAGAGGTTGTATTGTACTTTTCTGCAATCATACAAAATATAGATCTGGAAATTCACATCCACATTTCAATTTGGAAAAGAATAGTACAAATGATCACTTGAAATTACCAACTTTATAATACATGCTTTTTTGAGAAACTTTGCTTCACATCTATGAATTTTCATGTATAAGTATTAATAGTCTTTGTAAAACTTTTAACAACGTTTAAAAATATAATTTACAACGAGAAAAATAAATGAAGAAAAAGTAACACGCGTTTATCTGACAATTTGAAAAAGTATCAATAAATGCTAAAATGAATGTCCACACATTGAAATAAATGCGTTTTAAGAAAAGATTAAAGCTAGTTTTCTCATCTATGAACTTCATTGTGAATATATAAACAGTATATGTAAAACGTTTTTCATAGGTTGTAATGTACTTTTCTACAATCAAATAAATTATAGATCTGGAAATTCACAACCAGATTTCAATTTCAAAAAGAATAGTATAAATGGTCAAATGAAATTACAAACATAAAAATAAACGCTTCTTGGAGATATGTTTAAACATGGTTTCACATCTATGCAACAGCACATGTAAAAAGTATGTCAGAGGTTTTAAAAGTACTTTTGTACAAGAAAGCTAAATGTAGATCCATAAATTCACTTCTACATTTCAATTTGAGAAAGAATAACATAAATGTTAAAATGAAACTACCAACTGTAAAATACATGCATTTTTGAGAAGTACTTAAACTTTGATTCACATCTATGAATTTTCATGTATGTATTAATAGTCTTTGTAAAACTTTTAAAAATGTTTAAAAATATAGTTTACAACCAGAAAAATAAATGCAGAAAAAGAAATAAGCGTTTATCTGACAATTTGAAAATGTATCAATAAATGCTAAAATGAATGTCCACACATTGAAATAAATGCGTTTTAAGAAAAGATTAAAGCTAGTTTTCTCATCTATGAACTTCATTGTTAATATATAATCAGTAGATGTAAAACGTTTTTCAGAGGTTGTATTGTACTTTTCTGCAATCATAAAATATAGATCTGGAAATTCACATCCACATTTCAATTTTGAAAAGAATAGGACAAATGATCACTTGAAATTACAAACATAAAAATAAAAGCTTTTTGGACAAATGTTTAAACATTGTTTCACCTCTATGCAACAGCACATGTAAAAAGTTTGTCAGAGGTTTTAAAAGTACTTTTCTCCAAAAAAACAAAATGTTGATCAGTAAATTCACTTCTACATTTCAATTTTAGAAAGAATAACATAAAAGTTAAAATGAAATTACCAACTTTAAAATACATGCTTTTTTGAGAAACTTTGCTTCACATCTATGAATGTTCATGTATAAGTATTAATAGTCTTTGTAAAACTTTTAACAACGTTTAAAAATATAGTTTACAACGAGAAAAATAAATGAAGAAAAAGTAACACGCGTTTTTCTGACAATTTGAAAAAGTATCAATAAATGCTAAAATGAATGTCCACACATTGAAATAAATGCGTTTTAAGAAAAGATTAAAGCTAGTTTTCTCATCTATGAACTTCATTGTGAATATATAAACAGTATATGTAAAACGTTTTTCATAGGTTGTAATGTACTTTTCTACAATCAAATAAAATATAGATCTGGAAATTCACAACCAGATTTCAATTTCAAAAAGAATAGTATAAATGGTCAAATGAAATTACAAACATAAAAATAAACGCTTCTTGGAGATATGTTTAAACATGGTTTCACATCTATGCAACAGCACATGTAAAAAGTATGTCAGAGGTTTTAAAAGTACTTTTGTACAAGAAAGCTAAATGTAGATCCATAAATTCACTTCTACATTTCAATTTGAGAAAGAATAACATAAATGTTAAAATGAAACTACCAACTGTAAAATACATGCATTTTTGAGAAGTACTTAAACTTTGATTCACATCTATGAATTTTCATGTATGTATTAATAGTCTTTGTAAAACTTTTAAAAATGTTTAAAAATATAGTTTACAACCAGAAAAATAAATGCAGAAAAAGAAATAAGCGTTTATCTGACAATTTGAAAAAGTATCAATAAATGCTAAAATGAATGTCCACACATTGAAATAAATGCGTTTTAAGAAAAGATTAAAGCTAGTTTTCTCATCTATGAACTTCATTTTTAATATATAATCAGTAGATGTAAAACGTTTTTCAGAGGTTGTATTGTACTTTTCTGCAATCATAAAATATAGATCTGGAAATTCACATCCACATTTCAATTTTGAAAAGAATAGGACAAATGATCACTTGAAATTACAAACATAAAAATAAAAGCTTTTTGGACAAATGTTTAAACATGGTTTCACCTCTATGCAACAGCACATGTAAAAAGTTTGTCAGAGGTTTTAAAACGTTTTTCAGAGGTTGTATTGTACTTTTCTGCAATCATACAAAATATAGATCTGGAAATTCACATCCACATTTCAATTTGGAAAAGAATAGTACAAATGATCACTTGAAATTACCAACTTTATAATACATGCTTTTTTGAGAAACTTTGCTTCACATCTATGAATTTTCATGTATAAGTATTAATAGTCTTTGTAAAACTTTTAACAACGTTTAAAAATATAGTTTACAACGAGAAAAATAAATGAAGAAAAAGTAACACGCGTTTATCTGACAATTTGAAAAAGTATCAATAAGTGCTAAAATGAATGTCCACACATTGAAATAAATGCGTTTTAAGAAAAGATTAAAGCTAGTTTTCTCATCTATGAACTTCATTGTGAATATATAAACAGTATATGTAAAACGTTTTTCATAGGTTGTAATGTACTTTTCTACAATCAAATAAATTATAGATCTGGAAATTCACAACCAGATTTCAATTTCAAAAAGAATAGTATAAATGGTCAAATGAAATTACAAACATAAAAATAAACGCTTCTTGGAGATATGTTTAAACATGGTTTCACATCTATGCAACAGCACATGTAAAAAGTATGTCAGAGGTTTTAAAAGTACTTTTGTACAAGAAAGCTAAATGTAGATCCATAAATTCACTTCTACATTTCAATTTGAGAAAGAATAACATAAATGTTAAAATGAAACTACCAACTGTAAAATACATGCATTTTTGAGAAGTACTTAAACTTTGATTCACATCTATGAATTTTCATGTATGTATTAATAGTCTTTGTAAAACTTTTAAAAATGTTTAAAAATATAGTTTACAACCAGAAAAATAAATGCAGAAAAAGAAATAAGCGTTTATCTGACAATTTGAAAAAGTATCAATAAATGCTAAAATGAATGTCCACACATTGAAATAAATGCGTTTTAAGAAAAGATTAAAGCTAGTTTTCTCATCTATGAACTTCATTGTTAATATATAATCAGTAGATGTAAAACGTTTTTCAGAGGTTGTATTGTACTTTTCTGCAATCATAAAATATAGATCTGGAAATTCACATCCACATTTCAATTTTGAAAAGAATAGGACAAATGATCACTTGAAATTACAAACATAAAAATAAAAGCTTTTTGGACAAATGTTTAAACATGGTTTCACCTCTATGCAACAGCACATGTAAAAAGTTTGTCAGAGGTTTTAAAAGTACTTTTCTCCAAAAAAACAAAATGTTGATCAGTAAATTCACTTCTACATTTCAATTTTAGAAAGAATAACATAAAAGTTAAAATGAAATTACCAACTTTAAAATACATGCTTTTTTGAGAAACTTTGCTTCACATCTATGAATTTTCATGTATAAGTATTAATAGTCTTTGTAAAACTTTTAACAACGTTTAAAAATATAGTTTACAACGAGAAAAATAAATGAAGAAAAAGTAACACGCGTTTATCTGACAATTTGAAAAAGTATCAATAAGTGCTAAAATGAATGTCCACACATTGAAATAAATGCGTTTTATGAAAAGATTAAAGCTAGTTTTCTCATCTATGAACTTCATTGTGAATATATAAACAGTATATGTAAAACGTTTTTCATAGGTTGTAATGTACTTTTCTACAATCAAATAAAATATAGATCTGGAAATTCACAACCAGATTTCAATTTCAAAAAGAATAGTATAAATGGTCAAATGAAATTACAAACATAAAAATAAACGCTTCTTGGAGATATGTTTAAACATGGTTTCACATCTATGCAACAGCACATGTAAAAAGTATGTCAGAGGTTTTAAAAGTACTTTTGTACAAGAAAGCTAAATGTAGATCCATAAATTCACTTCTACATTTCAATTTGAGAAAGAATAACATAAATGTTAAAATGAAACTACCAACTGTAAAATACATGCATTTTTGAGAAGTACTTAAACTTTGATTCACATCTATGAATTTTCATGTATGTATTAATAGTCTTTGTAAAACTTTTAAAAATGTTTAAAAATATAGTTTACAACCAGAAAAATAAATGCAGAAAAAGAAATAAGCGTTTATCTGACAATTTGAGAAAGTATCAATAAATGCTAAAATGAATGTCCACACATTGAAATAAATGCGTTTTAAGAAAAGATTAAAGCTAGTTTTCTCATCTATGAACTTCATTTTTAATATATAATCAGTAGATGTAAAACGTTTTTCAGAGGTTGTATTGTACTTTTCTGCAATCATAAAATATAGATCTGGAAATTCAAATCCACATTTCAATTTTGAAAAGAATAGGACAAATGATCACTTGAAATTACAAACATAA
The DNA here is from genome assembly GCF_036971445.1 of Narcine bancroftii. Lineage (NCBI taxonomy): Eukaryota > Metazoa > Chordata > Chondrichthyes > Torpediniformes > Narcinidae > Narcine > Narcine bancroftii. The sequence goes on along the minus strand of NC_091474.1, from coordinate 99,968,262 downwards.
AAATAAAAGCTTTTTGGACAAATGTTTAAACATGGTTTCACCTCTATGCAACAGCACATGTAAAAAGTTTGTCAGAGGTTTTAAAACGTTTTTCAGAGGTTGTATTGTACTTTTCTGCAATCATACAAAATATAGATCTGGAAATTCACATCCACATTTCAATTTGGAAAAGAATAGTACAAATGATCACTTGAAATTACCAACTTTATAATACATGCTTTTTTGAGAAACTTTGCTTCACATCTATGAATTTTCATCTATAAGTATTAATAGTCTTTGTAAAACTTTTAACAACGTTTAAAAATATAGTTTACAACGAGAAAAATAAATGAAGAAAAAGTAACACGCGTTTATCTGACAATTTGAAAAAGTATCAATAAGTGCTAAAATGAATGTCCACACATTGAAATAAATGCGTTTTAAGAAAAGATTAAAGCTAGTTTTCTCATCTATGAACTTCATTGTTAATATATAATCAGTAGATGTAAAACGTTTTTCAGAGGTTGTATTGTACTTTTCTGCAATCATATAAAATATAGATCTGGAAATTCACATCCACATTTCAATTTTGAAAAGAATAGTAGAAATGGTCACTTGAAATTACAAACTTTAAAATAAATGCTTTTTTGAGAAATGTTTAAACATGATTTCACATCTATGCAACAGCACAAGTAAAAAGTTTGTCAGAGGTTTTAAAAGTACTTTTCTCCAAAAAAACAAAATGTTGATCAGTAAATTCACTTCTACATTTCAATTTTAGAAAGAATAACATAAAAGTTAAAATGAAATTACCAACTTTAAAATACATGCTTTTTTGAGAAACTTTGCTTCACATCTATGAATTTTCATGTATAAGTATTAATAGTCTTTGTAAAACTTTTAACAACGTTTAAAAATATAGTTTACAACGAGAAAAATAAATGAAGAAAAAGTAACACGCGTTTACCTGACAATTTGAAAAAGTATCAATAAATGCTAAAATGAATGTCCACACATTGAAATAAATGCGTTTTAAGAAAAGATTAAAGCTAGTTTTCTCATCTATGAACTTCATTGTGAATATATAAACAGTATATGTAAAACGTTTTTCATAGGTTGTAATGTACTTTTCTACAATCAAATAAATTATAGATCTGGAAATTCACAACCAGATTTCAATTTCAAAAAGAATAGTATAAATGGTCAAATGAAATTACAAACATAAAAATAAACGCTTCTTGGAGATATGTTTAAACATGGTTTCACATCTATGCAACAGCAAATGTAAAAAGTATGTCAGAGGTTTTAAAAGTACTTTTGTACAAGAAAGCTAAATGTAGATCCATAAATTCACTTCTACATTTCAATTTGAGAAAGAATAACATAAATGTTAAAATGAAACTACCAACTGTAAAATACATGCATTTTTGGGAAGTACTTAAACTTTGATTCACATCTATGAATTTTCATGTATGTATTAATAGTCTTTGTAAAACTTTTAAAAATGTTTAAAAATATAGTTTACAACCAGAAAAATAAATGCAGAAAAAGAAATAAGCGTTTATCTGACAATTTGAAAAAGTATCAATAAATGCTAAAATGAATGTCCACACATTGAAATAAATGCGTTTTAAGAAAAGATTAAAGCTAGTTTTCTCACCTATGAACTTCATTGTTAATATATAATCAGTAGATGTAAAACGTTTTTCAGAGGTTGTATTGTACTTTTCTGCAATCATAAAATATAGATCTGGAAATTCACATCCACATTTCAATTTTGAAAAGAATAGGACAAATGATCACTTGAAATTACAAACATAAAAATAAAAGCTTTTTGGACAAATGTTTAAACATGGTTTCACCTCTATGCAACAGCACATGTAAAATGTTTGTCAGAGGTTTTAAAAGTACTTTTCTCCAAAAAAACAAAATGTTGATCAGTAAATTCACTTCTACATTTCAATTTTAGAAAGAATAACATAAAAGTTAAAATGAAATTACCAACTTTATAATACATGCTTTTTTGAGAAACTTTGCTTCGCATCTATGAATTTTCATGTATAAGTATTAATAGTCTTTGTAAAACTTTTAACAACGTTTAAAAATATAGTTTACAACGAGAAAAATAAATGAAGAAAAAGTAACACGCGTTTATCTGACAATTTGAAAAAGTATCAATAAGTGCTAAAATGAATGTCCACACATTGAAATAAATGCGTTTTAAGAAAAGATTAAAGCTAGTTTTCTCATCTATGAACTTCATTGTGAATATATAAACAGTATATGTAAAACGTTTTTCATAGGTTGTAATGTACTTTTCTACAATCAAATAAAATATAGATCTGGAAATTCACAACCAGATTTCAATTTCAAAAAGAATAGTATAAATGGTCAAATGAAATTACAAACATAAAAATAAACGCTTCTTGGAGATATGTTGAAACATGGTTTCACATCTATGCAACAGCACATGTAAAAAGTATGTCAGAGGTTTTAAAAGTACTTTTGTACAAGAAAGCTAAATGTAGATCCATAAATTCACTTCTACATTTCAATTTTAGAAAGAATAACATAAATGTTAAAATGAAACTACCAACTGGAAAATACATGCATTTTTGAGTACTTAAACTTTGATTCACATCTATGAATTTTCATGTATAAGTATTAATAGTCTTTGTAAAACTTTTAAAAATGTTTAAAAATATAGTTTACAACCAGAAAAATAAATGCAGAAAAAGAAATAAGCGTTTATCTGACAATTTGAAAAAGTATCAATAAATGCTAAAATGAATGTCCACACATTGAAATAAATGCGTTCTAAGAAAAGATTAAAGCTAGTTTTCTCATCTATGAACTTCATTGTTAATATATAATCAGTAGATGTAAAACGTTTTTCAGAGGTTGTATTGTACTTTTCTGCAATCATATAAAATATAGATCTGGAAATTCACATCCACATTTCAATTTTGAAAAGAATAGGACAAATGATCACTTGAAATTACAAACATAAAAATAAAAGCTTTTTGGACAAATGTTTAAACATGGTTTCACCTCTATGCAACAGCACATGTAAAAAGTTTGTCAGAGGTTTTAAAACGTTTTTCAGAGGTTGTATTGTACTTTTCTGCAATCATACAAAATATAGATCTGGAAATTCACATCCACATTTCAATTTGGAAAAGAATAGTACAAATGATCACTTGAAATTACCAACTTTATAATACATGCTTTTTTGAGAAACTTTGCTTCACATCTATGAATTTTCATGTATAAGTATTAATAGTCTTTGTAAAACTTTTAACAACGTTTAAAAATATAGTTTACAACGAGAAAAATAAATGAAGAAAAAGTAACACGCATTTATCTGACAATTTGAAAAAGTATCAATAAATGCTAAAATGAATGTCCACACATTGAAATAAATGCGTTTTAAGAAAAGATTAAAGCTAGTTTTCTCATCTATGAACTTCATTGTGAATATATAATCAGTAGATGTAAAACGTTTTTCAGAGGTTGTATTGTACTTTTCTGCAATCATAAAATATAGATCTGGAAATTCACATCCACATTTCAATTTTGAAAAGAATAGGACAAATGATCACTTGAAATTACAAACATAAAAATAAAAGCTTTTTGGACAAATGTTTAAACATGGTTTCACCTCTATGCAACAGCACATGTAAAATGTTTGTCAGAGGTTTTAAAAGTACTTTTCTCCAAAAAAACAAAATGTTGATCAGTAAATTCACTTCTACATTTCAATTTTAGAAAGAATAACATAAAAGTTAAAATGAAATTACCAACTTTATAATACATGCTTTTTTGAGAAACTTTGCTTCGCATCTATGAATTTTCATGTATAAGTATTAATAGTCTTTGTAAAACTTTTAACAACGTTTAAAAATATAGTTTACAACGAGAAAAATAAATGAAGAAAAAGTAACACGCGTTTATCTGACAATTTGAAAAAGTATCAATAAATGCTAAAATGAATGTCCACACATTGAAATAAATGCGTTTTAAGAAAAGATTAAAGCTAGTTTTCTCATCTATGAACTTCATTGTGAATATATAAACAGTATATGTAAAACGTTTTTCATAAGTTGTAATGTACTTTTCTACAATCAAATAAAATATAGATCTGGAAATTCACAACCAGATTTCAATTTCAAAAAGAATAGTATAAATGGTCAAATGAAATTACAAACATAAAAATAAACGCTTCTTGGAGATATGTTTAAACATGGTTTCACATCTATGCAACAGCACATGTAAAAAGTATGTCAGAGGTTTTAAAAGTACTTTTGTACAAGAAAGCTAAATGTAGATCCATAAATTCACTTCTACATTTCAATTTGAGAAAGAATAACATAAATGTTAAAATGAAACTACCAACTGTAAAATACATGCATTTTTGAGAAGTACTTAAACTTTGATTCACATCTATGAATTTTCATGTATGTATTAATAGTCTTTGTAAAACTTTTAAAAATGTTTAAAAATATAGTTTACAACCAGAAAAATAAATGCAGAAAAAGAAATAAGCGTTTATCTGACAATTTGAAAAAGTATCAATAAATGCTAAAATGAATGTCCACACATTGAAATAAATGCGTTTTAAGAAAAGATTAAAGCTAGTTTTCTCATCAATGAACTTCATTGTTAATATATAATCAGTAGATGTAAAACGTTTTTCAGAGGTTGTATTGTACTTTTCTGCAATCATAAAATATAGATCTGGAAATTCACATCCACATTTCAATTTTGAAAAGAATAGGACAAATGATCACTTGAAATTACAAACATAAAAATAAAAGCTTTTTGGACAAATGTTTAAACATGGTTTCACCTCTATGCAACAGCACATGTAAAAAGTTTGTCAGAGGTTTTAAAAGTACTTTTCTCCAAAAAAACAAAATGTTGATCAGTAAATTCACTTCTACATTTCAATTTTAGAAAGAATAACATAAAAGTTAAAATGAAATTACCAACTTTAAAATACATGCTTTTTTGAGAAACTTTGCTTCACATCTATGAATTTTCATGTATAAGTATTAATAGTCTTTGTAAAACTTTTAACAACGTTTAAAAATATAGTTTACAACGAGAAAAATAAATGAAGAAAAAGTAACACGCGTTTATCTGACAATTTGAAAAAGTATCAATAAATGCTAAAATGAATGTCCACACATTGAAATAAATGCGTTTTAAGAAAAGATTAAAGCTAGTTTTCTCATCTATGAACTTCATTGTGAATAGATAAACAGTATATGTAAAACGTTTTTCATAGGTTGTAATGTACTTTTCTACAATCAAATAAAATATAGATCTGGAAATTCACAACCAGATTTCAATTTCAAAAAGAATAGTATAAATGGTCAAATGAAATTACAAACATAAAAATAAACGCTTCTTGGAGATATGTTTAAACATGGTTTCACATCTATGCAACAGCACATGTAAAAAGTATGTCAGAGGTTTTAAAAGTACTTTTGTACAAGAAAGCTAAATGTAGATCCATAAATTCACTTCTACATTTCAATTTTAGAAAGAATAACATAAATGTTAAAATGAAACTACCAACTGTAAAATACATGCATTTTTGAGTACTTAAACTTTGATTCACATCTATGAATTTTCATGTATAAGTATTAATAGTCTTTGTAAAACTTTTAAAAATGTTTAAAAATATAGTTTACAACCAGAAAAATAAATGCAGAAAAAGAAATAAGCGTTTATCTGACAATTTGAAAAAGTATCAATAAATGCTAAAATGAATGTCCACACATTGAAATAAATGCGTTCTAAGAAAAGATTAAAGCTAGTTTTCTCATCTATGAACTTCATTGTTAATATATAATCAGTAGATGTAAAACGTTTTTCAGAGGTTGTATTGTACTTTTCTGCAATCATACAAAATATAGATCTGGAAATTCACATCCACATTTCAATTTGGAAAAGAATAGTACAAATGATCACTTGAAATTACCAACTTTATAATACATGCTTTTTTGAGAAACTTTGCTTCACATCTATGAATGTTCATGTATAAGTATTAATAGTCTTTGTAAAACTTTTAACAACGTTTAAAAATATAGTTTACAACGAGAAAAATAAATGAAGAAAAAGTAACACGCGTTTATCTGACAATTTGAAAAAGTATCAATAAATGCTAAAATGAATGTCCACACATTGAAATAAATGCGTTTTAAGAAAAGATTAAAGCTAGTTTTCTCATCTATGAACTTCATTGTGAATATATAAACAGTATATGTAAAACGTTTTTCATAAGTTGTAATGTACTTTTCTACAATCAAATAAAATATAGATCTGGAAATTCACAACCAGATTTCAATTTCAAAAAGAATAGTATAAATGGTCAAATGAAATTACAAACATAAAAATAAACGCTTCTTGGAGATATGTTTAAACATGGTTTCACATCTATGCAACAGCACATGTAAAAAGTATGTCAGAGGTTTTAAAAGTACTTTTGTACAAGAAAGCTAAATGTAGATCCATAAATTCACTTCTACATTTCAATATGAGAAAGAATAACATAAATGTTAAAATGAAACTACCAACTGTAAAATACATGCATTTTTGAGAAGTACTTAAACTTTGATTCACATCTATGAATTTTCATGTATGTATTAATAGTCTTTGTAAAACTTTTAAAAATGTTTAAAAATATAGTTTACAACCAGAAAAATAAATGCAGAAAAAGAAATAAGCGTTTATCTGACAATTTGAAAAAGTATCAATAAATGCTAAAATGAATGTCCACACATTGAAATAAATGCGTTTTAAGAAAAGATTAAAGCTAGTTTTCTCATCTATGAACTTCATTTTTAATATATAATCAGTAGATGTAAAACGTTTTTCAGAGGTTGTATTGTACTTTTCTGCAATCATAAAATATAGATCTGGAAATTCACATCCACATTTCAATTTTGAAAAGAATAGGACAAATGATCACTTGAAATTACAAACATAAAAATAAAAGCTTTTTGGACAAATGTTTAAACATGGTTTCACCTCTATGCAACAGCACATGTAAAAAGTTTGTCAGAGGTTTTAAAACGTTTTTCAGAGGTTGTATTGTACTTTTCTGCAATCATACAAAATATAGATCTGGAAATTCACATCCACATTTCAATTTGGAAAAGAATAGTACAAATGATCACTTGAAATTACCAACTTTATAATACATGCTTTTTTGAGAAACTTTGCTTCACATCTATGAATTTTCATGTATAAGTATTAATAGTCTTTGTAAAACTTTTAACAACGTTTAAAAATATAGTTTACAACGAGAAAAATAAATGAAGAAAAAGTAACACGCGTTTATCTGACAATTTGAAAAAGTATCAATAAGTGCTAAAATGAATGTCCACACATTGAAATAAATGCGTTTTAAGAAAAGATTAAAGCTAGTTTTCTCATCTATGAACTTCATTGTGAATATATAAACAGTATATGTAAAACGTTTTTCATAGGTTGTAATGTACTTTTCTACAATCAAATAAATTATAGATCTGGAAATTCACAACCAGATTTCAATTTCAAAAAGAATAGTATAAATGGTCAAATGAAATTACAAACATAAAAATAAACGCTTCTTGGAGATATGTTTAAACATGGTTTCACATCTATGCAACAGCACATGTAAAAAGTATGTCAGAGGTTTTAAAAGTACTTTTGTACAAGAAAGCTAAATGTAGATCCATAAATTCACTTCTACATTTCAATTTGAGAAAGAATAACATAAATGTTAAAATGAAACTACCAACTGTAAAATACATGCATTTTTGAGAAGTACTTAAACTTTGATTCACATCTATGAATTTTCATGTATGTATTAATAGTCTTTGTAAAACTTTTAAAAATGTTTAAAAATATAGTTTACAACCAGAAAAATAAATGCAGAAAAAGAAATAAGCGTTTATCTGACAATTTGAAAAAGTATCAATAAATGCTAAAATGAATGTCCACACATTGAAATAAATGCGTTTTAAGAAAAGATTAAAGCTAGTTTTCTCATCTATGAACTTCATTGTTAATATATAATCAGTAGATGTAAAACGTTTTTCAGAGGTTGTATTGTACTTTTCTGCAATCATAAAATATAGATCTGGAAATTCACATCCACATTTCAATTTTGAAAAGAATAGGACAAATGATCACTTGAAATTACAAACATAAAAATAAAAGCTTTTTGGACAAATGTTTAAACATGGTTTCACCTCTATGCAACAGCACATGTAAAAAGTTTGTCAGAGGTTTTAAAAGTACTTTTCTCCAAAAAAACAAAATGTTGATCAGTAAATTCACTTCTACATTTCAATTTTAGAAAGAATAACATAAAAGTTAAAATGAAATTACCAACTTTAAAATACATGCTTTTTTGAGAAACTTTGCTTCACATCTATGAATTTTCATGTATAAGTATTAATAGTCTTTGTAAAACTTTTAACAACGTTTAAAAATATAGTTTACAACGAGAAAAATAAATGAAGAAAAAGTAACACGCGTTTATCTGACAATTTGAAAAAGTATCAATAAGTGCTAAAATGAATGTCCACACATTGAAATAAATGCGTTTTATGAAAAGATTAAAGCTAGTTTTCTCATCTATGAACTTCATTGTGAATATATAAACAGTATATGTAAAACGTTTTTCATAGGTTGTAATGTACTTTTCTACAATCAAATAAAATATAGATCTGGAAATTCACAACCAGATTTCAATTTCAAAAAGAATAGTATAAATGGTCAAATGAAATTACAAACATAAAAATAAACGCTTCTTGGAGATATGTTTAAACATGGTTTCACATCTATGCAACAGCACATGTAAAAAGTATGTCAGAGGTTTTAAAAGTACTTTTGTACAAGAAAGCTAAATGTAGATCCATAAATTCACTTCTACATTTCAATTTGAGAAAGAATAACATAAATGTTAAAATGAAACTACCAACTGTAAAATACATGCATTTTTGAGAAGTACTTAAACTTTGATTCACATCTATGAATTTTCATGTATGTATTAATAGTCTTTGTAAAACTTTTAAAAATGTTTAAAAATATAGTTTACAACCAGAAAAATAAATGCAGAAAAAGAAATAAGCGTTTATCTGACAATTTGAAAAAGTATCAATAAATGCTAAAATGAATGTCCACACATTGAAATAAATGCGTTTTAAGAAAAGATTAAAGCTAGTTTTCTCATCTATGAACTTCATTTTTAATATATAATCAGTAGATGTAAAACGTTTTTCAGAGGTTGTATTGTACTTTTCTGCAATCATAAAATATAGATCTGGAAATTCAAATCCACATTTCAATTTTGAAAAGAATAGGACAAATGATCACTTGAAATTACAAACATAAAAATAAAAGCTTTTTGGACAAATGTTTAAACATGGTTTCACCTCTATGCAACAGCACATGTAAAAAGTTTGTCAGAGGTTTTAAAACGTTTTTCAGAGGTTGTATTGTACTTTTCTGCAATCATACAAAATATAGATCTGGAAATTCACATCCACATTTCAATTTGGAAAAGAATAGTACAAATGATCACTTGAAATTACCAACTTTATAATACATGCTTTTTTGAGAAACTTTGCTTCACATCTATGAATTTTCATCTATAAGTATTAATAGTCTTTGTAAAACTTTTAACAACGTTTAAAAATATAGTTTACAACGAGAAAAATAAATGAAGAAAAAGTAACACGCGTTTATCTGACAATTTGAAAAAGTATCAATAAGTGCTAAAATGAATGTCCACACATTGAAATAAATGCGTTTTAAGAAAAGATTAAAGCTAGTTTTCTCATCTATGAACTTCATTGTTAATATATAATCAGTAGATGTAAAACGTTTTTCAGAGGTTGTATTGTACTTTTCTGCAATCATATAAAATATAGATCTGGAAATTCACATCCACATTTCAATTTTGAAAAGAATAGTAGAAATGGTCACTTGAAATTACAAACTTTAAAATAAATGCTTTTTTGAGAAATGTTTAAACATGATTTCACATCTATGCAACAGCACAAGTAAAAAGTTTGTCAGAGGTTTTAAAAGTACTTTTCTCCAAAAAAACAAAATGTTGATCAGTAAATTCACTTCTACATTTCAATTTTAGAAAGAATAACATAAAAGTTAAAATGAAATTACCAACTTTAAAATACATGCTTTTTTGAGAAACTTTGCTTCACATCTATGAATTTTCATGTATAAGTATTAATAGTCTTTGTAAAACTTTTAACAACGTTTAAAAATATAGTTTACAACGAGAAAAATAAATGAAGAAAAAGTAACACGCGTTTACCTGACAATTTGAAAAAGTATCAATAAATGCTAAAATGAATGTCCACACATTGAAATAAATGCGTTTTAAGAAAAGATTAAAGCTAGTTTTCTCATCTATGAACTTCATTGTGAATATATAAACAGTATATGTAAAACGTTTTTCATAGGTTGTAATGTACTTTTCTACAATCAAATAAATTATAGATCTGGAAATTCACAACCAGATTTCAATTTCAAAAAGAATAGTATAAATGGTCAAATGAAATTACAAACATAAAAATAAACGCTTCTTGGAGATATGTTTAAACATGGTTTCACATCTATGCAACAGCAAATGTAAAAAGTATGTCAGAGGTTTTAAAAGTACTTTTGTACAAGAAAGCTAAATGTAGATCCATAAATTCACTTCTACATTTCAATTTGAGAAAGAATAACATAAATGTTAAAATGAAACTACCAACTGTAAAATACATGCATTTTTGGGAAGTACTTAAACTTTGATTCACATCTATGAATTTTCATGTATGTATTAATAGTCTTTGTAAAACTTTTAAAAATGTTTAAAAATATAGTTTACAACCAGAAAAATAAATGCAGAAAAAGAAATAAGCGTTTATCTGACAATTTGAAAAAGTATCAATAAATGCTAAAATGAATGTCCACACATTGAAATAAATGCGTTTTAAGAAAAGATTAAAGCTAGTTTTCTCACCTATGAACTTCATTGTTAATATATAATCAGTAGATGTAAAACGTTTTTCAGAGGTTGTATTGTACTTTTCTGCAATCATAAAATATAGATCTGGAAATTCACATCCACATTTCAATTTTGAAAAGAATAGGACAAATGATCACTTGAAATTACAAACATAAAAATAAAAGCTTTTTGGACAAATGTTTAAACATGGTTTCACCTCTATGCAACAGCACATGTAAAATGTTTGTCAGAGGTTTTAAAAGTACTTTTCTCCAAAAAAACAAAATGTTGATCAGTAAATTCACTTCTACATTTCAATTTTAGAAAGAATAACATAAAAGTTAAAATGAAATTACCAACTTTATAATACATGCTTTTTTGAGAAACTTTGCTTCGCATCTATGAATTTTCATGTATAAGTATTAATAGTCTTTGTAAAACTTTTAACAACGTTTAAAAATATAGTTTACAACGAGAAAAATAAATGAAGAAAAAGTAACACGCGTTTATCTGACAATTTGAAAAAGTATCAATAAGTGCTAAAATGAATGTCCACACATTGAAATAAATGCGTTTTAAGAAAAGATTAAAGCTAGTTTTCTCATCTATGAACTTCATTGTGAATATATAAACAGTATATGTAAAACGTTTTTCATAGGTTGTAATGTACTTTTCTACAATCAAATAAAATATAGATCTGGAAATTCACAACCAGATTTCAATTTCAAAAAGAATAGTATAAATGGTCAAATGAAATTACAAACATAAAAATAAACGCTTCTTGGAGATATGTTGAAACATGGTTTCACATCTATGCAACAGCACATGTAAAAAGTATGTCAGAGGTTTTAAAAGTACTTTTGTACAAGAAAGCTAAATGTAGATCCATAAATTCACTTCTACATTTCAATTTTAGAAAGAATAACATAAATGTTAAAATGAAACTACCAACTGGAAAATACATGCATTTTTGAGTACTTAAACTTTGATTCACATCTATGAATTTTCATGTATAAGTATTAATAGTCTTTGTAAAACTTTTAAAAATGTTTAAAAATATAGTTTACAACCAGAAAAATAAATGCAGAAAAAGAAATAAGCGTTTATCTGACAATTTGAAAAAGTATCAATAAATGCTAAAATGAATGTCCACACATTGAAATAAATGCGTTCTAAGAAAAGATTAAAGCTAGTTTTCTCATCTATGAACTTCATTGTTAATATATAATCAGTAGATGTAAAACGTTTTTCAGAGGTTGTATTGTACTTTTCTGCAATCATATAAAATATAGATCTGGAAATTCACATCCACATTTCAATTTTGAAAAGAATAGGACAAATGATCACTTGAAATTACAAACATAAAAATAAAAGCTTTTTGGACAAATGTTTAAACATGGTTTCACCTCTATGCAACAGCACATGTAAAAAGTTTGTCAGAGGTTTTAAAACGTTTTTCAGAGGTTGTATTGTACTTTTCTGCAATCATACAAAATATAGATCTGGAAATTCACATCCACATTTCAATTTGGAAAAGAATAGTACAAATGATCACTTGAAATTACCAACTTTATAATACATGCTTTTTTTGAGAAACTTTGCTTCACATCTATGAATTTTCATGTATAAGTATTAATAGTCTTTGTAAAACTTTTAACAACGTTTAAAAATATAGTTTACAACGAGAAAAATAAATGAAGAAAAAGTAACACGCATTTATCTGACAATTTGAAAAAGTATCAATAAATGCTAAAATGAATGTCCACACATTGAAATAAATGCGTTTTAAGAAAAGATTAAAGCTAGTTTTCTCATCTATGAACTTCATTGTGAATATATAATCAGTAGATGTAAAACGTTTTTCAGAGGTTGTATTGTACTTTTCTGCAATCATAAAATATAGATCTGGAAATTCACATCCACATTTCAATTTTGAAAAGAATAGGACAAATGATCACTTGAAATTACAAACATAAAAATAAAAGCTTTTTGGACAAATGTTTAAACATGGTTTCACCTCTATGCAACAGCACATGTAAAATGTTTGTCAGAGGTTTTAAAAGTACTTTTCTCCAAAAAAACAAAATGTTGATCAGTAAATTCACTTCTACATTTCAATTTTAGAAAGAATAACATAAAAGTTAAAATGAAATTACCAACTTTATAATACATGCTTTTTTGAGAAACTTTGCTTCGCATCTATGAATTTTCATGTATAAGTATTAATAGTCTTTGTAAAACTTTTAACAACGTTTAAAAATATAGTTTACAACGAGAAAAATAAATGAAGAAAAAGTAACACGCGTTTATCTGACAATTTGAAAAAGTATCAATAAATGCTAAAATGAATGTCCACACATTGAAATAAATGCGTTTTAAGAAAAGATTAAAGCTAGTTTTCTCATCTATGAACTTCATTGTGAATATATAAACAGTATATGTAAAACGTTTTTCATAAGTTGTAATGTACTTTTCTACAATCAAATAAAATATAGATCTGGAAATTCACAACCAGATTTCAATTTCAAAAAGAATAGTATAAATGGTCAAATGAAATTACAAACATAAAAATAAACGCTTCTTGGAGATATGTTTAAACATGGTTTCACATCTATGCAACAGCACATGTAAAAAGTATGTCAGAGGTTTTAAAAGTACTTTTGTACAAGAAAGCTAAATGTAGATCCATAAATTCACTTCTACATTTCAATTTGAGAAAGAATAACATAAATGTTAAAATGAAACTACCAACTGTAAAATACATGCATTTTTGAGAAGTACTTAAACTTTGATTCACATCTATGAATTTTCATGTATGTATTAATAGTCTTTGTAAAACTTTTAAAAATGTTTAAAAATATAGTTTACAACCAGAAAAATAAATGCAGAAAAAGAAATAAGCGTTTATCTGACAATTTGAAAAAGTATCAATAAATGCTAAAATGAATGTCCACACATTGAAATAAATGCGTTTTAAGAAAAGATTAAAGCTAGTTTTCTCATCAATGAACTTCATTGTTAATATATAATCAGTAGATGTAAAACGTTTTTCAGAGGTTGTATTGTACTTTTCTGCAATCATAAAATATAGATCTGGAAATTCACATCCACATTTCAATTTTGAAAAGAATAGGACAAATGATCACTTGAAATTACAAACATAAAAATAAAAGCTTTTTGGACAAATGTTTAAACATGGTTTCACCTCTATGCAACAGCACATGTAAAAAGTTTGTCAGAGGTTTTAAAAGTACTTTTCTCCAAAAAAACAAAATGTTGATCAGTAAATTCACTTCTACATTTCAATTTTAGAAAGAATAACATAAAAGTTAAAATGAAATTACCAACTTTAAAATACATGCTTTTTTGAGAAACTTTGCTTCACATCTATGAATTTTCATGTATAAGTATTAATAGTCTTTGTAAAACTTTTAACAACGTTTAAAAATATAGTTTACAACGAGAAAAATAAATGAAGAAAAAGTAACACGCGTTTATCTGACAATTTGAAAAAGTATCAATAAATGCTAAAATGAATGTCCACACATTGAAATAAATGCGTTTTAAGAAAAGATTAAAGCTAGTTTTCTCATCTATGAACTTCATTGTGAATAGATAAACAGTATATGTAAAACGTTTTTCATAGGTTGTAATGTACTTTTCTACAATCAAATAAAATATAGATCTGGAAATTCACAACCAGATTTCAATTTCAAAAAGAATAGTATAAATGGTCAAATGAAATTACAAACATAAAAATAAACGCTTCTTGGAGATATGTTTAAACATGGTTTCACATCTATGCAACAGCACATGTAAAAAGTATGTCAGAGGTTTTAAAAGTACTTTTGTACAAGAAAGCTAAATGTAGATCCATAAATTCACTTCTACATTTCAATTTTAGAAAGAATAACATAAATGTTAAAATGAAACTACCAACTGTAAAATACATGCATTTTTGAGTACTTAAACTTTGATTCACATCTATGAATTTTCATGTATAAGTATTAATAGTCTTTGTAAAACTTTTAAAAATGTTTAAAAATATAGTTTACAACCAGAAAAATAAATGCAGAAAAAGAAATAAGCGTTTATCTGACAATTTGAAAAAGTATCAATAAATGCTAAAATGAATGTCCACACATTGAAATAAATGCGTTCTAAGAAAAGATTAAAGCTAGTTTTCTCATCTATGAACTTCATTGTTAATATATAATCAGTAGATGTAAAACGTTTTTCAGAGGTTGTATTGTACTTTTCTGCAATCATACAAAATATAGATCTGGAAATTCACATCCACATTTCAATTTGGAAAAGAATAGTACAAATGATCACTTGAAATTACCAACTTTATAATACATGCTTTTTTGAGAAACTTTGCTTCACATCTATGAATGTTCATGTATAAGTATTAATAGTCTTTGTAAAACTTTTAACAACGTTTAAAAATATAGTTTACAACGAGAAAAATAAATGAAGAAAAAGTAACACGCGTTTATCTGACAATTTGAAAAAGTATCAATAAATGCTAAAATGAATGTCCACACATTGAAATAAATGCGTTTTAAGAAAAGATTAAAGCTAGTTTTCTCATCTATGAACTTCATTGTGAATATATAAACAGTATATGTAAAACGTTTTTCATAAGTTGTAATGTACTTTTCTACAATCAAATAAAATATAGATCTGGAAATTCACAACCAGATTTCAATTTCAAAAAGAATAGTATAAATGGTCAAATGAAATTACAAACATAAAAATAAACGCTTCTTGGAGATATGTTTAAACATGGTTTCACATCTATGCAACAGCACATGTAAAAAGTATGTCAGAGGTTTTAAAAGTACTTTTGTACAAGAAAGCTAAATGTAGATCCATAAATTCACTTCTACATTTCAATATGAGAAAGAATAACATAAATGTTAAAATGAAACTACCAACTGTAAAATACATGCATTTTTGAGAAGTACTTAAACTTTGATTCACATCTATGAATTTTCATGTATGTATTAATAGTCTTTGTAAAACTTTTAAAAATGTTTAAAAATATAGTTTACAACCAGAAAAATAAATGCAGAAAAAGAAATAAGCGTTTATCTGACAATTTGAAAAAGTATCAATAAATGCTAAAATGAATGTCCACACATTGAAATAAATGCGTTTTAAGAAAAGATTAAAGCTAGTTTTCTCATCTATGAACTTCATTTTTAATATATAATCAGTAGATGTAAAACGTTTTTCAGAGGTTGTATTGTACTTTTCTGCAATCATAAAATATAGATCTGGAAATTCACATCCACATTTCAATTTTGAAAAGAATAGGACAAATGATCACTTGAAATTACAAACATAAAAATAAAAGCTTTTTGGACAAATGTTTAAACATGGTTTCACCTCTATGCAACAGCACATGTAAAAAGTTTGTCAGAGGTTTTAAAACGTTTTTCAGAGGTTGTATTGTACTTTTCTGCAATCATACAAAATATAGATCTGGAAATTCACATCCACATTTCAATTTGGAAAAGAATAGTACAAATGATCACTTGAAATTACCAACTTTATAATACATGCTTTTTTGAGAAACTTTGCTTCACATCTATGAATTTTCATGTATAAGTATTAATAGTCTTTGTAAAACTTTTAACAACGTTTAAAAATATAGTTTACAACGAGAAAAATAAATGAAGAAAAAGTAACACGCGTTTATCTGACAATTTGAAAAAGTATCAATAAGTGCTAAAATGAATGTCCACACATTGAAATAAATGCGTTTTAAGAAAAGATTAAAGCTAGTTTTCTCATCTATGAACTTCATTGTGAATATATAAACAGTATATGTAAAACGTTTTTCATAGGTTGTAATGTACTTTTCTACAATCAAATAAATTATAGATCTGGAAATTCACAACCAGATTTCAATTTCAAAAAGAATAGTATAAATGGTCAAATGAAATT
This sequence comes from Narcine bancroftii, assembly GCF_036971445.1. Taxonomy (NCBI): domain Eukaryota; kingdom Metazoa; phylum Chordata; class Chondrichthyes; order Torpediniformes; family Narcinidae; genus Narcine; species Narcine bancroftii. The sequence continues at coordinate 99,951,311 of NC_091474.1, read as the reverse complement.
ACAAACATAAAAATAAACGCTTCTTGGAGATATGTTTAAACATGGTTTCACATCTATGCAACAGCACATGTAAAAAGTATGTCAGAGGTTTTAAAAGTACTTTTGTACAAGAAAGCTAAATGTAGATCCATAAATTCACTTCTACATTTCAATTTGAGAAAGAATAACATAAATGTTAAAATGAAACTACCAACTGTAAAATACATGCATTTTTGAGAAGTACTTAAACTTTGATTCACATCTATGAATTTTCATGTATGTATTAATAGTCTTTGTAAAACTTTTAAAAATGTTTAAAAATATAGTTTACAACCAGAAAAATAAATGCAGAAAAAGAAATAAGCGTTTATCTGACAATTTGAAAAAGTATCAATAAATGCTAAAATGAATGTCCACACATTGAAATAAATGCGTTTTAAGAAAAGATTAAAGCTAGTTTTCTCATCTATGAACTTCATTGTTAATATATAATCAGTAGATGTAAAACGTTTTTCAGAGGTTGTATTGTACTTTTCTGCAATCATAAAATATAGATCTGGAAATTCACATCCACATTTCAATTTTGAAAAGAATAGGACAAATGATCACTTGAAATTACAAACATAAAAATAAAAGCTTTTTGGACAAATGTTTAAACATGGTTTCACCTCTATGCAACAGCACATGTAAAAAGTTTGTCAGAGGTTTTAAAAGTACTTTTCTCCAAAAAAACAAAATGTTGATCAGTAAATTCACTTCTACATTTCAATTTTAGAAAGAATAACATAAAAGTTAAAATGAAATTACCAACTTTAAAATACATGCTTTTTTGAGAAACTTTGCTTCACATCTATGAATTTTCATGTATAAGTATTAATAGTCTTTGTAAAACTTTTAACAACGTTTAAAAATATAGTTTACAACGAGAAAAATAAATGAAGAAAAAGTAACACGCGTTTATCTGACAATTTGAAAAAGTATCAATAAGTGCTAAAATGAATGTCCACACATTGAAATAAATGCGTTTTATGAAAAGATTAAAGCTAGTTTTCTCATCTATGAACTTCATTGTGAATATATAAACAGTATATGTAAAACGTTTTTCATAGGTTGTAATGTACTTTTCTACAATCAAATAAAATATAGATCTGGAAATTCACAACCAGATTTCAATTTCAAAAAGAATAGTATAAATGGTCAAATGAAATTACAAACATAAAAATAAACGCTTCTTGGAGATATGTTTAAACATGGTTTCACATCTATGCAACAGCACATGTAAAAAGTATGTCAGAGGTTTTAAAAGTACTTTTGTACAAGAAAGCTAAATGTAGATCCATAAATTCACTTCTACATTTCAATTTGAGAAAGAATAACATAAATGTTAAAATGAAACTACCAACTGTAAAATACATGCATTTTTGAGAAGTACTTAAACTTTGATTCACATCTATGAATTTTCATGTATGTATTAATAGTCTTTGTAAAACTTTTAAAAATGTTTAAAAATATAGTTTACAACCAGAAAAATAAATGCAGAAAAAGAAATAAGCGTTTATCTGACAATTTGAAAAAGTATCAATAAATGCTAAAATGAATGTCCACACATTGAAATAAATGCGTTTTAAGAAAAGATTAAAGCTAGTTTTCTCATCTATGAACTTCATTTTTAATATATAATCAGTAGATGTAAAACGTTTTTCAGAGGTTGTATTGTACTTTTCTGCAATCATAAAATATAGATCTGGAAATTCAAATCCACATTTCAATTTTGAAAAGAATAGGACAAATGATCACTTGAAATTACAAACATAAAAATAAAAGCTTTTTGGACAAATGTTTAAACATGGTTTCACCTCTATGCAACAGCACATGTAAAAAGTTTGTCAGAGGTTTTAAAACGTTTTTCAGAGGTTGTATTGTACTTTTCTGCAATCATACAAAATATAGATCTGGAAATTCACATCCACATTTCAATTTGGAAAAGAATAGTACAAATGATCACTTGAAATTACCAACTTTATAATACATGCTTTTTTGAGAAACTTTGCTTCACATCTATGAATTTTCATCTATAAGTATTAATAGTCTTTGTAAAACTTTTAACAACGTTTAAAAATATAGTTTACAACGAGAAAAATAAATGAAGAAAAAGTAACACGCGTTTATCTGACAATTTGAAAAAGTATCAATAAGTGCTAAAATGAATGTCCACACATTGAAATAAATGCGTTTTAAGAAAAGATTAAAGCTAGTTTTCTCATCTATGAACTTCATTGTTAATATATAATCAGTAGATGTAAAACGTTTTTCAGAGGTTGTATTGTACTTTTCTGCAATCATATAAAATATAGATCTGGAAATTCACATCCACATTTCAATTTTGAAAAGAATAGTAGAAATGGTCACTTGAAATTACAAACTTTAAAATAAATGCTTTTTTGAGAAATGTTTAAACATGATTTCACATCTATGCAACAGCACAAGTAAAAAGTTTGTCAGAGGTTTTAAAAGTACTTTTCTCCAAAAAAACAAAATGTTGATCAGTAAATTCACTTCTACATTTCAATTTTAGAAAGAATAACATAAAAGTTAAAATGAAATTACCAACTTTAAAATACATGCTTTTTTGAGAAACTTTGCTTCACATCTATGAATTTTCATGTATAAGTATTAATAGTCTTTGTAAAACTTTTAACAACGTTTAAAAATATAGTTTACAACGAGAAAAATAAATGAAGAAAAAGTAACACGCGTTTACCTGACAATTTGAAAAAGTATCAATAAATGCTAAAATGAATGTCCACACATTGAAATAAATGCGTTTTAAGAAAAGATTAAAGCTAGTTTTCTCATCTATGAACTTCATTGTGAATATATAAACAGTGTATGTAAAACGTTTTTCATAGGTTGTAATGTACTTTTCTACAATCAAATAAATTATAGATCTGGAAATTCACAACCAGATTTCAATTTCAAAAAGAATAGTATAAATGGTCAAATGAAATTACAAACATAAAAATAAACGCTTCTTGGAGATATGTTTAAACATGGTTTCACATCTATGCAACAGCAAATGTAAAAAGTATGTCAGAGGTTTTAAAAGTACTTTTGTACAAGAAAGCTAAATGTAGATCCATAAATTCACTTCTACATTTCAATTTGAGAAAGAATAACATAAATGTTAAAATGAAACTACCAACTGTAAAATACATGCATTTTTGGGAAGTACTTAAACTTTGATTCACATCTATGAATTTTCATGTATGTATTAATAGTCTTTGTAAAACTTTTAAAAATGTTTAAAAATATAGTTTACAACCAGAAAAATAAATGCAGAAAAAGAAATAAGCGTTTATCTGACAATTTGAAAAAGTATCAATAAATGCTAAAATGAATGTCCACACATTGAAATAAATGCGTTTTAAGAAAAGATTAAAGCTAGTTTTCTCACCTATGAACTTCATTGTTAATATATAATCAGTAGATGTAAAACGTTTTTCAGAGGTTGTATTGTACTTTTCTGCAATCATAAAATATAGATCTGGAAATTCACATCCACATTTCAATTTTGAAAAGAATAGGACAAATGATCACTTGAAATTACAAACATAAAAATAAAAGCTTTTTGGACAAATGTTTAAACATGGTTTCACCTCTATGCAACAGCACATGTAAAATGTTTGTCAGAGGTTTTAAAAGTACTTTTCTCCAAAAAAACAAAATGTTGATCAGTAAATTCACTTCTACATTTCAATTTTAGAAAGAATAACATAAAAGTTAAAATGAAATTACCAACTTTATAATACATGCTTTTTTGAGAAACTTTGCTTCGCATCTATGAATTTTCATGTATAAGTATTAATAGTCTTTGTAAAACTTTTAACAACGTTTAAAAATATAGTTTACAACGAGAAAAATAAATGAAGAAAAAGTAACACGCGTTTATCTGACAATTTGAAAAAGTATCAATAAGTGCTAAAATGAATGTCCACACATTGAAATAAATGCGTTTTAAGAAAAGATTAAAGCTAGTTTTCTCATCTATGAACTTCATTGTGAATATATAAACAGTATATGTAAAACGTTTTTCATAGGTTGTAATGTACTTTTCTACAATCAAATAAAATATAGATCTGGAAATTCACAACCAGATTTCAATTTCAAAAAGAATAGTATAAATGGTCAAATGAAATTACAAACATAAAAATAAACGCTTCTTGGAGATATGTTGAAACATGGTTTCACATCTATGCAACAGCACATGTAAAAAGTATGTCAGAGGTTTTAAAAGTACTTTTGTACAAGAAAGCTAAATGTAGATCCATAAATTCACTTCTACATTTCAATTTTAGAAAGAATAACATAAATGTTAAAATGAAACTACCAACTGGAAAATACATGCATTTTTGAGTACTTAAACTTTGATTCACATCTATGAATTTTCATGTATAAGTATTAATAGTCTTTGTAAAACTTTTAAAAATGTTTAAAAATATAGTTTACAACCAGAAAAATAAATGCAGAAAAAGAAATAAGCGTTTATCTGACAATTTGAAAAAGTATCAATAAATGCTAAAATGAATGTCCACACATTGAAATAAATGCGTTCTAAGAAAAGATTAAAGCTAGTTTTCTCATCTATGAACTTCATTGTTAATATATAATCAGTAGATGTAAAACGTTTTTCAGAGGTTGTATTGTACTTTTCTGCAATCATATAAAATATAGATCTGGAAATTCACATCCACATTTCAATTTTGAAAAGAATAGGACAAATGATCACTTGAAATTACAAACATAAAAATAAAAGCTTTTTGGACAAATGTTTAAACATGGTTTCACCTCTATGCAACAGCACATGTAAAAAGTTTGTCAGAGGTTTTAAAACGTTTTTCAGAGGTTGTATTGTACTTTTCTGCAATCATACAAAATATAGATCTGGAAATTCACATCCACATTTCAATTTGGAAAAGAATAGTACAAATGATCACTTGAAATTACCAACTTTATAATACATGCTTTTTTGAGAAACTTTGCTTCACATCTATGAATTTTCATGTATAAGTATTAATAGTCTTTGTAAAACTTTTAACAACGTTTAAAAATATAGTTTACAACGAGAAAAATAAATGAAGAAAAAGTAACACGCATTTATCTGACAATTTGAAAAAGTATCAATAAATGCTAAAATGAATGTCCACACATTGAAATAAATGCGTTTTAAGAAAAGATTAAAGCTAGTTTTCTCATCTATGAACTTCATTGTGAATATATAATCAGTAGATGTAAAACGTTTTTCAGAGGTTGTATTGTACTTTTCTGCAATCATAAAATATAGATCTGGAAATTCACATCCACATTTCAATTTTGAAAAGAATAGGACAAATGATCACTTGAAATTACAAACATAAAAATAAAAGCTTTTTGGACAAATGTTTAAACATGGTTTCACCTCTATGCAACAGCACATGTAAAATGTTTGTCAGAGGTTTTAAAAGTACTTTTCTCCAAAAAAACAAAATGTTGATCAGTAAATTCACTTCTACATTTCAATTTTAGAAAGAATAACATAAAAGTTAAAATGAAATTACCAACTTTATAATACATGCTTTTTTGAGAAACTTTGCTTCGCATCTATGAATTTTCATGTATAAGTATTAATAGTCTTTGTAAAACTTTTAACAACGTTTAAAAATATAGTTTACAACGAGAAAAATAAATGAAGAAAAAGTAACACGCGTTTATCTGACAATTTGAAAAAGTATCAATAAATGCTAAAATGAATGTCCACACATTGAAATAAATGCGTTTTAAGAAAAGATTAAAGCTAGTTTTCTCATCTATGAACTTCATTGTGAATATATAAACAGTATATGTAAAACGTTTTTCATAAGTTGTAATGTACTTTTCTACAATCAAATAAAATATAGATCTGGAAATTCACAACCAGATTTCAATTTCAAAAAGAATAGTATAAATGGTCAAATGAAATTACAAACATAAAAATAAACGCTTCTTGGAGATATGTTTAAACATGGTTTCACATCTATGCAACAGCACATGTAAAAAGTATGTCAGAGGTTTTAAAAGTACTTTTGTACAAGAAAGCTAAATGTAGATCCATAAATTCACTTCTACATTTCAATTTGAGAAAGAATAACATAAATGTTAAAATGAAACTACCAACTGTAAAATACATGCATTTTTGAGAAGTACTTAAACTTTGATTCACATCTATGAATTTTCATGTATGTATTAATAGTCTTTGTAAAACTTTTAAAAATGTTTAAAAATATAGTTTACAACCAGAAAAATAAATGCAGAAAAAGAAATAAGCGTTTATCTGACAATTTGAAAAAGTATCAATAAATGCTAAAATGAATGTCCACACATTGAAATAAATGCGTTTTAAGAAAAGATTAAAGCTAGTTTTCTCATCAATGAACTTCATTGTTAATATATAATCAGTAGATGTAAAACGTTTTTCAGAGGTTGTATTGTACTTTTCTGCAATCATAAAATATAGATCTGGAAATTCACATCCACATTTCAATTTTGAAAAGAATAGGACAAATGATCACTTGAAATTACAAACATAAAAATAAAAGCTTTTTGGACAAATGTTTAAACATGGTTTCACCTCTATGCAACAGCACATGTAAAAAGTTTGTCAGAGGTTTTAAAAGTACTTTTCTCCAAAAAAACAAAATGTTGATCAGTAAATTCACTTCTACATTTCAATTTTAGAAAGAATAACATAAAAGTTAAAATGAAATTACCAACTTTAAAATACATGCTTTTTTGAGAAACTTTGCTTCACATCTATGAATTTTCATGTATAAGTATTAATAGTCTTTGTAAAACTTTTAACAACGTTTAAAAATATAGTTTACAACGAGAAAAATAAATGAAGAAAAAGTAACACGCGTTTATCTGACAATTTGAAAAAGTATCAATAAATGCTAAAATGAATGTCCACACATTGAAATAAATGCGTTTTAAGAAAAGATTAAAGCTAGTTTTCTCATCTATGAACTTCATTGTGAATAGATAAACAGTATATGTAAAACGTTTTTCATAGGTTGTAATGTACTTTTCTACAATCAAATAAAATATAGATCTGGAAATTCACAACCAGATTTCAATTTCAAAAAGAATAGTATAAATGGTCAAATGAAATTACAAACATAAAAATAAACGCTTCTTGGAGATATGTTTAAACATGGTTTCACATCTATGCAACAGCACATGTAAAAAGTATGTCAGAGGTTTTAAAAGTACTTTTGTACAAGAAAGCTAAATGTAGATCCATAAATTCACTTCTACATTTCAATTTTAGAAAGAATAACATAAATGTTAAAATGAAACTACCAACTGTAAAATACATGCATTTTTGAGTACTTAAACTTTGATTCACATCTATGAATTTTCATGTATAATAGTCTTTGTAAAACTTTTAAAAATGTTTAAAAATATAGTTTACAACCAGAAAAATAAATGCAGAAAAAGAAATAAGCGTTTATCTGACAATTTGAAAAAGTATCAATAAATGCTAAAATGAATGTCCACACATTGAAATAAATGCGTTCTAAGAAAAGATTAAAGCTAGTTTTCTCATCTATGAACTTCATTGTTAATATATAATCAGTAGATGTAAAACGTTTTTCAGAGGTTGTATTGTACTTTTCTGCAATCATACAAAATATAGATCTGGAAATTCACATCCACATTTCAATTTGGAAAAGAATAGTACAAATGATCACTTGAAATTACCAACTTTATAATACATGCTTTTTTGAGAAACTTTGCTTCACATCTATGAATGTTCATGTATAAGTATTAATAGTCTTTGTAAAACTTTTAACAACGTTTAAAAATATAGTTTACAACGAGAAAAATAAATGAAGAAAAAGTAACACGCGTTTATCTGACAATTTGAAAAAGTATCAATAAATGCTAAAATGAATGTCCACACATTGAAATAAATGCGTTTTAAGAAAAGATTAAAGCTAGTTTTCTCATCTATGAACTTCATTGTGAATATATAAACAGTATATGTAAAACGTTTTTCATAAGTTGTAATGTACTTTTCTACAATCAAATAAAATATAGATCTGGAAATTCACAACCAGATTTCAATTTCAAAAAGAATAGTATAAATGGTCAAATGAAATTACAAACATAAAAATAAACGCTTCTTGGAGATATGTTTAAACATGGTTTCACATCTATGCAACAGCACATGTAAAAAGTATGTCAGAGGTTTTAAAAGTACTTTTGTACAAGAAAGCTAAATGTAGATCCATAAATTCACTTCTACATTTCAATATGAGAAAGAATAACATAAATGTTAAAATGAAACTACCAACTGTAAAATACATGCATTTTTGAGAAGTACTTAAACTTTGATTCACATCTATGAATTTTCATGTATGTATTAATAGTCTTTGTAAAACTTTTAAAAATGTTTAAAAATATAGTTTACAACCAGAAAAATAAATGCAGAAAAAGAAATAAGCGTTTATCTGACAATTTGAAAAAGTATCAATAAATGCTAAAATGAATGTCCACACATTGAAATAAATGCGTTTTAAGAAAAGATTAAAGCTAGTTTTCTCATCTATGAACTTCATTGTTAATATATAATCAGTAGATGTAAAACGTTTTTCAGAGGTTGTATTGTACTTTTCTGCAATCATAAAATATAGATCTGGAAATTCACATCCACATTTCAATTTTGAAAAGAATAGGACAAATGATCACTTGAAATTACAAACATAAAAATAAAAGCTTTTTGGACAAATGTTTAAACATGGTTTCACCTCTATGCAACAGCACATGTAAAAAGTTTGTCAGAGGTTTTAAAAGTACTTTTCTCCAAAAAAACAAAATGTTGATCAGTAAATTCACTTCTACATTTCAATTTTAGAAAGAATAACATAAAAGTTAAAATGAAATTACCAACTTTAAAATACATGCTTTTTTGAGAAACTTTGCTTCACATCTATGAATTTTCATGTATAAGTATTAATAGTCTTTGTAAAACTTTTAACAACGTTTAAAAATATAGTTTACAACGAGAAAAATAAATGAAGAAAAAGTAACACGCGTTTATCTGACAATTTGAAAAAGTATCAATAAGTGCTAAAATGAATGTCCACACATTGAAATAAATGCGTTTTAAGAAAAGATTAAAGCTAGTTTTCTCATCTATGAACTTCATTGTGAATATATAAACAGTATATGTAAAACGTTTTTCATAGGTTGTAATGTACTTTTCTACAATCAAATAAAATATAGATCTGGAAATTCACAACCAGATTTCAATTTCAAAAAGAATAGTATAAATGGTCAAATGAAATTACAAACATAAAAATAAACGCTTCTTGGAGATATGTTTAAACATGGTTTCACATCTATGCAACAGCACATGTAAAAAGTATGTCAGAGGTTTTAAAAGTTCTTTTGTACAAGAAAGCTAAATGTAGATCCATAAATTCACTTCTACATTTCAATTTGAGAAAGAATAACATAAATGTTAAAATGAAACTACCAACTGTAAAATACATGCATTTTTGAGTACTTAAACTTTGATTCACATCTATGAATTTTCATGTATAAGTATTAATAGTCTTTGTAAAACTTTTAAAAATGTTTAAAAATATAGTTTACAACCAGAAAAATAAATGCAGAAAAAGAAATAAGCGTTTATCTGACAAGTTGAAAAAGTATCAATAAATGCTAAAATGAATGTCCACACATTGAAATAAATGCGTTTTAAGAAAAGATTAAAGCTAGTTTTCTCATCTATGAACTTCATTGTTAATATATAATCAGTAGATGTAAAACGTTTTTCAGAGGTTGTATTGTACTTTTCTGCAATCATAAAATATAGATCTGGAAATTCACATCCACATTTCAATTTTGAAAAGAATAGGACAAATGATCACTTGAAATTACAAACATAAAAATAACAGCTTTTTGGACAAATGTTTAAACATGGTTTCACCTCTATGCAACAGCACATGTAAAAAGTTTGTCAGAGGTTTTAAAACGTTTTTCAGAGGTTGTATTGTACTTTTCTGCAATCATACAAAATATAGATCTGGAAATTCACATCCACATTTCAATTTGGAAAAGAATAGTACAAATGATCACTTGAAATTACAAACTTTAAAATAAATGCTTTTTTGAAAAATGTTTAAACATTATTTCACATCTATGCAACAGCACAAGTAAAAAGTTTGTCAGAGGTTTTAAAAGTACTTTTCTCCAAAAAAACAAAATGTTGATCAGTAAATTCACTTCTACATTTCAATTTTAGAAAGAATAACATAAATGTTAAAATGAAACTACCAACTTTAAAATACATGCTTTTTTGAGAAACTTTGCTTCACATCTATGAATTTTCATGTATAAGTATTAATAGTCTTTGTAAAACTTTTAACAACGTTTCAAAATATAGTCTACAACCAGTAAAATAAATGTAGAAAAAGAAATACGCGTTTATCTGACAATTTGAAAAAGTATCAATAAAGGCTAAAATGAAACCACATTTTGAAATAAATGCGTTTTAAGAAAAGATTAAAGCTAGTTTTCTCATCTATGAACTTCATTGTTAATATATAAACAGTACATGTAAAACGTTTTTCAGAGGTTGTATTGTACTTTTCTGCAATCATACAAAATATAGATCTGGAAATTCACATCCACATTTCAATTTTGAAAAGAATAGTAGAAATGGTCACTTGAAATTACAAACTTTAAAATAAATGCTTCTTTGAGAAATGTTTAAACATGATTTCACCTCTATGCAACAGCACATGTAAAAAGTTTGTCAGAGGTTTTAAAAGTACTTTTCTACAAGAAAGCAAAATGTAGATCTGTAAATTCACATCTACATATCAATTTTAGAAAGAATAACATAAATGTTAAAATGAAACAACTAACTTTAAAATACATGCATTTTTGAGAAATACTTAAACTTTGCTTCACATCTATGAATTTTCATGTATAAGTATTAATAGTCTTTGTAAAACTTTTAAAAACGTTTAAAATTATAGTTTACAACCAGAAAAATAAATGCAGAAAAAGAAATACGCGTTTATCTGACAATATGAAAAAGTATCAATAAATGCTAAAATGAATGTCCACACATTGAAATAAATGCGTTTTAAGAAAAGATTAAAGCTCGTTTTCTCATCTATGAACTTCATTGTTAATATATAAACAGCACATGTAAAACGTTTTTCAGAGGTTGTATTGTACTTTTCTGCAATCATATAAAATATAGATCTGGAAATTCACATCCACATTTCAATTTTGAAAAGAATAGTAGAAATGGTCACTTGAAATTACAAACTTTAAAATAAATGCTTTTTTGAGAAATGTTTAAACATGATTTCACCTCTATGCAACAGCACAAGTAAAAAGTTTGTCAGAGGTTTTAAAAGTACTTTTCTCCAAAAAAACAAAATGTTGATCAGTAAATTCACTTCTACATTTCAATTTTAGAAAGAATAACATAAAAGTTAAAATGAAATTACCAACTTTAAAATACATGCTTTTTTGAGAAACTTTGCTTCACATCTATGAATTTTCATGTATAAGTATTAATAGTCTTTGTAAAACTTTTAACAACGTTTAAAAATATAGTTTACAACGAGAAAAATAAATGAAGAAAAAGTAACACGCATTTATCTGACAATTTGAAAAAGTATCAATAAGTGCTAAAATGAATGTCCACACATTGAAATAAATGCGTTTTAAGAAAAGATTAAAGCTAGTTTTCTCATCTATGAACTTCATTGTGAATATATAAACAGTATATGTAAAACGTTTTTCATAGGTTGTAATGTACTTTTCTACAATCAAATAAAATATAGATCTGGAAATTCACAACCAGATTTCAATTTCAAAAAGAATAGTATAAATGGTCAAATGAAATTACAAACATAAAAATAAACGCTTCTTGGAGATATGTTTAAACATGGTTTCACATCTATGCAACAGCACATGTAAAAAGTATGTCAGAGGTTTTAAAAGTACTTTTGTACAAGAAAGCTAAATGTAGATCCATAAATTCACTTCTACATTTCAATTTGAGAAAGAATAACATAAATGTTAAAATGAAACTACCAACTGTAAAATACATGCATTTTTGAGAAGTACTTAAACTTTGATTCACATCTATGAATTTTCATGTATGTATTAATAGTCTTTGTAAAACTTTTAAAAATGTTTAAAAATATAGTTTACAACCAGAAAAATAAATGCAGAAAAAGAAATAAGCGTTTATCTGACAATTTGAAAAAGTATCAATAAATGCTAAAATGAATGTCCACACGTTGAAATAAATGCGTTTTAAGAAAAGATTAAAGCTAGTTTTCTCATCTATGAACTTCATTGTTAATATATAATCAGTAGATGTAAAACGTTTTTCAGAGGTTGTATTGTACTTTTCTGCAATCATAAAATATAGATCTGGAAATTCACATCCACATTTCAATTTTGAAAAGAATAGGACAAATGATCACTTGAAATTACAAACATAAAAATAAAAGCTTTTTGGACAAATGTTTAAACATGGTTTCACCTCTATGCAACAGCACATGTAAAAAGTTTGTCAGTGGTTTTAAAAGTACTTTTCTCCAAAAAAACAAAATGTTGATCAGTAAATTCACTTCTACATTTCAATTTTAGAAAGAATAACATAAAAGTTAAAATGAAATTACCAACTTTAAAATACATGCTTTTTTGAGAAACTTTGCTTCACATCTATGAATTTTCATGTATAAGTATTAATAGTCTTTGTAAAACTTTTAACAACGTTTAAAAATATAGTTTACAACGAGAAAAATAAATGAAGAAAAAGTAACACGCGTTTATCTGACAATTTGAAAAAGTATCAATAAGTGCTAAAATGAATGTCCACACATTGAAATAAATGCGTTTTAAGAAAAGATTAAAGCTAGTTTTCTCATCTATGAACTTCATTGTGAATATATAAACAGTATATGTAAAACGTTTTTCATAGGTTGTAATGTACTTTTCTACAATCAAATAAAATATAGATCTGGAAAATCACAACCAGATTTCAATTTCAAAAAGAATAGTATAAATGGTCAAATGAAATTACAAACATAAAAATAAACGCTTCTTGGAGATATGTTTAAACATGGTTTCACATCTATGCAACAGCACATGTAAAAAGTATGTCAGAGGTTTTAAAAGTACTTTTGTACAAGAAAGCTAAATGTAGATCCATAAATTCACTTCTACATTTCAATTTTAGAAAGAATAACATAAATGTTAAAATGAAACTACCAACTGTAAAATACATGCATTTTTGAGTACTTAAACTTTGATTCACATCTATGAATTTTCATGTATAAGTATTAATAGTCTTTGTAAAACTTTTAAAAATGTTTAAAAATATAGTTTACAACCATAAAAATAAATGCAGAAAAAGAAATAAGCGTTTATCTGACAATTTGAAAAAGTATCAATAAATGCTAAAATGAATGTCCACACATTGAAATAAATGCGTTCTAAGAAAAGATTAAAGCTAGTTTTCTCATCTATGAACTTCATTGTTAATATAAAATCAGTAGATGTAAAACGTTTTTCAGAGGTTGTATTGTACTTTTCTGCAATCATATAAAATATAGATCTGGAAATTCACATCCACATTTCAATTTTGAAAAGAATAGGACAAATGATCACTTGAAATTACAAACATAAAAATAAAAGCTTTTTGGACAAATGTTTAAACATGGTTTCACCACTATGCAACAGCACATGTAAAAAGTTTGTCAGAGGTTTTAAAACGTTTTTCAGAGGTTGTATTGTACTTTTCTGCAATCATACAAAATATAGATCTGGAAATTCACATCCACATTTCAATTTGGAAAAGAATAGTACAAATGATCACTTGAAATTACCAACTTTATAATACATGCTTTTTTGAGAAACTTTGCTTCACATCTATGAATTTTCATGTATAAGTATTAATAGTCTTTGTAAAACTTTTAACAACGTTTAAAAATATAGTTTACAACGAGAAAAATAAATGAAGAAAAAGTAACACGCGTTTATCTGACAATTTGAAAAAGTATCAATAAATGCTAAAATGAATGTCCACACATTGAAATAAATGCGTTTTAAGAAAAGATTAAAGCTAGTTTTCTCATCTATGAACTTCATTGTGAATATATAAACAGTATATGTAAAACGTTTTTCATAGGTTGTAATGTACTTTTCTACAATCAAATAAATTATAGATCTGGAAATTCACAACCAGATTTCAATTTCAAAAAGAATAGTATAAATGGTCAAATGAAATTACAAACATAAAAATAAACGCTTCTTGGAGATATGTTTAAACATGGTTTCACATCTATGCAACAGCACATGTAAAAAGTATGTCAGAGGTTTTAAAAGTACTTTTGTACAAGAAAGCTAAATGTAGATCCATAAATTCACTTCTACATTTCAATTTGAGAAAGAATAACATAAATGTTAAAATGAAACTACCAACTGTAAAATACATGCATTTTTGAGAAGTACTTAAACTTTGATTCACATCTATGAATTTTCATGTATGTATTAATAGTCTTTGTAAAACTTTTAAAAATGTTTAAAAATATAGTTTACAACCAGAAAAATAAATGCAGAAAAAGAAATAAGCGTTTATCTGACAATTTGAAAAAGTATCAATAAATGCTAAAATGAATGTCCACACATTGAAATAAATGCGTTTTAAGAAAAGATTAAAACTAGTTTTCTCATCTATGAACTTCATTGTTAATATATAATCAGTAGATGTAAAACGTTTTTCAGAGGTTGTATTGTACTTTTCTGCAATCATAAAATATAGATCTGGAAATTCACATCCACATTTCAATTTTGAAAAGAATAGGACAAATGATCACTTGAAATTACAAACATAAAAATAAAAGCTTTTTGGACAAATGTTTAAACATGGTTTCACCTCTATGCAACAGCACATGTAAAAAGTTTGTCAGAGGTTTTAAAAGTACTTTTCTCCAAAAAAACAAAATGTTGATCAGTAAATTCACTTCTACATTTCAATTTTAGAAAGAATAACATAAAAGTTAAAATGAAATTACCAACTTTAAAATACATGCTTTTTTGAGAAACTTTGCTTCACATCTATGAATTTTCATGTATAAGTATTAATAGTCTTTGTAAAACTTTTAACAACGTTTAAAAATATAGTTTACAACGAGAAAAATAAATGAAGAAAAAGTAACACGCGTTTATCTGACAATTTGAAAAAGTATCAATAAATGCTAAAATGAATGTCCACACATTGAAATAAATGCGTTTTAAGAAAAGATTAAAGCTAGTTTTCTCATCTATGAACTTCATTGTGAATATATAAACAGTATATGTAAAACGTTTTTCATAGGTTGTAATGTACTTTTCTACAATCAAATAAAATATGGATCTGGAAATTCACAACCAGATTTCAATTTCAAAAAGAATAGTATAAATGGTCAAATGAAATTACAAACATAAAAATAAACGCTTCTTGGAGAAATGTTTAAACATGATTTCACATCTATGCAACAGCACAAGTAAAAAGTTTGTCAGAGGTTTTAAAAGTACATTTGTACAAGAAAGCAAACTGTAGATCTGTAAATTCACTTCTACATTTCAATTTTAGAAAGAATAACATAAATGTTAAAATGAAACTACTAACTTTAAAATACATGGATTTTTGAGAAATACTTAAACTTTGCTTCACATCTATGAATTTTCATGTATAAGTATTAATAGTCTTTGTAAAACTTTTAAAAACGTTTAAAAATATAGTTTACAACCAGAAAAATAAATGCAGAAAAAGAAATACGCGTTTATCTGACAATATGAAAAAGTATCAATAAATGCTAAAATGAATGTCCACACATTGAAATAAATGCGTTTTAAGAAAAGATTAAAGCTAGTTTTCTCATCTATGAACTTCATTGTTAATATATAAACAGTACATGTAAAACGTTTTTCAGAGGTTGTATTGTACTTTTCTGCAATCATATAAAATATAGATCTGGAAATTCACATCCACATTTCAATTTTGAAAAGAATAGTAGAAATGGTCACTTGAAATTACAAACTTTAAAATAAATGCTTTTTTGAGAAATGTTTAAACATGATTTCACATCTATGCAACAGCTCATGTAAAGTTTGTCAGAGGTTTTAAAAGTACTTTTCTCCAAAAAAGCAAAATGTAGATCCGTAAATTCACTTCTACATTTCAATTTTAGAAAGAATAACATAAATGTTAAAATGAAACAACCAACTTTAAAATACATGCATTTTTGAGAAATACTTAAACTTTGCTTCACATCTATGAATTTTCATGTATAAGTATTAATAGTCTTTGTAAAACTTTTAAAAACGTTTAAAAATATAGTTTACAACCAGAAAAATAAATGCAGAAAAAGAAATACGCATTTATCTGACAATTTGAGAAAGTATCAATAAATGCTAAAATGAATGTCCACACATTGAAATAAATGCGTTTTAAGAAAAGATTAAAGCTAGTTTTCTCATCTATGAACTTCATTGTTAATATATAAACAGTACATGTAAAACGTTTTTCAGAGGTTGTGTTGTACTTTTCTGCAATCATATAAAATATAGATCTGGAAATTCACATCCACATTTCAATTTTGAAAAGAATAGGACAAATGATCACTTGAAATTACAAACATAAAAATAAAAGCTTTTTGGACAAATGTTTAAACATGGTTTCACCTCTATGCAACAGCACATGTAAAAAGTTTGTCAGAGGTTTTAAAACGTTTTTCAGAGGTTGTATTGTACTTTTCTGCAATCATACAAAATATAGATCTGGAAATTCACATCCACATTTCAATTTGGAAAAGAATAGTACAAATGATCACTTGAAATTACAAACTTTAAAATAAATACTTTTTTGAAAAATGTTTAAACATGATTTCACATCTATGCAACAGCACAAGTAAAAAGTTTGTCAGAGGTTTTAAAAGTACTTTTCTCCAAAAAAACAAAATGTTGATCAGTAAATTCACTTGTACATTTCAATTTTAGAAAGAATAACATAAAAGTTAAAATGAAATTACCAACTTTATAATACATGCTTTTTTGAGAAACTTTGCTTCACATCTATGAATTTTCATGTATAAGTATTAATAGTCTTTGTAAAACTTTTAACAACGTTTAAAAATATAGTTTACAACGAGAAAAATAAATGAAGAAAAAGTAACACGCGTTTTTCTGACAATTTGAAAAAGTATCAATAAATGCTAAAATGAATGTCCACACATTGAAATAAATGCGTTTTAAGAAAAGATTAAAGCTAGTTTTCTCATCTATGAACTTCATTGTGAATATATAAACAGTATATGTAAAACGTTTTTCATAGGTTGTAATGTAGTTTTCTACAATCAAATAAAATATAGATCTGGAAATTCACAACCAGATTTCAATTTCAAAAAGAATAGTATAAATGGTCAAATGAAATTACAAACATAAAAATAAACGCTTCTTGGAGATATGTTTAAACATGGTTTCACATCTATGCAACAGCACATGTAAAAAGTATGTCAGAGGTTTTAAAAGTACTTTTGTACAAGAAAGCTAAATGTAGATCCATAAATTCACTTCTACATTTCAATTTGAGAAAGAATAACATAAATGTTAAAATGAAACTACCAACTGTAAAATACATGCATTTTTGAGAAGTACTTAAACTTTGATTCACATCTATGAATTTTCATGTATGTATTAATAGTCTTTGTAAAACTTTTAAAAATGTTTAAAAATATAGTTTACAACCAGAAAAATAAATGCAGAAAAAGAAATAAGCGTTTATCTGACAATTTGAAAAAGTATCAATAAATGCTAAAATGAATGTCCACACATTGAAATAAATGCGTTTTAAGAAAAGATTAAAGCTAGTTTTCTCATCTATGAACTTCATTGTTAATATATAATCAGTAGATGTAAAACGTTTTTCAGAGGTTGTATTGTACTTTTCTGCAATCATAAAATATAGATCTGGAAATTAACATCCACATTTCAATTTTGAAAAGAATAGGACAAATGATCACTTGAAATTACAAACATAAAAATAAAAGCTTTTTGGACAAATGTTTAAACATGGTTTCACCTCTATGCAACAGCACATGTAAAAAGTTTGTCAGAGGTTTTAAAAGTACTTTTCTCCAAAAAAACAAAATGTTGATCAGTAAATTCACTTCTACATTTCAATTTTAGAAAGAATAACATAAAAGTTAAAATGAAATTACCAACTTTAAAATACATGCTTTTTTGAGAAACTTTGATTCACATCTATGAATGTTCATGTATAAGTATTAATAGTCTTTGTAAAACTTTTAACAACGTTTAAAAATATAGTTTACAACGAGAAAAATAAATGAATAAAAAGTAACACGCGTTTATCTGACAATTTGAAAAAGTATCAATAAATGCTAAAATGAATGTCCACACATTGAAATAAATGCGTTTTAAGAAAAGATTAAAGCTAGTTTTCTCATCTATGAACTTCATTGTGAATATATAAACAGTATATGTAAAACGTTTTTCATAGGTTGTAATGTACTTTTCTACAATCAAATAAAATATGGATCTGGAAATTCACAACCAGATTTCAATTTCAAAAAGAATAGTATAAATGGTCAAATGAAATTACAAACATAAAAATAAACGCTTCTTGGAGATATGTTTAAACATGGTTTCACATCTATGCAACAGCACATGTAAAAAGTATGTCAGAGGTTTTAAAAGTACTTTTGTACAAGAAAGCTAAATGTAGATCCATAAATTCACTTCTACATTTCAATTTTAGAAAGAATAACATAAATGTTAAAATGAAACTACCAACTGTAAAATACATGCATTTTTGAGTACTTAAACTTTGATTCACATCTATGAATTTTCATGTATAAGTATTAAAAGTCTTTGTAAAACTTTTAAAAATGTTTAAAAATATAGTTTACAACCAGAAAAATAAATGCAGAAAAAGAAATAAGCGTTTAATGACAATTTGAAAAAGTATCAATAAATGCTAAAATGAATGTCCACACATTGAAATAAATGCGTTCTAAGAAAAGATTAAAGCTAGTTTTCTCATCTATGAACTTCATTGTTAATATATAATCAGTAGATGTAAAACGTTTTTCAGAGGTTGTATTGTACTTTTCTGCAATCATATAAAATATAGATCTGGAAATTCACATCCACATTTCAATTTTGAAAAGAATAGGACAAATGATCACTTGAAATTACAAACATAAAAATAAAAGCTTTTTGGACAAATGTTTAAACATGGTTTCACCTCTATGCAACAGCACATGTAAAAAGTTTGTCAGAGGTTTTAAAACGTTTTTCAGAGGTTGTATTGTACTTTTCTGCAATCATACAAAATATAGATCTGGAAATTCACATCCACATTTCAATTTGGAAAAGAATAGTACAAATGATCACTTGAAATTACAAACTTTAAAATAAATGCTTTTTTGAAAAATGTTTAAACATGATTTCACATCTATGCAGCAGCACAAGTAAAAAGTTTGTCAGAGGTTTTAAAAGTACTTTTCTCCAAAAAAGCAAAATGTTGATCAGTAAATTCACTTCTACATTTCGATTTTAGAAAGAATAACATAAATGTTAAAATGAAACAACCAACTTTAAAATACATGCATTTTTGAGAAATACTTAAACTTTGCTTCACATCTATGAATTTTCATGTATAAGTATTAATAGTCTTTGTAAAACTTTTAAAAACGTTTAAAAATATAGTTTACAACCAGAAAAATAAATGCAGAAAAAGAAATACGCATTTATCTGACAATTTGAAAAAGTATCAATAAATGCTAAAATGAATGTCCACACATTGAAATAAATGCGTTTTAAGAAAAGATTAAAGCTAGTTTTCTCATCTATGAACTTCATTGTTAATATATAAACAGTACATGTAAAACGTTTTTCAGAGGTTGTGTTGTACTTTTCTGCAATCATATAAAATATAGATCTGGAAATTCACATCCACATTTCAATTTTGAAAAGAATAGGACAAATGATCACTTGAAATTACAAACATAAAAATAAAAGCTTTTTGGACAAATGTTTAAACATGGTTTCACCTCTATGCAACAGCACATGTAAAAAGTTTGTCAGAGGTTTTAAAACGTTTTTCAGAGGTTGTATTGTACTTTTCTGCAATCATACAAAATATAGATCTGGAAATTCACATCCACATTTCAATTTGGAAAAGAATAGTACAAATGATCACTTGAAATTACAAACTTTAAAATAAATACTTTTTTGAAAAATGTTTAAACATGATTTCACATCTATGCAACAGCACAAGTAAAAAGTTTGTCAGAGGTTTTAAAAGTACTTTTCTCCAAAAAAACAAAATGTTGATCAGTAAATTCACTTCTACATTTCAATTTTAGAAAGAATAACATAAAAGTTAAAATGAAATTACCAACTTTATAATACATGCTTCTTTGAGAAACTTTGCTTCACATCTATGAATTTTCATGTATAAGTATTAATAGTCTTTGTAAAACTTTTAACAACGTTTAAAAATATAGTTTACAACGAGAAAAATAAATGAAGAAAAAGTAACACGCGTTTTTCTGACAATTTGAAAAAGTATCAATAAATGCTAAAATGAATGTCCACACATTGAAATAAATGCGTTTTAAGAAAAGATTAAAGCTAGTTTTCTCATCTATGAACTTCATTGTTAATATATAAACAGTACATGTAAAACGTTTTTCAGAGGTTGTATTGTACTTTTCTGCAATCATACAAAATATAGATAAGGAAATTCACATCCACATTTCAATTTTGAAAAGAATAGTACAAATGATCACTTGAAATTACAAACCTTAAAATAAATGCTTCTTTGAGAAATGTTTAAACATGATTTCACCTCTATGCAACAGCACATGTAAAAAGTTTGTCAGAGGTTTTAAAAGTACTTTTCGACAAGAAAGCAAAATGTAGATCTGTAAATTCACATCTACATATCAATTTTAGAAAGAATAACATAAATGTTAAAATGAAACAACTAACTTTAAAATACATGGATTTTTGAGAAATACTTAAACTTTGCTTCACATCTATGAATTTTCATGTATAAGTATTAATAGTCTTTGTAAAACTTTTAAAAACGTTTAAAAATATAGTTTACAACCAGAAAAATAAATGCAGAAAAAGAAATACGCGTTTATCTGACAATATGAAAAAGTATCAATAAATGCTAAAATGAATGTCCACACATTGAAATAAATGCGTTTTAAGAAAAGATTAAAGCTAGTTTTCTCATCTATGAACTTCATTGTTAATATATAAACAGTACATGTAAAACGTTTTTCAGAGGTTGTATTGTACTTTTCTGCAATCATATAAAATATAGATCTGGAAATTCACATCCACATTTCAATTTTGAAAAGAATAGTAGAAATGGTCACTTGAAATTACAAACTTTAAAATAAATGCTTTTTTGAGAAATGTTTAAACATGATTTCACATCTATGCAACAGCTCATGTAAAGTTTGTCAGAGGTTTTAAAAGTACTTTTCTCCAAAAAAGCAAAATGTAGATCCGTAAATTCACTTCTACATTTCAATTTTAGAAAGAATAACATAAATGTTAAAATGAAACAACCAACTTTAAAATACATGCATTTTTGAGAAATACTTAAACTTTGCTTCACATCTATGAATTTTCATGTATAAGTATTAATAGTCTTTGTAAAACTTTTAAAAACGTTTAAAAATATAGTTTACAACCAGAAAAATTAATGCAGAAAACGAAATACGCATTTATCTGACAATTTGAAAAAGTATCAATAAATGCTAAAATGAATGTCCACACATTGAAATAAATGCGTTTTAAGAAAAGATTAAAGCTAGTTTTCTCATCTATGAACTTCATTGTTAATATATAAACAGTACATGTAAAACGTTTTTCAGAGGTTGTATTGTACTTTTCTGCAATCATATAAAATATAGATCTGGAAATTCACATCCACATTTCAATTTTGAAAAGAATAGGACAAATGATCACTTGAAATTACAAACATAAAAATAAAAGCTTTTTGGACAAATGTTTAAACATGGTTTCACCTCTATGCAACAGCACATGTAAAAAGTTTGTCAGAGGTTTTAAAACGTTTTTCAGAGGTTGTATTGTACTTTTCTGCAATCATACAAAATATAGATCTGGAAATTCACATCCACATTTCAATTTTGAAAAGAATAGGACAAATGATCACTTGAAATTACAAACATAAAAATAAAAGCTTTTTGGACAAATGTTTAAACATGGTTTCACCTCTATGCAACAGCACATGTAAAAAGTTTGTCAGAGGTTTTAAAAGTACTTTTCTCCAAAAAAACAAAATGTTGATCAGTAAATTCACTTCTACATTTCAATTTTAGAAAGAATAACATAAAAGTTAAAATGAAATTACCAACTTTAAAATACATGCTTTTTTGAGAAACTTTGATTCACATCTATGAATGTTCATGTATAAGTATTAATAGTCTTTGTAAAACTTTTAACAACGTTTAAAAATATAGTTTACAACGAGAAAAATAAATGAATAAAAAGTAACACGCGTTTATCTGACAATTTGAAAAAGTATCAATAAATGCTAAAATGAATGTCCACACATTGAAATAAATGCGTTTTAAGAAAAGATTAAAGCTAGTTTTCTCATCTATGAACTTCATTGTGAATATATAAACAGTATATGTAAAACGTTTTTCATAGGTTGTAATGTACTTTTCTACAATCAAATAAAATATGGATCTGGAAATTCACAACCAGATTTCAATTTCAAAAAGAATAGTATAAATGGTCAAATGAAATTACAAACATAAAAATAAACGCTTCTTGGAGATATGTTTAAACATGGTTTCACATCTATGCAACAGCACATGTAAAAAGTATGTCAGAGGTTTTAAAAGTACTTTTGTACAAGAAAGCTAAATGTAGATCCATAAATTCACTTCTACATTTCAATTTTAGAAAGAATAACATAAATGTTAAAATGAAACTACCAACTGTAAAATACATGCATTTTTGAGTACTTAAACTTTGATTCACATCTATGAATTTTCATGTATAAGTATTAATAGTCTTTGTAAAACTTTTAAAAATGTTTAAAAATATAGTTTACAACCAGAAAAATAAATGCAGAAAAAGAAATAAGCGTTTAATGACAATTTGAAAAAGTATCAATAAATGCTAAAATGAATGTCCACACATTGAAATAAATGCGTTCTAAGAAAAGATTAAAGCTAGTTTTCTCATCTATGAACTTCATTGTTAATATATAATCAGTAGATGTAAAACGTTTTTCAGAGGTTGTATTGTACTTTTCTGCAATCATATAAAATATAGATCTGGAAATTCACATCCACATTTCAATTTTGAAAAGAATAGGACAAATGATCACTTGAAATTACAAACATAAAAATAAAAGCTTTTTGGACAAATGTTTAAACATGGTTTCACCTCTATGCAACAGCACATGTAAAAAGTTTGTCAGAGGTTTTAAAACGTTTTTCAGAGGTTGTATTGTACTTTTCTGCAATCATACAAAATATAGATCTGGAAATTCACATCCACATTTCAATTTGGAAAAGAATAGTACAAATGATCACTTGAAATTACAAACTTTAAAATAAATGCTTTTTTGAAAAATGTTTAAACATGATTTCACATCTATGCAGCAGCACAAGTAAAAAGTTTGTCAGAGGTTTTAAAAGTACTTTTCTCCAAAAAAGCAAAATGTTGATCAGTAAATTCACTTCTACATTTCGATTTTAGAAAGAATAACATAAATGTTAAAATGAAACAACCAACTTTAAAATACATGCATTTTTGAGAAATACTTAAACTTTGCTTCACATCTATGAATTTTCATGTATAAGTATTAATAGTCTTTGTAAAACTTTTAAAAACGTTTAAAAATATAGTTTACAACCAGAAAAATAAATGCAGAAAAAGAAATACGCATTTATCTGACAATTTGAAAAAGTATCAATAAATGCTAAAATGAATGTCCACACATTGAAATAAATGCGTTTTAAGAAAAGATTAAAGCTAGTTTTCTCATCTATGAACTTCATTGTTAATATATAAACAGTACATGTAAAACGTTTTTCAGAGGTTGTGTTGTACTTTTCTGCAATCATATAAAATATAGATCTGGAAATTCACATCCACATTTCAATTTTGAAAAGAATAGGACAAATGATCACTTGAAATTACAAACATAAAAATAAAAGCTTTTTGGACAAATGTTTAAACATGGTTTCACCTCTATGCAACAGCACATGTAAAAAGTTTGTCAGAGGTTTTAAAACGTTTTTTCAGAGGTTGTATTGTACTTTTCTGCAATCATACAAAATATAGATCTGGAAATTCACATCCACATTTCAATTTGGAAAAGAATAGTACAAATGATCACTTGAAATTACAAACTTTAAAATAAATACTTTTTTGAAAAATGTTTAAACATGATTTCACATCTATGCAACAGCACAAGTAAAAAGTTTGTCAGAGGTTTTAAAAGTACTTTTCTCCAAAAAAACAAAATGTTGATCAGTAAATTCACTTCTACATTTCAATTTTAGAAAGAATAACATAAAAGTTAAAATGAAATTACCAACTTTATAATACATGCTTCTTTGAGAAACTTTGCTTCACATCTATGAATTTTCATGTATAAGTATTAATAGTCTTTGTAAAACTTTTAACAACGTTTAAAAATATAGTTTACAACGAGAAAAATAAATGAAGAAAAAGTAACACGCGTTTTTCTGACAATTTGAAAAAGTATCAATAAATGCTAAAATGAATGTCCACACATTGAAATAAATGCGTTTTAAGAAAAGATTAAAGCTAGTTTTCTCATCTATGAACTTCATTGTGAATATATAAACAGTATATGTAAAACGTTTTTCATAGGTTGTAATGTACTTTTCTACAATCAAATAAAATATAGATCTGGAAATTCACAACCAGATTTCAATTTCAAAAAGAATAGTATAAATGGTCAAATGAAATTACAAACATAAAAATAAACGCTTCTTGGAGATATGTTTAAACATGGTTTCACATCTATGCAACAGCACATGTAAAAAGTATGTCAGAGGTTTTAAAAGTACTTTTGTACAAGAAAGCTAAATGTAGATCCATAAATTCACTTCTACATTTCAATTTGAGAACGAATAACATAAATGTTAAAATGAAACTACAACCTGTAAAATACATGCATTTTTGAGAAGTACTTAAACTTTGATTCACATCTATGAATTTTCATGTATGTATTAATAGTCTTTGTAAAACTTTTTAAAATGTTTAAAAATATAGTTTACAACCAGAAAAATAAATGCAGAAAAAGAAATAGGCGTTTATCTGACAATTTGAAAAAGTATCAATAAATGCTAAAATGAATGTCCACACATTGAAATAAATGCGTTTTAAGAAAAGATTAAAGCTAGTTTTCTCATCTATGAACTTCATTGTTAATATATAATCAGTAGATGTAAAACGTTTTTCAGAGGTTTTATTGTACTTTTCTGCAATCATAAAATATAGATCTGGAAATTCACATCCACATTTCAATTTTGAAAAGAATAGGACAAATGATCACTTGAAATTACAAACATAAAAATAAAAGCTTTTTGGACAAATGTTTAAACATGGTTTCACCTCTATGCAACAGCACATGTAAAAAGTTTGTCAGAGGTTTTAAAACGTTTTTCAGAGGTTGTATTGTACTTTTCTGCAATCATACAAAATATAGATCTGGAAATTCACATCCACATTTCAATTTGGAAAAGAATAGTACAAATGATCACTTGAAATTACAAACTTTAAAATAAATGCTTTTTTGAAAAATGTTTAAACATGATTTCACATCTATGCAACAGCACAAGTAAAAGTTTGTCAGAGGTTTTAAAAGTACTTTTCTCCAAAAAAGCAAAATGTTGATCAGTAAATTCACTTCTACATTTCAATTTTAGAAAGAATAACATAAATGTTAAAATGAAACTACCAACTTTAAAATACATGCTTTTTTGAGTAACTTTGCTTCACATCTATGAATTTTCATGTATAAGTATTAATAGTCTTTGTAAAACTTTTAACAACGTTTAAAAATATAGTCTACAACCAGTAAAATAAATTTAGAAAAAGAAATACGCGTTTATCTGACAATTTGAAAAAGTATCAATAAAGGCTAAAATGAAACCACATTTTGAAATAAATGCGTTTTAAGAAAAGATTAAAGCTAGATTTCTCATCTATGAACTTCATTGTTAATATATAAACAGTACATGTAAAACGTTTTTCAGAGGTTGTATTGTACTTTTCTGCAATCATACAAAATATAGATAAGGAAATTCACATCCACATTTCAATTTTGAAAAGAATAGTACAAATGATCACTTGAAATTACAAACCTTAAAATAAATGCTTCTTTGAGAAATGTTTAAACATGATTTCACCTCTATGCAACAGCACATGTAAAAAGTTTGTCAGAGGTTTTAAAAGTACTTTTCGACAAGAAAGCAAAATGTAGATCTGTAAATTCACATCTACATATCAATTTTAGAAAGAATAACATAAATGTTAAAATGAAACAACTAACTTTAAAATACATGGATTTTTGAGAAATACTTAAACTTTGCTTCACATCTATGAATTTTCATGTATAAGTATTAATAGTCTTTGTAAAACTTTTAAAAACGTTTAAAAATATAGTTTACAACCAGAAAAATAAATGCAGAAAAAGAAATACGCGTTTATCTGACAATATGAAAAAGTATCAATAAATGCTAAAATGAATGTCCACACAATGAAATAAATGCGTTTTAAGAAAAGATTAAAGCTAGTTTTCTCATCTATGAACTTCATTGTTAATATATAAACAGTACATGTAAAACGTTTTTCAGAGGTTGTATTGTACTTTTCTGCAATCATATAAAATATAGATCTGGAAATTCACATCCACATTTCAATTTTGAAAAGAATAGTAGAAATGGTCACTTGAAATTACAAACTTTAAAATAAATGCTTTTTTGAGAAATGTTTAAACATGATTTCACATCTATGCAACAGCTCATGTAAAGTTTGTCAGAGGTTTTAAAAGTACTTTTCTCCAAAAAAGCAAAATGTAGATCCGTAAATTCACTTCTACATTTCAATTTTAGAAAGAATAACATAAATGTTAAAATGAAACAACCAACTTTAAAATACATGCATTTTTGAGAAATACTTAAACTTTGCTTCACATCTATGAATTTTCATGTATAAGTATTAATAGTCTTTGTAAAACTTTTAAAAACGTTTAAAAATATAGTTTACAACCAGAAAAATAAATGCAGAAAACGAAATACGCATTTATCTGACAATTTGAAAAAGTATCAATAAATGCTAAAATGAATGTCCACACATTGAAATAAATGCGTTTTAAGAAAAGATTAAAGCTAGTTTTCTCATCTATGAACTTCATTGTTAATATATAAACAGTACATGTAAAACGTTTTTCAGAGGTTGTATTGTACTTTTCTGCAATCATATAAAATATAGATCTGGAAATTCACATCCACATTTCAATTTTGAAAAGAATAGGACAAATGATCACTTGAAATTACAAACATAAAAATAAAAGCTTTTTGGACAAATGTTTAAACATGGTTTCACCTCTATGCAACAGCACATGTAAAAAGTTTGTCAGAGGTTTTAAAACGTTTTTCAGAGGTTGTATTGTACTTTTCTGCAATCATACAAAATATAGATCTGGAAATTCACATCCACATTTCAATTTGGAAAAGAATAGTACAAATGATCACTTGAAATTACAAACTTTAAAATAAATACTTTTTTGAAAAATGTTTAAACATGATTTCACATCTATGCAACAGCACAAGTAAAAAGTTTGTCAGAGGTTTTAAAAGTACTTTTCTCCAAAAAAACAAAATGTTGATCAGTAAATTCACTTCTACATTTCAATTTTAGAAAGAATAACATAAAAGTTAAAATGAAATTACCAACTTTATAATACATGCTTCTTTGAGAAACTTTGCTTCACATCTATGAATTTTCATGCATAAGTATTAATAGTCTTTGTAAAACTTTTAACAACGTTTAAAAATATAGTTTACAACGAGAAAAATAAATGAAGAAAAAGTAACACGCGTTTTTCTGACAATTTGAAAAAGTATCAATAAATGCTAAAATGAATGTCCACACATTGAAATAAATGCGTTTTAAGAAAAGATTAAAGCTAGTTTTCTCATCTATGAACTTCATTGTGAATATATAAACAGTATATGTAAAACGTTTTTCATAGGTTGTAATGTACTTTTCTACAATCAAATAAAATATAGATCTGGAAATTCACAACCAGATTTCAATTTCAAAAAGAATAGTATAAATGGTCAAATGAAATTACAAACATAAAAATAAACGCTTCTTGGAGATATGTTTAAACATGGTTTCACATCTATGCAACAGCACATGTAAAAAGTATGTCAGAGGTTTTAAAAGTACTTTTGTACAAGAAAGCTAAATGTAGATCCATAAATTCACTTCTACATTTCAATTTGAGAAAGAATAACATAAATGTTAAAATGAAACTACCAACTGTAAAATACATGCATTTTTGAGAAGTACTTAAACTTTGATTCACATCTATGAATTTTCATGTATGTATTAATAGTCTTTGTAAAACTTTTAAAAATGTTTAAAAATATAGTTTACAACCAGAAAAATAAATGCAGAAAAAGAAATAAGCGTTTATCTGACAATTTGAAAAAGTATCAATAAATGCTAAAATGAATGTCCACACATTGAAATAAATGCGTTTTAAGAAAAGATTAAAGCTAGTTTTCTCATCTATGAACTTCATTGTTAATATATAATCAGTAGATGTAAAACGTTTTTCAGAGGTTTTATTGTACTTTTCTGCAATCATAAAATATAGATCTGGAAATTCACATCCACATTTCAATTTTGAAAAGAATAGGACAAATGATCACTTGAAATTACAAACATAAAAATAAAAGCTTTTTGGACAAATGTTTAAACATGGTTTCACCTCTATGCAACAGCACATGTAAAAAGTTTGTCAGAGGTTTTAAAACGTTTTTCAGAGGTTGTATTGTACTTTTCTGCAATCATACAAAATATAGATCTGGAAATTCACATCCACATTTCAATTTGGAAAAGAATATTACAAATGATCACTTGAAATTACAAACTTTAAAATAAATGCTTTTTTGAAAAATGTTTAAACATGATTTCACATCTATGCAACAGCACAAGTAAAAAGTTTGTCAGAGGTTTTAAAAGTACTTTTCTCCAAAAAAGCAAAATGTTGATCAGTAAATTCACTTCTACATTTCAATTTTAGAAAGAATAACATAAATGTTAAAATGAAACTACCAACTTTAAAATACATGCTTTTTTGAGTAACTTTGCTTCACATCTATGAATTTTCATGTATAAGTATTAATAGTCTTTGTAAAACTTTTAACAACGTTTAAAAATATAGTCTACAACCAGTAAAATAAATTTAGAAAAAGAAATACGCGTTTATCTGACAATTTGAAAAAGTATCAATAAAGGCTAAAATGAAACCACATTTTGAAATAAATGCGTTTTAAGAAAAGATTAAAGCTAGATTTCTCATCTATGAACTTCATTGTTAATATATAAACAGTACATGTAAAACGTTTTTCAGAGGTTGTATTGTACTTTTCTGCAATCATACAAAATATAGATAAGGAAATTCACATCCACATTTCAATTTTGAAAAGAATAGTACAAATGATCACTTGAAATTACAAACCTTAAAATAAATGCTTCTTTGAGAAATGTTTAAACATGATTTCACCTCTATGCAACAGCACATGTAAAAAGTTTGTCAGAGGTTTTAAAAGTACTTTTCGACAAGAAAGCAAAATGTAGATCTGTAAATTCACATCTACATATCAATTTTAGAAAGAATAACATAAATGTTAAAATGAAACAACTAACTTTAAAATACATGGATTTTTGAGAAATACTTAAACTTTGCTTCACATCTATGAATTTTCATGTATAAGTATTAATAGTCTTTGTAAAACTTTTAAAAACGTTTAAAAATATAGTTTACAACCAGAAAAATAAATGCAGAAAAAGAAATACGCGTTTATCTGACAATATGAAAAAGTATCAATAAATGCTAAAATGAATGTCCACACATTGAAATAAATGCGTTTTAAGAAAAGATTAAAGCTAGTTTTCTCATCTATGAACTTCATTGTTAATATATAAACAGTACATGTAAAACGTTTTTCAGAGGTTGTATTGTACTTTTCTGCAATCATATAAAATATAGATCTGGAAATTCACATCCACATTTCAATTTTGAAAAGAATAGTAGAAATGGTCACTTGAAATTACAAACTTTAAAATAAATGCTTTTTTGAGAAATGTTTAAACATGATTTCACATCTATGCAACAGCTCATGTAAAGTTTGTCAGAGGTTTTAAAAGTACTTTTCTCCAAAAAAGCAAAATGTAGATCCGTAAATTCACTTCTACATTTCAATTTTAGAAAGAATAACATAAATGTTAAAATGAAACAACCAACTTTAAAATACATGCATTTTTGAGAAATACTTAAACTTTGCTTCACATCTATGAATTTTCATGTATAAGTATTAATAGTCTTTGTAAAACTTTTAAAAACGTTTAAAAATATAGTTTACAACCAGAAAAATAAATGCAGAAAACGAAATACGCATTTATCTGACAATTTGAAAAAGTATCAATAAATGCTAAAATGAATGTCCACACATTGAAATAAATGCGTTTTAAGAAAAGATTAAAGCTAGTTTTCTCATCTATGAACTTCATTGTTAATATATAAACAGTACATGTAAAACGTTTTTCAGAGGTTGTATTGTACTTTTCTGCAATCATATAAAATATAGATCTGGAAATTCACATCCACATTTCAATTTTGAAAAGAATAGGACAAATGATCACTTGAAATTACAAACATAAAAATAAAAGCTTTTTGGACAAATGTTTAAACATGGTTTCACCTCTATGCAACAGCACATGTAAAAAGTTTGTCAGAGGTTTTAAAACGTTTTTCAGAGGTTGTATTGTACTTTTCTGCAATCATACAAAATATAGATCTGGAAATTCACATCCACATTTCAATTTGGAAAAGAATAGTACAAATGATCACTTGAAATTACAAACTTTAAAATAAATACTTTTTTGAAAAATGTTTAAACATGATTTCACATCTATGCAACAGCACAAGTAAAAAGTTTGTCAGAGGTTTTAAAAGTACTTTTCTCCAAAAAAACAAAATGTTGATCAGTAAATTCACTTCTACATTTCAATTTTAGAAAGAATAACATAAAAGTTAAAATGAAATTACCAACTTTATAATACATGCTTTTTTGAGAAACTTTGCTTCGCATCTATGAATTTTCATGTATAAGTATTAATAGTCTTTGTAAAACTTTTAACAACGTTTAAAAATATAGTTTACAACGAGAAAAATAAATGAAGAAAAAGTAACACGCGTTTATCTGACAATTTGAAAAAGTATCAATAAATGCTAAAATGAATGTCCACACATTGAAATAAATGCGTTTTAAGAAAAGATTAAAGCTAGTTTTCTCATCTATGAACTTCATTGTGAATATATAAACAGTATATGTAAAACGTTTTTCATAGGTTGTAATGTACTTTTCTACAATCAAATAAAATATAGATCTGGAAATTCACAACCAGATTTCAATTTCAAAAACAATAGTATAAATGGTCAAATGAAATTACAAACATAAAAATAAACGCTTCTTGGAGATATGTTTAAAAATGGTTTCACATCTATGCAACAGCACATGTAAAAAGTATGTCAGAGGTTTTAAAAGTACTTTTGTACAAGAAAGCTAAATGTAGATCCATAAATTCACTTCTACATTTCAATTTGAGAAAGAATAACATAAATGTTAAAATGAAACTACCAACTGTAAAATACATGCATTTTTGAGAAGTACTTAAACTTTGATTCACATCTATGAATTTTCATGTATTAATAGTCTTTGTAAAACTTTTAAAAATGTTTAAAAATATAGTTTACAACCAGAAAAATAAATGCAGAAAAAGAAATAAGCGTTTATCTGACAATTTGAAAAAGTATCAATAAATGCTAAAATGAATGTCCACACATTGAAATAAATGCGTTTTAAGAAAAGATTAAAGCTAGTTTTCTCATCTATGAACTTCATTGTTAATATATAATCAGAAGATGTAAAACGTTTTTCAGAGGTTGTATTGTACTTTTCTGCAATCATAAAATATAGATCTGGAAATTCACATCCACATTTCAATTTTGAAAAGAATATGACAAATGATCACTTGAAATTACAAACATAAAAATAAAAGCTTTTTGGACAAATGTTTAAACATGGTTTCACCTCTATGCAACAGCACATGTAAAAAGTTTGTCAGAGGTTTTAAAAGTACTTTTCTCCAAAAAAACAAAATGTTGATCAGTAAATTCACTTCTACATTTCAATTTTAGAAAGAATAACATAAAAGTTAAAATGAAATTACCAACTTTAAAATACATGCATTTTTGAGAAACTTTGCTTCACATCTATGAATTTTCATGTATAAGTATTAATAGTCTTTTTAAAACTTTTAACAACGTTTAAAAATATAGTTTACAACGAGAAAAATAAATGAAGAAAAAGTAACACGCGTTTATCTGACAATTTGAAAAAGTATCAATAAATGCTAAAATAAATGTCCACACATTGAAATAAATGCGTTTTAAGAAAAGATTAAAGCTAGTTTTCTCATCTATGAACTTCATTGTGAATATATAAACAGTATATGTAAAACGTTTTTCATAGGTTGTAATGTACTTTTCTACAATCAAATAAAATATGGATCTGGAAATTCACGACCAGATTTCAATTTCAAAAAGAATAGTATAAATGGTCAAATGAAATTACAAACATAAAAATAAACGCTTCTTGGAGAAATGTTTAAACATGATTTCACATCTATGCAACAGCACAAGTAAAAAGTTTGTCAGAGGTTTTAAAAGTACTTTTGTACAAGAAAGCAAAATGTAGATCTGTAAATTCACTTCTACATTTCAATTTTAGAAAGAATAACATAAATGTTAAAATGAAACTACTAACTTTAAAATACATGGATTTTTGAGAAATACTTAAACTTTGCTTCACATCTATGAATTTTCATGTATAAGTATTAATAGTCTTTGTAAAACTTTTAAAAACGTTTAAAAATATAGTTTACAACCAGAAAAATAAATGCAGAAAAAGAAATACGCGTTTATCTGACAATATGAAAAAGTATCAATAAATGCTAAAATGAATGTCCACACATTGAAATAAATGCTTTTTCAGAAAAGATTAAAGCTAGTTTTCTCATCTATGAACTTCATTGTTAATATATAAACAGTACATGTAAAACGTTTTTCAGAGGTTGTATTGTACTTTTCTGCAATCATATAAAATATAGATCTGGAAATTCACATCCACATTTCAATTTTGAAAAGAATAGGACAAATGATCACTTGAAATTACAAACATAAAAATAAAAGCTTTTTGGACAAATGTTTAAACATGGTTTCACCTCTATGCAACAGCACATGTAAAAAGTTTGTCAGAGGTTTTAAAACGTTTTTCAGAGGTTGTATTGTACTTTTCTGCAATCATACAAAATATAGATCTGGAAATTCACATCCACATTTCAATTTGGAAAAGAATAGTACAAATGATCACTTGAAATTACAAACTTTAAAATAAATACTTTTTTGAAAAATGTTTAAACATGATTTCACATCTATGCAACAGCACAAGTAAAAAGTTTGTCAGAGGTTTTAAAAGTACTCTTCTCCAAAAAAACAAAATGTTGATCAGTAAATTCACTTCTACATTTCAATTTTAGAAAGAATAACATAAAAGTTAAAATGAATTTACCAACTTTATAATACATGCTTTTTTGAGAAACTTTGCTTCACATCTATGAATTTTCATGTATAAGTATTAATAGTCTTTGTAAAACTTTTAACAACGTTTAAAAATATAGTTTACAACGAGAAAAATAAATGAAGAAAAAGTAACACGCGTTTATCTGACAATTTGAAAAAGTATCAATAAATGCTAAAATGAATGTCCACACATTGAAATAAATGCGTTTTAAGAAAAGATTAAAGCTAGTTTTCTCATCTATGAACTTCATTGTGAATATATAAACAGTATATGTAAAACGTTTTTCATAGGTTGTAATGTAGTTTTCTACAATCAAATAAAATATAGATCTGGAAATTCACAACCAGATTTCAATTTCAAAAACAATAGTATAAATTGTCAAATGAAATTACAAACATAAAAATAAACGCTTCTTGGAGATATGTTTAAAAATGGTTTCACATCTATGCAACAGCACATGTAAAAAGTATGTCAGAGGTTTTAAAAGTACTTTTGTACAAGAAAGCTAAATGTAGATCCATAAATTCACTTCTACATTTCAATTTGAGAAAGAATAACATAAATGTTAAAATGAAACTACCAACTGTAAAATACATGCATTTTTGAGAAGTACTTAAACTTTGATTCACATCTATGAATTTTCATGTATTAATAGTCTTTGTAAAACTTTTAAAAATGTTTAAAAATATAGTTTACAACCAGAAAAATAAATGCAGAAAAAGAAATAAGCGTTTATCTGACAATTTGAAAAAGTATCAATAAATGCTAAAATGAATGTCCACACATTGAAATAAATGCGTTTTAAGAAAAGATTAAAGCTAGTTTTCTCATCTATGAACTTCATTGTTAATATATAATCAGAAGATGTAAAACGTTTTTCAGAGGTTGTATTGTACTTTTCTGCAATCATAAAATATAGATCTGGAAATTCACATCCACATTTCAATTTTGAAAAGAATAGGACAAATGATCACTTGAAATTACAAACATAAAAATAAAAGCTTTTAGGACAAATGTTTAAACATGGTTTCACCTCTATGCAACAGCACATGTAAAAAGTTTGTCAGAGGTTTTAAAAGTACTTTTCTCCAAAAAAAACAAAATGTTGATCAGTAAATTCACTTCTACATTTCAATTTTAGAAAGAATAACATAAAAGTTAAAATGAAATTACCAACTTTAAAATACATGCTTTTTTGAGAAACTTTGCTTCACATCTATGAATTTTCATGTATAAGTATTAATAGTCTTTTTAAAACTTTTAACAACGTTTAAAAATATAGTTTACAACGAGAAAAATAAATGAAGAAAAAGTAACACGCGTTTATCTGACAATTTGAAAAAGTATCAATAAATGCTAAAATAAATGTCCACACATTGAAATAAATGCGTTTTAAGAAAAGATTAAAGCTAGTTTTCTCATCTATGAACTTCATTGTGAATATATAAACACTATATGTAAAACGTTTTTCATAGGTTGTAATGTACTTTTCTACAATCAAATAAAATATGGATCTGGAAATTCACAACCAGATTTCAATTTCAAAAAGAATAGTATAAATGGTCAAATGAAATTACAAACATAAAAATAAACGCTTCTTGGAGAAATGTTTAAACATGATTTCACATCTATGCAACAGCACAAGTAAAAAGTTTGTCAGAGGTTTTAAAAGTACTTTTGTACAAGAAAGCAAAATGTAGATCTGTAAATTCACTTCTACATTTCAATTTTAGAAAGAATAACATAAATGTTAAAATGAAACAACTAACTTTAAAATACATGCATTTTTGAGAAATACTTAAACTTTGCTTCACATCTATGAATTTTCATGTATAAGTATTAATAGTCTTTGTAAAACTTTTAAAAACGTTCAAAAATATAGTTTACAACCAGAAAAATAAATGCAGAAAAAGAAATACGCGTTTATCTGACAATATGAAAAAGTATCAATAGATGCTAAAATGAATGTCCACACATTGAAATAAATGCGTTTTAAGAAAAGATTAAAGCTAGATTTCTCATCTATGAACTTCATTGTTAATATATAAACAGTACATGTAAAACGTTTTTCAGAGGTTGTATTGTACTTTTCTGCAATCATATAAAATATAGATCTGGAAATTCACATCCACATTTCAATTTTGAAAAGAATAGTAGAAATGGTCACTTGAAATTACAAACTTTAAAATAAATGCTTTTTTGAGAAATGTTTAAACATGATTTCACATCTATGCAACAGCTCATGTAAAGTTTGTCAGAGGTTTTAAAAGTACTTTTCTCCAAAAAAGCAAAATGTTGATCCGTAAATTCACTTCTACATTTCAATTTTAGAAAGAATAACATAAATGTTAAAATAAAACAACCAACTTTAAAATACATGCATTTTTGAGAAATACTTAAACTTTGCTTCACATCTATGAATTTTCATGTATAAGTATTAATAGTCTTTGTAAAACTTTTAAAAACGTTTAAAAATATAGTTTACAACCAGAAAAATAAATGCAGAAAAAGAAATACGCATTTATCTGACAATTTGAAAAAGTATCAATAAATGCTAAAATGAATGTCCACACATTGAAATAAATGCGTTTTAAGAAAAGATTAAAGCTAGTTTTCTCATCTATGAACTTCATTGTTAATATATAAACAGTACATGTAAAACGTTTTTCAGAGGTTGTGTTGTACTTTTCTGCAATCATATAAAATATAGATCTGGAAATTCACATCCACATTTCAATTTTGAAAAGAATAGGACAAATGATCACTTGAAATTACAAACATAAAAATAAAAGCTTTTTGGACAAATGTTTAAACATGGTTTCACCTCTATGCAACAGCACATGTAAAAAGTTTGTCAGAGGTTTTAAAACGTTTTTCAGAGGTTGTATTGTACTTTTCTGCAATCATACAAAATATAGATCTGGAAATTCACATCCACATTTCAATTTGGAAAAGAATAGTACAAATGATCACTTGAAATTACAAACATAAAAATAAAAGCTTTTTGGACAAATGTTTAAACATGGTTTCACCTCTATGCAACAGCACATGTAAAAAGTTTGTCAGAGGTTTTAAAAGTACTTTTCTCCAAAAAAACAAAATGTTGATCAGTAAATTCACTTCTACATTTCAATTTTAGAAAGAATAACATAAAAGTTAAAATGAAATTACCAACTTTAAAATACATGCTTTTTTGAGAAACTTTGCTTCACATCTATGAATTTTCATGTATAAGTATTGATAGTCTTTGTAAAACTTTTAACAACGTTTCAAAATATAGTCTACAACCAGTAAAATAAATGTAGAAAAAGAAATACGCGTTTATCTGACAATTTGAAAAAGTATCAATAAAGGCTAAAATGAAACCACATTTTGAAATAAATGCGTTTTAAGAAAAGATTAAAGCTAGTTTTCTCATCTATGAACTTCATTGTTAATATATAAACAGTACATGTAAAACGTTTTTCAGAGGTTGTATTGTACTTTTCTGCAATCATACACAATATAGATCTGGAAATTCACATCCACATTTCAATTTGGAAAAGAATAGTACAAATGATCACTTGAAATTACAAACTTTAAAATAAATACTTTTTTGAAAAATGTTTAAACATGATTTCACATCTATGCAACAGCACAAGTAAAAAGGTTGTCAGAGGTTTTAAAAGTACTTTTCTCCAAAAAAACAAAATGTTGATCAGTAAATTCACTTCTACATTTCAATTTTAGAAAGAATAACATAAAAGTTAAAATGAAATTACCAACTTTATAATACATGCTTTTTTGAGAAACTTTGCTTCGCATCTATGAATTTTCATGTATAAGTATTAATAGTCTTTGTAAAACTTTTAACAACGTTTAAAAATATAGTTTACAACGAGAAAAATAAATGAAGAAAAAGTAACACGCGTTTATCTGACAATTTGAAAAAGTATCAATAAATGCTAAAATGAATGTCCACACATTGAAATAAATGCGTTTTAAGAAAAGATTAAAGCTAGTTTTCTCATCTATGAACTTCATTGTGAATATATAAACAGTATATGTAAAACGTTTTTCATAGGTTGTAATGTACTTTTCTACAATCAAATAAAATATAGATCTGGAAATTCACAACCAGATTTCAATTTCAAAAACAATAGTATAAATGGTCAAATGAAATTACAAACATAAAAATAAACGCTTCTTGGAGATATGTTTAAACATGGTTTCACATCTATACAACAGCACATGTAAAAAGTATGTCAGAGGTTTTAAAAGTACTTTTGTACAAGAAAGCTAAATGTAGATCCATAAATTCACTTCTACATTTCAATTTGAGAAAGAATAACATAAATGTTAAAATGAAACTACTAACTTTAACATACATGGATTTTTGAGAAATACTTAAACTTTGCTTCACATCTATGAATTTTCATGTATAAGTATTAATAGTCTTTGTAAAACTTTTAAAAACGTTTAAAAATATAGTTCACAACCAGAAAAATAAATGCAGAAAAAGAAATACGCGTTTATCTGACAACATGAAAAAGTATCAATAAATGCTAAAATGAATGTCCACACATTGAAATAAATGCGTTTTAAGAAAAGATTAAAGCTAGTTTTCTCATCTATGAACTTCATTGTTAATATATAAACAGTACATGTAAAACGTTTTTCAGAGGTTGTATTGTACTTTTCTGCAATCATATAAAATATAGATCTGGAAATTCACATCCACATTTCAATTTTGAAAAGAATAGTAGAAATGGTCACTTGAAATTACAAACTTTAAAATAAATGCTTTTTTGAGAAATGTTTAAACATGATTTCACATCTATGCAACAGCTCATGTAAAGTTTGTCAGAGGTTTTAAAAGTACTTTTCTCCAAAAAAGCAAAATGTAGATCCGTAAATTCACTTCTACATTTCAATTTTAGAAAGAATAACATAAATGTTAAAATGAAACAACCAACTTTAAAATACATGCATTTTTGAGAAATACTTAAACTTTGCTTCACATCTATGAATTTTCATGTATAAGTATTAATAGTCTTTGTAAAACTTTTAAAAACGTTTTAAAATATAGTTTACAACCAGAAAAATAAATGCAGAAAAAGAAATAAGCGTTTATCTGACAATTTGAAAAAGTATCAATAAATGCTAAAATGAATGTCCACACATTGAAATAAATGCGTTTTAAGAAAAGATTAAAGCTAGTTTTCTCATCTATGAACTTCATTGTGAATATATAAACAGTATATGTAAAACGTTTTTCATAGGTTGTAATGTACTTTTCTACAATCAAATAAAATATAGATCTGGAAATTCACAACCAGATTTCAATTTCAAAAAGAATAGTATAAATGGTCAAATGAAATTACAAACATAAAAATAAACGCTTCTTGGAGATATGTTTAAACATGGTTTCACATCTATGCAACAGCACATGTAAAAAGTATGTCAGAGGTTTTAAAAGTACTTTTGTACAAGAAAGCTAAATGTAGATCCATAAATTCACTTCTACATTTCAATTTGAGAAAGAATAACATAAATGTTAAAATGAAACTACCAACTGTAAAATACATGCATTTTTGAGAAGTACTTAAACTTTGATTCACATCTATGAATTTTCATGTATGTATTAATAGTCTTTGTAAAACTTTTAAAAATGTTTAAAAATATAGTTTACAACCAGAAAAATAAATGCAGAAAAAGAAATAAGCGTTTATCTGACAATTTGAAAAAGTATCAATAAATGCTAAAATGAATGTCCACACATTGAAATAAATGCGTTTTAAGAAAAGATTAAAGCTAGTTTTCTCATCTATGAACTTCATTGTTAATATATAATCAGAAGATGTAAAACGTTTTTCAGAGGTTGTATTGTACTTTTCTGCAATCATAAAATATAGATCTGGAAATTCACATCCACATTTCAGTTTTGAAAAGAATAGGACAAATGATCACTTGAAATTACAAACATAAAAATAAAAGCTTTTTGGACAAATGTTTAAACATGGTTTCACCTCTATGCAACAGCACATGTAAAAAGTTTGTCAGAGGTTTTAAAAGTACTTTTCTCCAAAAAAACAAAATGTTGATCAGTAAATTCACTTCTACATTTCAATTTTAGAAAGAATAACATAAAAGTTAAAATGAAATTACCAACTTTAAAATACATGCTTTTTTGAGAAACTTTGCTTCACATCTATGAATTTTCATGTATAAGTATTAATAGTCTTTGTAAAACTTTTAAAAACGTTTAAAAATATAGTTTACAACCAGAAAAATAAATGCAGAAAAAGAAATACGCATTTATCTGACAATTTGAAAAAGTATCAATAAATGCTAAAATGAATGTCCACACATTGAAATAAATGCGTTTTAAGAAAAGATTAAAGCTAGTTTTCTCATCTATGAACTTCATTGTTAATATATAAACAGTACATGTAAAACGTTTTTCAGAGGTTGTGTTGTACTTTTCTGCAATCATATAAAATATAGATCTGGAAATTCACATCCACATTTCAATTTTGAAAAGAATAGGACAAATGATCACTTGAAATTACAAACATAAAAATAAAAGCTTTTTGGACAAATGTTTAAACATGGTTTCACCTCTATGCAACAGCACATGTAAAAAGTTTGTCAGAGGTTTTAAAACGTTTTTCAGAGGTTGTATTGTACTTTTCTGCAATCATACAAAATATAGATCTGGAAATTCACATCCACATTTCAATTTGGAAAAGAATAGTACAAATGATCACTTGAAATTACAAACTTTAAAATAAATACTTTTTTGAAAAATGTTTAAACATGATTTCACATCTATGCAACAGCACAAGTAAAAAGTTTGTCAGAGGTTTTAAAAGTACTTTTCTCCAAAAAAACAAAATGTTGATCAGTAAATTCACTTCTACATTTCAATTTTAGAAAGAATAACATAAAAGTTAAAATGAAATTACCAACTTTATAATACATGCTTTTTTGAGAAACTTTGCTTCACATCTATGAATTTTCATGTATAAGTATTAATAGTCTTTGTAAAACTTTTAACAACGTTTAAAAATATAGTTTACAACGAGAAAAATAAATGAAGAAAAAGTAACACGCGTTTTTCTGACAATTTGAAAAAGTATCAATAAATGCTAAAATGAATGTCCACACATTGAAATAAATGCGTTTTAAGAAAAGATTAAAGCTAGTTTTCTCATCTATGAACTTCTTTGTGAATATATAAACAGTATATGTAAAACGTTTTTCATAGGTTGTAATGTAC
Organism: Narcine bancroftii; assembly: GCF_036971445.1. NCBI lineage: Eukaryota > Metazoa > Chordata > Chondrichthyes > Torpediniformes > Narcinidae > Narcine > Narcine bancroftii. The sequence goes on along the minus strand of NC_091474.1, from coordinate 99,909,965 downwards.
TTTTCTACAATCAAATAAAATATAGATCTGGAAATTCACAACCAGATTTCAATTTCAAAAAGAATAGTATAAATGGTCAAATGAAATTACAAACATAAAAATAAACGCTTCTTGGAGATATGTTTAAACATGGTTTCACATCTATGCAACAGCACATGTAAAAAGTATGTCAGAGGTTTTAAAAGTACTTTTGTACAAGAAAGCTAAATGTAGATCCATAAATTCACTTCTACATTTCAATTTGAGAAAGAATAACATAAATGTTAAAATGAAACTACCAACTGTAAAATACATGCATTTTTGAGAAGTACTTAAACTTTGATTCACATCTATGAATTTTCATGTATGTATTAATAGTCTTTGTAAAACTTTTAAAAATGTTTAAAAATATAGTTTACAACCAGAAAAATAAATGCAGAAAAAGAAATAAGCGTTTATCTGACAATTTGAAAAAGTATCAATAAATGCTAAAATGAATGTCCACACATTGAAATAAATGCGTTTTAAGAAAAGATTAAAGCTAGTTTTCTCATCTATGAACTTCATTGTTAATATATAATCAGTAGATGTAAAACGTTTTTCAGAGGTTGTATTGTACTTTTCTGCAATCATAAAATATAGATCTGGAAATTCACATCCACATTTCAATTTTGAAAAGAATAGGACAAATGATCACTTGAAATTACAAACATAAAAATAAAAGCTTTTTGGACAAATGTTTAAACATGGTTTCACCTCTATGCAACAGCACATGTAAAAAGTTTGTCAGAGGTTTTAAAAGTACTTTTCTCCAAAAAAACAAAATGTTGATCAGTAAATTCACTTCTACATTTCAATTTTAGAAAGAATAACATAAAAGTTAAAATGAAATTACCAACTTTAAAATACATGCTTTTTTGAGAAACTTTGATTCACATCTATGAATGTTCATGTATAAGTATTAATAGTCTTTGTAAAACTTTTAACAACGTTTAAAAATATAGTTTACAACGAGAAAAATAAATGAAGAAAAAGTAACACGCGTTTATCTGACAATTTGAAAAAGTATCAATAAATGCTAAAATGAATGTCCACACATTGAAATAAATGCGTTTTAAGAAAAGATTAAAGCTAGTTTTCTCATCTATGAACTTCATTGTGAATATATAAACAGTATATGTAAAACGTTTTTCATAGGTTGTAATGTACTTTTCTACAATCAAATAAAATATGGATCTGGAAATTCACAACCAGATTTCAATTTCAAAAAGAATAGTATAAATGGTCAAATGAAATTACAAACATAAAAATAAACGCTTCTTGGAGAAATGTTTAAACATGATTTCACATATATGCAACAGCACAAGTAAAAAGTTTGTCAGAGGTTTTAAAAGTACTTTTGTACAAGAAAGCAAAATGTAGATCTGTAAATTCACTTCTACATTTCAATTTTAGAAAGAATAACATAAAAGTTAAAATGAAATTACCAACTTTAAAATACATGCTTTTTTGAGAAACTTTGCTTCACATCTATGAATTTTCATGTATAAGTATTAATAGTCTTTGTAAAACTTTTAACAACGTTTAAAAATATAGTTTACAACCAGAAAAATAAATGAAGAAAAAGTAACACGCGTTTATCTGACAATTTGAAAAAGTATCAATAAATGCTAAAATGAATGTCCACACATTGAAATAAATGCGTTTTAAGAAAAGATTAAAGCTAGTTTCTCATCTATGAACTTCATTGTGAATATATAAACAGTATATGTAAAACGTTTTTCATAGGTTGTAATGTACTTTTCTACAATCAAATAAAATATAGATCTGGAAATTCACAACCAGATTTCAATTTCAAAAAGAATAGTATAAATGGTCAAATGAAATTACAAACATAAAAATAAACGCTTCTTGGAGATATGTTTAAACATGGTTTCACATCTATGCAACAGCACATGTAAAAAGTATGTCAGAGGTTTTAAAAGTACTTTTGTACAAGAAAGCTAAATGTAGATCCATAAATTCACTTCTACATTTCAATTTTAGAAAGAATAACATAAATGTTAAAATGAAACTACCAACTGTAAAATACATGCATTTTTGAGTACTTAAACTTTGATTCACATCTATGAATTTTCATGTATAAGTATTAATAGTCTTTTTAAAACTTTTAAAAATGTTTAAAAATATAGTTTACAACCAGAAAAATAAATGCAGAAAAAGAAATAAGCGTTTAATGACAATTTGAAAAAGTATCAATAAATGCTAAAATGAATGTCCACACATTGAAATAAATGCGTTCTAAGAAAAGATTAAAGCTAGTTTTCTCATCTATGAACTTCATTGTTAATATATAATCAGTAGATGTAAAACGTTTTTCAGAGGTTGTATTGTACTTTTCTGCAATCATATAAAATATAGATCTGGAAATTCACATCCACATTTCAATTTTGAAAAGAATAGGACAAATGATCACTTGAAATTACAAACATAAAAATAAAAGCTTTTTGGACAAATGTTTAAACATGGTTTCACCTCTATGCAACAGCACATGTAAAAAGTTTGTCAGAGGTTTTAAAACGTTTTTCAGAGGTTGTATTGTACTTTTCTGCAATCATACAAAATATAGATCTGGAAATTCACATCCACATTTCAATTTGGAAAAGAATAGTACAAATGATCACTTGAAATTACAAACTTTAAAATAAATGCTTTTTTGAAAAATGTTTAAACATGATTTCACATCTATGCAGCAGCACAAGTAAAAAGTTTGTCAGAGGTTTTAAAAGTACTTTTCTCCAAAAAAGCAAAATGTTGATAAGTAAATTCACTTCTACATTTCAATTTTAGAAAGAATAACATAAATGTTAAAATGAAACAACCAACTTTAAAATACATGCATTTTTGAGAAATACTTAAACTTTGCTTCACATCTATGAATTTTCATGTATAAGTATTAATAGTCTTTGTAAAACTTTTAAAAACGTTTAAAAATATAGCTTACAACAAGAAAAATAAATGCAGAAAAAGAAATACGCATTTATCTGACAATTTGAAAAAGTATCAATAAATGCTAAAATGAATGTCCACACATTGAAATAAATGCGTTTTAAGAAAAGATTAAAGCTAGTTTTCTCATCTATGAACTTCATTGTTAATATATAAACAGTACATGTAAAACGTTTTTCAGAGGTTGTGTTGTACTTTTCTGCAATCATATAAAATATAGATCTGGAAATTCACATCCACATTTCAATTTTGAAAAGAATAGGACAAATGATCACTTGAAATTACAAACATAAAAATAAAAGCTTTTTGGACAAATGTTTAAACATGGTTTCACCTCTATGCAACAGCACATGTAAAAAGTTTGTCAGAGGTTTTAAAACGTTTTTCAGAGGTTGTATTGTACTTTTCTGCAATCATACAAAATATAGATCTGGAAATTCACATCCACATTTCAATTTGGAAAAGAATAGTACAATTGATCACTTGAAATTACAAACTTTAAAATAAATACTTTTTTGAAAAATGTTTAAACATGATTTCACATCTATGCAACAGCACAAGTAAAAAGTTTGTCAGAGGTTTTAAAAGTACTCTTCTCCAAAAAAACAAAATGTTGATCAGTAAATTCACTTCTACATTTCAATTTTAGAAAGAATAACATAAAAGTTAAAATGAAATTACCAACTTTATAATACATGCTTCTTTGAGAAACTTTGCTTCACATCTATGAATTTTCATGTATAAGTATTAATAGTCTTTGTAAAACTTTTAACAACGTTTAAAAATATAGTTTACAACGAGAAAAATAAATGAAGAAAAAGTAACACGCGTTTTTCTGACAATTTGAAAAAGTATCAATAAATGCTAAAATGAATGTCCACACATTGAAATAAATGCGTTTTAAGAAAAGATTAAAGCTAGTTTTCTCATCTATGAACTTCATTGTGAATATATAAACAGTATATGTAAAACGTTTTTCATAGGTTGTAATGTACTTTTCTACAATCAAATAAAATATAGATCTGGAAATTCACAACCAGATTTCAATTTCAAAAAGAATAGTATAAATGGTCAAATGAAATTACAAACATAAAAATAAACGCTTCTTGGAGATATGTTTAAACATGGTTTCACATCTATGCAACAGCACATGTAAAAAGTATGTCAGAGGTTTTAAAAGTACTTTTGTACAAGAAAGCTAAATGTAGATCCATAAATTCACTTCTACATTTCAATTTGAGAAAGAATAACATAAATGTTGAAATGAAACTACCAACTGTAAAATACATGCATTTTTGAGAAGTACTTAAACTTTGATTCACATCTATGAATTTTCATGTATGTATTAATAGTCTTTGTAAAACTTTTAAAAATGTTTAAAAATATAGTTTACAACCAGAAAAATAAATGCAGAAAAAGAAATAAGCGTTTATCTGACAATTTGAAAAAGTATCAATAAATGATAAAATGAATGTCCACACATTGAAATAAATGCGTTTTAAGAAAAGATTAAAGCTAGTTTTCTCATCTATGAACTTCATTGTTAATATATAATCAGTAGATGTAAAACGTTTTTCAGAGGTTGTATTGTACTTTTCTGCAATCATAAAATATAGATCTGGAAATTCACATCCACATTTCAATTTTGAAAAGAATAGGACAAATGATCACTTGAAATTACAAACATAAAAATAAAAGCTTTTTGGACAAATGTTTAAACATGGTTTCACCTCTATGCAACAGCACATGTAAAAAGTTTGTCAGAGGTTTTAAAAGTACTTTTCTCCAAAAAAACAAAATGTTGATCAGTAAATTCACTTCTACATTTCAATTTTAGAAAGAATAACATAAAAGTTAAAATGAAATTACCAACTTTAAAATACATGCTTTTTTGAGAAACTTTGATTCACATCTATGAATGTACATGTATAAGTATTAATAGTCTTTGTAAAACTTTTAACAACGTTTAAAAATATAGTTTACAACGAGAAAAATAAATGAAGAAAAAGTAACACGCGTTTATCTGACAATTTGAAAAAGTATCAATAAATGCTAAAATGAATGTACACACATTGAAATAAATGCGTTTTAAGAAAAGATTAAAGCTAGTTTTCTCATCTATGAACTTCATTGTGAATATATAAACAGTATATGTAAAACGTTTTTCATAGGTTGTAATGTACTTTTCTACAATCAAATAAAATATGGATCTGGAAATTCACAACCAGATTTCAATTTCAAAAAGAATAGTATAAATGGTCAAATGAAATTACAAACATAAAAATAAACGCTTCTTGGAGAAATGTTTAAACATGATTTCACATATATGCAACAGCACAAGTAAAAAGTTTGTCAGAGGTTTTAAAAGTACTTTTGTACAAGAAAGCAAAATGTAGATCTGTAAATTCACTTCTACATTTCAATTTTAGAAAGAATAACATAAAAGTTAAAATGAAATTACCAACTTTAAAATACATGCTTTTTTGAGAAACTTTGCTTCACATCCAGGAATTTTCATGTATAAGTATTAATAGTCTTTGTAAAACTTTTAACAACGTTTAAAAATATAGTTTACAACCAGAAAAATAAATGAAGAAAAAGTAACACGCGTTTATCTGACAATTTGAAAAAGTATCAATAAATGCTAAAATGAATGTCCACACATTGAAATAAATGCGTTTTAAGAAAAGATTAAAGCTAGTTTTCTCATCTATGAACTTCATTGTGAATATATAAACAGTATATGTAAAACGTTTTTCATAGGTTGTAATGTACTTTTCTACAATCAAATAAAATATAGATCTGGAAATTCACAACCAGATTTCAATTTCAAAAAGAATAGTATAAATGGTCAAATGAAATTACAAACATAAAAATAAACGCTTCTTGGAGATATGTTTAAACATGGTTTCACATCTATGCAACAGCACATGTAAAATGTATGTCAGAGGTTTTAAAAGTACTTTTGTACAAGAAAGCTAAATGTAGATCCATAAATTCACTTCTACATTTCAATTTTAGAAAGAATAACATAAATGTTAAAATGAAACTACCAACTGTAAAATACATGCATTTTTGAGTACTTAAACTTTGATTCACATCTATGAATTTTCATGTATAAGTATTAATAGTCTTTGTAAAACTTTTAAAAATGTTTAAAAATATAGTTTACAACCAGAAAAATAAATGCAGAAAAAGAAATAAGCGTTTAATGACAATTTTAAAAAGTATCAATAAATGCTAAAATGAATGTCCACACATTGAAATAAATGCGTTCTAAGAAAAGATTAAAGCTAGTTTTCTCATCTATGAACTTCATTGTTAATATATAATCAGTAGATGTAAAACGTTTTTCAGAGGTTGTATTGTACTTTTCTGCAATCATATAAAATATAGATCTGGAAATTCACATCCACATTTCAATTTTGAAAAGAATAGGACAAATGATCACTTGAAATTACAAACATAAAAATAAAAGCTTTTTGGACAAATGTTTAAACATGGTTTCACCTCTATGCAACAGCACATGTAAAAAGTTTGTCAGAGGTTTTAAAACGTTTTTCAGAGGTTGTATTGTACTTTTCTGCAATCATACAAAATATAGATCTGGAAATTCACATCCACATTTCAATTTGGAAAAGAATAGTACAAATGATCACTTGAAATTACAAACTTTAAAATAAATGCTTTTTTGAAAAATGTTTAAACATGATTTCACATCTATGCAGCAGCACAAGTAAAAAGTTTGTCAGAGGTTTTAAAAGTACTTTTCTCCAAAAAAGCAAAATGTTGATCAGTAAATTCACTTCTACATTTCAATTTTAGAAAGAATAACATAAATGTTAAAATGAAACAACCAACTTTAAAATACATGCATTTTTGAGAAATACTTAAACTTTGCTTCACATCTATGAATTTTCATGTATAAGTATTAATAGTCTTTGTAAAACTTTTAAAAACGTTTAAAAATATAGTTTACAACCAGAAAAATAAATGCAGAAAAAGAAATACGCATTTATCTGACAATTTGAAAAAGTATCAATAAATGCTAAAATGAATGTCCACACATTGAAATAAATGCGTTTTAAGAAAAGATTAAAGCTAGTTTTCTCATCTATGAACTTCATTGTTAATATATAAACAGTACATGTAAAACGTTTTTCAGAGGTTGTGTTGTACTTTTCTGCAATCATATAAAATATAGATCTGGAAATTCACATCCACATTTCAATTTTGAAAAGAATAGGACAAATGATCACTTGAAATTACAAACATAAAAATAAAAGCTTTTTGGACAAATGTTTAAACATGGTTTCACCTCTATGCAACAGCACATGTAAAAAGTTTGTCAGAGGTTTTAAAACGTTTTTCAGAGGTTGTATTGTACTTTTCTGCAATCATACAAAATATAGATCTGGAAATTCACATCCACATTTCAATTTGGAAAAGAATAGTACAAATGATCACTTGAAATTACAAACTTTAAAATAAATACTTTTTTGAAAAATGTTTAAACATGATTTCACATCTATGCAACAGCACAAGTAAAAAGTTTGTCAGAGGTTTTAAAAGTACTTTTCTCCAAAAAAACAAAATGTTGATCAGTAAATTCACTTCTACATTTCAATTTTAGAAAGAATAACATAAAAGTTAAAATGAAATTACCAACTTTATAATACATGCTTCTTTGAGAAACTTTGCTTCACATCTATGAATTTTCATGTATAAGTATTAATAGTCTTTGTAAAACTTTTAACAACGTTTAAAAATATAGTTTACAACGAGAAAAATAAATGAAGAAAAAGTAACACGCGTTTTTCTGACAATTTGAAAAAGTATCAATAAATGCTAAAATGAATGTCCACACATTGAAATAAATGCGTTTTAAGAAAAGATTAAAGCTAGTTTTCTCATCTATGAACTTCATTGTGAATATATAAACAGTATATGTAAAACGTTTTTCATAGGTTGTAATGTACTTTTCTACAATCAAATAAAATATAGATCTGGAAATTCACAACCAGATTTCAATTTCAAAAAGAATAGTATAAATGGTCAAATGAAATTACAAACATAAAAATAAACGCTTCTTGGAGATATGTTTAAACATGGTTTCACATCTATGCAACAGCACATGTAAAAAGTATGTCAGAGGTTTTAAAAGTACTTTTGTACAAGAAAGCTAAATGTAGATCCATAAATTCACTTCTACATTTCAATTTGAGAAAGAATAACATAAATGTTAAAATGAAACTACCAACTGTAAAATACATGCATTTTTGAGAAGTACTTAAACTTTGATTCACATCTATGAATTTTCATGTATGTATTAATAGTCTTTGTAAAACTTTTAAAAATGTTTAAAAATATAGTTTACAACCAGAAAAATAAATGCAGAAAAAGAAATAAGCGTTTATCTGACAATTTGAAAAAGTATCAATAAATGCTAAAATGAATGTCCACACATTGAAATAAATGCGTTTTAAGAAAAGATTAAAGCTAGTTTTCTCATCTATGAACTTCATTGTTAATATATAATCAGTAGATGTAAAACGTTTTTCAGAGGTTGTATTCTACTTTTCTGCATTCATAAAATATAGATCTGGAAATTCACATCCACATTTCAATTTTGAAAAGAATAGGACAAATGATCACTTGAAATTACAAACATAAAAATAAAAGCTTTTTGGACAAATGTTTAAACATGGTTTCACCTCTATGCAACAGCACATGTAAAAAGTTTGTCAGAGGTTTTAAAACGTTTTTCAGAGGTTGTATTGTACTTTTCTGCAATCATACAAAATATAGATCTGGAAATTCACATCCACATTTCAATTTGGAAAAGAATAGTACAAATGATCACTTGAAATTACAAACTTTAAAATAAATGCTTTTTTGAAAAATGTTTAAACATGATTTCACATCTATGCAACAGCACAAGTAAAAAGTTTGTCAGAGGTTTTAAAAGTACTTTTCTCCAAAAAAGCAAAATGTTGATCAGTAAATTCACTTCTACATTTCAATTTTAGAAAGAATAACATAAATGTTAAAATGAAACTACCAACTTTAAAATACATGCTTTTTTGAGTAACTTTGCTTCACATCTATGAATTTTCATGTATAAGTATTAATAGTCTTTGTAAAACTTTTAACAACGTTTAAAAATATAGTCTACAACCAGTAAAATAAATGTAGAAAAAGAAATACGCGTTTATCTGACAATTTGAAAAAGTATCAATAAAGGCTAAAATGAAACCACATTTTGAAATAAATGCGTTTTAAGAAAAGATTAAAGCTAGATTTCTCATCTATGAACTTCATTGTTAATATATAAACAGTACATGTAAAACGTTTTTCAGAGGTTGTATTGTACTTTTCTGCAATCATACAAAATATAGATAAGGAAATTCACATCCACATTTCAATTTTGAAAAGAATAGTACAAATGATCACTTGAAATTACAAACCTTAAAATAAATGCTTCTTTGAGAAATGTTTAAACATGATTTCACCTCTATGCAACAGCACATGTAAAAAGTTTGTCAGAGGTTTTAAAAGTACTTTTCGACAAGAAAGCAAAATGTAGATCTGTAAATTCACATCTACATATCAATTTTAGAAAGAATAACATAAATGTTAAAATGAAACAACTAACTTTAAAATACATGGATTTTTGAGAAATACTTAAACTTTGCTTCACATCTATGAATTTTCATGTATAAGTATTAATAGTCTTTGTAAAACTTTTAAAAACGTTTAAAAATATAGTTTACAACCAGAAAAATAAATGCAGAAAAAGAAATACGCGTTTATCTGACAATATGAAAAAGTATCAATAAATGCTAAAATGAATGTCCACACATTGAAATAAATGCGTTTTAAGAAAAGATTAAAGCTAGTTTTCTCATCTATGAACTTCATTGTTAATATATAAACAGTACATGTAAAACGTTTTTCAGAGGTTGTATTGTACTTTTCTGCAATCATATAAAATATAGATCTGGAAATTCACATCCACATTTCAATTTTGAAAAGAATAGTAGAAATGGTCACTTGAAATTACAAACTTTAAAATAAATGCTTTTTTGAGAAATGTTTAAACATGATTTCACATCTATGCAACAGCTCATGTAAAGTTTGTCAGAGGTTTTAAAAGTACTTTTCTCCAAAAAAGCAAAATGTAGATCCGTAAATTCACTTCTACATTTCAATTTTAGAAAGAATAACATAAATGTTAAAATGAAACAACCAACTTTAAAATACATGCATTTTTGAGAAATACTTAAACTTTGCTTCACATCTATGAATTTTCATGTATAAGTATTAATAGTCTTTGTAAAACTTTTAAAAACGTTTAAAAATATAGTTTACAACGAGAAAAATAAATGAAGAAAAAGTAACACGCGTTTATCTGACAATTTGAAAAAGTATCAATAAGTGCTAAAATGAATGTCCACACATTGAAATAAATGCGTTTTAAGAAAAGATTAAAGCTAGTTTTCTCATCTATGAACTTCATTGTGAATATATAAACAGTATATGTAAAACGTTTTTCATAGGTTGTAATGTACTTTTCTACAATCAAATAAAATATAGATCTGGAAATTCACAACCAGATTTCAATTTCAAAAAGAATAGTATAAATGGTCAAATGAAATTACAAACATGAAAATAAACGCTTCTTGGAGATATGTTTAAACATGGTTTCACATCTATGCAACAGCACATGTAAAAAGTATGTCAGAGGTTTTAAAAGTACTTTTGTACAAGAAAGCTAAATGTAGATCCATAAATTCACATCCACATTTCAATTTGGAAAAGAATAGTACAAATGATCACTTGAAATTACAAACTTTAAAATAAATGCTTTTTTGAAAAATGTTTAAACATGATTTCACATCTATGCAACAGCACAAGTAAAAAGTTTGTCAGAGGTTTTAAAAGTACTTTTCTCCAAAAAAGCAAAATGTTGATCAGTAAATTCACTTCTACATTTCAATTTTAGAAAGAATAACATAAATGTTAAAATGAAACTACCAACTTTAAAATACATGCTTTTTTGAGTAACTTTGCTTCACATCTATGAATTTTCATGTATAAGTATTAATAGTCTTTGTAAAACTTTTAACAACGTTTAAAAATATAGTCTACAACCAGTAAAATAAATGTAGAAAAAGAAATACGCGTTTATCTGACAATTTGAAAAAGTATCAATAAAGGCTAAAATGAAACCACATTTTGAAATAAATGCGTTTTAAGAAAAGATTAAAGCTAGATTTCTCATCTATGAACTTCATTGTTAATATATAAACAGTACATGTAAAACGTTTTTCAGAGGTTGTATTGTACTTTTCTGCAATCATACAAAATATAGATAAGGAAATTCACATCCACATTTCAATTTTGAAAAGAATAGTACAAATGATCACTTGAAATTACAAACCTTAAAATAAATGCTTCTTTGAGAAATGTTTAAACATGATTTCACCTCTATGCAACAGCACATGTAAAAAGTTTGTCAGAGGTTTTAAAAGTACTTTTCGACAAGAAAGCAAAATGTAGATCTGTAAATTCACATCTACATATCAATTTTAGAAAGAATAACATAAATGTTAAAATGAAACAACTAACTTTAAAATACATGGATTTTTGAGAAATACTTAAACTTTGCTTCACATCTATGAATTTTCATGTATAAGTATTAATAGTCTTTGTAAAACTTTTAAAAACGTTTAAAAATATAGTTTACAACCAGAAAAATAAATGCAGAAAAAGAAATACGCGTTTATCTGACAATATGAAAAAGTATCAATAAATGCAAAAATGAATGTCCACACATTGAAATAAATGCGTTTTAAGAAAAGATTAAAGCTAGTTTTCTCATCTATGAACTTCATTGTTAATATATAAACAGTACATGTAAAACGTTTTTCAGAGGTTGTGTTGTACTTTTCTGCAATCATATAAAATATAGATCTGGAAATTCACATCCACATTTCAATTTTGAAAAGAATAGGACAAATGATCACTTGAAATTACAAACATAAAAATAAATGCTTTTTTGAGAAATGTTTAAACATGGTTTCACATCTATGCAACAGCTCATGTAAAGTTTGTCAGAGGTTTTAAAAGTACTTTTCTCCAAAAAAGCAAAATGTAGATCCGTAAATTCACTTCTACATTTCAATTTTAGAAAGAATAACATAAATGTTAAAATGAAACAACCAACTTTAAAATACATGCATTTTTGAGAAATACTTAAACTTTGCTTCACATCTATGAATTTTCATGTATAAGTATTAATAGTCTTTGTAAAACTTTTAAAAACGTTTAAAAATATAGTTCACAACCAGAAAAATAAATGCAGAAAAAGAAATACGCATTTATCTGACAACATGAAAAAGTATCAATAAATGCTAAAATAAATGTCCACACATTGAAATAAATGCGTTTTAAGAAAAGATTAAAGCTAGTTTTCTCATCTATGAACTTCATTGTTAATATATAAACAGTACATGTAAAACGTTTTTCAGAGGTTGTATTGTACTTTTCTGCAATCATATAAAATATAGATCTGGAAATTCACATCCACATTTCAATTTTGAAAAGAATAGTAGAAATGGTCACTTGAAATTACAAACTTTAAAATAAATGCTTTTTTGAGAAATGTTTAAACATGATTTCACATCTATGCAACAGCTCATGTAAAGTTTGTCAGAGGTTTTAAAAGTACTTTTCTCCAAAAAAGCAAAATGTAGATCCGTAAATTCACTTCTACATTTCAATTTTAGAAAGAATAACATAAATGTTAAGATGAAACAACCAACTTTAAAATACATGCATTTTTGAGAAATACTTAAACTTTGCTTCACATCTATGAATTTTCATGTATAAGTATTAATAGTCTTTGTAAAACTTTTAAAAACGTTTTAAAATATAGTTTACAACCAGAAAAATAAATGCAGAAAAAGAAATACGCATTTATCTGACAATTTGAAAAAGTATCAATAAATTCTAAAATGAATGTCCACACATTGAAATAAATGCGTTTTAAGAAAATATTAAAGCTAGTTTTCTAATCTATGAACTTCATTGTTAATATATAAACAGTACATGTAAAACGTTTTTCAGAGGTTGTTTTGTACTTTTCTGCAATCATATAAAATATAGATCTGGAAATTCACATCCACATTTCAATTTTGAAAAGAATAGGACAAATGATCACTTGAAATTACAAACATAAAAATAAAAGCTTTTTGGACAAATGTTTAAACATGGTTTCACCTCTATGCAACAGCACATGTAAAAAGTTTGTCAGAGGTTTTAAAACGTTTTTCAGAGGTTGTATTGTACTTTTCTGCAATCATACAAAATATAGATCTGGAAATTCACATCCACATTTCAATTTGGAAAAGAATAGTACAAATGATCACTTGAAATTACAAACTTTAAAATAAATACTTTTTTGAAAAATGTTTAAACATGATTTCACATCTATGCAACAGCACAAGTAAAAAGTTTGTCAGAGGTTTTAAAAGTACTCTTCTCCAAAAAAACAAAATGTTGATCAGTAAATTCACTTCTACATTTCAATTTTAGAAAGAATAACATAAAAGTTAAAATGAATTTACCAACTTTATAATACATGCTTTTTTGAGAAACTTTGCTTCACATCTATGAATTTTCATGTATAAGTATTAATAGTCTTTGTAAAACTTTTAACAACGTTTAAAAATATAGTTTACAACGAGAAAAATAAATGAAGAAAAAGTAACACGCGTTTATCTGACAATTTGAAAAAGTATCAATAAATGCTAAAATGAATGTCCACACATTGAAATAAATGCGTTTTAAGAAAAGATTAAAGCTAGTTTTCTCATCTATGAACTTCATTGTGAATATATAAACAGTATATGTAAAACGTTTTTCATAGGTTGTAATGTAGTTTTCTACAATCAAATAAAATATAGATCTGGAAATTCACAACCAGATTTCAATTTCAAAAACAATAGTATAAATGGTCAAATGAAATTACAAACATAAAAATAAACGCTTCTTGGAGATATGTTTAAAAATGGTTTCACATCTATGCAACAGCACATGTAAAAAGTATGTCAGAGGTTTTAAAAGTACTTTTGTACAAGAAAGCTAAATGTAGATCCATAAATTCACTTCTACATTTCAATTTGAGAAAGAATAACATAAATGTTAAAATGAAACTACCAACTGTAAAATACATGCATTTTTGAGAAGTACTTAAACTTTGATTCACATCTATGAATTTTCATGTATTAATAGTCTTTGTAAAACTTTTAAAAATGTTTAAAAATATAGTTTACAACCAGAAAAATAAATGCAGAAAAAGAAATAAGCGTTTATCTGACAATTTGAAAAAGTATCAATAAATGCTAAAATGAATGTCCACACATTGAAATAAATGCGTTTTAAGAAAAGATTAAAGCTAGTTTTCTCATCTATGAACTTCATTGTTAATATATAATCAGAAGATGTAAAACGTTTTTCAGAGGTTGTATTGTACTTTTCTGCAATCATAAAATATAGATCTGGAAATTCACATCCACATTTCAATTTTGAAAAGAATAGGACAAATGATCACTTGAAATTACAAACATAAAAATAAAAGCTTTTTGGACAAATGTTTAAACATGGTTTCACCTCTATGCAACAGCACATGTAAAAAGTTTGTCAGAGGTTTTAAAAGTACTTTTCTCCAAAAAAACAAAATGTTGATCAGTAAATTCACTTCTACATTTCAATTTTAGAAAGAATAACATAAAAGTTAAAATGAAATTACCAACTTTAAAATACATGCTTTTTTGAGAAACTTTGCTTCACATCTATGAATTTTCATGTATAAGTATTAATAGTCTTTTTAAAACTTTTAACAACGTTTAAAAATATAGTTTACAACGAGAAAAATAAATGAAGAAAAAGTAACACGCGTTTATCTGACAATTTGAAAAAGTATCAATAAATGCTAAAATAAATGTCCACACATTGAAATAAATGCGTTTTAAGAAAAGATTAAAGCTAGTTTTCTCATCTATGAACTTCATTGTGAATATATAAACAGTATATGTAAAACGTTTTTCATAGGTTGTAATGTACTTTTCTACAATCAAATAAAATATGGATCTGGAAATTCACAACCAGATTTCAATTTCAAAAAGAATAGTATAAATGGTCAAATGAAATTACAAACATAAAAATAAACGCTTCTTGGAGAAATGTTTAAACATGATTTCACATCTATGCAACAGCACAAGTAAAAAGTTTGTCAGAGGTTTTAAAAGTACTTTTGTACAAGAAAGCAAAATGTAGATCTGTAAATTCACTTCTACATTTCAATTTTAGAAAGAATAACATAAATGTTAAAATGAAACTACTAACTTTAAAATACATGGATTTTTGAGAAATACTTAAACTTTGCTTCACATCTATGAATTTTCATGTATAAGTATTAATAGTCTTTGTAAAACTTTTAAAAACGTTTAAAAATATAGTTTACAACCAGAACAATAAATGCAGAAAAAGAAATACGCGTTTATCTGACAATATGAAAAAGTATCAATAAATGCTAAAATGAATGTCCACACATTGAAATAAATGCGTTTTAAGAAAAGATTAAAGCTAGTTTTCTCATCTATGAACTTCATTGTTAATATATAAACAGTACATGTAAAACGTTTTTCAGAGGTTGTATTGTACTTTTCTGCAATCATATAAAATATAGATCTGGAAATTCACATCCACATTTCAATTTTGAAAAGAATAGGACAAATGATCACTTGAAATTACAAACATAAAAATAAAAGCTTTTTGGACAAATGTTTAAACATGGTTTCACCTCTATGCAACAGCACATGTAAAAAGTTTGTCAGAGGTTTTAAAACGTTTTTCAGAGGTTGTATTGTACTTTTCTGCAATCATACAAAATATAGATCTGGAAATTCACATCCACATTTCAATTTGGAAAAGAATAGTACAAATGATCACTTGAAATTACAAACTTTAAAATAAATACTTTTTTGAAAAATGTTTAAACATGATTTCACATCTATGCAACAGCACAAGTAAAAAGTTTGTCAGAGGTTTTAAAAGTACTCTTCTCCAAAAAAACAAAATGTTGATCAGTAAATTCACTTCTACATTTCAATTTTAGAAAGAATAACATAAAAGTTAAAATGAAATTACCAACTTTATAATACATGCTTTTTTGAGAAACTTTGCTTCACATCTATGAATTTTCATGTATAAGTATTAATAGTCTTTGTAAAACTTTTAACAACGTTTAAAAATATAGTTTACAACGAGAAAAATAAATGAAGAAAAAGTAACACGCGTTTATCTGACAATTTGAAAAAGTATCAATAAATGCTAAAATGAATGTCCACACATTGAAATAAATGCGTTTTAAGAAAAGATTAAAGCTAGTTTTCTCATCTATGAACTTCATTGTGAATATATAAACAGTATATGTAAAACGTTTTTCATAGGTTGTAATGTAGTTTTCTACAATCAAATAAAATATAGATCTGGAAATTCACAACCAGATTTCAATTTCAAAAACAATAGTATAAATGGTCAAATGAAATTACAAACATAAAAATAAATGCTTCTTGGAGATATGTTTAAAAATGGTTTCACATCTATGGAACAGCACATGTAAAAAGTATGTCAGAGGTTTTAAAAGTACTTTTGTACAAGAAAGCTAAATGTAGATCCATAAATTCACTTCTACATTTCAATTTGAGAAAGAATAACATAAATGTTAAAATGAAACTACCAACTGTAAAATACATGCATTTTTGAGAAGTACTTAAACTTTGATTCACATCTATGAATTTTCATGTATTAATAGTCTTTGTAAAACTTTTAAAAATGTTTAAAAATATAGTTTACAACCAGAAAAATAAATGCAGAAAAAGAAATAAGCGTTTATCTGACAATTTGAAAAAGTATCAATAAATGCTAAAATGAATGTCCACACATTGAAATAAATGCGTTTTAAGAAAAGATTAAAGCTAGTTTTCTCATCTATGAACTTCATTGTTAATATATAATCAGAAGATGTAAAACGTTTTTCAGAGGTTGTATTGTACTTTTCTGCAATCATAAAATATAGATCTGGAAATTCACATCCACATTTCAATTTTGAAAAGAATAGGACAAATGATCACTTGAAATTACAAACATAAAAATAAAAGCTTTTTGGACAAATGTTTAAACATGGTTTCACCTCTATGCAACAGCACATGTAAAAAGTTTGTCAGAGGTTTTAAAACGTTTTTCAGAGGTTGTATTGTACTTTTCTGCAATCATACAAAATATAGATCTGGAAATTCACATCCACATTTCAATTTGGAAAAGAATAGTACAAATGATCACTTGAAATTACAAACTTTAAAATAAATACTTTTTTGAAAAATGTTTAAACATGATTTCACATCTATGCAACAGCACAAGTAAAAAGTTTGTCAGAGGTTTTAAAAGTACTCTTCTCCAAAAAAACAAAATGTTGATCAGTAAATTCACTTCTACATTTCAATTTTAGAAAGAATAACATAAAAGTTAAAATGAATTTACCAACTTTATAATACATGCTTTTTTGAGAAACTTTGCTTCACATCTATGAATTTTCATGTATAAGTATTAATTGTCTTTGTAAAACTTTTAACAACGTTTAAAAATATAGTTTACAACGAGAAAAATAAATGAAGAAAAAGTAACACGCGTTTTTCTGACAATTTGAAAAAGTATCAATAAATGCTAAAATGAATGTCCACACATTGAAATAAATGCGTTTTAAGAAAAGATTAAAGCTAGTTTTCTCATCTATGAACTTCATTGTGAATATATAAACAGTATATGTAAAACGTTTTTCATAGGTTGTAATGTAGTTTTCTACAATCAAATAAAATATAGATCTGGAAATTCACAACCAGATTTCAATTTCAAAAACAATAGTATAAATGGTCAAATGAAATTACAAACATAAAAATAAACGCTTCTTGGAGATATGTTTAAACATGGTTTCACATCTATGCAACAGCACATGTAAAAAGTATGTCAGAGGTTTTAAAAGTACTTTTGTACAAGAAAGCTAAATGTAGATCCATAAATTCACTTCTACATTTCAATTTGAGAAAGAATAACATAAATGTTAAAATGAAACTACTAATTTTAAAATACATGGATTTTTGAGAAATACTTAAACTTTGCTTCACATCTATGAATTTTCATGTATAAGTATTAATAGTCTTTGTAAAACTTTTAAAAACGTTTAAAAATATAGTTCACAACCAGAAAAATAAATGCAGAAAAAGAAATACGCATTTATCTGACAACATGAAAAAGTATCAATAAATGCTAAAATGAATGTCCACACATTGAAATAAATGCGTTTTAAGAAAAGATTAAAGCTAGTTTTCTCATCTATGAACTTCATTGTTAATATATAAACAGTACATGTAAAACGTTTTTCAGAGGTTGTATTGTACTTTTCTGCAATCATATAAAATATAGATCTGGAAATTCACATCCACATTTCAATTTTGAAAAGAATAGTAGAAATGGTCACTTGAAATTACAAACTTTAAAATAAATGCTTTTTTGAGAAATGTTTAAACATGATTTCACATCTATGCAACAGCTCATGTAAAGTTTGTCAGAGGTTTTAAAAGTACTTTTCTCCAAAAAAGCAAAATGTAGATCCGTAAATTCACTTCTACATTTCAATTTTAGAAAGAATAACATAAATGTTAAGATGAAACAACCAACTTTAAAATACATGCATTTTTGAGAAATACTTAAACTTTGCTTCACATCTATGAATTTTCATGTATAAGTATTAATAGTCTTTGTAAAACTTTTAAAAACGTTTTAAAATATAGTTTACAACCAGAAAAATAAATGCAGAAAAAGAAATACGCATTTATCTGACAATTTGAAAAAGTATCAATAAATTCTAAAATGAATGTCCACACATTGAAATAAATGCGTTTTAAGAAAATATTAAAGCTAGTTTTCTAATCTATGAACTTCATTGTTAATATATAAACAGTACATGTAAAACGTTTTTCAGAGGTTGTTTTGTACTTTTCTGCAATCATATAAAATATAGATCTGGAAATTCACATCCACATTTCAATTTTGAAAAGAATAGGACAAATGATCACTTGAAATTACAAACATAAAAATAAAAGCTTTTTGGACAAATGTTTAAACATGGTTTCACCTCTATGCAACAGCACATGTAAAAAGTTTGTCAGAGGTTTTAAAACGTTTTTCAGAGGTTGTATTGTACTTTTCTGCAATCATACAAAATATAGATCTGGAAATTCACATCCACATTTCAATTTGGAAAAGAATAGTACAAATGATCACTTGAAATTACAAACTTTAAAATAAATACTTTTTTGAAAAATGTTTAAACATGATTTCACATCTATGCAACAGCACAAGTAAAAAGTTTGTCAGAGGTTTTAAAAGTACTCTTCTCCAAAAAAACAAAATGTTGATCAGTAAATTCACTTCTACATTTCAATTTTAGAAAGAATAACATAAAAGTTAAAATGAATTTACCAACTTTATAATACATGCTTTTTTGAGAAACTTTGCTTCACATCTATGAATTTTCATGTATAAGTATTAATAGTCTTTGTAAAACTTTTAACAACGTTTAAAAATATAGTTTACAACGAGAAAAATAAATGAAGAAAAAGTAACACGCGTTTATCTGACAATTTGAAAAAGTATCAATAAATGCTAAAATGAATGTCCACACATTGAAATAAATGCGTTTTAAGAAAAGATTAAAGCTAGTTTTCTCATCTATGAACTTCATTGTGAATATATAAACAGTATATGTAAAACGTTTTTCATAGGTTGTAATGTAGTTTTCTACAATCAAATAAAATATAGATCTGGAAATTCACAACCAGATTTCAATTTCAAAAACAATAGTATAAATGGTCAAATGAAATTACAAACATAAAAATAAACGCTTCTTGGAGATATGTTTAAAAATGGTTTCACATCTATGCAACAGCACATGTAAAAAGTATGTCAGAGGTTTTAAAAGTACTTTTGTACAAGAAAGCTAAATGTAGATCCATAAATTCACTTCTACATTTCAATTTGAGAAAGAATAACATAAATGTTAAAATGAAACTACCAACTGTAAAATACATGCATTTTTGAGAAGTACTTAAACTTTGATTCACATCTATGAATTTTCATGTATTAATAGTCTTTGTAAAACTTTTAAAAATGTTTAAAAATATAGTTTACAACCAGAAAAATAAATGCAGAAAAAGAAATAAGCGTTTATCTGACAATTTGAAAAAGTATCAATAAATGCTAAAATGAATGTCCACACATTGAAATAAATGCGTTTTAAGAAAAGATTAAAGCTAGTTTTCTCATCTATGAACTTCATTGTTAATATATAATCAGAAGATGTAAAACGTTTTTCAGAGGTTGTATTGTACTTTTCTGCAATCATAAAATATAGATCTGGAAATTCACATCCACATTTCAATTTTGAAAAGAATAGGACAAATGATCACTTGAAATTACAAACATAAAAATAAAAGCTTTTTGGACAAATGTTTAAACATGGTTTCACCTCTATGCAACAGCACATGTAAAAAGTTTGTCAGAGGTTTTAAAAGTACTTTTCTCCAAAAAAACAAAATGTTGATCAGTAAATTCACTTCTACATTTCAATTTTAGAAAGAATAACATAAAAGTTAAAATGAAATTACCAACTTTAAAATACATGCTTTTTTGAGAAACTTTGCTTCACATCTATGAATTTTCATGTATAAGTATTAATAGTCTTTTTAAAACTTTTAACAACGTTTAAAAATATAGTTTACAACGAGAAAAATAAATGAAGAAAAAGTAACACGCGTTTATCTGACAATTTGAAAAAGTATCAATAAATGCTAAAATAAATGTCCACACATTGAAATAAATGCGTTTTAAGAAAAGATTAAAGCTAGTTTTCTCATCTATGAACTTCATTGTGAATATATAAACAGTATATGTAAAACGTTTTTCATAGGTTGTAATGTACTTTTCTACAATCAAATAAAATATGGATCTGGAAATTCACAACCAGATTTCAATTTCAAAAAGAATAGTATAAATGGTCAAATGAAATTACAAACATAAAAATAAACGCTTCTTGGAGAAATGTTTAAACATGATTTCACATCTATGCAACAGCACAAGTAAAAAGTTTGTCAGAGGTTTTAAAAGTACTTTTGTACAAGAAAGCAAAATGTAGATCTGTAA
The DNA here is from genome assembly GCF_036971445.1 of Narcine bancroftii. Taxonomy (NCBI): domain Eukaryota; kingdom Metazoa; phylum Chordata; class Chondrichthyes; order Torpediniformes; family Narcinidae; genus Narcine; species Narcine bancroftii. Next base: position 99,888,653 of record NC_091474.1, on the reverse strand, counting down.
ATTCACTTCTACATTTCAATTTTAGAAAGAATAACATAAATGTTAAAATGAAACTACTAACTTTAAAATACATGGATTTTTGAGAAATACTTAAACTTTGCTTCACATCTATGAATTTTCATGTATAAGTATTAATAGTCTTTGTAAAACTTTTAAAAACGTTTAAAAATATAGTTTACAACCAGAACAATAAATGCAGAAAAAGAAATACGCGTTTATCTGACAATATGAAAAAGTATCAATAAATGCTAAAATGAATGTCCACACATTGAAATAAATGCGTTTTAAGAAAAGATTAAAGCTAGTTTTCTCATCTATGAACTTCATTGTTAATATATAAACAGTACATGTAAAACGTTTTTCAGAGGTTGTATTGTACTTTTCTGCAATCATATAAAATATAGATCTGGAAATTCACATCCACATTTCAATTTTGAAAAGAATAGGACAAATGATCACTTGAAATTACAAACATAAAAATAAAAGCTTTTTGGACAAATGTTTAAACATGGTTTCACCTCTATGCAACAGCACATGTAAAAAGTTTGTCAGAGGTTTTAAAACGTTTTTCAGAGGTTGTATTGTACTTTTCTGCAATCATACAAAATATAGATCTGGAAATTCACATCCACATTTCAATTTGGAAAAGAATAGTACAAATGATCACTTGAAATTACAAACTTTAAAATAAATACTTTTTTGAAAAATGTTTAAACATGATTTCACATCTATGCAACAGCACAAGTAAAAAGTTTGTCAGAGGTTTTAAAAGTACTCTTCTCCAAAAAAACAAAATGTTGATCAGTAAATTCACTTCTACATTTCAATTTTAGAAAGAATAACATAAAAGTTAAAATGAAATTACCAACTTTATAATACATGCTTTTTTGAGAAACTTTGCTTCACATCTATGAATTTTCATGTATAAGTATTAATAGTCTTTGTAAAACTTTTAACAACGTTTAAAAATATAGTTTACAACGAGAAAAATAAATGAAGAAAAAGTAACACGCGTTTATCTGACAATTTGAAAAAGTATCAATAAATGCTAAAATGAATGTCCACACATTGAAATAAATGCGTTTTAAGAAAAGATTAAAGCTAGTTTTCTCATCTATGAACTTCATTGTGAATATATAAACAGTATATGTAAAACGTTTTTCATAGGTTGTAATGTAGTTTTCTACAATCAAATAAAATATAGATCTGGAAATTCACAACCAGATTTCAATTTCAAAAACAATAGTATAAATGGTCAAATGAAATTACAAACATAAAAATAAATGCTTCTTGGAGATATGTTTAAAAATGGTTTCACATCTATGGAACAGCACATGTAAAAAGTATGTCAGAGGTTTTAAAAGTACTTTTGTACAAGAAAGCTAAATGTAGATCCATAAATTCACTTCTACATTTCAATTTGAGAAAGAATAACATAAATGTTAAAATGAAACTACCAACTGTAAAATACATGCATTTTTGAGAAGTACTTAAACTTTGATTCACATCTATGAATTTTCATGTTTTAATAGTCTTTGTAAAACTTTTAAAAATGTTTAAAAATATAGTTTACAACCAGAAAAATAAATGCAGAAAAAGAAATAAGCGTTTATCTGACAATTTGAAAAAGTATCAATAAATGCTAAAATGAATGTCCACACATTGAAATAAATGCGTTTTAAGAAAAGATTAAAGCTAGTTTTCTCATCTATGAACTTCATTGTTAATATATAATCAGAAGATGTAAAACGTTTTTCAGAGGTTGTATTGTACTTTTCTGCAATCATAAAATATAGATCTGGAAATTCACATCCACATTTCAATTTTGAAAAGAATAGGACAAATGATCACTTGAAATTACAAACATAAAAATAAAAGCTTTTTGGACAAATGTTTAAACATGGTTTCACCTCTATGCAACAGCACATGTAAAAAGTTTGTCAGAGGTTTTAAAACGTTTTTCAGAGGTTGTATTGTACTTTTCTGCAATCATACAAAATATAGATCTGGAAATTCACATCCACATTTCAATTTGGAAAAGAATAGTACAAATGATCACTTGAAATTACAAACTTTAAAATAAATACTTTTTTGAAAAATGTTTAAACATGATTTCACATCTATGCAACAGCACAAGTAAAAAGTTTGTCAGAGGTTTTAAAAGTACTCTTCTCCAAAAAAACAAAATGTTGATCAGTAAATTCACTTCTACATTTCAATTTTAGAAAGAATAACATAAAAGTTAAAATGAATTTACCAACTTTATAATACATGCTTTTTTGAGAAACTTTGCTTCACATCTATGAATTTTCATGTATAAGTATTAATAGTCTTTGTAAAACTTTTAACAACGTTTAAAAATATAGTTTACAACGAGAAAAATAAATGAAGAAAAAGTAACACGCGTTTTTCTGACAATTTGAAAAAGTATCAATAAATGCTAAAATGAATGTCCACACATTGAAATAAATGCGTTTTAAGAAAAGATTAAAGCTAGTTTTCTCATCTATGAACTTCATTGTTAATATATAAACAGTACATGTAAAACGTTTTTCAGAGGTTGTGTTGTACTTTTCTGCAATCATATAAAATATAGATCTGGAAATTCACATCCACATTTCAATTTTGAAAAGAATAGGACAAATGATCACTTGAAATTACAAACATAAAAATAAAAGCTTTTTGGACAAATGTTTAAACATGGTTTCGCCTCTATGCAACAGCACATGTAAAAAGTTTGTCAGAGGTTTTAAAACGTTTTTCAGAGGTTGTATTGTACTTTTCTGCAATCATACAAAATATAGATCTGGAAATTCACATCCACATTTCAATTTGGAAAAGAATAGTACAAATGATCACTTGAAATTACAAACTTTAAAATAAATACTTTTTTGAAAAATGTTTAAACATGATTTCACATCTATGCAACAGCACAAGTAAAAAGTTTGTCAGAGGTTTTAAAAGTACTTTTCTCCAAAAAAACAAAATGTTGATCAGTAAATTCACTTCTACATTTCAATTTTAGAAAGAATAACATAAAAGTTAAAATGAAATTACCAACTTTATAATACATGCTTTTTTGAGAAACTTTGCTTCACATCTATGAATTTTCATGTATAAGTATTAATAGTCTTTGTAAAACTTTTAACAACGTTTAAAAATATAGTTTACAACGAGAAAAATAAATGAAGAAAAAGTAACACGCGTTTTTCTGACAATTTGAAAAAGTATCAATAAATGCTAAAATGAATGTCCACACATTGAAATAAATGCGTTTTAAGAAAAGATTAAAGCTAGTTTTCTCATCTATGAACTTCATTGTGAATATATAAACAGTATATGTAAAACGTTTTTCATAGGTTGTAATGTACTTTTCTACAATCAAATAAAATATGGATCTGGAAATTCACAACCAGATTTCAATTTCAAAAAGAATAGTATAAATGGTCAAATGAAATTACAAACTTTAAAATAAATGCTTTTTTGAGAAATGTTTAAACATGATTTCACATCTATGCAACAGCACAAGTAAAAAGTTTGTCAGAGGTTTTAAAAGTACTTTTCTCCAAAAAAACAAAATGTTGATCAGTAAATTCACTTCTACATTTCAATTTTAGAAAGAATAACATAAAAGTTAAAATGAAATTACCAACTTTAAAATACATGCTTTTTTGAGAAACTTTGCTTCACATCTATGAATTTTCATGTATAAGTATTAATAGTCTTTGTAAAACTTTTAACAACGTTTAAAAATATAGTTTACAACGAGAAAAATAAATGAAGAAAAAGTAACACGCGTTTATCTGACAATTTGAAAAAGTATCAATAAGTGCTAAAATGAATGTCCACACATTGAAATAAATGCGTTTTAAGAAAAGATTAAAGCTAGTTTTCTCATCTATGAACTTCATTGTGAATATATAAACAGTATATGTAAAACGTTTTTCATAGGTTGTAATGTACTTTTCTACAATCAAATAAAATATAGATCTGGAAATTCACAACCAGATTTCAATTTCAAAAAGAATAGTATAAATGGTCAAATGAAATTACAAACATAAAAATAAACGCTTCTTGGAGATATGTTTAAACATGGTTTCACATCTATGCAACAGCACATGTAAAAAGTATGTCAGAGGTTTTAAAAGTACTTTTGTACAAGAAAGCTAAATGTAGATCCATAAATTCACTTCTACATTTCAATTTTAGAAAGAATAACATAAATGTTAAAATGAAACTACCAACTGTAAAATACATGCATTTTTGAGTACTTAAACTTTGATTCACATCTATGAATTTTCATGTATAAGTATTAATAGTCTTTGTAAAACTTTTAAAAATGTTTAAAAATATAGTTTACAACCAGAAAAATAAATGCAGAAAAAGAAATAAGCGTTTAATGACAATTTGAAAAAGTATCAATAAATGCTAAAATGAATGTCCACACATTGAAATAAATGCGTTTTAAGAAAAGATTAAAGCTAGTTTTCTCATCTATGAACTTCATTGTTAATATATAATCAGTAGATGTAAAACGTTTTTCAGAGGTTGTATTGTACTTTTCTGCAATCATATAAAATATAGATCTGGAAATTCACATCCACATTTCAATTTTGAAAAGAATAGGACAAATAATCACTTGAAATTACAAACATAAAAATAAAAGCTTTTTGGACAAATGTTTAAACATGGTTTCACCTCTATGCAACAGCACATGTAAAAAGTTTGTCAGAGGTTTTAAAACGTTTTTCAGAGGTTGTATTGTACTTTTCTGCAATCATACAAAATATAGATCTGGAAATTCACATCCACATTTCAATTTGGAAAAGAATAGTACAAATGATCACTTGAAATTACAAACTTTAAAATAAATGCTTTTTTGAAAAATGTTTAAACATGATTTCACATCTATGCAGCAGCACAAGTAAAAAGTTTGTCAGAGGTTTTAAAAGTACTTTTCTCCAAAAAAGCAAAATGTTGATCAGTAAATTCACTTCTACATTTCAATTTTAGAAAGAATAACATAAATGTTAAAATGAAACAACCAACTTTAAAATACATGCATTTTTGAGAAATACTTAAACTTTGCTTCACATCTATGAATTTTCATGTATAAGTATTAATAGTCTTTGTAAAACTTTTAAAAACGTTTAAAAATATAGTTTACAACCAGAAAAATAAATGCAGAAAAAGAAATACGCATTTATCTGACAATTTGAAAAAGTATCAATAAATGCTAAAATGAATGTCCACACATTGAAATAAATGCGTTTTAAGAAAAGATTAAAGCTAGTTTTCTCATCTATGAACTTCATTGTTAATATATAAACAGTACATGTAAAACGTTTTTCAGAGGTTGTGTTGTACTTTTCTGCAATCATATAAAATATAGATCTGGAAATTCACATCCACATTTCAATTTTGAAAAGAATAGGACAAATGATCACTTGAAATTACAAACATAAAAATAAAAGCTTTTTGGACAAATGTTTAAACATGGTTTCACCTCTATGCAACAGCACATGTAAAAAGTTTGTCAGAGGTTTTAAAACGTTTTTCAGAGGTTGTATTGTACTTTTCTGCAATCATACAAAATATAGATCTGGAAATTCACATCCACATTTCAATTTGGAAAAGAATAGTACAAATGATCACTTGAAATTACAAACTTTAAAATAAATACTTTTTTGAAAAATGTTTAAACATGATTTCACATCTATGCAACAGCACAAGTAAAAAGTTTGTCAGAGGTTTTAAAAGTACTTTTCTCCAAAAAAAACAAAATGTTGATCAGTAAATTCACTTCTACATTTCAATTTTAGAAAGAATAACATAAAAGTTAAAATGAAATTACCAACTTTATAATACATGCTTTTTTGAGAAACTTTGCTTCACATCTATGAATTTTCATGTATAAGTATTAATAGTCTTTGTAAAACTTTTAACAACGTTTAAAAATATAGTTTACAACGAGAAAAATAAATGAAGAAAAAGTAACACGCGTTTTTCTGACAATTTGAAAAAGTATCAATAAATGCTAAAATGAATGTCCACACATTGAAATAAATGCGTTTTAAGAAAAGATTAAAGCTAGTTTTCTCATCTATGAACTTCATTGTGAATATATAAACAGTATATGTAAAACGTTTTTCATAGGTTGTAATGTACTTTTCTACAATCAAATAAAATATAGATCTGGAAATTCACAACCAGATTTCAATTTCAAAAAGAATAGGATAAATGGTCAAATGAAATTACAAACATAAAAATAAAAGCTTTTTGGACAAATGTTTAAACATGGTTTCACCTCTATGCAACAGCACATGTAAAAAGTTTGTCGGAGGTTTTAAAACGTTTTTCAGAGTTTGTATTGTACTTTTCTGCAATCATACAAAATATAGATCTGGAAATTCACATCCACATTTCAATTTGGAAAAGAATAGTACAAATGATCACTTGAAATTACAAACTTTAAAATAAATGCTTTTTTGAAAAATGTTTAAACATGATTTCACATCTATGCAACAGCACAAGTAAAAAGTTTGTCAGAGGTTTTAAAAGTACTTTTCTCCAAAAAAGCAAAATGTTGATCAGTAAATTCACTTCTACATTTCAATTTTAGAAAGAATAACATAAATGTTAAAATGAAACTACCAACTTTAAAATACATGCTTTTTTGAGTAACTTTGCTTCACATCTATGAATTTTCATGTATAAGTATTAATAGTCTTTGTAAAACTTTTAACAACGTTTAAAAATATAGTCTACAACCAGTAACATAAATGTAGAAAAAGAAATACGCGTTTATCTGACAATTTGAAAAAGTATCAATAAAGGCTAAAATGAAACCACATTTTGAAATAAATGCGTTTTAAGAAAAGATTAAAGCTAGTTTTCTCATCTATGAACTTCATTGTTAATATATAAACAGTACATGTAAAACGTTTTTCAGAGGTTGTATTGTACATTTCTGCAATCATACAAAATATAGATAAGGAAATTCACATCCACATTTCAATTTTGAAAAGAATAGTACAAATGATCACTTGAAATTACAAACCTTAAAATAAATGCTTCTTTGAGAAATGTTTAAACATGATTTCACCTCTATGCAACAGCACATGTAAAAAGTTTGTCAGAGGTTTTAAAAGTACTTTTCGACAAGAAAGCAAAATGTAGATCTGTAAATTCACATCTACATATCAATTTTAGAAAGAATAACATAAATGTTAAAATGAAACAACTAACTTTAAAATACATGGATTTTTGAGAAATACTTAAACTTTGCTTCACATCTATGAATTTTCATGTATAAGTATTAATAGTCTTTGTAAAACTTTTAACAACGTTTAAAAATATAGTTTACAACGAGAAAAATAAATGAAGAAAAAGTAACACGCGTTTATCTGACAATTTGAAAAAGTATCAATAAATGCTAAAATGAATGTCCACACATTGAAATAAATGCGTTTTAAGAAAAGATTAAAGCTAGTTTTCTCATCTATGAACTTCATTGTTAATATATAATCAGTAGATGTAAAACGTTTTTCAGAGGTTGTATTGTACTTTTCTGCAATCATATAAAATATAGATCTGGAAATTCACATCCACATTTCAATTTTGAAAAGAATAGGACAAATAATCACTTGAAATTACAAACATAAAAATAAAAGCTTTTTGGACAAATGTTTAAACATGGTTTCACCTCTATGCAACAGCACATGTAAAAAGTTTGTCAGAGGTTTTAAAACGTTTTTCAGAGGTTGTATTGTACTTTTCTGCAATCATACAAAATATAGATCTGGAAATTCACATCCACATTTCAATTTGGAAAAGAATAGTACAAATGATCACTTGAAATTACAAACTTTAAAATAAATGCTTTTTTGAAAAATGTTTAAACATGATTTCACATCTATGCAGCAGCACAAGTAAAAAGTTTGTCAGAGGTTTTAAAAGTACTTTTCTCCAAAAAAGCAAAATGTTGATCAGTAAATTCACTTCTACATTTCAATTTTAGAAAGAATAACATAAATGTTAAAATGAAACAACCAACTTTAAAATACATGCATTTTTGAGAAATACTTAAACTTTGCTTCACATCTATGAATTTTCATGTATAAGTATTAATAGTCTTTGTAAAACTTTTAAAAACGTTTAAAAATATAGTTTACAACCAGAAAAATAAATGCAGAAAAAGAAATACGCATTTATCTGACAATTTGAAAAAGTATCAATAAATGCTAAAATGAATGTCCACACATTGAAATAAATGCGTTTTAAGAAAAGATTAAAGCTAGTTTTCTCATCTATGAACTTCATTGTTAATATATAAACAGTACATGTAAAACGTTTTTCAGAGGTTGTGTTGTACTTTTCTGCAATCATATAAAATATAGATCTGGAAATTCACATCCACATTTCAATTTTGAAAAGAATAGGACAAATGATCACTTGAAATTACAAACATAAAAATAAAAGCTTTTTGGACAAATGTTTAAACATGGTTTCACCTCTATGCAACAGCACATGTAAAAAGTTTGTCAGAGGTTTTAAAACGTTTTTCAGAGGTTGTATTGTACTTTTCTGCAATCATACAAAATATAGATCTGGAAATTCACATCCACATTTCAATTTGGAAAAGAATAGTACAAATGATCACTTGAAATTACAAACTTTAAAATAAATACTTTTTTGAAAAATGTTTAAACATGATTTCACATCTATGCAACAGCACAAGTAAAAAGTTTGTCAGAGTTTTTAAAAGTACTTTTCTCCAAAAAAAACAAAATGTTGATCAGTAAATTCACTTCTACATTTCAATTTTAGAAAGAATAACATAAAAGTTAAAATGAAATTACCAACTTTATAATACATGCTTTTTTGAGAAACTTTGCTTCACATCTATGAATTTTCATGTATAAGTATTAATAGTCTTTGTAAAACTTTTAACAACGTTTAAAAATATAGTTTACAACGAGAAAAATAAATGAAGAAAAAGTAACACGCGTTTTTCTGACAATTTGAAAAAGTATCAATAAATGCTAAAATGAATGTCCACACATTGAAATAAATGCGTTTTAAGAAAAGATTAAAGCTAGTTTTCTCATCTATGAACTTCATTGTGAATATATAAACAGTATATGTAAAACGTTTTTCATAGGTTGTAATGTACTTTTCTACAATCAAATAAAATATAGATCTGGAAATTCACAACCAGATTTCAATTTCAAAAAGAATAGGATAAATGGTCAAATGAAATTACAAACATAAAAATAAAAGCTTTTTGGACAAATGTTTAAACATGGTTTCACCTCTATGCAACAGCACATGTAAAAAGTTTGTCGGAGGTTTTAAAACGTTTTTCAGAGTTTGTATTGTACTTTTCTGCAATCATACAAAATATAGATCTGGAAATTCACATCCACATTTCAATTTGGAAAAGAATAGTACAAATGATCACTTGAAATTACAAACTTTAAAATAAATGCTTTTTTGAAAAATGTTTAAACATGATTTCACATCTATGCAACAGCACAAGTAAAAAGTTTGTCAGAGGTTTTAAAAGTACTTTTCTCCAAAAAAGCAAAATGTTGATCAGTAAATTCACTTCTACATTTCAATTTTAGAAAGAATAACATAAATGTTAAAATGAAACTACCAACTTTAAAATACATGCTTTTTTGAGTAACTTTGCTTCACATCTATGAATTTTCATGTATAAGTATTAATAGTCTTTGTAAAACTTTTAACAACGTTTAAAAATATAGTCTACAACCAGTAACATAAATGTAGAAAAAGAAATACGCGTTTATCTGACAATTTGAAAAAGTATCAATAAAGGCTAAAATGAAACCACATTTTGAAATAAATGCGTTTTAAGAAAAGATTAAAGCTAGTTTTCTCATCTATGAACTTCATTGTTAATATATAAACAGTACATGTAAAACGTTTTTCAGAGGTTGTATTGTACATTTCTGCAATCATACAAAATATAGATAAGGAAATTCACATCCACATTTCAATTTTGAAAAGAATAGTACAAATGATCACTTGAAATTACAAACCTTAAAATAAATGCTTCTTTGAGAAATGTTTAAACATGATTTCACCTCTATGCAACAGCACATGTAAAAAGTTTGTCAGAGGTTTTAAAAGTACTTTTCGACAAGAAAGCAAAATGTAGATCTGTAAATTCACATCTACATATCAATTTTAGAAAGAATAACATAAATGTTAAAATGAAACAACTAACTTTAAAATACATGGATTTTTGAGAAATACTTAAACTTTGCTTCACATCTATGAATTTTCATGTATAAGTATTAATAGTCTTTGTAAAACTTTTAACAACGTTTAAAAATATAGTTTACAACGAGAAAAATAAATGAAGAAAAAGTAACACGCGTTTATCTGACAATTTGAAAAAGTATCAATAAATGCTAAAATGAATGTCCACACATTGAAATAAATGCGTTTTAAGAAAAGATTAAAGCTAGTTTTCTCATCTATGAACTTCATTGTGAATATATAAACAGTATATGTAAAACGTTTTTCATAGGTTGTAATGTACTTTTCTACAATCAAATAAAATATAGATCTGGAAATTCACAACCAGATTTCAATTTCAAAAACAATAGTATAAATGGTCAAATGAAATTACAAACATAAAAATAAACGCTTCTTAGAGATATGTTTAAACATGGTTTCACATCTATGCAACAGCACATGTAAAAAGTATGTCAGAGGTTTTAAAAGTACTTTTGTACAAGAAAGCTAAATGTAGATCCATAAATTCACTTCTACATTTCAATTTGAGAAAGAATAACATAAATGTTAAAATGAAACTACTAACTTTAAAATACATGGATTTTTGAGAAATACTTAAACTTTGCTTCACATCTATGAATTTTCATGTATAAGTATTAATAGTCTTTGTAAAACTTTTAAAAACGTTTAAAAATATAGTTCACAACCAGAAAAATAAATGCAGAAAAAGAAATACGCGTTTATCTGACAACATGAAAAAGTATCAATAAATGATAAAATGAATGTCCACACATTGAAATAAATGCGTTTTAAGAAAAGATTAAAGCTAGTTTTCTCATCTATGAACTTCATTGTTAATATATAAACAGTACATGTAAAACGTTTTTCAGAGGTTGTATTGTACTTTTCTGCAATCATATAAAATATAGATCTGGAAATTCACATCCACATTTCAATTTTGAAAAGAATAGTAGAAATGGTCACTTGAAATTACAAACTTTAAAATAAATGCTTTTTTGAGAAATGTTTAAACATGATTTCACATCTATGCAACAGCTGATGTAAAGTTTGTCAGAGGTTTTAAAAGTACTTTTCTCCAAAAAAGCAAAATGTAGATCCGTAAATTCACTTCTACATTTCAATTTTAGAAAGAATAACATAAATGTTAAAATGAAACAACCAACTTTAAAATACATGCATTTTTGAGAAATACTTAAACTTTGCTTCACATCTATGAATTTTCATGTATAAGTATTAATAGTCTTTGTAAAACTTTTAAAAACGTTTTAAAATATAGTTTACAACCAGAAAAATAAATGCAGAAAAAGAAATACGCATTTATCTGACAATTTGAAAAAGTATCAATAAATGCTAAAATGAATGTCCACACATTGAAATAAATGCGTTTTAAGAAAATATTAAAGCTAGTTTTCTCATCTATGAACTTCATTGTTAATATATAAACAGTACATGTAAAACGTTTTTCAGAGGTTGTATTGTACTTTTCTGCAATCATACAAAATATAGATCTGGAAATTCACATCCACATTTCAATTTGGAAAAGAATAGTACAAATGATCACTTGAAATTACAAACTTTAAAATAAATACTTTTTTGAAAAATGTTTAAACATGATTTCACATCTATGCAACAGCACAAGTAAAAAGTTTGTCAGAGGTTTTAAAAGTACTCTTCTCCAAAAAAACAAAATGTTGATCAGTAAATTCACTTCTACATTTCAATTTTAGAAAGAATAACATAAAAGTTAAAATGAATTTACCAACTTTATAATACATGCTTTTTTGAGAAACTTTGCTTCACATCTATGAATTTTCATGTATAAGTATTAATAGTCTTTGTAAAACTTTTAACAACGTTTAAAAATATAGTTTACAACGAGAAAAATAAATGAAGAAAAAGTAACACGCGTTTTTCTGACAATTTGAAAAAGTATCAATAAATGCTAAAATGAATGTCCACACATTGAAATAAATGCGTTTTAAGAAAAGATTAAAGCTAGTTTTCTCATCTATGAACTTCATTGTTAATATATAAACAGTACATGTAAAACGTTTTTCAGAGGTTGTGTTGTACTTTTCTGCAATCATATAAAATATAGATCTGGAAATTCACATCCACATTTCAATTTTGAAAAGAATAGGACAAATGATCACTTGAAATTACAAACATAAAAATAAAAGCTTTTTGGACAAATGTTTAAACATGGTTTCACCTCTATGCAACAGCACATGTAAAAAGTTTGTCAGAGGTTTTAAAACGTTTTTCAGAGGTTGTATTGTACTTTTCTGCAATCATACAAAATATAGATCTGGAAATTCACATCCACATTTCAATTTGGAAAAGAATAGTACAAATGATCACTTGAAATTACAAACTTTAAAATAAATACTTTTTTGAAAAATGTTTAAACATGATTTCACATCTATGCAACAGCACAAGTAAAAAGTTTGTCAGAGGTTTTAAAAGTACTTTTCTCCAAAAAAACAAAATGTTGATCAGTAAATTCACTTCTACATTTCAATTTTAGAAAGAATAACATAAAAGTTAAAATGAAATTACCAACTTTATAATACATGCTTTTTTGAGAAACTTTGCTTCACATCTATGAATTTTCATGTATAAGTATTAATAGTCTTTGTAAAACTTTTAACAACGTTTAAAAATATAGTTTACAACGAGAAAAATAAATGAAGAAAAAGTAACACGCGTTTTTCTGACAATTTGAAAAAGTATCAATAAATGCTAAAATGAATGTCCACACATTGAAATAAATGCGTTTTAAGAAAAGATTAAAGCTAGTTTTCTCATCTATGAACTTCATTGTGAATATATAAACAGTATATGTAAAACGTTTTTCATAGGTTGTAATGTACTTTTCTACAATCAAATAAAATATGGATCTGGAAATTCACAACCAGATTTCAATTTCAAAAAGAATAGTATAAATGGTCAAATGAAATTACAAACTTTAAAATAAATGCTTTTTTGAGAAATGTTTAAACATGATTTCACATCTATGCAACAGCACAAGTAAAAAGTTTGTCAGAGGTTTTAAAAGTACTTTTCTCCAAAAAAACAAAATGTTGATCAGTAAATTCACTTCTACATTTCAATTTTAGAAAGAATAACATAAAAGTTAAAATGAAATTACCAACTTTAAAATACATGCTTTTTTGAGAAACTTTGCTTCACATCTATGAATTTTCATGTATAAGTATTAATAGTCTTTGTAAAACTTTTAACAACGTTTAAAAATATAGTTTACAACGAGAAAAATAAATGAAGAAAAAGTAACACGCGTTTATCTGACAATTTGAAAAAGTATCAATAAGTGCTAAAATGAATGTCCACACATTGAAATAAATGCGTTTTAAGAAAAGATTAAAGCTAGTTTTCTCATCTATGAACTTCATTGTGAATATATAAACAGTATATGTAAAACGTTTTTCATAGGTTGTAATGTACTTTTCTACAATCAAATAAAATATAGATCTGGAAATTCACAACCAGATTTCAATTTCAAAAAGAATAGTATAAATGGTCAAATGAAATTACAAACATAAAAATAAACGCTTCTTGGAGATATGTTTAAACATGGTTTCACATCTATGCAACAGCACATGTAAAAAGTATGTCAGAGGTTTTAAAAGTACTTTTGTACAAGAAAGCTAAATGTAGATCCATAAATTCACTTCTACATTTCAATTTTAGAAAGAATAACATAAATGTTAAAATGAAACTACCAACTGTAAAATACATGCATTTTTGAGTACTTAAACTTTGATTCACATCTATGAATTTTCATGTATAAGTATTAATAGTCTTTGTAAAACTTTTAAAAATGTTTAAAAATATAGTTTACAACCAGAAAAATAAATGCAGAAAAAGAAATAAGCGTTTAATGACAATTTGAAAAAGTATCAATAAATGCTAAAATGAATGTCCACACATTGAAATAAATGCGTTTTAAGAAAAGATTAAAGCTAGTTTTCTCATCTATGAACTTCATTGTTAATATATAATCAGTAGATGTAAAACGTTTTTCAGAGGTTGTATTGTACTTTTCTGCAATCATATAAAATATAGATCTGGAAATTCACATCCACATTTCAATTTTGAAAAGAATAGGACAAATAATCACTTGAAATTACAAACATAAAAATAAAAGCTTTTTGGACAAATGTTTAAACATGGTTTCACCTCTATGCAACAGCACATGTAAAAAGTTTGTCAGAGGTTTTAAAACGTTTTTCAGAGGTTGTATTGTACTTTTCTGCAATCATACAAAATATAGATCTGGAAATTCACATCCACATTTCAATTTGGAAAAGAATAGTACAAATGATCACTTGAAATTACAAACTTTAAAATAAATGCTTTTTTGAAAAATGTTTAAACATGATTTCACATCTATGCAGCAGCACAAGTAAAAAGTTTGTCAGAGGTTTTAAAAGTACTTTTCTCCAAAAAAGCAAAATGTTGATCAGTAAATTCACTTCTACATTTCAATTTTAGAAAGAATAACATAAATGTTAAAATGAAACAACCAACTTTAAAATACATGCATTTTTGAGAAATACTTAAACTTTGCTTCACATCTATGAATTTTCATGTATAAGTATTAATAGTCTTTGTAAAACTTTTAAAAACGTTTAAAAATATAGTTTACAACCAGAAAAATAAATGCAGAAAAAGAAATACGCATTTATCTGACAATTTGAAAAAGTATCAATAAATGCTAAAATGAATGTCCACACATTGAAATAAATGCGTTTTAAGAAAAGATTAAAGCTAGTTTTCTCATCTATGAACTTCATTGTTAATATATAAACAGTACATGTAAAACGTTTTTCAGAGGTTGTGTTGTACTTTTCTGCAATCATATAAAATATAGATCTGGAAATTCACATCCACATTTCAATTTTGAAAAGAATAGGACAAATGATCACTTGAAATTACAAACATAAAAATAAAAGCTTTTTGGACAAATGTTTAAACATGGTTTCACCTCTATGCAACAGCACATGTAAAAAGTTTGTCAGAGGTTTTAAAACGTTTTTCAGAGGTTGTATTGTACTTTTCTGCAATCATACAAAATATAGATCTGGAAATTCACATCCACATTTCAATTTGGAAAAGAATAGTACAAATGATCACTTGAAATTACAAACTTTAAAATAAATACTTTTTTGAAAAATGTTTAAACATGATTTCACATCTATGCAACAGCACAAGTAAAAAGTTTGTCAGAGGTTTTAAAAGTACTTTTCTCCAAAAAAAACAAAATGTTGATCAGTAAATTCACTTCTACATTTCAATTTTAGAAAGAATAACATAAAAGTTAAAATGAAATTACCAACTTTATAATACATGCTTTTTTGAGAAACTTTGCTTCACATCTATGAATTTTCATGTATAAGTATTAATAGTCTTTGTAAAACTTTTAACAACGTTTAAAAATATAGTTTACAACGAGAAAAATAAATGAAGAAAAAGTAACACGCGTTTTTCTGACAATTTGAAAAAGTATCAATAAATGCTAAAATGAATGTCCACACATTGAAATAAATGCGTTTTAAGAAAAGATTAAAGCTAGTTTTCTCATCTATGAACTTCATTGTGAATATATAAACAGTATATGTAAAACGTTTTTCATAGGTTGTAATGTACTTTTCTACAATCAAATAAAATATAGATCTGGAAATTCACAACCAGATTTCAATTTCAAAAAGAATAGGATAAATGGTCAAATGAAATTACAAACATAAAAATAAAAGCTTTTTGGACAAATGTTTAAACATGGTTTCACCTCTATGCAACAGCACATGTAAAAAGTTTGTCGGAGGTTTTAAAACGTTTTTCAGAGTTTGTATTGTACTTTTCTGCAATCATACAAAATATAGATCTGGAAATTCACATCCACATTTCAATTTGGAAAAGAATAGTACAAATGATCACTTGAAATTACAAACTTTAAAATAAATGCTTTTTTGAAAAATGTTTAAACATGATTTCACATCTATGCAACAGCACAAGTAAAAAGTTTGTCAGAGGTTTTAAAAGTACTTTTCTCCAAAAAAGCAAAATGTTGATCAGTAAATTCACTTCTACATTTCAATTTTAGAAAGAATAACATAAATGTTAAAATGAAACTACCAACTTTAAAATACATGCTTTTTTGAGTAACTTTGCTTCACATCTATGAATTTTCATGTATAAGTATTAATAGTCTTTGTAAAACTTTTAACAACGTTTAAAAATATAGTCTACAACCAGTAACATAAATGTAGAAAAAGAAATACGCGTTTATCTGACAATTTGAAAAAGTATCAATAAAGGCTAAAATGAAACCACATTTTGAAATAAATGCGTTTTAAGAAAAGATTAAAGCTAGTTTTCTCATCTATGAACTTCATTGTTAATATATAAACAGTACATGTAAAACGTTTTTCAGAGGTTGTATTGTACATTTCTGCAATCATACAAAATATAGATAAGGAAATTCACATCCACATTTCAATTTTGAAAAGAATAGTACAAATGATCACTTGAAATTACAAACCTTAAAATAAATGCTTCTTTGAGAAATGTTTAAACATGATTTCACCTCTATGCAACAGCACATGTAAAAAGTTTGTCAGAGGTTTTAAAAGTACTTTTCGACAAGAAAGCAAAATGTAGATCTGTAAATTCACATCTACATATCAATTTTAGAAAGAATAACATAAATGTTAAAATGAAACAACTAACTTTAAAATACATGGATTTTTGAGAAATACTTAAACTTTGCTTCACATCTATGAATTTTCATGTATAAGTATTAATAGTCTTTGTAAAACTTTTAACAACGTTTAAAAATATAGTTTACAACGAGAAAAATAAATGAAGAAAAAGTAACACGCGTTTATCTGACAATTTGAAAAAGTATCAATAAATGCTAAAATGAATGTCCACACATTGAAATAAATGCGTTTTAAGAAAAGATTAAAGCTAGTTTTCTCATCTATGAACTTCATTGTGAATATATAAACAGTATATGTAAAACGTTTTTCATAGGTTGTAATGTACTTTTCTACAATCAAATAAAATATAGATCTGGAAATTCACAACCAGATTTCAATTTCAAAAACAATAGTATAAATGGTCAAATGAAATTACAAACATAAAAATAAACGCTTCTTAGAGATATGTTTAAACATGGTTTCACATCTATGCAACAGCACATGTAAAAAGTATGTCAGAGGTTTTAAAAGTACTTTTGTACAAGAAAGCTAAATGTAGATCCATAAATTCACTTCTACATTTCAATTTGAGAAAGAATAACATAAATGTTAAAATGAAACTACTAACTTTAAAATACATGGATTTTTGAGAAATACTTAAACTTTGCTTCACATCTATGAATTTTCATGTATAAGTATTAATAGTCTTTGTAAAACTTTTAAAAACGTTTAAAAATATAGTTCACAACCAGAAAAATAAATGCAGAAAAAGAAATACGCGTTTATCTGACAACATGAAAAAGTATCAATAAATGATAAAATGAATGTCCACACATTGAAATAAATGCGTTTTAAGAAAAGATTAAAGCTAGTTT
The DNA here is from genome assembly GCF_036971445.1 of Narcine bancroftii. NCBI lineage: Eukaryota > Metazoa > Chordata > Chondrichthyes > Torpediniformes > Narcinidae > Narcine > Narcine bancroftii. Next base: position 99,870,766 of record NC_091474.1, on the reverse strand, counting down.
TCTCATCTATGAACTTCATTGTTAATATATAAACAGTACATGTAAAACGTTTTTCAGAGGTTGTATTGTACTTTTCTGCAATCATATAAAATATAGCTCTGGAAATTCACATCCACATTTCAATTTTGAAAAGAATAGTAGAAATGGTCACTTGAAATTACAAACTTTAAAATAAATGCTTTTTTGAGAAATGTTTAAACATGATTTCACATCTATGCAACAGCTGATGTAAAGTTTGTCAGAGGTTTTAAAAGTACTTTTCTCCAAAAAAGCAAAATGTAGATCCGTAAATTCACTTCTACATTTCAATTTTAGAAAGAATAACATAAATGTTAAAATGAAACAACCAACTTTAAAATACATGCATTTTTGAGAAATACTTAAACTTTGCTTCACATCTATGAATTTTCATGTATAAGTATTAATAGTCTTTGTAAAACTTTTAAAAACGTTTTAAAATATAGTTTACAACCAGAAAAATAAATGCAGAAAAAGAAATACGCATTTATCTGACAATTTGAAAAAGTATCAATAAATGCTAAAATGAATGTCCACACATTGAAATAAATGCGTTTTAAGAAAATATTAAAGCTAGTTTTCTCATCTATGAACTTCATTGTTAATATATAAACAGTACATGTAAAACGTTTTTCAGAGGTTGTATTGTACTTTTCTGCAATCATACAAAATATAGATCTGGAAATTCACATCCACATTTCAATTTGGAAAAGAATAGTACAAATGATCACTTGAAATTACAAACTTTAAAATAAATACTTTTTTGAAAAATGTTTAAACATGATTTCACATCTATGCAACAGCACAAGTAAAAAGTTTGTCAGAGGTTTTAAAAGTACTTTTCTCCAAAAAAACAAAATGTTGATCAGTAAATTCACTTCTACATTTCAATTTTAGAAAGAATAACATAAAAGTTAAAATGAAATTACCAACTTTATAATACATGCTTTTTTGAGAAACTTTGCTTCACATCTATGAATTTTCATGTATAAGTATTAATAGTCTTTGTAAAACTTTTAACAACGTTTAAAAATATAGTTTACAACGAGAAAAATAAATGAAGAAAAAGTAACACGCGTTTTTCTGACAATTTGAAAAAGTATCAATAAATGCTAAAATGTATGTCCACACATTGAAATAAATGCGTTTTAAGAAAAGATTAAAGCTAGTTTTCTCATCTATGAACTTCATTGTGAATATATAAACAGTATATGTAAAACGTTTTTCATAGGTTGTAATGTACTTTTCTACAATCAAATAAAATATAGATCTGGAAATTCACAACCAGATTTCAATTTCAAAAAGAATAGTATAAATGGTCAAATGAAATTACAAACATAAAAATAAACGCTTCTTGGAGATATGTTTAAACATGGTTTCACATCTATGCAACAGCACATGTAAAAAGTATGTCAGAGGTTTTAAAAGTACTTTTGTACAAGAAAGCTAAATGTAGATCCATAAATTCACTTCTACATTTCAATTTGAGAAAGAATAACATAAATGTTAAAATGAAACTACCAACTGTAAAATACATGCATTTTTGAGAAGTACTTAAACTTTGATTCACATCTATGAATTTTCATGTATGTATTAATAGTCTTTGTAAAACTTTTAAAAATGTTTAAAAATATAGTTTACAACCAGAAAAATAAATGCAGAAAAAGAAATAAGCGTTTATCTGACAATTTGAAAAAGTATCAATAAATGCTAAAATGAATGTCCACACATTGAAATAAATGCGTTTTAAGAAAAGATTAAAGCTAGTTTCCTCATCTATGAACTTCATTGTTAATATATAATCAGTAGATGTAAAACGTTTTTCAGAGGTTGTATTGTACTTTTCTGCAATCATAAAATATAGATCTGGAAATTCACATCCACATTTCAATTTTGAAAAGAATAGGACAAATGATCACTTGAAATTACAAACATAAAAATAAAAGCTTTTTGGACAAATGTTTAAACATGGTTTCACCTCTATGCAACAGCACAAGTAAAAAGTTTGTCAGAGGTTTTAAAAGTACTTTTCTCCAAAAAAGCAAAATGTAGATCTGTAAATTCACTTCTACATTTCAATTTTAGAAAGAATAACATAAAAGTTAAAATGAAATTACCAACTTTAAAATACATGCTTTTTTGAGAAACTTTGCTTCACATCTATGAATTTTCATGTATAAGTATTAATAGTCTTTGTAAAACTTTTAACAACGTTTAAAAATATAGTTTACAACCAGAAAAATAAATGAAGAAAAAGTAACACGCGTTTATCTGACAATTTGAAAAAGTTTCAATAAATGCTAAAATGAATGTCCACACATTGAAATAAATGCGTTTTAAGAAAAGATTAAAGCTAGTTTTCTCATCTATGAACTTCATTGTGAATATATAAACAGTATATGTAAAACGTTTTTCATAGGTTGTAATGTACTTTTCTACAATCAAATAAAATATAGATCTGGAAATTCACAACCAGATTTCAATTTCAAAAAGAATAGTATAAATGGTCAAATGAAATTACAAACATAAAAATAAACGCTTCTTGGAGATATGTTTAAACATGGTTTCACATCTATGCAACAGCACATGTAAAAAGTATGTCAGAGGTTTTAAAAGTACTTTTGTACAAGAAAGCTAAATGTAGATCCATAAATTCACTTCTACATTTCAATTTTAGAAAGAATAACATAAATGTTAAAATGAAACTACCAACTGTAAAATACATGCATTTTTGAGTACTTAAACTTTGATTCACATCTATGAATTTTCATGTATAAGTATTAATAGTCTTTGTAAAACTTTTAAAAATGTTTAAAAATATAGTTTACAACCAGAAAAATAAATGCAGAAAAAGAAATAAGCGTTTAATGACAATTTGAAAAAGTATCAATAAATGCTAAAATGAATGTCCACACATTGAAATAAATGCGTTCTAAGAAAAGATTAAAGCTAGTTTTCTCATCTATGAACTTCATTGTTAATATATAATCAGTAGATGTAAAACGTTTTTCAGAGGTTGTATTGTACTTTTCTGCAATCATATAAAATATAGATCTGGAAATTCACATCCACATTTCAATTTTGAAAAGAATAGGACAAATGATCACTTGAAATTACAAACATAAAAATAAAAGCTTTTTGGACAAATGTTTAAACATGGTTTCACCTCTATGCAACAGCACATGTAAAAAGTTTGTCAGAGGTTTTAAAACGTTTTTCAGAGGTTGTATTGTACTTTTCTGCAATCATACAAAATATAGATCTGGAAATTCACATCCACATTTCAATTTGGAAAAGAATAGTACAAATGATCACTTGAAATTACAAACTTTAAAATAAATGTTTTTTTGAAAAATGTTTAAACATGATTTCACATCTATGCAGCAGCACAAGTAAAATGTTTGTCAGAGGTTTTAAAAGTACTTTTGTACAAGAAAGCTAAATGTAGATCCATAAATTCACTTCTACATTTCAATTTGAGAAAGAATAACATAAATGTTAAAATGAAACTACTAACTTTAAAATACATGGATTTTTGAGAAATACTTAAACTTTGCTTCACATCTATGAATTTTCATGTATAAGTATTAATAGTCTTTGTAAAACTTTTAAAAACGTTTAAAAATATAGTTTACAACCAGAAAAATAAATGCAGAAAAAGAAATACGCATTTATCTGACAATTTGAAAAAGTATCAATAAATGATAAAATGAATGTCCACACATTGAAATAAATGCGTTTTAAGAAAAGATTAAAGCTAGTTTTCTCATCTATGAACTTCATTGTTAATATATAAACAGTACATGTAAAACGTTTTTCAGAGGTTGTATTGTACTTTTCTGCAATCATATAAAATATAGATCTGGAAATTCACATCCACATTTCAATTTTGAAAAGAATAGGACAAATGATCACTTGAAATTACAAACATAAAAATAAAAGCTTTTTGGACAAATGTTTAAACATGGTTTCACCTCTATGCAACAGCACATGTAAAAAGTTTGTCAGAGGTTTTAAAACGTTTTTCAGAGGTTGTATTGTACTTTTCTGCAATCATACAAAATATAGATCTGGAAATTCACATCCACATTTCAATTTGGAAAAGAATAGTACAAATGATCACTTGAAATTACAAACTTTAAAATAAATGCTTTTTTGAAAAATGTTTAAACATGATTTCACATCTATGCAACAGCACAAGTAAAAAGTTTGTCAGAGGTTTTAAAAGTACTTTTCTCCAAAAAAGCAAAATGTTGATCAGTAAATTCACTTCTACATTTCAATTTTAGAAAGAATAACATAAATGTTAAAATGAAACTACCAACTTTAAAATACATGCTTTTTTGAGTAACTTTGCTTCACATCTATGAATTTTCATGTATAAGTATTAATAGTCTTTGTAAAACTTTTAACAACGTTTAAAAATATAGTCTACAACCAGTAAAATAAATGTAGAAAAAGAAATACGCGTTTATCTGACAATTTGAAAAAGTATCAATAAAGGCTAAAATGAAACCACATTTTGAAATAAATGCGTTTTAAGAAAAGATTAAAGCTAGTTTTCTCATCTATGAACTTCATTGTTAATATATAAACAGTACATGTAAAACGTTTTTCAGAGGTTGTATTGTACTTTTCTGCAATCATACAAAATATAGATAAGGAAATTCACATCCACATTTCAATTTTGAAAAGAATAGTACAAATGATCACTTGAAATTACAAACCTTAAAATAAATGCTTCTTTGAGAAATGTTTAAACATGATTTCACCTCTATGCAACAGCACATGTAAAAAGTTTGTCAGAGGTTTTAAAAGTACTTTTCGACGAGAAAGCAAAATGTAGATCTGTAAATTCACATCTACATATCAATTTTAGAAAGAATAACATAAATGTTAAAATGAAACAACTAACTTTAAAATACATGGATTTTTGAGAAATACTTAAACTTTGCTTCACATCTATGAATTTTCATGTATAAGTATTAATAGTCTTTGTAAAACTTTTAAAAACGTTTAAAAATATAGTTTACAACCAGAAAAATAAATGCAGAAAAAGAAATACGCATTTATCTGACAATTTGAAAAAGTATCAATAAATGCTAAAATGAATGTCCACACATTGAAATAAATGCGTTTTAAGAAAAGATTAAAGCTAGTTTTCTCATCTATGAACTTCATTGTTAATATATAAACAGTACATGTAAAACGTTTTTCAGAGGTTGTGTTGTACTTTTCTGCAATCATATAAAATATAGATCTGGAAATTCACATCCACATTTCAATTTTGAAAAGAATAGGACAAATGATCACTTGAAATTACAAACATAAAAATAAAAGCTTTTTGGACAAATGTTTAAACATGGTTTCACCTCTATGCAACAGCACATGTAAAAAGTTTGTCAGAGGTTTTAAAACGTTTTTCAGAGGTTGTATTGTACTTTTCTGCAATCATACAAAATATAGATCTGGAAATTCACATCCACATTTCAATTTGGAAAAGAATAGTACAAATGATCACTTGAAATTACAAACTTTAAAATAAATACTTTTTTGAAAAATGTTTAAACATGATTTCACATCTATGCAACAGCACAAGTAAAAAGTTTGTCAGAGGTTTTAAAAGTACTTTTCTCCAAAAAAACAAAATGTTGATCAGTAAATTCACTTCTACATTTCAATTTTAGAAAGAATAACATAAAAGTTAAAATGAAATTACCAACTTAATAATACATGCTTTTTTGAGAAACTTTGCTTCACATCTATGAATTTTCATGTATAAGTATTAATAGTCTTTGTAAAACTTTTAACAACGTTTAAAAATATAGTTTACAACGAGAAAAATAAATGAAGAAAAAGTAACACGCGTTTTTCTGACAATTTGAAAAAGTATCAATAAATGCTAAAATGAATGTCCACACATTGAAATAAATGCGTTTTAAGAAAAGATTAAAGCTAGTTTTCTCATCTATGAACTTCATTGTGAATATATAAACAGTATATGTAAAACGTTTTTCATAGGTTGTAATGTACTTTTCTACAATCAAATAAAATATAGATCTGGAAATTCACAACCAGATTTCAATTTCAAAAAGAATAGTATAAATGGTCAAATGAAATTACAAACATAAAAATAAACGCTTCTTGGAGATATGTTTAAACATGGTTTCACATCTATGCAACAGCACATGTAAAAAGTATGTCAGAGGTTTTAAAAGTACTTTTGTACAAGAAAGCTAAATGTAGATCCATAAATTCACTTCTACATTTCAATTTGAGAAAGAATAACATAAATGTTAAAATGAAACTACCAACTGTAAAATACATGCATTTTTGAGAAGTACTTAAACTTTGATTCACATCTATGAATTTTCATGTATGTATTAATAGTCTTTGTAAAACTTTTAAAAATGTTTAAAAATATAGTTTACAACCAGAAAAATAAATGCAGAAAAAGAAATAAGCGTTTATCTGACAATTTGAAAAAGTATCAATAAATGCTAAAATGAATGTCCACACATTGAAATAAATGCGTTTTAAGAAAATATTAAAGCTAGTTTTCTAATCTATGAACTTCATTGTTAATATATAAACAGTACATGTAAAACGTTTTTCAGAGGTTGTATTGTACTTTTCTGCAATCATACAAAATATAGATCTGGAAATTCACATCCACATTTCAATTTGGAAAAGAATAGTACAAATGATCACTTGAAATTACAAACTTTAAAATAAATACTTTTTTGAAAAATGTTTAAACATGATTTCACATCTATGCAACAGCACAAGTAAAAAGTTTGTCAGAGGTTTTAAAAGTACTTTTCTCCAAAAAAACAAAATGTTGATCAGTAAATTCACTTCTACATTTCAATTTTAGAAAGAATAACATAAAAGTTAAAATGAAATTACCAACTTTATAATACATGCTTTTTTGAGAAACTTTGCTTCACATCTATGAATTTTCATGTATAAGTATTAATAGTCTTTGTAAAACTTTTAACAACGTTTAAAAATATAGTTTACAACGAGAAAAATAAATGAAGAAAAAGTAACACGCGTTTTTCTGACAATTTGAAAAAGTATCAATAAATGCTAAAATGTATGTCCACACATTGAAATAAATGCGTTTTAAGAAAAGATTAAAGCTAGTTTTCTCATCTATGAACTTCATTGTGAATATATAAACAGTATATGTAAAACGTTTTTCATAGGTTGTAATGTACTTTTCTACAATCAAATAAAATATAGATCTGGAAATTCACAACCAGATTTCAATTTCAAAAAGAATAGTATAAATGGTCAAATGAAATTACAAACATAAAAATAAACGCTTCTTGGAGATATGTTTAAACATGGTTTCACATCTATGCAACAGCACATGTAAAAAGTATGTCAGAGGTTTTAAAAGTACTTTTGTACAAGAAAGCTAAATGTAGATCCATAAATTCACTTCTACATTTCAATTTGAGAAAGAATAACATAAATGTTAAAATGAAACTACCAACTGTAAAATACATGCATTTTTGAGAAGTACTTAAACTTTGATTCACATCTATGAATTTTCATGTATGTATTAATAGTCTTTGTAAAACTTTTAAAAATGTTTAAAAATATAGTTTACAACCAGAAAAATAAATGCAGAAAAAGAAATAAGCGTTTATCTGACAATTTGAAAAAGTATCAATAAATGCTAAAATGAATGTCCACACATTGAAATAAATGCGTTTTAAGAAAAGATTAAAGCTAGTTTTCTCATCTATGAACTTCATTGTTAATATATAATCAGTAGATGTAAAACGTTTTTCAGAGGTTGTATTGTACTTTTCTGCAATCATAAAATATAGATCTGGAAATTCACATCCACATTTCAATTTTGAAAAGAATAGGACAAATGATCACTTGAAATTACAAACATAAAAATAAAAGCTTTTTGGACAAATGTTTAAACATGGTTTCACCTCTATGCAACAGCACATGTAAAAAGTTTGTCAGAGGTTTTAAAAGTACTTTTCTCCAAAAAAATAAAATGTTGATCAGTAAATTCACTTCTACATTTCAATTTTAGAAAGAATAACATTAAAGTTAAAATGAAATTACCAACTTTAAAATACATGCTTTTTTGAGAAACTTTGATTCACATCTATGAATTTTCATGTATAAGTATTAATAGTCTTTGTAAAACTTTTAACAACGTTTAAAAATATAGTTTACAACCAGAAAAATAAATGAAGAAAAAGTAACACGCGTTTATCTGACAATTTGAAAAAGTATCAATAAATGCTAAAATGAATGTCCACACATTGAAATAAATGCGTTTTAAGAAAAGATTAAAGCTAGTTTTCTCATCTATGAACTTCATTGTGAATATATAAACAGTATATGTAAAACGTTTTTCATAGGTTGTAATGTACTTTTCTGCAATCAAATAAAATATAGATCTGGAAATTCACAACCAGATTTCAATTTCAAAAAGAATAGTATAAATGGTCAAATGAAATTACAAACATAAAAATAAACGCTTCTTGGAGATATGTTTAAACATGGTTTCACACCTATGCAACAGCACATGTAAAAAGTATGTCAGAGGTTTTAAAAGTACTTTTGTACAAGAAAGCTAAATGTAGATCCATAAATTCACTTCTACATTTCAATTTTAGAAAGAATAACATAAATGTTAAAATGAAACTACCAACTGTAAAATACATGCATTTTTGAGTACTTAAACTTTGATTCACATCTATGAATTTTCATGTATAAGTATTAATAGTCTTTGTAAAACTTTTAAAAATGTTTAAAAATATAGTTTACAACCAGAAAAATAAATGCAGAAAAAGAAATAAGCGTTTAATGACAATTTGAAAAAGTATCAATAAATGCTAAAATGAATGTCCACACATTGAAATAAATGCGTTCTAAGAAAAGATTAAAGCTAGTTTTCTCATCTATGAACTTCATTGTTAATATATAATCAGTAAATGTAAAACGTTTTTCAGAGGTTGTATTGTACTTTTCTGCAATCATATAAAATATAGATCTGGAAATTCACATCCACATTTCAATTTTGAAAAGAATAGGACAAATGATCACTTGAAATTACAAACATAAAAATAAAAGCTTTTTGGACAAATGTTTAAACATGGTTTCACCTCTATGCAACAGCACATGTAAAAAGTTTGTCAGAGGTTTTAAAACGTTTTTCAGAGGTTGTATTGTACTTTTCTGCAATCATACAAAATATAGATCTGGAAATTCACATCCACATTTCAATTTGGAAAAGAATAGTACAAATGATCACTTGAAATTACAAACTTTAAAATAAATGTTTTTTTGAAAAATGTTTAAACATGATTTCACATCTATGCAGCAGCACAAGTAAAAAGTTTGTCAGAGGTTTTAAAAGTACTTTTGTACAAGAAAGCTAAATGTAGATCCATAAATTCACTTCTACATTTCAATTTGAGAAAGAATAACATAAATGTTAAAATGAAACTACTAACTTTAAAATACATGGATTTTTGAGAAATACTTAAACTTTGCTTCACATCTATGAATTTTCATGTATAAGTATTAATAGTCTTTGTAAAACTTTTAAAAACGTTTAAAAATATAGTTTACAACCAGAAAAATAAATGCAGAAAAAGAAATACGCATTTATCTGACAATTTGAAAAAGTATCAATAAATGATAAAATGAATGTCCACACATTGAAATAAATGCGTTTTAAGAAAAGATTAAAGCTAGTTTTCTCATCTATGAACTTCATTGTTAATATATAAACAGTACATGTAAAACGTTTTTCAGAGGTTGTATTGTACTTTTCTGCAATCATACAAAATATAGATCTGGAAATTCACATCCACATTTCAATTTGGAAAAGAATAGTACAAATGATCACTTGAAATTACAAACTTTAAAATAAATGCTTTTTTGAAAAATGTTTAAACATGATTTCACATCTATGCAACAGCACAAGTAAAAAGTTTGTCAGAGGTTTTAAAAGTACTTTTCTCCAAAAAAGCAAAATGTTGATCAGTAAATTCACTTCTACATTTCAATTTTAGAAAGAATAACATAAATGTTAAAATGAAACTACCAACTTTAAAATACATGCTTTTTTGAGTAACTTTGCTTCACATCTATGAATTTTCATGTATAAGTATTAATAGTCTTTGTAAAACTTTTAACAACGTTTAAAAATATAGTCTACAACCAGTAAAATAAATGTAGAAAAAGAAATACGCGTTTATCTGACAATTTGAAAAAGTATCAATAAAGGCTAAAATGAAACCACATTTTGAAATAAATGCGTTTTAAGAAAAGATTAAAGCTAGTTTTCTCATCTATGAACTTCATTGTTAATATATAAACAGTACATGTAAAACGTTTTTCAGAGGTTGTATTGTACTTTTCTGCAATCATACAAAATATAGATAAGGAAATTCACATCCACATTTCAATTTTGAAAAGAATAGTACAAATGATCACTTGAAATTACAAACCTTAAAATAAATGCTTCTTTGAGAAATGTTTAAACATGATTTCACCTCTATGCAACAGCACATGTAAAAAGTTTGTCAGAGGTTTTAAAAGTACTTTTCGACAAGAAAGCAAAATGTAGATCTGTAAATTCACATCTACATATCAATTTTAGAAAGAATAACATAAATGTTAAAATGAAACAACTAACTTTAAAATACATGGATTTTTGAGAAATACTTAAACTTTGCTTCACATCTATGAATTTTCATGTATAAGTATTAATAGTCTTTGTAAAACTTTTAAAAACGTTTAAAAATATAGTTTACAACCAGAAAAATAAATGCAGAAAAAGAAATACGCATTTATCTGACAATTTGAAAAAGTATCAATAAATGCTAAAATGAATGTCCACACATTGAAATAAATGCGTTTTAAGAAAAGATTAAAGCTAGTTTTCTCATCTATGAACTTCATTGTTAATATATAAACAGTACATGTAAAACGTTTTTCAGAGGTTGTGTTGTACTTTTCTGCAATCATATAAAATATAGATCTGGAAATTCACATCCACATTTCAATTTTGAAAAGAATAGGACAAATGATCACTTGAAATTACAAACATAAAAATAAAAGCTTTTTGGACAAAAGTTTAAACATGGTTTCACCTCTATGCAACAGCACATGTAAAAAGTTTGTCAGAGGTTTTAAAACGTTTTTCAGAGGTTGTATTGTACTTTTCTGCAATCATACAAAATATAGATCTGGAAATTCACATCCACATTTCAATTTGGAAAAGAATAGTACAAATGATCACTTGAAATTACAAACTTTAAAATAAATACTTTTTTGAAAAATGTTTAAACATGATTTCACATCTATGCAACAGCACAAGTAAAAAGTTTGTCAGAGGTTTTAAAAGTACTTTTCTCCAAAAAAACAAAATGTTGATCAGTAAATTCACTTCTACATTTCAATTTTAGAAAGAATAACATAAAAGTTAAAATGAAATTACCAACTTTATAATACATGCTTTTTTGAGAAACTTTGCTTCACATCTATGAATTTTCATGTATAAGTATTAATAGTCTTTGTAAAACTTTTAACAACGTTTAAAAATATAGTTTACAACGAGAAAAATAAATGAAGAAAAAGTAACACGCGTTTTTCTGACAATTTGAAAAAGTATCAATAAATGCTAAAATGAATGTCCACACATTGAAATAAATGCGTTTTAAGAAAAGATTAAAGCTAGTTTTCTCATCTATGAACTTCATTGTGAATATATAAACAGTATATGTAAAACGTTTTTCATAGGTTGTAATGTACTTTTCTACAATCAAATAAAATATAGATCTGGAAATTCACAACCAGATTTCAATTTCAAAAAGAATAGTATAAATGGTCAAATGAAATTACAAACATAAAAATAAACGCTTCTTGGAGATATGTTTAAACATGGTTTCACATCTATGCAACAGCACATGTAAAAAGTATGTCAGAGGTTTTAAAAGTACTTTTGTACAAGAAAGCTAAATGTAGATCCATAAATTCACTTCTACATTTCAATTTGAGAAAGAATAACATAAATGTTAAAATGAAACTACCAACTGTAAAATACATGCATTTTTGAGAAGTACTTAAACTTTGATTCACATCTATGAATTTTCATGTATGTATTAATAGTCTTTGTAAAACTTTTAAAAATGTTTAAAAATATAGTTTACAACCAGAAAAATAAATGCAGAAAAAGAAATAAGCGTTTATCTGACAATTTGAAAAAGTATCAATAAATGCTAAAATGAATGTCCACACATTGAAATAAATGCGTTTTAAGAAAAGATTAAAGCTAGTTTTCTCATCTATGAACTTCATTGTTAATATATAATCAGTAGATGTAAAACGTTTTTCAGAGGTGGTATTGTACTTTTCTGCAATCATAAAATATAGATCTGGAAATTCACATCCACATTTCAATTTTGAAAAGAATAGGACAAATGATCACTTGAAATTACAAACATAAAAATAAAAGCTTTTTGGACAAATGTTTAAACATGGTTTCACCTCTATGCAACAGCACATGTAAAAAGTTTGTCAGAGGTTTTAAAACGTTTTTCAGAGGTTGTATTGTACTTTTCTGCAATCATACAAAATATAGATCTGGAAATTCACATCCACATTTCAATTTGGAAAAGAATAGTACAAATGATCACTTGAAATTACAAACTTTAAAATAAATGCTTTTTTGAAAAATGTTTAAACATGATTTCACATCTATGCAACAGCACAAGTAAAAAGTTTGTCAGAGGTTTTAAAAGTACTTTTCTCCAAAAAAGCAAAATGTTGATCAGTAAATTCACTTCTACATTTCAATTTTAGAAAGAATAACATAAATGTTAAAATGAAACTACCAACTTTAAAATACATGCTTTTTTGAGTAACTTTGCTTCACATCTATGAATTTTCATGTATAAGTATTAATAGTCTTTGTAAAACTTTTAACAACGTTTAAAAATATAGTCTACAACCAGTAAAATAAATGTAGAAAAAGAAATACGCGTTTATCTGACAATTTGAAAAAGTATCAATAAAGGCTAAAATGAAACCACATTTTGAAATAAATGCGTTTTAAGAAAAGATTAAAGCTAGCTTTCTCATCTATGAACTTCATTGTTAATATATAAACAGTACATGTAAAACGTTTTTCAGAGGTTGTATTGTACTTTTCTGCAATCATACAAAATATAGATAAGGAAATTCACATCCACATTTCAATTTTGAAAAGAATAGTACAAATGATCACTTGAAATTACAAACCTTAAAATAAATGCTTCTTTGAGAAATGTTTAAACATGATTTCACCTCTATGCAACAGCACATGTAAAAAGTTTGTCAGAGGTTTTAAAAGTACTTTTCGACAAGAAAGCAAAATGTAGATCCGTAAATTCACATCTACATATCAATTTTAGAAAGAATAACATAAATGTTAAAATGAAACAACTAACTTTAAAATACATGGATTTTTGAGAAATACTTAAACTTTGCTTCACATCTATGAATTTTCATGTATAAGTATTAATAGTCTTTGTAAAACTTTTAAAAACGTTTAAAAATATAGTTTACAACCAGAAAAATAAATGCAGAAAAAGAAATACGCATTTATCTGACAATTTGAAAAAGTATCAATAAATGCTAAAATGAATGTCCACACATTGAAATAAATGCGTTTTAAGAAAAGATTAAAGCTAGTTTTCTCATCTATGAACTTCATTGTTAATATATAAACAGTACATGTAAAACGTTTTTCAGAGGTTGTGTTGTACTTTTCTGCAATCATATAAAATATAGATCTGGAAATTCACATCCACATTTCAATTTTGAAAAGAATAGGACAAATGATCACTTGAAATTACAAACATAAAAATAAAAGCTTTTTGGACAAATGTTTAAACATGGTTTCACCTCTATGCAACAGCACATGTAAAAAGTTTGTCAGAGGTTTTAAAACGTTTTTCAGAGGTTGTATTGTACTTTTCTGCAATCATACAAAATATAGATCTGGAAATTCACATCCACATTTCAATTTGGAAAAGAATAGTACAAATGATCACTTGAAATTACAAACTTTAAAATAAATACTTTTTTGAAAAATGTTTAAACATGATTTCACATCTATGCAACAGCACAAGTAAAAAGTTTGTCAGAGGTTTTAAAAGTACTTTTCTCCAAAAAAACAAAATGTTGATCAGTAAATTCACTTCTACATTTCAATTTTAGAAAGAATAACATAAAAGTTAAAATGAAATTACCAACTTTATAATACATGCTTTTTTGAGAAACTTTGCTTCACATCTATGAATTTTCATGTATAAGTATTAATAGTCTTTGTAAAACTTTTAACAACGTTTAAAAATATAGTTTACAACGAGAAAAATAAATGAAGAAAAAGTAACACGCGTTTTTCTGACAATTTGAAAAAGTATCAATAAATGCTAAAATGAATGTCCACACATTGAAATAAATGCGTTTGAAGAAAAGATTAAAGCTAGTTTTCTCATCTATGAACTTCATTGTGAATATATAAACAGTATATGTAAAACGTTTTTCATAGGTTGTAATGTACTTTTCTACAATCAAATAAAATATAGATCTGGAAATTCACAACCAGATTTCAATTTCAAAAAGAATAGTATAAATGGTCAAATGAAATTACAAACATAAAAATAAACGCTTCTTGGAGATATGTTTAAACATGGTTTCACATCTATGCAACAGCACATGTAAAAAGTATGTCAGAGGTTTTAAAAGTACTTTTGTACAAGAAAGCTAAATGTAGATCCATAAATTCACTTCTACATTTCAATTTGAGAAAGAATAACATAAATGTTAAAATGAAACTACCAACTGTAAAATACATGCATTTTTGAGAAGTACTTAAACTTTGATTCACATCTATGAATTTTCATGTATGTATTAATAGTCTTTGTAAAACTTTTAAAAATGTTTAAAAATATAGTTTACAACCAGAAAAATAAATGCAGAAAAAGAAATAAGCGTTTATCTGACAATTTGAAAAAGTATCAATAAATGCTAAAATGAATGTCCACACATTGAAATAAATGCGTTTTAAGAAAAGATTAAAGCTAGTTTTCTCATCTATGAACTTCATTGTTAATATATAATCAGTAGATGTAAAACGTTTTTCAGAGGTGGTATTGTACTTTTCTGCAATCATAAAATATAGATCTGGAAATTCACATCCACATTTCAATTTTGAAAAGAATAGGACAAATGATCACTTGAAATTACAAACATAAAAATAAAAGCTTTTTGGACAAATGTTTAAACATGGTTTCACCTCTATGCAACAGCACATGTAAAAAGTTTGTCAGAGGTTTTAAAACGTTTTTCAGAGGTTGTATTGTACTTTTCTGCAATCATACAAAATATAGATCTGGAAATTCACATCCACATTTCAATTTGGAAAAGAATAGTACAAATGATCACTTGAAATTACAAACTTTAAAATAAATGCTTTTTTGAAAAATGTTTAAACATGATTTCACATCAATGCAACAGCACAAGTAAAAAGTTTGTCAGAGGTTTTAAAAGTACTTTTCTCCAAAAAAGCAAAATGTTGATCAGTAAATTCACTTCTACATTTCAATTTTAGAAAGAATAACATAAATGTTAAAATGAAACTACCAACTTTAAAATACATGCTTTTTTGAGTAACTTTGCTTCACATCTATGAATTTTCATGTATAAGTATTAATAGTCTTTGTAAAACTTTTAACAACGTTTAAAAATATAGTCTACAACCAGTAAAATAAATGTAGAAAAAGAAATACGCGTTTATCTGACAATTTGAAAAAGTATCAATAAAGGCTAAAATGAAACCACATTTTGAAATAAATGCGTTTTAAGAAAAGATTAAAGCTAGTTTTCTCATCTATGAACTTCATTGTTAATATATAAACAGTACATGTAAAACGTTTTTCAGAGGTTGTATTGTACTTTTCTGCAATCATACAAAATATAGATAAGGAAATTCACATCCACATTTCAATTTTGAAAAGAATAGTACAAATGATCACTTGAAATTACAAACCTTAAAATAAATGCTTCTTTGAGAAATGTTTAAACATGATTTCACCTCTATGCAACAGCACATGTAAAAAGTTTGTCAGAGGTTTTAAAAGTACTTTTCGACAAGAAAGCAAAATGTAGATCCGTAAATTCACATCTACATATCAATTTTAGAAAGAATAACATAAATGTTAAAATGAAACAACTAACTTTAAAATACATGGATTTTTGAGAAATACTTAAACTTTGCTTCACATCTATGAATTTTCATGTATAAGTATTAATAGTCTTTGTAAAACTTTTAAAAACGTTTAAAAATATAGTTTACAACCAGAAAAATAAATGCAGAAAAAGAAATACGCATTTATCTGACAATTTGAAAAAGTATCAATAAATGCTAAAATGAATGTCCACACATTGAAATAAATGCGTTTTAAGAAAAGATTAAAGCTAGTTTTCTCATCTATGAACTTCATTGTTAATATATAAACAGTACATGTAAAACGTTTTTCAGAGGTTGTGTTGTACTTTTCTGCAATCATATAAAATATAGATCTGGAAATTCACATCCACATTTCAATTTTGAAAAGGATAGGACAAATGATCACTTGAAATTACAAACATAAAAATAAAAGCTTTTAGGACAAATGTTTAAACATGGTTTCACCTCTATGCAACAGCACATGTAAAAAGTTTGTCAGAGGTTTTAAAACGTTTTTCAGAGGTTGTATTGTACTTTTCTGCAATCATACAAAATATAGATCTGGAAATTCACATCCACATTTCAATTTGGAAAAGAATAGTACAAATGATCACTTGAAATTACAAACTTTAAAATAAATACTTTTTTGAAAAATGTTTAAACATGATTTCACATCTATGCAACAGCACAAGTAAAAAGTTTGTCAGAGGTTTTAAAAGTACTTTTCTCCAAAAAAACAAAATGTTGATCAGTAAATTCACTTCTACATTTCAATTTTAGAAAGAATAACATAAAAGTTAAAATGAAATTACCAACTTTATAATACATGCTTTTTTGAGAAACTTTGCTTCACATCTATGAATTTTCATGTATAAGTATTAATAGTCTTTGTAAAACTTTTAACAACGTTTAAAAATATAGTTTACAACGAGAAAAATAAATGAAGAAAAAGTAACACGCGTTTTTCTGACAATTTGAAAAAGTATCAATAAATGCTAAAATGAATGTCCACACATTGAAATAAATGCGTTTTAAGAAAAGATTAAAGCTAGTTTTCTCATCTATGAACTTCATTGTGAATATATAAACAGTATATGTAAAACGTTTTTCATAGGTTGTAATGTACTTTTCTACAATCAAATAAAATATAGATCTGGAAATTCACAACCAGATTTCAATTTCAAAAAGAATAGTATAAATGGTCAAATGAAATTACAAACATAAAAATAAACGCTTCTTGGAGATATGTTTAAACATGGTTTCACATCTATGCAACAGCACATGTAAAAAGTATGTCAGAGGTTTTAAAAGTACTTTTGTACAAGAAAGCTAAATGTAGATCCATAAATTCACTTCTACATTTCAATTTGTGAAAGAATAACATAAATGTTAAAATGAAACTACCAACTGTAAAATACATGCATTTTTGAGAAGTACTTAAACTTTGATTCACATCTATGAATTTTCATGTATGTATTAATAGTCTTTGTAAAACTTTTAAAAATGTTTAAAAATATAGTTTACAACCAGAAAAATAAATGCAGAAAAAGAAATAAGCGTTTATCTGACAATTTGAAAAAGTATCAATAAATGCTAAAATGAATGTCCACACATTGAAATAAATGCGTTTTAAGAAAAGATTAAAGCTAGTTTTCTCATCTATGAACTTCATTGTTAATATATAATCAGTAGATGTAAAACGTTTTTCAGAGGTGGTATTGTACTTTTCTGCAATCATAAAATATAGATCTGGAAATTCACATCCACATTTCAATTTTGAAAAGAATAGGACAAATGATCACTTGAAATTACAAACATAAAAATAAAAGCTTTTTGGACAAATGTTTAAACATGGTTTCACCTCTATGCAACAGCACATGTAAAAAGTTTGTCAGAGGTTTTAAAACGTTTTTCAGAGGTTGTATTGTACTTTTCTGCAATCATACAAAATATAGATCTGGAAATTCACATCCACATTTCAATTTGGAAAAGAATAGTACAAATGATCACTTGAAATTACAAACTTTAAAATAAATGCTTTTTTGAAAAATGTTTAAACATGATTTCACATCTATGCAACAGCACAAGTAAAAAGTTTGTCAGAGGTTTTAAAAGTACTTTTCTCCAAAAAAGCAAAATGTTGATCAGTAAATTCACTTCTACATTTCAATTTTAGAAAGAATAACATAAATGTTAAAATGAAACTACCAACTTTAAAATACATGCTTTTTTGAGTAACTTTGCTTCACATCTATGAATTTTCATGTATAAGTATTAATAGTCTTTGTAAAACTTTTAACAACGTTTAAAAATATAGTCTACAACCAGTAAAATAAATGTAGAAAAAGAAATACGCGTTTATCTGACAATTTGAAAAAGTATCAATAAAGGCTAAAATGAAACCACATTTTGAAATAAATGCGTTTTAAGAAAAGATTAAAGCTAGTTTTCTCATCTATGAACTTCATTGTTAATATATAAACAGTACATGTAAAACGTTTTTCAGAGGTTGTATTGTACTTTTCTGCAATCATACAAAATATAGATAAGGAAATTCACATCCACATTTCAATTTTGAAAAGAATAGTACAAATGATCACTTGAAATTACAAACCTTAAAATAAATGCTTCTTTGAGAAATGTTTAAACATGATTTCACCTCTATGCAACAGCACATGTAAAAAGTTTGTCAGAGGTTTTAAAAGTACTTTTCGACAAGAAAGCAAAATGTAGATCTGTAAATTCACATCTACATATCAATTTTAGAAAGAATAACATAAATGTTAAAATGAAACAACTAACTTTAAAATACATGGATTTTTGAGAAATACTTAAACTTTGCTTCACATCTATGAATTTTCATGTATAAGTATTAATAGTCTTTGTAAAACTTTTAAAAACGTTTAAAAATATAGTTTACAACCAGAAAAATAAATGCAGAAAAAGAAATACGCATTTATCTGACAATTTGAAAAAGTATCAATAAATGCTAAAATGAATGTCCACACATTGAAATAAATGCGTTTTAAGAAAAGATTAAAGCTAGTTTTCTCATCTATGAACTTCATTGTTAATATATAAACAGTACATGTAAAACGTTTTTCAGAGGTTGTGTTGTACTTTTCTGCAATCATATAAAATATAGATCTGGAAATTCACATCCACATTTCAATTTTGAAAAGAATAGGACAAATGATCACTTGAAATTACAAACATAAAAATAAAAGCTTTTTGGACAAATGTTTAAACATGGTTTCACCTCTATGCAACAGCACATGTAAAAAGTTTGTCAGAGGTTTTAAAACGTTTTTCAG
Organism: Narcine bancroftii; assembly: GCF_036971445.1. NCBI lineage: Eukaryota > Metazoa > Chordata > Chondrichthyes > Torpediniformes > Narcinidae > Narcine > Narcine bancroftii. The sequence goes on along the minus strand of NC_091474.1, from coordinate 99,851,167 downwards.
AGGTTGTATTGTACTTTTCTGCAATCATACAAAATATAGATCTGGAAATTTACATCCACATTTCAATTTGGAAAAGAATAGTACAAATGATCACTTGAAATTACAAACTTTAAAATAAATACTTTTTTGAAAAATGTTTAAACATGATTTCACATCTATGCAACAGCACAAGTAAAAAGTTTGTCAGAGGTTTTAAAAGTACTTTTCTCCAAAAAAACAAAATGTTGATCAGTAAATTCACTTCTACATTTCAATTTTAGAAAGAATAACATAAAAGTTAAAATGAAATTACCAACTTTATAATACATGCTTTTTTGAGAAACTTTGCTTCACATCTATGAATTTTCATGTATAAGTATTAATAGTCTTTGTAAAACTTTTAACAACGTTTAAAAATATAGTTTACAACGAGAAAAATAAATGAAGAAAAAGTAACACGCGTTTTTCTGACAATTTGAAAAAGTATCAATAAATGCTAAAATGAATGTCCACACATTGAAATAAATGCGTTTTAAGAAAAGATTCAAGCTAGTTTTCTCATCTATGAACTTCATTGTGAATATATAAACAGTATATGTAAAACGTTTTTCATAGGTTGTAATGTACTTTTCTACAATCAAATAAAATATAGATCTGGAAATTCACAACCAGATTTCAATTTCAAAAAGAATAGTATAAATGGTCAAATGAAATTACAAACATAAAAATAAACGCTTCTTGGAGATATGTTTAAACATGGTTTCACATCTATGCAACAGCACATGTAAAAAGTATGTCAGAGGTTTTAAAAGTACTTTTGTACAAGAAAGCTAAATGTAGATCCATAAATTCACTTCTACATTTCAATTTGAGAAAGAATAACATAAATGTTAAAATGAAACTACCAACTGTAAAATACATGCATTTTTGAGAAGTACTTAAACTTTGATTCACATCTATGAATTTTCATGTATGTATTAATAGTCTTTGTAAAACTTTTAAAAATGTTTAAAAATATAGTTTACAACCAGAAAAATAAATGCAGAAAAAGAAATAAGCGTTTATCTGACAATTTGAAAAAGTATCAATAAATGCTAAAATGAATGTCCACACATTGAAATAAATGCGTTTTAAGAAAAGATTAAAGCTAGTTTTCTCATCTATGAACTTCATTGTTAATATATAATCAGTAGATGTAAAACGTTTTTCAGAGGTGGTATTGTACTTTTCTGCAATCATAAAATATAGATCTGGAAATTCACATCCACATTTCAATTTTGAAAAGAATAGGACAAATGATCACTTGAAATTACAAACATAAAAATAAAAGCTTTTTGGACAAATGTTTAAACATGGTTTCACCTCTATGCAACAGCACATGTAAAAAGTTTGTCAGAGGTTTTAAAACGTTTTTCAGAGGTTGTATTGTACTTTTCTGCAATCATACAAAATATAGATCTGGAAATTCACATCCACATTTCAATTTGGAAAAGAATAGTACAAATGATCACTTGAAATTACAAACTTTAAAATAAATGCTTTTTTGAAAAATGTTTAAACATGATTTCACATCTATGCAACAGCACAAGTAAAAAGTTTGTCAGAGGTTTTAAAAGTACTTTTCTCCAAAAAAGCAAAATGTTGATCAGTAAATTCACTTCTACATTTCAATTTTAGAAAGAATAACATAAATGTTAAAATGAAACTACCAACTTTAAAATACATGCTTTTTTGAGTAACTTTGCTTCACATCTATGAATTTTCATGTATAAGTATTAATAGTCTTTGTAAAACTTTTAACAACGTTTAAAAATATAGTCTACAACCAGTAAAATAAATGTAGAAAAAGAAATACGCGTTTATCTGACAATTTGAAAAAGTATCAATAAAGGCTAAAATGAAACCACATTTTGAAATAAATGCGTTTTAAGAAAAGATTAAAGCTAGTTTTCTCATCTATGAACTTCATTGTTAATATATAAACAGTACATGTAAAACGTTTTTCAGAGGTTGTATTGTACTTTTCTGCAATCATACAAAATATAGATAAGGAAATTCACATCCACATTTCAATTTTGAAAAGAATAGTACAAATGATCACTTGAAATTACAAACCTTAAAATAAATGCTTCTTTGAGAAATGTTTAAACATGATTTCACCTCTATGCAACAGCACATGTAAAAAGTTTGTCAGAGGTTTTAAAAGTACTTTTCGACAAGAAAGCAAAATGTAGATCCGTAAATTCACATCTACATATCAATTTTAGAAAGAATAACATAAATGTTAAAATGAAACAACTAACTTTAAAATACATGGATTTTTGAGAAATACTTAAACTTTGCTTCACATCTATGAATTTTCATGTATAAGTATTAATAGTCTTTGTAAAACTTTTAAAAACGTTTAAAAATATAGTTTACAACCAGAAAAATAAATGCAGAAAAAGAAATACGCATTTATCTGACAATTTGAAAAAGTATCAATAAATGCTAAAATGAATGTCCACACATTGAAATAAATGCGTTTTAAGAAAAGATTAAAGCTAGTTTTCTCATCTATGAACTTCATTGTTAATATATAAACAGTACATGTAAAACGTTTTTCAGAGGTTGTGTTGTACTTTTCTGCAATCATATAAAATATAGATCTGGAAATTCACATCCACATTTCAATTTTGAAAAGAATAGGACAAATGATCACTTGAAATTACAAACATAAAAATAAAAGCTTTTAGGACAAATGTTTAAACATGGTTTCACCTCTATGCAACAGCACATGTAAAAAGTTTGTCAGAGGTTTTAAAACGTTTTTCAGAGGTTGTATTGTACTTTTCTGCAATCATACAAAATATAGATCTGGAAATTCACATCCACATTTCAATTTGGAAAAGAATAGTACAAATGATCACTTGAAATTACAAACTTTAAAATAAATACTTTTTTGAAAAATGTTTAAACATGATTTCACATCTATGCAACAGCACAAGTAAAAAGTTTGTCAGAGGTTTTAAAAGTACTTTTCTCCAAAAAAACAAAATGTTGATCAGTAAATTCACTTCTACATTTCAATTTTAGAAAGAATAACATAAAAGTTAAAATGAAATTACCAACTTTATAATACATGCTTTTTTGAGAAACTTTGCTTCACATCTATGAATTTTCATGTATAAGTATTAATAGTCTTTGTAAAACTTTTAACAACGTTTAAAAATATAGTTTACAACGAGAAAAATAAATGAAGAAAAAGTAACACGCGTTTTTCTGACAATTTGAAAAAGTATCAATAAATGCTAAAATGAATGTCCACACATTGAAATAAATGCGTTTTAAGAAAAGATTAAAGCTAGTTTTCTCATCTATGAACTTCATTGTGAATATATAAACAGTATATGTAAAACGTTTTTCATAGGTTGTAATGTACTTTTCTACAATCAAATAAAATATAGATCTGGAAATTCACAACCAGATTTCAATTTCAAAAAGAATAGTATAAATGGTCAAATGAAATTACAAACATAAAAATAAACGCTTCTTGGAGATATGTTTAAACATGGTTTCACATCTATGCAACAGCACATGTAAAAAGTATGTCAGAGGTTTTAAAAGTACTTTTGTACAAGAAAGCTAAATGTAGATCCATAAATTCACTTCTACATTTCAATTTGTGAAAGAATAACATAAATGTTAAAATGAAACTACCAACTGTAAAATACATGCATTTTTGAGAAGTACTTAAACTTTGATTCACATCTATGAATTTTCATGTATGTATTAATAGTCTTTGTAAAACTTTTAAAAATGTTTAAAAATATAGTTTACAACCAGAAAAATAAATGCAGAAAAAGAAATAAGCGTTTATCTGACAATTTGAAAAAGTATCAATAAATGCTAAAATGAATGTCCACACATTGAAATAAATGCGTTTTAAGAAAAGATTAAAGCTAGTTTTCTCATCTATGAACTTCATTGTTAATATATAATCAGTAGATGTAAAACGTTTTTCAGAGGTGGTATTGTACTTTTCTGCAATCATAAAATATAGATCTGGAAATTCACATCCACATTTCAATTTTGAAAAGAATAGGACAAATGATCACTTGAAATTACAAACATAAAAATAAAAGCTTTTTGGACAAATGTTTAAACATGGTTTCACCTCTATGCAACAGCACATGTAAAAAGTTTGTCAGAGGTTTTAAAACGTTTTTCAGAGGTTGTATTGTACTTTTCTGCAATCATACAAAATATAGATCTGGAAATTCACATCCACATTTCAATTTGGAAAAGAATAGTACAAATGATCACTTGAAATTACAAACTTTAAAATAAATGCTTTTTTGAAAAATGTTTAAACATGATTTCACATCTATGCAACAGCACAAGTAAAAAGTTTGTCAGAGGTTTTAAAAGTACTTTTCTCCAAAAAAGCAAAATGTTGATCAGTAAATTCACTTCTACATTTCAATTTTAGAAAGAATAACATAAATGTTAAAATGAAACTACCAACTTTAAAATACATGCTTTTTTGAGTAACTTTGCTTCACATCTATGAATTTTCATGTATAAGTATTAATAGTCTTTGTAAAACTTTTAACAACGTTTAAAAATATAGTCTACAACCAGTAAAATAAATGTAGAAAAAGAAATACGCGTTTATCTGACAATTTGAAAAAGTATCAATAAGTGCTAAAATGAATGTCCACACATTGAAATAAATGCGTTTTAAGAAAAGATTAAAGCTAGTTTTCTCATCTATGAACTTCATTGTGAATATATAAACAGTATATGTAAAACGTTTTTCATAGGTTGTAATGTACTTTTCTACAATCAAATAAAATATAGATCTGGAAATTCACAACCAGATTTCAATTTCAAAAAGAATAGTATAAATGGTCAAATGAAATTACAAACATAAAAATAAACGCTTCTTGGAGATATGTTTATACATGGTTTCACATCTATGCAACAGCACATGTAAAAAGTATGTCAGAGGTTTTAAAAGTACTTTTGTACAAGAAAGCTAAATGTAGATCCATAAATTCACTTCTACATTTCAATTTGAGAAAGAATAACATAAATGTTAAAATGAAACTACCAACTGTAAAATACATGCATTTTTGAGAAGTACTTAAACTTTGATTCACATCTATGAATTTTCATGTATGTATTAATAGTCTTTGTAAAACTTTTAAAAATATTTAAAAATATAGTTTACAACCAGAAAAATAAATGCAGAAAAAGAAATAAGCGTTTATCTGACAATTTGAAAAAGTATCAATAAATGCTAAAATGAATGTCCACACATTGAAATAAATGCGTTTTAAGAAAAGATTAAAGCTAGTTTTCTCATCTATGAACTTCATTGTTAATATATAATCAGTAGATGTAAAACGTTTTTCAGAGGTGGTATTGTACTTTTCTGCAATCATAAAATATAGATCTGGAAATTCACATCCACATTTCAATTTTGAAAAGAATAGGACAAATGATCACTTGAAATTACAAACATAAAAATAAAAGCTTTTTGGACAAATGTTTAAACATGGTTTCACCTCTATGCAACAGCACATGTAAAAAGTTTGTCAGAGGTTTTAAAACGTTTTTCAGAGGTTGTATTGTACTTTTCTGCAATCATACAAAATATAGATCTGGAAATTCACATCCACATTTCAATTTGGAAAAGAATAGTACAAATGATCACTTGAAATTACAAACTTTAAAATAAATGCTTTTTTGAAAAATGTTTAAACATGATTTCACATCTATGCAACAGCACAAGTAAAAAGTTTGTCAGAGGTTTTAAAAGTACTTTTCTCCAAAAAAGCAAAATGTTGATCAGTAAATTCACTTCTACATTTCAATTTTAGAAAGAATAACATAAATGTTAAAATGAAACTACCAACTTTAAAATACATGCTTTTTTGAGTAACTTTGCTTCACATCTATGAATTTTCATGTATAAGTATTAATAGTCTTTGTAAAACTTTTAACAACGTTTAAAAATATAGTCTACAACCAGTAAAATAAATGTAGAAAAAGAAATACACGTTTATCTGACAATTTGAAAAAGTATCAATAAAGGCTAAAATGAAACCACATTTTGAAATAAATGCGTTTTAAGAAAAGATTAAAGCTAGTTTTCTCATCTATGAACTTCATTGTTAATATATAAACAGTACATGTAAAACGTTTTTCAGAGGTTGTATTGTACTTTTCTGCAATCATACAAAATATAGATAAGGAAATTCACATCCACATTTCAATTTTGAAAAGAATAGTACAAATGATCACTTGAAATTACAAACCTTAAAATAAATGCTTCTTTGAGAAATGTTTAAACATGATTTCACCTCTATGCAACAGCACATGTAAAAAGTTTGTCAGAGGTTTTAAAAGTACTTTTCGACAAGAAAGCAAAATGTAGATCTGTAAATTCACATCTACATATCAATTTTAGAAAGAATAACATAAATGTTAAAATGAAACAACTAACTTTAAAATACATGGATTTTTGAGAAATACTTAAACTTTGCTTCACATCTATGAATTTTCATGTATAAGTATTAATAGTCTTTGTAAAACTTTTAAAAACGTTTAAAAATATAGTTTACAACCAGAAAAATAAATGCAGAAAAAGAAATACGCGTTTATCTGACAATATGAAAAAGTATCAATAAATGCTAAAATGAATGTCCACACATTGAAATAAATGCGTTTTAAGAAAAGATTAAAGCTAGTTTTCTCATCTATGAACTTCATTGTTAATATATAAACAGTACATGTAAAACGTTTTTCAGAGGTTGTATTGTACTTTTCTGCAATCATATAAAATATAGATCTGGAAATTCACATCCACATTTCAATTTTGAAAAGAATAGTAGAAATGGTCACTTGAAATTACAAACTTTAAAATAAATGCTTTTTTGAGAAATGTTTAAACATGATTTCACATCTATGCAACAGCTCATGTAAAGTTTGTCAGAGGTTTTAAAAGTACTTTTCTCCAAAAAAGCAAAATGTAGATCCGTAAATTCACTTCTACATTTCAATTTTAGAAAGAATAACATAAATGTTAAAATGAAACAACCAACTTTAAAATACATGCATTTTTGAGAAATACTTAAACTTTGCTTCACATCTATGAATTTTCATGTATAAGTATTAATAGTCTTTGTAAAACTTTTAACAACGTTTAAAAATATAGTTTACAACGAGAAAAATAAATGAAGAAAAAGTAACACGCGTTTATCTGACAATTTGAAAAAGTATCAATAAATGCTAAAATGAATGTCCACACATTGAAATAAATGCGTTTTAAGAAAAGATTAAAGCTAGTTTTCTCATCTATGAACTTCATTGTTAATATATAATCAGTAGATGTAAAACGTTTTTCAGAGGTGGTATTGTACTTTTCTGCAATCATAAAATATAGATCTGGAAATTCACATCCACATTTCAATTTTGAAAAGAATAGGACAAATGATCACTTGAAATTACAAACATAAAAATAAAAGCTTTTTGGACAAATGTTTAAACATGGTTTCACCTCTATGCAACAGCACATGTAAAAAGTTTGTCAGAGGTTTTAAAACGTTTTTCAGAGGTTGTATTGTACTTTTCTGCAATCATACAAAATATAGATCTGGAAATTCACATCCACATTTCAATTTGGAAAAGAATAGTACAAATGATCACTTGAAATTACAAACTTTAAAATAAATGCTTTTTTGAAAAATGTTTAAACATGATTTCACATCTATGCAACAGCACAAGTAAAAAGTTTGTCAGAGGTTTTAAAAGTACTTTTCTCCAAAAAAGCAAAATGTTGATCAGTAAATTCACTTCTACATTTCAATTTTAGAAAGAATAACATAAATGTTAAAATGAAACTACCAACTTTAAAATACATGCTTTTTTGAGTAACTTTGCTTCACATCTATGAATTTTCATGTATAAGTATTAATAGTCTTTGTAAAACTTTTAACAACGTTTAAAAATATAGTCTACAACCAGTAAAATAAATGTAGAAAAAGAAATACGCGTTTATCTGACAATTTGAAAAAGTATCAATAAAGGCTAAAATGAAACCACATTTTGAAATAAATGCGTTTTAAGAAAAGATTAAAGCTAGTTTTCTCATCTATGAACTTCATTGTTAATATATAAACAGTACATGTAAAACGTTTTTCAGAGGTTGTATTGTACTTTTCTGCAATCATACAAAATATAGATAAGGAAATTCACATCCACATTTCAATTTTGAAAAGAATAGTACAAATGATCACTTGAAATTACAAACCTTAAAATAAATGCTTCTTTGAGAAATGTTTAAACATGATTTCACCTCTATGCAACAGCACATGTAAAAAGTTTGTCAGAGGTTTTAAAAGTACTTTTCGACAAGAAAGCAAAATGTAGATCCGTAAATTCACATCTACATATCAATTTTAGAAAGAATAACATAAATGTTAAAATGAAACAACTAACTTTAAAATACATGGATTTTTGAGAAATACTTAAACTTTGCTTCACATCTATGAATTTTCATGTATAAGTATTAATAGTCTTTGTAAAACTTTTAAAAACGTTTAAAAATATAGTTTACAACCAGAAAAATAAATGCAGAAAAAGAAATACGCATTTATCTGACAATTTGAAAAAGTATCAATAAATGCTAAAATGAATGTCCACACATTGAAATAAATGCGTTTTAAGAAAAGATTAAAGCTAGTTTTCTCATCTATGAACTTCATTGTTAATATATAAACAGTACATGTAAAACGTTTTTCAGAGGTTGTGTTGTACTTTTCTGCAATCATATAAAATATAGATCTGGAAATTCACATCCACATTTCAATTTTGAAAAGAATAGGACAAATGATCACTTGAAATTACAAACATAAAAATAAAAGCTTTTAGGACAAATGTTTAAACATGGTTTCACCTCTATGCAACAGCACATGTAAAAAGTTTGTCAGAGGTTTTAAAACGTTTTTCAGAGGTTGTATTGTACTTTTCTGCAATCATACAAAATATAGATCTGGAAATTCACATCCACATTTCAATTTGGAAAAGAATAGTACAAATGATCACTTGAAATTACAAACTTTAAAATAAATACTTTTTTGAAAAATGTTTAAACATGATTTCACATCTATGCAACAGCACAAGTAAAAAGTTTGTCAGAGGTTTTAAAAGTACTTTTCTCCAAAAAAACAAAATGTTGATCAGTAAATTCACTTCTACATTTCAATTTTAGAAAGAATAACATAAAAGTTAAAATGAAATTACCAACTTTATAATACATGCTTTTTTGAGAAACTTTGCTTCACATCTATGAATTTTCATGTATAAGTATTAATAGTCTTTGTAAAACTTTTAACAACGTTTAAAAATATAGTTTACAACGAGAAAAATAAATGAAGAAAAAGTAACACGCGTTTTTCTGACAATTTGAAAAAGTATCAATAAATGCTAAAATGAATGTCCACACATTGAAATAAATGCGTTTTAAGAAAAGATTAAAGCTAGTTTTCTCATCTATGAACTTCATTGTGAATATATAAACAGTATATGTAAAACGTTTTTCATAGGTTGTAATGTACTTTTCTACAATCAAATAAAATATAGATCTGGAAATTCACAACCAGATTTCAATTTCAAAAAGAATAGTATAAATGGTCAAATGAAATTACAAACATAAAAATAAACGCTTCTTGGAGATATGTTTAAACATGGTTTCACATCTATGCAACAGCACATGTAAAAAGTATGTCAGAGGTTTTAAAAGTACTTTTGTACAAGAAAGCTAAATGTAGATCCATAAATTCACTTCTACATTTCAATTTGTGAAAGAATAACATAAATGTTAAAATGAAACTACCAACTGTAAAATACATGCATTTTTGAGAAGTACTTAAACTTTGATTCACATCTATGAATTTTCATGTATGTATTAATAGTCTTTGTAAAACTTTTAAAAATGTTTAAAAATATAGTTTACAACCAGAAAAATAAATGCAGAAAAAGAAATAAGCGTTTATCTGACAATTTGAAAAAGTATCAATAAATGCTAAAATGAATGTCCACACATTGAAATAAATGCGTTTTAAGAAAAGATTAAAGCTAGTTTTCTCATCTATGAACTTCATTGTTAATATATAATCAGTAGATGTAAAACGTTTTTCAGAGGTGGTATTGTACTTTTCTGCAATCATAAAATATAGATCTGGAAATTCACATCCACATTTCAATTTTGAAAAGAATAGGACAAATGATCACTTGAAATTACAAACATAAAAATAAAAGCTTTTTGGACAAATGTTTAAACATGGTTTCACCTCTATGCAACAGCACATGTAAAAAGTTTGTCAGAGGTTTTAAAACGTTTTTCAGAGGTTGTATTGTACTTTTCTGCAATCATACAAAATATAGATCTGGAAATTCACATCCACATTTCAATTTGGAAAAGAATAGTACAAATGATCACTTGAAATTACAAACTTTAAAATAAATGCTTTTTTGAAAAATGTTTAAACATGATTTCACATCTATGCAACAGCACAAGTAAAAAGTTTGTCAGAGGTTTTAAAAGTACTTTTCTCCAAAAAAGCAAAATGTTGATCAGTAAATTCACTTCTACATTTCAATTTTAGAAAGAATAACATAAATGTTAAAATGAAACTACCAACTTTAAAATACATGCTTTTTTGAGTAACTTTTCTTCACATCTATGAATTTTCATGTATAAGTATTAATAGTCTTTGTAAAACTTTTAACAACGTTTAAAAATATAGTCTACAACCAGTAAAATAAATGTAGAAAAAGAAATACGCGTTTATCTGACAATTTGAAAAAGTATCAATAAAGGCTAAAATGAAACCACATTTTGAAATAAATGCGTTTTAAGAAAAGATTAAAGCTAGTTTTCTCATCTATGAACTTCATTGTTAATATATAAACAGTACATGTAAAACGTTTTTCAGAGGTTGTATTGTACTTTTCTGCAATCATACAAAATATAGATAAGGAAATTCACATCCACATTTCAATTTTGAAAAGAATAGTACAAATGATCACTTGAAATTACAAACCTTAAAATAAATGCTTCTTTGAGAAATGTTTAAACATGATTTCACCTCTATGCAACAGCACATGTAAAAAGTTTGTCAGAGGTTTTAAAAGTACTTTTCGACAAGAAAGCAAAATGTAGATCTGTAAATTCACATCTACATATCAATTTTAGAAAGAATAACATAAATGTTAAAATGAAACAACTAACTTTAAAATACATGGATTTTTGAGAAATACTTAAACTTTGCTTCACATCTATGAATTTTCATGTATAAGTATTAATAGTCTTTGTAAAACTTTTAAAAACGTTTAAAAATATAGTTTACAACCAGAAAAATAAATGCAGAAAAAGAAATACGCATTTATCTGACAATTTGAAAAAGTATCAATAAATGCTAAAATGAATGTCCACACATTGAAATAAATGCGTTTTAAGAAAAGATTAAAGCTAGTTTTCTCATCTATGAACTTCATTGTTAATATATAAACAGTACATGTAAAACGTTTTTCAGAGGTTGTGTTGTACTTTTCTGCAATCATATAAAATATAGATCTGGAAATTCACATCCACATTTCAATTTTGAAAAGAATAGGACAAATGATCACTTGAAATTACAAACATAAAAATAAAAGCTTTTTGGACAAATGTTTAAACATGGTTTCACCTCTATGCAACAGCACATGTAAAAAGTTTGTCAGAGGTTTTAAAACGTTTTTCAGAGGTTGTATTGTACTTTTCTGCAATCATACAAAATATAGATCTGGAAATTTACATCCACATTTCAATTTGGAAAAGAATAGTACAAATGATCACTTGAAATTACAAACTTTAAAATAAATACTTTTTTGAAAAATGTTTAAACATGATTTCACATCTATGCAACAGCACAAGTAAAAAGTTTGTCAGACGTTTTAAAAGTACTTTTCTCCAAAAAAAAAAATGTTGATCAGTAAATTCACTTCTACATTTCAATTTTAGAAAGAATAACATAAAAGTTAAAATGAAATTACCAACTTTATAATACATGCTTTTTTGAGAAACTTTGCTTCACATCTATGAATTTTCATGTATAAGTATTAATAGTCTTTGTAAAACTTTTAAAAACGTTTAAAAATATAGTTTACACCCAGAAAAATAAATGCAGAAAAAGAAATACGCGTTTATCTGACAATATGAAAAAGTATCAATAAATGCTAAAATGAATGTCCACACATTGAAATAAATGCGTTTTAAGAAAAGATTAAAGCTAGTTTTCTCATCTATGAACTTCATTGTTAATATATAAACAGTACATGTAAAACGTTTTTCAGAGGTTGTATTGTACTTTTCTGCAATCATATAAAATATAGATCTGGAAATTCACATCCACATTTCAATTTTGAAAAGAATAGTAGAAATGGTCACTTGAAATTACAAACTTTAAAATAAATGCTTTTTTGAGAAATGTTTAAACATGATTTCACATCTATGCAACAGCTCATGTAAAGTTTGTCAGAGGTTTTAAAAGTACTTTTCTCCAAAAAAGCAAAATGTAGATCCGTAAATTCACTTCTACATTTCAATTTTAGAAAGAATAACATAAATGTTAAAATGAAACAACCAACTTTAAAATACATGCATTTTTGAGAAATACTTAAACTTTGCTTCACATCTATGAATTTTCATGTATAAGTATTAATAGTCTTTGTAAAACTTTTAACAACGTTTAAAAATATAGTTTACAACGAGAAAAATAAATGAAGAAAAAGTAACACGCGTTTATCTGACAATTTGAAAAAGTATCAATAAATGCTAAAATGAATGTCCACACATTGAAATAAATGCGTTTTAAGAAAAGATTAAAGCTAGTTTTCTCGTCTATGAACTTCATTGTGAATATATAAACAGTATATGTAAAACGTTTTTCATAGGTTGTAATGTACTTTTCTACAATCAAATAAAATATAGATCTGGAAATTCACAACAAGATTTCAATTTCAAAAACAATAGTATAAATGGTCAAATGAAATTACAAACATAAAAATAAACGCTTCTTAGAGATATGTTTAAACATGGTTTCACATCTATGCAACAGCACATGTAAAAAGTATGTCAGAGGTTTTAAAAGTACTTTTGTACAAGAAAGCTAAATGTAGATCCATAAATTCACTTCTACATTTCAATTTGAGAAAGAATAACATAAATGTTAAAATGAAACTACTAACTTTAAAATACATGGATTTTTGAGAAATACTTAAACTTTGCTTCACATCTATGAATTTTCATGTATAAGTATTAATAGTCTTTGTAAAACTTTTAAAAACGTTTAAAAATATAGTTCACAACCAGAAAAATAAATGCAGAAAATGAAATACGCGTTTATCTGACAACATGAAAAAGTATCAATAAATGATAAAATGAATGTCCACACATTGAAATAAATGCGTTTTAAGAAAAGATTAAAGCTAGTTTTCTCATCTATGAACTTCATTGTTAATATATAAACAGTACATGTAAAACGTTTTTCAGAGGTTGTATTGTACTTTTCTGCAATCATATAAAATATAGATCTGGAAATTCACATCCACATTTCAATTTTGAAAAGAATAGTAGAAATGGTCACTTGAAATTACAAACTTTAAAATAAATGCTTTTTTGAGAAATGTTTAAACATGATTTCACATCTATGCAACAGCTCATGTAAAGTTTGTCAGAGGTTTTAAAAGTACTTTTCTCCAAAAAAGCAAAATGTAGATCCGTAAATTCACTTCTACATTTCAATTTTAGAAAGAATAACATAAATGTTAAAATGAAACAACCAACTTTAAAATACATGCATTTTTGAGAAATACTTAAACTTTGCTTCACATCTATGAATTTTCATGTATAAGTATTAATAGTCTTTGTAAAACTTTTAAAAACGTTTTAAAATATAGTTTACAACCAGAAAAATAAATGCAGAAAAAGAAATATGCATTTATCTGACAATTTGAAAAAGTATCAATAAATGCTAAAATGAATGTCCACACATTGAAATAAATGCGTTTTAAGAAAATATTAAAGCTAGTTTTCTAATCTATGAACTTCATTGTTAATATATAAACAGTACATGTAAAACGTTTTTCAGAGGTTGTATTGTACTTTTCTGCAATCATACAAAATATAGATCTGGAAATTCACATCCACATTTCAATTTGGAAAAGAATAGTACAAATGATCACTTGAAATTACAAACTTTAAAATAAATACTTTTTTGAAAAATGTTTAAACATGATTTCACATCTATGCAACAGCACAAGTAAAAAGTTTGTCAGAGGTTTTAAAAGTACTTTTCTCCAAAAAAACAAAATGTTGATCAGTAAATTCACTTCTACATTTCAATTTTAGAAAGAATAACATAAAAGTTAAAATGAAATTACCAACTTTATAATACATGCTTTTTTGAGAAACTTTGCTTCACATCTATGAATTTTCATGTATAAGTATTAATAGTCTTTGTAAAACTTTTAACAACGTTTAAAAATATAGTTTACAACGATAAAAATAAATGAAGAAAAAGTAACACGCGTTTTTCTGACAATTTGAAAAAGTATCAATAAATGCTAAAATGTATGTCCACACATTGAAATAAATGCGTTTTAAGAAAAGATTAAAGCTAGTTTTCTCATCTATGAACTTCATTGTGAATATATAAACAGTATATGTAAAACGTTTTTCATAGGTTGTAATGTACTTTTCTACAATCAAATAAAATATAGATCTGGAAATTCACAACCAGATTTCAATTTCAAAAAGAATAGTATAAATGGTCAAATGAAATTACAAACATAAAAATAAACGCTTCTTGGAGATATGTTTAAACATGGTTTCACATCTATGCAACAGCACATGTAAAAAGTATGTCAGAGGTTTTAAAAGTACTTTTGTACAAGAAAGCTAAATGTAGATCCATAAATTCACTTCTACATTTCAATTTGAGAAAGAATAACATAAATGTTAAAATGAAACTACCAACTGTAAAATACATGCATTTTTGAGAAGTACTTAAACTTTGATTCACATCTATGAATTTTCATGTATTTATTAATAGTCTTTGTAAAACTTTTAAAAATGTTTAAAAATATAGTTTACAACCAGAAAAATAAATGCAGAAAAAGAAATAAGCGTTTATCTGACAATTTGAAAAAGTATCAATAAATGCTAAAATGAATGTCCACACATTGAAATAAATGCGTTTTAAGAAAAGATTAAAGCTAGTTTTCTCATCTATGAACTTCATTGTTAATATATAATCAGTAGATGTAAAACGTTTTTCAGAGGTTGTATTGTACTTTTCTGCAATCATAAAATATAGATCTGGAAATTCACATCCACATTTCAATTTTGAAAAGAATAGGACAAATGATCACTTGAAATTACAAACATAAAAATAAAAGCTTTTTGGACAAATGTTTAAACATGGTTTCACCTCTATGCAACAGCACATGTAAAAAGTTTGTCAGAGGTTTTAAAAGTACTTTTCTCCAAAAAAACAAAATGTTGATCAGTAAATTCACTTCTACATTTCAATTTTAGAAAGAATAACATAAAAGTTAAAATGAAATTACCAACTTTAAAATACATGCTTTTTTGAGAAACTTTGATTCACATCTATGAATTTTCATGTATAAGTATTAATAGTCTTTGTAAAACTTTTAAAAATGTTTAAAAATATAGTTTACAACCAGAAAAATAAATGCAGAAAAAGAAATAAGCGTTTAATGACAATTTGAAAAAGTATCAATAAATGCTAAAATGAATGTCCACACATTGAAATAAATGCGTTCTAAGAAAAGATTAAAGCTAGTTTTCTCATCTATGAACTTCATTGTTAATATATAATCAGTAGATGTAAAACGCTTTTCAGAGGTTGTATTGTACTTTTCTGCAATCATATAAAATATAGATCTGGAAATTCACATCCACATTTCAATTTTGAAAAGAATAGGACAAATGATCACTTGAAATTACAAACATAAAAATAAAAGCTTTTTGGACAAATGTTTAAACATGGTTTCACCTCTATGCAACAGCACATGTAAAAAGTTTGTCAGAGGTTTTAAAACGTTTTTCAGATGTTGTATTGTACTTTTCTGCAATCATACAAAATATAGATCTGGAAATTCACATCCACATTTCAATTTGGAAAAGAATAGTACAAATGATCACTTGAAATTACAAACTTTAAAATAAATGCTTTTTTGAAAAATGTTTAAACATGATTTCACCTCTATGCAACAGCACATGTAAAAAGTTTGTCAGAGGTTTTAAAAGTACTTTTCTCCAAAAAAGCAAAATGTTGATCAGTAAATTCACTTCTACATTTCAATTTTAGAAAGAATAACATAAATGTTAAAATGAAACAACCAACTTTAAAATACATGCATTTTTGAGAAATACTTAAACTTTGCTTCACATCTATGAATTTTCATGTATAAGTATTAATAGTCTTTGTAAAACTTTTAAAAACGTTTAAAAATATAGTTTACAACCAGAAAAATAAATGCAGAAAAAGAAATACGCATTTATCTGACAATTTGAAAAAGTATCAATAAATGCTAAAATGAATGTCCACACATTGAAATAAATGCGTTTTAAGAAAAGATTAAAGCTAGTTTTCTCATCTATGAACTTCATTGTTAATATATAAACAGTACATGTAAAACGTTTTTCAGAGGTTGTGTTGTACTTTTCTGCAATCATATAAAATATAGATCTGGAAATTCACATCCACATTTCAGTTTTGAAAAGAATAGGACAAATGATCACTTGAAATTACAAACATAAAAATAAAAGCTTTTTGGACAAATGTTTAAACATGGTTTCACCTCTATGCAACAGCACATGTAAAAAGTTTGTCAGAAGTTTTAAAACGTTTTTCAGAGGTTGTATTGTACTTTTCTGCAATCATACAAAATATAGATCTGGAAATTCACATCCACATTTCAATTTGGAAAAGAATAGTACAAATGATCACTTGAAATTACAAACTTTAAAATAAATACTTTTTTGAAAAATGTTTAAACATGATTTCACATCTATGCAACAGCACAAGTAAAAAGTTTGTCAGAGGTTTTAAAAGTACTTTTCTCCAAAAAAACAAAATGTTGATCAGTAAATTCACTTCTACATTTCAATTTTAGAAAGAATAACATAAAAGTTAAAATGAAATTACCAACTTTATAATACATGCTTTTTTGAGAAACTTTGCTTCACATCTATGAATTTTCATGTATAAGTATTAATAGTCTTTGTAAAACTTTTAACAACGTTTAAAAATATAGTTTACAACGATAAAAATAAATGAAGAAAAAGTAACACGCGTTTTTCTGACAATTTGAAAAAGTATCAATAAATGCTAAAATGAATGTCCACACATTGAAATAAATGCGTTTTAAGAAAAGATTAAAGCTAGTTTTCTCATCTATGAACTTCATTGTGAATATATAAACAGTATATGTAAAACGTTTTTCATAGGTTGTAATGTACTTTTCTACAATCAAATAAAATATAGATCTGGAAATTCACAACCAGATTTCAATTTCAAAAAGAATAGTATAAATGGTCAAATGAAATTACAAACATAAAAATAAACGCTTCTTGGAGATATGTTTAAACATGGTTTCACATCTATGCAACAGCACATGTAAAAAGTATGTCAGAGGTTTTAAAAGTACTTTTGTACAAGAAAGCTAAATGTAGATCCATAAATTCACTTCTACATTTCAATTTGAGAAAGAATAACATAAATGTTAAAATGAAACTACCAACTGTAAAATACATGCATTTTTGAGAAGTACTTAAACTTTGATTCACATCTATGAATTTTCATGTATGTATTAATAGTCTTTGTAAAACTTTTAAAAATGTTTAAAAATATAGTTTACAACCAGAAAAATAAATGCAGAAAAAGAAATAAGCGTTTATCTGACAATTTGAAAAAGTATCAATAAATGCTAAAATGAATGTCCACACATTGAAATAAATGCGTTTTAAGAAAAGATTAAAGCTAGTTTTCTCATCTATGAACTTCATTGTTAATATATAATCAGTAGATGTAAAACGTTTTTCAGAGGTGGTATTGTACTTTTCTGCAATCATAAAATATAGATCTGGAAATTCACATCCACATTTCAATTTTGAAAAGAATAGGACAAATGATCACTTGAAATTACAAACATAAAAATAAAAGCTTTTTGGACAAATGTTTAAACATGGTTTCACCTCTATGCAACAGCACATGTAAAAAGTTTGTCAGAGGTTTTAAAACGTTTTTCAGAGGTTGTATTGTACTTTTCTGCAATCATACAAAATATAGATCTGGAAATTCACATCCACATTTCAATTTGGAAAAGAATAGTACAAATGATCACTTGAAATTACAAACTTTAAAATAAATGCTTTTTTGAAAAATGTTTAAACATGATTTCACATCTATGCAACAGCACAAGTAAAAAGTTTGTCAGAGGTTTTAAAAGTACTTTTCTCCAAAAAAGCAAAATGTTGATCAGTAAATTCACTTCTACATTTCAATTTTAGAAAGAATAACATAAATGTTAAAATGAAACTACCAACTTTAAAATACATGCTTTTTTGAGTAACTTTGCTTCACATCTATGAATTTTCATGTATAAGTATTAATAGTCTTTGTAAAACTTTTAACAACGTTTAAAAATATAGTCTACAACCAGTAAAATAAATGTAGAAAAAGAAATACGCGTTTATCTGACAATTTGAAAAAGTATCAATAAAGGCTAAAATGAAACCACATTTTGAAATAAATGCGTTTTAAGAAAAGATTAAAGCTAGTTTTCTCATCTATGAACTTCATTGTTAATATATAAACAGTACATGTAAAACGTTTTTCAGAGGTTGTATTGTACTTTTCTGCAATCATACAAAATATAGATAAGGAAATTCACATCCACATTTCAATTTTGAAAAGAATAGTACAAATGATCACTTGAAATTACAAACCTTAAAATAAATGCTTCTTTGAGAAATGTTTAAACATGATTTCACCTCTATGCAACAGCACATGTAAAAAGTTTGTCAGAGGTTTTAAAAGTACTTTTCGACAAGAAAGCAAAATGTAGATCTGTAAATTCACATCTACATATCAATTTTAGAAAGAATAACATAAATGTTAAAATGAAACAACTAACTTTAAAATACATGGATTTTTGAGAAATACTTAAACTTTGCTTCACATCTATGAATTTTCATGTATAAGTATTAATAGTCTTTGTAAAACTTTTAAAAACGTTTAAAAATATAGTTTACAACCAGAAAAATAAATGCAGAAAAAGAAATACGCATTTATCTGACAATTTGAAAAAGTATCAATAAATGCTAAAATGAATGTCCACACATTGAAATAAATGCGTTTTAAGAAAAGATTAAAGCTAGTTTTCTCATCTATGAACTTCATTGTTAATATATAAACAGTACATGTAAAACGTTTTTCAGAGGTTGTGTTGTACTTTTCTGCAATCATATAAAATATAGATCTGGAAATTCACATCCACATTTCAATTTTGAAAAGAATAGGACAAATGATCACTTGAAATTACAAACATAAAAATAAAAGCTTTTTGGACAAATGTTTAAACATGGTTTCACCTCTATGCAACAGCACATGTAAAAAGTTTGTCAGAGGTTTTAAAACGTTTTTCAGAGGTTGTATTGTACTTTTCTGCAATCATACAAAATATAGATCTGGAAATTCACATCCACATTTCAATTTGGAAAAGAATAGTACAAATGATCACTTGAAATTACAAACTTTAAAATAAATACTTTTTTGAAAAATGTTTAAACATGATTTCACATCTATGCAACAGCACAAGTAAAAAGTTTGTCAGAGGTTTTAAAAGTACTTTTCTCCAAAAAAACAAAATGTTGATCAGTAAATTCACTTCTACATTTCAATTTTAGAAAGAATAACATAAAAGTTAAAATGAAATTACCAACTTTATAATACATGCTTTTTTGAGAAACTTTGCTTCACATCTATGAATTTTCATGTATAAGTATTAATAGTCTTTGTAAAACTTTTAACAACGTTTAAAAATATAGTTTACAACGAGAAAAATAAATGAAGAAAAAGTAACACGCGTTTTTCTGACAATTTGAAAAAGTATCAATAAATGCTAAAATGAATGTCCACACATTGAAATAAATGCGTTTTAAGAAAAGATTAAAGCTAGTTTTCTCATCTATGAACTTCATTGTGAATATATAAACAGTATATGTAAAACGTTTTTCATAGGTTGTAATGTACTTTTCTACAATCAAATAAAATATAGATCTGGAAATTCACAACCAGATTTCAATTTCAAAAAGAATAGTATAAATGGTCAAATGAAATTACAAACATAAAAATAAACGCTTCTTGGAGATATGTTTAAACATGGTTTCACATCTATGCAACAGCACATGTAAAAAGTATGTCAGAGGTTTTAAAAGTACTTTTGTACAAGAAAGCTAAATGTAGATCCATAAATTCACTTCTACATTTCAATTTGAGAAAGAATAACATAAATGTTAAAATGAAACTACCAACTGTAAAATACATGCATTTTTGAGAAGTACTTAAACTTTGATTCACATCTATG
Source organism: Narcine bancroftii (assembly GCF_036971445.1). Classification (NCBI taxonomy): domain Eukaryota; kingdom Metazoa; phylum Chordata; class Chondrichthyes; order Torpediniformes; family Narcinidae; genus Narcine; species Narcine bancroftii. The sequence continues at coordinate 99,830,479 of NC_091474.1, read as the reverse complement.
AATTTTCATGTATGTATTAATAGTCTTTGTAAAACTTTTAAAAATGTTTAAAAATATAGTTTACAACCAGAAAAATAAATGCAGAAAAAGAAATAAGTGTTTATCTGACAATTTGAAAAAGTATCAATAAATGCTAAAATGAATGTCCACACATTGAAATAAATGCGTTTTAAGAAAAGATTAAAGCTAGTTTTCTCATCTATGAACTTCATTGTTAATATATAATCAGTAGATGTAAAACGTTTTTCAGAGGTGGTATTGTACTTTTCTGCAATCATAAAATATAGATCTGGAAATTCACATCCACATTTCAATTTTGAAAGGAATAGGACAAATGATCACTTGAAATTACAAACATAAAAATAAAAGCTTTTTGGACAAATGTTTAAACATGGTTTCACCTCTATGCAACAGCACATGTAAAAAGTTTGTCAGAGGTTTTAAAACGTTTTTCAGAGGTTGTATTGTACTTTTCTGCAATCATACAAAATATAGATCTGGAAATTCACATCCACATTTCAATTTGGAAAAGAATAGTACAAATGATCACTTGAAATTACAAACTTTAAAATAAATGCTTTTTTGAAAAATGTTTAAACATGATTTCACATCTATGCAACAGCACAAGTAAAAAGTTTGTCAGAGGTTTTAAAAGTACTTTTGTACAAGAAAGCTAAATGTAGATCCATAAATTCACTTCTACATTTCAATTTGAGAAAGAATAACATAAATGTTAAAATGAAACTACCAACTGTAAAATACATGCATTTTTGAGAAGTACTTAAACTTTGATTCACATCTATGAATTTTCATGTATGTATTAATAGTCTTTGTAAAACTTTTAAAAATGTTTAAAAATATAGTTTACAACCAGAAAAATAAATGCAGAAAAAGAAATAAGCGTTTATCTGACAATTTGAAAAAGTATCAATAAATGCTAAAATGAATGTCCACACATTGAAATAAATGCGTTTTAAGAAAAGATTAAAGCTAGTTTTCTCATCTATGAACTTCATTGTTAATATATAATCAGTAGATGTAAAACGTTTTTCAGAGGTGGTATTGTACTTTTCTGCAATCATAAAATATAGATCTGGAAATTCACATCCACATTTCAATTTTGAAAAGAATAGGACAAATGATCACTTGAAATTACAAACATAAAAATAAAAGCTTTTTGGACAAATGTTTAAACATGGTTTCACCTCTATGCAACAGCACATGTAAAAAGTTTGTCAGAGGTTTTAAAACGTTTTTCAGAGGTTGTATTGTACTTTTCTGCAATCATACAAAATATAGATCTGGAAATTCACATCCACATTTCAATTTGGAAAAGAATAGTACAAATGATCACTTGAAATTACAAACTTTAAAATAAATGCTTTTTTGAAAAATGTTTAAACATGATTTCACATCTATGCAACAGCACAAGTAAAAAGTTTGTCAGAGGTTTTAAAATTACTTTTCTCCAAAAAAGCAAAATGTTGATCAGTAAATTCACTTCTACATTTCAATTTTAGAAAGAATAACATAAATGTTAAAATGAAACTACCAACTTTAAAATACATGCTTTTTTGAGTAACTTTGCTTCACATCTATGAATTTTCATGTATAAGTATTAATAGTCTTTGTAAAACTTTTAACAACGTTTAAAAATATAGTCTACAACCAGTAAAATAAATGTAGAAAAAGAAATACGCGTTTATCTGACAATTTGAAAAAGTATCAATAAAGGCTAAAATGAAACCACATTTTGAAATAAATGCGTTTTAAGAAAAGATTAAAGCTAGTTTTCTCATCTATGAACTTCATTGTTAATATATAAACAGTACATGTAAAACGTTTTTCAGAGGTTGTATTGTACTTTTCTGCAATCATACAAAATATAGATCTGGAAATTCACATCCACATTTCAATTTTGAAAAGAATAGGACAAATGATCACTTGAAATTACAAACATAAAAATAAAAGCTTTTTGGACAAATGTTTAAACATGGTTTCACCTCTATGCAACAGCACATGTAAAAAGTTTGTCAGAGGTTTTAAAACGTTTTTCAGAGGTTGTATTGTACTTTTCTGCAATCATACAAAATATAGATCTGGAAATTCACATCCACATTTCAATTTGGAAAAGAATAGTACAAATGATCACTTGAAATTACAAACTTTAAAATAAATGCTTTTTTGAAAAATGTTTAAACATGATTTCACATCTATGCAACAGCACAAGTAAAAAGTTTGTCAGAGGTTTTAAAAGTACTTTTCTCCAAAAAAGCAAAATGTTGATCAGTAAATTCACTTCTACATTTCAATTTTAGAAAGAATAACATAAATGTTAAAATGAAACTACCAACTTTAAAATACATGCTTTTTTGAGTAACTTTGCTTCACATCTATGAATTTTCATGTATAAGTATTAATAGTCTTTGTAAAACTTTTAACAACGTTTAAAAATATAGTCTACAACCAGTAAAATAAATGTAGAAAAAGAAATACGCGTTTATCTGACAATTTGAAAAAGTATCAATAAAGGCTAAAATGAAACCACATTTTGAAATAAATGCGTTTTAAGAAAAGATTAAAGCTAGTTTTCTCATCTATGAACTTCATTGTTAATATATAAACAGTACATGTAAAACGTTTTTCAGAGGTTGTATTGTACTTTTCTGCAATCATACAAAATATAGATCTGGAAATTCACATCCACATTTCAATTTTGAAAAGAATAGTACAAATGATCACTTGAAATTACAAACCTTAAAATAAATGCTTCTTTGAGAAATGTTTAAACATGATTTCACATCTATGCAACAGCACATGTAAAAAGTTTGTCAGAGGTTTTAAAAGTACTTTTCGACAAGAAAGCAAAATGTAGATCTGTAAATTCACATCTACATATCAATTTTAGAAAGAATAACATAAATGTTAAAATGAAACAACTAACTTTAAAATACATGGATTTTTGAGAAATACTTAAACTTTGCTTCACATCTATGAATTTTCATGTATAAGTATTAATACTCTTTGTAAAACTTTTAAAAACGTTTAAAAATATATTTTACAACCAGAAAAATAAATGCAGAAAAAGAAATACGCATTTATCTGACAATTTGAAAAAGTATCAATAAATGCTAAAATGAATGTCCACACATTGAAATAAATGCGTTTTAAGAAAAGATTAAAGCTAGTTTTCTCATCTATGAACTTCATTGTTAATATATAAACAGTACATGTAAAACGTTTTTCAGAGGTTGTGTTGTACTTTTCTGCAATCATATAAAATATAGATCTGGAAATTCACATCCACATTTCAATTTTGAAAAGAATAGGACAAATGATCACTTGAAATTACAAACATAAAAATAAAAGCTTTTTGGACAAATGTTTAAACATGGTTTCACCTCTATGCAACAGCACATGTAAAAAGTTTGTCAGAGGTTTTAAAACGTTTTTCAGAGGTTGTATTGTACTTTTCTGCAATCATACAAAATATAGATCTGGAAATTTACATCCACATTTCAATTTGGAAAAGAATAGTACAAATGATCACTTGAAATTACAAACTTTAAAATAAATACTTTTTTGAAAAATGTTTAAACATGATTTCACATCTATGCAACAGCACAAGTAAAAAGTTTGTCAGAGGTTTTAAAAGTACTTTTCTCCAAAAAAACAAAATGTTGATCAGTAAATTCACTTCTACATTTCAATTTTAGAAAGAATAACATAAAAGTTAAAATGAAATTACCAACTTTATAATACATGCTTTTTTGAGAAACTTTGCTTCACATCTATGAATTTTCATGTATAAGTATTAATAGTCTTTGTAAAACTTTTAACAACGTTTAAAAATATAGTTTACAACGAGAAAAATAAATGAAGAAAAAGTAACACGCGTTTTTCTGACAATTTGAAAAAGTATCAATAAATGCTAAAATGAATGTCCACACATTGAAATAAATGCGTTTTAAGAAAAGATTAAAGCTAGTTTTCTCATCTATGAACTTCATTGTGAATATATAAACAGTATATGTAAAACGTTTTTCATAGGTTGTAATGTACTTTTCTACAATCAAATAAAATATAGATCTGGAAATTCACAACCAGATTTCAATTTCAAAAAGAATAGTATAAATGGTCAAATGAAATTACAAACATAAAAATAAACGCTTCTTGGAGATATGTTTAAACATGGTTTCACATCTATGCAACAGCACATGTAAAAAGTATGTCAGAGGTTTTAAAAGTACTTTTGTACAAGAAAGCTAAATGTAGATCCATAAATTCACTTCTACATTTCAATTTGAGAAAGAATAACATAAATGTTAAAATGAAACTACCAACTGTAAAATACATGCATTTTTGAGAAGTACTTAAACTTTGATTCACATCTATGAATTTTCATGTATGTATTAATAGTCTTTGTAAAACTTTTTAAAATGTTTAAAAATATAGTTTACAACCAGAAAAATAAATGCAGAAAAAGAAATAAGCGTTTATCTGACAATTTGAAAAAGTATCAATAAATGCTAAAATGAATGTCCACACATTGAAATAAATGCGTTTTAAGAAAAGATTAAAGCTAGTTTTCTCATCTATGAACTTCATTGTTAATATATAATCAGTAGATGTAAAACGTTTTTCAGAGGTGGTATTGTACTTTTCTGCAATCATAAAATATAGATCTGGAAATTCACATCCACATTTCAATTTTGAAAAGAATAGGACAAATGATCACTTGAAATTACAAACATAAAAATAAAAGCTTTTTGGACAAATGTTTAAACATGGTTTCACCTCTATGCAACAGCACATGTAAAAAGTTTGTCAGAGGTTTTAAAACGTTTTTCAGAGGTTGTATTGTACTTTTCTGCAATCATACAAAATATAGATCTGGAAATTCACATCCACATTTCAATTTGGAAAAGAATAGTACAAATGATCACTTGAAATTACAAACTTTAAAATAAATGCTTTTTTGAAAAATGTTTAAACATGATTTCACATCTATGCAACAGCACAAGTAAAAAGTTTGTCAGAGGTTTTAAAAGTACTTTTCTCCAAAAAAGCAAAATGTTGATCAGTAAATTCACTTCTACATTTCAATTTTAGAAAGAATAACATAAATGTTAAAATGAAACTACCAACTTTAAAATACATGCTTTTTTGAGTAACTTTGCTTCACATCTATGAATTTTCATGTATAAGTATTAATAGTCTTTGTAAAACTTTTAACAACGTTTAAAAATATAGTTTACAACCAGAAAAATAAATGTAGAAAAAGAAATATGCGTTTATCTGACAATTTGAAAAAGTATCAATAAAGGCTAAAATGAAACCACATTTTGAAATAAAGGCGTTTTAAGAAAAGATTAAAGCTAGTTTTCTCATCTATGAACTTCATTGTTAATATATAAACAGTACATGTAAAACGTTTTTCAGAGGTTGTATTGTACTTTTCTGCAATCATACAAAATATAGATAAGGAAATTCACATCCACATTTCAATTTTGAAAAGAATAGTACAAATGATCACTTGAAATTACAAACCTTAAAATAAATGCTTCTTTGAGAAATGTTTAAACATGATTTCACCTCTATGCAACAGCACATGTAAAAAGTTTGTCAGAGGTTTTAAAAGTACTTTTCGACAAGAAAGCAAAATGTAGATCTGTAAATTCACATCTACATATCAATTTTAGAAAGAATAACATAAATGTTAAAATGAAACAACTAACTTTAAAATACATGGATTTTTGAGAAATACTTAAACTTTGCTTCACATCTATGAATTTTCATGTATAAGTATTAATAGTCTTTGTAAAACTTTTAAAAACGTTTAAAAATATAGTTTACAACCAGAAAAATAAATGCAGAAAAAGAAATACGCGTTTATCTGACAATATGAAAAAGTATCAATAAATGCTAAAATGAATGTCCACACATTGAAATAAATGCGTTTTAAGAAAAGATTAAAGCTAGTTTTCTCATCTATGAACTTCATTGTTAATATATAAACAGTACATGTAAAACGTTTTTCAGAGGTTGTATTGTACTTTTCTGCAATCATATAAAATATAGATCTGGAAATTCACATCCACATTTCAATTTTGAAAAGAATAGTAGAAATGGTCACTTGAAATTACAAACTTTAAAATAAATGCTTTTTTGAGAAATGTTTAAACATGATTTCACATCTATGCAACAGCTCATGTAAAGTTTGTCAGAGGTTTTAAAAGTACTTTTCTCCAAAAAAGCAAAATGTAGATCCGTAAATTCACTTCTACATTTCAATTTTAGAAAGAATAACATAAATGTTAAAATGAAACAACCAACTTTAAAATACATGCATTTTTGAGAAATACTTAAACTTTGCTTCACATCTATGAATTTTCATGTATAAGTATTAATAGTATTTGTAAAACTTTTAAAAACGTTTAAAAATATAGTTTACAACCAGAAAAATAAATGCAGAAAAAGAAATACGCATTTATCTGACAATTTGAAAAAGTATCAATAAATGCTAAAATGAATGTCCACACATTGAAATAAATGCGTTTTAAGAAAAGATTAAAGCTAGTTTTCTCATCTATGAACTTCATTGTTAATATATAAACAGTACATGTAAAACGTTTTTCAGAGGTTGTATTGTACTTTTCTGCAATCATATAAAATATAGATCTGGAAATTCACATCCACATTTCAATTTTGAAAAGAATAGGACAAATGATCACTTGAAATTACAAACATAAAAATAAAAGCTTTTTGGACAAATGTTTAAACATGGTTTCACCTCTATGCAACAGCACATGTAAAAAGTTTGTCAGAGGTTTTAAAACGTTTTTCAGAGGTTGTATTGTACTTTTCTGCAATCATACAAAATATAGATCTGGAAATTCACATCCACATTTCAATTTGGAAAAGAATAGTACAAATGATCACTTGAAATTACAAACTTTAAAATAAATGCTTTTTTGAAAAATGTTTAAACATGATTTCACATCTATGCAACAGCACAAGTAAAAAGTTTGTCAGAGGTTTTAAAAGTACTTTTCTCCAAAAAAGCAAAATGTTGATCAGTAAATTCACTTCTACATTTCAATTTTAGAAAGAATAACATAAATGTTAAAATGAAACTACCAACTTTAAAATACATGCTTTTTTGAGTAACTTTGCTTCACATCTATGAATTTTCATGTATAAGTATTAATAGTCTTTGTAAAACTTTTAACAACGTTTAAAAATATAGTCTACAACCAGTAAAATAAATGTAGAAAAAGAAATACGCGTTTATCTGACAATTTGAAAAAGTATCAATAAAGGCTAAAATGAAACCACATTTTGAAATAAATGCGTTTTAAGAAAAGATTAAAGCTAGTTTTCTCATCTATGAACTTCATTGTTAATATATAAACAGTACATGTAAAACGTTTTTCAGAGGTTGTATTGTACTTTTCTGCAATCATACAAAATATAGATAAGGAAATTCACATCCACATTTCAATTTTGAAAAGAATAGTACAAATGATCACTTGAAATTACAAACCTTAAAATAAATGCTTCTTTCAGAAATGTTTAAACATGATTTCACCTCTATGCAACAGCACATGTAAAAAGTTTGTCAGAGGTTTTAAAAGTACTTTTCGACAAGAAAGCTAAATGTAGATCTGTAAATTCACATCTACATATCAATTTTAGAAAGAATAACATAAATGTTAAAATGAAACAACTAACTTTAAAATACATGGATTTTTGAGAAATACTTAAACTTTGCTTCACATCTATGAATTTTCATGTATAAGTATTAATAGTCTTTGTAAAACTTTTAAAAACGTTTAAAAATATAGTTTACAACCAGAAAAATAAATGCAGAAAAAGAAATACGCATTTATCTGACAATTTGAAAAAGTATCAATAAATGCTAAAATGAATGTCCACACATTGAAATAAATGCGTTTTAAGAAAAGATTAAAGCTAGTTTTCTCATCTATGAACTTCATTGTTAATATATAAACAGTACATGTAAAACGTTTTTCAGAGGTTGTGTTGTACTTTTCTGCAATCATATAAAATATAGATCTGGAAATTCACATCCACATTTCAATTTTGAAAAGAATAGGACAAATGATCACTTGAAATTACAAACATAAAAATAAAAGCTTTTTGGACAAATGTTTAAACATGGTTTCACCTCTATGCAACAGCACATGTAAAAAGTTTGTCAGAGGTTTTAAAACGTTTTTCAGAGGTTGTATTGTACTTTTCTGCAATCATACAAAATATAGATCTGGAAATTCACATCCACATTTCAATTTGGAAAAGAATAGTACAAATGATCACTTGAAATTACAAACTTTAAAATAAATACTTTTTTGAAAAATGTTTAAACATGATTTCACATCTATGCAACAGCACAAGTAAAAAGTTTGTCAGAGGTTTTAAAAGTACTTTTCTCCAAAAAAACAAAATGTTGATCAGTAAATTCACTTCTACATTTCAATTTTAGAAAGAATAACATAAAAGTTAAAATGAAATTACCAACTTTATAATACATGCTTTTTTGAGAAACTTTGCTTCACATCTATGAATTTTCATGTATAAGTATTAATAGTCTTTGTAAAACTTTTAACAACGTTTAAAAATATAGTTTACAACGAGAAAAATAAATGAAGAAAAAGTAACACGCGTTTTTCTGACAATTTGAAAAAGTATCAATAAATGCTAAAATGAATGTCCACACATTGAAATAAATGCGTTTTAAGAAAAGATTAAAGCTAGTTTTCTCATCTATGAACTTCATTGTGAATATATAAACAGTATATGTAAAACGTTTTTCATAGGTTGTAATGTACTTTTCTACAATCAAATAAAATATAGATCTGGAAATTCACAACCAGATTTCAATTTCAAAAAGAATAGTATAAATGGTCAAATGAAATTACAAACATAAAAATAAACGCTTCTTGGAGATATGTTTAAACATGGTTTCACATCTATGCAACAGCACATGTAAAAAGTATGTCAGAGGTTTTAAAAGTACTTTTGTACAAGAAAGCTAAATGTAGATCCATAAATTCACTTCTACATTTCAATTTTAGAAAGAATAACATAAATGTTAAAATGAAACTACCAACTGTAAAATACATGCATTTTTGAGAAGTACTTAAACTTTGATTCACATCTATGAATTTTCATGTATGTATTAATAGTCTTTGTAAAACTTTTAAAAATGTTTAAAAATATAGTTTACAACCAGAAAAATAAATGCAGAAAAAGAAATAAGCGTTTATCTGACAATTTGAAAAAGTATCAATAAATGCTAAAATGAATGTCCACACATTGAAATAAATGCGTTTTAAGAAAAGATTAAAGCTAGTTTTCTCATCTATGAACTTCATTGTTAATATATAAACAGTACATGTAAAACGTTTTTCAGAGGTTGTATTGTACTTTTCTGCAATCATATAAAATATAGTTCTGGAAATTCACATCCACATTTCAATTTTGAAAAGAATAGGACAAATGATCACTTGAAATTACAAACATAAAAATAAAAGCTTTTTGGACAAATGTTTAAACATGGTTTCACCTCTATGCAACAGCACATGTAAAAAGTTTGTCAGAGGTTTTAAAACGTTTTTCAGAGGTTGTATTGTACTTTTCTGCAATCATACAAAATATAGATCTGGAAATTCACATCCACATTTCAATTTGGAAAAGAATAGTACAAATGATCACTTGAAATTACAAACTTTAAAATAAATACTTTTTTGAAAAATGTTTAAACATGATTTCACATCTATGCAACAGCACAAGTAAAAAGTTTGTCAGAGGTTTTAAAAGTACTTTTCTCCAAAAAAACAAAATGTTGATCAGTAAATTCACTTCTACATTTCAATTTTAGAAAGAATAACATAAAAGTTAAAATGAAATTACCAACTTTATAATACATGCTTTTTTGAGAAACTTTGCTTCGCATCTATGAATTTTCATGTATAAGTATTAATAGTCTTTGTAAAACTTTTAACAACGTTTAAAAATATAGTTTACAACGAGAAAAATAAATGAAGAAAAAGTAACACACGTTTATCTGACAATTTGAAAAAGTATCAATAAATGCTAAAATGAATGTCCACACATTGAAATAAATGCGTTTTAAGAAAAGATTAAAGCTAGTTTTCTCATCTATGAACTTCATTGTGAATATATAAACAGTATATGTAAAACGTTTTTCATAGGTTGTAATGTACTTTTCTACAATCAAATAAAATATAGATCTGGAAATTCACAACCAGATTTCAATTTCAAAAAGAATAGTATAAATGGTCAAATGAAATTACAAACATAAAAATAAACGCTTCTTGGAGATATGTTTAAACATGGTTTCACATCTATGCAACAGCACATGTAAAAAGTATGTCAGAGGTTTTAAAAGTACTTTTGTACAAGAAAGCTAAATGTAGATCCATAAATTCACTTCTACATTTCAATTTGAGAAAGAATAACATAAATGTTAAAATGAAACTACCAACTGTAAAATACATGCATTTTTGAGAAGTACTTAAACTTTGATTCACATCTATGAATTTTCATGTATGTATTAATAGTCTTTGTAAAACTTTTTAAAATGTTTAAAAATATAGTTTACAACCAGAAAAATAAATGCAGAAAAAGAAATAAGCGTTTATCTGACAATTTGAAAAAGTATCAATAAATGCTAAAATGAATGTCCACACATTGAAATAAATGCGTTTTAAGAAAAGATTAAAGCTAGTTTTCTCATCTATGAACTTCATTGTTAATATATAATCAGTAGATGTAAAACGTTTTTCAGAGGTGGTATTGTACTTTTCTGCAATCATAAAATATAGATCTGGAAATTCACATCCACATTTCAATTTTGAAAAGAATAGGACAAATGATCACTTGAAATTACAAACATAAAAATAAAAGCTTTTTGGACAAATGTTTAAACATGGTTTCACCTCTATGCAACAGCACATGTAAAAAGTTTGTCAGAGGTTTTAAAACGTTTTTCAGAGGTTGTATTGTACTTTTCTGCAATCATACAAAATATAGATCTGGAAATTTACATCCACATTTCAATTTGGAAAAGAATAGTACAAATGATCACTTGAAATTACAAACTTTAAAATAAATACTTTTTTGAAAAATGTTTAAACATGATTTCACATCTATGCAACAGCACAAGTAAAAAGTTTGTCAGAGGTTTTAAAAGTACTTTTCTCCAAAAAAACAAAATGTTGATCAGTAAATTCACTTCTACATTTCAATTTTAGAAAGAATAACATAAAAGTTAAAATGAAATTACCAACTTTATAATACATGCTTTTTTGAGAAACTTTGCTTCACATCTATGAATTTTCATGTATAAGTATTAATAGTCTTTGTAAAACTTTTAACAACGTTTAAAAATATAGTTTACAACGAGAAAAATAAATGAAGAAAAAGTAACACGCGTTTTTCTGACAATTTGAAAAAGTATCAATAAATGCTAAAATGAATGTCCACACATTGAAATAAATGCGTTTTAAGAAAAGATTAAAGCTAGTTTTCTCATCTATGAACTTCATTGTGAATATATAAACAGTATATGTAAAACGTTTTTCATAGGTTGTAATGTACTTTTCTACAATCAAATAAAATATAGATCTGGAAATTCACAACCAGATTTCAATTTCAAAAAGAATAGTATAAATGGTCAAATGAAATTACAAACATAAAAATAAACGCTTCTTGGAGATATGTTTAAACATGGTTTCACATCTATGCAACAGCACATGTAAAAAGTATGTCAGAGGTTTTAAAAGTACTTTTGTACAAGAAAGCTAAATGTAGATCCATAAATTCACTTCTACATTTCAATTTGAGAAAGAATAACATAAATGTTAAAATGAAACTACCAACTGTAAAATACATGCATTTTTGAGAAGTACTTAAACTTTGATTCACATCTATGAATTTTCATGTATGTATTAATAGTCTTTGTAAAACTTTTTAAAATGTTTAAAAATATAGTTTACAACCAGAAAAATAAATGCAGAAAAAGAAATAAGCGTTTATCTGACAATTTGAAAAAGTATCAATAAATGCTAAAATGAATGTCCACACATTGAAATAAATGCGTTTTAAGAAAAGATTAAAGCTAGTTTTCTCATCTATGAACTTCATTGTTAATATATAATCAGTAGATGTAAAACGTTTTTCAGAGGTGGTATTGTACTTTTCTGCAATCATAAAATATAGATCTGGAAATTCACATCCACATTTCAATTTTGAAAAGAATAGGACAAATGATCACTTGAAATTACAAACATAAAAATAAAAGCTTTTTGGACAAATGTTTAAACATGGTTTCACCTCTATGCAACAGCACATGTAAAAAGTTTGTCAGAGGTTTTAAAACGTTTTTCAGAGGTTGTATTGTACTTTTCTGCAATCATACAAAATATAGATCTGGAAATTCACATCCACATTTCAATTTGGAAAAGAATAGTACAAATGATCACTTGAAATTACAAACTTTAAAATAAATGCTTTTTTGAAAAATGTTTAAACATGATTTCACATCTATGCAACAGCACAAGTAAAAAGTTTGTCAGAGGTTTTAAAAGTACTTTTCTCCAAAAAAGCAAAATGTTGATCAGTAAATTCACTTCTACATTTCAATTTTAGAAAGAATAACATAAATGTTAAAATGAAACTACCAACTTTAAAATACATGCTTTTTTGAGTAACTTTGCTTCACATCTATGAATTTTCATGTATAAGTATTAATAGTCTTTGTAAAACTTTTAACAACGTTTAAAAATATAGTTTACAACCAGAAAAATAAATGTAGAAAAAGAAATATGCGTTTATCTGACAATTTGAAAAAGTATCAATAAAGGCTAAAATGAAACCACATTTTGAAATAAAGGCGTTTTAAGAAAAGATTAAAGCTAGTTTTCTCATCTATGAACTTCATTGTTAATATATAAACAGTACATGTAAAACGTTTTTCAGAGGTTGTATTGTACTTTTCTGCAATCATACAAAATATAGATAAGGAAATTCACATCCACATTTCAATTTTGAAAAGAATAGTACAAATGATCACTTGAAATTACAAACCTTAAAATAAATGCTTCTTTGAGAAATGTTTAAACATGATTTCACCTCTATGCAACAGCACATGTAAAAAGTTTGTCAGAGGTTTTAAAAGTACTTTTCGACAAGAAAGCAAAATGTAGATCTGTAAATTCACATCTACATATCAATTTTAGAAAGAATAACATAAATGTTAAAATGAAACAACTAACTTTAAAATACATGGATTTTTGAGAAATACTTAAACTTTGCTTCACATCTATGAATTTTCATGTATAAGTATTAATAGTCTTTGTAAAACTTTTAAAAACGTTTAAAAATATAGTTTACAACCAGAAAAATAAATGCAGAAAAAGAAATACGCGTTTATCTGACAATATGAAAAAGTATCAATAAATGCTAAAATGAATGTCCACACATTGAAATAAATGCGTTTTAAGAAAAGATTAAAGCTAGTTTTCTCATCTATGAACTTCATTGTTAATATATAAACAGTACATGTAAAACGTTTTTCAGAGGTTGTATTGTACTTTTCTGCAATCATATAAAATATAGATCTGGAAATTCACATCCACATTTCAATTTTGAAAAGAATAGTAGAAATGGTCACTTGAAATTACAAACTTTAAAATAAATGCTTTTTTGAGAAATGTTTAAACATGATTTCACATCTATGCAACAGCTCATGTAAAGTTTGTCAGAGGTTTTAAAAGTACTTTTCTCCAAAAAAGCAAAATGTAGATCTGTAAATTCACTTCTACATTTCAATTTTAGAAAGAATAACATAAATGTTAAAATGAAACAACCAACTTTAAAATACATGCATTTTTGAGAAATACTTAAACTTTGCTTCACATCTATGAATTTTCATGTATAAGTATTAATAGTATTTGTAAAACTTTTAAAAACGTTTAAAAATATAGTTTACAACCAGAAAAATAAATGCAGAAAAAGAAATACGCATTTATCTGACAATTTGAAAAAGTATCAATAAATGCTAAAATGAATGTCCACACATTGAAATAAATGCGTTTTAAGAAAAGATTAAAGCTAGTTTTCTCATCTATGAACTTCATTGTTAATATATAAACAGTACATGTAAAACGTTTTTCAGAGGTTGTATTGTACTTTTCTGCAATCATATAAAATATAGATCTGGAAATTCACATCCACATTTCAATTTTGAAAAGAATAGGACAAATGATCACTTGAAATTACAAACATAAAAATAAAAGCTTTTTGGACAAATGTTTAAACATGGTTTCACCTCTATGCAACAGCACATGTAAAAAGTTTGTCAGAGGTTTTAAAACGTTTTTCAGAGGTTGTATTGTACTTTTCTGCAATCATACAAAATATAGATCTGGAAATTCACATCCACATTTCAATTTGGAAAAGAATAGTACAAATGATCACTTGAAATTACAAACTTTAAAATAAATGCTTTTTTGAAAAATGTTTAAACATGATTTCACATCTATGCAACAGCACAAGTAAAAAGTTTGTCAGAGGTTTTAAAAGTACTTTTCTCCAAAAAAGCAAAATGTTGATCAGTAAATTCACTTCTACATTTCAATTTTAGAAAGAATAACATAAATGTTAAAATGAAACTACCAACTTTAAAATACATGCTTTTTTGAGTAACTTTGCTTCACATCTATGAATTTTCATGTATAAGTATTAATAGTCTTTGTAAAACTTTTAACAACGTTTAAAAATATAGTCTACAACCAGTAAAATAAATGTAGAAAAAGAAATACGCGTTTATCTGACAATTTGAAAAAGTATCAATAAAGGCTAAAATGAAACCACATTTTGAAATAAATGCGTTTTAAGAAAAGATTAAAGCTAGTTTTCTCATCTATGAACTTCATTGTTAATATATAAACAGTACATGTAAAACGTTTTTCAGAGGTTGTATTGTACTTTTCTGCAATCATACAAAATATAGATAAGGAAATTCACATCCACATTTCAATTTTGAAAAGAATAGTACAAATGATCACTTGAAATTACAAACCTTAAAATAAATGCTTCTTTCAGAAATGTTTAAACATGATTTCACCTCTATGCAACAGCACATGTAAAAAGTTTGTCAGAGGTTTTAAAAGTACTTTTCGACAAGAAAGCTAAATGTAGATCTGTAAATTCACATCTACATATCAATTTTAGAAAGAATAACATAAATGTTAAAATGAAACAACTAACTTTAAAATACATGGATTTTTGAGAAATACTTAAACTTTGCTTCACATCTATGAATTTTCATGTATAAGTATTAATAGTCTTTGTAAAACTTTTAAAAACGTTTAAAAATATAGTTTACAACCAGAAAAATAAATGCAGAAAAAGAAATACGCATTTATCTGACAATTTGAAAAAGTATCAATAAATGCTAAAATGAATGTCCACACATTGAAATAAATGCGTTTTAAGAAAAGATTAAAGCTAGTTTTCTCATCTATGAACTTCATTGTTAATATATAAACAGTACATGTAAAACGTTTTTCAGAGGTTGTGTTGTACTTTTCTGCAATCATATAAAATATAGATCTGGAAATTCACATCCACATTTCAATTTTGAAAAGAATAGGACAAATGATCACTTGAAATTACAAACATAAAAATAAAAGCTTTTTGGACAAATGTTTAAACATGGTTTCACCTCTATGCAACAGCACATGTAAAAAGTTTGTCAGAGGTTTTAAAACGTTTTTCAGAGGTTGTATTGTACTTTTCTGCAATCATACAAAATATAGATCTGGAAATTCACATCCACATTTCAATTTGGAAAAGAATAGTACAAATGATCACTTGAAATTACAAACTTTAAAATAAATACTTTTTTGAAAAATGTTTAAACATGATTTCACATCTATGCAACAGCACAAGTAAAAAGTTTGTCAGAGGTTTTAAAAGTACTTTTCTCCAAAAAAACAAAATGTTGATCAGTAAATTCACTTCTACATTTCAATTTTAGAAAGAATAACATAAAAGTTAAAATGAAATTACCAACTTTATAATACATGCTTTTTTGAGAAACTTTGCTTCACATCTATGAATTTTCATGTATAAGTATTAATAGTCTTTGTAAAACTTTTAACAACGTTTAAAAATATAGTTTACAACGAGAAAAATAAATGAAGAAAAAGTAACACGCGTTTTTCTGACAATTTGAAAAAGTATCAATAAATGCTAAAATGAATGTCCACACATTGAAATAAATGCGTTTTAAGAAAAGATTAAAGCTAGTTTTCTCATCTATGAACTTCATTGTGAATATATAAACAGTATATGTAAAACGTTTTTCATAGGTTGTAATGTACTTTTCTACAATCAAATAAAATATAGATCTGGAAATTCACAACCAGATTTCAATTTCAAAAAGAATAGTATAAATGGTCAAATGAAATTACAAACATAAAAATAAACGCTTCTTGGAGATATGTTTAAACATGGTTTCACATCTATGCAACAGCACATGTAAAAAGTATGTCAGAGGTTTTAAAAGTACTTTTGTACAAGAAAGCTAAATGTAGATCCATAAATTCACTTCTACATTTCAATTTGAGAAAGAATAACATAAATGTTAAAATGAAACTACCAACTGTAAAATACATGCATTTTTGAGAAGTACTTAAACTTTGATTCACATCTATGAATTTTCATGTATGTATTAATAGTCTTTGTAAAACTTTTAAAAATGTTTAAAAATATAGTTTACAACCAGAAAAATAAATGCAGAAAAAGAAATAAGCGTTTATCTGACAATTTGAAAAAGTATCAATAAATGCTAAAATGAATGTCCACACATTGAAATAAATGCGTTTTAAGAAAAGATTAAAGCTAGTTTTCTCATCTATGAACTTCATTGTTAATATATAAACAGTACATGTAAAACGTTTTTCAGAGGTTGTATTGTACTTTTCTGCAATCATATAAAATATAGTTCTGGAAATTCACATCCACATTTCAATTTTGAAAAGAATAGGACAAATGATCACTTGAAATTACAAACATAAAAATAAAAGCTTTTTGGACAAATGTTTAAACATGGTTTCACCTCTATGCAACAGCACATGTAAAAAGTTTGTCAGAGGTTTTAAAACGTTTTTCAGAGGTTGTATTGTACTTTTCTGCAATCATACAAAATATAGATCTGGAAATTCACATCCACATTTCAATTTGGAAAAGAATAGTACAAATGATCACTTGAAATTACAAACTTTAAAATAAATACTTTTTTGAAAAATGTTTAAACATGATTTCACATCTATGCAACAGCACAAGTAAAAAGTTTGTCAGAGGTTTTAAAAGTACTTTTCTCCAAAAAAACAAAATGTTGATCAGTAAATTCACTTCTACATTTCAATTTTAGAAAGAATAACATAAAAGTTAAAATGAAATTACCAACTTTATAATACATGCTTTTTTGAGAAACTTTGCTTCGCATCTATGAATTTTCATGTATAAGTATTAATAGTCTTTGTAAAACTTTTAACAACGTTTAAAAATATAGTTTACAACGAGAAAAATAAATGAAGAAAAAGTAACACACGTTTATCTGACAATTTGAAAAAGTATCAATAAATGCTAAAATGAATGTCCACACATTGAAATAAATGCGTTTTAAGAAAAGATTAAAGCTAGTTTTCTCATCTATGAACTTCATTGTGAATATATAAACAGTATATGTAAAACGTTTTTCATAGGTTGTAATGTACTTTTCTACAATCAAATAAAATATAGATCTGGAAATTCACAACCAGATTTCAATTTCAAAAAGAATAGTATAAATGGTCAAATGAAATTACAAACATAAAAATAAACGCTTCTTGGAGATATGTTTAAACATGGTTTCACATCTATGCAACAGCACATGTAAAAAGTATGTCAGAGGTTTTAAAAGTACTTTTGTACAAGAAAGCTAAATGTAGATCCATAAATTCACTTCTACATTTCAATTTGAGAAAGAATAACATAAATGTTAAAATGAAACTACCAACTGTAAAATACATGCATTTTTGAGAAGTACTTAAACTTTGATTCACATCTATGAATTTTCATGTATGTATTAATAGTCTTTGTAAAACTTTTTAAAATGTTTAAAAATATAGTTTACAACCAGAAAAATAAATGCAGAAAAAGAAATAAGCGTTTATCTGACAATTTGAAAAAGTATCAATAAATGCTAAAATGAATGTCCACACATTGAAATAAATGCGTTTTAAGAAAAGATTAAAGCTAGTTTTCTCATCTATGAACTTCATTGTTAATATATAATCAGTAGATGTAAAACGTTTTTCAGAGGTGGTATTGTACTTTTCTGCAATCATAAAATATAGATCTGGAAATTCACATCCACATTTCAATTTTGAAAAGAATAGGACAAATGATCACTTGAAATTACAAACTTTAAAATAAATGCTTTTTTGAAAAATGTTTAAACATGATTTCACATCTATGCAACAGCACAAGTAAAAAGTTTGTCAGAGGTTTTAAAAGTACTTTTCTCCAAAAAAGCAAAATGTTGATCAGTAAATTCACTTCTACATTTCAATTTTAGAAAGAATAACATAAATGTTAAAATGAAACTACCAACTTTAAAATACATGCTTTTTTGAGTAACTTTGCTTCACATCTATGAATTTTCATGTATAAGTATTAATAGTCTTTGTAAAACTTTTAACAACGTTTAAAAATATAGTTTACAACCAGAAAAATAAATGTAGAAAAAGAAATATGCGTTTATCTGACAATTTGAAAAAGTATCAATAAAGGCTAAAATGAAACCACATTTTGAAATAAATGCGTTTTAAGAAAAGATTAAAGCTAGTTTTCTCATCTATGAACTTCATTGTTAATATATAAACAGTACATGTAAAACGTTTTTCAGAGGTTCTATTGTACTTTTCTGCAATCATACAAAATATAGATAAGGAAATTCACATCCACATTTCAATTTTGAAAAGAATAGTACAAATGATCACTTGAAATTACAAACCTTAAAATAAATGCTTCTTTGAGAAATGTTTAAACATGATTTCACCTCTATGCAACAGCACATGTAAAAAGTTTGTCAGAGGTTTTAAAAGTACTTTTCGACAAGAAAGCAAAATGTAGATCTGTAAATTCACATCTACATATCAATTTTAGAAAGAATAACATAAATGTTAAAATGAAACAACTAACTTTAAAATACATGGATTTTTGAGAAATACTTAAACTTTGCTTCACATCTATGAATTTTCATGTATAAGTATTAATAGTCTTTGTAAAACTTTTAAAAACGTTTAAAAATATAGTTTACAACCAGAAAAATAAATGCAGAAAAAGAAATACGCGTTTATCTGACAATATGAAAAAGTATCAATAAATGCTAAAATGAATGTCCACACATTGAAATAAATGCGTTTTAAGAAAAGATTAAAGCTAGTTTTCTCATCTATGAACTTCATTGTTAATATATAAACAGTACATGTAAAACGTTTTTCAGAGGTTGTATTGTACTTTTCTGCAATCATATAAAATATAGATCTGGAAATTCACATCCACATTTCAATTTTGAAAAGAATAGTAGAAATGGTCACTTGAAATTACAAACTTTAAAATAAATGCTTTTTTGAGAAATGTTTAAACATGATTTCACATCTATGCAACAGCTCATGTAAAGTTTGTCAGAGGTTTTAAAAGTACTTTTCTCCAAAAAAGCAAAATGTAGATCCGTAAATTCACTTCTACATTTCAATTTTAGAAAGAATAACATAAATGTTAAAATGAAACAACCAACTTTAAAATACATGCATTTTTGAGAAATACTTAAACTTTGCTTCACATCTATGAATTTTCATGTATAAGTATTAATAGTATTTGTAAAACTTTTAAAAACGTTTAAAAATATAGTTTACAACCAGAAAAATAAATGCAGAAAAAGAAATACGCATTTATCTGACAATTTGAAAAAGTATCAATAAATGCTAAAATGAATGTCCACACATTGAAATAAATGCGTTTTAAGAAAAGATTAAAGCTAGTTTTCTCATCTATGAACTTCATTGTTAATATATAAACAGTACATGTAAAACGTTTTTCAGAGGTTGTATTGTACTTTTCTGCAATCATATAAAATATAGATCTGGAAATTCACATCCACATTTCAATTTTGAAAAGAATAGGACAAATGATCACTTGAAATTACAAACATAAAAATAAAAGCTTTTTGGACAAATGTTTAAACATGGTTTCACCTCTATGCAACAGCACATGTAAAAAGTTTGTCAGAGGTTTTAAAACGTTTTTCAGAGGTTGTATTGTACTTTTCTGCAATCATACAAAATATAGATCTGGAAATTCACATCCACATTTCAATTTGGAAAAGAATAGTACAAATGATCACTTGAAATTACAAACTTTAAAATAAATGCTTTTTTGAAAAATGTTTAAACATGATTTCACATCTATGCAACAGCACAAGTAAAAAGTTTGTCAGAGGTTTTAAAAGTACTTTTCTCCAAAAAAGCAAAATGTTGATCAGTAAATTCACTTCTACATTTCAATTTTAGAAAGAATAACATAAATGTTAAAATGAAACTACCAAATTTAAAATACATGCTTTTTTGAGTAACTTTGCTTCACATCTATGAATTTTCATGTATAAGTATTAATAGTCTTTGTAAAACTTTTAACAACGTTTAAAAATATAGTCTACAACCAGTAAAATAAATGTAGAAAAAGAAATACGCGTTTATCTGACAATTTGAAAAAGTATCAATAAAGGCTAAAATGAAACCACATTTTGAAATAAATGCGTTTTAAGAAAAGATTAAAGCTAGTTTTCTCATCTATGAACTTCATTGTTAATATATAAACAGTACATGTAAAACGTTTTTCAGAGGTTGTATTGTACTTTTCTGCAATCATACAAAATATAGATAAGGAAATTCACATCCACATTTCAATTTTGAAAAGAATAGTACAAATGATCACTTGAAATTACAAACCTTAAAATAAATGCTTCTTTCAGAAATGTTTAAACATGATTTCACCTCTATGCAACAGCACATGTAAAAAGTTTGTCAGAGGTTTTAAAAGTACTTTTCGAAAAGAAAGCTAAATGTAGATCTGTAAATTCACATCTACATATCAATTTTAGAAAGAATAACATAAATGTTAAAATGAAACAACTAACTTTAAAATACATGGATTTTTGAGAAATACTTAAACTTTGCTTCACATCTATGAATTTTCATGTATAAGTATTAATAGTCTTTGTAAAACTTTTAAAAACGTTTAAAAATATAGTTTACAACCAGAAAAATAAATGCAGAAAAAGAAATACGCATTTATCTGACAATTTGAAAAAGTATCAATAAATGCTAAAATGAATGTCCACACATTGAAATAAATGCGTTTTAAGAAAAGATTAAAGCTAGTTTTCTCATCTATGAACTTCATTGTTAATATATAAACAGTACATGTAAAACGTTTTTCAGAGGTTGTGTTGTACTTTTCTGCAATCATATAAAATATAGATCTGGAAATTCACATCCACATTTCAATTTTGAAAAGAATAGGACAAATGATCACTTGAAATTACAAACATAAAAATAAAAGCTTTTTGGACAAATGTTTAAACATGGTTTCACCTCTATGCAACAGCACATGTAAAAAGTTTGTCAGAGGTTTTAAAACGTTTTTCAGAGGTTGTATTGTACTTTTCTGCAATCATACAAAATATAGATCTGGAAATTCACATCCACATTTCAATTTGGAAAAGAATAGTACAAATGATCACTTGAAATTACAAACTTTAAAATAAATACTTTTTTGAAAAATGTTTAAACATGATTTCACATCTATGCAACAGCACAAGTAAAAAGTTTGTCAGAGGTTTTAAAAGTACTTTTCTCCAAAAAAACAAAATGTTGATCAGTAAATTCACTTCTACATTTCAATTTGAGAAAGAATAACATAAATGTTAAAATGAAACTACCAACTGTAAAATACATGCATTTTTGAGAAGTACTTAAACTTTGATTCACATCTATGAATTTTCATGTATTAATAGTCTTTGTAAATCTTTTAAAAACGTTTTAAAATATAGTTTACAACCAGAAAAATAAATGCAGAAAAAGAAATACGCATTTATCTGACAATTTGAAAAAGTATCAATAAATGCTAAAATGAATGTCCACACATTGAAATAAATGCGTTTTAAGAAAATATTAAAGCTAGTTTTCTAATCTATGAACTTCATTGTTAATATATAAACAGTACATGTAAAACGTTTTTCAGAGGTTGTTTTGTACTTTTCTGCAATCATATAAAATATAGATCTGGAAATTCACATCCACATTTCAATTTTGAAAAGAATAGGACAAATGATCACTTGAAATTACAAACATAAAAATAAAAGCTTTTTGGACAAATGTTTAAACATGGTTTCACCTCTATGCAACAGCACATGTAAAAAGTTTGTCAGAGGTTTTAAAACGTTTTTCAGAGGTTGTATTGTACTTTTCTGCAATCATACAAAATATAGATCTGGAAATTCACATCCACATTTCAATTTGGAAAAGAATAGTACAAATGATCACTTGAAATTACAAACTTTAAAATAAATGCTTTTTTGAAAAATGTTTAAACATTATTTCACATCTATGCAACAGCACAAGTAAAAAGTTTGTCAGAGGTTTTAAAAGTACTTTTCTCCAAAAAAGCAAAATGTTGATCAGTAAATTCACTTCTACATTTTAATTTTAGAAAGAATAACATAAAAGTTAAAATGAATTTACCAACTTTATAATACATGCTTTTTTGAGAAACTTTGCTTCACATCTATGAATTTTCATGTATAAGTATTAATAGTCTTTGTAAAACTTTTAACAACGTTTAAAAATATAGTTTACAACGAGAAAAATAAATGAAGAAAAAGTAACACGCGTTTATCTGACAATTTGAAAAAGTATCAATAAATGCTAAAATGAATGTCCACAAATTGAAATAAATGCGTTTTAAGAAAAGATTAAAGCTAGTTTTCTCATCTATGAACTTCATTGTGAATATATAAACAGTATATGTAAAACGTTTTTCATAGGTTGTAATGTAGTTTTCTACAATCAAATAAAATATAGATCTGGAAATTCACAACCAGATTTCAATTTCAAAAACAATAGTATATATGGTCAAATGAAATTACAAACATAAAAATAAACGCTTCTTGGAGATATGTTTAAAAATGGTTTCACATCTATGCAACAGCACATGTAAAAAGTATGTCAGAGGTTTTAAAAGTACTTTTGTACAAGAAAGCTAAATGTAGATCCATAAATTCACTTCTACATTTCAATTTGAGAAAGAATAACATAAATGTTAAAATGAAACTACCAACTGTAAAATACATGCATTTTTGAGAAGTACTTAAACTTTGATTCACATCTATGAATTTTCATGTATTAATAGTCTTTGTAAAACTTTTAAAAATGTTTAAAAATATAGTTTACAACCAGAAAAATAAATGCAGAAAAAGAAATAAGCGTTTATCTGACAATTTGAAAAAGTATCAATAAATGCTAAAATGAATGTCCACACATTGAAATAAATGCGTTTTAGGAAAAGATTAAAGCTAGTTTTCTCATCTATGAACTTCATTGTTAATATATAATCAGAAGATGTAAAACGTTTTTCAGAGGTTGTATTGTACTTTTCTGCAATCATAAAATATAGATCTGGAAATTCACATCCACATTTCAATTTTGAAAAGAATAGGACAAATGATCACTTGAAATTACAAACATAAAAATAAAAGCTTTTTGGACAATTGTTTAAACATGGTTTCACCTCTATGCAACAGCACATGTAAAAAGTTTGTCAGAGGTTTTAAAAGTACTTTTCTCCAAAAAAACAAAATGTTGATCAGTAAATTCACTTCTACATTTCAATTTTAGAAAGAATAACATAAAAGTTAAAATGAAATTACCAACTTTAAAATACATGCTTTTTTGAGAAACTTTGCTTCACATCTATGAATTTTCATGTATAAGTATTAATAGTCTTTTTAAAACTTTTAACAACGTTTAAAAATATAGTTTACAACGAGAAAAATAAATGAAGAAAAAGTAACACGCGTTTATCTGACAATTTGAAAAAGTATCAATAAATGCTAAAATAAATGTACACACATTGAAATAAATGCGTTTTAAGAAAAGATTAAAGCTAGTTTTCTCATCTATGAACTTCATTGTGAATATATAAACAGTATATGTAAAACGTTTTTCATAGGTTGTAATGTACTTTTCTACAATCAAATAAAATATGGATCTGGAAATTCACAACCAGATTTCAATTTCAAAAAGAATAGTATAAATGGTCAAATGAAATTACAAACATAAAAATAAACGCTTCTTGGAGAAATGTTTAAACATGATTTCACATCTATGCAACAGCACAAGTAAAATGTTTGTCAGAGGTTTTAAAAGTACTTTTGTACAAGAAAGCAAAATGTAGATCTGTAAATTCACTTCTACATTTCAATTTTAGAAAGAATAACATAAATGTTAAAATGAAACTACTAACTTTAAAATACATGGATTTTTGAGAAATACTTAAACTTTGCTTCACATCTATGAATTTTCATGTATAAGTATTAATAGTCTTTGTAAAACTTTTAAAAACGTTTAAAAATATAGTTTACAACCAGAAAAATAAATGCAGAAAAAGAAATACGCGTTTATCTGACAATATGAAAAAGTATCAATAAATGCTAAAATGAATGTCCACACATTGAAATAAATGCGTTTTAAGAAAAGATTAAAGCTAGTTTTCTCATCTATGAACTTCAATGTTAATATATAAACAGTACATGTAAAACGTTTTTCAGAGGTTGTATTGTACTTTTCTGCAATCATATAAAATATAGATCTGGAAATTCACATCCACATTTCAATTTTGAAAAGAATAGTAGAAATGGTCACTTGAAATTACAAACTTTAAAATAAATGCTTTTTTGAGAAATGTTTAAACATGATTTCACATCTATGCAACAGCTCATGTAAAGTTTGTCAGAGGTTTTAAAAGTACTTTTCTCCAAAAAAGCAAAATGTAGATCCGTAAATTCACTTCTACATTTCAATTTTAGAAAGAATAACATAAATGTTAAAATGAAACAACCAACTTTAAAATACATGCATTTTTGAGAAATACTTAAACTTTGCTTCACATCTATGAATTTTCATGTATAAGTATTAATAGTCTTTGTAAAACTTTTAAAAACGTTTAAAAATATAGTTTACAACCAGAAAAATAAATGCAGAAAAAGAAATACGCATTTATCTGACAATTTGAAAAAGTATCAATAAATGCTAAAATGAATGTCCACACATTGAAATAAATGCGTTTTAAGAAAAGATTAAAGCTAGTTTTCTCATCTATGAACTTCATTGTTAATATATAAACAGTACATGTAAAACGTTTTTCAGAGGTTGTGTTGTACTTTTCTGCAATCATATAAAATATAGATCTGGAAATTCACATCCACATTTCAATTTTGAAAAGAATAGGACAAATGATCACTTGAAATTACAAACATAAAAATAAAAGCTTTTTGGACAAATGTTTAAACATGGTTTCACCTCTATGCAACAGCACATGTAAAAAGTTTGTCAGAGGTTTTAAAACGTTTTTCAGAGGTTGTATTGTACTTTTCTGCAATCATACAAAATATAGATCTGGAAATTCACATCCACATTTCAATTTGGAAAAGAATAGTACAAATGATCACTTGAAATTACAAACTTTAAAATAAATACGTTTTTGAAAAATGTTTAAACATGATTTCACATCTTTGCAACAGCACAAGTAAAAAGTTTGTCAGAGGTTTTAAAAGTACTTTTCTCCAAAAAAACAAAACGTTGATGAGTAAATTCACTTCTACATTTCAATTTTAGAAAGAATAACATAAAAGTTAAAATGAAATTACCAACTTTATAATACATGCTTTTTTGAGAAACTTTGCTTCACATCTATGAATTTTCATGTATAAGTATTAATGGTCTTTGTAAAACTTTTAAAAATGTTTAAAAATATAGTTTACAACCAGAAAAATAAATACAGAAAAAGAAATACGCGTTTATCTGACAATTTGAAAAAGTATCAATAAATGCTAAAATGAATGTCCACACATTGAAATAAATGCGTTTTAAGAAAAGATTAAAGCTAGTTTTCTCATCTATGAACTTCATTGTTAATATATAAACAGTACATGTAAAACGTTTTTCAGAGATTGTATTGTACTTTTCTGCAATCATATAAAATATAGATCTGGAAATTCACATCCACATTTCAATTTGGAAAAGAATAGTAGAAATGGTCACTTGAAATTACAAACTTTAAAATAAATGCTTTTTTGAGAAATGTTTAAACATGGTTTCACATCTATGCAACAGCTCATGTAAAGTTTGTCAGAGGTTTCAAAAGTACTTTTCTCCAAAAAAGCAAAATGTAGCTCTGCAAATTCACTTCTACATTTCAATTTGAGAAAGAATAACATAAATGTTAAAATGAAACTACCAACTGTAAAATACATGCATTTTTGAGTACTTAAACTTTGATTCACATCTATGAATTTTCATGTATAAGTATTAATAGTCTTTGTAAAACTTTTAAAAATGTTTAATAATATAGTTTACAACCAGAAAAATAAATGCAGAAAAAGAAATAAGCGTTTAACTGACAATTTGAAAAAGTATCAATAAAGGCTAAAATGAAACCACATTTTGAAATAAATGCGTTTTAAGAAAAGATTAAAGCTAGTTTTCTCATCTATGAACTTCATTGTTAATATGTAATCAGTAGATGTAAAACATTTTTCAGAGGTTGTATTGTACTTTTCTGCAATCATATAAAATATAGATCTGGAAATTCACATCCACATTTCAATTTTGAAAAGAATAGGACAAATGATCACTTGAAATTACAAACATAAAAATAAAAGCTTTTTGGACAAATGTTTAAACATGGTTTCACCTCTATGCAACAGCACATGTAAAAAGTTTGTCAGAGGTTTTAAAACGTTTTTCAGAGGTTGTATTGTACTTTTCTGCAATCATACAAAATATAGATCTGGAAATTCACATCCACATTTCAATTTGGAAAAGAATAGTACAAATGATCACTTGAAATTACAAACTTTAAAATAAATGCTTTTTTGAAAAATGTTTAAACATGATTTCACATCTATGCAACAGCACAAGTAAAAAGTTTGTCAGAGGTTTTAAAAGTACTTTTCTCCAAAAAAACAAAATGTTGATCAGTAAATTCACTTCTACATTTCAATTTTAGAAAGAATAACATAAAAGTTAAAATGAAATTAGCAACTTTAAAATACATGCTTTTTTGAGAAACTTTGCTTCACATCTATGAATTTTCATGTATAAGTATTAATAGTCTTTGTAAAACTTTTAACAACGTTTAAAAATATAGTTTACAACGAGAAAAATAAATGAAGAAAAAGTAACACGCGTTTATCTGACAATTTGAAAAAGTATCAATAAGTGCTAAAATGAATGTCCACACATTGAAATAAATGCGTTTTAAGAAAAGATTAAAGCTAGTTTTCTCATCTATGAACTTCATTGTGAATATATAAACAGTATATGTAAAACGTTTTTCATAGGTTGTAATGTACTTTTCTACAATCAAATAAAATATAGATCTGAAAATTCACAACCAGATTTCAATTTCAAAAAGAATAGTATAAATGTTCAAATGAAATTACAAACATAAAAATAAACGCTTCTTGGAGATATGTTTAAACATGGTTTCACATCTATGCAACAGCACATGTAAAAAGTATGTCAGAGGTTTTAAAAGTACTTTTGTACAAGAAAGCTAAATGTAGATCCATAAATTCACTTCTACATTTCAATTTGAGAAAGAATAACATAAATGTTAAAATGAAACTACCAACTGTAAAATACATGCATTTTTGAGAAGTACTTAAACTTTGATTCACATCTATGAATTTTCATGTATGTATTAATAGTCTTTGTAAAACTTTTAAAAATGTTTAAAAATATAGTTTACAACCAGAAAAATAAATGCAGAAAAAGAAATAAGCGTTTATCTGACAATTTGAAAAAGTATCAATAAATGCTAAAATGAATGTCCACACATTGAAATAAATGCGTTTTAAGAAAAGATTAAAGCTAGTTTTCTCATCTATGAACTTCATTGTTAATATATAATCAGTAGATGTAAAACGTTTTTCAGAGGTTGTATTGTACTTTTCTGCAATCATAAAATATAGATCTGGAAATTCACAACCAGATTTCAATTTCAAAAAGAATAGTATAAATGGTCAAATGAAATTACAAACATAAAAATAAACGCTTCTTGGAGATATGTTTAAACATGGTTTCACATCTATGCAACAGCACATGTAAAAAGTATGTCAGAGGTTTTAAAAGTACTTTTGTACAAGAAAGCTAAATGTAGATCCATAAATTCACTTCTACATTTCAATTTGAGAAAGAATAACATAAATGTTAAAATGAAACTACCAACTGTAAAATACATGCATTTTTGAGAAGTACTTAAACTTTGATTCACATCTATGAATTTTAATGTATGTATTAATAGTCTTTGTAAAACTTTTAAAAATGTTTAAAAATATAGTTTACAACCAGAAAAATAAATGCAGAAAAAGAAATAAGCGTTTATCTGACAATTTGAAAAAGTATCAATAAATGCTAAAATGAATGTCCACACATTGAAATAAATGCGTTTTAAGAAAAGATTAAAGCTAGTTTTCTCATCTATGAACTTCATTGTTAATATATAATCAGTAGATGTAAAACGTTTTTCAGAGGTTGTATTGTACTTTTCTGCAATCATAAAATATAGATCTGGAAATTCACATCCACATTTCAATTTTGAAAAGAATAGGACAAATGATCACTTGAAATTACAAACATAAAAATAAAAGCTTTTTGGACAAATGTTTAAACATGGTTTCACCTCTATGCAACAGCACATGTAAAAAGTTTGTCAGAGGTTTTAAAAGTACTTTTCTCCAAAAAAACAAAATGTTGATCAGTAAATTCACTTCTACATTTCAATTTTAGAAAGAATAACATAAAAGTTAAAATGAAATTACCAACTTTAAAATACATGCTTTTTTGAGAAACTTTGCTTCACATCTATGAATTTTCATGTATAAGTATTAATAGTCTTTGTAAAACTTTTAACAACGTTTAAAAATATAGTTTACAACGAGAAAAATAAATGAAGAAAAAGTAACACGCGTTTATCTGACAATTTGAAAAAGTATCAATAAGTGCTAAAATGAATGTCCACACATTGAAATAAATGCGTTTTAAGAAAAGATTAAAGCTAGTTTTCTCATCTATGAACTTCATTGTGAATATATAAACAGTATATGTAAAACGTTTTTCATAGGTTGTAATGTACTCTTCTACAATCAAATAAAATATAGATCTGGAAATTCACAACCAGATTTCAATTTCAAAAAGAATAGTATAAATGGTCAAATGAAATTACAAACATAAAAATAAACGCTTCTTGGAGATATGTTTAAACATGGTTTCACATCTATCCAACAGCACATGTAAAAAGTATGTCAGAGGTTTTAAAAGTACTTTTGTACTAGAAAGCTAAATGTAGATCCATAAATTCACTTCTACATTTCAATTTGAGAAAGAATAACATAAATGTTAAAATGAAACTACCAACTGTAAAATACATGCATTTTTGAGAAGTACTTAAACTTTGATTCACATCTATGAATTTTCATGTATGTATTAATAGTCTTTGTAAAACTTTTAAAAATGTTTAAAAATATAGTTTACAACCAGAAAAATAAATGCAGAAAAAGAAATAAGCGTTTATCTGACAATTTGAAAAAGTATCAATAAATGCTAAAATGAATGTCCACACATTGAAATAAATGCGTTTTAAGAAAAGATTAAAGCTAGTTTTCTCATCTATGAACTTCATTGTTAATATATAATCAGTAGATGTAAAACGTTTTTCAGAGGTTGTATTGTACTTTTCTGCAATCATATAAAATATAGATCTGGAAATTCACATCCAAATTTCAATTTTGAAAAGAATAGGACAAATGATCACTTGAAATTACAAACATAAAAATAAAAGCTTTTTGGACAAATGTTTAAACATGGTTTCACCTCTATGCAACAGCACATGTAAAAAGTTTGTCAGAGGTTTTAAAAGTACTTTTCTCCAAAAAAACAAAATGTTGATCAGTAAATTCACTTCTACATTTCAATTTTAGAAAGAATAACATAAAAGTTAAAATGAAATTACCAACTTTAAAATACATGCTTTTTTGAGAAACTTTGCTTCACATCTATGAATTTTCATGTATAAGTATTAATAGTCTTTGTAAAACTTTTAACAACGTTTAAAAATATAGTTTACAACGAGAAAAATAAATGAAGAAAAAGTAACACGTGTTTATCTGACAATTTGAAAAAGTATCAATAAATGCTAAAATGAATGTCCACACATTGAAATAAATGCGTTTTAAGAAAAGATTAAAGCTAGTTTTCTCATCTATGAACTTCATTGTGAATATATAAACAGTATATGTAAAACGTTTTTCATAGGTTGTAATGTAATTTTCTACAATCAAATAAAATATAGATCTGGAAATTCACAACCAGATTTCAATTTCAAAAAGAATAGTATAAATGGTCAAATGAAATTACAAACATAAAAATAAACGCTTCTTGGAGATATGTTTAAACATGGTTTCACATCTATGCAACAGCACATGTAAAAAGTATGTCAGAGGTTTTAAAAGTACTTTTGTACAAGAAAGCTAAATGTATATCCATAAATTCACTTCTACATTTCAATTTTAGAAAGAATAACATAAATGTTAAAATGAAACTACCAACTGTAAAATACATGCATTTTTGAGTACTTAAACTTTGATTCACATCTATGAATTTTCATGTATAAGTATTAATAGTCTTTGTAAAACTTTTAAAAATGTTTAAAAATATAGTTTACAACCAGAAAAATAAATGCAGAAAAAGAAATAAGCGTTTATCTGACAATTTGAAAAAGTATCAATAAAGGCTAAAATGAAACCACATTTTGAAATAAATGCGTTTTAAGAAAAGATTAAAGCTAGTTTTCTCATCTATGAACTTCATTGTTAATATATAAACAGTACATGTAAAACGTTTTTCAGAGGTTGTATTGTACTTTTCAGCAATCATACAAAATATAGATCTGGAAATTCACATCCACATTTCAATTTGGAAAAGAATAGTACAAATGATCACTTGAAATTACCAACTTTATAATACATGCTTTTTTGAGAAACTTTGCTTCACATCTATGAATTTTCATGTATAAGTATTAATAGTCTTTGTAAAACTTTTAACAACGTTTAAAAATATAGTTTACAACGAGAAAAATAAATGAAGAAAAAGTAACACGCGTTTATCTGACAATTTGAAAAAGTATCAATAAATGCTAAAATGAATGTCCACACATTGAAATAAATGCGTTTTAAGAAAAGATTAAAGCTAGTTTTCTCATCTATGAACTTCATTGTTAATATATAAACAGTACATGTAAAACGTTTTTCAGAGGTTGTATTGTACTTTTCTGCAATCATACAAAATATAGATCTGGAAATTCACATCCACATTTCAATTTTGAAAAGAATAGGACAAATGATCACTTGAAATTACAATCATAAAAATAAAAGCTTTATGGACAAATGTTTAAACATGGTTTCACCTCTATGCAACAGCACATGTAAAAAGTTTGTCAGAGGTTTTAAAACGTTTTTCAGAGGTTGTATTGTACTTTTCTGCAATCATACAAAATATAGATCTGGAAATTCACATCCACATTTCAATTTGGAAAAGAATAGTACAAATGATCACTTGAAATTACAAACTTTAAAATAAATGCTTTTTTGAAAAATGTTTAAACATGATTTCACATCTATGCAACAGCACAAGTAAAAAGTTTGTCAGAGGTTTTAAAAGTACTTTTCTCCAAAAAAACAAAATGTTGATCAGTAAATTCACTTCTACATTTCAATTTTAGAAAGAATAACATAAAAGTTAAAATGAAATTACCAACTTTAAAATACATGCTTTTTTGAGAAACTTTGCTTCACATCTATGAATTTTCATGTATAAGTATTAATAGTCTTTGTAAAACTTTTAAAAATGTTTAAAAATATAGTTTACAACGAGAAAAATAAATGAAGAAAAAGTAACACGCGTTTATCTGACAATTTGAAAAAGTATCAATAAGTGCTAAAATGAATGTCCACACATTGAAATAAATGCGTTTTAAGAAAAGATTAAAGCTAGTTTTCTCATCTATGAACTTCATTGTGAATATATAAACAGTATATGTAAAACGTTTTTCATAGGTTGTAATGTAGTTTTCTACAATCAAATAAAATATAGATCTGGAAATTCACAACCAGATTTCAATTTCAAAAAGAATAGTATAAATGGTCAAATGAAATTACAAACATAAAAATAAACGCTTCTTGGAGATATGTTTAAACATGGTTTCACATCTATGCAACAGCACATGTAAAAAGTATGTCAGAGGTTTTAAAAGTACTTTTGTACAAGAAAGCTAAATGTAGATCCATAAATTCACTTCTACATTTCAATTTGAGAAAGAATAACATAAATGTTAAAATGAAACTACCAACTGTAAAATACATGCATTTTTGAGTACTTAAACTTTGATTCACATCTATGAATTTTCATGTATAAGTATTAATAGTCTTTGTAAAACTTTTAAAAATGTTTAAAAATATAGTTTACAACCAGAAAAATAAATGCAGAAAAAGAAATAATTGTTTAACTGACAATTTGAAAAAGTATCAATAAAGGCTAAAATGAAACCACATTTTGAAATAAATGCGTTTTAAGAAAAGATTAAAGCTAGTTTTCTCATCTATGAACTTCATTGTTAATATATAATCAGTAGATGTAAAACATTTTTCAGAGGTTGCATTGTACTTTTCTGCAATCATATAAAATATAGATCTGGAAATTCACATCCACATTTCAATTTTGAAAAGAATAGGACAAATGATCACTTGAAATTACAAACATAAAAATAAAAGCTTTTTGGACAAATGTTTAAACATGGTTTCACCTCTATGCAACAGCACATGTAAAAAGTTTGTCAGAGGTTTTAAAACGTTTTTCAGAGGTTGTATTGTACTTTTCTGCAATCATACAAAATATAGATCTGGAAATTCACATCCACATTTCAATTTGGAAAAGA
This sequence comes from Narcine bancroftii, assembly GCF_036971445.1. NCBI lineage: Eukaryota > Metazoa > Chordata > Chondrichthyes > Torpediniformes > Narcinidae > Narcine > Narcine bancroftii. The sequence continues at coordinate 99,797,047 of NC_091474.1, read as the reverse complement.
ATAGTACAAATGATCACTTGAAATTACAAACTTTAAAATAAATGCTTTTTTGAAAAATGTTTAAACATGATTTCACATCTATGCAACAGCACAAGTAAAAAGTTTGTCCGAGGTTTTAAAAGTACTTTTCTCCAAAAAAACAAAATGTTGATCAGTAAATTCACTTCTACATTTCAATTTTAGAAAGAATAACATAAAAGTTAAAATGAAATTACCAACTTTAAAATACATGCTTTTTTGAGAAACTTTGCTTCACATCTATGAATTTTCATGTATAAGTATTAATAGTCTTTGTAAAACTTTTAACAACGTTTAAAAATATAGTTTACAACGAGAAAAATAAATGAAGAAAAAGTAACACGCGTTTATCTGACAATTTGAAAAAGTATCAATAAGTGCTAAAATGAATGTCCACACATTGAAATAAATGCGTTTTAAGAAAAGATTAAAGCTAGTTTTCTCATCTATGAACTTCATTGTGAATATATAAACAGTATATGTAAAACGTTTTTCATAGGTTGTAATGTACTTTTCTACAATCAAATAAAATATAGATCTGGAAATTCACAACCAGATTTCAATTTCAAAAAGAATAGTATAAATGGTCAAATGAAATTACAAACATAAAAATAAACGCTTCTTGGAGATATGTTTAAACATGGTTTCACATCTATGCAACAGCACATGTAAAAAGTATGTCAGAGGTTTTAAAAGTTCTTTTGTACAAGAAAGCTAAATGTAGATCCATAAATTCACTTCTACATTTCAATTTGAGAAAGAATAACATAAATGTTAAAATGAAACTACCAACTGTAAAATACATGCATTTTTGAGTACTTAAACTTTGATTCACATCTATGAATTTTCATGTATAAGTATTAATAGTCTTTGTAAAACTTTTAAAAATGTTTAAAAATATAGTTTACAACCAGAAAAATAAATGCAGAAAAAGAAATAAGCGTTTATCTGACAAGTTGAAAAAGTATCAATAAATGCTAAAATGAATGTCCACACATTGAAATAAATGCGTTTTAAGAAAAGATTAAAGCTAGTTTTCTCATCTATGAACTTCATTGTTAATATATAATCAGTAGATGTAAAACGTTTTTCAGAGGTTGTATTGTACTTTTCTGCAATCATATAAAATATAGATCTGGAAATTCACATCCAAATTTCAATTTTGAAAAGAATAGGACAAATGATCACTTGAAATTACAAACATAAAAATAAAAGCTTTTTGGACAAATGTTTAAACATGGTTTCACCTCTATGCAACAGCACATGTAAAAAGTTTGTCAGAGGTTTTAAAAGTACTTTTCTCCAAAAAAACAAAATGTTGATCAGTAAATTCACTTCTACATTTCAATTTTAGAAAGAATAACATAAAAGTTAAAATGAAATTACCAACTTTAAAATACATGCTTTTTTGAGAAACTTTGCTTCACATCTATGAATTTTCATGTATAAGTATTAATAGTCTTTGTAAAACTTTTAACAACGTTTAAAAATATAGTTTACAACGAGAAAAATAAATGAAGAAAAAGTAACACGCGTTTATCTGACAATTTGAAAAAGTATCAATAAATGCTAAAATGAATGTCCACACATTGAAATAAATGCGTTTTAAGAAAAGATTAAAGCTAGTTTTCTCATCTATGAACTTCATTGTGAATATATAAACAGTATATGTAAAACGTTTTTCATAGGTTGTAATGTAATTTTCTACAATCAAATAAAATATAGATCTGGAAATTCACAACCAGATTTCAATTTCAAAAAGAATAGTATAAATGGTCAAATGAAATTACAAACATAAAAATAAACGCTTCTTGGAGATATGTTTAAACATGGTTTCACATCTATGCAACAGCACATGTAAAAAGTATGTCAGAGGTTTTAAAAGTACTTTTGTACAAGAAAGCTAAATGTATATCCATAAATTCACTTCTACATTTCAATTTTAGAAAGAATAACATAAATGTTAAAATGAAACTACCAACTGTAAAATACATGCATTTTTGAGTACTTAAACTTTGATTCACATCTATGAATTTTCATGTATAAGTATTAATAGTCTTTGTAAAACTTTTAAAAATGTTTAAAAATATAGTTTACAACCAGAAAAATAAATGCAGAAAAAGAAATAAGCGTTTATCTGACAATTTGAAAAAGTATCAATAAAGGCTAAAATGAAACCACATTTTGAAATAAATGCGTTTTAAGAAAAGATTAAAGCTAGTTTTCTCATCTATGAACTTCATTGTTAATATATAAACAGTACATGTAAAACGTTTTTCAGAGGTTGTATTGTACTTTTCAGCAATCATACAAAATATAGATCTGGAAATTCACATCCACATTTCAATTTGGAAAAGAATAGTACAAATGATCACTTGAAATTACCAACTTTATAATACATGCTTTTTTGAGAAACTTTGCTTCACATCTATGAATTTTCATGTATAAGTATTAATAGTCTTTGTAAAACTTTTAACAACGTTTAAAAATATAGTTTACAACGAGAAAAATAAATGAAGAAAAAGTAACACGCGTTTATCTGACAATTTGAAAAAGTATCAATAAATGCTAAAATGAATGTCCACACATTGAAATAAATGCGTTTTAAGAAAAGATTAAAGCTAGTTTTCTCATCTATGAACTTCATTGTTAATATATAAACAGTACATGTAAAACGTTTTTCAGAGGTTGTATTGTACTTTTCTGCAATCATACAAAATATAGATCTGGAAATTCACATCCACATTTCAATTTTGAAAAGAATAGGACAAATGATCACTTGAAATTACAAACATAAAAATAAAAGCTTTATGGACAAATGTTTAAACATGGTTTCACCTCTATGCAACAGCACATGTAAAAAGTTTGTCAGAGGTTTTAAAACGTTTTTCAGAGGTTGTATTGTACTTTTCTGCAATCATACAAAATATAGATCTGGAAATTCACATCCACATTTCAATTTGGAAAAGAATAGTACAAATGATCACTTGAAATTACAAACTTTAAAATAAATGCTTTTTTGAAAAATGTTTAAACATGATTTCACATCTATGCAACAGCACAAGTAAAAAGTTTGTCAGAGGTTTTAAAAGTACTTTTCTCCAAAAAAACAAAATGTTGATCAGTAAATTCACTTCTACATTTCAATTTTAGAAAGAATAACATAAAAGTTAAAATGAAATTACCAACTTTAAAATACATGCTTTTTTGAGAAACTTTGCTTCACATCTATGAATTTTCATGTATAAGTATTAATAGTCTTTGTAAAACTTTTAAAAATGTTTAAAAATATAGTTTACAACGAGAAAAATAAATGAAGAAAAAGTAACACGCGTTTATCTGACAATTTGAAAAAGTATCAATAAGTGCTAAAATGAATGTCCACACATTGAAATAAATGCGTTTTAAGAAAAGATTAAAGCTAGTTTTCTCATCTATGAACTTCATTGTGAATATATAAACAGTATATGTAAAACGTTTTTCATAGGTTGTAATGTACTTTTCTACAATCAAATAAAATATAGATCTGGAAATTCACAACCAGATTTCAATTTCAAAAAGAATAGTATAAATGGTCAAATGAAATTACAAACATAAAAATAAACGCTTCTTGGAGATATGTTTAAACATGGTTTCACATCTATGCAACAGCACATGTAAAAAGTATGTCAGAGGTTTTAAAAGTACTTTTGTACAAGAAAGCTAAATGTAGATCCATAAATTCACTTCTACATTTCAATTTGAGAAAGAATAACATAAATGTTAAAATGAAACTACCAACTGTAAAATACATGCATTTTTGAGTACTTAAACTTTGATTCACATCTATGAATTTTCATGTATAAGTATTAATAGTCTTTGTAAAACTTTTAAAAATGTTTAAAAATATAGTTTACAACCAGAAAAATAAATGCAGAAAAAGAAATAATCGTTTAACTGACAATTTGAAAAAGTATCAATAAAGGCTAAAATGAAACCACATTTTGAAATAAATGCGTTTTAAGAAAAGATTAAAGCTAGTTTTCTCATCTATGAACTTCATTGTTAATATATAATCAGTAGATGTAAAACATTTTTCAGAGGTTGTATTGTACTTTTCTGCAATCATATAAAATATAGATCTGGAAATTCACATCCACATTTCAATTTTGAAAAGAATAGGACAAATGATCACTTGAAATTACAAACATAAAAATAAAAGCTTTTTGGACAAATGTTTAAACATGGTTTCACCTCTATGCAACAGCACATGTAAAAAGTTTGTCAGAGGTTTTAAAACGTTTTTCAGAGGTTGTATTGTACTTTTCTGCAATCATACAAAATATAGATCTGGAAATTCACATCCACATTTCAATTTGGAAAAGAATAGTACAAATGATCACTTGAAATTACAAACTTTAAAATAAATGCTTTTTTGAAAAATGTTTAAACATGATTTCACATCTATGCAACAGCACAAGTAAAAAGTTTGTCCGAGGTTTTAAAAGTACTTTTCTCCAAAAAAACAAAATGTTGATCAGTAAATTCACTTCTACATTTCAATTTTAGAAAGAATAACATAAAAGTTAAAATGAAATTACCAACTTTAAAATACATGCTTTTTTGAGAAACTTTGCTTCACATCTATGAATTTTCATGTATAAGTATTAATAGTCTTTGTAAAACTTTTAACAACGTTTAAAAATATAGTTTACAACGAGAAAAATAAATGAAGAAAAAGTAACACGCGTTTATCTGACAATTTGAAAAAGTATCAATAAGTGCTAAAATGAATGTCCACACATTGAAATAAATGCGTTTTAAGAAAAGATTAAAGCTAGTTTTCTCATCTATGAACTTCATTGTGAATATATAAACAGTATATGTAAAACGTTTTTCATAGGTTGTAATGTACTTTTCTACAATCAAATAAAATATAGATCTGGAAATTCACAACCAGATTTCAATTTCAAAAAGAATAGTATAAATGGTCAAATGAAATTACAAACATAAAAATAAACGCTTCTTGGAGATATGTTTAAACATGGTTTCACATCTATGCAACAGCACATGTAAAAAGTATGTCAGAGGTTTTAAAAGTTCTTTTGTACAAGAAAGCTAAATGTAGATCCATAAATTCACTTCTACATTTCAATTTGAGAAAGAATAACATAAATGTTAAAATGAAACTACCAACTGTAAAATACATGCATTTTTGAGTACTTAAACTTTGATTCACATCTATGAATTTTCATGTATAAGTATTAATAGTCTTTGTAAAACTTTTAAAAATGTTTAAAAATATAGTTTACAACCAGAAAAATAAATGCAGAAAAAGAAATAAGCGTTTATCTGACAAGTTGAAAAAGTATCAATAAATGCTAAAATGAATGTCCACACATTGAAATAAATGCGTTTTAAGAAAAGATTAAAGCTAGTTTTCTCATCTATGAACTTCATTGTTAATATATAATCAGTAGATGTAAAACGTTTTTCAGAGGTTGTATTGTACTTTTCTGCAATCATAAAATATAGATCTGGAAATTCACATCCACATTTCAATTTTGAAAAGAATAGGACAAATGATCACTTGAAATTACAAACATAAAAATAACAGCTTTTTGGACAAATGTTTAAACATGGTTTCACCTCTATGCAACAGCACATGTAAAAAGTTTGTCAGAGGTTTTAAAACGTTTTTCAGAGGTTGTATTGTACTTTTCTGCAATCATACAAAATATAGATCTGGAAATTCACATCCACATTTCAATTTGGAAAAGAATAGTACAAATGATCACTTGAAATTACAAACTTTAAAATAAATGCTTTTTTGAAAAATGTTTAAACATTATTTCACATCTATGCAACAGCACAAGTAAAAAGTTTGTCAGAGGTTTTAAAAGTACTTTTCTCCAAAAAAGCAAAATGTTGATCAGTAAATTCACTTCTACATTTCAATTTTAGAAAGAATAACATAAAAGTTAAAATGAAATTACCAACTTTAAAATACATGCTTTTTTGAGAAACTTTGCTTCACATCTATGAATTTTCATGTATAAGTATTAATAGTCTTTGTAAAACTTTTAACAACGTTTAAAAATATAGTTTACAACGAGAAAAATAAATGAAGAAAAAGTAACACGCGTTTATCTGACAATTTGAAAAAGTATCAATAAATGCTAAAATGAATGTCCACACATTGAAATAAATGCGTTTTAAGAAAAGATTAAAGCTAGTTTTCTCATCTATGAACTTCATTGTGAATATATAAACAGTATATGTAAAACGTTTTTCATAGGTTGTAATGTAATTTTCTACAATCAAATAAAATATAGATCTGGAAATTCACAACCAGATTTCAATTTCAAAAAGAATAGTATAAATGGTCAAATGAAATTACAAACATAAAAATAAACGCTTCTTGGAGATATGTTTAAACATGGTTTCACATCTATGCAACAGCACATGTAAAAAGTATGTCAGAGGTTTTAAAAGTACTTTTGTACAAGAAAGCTAAATGTATATCCATAAATTCACTTCTACATTTCAATTTTAGAAAGAATAACATAAATGTTAAAATGAAACTACCAACTGTAAAATACATGCATTTTTGAGTACTTAAACTTTGATTCACATCTATGAATTTTCATGTATAAGTATTAATAGTCTTTGTAAAACTTTTAAAAATGTTTAAAAATATAGTTTACAACCAGAAAAATAAATGCAGAAAAAGAAATAAGCGTTTATCTGACAATTTGAAAAAGTATCAATAAAGGCTAAAATGAAACCACATTTTGAAATAAATGCGTTTTAAGAAAAGATTAAAGCTAGTTTTCTCATCTATGAACTTCATTGTTAATATATAAACAGTACATGTAAAACGTTTTTCAGAGGTTGTATTGTACTTTTCAGCAATCATACAAAATATAGATCTGGAAATTCACATCCACATTTCAATTTGGAAAAGAATAGTACAAATGATCACTTGAAATTACCAACTTTATAATACATGCTTTTTTGAGAAACTTTGCTTCACATCTATGAATTTTCATGTATAAGTATTAATAGTCTTTGTAAAACTTTTAACAACGTTTAAAAATATAGTTTACAACGAGAAAAATAAATGAAGAAAAAGTAACACGCGTTTATCTGACAATTTGAAAAAGTATCAATAAATGCTAAAATGAATGTCCACACATTGAAATAAATGCGTTTTAAGAAAAGATTAAAGCTAGTTTTCTCATCTATGAACTTCATTGTTAATATATAAACAGTACATGTAAAACGTTTTTCAGAGGTTGTATTGTACTTTTCTGCAATCATACAAAATATAGATCTGGAAATTCACATCCACATTTCAATTTTGAAAAGAATAGGACAAATGATCACTTGAAATTACAATCATAAAAATAAAAGCTTTATGGACAAATGTTTAAACATGGTTTCACCTCTATGCAACAGCACATGTAAAAAGTTTGTCAGAGGTTTTAAAACGTTTTTCAGAGGTTGTATTGTACTTTTCTGCAATCATACAAAATATAGATCTGGAAATTCACATCCACATTTCAATTTGGAAAAGAATAGTACAAATGATCACTTGAAATTACAAACTTTAAAATAAATGCTTTTTTGAAAAATGTTTAAACATGATTTCACATCTATGCAACAGCACAAGTAAAAAGTTTGTCAGAGGTTTTAAAAGTACTTTTCTCCAAAAAAACAAAATGTTGATCAGTAAATTCACTTCTACATTTCAATTTTAGAAAGAATAACATAAAAGTTAAAATGAAATTACCAACTTTAAAATACATGCTTTTTTGAGAAACTTTGCTTCACATCTATGAATTTTCATGTATAAGTATTAATAGTCTTTGTAAAACTTTTAAAAATGTTTAAAAATATAGTTTACAACGAGAAAAATAAATGAAGAAAAAGTAACACGCGTTTATCTGACAATTTGAAAAAGTATCAATAAGTGCTAAAATGAATGTCCACACATTGAAATAAATGCGTTTTAAGAAAAGATTAAAGCTAGTTTTCTCATCTATGAACTTCATTGTGAATATATAAACAGTATATGTAAAACGTTTTTCATAGGTTGTAATGTACTTTTCTACAATCAAATAAAATATAGATCTGGAAATTCACAACCAGATTTCAATTTCAAAAAGAATAGTATAAATGGTCAAATGAAATTACAAACATAAAAATAAACGCTTCTTGGAGATATGTTTAAACATGGTTTCACATCTATGCAACAGCACATGTAAAAAGTATGTCAGAGGTTTTAAAAGTACTTTTGTACAAGAAAGCTAAATGTAGATCCATAAATTCACTTCTACATTTCAATTTGAGAAAGAATAACATAAATGTTAAAATGAAACTACCAACTGTAAAATACATGCATTTTTGAGTACTTAAACTTTGATTCACATCTATGAATTTTCATGTATAAGTATTAATAGTCTTTGTAAAACTTTTAAAAATGTTTAAAAATATAGTTTACAACCAGAAAAATAAATGCAGAAAAAGAAATAATCGTTTAACTGACAATTTGAAAAAGTATCAATAAAGGCTAAAATGAAACCACATTTTGAAATAAATGCGTTTTAAGAAAAGATTAAAGCTAGTTTTCTCATCTATGAACTTCATTGTTAATATATAATCAGTAGATGTAAAACATTTTTCAGAGGTTGTATTGTACTTTTCTGCAATCATATAAAATATAGATCTGGAAATTCACATCCACATTTCAATTTTGAAAAGAATAGGACAAATGATCACTTGAAATTACAAACATAAAAATAAAAGCTTTTTGGACAAATGTTTAAACATGGTTTCACCTCTATGCAACAGCACATGTAAAAAGTTTGTCAGAGGTTTTAAAACGTTTTTCAGAGGTTGTATTGTACTTTTCTGCAATCATACAAAATATAGATCTGGAAATTCACATCCACATTTCAATTTGGAAAAGAATAGTACAAATGATCACTTGAAATTACAAACTTTAAAATAAATGCTTTTTTGAAAAATGTTTAAACATGATTTCACATCTATGCAACAGCACAAGTAAAAAGTTTGTCCGAGGTTTTAAAAGTACTTTTCTCCAAAAAAACAAAATGTTGATCAGTAAATTCACTTCTACATTTCAATTTTAGAAAGAATAACATAAAAGTTAAAATGAAATTACCAACTTTAAAATACATGCTTTTTTGAGAAACTTTGCTTCACATCTATGAATTTTCATGTATAAGTATTAATAGTCTTTGTAAAACTTTTAACAACGTTTAAAAATATAGTTTACAACGAGAAAAATAAATGAAGAAAAAGTAACACGCGTTTATCTGACAATTTGAAAAAGTATCAATAAGTGCTAAAATGAATGTCCACACATTGAAATAAATGCGTTTTAAGAAAAGATTAAAGCTAGTTTTCTCATCTATGAACTTCATTGTGAATATATAAACAGTATATGTAAAACGTTTTTCATAGGTTGTAATGTACTTTTCTACAATCAAATAAAATATAGATCTGGAAATTCACAACCAGATTTCAATTTCAAAAAGAATAGTATAAATGGTCAAATGAAATTACAAACATAAAAATAAACGCTTCTTGGAGATATGTTTAAACATGGTTTCACATCTATGCAACAGCACATGTAAAAAGTATGTCAGAGGTTTTAAAAGTTCTTTTGTACAAGAAAGCTAAATGTAGATCCATAAATTCACTTCTACATTTCAATTTGAGAAAGAATAACATAAATGTTAAAATGAAACTACCAACTGTAAAATACATGCATTTTTGAGTACTTAAACTTTGATTCACATCTATGAATTTTCATGTATAAGTATTAATAGTCTTTGTAAAACTTTTAAAAATGTTTAAAAATATAGTTTACAACCAGAAAAATAAATGCAGAAAAAGAAATAAGCGTTTATCTGACAAGTTGAAAAAGTATCAATAAATGCTAAAATGAATGTCCACACATTGAAATAAATGCGTTTTAAGAAAAGATTAAAGCTAGTTTTCTCATCTATGAACTTCATTGTTAATATATAATCAGTAGATGTAAAACGTTTTTCAGAGGTTGTATTGTACTTTTCTGCAATCATAAAATATAGATCTGGAAATTCACATCCACATTTCAATTTTGAAAAGAATAGGACAAATGATCACTTGAAATTACAAACATAAAAATAACAGCTTTTTGGACAAATGTTTAAACATGGTTTCACCTCTATGCAACAGCACATGTAAAAAGTTTGTCAGAGGTTTTAAAACGTTTTTCAGAGGTTGTATTGTACTTTTCTGCAATCATACAAAATATAGATCTGGAAATTCACATCCACATTTCAATTTGGAAAAGAATAGTACAAATGATCACTTGAAATTACAAACTTTAAAATAAATGCTTTTTTGAAAAATGTTTAAACATTATTTCACATCTATGCAACAGCACAAGTAAAAAGTTTGTCAGAGGTTTTAAAAGTACTTTTCTCCAAAAAAGCAAAATGTTGATCAGTATATTCACTTCTACATTTCAATTTTAGAAAGAATAACATAAATGTTAAAATGAAACTACCAACTTTAAAATACATGCTTTTTTGAGAAACTTTGCTTCACATCTATGAATTTTCATGTATAAGTATTAATAGTCTTTGTAAAACTTTTAACAACGTTTCAAAATATAGTCTACAACCAGTAAAATAAATGTAGAAAAAGAAATACGCGTTTATCTGACAATTTGAAAAAGTATCAATAAAGGCTAAAATGAAACCACATTTTGAAATAAATGCGTTTTAAGAAAAGATTAAAGCTAGTTTTCTCATCTATGAACTTCATTGTTAATATATAAACAGTACATGTAAAACGTTTTTCAGAGGTTGTATTGTACTTTTCTGCAATCATACAAAATATAGATCTGGAAATTCACATCCACATTTCAATTTTGAAAAGAATAGTAGAAATGGTCACTTGAAATTACAAACTTTAAAATAAATGCTTCTTTGAGAAATGTTTAAACATGATTTCACCTCTATGCAACAGCACATGTAAAAAGTTTGTCAGAGGTTTTAAAAGTACTTTTCTACAAGAAAGCAAAATGTAGATCTGTAAATTCACATCTACATATCAATTTTAGAAAGAATAACATAAATGTTAAAATGAAACAACTAACTTTAAAATACATGCATTTTTGAGAAATACTTAAACTTTGCTTCACATCTATGAATTTTCATGTATAAGTATTAATAGTCTTTGTAAAACTTTTAAAAACGTTTAAAATTATAGTTTACAACCAGAAAAATAAATGCAGAAAAAGAAATACGCGTTTATCTGACAATATGAAAAAGTATCAATAAATGCTAAAATGAATGTCCACACATTGAAATAAATGCGTTTTAAGAAAAGATTAAAGCTAGTTTTCTCATCTATGAACTTCATTGTTAATATATAAACAGCACATGTAAAACGTTTTTCAGAGGTTGTATTGTACTTTTCTGCAATCATATAAAATATAGATCTGGAAATTCACATCCACATTTCAATTTTGAAAAGAATAGTAGAAATGGTCAGTTGAAATTACAAACTTTAAAATAAATGATTTTTTGAGAAATGTTTAAACATGATTTCACATCTATGCAACAGCACATGTAAAAAGTTTGTCAGAGGTTTTAAAAGTACTTTTCTCCAAAAAAACAAAATGTTGATCAGTAAATTCACTTCTACATTTCAATTTTAGAAAGAATAACATAAAAGTTAAAAGGAAATTACCAACTTTAAAATACATGCTTTTTTGAGAAACTTTGCTTCACATCTATGAATTTTCATGTATAAGTATTAATAGTCTTTGTAAAACTTTTAACAACGTTTAAAAATATAGTCTACAACCAGTAAAATAAATGTAGAAAAAGAAATACGCGTTTATCTGACAATTTGAAAAAGTATCAATAAAGGCTAAAATGAAACCACATTTTGAAATAAATGCGTTTTAAGAAAAGATTAAAGCTAGTTTTCTCATCTATGAACTTCATTGTTAATATATAAACAGTACATGTAAAACGTTTTTCAGAGGTTGTATTGTACTTTTCTGCAATCATACAAAATATAGATCTGGAAATTCACATCCACATTTCAATTTTGAAAAGAATAGGACAAATGATCACTTGAAATTACAATCATAAAAATAAAAGCTTTATGGACAAATGTTTAAACATGGTTTCACCTCTATGCAACAGCACATGTAAAAAGTTTGTCAGAGGTTTTAAAACGTTTTTCAGAGGTTGTATTGTACTTTTCTGCAATCATACAAAATATAGATCTGGAAATTCACATCCACATTTCAATTTGGAAAAGAATAGTACAAATGATCACTTGAAATTACAAACTTTAAAATAAATGCTTTTTTGAAAAATGTTTAAACATGATTTCACATCTATGCAACAGCACAAGTAAAAAGTTTGTCAGAGGTTTTAAAAGTACTTTTCTCCAAAAAAACAAAATGTTGATCAGTAAATTCACTTCTACATTTCAATTTTAGAAAGAATAACATAAAAGTTAAAATGAAATTACCAACTTTAAAATACATGCTTTTTTGAGAAACTTTGCTTCACATCTATGAATTTTCATGTATAAGTATTAATAGTCTTTGTAAAACTTTTAAAAATGTTTAAAAATATAGTTTACAACGAGAAAAATAAATGAAGAAAAAGTAACACGCGTTTATCTGACAATTTGAAAAAGTATCAATAAGTGCTAAAATGAATGTCCACACATTGAAATAAATGCGTTTTAAGAAAAGATTAAAGCTAGTTTTCTCATCTATGAACTTCATTGTGAATATATAAACAGTATATGTAAAACGTTTTTCATAGGTTGTAATGTACTTTTCTACAATCAAATAAAATATAGATCTGGAAATTCACAACCAGATTTCAATTTCAAAAAGAATAGTATAAATGGTCAAATGAAATTACAAACATAAAAATAAACGCTTCTTGGAGATATGTTTAAACATGGTTTCACATCTATGCAACAGCACATGTAAAAAGTATGTCAGAGGTTTTAAAAGTACTTTTGTACAAGAAAGCTAAATGTAGATCCATAAATTCACTTCTACATTTCAATTTGAGAAAGAATAACATAAATGTTAAAATGAAACTACCAACTGTAAAATACATGCATTTTTGAGTACTTAAACTTTGATTCACATCTATGAATTTTCATGTATAAGTATTAATAGTCTTTGTAAAACTTTTAAAAATGTTTAAAAATATAGTTTACAACCAGAAAAATAAATGCAGAAAAAGAAATAATCGTTTAACTGACAATTTGAAAAAGTATCAATAAAGGCTAAAATGAAACCACATTTTGAAATAAATGCGTTTTAAGAAAAGATTAAAGCTAGTTTTCTCATCTATGAACTTCATTGTTAATATATAATCAGTAGATGTAAAACATTTTTCAGAGGTTGTATTGTACTTTTCTGCAATCATATAAAATATAGATCTGGAAATTCACATCCACATTTCAATTTTGAAAAGAATAGGACAAATGATCACTTGAAATTACAAACATAAAAATAAAAGCTTTTTGGACAAATGTTTAAACATGGTTTCACCTCTATGCAACAGCACATGTAAAAAGTTTGTCAGAGGTTTTAAAACGTTTTTCAGAGGTTGTATTGTACTTTTCTGCAATCATACAAAATATAGATCTGGAAATTCACATCCACATTTCAATTTGGAAAAGAATAGTACAAATGATCACTTGAAATTACAAACTTTAAAATAAATGCTTTTTTGAAAAATGTTTAAACATGATTTCACATCTATGCAACAGCACAAGTAAAAAGTTTGTCCGAGGTTTTAAAAGTACTTTTCTCCAAAAAAACAAAATGTTGATCAGTAAATTCACTTCTACATTTCAATTTTAGAAAGAATAACATAAAAGTTAAAATGAAATTACCAACTTTAAAATACATGCTTTTTTGAGAAACTTTGCTTCACATCTATGAATTTTCATGTATAAGTATTAATAGTCTTTGTAAAACTTTTAACAACGTTTAAAAATATAGTTTACAACGAGAAAAATAAATGAAGAAAAAGTAACACGCGTTTATCTGACAATTTGAAAAAGTATCAATAAGTGCTAAAATGAATGTCCACACATTGAAATAAATGCGTTTTAAGAAAAGATTAAAGCTAGTTTTCTCATCTATGAACTTCATTGTGAATATATAAACAGTATATGTAAAACGTTTTTCATAGGTTGTAATGTACTTTTCTACAATCAAATAAAATATAGATCTGGAAATTCACAACCAGATTTCAATTTCAAAAAGAATAGTATAAATGGTCAAATGAAATTACAAACATAAAAATAAACGCTTCTTGGAGATATGTTTAAACATGGTTTCACATCTATGCAACAGCACATGTAAAAAGTATGTCAGAGGTTTTAAAAGTTCTTTTGTACAAGAAAGCTAAATGTAGATCCATAAATTCACTTCTACATTTCAATTTGAGAAAGAATAACATAAATGTTAAAATGAAACTACCAACTGTAAAATACATGCATTTTTGAGTACTTAAACTTTGATTCACATCTATGAATTTTCATGTATAAGTATTAATAGTCTTTGTAAAACTTTTAAAAATGTTTAAAAATATAGTTTACAACCAGAAAAATAAATGCAGAAAAAGAAATAAGCGTTTATCTGACAAGTTGAAAAAGTATCAATAAATGCTAAAATGAATGTCCACACATTGAAATAAATGCGTTTTAAGAAAAGATTAAAGCTAGTTTTCTCATCTATGAACTTCATTGTTAATATATAATCAGTAGATGTAAAACGTTTTTCAGAGGTTGTATTGTACTTTTCTGCAATCATAAAATATAGATCTGGAAATTCACATCCACATTTCAATTTTGAAAAGAATAGGACAAATGATCACTTGAAATTACAAACATAAAAATAACAGCTTTTTGGACAAATGTTTAAACATGGTTTCACCTCTATGCAACAGCACATGTAAAAAGTTTGTCAGAGGTTTTAAAACGTTTTTCAGAGGTTGTATTGTACTTTTCTGCAATCATACAAAATATAGATCTGGAAATTCACATCCACATTTCAATTTGGAAAAGAATAGTACAAATGATCACTTGAAATTACAAACTTTAAAATAAATGCTTTTTTGAAAAATGTTTAAACATTATTTCACATCTATGCAACAGCACAAGTAAAAAGTTTGTCAGAGGTTTTAAAAGTACTTTTCTCCAAAAAAGCAAAATGTTGATCAGTATATTCACTTCTACATTTCAATTTTAGAAAGAATAACATAAATGTTAAAATGAAACTACCAACTTTAAAATACATGCTTTTTTGAGAAACTTTGCTTCACATCTATGAATTTTCATGTATAAGTATTAATAGTCTTTGTAAAACTTTTAACAACGTTTCAAAATATAGTCTACAACCAGTAAAATAAATGTAGAAAAAGAAATACGCGTTTATCTGACAATTTGAAAAAGTATCAATAAAGGCTAAAATGAAACCACATTTTGAAATAAATGCGTTTTAAGAAAAGATTAAAGCTAGTTTTCTCATCTATGAACTTCATTGTTAATATATAAACAGTACATGTAAAACGTTTTTCAGAGGTTGTATTGTACTTTTCTGCAATCATACAAAATATAGATCTGGAAATTCACATCCACATTTCAATTTTGAAAAGAATAGTAGAAATGGTCACTTGAAATTACAAACTTTAAAATAAATGCTTCTTTGAGAAATGTTTAAACATGATTTCACCTCTATGCAACAGCACATGTAAAAAGTTTGTCAGAGGTTTTAAAAGTACTTTTCTACAAGAAAGCAAAATGTAGATCTGTAAATTCACATCTACATATCAATTTTAGAAAGAATAACATAAATGTTAAAATGAAACAACTAACTTTAAAATACATGCATTTTTGAGAAATACTTAAACTTTGCTTCACATCTATGAATTTTCATGTATATGTATTAATAGTCTTTGTAAAACTTTTAAAAACGTTTAAAATTATAGTTTACAACCAGAAAAATAAATGCAGAAAAAGAAATACGCGTTTATCTGACAATATGAAAAAGTATCAATAAATGCTAAAATGAATGTCCACACATTGAAATAAATGCGTTTTAAGAAAAGATTAAAGCTAGTTTTCTCATCTATGAACTTCATTGTTAATATATAAACAGCACATGTAAAACGTTTTTCAGAGGTTGTATTGTACTTTTCTGCAATCATATAAAATATAGATCTGGAAATTCACATCCACATTTCAATTTTGAAAAGAATAGTAGAAATGGTCAGTTGAAATTACAAACTTTAAAATAAATGATTTTTTGAGAAATGTTTAAACATGATTTCACATCTATGCAACAGCACATGTAAAAAGTTTGTCAGAGGTTTTAAAAGTACTTTTCTCCAAAAAAACAAAATGTTGATCAGTAAATTCACTTCTACATTTCAATTTTAGAAAGAATAACATAAACGTTAAAAGGAAATTACCAACTTTAAAATACATGCTTTTTTGAGAAACTTTGCTTCACATCTATGAATTTTCATGTATAAGTATTAATAGTCTTTGTAAAACTTTTAACAACGTTTAAAAATATAGTTTACAACGAGAAAAATAAATGAAGAAAAAGTAACGCGTTTATCTGACAATTTGAAAAAGTATCAATAAGTGCTAAAATGAATGTCCACACATTGAAATAAATGCGTTTTAAGAAAAGATTAAAGCTAGTTTTCTCATCTATGAACTTCATTGTGAATATATAAACAGTATATGTAAAACGTTTTTCATAGGTTGTAATGTACTTTTCTACAATCAAATAAAATATAGATCTGGAAATTCACAACCAGATTTCAATTTCAAAAAGAATAGTATAAATGGTCAAATGAAATTACAAACATAAAAATAAACGCTTCTTGGAGATATGTTTAAACATGGTTTCACATCTATGCAACAGCACATGTAAAAAGTATGTCAGAGGTTTTAAAAGTACTTTTGTACAAGAAAGCTAAATGTTGATCAGTAAATTCACTTCTACATTTCAGTTTTAGAAAGAATAACATAAGTGTTAAAATGAAACTACCAACTTTAAAATACATGCTTTTTTGAGAAACTTTGCTTCACATCTATGAATTTTCATGTATAAGTATTAATAGTCTTTGTAAAACTTTTAACAACGTTTCAAAATATAGTCTACAACCAGTAAAATAAATGTAGAAAAAGAAATACGCGTTTATCTGACAATTTGAAAAAGTATCAATAAAGGCTAAAATGAAACCACATTTTGAAATAAATGCGTTTTAAGAAAAGATTAAAGCTAGTTTTCTCATCTATGAACTTCATTGTTAATATATAAACAGTACATGTAAAACGTTTTTCAGAGGTTGTATTGTACTTTTCTGCAATAATACAAAATATAGATCTGGAAATTCACATCCACATTTCAATTTTGAAAAGAATAGTAGAAATGGTCACTTGAAATTACAAACTTTAAAATAAATGCTTCTTTGAGAAATGTTTAAACATGATTTCACCTCTATGCAACAGCACATGTAAAAAGTTTGTCAGAGGTTTTAAAAGTACTTTTCTACAAGAAAGCAAAATGTAGATCTGTAAATTCACATCTACATATCAATTTTAGAAAGAATAACATAAATGTTAAAATGAAACAACTAACTTTAAAATACATGCATTTTTGAGAAATACTTAAACTTTGCTTCACATCTATGAATTTTCATGTATAAGTATTAATAGTCTTTGTAAAACTTTTAAAAACGTTTAAAATTATAGTTTACAACCAGAAAAATAAATGCAGAGAAAGAAATACGCGTTTATCTGACAATATGAAAAAGTATCAATAAATGCTAAAATGAATGTCCACACATTGAAATAAATGCGTTTTAAGAAAAGATTAAAGCTAGTTTTCTCATCTATGAACTTCATTGTTAATATATAATCAGTAGATGTAAAACGTTTTTCAGAGGTTGTATTGTACTTTTCTGCAATCATAAAATATAGATCTGTAAATTCACATCCACATTTCAATTTTGAAAAGAATAGGACAAATGATCACTTGAAATTACAAACATAAAAATAAAAGCTTTTTGGACAAATGTTTAAACATGGTTTCACCTCTATGCAACAGCACATGTAAAAAGTTTGTCAGAGGTTTTAAAAGTACTTTTCTCCAAAAAAACAAAATGTTGATCAGTAAATTCACTTCTACATTTCAATTTTAGAAAGAATAACATAAAAGTTAAAATGAAATTACCAACTTTAAAATACATGCTTTTTTGAGAAACTTTGCTTCACATCTATGAATTTTCATGTATAAGTATTAATAGTCTTTGTAAAACTTTTAAAAACGTTTAAAATTATAGTTTACAACCAGAAAAATAAATGCAGAGAAAGAAATACGCGTTTATCTGACAATATGAAAAAGTATCAATAAATGCTAAAATGAATGTCCACACATTGAAATAAATGCGTTTTAAGAAAAGATTAAAGCTAGTTTTCTCATCTATGAACTTCATTGTTAATATATAAACAGCACATGTAAAACGTTTTTCAGAGGTTGTATTGTACTTTTCTGCAATCATATAAAATATAGATCTGGAAATTCACATCCACATTTCAATTTTGAAAAGAATAGTAGAAATGGTCACTTGAAATTACAAACTTTAAAATAAATGCTTTTTTGAGAAATGTTTAAACATGATTTCACATCTATGCAACAGCACAAGTAAAAAGTTTGTCAGAGGTTTTAAAAGTACTTTTCTCCAAAAAAACAAAATGTTGATCAGTAAATTCACTTCTACATTTCAATTTTAGAAAGAATAACATAAAAGTTAAAATGAAATTACCAACTTTAAAATACATGCTTTTTTGAGAAACTTTGCTTCACATCTATGAATTTTCATGTATAAGTATTAATAGTCTTTGTAAAACTTTTAACAACGTTTAAAAATATAGTTTACAACGAGAAAAATAAATGAAGAAAAAGTAACACGCGTTTATCTGACAATTTGAAAAAGTATCAATAAGTGCTAAAATGAATGTCCACACATTGAAATAAATGCGTTTTAAGAAAAGATTAAAGCTAGTTTTCTCATCTATGAACTTCATTGTGAATATATAAACAGTATATGTAAAACGTTTTTCATAGGTTGTAATGTACTTTTCTACAATCAAATAAAATATAGATCTGGAAATTCACAACCAGATTTCAATTTCAAAAAGAATAGTATAAATGGTCAAATGAAATTACAAACATAAAAATAAACGCTTCTTGGAGATATGTTTAAACATGGTTTCACATCTATCCAACAGCACATGTAAAAAGTATGTCAGAGGTTTTAAAAGTACTTTTGTACAAGAAAGCTAAATGTAGATCCATAAATTCACTTCTACATTTCAATTTTAGAAAGAATAACATAAATGTTAAAATGAAACTACCAACTGTAAAATACATGCATTTTTGAGTACTTAAACTTTGATTCACATCTATGAATTTTCATGTATAAGTATTAATAGTCTTTGTAAAACTTTTAAAAATGTTTAAAAATATAATTTACAACCAGAAAAATAAATGCAGAAAAAGAAATAAGCGTTTATCTGACAATTTGAAAAAGTATCAATAAAGGCTAAAATGAAACCACATTTTGAAATAAATGCGTTTTAAGAAAAGATTAAAGCTAGTTTTCTCATCTATGAACTTCATTGTTAATATATAAACAGTACATGTAAAACGTTTTTCAGAGATTGTATTGTACTTTTCAGCAATCATACAAAATATAGATCTGGAAATTCACATCCACATTTCAATTTGGAAAAGAATAGTACAAATCATCACTTGAAATTACCAACTTTATAATACATGCTTTTTTGAGAAACTTTGCTTCACATCTATGAATTTTCATGTATAAGTATTAATAGTCTTTGTAAAACTTTTAACAACGTTTAAAAATATAGTTTACAACGAGAAAAATAAATGAAGAAAAAGTAACACGCGTTTATCTGACAATTTGAAAAAGTATCAATAAATGCTAAAATGAATGTCCACACATTGAAATAAATGCGTTTTAAGAAAAGATTAAAGCTAGTTTTCTCATCTATGAACTTCATTGTTAATATATAAACAGTACATGTAAAACGTTTTTCAGAGGTTTTATTGTACTTTTCTGCAATCATACAAAATATAGATCTGGAAATTCACATCCACATTTCAATTTTGAAAAGAATAGGACAAATGATCACTTGAAATTACAATCATAAAAATAAAAGCTTTATGGACAAATGTTTAAACATGGTTTCACCTCTATGCAACAGCACATGTAAAAAGTTTGTCAGAGGTTTTAAAACGTTTTTCAGAGGTTGTATTGTACTTTCCTGCAATCATACAAAATATAGATCTGGAAATTCACATCCACATTTCAATTTTGAAAAGAATAGGACAAATGATCACTTGAAATTACAAACATAAAAATAAAAGCTTTTTGGACAAATGTTTAAACATGGTTTCACCTCTATGCAACAGCACATGTAAAAAGTTTGTCAGAGGTTTTAAAAGTACTTTTCTCCAAAAAAACAAAATGTTGATCAGTAAATTCACTTCTACATTTCAATTTTAGAAAGAATAACATAAAAGTTAAAATGAAATTACCAACTTTAAAATACATGCTTTTTTGAGAAACTTTGCTTCACATCTATGAATTTTCATGTATAAGTATTAATAGTCTTTGTAAAACTTTTAACAACGTTTAAAAATATAGTTTACAACGAGAAAAATAAATGAAGAAAAAGTAACACGCGTTTATCTGACAATTTGAAAAAGTATCAATAAATGCTAAAATGAATGTCCACACATTGAAATAAATGCGTTTTAAGAAAAGATTAAAGCTAGTTTTCTCATCTATGAACTTCATTGTGAATATATAAACAGTATATGTAAAACGTTTTTCATAGGTTTTAATGTACTTTTCTACAATCAAATAAAATATAGATCTGGAAATTCACAACCAGATTTCAATTTCAAAAAGAATAGTATAAATGGTCAAATGAAATTACAAACATAAAAATAAACGCTTCTTGGAGATATGTTTAAACATGGTTTCACATCTATGCAACAGCACATGTAAAAAGTATGTCAGAGGTTTTAAAAGTACTTTTGTACAAGAAAGCTAAATGTAGATCCATAAATTCACTTCTACATTTCAATTTTAGAAAGAATAACATAAATGTTAAAATGAAACTACCAACTGTAAAATACATGCATTTTTGAGTACTTAAACTTTGATTCACATCTATGAATTTTCATGTATAAGTATTAATAGTCTTTGTAAAACTTTTAAAAATGTTTAAAAATATAGTTTACAACCAGAAAAATAAATGCAGAAAAAGAAATAAGCGTTTATCTGACAATTTGAAAAAGTATCAATAAATGCTAAAATGAATGTCCACACATTGAAATAAATGCGTTCTAAGAAAAGATTAAAGCTAGTTTTCTCATCTATGAACTTCATTGTTAATATAAAATCAGTAGATGTAAAACGTTTTTCAGAGGTTGTATTGTACTTTTCTGCAATCATATAAAATATAGATCTGGAAATTCACATCCACATTTCAATTTTGAAAAGAATAGGACAAATGATCACTTGAAATTACAAACATAAAAATAAAAGCTTTTTGGACAAATGTTTAAACATGGTTTCACCTCTATGCAACAGCACATGTAAAAAGTTTGTCAGAGGTTTTAAAACGTTTTTCAGAGGTTGTATTGTACTTTTCTGCAATCATACAAAATATAGATCTGGAAATTCACATCCACATTTCAATTTGGAAAAGAATAGTACAAATGATCACTTGAAATTACCAACTTTATAATACATGCTTTTTTGAGAAACTTTGCTTCACATCTATGAATTTTCATGTATAAGTATTAATAGTCTTTGTAAAACTTTTAACAACGTTTAAAAATATAGTTTACAACGAGAAAAATAAATGAAGAAAAAGTAACACGCGTTTATCTGACAATTTGAAAAAGTATCAATAAATGCTAAAATGAATGTCCACACATTGAAATAAATGCGTTTTAAGAAAAGATTAAAGCTAGTTTTCTCATCTATGAACTTCATTGTGAATATATAAACAGTATATGTAAAACGTTTTTCATAGGTTGTAATGTACTTTTCTACAATCAAATAAATTATAGATCTGGAAATTCACAACCAGATTTCAATTTCAAAAAGAATAGTATAAATGGTCAAATGAAATTACAAACATAAAAATAAACTCTTCTTGGAGATATGTTTAAACATGGTTTCACATCTATGCAACAGCACATGTAAAAAGTATGTCAGAGGTTTTAAAAGTACTTTTGTACAAGAAAGCTAAATGTAGATCCATAAATTCACTTCTACATTTCAATTTGAGAAAGAATAACATAAATGTTAAAATGAAACTACCAACTGTAAAATACATGCATTTTTGAGAAGTACTTAAACTTTGATTCACATCTATGAATTTTCATGTATGTATTAATAGTCTTTGTAAAACTTTTAAAAATGTTTAAAAATATAGTTTACAACCAGAAAAATAAATGCAGAAAAAGAAATAAGCGTTTATCTGACAATTTGAAAAAGTATCAATAAATGCTAAAATGAATGTCCACACATTGAAATAAATGCGTTTTAAGAAAAGATTAAAGCTAGTTTTCTCATCTATGAACTTCATTGTTAATATATAATCAGTAGATGTAAAACGTTTTTCAGAGGTTGTATTGTACTTTTCTGCAATCATAAAATATAGATCTGGAAATTCACAACCAGATTTCAATTTCAAAAAGAATAGTATAAATGGTCAAATGAAATTACAAACATAAAAATAAACGCTTCTTGGAGATATGTTTAAACATGGTTTCACATCTATGCAACAGCACATGTAAAAAGTATGTCAGAGGTTTTAAAAGTACTTTTGTACAAGAAAGCTAAATGTAGATCCATAAATTCACTTCTACATTTCAATTTGAGAAAGAATAACATAAATGTTAAAATGAAACTACCAACTGTAAAATACATGCATTTTTGAGAAGTACTTAAACTTTGATTCACATCTATGAATTTTCATGTATGTATTAATAGTCTTTGTAAAACTTTTAAAAATGTTTAAAAATATAGTTTACAACCAGAAAAATAAATGCAGAAAAAGAAATAAGCGTTTATCTGACAATTTGAAAAAGTATCAATAAATGCTAAAATGAATGTCCACACATTGAAATAAATGCGTTTTAAGAAAAGATTAAAGCTAGTTTTCTCATCTATGAACTTCATTGTTAATATATAATCAGTAGATGTAAAACGTTTTTCAGAGGTTGTATTGTACTTTTCTGCAATCATAAAATATAGATCTGGAAATTCACATCCACATTTCAATTTTGAAAAGAATAGGACAAATGATCACTTGAAATTACAAACATAAAAATAAAAGCTTTTTGGACAAATGTTTAAACATGGTTTCACCTCTATGCAACAGCACATGTAAAAAGTTTGTCAGAGGTTTTAAAAGTACTTTTCTCCAAAAAAACAAAATGTTGATCAGTAAATTCACTTCTACATTTCAATTTTAGAAAGAATAACATAAAAGTTAAAATGAAATTACCAACTTTAAAATACATGCTTTTTTGAGAAACTTTGCTTCACATCTATGAATTTTCATGTATAAGTATTAATAGTCTTTGTAAAACTTTTAACAACGTTTAAAAATATAGTTTACAACGAGAAAAATAAATGAAGAAAAAGTAACACGCGTTTATCTGACAATTTTAAAAAGTATCAATAAGTGCTAAAATGAATGTCCACACATTGAAATAAATGCGTTTTAAGAAAAGATTAAAGCTAGTTTTCTCATCTATGAACTTCATTGTGAATATATAAACAGTATATGTAAAACGTTTTTCATAGGTTGTAATGTACTTTTCTACAATCAAATAAAATATAGATCTGGAAATTCACAACCAGATTTCAATTTCAAAAAGAATAGTATAAATGGTCAAATGAAATTACAAACATAAAAATAAACGCTTCTTGGAGATATGTTTAAACATGGTTTCACATCTATGCAACAGCACATGTAAAAAGTATGTCAGAGGTTTTAAAAGTTCTTTTGTACAAGAAAGCTAAATGTAGATCCATAAATTCACTTCTACATTTCAATTTGAGAAAGAATAACATAAATGTTAAAATGAAACTACCAACTGTAAAATACATGCATTTTTGAGAAGTACTTAAACTTTGATTCACATCTATGAATTTTCATGTATGTATTAATAGTCTTTGTAAAACTTTTAAAAATGTTTAAAAATATAGTTTACAACCAGAAAAATAAATGCAGAAAAAGAAATAAGCGTTTATCTGACAAGTTGAAAAAGTATCAATAAATGCTAAAATGAATGTCCACACATTGAAATAAATGCGTTTTAAGAAAAGATTAAAGCTAGTTTTCTCATCTATGAACTTCATTGTTAATATATAATCAGTAGATGTAAAACGTTTTTCAGAGGTTGTATTGTACTTTTCTGCAATCATAAAATATAGATCTGGAAATTCACATCCACATTTCAATTTTGAAAAGAATAGGACAAATGATCACTTGAAATTACAAACATAAAAATAAAAGCTTTTTGGACAAATGTTTAAACATGGTTTCACCTCTATGCAACAGCACATGTAAAAAGTTTGTCAGAGGTTTTAAAAGTACTTTTCTCCAAAAAAACAAAATGTTGATCAGTAAATTCACTTCTACATTTCAATTTTAGAAAGAATAACATAAAAGTTAAAATGAAATTACCAACTTTAAAATACATGCTTTTTTGAGAAACTTTGCTTCACATCTATGAATTTTCATGTATAAGTATTAATAGTCTTTGTAAAACTTTTAACAACGTTTAAAAATATAGTTTACAACGAGAAAAATAAATGAAGAAAAAGTAACACGCGTTTATCTGACAATTTGAAAAAGTATCAATAAATGCTAAAATGAATGTCCACACATTGAAATAAATGCGTTTTAAGAAAAGATTAAAGCTAGTTTTCTCATCTATGAACTTCATTGTGAATATATAAACAGTATATGTAAAACGTTTTTCATAGGTTGTAATGTACTTTTCTACAATCAAATAAAATATAGATCTGGAAATTCACAACCAGATTTCAATTTCAAAAAGAATAGTATAAATGGTCAAATGAAATTACAAACATAAAAATAAACGCTTCTTGGAGATATGTTTAAACATGGTTTCACATCTATGCAACAGCACATGTAAAAAGTATGTCAGAGGTTTTAAAAGTACTTTTGTACAAGAAAGCTAAATGTAGATCCATAAATTCACTTCTACATTTCAATTTTAGAAAGAATAACATAAATGTTAAAATGAAACTACCAACTGTAAAATACATGCATTTTTGAGTACTTAAACTTTGATTCACATCTATGAATTTTCATGTATAAGTATTAATAGTCTTTGTAAAACTTTTAAAAATGTTTAAAAATATAGTTTACAACCAGAAAAATAAATGCAGAAAAAGAAATAAGCGTTTATCTGACAATTTGAAAAAGTATCAATAAATGCTAAAATGAATGTCCACACATTGAAATAAATGCGTTCTAAGAAAAGATTAAAGCTAGTTTTCTCATCTATGAACTTCATTGTTAATATATAAACAGCACATGTAAAACGTTTTTCAGAGGTTGTATTGTACTTTTCTGCAATCATATAAAATATAGATCTGGAAATTCACATCCACATTTCAATTTTGAAAAGAATAGTAGAAATGGTCACTTGAAATTACAAACTTTAAAATAAATGCTTTTTTGAGAAATGTTTAAACATGATTTCACATCTATGCAACAGCACAAGTAAAAAGTTTGTCAGAGGTTTTAAAAGTACTTTTCTCCAAAAAAACAAAATGTTGATCAGTAAATTCACTTCTACATTTCAATTTTAGAAAGAATAACATAAAAGTTAAAATGAAATTACCAACTTTAAAATACATGCTTTTTTGAGAAACTTTGCTTCACATCTATGAATTTTCATGTATAAGTATTAATAGTCTTTGTAAAACTTTTAACAACGTTTAAAAATATAGTTTACAACGAGAAAAATAAATGAAGAAAAAGTAACACGCGTTTATCTGACAATTTGAAAAAGTATCAATAAATGCTAAAATGAATGTCCACACATTGAAATAAATGCGTTTTAAGAAAAGATTAAAGCTAGTTTTCTCATCTATGAACTTCATTGTGAATATATAAACAGTATATGTAAAACGTTTTTCATAGGTTGTAATGTAGTTTTCTACAATCAAATAAAATATAGATCTGGAAATACACAACCAGATTTCAATTTCAAAAAGAATAGTATAAATGGTCAAATGAAATTACAAACATAAAAATAAACGCTTCTTGGAGATATGTTTAAACATGGTTTCACATCTATGCAACAGCACATGTAAAAAGTATGTCAGAGGTTTTAAAAGTACTTTTGTACAAGAAAGCTAAATGTAGATCCATAAATTCACTTCTACATTTCAATTTTAGAAAGAATAACATAAATGTTAAAATGAAACTACCAACTGTAAAATACATGCATTTTTGAGTACTTAAACTTTGATTCACATCTATGAATTTTCATGTATAAGTATTAATAGTCTTTGTAAAACTTTTAAAAATGTTTAAAAATATAGTTTACAACCAGAAAAATAAATGCAGAAAAAGAAATAAGCGTTTATCTGACAATTTGAAAAAGTATCAATAAATGCTAAAATGAATGTCCACACATTGAAATAAATGCGTTCTAAGAAAAGATTAAAGCTAGTTTTCTCATCTATGAACTTCATTGTTAATATAAAATCAGTAGATGTAAAACGTTTTTCAGAGGTTGTATTGTACTTTTCTGCAATCATATAAAATATAGATCTGGAAATTCACATCCACATTTCAATTTTGAAAAGAATAGGACAAATGATCACTTGAAATTACAAACATAAAAATAAAAGCTTTTTGGACAAATGTTTAAACATGGTTTCACCTCTATGCAACAGCACATGTAAAAAGTTTGTCAGAGGTTTTAAAACGTTTTTCAGAGGTTGTATTGTACTTTTCTGCAATCATACAAAATATAGATCTGGAAATTCACATCCACATTTCAATTTGGAAAAGAATAGTACAAATGATCACTTGAAATTACCAACTTTATAATACATGCTTTTTTGAGAAACTTTGCTTCACATCTATGAATTTTCATGTATAAGTATTAATAGTCTTTGTAAAACTTTTAACAACGTTTAAAAATATAGTTTTCAACGAGAAAAATAAATGAAGAAAAAGTAACACGCGTTTATCTGACAATTTGAAAAAGTATCAATAAATGCTAAAATGAATGTCCACACATTGAAATAAATGCGTTTTAAGAAAAGATTAAAGCTAGTTTTCTCATCTATGAACTTCATTGTGAATATATAAACAGTATATGTAAAACGTTTTTCATAGGTTGTAATGTACTTTTCTACAATCAAATAAAATATAGATCTGGAAATTCACAACCAGATTTCAATTTCAAAAAGAATAGTATAAATGGTCAAATGAAATTACAAACATAAAAATAAACGCTTCTTGGAGATATGTTTAAACATGGTTTCACATCTATGCAACAGCACATGTAAAAAGTATGTCAGAGGTTTTAAAAGTTCTTTTGTACAAGAAAGCTAAATGTAGATCCATAAATTCACTTCTACATTTCAATTTGAGAAAGAATAACATAAATGTTAAAATGAAACTACCAACTGTAAAATACATGCATTTTTGAGAAGTACTTAAACTTTGATTCACATCTATGAATTTTCATGTATGTATTAATAGTCTTTGTAAAACTTTTAAAAATGTTTAAAAATATAGTTTACAACCAGAAAAATAAATGCAGAAAAAGAAATAAGCGTTTATCTGACAAGTTGAAAAAGTATCAATAAATGCTAAAATGAATGTCCACACATTGAAATAAATGCGTTTTAAGAAAAGATTAAAGCTAGTTTTCTCATCTATGAACTTCATTGTTAATATATAATCAGTAGATGTAAAACGTTTTTCAGAGGTTGTATTGTACTTTTCTGCAATCATAAAATATAGATCTGGAAATTCACATCCACATTTCAATTTTGAAAAGAATAGGACAAATGATCACTTGAAATTACAAACATAAAAATAAAAGCTTTTTGGACAAATGTTTAAACATGGTTTCACCTCTATGCAACAGCACATGTAAAAAGTTTGTCAGAGGTTTTAAAAGTACTTTTCTCCAAAAAACAAAATGTTGATCAGTAAATTCACTTCTACATTTCAATTTTAGAAAGAATAACATAAAAGTTAAAATGAAATTACCAACTTTAAAATACATGCTTTTTTGAGAAACTTTGCTTCACATCTATGAATTTTCATGTATAAGTATTAATAGTCTTTGTAAAACTTTTAACAACGTTTAAAAATATAGTTTACAACGAGAAAAATAAATGAAGAAAAAGTAACACGCGTTTATCTGACAATTTGAAAAAGTATCAATAAATGCTAAAATGAATGTCCACACATTGAAATAAATGCGTTTTAAGAAAAGATTAAAGCTAGTTTTCTCATCTATGAACTTCATTGTGAATATATAAACAGTATATGTAAAACGTTTTTCATAGGTTGTAATGTACTTTTCTACAATCAAATAAAATATAGATCTGGAAATTCACAACCAGATTTCAATTTCAAAAAGAATAGTATAAATGGTCAAATGAAATTACAAACATAAAAATAAACGCTTCTTGGAGATATGTTTAAACATGGTTTCACATCTATGCAACAGCACATGTAAAAAGTATGTCAGAGGTTTTAAAAGTACTTTTGTACAAGAAAGCTAAATGTAGATCCATAAATTCACTTCTACATTTCAATTTTAGAAAGAATAACATAAATGTTAAAATGAAACTACCAACTGTAAAATACATGCATTTTTGAGTACTTAAACTTTGATTCACATCTATGAATTTTCATGTATAAGTATTAATAGTCTTTGTAAAACTTTTAAAAATGTTTAAAAATATAGTTTACAACCAGAAAAATAAATGCAGAAAAAGAAATAAGCGTTTATCTGACAATTTGAAAAAGTATCAATAAATGCTAAAATGAATGTCCACACATTGAAATAAATGCGTTCTAAGAAAAGATTAAAGCTAGTTTTCTCATCTATGAACTTCATTGTTAATATATAAACAGCACATGTAAAACGTTTTTCAGAGGTTGTATTGTACTTTTCTGCAATCATATAAAATATAGATCTGGAAATTCACATCCACATTTCAATTTTGAAAAGAATAGTAGAAATGGTCACTTGAAATTACAAACTTTAAAATAAATGCTTTTTTGAGAAATGTTTAAACATGATTTCACATCTATGCAACAGCACAAGTAAAAAGTTTGTCAGAGGTTTTAAAAGTACTTTTCTCCAAAAAAACAAAATGTTGATCAGTAAATTCACTTCTACATTTCAATTTTAGAAAGAATAACATAAAAGTTAAAATGAAATTACCAACTTTAAAATACATGCTTTTTTGAGAAACTTTGCTTCACATCTATGAATTTTCATGTATAAGTATTAATAGTCTTTGTAAAACTTTTAACAACGTTTAAAAATATAGTTTACAACGAGAAAAATAAATGAAGAAAAAGTAACACGCGTTTATCTGACAATTTGAAAAAGTATCAATAAGTGCTAAAATGAATGTCCACACATTGAAATAAATGCGTTTTAAGAAAAGATTAAAGCTAGTTTTCTCATCTATGAACTTCATTGTGAATATATAAACAGTATATGTAAAACGTTTTTCATAGGTTGTAATGTACTTTTCTACAATCAAATAAAATATAGATCTGGAAATTCACAACCAGATTTCAATTTCAAAAAGAATAGTATAAATGGTCAAATGAAATTACAAACATAAAAATAAACGCTTCTTGGAGATATGTTTAAACATGGTTTCACATCTATCCAACAGCACATGTAAAAAGTATGTCAGAGGTTTTAAAAGTACTTTTGTACAAGAAAGCTAAATGTAGATCCATAAATTCACTTCTACATTTCAATTTTAGAAAGAATAACATAAATGTTAAAATGAAACTACCAACTGTAAAATACATGCATTTTTGAGTACTTAAACTTTGATTCACATCTATGAATTTTCATGTATAAGTATTAATAGTCTTTGTAAAACTTTTAAAAATGTTTAAAAATATAGTTTACAACCAGAAAAATAAATGCAGAAAAAGAAATAAGCGTTTATCTGACAATTTGAAAAAGTATCAATAAAGGCTAAAATGAAACCACATTTTGAAATAAATGCGTTTTAAGAAAAGATTAAAGCTAGTTTTCTCATCTATGAACTTCATTGTTAATATATAAACAGTACATGTAAAACGTTTTTCAGAGGTTGTATTGTACTTTTCAGCAATCATACAAAATATAGATCTGGAAATTCACATCCACATTTCAATTTGGAAAAGAATAGTACAAATGATCACTTGAAATTACCAACTTTATAATACATGCTTTTTTGAGAAACTTTGCTTCACATCTATGAATTTTCATGTATAAGTATTAATAGTCTTTGTAAAACTTTTAACAACGTTTAAAAATATAGTTTACAACGAGAAAAATAAATGAAGAAAAAGTAACACGCGTTTATCTGACAATTTGAAAAAGTATCAATAAATGCTAAAATGAATGTCAACACATTGAAATAAATGCGTTTTAAGAAAAGATTAAAGCTAGTTTTCTCATCTATGAACTTCATTGTTAATATATAAACAGTACATGTAAAACGTTTTTCAGAGGTTGTATTGTACTTTTCTGCAATCATACAAAATATAGATCTGGAAATTCACATCCACATTTCAATTTTGAAAAGAATAGGACAAATGATCACTTGAAATTACAATCATAAAAATAAAAGCTTTATGGACAAATGTTTAAACATGGTTTCACCTCTATGCAACAGCACATGTAAAAAGTTTGTCAGAGGTTTTAAAACGTTTTTCAGAGGTTGTATTGTACTTTTCTGCAATCATACAAAATATAGATCTGGAAATTCACATCCACATTTCAATTTTGAAAAGAATAGGACAAATGATCACTTGAAATTACAAACATAAAAATAAAAGCTTTTTGGACAAATGTTTAAACATGGTTTCACCTCTATGCAACAGCACATGTAAAAAGTTTGTCAGAGGTTTTAAAAGTACTTTTCTCCAAAAAAACAAAATGTTGATCAGTAAATTCACTTCTACATTTCAATTTTAGAAAGAATAACATAAAAGTTAAAATGAAATTACCAACTTTAAAATACATGCTTTTTTGAGAAACTTTGCTTCACATCTATGAATTTTCATGTATAAGTATTAATAGTCTTTGTAAAACTTTTAAAAATGTTTAAAAATATAGTTTACAACCAGAAAAATAAATGCAGAAAAAGAAATAAGCGTTTATCTGACAAGTTGAAAAAGTATCAATAAATGCTAAAATGAATGTCCACACATTGAAATAAATGCGTTTTAAGAAAAGATTAAAGCTAGTTTTCTCATCTATGAACTTCATTGTTAATATATAATCAGTAGATGTAAAACGTTTTTCAGAGGTTGTATTGTACTTTTCTGCAATCATAAAATATAGATCTGGAAATTCACATCCACATTTCAATTTTGAAAAGAATAGGACAAATGATCACTTGAAATTACAAACATAAAAATAAAAGCTTTTTGGACAAATGTTTAAACATGGTTTCACCTCTATGCAACAGCACATGTAAAAAGCTTGTCAGAGGTTTTAAAAGTACTTTTCTCCAAAAAAACAAAATGTTGATCAGTAAATTCACTTCTACATTTCAATTTTAGAAAGAATAACATAAAAGTTAAAATGAAATTACCAACTTTAAAATACATGCTTTTTTGAGAAACTTTGCTTCACATCTATGAATTTTCATGTATAAGTATTAATAGTCTTTGTAAAACTTTTAACAACGTTTAAAAATATAGTTTACAACGAGAAAAATAAATGAAGAAAAAGTAACACGCGTTTATCTGACAATTTGAAAAAGTATCAATAAATGCTAAAATGAATGTCCACACATTGAAATAAATGCGTTTTAAGAAAAGATTAAAGCTAGTTTTCTCATCTATGAACTTCATTGTGAATATATAAACAGTATATGTAAAACGTTTTTCATAGGTTGTAATGTACTTTTCTACAATCAAATAAAATATAGATCTGGAAATTCACAACCAGATTTCAATTTCAAAAAGAATAGTATAAATGGTCAAATGAAATTACAAACATAAAAATAAACGCTTCTTGGAGATATGTTTAAACATGGTTTCACATCTATGCAACAGCACATGTAAAAAGTATGTCAGAGGTTTTAAAAGTACTTTTGTACAAGAAAGCTAAATGTAGATCCATAAATTCACTTCTACATTTCAATTTTAGAAAGAATAACATAAATGTTAAAATGAAACTACCAACTGTAAAATACATGCATTTTTGAGTACTTAAACTTTGATTCACATCTATGAATTTTCATGTATAAGTATTAATAGTCTTTGTAAAACTTTTAAAAATGTTTAAAAATATAGTTTACAACCAGAAAAATAAATGCAGAAAAAGAAATAAGCGTTTATCTGACAATTTGAAAAAGTATCAATAAATGCTAAAATGAATGTCCACACATTGAAATAAATGCGTTCTAAGAAAAGATTAAAGCTAGTTTTCTCATCTATGAACTTCATTGTTAATATATAAACAGCACATGTAAAACGTTTTTCAGAGGTTGTATTGTACTTTTCTGCAATCATATAAAATATAGATCTGGAAATTCACATCCACATTTCAATTTTGAAAAGAATAGTAGAAATGGTCACTTGAAATTACAAACTTTAAAATAAATGCTTTTTTGAGAAATGTTTAAACATGATTTCACATCTATGCAACAGCACAAGTAAAAAGTTTGTCAGAGGTTTTAAAAGTACTTTTCTCCAAAAAAACAAAATGTTGATCAGTAAATTCACTTCTACATTTCAATTTTAGAAAGAATAACATAAAAGTTAAAATGAAATTACCAACTTTAAAATACATGCTTTTTTGAGAAACTTTGCTTCACATCTATGAATTTTCATGTATAAGTATTAATAGTCTTTGTAAAACTTTTAACAACGTTTAAAAATATAGTTTACAACGAGAAAAATAAATGAAGAAAAAGTAACACGCGTTTATCTGACAATTTGAAAAAGTATCAATAAGTGCTAAAATGAATGTCCACACATTGAAATAAATGCGTTTTAAGAAAAGATTAAAGCTAGTTTTCTCATCTATGAACTTCATTGTGAATATATAAACAGTATATGTAAAACGTTTTTCATAGGTTGTAATGTACTTTTCTACAATCAAATAAAATATAGATCTGGAAATTCACAACCAGATTTCAATTTCAAAAAGAATAGTATAAATGGTCAAATGAAATTACAAACATAAAAATAAACGCTTCTTGGAGATATGTTTAAACATGGTTTCACATCTATCCAACAGCACATGTAAAAAGTATGTCAGAGGTTTTAAAAGTACTTTTGTACAAGAAAGCTAAATGTAGATCCATAAATTCACTTCTACATTTCAATTTTAGAAAGAATAACATAAATGTTAAAATGAAACTACCAACTGTAAAATACATGCATTTTTGAGTACTTAAACTTTGATTCACATCTATGAATTTTCATGTATAAGTATTAATAGTCTTTGTAAAACTTTTAAAAATGTTTAAAAATATAGTTTACAACCAGAAAAATAAATGCAGAAAAAGAAATAAGCGTTTATCTGACAATTTGAAAAAGTATCAATAAAGGCTAAAATGAAACCACATTTTGAAATAAATGCGTTTTAAGAAAAGATTAAAGCTAGTTTTCTCATCTATGAACTTCATTGTTAATATATAAACAGTACATGTAAAACGTTTTTCAGCGGTTGTATTGTACTTTTCAGCAATCATACAAAATATAGATCTGGAAATTCACATCCACATTTCAATTTGGAAAAGAATAGTACAAATGATCACTTGAAATTACCAACTTTATAATACATGCTTTTTTGAGAAACTTTGCTTCACATCTATGAATTTTCATGTATAAGTATTAATAGTCTTTGTAAAACTTTTAAAAATGTTTAAAAATATAGTTTACAACCAGAAAAATAAATGCAGAAAAAGAAATAAGCGTTTATCTGACAAGTTGAAAAAGTATCAATAAATGCTAAAATGAATGTCCACACATTGAAATAAATGCGTTTTAAGAAAAGATTAAAGCTAGTTTTCTCATCTATGAACTTCATTGTTAATATATAATCAGTAGATGTAAAACGTTTTTCAGAGGTTGTATTGTACTTTTCTGCAATCATAAAATATAGATCTGGAAATTCACATCCACATTTCAATTTTGAAAAGAATAGGACAAATGATCACTTGAAATTACAAACATAAAAATAAAAGCTTTTTGGACAAATGTTTAAACATGGTTTCACCTCTATGCAACAGCACATGTAAAAAGTTTGTCAGAGGTTTTAAAAGTACTTTTCTCAAAAAAAACAAAATGTTGATCAGTAAATTCACTTCTACATTTCAATTTTAGAAAGAATAACATAAAAGTTAAAATGAAATTACCAACTTTAAAATACATGCTTTTTTGAGAAACTTTGCTTCACATCTATGAATGTTCATGTATGTATTAATAGTCTTTGTAAAACTTTTAAAAATGTTTAAAAATATAATTTACAACCAGAAAAATAAATGCAGAAAAAGAAATAAGCGTTTATCTGACAATTTGAAAAAGTATCAATAAAGGCTAAAATGAATGTCCACACATTGAAATAAATGCGTTTTAAGAAAAGATTAAAGCTAGTTTTCTCATCTATGAACTTCATTGTTAATATATAAACAGTACATGTAAAACGTTTTTCAGAGGTTTTATTGTACTTTTCTGCAATCATACAAAATATAGATCTGGAAATTCACATCCACATTTCAAATTTGAAAAGAATAGGACAAATGATCACTTGAAATTACAATCATAAAAATAAAAGCTTTATGGACAAATGTTTAAACATGGTTTCACCTCTATGCAACAGCACATGTAAAAAGTTTGTCAGAGGTTTTAAAACGTTTTTCAGAGGTTGTATTGTACTTTCCTGCAATCATACAAAATATAGATCTGGAAATTCACATCCACATTTCAATTTTGAAAAGAATAGGACAAATGATCACTTGAAATTACAAACATAAAAATAAAAGCTTTTTGGACAAATGTTTAAACATGGTTTCACCTCTATGCAACAGCACATGTAAAAAGTTTGTCAGAGGCTTTAAAAGTACTTTTCTCCAAAAAAACAAAATGTTGATCAGTAAATTCACTTCTACATTTCAATTTTAGAAAGAATAACATAAAAGTTAAAATGAAATTACCAACTTTAAAATACATGCTTTTTTGAGAAACTTTGCTTCACATCTATGAATTTTCATGTATAAGTATTAATAGTCTTTGTAAAACTTTTAACAACGTTTAAAAATATAGTTTACAACGAGAAAAATAAATGAAGAAAAAGTAACACGCGTTTATCTGACAATTTGAAAAAGTATCAATAAATGCTAAAATGAATGTCCACACATTGAAATAAATGCGTTTTAAGAAAAGATTAAAGCTAGTTTTCTCATCTATGAACTTCATTGTGAATATATAAACAGTATATGTAAAACGTTTTTCATAGGTTGTAATGTAGTTTTCTACAATCAAATAAAATATAGATCTGGAAATTCACAACCAGATTTCAATTTCAAAAAGAATAGTATAAATGGTCAAATGAAATTACAAACATAAAAATAAACGCTTCTTGGAGATATGTTTAAACATGGTTTCACATCTATGCAACAGCACATGTAAAAAGTATGTCAGAGGTTTTAAAAGTACTTTTGTACAAGAAAGCTAAATGTAGATCCATAAATTCACTTCTACATTTCAATTTTAGAAAGAATAACATAAATGTTAAAATGAAACTACCAACTGTAAAATACATGCATTTTTGAGTACTTAAACTTTGATTCACATCTATGAATTTTCATGTATAAGTATTAATAGTCTTTGTAAAACTTTTAAAAATGTTTAAAAATATAGTTTACAACCAGAAAAATAAATGCAGAAAAAGAAATAAGCGTTTATCTGACAATTTGAAAAAGTATCAATAAATGCTAAAATGAATGTCCACACATTGAAATAAATGCGTTCTAAGAAAAGATTAAAGCTAGTTTTCTCATCTATGAACTTCATTGTTAATATAAAATCAGTAGATGTAAAACGTTTTTCAGAGGTTGTATTGTACTTTTCTGCAATCATATAAAATATAGATCTGGAAATTCACATCCACATTTCAATTTTGAAAAGAATAGGACAAATGATCACTTGAAATTACAAACATAAAAATAAAAGCTTTTTGGACAAATGTTTAAACATGGTTTCACCTCTATGCAACAGCACATGTAAAAAGTTTGTCAGAGGTTTTAAAACGTTTTTCAGAGGTTGTATTGTACTTTTCTGCAATCATACAAAATATAGATCTGGAAATTCACATCCACATTTCAATTTGGAAAAGAATAGTACAAATGATCACTTGAAATTACCAACTTTATAATACATTCTTTTTTGAGAAACTTTGCTTCACATCTATGAATTTTCATGTATAAGTATTAATAGTCTTTGTAAAACTTTTAACAACGTTTAAAAATATAGTTTACAACGAGAAAAATAAATGAAGAAAAAGTAACACGCGTTTATCTGACAATTTGAAAAAGTATCAATAAATGCTAAAATGAATGTCCACACATTGAAATAAATGCGTTTTAAGAAAAGATTAAAGCTAGTTTTCTCATCTATGAACTTCATTGTGAATATATAAACAGTATATGTAAAACGTTTTTCATAGGTTGTAATGTACTTTTCTACAATCAAATAAATTATAGATCTGGAAATTCACAACCAGATTTCAATTTCAAAAAGAATAGTATAAATGGTCAAATGAAATTACAAACATAAAAATAAACTCTTCTTGGAGATATGTTTAAACATGGTTTCACATCTATGCAACAGCACATGTAAAAAGTATGTCAGAGGTTTTAAAAGTACTTTTGTACAAGAAAGCTAAATGTAGATCCATAAATTCACTTCTACATTTCAATTTGAGAAAGAATAACATAAATGTTAAAATGAAACTACCAACTGTAAAATACATGCATTTTTGAGAAGTACTTAAACTTTGATTCACATTTATGAATTTTCATGTATGTATTAATAGTCTTTGTAAAACTTTTAAAAATGTTTAAAAATATAGTTTACAACCAGAAAAATAAATGCAGAAAAAGAAATAAGCGTTTATCTGACAATTTGAAAAAGTATCAATAAATGCTAAAATGAATGTCCACACATTGAAATAAATGCGTTTTAAGAAAAGATTAAAGCTAGTTTTCTCATCTATGAACTTCATTGTTAATATATAATCAGTAGATGTAAAACGTTTTTCAGAGGTTGTATTGTACTTTTCTGCAATCATAAAATATAGATCTGGAAATTCACAACCAGATTTCAATTTCAAAAAGAATAGTATAAATGGTCAAATGAAATTACAAACATAAAAATAAACGCTTCTTGGAGATATGTTTAAACATGGTTTCACATCTATGCAACAGCACATGTAAAAAGTATGTCAGAGGTTTTAAAAGTACTTTTGTACAAGAAAGCTAAATGTAGATCCATAAATTCACTTCTACATTTCAATTTGAGAAAGAATAACATAAATGTTAAAATGAAACTACCAACTGTAAAATACATGCATTTTTGAGAAGTACTTAAACTTTGATTCACATCTATGAATTTTCATGTATGTATTAATAGTCTTTGTAAAACTTTTAAAAATGTTTAAAAATATAGTTTACAACCAGAAAAATAAATGCAGAAAAAGAAATAAGCGTTTATCTGACAATTTGAAAAAGTATCAATAAATGCTAAAATGAATGTCCACACATTGAAATAAATGCGTTTTAGGAAAAGATTAAAGCTAGTTTTCTCATCTATGAACTTCATTGTTAATATATAATCAGTAGATGTAAAACGTTTTTCAGAGGTTGTATTGTACTTTTCTGCAATCATAAAATATAGATCT
This sequence comes from Narcine bancroftii, assembly GCF_036971445.1. Classification (NCBI taxonomy): domain Eukaryota; kingdom Metazoa; phylum Chordata; class Chondrichthyes; order Torpediniformes; family Narcinidae; genus Narcine; species Narcine bancroftii. Next base: position 99,758,664 of record NC_091474.1, on the reverse strand, counting down.
GGAAATTCACATCCACATTTCAATTTTGAAAAGAATAGGACAAATGATCACTTGAAATTACAAACATAAAAATAAAAGCTTTTTGGACAAATGTTTAAACATGGTTTCACCTCTATGCAACAGCACATGTAAAAAGTTTGTCAGAGGTTTTAAAAGTACTTTTCTCCAAAAAAACAAAATGTTGATCAGTAAATTCACTTCTACATTTCAATTTTAGAAAGAATAACATAAAAGTTAAAATGAAATTACCAACTTTAAAATACATGCTTTTTTGAGAAACTTTGCTTCACATCTATGAATTTTCATGTATAAGTATTAATAGTCTTTGTAAAACTTTTAACAACGTTTAAAAATATAGTTTACAACGAGAAAAATAAATGAAGAAAAAGTAACACGCGTTTATCTGACAATTTGAAAAAGTATCAATAAGTGCTAAAATGAATGTCCACACATTGAAATAAATGCGTTTTAAGAAAAGATTAAAGCTAGTTTTCTCATCTATGAACTTCATTGTGAATATATAAACAGTATATGTAAAACGTTTTTCATAGGTTGTAATGTACTTTTCTACAATCAAATAAAATATAGATCTGGAAATTCACAACCAGATTTCAATTTCAAAAAGAATAGTATAAATGGTCAAATGAAATTACAAACATAAAAATAAACGCTTCTTGGAGATATGTTTAAACATGGTTTCACATCTATGCAACAGCACATGTAAAAAGTATGTCAGAGGTTTTAAAAGTTCTTTTGTACAAGAAAGCTAAATGTAGATCCATAAATTCACTTCTACATTTCAATTTGAGAAAGAATAACATAAATGTTAAAATGAAACTACCAACTGTAAAATACATGCATTTTTGAGAAGTACTTAAACTTTGATTCACATCTATGAATTTTCATGTATGTATTAATAGTCTTTGTAAAACTTTTAAAAATGTTTAAAAATATAGTTTACAACCAGAAAAATAAATGCAGAAAAAGAAATAAGCGTTTATCTGACAAGTTGAAAAAGTATCAATAAATGCTAAAATGAATGTCCACACATTGAAATAAATGCGTTTTAAGAAAAGATTAAAGCTAGTTTTCTCATCTATGAACTTCATTGTTAATATATAATCAGTAGATGTAAAACGTTTTTCAGAGGTTGTATTGTACTTTTCTGCAATCATAAAATATAGATCTGGAAATTCACATCCACATTTCAATTTTGAAAAGAATAGGACAAATGATCACTTGAAATTACAAACATAAAAATAAAAGCTTTTTGGACAAATGTTTAAACATGGTTTCACCTCTATGCAACAGCACATGTAAAAAGTTTGTCAGAGGTTTTAAAAGTACTTTTCTCCAAAAAAACAAAATGTTGATCAGTAAATTCACTTCTACATTTCAATTTTAGAAAGAATAACATAAAAGTTAAAATGAAATTACCAACTTTAAAATACATGCTTTTTTGAGAAACTTTGCTTCACATCTATGAATTTTCATGTATAAGTATTAATAGTCTTTGTAAAACTTTTAACAACGTTTAAAAATATAGTTTACAACGAGAAAAATAAATGAAGAAAAAGTAACACGCGTTTATCTGACAATTTGAAAAAGTATCAATAAATGCTAAAATGAATGTCCACACATTGAAATAAATGCGTTTTAAGAAAAGATTAAAGCTAGTTTTCTCATCTATGAACTTCATTGTGAATATATAAACAGTATATGTAAAACGTTTTTCATAGGTTGTAATGTACTTTTCTACAATCAAATAAAATATAGATCTGGAAATTCACAACCAGATTTCAATTTCAAAAAGAATAGTATAAATGGTCAAATGAAATTACAAACATAAAAATAAACGCTTCTTGGAGATATGTTTAAACATGGTTTCACATCTATGCAACAGCACATGTAAAAAGTATGTCAGAGGTTTTAAAAGTACTTTTGTACAAGAAAGCTAAATGTAGATCCATAAATTCACTTCTACATTTCAATTTTAGAAAGAATAACATAAATGTTAAAATGAAACTACCAACTGTAAAATACATGCATTTTTGAGTACTTAAACTTTGATTCACATCTATGAATTTTCATGTATAAGTATTAATAGTCTTTGTAAAACTTTTAAAAATGTTTAAAAATATAGTTTACAACCAGAAAAATAAATGCAGAAAAAGAAATAAGCGTTTATCTGACAATTTGAAAAAGTATCAATAAATGCTAAAATGAATGTCCACACATTGAAATAAATGCGTTCTAAGAAAAGATTAAAGCTAGTTTTCTCATCTATGAACTTCATTGTTAATATATAAACAGCACATGTAAAACGTTTTTCAGAGGTTGTATTGTACTTTTCTGCAATCATATAAAATATAGATCTGGAAATTCACATCCACATTTCAATTTTGAAAAGAATAGTAGAAATGGTCACTTGAAATTACAAACTTTAAAATAAATGCTTTTTTGAGAAATGTTTAAACATGATTTCACATCTATGCAACAGCACAAGTAAAAAGTTTGTCAGAGGTTTTAAAAGTACTTTTCTCCAAAAAAACAAAATGTTGATCAGTAAATTCACTTCTACATTTCAATTTTAGAAAGAATAACATAAAAGTTAAAATGAAATTACCAACTTTAAAATACATGCTTTTTTGAGAAACTTTGCTTCACATCTATGAATTTTCATGTATAAGTATTAATAGTCTTTGTAAAACTTTTAACAACGTTTAAAAATATAGTTTACAACGAGAAAAATAAATGAAGAAAAAGTAACACGCGTTTATCTGACAATTTGAAAAAGTATCAATAAGTGCTAAAATGAATGTCCACACATTGAAATAAATGCGTTTTAAGAAAAGATTAAAGCTAGTTTTCTCATCTATGAACTTCATTGTGAATATATAAACAGTATATGTAAAACGTTTTTCATAGGTTGTAATGTACTTTTCTACAATCAAATAAAATATAGATCTGGAAATTCACAACCAGATTTCAATTTCAAAAAGAATAGTATAAATGGTCAAATGAAATTACAAACATAAAAATAAACGCTTCTTGGAGATATGTTTAAACATGGTTTCACATCTATCCAACAGCACATGTAAAAAGTATGTCAGAGGTTTTAAAAGTACTTTTGTACAAGAAAGCTAAATGTAGATCCATAAATTCACTTCTACATTTCAATTTTAGAAAGAATAACATAAATGTTAAAATGAAACTACCAACTGTAAAATACATGCATTTTTGAGTACTTAAACTTTGATTCACATCTATGAATTTTCATGTATAAGTATTAATAGTCTTTGTAAAACTTTTAAAAATGTTTAAAAATATAGTTTACAACCAGAAAAATAAATGCAGAAAAAGAAATAAGCGTTTATCTGACAATTTGAAAAAGTATCAATAAAGGCTAAAATGAAACCACATTTTGAAATAAATGCGTTTTAAGAAAAGATTAAAGCTAGTTTTCTCATCTATGAACTTCATTGTTAATATATAAACAGTACATGTAAAACGTTTTTCAGAGGTTGTATTGTACTTTTCAGCAATCATACAAAATATAGATCTGGAAATTCACATCCACATTTCAATTTGGAAAAGAATAGTACAAATGATCACTTGAAATTACCAACTTTATAATACATGCTTTTTTGAGAAACTTTGCTTCACATCTATGAATTTTCATGTATAAGTATTAATAGTCTTTGTAAAACTTTTAACAACGTTTAAAAATATAGTTTACAACGAGAAAAATAAATGAAGAAAAAGTAACACGCGTTTATCTGACAATTTGAAAAAGTATCAATAAATGCTAAAATGAATGTCCACACATTGAAATAAATGCGTTTTAAGAAAAGATTAAAGCTAGTTTTCTCATCTATGAACTTCATTGTTAATATATAAACAGTACATGTAAAACGTTTTTCAGAGGTTGTATTGTACTTTTCTGCAATCATACAAAATATAGATCTGGAAATTCACATCCACATTTCAATTTTGAAAAGAATAGGACAAATGATCACTTGAAATTACAATCATAAAAATAAAAGCTTTATGGACAAATGTTTAAACATGGTTTCACCTCTATGCAACAGCACATGTAAAAAGTTTGTCAGAGGTTTTAAAACGTTTTTCAGAGGTTGTATTGTACTTTTCTGCAATCATACAAAATATAGATCTGGAAATTCACATCCACATTTCAATTTTGAAAAGAATAGGACAAATGATCACTTGAAATTACAAACATAAAAATAAAAGCTTTTTGGACAAATGTTTAAACATGGTTTCACCTCTATGCAACAGCACATGTAAAAAGTTTGTCAGAGGTTTTAAAAGTACTTTTCTCCAAAAAAACAAAATGTTGATCAGTAAATTCACTTCTACATTTCAATTTTAGAAAGAATAACATAAAAGTTAAAATGAAATTACCAACTTTAAAATACATGCTTTTTTGAGAAACTTTGCTTCACATCTATGAATTTTCATGTATAAGTATTAATAGTCTTTGTAAAACTTTTAAAAATGTTTAAAAATATAGTTTACAACCAGAAAAATAAATGCAGAAAAAGAAATAAGCGTTTATCTGACAAGTTGAAAAAGTATCAATAAATGCTAAAATGAATGTCCACACATTGAAATAAATGCGTTTTAAGAAAAGATTAAAGCTAGTTTTCTCATCTATGAACTTCATTGTTAATATATAATCAGTAGATGTAAAACGTTTTTCAGAGGTTGTATTGTACTTTTCTGCAATCATAAAATATAGATCTGGAAATTCACATCCACATTTCAATTTTGAAAAGAATAGGACAAATGATCACTTGAAATTACAAACATAAAAATAAAAGCTTTTTGGACAAATGTTTAAACATGGTTTCACCTCTATGCAACAGCACATGTAAAAAGTTTGTCAGAGGTTTTAAAAGTACTTTTCTCCAAAAAAACAAAATGTTGATCAGTAAATTCACTTCTACATTTCAATTTTAGAAAGAATAACATAAAAGTTAAAATGAAATTACCAACTTTAAAATACATGCTTTTTTGAGAAACTTTGCTTCACATCTATGAATTTTCATGTATAAGTATTAATAGTCTTTGTAAAACTTTTAACAACGTTTAAAAATATAGTTTACAACGAGAAAAATAAATGAAGAAAAAGTAACACGCGTTTATCTGACAATTTGAAAAAGTATCAATAAATGCTAAAATGAATGTCCACACATTGAAATAAATGCGTTTTAAGAAAAGATTAAAGCTAGTTTTCTCATCTATGAACTTCATTGTGAATATATAAACAGTATATGTAAAACGTTTTTCATAGGTTGTAATGTACTTTTCTACAATCAAATAAAATATAGATCTGGAAATTCACAACCAGATTTCAATTTCAAAAAGAATAGTATAAATGGTCAAATGAAATTACAAACATAAAAATAAACGCTTCTTGGAGATATGTTTAAACATGGTTTCACATCTATGCAACAGCACATGTAAAAAGTATGTCAGAGGTTTTAAAAGTACTTTTGTACAAGAAAGCTAAATGTAGATCCATAAATTCACTTCTACATTTCAATTTTAGAAAGAATAACATAAATGTTAAAATGAAACTACCAACTGTAAAATACATGCATTTTTGAGTACTTAAACTTTGATTCACATCTATGAATTTTCATGTATAAGTATTAATAGTCTTTGTAAAACTTTTAAAAATGTTTAAAAATATAGTTTACAACCAGAAAAATAAATGCAGAAAAAGAAATAAGCGTTTATCTGACAATTTGAAAAAGTATCAATAAATGCTAAAATGAATGTCCACACATTGAAATAAATGCGTTCTAAGAAAAGATTAAAGCTAGTTTTCTCATCTATGAACTTCATTGTTAATATATAAACAGCACATGTAAAACGTTTTTCAGAGGTTGTATTGTACTTTTCTGCAATCATATAAAATATAGATCTGGAAATTCACATCCACATTTCAATTTTGAAAAGAATAGCAGAAATGGTCACTTGAAATTACAAACTTTAAAATAAATGCTTTTTTGAGAAATGTTTAAACATGATTTCACATCTATGCAACAGCACAAGTAAAAAGTTTGTCAGAGGTTTTAAAAGTACTTTTCTCCAAAAAAACAAAATGTTGATCAGTAAATTCACTTCTACATTTCAATTTTAGAAAGAATAACATAAAAGTTAAAATGAAATTACCAACTTTAAAATACATGCTTTTTTGAGAAACTTTGCTTCACATCTATGAATTTTCATGTATAAGTATTAATAGTCTTTGTAAAACTTTTAACAACGTTTAAAAATATAGTTTACAACGAGAAAAATAAATGAAGAAAAAGTAACACGCGTTTATCTGACAATTTGAAAAAGTATCAATAAGTGCTAAAATGAATGTCCACACATTGAAATAAATGCGTTTTAAGAAAAGATTAAAGCTAGTTTTCTCATCTATGAACTTCATTGTGAATATATAAACAGTATATGTAAAACGTTTTTCATAGGTTGTAATGTACTTTTCTACAATCAAATAAAATATAGATCTGGAAATTCACAACCAGATTTCAATTTCAAAAAGAATAGTATAAATGGTCAAATGAAATTACAAACATAAAAATAAACGCTTCTTGGAGATATGTTTAAACATGGTTTCACATCTATCCAACAGCACATGTAAAAAGTATGTCAGAGGTTTTAAAAGTACTTTTGTACAAGAAAGCTAAATGTAGATCCATAAATTCACTTCTACATTTCAATTTTAGAAAGAATAACATAAATGTTAAAATGAAACTACCAACTGTAAAATACATGCATTTTTGAGTACTTAAACTTTGATTCACATCTATGAATTTTCATGTATAAGTATTAATAGTCTTTGTAAAACTTTTAAAAATGTTTAAAAATATAGTTTACAACCAGAAAAATAAATGCAGAAAAAGAAATAAGCGTTTATCTGACAATTTGAAAAAGTATCAATAAAGGCTAAAATGAAACCACATTTTGAAATAAATGCGTTTTAAGAAAAGATTAAAGCTAGTTTTCTCATCTATGAACTTCATTGTTAATATATAAACAGTACATGTAAAACGTTTTTCAGCGGTTGTATTGTACTTTTCAGCAATCATACAAAATATAGATCTGGAAATTCACATCCACATTTCAATTTGGAAAAGAATAGTACAAATGATCACTTGAAATTACCAACTTTATAATACATGCTTTTTTGAGAAACTTTGCTTCACATCTATGAATTTTCATGTATAAGTATTAATAGTCTTTGTAAAACTTTTAACAACGTTTAAAAATATAGTTTACAACGAGAAAAATAAATGAAGAAAAAGTAACACGCGTTTATCTGACAATTTGAAAAAGTATCAATAAATGCTAAAATGAATGTCCACACATTGAAATAAATGCGTTTTAAGAAAAGATTAAAGCTAGTTTTCTCATCTATGAACTTCATTGTTAATATATAAACAGTACATGTAAAACGTTTTTCAGAGGTTGTATTGTACTTTTCTGCAATCATACAAAATATAGATCTGGAAATTCACATCCACATTTCAATTTTGAAAAGAATAGGACAAATGATCACTTGAAATTACAATCATAAAAATAAAAGCTTTATGGACAAATGTTTAAACATGGTTTCACCTCTATGCAACAGCACATGTAAAAAGTTTGTCAGAGGTTTTAAAACGTTTTTCAGAGGTTGTATTGTACTTTCCTGCAATCATACAAAATATAGATCTGGAAATTCACATCCACATTTCAATTTTGAAAAGAATAGGACAAATGATCACTTGAAATTACAAACATAAAAATAAAAGCGTTTTGGACAAATGTTTAAACATGGTTTCACCTCTATGCAACAGCACATGTAAAAAGTTTGTCAGAGGTTTTAAAAGTACTTTTCTCCAAAAAAACAAAATGTTGATCAGTAAATTCACTTCTACATTTCAATTTTAGAAAGAATAACATAAAAGTTAAAATGAAATTACCAACTTTAAAATACATGCTTTTTTGAGAAACTTTGCTTCACATCTATGAATTTTCATGTATAAGTATTAATAGTCTTTGTAAAACTTTTAAAAATGTTTAAAAATATAGTTTACAACCAGAAAAATAAATGCAGAAAAAGAAATAAGCGTTTATCTGACAAGTTGAAAAAGTATCAATAAATGCTAAAATGAATGTCCACACATTGAAATAAATGCGTTTTAAGAAAAGATTAAAGCTAGTTTTCTCATCTATGAACTTCATTGTTAATATATAATCAGTAGATGTAAAACGTTTTTCAGAGGTTGTATTGTACTTTTCTGCAATCATAAAATATAGATCTGGAAATTCACATCCACATTTCAATTTTGAAAAGAATAGGACAAATGATCACTTGAAATTACAAACATAAAAATAAAAGCTTTTTGGACAAATGTTTAAACATGGTTTCACCTCTATGCAACAGCACATGTAAAAAGTTTGTCAGAGGTTTTAAAAGTACTTTTCTCAAAAAAAACAAAATGTTGATCAGTAAATTCACTTCTACATTTCAATTTTAGAAAGAATAACATAAAAGTTAAAATGAAATTACCAACTTTAAAATACATGCTTTTTTGAGAAACTTTGCTTCACATCTATGAATGTTCATGTATGTATTAATAGTCTTTGTAAAACTTTTAAAAATGTTTAAAAATATAATTTACAACCAGAAAAATAAATGCAGAAAAAGAAATAAGCGTTTATCTGACAATTTGAAAAAGTATCAATAAAGGCTAAAATGAAACCACATTTTGAAATAAATGCGTTTTAAGAAAAGATTAAAGCTAGTTTTCTCATCTATGAACTTCATTGTTAATATATAAACAGTACATGTAAAACATTTTTCAGAGGTTGTATTGTACTTTTCAGCAATCATACAAAATATAGATCTGGAAATTCACATCCACATTTCAATTTGGAAAAGAATAGTACAAATCATCACTTGAAATTACCAACTTTATAATACATGCTTTTTTGTGAAACTTTGCTTCACATCTATGAATTTTCATGTATAAGTATTAATAGTCTTTGTAAAACTTTTAACAACGTTTAAAAATATAGTTTACAACGAGAAAAATAAATGAAGAAAAAGTAACACGCGTTTATCTGACAATTTGAAAAAGTATCAATAAATGCTAAAATGAATGTCCACACATTGAAATAAATGCGTTTTAAGAAAAGATTAAAGCTAGTTTTCTCATCTATGAACTTCATTGTTAATATATAAACAGTACATGTAAAACGTTTTTCAGAGGTTTTATTGTACTTTTCTGCAATCATACAAAATATAGATCTGGAAATTCACATCCACATTTCAATTTTGAAAAGAATAGGACAAATGATCACTTGAAATTACAATCATAAAAATAAAAGCTTTATGGACAAATGTTTAAACATGGTTTCACCTCTATGCAACAGCACATGTAAAAAGTTTGTCAGAGGTTTTAAAACGTTTTTCAGAGGTTGTATTGTACTTTCCTGCAATCATACAAAATATAGATCTGGAAATTCACATCCACATTTCAATTTTGAAAAGAATAGGACAAATGATCACTTGAAATTACAAACATAAAAATAAAAGCTTTTTGGACAAATGTTTAAACATGGTTTCACCTCTATGCAACAGCACATGTAAAAAGTTTGTCAGAGGCTTTAAAAGTACTTTTCTCCAAAAAAACAAAATGTTGATCAGTAAATTCACTTCTACATTTCAATTTTAGAAAGAATAACATAAAAGTTAAAATGAAATTACCAACTTTAAAATACATGCTTTTTTGAGAAACTTTGCTTCACATCTATGAATTTTCATGTATAAGTATTAATAGTCTTTGTAAAACTTTTAACAACGTTTAAAAATATAGTTTACAACGAGAAAAATAAATGAAGAAAAAGTAACACGCGTTTATCTGACAATTTGAAAAAGTATCAATAAATGCTAAAATGAATGTCCACACATTGAAATAAATGCGTTTTAAGAAAAGATTAAAGCTAGTTTTCTCATCTATGAACTTCATTGTGAATATATAAACAGTATATGTAAAACGTTTTTCATAGGTTGTAATGTAGTTTTCTACAATCAAATAAAATATAGATCTGGAAATTCACAACCAGATTTCAATTTCAAAAAGAATAGTATAAATGGTCAAATGAAATTACAAACATAAAAATAAACGCTTCTTGGAGATATGTTTAAACATGGTTTCACATCTATGCAACAGCACATGTAAAAAGTATGTCAGAGGTTTTAAAAGTACTTTTGTACAAGAAAGCTAAATGTAGATCCATAAATTCACTTCTACATTTCAATTTTAGAAAGAATAACATAAATGTTAAAATGAAACTACCAACTGTAAAATACATGCATTTTTGAGTACTTAAACTTTGATTCACATCTATGAATTTTCATGTATAAGTATTAATAGTCTTTGTAAAACTTTTAAAAATGTTTAAAAATATAGTTTACAACCAGAAAAATAAATGCAGAAAAAGAAATAAGCGTTTATCTGACAATTTGAAAAAGTATCAATAAATGCTAAAATGAATGTCCACACATTGAAATAAATGCGTTCTAAGAAAAGATTAAAGCTAGTTTTCTCATCTATGAACTTCATTGTTAATATAAAATCAGTAGATGTAAAACGTTTTTCAGAGGTTGTATTGTACTTTTCTGCAATCATATAAAATATAGATCTGGAAATTCACATCCACATTTCAATTTTGAAAAGAATAGGACAAATGATCACTTGAAATTACAAACATAAAAATAAAAGCTTTTTGGACAAATGTTTAAACATGGTTTCACCTCTATGCAACAGCACATGTAAAAAGTTTGTCAGAGGTTTTAAAACGTTTTTCAGAGGTTGTATTGTACTTTTCTGCAATCATACAAAATATAGATCTGGAAATTCACATCCACATTTCAATTTGGAAAAGAATAGTACAAATGATCACTTGAAATTACCAACTTTATAATACATTCTTTTTTGAGAAACTTTGCTTCACATCTATGAATTTTCATGTATAAGTATTAATAGTCTTTGTAAAACTTTTAACAACGTTTAAAAATATAGTTTACAACGAGAAAAATAAATGAAGAAAAAGTAACACGCGTTTATCTGACAATTTGAAAAAGTATCAATAAATGCTAAAATGAATGTCCACACATTGAAATAAATGCGTTTTAAGAAAAGATTAAAGCTAGTTTTCTCATCTATGAACTTCATTGTGAATATATAAACAGTATATGTAAAACGTTTTTCATAGGTTGTAATGTACTTTTCTACAATCAAATAAATTATAGATCTGGAAATTCACAACCAGATTTCAATTTCAAAAAGAATAGTATAAATGGTCAAATGAAATTACAAACATAAAAATAAACTCTTCTTGGAGATATGTTTAAACATGGTTTCACATCTATGCAACAGCACATGTAAAAAGTATGTCAGAGGTTTTAAAAGTACTTTTGTACAAGAAAGCTAAATGTAGATCCATAAATTCACTTCTACATTTCAATTTGAGAAAGAATAACATAAATGTTAAAATGAAACTACCAACTGTAAAATACATGCATTTTTGAGAAGTACTTAAACTTTGATTCACATTTATGAATTTTCATGTATGTATTAATAGTCTTTGTAAAACTTTTAAAAATGTTTAAAAATATAGTTTACAACCAGAAAAATAAATGCAGAAAAAGAAATAAGCGTTTATCTGACAATTTGAAAAAGTATCAATAAATGCTAAAATGAATGTCCACACATTGAAATAAATGCGTTTTAAGAAAAGATTAAAGCTAGTTTTCTCATCTATGAACTTCATTGTTAATATATAATCAGTAGATGTAAAACGTTTTTCAGAGGTTGTATTGTACTTTTCTGCAATCATAAAATATAGATCTGGAAATTCACAACCAGATTTCAATTTCAAAAAGAATAGTATAAATGGTCAAATGAAATTACAAACATAAAAATAAACGCTTCTTGGAGATATGTTTAAACATGGTTTCACATCTATGCAACAGCACATGTAAAAAGTATGTCAGAGGTTTTAAAAGTACTTTTGTACAAGAAAGCTAAATGTAGATCCATAAATTCACTTCTACATTTCAATTTGAGAAAGAATAACATAAATGTTAAAATGAAACTACCAACTGTAAAATACATGCATTTTTGAGAAGTACTTAAACTTTGATTCACATCTATGAATTTTCATGTATGTATTAATAGTCTTTGTAAAACTTTTAAAAATGTTTAAAAATATAGTTTACAACCAGAAAAATAAATGCAGAAAAAGAAATAAGCGTTTATCTGACAATTTGAAAAAGTATCAATAAATGCTAAAATGAATGTCCACACATTGAAATAAATGCGTTTTAGGAAAAGATTAAAGCTAGTTTTCTCATCTATGAACTTCATTGTTAATATATAATCAGTAGATGTAAAACGTTTTTCAGAGGTTGTATTGTACTTTTCTGCAATCATAAAATATAGATCTGGAAATTCACATCCACATTTCAATTTTGAAAAGAATAGGACAAATGATCACTTGAAATTACAAACATAAAAATAAAAGCTTTTTGGACAAATGTTTAAACATGGTTTCACCTCTATGCAACAGCACATGTAAAAAGTTTGTCAGAGGTTTTAAAAGTACTTTTCTCCAAAAAAACAAAATGTTGATCAGTAAATTCACTTCTACATTTCAATTTTAGAAAGAATAACATAAAAGTTAAAATGAAATTACCAACTTTAAAATACATGCTTTTTTGAGAAACTTTGCTTCACATCTATGAATTTTCATGTATAAGTATTAATAGTCTTTGTAAAACTTTTAACAACGTTTAAAAATATAGTTTACAACGAGAAAAATAAATGAAGAAAAAGTAACACGCGTTTATCTGACAATTTGAAAAAGTATCAATAAGTGCTAAAATGAATGTCCACACATTGAAATAAATGCGTTTTAAGAAAAGATTAAAGCTAGTTTTCTCATCTATGAACTTCATTGTGAATATATAAACAGTATATGTAAAACGTTTTTCATAGGTTGTAATGTACTTTTCTACAATCAAATAAAATATAGATCTGGAAATTCACAACCAGATTTCAATTTCAAAAAGAATAGTATAAATGGTCAAATGAAATTACAAACATAAAAATAAACGCTTCTTGGAGATATGTTTAAACATGGTTTCACATCTATGCAACAGCACATGTAAAAAGTATGTCAGAGGTTTTAAAAGTTCTTTTGTACAAGAAAGCTAAATGTAGATCCATAAATTCACTTCTACATTTCAATTTGAGAAAGAATAACATAAATGTTAAAATGAAACTACCAACTGTAAAATACATGCATTTTTGAGAAGTACTTAAACTTTGATTCACATCTATGAATTTTCATGTATGTATTAATAGTCTTTGTAAAACTTTTAAAAATGTTTAAAAATATAGTTTACAACCAGAAAAATAAATGCAGAAAAAGAAATAAGCGTTTATCTGACAAGTTGAAAAAGTATCAATAAATGCTAAAATGAATGTCCACACATTGAAATAAATGCGTTTTAAGAAAAGATTAAAGCTAGTTTTCTCATCTATGAACTTCATTGTTAATATATAATCAGTAGATGTAAAACGTTTTTCAGAGGTTGTATTGTACTTTTCTGCAATCATAAAATATAGATCTGGAAATTCACATCCACATTTCAATTTTGAAAAGAATAGGACAAATGATCACTTGAAATTACAAACATAAAAATAAAAGCTTTTTGGACAAATGTTTAAACATGGTTTCACCTCTATGCAACAGCACATGTAAAAAGTTTGTCAGAGGTTTTAAAAGTACTTTTCTCCAAAAAAACAAAATGTTGATCAGTAAATTCACTTCTACATTTCAATTTTAGAAAGAATAACATAAAAGTTAAAATGAAATTACCAACTTTAAAATACATGCTTTTTTGAGAAACTTTGCTTCACATCTATGAATTTTCATGTATAAGTATTAATAGTTTTTGTAAAACTTTTAACAACGTTTAAAAATATAGTTTACAACGAGAAAAATAAATGAAGAAAAAGTAACACGCGTTTATCTGACAATTTGAAAAAGTATCAATAAATGCTAAAATGAATGTCCACACATTGAAATAAATGCGTTTTAAGAAAAGATTAAAGCTAGTTTTCTCATCTATGAACTTCATTGTGAATATATAAACAGTATATGTAAAACGTTTTTCATAGGTTGTAATGTACTTTTCTACAATCAAATAAAATATAGATCTGGAAATTCACAACCAGATTTCAATTTCAAAAAGAATAGTATAAATGGTCAAATGAAATTACAAACATAAAAATAAACGCTTCTTGGAGATATGTTTAAACATGGTTTCACATCTATGCAACAGCACATGTAAAAAGTATGTCAGAGGTTTTAAAAGTACTTTTGTACAAGAAAGCTAAATGTAGATCCATAAATTCACTTCTACATTTCAATTTTAGAAAGAATAACATAAATGTTAAAATGAAACTACCAACTGTAAAATACATGCATTTTTGAGTACTTAAACTTTGATTCACATCTATGAATTTTCATGTATAAGTATTAATAGTCTTTGTAAAACTTTTAAAAATGTTTAAAAATATAGTTTACAACCAGAAAAATAAATGCAGAAAAAGAAATAAGCGTTTATCTGACAATTTGAAAAAGTATCAATAAATGCTAAAATGAATGTCCACACATTGAAATAAATGCGTTCTAAGAAAAGATTAAAGCTAGTTTTCTCATCTATGAACTTCATTGTTAATATATAAACAGCACATGTAAAACGTTTTTCAGAGGTTGTATTGTACTTTTCTGCAATCATATAAAATATAGATCTGGAAATTCACATCCACATTTCAATTTTGAAAAGAATAGTAGAAATGGTCACTTGAAATTACAAACTTTAAAATAAATGCTTTTTTGAGAAATGTTTAAACATGATTTCACATCTATGCAACAGCACAAGTAAAAAGTTTGTCAGAGGTTTTAAAAGTACTTTTCTCCAAAAAAACAAAATGTTGATCAGTAAATTCACTTCTACATTTCAATTTTAGAAAGAATAACATAAAAGTTAAAATGAAATTACCAACTTTAAAATACATGCTTTTTTGAGAAACTTTGCTTCACATCTATGAATTTTCATGTATAAGTATTAATAGTCTTTGTAAAACTTTTAACAACGTTTAAAAATATAGTTTACAACGAGAAAAATAAATGAAGAAAAAGTAACACGCGTTTATCTGACAATTTGAAAAAGTATCAATAAGTGCTAAAATGAATGTCCACACATTGAAATAAATGCGTTTTAAGAAAAGATTAAAGCTAGTTTTCTCATCTATGAACTTCATTGTGAATATATAAACAGTATATGTAAAACGTTTTTCATAGGTTGTAATGTACTTTTCTACAATCAAATAAAATATAGATCTGGAAATTCACAACCAGATTTCAATTTCAAAAAGAATAGTATAAATGGTCAAATGAAATTACAAACATAAAAATAAACGCTTCTTGGAGATATGTTTAAACATGGTTTCACATCTATCCAACAGCACATGTAAAAAGTATGTCAGAGGTTTTAAAAGTACTTTTGTACAAGAAAGCTAAATGTAGATCCATAAATTCACTTCTACATTTCAATTTTAGAAAGAATAACATAAATGTTAAAATGAAACTACCAACTGTAAAATACATGCATTTTTGAGTACTTAAACTTTGATTCACATCTATGAATTTTCATGTATAAGTATTAATAGTCTTTGTAAAACTTTTAAAAATGTTTAAAAATATAGTTTACAACCAGAAAAATAAATGCAGAAAAAGAAATAAGCGTTTATCTGACAATTTGAAAAAGTATCAATAAAGGCTAAAATGAAACCACATTTTGAAATAAATGCGTTTTAAGAAAAGATTAAAGCTAGTTTTCTCATCTATGAACTTCATTGTTAATATATAAACAGTACATGTAAAACGTTTTTCAGAGGTTGTATTGTACTTTTCAGCAATCATACAAAATATAGATCTGGAAATTCACATCCACATTTCAATTTGGAAAAGAATAGTACAAATGATCACTTGAAATTACCAACTTTATAATACATGCTTTTTTGAGAAACTTTGCTTCACATCTATGAATTTTCATGTATAAGTATTAATAGTCTTTGTAAAACTTTTAACAACGTTTAAAAATATAGTTTACAACGAGAAAAATAAATGAAGAAAAAGTAACACGCGTTTATCTGACAATTTGAAAAAGTATCAATAAATGCTAAAATGAATGTCCACACATTGAAATAAATGCGTTTTAAGAAAAGATTAAAGCTAGTTTTCTCATCTATGAACTTCATTGTTAATATATAAACAGTACATGTAAAACGTTTTTCAGAGGTTGTATTGTACTTTTCTGCAATCATACAAAATATAGATCTGGAAATTCACATCCACATTTCAATTTTGAAAAGAATAGGACAAATGATCACTTGAAATTACAATCATAAAAATAAAAGCTTTATGGACAAATGTTTAAACATGGTTTCACCTCTATGCAACAGCACATGTAAAAAGTTTGTCAGAGGTTTTAAAACGTTTTTCAGAGGTTGTATTGTACTTTTCTGCAATCATACAAAATATAGATCTGGAAATTCACATCCACATTTCAATTTTGAAAAGAATAGGACAAATGATCACTTGAAATTACAAACATAAAAATAAAAGCTTTTTGGACAAATGTTTAAACATGGTTTCACCTCTATGCAACAGCACATGTAAAAAGTTTGTCAGAGGTTTTAAAAGTACTTTTCTCCAAAAAAACAAAATGTTGATCAGTAAATTCACTTCTACATTTCAATTTTAGAAAGAATAACATAAAAGTTAAAATGAAATTACCAACTTTAAAATACATGCTTTTTTGAGAAACTTTGCTTCACATCTATGAATTTTCATGTATAAGTATTAATAGTCTTTGTAAAACTTTTAAAAATGTTTAAAAATATAGTTTACAACCAGAAAAATAAATGCAGAAAAAGAAATAAGCGTTTATCTGACAAGTTGAAAAAGTATCAATAAATGCTAAAATGAATGTCCACACATTGAAATAAATGCGTTTTAAGAAAAGATTAAAGCTAGTTTTCTCATCTATGAACTTCATTGTTAATATATAATCAGTAGATGTAAAACGTTTTTCAGAGGTTGTATTGTACTTTTCTGCAATCATAAAATATAGATCTGGAAATTCACATCCACATTTCAATTTTGAAAAGAATAGGACAAATGATCACTTGAAATTACAAACATAAAAATAAAAGCTTTTTGGACAAATGTTTAAACATGGTTTCACCTCTATGCAACAGCACATGTAAAAAGTTTGTCAGAGGTTTTAAAAGTACTTTTCTCCAAAAAAACAAAATGTTGATCAGTAAATTCACTTCTACATTTCAATTTTAGAAAGAATAACATAAAAGTTAAAATGAAATTACCAACTTTAAAATACATGCTTTTTTGAGAAACTTTGCTTCACATCTATGAATTTTCATGTATAAGTATTAATAGTCTTTGTAAAACTTTTAACAACGTTTAAAAATATAGTTTACAACGAGAAAAATAAATGAAGAAAAAGTAACACGCGTTTATCTGACAATTTGAAAAAGTATCAATAAATGCTAAAATGAATGTCCACACATTGAAATAAATGCGTTTTAAGAAAAGATTAAAGCTAGTTTTCTCATCTATGAACTTCATTGTGAATATATAAACAGTATATGTAAAACGTTTTTCATAGGTTGTAATGTACTTTTCTACAATCAAATAAAATATAGATCTGGAAATTCACAACCAGATTTCAATTTCAAAAAGAATAGTATAAATGGTCAAATGAAATTACAAACATAAAAATAAACGCTTCTTGGAGATATGTTTAAACATGGTTTCACATCTATGCAACAGCACATGTAAAAAGTATGTCAGAGGTTTTAAAAGTACTTTTGTACAAGAAAGCTAAATGTAGATCCATAAATTCACTTCTACATTTCAATTTTAGAAAGAATAACATAAATGTTAAAATGAAACTACCAACTGTAAAATACATGCATTTTTGAGTACTTAAACTTTGATTCACATCTATGAATTTTCATGTATAAGTATTAATAGTCTTTGTAAAACTTTTAAAAATGTTTAAAAATATAGTTTACAACCAGAAAAATAAATGCAGAAAAAGAAATAAGCGTTTATCTGACAATTTGAAAAAGTATCAATAAATGCTAAAATGAATGTCCACACATTGAAATAAATGCGTTCTAAGAAAAGATTAAAGCTAGTTTTCTCATCTATGAACTTCATTGTTAATATATAAACAGCACATGTAAAACGTTTTTCAGAGGTTGTATTGTACTTTTCTGCAATCATATAAAATATAGATCTGGAAATTCACATCCACATTTCAATTTTGAAAAGAATAGCAGAAATGGTCACTTGAAATTACAAACTTTAAAATAAATGCTTTTTTGAGAAATGTTTAAACATGATTTCACATCTATGCAACAGCACAAGTAAAAAGTTTGTCAGAGGTTTTAAAAGTACTTTTCTCCAAAAAAACAAAATGTTGATCAGTAAATTCACTTCTACATTTCAATTTTAGAAAGAATAACATAAAAGTTAAAATGAAATTACCAACTTTAAAATACATGCTTTTTTGAGAAACTTTGCTTCACATCTATGAATTTTCATGTATAAGTATTAATAGTCTTTGTAAAACTTTTAACAACGTTTAAAAATATAGTTTACAACGAGAAAAATAAATGAAGAAAAAGTAACACGCGTTTATCTGACAATTTGAAAAAGTATCAATAAGTGCTAAAATGAATGTCCACACATTGAAATAAATGCGTTTTAAGAAAAGATTAAAGCTAGTTTTCTCATCTATGAACTTCATTGTGAATATATAAACAGTATATGTAAAACGTTTTTCATAGGTTGTAATGTACTTTTCTACAATCAAATAAAATATAGATCTGGAAATTCACAACCAGATTTCAATTTCAAAAAGAATAGTATAAATGGTCAAATGAAATTACAAACATAAAAATAAACGCTTCTTGGAGATATGTTTAAACATGGTTTCACATCTATCCAACAGCACATGTAAAAAGTATGTCAGAGGTTTTAAAAGTACTTTTGTACAAGAAAGCTAAATGTAGATCCATAAATTCACTTCTACATTTCAATTTTAGAAAGAATAACATAAATGTTAAAATGAAACTACCAACTGTAAAATACATGCATTTTTGAGTACTTAAACTTTGATTCACATCTATGAATTTTCATGTATAAGTATTAATAGTCTTTGTAAAACTTTTAAAAATGTTTAAAAATATAGTTTACAACCAGAAAAATAAATGCAGAAAAAGAAATAAGCGTTTATCTGACAAT
Source organism: Narcine bancroftii (assembly GCF_036971445.1). NCBI lineage: Eukaryota > Metazoa > Chordata > Chondrichthyes > Torpediniformes > Narcinidae > Narcine > Narcine bancroftii. Next base: position 99,739,164 of record NC_091474.1, on the reverse strand, counting down.
TTGAAAAAGTATCAATAAAGGCTAAAATGAAACCACATTTTGAAATAAATGCGTTTTAAGAAAAGATTAAAGCTAGTTTTCTCATCTATGAACTTCATTGTTAATATATAAACAGTACATGTAAAACGTTTTTCAGCGGTTGTATTGTACTTTTCAGCAATCATACAAAATATAGATCTGGAAATTCACATCCACATTTCAATTTGGAAAAGAATAGTACAAATGATCACTTGAAATTACCAACTTTATAATACATGCTTTTTTGAGAAACTTTGCTTCACATCTATGAATTTTCATGTATAAGTATTAATAGTCTTTGTAAAACTTTTAACAACGTTTAAAAATATAGTTTACAACGAGAAAAATAAATGAAGAAAAAGTAACACGCGTTTATCTGACAATTTGAAAAAGTATCAATAAATGCTAAAATGAATGTCCACACATTGAAATAAATGCGTTTTAAGAAAAGATTAAAGCTAGTTTTCTCATCTATGAACTTCATTGTTAATATATAAACAGTACATGTAAAACGTTTTTCAGAGGTTGTATTGTACTTTTCTGCAATCATACAAAATATAGATCTGGAAATTCACATCCACATTTCAATTTTGAAAAGAATAGGACAAATGATCACTTGAAATTACAATCATAAAAATAAAAGCTTTATGGACAAATGTTTAAACATGGTTTCACCTCTATGCAACAGCACATGTAAAAAGTTTGTCAGAGGTTTTAAAACGTTTTTCAGAGGTTGTATTGTACTTTCCTGCAATCATACAAAATATAGATCTGGAAATTCACATCCACATTTCAATTTTGAAAAGAATAGGACAAATGATCACTTGAAATTACAAACATAAAAATAAAAGCTTTTTGGACAAATGTTTAAACATGGTTTCACCTCTATGCAACAGCACATGTAAAAAGTTTGTCAGAGGTTTTAAAAGTACTTTTCTCCAAAAAAACAAAATGTTGATCAGTAAATTCACTTCTACATTTCAATTTTAGAAAGAATAACATAAAAGTTAAAATGAAATTACCAACTTTAAAATACATGCTTTTTTGAGAAACTTTGCTTCACATCTATGAATTTTCATGTATAAGTATTAATAGTCTTTGTAAAACTTTTAAAAATGTTTAAAAATATAGTTTACAACCAGAAAAATAAATGCAGAAAAAGAAATAAGCGTTTATCTGACAAGTTGAAAAAGTATCAATAAATGCTAAAATGAATGTCCACACATTGAAATAAATGCGTTTTAAGAAAAGATTAAAGCTAGTTTTCTCATCTATGAACTTCATTGTTAATATATAATCTGTAGATGTAAAACGTTTTTCAGAGGTTGTATTGTACTTTTCTGCAATCATAAAATATAGATCTGGAAATTCACATCCACATTTCAATTTTGAAAAGAATAGGACAAATGATCACTTGAAATTACAAACATAAAAATAAAAGCTTTTTGGACAAATGTTTAAACATGGTTTCACCTCTATGCAACAGCACATGTAAAAAGTTTGTCAGAGGTTTTAAAAGTACTTTTCTCCAAAAAAACAAAATGTTGATCAGTAAATTCACTTCTACATTTCAATTTTAGAAAGAATAACATAAAAGTTAAAATGAAATTACCAACTTTAAAATACATGCTTTTTTGAGAAACTTTGCTTCACATCTATGAATGTTCATGTATAAGTATTAATAGTCTTTGTAAAACTTTTAAAAATGTTTAAAAATATAGTTTACAACCAGAAAAATAAATGCAGAAAAAGAAATAAGCGTTTATCTGACAATTTGAAAAAGTATCAATAAATGCTAAAATGAATGTCCACACATTGAAATAAATGCGTTCTAAGAAAAGATTAAAGCTAGTTTTCTCATCTATGAACTTCATTGTTAATATATAAACAGCACATGTAAAACGTTTTTCAGAGGTTGTATTGTACTTTTCTGCAATCATAAAATATAGATCTGGAAATTCACATCCACATTTCAATTTTGAAAAGAATAGTAGAAATGGTCACTTGAAATTACAAACTTTAAAATAAATGCTTTTTTGAGAAATGTTTAAACATGATTTCACATCTATGCAACAGCACAAGTAAAAAGTTTGTCAGAGGTTTTAAAAGTACTTTTCTCCAAAAAAACAAAATGTTGATCAGTAAATTCACTTCTACATTTCAATTTTAGAAAGAATAACATAAAAGTTAAAATGAAATTACCAACTTTAAAATACATGCTTTTTTGAGAAACTTTGCTTCACATCTATGAATTTTCATGTATAAGTATTAATAGTCTTTGTAAAACTTTTAACAACGTTTAAAAATATAGTTTACAACGAGAAAAATAAATGAAGAAAAAGTAACACGCGTTTATCTGACAATTTGAAAAAGTATCAATAAGTGCTAAAATGAATGTCCACACATTGAAATAAATGCGTTTTAAGAAAAGATTAAAGCTAGTTTTCTCATCTATGAACTTCATTGTGAATATATAAACAGTATATGTAAAACGTTTTTCATAGGTTGTAATGTACTTTTCTACAATCAAATAAAATATAGATCTGGAAATTCACAACCAGATTTCAATTTCAAAAAGAATAGTATAAATGGTCAAATGAAATTACAAACATAAAAATAAACGCTTCTTGGAGTTATGTTTAAACATGGTTTCACATCTATCCAACAGCACATGTAAAAAGTATGTCAGAGGTTTTAAAAGTACTTTTGTACAAGAAAGCTAAATGTAGATCCATAAATTCACTTCTACATTTCAATTTTAGAAAGAATAACATAAATGTTAAAATGAAACTACCAACTGTAAAATACATGCATTTTTGAGTACTTAAACTTTGATTCACATCTATGAATTTTCATGTATAAGTATTAATAGTCTTTGTAAAACTTTTAAAAATGTTTAAAAATATAGTTTACAACCAGAAAAATAAATGCAGAAAAAGAAATAAGCGTTTATCTGACAATTTGAAAAAGTATCAATAAAGGCTAAAATGAAACCACATTTTGAAATAAATGCGTTTTAAGAAAAGATTAAAGCTAGTTTTCTCATCTATGAACTTCATTGTTAATATATAAACAGTACATGTAAAACGTTTTTCAGCGGTTGTATTGTACTTTTCAGCAATCATACAAAATATAGATCTGGAAATTCACATCCACATTTCAATTTGGAAAAGAATAGTACAAATGATCACTTGAAATTACCAACTTTATAATACATGCTTTTTTGAGAAACTTTGCTTCACATCTATGAATTTTCATGTATAAGTATTAATAGTCTTTGTAAAACTTTTAACAACGTTTAAAAATATAGTTTACAACGAGAAAAATAAATGAAGAAAAAGTAACACGCGTTTATCTGACAATTTGAAAAAGTATCAATAAATGCTAAAATGAATGTCCACACATTGAAATAAATGCGTTTTAAGAAAAGATTAAAGCTAGTTTTCTCATCTATGAACTTCATTGTTAATATATAAACAGTACATGTAAAACGTTTTTCAGAGGTTGTATTGTACTTTTCTGCAATCATACAAAATATAGATCTGGAAATTCACATCCACATTTCAATTTTGAAAAGAATAGGACAAATGATCACTTGAAATTACAATCATAAAAATAAAAGCTTTATGGACAAATGTTTAAACATGGTTTCACCTCTATGCAACAGCACATGTAAAAAGTTTGTCAGAGGTTTTAAAACGTTTTTCAGAGGTTGTATTGTACTTTCCTGCAATCATACAAAATATAGATCTGGAAATTCACATCCACATTTCAATTTTGAAAAGAATAGGACAAATGATCACTTGAAATTACAAACATAAAAATAAAAGCTTTTTGGACAAATGTTTAAACATGGTTTCACCTCTATGCAACAGCACATGTAAAAAGTTTGTCAGAGGTTTTAAAAGTACTTTTCTCCAAAAAAACAAAATGTTGATCAGTAAATTCACTTCTACATTTCAATTTTAGAAAGAATAACATAAAAGTTAAAATGAAATTACCAACTTTAAAATACATGCTTTTTTGAGAAACTTTGCTTCACATCTATGAATTTTCATGTATAAGTATGAATAGTCTTTGTAAAACTTTTAAAAATGTTTAAAAATATAGTTTACAACCAGAAAAATAAATGCAGAAAAAGAAATAAGCGTTTATCTGACAAGTTGAAAAAGTATCAATAAATGCTAAAATGAATGTCCACACATTGAAATAAATGCGTTTTAAGAAAAGATTAAAGCTAGTTTTCTCATCTATGAACTTCATTGTTAATATATAATCAGTAGATGTAAAACGTTTTTCAGAGGTTGTATTGTACTTTTCTGCAATCATAAAATATAGATCTGGAAATTCACATCCACATTTCAATTTTGAAAAGAATAGGACAAATGATCACTTGAAATTACAAACATAAAAATAAAAGCTTTTTGGACAAATGTTTAAACATGGTTTCACCTCTATGCAACAGCACATGTAAAAAGTTTGTCAGAGGTTTTAAAAGTACTTTTCTCCAAAAAAACAAAATGTTGATCAGTAAATTCACTTCTACATTTCAATTTTAGAAAGAATAACATAAAAGTTAAAATGAAATTACCAACTTTAAAATACATGCTTTTTTGAGAAACTTTGCTTCACATCTATGAATGTTCATGTATAAGTATTAATAGTCTTTGTAAAACTTTTAACAACGTTTAAAAATATAGTTTACAACGAGAAAAATAAATGAAGAAAAAGTAACACGCGTTTATCTGACAATTTGAAAAAGTATCAATAAATGCTAAAATAAATGTCCACACATTGAAATAAATGCGTTTTAAGAAAAGATTAAAGCTAGTTTTCTCATCTATGAACTTCATTGTGAATATATAAACAGTATATGTGAAACGTTTTTCATAAGTTGTAATGTACTTTTTACAATCAAATAAAATATAGATCTGGAAATTCACAACCAGATTTCAATTTCAAAAAGAATAGTATAAATGGTCAAATGAACTTACAAACATAAAAATAAAAGCTTTTTGGACAAATGTTTAAACATGGTTTCACATCTATGCAACAGCACATGTAAAAAGTATGTCAGAGGTTTTAAAAGTACTTTTGTACAAGAAAGCTAAATGTAGATCCATAAATTCACTTCTACATTTCAATTTGAGAAAGAATAACATAAATGTTAAAATGAAACTACCAACTGTAAAATACATGCATTTTTGAGAAGTACTTAAACTTTGATTCACATCTATGAATTTTCATGTATGTATTAATAGTCTTTGTAAAACTTTTAAAAATGTTTAAAAATATAGTTTACAACCAGAAAAATAAATGCAGAAAAAGAAATAAGCGTTTATCTGACAAGTTGAAAAAGTATCAATAAATGCTAAAATGAATGTCCACACATTGAAATAAATGCGTTTTAAGAAAAGATTAAAGCTAGTTTTCTCATCTATGAACTTCATTGTTAATATATAAACAGTACATGTAAAACGTTTTTCAGAGGTTGTATTGTACTTTTCTGCAATCATATAAAATATAGATCTGGAAATTCACATCCACATTTCAATTTTGAAAAGAATAGTAGAAATGGTCACTTGAAATTACAAACTTTAAAATAAATGCTTTTTTGAGAAATGTTTAAACATGATTTCACATCTATGCAACAGCTCATGTAAAGTTTGTCAGAGGTTTTAAAAGTACTTTTCTCCAAAAAAGCAAAATGTAGATCCGTAAATTCACTTCTACATTTCAATTTTAGAAAGAATAACATAAATGTTAAAATGAAACAACCAACTTTAAAATACATGCATTTTTGAGAAATACTTAAACTTTGCTTCACATCTATGAATTTTCATGTATAAGTATTAATAGTCTTTGTAAAACTTTTAAAAACGTTTAAAAATATAGTTTACAACCAGAAAAATAAATGCAGAAAAAGAAATACGCATTTATCTGACAATTTGAAAAAGTATCAATAAATGCTAAAATGAATGTCCACACATTGAAATAAATGCGTTTTAAGAAAAGATTAAAGCTAGTTTTCTCATCTATGAACTTCATTGTTAATATATAAACAGTACATGTAAAACGTTTTTCAGAGGTTGTGTTGTACTTTTCTGCAATCATATAAAATATAGATCTGGAAATTCACATCCACATTTCAATTTTGAAAAGAATAGGACAAATGATCACTTGAAATTACAAACATAAAAATAAAAGCTTTTTGGACAAATGTTTAAACATGGTTTCACCTCTATGCAACAGCACATGTAAAAAGTTTGTCAGAGGTTTTAAAACGTTTTTCAGAGGTTGTATTGTACTTTTCTGCAATCATACAAAATATAGATCTGGAAATTCACATCCACATTTCAATTTGGAAAAGAATAGTACAAATGATCACTTGAAATTACAAACTTTAAAATAAATACGTTTTTGAAAAATGTTTAAACATGATTTCACATCTTTGCAACAGCACAAGTAAAAAGTTTGTCAGAGGTTTTAAAAGTACTTTTCTCCAAAAAAACAAAATGTTGATGAGTAAATTCACTTCTACATTTCAATTTTAGAAAGAATAACATAAAAGTTAAAATGAAATTACCAACTTTATAATACATGCTTTTTTGAGAAACTTTGCTTCACATCTATGAATTTTCATGTATAAGTATTAATGGTCTTTGTAAAACTTTTAACAACGTTTAAAAATATAGTTTACAACGAGAAAAATAAATGAAGAAAAAGTAACACGTGTTTTTCTGACAATTTGAAAAAGTATCAATAAATGCTAAAATGAATGTCCACACATTGAAATAAATGCGTTTTAAGAAAAGATTAAAGCTAGTTTTCTCATCTATGAACTTCATTGTGAATATATAAACAGTATATGTAAAACGTTTTTCATAGGTTGTAATGTACTTTTCTACAATCAAATAAAATATAGATCTGGAAATTCACAACCAGATTTCAATTTCAAAAAGAATAGTATAAATGGTCAAATGAAATTACAAACATAAAAATAAACGCTTCTTGGAGATATGTTTAAACATGGTTTCACATCTATGCAACAGCACATGTAAAAAGTATGTCAGAGGTTTTTAAAGTACTTTTGTACAAGAAAGCTAAATGTAGATCCATAAATTCACTTCTACATTTCAATTTGAGAAAGAATAACATAAATGTTAAAATGAAACTACCAACTGTAAAATACATGCATTTTTGAGAAGTACTTAAACTTTGATTCACATCTATGAATTTTCATGTATAAGTATTAATAGTCTTTGTAAAACTTTTAAAAATGTTTAATAATATAGTTTACAACCAGAAAAATAAATGCAGAAAAAGAAATAAGCGTTTAACTGACAATTTGAAAAAGTATCAATAAAGGCTAAAATGAAACCACATTTTGAAATAAATGCGTTTTAAGAAAAGATTAAAGCTAGTTTTCTCATCTATGAACTTCATTGTTAATATGTAATCAGTAGATGTAAAACATTTTTCAGAGGTTGTATTGTACTTTTCTGCAATCATATAAAATATAGATCTGGAAATTCACATCCACATTTCAATTTTGAAAAGAATAGGACAAATGATCACTTGAAATTACAAACATAAAAATAAAAGCTTTTTGGACAAATGTTTAAACATGGTTTCACCTCTATGCAACAGCACATGTAAAAAGTTTGTCAGAGGTTTTAAAACGTTTTTCAGAGGTTGTATTGTACTTTTCTGCAATCATACAAAATATAGATCTGGAAATTCACATCCACATTTCAATTTGGAAAAGAATAGTACAAATGATCACTTGAAATTACAAACTTTAAAATAAATGCTTTTTTGAAAAATGTTTAAACATGATTTCACATCTATGCAACAGCACAAGTAAAAAGTTTGTCAGAGGTTTTAAAAGTACTTTTCTCCAAAAAAACAAAATGTTGATCAGTAAATTCACTTCTACATTTCAATTTTAGAAAGAATAACATAAAAGTTAAAATGAAATTACCAACTTTAAAATACATGCTTTTTTGAGAAACTTTGCTTCACATCTATGAATTTTCATGTATAAGTATTAATAGTCTTTGTAAAACTTTTAACAACGTTTAAAAATATAGTTTACAACGAGAAAAATAAATGAAGAAAAAGTAACACGCGTTTATCTGACAATTTGAAAAAGTATCAATAAGTGCTAAAATGAATGTCCACACATTGAAATAAATGCGTTTTAAGAAAAGATTAAAGCTAGTTTTCTCATCTATGAACTTCATTGTGAATATATAAACAGTATATGTAAAACGTTTTTCATAGGTTGTAATGTACTTTTCTACAATCAAATAAAATATAGATCTGGAAATTCACAACCAGATTTCAATTTCAAAAAGAATAGTATAAATGGTCAAATGAAATTACAAACATAAAAATAAACGCTTCTTGGAGATATGTTTAATCATGGTTTCACATCTATGCAACAGCACATGTAAAAAGTATGTCAGAGGTTTTAAAAGTACTTTTGTACAAGAAAGCTAAATGTAGATCCATAAATTCACTTCTACATTTCAATTTGAGAAAGAATAACATAAATGTTAAAATGAAACTACCAACTGTAAAATACATGCATTTTTGAGTACTTAAACTTTGATTCACATCTATGAATTTTCATGTATAAGTATTAATAGTCTTTGTAAAACTTTTAAAAATGTTTAAAAATATAGTTTACAACCAGAAAAATAAATGCAGAAAAAGAAATAAGCGTTTATCTGACAAGTTGAAAAAGTATCAATAAATGCTAAAATGAATGTCCACACATTGAAATAAATGCGTTTTAAGAAAAGATTAAAGCTAGTTTTCTCTTCTATGAACTTCATTGTTAATATATAATCAGTAGATGTAAAACGTTTTTCAGAGGTTGTATTGTACCTTTCTGCAATCATAAAATATAGATCTGGAAATTCACATCCACATTTCAATTTTGAAAAGAATAGGACAAATGATCACTTGAAATTACAAACATAAAAATAACAGCTTTTTGGACAAATGTTTAAACGTGGTTTCACCTCTATGCAACAGCACATGTAAAAAGTTTGTCAGAGGTTTTAAAACGTTTTTCAGAGGTTGTATTGTACTTTTCTGCAATCATACAAAATATAGATCTGGAAATTCACATCCACATTTCAATTTGGAAAAGAATAGTACAAATGATCACTTGAAATTACAAACTTTAAAATAAATGCTTTTTTGAAAAATGTTTAAACATTATTTCACATCTATGCAACAGCACAAGTAAAAAGTTTGTCAGAGGTTTTAAAAGTACTTTTCTCCAAAAAAGCAAAATGTTGATCAATAAATTCACTTCTACATTTCAATTTTAGAAAGAATCACATAAATGTTAAAATGAAACTACCAACTTTAAAATACATGCTTTTTTGAGAAACTTTGCTTCACATCTATGAATTTTCATGTATAAGTATTAATAGTCTTTGTAAAACTTTTAACAACGTTTCAAAATATAGTCTACAACCAGTAAAATAAATGTAGAAAAAGAAATACGCGTTTATCTGACAATTTGAAAAAGTATCAATAAAGGCTAAAATGAAACCACATTTTGAAATAAATGCGTTTTAAGAAAAGATTAAAGCTAGTTTTCTCATCTATGAACTTCATTGTTAATATATAAACAGTACATGTAAAACGTTTTTCAGAGGTTGTATTGTACTTTTCTGCAATAATACAAAATATAGATCTGGAAATTCACATCCACATTTCAATTTTGAAAAGAATAGTAGAAATGGTCACTTGAAATTACAAACTTTAAAATAAATGCTTCTTTGAGAAATGTTTAAACATGATTTCACCTCTATGCAACAGCACATGTAAAAAGTTTGTCAGAGGTTTTAAAAGTACTTTTCTACAAGAAAGCAAAATGTAGATCTGTAAATTCACATCTACATATCAATTTTAGAAAGAATAACATAAATGTTAAAATGAAACAACTAACTTTAAAATACATGCATTTTTGAGAAATACTTAAACTTTGCTTCACATCTATGAATTTTCATGTATAAGTATTAATAGTCTTTGTAAAACTTTTAAAAACGTTTAAAAATATAGTTTACAACCAGAAAAATAAATGCAGAAAAAGAAATACGCGTTTATCTGACAATATGAAAAAGTATCAATAAATGCTAAAATGAATGTCCACACATTGAAATAAATGCGTTTTAAGAAAAGATTAAAGCTAGTTTTCTCATCTATGAACTTCATTGTTAATATATAAACAGTACATGTAAAACGTTTTTCAGAGGTTGTATTGTACTTTTCTGCAATCATATAAAATATAGATCTGGAAATTCACATCCACATTTCAATTTTGAAAAGAATAGTAGAAATGGTCACTTGAAATTACAAACTTTAAAATAAATGCTTTTTTGAGAAATGTTTAAACATGATTTCACATCTATGCAACAGCTCATGTAAAGTTTGTCAGAGGTTTTAAAAGTACTTTTCTCCAAAAAAGCAAAATGTAGATCCGTAAATTCACTTCTACATTTCAATTTTAGAAAGAATAACATAAATGTTAAAATGAAACTACCAACTGTAAAATACATGCATTTTTGAGTACTTAAACTTTGATTCACATCTATGAATTTTCATGTATAAGTATTAATAGTCTTTGTAAAACTTTTAAAAATGTTTAAAAATATAGTTTACAACCAGAAAAATAAATGCAGAAAAAGAAATAAGCGTTTAACTGACAATTTGAAAAAGTATCAATAAAGGCTAAAATGAAACCACATTTTGAAATAAATGCGTTTTAAGAAAAGATTAAAGCTAGTTTTCTCATCTATGAACTTCATTGTTAATATGTAATCAGTAGATGTAAAACATTTTTCAGAGGTTGTATTGTACTTTTCTGCAATCATATAAAATATAGATCTGGAAATTCACATCCACATTTCAATTTCGAAAAGAATAGGACAAATGATCACTTGAAATTACAAACATAAAAATAAAAGCTTTTTGGACAAATGTTTAAACATGGTTTCACCTCTATGCAACAGCACATGTAAAAAGTTTGTCAGAGGTTTTAAAACGTTTTTCAGAGGTTGTATTGTACTTTTCTGCAATCATACAAAATATAGATCTGGAAATTCACATCCACATTTCAATTTGGAAAAGAATAGTACAAATGATCACTTGAAATTACAAACTTTAAAATAAATGCTTTTTTGAGAAATGTTTAAACATGATTTCACATCTATGCAACAGCACAAGTAAAAAGTTTGTCAGAGGTTTTAAAAGTACTTTTCTCCAAAAAAACAAAATGTTGATCAGTAAATTCACTTCTACATTTCAATTTTAGAAAGAATAACATAAAAGTTAAAATGAAATTACCAACTTTAAAATACATGCTTTTTTGAGAAACTTTGCTTCACATCTATGAATTTTCATGTATAAGTATTAATAGTCTTTGTAAAACTTTTAACAACGTTTAAAAATATAGTTTACAACGAGAAAAATAAATGAAGAAAAAGTAACACGCGTTTATCTGACAATTTGAAAAAGTATCAATAAGTGCTAAAATGAATGTCCACACATTGAAATAAATGCGTTTTAAGAAAAGATTAAAGCTAGTTTTCTCATCTATGAACTTCATTGTGAATATATAAACAGTATATGTAAAACGTTTTTCATAGGTTGTAATGTACTATTCTACAATCAAATAAAATATAGATCTGGAAATTCACAACCAGATTTCAATTTCAAAAAGAATAGTATAAATGGTCAAATGAAATTACAAACATAAAAATAAACGCTTCTTGGAGATATGTTTAAACATGGTTTCACATCTATGCAACAGCACATGTAAAAAGTATGTCAGAGGTTTTAAAAGTACTTTTGTACAAGAAAGCTAAATGTAGATCCATAAATTCACTTCTACATTTCAATTTGAGAAAGAATAACATAAATGTTAAAATGAAACTACCAACTGTAAAATACATGCATTTTTGAGTACTTAAACTTTGATTCACATCTATGAATTTTCATGTATAAGTATTAATAGTCTTTGTAAAACTTTTAAAAATGTTTAAAAATATAGTTTACAACCAGAAAAATAAATGCAGAAAAAGAAATAAGCGTTTATCTGACAAGTTGAAAAAGTATCAATAAATGCTAAAATGAATGTCCACACATTGAAATAAATGCGTTTTAAGAAAAGATTAAAGCTAGTTTTCTCTTCTATGAACTTCATTGTTAATATATAATCAGTAGATGTAAAACGTTTTTCAGAGGTTGTATTGTACTTTTCTGCAATCATAAAATATAGATCTGGAAATTCACATCCACATTTCAATTTCGAAAAGAATAGGACAAATGATCACTTGAAATTACAAACATAAAAATAACAGCTTTTTGGACAAATGTTTAAACATGGTTTCACCTCTATGCAACAGCACATGTAAAAAGTTTGTCAGAGGTTTTAAAACGTTTTTCAGAGGTTGTATTGTACTTTTCTGCAATCATACAAAATATAGATCTGGAAATTCACATCCACATTTCAATTTGGAAAAGAATAGTACAAATGATCACTTGAAATTACAAACTTTAAAATAAATGCTTTTTTGAAAAATGTTTAAACATTATTTCACATCTATGCAACAGCACAAGTAAAAAGTTTGTCAGAGGTTTTAAAAGTACTTTTCTCCAAAAAAGCAAAATGTTGATCAGTAAATTCACTTCTACATTTCAATTTTAGAAAGAATAACATAAATGTTAAAATGAAACTACCAACTTTAAAATACATGCTTTTTTGAGAAACTTTGCTTCACATCTATGAATTTTCATGTATAAGTATTAATAGTCTTTGTAAAACTTTTAACAACGTTTCAAAATATAGTCTACAACCAGTAAAATAAATGTAGAAAAAGAAATACGCGTTTATCTGACAATTTGAAAAAGTATCAATAAAGGCTAAAATGAAACAACATTTTGAAATAAATGCGTTTTAAGAAAAGATTAAAGCTAGTTTTCTCATCTATGAACTTCATTGTTAATATATAAACAGTACATGTAAAACGTTTTTCAGAGGTTGTATTGTACTTTTCTGCAATAATACAAAATATAGATCTGGAAATTCACATCCACATTTCAATTTTGAAAAGAATAGTAGAAATGGTCACTTGAAATTACAAACTTTAAAATAAATGCTTCTTTGAGAAATGTTTAAACATGATTTCACCTCTATGCAACAGCACATGTAAAAAGTTTGTCAGAGGTTTTAAAAGTACTTTTCTACAAGAAAGCAAAATGTAGATCTGTAAATTCACATCTACATATCAATTTTAGAAAGAATAACATAAATGTTAAAATGAAACAACTAACTTTAAAATACATGCATTTTAGAGAAATACTTAAACTTTGCTTCACATCTATGAATTTTCATGTATAAGTATTAATAGTCTTTGTAAAACTTTTAAAAACGTTTAAAATTATAGTTTACAACCAGAAAAATAAATGCAGAGAAAGAAATACGCGTTTATCTGACAATATGAAAAAGTATCAATAAATGCTAAAATGAATGTCCACACATTGAAATAAATGCGTTTTAAGAAAAGATTAAAGCTAGTTTTCTCATCTATGAACTTCATTGTTAATATATAAACAGCACATGTAAAACGTTTTTCAGAGGTTGTATTGTACTTTTCTGCAATCATATAAAATATAGATCTGGAAATTCCCATCCACATTTCAATTTTGAAAAGAATAGTAGAAATGGTCACTTGAAATTACAAACTTTAAAATAAATGCTTTTTTGAGAAATGTTTAAACATGATTTCACATCTATGCAACAGCACAAGTAAAAAGTTTGTCAGAGGTTTTAAAAGTACTTTTCTCCAAAAAAACAAAATGTTGATCAGTAAATTCACTTCTACATTTCAATTTTAGAAAGAATAACATAAAAGTTAAAATGAAATTACCAACTTTAAAATACATGCTTTTTTGAGAAACTTTGCTTCACATCTATGAATTTTCATGTATAAGTATTAATAGTCTTTGTAAAACTTTTAACAACGTTTAAAAATATAGTTTACAACGAGAAAAATAAATGAAGAAAAAGTAACACGCGTTTATCTGACAATTTGAAAAAGTATCAATAAGTGCTAAAATGAATGTCCACACATTGAAATAAATGCGTTTTAAGAAAAGATTAAAGCTAGTTTTCTCATCTATGAACTTCATTGTGAATATATAAACAGTATATGTAAAACGTTTTTCATAGGTTGTAATGTACTTTTCTACAATCAAATAAAATATAGATCTGGAAATTCACAACCAGATTTCAATTTCAAAAAGAATAGTATAAATGGTCAAATGAAATTACAAACATAAAAATAAACGCTTCTTGGAGATATGTTTAAACATGGTTTCACATCTATCCAACAGCACATGTAAAAAGTATGTCAGAGGTTTTAAAAGTACTTTTGTACAAGAAAGCTAAATGTAGATCCATAAATTCACTTCTACATTTCAATTTGAGAAAGAATAACATAAATGTTAAAATGAAACTACCAACTGTAAAATACATGCATTTTTGAGAAGTACTTAAACTTTGATTCACATCTATGAATTTTCATGTATTAATAGTCTTTGTAAAACTTTTAAAAATGTTTAAAAATATAGTTTACAACCAGAAAAATAAATGCAGAAAAAGAAATAAGCGTTTATCTGACAATTTGAAAAAGTATCAATAAATGCTAAAATGAATGTCCACACATTGAAATAAATGCGTTTTAAGAAAAGATTAAAGCTAGTTTTCTCATCTATGAACTTCATTGTTAATATATAATCAGTAGATGTAAAACGTTTTTCAGAGGTTGTATTGTACTTTTCTGCAATCATATAAAATATAGATCTGGAAATTCACATCCAAATTTCAATTTTGAAAAGAATAGGACAAATGATCACTTGAAATTACAAACATAAAAATAAAAGCTTTTTGGACAAATGTTTAAACATGGTTTCACCTCTATGCAACAGCACATGTAAAAAGTTTGTCAGAGGTTTTAAAACGTTTTTCAGAGGTTGTATTGTACTTTTCTGCAATCATACAAAATATAGATCTGGAAATTGACATCCACATTTCAATTTGGAAAAGAATAGTACAAATGATCACTTGAAATTACAAACTTTAAAATAAATGCTTTTTTGAAAAATGTTTAAACATGATTTCACATCTATGCAACAGCACAAGTAAAAAGTTTGTCCGAGGTTTTAAAAGTACTTTTCTCCAAAAAAACAAAATGTTGATCAGTAAATTCACTTCTACATTTCAATTTTAGAAAGAATAACATAAAAGTTAAAATGAAATTACCAACTTTAAAATACATGCTTTTTTGAGAAACTTTGCTTCACATCTATGAATTTTCATGTATAAGTATTAATAGTCTTTGTAAAACTTTTAAAAATGTTTAAAAATATAGTTTACAACGAGAAAAATAAATGAAGAAAAAGTAACACGCGTTTATCTGACAATTTGAAAAAGTATCAATAAGTGCTAAAATGAATGTCCACACATTGAAATAAATGCGTTTTAAGAAAAGATTAAAGCTAGTTTTCTCATCTATGAACTTCATTGTGAATATATAAACAGTATATGTAAAACGTTTTTCATAGGTTGTAATGTACTTTTCTACAATCAAATAAAATATAGATCTGGAAATTCACAACCAGATTTCAATTTCAAAAAGAATAGTATAAATGGTCAAATCAAATTACAAACATAAAAATAAACGCTTCTTGGAGATATGTTTAAACATGGTTTCACATCTATGCAACAGCACATGTAAAAAGTATGTCAGAGGTTTTAAAAGTACTTTTGTACAAGAAAGCTAAATGTAGATCCATAAATTCACTTCTACATTTCAATTTGAGAAAGAATAACATAAATGTTAAAATGAAACTACCAACTGTAAAATACATGCATTTTTGAGTACTTAAACTTTGATTCACATCTATGAATTTTCATGTATAAGTATTAATAGTCTTTGTAAAACTTTTAAAAATGTTTAAAAATATAGTTTACAACCAGAAAAATAAATGCAGAAAAAGAAATAAGCGTTTAACTGACAATTTGAAAAAGTATCAATAAAGGCTAAAATGAAACCACATTTTGAAATAAATGCGTTTTAAGAAAAGATTAAAGCTAGTTTTCTCATCTATGAACTTCATTGTTAATATATAATCAGTAGATGTAAAACATTTTTCAGAGGTTGTATTGTACTTTTCTGCAATCATATAAAATATAGATCTGGAAATTCACATCCACATTTCAATTTTGAAAAGAATAGGACAAATGATCACTTGAAATTACAAACATAAAAATAAAAGCTTTTTGGACAAATGTTTAAACATGGTTTCACCTCTATGCAACAGCACATGTAAAAAGTTTGTCAGAGGTTTTAAAACGTTTTTCAGAGGTTGTATTGTACTTTTCTGCAATCATACAAAATATAGATCTGGAAATTCACATCCACATTTCAATTTGGAAAAGAATAGTACAAATGATCACTTGAAATTACAAACTTTAAAATAAATGCTTTTTTGAAAAATGTTTAAACATGATTTCACATCTATGCAACAGCACAAGTAAAAAGTTTGTCCGAGGTTTTAAAAGTACTTTTCTCCAAAAAAACAAAATGTTGATCAGTAAATTCACTTCTACATTTCAATTTTAGAAAGAATAACATAAAAGTTAAAATGAAATTACCAACTTTAAAATACATGCTTTTTTGAGAAACTTTGCTTCACATCTATGAATTTTCATGTATAAGTATTAATAGTCTTTGTAAAACTTTTAACAACGTTTAAAAATATAGTTTACAACGAGAAAAATAAATGAAGAAAAAGTAACACGCGTTTATCTGACAATTTGAAAAAGTATCAATAAGTGCTAAAATGAATGTCCACACATTGAAATAAATGCGTTTTAAGAAAAGATTAAAGCTAGTTTTCTCATCTATGAACTTCATTGTGAATATATAAACAGTATATGTAAAACGTTTTTCATAGGTTGTAATGTACTTTTCTACAATCAAATAAAATATAGATCTTGAAATTCACAACCAGATTTCAATTTCAAAAAGAATAGTATAAATGGTCAAATGAAATTACAAACATAAAAATAAACGCTTCTTGGAGATATGTTTAAACATGGTTTCACATCTATGCAAAAGCACATGTAAAAAGTATGTCAGAGGTTTTAAAAGTTCTTTTGTACAAGAAAGCTAAATGTAGATCCATAAATTCACTTCTACATTTCAATTTGAGAAAGAATAACATAAATGTTAAAATGAAACTACCAACTGTAAAATACATGCATTTTTGAGTACTTAAACTTTGATTCACATCTATGAATTTTCATGTATAAGTATTAATAGTCTTTGTAAAACTTTTAAAAATGTTTAAAAATATAGTTTACAACCAGAAAAATAAATGCAGAAAAAGAAATAAGCGTTTATCTGACAATTTGAAAAAGTATCAATAAAGGCTAAAATGAAACCACATTTTGAAATAAATGCGTTTTAAGAAAAGATTAAAGCTAGTTTTCTCATCTATGAACTTCATTGTTAATATATAAACAGTACATGTAAAACGTTTTTCAGAGGTTGTATTGTACTTTTCTGCAATCATACAAAATATAGATCTGGAAATTCACATCCACATTTCAATTTGGAAAAGAATAGTACAAATGATCACTTGAAATTACCAACTTTATAATACATGCTTTTTTGAGAAACTTTGCTTCACATCTATGAATTTTCATGTATAAGTATTAATAGTCTTTGTAAAACTTTTAACAACGTTTAAAAATATAGTTTGCAACGAGAAAAATAAATGAAGAAAAAGTAACACGCGTTTATCTGACAATTTGAAAAAGTATCAATAAGTGCTAAAATGAATGTCCACACATTGAAATAAATGCGTTTTAAGAAAAGATTAAAGCTAGTTTTCTCATCTATGAACTTCATTGTGAATATATAAACAGTATATGTAAAACGTTTTTCATAGGTTGTAATGTACTTTTCTACAATCAAATAAAATATAGATCTGGAAATTCACAACCAGATTTCAATTTCAAAAAGAATAGTATAAATGGTCAAATGAAATTACAAACATAAAAATAAACGCTTCTTGGAGATATGTTTAAACATGGTTTCACATCTATGCAACAGCACATGTAAAAAGTATGTCAGAGGTTTTAAAAGTACTTTTGTACAAGAAAGCTAAATGTAGATCCATAAATTCACTTCTACATTTCAATTTGAGAAAGAATAACATAAATGTTAAAATGAAACTACCAACTGTAAAATACATGCATTTTTGAGTACTTAAACTTTGATTCACATCTATGAATTTTCATGTATAAGTATTAATAGTCTTTGTAAAACTTTTAAAAATGTTTAAAAATATAGTTTACAACCAGAAAAATAAATGCAGAAAAAGAAATAAGCGTTTAACTGACAATTTGAAAAAGTATCAATAAAGGCTAAAATGAAACCACATTTTGAAATAAATGCGTTTTAAGAAAAGATTAAAGCTAGTTTTCTCATCTATGAACTTCATTGTTAATATGTAATCAGTAGATGTAAAACATTTTTCAGAGGTTGTATTGTACTTTTCTGCAATCATATAAAATATAGATCTGGAAATTCACATCCACATTTCAATTTCGAAAAGAATAGGACAAATGATCACTTGAAATTACAAACATAAAAATAAAAGCTTTTTGGACAAATGTTTAAACATGGTTTCACCTCTATGCAACAGCACATGTAAAAAGTTTGTCAGAGGTTTTAAAACGTTTTTCAGAGGTTGTATTGTACTTTTCTGCAATCATACAAAATATAGATCTGGAAATTCACATCCACATTTCAATTTGGAAAAGAATAGTACAAATGATCACTTGAAATTACAAACTTTAAAATAAATGCTTTTTTGAGAAATGTTTAAACATGATTTCACATCTATGCAACAGCACAAGTAAAAAGTTTGTCAGAGGTTTTAAAAGTACTTTTCTCCAAAAAAACAAAATGTTGATCAGTAAATTCACTTCTACATTTCAATTTTAGAAAGAATAACATAAAAGTTAAAATGAAATTACCAACTTTAAAATACATGCTTTTTTGAGAAACTTTGCTTCACATCTATGAATTTTCATGTATAAGTATTAATAGTCTTTGTAAAACTTTTAACAACGTTTAAAAATATAGTTTACAACGAGAAAAATAAATGAAGAAAAAGTAACACGCGTTTATCTGACAATTTGAAAAAGTATCAATAAGTGCTAAAATGAATGTCCACACATTGAAATAAATGCGTTTTAAGAAAAGATTAAAGCTAGTTTTCTCATCTATGAACTTCATTGTGAATATATAAACAGTATATGTAAAACGTTTTTCATAGGTTGTAATGTACTATTCTACAATCAAATAAAATATAGATCTGGAAATTCACAACCAGATTTCAATTTCAAAAAGAATAGTATAAATGGTCAAATGAAATTACAAACATAAAAATAAACGCTTCTTGGAGATATGTTTAAACATGGTTTCACATCTATGCAACAGCACATGTAAAAAGTATGTCAGAGGTTTTAAAAGTACTTTTGTACAAGAAAGCTAAATGTAGATCCATAAATTCACTTCTACATTTCAATTTGAGAAAGAATAACATAAATGTTAAAATGAAACTACCAACTGTAAAATACATGCATTTTTGAGTACTTAAACTTTGATTCACATCTATGAATTTTCATGTATAAGTATTAATAGTCTTTGTAAAACTTTTAAAAATGTTTAAAAATATAGTTTACAACCAGAAAAATAAATGCAGAAAAAGAAATAAGCGTTTATCTGACAAGTTGAAAAAGTATCAATAAATGCTAAAATGAATGTCCACACATTGAAATAAATGCGTTTTAAGAAAAGATTAAAGCTAGTTTTCTCTTCTATGAACTTCATTGTTAATATATAATCAGTAGATGTAAAACGTTTTTCAGAGGTTGTATTGTACTTTTCTGCAATCATAAAATATAGATCTGGAAATTCACATCCACATTTCAATTTCGAAAAGAATAGGACAAATGATCACTTGAAATTACAAACATAAAAATAACAGCTTTTTGGACAAATGTTTAAACATGGTTTCACCTCTATGCAACAGCACATGTAAAAAGTTTGTCAGAGGTTTTAAAACGTTTTTCAGAGGTTGTATTGTACTTTTCTGCAATCATACAAAATATAGATCTGGAAATTCACATCCACATTTCAATTTGGAAAAGAATAGTACAAATGATCACTTGAAATTACAAACTTTAAAATAAATGCTTTTTTGAAAAATGTTTAAACATTATTTCACATCTATGCAACAGCACAAGTAAAAAGTTTGTCAGAGGTTTTAAAAGTACTTTTCTCCAAAAAAGCAAAATGTTGATCAGTAAATTCACTTCTACATTTCAATTTTAGAAAGAATAACATAAATGTTAAAATGAAACTACCAACTTTAAAATACATGCTTTTTTGAGAAACTTTGCTTCACATCTATGAATTTTCATGTATAAGTATTAATAGTCTTTGTAAAACTTTTAACAACGTTTCAAAATATAGTCTACAACCAGTAAAATAAATGTAGAAAAAGAAATACGCGTTTATCTGACAATTTGAAAAAGTATCAATAAAGGCTAAAATGAAACCACATTTTGAAATAAATGCGTTTTAAGAAAAGATTAAAGCTAGTTTTCTCATCTATGAACTTCATTGTTAATATATAAACAGTACATGTAAAACGTTTTTCAGAGGTTGTATTGTACTTTTCTGCAATAATACAAAATATAGATCTGGAAATTCACATCCACATTTCAATTTTGAAAAGAATAGTAGAAATGGTCACTTGAAATTACAAACTTTAAAATAAATGCTTCTTTGAGAAATGTTTAAACATGATTTCACCTCTATGCAACAGCACATGTAAAAAGTTTGTCAGAGGTTTTAAAAGTACTTTTCTACAAGAAAGCAAAATGTAGATCTGTAAATTCACATCTACATATCAATTTTAGAAAGAATAACATAAATGTTAAAATGAAACAACTAACTTTAAAATACATGCATTTTAGAGAAATACTTAAACTTTGCTTCACATCTATGAATTTTCATGTATAAGTATTAATAGTCTTTGTAAAACTTTTAAAAACGTTTAAAATTATAGTTTACAACCAGAAAAATAAATGCAGAGAAAGAAATACGCGTTTATCTGACAATATGAAAAAGTATCAATAAATGCTAAAATGAATGTCCACACATTGAAATAAATGCGTTTTAAGAAAAGATTAAAGCTAGTTTTCTCATCTATGAACTTCATTGTTAATATATAAACAGCACATGTAAAACGTTTTTCAGAGGTTGTATTGTACTTTTCTGCAATCATATAAAATATAGATCTGGAAATTCCCATCCACATTTCAATTTTGAAAAGAATAGTAGAAATGGTCACTTGAAATTACAAACTTTAAAATAAATGCTTTTTTGAGAAATGTTTAAACATGATTTCACATCTATGCAACAGCACAAGTAAAAAGTTTGTCAGAGGTTTTAAAAGTACTTTTCTCCAAAAAAACAAAATGTTGATCAGTAAATTCACTTCTACATTTCAATTTTAGAAAGAATAACATAAAAGTTAAAATGAAATTACCAACTTTAAAATACATGCTTTTTTGAGAAACTTTGCTTCACATCTATGAATTTTCATGTATAAGTATTAATAGTCTTTGTAAAACTTTTAACAACGTTTAAAAATATAGTTTACAACGAGAAAAATAAATGAAGAAAAAGTAACACGCGTTTATCTGACAATTTGAAAAAGTATCAATAAGTGCTAAAATGAATGTCCACACATTGAAATAAATGCGTTTTAAGAAAAGATTAAAGCTAGTTTTCTCATCTATGAACTTCATTGTGAATATATAAACAGTATATGTAAAACGTTTTTCATAGGTTGTAATGTACTTTTCTACAATCAAATAAAATATAGATCTGGAAATTCACAACCAGATTTCAATTTCAAAAAGAATAGTATAAATGGTCAAATGAAATTACAAACATAAAAATAAACGCTTCTTGGAGATATGTTTAAACATGGTTTCACATCTATGCAACAGCACATGTAAAAAGTATGTCAGAGGTTTTAAAAGTACTTTTGTACAAGAAAGCTAAATGTAGATCCATAAATTCACTTCTACATTTCAATTTTAAAAAGAATAACATAAATGTTAAAATGAAACTACCAACTGTAAAATACATGCATTTTTGAGTACTTAAACTTTGATTCACATCTATGAATTTTCATGTATAAGTATTAATAGTCTTTGTAAAACTTTTAAAAATGTTTAAAAATATAGTTTACAACCAGAAAAATAAATGCAGAAAAAGAAATAAGCGTTTATCTGACAATTTGAAAAAGTATCAATAAAGGCTAAAATGAAACCACATTTTGAAATAAATGCGTTTTAAGAAAAGATTAAAGCTAGTTTTCTCATCTATGAACTTCATTGTTAATATATAAACAGTACATGTAAAACGTTTTTCAGAGGTTGTATTGTACTTTTCTGCAATCATACAAAATATAGATCTGGAAATTCACATCCACATTTCAATTTGGAAAAGAATAGTACAAATGATCACTTGAAATTACCAACTTTATAATACATGCTTTTTTGAGAAACTTTGCTTCACATCTATGAATTTTCATGTATAAGTATTAATAGTCTTTGTAAAACTTTTAACAACGTTTAAAAATATAGTTTGCAACGAGAAAAATAAATGAAGAAAAAGTAACACGCGTTTATCTGACAATTTGAAAAAGTATCAATAAGTGCTAAAATGAATGTCCACACATTGAAATAAATGCGTTTTAAGAAAAGATTAAAGCTAGTTTTCTCATCTATGAACTTCATTGTGAATATATAAACAGTATATGTAAAACGTTTTTCATAGGTTGTAATGTACTTTTCTACAATCAAATAAAATATAGATCTGGAAATTCACAACCAGATTTCAATTTCAAAAAGAATAGTATAAATGGTCAAATGAAATTACAAACATAAAAATAAACGCTTCTTGGAGATATGTTTAAACATGGTTTCACATCTATGCAACAGCACATGTAAAAAGTATGTCAGAGGTTTTAAAAGTACTTTTGTACAAGAAAGCTAAATGTAGATCCATAAATTCACTTCTACATTTCAATTTGAGAAAGAATAACATAAATGTTAAAATGAAACTACCAACTGTAAAATACATGCATTTTTGAGTACTTAAACTTTGATTCACATCTATGAATTTTCATGTATAAGTATTAATAGTCTTTGTAAAACTTTTAAAAATGTTTAAAAATATAGTTTACAACCAGAAAAATAAATGCAGAAAAAGAAATAAGCGTTTAACTGACAATTTGAAAAAGTATCAATAAAGGCTAAAATGAAACCACATTTTGAAATAAATGCGTTTTAAGAAAAGATTAAAGCTAGTTTTCTCATCTATGAACTTCATTGTTAATATGTAATCAGTAGATGTAAAACATTTTTCAGAGGTTGTATTGTACTTTTCTGCAATCATATAAAATATAGATCTGGAAATTCACATCCACATTTCAATTTCGAAAAGAATAGGACAAATGATCACTTGAAATTACAAACATAAAAATAAAAGCTTTTTGGACAAATGTTTAAACATGGTTTCACCTCTATGCAACAGCACATGTAAAAAGTTTGTCAGAGGTTTTAAAACGTTTTTCAGAGGTTGTATTGTACTTTTCTGCAATCATACAAAATATAGATCTGGAAATTCACATCCACATTTCAATTTGGAAAAGAATAGTACAAATGATCACTTGAAATTACAAACTTTAAAATAAATGCTTTTTTGAGAAATGTTTAAACATGATTTCACATCTATGCAACAGCACAAGTAAAAAGTTTGTCAGAGGTTTTAAAAGTACTTTTCTCCAAAAAAACAAAATGTTGATCAGTAAATTCACTTCTACATTTCAATTTTAGAAAGAATAACATAAAAGTTAAAATGAAATTACCAACTTTAAAATACATGCTTTTTTGAGAAACTTTGCTTCACATCTATGAATTTTCATGTATAAGTATTAATAGTCTTTGTAAAACTTTTAACAACGTTTAAAAATATAGTTTACAACGAGAAAAATAAATGAAGAAAAAGTAACACGCGTTTATCTGACAATTTGAAAAAGTATCAATAAGTGCTAAAATGAATGTCCACACATTGAAATAAATGCGTTTTAAGAAAAGATTAAAGCTAGTTTTCTCATCTATGAACTTCATTGTGAATATATAAACAGTATATGTAAAACGTTTTTCATAGGTTGTAATGTACTATTCTACAATCAAATAAAATATAGATCTGGAAATTCACAACCAGATTTCAATTTCAAAAAGAATAGTATAAATGGTCAAATGAAATTACAAACATAAAAATAAACGCTTCTTGGAGATATGTTTAAACATGGTTTCACATCTATGCAACAGCACATGTAAAAAGTATGTCAGAGGTTTTAAAAGTACTTTTGTACAAGAAAGCTAAATGTAGATCCATAAATTCACTTCTACATTTCAATTTGAGAAAGAATAACATAAATGTTAAAATGAAACTACCAACTGTAAAATACATGCATTTTTGAGTACTTAAACTTTGATTCACATCTATGAATTTTCATGTATAAGTATTAATAGTCTTTGTAAAACTTTTAAAAATGTTTAAAAATATAGTTTACAACCAGAAAAATAAATGCAGAAAAAGAAATAAGCGTTTATCTGACAAGTTGAAAAAGTATCAATAAATGCTAAAATGAATGTCCACACATTGAAATAAATGCGTTTTAAGAAAAGATTAAAGCTAGTTTTCTCTTCTATGAACTTCATTGTTAATATATAATCAGTAGATGTAAAACGTTTTTCAGAGGTTGTATTGTACTTTTCTGCAATCATAAAATATAGATCTGGAAATTCACATCCACATTTCAATTTCGAAAAGAATAGGACAAATGATCACTTGAAATTACAAACATAAAAATAACAGCTTTTTGGACAAATGTTTAAACATGGTTTCACCTCTATGCAACAGCACATGTAAAAAGTTTGTCAGAGGTTTTAAAACGTTTTTCAGAGGTTGTATTGTACTTTTCTGCAATCATACAAAATATAGATCTGGAAATTCACATCCACATTTCAATTTGGAAAAGAATAGTACAAATGATCACTTGAAATTACAAACTTTAAAATAAATGCTTTTTTGAAAAATGTTTAAACATTATTTCACATCTATGCAACAGCACAAGTAAAAAGTTTGTCAGAGGTTTTAAAAGTACTTTTCTCCAAAAAAGCAAAATGTTGATCAGTAAATTCACTTCTACATTTCAATTTTAGAAAGAATAACATAAATGTTAAAATGAAACTACCAACTTTAAAATACATGCTTTTTTGAGAAACTTTGCTTCACATCTATGAATTTTCATGTATAAGTATTAATAGTCTTTGTAAAACTTTTAACAACGTTTCAAAATATAGTCTACAACCAGTAAAATAAATGTAGAAAAAGAAATACGCGTTTATCTGACAATTTGAAAAAGTATCAATAAAGGCTAAAATGAAACCACATTTTGAAATAAATGCGTTTTAAGAAAAGATTAAAGCTAGTTTTCTCATCTATGAACTTCATTGTTAATATATAAACAGTACATGTAAAACGTTTTTCAGAGGTTGTATTGTACTTTTCTGCAATAATACAAAATATAGATCTGGAAATTCACATCCACATTTCAATTTTGAAAAGAATAGTAGAAATGGTCACTTGAAATTACAAACTTTAAAATAAATGCTTCTTTGAGAAATGTTTAAACATGATTTCACCTCTATGCAACAGCACATGTAAAAAGTTTGTCAGAGGTTTTAAAAGTACTTTTCTACAAGAAAGCAAAATGTAGATCTGTAAATTCACATCTACATATCAATTTTAGAAAGAATAACATAAATGTTAAAATGAAACAACTAACTTTAAAATACATGCATTTTAGAGAAATACTTAAACTTTGCTTCACATCTATGAATTTTCATGTATAAGTATTAATAGTCTTTGTAAAACTTTTAAAAACGTTTAAAATTATAGTTTACAACCAGAAAAATAAATGCAGAGAAAGAAATACGCGTTTATCTGACAATATGAAAAAGTATCAATAAATGCTAAAATGAATGTCCACACATTGAAATAAATGCGTTTTAAGAAAAGATTAAAGCTAGTTTTCTCATCTATGAACTTCATTGTTAATATATAAACAGCACATGTAAAACGTTTTTCAGAGGTTGTATTGTACTTTTCTGCAATCATATAAAATATAGATCTGGAAATTCCCATCCACATTTCAATTTTGAAAAGAATAGTAGAAATGGTCACTTGAAATTACAAACTTTAAAATAAATGCTTTTTTGAGAAATGTTTAAACATGATTTCACATCTATGCAACAGCACAAGTAAAAAGTTTGTCAGAGGTTTTAAAAGTACTTTTCTCCAAAAAAACAAAATGTTGATCAGTAAATTCACTTCTACATTTCAATTTTAGAAAGAATAACATAAAAGTTAAAATGAAATTACCAACTTTAAAATACATGCTTTTTTGAGAAACTTTGCTTCACATCTATGAATTTTCATGTATAAGTATTAATAGTCTTTGTAAAACTTTTAACAACGTTTAAAAATATAGTTTACAACGAGAAAAATAAATGAAGAAAAAGTAACACGCGTTTATCTGACAATTTGAAAAAGTATCAATAAGTGCTAAAATGAATGTCCACACATTGAAATAAATGCGTTTTAAGAAAAGATTAAAGCTAGTTTTCTCATCTATGAACTTCATTGTGAATATATAAACAGTATATGTAAAACGTTTTTCATAGGTTGTAATGTACTTTTCTACAATCAAATAAAATATAGATCTGGAAATTCACAACCAGATTTCAATTTCAAAAAGAATAGTATAAATGGTCAAATGAAATTACAAACATAAAAATAAACGCTTCTTGGAGATATGTTTAAACATGGTTTCACATCTATCCAACAGCACATGTAAAAAGTATGTCAGAGGTTTTAAAAGTACTTTTGTACAAGAAAGCTAAATGTAGATCCATAAATTCACTTCTACATTTCAATTTGAGAAAGAATAACATAAATGTTAAAATGAAACTACCAACTGTAAAATACATGCATTTTTGAGAAGTACTTAAACTTTGATTCACATCTATGAATTTTCATGTATTAATAGTCTTTGTAAAACTTTTAAAAATGTTTAAAAATATAGTTTACAACCAGAAAAATAAATGCAGAAAAAGAAATAAGCGTTTATCTGACAATTTGAAAAAGTATCAATAAATGCTAAAATGAATGTCCACACATTGAAATAAATGCGTTTTAAGAAAAGATTAAAGCTAGTTTTCTCATCTATGAACTTCATTGTTAATATATAATCAGTAGATGTAAAACGTTTTTCAGAGGTTGTATTGTACTTTTCTGCAATCATATAAAATATAGATCTGGAAATTCACATCCAAATTTCAATTTTGAAAAGAATAGGACAAATGATCACTTGAAATTACAAACATAAAAATAAAAGCTTTTTGGACAAATGTTTAAACATGGTTTCACCTCTATGCAACAGCACATGTAAAAAGTTTGTCAGAGGTTTTAAAACGTTTTTCAGAGGTTGTATTGTACTTTTCTGCAATCATACAAAATATAGATCTGGAAATTGACATCCACATTTCAATTTGGAAAAGAATAGTACAAATGATCACTTGAAATTACAAACTTTAAAATAAATGCTTTTTTGAAAAATGTTTAAACATGATTTCACATCTATGCAACAGCACAAGTAAAAAGTTTGTCCGAGGTTTTAAAAGTACTTTTCTCCAAAAAAACAAAATGTTGATCAGTAAATTCACTTCTACATTTCAATTTTAGAAAGAATAACATAAAAGTTAAAATGAAATTACCAACTTTAAAATACATGCTTTTTTGAGAAACTTTGCTTCACATCTATGAATTTTCATGTATAAGTATTAATAGTCTTTGTAAAACTTTTAAAAATGTTTAAAAATATAGTTTACAACGAGAAAAATAAATGAAGAAAAAGTAACACGCGTTTATCTGACAATTTGAAAAAGTATCAATAAGTGCTAAAATGAATGTCCACACATTGAAATAAATGCGTTTTAAGAAAAGATTAAAGCTAGTTTTCTCATCTATGAACTTCATTGTGAATATATAAACAGTATATGTAAAACGTTTTTCATAGGTTGTAATGTACTTTTCTACAATCAAATAAAATATAGATCTGGAAATTCACAACCAGATTTCAATTTCAAAAAGAATAGTATAAATGGTCAAATCAAATTACAAACATAAAAATAAACGCTTCTTGGAGATATGTTTAAACATGGTTTCACATCTATGCAACAGCACATGTAAAAAGTATGTCAGAGGTTTTAAAAGTACTTTTGTACAAGAAAGCTAAATGTAGATCCATAAATTCACTTCTACATTTCAATTTGAGAAAGAATAACATAAATGTTAAAATGAAACTACCAACTGTAAAATACATGCATTTTTGAGTACTTAAACTTTGATTCACATCTATGAATTTTCATGTATAAGTATTAATAGTCTTTGTAAAACTTTTAAAAATGTTTAAAAATATAGTTTACAACCAGAAAAATAAATGCAGAAAAAGAAATAAGCGTTTAACTGACAATTTGAAAAAGTATCAATAAAGGCTAAAATGAAACCACATTTTGAAATAAATGCGTTTTAAGAAAAGATTAAAGCTAGTTTTCTCATCTATGAACTTCATTGTTAATATATAATCAGTAGATGTAAAACATTTTTCAGAGGTTGTATTGTACTTTTCTGCAATCATATAAAATATAGATCTGGAAATTCACATCCACATTTCAATTTTGAAAAGAATAGGACAAATGATCACTTGAAATTACAAACATAAAAATAAAAGCTTTTTGGACAAATGTTTAAACATGGTTTCACCTCTATGCAACAGCACATGTAAAAAGTTTGTCAGAGGTTTTAAAACGTTTTTCAGAGGTTGTATTGTACTTTTCTGCAATCATACAAAATATAGATCTGGAAATTCACATCCACATTTCAATTTGGAAAAGAATAGTACAAATGATCACTTGAAATTACAAACTTTAAAATAAATGCTTTTTTGAAAAATGTTTAAACATGATTTCACATCTATGCAACAGCACAAGTAAAAAGTTTGTCCGAGGTTTTAAAAGTACTTTTCTCCAAAAAAACAAAATGTTGATCAGTAAATTCACTTCTACATTTCAATTTTAGAAAGAATAACATAAAAGTTAAAATGAAATTACCAACTTTAAAATACATGCTTTTTTGAGAAACTTTGCTTCACATCTATGAATTTTCATGTATAAGTATTAATAGTCTTTGTAAAACTTTTAACAACGTTTAAAAATATAGTTTACAACGAGAAAAATAAATGAAGAAAAAGTAACACGCGTTTATCTGACAATTTGAAAAAGTATCAATAAGTGCTAAAATGAATGTCCACACATTGAAATAAATGCGTTTTAAGAAAAGATTAAAGCTAGTTTTCTCATCTATGAACTTCATTGTGAATATATAAACAGTATATGTAAAACGTTTTTCATAGGTTGTAATGTACTTTTCTACAATCAAATAAAATATAGATCTTGAAATTCACAACCAGATTTCAATTTCAAAAAGAATAGTATAAATGGTCAAATGAAATTACAAACATAAAAATAAACGCTTCTTGGAGATATGTTTAAACATGGTTTCACATCTATGCAAAAGCACATGTAAAAAGTATGTCAGAGGTTTTAAAAGTTCTTTTGTACAAGAAAGCTAAATGTAGATCCATAAATTCACTTCTACATTTCAATTTGAGAAAGAATAACATAAATGTTAAAATGAAACTACCAACTGTAAAATACATGCATTTTTGAGTACTTAAACTTTGATTCACATCTATGAATTTTCATGTATAAGTATTAATAGTCTTTGTAAAACTTTTAAAAATGTTTAAAAATATAGTTTACAACCAGAAAAATAAATGCAGAAAAAGAAATAAGCGTTTATCTGACAATTTGAAAAAGTATCAATAAAGGCTAAAATGAAACCACATTTTGAAATAAATGCGTTTTAAGAAAAGATTAAAGCTAGTTTTCTCATCTATGAACTTCATTGTTAATATATAAACAGTACATGTAAAACGTTTTTCAGAGGTTGTATTGTACTTTTCTGCAATCATACAAAATATAGATCTGGAAATTCACATCCACATTTCAATTTGGAAAAGAATAGTACAAATGATCACTTGAAATTACCAACTTTATAATACATGCTTTTTTGAGAAACTTTGCTTCACATCTATGAATTTTCATGTATAAGTATTAATAGTCTTTGTAAAACTTTTAACAACGTTTAAAAATATAGTTTGCAACGAGAAAAATAAATGAAGAAAAAGTAACACGCGTTTATCTGACAATTTGAAAAAGTATCAATAAGTGCTAAAATGAATGTCCACACATTGAAATAAATGCGTTTTAAGAAAAGATTAAAGCTAGTTTTCTCATCTATGAACTTCATTGTGAATATATAAACAGTATATGTAAAACGTTTTTCATAGGTTGTAATGTACTTTTCTACAATCAAATAAAATATAGATCTGGAAATTCACAACCAGATTTCAATTTCAAAAAGAATAGTATAAATGGTCAAATGAAATTACAAACATAAAAATAAACGCTTCTTGGAGATATGTTTAAACATGGTTTCACATCTATGCAACAGCACATGTAAAAAGTATGTCAGAGGTTTTAAAAGTACTTTTGTACAAGAAAGCTAAATGTAGATCCATAAATTCACTTCTACATTTCAATTTGAGAAAGAATAACATAAATGTTAAAATGAAACTACCAACTGTAAAATACATGCATTTTTGAGTACTTAAACTTTGATTCACATCTATGAATTTTCATGTATAAGTATTAATAGTCTTTGTAAAACTTTTAAAAATGTTTAAAAATATAGTTTACAACCAGAAAAATAAATGCAGAAAAAGAAATAAGCGTTTATCTGACAAGTTGAAAAAGTATCAATAAATGCTAAAATGAATGTCCACACATTGAAATAAATGCGTTTTAAGAAAAGATTAAACTAGTTTTCTCTTCTATGAACTTCATTGTTAATATATAATCAGTAGATGTAAAACGTTTTTCAGAGGTTGTATTGTACTTTTCTGCAATCATAAAATATAGATCTGGAAATTCACATCCACATTTCAATTTTGAAAAGAATAGGACAAATGATCACTTGAAATTACAAACATAAAAATAACAGCTTTTTGGACAAATGTTTAAACATGGTTTCACCTCTATGCAACAGCACATGTAAAAAGTTTGTCAGAGGTTTTAAAACGTTTTTCAGAGGTTGTATTGTACTTTTCTGCAATCATACAAAATATAGATCTGGAAATTCACATCCACATTTCAATTTGGAAAAGAATAGTACAAATGATCACTTGAAATTACAAACTTTAAAATAAATGCTTTTTTGAAAAATGTTTAAACATTATTTCACATCTATGCAACAGCACAAGTAAAAAGTTTGTCAGAGGTTTTAAAAGTACTTTTCTCCAAAAAAGCAAAATGTTGATCAGTAAATTCACTTCTACATTTCAATTTTAGAAAGAATAACATAAATGTTAAAATGAAACTACCAACTTTAAAATACATGCTTTTTTGAGAAACTTTGCTTCACATCTATGAATTTTCATGTATAAGTATTAATAGTCTTTGTAAAACTTTTAACAACGTTTCAAAATATAGTCTACAACCAGTAAAATAAATGTAGAAAAAGAAATACGCGTTTATCTGACAATTTGAAAAAGTATCAATAAAGGCTAAAATGAAACCACATTTTGAAATAAATGCGTTTTAAGAAAAGATTAAAGCTAGTTTTCTCATCTATGAACTTCATTGTTAATATATAAACAGTACATGTAAAACGTTTTTCAGAGGTTGTATTGTACTTTTCTGCAATCATACAAAATATAGATCTGGAAATTCACATCCACATTTCAATTTTGAAAAGAATAGTAGAAATGGTCACTTGAAATTACAAACTTTAAAATAAATGCTTCTTTGAGAAATGTTTAAACATGATTTCACCTCTATGCAACAGCACATGTAAAATGTTTGTCAGAGGTTTTAAAAGTACTTTTCTACAAGAAAGCAAAATGTAGATCTGTAAATTCACATCTACATATCAATTTTAGAAAGAATAACATAAATGTTAAAATGAAACAACTAACTTTAAAATACATGCATTTTTGAGAAATACTTAAACTTTGCTTCACATCTATGAATTTTCATGTATAAGTATTAATAGTCTTTGTAAAACTTTTAAAAACGTTTAAAATTATAGTTTACAACCAGAAAAATAAATGCAGAAAAAGAAATACGCGTTTATCTGACAATATGAAAAAGTATCAATAAATGCTAAAATGAATGTCCACACATTGAAATAAATGCGTTTTAAGAAAAGATTAAAGCTAGTTTTCTCATCTATGAACTTCATTGTTAATATATAAACAGCACATGTAAAACGTTTTTCAGAGGTTGTATTGTACTTTTCTGCAATCATATAAAATATAGATCTGGAAATTCACATCCATATTTCAATTTTGAAAAGAATAGTAGAAATGGTCAGTTGAAATTACAAACTTTAAAATAAATGATTTTTTGAAAAATGTTTAAACATGATTTCACATCTATGCAACAGCACATGTAAAAAGTTTGTCAGAGGTTTTAAAAGTACTTTTCTCCAAAAAAACAAAATGTTGATCAGTAAATTCACTTCTACATTTCAATTTTAGAAAGAATAACATAAAAGTTAAAATGAAATTACCAACTTTAAAATACATATGAATTTTCATGTATAAGTATTAATAGTCTTTGTAAAACTTTTAACAACGTTTAAAAATATAGTTTACAACGAGAAAAATAAATGAAGAAAAAGTAACACGCGTTTATCTGACAATTTGAAAAAGTATCAATAAGTGCTAAAATGAATGTCCACACATTGAAATAAATGCGTTTTAA
This sequence comes from Narcine bancroftii, assembly GCF_036971445.1. Taxonomy (NCBI): domain Eukaryota; kingdom Metazoa; phylum Chordata; class Chondrichthyes; order Torpediniformes; family Narcinidae; genus Narcine; species Narcine bancroftii. The sequence goes on along the minus strand of NC_091474.1, from coordinate 99,705,878 downwards.
GAAAAGATTAAAGCTAGTTTTCTCATCTATGAACTTCATTGTGAATATATAAACAGTATATGTAAAACGTTTTTCATAGGTTGTAATGTACTTTTCTACAATCAAATAAAATATAGATCTGGAAATTCACAACCAGATTTCAATTTCAAAAAGAATAGTATAAATGGTCAAATGAAATTACAAACAAAAAAATAAACGCTTCTTGGAGATATGTTTAAACATGGTTTCACATCTATGCAACAGCACATGTAAAAAGTATGTCAGAGGTTTTAAAAGTTCTTTTGTACAAGAAAGCTAAATGTAGATCCATAAATTCACTTCTACATTTCAATTTGAGAAAGAATAACATAAATGTTAAAATGAAACTACCAACTGTAAAATACATGCATTTTTGAGTACTTAAACTTTGATTCACATCTATGAATTTTCATGTATAAGTATTAATAGTCTTTGTAAAACTTTTAAAAATGTTTAAAAATATAGTTTACAACCAGAAAAATAAATGCAGAAAAAGAAATAAGCGTTTATCTGACAATTTGAAAAAGTATCAATAAAGGCTAAAATGAAACCACATTTTGAAATAAATGCGTTTTAAGAAAAGATTAAAGCTAGTTTTCACATCTATGAACTTCATTGTTAATATATAAACAGTACATGTAAAACGTTTTTCAGAGGTTGTATTGTACTTTTCTGCAATAATACAAAATATAGATCTGGAAATTCACATCCACATTTCAATTTTGAAAAGAATAGTAGAAATGGTCACTTGAAATTACAAACTTTAAAATAAATGCTTCTTTGAGAAATGTTTAAACATGATTTCACCTCTATGCAACAGCACATGTAAAAAGTTTGTCAGAGGTTTTAAAAGTACTTTTCTACAAGAAAGCAAAATGTAGATCTGTAAATTCACATCTACATATCAATTTTAGAAAGAATAACATAAATGTTAAAATGAAACAACTAACTTTAAAATACATGCATTTTTGAGAAATACTTAAACTTTGCTTCACATCTATGAATTTTCATGTATAAGTATTAATAGTCTTTGTAAAACTTTTAAAAACGTTTAAAATTATAGTTTACAACCAGAAAAATAAATGCAGAGAAAGAAATACGCGTTTATCTGACAATATGAAAAAGTATCAATAAATGCTAAAATGAATGTCCACACATTGAAATAAATGCGTTTTAAGAAAAGATTAAAGCTAGTTTTCTCATCTATGAACTTCATTGTTAATATATAAACAGCACATGTAAAACGTTTTTCAGAGTTTGTATTGTACTTTTCTGCAATCATATAAAATATAGATCTGGAAATTCACATCCACATTTCAATTTTGAAAAGAATAGTAGAAATGGTCACTTGAAATTACAAACTTTAAAATAAATGCTTTTTTGAGAAATGTTTAAACATGATTTCACATCTATGCAACAGCACAAGTAAAAAGTTTGTCAGAGGTTTTAAAAGTACTTTTCTCCAAAAAAACAAAATGTTGATCAGTAAATTCACTTCTACATTTCAATTTTAGAAAGAATAACATAAAAGTTAAAATGAAATTACCAACTTTAAAATACATGCTTTTTTGAGAAACTTTGCTTCACATCTATGAATTTTCATGTATAAGTATTAATAGTCTTTGTAAAACTTTTAACAACGTTTAAAAATATAGTTTACAACGAGAAAAATAAATGAAGAAAAAGTAACACGCGTTTATCTGACAATTTGAAAAAGTATCAATAAGTGCTAAAATGAATGTCCACACATTGAAATAAATGCGTTTTAAGAAAAGATTAAAGCTAGTTTTCTCATCTATGAACTTCATTGTGAATATATAAACAGTATATGTAAAACGTTTTTCATAGGTTGTAATGTACTTTTCTACAATCAAATAAAATATAGATCTGGAAATTCACAACCAGATTTCAATTTCAAAAAGAATAGTATAAATGGTCAAATGAAATTACAAACATAAAAATAAACACTTCTTGGAGATATGTTTAAACATGGTTTCACATCTATCCAACAGCACATGTAAAAAGTATGTCAGAGGTTTTAAAAGTACTTTTGTACAAGAAAGCTAAATGTAGATCCATAAATTCACTTCTACATTTCAATTTTAGAAAGAATAACATAAATGTTAAAATGAAACTACCAACTGTAAAATACATGCATTTTTGAGTACTTAAACTTTGATTCACATCTATGAATTTTCATGTATAAGTATTAATAGTCTTTGTAAAACTTTTAAAAATGTTTAAAAATATAGTTTACAACCAGAAAAATAAATGCAGAAAAAGAAATAAGCGTTTATCTGACAATTTGAAAAAGTATCAATAAAGGCTAAAATGAAACCACATTTTGAAATAAATGCGTTTTAAGAAAAGATTAAAGCTAGTTTTCTCATCTATGAACTTCATTGTTAATATATAAACAGTACATGTAAAACGTTTTTCAGAGGTTGTATTGTACTTTTCAGCAATCATACAAAATATAGATCTGGAAATTCACATCCACATTTCAATTTGGAAAAGAATAGTACAAATGATCACTTGAAATTACCAACTTTATAATACATGCTTTTTTGAGAAACTTTGCTTCACATCTATGAATTTTCATGTATAAGTATTAATAGTCTTTGTAAAACTTTTAACAACGTTTAAAAATATAGTTTACAACGAGAAAAATAAATGAAGAAAAAGTAACACGCGTTTATCTGACAATTTGAAAAAGTATCAATAAATGCTAAAATGAATGTCCACACATTGAAATAAATGCGTTTTAAGAAAAGATTAAAGCTAGTTTTCTCATCTATGAACTTCATTGTTAATATATAAACAGTACATGTAAAACGTTTTTCAGAGGTTGTATTGTACTTTTCTGCAATCATACAAAATATAGATCTGGAAATTCACATCCACATTTCAATTTTGAAAAGAATAGGACAAATGATCACTTGAAATTACAATCATAAAAATAAAAGCTTTATGGACAAATGTTTAAACATGGTTTCACCTCTATGCAACAGCACATGTAAAAAGTTTGTCAGAGGTTTTAAAACGTTTTTCAGAGGTTGTATTGTACTTTCCTGCAATCATACAAAATATAGATCTGGAAATTCACATCCACATTTCAATTTTGAAAAGAATAGGACAAATGATCACTTGAAATTACAAACATAAAAATAAAAGCTTTTTGGACAAATGTTTAAACATGGTTTCACCTCTATGCAACAGCACATGTAAAAAGTTTGTCAGAGGTTTTAAAAGTACTTTTGTACAAGAAAGCTAAATGTAGATCCATAAATTCACTTCTACATTTCAATTTGAGAAAGAATAACATAAATGTTAAAATGAAACTACCAACTGTAAAATACATGCATTTTTGAGTACTTAAACTTTGATTCACATCTATGAATTTTCATGTATAAGTATTAATAGTCTTTGTAAAACTTTTAAAAATGTTTAAAAATATAGTTTACAACCAGAAAAATAAATGCAGAAAAAGAAATAATCGTTTAACTGACAATTTGAAAAAGTATCAATAAAGGCTAAAATGAAACCACATTTTGAAATAAATGCGTTTTAAGAAAAGATTAAAGCTAGTTTTCTCATCTATGAACTTCATTGTTAATATATAATCAGTAGATGTAAAACATTTTTCAGAGGTTGTATTGTACTTTTCTGCAATCATATAAAATATAGATCTGGAAATTCACATCCACATTTCAATTTTGAAAAGAATAGGACAAATGATCACTTGAAATTACAAACATAAAAATAAAAGCTTTTTGGACAAATGTTTAAACATGGTTTCACCTCTATGCAACAGCACATGTAAAAAGTTTGTCAGAGGTTTTAAAACGTTTTTCAGAGGTTGTATTGTACTTTTCTGCAATCATACAAAATATAGATCTGGAAATTCACATCCACATTTCAATTTGGAAAAGAATAGTACAAATGATCACTTGAAATTACAAACTTTAAAATAAATGCTTTTTTGAAAAATGTTTAAACATGATTTCACATCTATGCAACAGCACAAGTAAAAAGTTTGTCCGAGGTTTTAAAAGTACTTTTCTCCAAAAAAACAAAATGTTGATCAGTAAATTCACTTCTACATTTCAATTTTAGAAAGAATAACATAAAAGTTAAAATGAAATTACCAACTTTAAAATACATGCTTTTTTGAGAAACTTTGCTTCACATCTATGAATTTTCATGTATAAGTATTAATAGTCTTTGTAAAACTTTTAACAACGTTTAAAAATATAGTTTACAACGAGAAAAATAAATGAAGAAAAAGTAACACGCGTTTATCTGACAATTTGAAAAAGTATCAATAAGTGCTAAAATGAATGTCCACACATTGAAATAAATGCGTTTTAAGAAAAGATTAAAGCTAGTTTTCTCATCTATGAACTTCATTGTGAATATATAAACAGTATATGTAAAACGTTTTTCATAGGTTGTAATGTACTTTTCTACAATCAAATAAAATATAGATCTGGAAATTCACAACCAGATTTCAATTTCAAAAAGAATAGTATAAATGGTCAAATGAAATTACAAACATAAAAATAAACGCTTCTTGGAGATATGTTTAAACATGGTTTCACATCTATGCAACAGCACATGTAAAAAGTATGTCAGAGGTTTTAAAAGTTCTTTTGTACAAGAAAGCTAAATGTAGATCCATAAATTCACTTCTACATTTCAATTTGAGAAAGAATAACATAAATGTTAAAATGAAACTACCAACTGTAAAATACATGCATTTTTGAGTACTTAAACTTTGATTCACATCTATGAATTTTCATGTATAAGTATTAATAGTCTTTGTAAAACTTTTAAAAATGTTTAAAAATATAGTTTACAACCAGAAAAATAAATGCAGAAAAAGAAATAAGCGTTTATCTGACAATTTGAAAAAGTATCAATAAAGGCTAAAATGAAACCACATTTTGAAATAAATGCGTTTTAAGAAAAGATTAAAGCTAGTTTTCTCATCTATGAACTTCATTGTTAATATATAAACAGTACATGTAAAACGTTTTTCAGAGGTTGTATTGTACTTTTCTGCAATCATACAAAATATAGATCTGGAAATTCACATCCACATTTCAATTTGGAAAAGAATAGTACAAATGATCACTTGAAATTACCAACTTTATAATACATGCTTTTTTGAGAAACTTTGCTTCACATCTATGAATTTTCATGTATAAGTATTAATAGTCTTTGTAAAACTTTTAACAACGTTTAAAAATATAGTTTGCAACGAGAAAAATAAATGAAGAAAAAGTAACACGCGTTTATCTGACAATTTGAAAAAGTATCAATAAGTGCTAAAATGAATGTCCACACATTGAAATAAATGCGTTTTAAGAAAAGATTAAAGCTAGTTTTCTCATCTATGAACTTCATTGTGAATATATAAACAGTATATGTAAAACGTTTTTCATAGGTTGTAATGTACTTTTCTACAATCAAATAAAATATAGATCTGGAAATTCACAACCAGATTTCAATTTCAAAAAGAATAGTATAAATGGTCAAATGAAATTACAAACATAAAAATAAACGCTTCTTGGAGATATGTTTAAACATGGTTTCACATCTATGCAACAGCACAAGTAAAAAGTTTGTCAGAGGTTTTAAAAGTACTTTTCTCCAAAAAAGCAAAATGTTGATCAGTAAATTCACTTCTACATTTCAATTTTAGAAAGAATAACATAAATGTTAAAATGAAACTACCAACTTTAAAATACATGCTTTTTTGAGAAACTTTGCTTCACATCTATGAATTTTCATGTATAAGTATTAATAGTCTTTGTAAAACTTTTAACAACGTTTCAAAATATAGTCTACAACCAGTAAAATAAATGTAGAAAAAGAAATACGCGTTTATCTGACAATTTGAAAAAGTATCAATAAAGGCTAAAATGAAACCACATTTTGAAATAAATGCGTTTTAAGAAAAGATTAAAGCTAGTTTTCTCATCTATGAACTTCATTGTTAATATATAAACAGTACATGTAAAACGTTTTTCAGAGGTTGTATTGTACTTTTCTGCAATCATACAAAATATAGATCTGGAAATTCACATCCACATTTCAATTTTGAAAAGAATAGTAGAAATGGTCACTTGAAATTACAAACTTTAAAATAAATGCTTCTTTGAGAAATGTTTAAACATGATTTCACCTCTATGCAACAGCACATGTAAAAAGTTTGTCAGAGGTTTTAAAAGTACTTTTCGACAAGAAAGCAAAATGTAGATCTGTAAATTCACATCTACATATCAATTTTAGAAAGAATAACATAAATGTTAAAATGAAACAACTAACTTTAAAATACATGCATTTTTGAGAAATACTTAAACTTTGCTTCACATCTATGAATTTTCATGTATAAGTATTAATAGTCTTTGTAAAACTTTTAAAAACGTTTAAAATTATAGTTTACAACCAGAAAAATAAATGCAGAAAAAGAAATACGCGTTTATCTGACAATATGAAAAAGTATCAATAAATGCTAAAATGAATGTCCACACATTGAAATAAATGCGTTTTAAGAAAAGATTAAAGCTAGTTTTCTCATCTATGAACTTCATTGTTAATATATAAACAGCACATGTAAAACGTTTTTCAGAGGTTGTATTGTACTTTTCTGCAATCATATAAAATATAGATCTGGAAATTCACATCCACATTTCAATTTTGAAAAGAATAGTAGAAATGGTCAGTTGAAATTACAAACTTTAAAATAAATGATTTTTTGAAAAATGTTTAAACATGATTTCACATCTATGCAACAGCACATGTAAAAAGTTTGTCAGAGGTTTTAAAAGTACTTTTCTCCAAAAAAACAAAATGTTGATCAGTAAATTCACTTCTACATTTCAATTTTAGAAAGAATAACATAAAAGTTAAAATGAAATTACCAACTTTAAAATACATATGAATTTTCATGTATAAGTATTAATAGTCTTTGTAAAACTTTTAACAACGTTTAAAAATATAGTTTACAACGAGAAAAATAAATGAAGAAAAAGTAACACACGTTTATCTGACAATTTGAAAAAGTATCAATAAGTGCTAAAATGAATGTCCACACATTGAAATAAATGCGTTTTAAGAAAAGATTAAAGCTAGTTTTCTCATCTATGAACTTCATTGTGAATATATAAACAGTATATGTAAAACGTTTTTCATAGGTTGTAATGTACTTTTCTACAATCAAATAAAATATAGATCTGGAAATTCACAACCAGATTTCAATTTCAAAAAGAATAGTATAAATGGTCAAATGAAATTACAAACATAAAAATAAACGCTTCTTGGAGATATGTTTAAACATGGTTTCACATCTATGCAACAGCACATGTAAAAAGTATGTCAGAGGTTTTAAAAGTACTTTTGTACAAGAAAGCTAAATGTTGATCAGTAAATTCACTTCTACATTTCAGTTTTAGAAAGAATAACATAAATGTTAAAATGAAACTACCAACTTTAAAATACATGCTTTTTTGAGAAACTTTGCTTCACATCTATGAATTTTCATGTATAAGTATTAATAGTCTTTGTAAAACTTTTAACAACGTTTCAAAATATAGTCTACAACCAGTAAAATAAATGTAGAAAAAGAAATACGCGTTTATCTGACAATTTGAAAAAGTATCAATAAAGGCTAAAATGAAACCACATTTTGAAATAAATGCGTTTTAAGAAAAGATTAAAGCTAGTTTTCTCATCTATGAACTTCATTGTTAATATATAAACAGTACATGTAAAACGTTTTTCAGAGGTTGTATTGTACTTTTCTGCAATAATACAAAATATAGATCTGGAAATTCACATCCACATTTCAATTTTGAAAAGAATAGTAGAAATGGTCACTTGAAATTACAAACTTTAAAATAAATGCTTCTTTGAGAAATGTTTAAACATGATTTCACCTCTATGCAACAGCACATGTAAAAAGTTTGTCAGAGGTTTTAAAAGTACTTTTCTACAAGAAAGCAAAATGTAGATCTGTAAATTCACATCTACATATCAATTTTAGAAAGAATAACATAAATGTTAAAATGAAACAACTAACTTTAAAATACATGCATTTTTGAGAAATACTTAAATTTTGCTTCACATCTATGAATTTTCATGTATAAGTATTAATAGTCTTTGTAAAACTTTTAAAAACGTTTAAAATTATAGTTTACAACCAGAAAAATAAATGCAGAGAAAGAAATATGCGTTTATCTGACAATATGAAAAAGTATCAATAAATGCTAAAATGAATGTCCACACATTGAAATAAATGCGTTTTAAGAAAAGATTAAAGCTAGTTTTCTCATCCATGAACTTCATTGTTAATATATAAACAGCACATGTAAAACGTTTTTCAGAGGTTGTATTGTACTTTTCTGCAATCATATAAAATATAGATCTGGAAATTCACATCCACATTTCAATTTTGAAAAGAATAGTAGAAATGGTCACTTGAAATTACAAACTTTAAAATAAATGCTTTTTTGAGAAATGTTTAAACATGATTTCACATCTATGCAACAGCACAAGTAAAAAGTTTGTCAGAGGTTTTAAAAGTACTTTTCTCCAAAAAAACAAAATGTTGATCAGTAAATTCACTTCTACATTTCAATTTTAGAAAGAATAACATAAAAGTTAAAATGAAATTACCAACTTTAAAATACATGCTTTTTTGAGAAACTTTGCTTCACATCTATGAATTTTCATGTATAAGTATTAATAGTCTTTGTAAAACTTTTAACAACGTTTAAAAATATAGTTTACAACGAGAAAAATAAATGAAGAAAAAGTAACACGCGTTTATCTGACAATTTGAAAAAGTATCAATAAGTGCTAAAATGAATGTCCACACATTGAAATAAATGCGTTTTAAGAAAAGATTAAAGCTAGTTTTCTCATCTATGAACTTCATTGTGAATATATAAACAGTATATGTAAAACGTTTTTCATAGGTTGTAATGTACTTTTCTACAATCAAATAAAATATAGATCTGGAAATTCACAACCAGATTTCAATTTCAAAAAGAATAGTATAAATGGTCAAATGAAATTACAAACATAAAAATAAACGCTTCTTGGAGATATGTTTAAACATGGTTTCACATCTATCCAACAGCACATGTAAAAAGTATGTCAGAGGTTTTAAAAGTACTTTTGTACAAGAAAGCTAAATGTAGATCCATAAATTCACTTCTACATTTCAATTTTAGAAAGAATAACATAAATGTTAAAATGAAACTACCAACTGTAAAATACATGCATTTTTGAGTACTTAAACTTTGATTCACATCTATGAATTTTCATGTATAAGTATTAATAGTCTTTGTAAAACTTTTAAAAATGTTTAAAAATATAGTTTACAACCAGAAAAATAAATGCAGAAAAAGAAATAAGCGTTTATCTGACAATTTGAAAAAGTATAAATAAAGGCTAAAATGAAACCACATTTTGAAATAAATGCGTTTTAAGAAAAGATTAAAGCTAGTTTTCTCATCTATGAACTTCATTGTTAATATATAAACAGTACATGTAAAACGTTTTTCAGAGGTTGTATTGTACTTTTCAGCAATCATACAAAATATAGATCTGGAAATTCACATCCACATTTCAATTTGGAAAAGAATAGTACAAATGATCACTTGAAATTACCAACTTTATAATACATGCTTTTTTGAGAAACTTTGCTTCACATCTATGAATTTTCATGTATAAGTATTAATAGTCTTTGTAAAACTTTTAACAACGTTTAAAAATATAGTTTACAACGAGAAAAATAAATGAAGAAAAAGTAACACGCGTTTATCTGACAATTTGAAAAAGTATCAATAAATGCTAAAATGAATGTCCACACATTGAAATAAATGCGTTTTAAGAAAAGATTAAAGCTAGTTTTCTCATCTATGAACTTCATTGTTAATATATAAACAGTACATGTAAAACGTTTTTCAGAGGTTGTATTGTACTTTTCTGCAATCATACAAAATATAGATCTGGAAATTCACATCCACATTTCAATTTTGAAAAGAATAGGACAAATGATCACTTGAAATTACAATCATAAAAATAAAAGCTTTATGGACAAATGTTTAAACATGGTTTCACCTCTATGCAACAGCACATGTAAAAAGTTTGTCAGAGGTTTTAAAACGTTTTTCAGAGGTTGTATTGTACTTTCCTGCAATCATACAAAATATAGATCTGGAAATTCACATCCACATTTCAATTTTGAAAAGAATAGGACAAATGATCACTTGAAATTACAAACATAAAAATAACAGCTTTTTGGACAAATGTTTAAACATGGTTTCACCTCTATGCAACAGCACATGTAAAAAGTTTGTCAGAGGTTTTAAAAGTACTTTTCTCCAAAAAAACAAAATGTTGATCAGTAAATTCACTTCTACATTTCAATTTTAGAAAGAATAACATAAAAGTTAAAATGAAATTACCAACTTTAAAATACATGCTTTTTTGAGAAACTTTGCTTCACATCTATGAATTTTCATGTATAAGTATTAATAGTCTTTGTAAAACTTTTAAAAATGTTTAAAAATATAGTTTACAACCAGAAAAATAAATGCAGAAAAAGAAATAAGCGTTTATCTGACAAGTTGAAAAAGTATCAATAAATGCTAAAATGAATGTCCACACATTGAAATAAATGCGTTTTAAGAAAAGATTAAAGCTAGTTTTCTCATCTATGAACTTCATTGTTAATATATAATCAGTAGATGTAAAACGTTTTTCAGAGGTTGTATTGTACTTTTCTGCAATCATAAAATATAGATCTGGAAATTCACATCCACATTTCAATTTTGAAAAGAATAGGACAAATTATCACTTGAAATTACAAACATAAAAATAAAAGCTTTTTGGACAAATGTTTAAACATGGTTTCACCTCTATGCAACAGCACATGTAAAAAGTTTGTCAGAGGTTTTAAAAGTACTTTTCTCCAAAAAAACAAAATGTTGATCAGTAAATTCACTTCTACATTTCAATTTTAGAAAGAATAACATAAAAGTTAAAATGAAATTACCAACTTTAAAATACATGCTTTTTTGAGAAACTTTGCTTCACATCTATGAATGTTCATGTATAAGTATTAATAGTCTTTGTAAAACTTTTAACAACGTTTAAAAATATAGTTTACAACGAGAAAAATAAATGAAGAAAAAGTAACACGCGTTTATCTGACAATTTGAAAAAGTATCAATAAATGCTAAAATGAATGTCCACACATTGAAATAAATGCGTTTTAAGAAAAGATTAAAGCTAGTTTTCTCATCTATGAACTTCATTGTGAATATATAAACAGTATATGTGAAACGTTTTTCATAAGTTGTAATGTACTTTTCTACAATCAAATAAAATATAGATCTGGAAATTCACAACCAGATTTCAATTTCAAAAAGAATAGTATAAATGGTCAAATGAAATTACAAACATAAAAATAAACGCTTCTTGGAGATATGTTTAAACATGGTTTCACATCTATGCAACAGCACATGTAAAAAGTATGTCAGAGGTTTTAAAAGTACTTTTGTACAAGAAAGCTAAATGTAGATCCATAAATTCACTTCTACATTTCAATTTGAGAAAGAATAACATAAATGTTAAAATGAAACTACCAACTGTAAAATACATGCATTTTTGAGAAGTACTTAAACTTTGATTCACATCTATGAATTTTCATGTATGTATTAATAGTCTTTGTAAAACTTTTAAAAATGTTTAAAAATATAGTTTACAACCAGAAAAATAAATGCAGAAAAAGAAATAAGCGTTTATCTGACAAGTTGAAAAAGTATCAATAAATGCTAAAATGAATGTCCACACATTGAAATAAATGCGTTTTAAGAAAAGATTAAAGCTAGTTTTCTCATCTATGAACTTCATTGTTAATATATAAACAGTACATGTAAAACGTTTTTCAGAGGTTGTATTGTACTTTTCTGCAATCATATAAAATATAGATCTGGAAATTCACATCCACATTTCAATTTTGAAAAGAATAGTAGAAATGGTCACTTGAAATTACAAACTTTAAAATAAATGCTTTTTTGAGAAATGTTTAAACATGATTTCACATCTATGCAACAGCTCATGTAAAGTTTGTCAGAGGTTTTAAAAGTACTTTTCTCCAAAAAAGCAAAATGTAGATCCGTAAATTCACTTCTACATTTCAATTTTAGAAAGAATAACATAAATGTTAAAATGAAACAACCAACTTTAAAATACATGCATTTTTGAGAAATACTTAAACTTTGATTCACATCTATGAATTTTCATGTATAAGTATTAATAGTCTTTGTAAAACTTTTAAAAACGTTTAAAAATATAGTTTACAACCAGAAAAATAAATGCAGAAAAAGAAATACGCATTTATCTGACAATTTGAAAAAGTATCAATAAATGCTAAAATGAATGTCCACACATTGAAATAAATGCGTTTTAAGAAAAGATTAAAGCTAGTTTTCTCATCTATGAACTTCATTGTTAATATATAAACAGTACATGTAAAACGTTTTTCAGAGGTTGTGTTGTACTTTTCTGCAATCATATAAAATATAGATCTGGAAATTCACATCCACATTTCAATTTTGAAAAGAATAGGACAAATGATCACTTGAAATTACAAACATAAAAATAAAAGCTTTTTGGACAAATGTTTAAACATGGTTTCACCTCTATGCAACAGCACATGTAAAAAGTTTGTCAGAGGTTTTAAAACGTTTTTCAGAGGTTGTATTGTACTTTTCTGCAATCATACAAAATATAGATCTGGAAATTCACATCCACATTTCAATTTGGAAAAGAATAGTACAAATGATCACTTGAAATTACAAACTTTAAAATAAATACGTTTTTGAAAAATGTTTAAACATGATTTCACATCTTTGCAACAGCACAAGTAAAAAGTTTGTCAGAGGTTTTAAAAGTACTTTTCTCCAAAAAAACAAAATGTTGATGAGTAAATTCACTTCTACATTTCAATTTTAGAAAGAATAACATAAAAGTTAAAATGAAATTACCAACTTTATAATACATGCTTTTTTGAGAAACTTTGCTTCACATCTATGAATTTTCATGTATGAGTATTAATGGTCTTTGTAAAACTTTTAACAACGTTTAAAAATATAGTTTACAACGAGAAAAATAAATGAAGAAAAAGTAACACGTGTTTTTCTGACAATTTGAAAAAGTATCAATAAATGCTAAAATGAATGTCCACACATTGAAATAAATGCGTTTTAAGAAAAGATTAAAGCTAGTTTTCTCATCTATGAACTTCATTGTGAATATATAAACAGTATATGTAAAACGTTTTTCATAGGTTGTAATGTACTTTTCTACAATCAAATAAAATATAGATCTGGAAATTCACAACCAGATTTCAATTTCAAAAAGAATAGTATAAATGGTCAAATGAAATTACAAACATAAAAATAAACGCTTCTTGGAGATATGTTTAAACATGGTTTCACATCTATGCAACAGCACATGTAAAAAGTATGTCAGAGGTTTTTAAAGTACTTTTGTACAAGAAAGCTAAATGTAGATCCATAAATTCACTTCTACATTTCAATTTGAGAAAGAATAACATAAATGTTAAAATGAAACTACCAACTGTAAAATACATGCATTTTTGAGAAGTACTTAAACTTTGATTCACATCTATGAATTTTCATGTATGTATTAATAGTCTTTGTAAAACTTTTAAAAATGTTTAAAAATATAGTTTACAACCAGAAAAATAAATGCAGAAAAAGAAATAAGCGTTTATCTGACAAGTTGAAAAAGTATCAATAAATGCTAAAATGAATGTCCACACATTGAAATAAATGCGTTTTAAGAAAAGATTAAAGCTAGTTTTCTCATCTATGAACTTCATTGTTAATATATAATCAGTAGATGTAAAACGTTTTTCAGAGGTTGTATTGTACTTTTCTGCAATCATAAAATATAGATCTGGAAATTCACATCCACATTTCAATTTTGAAAAGAATAGGACAAATGATCACTTGAAATTACAAACATAAAAATAAAAGCTTTTTGGACAAATGTTTAAACATGGTTTCACCTCTATGCAACAGCACATGTAAAAAGTTTGTCAGAGGTTTTAAAAGTACTTTTCTCCAAAAAAACAAAATGTTGATCAGTAAATTCACTTCTACATTTCAATTTTAGAAAGAATAACATAAAAGTTAAAATGAAATTACCAACTTTAAAATACATGCTTTTTTGAGAAACTTTGCTTCACATCTATGAATGTTCATGTATAAGTATTAATAGTCTTTGTAAAACTTTTAACAACGTTTAAAAATATAGTTTACAACGAGAAAAATAAATGAAGAAAAAGTAACACGCGTTTATCTGACAATTTGAAAAAGTATCAATAAATGCTAAAATGAATGTCCACACATTGAAATAAATGCGTTTTAAGAAAAGATTAAAGCTAGTTTTCTCATCTATGAACTTCATTGTGAATATATAAACAGTATATGTAAAACGTTTTTCATAAGTTGTAATGTACTTTTCTACAATCAAATAAAATATAGATCTGGAAATTCACAACCAGATTTCAATTTCAAAAAGAATAGTATAAATGGTCAAATGAAATTACAAACATAAAAATAAACGCTTCTTGGAGATATGTTTAAACATGGTTTCACATCTATGCAACAGCACATGTAAAAAGTATGTCAGAGGTTTTAAAAGTACTTTTGTACAAGAAAGCTAAATGTAGATCCATAAATTCACTTCTACATTTCAATTTGAGAAAGAATAACATAAATGTTAAAATGAAACTACCAACTGTAAAATACATGCATTTTTGAGAAGTACTTAAACTTTGATTCACATCTATGAATTTTCATGTATGTATTAATAGTCTTTGTAAAACTTTTAAAAATGTTTAAAAATATAGTTTACAACCAGAAAAATAAATGCAGAAAAAGAAATAAGCGTTTATCTGACAAGTTGAAAAAGTATCAATAAATGCTAAAATGAATGTCCACACATTGAAATAAATGCGTTTTAAGAAAAGATTAAAGCTAGTTTTCTCATCTATGAACTTCATTGTTAATATATAAACAGTACATGTAAAACGTTTTTCAGAGGTTGTATTGTACTTTTCTGCAATCATATAAAATATAGATCTGGAAATTCACATCCACATTTCAATTTTGAAAAGAATAGTAGAAATGGTCACTTGAAATTACAAACTTTAAAATAAATGCTTTTTTGAGAAATGTTTAAACATGATTTCACATCTATGCAACAGCTCATGTAAAGTTTGTCAGAGGTTTTAAAAGTACTTTTCTCCAAAAAAGCAAAATGTAGATCCGTAAATTCACTTCTACATTTCAATTTTAGAAAGAATAACATAAATGTTAAAATGAAACAACCAACTTTAAAATACATGCATTTTTGAGAAATACTTAAACTTTGCTTCACATCTATGAATTTTCATGTATAAGTATTAATAGTCTTTGTAAAACTTTTAAAAACGTTTAAAAATATAGTTTACAACCAGAAAAATAAATGCAGAAAAAGAAATACGCATTTATCTGACAATTTGAAAAAGTATCAATAAATGCTAAAATGAATGTCCACACATTGAAATAAATGCGTTTTAAGAAAAGATTAAAGCTAGTTTTCTCATCTATGAACTTCATTGTTAATATATAAACAGTACATGTAAAACGTTTTTCAGAGGTTGTGTTGTACTTTTCTGCAATCATATAAAATATAGATCTGGAAATTCACATCCACATTTCAATTTTGAAAAGAATAGGACAAATGATCACTTGAAATTACAAACATAAAAATAAAAGCTTTTTGGACAAATGTTTAAACATGGTTTCACCTCTATGCAACAGCACATGTAAAAAGTTTGTCAGAGGTTTTAAAACGTTTTTCAGAGGTTGTATTGTACTTTTCTGCAATCATACAAAATATAGATCTGGAAATTCACATCCACATTTCAATTTGGAAAAGAATAGTACAAATGATCACTTGAAATTACAAACTTTAAAATAAATACGTTTTTGAAAAATGTTTAAACATGATTTCACATCTTTGCAACAGCACAAGTAAAAAGTTTGTCAGAGGTTTTAAAAGTACTTTTCTCCAAAAAAACAAAATGTTGATGAGTAAATTCACTTCTACATTTCAATTTTAGAAAGAATAACATAAAAGTTAAAATGAAATTACCAACTTTATAATACATGCTTTTTTGAGAAACTTTGCTTCACATCTATGAATTTTCATGTATAAGTATTAATGGTCTTTGTAAAACTTTTAACAACGTTTAAAAATATAGTTTACAACGAGAAAAATAAATGAAGAAAAAGTAACACGTGTTTTTCTGACAATTTGAAAAAGTATCAATAAATGCTAAAATGAATGTCCACACATTGAAATAAATGCGTTTTAAGAAAAGATTAAAGCTAGTTTTCTCATCTATGAACTTCATTGTGAATATATAAACAGTATATGTAAAACGTTTTTCATAGGTTGTAATGTACTTTTCTACAATCAAATAAAATATAGATCTGGAAATTCACAACCAGATTTCAATTTCAAAAAGAATAGTATAAATGGTCAAATGAAATTACAAACATAAAAATAAACGCTTCTTGGAGATATGTTTAAACATGGTTTCACATCTATGCAACAGCACATGTAAAAAGTATGTCAGAGGTTTTTAAAGTACTTTTGTACAAGAAAGCTAAATGTAGATCCATAAATTCACTTCTACATTTCAATTTGAGAAAGAATAACATAAATGTTAAAATGAAACTACCAACTGTAAAATACATGCATTTTTGAGAAGTACTTAAACTTTGATTCACATCTATGAATTTTCATGTATAAGTATTAATAGTCTTTGTAAAACTTTTAAAAATGTTTAATAATATAGTTTACAACCAGAAAAATAAATGCAGAAAAAGAAATAAGCGTTTAACTGACAATTTGAAAAAGTATCAATAAAGGCTAAAATGAAACCACATTTTGAAATAAATGCGTTTTAAGAAAAGATTAAAGCTAGTTTTCTCATCTATGAACTTCATTGTTAATATGTAATCAGTAGATGTAAAACATTTTTCAGAGGTTGTATTGTACTTTTCTGCAATCATATAAAATATAGATCTGGAAATTCACATCCACATTTCAATTTTGAAAAGAATAGGACAAATGATCACTTGAAATTACAAACATAAAAATAAAAGCTTTTTGGACAAATGTTTAAACATGGTTTCACCTCTATGCAACAGCACATGTAAAAAGTTTGTCAGAGGTTTTAAAACGTTTTTCAGAGGTTGTATTGTACTTTTCTGCAATCATACAAAATATAGATCTGGAAATTCACATCCACATTTCAATTTGGAAAAGAATAGTACAAATGATCACTTGAAATTACAAACTTTAAAATAAATGCTTTTTTGAAAAATGTTTAAACATGATTTCACATCTATGCAACAGCACAAGTAAAAAGTTTGTCAGAGGTTTTAAAAGTACTTTTCTCCAAAAAAACAAAATGTTGATCAGTAAATTCACTTCTACATTTCAATTTTAGAAAGAATAACATAAAAGTTAAAATGAAATTACCAACTTTAAAATACATGCTTTTTTGAGAAACTTTGCTTCACATCTATGAATTTTCATGTATAAGTATTAATAGTCTTTGTAAAACTTTTAACAACGTTTAAAAATATAGTTTACAACGAGAAAAATAAATGAAGAAAAAGTAACACGCGTTTATCTGACAATTTGAAAAAGTATCAATAAGTGCTAAAATGAATGTCCACACATTGAAATAAATGCGTTTTAAGAAAAGATTAAAGCTAGTTTTCTCATCTATGAACTTCATTGTGAATATATAAACAGTATATGTAAAACGTTTTTCATAGGTTGCAATGTACTTTTCTACAATCAAATAAAATATAGATCTGGAAATTCACAACCAGATTTCAATATCAAAAAGAATAGTATAAATGGTCAAATGAAATTACAAACATAAAAATAAACGCTTCTTGGAGATATGTTTAAACATGGTTTCACATCTATGCAACAGCACATGTAAAAAGTATGTCAGAGGTTTTTAAAGTACTTTTGTACAAGAAAGCTAAATGTAGATCCATAAATTCACTTCTACATTTCAATTTGAGAAAGAATAACATAAATGTTAAAATGAAACTACCAACTGTAAAATACATGCATTTTTGAGTACTTAAACTTTGATTCACATCTATGAATTTTCATGTATAAGTATTAATAGTCTTTGTAAAACTTTTAAAAATGTTTAAAAATATAGTTTACAACCAGAAAAATAAATGCAGAAAAAGAAATAAGCGTTTATCTGACAAGTTGAAAAAGTATCAATAAATGCTAAAATGAATGTCCACACATTGAAATAAATGCGTTTTAAGAAAAGATTAAAGCTAGTTTTCTCTTCTATGAACTTCATTGTTAATATATAATCAGTAGATGTAAAACGTTTTTCAGAGGTTGTATTGTACCTTTCTGCAATCATAAAATATAGATCTGGAAATTCACATCCACATTTCAATTTTGAAAAGAATAGGACAAATGATCACTTGAAATTACAAACATAAAAATAACAGCTTTTTGGACAAATGTTTAAACATGGTTTCACCTCTATGCAACAGCACATGTAAAAAGTTTGTCAGAGGTTTTAAAACGTTTTTCAGAGGTTGTATTGTACTTTTCTGCAATCATACAAAATATAGATCTGGAAATTCACATCCACATTTCAATTTGGAAAAGAATAGTACAAATGATCACTTGAAATTACAAACTTTAAAATAAATGCTTTTTTGAAAAATGTTTAAACATTATTTCACATCTATGCAACAGCACAAGTAAAAAGTTTGTCAGAGGTTTTAAAAGTACTTTTCTCCAAAAAAGCAAAATGTTGATCAATAAATTCACTTCTACATTTCAATTTTAGAAAGAATAACATAAATGTTAAAATGAAACTACCAACTTTAAAATACATGCTTTTTTGAGAAACTTTGCTTCACATCTATGAATTTTCATGTATAAGTATTAATGGTCTTTGTAAAACTTTTAACAACGTTTAAAAATATAGTTTACAACGAGAAAAATAAATGAAGAAAAAGTAACACGTGTTTTTCTGACAATTTGAAAAAGTATCAATAAATGCTAAAATGAATGTCCACACATTGAAATAAATGCGTTTTAAGAAAAGATTAAAGCTAGTTTTCTCATCTATGAACTTCATTGTGAATATATAAACAGTATATGTAAAACGTTTTTCATAGGTTGTAATGTACTTTTCTACAATCAAATAAAATATAGATCTGGAAATTCACAACCAGATTTCAATTTCAAAAAGAATAGTATAAATGGTCAAATGAAATTACAAACATAAAAATAAACGCTTCTTGGAGATATGTTTAAACATGGTTTCACATCTATGCAACAGCACATGTAAAAAGTATGTCAGAGGTTTTTAAAGTACTTTTGTACAAGAAAGCTAAATGTAGATCCATAAATTCACTTCTACATTTCAATTTGAGAAAGAATAACATAAATGTTAAAATGAAACTACCAACTGTAAAATACATGCATTTTTGAGAAGTACTTAAACTTTGATTCACATCTATGAATTTTCATGTATAAGTATTAATAGTCTTTGTAAAACTTTTAAAAATGTTTAATAATATAGTTTACAACCAGAAAAATAAATGCAGAAAAAGAAATAAGCGTTTAACTGACAATTTGAAAAAGTATCAATAAAGGCTAAAATGAAACCACATTTTGAAATAAATGCGTTTTAAGAAAAGATTAAAGCTAGTTTTCTCATCTATGAACTTCATTGTTAATATGTAATCAGTAGATGTAAAACATTTTTCAGAGGTTGTATTGTACTTTTCTGCAATCATATAAAATATAGATCTGGAAATTCACATCCACATTTCAATTTTGAAAAGAATAGGACAAATGATCACTTGAAATTACAAACATAAAAATAAAAGCTTTTTGGACAAATGTTTAAACATGGTTTCACCTCTATGCAACAGCACATGTAAAAAGTTTGTCAGAGGTTTTAAAACGTTTTTCAGAGGTTGTATTGTACTTTTCTGCAATCATACAAAATATAGATCTGGAAATTCACATCCACATTTCAATTTGGAAAAGAATAGTACAAATGATCACTTGAAATTACAAACTTTAAAATAAATGCTTTTTTGAAAAATGTTTAAACATGATTTCACATCTATGCAACAGCACAAGTAAAAAGTTTGTCAGAGGTTTTAAAAGTACTTTTCTCCAAAAAAACAAAATGTTGATCAGTAAATTCACTTCTACATTTCAATTTTAGAAAGAATAACATAAAAGTTAAAATGAAATTACCAACTTTAAAATACATGCTTTTTTGAGAAACTTTGCTTCACATCTATGAATTTTCATGTATAAGTATTAATAGTCTTTGTAAAACTTTTAACAACGTTTAAAAATATAGTTTACAACGAGAAAAATAAATGAAGAAAAAGTAACACGCGTTTATCTGACAATTTGAAAAAGTATCAATAAGTGCTAAAATGAATGTCCACACATTGAAATAAATGCGTTTTAAGAAAAGATTAAAGCTAGTTTTCTCATCTATGAACTTCATTGTGAATATATAAACAGTATATGTAAAACGTTTTTCATAGGTTGTAATGTACTTTTCTACAATCAAATAAAATATAGATCTGGAAATTCACAACCAGATTTCAATATCAAAAAGAATAGTATAAATGGTCAAATGAAATTACAAACATAAAAATAAACGCTTCTTGGAGATATGTTTAAACATGGTTTCACATCTATGCAACAGCACATGTAAAAAGTATGTCAGAGGTTTTTAAAGTACTTTTGTACAAGAAAGCTAAATGTAGATCCATAAATTCACTTCTACATTTCAATTTGAGAAAGAATAACATAAATGTTAAAATGAAACTACCAACTGTAAAATACATGCATTTTTGAGTACTTAAACTTTGATTCACATCTATGAATTTTCATGTATAAGTATTAATAGTCTTTGTAAAACTTTTAAAAATGTTTAAAAATATAGTTTACAACCAGAAAAATAAATGCAGAAAAAGAAATAAGCGTTTATCTGACAAGTTGAAAAAGTATCAATAAATGCTAAAATGAATGTCCACACATTGAAATAAATGCGTTTTAAGAAAAGATTAAAGCTAGTTTTCTCTTCTATGAACTTCATTGTTAATATATAATCAGTAGATGTAAAACGTTTTTCAGAGGTTGTATTGTACCTTTCTGCAATCATAAAATATAGATCTGGAAATTCACATCCACATTTCAATTTTGAAAAGAATAGGACAAATGATCACTTGAAATTACAAACATAAAAATAACAGCTTTTTGGACAAATGTTTAAACATGGTTTCACCTCTATGCAACAGCACATGTAAAAAGTTTGTCAGAGGTTTTAAAACGTTTTTCAGAGGTTGTATTGTACTTTTCTGCAATCATACAAAATATAGATCTGGAAATTCACATCCACATTTCAATTTGGAAAAGAATAGTACAAATGATCACTTGAAATTACAAACTTTAAAATAAATGCTTTTTTGAAAAATGTTTAAACATTATTTCACATCTATGCAACAGCACAAGTAAAAAGTTTGTCAGAGGTTTTAAAAGTACTTTTCTCCAAAAAAGCAAAATGTTGATCAATAAATTCACTTCTACATTTCAATTTTAGAAAGAATAACATAAATGTTAAAATGAAACTACCAACTTTAAAATACATGCTTTTTTGAGAAACTTTGCTTCACATCTATGAATTTTCATGTATAAGTATTAATAGTCTTTGTAAAACTTTTAACAACGTTTCAAAATATAGTCTACAACCAGTAAAATAAATGTAGAAAAAGAAATACGCGTTTATCTGACAATTTGAAAAAGTATCAATAAAGGCTAAAATGAAACCACATTTTGAAATAAATGCGTTTTAAGAAAAGATTAAAGCTAGTTTTCTCATCTATGAACTTCATTGTTAATATATAAACAGTACATGTAAAACGTTTTTCAGAGGTTGTATTGTACTTTTCTGCAATAATACAAAATATAGATCTGGAAATTCACATCCACATTTCAATTTTGAAAAGAATAGTAGAAATGGTCACTTGAAATTACAAACTTTAAAATAAATGCTTCTTTGAGAAATGTTTAAACATGATTTCACCTCTATGCAACAGCACATGTAAAAAGTTTGTCAGAGGTTTTAAAAGTACTTTTCTACAAGAAAGCAAAATGTAGATCTGTAAATTCACATCTACATATCAATTTTAGAAAGAATAACATAAATGTTAAAATGAAACAACTAACTTTAAAATACATGCATTTTTGAGAAATACTTAAACTTTGCTTCACATCTATGAATTTTCATGTATAAGTATTAATAGTCTTTGTAAAACTTTTAAAAACGTTTAAAAATATAGTTTACAACCAGAAAAATAAATGCAGAAAAAGAAATACGCGTTTATCTGACAATATGAAAAAGTATCAATAAATGCTAAAATGAATGTCCACACATTGAAATAAATGCGTTTTAAGAAAAGATTAAAGCTAGTTTTCTCATCTATGAACTTCATTGTTAATATATAAACAGTACATGTAAAACGTTTTTCAGAGGTTGTATTGTACTTTTCTGCAATCATATAAAATATAGATCTGGAAATTCACATCCACATTTCAATTTTGAAAAGAATAGTAGAAATGATCACTTGAAATTACAAACTTTAAAATAAATGCTTTTTTGAGAAATGTTTAAACATGATTTCACATCTATGCAACAGCTCATGTAAAGTTTGTCAGAGGTTTTAAAAGTACTTTTCTCCAAAAAAGCAAAATGTAGATCCGTAAATTCACTTCTACATTTCAATTTTAGAAAGAATAACATAAAAGTTAAAATGAAATTACCAACTTTATAATACACGCTTTTTTGAGAAACTTTGCTTCACATCTATGAATTTTCATGTGTAAGTATTAATAGTCTTTGTAAAACTTTTAACAACGTTTAAAAATATAGTTTACAACGAGAAAAATAAATGAAGAAAAAGTAACACGCGTTTTTCTGACAATTTGAAAAAGTATCAATAAATGCTAAAATGAATGTCCACACATTGAAATAAATGCGTTTTAAGAAAAGATTAAAGCTAGTTTTCTCAACTATGAACTTCATTGTGAATATATAAACAGTATATGTAAAACGTTTTTCATAGGTTGTAATGTACTTTTCTACAATCAAATAAAATATAGATCTGGAAATTCACAACCAGATTTCAATTTCAAAAAGAATAGTATAAATGGTCAAATGAAATTACAAACATAAAAATAAACGCTTCTTGGAGATATGTTTAAACATGGTTTCACATCTATGCAACAGCACATGTAAAAAGTATGTCAGAGGTTTTAAAAGTACTTTTGTACAAGAAAGCTAAATGTAGATCCATAAATTCACTTCTACATTTCAATTTGAGAAAGAATAACATAAATGTTAAAATGAAACTACCAACTGTAAAATACATGCATTTTTGAGAAGTACTTAAACTTTGATTCACATCTATGAATTTTCATGTATGTATTAATAGTCTTTGTAAAACTTTTAAAAATGTTTAAAAATATAGTTTACAACCAGAAAAATAAATGCAGAAAAAGAAATACGCGTTTATCTGACAATTTGAAAAAGTATCAATAAATGCTAAAATGAATGTCCACACATTGAAATAAATGCGTTTTAAGAAAAGATTAAAGCTAGTTTTCTCATCTATGAACTTCATTGTTAATATATAAACAGTACATGTAAAACGTTTTTCAGAGGTTGTATTGTACTTTTCTGCAATCATATAAAATATAGATCTGGAAATTCAAATCCACATTTCAATTTTGAAAAGAATAGTAGAAATGGTCACTTGAAATTACAAACTTTAAAATAAATGCTTTTTTGAGAAATGTTTAAACATGGTTTCACATCTATGCAACAGCTCATGTAAAGTTTGTCAGAGGTTTTAAAAGTACTTTTCTCCAAAAAAGCAAAATGTAGCTGTGTAAATTCACTTCTACATTTCAATTTGAGAAAGAATAACATAAATGTTAAAATGAAACTACCAACTGTAAAATACATGCATTTTTGAGTACTTAAACTTTGATTCACATCTATGAATTTTCATGTATAAGTATTAATAGTCTTTGTAAAACTTTTAAAAATGTTTAAAAATATAGTTTACAACCAGAAAAATAAATGCAGAAAAAGAAATAAGCGTTTAACTGACAATTTGAAAAAGTATCAATAAAGGCTAAAATGAAACCACATTTTGAAATAAATGCGTTTTAAGAAAAGATTAAAGCTAGTTTTCTCATCTATGAACTTCATTGTTAATATGTAATCAGTAGATGTAAAACATTTTTCAGAGGTTGTATTGTACTTTTCTGCAATCATATAAAATATAGATCTGGAAATTCACATCCACATTTCAATTTTGAAAAGAATAGGACAAATTATCACTTGAAATTACAAACATAAAAATAAAAGCTTTTTGGACAAATGTTTAAACATGGTTTCACCTCTATGCAACAGCACATGTAAAAAGTTTGTCAGAGGTTTTAAAACGTTTTTCAGAGGTTGTATTGTACTTTTCTGCAATCATACAAAATATAGATCTGGAAATTCACATCCACATTTCAATTTGGAAAAGAATAGTACAAATGATCACTTGAAATTACAAACTTTAAAATAAATGCTTTTTTGAGAAATGTTTAAACATGATTTCACATCTATGCAACAGCACAAGTAAAAAGTTTGTCAGAGGTTTTAAAAGTACTTTTCTCCAAAAAAACAAAATGTTGATCAGTAAATTCACTTCTACATTTCAATTTTAGAAAGAATAACATAAAAGTTAAAATGAAATTACCAACTTTAAAATACATGCTTTTTTGAGAAACTTTGCTTCACATCTATGAATTTTCATGTATAAGTATTAATAGTCTTTGTAAAACTTTTAACAACGTTTAAAAATATAGTTTACAACGAGAAAAATAAATGAAGAAAAAGTAACACGCATTTATCTGACAATTTGAAAAAGTATCAATAAGTGCTAAAATGAATGTCCACACATTGAAATAAATGCGTTTTAAGAAAAGATTAAAGCTAGTTTTCTCATCTATGAACTTCATTGTGAATATATAAACAGTATATGTAAAACGTTTTTCATAGGTTGTAATGTACTATTCTACAATCAAATAAAATATAGATCTGGAAATTCACAACCAGATTTCAATTTCAAAAAGAATAGTATAAATGGTCAAATGAAATTACAAACATAAAAATAAACGCTTCTTGGAGATATGTTTAAACATGGTTTCACATCTATGCAACAGCACATGTAAAAAGTATGTCAGAGGTTTTAAAAGTACTTTTGTACAAGAAAGCTAAATGTAGATCCATAAATTCACTTCTACATTTCAATTTGAGAAAGAATAACATAAATGTTAAAATGAAACTACCAACTGTAAAATACATGCATTTTTGAGTACTTAAACTTTGATTCACATCTATGAATTTTCATGTATAAGTATTAATAGTCTTTGTAAAACTTTTAAAAATGTTTAAAAATATAGTTTACAACCAGAAAAATAAATGCAGAAAAAGAAATAAGCGTTTATCTGACAAGTTGAAAAAGTATCAATAAATGCTAAAATGAATGTCCACACATTGAAATAAATGCGTTTTAAGAAAAGATTAAAGCTAGTTTTCTCTTCTATGAACTTCATTGTTAATATATAATCAGTAGATGTAAAACGTTTTTCAGAGGTTGTATTGTACTTTTCTGCAATCATAAAATATAGATCTGGAAATTCACATCCACATTTCAATTTCGAAAAGAATAGGACAAATGATCACTTGAAATTACAAACATAAAAATAACAGCTTTTTGGACAAATGTTTAAACATGGTTTCACCTCTATGCAACAGCACATGTAAAAAGTTTGTCAGAGGTTTTAAAACGTTTTTCAGAGGTTGTATTGTACTTTTCTGCAATCATACAAAATATAGATCTGGAAATTCACATCCACATTTCAATTTGGAAAAGAATAGTACAAATGATCACTTGAAATTACAAACTTTAAAATAAATGCTTTTTTGAAAAATGTTTAAACATTATTTCACATCTATGCAACAGCACAAGTAAAAAGTTTGTCAGAGGTTTTAAAAGTACTTTTCTCCAAAAAAGCAAAATGTTGATCAGTAAATTCACTTCTACATTTCAATTTTAGAAAGAATAACATAAATGTTAAAATGAAACTACCAACTTTAAAATACATGCTTTTTTGAGAAACTTTGCTTCACATCTATGAATTTTCATGTATAAGTATTAATAGTCTTTGTAAAACTTTTAACAACGTTTCAAAATATAGTCTACAACCAGTAAAATAAATGTAGAAAAAGAAATACGCGTTTATCTGACAATTTGAAAAAGTATCAATAAAGGCTAAAATGAAACCACATTTTGAAATAAATGCGTTTTAAGAAAAGATTAAAGCTAGTTTTCTCATCTATGAACTTCATTGTTAATATATAAACAGTACATGTAAAACGTTTTTCAGAGGTTGTATTGTACTTTTCTGCAATAATACAAAATATAGATCTGGAAATTCACATCCACATTTCAATTTTGAAAAGAATAGTAGAAATGGTCACTTGAAATTACAAACTTTAAAATAAATGCTTCTTTGAGAAATGTTTAAACATGATTTCACCTCTATGCAACAGCACATGTAAAAAGTTTGTCAGAGGTTTTAAAAGTACTTTTCTACAAGAAAGCAAAATGTAGATCTGTAAATTCACATCTACATATCAATTTTAGAAAGAATAACATAAATGTTAAAATGAACCAACTAACTTTAAAATACATGCATTTTAGAGAAATACTTAAACTTTGCTTCACATCTATGAATTTTCATGTATAAGTATTAATAGTCTTTGTAAAACTTTTAAAAACGTTTAAAATTATAGTTTACAACCAGAAAAATAAATGCAGAGAAAGAAATACGCGTTTATCTGACAATATGAAAAAGTATCAATAAATGCTAAAATGAATGTCCACACATTGAAATAAATGCGTTTTAAGAAAAGATTAAAGCTAGTTTTCTCATCTATGAACTTCATTGTTAATATATAAACAGCACATGTAAAACGTTTTTCAGAGGTTGTATTGTACTTTTCTGCAATCATATAAAATATAGATCTGGAAATTCCCATCCACATTTCAATTTTGAAAAGAATAGTAGAAATGGTCACTTGAAATTACAAACTTTAAAATAAATGCTTTTTTGAGAAATGTTTAAACATGATTTCACATCTATGCAACAGCACAAGTAAAAAGTTTGTCAGAGGTTTTAAAAGTACTTTTCTCCAAAAAAACAAAATGTTGATCAGTAAATTCACTTCTACATTTCAATTTTAGAAAGAATAACATAAAAGTTAAAATGAAATTACCAACTTTAAAATACATGCTTTTTTGAGAAACTTTGCTTCACATCTATGAATTTTCATGTATAAGTATTAATAGTCTTTGTAAAACTTTTAACAACGTTTAAAAATATAGTTTACAACGAGAAAAATAAATGAAGAAAAAGTAACACGCGTTTATCTGACAATTTGAAAAAGTATCAATAAGTGCTAAAATGAATGTCCACACATTGAAATAAATGCGTTTTAAGAAAAGATTAAAGCTAGTTTTCTCATCTATGAACTTCATTGTGAATATATAAACAGTATATGTAAAACGTTTTTCATAGGTTGTAATGTACTTTTCTACAATCAAATAAAATATAGATCTGGAAATTCACAACCAGATTTCAATTTCAAAAAGAATAGTATAAATGGTCAAATGAAATTACAAACATAAAAATAAACGCTTCTTGGAGATATGTTTAAACATGGTTTCACATCTATCCAACAGCACATGTAAAAAGTATGTCAGAGGTTTTAAAAGTACTTTTGTACAAGAAAGCTAAATGTAGATCCATAAATTCACTTCTACATTTCAATTTGAGAAAGAATAACATAAATGTTAAAATGAAACTACCAACTGTAAAATACATGCATTTTTGAGAAGTACTTAAACTTTGATTCACATCTATGAATTTTCATGTATTAATAGTCTTTGTAAAACTTTTAAAAATGTTTAAAAATATAGTTTACAACCAGAAAAATAAATGCAGAAAAAGAAATAAGCGTTTATCTGACAATTTGAAAAAGTATCAATAAATGCTAAAATGAATGTCCACACATTGAAATAAATGCGTTTTAAGAAAAGATTAAAGCTAGTTTTCTCATCTATGAACTTCATTGTTAATATATAATCAGTAGATGTAAAACGTTTTTCAGAGGTTGTATTGTACTTTTCTGCAATCATATAAAATATAGATCTGGAAATTCACATCCAAATTTCAATTTTGAAAAGAATAGGACAAATGATCACTTGAAATTACAAACATAAAAATAAAAGCTTTTTGGACAAATGTTTAAACATGGTTTCACCTCTATGCAACAGCACATGTAAAAAGTTTGTCAGAGGTTTTAAAACGTTTTTCAGAGGTTGTATTGTACTTTTCTGCAATCATACAAAATATAGATCTGGAAATTGACATCCACATTTCAATTTGGAAAAGAATAGTACAAATGATCACTTGAAATTACAAACTTTAAAATAAATGCTTTTTTGAAAAATGTTTAAACATGATTTCACATCTATGCAACAGCACAAGTAAAAAGTTTGTCAGAGGTTTTAAAAGTACTTTTCTCCAAAAAAAACAAAATGTTGATCAGTAAATTCACTTCTACATTTCAATTTTAGAAAGAATAACATAAAAGTTAAAATGAAATTACCAACTTTAAAATACATGCTTTTTTGAGAAACTTTGCTTCACATCTATGAATTTTCATGTATAAGTATTAATAGTCTTTGTAAAACTTTTAAAAATGTTTAAAAATATAGTTTACAACGAGAAAAATAAATGAAGAAAAAGTAACACGCGTTTATCTGACAATTTGAAAAAGTATCAATAAGTGCTAAAATGAATGTCCACACATTGAAATAAATGCGTTTTAAGAAAAGATTAAAGCTAGTTTTCTCATCTATGAACTTCATTGTGAATATATAAACAGTATATGTAAAACGTTTTTCATAGGTTGTAATGTACTTTTCTACAATCAAATAAAATATAGATCTGGAAATTCACAACCAGATTTCAATTTCAAAAAGAATAGTATAAATGGTCAAATGAAATTACAAACATAAAAATAAACGCTTCTTGGAGATATGTTTAAACATGGTTTCACATCTATGCAACAGCACATGTAAAAAGTATGTCAGAGGTTTTAAAAGTACTTTTGTACAAGAAAGCTAAATGTAGATCCATAAATTCACTTCTACATTTCAATTTGAGAAAGAATAACATAAATGTTAAAATGAAACTACCAACTGTAAAATACATGCATTTTTGAGTACTTAAACTTTGATTCACATCTATGAATTTTCATGTATAAGTATTAATAGTCTTTGTAAAACTTTTAAAAATGTTTAAAAATATAGTTTACAACCAGAAAAATAAATGCAGAAAAAGAAATAAGCGTTTAACTGACAATTTGAAAAAGTATCAATAAAGGCTAAAATGAAACCACATTTTGAAATAAATGCGTTTTAAGAAAAGATTAAAGCTAGTTTTCTCATCTATGAACTTCATTGTTAATATATAATCAGTAGATGTAAAACATTTTTTCAGAGGTTGTATTGTACTTTTCTGCAATCATATAAAATATAGATCTGGAAATTCACATCCACATTTCAATTTTGAAAAGAATAGGACAAATGATCACTTGAAATTACAAACATAAAAATAAAAGCTTTTTGGACAAATGTTTAAACATGGTTTCACCTCTATGCAACAGCACATGTAAAAAGTTTGTCAGAGGTTTTAAAACGTTTTTCAGAGGTTGTATTGTACTTTTCTGCAATCATACAAAATATAGATCTGGAAATTCACATCCACATTTCAATTTGGAAAAGAATAGTACAAATGATCACTTGAAATTACAAACTTTAAAATAAATGCTTTTTTGAAAAATGTTTAAACATGATTTCACATCTATGCAACAGCACAAGTAAAAAGTTTGTCCGAGGTTTTAAAAGTACTTTTCTCCAAAAAAACAAAATGTTGATCAGTAAATTCACTTCTACATTTCAATTTTAGAAAGAATAACATAAAAGTTAAAATGAAATTACCAACTTTAAAATACATGCTTTTTTGAGAAACTTTGCTTCACATCTATGAATTTTCATGTATAAGTATTAATAGTCTTTGTAAAACTTTTAACAACGTTTAAAAATATAGTTTACAACGAGAAAAATAAATGAAGAAAAAGTAACACGCGTTTATCTGACAATTTGAAAAAGTATCAATAAGTGCTAAAATGAATGTCCACACATTGAAATAAATGCGTTTTAAGAAAAGATTAAAGCTAGTTTTCTCATCTATTAACTTCATTGTGAATATATAAACAGTATATGTAAAACGTTTTTCATAGGTTGTAATGTACTTTTCTACAATCAAATAAAATATAGATCTTGAAATTCACAACCAGATTTCAATTTCAAAAAGAATAGTATAAATGGTCAAATGAAATTACAAACATAAAAATAAACGCTTCTTGGAGATATGTTTAAACATGGTTTCACATCTATGCAACAGCACATGTAAAAAGTATGTCAGAGGTTTTAAAAGTTCTTTTGTACAAGAAAGCTAAATGTAGATCCATAAATTCACTTCTACATTTCAATTTGAGAAAGAATAACATAAATGTTAAAATGAAACTACCAACTGTAAAATACATGCATTTTTGAGTACTTAAACTTTGATTCACATCTATGAATTTTCATGTATAAGTATTAATAGTCTTTGTAAAACTTTTAAAAATGTTTAAAAATATAGTTTACAACCAGAAAAATAAATGCAGAAAAAGAAATAAGCGTTTATCTGACAATTTGAAAAAGTATCAATAAAGGCTAAAATGAAACCACATTTTGAAATAAATGCGTTTTAAGAAAAGATTAAAGCTAGTTTTCTCATCTATGAACTTCATTGTTAATATATAAACAGTACATGTAAAACGTTTTTCAGAGGTTGTATTGTACTTTTCTGCAATCATACAAAATATAGATCTGGAAATTCACATCCACATTTCAATTTGGAAAAGAATAGTACAAATGATCACTTGAAATTACCAACTTTATAATACATGCTTTTTTGAGAAACTTTGCTTCACATCTATGAATTTTCATGTATAAGTATTAATAGTCTTTGTAAAACTTTTAACAACGTTTAAAAATATAGTTTGCAACGAGAAAAATAAATGAAGAAAAAGTAACACGCGTTTATCTGACAATTTGAAAAAGTATCAATAAGTGCTAAAATGAATGTCCACACATTGAAATAAATGCGTTTTAAGAAAAGATTAAAGCTAGTTTTCTCATCTATGAACTTCATTGTGAATATATAAACAGTATATGTAAAACGTTTTTCATAGGTTGTAATGTACTTTTCTACAATCAAATAAAATATAGATCTGGAAATTCACAACCAGATTTCAATTTCAAAAAGAATAGTATAAATGGTCAAATGAAATTACAAACATAAAAATAAACGCTTCTTGGAGATATGTTTAAACATGATTTCACATCTATGCAACAGCACAAGTAAAAAGTTTGTCAGAGGTTTTAAAAGTACTTTTCTCCAAAAAAACAAAATGTTGATCAGTAAATTCACTTCTACATTTCAATTTTAGAAAGAATAACATAAAAGTTAAAATGAAATTACCAACTTTAAAATACATGCTTTTTTGAGAAACTTTGCTTCACATCTATGAATTTTCATGTATAAGTATTAATAGTCTTTGTAAAACTTTTAAAAATGTTTAAAAATATAGTTTACAACGAGAAAAATAAATGAAGAAAAAGTAACACGCGTTTATCTGACAATTTGAAAAAGTATCAATAAGTGCTAAAATGAATGTCCACACATTGAAATAAATGCGTTTTAAGAAAAGATTAAAGCTAGTTTTCTCATCTATGAACTTCATTGTGAATATATAAACAGTATATGTAAAACGTTTTTCATAGGTTGTAATGTACTTTTCTACAATCAAATAAAATATAGATCTGGAAATTCACAACCAGATTTCAATTTCAAAAAGAATAGTATAAATGGTCAAATGAAATTACAAACATAAAAATAAACGCTTCTTGGAGATATGTTTAAACATGGTTTCACATCTATGCAACAGCACATGTAAAAAGTATGTCAGAGGTTTTAAAAGTACTTTTGTACAAGAAAGCTAAATGTTGATCAGTAAATTCACTTCTACATTTCAGTTTTAGAAAGAATAACATAAATGTTAAAATGAAACTACCAACTTTAAAATACATGCTTTTTTGAGAAACTTTGCTTCACATCTATGAATTTTCATGTATAAGTATTAATAGTCTTTGTAAAACTTTTAACAACGTTTCAAAATATAGTCTACAACCAGTAAAATAAATGTAGAAAAAGAAATACGCGTTTATCTGACAATTTGAAAAAGTATCAATAAAGGCTAAAATGAAACCACATTTTGAAATAAATGCGTTTTAAGAAAAGATTAAAGCTAGTTTTCTCATCTATGAACTTCATTGTTAATATATAAACTGTACATGTAAAACGTTTTTCAGAGGTTGTATTGTACTTTTCTGCAATAATACAAAATATAGATCTGGAAATTCACATCCACATTTCAATTTTGAAAAGAATAGTAGAAATGGTCACTTGAAATTACAAACTTTAAAATAAATGCTTCTTTGAGAAATGTTTAAACATGATTTCACCTCTATGCAACAGCACATGTAAAAAGTTTGTCAGAGGTTTTAAAAGTACTTTTCTACAAGAAAGCAAAATGTAGATCTGTAAATTCACATCTACATATCAATTTTAGAAAGAATAACATAAATGTTAAAATGAAACAACTAACTTTAAAATAAATGCATTTTTGAGAAATACTTAAACTTTGCTTCACATCTATGAATTTTCATGTATAAGTATTAATAGTCTTTGTAAAACTTTTAAAAACGTTTAAAATTATAGTTTACAACCAGAAAAATAAATGCAGAGAAAGAAATACGCGTTTATCTGACAATATGAAAAAGTATCAATAAATGCTAAAATGAATGTCCACACATTGAAATAAATGCGTTTTAAGAAAAGATTAAAGCTAGTTTTCTCATCTATGAACTTCATTGTTAATATATAAACAGCACATGTAAAACGTTTTTCAGAGGTTGTATTGTACTTTTCTGCAATCATATAAAATATAGATCTGGAAATTCACATCCACATTTCAATTTTGAAAAGAATAGTAGAAATGGTCACTTGAAATTACAAACTTTAAAATAAATGCTTTTTTGAGAAATGTTTAAACATGATTTCACATCTATGCAACAGCACAAGTAAAAAGTTTGTCAGAGGTTTTAAAAGTACTTTTGTACAAGAAAGCTAAATGTAGATCCATAAATTCACTTCTACATTTCAATTTTAGAAAGAATAACATAAATGTTAAAATGAAACTACCAACTGTAAAATACATGCATTTTTGAGTACTTAAACTTTGATTCACATCTATGAATTTTCATGTATAAGTATTAATAGTCTTTGTAAAACTTTTAAAAATGTTTAAAAATATAGTTTACAACCAGAAAAATAAATGCAGAAAAAGAAATAAGCGTTTATCTGACAATTTGAAAAAGTATCAATAAAGGCTAAAATGAAACCACATTTTGAAATAAATGCGTTTTAAGAAAAGATTAAAGCTAGTTTTCTCATCTATGAACTTCATTGTTAATATATAAACAGTACATGTAAAACGTTTTTCAGAGGTTGTATTGTACTTTTCAGCAATCATACAAAATATAGATCTGGAAATTCACATCCACATTTCAATTTGGAAAAGAATAGTACAAATGATCACTTGAAATTACCAACTTTATAATACATGCTTTTTTGAGAAACTTTGCTTCACATCTATGAATTTTCAGGTATAAGTATTAATAGTCTTTGTAAAACTTTTAACAACGTTTAAAAATATAGTTTACAACGAGAAAAATAAATGAAGAAAAAGTAACACGCGTTTATCTGACAATTTGAAAAAGTATTAATAAATGCTAAAATGAATGTCCACACATTGAAATAAATGCGTTTTAAGAAAAGATTAAAGCTAGTTTTCTCATCTATGAACTTCATTGTTAATATATAAACAGTACATGTAAAACGTTTTTCAGAGGTTGTATTGTACTTTTCTGCAATCATACAAAATATAGATCTGGAAATTCACATCCACATTTCAATTTTGAAAAGAATAGGACAAATGATCACTTGAAATTACAATCATAAAAATAAAAGCTTTATGGACAAATGTTTAAACATGGTTTCACCTCTATGCAACAGCACATGTAAAAAGTTTGTCAGAGGTTTTAAAACGTTTTTCAGAGGTTGTATTGTACTTTCCTGCAATCATACAAAATATAGATCTGGAAATTCACATCCACATTTCAATTTTGAAAAGAATAGGACAAATGATCACTTGAAATTACAAACATAAAAATAAAAGCTTTTTGGACAAATGTTTAAACATGGTTTCACCTCTATGCAACAGCACATGTAAAAAGTTTGTCAGAGGTTTTAAAAGTACTTTTGTACAAGAAAGCTAAATGTAGATCCATAAATTCACTTCTACATTTCAATTTGAGAAAGAATAACATAAATGTTAAAATGAAACTACCAACTGTAAAATACATGCATTTTTGAGTACTTAAACTTTGATTCACATCTATGAATTTTCATGTATAAGTATTAATAGTCTTTGTAAAACTTTTAAAAATGTTTAAAAATATAGTTTACAACCAGAAAAATAAATGCAGAAAAAGAAATAATCGTTTAACTGACAATTTGAAAAAGTATCAATAAAGGCTAAAATGAAACCACATTTTGAAATAAATGCGTTTTAAGAAAAGATTAAAGCTAGTTTTCTCATCTATGAACTTCATTGTTAATATATAATCAGTAGATGTAAAACATTTTTCAGAGGTTGTATTGTACTTTTCTGCAATCATATAAAATATAGATCTGGAAATTCACATCCACATTTCAATTTTGAAAAGAATAGGACAAATGATCACTTGAAATTACAAACATAAAAATAAAAGCTTTTTGGACAAATGTTTAAACATGGTTTCACCTCTATGCAACAGCACATGTAAAAAGTTTGTCAGAGG
The DNA here is from genome assembly GCF_036971445.1 of Narcine bancroftii. Taxonomy (NCBI): domain Eukaryota; kingdom Metazoa; phylum Chordata; class Chondrichthyes; order Torpediniformes; family Narcinidae; genus Narcine; species Narcine bancroftii. The sequence goes on along the minus strand of NC_091474.1, from coordinate 99,670,395 downwards.
TTTTAAAACGTTTTTCAGAGGTTGTATTGTACTTTTCTGCAATCATACAAAATATAGATCTGGAAATTCACATCCACATTTCAATTTGGAAAAGAATAGTACAAATGATCACTTGAAATTACAAACTTTAAAATAAATGCTTTTTTGAAAAATGTTTAAACATGATTTCACATCTATGCAACAGCACAAGTAAAAAGTTTGTCCGAGGTTTTAAAAGTACTTTTCTCCAAAAAAACAAAATGTTGATCAGTAAATTCACTTCTACATTTCAATTTTAGAAAGAATAACATAAAAGTTAAAATGAAATTACCAACTTTAAAATACATGCTTTTTTGAGAAACTTTGCTTCACATCTATGAATTTTCATGTATAAGTATTAATAGTCTTTGTAAAACTTTTAACAACGTTTAAAAATATAGTTTACAACGAGAAAAATAAATGAAGAAAAAGTAACACGCGTTTATCTGACAATTTGAAAAAGTATCAATAAGTGCTAAAATGAATGTCCACACATTGAAATAAATGCGTTTTAAGAAAAGATTAAAGCTAGTTTTCTCATCTATGAACTTCATTGTGAATATATAAACAGTATATGTAAAACGTTTTTCATAGGTTGTAATGTACTTTTCTACAATCAAATAAAATATAGATCTTGAAATTCACAACCAGATTTCAATTTCAAAAAGAATAGTATAAATGGTCAAATGAAATTACAAACATAAAAATAAACGCTTCTTGGAGATATGTTTAAACATGGTTTCACATCTATGCAACAGCACATGTAAAAAGTATGTCAGAGGTTTTAAAAGTTCTTTTGTACAAGAAAGCTAAATGTAGATCCATAAATTCACTTCTACATTTCAATTTGAGAAAGAATAACATAAATGTTAAAATGAAACTACCAACTGTAAAATACATGCATTTTTGAGTACTTAAACTTTGATTCACATCTATGAATTTTCATGTATAAGTATTAATAGTCTTTGTAAAACTTTTAAAAATGTTTAAAAATATAGTTTACAACCAGAAAAATAAATGCAGAAAAAGAAATAAGCGTTTATCTGACAATTTGAAAAAGTATCAATAAAGGCTAAAATGAAACCACATTTTGAAATAAATGCGTTTTAAGAAAAGATTAAAGCTAGTTTTCTCATCTATGAACTTCATTGTTAATATATAAACAGTACATGTAAAACGTTTTTCAGAGGTTGTATTGTACTTTTCTGCAATCATACAAAATATAGATCTGGAAATTCACATCCACATTTCAATTTGGAAAAGAATAGTACAAATGATCACTTGAAATTACCAACTTTATAATACATGCTTTTTTGAGAAACTTTGCTTCACATCTATGAATTTTCATGTATAAGTATTAATAGTCTTTGTAAAACTTTTAACAACGTTTAAAAATATAGTTTACAACGAGAAAAATAAATGAAGAAAAAGTAACACGCGTTTATCTGACAATTTGAAAAAGTATCAATAAGTGCTAAAATGAATGTCCACACATTGAAATAAATGCGTTTTAAGAAAAGATTAAAGCTAGTTTTCTCATCTATGAACTTCATTGTGAATATATAAACAGTATATGTAAAACGTTTTTCATAGGTTGTAATGTACTTTTCTACAATCAAATAAAATATAGATCTGGAAATTCACAACCAGATTTCAATTTCAAAAAGAATAGTATAAATGGTCAAATGAAATTACAAACATAAAAATAAACGCTTCTTGGAGATATGTTTAAACATGGTTTCACATCTATGCAACAGCACATGTAAAAAGTATGTCAGAGGTTTTAAAAGTACTTTTGTACAAGAAAGCTAAATGTAGATCCATAAATTCACTTCTACATTTCAATTTGAGAAAGAATAACATAAATGTTAAAATGAAACTACCAACTGTAAAATACATGCATTTTTGAGTACTTAAACTTTGATTCACATCTATGAATTTTCATGTATAAGTATTAATAGTCTTTGTAAAACTTTTAAAAATGTTTAAAAATATAGTTTACAACCAGAAAAATAAATGCAGAAAAAGAAATAAGCGTTTATCTGACAAGTTGAAAAAGTATCAATAAATGCTAAAATGAATGTCCACACATTGAAATAAATGCGTTTTAAGAAAAGATTAAAGCTAGTTTTCTCTTCTATGAACTTCATTGTTAATATATAATCAGTAGATGTAAAACGTTTTTCAGAGGTTGTATTGTACTTTTCTGCAATCATAAAATATAGATCTGGAAATTCACATCCACATTTCAATTTTGAAAAGAATAGGACAAATGATCACTTGAAATTACAAACATAAAAATAACAGCTTTTTGGACAAATGTTTAAACATGGTTTCACCTCTATGCAACAGCACATGTAAAAAGTTTGTCAGAGGTTTTAAAACGTTTTTCAGAGGTTGTATTGTACTTTTCTGCAATCATACAAAATATAGATCTGGAAATTCACATCCACATTTCAATTTGGAAAAGAATAGTACAAATGATCACTTGAAATTACAAACTTTAAAATAAATGCTTTTTTGAAAAATGTTTAAACATTATTTCACATCTATGCAACAGCACAAGTAAAAAGTTTGTCAGAGGTTTTAAAAGTACTTTTCTCCAAAAAAGCAAAATGTTGATCAGTAAATTCACTTCTACATTTCAATTTTAGAAAGAATAACATAAATGTTAAAATGAAACTACCAACTTTAAAATACATGCTTTTTTGAGAAACTTTGCTTCACATCTATGAATTTTCATGTATAAGTATTAATAGTCTTTGTAAAACTTTTAACAACGTTTCAAAATATAGTCTACAACCAGTAAAATAAATGTAGAAAAAGAAATACGCGTTTATCTGACAATTTGAAAAAGTATCAATAAAGGCTAAAATGAAACCACATTTTGAAATAAATGCGTTTTAAGAAAAGATTAAAGCTAGTTTTCTCATCTATGAACTTCATTGTTAATATATAAACAGTACATGTAAAACGTTTTTCAGAGGTTGTATTGTACTTTTCTGCAATCATACAAAATATAGATCTGGAAATTCACATCCACATTTCAATTTGGAAAAGAATAGTAGAAATGGTCACTTGAAATTACAAACTTTAAAATAAATGCTTCTTTGAGAAATGTTTAAACATGATTTCACCTCTATGCAACAGCACATGTAAAAAGTTTGTCAGAGGTTTTAAAAGTACTTTTCTACAAGAAAGCAAAATGTAGATCTGTAAATTCACATCTACATATCAATTTTAGAAAGAATAACATAAATGTTAAAATGAAACAACTAACTTTAAAATACATGCATTTTTGAGAAATACTTAAACTTTGCTTCACATCTATGAATTTTCATGTATAAGTATTAATAGTCTTTGTAAAACTTTTAAAAACGTTTAAAATTATAGTTTACAACCAGAAAAATAAATGCAGAAAAAGAAATACGCGTTTATCTGACAATATGAAAAAGTATCAATAAATGCTAAAATGAATGTCCACACATTGAAATAAATGCGTTTTAAGAAAAGATTAAAGCTAGTTTTCTCATCTATGAACTTCATTGTTAATATATAAACAGCACATGTAAAACGTTTTTCAGAGGTTGTATTGTACTTTTCTGCAATCATATAAAATATAGATCTGGAAATTCACATCCACATTTCAATTTTGAAAAGAATAGTAGAAATGGTCAGTTGAAATTACAAACTTTAAAATAAATGATTTTTTGAAAAATGTTTAAACATGATTTCACATCTATGCAACAGCACATGTAAAAAGTTTGTCAGAGGTTTTAAAAGTACTTTTCTCCAAAAAAACAAAATGTTGATCAGTAAATTCACTTCTACATTTCAATTTTAGAAAGAATAACATAAAAGTTAAAATGAAATTACCAACTTTAAAATACATATGAATTTTCATGTATAAGTATTAATAGTCTTTGTAAAACTTTTAACAACGTTTAAAAATATAGTTTACAACGAGAAAAATAAATGAAGAAAAAGTAACACACGTTTATCTGACAATTTGAAAAAGTATCAATAAGTGCTAAAATGAATGTCCACACATTGAAATAAATGCGTTTTAAGAAAAGATTAAAGCTAGTTTTCTCATCTATGAACTTCATTGTGAATATATAAACAGTATATGTAAAACGTTTTTCATAGGTTGTAATGTACTTTTCTACAATCAAATAAAATATAGATCTGGAAATTCACAACCAGATTTCAATTTCAAAAAGAATAGTATAAATGGTCAAATGAAATTACAAACATAAAAATAAACGCTTCTTGGAGATATGTTTAAACATGGTTTCACATCTATGCAACAGCACATGTAAAAAGTATGTCAGAGGTTTTAAAAGTACTTTTGTACAAGAAAGCTAAATGTTGATCAGTAAATTCACTTCTACATTTCAGTTTTAGAAAGAATAACATAAATGTTAAAATGAAACTACCAACTTTAAAATACATGCTTTTTTGAGAAACTTTGCTTCACATCTATAAATTTTCATGTATAAGTATTAATAGTCTTTGTAAAACTTTTAACAACGTTTCAAAATATAGTCTACAACCAGTAAAATAAATGTAGAAAAAGAAATACGCGTTTATCTGACAATTTGAAAAAGTATCAATAAAGGCTAAAATGAAACCACATTTTGAAATAAATGCGTTTTAAGAAAAGATTAAAGCTAGTTTTCTCATCTATGAACTTCATTGTTAATATATAAACAGTACATGTAAAACGTTTTTCAGAGGTTGTATTGTACTTTTCTGCAATAATACAAAATATAGATCTGGAAATTCACATCCACATTTCAATTTTGAAAAGAATAGTAGAAATGGTCACTTGAAATTACAAACTTTAAAATAAATGCTTCTTTGAGAAATGTTTAAACATGATTTCACCTCTATGCAACAGCACATGTAAAAAGTTTGTCAGAGGTTTTAAAAGTACTTTTCTACAAGAAAGCAAAATGTAGATCTGTAAATTCACATCTACATATCAATTTTAGAAAGAATAACATAAATGTTAAAATGAAACAACTAACTTTAAAATACATGCATTTTTGAGAAATACTTAAATTTTGCTTCACATCTATGAATTTTCATGTATAAGTATTAATAGTCTTTGTAAAACTTTTAAAAACGTTTAAAATTATAGTTTACAACCAGAAAAATAAATGCAGAGAAAGAAATACGCGTTTATCTGACAATATGAAAAAGTATCAATAAATGCTAAAATGAATGTCCACACATTGAAATAAATGCGTTTTAAGAAAAGATTAAAGCTAGTTTTCTCATCTATGAACTTCATTGTTAATATATAAACAGCACATGTAAAACGTTTTTCAGAGGTTGTATTGTACTTTTCTGCAATCATATAAAATATAGATCTGGAAATTCACATCCACATTTCAATTTTGAAAAGAATAGTAGAAATGGTCACTTGAAATTACAAACTTTAAAATAAATGCTTTTTTGAGAAATGTTTAAACATGATTTCACATCTATGCAACAGCACAAGTAAAAAGTTTGTCAGAGGTTTTAAAAGTACTTTTCTCCAAAAAAACAAAATGTTGATCAGTAAATTCACTTCTACATTTCAATTTTAGAAAGAATAACATAAAAGTTAAAATGAAATTACCAACTTTAAAATACATGCTTTTTTGAGAAACTTTGCTTCACATCTATGAATTTTCATGTATAAGTATTAATAGTCTTTGTAAAACTTTTAACAACGTTTAAAAATATAGTTTACAACGAGAAAAATAAATGAAGAAAAAGTAACACGCGTTTATCTGACAATTTGAAAAAGTATCAATAAGTGCTAAAATGAATGTCCACACATTGAAATAAATGCGTTTTAAGAAAAGATTAAAGCTAGTTTTCTCATCTATGAACTTCATTGTGAATATATAAACAGTATATGTAAAACGTTTTTCATAGGTTGTAATGTACTTTTCTACAATCAAATAAAATATAGATCTGGAAATTCACAACCAGATTTCAATTTCAAAAAGAATAGTATAAATGGTCAAATGAAATTACAAACATAAAAATAAACGCTTCTTGGAGATATGTTTAAACATGGTTTCACATCTATCCAACAGCACATGTAAAAAGTATGTCAGAGGTTTTAAAAGTACTTTTGTACAAGAAAGCTAAATGTAGATCCATAAATTCACTTCTACATTTCAATTTTAGAAAGAATAACATAAATGTTAAAATGAAACTACCAACTGTAAAATACATGCATTTTTGAGTACTTAAACTTTGATTCACATCTATGAATTTTCATGTATAAGTATTAATAGTCTTTGTAAAACTTTTAAAAATGTTTAAAAATATAGTTTACAACCAGAAAAATAAATGCAGAAAAAGAAATAAGCGTTTATCTGACAATTTGAAAAAGTATCAATAAAGGCTAAAATGAAACCACATTTTGAAATAAATGCGTTTTAAGAAAAGATTAAAGCTAGTTTTCTCATCTATGAACTTCATTGTTAATATATAAACAGTACATGTAAAACGTTTTTCAGAGGTTGTATTGTACTTTTCAGCAATCATACAAAATATAGATCTGGAAATTCACATCCACATTTCAATTTGGAAAAGAATAGTACAAATGATCACTTGAAATTACCAACTTTATAATACATGCTTTTTTGAGAAACTTTGCTTCACATCTATGAATTTTCATGTATAAGTATTAATAGTCTTTGTAAAACTTTTAACAACCTTTAAAAATATAGTTTACAACGAGAAAAATAAATGAAGAAAAAGTAACACGCGTTTATCTGACAATTTGAAAAAGTATCAATAAATGCTAAAATGAATGTCCACACATTGAAATAAATGCGTTTTAAGAAAAGATTAAAGCTAGTTTTCTCATCTATGAACTTCATTGTTAATATATAAACAGTACATGTAAAACGTTTTTCAGAGGTTGTATTGTACTTTTCTGCAATCATACAAAATATAGATCTGGAAATTCACATCCACATTTCAATTTTGAAAAGAATAGGACAAATGATCACTTGAAATTACAATCATAAAAATAAAAGCTTTATGGACAAATGTTTAAACATGGTTTCACCTCTATGCAACAGCACATGTAAAAAGTTTGTCAGAGGTTTTAAAACGTTTTTCAGAGGTTGTATTGTACTTTCCTGCAATCATACAAAATATAGATCTGGAAATTCACATCCACATTTCAATTTTGAAAAGAATAGGACAAATGATCACTTGAAATTACAAACATAAAAATAACAGCTTTTAGGACAAATGTTTAAACATGGTTTCACCTCTATGCAACAGCACATGTAAAAAGTTTGTCAGAGGTTTTAAAAGTACTTTTCTCCAAAAAAACAAAATGTTGATCAGTAAATTCACTTCTACATTTCAATTTTAGAAAGAATAACATAAAAGTTAAAATGAAATTACCAACTTTAAAATACATGCTTTTTTGAGAAACTTTGCTTCACATCTATGAATTTTCATGTATAAGTATTAATAGTCTTTGTAAAACTTTTAACAACGTTTAAAAATATAGTTTACAACGAGAAAAATAAATGAAGAAAAAGTAACACGCGTTTATCTGACAATTTGAAAAAGTATCAATAAATGCTACAATGAATGTCCACACATTGAAATAAATGCGTTTTAAGAAAAGATTAAAGCTAGTTTTCTCATCTATGAACTTCATTGTGAATATATAAACAGTATATGTAAAACGTTTTTCATAGGTTGTAATGTACTTTTCTACAATCAAATAAAATATAGATCTGGAAATTCACAACCAGATTTCAATTTCAAAAAGAATAGTATAAATGGTCAAATGAAATTACAAACATAAAAATAAACGCTTCTTGGAGATATGTTTAAACATGGTTTCACATCTATGCAACAGCACATGTAAAAAGTATGTCAGAGGTTTTAAAAGTACTTTTGTACAAGAAAGCTAAATGTAGATCCATAAATTCACTTCTACATTTCAATTTTAGAAAGAATAACATAAATGTTAAAATGAAACTACCAACTGTAAAATACATGCATTTTTGAGTACTTAAACTTTGATTCACATCTATGAATTTTCATGTATAAGTATTAATAGTCTTTGTAAAACTTTTAAAAATGTTTAGAAATATAGTTTACAACCAGAAAAATAAATGCAGAAAAAGAAATAAGCGTTTATCTGACAATTTGAAAAAGTATCAATAAATGCTAAAATGAATGTCCACACATTGAAATAAATGCGTTCTAAGAAAAGATTAAAGCTAGTTTTCTCATCTATGAACTTCATTGTTAATATAAAATCAGTAGATGTAAAACGTTTTTCAGAGGTTGTATTGTACTTTTCTGCAATCATATAAAATATAGATCTGGAAATTCACATCCACATTTCAATTTTGAAAAGAATAGGACAAATGATCACTTGAAATTACAAACATAAAAATAAAAGCTTTTTGGACAAATGTTTAAACATGGTTTCACCTCTATGCAACAGCACATGTAAAAAGTTTGTCAGAGGTTTTAAAACGTTTTTCAGAGGTTGTATTGTACTTTTCTGCAATCATACAAAATATAGATCTGGAAATTCACATCCACATTTCAATTTGGAAAAGAATAGTACAAATGATCACTTGAAATTACCAACTTTATAATACATGCTTTTTTGAGAAACTTTGCTTCACATCTATGAATTTTCATGTATAAGTATTAATAGTCTTTGTAAAACTTTTAACAACATTTAAAAATATAGTTTACAACGAGAAAAATAAATGAAGAAAAAGTAACACGCGTTTATCTGACAATTTGAAAAAGTATCAATAAATGCTAAAATGAATGTCCACACATTGAAATAAATGCGTTTTAAGAAAAGATTAAAGCTAGTTTTCTCATCTATGAACTTCATTGTGAATATATAAACAGTATATGTAAAACGTTTTTCATAGGTTGTAATGTACTTTTCTACAATCAAATAAATTATAGATCTGGAAGTTCACAACCAGATTTCAATTTCAAAAAGAATAGTATAAATGGTCAAATGAAATTACAAACATAAAAATAAACTCTTCTTGGAGATATGTTTAAACATGGTTTCACATCTATGCAACAGCACATGTAAAAAGTATGTCAGAGGTTTTAAAAGTACTTTTGTACAAGAAAGCTAAATGTAGATCCATAAATTCACTTCTACATTTCAATTTGAGAAAGAATAACATAAATGTTAAAATGAAACTACCAACTGTAAAATACATGCATTTTTGAGAAGTACTTAAACTTTGATTCACATCTATGAATTTTCATGTATGTATTAATAGTCTTTGTAAAACTTTTAAAAATGTTTAAAAATATAGTTTACAACCAGAAAAATAAATGCAGAAAAAGAAATAAGCGTTTATCTGACAATTTGAAAAAGTATCAATAAAGGCTAAAATGAAACCACATTTTGAAATAAATGCGTTTTAAGAAAAGATTAAAGCTAGTTTTCTCATCTATGAACTTCATTGTTAATATATAAACAGTACATGTAAAACGTTTTTCAGAGGTTGTATTGTACTTTTCAGCAATCATACAAAATATAGATCTGGAAATTCACATCCACATTTCAATTTGGAAAAGAATAGTACAAATGATCACTTGAAATTACCAACTTTATAATACATGCTTTTTTGAGAAACTTTGCTTCACATCTATGAATTTTCATGTATAAGTATTAATAGTCTTTGTAAAACTTTTAACAACGTTTAAAAATATAGTTTACAACGAGAAAAATAAATGAAGAAAAAGTAACACGCGTTTATCTGACAATTTGAAAAAGTATCAATAAATGCTAAAATGAATGTCCACACATTGAAATAAATGCGTTTTAAGAAAAGATTAAAGCTAGTTTTCTCATCTATGAACTTCATTGTTAATATATAAACAGTACATGTAAAACGTTTTTCAGAGGTTGTATTGTACTTTTCTGCAATCATACAAAATATAGATCTGGAAATTCACATCCACATTTCAATTTTGAAAAGAATAGGACAAATGATCACTTGAAATTACAATCATAAAAATAAAAGCTTTATGGACAAATGTTTAAACATGGTTTCACCTCTATGCAACAGCACATGTAAAAAGTTTGTCAGAGGTTTTAAAACGTTTTTCAGAGGTTGTATTGTACTTTCCTGCAATCATACAAAATATAGATCTGGAAATTCACATCCACATTTCAATTTTGAAAAGAATAGGACAAATGATCACTTGAAATTACAAACATAAAAATAACAGCTTTTTGGACAAATGTTTAAACATGGTTTCACCTCTATGCAACAGCACATGTAAAAAGTTTGTCAGAGGTTTTAAAAGTACTTTTCTCCAAAAAAACAAAATGTTGATCAGTAAATTCACTTCTACATTTCAATTTTAGAAAGAATAACATAAAAGTCAAAATGAAATTACCAACTTTAAAATACATGCTTTTTTGAGAAACTTTGCTTCACATCTATGAATTTTCATGTATAAGTATTAATAGTCTTTGTAAAACTTTTAACAACGTTTAAAAATATAGTTTACAACGAGAAAAATAAATGAAGAAAAAGTAACACGCGTTTATCTGACAATTTGAAAAAGTATCAATAAATGCTACAATGAATGTCCACACATTGAAATAAATGCGTTTTAAGAAAAGATTAAAGCTAGTTTTCTCATCTATGAACTTCATTGTGAATATATAAACAGTATATGTAAAACGTTTTTCATAGGTTGTAATGTACTTTTCTACAATCAAATAAAATATAGATCTGGAAATTCACAACCAGATTTCAATTTCAAAAAGAATAGTATAAATGGTCAAATGAAATTACAAACATAAAAATAAACGCTTCTTGGAGATATGTTTAAACATGGTTTCACATCTATGCAACAGCACATGTAAAAAGTATGTCAGAGGTTTTAAAAGTACTTTTGTACAAGAAAGCTAAATGTAGATCCATAAATTCACTTCTACATTTCAATTTTAGAAAGAATAACATAAATGTTAAAATGAAACTACCAACTGTAAAATACATGCATTTTTGAGTACTTAAACTTTGATTCACATCTATGAATTTTCATGTATAAGTATTAATAGTCTTTGTAAAACTTTTAAAAATGTTTAAAAATATAGTTTACAACCAGAAAAATAAATGCAGAAAAAGAAATAAGCGTTTATCTGACAATTTGAAAAAGTATCAATAAATGCTAAAATGAATGTCCACACATTGAAATAAATGCGTTCTAAGAAAAGATTAAAGCTAGTTTTCTCATCTATGAACTTCATTGTTAATATAAAATCAGTAGATGTAAAACGTTTTTCAGAGGTTGTATTGTACTTTTCTGCAATCATATAAAATATAGATCTGGAAATTCACATCCACATTTCAATTTTGAAAAGAATAGGACAAATGATCACTTGAAATTACAAACATAAAAATAAAAGCTTTTTGGACAAATGTTTAAACATGGTTTCACCTCTATGCAACAGCACATGTAAAAAGTTTGTCAGAGGTTTTAAAACGTTTTTCAGAGGTTGTATTGTACTTTTCTGCAATCATACAAAATATAGATCTGGAAATTCACATCCACATTTCAATTTGGAAAAGAATAGTACAAATGATCACTTGAAATTACCAACTTTATAATACATGCTTTTTTGAGAAACTTTGCTTCACATCTATGAATTTTCATGTATAAGTATTAATAGTCTTTGTAAAACTTTTAACAACATTTAAAAATATAGTTTACAACGAGAAAAATAAATGAAGAAAAAGTAACACGCGTTTATCTGACAATTTGAAAAAGTATCAATAAATGCTAAAATGAATGTCCACACATTGAAATAAATGCGTTTTAAGAAAAGATTAAAGCTAGTTTTCTCATCTATGAACTTCATTGTGAATATATAAACAGTATATGTAAAACGTTTTTCATAGGTTGTAATGTACTTTTCTACAATCAAATAAATTATAGATCTGGAAATTCACAACCAGATTTCAATTTCAAAAAGAATAGTATAAATGGTCAAATGAAATTACAAACATAAAAATAAACTCTTCTTGGAGATATGTTTAAACATGGTTTCACATCTATGCAACAGCACATGTAAAAAGTATGTCAGAGGTTTTAAAAGTACTTTTGTACAAGAAAGCTAAATGTAGATCCATAAATTCACTTCTACATTTCAATTTGAGAAAGAATAACATAAATGTTAAAATGAAACTACCAACTGTAAAATACATGCATTTTTGAGAAGTACTTAAACTTTGATTCACATCTATGAATTTTCATGTATGTATTAATAGTCTTTGTAAAACTTTTAAAAATGTTTAAAAATATAGTTTACAACCAGAAAAATAAATGCAGAAAAAGAAATAAGCGTTTATCTGACAATTTGAAAAACTATCAATAAATGCTAAAATGAATGTCCACACATTGAAATAAATGCGTTTTAAGAAAAGATTAAAGCTAGTTTTCTCATCTATGAACTTCATTGTTAATATATAATCAGTAGATGTAAAACGTTTTTCAGAGGTTGTATTGTACTTTTCTGCAATCATAAAATATAGATCTGGAAATTCACAACCAGATTTCAATTTCAAAAAGAATAGTATAAATGGTCAAATGAAATTACAAACATAAAAATAAACGCTTCTAGGAGATATGTTTAAACATGGTTTCACATCTATGCAACAGCACATGTAAAAAGTATGTCAGAGGTTTTAAAAGTACTTTTGTACAAGAAAGCTAAATGTAGATCCATAAATTCACTTCTACATTTCAATTTGAGAAAGAATAACATAAATGTTAAAATGAAACTACCAACTGTAAAATACATGCATTTTTGAGAAGTACTTAAACTTTGATTCACATCTATGAATTTTCATGTATGTATTAATAGTCTTTGTAAAACTTTTAAAAATGTTTAAAAATATAGTTTACAACCAGAAAAATAAATGCAGAAAAAGAAATAAGCGTTTATCTGACAATTTGAAAAAGTATCAATAAATGCTAAAATGAATGTCCACACATTGAAATAAATGCGTTTTAAGAAAAGATTAAAGCTAGTTTTCTCATCTATGAACTTCATTGTTAATATATAATCAGTAGATGTAAAACGTTTTTCAGAGGTTGTATTGTACTTTTCTGCAATCATAAAATATAGATCTGGAAATTCACATCCACATTTCAATTTTGAAAAGAATAGGACAAATGATCACTTGAAATTACAAACATAAAAATAAAAGCTTTTTGGACAAATGTTTAAACATGGTTTCACCTCTATGCAACAGCACATGTAAAAAGTTTGTCAGAGGTTTTAAAAGTACTTTTCTCCAAAAAAACAAAATGTTGATCAGTAAATTCACTTCTACATTTCAATTTTAGAAAGAATAACATAAAAGTTAAAATGAAATTACCAACTTTAAAATACATGCTTTTTTGAGAAACTTTGCTTCACATCTATGAATTTTCATGTATAAGTATTAATAGTCTTTGTAAAACTTTTAACAACGTTTAAAAATATAGTTTACAACGAGAAAAATAAATGAAGAAAAAGTAACACGCGTTTATCTGACAATTTGAAAAAGTATCAATAAGTGCTAAAATGAATGTCCACACATTGAAATAAATGCGTTTTAAGAAAAGATTAAAGCTAGTTTTCTCATCTATGAACTTCATTGTGAATATATAAACAGTATATGTAAAACGTTTTTCATAGGTTGTAATGTACTTTTCTACAATCAAATAAAATATAGATCTGGAAATTCACAACCAGATTTCAATTTCAAAAAGAATAGTATAAATGGTCAAATGAAATTACAAACATAAAAATAAACGCTTCTTGGAGATATGTTTAAACATGGTTTCACATCTATGCAACAGCACATGTAAAAAGTATGTCAGAGGTTTTAAAAGTTCTTTTGTACAAGAAAGCTAAATGTAGATCCATAAATTCACTTCTACATTTCAATTTGAGAAAGAATAACATAAATGTTAAAATGAAACTACCAACTGTAAAATACATGCATTTTTGAGAAGTACTTAAACTTTGATTCACATCTATGAATTTTCATGTATGTATTAATAGTCTTTGTAAAACTTTTAAAAATGTTTAAAAATATAGTTTACAACCAGAAAAATAAATGCAGAAAAAGAAATAAGCGTTTATCTGACAAGTTGAAAAAGTATCAATAAATGCTAAAATGAATGTCCACACATTGAAATAAATGCGTTTTAAGAAAAGATTAAAGCTAGTTTTCTCATCTATGAACTTCATTGTTAATATATAATCAGTAGATGTAAAACGTTTTTCAGAGGTTGTATTGTACTTTTCTGCAATCATAAAATATAGATCTGGAAATTCACATCCACATTTCAATTTTGAAAAGAATAGGACAAATGATCACTTGAAATTACAAACATAAAAATAAAAGCTTTTTGGACAAATGTTTAAACATGGTTTCACCTCTATGCAACAGCACATGTAAAAAGTTTGTCAGAGGTTTTAAAAGTACTTTTCTCCAAAAAAACAAAATGTTGATCAGTAAATTCACTTCTACATTTCAATTTTAGAAAGAATAACATAAAAGTTAAAATGAAATTACCAACTTTAAAATACATGCTTTTTTGAGAAACTTTGCTTCACATCTATGAATTTTCATGTATAAGTATTAATAGTCTTTGTAAAACTTTTAACAACGTTTAAAAATATAGTTTACAACGAGAAAAATAAATGAAGAAAAAGTAACACGCGTTTATCTGACAATTTGAAAAAGTATCAATAAATGCTAAAATGAATGTCCACACATTGAAATAAATGCGTTTTAAGAAAAGATTAAAGCTAGTTTTCTCATCTATGAACTTCATTGTGAATATATAAACAGTATATGTAAAACGTTTTTCATAGGTTGTAATGTACTTTTCTACAATCAAATAAAATATAGATCTGGAAATTCACAACCAGATTTCAATTTCAAAAAGAATAGTATAAATGGTCAAATGAAATTACAAACATAAAAATAAACGCTTCTTGGAGATATGTTTAAACATGGTTTCACATCTATGCAACAGCACATGTAAAAAGTATGTCAGAGGTTTTAAAAGTACTTTTGTACAAGAAAGCTAAATGTAGATCCATAAATTCACTTCTACATTTCAATTTTAGAAAGAATAACATAAATGTTAAAATGAAACTACCAACTGTAAAATACATGCATTTTTGAGTACTTAAACTTTGATTCACATCTATGAATTTTCATGTATAAGTATTAATAGTCTTTGTAAAACTTTTAAAAATGTTTAAAAATATAGTTTACAACCAGAAAAATAAATGCAGAAAAAGAAATAAGCGTTTATCTGACAATTTGAAAAAGTATCAATAAATGCTAAAATGAATGTCCACACATTGAAATAAATGCGTTCTAAGAAAAGATTAAAGCTAGTTTTCTCATCTATGAACTTCATTGTTAATATATAATCAGTAGATGTAAAACGTTTTTCAGAGGTTGTATTGTACTTTTCTGCAATCATATAAAATATAGATCTGGAAATTCACATCCACATTTCAATTTTGAAAAGAATAGGACAAATGATCACTTGAAATTACAAACATAAAAATAAAAGCTTTTTGGACAAATGTTTAAACATGGTTTCACCTCTATGCAACAGCACATGTAAAAAGTTTGTCAGAGGTTTTAAAAAGTTTTTCAGAGGTTGTATTGTACTTTTCTGCAATCATACAAAATATAGATCTGGAAATTCACATCCACATTTCAATTTGGAAAAGAATAGTACAAATGATCACTTGAAATTACCAACTTTATAATACATGCTTTTTTGAGAAACTTTGCTTCACATCTATGAATTTTCATGTATAAGTATTAATAGTCTTTGTAAAACTTTTAACAACGTTTAAAAATATAGTTTACAACGAGAAAAATAAATGAAGAAAAAGTAACACGCGTTTATCTGACAATTTGATAAAGTATCAATAAATGCTAAAATGAATGTCCACACATTGAAATAAATGCGTTTTAAGAAAAGATTAAAGCTAGTTTTCTCATCTATGAACTTCATTGTGAATATATAAACAGTATATGTAAAACGTTTTTCATAGGTTGTAATGTACTTTTCTACAATCAAATAAATTATAGATCTGGAAATTCACAACCAGATTTCAATTTCAAAAAGAATAGTATAAATGGTCAAATGAAATTACAAACATAAAAATAAACTCTTCTTGGAGATATGTTTAAACATGGTTTCACATCTATGCAACAGCACATGTAAAAAGTATGTCAGAGGTTTTAAAAGTACTTTTGTACAAGAAAGCTAAATGTAGATCCATAAATTCACTTCTACATTTCAATTTGAGAAAGAATAACATAAATGTTAAAATGAAACTACCAACTGTAAAATACATGCATTTTTGAGAAGTACTTAAACTTTGATTCACATCTATGAATTTTCATGTATGTATTAATAGTCTTTGTAAAACTTTTAAAAATGTTTAAAAATATAGTTTACAACCAGAAAAATAAATGCAGAAAAAGAAATAAGCGTTTATCTGACAAGTTGAAAAAGTATCAATAAATGCTAAAATGAATGTCCACACATTGAAATAAATGCGTTTTAAGAAAAGATTAAAGCTAGTTTTCTCATCTATGAACTTCATTGTTAATATATAATCAGTAGATGTAAAACGTTTTTCAGAGGTTGTATTGTACTTTTCTGCAATCATAAAATATAGATCTGGAAATTCACATCCACATTTCAATTTTGAAAAGAATAGGACAAATGATCACTTGAAATTACAAACATAAAAATAAAAGCTTTTTGGACAAATGTTTAAACATGGTTTCACCTCTATGCAACAGCACATGTAAAAAGTTTGTCAGAGGTTTTAAAAGTACTTTTCTCCAAAAAAACAAAATGTTGATCAGTAAATTCACTTCTACATTTCAATTTTAGAAAGAATAACATAAAAGTTAAAATGAAATTACCAACTTTAAAATACATGCTTTTTTGAGAAACTTTGCTTCACATCTATGAATGTTCATGTATAAGTATTAATAGTCTTTGTAAAACTTTTAACAACGTTTAAAAATATAGTTTACAACGAGAAAAATAAATGAAGAAAAAGTAACACGCGTTTATCTGACAATTTGAAAAAGTATCAATAAATGCTAAAATGAATGTCCACACATTGAAATAAATGCGTTTTAAGAAAAGATTAAAGCTAGTTTTCTCATCTATGAACTTCATTGTGAATATATAAACAGTATATGTAAAACGTTTTTCATAAGTTGTAATGTACTTTTCTACAATCAAATAAAATATAGATCTGGAAATTCACAACCAGATTTCAATTTCAAAAAGAATAGTATAAATGGTCAAATGAAATTACAAACATAAAAATAAACGCTTCTTGGAGATATGTTTAAACATGGTTTCACATCTATGCAACAGCACATGTAAAAAGTATGTCAGAGGTTTTAAAAGTACTTTTGTACAAGAAAGCTAAATGTAGATCCATAAATTCACTTCTACATTTCAATTTGAGAAAGAATAACATAAATGTTAAAATGAAACTACCAACTGTAAAATACATGCATTTTTGAGAAGTACTTAAACTTTGATTCACATCTATGAATTTTCATGTATGTATTAATAGTCTTTGTAAAACTTTTAAAAATGTTTAAAAATATAGTTTACAACCAGAAAAATAAATGCAGAAAAAGAAATAAGCGTTTATCTGACAATTTGAAAAAGTATCAATAAATGCTAAAATGAATGTCCACACATTGAAATAAATGCGTTTTAAGAAAAGATTAAAGCTAGTTTTCTCATCTATGAACTTCATTGTTAATATATAATCAGTAGATGTAAAACGTTTTTCAGAGGTTGTATTGTACTTTTCTGCAATCATAAAATATAGATCTGGAAATTCACATCCACATTTCAATTTTGAAAAGAATAGGACAAATGATCACTTGAAATTACAAACATAAAAATAAAAGCTTTTTGGACAAATGTTTAAACATGGTTTCACCTCTATGCAACAGCACATGTAAAAAGTTTGTCAGAGGTTTTAAAAGTACTTTTCTCCAAAAAAACAAAATGTTGATCAGTAAATTCACTTCTACATTTCAATTTTAGAAAGAATAACATAAAAGTTAAAATGAAATTACCAACTTTAAAATACATGCTTTTTTGAGAAACTTTGCTTCACATCTATGAATTTTCATGTATAAGTATTAATAGTCTTTGTAAAACTTTTAACAACGTTTAAAAATATAGTTTACAACGAGAAAAATAAATGAAGAAAAAGTAACACGCGTTTATCTGACAATTTGAAAAAGTATCAATAAGTGCTAAAATGAATGTCCACACATTGAAATAAATGCGTTTTAAGAAAAGATTAAAGCTAGTTTTCTCATCTATGAACTTCATTGTGAATATATAAACAGTATATGTAAAACGTTTTTCATAGGTTGTAATGTACTTTTCTACAATCAAATAAAATATAGATCTGGAAATTCACAACCAGATTTCAATTTCAAAAAGAATAGTATAAATGGTCAAATGAAATTACAAACATAAAAATAAACGCTTCTTGGAGATATGTTTAAACATGGTTTCACATCTATGCAACAGCACATGTAAAAAGTATGTCAGAGGTTTTAAAAGTACTTTTGTACAAGAAAGCTAAATGTAGATCCATAAATTCACTTCTACATTTCAATTTGAGAAAGAATAACATAAATGTTAAAATGAAACTACCAACTGTAAAATACATGCATTATTGAGTACTTAAACTTTGATTCACATCTATGAATTTTCATGTATAAGTATTAATAGTCTTTGTAAAACTTTTAAAAATGTTTAAAAATATAGTTTACAACCAGAAAAATAAATGCAGAAAAAGAAATAAGCGTTTATCTGACAAGTTGAAAAAGTATCAATAAATGCTAAAATGAATGTCCACACATTGAAATAAATGCGTTTTAAGAAAAGATTAAAGCTAGTTTTCTCATCTATGAACTTCATTGTTAATATATAATCAGTAGATGTAAAACGTTTTTCAGAGGTTGTATTGTACTTTTCTGCAATCATAAAATATAGATCTGGAAATTCACATCCACATTTCAATTTTGAAAAGAATAGGACAAATGATCACTTGAAATTACAAACATAAAAATAAAAGCTTTTTGGACAAATGTTTAAACATGGTTTCACCTCTATGCAACAGCACATGTAAAAAGTTTGTCAGAGGTTTTAAAAGTACTTTTCTCCAAAAAAACAAAATGTTGATCAGTAAATTCACTTCTACATTTCAATTTTAGAAAGAATAACATAAAAGTTAAAATGAAATTACCAACTTTAAAATACATGCTTTTTTGAGAAACTTTGCTTCACATCTATGAATTTTCATGTATAAGTATTAATAGTCTTTGTAAAACTTTTAACAACGTTTAAAAATATAGTTTACAACGAGAAAAATAAATGAAGAAAAAGTAACACGCGTTTATCTGACAATTTGAAAAAGTATCAATAAGTGCTAAAATGAATGTCCACACATTGAAATAAATGCGTTTTAAGAAAAGATTAAAGCTAGTTTTCTCATCTATGAACTTCATTGTGAATATATAAACAGTATATGTAAAACGTTTTTCATAGGTTGTAATGTACTTTTCTACAATCAAATAAAATATAGATCTGGAAATTCACAACCAGATTTCAATTTCAAAAAGAATAGTATAAATGGTCAAATGAAATTACAAACATAAAAATAAACGCTTCTTGGAGATATGTTTAAACATGGTTTCACATCTATGCAACAGCACATGTAAAAAGTATGTCAGAGGTTTTAAAAGTACTTTTGTACAAGAAAGCTAAATGTAGATCCATAAATTCACTTCTACATTTCAATTTGAGAAAGAATAACATAAATGTTAAAATGAAACTACCAACTGTAAAATACATGCATTTTTGAGTACTTAAACTTTGATTCACATCTATGAATTTTCATGTATAAGTATTAATAGTCTTTGTAAAACTTTTAAAAATGTTTAAAAATATAGTTTACAACCAGAAAAATAAATGCAGAAAAAGAAATAAGCGTTTATCTGACAAGTTGAAAAAGTATCAATAAATGCTAAAATGAATGTCCACACATTGAAATAAATGCGTTTTAAGAAAAGATTAAAGCTAGTTTTCTCATCTATGAACTTCATTGTTAATATATAATCAGTAGATGTAAAACGTTTTTCAGAGGTTGTATTGTACTTTTCTGCAATCATAAAATATAGATCTGGAAATTCACCTCCACATTTCAATTTTGAAAAGAATAGGACAAATGATCACTTGAAATTACAAACATAAAAATAACAGCTTTTTGGACAAATGTTTAAACATGGTTTCACCTCTATGCAACAGCACATGTAAAAAGTTTGTCAGAGGTTTTAAAACGTTTTTCAGAGGTTGTATTGTACTTTTCTGCAATCATACAAAATATAGATCTGGAAATTCACATCCACATTTCAATTTGGAAAAGAATAGTACAAATGATCACTTGAAATTACAAACTTTAAAATAAATGCTTTTTTGAAAAATGTTTAAACATTATTTCACATCTATGCAACAGCACAAGTAAAAAGTTTGTCAGAGGTTTTAAAAGTACTTTTCTCCAAAAAAGCAAAATGTTGATCAGTAAATTCACTTCTACATTTCAATTTTAGAAAGAATAACATAAATGTTAAAATGAAACTACCAACTTTAAAATACATGCTTTTTTGAGAAACTTTGCTTCACATCTATGAATTTTCATGTATAAGTATTAATAGTTTTTGTAAAACTTTTAACAACGTTTCAAAATATAGTCTACAACCAGTAAAATAAATGTAGAAAAAGAAATACGCGTTTATCTGACAATTTGAAAAAGTATCAATAAAGGCTAAAATGAAACCACATTTTGAAATAAATGCGTTTTAAGAAAAGATTAAAGCTAGTTTTCTCATCTATGAACTTCATTTTTAATATATAAACAGTACATGTAAAACGTTTTTCAGAGGTTGTATTGTACTTTTCTGCAATCATACAAAATATAGATCTGGAAATTCACATCCACATTTCAATTTTGAAAAGAATAGTAGAAATGGTCACTTGAAATTACAAACTTTAAAATAAATGCTTCTTTGAGAAATGTTTAAACATGATTTCACCTCTATGCAACAGCACATGTAAAAAGTTTGTCAGAGGTTTTAAAAGTACTTTTCTACAAGAAAGCAAAATGTAGATCTGTAAATTCACATCTACATATCAATTTTAGAAAGAATAACATAAATGTTAAAATGAAACAACTAACTTTAAAATACATGCATTTTTGAGAAATACATAAACTTTGCTTCACATCTATGAATTTTCATGTATAAGTATTAATAGTCTTTGTAAAACTTTTAAAAACGTTTAAAATTATAGTTTACAACCAGAAAAATAAATGCAGAAAAAGAAATACGCGTTTATCTGACAATATGAAAAAGTATCAATAAATGCTAAAATGAATGTCCACACATTGAAATAAATGCGTTTTAAGAAAAGATTAAAGCTAGTTTTCTCATCTATGAACTTCATTCTGAATATATAAACAGTATATGTAAAACGTTTTTCATAGGTTGTAATGTAGTTTTCTACAATCAAATAAAATATAGATCTGGAAATTCACAACCAGATTTCAATTTCAAAAACAATAGTATAAATGGTCAAATGAAATTACAAACATAAAAATAAACGCTTCTTGGAGATATGTTTAAAAATGGTTTCACATCTATGCAACAGCACATGTAAAAAGTATGTCAGAGGTTTTAAAAGTACTTTTGTACAAGAAAGCTAAATGTAGATCCATAAATTCACTTCTACATTTCAATTTGAGAAAGAATAACATAAATGTTAAAATGAAACTACCAACTGTAAAATACATGCATTTTTGAGAAGTACTTAAACTTTGATTCACATCTATGAATTTTCATGTATTAATAGTCTTTGTAAAACTTTTAAAAATGTTTAAAAATATAGTTTACAACCAGAAAAATAAATGCAGAAAAAGAAATAAGCGTTTATCTGACAATTTGAAAAAGTATCAATAAATGCTAAAATGAATGTCCACACATTGAAATAAATGCGTTTTAAGAAAAGATTAAAGCTAGTTTTCTCATCTATGAACTTCATTGTTAATATATAAACAGCACATGTAAAACGTTTTTCAGAGGTTGTATTGTACTTTTCTGCAATCATAAAATATAGATCTGGAAATTCACATCCACATTTCAATTTTGAAAAGAATAGGACAAATGATCACTTGAAATTACAAACATAAAAATAAAAGCTTTTTGGACAAATGTTTAAACATGGTTTCACCTCTATGCAACAGCACATGTAAAAAGTTTGTCAGAGGTTTTAAAAGTACTTTTCTCCAAAAAAACAAAATGTTGATCAGTAAATTCACTTCCACATTTCAATTTTAGAAAGAATAACATAAAAGTTAAAATGAAACTACTAACTTTAAAATACATGGATTTTTGAGAAATACTTAAACTTTGCTTCACATCTATGAATTTTCATGTATAAGTATTAATAGTCTTTTTAAAACTTTTAACAACGTTTAAAAATATAGTTTACAACGAGAAAAATAAATGAAGAAAAAGTAACACGCGTTTATCTGACAATTTGAAAAAGTATCAATAAATGCTAAAATAAATGTCCACACATTGAAATAAATGCGTTTTAAGAAAAGATTAAAGCTAGTTTTCTCATCTATGAACTTCATTGTGAATATATAAACAGTATATGTAAAACGTTTTTCATAGGTTGTAATGTACTTTTCTACAATCAAATAAAATATGGATCTGGAAATTCACAACCAGATTTCAATTTCAAAAAGAATAGTATAAATGGTCAAATGAAATTACAAACATAAAAATAAACGCTTCTTGGAGAAATGTTTAAACATGATTTCACATCTATGCAACAGCACAAGTAAAAAGTTTGTCAGAGGTTTTAAAAGTACTTTTGTACAAGAAAGCAAAATGTAGATCTGTAAATTCACTTCTACATTTCAATTTTAGAAAGAATAACATAAATGTTAAAATGAAACTACTAACTTTAAAATACATGGATTTTTGAGAAATACTTAAACTTTGCTTCACATCTATGAATTTTCATGTATAAGTATTAATAGTCTTTGTAAAACTTTTAAAAACGTTTAAAAATATAGTTTACAACCAGAAAAATAAATGCAGAAAAAGAAATACGCGTTTATCTGACAATATGAAAAAGTATCAATAAATGCTAAAATGAATGTCCACACATTGAAATAAATGCGTTTTAAGAAAAGATTAAAGCTAGTTTTCTCATCTATGAACTTCATTGTTAATATATAAACAGTACATGTAAAACGTTTTTCAGAGGTTGTATTGTACTTTTCTGCAATCATATAAAATATAGATCTGGAAATTCACATCCACATTTCAATTTTGAAAAGAATGGTAGAAATGGTCACTTGAAATTACAAACTTTAAAATAAATGCTTTTTTGAGAAATGTTTAAACATGATTTCACATCTATGCAACAGCTCATGTAAAGTTTCTCAGAGGTTTTAAAAGTACTTTTCTCCAAAAAAGCAAAATGTAGATCCGTAAATTCACTTCTACATTTCAATTTTAGAAAGAATAACATAAATGTTAAAATGAAACAACCAACTTTAAAATACATGCATTTTTGAGAAATACTTAAACTTTGCTTCACATCTATGAATTTTCATGTATAAGTATTAATAGTCTTTGTAAAACTTTTAAAAACGTTTAAAAATATAGTTTACAACCAGAAAAATAAATGCAGAAAAAGAAATACGCATTTATCTGACAATTTGAAAAAGTATCAATAAATGCTAAAATGAATGTCCACACATTGAAATAAATGCGTTTTAAGAAAAGATTAAAGCTAGTTTTCTCATCTATGAACTTCATTGTTAATATATAAACAGTACATGTAAAACGTTTTTCAGAGGTTGTGTTGTACTTTTCTGCAATCATATAAAATATAGATCTGGAAATTCACATCCACATTTCAATTTTGAAAAGAATAGGACAAATGATCACTTGAAATTACAAACATAAAAATAAAAGCTTTTTGGACAAATGTTTAAACATGGTTTCACCTCTATGCAACAGCACATGTAAAAAGTTTGTCAGAGGTTTTAAAACGTTTTTCAGAGGTTGTATTGTACTTTTCTGCAATCATACAAAATATAGATCTGGAAATTCACATCCACATTTCAATTTGGAAAAGAATAGTACAAATGATCACTTGAAATTACAAACTTTAAAATAAATACTTTTTTGAAAAATGTTTAAACATGATTTCACATCTATGCAACAGCACAAGTAAAAAGTTTGTCAGAGGTTTTAAAAGTAATTTTCTCCAAAAAAACAAAATGTTGATCAGTAAATTCACTTCTACATTTCAATTTTAGAAGGAATAACATAAAAGTTAAAATGAAATTACCAACTTTATAATACATGCTTTTTTGAGAAACTTTGCTTCACATCTATGAATTTTCATGTATAAGTATTAATAGTCTTTGTAAAACTTTTAACAACGTTTAAAAATATAGTTTACAACGAGAAAAATAAATGAAGAAAAAGTAACACGCGTTTTTCTGACAATTTGAAAAAGTATCAATAAATGCTAAAATGAATGTCCACACATTGAAATAAATGCGTTTTAAGAAAAGATTAAAGCTAGTTTTCTCATCTATGAACTTCATTGTGAATATATAAACAGTATATGTAAAACGTTTTTCATAGGTTGTAATGTACTTTTCTACAATCAAATAAAATATAGATCTGGAAATTCACAACCAGATTTCAATTTCAAAAAGAATAGTATAAATGGTCAAATGAAATTACAAACATAAAAATAAACGCTTCTTGGAGATATGTTTAAACATGGTTTCACATCTATGCAACAGCACATGTAAAAAGTATGTCAGAGGTTTTAAAAGTACTTTTGTACAAGAAAGCTAAATGTAGATCCATAAATTCACTTCTACATTTCAATTTGAGAAAGAATAACATAAATGTTAAAATGAAACTACCAACTGTAAAATACATGCATTTTTGAGAAGTACTTAAACTTTGATTCACATCTATGAATTTTCATGTATGTATTAATAGTCTTTGTAAAACTTTTAAAAATGTTTAAAAATATAGTTTACAACCAGAAAAATAAATGCAGAAAAAGAAATACGCGTTTATCTGACAATTTGAAAAAGTATCAATAAATGCTAAAATGAATGTCCACACATTGAAATAAATGCGTTTTAAGAAAAGATTAAAGCTAGTTTTCTCATCTATGAACTTCATTGTTAATATATAAACAGTACATGTAAAACGTTTTTCAGAGGTTGTATTGTACTTTTCTGCAATCATATAAAATATAGATCTGGAAATTCAAATCCACATTTCAATTTTGAAAAGAATAGTAGAAATGGTCACTTGAAATTACAAACTTTAAAATAAATGCTTTTTTGAGAAATGTTTAAATATGGTTTCACATCTATGCAACAGCTCATGTAAAGTTTGTCAGAGGTTTTAAAAGTACTTTTCTCCAAAAAAGCAAAATGTAGCTCTGTAAATTCACTTCTACATTTCATTTTTTGAAAGAATAACATAAATGTTAAAATGAAACAACCAACTTTAAAATAAATGCATTTTTGAGAAATACTTAAAATTTGCTTCACATCTATGAATTTTCATGTATAAGTATTAATAGTCTTTGTAAAACTTTTAAAAACGTTTAAAAATATAGTTTACAACCAGAAAAATAAATGCAGAAAAAGAAATACGCATTTATCTGACAATTTTAAAAAGTATCAATAAATGCTAAAATGAATGTCCACACATTGAAATAAATGCGTTTTAAGAAAAGATTAAAGCTAGTTTTCTCATCTATGAACTTCATTGTTAATATATAAACAGTACATGTAAAACGTTTTTCAGAGGTTGTATTGTACTTTTCTGCAATCATATAAAATATAGATCTGGAAATTCACATCCACATTTCAATTTTGAAAAGAATAGGACAAATGATCACTTGAAATTACAAACATAAAAATAAAAGCTTTTTGGACAAATGTTTAAACATGGTTTCACCTCTATGCAACAGCACATGTAAAAAGTTTGTCAGAGGTTTTAAAACGTTTTTCAGAGGTTGTATTGTACTTTTCTGCAATCATACAAAATATAGATCTGGAAATTCACATCCACATTTCAATTTGGAAAAGAATAGTACAAATGATCACTTGAAATTACAAACTTTAAAATAAATGCTTTTTTGAAAAATGTTTAAACATGATTTCACATCTATGCAACAGCACAAGTAAAAAGTTTGTCAGAGGTTTTAAAAGTACTTTTCTCCAAAAAAACAAAATGTTGATCTGTAAATTCACTTCTACATTTCAATTTTAGAAAGAATAACATAAAAGTTAAAATGAAATTACCAACTTTAAAATACATGCTTTTTTGAGAAACTTTGCTTCACATCTATGAATTTTCATGTATAAGTATTAATAGTCTTTGTAAAACTTTTAACAACGTTTAAAAATATAGTTTACAACGAGAAAAATAAATGAAGAAAAAGTAACACGCGTTTATCTGACAATTTGAAAAAGTATCAATAAGTGCTAAAATGAATGTCCACACATTGAAATAAATGCGTTTTAAGAAAAGATTAAAGCTAGTTTTCTCATCTATGAACTTCATTGTGAATATATAAACAGTATATGTAAAACGTTTTTCATAGGTTGTAATGTACTTTTCTACAATCAAATAAAATATAGATCTGGAAATTCACAACCAGATTTCAATTTCAAAAAGAATAGTATAAATGGTCAAATGAAATTACAAACATAAAAATAAACGCTTCTTGGAGATATGTTTAAACATGGTTTCACATCTATGCAACAGCACATGTAAAAAGTATGTCAGAGGTTTTAAAAGTACTTTTGTACAAGAAAGCTAAATGTAGATCCATAAATTCACTTCTACATTTCAATTTGAGAAAGAATAACATAAATGTTAAAATGAAACTACCAACTGTAAAATACATACATTTTTGAGTACTTAAACTTTGATTCACATCTATGAATTTTCATGTATAAGTATTAATAGTCTTTGTAAAACTTTTAAAAATGTTTAAAAATATAGTTTACAACCAGAAAAATAAATGCAGAAAAAGAAATAAGCGTTTATCTGACAAGTTGAAAAAGTATCAATAAATGCTAAAATGAATGTCCACACATTGAAATAAATGCGTTTTAAGAAAAGATTAAAGCTAGTTTTCTCTTCTATGAACTTCATTGTTAATATATAATCAGTAGATGTAAAACGTTTTTCAGAGGTTGTATTGTACTTTTCTGCAATCATAAAATATAGATCTGGAAATTCACATCCACATTTCAATTTTGAAAAGAATAGGACAAATGATCACTTGAAATTACAAACATAAAAATAACAGCTTTTTGGACAAATGTTTAAACATGGTTTCACCTCTATGCAACAGCACATGTAAAAAGTTTGTCAGAGGTTTTAAAACGTTTTTCAGAGGTTGTATTGTACTTTTCTGCAATCATACAAAATATAGATCTGGAAATTCACATCCACATTTCAATTTGGAAAAGAATAGTACAAATGATCACTTGAAATTACAAACTTTAAAATAAATGCTTTTTTGAAAAATGTTTAAACATTATTTCACATCTATGCAACAGCACAAGTAAAAAGTTTGTCAGAGGTTTTAAAAGTACTTTTCTCCAAAAAAGCAAAATGTTGATCAGTAAATTCACTTCTACATTTCAATTTTAGAAAGAATAACATAAATGTTAAAATGAAACTACCAACTTTAAAATACATGCTTTTTTGAGAAACTTTGCTTCACATCTATGAATTTTCATGTATAAGTATTAATAGTCTTTGTAAAACTTTTAACAACGTTTCAAAATATAGTCTACAACCAGTAAAATAAATGTAGAAAAAGAAATACGCGTTTATCTGACAATTTGAAAAAGTATCAATAAAGGCTAAAATGAAACCACATTTTGAAATAAATGCGTTTTAAGAAAAGATTAAAGCTAGTTTTCTCATCTATGAACTTCATTGTTAATATATAAACAGTACATGTAAAACGTTTTTCAGAGGTTGTATTGTACTTTTCTGCAATAATACAAAATATAGATCTGGAAATTCACATCCACATTTCAATTTTGAAAAGAATAGTAGAAATGGTCACTTGAAATTACAAACTTTAAAATAAATGCTTCTTTGAGAAATGTTTAAACATGATTTCACCTCTATGCAACAGCACATGTAAAAAGTTTGTCAGAGGTTTTAAAAGTACTTTTCTACAAGAAAGCAAAATGTAGATCTGTAAATTCACATCTACATATCAATTTTAGAAAGAATAACATAAATGTTAAAATGAAACAACTAACTTTAAAATAGATGCATTTTTGAGAAATACTTAAACTTTGCTTCACATCTATGAATTTTCATGTATAAGTATTAATAGTCTTTGTAAAACTTTTAAAAACGTTTAAAATTATAGTTTACAACCAGAAAAATAAATGCAGAAAAAGAAATACGCGTTTATCTGACAATATGAAAAAGTATCAATAAATGCTAAAATGAATGTCCACACATTGAAATAAATGCGTTTTAAGAAAAGATTAAAGCTAGTTTTCTCATCTATGAACTTCATTGTTAATATATAAACAGCACATGTAAAACGTTTTTCAGAGGTTGTATTGTACTTTTCTGCAATCATATAAAATATAGATCTGGAAATTCACATCCACATTTCAATTTTGAAAAGAATAGTAGAAATGGTCACTTGAAATTACAAACTTTAAAATAAATGCTTTTTTGAGAAATGTTTAAACATGATTTCACATCTATGCAACAGCACAAGTAAAAAGTTTGTCAGAGGTTTTAAAAGTACTTTTCTCCAAAAAAACAAAATG
This sequence comes from Narcine bancroftii, assembly GCF_036971445.1. Lineage (NCBI taxonomy): Eukaryota > Metazoa > Chordata > Chondrichthyes > Torpediniformes > Narcinidae > Narcine > Narcine bancroftii. The sequence goes on along the minus strand of NC_091474.1, from coordinate 99,641,291 downwards.
TTGATCAGTAAATTCACTTCTACATTTCAATTTTAGAAAGAATAACATAAAAGTTAAAATGAAATTACCAACTTTAAAATACATGCTTTTTTGAGAAACTTTGCTTCACATCTATGAATTTTCATGTATAAGTATTAATAGTCTTTGTAAAACTTTTAACAACGTTTAAAAATATAGTTTACAACGAGAAAAATAAATGAAGAAAAAGTAACACGCGTTTATCTGACAATTTGAAAAAGTATCAATAAGTGCTAAAATGAATGTCCACACATTGAAATAAATGCGTTTTAAGAAAAGATTAAAGCTAGTTTTCTCATCTATGAACTTCATTGTGAATATATAAACAGTATATGTAAAACGTTTTTCATAGGTTGTAATGTACTTTTCTACAATCAAATAAAATATAGATCTGGAAATTCACAACCAGATTTCAATTTCAAAAAGAATAGTATAAATGGTCAAATGAAATTACAAACATAAAAATAAACGCTTCTTGGAGATATGTTTAAACATGGTTTCACATCTATCCAACAGCACATGTAAAAAGTATGTCAGAGGTTTTAAAAGTACTTTTGTACAAGAAAGCTAAATGTAGATCCATAAATTCACTTCTACATTTCAATTTGAGAAAGAATAACATAAATGTTAAAATGAAACTACCAACTGTAAAATTCATGCATTTTTGAGAAGTACTTAAACTTTGATTCACATCTATGAATTTTCATGTATTAATAGTCTTTGTAAAACTTTTAAAAATGTTTAAAAATATAGTTTACATCCAGAAAAATAAATGCAGAAAAAGAAATAAGCGTTTATCTGACAATTTGAAAAAGTATCAATAAATGCTAAAATGAATGTCCACACATTGAAATAAATGCGTTTTAAGAAAAGATTAAAGCTAGTTTTCTCATCTATGAACTTCATTGTTAATATATAATCAGTAGATGTAAAACGTTTTTCAGAGGTTGTATTGTACTTTTCTGCAATCATATAAAATATAGATCTGGAAATTCACATCCAAATTTCAATTTTGAAAAGAATAGGACAAATGATCACTTGAAATTACAAACATAAAAATAAAAGCTTTTTGGACAAATGTTTAAACATGGTTTCACCTCTATGCAACAGCACATGTAAAAAGTTTGTCAGAGGTTTTAAAAGTACTTTTCTCCAAAAAAACAAAATGTTGATCAGTAAATTCACTTCTACATTTCAATTTTAGAAAGAATAACATAAAATTAAAATGAAATTACCAACTTTAAAATACATGCTTTTTTGAGAAACTTTGCTTCACATCTATGAATTTTCATGTATAAGTATTAATAGTCTTTGTAAAACTTTTAACAACGTTTAAAAATATAGTTTACAACGAGAAAAATAAATGAAGAAAAAGTAACACGCGTTTATCTGACAATTTGAAAAAGTATCAATAAATGCTAAAATGAATGTCCACACATTGAAATAAATGCGTTTTAAGAAAAGATTAAAGCTAGTTTTCTCATCTATGAACTTCATTGTGAATATATAAACAGTATATGTAAAACGTTTTTCATAGGTTGTAATGTACTTTTCTACAATCAAATAAAATATAGATCTGGAAATTCACAACCAGATTTCAATTTCAAAAAGAATAGTATAAATGGTCAAATGAAATTACAAACATAAAAATAAACGCTTCTTGGAGATATGTTTAAACATGGTTTCACATCTATGCAACAGCACATGTAAAAAGTATGTCAGAGGTTTTAAAAGTACTTTTGTACAAGAAAGCTAAATGTAGATCCATAAATTCACTTCTACATTTCAATTTTAAAAAGAATAACATAAATGTTAAAATGAAACTACCAACTGTAAAATACATGCATTTTTGAGTACTTAAACTTTGATTCACATCTATGAATTTTCATGTATAAGTATTAATAGTCTTTGTAAAACTTTTAAAAATGTTTAAAAATATAGTTTACAACCAGAAAAATAAATGCAGAAAAAGAAATAAGCGTTTATCTGACAATTTGAAAAAGTATCAATAAAGGCTAAAATGAAACCACATTTTGAAATAAATGCGTTTTAAGAAAAGATTAAAGCTAGTTTTCTCATCTATGAACTTCATTGTTAATATATAAACAGTACATGTAAAACGTTTTTCAGAGGTTGTATTGTACTTTTCTGCAATCATACAAAATATAGATCTGGAAATTCACATCCACATTTCAATTTGGAAAAGAATAGTACAAATGATCACTTGAAATTACCAACTTTATAATACATGCTTTTTTGAGAAACTTTGCTTCACATCTATGAATTTTCATGTATAAGTATTAATAGTCTTTGTAAAACTTTTAACAACGTTTAAAAATATAGTTTGCAACGAGAAAAATAAATGAAGAAAAAGTAACACGCGTTTATCTGACAATTTGAAAAAGTATCAATAAGTGCTAAAATGAATGTCCACACATTGAAATAAATGCGTTTTAAGAAAAGATTAAAGCTAGTTTTCTCATCTATGAACTTCATTGTGAATATATAAACAGTATATGTAAAACGTTTTTCATAGGTTGTAATGTACTTTTCTACAATCAAATAAAATATAGATCTGGAAATTCACAACCAGATTTCAATTTCAAAAAGAATAGTATAAATGGTCAAATGAAATTACAAACATAAAAATAAACGCTTCTTGGAGATATGTTTAAACATGGTTTCACATCTATGCAACAGCACATGTAAAAAGTATGTCAGAGGTTTTAAAAGTACTTTTGTACAAGAAAGCTAAATGTAGATCCATAAATTCACTTCTACATTTCAATTTGAGAAAGAATAACATAAATGTTAAAATGAAACTACCAACTGTAAAATACATGCATTTTTGAGTACTTAAACTTTGATTCACATCTATGAATTTTCATGTATAAGTATTAATAGTCTTTGTAAAACTTTTAAAAATGTTTAAAAATATAGTTTACAACCAGAAAAATAAATGCAGAAAAAGAAATAAGCGTTTATCTGACAAGTTGAAAAAGTATCAATAAATGCTAAAATGAATGTCCACACATTGAAATAAATGCGTTTTAAGAAAAGATTAAAGCTAGTTTTCTCTTCTATGAACTTCATTGTTAATATATAATCAGTAGATGTAAAACGTTTTTCAGAGGTTGTATTGTACTTTTCTGCAATCATAAAATATAGATCTGGAAATTCACATCCACATTTCAATTTTGAAAAGAATAGGACAAATGATCACTTGAAATTACAAACATAAAAATAACAGCTTTTTGGACAAATGTTTAAACATGGTTTCACCTCTATGCAACAGCACATGTAAAAAGTTTGTCAGAGGTTTTAAAACGTTTTTCAGAGGTTGTATTGTACTTTTCTGCAATCATACAAAATATAGATCTGGAAATTCACATCCACATTTCAATTTGGAAAAGAATAGTACAAATGATCACTTGAAATTACAAACTTTAAAATAAATGCTTTTTTGAAAAATGTTTAAACATTATTTCACATCTATGCAACAGCACAAGTAAAAAGTTTGTCAGAGGTTTTAAAAGTACTTTTCTCCAAAAAAACAAAATGTTGATCAGTAAATTCACTTCTACATTTCAATTTTAGAAAGAATAACATAAAATTAAAATGAAATTACCAACTTTAAAATACATGCTTTTTTGAGAAACTTTGCTTCACATCTATGAATTTTCATGTATAAGTATTAATAGTCTTTGTAAAACTTTTAACAACGTTTAAAAATATAGTTTACAACGAGAAAAATAAATGAAGAAAAAGTAACACGCGTTTATCTGACAATTTGAAAAAGTATCAATAAATGCTAAAATGAATGTCCACACATTGAAATAAATGCGTTTTAAGAAAAGATTAAAGCTAGTTTTCTCATCTATGAACTTCATTGTGAATATATAAACAGTATATGTAAAACGTTTTTCATAGGTTGTAATGTACTTTTCTACAATCAAATAAAATATAGATCTGGAAATTCACAACCAGATTTCAATTTCAAAAAGAATAGTATAAATGGTCAAATGAAATTACAAACATAAAAATAAACGCTTCTTGGAGATATGTTTAAACATGGTTTCACATCTATGCAACAGCACATGTAAAAAGTATGTCAGAGGTTTTAAAAGTACTTTTGTACAAGAAAGCTAAATGTAGATCCATAAATTCACTTCTACATTTCAATTTTAAAAAGAATAACATAAATGTTAAAATGAAACTACCAACTGTAAAATACATGCATTTTTGAGTACTTAAACTTTGATTCACATCTATGAATTTTCATGTATAAGTATTAATAGTCTTTGTAAAACTTTTAAAAATGTTTAAAAATATAGTTTACAACCAGAAAAATAAATGCAGAAAAAGAAATAAGCGTTTATCTGACAATTTGAAAAAGTATCAATAAAGGCTAAAATGAAACCACATTTTGAAATAAATGCGTTTTAAGAAAAGATTAAAGCTAGTTTTCTCATCTATGAACTTCATTGTTAATATATAAACAGTACATGTAAAACGTTTTTCAGAGGTTGTATTGTACTTTTCTGCAATCATACAAAATATAGATCTGGAAATTCACATCCACATTTCAATTTGGAAAAGAATAGTACAAATGATCACTTGAAATTACCAACTTTATAATACATGCTTTTTTGAGAAACTTTGCTTCACATCTATGAATTTTCATGTATAAGTATTAATAGTCTTTGTAAAACTTTTAACAACGTTTAAAAATATAGTTTGCAACGAGAAAAATAAATGAAGAAAAAGTAACACGCGTTTATCTGACAATTTGAAAAAGTATCAATAAGTGCTAAAATGAATGTCCACACATTGAAATAAATGCGTTTTAAGAAAAGATTAAAGCTAGTTTTCTCATCTATGAACTTCATTGTGAATATATAAACAGTATATGTAAAACGTTTTTCATAGGTTGTAATGTACTTTTCTACAATCAAATAAAATATAGATCTGGAAATTCACAACCAGATTTCAATTTCAAAAAGAATAGTATAAATGGTCAAATGAAATTACAAACATAAAAATAAACGCTTCTTGGAGATATGTTTAAACATGGTTTCACATCTATGCAACAGCACATGTAAAAAGTATGTCAGAGGTTTTAAAAGTACTTTTGTACAAGAAAGCTAAATGTAGATCCATAAATTCACTTCTACATTTCAATTTGAGAAAGAATAACATAAATGTTAAAATGAAACTACCAACTGTAAAATACATGCATTTTTGAGTACTTAAACTTTGATTCACATCTATGAATTTTCATGTATAAGTATTAATAGTCTTTGTAAAACTTTTAAAAATGTTTAAAAATATAGTTTACAACCAGAAAAATAAATGCAGAAAAAGAAATAAGCGTTTATCTGACAAGTTGAAAAAGTATCAATAAATGCTAAAATGAATGTCCACACATTGAAATAAATGCGTTTTAAGAAAAGATTAAAGCTAGTTTTCTCTTCTATGAACTTCATTGTTAATATATAATCAGTAGATGTAAAACGTTTTTCAGAGGTTGTATTGTACTTTTCTGCAATCATAAAATATAGATCTGGAAATTCACATCCACATTTCAATTTTGAAAAGAATAGGACAAATGATCACTTGAAATTACAAACATAAAAATAACAGCTTTTTGGACAAATGTTTAAACATGGTTTCACCTCTATGCAACAGCACATGTAAAAAGTTTGTCAGAGGTTTTAAAACGTTTTTCAGAGGTTGTATTGTACTTTTCTGCAATCATACAAAATATAGATCTGGAAATTCACATCCACATTTCAATTTGGAAAAGAATAGTACAAATGATCACTTGAAATTACAAACTTTAAAATAAATGCTTTTTTGAAAAATGTTTAAACATTATTTCACATCTATGCAACAGCACAAGTAAAAAGTTTGTCAGAGGTTTTAAAAGTACTTTTCTCCAAAAAAGCAAAATGTTGATCAGTAAATTCACTTCTACATTTCAATTTTAGAAAGAATAACATAAATGTTAAAATGAAACTACCAACTTTAAAATACATGCTTTTTTGAGAAACTTTGCTTCACATCTATGAATTTTCATGTATAAGTATTAATAGTCTTTGTAAAACTTTTAACAACGTTTCAAAATATAGTCTACAACCAGTAAAATAAATGTAGAAAAAGAAATACGCGTTTATCTGACAATTTGAAAAAGTATCAATAAAGGCTAAAATGAAACCACATTTTGAAATAAATGCGTTTTAAGAAAAGATTAAAGCTAGTTTTCTCATCTATGAACTTCATTGTTAATATATAAACAGTACATGTAAAACGTTTTTCAGAGGTTGTATTGTACTTTTCTGCAATAATACAAAATATAGATCTGGAAATTCACATCCACATTTCAATTTTGAAAAGAATAGTAGAAATGGTCACTTGAAATTACAAACTTTAAAATAAATGCTTCTTTGAGAAATGTTTAAACATGATTTCACCTCTATGCAACAGCACATGTAAAAAGTTTGTCAGAGGTTTTAAAAGTACTTTTCTACAAGAAAGCAAAATGTAGATCTGTAAATTCACATCTACATATCAATTTTAGAAAGAATAACATAAATGTTAAAATGAAACAACTAACTTTAAAATACATGCATTTTTGAGAAATACTTAAACTTTGCTTCACATCTATGAATTTTCATGTATAAGTAGTAATAGTCTTTGTAAAACTTTTAACAACGTTTCAAAATATAGTCTACAACCAGTAAAATAAATGTAGAAAAAGAAATACGCGTTTATCTGACAATTTGAAAAAGTATCAATAAAGGCTAAAATGAAACCACATTTTGAAATAAATGCGTTTTAAGAAAAGATTAAAGCTAGTTTTCTCATCTATGAACTTCATTGTTAATATATAAACAGTACATGTAAAACGTTTTTCAGAGGTTGTATTGTACTTTTCTGCAATAATACAAAATATAGATCTGGAAATTCACATCCACATTTCAATTTTGAAAAGAATAGTAGAAATGGTCACTTGAAATTACAAACTTTAAAATAAATGCTTCTTTGAGAAATGTTTAAACATGATTTCACCTCTATGCAACAGCACATGTAAAAAGTTTGTCAGAGGTTTTAAAAGTACTTTTCTACAAGAAAGCAAAATGTAGATCTGTAAATTCACATCTACATATCAATTTTAGAAAGAATAACATAAATGTTAAAATGAAACAACTAACTTTAAAATACATGCATTTTTGAGAAATACTTAAACTTTGCTTCACATCTATGAAGTTTCATGTATAAGTATTAATAGTCTTTGTAAAACTTTTAAAAACGTTTAAAATTATAGTTTACAACCAGAAAAATAAATGCAGAAAAAGAAATACGCGTTTATCTGACAATATGAAAAAGTATCAATAAATGCTAAAATGAATGTCCACACATTGAAATAAATGCGTTTTAAGAAAAGATTAAAGCTAGTTTTCTCATCTATGAACTTCATTGTTAATATATAAACAGCACATGTAAAACGTTTTTCAGAGGTTGTATTGTACTTTTCTGCAATCATATAAAATATAGATCTGGAAATTCACATCCACATTTCAATTTTGAAAAGAATAGTAGAAATGGTCACTTGAAATTACAAACTTTAAAATAAATGCTTTTTTGAGAAATGTTTAAACATGATTTCACATCTATGCAACAGCACAAGTAAAAAGTTTGTCAGAGGTTTTAAAAGTACTTTTCTCCAAAAAAACAAAATGTTGATCAGTAAATTCACTTCTACATTTCAATTTTAGAAAGAATAACATAAAAGTTAAAATGAAATTACCAACTTTAAAATACATGCTTTTTTGAGAAACTTTCCTTCACATCTATGAATTTTCATGTATAAGTATTAATAGTCTTTGTAAAACTTTTAACAACGTTTAAAAATATAGTTTACAACGAGAAAAATAAATGAAGAAAAAGTAACACGCGTTTATCTGACAATTTGAAAAAGTATCAATAAGTGCTAAAATGAATGTCCACACATTGAAATAAATGCGTTTTAAGAAAAGATTAAAACTAGTTTTCTCATCTATGAACTTCATTGTGAATATATAAACAGTATATGTAAAACGTTTTTCATAGGTTGTAATGTACTTTTCTACAATCAAATAAAATATAGATCTGGAAATTCACAACCAGATTTCAATTTCAAAAAGAATAGTATAAATGGTCAAATGAAATTACAAACATAAAAATAAACGCTTCTTGGAGATATGTTTAAACATGGTTTCACATCTATGCAACAGCACATGTAAAAAGTATGTCAGAGGTTTTAAAAGTACTTTTGTACAAGAAAGCTAAATGTAGATCCATAAATTCACTTCTACATTTCAATTTTAAAAAGAATAACATAAATGTTAAAATGAAACTACCAACTGTAAAATACATGCATTTTTGAGTACTTAAACTTTGATTCACATCTATGAATTTTCATGTATAAGTATTAATAGTCTTTGTAAAACTTTTAAAAATGTTTAAAAATATAGTTTACAACCAGAAAAATAAATGCAGAAAAAGAAATAAGCGTTTATCTGACAATTTGAAAAAGTATCAATAAAGGCTAAAATGAAACCACATTTTGAAATAAATGCGTTTTAAGAAAAGATTAAAGCTAGTTTTCTCATCTATGAACTTCATTGTTAATATATAAACAGTACATGTAAAACGTTTTTCAGAGGTTGTATTGTACTTTTCTGCAATCATACAAAATATAGATCTGGAAATTCACATCCACATTTCAATTTGGAAAAGAATAGTACAAATGATCACTTGAAATTACCAACTTTATAATACATGCTTTTTTGAGAAACTTTGCTTCACATCTATGAATTTTCATGTATAAGTATTAATAGTCTTTGTAAAACTTTTAACAACGTTTAAAAATATAGTTTGCAACGAGAAAAATAAATGAAGAAAAAGTAACACGCGTTTATCTGACAATTTGAAAAAGTATCAATAAGTGCTAAAATGAATGTCCACACATTGAAATAAATGCGTTTTAAGAAAAGATTAAAGCTAGTTTTCTCATCTATGAACTTCATTGTGAATATATAAACAGTATATGTAAAACGTTTTTCATAGGTTGTAATGTACTTTTCTACAATCAAATAAAATATAGATCTGGAAATTCACAACCAGATTTCAATTTCAAAAAGAATAGTATAAATGGTCAAATGAAATTACAAACATAAAAATAAACGCTTCTTGGAGATATGTTTAAACATGGTTTCACATCTATGCAACAGCACATGTAAAAAGTATGTCAGAGGTTTTAAAAGTACTTTTGTACAAGAAAGCTAAATGTAGATCCATAAATTCACTTCTACATTTCAATTTGAGAAAGAATAACATAAATGTTAAAATGAAACTACCAACTGTAAAATACATGCATTTTTGAGTACTTAAACTTTGATTCACATCTATGAATTTTCATGTATAAGTATTAATAGTCTTTGTAAAACTTTTAAAAATGTTTAAAAATATAGTTTACAACCAGAAAAATAAATGCAGAAAAAGAAATAAGCGTTTATCTGACAAGTTGAAAAAGTATCAATAAATGCTAAAATGAATGTCCACACATTGAAATAAATGCGTTTTAAGAAAAGATTAAAGCTAGTTTTCTCTTCTATGAACTTCATTGTTAATATATAATCAGTAGATGTAAAACGTTTTTCAGAGGTTGTATTGTACTTTTCTGCAATCATAAAATATAGATCTGGAAATTCACATCCACATTTCAATTTTGAAAAGAATAGGACAAATGATCACTTGAAATTACAAACATAAAAATAACAGCTTTTTGGACAAATGTTTAAACATGGTTTCACCTCTATGCAACAGCACATGTAAAAAGTTTGTCAGAGGTTTTAAAACGTTTTTCAGAGGTTGTATTGTACTTTTCTGCAACCATACAAAATATAGATCTGGAAATTCACATCCACATTTCAATTTGGAAAAGAATAGTACAAATGATCACTTGAAATTACAAACTTTAAAATAAATGCTTTTTTGAAAAATGTTTAAACATTATTTCACATCTATGCAACAGCACAAGTAAAAAGTTTGTCAGAGGTTTTAAAAGTACTTTTCTCCAAAAAAGCAAAATGTTGATCAGTAAATTCACTTCTACATTTCAATTTTAGAAAGAATAACATAAATGTTAAAATGAAACTACCAACTTTAAAATACATGCTTTTTTGAGAAACTTTGCTTCACATCTATGAATTTTCATGTATAAGTATTAATAGTCTTTGTAAAACTTTTAACAACGTTTCAAAATATAGTCTACAACCAGTAAAATAAATGTAGAAAAAGAAATACGCGTTTATCTGACAATTTGAAAAAGTATCAATAAAGGCTAAAATGAAACCACATTTTGAAATAAATGCGTTTTAAGAAAAGATTAAAGCTAGTTTTCTCATCTATGAACTTCATTGTTAATATATAAACAGTACATGTAAAACGTTTTTCAGAGGTTGTATTGTACTTTTCTGCAATAATACAAAATATAGATCTGGAAATTCACATCCACATTTCAATTTTGAAAAGAATAGTAGAAATGGTCACTTGAAATTACAAACTTTAAAATAAATGCTTCTTTGAGAAATGTTTAAACATGATTTCACCTCTATGCAACAGCACATGTAAAAAGTTTGTCAGAGGTTTTAAAAGTACTTTTCTACAAGAAAGCAAAATGTAGATCTGTAAATTCACATCTACATATCAATTTTAGAAAGAATAACATAAATGTTAAAATGAAACAACTAACTTTAAAATACATGCATTTTTGAGAAATACTTAAACTTTGCTTCACATCTATGAATTTTCATGTATAAGTATTAATAGTCTTTGTAAAACTTTTAAAAAGGTTTAAAATTATAGTTTACAACCAGAAAAATAAATGCAGAAAAAGAAATACGCGTTTATCTGACAAGTTGAAAAAGTATCAATAAATGCTAAAATGAATGTCCACACATTGAAATAAATGCGTTTTAAGAAAAGATTAAAGCTAGTTTTCTCATCTATGAACTTCATTGTTAATATATAAACAGCACATGTAAAACGTTTTTCAGAGGTTGTATTGTACTTTTCTGCAATCATATAAAATATAGATCTGGAAATTCACATCCACATTTCAATTTTGAAAAGAATAGTAGAAATGGTCACTTGAAATTACAAACTTTAAAATAAATGCTTTTTTGAGAAATGTTTAAACATGATTTCACCTCTATGCAACAGCACATGTAAAAAGTTTGTCAGAGGTTTTAAAAGTACTTTTCTACAAGAAAGCAAAATGTAGATCTGTAAATTCACATCTACATATCAATTTTAGAAAGAATAACATAAATGTTAAAATGAAACAACTAACTTTAAAATACATGCATTTTTGAGAAATACTTAAACTTTGCTTCACATCTATGAATTTTCATGTATAAGTATTAATAGTCTTTGTAAAACTTTTAAAAACGTTTAAAATTATAGTTTACAACCAGAAAAATAAATGCAGAAAAAGAAATACGCGTTTATCTGACAATATGAAAAAGTATCAATAAATGCTAAAATGAATGTCCACACATTGAAATAAATGCGTTTTAAGAAAAGATTAAAGCTAGTTTTCTCATCTATGAACTTCATTGTTAATATATAAACAGCACATGTAAAACGTTTTTCAGAGGTTCTATTGTACTTTTCTGCAATCATATAAAATATAGATCTGGAAATTCACATCCACATTTCAATTTTGAAAAGAATAGTAGAAATGGTCACTTGAAATTACAAACTTTAAAATAAATGCTTTTTTGAGAAATGTTTAAACATGATTTCACATCTATGCAACAGCACAAGTAAAAAGTTTGTCAGAGGTTTTAAAAGTACTTTTCTCCAAAAAAACAAAATGTTGATCAGTAAATTCACTTCTACATTTCAATTTTAGAAAGAATAACATAAAAGTTAAAATGAAATTACCAACTTTAAAATACATGCTTTTTTGAGAAACTTTGCTTCACATCTATGAATTTTCATGTATAAGTATTAATAGTCTTTGTAAAACTTTTAACAACGTTTAAAAATATAGTTTACAACGAGAAAAATAAATGAAGAAAAAGTAACACGCGTTTATCTGACAATTTGAAAAAGTATCAATAAGTGCTAAAATGAATGTCCACACATTGAAATAAATGCGTTTTAAGAAAAGATTAAAGCCAGTTTTCTCATCTATGAACTTCATTGTGAATATATAAACAGTATATGTAAAACGTTTTTCATAGGTTGTAATGTACTTTTCTACAATCAAATAAAATATAGATCTGGAAATTCACAACCAGATTTCAATTTCAAAAAGAATAGTATAAATGGTCAAATGAAATTACAAACATAAAAATAAACGCTTCTTGGAGATGTGTTTAAACATGGTTTCACATCTATCCAACAGCACATGTAAAAAGTATGTCAGAGGTTTTAAAAGTACTTTTGTACAAGAAAGCTAAATGTAGATCCATAAATTCACTTCTACATTTCAATTTGAGAAAGAATAACATAAATGTTAAAATGAAACTACCAACTGTAAAATACATGCATTTTTGAGAAGTACTTAAACTTTGATTCACATCTATGAATTTTCATGTATTAATAGTCTTTGTAAAACTTTTAAAAATGTTTAAAAATATAGTTTACAACCAGAAAAATAAATGCAGAAAAAGAAATAAGCGTTTATCTGACAATTTGAAAAAGTATCAATAAATGCTAAAATGAATGTCCACACATTGAAATAAATGCGTTTTAAGAAAAGATTAAAGCTAGTTTTCTCATCTATGAACTTCATTGTTAATATATAATCAGTAGATGTAAAACGTTTTTCAGAGGTTGTATTGTACTTTTCTGCAATCATATAAAATATAGACCTGGAAATTCACATCCAAATTTCAATTTTGAAAAGAATAGGACAAATGATCACTTGAAATTACAAACATAAAAATAACAGCTTTTTGGACAAATGTTTAAACATGGTTTCACCTCTATGCAACAGCACATGTAAAAAGTTTGTCAGAGGTTTTAAAACGTTTTTCAGAGGTTGTATTGTACTTTTCTGCAATCATACAAAATATAGATCTGGAAATTCACATCCACATTTCAATTTGGAAAAGAATAGTACAAATGATCACTTGAAATTACAAACTTTAAAATAAATGCTTTTTTGAAAAATGTTTAAACATTATTTCACATCTATGCAACAGCACAAGTAAAAAGTTTGTCAGAGGTTTTAAAAGTACTTTTCTCCAAAAAAGCAAAATGTTGATCAGTAAATTCACTTCTACATTTCAATTTTAGAAAGAATAACATAAATGTTAAAATGAAACTACCAACTTTAAAATACATGCTTTTTTGAGAAACTTTGCTTCACATCTATGAATTTTCATGTATAAGTATTAATAGTCTTTGTAAAACTTTTAACAACGTTTCAAAATATAGTCTACAACCAGTAAAATAAATGTAGAAAAAGAAATACGCGTTTATCTGACAATTTGAAAAAGTATCAATAAAGGCTAAAATGAAACCACATTTTGAAATAAATGCGTTTTAAGAAAAGATTAAAGCTAGTTTTCTCATCTATGAACTTCATTGTTAATATATAAACAGTACATGTAAAACGTTTTTCAGAGGTTGTATTGTACTTTTCTGCAATAATACAAAATATAGATCTGGAAATTCACATCCACATTTCAATTTTGAAAAGAATAGTAGAAATGGTCACTTGAAATTACAAACTTTAAAATAAATGCTTCTTTGAGAAATGTTTAAACATGATTTCACCTCTATGCAACAGCACATGTAAAAAGTTTGTCAGAGGTTTTAAAAGTACTTTTCTACAAGAAAGCAAAATGTAGATCTGTAAATTCACATCTACATATCAATTTTAGAAAGAATAACATAAATGTTAAAATGAAACAACTAACTTTAAAATACATGCATTTTTGAGAAATACTTAAACTTTGCTTCACATCTATGAAGTTTCATGTATAAGTATTAATAGTCTTTGTAAAACTTTTAAAAACGTTTAAAATTATAGTTTACAACCAGAAAAATAAATGCAGAAAAAGAAATACGCGTTTATCTGACAATATGAAAAAGTATCAATAAATGCTAAAATGAATGTCCACACATTGAAATAAATGCGTTTTAAGAAAAGATTAAAGCTAGTTTTCTCATCTATGAACTTCATTGTTAATATATAAACAGCACATGTAAAACGTTTTTCAGAGGTTGTATTGTACTTTTCTGCAATCATATAAAATATAGATCTGGAAATTCACATCCACATTTCAATTTTGAAAAGAATAGTAGAAATGGTCACTTGAAATTACAAACTTTAAAATAAATGCTTTTTTGAGAAATGTTTAAACATGATTTCACATCTATGCAACAGCACAAGTAAAAAGTTTGTCAGAGGTTTTAAAAGTACTTTTCTCCAAAAAAACAAAATGTTGATCAGTAAATTCACTTCTACATTTCAATTTTAGAAAGAATAACATAAAAGTTAAAATGAAATTACCAACTTTAAAATACATGCTTTTTTGAGAAACTTTCCTTCACATCTATGAATTTTCATGTATAAGTATTAATAGTCTTTGTAAAACTTTTAACAACGTTTAAAAATATAGTTTACAACGAGAAAAATAAATGAAGAAAAAGTAACACGCGTTTATCTGACAATTTGAAAAAGTATCAATAAGTGCTAAAATGAATGTCCACACATTGAAATAAATGCGTTTTAAGAAAAGATTAAAGCTAGTTTTCTCATCTATGAACCTCATTGTGAATATATAAACAGTATATGTAAAACGTTTTTCATAGGTTGTAATGTACTTTTCTACAATCAAATAAAATATAGATCTGGAAATTCACAACCAGATTTCAATTTCAAAAAGAATAGTATAAATGGTCAAATGAAATTACAAACATAAAAATAAACGCTTCTTGGAGATATGTTTAAACATGGTTTCACATCTATCCAACAGCACATGTAAAAAGTATGTCAGAGGTTTTAAAAGTACTTTTGTACAAGAAAGCTAAATGTAGATCCATAAATTCACTTCTACATTTCAATTTGAGAAAGAATAACATAAATGTTAAAATGAAACTACCAACTGTAAAATACATGCATTTTTGAGAAGTACTTAAACTTTGATTCACATCTATGAATTTTCATGTATTAATAGTCTTTGTAAAACTTTTAAAAATGTTTAAAAATATAGTTTACAACCAGAAAAATAAATGCAGAAAAAGAAATAAGCGTTTATCTGACAATTTGAAAAAGTATCAATAAATGCTAAAATGAATGTCCACACATTGAAATAAATGCGTTTTAAGAAAAGATTAAAGCTAGTTTTCTCATCTATGAACTTCATTGTTAATATATAATCAGTAGATGTAAAACGTTTTTCAGAGGTTGTATTGTACTTTTCTGCAATCATATAAAATATAGACCTGGAAATTCACATCCAAATTTCAATTTTGAAAAGAATAGGACAAATGATCACTTGAAATTACAAACATAAAAATAACAGCTTTTTGGACAAATGTTTAAACATGGTTTCACCTCTATGCAACAGCACATGTAAAAAGTTTGTCAGAGGTTTTAAAACGTTTTTCAGAGGTTGTATTGTACTTTTCTGCAATCATACAAAATATAGATCTGGAAATTCACATCCACATTTCAATTTGGAAAAGAATAGTACAAATGATCACTTGAAATTACAAACTTTAAAATAAATGCTTTTTTGAAAAATGTTTAAACATTATTTCACATCTATGCAACAGCACAAGTAAAAAGTTTGTCAGAGGTTTTAAAAGTACTTTTCTCCAAAAAAGCAAAATGTTGATCAGTAAATTCACTTCTACATTTCAATTTTAGAAAGAATAACATAAATGTTAAAATGAAACTACCAACTTTAAAATACATGCTTTTTTGAGAAACTTTGCTTCACATCTATGAATTTTCATGTATAAGTATTAATAGTCCTTGTAAAACTTTTAACAACGTTTCAAAATATAGTTTACAACGAGAAAAATAAATGAAGAAAAAGTAACACGCGTTTATCTGACAATTTGAAAAAGTATCAATAAGTGCTAAAATGAATGTCCACACATTGAAATAAATGCGTTTTAAGAAAAGATTAAAACTAGTTTTCTCATCTATGAACTTCATTGTGAATATATAAACAGTATATGTAAAACGTTTTTCATAGGTTGTAATGTACTTTTCTACAATCAAATAAAATATAGATCTGGAAATTCACAACCAGATTTCAATTTCAAAAAGAATAGTATAAATGGTCAAATGAAATTACAAACATAAAAATAAACGCTTCTTGGAGATATGTTTAAACATGGTTTCACATCTATGCAACAGCACATGTAAAAAGTAT
Organism: Narcine bancroftii; assembly: GCF_036971445.1. Lineage (NCBI taxonomy): Eukaryota > Metazoa > Chordata > Chondrichthyes > Torpediniformes > Narcinidae > Narcine > Narcine bancroftii. The sequence continues at coordinate 99,624,819 of NC_091474.1, read as the reverse complement.
GTCAGAGGTTTTAAAAGTACTTTTGTACAAGAAAGCTAAATGTAGATCCATAAATTCACTTCTACATTTCAATTTTAAAAAGAATAACATAAATGTTAAAATGAAACTACCAACTGTAAAATACATGCATTTTTGAGTACTTAAACTTTGATTCACATCTATGAATTTTCATGTATAAGTATTAATAGTCTTTGTAAAACTTTTAAAAATGTTTAAAAATATAGTTTACAACCAGAAAAATAAATGCAGAAAAAGAAATAAGCGTTTATCTGACAATTTGAAAAAGTATCAATAAAGGCTAAAATGAAACCACATTTTGAAATAAATGCGTTTTAAGAAAAGATTAAAGCTAGTTTTCTCATCTATGAACTTCATTGTTAATATATAAACAGTACATGTAAAACGTTTTTCAGAGGTTGTATTGTACTTTTCTGCAATCATACAAAATATAGATCTGGAAATTCACATCCACATTTCAATTTGGAAAAGAATAGTACAAATGATCACTTGAAATTACCAACTTTATAATACATGCTTTTTTGAGAAACTTTGCTTCACATCTATGAATTTTCATGTATAAGTATTAATAGTCTTTGTAAAACTTTTAACAACGTTTAAAAATATAGTTTGCAACGAGAAAAATAAATGAAGAAAAAGTAACACGCGTTTATCTGACAATTTGAAAAAGTATCAATAAGTGCTAAAATGAATGTCCACACATTGAAATAAATGCGTTTTAAGAAAAGATTAAAGCTAGTTTTCTCATCTATGAACTTCATTGTGAATATATAAACAGTATATGTAAAACGTTTTTCATAGGTTGTAATGTACTTTTCTACAATCAAATAAAATATAGATCTGGAAATTCACAACCAGATTTCAATTTCAAAAAGAATAGTATAAATGGTCAAATGAAATTACAAACATAAAAATAAACGCTTCTTGGAGATATGTTTAAACATGGTTTCACATCTATGCAACAGCACATGTAAAAAGTATGTCAGAGGTTTTAAAAGTACTTTTGTACAAGAAAGCTAAATGTAGATCCATAAATTCACTTCTACATTTCAATTTGAGAAAGAATAACATAAATGTTAAAATGAAACTACCAACTGTAAAATACATGCATTTTTGAGTACTTAAACTTTGATTCACATCTATGAATTTTCATGTATAAGTATTAATAGTCTTTGTAAAACTTTTAAAAATGTTTAAAAATATAGTTTACAACCAGAAAAATAAATGCAGAAAAAGAAATAAGCGTTTATCTGACAAGTTGAAAAAGTATCAATAAATGCTAAAATGAATGTCCACACATTGAAATAAATGCGTTTTAAGAAAAGATTAAAGCTAGTTTTCTCTTCTATGAACTTCATTGTTAATATATAATCAGTAGATGTAAAACGTTTTTCAGAGGTTGTATTATACTTTTCTGCAATCATAAAATATAGATCTGGAAATTCACATCCACATTTCAATTTTGAAAAGAATAGGACAAATGATCACTTGAAATTACAAACATAAAAATAACAGCTTTTTGGACAAATGTTTAAACATGGTTTCACCTCTATGCAACAGCACATGTAAAAAGTTTGTCAGAGGTTTTAAAACGTTTTTCAGAGGTTGTATTGTACTTTTCTGCAATCATACAAAATATAGATCTGGAAATTCACATCCACATTTCAATTTGGAAAAGAATAGTACAAATGATCACTTGAAATTACAAACTTTAAAATAAATGCTTTTTTGAAAAATGTTTAAACATTATTTCACATCTATGCAACAGCACAAGTAAAAAGTTTGTCAGAGGTTTTAAAAGTACTTTTCTCCAAAAAAGCAAAATGTTGATCAGTAAATTCACTTCTACATTTCAATTTTAGAAAGAATAACATAAATGTTAAAATGAAACTACCAACTTTAAAATACATGCTTTTTTGAGAAACTTTGCTTCACATCTATGAATTTTCATGTATAAGTATTAATAGTCTTTGTAAAACTTTTAACAACGTTTCAAAATATAGTCTACAACCAGTAAAATAAATGTAGAAAAAGAAATACGCGTTTATCTGACAATTTGAAAAAGTATCAATAAAGGCTAAAATGAAACCACATTTTGAAATAAATGCGTTTTAAGAAAAGATTAAAGCTAGTTTTCTCATCTATGAACTTCATTGTTAATATATAAACAGTACATGTAAAACGTTTTTCAGAGGTTGTATTGTACTTTTCTGCAATAATACAAAATATAGATCTGGAAATTCACATCCACATTTCAATTTTGAAAAGAATAGTAGAAATGGTCACTTGAAATTACAAACTTTAAAATAAATGCTTCTTTGAGAAATGTTTAAACATGATTTCACCTCTATGCAACAGCACATGTAAAAAGTTTGTCAGAGGTTTTAAAAGTACTTTTCTACAAGAAAGCAAAATGTAGATCTGTAAATTCACATCTACATATCAATTTTAGAAAGAATAACATAAATGTTAAAATGAAACAACTAACTTTAAAATACATGCATTTTTGAGAAATACTTAAACTTTGCTTCACATCTATGAATTTTCATGTATAAGTATTAATAGTCTTTGTAAAACTTTTAAAAAGGTTTAAAATTATAGTTTACAACCAGAAAAATAAATGCAGAAAAAGAAATACGCGTTTATCTGACAATATGAAAAAGTATCAATAAATGCTAAAATGAATGTCCACACATTGAAATAAATGCGTTTTAAGAAAAGATTAAAGCTAGTTTTCTCATCTATGAACTTCATTGTTAATATATAAACAGCACATGTAAAACGTTTTTCAGAGGTTGTATTGTACTTTTCTGCAATCATATAAAATATAGATCTGGAAATTCACATCCACATTTCAATTTTGAAAAGAATAGTAGAAATGGTCACTTGAAATTACAAACTTTAAAATAAATGCTTTTTTGAGAAATGTTTAAACATGATTTCACATCTATGCAACAGCACAAGTAAAAAGTTTGTCAGAGGTTTTAAAAGTACTTTTCTCCAAAAAAACAAAATGTTGATCAGTAAATTCACTTCTACATTTCAATTTTAGAAAGAATAACATAAAAGTTAAAATGAAATTACCAACTTTAAAATACATGCTTTTTTGAGAAACTTTGCTTCACATCTATGAATTTTCATGTATAAGTATTAATAGTCTTTGTAAAACTTTTAACAACGTTTAAAAATATAGTTTACAACGAGAAAAATAAATGAAGAAAAAGTAACACGCGTTTATCTGACAATTTGAAAAAGTATCAATAAGTGCTAAAATGAATGTCCACACATTGAAATAAATGCGTTTTAAGAAAAGATTAAAGCTAGTTTTCTCATCTATGAACCTCATTGTGAATATATAAACAGTATATGTAAAACGTTTTTCATAGGTTGTAATGTACTTTTCTACAATCAAATAAAATATAGATCTGGAAATTCACAACCAGATTTCAATTTCAAAAAGAATAGTATAAATGGTCAAATGAAATTACAAACATAAAAATAAACGCTTCTTGGAGATATGTTTAAACATGGTTTCACATCTATCCAACAGCACATGTAAAAAGTATGTCAGAGGTTTTAAAAGTACTTTTGTACAAGAAAGCTAAATGTAGATCCATAAATTCACTTCTACATTTCAATTTGAGAAAGAATAACATAAATGTTAAAATGAAACTACCAACTGTAAAATACATGCATTTTTGAGAAGTACTTAAACTTTGATTCACATCTATGAATTTTCATGTATTAATAGTCTTTGTAAAACTTTTAAAAATGTTTAAAAATATAGTTTACAACCAGAAAAATAAATGCAGAAAAAGAAATAAGCGTTTATCTGACAATTTGAAAAAGTATCAATAAATGCTAAAATGAATGTCCACACATTGAAATAAATGCGTTTTAAGAAAAGATTAAAGCTAGTTTTCTCATCTATGAACTTCATTGTTAATATATAATCAGTAGATGTAAAACGTTTTTCAGAGGTTGTATTGTACTTTTCTGCAATCATATAAAATATAGACCTGGAAATTCACATCCAAATTTCAATTTTGAAAAGAATAGGACAAATGATCACTTGAAATTACAAACATAAAAATAACAGCTTTTTGGACAAATGTTTAAACATGGTTTCACCTCTATGCAACAGCACATGTAAAAAGTTTGTCAGAGGTTTTAAAACGTTTTTCAGAGGTTGTATTGTACTTTTCTGCAATCATACAAAATATAGATCTGGAAATTCACATCCACATTTCAATTTGGAAAAGAATAGTACAAATGATCACTTGAAATTACAAACTTTAAAATAAATGCTTTTTTGAAAAATGTTTAAACATTATTTCACATCTATGCAACAGCACAAGTAAAAAGTTTGTCAGAGGTTTTAAAAGTACTTTTCTCCAAAAAAGCAAAATGTTGATCAGTAAATTCACTTCTACATTTCAATTTTAGAAAGAATAACATAAATGTTAAAATGAAACTACCAACTTTAAAATACATGCTTTTTTGAGAAACTTTGCTTCACATCTATGAATTTTCATGTATAAGTATTAATAGTCTTTGTAAAACTTTTAACAACGTTTCAAAATATAGTCTACAACCAGTAAAATAAATGTAGAAAAAGAAATACGCGTTTATCTGACAATTTGAAAAAGTATCAATAAAGGCTAAAATGAAACCACATTTTGAAATAAATGCGTTTTAAGAAAAGATTAAAGCTAGTTTTCTCATCTATGAACTTCATTGTTAATATATAAACAGTACATGTAAAACGTTTTTCAGAGGTTGTATTGTACTTTTCTGCAATAATACAAAATATAGATCTGGAAATTCACATCCACATTTCAATTTTGAAAAGAATAGTAGAAATGGTCACTTGAAATTACAAACTTTAAAATAAATGCTTCTTTGAGAAATGTTTAAACATGATTTCACCTCTATGCAACAGCACATGTAAAAAGTTTGTCAGAGGTTTTAAAAGTACTTTTCTACAAGAAAGCAAAATGTAGATCTGTAAATTCACATCTACATATCAATTTTAGAAAGAATAACATAAATGTTAAAATGAAACAACTAACTTTAAAATACATGCATTTTTGAGAAATACTTAAACTTTGCTTCACATCTATGAATTTTCATGTATAAGTATTAATAGTCTTTGTAAAACTTTTAAAAAGGTTTAAAATTATAGTTTACAACCAGAAAAATAAATGCAGAAAAAGAAATACGCGTTTATCTGACAATATGAAAAAGTATCAATAAATGCTAAAATGAATGTCCACACATTGAAATAAATGCGTTTTAAGAAAAGATTAAAGCTAGTTTTCTCTTCTATGAACTTCATTGTTAATATATAATCAGTAGATGTAAAACGTTTTTCAGAGGTTGTATTGTACTTTTCTGCAATCATAAAATATAGATCTGGAAATTCACATCCACATTTCAATTTTGAAAAGAATAGGACAAATGATCACTTGAAATTACAAACATAAAAATAACAGCTTTTTGGACAAATGTTTAAACATGGTTTCACCTCTATGCAACAGCACATGTAAAAAGTTTGTCAGAGGTTTTAAAACGTTTTTCAGAGGTTGTATTGTACTTTTCTGCAATCATACAAAATATAGATCTGGAAATTCACATCCACATTTCAATTTGGAAAAGAATAGTACAAATGATCACTTGAAATTACAAACTTTAAAATAAATGCTTTTTTGAAAAATGTTTAAACATTATTTCACATCTATGCAACAGCACAAGTAAAAAGTTTGTCAGAGGTTTTAAAAGTACTTTTCTCCAAAAAAGCAAAATGTTGATCAGTAAATTCACTTCTACATTTCAATTTTAGAAAGAATAACATAAATGTTAAAATGAAACTACCAACTTTAAAATACATGCTTTTTTGAGAAACTTTGCTTCACATCTATGAATTTTCATGTATAAGTATTAATAGTCTTTGTAAAACTTTTAACAACGTTTCAAAATATAGTCTACAACCAGTAAAATAAATGTAGAAAAAGAAATACGCGTTTATCTGACAATTTGAAAAAGTATCAATAAAGGCTAAAATGAAACCACATTTTGAAATAAATGCGTTTTAAGAAAAGATTAAAGCTAGTTTTCTCATCTATGAACTTCATTGTTAATATATAAACAGTACATGTAAAACGTTTTTCAGAGGTTGTATTGTACTTTTCTGCAATAATACAAAATATAGATCTGGAAATTCACATCCACATTTCAATTTTGAAAAGAATAGTAGAAATGGTCACTTGAAATTACAAACTTTAAAATAAATGCTTCTTTGAGAAATGTTTAAACATGATTTCACCTCTATGCAACAGCACATGTAAAAAGTTTGTCAGAGGTTTTAAAAGTACTTTTCTACAAGAAAGCAAAATGTAGATCTGTAAATTCACATCTACATATCAATTTTAGAAAGAATAACATAAATGTTAAAATGAAACAACTAACTTTAAAATACATGCATTTTTGAGAAATACTTAAACTTTGCTTCACATCTATGAATTTTCATGTATAAGTATTAATAGTCTTTGTAAAACTTTTAAAAACGTTTAAAATTATAGTTTACAACCAGAAAAATAAATGCAGAAAAAGAAATACGCGTTTATCTGACAATATGAAAAAGTATCAATAAATGCTAAAATGAATGTCCACACATTGAAATAAATGCGTTTTAAGAAAAGATTAAAGCTAGTTTTCTCATCTATGAACTTCATTGTTAATATATAAACAGCACATGTAAAACGTTTTTCAGAGGTTGTATTGTACTTTTCTGCAATCATATAAAATATAGATCTGGAAATTCACATCCACATTTCAATTTTGAAAAGAATAGTAGAAATGGTCACTTGAAATTACAAACTTTAAAATAAATGCTTTTTTGAGAAATGTTTAAACATGATTTCACATCTATGCAACAGCACAAGTAAAAAGTTTGTCAGAGGTTTTAAAAGTACTTTTCTCCAAAAAAACAAAATGTTGATCAGTAAATTCACTTCTACATTTCAATTTTAGAAAGAATAACATAAAAGTTAAAATGAAATTACCAACTTTAAAATACATGCTTTTTTGAGAAACTTTGCTTCACATCTATGAATTTTCATGTATAAGTATTAATAGTCTTTGTAAAACTTTTAACAACGTTTAAAAATATAGTTTACAACGAGAAAAATAAATGAAGAAAAAGTAACACGCGTTTATCTGACAATTTGAAAAAGTATCAATAAGTGCTAAAATGAATGTCCACACATTGAAATAAATGCGTTTTAAGAAAAGATTAAAGCTAGTTTTCTCATCTATGAACTTCATTGTGAATATATAAACAGTATATGTAAAACGTTTTTCATAGGTTGTAATGTACTTTTCTACAATCAAATAAAATATAGATCTGGAAATTCACAACCAGATTTCAATTTCAAAAAGAATAGTATAAATGGTCAAATGAAATTACAAACATAAAAATAAACGCTTCTTGGAGATATGTTTAAACATGGTTTCACATCTATCCAACAGCACATGTAAAAAGTATGTCAGAGGTTTTAAAAGTACTTTTGTACAAGAAAGCTAAATGTAGATCCATAAATTCACTTCTACATTTCAATTTGAGAAAGAATAACATAAATGTTAAAATGAAACTACCAACTGTAAAATACATGCATTTTTGAGAAGTACTTAAACTTTGATTCACATCTATGAATTTTCATGTATAAGTATTAATAGTCTTTGTAAAACTTTTAAAAATGTTTAAAAATATAGTTTACAACCAGAAAAATAAATGCAGAAAAAGAAATAAGCGTTTATCTGACAATTTGAAAAAGTATCAATAAATGCTAAAATGAATGTCCACACATTGAAATAAATGCGTTTTAAGAAAAGATTAAAGCTAGTTTTCTCATCTATGAACTTCATTGTTAATATATAATCAGTAGATGTAAAACGTTTTTCAGAGGTTGTATTGTACTTTTCTGCAATCATATAAAATATAGACCTGGAAATTCACATCCAAATTTCAATTTTGAAAAGAATAGGACAAATGATCACTTGAAATTACAAACATAAAAATAACAGCTTTTTGGACAAATGTTTAAACATGGTTTCACCTCTATGCAACAGCACATGTAAAAAGTTTGTCAGAGGTTTTAAAACGTTTTTCAGAGGTTGTATTGTACTTTTCTGCAATCATACAAAATATATATCTGGAAATTCACATCCAAATTTCAATTTTGAAAAGAATAGGACAAATGATCACTTGAAATTACAAACATAAAAATAAAAGCTTTTTGGACAAATGTTTAAACATGGTTTCACCTCTATGCAACAGCACATGTAAAAAGTTTGTCAGAGGTTTTAAAAGTACTTTTCTCCAAAAAAACAAAATGTTGATCAGTAAATTCACTTCTACATTTCAATTTTAGAAAGAATAACATAAAAGTTAAAATGAAATTACCAACTTTAAAATACATGCTTTTTTGAGAAACTTTGCTTCACATCTATGAATTTTCATGTATAAGTATTAATAGTCTTTGTAAAACTTTTAACAACGTTTAAAAATATAGTTTACAACGAGAAAAATAAATGAAGAAAAAGTAACACGCGTTTATCTGACAATTTGAAAAAGTATCAATAAATGCTAAAATGAATGTCCACACATTGAAATAAATGCGTTTTAAGAAAAGATTAAAGCTAGTTTTCTCATCTATGAACTTCATTGTGAATATATAAACAGTATATGTAAAACGTTTTTCATAGGTTGTAATGTACTTTTCTACAATCAAATAAAATATAGATCTGGAAATTCACAACCAGATTTCAATTTCAAAAAGAATAGTATAAATGGTCAAATGAAATTACAAACATAAAAATAAACGCTTCTTGGAGATATGTTTAAACATGGTTTCACATCTATGCAACAGCACATGTAAAAAGTATGTCAGAGGTTTTAAAAGTACTTTTGTACAAGAAAGCTAAATGTAGATCCATAAATTCACTTCTACATTTCAATTTTAAAAAGAATAACATAAATGTTAAAATGAAACTACCAACTGTAAAATACATGCATTTTTGAGTACTTAAACTTTGATTCACATCTATGAATTTTCATGTATAAGTATTAATAGTCTTTGTAAAACTTTTAAAAATGTTTAAAAATATAGTTTACAACCAGAAAAATAAATGCAGAAAAAGAAATAAGCGTTTATCTGACAATTTGAAAAAGTATCAATAAAGGCTAAAATGAAACCACATTTTGAAATAAATGCGTTTTAAGAAAAGATTAAAGCTAGTTTTCTCATCTATGAACTTCATTGTTAATATATAAACAGTACATGTAAAACGTTTTTCAGAGGTTGTATTGTACTTTTCTGCAATCATACAAAATATAGATCTGGAAATTCACATCCACATTTCAATTTGGAAAAGAATAGTACAAATGATCACTTGAAATTACCAACTTTATAATACATGCTTTTTTGAGAAACTTTGCTTCACATCTATGAATTTTCATGTATAAGTATTAATAGTCTTTGTAAAACTTTTAACAACGTTTAAAAATATAGTTTGCAACGAGAAAAATAAATGAAGAAAAAGTAACACGCGTTTATCTGACAATTTGAAAAAGTATCAATAAGTGCTAAAATGAATGTCCACACATTGAAATAAATGCGTTTTAAGAAAAGATTAAAGCTAGTTTTCTCATCTATGAACTTCATTGTGAATATATAAACAGTATATGTAAAACGTTTTTCATAGGTTGTAATGTACTTTTCTACAATCAAATAAAATATAGATCTGGAAATTCACAACCAGATTTCAATTTCAAAAAGAATAGTATAAATGGTCAAATGAAATTACAAACATAAAAATAAACGCTTCTTGGAGATATGTTTAAACATGGTTTCACATCTATGCAACAGCACATGTAAAAAGTATGTCAGAGGTTTTAAAAGTACTTTTGTACAAGAAAGCTAAATGTAGATCCATAAATTCACTTCTACATTTCAATTTGAGAAAGAATAACATAAATGTTAAAATGAAACTACCAACTGTAAAATACATGCATTTTTGAGTACTTAAACTTTGATTCACATCTATGAATTTTCATGTATAAGTATTAATAGTCTTTGTAAAACTTTTAAAAATGTTTAAAAATATAGTTTACAACCAGAAAAATAAATGCAGAAAAAGAAATAAGCGTTTATCTGACAAGTTGAAAAAGTATCAATAAATGCTAAATTGAATGTCCACACATTGAAATAAATGCGTTTTAAGAAAAGATTAAAGCTAGTTTTCTCTTCTATGAACTTCATTGTTAATATATAATCAGTAGATGTAAAACGTTTTTCAGAGGTTGTATTGTACTTTTCTGCAATCATAAAATATAGATCTGGAAATTCACATCCACATTTCAATTTTGAAAAGAATAGGACAAATGATCACTTGAAATTACAAACATAAAAATAACAGCTTTTTGGACAAATGTTTAAACATGGTTTCACCTCTATGCAACAGCACATGTAAAAAGTTTGTCAGAGGTTTTAAAACGTTTTTCAGAGGTTGTATTGTACTTTTCTGCAATCATACAAAATATAGATCTGGAAATTCACATCCACATTTCAATTTGGAAAAGAATAGTACAAATGATCACTTGAAATTACAAACTTTAAAATAAATGCTTTTTTGAAAAATGTTTAAACATTATTTCACATCTATGCAACAGCACAAGTAAAAAGTTTGTCAGAGGTTTTAAAAGTACTTTTCTCCAAAAAAGCAAAATGTTGATCAGTAAATTCACTTCTACATTTCAATTTTAGAAAGAATAACATAAATGTTAAAATGAAACTACCAACTTTAAAATACATGCTTTTTTGAGAAACTTTGCTTCACATCTATGAATTTTCATGTATAAGTATTAATAGTCTTTGTAAAACTTTTAACAACGTTTCAAAATATAGTCTACAACCAGTAAAATAAATGTAGAAAAAGAAATACGCGTTTATCTGACAATTTGAAAAAGTATCAATAAAGGCTAAAATGAAACCACATTTTGAAATAAATGCGTTTTAAGAAAAGATTAAAGCTAGTTTTCTCATCTATGAACTTCATTGTTAATATATAAACAGTACATGTAAAACGTTTTTCAGAGGTTGTATTGTACTTTTCTGCAATAATACAAAATATAGATCTGGAAATTCACATCCACATTTCAATTTTGAAAAGAATAGTAGAAATGGTCACTTGAAATTACAAACTTTAAAATAAATGCTTCTTTGAGAAATGTTTAAACATGATTTCACCTCTATGCAACAGCACATGTAAAAAGTTTGTCAGAGGTTTTAAAAGTACTTTTCTACAAGAAAGCAAAATGTAGATCTGTAAATTCACATCTACATATCAATTTTAGAAAGAATAACATAAATGTTAAAATGAAACAACTAACTTTAAAATACATGCATTTTTGAGAAATACTTAAACTTTGCTTCACATCTATGAATTTTCATGTATAAGTATTAATAGTCTTTGTAAAACTTTTAAAAATGTTTAAAAATATAGTTTACAACCAGAAAAATAAATGCAGAAAAAGAAATAAGCGTTTATCTGACAATTTGAAAAAGTATCAATAAATGCTAAAATGAATGTCCACACATTGAAATAAATGCGTTTTAAGAAAAGATTAAAGCTAGTTTTCTCATCTATGAACTTCATTGTTAATATATAATCAGTAGATGTAAAACGTTTTTCAGAGGTTGTATTGTACTTTTCTGCAATCATATAAAATATAGACCTGGAAATTCACATCCAAATTTCAATTTTGAAAAGAATAGGACAAATGATCACTTGAAATTACAAACATAAAAATAAAAGCTTTTTGGACAAATGTTTAAACATGGTTTCACCTCTATGCAACAGCACATGTAAAAAGTTTGTCAGAGGTTTTAAAAGTACTTTTCTCCAAAAAAACAAAATGTTGATCAGTAAATTCACTTCTACATTTCAATTTTAGAAAGAATAACATAAAAGTTAAAATGAAATTACCAACTTTAAAATACATGCTTTTTTGAGAAACTTTGCTTCACATCTATGAATTTTCATGTATAAGTATTAATAGTCTTTGTAAAACTTTTAACAACGTTTAAAAATATAGTTTACAACGAGAAAAATAAATGAAGAAAAAGTAACACGCGTTTATCTGACAATTTGAAAAAGTATCAATAAATGCTAAAATGAATGTCCACACATTGAAATAAATGCGTTTTAAGAAAAGATTAAAGCTAGTTTTCTCATCTATGAACTTCATTGTGAATATATAAACAGTATATGTAAAACGTTTTTCATAGGTTGTAATGTACTTTTCTACAATCAAATAAAATATAGATCTGGAAATTCACAACCAGATTTCAATTTCAAAAAGAATAGTATAAATGGTCAAATGAAATTACAAACATAAAAATAAACGCTTCTTGGAGATATGTTTAAACATGGTTTCACATCTATGCAACAGCACATGTAAAAAGTATGTCAGAGGTTTTAAAAGTACTTTTGTACAAGAAAGCTAAATGTAGATCCATAAATTCACTTCTACATTTCAATTTTAAAAAGAATAACATAAATGTTAAAATGAAACTACCAACTGTAAAATACATGCATTTTTGAGTACTTAAACTTTGATTCACATCTATGAATTTTCATGTATAAGTATTAATAGTCTTTGTAAAACTTTTAAAAATGTTTAAAAATATAGTTTACAACCAGAAAAATAAATGCAGAAAAAGAAATAAGCGTTTATCTGACAATTTGAAAAAGTATCAATAAAGGCTAAAATGAAACCACATTTTGAAATAAATGCGTTTTAAGAAAAGATTAAAGCTAGTTTTCTCATCTATGAACTTCATTGTTAATATATAAACAGTACATGTAAAACGTTTTTCAGAGGTTGTATTGTACTTTTCTGCAATCATACAAAATATAGATCTGGAAATTCACATCCACATTTCAATTTGGAAAAGAATAGTACAAATGATCACTTGAAATTACCAACTTTATAATACATGCTTTTTTGAGAAACTTTGCTTCACATCTATGAATTTTCATGTATAAGTATTAATAGTCTTTGTAAAACTTTTAACAACGTTTAAAAATATAGTTTGCAACGAGAAAAATAAATGAAGAAAAAGTAACACGCGTTTATCTGACAATTTGAAAAAGTATCAATAAGTGCTAAAATGAATGTCCACACATTGAAATAAATGCGTTTTAAGAAAAGATTAAAGCTAGTTTTCTCATCTATGAACTTCATTGTGAATATATAAACAGTATATGTAAAACGTTTTTCATAGGTTGTAATGTACTTTTCTACAATCAAATAAAATATAGATCTGGAAATTCACAACCAGATTTCAATTTCAAAAAGAATAGTATAAATGGTCAAATGAAATTACAAACATAAAAATAAACGCTTCTTGGAGATATGTTTAAACATGGTTTCACATCTATGCAACAGCACATGTAAAAAGTATGTCAGAGGTTTTAAAAGTACTTTTGTACAAGAAAGCTAAATGTAGATCCATAAATTCACTTCTACATTTCAATTTGAGAAAGAATAACATAAATGTTAAAATGAAACTACCAACTGTAAAATACATGCATTTTTGAGTACTTAAACTTTGATTCACATCTATGAATTTTCATGTATAAGTATTAATAGTCTTTGTAAAACTTTTAAAAATGTTTAAAAATATAGTTTACAACCAGAAAAATAAATGCAGAAAAAGAAATAAGCGTTTATCTGACAAGTTGAAAAAGTATCAATAAATGCTAAAATGAATGTCCACACATTGAAATAAATGCGTTTTAAGAAAAGATTAAAGCTAGTTTTCTCTTCTATGAACTTCATTGTTAATATATAATCAGTAGATGTAAAACGTTTTTCAGAGGTTGTATTGTACTTTTCTGCAATCATAAAATATAGATCTGGAAATTCACATCCACATTTCAATTTTGAAAAGAATAGGACAAATGATCACTTGAAATTACAAACATAAAAATAACAGCTTTTTGGACAAATGTTTAAACATGGTTTCACCTCTATGCAACAGCACATGTAAAAAGTTTGTCAGAGGTTTTAAAACGTTTTTCAGAGGTTGTATTGTACTTTTCTGCAATCATACAAAATATAGATCTGGAAATTCACATCCACATTTCAATTTGGAAAAGAATAGTACAAATGATCACTTGAAATTACAAACTTTAAAATAAATGCTTTTTTGAAAAATGTTTAAACATTATTTCACATCTATGCAACAGCACAAGTAAAAAGTTTGTCAGAGGTTTTAAAAGTACTTTTCTCCAAAAAAGCAAAATGTTGATCAGTAAATTCACTTCTACATTTCAATTTTAGAAAGAATAACATAAATGTTAAAATGAAACTACCAACTTTAAAATACATGCTTTTTTGAGAAACTTTGCTTCACATCTATGAATTTTCATGTATAAGTATTAATAGTCTTTGTAAAACTTTTAACAACGTTTCAAAATATAGTCTACAACCAGTAAAATAAATGTAGAAAAAGAAATACGCGTTTATCTGACAATTTGAAAAAGTATCAATAAAGGCTAAAATGAAACCACATTTTGAAATAAATGCGTTTTAAGAAAAGATTAAAGCTAGTTTTCTCATCTATGAACTTCATTGTTAATATATAAACAGTACATGTAAAACGTTTTTCAGAGGTTGTATTGTACTTTTCTGCAATCATACAAAATATAGATCTGGAAATTCACATCCACATTTCAATTTTGAAAAGAATAGTAGAAATGGTCACTTGAAATTACAAACTTTAAAATAAATGCTTCTTTGAGAAATGTTTAAACATGATTTCACCTCTATGCAACAGCACATGTAAAAAGTTTGTCAGAGGTTTTAAAAGTACTTTTCTACAAGAAAGCAAAATGTAGATCTGTAAATTCACATCTACATATCAATTTTAGAAAGAATAACATAAATGTTAAAATGAAACAACTAACTTTAAAATACATGCATTTTTGAGAAATACTTAAACTTTGCTTCACATCTATGAATTTTCATGTATAAGTATTAATAGTCTTTGTAAAACTTTTAAAAACGTTTAAAATTATAGTTTACAACCAGAAAAATAAATGCAGAAAAAGAAATACGCGTTTATCTGACAATATGAAAAAGTATCAATAAATGCTAAAATGAATGTCCACACATTGAAATAAATGCGTTTTAAGAAAAGATTAAAGCTAGTTTTCTCATCTATGAACTTCATTGTTAATATATAAACAGCACATGTAAAACGTTTTTCAGAGGTTGTATTGTACTTTTCTGCAATCATATAAAATATAGATCTGGAAATTCACATCCACATTTCAATTTTGAAAAGAATAGTAGAAATGGTCACTTGAAATTACAGACTTTAAAATAAATGCTTTTTTGAGAAATGTTTAAACATGATTTCACATCTATGCAACAGCACAAGTAAAAAGTTTGTCAGAGGTTTTAAAAGTACTTTTCTCCAAAAAAACAAAATGTTGATCAGTAAATTCACTTCTACATTTCAATTTTAGAAAGAATAACATAAAAGTTAAAATGAAATTACCAACTTTAAAATACATGCTTTTTTGAGAAACTTTGCTTCACATCTATGAATTTTCATGTATAAGTATTAATAGTCTTTGTAAAACTTTTAACAACGTTTAAAAATATAGTTTACAACGAGAAAAATAAATGAAGAAAAAGTAACACGCGTTTATCTGACAATTTGAAAAAGTATCAATAAGTGCTAAAATGAATGTCCACACATTGAAATAAATGCGTTTTAAGAAAAGATTAAAGCTAGTTTTCTCATCTATGAACTTCATTGTGAATATATAAACAGTATATGTAAAACGTTTTTCATAGGTTGTAATGTACTTTTCTACAATCAAATAAAATATAGATCTGGAAATTCACAACCAGATTTCAATTTCAAAAAGAATAGTATAAATGGTCAAATGAAATTACAAACATAAAAATAAACGCTTCTTGGAGATATGTTTAAACATGGTTTCACATCTATGCAACAGCACATGTAAAAAGTATGTCAGAGGTTTTAAAAGTACTTTTGTACAAGAAAGCTAAATGTAGATCCATAAATTCACTTCTACATTTCAATTTGAGAAAGAATAACATAAATGTTAAAATGAAACTACCAACTGTAAAATACATGCATTTTTGAGTACTTAAACTTTGATTCACATCTATGAATTTTCATGTATAAGTATTAATAGTCTTTGTAAAACTTTTAAAAATGTTTAAAAATATAGTTTACAACCAGAAAAATAAATGCAGAAAAAGAAATAAGCGTTTATCTGACAAGTTGAAAAAGTATCAATAAATGCTAAAATGAATGTCCACACATTGAAATAAATGCGTTTTAAGAAAAGATTAAAGCTAGTTTTCTCATCTATGAACTTCATTGTTAATATATAATCAGTAGATGTAAAACGTTTTTCAGAGGTTGTATTGTACTTTTCTGCAATCATAAAATATAGATCTGGAAATTCACATCCACATTTCAATTTTGAAAAGAATAGGACAAATGATCACTTGAAATTACAAACATAAAAATAACAGCTTTTTGGACAAATGTTTAAACATTGTTTCACCTCTATGCAACAGCACATGTAAAAAGTTTGTCAGAGGTTTTAAAACGTTTTTCAGAGGTTGTATTGTACTTTTCTACAATCATACAAAATATAGATCTGGAAATTCACATCCACATTTCAATTTGGAAAAGAATAGTACAAATGATCACTTGAAATTACAAACTTTAAAATAAATGCTTTTTTGAAAAATGTTTAAACATTATTTCACATCTATGCAACAGCACAAGTAAAAAGTTTGTCAGAGGTTTTAAAAGTACTTTTCTCCAAAAAAGCAAAATGTTGATCAGTAAATTCACTTCTACATTTCAATTTTAGAAAGAATAACATAAATGTTAAAATGAAACTACCAACTTTAAAATACATGCTTTTTTGAGAAACTTTGCTTCACATCTATGAATTTTCATGTATAAGTATTAATAGTCTTTGTAAAACTTTTAACAACGTTTCAAAATATAGTCTACAACCAGTAAAATAAATGTAGAAAAAGAAATACGCGTTTATCTGACAATTTGAAAAAGTATCAATAAAGGCTAAAATGAAACCACATTTTGAAATAAATGCGTTTTAAGAAAAGATTAAAGCTAGTTTTCTCATCTATGAACTTCATTGTTAATATATAAACAGTACATGTAAAACGTTTTTCAGAGGTTGTATTGTACTTTTCTGCAATCATACAAAATATAGATCTGGAAATTCACATCCACATTTCAATTTGGAAAAGAATAGTACAAATGATCACTTGAAATTACCAACTTTATAATACATGCTTTTTTGAGAAACTTTGCTTCACATCTATGAATTTTCATGTATAAGTATTAATAGTCTTTGTAAAACTTTTAACAACGTTTCAAAATATAGTCTACAACCAGTAAAATAAATGTAGAAAAAGAAATACGCGTTTATCTGACAATTTGAAAAAGTATCAATAAAGGCTAAAATGAAACCACATTTTGAAATAAATGCGTTTTAAGAAAAGATTAAAGCTAGTTTTCTCATCTATGAACTTCATTGTTAATATATAAACAGTACATGTAAAACGTTTTTCAGAGGTTGTATTGTACTTTTCTGCAATCATACAAAATATAGATCTGGAAATTCACATCCACATTTCAATTTTGAAAAGAATAGGACAAATGATCACTTGAAATTACAAACATAAAAATAACAGCTTTTTGGACAAATGTTTAAACATGGTTTCACCTCTATGCAACAGCACATGTAAAAAGTTTGTCAGAGGTTTTAAAACGTTTTTCAGAGGTTGTATTGTACTTTTCTGCAATCATACAAAATATAGATCTGGAAATTCACATCCACATTTCAATTTGGAAAAGAATAGTACAAATGATCACTTGAAATTACAAACTTTAAAATAAATGCTTTTTTGAAAAATGTTTAAACATTATTTCACATCTATGCAACAGCACAAGTAAAAAGTTTGTCAGAGGTTTTAAAAGTACTTTTCTCCAAAAAAGCAAAATGTTGATCAGTAAATTCACTTCTACATTTCAATTTTAGAAAGAATAACATAAATGTTAAAATGAAACTACCAACTTTAAAATACATGCTTTTTTGAGAAACTTTGCTTCACATCTATGAATTTTCATGTATAAGTATTAATAGTCTTTGTAAAACTTTTAACAACGTTTCAAAATATAGTCTACAACCAGTAAAATAATTGTAGAAAAAGAAATACGCGTTTATCTGACAATTTGAAAAAGTATCAATAAAGGCTAAAATGAAACCACATTTTGAAATAAATGCGTTTTAAGAAAAGATTAAAGCTAGTTTTCTCATCTATGAACTTCATTGTTAATATATAAACAGTACATGTAAAACGTTTTTCAGAGGTTGTATTGTACTTTTCTGCAATCATACAAAATATAGATCTGGAAATTCACATCCACATTTCAATTTGGAAAAGAATAGTACAAATGATCACTTGAAATTACCAACTTTATAATACGTGCTTTTTTGACAAACTTTGCTTCACATCTATGAATTTTCATGTATAAGTATTAATAGTCTTTGTAAAACTTTTAACAACGTTTCAAAATATAGTCTACAACCAGTAAAATAAATGTAGAAAAAGAAATACGCGTTTATCTGACAATTTGAAAAAGTATCAATAAAGGCTAAAATGAAACCACATTTTGAAATAAATGCGTTTTAAGAAAAGATTAAAGCTAGTTTTCTCATCTATGAACTTCATTGTTAATATATAAACAGTACATGTAAAACGTTTTTCAGAGGTTGTATTGTACTTTTCTGCAATCATACAAAATATAGATCTGGAAATTCACATCCACATTTCAATTTTGAAAAGAATAGGACAAATGATCACTTGAAATTACAAACATAAAAATAACAGCTTTTTGGACAAATGTTTAAACATGGTTTCACCTCTATGCAACAGCACATGTAAAAAGTTTGTCAGAGGTTTTAAAACGTTTTTCAGAGGTTGTATTGTACTTTTCTGCAATCATACAAAATATAGATCTGGAAATTCACATCCACATTTCAATTTGGAAAAGAATAGTACAAATGATCACTTGAAATTACAAACTTTAAAATAAATGCTTTTTTGAAAAATGTTTAAACATTATTTCACATCTATGCAACAGCACAAGTAAAAAGTTTGTCAGAGGTTTTAAAAGTACTTTTCTCCAAAAAAGCAAAATGTTGATCTGTAAATTCACTTCTACATTTCAATTTTAGAAAGAATAACATAAATGTTAAAATGAAACTACCAACTTTAAAATACATGCTTTTTTGAGAAACTTTGCTTCACATCTATGAATTTTCATGTATAAGTATTAATAGTCTTTGTAAAACTTTTAACAACGTTTCAAAATATAGTCTACAACCAGTTAAATAAATGTAGAAAAAGAAATACGCGTTTATCTGACAATTTGAAAAAGTATCAATAAAGGCTAAAATGAAACCACATTTTGAAATAAATGCGTTTTAAGAAAAGATTAAAGCTAGTTTTCTCATCTATGAACTTCATTGTTAATATATAAACAGTACATGTAAAACGTTTTTCAGAGGTTGTATTGTACTTTTCTGCAATCATACAAAATATAGATCTGGAAATTCACATTCACATTTCAATTTTGAAAAGAATAGTAGAAATGGTCACTTGAAATTACAAACTTTAAAATAAATGCTTCTTTGAGAAATGTTTAAACATGATTTCACCTCTATGCAACAGCACATGTAAAAAGTTTGTCAGAGGTTTTAAAAGTACTTTTCTACAAGAAAGCAAAATGTAGATCTGTAAATTCACATCTACATATCAATTTTAGAAAGAATAACATAAATGTTAAAATGAAACAACTAACTTTAAAATACATGCATTTTTGAGAAATACTTAAACTTTGCTTCACATCTATGAATTTTCATGTATAAGTATTAATAGTCTTTGTAAAACTTTTAAAAACGTTTAAAATTATAGTTTACAACCAGAAAAATAAATGCAGAAAAAGAAATACGCGTTTATCTGACAATATGAAAAAGTATCAATAAATGCTAAAATGAATGTCCACACATTGAAATAAATGCGTTTTAAGAAAAGATTAAAGCTAGTTTTCTCATCTATGAACTTCATTGTTAATATATAAACAGCACATGTAAAACGTTTTTCAGAGGTTGTATTGTACTTTTCTGCAATCATATAAAATATAGATCTGGAAATTCACATCCACATTTCAATTTTGAAAAGAATAGTAGAAATGGTCACTTGAAATTACAAACTTTAAAATAAATGCTTTTTTGAGAAATGTTTAAACATGATTTCACATCTATGCAACAGCACAAGTAAAAAGTTTGTCAGAGGTTTTAAAAGTACTTTTCTCCAAAAAAACAAAATGTTGATCAGTAAATTCACTTCTACATTTCAATTTTAGAAAGAATAACATAAAAGTTAAAATGAAATTACCAACTTTAAAATACATGCTTTTTTGAGAAACTTTGCTTCACATCTATGAATTTTCATGTATAAGTATTAATAGTCTTTGTAAAACTTTTAACAACGTTTAAAAATATAGTTTACAACGAGAAAAATAAATGAAGAAAAAGTAACACGCGTTTATCTGACAATTTGAAAAAGTATCAATAAGTGCTAAAATGAATGTCCACACATTGAAATAAATGCGTTTTAAGAAAAGATTAAAGCTAGTTTTCTCATCTATGAACTTCATTGTGAATATATAAACAGTATATGTAAAACGTTTTTCATAGGTTGTAATGTACTTTTCTACAATCAAATAAAATATAGATCTGGAAATTCACAACCAGATTTCAATTTCAAAAAGAATAGTATAAATGGTCAAATGAAATTACAAACATAAAAATAAACGCTTCTTGGAGATATGTTTAAACATGGTTTCACATCTATGCAACAGCACATGTAAAAAGTATGTCAGAGGTTTTAAAAGTACTTTTGTACAAGAAAGCTAAATGTAGATCCATAAATTCACTTCTACATTTCAATTTGAGAAAGAATAACATAAATGTTAAAATGAAACTACCAACTGTAAAATACTTGCATTTTTGAGTACTTAAACTTTGATTCACATCTATGAATTTTCATGTATAAGTATTAATAGTCTTTGTAAAACTTTTAAAAATGTTTAAAAATATAGTTTACAACCAGAAAAATAAATGCAGAAAAAGAAATAAGCGTTTATCTGACAAGTTGAAAAAGTATCAATAAATGCTAAAATGAATGTCCACACATTGAAATAAATGCGTTTTAAGAAAAGATTAAAGCTAGTTTTCTCATCTATGAACTTCATTGTTAATATATAATCAGTAGATGTAAAACGTTTTTCAGAGGTTGTATTGTACTTTTCTGCAATCATAAAATATAGATCTGGAAATTCACATCCACATTTCAATTTTGAAAAGAATAGGACAAATGATCACTTGAAATTACAAACATAAAAATAACAGCTTTTTGGACAAATGTTTAAACATGGTTTCACCTCTATGCAACAGCACATGTAAAAAGTTTGTCAGAGGTTTTAAAACGTTTTTCAGAGGTTGTATTGTACTTTTCTACAATCATACAAAATATAGATCTGGAAATTCACATCCACATTTCAATTTGGAAAAGAATAGTACAAATGATCACTTGAAATTACAAACTTTAAAATAAATGCTTTTTTGAAAAATGTTTAAACATTATTTCACATCTATGCAACAGCACAAGTAAAAAGTTTGTCAGAGGTTTTAAAAGTACTTTTCTCCAAAAAAGCAAAATGTTGATCAGTAAATTCACTTCTACATTTCAATTTTAGAAAGAATAACATAAATGTTAAAATGAAACTACCAACTTTAAAATACATGCTTTTTTGAGAAACTTTGCTTCACATCTATGAATTTTCATGTATAAGTATTAATAGTCTTTGTAAAACTTTTAACAAGGTTTCAAAATATAGTCTACAACCAGTAAAATAAATGTAGAAAAAGAAATACGCGTTTATCTGACAATTTGAAAAAGTATCAATAAAGGCTAAAATGAAACCACATTTTGAAATAAATGCGTTTTAAGAAAAGATTAAAGCTAGTTTTCTCATCTATGAACTTCATTGTTAATATATAAACAGTACATGTAAAACGTTTTTCAGAGGTTGTATTGTACTTTTCTGCAATCATACAAAATATAGATCTGGAAATTCACATCCACATTTCAATTTGGAAAAGAATAGTACAAATGATCACTTGAAATTACCAACTTTATAATACATGCTTTTTTGAGAAACTTTGCTTCACATCTATGAATTTTCATGTATAAGTATTAATAGTCTTTGTAAAACTTTTAACAACGTTTAAAAATATAGTTTACAACCAGTAAAATAAATGTAGAAAAAGAAATACGCGTTTATCTGACAATTTGAAAAAGTATCAATAAAGGCTAAAATGAAACCACATTTTGAAATAAATGCGTTTTAAGAAAAGATTAAAGCTAGTTTTCTCATCTATGAACTTCATTGTTAATATATAAACAGTACATGTAAAACGTTTTTCAGAGGTTGTATTGTACTTTTCTGCAATCATACAAAATATAGATCTGGAAATTCACATCCACATTTCAATTTTGAAAAGAATAGGACAAATGATCACTTGAAATTACAAACATAAAAATAACAGCTTTTTGGACAAATGTTTAAACATGGTTTCACCTCTATGCAACAGCACATGTAAAAAGTTTGTCAGAGGTTTTAAAACGTTTTTCAGAGGTTGTATTGTACTTTTCTGCAATCATACAAAATATAGATCTGGAAATTCACATCCACATTTCAATTTGGAAAAGAATAGTACAAATGATCACTTGAAATTACAAACTTTAAAATAAATGCTTTTTTGAAAAATGTTTAAACATTATTTCACATCTATGCAACAGCACAAGTAAAAAGTTTGTCAGAGGTTTTAAAAGTACTTTTCTCCAAAAAAGCAAGATGTTGATCAGTAAATTCACTTCTACATTTCAATTTTAGAAAGAATAACATAAATGTTAAAATGAAACTACCAACTTTAAAATACATGCTTTTTTGAGAAACTTTGCTTCACATCTATGAATTTTCATGTATAAGTATTAATAGTCTTTGTAAAACTTTTAACAACGTTTCAAAATATAGTCTACAACCAGTAAAATAAATGTAGAAAAAGAAATACGCGTTTATCTGACAATTTGAAAAAGTATCAATAAAGGCTAAAATGAAACCACATTTTGAAATAAATGCGTTTAAAGAAAAGATTAAAGCTAGTTTTCTCATCTATGAACTTCATTGTTAATATATAAACAGTACATGTAAAACGTTTTTCAGAGGTTGTATTGTACTTTTCTGCAATCATACAAAATATAGATCTGGAAATTCACATCCACATTTCAATTTTGAAAAGAATAGTAGAAATGGTCACTTGAAATTACAAACTTTAAAATAAATGCTTCTTTGAGAAATGTTTAAACATGATTTCACCTCTATGCAACAGCACATGTAAAAAGTTTGTCAGAGGTTTTAAAAGTACTTTTCTACAAGAAAGCAAAATGTAGATCTGTAAATTCACATCTACATATCAATTTTAGAAAGAATAACATAAATGTTAAAATGAAACAACTAACTTTAAAATACATGCATTTTTGAGAAATACTTAAACTTTGCTTCACATCTATGAATTTTCATGTATAAGTATTAATAGTCTTTGTAAAACTTTTAAAAACGTTTAAAATTATAGTTTACAACCAGAAAAATAAATGCAGAAAAAGAAATACGCGTTTATCTGACAATATGAAAAAGTATCAATAAATGCTAAAATGAATGTCCACACATTGAAATAAATGCGTTTTAAGAAAAGATTAAAGCTAGTTTTCTCATCTATGAACTTCATTGTTAATATATAAACAGCACATGTAAAACGTTTTTCAGAGGTTGTATTGTACTTTTCTGCAATCATATAAAATATAGATCTGGAAATTCACATCCACATTTCAATTTTGAAAAGAATAGTAGAAATGGTCACTTGAAATTACAAACTTTAAAATAAATGCTTTTTTGAGAAATGTTTAAACATGATTTCACATCTATGCAACAGCACAAGTAAAAAGTTTGTCAGAGGTTTTAAAAGTACTTTTCTCCAAAAAAACAAAATGTTGATCAGTAAATTCACTTCTACATTTCAATTTTAGAAAGAATAACATAAAAGTTAAAATGAAATTACCAACTTTAAAATACATGCTTTTTTGAGAAACTTTGCTTCACATCTATGAATTTTCATGTATAAGTATTAATAGTCTTTGTAAAACTTTTAACAACGTTTAAAAATATAGTTTACAACGAGAAAAATAAATGAAGAAAAAGTAACACGCGTTTATCTGACAATTTGAAAAAGTATCAATAAGTGCTAAAATGAATGTCCACACATTGAAATAAATGCGTTTTAAGAAAAGATTAAAGCTAGTTTTCTCATCTATGAACTTCATTATGAATATATAAACAGTATATGTAAAACGTTTTTCATAGGTTGTAATGTACTTTTCTACAATCAAATAAAATATAGATCTGGAAATTCACAACCAGATTTCAATTTCAAAAAGAATAGTATAAATGGTCAAATGAAATTACAAACATAAAAATAAACGCTTCTTGGAGATATGTTTAAACATGGTTTCACATCTATGCAACAGCACATGTAAAAAGTATGTCAGAGGTTTTAAAAGTACTTTTGTACAAGAAAGCTAAATGTAGATCCATAAATTCACTTCTACATTTCAATTTGAGAAAGAATAACATAAATGTTAAAATGAAACTACCAACTGTAAAATACATGCATTTTTGAGAAGTACTTAAACTTTGATTCACATCTATGAATTTTCATGTATGTATTAATAGTCTTTGTAAAACTTTTAAAAATGTTTAAAAATATAGTTTACAACCAGAAAAATAAATGCAGAAAAAGAAATAAGCGTTTATCTGACAATTTGAAAAAGTATCAATAAATGCTAAAATGAATGTCCACACATTGAAATAAATGCGTTTTAAGAAAAGATTAAAGCTAGTTTTCTCATCTATGAACTTCATTGTTAATATATAATCAGTAGATGTAAAACGTTTTTCAGAGGTTGTATTGTACTTTTCTGCAATCATAAAATATAGATCTGGAAATTCACATCCACATTTCAATTTTGAAAAGAATAGGACAAATGATCACTTGAAATTACAAACATAAAAATAAAAGATTTTTGGACAAATGTTTAAACATGGTTTCACCTCTATGCAACAGCACATGTAAAAAGTTTGTCAGAGGTTTTAAAAGTACTTTTCTCCAAAAAAACAAAATGTTGATCAGTAAATTCACTTCTACATTTCAATTTTAGAAAGAATAACATAAAAGTTAAAATGAAATTACCAACTTTAAAATACATGCTTTTTTGAGAAACTTTGCTTCACATCTATGAATTTTCATGTATAAGTATTAATAGTCTTTGTAAAACTTTTAACAACGTTTAAAAATATAGTTTACAACGAGAAAAATAAATGAAGAAAAAGTAACACGCGTTTATCTGACAATTTGAAAAAGTATCAATAAATGCTAAAATGAATGTCCACACATTGAAATAAATGCGTTTTAAGAAAAGATTAAAGCTAGTTTTCTCATCTATGAACTTCATTGTGAATATATAAACAGTATATGTAAAACGTTTTTCATAGGTTGTAATGTACTTTTCTACAATCAAATAAATTATATATCTGGAAATTCACAACCAGATTTCAATTTCAAAAAGAATAGTATAAATGGTCAAATGAAATTACAAACATAAAAATAAACATTTCTTGGAGATATGTTTAAACATGGTTTCACATCTATGCAACAGCACATGTAAAAAGTATGTCAGAGGTTTTAAAAGTACTTTTGTACAAGAAAGCTAAATGTAGATCCATAAATTCACTTCTACATTTCAATTTTAGAAAGAATAACATAAATGTTAAAATGAAACTACCAACTGTAAAATACATGCATTTTTGAGTACTTAAACTTAGATTCACATCTATGAATTTTCATGTATAAGTATTAATAGTCTTTGTAAAACTTTTAAAAATGTTTAAAAATATAGTTTACAACCAGAAAAATAAATGCAGAAAAAGAAATAAGCGTTTATCTGACAACATGAAAAAGTATCAATAAATGCTAAAATGAATGTCCACACATTGAAATAAATGCGTTTTAAGAAAAGATTAAAGCTAGTTTTCTCATCTATGAACTTCATTGTTAATATATAAACAGTACATGTAAAACGTTTTTCAGAGGTTGTATTGTACTTTTCTGCAATCATATAAAATATAGATCTGGAAATTCACATCCACATTTCAATTTTGAAAAGAATAGTAGAAATGGTCACTTGAAATTACAAACTTTAAAATAAATGCTTTTTTGAGAAATGTTTAAACATGATTTCACATCTATGCAACAGCACATGTAAAAAGTTTGTCAGAGGTTTTAAAAGTACATTTCTCCAAAAAAACAAAATGTTGATCAGTAAATTCACTTCTACATTTCAATTTTAGAAAGAATAACATAAAAGTTAAAATGAAATTACCAACTTTAAAATACATGCTTTTTTGAGAAACTTTGCTTCACATCTATGAATTTTCATGTATAAGTATTAATAGTCTTTGTAAAACTTTTAACAACGTTTAAAAATATAGTTTACAACGAGAAAAATAAATGAAGAAAAAGTAACACGCGTTTATCTGACAATTTGAAAAAGTATCAATAAGTGCTAAAATGAATGTCCACACATTGAAATAAATGCGTTTTAAGAAAAGATTAAAGCTAGTTTTCTCATCTATGAACTTCATTGTGAATATATAAACAGTATATGTAAAACGTTTTTCATAGGTTGTAATGTACTTTTCTACAATCAAATAAAATATAGATCTGGAAATTCACAACCAGATTTCAATTTCAAAAAGAATAGTATAAATGGTCAAATGAAATTACAAACATAAAAATAAACGCTTCTTGGAGATATGTTTAAACATGGTTTCACATCTATGCAACAGCACATGTAAAAAGTATGTCAGAGGTTTTAAAAGTACTTTTGTACAAGAAAGCTAAATGTAGATCCATAAATTCACTTCTACATTTCAATTTGAGAAAGAATAACATAAATGTTAAAATGAAACTACCAACTGTAAAATACATGCATTTTTGAGAAGTACTTAAACTTTGATTCACATCTATGAATTTTCATGTATGTATTAATAGTCTTTGTAAAACTTTTAAAAATGTTTAAAAATATAGTTTACAACCAGAAAAATAAATGCAGAAAAAGTAATAAGCGTTTATCTGACAATTTGAAAAAGTATCAATAAATGCTAAAATGAATGTCCACACATTGAAATAAATGCGTTTTAAGAAAAGATTAAAGCTAGTTTTCTCATCTATGAACTTCATTGTTAATATATAATCAGTAGATGTAAAACGTTTTTCAGAGGTTGTATTGTACTTTTCTGCAATCATAAAATATAGATCTGGAAATTCACATCCACATTTCAATTTTGAAAAGAATAGGACAAATGATCACTTGAAATTACAAACATAAAAATAAAAGCTTTTTGGACAAATGTTTAAACATGGTTTCACCTCTATGCAACAGCACATGTAAAAAGTTTGTCAGAGGTTTTAAAACGTTTTTCAGAGGTTGTATTGTACTTTTCTGCAATCATACAAAATATAGATCTGGAAATTCACATCCACATTTCAATTTGGAAAAGAATAGTACAAATGATCACTTGAAATTACCAACTTTATAATACATGCTTTTTTGAGAAACTTTGCTTCACATCTATGAATTTTCATGTATAAGTATTAATAGTCTTTGTAAAACTTTTAACAACGTTTAAAAATATAGTTTACAACGAGAAAAATAAATGAAGAAAAAGTAACACGCGTTTATCTGACAATTTGAAAAAGTATCAATAAATGCTAAAATGAATGTCCACACATTGAAATAAATGCGTTTTAAGAAAAGATTAAAGCTAGTTTTCTCATCTATGAACTTCATTGTGAATATATAAACAGTATATGTAAAACGTTTTTCATAGGTTGTAATGTACTTTTCTACAATCAAATAAATTATAGATCTGGAAATTCACAACCAGATTTCAATTTCAAAAAGAATAGTATAAATGGTCAAATGAAATTACAAACATAAAAATAAACGCTTCTTGGAGATATGTTTAAACATGGTTTCACATCTATGCAACAGCACATGTAAAAAGTATGTCAGAGGTTTTAAAAGTACTTTTGTACAAGAAAGCTAAATGTAGATCCATAAATTCACTTCTACATTTCAATTTTAGAAAGAATAACATAAATGTTAAAATGAAACTACCAACTGTAAAATACATGCATTTTTGAGTACTTAAACTTAGATTCACATCTATGAATTTTCATGTATAAGTATTAATAGTCTTTGTAAAACTTTTAAAAATGTTTAAAAATATAGTTTACAACCAGAAAAATAAATGCAGAAAAAGAAATAAGCGTTTATCTGACAATTTGAAAAAGTATCAATGAATGCTAAAATGAATGTCCACACATTGAAATAAATGCGTTCTAAGAAAAGATTAAAGCTAGTTTTCTCATCTATGAACTTCATTGTTAATATATAATCAGTAGATGTAAAACGTTTTTCAGAGGTTGTATTGTACTTTTCTGCAATCATATAAAATATAGATCTGGAAATTCACATCCACATTTCAATTTTGAAAAGAATAGGACAAATGATCACTTGAAATTACAAACATAAAAATAAAAGCTTTTTGGACAAATGTTTAAACATGGTTTCACCTCTATGCAACAGCACATGTAAAAAGTTTGTCAGAGGTTTTAAAACGTTTTTCAGAGGTTGTATTGTACTTTTCTGCAATCATACAAAATATAGATCTGGAAATTCACATCCACATTTCAATTTGGAAAAGAATAGTACAAATGATCACTTGAAATTACCAACTTTATAATACATGCTTTTTTGAGAAACTTTGCTTCACATCTATGAATTTTCATGTATAAGTATTAATAGTCTTTGTAAAACTTTTAACAACGTTTAAAAATATAGTTTACAACGAGAAAAATAAATGAAGAAAAAGTAACACGCGTTTATCTGACAATTTGAAAAAGTATCAATAAATGCTAAAATGAATGTCCACACATTGAAATAAATGCGTTTTAAGAAAAGATTAAAGCTAGTTTTCTCATCTATGAACTTCATTGTGAATATATAAACAGTATATGTAAAACGTTTTTCATAGGTTGTAATGTACTTTTCTACAATCAAATAAATTATAGATCTGGAAATTCACAACCAGATTTCAATTTCAAAAAGAATAGTATAAATGGTCAAATGAAATTACAAACATAAAAATAAACGCTTCTTGGAGATATGTTTAAACATGGTTTCACATCTATGCAACAGCACATGTAAAAAGTATGTCAGAGGTTTTAAAAGTACTTTTGTACAAGAAAGCTAAATGTAGATCCATAAATTCACTTCTACATTTCAATTTGAGAAAGAATAACATAAATGTTAAAATGAAACTACCAACTGTAAAATACATGCATTTTTGAGAAGTACTTAAACATTGATTCACATCTATGAATTTTCATGTATGTATTAATAGTCTTTGTAAAACTTTTAAAAATGTTTAAAAATATAGTTTACAACCAGAAAAATAAATGCAGAAAAAGAAATAAGCGTTTATCTGACAATTTGAAAAAGTATCAATAAATGCTAAAATGAATGTCCACACATTGAAATAAATGCGTTTTAAGAAAAGATTAAAGCTAGTTTTCTCATCTATGAACTTCATTGTTAATATATAATCAGTAGATGTAAAACGTTTTTCAGAGGTTGTATTGTACTTTTCTGCAATCATAAAATATAGATCTGGAAATTCACATCCACATTTCAATTTTGAAAAGAATAGGACAAATGATCACTTGAAATTACAAACATAAAAATAAAAGCTTTTTGGACAAATGTTTAAACATGATTTCACATCTATGCAACAGCACAAGTAAAAAGTTTGTCAGAGGTTTTAAAAGTACTTTTCTCCAAAAAAACAAAATGTTGATCAGTAAATTCACTTCTACATTTCAATTTTAGAAAGAATAACATAAAAGTTAAAATGAAATTACCAACTTTAAAATACATGCTTTTTTGAGAAACTTTGCTTCACATCTATGAATTTTCATGTATAAGTATTAATAGTCTTTGTAAAACTTTTAACAACGTTTAAAAATATAGTTTACAACGAGAAAAATAAATGAAGAAAAAGTAACACGCGTTTATCTGACAATTTGAAAAAGTATCAATAAATGCTAAAATGAATGTCCACACATTGAAATAAATGCGTTTTAAGAAAAGATTAAAGCTAGTTTTCTCATCTATGAACTTCATTGTGAATATATAAACAGTATATGTAAAACGTTTTTCATAGGTTGTAATGTACTTTTCTACAATCAAATAAAATATAGATCTGGAAATTCACAACCAGATTTCAATTTCAAAAAGAATAGTATAAATGGTCAAATGAAATTACAAACATAAAAATAAACGCTTCTTGGAGATATGTTTAAACATGGTTTCACATCTATGCAACAGCACATGTAAAAAGTATGTCAGAGGTTTTAAAAGTACTTTTGTACAAGAAAGCTAAATGTAGATCCATAAATTCACTTCTACATTTCAATTTTAGAAAGAATAACATAAATGTTAAAATGAAACTACCAACTGTAAAATACATGCATTTTTGAGTACTTAAACTTTGATTCACATCTATGAATTTTCATGTATAAGTATTAATAGTCTTTGTAAAACTTTTAAAAATGTTTAAAAATATAGTTTACAACCAGAAAAATAAATGCAGAAAAAGAAATAAGCGTTTATCTGACAATTTGAAAAAGTATCAATAAATGCTAAAATGAATGTCCACACATTGAAATAAATGCGTTCTAAGAAAAGATTAAAGCTAGTTTTCTCATCTATGAACTTCATTGTTAATATATAATCAGTAGATGTAAAACGTTTTTCAGAGGTTGTATTGTACTTTTCTGCAATCATATAAAATATAGATCTGGAAATTCACATCCACATTTCAATTTTGAAAAGAATAGTAGAAATGGTCACTTGAAATTACAAACTTTAAAATAAATGCTTTTTTGAGAAATGTTTAAACATGATTTCACATCTATGCAACAGCACAAGTAAAAAGTTTGTCAGAGGTTTTAAAAGTACTTTTCTCCAAAAAAACAAAATGTTGATCAGTAAATTCACTTCTACATTTCAATTTTAGAAAGAATAACATAAAAGTTAAAATGAAATTACCAACTTTAAAATACATGCTTTTTTGAGAAACTTTGCTTCACATCTATGAATTTTCATGTATAAGTATTAATAGTCTTTGTAAAACTTTTAACAACGTTTAAAAATATAGTTTACAACGAGAAAAATAAATGAAGAAAAAGTAACACGCGTTTATCTGACAATTTGAAAAAGTATCAATAAGTGCTAAAATGAATGTCCACACATTGAAATAAATGCGTTTTAAGAAAAGATTAAAGCTAGTTTTCTCATCTATGAACTTCATTGTGAATATATAAACAGTATATGTAAAACGTTTTTCATAGGTTGTAATGTACTTTTCTACAATCAAATAAAATATAGATCTGGAAATTCACAACCAGATTTCAATTTCAAAAAGAATAGTATAAATGGTCAAATGAAATTACAAACATAAAAATAAACGCTTCTTGGAGATATGTTTAAACATGGTTTCACATCTATGCAACAGCACATGTAAAAAGTATGTCAGAGGTTTTAAAAGTACTTTTGTACAAGAAAGCTAAATGTAGATCCATAAATTCACTTCTACATTTCAATTTGAGAAAGAATAACATAAATGTTAAAATGAAACTACCAACTGTAAAATACTTGCATTTTTGAGTACTTAAACTTTGATTCACATCTATGAATTTTCATGTATAAGTATTAATAGTCTTTGTAAAACTTTTAAAAATGTTTAAAAATATAGTTTACAACCAGAAAAATAAATGCAGAAAAAGAAATAAGCGTTTATCTGACAAGTTGAAAAAGTATCAATAAATGCTAAAATGAATGTCCACACATTGAAATAAATGCGTTTTAAGAAAAGATTAAAGCTAGTTTTCTCATCTATGAACTTCATTGTTAATATATAATCAGTAGATGTAAAACGTTTTTCAGAGGTTGTATTGTACTTTTCTGCAATCATAAAATATAGATCTGGAAATTCACATCCACATTTCAATTTTGAAAAGAATAGGACAAATGATCACTTGAAATTACAAACATAAAAATAACAGCTTTTTGGACAAATGTTTAAACATGGTTTCACCTCTATGCAACAGCACATGTAAAAAGTTTGTCAGAGGTTTTAAAACGTTTTTCAGAGGTTGTATTGTACTTTTCTACAATCATACAAAATATAGATCTGGAAATTCACATCCACATTTCAATTTGGAAAAGAATAGTACAAATGATCACTTGAAATTACAAACTTTAAAATAAATGCTTTTTTGAAAAATGTTTAAACATTATTTCACATCTATGCAACAGCACAAGTAAAAAGTTTGTCAGAGGTTTTAAAAGTACTTTTCTCCAAAAAAGCAAAATGTTGATCAGTAAATTCACTTCTACATTTCAATTTTAGAAAGAATAACATAAATGTTAAAATGAAACTACCAACTTTAAAATACATGCTTTTTTGAGAAACTTTGCTTCACATCTATGAATTTTCATGTATAAGTATTAATAGTCTTTGTAAAACTTTTAACAACGTTTCAAAATATAGTCTACAACCAGTAAAATAAATGTAGAAAAAGAAATACGCGTTTATCTGACAATTTGAAAAAGTATCAATAAAGGCTAAAATGAAACCACATTTTGAAATAAATGCGTTTTAAGAAAAGATTAAAGCTAGTTTTCTCATCTATGAACTTCATTGTTAATATATAAACAGTACATGTAAAACGTTTTTCAGAGGTTGTATTGTACTTTTCTGCAATCATACAAAATATAGATCTGGAAATTCACATCCACATTTCAATTTGGAAAAGAATAGTACAAATGATCACTTGAAATTACCAACTTTATAATACATGCTTTTTTGAGAAACTTTGCTTCACATCTATGAATTTTCATGTATAAGTATTAATAGTCTTTGTAAAACTTTTAACAACGTTTCAAAATATAGTCTACAACCAGTAAAATAAATGTAGAAAAAGAAATACGCGTTTATCTGACAATTTGAAAAAGTATCAATAAAGGCTAAAATGAAACCACATTTTGAAATAAATGCGTTTTAAGAAAAGATTAAAGCTAGTTTTCTCATCTATGAACTTCATTGTTAATATATAAACAGTACATGTAAAACGTTTTTCAGAGGTTGTATTGTACTTTTCTGCAATCATACAAAATATAGATCTGGAAATTCACATCCACATTTCAATTTTGAAAAGAATAGGACAAATGATCACTTGAAATTACAAACATAAAAATAACAGCTTTTTGGACAAATGTTTAAACATGGTTTCACCTCTATGCAACAGCACATGTAAAAAGTTTGTCAGAGGTTTTAAAACGTTTTTCAGAGGTTGTATTGTACTTTTCTGCAATCATACAAAATATAGATCTGGAAATTCACATCCACATTTCAATTTGGAAAAGAATAGTACAAATGATCACTTGAAATTACAAACTTTAAAATAAATGCTTTTTTGAAAAATGTTTAAACATTATTTCACATCTATGCAACAGCACAAGTAAAAAGTTTGTCAGAGGTTTTAAAAGTACTTTTCTCCAAAAAAGCAAAATGTTGATCAGTAAATTCACTTCTACATTTCAATTTTAGAAAGAATAACATAAATTTTAAAATGAAACTACCAACTTTAAAATACATGCTTTTTTGAGAAACTTTGCTTCACATCTATGAATTTTCATGTATAAGTATTAATAGTCTTTGTAAAACTTTTAACAACGTTTCAAAATATAGTCTACAACCAGTAAAATAAATGTAGAAAAAGAAATACGCGTTTATCTGACAATTTGAAAAAGTATCAATAAAGGCTAAAATGAAACCACATTTTGAAATAAATGCGTTTAAAGAAAAGATTAAAGCTAGTTTTCTCATCTATGAACTTCATTGTTAATATATAAACAGTACATGTAAAACGTTTTTCAGAGGTTGTATTGTACTTTTCTGCAATCATACAAAATATAGATCTGGAAATTCACATCCACATTTCAATTTTGAAAAGAATAGTAGAAATGGTCACTTGAAATTACAAACTTTAAAATAAATGCTTCTTTGAGAAATGTTTAAACATGATTTCACCTCTATGCAACAGCACATGTAAAAAGTTTGTCAGAGGTTTTAAAAGTACTTTTCTACAAGAAAGCAAAATGTAGATCTGTAAATTCACATCTACATATCAATTTTAGAAAGAATAACATAAATGTTAAAATGAAACAACTAACTTTAAAATACATGCATTTTTGAGAAATACTTAAACTTTGCTTCACATCTATGAATTTTCATGTATAAGTATTAATAGTCTTTGTAAAACTTTTAAAAACGTTTAAAATTATAGTTTACAACCAGAAAAATAAATGCAGAAAAAGAAATACGCGTTTATCTGACAATATGAAAAAGTATCAATAAATGCTAAAATGAATGTCCACACATTGAAATAAATGCGTTTTAAGAAAAGATTAAAGCTAGTTTTCTCATCTATGAACTTCATTGTTAATATATAAACAGCACATGTAAAACGTTTTTCAGAGGTTGTATTGTACTTTTCTGCAATCATATAAAATATAGATCTGGAAATTCACATCCACCTTTCAATTTTGAAAAGAATAGTAGAAATGGTCACTTGAAATTACAAACTTTAAAATAAATGCTTTTTTGAGAAATGTTTAAACATGATTTCACATCTATGCAACAGCACAAGTAAAAAGTTTGTCAGAGGTTTTAAAAGTACTTTTCTCCAAAAAAACAAAATGTTGATCAGTAAATTCACTTCTACATTTCAATTTTAGAAAGAATAACATAAAAGTTAAAATGAAATTACCAACTTTAAAATACATGCTTTTTTGAGAAACTTTGCTTCACATCTATGAATTTTCATGTATAAGTATTAATAGTCTTTGTAAAACTTTTAACAACGTTTAAAAATATAGTTTACAACGAGAAAAATAAATGAAGAAAAAGTAACACGCGTTTATCTGACAATTTGAAAAAGTATCAATAAGTGCTAAAATGAATGTCCACACATTGAAATAAATGCGTTTTAAGAAAAGATTAAAGCTAGTTTTCTCATCTATGAACTTCATTATGAATATATAAACAGTATATGTAAAACGTTTTTCATAGGTTGTAATGTACTTTTCTACAATCAAATAAAATATAGATCTGGAAATTCACAACCAGATTTCAATTTCAAAAAGAATAGTATAAATGGTCAAATGAAATTACAAACATAAAAATAAACGCTTCTTGGAGATATGTTTAAACATGGTTTCACATCTATGCAACAGCACATGTAAAAAG
This sequence comes from Narcine bancroftii, assembly GCF_036971445.1. Lineage (NCBI taxonomy): Eukaryota > Metazoa > Chordata > Chondrichthyes > Torpediniformes > Narcinidae > Narcine > Narcine bancroftii. Next base: position 99,588,964 of record NC_091474.1, on the reverse strand, counting down.
TATGTCAGAGGTTTTAAAAGTACTTTTGTACAAGAAAGCTAAATGTAGATCCATAAATTCACTTCTACATTTCAATTTGAGAAAGAATAACATAAATGTTAAAATGAAACTACCAACTGTAAAATACATGCATTTTTGAGAAGTACTTAAACTTTGATTCACATCTATGAATTTTCATGTATGTATTAATAGTCTTTGTAAAACTTTTAAAAATGTTTAAAAATATAGTTTACAACCAGAAAAATAAATGCAGAAAAAGAAATAAGCGTTTATCTGACAATTTGAAAAAGTATCAATAAATGCTAAAATGAATGTCCACACATTGAAATAAATGCGTTTTAAGAAAAGATTAAAGCTAGTTTTCTCATCTATGAACTTCATTGTTAATATATAATCAGTAGATGTAAAACGTTTTTCAGAGGTTGTATTGTACTTTTCTGCAATCATAAAATATAGATCTGGAAATTCACATCCACATTTCAATTTTGAAAAGAATAGGACAAATGATCACTTGAAATTACAAACATAAAAATAAAAGATTTTTGGACAAATGTTTAAACATGGTTTCACCTCTATGCAACAGCACATGTAAAAAGTTTGTCAGAGGTTTTAAAAGTACTTTTCTCCAAAAAAACAAAATGTTGATCAGTAAATTCACTTCTACATTTCAATTTTAGAAAGAATAACATAAAAGTTAAAATGAAATTACCAACTTTAAAATACATGCTTTTTTGAGAAACTTTGCTTCACATCTATGAATTTTCATGTATAAGTATTAATAGTCTTTGTAAAACTTTTAACAACGTTTAAAAATATAGTTTACAACGAGAAAAATAAATGAAGAAAAAGTAACACGCGTTTATCTGACAATTTGAAAAAGTATCAATAAATGCTAAAATGAATGTCCACACATTGAAATAAATGCGTTTTAAGAAAAGATTAAAGCTAGTTTTCTCATCTATGAACTTCATTGTGAATATATAAACAGTATATGTAAAACGTTTTTCATAGGTTGTAATGTACTTTTCTACAATCAAATAAATTATAGATCTGGAAATTCACAACCAGATTTCAATTTCAAAAAGAATAGTATAAATGGTCAAATGAAATTACAAACATAAAAATAAACATTTCTTGGAGATATGTTTAAACATGGTTTCACATCTATGCAACAGCACATGTAAAAAGTATGTCAGAGGTTTTAAAAGTACTTTTGTACAAGAAAGCTAAATGTAGATCCATAAATTCACTTCTACATTTCAATTTTAGAAAGAATAACATAAATGTTAAAATGAAACTACCAACTGTAAAATACATGCATTTTTGAGTACTTAAACTTAGATTCACATCTATGAATTTTCATGTATAAGTATTAATAGTCTTTGTAAAACTTTTAAAAATGTTTAAAAATATAGTTTACAACCAGAAAAATAAATGCAGAAAAAGAAATAAGCGTTTATCTGACAACATGAAAAAGTATCAATAAATGCTAAAATGAATGTCCACACATTGAAATAAATGCGTTTTAAGAAAAGATTAAAGCTAGTTTTCTCATCTATGAACTTCATTGTTAATATATAAACAGTACATGTAAAACGTTTTTCAGAGGTTGTATTGTACTTTTCTGCAATCATATAAAATATAGATCTGGAAATTCACATCCACATTTCAATTTTGAAAAGAATAGTAGAAATGGTCACTTGAAATTACAAACTTTAAAATAAATGCTTTTTTGAGAAATGTTTAAACATGATTTCACATCTATGCAACAGCACATGTAAAAAGTTTGTCAGAGGTTTTAAAAGTACATTTCTCCAAAAAAACAAAATGTTGATCAGTAAATTCACTTCTACATTTCAATTTTAGAAAGAATAACATAAAAGTTAAAATGAAATTACCAACTTTAAAATACATGCTTTTTTGAGAAACTTTGCTTCACATCTATGAATTTTCATGTATAAGTATTAATAGTCTTTGTAAAACTTTTAACAACGTTTAAAAATATAGTTTACAACGAGAAAAATAAATGAAGAAAAAGTAACACGCGTTTATCTGACAATTTGAAAAAGTATCAATAAGTGCTAAAATGAATGTCCACACATTGAAATAAATGCGTTTTAAGAAAAGATTAAAGCTAGTTTTCTCATCTATGAACTTCATTGTGAATATATAAACAGTATATGTAAAACGTTTTTCATAGGTTGTAATGTACTTTTCTACAATCAAATAAAATATAGATCTGGAAATTCACAACCAGATTTCAATTTCAAAAAGAATAGTATAAATGGTCAAATGAAATTACAAACATAAAAATAAACGCTTCTTGGAGATATGTTTAAACATGGTTTCACATCTATGCAACAGCACATGTAAAAAGTATGTCAGAGGTTTTAAAAGTACTTTTGTACAAGAAAGCTAAATGTAGATCCATAAATTCACTTCTACATTTCAATTTGAGAAAGAATAACATAAATGTTAAAATGAAACTACCAACTGTAAAATACATGCATTTTTGAGAAGTACTTAAACTTTGATTCACATCTATGAATTTTCATGTATGTATTAATAGTCTTTGTAAAACTTTTAAAAATGTTTAAAAATATAGTTTACAACCAGAAAAATAAATGCAGAAAAAGTAATAAGCGTTTATCTGACAATTTGAAAAAGTATCAATAAATGCTAAAATGAATGTCCACACATTGAAATAAATGCGTTTTAAGAAAAGATTAAAGCTAGTTTTCTCATCTATGAACTTCATTGTTAATATATAATCAGTAGATGTAAAACGTTTTTCAGAGGTTGTATTGTACTTTTCTGCAATCATAAAATATAGATCTGGAAATTCACATCCACATTTCAATTTTGAAAAGAATAGGACAAATGATCACTTGAAATTACAAACATAAAAATAAAAGCTTTTTGGACAAATGTTTAAACATGGTTTCACCTCTATGCAACAGCACATGTAAAAAGTTTGTCAGAGGTTTTAAAACGTTTTTCAGAGGTTGTATTGTACTTTTCTGCAATCATACAAAATATAGATCTGGAAATTCACATCCACATTTCAATTTGGAAAAGAATAGTACAAATGATCACTTGAAATTACCAACTTTATAATACATGCTTTTTTGAGAAACTTTGCTTCACATCTATGAATTTTCATGTATAAGTATTAATAGTCTTTGTAAAACTTTTAACAACGTTTAAAAATATAGTTTACAACGAGAAAAATAAATGAAGAAAAAGTAACACGCGTTTATCTGACAATTTGAAAAAGTATCAATAAATGCTAAAATGAATGTCCACACATTGAAATAAATGCGTTTTAAGAAAAGATTAAAGCTAGTTTTCTCATCTATGAACTTCATTGTGAATATATAAACAGTATATGTAAAACGTTTTTCATAGGTTGTAATGTACTTTTCTACAATCAAATAAATTATAGATCTGGAAATTCTCAACCAGATTTCAATTTCAAAAAGAATAGTATAAATGGTCAAATGAAATTACAAACATAAAAATAAACGCTTCTTGGAGATATGTTTAAACATGGTTTCACATCTATGCAACAGCACATGTAAAAAGTATGTCAGAGGTTTTAAAAGTACTTTTGTACAAGAAAGCTAAATGTAGATCCATAAATTCACTTCTACATTTCAATTTTAGAAAGAATAACATAAATGTTAAAATGAAACTACCAACTGTAAAATACATGCATTTTTGAGTACTTAAACTTAGATTCACATCTATGAATTTTCATGTATAAGTATTAATAGTCTTTGTAAAACTTTTAAAAATGTTTAAAAATATAGTTTACAACCAGAAAAATAAATGCAGAAAAAGAAATAAGCGTTTATCTGACAATTTGAAAAAGTATCAATAAATGCTAAAATGAATGTCCACACATTGAAATAAATGCGTTCTAAGAAAAGATTAAAGCTAGTTTTCTCATCTATGAACTTCATTGTTAATATATAATCAGTAGATGTAAAACGTTTTTCAGAGGTTGTATTGTACTTTTCTGCAATCATATAAAATATAGATCTGGAAATTCACATCCACATTTCAATTTTGAAAAGAATAGGACAAATGATCACTTGAAATTACAAACATAAAAATAAAAGCTTTTTGGACAAATGTTTAAACATGGTTTCACCTCTATGCAACAGCACATGTAAAAAGTTTGTCAGAGGTTTTAAAACGTTTTTCAGAGGTTGTATTGTACTTTTCTGCAATCATACAAAATATAGATCTGGAAATTCACATCCACATTTCAATTTGGAAAAGAATAGTACAAATGATCACTTGAAATTACCAACTTTATAATACATGCTTTTTTGAGAAACTTTGCTTCACATCTATGAATTTTCATGTATAAGTATTAATAGTCTTTGTAAAACTTTTAACAACGTTTAAAAATATAGTTTACAACGAGAAAAATAAATGAAGAAAAAGTAACACGCGTTTATCTGACAATTTGAAAAAGTATCAATAAATGCTAAAATGAATGTCCACACATTGAAATAAATGCGTTTTAAGAAAAGATTAAAGCTAGTTTTCTCATCTATGAACTTCATTGTGAATATATAAACAGTATATGTAAAACGTTTTTCATAGGTTGTAATGTACTTTTCTACAATCAAATAAATTATAGATCTGGAAATTCACAACCAGATTTCAATTTCAAAAAGAATAGTATAAATGGTCAAATGAAATTACAAACATAAAAATAAACGCTTCTTGGAGATATGTTTAAACATGGTTTCACATCTATGCAACAGCACATGTAAAAAGTATGTCAGAGGTTTTAAAAGTACTTTTGTACAAGAAAGCTAAATGTAGATCCATAAATTCACTTCTACATTTCAATTTGAGAAAGAATAACATAAATGTTAAAATGAAACTACCAACTGTAAAATACATGCATTTTTGAGAAGTACTTAAACTTTGATTCACATCTATGAATTTTCATGTATGTATTAATAGTCTTTGTAAAACTTTTAAAAATGTTTAAAAATATAGTTTACAACCAGAAAAATAAATGCAGAAAAAGAAATAAGCGTTTATCTGACAATTTGAAAAAGTATCAATAAATGCTAAAATGAATGTCCACACATTGAAATAAATGCGTTTTAAGAAAAGATTAAAGCTAGTTTTCTCATCTATGAACTTCATTGTTAATATATAATCAGTAGATGTAAAACGTTTTTCAGAGGTTGTATTCTACTTTTCTGCAATCATAAAATATAGATCTGGAAATTCACATCCACATTTCAATTTTGAAAAGAATAGGACAAATGATCACTTGAAATTACAAACATAAAAATAAAAGCTTTTTGGACAAATGTTTAAACATGGTTTCACCTCTATGCAACAGCACATGTAAAAAGTTTGTCAGAGGTTTTAAAAGTACTTTTCTCCAAAAAAACAAAATGTTGATCAGTAAATTCACTTCTACATTTCAATTTTAGAAAGAATAACATAAAAGTTAAAATGAAATTACCAACTTTAAAATACATGCTTTTTTGAGAAACTTTGCTTCACATCTATGAATTTTCATGTATAAGTATTAATAGTCTTTGTAAAACTTTTAACAACGTTTAAAAATATAGTTTACAACGAGAAAAATAAATGAAGAAAAAGTAACACGCGTTTATCTGACAATTTGAAAAAGTATCAATAAATGCTAAAATGAATGTCCACACATTGAAATAAATGCGTTTTAAGAAAAGATTAAAGCTAGTTTTCTCATCTATGAACTTCATTGTGAATATATAAACAGTATATGTAAAACGTTTTTCATAGGTTGTAATGTACTTTTCTACAATCAAATAAAATATAGATCTGGAAATTCACAACCAGATTTCAATTTCAAAAAGAATAGTATAAATGGTCAAATGAAATTACAAACATAAAAATAAACGCTTCTTGGAGATATGTTTAAACATGGTTTCACATCTATGCAACAGCACATGTAAAAAGTATGTCAGAGGTTTTAAAAGTACTTTTGTACAAGAAAGCTAAATGTAGATCCATAAATTCACTTCTACATTTCAATTTTAGAAAGAATAACATAAATGTTAAAATGAAACTACCAACTGTAAAATACATGCATTTTTGAGTACTTAAACTTTGATTCACATCTATGAATTTTCATGTATAAGTATTAATAGTCTTTGTAAAACTTTTAAAAATGTTTAAAAATATAGTTTACAACCAGAAAAATAAATGCAGAAAAAGAAATAAGCGTTTATCTGACAATTTGAAAAAGTATCAATAAATGCTAAAATGAATGTCCACACATTGAAATAAATGCGTTCTAAGAAAAGATTAAAGCTAGTTTTCTCATCTATGAACTTCATTGTTAATATATAATCAGTAGATGTAAAACGTTTTTCAGAGGTTGTATTGTACTTTTCTGCAATCATATAAAATATAGATCTGGAAATTCACATCCACATTTCAATTTTGAAAAGAATAGGACAAATGATCACTTGAAATTACAAACATAAAAATAAAAGCTTTTTGGACAAATGTTTAAACATGGTTTCACCTCTATGCAACAGCACATGTAAAAAGTTTGTCAGAGGTTTTAAAACGTTTTTCAGAGGTTGTATTGTACTTTTCTGCAATCATACAAAATATAGATCTGGAAATTCACATCCACATTTTAATTTGGAAAAGAATAGTACAAATGATCACTTGAAATTACCAACTTTATAATACATGCTTTTTTGAGAAACTTTGCTTCACATCTATGAATTTTCATGTATAAGTATTAATAGTCTTTGTAAAACTTTTAACAACGTTTAAAAATATTGTTTACAACGAGAAAAATAAATGAAGAAAAAGTAACACGCGTTTATCTGACAATTTGAAAAAGTATCAATAAATGCTAAAATGAATGTCCACACATTGAAATAAATGCGTTTTAAGAAAAGATTAAAGCTAGTTTTCTCATCTATGAACTTCATTGTGAATATATAAACAGTATATGTAAAACGTTTTTCATAGGTTGTAATGTACTTTTCTACAATCAAATAAATTATAGATCTGGAAATTCACAACCAGATTTCAATTTCAAAAAGAATAGTATAAATGGTCAAATGAAATTACAAACATAAAAATAAACGCTTCTTGGAGATATGTTTAAACATGGTTTCACATCTATGCAACAGCACATGTAAAAAGTATGTCAGAGGTTTTAAAAGTACTTTTGTACAAGAAAGCTAAATGTAGATCCATAAATTCACTTCTACATTTCAATTTGAGAAAGAATAACATAAATGTTAAAATGAAACTACCAACTGTAAAATACATGCATTTTTGAGAAGTACTTAAACTTTGATTCACATCTATGAATTTTCATGTATGTATTAATAGTCTTTGTAAAACTTTTAAAAATGTTTAAAAATATAGTTTACAACCAGAAAAATAAATGCAGATAAAGAAATAAGCGTTTATCTGACAATTTGAAAAAGTATCAATAAATGCTAAAATGAATGTCCACACATTGAAATAAATGCGTTTTAAGAAAAGATTAAAGCTAGTTTTCTCATCTATGAACTTCATTGTTAATATATAATCAGTAGATGTAAAACGTTTTTCAGAGGTTGTATTGTACTTTTCTGCAATCATAAAATATAGATCTGGAAATTCACATCCACATTTCAATTTTGAAAAGAATTGGACAAATGATCACTTGAAATTACAAACATAAAAATAAAAGCTTTTTGGACAAATGTTTAAACATGGTTTCACCTCTATGCAACAGCACATGTAAAGAGTTTGTCAGAGGTTTTAAAAGTACTTTTCTCCAAAAAAACAAAATGTTGATCAGTAAATTCACTTCTACATTTCAATTTTAGAAAGAATAACATAAAAGTTAAAATGAAATTACCAACTTTAAAATACATGCTTTTTTGAGAAACTTTGCTTCACATCTATGAATGTTCATGTATAAGTATTAATAGTCTTTGTAAAACTTTTAACAACGTTTAAAAATATAGTTTACAACGAGAAAAATAAATGAAGAAAAAGTAACACGCGTTTATCTGACAATTTGAAAAAGTATCAATAAATGCTAAAATGAATGTCCACACATTGAAATAAATGCGTTTTAAGAAAAGATTAAAGCTACTTTTCTCATCTATGAACTTCATTGTGAATATATAAACAGTATATGTAAAACGTTTTTCATAAGTTGTAATGTACTTTTCTACAATCAAATAAAATATAGATCTGGAAATTCACAACCAGATTTCAATTTCAAAAAGAATAGTATAAATGGTCAAATGAAATTACAAACATAAAAATAAACGCTTCTTGGAGATATGTTTAAACATGGTTTCACATCTATGCAACAGCACATGTAAAAAATATGTCAGAGGTTTTAAAAGTACTTTTGTACAAGAAAGCTAAATGTAGATCCATAAATTCACTTCTACATTTCAATTTGAGAAAGAATAACATAAATGTTAAAATGAAACTACCAACTGTAAAATACATGCATTTTTGAGAAGTACTTAAACTTTGATTCACATCTATGAATTTTCATGTATGTATTAATAGTCTTTGTAAAACTTTTAAAAATGTTTAAAAATATAGTTTACAACCAGAAAAATAAATGCAGAAAAAGAAATAAGCGTTTATCTGACAATTTGAAAAAGTATCAATAAATGCTAAAATGAATGTCCACACATTGAAATAAATGCGTTTTAAGAAAAGATTAAAGCTAGTTTTCTCATCTATGAACTTCATTGTTAATATATAATCAGTAGATGTAAAACGTTTTTCAGAGGTTGTATTGTACTTTTCTGCAATCAGATCTGGAAATTCACATCCACATTTCAATTTTGAAAAGAATAGGACAAATGATCACTTGAAATTACAAACATAAAAATAAAAGCTTTTTGGACAAATGTTTAAACATGGTTTCACCTCTATGCAACAGCACATGTAAAAAGTTTGTCAGAGGTTTTAAAAGTACTTTTCTCCAAAAAAACAAAATGTTGATCAGTAAATTCACTTCTACATTTCAATTTTAGAAAGAATAACATAAAAGTTAAAATGAAATTACCAACTTTAAAATACATGCTTTTTTGAGAAACTTTGCTTCACATCTATGAATTTTCATGTATAAGTATTAATAGTCTTTGTAAAACTTTTAACAACGTTTAAAAATATAGTTTACAACGAGAAAAATAAATGAAGAAAAAGTAACACGCGTTTATCTGACAATTTGAAAAAGTATCAATAAGTGCTAAAATGAATGTCCACACATTGAAATAAATGCGTTTTAAGAAAAGATTAAAGCTAGTTTTCTCATCTATGAACTTCATTGTGAATATATAAACAGTATATGTAAAACGTTTTTCATAGGTTGTAATGTACTTTTCTACAATCAAATAAAATATAGATCTGGAAATTCACAACCAGATTTCAATTTCAAAAAGAATAGTATAAATGGTCAAATGAAATTACAAACATAAAAATAAACGCTTCTTGGAGATATGTTTAAACATGGTTTCACATCTATGCAACAGCACATGTAAAAAGTATGTCAGAGGTTTTAAAAGTTCTTTTGTACAAGAAAGCTAAATGTAGATCCATAAATTCACTTCTACATTTCAATTTGAGAAAGAATAACATAAATGTTAAAATGAAACTACCAACTGTAAAATACATGCATTTTTGAGTACTTAAACTTTGATTCACATCTATGAATTTTCATGTATAAGTATTAATAGTCTTTGTAAAACTTTTAAAAATGTTTAAAAATATAGTTTACAACCAGAAAAATAAATGCAGAAAAAGAAATAAGCGTTTATCTGACAAGTTGAAAAAGTATCAATAAATGCTAAAATGAATGTCCACACATTGAAATAAATGCGTTTTAAGAAAAGATTAAAGCTAGTTTTCACATCTATGAACTTCATTGTTAATATATAATCAGTAGATGTAAAACGTTTTTCAGAGGTTGTATTGTACTTTTCTGCAATCATAAAATATAGATCTGGAAATTCACATCCACATTTCAATTTTGAAAAGAATAGGACAAATGATCACTTGAAATTACAAACATAAAAATAACAGCTTTTTGGACAAATGTTTAAACATGGTTTCACCTCTATGCAACAGCACATGTAAAAAGTTTGTCAGAGGTTTTAAAACGTTTTTCAGAGGTTGTATTGTACTTTTCTGCAATCATACAAAATATAGATCTGGAAATTCACATCCACATTTCAATTTGGAAAAGAATAGTACAAATGATCACTTGAAATTACAAACTTTAAAATAAATGCTTTTTTGAAAAATGTTTAAACATTATTTCACATCTATGCAACAGCACAAGTAAAAAGTTTGTCAGAGGTTTTAAAAGTACTTTTCTCCAAAAAAGCAAAATGTTGATCAGTAAATTCACTTCTACATTTCAATTTTAGAAAGAATAACATAAATGTTAAAATGAAACTACCAACTTTAAAATACATGCTTTTTTGAGTAACTTTGCTTCACATCTATGAATTTTCATGTATAAGTATTAATAGTCTTTGTAAAACTTTTAACAACGTTTCAAAATATAGTCTACAACCAGTAAAATAAATGTAGAAAAAGAAATACGCGTTTATCTGACAATTTGAAAAAGTATCAATAAAGGCTAAAATGAAACCACATTTTGAAATAAATGCGTTTTAAGAAAAGATTAAAGCTAGTTTTCTCATCTATGAACTTCATTGTTAATATATAAACAGTACATGTAAAACGTTTTTCAGAGGTTGTATTGTACTTTTCTGCAATCATACAAAATATAGATCTGGAAATTCACATCCACATTTCAATTTTGAAAAGAATAGTATAAATGGTCAAATGAAATTACAAACATAAAAATAAACGCTTCTTGGAGATATGTTTAAACATGGTTTCACATCTATGCAACAGCACATGTAAAAAGTATGTCAGAGGTTTTAAAAGTACTTTTGTACAAGAAAGCTAAATGTAGATCCATAAATTCACTTCTACATTTCAATTTGAGAAAGAATAACATAAATGTTAAAATGAAACTACCAACTGTAAAATACATGCATTTTTGAGAAGTACTTAAACTTTGATTCACATCTATGAATTTTCATGTATGTATTAATAGTCTTTGTAAAACTTTTAAAAATGTTTAAAAATATAGTTTACAACCAGAAAAATAAATGCAGAAAAAGTAATAAGCGTTTATCTGACAATTTGAAAAAGTATCAATAAATGCTAAAATGAATGTCCACACATTGAAATAAATGCGTTTTAAGAAAAGATTAAAGCTAGTTTTCTCATCTATGAACTTCATTGTTAATATATAATCAGTAGATGTAAAACGTTTTTCAGAGGTTGTATTGTACTTTTCTGCAATCATAAAATATAGATCTGGAAATTCACATCCACATTTCAATTTTGAAAAGAATAGGACAAATGATCACTTGAAATTACAAACATAAAAATAAAAGCTTTTTGGACAAATGTTTAAACATGGTTTCACCTCTATGCAACAGCACATGTAAAAAGTTTGTCAGAGGTTTTAAAAGTACTTTTCTCCAAAAAAACAAAATGTTTATCAGTAAATTCACTTCTACATTTCAATTTTAGAAAGAATAACATAAAAGTTAAAATGAAATTACCAACTTTAAAATACATGCTTTTTTGAGAAACTTTGCTTCACATCTATGAATGTTCAAGTATAAGTATTAATAGTCTTTGTAAAACTTTTAACAACGTTTAAAAATATAGTTTACAACGAGAAAAATAAATGAAGAAAAAGTAACACGCGTTTATCTGACAATTTGAAAAAGTATCAATAAATGCTAAAATGAATGTCCACACATTGAAATAAATGCGTTTTAAGAAAAGATTAAAGCTAGTTTTCTCATCTATGAACTTCATTGTGAATATATAAACAGTATATGTAAAACGTTTTTCATAAGTTGTAATGTACTTTTCTACAATCAAATAAAATATAGATCTGGAAATTCACAACCAGATTTCAATTTCAAAAAGAATAGTATAAATGGTCAAATGAAATTACAAACATAAAAATAAACGCTTCTTGGAGATATGTTTAAACATGGTTTCACATCTATGCAACAGCACATGTAAAAAATATGTCAGAGGTTTTAAAAGTACTTTTGTACAAGAAAGCTAAATGTAGATCCATAAATTCACTTCTACATTTCAATTTGAGAAAGAATAACATAAATGTTAAAATGAAACTACCAACTGTAAAATACATGCATTTTTGAGAAGTACTTAAACTTTGATTCACATCTATGAATTTTCATGTATGTATTAATAGTCTTTGTAAAACTTTTAAAAATGTTTAAAAATATAGTTTACAACCAGAAAAATAAATGCAGAAAAAGAAATAAGCGTTTATCTGACAATTTGAAAAAGTATCAATAAATGCTAAAATGAATGTCCACACATTGAAATAAATGCGTTTTAAGAAAAGATTAAAGCTAGTTTTCTCATCTATGAACTTCATTGTTAATATATAATCAGTAGATGTAAAACGTTTTTCAGAGGTTGTATTGTACTTTTCTGCAATCATAAAATATAGATCTGGAAATTCACATCCACATTTCAATTTTGAAAAGAATAGGACAAATGATCACTTGAAATTACAAACATAAAAATAAAAGCTTTTTGGACAAATGTTTAAACATGGTTTCACCTCTATGCAACAGCACATGTAAAAAGTTTGTCAGAGGTTTTAAAAGTACTTTTCTCCAAAAAAACAAAATGTTGATCAGTAAATTCACTTCTACATTTCAATTTTAGAAAGAATAACATAAAAGTTAAAATGAAATTACCAACTTTAAAATACATGCTTTTTTGAGAAACTTTGCTTCACATCTATGAATGTTCATGTATAAGTATTAATAGTCTTTGTAAAACTTTTAACAACGTTTAAAAATATAGTTTACAACGAGAAAAATAAATGAAGAAAAAGTAACACGCGTTTATCTGACAATTTGAAAAAGTATCAATAAATGCTAAAATGAATGTCCACACATTGAAATAAATGCGTTTTAAGAAAAGATTAAAGCTAGTTTTCTCATCTATGAACTTCATTGTGAATATATAAACAGTATATGTAAAACGTTTTTCATAAGTTGTAATGTACTTTTCTACAATCAAATGAAATATAGATCTGGAATTTCACAACCAGATTTCAATTTCAAAAAGAATAGTATAAATGGTCAAATGAAATTACAAACATAAAAATAAATGCTTCTTGGAGATATGTTTAAACATGGTTTCACATCTATGCAACAGCACATGTAAAAAATATGTCAGAGGTTTTAAAAGTACTTTTGTACAAGAAAGCTAAATGTAGATCCATAAATTCACTTCTACATTTCAATTTGAGAAAGAATAACATAAATGTTAAAATGAAACTACCAACTGTAAAATACATGCATTTTTGAGAAGTACTTAAACTTTGATTCACATCTATGAATTTTCATGTATGTATTAATAGTCTTTGTAAAACTTTTAAAAATGTTTAAAAATATAGTTTACAACCAGAAAAATAAATGCAGAAAAAGAAATAAGCGTTTATCTGACAATTTGAAAAAGTATCAATAAATGCTAAAATGAATGTCCACACATTGAAATAAATGCGTTTTAAGAAAAGATTAAAGCTAGTTTTCTCATCTATGAACTTCATTGTTAATATATAATCAGTAGATGTAAAACGTTTTTCAGAGGTTGTATTGTACTTTTCTGCAATCATACAAAATATAGATCTGGAAATTCACATCCACATTTCAATTTGGAAAAGAATAGTACAAATGATCACTTGAAATTACAAACTTTAAAATAAATGCTTTTTTTAAAAATGTTTAAACATGATTTCACATCTATGCAACAGCACAAGTAAAAAGTTTGTCAGAGGTTTTAAAAGTACTTTTCTCCAAAAAAACAAAATGTTGATCAGTAAATTCACTTCTACATTTCAATTTTAGAAAGAATAACATAAAAGTTAAAATGAAATTACCAACTTTAAAATACATGCTTTTTTGAGAAACTTTGCTTCACATCTATGAATTTTCATGTATAAGTATTAATAGTCTTTGTAAAACTTTTAACAACGTTTAAAAATATAGTTTACAACGAGAAAAATAAATGAAGAAAAAGTAACACGCGTTTATCTGACAATTTGAAAAAGTATCAATAAATTCTAAAATGAATGTCCACACATTGAAATAAATGCGTTTTAAGAAAAGATTAAAGCTAGTTTTCTCATCTATGAACTTCATTGTGAATATATAAACAGTATATGTAAAACGTTTTTCATAGGTTGTAATGTACTTTTCTACAATCAAATAAAATATAGATCTGGAAATTCACAACCAGATTTCAATTTCAAAAAGAATAGTATAAATGGTCAAATGAAATTACAAACATAAAAATAAACGCTTCTTGGAGATATGTTTAAACATGGTTTCACATCTATGCAACAGCACATGTAAAAAGTATGTCAGAGGTTTTAAAAGTACTTTTGTACAAGAAAGCTAAATGTAGATCCATAAAATCACTTCTACATTTCAATTTTAGAAAGAATAACATAAATGTTAAAATGAAACTACCAACTGTAAAATACATGCATTTTTGAGTACTTAAACTTTGATTCACATCTATGAATTTTCATGTATAAGTATTAATAGTCTTTGTAAAACTTTTAAAAATGTTTAAAAATATAGTTTACAACCAGAAAAATAAATGCAGAAAAAGAAATAAGCGTTTATCTGACAATTTGAAAAAGTATCAATAAATGCTAAAATGAATGTCCACACATTGAAATAAATGCGTTCTAAGAAAAGATTAAAGCTAGTTTTCTCATCTATGAACTTCATTGTTAATATATAATCAGTAGATGTAAAACGTTTTTCAGAGGTTGTATTGTACTTTTCTGCAATCATATAAAATATAGATCTGGAAATTCACATCCACATTTCAATTTTGAAAAGAATAGGACAAATGATCACTTGAAATTACAAACATAAAAATAAAAGCTTTTTCGACAAATGTTTAAACATGGTTTCACCTCTATGCAACAGCACATGTAAAAAGTTTGTCAGAGGTTTTAAAACGTTTTTCAGAGGTTGTATTGTACTTTTCTGCAATCATACAAAATATAGATCTGGAAATTCACATCCACATTTCAATTTGGAAAAGAATAGTACAAATGATCACTTGAAATTACAAACTTTAAAATAAATGCTTTTTTGAAAAATGTTTAAACATGATTTCACATCTATGCAACAGCACAAGTAAAAAGTTTGTCAGAGGTTTTAAAAGTACTTTTCTCCAAAAAAGCAAAATGTTGATCAGTAAATTCACTTCTACATTTCAATTTTAGAAAGAATAACATAAATGTTAAAATGAAACTACCAACTTTAAAATACATGCTTTTTTGAGTAACTTTGCTTCACATCTATGAATTTTCATGTATAAGTATTAATAGTCTTTGTAAAACTTTTAACAACGTTTAAAAATATAGTCTACAACCAGTAAAATAAATGTAGAAAAAGAAATACGCGTTTATCTGACAATTTGAAAAAGTATCAATAAAGGCTAAAATGAAACCACATTTTGAAATAAATGCGTTTTAAGAAAAGATTAAAGCTAGTTTTCTCATCTATGAACTTCATTGTTAATATATAAACAGTACATGTAAAACGTTTTTCAGAGGTTGTATTGTACTTTTCTGCAATCATACAAAATATAGATCTGGAAATTCACATCCACATTTCAATATTGAAAAGAATAGTAGAAATGGTCACTTGAAATTACAAACTTTAAAATAAATGCTTTTTTGAGAAATGTTTAAACATGATTTCACATCTATGCAACAGCTCATGTAAAGTTTGTCAGAGGTTTTAAAAGTACTTTTCTCCAAAAAAGCAAAATGTAGATCCGTAAATTCACTTCTACATTTCAATTTTAGAAAGAATAACATAAATGTTAAAATGAAACAACCAACTTTAAAATACATGCATTTTTGAGAAATACTTAAACTTTGCTTCACATCTATGAATTTTCATGTATAAGTATTAATAGTCTTTGTAAAACTTTTAAAAACGTTTAAAAATATAGTTTACAACCAGAAAAATAAATGCAGAAAAAGAAATACGCATTTATCTGACAATTTGAAAAAGTATCAATAAATGCTAAAATGAATGTCCACACATTGAAATAAATGCGTTTTAAGAAAAGATTAAAGCTAGTTTTCTCATCTATGAACTTCATTGTTAATATATAAACAGTACATGTAAAACGTTTTTCAGAGGTTGTATTGTACTTTTCTGCAATCATATAAAATATAGATCTGGAAATTCACATCCACATTTCAATTTTGAAAAGAATAGGACAAATGATCACTTGAAATTACAAACATAAAAATAAAAGCTTTTTGGACAAATGTTTAAACATGGTTTCACCTCTATGCAACAGCACATGTAAAAAGTTTGTCAGAGGTTTTAAAACGTTTTTCAGAGGTTGTATTGTACTTTTCTGCAATCATACAAAATATAGATCTGGAAATTCACATCCACATTTCAATTTGGAAAAGAATAGTACAAATGATCACTTGAAATTACAAACTTTAAAATAAATACTTTTTTGAAAAATGTTTAAACATGATTTCACATCTATGCAACAGCACAAGTAAAAAGTTTGTCAGAGGTTTTAAAAGTACTTTTCTCCAAAAAAACAAAATGTTGATCAGTAAATTCACTTCTACATTTCAATTTTAGAAAGAATAACATAAAAGTTAAAATGAAATTACCAACTTTATAATACATGCTTTTTTGAGAAACTTTGCTTCACATCTATGAATTTTCATGTATAAGTATTAATAGTCTTTGTAAAACTTTTAACAACGTTTAAAAATATTGTTTACAACGAGAAAAATAAATGAAGAAAAAGTAACACGCGTTTATCTGACAATTTGAAAAAGTATCAATAAATGCTAAAATGAATGTCCACACATTGAAATAAATGCGTTTTAAGAAAAGATTAAAGCTAGTTTTCTCATCTATGAACTTCATTGTGAATATATAAACAGTATATGTAAAACGTTTTTCATAGGTTGTAATGTACTTTTCTACAATCAAATAAATTATAGATCTGGAAATTCACAACCAGATTTCAATTTCAAAAAGAATAGTATAAATGGTCAAATGAAATTACAAACATAAAAATAAACGCTTCTTGGAGATATGTTTAAACATGGTTTCACATCTATGCAACAGCACATGTAAAAAGTATGTCAGAGGTTTTAAAAGTACTTTTGTACAAGAAAGCTAAATGTAGATCCATAAATTCACTTCTACATTTCAATTTGAGAAAGAATAACATAAATGTTAAAATGAAACTACCAACTGTAAAATACATGCATTTTTGAGAAGTACTTAAACTTTGATTCACATCTATGAATTTTCATGTATGTATTAATAGTCTTTGTAAAACTTTTAAAAATGTTTAAAAATATAGTTTACAACCAGAAAAATAAATGCAGAAAAAGAAATAAGCGTTTATCTGACAATTTGAAAAAGTATCAATAAATGCTAAAATGAATGTCCACACATTGAAATAAATGCGTTTTAAGAAAAGATTAAAGCTAGTTTTCTCATCTATGAACTTCATTGTTAATATATAATCAGTAGATGTAAAACGTTTTTCAGAGGTTGTATTGTACTTTTCTGCAATCATAAAATATAGATCTGGAAATTCACATCCACATTTCAATTTTGAAAAGAATTGGACAAATGATCACTTGAAATTACAAACATAAAAATAAAAGCTTTTTGGACAAATGTTTAAACATGGTTTCACCTCTATGCAACAGCACATGTAAAAAATATGTCAGAGGTTTTAAAAGTACTTTTGTACAAGAAAGCTAAATGTAGATCCATAAATTCACTTCTACATTTCAATTTGAGAAAGAATAACATAAATGTTAAAATGAAACTACCAACTGTAAAATACATGCATTTTTGAGAAGTACTTAAACTTTGATTCACATCTATGAATTTTCATGTATGTATTAATAGTCTTTGTAAAACTTTTAAAAATGTTTAAAAATATAGTTTACAACCAGAAAAATAAATGCAGAAAAAGAAATAAGCGTTTATCTGACAATTTGAAAAAGTATCAATAAATGCTAAAATGAATGTCCACACATTGAAATAAATGCGTTTTAAGAAAAGATTAAAGCTAGTTTTCTCATCTATGAACTTCATTGTTAATATATAATCAGTAGATGTAAAACGTTTTTCAGAGGTTGTATTGTACTTTTCTGCAATCAGATCTGGAAATTCACATCCACATTTCAATTTTGAAAAGAATAGGACAAATGATCACTTGAAATTACAAACATAAAAATAAAAGCTTTTTGGACAAATGTTTAAACATGGTTTCACCTCTATGCAACAGCACATGTAAAAAGTTTGTCAGAGGTTTTAAAAGTACTTTTCTCCAAAAAAACAAAATGTTGATCAGTAAATTCACTTCTACATTTCAATTTTAGAAAGAATAACATAAAAGTTAAAATGAAATTACCAACTTTAAAATACATGCTTTTTTGAGAAACTTTGCTTCACATCTATGAATTTTCATGTATAAGTATTAATAGTCTTTGTAAAACTTTTAACAACGTTTAAAAATATAGTTTACAACGAGAAAAATAAATGAAGAAAAAGTAATACGCGTTTATCTGACAATTTGAAAAAGTATCAATAAGTGCTAAAATGAATGTCCACACATTGAAATAAATGCGTTTTAAGAAAAGATTAAAGCTAGTTTTCTCATCTATGAACTTCATTGTGAATATATAAACAGTATATGTAAAACGTTTTTCATAGGTTCTAATGTACTTTTCTACAATCAAATAAAATATAGATCTGGAAATTCACAACCAGATTTCAATTTCAAAAAGAATAGTATAAATTGTCAAATGAAATTACAAACATAAAAATAAACGCTTCTTGGAGATATGTTTAAACATGGTTTCACATCTATGCAACAGCACATGTAAAAAGTATGTCAGAGGTTTTAAAAGTTCTTTTGTACAAGAAAGCTAAATGTAGATCCATAAATTCACTTCTACATTTCAATTTGAGAAAGAATAACATAAATGTTAAAATGAAACTACCAACTGTAAAATACATGCATTTTTGAGTACTTAAACTTTGATTCACATCTATGAATTTTCATGTATAAGTATTAATAGTCTTTGTAAAACTTTTAAAAATGTTTAAAAATATAGTTTACAACCAGAAAAATAAATGCAGAAAAAGAAATAAGCGTTTATCTGACAAGTTGAAAAAGTATCAATAAATGCTAAAATGAATGTCCACACATTGAAATAAATGCGTTTTAAGAAAAGATTAAAGCTAGTTTTCTCATCTATGAACTTCATTGTTAATATATAATCAGTAGATGTAAAACGTTTTTCAGAGGTTGTATTGTACTTTTCTGCAATCATAAAATATAGATCTGGAAATTCACATCCACATTTCAATTTTGAAAAGAATAGGACAAATGATCACTTGAAATTACAAACATAAAAATAACAGCTTTTTGGACAAATGTTTAAACATGGTTTCACCTCTATGCAACAGCACATGTAAAAAGTTTGTCAGAGGTTTTAAAACGTTTTTCAGAGGTTGTATTGTACATTTCTGCAATCATACAAAATATAGATCTGGAAATTCACATCCACATTTCAATTTGGAAAAGAATAGTACAAATGATCCCTTGAAATTACAAACTTTAAAATAAATGCTTTTTTGAAAAATGTTTAAACATTATTTCACATCTATGCAACAGCACAAGTAAAAAGTTTGTCAGAGGTTTTAAAAGTACTTTTCTCCAAAAAAGCAAAATGTTGATCAGTAAATTCACTTCTACATTTCAATTTTAGAAAGAATAACATAAATGTTAAAATGAAACTACCAACTTTAAAATACATGCTTTTTTGAGTAACTTTGCTTCACATCTATGAATTTTCATGTATAAGTATTAATAGTCTTTGTAAAACTTTTAACAACGTTTCAAAATATAGTCTACAACCAGTAAAATAAATGTAGAAAAAGAAATACGCGTTTATCTGACAATTTGAAAAAGTATCAATAAAGGCTAAAATGAAACCACATTTTGAAATAAATGCGTTTTAAGAAAAGATTAAAGCTAGTTTTCTCATCTATAAACTTCATTGTTAATATATAAACAGTACATGTAAAACGTTTTTCAGAGGTTGTATTGTACTTTTCTGCAATCATACAAAATATAGATCTGGAAATTCACATCCACATTTCAATTTTGAAAAGAATAGTAGAAATGGTCACTTGAAATTACAAACTTTAAAATAAATGCTTCTTTGAGAAATGTTTAAACATGATTTCACCTCTATGCAACAGCACATGTAAAAAGTTTGTCAGAGGTTTTAAAAGTACTTTTCTACAAGAAAGCAAAATGTAGATCTGTAAATTCACATCTACATATCAATTTTAGAAAGAATAACATAAATGTTAAAATGAAACAACTAACTTTAAAATACATGCATTTTTGAGAAATACTTAAACTTTGCTTCACATCTATGAATTTTCATGTATAAGTATTAATAGTCTTTGTAAAACTTTTAAAAACGTTTAAAATTATAGTTTACAACCAGAAAAATAAATGCAGAAAAAGAAATACGCGTTTATCTGACAATATGAAGAAGTATCAATAAATGCTAAAATGAATGTCCACACATTGAAATAAATGCGTTTTAAGAAAAGATTAAAGCTAGTTTTCTCATCTATGAACTTCATTGTTAATATATAAACAGCACATGTAAAACGTTTTTCAGAGGTTGTATTGTACTTTTCTGCAATCATATAAAATATAGATCTGGAAATTCACATCCACATTTCAATTTTGAAAAGAATAGGACAAATGGTCAAATGAAATTACAAAAATAAAAATAAACGCTTCTTGGAGATATGTTTAAAAATGGTTTCACATCTATGCAACAGCACATGTAAAAAGTATGTCAGAGGTTTTAAAAGTACTTTTGTACAAGAAAGCTAAATGTAGATCCATAAATTCACTTCTACATTTCAATTTGAGAAAGAATAACATAAATGTTAAAATGAAACTACCAACTGTAAAATACATGCATTTTTGAGAAGTACTTAAACTTTGATTCACATCTATGAATTTTCATGTATGTATTAATAGTCTTTGTAAAACTTTTAAAAATGTTTAAAAATATAGTTTACAACCAGAAAAATAAATGCAGAAAAAGAAATAAGCGTTTATCTGACAATTTGAAAAAGTATCAATAAATGCTAAAATGAATGTCCACACATTGAAATAAATGCGTTTTAAGAAAAGATTAAAGCTAGTTTTCTCATCTATGAACTTCATTGTTAATATATAATCAGTAGATGTAAAACGTTTTTCAGAGGTTGTATTGTACTTTTCTGCAATCATAAAATATAGATCTGGAAATTCACATCCACATTTCAATTTTGAAAAGAATAGGACAAATGATCACTTGAAATTACAAACATAAAAATAAAAGCTTTTTGGACAAATGTTTAAACATGGTTTCACCTCTATGCAACAGCACATGTAAAAAGTTTGTCAGAGGTTTTAAAAGTACTTTTCTCCAAAAAAACAAAATGTTGATCACTAAATTCACTTCTACATTTCAATTTTAGAAAGAATAACATAAATTTTAAAATGAAATTACCAACTTTAAAATACATGCTTGTTTGAGAAACTTTGCTTCACATCTATGAATGTTCATGTATAAGTATTAATAGTCTTTGTAAAACTTTTAACAACGTTTAAAAATATAGTTTACAACGAGAAAAATAAATGAAGAAAAAGTAACACGCGTTTATCTGACAATTTGAAAAAGTATCAATAAATGCTAAAATGAATGTCCACACATTGAAATAAATGCGTTTTAAGAAAAGATTAAAGCTAGTTTTCTCATCTATGAACTTCATTGTGAATATATAAACAGTATATGTAAAACGTTTTTCATAAGTTGTAATGTACTTTTCTACAATCAAATAAAATATAGATCTGGAAATTCACAACCAGATTTCAATTTCAAAAAGAATAGTATAAATGGTCAAATGAAATTACAAACATAAAAATAAATGCTTCTTGGAGATATGTTTAAACATGGTTTCACATCTATGCAACAGCACATGTAAAAAATATGTCAGAGGTTTTAAAAGTACTTTTGTACAAGAAAGCTAAATGTAGATCCATAAATTCACTTCTACATTTCAATTTGAGAAAGAATAACATAAATGTTAAAATGAAACTACCAACTGTAAAATACATGCATTTTTGAGAAGTACTTAAACTTTGATTCACATCTATGAATTTTCATGTATGTATTAATAGTCTTTGTAAAACTTTTAAAAATGTTTAAAAATATAGTTTACAACCAGAAAAATAAATGCAGAAAAAGAAATAAGCGTTTATCTGACAATTTGAAAAAGTATCAATAAATGCTAAAATGAATGTCCACACATTGAAATAAATGCGTTTTAAGAAAAGATTAAAGCTAGTTTTCTCATCTATGAACTTCATTGTTAATATATAATCAGTAGATGTAAAACGTTTTTCAGAGGTTGTATTGTACTTTTCTGCAATCATACAAAATATAGATCTGGAAATTCACATCCACATTTCAATTTGGAAAAGAATAGTACAAATGATCACTTGAAATTACAAACTTTAAAATAAATGCTTTTTTGAAAAATGTTTAAACATGATTTCACATCTATGCAACAGCACAAGTAAAAAGTTTGTCAGAGGTTTTAAAAGTACTTTTCTCCAAAAAAACAAAATGTTGATCAGTAAATTCACTTCTACATTTCAATTTTAGAAAGAATAACATAAAAGTTAAAATGAAATTACCAACTTTAAAATACATGCTTTTTTGAGAAACTTTGCTTCACATCTATGAATTTTCATGTATAAGTATTAATAGTCTTTGTAAAACTTTTAACAACGTTTAAAAATATAGTTTACAACGAGAAAAATAAATGAAGAAAAAGTAACACGCGTTTATCTGACAATTTGAAAAAGTATCAATAAATGCTAAAATGAATGTCCACACATTGAAATAAATGCGTTTTAAGAAAAGATTAAAGCTAGTTTTCTCATCTATGAACTTCATTGTGAATATATAAACAGTATATGTAAAACGTTTTTCATAGGTTGTAATGTACTTTTCTACAATCAAATAAAATATAGATCTGGAAATTCACAACCAGATTTCAATTTCAAAAAGAATAGTATAAATGGTCAAATGAAATTACAAACATAAAAATAAACGCTTCTTGGAGATATGTTTAAACATGGTTTCACATCTATGCAACAGCACATGTAAAAAGTATGTCAGAGGTTTTAAAAGTACTTTTGTACAAGAAAGCTAAATGTAGATCCATAAAATCACTTCTACATTTCAATTTTAGAAAGAATAACATAAATGTTAAAATGAAACTACCAACTGTAAAATACATGCATTTTTGAGTACTTAAACTTTGATTCACATCTATGAATTTTCATGTATAAGTATTAATAGTCTTTGTAAAACTTTTAAAAATGTTTAAAAATATAGTTTAC
This sequence comes from Narcine bancroftii, assembly GCF_036971445.1. Taxonomy (NCBI): domain Eukaryota; kingdom Metazoa; phylum Chordata; class Chondrichthyes; order Torpediniformes; family Narcinidae; genus Narcine; species Narcine bancroftii. The sequence continues at coordinate 99,565,276 of NC_091474.1, read as the reverse complement.
AACCAGAAAAATAAATGCAGAAAAAGAAATAAGCGTTTATCTGACAATTTGAAAAAGTATCAATAAATGCTAAAATGAATGTCCACACATTGAAATAAATGCGTTCTAAGAAAAGATTAAAGCTAGTTTTCTCATCTATGAACTTCATTGTTAATATATAATCAGTAGATGTAAAACGTTTTTCAGAGGTTGTATTGTACTTTTCTGCAATCATATAAAATATAGATCTGGAAATTCACATCCACATTTCAATTTTGAAAAGAATAGGACAAATGATCACTTGAAATTACAAACATAAAAATAAAAGCTTTTTCGACAAATGTTTAAACATGGTTTCACCTCTATGCAACAGCACATGTAAAAAGTTTGTCAGAGGTTTTAAAACGTTTTTCAGAGGTTGTATTGTACTTTTCTGCAATCATACAAAATATAGATCTGGAAATTCACATCCACATTTCAATTTGGAAAAGAATAGTACAAATGATCACTTGAAATTACAAACTTTAAAATAAATGCTTTTTTGAAAAATGTTTAAACATGATTTCACATCTATGCAACAGCACAAGTAAAAAGTTTGTCAGAGGTTTTAAAAGTACTTTTCTCCAAAAAAGCAAAATGTTGATCAGTAAATTCACTTCTACATTTCAATTTTAGAAAGAATAACATAAATGTTAAAATGAAACTACCAACTTTAAAATACATGCTTTTTTGAGTAACTTTGCTTCACATCTATGAATTTTCATGTATAAGTATTAATAGTCTTTGTAAAACTTTTAACAACGTTTAAAAATATAGTCTACAACCAGTAAAATAAATGTAGAAAAAGAAATACGCGTTTATCTGACAATTTGAAAAAGTATCAATAAAGGCTAAAATGAAACCACATTTTGAAATAAATGCGTTTTAAGAAAAGATTAAAGCTAGTTTTCTCATCTATGAACTTCATTGTTAATATATAAACAGTACATGTAAAACGTTTTTCAGAGGTTGTATTGTACTTTTCTGCAATCATACAAAATATAGATCTGGAAATTCACATCCACATTTCAATATTGAAAAGAATAGTAGAAATGGTCACTTGAAATTACAAACTTTAAAATAAATGCTTTTTTGAGAAATGTTTAAACATGATTTCACATCTATGCAACAGCTCATGTAAAGTTTGTCAGAGGTTTTAAAAGTACTTTTCTCCAAAAAAGCAAAATGTAGATCCGTAAATTCACTTCTACATTTCAATTTTAGAAAGAATAACATAAATGTTAAAATGAAACAACCAACTTTAAAATACATGCATTTTTGAGAAATACTTAAACTTTGCTTCACATCTATGAATTTTCATGTATAAGTATTAATAGTCTTTGTAAAACTTTTAAAAACGTTTAAAAATATAGTTTACAACCAGAAAAATAAATGCAGAAAAAGAAATACGCATTTATCTGACAATTTGAAAAAGTATCAATAAATGCTAAAATGAATGTCCACACATTGAAATAAATGCGTTTTAAGAAAAGATTAAAGCTAGTTTTCTCATCTATGAACTTCATTGTTAATATATAAACAGTACATGTAAAACGTTTTTCAGAGGTTGTATTGTACTTTTCTGCAATCATATAAAATATAGATCTGGAAATTCACATCCACATTTCAATTTTGAAAAGAATAGGACAAATGATCACTTGAAATTACAAACATAAAAATAAAAGCTTTTTGGACAAATGTTTAAACATGGTTTCACCTCTATGCAACAGCACATGTAAAAAGTTTGTCAGAGGTTTTAAAACGTTTTTCAGAGGTTGTATTGTACTTTTCTGCAATCATACAAAATATAGATCTGGAAATTCACATCCACATTTCAATTTGGAAAAGAATAGTACAAATGATCACTTGAAATTACAAACTTTAAAATAAATACTTTTTTGAAAAATGTTTAAACATGATTTCACATCTATGCAACAGCACAAGTAAAAAGTTTGTCAGAGGTTTTAAAAGTACTTTTCTCCAAAAAAACAAAATGTTGATCAGTAAATTCACTTCTACATTTCAATTTTAGAAAGAATAACATAAAAGTTAAAATGAAATTACCAACTTTATAATACATGCTTTTTTGAGAAACTTTGCTTCACATCTATGAATTTTCATGTATAAGTATTAATAGTCTTTGTAAAACTTTTAACAACGTTTAAAAATATTGTTTACAACGAGAAAAATAAATGAAGAAAAAGTAACACGCGTTTATCTGACAATTTGAAAAAGTATCAATAAATGCTAAAATGAATGTCCACACATTGAAATAAATGCGTTTTAAGAAAAGATTAAAGCTAGTTTTCTCATCTATGAACTTCATTGTGAATATATAAACAGTATATGTAAAACGTTTTTCATAGGTTGTAATGTACTTTTCTACAATCAAATAAATTATAGATCTGGAAATTCACAACCAGATTTCAATTTCAAAAAGAATAGTATAAATGGTCAAATGAAATTACAAACATAAAAATAAACGCTTCTTGGAGATATGTTTAAACATGGTTTCACATCTATGCAACAGCACATGTAAAAAGTATGTCAGAGGTTTTAAAAGTACTTTTGTACAAGAAAGCTAAATGTAGATCCATAAATTCACTTCTACATTTCAATTTGAGAAAGAATAACATAAATGTTAAAATGAAACTACCAACTGTAAAATACATGCATTTTTGAGAAGTACTTAAACTTTGATTCACATCTATGAATTTTCATGTATGTATTAATAGTCTTTGTAAAACTTTTAAAAATGTTTAAAAATATAGTTTACAACCAGAAAAATAAATGCAGAAAAAGAAATAAGCGTTTATCTGACAATTTGAAAAAGTATCAATAAATGCTAAAATGAATGTCCACACATTGAAATAAATGCGTTTTAAGAAAAGATTAAAGCTAGTTTTCTCATCTATGAACTTCATTGTTAATATATAATCAGTAGATGTAAAACGTTTTTCAGAGGTTGTATTGTACTTTTCTGCAATCATAAAATATAGATCTGGAAATTCACATCCACATTTCAATTTTGAAAAGAATTGGACAAATGATCACTTGAAATTACAAACATAAAAATAAAAGCTTTTTGGACAAATGTTTAAACATGGTTTCACCTCTATGCAACAGCACATGTAAAGAGTTTGTCAGAGGTTTTAAAAGTACTTTTCTCCAAAAAAACAAAATGTTGATCAGTAAATTCACTTCTACATTTCAATTTTAGAAAGAATAACATAAAAGTTAAAATGAAATTACCAACTTTAAAATACATGCTTTTTTGAGAAACTTTGCTTCACATCTATGAATGTTCATGTATAAGTATTAATAGTCTTTGTAAAACTTTTAACAACGTTTAAAAATATAGTTTACAACGAGAAAAATAAATGAAGAAAAAGTAACACGCGTTTATCTGACAATTTGAAAAAGTATCAATAAATGCTAAAATGAATGTCCACACATTGAAATAAATGCGTTTTAAGAAAAGATTAAAGCTACTTTTCTCATCTATGAACTTCATTGTGAATATATAAACAGTATATGTAAAACGTTTTTCATAAGTTGTAATGTACTTTTCTACAATCAAATAAAATATAGATCTGGAAATTCACAACCAGATTTCAATTTCAAAAAGAATAGTATAAATGGTCAAATGAAATTACAAACATAAAAATAAACGCTTCTTGGAGATATGTTTAAACATGGTTTCACATCTATGCAACAGCACATGTAAAAAATATGTCAGAGGTTTTAAAAGTACTTTTGTACAAGAAAGCTAAATGTAGATCCATAAATTCACTTCTACATTTCAATTTGAGAAAGAATAACATAAATGTTAAAATGAAACTACCAACTGTAAAATACATGCATTTTTGAGAAGTACTTAAACTTTGATTCACATCTATGAATTTTCATGTATGTATTAATAGTCTTTGTAAAACTTTTAAAAATGTTTAAAAATATAGTTTACAACCAGAAAAATAAATGCAGAAAAAGAAATAAGCGTTTATCTGACAATTTGAAAAAGTATCAATAAATGCTAAAATGAATGTCCACACATTGAAATAAATGCGTTTTAAGAAAAGATTAAAGCTAGTTTTCTCATCTATGAACTTCATTGTTAATATATAATCAGTAGATGTAAAACGTTTTTCAGAGGTTGTGTTGTACTTTTCTGCAATCAGATCTGGAAATTCACATCCACATTTCAATTTTGAAAAGAATAGGACAAATGATCACTTGAAATTACAAACATAAAAATAAAAGCTTTTTGGACAAATGTTTAAACATGGTTTCACCTCTATGCAACAGCACATGTAAAAAGTTTGTCAGAGGTTTTAAAAGTACTTTTCTCCAAAAAAACAAAATGTTGATCAGTAAATTCACTTCTACATTTCAATTTTAGAAAGAATAACATAAAAGTTAAAATGAAATTACCAACTTTAAAATACATGCTTTTTTGAGAAACTTTGCTTCACATCTATGAATTTTCATGTATAAGTATTAATAGTCTTTGTAAAACTTTTAACAACGTTTAAAAATATAGTTTACAACGAGAAAAATAAATGAAGAAAAAGTAACACGCGTTTATCTGACAATTTGAAAAAGTATCAATAAGTGCTAAAATGAATGTCCACACATTGAAATAAATGCGTTTTAAGAAAAGATTAAAGCTAGTTTTCTCATCTATGAACTTCATTGTGAATATATAAACAGTATATGTAAAACGTTTTTCATAGGTTGTAATGTACTTTTCTACAATCAAATAAAATATAGATCTGGAAATTCACAACCAGATTTCAATTTCAAAAAGAATAGTATAAATGGTCAAATGAAATTACAAACATAAAAATAAACGCTTCTTGGAGATATGTTTAAACATGGTTTCACATCTATGCAACAGCACATGTAAAAAGTATGTCAGAGGTTTTAAAAGTTCTTTTGTACAAGAAAGCTAAATGTAGATCCATAAATTCACTTCTACATTTCAATTTGAGAAAGAATAACATAAATGTTAAAATGAAACTACCAACTGTAAAATACATGCATTTTTGAGTACTTAAACTTTGATTCACATCTATGAATTTTCATGTATAAGTATTAATAGTCTTTGTAAAACTTTTAAAAATGTTTAAAAATATAGTTTACAACCAGAAAAATAAATGCAGAAAAAGAAATAAGCGTTTATCTGACAAGTTGAAAAAGTATCAATAAATGCTAAAATGAATGTCCACACATTGAAATAAATGCGTTTTAAGAAAAGATTAAAGCTAGTTTTCACATCTATGAACTTCATTGTTAATATATAATCAGTAGATGTAAAACGTTTTTCAGAGGTTGTATTGTACTTTTCTGCAATCATAAAATATAGATCTGGAAATTCACATCCACATTTCAATTTTGAAAAGAATAGGACAAATGATCACTTGAAATTACAAACATAAAAATAACAGCTTTTTGGACAAATGTTTAAACATGGTTTAACCTCTATGCAACAGCACATGTAAAAAGTTTGTCAGAGGTTTTAAAACGTTTTTCAGAGGTTGTATTGTACTTTTCTGCAATCATACAAAATATAGATCTGGAAATTCACATCCACATTTCAATTTGGAAAAGAATAGTACAAATGATCACTTGAAATTACAAACTTTAAAATAAATGCTTTTTTGAAAAATGTTTAAACATTATTTCACATCTATGCAACAGCACAAGTAAAAAGTTTGTCAGAGGTTTTAAAAGTACTTTTCTCCAAAAAAGCAAAATGTTGATCAGTAAATTCACTTCTACATTTCAATTTTAGAAAGAATAACATAAATGTTAAAATGAAACTACCAACTTTAAAATACATGCTTTTTTGAGTAACTTTGCTTCACATCTATGAATTTTCATGTATAAGTATTAATAGTCTTTGTAAAACTTTTAACAACGTTTCAAAATATAGTCTACAACCAGTAAAATAAATGTAGAAAAAGAAATACGCGTTTATCTGACAATTTGAAAAAGTATCAATAAAGGCTAAAATGAAACCACATTTTGAAATAAATGCGTTTTAAGAAAAGATTAAAGCTAGTTTTCTCATCTATGAACTTCATTGTTAATATATAAACAGTACATGTAAAACGTTTTTCAGAGGTTGTATTGTACTTTTCTGCAATCATACAAAATATAGATCTGGAAATTCACATCCACATTTCAATTTTGAAAAGAATAGTAGAAATGGTCACTTGAAATTACAAACTTTAAAATAAATGCTTCTTTGAGAAATGTTTAAACATGATTTCACCTCTATGCAACAGCACATGTAAAAAGTTTGTCAGAGGTTTTAAAAGTACTTTTCTACAAGAAAGCAAAATGTAGATCTGTAAATTCACATCTACATATCAATTTTAGAAAGAATAACATAAATGTTAAAATGAAACAACTAACTTTAAAATACATGCATTTTTGAGAAATACTTAAACTTTGCTTCACATCTATGAATTTTCATGTATAAGTATTAATAGTCTTTGTAAAACTTTTAAAAACGTTTAAAATTATAGTTTACAACCAGAAAAATAAATGCAGAAAAAGAAATACGCGTTTATCTGACAATATGAAAAAGTATCAATAAATGCTAAAATGAATGTCCACACATTGAAATAAATGCGTTTTAAGAAAAGATTAAAGCTAGTTTTCTCATCTATGAACTTCATTGTTAATATATAAACAGCACATGTAAAACGTTTTTCAGAGGTTGTATTGTACTTTTCTGCAATCATATAAAATATAGATCTGGAAATTCACATCCACATTTCAATTTTGAAAAGAATAGGACAAATGGTCAAATGAAATTACAAAAATAAAAATAAACGCTTCTTGGAGATATGTTTAAAAATGGTTTCACATCTATGCAACAGCACATGTAAAAAGTATGTCAGAGGTTTTAAAAGTACTTTTCTACAAGAAAGCTAAATGTAGATCCATAAATTCACTTCTACATTTCAATTTGAGAAAGAATAACATAAATGTTAAAATGAAACTACCAACTGTAAAATACATGCATTTTTGAGAAGTACTTAAACTTTGATTCACATCTATGAATTTTCATGTATGTATTAATAGTCTTTGTAAAACTTTTAAAAATGTTTAAAAATATAGTTTACAACCAGAAAAATAAATGCAGAAAAAGAAATAAGCGTTTATCTGACAATTTGAAAAAGTATCAATAAATGCTAAAATGAATGTCCACACGTTGAAATAAATGCGTTTTAAGAAAAGATTAAAGCTAGTTTTCTCATCTATGAACTTCATTGTTAATATATAATCAGTAGATGTAAAACGTTTTTCAGAGGTTGTATTGTACTTTTCTGCAATCATAAAATATAGATCTGGAAATTCACATCCACATTTCAATTTTGAAAAGAATAGGACAAATGATCACTTGAAATTACAAACATAAAAATAAAAGCTTTTTGGACAAATGTTTAAACATGGTTTCACCTCTATGCAACAGCACATGTAAAAAGTTTGTCAGAGGTTTTAAAACGTTTTTCAGAGGTTGTATTGTACTTTTCTGCAATCATACAAAATATAGATCTGGAAATTCACATCCACATTTCAATTTGGAAAAGAATAGTACAAATGATCACTTGAAATTACCAACTTTATAATACATGCTTTTTTGAGAAACTTTGCTTCACATCTATGAATTTTCATGTATAAGTATTAATAGTCTTTGTAAAACTTTTAACAACGTTTAAAAATATAGTTTACAACGAGAAAAATAAATGAAGAAAAAGTAACACGCGTTTATCTGACAATTTGAAAAAGTATCAATAAATGCTAAAATGAATGTCCACACATTGAAATAAATGCGTTTTAAGAAAAGATTAAAGCTAGTTTTCTCATCTATGAACTTCATTGTGAATATATAAACAGTATATGTAAAACGTTTTTCATAGGTTGTAATGTACTTTTCTACAATCAAATAAATTATAGATCTGGAAATTCACAACCAGATTTCAATTTCAAAAAGAATAGTATAAATGGTCAAATGAAATTACAAACATAAAAATAAACGCTTCTTGGAGATATGTTTAAACATGGTTTCACATCTATGCAACAGCACATGTAAAAAGTATGTCAGAGGTTTTAAAAGTACTTTTGTACAAGAAAGCTAAATGTAGATCCATAAATTCACTTCTACATTTCAATTTGAGAAAGAATAACATAAATGTTAAAATGAAACTACCAACTGTAAAATACATGCATTTTTGAGAAGTACTTAAACTTTGATTCACATCTATGAATTTTCATGTATGTATTAATAGTCTTTGTAAAACTTTTAAAAATGTTTAAAAATATAGTTTACAACCAGAAAAATAAATGCAGAAAAAGTAATAAGCGTTTATCTGACAATTTGAAAAAGTATCAATAAATGCTAAAATGAATGTCCACACATTGAAATAAATGCGTTTTAAGAAAAGATTAAAGCTAGTTTTCTCATCTATGAACTTCATTGTTAATATATAATCAGTAGATGTAAAACGTTTTTCAGAGGTTGTATTGTACTTTTCTGCAATCATAAAATATAGATCTGGAAATTCACATCCACATTTCAATTTTGAAAAGAATAGGACAAATGATCACTTGAAATTACAAACATAAAAATAAAAGCTTTTTGGACAAATGTTTAAACATGGTTTCACCTCTATGCAACAGCACATGTAAAAAGTTTGTCAGAGGTTTTAAAAGTACTTTTCTCCAAAAAAACAAAATGTTGATCAGTAAATTCACTTCTACATTTCAATTTTAGAAAGAATAACATAAAAGTTAAAATGAAATTACCAACTTTAAAATACATGCTTTTTTGAGAAACTTTGCTTCACATCTATGAATGTTCATGTATAAGTATTAATAGTCTTTGTAAAACTTTTAACAACGTTTAAAAATATAGTTTACAACGAGAAAAATAAATGAAGAAAAAGTAACACGCGTTTATCTGACAATTTGAAAAAGTATCAATAAATGCTAAAATGAATGTCCACACATTGAAATAAATGCGTTTTAAGAAAAGATTAAAGCTAGTTTTCTCATCTATGAACTTCATTGTGAATATATAAACAGTATATGTAAAACGTTTTTCATAAGTTGTAATGTACTTTTCTACAATCAAATAAAATATAGATCTGGAAATTCACAACCAGATTTCAATTTCAAAAAGAATAGTATAAATGGTCAAATGAAATTACAAACATAAAAATAAACGCTTCTTGGAGATATGTTTAAACATGGTTTCACATCTATGCAACAGCACATGTAAAAAATATGTCAGAGGTTTTAAAAGTACTTTTGTACAAGAAAGCTAAATGTAGATCCATAAATTCACTTCTACATTTCAATTTGAGAAAGAATAACATAAATGTTAAAATGAAACTACCAACTGTAAAATACATGCATTTTTGAGAAGTACTTAAACTTTGATTCACATCTATGAATTTTCATGTATGTATTAATAGTCTTTGTAAAACTTTTAAAAATGTTTAAAAATATAGTTTACAACCAGAAAAATAAATGCAGAAAAAGAAATAAGCGTTTATCTGACAATTTGAAAAAGTATCAATAAATGCTAAAATGAATGTCCACACATTGAAATAAATGCGTTTTAAGAAAAGATTAAAGCTAGTTTTCTCATCTATGAACTTCATTGTTAATATATAATCAGTAGATGTAAAACGTTTTTCAGAGGTTGTATTGTACTTTTCTGCAATCATAAAATATAGATCTGGAAATTCACATCCACATTTCAATTTTGAAAAGAATAGGACAAATGATCACTTGAAATTACAAACATAAAAATAAAAGCTTTTTGGACAAATGTTTAAACATGGTTTCACCTCTATGCAACAGCACATGTAAAAAGTTTGTCAGAGGTTTTAAAAGTACTTTTCTCCAAAAAAACAAAATGTTGATCAGTAAATTCACTTCTACATTTCAATTTTAGAAAGAATAACATAAAAGTTAAAATGAAATTACCAACTTTAAAATACATGCTTTTTTGAGAAACTTTGCTTCACATCTATGAATGTTCATGTATAAGTATTAATAGTCTTTGTAAAACTTTTAACAACGTTTAAAAATATAGTTTACAACCAGAAAAATAAATGCAGAAAAAGAAATAAGCGTTTATCTGACAATTTGAAAAAGTATCAATAAATGCTAAAATGAATGTCCACACATTGAAATAAATGCGTTTTAAGAAAAGATTAAAGCTAGTTTTCTCATCTATGAACTTCATTGTTAATATATAATCAGTAGATGTAAAACGTTTTTCAGAGGTTGTATTGTACTTTTCTGCAATCATACAAAATATAGATCTGGAAATTCACATCCACATTTCAATTTGGAAAAGAATAGTACAAATGATCACTTGAAATTACAAACTTTAAAATAAATGCTTTTTTGAAAAATGTTTAAACATGATTTCACATCTATGCAACAGCACAAGTAAAAAGTTTGTCAGAGGTTTTAAAAGTACTTTTCTCCAAAAAAACAAAATGTTGATCAGTAAATTCACTTCTACATTTCAATTTTAGAAAGAATAACATAAAAGTTAAAATGAAATTACCAACTTTAAAATACATGCTTTTTTGAGAAACTTTGCTTCACATCTATGAATTTTCATGTATAAGTATTAATAGTCTTTGTAAAACTTTTAACAACGTTTAAAAATATAGTTTACAACGAGAAAAATAAATGAAGAAAAAGTAACACGCGTTTATCTGACAATTTGAAAAAGTATCAATAAATGCTAAAATGAATGTCCACACATTGAAATAAATGCGTTTTAAGAAAAGATTAAAGCTAGTTTTCTCATCTATGAACTTCATTGTGAATATATAAACAGTATATGTAAAACGTTTTTCATAGGTTGTAATGTACTTTTCTACAATCAAATAAAATATAGATCTGGAAATTCACAACCAGATTTCAATTTCAAAAAGAATAGTATAAATGGTCAAATGAAATTACAAACATAAAAATAAACGCTTCTTGGAGATATGTTTAAACATGGTTTCACATCTATGCAACAGCACATGTAAAAAGTATGTCAGAGGTTTTAAAAGTACTTTTGTACAAGAAAGCTAAATGTAGATCCATAAAATCACTTCTACATTTCAATTTTAGAAAGAATAACATAAATGTTAAAATGAAACTACCAACTGTAAAATACATGCATTTTTGAGTACTTAAACTTTGATTCACATCTATGAATTTTCATGTATAAGTATTAATAGTCTTTGTAAAACTTTTAAAAATGTTTAAAAATATAGTTTACAACCAGAAAAATAAATGCAGAAAAAGAAATAAGCGTTTATCTGACAATTTGAAAAAGTATCAATAAATGCTAAAATGAATGTCCACACATTGAAATAAATGCGTTCTAAGAAAAGATTAAAGCTAGTTTTCTCATCTATGAACTTCATTGTTAATATATAATCAGTAGATGTAAAACGTTTTTCAGAGGTTGTATTGTACTTTTCTTCAATCATATAAAATATAGATCTGGAAATTCACATCCACATTTCAATTTTGAAAAGAATAGGACAAATGATCACTTGAAATTACAAACATAAAAATAAAAGCTTTTTCGACAAATGTTTAAACATGGTTTCACCTCTATGCAACAGCACATGTAAAAAGTTTGTCAGAGGTTTTAAAACGTTTTTCAGAGGTTGTATTGTACTTTTCTGCAATCATACAAAATATAGATCTGGAAATTCACATCCACATTTCAATTTGGAAAAGAATAGTACAAATGATCACTTGAAATTACAAACTTTAAAATAAATGCTTTTTTGAAAAATGTTTAAACATGATTTCACATCTATGCAACAGCACAAGTAAAAAGTTTGTCAGAGGTTTTAAAAGTACTTTTCTCCAAAAAAGCAAAATGTTGATCAGTAAATTCACTTCTACATTTCAATTTTAGAAAGAATAACATAAATGTTAAAATGAAACTACCAACTTTAAAATACATGCTTTTTTGAGTAACTTTGCTTCACATCTATGAATTTTCATGTATAAGTATTAATAGTCTTTGTAAAACTTTTAACAACGTTTAAAAATATAGTCTACAACCAGTAAAATAAATGTAGAAAAAGAAATACGCGTTTATCTGACAATTTGAAAAAGTATCAATAAAGGCTAAAATGAAACCACATTTTGAAATAAATGCGTTTTAAGAAAAGATTAAAGCTAGTTTTCTCATCTATGAACTTCATTGTTAATATATAAACAGTACATGTAAAACGTTTTTCAGAGGTTGTATTGTACTTTTCTGCAATCATACAAAATATAGATCTGGAAATTCACATCCACATTTCAATTTTGAAAAGAATAGTAGAAATGGTCACTTGAAATTACAAACTTTAAAATAAATGCTTTTTTGAGAAATGTTTAAACATGATTTCACATCTATGCAACAGCTCATGTAAAGTTTGTCAGAGGTTTTAAAAGTACTTTTCTCCAAAAAAGCAAAATGTAGATCCGTAAATTCACTTCTACATTTCAATTTTAGAAAGAATAACATAAATGTTAAAATGAAACAACCAACTTTAAAATACATGCATTTTTGAGAAATACTTAAACTTTGCTTCACATCTATGAATTTTCATGTATAAGTATTAATAGTCTTTGTAAAACTTTTAAAAACGTTTAAAAATATAGTTTACAACCAGAAAAATAAATGCAGAAAAAGAAATACGCATTTATCTGACAATTTGAAAAAGTATCAATAAATGCTAAAATGAATGTCCACACATTGAAATAAATGCGTTTTAAGAAAAGATTAAAGCTAGTTTTCTCATCTATGAACTTCATTGTTAATATATAAACAGTACATGTAAAACGTTTTTCAGAGGTTGTATTGTACTTTTCTGCAATCATATAAAATATAGATCTGGAAATTCACATCCACATTTCAATTTTGAAAAGAATAGGACAAATGATCACTTGAAATTACAAACATAAAAATAAAAGCTTTTTGGACAAATGTTTAAACATGGTTTCACCTCTATGCAACAGCACATGTAAAAAGTTTGTCAGAGGTTTTAAAACGTTTTTCAGAGGTTGTATTGTACTTTTCTGCAATCATACAAAATATAGATCTGGAAATTCACATCCACATTTCAATTTGGAAAAGAATAGTACAAATGATCACTTGAAATTACAAACTTTAAAATAAATACTTTTTTGAAAAATGTTTAAACATGATTTCACATCTATGCAACAGCACAAGTAAAAAGTTTGTCAGAGGTTTTAAAAGTACTTTTCTCCAAAAAAACAAAATGTTGATCAGTAAATTCACTTCTACATTTCAATTTTAGAAAGAATAACATAAAAGTTAAAATGAAATTACCAACTTTATAATACATGCTTTTTTGAGAACCTTTGCTTCGCATCTATGAATTTTCATGTATAAGTATTAATAGTCTTTGTAAAACTTTTAACAACGTTTAAAAATATAGTTTACAACGAGAAAAATAAATGAAGAAAAAGTAACACGCGTTTATCTGACAATTTGAAAAAGTATCAATAAATGCTAAAATGAATGTCCACACATTGAAATAAATGCGTTTTAAGAAAAGATTAAAGCTAGTTTTCTCATCTATGAACTTCATTGTGAATATATAAATAGTATATGTAAAACGTTTTTCATAGGTTGTAATGTACATTTCTACAATCAAATAAAATATAGATCTGGAAATTCACAACCAGATTTCAATTTCAAAAACAATAGTATAAATGGTCAAATGAAATTACAAACATAAAAATAAACGCTTCTTGGAGATATGTTTAAACATGGTTTCACATCTATGCAACAGCACATGTAAAAAGTATGTCAGAGGTTTTAAAAGTACTTTTATACAAGAAAGCTAAATGTAGATCCATAAATTCACTTCTACATTTCAATTTGAGAAAGAATAACATAAATGTTAAAATGAAACTACTAACTTTAAAATACATGGATTTTTGAGAAATACTTAAACTTTGCTTCACATCTATGAATTTTCATGTATAAGTATTAATAGTCTTTGTAAAACTTTTAAAAACGTTTAAAAATATAGTTCACAACCAGAAAAATAAATGCAGAAAAAGAAATACGCGTTTATCTGACAATATGAAAAAGTATCAATAAATGCTAAAATGAATGTCCACACATTGAAATAAATGCGTTTTAAGAAAAGATTAAAGATAGTTTTCTCATCTATGAACTTCATTGTTAATATATAAACAGTACATGTAAAACGTTTTTCAGAGGTTGTATTGTACTTTTCTGCAATCATATAAAATATAGATCTGGAAATTCACATCCACATTTCAATTTTGAAAAGAATAGTAGAAATGGTCACTTGAAATTACAAACTTTAAAATAAATGCTTTTTTGAGAAATGTTTAAACATGATTTCACATCTATGCAACAGCTCATGTAAAGTTTGTCAGAGGTTTTAAAAGTACTTTTCTCCAAAAAAGCAAAATGTAGATCCGTAAATTCACTTCTACATTTCAATTTTAGAAAGAATAACATAAATGTTAAAATGAAACAACCAACTTTAAAATACATGCATTTTTGAGAAATACTTAAACTTTGCTTCACATCTATGAATTTTCATGTATAAGTATTAATAGTCTTTGTAAAACTTTTAAAAACGTTTAAAAATATAGTTTACAACCAGAAAAATAAATGCAGAAAAAGAAATACGCATTTATCTGACAATTTGAAAAAGTATCAATAAATGCTAAAATGAATGTCCACACATTGAAATAAATGCGTTTTAAGAAAAGATTAAAGCTAGTTTTCTCATCTATGAACTTCATTGTTAATATATAAACAGTACATGTAAAACGTTTTTCAGAGGTTGTTTTGTACTTTTCTGCAATCATATAAAATATAGATCTGGAAATTCACATCCACATTTCAATTTTGAAAAGAATAGTACAAATGGTCAAATGAAATTACAAACATAAAAATAAACGCTTCTTGGAGATATGTTTAAAAATGGTTTCACATCTATGCAACAGCACATGTAAAAAGTATGTCAGAGGTTTTAAAAGTACTTTTGTACAAGAAAGCTAAATGTAGATCCATAAATTCACTTCTACATTTCAATTTGATAAAGAATAACATAAATGTTAAAATGAAACTACCAACTGTAAAATACATGCATTTTTGAGAAGTACTTAAACTTTGATTCACATCTATGAATTTTCATGTATTAATAGTCTTTGTAAAACTTTTAAAAATGTTTAAAAATATAGTTTACAACCAGAAAAATAAATGCAGAAAAAGAAATAAGCGTTTATCTGACAATTTGAAAAAGTATCAATAAATGCTAAAATGAATGTCCACACATTGAAATAAATGCGTTTTAAGAAAAGATTAAAGCTAGTTTTCTCATCTATGAACTTCATTGTTAATATATAATCAGTAGATGTAAAACGTTTTTCAGAGGTTGTATTCTACTTTTCTGCAATCATAAAATATAGATCTGGAAATTCACATCCACATTTCAATTTTGAAAAGAATAGGACAAATGATCACTTGAAATTACAAACATAAAAATAAAAGCTTTTTGGACAAATGTTTAAACATGGTTTCACCTCTATGCAACAGCACATGTAAAAAGTTTGTCAGAGGTTTTAAAAGTACTTTTCTCCAAAAAAACAAAATGTTGATTAGTAAATTCACTTCTACATTTCAATTTTAGAAAGAATAACATAAAAGTTAAAATGAAATTACCAACTTTAAAATACATGCTTTTTTGAGAAACTTTGCTTCACATCTATGAATTTTCATGTATAAGTATTAATAGTCTTTTTAAAACTTTTAACAACGTTTAAAAATATAGTTTACAACGAGAAAAATAAATGAAGAAAAAGTAACACGCGTTTATCTGACAATTTGAAAAAGTATCAATAAATGCTAAAATAAATGTCCACACATTGAAATAAATGCGTTTTAAGAAAAGATTAAAGCTAGTTTTCTCATCTATGAACTTCATTGTGAATATATAAACAGTATATGTAAAACGTTTTTCATAGGTTGTAATGTACTTTTCTACAATCAAATAAAATATGGATCTGGAAATTCACAACCAGATTTCAATTTCAAAAAGAATAGTATAAATGGTCAAATGAAATTACAAACATAAAAATAAACGCTTCTTGGAGAAATGTTTAAACATGATTTCACATCTATGCAACAGCACAAGTAAAAAGTTTGTCAGAGGTTTTAAAAGTACTTTTGTACAAGAAAGCAAAATGTAGATCTGTAAATTCACTTCTACATTTCAATTTTAGAAAGAATAACATAAATGTTAAAATGAAACTACTAACTTTAAAATACATGGATTTTTGAGAAATACTTAAACTTTGCTTCACATCTATGAATTTTCATGTATAAGTATTAATATTCTTTGTAAAACTTTTAAAAACGTTTAAAAATATAGTTTACAACCAGAAAAATAAATGCAGAAAAAGAAATACGCGTTTATCTGACAATATGAAAAAGTATCAATAAATGCTAAAATGAATGTCCACACATTGAAATAAATGCGTTTTAAGAAAAGATTAAAGCTAGATTTCTCATCTATGAACTTCATTGTTAATATATAAACAGTACATGTAAAACGTTTTTCAGAGGTTGTATTGTACTTTTCTGCAATCATATAAAATATAGATCTGGAAATTCACATCCACATTTCAATTTTGAAAAGAATAGTAGAAATGGTCACTTGAAATTACAAACTTTAAAATAAATGCTTTTTTGAGAAATGTTTAAATATGATTTCACATCTATGCAACAGCTCATGTAAAGTTTGTCAGAGGTTTTAAAAGTACTTTTCTCCAAAAAAGCAAAATGTAGATCCGTAAATTCACTTCTACATTTCAATTTTAGAAAGAATAACATAAATGTTAAAATGAAACAACCAACTTTAAAATACATGCATTTTTGAGAAATACTTAAACTTTGCTTCACATCTATGAATTTTCATGTATAAGTATTAATAGTCTTTGTAAAACTTTTAAAAACGTTTAAAAATATAGTTTACAACCAGAAAAATAAATGCAGAAAAAGAAATACGCATTTATCTGACAATTTGAAAAAGTATCAATAAATGCTAAAATGAATGTCCACACATTGAAATAAATGCGTTTTAAGAAAAGATTAAAGCTAGTTTTCTCATCTATGAACTTCATTGTTAATATATAAACAGTACATGTAAAACGTTTTTCAGAGGTTGTGTTGTACTTTTCTGCAATCATATAAAATATAGATCTGGAAATTCACATCCACATTTCAATTTTGAAAAGAATAGGACAAATGATCACTTGAAATTACAAACATAAAAATAAAAGCTTTTTGGACAAATGTTTAAACATGGTTTCACCTCTATGCAACAGCACATGTAAAAAGTTTGTCAGAGGTTTTAAAACGTTTTTCAGAGGTTGTATTGCACTTTTCTGCAATCATACAAAATATAGATCTGGAAATTCACATCCACATTTCAATTTGGAAAAGAATAGTACAAATGATCACTTGAAATTACAAACATAAAAATAAAAGCTTTTTGGACAAATGTTTAAACATGGTTTCACCTCTATGCAACAGCACATGTAAAAAGTTTGTCAGAGGTTTTAAAAGTACTTTTCTCCAAAAAAACAAAATGTTGATCAGTAAATTCACTTCTACATTTCAATTTTAGAAAGAATAACATAAAAGTTAAAATGAAATTACCAACTTTAAAATACATGCTTTTTTGAGAAACTTTGCTTCACATCTATGAATTTTCATGTATAAGTATTAATAGTCTTTGTAAAACTTTTAACAAAGTTTAAAAATATAGTCTACAACCAGTAAAATAAATGTAGAAAAAGAAATACGCGTTTATCTGACAATTTGAAAAAGTATCAATAAAGGCTAAAATGAAACCACATTTTGAAATAAATGCGTTTTAAGAAAAGATTAAAGCTAGTTTTCTCATCTATGAACTTCATTGTTAATATATAAACAGTACATGTAAAACGTTTTTCAGAGGTTGTATTGTACTTTTCTGCAATCATAAAATATAGATCTGGAAATTCACATCCACATTTCAATTTTGAAAAGAATAGGACAAATGATCACTTGAAATTACAAACATAAAAATAAAAGCTTTTTGGACAAATGTTTAAACATGGTTTCACCTCTATGCAACAGCACATGTAAAAAGTTTGTCAGAGGTTTTAAAACGTTTTTCAGAGGTTGTATTGTACTTTTCTGCAATCATACAAAATATAGATCTGGAAATTCACATCCACATTTCAATTTGGAAACGAATAGTACAAATGATCACTTGAAATTACAAACTTTAAAATAGATACTTTTTTGAAAAATGTTTAAACATGATTTCACATCTATGCAACAGCACAAGTAAAAAGTTTGTCAGAGGTTTTAAAAGTACTCTTCTCCAAAAAAACAAAATGTTGATCAGTAAATTCACTTCTACATTTCAATTTTAGAAAGAATAACATAAAAGTTAAAATGAATTTACCAACTTTATAATACATGCTTTTTTGAGAAACTTTGCTTCACATCTATGAATTTTCATGTATAAGTATTAATAGTCTTTGTAAAACTTTTAACAACGTTTAAAAATATAGTTTACAACGAGAAAAATAAATGAAGAAAAAGTAACACGCGTTTATCTGACAATTTGAAAAAGTATCAATAAATGCTAAAATGAATGTCCACACATTGAAATAAATGCGTTTTAAGAAAAGATTAAAGCTAGTTTTCTCATCTATGAACTTCATTGTGAATATATAAACAGTATATGTAAAACGTTTTTCATAGGTTGTAATGTAGTTTTCTACAATCAAATAAAATATAGATCTGGAAATTCACAACCAGATTTCAATTTCAAAAACAATAGTATAAATGGTCAAATGAAATTACAAACATAAAAATAAACGCTTCTTGGAGATATGTTTAAAAATGGTTTCACATCTATGCAACAGCACATGTAAAAAGTATGTCAGAGGTTTTAAAAGTACTTTTGTACAAGAAAGCTAAATGTAGATCCATAAATTCACTTCTACATTTCAATTTGAGAAAGAATAACATAAATGTTAAAATGAAACTACCAACTGTAAAATACATGCATTTTTGAGAAGTACTTAAACTTTGATTCACATCTATGAATTTTCATGTATTAATAGTCTTTGTAAAACTTTTAAAAATGTTTAAAAATATAGTTTACAACCAGAAAAATAAATGCAGAAAAAGAAATAAGCGTTTATCTGACAATTTGAAAAAGTATCAATAAATGCTAAAATGAATGTCCACACATTGAAATAAATGCGTTTTAAGAAAAGATTAAAGCTAGTTTTCTCATCTATGAACTTCATTGTTAATATATAATCAGAAGATGTAAAACGTTTTTCAGAGGTTGTATTGTACTTTTCTGCAATCATAAAATATAGATCTGGAAATTCACATCCACATTTCAATTTTGAAAAGAATAGGACAAATGATCACTTGAAATTACAAACATAAAAATAAAAGCTTTTTGGACAAATGTTTAAACATGGTTTCACCTCTATGCAACAGCACATGTAAAAAGTTTGTCAGAGGTTTTAAAAGTACTTTTCTCCAAAAAAACAAAATGTTGATCAGTTAATTCACTTCTACATTTCAATTTTAGAAAGAATAACATAAAAGTTAAAATGAAATTACCAACTTTAAAATACATGCTTTTTTGAGAAACTTTGCTTCACATCTATGAATTTTCATGTATAAGTATTAATAGTCTTTTTAAAACTTTTAACAACGTTTAAAAATATAGTTTACAACGAGAAAAATAAATGAAGAAAAAGTAACACGCGTTTATCTGACAATTTGAAAAAGTATCAATAAATGCTAAAATAAATGTCCACACATTGAAATAAATGCGTTTTAAGAAAAGATTAAAGCTAGTTTTCTCATCTATGAACTTCATTGTGAATATATAAACAGTATATGTAAAACGTTTTACATAGGTTGTAATGTACTTTTCTACAATCAAATAAAATATGGATCTGGAAATTCACAACCAGATTTCAATTTCAAAAAGAATAGTATAAATGGTCAAATGAAATTACAAACATAAAAATAAACGCTTCTTGGAGATATGATTAAACATGGTTTCACATCTATGCAACAGCACATGTAAAAAGTATGTCAGAGGTTTTAAAAGTACTTTTGTACAAGAAAGCTAAATGTAGATCCATAAATTCACTTCTACATTTCAATTTGAGAAAGAATAACATAAATGTTAAAATGAAACTACCAACTGTAAAATACATGCATTTTTGAGAAGTACTTAAACTTTGATTCACATCTATGAATTTTCATGTATGTATTAATAGTCTTTGTAAAACTTTTAAAAATGTTTAAAAATATAGTTTACAACCAGAAAAATAAATGCAGAAAAAGAAATAAGTGTTTATCTGACAATTTGAAAAAGTATCAATAAATGCTAAAATGAATGTCCACACATTGAAATAAATGCGTTTTAAGAAAAGATTAAAGCTAGTTTTCTCATCTATGAACTTCATTGTTAATATATAATCAGTAGATGTAAAACGTTTTTCAGAGGTTGTATTGTACTTTTCTGCAATCATAAAATATAGATCTGGAAATTCACATCCACATTTCAATTTTGAAAAGAATAGGACAAATGATCACTTGAAATTACAAACCTTAAAATAAATGCTTCTTTGAGAAATGTTTAAACATGATTTCACCTCTATGCAACAGCACATGTAAAAAGTTTGTCAGAGGTTTTAAAAGTACTTTTGTACAAGAAAGCAAAATGTAGATCTGTAAATTCACTTATACATTTCAATTTTAGAAAGAATAACATAAATGTTAAAATGAAACTACTAACTTTAAAATACATGGATTTTTGAGAAATACTTAAACTTTGCTTCACATCTATGAATTTTCATGTATAAGTATTAATAGTCTTTGTAAAACTTTTAAAAACTTTTAAAAATATAGTTCACAACCAGAAAAATAAATGCAGAAAAAGAAATACGCGTTTATCTGACAATATGAAAAAGTATCAATAAATGCTAAAATGAATGTCCACACATTGAAATAAATGCGTTTTAAGAAAAGATTAAAGCTAGTTTTCTCAACTATGAACTTCATTGTGAATATATAAACAGTATATGTAAAACGTTTTTCATAGGTTGTAATGTACTTTTCTACAATCAAATAAAATATAGATCTGGAAATTCACAACCAGATTTCAATTTCAAAAACAATAGTATAAATGGTCAAATGAAATTACAAACATAAAAATAAACGCTTCTTGGAGATATGTTTAAACATGGTTTCACATCTATGCAACAGCACATGTAAAAAGTATGTCAGAGGTTTTAAAAGTACTTTTGTACAAGAAAGCTAAATGTAGATCCATAAATTCACTTCTACATTTCAATTTTAGAAAGAATAACATAAATGTTAAAATGAAACTACCAACTGTAAAATACATGGATTTTTGAGAAATACTTAAACTTTGCTTCACATCTATGAATTTTCATGTATAAGTATTAATAGTCTTTGTAAAACTTTTAAAAACGTTTAAAAATATAGTTCACAACCAGAAAAATAAATGCAGAAAAAGAAATACGCGTTTATCTGACAATATGAAAAAGTATCAATAAATGCTAAAATGAATGTCCACACATTGAAATAAATGCGTTTTAAGAAAAGATTAAAGCTAGTTTTCTCATCTATGAACTTCATTGTTAATATATAAACAGTACATGTAAAACGTTTTTCAGAGGTGGTATTGTACTTTTCTGCAATCATATAAAATATAGATCTGGAAATTCACATCCACATTTCAATTTTGAAAAGAATAGTAGAAATGGTCACTTGAAATTACAAACTTTAAAATAAATGCTTTTTTGAGAAATGTTTAAACATGATTTCACATCTATGCAACAGCTCATGTAAAGTTTGTCAGAGGTTTTAAAAGTACTTTTCTCCAAAAAAGCAAAATGTAGATCCGTAAATTCACTTCTACATTTCAATTTTAGAAAGAATAACATAAATGTTAAAATGAAACAACCAACTTTAAAATACATGCATTTTTGAGAAATACTTAAACTTTGCTTCACATCTATGAATTTTCATGTATAAGTATTAATAGTCTTTGTAAAACTTTTAAAAACGTTTAAAAATATAGTTTACAACCAGAAAAATAAATGCAGAAAAAGAAATACGCATTTATCTGACAATTTGAAAAAGTATCAATAAATGCTAAAATGAATG
Organism: Narcine bancroftii; assembly: GCF_036971445.1. Taxonomy (NCBI): domain Eukaryota; kingdom Metazoa; phylum Chordata; class Chondrichthyes; order Torpediniformes; family Narcinidae; genus Narcine; species Narcine bancroftii. The sequence goes on along the minus strand of NC_091474.1, from coordinate 99,542,916 downwards.
TCCACACATTGAAATAAATGCGTTTTAAGAAAAGATTAAAGCTAGTTTTCTCATCTATGAACTTCATTGTTAATATATAAACAGTACATGTAAAACGTTTTTCAGAGGTTGTGTTGTACTTTTCTGCAATCATATAAAATATAGATCTGGAAATTCACATCCACATTTCAATTTTGAAAAGAATAGGACAAATGATCACTTGAAATTACAAACATAAAAATAAAAGCTTTTTGGACAAATGTTTAAACATGGTTTCACCTCTATGCAACAGCACATGTAAAAAGTTTGTCAGAGGTTTTAAAACGTTTTTCAGAGGTTGTATTGCACTTTTCTGCAATCATACAAAATATAGATCTGGAAATTCACATCCACATTTCAATTTGGAAAAGAATAGTACAAATGATCACTTGAAATTACAAACATAAAAATAAAAGCTTTTTGGACAAATGTTTAAACATGGTTTCACCTCTATGCAACAGCACATGTAAAAAGTTTGTCAGAGGTTTTAAAAGTACTTTTCTCCAAAAAAACAAAATGTTGATCAGTAAATTCACTTCTACATTTCAATTTTAGAAAGAATAACATAAAAGTTAAAATGAAATTACCAACTTTAAAATACATGCTTTTTTGAGAAACTTTGCTTCACATCTATGAATTTTCATGTATAAGTATTAATAGTCTTTGTAAAACTTTTAACAAAGTTTAAAAATATAGTCTACAACCAGTAAAATAAATGTAGAAAAAGAAATACGCGTTTATCTGACAATTTGAAAAAGTATCAATAAAGGCTAAAATGAAACCACATTTTGAAATAAATGCGTTTTAAGAAAAGATTAAAGCTAGTTTTCTCATCTATGAACTTCATTGTTAATATATAAACAGTACATGTAAAACGTTTTTCAGAGGTTGTATTGTACTTTTCTGCAATCATAAAATATAGATCTGGAAATTCACATCCACATTTCAATTTTGAAAAGAATAGGACAAATGATCACTTGAAATTACAAACATAAAAATAAAAGCTTTTTGGACAAATGTTTAAACATGGTTTCACCTCTATGCAACAGCACATGTAAAAAGTTTGTCAGAGGTTTTAAAACGTTTTTCAGAGGTTGTATTGTACTTTTCTGCAATCATACAAAATATAGATCTGGAAATTCACATCCACATTTCAATTTGGAAACGAATAGTACAAATGATCACTTGAAATTACAAACTTTAAAATAGATACTTTTTTGAAAAATGTTTAAACATGATTTCACATCTATGCAACAGCACAAGTAAAAAGTTTGTCAGAGGTTTTAAAAGTACTCTTCTCCAAAAAAACAAAATGTTGATCAGTAAATTCACTTCTACATTTCAATTTTAGAAAGAATAACATAAAAGTTAAAATGAATTTACCAACTTTATAATACATGCTTTTTTGAGAAACTTTGCTTCACATCTATGAATTTTCATGTATAAGTATTAATAGTCTTTGTAAAACTTTTAACAACGTTTAAAAATATAGTTTACAACGAGAAAAATAAATGAAGAAAAAGTAACACGCGTTTATCTGACAATTTGAAAAAGTATCAATAAATGCTAAAATGAATGTCCACACATTGAAATAAATGCGTTTTAAGAAAAGATTAAAGCTAGTTTTCTCATCTATGAACTTCATTGTGAATATATAAACAGTATATGTAAAACGTTTTTCATAGGTTGTAATGTAGTTTTCTACAATCAAATAAAATATAGATCTGGAAATTCACAACCAGATTTCAATTTCAAAAACAATAGTATAAATGGTCAAATGAAATTACAAACATAAAAATAAACGCTTCTTGGAGATATGTTTAAAAATGGTTTCACATCTATGCAACAGCACATGTAAAAAGTATGTCAGAGGTTTTAAAAGTACTTTTGTACAAGAAAGCTAAATGTAGATCCATAAATTCACTTCTACATTTCAATTTGAGAAAGAATAACATAAATGTTAAAATGAAACTACCAACTGTAAAATACATGCATTTTTGAGAAGTACTTAAACTTTGATTCACATCTATGAATTTTCATGTATTAATAGTCTTTGTAAAACTTTTAAAAATGTTTAAAAATATAGTTTACAACCAGAAAAATAAATGCAGAAAAAGAAATAAGCGTTTATCTGACAATTTGAAAAAGTATCAATAAATGCTAAAATGAATGTCCACACATTGAAATAAATGCGTTTTAAGAAAAGATTAAAGCTAGTTTTCTCATCTATGAACTTCATTGTTAATATATAATCAGAAGATGTAAAACGTTTTTCAGAGGTTGTATTGTACTTTTCTGCAATCATAAAATATAGATCTGGAAATTCACATCCACATTTCAATTTTGAAAAGAATAGGACAAATGATCACTTGAAATTACAAACATAAAAATAAAAGCTTTTTGGACAAATGTTTAAACATGGTTTCACCTCTATGCAACAGCACATGTAAAAAGTTTGTCAGAGGTTTTAAAAGTACTTTTCTCCAAAAAAACAAAATGTTGATCAGTTAATTCACTTCTACATTTCAATTTTAGAAAGAATAACATAAAAGTTAAAATGAAATTACCAACTTTAAAATACATGCTTTTTTGAGAAACTTTGCTTCACATCTATGAATTTTCATGTATAAGTATTAATAGTCTTTTTAAAACTTTTAACAACGTTTAAAAATATAGTTTACAACGAGAAAAATAAATGAAGAAAAAGTAACACGCGTTTATCTGACAATTTGAAAAAGTATCAATAAATGCTAAAATAAATGTCCACACATTGAAATAAATGCGTTTTAAGAAAAGATTAAAGCTAGTTTTCTCATCTATGAACTTCATTGTGAATATATAAACAGTATATGTAAAACGTTTTACATAGGTTGTAATGTACTTTTCTACAATCAAATAAAATATGGATCTGGAAATTCACAACCAGATTTCAATTTCAAAAAGAATAGTATAAATGGTCAAATGAAATTACAAACATAAAAATAAACGCTTCTTGGAGATATGATTAAACATGGTTTCACATCTATGCAACAGCACATGTAAAAAGTATGTCAGAGGTTTTAAAAGTACTTTTGTACAAGAAAGCTAAATGTAGATCCATAAATTCACTTCTACATTTCAATTTGAGAAAGAATAACATAAATGTTAAAATGAAACTACCAACTGTAAAATACATGCATTTTTGAGAAGTACTTAAACTTTGATTCACATCTATGAATTTTCATGTATGTATTAATAGTCTTTGTAAAACTTTTAAAAATGTTTAAAAATATAGTTTACAACCAGAAAAATAAATGCAGAAAAAGAAATAAGTGTTTATCTGACAATTTGAAAAAGTATCAATAAATGCTAAAATGAATGTCCACACATTGAAATAAATGCGTTTTAAGAAAAGATTAAAGCTAGTTTTCTCATCTATGAACTTCATTGTTAATATATAATCAGTAGATGTAAAACGTTTTTCAGAGGTTGTATTGTACTTTTCTGCAATCATAAAATATAGATCTGGAAATTCACATCCACATTTCAATTTTGAAAAGAATAGGACAAATGATCACTTGAAATTACAAACCTTAAAATAAATGCTTCTTTGAGAAATGTTTAAACATGATTTCACCTCTATGCAACAGCACATGTAAAAAGTTTGTCAGAGGTTTTAAAAGTACTTTTGTACAAGAAAGCAAAATGTAGATCTGTAAATTCACTTATACATTTCAATTTTAGAAAGAATAACATAAATGTTAAAATGAAACTACTAACTTTAAAATACATGGATTTTTGAGAAATACTTAAACTTTGCTTCACATCTATGAATTTTCATGTATAAGTATTAATAGTCTTTGTAAAACTTTTAAAAACTTTTAAAAATATAGTTCACAACCAGAAAAATAAATGCAGAAAAAGAAATACGCGTTTATCTGACAATATGAAAAAGTATCAATAAATGCTAAAATGAATGTCCACACATTGAAATAAATGCGTTTTAAGAAAAGATTAAAGCTAGTTTTCTCAACTATGAACTTCATTGTGAATATATAAACAGTATATGTAAAACGTTTTTCATAGGTTGTAATGTACTTTTCTACAATCAAATAAAATATAGATCTGGAAATTCACAACCAGATTTCAATTTCAAAAACAATAGTATAAATGGTCAAATGAAATTACAAACATAAAAATAAACGCTTCTTGGAGATATGTTTAAACATGGTTTCACATCTATGCAACAGCACATGTAAAAAGTATGTCAGAGGTTTTAAAAGTACTTTTGTACAAGAAAGCTAAATGTAGATCCATAAATTCACTTCTACATTTCAATTTTAGAAAGAATAACATAAATGTTAAAATGAAACTACCAACTGTAAAATACATGGATTTTTGAGAAATACTTAAACTTTGCTTCACATCTATGAATTTTCATGTATAAGTATTAATAGTCTTTGTAAAACTTTTAAAAACGTTTAAAAATATAGTTCACAACCAGAAAAATAAATGCAGAAAAAGAAATACGCGTTTATCTGACAATATGAAAAAGTATCAATAAATGCTAAAATGAATGTCCACACATTGAAATAAATGCGTTTTAAGAAAAGATTAAAGCTAGTTTTCTCATCTATGAACTTCATTGTTAATATATAAACAGTACATGTAAAACGTTTTTCAGAGGTGGTATTGTACTTTTCTGCAATCATATAAAATATAGATCTGGAAATTCACATCCACATTTCAATTTTGAAAAGAATAGTAGAAATGGTCACTTGAAATTACAAACTTTAAAATAAATGCTTTTTTGAGAAATGTTTAAACATGATTTCACATCTATGCAACAGCTCATGTAAAGTTTGTCAGAGGTTTTAAAAGTACTTTTCTCCAAAAAAGCAAAATGTAGATCCGTAAATTCACTTCTACATTTCAATTTTAGAAAGAATAACATAAATGTTAAAATGAAACAACCAACTTTAAAATACATGCATTTTTGAGAAATACTTAAACTGCTTCACATCTATGAATTTTCATGTATAAGTATTAATAGTCTTTGTAAAACTTTTAAAAACGTTTAAAAATATAGTTTACAACCAGAAAAATAAATGCAGAAAAAGAAATACGCATTTATCTGACAATTTGAAAATGTATCAATAAATGCTAAAATGAATGTCCACACATTGAAATAAATGCGTTTTAAGAAAATATTAAAGCTAGTTTTCTAATCTATGAACTTCATTGTTAATATATAAACAGTACATGTAAAACGTTTTTCAGAGGTTGTGTTGTACTTTTCTGCAATCATATAAAAAATAGATCTGGAAATTCACATCCACATTTCAATTTTGAAAAGAATAGGACAAATGATCACTTGAAATTACAAACATAAAAATAAAAGCTTTTTGGACAAATGTTTAAACATGGTTTCACCTCTATGCAACAGCACATGTAAAAAGTTTGTCAGAGGTTTTAAAACGTTTTTCAGAGGTTGTATTGTACTTTTCTGCAATCATACAAAATATAGATTTGGAAATTCACATCCATATTTCAATTTGGAAAAGAATAGTACAAATGATCACTTGAAATTACAAACTTTAAAATAAATACTTTTTTGAAAAATGTTTAAACATGATTTCACATCTATGCAACAGCACAAGTAAAAAGTTTGTCAGAGGTTTTAAAAGTACTTTTCTCCAAAAAAACAAAATGTTGATCAGTAAATTCACTTCTACATTTCAATTTTAGAAAGAATAACATAAAAGTTAAAATGAAATTACCAACTTTATAATACATGCTTTTTTGAGAAACTTTGCTTCACATCTATGAATTTTCATGTATAAGTATTAATAGTCTTTGTAAAACTTTTAACAACGTTTAAAAATATAGTTTACAACGAGAAAAATAAATGAAGAAAAAGTAACACGCGTTTATCTGACAATTTGAAAAAGTATCAATAAATGCTAAAATGAATGTCCACACATTGAAATAAATGCGTTTTAAGAAAAGATTAAAGCTAGTTTTCTCATCTATGAACTTCATTGTGAATATATAAACAGTATATGTAAAACGTTTTTCATAGGTTGTAATGTACTTTTCTACAATCAAATAAAATATAGATCTGGAAATTCACAACCAGATTTCAATTTCAAAAACAATAGTATAAATGGTCAAATGAAATTACAAACATAAAAATAAACGCTTCTTGGAGATATGTTTAAACATGGTTTCACATCTATGCAACAGCACATGTAAAAAGTATGTCAGAGGTTTTAAAAGTACTTTTGTACAAGAAAGCTAAATGTAGATCCATAAATTCACTTCTACATTTCAATTTGAGAAAGAATAACATAAATGTTAAAATGAAACTACCAACTGTAAAATACATGCATTTTTGAGAAGTACTTAAACTTTGATTCACATCTATGAATTTTCATGTATGTATTAATAGTCTTTGTAAAACTTTTAAAAATGTTTAAAAATATAGTTTACAACCAGAAAAATAAATGCAGAAAAAGAAATAAGCGTTTATCTGACAATTTGAAAAAGTATCAATAAATGCTAAAATGAATGTCCACACATTGAAATAAATGCGTTTTAAGAAAAGATTAAAGCTAGTTTTCTCATCTATGAACTTCATTGTTAATATATAATCAGTAGATGTAAAACGTTTTTCAGAGGTTGTATTCTACTTTTCTGCAATCATAAAATATAGATCTGGAAATTCACATCCACATTTCAATTTTGAAAAGAATAGGACAAATGATCACTTGAAATTACAAACATAAAAATAAAAGCTTTTTGGACAAATGTTTAAACATGGTTTCACCTCTATGCAACAGCACATGTAAAAAGTTTGTCAGAGGTTTTAAAAGTACTTTTCTCCAAAAAAACAAAATGTTGATCAGTAAATTCACTTCTACATTTCAATTTTAGAAAGAATAACATAAAAGTTAAAATGAAATTACCAACTTTAAAATACATGATTTTTTGAGAAACTTTGCTTCACATCTATGAATTTTCATGTATAAGTATTAATAGTCTTTGTAAAACTTTTAACAACGTTTAAAAATATAGTTTACAACGAGAAAAATAAATGAAGAAAAAGTAACACGCGTTTATCTGACAATTTGAAAAAGTATCAATAAATGCTAAAATGAATGTCCACACATTGAAATAAATGCGTTTTAAGAAAAGATTGAAGCTCGTTTTCTCATCTATGAACTTCATTGTGAATATATAAACAGTATATGTAAAACGATTTTCATAGGTTGTAATGTACTTTTCTACAATCAAATAAAATATAGATCTGGAAATTCACAACCAGATTTCAATTTCAAAAACAATAGTATAAATGGTCAAATGAAATTACAAACATAAAAATAAACGCTTCTTGGAGATATGTTTAAAAATGGTTTCACATCTATGCAACAGCACATGTAAAAAGTATGTCAGAGGTTTTAAAAGTACTTTTGTACAAGAAAGCTAAATGTAGATCCATAAATTCACTTCTACATTTCAATTTGAGAAAGAATAACATAAATGTTAAAATGAAACTACCAACTGTAAAATACATGCATTTTTGAGTACTTAAACTTTGATTCACATCTATGAATTTTCATGTATGTATTAATAGTCTTTGTAAAACTTTTAAAAATGTTTAAAAATATAGTTTACAACCAGAAAAATAAATGCAGAAAAAGAAAAAAGCGTTTAATGACAATTTGAAAAAGTATCAATAAATGCTAAAATGATTGTCCACACATTGAAATAAATGCGTTTTAAGAAAAGATTAAAGCTAGTTTTCTCATCTATGAACTTCATTGTTAATATATAATCAGTAGATGTAAAACGTTTTTCAGAGGTTGTATTGTACTTTTCTGCAATCATATAAAATATAGATCTGGAAATTCGCATCCACATTTCAATTTTGAAAAGAATAGGACAAATGATCACTTGAAATTACAAACATAAAAATAAAAGCTTTTTGGACAAATGTTTAAACATGGTTTCACCTCTATGCAACAGCACATGTAAAAAGTTTGTCAGAGGTTTTAAAACGTTTTTCAGAGGTTGTATTGTACTTTTCTGCAATCATACAAAATATAGATCTGGAAATTCACATCCACATTTCAATTTGGAAAAGAATAGTACAAATGATCACTTGAAATTACAAACTTTAAAATAAATGCTTTTTTGAAAAATGTTTAAACATGATTTCACATCTATGCAACAGCACAAGTAAAAAGTTTGTCAGAGGTTTTAAAAGTACTTTTCTCCAAAAAAGCAAAATGTTGATCAGTAAATTCACTTCTACATTTCAATTTTAGAAAGAATGACATAAATGTTAAAATGAAACTACCAACTTTAAAATACATGCTTTTTTGAGAAACTTTGCTTCACATCTATGAATTTTCATGTATAAGTATTAATAGTCTTTGTAAAACTTTTAACAACGTTTAAAAATATAGTCTACAACCAGTAAAATAAATGTAGAAAAAGAAATACGCGTTTATCTGACAATTTGAAAAAGTATCAATAAAGGCTAAAATGAAACCACATTTTGAAATAAATGCGTTTTAAGAAAAGATTAAAGCTAGTTTTCTCATCTATGAACTTCATTTTTAATATATAAACAGTACATGTAAAACGTTTTTCAGAGGTTGTATTGTACTTTTCTGCAATCATACAAAATATAGATAAGGAAATTCACATCCACATTTCAATTTTGAAAAGAATAGTACAAATGATCACTTGAAATTACAAACCTTAAAATAAATGCTTCTTTGAGAAATGTTTAAACATGATTTCACCTCTATGCAACAGCACATGTAAAAAGTTTGTCAGAGGTTTTAAAAGTACTTTTGTACAAGAAAGCAAAATGTAGATCTGTAAATTCACTTATACATTTCAATTTGAGAAAGAATAACATAAATGTTAAAATGAAACTACTAACTTTAAAATACATGGATTTTTGAGAAATACTTAAACTTTGCTTCACATCTATGAATTTTCATGTATAAGTATTAATAGTCTTTGTAAAACTTTTAAAAACGTTTAAAAATATAGTTCACAACCAGAAAAATAAATGCAGAAAAAGAAATACGCGTTTATCTGACAATATGAAAAAGTATCAATAAATGCTAAAATGAATGTCCACACATTGAAATAAATGCGTTTTAAGAAAAGATTAAAGCTAGTTTTCTCATCTATGAACTTCACTGTTAATATTTAAACAGTACATGTAAAACGTTTTTCAGAGGTTGTATTCTACTTTTCTGCAATCATATAAAATATAGATCTGGAAATTCACATCCACATTTCAATTTTGAAAAGAATAGTAGAAATAGTCACTTGAAATTACAAACTTTAATATAAATGCTTTTTTGAGAAATGTTTAAACATGATTTCACATCTATGCAACAGCTCATGTAAAGTTTGTCAGAGGTTTTAAAAGTACTTTTCTCCAAAAAAGCAAAATGTAGATCCGTAAATTCACTTCTACATTTCAATTTTAGAAAGAATAACATAAATGTTAAAATGAAACAACCAACTTTAAAATACATGCATTTTTGAGAAATACTTAAACTTTGCTTCACATCTATGAATTTTCATGTATAAGTATTAATAGTCTTTGTAAAACTTTTAAAAACGTTTAAAAATATAGTTTAAAACCAGAAAAATAAATGCAGAAAAAGAAATACGCATTTATCTGACAATTTGAAAAAGTATCAATAAATGCTAAAATGAATTTCCACACATTGAAATAAATGCGTTTTAAGAAAAGATTAAAGCTAGTTTTCTCATCTATGAACTTCATTGTTAATATATAAACAGTACATGTAAAACGTTTTTCAGAGGTTGTGTTGTACTTTTCTGCAATCATATAAAATATAGATCTGGAAATTCACATCCACATTTCAATTTTGAAAAGAATAGGACAAATGATCACTTGAAATTACAAACATAAAAATAAAAGCTTTTTGGACAAATGTTTAAACATGGTTTCACCTCTATGCAACAGCACATGTAAAAAGTTTGTCAGAGGTTTTAAAACGTTTTTCAGAGGTTGTATTGTACTTTTCTGCAATCATACAAAATATAGATCTGGAAATTCACATCCACATTTCAATTTGGAAACGAATAGTACAAATGATCACTTGAAATTACAAACTTTAAAATAAATACTTTTTTGAAAAATGTTTAAACATGATTTCACATCTATGCAACAGCACAAGTAAAAAGTTTGTCAGAGGTTTTAAAAGTACTTTTCTCCAAAAAAACAAAATGTTGATCAGTAAATTCACTTCTACATTTCAATTTTAGAAAGAATAACATAAAAGTTAAAATGAAATTACCAACTTTATAATACATGCTTTTTTGAGAAACTTTGCTTCACATCTATGAATTTTCATGTATAAGTATTAATAGTCTTTGTAAAACTTTTAACAACGTTTAAAAATATAGTTTACAACGAGAAAAATAAATGAAGAAAAAGTAACACGCGTTTATCTGACAATTTGAAAAAGTATCAATAAATGCTAAAATGAATGTCCACACATTGAAATAAATGCGTTTTAAGAAAAGATTAAAGCTAGTTTTCTCATCTATGAACTTCATTGTGAATATATAAACAGTATATGTAAAACGTTTTTCATAGGTTGTAATGTACTTTTCTACAATCAAATAAAATATAGATCTGGAAATTCACAACCAGATTTCAATTTCAAAAAGAATAGTATAAATGGTCAAATGAAATTACAAACATAAAAATAAACGCTTCTTGGAGATATGTTTAAACATGGTTTCACATCTATGCAACAGCACATGTAAAAAGTATGTCAGAGGTTTTAAAAGTACTTTTGTACAAGAAAGCTAAATGTAGATCCATAAATTCACTTCTACATTTCAATTTGAGAAAGAATAACATAAATGTTAAAATGAAACTACCAACTGTAAAATACATGCATTTTTGAGAAGTACTTAAACTTTGATTCACATCTATGAATTTTCATGTATGAATTAATAGTCTTTGTAAAACTTTTAAAAATGTTTAAAAATATAGTTTACAACCAGAAAAATAAATGCAGAAAAAGAAATAAGCGTTTATCTGACAATTTGAAAAAGTATCAATAAATGCTAAAATGAATGTCCACACATTGAAATAAATGCGTTTTAAGAAAAGATTAAAGCTAGTTTTCTCATCTATGAACTTCATTGTTAATATATAATCAGTAGATGTAAAACGTTTTTCAGAGGTTGTATTGTACTTTTCTGCAATCATAAAATATAGATCTGGAAATTCACATCCACATTTCAATTTTGAAAAGAATAGGACAAATGATCACTTGAAATTACAAACATAAAAATAAAAGCTTTTTGGACAAATGTTTAAACATGGTTTCACCTCTATGCAACAGCACATGTAAAAAGTTTGTCAGAGGTTTTAAAAGTACTTTTCTCCAAAAAAACAAAATGTTGATCAGTAAATTCACTTCTACATTTCAATTTTAGAAAGAATAACATAAAAGTTAAAATGAAATTACCAACTTTAAAATACATGCTTTTTTGAGAAACTTTGCTTCACATCTATGAATTTCATGTATAAGTATTAATAGTCTTTGTAAAACTTTAAACAACGTTTAAAAATATAGTTTACAACGAGAAAAATAAATGAAGAAAAAGTAACACGCGTTTATCTGACAATTTGAAAAAGTATCAATAAATGCTAAAATGAATGTCCACACATTGAAATAAATGCGTTTTAAGAAAAGATTAAAGCTAGTTTTCTCATCTATGAACTTCATTGTGAATATATAAACAGTATATGTAAAACGTTTTTCATAGGTTGTAATGTACTTTTCTACAATCAAATAAAATATAGATCTGGAAATTCACAACCAGATTTCAATTTCAAAAAGAATAGTATAAATGGTCAAATGAAATTACAAACATAAAAATAAACGCTTCTTTGAGAAATGTTTAAACATTATTTCACCTCTATGCAACAGCACATGTAAAAAGTTTGTCAGAGGTTTTAAAAGTACTTTTCGACAAGAAAGCAAAATGTAGATCTGTAAATTCACATCTACATATCAATTTTAGAAAGAATAACATAAATGTTAAAATGAAACAACTAACTTTAAAATACATGGATTTTTGAGAAATACTTAAACTTTGCTTCACATCTATGAATTTTCATGTATAAGTATTAATAGTCTTTGTAAAACTTTTAAAAACGTTTAAAAATATAGTTCACAACCAGAAAAATAAATGCAGAAAAAGAAATACGCGTTTATCTGACAATATGAAAAAGTATCAATAAATGCTAAAATGAATGTCCACACATTGAAATAAATGCGTTTTAAGAAAAGATTAAAGCTAGTTTTCTCATCTATGAACTTCATTGTGAATATATAAACAGTATATGTAAAACGTTTTTCAGAGGTTGTATTGTACTTTTCTGCAATCATATAAAATATAGATCTGGAAATTCACATCCACATTTCAATTTTGAAAAGAATAGTAGAAATGGTCACTTGAAATTACAAACTTTAAAATAAATGCTTTTTTGAGAAATGTTTAAACATGATTTCACATCTATGCAACAGCTCATGTAAAGTTTGTCAGAGGTTTTAAAAGTACTTTTCTCCAAAAAAGCAAAATATAGATACGTAAATTCACTTCTACATTTCAATTTTAGAAAGAATAACATAAATGTTAAAATGAAACAACCAACTTTAAAATACATGCATTTTTGAGAAATACTTAAACTTTGCTTCACATCTATGAATTTTCATGTATAAGTATTAATAGTCTTTGTAAAACTTTTAAAAACGTTTAAAAATATAGTTTACAACCAGAAAAATAAATGCAGAAAAAGAAATACGCATTTATCTGACAATTTGAAAAAGTATCAATAAATGCTAAAATGAATGTCCACACATTGAAATAAATGCGTTTTAAGAAAAGATTAAAGCTAGTTTTCTCATCTATGAACTTCATTGTTAATATATGAACAGTACATGTAAAACGTTTTTCAGAGGTTGTGTTGTACTTTTCTGCAATCATATAAAATATAGATCTGGAAATTCACATCCACATTTCAATTTTGAAAAGAATAGGACAAATGATCACTTGAAATTACAAACATAAAAATAAAAGCTTTTTGGACAAATGTTTAAACATGGTTTCACCTCTATGCAACAGCACATGTAAAAAGTTTGTCAGAGGTTTTAAAACGTTTTTCAGAGGTTGTATTGTACTTTTCTGCAATCATACAAAATATAGATCTGGAAATTCACATCCACATTTCAATTTGGAAAAGAATAGTACAAATGATCACTTGAAATTACAAACTTTAAAATAAATACTTTTTTGAAAAATGTTTAAACATGATTTCACATCTATGCAACAGCACAAGTAAAAAGTTTGTCAGAGGTTTTATAAGTACTTTTCTCCAAAAAAACAAAATGTTGATCAGTAAATTCACTTCAACATTTCAATTTTAGAAAGAATAACATAAAAGTTAAAATGAAATTACCAACTTTATAATACATGCTTTTTTGAGAAACTTTGCTTCACATCTATGAATTTTCATGTATAAGTATTAATAGTCTTTGTAAAACTTTTAACAACGTTTAAAAATATAGTATACAACGAGAAAAATAAATGAAGAAAAAGTAACACACGTTTATCTGACAATTTGAAAAAGTATCAATAAATGCTAAAATGAATGTCCACACATTGAAATAAATGCGTTTTAAGAAAAGATTAAAGCTAGTTTTCTAATCTATGAACTTCATTGTTAATATATAAACAGTACATGTAAAACGTTTTTCAGAGGTTGTGTTGTACTTTTCTGCAATCATATAAAATATAGATCTGGAAATTCACATCCACATTTCAATTTTGAAAAGAGTAGTAGAAATGGTCACTTGAAATTACAAACTTTAAAATAAATGCTTTTTTGAGAAATGTTTAAACATGATTTCACATCTATGCAACAGCTCATGTAAAGTTTGTCAGAGGTTTTAAAAGTACTTTTCTCCAAAAAAGCAAAATATAGATACGTAAATTCACTTCTACATTTCAATTTTAGAAAGAATAACATAAATGTTAAAATGAAACAACCAACTTTAAAATACATGCATTTTTGAGAAATACTTAAACTTTGCTTCACATCTATGAATTTTCATGTATAAGTATTAATAGTCTTTGTAAAACTTTTAAAAACGTTTAAAAATATAGTTTACAACCAGAAAAATAAATGCAGAAAAAGAAATACGCATTTATCTGACAATTTGAAAAAGTATCAATAAATGCTAAAATGAATGTCCACACATTGAAATAAATGCGTTTTAAGAAAAGATTAAAGCTAGTTTTCTCATCTATGAACTTCATTGTTAATATATGAACAGTACATGTAAAACGTTTTTCAGAGGTTGTGTTGTACTTTTCTGCAATCATATAAAATATAGATCTGGAAATTCACATCCACATTTCAATTTTGAAAAGAATAGGACAAATGATCACTTGAAATTACAAACATAAAAATAAAAGCTTTTTGGACAAATGTTTAAACATGGTTTCACCTCTATGCAACAGCACATGTAAAAAGTTTGTCAGAGGTTTTAAAACGTTTTTCAGAGGTTGTATTGTACTTTTCTGCAATCATACAAAATATAGATCTGGAAATTCACATCCACATTTCAATTTGGAAAAGAATAGTACAAATGATCACTTGAAATTACAAACTTTAAAATAAATACTTTTTTGAAAAATGTTTAAACATGATTTCACATCTATGCAACAGCACAAGTAAAAAGTTTGTCAGAGGTTTTATAAGTACTTTTCTCCAAAAAAACAAAATGTTGATCAGTAAATTCACTTCAACATTTCAATTTTAGAAAGAATAACATAAAAGTTAAAATGAAATTACCAACTTTATAATACATGCTTTTTTGAGAAACTTTGCTTCACATCTATGAATTTTCATGTATAAGTATTAATAGTCTTTGTAAAACTTTTAAAAACGTTTAAAAATATAGTTTACAACCAGAAAAATAAATGCAGAAAAAGAAATACGCATTTATCTGACAATTTGAAAAAGTATCAATAAATGCTAAAATGAATGTCCACACATTGAAATAAATGCGTTTTAAGAAAAGATTAAAGCTAGTTTTCTCATCTATGAACTTCATTGTTAATATATGAACAGTACATGTAAAACGTTTTTCAGAGGTTGTGTTGTACTTTTCTGCAATCATATAAAATATAGATCTGGAAATTCACATCCACATTTCAATTTTGAAAAGAATAGGACAAATGATCACTTGAAATTACAAACATAAAAATAAAAGCTTTTTGGACAAATGTTTAAACATGGTTTCACCTCTATGCAACAGCACATGTAAAAAGTTTGTCAGAGGTTTTAAAACGTTTTTCAGAGGTTGTATTGTACTTTTCTGCAATCATACAAAATATAGATCTGGAAATTCACATCCACATTTCAATTTGGAAAAGAATAGTACAAATGATCACTTGAAATTACAAACTTTAAAATAAATACTTTTTTGAAAAATGTTTAAACATGATTTCACATCTATGCAACAGCACAAGTAAAAAGTTTGTCAGAGGTTTTATAAGTACTTTTCTCCAAAAAAACAAAATGTTGATCAGTAAATTCACTTCAACATTTCAATTTTAGAAAGAATAACATAAAAGTTAAAATGAAATTACCAACTTTATAATACATGCTTTTTTGAGAAACTTTGCTTCACATCTATGAATTTTCATGTATAAGTATTAATAGTCTTTGTAAAACTTTTAACAACGTTTAAAAATATAGTATACAACGAGAAAAATAAATGAAGAAAAAGTAACACACGTTTATCTGACAATTTGAAAAAGTATCAATAAATGCTAAAATGAATGTCCACACATTGAAATAAATGCGTTTTAAGAAAAGATTAAAGCTAGTTTTCTAATCTATGAACTTCATTGTTAATATATAAACAGTACATGTAAAACGTTTTTCAGAGGTTGTGTTGTACTTTTCTGCAATCATATAAAATATAGATCTGGAAATTCACATCCACATTTCAATTTTGAAAAGAGTAGTAGAAATG
Source organism: Narcine bancroftii (assembly GCF_036971445.1). Classification (NCBI taxonomy): domain Eukaryota; kingdom Metazoa; phylum Chordata; class Chondrichthyes; order Torpediniformes; family Narcinidae; genus Narcine; species Narcine bancroftii. The sequence continues at coordinate 99,526,789 of NC_091474.1, read as the reverse complement.
GTCACTTGAAATTACAAACTTTAAAATAAATGCTTTTTTGAGAAATGTTTAAACATGATTTCACATCTATGCAACAGCTCATGTAAAGTTTGTCAGAGGTTTTAAAAGTACTTTTCTCCAAAAAAGCAAAATATAGATACGTAAATTCACTTCTACATTTCAATTTTAGAAAGAATAACATAAATGTTAAAATGAAACAACCAACTTTAAAATACATGCATTTTTGAGAAATACTTAAACTTTGCTTCACATCTATGAATTTTCATGTATAAGTATTAATAGTCTTTGTAAAACTTTTAAAAACGTTTAAAAATATAGTTTACAACCAGAAAAATAAATGCAGAAAAAGAAATACGCATTTATCTGACAATTTGAAAAAGTATCAATAAATGCTAAAATGAATGTCCACACATTGAAATAAATGCGTTTTAAGAAAAGATTAAAGCTAGTTTTCTCATCTATGAACTTCATTGTTAATATATGAACAGTACATGTAAAACGTTTTTCAGAGGTTGTGTTGTACTTTTCTGCAATCATATAAAATATAGATCTGGAAATTCACATCCACATTTCAATTTTGAAAAGAATAGGACAAATGATCACTTGAAATTACAAACATAAAAATAAAAGCTTTTTGGACAAATGTTTAAACATGGTTTCACCTCTATGCAACAGCACATGTAAAAAGTTTGTCAGAGGTTTTAAAACGTTTTTCAGAGGTTGTATTGTACTTTTCTGCAATCATACAAAATATAGATCTGGAAATTCACATCCACATTTCAATTTGGAAAAGAATAGTACAAATGATCACTTGAAATTACAAACTTTAAAATAAATACTTTTTTGAAAAATGTTTAAACATGATTTCACATCTATGCAACAGCACAAGTAAAAAGTTTGTCAGAGGTTTTATAAGTACTTTTCTCCAAAAAAACAAAATGTTGATCAGTAAATTCACTTCAACATTTCAATTTTAGAAAGAATAACATAAAAGTTAAAATGAAATTACCAACTTTATAATACATGCTTTTTTGAGAAACTTTGCTTCACATCTATGAATTTTCATGTATAAGTATTAATAGTCTTTGTAAAACTTTTAACAACGTTTAAAAATATAGTATACAACGAGAAAAATAAATGAAGAAAAAGTAACACACGTTTATCTGACAATTTGAAAAAGTATCAATAAATGCTAAAATGAATGTCCACACATTGAAATAAATGCGTTTTAAGAAAAGATTAAAGCTAGTTTTCTAATCTATGAACTTCATTGTTAATATATAAACAGTACATGTAAAACGTTTTTCAGAGGTTGTGTTGTACTTTTCTGCAATCATATAAAATATAGATCTGGAAATTCACATCCACATTTCAATTTTGAAAAGAATAGGACAAATGATCACTTGAAATTACAAACATAAAAATAAAAGCTTTTTGGACAAATGTTTAAACATGGTTTCACCTCTATGCAACAGCACATGTAAAAAGTTTGTCAGATGTTTTAAAACGTTTTTCAGAGGTTGTATTGTACTTTTCTGCAATCATACAAAATATAGATCTGGAAATTCACATCCACATTTCAATTTGGAAAAGAATAGTACAAATGATCACTTGAAATTACAAACTTTAAAATAAATACTTTTTTGAAAAATGTTTAAACATGATTTCACATCTATGCAACAGCACAAGTAAAAAGTTTGTCAGAGGTTTTAAAAGTACTTTTCTCCAAAAAAACAAAATGTTGATCAGTAAATTCACTTCTACATTTCAATTTTAGAAAGAATAACATAAAAGTTAAAATGAAATTACCAACTTTATAATACATGCTTTTTTGAGAAACTTTGCTTCACATCTATGAATTTTCATGTATAAGTATTAATAGTCTTTGTAAAACTTTTAACAACGTTTAAAAATATAGTTTACAACGAGAAAAATAAATGAAGAAAAAGTAACACGCGTTTATCTGACAATTTGAAAAAGTATCAATAAATGCTAAAATGAATGTCCACACATTGAAATAAATGCGTTTTAAGAAAAGATTAAAGCTAGTTTTCTCATCTATGAACTTCATTGTGAATATATAAACAGTATATGTAAAACGTTTTTCATAGGTTGTAATGTACTTTTCTACAATCAAATAAAATATAGATCTGGAAATTCACAACCAGATTTCAATTTCAAAAAGAATAGTATAAATGGTCAAATGAAATTACAAACATAAAAATAAACGCTTCTTGGAGATATGTTTAAACATGGTTTCACATCTATGCAACAGCACATGTAAAAAGTATGTCAGAGGTTTTAAAAGTACTTTTGTACAAGAAAGCTAAATGTAGATCCATAAATTCACTTCTACATTTCAATTTGAGAAAGAATAACATAAATGTTAAAATGAAACTACCAACTGTAAAATACATGCATTTTTGAGAAGTACTTAAACTTTGATTCACATCTATGAATTTTCATGTATGTATTAATAGTCTTTGTAAAACTTTTAAAAATGTTTAAAAATATAGTTTACAACCAGAAAAATAAATGCAGAAAAAGAAATAAGCGTTTATCTGACAATTTGAAAAAGTATCAATAAATGCTAAAATGAATGTCCACACATTGAAATAAATGCGTTTTAAGAAAAGATTAAAGCTAGTTTTCTCATCTATGAACTTCATTGTTAATATATAATCAGTAGATATAAAACGTTTTTCAGAGGTTGTATTCTACTTTTCTGCAATCATAAAATATAGATCTGGAAATTCACATCCACATTTCAATTTTGAAAAGAATAGGACAAATGATCACTTGAAATTACAAACATAAAAATAAAAGCTTTTTGGACAAATGTTTAAACATGGTTTCACCTCTATGCAACAGCACATGTAAAAAGTTTGTCAGAGGTTTTAAAAGTACTTTTCTCCAAAAAAACAAAATGTTGATCAGTAAATTCACTTCTACATTTCAATTTTTGAAAGAATAACATAAAAGTTAAAATGAAATTACCAACTTTAAAATACATGCTTTTTTGAGAAACTTTGCTTCACATCTATGAATTTTCATGTATAAGTATTAATAGTCTTTGTAAAACTTTTAACAACGTTTAAAAATATAGTTTACAACGAGAAAAATAAATGAAGAAAAAGTAACACGCGTTTATCTGACAATTTGAAAAAGTATCAATAAATGCTAAAATGAATGTCCACACATTGAAATAAATGCGTTTTAAGAAAAGATTAAAGCTAGTTTTCTCATCTATGAACTTCATTGTGAATATATAAACAGTATATGTAAAACGTTTTTCATAGGTTGTAATGTACTTTTCTACAATCAAATAAAATATAGATCTGGAAATTCACAACCAGATTTCAATTTCAAAAACAATAGTATAAATGGTCAAATGAAATTACAAACATAAAAATAAACGCTTCTTGGAGATATGTTTAAAAATGGTTTCACATCTATGCAACAGCACATGTAAAAAGTATGTCAGAGGTTTTAAAAGTACTTTTGTACAAGAAAGCTAAATGTAGATCCATAAATTCACTTCTACATTTCAATTTGAGAAAGAATAACATAAATGTTAAAATGAAACTACCAACTGTAAAATACATGCATTTTTGAGTACTTAAACTTTGATTCACATCTATGAATTTTCATGTATGTATTAATAGTCTTTGTAAAACTTTTAAAAATGTTTAAAAATATAGTTTACAACCAGAAAAATAAATGCAGAAAAATAAATAAGCGTTTAATGACAATTTGAAAAAGTATCAATAAATGCTAAAATGATTGTCCACACATTGAAATAAATGCGTTTTAAGAAAAGATTAAAGCTAGTTTTCTCATCTATGAACTTCATTGTTAATATATAATCAGTAGATGTAAAACGTTTTTCAGAGGTTGTATTGTACTTTTCTGCAATCATATAAAATATAGATCTGGAAATTCACATCCACATTTCAATTTTGAAAAGAATAGGACAAATGATCACTTGAAATTACAAACATAAAAATAAAAGCTTTTTGGACAAATGTTTAAACATGGTTTCACCTCTATGCAACAGCACATGTAAAAAGTTTGTCAGAGGTTTTAAAACGATTTTCAGAGGTTGTATTGTACTTTTCTGCAATCATACAAAATATAGATCTGGAAATTCACATCCACATTTCAATTTGGAAAAGAATAGTACAAATGATCACTTGAAATTACAAACTTTAAAATAAATGCTTTTTTGAAAAATGTTTAAACATGATTTCACATCTATGCAACAGCACAAGTAAAAAGTTTGTCAGAGGTTTTAAAAGTACTTTTCTCCAAAAAAGCAAAATGTTGATCAGTAAATTCACTTCTACATTTCAATTTTAGAAAGAATAACATAAATGTTAAAATGAAACTACCAACTTTAAAATACATGCTTTTTTGAGAAACTTTGCTTCACATCTATGAATTTTCATGTATAAGTATTAATAGTCTTTGTAAAACTTTTAACAACGTTTAAAAATATAGTCTACAACCAGTAAAATAAATGTAGAAAAAGAAATACGCGTTTATCTGACAATTTGAAAAAGTATCAATAAAGGCTAAAATGAAACCACATTTTGAAATAAATGCGTTTTAAGAAAAGATTAAAGCTAGTTTTCTCATCTATGAACTTCATTTTTAATATATAAACAGTACATGTAAAACGTTTTTCAGAGGTTGTATTGTACTATTCTGCAATCATACAAAATATAGATAAGGAAATTCACATCCACATTTCAATTTTGAAAAGAATAGTACAAATGATCACTTGAAATTACAAACCTTAAAATAAATGCTTCTTTGAGAAATGTTTAAACATGATTTCACCTCTATGCAACAGCACATGTAAAAAGTTTGTCAGAGGTTTTAAAAGTACTTTTGTACAAGAAAGCAAAATGTAGATCTGTAAATTCACTTATACATTTCAATTTTAGAAAGAATAACATAAATGTTAAAATGAAACAACTAACTTTAAAATACATGGATTTTTGAGAAATACTTAAACTTTGCTTCACATCTATGAATTTTCATGTATAAGTATTAATAGTCTTTGTAAAACTTTTAAAAACGTTTAAAAATATAGTTCACAACCAGAAAAATAAATGCAGAAAAAGAAATACGCGTTTATCTGACAATATGAAAAAGTATCAATAAATGCTAAAATGAATGTCCACACATTGAAATAAATGCGTTTTAAGAAAAGATTAAAGCTAGTTTTCTCATCTATGAACTTCATTGTTAATATATAAACAGTACATGTAAAACGTTTTTCAGAGGTTGTATTGTACTTTTCTGCAATCATATAAAATATAGATCTGGAAATTCACATCCACATTTTAATTTTGAAAAGAATAGTAGAAATGGTCACTTGAAATTACAAACTTTAAAATAAATGCTTTTATAGAAATGTTTAAACATGATTTCACATCTATGCAACAGCTCATGTAAAGTTTGTCAGAGGTTTTAAAAGTACTTTTCTCCAAAAAAGCAAAATGTAGATCCGTAAATTCACTTCTACATTTCAATTTTAGAAAGAATAACATAAATGTTAAAATGAAACAACCAACTTTAAAATACATGCATTTTTGAGAAATACTTAAACTTTGCTTCACATCTATGAATTTTCATGTATAAGTATTAATAGTCTTTGTAAAACTTTTAAAAACGTTTAAAAATATAGTTTACAACCAGAAAAATAAATGCAGAAAAAGAAATACGCATTTATCTGACAATTTGAAAAAGTATCAATAAATGCTAAAATGAATGTCCACACATTGAAATAAATGCGTTTTAAGAAAAGATTAAAGCTAGTTTTCTCATCTATGAACTTCATTGTTAATATATGAACAGTACATGTAAAACGTTTTTCAGAGGTTGTGTTGTACTTTTCTGCAATCATATAAAATATAGATCTGGAAATTCACATCCACATTTCAATTTTGAAAAGAATAGGACAAATGATCACTTGAAATTACAAACATAAAAATAAAAGCTTTTTGGACAAATGTTTAAACATGGTTCACCTCTATGCAACAGCACATGTAAAAAGTTTGTCAGAGGTTTTAAAACGTTTTTCAGAGGTTGTATTGTACTTTTCTGCAATCATACAAAATATAGATCTGGAAATTCACATCCACATTTCAATTTGGAAACGAATAGTACAAATGATCACTTGAAATTACAAACTTTAAAATAAATACTTTTTTGAAAAATGTTTAAACATGATTTCACATCTATGCAACAGCACAAGTAAAAAGTTTGTCAGAGGTTTTAAAAGTACTTTTCTCCAAAAAAACAAAATGTTGATCAGTAAATTCACTTCTACATTTCAATTTTAGAAAGAATAACATAAAAGTTAAAATGAAATTACCAACTTTATAATACATGCTTTTTTGAGAAACTTTGCTTCACATCTATGAATTTTCATGTATAAGTATTAATAGTCTTTGTAAAACTTTTAACAACGTTTAAAAATATAGTTTACAACGAGAAAAATAAATGAAGAAAAAGTAACACGCGTTTATCTGACAATTTGAAAAAGTATCAATAAATGCTAAAATGAATGTCCACACATTGAAATAAATGCGTTTTAAGAAAAGATTAAAGCTAGTTTTCTCATCTATGAACTTCATTGTGAATATATAAACAGTATATGTAAAACGTTTTTCATAGGTTGTAATGTACTTTTCTACAATCAAATAAAATATAGATCTGGAAATTCACAACCAGATTTCAATTTCAAAAAGAATAGTATAAATGGTCAAATGAAATTACAAACATAAAAATAAATGCTTCTTGGAGATATGTTTAAACATGGTTTCACATCTATGCAACAGCACATGTAAAAAGTATGTCAGAGGTTTTAAAAGTACTTTTGTACAAGAAAGCTAAATGTAGATCCATAAATTCACTTCTACATTTCAATTTGAGAAAGAATAACATAAATGTTAAAATGAAACTACCAACTGTAAAATACATGCATTTTTGAGAAGTACTTAAACTTTGATTCACATCTATGAATTTTCATGTATGTATTAATAGTCTTTGTAAAACTTTTAAAAATGTTTAAAAATATAGTTTACAACCAGAAAAATAAATGCAGAAAAAGAAATAAGCGTTTATCTGACAATTTGAAAAAGTATCAATAAATGCTAAAATGAATGTCCACACATTGAAATAAATGCGTTTTAAGAAAAGATTAAAGCTAGTTTTCTCATCTATGAACTTCATTGTTAATATATAATCAGTAGATGTAAAACGTTTTTCAGAGGTTGTATTGTACTTTTCTGCAATCATAAAATATAGATCTGGAAATTCACATCCACATTTCAATTTTGAAAAGAATAGGACAAATGATCACTTGAAATTACAAACATAAAAATAAAAGCTTTTTGGACAAATGTTTAAACATGGTTTCACCTCTATGCAACAGCACATGTAAAAAGTTTGTCAGAGGTTTTAAAAGTACTTTTCTCCAAAAAAAACAAAATGTTGATCAGTAAATTCACTTCTACATTTCAATTTTAGAAAGAATAACATAAAAGTTAAAATGAAATTACCAACTTTAAAATACATGCTTTTTTGAGAAACTTTGCTTCACATCTATGAATTTTCATGTATAAGTATTAATAGTCTTTGTAAAACTTTTAACAACGTTTAAAAATATAGTTTACAACGAGAAAAATAAATGAAGAAAAAGTAACACGCGTTTATCTGACAATTTGAAAAAGTATCAATAAATGCTAAAATGAATGTCCACACATTGAAATAAATGCGTTTTAAGAAAAGATTAAAGCTAGTTTTCTCATCTATGAACTTCATTGTGAATATATAAACAGTATATGTAAAACGTTTTTCATAGGTTGTAATGTACTTTTCTAAAATCAAATAAAATATAGATCTGGAAATTCACAACCAGATTTCAATTTCAAAAAGAATAGTATAAATGGTCAAATGAAATTACAAACATAAAAATAAACGCTTCTTTGAGAAATGTTTAAACATTATTTCACCTCTATGCAACAGCACATGTAAAAAGTTTGTCAGAGGTTTTAAAAGTACTTTTCGACAAGAAAGCAAAATGTAGATCTGTAAATTCACATCTACATATCAATTTTAGAAAGAATAACATAAATGTTAAAATGAAACAACTAACTTTAAAATACATGGATTTTTGAGAAATACTTAAACTTTGCTTCACATCTATGAATTTTCATGTATAAGTATTAATAGTCTTTGTAAAACTTTTAAAAACGTTTAAAAATATAGTTCACAACCAGAAAAATAAATGCAGAAAAAGAAATACGCGTTTATCTGACAATATGAAAAAGTATCAATAAATGCTAAAATGAATGTCCACACATTGAAATAAATGCGTTTTAAGAAAAGATTAAAGCTAGTTTTCTCATCTATGAACTTCATTGTTAATATATAAACAGTACATGTAAAACGTTTTTCAGAGGTTGTATTGTACTTTTCTGCAATCATATAAAATATAGATCTGGAAATTCACATCCACATTTCAATTTTGAAAAGAATAGTACAAATGGTCACTTGAAATTACAAACTTTAAAATAAATGCTTTTTTGAGAAATGTTTAAACATGATTTCACATCTATGCAACAGCTCATGTAAAGTTTGTCAGAGCTTTTAAAAGTACTTTTCTCCAAAAAAGCAAAATGTAGATACGTAAATTCACTTCTACATTTCAATTTTAGAAAGAATAACATAAATGTTAAAATGAAACAACCAACTTTAAAATACATGCATTTTTGAGAAATACTTAAACTTTGCTTCACATCTATGAATTTTCATGTATAAGTATTAATAGTCTTTGTAAAACTTTTAAAAACGTTTAAAAATATAGTTTACAACCAGAAAAATAAATGCAGAAAAAGAAATACGCATTTATCTGACAATTTGAAAAAGTATCAATAAATGCTAAAATGAATGTCCACACATTGAAATAAATGCGTTTTAAGAAAAGATTAAAGCTAGTTTTCTCATCTATGAACTTCATTGTTAATATATAAACAGTACATGTAAAACGTTTTTCAGAGGTTGTATTGTACTTTTCTGCAATCATATAAAATATAGATCTGGAAATTCACATCCACATTTCAATTTTGAAAAGAATAGGACAAATGATCACTTGAAATTACAAACATAAAAATAAAAGCTTTTTGGACAAATGTTTAAACATGGTTTCACCTCTATGCAACAGCACATGTAAAAAGTTTGTCAGAGGTTTTAAAAGTACTTTTCTCCAAGAAAACAAAATGTTGATCAGTAAATTCACTTCTACATTTCAATTTTAGAAAGAATAACATAAAAGTTAAAATGAAATTACCAACTTTAAAATACATGCTTTTTTGAGAAACTTTGCTTCACATCTATGAATTTTCATGTATAAGTATTAATAGTCTTTGTAAAACTTTTAACAACGTTTAAAAATATAGTTTACAACGAGAAAAATAAATGAAGAAAAAGTAACACGCGTTTATCTGACAATTTGAAAAAGTATCAATAAATGCTAAAATGAATGTCCACACATTGAAATAAATGCGTTTTAAGAAAAGATTAAAGCTAGTTTTCTCATCTATGAACTTCATTGTGAATATATAAACAGTATATGTAAAACGTTTTTCATAGGTTGTAATGTACTTTTCTACAATCAAATAAAATATAGATCTGGAAATTCACAACCAGATTTCAATTTCAAAAAGAATAGTATAAATGGTCAAATGAAATTACAAACATAAAAATAAACGCTTCTTGGAGATATGTTTAAACATGGTTTCACATCTATGCAACAGCACATGTAAAAAGTATGTCAGAGGTTTTAAAAGTACTTTTGTACAAGAAAGCTAAATGTAGATCCATAAATTCACTTCTACATTTCAATTTGAGAAAGAATAACATAAATTTTAAAATGAAACTACCAACTGTAAAATACATGCATTTTTGAGAAGTACTTAAACTTTGATTCACATCTATGAATTTTCATGTATGTATTAATAGTCTTTGTAAAACTTTTAAAAATGTTTAAAAATATAGTTTACAACCAGAAAAATAAATGCAGAAAAAGAAATAAGCGTTTATCTGACAATTTGAAAAAGTATCAATAAATGCTAAAATGAATGTCCACACATTGAAATAAATGCGTTTTAAGAAAAGATTAAAGCTAGTTTTCTCATCTATGAACTTCATTGTTAATATATAATCAGTAGATGTAAAACGTTTTTCAGAGGTTGTATTGTACTTTTCTGCAATCATAAAATATAGATCTGGAAATTCACATCCACATTTCAATTTTGAAAAGAATAGGACAAATGATCACTTGAAATTACAAACATAAAAATAACAGCTTTTTGGACAAATGTTTAAACATGGTTTCACCTCTATGCAACAGCACATGTAAAAAGTTTGTCAGAGGTTTTAAAAGTAATTTTCTCCAAGAAAACAAAATGTTGATCAGTAAATTCACTTCTACATTTCAATTTTAGAAAGAATAACATAAAAGTTAAAATGAAATTACCAACTTTAAAATACATGCTTTTTTGAGAAACTTTGCTTCACATCTATGAATTTTCATGTATAAGTATTAATAGTCTTTGTAAAACTTTTAAAAACGTTTAAAAATATAGTTTACAACGAGAAAAATAAATGAAGAAAAAGTAACACGCGTTTATCTGACAATTTGAAAAAGTATCAATAAATGCTAAAATGAATGTCCACACATTGAAATAAATGCGTTTTAAGAAAAGATTAAAGCTAGTTTTCTCATCTATGAACTTCATTGTTAATATATAATCAGTAGATGTAAAACGTTTTTCAGAGGTTGTATTGTACTTTTCTTCAATCATACAAAATATAGATCTGGAAATTCACATCCACATTTCAATTTGGAAAAGAATAGTACAAATGATCACTTGAAATTACAAACTTTAAAATAAATGCTTTTTTGAAAAATGTTTAAACATGATTTCACATCTATGCAACAGCACAAGTAAAAAGTTTGTCAGAGGTTTTAAAAGTACTTTTCTCCAAAAAAGCAAAATGTTGATCAGTAAATTCACTTCTACATTTCAATTTTAGAAAGAATAACATAAATGTTAAATGAAACTACCAACTTTAAAATACATGCATTTTTGAGAAACTTTGCTTCACATCTATGAATTTTCATGTATAAGTATTAATAGTCTTTGTAAAACTTTTAAAAATGTTTAAAAATATAGTTTACAACCAGAGAAAGAAATGCAGAAAAAGAAATACGCGTTTATCTGACAATTTGAAAAAGTATCAATAAATTCTAAAATGAATGTCCACACAGCACATGTAAAAAGTTTATCAGAGGTTTTAAAACGTTTTTCAGAGGTTGTATTGTACTTTTCTGCAATCATACAAAATATAGATCTGGTAATTCACATCCACATTTCAATTTTGAAAAGAATAATAGAAATGATCACTTGAAATTACAAACTTTAAAATAAATGCTTTTTTGAAAAATGTTTAAACTTGATTTCACATCTATGCAACAGCTCATGTAAAGTTTGTCAGAGGTTTTAAAAGTACTTTTCCCCAAAAAAGCAAAATGTAGATCCGTAAATTCACTTCTACATTTCAATTTTAGAAAGAATAACATAAATGTTAAAATGAAACAACCAACTTTAAAATACATGCATTTTTGAGAAATACTTAAACTTTGCTTCACATCTATGAATTTTCATGTATAAGTATTAATAGTCTTTGTAAAACTTTTAAAAACGTTTAACAATATAGTTTATATCCAGAAAAATAAATGCAGAAAAAGAAATACGCATTAATCTGACAATTTGAAAAAGTATCAATAAATGCTAAAATGAATGTCCACACATTGAAATAAATGAGTTTTAAGAAAAGATTAAAGCTAGTTTTCTCATCTATGAACTTCATTGTTAATATATAAACAGTACATGTAAAACGTTTTTCAGAGGTTGTATTGTATTTTTCTGCAATCATATAAAATATAGATCTGGAAATTCACATCCACATTTCAATTTTGAAAAGAATAGGACAAATGATCACTTGAAATTACAAACATAAAAATAAAAGCTTTATGGACAAATGTTTAAACATGGTTTCACCTCTATGCAACAGCACATGTAAAAAGTTTGTCAGAGGTTTTAAAACGTTTTTCAGAGGTTGTATTGTACTTTTCTGCAATCATACAAAATATAGATCTGGAAATTCACATCCACATTTCAATTTGGAAAAGAATAGTACAAATGATCACTTGAAATTACAAACTTTAAAATAAATGCTTTTTTGAAAAATGTTTAAACATGATTTCACATCTATGCAACAGCACAAGTAAAAAGTTTGTCAGAGGTTTTAAAAGTACTTTTCTCCAAAAAAGCAAAATGTTGATCAGTAAATTCACTTCTACATTTCAATTTGAGAAAGAATAACATAAATGTTAAAATTAAACTACCAACTTTAAAATACATGCTTTTTTGAGAAACTTTGCTTCACATCTATGAATTTTCATGTATAAGTATTAATAGTCTTTGTAAAACTTTTAAAAATGTTTAAAAATATAGTTTACAACTAGAGAAAGAAATGCAGAAAAAGAAATACGCGTTTATCTGACAATTTGAAAAAGTATCAATAAATTCTAAAATGAATGTCCACACAGCACATGTAAAAAGTTTATCAGAGATTTTAAAACGTTTTTCAGAGGTTGTATTGTACTTTTCTGCAATCATACAAAATATAGATCTGGAAATTCACATCCACATTTCAATTTTGAAAAGAATAATAGAAATGATCACTTGAAATTACAAACTTTAAAATAAATGCTTTTTTGAAAAATGTTTAAACATGATTTCACATCTATGCAACAGCACAAGTAAAAAGTTTGTCAGAGGTTTTAAAAGTACTTTTCTCCAAAAAAACAAAATGTTGATCAGTAAATTCACTTCTACATTTCAATTTTAGAAAGAATAACATAAAAGTTAAAATGAAATTACCAACTTTATAATACATGCTTTTTTGAGAAATACTTAAACTTTGCTTCACATCTATGAATTTTCATGTATAAGTATTAATAGCCATTGTAAAACTTTTAACAAAGTTTAAAAATATAGTTTACAAACAGAAAAGAAAATGTAAAGAGGTAAATACGCGTTTATCTGACAATTTCAAAAAGTATCAATAAATGCTAAAATGATTGTCCACACATTCAAATAAATGCGTTTTGAGAAAAGATTAAACATAGTTTTCTCATCTATGAACTTCCTTGTTAATATATAAACAGTACATGTCAAACGTTTTTCATAGGTTGTATTGTACTTTTCTGCAGTCAAATAAAATGTAGGTCTGGAAATTCACATCCAAATTTCAATTTTGAAATGAAATGGTAAAATGAAATTACAAGCATAAAAATAAATGCTTTCTTGAGAAATGATTAAACATCTTTTCACATCTATATAACAGCACATGTAAAAAGTTTGTCAGAGGTTTTGAATGTTCTTTTCTACAAGAAAATAAAATGTCGTTCCGTAAACCACTTCTACATTTCAATTTTAAAGAGAATAGCATAAATGTTAAAATGAAACTACCAACTTTAAAATACATGCTTTTTTGAGAAATACTTAAACTTTGTATCACATCTATGAATTTTCATGTATAAGTATTAATAGGCTTTGTAAAACTTTTAATAAAGTTTAAAACTACAGTTTACAACCAGAAAAGAATATGTAGAAAAAGAAATAAGCGTTTATATTTTAATTTCAAAAAGTATAATTAAATGCTAAAATGAATGTCCACACATTGAAATAAATGCGTTTTAAGAAAAGGTTAAACATAGTTTTCTCATCTATGAACTTCCTTCTTAATATATAAAGAGTACATGTAAAACGTTTTTCAGAGGTTGTACAGTACTTTTCTACAATCAAATAAAATGTAGATCTGGAAATTCACATCCAGATTTCAATTTTGAAAAGAATAATATAAATGGTCAAATTAAATTACAAACATAAAAATAAATGCTTTTTTGAGAAATTTTTAAACATGTTTTCACCTCTATCCAACAGTACATGTAAAAAGTTTGTCAGAGATTGTAAAAGTACTTTCCTACAAGAAAGTAAAATGTAGATCCATAAATTCACTTCTACATTTCAATTTTAAAAAGAATAACATAATTGTTAAAATGAAACTACCCTTTAAAATACATGCTTTTTTGAGAAATACTTAAACTTTGTTTAAAATCTATGAATTTTCATGTGTAAGTATTACTAGCCTTTGTAAAACTTTTAAAAATGTTTAAAAATATAGTTTACAACCAGAAAAGAAAATGTAGAAAAAGAAATAAGCGTTTATCTGACAATTTCAAAAAGTATCAATAAATGATAAAATGAATGGCCACACATTGAAATAAATGCGTTTTAAGAAAAGATTAAACATAGTTTTCTCATCTATGAACTTCCTTCTTAATATATAAACAGTACATGTAAAACGTTTTTCAGAGGTGGTAAAGTACTTTTCTACAAGCAAATAAAATAGAGATCTGGAAATTCACGTCCAGATTTCAATTTTGAAAAGAAATGGTAAAATGAAATTACAAGCAGAAAAATAAATGCTTTTTTGAGAAATGATTAAACATCGTTTAACATCTATGAAACAGCACATTTAACATGTTTGACAGAGGTTTTGAATGTTCTTTCCTACAAGAAAATAAAATGTAGATTCGTAAATTCACTTCTACATTTCAATTTTAAAAAGAATATCATAAATGTTAAAATGAAACTACAAACTTTAAAATACATGCTTTTTTGATAAATACTTAAACTTTGCTTCATATCTATGTATTTTCATGTATACGTATTAATAGCCTTTGTAAAACCTTTAACAAAGTTTAAAAATATAGTTTACAACCAGGAAAGAAAATGTAGAAAAAGAAATATGAGTTTATATTTCAATTTCAAAAAGTGGAAATAAATGCTAAAATCAATGTCCACACATTGAATTAAATGCATTTTAGGAAAAGATTAAAAATAGTTTTCTCATGTATGAACTTCCTTGTTAATATATAAACAGTACATGTAAAACGTTTCTCAGAGGTGGTAAAGTACTTTTCTACAAGCAAATAAAATAGAGATCTGGAAATTCACGTCCAGATTTCAATTTTGAAAAGAAATGGTAAAATGAAATTACAAGCAGAAAAATAAATGGTTTTTTGAGAAATGATTAAACATCGTTTAACATCTATGAAACAGCACATGTAACATGTTTGTCAGAGGTTTTGAATGTTCTTTCCTACAAGATATAAAATGTAGATCCGTAAATTCACTTCTACATTTCAATTTTAAAAAGAATATCCTAAATGTGAAAATGAAACTACAAACATTAAATTACATGCTTGTTTGTGAAATACTTAAACTATGTATCACATCTATGAATTTTAACAATATCTATGAAGTTTAAATATATTGTTTACCACCAGAAACCTAAATGTAGATAAAGAAATACGCATTTAAATATCAATTTCAAAAAGTATAAATAAATGCTAAAATGAATGTCCACACTTTTGCAAAACGTTTGTCAGAGGTGGTAAAGTACTTTTCTACAAGCAAATAAAATGGAGATCTGGTAATTCACATCCAGATTTCAATTTTTAAAAGAATAATATAAATGGTGAAATGAAATTACAAACTGAAAAATAAAAGCTTTTTTGAGAAATGTTTCGACATTATTTCACATCTATCAATTTTCATGTTGAAGTATTAACAACCTTTGTAAAACCTTTAAAAGAAGTTGAAAAATATACTTTACAACCTGAACACAAACTTAGATAAAGAAATTCGTGTTTAAATTTCAATTTCAAAATGTATCAATAAATGCTAAAATGAATGTCCACACATTGAAATAAATGCGTTTTAAGAAAAGATTAAACATAGTTTTCTCATCTATGAACTTCCTTCTTAATATATAAACAGTACATGTAATACGTTTGTCAGAGTTTGTAATGTTCTTTTCTACCAGCAAATAACATGTAGATCTGGAAATTCACATCCAGATTTCAATTTTTAAAAGAATAATATAAATGGTGAAATGAAATTACAAACTGAAAAATAAAAGCTTTTTTGAGAAATGTTTAAACATTATTTCACATCTATCAATTTTCATGTTGAAGTATTAACAACCTTTGTAAAACCTTTAAAAGAAGTTGAAAAATATACTTTACAACCTCAACACCAACTTAGGTAAAGAAATTCGTGTTTAAATTTCAATTTCAAAATGTATCAATAAATGCTAAAATGAATGTCCACACATTGAAATAAATGCGTTTTAGGAAAAGATTAAACATAGTTTTCTCATCTTTGAACTTCCTTGTTAATATATAAACAGTACATGTAAAATGTTTGTCATAGGTGGTAAACTACTTTTCTACAAGCATATAAAATAGAGATCTGGAAATTCACATCCAGATTTCAATTTTGAAAAGAAATGGTAAAATGAAATTACAAGCATAAAAATAAATGCTTTTTTTTAGAAATGTTTTAACATGAATTCACATCTATGAATTTTCATGATTAAATATTAAGAACACTTGTAAAAAGTTTAAAGAAGTTGAAAAAATATACTTTGCAGTCAGAAAGCAAAATGTAGATAAAGAAATTTGCATTTAAATTTGAATCTCAAAACGTATAAATTAATGCTAATATGAGGCTGCAAACATTCAAATAAAACTTTTTTAGGAAAAGATTAAACAGATTTCTCAGCTATGAATTATATTGTATATAGTTTAACAGCACATGTAAAAACTTCTCAAAGGTTTTTAAAGTATTTTTCTACAAGAAAGCAAAATCTAGATCCGTAAATTCACATCTGAATTTCAATTTTAAAAAGAATAACATAAATTTTAAAATGAAATTACAAACATTAAAGTACATGCTTTTATGAGAAATGTTTAAACATGGTTTCACATCTTTAAATTTTCATGTTTAAATATTAATAGACTTTGTAAAACTTTTAACAAAGTTTAAACATATAGTTTACAACCAGAAAACAAAATGTAGACAAAGAAATATGCATTTAAATTTCAATTTAAAAAAGTATAAATAAATGCTTAAATGAAGGTCCACACATTGAAATAAATGCATTTTAGGAAAAGATTAAACATAGTTTTCTCATCTATGAACTACGTTGTTTATATATAAACAGTACATGTGAAACGTATGTCAGAGGTTGTAAAGTACTTTTCTACAGAAATGGAGAAAAGGGTGGTCACAGGGGGAGACGGTGGAAAGGGGAGACAGAGGGAATGGAGTGAGATGGAGGTAAGGTGTGAAAGAATGAAGGATGAAAGAGGGGACAGAGGGAAGGGGGTGATGGAGGTATGGGAATCAAAGGGAAGGGAAGACAGAGGGAAGGTGGAGGAGACGGAGGAAATGGGGACAGTGGGGTAGATAGAGGAAAGGAGGTTACAGAGGGGGGAGACGGCGGAACTGGGGGACAGGGGGAGATAGAGGAAAGGGCGGGCACTGGCAGAGACAGTGGAAAGGGGACACAGTGTGAATGCTGGAGACTGTGGAAAGGGGAGAGAAGGTAGTGGAGAAGACAGGGCAAAGGGGATGGAGGTAAGTGGGAGAAGGAGGAAAGGAGGACAGAGGAAATGTGAGAGAATGAGGAAAGTGGGGTTAGAGGGAAAGGGGGACGCAGAGTTAAAATGGTACAAAGGGAAGGTGGGTTAGACGGATGAAATGGGGGACAGTGGGAGAGACAGAGGAAAGGGGGTTACAGAGGGGGGATACAATGGAACTGGGGGACAGGGGGAGACGGAGGAAATGGCCAGCACTGTTGGAGATGGTGTAAAGGGGAGACAGAGTGAATGCTGGAGACTGACAAAAGGGGTGACAGAGAAAAGTGGTGAGATGGAGGAAAGCGGAGACCAAGGGAAGAGGGTGACTTAGGAAAGGGTGACAGAGAGAAGGGGGTGATGGTAGAAAGTGGGGGACAGAGGGAAGGTGGAGACGGAGTAAAGGGGGACAGAGGAAAGTGGGGACAGAGGATAGGGGAGGAGACAGGGCAAAGGGAATGGAGGGAAGGAGGAGAAGTTGGAAAGGAGGGCAGAGGGAATGTGAGAGAATGAGGTAAGTGGGAACAGAGGGAACGGGGACACAGAGTTCAGGGGGGACAAAGTGAAGTCGGGCAAGATGGATGAAATGTGGACAGAGGGTGGAGACAAAGGAAAGGGGGTACAGAGTTGGTGAGGTGGAGGAACTGGGGACAGGGGTAATGTATGGACAGGGGTGAGACGGTGGAATGGAGGGACAGACAGAAGGGCTGAGATGGAGGAAAGGGAGCAGAGCAAAGAGGGATATGGATGGCAAGGGGAACAGAGGGAAGGGTTATAGATGGAGATAAGGGGAACAGAGGAAATGGGAGACGGAGGAAATTGGGGTCAGAGGGAAGAGGGACAGATGGAAGGGGACACGGAGTTAAGGAGGGACAACGCGAAGGCGCGTAATACGGAGGAAGTGAAGGTCAGGGGCAGAGACGGAGGAAAGGGCGGACACGGGGGAGACGGTGAAATTGGGGACAGAGCGAAGGGATCAAGACAGAGAAAAGGGGTGAGAGAGGGAATGGGGAGATGGATGAAAGGGGGGACAGAGGGAAGGGGGAAGAGAGAGGAAAGTTGGGAGATAGAGGAAAGCAGAGACTGAGGGAAGTGGATGACTTAGGAAAGGGTGACAGAGGGAAGGGGGTGATGGTGGAAATTGGGGGACAGAGGGAAAATGGGAGATGGGGGAAAGGGGGACAGAGGAAAGGGGCAGAGGGAAGGGGAGGGAGGTGGAGGCAAGTGGGATAAAGGGAAAGGCGAGATGGAGGAAAGGGGGACATAGGGAAGGGGAGGAGACAGAGGAAATGGGGGACAGAGGGTACGGGAGGAGACAGGGCAAAGGGGATGGAGGGAAGTAAGAAAGGAGATCAGAGGGAATGTGAGTGAATGAGGAAAGTGGGGACTGAGGGAAAGAGGACACGGAGTTCAGGGGGGACAAAGGGACAAAGTGAAGCAGGGTAATACGGAGGAAGTGGAGGTCAGGGGTAGAGATGGAGGAAAGGGCGGACACGGGGGAGACGGTGGAATTGGGGGACAGTGGGAAGGGATCAAGACAGAGAAAAGGGGTGAGAGAGGGAAGGGGGAGATGGATGAAAGGGGGGACAGAGGGAAGGGGAAGAGACGGAGAAAAGTGTGGAGATGGAGGAAAGCAGAGATCGTGGGAAGTGGATGACTTAGGAAATGGTGACAGAAGGAAGGGGGTGACGGTGGAAAGGGGAGACAGAGGGAATGCTGGAGACTGAGGATAGGGGGACAGAGAAAAGTGGGGAGATGGAGGAAAGGTGATACCGATGGAAGTTGGAGACTTAAGGAAACGGAGACAGAGGGAAGGGGGAGATGGAGGAAATGGGGGCAGAGGGAAGGGGAGGAGATGGAGGAAAGGAGGGACAGAGAGAAGGAGGAGATGGAGGAAAGTGGGGTCAGAGGGAAAGGGGGACACGGACTTAATAGGGGACAAAGGGAAAGTGGGCGAGATGAATGAGATTGGGGACAGAGGTGGAGACAGAGGAAAAGGGATTACAGAGTGGGGGAGATGGAGGAACTGCAGTACAGTGGGGAGATGGTGGTAAGGGCAGGCACTGGATTAGACGGTTGAAAGGGGAGATAGATGGAATGCTGGAGACTGAGGAAAGTGGGGAACAGAGAAAAGTGGTGAGATGGAGGAAAGAGTAGTCCGAGGGAAGTGGGTGACTTAGGAAAGGGTGACAGATGGAAGAGGGTGATGGTGTAAAGTGGTGTAAAGGAGAGGGAGATGGAGGCAAAGGGGATGGAGGGAAGGTGGAGAAGGAGGAAAGGGGGCAGAGGGAAGGGGAGGATACGGAGGAACTGGGGGACAGGGAGAGACAGAGGAAATGGCCAGCACTGTCGGAGATGGTGGAAAGGGGAAACAGAGTGAATGCTGGAGACTGACGAAAGGGGGAACAGAGAAAAGTGGTGAGAAAGAGGAATGCGGAGACCAAGGGAAGTGGGTGACTGAGGAAAGGGTGACAGAGAGAAGGGGGTGATGGTTGAAAGTGGGGGACAGAGCGAAAGGCGAGATGGAGGAAAGGGGGACAGAGGAAAGGGGGACAGAGGGTAGGGGAGGAGACAGGGCAAAGGGGATGGAGGGAAGGAGGAGAAGGAGGAAAGGAGGACAGAGGGAATGTGAGAGTTTGAGGAAAGTGGGGACAGGTAAGGGGGAGATGGAGGAAATGGGGACAGAGGGAAGGGAAGAATGAGGAAAGTGGGGTCAGAGGGAAAGGGGGACGTGGAGATAAAAGGGTACAAAGGGAATGTGGGCAAGACGGATGAAATGGGGGAGACAGAGGAAAGGGGGTTACAAAGGGGGGATACGGAGGAACAGGGGGACAGGGGGGATACGGAGGAAAGGTCCGGCACTGGTCGACACGGTTGAAAGGGGAGACAGAGTGAATGCTGGAGACTGACGAAAGGGGGACAGAGAAAAGTGGTGAGATGGAGGAAAGCGAAGACCAAGTGGTTGACATAGGAAAGGGTGACAGAGGGAAGGTGGTGACGGTGGAAAGTGGGGGACAGAGGGAAGGTGGAGACGGAGGAAAGGGGGACATAGGAAAGGGTGACAGAGGGAAGGTGGTGACGATGGAAAGTGGGGGACAGAGGTAAGGGGAAGATGGAGGAAAGGGGGACAGAGGAAAGGGGACAGAGGGAAGGGGAGGGAGGTGGAGGTAAGTGGGACAAAGGGAAAGGGGTGATGGAGGAAAGGGGGACAGTGGGAAGGGTAGGAGCAAGAGTAAATGGGGACGGGTAGGGGAGGAAACAGGGCAAAGATAGAGGGAAGGAGGAGAAGGAGGAAAGGCGGACAGACGGAATGTGACAAAATGAGGAAAGTGGGGATGGAGGGAAAGGGGATACAGTGTTCAGGGGGACAAAGGGAAGGTGGGCAAGATGGATGAAATGTGGACAGAGGGGGGAGACTGAGGAAAGGGGGCACAGAGGGGGTGAGGGGGAGGAACTGGGGACAGTGGGGAGATGGAGGAAAGTGTGGACACGGGCGAGGTTGGAATGCAGAGACTGACAGAAGGGGTAAGATGTAGGAAAGGAGCAGAGAGAAGGGCGATACGGATGGAAAAAGGAACAGAGGGATGGGGTGTAGATGGAGCTAAGGGGGAGAGAGGAAATGGGAGATGGAGGAAATGGGGGACAAAGGGAAGATGGACAGATGGAAGGGGTCACAGAGTTAAGGAGGGAAAAAGTGAAGGCAGGTAATACGGAGGAAGTGGAGGTCAGGGGCAGAGACGGAGGAAAGGGCGGACACAGGGGGAGACGGTGGAAAGGGGAGACAGAAGGAATGCTGGAAACTGAGGAAAGGGGGGACAGAGAAACGTGGGGAGATGGAGGAAAGCGGAGACCGATGGAAGTGGTGACTTAGGAAAGGGAGACAGAGGGAAGGGGGTGATGGTGGAAAGAGGGTGATAGAAGGAATGGGATGGAGATGAGGAAAGGGGGACAGAGGGAAGGGGAAGATGGAGGAAAAGGGGACAGCGGGAAGGGGAGGAGATGGAGGAAATGGGGGAGAGAGTGTAGGGGTGGAGACAGGTCAAAGGGGATGGTGGGAAAGAGGAGGAGGAGGAAAGGAGGAGATAGGGAATTTTGGAGAATAAGGAAAGTGGGGACAGAGGGAAAGGGGCCACGGAGTTAAGGGAGGACAAAGGGAAGGTGGGCAAGATGGATGAAATGTGGACAGGGGGGAAAGAGGAAAGGGAGTACAGAGGGGGGAGGCGGAGGAACTGGGGACAGTGGGGAGATGGAGGAAAGCGGAGACCGAGGGAAGGGTGTCACTTGGGAAAAGGTGACAGAGGGAATGGGGAGTCGGTGGAAAGAGGGGGGCAGAGGGAATGGGAGGGAGATGGAGGAAAGGGGTCAGAGGTAAGGGGGAGATGGAGGAAATGGGGACGGAGGAAAGCAGGGAATGAGGAAAGTGGGGTCAGAGGGAAAGGGGGACACGGAGTTAAAAGGGTACAAATGGAAGGTGGGCAATATGGATGGAATGGGTGACAGTGGGGGAGACAGACGAAAGGGGGTTACAGAGGGGGGATACAGAGGAACTGGAGGACAGGGAGGAGACAGAGGAAAGGGCCGGCAGTGCCAGAGATGGTGGAAAGGGGAGACAGAGTGAATGCTGAAGACTGATGAAAGGGGGGACAGAGAAAAGTGGTGAGATGGAGGAAAGCGGAGACCGAGGAAAGTGGGTGACTTAGGAAAAGGTGACAGAGGGAAGGGGGTGACGGTGGAAAGTGGGGGACAGAGGGAAGGGTGAGACGGAGGAAAGGGGGACAGAGGGAAGGGGGAGATTGATGAAAGGCAGATACGGAGGAAAGGGGGACAGAGGAAAGGGGGCAGAGGGAAGGGGAGGGAGGTGGAGGTAAGTGGGACAAAGGGAAAGGGGAGATGGAGGAAAGGGGAACAGAGGGAAGGGGAAGAGACAGAGGAAATGGGGGACAGAGGGTAGGGGTGGAGACAGGGCAAAGGGGATGGAGGGAAGGAGGAGAAGGAGGAAAGGAGGACAGAGGGAATGTGAGAGAATGAGGGAAGTGCAGACGGAGGGAAAGGGGACACGGAGTTAAGCGGTGACAAAGGGAATGGTGGCAGGATGGATGAAATGTGGAGAGAGGGGGGAGACAGAGGAAAGGGGCTACAGAGGTGGTGAGTCAGAGGAACTGGGGACAGGGGGAGATGGAGGAAAGCGGAGACCGAGGGAAGGGGTCACTTGGGTAAAGGTGACAGAGGGAATGGGGAGTCGGCGGAAATAGGGGGGCAGAGGGAATGGGATGGAGATGGAGTAAATGGGTCAGAGGTAAGGGGGAGATGGAGGAAATGGGGACAGAGGAAAGGGGAGAATGAGGAAAGTGGGGTCAGAGGGAAAGGGGACAGGGAGTTAAAAGGGTACAAATGGAAAGTGGGCAATACGGATGAAATGGGTGACAGTCGGGGAGACAGAGGAAAGGGGGTTACAGAGGGGGGGATACAGAGGAACTGGGGGACAGGGAGGAGACACAGGATAGGGCC
The DNA here is from genome assembly GCF_036971445.1 of Narcine bancroftii. Taxonomy (NCBI): domain Eukaryota; kingdom Metazoa; phylum Chordata; class Chondrichthyes; order Torpediniformes; family Narcinidae; genus Narcine; species Narcine bancroftii. The sequence goes on along the minus strand of NC_091474.1, from coordinate 99,503,646 downwards.
GGCAGTGGTGGAGACGGTGGAAAGGGGAGACAGAGTGAATGCTGGAGACTGACGAAAGGGGGGACAGAGAAAAGTGGGGAGATGGAGGAAAGCGGAGACCGAAGAAAGTGGGTGACTTAGGAAAAGGTGACGGAGGGAAGGGGGTGACGGAGGAAAGGGGAACAGAGGGAAGGGGAGGTGACAGAGGAATTGGGGGACAGAGGGTAGTCGAGGAGACAGGGCAAAGGGGATGGAGGGAAGGTGGAGAAGGAGGAAATGAGGACAGATGGAATTCTGGAGACTGAGGAAAGGGGGACAGAGAAAAGTGGGGAGATGGAGGAAAGCAGAGACCGAAGAAAGTGGATGACTTAGGAAAGGATGACAGAGGGAAGGGGGTGATGGTGGAAAGTGGGGGACAGAGGGAAGGGGGAGATGGAGGAGTGGGGGACAGAGGAAAGGGTGCAGAGAGAAGGGGAGGGAGGTGGATGTAATGGAACAAAGGGAAAGGGGAGATGGAGGAAAGGGGGACAGAGGGAAGGGGCAGAGACAGAGGAAATGGGGGACAGAGGGTACTGGAGGAGACAGGGCAAAGGGGATGGAGTGAAGGAGGAAAAGGAGGACAGAGGGAATGTCAGAGAACGAGGAAAGTGGGGTCAGAAGGAAAGGGGGACGCAGAGTTATAAGAGTACCAAGGGAAAGTGGGCAAGGCAGATGAAATGGGGGAAAGTGGTGGAGAGAGAGGAAAGGGGGTACAGAGGGGGGATACGGAGGGACTGGGGGACAGGGGGGAGACTCAGGGATGGGCTGACACTGGCGGAGATGGTGGAAAGGGGAGACAGAGTGAATGCTGGAGACTGACGAAATGGGGGACAGAGAAAAGTGATGAGATGGAGGAAAGCTGAGACCGATGGACTTGGGTGACTTAGGAAACGGTGACAGAGAGAATGGGAGGGAGATAGAGGAAAGGGGGACAGATGTAAGTGGGAGATGGAGGAAAGGGGGACAGAGGGAAGGGGAGGAGATGGAGGAAATGCAGGACAGAGTGTAGGGGAGGAGAGTGGTCAAAGGGAACGGAGGGAAGGAGGAGGAGGATGAAAGGAGGAGAGAGGGAATTTGGGAGAATGAGGAAAGTGGGGACAGAGGGAAGGGGAGAATGAGGAAACTGGGGTCAAAGGGGAAGGGGCTCACAGACTTAAAAGGGTACAAACGGAATGTGGCGAGATGGATGAAAGGGGGGACAGTGGGGGAGAGAGAGGAAAGGGGGTTACAGAGGGGGGATACAGAGGAACTGAGGGACAGGTGAGAGATGGAGGAAAGCGGAGACCGAGGGAATGGTGTGAATTGGGAAAATGTGAGAGAGGGAAGGGGGAGAGCTTGGAAAGAGGGGGACAGAGGTTAGAGGAGGGAGATGGAGGAAAGGGGGACAAAGGTCAAGGGGTGATGGAGGAAATGGGGACAGAGGGAAAGGTGGACACGGTCTTAATAGGGGACAAAGGGAAAATGGGCGAGATGAATGAAATTGGGGACAGAGGTGGAGACAGAGGAAAGGGGATTACAGAGTGGGGGAGATGGAGGAAATGCGGGACAGTAGGGAGATGGTGGATAGGGCAGGCACTGGGTTAGACGGTTGAAAGGGGAGACAGAGGGAATGCTGGAGACTGAGGAAAGGGGGGGAACAGAGAAAATTGGTGAGATGGAGGAAAGAGTAGTCCGAGGGAAGTGAGTGACTTAGGAAAGCGTGTCAGATGGAAGGGGGTGATGGTGTGAAGTGTGGCACGGAGGGAAGGAGAGGGAGATGGAGGCAAAGGGGAAGGAGGGAAGGAGGAGAAGGAGGAAAGGGGGACAGAGGGAAAGGAAAGAGATGGAGGAAATTGGGGACAGAGTGTAGGGGAGGGGACAGGTCAAAGGGGACGGAGGGAAAGAGGAGCCAGAGGAAAGGAGGAGGGAGGGAATTTGGGAGAATGAGGAAAGTGGGGACAGAGGGGACACGGAGTAAAGGTGAGACAAAAGGAAGGCGGGCAAGATGGATGAAATGGTGACAGCGGGGAGACAGAGGAAAGGGAGTACAGAGGGGGGAGGTGGAGGAACTGGGGACAGATGGGAGATGGAGGAAAGCAGAGACCGAAGGAAGGGGGTGACTTGGGAAAAGGTGACAGAGGGAAGGGGGAGACCTTGGAAAGAGGAGGACAGAGGGAAGGGGAGGGAGATGGTGGAAATGGGGACAGAGGGAAGGGGAGATTGAGGAAAGTGGGGTCAGAGGGAAAGGGGGACGCAGAGTTAAAAGGGTACAAAGGGAAGGTGGGCGAGACGGATGAAATGGGGGACAGTGCGGGAGACAGAGGAAAGGGGGTTACAGAGGGGGATACGGAGGAACTGGGGGACAGGGGGAGATGGAGGAAATGGCCAGCACTGTCGGAGACGGTGGAAAGGGGAGACAGAATGAATGCTGGAGACTGACGAAAGGGGTGACAGAGAAAAGTGGTGAGATCGAGGAAAGCGGAGACCAAGGGAAGTGGGTAACTTAGGAAAGGGTGACAGAGAGAAGGGGGTGATGGTAGAAAGTGGGGTAAGAGGGAAGGAGGAGATGGAGTAAAGTGGGACAGAGGAAAGGGGGAACAGAGTTGGTGAGGCGGAGGAACTGGGGACAGGTGGGAGACTCAAGGAAGTGCCGACACTGGCGGAGATGGTGGAAAGGGGAGACAGAGTGAATGCTGGAGACTGACGAAAGGGGGGACAGAGAAAAGTGGTGAGATGGAGGAAAGCGGAGACCGAGAGAAGTGGGTGACTTAGGAAAAGGTGACAAAAGGAAGGGGGTGACGGTGGAAATTGGGGGACAGAGGGAAGGGGGAGACGGAGGAAAGGGGGACAGAGGAAGGGGGGCAGAGGGAAGGGGAGGGAGGTGGAAGTAAGTGGGACAAAGGGAAATGGGAGATGGAGGAAAGGGGGACAGAGGGAAGGGGAGGAGACAGAGGAAATGGAGAACAGAGGGTAGAGGAGGTGACAGGGCAAAGGGGATGGAGGGAAGGAGGAGAAGGAGGAAAGGAGGACAGAGGCAATTCTGGAGACTGAGGAAAGGGGGGACAGAGAAAAGTGGGGAGATGGAGGAAAGCAGAGACCGATGGAAGTGGGTGACTTAGGAAGGTAACAGAGGGAAGTGGGTGATGGTGGAAAGTGGGGGAGAGAGGGAAGGGGAGAGACAGAGGATATGGGTGTCAGAGCGTAGCGGAGGAGACATAGCAAAGGGGGTGGACGGAAGGAGGTGAAGGAGAAAAGGAGGACAGAGGGAATGTGAGAGAATGAGGGAAGTGGGGACAGAGGGAAAGGGGATACGGAGTTAAGGGGGACAAAGGGAAGGCGGGCAAGATAGATGAAATGTGGAGAGAGGGGGGAGACAGAGGAAAAGGGCTACAGAGGGGGTGAGTCAGAGGAACTGGGGACAGGGGGAGATGGAGGAAAGTGTGGTCACGGGGGAGACAGTGCAATGGAGGGACAGACGGAAAGCATGAGATGGAGGAAAGGGAGTAGAGTGAAGAGGGATATGGATGGAAAGGGGAACAGAGGGAAGGGGTGTCGATGGAGATAAGGCGGACAGAGGAAGTGGGGGATGGAGGAAGGGAAGACAGAGGGAAGAGGGAAAGATGGAAGGGGACATGGACATAAGGGGTGACAAAGTGAAGGCGGGTAATACAGAGGAAATGGAGGTCAGGAGCAGAGGAAAGGGGGGAACAGAGAAAATTGGTGAGATGGAGGAAAGAGTAGTCCGAGGGAAGTGAGTGACTTAGGAAAGCGTGTCAGATGGAAGGGGGTGATGGTGTAAAGTGTGGCCCGGAGGGAAGGAGAGGGAGATGGAGGCAAAGGGGACGGAGTGAAGGAGGAGAAGGTGGAAAGGGAGACAGAGGGAAAGGAAAGAGATGGAGGAAATTGGGGACAGAGTGTAGGGGAGGAGACAGGTCAAATGAGACGGATGGAAAGAGGAGGCAGAGGAAAGGAGGAGAGAGAGAATTTGGCAGAATGAGGAAAGTGGGGACAGAGGGGACACAGAGTAAATGTTAGACAAAGGGAAGGCGGGCAAGATGGATGAAATGGTGACAGCCGGGAGTCAGAGGAAAGGGAGTACAGAGGGGGGATGTGGAGGAACTGGGGACAGTGGGGAGATGGAGGAAAGCGGAGACTGATGGAAGGGGGTGACTTGGGAAAAGATGACAGAGGGAAGGGGGAGACCTTGGAAAGAGGGGGACAGAGGGAAGGGGTGGGAGATGGAGGAAAGGGGTCAGAGGTAAGGGGGAGATGGAGGAAATGGGGACAGAGGGAAGGGCAGAATGAGGAAAGTGGGGTCAGAGGGAAAGGGGGATGCAGAGTTAAAAGGGTACAAAGGGAAGGTGGGCGAGACGGATGCAATGGGGGACAGTGGGGGAGACAGAGGAAAGGGGGTTACAGAGGGGGGGATATGGAGGAAATGGGGGACATGGGGAGATGGAGGAAATGGCCAGCACTGTCGGAGACGGTGAAAAGGGGAGACAGAGTGAATGCTGGAGACTGACGAAAGGGGTGACATAGAAAAGTGGTGAGATGGAGGAAAGCGGAGACCAAGGGAAGTGGGTGACTTAGGAAACGGTGACAGAGAGAAGGGGGTGATGGTAGAAAGTGGGGGACAGAGGAAAGGAGGAGACGGAGTAAAGGGGGATAGAGGAAAGGGGGGACAGAGGGTAGGGGAGGAGTCAGGGCAAAGGGGATGGAGGGAAGGAGGAGAAGTTGGAAAGGAGGACAGAGGGAATGTGAGAGAATGAGGAAAGTGGGAACAGAGGGAAAGGGGACACGGAGTTCAGGGGGGACAAAGTGAAGTCGGGCAAGATGGATGAAATGTGGACAGAGGGTGGAGACAAAGGAAAGGGGGTACAGAGTTAGTGAGGCGGAGGAACTGGGGACAGGGGGAGATGGAGGAATGTGTGGACAGGGGTGAGACGGTGGAATGGAGGGACAGACAGAAGGGCTGAGATGGAGGAAAGGGAGCAGAGCAAAGAGGGATATGGATGGCAAGGGGAACAGAGGGAAGGGTTATAGATGGAGATAAGGGGAACAGAGGAAATGGGAGACGGAGGAAATTGGGGTCAGAGGGAAGAGGGACAGATGGAAGGGGACACGGAGTTAAGGAGGGACAACGCGAAGGCGCGTAATACGGAGGAAGTGAAGGTCAGGGGCAGAGACGGAGGAAAGGGCGGACACGGGGGAGACGGTGAAATTGGGGACAGAGCGAAGGGATCAAGACAGAGAAAAGGGGTGAGAGAGGGAATGGGGAGATGGATGAAAGGGGGGACAGAGGGAAGGGGGAAGAGAGAGGAAAGTTGGGAGATAGAGGAAAGCAGAGACTGAGGGAAGTGGATGACTTAGGAAAGGGTGACAGAGGGAAGGGGGTGATGGTGGAAATTGGGGGACAGAGGGAAAATGGGAGATGGGGGAAAGGGGGACAGAGGAAAGGGGCAGAGGGAAGGGGAGGGAGGTGGAGGCAAGTGGGATAAAGGGAAAGGCGAGATGGAGGAAAGGGGGACATAGGGAAGGGGAGGAGACAGAGGAAATGGGGGACAGAGGGTACGGGAGGAGACAGGGCAAAGGGGATGGAGGGAAGTAAGAAAGGAGATCAGAGGGAATGTGAGTGAATGAGGAAAGTGGGGACTGAGGGAAAGAGGACACGGAGTTCAGGGGGGACAAAGGGACAAAGTGAAGCAGGGTAATACGGAGGAAGTGGAGGTCAGGGGTAGAGATGGAGGAAAGGGCGGACACGGGGGAGACGGTGGAATTGGGGGACAGTGGGAAGGGATCAAGACAGAGAAAAGGGGTGAGAGAGGGAAGGGGGAGATGGATGAAAGGGGGGACAGAGGGAAGGGGAAGAGACGGAGAAAAGTGTGGAGATGGAGGAAAGCAGAGATCGTGGGAAGTGGATGACTTAGGAAATGGTGACAGAAGGAAGGGGGTGACGGTGGAAAGGGGAGACAGAGGGAATGCTGGAGACTGAGGATAGGGGGACAGAGAAAAGTGGGGAGATGGAGGAAAGGTGATACCGATGGAAGTTGGAGACTTAAGGAAACGGAGACAGAGGGAAGGGGGAGATGGAGGAAATGGGGGCAGAGGGAAGGGGAGGAGATGGAGGAAAGGAGGGACAGAGAGAAGGAGGAGATGGAGGAAAGTGGGGTCAGAGGGAAAGGGGGACACGGACTTAATAGGGGACAAAGGGAAAGTGGGCGAGATGAATGAGATTGGGGACAGAGGTGGAGACAGAGGAAAAGGGATTACAGAGTGGGGGAGATGGAGGAACTGCAGTACAGTGGGGAGATGGTGGTAAGGGCAGGCACTGGATTAGACGGTTGAAAGGGGAGATAGATGGAATGCTGGAGACTGAGGAAAGTGGGGAACAGAGAAAAGTGGTGAGATGGAGGAAAGAGTAGTCCGAGGGAAGTGGGTGACTTAGGAAAGGGTGACAGATGGAAGAGGGTGATGGTGTAAAGTGGTGTAAAGGAGAGGGAGATGGAGGCAAAGGGGATGGAGGGAAGGAGGAGAAGGAGGAAAGGGGGCAGAGGGAAGGGGAGGATACGGAGGAACTGGGGGACAGGGAGAGACAGAGGAAATGGCCAGCACTGTCGGAGATGGTGGAAAGGGGAAACAGAGTGAATGCTGGAGACTGACGAAAGGGGGAACAGAGAAAAGTGGTGAGAAAGAGGAATGCGGAGACCAAGGGAAGTGGGTGACTGAGGAAAGGGTGACAGAGAGAAGGGGGTGATGGTTGAAAGTGGGGGACAGAGCGAAAGGCGAGATGGAGGAAAGGGGGACAGAGGAAAGGGGGACAGAGGGTAGGGGAGGAGACAGGGCAAAGGGGATGGAGGGAAGGAGGAGAAGGAGGAAAGGAGGACAGAGGGAATGTGAGAGTTTGAGGAAAGTGGGGACAGGTAAGGGGGAGATGGAGGAAATGGGGACAGAGGGAAGGGAAGAATGAGGAAAGTGGGGTCAGAGGGAAAGGGGGACGTGGAGATAAAAGGGTACAAAGGGAATGTGGGCAAGACGGATGAAATGGGGGAGACAGAGGAAAGGGGGTTACAAAGGGGGGATACGGAGGAACAGGGGGACAGGGGGGATACGGAGGAAAGGTCCGGCACTGGTCGACACGGTTGAAAGGGGAGACAGAGTGAATGCTGGAGACTGACGAAAGGGGGACAGAGAAAAGTGGTGAGATGGAGGAAAGCGAAGACCAAGTGGTTGACATAGGAAAGGGTGACAGAGGGAAGGTGGTGACGGTGGAAAGTGGGGGACAGAGGGAAGGTGGAGACGGAGGAAAGGGGGACATAGGAAAGGGTGACAGAGGGAAGGTGGTGACGATGGAAAGTGGGGGACAGAGGTAAGGGGAAGATGGAGGAAAGGGGGACAGAGGAAAGGGGACAGAGGGAAGGGGAGGGAGGTGGAGGTAAGTGGGACAAAGGGAAAGGGGTGATGGAGGAAAGGGGGACAGTGGGAAGGGTAGGAGCAAGAGTAAATGGGGACGGGTAGGGGAGGAAACAGGGCAAAGATAGAGGGAAGGAGGAGAAGGAGGAAAGGCGGACAGACGGAATGTGACAAAATGAGGAAAGTGGGGATGGAGGGAAAGGGGATACAGTGTTCAGGGGGACAAAGGGAAGGTGGGCAAGATGGATGAAATGTGGACAGAGGGGGGAGACTGAGGAAAGGGGGCACAGAGGGGGTGAGGGGGAGGAACTGGGGACAGTGGGGAGATGGAGGAAAGTGTGGACACGGGCGAGGTTGGAATGCAGAGACTGACAGAAGGGGTAAGATGTAGGAAAGGAGCAGAGAGAAGGGCGATACGGATGGAAAAAGGAACAGAGGGATGGGGTGTAGATGGAGCTAAGGGGGAGAGAGGAAATGGGAGATGGAGGAAATGGGGGACAAAGGGAAGATGGACAGATGGAAGGGGTCACAGAGTTAAGGAGGGAAAAAGTGAAGGCAGGTAATACGGAGGAAGTGGAGGTCAGGGGCAGAGACGGAGGAAAGGGCGGACACAGGGGGAGACGGTGGAAAGGGGAGACAGAAGGAATGCTGGAAACTGAGGAAAGGGGGGACAGAGAAACGTGGGGAGATGGAGGAAAGCGGAGACCGATGGAAGTGGTGACTTAGGAAAGGGAGACAGAGGGAAGGGGGTGATGGTGGAAAGAGGGTGATAGAAGGAATGGGATGGAGATGAGGAAAGGGGGACAGAGGGAAGGGGAAGATGGAGGAAAAGGGGACAGCGGGAAGGGGAGGAGATGGAGGAAATGGGGGAGAGAGTGTAGGGGTGGAGACAGGTCAAAGGGGATGGTGGGAAAGAGGAGGAGGAGGAAAGGAGGAGATAGGGAATTTTGGAGAATAAGGAAAGTGGGGACAGAGGGAAAGGGGCCACGGAGTTAAGGGAGGACAAAGGGAAGGTGGGCAAGATGGATGAAATGTGGACAGGGGGGAAAGAGGAAAGGGAGTACAGAGGGGGGAGGCGGAGGAACTGGGGACAGTGGGGAGATGGAGGAAAGCGGAGACCGAGGGAAGGGTGTCACTTGGGAAAAGGTGACAGAGGGAATGGGGAGTCGGTGGAAAGAGGGGGGCAGAGGGAATGGGAGGGAGATGGAGGAAAGGGGTCAGAGGTAAGGGGGAGATGGAGGAAATGGGGACGGAGGAAAGCAGGGAATGAGGAAAGTGGGGTCAGAGGGAAAGGGGGACACGGAGTTAAAAGGGTACAAATGGAAGGTGGGCAATATGGATGGAATGGGTGACAGTGGGGGAGACAGACGAAAGGGGGTTACAGAGGGGGGATACAGAGGAACTGGAGGACAGGGAGGAGACAGAGGAAAGGGCCGGCAGTGCCAGAGATGGTGGAAAGGGGAGACAGAGTGAATGCTGAAGACTGATGAAAGGGGGGACAGAGAAAAGTGGTGAGATGGAGGAAAGCGGAGACCGAGGAAAGTGGGTGACTTAGGAAAAGGTGACAGAGGGAAGGGGGTGACGGTGGAAAGTGGGGGACAGAGGGAAGGGTGAGACGGAGGAAAGGGGGACAGAGGGAAGGGGGAGATTGATGAAAGGCAGATACGGAGGAAAGGGGGACAGAGGAAAGGGGGCAGAGGGAAGGGGAGGGAGGTGGAGGTAAGTGGGACAAAGGGAAAGGGGAGATGGAGGAAAGGGGAACAGAGGGAAGGGGAAGAGACAGAGGAAATGGGGGACAGAGGGTAGGGGTGGAGACAGGGCAAAGGGGATGGAGGGAAGGAGGAGAAGGAGGAAAGGAGGACAGAGGGAATGTGAGAGAATGAGGGAAGTGCAGACGGAGGGAAAGGGGACACGGAGTTAAGCGGTGACAAAGGGAATGGTGGCAGGATGGATGAAATGTGGAGAGAGGGGGGAGACAGAGGAAAGGGGCTACAGAGGTGGTGAGTCAGAGGAACTGGGGACAGGGGGAGATGGAGGAAAGCGGAGACCGAGGGAAGGGGTCACTTGGGTAAAGGTGACAGAGGGAATGGGGAGTCGGCGGAAATAGGGGGGCAGAGGGAATGGGATGGAGATGGAGTAAATGGGTCAGAGGTAAGGGGGAGATGGAGGAAATGGGGACAGAGGAAAGGGGAGAATGAGGAAAGTGGGGTCAGAGGGAAAGGGGACAGGGAGTTAAAAGGGTACAAATGGAAAGTGGGCAATACGGATGAAATGGGTGACAGTCGGGGAGACAGAGGAAAGGGGGTTACAGAGGGGGGGATACAGAGGAACTGGGGGACAGGGAGGAGACACAGGATAGGGCCGGCAGTGGTGGAGACGGTGGAAAGGGGAGACAGAGTGAATGCTGGAGACTGACGAAAGGGGGGACAGAGAAAAGTGGGGAGATGGAGGAAAGCGGAGACCGAAGAAAGTGGGTGACTTAGGAAAAGGTGACGGAGGGAAGGGGGTGACGGAGGAAAGGGGAACAGAGGGAAGGGGAGGTGACAGAGGAATTGGGGGACAGAGGGTAGTCGAGGAGACAGGGCAAAGGGGATGGAGGGAAGGTGGAGAAGGAGGAAATGAGGACAGATGGAATTCTGGAGACTGAGGAAAGGGGGACAGAGAAAAGTGGGGAGATGGAGGAAAGCAGAGACCGAAGAAAGTGGATGACTTAGGAAAGGATGACAGAGGGAAGGGGGTGATGGTGGAAAGTGGGGGACAGAGGGAAGGGGGAGATGGAGGAGTGGGGGACAGAGGAAAGGGTGCAGAGAGAAGGGGAGGGAGGTGGATGTAATGGAACAAAGGGAAAGGGGAGATGGAGGAAAGGGGGACAGAGGGAAGGGGCAGAGACAGAGGAAATGGGGGACAGAGGGTACTGGAGGAGACAGGGCAAAGGGGATGGAGTGAAGGAGGAAAAGGAGGACAGAGGGAATGTCAGAGAACGAGGAAAGTGGGGTCAGAAGGAAAGGGGGACGCAGAGTTATAAGAGTACCAAGGGAAAGTGGGCAAGGCAGATGAAATGGGGGAAAGTGGTGGAGAGAGAGGAAAGGGGGTACAGAGGGGGGATACGGAGGGACTGGGGGACAGGGGGGAGACTCAGGGATGGGCTGACACTGGCGGAGATGGTGGAAAGGGGAGACAGAGTGAATGCTGGAGACTGACGAAATGGGGGACAGAGAAAAGTGATGAGATGGAGGAAAGCTGAGACCGATGGACTTGGGTGACTTAGGAAACGGTGACAGAGAGAATGGGAGGGAGATAGAGGAAAGGGGGACAGATGTAAGTGGGAGATGGAGGAAAGGGGGACAGAGGGAAGGGGAGGAGATGGAGGAAATGCAGGACAGAGTGTAGGGGAGGAGAGTGGTCAAAGGGAACGGAGGGAAGGAGGAGGAGGATGAAAGGAGGAGAGAGGGAATTTGGGAGAATGAGGAAAGTGGGGACAGAGGGAAGGGGAGAATGAGGAAACTGGGGTCAAAGGGGAAGGGGCTCACAGACTTAAAAGGGTACAAACGGAATGTGGCGAGACGGATGAAAGGGGGGACAGTGGGGGAGAGAGAGGAAAGGGGGTTACAGAGGGGGGATACAGAGGAACTGAGGGACAGGTGAGAGATGGAGGAAAGCGGAGACCGAGGGAATGGTGTGAATTGGGAAAATGTGAGAGAGGGAAGGGGGAGAGCTTGGAAAGAGGGGGACAGAGGTTAGAGGAGGGAGATGGAGGAAAGGGGGACAAAGGTCAAGGGGTGATGGAGGAAATGGGGACAGAGGGAAAGGTGGACACGGTCTTAATAGGGGACAAAGGGAAAATGGGCGAGATGAATGAAATTGGGGACAGAGGTGGAGACAGAGGAAAGGGGATTACAGAGTGGGGGAGATGGAGGAAATGCGGGACAGTAGGGAGATGGTGGATAGGGCAGGCACTGGGTTAGACGGTTGAAAGGGGAGACAGAGGGAATGCTGGAGACTGAGGAAAGGGGGGGAACAGAGAAAATTGGTGAGATGGAGGAAAGAGTAGTCCGAGGGAAGTGAGTGACTTAGGAAAGCGTGTCAGATGGAAGGGGGTGATGGTGTGAAGTGTGGCACGGAGGGAAGGAGAGGGAGATGGAGGCAAAGGGGAAGGAGGGAAGGAGGAGAAGGAGGAAAGGGGGACAGAGGGAAAGGAAAGAGATGGAGGAAATTGGGGACAGAGTGTAGGGGAGGGGACAGGTCAAAGGGGACGGAGGGAAAGAGGAGCCAGAGGAAAGGAGGAGGGAGGGAATTTGGGAGAATGAGGAAAGTGGGGACAGAGGGGACACGGAGTAAAGGTGAGACAAAAGGAAGGCGGGCAAGATGGATGAAATGGTGACAGCGGGGAGACAGAGGAAAGGGAGTACAGAGGGGGGAGGTGGAGGAACTGGGGACAGATGGGAGATGGAGGAAAGCAGAGACCGAAGGAAGGGGGTGACTTGGGAAAAGGTGACAGAGGGAAGGGGGAGACCTTGGAAAGAGGAGGACAGAGGGAAGGGGAGGGAGATGGTGGAAATGGGGACAGAGGGAAGGGGAGATTGAGGAAAGTGGGGTCAGAGGGAAAGGGGGACGCAGAGTTAAAAGGGTACAAAGGGAAGGTGGGCGAGACGGATGAAATGGGGGACAGTGCGGGAGACAGAGGAAAGGGGGTTACAGAGGGGGATACGGAGGAACTGGGGGACAGGGGGAGATGGAGGAAATGGCCAGCACTGTCGGAGACGGTGGAAAGGGGAGACAGAATGAATGCTGGAGACTGACGAAAGGGGTGACAGAGAAAAGTGGTGAGATCGAGGAAAGCGGAGACCAAGGGAAGTGGGTAACTTAGGAAAGGGTGACAGAGAGAAGGGGGTGATGGTAGAAAGTGGGGTAAGAGGGAAGGAGGAGATGGAGTAAAGTGGGACAGAGGAAAGGGGGAACAGAGTTGGTGAGGCGGAGGAACTGGGGACAGGTGGGAGACTCAAGGAAGTGCCGACACTGGCGGAGATGGTGGAAAGGGGAGACAGAGTGAATGCTGGAGACTGACGAAAGGGGGGACAGAGAAAAGTGGTGAGATGGAGGAAAGCGGAGACCGAGAGAAGTGGGTGACTTAGGAAAAGGTGACAAAAGGAAGGGGGTGACGGTGGAAATTGGGGGACAGAGGGAAGGGGGAGACGGAGGAAAGGGGGACAGAGGAAGGGGGGCAGAGGGAAGGGGAGGGAGGTGGAAGTAAGTGGGACAAAGGGAAATGGGAGATGGAGGAAAGGGGGACAGAGGGAAGGGGAGGAGACAGAGGAAATGGAGAACAGAGGGTAGAGGAGGTGACAGGGCAAAGGGGATGGAGGGAAGGAGGAGAAGGAGGAAAGGAGGACAGAGGCAATTCTGGAGACTGAGGAAAGGGGGGACAGAGAAAAGTGGGGAGATGGAGGAAAGCAGAGACCGATGGAAGTGGGTGACTTAGGAAGGTAACAGAGGGAAGTGGGTGATGGTGGAAAGTGGGGGAGAGAGGGAAGGGGAGAGACAGAGGATATGGGTGTCAGAGCGTAGCGGAGGAGACATAGCAAAGGGGGTGGACGGAAGGAGGTGAAGGAGAAAAGGAGGACAGAGGGAATGTGAGAGAATGAGGGAAGTGGGGACAGAGGGAAAGGGGATACGGAGTTAAGGGGGACAAAGGGAAGGCGGGCAAGATAGATGAAATGTGGAGAGAGGGGGGAGACAGAGGAAAAGGGCTACAGAGGGGGTGAGTCAGAGGAACTGGGGACAGGGGGAGATGGAGGAAAGTGTGGTCACGGGGGAGACAGTGCAATGGAGGGACAGACGGAAAGCATGAGATGGAGGAAAGGGAGTAGAGTGAAGAGGGATATGGATGGAAAGGGGAACAGAGGGAAGGGGTGTCGATGGAGATAAGGCGGACAGAGGAAGTGGGGGACGGAGGAAGGGAAGACAGAGGGAAGAGGGAAAGATGGAAGGGGACATGGACATAAGGGGTGACAAAGTGAAGGCGGGTAATACAGAGGAAATGGAGGTCAGGAGCAGAGGAAAGGGGGGAACAGAGAAAATTGGTGAGATGGAGGAAAGAGTAGTCCGAGGGAAGTGAGTGACTTAGGAAAGCGTGTCAGATGGAAGGGGGTGATGGTGTAAAGTGTGGCCCGGAGGGAAGGAGAGGGAGATGGAGGCAAAGGGGACGGAGTGAAGGAGGAGAAGGTGGAAAGGGAGACAGAGGGAAAGGAAAGAGATGGAGGAAATTGGGGACAGAGTGTAGGGGAGGAGACAGGTCAAATGAGACGGATGGAAAGAGGAGGCAGAGGAAAGGAGGAGAGAGAGAATTTGGCAGAATGAGGAAAGTGGGGACAGAGGGGACACAGAGTAAATGTTAGACAAAGGGAAGGCGGGCAAGATGGATGAAATGGTGACAGCCGGGAGTCAGAGGAAAGGGAGTACAGAGGGGGGATGTGGAGGAACTGGGGACAGTGGGGAGATGGAGGAAAGCGGAGACTGATGGAAGGGGGTGACTTGGGAAAAGATGACAGAGGGAAGGGGGAGACCTTGGAAAGAGGGGGACAGAGGGAAGGGGTGGGAGATGGAGGAAAGGGGTCAGAGGTAAGGGGGAGATGGAGGAAATGGGGACAGAGGGAAGGGCAGAATGAGGAAAGTGGGGTCAGAGGGAAAGGGGGATGCAGAGTTAAAAGGGTACAAAGGGAAGGTGGGCGAGACGGATGCAATGGGGGACAGTGGGGGAGACAGAGGAAAGGGGGTTACAGAGGGGGGGATATGGAGGAAATGGGGGACATGGGGAGATGGAGGAAATGGCCAGCACTGTCGGAGACGGTGAAAAGGGGAGACAGAGTGAATGCTGGAGACTGACGAAAGGGGTGACATAGAAAAGTGGTGAGATGGAGGAAAGCGGAGACCAAGGGAAGTGGGTGACTTAGGAAACGGTGACAGAGAGAAGGGGGTGATGGTAGAAAGTGGGGGACAGAGGAAAGGAGGAGACGGAGTAAAGGGGGATAGAGGAAAGGGGGGACAGAGGGTAGGGGAGGAGTCAGGGCAAAGGGGATGGAGGGAAGGAGGAGAAGTTGGAAAGGAGGACAGAGGGAATGTGAGAGAATGAGGAAAGTGGGAACAGAGGGAAAGGGGACACGGAGTTCAGGGGGGACAAAGTGAAGTCGGGCAAGATGGATGAAATGTGGACAGAGGGTGGAGACAAAGGAAAGGGGGTACAGAGTTAGTGAGGCGGAGGAACTGGGGACAGGGGGAGATGGAGGAATGTGTGGACACGGGTGAGACGGTGGAATGGAGGGACAGACAGAAGGTCTGAGATGGAGGAAAGGGAGCAGAGCAAAGAGGGATATGGATGGCAAGGGGAACAGAGGACAGGGCTGTAGACGGAGATAAGGGGAACAGAGGAAATTGGAGACGAAGGAAATGGAGGTCAGAAGCAAGAGGGACAGATGGAAGGGGACACGGAGTTAAGGAGGGACAAAGTGAAGGCGCTTAATACGGAGGAAGTGAAGGTCGGGGCAGAGACGGAGGAAAGGGCGGACTCGGGGGAGACAGTGAAATTGGGGGACAGAGCAAAGGGATCGAGACAGAGAAAAGGGGTGAGAGAGGGAAGGGGGAGATGGATAAAAGGGGGGACAGAGGGAAGGGGGAAGAGATGGAGGAAAGTTGGGAGATGGAGAAAAGCAGAGACCGAGGGAAGTGGATGACAGGAAAGGGTGACAGGGTGAAGGGCGTGATGGTGGAAATTGGGGGACAGAGGGAAAATGGGAGATGGGGGAAAGGGGGACAGAGGATAGGGGGCAGAGGGAAGGGAGGGTGGTGAAGGTAAGTGGGATAAAGGGAAAGGGGAGATGGAGGAAAGGGGGACATAGGGAAGGGGAGGAGACAGAGGAAATGGGAACAGAGGGAAGGGGAGGAGACAGGTCAAAGGGGATGGAGGGAAGGAGGAGAAGTAAGAAAGAAGATCAGAGGGAATGTGAGTGAATGAGGAAAGTGGGGACTGAGGGAAAGGGGACACGGAGTTCAGGGGGGACAAAGGACAAAATGAAGGTGGGTAATATGGAGGAAGTGGAGGTCAGGGATAGAGACGGAGGAAAGGGCGGACATGGGGAAGACGGTGGAATTGGGGGACAGAGGGAAGGGATCGAGACAGAGAAAAGGGGTGAGAGAGGGAAGGGGGAGATGGATGAAAGGGGGACAGAGGGAAGAGGGAAGAGACGGTGGAAAGTAGGGGATGGAGGAAAGCAGAGATCGAGGGAAGTGGATGACTTAGGAAAGGGTGATAGAAGGAAGAGGGTGACGGTGGAAAGGGGAGACAGAGGGAATGTTGGAGACTGAGGATAAGGGGGACAAAGAAAAGTGGGGAGATGGAGGAAAGCGGATACCGATGGAAGTTGGTGACTTAGGAAAGGGAGACAGAGGGAAGGGGTGACGATGGAAAGAGGGGGACAGAAGGAATGGGATGGAGATGGAGGAAAGGGAGACAGAGGGAAGGGGGAGATGGAGGAAATGGGGGCAGAGGGAAGGGGAGGAGATGGAGGAAAGGAGGGACAGACGGAAGTTGGCGACGGAGGAAAGTGGGGACAGAGAGAAGGGGAGAATGAGGAAAGTGGGGTCAGACGGAAAGGGGACACGGATTTAATAGGGGACAAAGGGAAAGTGGGCGAGATGAATGAGATTGGGGACAGAGGTGGAAACAGAGGAAAGGAGATTACAGAGTGGGGGAGATGGAGGAACTGCGGGACAGTGGGGAGATGGTGGAAAGGGCAGACACTGCATTAGGTGGTTGAAAGGGGAGATAGATGGAATGCTGGAGACTGAGGAAAGGGGGTAACAGAGAAAATTGGTGAGATGGAGGAAAGAGTAGTCCGAGGGAAGTGGGTGACTTAGGAAAGGGTGACAGATGGAAGGGGGTGATGGTGTAAAATTGGGCACGGAGGGAAGTAGAGGGAGATGGAGGCAAAGGGGACGGAGGGAAGGAGGAGAAGGAGGAAAGGGGACAGAGGGAAGGGGAGGAGATGGAGGAAATGGGGGACAGAGGGTAGGGGAGGTGACAGGTCAAAGGGGACAGAGGGAAAGAGGGGTCCAGAAGGAATGGGATGGAGATGGAGGAAAGGGAGAATGAGGAAAGTGGGGACAGAGGGAAAGGGGACACGGAGCTAAGGGGGGACAAATGGAAGGCGGGCAAGATGGATGAAATGTGGAGAGAGGGGAAGACAGAGGAATGGGACTACAGAGGGGGGAGGTGGAGGAACTGGGTCGGGGGGAGTGGGAGGAAAGCGAAGACCGAAGTGACTTGGGAAAAGGTGACAGAGGGAAGGGGGAGACTTTGGAAAGAGGGGGACAGAGGGAAGGGGAGGGAGATGGAGGAAATGGGTCAGAGGTAAGTGGGAGATGGTGGAAATGGGGACAGAGGGAAGGGGAGAATGAGGAAAGTGGCGTCAGAGGGAAAGGGGGGACGTGGTGTTAAATGGGTACAAAGGGAAGGTGGGAGAGATGGATGAAATGGGGGACCGTGGGGGAGATAGAGGAAATGGGGTTACAGAGGGGGCTATGGAGGAAGTGGAGGTCAGGGGCAGAGACGGAGGAAAGGGCAGACACAGGGGGAGACGGTGGAAAGGGGAGACAGAGGGAATGCTGGAGACTGAGGAAAGGGGGGACAGAGAAACGTGGGGAGATGGATGAAAGCGGAGACAGATGGGTGACTTAGGAAAGGGAGACAGAGGGAAGAGGGTGATGGTGGAAAGAGGGTGACAGAAGGAATGGGATGGAGATGGAGGAAAGGGGGACAGGGGGAAGGGGAAGATGGAGGAAAGGGGGACAGAGGGAAGAGGAGGAGATGGACGAAATGGGGGACAGAGGGTAGGGGTGGAGACAGGTCAAAGGGGATGGTGGGAAGGAGGAGGAGGAGGAAAGGAGGAGAGAGGGAATTTGGAAGAATGAGGAAAGTGGGGACAGAGGGAAAGGGGCTACGGAGTTAAGGGGGGACAAAGGGAAGGTGGGCAAGATGGATGAAATGTGGTCGGGGGGTAGAGGAAAAGTAGTACAGAGGGGGGAGGTGGAGGAACTGGGTCAGGGGGGAGAGGGAGGAAAGCGAAGACCGAAGTGACTTGGGAAAAGGTGACAGAGGGAAGGGGGTGATGGTGGAAAGTGGAGGACAAGGGAAGGGGGAGATGGAGGAGAGGGAGACAGAGGAAAGGGGGCAGAGAGAAGGGGAGGGAGGTTGATGCAAGTTGAACAAAGGGAAAGGGGAGATGGAGGAAAGGGGGACAGAGGGAAGGTGAGGAGACAGCGGAAATGGGGGACAGAGGGTATTCGAGGAGAAAGGGCAAAGGGGATGGAGGGAAGGTGGAGAAGGAGGAAATGAGGACAGAGGGAATTCTGGAGACTGAGGAAAGGGGGGACAGAGAAAAGTGGGGAGATGGAGGAAAGCAGAGACCGAAGAAAGTGGGTGTCTTAGGAAAGGGAGACAGAGGGAAGGGGGTGATGGTGGAAAGTGGGGGACAGAGGGAAGGGGAGATGGAGGAGTGGGGGACAGAGGAAAGGGGGCAGAGAGAAGGGGAGGGAGGTGGATGTAAGTGGAACAAAGGGAAAGGGGAGATGGAGGAAAGGGGGACAGGGGGAAGGGGCGGAGACAGAGGAAATGGGGGACAGAGGGTACTAGAGGAGACAGGGCAAAGGGGAAGGTGTGATGGAGGAAAAGGAGGACAGAGGGATTGTCAGAGAACGAGGAAAGTGGGGTCAGAGGGAAAGGGGCTCACAGACTTAAAAGGATACAAAGGGAATGTGGGCAAGGCAGATGAAATGGGGGACAGTGGGGGAGAGAGAGGAAAGGGGGTACAGAGGGGGGATACGGAGGAACTGGGGGACAGGGGGGAGACTCAGGGATGGGCCGACAATGGTGGAAAGGGGAGACAGAGTGAATGCTGGAGACTGACGACATTGGAGACAGAGAAAAGTAATGAGATGGAGGAAAGCGGAGACCGATGGAAGTGGGTGACTTAGGAAAGGATGACAGAGGGAATGGGAGGGAGATGGAGGAAAGGGGGACAGATGGAAGTGGGAGATGGACGAAAGGGGGACAGAGGGAAGGGGAGGAGATGGAGGAAATGCGGGACTGAGGGTAGGGGAGGAGAGTGGTCAAAGGGAACAGAGGGAAGGAGGAGGATGAAAGGAGGAGAGAGGGAATTTGGGAGAATGAGGAAAGTGGGGACAGAGGGAAGGTGAGAATGAGGAAAGTGGGTTCAGAGGGAAAGGGGCTCACAGACTTAAAAGGAAATGGGGGACAGTGGGGGAGACAGAGGAAAGGGGGTTACAGAGGGGGGGATACGGAGGAAATGGCGGACAGGGGGAGATGGAGAAAATGGCCAGCACTGTCGGATACGGTGAAAAGGGGAGACAGAGTGAATGCTGGAGACTGACGAAAGGGGGGACAGAGAAAAGTGGGGAGATGGAGGAAAGCGGAGACCGAAGAAAGTGAGTGACTTAGGAAAAGGTGACGGAGGGTGACGGTGGAAAGTGGGGGACAGGGGGAAGGGGGAGATGGAGGAGTGGGGGACAGAGGAAAGGGGGCAGAAAGAAGGGGAGGGAGGTGGATGTAAGTGGAACAAAGGGAAAGGGGAGATGGAGGAAAGCGGAGATCGAGAGAAGTGGGTGACTTAGGAAACGGTGACAGAGGGAAGGTGGTGACGGTTCAAAATGGGGGACAGAGGGAAGAGGGAGATGGAGGAAATGGAGACAGAGGAAGTGGACAGAGCGAAGGGGAGGGAGGTAGAGGTAAGTGGGACAAAGGGAAAGGGAGATGGAGGAAAGGGGGACAGAGGGAAGAGGAGGAGACAGAGGAAATGGCGGACAGAGGGAAGGGGAGGAGACAGGGCAAAGGGGATGGAGGGAAGGAGGAGAAGGAGGAAATGAGGACAGAGGAAATTCTGGAGACTGAGGAAAAGGGGGACAGAGAAAAGTGGGGAGATGGAGGAAAGCAGAGACCGAAGAAAGTGGGTGACTTAGGAAAGGATGACAGAGGGAAGGGGTTGATGGTGGAAAGTGGTGGACAGAGGGAAGGGGGAGATGGAGGAAAGCAGAGACCGAAGAAAGTGGGTGACTTAGCAAAGGATGACATAGGGAAGGGGTTGATGGTGGAAAGTGGGGGACAGAGGGAAGGGGGAGATGGAGTAGTGGGGGACAGAGGAAAGTGGGCAGAGAGAAGGGGAGGGAGGTGGATGTAAGTGGAACAAAGGGAAAGGGGAGATGGAGGAAAGGGGCACGGAGGGAAGGAGGCGGAGACAGAGGAAATGGGGGACAGAGGGTACTGGAGGACACAGGGCAAAAGGGAAGGAGTGAAGGTGGAAAAGGAGGACAGAGGGAATGTCAGAGAACGAGGAAAGTGGGGTCAGAGGGAAAGGGGGACGCAGAGTTATAAGAGTACCAAAGGAAGGTGGGCAAGGCGGATGAAATGGGGGACAGTGGGGGAGAGAGAGGAAAGGGGGTACAGAGGGGGGAAACAGAGGAACTGGGGGACAGGGGGAGACTCAGGGATGGGCCTACACTGGCGGAGATGGTGGAAAGGGGAGACAGAGTGAATGCTGGAGACTGACGAAAGGGGGGACAGAGAAAAGTGATGAGATGGAGGAAAGTGGAGACCGATGGAAGTGGGTGACTTAAGAATGGGTGACAGAGGGAATGGGAAGGAGATGGAGGAATGGGGGACAGATGGAAGTGAGAGATGGAGGAAAGGGGGACAGAGGGAAGGGGAGGAGATGGAGGAAATGTGGGACAGAGTGTAGGGGAGGAGAGTGGTCAAAGGGAACAGAGGGAAGGAGGAGGATGAAAGGAGGAGAGAGGGAATTTGGGAGAATGAGGAAAGTGGGGACAGAGGGAAGGGGAGAATGAGGAAAGTGGGGTCAGAGGGAAAGGGGGACACGGTCTTAATAGGGGACAAAGGGAAAGTAGGCGAGATGAATGAAATTGGGGACAGAGGTGGAGACAGAGGAAAGGGGATTACAGAGGGGGGGAGATGGAGGAACTGTGGGACAGTGGGGAGATGGTGGAAAGGGCAGGCACTGGGTTAGACGGTTGAAAAGGGAGACAGAGGGAATGCTGGAGACTGAGGAAAGGGGGGAACAGAGAAAATTGGTGAGATGGAGGAAAGAGTAGTCCGAGGGAAGTGAGTGACTTAGGAAAGCGTGTCAGATGGAAGGGGGTGATGGTGTAAAGTGTGGCCCGGAGGGAAGGAGAGGGATTTGGAGGCAAAGGGGACGGAGTGAAGGAGGAGAAGGCGGAAAGGGGGACACAGGGAAAGGAAAGAGATGGAGGAAATTGGGGACAGAGTGTAGGGGAGGAGACAGGTCAAATGAGACGGATGGAAAGAGGAGGCAGAGGAAAGGAGGAGAGAGAGAATTTGGCAGAATGAGGAAAGTGGGGACAGAGGGGACACGGAGTAAATGTTAGACAAAGGGAAGGCGGGCAAGATGGATGAAATGGTGACAGCCGGGAGTCAGAGGAAAGGGAGTACAGAGGGGGGATGTGGAGGAACTGGGGACAGTGGGGAGATGGAGGAAAGCGGAGACCGATGGAAGGGGGTGACTTGGGAAAAGGTGACAGAGGGAAGGGGGAGACCTTGGAAAGAGGGGGACAGAGGGAAGGGGAGGGAGATGGAGGAAAGGGGTCAGAGGTAAGGGGGAGATGGAGGAAATGGGGACAGAGGGAAAGGCAGAATGAGGAAAGTGGTGTCAGAGGGAAAGGGGGATGCAGAGTTAAAAGGGTACAAAGGGAAGGTGGGCGAGACGGATGAAATGGGGGACAGTGGGGGAGACAGGGGAAAGGGGGTTACAGAGGGGGGATACGGAGGAAATAGCGGACAGGGGGAGATGGAGGAAATGGCCAGCACTGTCGGAGACGGTGAAAAGGGGAGACAGAGTGAATGCTGGAGACTGACGAAAGGGGTGACAGAGAAAAGTGGTGAGATGGAGGAAAGCGGAGACCAAGGGAAGTGGGTGACTTAGGAAATGGTGACAGAGAGAAGGGGGTGATGGTAGAAAGTGGGGGACAGAGGAAAGGAGGAGACAGAGTAAAGGGGGATAGAGGAAAGGGGTGACAGTGGGTAGGGGAGGAGACAGGGCAAAGGGGATGGAGGGAAGGAGGAGAAGTTGGAAAGGAGGACAGAGGGAATGTGAGAGAATGAGGAAAGTGGGAACAGAGGGAAAGGGGACACGGAGTTCAGCGGGGACAAAGTGAAGTCGGGCAAGATGGATGAAATGTGGACAGAGGGTGGAGACAAAGGAAAGGGGGTACAGAGATAGTGAGGCGGAGGAACTGGGGACAGGGGGAGATGGAGGAATGTGTGGACACGGGTGAGACGGTGGAATGGAGGGACAGACAGAAGGGCTGAGATGGAGGAAAGCAGAGACCGAAGAAAGTGGGTGTCTTAGGAAAGGGAGACAGAGGGAAGGGGGTGATGGTGGAAAGTGGGGGACAGAGGGAAGGGGGAGATGGAGGAGTGGGGGACAGAGGAAAGTGGGCAGAGAGAAGGGGAGGGAGGTGGATGTAAGTGGAACAAAGCGAAAGGGGAGATGGAGGAAAGGGGGACAGAGGGAAGGGGCGGAGACAGAGGAAATGGGGGACAGAGGGTACTGGAGGACACAGGGCAAAGGGGAAGGAGTGAAGGTGGAAAAGGAGGACAGAGGGAATGTCAGGGAATGAACGAGGAAAGTGGGGTCAGAGGGAAAGGGGACGCAGAGTTATAAGAGTACCAAGGGAAGGTGGGCAAGGCGGATGAAATGGGGGACAGTGGGGGAGAGAGAGGAAAGGGGGTACAGAGGGGGGAAACAGAGGAACTGGGGGACAGGGGGGAGACTCAGGGATGGGCCTACACTGGCGGGGATGGTGGAAAGGGGAGACAGAGTGAATGCTGGAGACTGACGAAAGGGGGGACAGAGAAAAGTGATGAGATGGAGGAAAGTGGAGACCGATGGAAGTGGGTGACTTAGGAAAGGGTGACAGAGGGAATGGGAAGGAGATGGAGGAATGGGGGACAGATGGAAGTGGGAGATGGAGGAAAGGGGGACAGAGGGAAGGGGAGGAGATGGAGGAAATGTGGGACAGAGTGTAGGGGAGGAGAGTGTTCAAAAGGAACAGAGGGAAGGAGGAGGATGAAAGGAGGAGAGAGGGAATTTGGGAGAATGAGGAAAGTGGGGACAGAGGGAAGGGGAGAATGAGGAAAGTGGGGTCAGAGGGAAAGGGGGGCACGGTCTTAATAGGGGACAAAGGGAAAGTAGGCGAGATGAATGAAATTGGGGACAGAGGTGGAGACAGAGGAAAGGGGATTACAGAGGGGGGGAGATGGAGGAACTGTGGGACAGTGGGGAGATGGTGGAAAGGGCAGGCACTGGGTTAGACGGTTGAAAAGGGAGACAGAGGGAATACTGGAGACTGAGGAAAGGGGGGAACAGAGAAAATTGGTGAGATGGAGGAAAGAGTAGTCCGAGGGAAGTGAGTGACTTAGGAAAGCGTGTCAGATGGAAGGGGGTGATGGTGTAAAGTGTGGCCCGGAGGGAAGGAGAGGGAGATGGAGGAAAAGGGGACTGAGTGAAGGAGGAGAAGGCCGAAAGGGGGACAGAGGGAAAGGAAAGAGATGGAGGAAATTGGGGAAAGAGTGTAGGGGAGGAGACAGGTCAAATGAGATGGATGGAAAGAGGAGGCAGAGGAAAGGAGGAGAGAGAGAATTTGGCAGAATGAGGAAAGTGGGGACAGAGGGGACACGGAGTAAATGTTAGACAAAGGGAAGGCGGGCAAGATGGATGAAATGGTGACAGCGGGGAGTCAGAGGAAAGGGAGTACAGTGGGGGGATGTGGAGGAACTGGGGACAGTGGGGAGATGGAGGAAAGCGGAGACCGATGGAAGGGGGTGACTTGGGAAAAGGTGACAGAGGGAAGGGGGAGACCTTGGAAAGAGGGGGACAGAGGGAAGGGGAGGGAGATGGAGGAAAGGGGTCAGAGGTAAGGGGGAGATGGAGGAAATGGGGACAGAGGGAAGGGCAGAATGAGGAAAGTGGTGTCAGAGGGAAAAGGGGATGCAGAGTTAAAAGGGTACAAAGGGAAGGTGGGCGAGCCGGATGAAATGGGGGACAGTGGGGGAGACAGAGGAAAGGGGGTTACAGAGGGGGGGATACGGAGGAAATAGTGGACAGGGGGAGATGGAGGAAATGGCCAGCACTGTCGGAGACGGTGAAAAGGGGAGACAGAGTGAATGCTGGAGACTGACGAAAGGGGTGACAGAGAAAAGTGGTGAGATGGAGGAAAGCGGAGACCAAGGGAAGTGGGTGACTTAGGAAACAGTGACAGAGAGAAGGGGGTGATGGTAGAAAGTGGGGGACAGAGATAAGGAGGAGACGGAGTAAAGGGGGATAGAGGAAAGGGGGGACAGAGGGTAGGGGAGGAGTCAGGGCAAAGGGGATGGAGGGAAGGAGGAGAAGTTAGAAAGGAGGACAGAGGGAATGTGAGAGAATGAGGAAAGTGGGAACAGAGGGAAAGGGGACACGGAGTTATGGACGGACAAAGTGAAGGCGCTTAATACGGAGGAAGTGGAGGTCGGGGCAGAGACGGAGGAAAGGGCGGACTCGGGGGAGACAGTGAAATTGGGGGACAGAGCAAAGGGATCGAGACAGAGAAAAGGGGTGAGAGAGGGAAGGGGGAGATGGATAAAAGGGGGGACAGAGGGAAGGGGGAAGAGATGGAGGAAAGTTGGGAGATGGAGAAAAGCAGAGACAGAGGGAAGTGGATGACAGGAAAGGGTGACAGGGTGAAGGGCGTGATGGTGGAAATTGGGGGACAGAGGGAAAATGGGAGATGGGGGAAAGGGGGTCAGAGGAAAGGGGGCAGAGGGAAGGGGAGGGTGGTGAAGTTAAGTGGGATAAAGGGAAAGGGGAGATGGAGGAAAGGGGGACATAGGGAAGGGGAGGAGACAGAGGAAATGGGGACAGAGGGTAGGGGAGGACACAGGTCAAAGGGGATGGAGGGAAGGAGGAGAAGTAAGAAAGAAGATCAGAGGGAATGTGAGTGAATGAGGAAAGTGGGGACTGAGGGAAAGGGGACACGGAGTTCAGGGGGGACAAAGGGACAAAGTGAAGGTGGGTAATATGGATCAAGTGGAGGTCAGGGGTAGAGACGGAGGAAAGGGCGGACATGGGGGAGACGGTGGAATTGGGGGACAGAGGGAAGGGATCGAAACAGAGAAAAGGGGTGAGAGAGGGAAGGGGGAGATGGATGAAAGGGGGACAGAGGGAAGAGGGAAGAGACGGTGGAAAGTGGGGGATGGAGGAAAGCAGAGATCGAGGGAAGTGGATGACTTAGGAAAGGATGATAGAAGGAAGAGGGTGACGGTGGAAAGGGGAGACAGAGGGAATGTTGGAGACTGAGGATAAGGGGGACAAAGAAAAGTGGGGAGATGGAGGAAAGCGGATACCGATGGAAGTTGGTGACTTAGGAAAGGGAGACAGAGGGAAGGGGTGACGATGGAAAGAGGGGGACAGAAGGAATGGGATAGAGATGGAGGAAAGGGAGACAGAGGGAAGGGGAGATGGAGGAAAGGGAGACAGAGGGAAGGGGGAGATGGAGGAAATGGGGGCAGAGGGAAGGGGAGGAGATGGAGGAAAGGAGGGACAGACGGAAGTTGGCGACGGAGGAAAGTGGGGACAGAGAGAAGGGGAGAATGAGGAAAGTGGGGTCAGAGGGAAAGGGGGACACGGAGTTAATAGGGGACAAAGGGAAAGTGGGCGAGATGAATGAGATTGGGGACAGAGGTGGAAACAGAGGAAAGGAGATTACAGAGTGGGGGAGATGGAGGAACTGCGGGACAGTGGGGAGATGGTGGAAAGGGCAGACACTGCATTAGGTGGTTGAAAGGGGAGATAGATGGAATGCTGGAGACTGAGGAAAGGGGGGTAACAGAGAAAATTGGTGAGATGGAGGAAAGAGTAGTCCGAGAGAAGTGGGTAACTTAGGAAAGGGTGACAGATGGAAGGGGGTGATGGTGTAAAATTGGGCACGGAGGGAAGGAGAGGGAGATGGATGCAAAGGGGACGGAGGGAAGGAGGAGAAGGAGGAAAGGGGACAGAGGGAAGGGGAGGAGATGGAGGAAATGGGGGACAGAGGGTAGGGGAGGTGACAGGTCAAAGGGGACAGAGGGAAAGAGGGGGCCAGAAGGAATGGGATGGAGATGGAGGAAAGGGAGAATGAGGAAAGTGGGGACAGAGGGAAAGGGGACACGGAGTTAAGGGGGGACAAATGGAAGGCGGGCAAGATGGATGAAATGTGGACAGAGGGGAAGACAGAGGAATGGGACTACAGAGGGGGGAGGTGGAGGAACTGGGTCGGGGGGAGAGGGAGGAAAGCGAAGACCGAAGTGACTTGGGAAAAGGTGACAGAGGGAAGGGGGAGACTTTGGAAAGAGGGGGACAGAGGGAAGGGGAGGGAGATGGAGGAAATGGGTCAGAGGTAAGTGGGAGATGGTGGAAATGGGGACAGAGGGAAGGGGAGAATGAGGAAAGTGGCGTCAGAGGGAAAGGGGGGACGCGAAGTTAAATGGGTACAATGGGAAGGTGGGCGAGATGGATGAAATGGGGGACCGTGGGGGAGATAGAGGAAATGGGGTTACAGAGGGAGGATACAATGGAACTGGGGGACAGGGGGAGACGGAGGAAATGGCCAGCACTGTTGGAGATGGTGTAAAGGGGAGACAGAGTGAATGCTGGAGACTGACAAAAGGGGTGACAGAGAAAAGTGGTGAGATGGAGGAAAGCGGAGACCAAGGGAAGAGGGTGACTTAGGAAAGGGAGACAGAGGGAAGGGGGTGATGGTGGAAAGAGGGTGACAGAAGGAATGGGATGGAGATGGAGGAAAGGGGGACAGGGGGAAGGGGAAAATGGAGGAAAGGGGGACAGAGGGAAGAGGAGGAGATGGACGAAATGGGGGGACAGAGGGTAGGGGTGGAGACAGGTCAAAGGGGATGGTGGGAAGGAGGAGGAGGAGGAAAGGAGGAGAGAGGGAATTTGGAAGAATGAGGAAAGTGGGGACAGAGGGAAAGGGGCTACGGAGTTAAGGGGGGGACAAAGGGAAGGTGGGCAAGATGGATGAAATGTGGTCGGGGGGTAGAGGAAAAGGAGTACAGAGGGGGGAGGTGGAGGAACTGGGTCAGGGGGGAGAGGGAGGAAAGTGAAGACCGAAGTGACTTGGGAAAAGGTGACAGAGGGAAGGGGGTGATGGTGGAAAGTGGAGGACAAGGGAAGGGGGAGATGGAGGAGAGGGAGACAGAGGAAAGGGGGCAGAGAGAAGGGGAGGGAGGTTGATGCAAGTGGAACAAAGGGAAAGGGGAGATGGAGGAAAGGGGGACAGAGGGAAGGTGAGGAGACAGCGGAAATGGGGGACAGAGGGTATTCGAGGAGAAAGGGCAAAGGGGATGGAGGGAAGGTGGAGAAGGAGGAAATGAGGACAGAGGGAATTCTGGAGACTGAGGAAAGGGGGGACAGAGAAAAGTGGGGAGATGGAGGAAAGCAGAGACCGAAGAAAGTGGGTGTCTTAGGAAAGGGAGACAGAGGGAAGGGGGTGATGGTGGAAAGTGGGGGACAGAGGGAAGGGGAGATGGAGGAGTGGGGGACAGAGGAAAGGGGGCAGAGAGAAGGGGAGGGAGGTGGATGTAAGTGGAACAAAGGGAAAGGGGAGATGGAGGAAAGGGGACAGGGGGAAGGGGCGGAGACAGAGAAAATGGGGGACAGAGGGTACTAGAGGAGACAGGGCAAAGGGGAAGGTTTGAAGGAGGAAAAGGAGGACAGAGGGATTGTCAGAGAACGAGGAAAGTGGGGTCAGAGGGAAAGGGGGATGCAAAGTTAAAAGAGTACCAAGGGAAGGTGGGCAAGGCAGATCAAATGGGGGACAGTGGGGGAGAGAGAGAGGAAAGGGGGTACAGAGGGGGGATACGGAGGAACTGGGGGACAGGGGGGAGACTCAGGGATGAGCCGACACTGGCGGAGATGGTGGAAAGGGGAGACAGAGTGAATGCTGGAGACTGACGAAATGGGAGACAGAGAAAAGTAATGAGATGGAGGAAAGCGGAGACCGATGGAAGTGGGTGACTTAGGAAAGGGTGACAGAGGGAATGGGAGGGAGATGGAGGAAAGGGGGACAGATGGAAGTGGGAGATGGACAAAAGGGGGACAGAGGGAAGGGGAGGAGATGGAGGAAATGCGGGACTGAGGGTAGGGGAGGAGAGTGGTCAAAGGGAACGGAGGGAAGGAGGAGGATGAAAGGAGGAGAGAGGGAATTTGGGAGAATGAGGAAAGTGGGGACAGAGGGAAGGGGAGAATGAGGAAAGTGGGTTCAGAGGGAAAGGGGCTCACAGACTTAAAAGGATACAAAGGGAATGTGGCAAGAAGGATGAAATGGGGGACAGTGGGGGAGACAGAGGAAATGGGGTTACAGAGGGGGGATACAGAGGAACTGGGGGACAAGTGGGAGATGGAGGAAAGCGGAGACCGAGGGAATTGTTTGAATTGGGAAAAGTTGAGATTGGGAAGGGGGAGACCTTGGAAAGAGGGGGACAGAGGGTAGAGGAGGGAGATGGAGGAAAGGGGGACAAAGGTCAAGGGGAGATGGAGGAAATGGGGGCAGAGGGAAGGGGAGGAGACGGAGGAAAGGGGGGACAGTGGGAAGGAGGAGACGGAGGATAGTGAGGACAGAGAGAAGGGGAGAATGAGGAAAGTGGGGTCAGAGGGAAAGGGGACACGGACTTAATAGGGGACAAAGGGAAAGTGGGCAAGATGAATGAAATTGGGGACAGAGGTGGAGACAGAGGAAAGGGGATTACAGAGTGGGGGAGATGGAGGAACTGCGGGACAGTGGGGAGATGGTGGAAAGGGCAGGCACTGGGTTAGACGGTTGAAAGGGGAGACAGAGGGAATGCTGCAGACTGAGGAAAGGGGGAAACAGAGAAAATTGGAGAGATGGAGGAAAGAATAGTCCGAGGGAAGTGGGTGACTTAGGAAAGGGTGTCAGATGGAAGGGGGTGATGGTGTGAAGTGTGGCACGGAGGGAAGGAGAGGGAGATGGAGGCAAAGGGAACGCAGGGAAGGAGGAGAAGGAGGAAAGGGGGACAGAGGGAAAGGAAGGAGATGGAGGAAATTGGGGACAGAGTGTAGGGGAGGAGACAGGTCAAAGGGGACAGAGGGAAAGAGGAGGCAGAGGAAAGGAGGAGAGAGGGAATTTGGGAGAATGAGGAAAGTGGGGACAGAGGGGACATGGAGTAAATGTTAGACAAAGGGAAGGCGGGCAAGTTTGATGAAATGGTGACAGCGGGGAGACAGATGAAAGGGAGTACAGAGGGGGGAGGTGGAGCAACTGGGGACAGGGGGAGATGGAGGAAAGCGGAGACCGAAGGAAGGGGTGACTTGGGAAAGGGTGACAGAGGGAAGGGGGAGACCTTGGAAAGAGGGGGACAGAGGGAAGGGGAGGGAGATGGAGGAAAGGGGTCAGAGGTAAGGGGGAGATGGAGGAAATGGGGACAGAGGGAAGGGGAGAATGAGGAAAGTGGGGTCAGAGGGAAAGGGGGACGCAGAGTTAAAAGGGTACAAAGGGAAGGTGGGCGAGATGGATGAAATGGGGGAAAGTGGGGGAGACAGAGGAAAGGGGGTTACAGAGGGGGGGATACGAAGGAACTGGGGGACAGCGGGAGACGGAGGAAATGGCCAGCACTGTTGGAGATGGTGTAAAGGGGAGACAGAGTGAATGCTGGAGACTGACGAAAGGGGTGACAGAGAAAAGTGGTGAGATGGAGGGAAGCGGAGACCAAGGGAAGAGGGTGACTTCGGAAAGGGTGACCGAGAGAAGGGGGTGATGGTAGAAAGTGGGGGACAGAGGAAAGGAGGAGACGGAGTAAAGGGGGATAGAGGAAAGGGGGGACAGTGGGTAGGGGAGGAGACAGGGCAAAGGGGATGGAGGGAAGGAGGAGAAGTTGGAAAGGAGGACAGAGGGAATGTGAGAGAATGAGGAAAGTGGGAACAGAGGGAAAGGGGACACAGAGTTCAGGGGGGACAAAATGAAGTCAGGCAAGATGGATGAAATGTGGACAGAGGGTGAAGACAAAGGAAAGGGGGTACAGAGTTGGTGAGGCGGAGGAACTGGGGACAGGGGGGAGAGGGAGGAATGTGTGGACACGGGTGAGATGGTGGAATGGAGGGACAGACAGAAGGGCTGAGATGGAGGAAAGGGAGCAGAGCAAAGAGGGATATGGATGGCAAGGGGAACAGAGGGAAGGGTTGTAGACGGAGATAAGGGGAACAGAGGAAATGGGAGACGGAGGAAATGGGGGTCAGAGGGAAGAGGGACAGATGGAAGGGGACACGGAGTTAAGGAGGGACAAAGCGAAGGCGCGGAATACGGAGGAAGTGAAGGTCAGGGGCAGAGACGGAGGAAAGGGCGGACACGGGGGAGATGGTGGAATTGGGGGACAGAGCGAAGGGATCGAGACAGTGAAAGGGGTGAGAGAGGGAAGAGGGAGATGGATGAAAGGGGGGACAGAGGGAAGGGGGAAGAGACAGATGAAAGTTGGGAGATGGAGGAAAGCAGAGACCGAGGGAAGTGGATGACTTAGGAAAGGGTGACAGAGGGAAGGGGGTGATGGTGGAAATTGGGGGACAGAGGGAAAATGGGAGATGGGGGAAAGGGGGACAGAGGAAAGGGGGCAGAGGGAAGGGGAGGGAGGTGAAGGTAAGTGGGATGAAGGGAAAGGGGTGATGGAGGAAAGGGGGACATAGGGAAGGGGAGGAGACAGAGGAAATGTGGGACAGACGGTAGGGGAGGAGACAGGTCAAAGGAGATGGAGGGAAGGAGGAGAAGTAAGAAAGGAGATCAGAGGGAATGTGAGTGAATGAAGAAAGTGGGGACTGAGGGAAAGGGGACACGGAGATCAGGGGGGACAAAGGGACAAAGTGAAGGCGGGTAATACGTGGAAGTGGAGGTCAGGGGCAGAGATGGAGGAAAGGGCGGACACGGGGTAGACGGTGGAATTGGGGGACAGAGGGAAGGGATCGAGACAGAGAAAAGGGGTGAGAGAGGGAAGGGGGAGATGGATGAAAGGGGGACAGAGGGAAGAGGGAAGAGACGGTGGAAAGTGGGGGATGGAGGAAAGCAGAGATCGAGGGAAGTGGATGACTGAGGAAAGGGTGATAGAAGGAAGAGGGTGACAATGGAAAGGGGAGACAGAGGGAATGTTGGAGACTGAGGATAAGGGGGACAAAGAAAAGTGGGGAGATGGAGGAAAGCGGATACCGATGGAAGTTGGTGACTTAGGAAAGGGAGACAGAGGGAAGGGGTGACGATGGAAAGAGGGGGACAGAAGGAATGGGATGGAGATGGAGGAAAGGGAGACAGAGGGAAGGGGAGATGGAGGAAATGGGGGCAGAGGGAAGGGGAGGAGATGGAGGAAAGGAGGGACAGACGGAAGTTGGCGACGGAGGAAAGTGGGGACAGAGAGAAGGGGAGAATGAGGAAAGTGGGGTCAGAGGGAAAGGGGGACACGGAGTTAAGGGGGGACAAAAGGAAGGTGGGAAAGACGGATGAAATATGGACAGGGGGGAGACAGAGAAAAGGGACTACAGAGAGGGGAGGCGGAGGAACTTGGGACACGGGGAGATAGAATGTGCAGACATGGGGGAGACGGTGGAATGGGGACAGAGGGAAGGGGTGAGGTGGAGGAAAGGTGGCAAAAAATGAAGGGGAGACAGATGAAAGAAGGGACAGAGGGAAGGTGGAGATGGAGGAATGGGAAACAGAGGGAAGGGGAGACAGAGGAAATGAGGGACAGAGGGAAAAGGGAGGAAAGATGAACAGGGAAAGTGTGGAACTGAGGGAATGGGGACAGAGGGGGGAGGGCAGAGGGAAGGGGCAAGACAGAGGAAAGTGGACACAAGGGGGAGATGGAGGAAAGGATATACGGAGTGTGGGCAGATTTAGGAAAGGGGGGACAGAAAGAAGGGTGCGACACAGAGAAAAGGGGGACAGAGGGAAGGGGAGATTGATGAAAGTGGGACAGAGCGAAGGGGAGATGGAGGTAAGGAGGAGAGTGGAAAGGGGGCAGAGGGAAGAGGGACACGGAGTTAAGGGAGGACAAAGGCGGGTGAGGCAGAGGAAAGTGGGGATAAAGGGCAGGAGACGGAGGAAATGGGGACAGTGGGGAGACGGAGGAAAGGGTGGACACGGGGGAGATGATGGAAAGGGGGAACAGAAGAAAGGGGGAGATGGATGAAAAGGAAAACAGAGGGAAGGGTGTATACGGAGTTTGGGGGATAGAGCGAAGGGGTAGATGGAGGAAAGGGGAGACAGAGGAAATGGGACAGAGGGAAGGGGAGACGAAAGGGGGACACAGGGAATGGTGACGAGGAAATAGAGGACAGAGGGAAAGGTGTGACAGGGGTAAGGGAAGATGGAGGAAAGAGGGACATAGGGAAGGGGGAGACAGAGGAAAGGCGGGACAGAGGGAAGAGGAACACAAAGGAAAGGGGGAGACGGAGGAAAGGGCAGGCACTGGCGGAGACAGTGGAAAGGGGAGACCAAGGGAAGGGGGTGACTTGGGAAAAGGTGACAGAGGGAAGGGGAAGTCGGTGGAAAGAGGGGGACAGAGGGAAGGGGAGGGAGATGGAGGAAAGGGAGACAGAGGGAAGGGGAGATGGAGGAAATGGGAGCAGAGGGAAGGGGAGAAGATGGAAGAAAGGGGGAACAGAGGGAAGGAGGAGACGGAGGAATGTGGGGACAGAGGGAAGGGGAGAATGAGGAAAGTGGGGTCAGAGGGAAAGGGGGACATGGACTTAAAAGGGGACAAAGGGAAAGTGGGTGAGACAGATGAAATGGGGACAGAGGGGGAGACAGAGGAAAGGGGGTGATGGGGGGAGATGGAGGAATAGGGAGACAGGGGGAGACAGATGAAAGGGAAGGCACTGGGGGAGACGGTGGAAAGGGGAGACAGAGGGATTTCTGGAGACTGACAAAAGGGGGGAAAGAGAAAAGTGGGGAGATGGAGGAAAGCGGAGACCGAGGGAAGTGGGTGACTTAGGAAAGGGTGACAGAGGGAAGGGGAGGGAGATGGAGACAAAGGGGATGGAGGGAAGGAGGAGAAGGAGGAAAGGGGGACAGAGGGAATGGGGAGAATGTGGGGACAGAGGGAAAGGGGACACGGAGTTAAGGGGGACAAATGGAAGGTGGGAAAGATGGATGAAATGTGGACAGAGGGGGAAGACAGAGGAAAGGGGTACAGAGGGGGGGAGGTGGAGGAACTGGGGACAGGGGGAAATGGAGGAAAGTGTGGACATGGGGAGATGGTGAAAAGGGGGCAGCGGGAAAGGGGATATGGATGGAAAGGGGGACAGAGGGAAGGGGTGTAAATGGAGATAAGGGGGACAGAGAAAATGGAAGACAGAGGAAAGGGAGTCAGAGGGAAGAGGGACAGAGGGAAGGGGACATGGAGTTAAGGGGGGACAAAGTGAATGTGGGTAATACGGAGGAATTGGCGGACACAGGGGTAGACGGTGGAATTGGGGGACAGAGGGAAGGGATCGAGACGTGGTGACAGAGGGAAGGGGAGATGGATGAAAGGGGGTACAGAGGGAAGGGGAAGAGACGGAGGAAAGTGGGGACAGTGGGAAGTGGGTCAACGGAGGAAAGAGGGGTCAGAGAGAAGAGGTGAGACAGAGGGAATGGGGGAAAGAAGGATAAGGGAGGGAAGTGGGGACAGAGGGAAGGTGTGCGACAGAGGGAAGGGGGGACAGATTGAAGGTGGACTGAGGGAAGGGGTGAACAGAGGGAAGGGGCAAGATGGAGGAAAGGGGGACTGAGGGGGAGATGGAGAAAAGGGGTCAGAGGGAAAGGGGCGAGATGGAGGAAAAGAGGAACTGAGTGAAGGGGAGACAGATGTAAAGGGGTACAGAGAGAAGGGGAAATGGAGGAAAGTGGGGACAGGAAATTTTGGACTGAGGGAAGGGGCCATGGAGTGAAGGGGGTACAAAGGCAGTTGAGACGGAGGAAATGGTGGTCAGGGGAGGGAGGAAAGGGCTGATATGGGAGGAGACAATGGAAAAAGGGGAAAGAGGGAAGGGGAGACAGAATTAAGGGTGGACAGAGGGAAGGGGAGACGGAGGAAATGTGCGACAGAGAGAAGTGGGGAGATGGTTGAAAGGGGGGATAGAGAGAAGGGGGAGATGGTTGAAAGTGGGGACCGAGGGAAAGGGGGAGAGATGAAAGGGGGAGACTGTGGAAAGGGGTGGCAGAGGGAAGGGGAGGAGTCGGAGGAAAGAGGGGACAGATGGTGGGGGGAAGAGATGGAAAAAAGTGGCGATAGAGGGGAGGAGACGGAGGAAATGGGGGGAGTGGGGAGATGGAGGAAACTGGACACTGGGGGAGATGGTGCAAAGCGGGACAGAGCGAAGGGGGACACAGAGTTATGGGGGGAAATATAGAAGGCAGGCGAGATGGAGGAAATGGGGCACAGTGGGAGGGGAGACAGAGGAATGTGGGTATAGATGGGGGAGACGGTGGAAATGGGGATGGGGAGACAGTGGAAAGGGCCAACAAGGGGGAAAAATGGAGAAAAGGGGGTCAGCGAGAAGGGGATACAGATGAAAGAGGGAAGGGGTGGAGATGGATAAAAGGGGGAAAGAGGGGAAATAAGGAGGAAATAGGGACAGTGGGGAGATGGAGGAAAGGGCGGACATGGGGGGAGATGATGGAAAAGGTGGACAGAGGGCAGGGAGCGAGACGGAGGTAAGGTGGGAAAGAATGAAGGGAGAGACAGATGAAAGAGGGGACAGAGGGAAGGGGAGATGGAGGAATGGGAAACAAAGGGAAGGGGAGTCTGAGGAAAGTGGGGACAGAGAGAAGGTGGAGGGGACATAAGAAAGGGAGGACAGAGGGAAGTGGGGGTGATGGATGAATGAGGGGACAGAGGGAAGTGGAGACAGAGGAAATAGGGGACAGAGGGAAAGGGGAACAGAGGAAAAATGTGGAACAGAGGGAAGGGGACAAAAAAGAGAGGAAAGTGGACAGAAGGGGGAGATGGAGGAAAGGGTGGATGGAGTGGGGGCAGATGGAGGAAAGGGGCACAGAGGGAAGGGTAAGGGTGCGACACAGAGGAAAGGGGGAACAGAGGGAAGGGAGAGATGGATGAAAGGGGGACAGAGGGAAGAGGAGACGGAGGAAAGTGGGACAGAGGGAAGGGGAGACAGAGTTAAAAGGCGACAAAGGCATGCGAGATGGAGGAAATGGGGGACAGAGGGAGGGGGAGAGAGAGGAAAGGGGGATAGAGGGGGAGACAGATGAAATTGAGGACAGGGGGGATGGAGGAAAGGGCAGACACGGGTGGTAAGGTGGCAAGGGGGGACAGAGGGGAGGGGACAGAGGGAAGGGGGAGAAGGATGAAAGGGGGGACAGAGGGAAGGGGAGAGTGAGTTAAAGGCGGACAGAAGGAAGGGGAGACAGAGGAAAGTGGGTACAGAGTGAACAGGGACAGAGGGGGGAGATGTATGAAAGGGGGACAGAGGGAATGGGGAGATGGAGGAAAGGGGGGACAGAGGGAATGGGAGATGGAGGAAAGGGGGGCAGAGGGAAGGGGAGACAGAGGGATGCGGAGACAGAGGGAAGGGGAACAGAGGGAAGGGGAGACTGGAAAATGGGACAGAGGAAAGGGGGGATAGAGGAAACAGGGACAGAAGAAAGGAGGGACAGAGGGAAGGGCAGAGATGGAGGGAAGGGGAGACAGAGTGAGGGGGAGACAGAGGGAAGGGGGAGACGGAGGACAGAGGGAAGGGGGAGATGAAGGAAAGGGTGGACAGAGGGAATGGAGCAAGAAGGAGGTAAGGTGGGAAAGAATGTAGGGGAGATGGATGAAAGAGGGGACAGAGGGAAGGGGGAGCTGGAGGAATAGGAAACAGAGGGAAGGGGAGACAGAGGAAAGTGGGGACAGAGTGAAAAGGGAGGAAAGGTGAACAGAGGGTAAGTGTGGAACAGAGGGAAAGGGGACAGAGGGGGTAGGACAGATGGAAGGGGTGAGACAGAGGAAAGGGGATGGAGGGAAGGGGGAGATGGATGAATGAGGGGACAGAGGGAAGGGGAGACAAAGGAATGGGAAACAGAGGGAAGGGGAGTCAGAGGAAAGTGGGGACAGAGAGAAGGTGGAGGATACAGAGGAAAGGGGGGACAGAGGGAAGTGGGGGCGACGGATGAAAGAGGGGACAGAGGAAAGGGGAGATGGAGGAAATGGGGGACAGAGGGAAAAGGGAGGAAAAGGGAACAGAGGGAAAGTGTGGAAGAGGGAAGGGGGACAGATGGGGGAGGACAGAGGGAAGGGGCAAGACAGAGGAAAGTGGACAGAAGGGGGAGATGGAGGAAAGGGTGGACAGAGTGGGGGCAGATGGAGAAAATGGGGGACAGAGGGAGGGGGAGACAGATGAAAGTGGGGACAGAGGGGGGAGACAGAGGAAATGGGGACAGTGGGGAGACAGATGAAAGGGCAGACATTGGGGAGATGGTGGAAAGGGGGGACAGAGGGAAGGCAGCAAGATGGAGGAAAGGGGGGCAGAGGAAAGGGGTATAGAGTGGGTGAGACAGAGGAAGTGGGGACGGGGGATTGGAGGAAGGGCGGTACAGAGCGAAGTGGTCGATGGAGTTCAGGGGGGACAGAGGGAAGGGGGGACAGTGGGAATGGGGGACAGAGGGAATAGGGAAACATCGGAAAGGGAGGACAGAGGGAAAGGGGGTCAGAGGGAAGGGGAGATGGAGAAAAGGGGGCAGTGGGGAGATGGAAGAAAGGCGGGACAGAGGGAAGAGGAAGATGGAGGAAAGGGGGAGATGGAGGAAAGGGGGACAGAGAGAAGGGGGACGGAAAAAAGCGGAGACCGATGGAAGGAGGTGACAGGAAAGAGGAGACAGAGGGAAAGGGTAGGAGATGGAGGAGAGGGGGTACAGAGGGAAGAGAGAGACAGAGGAAAGGGGGGACAGAGGGAATGGAGAGATGGAGGAAAGGGGGATAGAGGGAAGGGGAGGAGACAGAGGAAAGGGGACAGATGGTAGTGGAGGAGAGAGAATAAAGGGGGACAGAGGGAAGATGACGGAGGAAATGGGGACAGAGAAAAGGGGGAGGAGGAAAGTGGGAACAGAGGGAAGGGGACACGAAGTTATGGGGGGACAAAGGCAAGGCAGGCGAGATGGAGGAAATGGGGGACAGAGGTGGGGAGACAGAGAGGGGGTACAGAGTTGGGGAGACAGAGGAACTGGCGGACACGGGGGGAGACGGTGGAAAGGGGGGACAGAGGGAAGGGGGTGAGACGGAGGAAAGGAGGTGCCTTGTGTAAACTTATACCTCTCATTTTGTTCGTTTTAGATTGCTCAAAGTGTTTGAGCTACCGAAAGAAAATAAACACACACACCGAGAGTAGTTCAGTTTATACAAATGTTTATTACAAATTCAAAAGCTGATTTCAAACTCCAATACGCAAGCCCTTCCCAACTACACTTATCAATGCTTGGACTGGTCCCAACTGCCGAAGCGAGGCAACAACTGTACACTTGTAGTCAGTTGTCAGGGCGCCGGTAGCAGCTTCTCCACCTCCCCCGACCGGGATGTTGGCTGGACTCTAGAAGTTCTTCTTCTTGCTGAGAGATGTTGCCACCTCTCGGAGAGTCTCAAACTTCAGCAGCGGGACCATGGCTTATATTACCCATAAATTGCTTACCTAAGCACCTATTCCCAGCACAGCAAGAAAGATAAGTGAGCAAGCTAAGCTAACATAATTTTCAGCTTATCACTTTGAATACAATGGTTTATTTTGCATCAAAGCTAGGCCTCTGACAGTCTGTGACCAAAACAAGCAGGAAGATTAAAAGTTCTTGGTACACAGATGTCCTTTCTTCAGATAACTGCATCTCTGGCCCCTCGGTGGAACTTAGCTTATGTCTGCTGATTCTAAAAACAAGCAGGTTCTCTGCCTTGCAGAAACAAAGGCTGCAAAAGAAAAAAAAACAACACAGTTAGAATCTTCCATTACAGGGGGACAGAGGGAAGGGGAGATGGAGGAAAGGGGGGCCAGAGTTAAGGGGTGACGGAGGGAAGGGGGACATGGAGTTAAGGGGGGAACAAAGGGAAGGCGGGAGGAAATGGGGGATGGGGAGACAGAGGAAAGGGTGGACATGGGGGGAGAAGGTGGAATGGGGGGATAGAGCGAAGGGATCGAGACGGAGGAAAGGGGAGACAGAGTAAAGGGGTGACAGAGGGAAGGGGGACACGGAGTTAAGGGCGGAACAAAGGGAAGGCGAGCGAGATGGACGAAATGGGGGACGGGGACGACGGAGTAAAGGGTGGACATGGGGGGGAGAAGGTGGAATGGGAGACAGAGGGAAGGGATTGAGATGGAGGAAAGGGGGACAGAGGGAAGCGGGAGATGGATTAAAGGTGGGACAGAGAGAAGGGGAGGAGACGGAGGAAAGGGGGACAGAGGGAAATGGGGGTTACAGATGAAACAGGGGACAAAGGGAAGGGGAGATGGAAGAAATGGAGACAGAGGGAAAGGGGAGGAAAGGGAGACAGAGGGAAGGTTGGGGACAGAGGGAAGGGGAACAAGGGAAGGGGCGGACAGAGGGAAGGGGAACAAGGGAAGGGGCGGACAGAGGGAAGGGGCGATATGGAGGAATGGGGGACTGAGGGGGAGACAGAAGAAAGGGGATGAGGGAAGGGGGCAAGACAGAGGAAAGGGGGGACAGTGAGAAGGTGGGAGACGAAGAGGGGAACAAAGGGAATGAGGGTAGACGGAGGGAAGGCGAACAAAGGGAATGGGGAACACAGTAAAGGGGGGACAGAGGGAAAAGGGGAAGACAGAGGAAAGGGGGACAGATGGGAGTCAGAGGGAAGGGGGGACAGAGGAAAAGGGGTAATCCGGAGTTAGGTGGGATAAAGGGAAGGCGGACAAGATGGAGGAAATTGAGGACAGAGGGAGGTGGAGACAGAGGAAAGGGGGGACAGAGGAAAGGGGGGAGACATCGGAAATGGGGGACAGAGGGAAGAGGGAGACTGAGGAAAGGGGGGCTGAGGGAAGGGGAGGAGACAGAGGAAAGGGGGGACAGATGGTAGGGGGAGGGGACAGAGAAAAGTGGGGACAGAGGGAAGGAGGAGATGGAGTGAAGTGGGGACAGAGGGAATAGGGGAGATGGATAAAAGGGGGGACAGAGGGAAGGGGAGATGGAGGAAAGGGGGACAGAGGGAAGGGGAGACGGAGGGAAGGAGAGACAGGGGGAAGGGGAACAGGGGGAAGGGGAACAGAGGGAAGGGGAGACAGAGGGAAGGGGAGATTTGGAAAAGGGGACAGAGGAAAGGGGAACAGAGGAAACTGGGACAGAAGGAGGGACAGAGGGAAGGGCAGAAATGGAGGGAAGGGGAGACAGAGTGAGGGGAAGACAGAGGGAAGGAGGAGATAGAGGGAAGGGTGGACAAAGGGAAGAGGAGATGGGGACAGAGGGAAGGGGAGACGGGGGACAGAGGGAAGGGGGAGATGAAGGAAAGGGGGGACAGTGAAGGGAAGATGGGGGAAATATGGAAAGGTGGACAGAGGGAAGTGGGGGTGACGCAGGGAGGATATAGCAAAGGGGGACAGTGGGAAGGGGGAACAGAGTGAAGGGAGGACAGAGGAAAGAGGGGATTGAGGAAAGGGGAGACAGAGGAAAGGGGACAGAGGGAAGGGGGAGATGGAGGAAAGGGCTGAGAGGGAAGGCAGGGAGACAGAGGAAAGGGGAGAAGACAGAGGAAAGGGGGGTCAGAGGGAAGGGGAGGAGACGGAGGAAAGTGAGGACAGAGAGAAGGGGTGGGGAGACGGAGGAAAGGGGGAACAGAGGGAAGGGGTGAGGAATGCTGGGAAGGGTTAGTGCAGTGCAGATAAAGGGCAGGGTAGTGGAAAGAAGGAAGAGGTTAAGCAATGGGGTGGGGTGAATGGGTTACAACAGTCTGTGAAATTCTCTGCGAAGGATAGGAAAATAACCAAGATTTATCATGAGTTTCTTGTCATACACATTTTACATTCTTCAGTCAAACAGGTACACAAACTATCCTAGTAAACTAATTGAATTGAGAGATTATGAATACATTAGAAATATTCAGTTACTGCAGTGCAATAAAGAAAGTTGTGATAGTGCGGATGGTCCCTAATAGATGCACCAAGGGTTCTGGAGCCTGATAGCTATTGGGAATAAATTGTTCTTGATGCCAGAGGTGCTGTCTACAAGCTTCTGTCCCTTCTGCCCGAAGGGAGCAGTGAGAAGATGTAGTGACCAGGGTGATTGGGTGATTGGTCACTTTCCTGAGGCAGCGCCCCGCACAGACGTCTGCAATGGGTGGGAGGTCGGAGCCTGTGATGGATCTGGCTATTTTCTGCACTCCTGGCCACTTGCAGACATTCCACAGAGCACCCTGGAGAAGTTTGATAGGGTTACTGACCACATTCCAAATTTCTACACACTTCTTTGAAAAATATTTTGTTTTAATATTTTATTTTTGATTTTCAAAGACTCAGACAAATCCAAACAACCCAATCTGTTCCAGCAATATTATATAACATAAAGGCTATTTCTTCCCCCACCCCTCTCCTCTCCCCCTCCCTCTTGTACCCAAATACAACAAAGTAAAAATATAAATTAAACAAATACCAAGAACCAAATATCGGTAATGTCACAAACCCTTCAGGGAACTTAAGAAAAACCCAAAGAAACTGAAAATTTAAAAAAAATGTCCCTTCTTCACTACTGCCTCAGTGTGCAGGCTCTGGGAAGGACTTCTGAGGTTATGGGCTCCCAGGAACTTGAAGGTTCTGACCCTCCCCACCTCTGTCCCATCAGTGTGGACAGGTGTGTGGCCCCCTCACCCTCTCCTTCCTAACATCCTTGGTCTCGCTGACATTGAGAGCAAGGTTGTTGTTCTGGCAACACCCAATGAGGTTCTCAATCTCCATCCTGTATACAATGATTTTATTTAGAGATATAGCATTGTTACAGGCCCACGAGCCCGCCCGCCCAATACACCAATTAACCTATGAACCCAGTATAGTTTTGGAAGGTGGGAGGAAACCCATGCAGACGCAGGGCGAATGCACAAAATCCTTATCGGGTTCAAAACCAGATTTCTGGGTCCGCAATAATGGGAGACAATGAGATGGCAGAGGAACGAAATGAGTATTTGCATCAGTTTTCCCTGTGGAAGACATTAAGTGTGCCAGATTGTCAAAGCGCATCAGGGAGTGAGTGCAGTTACTATTTCAAGAAAGCTGAATGGTCTAAGAGTGGAGAAGTCTCCCGGACCAGATGGATGGCACCCTCAGGTTCTGAAAGAAGTAGCGGTAGAGATGGTGGAGGCATTGGTCATGGTCTTTCACTCATCAATAGATTCTGGCATGGTCCTGGGGGACTGGATATTCACAAATGTCACCCCACTATTCCTATAAGGGAGAGAGGCAGCAGAAATTATAGACTGGATAGCCTGATGTCTGTGGCTGTGAAGAAGTTGGAGTCGATTATAAAGGATGAGGTTACGGAGTACTTGGGTGGGGGGGGGGGGGGGGGAGGGATAGGATAAGATAGGCCAAAACCAGCATGGTTTCCTTAAGGGTAAATCTTGCTTGACCAACCTATTGGAATTCCTTGTGGCTGGATAAGGGAGATGCAGTGGATGTTGTGTATATCAGAAGGCCTTTGACAAGGTGCTACACATGAGGTGTTTTAACAAGAGCCTACAGTAATAAGAAACATACTCGTGTGGGCAGATTGGCAGGAAGCAGACAGCTGGAATATGAGGATCACTGTCTGATTGGCTGCTGCCTGCGTGTGATGTTCCACAGGAGTCTGTGTTGGGGCTGCTTCTGTTAATATTGCATATTAATGATTTGGATTATGGAATAAATGGCTTTAAGGCCTAGTTTGTGGACGGCACAAAGGTAGGTGGAAGAGCAGGTTGTGTGGAATAAACAGGGAGGCTGCAGAGGACAGACCGATCAGAATAGGGCTGAGAAGTGAAATGTAAAGACAGAAAGTGTACGGTCATGCACTTTGGAAAAAAAAACAAACTATTTTTTAAAATGGGGAGAAAACTGAAAATACCCAGATGCAAAGGGCCTTGAGCATTCTCATGTAGGATGGGACAGGGGGTGAATAAGGCCAATGCAATAATGGCATTAATTTCAGGCGGAATAGAATATAAAAGCAAGGATGTGATTTTAAGTATTTAAGTGTATTGTGAGCAGTTTTGGGCTCCTCATTTAAGAAAATATGTGCTGACACTGGAGAGGGTTCCAGGAATGAAATAGTTATCATATGAGGTGCATTTGACAGCTCTGTATTTGTTGAAAGTTAGAAGAATGAGGTGGGGGGGGGGGGGGGGGGATCTCATTGATACATTTTAAGTGATGAAAGGTTGTTTCCCGTGATGGGAGAGTCTAGGACAAGAAGCGGAGGAATTTCTTCAGCCAGAGGGTGGAATTTGTTGCGGAAGATGGGTCAATGGGTGTATTTAAGGCAGAGAATGCTTGGTTCTTGATTAGCCAGGGCACCAAAAGTTGTGGGGAGACAGCTGGGCAGTGGGGAAATAATTAAATGACTCATCTCTGCTCCTCTAACCATTGCCGCCCCATTCGGACTCCTCGTTTGCAGGTACCAACGGTCGTGTCTTCGGCCACTCTGTGAACTGCCCAGCAGCAGCAGCAGGCTAATGGGGATGGATCAAGGGACGAAGCGTTCCGCCGTGGGGGTCTTTGCTGCGGACGAGCAAGTTGAGGATCCAGATGCAGCAGAGGGGCCCAAGCTTCAGCTCAGCCATAGACCCTGTTGGTGTGTGAGGTTAGGCGCCACTGAACGGCCTGGTGGAGAGGGGACCATCAGGCAGGGTGGCCCCGGCCCCTCCTGATCGTGGCATTTTCATGCAAGAAAGGGATTCTCCGGCTCATAGACTAAACTGATGCCGCCCTTCCCCACCCCGAATCAGCCCCGGACCGTTGCAGCCAGGCTCCACCCAGTGCAACGCCCCTGTAAGTGCTACGGGGAGGAGTTGTACTTCCGGGTCAGGGCCAGCTTCCGGGCGGGAATATTTGCACCGGCAGGGAATCGTTGGGGGTGAGAGAGAGCGAGAGAGAACGGGTCCGTCCTTTACCTCCCTGCCCCCCCCCCCCCCGCCCGTCCCGCCTCCCCACCCCTTGTCCTGCCCCCCCACCCCTCGTCCTGCCCCAATCCTCCTCCCCACCCCTTCTTCCCCGTCCCTTATCCTGTCCCATTCCTCCTTCTACCCCTTCTCTCCTCCCCAACTCTCCTGCCCTGTTCCCCCTCCTCACCCCTCCATGTTACTTTGTATTATCTGCAAATTTAGCCACACAGCCATTTATTCTGTAATCTAAATTCAACATTAAAGAAAGTGGCCCCAACACCGATCCCTGTGGAACACCACCAGTAACCAGTAGCCAAACAGAATAGGATCCCTTTATTCCCACTCTCTGTTTCCTGCTGACAGCCAATGCATTGACCATGCCTGTAATTCCATGGACTCCCATCTTGTTGAGTGGGCTCATTTGCGCCACCCTGTCAAAGGCCTTTTGAGAGTCCAAATATACTGCATCTCCTTTGTCTTGTCTGATTTTTTCAAAAATTTGCAGTAGGTTTGTCAGGCAAGACTTTCCATTCTTCCATCTTGTCATGAACCTCCAGGTACTCTGTAACCTCATCCTTGGCAATCAACTCCAACAATGCCCCAACCACCGATGTTAGCCTTACCTGCCAATCATTTCCGTTCTGCCTCCTGCCCTCTTTAAATAACAGTGTGACCCTTGCAGTTTTCCATCTCTCCATCATCCAATTTCAAACGCAGGCTTCTAAAATTAGAACAAATTGTTTTAATCCTCTTGGTGTGTCTTTTAATTTCCTCATTGTGTTCTGCTTGGTGACAGGAGCAGAAGCCTGCTTTGTCATGGGGCTCCTCGACCAGTGTGAGGAGGTGTTTGGTACCTCGGACTTGTATCAGGTGTTGGGCGTTCGGCCGGGGTCCTCGGAGGCAGAGATCCGAAGAGGATATCGGAAAGTTTCTCTCCAGGTTCACCCTGACAGAGTTACTGAGGCAGAGAAGGAAGCAGCCACCCAGAAATTCCAGGTAAATTCTAAATGCCACCCACATTTGAGCAATTGTGGAGGACTGGGGATGAGAGTGATATACAGTTTTGAGTAAATCGTTCTGTTTGGGGATAAGCAATTCAGGGGAGTCATGGCACTATTGTGTTATGATGAATAACTGGGCAAGGAACCGATATCCACAGACTAGTCACTGCATGCGTTGCTGTGATGGAACACAGTA
Organism: Narcine bancroftii; assembly: GCF_036971445.1. Classification (NCBI taxonomy): domain Eukaryota; kingdom Metazoa; phylum Chordata; class Chondrichthyes; order Torpediniformes; family Narcinidae; genus Narcine; species Narcine bancroftii. Next base: position 99,459,824 of record NC_091474.1, on the reverse strand, counting down.
CAGGTACACAATCCTTTATCCGGACATCTAACATTTGGAAAGCTCCAAAATCTGGCAAGTGGAAAGAGAGACCGACAGCGTGAGTTGGGCAATTGTGGGGGAGACATTGGCAGTATGAGTCAGGCTGGCGAGAGACCGGGAGCGCAAGTCGGGCAATTGGGGGGTAGACCAGCAGTGCGAGTCAGGCAGGCAAGGTGGGGGAGACCGACAGCACAAGTCAGGCAGGTGAAGTGGGGGGGGAGGAGAGAGACCGACAGCGTGACTGGAAGGGGGTGGATTCGGGTGGGTTAAATCTGGCTTTCCGAAATCCGGAAAAATCCGAAATTCGGAACACACTGTCAAGGGTTCTGGATAAAGGATTGTGCACCTGTACATGTTATTTTAAGTACCAAATTTAAAAAAATTATTGAAATCCTAATTCGAAGTTCAAGGTACTTTAATATCACAAACATAAAACCAACATTTATTTCCTTTTGTTTGCTGTAAGGACACAGGCTCTACAAGCCAAACACCGCCACCTATAAGAGAAAGAGAATCTAAACGGAGTTCCTTCAGAGGCACCGATTTGCCTCCTGCACCCCAGCACCCTCTGCATCGCCTCCTGTTTGTTCCAGTGGTGTGAGCGCACCTTACTTTGCTTTGAAACCTTAAGCTCCCTTCCCACCAATTGCACCCCTGGCACCTTTGTCTGTGGCCACACCTCCCTCGCCAGAATTCGGGGCCCAAACAGGCCTTTTAAGTAAAGCAACAGTATCTGTGGGAGTGATCTGCTGCTCCCTTTGTGGACTTCTCCACATCAGAGAAACTGGGAGATCACTTCGCTGAGCACCTCCGCTCTCTGCACCAGTGACTGGGACCTCCCAATAGCGGACCATTTCAAATCTGTGTCCCACTCCCATCTCACAGGTCTGTTCATGACCCTCATGTACTATCCCACCAAGGCCACCTGTAAATTAGAGGAGCAACTCTTGATTTTCCATCTGGGCACCCTCCCGGCAGATGGCATTAATGTCGACAGCTCCAGTTTCTGTAACCTACTCTCCAAGGGCTCAAGCCTGAAACGCTGGTTGTATCTTTACCTTTGCTATATAAAGTACACTGTTAGAACTGCTGAGCTTCTCCAGTATTGTGCTTTTCCTTTATTTATAAATTTAGAACTACACAAATAAAGCACATAATAAAAAATGTTTCAAATAATACAAATACATGTGTATAAAAAGGAAAAGATAAGAAAACCTCCTTATATACACCACCCCCTCACCTACAAAGAAAAGAAAAAAGTAAGAAAGAGAGCAGGGTAAGAGACCCTCAACAGGCGTGCCTATTACTTTAAAGTTTCTTATACTGAGTCCTTGAGGAGAAGGGAATGTCTGAGCTTCATTTAATATTAACACCCATATTTTGTAAATAAGGGCTCCATGTCTTGCAAAATAAATAATGTTTGTCTGTTAAATTGTAAGCAATTTTCTTATGTGGTATACAACGCCAGACCTCAGCAAATCCGCGTATGACTTCCAAGTTATGGCAATACATTTTCTTGCTATCGATAAAGCAATTTGGACAAACTTCTTTTGATACATGTTCAATTTCAACTTGGGTTCAATATTCTTAATATCATCCAATAAAAATAACATTGGATCCTGTGGGAATTTAAACCCCATTATTCATTCCAATAATTTACCCATTTCTAACACTGCCAGGTAGAATGAACAGATATACTAATTTCCTGTCTGCATTTAAAACATAAATCTGAAAAAGTCTGATTCAATTTTTTTAATTTAATGGAGTTAAATAGAACTGATGAATAAAATTATATTGTACCATTCTATATCATTGTGTTTGTACTTCAATCACAGTGTCCAACGTGCAGCCAGAATGTAAATTCTAAGCATGATAATGTTCCTGGCACAGTTAAACATTTTTTAAAGTCACACAAGAACCTTTACAGAATTGAGGACTGAAATCTTACAATTATCTTCCCCGATATCTAGAATTGAAATTTTCACAATGACTGATCTCAATTTTTAAGCTTAAACAAATCTCTCAAGTCAAACTCCCAAAAGAACTGGAACTGTATCTTCTGTTCTCTCTGAGTTCTGATCATCATTTTGAAGATAAATATTGCTCTGCTTCCAATAGACCCTGGGTAGAGTGTATGCAGTTCTGAGTGACAAGGAGCAGCGTGCAGTATACATTGAACAAGGTACAGTCAATGAAGAAGCAGATATCTCATCACAGGATCGTGACTGGATGGAGTATTGGAGACTGCTCTTTAAAAAGGTACCAGCAAGGGTGACTTGGGGAAATCTGAGAGATTGAAATCTGAAGCCTTGGGAGCTGCTGTGAAGCAGTGGTGATCATTGAGGTTCTGTTTTACGCTGTACCCTGGTCAGAGGTGATCAGTGAGGACCTGTTTTACACTGTACCTTGGTCAACATGATCAGTGAGGACCTGTTTTACACTGTACCCTGGTCAACGGTGATCAGTGAGGACATGTTTTACACTGTACCCTGGTCAGCGGTGATCATTGAGGACATGTTTTACACTGTACTCTGGTCAGTGGTGATCAGTGAGGTCCTATTTTACACTGAACCCTGGACAGTGTGATGACAATGGCAGATGGGATATACCCCAATTACTAAGGGAAGTGTGGGAAGAGATTGCTGAGACGTGATGATGATATTTGTATCATCTTTGGCTACACGAGGGGAACCGGAGGATTGGAGGATGGAAATGTTGCTCTGTTGATAACGGAAGGTAATTGGGCGAATCCTGCGAATTATTGACCAGTGGATCTTGAGTTAGTGGTGGGCAAACTATTGGAGGGGATTGGTGAACATTTGGGGAAGCATTGTCTTTTCAGGGTAAACCAGCATGGCTTTGTGAGGGGTAGCTTCTGCCTCACAAATGTAATTGAGCTTTTTAAGGAAATTGATGAAGGTGGAGCAGTGGATGTGTTGTATATAGATCTTAGTAAGGCCTTTGACTGGATTTTCCATGATGGGAATCCATTGGATTTGGAATTGTCTTAGCCATATAAGGCAGAGGATAGTAGTTGATGGAACATATCCTAGATGGAGATCTGTGGCCAGTGGTATTCCACGGGGATCTGTTCTGGACATTTTTGTAAATGACTTGGATAAAGAAGTGAAGGGGTGCATGTGGTAAACCACTGGATATATGTTTTGGCTGTATTAGTTCTTGTTATAGCTCATCTGGACTAGTCCCTTACTGACTGTGTCTGAAGGTCCTCCCACAGACCCCTGAATAAAGGTGACTGTGCAACTGCCCCCTCCTCAGTCCAGGACAGTCAACCAGCAAGGACGTGACTCCACTCTGTTGTTAATAAAAACCTTTCAATTTCTCTACAACTTCTAGTCTTTTCAATTTTGTTAACAACAGTTTTATTTTGATAATGGAGCAGATTTTGAAATCAGAAAAGCTGGACCTCAATCCACAATTGCCTGACGCATCCAGCAGCTTCAAACTCTGGTTGCATTGCTTTGAAGCGTTCCTCTACTATCCCAGGTCAGTATATTTGATGATCAGAGACTCTGAGTCATCCCCAGAGGCAATGGAAATCCAGTATGAGGAAGGTAAATGAGGTCTACGCTAGGCACCTCCTAGCTACCCAAAAACTGCGACTCGGGTAGTCGAGCGTCGAGTACCTCTGGGCCCTGCGAACTCTTGGACGGGGCTGCGGCTGCAAGGCCATGATAGCCATGGCGAACACGAGGACTTGATCAGAGACGGTTATGTTGCGGGCATCAGATCAAGTAGAGACTGTTGGAGCAGAGTGCAGTCAAACTAGCAGAAACGCTAGAGGTGGCCTTCCAAAATATGGACACCTACTTGGCTGATAACGTGGCCGCTTCCTGGTTACCATGGACACCGCCATCTTAGGATGTGGGAGGGCAACGAGCCTGCAGAACATCACTACCCCCTGCCAGTGACCCGACTACAGCCGCTGTACTCCGTGAGCACCAAAGTGTTACTTTTGTGGCTTGCATAAACACCTGGGGGAAGATGCAGTTTGCTCTAGCTGTGGAAAGAAAGGGGATTATGTGAAGTATGTAAATAAAAGTTAGTCTCTAAACCTAGCAGCACCATTGGGTGCTGCCATCTTCTCAACCCAGCAGCACAATTGGGCGGCGTCATCTTCTCAACCCAGCAGCGCAACTTGGAGGCTGCCATCTTGGGATCGAACACACTCCACCGCATCTACAGAGTCTGACAGTGATTCAACATTGGCCTCCATTGCACTGGATCAAGGTAGCCCTCACCAACTCGCCAAATCGAGGTAAATGGTCAAGAGACAAGATGCCTGTTCAATAGTGGGAGCACCCCGACACAGTGCTGTGTTACTCCCTCGCGGTAAGCACAGTAAGCCACAAAGTCTTGGAGTCCTACACGGCAGATATTCATGGCTACTGTGGAGTGACTCTAACTGTGTGGGGCCCAGACTACAAAAACTTTAAATCCTCGTGCTGCTGGGGCTGGACTTTCAATGCCACCTTAAAAGTGTGACGATGGAATACGATGCACCACCCCCCCCCCCCCCCCCAACTATCTGCAACCAGCAATTTTTTAAACCACCCACTCTGCTCAACCCCCCGGTCTTTCCTCCAATCGTTTACAGCCACCAACATTCAGATTTCCTACCGCGTATGACCTGCAGCTTTTCAACCCTCAGGATCACCCCTCCACCGCTGTTCACTAATCTCACCCCTGACTGTAAACCAAAAGTAGGTGGTACAGTCTACTGCTGGGTACAGGGCCTTTATTAGGTCGGAGGTGCAGCGGCTACTGAATGAGGAGATAATTGAGGCCAGCACCAGCCCCCAGAGAGCCTAAGTGGTGGTAGTAAAGAATGGGGAGATACATGCTGCTGGGCGTGTACCCTCTTCCCCACATATCTGACACGGTAAATCAAATCACTCAATATCGAGTATTCTCCACTGTTGATTTAAAGTCGGCATGGCACCAGCTCCCATCCGCCCGGAGGACCGTCAATACACTGCCTTTGCAGCAGATGGCCGCCTCTACCATTTCCTGAGGGATCCCTTTGGCGTCACCAAGAGGAAATGGACCGAACAGTAGACCAGTATGAGCTGCATGCCACATTCCCGTATCTTGACAACTTCACCATTTGTGGCCATGACATGCAGGATCATGATGCCTATCTCCAAAAATTTCTCCAGGCCACCAAACTCCATAACCTTATATACAATAAGGCTAAATTTGTTTTTCGCACAACCCACCTGGCCATCCTTGTCTGTGTTGTATAGAACGGAGTCATTGGCCCTGATCCCGACCACATATGGCCACATTTGGAATTTCCCCTTCCCCACAGCCTCAAGGCTTCTGCTATGCCCAGTGATTCCCTGATTATGCGGACAAGGCCACCCCCTCATCAAGTCCACCTCTTTTCCCCTGCCAAGGCCGCGATGCATGCGGTGGATGAATCCACCCCATTCCAGGTGGAGAGTGATGTATCCGGCTCTGCCCTGGCTGCCACCCTTAACCAGGTGGGCAGACCCCTAGCCTTTTCCTCCCGCACCCTCCAGGGCCCTGAAATTCAGCACTCCTTGGTCGTGAAGGAGGCCCAGGCCATTTTTGAGGCAGTACAGCACTGGAGACACTACCTCAATTGAAAACAATTTACCTTACTGACTGACCAACATGCAGTTGCTTTCATGTTTAACAATCAGCAGTGAGGTAAAATCAAAAACGACAAGATATTTAGGTGGAGAATCGAACTTTCCACTTACAATTACGATATTTTGTACCAGCCTGGGAAGCCCATTGAGCCCCCAGATGCTCTATCCCACAGAACGTGCCATCACACAAATAGACTGGTTATAGGCCCTCCGCATGACCTTTGGCATTCGGGGTCAGGTTCTTCCACTTTATCAAAGCCCGCAACCTACCTTACTCCATCAAGGAGATCAGGGCCATGACCAGAACCTGCCAGGTCTGAGCAGAATGCAAATCACACTTCTATCGACCAGACGGAGCACATCTGATAAAGGCCTGAGCATTGATTTCAAGGGACCCCTCCCCTCCTCTGACCACAACGTGTACTTCCTCAACCTCGTTGAGTACTCATGTTTCCTGTTCACCATCCCCTGCCCGGACACGACCATTGCTGTAGTCCCTAAGGCCCTTCGCAATCTCTTCATCCTGTTCAGGTACCCCTGTTATATCCATAGCGAACAGGGGTCCTCTTTTATGAGTGACGACCTCTGACCTGCTGGCCAGAGGCATCGCCATGAGCAGGACCACCAGCTACAACCCCCGAAGGAAGAACGCTGCTGTCTGGAAGACCATCCTTCTAGCCCTGAGGTCTGGAGGTCTTCCAGTCTTCCAGTCTCCTCCCTGATGCGCTCCACTCCTATGTACCACCACTGATGCCACTCCACATGGAAGGATGTTTACCTTCCCCAGGAAGTCCACTTCAGGGACCACGCTGCCATCCTGGCTGATGTCCGCAGGACCGGTCCTACTCTAGAAGCCCATGAGGAACCATGTCTGACCCATTGGTCGAAAGGGTCCATCTCCACCAACCCCCAATACACCTATGTGGTGTAACCTGATGGGCTTGAGGATATGATCTCTGTTCGGGACGTGGTGCCCTTAGGAGTCCCTGAGACCACCCCACACCCCCTTCACCTACTGCTACCCACGATACACTAGGGCCAAGGCCTGTTACCTCAGCCCCAGTTGATGGCATGTCAGATCCGTCACCAAGATGACACCGACGGCAACATAAGGTGTCCCAGACCATCCAAGATTCAACACTGCAACTCAGCTAGTACTCTGATGGTCGTGGTGGCAGACCAGATTACCCAAAAGACTCAGTTTGTAAGAACATTTAATTTGCTTCACCCCGCCAGGCACTTTCTAAAACGAGGGGTGAATCTGTAAGTGTTAGTTCTTGTTATAGTTCTTCCAGACGCGCCTTTGCTGACTGTGCCTCAGGCTCCTCCCACAGACCCCTGAATAAAGGTGACTGTGACAGCCACCTCCTCAGTCCAGGGCATTCGACCAGCATGGACGTGCCTCTACTCTGTTGTTAATAAAAACCGATCATTTTCTCTACAACTTCTAGTCTTTGAAGTTATTGATGGTGCATCAGTGGGTCAGTAAGTTTGCAGATGGAATATGGGTTGGAGGTGTTGTGGATCATGTGAACAGTTGTTGCTGGTCTCTGGAATATAGACAGGATACAAAGTTAGTGGGAGAGGGGGGCAGATGGAAGGTTGGAGTACCTGGTTAGCAGCACAATTCCTGACAGTGAAGGAACACAGGGATCTTGGGGTACAGGTTGATGGGGTGGTTAAGAAGCTGGGCTGGCCTTCATTAATTGGGAGATTGAGTTTAAGAACCATGATGTAACATTGCAGCTCAAAAAACACTGGTTAGATCAAACTTTTGTGTTCATTTCTGGTCGCCAGGTAACAGTAAGGATGTGGAGGCATTCATGGGTGCAGAGAATTTTGCATGTTGTTGCCTGGATTGGAGATGTGTCCGGTATGATAACGTTCTATCTTCTAATGCCTCCAATAAGGGTACAACTCCAATCAATTTAAACTGCGTCTAAATTGGTCAAACCAAATGAGCAATATTATTGTGGAGGAGGAATTCCAGGAGAGAGAACAATGTGTCATCCTTGACTGGGTATTGTGAGAGGCCTCTTGGGACTTGGGTGCTTTGAATGTAAAGACCACCCTCTGTAATATGGAGGGCACAATGACAGGGGTGAGGGGGCCAGGATACTGAGGACATTTACAGGGCGAGTTTGTTTGTAAAATGCAGACAGAGTTAAGTGTCCGAAACATCCAGTCAGGAGAGGTGGTGGAAGCAGACACAAAGCACTGATTTACTCAAACACATGCACATGAACAGGCAGGGAATGGGAGGAGGGAGAACATGAGTAGGCAGACATGCCATGTCTGTGGGTATTGTGGGCCATCAAATACCTACCACTCTTTTTATTTTAATTTAATTTGTTTAAGAAAGAAAGTTGGAAGCCCTAAATAATAAAAAAAGGAGTAAAGAAAAAGTGCCAATTGAGTCCATGCTAACTCCCTTAATAATGAGAAGTGGCCCTCGCCACTGATGGCACGAGGGACAAAAAGGAATCCCCCCCACCCCAAGATAGAATATCATAATTAAACTTCAGTCAATCAAGTATGGTAAGCTTCTTCAAGGTCTCTATTAGCTTGATCTTTATCAGCCAACTTGAACCCCCACCCCACCCATCCTCTCAATTTTTCTTGAACCACCCCCCCCTCCCCCCATTGAGATACAGATGTAGAACCTCCATTCTGCTTGAAGTTAGGCAACTACCTGGCAAATTCCAAAGCTTCAAATTCATTAGTAAAAAATTGAGACAGATATTGTCCATAAAAACTTTAAGAACTGCTGGGTAACGAGATGCAAATTTATATCCCTTGTTCCACAGAATAGACATGACTGGATTAAATTATTTTCTTCTCTTAACAATTTCATTGCTCAAATCAGCATTAAAAAAATACTCTGTTATTCTGGATTACCAAAGTACCTTGTTGATCCCTTGCTCTTTCTTAAAATAATTTCCCTATCTTGATGACATTTAATCAAGATGGAGCATGGCGGTTGTCCTGGATACGGTTTTTTTCTTTAGGGAGCTATGTGTTCTATCAAGCTCCAAACCATTTGGAAAATTCTCCAATCCCAATATTTGAAAAAATTTCACTGGATTATTTCCTTCAAAATCTTCAGGCAGACCAACTATTTTTACATTATCTCTTCTGCTCTGGTTCTCCAACATATCAACTTTTTGTAAGAAACCTTTCTTCTCAACTTCCCATGCAGTAAAAGAGTCTTCAATCTTGCTAACTGTATCCTTACATTGTTCCACTTCCATATGGCAATCATAAAAATCTTCTTCAAATTTCTGAATTTTAATTTTATCCACAGATTTATTTCATCTTGTTACATCTGTTTTCATTACGGTTATTTCCTCTTTAGTCTCTCCCAGGTTGATTTGTCAATTCAATTTTAACCTCAGCAAATTTAGCATCCATTTTTTGACTAATTAAGTCAATTTTCAAAAGTTTTTCCAAAAACCTGTGGGTCAAGAGGAGTTGGGGTAACATGCACCCTTTTTACCTTGAACATCCTGGTTTCCCACCTCTTCTTCTGTTTCTTCTCCTTGAGATTGTGGTTTAGAACGTCCTTCTTCACCTCCAAGTTCCTCCTCTTCCTCTTTGTGTTGATGTGGTGAGGGGTTGAAATTCTGAATGGGCTTTTTGATTGGCCTGTGTACATCCTGCCACCACTGCTGAAGTCGAGTCTTCAAGCTCCGATGCGGTGGCTTCGACAGCGACATGCACGTCGGGTCTATAGTAATTTCCACAGTCTTCCTCCGTGCTCCAGCGCCACCCTCCCCGGTTCGCCGAGAGGGCGGCACTGGAGCCTGGATTCTTACCCGGGAAGTCGTCGATTGTGGCTGGAGAGGAACTAAAATTGGAGCTGGACCTTCAAGTTAATTCAGTTGCAATCGATTTTTTTCTTTGAAGTTTGAGGTTTAGGTTTTTTTGTAGCCATCTTCTAGGACCTCCAAGAAGTTTATTTAAGAATAATTTAATTTTAAAAAGATTTTTAAATATTGGGCATTAATTAATTCTGCTAGGAGAGGCGTTTTCCACGTCTTCCTCCTGCAGTATTACGGCACGCCCTCTCCCCATACCTACCACTCTTGTGTGGTTTTAAAAATACATAAATCTTTTTTAAACTTTCTCCCTCTTGCCTTAAACCTATTTTTCATTTTCATCTGGGGATAAGGCTCCATCTCATCGATCTCTGCCTCTGATCATTTTATATACTTCTATCAGATTATCCTTCAGTTTCTGATAATCTCTGGATCTCCAGAAAACAGTACAAGTTTGACAAACTTCTTCTAAGTCTATCCAATCTAGACATCCTCCGAATGAACCTCTTCTGCATCCTCTCGAAAGTTTCCTGCAGTGACCAGAACTGAACACAGTACTCTAAATGGGGCCTAACCAAAGTTTTCTTAATGTCCTATCTGGTGAAGGCAAGTACTCTTTTCACCCTCTCCACCCGTGGTGACACCTTCATCTCAAGTTCCCCCTGTGCATTAGTGCTCCTCAGGGTCTTGCAATTTGTTGTACACTTTATCCTCGCATTTGCACACCAAAGCACACCTCACACTTAACCAAGTTAAATTCCATATGCCATTTCTCGGTCCAAATTTCAATTGATCTATATCCTGGTGTGTTTGTTGACAACCACATGCAACTCTGCCAGTGTTCATGTCATCTGCAAATCTGCTAGGTTTTTGTTCACATCATTTGTATATATAATGCAAGCAGCCGGAGTCCCAGCACTGATCCCTGCAGAACACCACTGGTCACAAGTCACCTGCCAGAATAATCCACCTCCACACTCCAATCTACCCATTCAATGTGTGCCTTTATCTTCTGGATTGGCCAACCATGAGGAATCTTATTCACTAAAGTCAACCGATATAATGTCCTTTGCCAGATCTTCATCATTTATGTTCACCTCATCAAAAAAAACCCTCAAATCAGAAGAATGACCTTCCCCACACAAAACCAGGCAGACTCTCAGCCACTCTATACATCATTCTTGTGTTTCTATCCTCTTGCAGTGAAGGTACCATTTAACTTGTAATTTCTTGTCATGCTACTTTTGAATTTTTTCTAGCAGTACATTCCCATCAAAACGGCCCACATGATTGGTGGAACACTGTTACAGCGCCAGCGATTGGGACCAGGGTTCAAATCTCGCGCTGTCTATAAGGACTCTACATTCTCCCCGTGACTGCGTTGGTTTCCTCCCACCCTTTTAAAAAAAAACATTAGGGGGGTGGAGTTAATTGGGCAGCTCGGGCTCGTGCACGGAAAGGACCTGTTACCGTGCTGCATGTCTAAATTTGATTTTTTTTTCCTTTAAAAAATTAAATCACTTTTTCACACTCCCATCTTACAAGCTTAGAAAAGCCTCCACGAGCAGTGGTTCTCAACCTTTTTCAGCCGAAGACCCACCTGCTTCCAGCCTAACATGCCCCACTCACAAGAATATTTTTGTCAAAGGCAGATCTGTAAGAAACACATTTTAAAGTATTTTATGTAACATTTTTAAAGACCCATGGCCACCACTGGTCCCTGAGCATCACTATTCCCTTTCCCACCATGTATTGTGAACACAACACTGCTCTTGGATTTTTGGAGGCCTAATGTTATCCATTTTGTTCAGCCAGCTTGAACCTTTCCTTGTGCTCTGTGTTGACGTTCTCGTTTTACTGTGTGCTTATATTGTTGGAGGATATAAAGAAGGTAGGTGCGGGATTCAGAGATTCCCGTGGGCTGAAGATTGGCATCTTCCATGTTTAATCAGTACTTTTAATTGTTCTACTGAGTTAGGGATCTTTACGCTTGCTATTAATGCTCCAGCCCACAACAATCAAAAGGGTAGATGCTCAAAACAGCATAAAATGCCGGAGGTGCCCAGCAGGGCAGGAGATGTTTGGGAAGTGAGGATTCTAGTCATCGTTTAAGATCAAGGAACATTCACGTCATCCAAATTGCATCCAACCGGAACATTAATTCAACCACTCACTCTAAAAATGATGTATGACTCCACCCCCAACCCCCTTCAGGGGTCAGTAGGGTGGGAAGTGAATGGACAGGGGTTTGTAGTGTCGGGAATCTGGGCAGGGGTCCGTAGTGTGGGGATGGTGAGGGCAGGGGTTTGTAATGTGGGAGCAGGGGCCCGTAGTGTGGGGAGGGTGGGGGCAGGGGTCAGAAGGGTGGGGGCAGGGGTCAGAAGGGTGGGGGCAGGGGTCAGAAGGGTGGGGAGGGGTCCATAGTGTGGGGAGGGTGCGGAAAGGAGACCGTAGTGTGGGGAGGATGCGGGCAGGGGTCTCTGTGTTCTATAACAGATTTTGGCCTCTTGAATTTACTGTGTTGGTTCAACGGGGCTTACTGTTAGCACAAAGCTATTGCAGCACCAGCAACCAGAGTTCAAATCCGGCACTGTCTGTCAAGAGCTTCCCCAAGTCTGCCTGGGTTTCCTCCCACCCTTCAAAATGTACGGGGTTTGTAGATTGATTGGGCGGTACAGGCTGCTGGGCCAGAAGGGCCTGTTCAGGTGCTGTTTGTCTAAAATAATAGTTTACTTTTTAAAAATTATGCGTTTTAAATGGATGTGCTGTATGATTCATTCATCTTGTAGTCGATTGTTTCCCTTGATTGGAGAGTCTGGGACAAGGGGACACAACTTTGATTTTGAAAGACATACCCTTAGAACAGAGATGCGGAGGAATTTCTTCAGCCGGAGGGGGGTGAATCTGTGGAATTTGTTCCCACGGGTGGTTGCAGTGTCCAGGGCATTGGGCACATTTAAGGCAGGTTCTTCATTAGCCAGGGCTTCAAAGGTTATGGGGAGAAGGCCGGGCAGTGACGCTGAGTGGGAAAATGGATCAGCTCGCGATTAAATGGCAGGGTAGATTCGATGGGCTGAATGGCCTATTTCTGCTGCTATGTTTTATGCTCTTATCGAAGTCCTAAGTGTGCCAGATTATTGGAGTTTTACTGCTTGTGAATGAATCCCTGATTTGTACTTTGTTATAGTGTTCATTTCCACACAGGGTGTGGTGGGTCTAAGGCACAAACTGTTGACAGAGGTTGTTGAGGCAGGAACTATTGCAACAATAGGATGGGTTTAGAGGGATATGAGCCAAACGCAGGCAGGTGGGCCTAGTGTGTGAGGGGTATTTTGGTTGATGTGGGCAAGTTGGGTGAGGGGCCTGGTTCCACACTGCACATATCTACCATGCACTCTGGGATTCAGCTTTCTGCATTGTGGTGGGCTGTCAGCAATTGATTGACGTTTAATTATTGTGCCTAGGTCACAGTGGCCGATATTAAGAATTTTGAAGACAAGTACAAAGGATCCGAAGAGGAGTTGGCGGATATAAAACAGGCCTATCTGGAATTTCAGGGGGATATGGACAGCATCATGGAGTCAGTGCTGTGTTCAACAACTAAGGATGAATCACGGATACGAGACATCCTCAAGAAAGCAATTGAGGCACAAGAGCTCCCAGCATACACAGCGTTTACCAAAGAGAGCGCAAAAAAACAGAGGTCCCGCAAGAGGCGGGTAAGAGAACAAATGTCTTAATTTATGATTAGTCTCAGTTTTTCCATGTTGTTCACTTATAGTTTTGAGATGTAATTTGTGAGTTTTTCGATCGATCAAGGCTTTTTGCTAATGTAACCATGTTAAGTGATGTTGAGGCACAGATAGGATTATTATAGAAATCGTTTCCCTTAACATAAGATAATGAGATATTGGAGCAGGAGTAGACAATCTGGCTGGTTGAGCCTGCTCTGCTGTTTAGTAAGATCGTTTTCTCTGTTCTAATCCTTCGCCTCGCAGACAGGATTTCCTTGTCTGCCTGCATTTCCCTGAATGGATGTAAAGGCACCCTTCCGTGCTCTGGAAACCCCCCGCCCCCCGGAATGTCCTAATAAGCTGGATGAGGGGTCAAAGCTCTCGGTGGCCTATCATGTTGAAGCTGAGAAGATTGTTATTAGGTTTTACATGATACTATTTCTGTAAATAAAATTTAAAAAGTCAATGTCTTAACTTAAAAATCTATGCAAGTCGAGGATTGCACTTGGAATTGCATCTGTCACTGCACATTCTGGACTTGCAGCAGGTACCTGCAAGTTTGACATTTAATTCAAGGACTGTGGATGCAGTGGTCTCCTTGAGAATGGCTGCCTGCAGCCAACATGCTTTGGGTAGTTGCACCAGAAATGGTTCTTTCCAAATGGAATGTTAAAATAAATTGCAACAGGGTGTTGTGATTGTGAGCTGCAGCGTCCTGCCCTCTAGCCCTTCACAAAATTATGTAAGGAGCTGGAGCGCCAACTCGGCAGCATCAGGCAGGATCAGTGTGGGGAGGCGGACTGCCCTTGGATTCCTCACTAACTTGCACCTCTTCACGTCAGGGCGATAAGGAAGCAAAAGAAGCAGAAGCGGTGAGAGAAGAGTTGGGGCTGGAGGCTGGGGCTGACTCTCTCAGAAACCTAATCCAGGTAAGTGAGACAGCTGGGCCGGAGCCCAGATTTGGCAATTTGTGTCTCCTGGAATCTTCTGCCAATTGTCTCCACTAATGTTTAAAAACCTCCAAATGACTTGTAATGAATTCATGACTCCCAAATTGAATTTAAATAGATTTAAATTTAAGTTATAAAATTTCTTTAAATTTGAGCATACAGCACAGTAACAGACCCTTTCGGCCCTCAAGTCAATGCCACCCAATTTACCTACACCTCAGTATATTTTGAAACCGGAGCCCCCAGGGAAAACCCATGCAGACACGGGGAGAACGTACAAGCTTCTTACAAACAGCGCGAGATTTGAATCCTGGTCCTCATCGCTGCTGCCGTAACAGCGTTGTGGCGGAAACTGTGCCACCCTGTGGCATCCATGCACCTCCATCCTTCCCTCAGTAAAAACACACACTACTGGAGACACTCAATAGGTCAAATAGTGTTCTTTATCTTCTTTGGCTTGGCTTCGCGGACGAAGATTTATGGAGGGGTATGTCCACGTCTGCTGCAGGCTCGTTGGTGACTGACAAGTCCGATGCGGGACAGGCAGGCACGGTTGCAGCGGTTGCAAGGGAAAATTGGTTGGTTGGGGTTGGGCGTTGGGTTTTTCCTCCTTTGTCTTTTGTCAGTGAAGTGGGCTCTGCGGTCTTCTCCAAAGGAGGTTGCAGCCCGCCGAACTGTGAGGCGCCAAGATGCATGGTTGGAGGCGATATTTGCCCACTGGAGGTGGTCAATGTGGCAGGCAGCAAGAGATTTCTTTAAGCAGTCCTTGTACCTCTTCTTTGGTGCACCTCTGTCTCGGTGGCCAGTGGAGAGTTCGCCATATAACACGATCTTGGGAAGGCAATGGTCCTCCATTCTGGAGACGTGACCCAACCCGCGCAGTTGGGTCTTCAGCAGTGTGGATTCGATGCTTGCGGACTCTGCCAGCTCAAGTACTTCAATGTTGGTGATTAAGTCATTCCAATTAATGTTGAGGATGGAGCAGAGACAGCGCTGATGGAAGCGTTCTAGGAGCTGTAGGTGATACTGGTAGAGGACCCATGATTCGGAGCCGAACAGGAGCGTGGGTATGACAACGGCTCTGTACACACTGATCTTTGTGTGTTTCTTCAGGTGATTGTTTTTCCAGACTCTTTTGTGTAGTCTTCCAAAGGCGCTATTTGCCTTGGTGAGTCTGTTGTCTATCTCTTTGTCGATCCTTGCATCATATGAAATGGTGCAGCCGAGGTAGGTAAACTGGTTGACCGTTTTGAGTTCTGTGTGCCCAATGGAGATGAGGACCTCAGTTTTGTTCAGGCTGACTTCCAGGCCAAACATTTTGGCAGTTTCCGCAAAACAGGACATCATGCGCTGGAGAGCTGGCTCTGAATGGGCAACTAAAGCGGCATCGTCTGCAAAGAGTAGTTCACGGACAAGTTGCTCTTGTGTCTTGGTGTGAGCTTGCAGGTGCCTCAGATTGAAGAGACTGCCATCCGTGCAGTACCGGATGTAAACAGCATCTTCATTGTTGAGGTCTTTCATGGCTTGTTTCAGCATCGTGCTGAAGAAGATAGTAAAGAATTACAGTGTGGCTTTCACACAAACAGAGGAACTACTGACATGGTCTTTGCCCTCAGACAGCTCCAAGAAAAGTGCAGAGAACAAAACAAAGGACTCTACATCACCTTTGTTGATCTCACCAAAGCCTTTGACACCGTGAGCAGGAAAGGGCTTTGGCAAATACTAGAGTGCCTCGGATGCCCCCCCAAGTTCTTCAACATGGTTATCCAATTGCACGAAAACCAACAAGGTCGGGTCAGATACAGCAATGAGCTCTCCGAACCCTTCTCCATTGACAACGGCGTGAAGCAAGGCTGCGTCCTCGCAGTGTTCTTTATATAGTAAAGATAAAGATACATAACCAACGTTGATGAAGGGCTCAAGCCCGAAACATTGGTTATGTAACTTTATCTTTGCTATACAATGTACACTGACCTGCCACGTTTCTCCAGCAGTGTGTTTTTACATCAATCATGGTGCCTGCAGACTCTCGTGATTTACTCCATGTTTCCTTCACCTGGGCCCAAGTGTCCATGAACCCCTCTCACCTGGATTCAGCTCCTGCCTCACCTGTCCCCTCTTTATGCTGACCATCTCTTGCTCACACACTGATGCAGATTCCACTATTCCTTTGACTCCATTATTCAAGATCCATTGAGTTACTATAACAATTTATTTTTTGCTCTCGAATTTCAACATCTTCCTTCCGATATTTTCCAACTACCATGTCCTCCTTGGTGGATGAAGTATTCAGCTAAGTTTTCACCACAGCTGGGAGGTTACACAGAGACCACAAAGGGCTGCAGATAATTTAATTTAGACCTGCAGCGCAGTAACAGGCCAATTACACCCAATGAACCTACGACCCCAGTACATTATGAAGGGCAGGAAGAAACCAGAGCTCCTGGAGGAAACCCATGCAGACACGGGGAAAACGGTCAAACTCTTTGTGGACTGCCAGGAACTCGAACCCGGGTCACTGGTGCTGGGATAGCATTGTGCAAATTACCTGTGCCGCCCCAAATGGAATCTCGTAAGACAGGAAGGCGATGAGTGAAAGGAAACAAGAGAAGGTTAGTGGACAGGTGGGGGCAGGGGAATAAGGAGGAGTTCATGGGCAGGTGCGGGTAAGGGAAATAAGTGAAAGTCAAGGGTGTGCAGATGCTGTGATGCTGGAAGAACTGTCATAAACTAGGTGAAGGGATGCGAGGGGGTTTGGCAAGAAGGGCAATGTGAGAGGGCCTGATGCATGAGGAGAGAGAAAAAGGAAGAGCAGGAGTCGGGGTCACGTGAACCTGGAGAATTAAATCTTCATGCCGCTGGGTTGGAGACTTCCTATGACAGAAGATGAGGTGCTTGTCCTCTCATTTGCCTCGTCCTGGAGGAGGGTGAGGACAGACTGGTCATTGGGGGAATGGAAATGGTATGCAACTGGGAGTTCAGTTTGGCCACTGCAGGTGGGATGCAGGTACTCAACAAAGCAGGAGCCTAGTCTTGGTTGAGGTTATATTCAAAAATCTTATTAAAAAAATTGGAAAAATGTCATATTATAGGAAATTTCCTTTAGCCAATGGTAAAGGTAGACAAAGATTCGCTATCAGCAGAAACTGCCTGCTGACCCTTACAGTCAAAGAAAGAGAAAGTCCCCCAGAGTCATTGAATTTCAGTAGGTTTGCCTCCAGCCCTCCCGCAATCTTCAATCCAATCCATCAGTCCACCCGAGCTCCACATTTGAAACGACCAGGAGAGCTCTGGCTGGTGTCCCTTCGCCAGCCTCCAGCCTGTTAGAAGTCCCATGACCCCATTTGCCTATGCAGGTTTCTTGCCTCAAGCCACCGACAGCCTGCCTCTCGCTGGCCTGCTGCTGTTGTCTACTCTGCTTCTTCTGAAATAGGAGGTGGTCTCCCTGTTTTCTGGTGCCTTGCACCAGTCCTCTGCTTCCCCAGAGTCAGCATCTCTGGTAGTGTCAAAAATCTTTAGAGGATGTAATCAATGGTGTTTCACACACAAGGTGAAGTAAATTGTTTAGGGGTTCTACGGGGATATGAAGAATCAAAGGGACAACATTGGACCTCTTTGAGAACAGTGGTTTGCTGTGTATGAATCCAGAAGGGATGGGGCAGATCTTAAATGGGCTTATTGCATCAGTGTTCATTCAGGAAACTGCCACAGAGATAGAGAAGTGATGCAAACAAGCAGTGGAACCTAGACAGATTAAAGAGGAGGAGGTGTTTCCTGTCTTAAGGCAAATAAGGGTGGATAAATCCCCAGGACCTGACAAGATATTGCCTCAGACCTTGAGGGAGGCTAGTGTAGAAATCACAGAAGCCTTGCAGATATATTTAATATGTCCGCACGGATGGCAGTCTCTTCAATCTGAGGCGCCTGCAAGCTCACACCAAGACACAAGAGAAATTTGTCTGTGAACTACTCTTTGCAGACAATGCCACTTTAGTTGCCCATTCAGAGCCAGCTCTTCAGCGCTTGACATCCTGTTTTGCGGAAACTGCCAAAATATTTGGCCTGGAAGTCAGCCTGAAGAAAACTGAGGTCCTCCATCAGCCAGCTCCCCACCATGACTACCATCTCCATCGGGCACACAAAACTCAAAACGGTCAACCAGTTTACCTATCTCAGCTGCACCATTTCATTAGATGCAAGGATCGACAACGAGATAGACAACAGACTCGCCAAAGCAAATAGCGCCTTTGGAAGACTACACAAAAGAGTATGAAAAAACAACCAACTGATAAACCTCACAAAGATAAGCGTATACAGAGCCATTGTCATACCCACACTCCTGTTCAGCTCCGAATCATGGGTCCTCTACCGGCATCACCTGCGGCTCCTAGAACGCTTCCACCAGCGTTGTCTCCGCTCCATCCTCAACATTCATTGGAGCGACTTCATCCCTAACATCGAAGTACTCGAGATGGCAGAGGTCGACATCATCGAGTCCACGCTGCTGAAGATCCAGCTGCGCTGGGTGGGTCATGTCTCCAGAATGGAGGACCATCGCCTTCCCAAGATCGTGTTATATGGCGAGCTCTCCACTGGCCACCGTGACAGAGGTGCACCAAAGAAGAGGTACAAGGACTGCCTAAAGAAATCTCTTGGTGCCTGCCACATTGACCACCGCCAGTGGGCTGATATCGCCTCAAACCATGCATCTTGGCGCCTCACAGTTCGGCAGGCAGCAACCTCCTTTGAAGAAGACCGCAGAGCCCACCTCACTGACAAAAGACAAAGGAGGAAAAACCCAACACCGAACCCCAACCAACCAATTTTCCCCTGCAACTGCTGAAACCGTGTCTGCCTGTCCCGCATCGGACTTGTCAGCCACAAACGAGCCTGCAGCTGACGTGGACATTTACCTCCTCCATAAATCTTCGTCCGCGAAGCCAAGCCAAAGAGCTGCGAGTGGGTTGTCAGAGGATTGGAGCATAGCTCATGGTTTTTTATTGTTTAAAAAAAGGCTCTAAAAAAAATAATCAGGGAAATTATTGATGGGTGAGCATGACATCAGTAGTACATAGATTATTGGAAGGTGTTCTGGGAGATTGATATACAAGATTTGGAGAGACGGGCTGCTTAGGGATAGGTGTGTGGCAGGGCACGTTTAACTAATTTTTCGAGGAGGTTACCAGCAAAGTTGATTAAGGGAAGGCTGTGGAAGCCTACATTGACTATAGTAAGGCCTTTGACAAGGTCCCACATGAGAGATCAATCAGGAAGGTTCAGTCCCTTGGTATTCCTGCTGAGGTAGAAAACTAGATTCAAAATTGGCTGTTCAGAAGTCAGAGAGTGGTGGTGGGTGATAGCTTCTCAGTCTGGAGGCTGGTGATTTGTGGTGGGCCTCAGGGATCGGTGCTTGGGCCATTGTTGTTTGTCATATATATCAATGGTCTGGATGATAATGTGGTAACTTGGATCAGCAAATTTATAGATAACACAAAGACTGGAGGTGTTATGGACAGTGAAGAAAGATTTCAAAGCCTGCAGAGGGATTTGGACCAGCTGGAAAAATGAGCTGCAAAATGTCAGGTGGAATTTAATGTAGACAAATGTGAAGCACTTTGGAAAGACTAGCCAAGGTAGGTCACCCACAGTAAATGATAAGGCACTGAGAAAAAGTTGGGGAGGGGGGGTGGAATCTTGGAATACAGATATGTAATTCCCTGAAAGTGGCATCATAGGTGGACAGGGTTGTGAAGAGAATTTTTGGCACATTGGCTTTCATAAAGAGTTAGGATGTCATGATTAAGTTGTATAAGACATTGGTGAGGCCAAATCTAGAGAATAGTGTGTCATTTTAGTCACCTAACTATAGGAAGGATATTAATCAAAGCGTGCAGAGAAGATTTGCAAGGATGTTGCAGGAACTTTTGGAACTGAGTTACAGGGAAAGCTTGAACAGGTTATTACTTTATTCCCTGGAGCATAGAAGAATGAGGCGAGGCGTGATGGACATGTACAAAATTATGATGAGTGTAGATAGAGTAAATGCAAGCAGGCTGATGTTAGCTGAGATACAAATGAGAATACATGGGTTAAGAGTGAAAGGCAAAAAGTTTCAAGGCCAGCATCGGGAGAACTTCTTCACACAGAAAGCAGTAGGAGTGTGGATCAAGCTGCCAGCTGAAGCGGTAAAGGCAGGCTCAATTTTGACACAAAAAATTTGAACAGATACATGGATGGGAGGGGTATGGAGGGTTGTGGTCCTGGTTCAAGTCAGTGGGACCAGGTAAAATGATAATTTGGCACAGACAAAATGGGCTGAAGGGCCTATTTCTGTGCTGTAATATTCTATGGTTCTATTTGGGGAATAATCCATAAATTGGTGCAAACCTCAGAGGATTGGAAAGTCTGCTACTTGCAACTTTTTGTGATCAAACAGTTCCCTGTGTATGGGGGGAAATGTGGAAATGGTCGCGGCTCCACAGGTCTTGTTCACTGGCGGGATCAGCTCGAGGTGGCATGCCCCTGTTCTTGCGTTCTAACTTCATCCTGCTTTACTTTACATTGACCATTTGAAGAAGTCCTTGGAGCTGCAGCTGAGTTCTTGATTTGTACCTTCAGAGTAAACAGAAGAACCGAGAGAAGGACATGAATAGTTTCCTGGCTGCACTGGAAGCCAAGTACTCTGGAAACTCTCAAAAAGGTGGGAAAAAAGGGAAGAAATGAAAAAGCAGGTGGACCGGCAGTGGATTCTCAGTTGCTTCGTGTGAAGAACCAGCATCAATGTTGTGACTTGACGTTTGATTTGGACAGTTTATTTGTGTATATAGACCTTCTTTTCTTGAAAATTACTGTTTGCTGTTCCCCATTTGTTATCTTATGATCTTTTCACTCTACATTGCAAGTGTTTTGGAGATGTAAAGGAAAACAAGGTCTGTTTTTTTTTTCAGTGATTTTTCCAGGAAATTGTTCCTTTTTGGATAAGATTGTTATTTAAATTCTGTGTTAACATTCAGATGAAAGCTTCAATATGAAATGCATCACATTCAATAAAAGGTTGTAACACTGAAGCTGTTACCAACACTCCTCACCGTTCCCAATTTTATTTCAACTGATGTATCGCTGCAATGACATTACCTTTATGTGTCCCCCCACCTCAGGACATGTCCTTCCAATGGGTGGGAGCGACATTAGGTTAAGTATGTAAAAGTATTTGCTGCAGTCAGATACGTCTTTATTTTGGGCACACTGATTGCAGGAGTGGAAACACTTTCAACTTCTAAAGACCTCCTATGGACTGTCATGCAAATATTTCTGAACATCTATGAACGCATTAGATGGAAAAGTTGGAAGGTCTGGGAGTTGTTAGTTTTTTGATTTTTTAATTTTATCAGGTAAATGTTCCACAATTCAGGACTTTCTTACACAAGTTTTCTTTTCTGTTTCCATCAATGGTAACAAACTGACACTTCATTTAAAGATCACTTATAGGGAGCTATCAGCAAGATGGGTAGCATGGGGAGGGTGGGGAAAGGTTGGCAGTCAGGAGGGTTTTGGTTTGGACCATTGAACAAAGATCTGTCCCCAGCTGCGCCGGTTGTGAGATCTGCTGCGGCAATATTAGGAGACAGTAAGACCATCCCATGGATTCTTGTAAATTAGTGCTGAACTCTCGGTGGTCAGAAAGTGAGAGAGGGAGGAAACAGTTATGAGTTCTGTCTAAATTTGCTTCACAATAAAATTTCAAACTTCACTTTAGAATCTCTTTTTAAAAGAGTGCAGAGAAGATTTACTAGGATGTTGGCGGGACTGAGTTAAATGGTTAGGACTTTATTCCCTGAAGCATAGAAGAATGAGGGGAGGTTTGACAGAGGTTTACAAAATTATGAGGGGGAACGACAAAGTAAATGCAAGCAGGCATTTTCCTGTCCTTGTTAGTTTAGCAGAAGATGGCGACGCTGTCAGACCTGCAGCAGCGCTGGAGCTCACCCACAGGGAGAGGAGATGCAGCGCTCTCGCGGGGTCCAGCCACCCAGTCAACTGCTGTTGGCTCCACACGACCTTTGAATGGCCGTTGAGGGAGCCAACGGTGGCTTTACTTGACATCCCGTGTCCATGGGCCTGCGCCCGAGATGGCAGCGCTGCCGGAGCCATTGTGACGGCTAGGAGGAACTCGCAATCTGGTGCCATGCCCAACTTTTGATTCGATGAAGTTGGAATTTGGCTTGCTGTGAATTGAGCGTTGCAAGAGGAAGCACTGAACCTGAGGTGGTGCTGCGAAATTGCAGGGAACTCATCCGCTGAAAAACGGAGCTTCAGGCACGGCTGCTTTTGTGTCATTGTGGCCTAACGGCTTTTCAGACTTTGGGTCATCTTCAAAGGTGTCCGCTGCCGGGAGTTGAAGGGAGAGGATGGAGCGGCAAAGTTGGAGGTGTGGGGGGGGTGGTTTGGCACAATGGCATAGGTGGGAGATGTGAGGAGACACCTCTCCCGACAAAACTGCTTAAAACCCCGATTTTAAAAGTTGTGTTGTTTTTTAACTGCAATAACTGAAAACAGTCTCAAACAGTTTTTTTAAAAATGACCCAGAAGCAACCACCAACTACTGAAGAATTTGGGCCTCCCTTCGAGATGGAGCCTGGAGAGTCGATTTCTCACCATCCATGTCCACAGAGACCACCTTCAGGAAAGGTACAGATGACTCCTCGGAGTGCTGGCGAAGATGGCGCCGCAGCCTGGAGATGTCTTCCCTCAGTTATGAACAACAACCACGCATGTGCGTTACGTCAAGTTTGGCCCGTGGTGTGGAAGGGATCGATTTCTCATGGCCCAGCGACGCTGGACCATTGAGGGAGAGGACCAGACCCCATGGACATGTCAAAATATCGACACTTTCAATGGAGGAAGAAGAAGGTGAAGTCGGTGGAACTGAAGAAGAGGAGGTTTATCCAGGTACAGAAGGAGAGGAAATGGTGATATATAAGGGCAGGCCCTTATCTAAACATGTTCAGGAGAAGGCTGAAACTTTTCATTGTCCAGACCCTGCAGTTCAATTAGATACTTTGTCTAAACAAATTGAAATTATGTCAAGGCAAATTTTACATCCTTGAAAAATGAATTGCTGACATGAAGGAGGAAATGCTGACCTTTAAGTCTGATGTGGCAAAGTGTGTGAAGCTGGTGGATAAGTTACAGGATAAAGTTGAGAAGATTGAAGAGGATTTTCATGATTGTCATGGTGATGGACAGATGGAGGATTCTTTTTCTGGACGGGAAATAAAATGAAGTGATTTATTAAAGATGATTAATGCTTTGGAGAATCAGAGTCAAAGGAATAATGTTAAAATTGCTGAAGATTTTGAAGGGGTAGACCCAGTATAATTTTTTTTCAGAAATGGGTTTTGGGAAAGAGAATATTTTCCAAATGGTTTAGAATTGGATAGAGCTTATCGAGCAATTAGGAAAAAAGCCTTTTCCCTGACAGCCGCAATGTTCCGTATTAATCAGGTGTCTGCGATAACATGATAGAGAACTGATTTTTACATTTTGCAGTTCAGAATGCAAGAAAACATCAAGGTCCTTTGTTAAGAACAACAGTTTTTTTCTATGAGATTTGAGTCAAGCTGTTATTAAACGTCGTAAAGAGTTTAATTCTGCCAAAGCTGTTTTGTGGAAGAAAGGATATAAATTTGTTTTTCAATACCCTGCTATTCTTAAAGTAGTTTTATGGAGATTTTCAATCCCAGTTTTTTAGCGATGATACTGAAGCTTGTACATTTGGTAATTCTTTGCCTGATAATAAACAGAAGAAAAGTCAAGAAAGTCTTTCTCAACAGTTCAAACCAGCTCAAGTGGAGAAGAAGAATGGTGGGCAAGAGAGGGAATGTCAACAGTTGGTTGACATTGATGATGATCATGTTAACAGATTTGGAGGAAGCTTATCGTACTTGAAATGATTTATTTCTCTTCTGTTCAGGGGAGGGTGTTTTGTTTGCTTCTTCTGAAGTCATTGGCCAGTTTGTGGCATTAGTCACTTCCCGCATAATTTTTGTTGTTGGTTTTTTTTTAATATTCTTTCTATTGAGGAGATGTATCACTTTTTTTTGTATAATGATCATTGATTGGAGTCCCACTACATGAACCATGAAGGATTTTCAAGTAAATTTAGATGATGACTAATTTAAATTTTGCTACTTTTAATGTTAATGGACTCAATATTCAAATTAAGAGAAAAAGACTTTTGACTTATATTAAAAAGCTGGAAGTTGATGTTGCTTTTTTGAAAGAAGCACATTTAACTGAGAAGGAACAAAGAAATTATCATTTAAGTTGGAATCAGTAATTGAATCAGTTGGTCGACTTTTAGTTGTAAATAGTAAAATTTATTCAGAATCATGGACTTTGATACTCCTAATGTAGAAGATGAGAAATTTATGTTGGATTCCTTTCTTAATTTGAATCAGGCATATGAAAAAGTTATGATTGGGGATGATTTTAATTGTTTCGATCCATCGTGGGTAAATTTCCAAAAACTGTAACTAAAATGGCAAAACAATTGATAACATTAATGAAAGATATGAATTTAGTCGATATATGGAGGAGATTAAATCCTAAAGAGGAAAGATTTTTTTTGTTGTATTCATTTTGACATGATTCTCTTTCTAGAATAGATTTATTTTTTAATATTGGCACAATTACAAAGGTCATGTTGTACCAGCTGAGTATAAGACCAGGACATTATCGCATCGTTCTCTTTTATTAATAATATGTACAGTTTATAAAAGATTGATACTACATACCGATGGAGATTCACCTCTGTTGTTAAAAAAATGTAGAATTTTGTAATTTTATAAGGGATCAAATACAGCAATTTTTGAAAATAAATATGGATTCAGTTAATAGTAAATTTGTTTTATGGGAGGCTTTGAAGGCATATTTAAGAGGAAATCTAAAATTTAAAAAATAATATTCATCTGAAGTTAATAAATTGGAGAAGGAAATAGAAATTTTAGAAAAAGATTTACAACAGAATTCAATGGAGATTTAGAAAGTATGTTTGTGTAGTTCTGGACACAGCCAAGAAAGACTCAGCCACCACATTGAAAGTCATTAATGACTTTTTTTCAAATTCAGCACGTGCCCCTATAAGGGCAGTATGAGCTCAGTCACCTAATGCATTGTGAGATCATAATCGCTGCCGCAGGCGCTCGCTGGACAGACTTGAGGCAGGGAGCAACCCTGACTGTGCCATCTTCCCATGGCTGCCCCGCCAGGGCACGCAGGGCCGGTTCGCCATGAGAGAGTGTGCCACCACACAACCACCCCCAGAACCAGCTATGCGTCCCGCCGCTTGGGGGGACGGCCCCAGCATTTGGCCATTGCCATTTGCACCAGCTCTGATAGGTCGAAGTGCGTCGCCTTCAAACGGTCCACGGTGAAAAGTTCATCTTTACTTCCTATGTCCAAAGTGAAAGTCCTGCCGGACTGCTGGAGGATCTTGTATGGACCTTCGTACGGGCGTTGTAAAGGTGCCATATGTGGGCCGCGCCAAACAAATACAAATTCTGCTGAGTCCAGCTCTTTGGGATGATGTGTCGGCCGGATGCCATGATGTGAGGGAGGCGGGGGGGGGGGGGGGGTGGAGCTAGTGAGGATAGATTCTTGCAGAGATCTGCCAAAAGGTTCGCGTCCTCGGATGTGACTTTGAGCTCTGGGCCAAAGAACTCACCTGGCAGCCGTAGATCAGCACCACAGATGCCTGTAGATCCTCCTTGGGTGCTTCTCTGATGCCGAGGAGGACCCAGGGCAGTTCATCTGCCAAGCCTTGGCCGGTGAGGTGAGCCATGAGGGTGGATTTCATATGACGATGAAACCTCTCCTCCAAACCATTTGTTTGCGGGTGGTAGGCTGTGGTGTGGTGGAGTTTAACCCCCAGGAGGTTAGCCAGCTGAGCCCAGAGCGCGGAAGTGAACTGGATGCCCCTGTCATTGGTGATGTGCACCAGGACTCCGAACCTAGCGATCCAATGACTAAGTTCCTGGCACACGTCTCTGCAGAAGCCCCTTTGATGGGAACGGCCTCCTGCCATCTCGTGGTCCGATCGACTACTGTGAGAAGGTAGTGCACTTCTCTGGACACCAGCAGGGCACCTACAACGTCAACGAGGATGTGCTGAAATCTCTGCACTGACGGGTCAAATTGCTGGATTTGGGCCTGCTTATGCCGGTGGACCTTGCACCTGGTGCAGATCCTCACCATCTCGGCTACCTCCTTTTTGAGCCCGTGTCACACAAATCGCTCTGCCACCATTCACACTGAAGTCTTCACCGAGGGGTGGGCTAGGTCGTGAACTAAGCTGAAAACCCTCGACCTCCACTGTGGTGGGACTACTAGGTGCGACGGTGGAGACGGCACAGAGCAGCGTGTCTGGGCTGTTGGGCAACTGAATGTCCTTGAGCTCGAGGCCAGAGATGGTGGTCCAGAGAGCCTGCATCTCTGTTCAGCTTCTGGGCCTGTGCAGTCAAGGCCGGGAGCGAGAGAGTTGTCGCCAGATGAGAGAGCGCATCCACCACGGCATTGTCTTTACCTGCCCTGTGCCGGATATCGGTGGTGAACTCCGACACATAGGAGAGGTGGCTGCTGGTGAGCCAACCTCAGTTCTTTGGCCATCGCAAGTGCTTGTGTGAGGGGCTTGAGATCTGTGAACACTGTGAAGGGCCTGCCCTCCAGAAAGTATTGAAAATGCCGGATGGCCAGGTACATCTCCAGTTCGAAAGTGCTGTACTTGAGATCCGGGGGGCACAGCTGTATGCTAAAGAAGGCCAGCGGGCGCCACTGTCCATGGCTGAGGCATCCACCAAAGGCGCCGTGTGTGCCTCTAGGCGTGGGTTTACCAATAGAGTTGCGTTGGCGAGGGCCTCCTTTGTTGCGGCAAAAGCGGTCTGTGCCTCCTCCGACCAGGTCAGGACTTCCTCTTTAGTGGTGATCAACGCGAACAGCGATCGCATGGTGTGGGAGGTGCCGGTGATGAACCGATGTTTAAAAATTCACCATCCCCACGAACTCCTGCAGGCCCTTGAGGGTGGATGGCTTGGGGAACCACTGGGTGCCCGCGACGTTCTCTGACTGGCTTGGGGAACCACTGGGTGGCCGCACCTACTGCCAAAATGGTGTGCTCCAGGAACTGCAGTATCTGCTTGCCGAACTGGCACTTGGCCACGTTGCCAGTCGGGCAAACAGGGTACGGAGGTGGGCCTTGTGCTCTTCGCAGTGGCGGCTGGCGATAAAGATATTGTCCAGGTAGTTAAACACAAAGTCCAAGTCCTTACCCACTGTGTCCATTAGACGCTGAAAAGTCTGGGTCGCATTCTTGAGGCTGAAAGGCATACGCAGGAATTCAAAGAGACCAAAGGGGGTGATGATCACCGTCTTGCTGGTGACCAGATCGACCTTGGAGAAGACTTGCGCGCCGTGGCGATTGGCCGAGAAGTCTTGCATGTGTGGATCCGGGTATCTGTCCAGTGTGTTTGCGTCATTCAAGTGCCGATAATTGCCGCAGGGTCTCCAGCTTCCGAAGGATTTGGGGATCATGTGGAGAGCGGATACCCAGGTGCTGTCCCCAACTCCTGCAACCAGGAAAGCTCCAGCTGCAGCTTCTCGGGTGGAAGTCATCTGGGCTTGGCGTGCAGCAGGGGGCCCTGCGTGGAAATATGGTGTTCTACCCCATGCTGGGATAAGGTGGCGCTGAATTGTGGTTGAAGGATGGCAGGGAACTCGTGGAGTATGTTTGAATACTCATCCCTGGAAGTGGCGATGGCGGCGATTTCGGGCCTGCAGGTGTTTGTGGTGTCCAGGCGCACTGAATTGAAGGTACGAGCGTTGACCAGCCTCTTCCCCTTCATGTGCCCTCAGGAAGTCGGCCCCTAACAACGCAGTACCCACTGAGACTAACACAAACTTCCAGCGGAATTTCTTTTACCCAATCTGGATCTGTGCCCTGTGGGTACCAAAGTTCTTGATGGCGAAACCGTTGGCTGCCCGCAGGGTGGGACCAGGAGATCGGGTGCATGTCTCGAGGGCGGTGGGGGGCAGGATTCTCAGCTCCGCTCCTGTGTCCACCAGGAAACCAGCTGGTGGACTTGTTGGTAACTTTTTTTTTTAATTTTTTATTTTTCACACCATAAATCACACTGACCAAGATACATACATTTTCCTTTTCAAATATATACAGTGTCATTTTCTCCCCACTCCCTCCTCCCATCCCACCCTCCCTACCTCCCCCCCACCATTCATTTAAAGTACAAAAATCTAAGACAAATTAAACCAGTCAAACAATGTTGTCATTCAATAACAATAAACAAGAAATTCCACTGAGTCAATTATTTTCATTTCCTTCTCCTTTCGTTAATTTAGGTGGTAGATGTCCCCGGTAGGTTTTCTCTATTGTGTTTCATGTATGGCTCCCATATTTGTTCAAATATTTCAATATTATTTCTTAAATTATATGTTATTTTTTATAATGGAATACATTTATTCATTTCTACATACCATTGTTGTATTCTCAAGTTATCTTCTAATTTCCAGGCTGACATAATACATTTTTTTGCTACAGCTAGGGCTATCCTAACAAATCTTTTTTGTGCACCATCCAAATCAAGTCCAAATTCTTGGTTTTTTATGTTACTTAGGAGGAAGATCTCTGGGTTTTTTGGTATATTGCTTTTTGTGATTTTATTTAATATCTGGTTTAGATCTCTTCCCAAAAATTTTTCACTTTCTCACATGTCCAGATTGCATGAATTGTTGTTCCCATTTCCTTTTTACAGCGAAAACATCTGTCAGATACTGTTGGGTCCCATTTATTTAACTTTTGAGGTGTAATATATAGCCTGTGTATCCAGTTATATTGTATCATACGTAACCTCATATTTATTGTATTTCTCATAGTTCCTGAGCATAACTTCTTACATGTTTCCTTCTTTATCTTTATGTTTAGACCTTGTTCCCATTTTTGTTTAGTTTTACCATTTGTTTCCTCATTCTCCTTTTCTTGTAGTTTAATATACGTGTTTGTTATAAATTTTTTGATTATCATTGTGTCTGTAATCACATATTCAAAATTACTTCCCTCTGGTAACCTCAGACTGCTTCCCAATTTGTCCTTCAAGTAGGATTTCAGTGACACATTTAACTGAATTGGAGCACAAGAAATTAAAGAGAGATTGGGTAGGACATGTAACAGCAGCATCGTATAATTCAAAAGCAAGAGGAGTGGCTATATTAATTAGCAAAAATGTGCCATTTAAAATAGAAGAGGAAATAATAGATCCAGCAGGGAGATATGTTATGATAAAATGTCAGATATATTCAGAGCTTTGGAATCTACTTAATATATATTCACCTAACGAAGAAGATCAAAAGTTTATGCAAGATATCTTTTTGAAGGTAGCTAATACGCAAGGGAACATACTAATAGGAGGGGATTTCAATCTGAATTTGGATCCAAATATGGATAAAACGGGGAAAAAAATTAACAGGAAGAACAAAGTAACCAAATTTATAATTAAATCAATGCAAGAAATGAAACTTGTGGACATATGGAGGAAACAAAACCCAAAAGAAAAGGAATACTCATACTACTCGACTAGACATAAAACATACTCAAGGATAGACCTATTCCTGTTATCAGCCCACATACAAGGGAGAGTTAGGAAAACGGAATATAAAGCTAGACTATTATCGGACCACTCACCCCTGTTATTGGCAATAGAGCTAGAAGACATCCCTCCAAGAATGTATAGATGGAGATTAAACCCCATGCTACTTAAAAGACAGGATTTTAGAGAATTTATTGAAAAACAATTAAAAATGTACTTTGAAGTAAATACGGAATCAGTGGAAGATAAGTTTATACTATGGGACGCAATGAAAGCATTCATTAGAGGGCAAATAATAAGTTATGCAACCAAGATGAAGAAGGACTATAATCAGGAAACAGAGCAGTTGGAAAGGGAAATAATAAACATAGAAAAAAAATTAGCAATAAAGGAAGATACAACCAAAAGAAGAGAATTGGCGGATAAAAAAATAAAATATGAAACATTACAAACATATAAGGTGGAGAAGAATATAATGAAGACAAAACAGAAATATTATGAACTAGGGGAAAAAACACACAAAATCCTAGCATGGCAGCTTAAGACAGAGCAAACTAAGAAAACGGTATTGGCAACAAGGAAAAAAGACAAACAAATTACATATAATCCAAAAGAAATTAAGGAAAACTTCAGAGA
Organism: Narcine bancroftii; assembly: GCF_036971445.1. Taxonomy (NCBI): domain Eukaryota; kingdom Metazoa; phylum Chordata; class Chondrichthyes; order Torpediniformes; family Narcinidae; genus Narcine; species Narcine bancroftii. The sequence goes on along the minus strand of NC_091474.1, from coordinate 99,429,373 downwards.
ATTCTATGAACAATTATACCGAACCGAAAACGAAGGGAAAGAAGGGAAAATAGATGAATTTTTGACTAAAATTGAACTACCAAAACTACAAATAGAGGAACAAAATAAATTAACAGAACCATTTGGAACAGTAGAAATACAAGAGATAATAAAAAATTTACCAAATAATAAGACACCAGGAGAGGATGGACTCCCAATAGAATTCTACAAAACATTTAAAGACCTAATAATACCGCCCCTCCTGGATGTAATCAACCAGATTGATGAGACACAAAACTTACCAGATTCATGTAAAACAGCAATAATTACAGTGATACTAAAACAAGGGAAAGATCCACTCTCACCAGCGTCATATAGACCAATATCTTTGCTAAACACAGATTATAAGATAATAGCTAAACTATTAGCGAACAGATTAGCAGAACAGGTACCGAAAATGGTAAATTTAGACCAAACTGGATTTATCAAAAAAAGACGCACAACAGACAATATTTGTAAATTTATTAACTTAATTCATGCAGTAGAAGGAAATAAAGCACCGGCAGTAGCAGTTGCTTTAGACGCAGAGAAGGCCTTCGACAGAGTAGAATGGAATTACTTGTTCAAAGTATTGCAAAAATTCAGTTTACCGGAGAAGTATATTAATTGGATTAAAGCATTATATAAGGGACCGTTAGCGAAAGTGACAGTAAATGGACATGTATCAAAGCAATTTAACTTAAGCAGGTCAACGCGGCAGGGATGCCCACTATCACCATTATTGTTTGCGCTAGCTATAGAACCACTAGCAGAATCGATAAGAAGAGATAATAATATAAAAGGAATAAAAATAAAAGACAGGGAATATAAAATCAGTCTGTTTGCGGATGATGTGATAGTGTACTTAACAGAACCAGAACTATCAATAAAAGAACTATATAAGAAATTGAAGGAATATGGAGAAGTGTCGGGATACAAGATAAACGTAAATAAAAGTGAAGCAATGCCTATGAATAACGCGGATTTCTCAAAATTTAAGGAGGAATCCCCATTCAGATGGCAAACGCAGGCAATAAGATACCTAGGTGTGCAAATAAACAAAAATCTAGGCCAATTATATAAACTCAATTACAATCCACTAATGAAAAAACTACAGGACGATTTAGAGCATTGGAAAGAGCTACCACTAACACTGATAGGAAGGATAAACTGTATTAAAATGAACATTTTTCCAAGGATACTATACTTATTTCAGGCATTGCCAATACAACTGACAGAAAAATTCTTCAAAGAGTTAAAGAAAATAATAAGGAGATTTTTATGGAGAGGGGGGAAACCGAGGATAGCACTAGACAAATTAACAGAATGGTATAAACAAGGAGGCTTACAATTGCCAAACTTCAAAAATTATTATAGAGCCGCACAATTAAGGTACCTATCAGATTTTTATCAAACAAGGGAAAAACCAGACTGGACGAGACTAGAATTAGATAAAATAGGGGAAAAGATACCTGAACACATATTATATAAATGGGACGAAAAATTGGTACAACATAGAACTTCTCCAGTATTACACCATCTCCTCAATATATGGAAGAAGATACATGTAGAAAGAAATAAAATAAATTACCAAATACCAAAACTAATATTGACGCAAAATAAGCTACTCCCTTTTACAATAGACAACCTTGCCTTTAGAAAATGGGAAAAAAAAGGGATTAAAAGAATAGAAAATTGTTTTTCAGGAAGTAGATTCTTATCCTTTGAACAAATGAGAGATAAGTACAATATAACGGGAGATACAGCGCTGGCATATTACCAACTGAGATCCTACTTGAAAGATAAATTAGGAAGCAACTTGAGTTTACCAGAGGGAAGTAACCTTGAATATGTGATTACAGATACAATGTTAATCAAAAGATTTATAAAAAATATGTATATTAAACTGCAAGAAAAGGAAAATGAGGAAACAAATGGTAAAACTAAACAAAAATGGGAACAAGATTTAAATATAAAGATAAAAAAGGAAACATGGGAGAAGTTATGCTCTGGAACAATGAGAAATACAATAAATACGAGGCTGCGTATGATACAATATAATTGGTTACACAGACTATACATTACACCGCAAAAGTTAAATAAATGGGACCCAACAGTATCTGATAGATGTTTTCGATGTAAAAAAGAAAGGGGAACAACAATTCATGCAATCTGGACATGTGAGAGAGTAGAAAAATTTTGGGATGATCTCAATCAGATATTAAATAAAATAACAGAAAACAATATACCAAAGAATCCAGAGATCTTTCTCCTAAGTAACATAAAAAATAAAGAATTTGGAATTGACTTGGAGGATGCACAAAAAAGATTTGTTAAGATAGCCCTAGCTGTAGCAAAAAAATGTATTATGTCAACCTGGAAATTGGAAAATAATTTGAAAATACAACAATGGTATATAGAAATGAATAAATGTATTCCATTAGAAAAAATAACATATAGTTTAAGAAATAATATTGAAATATTCGAACAAGTATGGGAGCCTTACATTAAATACAATAGCGAAAACCTACCGGGAACAAACATTACCTAAGTTGATGGAAGGAGAAGAGAAGAAAAAAATGGACTCAGTAGAATTTCTGGTGTATTTTTGTTGAATGACAACATTGTCTAACTGAATTAATGCAACCTAGATTGTATAAATAAAATGGATGAGAGGGGGGAGGGATGGGGGGGTGGCTTGGGAGGAGGGAGGGGGGAGGGAGAAAAAGTCACTGTAAATGTGTGGAAAAGAAAAAGTGTATATCATGGCTATTGTGATTTATGGTGTGAAAAATAAAAAATTTAAAAAAAAAAAAAAAAAAAAAAGTAGGATTTCAGTGGGTAGTATGCCAACACTGTATCGTGAGTTATATTATATTTATCCTTCATTTGTTCAAAGGATAATAATTTATTTCCTGAAAAGCAATTTTCTATTCTTTTGATCCCTTTTTTCTCCCATTCTCTAAAGGAAAGGTTATCTATTGTAAAAGGGATTAGCTGAATTTGCGTCAGTATTAGTTTTGGTAGTTGGTAATTTGTTTTATTCCTTTCTACATGAATCTTCTTCCAAATATTGAGCAGATGATGTAATACTGAAGAACTCCTACGTTGTACCAATTTTTCATTCCATTTATATAATATGTGTTCAGGTATCTTTTCCCCTATAAATCTAGTCCAATCTGGCTTTTCCCTTGTTTGATAAAAATCTGATAGGTATCTTAATTGTGCGGCTCTATAATAATTTTTAAAGTTTGGCAATTGTAAGCCTCCTTGTTTATACCATTCTGTTAATTTATCTAGTGCTATACTCGGTTTCCCCCCTTTCCATAAAAATTTCCTTATTATTTTCTTTAACTCCTTGAAGAATTTCTCTGTCAAGTGTATTGGCAATGCCTGAAATAGGTATAGTATCCTTGGGAAAATGTTCAAGGCAGGAAGGGGTCCTCAATTAGAATAACAGCTCAGTAGGTCATGTCGATGAGAGGGGGAGAGACTCCAATGATCGTCTCTGCCGCTCTTATGGTCCTATGGATTGATCTCCAATCCATTTCTCTGCAGCAACTGTACCACACTGTGATGCAGCTGATCAGGACATTTTCGATAGAGCTCCTGAAGAAGGTTGGCATAAAGGTGGCCGATGGCCTTGCCCTCTTCATTCTTCTTAGGAAATGCAGTCACTGTTGCATCTTACTGACAAGTGAGGAGTCGTGTGTCCACAATATGTCACTAGTTAAAGTGAACTCCAAGTGAACCTGGTGCTCTCCACTCTCTCCACTACAGAGTTATTGATGTGTAGTGGAGGGTGGTCATTTCTGGCCCTCCTGAAGCCCTCAATCATCTTGTCCAAGTTCTTGTCCAAGTTGAAACTCAGGCTGTAGCTCTTGCACCATTTCACGAGATTTTCCACCTCTTCTCTGTAGAACATCTCATTGTTGTTGCTGATGAGGCCGATGACTGTCGTGTCATCTACAAACTTGATGTCTCTTTTGGAGATGGATCTGGTGATGCAGTCGTAGGTCAGTAGCGTGAACAGGAGTGGGCTGAGTGCCCAGCTCTGCGGTGCTCCAGAGCTCAGCATGGCAGTGCTCAATATTCTGCTACTGACCCTGACAGACTGGTCTTTCCGTTAGGAATCCAGTTACAGAGAGGGGTGTTGAGTCCCAGCGAGGACAACGTCTCTACCAGGAATGACCAGGTTAAATGCCGAGCTGGTCAATGAATAGCAGCTTAGATTATGAAGCATTGTTCTCCAGGTGGTCCAGGACAGAGTGGAGAACATCATCAGTGAAACGGTTTCATCCGCAGGCAAATTGAAATGGGTCCAGTGTCTCTGGGAGGTGTGCTTTAATGTGCGGCATCGCCAGACGCTTCAAGCATTTCATAACGGTAGAGGTCAGTGCCAGAAGCCAGTAGTTGTTGAGGCCTGTTATTGTCACCCTCTTGACCACTGGGGCAATGGTGGCTGTCTTGAGCCCTGCGGAAACGATGGACTGACAGTGAGGTGCTGAAGATGCTCCTCACCTCGGCTGCCACTGTGCAGGAAGGGGGCCTTCATCAGGGGGGCATGGAGCTGGTTAGTAGCAATAACAAACTGGTTAGTGGTAACAGGCCGGTTTGCAGTGACAAACCAGTAAGGGTGCTTCAAAACCTCCTTGGCTTTGTAGATTAATTGGGCTGCACAGACCCATGGTCCAGAAGGGCCTGTTACCGAGTTTAAGTATACAGGAAGCCATGGTCTTGGCCTGATCTAATAAACTGAAAGTGGATGAATATTCTTCAGTGAATGCAGAAGGTTGCTGGTGCTGATCCTTTGCTGGTATTTGGAACGACGGAACCGTTTGACAGACTGGGGATGGAAAGAGGTATGAAGATCCTGAAGACCAGCACCCAGCTGCACAGGGACAGTTGCCCGTCCGATTTCTGGATGGACAATGAATTGCAGACCCGGCCTGGCTGGCTTTTGCACAGATTTTTTTCATGTCGTTTATAGGGATGTTTGCACCGTGAAACTGCCTTGAAGCAAACAAATTCTGACATGTTAATGGCAACAAATTCTGACTGGGCGCTGGTGGTGTCGGTGGGAGTTGGTTTGCGTGCGGATGGGAATTGCAAGTGTTGAAAGTCACGCAGCGACAGGGGGCAGGACCGCTGTCGCCCTCGCTCTCTGCTGGCCTTCCGTCTCCCTGGTTCCGGCCGCTGCACATCGGCCGAGGGGCGGCCCGGCCTCGCTTCCTTTTCCGCTCCGCGTCCTGCCCAGGGACCACGAGCGCCGCCGGGTCTCGAGTTAGCGCCGAAGCGTCGGACAGTGAGTGAGTGAGGGGTCCCGGGAAGAGGTGGGGGAGAGGAGGGGAAAGGGGGGGAAGAAACGGGGTCCCGGGGAGAGGGGGGCAGAGGGACGGGGTCCCGGGAAGGGAGGGACGGGGTCCCGGGAAGGGAGGGACGGGGTCCCGGGAAGGGAGGGACGGGGTCCCGGGAAGGGAGGGACGGGGTCCCGGGAAGGGAGGGACGGGGTCCCGGGAAGGGAGGGACGGGGTCCCGGGAAGGGAGGGACGGGGTCCCGGGAAGGGAGGGACGGGGTCCCGGGAAGGGAGGGACGGGGTCCCGGGAAGGGAGGGACGGGGTCCCGGGAAGGGAGGGACGGGGTCCCGGGAAGGGAGGGACGGGGTCCCGGGAAGGGAGGGACGGGGCCCCGGGAAGGGAGGGACGGGGCCCCGGGAAGGGAGGGACGGGGCCCCGGGGCTGGGAGGGAGCGCCCCGGAATGACCTTGCCTGTTGTCCAGCAGACACGAACAGCCCGAGATGCATCACAAACAGCAGCAGCCTCGCGTCAACGTTCTCTTCAAATACATTCTCTTCGGGCTCAACATCATCTTCTGGGTGAGTGCGGCAGCGCCTGGGCCAGCTTCACTCGGGGTCTGCAGGGGTGCGCGACCGGGACCACCAACCCTCCCGGCCCCCTCCGCACCCCACCTGGGTCTCGGCCCCCGGGAGCAGACCCGCCCAGCGGCCACGCAGCCTGCATCCAGGCGGGGTGAGAGGCCGAATTCCGGGAACCTGTTTAAACTCTTCATCAAGTCTGTTGGAAGCCGGCACCTTCACCCACAGGGGGAGGGGTGGGGGGAGCTCCGTGGAACTGGGTGCTGGGGGCCCGAGATATGTAAGAGAGTGGTCGATATTGATAACGGGGAGAACGGCGCTGAGAGGGACATTGAATCAACCGGGGTGGGGTTGTGGGGGCTGCATTTGAGGGGCTTCTCCTGGGTCTTGTGGACAGTGCAGCTGCAAATTGAGAGTATCAGCGTCGGGCAGGATGGTGGAGGCAGGACCCATGGGGGAGAGGTGACCTACCATGCACAGGTTCCACACAGACCTGGACCCACCCTGCCCATGCCCCATCTTGACCGGAACCCCACATGAATTGTCTGTGCACGTGTGCAATCGACCCCAGTGTCTGCAGATGTTCCCCCCTACTTCTGCCGTCCCCCCTACCTCTGTTGTGCCCCCGTCTCTGCCATCTACCCTATCTCTGCCAATTGACCGATCCTTTCCCTCAAAGGTACTTTGCAGCGCAACTTGGTATCAGCCTTGGACTTATTTAGAGTGTGAATGTGGCTGCTCTCTGGTAAAGAACTGGCCAACTGCTTAGCTTGAGTCTGTGGTTCAAGATACCACAGATGAACGTGGATTTCCTGCATGTAGTCATTCAGACCCTGCAACAATTTGGATGCTTTACTGAGATCTCTCTCAGTCTTAAGTTGAAATTTTAAAAGTTAAATTTAGACATACAGGCCATTCTGGCCCATGAGCCCGTACCACCCAATTAACCTCTGGAGAAAACCCACGAAGACAGTGTGGGATTTGAACCCCAGTCCCGATCGCTGGCGCAGGAAAGTCATTGCGCTAACCACTACGCCCTCTACTTTAGAACGTGCAGACACAGTCCGCTGCATTTCTCCCTGTTTGACCAACCCTCAGTAAATGTAACTCCTTGAAAATATTTAATCGCCCAACTTTCAGCATCACAAAGCTCCCCTTCCCTCTGGGCTCACCGGTGCGGTACTGCCAGGTGCAGCAGGGCTCTGCTTCCAGTATAAACAGCAGAACTATCCCCTGGACATAAATATGATTGAAGTGAAAACACAGAAGGCTGGAGAAACTGGTTGTTGGCGGTGGCAGACTTGACCCTGACCCTGCTCTCTTTGTATCCTACTCATCAGAATCAGGTTTATTGTCATGAAGGTGCATCATGAGATTCGATGACTTGCGGCAGCGGTATTCTGCATTACCAGTGCAAAAATTGCTATAAATTACACTTCTGCAAATCTACTATTTTTAAAGAAATCCAAAATAAGAGGAGGGAAAAGATGTGGCCGTGTCTGTGGTTCATTGTCTGTTCAGGAATCTGATGGCGGAGGGGAAGAAGCTCTTTTTATACCATTTGGGTGCTCATCCTGATGGCAGCCATAGCCTGGCTGGTGGGGGTCCTTGAGGATAGAGGTGTCAGTCATGTCTTCAGACACTGCCTTTTGTAGATGTCCTGAATGGATTGAAACTTGGTGCACAACTCTGCAATGTTTTCCTGTCCTGTGCATTGGCAGTTCCATACCTGACAGTGCCACAGTCGCTCAGAAAGTTCTCCACGGTAGAAAGTTGCAAGTCTCTGGTGACCAACCGAAGCTCCTCCAACTCCGAATGAAGAGCAGCCGCGGCCTAGCCTGCTTCACGATTAATGTGTTGACCCAGCCGCCCTGCAGGACTCCTGCTGCACCATCTACACAGTGGCGGGCTCAGACCTCTAGGTGTGGTGGACCTGCTGTTTGCAGCTTCAGCGTGGCTCCCTCACTCCTGTATACCACACCTCCATTTATAAACATCAGGGATCTGTAAGTTTTCATTTATACCAGTTTTTCCACCTTGTCCTGTTCTTGTCCTTTGACATTAAGCTTCAGCTTCACACTTCAAGCTTGTGTAACGTCACAGTTCACTTGATCTGCTACTCTGTCCCTCTTCCAAGTGTTGTGTTGCCTGCAGCAATGGACATTATATACCTGAATCTGTCTTGAGAAATGTGTGGAGCAGGTCATGAGAACCACCCATATAACCATATAACCACTTACAGCACAGAACAGGCCAGTTCGGCCCTACTAGTCCATGTCGTAGCAAATCCCCACCCTCCTAGTCCCACTGACCAGCACCCGGTCCATACCCCTCTAGTCCCCTCCTATCCATGTAACGATCCAGTCTTTCCTTAAATGTAACCAATGATCCCGCCTCGACCACGTCTGCCGGAAGCTCATTCCACATCCCCACCACCCTCTGCATAAAGAAATTTCCCCTCATGTTCCCCTTATAATTTTCCCCTTTCAAGGTTTACCAGAATGTTATCTGGGTTTAAGCATCTAGAGTTTAGGGAGTGATTGGACAGATTAGGTCTTTATTCTTTGGAGCGTAGAAGGTTGAGAGGGGATTTGATAGAAGTATTTAAGATTATGAAAGGGATAGACAGAGTGGATGTGGATAGACTATTTCCGTTAAGAGGAGGAAAGATTAAAACAAGAGGACATGAGTTAAGAATTAAGGGGCAGAGGTTTAGAGGTAACATGAGGGGGAACTTCTTTACTCAGAGAGTGGTAGCCATGTGGAATGATCTTCTGGGAGAAATAGTGGCGGCGGAGTCAATTGTATTATTTAAGAAAAGGTTGGACAGGTATATGGATGAGAAGAAGATGGAGGGTTATGGGCATTGTGCAGGGAGGTGGGACTAGAAAGGGGTGTTTGGTTTGGTGCGGACTAGAAGGGTCTAATGGCCTGTTTCCGTGCTGTAATTGTTATGTTATGTTATGTTATCTTAAACCATGTCCTCTAGTTTGAATCTCCCCCTTTCTTAATTGAAAAAGCCTATCCACATTTACTCTGTCTGTCCCTTTTAAAATCTTAAACACCTCTATCAAGTCCCCTCTCAATCTTCTACGCTCCAGAGAAAAAAAGCCCCAGTTCAGACCCTAAAATCCTGTCAACATTCTCGTGAACCTTCTCTGCACTCTCTCTATTTTGTTTATATCTTTCCTATAATTTGGTGACCAAAACTGTACACAGTACTCCAAATTTGGCCTCACCAATGCCTTGTACAATTTCATCATAACCTCCCTACTCTTGAATTCAATACTCCGATTTATGAAGGCCAACATTCCAAATGCCTTCTTCACCACACCATCTACCTGAGTATCAGCCTTGATACAGCCTGTATGTCTAAATTTTCCATTCACAAGGTCAAAATATATAGGTGCAGATGGAGACCCATCGGCCCATCCAGTCTGCCCTGCCATTCTAATCATGTGCTAATCCATGCCCCCCACTCCCCGGCTTTCTCCCGTAACCCTTGATGCCCTGACTAATCAAATACCTGCCAATCTCTGCCTAAACAACCTCACTTCCATAGCAGCCTGTGGCAACAAGTTCCCCAGACTCACAACCCTCTGACTAAAGAAATCTCTCCACATCTCTGTTTTAAATTAGTACCCTTTCATCGTGAAGTTGTGCCCTCTTGTCCTCGACTCCCCGACCATGCGAAACAACCTTGACACATCTACTCTGTCCAGGCCTTTCACATTCGAAACGCCTCCATGAGGTTCCCCCTCGTCCCACGACTACAGTCCAAGAGATCGTTCCTCGTGTACTAACCCTTCTTTCCTTTCACAACTGTTCTCCGCTGTCCATATACCTTTATTCCATCATGGCAGTGTCCCTGCTGATAAGACTCAGCACATTACAGAATACCCTTTGAAAACATAACCCCCATCAACCTCTGTCTCACCAAAACGATTCTTTCAAGTTGGTTAACACGGCGCGCTGTTAGAGAATGAACACTCCCATTATCTCACCATGCTTATTCAAATAACTCCTCATTCAAACCCTGGCTGTCCGTAGGAAGAGGCCCCCACCATTGAGCCTGAACTGCTTGTCCCTGCACTCCTTTGCCTGGGAGGAGTTTGGACGTTCTCCCGTGTCTGCATGGATTTTCCCTGGGGGCTCTGATCTCCACCCACCCTTCAAAACATGTAGGTTAATGGGGTGCAGATTGGGTGGCATGGACTCGCTGTATGTCTAAATTTTTTTTAAATGAAATCCTCCTTGAACGAGGGTGCAATGTTCGAAAGCCACCTGGCAGCTGGTGGTGTATTTTGTGGGCAGGGACTGCAGCTTCTTTCCTCCCCGTCAGCTGGTTACTCCTAGCCCCTTGGTGACCTCCATTTCCTAGAACTTCAATTAATTTTTAATCTGCCCACCGTTCCCATCGTTTCCTTCCTGGGGAGATTTCTGATTGGATCTCCTTTCTTCCTCTTGCTTGTCGACCTGTGGAACTGACACCAATCTTTGCCCCTCATTTTCCTTTTATCATCCCCTGTGACTGTGTTTTCAAACTTGTCGGCTTTATTCTGTGTCCCTTTGACCCCTTGCAACCCTTTGCTTTCAGTTGATTTCTCTTTAAACAAGCTAGGAAGGGAGACTTGGGATGGGGGGGGGGGGGGGGAAGTGGGTGATGCTAATGGGCAGTGGATGCCTTCCCTCGTAGGAACTCTGCTGTGACACCGCAGGCTCCATCTTCACTGTCGGGACTGGATGTCTGCAGGCAAAGTTGCAAGGGCAAGTGAGAAGGGGGTGTAGGAGCATTAACAGAGTGGGCGGTCTGCATGGGGGTGTAAGAGGGGTAACGGAGTGGGTGGCCTGCAAGGGGGTGTAGGAGAGGTGACGGAGTGGGCGGCCTGCAAGGAGGTGTAGGAGGGGTGACGGATTGGGTGGCCAGAAAGGGGGCGCGGTCAGTGTAGAGGAGCAACACGATCAGTGTAGAGTGGGGCACGGTCAGTGTAGGGGGGACAAGGTTAGCGTAGAGGGGGTGCGGTCAGTGTAGCAGGGGACAAGGTCAGCGTAGAGAGGACACGGTCAGTGTAGAGCGTGGCACGGTCAATGTAGGGTGACGGAGTGGGCAGCTGGCAAGGGGGTGTAGGAGGTGTGACGGAGTGGATGCCCTGCATAGGAGGGGTGTCGGAGTGGACGGCCTGCAAGGGGGTGTAGGAGGGGTAATGCAGTGGGCGGCCAGAAAGGGGGTATAGAAGGGGTAATGGAGTGGGCAGCCGGAAAGGAGGTGTAAGAGGGGTGACGGAGTGGGTGGCCTGCAAGGGGGTGTAGGCGGGGTGACGGAGTGGGGGGCTTGCAAGAGGGCATAGGGGAGGTAACAGAGTGGGTGGCCTGCAAGGGGGTGTAGGAAGGATGATGGAGTGGGCGGCTTGTAAGGGGGTGACGGAAGGGTAACGGAGAGGGCGGCCAGCAAAGGGGATGTAGGAAGGGTAATGGAGTGGGCGGCTGGCAAAGGGAGTGTAGGAGGGAGTGGGTGGAAGTTTGCCAGATGGTGTACAATGTGGGGAAGGGTCAGCAAGGAATGGATCCCCGGTGGGGGGGGCTTTCTGTAACCCTGTCAATGAAAGGCAGGGGTATTGTGCATGATAAGGGGGAGGGGGGAGGCGAAGAGAGTGGGGCGAAAACTGGGGCATATTGAAAGTTGCAGCGACACAAAGTACTGATGACTCAGCAGGTTGGCCCAGCGTCCAGGGAAAGAAATGCCCAGCGAGCGTTTTGAGTCTGATCAGTTCATCCACTGGTTTGTTCTGCTTGGTAATTGTTGGAGTGGAGGTGAGAAAAGCGACGGAGACCCCAGTATAATTTAAACAGTACAGGAAGAGTTGTGACCCACTTGATTCCAGTTCAAACAGCTTTTATTGAGTGCAGCACCATGTGGTTTCTCGAGCCTGAGGAAAGGTGTCTCATTACCATGCAGGTTCAGACTTGGGCTGGGCTGCTCGATAGAAGGAAGTAAGCGGTGATGAAGGAGGGAAGAATGTGCGTCATCTCATGATTGAGAGTCTGGGTCTCTGATGTGGAGCAGAGTCATTAAGGAGTAGTGAACACCAGCTTTGAAACAACCTTTATAAAAGGCAGGGTACTGGGCGATGTCAGGGTGAAGTGTCACACTCTATTGTAATCTCCCCCTGAGTCAGCCTTGCTGTGTGCAACCCCTGCCCCCACTCCCTGCCTGACAGCAGTTGGCCATTTAGCATACAGATGCATTGTTACTTTCCTGCCAGTTGCTGGGCAGATGGGGGTGAACCAAAGCACAGCTCCCGTCGAACTCCAGCTCCCGCTCGAAACAGCGGAGGGGATGGTGACGGACATCTACACTGCGCAACGACTCCACGTCCTTGCACTTTTAGCAAATCAATTCAAAAAGGTCATTATTATCCTTCGGCCAGGGAATAAGGATGCGTGAACTCAAACAAAGCGTGGACAGGAAGCTTGGCATTTATGAAAACTTGTTTTTTATACTTTTGGGATGTTGTCCCAGTGTTTTTAAACCAACATATATGGCTTAAAACATAGTTACCATAGGGGGGCACGGTTACGGTAGAGGGGGCACGGTTACGGTAGAGGGGGCACGGTTACGGTAGAGGGGGCACGGTTACGGTAGAGGGGGCACGGTTACGGTAGAGGGGGCACGGTTACGGTAGAGGGGGCACGGTCAATGTAGAAGGGGGCAAGGTCAGTATAGAAGGGAGTACGGTCAGTGTAGAGTGGGGGCACGGTCAGTGTAGAGGGGGGGGCACGGTCAGTGTAGAGGGGGGCACGGTCAGTGTAGAGGGGGGGCACGGTCAGTGTAGAGGGGGGCACGGTCAGTGTAGAGGGGGGGCACGGTCAGTGTAGAGGGGGGCACGGTCAGTGTAGAGGGGGGGCACGGTCAGTGTAGAGGGGGGCACGGTCAGTGTAGAGGGGGGCACGGTCAGTGTAGAGGGGACACGGTCAGTGTAGAGCGGGGGCACAGTTTGCGTAGCGGTTAGCGCTACGCTGTTCCAGTGCCAGCGAGACAGGTTCGAATCCCGCGCTGATCTCCCCATGTCTGCGTGGGTTTCCTCCTGATTCTCTGGTTTTCTCCCACCCTTCAAAACTTACTTGGGTGTACATTAATTGGATGTATTTGGACTGTATGGACTAGTGGACTGAAAGGCCCTGTAACCATGCAGTGTGTCTAAATTCAAATTTAAATTTAAAATTTGTGAATTATCTGAATTCTTGAGCAAATAGTGAGACTGTGGGTGCCAGTGGATCTGGCAGTGGCTCAGTTAAGGGGTCAGGTCAGGATCATTTTCTCAACCCTAAAGTAATATTGAAGAGGGAAAGAAGGGACCAAATGGACAGGAGGTGGGAAAGGTGGAGGGGATCACGAGGAGTGGAGGGGGAGTTGGAGAGAAAAGTCCAGGAGCAGGGAAAGGAGGTGGAATCGGATTCGGGATTACCTAAAATTAGAAACCTAGAGAATTGAAGTACTGTAGTAGTTTTGTTTGAGTGTGGACCCTTATGTCAGAAATGTGGGCGCTGATATGTAGGTCACCAGATACCCCAAGCAATTGGTCAAACTGGGTCTGATCAGGGCATCAGTCTGTGCAGAGGCAATCCAGCCAGCCCCATTCCCTACCCGGTTGCCCAGATGATTGATGATCCATTTTCCCTTTGAAATCTACCCCCTCCTCCAACTCACTTCAGGGGAAAAAAGAGGTTTGACTCATCTCAGTGGTTAGAGCATTGGCCTCGTAAACCAGGGGTCGCGAGTTCATTCCTTGCTGGGGCCTAATTTCTGTGAGGGGCGCTGGACAAAGTGGCGACTGTCTGCCTTTAAATAGTTTCATGTGTCTTTCATTCTACATGCAGTATTAATGGAACTGTTCCCCTTTCCCCTGATTGCTGAAATCTTTGCGTCAGCGGGATCAGTTCGACCTCAGTCTGTTCTGATCTCCTTTGTTCCAAGAAGCAAAGATCAGCCTTATCTCTGAGACTAAAGTCCCTCATATCTGGGACCCCCACCCCCACCCCATCCCTGTGTCTTCTGAGGGCTGTCTGCATCCTCCCCTCAACGAGGTGACCAGAACCACAGAAAATATCCCAGTTATGGCCCAACCACAGCTATAAAGTATAAAATAACTGGAAATGTAAATGTACATACAGCAAGGTAACGGGCATGAGCCCATGCTACCCAAATGACCTACAACCCCCCTGTATGATTTGATGGGAGGAAACCCACGAAGACACGGGGAGAGCGTGCAAACTCCTTAAGACAGCGCCGGATTCGAACCTGGATCACTGGCACAGTAACAGTGTAACACTAACCGAGCCTGGAAATTGGGATGTTTCGATGAGCTCTTTCCCAACATTTATTTCTGTCCTTTAGAAAGGTTCATACAACTCCCCTGCTCGTTTCATGTTGTGAATAACATTGTCGCTGGGCCCATGGGAATGGGGTGGAACCTTCTTGCTTCCTGTCCATGGTAGGTCTCGGCTTATCGGAGAGGCCAGGCCGAGCCCTGGGAATCTCGTCCTTGTCGAGATGTCGGTCACTCAAGTGGACGAATGTAGGGGCAGGAGAAGGTCATTCAGCCCTTTGAATGCGCTCCACCATTCTATATGTGGCATGGTTTGTGTAGTGGTTTAGTGCAGTGCTGTTACAGCGCATAGTGATCAGGGCCAGAATTCGAATCCTGCGCTGTCTGTCTGTACGTTCTCCCTGGGGGCTCCAGTTTTCAGCCACTGTTCAAAATTGAACCGGGGGTTAAAGATTAATTGGGTCTAATTGGGCGGCATGGGCTTGTGAGTCAAAATGGCCTGTTACCATGGTGTATGACTAAATTTAAATTAAATTTTAAAACATTTAAAATCAATTTAATTTGAATGTAAACATTCTGCAGCAGGGAGTTCCGCAAGTCACGGCTCTCTGAGGGAAGATGATTCTCCGTAGCTCGGTCCTAAAAGGCTTCTCCATTCCCCTTGTTCTGAGCACGTTAGCAATGTGCTTGTCTCTAGAGTGTGAGATGGGAAAGAAGTGAGATGCAAAATGGACACCAGTCGATCGAGGGCTTTATTCACCCACGGTCAGTGACTGAGCTTCACTGAGCAGTTCACTACATGTCATGGTGTGTTCTGTTCAAAGATGCATCGGGTGTGTAACCTGTATTGGATGAGCGCAGCGTTTCACTGGAGCCAGGTTTACGATGGGGAGAGAGGCTGCAATGAAGCAGAATCAGACATAGGCCCACCCTCGCACTGAGGAAGGTGCAGGTCTGTCTTGGCTTGTGGAGTGCTCCTCAAACAGCTTGGGACAAAGTCCGCTGTCGAGGGTGAAAGACAAGGGGGATTTAGCGAGGGAGCCTTTGATCTGGGTTCTTGGCTCTGACAGGAGAGAGAGGGCAGTGCCTGCTTTGGGTGTGTGCCGGTTAGGTGCCCATTGCAGGTTTGTATTTCCCCGCCATGACAGTCCAAGTTCATGGGTAAGAGCAGCAGAAGAAGGCCATCAGCCAGAGAGTCGTCGAGATGCTCATCCCCACCTGTCCTGACGGAAGTGCCTTCCTGAGTTGGCGTTATTTGGCTGTGTGTGGCCTAAATATTTCCTAACCAATACACCATACGCGTAAAAAACACTTCTCATGTCTCCCTCCTCATCTAGCAGCTGGTTTCAGGTGCCCGTCGCTCCCTTTGTAAAAATGTTGCACCTCATGTTGCCCGCTAATTTTGTGCCTGTGCCCTCCAGGATGAAGCGAGGGCTTCTCATCCTTGTCCCCACCTTCCACGACCCTCTACAACATCCCTCTGCTCCAGGGTGCGCTGTTCCCAGTCTCTCCTTTGGAACTCAACCCCTTCAGTCCCCAAGCATCTTGGTGAACCTTGTCTGCATTATTCCCAGGGTAATCACATCTTCCTGTGGTACAGCGACCAGATCTGCACGCAATAGGGCAGTACAGTTAGTGTGGTGGTCAGCAAGTGACCGGGGCTCGAATCGCGCGCTGTGACTACGTGGGTTTCCTCTAATTTCCTTGGTTGTAGGTGAATGGGGTGTAATTTGGCGGCACAAGCTCGTGGGCTGAAATGGCCTGTTACCGTGTGTAAATTGAAAAATAGTTCAGATGTGGCCTCACCAGTGTCACGTGCAGCTGTAATAAGACACCCAACTTCTGTGCTCACTATCCGGATTGACGAATGATCATGGTAAGGAGCAGGGGAAGGGACTTGAATCCGCTGGGCTCTGGGAAATGGGTATGTTAAGGTTCTTGAAGGGAAAGAAGCTTTGCCAGTTTGAAGAAGAAAATTTCACGGCCCCAGTGTTCCGTCGCCAAGTCTTCTGCACTATGGCGTCTGGCTGGACAAACACCTGGGCCCAGTTTGGTGGGTGAAACATGAAACTTTCTGTAGCACAGAGATAGCCCGGGTGGCTCCTCCCAAACACAAGTGGACTTTTTAGTGTGAGGGAGGGAAGAGGGGCTCGAGACTGGTTGAAGTGAACCAGGAAATGAGGCGATTGCCAAGGAGAAAAGGAAATTACAAGAGGTGGGCAAAAAGAATTTAAGAGAATCTCAGAACTAAGGTTAGAGCTTCTAATTAGAGCCTGGACAAAGACTGGAGGTTAACCCAGAAGGGAAGATCAAGCCGGAGATGTAGTAACAAATGTCCATCTGGAAATGCCTATGGTTCAGCACCTGGGTCACTGGTTGGCGTTGGCCCAGTTCCCCGAGGACCTGGCATTCACTTCAAGAGGAATAGAAGATCATAGCAGGATGTAATGTTGAGGCTTTATGAGGCACTGTGACTCAGGCAAACTGCAATAAATCACAGTAACCAAGTCATGAGACCACAAGACAAATAGGCCATTCAACCCATCAAGCCTGTCCCACCATTTAGTCATGTCCTGATCTATTTCCCCACTCAGCCCCACAACCTTCGATGCCTTGGCTAACCAAGAGCCTATCAATCTCTGCCTTAAACACACCCAATGACTTTCCCTCCCACCACCACCGCCCGTGGCAACGAATTCCACGGATCTTGCGGAATAAGTTCCTCCGCACCTCTGTTCTAAGCGGACGCCCTTCCAAAGTGGCCAAGGCTGGAAATTGCTCGTATTTTACCTTTGGAAGAGAGCGGAGTTGCAGTGGTTTAGAAAGTGGAGAGGGTGTGCGGACGAATGGTGCAGGGGGACCACTCATCCGCAAAACAGGCAGGTGCAGCCGGTTGTTCAGGAGATGAGCCATGTTGCCCTTGATGTGCAAAGACAGAGTGTTGAAATGGGGACTTTTGCTCACCGTTGACCCACCTGGAATACTGTGCACAGTTCTGGAGCCTTTACCTCAGAAAGGGATGGACTAGCTTTGGGGGCAGTCATCCTGGGACAAGGGCTGGGATGGGGAAGGGTCTACATTCTTTGCTGATTAGAGGAATGAGCAGTCTCTTACAGGGTTGCCATCCAGAGGCCTGCACACGAGGGAAAATCTCAAAGAAACGTGGTTTAATTGAAACCCGTTCTTGTTGCAGAGAGAGGTGAATCTCTGGAGTTCCATGCCTTGGAGGTTAACTCATTAAAAGTCCTTTAGTGGAGTAAATCTTTGAAAATTGGGACATCTGAGGATGACAGGAAACTGCCATCGAGGGGGAGTTGAGGTCTGGAGAAGGTCACGTGGAATCACAGGGCCTGACGGTCTCCTGCTCCATTGTTCTTGAGATGGAATAGTGGCAGTGGAGGTGAAGGGCCTTCACTTGGAAGATGACATGCATTCAGTTTGAAGCTGGAACCGAGAAGGGCAGTTGTAACTGAACTGCAGAACGGTTGGTCAGTAACAGTGACACGATTTTCACCCATGTGTGAACTTGCATATGGAAGTGCTGGTGTGGAGAGATTTGTGGAACGGTGGGAATTTCTGAGGCAGTATGTTGTGTGGCAGTGAGGGAAAAGACCATTTTAGATCCAGTATTGTGTAATTTTTAAAAAACTCTGGAATTTAGGGGAGAGAATGTTGAGTTCAGGGCGTTAATCGAAAGGAAGCAAGGTTTGTGCAAAGCATGGGAAATGGGAGGTGACTGTGATAACATTAATAATGGTTTATGAATATTTGGGCACAAATCCTCACAGGAAATGTGGCTGAACCCTGGGTGAGAAAGGAAATGTTTCCTTGTGTTACCATGGAGAGATTGAGGCTGGGGAGAATTCCAGCCTTCTGGGAAGGAAGGGCTCTGCTCAACTCACAGTTGGCTGCAAACTATTGGGTCGTTCACGTGGAGAAGCCCCCCACCCATAGGATGAGGAGACCCACGCAGCCGAACTGTGGGAAGGGGAGGCGGCAGCCTCCGTCCCATCTGACAAAGGCGGTGAGAGAGGTGCCGATCTGGTGGTGGTGTTGGCATGGAGCAGGTCCTGACCGCCAGCACTTGCCGCTGCCCCTTCCTCGCCACCCCCTCCCCGGCTCTCGGGTGCTGCCTGCCGACGCCATCACCGACTGCAGTGGGAGTGCCAGTGGCTGCCAGCTCAGCAGTGGAGGCAGTCGTTCAGGCCAGGTTCTGCATTGATGATCCGCTCTAGTACAGATCCCACCCCCACCACCCCCCACCCCCATCCAGGGCTGCTGTTCCAGGGAAAGAGGAACTAGATCAAGAAACGGAAGGATGTTAAGGGCGACGGGGTTATCTCATCGCTGTTACACCACCAGCGACCAGGTTCCAATCTGCGGCTGTCTACAGGGGTAGTAGGTCAATTGGGGTATTTGAGTGGCACGGGCTCGCGGGCTAGAACGCCCTGTTACCGTGCTGTGTGCCTGAAAAAAATTAAGATGTGGAGGTGCCCAGGGGTTGGGGGCCCTAAAAATAACCAGGCAGATCAAGTGCAGGTGTAAGGTTGTACTGGAGATTGCAGCTGGGGCCACAACCTGGTCACTGTGGTGGAGCCGGAGCATGGCACAGCCAGGACTGGGCCGTGGCGGCTCTGAGCAAGGGGTGGGGGGTGGAGTTGATGGAGGGGGAACGCTACAGAGATGCAGGTAGGCTTTTGCACTCAGGGTGGCAGAGACCAGAACAAGCAGACAAGGACCAAGAATTAAAGGTTTCCGGGGAACTTTTCCATGGGTGAGGGTGCGGACGTGGTGGATGCGGGCTCAATATTTAAGAGAAGATTGGATGGGAGAGGAGTGATCAGGAACAGTTTGGCACAGACTAGATGGGCCAAAGGCCTGTTCCAGTGCTGTTGTGTTCTGTGGTTCTATGAAAGATTGGATAGGCTGCGAGGGTTGACTTGAATAGGAAATGCTGGCAATAAATTTAACTGAAACGTGTAAAACGTTGCGGCCTGAGAAGGCTGCGTTCCATTTCCCTCCATACTTAGAGCAACAGTGAAAGGGTAAGAGGCTCTTCTCATCCTGAGGCCAGTGGGGTCTGAACTGCATCAGTGGACAGGCCGGAACCTTCCATGTTTCCATTGCATAGACGCTCGTGTGACAATGCTGCTGGCAGTCTCAGACACGCAGTGCAAAGGCTGATGTCTCGGAGTGTTCCCAGGACTGGAGGGCTGGAGGTACAAGGACAGGCTGCAGCAAGGGAGGCTGAGGTGGAACCTTGTGGGGGTGGGGGGGGGGGGGGGGGATGTTAGATAGAGTAAACAGGCACAGGCTTTTCCCCATGGGAAGGGAATGTAAAACTAGAGGGTAGAGGGGAAAGGGAGGTCCCTTTTATATCCTTTTACGAGGACCGACTCATTGTGCACAGAGGAGGGTGGGTGTGTGGAGCGAGTTAATACAATTGCATTTAGGCTGGTGGATGGATATGAAAGGTTTTGTTCGAGATGGGCCAGATGGAGCATGTAGTCAGCACGGGAAGTTGGGCTGAAAGGCCTATTTCTGTGCTGTGTGCTTCAAGGCTGCCAGCACCTTTCATGTACGTTCTCCCCGTGTCTGCAAGGGCTTTCCCTGGGAACTCCGAATTCCTCCCACTGTTCGAAATGTACCGGGGTGTGTAGATCATTTGGGCAAAACGTGTTCAAGGCCTATTACCGCACTGTATGTAAATGTAAAATCCATTCCTCCTCGCCCACGGACTTCTCCACATGCGCAGGGTATATTCATTAAGCACCTTGCCTTTCTCCCTAGTGAACTAGTTTTTCCTAACATACTGGCATCATCTTTCACAAACCTCCTTTACCCCTTCAGCATCTTCTCTGTTAGATTTTGTGGCCTTTTTTTGCCCACCTGGTTTCTCTCTGGTGTACACGTACTTGGCTTTGTTTGAGTCCGGCCGTCTCTACCCCCCCCCCCCCCTTTATATCATTCATCAGCCCATGTTTCCTGTCTTGACAGCCTCGCCCCTCACCCCTTTGCCTGATACTTGCAGGTTCCTGCCTGATACTTTGGCGAAGGACTCGAGCCCGAAATGTCTGTATTTTTATCTTTGCCACATAAAGTTCACTGTTTGACCTGCTGAGTTTCTCCAGCTTTGAGTTTTTACTTCAACTGCGGGGTCTGGGGACTTTAGTGTTTTGCTCCTGTCTTGAAAATGAGTTGTGTCCCAACATGGTTGGTAACGTCCTGCAACAGCTGTGCCAGATGTTGGTGAGACCATCCCAGATGCAGTGCGTTGGGGGGGGGGGTCTGCTCGCTGACCCCCAGGATGTGGTTGGAAATGGAAGGCTTGAGGTACAAGGAGAGATCGGATGGGCTGAGAATGTTTCTCCTGGTGTTGGGGAGGCTGAGGTCAATCGTTCCCTGGCTCATCAACGCAGCCCTTATTTTAAAAAAGGCCCGTTGAACTCCCCTTGTCCTCCTGGCCTACTGCAGATATCTCTGCCTGGGTACCTGAAGATTCATCCTGAACCTCCCATAATGACCCAGAGTGGACAGTGAAGCCCTGGGAATTTACCCAGCTTGTCAGAGCCTCTGCTCCCTTCTCACAGCTGCCGATCCTGCCTGGCCTTTAAATGTGACAGCCGTATCCCCTTCCTCTGCAGTTTAAATACCCCATAGATGTGAACATGTACGATGTATGTTGGTGCTTTGCATGTCCATTGAATCTTGCTCTTCCTCTCTTGCAGTTGGCTGGCGCCGGGCTCCTTGCCATCACCTTCTGGGCCTGGAATGAAAAGGTTAGCTCGCTGATGTCATCCTGGGGCTGGGGTGGAAAGGGAATGCAGCCAACAGTGGGGCAGCTGGAGCAGAGTCGCCGTTTCAGCCTGGTGATCTGCTGCCACAACCTTAGCAGGTCTGGATATAACAGCGTGGATGAGGTTTCCACTCGAACTCTGACATGGGGAACAGGCAGGACGGCGGAGATGAGCCCATCATCAGATCAGCCATGATCACGGACGGGGGGAGATAAGTGAATGGTGGTGGCCAAGAGGAGCTGCTGCCACCCCGTCAATGACAAGGAGAAACCTGCCAGGCTGTTAGAGTCGGGGGCAGGTAGGGTAGGGACAGGTAGGTTAAGGGAGGGGATGGGTAGGGTGGGGAGGAGGCAGGTAGGGTTAGATTATGGTAGGGGAGGGGATGGGTAGAGTGAAAAGGGAGCGGATAGGTTAGATTAGGGTAGGGTAGGTTATGGGGTGGGGAGGGGGTGGTGTGGTTAGGGGAGGGGGCGGGTAGGGTTAGATTAGGGGAGGGGAGGGGATGGGTAGGGTGGGGAGGTGCCAAATAGGATTAGATTATGGTAGGGGAAGGGATGGGTAGGGTGGGGAGGGGGTGGTGTGGGTAGGGGAGGGGGCAGGTAGGGTTAGTGTTGGGCGGGACAGTTGTTGTAGCGGTTAGTGCCATGCTGTCATAACGCTAGTGACCTGGGTTTGAATCCCGTTCTGTCTGTGAGGAGTTTGTCTGTGCCTATGTGGGGTTTCCCCGGATGCTCCAGTTTCCTCCCACCTTTCAAAAATATACAAGGGTTGGAGATTAATGGGGTGTATCTGGGCAGCATGGCCTCGTGGGCCTGTTCCATGCTGCATGGCCCAATGTAAAATTTTAAATATAGGATGCTGCACATCCCTACCTCGGTTTGAGTGTTTTCTCTGACCTCAACCTTCTAGATCCCAGTCCGTTGCCCTGACTGATCCATGAAGGTGACAAATGCTCGTCTTCATTGGAAGCTCATTGAGATGGAAGGTCCACGCACCTTGAAGTGGTTGCTTTGGACCAGCAAGTTCTCCAAGTCGGGGTCCCATTAAAGTGGAGGAGTTGTGTGAACCGGGAAACGTTTAGCTTCGCTGAGAGCCCTGCTTTATGTCGGGCTGGTTTATTAATGGCTGACTTTGTTTTTTTTCATTTCCAGGGGGTGTTAAAAATCCAGTCAATCACTGAACTAAATGGATTTGACCCAGTCTGGGTGATTCTGACAGTTGGTTTGCTGACGTTCATTCTGGGATTTACAGGCTGTATTGGGGCTCTGCGAGAGAACATCTGTCTGCTGAAGTTTGTGAGTGTCTGCACCTTGCGTTTCAGCAGTGACTTGTTGATCTTTGTGGTCTCGCCCTGTCCTTCTAAGCTTGCAAAGTCACCACATCTGTGTTTCCGGCTTCCTGTGCGTGCTCTCTGCCCTCCCACACTGCTGTGTGTCTCATCGCTGACGATCCCTGCCTTTTGACAGTTGCGGCAGAGCGATCCCATGGCAATTACTGGGGGGGCGGGGGGTGGGCTGCTGCTAAACAACGGAACAGTGTGGTGAGGGTGCTGGAAGTTCTCAGCGGGTCAACCCTGTCCGTGGGATGGCAAAACCACATCGAAGTATTGAACATAGGAGTTGGGATGTTATGGAAAAGTTGTCTAAGACATTGGTGAGGCCAAATTTGGAATTTTGTGTGCAGTTCTGGTCAATAAATTAGAAAGAGAGCAGAGATGTTGCCCGGACTTCAGGACCCGAGTTACAGGGAATAGTTAAACAGGTTAGGCCTTTATTCCCTGGAGCATAGAAGAATGAGGGGAGATTTGATGGAGGTATTTAAAATTATGTGGGGGTGAGACAGAGTAACTGTAGAGTACGTGCTGTGCCAGTCATTCGTGGAGAAGAACGACTCGCACAGCAAAGCCTTGAAGTCGAGACTAGTTCATTGCTCTGGCTGTCACTGCTCTGGCACTGACATCAGGGTCCCCACATCATTGAAGCGCTGGCCTCGGATCCCCATCTTCACCTGGGACACAGCCAGTGTCACCCCAGGCCTGCGCAGTTGCCCCATTCGTCAGCCATTTTGTGGACCATGTCTCCGTGCATGGGCTGTGACTCAACCCACACCACCCCCCCCGCCCCAGAATCGGTGACTGGGCCATTGTCCATAGCCTTAGGTGGGCTGCCCCTGCATCATGGGGGAGGAGTGGAGACTGCCTCATTTCAGTCCAGATATGCCGGTTTCAGGCGGTCGACAATAAAAGTCGTCTCCTTACCGCCAATGTCGAGGATGAAGGTGGAACTATTGTCCTTAACCCTGTAGGGCCTCTCATAGTCATTGTACGGTGGTCTGTGTGTGCCCCTCCTCACGACACGTACCGTGTCCTTTTGGACACTATACTTAAGCTGGCCGTGCGGTGGGGGTTGCCGTGGGACCAAGGAACCCAGTTTTCACTGCAGGTTCTCGAAGTTCACCGCAGGGTCTTCTGAGCATTTATCGGGGGCCAGGAACTCCCCAGGGATGATCAAAGGCACATTGTAGACCATCTCCACCGTCGAGTCATTGATGTCCTCCTTCGGTGCAGTACGAATTCCCAACAGGACCCAAGGCAGTTCGTCCACCCACTGGGACCCTTGAGCCAGGCCATTAAGGCTGCCTTGAGGTGCCCCTGGAAGCCTTCCACCAACCCGTGGGCCTGTGGGTGAATGGCCGTGGTGTGGTGGAGATCTTCCCCCAGAAAGTTTCCCAGCATTGCCCAGAGGTGAATTGTGCCCCCTGTTGTCCAAGGTGAGGTGCTCCGGGACCCCGAATCTGGATACTCATGTGTCATTGAGTGCCCTAGCGCAGGTTTCTGTGGAGGTATCAGACAGTGGGATTCCCTCCAGCCACCTAGTGGAGTGGTCTACCATGGTCAGGGGGTATCTCGCCCCTCAGGAAGCCAGTAACGGCCTCACTTAGTCAATGTGTATGTGGCTGAACCTGCGTCACACCGACTCTAAAGTCTGTGGGCACTCTCATGTAAACCTGAACTTTGGAGGACTGACAGTTCAAGCAGGCCTTCCATGCCAGACAAACCTGTTGGCCATCATCTTGACCGTGGCGTGGATTGCGGGATGTGTCTGGTTGTGGATGGCCTCAAAAACCTAGCGCCTCCATGCAGCGGAACAATGGGGCGAGGACTGCCAGTGGAGACGCCACACAGCAGTGTTAGGTTACCTGGGCCGACTGGGACGTCTTCCACCCTGAGACTGAAGTTGGCTGTCCTATAAGCGGGGATCTCAAGGTCCTGCTGCTGCGCTTTGGCGAGTGCTATGTAATCGACCTCTTGGGCGTGTATTAAATCGATCGTGGGTTGTGACAGAGCGTCGGCTACCAAGTTGTTTTACCCTGTGATATGTTGAATGTCTGTGGTAAACTCAGACACATAGGACAAGTGTCTCTTGTTGGCTGACCATGGGTCCGATACCTTGTGGAAGGCGAAAGTCAGCGGCTTGTGATCAGTGAACACTGTGAATTGCCAGCCTTCCAAAAAGTAACGGAAATCCCTTCCCACCGCCAGGAACAGCACTAACAGCTGCCATTCGAAAGTGCTGTATTTGAGTTCTTGGGGTGGGGGGAGCGGAGGTGCCTGCTGAAGAAGGCCAGGGGTTCCCACTGTCCCTCGATAAGTTGTTCTGTCACGTTCCCTACCGCTGTGCTGGAGGGGTTGACTGTCGGGGTGGACCAGGAGGGTGGTCTTTGGCTTTGTTGAACGCTCTTGAAGACTCCTCGTCCCAGGTAATGTCCTTTGACTTGCTGGGCATCAGCGTGATGCAGGCCGCTCCCAGTATGAACCTGTGGTAAAAGTTCATCATACTGGTGAATTCCTGCAGCCCTTTCACCGTGCATGGCTTAGCAAAGTGCTGGACCGCCTCGACCTTTTCGGGGAGGGGTGTGGCCCCATGGCTGTTAATCCTGTGCCCCAAGAAATCGATGGTGTCCAGACCAAACTGGCACTTAGTGGGTTGATGGTCAGCCCATACTCACTCAGGTGGGTGCACAGTTTTCTCAGGTGGGTGACGTAGTCCTTGCGGCTGGGGATGAGGATATCGTGCAAATGGGAGGTCCCGGCCCACTACGTCCATCAGCCGCTTGAAAGTTTGTGCCGTGTTCTTTAGACTGAAAGGCGTGAGGAGGAATTTGAACAAGACAAAGGGGGTTATGATTTCAGTCTTGGGGGAGAACTGGGATTTGGTGGTACTTCCAGATGAGGTCCACCTTTGGAGAACACCCATTCCCCGTTGGCGGCAAAGTGTTGGATGTAGGGCACGGGATATCTGTCGGGCATGGTGGCCTCGTTGAGGTGACAGTAGTCCCCGCATGGCCTCCAATCCCCTGCTGATTTGGGCATCAGGTGGAGGGGGGAGGCCCAGTGACTGTCAGAGTGTCACACAATCCCCAGCCTCTTCATTTTCTTACACCCCTCCTTCGCCAGGCTGAGCTTCTCTGGAGGGTGTTGACATGCCCTGGCGTGGGGCAGGGGGCCATCGGTCAGTTGCTGGCTTTACCCCGTGCTTTGGCTCAGCAGCAGAGAACTGTGGCGCCACCATCGAGGGGAACTCCGCCAGGATGTGGGCAAATTCATTGTCCGAAAGTGTTCTAGAGTCTAGATGGGGGGGTGGGGGGCAGGTAGCTTGGCTCTCCCTAGAAGCAGGGTCTGAAAGGTCTTGGTGCGGGTACCGAAAGTTCGAAGTTGGCTGCCCTCAGTGGTAGGCCCTGTTTGCCATTGCGGGTGTTGAGGCCTGCGGGGCGGGGTTGCGGGTGGGACGATCATCTTGGTGCCTGTGTCGACCAAGAAACGTCTTCCTGACAAGGAGTCTCAGACATAGAGGAGGCTATCACGTGGGCAACTGCTGAAGCCATCAACGACGGTTGGTCAGGTCACTTCCTGAAAACCCGCAAGGTGGGCGGCATTGACGAGTATCCACACTCCATCACTGGTGGTGGAGCAGAACTGTCCTGGGGTGTTCACTTGCCTCTCCGTTGGCCTTTATCTCGTCGGGGGTTGTTCCTGGGACTTGCTGATGTGATCTATAATGGTGCCGGTGTCCTTCTTTGCTCTCCAGAATATGTCCGCCTGGGCTGTGACCCTCCGAGGGTCGCTGAAGTCCTTGTCTGTGAACAAGAGCTGTATATCCTTGGGCAGCTGCTCCAGAAAGATTTGCTCAAAGAGCAGGCAAAGCTTGTGGCCCTCAATCAAAGCGAGCATCTCAGTCATTAGGTGGATGAAGCCCTGTTCCCCAATCTGTTCAATATGCAGCCATCAGGTGGCGCATTTGGGATGGGAAAGCCCGAAAGTGAAGGTTAGTAGCTCTTTGAGGGCCACGTATTTGCCTTGTTTTGGAGGCTGCCGTAGGAAGTCTACGACCCTTGCCACTGTGTTCTGATTGAGGGAGCTCATGATGTAGAGCTCCCTCAATCTAGAACTGAGCCTTGATCTGCTCGAACCACACGTGCGGCTGCAACACCAAGAATGTTGGGAGCCTGAGAGAGACCACGTGGATGGTCTCTGGCTCCGCTTGATCCGTCATCTTCAGATCCAACTGCTTGTTGGACCTGTCGAGGTTACCATTGTACCTATCATTTGCGCTTTGCGGACGTGGAGAAGAACGGCACGCACACCTCAAATCCTTGGAGTCATTGTTTATTGTTCTGGCTGTCGCGCTTACATGAGCCCCTTGCGCTAACATCAGGGCCCCATGTTATCAGAGTGCCAGCCTGGGATTGGCTGGCATTCCCACTACAATTCACCATCTTCCCACCGTGCAGAGGTCACCTGGAATGACGGCTGGTGTCACCAGGTCCGTGCGGTCGCTGCGTTCGTCGGCCATTTTGTGGGCCGGTCTGCATCTCCACTCGTGGGCCACTATGATTAGGCTTTTTCCACTGAGGGTGGGTGGGATACAACCCAGAGGACATGGGTTAAGGGTGAAACATGAGGGATTTTCTTCACGCAGAGAGTGGTGGGAGCGTGGAACGAGCTGCCAGCTGAAGTGATGAATGAGGGTTCAATTTGGACATTTACGAGGAATTTGGACAGGTACGTGGACTGGAGGGTTATTGGCAGGGGAACTAGGCAGAAAAATAGTTCGGCACAGACTAGAAGGGCTGATTGGCTTGATATATGATTTTAACTTCAGCCATATGGACCTGCTCAGTGATTTCATTTATTTCAAATTTCCAGCAAGTGACGATTTTGGATTTCAGTTCTTGATGGATGGCCCTTCAGCTACGAGCCCGTGCTACCCGAATAACCTTCATTAACATATAAATCCCCCTCTTACCCCCCCCCCCTACCACCACCACATACGTTTTGGAGGGTGGGAGGAAAGCAGAATACCCATAAGAAACCCATGCAGACACGGGGAAAACGTACAAACTCCTTACAGACAGCGCAGAATTTGAACCCAGGTCGCTGGTGCCGTAAGTGTGTGGCGATGACTGTGTCATGCCCATTTTGGGTGGTGGAGGAGAGGAGAGGCGGGATTTACTGGGATGGGAACGGGTGGTGCATCATCCCAGCAATACAGGGACCTGGAATTACCGTTGTGATACAATTAGTTCAGCCAGATAAGGTCCCAGGGACAAGGAAACGATACCAGATCCAAATGCTTCAAGAGAAGAGCATCAATGGTCTGGGGGTGGAAGGGGAGGGGGCTAGTACAATAGGGACAATAGAGAGGTCCAAAAAATAGAGGATCATGGGTGTGAGGGAGGCAACGATGAGACTTGTGGGACATGAGCTGAAGGGCCTGTACCGAGCCGGAATGTTTTCTGTTAGTGCTTGGCTGGCCAGACCCTGTGGGTGCCCTCTTCCAGGCAGGGAGAAGCAAGGTTCAGCCACGGTTGACAGGGATTCCCACACTCGGCAAGGAGGGGCGAATCGAGGGCTGCAGATTCCAGTCCACCTTCTGCACTGCACCCATCAAAGCCTGTCCAGGACTGGAACACAACTTTCAGAAAATGCAGCGTCGAAAGGGTTCGAAGGTCGAAGAGGGACAGCAAAGTCTTGGCTGGGGAGAATATCGCAGCAGCATCTCCATGTCCTCAGGAGGTTAAGGAAGGCAAGGCTACGACTGAGAGTGTCATGTCCAGGAGCATCATCGTGTGGGACCATGGCTGAAAAGCATCGGACCAGGTTAATACAGGAGGATCATCAAAACAGCCGAGAGGATCCCTTTCCTCTACTGACAACATTCAGCGGGAGTGGTGCTTAAAATGGGCTCAAAGGATTATCCAGCACAAGGGATCTCTGCGCCACCACCATCAGGAAGGAGGCACAGGAGCATTAAAATCAGGACTAGCCAGGCTGGGAAATAGCTTCTTTCCATAGGCTGTGATATTGATGAACAGTGTCCTGTAATCTTGGGTCTCAATGAATCTGAAATAGTTTAAATGATATCTGTGCGTATTGGTGTGTATTTATTGAGTGGGTGCTGGATATTTGTGTGGTTGTGTCTACTGGGGTGTGAGTGTGTGTATGAGTGTGTATACATATGTGAGTGCATACGTGTGTGTGTATGAGTTTGTATACGTATGTGAGTGCATGTGCATATGTGTGTGTATGAGTATACATATATGTGAGTGTGTGCATATGTTATGAGTGTGTATACGTATGTGTGAGTGTGTGTGCATGTGTGTGTACATATGAGTGAGTGTCTGTGTGTGAATGCGTGTGTGTATACATATGTATGTGTGAGTGTATGCATGAGTGTGTCTCTATGAGTGAGTGACTATTCGTTGTGTGTGAGTGTGTGTCTACGTATGAGTGTGTGTATATACGCTTGTGAGTGTGTGTATATACATTTGAGTATGTGTATGTATGTGAGTGTGTATATACATACGTGAGTGTGTGTTTATACGTATGAGTGTGTGTGTGTTTGAGTGAGTGTGTCTATCTGTCTGTGTGTCTGAGAGTGTTTGTGTCTGTGTTTGTGTCTGTGTGAGTGTGTGTCTCTGCGTATGTGAGTGACTGTGTGTGTGCACGTCTGTGTGTATGAGCGTGCCTGTGCGCGGGCGTGCCTGTGCGCGGGCGTGCCTGTGCGCACTGTGGTCTGGAGAAACACTCTTTTCTCTGGTTGCCAGGTGAAGATAAATGGAAAGTTGAGCAGTGATAAGATGTCAGGTGGATGTGAGAATATTGACTGAGTGGAGTAAAGAGCAAGGAGTCATCTGCTTTGGGAGTGAAAGCCAAACTGCGGAATATTTGTTAAATGTTGAGAAACCAGAGGTGGGATGTGGCTGTGACCGTGGTGATGAATTTACTGTTGTGCACATTGTGAAAGACCCCAACAATGAAGATGCTGTTTACATCCGGTACCGCACGGATGGCAGTCTCTTCAATCTGAGGCGCCTGCAAGCTCACACCAAGACACAAGAGAAACTTGTCCGTGAACTACTCTTTGCAGATGATGCCGCTTTAGTTGCCCATTCAGAGCCAGCTCTTCAGCGCTTGACGTCCTGCTTTGCGGAAACTGCCAAAATGTTTGGCCTGGAAGTCAGCCTGAAGAAAACTGAGGTCCTCCATCAGCCAGCTCCCCACCATGACTACCAGCCCCCCCACATCACCATCGGGCACACAAAACTCAAAACGGTCAACCAGTTTACCTATCTCGGCTGCACCATTTCATCAGATGCAAGGATCGACAATGAGATAGACAACAGACTCGCCAAGGCAAATAGCGCCTTTGGAAGACTACACAAAAGAGTCTGGAAAAACAACCAACTGAAAAACCTCACAAAGATAAGCGTATACAGAGCCGTTGTCATACCCACACTCCTGTTCGGCTCCGAATCATGGGTCCTCTACCGGCACCACCTGCGGCTCCTAGAACGCTTCCACCAGCGTTGTCTCCGCTCCATCCTCAACATCCATTGGAGCGCTTACACCCCTAACGTCGAAGTACTCGAGATGGCAGAGGTCGACAGCATAGAGTCCACGCTGCTGAAGATCCAGCTGCGCTGGATGGGTCACGTCTCCAGAATGGAGGACCATCGCCTTCCCAAGATCGTGTTATATGGCGAGCTCTCCACTGGCCACCGTGACAGAGGTGCACCAAAGAAAAGGTACAAGGACTGCCTAAAGAAATCTCTTGGTGCCTGCCACATTGACCACCGCCAGTGGGCTGATAACGCCTCAAACCGTGCATCTTGGCGCCTTACAGTTTGGCGGGCAGCAACCTCCTTTGAAGAAGACCGCAGAGCCCACCTCACTGACAAAAGGCAAAGGAGGAAAAACCCAACACCCAACCCCAACCAACCAATTTTCCCTTGCAACCGCTGCAATCGTGTCTGCCTGTCCCGCATCGGACTTGTCAGCCACAAACGAGCCTGCAGCTGACGTGGACTTTTTACCCCCTCCATAAATCTTCGTCCGCGAAGCCAAGCCAAAGAAAAAGAACATTGTGCAATATACAGATGCACTGAGTTAAACTAACAAATACATAACAGTCACTTGCGAAATAGTTGAATTAAAAAGATAATTAATTCACAAAAGTTAGTTAATAAATATTCATCGTAATCCTCGTGCATAAAAGAGGGACGTGCAGTAGTGCAGACTGTGCTGTGGTGCTGGAGCCGCCCCTGATTAATGTGTCAAGGGGAGGTTCAAGAGCCTGATGACTGTTGGTTAAAAGGAACTGTCCTTGAGCCCAGAGAGGCAGGTCTTCAGGCTTCTGTACCTTCTGCCCGAAGGGAGCAGCGAAAAGTGGTGGTGACCAGGGTGGTTGGGGTCCTTAATGACATTGCCTGCCTCAACATCTAGGTGAAGCAGGTTGGTCTTAATGAGAAAAAATTTGAGTACTGGAGTAAAGGATGTGACCTTTCCACAGGGTCAGGGTGGGACCTGATCGAATGGTACAAAATTAAAAACCCGGGTACTAGGTGGGTCCCTGGGATACTCAGTCAGTCATTGAGTTTTACCAGATTCAGCCCAACTGTCTATTCTGATCCCAGTCACCTGAACTCCTGGAAACATTTTCAATCTATGTACTGTTCGAAATGTCCATTAAACATTATAATCTCCACTGGCCAATGGGGCGAGAACCGTGGACCAACACACCTGTTCTTCTTCCCCCCCCCCCACCTCTGTCCCCCTCTCTCTTCCCCTTTCTCCTCTCTCTCCCTTCACAGAGACCAAATCAATGCTTACCTTTCCTCTTAGCACATCCAGTTAACACCTTTTCCTGGTCCTTACCCCAGCCTTTATTCAGACACACGACACTTTTCACTCACGCTTTGAGGAACAGGTCAGGTGTGAAACATCCTTACCTTATATACTCGTGGAAGAGTCCATTCCCCTTTCTTTTGGCCCCAAAATCTTGTGTATTCCATATGACCCATATAAAAGTTGATTCCCAACCCCCCTCCTCCCCCCAGCCTGGCCTGCCCATCTGAGCTCCCGGCGCCCCGATCGCGGACTCGTGCCCCAGCCGCCTGCCCATCTGAACTCCCGACGCCCTGACCAGGTACTCGTGCCCCAGCTGTCTGCCCATCCAAGCTCCTGGCGCCCCGATTGTGGATTTGTGCCCCAGCCACCTGCCCATCCAAACTCCCGACATCATGGCCACAGATTCCCTCCTGGGCCCTGATTCCTGATGTCACAAACGCCGACTTACTACCCGGCCCTGGCCATCTGAGCTCTGGACACCTTGGATGATGCAGATAGTTACTACGGTCAAAAGTAGTATCCGTATAAAAGTCAACCCCCACCCCCACAACCTCCCAAATTTGAGTCGAAAAATTGGCCCATTATTGGATGAGAAGATACGGTGTATATATTTCTCTCCCACAGACGCCGCAAGACTGGCTGATATCCTCCAGCATTTCTGTGTTTTTACCACAATCACAGCAAAGAACACGGTTCTTTGGACGGCACGGTTACCATAGCGGTTAGCGCAACGCTTGAGACCAGGGTTCGAATCCCATGCTGTCTGTAAGGAGTTCTCCCCATGTCTGTGTAGGATTTCCGCGGCGACACAGGTTTTCTCTCACTGTTCGAAACGTGCTGGGGTTGAAGGTTAATTGAGTGTAAATTGGGCGGCATGGATTTGTGGGCTGAAATGGCCCTCACTCAGCGGGAGCTGAACGTTTGGAATGCTCTCCTCTGCTCTTCCTCAGACACGATCCGCTTCCTCCAGGTCTTGTCATTTGCTCACAGACACACCTTTGGAAGCTCTGTCAGCCTGCGCTCTCTCACGTTTGTCGTGCTGATGTTGCATGAGATGTCGACGAGATGGATGTGCCTGAGGCAAGGGGCTGAAGAGCAGAGGAAGAGATGATGGTCACAGGGCACTGACTCAGTTCTAACTGGGCCCATCAGGTACAATGTGTTTTTCTGTTGCAGTTCTCGCTAATCATCGGAACAATCTTCACCTTGGAGCTGGCGGCAGGAATCCTGGCCTTTGTGTTTCAGGACTGGGTGAAGGAGAAGGTGCAGAACTTTGTCCGAGACAACATTGAGGTTTACCGCAATGACATCGACCTGCAGAACCTCATCGATGCAGTTCAGAAATACGTGCGTACTCTTCATCCTTACCTTGCCAGCCTTCTCCCGTGCTACAAAGCCCATACATTGATGGAAGGTGGGAAGAAGCAGGAGCCTCTGGGAAAACACATGCAAACACAGGGAGAGCGTGCAAACTCCTTGCAGACAGATGCAGATTCAAACCCGAGTCATTGGCACTGTAATTTTGTCACACTAACCACTACTCTAACCGTATAGCCCATGAATGAAGTGAGTTCTAGATATCAACCACTCTGTGTCAGAGAAACCCTTCCCCGCTCGGGCCTCCTTAAAACTCGTTCCTTTTTCCTGGTACCTATCCCCTCGAGGAAAGGTTCTTACCATTGATCTTAACTGAGCCTCTAATGCTTGTGTGGTCAATGCTTGTGTGGTCATCTCTCCAGCTCCGATCCTCTGTTGAAGGACTCATCCTGATCAATCTCCCCTGCACCCTCTGCCCTTCCATCGCAACCTCCCCACAGTGTGACTACCCAAAATGTCCAGTGTGGCCCATCTAGTTCTTTGCCACATAACGTTTCACTCTTGTACTCTAAACCCACTCAATGAAAGTGAGCATGTTATTGTTTAAATTTTATTTTAGACGTACAGCTCAGTAACCATAGGCTGAGTTGGGCGAGGCCTAGGGGCCCGGAGGGTAAGTGGGCCTGAGTCCCGAGGGTTCGAGCTGGTCTTGGCTGCTGCACGGGTGAAGGTGGTGATGGTGGAGCGTGGGCCATTGCCGGGTTGAAGCGTGCGGTGGTTTCTGGGAGCTGGCAGCGGGGCCACGGCGGCATAAATATTAGCGACATGCCAATCCTCCACCTTCCCACCAAACTACTAGATTTGTAACATCCAATTCAGTCAGAGAGAAATTAAAAATCTAGTAGTTGGGTGAAAAGTTGGAGGATGATTTGGGGGTGGGGGCTGAATTAACACAGCTCGCCCAGAGCACCCGGATGCAGTTGGTGGCCCCCACAACTCTCTGTAAAAAAAATTTACCCCTGACGTCTCCCCTAAACTTCCCTCCCTCACTTTGTGCAGACATCCTCTGGTATTTGCTGTCCTGCCCTGGGAAACGGGTGCTGGCCTTCCACCCTATCCATGCCTCTCATAATCTTATCAACCTCTAGCAAGTCTCCTCTCACATCCTTCTATGCTCCAGAGAAAAGTCCCAGCTCTACTAATCTTGCCTCATAAGACTTATTTCCCAATCCAGGTAACATCCCGGTGAATCTCCTCTGCACCCTCTCTATCGCCCCCCACATCCTTCCTATAATGAGGTGACCAGACTGAACAGAATACTCTTGTGTGGTCTTACCAGAGATAGCCCTCCCCATCCCACATGACGTGCACCAGCAGGCCTCACTGCCCTAGTGGGCAGCTCATCCTGTGGCCAAGGGTAGACTGAGCCCTTGCTGGACTCCTCTGTCGATGATAAAATTGGGGGAAGCTGCATTGCTGAACCACTGCAATCCCCGAGGTGTGGGGACATGCACAGTGCTAGTGGGGACGGAGTTTACACCCAGTTGTTTCCCAATCCAGGCAACGTCCCGGTGAATCTCCTCTGCCCCCTCTCCATGGCCTCCACATCCTTTCTATTATGAGGTGACCAGAACTGAACACAATACTCTCAGAGATTTGTTGAGGTGCAACATGACCTCTCCACTCCTGAACTCAGTCCCCCTATTAATGAAGC
This sequence comes from Narcine bancroftii, assembly GCF_036971445.1. Taxonomy (NCBI): domain Eukaryota; kingdom Metazoa; phylum Chordata; class Chondrichthyes; order Torpediniformes; family Narcinidae; genus Narcine; species Narcine bancroftii. Next base: position 99,395,134 of record NC_091474.1, on the reverse strand, counting down.
CCAGCATCCCATAGACCTTCTTAACTATCCTATCAACCTGTGGGATGACCTTGAGGGATGTATAGATTTAAACCCCAAGGTCCCTCTGTTCATCCACATTCTTACATAACCGACCACTAACCCTGTACTCAGCCTTCACGTTTGTCTTCCCTCACACTTATCTGGATTGAACTCCATCTGCCACTTTTCTGCCCAACTCCGCATCCTGTCTATATCGTCTTGTAACCTTCAGCTCCATCCACAACTCCTCCAATCTTCATATAATCTGTAAACTTACTGACCCATCCATCCACCTCTTCATCCATGTCATTTATAAAAATCACAAAGACCAGGAGTACCAGAACAAATCCTTGTGGCTCTCCACTGGTCATTGATCTTCAGGCAGAATACTTTCCTTCCACGACTACTCTCTGCTTTCTTCCTACAAGCCAATTTTTTACCCACACGGTCAAGATTCCACTGATCCCATGCCTCAGGACTTTCTGGATGAGTCTCTCGTGGAGGACCTCGTCAAATGCCTTGTTAAAATCCATGTCGACCACATCTACCAACTGACCCTTGAGTAGACAGTATTTCTCCAAATGCTCCTAGACCCTATCCTTAAGAATCCTCTCCAATAGTTTGCCCTCCATTGGCATAAGACTATCTGGTCTATAATTCCCAGGATTATCCCTATTACCTTTTGTTAAACAAGGGGGAATACATTTACCATTGTCCAATCCTACGGCACCTCCCCTGTGGTCAAGGAGGATTCAAAGATCACAGTTACTGACTACCTAATTGGAGGATAACACCGGGACATGTTCTCCGGAAGCACTGCAGACCCCACAAAGCGGACCTGCTGGTGGATCAAGTGGAGTTGAGGCACGCGAACCCTCAGTTCGCCTTTGTCACATTCCTAGGTGGAAGAGCAGACTCGGTGGCCACCAGGGATCTCGCACCGGCCGGATGTGTGAACAACGCGGAGGAAACACAAATGTCTGGATCAACAAGGAGCGCAACAGCAGTCACTAGAATAGTTGTCCATCGAGTCACCCCAGAGGACTATACCACCCACCCCGGAAATCAGGACCCTGGGTACGCAAGCCCCATAAAATATCACCACCCTAGACGATGGCAGGACCTAATCCCATGCAAGAAGATCCCCAGCCCACACGGCCACATGACCAATCAGTACTTCCCACTAAAGTCTCCTGACTTTACTACAACTACCTGGGCTCTGTCTGTCTATTCTCTCACTTCCAACAGGAGCCTGGGATATATCGCGTCTGGCCCCAGGGACTTATTAATCTTGATGCTTTTAAGAAGATTCAACACTCCCGATTCTTTAATATCCACATTGTCCAGCACACAGGCCTGTTCAAGGTTGACCTCACCGTGTAAATACTGAAGCAAAGTATTCACTTAGGGCCTCCCCAACCTCCTCTTCCACGAGGAACCCGGCCCGGCCCTCAGACTTGCAGTTATCTCACACAGGCCATCTGGGAACCCATCTCACAAGGTGACAGCCCTGGCTGTCCAAGCTGGGCAAACGCGATGCAGAATTGGTTTGGACATTTGAGTCGTGGACCCATGGAGCGAGGAGTCAGGTTGTTCGCCACAACGCGTCTGTGCCAGCTACGATGTCCACCTCTGCTAGTCCCATTGCCCACTCTTGGATCACATCCCTCTCACTCCTTTCTATCCATATACAGTAAAATCCCAATTATCTGGAGTTCAAGCTACTGGCAAAAAAAATCTTGCAAAAAATAAATAGGTATAAAATCTGAAAGTTTAAAATTGGCACTTCTCACGGACATTTCCCCAATCCACGCAACACACAACCTCAATTCCTACCTGGGAACAGATTTGGCCTGAAACCATTTTCCTCTCTGAATATAGCAAAGGTGATTTTGCTCGATAAAGTTCATTGTTTGACCTGCTGAGTTTCTCCAGCATCGTGTTTTTACTTCAACTGCAGGGTCTGCGGACTCCCGTGTTTTTACTTCCTCTTCCTCCTGCTTTGACACTGATTCTGTTTCACATCCTCTTCTGCTGGATCTTGTCTCAGCCCAGTTAACGTTGCCTTGTGGTTGAGCTCTGTCCACCTTCTTAATTCTACCCAACCCAAGGAATTCTTCTCATGGCTCCCAATCTCTTAGGTCTGCTCACCCGAAGCAGAGGCCAGACTTGCCTCTTCCCTTGAATTCTTCTCCTTTCCTCTTCACTCTGACACCATTGGGGATAATTGAAACAACCTTCCTATTTTTGCCACTCTGGGATTTACTCTGGTCTCCTTCCCCCCCCCCCCCCCCCCCCATCTTCCGGTATTTGGAGAACATCAGAAGCAGTCACAGCAATGTGGCTGCCCCTCCCCCCCCCCCCCACTGCTGCATTAGTTGCTCAGGTCAATCACTGACCACTCATTGATCTTCACCAATCACCAGCCCTCCTCCCAGACCACTGACCTCCTGTCCCTTCATAAACCCCCACGCCCACCCAACCACATCTTCCCTCTCTCTTCAGCTCCCCCCGCCAATGTTGTTTCAAGAACGCGGTCTCTACCCTTAATGGTTCTCAATCCCTCTTGGACTGCTTGCATGAAGAACTGTAACGAAGGAGGAGTCACGTGATGGAGTAGTGGCCGGTGGGGGAACTCCAGCCCTCTCAGTAAAAGTTTTAAAAAAACCACAGAAAACACAAAGGCACAAACACAAAAATTAAAATAAAGTGAAGGTAAAGGTGGGAAGAAAATGGCAGCGAAGAAAGAAAAGTCGAAAGCAACGGGAAGAAAAGAAGAAAAGATGTCTGAAGAAGAAGGTGAAGGCCTTACCTGTCCGAGGAGGCCCGCTGTGGAGAGAGAAGCCCGCACCCTCAGGTCAGTCGAAGTCCCGAGCTCGGGACTACAAAAGTGGCTCACGGAGCCAAGCAAAAGTGCGCATCGCGCAAAGACAAAAAAGAACACTGACGGGAGGGGGGACCAGCTGAGGACTCGATCTCCACAGCTGAGAATGACAGCCACAGCACAACAACAAGAAGAGAACATAGAAAACAACGAGAACAAGAAAGAAGAGAGTAAAAAGAAATCAAAGAAACAACAGATGATCAACCCAGAGGAAGAAGAAGAACATAGAGAAATGGAAGAAGAAGGGAAGGGCAAGACAATGGATATTTTATTTTAAAGAATATATGGAATCAGTAAACGAATGGCAATCACAAGAATTTAGTGAAATAAAAAGAATTAAAAGTACAGAAGAAAAAATGAATAGTTTAGTGATGGTCATGTCAGATATAGGAAAAAGTGGGCAAGGTGGAAGAATGAGAAACAGCTGTAGAAATGGAAGTAGAGGACTTAAAAAAGAAATTAGAAGAATTTAATAAAAAAGTTAGAGACACAAGAGCTGTTGGCTCAGAAGATAGATATAATGGAAAATTATAATAGAAGAAATAATATAAAGATAGTGGGCCTTAAGGAAGATGAAGAAGGCAAGAATATGAGAGAATTTATAAAAGATTGGATCCCCAGGGTCCTAGGAAGACCAGAATTACAGGAAGAAATGGAAATAGAAAGGGCACATAGAACATTAGCCCCTAAACCACAGCCACAACAAAAACCAAGATCCATTTTAGTAAAATTCCTAAGATATACAGCAAGAGAAAATATATTGGAGAAAGCAATGGAGAAAATAAGAGAAGACAAAAAGCCACTGGAATACAAAGGTCAAAATTTTTTTTTCTATCCGGACATAAGTTTTGAACTCCTGAGGAAGAGAAAGGAGTTTAATACAGCAAAAGCGATCCTATGGAAATCAGGATATAAATTTATGCTAGAGTACCCAGCAGTACTTAAAATAGTTATTCCAGGGCAGCAAAACAGACTATTCTCGGATCCGGAGGAAGCAGGAAAATTTGCAGAACAACTACAAAACAGACAGAGAGATGAAGACATGTAACTAGAGCAAAAATGACCACGAACTATATGTATGTGTGTATATGGGTATATATATATATAAATCTTCGTCCGCGAAGCCAAGCCAAAGAAAGAAGATATAGATATATATATATAAATATATATGTGTGTGTGTGTATGTATATATGTGTGTACGTGAGTGTTTGCGTATTTAAAAGAAAATATATAGAGTATAGATAAGAATTAATAAGGGAAATAAAGGGAAAAGAGGAAGTAAGGAGGGAATTAAGAGAGTGACCTTTGTTGTATATGAAAATTAAAATCTTTTCTGGGGGGGCTGGGTGGGGAGGAGTTACGGTCACTGCAAAATCAGTTGACGCTTGCGAGTGAATTCACAAATCCAAATGGAGAGGGGAGATGTGGTTGCCCGACAAGGGATAAAGGGCAACGCAGGAAGGGGAGGGGATAGTGGGGTTAAAGAAACTTTAGATAGGAGAATAAGGGAAATGTTCGATGTTTTAGAAATGTTGTCTTATAAAGTGTTCAAAAAAAGAAAGCAGAAATGGATAAGAAGGAAAGGTGATGAGGAAACGGAAAGGAAAGATAAACAAAGTATGAAATGGCTATGTTGAACTATATGACTTTAAATATTAACGGAATACATAACCAAATCAAAAGGAAGAAACTGCTAAATTTTGCTGAAAAAAGAAAAAATTGATATAGCATTCGTGCAAGAAACACACTTAACTGAAATGGAGCACAAGAAATTAAAGAGAGATTGGATAGGACATGTAACAGCAGCGTCATATAATTCAAAAGCTAGAGGAGTAGCTATATTAATCAGTAAAAATGTACCAATTAAAATAGAAGAGGAAATAATAGATCCAGCAGGGAGAAATGTAATGATAAAATGTCAGATATATTCAGAGTTTTGGAATTTACTCAATGTATATTCACCTAACGAAGAAGATCAAAAATTTATGCAAGATATTTTTTTGAAGATAGCAGACACGCAAGGGAACATACTAATAGGAGGGGATTTCAACCTTAATTTGGATTCAAATATGGATAAAACTGCGAAAAAAATTAACAGAAAGAACAAAGTAACCAAATTTATAATTAAATCGATGCAAGAAATGCAGCTTTTGGATATATGGAGGAAACAACACCCAAAGGAAAAGGAATATTCATATTATTTGGGTAGACATAAAACATACTCAAGAATAGACCTATTCCTGTTATCAGCTCGCATGCAAGTCAGAGTTAGAAAAACAGAATATAAAGCTAGAATATTATCGGACCACTCACCCCTGATATTGACAATAGAGTTAGAGGACATCCCTCCAAGAATGTATAGATGAAGATTAAACTCCATGCTACTTAAAAGGCAGGATTTTAGAGAATTAATTAAAAGACAAATTAAAATGTACTTTGAAATAAATGCAGAATCAGTGAAAGATAAGTTTATACTATGGGACACAATGAAAGCGTTCATCAGAGGGCAAATAATAAGTTATGTAACCAAGATGAAGAAGGACTACAATCAGGAAAGAGAGCAGTTGGAAAGGGAAATAGCAAATATAGAAAAAGAATTAGCAATGAAGGAAGACACAACTAAAAGAAGAGAATTGGCAGATAAAAAAAATATGAAACACTACAAACATATAAGATGGAGAAGAACATAATGAAGACAAAACAGAAATATATGCACTAGGAGAAAAAATGCACAAAATTCTAGTATGGCAGCTTAAGACAGAACAAACTAAGAGAATGGTATTGGCATCAAGGAAAAAAGACGAACAAATCACATATAATCCAACGGAGATTAATGAAAACTTCAGATAATTCTACGAACAATTATACCAAACTGAAAACGAAGGGAAAGAAGACAAAATAGATGAATTTTTAACTAAAATTGAACTACCAAAATTACAAATAGAGGAACAAAATAAATTAACAGAACCATTTGAAATAGTAGAAATACAAGAGATAATAAAAAAAACTACCGAATAATAAAACACCAGGAGAGGATGGATTCCCAATAGAATTCTATAAAACATTTAAAGATTTATTAATTCCTCCCCTCCTGGAAGTAATCAACCAGATTGATAAAACACAAAGCTTACCAGATTCATGCAAAACAGCAATAATTACAGTAATACCAAAGACAGGGAAAGATCCACTCTCACCAGCGTCATGTGGACCAATATCTTTACTTAACACAGATTATAAGATAATAGCTAAACTTAGCAAACAGATTAGCTGACTATGTACCAAAAATAGTAAATCTAGACCAAACTGGATTTATTAAAAAAAGATCAACAACAGACAATATTTGTAAATTTATTAACTTAATTCATGCAGTAGAAGGGAGTAAAGCGCCAACAGTAGCAGTTGTTTTAGACGCAGAGAAGGCCTTTGACAGAGTAGAATGGAATTATTTATTCAAAGTACTGCAAAAATTCAGTATACCAGAGAAATATATTAATTAGATTAAAGCATTATATAAGGGGCCATTGGTGAAAGTGTCAGTAAATGGATATATATCAAAACAATTTAACTTAAGCAGATCAACAAGGCAGGGATGCCCACTATCGCCCTTATTGTTCGCGTTAGCCATAGAACCACTAGCAGAACTGATAAGAACAGATAATAAAATAAAAGGGATAAAAATAAAAGACAAGGAATATAAAATCAGTTTATTTGCACATGACGTTATAGTATACTTAACAGACCAGAAATATCAATAAAAGAATTACATAAGAAATTGAAGGAATATGGAGAAGTGTCGGGATACAAGATTAACGCAAATAAAAGTGATGCAATGCCAATGAATAATGTGGATTTCTCAAAATTTAAGAAAGAATCACCATTCAGATGGCAAATGCAAGCAATACGATACCTAGGTATACAAATAAATAAAAACCTTGGCCATCTATATAAACTCAATTATTATCCACTAATGAAAAAATTACAGGACGACTTAGAGCATTGGAAGGACTTACCACTAACACTAATAGGAAGGATAAATTATTAAAATGAACATTTTCCCAAGGATACAATACCTATTTCAGGCATTGCCAATACACTTGACGGAGAAATTCTTCAAGGAGTTAAAAAAAATAATCAGGAAATATTTATGGAAAGGGGGGAAACCGAGGATAGCACTAGATAAATTAACAGAATGGTATAAACAAGGAGGCTTACTACTGCCAAACTTTAAAAGTTATTATACAGCCGCACAATTAAGATACCTATCAGATTTTTATCAAACAAGGGAAAAGCCAGATTGGACTAGATTAGAACTAGATAAAATAGGGGAGAAGATACCCGAACATATATAAACGGGATTAAAAATTGGTACAACGTATGAATTCAGCAGTATTACATCATCTGCTCAACATTTGGAAGAAGATTCATGTAGAAAGGAATAAAACAAATTACCAACTACCAAAACTAATACTGACGCAAAATCAGCACTCAACATGGATTTGTGGGAGGAAGGTCATGTTTGACCAATCTGATTGAATTTTTTGAAGAGGTGACTAGGAATGTGGATGAGGGTAGCGCAGTGGATGTTGTCTATATGGACTTCAGTAAGGCCTTCGATAAGGTACCACATGGAAGGTTAGTTAGGAAGGTGCAGTCTTTAGGTATAAATTTTAAGATAGTCAAATGGATTGAACATTGGCTGAAAGGGAGAGGCCAGAGAGTGGTAGTGGATAATTGTCTGTCAGGTTGGAGGCCGGTGACCAGTGGTGTGCCTCAAGGATCTGTATTGGGCCCATTGTTGTTCGTTATATACATTAACGATCTAGATGATGGGGTGGTGAATTGGATTAGTAAATATGCAGATGATACTAAGATAGGTGGAATAGTGGATAATGAAGAAGGTTTTCAAGGATTGCAGAGGGATTTGGGCTGCTTAGAAAAGTGGGCTGAAAAATGGCAGATGGAATTTAATGCTGATAAGTGTGAGGTGCTTCATTTTGGTAAGAAGAATCAGAATAGGACATACGTGGTAAATGGGAGAGCATTGAGGAATACAGAAGAGCAGAAAGATTTAGGAGTAACGGTACATCGTTCCCTGAAGGTAGAAACTCACGTGAATAGGGTGGTGAAGGAAAGAAAGGCTTTTAGTATGCTGGCCTTTATCAATCATTGCATGGAATATAGGAGTTGGGAGGTGATGTTGAGATTGTATAAGACATTGGTGCAGCCTAATTTGGAGTTCTGTGTGCAGTTCTGGTCGCCTAATTATAGGAAGGATATAAACAGAGTGGAGAGAGTGCAGAGAAGGTTTACCAGAATTTTGCCTGGGTTTAAGCATCTGGAGTATGGGGAGAGATTGGACAGATTAGGTCTTTATTCTTTGGAGCGTAGAAGGTTGAGAGGGGATTTGATAGAAGTATTTAAGATTATGAAAGGGATAGACAGAATGGATGTGGATAGACTATTTCTGTTAAGAGGAGGAAAGATTAAAACAAGAGGTCATGAGTTAAGAAATAAGGGGCAGAGGTTTAGAGGTAACACGAGGGGGAACTTCTTTACTCAGAGAGTGGTAGCCGAGTGGAATGATCTTCCGGGAGAAATAGTGGCGGCGGGAGTCAATTGTATTATTTAAGAAAAGGTTGGACAGGTATATGGATGAGAAGAAGATGGAGGGTTATGGGCATTGTGCAGGGAGGTGGGACTAGAAAGGGGTGTTTGGTTCGGTGCGGACTAGAAGGGCCTAATGGCCTGTTTCTGTGCTGTAATTGTTATGTTAATAGATAACCTTCAGAGAATGGGAGAACAAAGGGATCAAAAGAATAGAAAATTGCTTTTCATGAAATAAATTATTATCCTTTGAACAAATGAAGGATAAATATATAACTCACAATACAGTGTTGGCATGCTACCAACTGAAATCCTACTTGAAGGACAAATTGGGAAGCAGTCTGAGGTTACCAGAGGGAAGTAATTTTGAATATGTGATTACAGACACAATGATAATCAAAAAATGTATAACAAACATGTATATTAAACTACAAGAAAAGGAGAATGAGGAAACAAATGGTAAAACTAAACAAAAGTGGGAACAAGATCTAAACATAAAGATAAAGAAGGAAACATGGGAGAAGTTATGCTCAGGAACTATGAGAAATACAATAAATACGAGGTTACGTATGATACCTACGGCTCCTAGAACGCTTCCACCAGCGTTGTCTCCGCTCCATCCTCAACATCCATTGGAGCGCTTACACCCCTAACATCGAAGTACTCAAGATGGCAGAGGTCGACAGCATCGAGTCCACGCTGCTGAAGATCCAGCTGCGCTGGATGGGTCACGTCTCCAGAATGGAGGACCATCGCCTTCCCAAGATCGTATTATATGGCGAGCTCTCCACTGGCCACCGTGACAGAGGTGCACCAAAGAAAAGGTACAAGGACTGCCTAAAGAAATCTCTTGGTGCCTGCCACATTGACCACCGCCAGTGGGCTGATAACGCCTCAAACCGTGCATCTTGGCGCCTCACAGTTTGGCGGGCAGCAACCTCCTTTGAAGAAGACCACAGAGCCCACCTCACTGACAAAAGGCAAAGGAGGAAAAACCCAACCCCAACCAACCAATTTTCCCTTGCAACCGCTGCAATCGTGTCTGCCTGTCCCGCATCGGACTTGTCAGCCACAAACGAGCCTGCAGCTGACGTGGACTTTTTACCCCCTCCATAAATCTTCGTCCGCGAAGCCAAGCCAAAGAATGATACAATATAACTGGATACACAGGCTATATATTGCACCTCAAAAGTTAAATAAATGGGACCCAACAGTATCTGACAGATGTTTTCGCTGTAAAAAGGAAATGGGAACAACAATTCATGCAATCTGGACATGTGAGAAAGTGAAAAAATTTTGGGAAGATCTAAACCATTTTTATTTTATTAAATAAAATCACAAAAAGCAATATACCAAAAAACCCAGAGATCTTCCTCCTAAGTAACATAAAAAACAAAGAAATTGGACTTGATTTGGATGGTGCACAAAAAAGATTTGTTAGGATAGCCCTAGCTGTAGCAAAAAAATGTATTATGTCAGCCTGGAAATTAGAAGATAACTTGAGAATACAACAATGGTATATAGAAATGAATAAATGTATTCCATTAGAAAAAATAACATATAATTTAAGAAATAATATTACAATATTTGAACAAATATGGGAGCCATACATGAAACACAATAGAGAAAACCTACCGGGGACATCTACCACCTAAAATGACAGAAGGAGAAGAGAATGAAAAGAATTGACTCAGTGGAATTTCTTGTTTATTTTTATAGAGTGACAACATTGTTTGACGGGTTTAATGTATCTTAGATTCTGAACTTTAAATGAATGGGTGGGGAGGTAGGGAGGGTGGGATAGGAAGAGGGAGGGGGGGAGAAAACGACACTATATATTTGAAAAGGAAAATGTATGTATCTTGATCAATGTGGTTTATAGTGTGAAAAATAAAAAAAATGTTAAAAAAAGAACTGTAACAAAGCACAGTCCACGTTTCCTGTTTCCCAAGGCCGTTCCCTCTGCCCTTACCACTCCTTCCAAACACAGCACACCCAGTTCCCCAGCTTCCCTGCGGGATCTCCCTTTGCTCTGCCCAATCCCACCCTGCCCGTGCTCCTCTCTTCTCTTGCAGAGGGTTCTAAACCACTCGTTTTTTTCCAGATGCAGTGTTGTGGAGCGTCTGGCCCTGACGACTGGAACAATAACCGTTACTTCAACTGTTCCTTGGAGAACACCAGCCGGGAGCGATGTGGAGTCCCCTTCTCATGCTGCGTCCCTGACCCCGCAGTAAGTAGTGGTGATGCCATTCCTTGTCAGTCGTGGGGCATCCGGTCAGCTCTGCAGCGAGGGGTGAGCAGGAGTATGGGGCAGAGAGGGGCAAGGGGGGTGGGAGAGAGGGGTGTGGGGTTGTAGGGCAGGAAGGACGAAGAGGGAATATGGGGCAGAGAGGGGCAAGGAGGTGGGACAGAAAGGGGTTAGAGGGTGTGGTGAAAAGAAGGGCGAGGAGGGTGCAGGGCAGAGAGGGGCGAGGGGGAATGTGGAGCAGAGAGGGATGAAGGGGTGTGGGGCAGAGGTGGGTGTGGGCGAGGGGGGGTTGAAACAGAGAGCGCTGATTGGAACACATATGAGGTTCTGTGGAAGAAGGTGAGAATCCCAGGTGGTCTGTTGCCTCCTTTGTGCCAGGGTCCGAGATATCTCTGATCAAGTTCACACTATTCTCTGGAGAGAGGGTGGTATAGTTAGTGTCGCAGTGAGCACATGTTTCAGCGCCAGTGACCCGGGTTCGAATCCCATGCTGTTTGTAAGGTGTGTTTATGCACTCCCAGTGCCTGCGTGGGTTTTCCCGGGGGTGTAGGTTAATTGGGAGTAAATGGGTAGCATGGACTGGTGGGCCAAAATGGTCGTGGTCCATATAGGGACCAATGTTGTGGGTGATGAGGTTCTGCAAAGAGAGTTCAGAGAGTTGGGTGTGAAGTTGAAGGATAGGACCTCGGATTTTGGATTTCTTGATGGGGTACATACATGACGTCACATCGAACCCTTGATTCTTTTTTCGGGTTGTAATCTCAGGATTGCTACTCGTGCCGCGTGCTGCTGTGGTTAGAAAGAGGATAATGTACCTTAACACATGGCTAAAGACCTGGTGCAGGAGGGAGGGCTTCAGGTTTCTGGATCATTGGGCTCTTCCAGAGAAGCTGGGACCTGTTCTGATGGAATGGTTTGCATCTGAACTCTAGGGGAACTAATATCCTTGCAGGCAAGTTTGCTCGAGCTGGGTTTAAACTATATTTGCAGGGGGAGGGGAGTCAGAGTGTTAGAGCAGGTAGTAGAGTGGAGGAGGGTAATGATGATGATGTTACAACTGCATAATAAAGACAGAAATCCAAGTGTTGTGTGAGGTGGAAATGTTCTCAGGTGCCTCTCTTTCAATGCCAGGAGTGTTATAGGACAGGCAGACGAGCTTAGAGCGTGGATTGGCACATGGAATTATGACATTGTTGCCATTGGTGAAACCTGGTTGCAGGAGGGGCAGGACTGGCAGCTCAGTGTTCCGGGCTTCAGTTGCTTTGGACGTGATAGAACGGAGGGATGAAAGGGGGAGGAGTGGCATTGCTTGTCAGGGAAAATATCACAGCTGTGCTCAGGCAGGACAGACCAGAGGGCTCATCTACAGAGGGTATATGGGTAGAGGAGCTGAGGAACGGGAAAGGCGTGACCACACTGATAGGGGTGTATTATCGACCGCCCAATAGTCAGTGAGAATAGGAGGAGCAAATCTGTGGAGATAGCAGACAGCTGCAGGAAACACAAGGCTCTGATAGGAGGAGATTTTAACTTTCCACATATTGACTGGGGCCCCCACACTGTTGAAGGGCTTGGAGTTGGTCAAATGTGTTCAGGAAAGTTTTCTAAATCAGTATATAGAGGTACCAACTAGAGAGAGAGAGAGGGAAATACTGGATCTCCTATTAGAGAACAAGACAGGACAGGTGACAGAAGTGTGTGCAGGGAAACATTTTGGGTCCAGTGATTATGATTAGAGTAGATCTAGGAAGTAAGATTCAAGATTATTTTATTGCCATGTAATAGAACAGAAAATATGATTTACACAAAATTGCCTTCTGCCTGCTGTAAGGCAAACAAAGATTCAGCATTAGTGTTCCCACCGCCCCTTACCTCACGTGAAAGAGACATAGAAGAGAGTCTTTTCAGAGTCACTGAGTGTCCATGAATTCCCCTCCAGCCCTCCCACAGCCGCACGGACCCCAGTTCGATTCGTCAGCCGCCTGGTCTCCAGATCTGAACCTCCGACATGATGAGGAGGCCTTTGGGTTGCAAGGCCCTTCAGGTGACCTTCTCGCCCTCTGCCCCCTCTCAAGTCCCGGCTCCGATAGCCATGATCCGGTCTCCTGTAGCCCGCAACCTGTGTGGGGCCTTCAACTGCTGTTGTGATTGGCCTGTTAGGTCGTCTCCTCTGCTCCTGAACCGGGGTTGGTGGGGGGGGAGAGAGCCTGTCACAGCCGCTGCCGAGCATGTCATTGGCAGTTGCAGGATTTCAAATAAAAACACTGATGACTCCTCTAACAGGGTCTTTGAGTGTGCATGGAGCTGTCAGCATTCAGAGTGGGTGGTTGGATGCTGTGGAGCCACATTGTGACTCCACTGCCCGCTCTTCCTGGCAGTGCCAGTGCCAGCACCAGTGCTGTCGTTAGAGTGGGTCTGGTCACACGGCCATTCTGTTTTGTTGCACAGAATGGAGCAGGTCGTTTTCTGGCAAGGATGTGGTCGGTAAGTGGAAGGCATTCAAAAGTGCATATTTGAGAGTACAAAGTTTGTATGGTCCTGTCAGGATTAAAGGCAAAGTTAACAGGTGTAAGGAACCTTGGTTTTCAAGGGATATTGGGGATCTGGTTATAGGCCACAAAGAGCGAATGAGGTACATGAGGGGTATACAAAATGCAGGAAAAACTTGAGGGAAATCAAAAAATAAGACACAAGGTTGTTTTGGCAGAAAAGGTGTTCAGGGCTTCTACAAGTATATTAAGAGCAAAAGGATGGTAAGGGTCAAAATGGGTCCTCTTGAAGATCAGCGTGGTTAGCTTTGTATGGAACCAAGAGAGATGGGAAAGTATTAAATGGGATTTTTGCATCAGGAAACCGGCACACAGTCGTGGGAAGTAAGAAAAACAAGGTCGTGGCTGACAAGATAGTCCCTCGCGCCTTGAGGGAGGCCTAGAGATTGCAGGGGCCCTGACAGAAGCATTTAAAGTGTTCTGTGCCATGGGTGAGGTGCCAGAGAAGGGGAGCTCGTGTTGTCCCATTGCTTAAAAAAGGATCCAAAAATAATCCTGGAAATTATAAACCGGTCAGCAGTAGGTAAGCAATAGGAAGGTGTACTGGTAGATGGGATATACAATTAATTGGATAGCCAGGGACTGATTAGGGAGAGTCAACATGGCTTTGTACATGGAAGGTTGTGTTTAACAGATCTAATAGAGTTTTTCAAGGAGGTTGCCAGGTAAGTTGAAGGAAAGACCGTGGATGTTGTCCACATGGACGTTAGTGAGGCAGTTGACAAGGTCCTACATGGAAAGGTGTGGACTCGATGCTGTCGACAGCATCGAGTCCACGCTGCTGAAGATCCAGCTGCGCTGGATGGGTCACATCTCCAGAATGGAGGACCATCGCCTTCCCAAGATCGTATTATATGGCGAGCTCTCCACTGGCCACCGTGACAGAGGTGCACCAAAGAAAAGGTACAAGGACTGCCTAAAGAAATCTCTTGGTGCCTGCCACATTGACCACCGCCAGTGGGCTGATAACGCCTCAAACCGTGCATCTTGGCGCCTCACAGTTTGGCGGGCAGCAGCCTCCTTTGAAGAAGACCGCAGAGCCCACCTCACTGACAAAAGGCAAAGGAGGAAAAACGCAACACCCAACCCCAACCAACCAATTTTCCCTTGCAACCGCTGCAATCGTGTCTGCCTGTCCCGCATCGGACTGGTCAGCCACAAACGAGCCTGCAGCTGACGTGGACTTTTTACCCCCTCCATAAATCTTCGTCCGCGAAGCCAAGCCAAAGAAGACATGGAAAGGTAGTGAGGAAAATGCAGTCGCTCAGTATTCATGGTGAAGTAGGGAACTGGATTCCAGATAGGAGAACATGGGGTGGTAGTGGATGGTTGCTTCTCAGACTGGAGGCCTGTGGCTAGTGGTGCCTCAGGGATCAGTGCTGGGACCATTGTTGCTTGTCAGTGATCTGGATGATAATGTGGGAAATTGGATCAGCAAGTTTGCAGATGTCACTAAGGTTGGAGGAGTGTGGAAAGTGAGGAAGGTTTTCAAAACTTGCAGAGGGATATGGACCAGCTGGAAAAATGGGCTGAAAAATGGCAGATGAATGCAGACAAATGTGACAAAATTTGGAAAGGTGGGAGGGGTATGGGCTGGGTGAAGGTCAATGAGACCAGGCAGAATGATAGTTTGGCACAGACTAGTAGGAGGGCTTGTTTCTGTACTGAGGTGTTCCATGATGTTGGTCAATATGAAAAAACCTCTTGTCACAAAGGCACAAAGGGGAATGAAATGGGGGGATGGGAGATCCCTCAGTGTGGACGGTTGGGGTAATAATCCCTGTGAGAGGTATACCCTTGCGAACCTCCAAGGACAGGTGTATGTCAGGCCTGCTGGGTCCCAATGGTGTTGTGAAGGGTGTGTGGTGAGCCATCTCTGAGTGGGTGGTGAGAGTCATCCCTGTGTCAGGAAGTGACCGATGCTCTCTTCTCCATGCAGCAGAGTGTTGTGAACACCCAGTGTGGGTACGATATCCGGTCCAGCAACAAGGTATGTCCAAGCACTCTGTATCTCAGCATCGCGCAATTTGGTCACCAAGACCCCCACCCTTCATCCCTCAGGGCTCCATGTCTCCCATCCTCTCTCTCCCCCTGTCCCGTCCCCGTCCCTCCCCTCCCCCTTGTCCCCCTTCTCCTCCTGTCCCCCTCTCCCACACCACCTCACTGAGTTCTCACTGCCCCTACCCAGTCACTGAGTTCCCACTGGCTCCTCTCCCACCCTGTCACTGAGCCGTCCATGTCCAGCTGACACTGAGGGGTGGGTGAGAGAGGTGATCCTGGTTTGAGGCCAACATTGGCAGACCGGAGCTGGGGGGTGGGGGGGAAGAGAAGGTGGGATGCACTCGTCGGTACCCAGGCTCTCGGGTTCCAGGTGGGTTGAGCTTTAAGCTGTGTTACATGGACGGCTCCTGGGGACTGGTTAAGGTTGTTACGGGGGACAAAGAGACGACTGCCATAACCAGTTCCTCTCTCTTTGAAGGGCAAGCTGAACAAGGAGCAGATCATCTTCACCAAGGGCTGTATCCAGGCCTTTGAGAACTGGCTACCCAGAAACATCTACTTCGTTGCTGGGACTTTACTAGTCATTGCCCTCCTACAGGTAAGACATAGAACACTACAGCATAGTACAGGCCCTTTGGCCCTCGAGGTTGGGCTGACCCATATATTCCTTAAAAATTTCTAAACCCTCCCTACCCTGTAACCCTTGATTTTCTTTCATCCATGTGCCTGTCTAAGAGTCTCTTAAATGCCCCCAATCTTTCAGCCTCCACCACCATACTCGGCAACCCATTCCAGGGATCCACAACTCTCTATATAAAAACTTACCCCTGACATCTCCCCTGAACTTCCCTCCCTTCACTTTGTACACGTGTCCTCTGGTGTTTGCTGATCCTACCTGGGAAACAGGTGCTGGCCGTCCACCCTATCTATGCCTCTCATAATCTTGTTGACCTCGATCAAGTCTCCTCTCATCCTTCTATGCTCCAAAGAGAAAAGTCCCAGCTCTGCTAACCTTGCCTCATAAGATTTGCTTTCCAATCCAGGTTACATCCTGGTGAATCTCCTCTGCCCCCTCTCCATAGCTTCCACATCCTTCCTATAATGAGGTGACCAGACTGAACAGAATACTCTTGTGTGGTCTTGCCAGATACAGCTCTCCCCGTTCCACATGACGTGCACCAGCAGGCCTCACTGCCCTAGTGGGCAGCTCATCCTGTGGCCAAAGGTAGACTGAGCCCTTGCTGGACTCCTCTGTTGATGAGTAAATTGGGGGAAGCTGCCTTCCTGAACCACTGCAGGTGTGGGGACATGCACAGTGATAGTGGGGATGGAGTTTATCACCCAGTAGTGGTGAAGGAAGAGTGATATATTTCCAAGTTGGGATGGTGTGTGACTAGAGGGCAATGTCGCTGCCCTTGCTGGTATAGGGGGTGGCTTTGGAAGGTGCTGTCAAAGGAGTCTTGGAGAGTCGCTGCAGTGCATCCTGCAGACGGGGCAAACTGCTGCCCCTTTGGGGGTGGGGGGGTGCGGGGTGTGGACGGGGTGCCTGTCAGACAGGCTGCTGCGACCTGTGTGGTGTCCAGTTTCCTGTGTGCCCTCACCCAGGGAAGTGGAGAGTGTTCCCACCCCCACACTCCTGGTCAGAGTCTTGGTAGTTGGGAGACGAATGACTCACCCAGGGTTCCTGGTCTCTGACACACCGGTGGAAGGGTATGCAGTGATGGGGACACCACAGAATGTAAGCGGGTGTCGGCTAGGGTTTCTCTTGTTTGATCTCATCATCACCTGGCACATGTGTGAGTATGTCCCTTCCACCTGGCGCCTCAGGTCTGGGGATTGTGCAGATTCTTTGGACCTTCAGTGTACCAGAAGGTCCAAAGAATGTCCTGGCCTTAGATGGCTGACCTCCAACCTCCAGCCTCTACACCCAACCCTCTTGTGTGTGAAGTAAAACACGAGAGTCCGCAAACTCCGCGGCTAAAGTAAAAACACAAAGCTGGAGAAACTCAGCAGGTTAGTGAACTTTATATAATGAAGGTGAAGATACAAAATTAACGTTTCGGGCTTCAGCCCTTCATCAGGGTGTGTAAAAATGTAGGCCAGCACCTGAACAAAATGGGGGGGAAGAGGGAGGATAAGAGAGGGAGGGCACAGTGGCAAACAGGGTGGGGGGGGGAATAGCTCTGTGAACGGAGAGGGAAGGGGGTGGAAAGGAGACAGGGGGAAGGGAAGGGAGGGAGAATGGGGAGTGGGCCAGCAGAAACCGGAGAGGTCGTTGTTAATACTGTCCGGTTGGAGGGTGCCCAGACAGAAAAATCAGGTGTTGTTGCTCCTAGTTATGGGTGGTGGTTGTAAGTGAGGCAACAGGTTTGGTCGGTCTCCAAAGCAAGGAGTGTGGACATACAGTTTAGTAGCAAAGGGTTGTATTTACAGAAGGGGAGTGTGGTGAAATGGTAATAGAGGCCAGACACACACACACAGATACAGGCACACACAGATACACATACATACAGACACATACACCCACACAATGAACCGGTACATATGCTGATCAAGGAAATATCACTAGGCGCGATACAAGGGACACTAATTAAACACTCTCAACCTTTTTAACAGTTTGTCCAGGGCCCTGGTGAGGGAGAGAGGAAAAGGGTGAAGGAGGGAGGGTAGAGTGGCAATTTCCAAATTTCCAAAAAAGGACATAGTGATAGGTGTGTTTCAAAAAAAAATGTTTTTTTAAATTTAAACTATTGCAAAAACAACACATATATACTCAGTGTGTTTGCATATAAAACCTATATAAATATACCTATGACCATGTCCTCCTTTTGGAATGGCCACCCTAGGGGAGGGGTGAAGGAGTATGGGGGAGGAGACGAGATAAAGGACAGCGAGGGAAGGGACAGTGCCACAGAGGACACTCTGTCCAGAGAGAAAGAGATCGTGCGAAATGTTGATTATTTCTATAATAACTGCCCACAGCCACCCCACTGCCTCACTGAGCCAAGGCCTCTGAGCAGACAGAACGTCCAGGGCCGGCCAACCCAACTTCTACCCAGAACAGCGGCGCCAGCCATCCAGAACTGCCTCCTAAATGGAGCATTCAGGTGGAACACATGCTGTTAACCAATGATATTATGATGTGCAGCGGTGAGCAAAGGCAGACAATTGGACAGTTGTTATGGAGCCTGTGGCCCAGGCCGTCACTGGGGAACAGTTAGCAATGATTATCTTTCTCGCTTTTTAAGTGTAATCGGCTTTTTCTTCCAGATGTTCTCCATTTATCTTGCACGGTCACTGATCAGTGAAATCAAAGTGATAAAGATGGGCTGGCGTTACTGAGATCACGGTGCAGCCAGCAAAGCCCAGTGGACATGTTCAACAATGCAAACTCTCAAGAAACATATATTTTTGTGCTCAAAGAAGATAGAACTGTCACTGTATTTTCTTATTCGAGTTTTGGATGGGCCAGCTGCACATTTCCCATCTCCGACTGGACACCACTCAGCGTGACCGGAGCGCACGAGCGGCGATGAACGACCTTGCTGCAGACGTGGTGGGAATGGCCCACTTTCCCATCGTCAGAGCAAGGAGAAAGTCTGGAGATCCTGCCACAACCAACCGCGGGAGGGAGCAGCACGTTCGACTGGGTGAACACGTGAAGGGACAGTGCACGTGGTTCTCCTTGTTTGTTGAGACCCCGGTCTGGGACGTATTTCTTCCAGCAATATATACAGGGTTGCACTCAGGAGAGGCCAATGCTTGGTCTAATCTTGGGATACTGGGAAAACTGTTCATAGTTAAGCCTTCGGGCACCAACAACATTGTTCTTTAAATTTAAATGTAGACATGCAGCATGGTAACCGGTCCTTCTGGCTGACGAGCCCGTACCGTCCAAATACACCCAACTGACAAATCCCATAGGTTTTGAAGGGTGGGAGGAAACTGGAGCCCCCAGGGAAAACTAATGCAGTCACTGGGAGAACACACAAACAGACAGCGGGGGATTCGAACCCCTGTCACTGGCGCTGTAATAGCGATGCACCAACACTCATTCCATGAAGTTAAAGATAGGGAGAGCGACAGGGCAGAACCACAAGTTAAAATTTAGAATTAGGGCACGGTTGACTTTTAAATTTATTTACAGCATGGTAGAAGCCAATTCCGTCATTTAAACCCTCACCACCCTATTACACCTACAGCCCCCGTACATTTTGAAGACGAGAGCCAGCTTGAGAAAAATGGGATGCTTTGTAAAGTGTGTCGACAAGAGACGTTCCAGACAGCACGTTCCTGCTGGAATGAAGGGTCAGGCAGGCAAGCGTCAGGTAGCTTGGATGACGAGGGAAGTTCAGGTCTAGAGTAGGAAGGGGGCAGGTAGAAAGCAGCTGGGATTAACTATGCACCTGGAGGAGTTTTGGAAACTGGGGAACAAGCTAAACAAGGAATCCAGGAGGGCAAGAAGGGGTCAGGAGACCACTCTGAATCAGAATCAGAATTTCTTGTCATGAACAAGTCACGAAATTCATTGTTTTGCGGCAGCATCACAGTGCAAACATTCATATTATAACCATCTAATTGCTATAAAAATAATAATTCATTGATTATTTGGGAATCTGATGGCAGCGGGAAAGAAGCTGTCCTTGTGCTTGTCTTTAGGCTCTTATACCTTTTCTCCGATGGTAGCAGAGTGAAGGTATCATGGTCTGGGTGGTGGGGTAGAACAGAGGGATCACAGATACACAATTCCCTGAAAGTGGCATCAGAGGCCATTAAAAGCTTTTAGCACATTGGCCTTCATAAATCAAAACATTGAGTTGGGCGGAATCAGACATTTTGACGTCTGCAGTTTGATGCCCACATTTTGGGCAAAACAAGACTTTTGTAGCCCTAGGACATTTTGACACCAATCAAAACAGTGAATATAAAATTATAAATCTAATTAATGACTTTAATTAAAAATCTTCAGTTTTATGTTTTGTCAGGATTAACCGATTTTTAAGTGACGGATGTTACATTTGACAGTAAACCACCAGTGACTGACCCTAACCCCAGATTCCTGAGGTATGTGCGTTTTGTGGGCTGTCTGCACGCGAGCACGAAGATGATGAGCTGGTGTAACCCAGGTTAAACTATGGGTTTTCGTATCTCATATCTACGATGTATTTACCGTGAAGAGTAGAAATGAATCTTTTAATCAGATGAGGGAAGGTTTTGGTATTGATAAGAATTCTTTGTTTCTATATTATCAAATTTGATCTTTGGTAAGATGTATGTTTGGTAGAGATATGATTTTACCTGAAATGACTACATTTGAGACTTTTCTTATGAAGGTACCAGAGAAGGGTTATATTTCATCTATGTATCAAATATTACAGGATGGTATGGATAAAAAGGATTGGGATAGATCTAAAAGTAAATGGGAAGCGGATACTGGTTTTATTTTTTCCGAAGATGATTGGTTAGATATTTGTTATGATAGTATAACTAGATTGATAAATGCACATTATGCAACGATTAACTATAATTTTTTACATCAATTATATTTAACACCTGAAAAATTAAAAAAGTATGGTTTTCATGAATCAGACTTGTGTTTTAGATGTGGTGATACGGTTGGAACTTTTTTTCATGCCGTTTGGTTATGATATACAATCTTTTTGGAAGAAAATTCAATCGTTTTTAGAATATCTGTATAAGATTAAAATAGTTTTAGATCCAACAGTATGTTTTATTGAGTAGTTTGCAACCTTTGAAAGGCTTGGGATTAGATAACTTTCAGCTTGCTTTTGTATATTTAGCTTTATCTATAGCGAAAAAATGTATTGCTAGTACATGGAAAGATACAAATATGATTGATATTAATAGATGGCATAATGAGATGAAATATTGTTTAATAATGGAAAAAATTATGTGTGTTTTGCATGATAATTATAATTATTTTATTAATGTGGTTGTTATATTCAGAATATTTACATTTCAATTTACATTGATTAGACCTTAATATGTATATTTAATTTTTCTTTAATATTTTATCTTTTTTCTTTCTTTATGGCTCTCCTAAGGAGAGTTGGCTGAAGGGGGAGGGGTTCTTTTCTCTTTTTTTATACACATAAATATAAAAAATAACGTTCATGTTTATGGTTAATTGTTGTATATGTCATATTATTTGTTTTTTGAACGAATAAATAAAGTTTAAAAAAAGAGTAGAAATGAAACAAATACTTCGCCTCAGCATGGGCCTGTTATCAATCGATGCCAGGATCACTAGAGGGATGTTTGATCAGTAGAAAAATGAACCCAGTCAGTTGTAATCAGCAGCAGTCTTTGCACAACATACAAGCTGGGTGGTCGGTTACCATTTAATTAGGTTCATCTTCAATTATCACCAGCCATTCACCTTGTACTTATCCGTAACCTCAGGTCTGAAACGGAAGCTCTGACACCAGCACTCCTGACCAGTTTTTGTTAAAAGAGCCCTTCTGGAGATGCGTGACTTGAGTCCCGGCGTGTAATAGGATTAGCAAGAAGGACGGGACTTGTGGAAAGAAGCAGTGGAGTTGTGAACTGACGGGCTTTACCAAGCATGATGAATTTCCCCTGTCTGATTCCAAGAGGTGAATCAACTTCACCCGTATTCTTTCAGAATTTAAGGAATCTGTCCTCGTCACACTCAAATTTTCCCACCCAAATCATTCAAGGTCAACTGACAACCAATCCTTAAAGCTGAATCTACTGTAATCTATGAAACAGCCGGGACCGTGAGACATGCCAAATGCAAATAAATCCATCAACTGAGAGAGTGCATTAGACAGCCAGTCCTCTCCTCTTGCATGAACCACAAGGGCTTTAACCAGGCCATCTTCCAAATGGGCTTGCCAGCTTGTCCTGCTTCAGTCCAAGCTACTTCTGCTCGCTGTAACACTGTACTCTCTCTCTCTCTCTCTCTCTCTCTCTCTCTCTGAGAGAAGGCCTGTTTGATTCTCTCTGCTTGCAAAACCACATGACCCTCAGAACAGCCAGTTCTCTTCCAGACAGCAGTGGCTCCGACATGCTCTTTCATCTGTTGCCTTTTGTAAACAACAATCCATTAGTAAAGAGTCTTGAGCACTCTTCAAAGCTCTTGCAAAAGCTCTGGAGCCAATGTCTACTATGGGGCAGAGGACCAGTATTTTAAATAAGATCTGTTTGTATGTGACCTACTCTAACAAACTTTTCCCAATTTACCTCCCAAAAACATATCTATATATTCTATATAGTCTTGTCACAAAACCTAAAGATAAATCCAAAATAAGAATGTAAGAGAGGGCAGAAGGTGAAGAAACTGAAGCTTTTCAGGTCAGGAGAGGGACTGAGGAAAACGTGTCAGGCAGTGAGGAGAACTGAAAAAGTAAAAAACTGGAGAAACAGCCTGCACAGGAGGAAAATCAGGAAAAGAGTGTATGTGGAGTAAATGTAACTTTGTGTACTTATTATTCAACCTTTTTTTTTAATTTTTATTTTTCACACTATAAACCATATTGACCAAAATACATAGACATTTTTCTTCTTAAATATATAGCGTCGTTTTCTGCCCCTTTCCCCCCTCCATTCCCTCCCTCCCTCACCCCCTTCCCCATTTATTTGAAGTTCAATTTATTTGAAGATACATTAAACCCGTTAAACAATGTTGTCACTTAATAAAAATAAACAAGAAATTTTACTGAGTCAGTTCTTTTCGTTATCTTCTGTCATTTTAGGTGGTGGAAGTCCATGGTAGGATTTCTCTATTGTGTTTCATGTATGGCTCCCATATTTATTTGAATATTGTAATGTTATTTCTTAAATTATATGTTATTTTTTCTAATGGAATACATTTATTCATTTCTATATACCATTGTTGTATTCTCAAGTTGTCTTCCAATTTCCAGGTTGACATAATACATTTTTTTGCTACAGCTAGGGCTATCATAACAAATCTTTTTTTGTGCACCATCCAGATTGAGTCCAAATTCTTTGTTTCTTATATTACTTTGGAGGAAGATCTCTGGGTTTTTTGGTATATTGCTTTTTGTGATTTTATTTAATATCTGGTTTAGATCTTCCCAAAATTTTTTCACTTTCTCACATGTCCAGATTGCATGAATTGTTGTTCCCATTTCCTTTTTACAGCGAAAACATCTGTCTGATACTGTTGGGTCCCATTTATTTAACTTTTGAGGTGTGATGTATAGCCTGTGTATCCAGTTATATTGTATCATGCATATCCTCGTGTTTATTGTATTTCTCCGGAGCATAGCTTCTCCCATGTTGCATTCTTTATCTTTATGTTTAGATCTTGTTCCCACTTTTGTTTAGGTTTACCGTTTGTTTCCTCATTCTCCTTTTCTTGCAGTTTGATGTACATGTTTGTTACAAATTTTGTAATTATCATTGTGTCTGTAATCACATATTCAAAATTGCTTCCTTCTGGTAACCTCAGACTGTTTCCCAATTTATCCTTCAAGTAGGTTTTCAGTTGGTAGTATGCAAACATTGTATCGTGAGTTATATTATATTTATCCTTCATTTGTTCAAAGGATAATAATTTATTTCCCGAAAAACAATTTTCTATTCTTTTCATCCCTTTTCTATCCCATTCTCTAAAGGAAAGGTTATCTATTGTGAAAGGGATTAGCTGATTTTGCGTCAATATTAGTTTTGGTAGTTGGTAATTTGTTTTATTCCTTTCTACATGAATCTTCTTCCAAATGTTGAGCAGATGAAGCAATACCAGTGAATTCCTACATTGCACCAATTTTTCATCCCATTTATATACTATATGTTCAGGTATCTTCTCCCCTATATTATCTAGTTCTAATCTGGTCCAATCTGGTTTTTCCATTGTTTGATAAAATTCTGATAGGTATCTTAATTGTGCGGCTCGATAATAATTCTTAAAGTTTGGTAGTTGTAAGCCTCCTTGTTTGTACCATTCTGTTAATTTATCTAGTGCTATCCTCGGTTTCCCCCCTTTCCATAAGAATTTCCTTATTATTTTCTTTAACTCCTTGAAGAATTTCTCTGTTGGATGTATTGGTAATGACTGAAATAGGTATTGTATCCTTGGGAAAATGTTCATTTTAATACATTTTATCCTTCCTATCAGTGTTAGTGGTAAGTCTTTCCAATGCTCTAAGTCGTCTTGTAATTTTTTAATTAATGGATGGTAATTGAGTTTATTTCGATGGCCAAGGTTTTTATTTAGTTTTATACCTAGGTATCGCATTGCTTGCGTTTGCCATCTGAATGGTGATTCTTTCTTAAACTTTGTGAAATCCGCATTATTCATTGGCATTGCTTCACTTTTATTTGCATTGATCTTGTACCCCGATACTTCTCCACATTCCTTCAATTTCGTATGTAATTGTTTTATTGATATTTCTGGTTCTGTTAAGTATATTATAACGTCATCTGCAAATAGACTGATTTTATATTCCTTCTCTTTTATTTTTATCCCTCTTATTTTATTTTCTGTTCTTATCAGTTCTGCTAGTGGTTCTATAGCTAACGCGAACAGTGAGGGAGATAGTGGACATCCCTGCCTTGTTGATCTGCTTCAGTTAAATTGTTTTGCTATATATCCATTTACTGTCACTTTCGCCAATGGCCCCTTATATAATGCATTAATCCAATTAATATATTTCTCTGGTAGGCTGAATTTTTGTCGTACTTTGAATAAATAATTCCATTCTACTCTGTCAAAGGCCTTCTCTGCATCTACTGCAACCGCTACTGTTGGAGTTTTATTTCCTTCTACTGAATTAAGTTAATAAATTTACAGATATTGTCTGTTGTTCTTTTTTTTAATAAATCCAATTTGGTCTAGATTTACTATTTTTGGTACATGGTCGGCCAATCTGTTTGCTAATAGTATAGCTATTATCTTATAATCTGTGTCTATATGACGCTGGTGCAAGTGGTTCTATAGCTAATGCAAACAGTGAGGGAGATAGTCTTTGGTATTACTGTAATTATTGCTGTTTTGCATTAATCTGATATGCTTTGTGTTTTATCAATCTGGTTGATTACTTCCAGGAGGGGAGGAATTAATAAGTCTTTAAATGTTTTATAGAATTCTATTGGGAATCCATGCTGTTCAGTAGTTTTTTTAATATCTCCTGTAATTCTTCTATTCCAAATGGTTTTATTAATTTATTTTGCTCCTCTGTTTGTAATTTTGGTAGTTCAATTTTAGTTAGAAATTCATCTATTTTGTCTTCTTTCCCTTCGTTTTCAGTTTGATATAGTTGTTCGTAGAATTCCCTGAAGTTTTCATTGATCTCCGTTGGATTATATGTAATTTGTTTGTCCTTCTTCCTTAATGCCAATACCATTCTTTTAGTTTGTTCTGTCTTAAGCTGCCACGCTAGAATTTTGTGCGTTTTTTTCTCCTAGCTCATAATATTTCTGTTTTGTCTTAATTATGTTCTTCTCCACCTTATATGTTTGTAGTGTTTCATATTTTATTTTTTTATCTGCCAATTCTCTTTTAGTTCTCTTTTTCTATATTTGTTATTTCCCTTTCCAACTGTTCTGTTTCCCGATTGTAGTCCTTCTTCATCTTAGTTACATAACTTATTATTTGCCCTCTGATAAACGCTTTCATTGTGACCCATAGTATAAACTTATTTTTCACTGATTCCGTATTTATTTCAAAGTACATTTTAATTTGTCGTTCAATTAATTCTCTAAAATCCTGTCTTTTAAGTAGCATGGAGTTTAATCTCCATCTATACATTCTTGGTGGGATGTCCTCTAGCTCTATTCCCAATAACAGGGGTGAGTGGTCCGATAATAGTCTAGCTTTATATTCCATTTTCCTAACTCTCCCTTGAATGTGGGCTGATAACAGGAATAGGTCTATCCTTGAGTATGTTTTATGTCTACCTGAATAATATGAATATTCCTTTTCCTTTGGGTGTTGTTTCCTCCATATATCCAAATGTTGCATTTCTTGCATCGATTTAATTATGAATTTGGTTACTTTGTTCTTTCTGTTAATTTTTTTTTCACAGTTTTATCCATATTTGAATCCAAATTAAGGTTAAAATCCCCTCCTATTAGTATGTTCCCTTGCGTAACTGATATCTTCAAAAAAATATCTTGCATAAATTTTTGATCTTCTGCATTAGGTGAATATACATTGAGTAAATTCAAAAATTCTGAATAGATCTGACATTTTATCATTACATATCTCCCTGCTGGATCTATTATTTCCTCTTATATTTTGATTGGTACATTTTTATTGATTAATATAGCTACTCCTCTGGCTTTTGAATTATATGATGCTGCTGTTACATGTCCTATCCAATCTCTCTTTAATTTCCCGTGTTCCACTTCATTTAGATGTGTTTCTTGCACGAATGCTATATCAATTTTTTTCTTTTTTCAGTAAATTTAACAGTTTCTTCCTTTTGATTTGGTTATGTATTCCATTAATATTTAAAGTCATATAGTTCAACATAGTCATTTCATACTTTGTTTATCTTTCCTTTCTGTTTCCTCATCACCACCTTCCCTTCTTATCCATTTCTGCTTTCTTTTTTTGAACACATTTCTAAAACATAAAATATTTCCACTATTCTCATATCTAAAATTACTTTAACCCCAATAGTCCCTCCCCTTTCTGAGTTGCCCTTTGTCCTTTGTCGGGCAACCACATCTCCCCTCTCCATTTGGATTTGCGAATCCTTTCGCAAGCATCAACTGATTTCGCAGTGACTGTTATTCTTCCCCACCCAGCACCCCCCCCCAGAAAAGATTTTAATCTTCATATATAACAAAGGGAGGAGTCACGTGATGGAGTAGTGGCCGGTCAGGGAATTCCAGCCCTCTCCGGAAAAGTTTTTAAAAAAGCGCACAAAACACAAAGGTACAAGATTAAAATTTAAAACAAAGTGAAAATAAAGGTGAGAAGAAAATGGCAGCGAAGAGAGAAAAGTCAAAAACAATGGGAAGAAGAGAAGAAGAAAGAACGTCGGAAGAAGAAGGTGAAGGCCTTACCTGTCCGAGGAGGCCCGCCGCGGAGAGAGAAGCCTGCTCCCTCAGGTCAGTGGAAGTCCCGGGCTCAGGACTACTAAAATGGCTCACAGAGCTGAGTAAAAGTGCGCAACCGCGCATGCGCGAGGAGTCGTGCATGTGCGATGTGCATGAAAAAATACACTGACGGGAGGGACGAACAGCTGCAGAGTCGATCTCCACAGCTGAGAGACTTCTGCAACACAGCAGCAGGTGCAGAACACAGAAAATAACGACAACAAGAAAGAAGAGGGCAAAAAGAAAACAAGGAAACAACAGATGGTCAACCCAGAGGAAGAAGAAGAAGAACAGAAAGAAATGGAAGAAGAGGAGAAAGGATATATCTTTTTTTTAAAGAATATATGGAATCAGTGAAAGAATGGCAATTACAAGAATTTAATGAGAAAAAAGAAGAATTAAGAATACAGAAGAAAAAATGAATAAAATAAAAATGGTCATATCAGAGATAGGAAAAAGAGTGGATAATGTGGAAAAATGAGAAATAATCGTAGAAATGGAAGTAGAGGACTTGAAAGAGAAATTAGAAGAATCTAATAAAAAAGTTCAAGAGGCACATGAGCTGTTAGCTCAGAAGATAGATATAATGGAAAACTATAATAGAAGAAATAATATAAAGATAGTGGGCCTTAAGGAAGATGAAGAAGGCAAGAATATGAGAGAATTTATAAAAGATTGGATCCCCAGGGTCCTAGGAAGACCAGAATTACAGAAAGAAATGGAAATGGAGAGGGCACACAGAACATTAGCCCCGAAACCACAACCGCAGCAAAAGCAAAGATCCATTTTAGTAAAATTTTTAAGATATACCTCAAGAGAAAATATATTGGAGAAAGCAATGAAGAAAATAAGAGAAGACAAAAAGCCACTGGAATACAAAGGTCCAAAAAAAATTTTCTATCCAGACATAAGTTTTGAACTCCTGAAGAAGAGGAAGGAGTTCAATACAGCAAAAACGATCTTATGGAAAAAAGGATATAAATTTATGTTAAAGTACGCAGCGGTACTTAAAATAGTTATTCCAGGGCAAAAAAAAACAGGCTATTCTCGGATCCAGAGGAAGCAAAAAAATTTGCAGAACAACTACAAAACAAGCAGAGAGATGAAGACATGTAATGAGAGTAAAAATGACCACGAACTATATGTATGTGTGTATATGGGTATATGTGTGTGTATACATGAATCTATCCGTATTTAGAGGAAAATATATAGAGTATAGATAAGAATTAATAAGGGAATGAAAGGGAATAGAGGGAATAAGGAGGGAATTAAAAGAGTGACCTTTGTTACATATGAAAATTGAAATCTTTTCCGGGGGGGGCTGGGTGGGGAGGAGTTACGGTCACTGCAAAATCAGTAGACATTTGCGAGTGAATTCACAAATCCAAATGGAGAGGGGAGATGTGGTTGCCCGACAAGGGATAAAGGGCAACTCAGGAGGGGGAGGGGAGAATGGGGTTAAAGAAGTTTTAAATAGGAGAATAAGGAAAATGGTTGATGTTTTAGAAATGTTGTCTTATAAAGTGTTCGAAACAAGAAAGCAGAAATGGATAAGAAGGAAAGGTGATGATGGAGAAATGGAAAGGGAAGATAAACAAAGTATGAAATGGCTACGCTGAACTATATGACTTTAAATATTAACGGAATACATAACCAAATCAAAAGGAAGAAACTGCTAAATTTACTGAAAAAGGAAAAAATTGATATAGCATTTGTGCAAGAAACTGAATTGGAGCACAAGAAATTAAAGAGAGATTGGGTAGGACATGTAACAGCAGCGTCGTATAATTCTAAAGCAAGAGGAGTAGCTATATTAATCAGTAAAAATGTACCAATTAAAATAGAAGAGGAAATAATAGATCCAGCAGGGAGATATGTAATGATAAAATGTCAGATATATTCGGAGTTTTGGAATCTACTCAATGTATATTCACCTAACGAAGATCAAAAGTTTATGCAAGATATTTTTTTGAAGATAGCAGACACGCAAGGGAACATATTAATAGGAGGGGATTTCAACCTTAATTTGGATTCAAATATGGATAAAACTGGGAAAAAAATTAACAGAAAGAACAAAGTAACCAAATTTATAATTAAATCGATGCAAGAAATGCAACTTTTGGATATATGGAGGAAACAACACCCAATGCAAAAGGAATATTCATATTATTCGGGTAGACATAAAACATACTCAAGAATATACCTATTTCTGTTATCAGCTCGTATGGAAGATAGAGTAAGAAAAACAGAATATAAAGCTAGAATATTATCGGACCATTCACCCTTGATATTGACAATAGAGTTAGAGGACATCCCTCCAAGAATGTATAGATGGAGATTAAACTCCATGCTACTTAAAAGGCAGGATTTTAGAGAATTCATTGAAAGACAAATTAAAATGTACTTTGAAATAAATAGAGTCAGTGAAAGATAAGTTTATACTATGGGATGCAATGAAAGCGTTTATTAGAGGGCAAATAATAAGTTATGTAACCAAGATGAAGAAGGACTACAATCAGGAAACAGAGCAGTTGGAAAGGGAAATAGTAAATATAGAAAAAGAATTAGCAATGAAGGAAGATACAACTAAAAGAAGAGAATTGGCAGATAAAAAAATAAAATATGAAACACTACAAACATATAAGGTGGTGAAGAACATAATGAAGACAAAACAGAAATATTATGAACTAGGGGAAAAAACGCATAAAATTCTAGCATGGCAGCTGAAGACAGAACAAGCTAAGAAAATGGTATTGGCATCAAGGAAAAAAGACAAAAAAATCACATATAATCCAATGGAGATTAATTAAAACTTTAGAGAATTCTATGCACAATTATACCAAACTGAAAACGAAGGGAAAGAAGGCAAAATAGATGAATTTTTAACTAAAATTGAACTACCAAAATTACAAATAGAGGAACAAAATAAATTAACAGAACCATTTGAAATAGTAGAAATACAAGAGATAATAAAAAAGAACTACCAAATAATAAAACACCAGGAGAGGATGGATTCCCAATAGAATTCTATAAAACATTTAAAGATTTATTAAATCCTCCCCTCCTGGAAGTAATCAACCAGATTGACATAACACAAAGCTTACCAGATTCATGTGAAACATCAATAATTACAGTAATGCCAAAGCAAGGGAAAGATCCACTCGCACCAGCATCATATAGACAAATATCATTACTTAACACAGATTATAAGATAATAGCTAAACTATTAGCAAACAGATCACCAGATTGTGTACCTAAAATGGTAAATCTAGACCAAACTGGATTTATTAAAAAAAGACACACAGCAGACAATATTTGTAAATTTATTAACTTAATTCATGCAGTAGAAGGGAGTAAAGCGCCAACAGTAGCAGTTGCTTTAGACGCAGAGAAGGCCTTTGACAGAGTAGAATGGAATTATTTATTCAAAGTATTGCAAAAATTCAGTTTACCAGAGAAGTATATTAATTGGATTAAAGCATTATATAAGGGACCATTGGCGAAAGTGACAGTAAATGGATATATATCAAAACAATTTAACTTAAGCAGATCAACAAGGCAGGGATGCCCACTATCACCCTTATTGTTTGTGTTAGCTATAGAACCACTAGCAGAATTGATAAGAACAGAAAATAATATAAAAGGGATAAAAATAAAAGACAAGGAATATACAATCAGTTTATTTGCACATGACGTTATAGTATACTTAACAGAACCAGAACTATCAATAAAAGAATTATATAAGAAATTGAAGGAATATGGAGAAGTGTTGGGTTACAAGATTAACGTAAATAAAAGTGAAGCAATGCCAATGAATAATGCGGATTTCTCAAAATTTAAGAAGGAATCACCATTCAGATGGCAAATGCAAGCAATAAGATACCTAGGTATACAAATAAATAAGAACCTCGGCCATCTATATAACCTTAATTATTATCCACTAATGAAAAAATTACAAAACGACTAATAGGAAGGATAAACTGAATTAAAATGAACATTTTCCCAAGGATACTATACCTATTTCAGGCATTGCCAATACACTTGATGGAGAAATTCTTCTAGGAGTTAAAGGAAATAATAAGGAAATTTTTATGGAAAGGGGGGAAACCGAGGATAGCACTAGATAAATTAACAGAATGGTATAAACAAGGAGGTTTACAACTGCCAAGATACCTGAACATATATTATGCAAATGGGATGAAAAATTGGTACAACATAGGAATTCTCCAGTATTACATCATCTGCTCAATATCTGGAAGAAGATTCATGTAGAAAGGAATAAAACAAATTACCAATTACCAAAATTAATACTGACGCAAAATCAGCTAATCCCTTTTACAATAGATAATCTTTCCTTTAGAGAAAGGGAGAAAAAAGGGATCAAAAGAATAGAAAATTGCTTTTCAGGAAATAAATTATCCCTCCAAAACACAGAGGGGGAGGTGGGCATTGTTAGTTAAGTAACTGGCAGCCAACGTCCTGTCAATCAGCTAATTCTCCACCCACTCTGGTATGTTTCCTGTTGCACCATGGGCTCTTATCTTGTTCAGTAGCCTCATGCGCGGTCAGGGTTGGCATTCATGGTCATAGCCCCCAAGTGAGGTGCTGTGGCCCCTATGCTCATAGCCATCGCTTACCATCAGGCCTGACCCTGCCACTAGTGAACATCAACCGTCACTAGTATCCAGTTCGATGTGCACTAGTGATTCTCAATACAATAAAAGCAGGACTTTCAGCTGCGACGTCAGAGGAACGGTGGGGGGTTAATGTTCATTCAGCAGCTAAGTACTGGTCCCTACAACCCCTGCTGAGCGAGTTTATGAGTGTTGAATTGTGCCCCCCCACCCCAACCTTGTGGCACCTTGTCAAAGGCCTTCTGAAAACCCAAATACACAACTTCCACTGCATCTCCCTTAACCAGCCGGCTTGTCGCTTCCACAAGGAATTCCAAAAGGTTTGTCAAGCAAGATCTTCCCTTTAGGAACCATGCTGGCTTTGGCTGTCCTGCCATGTGTCTCCAAGTACTCTGTAACCTCATCCTTGACAATCAACTCCAACATTTTCCCGACTACTGACATCAGGCTAATGGGTCTGGAATTTCCTTTCTGCTACCTCACTCTTTTTGAATAGTGGGGTAACATTTGCGATTTTCCAGTCCCCTGGGACCATGCTAGAATCTACTGATGACTGAAAGACCATGACCAACGTCTCCACGATCCATCTGGTGCAGGGCACTTATCCACTCTTAGGCTACTCAGCTTTCTGAGCACCCTTGAAATTGTAACTGCACTCACTTCCCTTCCCTGATGCCCTTATTGTCTTTCACAGTAAATACTCATTTAGTTCCTCTGCCATCTCCCTGTCTCCCATTATTTCTCTAGCATAATTTCCTAGTGGCCCTACATCCACTCTCACCTCTTTTACTCTTTATATACTTGAAGCACCTTTTTGTATCCTCCGATGTCATTTGCTAGACGAATTTCGTATTTCATCTTTTCCCCTTCTAAAAGTTTTTAAAGTTAGTTTTTAAAAACTTCCCAATCCTCTACCTTCTGTTGGAATCTAGGGGTTAAAACATTATGAAATAAATGATTAATTAATAAGTTTATATTTACTGCATGGTTCAGGGAAAAAGAGGAATGTGATTAAGTGGCAATCACAGCATGGAGCAAAGTTGGCTGAGCAAAATGGTCTGCTCCCAAATACAGGGAGAGGAAATGGATAAAACGATTTAGGAGGAATGCTCAAACTAAAGGAGGTGGTGAGTAGCACAGGAGACACAGGCCAGACCAGAACAAAGAATGGCCTGCAAGAAACAAAGGGAATGGAAAACCAGTCGAGGAGGAAGATTAAGGCAGGAGGAGGTGTTAAAGAGAACAGCAGAAATTGGCCAGACAAGAACAGAATGGTGATTAGAAATATCTGAGGATGAATTAATTTCTGATCAACACAACAGGATAGTCTGGCCTGGAGGATTAAGATGGGAGTGCTACACCCCAGATATCTGCAAAACAGGAGATGACTTGTGATAACCCTTATGCAAAAAGATCTAGCAAAGGAAGACAACTTTTGTTTTGTATGATAATGAAATCTAGCAAAGGAAGCCAACTTTTGTTCTGTATGATAAGGTTGATCTATATAAACTGAGCCAACTGGACAATAGGGGTCAGTCTTGGGGAGTAGCTCACTGTGCAGGTGACCTATGAACTAATGAGTGACCCAGAGCTCTGTTAAGTTTTATTCTTGTGCTGTGTAATAAATTGATTGTTGAACCGAATACCTTCTCCTATCACTTCATTCAAAGAACACGCTGGACTCAGACTACACATAGACTAAATTAAGAGTAAGGTAAAGCCAGAGTCCGACACTTCCCACTGATTTTGGCTTCCTTGTCTGCTCTCTCTTTTGCTTTTCCGTTGGCTTTGACTTCCCTCATCAGCCAGTTACATTTTTCTTTTAGAATATTTTCTATTTTTTGTTAAGTAGTATTTATCCTGCAGCTTCCTCAGTTCCTGAAGAAATTCCATCCATTGGTGCTCTATCGTTTTCCCTGCTGGTGTTGTGACAGAGTATATAGAGATGTTTGGGAGATAAATTGGGAAAGATTTGTTAGAGCAGGTCACACTCAAACACTGAAGTTTTGCAGGAGCTTTTGCAAGTGCTCAGAGACTCAGGATGGACTGTTATTTGCAAAAGGCAACAAATGTAACAGGCAGTGGCAGCTGTGTCTGGAAAAGAGCATTTACTCTCTGGAAGATCATGTGATCTTTGCAGGCAGAAAGCAGAAAAAGAGAGGCTTTGCTCTCAGAGTTGGAGGGAGTGTGAGAGAGAGGGAGAGAGGAGACACATTATGGTTAGGGTTAACTTTGGAAAACGGCCTGGTCAAAGGAGAGGACTAGTTGTCTGGTGTTTCCCTTGGAATAGGTGAATCAGAAAGGAACTCTGTGGTGACCTGAAAGAACAAAGTTATCATCTGGAGACACCGGAGTGGCGGATTATAAAGGAATCAGTTGTGGATGTCCTGGAACAAGAAAAACTCTCTCTGAAAACCAACAAGAACCCTTCTGAGTGGTAACCATTTACTTGTTAAGCACCAAAGCCTGGTGAACTTTATTAACATTAACCTCTGCGCACAGCACAAAATTGCCTGCAACCAGTGAGATTCGACTGTGAACCAAATAACTTGGGTGAACTTGCACACTCATTACACACATATGCACTTAGAATTTGAAGTGGGGGGGGGGTTAGGTAAGTCAATAGAGATAAGTTAAAGTTTGATTCTATTTCATGCTCAAAGCTACTTTTGTTTAAGTGACCCTTTGTCATGGTTCATATCTATTGCTGTTGGGTTTTGGGGTCCTCTGGACTTGTAAGTGTCCCCAAGTGTCCCCTTTCAATCTACTTTGGCCAGTTCCTTTCTCATGCCACTCTAAGTCCCTTCACTCCACGGAAATAGTGACACATCTGACTTTTAGTTTCTCCTTGTTAAATTGAACTCAGTCATATTGTGATCACTGCCCTCTATGATTCCTTTACTCTAGAACACACGTCAAACTCAGGCCCGCAGGCCAAATTTGGCCCGCAAGATCATATCAAATATCTATTAGAGCTGGCCGCTGCGCCAGTATAGTGCATGCACAAATACCAGAGTACTTTGCAAATGCGTTGGCACTGGCCCGTTAGCCCGCTAATCGCCCCCACCTCCTCTGTTTACTTTCGTTAGCATCTGCAACCTGTCGCCAAACTCACATGTAATAAACCCCTTACGAAAAATGGCCAAACGAAAGACAGAAAACAAGACCTTTCAAGACAGGTGGGAGGCAAACTCTGACCCCAGAGTTTGATGAACTTGCATCTAAAAAGAGATGCCAAGTATCTGGTTTAGACCCAGGTGCATCAGAATAAATCAGTGTAGCAAGCTACTTGGATTAATATTTTCTTTGGTTAATTTGGACTGTTCATAGTTGAAAGATTGGATTTTCATTGAAGCAAGTTATTTTTTTGACTTGTTGGCTTGTGAAAAAAAATACATTTAAAAGGAGCTTAAAGGCTACAGAGAAATATTATTTATTGAATATTTTATTTCTCATTTGTTAATGCTTCTTCTGGAAAGTTTAACCAAAACTATTATTAAACATTTATTTTAATAAGAAAAAGTTTAACATTACATATGTTGAAAGAAGAGAAAACATGCAGATGTTGTTGAAAATTTTCAATAAATATTTAGTTTGGCCCACAACTTAGTCCAAGTTTTTTAATTTTGGCCCTCTGTGAATTTGAGTTTGACACCCCTGCCCCTGAACATGGGTGGTGTGACAGATTATGTTGTTTATATTGTATATAGGTATGTTTTTGGGAGATAAATTACAGCAGTTTTTTTTTAGTGTAGGTCACATACAATCACTTTAAAATAGATCTTACTTAAAATACTAGAGCTCTGCTCATGCTGGACATGTCAGCACCAAGAGGCTTTGCAAAAGCTTTGGAGAGTGCCTAAGAACTTCACTAATGGATTGTTGTTTACAAAGAGACAACAGATGAAAGAACTTGTCGGAGCCGCAGAATGTCTGGAGTGGAACCTGCTGTTCTAAGAGGGTCATGTGGTTTTGCAAGCAGAGTAAAACAGGTTTTCTCTCTGAGAGAGAGCGGGCACACTTACAAACCGTGCTCCTAGTCACACTATCGCAAGCCAATATATCCCTGTGAGCTGCAGATTCACGTCAGAACCGCATGTGGCTGGGAAACTGCAGTTTGGTCACCCCTGATAAGTTCTCTAATCACCTTTGGTGCATCCCCCAATCCAGTGAAGCTGATCCCCTATTGGACTCATCAACAAGCCACTCGAAAAAAATTATGCCAAATGTCATTATTTCAGGAGAGAGAATGAACAGAAAGTGTAAAGAAACAAAGAACATTGCTCAGGTGGGCTGTGCAAGATTAAAGTGCAGCCCCCACACTTGAACAGACATTTCCTGTGTTTCCCAATGAAGTTTCTGAAAAGAGCTCAATTTGATGCATACTGATTACCGACGGAAGGAACATACATGTCAAGTCAAAGAGTCGGCTGTTCAGTATGAACTGAACCAACTTCCCAGCAGAAAATGAAGAGGAGACTTGAAACTGATCTTTATTGACAAACCAATTTGTCTTGTCGCAACCAAATATTTTACAACAAACTAATGATTCAGAAACTGATCGGTAAGTATCTCCGGTTATACAGAACAATGATACTTGTATATTAATGAAATAGAACGCAGCTATTATTTTGTTAGTAAACTGAACACCAAAAATTTACACATTAATTATCACATCTGAAAGACAACCTTTGCTGCAGCTACAATGTTCCCATTAGGACTAACCTGGATCCTCCATTTTGCTGTAATATATCATCACTCAGGATCAAAGTTAAGACAGACCTCACAGGGATATGTCAGCACAAACAGGTAGATAAATGGATACCTCACGGGTATATCTGTCACGATAGGCAAGTAGGTGCATGGAAACAGGATCTCTGCAGATTGTTACAATGGACACATTTCAACATCAAGCCGGATCATATATTGCAAAACAAACATATTTGCTTAGAACCATAACTGTATCCAGGAGGCCGTCCCTTTCACTTCCAGATATGGCTTTTGCAATGTTCGACCGCCTGTCAGAATGAGAAAAGGAAACAAAATCAGTGGTTAAATACAGTTCACAGGACGGCCTGTACAGCTGTGAAGATTACGAAGCCACCAAGTCTCTGATTGTGGCAGAGCTTTGAGCAGCTGAATAGGTCAACATTAGAGGGCAGCGAAGAGTTTAACCAAGGCCTGAACATTGAATTTTGGACTAAAAACACAAAAATGCTGGAGAAACTCAGCAGGACAAAGAGTGTCCTTTATATAGCAAAGGTAACAAATACATAGCGAACGCTTTCTGCTTGAGCCCTTCCGCTCCTTTAGATTTGATGACGGCTCCAGATCCCAAACACTGACGGACCCTATCCACCCTGAGTGCTCTTTGACCCACTCAGCGCCTCCAGCGATTGTTAGTGGAAGATTCTAGCAGTACCGCCTTAGTGTTTGTTGGAAGGTACTTGTTAGTTCCTTGTTGGGGAACTGCGAGTGGGTATTAGAACGAGGAGCATTTCTCCACTGGCCAAAAAAGGGGAGCTTAAATTTAAAACTTAGACATACAGAACAGTAACAGGCATTTTCAGCTCACGAGCCTGTGCTGCCCAATTGCACCCCATTAACTTACAAACCCCGATACATTTTGGAGGGTGGGTGGAAACCAGAGCACCTGGAGGCAGAGACACAGGGGGAACGTACAAACAGCGTGGGATTTGAACCCAGGATGCTGGCGCCTTAACAGTGTTGCGTTAACTGAAATACTAACCATGCTGCCCAAAGTGGGAGTGGCCAGTGTAAGAGTGGGAATTTGAGGCAGTTGTGGAGGAGTTGAGGTAAGGGCATCCCTTTTATGGAACAAAACAATTCAGCAAATAGGTCCGGGAAAGGACAGGATATTAAAACTTTTTTTATGAATGGCAGTTAAGGCAGGCGAATGCTCCTCTTGCAGAATGTGGGTTGTCAGGGAAGCCAACGGTATCCCTGATGACTCCATCTGCGAGAAGTGGATCCGGCTGCAGCTTCTGACGTACCGAGTTAGGGAACTGGAGTTGAATGAACTTCAGATCATTCAGGAGGCTGAGGGGATGATAGACAGGAGTTACAGGCACACAATCACACCCAGCAGGTAGGAGAAAGTATCTGGGTGAGTCTCTCCTGAATCTGAATGTCACCCAGGGAATAGATAATAACATTTTGGATGCTGTTGAGGGGGTAGACCTACCAGGGACAAGATACAGTAGTCTGGCCTCCGGCATGGAGTCTGGCCCTGTGGTGAAGGGAGGGAGGAGGGGAACAGATAAGAAGATCCGTGGAAGAGATTGAGAATCCCAGATGGTACATTGTCTTCCAGGTGTCAGGATGTGTCAGATTGAGCTCATAGCATTCTCAAGTGGCCAGCAGGACAGTTCACTTCTGAATTGGAGGGTACAGATATCCTTGAGGGGTTGAGGGGTTTCCTCGTGGTGCTCTGGGGGGGGGGTTTAAACTAGATTGCAGAAGAATGGGAAGTGGAGTGCCAGAGAAGTTGGTGGAGTGGAGGAGGAAACAGACGATAAGACTGCCTGTAGAGGCAGAAATCAAAGCTGCCTCTATTTCAATGCAAGAAGTATTGCAGAAAAGGCAGACGAGCTGAGAGCGTGGATGGGCAGGTGGAATTAGGAGATTGTGGCCATTAGTGAAGCTTGGTTGCAGGAGGAGCAGCTGAATGTTACGGGCTTCCGCAGTTTCAGAAGCACTCGAGCAGGAAGGATATAAAGGGGAGGAGTGCTCATCAAATATCACAGGTGTACTCAGACAGAACAGAATAGAGGGCTCGTCTACTGAGGCTACATGGGTGGAACTGAGGAATGGGAAAGGTATAACCAGATTAATGGGGTTGTGTTTTAGACCACCTAATGGTCAGCAAGATTTGAAGGAGCATATCTGTAGGGATAGCAGACAGCTGCAGAAAACACAAGGCTCTGATAGTAGGAGATTTTAACTTTCCACATATTGACTGGGACTCCCACACTGTTAAAGAGCTGGTTGTCTAAGAGTTTGTCAAATGTGTTCAAGAAAGTTTTCTAAATCAATTATCGAAGTTCCAACTAAAGAAAGTGCAATACTGAATCTCCTATTGGGGACAGAACAGGTGCCAGAATTAGGTTTTAAATTTAGACATACAGCATACTAACAGGCCTCTCTGGCACTCGAACACTCAATTACAGCCAATTAACCTACAATCCCCCAAGTTTTGAAGGGTGGGAGGAAACCGGAGCACCCAGAGGAAATCCATGCAGACACGGGGAGAATGCACAAACAGCATGGGTTTGATCCTGGGTTGTTGGCGATGTAACAGCGTTGTGTTAACCACTGCAGTAACCAGAGTACTGTAGTGGGAACACTTTGGGTCCAGTGATCATAATGCCATTTGTTTCAATTATGGAGGACAGGTCTGGATCTTGAGTTCAGATTCTAAACTGGAGAACAGCCAATTTTAAGGAAAAGCATGGATTAGGCTGGGTTATTTTCTGTTAGGGATGGGTTCGGTAAGTGGAAGGTGACATTTTAAAAGTACAGAGTTTGTATGTTCCTGTAAGGATTAAAGGCAAGGTTAGAAGGGATAAAGAACCTTGGTTTGAGGGATAATGGGGATCTGGTTAAGAAGAAGAGGTTGTATAGCAGGTATAGGCAACATGGAGAAAATGAGGTTCTTGTGGAGTATAAAAAATGCTGCAAAATAAGGAAATCAGGAAGGCTAAAACACACGAGGTTGCTTTGGCAGAGGTGAAGGAAAATCTGAAGGGCTTCTATAGGTATATTAAGAGCAAAAGGATAGTAATGAACAAAATTGGTGTCCTTGAAAATCAGAGTCGGCTTTGTATGGAACCAAGAGATGGGGAGAATCTTATTTTTGCATCGAGGGAAGTGAGGCAAACATGGAACCTCTTCAGATTAGAGAGGAGGAGGTGCTTGCTGTGTTAAAGCAAATAAAGGTGGATAAAATCCCCATGGCCTGTGAAGGCATTACCTTAATCTGGAGGGAGGCTAAAATGTCCTTAGCTTCAGATGAGGCACTGGAAGATTGGGTGGGGGGAATTAGAGCTCACATTGTCTTACTGTTAAAAAAAGGCTCCTAAACTAACCCAGGAAATTATAGGCCAGGAGCCTGATTTCAGTAGTGATTAATAGTGATTAGAAGGTGATCTAAGAGTTTGGATGCTCAAGTATTTGGGTAGCCAGGGACTGCTTATGAATAGTCAATATGGCTTTGTGCATGGTAGATTGTGTTTAACTGATCTTAAGAGTTTTCAGAGGAGGTTACCAGGAAAGTTGATGAATTGGGATGTTGTGGTAATGTTGTACAAGATGCTGGTGACGAAGTATTTGGCGTATTGTTGTGCAGTTTGGTTATCTGACTGCAAGAAAGATATCAAAATAGAAGATTTACTAGGATGCTGCTGAGACTTCAGGAACTGAGCAACAGAGAAAGATTAAACAGGTTAAGATTTTATTCCCTGGAGTGTAGAGGAATGATGGGAGATTTGATAGAGGTATACATCAGGGCACCAAAGACATTGCTGATACCAGCTGCTTGAAGTAGATTTAAAGAAATGATTAAACAGTATAGTTTGGAAACAGGCCATTCAGACCAACATGTCCACACCGACCAATGAATAGCCTCCCGAGTTGGTCTCGTGGGCTTGGTCCATAGACCTGGATGCTTCTCAAAAGCTGTGAATGACCCGGACCTTAACCAGCCTCTCAGGCCGTGTTTGTTTTCTCCCCAAAATCAAACTACATAGAAAGGAAAACCAGTCTTTTGGCATAGATTTACATATACCAATCCACGCTACATTCATTCCCTAATTTGTTATGTAGCACGGTTGCTATTGCTGTGGTCCCTTGCAATTACTCCCCCTTCTTTGCTTGAGAGGCTTCCCTCCAGTCTCAGCCTCTCAATGTCCGGCTGAAGAGAGACTAGAGTCTGCAAGCCTCAGTGTGGCTCTCTGCATGTACCTTCAGGCAGGGTATCTCAGGTTCTGTCCACTCTCTGGGGGAAAAGATCCTCTTCAGAGCCCCCTTTCCCCAGCAGGCGGAAAAGTGCACTAATGAGAGAGATGATGAACCAAATGTAACACAGGTGGTCGTGTGAATTTCATGAATGTTCCATTCCTGGGAACCGATTTGCACCCACCCCCCCCACCTAATTAAGTTGTGTAAAC
This sequence comes from Narcine bancroftii, assembly GCF_036971445.1. NCBI lineage: Eukaryota > Metazoa > Chordata > Chondrichthyes > Torpediniformes > Narcinidae > Narcine > Narcine bancroftii. The sequence goes on along the minus strand of NC_091474.1, from coordinate 99,353,969 downwards.
ATTTAAGGGAGAATTTCTGTAAAGCCTGACAGCAGGTGAATCTAAAATTTGGGGGCATAATTGGAGCTGTGAGAGAGAGGAAGGATTTACGAGGGGCAGTTTCTTCACAGGGGTGGTGAGTGAATGGAATGAGCTGACAGAGGATGATAGGAGCAGGTACAATTATTATGGTCAATAAAAATTTGAAGTGGAACAGTAGAAGTCCCAAAAATTCAGATGCCAGAATTTCAGCCCACCCGAGAATGAGGACTTCTCAAACTCTCTCAAGCTTTTTAACTTTAGTGTGGGTGTGTGAGAAAGCACCACAGATGCACAGTGCCCACATGACCATGACCATGGGTAATCATCACTAAGAAATTCATTTGTATACTGTATTTTTCTTTTCCAGTTCATTTTTAAAGATAATTTTAAGCACATTATATGCTTTTTTTGCAGTGAAATATTCTATGTTCACATTTTTGACAAGTGTTGACTTTATTTTTCTTTAAATTGCTTGTTTTGATCAACGAAGCATGCTGTATCTGTTAATGAACCAACTATCAAAACTTACCTGTTCATCACTTTATTCCACCTTAAATTTGAATTTTATAAGTGCTAACCAAGGGATCGACCCAATCCACAAGCAGTTTAGGAGTTCTACTGTACATAGATGGGATAGGTTTCTGGGCCAAATGCAAGCAAATGGGGGCAGCTCAATCTGTTTGGACAAGATGGGCCAAAGGTCTTGTTTGCATGCTGCTGAACTTTAGAACTTGAGTTCGACTATCCCAAAAGCACATCCAGGTAGGTGGAATTCTGTTTGATGGTGTGTTGCTACTTACGTTGCACAGGTTTGCAGTTTCCATGTTCATGCACCAGTATGACGGGCCCCAGACACATTTATCTGCCCCCAAGAGATGTTTATTTCCTTCTCTGCAAACACCTAGTTCCTGCTCATGAAATATAGAGAATAATAAGACAAATGAGTTTCTAAAATTGCAGTGCTTTTAAAGCAATTAAAAAATGTTTTGCTTAGTTCCCTAATCTAACTGTTGGGTGATTTACTTGATTAAAATGAATTTTACATGATTAAGGATGATAATACTTTTTTTCCAAATTACTTTTACGTTTTTCACCAATTTTTGTCTTTTCAATTATTTATTCTTAAAGCAGGTAAACATTCAGGAAACTAGAACACTCACATATCCTGCATCCACAATCCCCGTAGGTTCCAGATACCAGAGGTTTTACCATACTTGGGTGAGAAAGACCCGAGGTTATGGGCCTAACACAGGGAAATGGGATCAGTGCAGATGTACACTATGATGGGCCAAAGGGCCTGCTTTATTCTGCGATCCATTGGTCAGTCATAGCGTGATTTCAATGTCACACCACAGATCACAGAAAAATGAAAGGCACCTGAATGCAAAAGGGAAGAAATACTCCAGAAATATACTGATTAATATCCTATGATATCCTATCAGTCAGGGAGTGATGGTCAGGTAGAATATAGCTGTGCTTGTCCTTTACATCTATTCAGACTATTAAAATGCAAATTGTGGACAGATTGAAGCATGATTTTAAAAATGTATCTCAAATGAAAACAGAAGTGAGTCAAGACTAAAGCACGTTCTCTGACAAATTGCTCCTTCCATTGAATCGTGTTTCTGGTCCAACACCAGCTCTTGAGGTTGGAATCGAGGTTGTGCTGCATTTGGATAATTGTGTTCCGTTTTAATCAAATGTGCTGCAGGAAAGATGCCATCCAGGTGAAAACTGCACATTTATGAGGATGTTGCCAGGATCTGGGGCCTGATCTTAAGCAGACTGGGGCTTTATTCTTTGGAGTGCAGGAAGCTGACGGGCGATTTCAGAGAGGTGTACAAAGTGAATGCAGAGAATCCTTTGCCCAGAGTAGGGGAAATCAGTAACCAGAGGGCATGGGTTTAAGGTGAGGGGGAACAGATTTAACAGGAACCTGAGGGGTAACTTTTTGAAAAAATAGAGGGGAGTGGGTGCATGGCTGCTGGTGGTTGAGGCAGGTGCAATTGCAACATTTAAGAAAAAAAGTGGACTGATACATGGATAAATGCAGGCAGATGGATCTACTGGGGGGGGCAGGGGGTCAGGGCAGGTTTGGGTGAGCAGCCTATTTCCACGCTGTGTGACTCTGTGACTTTAAACTACAGTAAAAGCCCTGGTATCCAGAATTTAAGCAACCGGCAAAAAAAAGGAAATAAATAAAAATTAAGATAAATTAAAGGTAAAAAATAGACGTTTAAATGGTTCGCCAATCCACCACTTGTACACCAGGCGTCACCTGCAATCAGTTTTTGTCTTTTAAATTGTTAATGCATTGTAAGAGAAAGTCAAACACAAAAGTCCACAGGTTGTGATTATAGAAAAAACACTGGAGGAATTCAGCTGGTCTTTTCAGTGTCCATAAAAAGCAAAGTTATGTTGCTGATGTTTTGGGTCGGAGCTCTTCAAGGAAAAAGCAGAATGAGCCAGAAGCAGGAAATTTCAGGATTCAGTCGATGCCGGCTGGGGGGAGGAATCCAGACCACAAAAGGGGTTCATTGGATGTGGTAGGGGAGATGTAAGAATTTCTCATGTCTGTGCGAAAGACGGTGGAGAAGGGAGACACAGCGCTGGGGGATAATTGGTGGGGGGGGGTGGGGAGGGTTTTAACAAAAGCCAGAGAAGTCAATATTAATGCCATCTGGTTGGAGGGTCACCAGTGTTGTTCCTCCAAGTTGCGGGTGGTCCTAGTCTGGCAGTGCATGAAACCATAAACAGACATGTCAAATGGGATGGAGAAAGGAAATGGGTGGCCACTGGGAGATTCACTTTATTGCGACAGACAGAGCTGAGGTGCTCAACAAAGCACCTGGACGGAGCTCAACTGGTCGAGAGTCTGTGCCCAGTCTCTCCAGTGTAAAGGAGGCCACAGAAGAGTAAGTCTCAAACAACTGGAAAACATACTTATCCAGGATCTACCAATCCCCACAGATGCTGGATACCAGGGGTTTCTGAAGGGTTGGGTTAAAACAAGCCTTGAAGTATGACAGGGACCAGGTGACACAGCTGATGTGAGCTCAATTTATGTGACTAAAGTGATGGACGTCCAAACACAAGACACTGTTCAATTCACAGACAAATAATGGAATTGTAATTCCTGGAGAAAAGCAAATCATACTCACTCTGCAAACAACGGCAGGATCCAAACTCTGCAACAGAAGCTGAAGCAACAATGATCCATACTGATTTATCAGATCGTTACACTGCAATAGAGAATTTACTATAGTTGGTGAACATTTAGACTTGCAGTGTACCCTGAGGTTACAGATCCAAATTCATTCCCAGCAGATGGAAGCAGAGCGTCACAGACAAGAGTTTCAGGGAGGTGATTACACTAAAGGTTCAGCTGACTAGATGAGGTGGTGCAGGAGTTCCCTCCTGTTGCTAGCCCCTTCTCTAACAAGTTTACTCATTTGGATACTGTTGGCGATGGGGGGGGGGGGGGGGTATTGAATAGCAGCATTGTTGGCATTGTAACTGCCTGTATTGTACAGCTGAGTACATCAAGGACTAATGATGGGATTCCACATTCAGTGACACATCTGGCTGCAAGTGAGACTCCAGACTGGTGTGTTACTTCCCTTGTGCTTCGAAGTGGGAGGGTGAATATGAAGAGGTTGCAGTCCATATTGCTATCAAGGCAGGAAGATGATGTCCGACAAATGGGAATTTTGGAGGTTAGACAGAAAGTTACAAAGAAACACAAGTTCTAGAGTTGTAACCGGAGGATGTCATATTGGGCTCTCTTTCTGGGCAGGTGGGACTTGTACAAGAGGGAGGGGTAGCATCAAAACTGCAGGGGCATCAATATCCTTTCCAAATGATTTGCTCGTGCCACTCAGAAGGTTTTAAATGAAAACAGCAGGTGGTGGGAACTGGAGCAGTGGAATACAGTGAAAAATGGGTAAAGGGGTAGGTTGAGGTTGAGCCCAGTAGTCTAATAGAAGTCAGACAGGCAGAGCCCAGTTAATGAACACAATGAAGCTGATGCCAGGATATTATTCACAGGCAAATGAACATGGACCTGCACGAGTGCACGGAACTATGTCGTAGTCATCACAAGGGCAGGACTAGAGTTTGGCTTTTGCAGGTGTGAGAGATAGAAATGAGTTGGGGGAGTACACTACTGGAGTAAAACATCTAACGTTTTGAGCCTCAAGGTACCTGGAGCCCTTGAGGAAGGGCTCAGGCCTGAAACATCAGTAATATAACTTTATCTTCTCAGAATGCTGTGAGACCTGTTGAGCTCCTCTGTTTTTATTGATTTACAAGACAGATCAGGGAGGATGTCACAGATGCAGTTTGAGGACTTGCCCACTGAGACAATATGGCTGCTATGAAGAGTTATACTATCTGGCTCCCAATAGCTAACAGGTGGGGAAATCAGAGAAGTAGGCAGATTATGGAAAGATGTGAAGGAACAGGGTTGTAATGGGTGGTTTCAACTTCCCCATTATAGATGGGACTTCCTGAGTGTAAGGGATATAGATGGTGGAGAATTTGTTGGGTGCATCTAAGGGGGGGGTTCTTAACACAGCTTATAGATAATCCAGCCAGGAAAGATGCCCATCGGGACCTAGGTTTGGAAAATGAGCCTTGCCAGGTGATTTTGGGAATCGTGATCACAAATCCTTGAATTTTTAATTTCTTTTGGACAAGACTGGGTCTCAGGGGACAGTGCTGTGGTGAGGGAATGCCAAGTATAATATTGGACAGGAGCTGGGGACAGTCGACCAAGAGCAGCTGTCATCAGGGAACTGTACGTTGGACACGTGGGAGTCACTTAAAGGCCAGCTGGTCAGAAATCAAGTTGGCCATATTCCTGTGAGGAAGAAAGAAAGACAGCAAGGATCCAAGACGTTGTAAACCTGGTCAAAGGAAATGAAAGCAAATACAAGCTTTAAGGAAGCTGAGATTAGATGGGACTCACAAGGAATACAAGGGAACAGGAAAGAGCCTAAATACTAAATAGGGAACCAGGAGAGCTAAAAGGGTTCATGAGATGCCCCTGGCAAGTAGGATTAAGAAGAAACCCAAGCCATTAAAAACAAGAGCAATGCACAAAAGAAACTCAGCAGGTCACACAGCATGTACAGGAAGCATATGGTAACCAAAGTTTCGGCCTGAGCCCTTCGTTAAGGTACAAGCACAAGGCAGGCAAGCGCCTGAATAAAAAGGAGGGGAGAGGGAGAAGGAAAAGGGTAGGGTGATGAGCACAGGCTCACAAAGGTCATCGGTGGATAGAGGTGGGAAAAAAAAACTGAGAAGTGATAGAGGAGGGGGTAACTGTGAATGGAGAGGGCAGAGAAAGGGGTGGGGAGCTAGAATAAAGGAGAAAGAGGGATAGAGAAAGAGACTCAGAGGAAGGGTTTAACAGAAACTGGAGAGTCAATGATAATGCTGTCTGGTTAGAGAGTGCCCATACAGACATTAGGTGTTGTTCCTCCAATTTGCAGGTTTGACAGTGCATGAGGTTGTGGATAGATGCATTAGTATGGGCATGGTGTGTGGAATTGAAATGGGTTGCCACTGGAAAGTCCCTGTTATTGCAGAGAATAGAGCAAAGGTGCTCAACGAGGCAGTCAATCAATCTGCGTCCAGAGTGTTGCTTCACTTACAAGGACTGTACGAGTCCCTGAATGCTGTGAGGGAGGAGGTGTGGGCATAAGAGGCATCACTTGTGGTCACAGGGGTAGGTACCAAGGGGGCAGTTAGTGGGAAGGGATGTGGATGAGGAATCTAGGAAAGAGCAGTCCCTGTGTCTGGGTGGTGGAATCACACTCTAGTTGTTAGAATGCGAAGGGTGGTGAGGTGGTAGGTGAGGATGATGGAAGTCCTGTCCTTCTTCCGTGTCTCCGGGTGGAGGGGGCCAGGCAGATGTGTGGGAAATCGATGAGATGCAGGTAAGAGCTGAGTTGATGGCAGTACAGGGAAAGCCACGTTTTCCCTAATGCACTACCAAACCAAGGATACCGTAAATTGTATGAACAACTGACCTTTTGATGCTGTGTGACCCACAGAGTTTCTCCAGCCCTTGGGTGGTGCACTACAAGTCTGCAGACTTTCCTGTTTAACTTCAAATTAGAAGATAGCTAGAGAGAGAGATCACTCAAGGATAAAGGAAATAATTTATACCTTGAGTCAGAGGAAGGAGGTGAGCTACTAAATGGGAGCTTTTCATTGACATCCAGCAAGGACAGGATGGCGGGGTGATGGGGAGGGGGGGGGGGGGGCGGATGCAGATACTCCTGGAAATATTGATGTCAGGAAGGAGGTGGCATTTAGTTCCTCAAGGAATGTTAAGGCGGATGTTCCAGGTCCTGATGGGATCTATCCCAGGTTATTGAGAGAGGCAACTTTGACAATCTTTGAATCCTCTCTAGCCACAGGCAAGATCCCAGAAAACTTGTTATTCTCGCCTTGAGAAGGTCAATGGGATGAATCCAGCCAGTGAACCTTTTATCTGTTCACTGGAGATGATTAGGATTAACATTTCATCACATGTGGAAAAGTGTGGGCTTATTATGGAGATTCAGCATGGTTTAACTCCTGGAATTATTGATGTCAGGAAGGAGGTGGCGTTTAGTTCCTCAAGGAATGTTAAGGCGGATCTTCCAGGTCCTGATAGGATCCATCCCAGGTTATTGAGAGAGGCAACTTTGACAATCTTTGAATCCTCTAATCCTCTCTAGCCACAGGCAAGATCCCAGAAAACTTGCTATTCTCGCCTTGAGAAGGTCAATGGGGTGAATCCAGCCAGTGAGCCTTTTATCTGTTTACTGGAAATGATTAGGATTAACATTTCATCACATGTGGAGAAGTGTGGGCTTATTATGGAGATTCAGCATGGTTTCCAGCAAGTTTTTTGAGGAGATGACTGATAATAAATTTATGCGGCTGTTATCGAGACTTGGCTGATGCAGTTACCAAGGTTTAGACGATGTTTCAAAAGGGATAGGAAGGGAAAGGTGGGGGTGGGGGTATAGATTATTAATCAGGGAGCTGGAGAAAGGGAGCACACTGCAGAGATTGTTTACCACATCAATGCCAGAGACCACACCCTCTGGGACTCCCTTGTTCCACTCATCACTTCCCACTAAACCCCCCCCAACAGACTACCCCTCCCTGAGACTGCAAGAAATGGTACACGTACCTACACCTCCTCTCTTACCAACATTCAGAGCCCAGACTTTCCAAGCAACACTTCACTTGTGAATCCTCCCACGCTCCAAAGACGTGTAGGGTTCGTAGGTTAATTGGTAATATGGGTGTTTTTCGGCAGCAGGGGCTCATGGACCGGAGGGCTGCATTTGAACTGCTGACTGGCCCATTCCCTCCAAGAGCCCGTTTAAAAAAAAAAGCGGTCATCTGTTGCTATGAGAGATCGGAGTGTCACACCACCTGCAGTGTCACAAGGGACACCACTGACTCATCCACACAATCACTCCCTGAATAACATATCCGCTTATCACCCACGGGTAGAGAAGGAGGCCATTGCTGCACCCTCCCTGTGGTCCTGATGTTCTTACCTCATCGAGCACTGATTTTGGCATCAAGGAACAGACTTTCTTCAGGGCAACCATGATCATTTCCTCAGTTCTGTTCTCTTCCAGTAAATTATCTAAATATTCTACCATTTCCTTGCAGACCTCACAGAAGACTTGCACTTCCAGCTGACTTGGCTTGGTTTTTATGGGATCTGGAAGAATTATGCAGCAGCATAAAAAGGTTAACATTTACTGGAGATGGTGCCATCATAAAGGTGAGGAGCTATTAAAAGAGTTGTCACACAATCAGAACACAAGAGGAACAATACTGCAGTTTCAGGGTAACGTGTAAAATGAAACATTACAGACCTATGAAAACCTACTGCACAAAGATGCAACTCTTCCTTCCCTCACACACACAACACTACTTCTCTTGCCTCCATGTTCCCAAGTCTTCCGAATATCACTATTGTACCAGCCTCCACCATCAGCCCCAGCAATGCATTCCAGGGGAGGGGAGTTTGTGCGTGCGTGCGTCTCCCTTATGATCATGTTGTCCAGAATTTGCTACGGTCTCCCCACGACGAAGGTGCTGTCTTCTCACTCTATCTCTGCCTTTCAATCTCTACCAAGTTACCCCTCAGCCTTTGTCACTCCAAAGAATCAATCTTTCTTCATTAGATAGGTTCTCCAATCTAGGCCACACCCTGGCCAATCTCCTCTGCACTTTCTCTTGGTCTTTCCTGTAATAAGCTGACCAGAACTGATACTCCAAGTGGGCTCTCACCAGTTTTACCTCATGGATCTTGAACTCAACTGACAGATGAATGAAGGGAAACACACCATATGCCTTTTTGTGTGGCAACATTGAGGTTTTATGGACCTGGACCCCTGCTAAGAATCTTGCAATTAATCGTACTCTGCCTTCAAGTTTGACCTTCCAAAGTGCATCATTTCACACTTGATTGAACTCCGTCTGCCATTTCTCTACTCGATTATGAATCTTCTCTTCATCCTGTTGTAATTACGGCTACTTTCTATAATATCCACAACACCAACCTTTGTATCATCTGCAAACATACTTTAAAAAAAATATTTTATTTAAGAAATTTAAAACCACATCCATGTATGCATATTCAATAAAGCTACAAGAGAAAAATAATTACACAGTATCTGTGTGTGTATATGTATATATATATATTTTTTACACATACACACACAAATAAAAAATAAATATATTTATAAATATATAAACCCCACCCCCCTCCAACCCTCCTCCCACCAACCCCTATAATACATCAAAGAAAGAAAAATAAAAGAAAGGGTTGGGAGAAGGTCAAAAAATATCAACTCTCAATACAAATAATAATGGAACTGGGCATTAACAACAGGATGGGCTGTCAAGAGAGTCCTTCAAATTTTCAAACCAACATGTTGTGTTGTAAGCTCCATATTTAAAAAAAAATTGATAATCTGCAAACATTCTGATCTACCCCTCCACTTCTTCATTTAAGTAACAAAAAATATCAAGAGAGATCATGAACATCATCTATTGAGAAACAATTGTTTTTTTTTGTGGTAAATCCTGATTAAACTCAAGCATCAGCAATTTATTATATCCTAATTCTAAATATTAGTCAGTCGCCTCCGAAGGGAGAGGATTGAATTAGATGTTTAGTGTTTTTCTTTTTAATCCTTTTTAATGTAACATAGGTCTCTGTACTATTTGTATTGCTGGACGAGATATGTTAATATTTTATTCTATTGTTATGGAACATTTATTTGATAAAGCCAATAAAAATATTGAAAAGGAAAGGGAAGACATTTGCCAAATATTGCAGAAGGACGTGCAGTTTACAATGGAATTTAAGAGAGAGAAATATGACATGTTACATTTTGGGAGGTCTTACATGGGTAAGGCCTGCACAGCGAATGATAGGAATCTGGGGAACATAGTAGAGCAGAGGAATCAGAATACAGGCACATAGTTACCTGGAAAGTATCATCACAGTTTATCGGGTTCAAAAAGATTGGCCCAACAGCAGAGGATGGCAGAATTGCTGTCCTGAAGGATACTAACAAATCAGGGAGATTTCATGGCAAGCTGATAGTTTTCTGACAAGTTTTTGAACTTTGGAAGTAGTGGGAGGAACAGAATGGTCAGCATTTCAAACCCCAAATCTAGAGATTAGAGGAGGAAGCCCATGTAGGAGCACAGACAGTACATCCAGTTTATTACCACTGGGAAGTCTCTTCAAGGCATCCCAACGTCAGATAAACATTCCTCTTCTCTTCATTCTGGCAGTCTCCATCTCACTATCACCCCCCCTCCCCCCACCACTGCGCTCACACACCGTCCTCTTTACACTGGCTTCTCCTTCATTTCTCCAGTCTCAATACATCCTTTAAATCCAAATGTTGACCATTCTTTTTCTCCCACTGATGATGCCCAATTCCTGCAGCCGTGTAGAAAAACAAACAGAAATGCAGGAGGAACTCAGCAGGCCTCGAAGCGTCCATAGGAGGTAAAGATATGTTACCAATGTTTAGGACCTGAGGCCTTCTTCACTGCAGAAGCAAATTACAGAAAGGCATCAGAACAAAAACTGAAGACTGGCCGGGAAGGAGTCTAGACCAATAAAAGGTGTGAAATGGATCTGATAAGAGAGGTGAGAATTGATTTTGGCTCTGTGAAAGGGATGAGAAAGAGAGAGCTGGGGAAGGGCGACAAGGGAAAGGGAGTGGGTGTTGAACAGACACCAGTTGGAGGGGCCTAGATGGAAGCTGAGATGTTATTTCTTCAATTTGCAAGTGGTCTTAGTCTGGCAGTGCATGAGACCATGGACAGACATGTCAGCAAGGGAGTGGGATGGAGAATTAAAGAGGGTGGCTCAGCTTCTCCGATGTCAAGAAGCACCGACCTGGTGCCAGGGTCCGGGATGTTGCTGCTTGTGTCCCAGATATCCTAAAGTGGGAGGGACAGGAGCCAGAGGTCGTGGTACATGTAAGTACCAATGACTTAGGGAGATTAGAGAAGAGGTCCTAAAAAGTGAGTACAGGCAGTTAGGTAGGGAGTTAAAAAGAAGGACTGCAAAGGGGGTAATCTCTGGATTACTCCCTGTGCCACGTGACAGTGTGAATAGAAATAGAATGAGGTGGAGGATTAACACGTGGCTGAAGGGGTGGAGTAAGGGGCAGGGTTTTAAGTTTCTGGATAACTGGGACCTTTTTTGGGGGAGATGTGACCCGTACAGTAAGGACGGGTTACACTTAAATCCCAGGGGGACCAGAATCCTGGCAGAGGTATTTGCTAGGGCTACTCAGGATCCTTTAAACTAGAATGGTTGGGGGGAGGGAACAAAATAGTACAGAGCAGTAAGGAGAAGGTTAGAATGCAAACAAAGAAAGTTTGTAGTAAGTATTTGAATATGGATGGGCAGGTGATAGAGAAGGGAAATGCTCTGGAAGAAGATGAAGGGCAATTGGCAGGAAAAGTAAATAATGTTGTTATTAAAGATGAGGGAAAACAGGGATTAAAAATTGGGAAATCTCTGAAATTCATATATTTTAATGCCAGGAGTATTGTAAAAAATGTGGCTGAGCTGAAGGTGTGGATTGATACTTGGAAGTATGATGTGGTAGCGATTAGTGAGACATGGTTGCAGGAGGGATGTGATTGGCAACTGAATATCCCTGGGTTTCCTCAGAGGTGGGGTTGCATTGCTTGTCAGGGAAAATATTACAGCGGTGCCTAGGAAGGATAGATTAGAGGGCACATCCACGGAGCCTATTTGGGTGGAACTGAGAAGTAGGAAAGGAGAGGTTACACTTGTAGGGGTGTATTATAGACCACCCGAGGGGACCGAGACCTAGAGGAGCAAATCTGTAGGGAGCTAGTAGATATTTATGATAAGCACAGGGTTGTAATTATGGGAGATTTTACTTTTCCACATATAGATTGGGAAACACATTCTGTGAAAGGACTGGATGGGTTAGAGTTTGTGAAATGTGTGCAAGATAGTTTTTTACAACAATATGTAGAGGTGCCGACCAGAGAAGGAGCAGTGTTAGATCTACTGTTGGCAAATGCGATGGGTCAAGTGACGGAGGTTAGTGTTGGCGAGCACTTCGGGTCCAGTGATCATAATGCCATCAGCTTCAATGTCATTATGGAAAGAGAGAAATCAGGGCCAAGGATTGAGGTTTTTGATTGGGGAAAAGCTAGATTTGAGGAGATGCGAAAGGACTTGCAGGGTGTGCATTGGGACAATTTGTTTTATGGGCAGGATGTAGTAGAGAGATGAAAGTCTTTTAAAGATCAGATTTTGAGAGTGCAAAAGCTTTATGTTCCTGTTAGGTTAAAAGGAGGGGCAAAAGGTTTGAGAGAGCCGTGGTTTTCAAGGAATATTGGAAACTTGGTTCGAAGAAAAAGGGAGGCGTACATTAGATATAAGAAGCATGGAGTTAAGGAGATGTTTGAAAGATACATTGAATGTAAGAGGAATCTTAAGAGAGGAATTAGGAAAGCTAAAAGAAGGTACGAGAAAACTATGGCAAGCAGGGTGAAAACTAATCCAAAAGAGTTCTACAAATATGTTAATGGTAAGAGGAAAGCTCGAGACAAAATTGGTCCCTTAGAAAATCAGAGCGGAAAACTGTGTGTGGAGCCTAGAGAAATGGGGGAGATATTGAACAGTTTCTTTTCTTCGGTATTCACTAAGGAGAAGGATATTGGGAGATGTGAGATAAAAAAAGCAAATTGGGTAAATATGGGGAATATAGAGATTACAAAAGGTGTAGTTTTAAGGCTTTTGAAGAATATAAAGGTGGATAAGTCTCCGGGACCAGACGAGATCTTCCCCAGGACATTGAGAGAAGTGAAGGAGGAAATAGCAGAGGCTCTGGCGGTAATTTTCCAAATGTCATTAGATATGGGGATAGTGCCGGAGGATTGGCGCATTGCGCGTGTGGTTCCGTTATTTAAAAAGGGTTCAAGGAGGAAGCCTGGCAACTATCGGCCTGTAAGTTTGACGTCTGTGGTAGGTAAATTAATGGAGAAAATTCTTAGAGATAGTACTTATAAACATCTGGATAGACAGGGTCTGATCAGGAGCACTCAACATGGATTTGTGGGAGGAAGGTCATGTTTGACCAATCTGATTGAATTTTTTGAAGAGGTGACTAGGAATGTGGATGAGGGTAGCGCAGTGGATGTTGTCTATATGGACTTCAGTAAGGCCTTCGATAAGGTACCACATGGAAGGTCAGTTAGGAAGGTGCAGTCTTTAGGTATAAATTTTAAGATAGTCAAATGGATTGAACATTGGCTGAAAGGGAGAGGCCAGAGAGTGGTAGTGGATAATTGTCTGTCAGGTTGGAGGCCGGTGACCAGTGGTGTGCCTCAAGGATCTGTATTGGGCCCATTGTTGTTCGTTATATACATTAATGATCTAGATGATGGGGTGGTAAATTGGATTAGTAAATATGCAGACGATACTAAGATAGGTGGAATAGTGGATAATGAAGAAGGTTTTCAAGGATTGCAGAGGGATTTGGGCTGCTTAGAAAAGTGGGCTGAAAAATGGCAGATGGAATTTAATGCTGATAAGTGTGAGGTGCTTCATTTTGGTAAGAAGAATCAGAATAGGACATACGTGGTAAATGGGAGAGCATTGAGGAATACTGAAGAGCAGAAAAATTTAGGAGTGACGGTACATCGTTCCCTGAAGGTAGAAACTCACGTGAATAGGGTGGTGAAGAAGGCTTTTAGTATGCTGGCCTTTATCAATCATTGCATGGAATATAGGAGTTGGGAGTTGATGTTGAGATTGTATAAGACGTTGGTGCGGCCTAATTTGGAGTTCTGTGTGCAGTTCTGGTCGCCTAATTATAGGAAGGATATAAACAGAGTGGAGAGAGTGCAGAGAAGGTTTACCAGAATGGTTTAAGCATCTAGAGTATAGGGAGAGATTGGACAGATTAGGTCTTTATTCTTTTGAGCGTAGAAGGTTGAGAGGGGATTTGATAGAAGTATTTAAGATTATGAAAGGGATAGACAGAGTGGATGTGGATAGACTATTTCCGTTAAGAGGAGGAAAGATTAAAACAAGAGGACATGAGTTAAGAATTAAGGGGCAGAGGTTTAGAGGTAACATGAGGGGGAACTTCTTTACTCAGAGAGTGGTAGCCGTGTGGAATGATCTTCCGGGAGAAATAGTGGCGGCGGAGTCAATTGTATTATTTAAGAAAAGGATGAGAAAAAGATGGAGGGTTATGGGCATTGTGCAGGGAGGTGGGACTAGAAAGAGGTGTTTGGTTCGGTGCGGACTAGAAGGGCCTAATGGCCTGTTTCCGTGCTGTAATTGTTATGGAGAAGGTGCAGTAGATGACCCTTGCAGATGCCTTCCTCTCTGCAGCATTGCGTATTTAGCTTAATTCCAAAATTCCCCCTCTAATCTCTAGACTTGGGGGTTGAAATGCTGACCATTCTGTTCCTCCCACTACTGCCAAAGTTCAAAAACTTGTCAGAAAACTATCAGCTTGCCATGAATACATTTGGAATATCAGAATACATCTGATATTATTCTGGATTCGTAAAAACATAATTTTGCCTCCGATAAATGAGGATATCGAAATAATCAGAAATTCTCAGTTATCCGGATTTATCTTATTTTGTTCAGGTTGGTTTTTTGGTGAGAATTAAACATTATTTCATGCTTAAAATGCCTCCCCTTGTTTGATGTTGTTTAAACACATGCGATCTGCTGCTGCAAATGGGCTGATTTTAAAAATGACCAGTTATCTGAAAATACCATTTATCTGAAATAGACATGGCCCCGACCATTTTGGATAATTGGAGTTGTACTGTACTGGAATTTACCTCACTTGCATAACCCTAATAATGGAAACATCCTACATACCCACAACTAGATCTTTTGGCTTCTTGCACACGCCAAGAAATGTGCACACACGAGCAGGATCCACTTTCTGCACAAGGAGTTGAATCAGAACTTTCCCATATTGGTCCAGAAAGTCTGCACACTCCTCTTTAACAGTGGCCGGCAATATTTTTAGCAGAGCATCAATGATCACCTCCTGTCAGTGAGAAACAAGCCACAAGTCAAGGAGAATATGTGTTGTCTTGTCCGTGGTGAGATTTCTCTTTGCATCACTGTTCCTAACCTGATACTTCATCCTAAATCAAGTTGGACACAGCTGCAAGACAAACCATTTGGTCTGATTTTCCAAAGTGCACCTGGAGTTCTATGATCTCACCTCAGTTGTATTCTGCTGCAGAAGTGTGTCAATCTCTTTCATCACAAACTCACAAATTAGACATTCTTGAAAGTCTTTTGCAGACACTGGATTCTCCTGAAAACAGACAATATTTAAAGGGACAAAATAATTTAAGGCAACTGAAGTTACTGTGCGCATTTCATAAAGTGCAGTTTGGAGAGGGTGCAGAGCACATTCGCCATGGCATTGCCTGGACCAGAATAGGCTGGGCCTTTATTCCCTGGAGTGTAGGGGGCCTGAGAGAGGGTACAATGAGGTTTACAAAAAAGATTGAGAGGGGCATCAGTTGGGGTAGCAGTTAGTGCAAAACCTTTACAGCCCCAGCGATCTGGACTGGGTTAAGTCCAGATACTGTCTGTTAAGGAGTTTGTATGGTCTCCTCGCCCTTCAAAGTGTATGTGTAGGCTAATTGGGTGCAAATTGGGCAGCATGGGATCTAGGCCAAAATTGCCTGTTAAATTTAAATTAAATTTTTTAAAAATCATGAGGGACATGGGTGGTAAATCTATTGAATTTGTTGCCACAGGAGGAGTGGAGGCCAGATCATTAGGTGCATTTAAGGTAGAGATTGATAGGTTCTTGATTAGCCAGGGCATCAATGGTCATCAGGAGAAGGCTGGGCAATGGGGCTGAGTGGGAAAATTATTAAATGACTCATGATTAAATGGTGGGCAGACTTGATGGGCTGAATGGCCTATTTCTACTCCTAGGTGAATGATCCTAGAACTAGATACGCAAGTTAAAGGTGAGAGGACAGAGGATTTGAGGGATAATTCCCCGTATCTAGAACAAGCCCATCAAAGGAAACTGTTGATGCAGTTACAACTGTGATTTTTATAAGACATTTGGATAGGAAGGATGGAGAAGGTTATGGACTGAGTCTAGGTGAATGGGACTTGAATAAACAAGGCATAGTAAAATGTGGGCAAATGAGGTTAGTATAGATTTGCAAGATTGGCAGAATTGATGGGCAAGCATAAGCATGGATTGGATGGGCCAAATGGCCTTCTCTGCTCTGAATGAGTGGTGGATTATGAATGTTTCCGCCAGAATGGCGAATCATCCCATGGCTCCAATTGGCAGCTACTTTTAACCATCAGTTCGTTAAACTCAGCTCCAAGAGAAATAGAACAATTATAACTAGTAAATAGGATTTTCAAGCATCATTAAAAAGTTGTAAATTTTTGTTTGTGAGAAGCAATATCATAGCTGGGATATGAGAGGGTGCTGAGGGCTGCTGAAGGCCTCCTGATCATATTGGAGGTTTGGATCTGGAGCTCAGATTGCCAATAGATAGAAGAGGTCTGTGCGCCTGCAGAGGCTGTGGCAGCACGAGAGGCAAATCCATTGACACTCAGACACTGAAGGGACTCTCTTTTGCTTCTCTTTCTCTTTTATGGTAGATGAAAGGAAGGCACATGTTATTACATGACAATAAAAGAATCTTGAATTATTTAGCTGCCAGTTGGATTTCACAGGAAGATAATGACAACGGGAGAATGCAGTCTTGTGTTTAGCAAGTCATCTACATCTGGCCCACTGTAAAGATTAAAAATGATCGCAGATCATAGAAAACAGATAGGATTTGTGCCCATAACCTTGTGGAAAGTGTGTGCAGCTACAACTCCTGCAGCTAGATGTACAGCAGATCTTCGGGATGAGGAGGACATCGTAGTACCAAAGGTCCAGCAGGGAAGATCTGGGTGACTCCCCTGAGAGCAAAGTGGTATGGATTTAGAGGCTAGGAACTTCTGTAGCTGCCCTCCCCATCAGCAACACTAACTGTGTTATCCACCCAGCCATGTCTGTCATGGCCACAAGATCGTACTGATCCATGATTGAAATTCATCACCTTATTCTTAATACTTCTCATATTGAAGTAAACACATTTTGACTCATCCAACTGATTTCAACTGATTTCACTGCCTGTCTTTCCTTACCTTAAAGTCTCACTGCACATTGCATTTACCTTTCCACCAAATGCTTCATTATCTAGCCAAACGGTTTGGTTCCCATCCTTCTTAAACCTAGTTTAACTCCAGGAAACCTGCCCACCGATTATTGGTCCCCTGAGTTCAGGTACAACCCGTCCCTTTTGTACCGGTCATACCTTGCCCAGAAGGGGTCCCAATGATCCACAAACCTGAACCCCTCCTCCCACTCTTCCTTTTCTTACCCTCAATAGCTTGTTGGTCTGGTCTCAATCCAGGGATTGCCAACCATTTTTAGCTTCCTGAAAAAGTTAGGAGTAAAGGATGTGCCAAGAGTTTGGGAATGAAACAGAATGGAGCACACAAGCAGGCACTGACCAAGCCCATTTCACCTTTTCTTTGGCCTTGCACCCTTACTAAAATGTTGTATCCAGAGTTAATCCCAAAGTACTGATTCATTAGATTATGACCTCCTTGCTTTTGAGCCCAACTTTGTCCCTCTATCTCCGATTCAGATTATTGGGAGAAATTATCCATGGAGAATTCGTTGACTCCTGACCAAATGAAAGACACTTCACCTGCATAATAGGCTTCTGGAGGGGCTGCAGAGGTACAGTGGCTGGTTTCTCGCAGAATCCATTCATAGTACAAATATCTTCTGCACTCTGAAAAAGGAAAGCACAAAATACAACTCTTTAAAAATTATTTTTAAAACAGCAAATGTAGATTTAAATCTTTTTTCTTTGGCTTGGCTTCGCGGACGAAGATTTATGGAGGGGATAAAAAGTCCACGTCAGCTGCAGGCTCGTTTGTGGCTGACAAGTCCGATGCGGGACAGGCAGACACGATTGCAGCGGTTGCAAGGGAAAATTGGTTGGTTGGGGTTGGGTGTTGGGTTTTTCCTCCTTTGCCTTTTGTCAGTGAGGTGGGCTCTGCGGTCTTCTTCAAAGGAGGTTGCTGCCCGCCAAACTGTGAGGCGCCAAGATGCACGGTTTGAGGGGTTATCAGCCCACTGGCGGTGGTCAATGTGGCAGGCACCAAGAGATTTCTTTAGGCAGTCCTTGTACCTTTTCTTTGGTGCACCTCTGTCACGGTGGCCAGTGGAGAGCTCGCCATATAATACGATCTTGGGAAGGCGATGGTCCTCCATTCTGGAGACGTGACCCATCCAGCGCAGCTGGATCTTCATAAGCGTGGACTCGATGCTGTCGACCTCTGCCATCTCGAGTACTTCGACGTTAGGGGTGTAAGCGCTCCAATGGATGTTGAGGATGGAGCGGAGACAACGCTGGTGGAAGCGTTCTAGGAGCCGTAGGTGGTGCCGGTAGAGGACCCATGATTCGGAGCCGAACAGGAGTGTGGGTATGACAACGGCTCTGTATACGCTTATCTTTGTGAGGTTTTTCAGTTGGTTGTTTTTCCAGACTCTTGTGTAGTCTTCCAAAGGCGCTATTTGCCTTGGCGAGTCTGTTGTCTATCTCATTGTCGATCCTTGCATCTGATGAAATGGTGCAGCCGAGATAGGTAAACTGGTTGACCGTTTTGAGTTTTGTGTGCCCGATGGAGATGTGGGGGGGCTGGTAGTCATGGTGGGGAGCTGGCTGATGGAGGACCTCAGTTTTCTTCAGGCTGACTTCCAGGCCAAACATTTTGGCAGTTTCCGCAAAGCAGGACGTCAAGCGCTGAAGAGCTGGCTCTGAATGGGCAACTAAAGCGGCATCATCTGCAAAGAGTAGTTCACGGACAAGTTTCTCTTGTGTCTTGGTGTGAGCTTGCAGGCGCCTCAGATTGAAGAGACTGCCATCCGTGCGGTACCGGATGTAAACAGCGTCTTCATTGTTGGGGTCTTTCATGGCTTGGTTCAGCATCATGCTGAAGATGATTGAAAAGAGGGTTGGTGCCAGAACACAGCCTTGCTTCACGCCATTGTTAATGGAGAAGGGTTCAGAGAGCTCATTGCTGTATCTGACCCGACCTTGTTGGTTTTCGTGCAGTTGGATAATCATGTTGAGGAACTTTGGGGGACATCCGATGCGCTCTAGTATTTGCCAAAGCCCTTTCCTACTCACGGTGTCGAAGGCTTTGGTGAGGTCAACAAAGGTGATGTAGAGTCCTTTGTTTTGTTCTCTGCACTTTTCTTGGAGCTGTCTGAGGGCAAAGACCATGTCAGTGGTTCCTCTGTTTGCGCGAAAGCCGCACTGTGATTCTGGGAGAATATTCTCGGCGACACTAGGTATTATTCTATTTAGTAGAATCCTAGCGAAGATTTTGCCTGCAATGGAGAGCAACATGATTCCCCTGTAGTTTGAGCAGTCTGATTTCTCGCAGTCTGATTTTTCTTTAAATAATATTTAAAGAAATGGAAAAGGGGAAAGGCCACTCTGGTTAGATGCTGCCAAGATAATAAATCCAGAGATGACACCTGGTTGAATGACTGACACTGAATTAAAAAGTGACTGCCACAAGGCGACGCCTGCAGAGGATTTCCTACTGTTGACCTCTCTAATATTGACCTGGGCTTGCATAAGGCTTGGATGGGCCGGAATTTCAGTGTGTTTAGAAAGTTTTCTCAACCGATAATGTAGATGGCCCTGGTAGGCAGCACAACATTTGATCTCACTGTCTTTTTCTTACACTATTTTATTTCTTTTGAAATGTGGTTGGTTGGAATGTCTACACTGTGATACTGCTGCAAAACAAAAAATTTTGTGACATGCTCATTACAACAAATTCAGTTTCTCCGAGGAAGTGAGAGAGGCCAAGTCACTGAAGCACTAGTGGGAGCCTTTGAGATCAGTAATAATAATTTATTTGTTTTGAAAGAGTTATGGAAAATAATAGTGAAATAAGTACACAAACTTCGCCATTTTGCCCATCAAGTCTGCTCCAAATCCAAAAGTTATCACCCTTCCTACTTCTGCTCTTAGTCTCACTAGACGATCCCCAGGAATATTTGAAGTAGTGTCATGATTCCCCCATGCCTGTAGCTTGTGTACCCCTGGAGCAATACGAGTTGCTGGTGCCCATCTCTCGACCTCACTTCTGTAATGGATATAACACTCCCTGACATTGGCCTATCAAAGTTCTGAGCTGGACGGCCTTCCCAGTCAGGATTCCTGCATTAAAATTTACATGTTCAAACCAGATCAAGATTGCTCCTGCTCTCTTGCCCACTGGAGTTGCTTGCTTTAACTTCCGTATTTTCCTCTCTTCTGTCAAACTGCTGCTTTGGGTCCCATCCCCCCCCCCCCACCACCAGATTAGTTTAAACCATCTAACTAGAGAATTTCTCAACAAGGTTATCAGACTCCCTTCAGTACAGGGATAACCCTTCCCTTCTGTACAGGGAATCTCTGCCACATAAGAGCAAGAGCTCCTCAGCCATGTTTTATCGGACCAATTCCTTGAATTTGTTCCCTCTCTAACATGTGGCACCTGTGTAATCCAGAGTTTAAGAGATGTCCTGTTTTTCAACATTCTGCCCTATTCCCTATTTTCACTCCACTAGAATGAATCCGCTTTTCTATCTGTGAACAACACGCTTGGGCTGCTCACACTTCTCCTTGAGAATGTCCTGCAATTGCTCAGAGACATTCATGACCCTCACATCTGGGAGGTAAGAAACCACCTAGAGTCCTGCTCATGGCCTCAGCATCTCCTGTCTGTCCCTCTAACCAACCCCGCCCCCACCCCCCCGCCCTCTATCACTGCAGCTCATGTGTATCAGTGCCAGCTATGGCTCCACAAACCTGGCAGCTCCTGCTACCCCCCCGCCCCCAAAATAATGTTTACTCCTCCCATCGATATCCAAAAGGACATACTTGTTTATGAGGGGAATAACCACAAAGGAATCCTGCACTCACTGCCTGCCCTGTCTCTCTTTCCTGGTGGTCGCCCTGTCTCTCTTTCCTGGTGGTCGCCCTGTCTCTCTTTCCTGGTGGTCGCCCTGTCTCTCTTTCCTGGTGGTCGCCCTGTCTCTCTTTCCTGGTGGTCGCCCTGTCTCTCTTTCCTGGTGGTCGCCCTGTCTCTCTTTCCTGGTGGTCGCCCTGTCTCTCTTTCCTGGTGGTCGCCCTGTCTCTCTTTCCTGGTGGTCGCCCTGTCTCTCTTTCCTGGTGGTCGCCCTGTCTCTCTTTCCTGGTGGTCGCCCTGTCTCTCTTTCCTGGTGGTCGCCCTGTCTCTCTTTCCTGGTGGTCGCCCTGTCTCTCTTTCCTGGTGGTCGCCCTGTCTCTCTTTCCTGGTGGTCGCCCTGTCTCTCTTTCCTGGTGGTCGCCCTGTCTCTCTTTCCTGGTGGTCGCCCTGTCTCTCTTTCCTGGTGGTCACCCTCTCCCTGCACCCTGTGAGCACCTCGTGTGGAAAGCTGACACTTTCAGTGACCCAAACCACCTCGTGAGAAGTACCTCGTGTTGCAGTTTGCAGGGCGGCGTTGGAGCTGGAGTAACAGCTGCATTGATTAGATTGAAAAAAGTTTATTGTCAACACAGTTCCCCAGTGGTTAAAATGCAGCTTCAAAGTGTTCAGGCAGAGGGACCAAGTCCGGATTAGTTCCTGAGGCACCCACGTCAGTCTCGCTCACTAACTGCTGTATGGGAATGTATAGCCAGGGTTAATGGCTTACCCACACCAGTCAACTGCACAGAAAATTAGCGAGAGGGCAATAACCCCATTGAAATTGGAGATTAGGTCAGATAAACATTTTAAATTTACATTTATAAATTTAAAAAATACACACAGAATGGCAACAAGCTCTTCCAGCCAACAAGCCCGTGCCACCCAAATACCCCAATTTACCTACAGTGCATTTTGAAGGGTGGGAGGAAACCACGCAGACACGGGGAGAATGTACAAGCTCCTTACAGACAGTGTGGGATTTGTAGCAGAGTTGTGTGATGGCTTTATATTTCTGCAACCTGGACTTGTTGCACCTGAAGCAGATCAGATCCAACATCCTTCTGGGAGGTTGGCGTCTGCTGCTGGGGAGGGTTTAAACTAATATGGCAAAGAAAAGGGACAGAGGGCCAAAATAAATTCAAACATAGAAAGAAAATATTCGGAAGGCCGAGCATGATAGGGCACATGGCCAATTTCATTTATTTTAATGCTTGGCAGATAACCCAGAGCACTGATTAGCATATACTGCTTCTGACAGAAAAATGTAGAGAAGGCGTGAAGGGTTTGCAACTCAACCTTTTGGAATTTTCACAGGGGACGCAGAAGATTGTAAAAACAGTGGGTGGCTTCATAATGTTGATGGAGAAATGAGGGGAAGACATCCTGGAAGCCTTTCAAATCAGTCATACAGGTGGCAATTTTAAAAAAATAAAATGTGGGACAGAAGTTCACCGCAGAACATTCATACAGGTAAAGGACAGGGAGGTTCTTATGGCAAATGATTTCAACTTCCTCACAATTAATGGGATCATATTGTGAAAGGTGTGTATAACCATATAATAATTTCAACATGGAAACAGGCCATTTTGGCCCTCATAGTCTGCACTGAATTAAGTACTCTCCTCTTCCTTTGGCTTGGCTTCGCGGACGAAGATTTATGGAGGGGGTAAAAAGTCCACGTCAGCTGCAGGCTCGTTTGTGGCTGACAAGTCCAATGCGGGACAGGCAGACACGGTTGCAGCGGTTGCAGGGGAAAATTAGTTGGTTGGGGTTGGGTGTTGGGTTTTTCCTCCTTTGCCTTTTGTCAGTGAGGTGGGCTCTGCGGTCTTCTTCAAAGGAGGTTGCCGCCCGCCAAACTGTGAGGCGCCAAGATGCACGGTTTGAGGCGTTATCAGCCCACTGGCGGTGGTCAATGTGGCAGGCACCAAGAGATTTCTTTAGGCAGTCCTTGTACCTTTTCTTTGGTGCACCTCTGTCACGGTGGCCAGTGGAGAGCTCGCCATATAACACGATCTTGCGAAGGCGATGGTCCTCCATTCTGGAGACGTGACCCATCCAGCGCAGCTGGATCTTCAGCAGCGTGGACTCGATGCTGTCGACCTCTGCCATCTCAAGTACTTCGACGTTAGGGATGAAAGCGCTCCAATGGATGTTGAGGATGGAGTACTTACCAAAACCCTGCCCATAACCATCCATTCCTCTCTCATCCATATACTATTCAATTTTTCCTTAAAATTGACCCTGCCATCACGACTTCTCCGGAAGCTCATTCCATACCACCACCACTCTCTGAGTGAAGAAGTTCCCCTTCATGTCACTTCTAAACTTTTACCTCTTAACCCATGACCTTGTTTCAATCTCTCCTACTCTCAATGGAAAAAGCCTATCCACATCAACTCTCTCTCTCTCTCATAATCTTAAATACCTCTATCAAATCCCCTCTCAACCTTCTATGCTCCAAAGAATAAAGTCCTAATTTGCTCAATCTTTCTTTGTAATTTCTGAAACCCAGGTAACATTTGCGTAAACCTCTGCACCCTCTGTACCTTTTTGATATCCTTCCTATAAGTTGGCTGAACACAGTACTCTAAATTTGGCTTCACTAATGCCTTCAACAATCTCAACATTACTTCCCAACTCCTGTATTCTATGCTTTGATTTATGAAGGCCAGCATACTAAAAGCCTATCCATGAGATTCTACCATCAGGGAACAAGGCAACATTATTCCTTGATCTTTCTGCATTCCACAATGCCCTCCCATTTACTATGTATATCTTGTTTTGATTATTCCTTCCATAATGAAACACTTCACACTTGAACTCCATCTGCCATCTTTCAGCCCACTCTTCTAATCAGTCCAAATCCCTCTGCAATCTTTGAAAACCTTTTTCATTATCCACAATTCCACCTATTTTAGTATCATCTGCATATTTACTAATCCAATTTGCCACCCTATCATCCAGATCATTAATGTATGTAACAAACAGCAAAGGACCCAAAACAGATCCCTGAGGCACACCACTTGTCACTGGCCTCCAGCCTGACAAACAGGTATCCACTAGAACTCTCTGGCATCTCCCTTCCAAATGAGGGTATGGATTGTTGAATCCATTTGACTATCTCAAAATTAATATCCAACGACTGAACCTTCCCAACTAACCTTTCATGCGGAATCTTATCAAAGGCCTTACTGAAGTCCATATAGACAACATCTACTGCTCATCAACATTCCTAGTCACCTCTTCAAAACATTCAACAAGATTGGTCAAACATGACCTTACACACCCAAACCCATGTTGAGCATTCCTGATCAGAACTTGTCCCTCCAGATACTCCACACACTATCTCTAAGAAATCTTAACATTAATTTAACTACCACAGATGTCAAACTTACTGGCCAATAATTGCTAGGCTTGCTCCTCAAACCCTTTTTAAGCAAAGGAAACACACGAGAAATTCTCCAATCCTCCGGCACTATACCCGTCTCTAATGACATTTGAAAAATCACTGTCAGAGCCTCTGCTATTTCCTCACCAACTTCTCTCAAGGTCCTAGGGAAAATCCCTTTGAGACCTGGAGACTTATCCACCTTTATATGCTTCAAAAGCTCCAGTACTTCCTCTTTCTTAATCACTATAGTTTCCATAATTACCCTCTTTGTTTCCTTTACCCACACAATTCAATATCCTTCTCCTTAGTGAATACCAAATAAATTGTTCAAGACCTCCCCCATCTCTTTTGGCTCCACACAGTTGTCTGCTGTGATTCTCTAAGGGACCAATTTTATCTCTCACTCTCCTTTAGCTATTAACATATTTATAGAAACCTTTTGGATTTATTTTCACCCTGCTTCCCATAGCCACCTTGTAACTTCTTTTAGCTTTTCTAATTTATTTCTTAAGATTCTTTTAAATTCAATGTATTCTCCGAACATCTCTTTTCCTTGTTTCTTTTATTTATTGTAGGTCTCCCTTTTTTTGAACCAAGTTTCCAATATCCCTTGAAAACCATGGTTCTCTCAACCTTTAGACAGCCTTTTAACCTAACAGGAACATAAAGATTTTGTACCCTCAAACTTTCACCTTTGAAAGACCTCCTTTTTTCTCTACTACATCCTGGCTGTAAAACAAATTGTCCCAATCCACTCCTTGTAATCCATTCGCATCTCCTCAAATCTAGCTGTTCCCCACTCGATAACCTCAACCCTAGGCCCTGACCTATCCCTTTCCATAATTACATTGAAGCTAATGGCACTATGATCACTGGACCTGAAGTGCATCCCAGCACCTACCTCCGTTACCTGACCTATCTCTTTCCCCAACAGTAGATCCATCACTTCTCTTCTCTAGTCGATACATCTTCGTATTGCTGTAGAAAACTACCCTACAAACAATTTACAAACTCCAATCCACCCAGCTCTTTCACAGAATGGGTTTCCCAATCTATATTTGGAAAATTAAAATCTCCCACAATCTCAACCTTGTGCTTATTCAAAATATCTGCTATCTCCCTACAAATTTGCTGCTATAGTCCTCGTTCTCCATTAGGTGGTCTATAATCACCCCTATAAGTGTAACTACTCCTTTCCCATTTCTCAATTCCATCCAAAGAGCCTCCCTTGATGAGCCCTCTATTCTATCCTGCCTAAGCACCAAGGTAATATTTATAAGCAATGCAACATTGCCCCCTCTTGTCCCTCCAATTCTATCACACCTAAAGCAATGAAATCCATGAATTAGTTAGCTGCCAATCACATCCCTCCTGCAACCATGTTTCACTTATCGCTACCATGTTATACTGCCAAGTGTCAATCCATACCCTCAGCTCATCTTCCTTCCTCACAATGTTCCTAGCATTAAAATATCTGCATTTCAGAGATTTCCCACTTCTTACTCTCTGTTGCCCCTATCTTTACAAACAACTCTATTAATCTTTTTCTATCACCTTCCTTCCATCTTTGTACAGAGCATTTCCCTTCTCTATCACCTGCCTTTCCTCCCTCAAACACCGTCTACAAGCTTTCTCTGCAATCTAACCTTCTCCTTGCTGTTTTCTTCCATTTGGTTCCTTCCCCCCAACCATTCTAGTTTAAAGTCTCCCGACTAGCCTTTGCAAATGTCCCAGCCAGAATCCTGGTCCCCCTGGAATTCAAGTGTAACGCATCCTTTCTGTACAGATCACATCGATCCAGAAACTTGAATCCCTGCCCCTTGCTCCATCCCTTCAGCCATGCATTCATCTTCCACCTCATTCTGTTCCTGCTCCCACTGTTGCGTGGCACAGGCAGTAATCCTGGGATTACTCTTTGCAGTCCTTCTTTTCAACTCCCTAACTAACTCCTTGTACTCACTTTTCAGGACCTCTTCTCTCTTCCTCCCTAGGTCATTGGTAGCTACACGTACCATGACCTCTGGCTCATCTCCCTCCCATTTTAGGATATCTTGGACACGAGCAGCAACATCCTTTCCTGGATCCTGGCACCAGGGAGGCAATCTACCATCTTGTTCTCCTTACTGCATCCACAGAATCCCCCATCTGTCCTCCTAACTATTGAGTCCCCCATGACTACTGCCCTCCTCTTTGTTTCTTCACCCTTCTGAGCCACAGGGGCCGACCCCGTGGTACAGCCACTGTTGCTTTGCCCAGCTAGGCTGCCCTCCCAACAGTACTCAAAGGGGAGTACGTATTATTGAGGGTTACAGCCACAGGGGTCCTCTCTAGCACCTTACTCTTCCCTTTCCCTCTCCTAACTGTGACCCACTTATCCTCCTCCTGTGGCCCTGGTGTAACTCCTATCTATGATGTCCTCACTCTCCCCGACCTGAGCAAGGTCATCGAGCTGCAGCTCCAGTTCCCTAACACAGTCCCTGAGAAGCCATAGCTCAGCACACCTTGTGCAGATAGGATGTCCGGGAGGCTAGAAGACTCCAGGACCTCCCACATCTGACATTGAGAACAACAAACTGCTTGCACCTTTATCCTTTCTCTCTCCCCTTCCTCAAATGCAGAAGGAAGAAAAAAAATAAAGAAACAAACAACTAACCAGCCTTACCTGAATGCATACAAGCTCGACCTCACTCCCACTACTTTACTGTGCCACTCACTTGCTGGGCTGTTCCTTTACCTTACCCTCCTTTTATTGGCCCTCTACCAATTAACCCCATCAGTCTCTCCTCGCCCCATCTCCACTAAACGCCTCCAACTCCTCGCCCAAACTACTAGGCTTGACTTTAAATTCTTTACCCATTGAAACTATTGAATAATGAAAGGATATGGAGAGGATGTTTCCTATGGTGCGAGATCAGAGGACAGCCTCAGAGAATACATACTCAACCCTTAGAAAAGAGATGAGTAGGAACATCTTTATCCAGATGGTGGTGAATCTGTGGAATTCATTGCCACAGATAGCTAAGGAGGCCAAGTCTCTCGGTATATTTAAGACAGAGAGAAGGAGAATGCAGAAGAATGTTGAAAAGGATTGTATATCAAAATAGCAGGGCAGACTCAATGGGCCAAACAACCTGATTCTGCTGCTTTGTCTAGTAGATTAAGGTGCATGCAGAGCTTTTTGATCCAGAACATGGTCTCATCTATTTGGAGAAGAGACCTGATCTCAGGGAATGAAGCTGGCAAATGGACCAGAGTTTTGTTAAGTTTAAAGGTCATTATGGACAAGAAAAGTAAGGACCAGAAAATAACAGTCCTGGGGAGAGTCCAGGTTCCATATCGTAATCCAGGTTTCTTAGAAGTGGACTGTCAGTAGGTTGACATCCACCAAGAGGAGACATTTGAATGTGAAAATGATGAGAGTTCAAGGGGCAACAGGTTTCAGTATTGGTGAAAGATAAGGAGGAAGTCCAAAGAACCCATGATATAAAGTAGACATGGGATAGTGGGTGGCACAGTTAATGCATCGTTGTTGCAACGCCAGCGACTGAGATTCAAATCCAGTGCTGGCTGTAAGGTGTTTGTACTTTCTTCCCCTGTGCGCATGGTTTTCCCCTGGATGTTCCAGTTTCCACCCACCTCTCTGTCGGTTAACTGGTGCATTGGGCAGATTGGGCTTATGGAATGGAAAGGCCTTTAAACAAGTCCCCAGGGTCTAATGAGAGGCATCCCAAGGACCCCCAAGGGAGAGATCTGCTCTAAAAGAATTTGTAAAATCTCAGCCGATCATATGTGTGCGTGTGTGAGATATCAGAAGACTGGAGGATAGCAAATGTTAGGTAACCGTTTTGTTTCATTCTTTTAATATTTTTGTTCTCGGAGGGCCAAAGGTCCTCAGTGGTGAAAACATTCTCAGGATCAGGAGCTTTGTTTCCTTGAAGAGGTGGGGATTCGTGAAAGATTACCGGTATAGTTTTGTTAGAACATCATTTCTGAATATAGTAAAACCCCTCGTATCTGGAATTTAAGCAACCAGCAAAGAAAAAAGAGAAAAATAAATACAATTTTTAAAAAAATAATAGGTAAAAAAATTCACAAGTTTAAAATTGTAAAAATAAATGTTCTCTGAAGTAACACATAAACCTTTGGCGAAGACGGAAGCAAAACTTGACCAGTGGAGAGCCTTGGTCAGGCTTTACTTGTAGCAGCTGTTTGAATAAAGTTGTGTAAAACAATGGCGTCAACCAGGAGAAGAACTGGTTGATGCCGTTCAATATTGGGGTGACTCTCTTAAAGTGTCTCCTTATCCCTGCTTAGTAAGAGATGCCCCAATCAGAGGTTTTATCTGTAAACTTGGGAATGGGGGGGTTAATTATCTATAATGTTTTGGGCAGCTCCATAGAGGGGGAGGAACCTGCAGATGCAGTGATGGATAAATGTTTTCAAATAATATGACTGAAAACAAAGTAAAATGATTCATCCAAATGAAGTTCAGTCAAGTACAGTGTAGTATTTTCATCTTCTACACAGTTCTTAAAGAAGATGTATTAGCTCGGCATTGTAAGAGCAAGTCTCAAGCAACTGGAAAATACCCTTATCCGGCATCTTCCAATCCTCATAGATGCTGGATACCAGTTTTATTTTACTGCTTTCTTTTTTTTTCTTCCCCAGAGTTTTTGATGATGTATTTGGGTTATTAAGAGGTGATGGGGTACTGGACAGAAGGTGGGAGAGGTGGAGAGACTGGTGGAGGGAGAGATATTAAAAAGAATGGGAGTGGATAAAGAACAGATACTTCACAACATGGCTTCACAAACTGACCAGCCAACTAGGTGGGGTTTGATCAAGAGACCAGCAATTTCATGATTCTTATTTATTGACATCCAATTTTTAAACTACACGTCACTTAATTAACTGAATTTAATGTCTCAGAGCCATGTTGGGAATTAATCAAGAGAGATAAACACTTTTACCATTTAAATTATGTTTTTGATACTCACTCTCTGCATTAATACCTCAGCCACTCGTGGCCCTTGCAGGGCAATGTACTTCTCACACTGAAATCACAAGGTAATACGCATTAGGACAATCTTTGTATTAAATCAGAGATCTCTGTACAAAGTAATGTAGGTAACGAGTTAGAATTCCAACAAAGATTACAACTGTGACCAAACGTTAGGAGCAGGAGTTTAGAATTTATGAGAAGGTGACATTGGACTCAAATGTTAATTTCTGGGCCTGATATTTGCTGAACAAAACACTGCTTTTCTTTGTCTGAAACACAAACAAACCCTTGGCTGACATCATTTAAGGCAAGAGAGCAGTAAAATAGGATCTGCTAAAATTTCTTCAAACAAGGACTTGTTGGCAGAGCTGGAAATAAGGGGTGATCACTTCTCTGGGGAACACTGTAGCCCATTGTAGTAAACTGTGGTCACATTCCAAGGATCGTGGTGGGGAAAAAAATTTCTCCGCCTATCTTTTTATATATCCAAACAAAACTGATCAAAGTAATTGATCTTGATTAAAAACATTCACGGTTGTAGATGAATCCCATCTCTTGCTTACCTGTTCATCTTAAACTGTACAGGGCAGCTGAACATTTTGAGTCTGCAAGGATGATCACATAAAAGTTTCTGGCTTTGATATTGTTTATTTGAATTTCAGTAGAGCCCCCAAAAGATTAGAGACCATGGGATCCAGGGGAAATGGATATTTCGATCCAAAAGGGGACTAATAAGGAGAGGCAGAAAATGCTGGAAGAGAGTTGGTTTGGAATTAGAAGCCTGTGACATGTGGTGTACCTTGGGGAAACAGTGCTGCAACCTCTTGGATTTGTAAGTGAACATAGGATTAATGTTTACAGATAAAGATTAGTGATGTTGATAGCAAGTTTGGTAGTGCAAGGTCACAAATTTGTCTACAAAATTCTGAGAGGCATAGATAGGGTGGACAGCCAGCAAACACCAGAGGACATGTGTACAACATGAAGGGTGGGAAGTTTAGGGAGACATCAGGGGTAAGTTTTTCTTTACACAGAGAGTTGTGGGGGCCTGGAATACCTTGCCGGGGTACTTTTGTTTTTAATTGGTAGGAATATATAGGTCAGCACAGCATCAAGGGCCGAAAGGCCTGTACCATGCTGTAGTGTTGTATTAATATTGATGATTTGGTATGAATGGTTGAAGGAATTCAACTAAAACACAAGAATGCTGGAGGAACTCAGGTCACCCAATGTTCTGTGGCTGAGCTCAAGGTATGAGCAAAAAGCAGGCAGGTGCCCAAGTAAAAGTGCTGGGGGAGGAGGGAAGAAATGGCAAAAGGCCATAATTGGACACGTGTAGGAGGTCAGAAAGGAAAAGTGGGGGAAGTCTGGCTATAGGCGGTGGGGGGGGGGGGGAAGATTGGGCAGGATGGTGGTGGTTAGGTGCTAAAGGAAACCAGAGATTGATGTTAATGCCATCTGGTTGGAGGGTGCTCAGAGAGAATGTGGTGTTCCTTCGATTTATGAGTAGTTTTAATCTGACAGTGCATGAAACCATGGACAGACATGTCAGCATGGGAATAGAACATAGAGCATTACAGCACAGAACAGCTCCTCAGCCCATGATGTATACCTAATAAAAAAAACTAAACCAACAGCTCCTCAGCCCATGATGTATACTTAATAAAAAAAACTAAACCCTCCCTACCTCATCCATGTGCATGTGCATGTCCAAGAGTCTCTTAACTCCCACTGTTGTTCCAGCCTCCACCACCAACCTTGGGGTGAGGAATTGAAATTGGTTGCCATTTACAGGTAAGTAAAACCACAGAACTGGGAGATCTCTGCTACTGCTGCAGACAGGGCGAAGGTCTTCAACAAAGCAATCTCCCAGTCTATGTCATGTCTCACCAAAGTAGAAGAGGCCACAACGGAAGCACCAGATGCAGTAGATTACCCCTGCATATTCACAGGTGAAGAGCTGCCTCACTTGGAAGGACCCTTTGGGTACTTGAATAGTGGTGAAGACTGTGGTGTGGGCACAAGTATAACATTTCTTGTGGTCACAGGGGTAGGTACCAAGGGGATGACTGATGGGAAGGAGTGGATGAGGGAGGGAGAAGTCCCTGAAGAAGGTGGAGAAGGGAGGGAAGGGAAAGATGTGTCTGGTGGTGGGATCACGTAGTAGGTTGCAGGAATGGTGGAGGAGGATACATTAGACACGGATGGTAGGTGAGGACATTTCACGTGTGATTAAAGTGCACATTCCAGATTTAATTTAAGGTTATTTGAATACATTTTGGACGTGTAGAAATTACAGCACTTTTCAAACATAATCCCCTCATTTCAGGGCTTCACAGGTGTTTGTGAGGACTCAGGTATGTTTAGTTGCTTCATTGGTGTAGGTATAAGAGAGCTGGGCTTGCATCTATGTTTTTGATCACTTTTGGAGTCTGTAGCTGGCAGTTTTCAACATGAAGACCAGAGATGTCAGTACATTTTGGTAATCCTAAGGTTTAGGTGTTGTCTCTTACTATTTTATTCTTGTTTTTCAGCCTCATAATGGCTTCTTTGACTTTCAGTGGCACATTTCTGGTCCTCATGTTGAAAAATGGCAACTATAGACTCCAAAGGCAATCAAAAGCTTCAAAGCAAGCCCAGCTCTCTTATCCCTACACCAATGAAGCAATTAAATATAACTGTATAATCACAAACCCCTGTGAAGCCAAATATCCCAAACATTATCGTGCCCTGAAATGTATGAAAAGTGCTATAATTTCTACATGGTCAAACTAAAAGTCATACAAATAATCATGAATAAAATCTGGAATGTGCACTTTAATTACATACAAACTGTTTCATTACAAATTTAAAATTGTGGACCACAGAAGTAAATGAAGGGAAAACATTTATTTGCCCTAAATATTATGGAGGGCACTGTACTTCAGTGTGATGTTCTCCATACATGCTGTGAGTCATCCCCCCCCTCCACTGGTAATATTTGTTCAGGTGATGCAACCAATCCTACTGAGTTGAGCAGAAATCAAATTGCAAGGATACTCTCAACACCTAACACGTTTTACCATGTCCAGCCACAGGGTGTATGCAGCACAAATCCAATCATTCTCAGCATCAGTGAACTCAACAAATCTCAGATATTCAGTAGTTAACATGCTCATCAACACTCACCAGTTCTGTTAAACCAGGGCCCACGTTACACTGTTTCTTTAACTGAGAAATGACTTCATCCAGGAAGGCAGTATTATGTGTCATAGCAGTCTGAATATTTGTGATGAACTGACTGCAGTCCAGACAGGCAACATCATTGCTCTGCAAATAAATGACCAAAATGAGAAGAGGTAAATCAGACACTTGCAGATCAATTCTTGGCCAAGTTAAAATGGCCAGAACTGAACAATCTACTACAAATATTTTTACATTTAAACTTAGACATAAGCATGGTAACTGGCCCATGAGCCCATGCTACCCAAATGACCTACAACCTCTGGTATGTTTCAAAGGGTGGGAGGAAACTGGGGAGAACATGCAAACTCCTTATAGTCAGGACTGGATTCAAACCCTGGTCGCATTTGCTGGCACTGTACTAACCGCTACACTATGTTGCTGCAATTGGTCAAATATTTTTCACTTCATTTCTTTGAGAAATGTGTCCACAGCTGAGAATTTAAAACCTCCTTGGACTGATATATTGAAAGGGCTGGAGAGAATGGATGAGAAGAAATAGTGGGAGAGTCTAGAATGAGAAGACACTGCCTCAGAATAAAAACATATCCCTTCAGAATAGATTTCTTCAGCCGTTGGGGGGGGGGGGGGGGGAGGGGGGGTGAATCTGTGGAGTTCATTGCTTTGGAGGCCAAGTCATTGGGTAGATTTAAACCAAAAGTTTATTGGGTCTTGACAAGTAAGGGTTTCAAAGGTTTTGGAGAGAAGGCACGAAAGTTGGGTTTAAAGGAATGATACATCAACCAGGTGCCAGGGTCAGGGATGTCTCTGATTGAGTCCACAGCACAGCATTCTGGAGGGAGAGCGGCCAGAAGTCATGGTCCATGTGGGGACCAATGACATATAGAAATGGGGATGAGGTCCTGAAAAGGGATTACAGAGTTAGGGAAGAAGTTGAAAAGCAGGACCTCAAGGGTGGTGATCTCAGGGTTGCTGCCTGTGCCATGCACTAGTGAGGATAGAAATAGGAAGTTGTGGAGGATGAATGTGTGGCTCAGGAGATGGGGCATTTCTGGATCATTGGGATCTCTTCTGGAGCAAGTCTGACCTGTACAAAAGGGACGGTCTGCACTTGAACTGAAGGGGGATCACTATTCTGGTGGGCAGGTTTGCTAGAGCTGTTGGGGAGGGTTTAAACTAATTTGGCAGGGGGGAGGGGGGCAGAAATCAGAATGAGAGTACGGAGAGTAGGGAGGAAGAACACCTAAACTGGAATTGAAGGGAGGGAACAGAATGTAAAAATAAATGAAGGAGGGAAGAAGGTAAAGGTTGTTGGCAACAGAAGGAGTAAATGTGGAGGACAGTCTCTCAAGTGCATATATTTTAATGCAAGGAGGATGAGCTTAAGGCATGGATAGCCACATGGATATACGATATTGTGGCCATCAGTGAAACTTGGTTGCAGGAAGGGCATGTTTGGCAGTTAAATATTCCAGGATTCCATTGTTTTAGGCATGATAGAACAGGGTGGGATAAAAGGTGGAGGAGTTGCATTGCTTATTAAAGAGAACATTACAGCAGTGCTGTGGCAGTATGGTTTGGTGGGATCGTCCAGCGAGGCTACTTGGGAAGAATTAAGGAATAGCAGAGGCACAAATACATTAATGGGAGTATATTATAGACCATCAAATGGGCTGAGGAAATTAGAGAAGTACACTTGTAAGGAGATTGCGTATATGTGTAATAAACACAAGATGGTAGTTGTGGAAGACTTCAACTGTCCGAGCATTAACATATAGTAAGAGGGCTGGATGGAGTAGAGTTTAAGTGTGTTCATGAAAGTTTTCTTAATCAATACGTACAAGAACCAAATCAAGAGGGATTAGTATTGGATCTCCTATTAGGGAACAAGATAGATCAGGTGACAGAGGTTTGTGTTGGGGAACACTTTGGGTCTAGTGATCACAATGCTATTAGTTTTAGGCTAATAATGGAAAATAGAGGTGGGCCAAAGGTTGAGATTCTTGATTGGAAGAAAGCAAATTTCAAGGGGATGAGGAAAAATTTGGAGGGTGTGGATTGGGATGTTATTTTCAGGGAAAATGTAGCAGATAAATGGAGGATATTGAAAGGAAAAGTTCTAAGAGGGCAAAGTTGGTATGTTCCCGTGAGGATAAAAGGAAAGGTTAGAAACTTAGGGAGTCTCGGTTTTCAAGATATTGGGAACTTGTTTCAGAAGAAGAGGGATGTGTACAACAGGTATAAACAACAGGGAATGGATGAACTGCTTGAAGAATATAAGTGTAAGAAAATCTTAAGAAAGAAATTAGAAACGCTAATTTGCCTTCTTTGGCAGGCAAAGTAAAAATATATCCAAAGGGTATAGGTACATTAAAAATAAAAGAATAGTGAGGGATAAAATTAGATCCCTTGAAGATCAAGGAGTAGGCTCCTTGAGAAGCCCAAAGGAGATGGTGAAATTTTAAATGATTTTTTTTCTTCAGTATTCACTAAGGAAAAGAATATTGAGCCAGATTAAGTGATGAAACATGGTAGAGAGCTCATGGATAATATAAGGATTAATGAGGAGGTAATGTTGGTTATATTGAAAAGATCAAGGTGGATAAATCTCCAGGTCCTGACAAAATATTCCCTAGGACCCTGACGTTAGTGAACAAATAGTTGACAGAAATATTTAAAATGTCACTGGCCACGAGGGAGGTGCTGGAGGACTGGAGGGTGGCTCATGTTGTTCCGCTGTTCAAAAAAGGAACCAAAGGTAAACCTGGTAATTATAGGCCTGTAAGTCTGACGTCTGTGGTGGGTAACTTAATAGAAAATGTTCTTAGAGATGGTATATACAACTATTTGGAAAGACAGGAATTGATTCGGAGTAGTCAGCATGGTTTTGTACGTGGGTAGATCATGTCTAATAAATTTTGAGTTTTTCGAGGTTACTAAAAAGGTTGATGAGGGTAATGCAGTGGATGTCTATTTGGACTTTAGTAAGAGGTTAGTAAGGAAGGTGGAAGCATTATGTATTAATGATGAAGTAGTGAGATGGATTCAGCAATGGTTGGATGGGAGCTGCCAGAGAGTAGAGGTGTAAAATTGTTTGTTGAATTAGAGGCCGGTGACGAGTGGACTGCCTCAGGAATCAGTACTGGGTCCACTGCTGTTTGTCATATATATTAACAATCTAGATGATATGATTAGTATATTTGCAGATGATACAAAGATTGGTAGTGCTGTTTCAGTGAAGAAGATTATCAAAGATTACAGGGTGATATAGGACAGTTAGAAGAGTGGGCTGGAAAATGGCAGATGGAGTTTAATACTGATAAATGTGAGGTGCTACATTTTGGTAGGACTAATCAAAATAGGACATACACATTAAATGGTAGACAACTGAGGAGTGCAGTGGAACAAAGGGATTTAGGAGTCATGGTACATAATTCTCTGAAATTTGAATTAAGTGGTTAAGAAGGCATTTAGTATGTTGGCTTTCATAAATCAGAGTGTAGAACACAGAAGTTGGGATGTTATGTTGAAATTGGATAAGGCATTGGTGAAGCCAAATTTGGAATATTGTGTGTAGCTTTGGTCTCCAAATTACTGGAAGGATATAAACAGAAGAGAGAGAACAAAGAAGGTTTACGATAATGTTGCTGGGGTTTCAGGGTTTGAATTACAGGGAACGGTTGAGCAGGCTGTGACTTTATTCTATGGAATGTAGAAGGTTGAGGGGTGATTTGATATTCAAAATTATAAGGGGGATGGATAGAGTCAATGTGGCCAGGCTTTTTCCAGAGTGGGGGAGATTCAAACAAGAGGGCATGGATTGAGATTAAAAGGGGAAAAGTATAAGAGAAACACAAGGGGGAATTTCTTCACGCAAAGGGTGGTGGGGGTATGGAATGAACTTAATATTCAAGGATAGGTTGGATAGGTATATGGACGAGGTGTGGAGGGTTATGGGTCAATTGTAGGTCAGTGGGACTAGGTGGGAGAAGATGTTCGGCTTGAACTAGAAGGGCCAAACTAGCCTGTTTCTGTGCTGTAAATGGTTATATGATTCGAATGGCACACTCGATGGGCCAAACAGCCCAATTGTGCTCTCTCTTATGAACTGAAGGAAGGGTGGAGTGGGGGGGTGTTGAATGGATGATACGAGGACTAGCAAAATGAAAGGTAAGCCGAGACATCATTTCATCAAATGGTTCCATATTTGCCTTTAATGTTTATGCATCATGGAGATATGGCAATGGACCAGTGAACGGAGATTAAATGTCCTCAAGTTTGTCATCCGATTGCTCGAGTACAACCCAATGAAACAGCATTCTCCAGTCTTCCATGCAAAGCATGTAGATACAACCAGGCATAGCACACATACAGACAAATAATATATACGCAGGATACGTATTCATATCATAAATATAAATAAATAGTCTCGGATGCTTAGTGTTAACAGTTACTTTGGTTGTTCAACATTCTCCCTGCCTGTGGGAAGAAGCTGTTCCTCAACTTGGTGATGCTGGCTCTGATACTCCTGTACATCTTCCCCGATGGGAGCAGCTAAAAGATGCCATGTGTGGGTTGGGGGGCTTGTGGTGGTGGTGGTGGGGGGGGGGGGGTGGGGGGGGTGGGGAAGGGAAGAAAGACTCCCATGATCTTCCCTGCCACTCCTATGGTTTTGTAGATTGACCTCCTATCTATTTCTCTGCAATGCTGATTTAAATCAGCAACTAACAAGCAAAGGATGGCTATAGAGGCTAAGTCACTGAATGAATTCAAGACTGAGATCGATGTATCACTGTATGGATATTAAAAGCATCAAAAGACATTGGGATAGTGTAGGAAAATAGTGTTGAGGCTGCAGGGCTATTGTGAGCTTACAATTTGAAGTGCTTACGGAACCTTGCTTTTGGGGCTTGGTTAATTTAGATGATGCTTTTCTGTCTGGACCCAGGAATCAGTCTCAAAATAAAGGGCCAGGTGTTCAGAGACTTTATTCACCCAGAGCATAGCTCTCCTTTGAAGGTACTTTTTCTCATAGTTCAGGATCTGGGCATCACTGGCAAAGCCAGAATTATTTTGTTCTTTTTTTTATTTAGACATACTGGTCGCATCAGGGTCTTGGTGGCGGTAGAAGTTGGAAGGTTGAGAGGGTAGTGAATTTTGTCAACGGTACAAAACCAGGCCACGGCGTTCTGGTGGTGGAGGGGATGAATGTTTAGGCTGGTTGACAGGATGCTGATCAATGAGGCAGCTGTTCTG
The DNA here is from genome assembly GCF_036971445.1 of Narcine bancroftii. Classification (NCBI taxonomy): domain Eukaryota; kingdom Metazoa; phylum Chordata; class Chondrichthyes; order Torpediniformes; family Narcinidae; genus Narcine; species Narcine bancroftii. The sequence goes on along the minus strand of NC_091474.1, from coordinate 99,316,475 downwards.
GGAATGCATTCACCCGGCAGTCACATTGAGTCTCACTGGAAAAGCTTTAAGACTTTAGGCAAATTATTTGCTGCATGATACAGTCTCTAAACTGCTCACAGTATTCACCTGGTCCATCCAGCCAGGTTTCAAGTCGATAGTGATGCTCAGAATATGCTGATAATCAAGGACTCATGTCAAAATTAAACTTACTTGATCTTCGTTGTCTGTCATTTCTGTGCTACGAGTGTTACTTGTCACAAATCGGTCCACAAACTAATATTGTTAAACCCTGTTGCATCAGGCAAAGATTCCTTCATTTGCTGAGGACTTGACAACAGAATTGAACAATATTCAAAGATATATTGGGCAGTTGGCAGGTTCATTGACAATTGCAAATGACTTCCAATATTGGTAATGTCAGAAGGCAGGAAAGAGACCAGATAGGTTATCAGGAAATAACAGAGGTAGGTTGGGGAGGGGAGGGGGGTGGTGGGGAAATTGCGAATCATCCAAGAACTGATCGACTGAAGGGCCTCCTCATGTGACATGAGAAATACGAATAATATAAATGTTCATGGCCCTGTAAATGGAAAGAGCAGGAACAGTGGACAGAGAGGAGCTAATCACTTGAACAAACACAGCTTGAGAAACAGTAAGGATAGAACAAAAGAGATCAGTGTCAAGCAGAAAGCAGGATGAAGGGAATGGATGAACAAAAAGTAGTTTAAAAAGATTAATAAATCTGTCAAATTATCAGCAGATTGCAACTTTTCTCTGGTTTTCTTCCGAAAGCATGAACTAGACTTTGGAAACACCAGCCCAAACAGTGAACATTAGAGCTCAACAACACAGAAACAGGCCATTCAGACCATCTCACCCACGCCGAACTAATTTTCCACCCATTGACCTGCACCTGGACCTTAGCCATACATATCCCACCCATCCATGCACCTATCGCATCTTTACTTAAATGTTCAAATTGTACCCTCGTCCACCACCTCCATTGGCAGCTCATTCCACACTCACCACGTTCTGTGTAAAGTTCCCCCTAATGTTCCTTTAGTCATTATCCTTTCACCCTTAATCCTGTTCTCTTGTTCTTGTTTCACCTAACCTTAGCTGAAAAACCCTGTTTGCATTTATCTGATCTGTGCCCTCATTCAACAATGCTCACAGAATAAAGTCCTGGTCTATTCAACCATTCCCTGTAACTCAGCTCCTCAAGTCCTAGCAACATCCTTGTAATTTTTTTTCCTGCACTTTTACAATCTTATTGGTATTTTTCCTGTAGTTAAGGTGACCAAAACTGCACACAATACTCCCAAATCTGGCCTCACTAATGTCTTGCAGAACATTATCATAACATCCCAACTCTTATAATCAGTACTTTGATATATAAATGACCATGGGTCAAAAAGACCTCCTTATGCCCCCAACGACCTGTGAGACTACTTTCAGGGAATTATATATCTATACTCCCTAACGCCTGTTCTGTCACATTCGGCAGTACCCAACCATTTAAATGTGCTAGTCCTACCCTGGTTTGTCATCCCAAATTGCAACACCTCACACTTGTTGCATTAAATTCATAGAAATCCACAACAAAATACAGGGCAGCATGGTTAGCACAGCAGCTAGAACAATGCTGCTACAGTGTGAGCTATCAGGACTTGGGTTCAAATCCCGCACTGTCTGGAAGGAGCTGGTACACTCATCCTGTGTCTGTGTGGGTTTTCCCTGGGGGCTCGGGTTTCCTGCTACTGTTCAAAACATGCCAGGAGTTGTAGGTTAATTGGGTGGCATGAGCTCATGGGCCAAAATGGCCTGTATGTCCAAATTTAAATTACAGGCCTTTCCGACAGAGCTGTACCAACCTAACAACTGTCTAGAATTTCTCTTCTGCACAGGCCTCCATTTATCTCAGTTCCATGTACTATCTAATTGCCTCTTCGATGATCCCACAGTTGCCAGCAGTGCATTTCACCACTCTCTGTGTGCACAAACCAATCTCTCAATTCCCCCTGTACTCACTCTCAAAACTATACTCCCTCATGTTAGCATTTCATTCCTAGGAAAAAAATCTGACCATCCACACAATCAATGCCTTGCATCAACTTGTCACTTCTATCAGGTCACCCCCTCATACTCCCGGCACTCCAAGAAGAAAAATACCAAGTTTACTTAACCTCATAAAGGCATGGTCTCCAATCCAAGCAGCATCCCTGTAAACACCCTCTCTACAACATCCATATCCTTCTTGTAGTGAGATGACGAGAAATGAACACAATATTCCAAGCAGGATCTAGAGTCTTTAACATTACTTCACGGCTTTCAAATTCCATCTGCCATTTTGCATCCCATAATTCCACTGTAAGCTTTGAAAGCCTTCCTTGCTGTTTACTATACCCCAAATTTTTATGTCATCTGCAAATGTTAAATTGAAGATGGTGGTACTGGCGGAGCCACTGTAGCGGCAGCGCTGCCACTGATCCATGGGGAGCAAGGGAGAGGAGATGCAGTGCTCTTGTGGGGTCCAGCCATCCAATCAACTGCCGTTGGCTCCGTATGGAATTTGAGCTGCTCTTTGAGGGAGCCGACAGTGGTTTTATTTGAGATCCCACAACCTCGGGGTCTGTGCCCAATAATCAGCAGCAGCCATGAGGAGCTGCAGGCTCCGGGGAAGTGGAGGACTGGAGCAGGATGCCAGAGGATGGGAAGATCATGCACCATCTGAGAGGGAGAAGCGGAGGAGATGATCCATAGGGATGATGACCATGGCGGTGAACCAGTGAGGGGGCTCTGCAGCTGAGGGACCAGTGAGGGGGCTCTGCAGCTGAGGGACCAGTGAGGGGGCTCTGCAGCTGAGGGACCAGTGAGGGGGCTCTGCAGCTGAGGGACCAGTGAGGGGGCTCTGCAGCTGAGGGACCAGTGAGGGGGCTCTGCAGCTGAGGGACCAGTGAGGGGGCTCTGCAGCTGAGGGACCAGTGAGGGGGCTCTGCAGCTGAGGGACCAGTGAGGGGGCTCTGCAGCTGAGGGACCAGTGAGGGGGCTCTGCAGCTGAGGGACCAGTGAGGGGGCTCTGCAGCTGAGGGACCAGTGAGGGGGCTCTGCAGCTGAGGGACCAGTGAGGGGGCTCTGCAGCTGAGGGACCAGTGAGGGGGCTCTGCAGCTGAGGGACCAGTGAGGGGGCTCTGCAGCTGAGGGACCAGTGAGGGGGCTCTGCAGCTGAGGGACCAGTGAGGGGGCTCTGCAGCTGAGGGACCAGTGAGGGGGCTCTGCAGCTGAGGGACCAGTGAGGGGGCTCTGCAGCTGAGGGACCAGTGAGGGGGCTCTGCAGCTGAGGGACCAGCACATGCAGCGGGCTGCTGGCAACCTGAGGCGAGGAAGCTGCGGGCTACTGGATACTGCTGTCGGAATACCCTTGCCAGGTGCGGGCTGCTGGAGACCAGCTCGAACTGGCTGGAGGAGTACCAGGTATCCGAACCAGGATGCAAGGAGGTGCCAAGAAGGGTTCCTGACTGTGTTGGAGGTTCAGATCTGGAGCTCAGGTTGCACTGGTTTGGACTGGACTCTGTGTGGCTGTGGAAATGCTGCAGGCAAATCTCAGAGATTTTGGGGGGACTCGCTTTTGCTTCTCTCTGACTATAAGAGGTGTTTAGGCAGTTCCTTTCTATCTGTGCCTTGCAGCAGGCAACAAGAAATTACATGTAATATGACAGTTTTATTACAATGGACAAAATGCAGATTCCCCCCCCCACCTCACCACCCTGTGCAGAACCTTGTCAAAGACCTTAGTAAAGTCCATGCAGACAACTTCCACTGCCTTATCTTCATCAACATTCTGAGTGACCTTTCTGAAAAGCTCTGGCTGATTGGTTCAACATAACTTATCACACAAAGTCATGTTGACTATCCATAATCATTCCTTGCATGTCTAAGTATTTATATACAATATCTGGTCTCTTAAGAAACATTCCAATAATTTACCTACTGATGTCAGGCTCACTGGCCTCTATTGCTGGAAACGAAACTAATGTTTCAGGCCAATACCCTCAAGTATTTCAGAAATACTTGGAGAAGGACAGAGGCGTAATGATCACAGTACAATATTTTATACAAATTCTTCAACATTACATTGGTTTCTGTTTACCTTTGACTTGATGGTCTGCTGTGGATAAAGAAGAAGAGGAACATTTGCAATAAACGGAGAGACTATTTTAGACATGTCCACTTCTGGTATTTCATTGGAAAGTATCTCTTTTTCTTTAAGTGTTCCTTGGAGCGTTTGGCACAAGCCCATAGCACTGCAAACAACTTCAGGATTTTCCTGTAAAGAAAAGTAAGATGTGCAAGTCTGAGATTTAAAAAAAACAAATAGGTCTTGAAGTTGTTCTTCTCAAGGTTCTGGGACAAGGTTTAATGAGAGCCCACTACTTATAAATCAGCTGAAATACTGCCAACATTATTAACTATAGAATGAATGTGACCCAAATTATGGCCCTATTACAAAACATTATCACATAGAAAAGATCCACTTGGCTAACTGTTCAATGCTAGTACTTGTGCTCCAAATGAAGCTCATTCTTACCCCACCAGTATTAGAGCTTCAAACACAGCACCACACAAGTCTTTCGGCCAGCTGCTTCTCTATAAACTACCTAGAATTTCCCACTCAATAACCCTCTATTTTATTTTTTCTCAGTTCTATATAGTTCTATATATTGTAGAGTAACATCCCTGGTATCCAGCACTTACAGAGAAATGCCAGATAAGTGAATTTCCTGGTTGTATTAGATTGCAATGTTGTGTGAATAGAGAAGTAACAGCAAGACACACCAATTTTAAAATCCGTTTTTTTTTAACCCATTTATTTTCCGTGATTTTTTTTTTGCCAGTTGCTTGAGGCTGCTTGTTGCTTGAATTCTGGATAAGAGATTTTACTGTACCTACCAAATAGCATCTTAAAAGATCCCATTGTACCTGCCTCTACCACTGTTGGTGGGTGGCAACACATTCCAAGCACACACCACCTTCTGTGTGAAAAACCTACCTCATACAACCCCCCGTACTTACTCTCAAGCACCTTAAAACTACGCCTCTCTGTGTTAGCCATTTCAGCCCTGGGAAAAGGCCTCTGGCCGTCCAAACAATCACTGCCTCTCATCATCGTGTACACCTCTATCAGGTCACCCCTCACCCTCCGTCAGGTCAAGAAAAGATCAAATTCACTTAACCTCTCCTCAGAAGACACGCTCTCCAATCTAGGCCACACCTTTCTAAACCTCCTCTGCAACCTCTCTACAGCATTCACATCCTTCCTGTAACGAGGGACCAAAACTGAGCACATTATGTCAAGTGTAGTCCAACCAAGGTTGAAGAAAGCTCCTCAAAAAATTTAATCAGGCTCCTGAGACACATACGTGCTGACTATCCCATATCAGATCATGCCTATTTAAATGCCTCTCAGGATTGTCTCCAAATCTGCCCACCAATGAAGTCAGATGCAGTAAGTATAATTTCCTTGGTTATCTCTACTCCCTTCCGTGAACAGGGGAACAACATTTGCAACCCTCCAATACTTCACTGTCCCCAGTGATGATGCGAAGATCATCACCAGTGATTCAGCAATCTCCTCTCTTGCTTTCCCCCTGTCTTGTCAGACACATTTTCTCTTTATTTGCCTGTGCTGCAGTTTTAAATTTGTAATCAAACAATTCAGATGTGATTAAAGTGCACGTTCCAACTTTTATTCAAGGTTATTTGTTCACATTTCAGTTTAACCATGTAGAAATTAAAGCACATTTTAATACACCATCCCCCTCATTTCAGGGCACCATAATATTTGGTACATAGCGATGGTATGTATATTAGTTATGTTTAGCACTTTGTTGCACATGTCTTGCATGCAATGAGTGCTTAAAGTCTGTGATTCATAGAAATGGGGGGGGGGGGTACTTCTTTACTCATAGTGGATGTGTGAAATGTGCTTCCAGATGAAGTGGTGAAGACAGCCTCAATATTAGCATTTAAGAAGTTGGTTATGTAAAGGAATGGAGGGTTACGGGTTGAATGTAGGTCAGTGGGAGAAAGTGTTGGGCATGGACTAGAAGGGCCAAGTTGGCCTGTTTCTACGCTGTAATTGTTACATGGATTATATGTAAGAAATTGCTGTGTATCCCCTCTGGTGATGCTCTTCCAGGTTTCTACTACAGCTGTCTTCAGGTCCTGCTTGCTTTGTCCCTTCAAGTTTTCTCTTCATCATATGGAAGGCATGCACAATTTGATTTCGTTCGGGCAAATGACTTAGCCATCTTTTAGCACTGAAAAAACCTTTGTTGCTTCAGCAGTATGTTTGGGATCATTATCCAACCAACGAGTTTGGAGGCATTTGTTCAAACTTGAGATGTTTCTCTACCACTCTGAATGCCATCATCGAAGAAAATAAGTATGCCAGAACCTGTGGTAGCCCTACATGCCCAGGCCATAACAACACTACCATGTTTCACAGATGAGGTCGTATGCTTTGCATCTTGAATAGTTTCTTTATGCCTCCACACTTTGCTCTTGATACTCTGGCCTCATCTGTCCACAAGACCTTTTCCCAGAATTCTGCAGGCTCTTTTAAATACTTCTTGGCAAACTGTCATCTGGCTATTGCATTTCTGTGGCTAACTAGTGGTTTGCACCTTGGAGTATAGCCTTTGCATTTCTATTCATGAAGTCTTCTGCGGACAGAAGACATTGACGTATCCACATCTGCCTCCTGAAAAGTGTTTCTGGATCTTCCAGTCAGGCCTTGGGGATCTTTCTTCATTACGATGAGAATTCTTGTCATCAACAGTGGAGGTCTTCCTTGCAATACCAGACCTTTTGCAATTCCTGAGCTCACCAGTACATTTTTTCTTCTTAATGATGTTCCATACAGTTGATCTTGATAATCCTAAGGTTTGGGAGATGTCTCTTACTGTTTTTATTCTTGTTTTTCAGCTTCTTTGACTTTCATTGGTACAACTCTGGTCCTCATACTGAAAAATGGCAACTACAGACTCAGGTGATTGAAGACTTCAAAGCCCAGCTCTCTTATACCTGCACCAATGAAGCAATTAAATATACCCTAGCAAACACATATACCTGTGAAGCCAAATGTCCCAAACATTATGGTGCCCTGAAATGGGGGAAGTGTGTATAAAAAGTGCTGTAATTTTTACATGGTCAAACCAAAATGTATACAAATAATAAGACAATAGATGCAGGAGGAGGCCACTTGGCTCTTTTGAGCCAGCACCACCATTCACTGTGATCATGGCTTATCATCTACAATCAGTTCCCCGTTCCTGCCTTCTCCCCATATCCCTTGACTCTGCTATCTTTAAGAGTTCGATCTAACTCTTTTTTTTAAATTTTTTTTAATTTTTCACACTATGAACCATATTAACCAAAATAAACACAAACATTTCCCTCTCGAATATACACAGTGGCATTTTCTCCCCATTTCCCCCTCCCTACCCTTTAAACGTTCAACATATACAATAAACACATTAAACAATGTCATCACACAATAAAAATAAACAAGAAAATTGTGTCATCTACTTTTACACACTGGGTCAGTTTCTCATTCTATCATTTTAGGGGGTGGAGGTCCGTGGTAGGCCCCCTCTGTTGTGTTCCATGTATGGTTCCCAAATTGTTCCAATACTGTGACTTTATTTTTTTAATTATATGTTATTTTTTCCCAATGGAATACATTTATTCATTTTTATGTACCATTGCTGTATTCTCAGGCTCCCTTCTGATTTCCAGGTTGACATTATACATTTTTTTGCTACAGCTAAGACTATCATAATAAATCTTTTGTGTGCTTCATCCTGTTTGAGGCCTAATTCTTTACTTCTTGTATTACTTAGATCTCTGGATTTTTTGGTATGTTGCTTTTTGTGATTTTATTTAATACCTAATTTAGATCTTCCCAAAACTTTTCCACTTTCTCACATGCCCAAATTTCATGTACTGTTGTTCCCGTTTCCTTCTTACAGCAAAAACATCTATCTGATACTTTTGGGTCCCATTTATTTAACTTTTGGGGCGTGGTAACCAATTATATTGTATCATGTGTAACCTCGTGTTTATTGTATTTTTCATAGTTCCAGAGCATAGCTTTTCCCATTTTTCATTTTTTATCTTTATGTTTAGATCTTGTTCCCACTTTTGTTTGGGTTTACAGCTTATTTCATCATTCTCTTTCTCTTGCAGCTTGATGTACATGTTTGTTATAAATCTTTTAATGATCATTGTATCTTGGGAAGATATTCATTTTAATGCAATTTACCCTTCCTATCAGTGTTAGTGGTAAATTTTTCCAATGTTTGAAGTCATCTTGTAATGACATATTCAAAGCTGCTTCCTTCTGGTAACCTCAGTCTGCTTCCCAATTTGTCCTTCAAGTAGGTTTTCAATTGGTGGTATGCAAATATTGTACCGTGAGTTATACCATATATGTACTTCATTTGTTCAAAAGATAATAAATTATTTCCCAAAAAACAATTTTCTATTCTTTTTATCCCTTTTCTCTCCCATTCTCTGAAGGAAAGGTTATCTATTGTGAAAGGGATTAGTTCATTTTACATTAATAATAATTTTGGTAATTTGTTTTTTTTCCTTTCTACGTGAATCTTCTTCCAAATGTTCAGCAGATGGTGCAGTACTGGTGAACTTCTATGTTGCACCAGCTTTTCAACCCACTTATAAAGTATATGTTCTGGTACCTTCTCCCCTATTTTATCTAGCTCACCTATTTTATCACTTCCGTCAGCGCTGTCTCTGCTCCATCCTCAACATTTATTGGAATGACTTCATCACCAACATCGAAGTACTCGAGCTGGCAGAATCCGCAAGCATCAAATCCACGCTGCTGAAGACCCAACTGCGCTGGGTGGGTCACGTCTCCAGAATGGAGGACCATCACCGAGACAGAGGTGCACCAAAGAGGTACAAGGACTGCTTAAAGGACTGCTTAAAGAAATCTCTTGGTGCCTGCCACATTGACCACTGCCAGTGGGCTGATATCGCCTCCAACCGTGAATTTTGGCGCCTCACAGTTCGGCGGGCTGCAACCTATTTTGAAGAAGACCGCAGAGCCCACCTCACTGACAAAAGACAAAGGAGGAAAAACCCAACACGCAACCCCAACCAACCAATTTTCCATTGCAACCGTGCCTGCCTGTCCCGCATCGGACTTGTCAGTCACCAATGAGCCTGCAGCAGACATGGACATACCCCTCCATAAATCTTCGTCTGCGAAACCAAGCCAAGGAAGAAGAAGAAGAAAGAACCTGGTCGAATCTGGTTTTCCCCTTGTTTGATAAAAATCTGATAGATATCTTAATTGTGCTGCTCTATAATAATTCTGAAAGTTTGGTAGCTGTAAGCCCCCTTGTTTGTACCATCCTGTTAATTTATCTAGCACTATCCTTGGTTTCCCCCCTTTCCATAAGAATTTCCTTATTATTATTTTATTTAGCTCATTGAAGAATTTCTCTGTTAAGGAAATTGGTAACGATTGAAATAGGTATTGTATCCTTGGGAAGATATTCATTTTAATGCAATTTACCCTTCCTATCAGTGTTAGTGGTAAATTTTTCCAATGTTTGAAGTCATCTTGTAATTTCTTCATTAATGGCTGATAATTTAATTTGTATAGATGGCCTAGATTATTATCAAGTCAAATACCTAGGTATCGGATTGCTTGTGTTTGGCATTAAAATGGTGATTCTTTCTCTTAAACTTTGTGAAATCCACATTATTCATTGGAATCGCTTCACTTTTATTTGCATTGATCTTGTACCCTGATATTTCTCCATATTCCTGCAATTTCTTATGCAATTCTTTTATTGATAATTCTGGTTCTGTTAAGTATACTATGATGTCATCTGCAAATAGACTGATTTTTAATATTCCTCTTTTATTTTATTTTCTGTTCTTATCAGTTCTGCCAAGCGAATAGTCAGGGAGATAGTGGACATCCCTGCCTCATTGACCTGCTTAATTTATACATATCCTATACATATCCATTTACTGTCACCTTCGCTAATGGTCCCTCAATTGAACAACTGAAAAGTGGCAAAGCAGCAGGTATGGATGGAATCCCCCCAGAGGTTTGGAAGGCTGGCAGCAAAACTCTGCATGCCAAACTGCATGAGTTTTTCAAGCTTTGCTGGAACCAAGGAAAACTGCCTCAGGACCTTCGTGATGCCATCATAATCACCCTGTACAAAAACAAAGGCGAGAAATCAGACTGCTCAAACTACAGGGGAATCACGCTGCTCTCCATTGCAGGCAAAATCTTCACTAGGATTCTCCTAAATAGTGTCGCCGAGAATGTTCTCCCAGAATCACAGTGCGGCTTTCGCGCAAACAGAGGAACTACTGACATGGTCTTTGCCCTCAGACTGCTCCAAGAAAAGTGCAGAGAACAAAACAAAGGACACTACATCACCTTTGTTGACCTCACCAAAGCCTTCGACACCGTGAGTAGGAAAGGGCTTTGGCAAATACTAGAGCGCCTCGGATGCCCCCCAAAGTTCCTCAACATAGTTATCCAACTGCTCGAAAACCAACAAGGTTAGGTCAGATATAGCAATGAGCTCTCTGAACCCTTCTCCATTAACAATGGCATGAAGCAAGGCTGCGTTCTCGCACCAACCCTCTTTTCAGTCTTATTCAGCATGATGCTGAACCAAGCCATGAAAGACCTCAACAATGAAGACGCTGTTTACATTCGGTACCGCACGGATGGCAGTCTCTTCAATCTGAAGCACCTGCAAGCTCACACCAAGACACAAGAGCAACTTGTCCGTGAACTACTCTTTGCAGACGATGCCGCTTTAGTTGCCCATTCAGAGCCAGCTCTCCAGCGCATGATGTCCTGCTTTGCGGAAACTGCCAAAATGTTTGGCCTGGAAGTCAGCCTGAAGAAAACTGAGGTCCTCCATCAGCCAGCTCCCCACCATGACCACCAGCCCCCCCACATCTCCATTGGGCACACAGAACTCAAAACGGTCAACCAGTTTACCTATCTCGGCTGCACCATTTCATATGATGCAAGGATCGACAAAGAGATAGACAACACTCGCCAAGGCAAATAGCGCCTTTGGAAGACTACACAAAAGAGTCTGGAAAAACAACCAACTGAAAAACCTCACAAAGATAAACGTATACAGAGCCGTTGTCATACCCACGCTCCTGTTCGGCTCCGAATCATGGGTCCTCTACCGGTATCACATACGGCTCCTAGAACGCTTCCACCAGCGTTGTCTCCGCTTCATCCTCAACATTCATTGGAGCGACTTCATCCCTAACATCGAAGTACTCGAGATGGCAGAGGCCGACAGCATCGAATCCACGCTGTTGAAGATCCAACTGCGCTGGGTAGGTCATGTCTCCAGAATGGAGGACCATCGCCTTCCCAAGATCGTGTTATATGGTGAGCTCTCCACTGGCCATCGTGTCAGAGGTACACCAAATAAGAGGTACAAGGACTGCCTAAAGAAATCTCTTGGTGCCTGCCACATTGACCACCGCCAGTGGGCTGACATCGCCTCAAATCATGCATCTTGGCGCCTCACAGTTCGTCGGGCAGAGCCCACCTCACTGACAAAATACAAAGGAGGAAAAACCCAACACCCAACCCCAACCAACAAATTTTCCCCTGCAACCGTGTCTGCTTGTCCCGCATCGGACTTGTCAGCCACAAACGAGCCTGCAGCTGACGTGGACATTTACCCCTCCATAAATCTTCATCCGCGAAGCCAAGCCAAAGAAGGAATTCAATTAATATATTTCTATGGTAGGTTGAACCTCTGTATACTTTGAATAAATAATTCCATTCTACCCTGTCAAAGGCTTTCTCTGCGTCTAACGCAACTGCCACTGTTGGCATCTTATTTCCTTGTAATGCATGGATTAAGTTAATGAACTTACAGATGTTGTCCGTTGTTCATCTTTTCTTAATAAATCCTGTTTGATCTAGTTTTACTATTTTTGGTACACAGTCGTCCAAACTGTTTGCTAATAGCTTTCCTATATTATAATCTGAGTTAAGTAGAGATACTGGTCTATACGATGCTGGTGTTAGTGGATCTTTCCCCATCTTTGGTATTACTGTAATTATTGCTGTTTTACATGAATCTGGCATGTTTCGTGTTTCTTCAATCTGGTTCATTACTTCCAAGAGAGGAGGTTTTAGTGTTCAGTAGCTTTTTAAGTATATCCTGTATTTCCTCTATTTCAAATGGTTTTATCAATTTGTTTTGCTCCTCTTGCAATTTCGGTTGTTCAATTTTAGCTAGAAACTCATCTATTTTGTCTCCTTTCTCTTCATTCTCAGTTTGGTATAAATGCTCGTAGAATTCCTTGAAATTCTTTTAGTTTGTTCTGTTTTAAGATACCAAGCTAGTATTTTGTGCATTTTTTCTCCTAGCTCATACTTTTGCTTTGTCTTCATTATGTTCTTCTCCACCTTATACGTTTGTAGTGTTTCGTATTTTTTTTTCTGCCAATTCTCTTCTTTTTGTTGTATCTTCCCTTGTTGCTAGTTCTTTTTCTGTACTTACTATTTCCCTTTCCAGCTGTTCTATTTCCTGCTTGTAGTCCTTCTTCATCTTAGTTACATAACTTATTATCTGCCCTCTGATGAAAGCTTTAATTGCATCCCATAATATAAATTTATCTTTCACTTATTCCATATTCATTTCAAAGTACATTTTAATTTGGCACTCAATTAATTCTCTAAAATCCTTGTCTTTTAAGTAGCATGGAGTTTAATCTGCATCTATACGTTTTTGGTGGGATGTCCTCCAGCTCTTTTGCTAATAACAGGGGTGAGTGATCCATTAACAATCTAGCTTTATATTCCGTTTTCCTAAATCTCCCCTGGATATGGGCTGACAACAGGAACAGGTCAATCCTTGAGTATGTTTTATGTCACTCGAATAATATGAGTATTCCTTCTCCTTTGGGTGTTGTCTCCTCCATATATCCATAAATTGATCTAACTCTTTCTTGAAAGCATCCAGAGAATTAGCCTCCACTGCCTTCTGAGGCAGAACATTCCACAGATCCACAACTCTCAGGGTGAAAAAGTTTTTCCTCAATTCTGTTCTAAATGGACTCTTAAACTGTGGTCTAGTCGTTCCAATCTTTCAACATAGGACGATCCTGCCATCCCGGGAACCAACCTCATGAACTTACACCGCACTCCCTCAACAGCAAGAATGTCCTTCCTCAAACCTGGAACCAAAACTGCATGCAATACTCCAAGAGTGGTCTTACCATGGCCCTGCACAACTGCAGGAGGACCTCTCTTCTCCTATACTCAACTCCCCCTGTGATGAAGGCCAACATGCTTTCTTCACTGCCTGCTGTACCTGCAAACTTACTTTCAGTGACTAATGGACAAGAGCACATTGTACTTCCTCTTTTCCTAATTTGACACCATTCAGGTAGCAAATCTGCCTTTGTGTTCTTGCCGCAAGGTGAATAACCTCACTTTTATCCACATTAAAATGAACTGTCCACTCACTAACCTGTCCAAGTCCCCTGAATTCTCATAACCATCTCCTCACATTTTACACGGCCACCCAGCTTTGTGTCATCTGCAAATTTGCTAATGTTACTTTTAATCCCTTCATCTAAATCATTAGTGTATATTGTAAATAGCTGCTGTCCCAGCACCGAGCCTTGCAGTACCCCACTAGTCACTGCCTTCCATCCTGAAAGGGACCAGTTAATCCCTAACGTTTCCTGTCTGCCAACCAATTTTCTATCCATGTCAGTACCCTAACCCCAATATCATGCTTTCCAAATTTGCCCACCAATCTCCGTGTGGGACTTTATCAAAGGCTTTCTGAAAGTCCAGGTATACTATATCCACTGACTCTCCCTTGTCCATTTTCATAGTTACATCCTCAAGAAATTCCAGATTAGTAAAACAGGACTTGCTGTTCGTAAATCTACACTGACTCAGACCAATCCGGTTATTGCTATTTCATCTTCTATAATTAACTCCATCATCTTCCCCACTACTGAAGTCAGGCTAACTGGTCTATAATTCCCTCTTTTCTCTCTCCTTCCTTTCTTAAAAAGTGGGACATTAGCTACCCTCCAATCTGCAGGAACTGATCCTAAATTTTTCGAACATTGGAAAATGATTACCAATGCGTTCACGATTTCTAGAGCCATCTCCTTAAGTACCCTGGGATACAGACCATCAGGCCCTGGGGATTTATCAGCCTTCAGTCCCATCAGTCTACCCCACACCTTTTTCTGCCTAATGTGAATTTCCTTCATTTCCTCCATTACCCTTGTTCCTCCACTATAACATCTGGGAGATTTTGTGTCTTCCCTAGTGAAGAGAGATTCAAAGTACCTGTTCAACTTGTCTGCCATTTCCTTGATCCCCATAATAATTTCACCCGTTTCTGCCTTCAAGGGCCCAACATATCTTAATGATTTTTTTTCCTCTTTACATACCTAAAGAAGCTTTTATATTTTTGGCTAGCTTCCCTTCATACCTCATCTTTCCTCCCCATATGGCCTTTTTAGTTATCTTCTGTTGCTCTAGGTTTCCCAATGCTTGGTAATCCTAAGGATTAACCTTGAATAAAAGATGGAACATGCACTTTAAACACAAGAAAATTGTTTGATTACAAATTTAAATTTGTGGCACAGGGCCAAATCAAGGGAAAAAAAAATCTTTGTCCCAAACATTATGGAAAGCTGTACATCTCGTCTGGTCCTGTCAATTGTATAACTTCATGCTTTTTAAAAGCTCCAAAACATCCTTTCTTAATGTCAGCATGATCAAGCATTTCACCCCATTTTGTTATCCTCACAATTTCAAAGGTCCTCCATGCAGCTGAAGCAAAGTATTCATTAAGGACCATCTGCTACCTCCTCTGATTCCATGCACACATTGCCATTATCAGCCCTGATGGGTCCTATCCTCACACGACTCATCCTCTAGTTCTTGACATATTTGTAGAATGCCTCATTTTTCCTCACCAACTCCTTCTCATGACCTAGTAGCAGTTAGCACAACGCCTTTACACCACCAGCCAATGGGACTGGTCCTGGGTGTTTGTGAGTTCTCCCCGTGTCTGTGTGGGTTTTTCCCGGGGGCTCCATTTCCTCCCGTCCTGGGGTGTAGGTTCATGGGGTGTAATTTGGATAGCACAGAGTCATCGGGCCGAATTGGCCTGTTAAAATGCTGTAAGTCTAAGTCCAAGTCTCCCAAGTCCTTTAAGATCTTTCCTGGCAATCCTGTACTTCTCTAGGGCTTTACAAATTCCTATCTTCTTAAATCTCTCATTAGCATTTTTCTTCTCCTTAACTCAATTTTCTGCATCCCTTGTTTCGACTACATTTCCCTGCCTCAGTCCATTATTGTTGGCCACGCCTGCATTTATTACACCCCTCCCCCAAAAGCACTTGAACAGATGCCTTTATGAACTACTGCAATCCTTCTGGAGGGTTGCTGTCACGTTCCAACTTCCATGATTTAGACCAGAATCAATATACAGTAAATAGTGTCGATATAGTTCCAAGTCAATTTCGTTTGTGACTTGTTGTAACCTGCAAGTGGTGATGTTCTCATCTGCTGTGACCTGAGAATGGTGGCAGATGACACAGATTTGAGGGTTACATTAGAGTTGCATATTTTGTAGATGTACACCCTGAGGGGGGAGGGAATGAATATTTAGGGTGGTGGATGGTTATCTATTAAATGAATTCCTTTGTCCTGGATGCTGTTGAGCTTGTTGATTTGGGGGGCAAATGGTTGCTAATGCCTGGCACTATTATGGCATTGATGATACTTGCTAATTACCAACCTGTTCCTGAATGTTGCCCTTGTTTTGAAACATGCTAACAAATTGTGAACAGAACATCGCACGGTGAGAACATCTCATTCTGATCAGGTGATGAAAGGTCATTGATGAAGTAGGTGAAGATGGTCACAGAATTGCAACGTGATCATGAGGAACTGTAGTTGTAATGTGAAAAATCAAAAATTGCAGATGCTGGAAACATTCAACTGATCAGGTGGCATAATTTTTTTGAATTTTAAATTTGGACATACTGCAGGGTAACAGCCCTTATGCCTCACAAGCTTATGTGCCCGATTACTTAATTAACCTACAGCCCCAGTACATTTTGAAGAGTGGAAGGAAACTGGAACACCCAGAGGAACCCAACCGTCATGAGAAGAACATACAAACTCCTTACAGACTGCGAAGGATTCAAACCCAGCCCGATCACTGGTACTCTAACATTGCGCTAACCACTACACCCTACCATCTGTCTGACTAGCTGAATGCTTCCACCACATCCAGTTTTTATTCTTGCCCTTATATCCAGGGTCTGTGGTGACTGAACATCAACAACCAAAACCATCTTGGTGATCAGGGCGGGACAATATTGAAGTTCAACCAGAACAGAGGAAAGATATATTTCTGATTTTAATTGCATATTATTCCATTCATTTTAAGTTGCATAAGAAAAGGAAATGAGGGAGCATAGTTACCAGCTCTTCCTTGAGAATATTCAAGATGATTGGTAAATAGTCATCTACTAATTCATTGCACTGTGCAGTCAAGGTTGGATTTGGAAGAAGCTCACAAGCTTTGGCCAAGTAACTTCGCAATTCCTCCTGGAAGATAAAACAAGCACATCAACCCCAGCCTCAGCAAACCTTTTAAGGATTGAAGAGAAGGGGAGTGAAATTCTTTTAAAGCTGGCCATTTAGAGGGGTTACAGAGCTAGAGGCTACTCTCAGCTGCACTCGGACTGATGATTCCAATCCACCCGGTGATGATTGAACGGCTCCTGGAACTGCAGGAGGCAGCTGCAAATAAATCTGTTGTTGCCACCATGTTAAAATGCCAGAAACCCAGTTTGACCTCTGTCATGATTCTTATTATTGCTATTACCATATTTTCTGTGAATTTTTGTATCCAGAATGGGGCCGGAGAGAAGTGAACTTTTTTTTGGTGATGCGTAAATAGCACACAAAATTAAAATCCTCACTGCCTCAGTACACGTGACAACTACAGTCCAGTATGATGAGACAGCACCAGCAGGAAGTAATCCATGTTCTTCACCTCAGTACTTTCCAGAGTACAGATACATAAAGGGCAATTCAGCATCACTGTGTTTGATTTAATTAATCTTTGGTTCTCTTCTTCTGGAGAGAAAAGCGAACATTAACAGAGTAATAAGTATGCCCCATTAACAAATAATCACACTCACATTTATAAACCAAAAAGTTAATTTAACCTAGATGATGGCCAACTCCTGCTTATTAGCTAATGATACCATTTACCTGACATCAAGGCAAATGTAATGTTGGCATTCATATCTAGAGAAATAGAAGAGCAGGGATGAGAGACTGAAACTTTAAAAGGCCCTGGTGGGACCTCACTTGGAATACAGGGTACAATTTTGGGCTCTATATTTAAGAAAGGTTACAAGTGATTTTCTCCAGGGGAATGCAATTCTGCATTACCATATTCCATCCTGTGGTATTTAGCTGGCAGTGGGACTTCCTGTCTAGCGCCAAAGCGTCGTTCACAGATAAATCTGGAAATTAGTCAGTCTAAAGAGGAACAACTCCGGATCCTGTGGAAAATCCACTCTTGTAATTTTTTTTAGAATATCCCCTAGTTCTTCCCAAAAAGGTCTCACCTTTGAGCACAGACAGGTAGAGTGGATGAAAGTTCCCATCTCCACACTACATCTAAAACACATTTCTGAAATAGTTTCTACGGTTATATTGCACCATCCTGTATCTGGCATTGACAATCCCCGTCACACTGTCCAGACACAGATCCTGCCACCATTCTTCATTATTGTTGAGCTTAAGTCCGACTCCCTTCTCTCCCTTGACCTTTGTAGGCCCGGTTTCGGACCCTCACTTTGGAATATGTAATAATCTTAGAAAAAAATTTACACACATTCGCATTCGAATTAGAATCTCTGTGTCACTACATTCAGACAGGGTTATTCCTGGCCCAAATTTTTCCCTCAAAGAAGATCTTACTTGCGGATAGCAGAAAAATGTTCAATTGGACAAATTATACTTGTTTCTAAATAAGCTTCCCCACTTCGAGGCAATCCTCGATACACCTGATCTCCCTCTGGCACTAGGTGTTCAGGATCTTATTACCCAGAGTCAAGGGTATTAAATGTCTCTGAATTAGGGGCATTTTTGGGGATATCTCCACCTTTTATCCAATACTTTGTTTTGTCCTTTTCCTCGTCTGCAGAACACATTTGTTAGAGTGTGGCAACCTTATTGCAGTACATTGGTACTCAGATAGATTGATTCCCCCCTTTTAAATAAGGATAAGGTTAAATTATCCCAGCAAGGTCAGAGGTGTAATTACAGACATAGGACTTGGCGCAGACAACGCATCTGCCCTTTTCTTTTCAGGTCCTTAGTTTTCTTTTTCTTTTGAGTTTCATTCTTTTCTTTTCAGTGTTTTCTGGGAATGGCGTTACCATTGTGATTTCTTTTCATTACAAGTCTTGATAGGTCAAGCCAGAAACGTCAGTTATGCATTTTTACCTTTGCTATATAAAGGACACTGAGCTTCTCCAGCATTTTGTGGTTTTTTTTTTACTTTAACCACAGTGTCTACAGAATTTTGTGATTTACCTCTTACCCCCAATGAACTTCAGTCCCCACCTTTACAAGTTAACAACAGATTGTACCAGCAGGTTGTAGCAAACATAGGCAGGCCAACCAGGGACTCCAACCTCCCATCCATTGAATGCATCTCTGCTCATCGCTGCCTCAACACAGCAGCCAACATCATAATGGACCCCCATCACTGTGGTCACAACCTCTTCTCGCTATTGCCTTCTGGTAAAGAAGCCCGAGGTCCTGCACCTCCAGGTTACATTGTCTCCAATGGGTCTCAGGCTCTTGAACCTTCTCCTAGTACACTAACCACAAACAACCCCAGAACCACCAAAATACCAACCTGCACCACTGTTTCCTTTGAATAACTGTAACTGTGAATATTTATTAATCCTTGATATTTATCTCTTTCCATACTGGGGTAATTTAATGTGGACTATTTCAGTTGGTGCATCTGTGTGGCTGCATTAGGAAGAATTATGGTGCATTTGTATATGGTCAGTTAACTCATGAT
The DNA here is from genome assembly GCF_036971445.1 of Narcine bancroftii. NCBI lineage: Eukaryota > Metazoa > Chordata > Chondrichthyes > Torpediniformes > Narcinidae > Narcine > Narcine bancroftii. The sequence goes on along the minus strand of NC_091474.1, from coordinate 99,297,285 downwards.
TGTTATCGCCACCTTTCTGGATGCAAGCTTTTAAGGTCCCATGGTGACAGTCAGCACCATTTGATGTTTCCAGTGTAATGGATCAAACACTTCACTAATATATTTACTCATTTTAAATCCACTGAATGAAAACAGGGTTAGGTTTGCAGTGGCCTCCTTGGTTAGATGCAAACACCTTGAGGAACAGGACTTGTTTTGGGTGCTCTGGCCAATATGCATCTCTCAATTGCTTTTTCTAAGTCAGATTATTTGCCCAAGATCACATTAATGCTTTTTGCGATTCTTGTACACAACTGGTTTGTTATGGGTCTGCACAGCCCAGCCTGTATGGATGTGCATCAAAAAGGTCCAACTTCCTTCTCTGCCAGAGAGACCCAAATCCACAGGCATTTTGATTTGAGTCAGTTTACGTCTTTTCCAAAACAACCATCTAAGGGAACGGCATGCTGAATAATTCCACACAAGTACCTCAGAGGTGTTTTGCTTCAGAAGGTTTCTCATCACATTCATGACATCTTTACAGAGATCACAAGAGAGACTTTTCTGAAATGAATCAAACTAGAATTAGTCAAGAAAAAATTCCACCTAATCACGAACAGAAAAACAAGCAAAATCAGCAACAGATTAAACACTGAATAGAACTGCCTTTGTGTTAATCAGAACCAGACTAATGAGTTAAAGGGGATTATTTGAACACATTTGAAACAATTTATCATTGATTACAAAATTGTTGAGAAAATCTGATTCAAAGTGAAAATACTATTCACATTTAGGTGGTGGTAGAACCTGGTACAGTTGGGAGATTTAAAACACTCTTAAATCTCCTTGGTTAGATGCAAACACCTTGAGGAACAGGACTTGTAGGCAAAATAGGTTATGGGTGTGAGGTGGAGAACGATTAGATTGTTGTGGAATAGGTTTCAATTGTCAGCACAATGCGGTGGGCTAAAGAGCCTGTACAGAAATGTTCTATATTAAATGTGAAGAAATTTAAACCCACTGTGCCTTCTGTCCACTTCATGCTCCATTTCTGAGCTGCCTGAAACTGAATCCAAATCCTACGTTAGATTAAACCCTGCTGAGTTTTGGACCTTGCCCAGCTTTCATTGCTGGTACATCACCTTTCACCCCAAGAACACTGCACTTGGCACTCTCTCGGATAACCAAGAGTTTGCAAACAATGAACACGAAGGATAAGGAAACACAAAAATGTAGGAATCACAACAGTTCCATTGTCAGGTATATGGGAACATTCAGACAAGAAATTACAATATTTATTTTAGAAAAATCATAATCTGTCTGTGATGCAAAGAACCATTCAATGCTATTGTCAAATATGTAGACATTTTAATCCCAGTGAAGCTACAGCAAAAAACTCAGCAACTTACAATCCAAGGCCTCTAATTGCATCAGTGCTGATCTTTATCTAAACTGGATATTAACTGAAGCCAAAGTTCACTAAAACCAGTCACACATTACTCAACAAGATACTCAAACCACAGGTAGAACTTCAGATTAATAGAGAAACTGCAGATAGTTTTCTCACCAACTTACCACAGGTGGTTGCCTCCAAACATTTTGCTGACAGTGTTTTACTGCTCCACAGTCTGAAGCAGTCTTTACATTTTGACACCAAAATAGGGGGCCTTCAGCACATCGTTCCTGTCCTGAAAAAGGCTTGGCCACAGCTGCCAACAGAGAGGAAAAAAAAATTAGAATTCATTTTATAAGCATTACTGAACCAACGTAGGCCAAGGCTAAGATTCTCAATTACTGCCCTGTCCCAGAAGTGCAGCAGGTAATTGGAGCACCAAGACGTGTCCCAGTACTAAGTGATTACACGCAATTCCTGCAATATGGCTGGTTGGAAAACAAAAAAGTTCCCTGTGACACATTGGCAAAACACAACCAAACTCCTGAGATAAGGAATACAATTCACACTCACAGAATATATGCCAATCTTAATTTAATTTTCAAGTTACATTTCTTGGCACTAGAACAGCGATGTGGATTTGTTCTTCAGAGAATTGTGGCATGGACCATTTTCTGGGAATGCATTCCCTCCATAGCCTGTAAATGCATGTTAAATATGTCTCTATTCCCAGATAATGCCTGGCCTATGAAGCCACAAGAGCATTTTATGGTTCAGATCTCCTGCATTTCCCTAGGGCGACATTGGTTGACGTAGTGGTTAGCGCAACACCTTTATAGCTCCATCAATTAGGACGAGACCCAAGTTTGAATCCCACTCTGTCTGTAAGGAGTTTGGTTTTCCCAGTGCCTGTGTGGTTTTTTTCCAAGGACTCCGGTTTCCTCCCACTCTTCAAAAACGTAAATAGATGAGATTTAAAGTGGGCAGCATTTTAGGGCCGAATTGTTTACAGTACTCTAAAGCTAATTTAAATAATTTAACTTGCATTTTTGTTGATATTCAGTTCCATTATTAAACTGCTCTTCATACTTTTTCTAAAGAATTCCAGTATGTTTATTAAATATGATTTCTCTTTCCTGAAGCCATATTTTCCCAATTTGGCTTGAATTTTTCCAATTTTCCTATAAAGTCTAACATCCCCAATATCTTGCAGTTATAGGGATTGGTAGATGTTATAAAGTGAAGTTGCCTGTTGTTTAAGATTGCATGGACCGCTAGAAGGTGCCAACTTTAAACTTTTGTATTTTTTACCTATTTATTTTCCGTGACTTTTTTCTGCCAGTTACTTGAATTCCAGAAAACATGGATTTTACTGCAATAACTTCCAACATTTCTGTATGAAAGGCATTAAGCCTTTCCTTTTTTAATTAAGAACTTGCATTGGCTACTTTCCAAACCAAATGAACCTTCTGAGTCTGCTAGAAAATTAAAACCAATGGATCCGCTCCCAGGATGAAGTTCATCAGGTCAGCTCAGCCCACAGCTCCCATTTCTTCACTATCATTTTCCTTCTGAGTATCAGAGCCAGCACTACTAGGCTGAGGAACGCTTCTTCCCACGGGCAATGAGAATGCTAAATGACCAAAAGGAACTGCTCACCCCAATCATCCGAGACTCTTTTTTAAAAACAAATTCAGACATACAACACGGTAACAGGTCATTTTGGCCCACGAGCCCAAGGCACCTAATTACACCCAGTTAATCTACAACGCCCCCCCCAATACATTTCAAATGGTGGGTAGAAACCAGAGGCCTTGGGGAAGCCCACACAGACATGGGGAGAACGTACAAACTCCTTATGGACAGCGTGGGATTTGGACCCCCGATTGCTGGCGCTGTAACGGCATTGCGCTAACTACTATGCCAACCATGCCGCCCCAATTAAACAATATTTATTTATTTGTTTAGATAAAATACCTGTCCTACATACGTCCAGTATTGTTGTCTGTATGAGTGTTATGTCTGGTTGTGTGTCATTTTGCATTGAAGACCAGAGAATGCTGTTTTGTCGGGTTGTACTTGACCATTTGATACTTTTCTTGAGTTCTTCCCTCCATTCAATTCTCAATTGATAGCCATTTCTGAGACATGGTTACTTTGTGATTTAAATAACTTTGAAGAGAGAATTATACAGGACTAAGCATAAAATTAAGGAGACATGTTTCAAACATCAACTGCCAGAAGGACTCAGTAAGTCAAGGAGCACCTGTCTTAGCGAGCAGTAGTTTTGTGGGATTCATTAGTGAGGGGAACAAACAGACTTTTCTGTGGTAAAAAGCCACAAACTAGAAGGGCCGAGTAATGTTCTATGGTTCCAAACTCCAGAATGGTCTGTTGCCTCCCTGGAAACAGACATTCCATAGTGGGAGTGAGAATAACCAAAGGTTCTAGTGCATATTGGCCCAATATGGAGAAAAACTGGACCTGGAGGCCTTAATCTCAGGATGACACCAATCATGTTTCAATGAGGACAGAAAGAGGATAGGACAGTCGAACACAAGACTAAAAAGGACCTTGACTCACTAGGGTTGCTTCTCGGATTGATGGGACCTGTATCATTCAGCAGTGGACAGTTCAGGGCTAACATGTAGCCAATGTAAAAGGTAAAACTGACAAGAACAGGGAACTACGAATGGCAAAAAAGATACTGCAGGTTTGAAAGAAAACTGTACTTGGGCATCTGAATTGAGGGAGATTGTGCAAGAGAGAATTCAATAAATTAGGAGGGCAGAAAATGTAAGAGATGTGAGCAAGGGGCAAAGATGTAATATGTACAGAGCTGGGTGATGAGGGCAAGGTTCGAAATTAATGCTTCTCATATATAGGAGAAAGGTGTGGAAGATAGAAAATTCAGGGAGGGGCATGCGAACAATTTTGAGCACATCAGCATCATATGTACTGGGGATTTGCATAGTGTGGTTGATATCCAACACATTGCCAGAGACTTTCTGACAGCCATTGTGTTATCTACAAAATGCGTTACGTTTCCTTACCCTGGCTTCTCCAACAATACCTCTCAAATTCACACGCATTACTGCCAAGGGCAAGAGAGTCAGGTGCACAGGAACACCACCAGCCTGATGCCCCCTTCCAATTCACATATCAGACCGACTTTGAAATACAATATCGAATCTTCTCACAGCCAAGTGCAGATCCTAGAACCTCCACCACTCTGTACTCTGTGGTGACAGGAGGACTGCAGAACTCAAGGCAGCTTACCAGCACCTTCAGAGGCAAATGAAGGTGAGCAATGTGGTGAACTTGCTGATGATCCTCTAACCAAATAAATGAAGAAAGATGATCAACTTGCAGTGCATCAGGACTGAGAGACTGCATGACCTGCTCTGGGCTAGGGATTGATCAAGCAGAAAACAAAGGTTCAAGAAACCTCTGACATCAAGTGCAATCAAGTTCAGTATAACCAACTTGGAAACACCACGTATGTTCATTTCATGGATCCATACCAGGGAAGGCCTACATAACCAGAGATCCTGGGTAGAAAACTAGCAGAAATTTAAAAATAGGCAAGTATATACTTCTGGGTAACAATTGCTTAAATGAAAGCTACTAAACATGGAGTGAAAGGTAGAGCGGGGGACTACAGATTGACCAGAGAATGAAATGTTTAAAAGAGCAATGGAAAGGTGTATTTCATGACACAGCAAGGCCATAATTCAAGGCATATTTTAACAAAACTGACAGAAAATGCACATAAAGTAAAAACCTGTATTGTCACAGCTCGAGTTCTCAGTAACCTCTGTGCCTATTATCATAAATCATAGGCCAAACACTTAGATGGCACTCAAAAGTTTTGATTAAAACTTTTTTCTTGACTTCTTGGTCGCAATGACAATGCAAAAACAAGGTGGCAGCATCTAACTGCAATTTATCATGATTTAACAGTGCATACTCAAGTTTATGACTCCCTGCCCCCCTTCCCCCCCCCATGGAGTCATGGCACAGACCCAACGTGTCCATGCCAAACAATATGCTCTCTTGCTTCTATCCCACTAGCCTACATTAAGACCTCCAATCCCCTCCCACCCATGGAGTTATCTAAGATAATGTACCTGGCCTCCACCACTGATTGCCATCTTGCTCCATGTCCCCAATGCCCTGAGTGAAGGACTGTCCCTTCAAATCCCATCTCCCAAACCTTATAGGAAGACGTCTTCGAATCCCCTTCTTCAGAAGGCAACTCTCATAATGATCTTACTAATCTCAATCTGATCCCTTCATGCAAGGCACCAAGGAAAACTGGTTGATTTTTCCCTTCTCTCTCACAATAACTCAACTTTCCAATGACTTCATCAACCTGCTCTACACCCTTTCCAATTTTAGAATAAAATTCTAATATCTTGTACAACCCAAGTCCAAATGCAAACGAGATGAAGGAGATGATTGTGGAATTCACAATCATCCTGGATTGTGGACCCAGGAATGACTGCAGTGGAGAGCACCCTTGGAGTTCACTTAAATTGTGACCTATCATGCACACACACATCCATCTCCTCACTTGTCAGGAAATCATAACAGAAACTACACTTCTTGAGAAGAATGAAGTGGGCAAGGCCTCTAGCAACCATCATGTCAACCTTCTTTAGTAGAAGCTCTATCAAGAGCTTCCTGGCCGACTGCATCACAGTGTGGTATGAATGCTGCAGAGAAATACATCGGAGGTTAATCCATAGCACCACGAGAGTGGCAGAGAGGATCCCCACCCCCAACCATCATGATCTACCAGGATCGTTACCTGAAGAGGGTGCACAAAATCACTGAGGACCCCTTCCACCCCGCACACAGCATCTTTCAGCTGCTCTCATCAGGGAAGAGATAAGGAAGGATCAGAGGCAGCACCACAAGGCTGAGGAACAGGCAGTGAGAATGCTGAATGACCAAAAGGAACTGCTCACACTAACCCTCCAAGACTCTTATATGTACCAAACAATATTTGTTTATATATACAAATGCTTGTCCTGCGTATGTATTGTAGGTCTGTATGTGTGTTAAGTCTGGTTGTGTGTCTATATGAATTGCACTGAGAACCAGAGAATGCTGTTTTGTCAGGTTGTAGTTGTACAATCAGATGACAATAAGCTTGACTTCAGCTTGCAGGCTACTTGAACTTCAACAAGAATGAAGTTTGACAAGGTTCCCTATGGCATGCTCATTCAGAAAGTCATGATGGACCAGTGAGTCTCACATCAGTGGTAGCCAAACTATTGCACAGAATTCTTAGGGATAAAATTTTCAAGTATTTAGAGAACCAAAGTCTTCTCAGTGAGAGTCAACATGGCTTTGAGGAGGAAGGTTTTTATTTTTAAAACAGAAAGTAGTGGGTGCCTGTAATGCATTTCCAGGGATGAGGGTGAAGGCTGGAACAATAGGGTCATTTAAAATACTCTTAGGCAAAGAAATAGAAGTTTATGGGTGTGAGGTAGGGGAGGTTTAGATTGTTGAATTGATTTGTATAGATCAACACATCATAGGCTGAAGGGCTTGTATTGTGTTGGAATGTTCTACGCTCTCAGCTCATCCATATTCCTCACCAGGCTCTTGCACTGAAGTCAACAAAGTTTACATGAGTTACCTTGTCCACCGTCCTATCCTGCTTCAACACCCTTTCTTTGTCTTGCTCCCCACCCTCTGCCTCACTCATTTAAAGCCTCCTGGATGAAACTAACAAATCTCGCTGACAAAACATTGGCCCTTCTGGTTCTCTCTCTCGTAAAGGTCATGTCAGCCCGAGTCGACGTTAAAAGATCTGCACCCCTCCCTCCTGCACCAACTGCTCAGCCAAGTTCACTACTCCTTTCATTGAAACTGGCAGTAATCAACGGATGACCACCTTGGTGGTCCTATTTTTAACCTACGTCCTCACTCCTCGTGTTTGTTTTGCTGTACCCGGCACATTTCCATCCTGTGTTATTGATATCAATGTGCCCCATCATTTCTGGCTGCTTGCCCTTCCTTTAAAGAATGCTATTACAACTATAGTTTATCAAATATGAAAAGTGCAATACAAATCTTCTTCTTTGGTTTGGCTTCGCGGACGAAGATTTATAGAGGGGTAATGTCCACGTCAGCTGCAGGCTCGTTTGTGGCTGACAAGTCCGATGCGGGACAGGCAGACACAGTTGCAGCAGTTGCAAGGGAAAATTGGTTGGTTGGGGTTGGGTGTTGGGTTTTCCTCCTTTGTCTTTTGTTAGTGAGGTGGGCTCTGCGGTCTTCTTCAAAGAAGGTTGCTGCCCGCCGAACTGTGAGGCGCCAAGATGCACGGTTTGAGGCGATATCAGCCCACTGGCGGTGGTCAATGTGGCAGGCACCAAGAGATTTCTTTAGGCAGTCCTTGTACCTCTTCTTTGGTGCACCTCTGTCACGGTGGCCAGTGGAGAGCTCGCCATATAACACGATCTTGGGAAGGCGATGGTCCTCCATTCTGGAGACGTGACCTACCCAGCGCAGTTGGATCTTCAGCAGCGTGGATTCGATGCTGTCGGCCTCTGCCATCTCGAGTACTTCGATGTTAGGGATGAAGTCGCTCCAATGAATGTTGAGGATGGAGTGGAGACAACGCTGGTGGAAGCGTTCTAGGAGCCGTAGGTGATACCGGTAGAGGACCCATAATTCAGAGCCGAACAGGAGTGTGGGTATGACAACGGCTCTGTATACGCTAATCTTTGTGAGGTTTTTCAGTTGGTTGTTTTTCCAGACTCTTTTGTGTAGTCTTCCAAAGGCACTATTTGCCTTGGCGAGTCTGTTGTCTATCCTTGCATCCGATTAAATGGTGCAGCCAAGATAGGTACACTGGTTGACCGTTTTGAGTTTTGTGTGCCCGATGGAGATGTGGGGGGGCTGGTAGTCATAGTGGGGAGCTGGGTGATGGAGGACCTCAGTTTTATTCAGGTTGATTTCCAGGCCAAACATTTTGGCAGTTTCCACAAAACAGGACGTCAAGCGCTGAAGAGCTGGCTCTGAATGGGCAACTAAAGCGGCATCGTCTGCAAAGAGTAGTTCACGGACAAGTTGCTCTTGTGTCTTGGTGTGAGCATGCAGGCGCTTCAGATTGAAGAGACTGCCATCCGTCCGGTACCAGATGTAAACAGCGTCTTCATTGTTGAGGTCTTTCATATTAAATGGCAAAATGACTGAAAAGCTTACTTATACTCGTTGCTAATATAATGGCTCAAACCATGTAATGTTTTACTTGTACATGCTGACTTACCACAATGAACAATTCGGTGATTGTGAAATTGAAAACTACAAGAGTCAACACCTTGGAATGCAGCCACATGCTTGGTGACTGCATAAGTCACATGTTTCAACAGAACAACACATCATGGGACAAAATGCCTCACTAAGATTGGCACTTGCAAGAGTTTTGCAAATCCTCTCCAGCCTCTTTGAACTGCCTAAAAATAGACAAGTCAGTAGACCCATCTAGAACTGCTTTTTAAAATAAATCATTAGTCCTCCAATCATGCCATCTGCAATTTCAAAAGGTATTTAGCTCAACTGTGTAAATGAATTTTTGATGCCTCCAATTTGAGAGAGAATTCATGTGAAGAAGTGTAATTCAGAGTGTAAAATAGATGGACTTCCATAGCCTTGGAACAATGGTGATAGAAAGGCTAAAGGAGAGAAGCCAGTTATTAGGAATTGAGAGAAAAGGTCCCAAGAATTGCTTATTTTTTAAAAAAAAAATCACTCATGAGACATGAATGTCAGGAGCAGAGATAGTATGTATTGGTGTGAAACACAAGTCTGCAGAAGCTATGATTGTAGAAAAAGCACGCAGAACTGGTCTATCTTTCCTTTTCCCTTTGTCTCCTTTGCCAGCCCAAATCAATTCTCACCTTTTCATATATAATTCTCATCATATCTAATTAGCACTTTTTGGCTGTGTTCTGGTCTCCTTCCTCCCCACCCCTCCCCCATTCTTCAGTCTTTATTCAAGTGCCTTCCTGTTTCTTGCTTATACCTTGAAGAAGTGCTTAAACCCGAAACATCCGTAGTACTGTTTTTTCTTTCGGGGTTTTTTCCAGTTTTCTTTTTTCAGAATTTTTTTTGGTTGGAGATGCCAAGCATGATTCATGGTTTTAGGGAGCCAGAGGTTGAGGTAGGGGTTGGAGGCAAAGGGAGTTCATCATTTTTTGGAAGTTATTTGGAAGATGGATGTAAGTAGTGTTAAATTTTGTAAGTTTTAACATAAATGGACTTAATAATTAGATTGAGAAAAAGGGGATTTGTTTTGATACATTGCCAAATTTATTCTGAAATTTCGACACCTTTATGCATTTAGCTGAAGCTCAAGAAAAAGTCTGATAGGAAGGGATTTTAAATGTTGTCTTGATCCAGTGTTGGATAAGTCTGTAAAATCAGTTGTAAGAACTAAGGCAGCAAAGAGGATTCTGAGCTTAATGAAAGATTTGAATTTGATATTTGGCGAAGGTTAAACCCAAACGAAAATGATTATTCTTTTTATTTGTATAGACATGATTCTTATTCGAGAATAGATTTTTTTTAATGTCAGCACAATTGCAAGGAAGAATTATGTATACTGAATATAAAGCTAAGATTTTATCTGACCATTCACCATTTTTGATGACATGTTTGTTTCCTGAAAAAGAAAAATTGATTTAAAGGTGGAGAAAAATTTCTCCATTGTTGAAGAGGCTAGATTTTTGTGATTTTATCAGGAAAGTGATCCAAGATTTTTTAGAAATAAATTCTAGATAGTATATTTATTATTTGGGATGCTTTGAAGGTATATTTATGGGGTCAGGTAATAAGTTACACAGCTAAAATTAAGAAAGATTATATTAAAGAGGTTAATCAATTAGAAAAGGAGATGGAAAGTTTGTTAAAAGATATACAAAAGAAAGCTTATGAAGAGAAAATATCAAATTTATTAACAAAAAAGCTTCATTATAATACGATTCAGACTTATAGAAAATAAAAATTAATTGAGAGAACTAAACAAAAATATTATAGATTGGGAGAAAGGGCCCATAAAGTCCTTGCTTGGCAGTTTAAAACAGAACAAACATCTCAAACAATTAATGTTATTAAAAAGAATATAAAATTACTTATATGAAATAAATGATTTATTTAAATTATTTTATTTTATAGAACTATCAATCTAATTATGATGAGGCTAAAGCTGACATTTTTTTAATCTCAAGTAAGCTTATCTAGTTTGAATTGTCAAGATCAAAAATAAAGATGCTCCATTTAGGATAAGAGAAGTTACTAAGGTATTGAGTTCATTGCAGAATGGTAAATCACCAGGCAAGGATGGTTTTCCGCCTGAGTTTCATAAGAAATTTAAGGATCTTTTGATGCCTCCTTTTATGGAGGTGTTAAAGCAAGCAGCGGAATCCCACTTTTTCAGGTGCAATTATTATAGTTATACCAAAGAAGAACAGAGATCTGTTAAAACCCAAGTCTTACAGGCCAATTTTCTTTATTAAATACAGATTATAAAATTATTGCTAAAATTTTAGCCAATAGAATAGCTAAATATTTACCAAATTTAATTCATATGGATTAAACAGGTTTGTTAAAAAGAGACAATCTGCTAATAAGGTTGCTGGATTGATCAGTTTAATTCTTCTAGCTCAGAAAAGGGGTGTTTTAGTTGTGGAGGTAACTTTAGATGCAGAGATAGCTTCTGATAGGTTAGAATGGAATTTTTTGTTTAAAGTATTATAAAAGTTTGCTTTTGAAATTATATTTATAAATTGGGTTAAAACTTTATATAAAAACGTCTGCAAAAGTGGTGATTAATGGACAAATTTTTAATGCTTTTCAAGTAACTAGATCGAGTAGGCAATGATGCCAATTATCACCAGCTTTGTTTATTTTGGCAACTGAACCTTTAGCAGAACAAAATTTTAAGATTAAAGGTTCAAAGATTAATCAAGAAGAATATAAAAAATTTGTTGGCTGATGATGTTTTGGTTTACTTGACAGACCCCATATATAATTGACACAAGGAATTAATAAGATTGGAAGAATATGGTGAAGTAGCTGGATATAAGATTAATTGAGAAAAAAGTGAAATTATGCCTTTAGTTAAGTGAGAGTATACACAATGTAGGAAAATTACTCGATTTAGATGGTCTGATGCTAGAATTAAGTATCTAGGTATTAAGATTGATAATGATTTAAATAATTTATAATGTATGGGTTATATTATATATGTTTTTAAAAGAGATAGATCGTGGGGGTTCACTGGCTCAGCTGACATTGTTAGCACCTCGCGACAGACCTGCAACTCTGAATCTCACTTTGGTCTCATCGACCACAACAGCAGGCAGAGAACTGGAGTGGAACAAAATCACCATTGATCTTCAAGGACCATCTGTCGAGGTTCAAATGGCTCTTAATTCTTTGTCACAAAAATGCCTCCTTCCACTCCTAATGCAAATCATGTTCAATAATGGACTTTTAAGGAAGAAAATCAGTTTATGATAAAATGTCAGATATATTCGGAGTTTTGAAATTTACTCAATATATTCACCTAAAGAAGATCAAAAATTTATGCAAGATATCTTTTTGAAGATAGCAGACACGCAAGGGAATCTACTGATAGGAGGGGATTTCAACCTTAATTTGGATTCAAACATGGATAAAACTGGAAAAAAAATTAACAGAAAGAACAAAGTAACCAAATTTATAATTAAATTGATGCAAGAAATGCAACTTTTGGATATATGAAGGAAACAACACCCAAAGGAAAAGGAATATTCATATTATTCGAGCTGACATAAAACATACTCAAGAATAGACCTATTCCTGTTATCAGCTCGCATGCAAGAGAGAGTTAGGAAAACGGAATATAAAGCTAGACTATTATCGGACCACTCACCCGTTATTGACAATAGAGTTAGAGGACATCCTACCAAGAATGTATAGATGGAGATTAAACTCCATGCTACTTAAAAGGCAGGATATTAGAGAATTCATTGAACGACAAATTAAAATGTACTTTGAAATAAATACGGAATCAGTGAAAGATAAGTTTATACTATGGGACGCAATGAAAGCGTTCATCAGAGGGCAAATAGTTAAGTTATGTAACCAAGATGAAGAAGGACTACAATCAGGAAACAGAACAGTTATAAAGGGAAATAGCAAATATAGAAAAAGAATTAGCAATGAAGGAAGACACAACTAAAAGAAGAGAATTGGCAGATAAAAAAATAAAATATGAAACACTACAAACATATAAGGTGGAGAAGAACATAATGAAGACAAAACAGAAATATTATGAACTAGGAGAAAAAAACGAACAAAATTCTAGCATGGCAGCTTAAGACAGAACAAACTAAGAGAATGGTATTGGCATGAAGGAAAAAAGACAAGCAAATCACATATAATCCAACGGAGATTAATGAAAACTTCAGAGAATTCTACGAACAACTATATCGAACTGAAAACGAAGGGAAAGAAGACAAAATAGATGAATTTTTAACTAAAATTGAACTACCGAAATTACAAACAGAGGAACAAAATAAATTAACAAAACAATTTGAAATAGAAGAAATACAGGAGATAATAAAAAAAAACTATCGAACAATAAAACACCAGGAGAGGATGGATTCCCAATAGAATTCTATAAAACATTTAAAGACTTATTAATTCCTCCCCTTCTGGAAGTAATCAACCAGATTGATAAAACACAAAGCTTACCAGATTCATGCAAAACAGCAATAATTACAGTAATACCAAAGAAAGGGAAAGATCCACTCGCACCAGCGTGATATAGACCAATATCTTTACTTAACACAGATTATAAGATAATAGCTAAACTATTAGCAAACAGATTAGCCGACTATGTACCAAAAATAGTAAATCTAGACCAAACTGGATTTATTAAAAAAAGACGAACAACAGACAATATATGTAAATTTATTAACTTAATTCATGCAGTAGAAGGAAATAAAGATCCAACAGTAGCAGTTGGTTTAGATGCAGAGAAGGCCTTTGACAGAGTAGAATGGAATTATTTATTCAAAGTACTACAAAAATTCAGCTTACCAGAGAAATATATTAATTGGATTAAAGCATTATATAAGGGGCAATTGGCGAAAGTGACAGTAAATGGACATATATCAAAACAATTTAACTTAAGCAGATCAACAAGGCAGGGATGTCCACTATCTCCCTCACTGTTCGCATTAGCTATAGAACCACTAGCAGAACTGATGAGAACAGAAAATAAAATAAAAGGGATAAAAATAAAAGACAAGGAATATAAAATCAGTCTATTTGCAGATGACGTTATAATATACTTAGCAGAACCAAAAATATTAATAAAAGAATTACATAGGAAATTGAAGGAATATGGAGAAGTGTCGGGGTACAAGATTAATGCAAATAAAAGTGAAGCAATGCCAATGAATAATGCGGATTTCTCAAAATTTAAGAAAGAATCACCATTCAGATGGCAAATGCAAGCAATGCGATACCTAGGTATACAAATAAATAAAAATTTTGGCCATCTATATAAACTCAATTATTATCCACTGATGAAAAAATTACAAGACTTAGAGCATTGGAAAGACTTACCACTAACACTGATAGGAAGGATAAACTGTATTAAAATGAACATTTTCCCAAGGATACAATACCTATTTCAGACATTACCAATATGCTTAACAGAGAAATTCTTCAAGGAGTTAAAGAAAATAATCAGGAAATTTTTATGGAAAAGGGGAAACCGAGGATAGCACTAGATAAATTACCAGAATGGTATAAACCGGTCCGGGCGAAGGGTAGACGGCGGCGGCCCCGATCCGGGCAGGAGCAAGGGGGAGACGGCGGCCCCGTCCTCGGTCGAGTGAGGCAGGTGGAGGCCCCGATACGGGCAGAGAGTTGGAGGCGGCGGCCCCAGTCCGGGCACAGGGAGAGCAGCAGCGGCCTCGGCCCCGGTCCGGGCGAAGGGTAGGCGGCGGCGGCGGCCCCGATCCGGGCGAAGGGTAGGCGGCGGCGGCGGCCCCGATCCGGGCAGGAGCAAAGGGGAGACGGCGGCCTCGGTCGAGTGAGGAAGGCGGAGGCCCCGGTCCGGGCAGAGAGTTGGAGGCGGCGGCCCCAGTCCGGGCACAGGGAGAGCAGCAGCGGACCCGGCCCCGGTCCGGGCGAAGGGTAGGCGGCGGCGGTGGCCCCGATCCGGGCAGGAGCAAGGGGGAGACGGCGGCCCCGGCCTCGGTCGAGTGAGGCAGGCGGAGGCCCCGGTCCGGGCAGGGAGTGGGAGGCGGCGGCCCCAGTCCGGGCACAGGGAGAGCAGCAGCGACCCCGGTCCGGGCGAAGGGTAGACGGCAGCGGCCCCGATCCGGGCAGGAGCAAGGGGGAGACGGTGGCCCCCGGCCTCGGTCGAGTGAGGCAGGCGGAGGCCCCGATCCGGGAAGAGAGTTGGAGGCTGCAGCCCCAGTCCGGGCACAGGGAGAGCAGCAGCGGCCCCGGCCCCGGCGAAGGGTAGACGGCGGCGGCCCCGATACGGGCAGGAGCAAGGGGGAGACGGCAGCCTCGGCCTCGGTCGAGTGAGGCAGGTGGAGGCCCCGATACGGGCAGAGAGTTGGAGGCGGCGGCGGCCCCAGTCCGGGCACAGGAAGAGCAGCAGCAGCCCCGGCCCCGGTCCGGGCGAAGGGTAGGCGGCGGCGGCCCCGATCCGGGCAGAAGCAAGGGGGAGACGGCGGCCTCGGCCTCGGTCGAGTGGGGCAGGCGGAGGCCCCGATCCGGGCAGAGAGTGGGAGGCGGCGGCCCCAGTCCAGGAACAGGGTGAGCTGCAGCGGCCTCGGCCCCGGTCCGGTCAGTAAGGACCGACCTAGGAGGGGAGGCAGGCCCCTCCAGCCCGGGTAAGAAACCTGCATAGGAGAAGGCCACTCCGATATAAAACCTACGACCCAAGGACCTCGCTGCCACGTCCCAGCTTGCTTGGCCACGGCACACGAACCATGGGTGTAAAGGGTGGGGCCAGTACTGCGAGCACTGCACTCCACCTAAAAGCTCCTTTGCGCAGGCCCGAGGACAGGTCCACGTCCTCCCCCTCCACGCCCTCCCCCTCCACGCCCTCCCCCTCCACGCCCTCCCCCTCCACGCCCTCCCCCTCCACGCCCTCCCCCTCCACGCCCTCCCCCTCCACGCCCTCCCCCTCCACGCCCTCCCCCCTCCACGCCCTCCCCCTCCACGCCCTCCCCCTCCACGCCCTCCCCCTCCACGCCCTCCCCCTCCACGCCCTCCCCCTCCACGCCCTCCCCCCTCCACGCCCTCCCCCTCCACGCCCTCCCCCTCCACGCCCTCCCCCTCCACGCCCTCCCCCTCCACGCCCTCCCCCTCCACGCCCTCCCCCTCCACGCCCTCCCCCTCCACGCCCTCCCCCTCCACGCCCTCCCCCTCCACGCCCTCCCCCTCCACGCCCTCCCCCTCCACGCCCTCCCCCTCCACGCCCTCCCCCTCCACGCCCTCCCCCTCCACGCCCTCCCCCTCCACGCCCTCCCCCTCCACGCCCTCCCCCTCCACGCCCTCCCCCTCCACGCCCTCCCCCTCCACGCCCTCCCCCTCCACGCCCTCCCCCTCCACGCCCTCCCCCTCCACGCCCTCCCCCTCCACGCCCTCCCCCTCCACGCCCTCCCCCTCCACGCCCTCCCCCTCCACGCCCTCCCCCTCCACGCCCTCCCCCTCCACGCCCTCCCCCTCCACGCCCTCCCCCTCCACGCCCTCCCCCTCCACGCCCTCCCCCTCCACGCCCTCCCCCTCCACGCCCTCCCCCTCCACGCCCTCCCCCTCCACGCCCTCCCCCTCCACGCCCTCCCCCTCCACGCCCTCCCCCTCCACGCCCTCCCCCTCCACGCCCTCCCCCTCCACGCCCTCCCCCTCCACGCCCTCCCCCTCCACGCCCTCCCCCTCCACGCCCTCCCCCTCCACGCCCTCCCCCTCCACGCCCTCCCCCTCCACGCCCTCCCCCTCCACGCCCTCCCCCTCCACGCCCTCCCCCTCCACGCCCTCCCCCTCCACGCCCTCCCCCTCCACGCCCTCCCCCTCCACGCCCTCCCCCTCCACGCCCTCCCCCTCCACGCCCTCCCCCTCCACGCCCTCCCCCTCCACGCCCTCCCCCTCCACGCCCTCCCCCTCCACGCCCTCCCCCTCCACGCCCTCCCCCTCCACGCCCTCCCCCTCCACGCCCTCCCCCTCCACGCCCTCCCCCTCCACGCCCTCCCCCTCCACGCCCTCCCCCTCCACGCCCTCCCCCTCCACGCCCTCCCCCTCCACGCCCTCCCCCTCCACGCCCTCCCCCTCCACGCCCTCCCCCTCCACGCCCTCCCCCTCCACGCCCTCCCCCTCCACGCCCTCCCCCTCCACGCCCTCCCCCTCCACGCCCTCCCCCTCCACGCCCTCCCCCTCCACGCCCTCCCCCTCCACGCCCTCCCCCTCCACGCCCTCCCCCTCCACGCCCTCCCCCTCCACGCCCTCCCCCTCCACGTCCTCCCCCTCAAAAGATGCTCACAAACTCAAGCTAGCATGCTGGAACATCAGAACCATGCTAGACAAGGCTGACAGCCACCGACCTGAACGTCGGTCTGCCCTCATTGCACATGAACTCCTCAGACTTGACATCGACATAGCCGCTCTCAGTGAAGTCCGCCTTGCAGATGTAGGCAGCCTCCAAGAACGTGGCACGGGCTACACACTCTACTGGTCTGGCAAGCCTTCGGATGAACGACGCCTATCTGGTGTAGGCTTCATGGTCAAGAGCTTCATTGCCTCCAAACTCTAAAAAATTCCGACAGGCCTCTCGGACCGAATCATGTCCATGCGACTCCCCCTTCAAAACAAGCATCACATCACCCTCATCAGTGTCTATGCTCCAACCCTCCAGGCGGAACCAGCAGAAAAGGACAAGTTCTACACCGACCTGCGCAACCTCTTTCAACGCAACCCTACAGCCGACAAGGTTGTCATCCTGGGCGACTTCAACGCTCGTGTCGGCAAAGACTCAGAAACCTGGCCAGAAATCCTGGGCAAGCATGGCATCGGCAAGTGCAACGACAATGGGCACCTCCTGTTGGAGCTCTGCGCAGAACAGCGGCTTGTCATTACAAACACCCTTTTTCAGCAGAGGGACAGCCTTAAGACCACCTGGATGCATCCCCGATCCAAACACTGGCACCTCCTGGACTACATCCTGGTGCGAGAAAGTGACAAACGAGATGTGCTCCACACCAGGGTCATGCCTAGCGCGGAATGCCACACTGACCACCGGCTGGTTCGCTGCAAGCTCAACCTTCACTTCAAGCCAAAGCCCAGGAACAATAAAGCCCCCAGAAAGAGGTTCAATGTTGGAAACCTGCAGTCAGACGAAGCGAGAGGAAACTTCCAGGCAAACCTCAAAGCAAAGCTCGAGGATGCAATCCGCCTCACGGACACGTCCCCTGAAACCCTCTGGGATCAACTGAAGACTAACATACTGCAATCAACTGAAGAGGTACTGGGCTTCACCTCCAGGAAAAACAAGGACTGGTTCGACGAAAACAGCCAGGAAATCCAGGAGCTGCTGGCAAAGAAGCGAGCTGCCCACCAGGCTCACCTTACAAAGCCGTCCTGTCCAGAGAAGAAACAAGCCTTCCGTCGCGCATGCAGCCATCTTCAGCGCAAACTCCGGGAGATCCAAAATGAGTGGTGGACTAGCCTCGCCAAACGAACCCAGCTCAGCGCGGACATTGGCAACTTCAGGGGTTTCTACAAGGCTCTAAAGGCTGTGTACGGCCCCTCACCCCAAGTCCAAAGCCCGCTGCGCAGCTCAGACGGCAAAGTCCTCCTCAGCGACAAGATCTCCATCCTCGGTCAGAACACTTCCAATCTCTTTTCAGTGCCAACCGCTCAGTCCAACATTCCGCCCTGCTCCATCTCCCTCAACAGCCCCTAAGGCTAGAGCTGGATGAGGTTCTCACCCTGGATGAGACATATAAGGCAATCGAACAACTGAAAAGTGGCAAAGCAGCAGGTATGGATGGAATCCCCCCAGAGGTCTGGAAGGCTGGCGGCAAAACTCTGCATGCCTAACTGCATGAGTTTTTCAAGCTTTGTTGGGACCAAGGAAAATTGCCTCAGGATCTTCGTGATGCCACCATCATCACCCTGTACAAAAACAAAGGCGAGAAATCAGACTGCTCAAACTACAGGGGAATCACGTTGCTCTCCACTGCAGGCAAAATCTTCGCTAGGATTCTACTAAACAGAATAATACCTAGTGTCGCCGAGAATATTCTCCCAGAATCACAGTGCGGCTTTCGCGCAGAGGAACTACTGACATGGTCTTTGCCCTCAGACAGCTCCAAGAAAAGTGCAGAGAACAAAACAAAGGACTCTACATCACCTTTGTTGACCTCACCAAAGCCTTTGACACCGTGAGCAGGAAAGGGCTTTGGCAAATACTAGAGCGCATCGGATGTCCCCCAAAGTTCCTCAACATGATTATCCAACTGCACGAAAACCAACAAGGTCGGGTAGGATACAGCAATGAGCTCTCTGAACCCTTCTCCATTAACAATGGCGTGAAGCAAGGCTGTGTTCTCGCACCAACCCTCTTTTCAATCTTCTTCAGCATGATGCTGAACCAAGCCATGAAAGACCTCAACAACGAAGACGCTGTTTACATCCGGTACCGCACGGATGGCAGTCTCTTCAATCTGAGGCGCCTGCAAGCTCACACCAAGACACAAGAGCAACTTGTCCGTGAACTACTCTTTGCAGACGATGCCGCTTTAGTTGCCCATTCAGAGCCAGCTCTTCAGCGCTTGACGTCCTGCTTTGCGGAAACTGCCAAAATGTTTGGCCTAGAAGTCAGCCTGAAGAAAACTGAGGTCCTCCATCAGCCAGCTCCCCACCATGACTACCAGCCCCCCCACATCTCCATCGGGCACACAAAACTCAAAACGGTCAACCAGTTTACCTATCTCGGCTGCACCATTTCATCAGATGCAAGGATCGACAATGAGATAGACAACAGACTCGCCAAGGCAAATAGCGCCTTTGGAAGACTACACAAAGAGTCTGGAAAAACAACCAACTGAAAAACCTCACAAAGATAAGCGTATACAGAGCCGTTGTCATACCCATACTCCTGTTCGGCTCCGAATCATGGGTCCTCTACCGGCACCACCTACGGCTCCTAGAACGCTTCCACCAGCGTTGTCTCCGCTCCATCCTCAACATCCATTGGAGCGCTTTCATCCCTAACGTCGAAGTACTCGAGATGGCAGAGGTCGACAGCATCGAGCCCACGCTGCTGAAGATCCAGCTACGCTGGATGGGTCACGTCTCCAGAATGGAGGACCATCGCCTTCCCAAGATCGTGTTATATGGCGAGCTCTCCACTGGCCACCGTGACAGAGGTGCACCAAAGAAAAGGTACAAGGTCTGCCTAAAGAAATCTCTTGGTGCCTGCCACATTGACCACCGCAAGTGGGCTGATAACGCCTCAAACCGTGCATCTTGGCGCCTCACAGTTTGGCGGGCAGCAACCTCCTTTGAAGAAGACCGCAGAGCCCACCTCACTGACAAAAGGCAAAGGAGGAAAAACCCAACACCCAACCCCAACCAACCAATTTTCCCCTGCAACCGTGTCTGCCTGTCCCGCATCGGACTTGTCAGCCACAAACGAGCCTGCAGCTGACGTGGACTTTTTACCCCCTCCATAAATCTTCGTCCGCGAAGCCAAGCCAAAGAAAATAAACAAGGAGGCTTACAATTACCAAACTTTAAAAATTATTATAGAGCCGCACAATTAAGATACCTATCAGATGTTTATCAAACAAGGGAAAAGCCAGATTGGACTAGATTAGAATTAGATAAAATAGGGGAGAAGATACCTGAACATATATAAATGGGATGAAAAATTGGTACAACGTAGGAATTCTCCAGTATTGCATCATCTGCTCAACATTTGGAAGAAGATTCATGTAGAAAGGAATAAAACAAATTACCAACTACCAAAACTAATACTGACGCAAAATGAGCTAATCCCTTTTACAATAGATAACCTTTCCTTTAGAGAATGGGAGAAAAAAGGGATCAAAAGAACATAAAATTGTTTTTCGGGAAATAAATTATTATCCTTTGAACAAATGAAGGATAAATATAATATAATTCATGATACAATGTTGGCATACTACCAACTGAAATCCTACTTGAACGACAAATTGGGAAACAGTCTGAGGTTACCAGAAGGAAGTGATTACAAACACAATGATAATCAAAAAATTTGTAACAAACATGTATATTAAATTACAAGAAAAGGAGAATGAGGAAACAAATGGTAAAAGTAAACAAAAATGGGAACAAGATTTAAATATAAAGATAAAAAAGGAAACATGGGAGAAGTTATGTTCTGGAACGATGAGAAATACAATAAACAGGAGGTTACGTATGATACAATATAACTGGACACACAGGCTATACATTATACCTCAAAAGTTAAATAAATAGTACCCAATAGTATCAGACAGACGTTTTCGCTGTAAAAAGGAAATGGGAACAATTCATGTAATTTGGACATGTGAGAAAGTTAAAAAATTTTGGGAAGATCTAAACCAGATATTAAATAAAATCACAAAAAGCAATATACCAAAAAACCCAGAGATCTTCCTCCTAAGTAATATAAAAAACAAAGAATTTGGACTCAATTTGGATGGAGCACAAAAAAAGATTTGTTATGATAGCCCTAGCTGGAGCAAAAAAATGTATTATGTCAACCTGGAAATTAGAAGATAACTTGAGAATACAACAATGGTATATAGCAGACGATACTAAGATAGGTGGAATAGTGGGCTGAAATATAGGTTTTCAAGGATTGCAGAGGGATTTGGGCTGCTTAGAAAAGTGGGCTGAAAAATGGCAGATGGAATTTAATGCTGATAAGTGTGAGGTGCTTCATTTTGGTAAGAAGAATCAGAATAGGACATACGTGGTAAATGGGAGAGCATTGAGGAATACAGAAGAGCAGAAAGATTTAGGAGTGAAGGTACATCGTTCCCTGAAGGTAGAAACTCACGTGAATAGGGTGGTGAAGAAAGCTTTTAGTATGCTGGCCTTTATCAATCATTGCATGGAATATAGGAGTTGGGAGGTGATGGTGAGATTGTATAAGACGTTGGTGCGGCCTAATTTGGAGTTCTGTGTGAAGTTCTGGTCGCCTAATTATAGGAAGGATATAAACAGAGTGGAGAGAGTGCAGAGAAGGTTTACCAGAATGTTACCTGGGTTTAAGCATCTAGAGTATAGGGAGAGATTGGACAGATTAGGTCTTTATTCTTTGGAGTGTAGAAGGTTGAGAGGGGATTTGATAGAAGTATTTAAGATTATGAAAGGGATAGAGTGGATGTGGATAGACTATTTCCGTTAAGAGGAGGAAAGATTAAAACAAGAGGACATGAGTTAAGAATTAAGGGGCAGAGGTTTAGAGGTAACATGAGGGGGAACTTCTTTACTCAGAGAGTGGTAGCCATGTGGAATGATCTTCCGGGAGAAATAGTGGCGGCGGAGTCAATTGTATTATTTAAGAAAAGGTTGGACAGGTATATGGATGAGAAGAAGATGGAGGGTTATGGGCATTGTGCAGGGAGGTGGGACTAGAAAGGGGTGTTTGGTTCGGTGCAGACTAGAAGGGCCTAATGGCCTGTTTCCGTGCTGTAATTGTTATGTTAGAAATGAATAAATGTATTCCATTACAAAAAAATAACATAATTTAAGAAATAATATTACAATATTTGAACAAATATGGGAGCCATACATGAAAAACAATAGAGAAAACCTACTGTGGACATCTACCACCTAAAATGACAGGAGAAGATAATGAAAAGAACTGACTCAGTGGAATTTCTTGTTTATTTTTATTGAGTGACAACATTGTTTGATGGGTTTATTGTATCTTATATTCTGAACTTTAAATAAATGGGAGGGGAGGTGAGGGAGGGAGGGAGGGGAGGTGAGGGAGGGAGGGAGGGAGGGGAGGTGAGGGAGGGAGGGAGGGGAGGTGAGGGAGGGAGGGAGGGGAGGTGAGGGAGGGAGGGAGGGGAGGTGAGGGAGGGAGGGAGGGAGGGGAGGTGAGGGAGGGAGGGAGGGAGGGGAGGTGAGGGAGGGAGGGAGGGAGGGGAGGTGAGGGAGGGGAGGTGAGGGAGGGAGGGAGGGGAGGTGAGGGAAGGAGGGAGGGGAGGAGGGAGGGGAGGAGGGAAGTGGGGAAGAAAATGACACTGTATATATTTAAGAAGGTTAATGTATGTATCTTGATCAATATGGTTTATAGTGTGAAAAATTTAAAAAAATTAAAAAAAGGAAGAAAATCAGTTTTAAAAATCTCTCACAGACATTTAAATTAATTCACTGAAATACAGCTTGGGTGTGTCTCTAGAATTAATTATGATGCAAAATCTTTGCACAACCAGATCTCACTAATACTGCCACTCACTGGATATTTTTGGTGTGTGATTAATCTTTAGAATTTCTTTTCTTCAAAGGGCAGTGAAGCATAATCTTTGAATAATTTTTAAAGAAAGGCAGATGTTTGACAAACAAAGGTTACCTTACGCAGATAGAATTATGGAATGAGGTTAAAATCAGATCATTTATGAGCACATTAAACGACAGAGCAGGCATTGTAGCTCCCAATTCGCATGCTCACATGCACAGCTTTGCCTCTGGTGTTTGAGACAGATAACTTGTCCAATATTTTGTTTTCCCCCATATCATTGGAGGTGGATCAGACAACATATGACCCTAAGCATAGAGCATGTATCCAAGTTACAGATAACAAATAGAAGGTTTTGAGTACAAAGTATGCACAATATTGTGGCTGAAGGGCCTGTATTGTGCTGTTCTAGGTTGGGATTATACTGATTGCAATTCACAATATGACTTAAATATGCCATTTTTTGGGGGGTTTAGTCAGAGTAAATGCTGAATATTCCCTCTCGTGGTGAATGGGACAGAGGTCATTGAACAGAATAAGGAAGTGCCCATTTAAGACTGAAATAAGGAAGAATGTGGGTTAGATGCCTTGAAACTCCTTGTCTCAGAATTGTGGTATAGAATCTATTGGAATATTTATTTTTTATCAATGAGATCATTTAAAGGACCAGGACAGATGAAGAAAATGGATCTGAAGAAAAATGAATCAGCAAAGCAGACCAGAAGTGTTTCTTGGGGAAACATCCTCTGCATCCTTTCAAGACTCCTCAGGAACCCAAATGTTTTAATCAAGTTCCCAAGCACTTTGAAGCCTAGCCTTCCACATAAGGCAACTTTCCCATCCGGAGACAAATTTAGTAAATCATGTATGAAATGCTTCCAATACATTAACGTCCTTCCTCCAATAAGATTCTACACCAATTCTACTGATACAGTCCCACAGGTGCCGTAGCGGTTAGCACATCTTTACAGTGCAAGCAATCAGGTTTGAATCCCGTGGTGTGTGTAAGGAGTTTGCATGTTCTCCCCATGACTGCATAGGTTTTTTTGCAGGGTCTCTGGCTTCTTCCCACCTTCCAATTTAAAAAAAAGTACCAGGGTGTAGGTTAATGGGGTGCAATTTGGGCTGCACAGACTCTTAGGGCCAAAGTGGCCTGTAACAGTGCATTATGCCTAATTTAATTTTTAAAAAAATACTCTGTATAATTAATGCATAACCTCTGACTCATGTAAACACTCAATGATGGAGAAACAGGTCAAAGAGTGCACCTTGTAGAGCAAAAATAAAGATGCACAAGCAACATTTCAGGATTCTTGAGCCCTTCATCAAGCTGAAAGGCTGAAGCCCGAAACGTCAGTTCTGTATCTGTGTTTAATATAAAGTTCACTGTTTGACCTGCTGAGTTTCTCCAGCGTTGAGTTTTTGTGTTTTACTGCTGACTCGTGTTCAATTCCTCTGACAATAAACAACAAGATTGTTGGCTCCCAAATCCGCTGTACTGGCTATTTGCAGAATCCCGCCACCTTTTAGCCCTTGGCATTTCCTCACACGATGCCAATTTCTCGATGGACCCTACTAGGGTTTTCTTCACAATGGACTTTCCTCCTCATCAGAAGAATTAATTGTGGTCCAGAACCACGACCCAACCACATTGGAGCGTGATTAGTGTTTGGACGTTTTTGATGCACCTGGTACAAAGTTGAGCCCATCGGCCCAAGTGGGCCACCGGGACGTGGCCATTCCCGTCTGCCCGGGGGGGGGGGGGGGAACATAGGGGAGGTCGGTCGCGGGGTTAACCTCCAGAGGGGGCGGTCAGAGAAACCCGGCCGGAGCCTGGCACTGAACGGGGAGAGGATGCCACAATCTTCGGCCGCCCTCAGCGGGGACAGGGGTTCGAGGGTTGGGCGAGGCGGCGGATAGTGGGGGGTGAAGGGGCTCCCGAGCAGTGTACAGAGCCCGAGGGGGATGAGAACCGGCTCGCCACGGCCTCTCTGGCGCTCCTACCTGCACCGAAACACAGAGCAACGATGAGAGCCGCCGCCATCTCGCTGCCCGTCGACCTGTTTGTGCGCCTCACCACCCTGCGCCGCAGTGACACCTATCGCCGCGGAGGACTGCACCGAAGCAGTGGCTCCTCCTCCTGGCCCGCAAGAACCAGCGCCCAGTCATGGTGCAGCCCATCCCCCGCAGTGCCGCACAGCCCCACAACCCCTCCGCGGCAGCCCCTGGGCAGAGGCTCTGGATAAGTCCTCTCACCACAGGAGATGCTCCACATCTTCCACCTTCTTTTTGCAAATTTTATTTATCAATTGCATCAATGCAAAATGTAAATTCAATAATATAGTAACTTAATAAACCATACAATAAATTTTTAACTTTCTCCCCAACCCCCTCCCCTATAAGAAAAAAAAACACCTACTTTACATATATATACTAACATATACATTTTATAATTACAAACTGAGGGGTGGAGGATGTGGATGGACATTCATAAAATCCATATATGGTTCCCAAATTTTGTAAAAGTTTTCAATTTGATTCCTTAAACTATAAGTAATTTTTTCTAAAAATTTTGCATTTCAATATTCCATTTTCACCAAGCTGCCTTTCACTAGTGCTTCTGCAGGAGTGGTCTACTACATCCTGCTGTGAGAAACAGAAGTAC
Organism: Narcine bancroftii; assembly: GCF_036971445.1. Lineage (NCBI taxonomy): Eukaryota > Metazoa > Chordata > Chondrichthyes > Torpediniformes > Narcinidae > Narcine > Narcine bancroftii. Next base: position 99,271,719 of record NC_091474.1, on the reverse strand, counting down.
CTTCACAGAATTTGCTCGAGACAAAAATTGAGAACAAAGAACATTTATTTTACAACAATGCAAAGTTGGGTGCTTCCCCTTACCCTGGGAATACACACAGATACTGAGGCAGACCCAACTTTTATACATTTCATTTCAGTACAGAGATACCTTCCCCCCAACATTCTTCTGCCTCCTGGATTGGTTTAGCATTAGGTAATTCTGCCCACGTGGATTCTAACTTCTTATCAGTTTATGTGTCTTCCTGCAAACTTGTTAGCCAGAGAAGTATCATGCCTTTGTTCTTCACTCATTAATCAATCCCTAAGACTTGCTAAAGCTATCTACTTGTTATCCTGTTTTGAAGATCCTTAGTTTATTACACTTTTACAACCCTTCCTCTCATTCCAGCATCCCTTCACCCTGATTTAACCCATAATACTTAATCTCTAATGAGCACTTGCTTGACTCCTCACATTCCAGTATCCCTTCACCTTAAGTTAACCCATAATACTTTATTCTTAATTGGCACTTGCTTGACTCCTAACATTCCAGTATCCCTTCACCTTAAGTTAACCCATAATACTTTATTCTTAATTGGCACTTGCTTCCAGTATCTCTGGACTCCTAACATTCCAGTATCCCTCACACTGCCGTGGCCTTCTCTATGTCACAGAGACTGCATGCAGACTGGGAGTTCCTTTCGTTGAGGACCTCGGATCTGTCCGCAGCCAGCAGCCGCCCATTTCAATCCCCCTCCCATTCCCTTGCTGGCATGTCTGTCCAAGGTCTCACAACCCCACCCCCACTCCAACTGGATGGCATTAATATTGACCTCTAGTTTCTTTTAGAAAACCATCTTTCTCTTTCTCTCAAAAAGAGAGAAAAAGAACCCCCCAACCCTCTCAATTCTCACCTTTCCTCTCTCCTGTCCTCTTATATTTGTCTGTTGGTCGGTACTCGTTTCCCTCCCATTCTTCCCTTTTCTCTAGCGTGTTCTTTGAATGAAGTGATAGGAGAAGGTATTCGGTTCAACAGTCAATTTATTACACAGCACAAGAATAAAACTTAACAGAGCTCTGGGTCAGTCGTTAGTTCATAGGTCACCTGCACAGTCAGCTATTCCCCAAGACTGACCCCTATTGTCCAGTTGGTTCAGTTTATATAGGTCAACCTTATCATACAGAACAAAAGTTGGCTTCCTTTGCTAGATTTCATTATCATACAGAACAAAAATTGTCTTCCTTTGCTAGTTCTTTTTGCATAAGGGTTATCACAAGTCATCTCCTGTTTTGCAGATATCTGGGGTGTAGCACTCCCATCTTAATCCTCCAGGCCAGACTATCCTGTTGATTGGATCAGAAATTAATTCATCCCCAGATATTTCTAATCACCATTCTGTTCCTGTCTGGCCAATTTCTGCTGTACTCTTTAACACCTCCTCATGCCTTAATCTTCCTCCTAGACTGGTTTTCCATTCCCTTTGTTTCTTGCAGGCCATTCTTTGTTCTGGTCTGGCCTGTGTCTCCTGTGCTACTCCCCACCTCCTTCAGTTTGAGCATTCCTCCTACATCGTTTTATGCATTTCCTCTCCCTGTATTTGGGAGCAGACAATTTTGCTCAGCCAACTTTGCTCCATGCTGTGATTGCCACTTAATCACATTCCTCTTTTTCCCTAAACCATGCAGTAAATATAAAATTATTAATTAATCATTTCTTTCATAATGTTTTAACCTCTAGATTCCAACAGGGTCCTGAGACTGTGGTGCAGCAGACTGAAGGTCCATACACTTTCCAAGAATAGCAGGTTATAAGAAAAGTAGGAGCAGGCCTCTCCTCCTTTGCACCAGTTCCCTCAAACACTCGTTTCCCTGAGGTTTCAAAAGATGTACCTATTTTCTCTAAACAATCCCTGCAGCCCATGCATGTGGAGAATTCCAAAGACACCTGCCTGTCTGTTTAGCCACACTTGATCATAGTGTTAGAAATTAAAGTACCTTTAAAGAAATTGCTCGAGACAAAAATTGAGAACAAAGAACATTTATTACTACAACAATGCAAAGTTGGGTGCTTCCCCTTACCCTGGGAATACACACACATACTGGGGCTCACCCAACTTTTATACAGTCAATTTCAGTATCAGAATGCCCTCCCCCTTACATTCTTCTGCCCCCCTGGATGGGTTTGGCATAGGTAATCCTTCCTGCCTACGTGCAGTTTCAGTACACTTGGAGGACCAGGGGGTATCCTGTGGGTGCCCCATCATGTCATTGTCCTTATTCACACCTTCCTGATTCTCTGGGCTACAGTCTCTTGATATGCAGAGTTGACTCATTCTATCTAGGGTTGGCTAATTTCATATGTATAAATCTGTGTATGGTTAGCTAATTAGAAATGTATGACTTGGTACTTCTGTCCAGGGCTAGGAGACCCTTATCTGATCCAGACTACCTCAACTTCCTACATTCTATTGTACCTTACCATTCCTTATCTTAGTCCTATGGTCTTGTCACAAAGGATAGAAGATTCTTATGTTAATCGTGCTGACTCTGCTTTCCTGCATCCTAAGCCCCAAACTTATCCTGTTTGAACTGGTTTCAGCCATTTTACTGATGAACTTTAGTTTCTTCCATGTTCATAATTTTAGGTCAATTTTCCCATCTCTCACAATCCTCACTTTTCTTTTAGATCAGTAATACTGATCTTTCACCATGATCAGTGTTACTGATCTTTGGTTACTAGTGTCAGTGTGACTGATCCCCCCCCCCCCCCCCTTTCCTCACTTTTCTTTTAGATCAGTAACACTGATCTTTCAAGTGTAAGGTGTAGTTTTACCCAGCTGGTCAATAACCGAATTGTAATGTCTGTGTAAAGTCTTTAGGTAGGGGAGCACCATGAAGGTCAGGGGAGTGAGTCCAGCTGCTTATTAGGGTTTGGAGTATCAGGCTCCAGTTCTCAGTAAAGAGTCTAGTCCATCCCATACGTTGAAATATTGAAGCAGTGTCTTTGAAGCACACGACCTTTGTAAGTGTTGTCCCGACGAAGTCTGTGAGAAGCGCTGCCTTCAGCAGCGAACGAGTAGCAGTCTCTGAGAAGCGCTGCCTTCAGCAGCGAACAAGTAGCAGTCTCTGAGAAGCGCTGCCTTCAGCAGCGAACGAGTAGCAGTTTATGAGAAGCGCTGCCTTCAGCAGCGAACAAGTAGCAGTCTCTGAGAAGCGCTGCCTTCAGCAGCGAACGAGTAGCAGTTTATGAGAAGCGCTGCCTTCAGCAGCGAACAAGTAGCAGTAGTCAGGCGGTTCCGTTTGATTGTGGCTCGTATCTGATGTCCTCTTCAGCCCCGAACCCTAGGGCCACCGATCTCCGAAGGCTGTTTGGAGCCTGATATTAAAGTGTCAAGCAGCTCACGTTGTTGGAAACTGGTGCTCCCTTTCATGGGGTGATGAAAAGTGACCAAGCAGGGGGGGGATTGTTTCTTGTGATTTAACTGTGTGTTGCAGCTTGTCTGCTAACATTAGCATATATATCATTGAACTTGTGAGTTGCAGCCTGTCTGTGTACATTAGCATATGTATCAACTCTCTCTCTCTCTGCTACATGTACAATCCTGACTACCATTCTGTCTGTCTTTGTCCCACCATGTCCTTTGTGCTATCGCTTCAAAACTCCTGTCTTTAATACCTGTGTAGGCTATGATACAAATTAGATGTACTCCACTAAAGCTGTTTAATTCCCCTGGTCCGTATTGGGATCCCTTATATCCCATTATGACTATACATTAAATCTATGCCCTGTCTACATTCTAAAGGAGCTGAATTGTAACCTCTGCTGCCCCTATTCCAGGGGGGCTTAAAACATTAACGAACAATATTCCAAAGAAATTAGTAAACAACAATGAACAATACATGTAAAGCTCATTAAAAACAGCATTAAAATACAATAAGAACTGAATAAAGCCACAATAAATGTCAAGCTCATTGAAAACTGCAATAAAATACAACAATAACTGAATAATCAAAAGACAAGTAAAATACAACAATAACTGAATAAACCATTAAAGAAACGAAAAAAAAATGTTAAATTACGGCACTTTGTAACAATCTGACTTTCCTTTGTGTTAGTGTAAAAATTGTAAAATGAAACACAAACCATATTTGCATGGGTTTTGAATATGTTAGACCTTATTAAAATGCAGTTGGAGCTGCTTGTCTGTATGGGGCACAACCCTCCAATTTGTTAGATTGAGTACATAACAGACATTGCAGCACAAGAGCCCCTGCAAGAGAACTTGAAACATATTCAACCTTTAGTTCTGCCTTAAGTAAAATGCCTTGTGCCACAGCTCACAGGAGCTGGCCTTATTTAAAACAGTCTGTAAAACAGGCACCAAAAAAAGTTAAAAGATGTTCTTATGAAGATTGCACACACAATAATTTAAGTACAGGCTAGTTTCTATAATATTCCACTTAAAAGTTCTGCTGCATGAATCCTGGAGCTTGTGGAGTCATTATTGAATCAAGAAATATTGGTACCATGCCAATCTCATTCTAACATGCCAATTTCTCCAGTCCTTAAGTCAAGATGTACTGAATAGCATCTGGTACAAGATCTGTGAGTTCTTAATGATATTATTATTCCTATGCGCCCAATTGTTCTGAACGATGCCACCAATTTAAATCATATTCCACCTATTGCAGTACTCACACACCACCATAGACCAGTTCGCAGGTTTATTTCTCCATTAAGTTGAATCCAGTTGCGCAGGGTTTACCTCCGTGATTATTTACAATGTAACTTCTGCACTACCAGATTTAAATATAAACCTGATGAATGGGGGAAAGTTATCATGAATTAAATAACAGCGGCAATACAGAGAAATTGTGCTGAGGCATTAATTTCACTCCAGAGGAAAATGCACCAGAGAAATGAATGATTAAACTTATAGGAATCCCCAGAGGTATCTTTATTCTCCAGAGGTGGGTGATCTTTAAACTCACGGACCTTGACTGCTGAATGTGTAGAAGAAATGTATTAAATGTGTTGATAGGGCTCCATACCTCTAACTGCAAGACAAGAGCCTGAAGCCTCAATTTCAAGTGCCACAGTGCACTTAAAGGGACATGCACACTCCCCCTTCAACTGGCTGATCCAGCCACTTTACACATCAGATCCTTTCTTTATCTCACATACACTTAAAGTTAAGATGTATAGAACTCACCCTATTTGCGCAAACATTTCTCCCTGCAAATGTTATAACATCACTCAACTCTCAGGTACTCCCTGTGCAAAATCACATTTAAATACAATTTATTTCATAAATTGGAATTAACTGGTAGTTAAATTCGCTAATTCTACAGTATTGAAAAACGATCATTTATGACATTTAATTTTTAGCATGAATTTTAATCAATATTGGTCAGTGACTGAAGTGGGAAGTCATGATTTATGAAATTATCTCTGGTCTCTACTCTCCCACTCCCTGCACTTCTCCCAACATTCAGGAGCTGGCACACAGTCCCTGCCTTTTTTCATGTTACTCATCTACTATTCCTTTAACTGCTTGCATCAAAATGTTAGCCTTTGCTTTCTGCTTATCCTCAGATGTCTGGACAAATGCTTTTTGTGTGATCTGTAGAAGCTGGGTTATTCCCTGCTCATGCCAATTTTCTGTCTTTTGTAATTTTCTCTTAATGTCTGGGGCTGAGTTGGTAACAAAACCTGTTAGTACCAATTGTTCCCCTGCTGGGGATTCTATGTCGAGACCCCCATATTGTATATATATATGGTCCCAAAAATTGGTCTAACTGTTCGGCACATCCCTGGGGATCTTCTATCAGGGAGGTCAGTTCTTTCTTAAAGTTACGCACTTCAGTACTGGTCAGGGGCACATTTACAAAACCGAGACCCTCTCCCATGGGAACTTCCCACAGTGGTCTCATCCAATTGGTTTCTTAGCTTATTAGGTCTGGGTTCCTGCTCCCTGGGAAATGAATCAAAGGGTTCTGCCCTTTCTTCCTGAAGAGTTTCACGCTGTTCTGAATTAAAGTTACCTCTCTCTCCTGCCAACAGAGGTGGTAATCGAGTGCTTTGTGAGCAAGTTATCATACCACTCCTGCTCTCTTCTCTCTTCTCTAGTGGTGGGGGAGGTGGGGAAGGTGCAGAAGGGTAGGTCATAGGAGGGGAAGGAAAGATAGGAGCTGGCATAGGAGGAACATAGGGTGGAGGGAGGGAATGTAACACATCCCAACCCTGTGATTCAGGGACAAGAGGTTCCTCCTCTCTCTTATCCCTGGATTCTTTCTCATTCAAAACCAGCTGTTCAATGGATCCCTTGAGCCAGCAGGCTGCATATTCCCTGCTCTCAACATTGTCTGGCTGGTTTTGATAGAGCCATAAGTTCAAAGCTTCACACATCCATTCATCCTCGGATCCGAATTTTGGCCAGTACACGGAGCTCCCTTTAACCGGGTATCTCACCCATTCATTACAACAATACCTGACCGTCGTCAGTTTGTCTTTACCGCGGGTCTTTCCTGTGCCCCACTCAGATAACATCATCCCAAGCGGGCTGTACGTAGCTATCTGGTGGTCACGTCCTGTGTCAGGACTCTCATCTCTACTGCCCGCTATTCCCATACTTAGGAACAAGTAAAATACTCTTACCGAGTTCTGGCAGTACTGCTCTAGCGCGCGTCCTTCCGCCGTTTGTTCTCAATGCCTCTTCTCGGATATCACTCGCTTCTTCCACTGACAAGCCACCCGTCGCCCGTGAGTCCAGCTGAATCAGCCGGGGTGCACCTACTCTCGTCGTCGGGGCACTCTGTCAGTGGAGGGAGTGTGATCCCGGACGAGCCCCCATTTGTTAGAAATTAAAGTACCTTTAAAGAAATTGCTCGAGACAAAAATTGAGAACAAAGAACATTTATTACTACAACAATGCAAAGTTGGGTGCTTCCCCTTACCCTGGGAATACACACACATACTGGGGCTCACCCAACTTTTATACAGTCAATTTCAGTATCAGAATGCCCTCCCCCTTACATTCTTCTGCCCCCCTGGATGGGTTTGGCATAGGTAATCCTTCCTGCCTACGTGCAGTTTCAGTACACTTGGAGGACCAGGGGGTATCCTGTGGGTGCCCCATCATGTCATTGTCCTTATTCACACCTTCCTGATTCTCTGGGCTACAGTCTCTTGATATGCAGAGTTGACTCATTCTATCTAGGGTTGGCTAATTTCATATGTATAAATCTGTGTATGGTTAGCTAATTAGAAATGTATGACTTGGTACTTCTGTCCAGGGCTAGGAGACCCTTATCTGATCCAGACTACCTCAACTTCCTACATTCTATTGTACCTTACCATTCCTTATCTTAGTCCTATGGTCTTGTCACAAAGGATAGAAGATTCTTATGTTAATCGTGCTGACTCTGCTTTCCTGCATCCTAAGCCCCAAACTTATCCTGTTTGAACTGGTTTCAGCCATTTTACTGATGAACTTTAGTTTCTTCCATGTTCATAATTTTAGGTCAATTTTCCCATCTCTCACAATAGTGTGAGAGATGAGTAAAACTAATATGAAAATATGAAAGATGAAGAAAACTAGTATGGATATATGTGTAATGAATAAAACCAGTATGAATATGATAAGGATACATAATAGATAATAGAATGTAGGAAGTAAATTTAGTCTGAATAAGATAAGGGTCTTCTAGCCTAAAAGAAAGCAGCAAGTTCCTCATATGTAATTAGACAGTCTTAGACAGAATTAGCAAGTTCTGCATATAAGAAGTTAGTAAGCCCTGAGGGTCGGGAAGGTGTGAATAAGGACAAAGGCAGGTTTGTGAATAAAGACAATAAGGACAATGACAGGGACACCGACAGGATACCCCCTGGTCCTCCAAGTTCACAGAAACAGCAAGTAGGCAGACAAGATTGCCTAATGCCAAACTCATCCAGGAGGCAGAAGAATGTAAGGGCGAGGGTACTTCTATACTGAAATAAACTGTATAAGAGTTGAATGAGCCCCTGTGTGTGTGTGTATTCCCGGGGTAATGGGAAAGCAACCAACTTTGCATTGTTGTATAATAAATGTTCTTTGTTCTCAATTTTTGTCTCGAGCAATTTCTGATAATGTACTTCTATTTCTCACAATAGCATCCTATTCCAACTGTACCTTCTAATTCCATTCTTACCCTGACTCACTCAGCTTGGTCCCATTGCATCTAAAGCCTCTTAAATCAGACATAGCAGCAGAAATAGGCTATTCAGCTGTGAGAAACAGAAGTACCTTCACAGAAATTGCTCGAGACAAAAATTGAGAACAAAAAGATCATTTATTATACAACAATGCAAAGTTTGGTGCTTTCCCCTTACCCTGGGAATACACACACACACTGGGGCTCACTCAACATTTATACAGTTTATTTCAGTATAGAAGTACCCTCCCCCTTACATTCTTCTGCCTCCTGGATGAGTTTGGCATTAGGCAATCCTGTCTGCCTACTTGCTGTTTCTGTGAACTTGGAGGACCAGGGGGTATCCTGTCGGTGTCCCATCATGTCATTGTCCTTATATGCAGAACTTGCTAATTCTGTCTAAATAAGGCTTACTAATTACATATGCAGAACTTGCTGATTTCTGTCCTGTCTAAAAGGCTAGAAGACCCTTATCTTATTCAGACTAACTTTACTTCCTACATTCTATTATCTATTATCTATCCTTATCCTATTCATACTGGCTTTATCCATTACACATATATCCATACTAGCTTTCTTCATCTTTCATATTTTCATATTAGTTTTACTCATCTCTCACACAGCCATGGTCTGTAGTGTTCTTTGACCCTTCTAGTCTGTGTCAAACATTTTTCTGCCTAGATCCACTAACCTGCATCCATACCCATGTACATGTTGTGACATAGTATATAGAGGTGTTTTGGGAGATAAATTGGGAAAGGTTTGTTATAGGAGGTCACATTTTAAAACACAGAAACTTTGCAGGAGCTTTTGCAAGAGTGCTCAGAGACTCATGATGGACTGTTATTTGCAAAAGGCAACAAATGTAACAACAGGCAGCAGCAGCTTTGTCTGGAAAAGAGCATTTACTGTCTGGAAGGTAATCTTTGCAGGCAGAGAGCCGGAAAAAAAAAATGTTTTTTTCTTGGAGTTGGAAGGAGGAAGAGAGAGAGAGAGAGAGAGAGAGAGAGAGAGAGAGAGAGAGAGAGAGAGAGAGAGAGAGAGAGATTGAGAGATTGAGAGAGGAGAGAGGACAGTCACAGGCATCGGTTCCAGAGGGACAAGCTGGCAAGCTTTGGAAAATGGCCTGGTCAAAGGAGAGGACTGACTGACTGGTGTTTCCCTTGGAATTGGTGAATCAGAAAGGAACTCTGTGGTGACCTGAAAGAAAGAGGTTATCATCTGGAGAACCCTGAAGGGGGTGTTTCGTCAGCAAGACACTGAAGTGGCTGATTAAAAAGGAATCAGTTGTGGATGTCCTGGAACAAGAAAAACTCTCTCTCTGAAAACCAACAAGAACCTTTCTGAGTGGTAACCATTTACCTGTTAAGCACCAAAGCCTGGTGAACTTTATTAATGTTAACCTCTGTGCACAGTACCAGAATTGCCTGTGTTAGAAATTAAAGTACCTTTAAAGAAATTGCTCGAGACAAAAATTGAGAACAAAGAACATTTATTACTACAACAATGCAAAGTTGGGTGCTTCCCCTTACCCTGGGAATACACACAGACACTGGGGCTCACCCAACTTTTATACAGTTGATTTCAGTGTAGGAATACCCTCCCCCTTACATTCTTCTGCCTCCTGCTGGAGAGGTTTGGCATTAGGCAATCCTGCCTGCCTACGTGCAATTTCAGTATACTTGGAGAACCAGGGGGGGGTATCCTGTCGGTGTCCCTTCATGTCATTGTCCTTATTCACACCTTCCTGATTCTCGGGGCTACAGTCTCTTGATATGCAGAGTTGACTCATTCTATCTAGGGTTGGCTAATTTCATATGTATAAATCTGTGTATGGTTAGCTAATTAGAAATGTATGACTTGGTACTTCTGTCCAGGGCTAGGAGACCCTTATCTGATCCAGACTACCTCAACTTCCTACATTCTATTGTACCTTACCATTCCTTATCTTAGTCCTATGGTCTTGTCACAAAGACTAGAAGATTCTTATGTTAATCGTGCTGACTCTGCTTTCCTGCATCCTAAGCCCCAAGCTTATCCTGTTTGAACTGGTTACAGCCATTTTACTGATGAACTTTAGTTTCTTCCATGTTCATAATTTTAGATCAATTTTCCCATCTCTCACACCTGCAACCAGTGAGATTGGACAGTGAACCAAAGAACTTTGCTGAACACACATTACACACACATGCGCTTAGAATTAGAAGGGAGTAAAGTAGGTTAAGTGAGTAAATAGCGATAAGTTAAAGTTTGATTCTATTTTCAAGTTCAAAGATAATTAAAAGCAACTTTTGTTTAAGTAACCCTTTGCCATGGTGCATTTCTATTGTTGCTGGATTTTGGGGTCCTCTGGACTCATAACAATGTCCATATTTTTCTTAAATGTTAAAATCAAGCCTGCATTTACCAGTTTAGCTGACAAGCCCAATATTCACTCATGAGCTGGCCCATTCTTCCACTCAGCCCCATGCCCCAGCCTTCTCTCCATAACCATTGATGCCCTGGCAATTCAAAGTTTTTCTCAGAGTGCAGACATGACATCACATGCAACCCTGAGATTCTTTTTCCTGTGGGCCAGGCAGAATTTCTAATTACTGGTAACAAAAACTGTACTCAAAAAGAAAGAAATGTAAACAACATGCAAATATAGAAAACAAATATTCAATAATAAATAATGAGTAAATTAAAAGTCCTTACATCATTCTCTGTTTGTTGTTGAGGAGTCTGATGGTGGAGGGATAGCAGCTGTTCCTGAACCAGGTGATATGAGTCTTGTGGTACCTAAACCTCTTTCCTGATGGCAAAAGCAAGAGCGTGTGCTGGGTGGAGTGGATCTTTGATGACTGCTGCTGCTCTCTGATGGCAGCGTTCCACTTAGATGTTCTCGATGGTGGGGATGGTTTTGCCTGCAATGTCCTGGGCTGTCACTACCTTTTGCAGGGCTTTCTGCTCAGGGATATTGGTGTCCCCATACCAGATCTTGATGCAGCTGGTCAGCGCACTTTCCACTGCATATCTGTAGAAATTTGCCAGTGTTTCTGGTGTCATGCCAAACCTCCTCAAACCTCTGAGGAAATAAGAGGTGCTGACGTGCTTTCTTCACAATGGCATTGGTGTGTTGGGTTCAGGAAAGATCCTCCAAGACGGTGACTCCAGGAATTTAAATTTGCTCACCCTCTCCATGTTTGATATCCCTATGATCACATAGTCCCTGCGTGGCCAATTCTGACCTGCCAGGCAGGAAGTCACTGCAAATGGCCTCTCCTACATTACTGCATCTGTAGCAACACCTTCTTGTCGGTGTCCCCCGTTTTAATGGCACGACCAAGTGTCCGGCGGCATAACTGGATGGGTGGGCTCGGCTTGGTAGCCTTGGTTGGCAGCCAGCCTAAGAGAAGGAAAACTCCGATATCACACCCGGGCAAATTGGGCTCGTTAGCGTCATCAGGCCATCCATCTAGGAGAAGAACGCTCCGACATAACACCTATGACCTGAAGACTCCAGTCATTGTCCTAGCGTGCTAGGGCATGACAGATAAACCCTGATTGAAAAGGGTGGGGTCAGTACTGCGCACACTGCACATGTTTACCATCCTTCCTAAATCTTCTTTAGCGAAGCTAACCCATAATGGCATATTACCATTTACAGCACAGAAACAGGCCAGTTTGGCCCTACTAGTCCGTGCTGAACATCATCTCCAAACTAGTCCCACTGACCCACATTTGGACCATAACACTCCATACCTCTCCCGTCCATGTCCTCCACAACTTTCCAGTCCATATACCTATCCAACCTATCTTTGAATATTAACATTGATCTTGCTTCTATCACCACTGCCAGAAGTTTGTTCCATACCCCCACCACCCTCTGCATGAAGAAATTCCCCCTTATATTTCCCTTAAACTTTTCCCCTTTTACTCTCAATCCATGCCCTCTTGTTTGAATCTTCCCCACTCTGTGGAAAAAAGCCTGTCCACATTGACTCTATCTTTCTCCCTTATAATTTTGAATACCTCTATCAAATCACCCCTCAACCTTCTACACTTCAGGGAATAAAGTCCCAGCCTGCTTAACTGTTCCCTGTAACTCAAACGCTGAAACCCTAGTGACATTCTCGTAAACCTCCTTTGCACTCTCTCTATACTGTTTATATCCTTCCTGTAATTTGGCCACCAAAACTGCACACAATATTCCAAATTTGGTCTCATTCAATTTCAACATAACAACCCAACTCCTGTATTCAATACTCTAATTTATAAAAGCCAACATACTAAATGCCTTCTTCACCACCCTCTCCACACGTGTTTCAATTTTCAGAGAATTATGTACCATGTCTCCTAAATCCCTTTGTTCCACTGCACTCCTCAATTGTCTACCATTTAATGTGCATGTCCTGTTTTGATTAGTCCTACCAAAATGTAGCACCTCACATTTTTCAGTATTAAACTCCATCTGCCATTTTCCAGCCCACTCTTCTAACTGTCCTATATCACCCTGTAATCTTTGATAATCTTCTTCACTGAAACAGCACTACCAATCTTTGTATCATCTGCAAATTTACTAATCATATCATCTAGATTGTTAATATATATGACAAACAGCAGTGGACCCAGTACTGATTCCTGAGGCAGTCCACTCGTCACCGGCCTCTAATTCAACAAACAATTTTACACCTCTACTCTCTGGCAGCTCCCATCCAACCATTGCTGAATCCATCTCACTACTTCATCATTAATACATAATGCTTCCACCTTCCTTACTAACCTCTTACTAAAGTCCAAATAGACATCCACTGCATTACCCTCATCAACCTTTTTAGTAACCTCGAAAAACTCAAAATTTATTAGACATGATCTACCCACGTACAAAACCATGCTGACTACTCCGAATCAATCCTGTCTTTCCAAATAGTTGTATATACCATCTCTAAGAACATTTTCTATTAATTTACCCACCACAGACGTCAGACTTACAGGCCTATAATTACCAGGTTTACCTTTGGTTCCTTTTTTGAACAGCGGAACAACATGAGCCACCCTCCAGTCCTCCAGCACCTCCCTCATGGCCAGTGACATTTTAAATATTTCTGTTAATGCCCCCATTATTTATTCACTAACCTCCCTCAGGGTCCTAGGGGTTATTTTGTCAGGACCTGGAGATTTATCCACCTTGATCTTTTTCAATATAGTCAACACTACCTCCTCATTAATCTTTATATTATCCATGAGCTCCCGACCATATTTCTTCATTTCATCTGGCTCAATATTCTTTTCCTTAGTGAATACTGAAGAAAAAAAATCATTTAAAATTTCACCATCTCCTCTGGCTTCTCATGGAGCCTACCTCCTGATCTTCAAGGGATCTAATTTTATCCCTCACTATTCTTTTACTTTTAATATACCTAGAGAAACCCTTTGCATTTATTTTCACTTTTCCTGCCACAGCAGGTTCATATCTCCTTTTAGCCTTTCTAATTTCCTTCTTAAATTTTTTTAACTCTCCTTATATTCCTTGCTGTTTATACCTGTTGTACACATCCCTCTTCCTCCGAACCAAGTTTCCAATATCTTTTGAAAACACAGGCTCCCTTCAGTTTCAAACTTTCCGTTAATCCTCATGGGGAGATACCAATCTGCACTCTCATTACATTCTTCCCTGAAAATATCTCATCCCAATCTACACCCTCCAAATCTTTCCTCATCCCCTTGAAATTTGCTTTCTTCCAATCAAGAATCTCAACCTTTGGCCCACCCAATACTAATAGTATTGTGATCACTAGACCCAAAGTGTTTCCCAACACAAAACTCTGTCACCTGACCTATCTCATTCCCTGATAGGAGATCTAATACTGCCCCTTCTCGAATTGGGGTGGAGCCCTTAATCAAGGTATGAAAGAATACAGGCAGTCACCTGAACAAAAAAATGGCTCATCTTCCTACATTTTCTCATACCTTGACAAAGGGCTCAAGCCTGAAACGATGGTTATGCTTTATCTTTGCTGCATAAAGTACACCATTTTATTTGCTGAGTTTCTCCAGCATTGTGCTTTTACTTCATTTGAGTCCACAGTAAGGAAGGCAAATGAAATATTTATATTCATTTTAAGAGGACTTGGATAAAAAAGGAAGATGCAATGCTGAAGCTTACATTAGACAAACCACATTTGGAGTATTGTAGGCAGTTTTAGGCCCTATATCTAAGGAGGGGTCCAGAGGAGGTTTATGAGAATGATCCTGGGGATGAGATGGTTAATAGTTGAGTACCATTTAATGTCTCCGGGCTTGTACTTGCTGGAGTTTAGAAGGATGAGGGAGGAGCTCATTGAAACATACCAAATATCGAAAGATGTGGATGGAGTGGACATGAGGAAGTGGACATGGGGGAAGAGTGGATGTGAGGAAGAGTGGACATGAGGAAGTGGACATAGGGAAGAGTGGATGTGAGGAAGAGTGGCCGTGGGGAAGAGTGGACGTTGTTAGAAATAGAATTACCTTTAAAGCAATTGCTCGAGACAAATATTGAGAACAAAGAACATTTATTACAACAACAATGCAAAGTTGGGTGCTTCCCCTTACCCTGGGAATACACACATACACTGGGGCTCACCCAACTTTTATACAGTAAATTTCAGTATCAGAATACCCTCCGCCTTATATTCTTCTGCCCCCTGGATGGGTTTGGCATAGGCAATCCTTCCTGCCTATGTACAGTTTCAGTATACTTGGAGGACCAGGGGGTATTCTGTCAGTGTCCCTTCATGTTATTGTCCTTATTCACACCTTCCTGATTCTCAGAGCTACAGTCTCTTGGTATGCAGAATTGGCTCATCCTGTCTAGGGTTGACTAATTTAATATGTATAACTTTGTAAATCTGTGTAAGGTTAACTAATTAGATATGTAGAACTTGGTACTTCTGTCTAGGTCTAGGAGACCCTTATCTGATCCAGACTACCTCAACTTCCTACATTCTATTGATCCTTATCGCTCCTTATCTTAGTCTTATGGTGGCTCATTGATCTTGTCACAAAGACTAGAAGATTCTTATGTTAATCGTGCTGACTCTGCTTTCCTGAATCCTAATTCCCAAGCTCATCCTGTTTGTACTGGTTACAGCCATTAACCGATGTATGAATTTTAGTTTCCTTTATGTTCATAATTTTAGATCAGTTTTCCCATCTCTCACAATCCTCACTTTTCTTTTAGATCAGTAATACTGATCTTTCACCATGATCAGTGTTACTGATCTTAGGTTACCGGTCTCAGTGTTACTGATCCCCCCCATCCTCACTTTTCTTTTAGATCAGTATTACTGATGCTGTAAAGTGTAAGGTGTTGTTTTTCCCAGCTGGTCAATAACCGAATTGCAGTCTCTGTGTCGTTGGAGAGTTAAGGCTTTGGGGTGTAGTGTTGTGACGAAGGGTTCGATGAATTTAAAGTCTTTAGGTAGGGGAGCACCATAAAGGTCAGAGTAGCGAGTCCAGCTGCTATTAGGGTTGTGAGTATAAGGCTCCAGTTCTCAGTAAAGAGTGTAGTCCATCCCAC
The DNA here is from genome assembly GCF_036971445.1 of Narcine bancroftii. Classification (NCBI taxonomy): domain Eukaryota; kingdom Metazoa; phylum Chordata; class Chondrichthyes; order Torpediniformes; family Narcinidae; genus Narcine; species Narcine bancroftii. The sequence continues at coordinate 99,256,002 of NC_091474.1, read as the reverse complement.
ATCAGTCCGAGGTTGCCAAGTCTGAACATGGGCATGGGCAGATTCTCATTGAAGTCTTGAAGCAGTGTCTTTAACCGCCTGACTGTTGTAAGCATTGTCCTGAAGAAGTCTGTGAGAAATGCTGCCTTCAGCAGCGAACGAGTCCTGAAGAAGTCTCTGAGAAATGCTGCCTTCAGCAGCGAACGAGTAGCAAGAGTCAGGCGGTTCCGTTGAATTGTGGCTCGTATCTGACGTTCCTCTTCAGCCCCGAACCCTAGGGCCATCGATCTCCGAAGGCTGTCTGGAGTCTGATATTGAAATGCCAAGCAGCTTTAGAGTGCGGTAGCAGCTCACGTTGTTTGTAAATGGTGCTCCCCTTTATGGGGTGGTGTTTGTGAATGGAAGAGAGACCCAAAGGATGTTTGAGAAGAGACCAAGCTGGGTGGGATTGTTTCTTGTGATTTAACCCGTATGTTGCAGCTTGCCTGTTAAGCTTAGTCCGAGTATCAGTGAGGTTGTGAGTAGAAGCCAATGTGTGTGAATGAGAACATGTATTCTCTCCCTGTGTGCGAAATGTACATTGATTAATAAAATTCAGTGTGTCTTTGTCAAACCATCTCCGTTGTGCTAGAGGTTTAGAACTCCTGCCGTCAATACCTATGTAGGCTGTTAACTGACGATAGCTGCTCTGTTCCCCTGGTCCGTATTGGAATGCCTTATGAAAACATATCTGTCTGAAATCTATGCCCTGTCTACAATGTAAAGTAACACAATTGTAACCTCTGCTGCCCCTATTCCAGGAGGACTTAAAACATAGCAAGTAATTAAGTGACATGGCAGAAATGGAGAAGCAACAGTTAAATAAAACAATAAACAATAAATGTAACATTACGGCACTTTGTCGCAGCGCAGTGTAAGTTTCAGGTCTGAAGGATGAGGAACTGCACGCCAGGTTGAGGGTTGAGTCTGTGTGTCGTGATGTTGTGGTTCGGAAGCTGGTTTGATTCTTTGAATGTGGGTCCAGCCTTTTTCTCTTGTTCGTAAGGCGGTGTCTGTAATTAAAAGTACACAGTAGGGACCATCCCAGGCAGGTTTTAGTTGGTCATCTTGCCATGCTTTGACATAAACCCAATCACCAGGTTTAATAGAATGTATAGGAAAGTCTAAGGGTGGAGTTTGGGCTAATAGTCCCTTTTATTTCAAGTCGTGGATTGAAGTAGAAAGCCCTTGTAAAAATTTTGAAATGTATTGGTCATTAGCCTCGGGGATGGGAGAATCAGTGTGGAACCCCATAAATGGAAGCCCAAACATCATCTCGTATGGTGAGACTGCAAGGTCTTTACGAGGGGCTGTGCGAATTCTAATCAGGGCTAATGGTAACGATTTAATCCAGGAAAGGCCAGTCTCTTCATGAAGTCGGGTGAGTTGAAGTTTCAAAGTTTGATTCATACGTTCGACTCGACCCGAACTTTGGGGATGCCATGGGGTATGTAGTTGCCAGTCTATTCCTAGTTTCTTGCAGACACCCAGGAGAACCTGAGAGGTAAAATGCGTACCTCGATCTGAATCAATGGTTTGCATCATACCATATCGTGGAATGACACATTCAAAGAGTATTCTGATAACAGTGCTGGCGCGATCATTCGGGGTGGGAAAAGCTTCAAACCATCGTGTAAAATGATCGACCATGACAAGGAGGAATTTGTAAATACCAATTTTAGGAAGTTCCGTGAAGTCTATTCGTATGCGCTGGAACGGGCGAATGGCAAGGTCGCGACCGCCAGGCATTACATGGCGCATCGATTTCTTATTGATCCTCTGACAGATGGGACAAGATCTAGTAGCGAGTTTAGTAATAGTGTATATGCCAGGGCAGTGAAGGGAACGTTCAAAGGTATCAACAAGTGACTGGGTTCCCCAATGTGTTTGTTGATGTAGCTGATCTATAACTTGGCGAGTTAGGGCTTTGTTAAGGACTTGCCGTCTGTCTGCTGTCCACCACAACCCGTCGGCAGTCTGGCGAAATCCCTTATCTTTCATTGAGACCTCATCTTCCCGTGAAAAGATGGGAGTCTTTTTAATCTCTATTGGTGTGGGCAGTAGCTGGTGCATGTGAATCTTTTCAGCGAGTGCCGCCTGTTTGGCAGCTGCATCAGCCTGCCTGTTGCCTCTAGCTTCAGGACTGTTGCCAGTCTGGTGTCCCCGCACATGTACTACGGCAATTTCGGTCGGGAGTGTTAAAGCATCTAGGGATTGGATAATTAAATGTTCATGGGCTAACTTCTGTCCTTTGCCAGTTATCATCCCTCGTTCTTTCCATATCTTACCGAAGGTATGGACTACACCGAAAGCGTACTTAGAGTCAGTGTAGATAGTTCCTACCTTGTTCTCTAGTTCGTGGAGTGCTCTACAGAGGGCATATAGTTCACAGGATTGTGCTGACCAATGACCAGGGAGGCGACCGGCTTCGATCACCAGTCCTTGCTTACCATCCACTACACTATACCCACTATAGCGAGTTCCTGCAATGCAACGTAAAGAGCCGTCAATAAACAATCTTTCTCCTTCATTTAAAGGGACATCAGTTAAGTCTTCCCTAATTTTGGTTTGTAAGTCGATAACTTCTAAACACACATGTTCTAAATCGTTTGAGGATTGGTCAGTAGTTGGAGAGATGAGGAAGGCTGCTGGGTTGAGAGTTTTAGTTGTAAGTAAGGTCAAATCATTGCTATCCATTAGGATCGTTTCATATTTTAAAATTCTCGAGTCCGTGAGCCATCTTCCAGCCCGCTGTAAGAGGATATTGTGGACAGTATGAGGGGTGTGAACTATCATAGGGGCGCCGAAAGTAATCTTTTGCCCTTCCTCAACTAAAATTGCCGTGGCTGCGATGGCTTGTACACATTCTGGCCAGCCGCGACAAACGGGGTCTAAAAGCTTTGACAGGAAAGCCACTGGTTGTCTATAGCCTGCCCTGTTTTGGGTGAGCACTCCTGTGGCTGCCCCAGCTTTGGTATATATAAGTCAAAAGGTTTGTTTAAGTTGGGTTGCGCTAAAACTGGGGCACGCGTAACGCAATGTTTAACGAAGTTAAAATCTTTGATCTCTTCATCCGTCCAGTCAAGAGGTTCGGTTCCTATACTGGGAAGTTTATCATAAAGGAATTTGACCAGGTTAGAATAATTTTCCATCCAGATTCTACAGAATCCCACTAACCCAAGGAATTTCCTGAGTTCCTGGGCATTTTTGGGAGGGGGAATCTGCATAATACCAGTTATTCTCTCTGGGCTAATTTTCCTGGTTCCCTGACTCACTAGATGTCCTAAGTATTTAACTTCGGATTACACAAATTGTAGTTTGGATTCGCTGACTCTCAGACCTTTCTTCTCTCGAAAATTTAAAAGTGCAACAGTAAAATCTTTAGCTAATTCATAAGTTCTCGCTGTAATTAACAAGTCATCAACGTATTGTATGAGTTGGCAATTTTCTCTCCGAGGAGCCTCATCTAATATCTGTTCTAGGACCTGACCGAATAAATTGGCTGATTCTGTAAAGCCCTGACGAAGGACAGTCCACCAGTATTGGTTTTTACGGCCAGTAAAGGGGTTTTCCCATTCAAAGGGAAACATGTCTCTGCTCTCTGAAGCTAATGGACAAGTCCAAAATGCATCCTTGAGATCAATGACACTAAACCATTGATTATGGGGATCAATTTTACTCATAATGGTATAGGGGTTAGGTACAACCGGGTGACGGGTAAGAATGAATTTGTTAAGCTCCCTCAAGTCCTGTACTAAGCGGTAGGTGCCGTCTGGTTTTTGAACAGGTAAAATCGGGGTATTAAAGGGAGACATACAGGGTTCGAGTATGCCATCCTGAATCAAGTGGTCAATTACGGGCTGTAAACCTTTTCGGCCAGCCATCGGAATTGGGTACTGTTTCTGTCTAACAATTTGTTGAGTATCCTTTAAAGTGACTTGTAGTGGAGGAATGTCGAGGATTTCTCTATTGCCTTTTCTGCCCATACTCTCGGATTTATAAGTTTTCGATCCTCCTCGCTCAAAACATAGAATTGTACTCCAATTGTAAAGGTCTGGTTCTGATAGCCAATTGGTCCTGTAAGTCTCTTCCTAGCAAGCATACTCCGGCTTGGGGAAGTAATAGAAGATCCTCGATTATGATCTTATCCCCCATTTGGATTCTGACCTCTCGCAATACCGGGACTGTAAAGTCTCATCCTCCCACCCCTGAAACTATAACGGTCCCTTCTATTCTAACCCCCTTGGGTTGGTGTAGAATGCTAGATCGGGCGCCTCCAGAATCGACTAAAAATATCATCTTGTCACTGTGGGGTCCTATGCATAAATTAACTAATGGTTCTCCGTGCAGCCCCACGGTGTGTATTGGCTGAGAACCGTGACCCCCCTACCAGTTTGTGAGGCATTGAAAACAGAACACTCCTGCCCCCCCTGTCTCCCACATCTCCAGTACTCCAAAAGTAAATAACCACAGTCTCTCCTGATGACTAAAATTCTCCAGTCTAAAAACATTTTCTGTGATCTCCTCTGGGGAAGGTATGACCTAAGCTCGAGAGCAGGTTTGCGAGAGCTGATAGGAAGGGTTTAGACTCTGTTGTTGGCAGGTGAATGGGAACTAGAGCGTTAAGTCAAATGATGGAGCAGATGGTGGAAAGGTGGATGCAATGTGCTGAGAGATTGTGAGGAAGAACAGGCAGTGGATGCAGGGCTATTTTGCGCCCTAGGCTGGGCTGAGCAGGGGGAGTGGGAGGAGGGGGGGGAGCTAACTGGGCTGAGCACTGGGTTCAATACCTGATGTAATGTTCGACTTCCTCCCTCTGCCTTACCAGACTAATGCATATGCTTATAGCGCATTAGTCACAACCAAACATTGCTGTAAAATTACATTTAAAAATAAATAATGTTATGAGTCCAGAGGACCCAAAAACCCAACAGCAATAGATATGCACCACGACAAAGGGTTACTTGAACAAAAGTTGCTTTTAATTATCTTTGAACATGAAAACAGAATCAAACTTTAACTTATCTCTATTGAATTACTTAACCTAATTAAACCCCCTCTAATGCTAAGCACACATGTATGTAATGTGTATATAAGTTAAGAAAAGTTCTTTGGTTCATAGTCCAATATCACTGGTTGCAGGCAATTCTTGTACTGTGCACAAAAGTTAGCATTAATAAAGTTCACCAGGCTTTGGTGAGAGTTTTCTCATCCCAGGACAGCTACTCCAGTGTTTTACTGATGAAACTTGCCCTCTTCAGGGTTCTCCTGATGATAACCTCTTTCTTTCAGGTCTTCATACGGTTCTTTTTTGTTTCTCCTATTCCAAGGGAAACACTGGACAGCCAGTCCTCTCCTTTGACCAGGCCATCTTCCAAAGCTTGCCAGCTTGTCCCTCTGGAACTGATGTCTGTGTCTCTCCTCACTCTCTCTCACTCCCTCCAACTCTGAAAGCAAAGCCTGTTTTTATTTGCTCTCTGCCTGTAAAGATCACATGACCTTCCAGGCAGTAAATGCTCTTTTCCAGACAAAGCTGCCACTGCCTGTTGTTACATTTGTTGCCTTTTGCAAATAACAGTCCATCATGAGTCTGAGCACCCTTGAAAAAGCTCCTGCAAAAATTCTGTTTTAAAGTGTTTGTGTGTGACCTGCTCTAACAAATCTTTCCCAATTTATCTCCCAAAAATCTCTATACATTCTGTCACAATAAATTCATGTAAAAATAAGAGAAAGTGAGGTAGTGTCTGTGGTTGATTGTCCATTCATTACAGAGGTTCCAGAGGTACTGGAATCTCTCTTCAACAGCGCCCCGCTGTCTGTGCCATAGGTGGCTGCCTAGTTGGGCTAATTGTCACACCAGCTCTGAGTGGTATATAAAGACAGTTGGTTGTGTGAGAGATAATGGAATATGGGAAGTCAAGCAAGTGCTAAATAGGAATGAATTAGGATGGGGTGAAGGGATAATGGAATATGGGAAGTCAAGCAAGTATAATAGAATAGGGGTCTTATAGCAAGTAGATAGATTTAGAGCAGTCCTGGGGGTTGATTAATGAATAAGAACAAAGACATGACACTTCCTGGTAAACAAGTTTGCACAAAGGCACATAAACTGATAAGAAGTTAGAAGGCACTTAGGCAGATTTACCTAATGCACCAATCCAGGAGGCAGAAGAATGTTAAGGGGGGAGGTACCCCTGTACTGAAATGGAATGTATAAAAAGTTGGGTAAGCCCCAGTATGTGTGTGTATTCCCAGGGTAAGGGAAGCACCCAACTTTGCACTGTTGTAAAATAAATGTTCTTTGTTCTCAATTTTTGTCTGGAGTGAAATCTGTGAAGGCACCTCTGCTTCTCACAGGTAGATATGTGTTTGCTTTAATGTAAGAGGTATAAAGGTGACCATGGATTTGTACATGGAATTATGATAAAAACGTACAGAGGGGGAGGGGCAGGGGTGAAAAAAATCATACAGAAATGCTAGAGAACTCAGCCGGTCTTGCTGAGTCCAGGGTAAAAAAGATATATTATTGACCTGCAAGGCACAAGCAAAAAACAGGAAGGCGACTGGATAAAGACTGGAGAGAGAAAAGGGAAAGAATAGGAGGGGAGGAGTGCAGACCCACAGACAAAACGTGTTAATTTGATATGATAATTAACATATTTTGGGTCTGTGAAAGGAGACAGAGGGAAAAGGGGAGAGAGAGAAAGAACCGGGGGAAAGGGGAAAGAAGAAGAGGGGAGGGGGGTTTAACGGAAACTGGAGATCGACGTTAATGCTGCCCGGTTTGAGGGGGCCCTCACAGATGAGGCGTTGTTCCTCCAATTTGCAGGTCTCAGTCTGGCAGTGCATGAGACTCTGGACGGACATAGCAGCAAGGGAATGGGGTGGGGAATTGAAATGGGTGGCAACTGGGAGATCCCTGCTATTATGATGGACAGAGCTGAGTGATTTCCCAGTCAGTACCCTGTCTCTCTGATGTAGAGGGGTGCTCTAAATGTAGTAGATGACCCCTGCAGATTCACATGTGAAATGTTGCTTCACTTGGAAGGATTGATTAGGGCCACGAATGATGCTGAGGAAGGAGGTGTGGATGTAGCATCCACAGGAGCATCTCCTGTGGTCACAGGGATAAATACCAAGAGGGTGATTGGTGGGGAGGGAGGAGTGGACATGGAGAGAGTGGTCCCTGCAGAAGGCAGAGAGAAGATTATGTGGTAGAATCCGGTGGCAGAGATAGTGGAGGAGGATATGCTGGATGCAGAGACCATTCTCCAATCCTCTGGCACCTCCCCTGTGGCCAAAAAGGTCTCAAAAATCATTGCCAGAGGCCCAGCAATCTCTTCCTCCCTTCTCTTAGCAATCTGGGGTACATCTCGTCCAGTTTTGGACTTCTCAATCCTAATGTTTCTAAGTGCTTCCTTTTGCTTAATCTCAACAAGGCCCAGCACAGAAGCCTGTTCTATTCTGACCTCACTTTGACCAAGATCCTTTTTTTCTGGTGACCACTGAAGCATTTGGGACTTTTCCAACTTCCTCCACCTCCAGACATCCAGTATCCTTCTTTATCCTTAACTGGCCCTACCTTCACTCTTGTCATCCTTCTGTTCTTCACATATGCCTAGAATGCCTTAAGGGTTTCATTATTCCAACTTGCCAAGCTCTCTCCTATCCTCTTTCTTAAGTTCCTTCTTGGCTACTATAAATTCTCATGAGTACTTCCTGTTTTTTGCTTCCTAATTCTAAAGCATGGTTCCTTGCTTTTTATTCTTAAGTACTTCTTGTTCACATTTGAACATACCCAACTGACTACATATATGTTCCATCCACTGCCCATCCTTCCTCTCAGTCTCATTACACACAGCATCTACCCTACCATCTCCAACTCTATCATCTGACTTCACACTCTGGTTTCCATTCCCCACCAACCTGGTTTAAACCCTCCCCAACAGCTGCAGCAAAGGATATCGGTCCCTCTTTGTTCAGGCGCTGCCTCTCCTTTTTTTTAAGACAACAGGCACTGTGGGCATTCTGCAAGTACCTGCGGTTACTCAGCTAACATTGCAGCTGAATGATCAATGTCAACATTGCTGATTGGGGGAAGCAACGTGCTGTATCTGAGAGCCTGGGTTGAGGCAGATAGACAATCCTTTGCTCTCTGCCTATAGTCCAAAAAAGAAAGAAATGAATTTTAATCCCTTGGGCTTCTTATTTGCTAATTTTGAGTTGAACTTGCATTTCTGGCCCATCAGGGAAGGCGGAGTATATTAGCAGAAAATACAGGAAAGGCCCAAATTCTGAAATAATGTAAAATTCGAGAGGTTTGCAAAATTAAGTAGGGCAAAGATAGGATAGATAGTTAGTCTTTTTCCCCAGGGCGTGTGTCAAGGTGAGAAATTTAAGATGAGGGGACGAGGAAGTTGGCTAAACTGTAGGTAGAGCTAGGGGCTAGTATAGTGTAGATAGGCTTTGCAACATGATGGGAAAACAGCAGGAGGAATAAATTAGTAAAAAGCTCACACACAAAATATGTCAGAGCAATGAAGGTCGCAGCAGCAATAGAGCACTTGTTGATATGCATCTGCACTGATTAGCACCCTGACACTTCGCATATGCAAGAAGTGGTATTGATAAGCTGCAATCTTATGATTGATAAAATATTATACAGCAAATGTACTAACTTAGAGATATTTTGTATATGTGAGGAACTAACTATTGGATATTAAAAGATGAGGTCTTTTATGATTGGTGTAACATTATTCAGTACACTATGGATCAGGATAAAAGAGAACGTATTGTAGTTGTTCGGGGGACTTTTGTCACAAATGGCATTTCAGTAGTAGCGGTGTATGAAAGTAACCCAATCTGCAGATTAAAGAATGATCCAACCACGATTGTGGTTGAAGTCAGTCATTTCATGCGAGCACTCTGCAGACCTGAAATCCACAGGAACAGAAAGGAATAGTAGATTCAAGGTGTGAGAGGTGCTTTTTTTCCCCAAACGATGATGGTTATGGAGACTGAGCTGATACAGTACAATGTTTAAAGGACATTCGGGCAGGTACCAAGAGGAAAGTTGTGGAGGGTTATAGACCAAACCAGGTAAATGAGATTAGTGTCGGTAGACATCATGGTGCAATGGATGAGACGATCTGAGAAGACCTGTCCCTGTGTTACAGAATTCTATTGAATATTTAATGGCTCTCATTTGCCCAAACATCTGCAAGATTTGCCCATGACCACATTCAAGTGCAGTAGTTTTTCATTGAAACTAAGTAACAATAATTGAGGCTAGTGAAGCTTTTGTTGATAAAGGTGTTAATCCTTGGTTGGCAGACAACTTAAGGAGTACCTTCAAATATCTCCAAATTAGTTAAAAAGAATATCTATGGATACTGGGGTCGAGTGCAATACACAAATATGTTGGAAAAATTCAGCTCGTCACACTGCATCCATTGGAAGTAAAAGGTAATCGTTATTTTTGAGGAAAAGAAACTTGACATTAAAGGAAGAAATTAATTAATTAAACTTTTTTCAGGGACAAGCTTTTGAGTAGAATATGGGAAGGTAGGAGAATAAAAAGAGATCAGTGGAAAATTACTGTAAATAGATACTCACTAGTCAGTGGGTCAAAAAGCTTGTTTCCATGCTGCCAACTTCAAAAGTAACGAGAATAAGATTTCTTGAATCAAGTTGCTTGCAACTGAGATCTATTGCTTGCAATTCCTGCATCTTATAGAAACTTCAGGACATTCATCCAGAAAACTGAGGCATAAGAATGGGATCCACAGTAACTCAACAGATTGGCTTGATCTGAGAAGACATACGGTAGGGTTGGAGGGTTATCGTTCTGGCTGAAAGTCTGTGACCATGGGTTTTCTGTGAGGAACCAGTACATGGACTTCTTTTTAAAATTTTTTAAATGATATATATGTGATCTGGACAAAGATGCAGTCCAGTATCTTTAGCTGCTCAGTACATTTGCAGAAAAAAAACACTGGATCACAAATTTTGTCAAGAGGTTTGCTTCCTGAAACAAATTGGGGATTATGATAGACAACATCAAGTTGAACACAAAGATAATTTCAGATTTTCTGGATCATGTAGGAAGTTGGAGAAACATTAAATGAATGTTTATTGAATTTAGCATGTTTAATCGCAAAATGATGTTGACACATCAATTGACCCAAAAATGTTTTACTACTGATTTTCGTTTGTACTCAACATCTGATGCCTCTTGTGCCAGTGTCCAACAATAGTTGGCCAACATTGATGGATTCCAGTTGCCCTTTCCATGGTCACAATGTCCTGGCGAAACCATTCACCATGTTCATCACTGACTGCACCAAGATCAGCAGGGAAAAAAATTTCCAAGTGCGAATGAAGAAAATGAATTTTTAATGACACGTTGCATTTCATGGCTTTGGACGCTTGACATACTGTAGATTTCGACAAACAAGTTGACCTTCAGATGAATTGGGTCCCCATTTTCATGGTTTTATCATATATGTTGACCCCCCTCTCAATTTTATGCAAGGAATGTACGGGTACTTACTGGATAAGTTAACATTGTGGTTGGCATAGCATCATGGACTGAAGGGTCTGCACTCTTCGATGATTTTATCTGCAGGACATATTTATAAAGATGGCAGCCACTGAAGAACTGCCCTCCAACTTCACACATTAGTGTTTGCGAGCCCAGGAGTTGGTTTGGATTCCTCCCCCTCCAATTCTTCTTCCTTGAGGCGCCTGACTGCTTTTTACCAAATTGTTGGTAATACAGGGTATATCTTTATCTCCTCTGGATATTGTGAGACTAGCTGAGCTCCTACAATTTCAGCATCTGTAGACATTCATGTTTCTCTTCATGGAGAATACACCAATCAACATCAACATTTCCCTGTGCAGCTGATGGTACACATTTCTGCTTCCATGGAGGAACAGGTGAAGCACAGCCAAAGTTTTCATGCATCTGAACAATCTCAATAATTTCCAATGAGAGCTTTATCCACTGTTGTACTTGAAGCAAACTGCTGTCATGAGATAAAGGAATTAATGGGAGTAGAAGACAGGAATGTTAGGCAGGACTTTTTACAAGAATGGAGTTCCCAAGGAGAGGCCTGATCAACTGGGAAGCTAAGGAAGAAATCTTTAACACAGAGGAGGGATTAGAAAACCAGAGGATGGCTAATGCTGTGCCTTTATTTAAAGAAGGCTGCAGTGACTAGACAACGGCAAGCTAGGTTACTTAGGGGAGATTCTGAGGGAGAAAACAAGGACTCATTAGGGATAGTCAGCATGGTTTGTGTATGGAAAATGGTGTCTCATGAATTTGATTGTTTTATTGAAGTGATGACCAAGAAGATTGATGAGGATAGTGCCTACCAGCAGGTCAAAGGTCTTGCTAAAGTCCGTGTGCTCAAACTCTCACATTTTCTCGAAGGTCAGATCACATGGGATCCAGGATGAAGTGGCCAACTGGATACAGAATTTGCTTGACGATAAAAGGTAGAGTGTGATAGTGGAGGATTCTTACTCAGTCTGGAGGCCTGTGATCAGTGGTGCTATATTATCTATATTAATGACTTGGGTGATGATGTGGTTAAGGTGGTGAGTAAATTTGCGGATTAGTGGTCTGGTGAACAGATGAGAAGATTATTTGAGATTCCAAAGGGATCTAAATGAACTGGAAAAGTGGTCCTGACAAGTGCGAGGTAGTTAAACCAGGGGCAGGTCATACACAGTGAAGAAAGCCCCAGAGAGTGTAGTAGAACAGAAAAACTTAGGGTTCGGGTATATAGTTCCATAATGGTGGCAATACATGTAGACAGAGTGATGTGTGACACTTGAAGACAAAGCATTTTTGAATATTAAGAATGAAGCAGTTGCTTGGCCATCCTGTAAGTAACACAGAATTGAAATACAGAATTGAGAAAAGTACTATTATGTGTTACTCCCGGTCAAAGGAGAACATAGAATAAGTGACTTTCGCAAGAGAATGACCACTTCTGACTGCCTCTTGTTCAGCATGGCACTTTTCCTGGGTTTGTGAAATCATTGTAGAAGAAAAACAAGTACTGAAAGCTCCTCCATGCAAGAGGGTGAAATCATTCACATGGAGAAATAATTTTCTGAAAACTACTGTTCAAGAAATTCGTGAGTTTTGAGAAGTCTGATGCCTCACACTTACCTCATTATTGCTGTTGAGCAACAATTTAAAGAATTGGACTTTCAACACAAAACTTTAAAATCATCTCTTCAGAATTAAACCAATGGCTTTGGTTTTGCCCCCCACCCCACACACACGCACACAACACAGTTAAGTTTAGAGTTAAGTATGTTATTAATAGTTATAAATAAAAATTATTGTTTTGTGGCATTGTGAGCAGTTGAAGATACACAGCCACCAAGTTGAGGGTTGTTAATGACTGTTTTTATTCATATTCAGTGCGCCCCTTTAAGGGCAGCATGAGCTCAGTAACCTGGTACATTGTGACATCATAATCACTGCCCAGGGTGCGTGCTGGAAGGGATGCTGGAGTCTGAGAGAAACCTCTGACGACACCATTTCCCCATGGCTGCCCCGCCATGTGGCAATACAAGCGGGGCCAATTCGCCAAGCGGTCCACTGTAAAAAGTTCTTCTCCCCCCCCCCCCCCCCCCCAACGACCAGGGTGAAGGTTCCGCTGGGCCAGTACAAGACTTTGTATGGCCCCTCAAATTGTCACTGTAGTGGTGCACCTTGTGGTCCCCTCCATACGAAAGCGAACTGGGCCGAGTCAAGATCTTTGGGGAGATGAAATGACCGGGTGCCGTCGCATTCCGGGGGTGGGGGGGCTAGGGAGGACAGTCGCCTGCATAGGTCTGTTAGCACATTTTTGTCGGTGGCCGTGGTGTCAAGGTCTGGGCTGAAAAACTCAACCGGCAGGGAAAGCAGTGTACCATAGACCATCTCCACTGTTGAAGCCTGCAGGTCCTTCTTGGCTGCCGTCTTAATCCCGAGGAGGACCGAGGTAGTTTGTCTGCCCAGTCTGGTCCAGAGAGCCTGGGCATAAGTGATGCCTTCAGGTGCCTGTGGAACCTCTCCACCAACCCGTTAGACTGTGGGTGGTATGCTGTGGTGTGGTGGAGCTTGACACCCAGGAGATTCACCATCTGAGTCCACAGGGCAGACATGAATTGTGCCCCTCTGTCGCTAGTGATCTGCGCCGGGACTCCGAAACGGGCGATCCATTGGCTGACCAGAGTCCTGGAACACGTTTCCGCGGAGGCCTCCTTAATCAGGACAGCCTCTGGCCACCTTGTGGTCCAATCCACCACCGTGAGGAGGTAAAGAGCCTCCTTGGATACCGGCAGGGGCCCAACGACATTAACATAGATGTGTTGGAATCTGCAAACCGCTGGGTCGAAGTTCTGGATGGGGGCTTGCATGTGTCGCTGGACCTTGGAGGTCTGGCACCTGGTACAGTTCCTGGCCAGATCCGCCACCTCCTTCTTCAGCCCGTGCCACACAAACAGCTCAGCGACTATCCGCATGGTTGTCTTTACAACTGGGTGAGCGAGGTTGTGGATCAGACTGAAGACTTTCATTCTCCAGTGCGGCGGGACCACTGGGCATGGCGTGCCTGTTGAGATGTCGCAGAACAATGTGTCTGGGCTGCTGGGCACCCAGACATCCTTGAGTTTGAGGCCCGAGATGCTGGTCCGCAAAGACTGTTTCTCTGCATCATTCCTCTGTGCCTGAGCCAGTTGCTCATAATCCAGGCAGGGCAGGAGAGAGCATTCGCCACTACATTGTCCTTGCTGGCCCTGTGACGGATGTCGGTGGAGAACTCAGACATGTATGAGAGGTGGCATTGCTGTCTGGCAAACCACGGATCCTTGGCGATTGCCAGTGCTTGAGTGAGGGGCTTGCGATCCGTGAAGGCTGTGAACGGCCTGCCCTCGAGGAAGTAGCGGAAATGGCAGATGAGCAAATACAGCCCCAAAAAGGCCAGCGGGAACCATTGTCCATCGAGCCACTGTTCCAGAACCCCCTACCACCACCACCGTAGATGAGGCGTTCTCGGAAAGTGCCATGTGTGCATCCGAGCCTTCTATGTTGTGATGAAAGCCCTGTCCGCCTCCTCTGACCACGATAAAGACTTACCTTTGGTGTCCATGAGTGCGAACAATGGGCGCATGGTGCGCGCAACTCCGGGGATGAAATGATGGTAAAAGTTAACCATCCCCGCAAACTCTTGGAGGCCTTTCAGGGTGGAGGGTTTGGGGAATCGTTGAACAGCCTCTACCTTCTCTGACGCTGGTGCGGCCCATAAATCACATTAGCCATGATATACACTATTTCTTTTCACACATATACAGTGACTTTTTCTCCCCCCCCCCCCTTTCCTCCCAAACCACCCCCCCACCCCCCCCTCTCATCCATTTTAGGTATACAATCTAGGTTGCATTAAGCCAGTCAGACAATGTTGTCATTCAACAAAATTACACCAGAAATTCTACTGAGTCCATTCTTTTCTTTCCTTCTCCTTCCATCAACTTAGGTAATGTTTGTCCCCGGTAGGTTTTCGCTATTGTATTTAATGTAAGGCTCCTATACTTGTTCGAATATTTCAATATTATTTCTTAACCAATATGTTATTTTTTCTAATGGAATACATTTATTCATTTAAATTTGGTAGTTTCTTCCTTTTAATTTGGTTATGTATTCCATTAATATTTAAAGACATATAGTTCAGCGTAGCCCTTTTATATTTTGTTTATCTTCTCTTTCCGTTTTTCCATCATTACCTTTCCTCCTTTTCCATTTCTGTTTTCTTATTTTCAACTCTTTATAAGACAACATTCCTACAACATCTAACATTTTCCTTATTCTCCTATTTCTATCTTATTTATCCCCAATCTCCCCTTCACCTCCTGAGTTGTCCTTTATCCCTTGTCGGACAACCACATCTCCCCTCTCCATTTGGATTTGCGAATCCACTCGCAAGCGTCAACTGATTTTGCAGTGACCGCTATTTCCCCCCACCCCGCCTCCCCCAGAAAAGATTTCACTTTTCATATGTCACAAAGGTCCCTCTTTTAATTCCCTCCTTATTCTCTCTATTCCATTACCTTCCCTTATTAATTCTTGTCTATACTATCTATATTTTCCTCTAAGTACAGATACATTCATGTATGCTCATTGTCTCTATTCACTCTTATACCTCTTTACCTGCATACATATCAATCGTGATCATTTTTACTCTCATTACCCGTCTTCATCCCTCAGTCTATTTTTGTCTTTACCCACATACATATCAGTCGTGATCATTTTAACTCTCATTACCCGTCTTCCTCCCTCAGTCTATTTTTGTAATTGTTCTGCAAATTTTCGTGCTTCTTCTGGATCCGAGAATAGTCTGTTTTGTTGTCCTGGAATAAATATTTTCAATACCGCTGGATGCTTTAGTATAAATTTATACCCTTTCTTCCATAAAATCGCCTTTGCTGTATTGAACTCTTTTCTCTTCTTTAGGAGTTCAAAACTTATATCTGGATAAATGAAGATTTTTTGCCCTTTATACTCCAGTGGTTTGTTGCCCTCTCTTACTTTTTCCATTGTCTTCTCCAGTACCTTTTCTCTTGTAGTATATCTTAGGAATTTTACTACAATAGATCTTGGTTTTTGTTGTGGTTGTGGTTTAGAGGCCAATACTCTATGTGCCCTTTCTATTTCCATTTCATGCTGTAGTTCTGGACATCCTAGGGTCTTAGGGATCCACTCTTTTATAAACTCCCTCATATTCTTGCCTTCTTCATCTTCCTTAAGGCCCACTATCTTTATGTTATTTCTTCTGTTATGGTTTTCCATTGTATCTATTTTTTGAGCTAGTAGTTCTTGTGTCTCTTTAGTTTTTTTATTAGATTTCTCCAATTTCTTTTTTAAGTCTTCTACCTCCATTTCTGCTGCTACTGCCCGCTCTTCCATCTTGTCCATTTTTTTTCCCATTTCTGTTAAGGTCATCTCCATTTTAATTATTTTCTCCTCTGTGTTGTTTATTCTTTTTCTTAAATCCTTAAATTCCTGTGTTTGCCATTCTTTAAATGACTCCATGTATCCTTTAATAAGAGCAAGTATATCCTTTACCTTGCCTTTCTTTTCTTCTTCTATTTCACCATACTCTTCCTCTTCTTCTTCCTCTGGGTTGACCATCTGTTGTTTCTTTGTTGCCCTTTCCTCCTCTTCTATCTTGTTTCTATTGTCTTCTGTGGTCTCTTCTTGCTGCAGGTGTTCTGCAGCTGTCGTTGCCGGCTGTGGAGATCGACTCCCCAGCTGGTCCCCCCTCCCGTCGGTGTGTTTTTTTTCATTCGCATCGCGCATGCGCGAAACTTCGCGCATGCGCGTTTGCGCACTTTTGCTCGGCTCTGCGAGCCATTTTTGTAGTCCATTATTTACCGACCTGAGGGAGTGGGTTTCTCTCTCCGCAGCGGGCCTCTTCGGACAGGTAAGGCCTTCACCTTTTTCCTCCTTTGTCTTCTCTTCCTCTCTTCTTACCGTTGCTTTCGACTTTTCTTTTTTTGTCGCCATCTTCTTTCCACCTTTATACTCACTTTTCTGTAACTTTTATTTCTGTGCCTTTGTGTTTTCCTTTGTTTTTCCCGACTTTTCTGGAGAGGGCTGGAGTTCACCGTCCGGCCACTACTCCATCGCGTGACTCCTCCCGAACTGGAGGGACTCCTTGCAGAATTGGCATTTGGCCGTGTTGACTGTGAGGCAGAAGTCCACTAGCCGGGGGAAAAGAGTGTGTGGAGATGGGCTTTGTGTTCATTGCGGTTGTGACTGGCAATGAGAATATCGTCCAGGTAAATGAACACAAGGTCCAGGTCTTTTCCAACCACGTCCATAAGGTGCTGGAACATTTGGGCCTCGTGTTTTAGACTGAAGGGCATATGCAAGAACTCAAAGAGGCCGAAAGGGGTGATAATGGCCATCTTACCCACATCATCTGGATGTACCAGGATCTGATGGTATCCCTGCACGGGTCCACTTTGGAGAAGACTTATGCGCCGTTGAGAGGTTGGCGGAGAAGTCCCATATGTGGGGCACTGGGTACCTGTCGGGGGTGGTTGCATCATTCAACTGACGGTAGTCCCCGCATGGTCTCCAGACCCTGGACGATTTCGGGACCAGATGGAGTGGCGATGCCCAGGTGCTGTCTGAGTGCCGGACAATTCCCAGTTCTTGGAGCCTGGAGAACTCCTCCTTTGCCTGCTGGAGCTTCTTGGACGGTAGCCATCTGGGTCTAGTGTGCAGCGGGGGGCCCTGTGTGGCGATGTGGTGGAAGACCCCATGCTGGGGCAGGGCCATGACTCTAAGATGGCGAGGAATTTGTGAAGGATCTCATTGAACTTGTTCCTGGCGGTGGCTATGGTGGTGATTTCGGGCCTGCTGTGTCCAGTCAGGTGGAGTGGAATGTTCAGGCGTTGACCAGCCTTTTGCCATTCATGTCAACCAGTAGGCTGTGAGCTCTGAGGAAGTCGGCCCCCAACAGCGCGGTGCCCATGGAGGCTAGGACGAACCTCCAGTGGAACTTCTCCTTCCCGATCTGGATCTGTGCCCTGCGGGCGCAGTAGGTCCTGATAGTGGAGCCATTGGCCACCCACAGGCTTGGACCTCGAGATCGGGTGCAAGTCTCTAATGCTAAGGGGGGAAGGATACTGAGCTCAGCCCCTGTGTCCACCAGGAATCGGTGGCCAGTGGATCTGTCTGTCACATGAAAGAGGCTGTTTGTGTGGCCAGCCATTGCAGCCATCAACAGCGGCTGGTCTGGTCATTTCCCTGAAACCCGCAGGGCTGGTGGCACTTACGGGTAGTAGAAACACCAGGTTGACTGGACCTTCTCTGGCTTGGTCTTGGGAGTGGCTTGTGGTTGGCTGGCTCCAGCTTTTATTTATTTTATTTTTTATTTTTCACACTATAAACCACATTGATCAAGATACAAACATTTTTCTTTTCAAATATATAGTGTCATTTTCTCCCCCCCTCCCTCTTCCCATCCCACCCTCCCTACTTCCCCTCCCATTCATTTAAAGTTCAGAATCTAAGAAACATTAAACCCGTCAAACAATGTTGTCACTCAATAAAAATAAACAAGAAATTCCACTGAGTCAATTCTTTTCATTTCCTTCTCCTTCTGTCATTTTAGGTGATAGATGTCCCTGGTAGGTTTTCTCTATTGTGTTTCATGTATGGCTCCCATATTTGTTCAAATATTGTAATATTATTTCTTAAATTATATGTTATTTTTTCTAATGAAATACGTTCATTTCTATATACCATTGTTGTATTCTCAAATTATCTTCTAATTTCCAGTCTAACATAACATAACATAACATAACAATTACAGCACGGAAACAGGCCATTAGGCCCTTCTAGTCCGCACTGAACCAAACACCCCTTTCTAGTCCCACCTCCCTGCACAATGCCCATAACCCTCCATCTTCTTCTCATCCATATACCTGTCCAACCTTTTCTTAAATAATACAATTGAATCCGCCGCCACTATTTCTCCCCGAAGATCATTCCACACGGCTACCACTCTCTGAGTAAAGAAGTTCCCCCTCATGTTACCTCTAAACCTCTGCCCCTTAATTCTTAACTCATGTCCTCTTGTTTTAATCTTTCCTCCTCTTAACGGAAATACTCTATCCACATCCACTCTGTCAATCCCTTTCATAATCTTAAATACTTCTATCAAATCCCCTCTCAACCTTCTATGCTCCAAAGAATAAAGACCTAATCTGTCCAATCTCTCCCTATACTCTAGATGCTTAAACCCAGGTAACATTCTGGTAAACCTTCTCTGCACTCTCTCCACTCTGTTTATATCCTTCCTATAATTAGGCGACCAGAACTGCACACAGAACTCCAAATTAGGCCGCACCAACGTCTTATACAATCTCAACATCACCTCCCAACTCCTATATTCCATGCAATGATTGATAAAGGCCAGCATACTAAAAGCCTTCTTCACCACCCTATTCACGTGAGTTTCTGCCTTCAGGGAACGATGTACCGTCACTCCTAAATCTTTCTGCTCTTCTGTATTCCTCAATGCTCTCCCATTTACCACGTATGTCCTATTCTAATTCTTCTTACCAAAATGAAGCACCTCACACTTATCAGCATTAAATTCCATCTGCCATTTTTCAGCCCACTTTTCTAAGCAGCACAAATCCCTCTGCAATCCTTGAAAACCTTCTTCATTATCCACTATTCCACCTATCTTAGTATCGTCTGCATATTTATTAATCCAATTCACCACCCCATCATCTAGATCATTAATGTATATAACGAACAACAATGGGCCCAATACAGATCCTTGAGGCACACCACTGGTCACCGGCCTCCAACCTGACAGACAATTATCCACTACCACTCTCTGGCCTCTCCCTTTCAGCCAATGTTCAATCCATTTGACTATCTTAAAATTTATACCTAAAGACTGCACCTTCCTAACTAACCTTCCATGTGGTACCTTATCGAAGGCCTTACTGAAGTCCATATAGACAACATCCACTGCGCTACCCTCATCCACATTCCTAGTCACCTCTTCAAAAAATTCAATCAGATTGGTCAAACATGACCTTCCTCCCACAAATCCATGTTGAGTGCTCCTGATCAGACCCTGTCTATCCAGATGTTTATAAGTACTATCTCTAAGAATTTTCTCCATTAATTTACCTACCACAGACGTCAAACTTACAGGCCGATAGTTGCCAGGCTTCCTCCTTGAACCCTTTTTAAATAACGGAACCACATGCGCAATGCGCCAATCCTCCGGCACTATCCCCATATCTAATGACATTTGGAAAATTACCGCCAGAGCCTCTGCTATTTCCTCCTTCACTTCTCTCAATGTCCTGGGGAAGATCCCGTCTGGTCCCGGAGACTTATCCTCCTTTATATTCTTCAAAGCCTTAAAACTACACCTTTTGTAATCTCTATATTCCCCATATTTACCCAATTTGCTTTTTTTAATCTCACATCTCCCAATATCCTTCTCCTTAGTGAATACCGAAGAAAAGAAACTGTTCAATATCTCCCCCATTTCTCTAGGCTCCACACACAGTTTTCCGCTCTGATTTTCTAAGGGACCAATTTTGTCTCTAGCTTTCCTCTTACCATTAACATATTTGTAGAACTCTTTTGGATTAGTTTTCACCCTGCTTGCCATAGTTTTCTCGTACCTTCTTTTAGCTTTCCTAATTCCTCTCTTAAGATTCCTCTTACATTCAATGTATCTTTCAAACATCTCCTTAACTCCATGCTTCTTATATCTAATGTACGCCTCCCTTTTTCTTCGAACCAAGTTTCCAATATTCCTTGAAAACCACAGCTCTCTCAAACCTTTTGTCCCTCCTTTTAACCTAATGGTTAAACATATGGTCTGACATAATACATTTTTTTGCTACAGCTAGGGCTGTCCTAACAAATCTTTTTTGTACACCATCCAAATCAAGTCCAAATTCTTTTTTTTTAAATGTTATTTAGGAGGAAGATCTCTGGGTTTTTTGGTATATTGCTTTTTGTGATTTTATTTAATATCTGGTTTAGATCTTCCCAAAATTTTTTCACTTTCTCACATGTCCAGATTGCATGAATTGTTGTTCCCATTTCCTTTTTACAGCGAAAACATCTGTCAGATACTGGTGGGTCCCATTTATTTAACTTTTGAGGTGTAATATATAGCCTGTGTATCCAGTTATATTGTATCATACGTAACCTCATGTTTATTGTATTTCTCATAGTTCCAGAGCATAACTTCTCCAATGTTTCCTTCTTTATCTTTATGTTTAAATCTTGTTCCCATTTTTGTTTAGTTTTACCATATGTTTCCTCATTCTCCTATTCGTGCAATTTAATATACATATTTGTTATAAATTTTTTGATTATCACATATTCAAAATTACTTCCCTCTGGTAACCTCAGACTGCTTCCCAATTTGTCCTTCAAGTAGGATTTCAGTTGGTAGTATGCCAACACTGTATCGTGAGTTATATTATATTTATCCTTCATTTGTTGAAAGGATAATAATTTATTTCCTGAAAAGCAATTTTCTATTCTTTTGACCCCTTTTTTCTCCCATTCTCTAAAGGAAAGATTATCTATTGTAAAAGGGATTAGCTGATTTTGCGTCAGTATTAGTTTTGGTAATTGGTAATTTGTTTTATTCCTTTCTACATGAATCTTCTTCCAGATATTGAGCAGATGATGTAATACTGGAGAATTCCTACATTGTACCAATTTTTCATCCCATTTGCATAATATATGTTCAGGTATCTTGGCAGTTGTAAACCTCCTTGTTTATACCATTCTGTTAATTTATCTAGTGCTATCCTCGGTTTCCCCCCTTTCCATAAAAATTTCCTTATTATTTCCTTTAACTCCTAGAAGAATTTTTCCATCAAGTGTATTGGCAATGCCTGAAATAGGTATAGTATCCTTGGGAAAATGTTCATTTTAATTCAGTTTATCCTTCCTATTAGTCGTTTTGTAATTTTTTCATTAGTGGATAATAATTAAGGTTATATAGATGGCCGAGGTTTTTATTTATTTGTATACCTAGGTATCGTATTGCTTGCATTTGCCATCTGAATGGTGATTCTTTCTTAAATTTTGAGAAATCCGCATTATTCATTGGCATTGCTTCACTTTTATTTGCGTTAATCTTGTATCCCGGCACTTCTCCATATTCCTTCAATTTCTTATGTAATTCTTTTATTGATATTTCTGGTTCTGTTAAGTATACTATAACATCATCTGCAAATAAACTGATTTTATATTCCTTGTCTTTTATTGTTATCCCTTTTATTTTACTTTCTGTTCTTATCAATTCTGCTAGTGGTTCTATAGCTAATGCGAACAATAAGGGCGATAGTGGGCATCCCTGCCTTGTTGATCTGCTTAAGTTAAATTGCTTTGATATATATCCATTTACTGTCACTTTCGCCAATGGCCCCTTATATAATGCTTTAATCCAATTAATATATTTCTCTGGTAAACTGAATTTTTGTAGTACTTTGAATAAATAATTCCATTCTACTCTGTCAAAGGCATTCTCTGCGTCTAAAGCAACCGCGACTGTTGGAGTTTTATTCCCTTCTACTGCATGAATTAAGTTAATAAATTTACAAATATTGTCTGTTGTTCATCTTTTTTTAATAAATCCAGTTTGGTCTAGATTTACTACTTTTGGTACATAGTTGGCTAATCTGTTTGGCTATTATCTTATAATCTGTGTTAAGTAATGATATTGGTCTATATGATGCTGGTGCTAGTGGATCTTTCCTTGTCTTTGGTATTACTGTAATTATTGCTGTTTTGCATGAATCTGGTAAGCTTTGTGTTTTATCAATCTGGTTGATTACTTCCAGGAGGGGAGGAATTAATAAATCTTTAAATGTTTTATAGAATTCTATTGGGAATCCATCCTCTCCTGGTGTTTTATTATTCATTAGTTTTTTTATTATCTCTTGTATTTCTACTATTTCAAATAGTTCTGTTAATTTATTTTGTTCCTCTATTTGTAATTTTGGTCATTCAATTTTAGTTAAAAATTCATCTATTTTGTCTTCTTTCCCTTCGTTGTTAGATTGGTATAATTTTTCGTAGAATTCTCTGAAGTTTTCATTAATCTCTGTTGGATTATATGTGATTTGTTTGTCTTTTTTCCTTGATGCCAATACCATTCTCTTAGTTTGTTCGGTCTTAAGCTGCCATGCTAGAATTTTGTGCGTTTTTTCTCCTAGTTCATAATATTTCTGTTTTGTCTTCATTATGTTCTTCTCCACCTTATATGTTTGTAGTGTTTCATATTTTATTTTTTTATCTGCCAATTCTCTTCTTTTAGTTGTGTCTTCCTTCATTGCTAATTCTTTTTCTATATTTGCTATTTCCCTTTCCAACTGCTCTGTTTCCTTCTTCATCTTGGTTACATAACTTATTATTTGCCCTCTGATGAATGCTTTCATTGCGTCCCATAGTATAAACTTATCTTTCACTGATTCCGTATTTATTTCAAAGTACATTTTAATTTGTCTTTCAATTAATTCTCTAAAATCCTGCCTTTTAAGTAGCATGGAGGTTAATCTCCATCTATACATTCTTGGAGGGATGTCCTCTAACTCTATTGTCAATATCAGGGTGAGTGGTCTGATAATATTCTAGCTTTATATTCTGTTTTTCTTACACTGTCTTGCATACGAGCTGATAACAGGAATAGGTCTATTCTTGAGTATGTTTTATGTCTACCCGAATAATATGAATATTCCTTTTCCTTTGGGTGTTGTTTCCTCCATATATCCAAAAGTTGCATTTCTTGCATCGATTTAATTATAAATTTGGTTACTTTGTTCTTTCTGTTAATTTTTTTTCCCAGTTTTATCCATGTTTGAATCCAAATTAAGGTTGAAATCCTCTCCTATTAGTATGTTCCCTTGCGTGTCTGCTATCTTCAAAAAAATATCTTGCATAAATTTTTGATCTTCGTTAGGTGAATATACATTGAGTAAATTCCAAAACTTCGAATATATCTGACATTTTATCATTACATATCTCCCTGCTGGATCTATTATTTCCTCTTCAATTTTAATTGGTACATTTTTACTGATTAATATAGCTACTCCTCTAGCTTTTGAATTATATGACACTGCTGTTAGATGTCCTACCCAATCTCTCTTTAATTTCTTGTGCTCCATTTCAGTTAAATGTGTTTCTTGCACGAATGCTATATCAATTTTTTCTTTTTTCAGTATATTTAGCAGTTTCTTCCTTTGGATTTGGTTATGTATTCCGTTAATATTTAAAGTCATATAGTTCAACGTAGCTATTTCATACTTTGTTTATCTTTCCTTTCCGTTTCCTAATCACCTTTCCTTCTTATCCATTTCTGTTTTCTTATTTTGAATACTTTATAAGACAACATTTCTAAAACATAAAACATTTCCCTTATTCTCCTATCTAAAATTTCTTTAACCCCAGTATCCCCTCCCCTTCCTGAGTTGGCCTTTATCCCTTGTCGGGCAACCACATCTCCCCTCTCCATTTGGATTTGCGAATTCACTCGCAAGCGTCAACTGATTTCGCAGTGACCGTAACTCCTCCCCACCCAGAAGATTTTAATTTTCATATATAACAAAGGTCACTCTCTTAATTCCCTCCTTACTTACTCTCTTCCCTTTCTTTCCCTTATCAATTCTTATCTATACTCTATATATTTTCCTTTAAATACAGATACACTCATGTACACACATGTATACATACACACACACACACACACACACACACACACACACACACATATATATATATATATATATATATATATATATATTCTTTGGCTTGGCTTCGTGGACGAAGATTTATGGAGGGGTAAATGTCCACGTCAGCTGCAGGCTCGTTTGTGGCTGACAAGTCCGATGCGGGACAGGCAGACACGGTTGCAGCGGTTGCAGGGGAAAATTGGTTGGTTGGGGTTGGGTGTTGGATTTTTCCTCCTTTGCCTTTTGTCAGTGAGGTGGGCTCTGCAGTCTTCTTCAAAGGTGGTTGCTGCCCGCCAAACTGTGAGGCGCCAAGATGCACAGTTTGAGGCGATAGCCCACTGGCGGTGGTCAATGTGGCAGGCATCAAGAGATTTCTTTAGGCAGTCCTTGTACCTTTTCGGTGCACCTCTGTCACGGTGGCCAGTGGAGAGCTCGCCATATAACACGATCTTGGGAAGGCGATGGTCCTCCATTCTGGAGACGTGACCCACCCAGCGCAGCTGGATCTTCAGCAGCGTGGACTCGATGCTGTCGACCTCTGCCATCTCGAGTACTTCGACGTTAGGGATGAAAGCACTCCAATGAATGTTGAGGATGGAGCGGAGATAACGCTGGTGGAAGCGTTCTAGGAGCCGTAGGTGATGCCGGTAGAGGACCCATGATTCTGAGCCGAACAGGAGTGTGGGTATGACAACGGCTCTATATACGCTGATCTTTGTGAGGTTTTTCAGTTAGTTGTTTTTCCAAACTCTTTTGTGTAGTCTTCCAAAGGCGCTATTTGCCTTGGCGAGTCTGTTGTCTATCTCGTTGTCGATCCTTGCATCTGATGAAATGGTGCAGCCGAGATAGGTAAATTGGTTGACCGTTTTGAGTTTTGTGTGCCCGATGGAGATGTGGGGGGGCTGGTAGTCATGGTGGGGAGCTGGCTGATGGAGGACCTCTGTTTTCTTCAGGCTGACTTCCAGGCCAAATATTTTGGCAGTTTCCGCAAAACAGGACGTCAAGCGCTGAAGAGCTGGCTCTGAATGGGCAACTAAAGTGGCATCGTCTGCAAAGAGTAGTTCACGGACAAGTTTCTCTTGTGTCTTGGTGTGAGCTTGCAGGGGCCTCAGATTGAAGAGACTGCCATCCGTGCGGTACCGGATGTAATGATAAATATATATATACCCATATACACACATACATAAAGTTCGTGGTCATTTTTACTCTCGTTACATGTCTCCATCTCTCTGTCTGTTTTGTAGTTCTTCTGCAAATTTTCGTGCTTCCTCCGAATCCGAGAATAGTCTGTTTTGCTGCCCTGGAATAACTATTTTAAATACCACTGGGTACTTTAGCATAAATTTATATCCTTTTTTCCATAGGATCACTTTTGCTGTATTAAACTCCTTTCTCTTCCTCAGGAGTTCAAAACTTATGTCTGGACAAAAAAAAAAAATTTTGACCTTTGTATTCCAGTGTCTTTTTGTCTTCTCTTATTTTCTTCATTGCTTTCTCCAATATATTTTCTCTTGTTGTATATCTTAGGAATTTTACTGAAATGGATCTTGGTTTTTGTTGTGGCTGTGGTTTCGGGGCTAATGTTCTATGTGCCCTTTCTATTTCCATTTCTTCCTGTCATTCTGGTCTTCCTAGGACCCTGGGGATCCAATCTTTTATAAATTCTCTCATATTCTTGCCTTCTTCATCTTCCTTAAGGCCCACTATCTTTATATTATTTCTTCTATTATAATTTTCCATTATATCTATCTTCTGAGCTAACAGCTCTTGTGTCTCTTTAACTTTTTTACCAGATTCTTCTAATTTCTTTTTTAAGTCCTCTACTTCCATTTCTACGGCTGTTTCTCGTTCTTCCACTTTGTCCACTCTTTTTCCTATATCTGACATGACCATCTCTAATCTATTCATTTTTTCTTCTGTACTTTTAATTCTTCTTTTTATTTCACTAAATTCTTGTGATTGCCATTCTTTTACTGATTCCATATATTCTTAAAAAAAAATCCATTGTCTTGCCTTTCCCTTCTTCTTCCATTTCTCTATGTTCTTCTTCTTCTTCTTCCTCTGGGTTGGTCATCTGTTGTTTCCTTGTTTTCTTTTTACTCTCTTCTTTCTTGTTCTCGTTGTTTTCTATGTTCTTTTCCTGTTGTTGTGTTGCAGCTGTCATTCTCAGCTGTGGAGATCGACTCCTCACCTGGTCCCCCCTCCCATCAGTGTTTTTTTTGTCATGCGCATCGCGCATGCACGACTCCTCGCGCATGCGCGGTTGCGCACTTTTGCTTGGCTCCGTGAGCCATTTTTGTAGTCCCGAGCTCGGGACTTCAACTGACCTTAGGGAGCGGGCTTCTCTCTCCGCGGCGGGCATCCTCGGACACGTAAGGCCTTCACCTTCTTCTTCCGACGTCCTTTCTTCTTCTCTTCTTCCCATTGCTTTTGACTTTTCTTTCTTCGCTGCCATTTTCTTCCCACCTTTACTTTCACTTTATTTTAATTTTTATGTTTGTGCCTGTGTTTTCTTTAAACTTTTCTGGAGAGGGCTGGAGTTCCCCGACCGGCCACTTCTCCATCACGTGACTCCTCCGTGCCACCTGGTTGAGGGCTGCCTCATTCTCCCTTTTTGTGTGCCAGAGGGCATCCACATGGACAGCTGCTCTCCTCAGGTTCGAGGAGTCTTCATCTGTGAGGAGTCACTGGATGTCCTCTGGGATCTGTTTCAGGAATATCTGGCGTAAGAGAAAACAAGGCTTGTGGTTTTCCGCCAGGGCCACCATTTCATCCATCAATGCCGACGAACTATGGTCCCCAAGCCCATCTTGGTGAAGGAACCTGGAAGCCTGTTGGTGGGGAGTTAGCCTGAAAGTTCCAAGCAGCAGGTCTTTGAGAGCGGTGTTCTTGCCTGTAGCCGGGGTGGTGGTGGATGATGTCATCCACCCTCTCTGCCATATCTTGGTCCAGAGTACTCACGACATGATAGAACATCATGTCTTCTGAGGAGATGTTGCAGAGTTGAAATCGTGCTTCCGCCTGCCCGAACCACATTCTGGGTCAGTGGGTCCAAAAGGGGGGAAGCTTGATGGAGACAGCGTTAACCTCTGCTGAATCCATGAAAAACACCTGGGCTTGTCAGGGTCACCATTGTGGTGGTGTGAGCAGTGGAAGATAAACAGCCACCACTTTGAGGGTCATTAATGACTGCTTTTATTAATATTCAGCATGCCCCTTTAAGGGCAGCATGAGCTCAGTTACCTGGTGCATTGTGACATCATAATCGCTACTCAGGGTGCGCGGTGGAAGGGATGCTGGAGTCGGAGAGAAACCTCTGACGACCCCATTTTCCCCATGGCTGCCCCGCCACATGGCAATACAAGCGTGGCCAGTTCGCCATGAGGATGCCATTGTCTTGGTGAATTTTCCATTGCTGCTGGTTTAGTTTGTAACAGGAGGAATGATACATATGAACAAGACATTGGTGCAGTTCTGGTCACCCAGGTATAGAAAAGGTCTATTATTTTTTAAAAGACTGGGGTGAAGGAAAGAAAAGGCAGGGGAGGAGCACAGACCAACAGAATAAAGGTGATCATTGGTTAGGTATAGGACGACAGGAGAGGAAAGAATTGATCAGTGGAGGGGGGGATGGTCTCTGTGAATGCATAGCTGGATGAAAGGAGAAAGAGGGAAAGGAAAAGAGAGTCAGAGCTCGGGGAAAGAAGACAAAGGAATACATGGGAGGGAGGGAGGCTAATGAAAACTGGAGAAGTTGATGTTAATGCCATGCAGTTGGAGGATGCCCAGAAGGAAGATGAGGTCTTGTTCCTCCAATATGAGGGTGGTCCAAGTCAAGCAGTGCACGACCTCTTGGACAGACATATTGGGATGTGAATGGCTTCTCCCTTGCACCTTTTTTCCGAAATGTACTTATCAAGCATCAAGCACAACTTTGTACACATTGTGCTCCTATTGTAGCGATCTGTGCACGGAGACATGGACTAGTCTGCAAAATGGCCAACGAACGATGACCTCCGCATGGTGAGAAGGTGGGGAACTCTGTCGGGATCACCGGCCATCCCGAGTCCGGTGCTCTGATGTCACTGGGCCTTGACGTCAGTGCCAGGGGCCCCTATAAGCGTGACGGTCAGAAAAATCAAGGCTTTGGTGTGAGTGTTATTCTTCTCCATGCTCTAGTGGCGCGTATTTTTTTGTTTTCTAACAGAAAAAAAAGGAAAAATATTAAGCAGCAGAAGGTGCAAAAGGATTAACAGGGTCATGAAGGCTTGAAATCAGAGGCTAAGAAGGCTGGGACTTACCTCCCTAGAGCGTGGGAGGCTGCTGGGTCTATAATATCACAAGGGGCATAAAAACAGAAAATAGTCTGTCTTTTCAGATGAGTCGGGCAATCTAAAATGAAAGGACATAGGGCAAACAGACCTGACGGTGGTGGGCATATGGAATGAAATGGCAGAGCAAGTGGCAAAAGTAAGTAAAAATCCATTTAAACATGGAAGGGAAAAGTTTAGAATGATTTGCCTAAATGGGGACAGGAGGGATGGGCCCAGGTAGACAACTTGGTTGGCATGGAAGAGCTGAGCCCAAGATACTGTCTGGCTTACGTTGTCTGGCTCAAAGTCTTCCACTTACCATAAACAGCCTCTCCAAATCAACCTCTGCAAGTTTCTGTTTAATATCAAAATTAGCCTTGCTCTCATTCAAAACTTAAACTCTTTTGTTGCATGAGAAAAATCTAATCCACTGGAGCAACTCTGTGGCTCTAAGAGAAAAGGAATTGATGTTTCATGATGAAACCCTTCAAGATTTAGTGTGCAGAGGTGAGGTAGATAATGAAATGTGGACAGGGTAGGAGGGATTGGAAGGGCCAGTAGGACACTGGTGAACATGGGAGGTGTGAAGGATGGCAGACAGAAAGGGGTTTCAAATTTATTTCCAGAGTACATATATGACATCCCTTGCAACTCTCAGATTTTTTATTTCCTGTGGGCATGGCAGAATAATCACTTATTGGTAGTGCAAAAAACCTGTACTCAACGTATATGTAAACATATAAAGAAATGGTGCAATAACAAAGTATTCTGTATTCAGCTACCATAGACATTGATGTACATATTGTGGAATTGCTATACACGTTGTCGAATTGATGCATACGCTGTGGAGTCAGTGCAAGCCCAAGCTTGCATGCTTGGCTTATAAATATCAATGCTTCTGTCGTATGTACAGGAAGTGATGTTATCAGTGATGTCATGTGTTTTCCACAGGTCGCCCACCATTTTGAGAGTCAGTTTGCTTGCTGGTAAGTGGGTCGCCACAAGAGTTTGTTGTTGAGGAGTCTGTCAGTGGAGGGGTAGAGGTGATTGCCGGGTGCAAGACAAAGTTGAGGAAAAGGGGCTCAGGTGGAAGCTGAGTCACATGGGATGGAGGAGGGTGGACGGGTGAAAAGTGGAGACAAAGGCTTCCAGTAATGCAATCTGATCAGCTTGACAATGGTGGTTGAGCTGTTCGGGGTGCGATGAATGTGCAATTATTAATCCTTAGTTTAATGTTAAACGGTATTTCATATTTATATGTCTTAGTAAGGTTATTTTGTGGGTTTGGTTTCAGGCACACAATGACAATATATTTGCATTTTAAAAACAGATTCTTTCAAGATTGCAGCTGACATCATCTCAGGGACAGAAGTCGACTGTGACTGCAGTTGAAGTGGAGCGATGAAAGATTTTATGATGGTTTTTGAGTTACTGAGAACAATGGACCATTTACTTTAGAAGTGTTTGGTGGTCCATCCCAAACATTTCGGAAGCAGGACACCAAACACAAACAATTACTTTGATTTTAAGTTTGGGAAGACAAAAATTGAATGATGCTTTTTAGTATGAAGATATTAAAAGGTTCAAAGGCTGTTATGATGTTGTTAGAAATTAAAGTACCTTTAAAGAAATTGCTCGAGACAAAAATTGAGAACAAAGAACATTTATTACTACAACAATGCAAAGTTGGGTGCTTCCCCTTACCCTGGGAATACACACAGACACTGGGGCTCACCCAACTTTTATACAGTTGATTTCAGTGTAGGAATACCCTCCCCCTTACATTCTTCTGCCTCCTGCTGGAGAGGTTTGGCATTAGGCAATCCTGCCTGCCTACGTGCAATTTCAGTATACTTGGAGAACCAGGGGGGGGGGTATCCTGTCGGTGTCCCTTCATGTCATTGTCCTTATTCACACCTTCCTGATTCTCGGGGCTACAGTCTCTTGATATGCAGAGTTGACTCATTCTATCTAGGGTTGGCTAATTTCATATGTATAAATCTGTGTATGGTTAGCTAATTAGAAATGTATGACTTGGTACTTCTGTCCAGGGCTAGGAGACCCTTATCTGATCCAGACTACCTCAACTTCCTACATTCTATTGTACCTTACCATTCCTTATCTTAGTCCTATGGTCTTGTCACAAAGACTAGAAGATTCTTATGTTAATCGTGCTGACTCTGCTTTCCTGCATCCTAAGCCCCAAGCTTATCCCGTTTGAACTGGTTACAGCCATTTTACTGATGAACTTTAGTTTCTTCCATGTTCATAATTTTAGATCAATTTTCCCATCTCTCACAATCCTCACTTTTCTTTTAGATCAGTAATACTGATCTTTCACCATGATCAGTGTTACTGATCTTTGGTTACTAGTGTCAGTGTGACTGATCCCCCCCCCCCTTCCTCACTTTTCTTTTAGATCAGTAATACTGATCTTTCAATTGTAAGGTGTAGTTTTACCCAGCTGGTCAATAACCGAATTGTAACACCTGTGTAAAGTCTTTAGGTAGGGGAGCACCATGAAGGTCAGAGTAGCGAGTCCAGCTGCTTATTAGGGTTGTGAGTATCAGGCTCCAGTTCTCAGTAAAGAGTCTAGTCCATCCCACATCAGTCCGAAGTTGCCACGTCTGAACATGGGCATGGGCAGATTCACGTTGAAACATTGAAGCAGTGTCTTTTAACCACCCGACTTTTGTAAGCATTGTCCTGACGAAGTCTGTGAGAGACGCTGCCTTCAGCAGCAACAAGTAGCAGTCTCTGAGAAACGCTGCCTTCAGCAGCGAACGAGTAGTCAGGCGGTTCCGTTGAATTGTGGCTAGTATCTGATGTCCTCTTCAGCCCCGAACCCTAGGGCCACCGATCTCCGAAGGCTGTTTGGAGCCTGATATTAAAGTGTCAAGCAGCTCACGTTGTTGGTAACTGGTGCTCCCCTTCACGGGGTGATGAAAAGAGACCAAGCTGGGGGGGGATTGTTTCTTGTGATTTAACTGTGTGTTGCAGCTTGTCTGCTAACATTAGCATATGTATCATTGAACTTGTGAGTTGCAGCCTGTCTGTGTACATTAGCATATGTATTAACTCTCTCTCTCTCTGTGTTACATGTACAATCCTGACTACCATTCTGTCTGTCTTTGTCCCACCATGTCCTTTGTGCTATCGCTTCAAAACTCCTGTCTTTAATACCTGTGTAGGCTAAGATACAAATTAGATGTACTCCACTAAAGCTGTTCAGTTCCCCTGGTCCGTATTGGAATCCCTTGTTAACCCATATCCCACTATGACTATACATTAAATCTATGCCCTGTCTACATTCTAAAGGAGCACAATTGTAACCTCTGCTGCCCCTATTCCAGTGGGACTTAAAACATTAACGAACAATATTCCAAAAAATGAGTAAAACAACAATGAAAGTAAAACCCATTGAAAGCAGCAATAAAATATAACAATAACTGAATAAACAACAATAAATGTAAAGCTCATTGAAAACAGCAATAAAATACAACAATAACTGAATAAACCACAATAAATGTAAAGCTCATTGAAAACAGCAATAAAATACAACAATAACTGAATAAACAACGATAAATGTAACACCCATTGAAAACCGCAATAAAATACAACAATAACTGAATAAACCATTAAAATACGACAATAAATGTAAAAACCCATTAAAATACGGCAATAAAGAATACAACAATAACTCTATAAACCATTAAAATAGGACAATAAATGTAACATTATGGCACTTTGTCACGGCGCAGTGTAAGTTTCAGGTCTGAAGGATGAGGGACTGCATGCCAGGTTGGGGGTTGAATCTGTGTGTCGTGATGTTGTGGTTCAGAAGCTGGTTTAATTCTTTGAATGTGGGTCCAGCCTTTCTCTCTTGTTCTTACTGCGGTGTCTGTAATTAAAAGTACACAGAAGGGACCATCCCAGGCAGGTTTTAGTTGATCCTCTTGCCATGCTTTTAC
Organism: Narcine bancroftii; assembly: GCF_036971445.1. Classification (NCBI taxonomy): domain Eukaryota; kingdom Metazoa; phylum Chordata; class Chondrichthyes; order Torpediniformes; family Narcinidae; genus Narcine; species Narcine bancroftii. The sequence continues at coordinate 99,223,394 of NC_091474.1, read as the reverse complement.
ATATAACCAATCACTAGATTTTAATAAAATGAATAACAATCTGACTTTCCTTTGTGTTAGTGTAAAAATTGTAAAATGAAACACAAACCATATTTGCATGGGTTTTGAATATGTTAGACCTTATTAAAATGCAGTTGGAGCTGCTTGTCTGTATGGGGCACAACCCTCCAATTTGTTAGAGTACATAACAGACATTGTAGCACAAGAGCCTCTGCAAGAGAACTTGAAACATATTCAACCTTTAGTTCTGCCTTAAGTAAAATGCCTTGTGCCACAGCTCACAGGAGCTGGTCTTATTTAAAACAGTCTGTAAAACAGGCACCAAAAAAAGTTAAAAGATGTTCTTATGAAGATTGCACACACAATAATTTAAGTACAGGCTAGTTTCTATTATATTCCACTTAAAAGTTCTGCTGCATGAATCCTGGAGCTTGTGGAGTCATTATTGAATCAAGAAATATTGGTGCCATGCCAATCTCATTCTAACATGCCAATTTCTCCAGTCCTTAAGTCAAGATGTACTGAATAGCATCTGGTACAAGATCTGTGAGTTCTTAATGATATTATTCTTATGCACCCAATTGTTCTGAACGATGCCACCAATTTAAATCATATTCCACCTATTGCAGTACTCACACAGCACCATAGACCAGTTCGCAGGTTTATTTCTCCATTAAGCTGAATCCACTCGCGCAGGGTTTAGCTCCATGATCATTTACAATGTAACTTCCGCACTACCGGATTTAAATATAAACCTGATGAATGGGGAAAGTTATCATGAATTAAATAACAGCGGCAATACAGAGAAATTGTGCTGAGGCATTAATTTCACTCCAGAGGAAAATGCACCAGAGAAATAAATGATTAAACTTATAGGAATCCCCATAGGAATCCCCAGAGGTATCTTTATTCTCCAGAGGTGGGTGATCTTTAAACTCACGGACCTTGACTGCTGAATGTGTAGAAGAAATGTATTAAATGTGTTGATAGGGCTCCATACCTCTAACTGCAAGACAAGAGCCTGAAGCCTCAATTTCAAGTGCCACAGTGCACTTAAAGGGACATGCACACTCCCCCTTCAACTGGCTGATCCAGCCACTTTACACATCAGATCCTTTCTTTATCTCACATACACTTAAAGTTAAGATGTATAGAACTCACCCTATTTGCGCAAACATTTCTCCCTGCAAATGTTATAACATCACTCAACTCTCAGGTACTCCCTGTGCAAAATCACATTTAAATACAATTTATTTCATAAATTGGAATTAACTGGTAGTTAAATTCGCTAATTCTACAGTATTGAAAAACGATCATTTATGACATTTAATTTTTAGCATGAATTTTAATCAATATTGGTCAGTGACTGAAGTGGGAAGTCGTGATTTATGAAATTATCTCTGGTCTCTACTCTCCCACTCCCTGCACTTCTCCCAACATTCAGGAGCTGGCACACAGTCCCTGCCTTTTTTCATGTTACTCATCTACTATTCCTTTAACTGCTTGCATCAAAATGTTAGCCTTTGCTTTCTGCTTATCCTCAGATGTCTGGACAAATGCTTTTTGTGTGATCTGTAGAAGCTGGGTTATTCCCTGCTCATGCCAATTTTCTGTCTTTTGTAATTTTCTCCTAATGTCTGGGGCTGAGTTGGTAACAAAACCTGTTAGTACCAATTGTTCCCCTGCTGGGGATTCTATGTCGAGACCCCCATATTGTATATTTGGTCCCAAAAATTGGTCTAACTGTTCGGCACATCCCTGGGGATCTTCTATCAGGGAGGTCAGTTCTTTCTCAAAGTTACGCACTTCAGTACTGGTCAGGGGCACATTTACGAAACCGAGACCCTCTCCCATGGGAACTTCCCGCAGTGGTCTCATCCAATTGGTTTCTGGCTTATTAGGTCTGGGTTCCTGCTCCCTGGGAAATGAATCAAAGGGTTCTGCCCTTTCTTCCTGAAGAGTCTCACGCTGTTCTGAATTAAAGTTACCTCTCTCTCCTGTCAACAGAGGTGGTAATCGAGTGCTTTGTGAGCAAGTTATCATACCAGTCCTGCTCTCTTCTCTCTTCTCTAGTGGTGGGGGAGGTGGGGAAGGTGCAGAAGGGTAGGTCATAGGAGGGGAAGGAAAGATAGGAGCCGGCATAGGAGGAACATAAGGTGGAGGGAGGGAATGTAACACATCCCAACCCTGTGATTCAGGGACAAGAGGTTCCTCCTCTCTCTTATTCCTGAATTCTTTCTCATTCAAAACCAGCTGTTCAATGGATCCCTTGAGCCAGCAGGCTGCATATTCCCTGCTCTCAACATTGTCTTTCTGGTTTTGATAGAGCCATAGGTTCAAAGCTTCACACATCCATTCATCCTCGGATCCGAATTTTGGCCAGTACACGGAGCTCCCTTTAACCGGGTATTTAACCCATTCATTACAACAATACCTGACCATCGTCAGTTTGTCTTTACCGCGGGTCTTTCCTGTGCCCCACTCAGATAACATCAACCCAAGCGGGCTGTACGTAGCTATCTGGTGGTCACGTCCTGTGTCAGGACTCTCATCTCTACTGCCCGCTATTCCCATCCTTAGGAACAAGTAAAATACTCTTACCGAGTTCTGGCAGTACTGCTCTAGCGCGCGTCCTTCCGCCGTTTGTTCTCAATGCCTCTTCTCGGATATCACTCGCTTCTTCCACTGACCAGCCACCCGTCGCCCGTGAGTCCAGCTGAATCAGCCGGGGTGCACCTACTCTCGTCGTCGGGGTACTCTGTCAGTGGAGGGAGTGTGATCCCGGACGAGCCCCCATTTGTTAGAAATTAAAGTACCTTTAAAGAAATTGCTCGAGACAAAAATTGAGAACAAAGAACATTTATTACTACAACAATGCAAAGTTGGGTGCTTCCCCTTACCCTGGGAATACACACAGACACTGGGGCTCACCCAACTTTTATACAGTTGATTTCAGTGTAGGAATACCCTCCCCCTTACATTCTTCTGCCTCCTGCTGGAGAGGTTTGGCATTAGGCAATCCTGCCTGCCTACGTGCAATTTCAGTATACTTGGAGAACCAGGGGGGGGGTATCCTGTCGGTGTCCCTTCATGTCATTGTCCTTATTCACACCTTCCTGATTCTCGGGGCTACAGACTCTTGATATGCAGAGTTGACTCATTCTATCTAGGGTTGGCTAATTTCATATGTATAAATCTGTGTATGGTTAGCTAATTAGAAATGTATGACTTGGTACTTCTGTCCAGGGCTAGGAGACCCTTATCTGATCCAGACTACCTCAACTTCCTACATTCTATTGTACCTTACCATTCCTTATCTTAGTCCTATGGTCTTGTCACAAAGACTAGAAGATTCTTATGTTAATCGTGCTGACTCTGCTTTCCTGCATCCTAAGCCCCAAGCTTATCCCGTTTGAACTGGTTACAGTCATTTTACTGATGAACTTTAGTTTCTTCCATGTTCATAATTTTAGATCAATTTTCCCATCTCTCACAATGTCATACCATGCCACATGAAAGATCTGTAAGGAATATATTAGTGAAATGAGACATTTTTGAATCAGATGAAGAAGAGAAGGCCATCTGTATCGACAGGATTGGGAAACCAGCCATCAATTCTTTAAAAGAGGGAAGGCTATCTGTGTTCTCCTTAATAAAAGGAGGAACACCAACATTTTAAAAGAAACAGCCACTCTGACTGCCTCTAATAAAAGAGGGCAGTCTCGTGTCCATGACAAAAGGTTATGACAGAAATCATCGTGGAAAACAGACTCCATAACTCCTAGACAAGATAAGGAGTTTGTGAAATCACTCGCATAAAGGAACTGAAAATACTCTACAAAAGAAAGTTGTGAGTTTTAAAGAGATCTGAAGACATAATGTTTTAAAATGCTTCATAATTACTTCTGAACTGTGATTTCAAACACACACACATTCACGCACACGCACGCAAACACACATGCACACACACACATACACGCACACATCTACATTTGCACATAATGGGGGGTTTAAGCTAGAGTTAAGTAAAAAATTTTATGTTATTTATAATTTAATAAAAAAACTATTATTTTGAATTTACCATGGTCTGATGAATTTTCCATTGCTGTTCCTTTGTACTAATAACATGTTATTAGTTCGTAACAGGAGAAAGGTGAAGACAAATTGGATCAAGTGGAACTGGTGGGGAAGAAATCCTGTTGGTGACTTGCAGGTGGAAGAGGACAGAACCAGAAGGGGGAAGGCATTGAAGATGGGTGGGGGTGGAGGTGGGAAAGTAGACAAAAATAGGAAGAAGAAGGTAGAAGAACAAATGAATCAGACAAAGGGAGAGGGGATTCATTACCTGAAATTGGAAAATACTTAAACCTGTGCCTTCTAGTTCAAGACTCTGCTGTCCCAGGAAAATGGGCCCTGAACACCTGTCCTATCCTTGCCCGATAATTTGATAAACTCAGATAATGCCCCCTCAGCCTCATATGAGAATAACCCCAGCCTATCCTATTGCTCTGTCTAACTCCAGCATCCATTCCTAGGCAACATCCTAGGTGTAGAGAGGTGTTGTTCCTCCAATTTATGGGTGGTCTTGGTGGGATGAGGCCATGGATAGACATATGAGCATGGGAGTGGATGCAGAACTGAAATGGTTGGCCACTGGGAGGTCTCTGTTGTTGGTGTGATGGAGCGAAGATGCTTAGTGAAGCAATCTCCCAGTCTGTGCCCAATCTCTCTGACATAGATTTATCAGGTGTTGTTCCTCCAATTTTGGGTGGTTGGTGTGATACTACATTTATCAGGTGTTGTTTTACAAGATCACAAGAAAAATTAACAGAAGTAGGCCATTTGGCCCATCGAGTCTGCTCTGTGAAACCTTCCTGAGCTAAACTGTTCTTGCATCTAGTTCCAAGTTCCGGTCTTGTCCCTATATCCCTTAATACCATGACTAATTAGATACCTATCAATTTCCCCCAAAGATCCTGCCTCCACAGTTACATGTGGCAATGAATTCCATAAATCCACTACCCTCTGGCTAAAGAAATTTCTCATCTAGTTGTAAATTGGTACTTTTTAATTCTAAGACTGTGCCCTCTTGACCTGGAATCACCCAACAGGGGAAACATCTTATTTACATCCACTCTGTCCAATCCATTCATTATTCAAAATGTTTCTATGAGATCCCTTCTCATTCCTCTATATCTAATGAATAGCTAAGTGTTCCTCATAGGTTAGCCTCTCATTCCTGGAATCATTCTGGTCAACCTCCTCGACACCCTCTCCAACCTTGATATATCCTTTCTAAGATATGGGACCCAAAACTGCACGCCGTACTCCAAATGAGGTCTCACCAGTGCCCCAAAGAGTCTCATCAGCACATCTTAATTCTTATACACAATCCCCATTGAAATGAATGCCAACATACCATTCAACTTCTTTACTGCTGATCCAACCTGGCGGTCAACTTTCAGGTTATCCTGCACGAGGACCCCCAAGCCTTATTGTACTTCTGAGGTTTGAATTTTCTTTCCATCCAAATAAATTATTTCCCTACCAAGATGCACAACCATACATTTCTCAACATTATATCTCATCTGCCATTTCTTCCCACATTCTCCAACTTGTCCAAATCTCTCTGTAAACTTTTGATTTCTTATACACTTCGTACTCTACCACTTGTCTTTGTGTCATCTGCAAACTTCACTACAAAACCATTTAATCCACAATCTAAATCCTCAATATATATTGTAAAAATAAGTGGCCTCAGCACCGACCCTTACGGAACCAGCAACCAACCAGAATCGGATCCTTTTATTCCCACCCTTTGCTTTCTGCCTATCAGGCTCATCTTATTAAACAGCCATTTTGAAAATCCAAATACACAACATCCACAGCCTCTCCCTTGTCCATCCTATATGAGATTTCCTCAAAAAATTCCAATAGGTTGGTCAGGCAGGATCTTCCCTTCATGAACCCATGACTATCATGCCATGCACCTTGAAGTATTCCATAACCTTGTCCTTGAGGTTTGATCCAATATCTTTCCAACTACCGAAGTCAGACTAATAGGCCTGTAATTTCCTTTTTTCTGCCTCCCTCCTTTCGGAACTACATTTGCGATTTCCAATCCTCAGGAACCATGCCAGAATCTATTGATTGCAATGCCTCTACAATCTCCAAGGCCACCTACTTCAGAGCCCATTGGTGTACCTCATCCGGTCCCAGAGACTTAACTACTTTTAGACCATTCAGCTGACTAAGCATATCTCTCTTGTAATCTTGACTGTACTTAATTCAATTTCCGGAGACCTTTGAATATCAGGTATATTGCTAATGTCCTCCACAGTGAAGACTGATGCAAAATATCCATTTAATTCCTCTGCCATCTCCTTGTCACCCATTATAATTTCTCTAACTTCATTTTCAATTGGCCCTATGAGTCATAACATTTCAGAGACCTTTGTCTCTCTTTTACTTTTTATATATTTGAAGAAACTCTTTTGTAAGTTATTTGCCAATTTCCTTTCATAATTCATCTTTTCTTTCCTAATGACTTTCTTTAATTCTCTATGCAATTTTTGCTACCCTGTCTGCCCTCCCTTTTGCTTTTGTTTTAGCTTTAGCCTCTCATGTTAGTCACATCTGCATCATTTTATCATTCATAATTTTCCTTTTCCTTGGAATATATCCAACCTGGGCTTTCTTTATTTCTTGAAGAAATATCAACCTATTCTGTTCTGCTGCCCCGCCCACCCCCCCCCCCCCCCCACCCCACCATCCAGTTTACTTTTCCAGTCAACTTGGGCCCATTCCTCTCATACCTTTGCTGCACTGAAATATTGACACACCTAATATCAATCACTTTTTTCTTTTCAAATTGGAAGCTGAACTCCATCACGTTGTGATCACTACCCCTGAGGGGTTCACAACCTTTAAATCCCTAATTATTTCAGGTTTATTACACATCACCCAATCCAAAACTGCCGATCCTCTGGTGGGCTGATCAACCAGCCATCCTTAAGGCATTCTATAAACTCATTCTCCTGAGATCCTGTACCTTCCTGGCATCCCCTTTCATATTAAAATCTCCCATCATTATCTTGACATTCTCCTGACACACTTTTTCTATTTCCAGCTGCATCTCGCAGTCCACATCCCGGCTGGTGTTTGGAGGCCTGTAACCCATAAAGATTCCACAATTTCTGTCTCTATGACCCTCCTTTCAAGTGATTTAGTAGCATCACTTACCATCAGGGCCAAGCCACCCCCTCTACCTGCCTATCTTTCCTATACTTTTATCAGGTGTTTTACTTTGCTGACTAACATCCTGGCTGTGTCTCTTTTGAAGTGTTTCCAGCACCCACATCCTTGCATACAAAACAATAATGGGAATAAGAAGCTATGAGATACCCAGGATTATGAAAACATACAGAACGCATAATATATAACACAAAGAAAAGTTAGAAGATAAAGAGGCAGGATCAGTGAAGTAGTTTGATAGAGAAAATTGTAGAAAAAGGAATATTTAAACAAGGGGAGCACTGTCCATGTTATGACTGAGGGGGGAATGGGGTGAGCGCAAGTGCATGGGAATTGGAAGAGATGTTTATGGGAAGCTCCCAGGACAACCACCAATAAGGGCTGCAGCGGTTGGTGAGAAATCTGCAAGCCTACTGTATGTATGGGACCAGTTGTCCGAGCAAAAATTTCTGGTGGATAAGGGTTAAGAAATTAGTGTATTTCAATGCACCAGTTTTAACACACACCATCCTACACCAGACCTGCAACTACAAGCAGTTAGCAGTTCCAACATTCCGACCTTTGGCACTAGGAAGATGAATGTTAAGTTTGAGAATCATCTCTACACTTGGCCATTTATTATAGCAGCAGTATCCTGACCTTTGCTTGGTGCAGATTTTCTTTGGGCTCATTCATTCCTTGTTGACTTTAAAAGGCATCAGCTAATAGATAGAATTACTTTTCAGACTATTCCTCTGGCAGATGCCTATACCCCTGCTCTGCACCTTCAAACAGTAGGTAAACCAGGAGATGAATTCTCCAAGCTGTTGGAAGATTTCCCTGAGATTACTACTCTACAATTTTCTGCCTCCACTACAATGTACGGTGTTACTCATCGCATTTGTACTAAGGACCCTCCTATCCATACTATAGCACACCACTTGCCTTCAGAGAAGCTGCGCTTAGCAAAGGAGGAGGAACTAGGCATATTTCGTAGGTCCGACAGTCCCTGGGCATCTCCATTACATATGGTCCTGAAACACAATGGAGGTTGGTGACCTTATGGAGATTATAGACATCTTAACGACACCTCCATCCCAGATCATTATCCGATACCTCATATTCAAGATTTCTCAGCTAATTTGCAATGAGGTGAAGCTCTTCTCCAAAATAGGTGAGAAGTCATTACAAAAACAGCAATAATTACCCCATTTGAGTTGTTCGAATTTTTACGAATGCCGTTCAATCATTCCAACGGGTGATGGATGCTTTAGGATGTGGTATGACCAATGTCTTCATTTACCTCGACGATATTTTAGTGGCCAGTGAGACTAAGGAAAAACATTTGGAACATCTTTGTACACTTTTTATTCATCTTCAAAAGTTTGGACTGACCATCAATCTGCATAAATGCAGTTTTTGACAAGAAATTTCTTGGGGCATAGGATTACTCAGGAAGGCGTGATTCTGCTGCCATCCATAGTTGAGGCCATGACCAAGTACTCAAGACCTGCCACAGTTAAAAGCCTGCAGGAATTCTTTGGACTGGTAAATTTTTACCGTCGGTTTCTTCCGAGAGCTGCTTATACCATGGAGCCTCTTTTCAATTTACTGTCTAGAAGCGCCAGAAACATCCAGTGGACTGAAGAGGGAAACAATGCCTTCTTGAAGACGAAAGAGTTGCTGACTCATGCCACTATGCTCAGCTACCCAGTTTTAAATGCAACCACTGCTCTTTCTACAGACACTTCCAGTATGGACGTAGGAGGTGCACTTCATCAATATGTCAATGGGGAATGGAAACCGTTAGCATTCTTCAGCCGCCATTTTCGTGAAGCAGAGAAGAAATACAGTGCTTTTGATATGGATTGTTTGGCTATTTACTTGTCTATTTTACTTTATTTTTTGGAGAGCAGAGAATTTACTATGTACACTGACCACAATCCCTTAACATTTGCATTTTCCAAGGTTGCAGAGCCCTGGTCAGTACATCAACAATGGCAATTATCATTCATTTCAGAATTTTCCACAAAAATACTACATATTTCCAGAAAAAACAATGTAGTAGCCGATGCACTTTCCCGCTCTGCTCCACTCGAGGTTTCGTTTGTGAATCAAAATATTGACTACACAGCTTTGGCCACGGCCCAAGGACATGACCATGAGATGAATGTTTATCAGACTGGAATCATGAACCAGTAATTGAAAGATGTCCAATTTGGAGATAATGGCAAACTACTCCTCTGTGATATATCAACAGAGCACCCACGCCCAGTCGTTCTGGCATCATGAAAACGTTGAGTATTCAACTCTGTGCATTGTCTCTCACATCCATCGATTAGATAGACTGTTCATATGGTTTCGGACAGATTCATGAGGTATGGAAAATAAACCACATGAACTACCATCCATTAGTATGGAACAATTTACACACACTTTGTTTCAAAACTAATAATCCATTATGTATTTACTACACAAGGCCACAGTAATGAATAGAAGGCGGGATATAATGAAACACGTGGTTCTAAACATGATTAGATTACTGGGTAGAGAATAATGAAAATAATTGTGGTGAGCCATGGGATGACGTTCTGTTAAGATATGAAGTTATGAATGATTGGGGGCAGAAATGTAATTAAGTCAGGACTATAATATATAAAAGGGCAGAGTCTCATAGCAACAGGCATTTCAGAGTCCAGGCTTTGATTTGTCTCAGCTTTTGTTTGCAAATAAAGACTTAAACTTTTCTGAAGAATTCTCCATGTTTTCTGACTCATTTTTGGACATCAGAAAACCACAACAGTGGCACGGCCTTAAAAAAAATCTTACACAAATAGCAAGGCCACGCATTGCCTGCCAAAAAGCAAAGGTTCAGCGACATACTAAGGCATCGTTGCAGTCCTTCCCGGCAGTTACTTGGCGTTTTGCTTCCCTCTTCATTTCACTGGATGTTTCTGGCGCTTCTGGACAGTAAATTGAAAAGAGGCTCCATGGTATAAGCAGCTCTCGGAAGAAACCGACGGTAAAAATTTACCAGTCCAAAGAATTCCTGCAGGCTTTTAACTGTAGCAGGTCTTGAGTACTTGGTAATGGCCTCAACTTTGGATGGTAGTAGAATCACGCCTTCCTGAGTAATCCTATGCCCCAAGAAATTTCTTGTCAAAAACTGCATTTATGCAGATTGATGGTCGGTCCAAACTTTTGAAGATGAATAAAAAGTGTACAAAGATGTTCCAAATGTTTTTCCTTAGTCCCACTGGCCACACATTGTGGGTCTGCTTCCTGTTTAAAGAGGATACCGTTATCTTTTAACAGTAATAAGACAGGATTACATGATGGACCGAGGCCATGCCTATGGTAGATGCTACTTCAGACACTTGTATTCGGGCGTTCTTCAGTTCCTGGGTGTCTCGTTTTGGTTTACCAGCACGTTACTTCGGATAGAAGACCACAATTTACTTCCTCGCTGTGGATGGCCTTGACTCACTTCCTCAGTACAACAATTCATCATATGAATGCCTATTATCCCCAGGCCACTGGAATGGTGGAAAAATTTCAACGACATTTAGCCTGACTAGGCTGATGAGCTGCCCTGGGCATTAGAACTCCAAAGGAAGTCCTCCAAGCTTCATCTGCAGAACTTATGTATGGTGTACCGTTGGTGGTCCCAGGTAAATTCATCCTCTACCATTCCAACTTCAGCAATGATCCTAAGGAACTTCGAGCAGGCTAAGGGATACCATAGAAAAATCGACCCTTATACCACCATTGTCTCATGCAGAACATTCTTCTTTTGTACCTGAAGACCTCAAAAACTGTGAATATGTGTTTGTCCGAAGGGGAACACTTGGTCAACCTTTGCAGATGTCCTACGAAGGTCCTTAAAGGATACTCAGACAAACTGTATGTTGGACATTGGAGGGAAGCCGCAGTCTTTCACTATTGACAAGTTTAAACCAGCTCACGTGGACAAGTCTTCCGCACTGCAACAGCCAAAAGTCTGTCGCAACCTGAAAGACAGACATACCTTCCTGCCAGTTCTTGGTGGAGGGGCGCATGCGGTGGCGCTATGGCAGCACTAAAACTCCTAGCAGGCGTCGAACCGGCCATGTGATGTCAGTGCTTGATGACACCAATACATGCTGAGCAAAGGGGCGTGGCAAGATGATGTAGAAGGAGAATGTGTGTTCCACCTCTCCCCAGCTGGATCATTAAATACCCAGTTATTCAATAGTATAAAAATGATTAAAAATAAGATTTACAGTTATTTAAATAACAGTGCTTTATGACGGCATCTAATGTGAAAAAGTTTAAACCTCAAATTCAGAAAAAAATACCGTATGGAAGAATTTAGGCCTACCTATATAGCTGAAACCATGGAGTCGTCGCTGGGAGTCTCCAACCCTCAGAGGACTCCAGCCAGTTCGAGTTTGACTCCGGCGCCGATCCTGCATCGACAAGATGGCGCCGATACATCAGTGAGTTCGGCAGTTGCATACCCCCGTTCACATGAAGCCATGTGCGCAGGCAGCACGGCTGATAAGAGAATCCGTGACCTCACTGGGAGGCCCACTGGCACGCAGGGTAACGTCGGAGGATGCCTCTGCGCGCCTGACGGCCTTACTTGGCCTGCATGTTGCATCGCAATCCCGAGAGCTATTGGAGAAAGTCGGTGCTGTGGGGAGCCCAAACGCCAGTGTCCCGAAGAGGTCGGGGTGCCGGCGTCAGGTGTCCAGACCCACAGATGTTTAGTCAAAGGACCTATGATGACTGAGGAAGAAGAGGAACTTACCTTATTGGAATTCATCCAGGAGGAGGAGCTTGCAGCAAAAAAAGATGAATTTCAAAAATCGGAAGTGGAATCTGGACTGATTCAGTTTTCACTGTTTTGGAAGGGATTGCTTGTCAAATATAGCAAATGCATAATATGTCAAAACAAATATCGACTCAAATGAATCAAGGATTTATGGAGATGAAAATAAAAATGAATACTTTGTGATGAAATGTCAACTGTGAAACAGGAAATGACTAGTTAAAAGTGATATTAATAAATGTATAACATCAGTTGATGTTCAGATAATTTTTTAAAAATTGTAACTGCTTCTCTGAGTGTCAAACTCAGGTAGAACGTAATAGAGAAAAAATGGAAAAAGTGGAAGGTTCTTTTGTAGATTGGGGGATTCAGAAAAGAGATTTAATGAAGAAGATTGATTCGTTGGAAAATCAAAGTTGGAGGAATAATGTGAAAATAGTTGGTCTCCCAGAGGATATTGAAGGTGCTGACCCTATAAAACTTTTTAAGCACTGGATCCCAGAGGTGCTGGGTAAAGAGCTTTCCCTTGAAGGTTTGGAATTGGATAGGGCTCATAGAGCTCTGAGAAGAAGACCACTTCCAGGACAAGCATCGAGAGCAGTCTTGATTCATTGTTTAAAATATCAAGATCGCCAGGGAGGGTAAGAAGAGGATAATATGGCAGATGAATGTGTGGCTGCATAACAGGTGCAAGGGGCAGTATTTCAGGTTTCTGATCTTTTGAATGTCTTCTGGGGAAGGTACGACCTGTACAAAAAAGAAGGGTAACACCAGAACTGGACAGGACCAATATCCTGCCAGAGAGGTTTGCTACAGCTGATGGGGAGGGTTTAAAATACTGGTAGTTTGGCAGGAGGATTGGAACCAAAATGATAGGGCAGAGAATAGAGCAGATGGTGGAAAGGTTCATGTATTTTGAGGGAGAGCAGGCTATGGAGGGAGCATAAATGGAGTTTGTTGGAAGAATTGAAATGTGTTTACTTCAAAGGAAGTATTAACAATAAGGGAAATGAACTTAAAGGATAGATCAGTACCTGGAATTAAAATGTGGCATTTACATAAACTTGGCTGATGCAAGGACAGAAAAGTAGACTCCATCATCAAGGACTCTCTCCACCCAAGCTATGCCTTGGGAGCTTATGCCTTGTAAGCTATGCCTACAGGAGCCTGAAGACAAACACCCAATGTTACAAAAACTGTTTCTTCCCCTCTATAATCAGATATCTGAGTTGACAATGAGAACCACTACCTCACTTTTTTCATCTTTTGTATTAACTTAAAAAAAAGTGTATTTATGGAGATGTAATTTATAGCAATTTTTTAACCTGTAATGGACAATACTGCCGTAAAATAACAAACTTCATGTCACATGTTTGTGACAATAAACCTGATTCTGATTGGCTGCTGCAGTTACTGGGCTTTAGATGTTTCAAAAGGGATATGAAAGTAGGTAAAAGTGGCGGTGGGGAGGGGAGTAGTGGCATTACTGATCAGGAATAGTACCACAGCTGGAGAAAGGAGGAAGTTTTCGAGAGACTGTTTAATGAATCAGCGTGGGTGCAAGCTAGAAACTGAAAGGGAGTGATTTCTCGATTGCAAGTAGCCAACAGCTGCCAACCTCAACTTTGTTTTTGGCTATGGCCTTTGAAGGACTCTGCTCAAAGTTTATGGCCTGCCCTTCGTTGTGAACCAGTCGTTTAGCTGTTTTATTTTTTACTTATCTCTACTGATGACATAAAAACATTATTAAATATTATGTTACGTAAGGCGAGACAACTTAAATACTTAAATAGCTGGTCTGTAGGCCCCCAAATAGCAACCGGGACACTGAGGAGATGATGATGGCAGATTTTGGAATGGTGCAAAAATAACTGGTTTGTTGTTATGGGAGACTTCAACTTCCCAAATATTGAGTGGCACCTCCTTTCTGCAAGAAGGAAAGATGGGGCAGAATTTGTCAGGTGTGTCCAAGAAGGATTTCTGACAAAGTATGTGGACAAGTCGACTAGAGGAGAGGCCTTTCTGGAAATGAACCTGGTCAGGTAACAGACCCCTTGATAGGGGAGCATTTCAGTGGCCGAGACCAAAACTCCCTGACCTTTAGCATCGCTGTGACAAGGAGAGTAGACAAAATGGTCAAGTGTTTCATTGGGGAAGGGTTAATTACAATGGAATTAGGCAGGAATTGGGGAGTAAATTGAGAATGGATGTACTCGGTGGAAAAGCTGAGAAATAGAAAAGTTAGGATAAGGGAACTGTAGTTAACAAAAGTGGTGAGACAGGTATGAGAGGAAGAAGGTTGAGGAATCAAAAGATAAAAGGACTTATGAGAAGTATATGGTAACCAGGAGGAAATTAATAAAGGATTTAGGAGAGCAAGAAGGCCTTGGCAAGTAGGATTAATCTATTCGTACATGAAGAACAGAAGGATGACTTGAGTGAACATGGTGCCATAAAGGAAGCAACATGGGCCTGGGGGCAGAGGAGGTGCAAAATGAATACTTTGCTTCAGTGTAGAACAGGCTTTTGTGCTGAGGTTAAGGATGAGGTTAATGAAGAGGAAGTGCTGGATTTTCTTAAAAACGTTTAAAATGTGTAAATGTCATCGAGGATGCAGGTGTTGTGAATAGTTGTTGTAAGTTGCAGTAGGAGAAGTCACAGATGTGAAGGTCAAACTTGAAGGTGGAGTGTTTGGTTAATGGCAGGATACTTAACGGCAAGGAAGAACAAGGGACTTTGGGATCCAAATTCATAATTCTCTCAAGGATGCTGTGCAGGTTGATAGGGTAGTTAAGGCAGCTTCTGGTACGCTGGCATTTATTAGTCAGGTGACGGGGGGTTGGGGGGGGATTGAATTCAAGAGCTGTAAGGTAACAATACAGCTCTATAAAACTCTGGTTAGACCACACTTGGAATATTCTGGTTGCCTCATTACAGGAAGGATGTGGAAGTTATGGAGAGGGTGCAGAGAAGATTTACAGGATGTTGCCTGGATTGGAAAATGTGTCTTTTGAGGCAAGGTTAACAGAGCTGACTCTGGAGTAAAAAAGGATGAGAGGTAAACTAATAGAGGTTGACAGATTATGAGAGGCATAGAAAGGGTGGCTTTTTCCCACGAGCATTTTTTTCCCCAAGGGCGTCAATAGCAAATACCAGATGTTATCTGCTTACAGTGAGAGGAGGAAAGTTCAGGGGAGATGTCAAGGAAATGTGTGTGTGGTTTTTTTTTACACAGAGAGTAGTAGGTGCCTGGAATGCATTGCCAGAGCTGGTGGTGAAAGCTGGTAGAATAAAGATATTTGAAATACTTGTATACAGACGTATGTTGCAAGAGAAGATGATAGAGAAGGTTTAAATTGTTCAATAGAGCCTGTACTATGCTGTCAGGTTCCATGTTCTATTATCCACAACTCTGCCAATTTTTTTGTCATCTGTAAACTTACTGATCAGCCAGCCTGTAGCAGTCCATGGCTGTCGCCACAGACTGGCACACATGACAAAATTCGAACAATTGAGCGGGCTGCACAAGGTGTCAGTGGCCTTTTCCCAAAGGCTGCTGCAAAATGGGCTTTGCCAGTCAATTGCTGGTGACGGATCACGAAAGGGCCAACTGGTGCACAAACCACACCTGTCAATGACGCTGCAGCAAAATAGGCCGATTCAGCCAATCACCAACGACGGGTCGTGGGGACACCAATCAGAGCCTGAAGGAACATGGGTCATGGCCATCAGTGACGTGGCAGCCAGGGTCAGCCTGACTGTATAAAAAAAGAGCAGCCATTCATTAAATCAGTGTCAACTGCACTCCTTGTTGTATATGTCTTATTTCTGCGCTATAACCTCGAGACATGTCACAGTGGTGACCCCAACTGGTCCAAAGGGCATTTTTGGACCCAATGCTGGATATCAGAATGGAAGGCCAACCTTCAATCAACACAATCTCCCTGAGGCTGCAGAGCTTCTTTACGAATGATACAATATAATTGGTTACACAGGAAATATGCCACACCCCAAAAGTTAAATAAATGGGACCCAAAAGTATCAGATGGATATTTTCGCTGTAAGAAGGAAACGGGAACAACAGTACATGCAATTTGGGCATGTGAGAAAGTGGATAAGTTTTGGGAAGATCACAAAAGCAACATACCAAAAAATCCAGAGATCTTTCTTCTAAGAAGTAAAGAACTAGGCCTCAATTTGGATGAAGCACAAAAAAGATTTATTATGATAGCCTTAGCTATAGCAAAAAAATGTATGTCAACCTGGAAATCAGAAGAGAGCCTGAGAGTACAGCAATGGTACATGGAAATGAATAAATGTATTCCATTGGAAAAAATAACATATAATTTAAAAAATAAAGTCACATTATTTGAACAAATTTGGGAACCGTATATGGAACACAACAGAAAGGGCCTACTGCGACCTCTACCCCCTAAAATGATAGAATGAGAAGACGACGAAATGAACTGACCCAGTGTGTAAAAGTAGGTGACACAATTTTCTTGTTTATTTTCATTGTGTGATGACATTGTTTAATGGATTTATTGTATTGTACATGTTGAATGTTTAGTGGGTAGAGAGGGGGGTGGGAAGGGAAGGGGGAAAAGGGGAGAAAATGACACTGTGTATATTCAAAAGCAAAATGTTTGTGTGTATTTGTTAATATGGTTCATAGTGTGAAAAATAATAAAAAAAACTGCAGAGCTTTTGGGCGTTGCAGGCACAGGTGTGTTTCCAGCAAGCCGAGGCACAGTTTGCCATTCGCCTGATCTCTGCCAACGACACACGCTACTACCACATAATAAGTGTCCTCGACCAGGACATCGTGGCCCGGATCATCGACTTCCTTCAGTAGCCCTGGAGCAAGGGAATTATGTGGCCATCAATGAACTACTAACCCGCACTTTCAGGCTCTTGAGCACACGGCCCGACTTGTATATGGACGGGATGGGGGACAGGGCCCCTTCTGTCCATGCTCACTTTCAACGATGTCCACACCTCTTGCCCACTGTTTCAGCTGATCTTTCTGGAGTGGCTGTCTGAAGACATCTGGCTGCTCTTCGCAGATTTCAACGCTGCCAGAAAGGTAGCTCCCGAAGTGGATGTGCTATGGGCGGCGAAGAGAGATTCCTGCGCTACACTGAAACAGGTGATGACACCTTGACAACAGCGACCAGCCAGGAAGCCTAATCACCCAAGCGACAGACCCCATCAGTGAGCTGTACTGATTTTATCACCAATGCTGGGGTTCAGAGGCCCATCGATGCCACTCCCCCTGCGCGTTCCTGGGAAATGCCAGAGCCGGCCATTGTTGATGGCTGCCACAACCGTACACATCAAAGCCTACTTCATATACGAGCCACTAGTTCCTGGTCGACACTGGGGCTGAAGTCCATGTCCTTCCCCCTCCACCTCCGACGCCTGCAGGTCAAGAACTAAAGGATGCTAATAATTCAAATATATGGACCTATGCACCATTTCCCTTCGTTTTGGCAACTGCCATTTTACCTGGAGGTTCACTTTGAACCATTCGACAGCCACTCCTGGGGGCCAACTTCCTCTGAGCCAACTCTCTACTGGTGGACATTAAGGGATGGCGACTGGTCCACTCAAAGACTTTCCAGTCCCTTTCACTCAGTGGCACTAGACTCATGGCCTCACCTACATTCAAAGACTGCTGCTGACAATGCGTTTGCACGCATTCTTGACGAGTTTCCTTCCATAACAATGCTACATTTCACATCGACCACACCCAAACATGGGATGCAACACCAGATCCTCACTCAGGGACCGCCCCTCCACACCACCTACCACCTGAGAAATGTAACCTGGCAAGAGAAGAATTCCATAAAATGGAGGAGCTTGGAATTGTACAACAATCTGAGAGTCCGTGGGCCTCACCGCTCCACATGGTGCCCAAAGCATCAGCAGGGTGGAGGCCATGTGGAGACTACTGACACCTCAATGATGCCACTGTGCCCAACAGGTATTTGGTCCCCCACATATAAGACTCGTCGCTAACCTTCAAGGGGCACCAATATTCTCAAATGTTGACTTAATCTGGGACTATTATCAAATCCTGATTCACCCAGATGATATCCCCAAGACCGCCATTAACACCCCCTCTGGACTTTTTGAGTTCCTTTGGATGCCTTTCTGATTAAAAATATTCAGCTCAAACCTCCCAGAGATTAATGGATGCAGTGGGCCGGGATCTCAATTTGTTTTCGTCTATCTTGATGATATTCTGATGGATAGTTGTGACCATGCTGTTCATTAAGATATTTGTGCACTTGCCTGAGTGAGTATAGGTTGACCATTAACCCAGCAAAATGCCAGTTCGGCCATGACTATTGATTTCTTGGGGCACCATATTAATAAAGATGGGGCCAGACCACTGCCCAAGAAGGTTAATACCATTCAGTCATCTGCTAGGCCAAATACAGCCTACAAGAATTTGCTGGTATGATAAATTTTTAGCACCAATTCATTATGGCAGCAGCCTGCATCATGAGGCCATTATTCTTCCTCATTTCCAGTCACAAGAAAGATATATGAACAAATGAGGCTTTCCAATCCACTAAGGATGCTCTGGACAATGCAACGTTACTGGAGCACCCTATGCCTGATGTCCCAACAGCCCTCACAGTGGATGCCTCTGATACAGCAGTTGGGGATGGCCTTGAGCTGCTAGTGTATTGACAATTGCAGCCACTAGCCTCATTTAGCAAGCACCTCCGGCCGCCAGAAATTAAATACAGTGCATTTGACCGCGAACTATTGACTCTGTACCTGGCAGTGAGGAATTCTCGATATTTCCTAGAGGGCAGGAAATTCCAGATCTTCAATGACCATAAACCACTTTTAGCAAAGTTTCAGATCTATGGTCAGCCAGGCAACAGACACCTTTCTTATATTTCAGAATTCTCCACCGACATTAGTCACATCATGGGAAAATCCAATATGGTAACCTGACGCATTTTCCCAACCTGCCATTTCCGGCATACAGGTCCCCACCCCAGGAATCGACTACATGAGCCTGGCGAAAGCACAACAAGCGGATCCCAACATTCCCACTAACTGGACTGCAGTAACTGGCCTGCAGCTGGAGGATGTCCCAATAGGCCCAGGTAAAATGACTCTTCTGTGTGATACAGCTGCCAGTAAGCCATACCCAATCATCTGGGCCAATTGGAAAAGACAGATTTTCGACATGGTCCACAATCTGGCACAACCCTCCATTAGGACCACTGTCAGAATGATAGATGACTGATTCATCTGGCGTGGCCTCTGAAAAGAGGTCAGCCAGTGGGCAAGGGCTTGTACACAATGTCAATCTGGTAAAATCCAGACACACATTAAGGACCCTCTCCAGACTTTTGAACCATCGCAGTGAAGGACACACAGGTGGACATTTTTGGCCCACTATCGGTGACACAGACCATTCAACCAGGTGGCCTAAAGCAGTCCCATTACCTGAGGTATCCACTAAGACATGTGCTAGGCCCCTGCTGAACAATTGGCTGGTATGCTTTGGGGTTCGAGAACACCTCACCTCTGATAGATGAGCCCAATTTACCTCCAGTCTATGGGCAGCCTTAGCCAATACCCAACTCCACCAGACAACAGATTGATGGAGAAGTTCCATAGGCACCTCAAACCAGCCCTCATGACCAGACTCTCAGGACCCAACTGGACAGATGAGCTGCCAAGGGTCCTCTTGGGCATTTGAACTGCACCCAAGAAGGATTTCAATACATCTGCAGCCAAGATGGTGTACGGCATGAATTCTTGGCTAGTACCCCAGAAGACCCACCAGCCATCTCCCTAGCCAGATTGTGTGAACGCTTGCCCCAACACTTCCCAAAGCGCATGGCCATTCCTGATTTATAGTCCCCAAAGACTTCCAGAATTGTAAATATGTTTTTGTGAGGTGTTGTGCTCACTGGCCACCAATTCAAAGACCGTACTAAGGCCATATCACATCTTTCAACACAATGGGTCCACCTGGGTTCTGGTCGTCGGTGGCAGGAAAGAGGCTTTCACGATTGACTGGCTTAAACCAACACATTTGGACAGCAGTCAACCAATTACACTCCAAATCTCTTGCCGCAGGGGCAGGCCTTCCAATCCCCAGTTCTAGGGGGTGGTCATGTAGCAGCCGTTGCTGCAGGCTGACACAGAAGACGTTGTCAAACACGGCAATCGAGTGGGCTGCATGAGATGTCAGCAGTCTGTTCCCATAGGCCGCTGCAAAAAAGGGCTCTGCCAGACAATCGCTGACGACGGATCGCGAAAGGACCAATCTGCGCCCAGGATGGCACAAACCACACCCGTTGATGATGCTACAGCAGAATGGGCCGATCCAGCCAATCAGAGCCTGAAGGAACTCAGATCACGCCCTTCGGTCACATGGCAGCCAGGGTCAGCTTGACCATATAAGAGAGCACCCAGTTCATTAAATCAGTGTTAACTGCACTCCTTGTTGTGTGCGTCTTATTTCAGAACTATAACCTCGAGACACTCCACAAGCCTACATTTTCAACAATAATCATTTGTATACATCACAAATAGTAGAAATCTGTGGTGGCTCAACAGGTGCACTGGCTCATGGAGTCAGCAGCAGATCTGACCGTGAGAGCTCCAGGTGCAGGGCAAGCCCACAGCCTAGTGCCTAATATTACTTCGTACTAGGCACGCAGTGAGCAAAAGAAGCACACAGAGTCGAAAGTGAGTTGAACCAACTGACTTTAATAGAACTTTCGCACGCATTTAAATCCCTCAGATCCTGACTCTGTGCGGTTCTTTTGCTCACGACACGCCTATTGTGACTGCAAGTCTACTAGTCACAGATATCTAGTAACAATATCCCTCCACTTCTATTCTTCATCTGTTATGGTCAAGCCAATTTTGAATCAAATCTACCAATTCTCTGCGGATCCCATATAACCACTTACAGCACAGAACAGGCCAGTTCGGCCCTACTAGTCCATGCTGTAACAAATCCCCACCCTCCTAGTCCCACTGACCAGCACCCGGTCCATACCCCTCCAGTCCTCTCCTCTCCATGTAACTATCCAGTCTTTCCTTAAATGTAACCAATGATCCCGCATTGACCAAGTCTTTCGGAAGCTCATTCCACATCCCTACCATCCTTTGCGTAAAGAAATTTCTCCTCATGTTCCCCTTATAATTTTCCCCCTTCAATCTTAAACCATTCTCGTGAACCTTCTCTGCACTCTCTCTATTTTGGTTATATCTTTCCTATAATTTGGTGACCAAAACTGTACACAGTACTCCAAATTTGGCCTCACCAATGCCTTGTACAATTTCATCATAACCTCCCTACTCTTGAATTCAATACTCCGATTTATGAAGGCCAACATTCCAAATGTCTTCTTCACCACACCACCTGAGTATCAGCCTTGAGGGTACTATTTACCACAACTCCTAAATCCCTTTGTTGCTCTGCACATCTCAATAGCCTACCATTTAATGCATATGACCTATTCAGATTTGCCTTTCCAAAATGTAACACCTCACACTTATCTGTATTAAATTCCATAAGCCATTTCTCAGCTCACACCTCCAGCCTTCCTAAATCACCTTTTAATCTACGGTAATCTTCCTCACTGTCCACAACACCACCAATCTTTGTATCATCCGCAAACTTGCTTATCCAATTCTCCACCCCTACTTCCAGATCGTTAATATATATAACAAACAATAGTGGACCCAGGACCGATCCCTGAGGAACTCCACTAGTCACCGGCCTCCAATTGGACAAACAATTTTCTACCACTACTCTCTGACACCTCCCATCCAATTCCCATTGCTGAATCCATTTCACTACCTCCTCATTTATACCTAATGCCTCCACCTTTTTTCCTAACCTCCTGTGGGGAACTTTGTCAAAAGCTTTACTAAAGTCTAAATAGACAACATCCACAGCTTTCCCTTCATCAACCTTTTTTGTAACCCCCCTCGAAAAATTCAATCAGGTTTGTCAAGCATGATCTACCCCTGACAAAACCATGCTGATTACTCCCTATCAATACCTGTACCTCCAAATATTTGTAAATGCCATCCCTCGGAACACTTTCCATCAACTTGCCCACCACAGACGTCAGATTTACGGGCCTATAATTCCCAGGTTTACATTTAGACCCTTTCTTAAACAGCGGAACCACATGCGCCACCCTCCAATGCTTTGGCACCACCCCCGTGGCCAGTGACATCCTAAATATCTCTGTTAATGGCCCCATTATCTGTCCACTAGCCTCCCTGAGTGTCCTTGGAAATATTTTGTCCGGTCCCGGAGATTTATCCACCTTTATCTTTTTCAACACAGCCATCACTACCTCCTCGGTTACCCTTATATGCTTCATTACCTCCCCTTGAGACCAATCCTGCTCGCAGCGCCAATTGTCTTGGGTAAACTTATACCTCTCATTTTGTTCATTTAGATTGGTCACAGTGTTTAAGCTACCGAAAGAAAATAGACACACACACCGAGAGCAGTTCAGTTTATACAAATGAATAAACATTAGTAATAAAACTAATTCAAAAGCTGATTTCACACTACAATATGCAAGCCCTTCCCAACTATACTTATCAACGCTTGGACTGGTCCCAACTGCCGAAGCGAGGCAACGACTGCACACTTGTAGTAGGTTGTCAGGGCGCTGGTAGCAGCTTCTCCACCTCCCCCGACCGGGACGTTGCTCGGACTCTGGCTGTTCTTCCTTCTTGACAAGGGGTGTTCCCACCCCTTGGAGAGTCTAAACTTCAGCAGCAGGACCACAGGCTTATATACCCCAAAAACAATTAATCATGCGCCTACTCCTTCTAATATTTGTCAGTCAAAATCAAAACTGAACATTACATTCTACAATTTAGAAGATTAATTATTATGGAACCAGGATGTTATAACTTCCTGGTTTATCTCGTAGATACAAAGACTTATTAAAACTTCTCGAGCAAGACAGGTTGTGACCAATTCGTCAATTTCAGAGTGTTGCATTTGACAACTGCTTTCCCTGGGCCTCACAGTGGAATTCCATTTCAAAGTGTATCTTCAGATAAGTCCCCATGGCTGAGTTTAATTACATCTGCTAGTTCTGAAAGTAAGGTGACCTGCGTGTGGACCCAGTGTCGTCAGTTCCACATAAGCAAAAAGCATCTGGGTACATGGTTTTAATCCTCCATTACATTCCACCCCTTGGTCACAATCTGTCATTTGCGAGGCCTAACCAGTATTTGAGTACAGAGGGAGCGAAAAAAGAGAAATCAAAACAACAATTACAAAGATAAGCAATGACGCGAGCAACCAACGGAGGATAGTGTGGCCCACTCCCCCAAATGTAGCAGTTAGCCATGAGAAAGGATTCCAACCAAGGCTCAAATTATCCTTGTTGGCCACAATACCCAGATACTGGAGCTCACGAACAGATTTTGAAACATGCTGAACAATAACATATTTATATAAGCTGCACTTGAGGCTGGTGACTGAGGACTTCCTTGGTGTAATGCATCGGACCGTGTTTCCCATGGGGAACTCCCTTGGAACGTCCTCGACATTACAAATCCAATTGCTGGCATCAAAGCAGCTGTTAAGCCAGATCACCAGGAGTGTAAAATGGAGAACCTGGAACAAAGAAGCCTGACACATGTCACTCACGATACCATAAGCGTTCAGTGTTTAAACAGACTAAATCATCCTGTCCCTCAATAGCTACCCACCGAGTGTTACCCTGGGCAGGTGTCACTATTTCCCCATTTACAGGAGGGCCACTACCTGGTGGTTCCACCCATACCTTTTGTCCAACATTCTCTTAGTTCGGGGATGGGGGGCAATGACTGTTATTCCTCTGGAATAGGCTGTAATTCAGGAGCGTGAAGAAGTCGGTGGAAAGGTGTACCTCCTTTTAAAGGGCGATGATTCAAATTGTCGACTGCCTGCTGCAGCACATGGCACCATTCCTTCTGGGTCCCCAGTGATGTTAACAAACGAATTTGTTCCTTCAGTAAGCCGTTCATTTGTTCAACTAACCCGGCAGCCTGCGGGTAATAAGGAATATGGTGGACCCATAAAATACCGTTGTCATTTGCCCAATCACAGATTGCTTTCCCGGAGAAGTGCGAGCCATTATCAGAGTGAATCTCCTCTGGAACATCATAACGATAAATCAAATGGTTTAGTCCTTGGATAGTGCTAGCTTGGTCAGCTGTCTTGGTGGGAAAGTAAAAACCAGGCCCGAAAAGGTGTCAACCATTACTAGGACGTAATATTTACCCATACAGTCTAGCATGGGGCCTATGTAATCAATTTGCCAGACCGCAGCTGAGTGAGCACCCCGTTTTATTTGGCCATGCGGACCAGGTGGAACGGTATGGAACTTCACAACTTCTGGGCATGTACGTACGACCATGCGGACATCATCCTGATGGACGGATAAAGCATGTGTACGGGACCACATAGCTGATCCCTTCTCCCCCAAATGACCACTCTGTTCATGTGCCCATCGAGCCAGGGGGACGGTATCAGCACAGCTGATAGTGGCAAGCTGATCTGCTACTGCATTATGTTGAGCCATGTTAGTCGCCATATTGGTATGGGCATCAACGTGATAAACGGTTATCTCACGATGGTGGGAAGCATCCCACAACAGCTGCCACAACTCTTTGTCCCATACTGGGCAGTCATGTATCATCCAGTTGTTCTTTTGCAAATCAGGCATCCATACCACAAGTCCATTAGCCAAAGCCCAGGAATCAGTAAACAGGCGAAGAGGGTGATCATGGGGATCTAGTGGTAAAGTGACTGCCTTCAACTCATCATACTGACTGGAGCCACCATCCCCCTCCTCCGATAAGTGAGTTCCTGACCTGGGATGGTAAGCCACCTGTTCGTGTACGCGGCCCACCCCTTCAGGCCCTCTGGTCGCATGACTCTGAATATACCACTTCCATTTAACAATAGAAGACTGCTGAGCCCGCCCGATCTTTAGATTAGCATTATTAGCCAGGACCCAATTCATTATAGGAAGTGCAGGTCGCAATTGAACATCTGCATCACCTGTCATTCTTTCAGTCTCTAGCAGGGCCCAGTAACAGGCTAGTAACTGTTGTTCAAAAGCAGAATAACGAGCGGCAGCCTCGGGCATGGTATGTGACCAGAATCCCAGTGGGACTCGGCGACCCTCTTGTTTCTGCCAGAGGCTCCAGGAGGCCACATCATCAATATAATGGTGAATTGAGAGGGAAGGCGATACTGGAAGGTGGGTGAAGGTATACTGGCGCCCCTTCCAGGTAAAGGCGAACTGATCCTGTGAGTCCTCAGCTATAAGAATACTGAAGAAGGCGTTAGCGAGATCAATGACAGCATACCATGTTCCTGAGTTCCCAGTAGCAATGTTTTCAATAAGGGTGACAATGTCCGGAACTGCTGAAGCAAGTGGTGGGGCATGTTTGTTCAAAAAACGATAATCAACTGTCATTCTCCAGGAGCTGTCTGGCTTCTGGACCGGCCAAACGGGGCTATTAAAGGGCGATGTTACGGGCCTCACTACCCCTTCTTCTTGCAGAGCATCGATGGTGGCAGTAATCTCTTCCTGCCCCCCAGGGAGACGATATTGTGGAATGCACACTGGTTTCATGGGGGCTGGCACCATCACAGGATCCCACTTAGCCTGACCCACTACTAGTTTTTTTGTAATAGTTCGAATTCCAAATTCAAATCCCCCTTGGCTAGTATTAAGGGCCATACCGGCCAACATATTAATACCCAGGATACACTCGTCAGTAGCAGCCACCAGGGCATGTAACCAGACAGGGGAAGGGCTATCACCCACCATGGCACAGACTTTTATTTCCTTTGCCAGGGTGACCGCTCCTCCCAACCCCTCTATTCGAAAGGCCGGTCCAGTCCAGAGGTCGGGATTACCAGGAATCACCGAGTGCTCTGCACCGGTGTCGACCAAAGCCAAGTATTGGCGATCATTACCCCCACCCCAGTGGATTGTTAACGGTATGTAGGGCCGCGGATCCCCGTGTGTGCGCCGTGTCTCGATGGAGTAGACACGGGAATCCTGCCCACACCTTCAGGCTTCAGAAGGGTTCGGGGGCTTCCAGGACCACATGCTATCGTTATCTTTAAGAGCCTGTTTAACCCATTGTTTTACCTCATCATGAGTAACTGGAGCAGGAGAAGCCAGCTCGATAGAAGCAGCAGTGGGAGCAGAAAGCACAGCTGGGCCAGGAGGACTCAGCAGCTGGGGATGATGTTCCCCTGCTTTTTGCCTAAATCGATCTCCAATGGCAGCCAGCTCTTTTACAGAGAAATCACGGATCATTGACTCCTTCTGACCCCTGTTCCCACTTTGGCTCACAGGGTCCTCCACCCAGTCCAGGGGAGGAGGTGGAGGCCATCCAACAGAGGGAGTAGGCCATAGAGCATAAGCAGGGGTTTGGGTATTTTCCCCTGGGTCCACATGGGAAACCGGGGTATCTATCCCTTCCATCTCTACCCTTACATCATCCCCCCTTCTGTCTGTTTGGGAAATCTGCTGCCTTATAGGGTGGGCGTGAACAGCAGATGGAGAGGGTAGTATGTTAGACACATGCTGAGGAGTATCTGCATTATTACCATTGTCATTCCAGATATTCCCATCCCAATCCTCAATTACATCAGGATCGTCACCATTCCTTATCATGGCATGAATACGATATGGATCGGGTTCTACTCCATGCCTTTCCTTATCTGCACAGAGCTGCTGCTGGAGTTTAATATTACGGCAAATCATTTGGACATGCTTATCTTCCCATTCTTTGGCTCTGTCCTGACTGGTGCGAACAATCTCGCTCATCATGGAACAGCATTGTCGCAGGACTTGTAGCTCCTCCTCTAATTGCTTTCTTTTGCACTGAGATTCTACTTCTCTTTGAATTAATTCTGCTTCACGCTGAACGGAGTGGCGTAATGCTGTGGCCAGCAACCAAAAACCATTCGTCAGCGTTCCCTTTTTATCAGGAAATTTACTTTGTCGAAGGAGAGTGGCAACCCGCTCTCCCAGAGGTGCACTTGATGAGTCTAACTTCTCATCCCAACTAATGGGTGGTCCCAACAAAGACAGGGTATTGGCCAACATGCCAAACCCATCGTCTTTGGAAGTCCATCCAGGAATCAAGAACTGCTCAGGGCTCACCTCTTTCTTTCGGCGAAACATCTTGAGACCAATCCTGCTCGCAGCGCCAATTGTCTTGGGTAAACTTATACCTCTCATTTTGTTCATTTAGATTGGTCACAGTGTTTGAGCTACCGAAAGAAAATAGACACACACACCGAGAGCAGTTCAGTTTATACAAATGTTTATTACTAATTCAAAAGCTGATTTCACACTACAATATGCAAGCCCTTCCCAACTATACTTATCAACGCTTGGACTGGTCCCAACTGCCGAAGCGAGGCAACGACTGCACACTTGTAGTAGGTTGTCAGGGCGCTGGTAGCAGCTTCTCCACCTCCCCCGACCGGGACGTTGCTCGGACTCTGGCTGTTCTTCCTTCTTGACAAGGGGTGTTCCCACCCCTCGGAGAGTCTAAACTTCAGCAGCAGGACCACAGGCTTATATACCCCAAAAACAATTAATCATGCGCCTACTCCTTCTAATATTTGTCAGTCAAAATCAAAACTGAACATTACATTCTACAATTTAGAAGATTAATTATTATGGAACCAGGATGTTATAACTTCCTGGTTTATCTCGTAGATACAAAGACTTATTAAAACTTCTCGAGCAAGACAGGTTGTGACCAATTCGTCAATTTCAGAGTGTTGCATTTGACAACTGCTTTCCCTGGGCCTCACAGTGGAATTCCATTTCAAAGTGTATCTTCAGATAAGTCTGAGTTTAATTACATCTGCTAGTTCTGAAAGTAAGGTGACCTGCGTGTGGACCCAGTGTCGTCAGTTCCACATAAGCAAAAAGCATCTGGGTACATGGTTTTAATCCTGCATTACACCACTATTTTTCTTTACGTCAACTGGTTCAATATTTTTTTTCCCTAGTGAATACCGAGGCAAAGAAATCATTCAAAATTTCCCCCATTTCCTCTGACTTCTCACTCAGCCTACCCTAGCTATCTACAAGGGGTCCAATTTTATCCCTCACTAATCTTTTAATGTATTTATAGAAACCCTTTGGATTTATTTTCACTCTCTCTGCCAAAGCCTCTTCGTGCCTTTTTTTGGCCTTTCTAATTTCTTTCTTAAGATTCCTTCTACACACCTTGTAGTCAGCTCCCTGTTCTTTATACCTCTTGTACACCTCCCTTTTTCTCCTAACAAAATTTTCAATATTCCTTGAAAACCAAGCCTCCCTATGACTTCCAGCCTTTCCTTTGATCCTCACTGGGACATAACTACTCTGTACCCTCAAAATTTCTTTTTTGAATATCCTCCACTTTTCATTTACACCCTCACCTGAAAATATCCTGTCCCACTCAAAACTCCCCAAATCCCTTCTTATTCCTTCGAAATTTGCTCTTCTCCAATCCAGAACCTTAACTTTAGGCCCCTCCTTGCTCTTCCCTAAAACCACCTTAAAACTAACAGAATTATGATCACTAGACCCAATTGGATCTCCAACATTAATGTCTGATACCTGACCTAGCTCGTTCCCTAACAGGAGATCCAGTATTGCACTGTCCCGAGTTGGTTCTTCTACTAATTGATTCAGAAAACAATCTTGAACACATTTAATGAACTCTAGCCCATCCAGCCCTCTAACTGTATGGGTATCCCAATCAATGTGAGGGAAGTTAAAATCTCCCATGATCACTACCTTATGATTCTCACACATATATGTTATCTCTCTACACATTTGTTCCATTTGGTGGTCTGTAATACATCCCTATTAGCACCCTCATGCCTCCTTCACCCCTCAATTCCACCCAAACAGCCTCACTGGACGATCCCTCCAGACCATCTTGCCACCTCATGGCAGTAATGTCCTCCTTAACAAGCAGAGCAACTCCTCCCCATTTTTTACCCACTGATCTATCACATCTAAAACAAATGTATCCTGGAACATTAAGTTGCCAGTCCTGGTCCTCTTGTAGCCAGGTCTCATTAATTGCCACAATATCGTGACCCCAAGTATCTGTCCATGCTCTAAGCTCATCTACCTTGTTCACTATACTTCTTGCATTAAAATATATGCATTTCAGAGAATGACCCTCACATACATTCTCTTTCCCATGAGCCTTAATCTTCTGAATCAAACTATCATAAGGGACCTTATTGAATGCTTTACTAAAGACCATGAGTGCAACATCCACTTCCCCAACCTCATCTTCGAATCTGAACAAATTCAGTCAAATTTGTAAGACATATCCTCACCTCACAATGCTGACTATTCCTAATATGCCCATGCTTTCTCAGATGTGAATGGATCCTAATCAGGACAATTCAGAATGTCCTTTCTGGCTTCATCTGCTGTGGAGGGGTCGAGACATGCAACAAAAATTGACTAGACCAGATCACAAAGGTTCACCAGAAATTGGGTCTGTGGGCGCGGCGCTCCCTCTCAATAACAGAGAAGAACTTGGTCATGAACAATGTTCTTTCTTATTTTTAGTAGTCAGTGTGCACAAAAATCTTAGGTTGTACAAATTATTTTCCTGTGACAAAAGTCTGTGCACATTGAATGCTTGTGCAAAGGTAAACTTAAAATTGTTTCAAGATAATTTTGGCCCAGCCTATCGCTCAGGGCTAATAAAACTGTATTGGCATGTTTTAATATCATACAAGTATGATCGCATTCTATGAAGTAACGTATTTAGTTAAGATTTTATTCTATACTTTTAACTATTTTGCGCTAACCAGAGCAGTTCATATGGGGATCCAAACTGAAAGAGTCGCCAATGTACAAGTTGCCAGACAACAGCAGCAAGGCCATACCCAAAGTGGTCCTCATCCTGATGACCACCCTCATGTGTGGAACCAAAGTACGAGGACTCCATATGCCGCTATGTGCTGAGGTTTTATCTGTCCCAGGTGTTGCAAAGGATGGACCTGGCCTCAGTCAGCTGGACTTTGCCACACTACTTCATGGAAAAGCTTTTCCAGACGAACACCTTTGACCACACATCCATCAGGCAGTGGTCAGCACAGAACGCTCTACAGACGAGGACTTGATGGAAATAGTGAGTTGGTTTCCCTGAGCAGATCGTCCAGGTCATCTGGCAGAATACCTCATCATCAGTGCTCACGAACAAGCACCACGACTTGGCCTGGCTGGCAGTGAGAGGAGTGCTTCTAGTCAGATCCTTCCTGGATAACCAGAACGTTATTCACAACACATGTTGTTCCTGAGATGACAGCAATGAAGTGGAGACAGTGACCCACCTCTTTGCAGAATGCAGGTTCGCAAAGAGTGTGTGGAGAAGGATGTAAGGGTCCTTGTCACAGTTTATCCCCTGCATTAGTATGACAGAGGACTCTCTGATTTACAGCTTTTCCCAGGGATGCACGGAGATGGATATCCAGAAATGTTGGAAGATCCTCTATTTGGTGAAGGACACCCTTCGGGCTTTCTGAAATTTGCTGGTCTTTCAGTGCACAAAGATGTCATTGCTGATTGACATATTCCATGCTGCACAAGTACATGCTGTGGGACGTGCTGAGTCTGAGAGTTTGGAAATTTGTGAAAATTATCATTATCCTATTGTGTCCACGAGGAGTCCATCACCATTCATATGCTGAGCAGATGGCTTCACTCTTGGGGACTAGCCTAGTTCACAGCATTCCCGCTTCAAATTCATGCAACTCAAAGCGGAAGATAACTACATTACATTTCAATTGTAGAAGAATGTTTTTCAGAAGGTTCAAATACTTCTGTACCTGAAACATGCCTATCCCAATGCTTACGAATTAGCTCCTCCATACAGCTCACGATCTCCAACCATATCTCATCAAAGAGCTCTGTTACAATAGTATTTCTTCTGCAGCTATTTGGGGAGATTGAAGGCAGACCATTTCTGTTTTTGTATTGTATGGAAAGATCCAACCTTGTCTCAAAGCAGTCATCTTCCCTGTGTAGACAAATGGCACAACTCTTTGAATAGATTACATACATTTAACGAAAACATATAGATCTGAACTGACATCGAGAAAAGAGCTGGAGTCTGTAATAAGAACAAGACAAAGGTGCTATTGTTTGAGTGGTGGAGTCACACAGAAAGAAACAAGACCCTTGCCCCATATATCAATGCCAATCATCGTCCTCATCTATATTAATCCCATTCACCACCATGCCTTGGCCATTCAAATGCTGACATGGATACTTCTTAAATGTCATTTGAATTTCTGCCGCCAATCACTGTATTGCAGATTCAAAATGAAACAGTTGTCTTCAGAACAGCAAATTCTAAGACCCTTCCACCCCATTCTAACAATACGCCCCTTCAGCTTCCTATTCACTAAGGAAAACCCATCTTAAAAAAAGGCCCTGCCCTGTAACGTTAGCTATTTCTCTCCATGGATGTTAATTGACCCTATAACTCTCCAATTTCTTGTTTGCTCAAGATCCATTCTTGTGTATTTTCCATCTTATCCATAATTGAAAAGTACCATCTTAGTCAATACTCTGGTTAACTTATATTCATCTTTCCAGTGCATTCAATGTCCTTCTTGAGGTGCTGCGACCAGAAATGCACACAGTATGTTTTAGAGTTGTACCATAATCTCACAGCTCGTGTATTTCACAACATGTTTAACACGTTTAGCCTGTAACCGGAATGCCTTCTTAATCCCTGCTGCCACCTTCAGGGATCCTTGGACTTCAATACCAAGATCCTGATGCTCCTCAATAGTCCTCGAAGCTCTTCTATTCCTGATGTATGATCTAGCCTTAGTAGTCCTCCTAAAATATATCACCTCACACTCAGATTCACAGAAGCATACAACACAGAAACAGGCCTGTTGAAACACTACATCCATGTCGACCATCATACCCATTTGTACTAATAAAACTATAGAACATTACAGCACAAAAACAGGCCTCTTCAGCCCTTCTAGTCTGTGCCAAACCATTTTTTCCCTAGTCCCACTGACCAGCATCCAGTCCATAGTCTTCCATACCTCTCCCATCCAGATACCTGTAAACTGAGCCCGTATTCACCACTTTAGCTTGAAGTTTGTTCCACACTCCCACCACTGTGTGTGTGAAGAAGTTCCCCCTCATGTTCGCCTTAACATTTTTCCCTTTCACTCTTAACCCATGCCTTCTGGTTTGTATCTCACCTCCCCTCAATGGAAAAAAGTCTATCTACATTTACTGTCTATCCCCCTCAAAATTTTAAATAGCTCTATCAAATCTCCCTTTATTCTTCTACACTCCAGGATATAAAGTCCTAACCCTTTTAACCTTTCCGTGTAACTTAGTTCCTTAAGTCTAGGTAATTCTTCTCTGCACTCTTTCTATCTTATTGATATCTTTCCTGTAGTTAGGTGACCACAACTGCACACAATATTCCAAATTTGGCCTCACCAATGTCTTATACGTTACCGATACATCCCAACTCCTGTACTCAATGCTTTGATTTATTGAAGGCCAAGTAAGTCAAAATCTCTCTTTACAACCCTATCTACCAATGATGCCACTTTCAGGGAATTATGTTTTCCCAGATCCCTCTGTTCTACCGCACTCCTCAGGGCCCTACCATTAACCATAAATGTCCTTTCTTGGTTTGTCCTTCTAAAATGCAATATCTAACATTTTTTCTTTGTTAAATTCCATCTACCAATTTTCATCACATTTTTACAGATGGTCCAGATCCCTCTTCAAGCTTTGAAAACCTTCTTCGCTGTCCACAACAACTCCAATCTTAGAGTCATCTGCAAATTTGCTGATCCAATTTACCACATTATTATCCAGATCATTGATATAAATGACAAACAACAATGGAACCAGCACCAATCCCTGAGGCACACCACTAGTTACAGGCCTCCAATCTGAGAAGCAATCATTAACCACTACTCTCTGGCTTCTCCCATCCAGTCATTGTCGAATCCAGTTCACTACTTTACCATGGATATTGAGCACCTGAACCTTCCTGACTAACCTCCCATGTGGGACCTTGTCAATAGCCTTACTAAAATCCGTGCAGACAACATCACAGCCTTTCTTTCGTCAACTTTCCTGGTAACCTCCTTGAAAAACTCTAAAATTGGTTAAATATAATCGACCACGTATAAAGCCATGTTGGCTATCCCTATTGTCAAATCCAAATAATTGTATATCTGATCTCTTAAAACACTTTCCAACAATTTACCTAATACTGACGTCAGGCTCACTGGCCTATAATTTTCAGGGTTACTTTTGGAGCCTTTTTTTAAACAAGGTAAAATCCTGAGCTACCCTCCATTCCTCTGGCACCACATCGGTGGCTAAGGACATTTTAAATATTTCAGCCAGAGCCCTACAATTTCTACACACAAATATCTTGTCAGGCCCTGGGGATTTATCCACCCTTATTTGCTTTTAGACAGTAAGCACTTCCTCCTCTTTAACCTCTATAGGTTCTATGACCTCACTACTTGATTTTCTTACTTCCTACAACTCTTTTCCTGAGTGAATACTGTTGAAAAAATATTTAAGACCTCTCCCATCTCTTTTGGCTTCATACAAAGCCAACCACTCTGTTCTTCAAAGGGACCAATTTTGTCCCTTACTATCCATTTGCTCTGTATATACCTGTAGAAACCCTTAGGATTTTCCTTCACATTGTCTGCCAAAGCAATCTCATGTCTTTTTTTAGCCTTTCTGCTTTATTTCTTGAGGTTTTCCTTGCATTTATTTTAATGCTCCCCAAGGACCTCATTTACTCCATCTTGCCTATACCTGTGATATACACCTCTCTCTTCTTCCAAACCAGATCCCCAATATCCCTCGAAAACAAAGGTTCCCGTATCTTCTAACCTTGACTTTGATCCTGACAGGAACATATAGACTAGGTTCTCTCAAAATTTCGTTGATCAATACCTTGTCTACAGCATTTCATGCTTTGACAATTCAAATTCTCATCCAATTCGCAAATGCTGTCAGACTTATCTGCTTCCACCACCTACTCAGGCAGTGTGTTCCAGATTTTAACCATCCTCCGAATAAAAAAATTCTTTGGATCAAATTTACGATAATTTCACAAATCCAGGCAAGGGTTTTAGACGAAATGACCATTTCCATGGACACAGAGGCATTACTCTCTCTTAATAAAGAAAGGCAGTCTAGGTGGCCATCTTTTCTGAAGACACTTTGATCCTGTGTTCCTCCCTTGACAAGGAGACAACAATAGCAGTCCTTTCTCAGAATATTATTGCATTTCTGACTTCAGGTGGAACTAGTTCCTTATATTAAAGATGCTTTCTTGAAGTGTTGTAATCACATGACATCACTACTGGGTCTGTTTGAAGGTTCATTTCTCCAGAAACAACTTAATGAAGCAAATATCTTTTAACCAGATGTCTTTCTGAGTAAACATTCACTGTCTTTAGTTTTTCTATGGAACAATCAACTCTAGTTTTATTGCTCTGTTTATGGCTGGACATAGTAGACACAGCAGCTCTGTGTATGTTTCCAACCCACAAGGTACTTCTCAAAAATATAATATACTATAACTTAAAGATTAGTAATAGCATAATTCTGTAACACAGTTTCTTAGCAAAAGATTAGAGGGAGATGGGCCAAATGCATGAAATGAGATGAGCTCAGATGGTAACAAGGAGTAATGATGAAGGAGAGTGGTTGTCTTTGGCAAAGGTCCCAAATAGAAAGCTGGTCCAAAGGGTAAGGTCCCATGGGCAAATTGACAATTGGGTCTAAAATTTGGCTTGGTAAAGTGAAATGGAAATCACAGGTTCCATAACCTCCACACATGAGAGAGGAAATTGTGAAAAAATCATTCGTTTGATACAAGAATTCGTGATTATTGAGAAGTCTGATGACTTGGCACATCACTTACTCCATAATTACTTTTGAAAAACAGTTTAAAGATTCTGAGTTTCAATACAAAAGATTTATAAAACTGAACTTTGAAATTGACTTTTCAAAATCATGCCTGAACTATAATGGTTTGGGATCTGCCCCTCACACATATACATTTGTACAAAGTGGGGTTAAGTTTAGAATTAAATAATAAATGTTATATTATTGTTATTAATAAAAATTATTGTTTTGAAGGTATCATTGTCTTGGAGAATTTCTATTGCTGCTGGTCTAGGTCATTTTAATGTCTTTTAAAAGTCACAACTGTACTGCCTCCACAGCTTCCTCTGGCATCTCATTCCATATGCCCTGTGTGTAAAACTTTCCCCTCAGTTTCCTTTCCTTTCTATATTTAAATCTATGCCCTGTGATTTTAAATTCCATATTCTGGGCATTCCCTTTAAACGGCCTGTTAAATGAGCCAATGGATCATATTAAAATCCTGTGACCACAGGGTCTGGGCCCAAGATGGCGGCACCCATGTTTGGTAGTGTCCTTGAGGGATCGCAGACTCCAGGGAAGGACTGGTGCAGAGCACAGAAAACGGGGAGACCACCCCCTGTTGAGAAGAAGTAGAGGACACGACCTTTCGGGATGGTTGCCTCGCAAACCAGCGAGGGACTCAGCGGATGAAGAATACACAGGCTGTTGATGAATAGAGAAGAGGAACCCACACAGGTTATAGGTGTGTGTGGTCAAAGAACACTCAAAAGATTGGCTCCAAACTGGCTGAAGAGGTACCAGGTATCTGAACTGGGATGTGAGAGAGTGCTATGGGTCAGAGTTGGTGTGAGAAGAGATCTAATCAGGGGGGCATTAGGGTAAAAGCAATGGGGGAGGGGGCATTGGGGGCCACAAATGATCATTTGAGGACTCACTTAGTGGAGGGGGGTTGAGGGGGTGCCATACTTGCCATGAAACTCGTCCATCCGTCGCACCATCACATTTCCCCTTTTCATGGAGACTAAATCACGTGATTCATTTTGGTGACCCCTGGTACGGTCCACAATCCCCTAGTGATGCTAGTGCTGTGGGTGGGTGGGGGGGGCATAATAATTCATTTGGGGGGGTCATGGTCTGTGAATGCCCCCCTCTCCTCACCTGTCATAGGCACTGAGGGCTTCCTGATCATGTCTGAGCTCTGTTTCCCAATGGTTTGTCTGAAGGCTGTGTGGCTAAAGGAATGCTGGAGGTGAATCCATGGACACTCAGTGACTTTGTGGGGACTCCCTTTTGCTTCTCCTTCTCTGACTGTCAGGGATACATCTTGAATCTTATCAAAGATTATGACAATTTATCTTATATGTGCCCTTCATTACTTTATATACCTTGAAAGGTCACCCCTTCGCTTCCTTCACTCCAGGGAGAAGTCCCAGCCTATCGATCCTCTCCTTGTAAGTCAAACTATCCAGCCCTGGTTACATCCTTGCAAATCTTTTCTGTACCTTTTCCAGATTAAAGACATAATTCTTATAACTAGATGACCAAAACTGCCCACAATTTCCACATGTAATCTCATCAATAGGAAAACACAAAATCTGCAGTTACTGGAATCTTGAGTCGATAAATAATGGCATGGAGGAACTCAGTATCCATGGGTAGAAATGGTCAGTCAATGGTGACCCCATAAAGGGTCAGAACCCTTTATCAAACCTCACCGATGTCTCCTGTACTCATTACCCTGGCTGATGAGGGCAAGCATGCCCAATTCCTTCTTTACCACCTACCACAGGAAGGGAATGCAGTAACATTCTGTGAACAAGGACTGCTAAAGAATATTAGCTCTAAAGAGAAGTGGAGCAGACTTGATTGGCTGGGTGGCTCAATTCTGATCCTATATCTTACAAGTCCCTGCCGCCCAATTAACCTATACTCCTGGTATGTAGTTGTGGGCCTAAATTAAAAATTAAAAGGTTGCCCACCCCTGATCTATATGCTTTCTTCACCCACCCTATCTTATTTATGCTGTCACTTACAGGGAGCTATGGATTTACATTTCTGAGATCATTGTCCTGCCATTCTTTTGCCCACTTAAGCCAGTTGCTCTTGACCCTACTATAACCGTTGACAATCTTCATCACTGTTCACTACACCACTAACCTTACTGTCATTACGCTACCTATAATCACAGGCGAACCACTTTTATAAAATAAAGAACAGTGGGACCAGCACCCATCCTGACAATATTCCACTGGTCATCGGTCTCTAATCTGAATAACAAAGCTTTACTATCATCTTGTCTGCTACCACCACTCCAATTTTGATTTTAATTGGTGAATTCATTCTGGCACCAACTAGCTGACCAATCAAATTTGTCAAACACAATTTTTCATGCACAAAGCCTTGCTGAATAACTCTAATCTTTCCAAATGCAAATAAATTTTGTCCTCCTAATCTCTTTGAATAACTTTACCATCAGATAATAGACTTACTAGCCTTTAGTTCTCTTGCTTATCCTAAGCACGTTATCCTCCTGTATTGTGGAAACTCACCTGTGGGTAATGAAGATACCAAAATATCTGCCTAGGCCTCATCAATCTCCTTCCCTTATCTATGTCCCTCATGATTTTATTGTATATCTGGTTAGGACAAGGATTTATCCACTTTATGTACTTGAAAGCTGCCGACATCTCCTTTGTAATGTGAAACTTTCATGCCCTTAGATTAATAGAGTTATTGAGTACGAGACCAGGCTCATTGTCCTAACTGGTACATGCCAACCAAAATACTTATTTTATAGACCTCAATAAGATCCTTTCTCAACAACCCAGGAAAACTGGCTGAGCTTTTCCAGTCTCGTACAACAAGTCAACTTTCTAATTCTGGCAATAACTGGAAATCTCTTCTGTACCCTTTCCAATAATTGGGACCAAACAGCACACAATATTTCAAGCATGGCCTCAGAGTAGATGTAAATAAGATGTTTCCCTTGGTGGGTGAATCCAGGACAAGAGGGTACAGTCTTAAAATGAGAAGGAACCCATTTAAAATAGAGATGAGGAGAAATTTCTTTGGCCAGAGGGTCGCGGATTTGTGGAATTCATTGCCACTTACAGCTGTGGAAGCTCAATCATTGGGGAGTTTAAGGAGATTGATAGGTATCTAATTAGTAAGGGTATCAAGGGATATGAAGAAAAGGCCGGAAATTGGAACTGGATGTGAGAATGGTTTAACTCAGGATGGAGTTGCAGAGCAGACTCGATGGGTTGAATGGCCTTTATCTTGTGATCTTGTGAGACAGTTTGGGAAGAGGTATAGTTAAGGTAACTGTGGGAATTTCTCTTTGGCTTGGCTTCGCGGACGAAGATTTATGGAGGGGGTAAAAAGTCCACGTCAGCTGCAGGCTCGTTTGTGGCTGACAAGTCCGATGCGGGACAGGCAGACACGATTGCAGCGGTTGCAGGGGAAAATTGGTTGGTTGGGGTTGGGTGTTGGGTTTTTCCTCCTTTGCCTTTTGTCAGTGAGGTGGGCTCTGCGGTCTTCTTCAAAGGAGGTTGCTGCCCGCCAAACTGTGAGGCGCCAAGATGCCCGGTTTGAGGCGTTATCAGCCCACTGGCGGTGGTCAATGTGGCAGGCACCAAGAGATTTCTTTAGGCAGTCCTTGTACCTTTTCTTTGGTGCACCTCTGTCACGGTGGCCAGTGGAGAGCTCGCCATATTATTTATGGGTTTATAAAATATATCTGTAAATATATTGTCACCCAATATGAAAACCTATTGAGAAAGAGAGAGTTGCCAGAGATGGACTAAGTGAATTTGAGGTCAGGGTCAAAGTTGGCAGCAAAGTGGTTAAAGTTGATGAGCTCAATGTGGGTGCAGAAGGCAGCACTAATGATAACATGGAGGAAGAGTTGAGGAGCCTTGCCTGTGTAGGCTTGTAGCATGGATTATTCCACATATCCAACAAAATGGCATAGCTGGGGCCCTTAGGAGTACTCATGACTACTTCTTTGACTTGAAGAGATTGGGATGAGCCAAAGGAGCAGTTATTGATGGTGAGTACAAGTTCATAACATAACATACCATAACATAACAATTACAGCACGGAAACAGGCCATTAGGCCCTTCTAGTCCGCACCGAACCAAACACCCCTTTCTAGTCCCACCTCCCTGCACAATGCCCATAACCCTCCATCTTCTTCTCATCCATATACCTGTCCAACCTTTTCTTAAATAATACAATTGACTCCACCGCCACTATTTCTCCCGGAAGATCATTCCACACGGCTACCACTCTCTGAGTAAAGAAGTTCCCCCTCATGTTACCTCTAAACCTCTGCCCCTTAATTCTTAACTCATGTCCTCTTGTTTTAATCTTTCCTCCTCTTAACGGAAATACTCTATCCACATCCACTCTGTCTATCCCTTTCATAATCTTAAATACTTCTATCAAATCCCCTCTCAACCTTCTACGCTCCAAAGAATAAAGACCTAATCTGTCCAATCTCTCCCTATACTCTAGATGCTTAAACCCAGGTAACATTCTGGTAAACCTTCTCTGCACTCTCTCCACTCTGTTTATATCCTTCCTATAATTAGGCGACCAGAACTGCACACAGAACTCCAAATTAGGCCGCACCAACGTCTTATACAATGTCAACATCACCTCCCAACTCCTATATTCCATGCAATGATTGATAAAGGCCAGCATACTAAAAGCCTTCTTCACCACCCTATTCACGTGAGTTTCTACCTTCAGGGAACGATGTACCGTCACTCCTAAATCTTTCTGCTCTTCTGTATTCCTCAATGCTCTCCCATTTACCACGTATGTCCTATTCTAATTCTTCTTACCAAAATGAAACACCTCACACTTATCAGCATTAAATTCCATCTGCCATTTTTCAGCCCACTTTTCTAAGCAGCCCAAATCCCTCTGCAATCCTTGAAAACCTTCTTCATTATCCACTATTCCACCTATCTTAGTATCGTCTGCATATTTACTAATCCAATTTACCACCCCATCATCTAGATCATTAATGTATATAACGAACAACAATGGGCCCAATACAGATCCTTGAGGCACACCACTAGTCACCGGCCTCCAACCTGACAGACAATTATCCACTACCACTCTCTGGCCTCTCCCTTTCAGCCAATGTTCAATCCATTTGACTATCTTAAAATTTATACCTAAAGACTGCACCTTCCTAACTAACCTTCCATGTGGTACCTTATCGAAGGCCTTACTGAAGTCCATATAGACAACATCCACTGCGCTACCCTCATCCACATTCCTAGTCACCTCTTCAAAAAATTCAATCAGATTGGTCAAACATGACCTTCCTCCCACAAATCCATGTTGAGTGCTCCTGATCAGACCCTGTCTATCCAGATGTTTATAAGTACTATCTCTAAGAATTTTCTCCATTAATTTACCTACCACAGACGTCAAACTTACAGGCCGATAGTTGCCAGGCTTCCTCCTTGAACCCTTTTTAAATAACGGAACCACATGCGCAATGCGCCAATCCTCCGGCACTATCCCCATATCTAATGACATTTGGAAAATTACCGCCAGAGCCTCTGCTATTTCCTCCTTCACTTCTCTCAATGTCCTGGGGAAGATCCCGTCTGGTCCCGGAGACTTATCCACCTTTATATTCTTCAAAAGCCTTAAAACTACACCTTTTGTAATCTCTATATTCCCCATATTTACCCAATTTGCTTTTTTTTATCTCACATCTCCCAATATCCTTCTCCTTAGTGAATACCGAATAAAAGAAACTGTTCAATATCTCCCCCATTTCTCTAGGCTCCACACATAGTTTTCCGCTCTGATTTTCTAAGGGACCAATTTTGTCTCTAGCTTTCCTCTTACCATTAACATATTTGTAGAACTCTTTTGGATTAGTTTTCACCCTGCTTGCCATAGTTTTCTCGTACCTTCTTTTAGCTTTCCTAATTCCTCTCTTAAGATTCCTCTTACATTCAATGTATCTTTCAAACATCTCCTTAACTCCATGCTTCTTATATCTAATGTATGCCTCCCTTTTTCTTCGAACCAAGTTTCCAATATCCCTTGAAAACCACGGCTCTCTCAAACCTTTTGCCCCTCCTTTTAACCTAACAGGAACATAAAGCTTTTGCACTCTCAAAATCTGATCTTTAAAAGACTTCCATCTCTCTACTACATCCTGCCCATAAAACAAATTGTCCCAATGCACACCCTGCAAGTCCTTTCGCATCTCCTCAAATCTAGCTTTTCCCCAATCAAAAACCTCAATCCTTGGCCCTGATTTCTCTCTTTCCATAATGACATTGAAGCTGATGGCATTATGATCACTGGACCCGAAGTGCTCGCCAACACTAACCTCCGTCACTTGACCCATCGCATTTGCCAACAGTAGATCTAACACTGCTCCTTCTCTGGTCGGCACCTCTACATATTGTTGTAAAAAACTATCTTGCACACATTTCACAAACTCTAACCCATCCAGTCCTTTCACAGAATGTGTTTCCCAATCTATATGTGGAAAATTAAAATCTCCCATAATTACAACCCTGTGCTTATCACAAATATCTACTATCTCCCTACAGATTTGCTCCTCTAGGTCTCGGTCCCCTCGGGTGGTCTATAATACACCCCTACAAGTGTAACCTCTCCTTTCCTACTCCTCAGTTCCACCCAAATAGGCTCCGTGGATGTGCCCTCTAATCTATCTTTCCTAGGCACCGCTGTAATATTTTCCCTGACAAGCAATGCAACCCCACCTCTGAGGAAACCCAGGGATATTCAGTTGCCAATCACATCCTTCCTGCAACCATGTCTCACTAATCGCTACCACATCATACTTCCAAGTATCAATCCACACCTTCAGCTCAGCCACATTTTTTACAATACTCCTGGCATTAAAATATTTGAATTTCAGAGATTTCCCAATTTTTAATCCCCGTTTTCCCTCATCTTTAATAACAACATTATTTACTTTTCCTGCCAATTGCCCTTCATCTTCTTCCAGAGCATTTCCCTTCTCTATCACCTGCCCATCCATATTCAAATACTTACTACAAACTTTCTTTGTTTGCATTCTAACCTTCTCCTTACTGCTCTGTACTATTTTGTTCCCTCCCCCCAACCATTCTAGTTTAAAGGATCCTGAGTAGCCCTAGCAAATACCTCTGCCAGGATTCTGGTCCCCCTGGGATTTAAGTGGTCCCCCTGGGATTTTCTGCCAGGCAGAGAGGAGAGTGGTGGTGGTTAGGTCTATTATTGAGCAAGAAGTGGAGTCTTGAGACTTTTTTTATGGGAATGGAAATGGAGTTGAGGTACGATGATACCAGTTTGGTGGGGAAGGAGCATGCGGGACTACAAACAGGTCTACTACGGCAGTTTGGTTTGTGAATCTTAGGTAGGAGGTAGAACAGGGTAGTGTGGGGTTGGGAATCAATGATACTTTGGAAGGGAGAATACTAGAAGTGATGAGGTCAGCGATGGTGCAGGAAACAATGCTTCTTCCTGAGGTCTTTTTAAGGGGTAAGAGGTGTTCTGAGATCTGGCACCAGTAAGGTAGAGGTCAGTACGTGAGTGTGATGATGGTGAGGTTGTGATTGGTGCAGAGAAAATGGAGGGCAGTGTATTTGGAGGGGATAAGACTAATAGGTGAGTAGAGAGGTGAAGTTGAGACTGTTGATGTCTTGGAGGAAATTGGAAATGAAAAGATACAGAGTGGGCAGAAAGCCAGTTCTACGTATCCAAGAGGAGGAAGGAAGCTTAGTGGGAAAAGGAGTCCTCAGTGACGGTGGAGAATCCTTCGTGAAGAAGGCTCAGAGGTGGAGAGGGTGGAAGAAGTTTGGCATCATGGCAGGCGAGGAACTCATTGAGGTGTGGGTGAAGCAGGGGGCGTAGGTAAGGCATGGATTGGGGGCACAGTATGGCATCTCAGAGAGGGAAATGCCAGGGGTGGGTACTGAAGACCTAGCAGGAGTTCAAATACAGGCATAAACAGAATAATACAGCACAGTACAGGCCCTTTTAGGCCTCGGTTGAGCCGACCTATATATTCCTTCAAAAAAAAAGTACTAAACCCTCCCTACCTCATAACCCTCTATTTTTCTTTCATCCATGTGTCTAAGAACCACTTAAATGTCCTCAATGCATCTACCCTCTTTAAAAATTCTATCAAGTTCATGAGACGTGAATTTTCACAACAAATAATTTTCCCCTAAATGTTGACAGTTTCTATCTTTCACAATCCTCTTCAGCTGTTTTCCTACCACTGATGACAGACTTGGATTATTCTTAATGCTCTTTTAAACAATGGTACCACCTATGCAATCCTCTACTCCCCCAGAACTTCTCCCATCCTTAGAAATGAGCCATCAAATTCCCTCCTGCCTTTCCACAATGTTCTGGATTCACCTGGTCTGGATCTGGAGATTTATCCACCCTGATATGATTTAAGACTGCTAAACCTCTTTATTACTAAGGCAGACATGCTTTATGCTATCTTTAGTTACCTTCCTCCAGTCCCACTCTTACTTATCCTGTTCAACAGTAAACACATTCACAAAATATTTAAGGTTTTCCTTTCTTCTCTGGATCTACACATGGACACCCTTCTGATCCTGAAGTAATGGACTCCTTAATTAATTCAAGGTATGGAATCTTGAAGTTAGTTCCTGCATGGTCGGTGCCAAGGGGAGCATTCACAGGCATGGCCTTTTCTTGTGAGGTGCTGTGACCAAATTTTCTCGCTGCCATTGCTCACCGTCAGACCCGGCCTCGCTCGTGTCACGAGTGTGGTCAAGCGTCACCAGCTTGATGCACGCTAGTGACTCTACACGCAATAAAAATAGCGCTTTCAGCTGCGATATCAGAGGAGTTGTACGTCCGCTCGTTAGATAGGCCGCTGCCAGCAGTGACAGAGTCTATGACTGTCGGATTGTGCTCCACCTGGTTACCCTAATGCCCTCCTTTAACACTCATTCCGGCGCCGACCATGATTTCCTGGAACGTTGAGCTGTCAGTCCTACCCTTTCTTCTCATACATTGACAGTTAATCAGCCTGAGCCGTTGGACTCCTTCCATGAAAATAGAAGTAATTTCTCCTGTGTCTAATGTCACTCATGACTCGACTGATTTTATTAATCTATTCAGTTTCCCATTACCCCAGCCAAATTAATTTAAATCTCCTCAAAGCACTAAAAAATCTCGGTGCAAGGTTGTTCGACCTATCTGATATAGGTACAACCCATCCATCCAACCAGCTCCCAAATCGAT
Organism: Narcine bancroftii; assembly: GCF_036971445.1. Taxonomy (NCBI): domain Eukaryota; kingdom Metazoa; phylum Chordata; class Chondrichthyes; order Torpediniformes; family Narcinidae; genus Narcine; species Narcine bancroftii. Next base: position 99,179,081 of record NC_091474.1, on the reverse strand, counting down.
CTGTGATTCAGGTCAGAGGGACAACTGGCCACTGCAAAAAGGGGCTGAGGGTAAGTACCTCAAACAATAGAGGGGGAAGGAAGTGACAATGGTGGTTATGGTGTAAATAGAATTGAATGTAACAATGTACAGTTACGGGAATGTATGGATATGAAAGGGTGGAAATAGACTCTGAATGGTTTTCCTTTTATAAATAATTTATTGTGAATAAAGTCTATTTTTGGTTAAAAAAAACTGGCGACTGTGAATTGCTCCTGTACATAGGGATAAATGGTGGTTGTGGTGGGGGTTAATGTGCAGGTGGAGAGAATAAAGTGCGTGTCTGGTGGGCATAAATGCTTGATGGTCAGCAGAGAATGAAGGGACTGACTCTCTGACCCATGTTTCATGTCTTTAACCACAGAATGGTGAACCTCTGGAATTTGCTGCCACAGTGGGGCTGAGTGGGAGAATAGATAAATGGCAGAGTGGACTCGATGGGCCAAAAGGCTCCTATATCTAATGGATTAGGAGAATGGAGAGAATTTTAAAATTTAAATTATTATTTTTTTAAATTTAGACATACAGCACAGTAACAAGCCATTTCAAGCCCATGAGTCTGTGCCACCCAATTTACACTCAATTAACCTACACCCCTGTTTTATTTTGAATACTGGGAGAAAACTAGAGCCCCTGGGTGTGATTTGAACCCAGGTTTTGATCACTGGCGCTGTAAAGGCATTGCACTAACTGCTACACCAACCGTGCCGCCCTAAAGTGGCAAATGAAATATAATGTTAGTCATGACTTTGGAAGAAGACAAAAATTGGCAGTATTTTCTAAATGGGGAAAAATTGAAAATACCCAGATGCAAAGGGACCTTCGTGCAGAAGGAAAGACTTGCATGTTGAGTTGGTGGTGGAGGGCAAATGCAATACTGGCATTCATTTCATGAGGAACAGAATATAAGAATAGGGAACTGATATTGAGGCTCTATAAGGAACTGGTGAGACCTCTCTTGGAATATTGTGATCAGTTTTGGGCTCCTCATTTAAGAAAGGATGTGCTGATGTTCAGAGGAGGTTCACAAGGATGATTCTAGGAATGAAAGGGCTGTCATATGAGGAACATTTGACAGCTCTTGGCCTGTACTTGTTGGAATTTAGGAGAACAATGGGGGATCTCATTGAAACATTTTGAATGTTGAAAGGCATTGACAGAGTAGATGTTTCCCATGGTGGGAGAGTCTAGGGCAAGAGGGAACAACTTCAAGATTGAAAAGTATCCACTTGGAACAGAGGAATTCCTTCAGCCAGAGGTTTAAATCTGTGGAATTTGTTGCCACAGATGATTGTGGAGGCCAAGTCATTAGGTGTATTTAAGGCAGCGATTGATAGATTCTCGACTAGCCTAGGTTACGGGGAGAAGGCTGGGCAGTGGAGCTGAGTGGGGAAATGGATCAGCTCATGATTGAATTGCAGGGTAGACTTGATGGGCTGAATAGCCTATTTCTGCTCGTCTTATAATTTCTTTCTTTAATAAACACATATTCCTCCCCAACTGTCATTCATAAAGCCCGTACACATATCTCCTCCATATTTTGTACTTCATTTACACCCATCCTACCCTGGTCCTCACTTTCCACCCTCCCAGGGTACAATTACGACACATATCCCAACATTAATGCCAACTTCCTACTTTCATCTTGATGAAGGGTCACACCCTGAAACATTGGTTTCTCCCCAGGGATGCTCATTACCCTCTGAGTTCCCCAGCAACTCATTATTTGATCAAGATTCTACCACCGGCAGTCTTTGTGTTTCTCAGTTGATTTTGCAAATCACCTGTGCTCTATCAGTACCATGAGGATGGAACAAGCTTTCCTGGACTGTGTTGAATAGAAAATGATGAGCAATGATGCTGAAGCTAATTTAAAACAAAAATGAAATTAATGAACATTTGGAATAATTGCCTCTGATACTAACAGGTCTTTGCAATGAAGTGCCAGATATTCCTCCACAAAGCCTTCTGCAATGATCACATCGTCCTTTCGTTCCTCTTCTTCCTCCTGGGGAACCTTGGCAATCTTCTGCATGAACCTGTTTCCTTTGCCCCGATGAAATTGTGAGATCGGTGCACTGTTACCAACAAGACAAATTCTGAAAGGAAGAGAACATGATTGCATCCTGTTCAAAAATAGATGATTAAATTCAACTTGGGGAGGACGACTGTGCACTGTTTCTATTCCTCACTGACGGGTGATAGCCGGAGGGTGAGATATAATTCCTAGGATGTTCTACATTCAATCCACAGCCTGAGATGGTCAAAGCATGCACACACAGTTGAGAGGGAACACTGTCTCTCCTCATAAAGTAAGACCCAACTCCTTGTGAATCTCGCTTCATCACACCCTTCCTCATGTGAGGCTATCGGAATTAAATGAAATTTTCCAGGTGGAGGCTCACTGGCACCCTGTCTAGCTGTAAATTACAACCCAATTCTGATACTCAGTGTCGCATTTAATGAAGCCAAGTGTGCTGAAAACTTTCTTTACCATTTTGTGTCGCCAATTTCATGGAAGTATATCCTGTGCCCTCCATAATGTTTGGGACAAAGACAATTTTTTCCCTCTGCTCCACAGTTTTAAATTTGTAATTAAACATTTCACATGTAATTAAAGTACACCGTCAAGATTTTATTCAAGGTTATTTGTATACATTTTGGTTTGACCATGTAGAAATTACAGTGTAATGGTGCTGTAGATAAACTACAACTCCCAGAAATCTAGCAAATTAGGATGGGATGTCATTACATGGTGTGTGTGGTTAAATGTTTTAAAAGAATGCACGAGTGACTCGAGTAAACAAGTTCTGATTTACCTGCAACTTTGTGAGTCATTATTTCGCGTTCATCGGCCACCACTGTGTTTTCAGTGTTTATGATTGGTGACCCTGACAGGTCCAAAACGAGCTTTTGGACCATATGGAGACTGCAGCTGTTGCTGTTAAGCTACCGCTCTTCTGGACGGCGGAACCAGAGCTGTGGTTTCGACAGGCTGAAGCACAATTTCACCTCAGATCAAGGTCGACGCAACTTGCTATTATCACCTCGTCAGTGACTTGAACCAATCCACTGCCAAGCGAGTTGGTGACATCCTGCATGATCCACCTGAGCCTGGAGAGTGCAAGTATGACCCTCTAAAAGCACTCACGATATCAGCTATGGACCACAGTATTGACCATGCGGCTCTCAGCGCTGCCCAAGCACAAGACGGTGAGATGGAATTGTATCGCACCTTGATAACCAACCTTCAATGGAAGGACGTGCAAATCAATGCTGACGGCAAGCTGCTCTTTTGTGTCATATCAGCAGGACATCCATGGCCAGTGGTTCCAGCTTCGTGGAGACATTGCATTTTTGATTCTGTCCATGATCTTTCTCATCTATCCATCAGATCGACAGTTTGTCTGATTTCAGACAGATTTATTTGGCACAGTCTGAACAAAGACCTCATGCAAATGGCCAGATCTTGTGTAGCTTGTCAAAAAGTTAAAATCCACCAGCTAACAAAAGCACTGCTACAACCCTTCCAACCAGTAACTTGTCGCTTCAACCACATCCATGTGGACATTGTGGGACCAATTCCAGTTTCATGAAGCTACCGCTATCTCTTCATGGTGATTGATAGGTTTATGAGGTGGCCTGAGGCAGTCCCCATGGCAGATGCTTCTACAGACTCTTGTGCACGAGCATTCCTTAATTCCTGGGTGGCTCGCTTCGGCCTACCGGTGGATGTCACTTCTGACTGAGGACCTCAATTTATATCTTCGTTATGGACGACCTTATCTCGGCTGCTTGACACTAGGCTTCATCATACAAGCCTTAATGGCCCGTTTGGATGGTCCCAACTGGGCAGATGAATTACCATTGGTGTTGCTTGGCACTAGGACAAATCCAAAAGAGGATCTTCACGCTTCATCTGCGGAGCTTGTATATAGCACACCTTTGGTGGTCCCAGGGGAATTAATTCCACATGGATCCAGTAAAGATGAATATCCTAAAGAACTGCTGAGCAGACTAAGGGATTCCATAGGCAAATTATCCCCTGTACAACCATCATCACATGGCAAACATGTTTCTTTTGTACAACACAAACTGAAGGACTGTGAATACAGGTTCATACGTAGAGAAACACATGGACAGCCCTTGCAGGTGCCATATGAGAGACGAGGTCAACCTACATCTTGGACATTGCCGGGCAGCCTCTGTCATTCACAATTGACAGGCTCAAACTTGCCATGAAAACTGCTCATTCAACATTCATTAGACCGACACAGGGGTAGACCTCCCAAAAAACTACCAGGTGATAGTGCCAGTTCTGGGGTGGGGGGGAGGGGGGATGTGTAGCAGCGCTATAGATAGACTACAACTCCCAGAAGTCTAGTGAACCGGCACGGGACGTCATAATATGGTGTGTATGGTTCAGTGTTTTAAAAGAATATGTGTGTGACTCAAGTAAAAGATTTACCTGCAACTCTGTGTGTTGTTATTTTCCGTTCATCAGCCACCACTGCGTTTTCAGTGGCTACAACAGCACATTTTATACATAGTCCCTCATTTCAAGGCACCATAATGTTTCGGACATTTGGCTTCACAGGTGTTAGTGAGTATGTTTAATTGCTTCATTGGTGCAGGTATAAGAGAGCTGGGTTTGTTTGAAGCTTTTGATCACCTTTGGAGTCTGTAGCTGCCATTTTTCAACATGAGGAACAGAGATGTGCCAATGAAAGCAAAAGAAGCCATTATGAGGCTGAAAAACAAGAATAAAACAAACCACCCAAACCTTAGGATTTCTAAAATCATAAGTTTGGAACATCATTAAGAAGAATGTGCTGGTGAGGCCAGTAATCACAATAGGACTGGTATTCCAAGGAAGACCTTCACTGTTGATAATAGGATCCGTGATGCTGATTACATGCTGGTTGGCTTATGGTCTATCTTATGGATCTGATTCCTTCTCCCTGACTTTCACAAAAGGAAGGAATGTGCCTCAACTCTTTGTCCTATACCTCTGCCCAATCCATATACCCGTCTGTTCATTCAGGCATAAATTTGGACCTGCAACATGGTAACAGACCATTCTGGCCCAATTTACACCCAATTAACCTACATCCCTGGTACGTTTCAAATGGATGGAGAAAACTGGAGCCCTGGGGGAAAATCCACACAGACATAGGGAGAACGTACAAACCCCTTACAGACAATGTGGGATTCGAACCCTGGACCCAAACGCTGGCACTGTAGCAGCATTACGTTAATCGCTACTCCAACTGAGCTGCCTTGTCCTGCTGTAGGATGAAGAATTATCCAATGTGTTTGGAGGCATTTGCTCCAATTTCAGCAGGTAAGAAGTTTTTAAACACCTTGGGATTCATTTTCCTGTTGCCATCAGCAGCACCACTGAAGATAAGTGCACCAGTATATGTAGCAGCCATAACACTTCCACCACTGTGTTTCACAGATGATGTGGAATGCTTTGGATTTTGAGCAGTTCCTTTTACCTCCATAGTTTGCTCTTGCCATCACTGATGCAAGTTAATCTTGGCCCTTTTTCCAGAATTCTCCAGCTCTTTTAAATACTTCTTGGCAAACTAATCTGACCATCCTGTTTCTGTAGCTAACTCATGATTTGCATCTTGCAGTGTAGCCTCAGTACTTCTGTTCATGAACTGTTCTGCAGACAGTAGTTATTGACACATCCACACCTGCCTCCTGAAGACAGTTTCTGATTTGTTGGACAAGTGTTCAGGGATTTTTCTTCATAATGATGAGAAATATTCTGTCATCAGCAGTGGAGATCTTCCTTGGAATACCAGTTCCTTTGCAATTCCTGAGCTCACCAGTACACTCTCAATGATGTTCCAAGCAGTAGATTTTGGGAATCCTAAGGTTTAGGTGATATCTTTTACTGTTTTGTTCTTGTTTTTCAGCCTCATAATGGCTTCTTTGACTTTCATTGGCATAACTCTGGTCCTCATGTTGAAAAATGGCAGCTACAGACTCAAAAGGTGATCAAAAACATAGATGCAAGCCCAGCTCTCTTATACCTACACCAATGAAGCAATTAAACACCTGTGAAGCCAAATGTCCCAAACATTATGGTGCCCTGAAATGAGGGGGATTATGTATATGCTATATTATGCTATAATTTCTACATGGTCAATCCAAAATTCATGCAAGTAATCCTGAATAAAATCTGAGATGTGCACTTCAATGACATGTGGATTGTTTCATTACAAATTTGAAACTGTGGAGCATAGGGGTAAATAAAGGGAAAAAATCTTTGTCCCAAACATTATGGAGCGCACTGCATATTCGTGACCTATCTTATCAATAAAAATTCTCTTACATTGCATGTAGTGATGGGAGATTCCATTGTGACGGGAACAGATGAGAGGTTCTGTGGATGAGATTTAGACTCCAGGATGGTATTTTGATTTTCATGTGCCAGGGTCCAGGACATCTCAGATTGAGTTCACGGCATTCTCAAGAGGGAGGTGAGGAGCTAGATGTTGTGGTCCATGGAGGGACCAATGCTGTGGGTAGGAAGGGTGATTAGTTTCTGCACATAGAGTTCAGGGAGTTAGGCACCAAGATGAAGGACAGGGCCTCCAAGGTTGTGATCTCAGGACCTCTCTCTGTGCCATTTGCTAGTAAGGTTAGAAATAGGGGGAATAATGAAGTTTAACACGTTACTACAGGAAGCGAGGGAAGAGACTGCTGGGGTGTTGGCAATGATCTTTGTGTCCTTCCTGGCCAGAGGGGAGGTGCTGGAGGATTGGAGAATGGCAAATGTAGTCTGCTTGATTAAAAAGGTTATTGGGAAATTATGGTCCAGTGAATCTAGCATCAGTGGTGGCCAAACTATTGGAGAGGATTCTTAGGGACAGAATTTACAAGCATTTGGAGAGGTATAGCCTTCTCAGGGATAGTCAACAGGGCTTTGTGAAGAGTAGGTCATCCCTCACGATCCTAATTAAGTTTTTTGAGGTGGTAACAAAAGAAATTGATGAAGGTAGGCATTAGGTATGTGTACAGGTACTCGCTGACTTATGATTGTAATGCAGACTGAGGGAACGGTCGTATCTCGGAATGGACACATGTCAGAATTGTGTACATTGTTAAAAAAATTAAGAATATAAAATTTATGTAGTTTATGTTGCATTTTACAAACTATGCAGGGCATGTAAGAGCCAAAATGTGCATTCTTACCTTGTTAATCGATGTGCCAGTGTCCGTAGGCTGGGTGTGGCCATTTTGATTCCTGTGCACAGGCGGGAATCTTCGGTTGGTGCACGCACAGTAGGTTTGCATATTGGAGTTTGGTTGGTGCATGCGCAAGACTTAAGCATCCTAACGATATCCAACCGAAGACTTGTGCATGCGCACAGGAATCAAGATGGCCACGCCCAGCCTACTGACCCCAGGACGCTGACTAACAAGGTAAGTGTGCACATTTTGGTTCTTACATGCCTTGCATCCCTGTTATAGATTGTCAAATACAACATAAACCTTATAAATTTTATAATTTTTCTTATTTTTTAAAACAAATTTTCAGTCATATGTGCGGATGAATGCAAATCACATAGGTTGCAAGCTGGGGAGTACCTGTATATGAATTTTAGTAAGGCATTTGACAAGGTCCCCCATGGTAGACATTCAGAAAATCATGAGGCATTGAATTCACAGAACCTTGCTGTGTGGATTCAGAATTGGCTTGCCTACTGAAAGCAGAAGGTAGTACTAAATGAAACGTATTCTTCCTGCAGTCTGTGACTTGTGGTGTGCCACGGGGATTTGTTCTGGGATCCCTGCTCTTTGTAAATTTTATAAATGACCTGGATGAAGAAGAAGGATGCATCAGTAAGTTTGCAGATCCCACAAAGGTTGGAGGCATTGTGGATAGTGTAGTAGGTTACAACAGGCAAAAGAGAGGATGCAGAGTGGGTGGAAAAGTGCCAGATGGAGTTCAATCTGGATAAGTGTAAGGTGATCCAATTTGGAAGGCCAAACTTGAAGGCAGAGGACATGGTTAATGGCAGGATTCTTAATAGTGTGGAAGAACAGAGGGACTTAGGCCATCCAATTCATAGCTCCCCCAAGGTTGCTGTGCAGGTTGATATGGTAGAAAACTTATGGTTTGCTGGTTAGTCGGGGGATTGAGTTCAAGAGTCTTGAGGGGTGATATGGGGCTAGACTTGAATTCTCTACTCTCTCCGAAAAAGTTTTAAAAAAAGAGTGAAGAAGCCTGAATTGACTGCAAGAAAATAGAAGAGGAAGCTATCGGAAGGCCTACAAAACAATATACAATGCCACCTAAGAAAGAAAAATTGACTGTTACTTTTCAAGAACTTGAACAAGAAAAAGAAGCTGATAAAGAAGAGAGGCCTATCTTGAAGAGCGATCCTAGAGCTCTCCAGGAGGAGTTGCACATGTGCAGGGCACAAAAAAAAAGAGGTAATTTAACAAAAGCTCAAGAAGCCTCCAGTTCCAGTAATGAAGAAGAGGAGCTGGAAGAAGAAGAAATGTATGTTGAGCACAGAGTTTTGGCCAAAAAACAGGAGAAAATAAAGGAGTCTTATACAAATGATATGAAGAAGAATATGGATTCTTTCCAACAAACTTTGTTAGAGTTAATAATGGAAGTTTAAAAAAATGTAATAAGGGTATAATTGAAAATAAAGGTTCTATGAAGAAGGTGGAGAGAATGTTGTCGCAAATGGAACAAAAATTTCAAGTGATGGACGCAAAAATTAAAGGTAATGAATTTGAAATTCAGCATGTTGAAGACCAAATGAAGAAAGTTCAAGTTGAGGCGGCTGCAACTAAAGAACAATTAACTAAAAAAATTGATATGTTTGACAATTTTAGTAGAAGAAATAATATAAAAATTGTTGGATGTAAGGAAGGCAACGATGGACAAGATATGAAGAGATTTCTACAATGTATTCCACAAACTTTGGGGGTAACTGAATTTCAAGGAGATATTGAGATTGAATGAACTCATCGAGCATTACGACCTAGGCCATGGCCAGATCAGAAACAACGTTTGATTCTGGTCAAGTTGTTTTGATATGAAGTGAGGGAGAAGATCTTGGAGCTGGCTGCGAAGCAAGCGAAGAAAAGACAATCACCATTCATTTATAATGATAATAAGATTTTCTTTTACCCTGATATGTTTTGATTTGTTGAAAAAAGAAAAAAAATAATGCTGTTAAAAATGTGCGATGGAAGAAAGGCTACACTTTTGTTTTAAGATACCCAGCAGAACCCAATGAAGCGAAAGTGTTTACAGATTTGTTGTCTGAGAAAAAGAGATGAGAACTGGGAGATATTTGAAGAGAGAGAGGAAGTGGAAAGATTGCAGTTGGGGATGTATAATGAAATTATACAAGTTTTAGGAGGAGAGAGAATATTAGAGAGGACAGTTTTTACCTGATTGAATTGTGTAAAAATATGAATTGATCATTGTTGGTTTGAATAGATTTGAGGTATAAGAGATAGTATAATTTTGGGGGAGTTAGGTGGGGGTATGAGTCTGGCATCTGCGAAATCTAGTGGGCGGATGTGGTTTTCGATCGCTCTCCTATAGATCAGAGGTGTAAAGACGCACTGTTAATAATGTACGCCTTTTGGGGGGGGGGGTAGAGTTTCTGTTCTTTTCTTTGTTTCCTTTCTTTTTAATACATCTAAATTTAATAATTGTATAATGAAATATTTAGTTAGTATTTTGGATGTGGGAGGACTGGAAAGTTGGATGGTTATTGGATTTTATGAGAGTTTAGATGGCTGATTAGTATTAACATTAATGGGATTCAGAATCAAATAAAACGGAAAAAATTACTGATATATATGAAAAAAAATTAAAACAGACATAGCTTTTTTACAGGAAACACATTTGACAGAAAAAGAACATCAAAAATTAAAAAGAGATTGGGTAGGAACAGTAATAGCAGAATCTTTTAATTCTAAGGCTAGAGGTACAGCAATATTAATTAATAAAAATTTAGCAGTTAAAATATTGGATATTAACATGGATGTAGCGGGGAGATACGTTATGGTGAATTGTCAGATTTATTTGGAACAATTAACCTTAATGAATGGATATGCAAGATGTCTTCATGAATTTATTAAATGGCAAGGGAAAAGTTATATTGGGAGGGGAATTTAATTTTGTTTTAGACCCTAAATTAGATAGAATGGTGAAAAATAAGGTAGCAAAAATGGTAACTGATTTGATGAAAAATAATGGATTTAGTGGATATATGAGGAAAAATCCACCCAAATAAAAGAGATTATTCTTTACAATTAAAAAAAAGTCTCGAGGAAATATTCTTTCTTTCTTTCTTCTTTGGCTTGGCTTCGCGGACGAAGATTTATGGAGGGGTATGTCCACGTCTGCTGCAGGCTCATTGGTGACTGACAAGTCTGATGCAGGACAGGCAGACACGGTTGCAGGCATGTGGTAATATTACAGCTCTATAAAACTGTGGTAAGACCACACTTGGAATATTGTGTTCAGTTCTGGTTGCCTCATTGCAGGAACGAAGTGGAAGCTATGGAGAGGGTGCAGAAGAGATTTACAAGGTTGAAGCTTAGATTGGAGAAAGCATCTTATGAGGCAAGGTTAACAGAGTGCGGGCTTTTCTCTTTGGAGCAAAGAAGGTTTAGAGAGTTTGGTTGCGTTATTTCTATCCACATCCTTCCTCTTTACTAGAACATGTTGGTCCTGTCTAATTATATGGATTGAAATAAACTCTCACAAGTCAGAGATACACTTGCCTGATAACAACTGCTCCCAGTTATGTCTCCTTAGCTCCTCCCTGATAATGTCATAATTTTACCTCCTCCAATTTAATATTTTCGGTCAGAATGCAGCAGAAAAAGTTGATTCCATATACCACGAAATAATCAATCTGTGCACATCAAAAATATTGCTAAATTTAAGGGCTGTCCAGAGGAAATCCCCAGCAGATAGCCTTCAACTGAAATGTATCAGGTGATTGTAAACTGACAATGTAATTTCGCTTAATTCACTTAACAGAAGTTATATTCTGTTGTGATATTCTTGGCTAAGACTTACTCATTCATAGCATTACCAGAACCTGGGATGGAAAATGGCTCTGGGGTTTTAATCTCCTCTGGGCCAGGATACCAACCATAGGCTTCATAACAAGGAGCTGCTATCTGTGTACCCAAGATTCTGTCAAAGAAAATAAAATAAATACTAATAGTTGAAAAGACAGTAATAAGTAAAGTTACATATTGGTACACATAAATTAATAAAACATGATAGGAGTAATTGAAAGCAACATCAACAAATTGAAAAGAATTATAGGAAATGCACAACTGATCAAAATTAGAATGAAACAAAGTTGATATCCTGTCTTGGAACATGAAAATAAATGACAAAAAGGGCTATTTCATAGACCAAGAGCGAAGGAGGAGAGAGAGCATATCTCCCCTAAACTTTCCTCCATTCACCTTAAACAGATGCTCTCTGGTATTTGCTGTTGTCAACCCAGGAGAAAGGTGCTGTCTGCCTAACCTAAGCACCTCATAAACTTATCAACTCTTTTAAATCACCTCTCATCCTTCATTATTCCAAAAAGAAAAGCCCTGGTTCTGTCAATCTTGCTTCGTATGACATAACGGTTAGCACAAAGCTGTTAAAGCAACGACTGTGGTTCAAATCAGGCACTGTCTGTAAGGAGTTTGTACGTTCTCTCCATGTCTGCGTGGTTTTCCTCCGAGTGTTCCAGATTCCTCTCACCCTTCAAACTGTAGGTCAATTGAGTGGCAAGGGCTCGAGAGTTGAAAGGGCATGTATATCTAAATTTAAAATTGTTAAAAATCTCCCTCATAATTTGTTTCCCTCTCCTCCTTCTCCAAAACTTTAAGGAATAAAGTTTTAACTGATTTAACCTTTCCCCATAAATCAGCCCTTCATGTCCTGGCAACAACCTTATAAATTTTGTCTGAAGGATGTGAAAGATATTGAGCTCAGGGTGGGGTACATTGATAGTCTGGTGCATGTCAGTTGGATATCTGAGAATGTGTTGAGGGGCTGAACAAGAACTATCCCAACATATTATGCAAAGCAAGAAAGGAGATTGCTGATGCTCTGACAGAGGTTTTTATAACAGAACACCATGGGAACATACCCTCCAGCTCATGTCTGTACAAAACATGATGTCCAAATCAAACTCAAAATCTGCTTCCTGGATCTAATAGATATCCCTCCACCTCATTCATATTTAGCACGATATTTGGATATGGTTCCAACACTATGCCTGGTAGCCCGCTCCAGGCACCAACCATTCTTTAAATTATTTTTCTCACATTCACTTTAAAGTTCCTCTCCCTTACCCTAAGTGCACAACCTCTAGTGCCAACCGTTGCCCTGGGGAAAAGATTCTGACTGTACACTCTTTCAATGCCTCTCATGATTTATACACCTCGATCAGGTTGCCTCACAGCCTCCTACACTCCAGAGAAAACAACCCAAGTTTGTCCAATCTTTTTCTATAACTCATATCCTCCAAAGCAGGCAATGTCCTGGTAAACCTCCCCTGTAACCCACACAAAGCCTCCATATTCTTCCTGTAATGGAATGACCAGAATTTCACACAGTATTGTAAGTGTGGCCTCAGCAAACGTTTTAAACAGTTACAATATGACCTCATTTTTATACTCAACGGCCCACCCAATAAATCCAAGCCAAATGCCTTCTTTACCAACCTAACATCTTGAGAGGCCACTTTTAAAAAGCAATGGACCTGGACCCTCAAGTCCCTCTGCACATCAATTCCTTTAAAAACCCAACAATTAACTGCATATTTTACCTTTTCATTTGATCTCCCAAAATGTAACAACTCACACCTATGCAGATTAATCTCCATTCCTCAGTCCATATCTGCCACTGATGCTGTATCCTTTGATAACCCTATGTACAACTCCCCTAATTTTTGTATCATCACCAACGCCACTCCCTGTGGAATACCACTGGTCACAGCCTCCAGCCCGAATGATAACCTTCCACACTACCCTCTATGGGCCAGCCCATTGTGTATCCAAACTATCAACTCACCATGCATCTGCACTTTCTGAATCAGTCGGCAATGAAGGGGAATTTCAAATGCTTTACTAAAGTCCATGAGGACAACATCTGAACTCCCCTCATCAACTATCTCTGTCACCTTCTCCAAAAACTCAATCAAATTGGCCCCCCAAAAAGCCGATGTTGACTGTCCATGAGTTTCCCCATTTGTATGAACCCTCGTATTGCTCATGGTGAGGAGACCTCCTGAAGGTCCTCAGGCTTCAACAGCTTCAGTTTGTAACCAGGGGCCGAGAAGTGACTCTCGGATCCTGGAGCTTGGGTTCATTGCTGGGACAGATAGAAACTCATGAGGTCACAGAGGTGGAGAATGCGGACCTAAAATTTCCTGGATTATCTTTTTCCCCTTATTGAACAAAGGTACAAAATTAGCCACCCTCTATACCTTTGGGATTTCTCCTCTTAGAACATAGAACCTTCAGCCCACAATGTTGTGCCAACCTATAAAACCTACTCAACAATCTAACCCTTCCCTACCTCTATCTTTTTTTGCATCCATGTGCCTGTCTAAGGGTCTTTAAAATGTCCCTATTCTACCCACCTCCACCACCACCACCCATGACAATGCATTCCAGGCACTCACTAATCTCTGTGTTAAAAAACATATCCCTGATGTCTCAGCTAAATATTTCTCCCCTCATCTTATGATGATGTTATATGGTACTGTTGTGAGGGACGATGCAAAGAGGTATATGAACACTAGTGCTGTTCATTTATATATGAACGGCAGCAGAGATAAACCAGGTAAATATAGACTGGTGAGCCTGTTGACAATGCATGGGAAATTATTGGAGAAAATTCCAAGGGATAGGATTCATATGCGTTTGGAAATACATTTGACAAAGTCCAACATTGAAACATAAGAAGATAAAAAATAGAAACAAGAGAAGGCCACCTGGCCTGTCGAACCTTCTCTACCATTCAACAAGATCATGGCTGAACAGGCCATGAACTCAGGCTGCTAAGCCTGTTCCCCTTAACTATTAATTCAATTACTGTGTAAAAATCTATCTCACTCTTGCCAAAAATATATTTAATGCGGCATCCTTTACTGGTTCCTCGGGCAGGAATTCCAGGTTCGGGTAAAGTAATCATCCCTAACCATTAAAATCTTCCCTGACCATTGTAACCTTGCCCTTTTTACATGCCTTCTCTATTTCCCTCTGTAGTTTGCACTCCACATCGTGGCTGCCATTTGGAGGCCTGTATACAACTCCCATCAGGGTCTTTAAGAACCATTGAACACTACAGGACAGAAAACAGGCCATGCAGCCCTTCTAGTCTGCATCAAAACATCATTCTGCTAGTCCTACTGACCTGCACCCATTTTTACTCTTCTTTCTTTCTTTGGCTTGGCTTTGTGGACGAATATTTATGGAGGGGTATGTCCACATCTGCTGCAGACTCGTTGGTGATTGACAAGTCCGATACGGGACAGGCAGGCACGGTTGCAGCGGTTGCAAGCGAAAATTGGTTGGTTGGGGTTGGGTGTTGGGTTTTTCCTCCTTTGTCTTTTGTCAGTGAGGTGGGCTCTGCGGTCTTCTTCCAAGGAGGTTGCTGCCCGCCGAACTGTGAGGCGCCAAGATGCACGGTTGGAGGCGATATCAATGTGGCAGGTACCAAGAGATTTCTTTAAGCAGTCCTTGTACCTCTTCTTTGGTGCACCTCTGTCTCGGTGGCCAGTGGAGAGCTCACCATATAACACGATCTTGGGAAGGCGATGGTCCTACATTCTGGAGATGTGCCCCACCCAGATGAAGTCATTCCAATGAATGTTGAGGATGGAACGGAGACAGCGCTGATGGAAGCGTTCTAGGAGCCGTAGGTGATGACCCATGATTCGGAGCCGAACAGGAGCGTGGGTATGACAACGGCTCTGTACACGCTGATCTTTGTGTGTTTCTTCAGGTGGTTGTTTTTCCAGACTCTTTTGTGTAGTCTTCCAAAGGTGCTATTTGCCTTGGCGAGTCTGTTGTCTATCTCTTTGTCGATCCTTGAATCAGATGAAATGGCGCAGTTGAGGTAGGTAAACTGGTTGACCGTTTTGAGTTCTGTGCGCCCGATGGAGATGTGGGGGGTCTGGTAGTCATGGTGGGGAGCTGGCTGATGGAGGACCTCAGTTTTCTTCAGGCTGACTTCCAGGCCAAACATTTTGGCAGTTTCTGCAAAACAGGACGTCATGCGCTGGAGAGTTGGCTGTGAATGGGCAACTAAAGCGGCATCGTCTGCAAAGAGTAGTTCACGGACAAGTTGCTCTTGTGTCTTGGTGTGAGCTTGCAGGCGCCTCAGATTGAAGAGACTGCCATCCGTGCGGTACCGGATGTAAACAACGTCTTCATTGTTGAGGTCTTTCATGGCTTGTTTCAGCATTATGCTGAAGAAGATAGAAAAGAGGGTTGGTGCGAGGACGCAGCCTTGTTTCACGCCGTTGTCAATGGAGAAGGGTTCGGAGAGCTCATTGCTGTATCTGACCCGACCTTGTTGGGTTTCCTGCAGTTGGATAACCATGTTGAGGAAATTGGGGGGCATTCGAGGTGCTCTAGTATTTGCCAAAGCCCTTTCCTGTTCACAGTGTCAAAGGTTTTGGTGAGATCAACAAAGGTGATGTAGAGTCCTTTGTTTTGTTCTCTGCACTTTTCTTGCAGCTGTCTGAGGGCAAAGACCATATCAGTAGTTCCTCTGTTTGCGTGAAAGCCACACTGTGATTCTGGGAAGACATTTTTGGCGACACTAGGTATTAGTCTATTAAGGAGAATCCTAGCGAAGATTTTGCCTGCAATGGAGAGCAGTGTGATTCCCCTGTAGTTTGAGCAGTCTGATTTCTTGCCTTTGTTTTTGTACAGGGTGATGATGATGTCATCACGAAGGTCCTGAGGCAGCTTTTCTTGGTCCCAGAAAAGCTTGAAAAACTCATGCAGTTTGGCATGCAGAGTTTTGCCGCCAGCCTTCCAGACCTCTGGGGGGATTCCATCCATACCTGCTGCTTTGCCACTTTTCAGTTGTTTAATTGCCTTATATGTCTCTTCCCGGGTGAGGACCTCATCCAGCTCTAGCCTTAGGGGCTGTTGAGGGAGCTGGAGCAGGGCGGAATCTTGGACTGAGCGGTTGGCACTGAAAAGGGATTGGAAGTGTTGTGATCATCGATTGAGGATGGAGATCTTGTCACTGAGGAGGACTTCGCCGTCTGAGCTGTGCAGAGGGTTTGGACTTGGGGTGAGGGGCCGTACACCGCCTTTAATGTCTCATAAAAACCCCTTAAGTCGCCAATGTCGGCGCTAAGCTGGGTTCGTTTGGCGAGGCTAGTCCACCACTTATTTTGGATCTCCCGGAATTTGCGCTGAAGGTGGCTGCATGTGAGACGGAAGGCTCGTTTTTTCTCTGGCCAGGAAGACTTTGCAAGGTGAGTCTGGTGGGCAGATCACTTCTTTGCCAGCATCTCCTGGATTTCCTGGTTGTTTTCGTCAAACCAGTCCTTGTTTTTCCTGGAAGAGAAGCCCAATACCTCTTTAGTGGATTGCAGTATGGCCATTTTCAACTGATCCCAGAGGGTTTCAGGAGACGTGTCCGTGAGGCAGTTTGCATCCTTGAGCTTTGCTTGGAGATTTGCCTGGAAGTTTCCTCTCACTATGTCTGACTGCAAGTTTCCAACATTGAACCTCTTTCCGGTTCTTGAACTGTTCTTGAACTTTGGCTTGAAGTGAAGGTTTCTTAATTCCATATCTTCTGACCCAGTCAGAATTCCAAGGATTCTATATCTTCTGACCCAGTCTTCTCTCTTCAAAAGTTTAATTCCATGTTTAACCAGCAGAACCACCTTTCTGCCCACCTTCCTGTCCTTCCAATACCCTGTGTATCCACAGATATTTAGTGGTCTTCGTTCAGCCATGACTCAGTGATGGCCACAATGTCATACCTGCCAACTTCTAGCAGCGCGACGAGATCATCAACCTTATTTCTTGTATTGTTGGAATTTAAATACAAGACCTTCAGTGCTGCATTCATCACCCTTTTCAATTTCATTTCTAAAGTGCCCTGTTAAATTTTTCTAGATTGACTGCCTATCCTTCCTCTTAATACAGATATCTACTTGTGAATCTTCTGCCCTATTCACTGCCCTCTCAATCTGGCTCCAACCCCTCTGCCAAATTAGTTTAACCCTCCCCAAGCCTAGCAAGCCTGTCCACCAGGTTATTAGATCCCCTGCTGTTCAAGTTCAATCCCTTTTGTACAGGTCATACCTTCCCCAGAAGAGATCCCAATGACCTATCAATCTGAACCCCTGACCCAGCTCTTCAGCCATGTAATCTTCTGCCACAACTGCCTATTCCTGCCCTCAATGGTGCATGACACAAGCAGCAATTTATAGGTCCTGCTTTTTAGCTTCCTTCCTAACTCCTTACATTCCCCTTCACAATTTCATCCCTTTTCCAATTCTACATCATTGTGAACCATGATATCTGGCTGCTCACACTCCCACTTGAGAATGCTGTGGACTTGATCTGAGACTATCGGACCCTGGCACCTGGGAGGTAACAAACCATCCGGGAGTCTCCATCTTGTTCACAGAATCTCCTGTCTATTCCTCGAACTATTGAATCCTCAATCACTATAGCTCTCCTCTTCCACCCCTTTCCCTTCTGAACCGAAGGGCCAGATTCTATGCCAGAGACCTGACCACTATGACTTGTCCCTCAACAGTATCTAAAATCATTATACAGGTACTTATTGTTGAGGGGAACAGTCACAAGGGTACACTGTGCAGACTGTCTATTCCCCTTCCCTCTCCTAACAGACATCTAGTTACCTGTCTCTTTCCTCTTGAATGCAACTGTCCCCTTATAGCTTCAGCCCATCACCTTTTCTGCTTCGTGAATGATCCAGTGTTCATCCAGGTCCAGTTCCCTAACTCTGTCTGTAAGGAACTGCAGCAGGATTCACTTCTTGCAATTGTGCTGTCCCAGATTGAAGCATTACTCTAGGTTAATATGAAGAGATCTTTACTGACCTCATTGAGGTACATCCTCAGCCTCTCCTCTCCGAAGTTTCTAACTCACTACTCCTACTCTGGGCCACTCACACACTGGCTGCTCCAACAGCCGTTCCACTTGTGCCTGCTTTACTTATATTTTTTCTTGCGAATGAAGTGGAATTTGATTAGTTCACTAAAGCATTGAGCCCCAGAATATTTCTTTTTAAAACTCTTCTCCCTGATATGGGCATAATTCTCTCTTCTTGAGAACTGATTGGTCCACTAAAGCTCTGAGCCCCGTGACTTCTCCTCCTTAAACTCTTCTCCCCAACCTGTGTTCCAAATTGATTGATCCGTGCTCTTTGTGATTTTTATCAATGACTTGGACGAAGAAGTGGTGGGGTGGGTCAGTAGGTTTGCGGATGACATGAAAGTTAGAGGTGTGGAGAGTAGAGAAGTTGATTAAGGTTACATCAGGATGTAGACCTGATGCAGATTTAGGTGAGGAAGTGGGTAGATGGAGTTCAATCTGGATAAATATGAAGAGATACATTTCAAAGTTAAATTATATACATGACAACCTACAATCCTGAGATTTTTTTTCTGCGGGCTGGGAAGGCTTAATTTGAAGACAGTAGGTCATGTTTTATGAAGCAAGGTTCACAGAGCTAGGGCTTTTCTCTTTGGAGCAATGAATGATGAGAGGAATAAAAGATTGTGAGGGGCTTAGGTAGGGAGAACAGCCAGCACCTTTTTCTCAGGGCAACAACAGCAAATATCAGAGGACATCTGTTTAATGTGAGTAGAGGAAAGTTCAGGGAGATGTCAGAGGAAAGTTTTTTTTTATACAGAGAGTGGTGGGTGTCTGGAATACAATTGCCTGGGGTTGTAGTGAAAACTACTAGAATGGGGATATTCAAAAGACTTAGATAGGCACATGGATACAAGACAAATGGGTGTGAAGTAGGGAAGGTTTAGATTGTTGTGGAGTAGGTTTCTTTAAGTCGGAACAACATCATATACTCTATGCTCTACGCCCATCTGGATTTGGTATCTGGAATGCACTTCCAGACCTCTGGCAGTGAATTCCAGATGCAATCACTATGTTGAAGCATTTAGACAGCAAGGTAAAACAATAAATGGCCATTCTTCAGGCAGACAGGCTCGAGCTGTTATTGGTCAGTCCACACTTGGAAAATTGTGAGCAGCTGTGGGCTCCAGAGGAGGTTAACAAGGATGATCTGTTAAGTGAATGATATTTCACATGAGGACCTTTGAAGGCTCTGGGACTGTACTCGATGCAGGTTTGAAGAATGAGGGGGATCTCATTGAAACTGATTGAATACTGAAAGGCCTGGATAGATAGATGTGGAGAGGATGTTTCCCATAGTGGGGGAGTCTGGGACAAGATTCTCAGAATACAAAAACATTCTTTTAGAACAGAGATGCAGAGTAATTTCTTTACTCAGAGGGTGGTGAATTTGTAGAATTCGTTGCAACAGATAGCTGTGGAGGCCAAGTCAATGGGGATATTTAAGGCGGAGGTAGAAACATTCTTGATCAGGAAGGGAATGAAGAGTAATGGAGAGAAGGTACGAGAATGGGGTTGGAAAAGATGTGAAATCAGCACTTGATGTGCTGAATGGCCTAATTCTGCTCCTATGTCTCATGGTCTTACCGAAAATGGGGGAAATGGGCCCTCCATTCTTGACTTTCCTCCTCCAGCCTCTGCACACGTGAACATTTCTTCTCTTCAAACAGCAGTTCTTCAATCTCCAAGAACATTTGTTGTATCTGCTGTGAAGCTGCAGACTCAAACTCCTGGGAGATGGCAAAAAAAAAGGCCTCCAGAATGAAAATGATTTTTAAAAATTACTGAGGTCCTGAGAAAACTATTGAATAAAAGGATTGCATCATTTCTCTCTGTATCACTTTTGGGCATATTGAATCATACAGCACAATAATGAGCCCTTTGGCCCATAATATCTGAACTAATTTACTTCAATCAAATATAAAGCTTTATGTACTTTTATGGGCAGGACAGCTAGCGCAGCACGGTATGGTTAGTGTAGCAGTTAGCAATGCTATTATAGTGCCAGAGACATGGAATCGAATCCGGCGCTGTCTGTAAGGAGTTTGTGTGTTCTCTCCATGACTGCGTGGGTTTCCACTGACCTTTCAAACAAAAAACATACAGGGGTTGTCTAATATGATTATTTGTCTCAGGTTAACTTAGCAAACTACTCTAGGGCCAAAAAAAGGACTTCTCTGCACGACTGAAATGGTATATTTTTTTCTTGTACTAACTGTAACTGTGAATATTTATTACTGATCTTTGGTGCATATGCACATTGCACTTAGTGTATGACAATAAACTCATTCAAGTCTTAGAATGCGGAATAGTAAAAAAGAGGAACAGGCTTTTCAACTCATATGCTGAAATGATGCCAATCTAATCCCATCTGCGTGCACTTGGTTTACCTTGCATGGTCATGTGCCTGTCTGAACGCCTCTTAAACATAAACACTTATCCTCTGAATCTCTTAAAGGAGCTGGTAGAAACTCACCAGGACGTGGCACCCATAGCAAATAAAGAATTACGGAGTATAAGGTGATGTTCCTCCAGTTTGCAGCAGCTTTGGTTTGACAGTGCATGATACCATGGATAGATATGTCGGTGTGGGAAAGGGTGTGGAATTAAGATGCTTGGGCACTTGGAGGTCCTTGTTATTGCAGTGGACAGAGTGGAAGTGCTCAACAAAATGATCGCTCAGTCTGCGTCCAGTCTCACCAAAGCAGAATAGGCCACATTGGAAGCAATCGATGCAGTAAATGAGCCCTGCATACTCATGTGAAGTTTTACTTCACTTGGAAAGACTTATTAAGGCCCCAAATGGTGGTGAGGGAGAAGGTGTGGGCACAGGTGTAGCATTTCTTGCAGTCACTGGGGTAGGTACCGAGAGAGTGATTTGTGGGAAGAGAGGAGTTGGAGGAGGGAGTCCAAAAGGGAGTGGTCCCTGCGGAAAGTAGACAGGGGAGAAGAGGGGAAGATACATCTGGCAGTGGGATCCCATTGTAGGTGGCACAAATTGAGGAGGATAATATGTTGGACATAGAAGTTGTGGGACGAGAAGTGAGGATAAGAAGAATCCTGTCCTTGTGGCGTTTGGTGGCACAGAAGGCCAAGGAAAATGTGTGGGAAATGCAGGAGATGCTAGGAAGGCTGAGCTGATGGCAGTACAGAGGAAGTCATGTTTTTGAAGGAAGACACTTCTGATGCTGTGGAATAGAAGACATCATCCTGGGAGCAGATGCAATGAAGGAACAAAATCCTTACAGCTGTAGTCAAACTAACTGCGGAAATTTGTCTCCTGAGATGGAGAAAGGAAAGAGGTTGCAGAGATGGACCAAGTAAATTTGAGGTGAGGATGAAAGTTAGCAGCAAAGTGGATAAATTTGATGAGCTCATCAAAGATGCAGGAGGCAGCACCAATATAGTCATCAACAAAACAGAAGAGTTGACAAGCCTTGCCTGCATAAGCTTGTAGCATGGATTGCTCCACATATCCAACAAAAAGGCAGGCAGAACTAGGACTGTGTGGGTACCCATGGCTACCCTTTTGACAGAGAAACTGTGATGAGGCAAAGAAGTTGTTATTGGTAGTGAGAACAAGTTCTGTCAAGTAGAGGAGGGTGGTGGTGAAGGGGGCCTGGTTTGGTCTGTAACTGAGAAATTGAGGGCTTTGAGACCTTCAGTATGGGGATGGAAAACTGGACGTCCATTGTGAAAGTGAGTTGGTTGAGTCCAGAGAACGGGAAGTTGTTGAAGAGAAGGGTGACATGTGAGATATTGTGGATGTAGTTTGGAAGAGATTGGTCCAATGGGAAGATAATACCAGTTTGATGGGGCAGGAGCAGGCAGAAATAAAGGATCTTCTAGGACATTTGGGTAAGAGGTGAAACTGGGCAGTGTGGGATGGGGTAACCAGGAGTTTAGAGGCTATGGGAGGAGTTTAACAGGAAGTGATGAGGTTGGTAATGGAGCATGGATGGTGGCTTGATGTTTCTTGTTGAGGTCCTGTTCAAGAGGCAAGTAAGAAGAGATAGCTAAGAGTTGTCATCTGACCTCAGTCAATGCATTAGACCACAACACCACCCTTTTCAGCAGGTTTGATAGTGGAATTGAGATTGGTGCGGAGAGAGTAGAGTAGAGTAGAGAGTGAGTTTTGCAGTGGTGAGATTTGAATAAGTGAATGGAGTGCTGAAGTCGAGATGGTTCATGTCTTGGGGGCAGCTGGAAATAAAAAGATCCAGAGTGGGTGTCCAAGAAGGGGAAGAAGGCTTAAGGTGAGAGAAAGGGTCTTCAGTGGGCGTGGAGAATCCTGGTTGAAGAAATAGGAATGGAGGCGGAATTTACGGAACAAGGGATTGGCATTGTGGTGTGCGCAAAACTTGTTGAGTGGATGAAAGGGGACAAAGGTGAGATCTCTACTGAAGACGGTGTTCCATCTCAGAGAGAAGGTTGAAGTAAAAGTAAAGACCCAGCAGGGATCTTAACCTTTCTCCTTCTCTCCTTAAATCTATACTCCGTAATATTTGATATTTTCATCCTGGGAAGAAGTCTGACCATCTTGTAAAAACATAAAAATGCAGTAAGGCTTGCAGCGCCCAAAGATACATAACTGAGTTTTCGGACCTGAGAACTTCAGCACTTTTGTGTTTTTATTATAACCACAGGGGCTCCAGACTTTTGTGGAAGGGGTCAGGCCCGAAACATTGGTAATATATCTTCACCTCCAACTGAGACTGGCTATCCTCCAGTATTTTGGGGATTTTACTACAATCATAACATCTGGAGAATTTCATACTTCACTCTGACCATAACCCATTGATCCTCTCAGTTTTATATACTTCTATCATGGATTCCCTCAGCCTCCAATGCTCCAGAGAAAACAATCCATTTGTCCAACCTAGTTTGGGGCGGCATGATTGGCGTAGTGATTAGTGCAATGACTTTACAGCACTGGCGATTGTATTCAGACAGGGGTTCGAATCCTGCGCTGTCTGTAAGGAGTTTGTACGTTCTCCCCGTGCCTGTGTGGGGATGAATTGGGTAACATGGAGTCGTGGGCCGAAATGCTCTGTTACCATGCTGTATGTCTAAATAAATAAAAAATAGCTAAGTTTCCAGGACCAGGTAAGATTTAGGTAAGGCTACTGTGGACAGCGAGGGAGGCCATTGCTGAGCAATTGGCAATGATATTTACATGTCACTGGGGAGAGGAGAAGTACTGGAAGATTGGAAGGATGCAAATGTTGCTCCCTTGTTCAAGAAAGGAAGTAATTATAGACCAAGTGAGTCTTACTTCAATGGTGGGCAAACTGTTGTAGAAGATCCTGAGAGTTGGGATTCACAAGCATTTAGAGAGGCTTGATATGATTAGCGATAGTCAGCCTGGCTTTGCAGGGGAAGGTCACGTCTCACGAGCCGAGCCTGACTGAATTCTTTGAAGATGTAACAAAGAACATTACTTAGCAATAAACAGTGAGGCACAGTTGCTGCAGAGAAATGGATTGGAGGTCAATCCACAGGACCTTAAGAGTGGCAGAGTCTCCCTCCCTCCCCACCCCCCTCACATTGATGTGATCTACCAAGGTCATTGAAGGGGGTGCACAAAATTACTGATGACCCTTTCCACCCTGGACACAGACCTTTCAGTAATTCCTGTCAGGGAAATGAACCAGGACCACCAGGCTGAGAAATAGCTTCTTCCCATGGGCAGTGAGAATGCTGAACAACCAAAGGAACTACTCACATTAATCACCCGAGACTCTCATGTACACAAAACAACATGTACCAATTATTTATTTATTTATTTTTATCGATTTAATACTTGACTTGCATACAGCATATATTATTTGTCTGCACGTGTGCTATGTCTGGTTCATGTCTTGCACTGAGGACCAGAGAACGCTGTTTTGTTGGGATGTACTTGTACAATCAGATGACAATAAATGTGACTTGACTAATTAAGGAAGAGTTGGAAATGTAGTGTGTATGGATTTCAGTCAAGCATTTGATAAAGTTCTCCATGCAAGGCTAATTCAGAAAGTAAGGAGACATGGAATCCAGGAGGTCTCACTTTGTGGATACTGAATTGGCTTGCCCAGAGAAGGAAAAGGATAGTTATAGACGGTTCACATTCTGCATGGAAGTCGGTGACCAGTGGTGTTCCTCAGGGATCTGTCCTGGCACCCCCTACTCTTTGTGATTTTTATAAATGTCCTGGATGATGAAGTATAGGGAGTATAGGAGTAGTAAGTTGGCATATGAAATGAAAATTGGTGGTGTTGTGGATAATCTTGAGGTTTGTCAAAGGTTACAAAGGGAGCTGGACTAAGAAATGGCAGATGGAGTTTAATCCAGAAAAGTGTGAAGTGGTTCATTTCAGTAGGTCAAATGTGAAGGCAGAATACAACGTTAATGGGGCAACTGAGCAGTGTGGATGAACTGAGAGATCTTGGGGTTCAGGTCGATCGGACACTCAAAGCTGCTGTACAGTTGACAGTGTTGTTAAGAAGCCATATCGTGTGTGGCCTTCATTAATCGAGGGATCAAGTTCAAGTGAAGTAATGTTGAAGCAAAACAAGACCCCACTTGGAGCATTGTGATCCGTCTGGTCACTTCATTGCAGGAAAGATGTGAATGCTAAAGAATGGGTGGATAGGAGACCAAACCTTATGAGGATAGGTTGAGTAAACTTTGTCTTTTCTCCTTGTAGAGATAGAGGATGAGGGGGTATCCTGATAGATAATGAAAGGCATGGCCAGAGTCTTTCTTCCAGGGCTGAAATGGTTAACACAATGGGGCATAGTTTTAAGGTGCTTGGAAGTAACTACAGGGTCTATACAAGAGTTAGGTTTTTCACACAATGGTGGGTGCAAGGAAAGAACTGCGGGCAACAGTGGTAGAGATACAATAGGATATTTTGAGAGACGATTACAAAGGTATATAGAACTAAGAAAAATGAAGGGTTATGCAGTTGGGAAATTCTTGGTAGTTTTTAGAGTAGATTACTGGGTCAGCACAACACTGTGGGCCAAAGACCCTGCACTGTGGTGTAGGTTTCTATGTTTTATGTTCTCTCCAACATTCATTTTGAGAACCTCTCTAAGGCTACCACATCCTTCCTGTAATGCAGTGACCAGAACTGCATATATTCCAAACGTGGGTCAACCAAGGATCTGTTCAGTTACAATAGGTTTATCAACCATTCCACTGATCTCCCCCCCGCCCCACCCCCAACTATAAAAGGTCCTCCCAAACTATTATCACCATGTCTCCTGTAACACCAGGAGATCAAACACTCTTAGTCACTGCTGCATAACGAACTTCCCTCATCAGCAGACCACAATCTGTGCGCACCTGCTCCAATGCATGCCCACATTTTGGAAAGTCGGATCACCTGGCTGTGCTCCTTCCTGGATATAGTCAGAAACCATTAGAGATGGTCCAGGGAGGCAGAAGAACGGCACTGCGACAGCGTCCATGAACTGGATTTGAATTAATATGCCATAGTCATCACCGACTTAATCAAGAGATGTACAGATGAGTATGTTCCTTCTGACTATCTGAGTGCATCCTAATCATAAACCATGGATGAACCAAGAGATCTGCAAATTGTTGAATATCAGATCTGTAGGAGATTTAGAAACATACAGAAAGACTAACTACAACCTCCAGAAAGCCTTTACCAATACATTGAGAATATTCCAGACCAAGCCAGAGTTTCAGACAGACACGCAATAGTTTTCACCACTTGTATAGACCATTACATCCTGTAAGGCAAATCAAGGTAGTATCATCAATGATGATATATCTCTCCCAGACAAGCTGAATGCCTTCTCTGCTCACTTTGAAATGGAAAATAATGAAGAACTTTTGTGAGTTCCCACAGCCTCCAGTGTCTGTGCTCCCAATTTCTGAGGCTGATGTATGAATCCTCAGAAAGCATCCAGCCCGAGTGGTTTACCTGGGTGTGTCCTTAATACTTGCGCAAACCAAGTGGCTGAAGCTTTTACAGATATATTCAACCTCTCGCTACACCAGTCAACGGTCCTAATCTGCTTCAAAATTATTCCAGAGCCCAAAAGGAGCTGGGTGATGTGCCTCAATGACTATTGAGGCACAATCACTAACTTGGACTCCCTTCAATTCGCCTATTCTCATAACAGATGAATGGCAGACACCATCTCGTTGACCTCTCCATACTGCATTAGATCACACAGACTGCAGAAAGACCACTACGGCTATTATTCATTGACCTCAACATTTAACACTAACATCCTGGCAAACTTAAAGCCAACCTAAAGAATCTGGAACTGTAAACCACTCTGCAGCTTGACTTCCCTCATCAGCAGACCACAATCTGAGCGCATCTGCAACATCAGTTTCGCTTGATTGACCATCAACAGAAGTCAAGTGCCATGTGTCTTTTCAACCTTCCTGTTCTACCAGCGTCTACCATCAGCATGGATGCATTCCCGGCATCCACCACTCTCCATGTAAAAATAATTACCTCTGTTATCTTCCCTAAACTTTCCTCCATTTTATATTGCAGCTCTGGGAAAAAGGTGCTGGCTGTCCACTCTATCCATTGCCTCTTCAATCTTATATACTTCTATTGTCAATTTTTATCGTTGTTCTAAAGAGAAAAGCCTAAGCTCACACAACCTTTCTTCATCGGACATGTTCTTCAATCCAGGCAACATCCTGCTAAATCTCCGTTGCACCCTCTCTGAAGCTTCTACATCATTCCTGTAATGAGGTGACTGGAACTGAACACAATACTCTAAGCAGAGCTTTATAGAGATTCAACATTTCCTGAGCTATTCAATTCGATTCCCAGACTAATGAAGGCCAGCACTCTTTACGGTTTATTAATCACCCTATCAACTTGCTCAATAACCTTGAGAGATCTTGGGACTTGGACCCAAGATCCCTCTGCACTGTTAAGAATTTTGTCATTAATCACCATCTTCATGTTTGATCTTCCAAAGTAAATCACTACACTTCCCTAGATTGAACACCAACTGTGAATTATGTTCCCACTCTTTATCCTGTCTATTTTCTGTGGTAACCTTCCATTATATCCAGAATACGTTCTACCTAGGTGTCATCTGCTAACTTATGGACCTACCCTTTCACTTCTTCGACCATGTCATTTATAGAAATCACAAAGAGCATGGGTCCCAGAGCAGTTATCTGCAAAACACCACTTGTCACTATCCTCCAGGAGAATATGATTCATTTACAGTACAAAAATCTGGATTCCAGAAATCCAGACCACGTGAGAATTTGGACTTGGTTTTTGTGTGTGTGCATAAGCACCACAGATGCACAGCGGCAACAAGCGACCACGCGGAAGTTGCAGAAATGCAAGGAAAAGGTTAGTTTTATATTTGTACTTTGTATTTTATATGTAAAAAAGTTTTGTTAATAAATTATCAAAATTTACATTTATACTCCTTAAATTTGAATTTTAAAAGTTCTGGCCAAGACTTTATGACCTTCTGAATGAATCTTCATAGGGAACCTAGTCAAACACCTTACTAAAATTCAGACACCATATTGACCACCCATCTTCGTCAATTTCTTTTGCCACCTCCTCAAAACATTCAATTAGGCCTGTGAGGCACAACCTGCCCTTCAAAAATCCCTAATGACTATCCCTAATAAGACTTTATTCATTAGTCAGAAGACTTATCATGATCAAGATGTACTACTTACGTTACCATTCCCGGAGAAACTGGAGCTGCAGGTTGTGGACAGTCTGGTGTCTGTGTAGCTGTTCACTGCAGACCAAGGTTGCCAAATATCAATCAACATGAGATGGGGATTAGTATCTTCAGAATTCTTGGAATCTCTGCAATATTATCAATAGTCATCAGTGTAAAGGTATACCCTGGGGGAAAAAAAATACCACATACAGAAATGGAAACCATTCATTGTTTGACAGGCCATGATCTTGTTTCAGGACAGAACTGCTTGAAAATCATGAAGAATTGTAGTAGACCACACAGACCTCTCAATCTTCCTTATTTATTTAATAAAATCATAGCTAATCCTTTGTGGACTTAAACTCAGGCAGTAGCCTGAGTGGATCAAGGAGGGAAGTTTTAAAAGCTGAGCAAAGTAACACGTACTGCCTGCTTTCCACTGACAGGTCAAATGTATAGGTCAAAAAATGAACTTCAGAAAACAGCTGTTCAAGGTAAAACAATCTGTTCTTTCCTATTCCCAGCCAATTGAGCAACATTTAGCATACAAAAGGATGGCAAGTTTCAATAGAGTGGTCATTTTGGGATAGGAAAATTTTGAGGTGCAGGGACTCTAATGATTAAGGCTTCAGAGAGGTGGCGAAGGAGTGACCTTTATTAGGTGGCATGGTTAGTGTAGTGGTTAGCACAACACTATAATGGTGCCAGTGACCCATGTTGTATGTAAGGAGCTTGTATGTTTTCCTGTGTGTCTGCGAGGTTTCCTCCGGGTACTCCGATTTCCTACCACCCTTCAAAAACCTACACATAAGTTAATTGGTGTATTTTGGCAGCATGTGCTTGCGGGCCAGAAGGGCCCATTACCATGCTGTATGTCTAAATTCCAAATTTAACCCTTCTTTCAACCCAGCAGAAATGGGAGTCAATGGAATAGCATGCTTATCCTGCATCATCTGGGAACTACATCTACATTTGCAGGAAGTGCATCCAACTGCATCTCCTCTCAGACCACAAGGATCAGTTGGAGTGGCAGTTCCTGAAACCATGCCACTATGATTAGATACAAAAATTGCTGCGTGATAGGAGGCAGAGGGTGGGTTGTTCATCTGCTTGACATGTATATGAATAATTCAGGTGATAATGTGGCTGGCATGATGAGTAAATTTGCAGATGACACCCAATCCCACGGTATAGCACAGGCATTCTCAACGAGCATCCAACGGACCCCTGCGCGCCAAAACACATTTAAGTAAAACCCTGGTTTTCTTTTCATTTCTTGTAATATAAATACTTTTTATGTTTTTGATGTAGTTGGTAGGAGAGAAGTATGGAAGAAACCAAAAGACAGGGATGGGGACCCATAAACTTTGAGCAGAGTCGTAAGGGGCCATTGCCAAAAAAAAAGATTAAGAATGGCTGGTTTGGAGAATAGTGAACAACATTATCTAAGATTATGAAAGGGATCAACAGAGATAACTTACAAGGAATAGCAGATGGAATTTAACCCAGAGAAATGTGAAGTGACGTATTTTGGGAAGTTAATTCAGTGAATGGCAGGGTCAGTGGAGTGTTGTTGAACAGAGACACCTTGAGGTATAAGTGCATAGTTCCTTGAAAGTGGCAGCGCAAGTAGAAAAGTTTATGAAGATGGCACTGTACACTCATCACCACGAGTTGGGATATTGCCTTACAATTATACAAAACATTGGTTAGGCAATACTTGGAGTAGTGTGTGCAGTTTTTGTTAGCACGTTATTAACTTGGAGAGGGTGCACAGAGCAAGAGAGTGATACACAGGTTTTACACTTGCTTCTCTTTTACATTTAACCAGTGTCACTAAAGGGTTTCAGCTTGAACGTTCAACATTCTTTTTCTCCTTCTGATACTGGGTGACCCACTGAATTCCTCCAGTTTATTGGTGTGGACAAGTTTG
The DNA here is from genome assembly GCF_036971445.1 of Narcine bancroftii. Taxonomy (NCBI): domain Eukaryota; kingdom Metazoa; phylum Chordata; class Chondrichthyes; order Torpediniformes; family Narcinidae; genus Narcine; species Narcine bancroftii. The sequence goes on along the minus strand of NC_091474.1, from coordinate 99,149,240 downwards.
GGTAAATGATCAGTTTTAATGTGAAACAATTCTATGAATCTCTCAACATTTAACAAATAGATGCTGGATAAGTGCATTTTCCAGTTTCTTGAGACACTCTTACAAATGAGTGCAACACAATAGGCTGCAGATGTTGGAATTGTAGTAAAAACACCGAAATGCTGGAGGAGCTCAGCTGGTCTTTTCAGCATCTATAAAAGACAAAGACATATTGCTGACGTTTCAGACCTGAGCCCTTTAAGAAAAAAAATCAAAAAGGCAGAAGTGGATATAATCATATAACAATTATAGCACGGAAACAGGCCATCTCGGCCCTTCTAGTCTGCACTGAACCACGTACTCTCCTCTAGTCCCACCCACCTGCACCTTGCCCATAACCCTCCATTCCCCTCCCATCCATAAACCTATCCAATTTTTCCTTAAATGACAAAATGGACTCTGCCACCACTACTTCTCCTGGAACCTCATTCCATACAGAGTGAAGAAGTTCCTCCTCATGTTACTTCTAAACTTTTGCCCCTAACTCATGACCTCTTGTTTCAATCTTTTCTACCCTCAAGGGAAAAAGCCGATCCACATCAACTCTATCAAATCCCCCCTCAACTTTCTATGCTCGAAGGAGAGTCTCAGAAAGTTTCCAAGGAAAGTCTCAGAATTCAAACAACGGGGGAGGAATCCAGACCAACGAAAGGTGTTAATTGGATGTGATAAGGGACGAGGTCAAATTTATGAAGATGGCACTGTACACTCATCACCACGAGTTGGGATATTGCCTTACAATTATACAAAACATTGGTTAGGCAATACTTGGAGTAGTGTGTGCAGTTTTTGTTAGCACGTTATTAACTTGGAGAGGGTGCACAGAGCAAGAGAGTGATACACAGGTTTTACACAACAGGGGGTGGGTTTAACAAAAGCCCAAGAAGCCGATATTAATGTTATCCGGTTGGAGGGTGCCCAATCGGAAGATGAGGTCTTGTTCTCCAATTTATAGGTGGTCTCAGTCTTGCAGTACATGAGACCATGGACAGACATGTCAGCAAGGAAATGGGATGGAGAATTGAAATGGGGAGAGGAGTCACATGATGGAGTAGTGGCCAGTCAGGGAACTCCAGCCCTCTCCAGAAAAGTAAAATAAAGACAGTGAAAAAACAAAGGCACCAACATAAAAACCAAAATAAAGTGAAAATAAAGGTGTGGAGAAAATGGCAGCGAAAAAAGAAAGTCAAAAGCAACGGGAAGAAGAGAAGAAGAAAGGACGTCAGAAGAAGAAGGTGAAGGCCTTACCTGTCCGAGGAGGCCCGCCGCGGAGAGAGAAGCCCGCTCCCTCAGGTCAGTTGAAGTCCCGAACTCGGGACTACAAAAATAGCTCACGGAGCCAAGCAAAAGTGCGCAACCGCGCATGCGCGAGGAGTCGCACATGCGCGATGCGCAAGACAAAAATAACACTGACGGGAGGGGGGACCAGCTGAGGAGTCGATCTCCACAGCTGAGATTGACAGCTACAACACAACAGCAAGAGGAAGACACAGAAAATAACGAGAGCAAGAAAGAAGAGAGTAAAAAGAAATCAAAGAAACAACAGATGACCATCCCAGAGGAAGAAGACCAACAGCAAGACATTTCTAATAAAAATAAGAAGACCAAAAATACACAACAAAATAAAACAAACAAACCAACAAGAAAACCAGAAGAGACAGAGGCAAAGGACACAGATCCTGGAATGGACTCAGAAGAAGAAGAGGAAGAACATAGAGAAAAGAAAGATGAAGGGAAGGGCAAGACAAAGGATATTTTTTTTTAAAGAATATATGGAATCAGTAAAAGAATGGCAATCACAAGAATTCAGTGAAATAAAAAGAAGAGTAAAAAGTACAGAAGAAAAAATGAATAGATTAGAGATTATCATGTCAGATATAGGAAAAAGAGTGGACAAGGTGGAAGAACGAGAAACAGCCGTAGAAATGGAAGTAGAGGACTTAAAAAAGAAATTAGAAGAATCTGGTAAAAAAGTTAAAGAGACACAGAGCTGTTAGCTCAGAAGATAGATATAATGGAAAATTATAGTAGAAGAAACAATATAAAGATAGTGAGCCTTAAGGAAGATGAAGAAGGCAAGAATATGAGAGAATTTATAAAAGAATGGATCCCCAGGGTCCTAGGAAGACCAGAACTACAGGAAGAAATGGAAATAGAAAGGGCACACAGAACATTAGCCCCTAAAACCAAGATCCATTCAGGTAAAATTCTTAAGATATACAACAAGAGAAAATATATTGGAGAAAGCAATGAGGAAAATAAGAGAAGACAAAAAACCACTGGAATACAAAGGTCAAAAAATTTTTTTCTATCCAGATATAAGTTTTGAACTCCTGAAGAAGAGGAAGGAGTTTAATGGAGCAAAAACGATCCTATGGAAAAAAGGATATTAATTTATGCTAAAGTATCCAGCGGTACTTAAAATAGTTATTCCAGGGCAGCAAAACAGACTATTCTTGGATCCGGAGGAAGCAAGAAAATTTGCAGAACAACTACAAAACAGACAGAGAGAGGAAGATATGTAACGAGAACAAAAATGACCACAAACTATATGTATGTGTGTATCTAGGTATATATAGATATATATGTATGTGTATGTGTGTATGTATATATATATAAAAAATAGAATATAGGTAAGAACTAAGAAGGGAAAGAAAAGGAAGAAAGGAAGTATGGGGGGATTTAAGAGAGTGACCTTTGTTGTATATGAAAATTAAAATCATTTCTGGGGGGGATGGGTGGGGAAGTGTTATGGTCACTGCGAAATCAGTTGACGCTTGCGAGTGAATTCACAAATCCAAATGGAGAGGGGAGATGTGGTTGCCCGAGAAGGGATAAAGGGCAACTTAGGAAGGGGAGGGGATAGTGGGGTTAAAGAAATTTTAGATAGGAGAATAAGGGAAATGTTTTATGTTTTAGAAATGTTGTCTTATAAAGTGTTCAAAAAAAGAAAGCAGAAATGGATAAGAAGGAAAGGTGATGATGAGGAAACGGAAAGGAAAGATAAACAAAGTATAAAATAACTATGTTGAACTATATGACTTTAAATATTAATGGAATACATAACCAAATCAAAAGGAAGAAACTGCTAAATTTACTGAAAAAAGAAAAAATTGATATAGCATTCATGCAAGAAACACACTTAACTGAAGTGGAGCACATGAAATTAAAGAGAGATTGGATAGGACATGTAACAGCAGCGTCATATAATTCAAAAGCTAGAGGAATAGCTATATTAATCAGTAAAAATATACCAATTAAAATAGAAGAGGAAATAATAGATCCAGCAGGGAGATATGTAATGATAAAATGTCAGATATATTCGGAGTTTTGAATATACTCAATGTATATTCACCTAACGAAGAAGATCAAAAATTTATGCGAGATATTTTTTTGAAGATAGCAGACACGCAAGGGAACATACTAATAGGAGGGGATTTCAACCTTAATTTGGATTCAAATGGATAAAACTGGGAAAAAAATTAAATGAAAGAACAAAGTAACCAAATTTATAATTAAATCGATACAAGAAATGCAACTTTTGGATATATGGAGGAAACAACACCCAAAGGAAAAGGAATATTCATATTATTTGGGTAGACATAAAACATACTCAAGAATAGACCTATTCCTGTTATCAGCTCGCATGCAAGACAGAGTTAGGAAAACAGAATATAAAGCTAGAATATTATCGGACCACTCACCCTGATATTGTCAATAGAGTTAGAGGACATTCCTCCAAGAATGTATAGATGGAGATTAAACTCCATGCTACTTAAAAGGCAGGATTTTAGAGAATTAATTGAACGACAAATTAAAACGTACTTTGAAATAAATACGGAATCAGTGAAAGGTAAGTTTATACTATGGGACGCAATGAAAGCGTTCATCAGAGGGCAAATAATAAGTTATGTAACCAAGATGAAGAAGGACTACAATCAGGAAACAGAGCAGTTGGAAAGGGAAATAGCAAATATAGAAAAAGAATTAGCAATGAAGGAAGACACAACTAAAAGAAGAGAATTGGCAGATAAAAAAATAAAATATGAAACACTACAAACATATAAGGTGGAGAAGAACATAATGAAGACAAAACAGAAATATTATGAACTAGGAGAAAAAACGCATAAAATTCTAGCGTGGCAGCTTAAGACAGAACAAACTAAGAGAATGGTATTGGCATGAAGGAAAAAAGACAAGCAAATCACATATAATCCAACGGAGATTAATGAAAACTTCAGAGAATTCTATGAACAATTATATCAAACTGAAAACGAAGGGAAAGAAGACAAAATAGATGAATTTTTAACTAAAATTGAACTACCGAAATTACAAACAGAGGAACAAAATAAATTAACAGAACCATTTGAAATAGAAGAAATACAAGAGATAATAAAAAATTACCGAATAATAAAACACCAGTAGAGGATGGATTCCCAATAGAATTCTATAAAACATTTAAAGATTTATTAATTCCTCCCCTCCTGGAAGTAATCAACCAGATTGATAAAACACAAAGCTTACCAGATTCATGCAAAACAGCAATAATTACATTAATACCAAAGACAGGGAAAGATCCACTCGCACCAGCGTCATATAGACCAATATCTTTACTTAACACAGATTATAAGATAATAGCTAAATTATTAACAAACAGATTAGCCGACTATGTACCAAAAATAGTAAATCTAGACCAAACTGGATTTATTAAAAAAAGACGAACAACAGACAATATTTGTAAATTTATTAACTTAATTCATGCAGTAGAAGGAAATAAAGATCCAACAGTAGCGGTTGCTTTAGATGCAGAGAAGGCCTTTGACAGATAAGAATGGAATTATTTATTCAATGTACTACAAAAATTCAGCCTACCAGAGAAATATATTAATTGGATTAAAGCATTATATAAGGGCCTTTAGCGAAAGTGACAGTAAATGGATATATATCAAAACAATTTAACTTAAGCAGATCAACAAGGCAGGGATGCCCACTATCGCCTTTACTGTTCGTGTTAGCCATAGAACCACTAACAGAACTGATAAGAACAGAAAATAAAATAAAAGGGATAAAAATAAAAGACAAGGAATATAAAATCAGTTTATTTGCAGATGATGTTATAGTATACTTAACAGAACCAGAAATATCAATAAAAGAATTACATAAGAAATTGAAGGAATATGGAGAAGTGTCGGGATACAAGATTAACGCAAATAAAAGTGAAGCAATAATGCGGATTTCTCAAAATTTAAGAAAGAATCACCATTCAGATGGCAAACGCAAGCAATGCGATACCTAGGTATACAAATAAATAAAAACCTCGGCCATCTATATAAACTCAATTATTATCCACTAATGAAAAAATTACAGGACGACTTATAGCATTGGAAAGACTTACCACTAACACTAATAGGAAGGATAAACTGTATTAAAATGAACATTTTCCCAAGGATACATTACCTATTTCAGGCATTGTCAATACACTTGACAGAGAAATTCTTCAAGGAATTAAAGAAAATAATAAGGAAATTCTTATGGAAAGGGGGGGAAACCGAGGAGAGCACTAAACAAGGAGGCTTACAACTGCCAAACTTTAAAAATTATTATAGAGCCGCACAATTAAGATGCCTATCAGATTTTTATCAAACAAGGGAAAAGCCAGATTGGACTAGATTAGAACTAGATAAAATAGGGGAGAAGATACCTGAACATATATTATATAAATGGGATGAAAAATTGGTACAACGTAGGAATTCTCCAGTATTGTATCATCTGCTCAATATTTGGAAGAAGATTCATGTAGAAAGGAATAAAACAAATTACCAACAACCAAAACTAATACTGACGCAAAATCAGCTAATCCCTTTTACAATAGATAACTTTTCCTTTAGAGAATGGGAGAAAAAAGGGATCAAAAGAATAGAAAATTGCTTTTCGGGAAATTAATTATTATCCTTTGAACAAATGAAGGATAAATATAATATAACTCACGATACAGTGTTGGCATACTACCAACTGAAATCCTACTTGAAGGACAAATTGGGAAGCAGTCTGAGGTTACCAGAGGGAAGTAATTTTGAATATGTGATTACAGACACAATGATAATCAAAAAATTTGTAACAAACATGTATATTAAACTACAAGAAAAGGAGAATGAGGAAACAAATGGTAAAACTAAACAAAAATGGGAACAAGATCTAAACATAAAGATAAAGAAGGAAACATGGGAGAAGTTATGCTCAGGAACTATGAGAATTACAATAAATACGAGGTTACTTATGATACAATATAACTGGATACACAGGCTATATATTACACCTCAAAAGTTAAATAAATGGGACCCAACAGTATCTGACAGATGTTTTCACTGTAAAAAGGAAATGGGAACAACAATTCATGCAATATGGACATGTGAGAAAGTGAAAACATTTTGGAAAGATCTAAACCAGATATTAAATAAAATCACAAAAAGCAATATACCAAAAATCCCAGAGATCTTCCTCCAAAGTAACATAAAAAACAAAGAATTTGGACTTGATTGGGATGGTGCACAAAAAAGATTTGTTATGATAGCCCTAGCTGTAGCAAAAAAATGTATTATGTCAGCCTGGAAATTAGAGGATAACTTGAGAATACAACAATGGTATATAGAAATGAATAAATGTATTCCATTAGAAAAAATAACATATAATTTAAGAAATAATATTACAATATTTGAACAAATATGGGAGCCATACATGAAACATAATAGAGAAAACCTACCGGGGACATCTACCATCTAAAATGACAGAAGGAGAAGAGAATGAAAAGAACTGACTCAGTGGAATTTCTTGTTTTTTTTTATTGAGTGACAACATTGTTTGACGGGTTTAATGTATCCTATTTTCTGAACTTTAAATGAATGGGAGGGGAGGTAGGGAGGGAGGGAGGGGAGGAGGGAGGGGGGGAGAAAATGACACTGTATATGTTCAAGAGGGAAAATGTATGTATCTTGATCAATATGGTTTATAGTGTGAAAAATAAAAAATTTAAAGAAAAAGAGAATTGAAATGAGTGGTCACTGGGAGATCCATGCTACTGCGGCAGATAGAGCCGAGGTGCTCAACAAAGCAATCTCCCAATCTGCCGCAGTAGCGTAAATCTCCCAGTGGCCACCCATTTCAATTCCCATTCTCTGCAAGTAGAGGAGACCGAAGCAGAGCACTGGATGCAGTAGATGACCCCTACAGATTCACAAGTGAAATGCTGCTTCACTTGGAAGGATTGTTCGGAGTCTCAAATGGTGCTGAGCGAGGAGGTGTGGGCGCTAGTGGAGCATCTCCTGCTGTCAAAGGGGTTGGTCCCAGGGACGATGAGTGGGGGCGGTGGTGGGGAGGTATGGACAAGAGAGGCACAGAAAGAGCAGTCCCTGTGGAAGGCAGAGCAGTGAGGAGAGCGGAATATGTGCCTAGCAATGGGATCACATAGTACATGGTGGAAATGGCGGAGGAGCATGTGTTAGGTGAGAACAAAAGGAATTCTGTCCTTGTTGCATGTGGGGTGGAGGGGGCCAGGGCAGATGTGCGGGTAATGGAGGATATGTGGGTAAGTGGCGAGTTGATGTTGGTAGAAGGGAAGCCATGTTGTTTGAAGTAGGACATCTCTGATGATCTAGCATGGAAGTTATCATCCTGGGTGCAGATGCGATGGAGACAGAGAAATTGAGAGAATGGAATGGAATCCTTACAGGGGACAGGGTAGGAAGAGATGTACTCTTTATATTCTTATTGTACTCTTACAATGCCTAACTTGCAGAGGGATTTGGAGCAGCTGGAAAAATGATGTGCAGACAAGTGTGAAGTGCTGCATTTTGGAAGGACAAATCAAGATAGGGCATACATGATAAACAGTAGGGCACTGAGGAGTACGTTGGAACAGGGATCTGGCAATAGAGACTGCAACATTGGCCTTCATAAATCAAAGTATTGAGTATAGGAGCTGGGATGTTATGGTAAAGTTACACAAGACACTGGTGAGGCAAAATATGGAGTACAGGTATTCCCCCCCGCTTTTAAAAAGTTCACTTTGTGCCACTTTGCTTTTATGAAGACATACATTAGTACCTGTTTTTGCTAACCAAAGAGGATTTTTGCTTTTACAAAATATAGCGAAAAGTGAGAGTGGCGCCACCAAGTGCCTTCCCTGGGAACTTCACATAGCTTTGAACTGTGTCTGTGAGCATCTGTGCTTTATCTCGATTTATTTTGTGCATCCGTTAGCAAGATGTATCCTAAGGTATCAGGAAAGGTATCAGCTTATAAGGGTGTTACACTTAGCGTAAAACTGGACATAATTGCAGTGAACAAAATAAAGACATCGTGCGTGCGTTGAACTTGCCTGCGTCCACCATTTGTACCACTTACACACAGAAAGAATCTTGAAAGCTGCCGAAGTTACTATTGGTTCTGTCAGTAGCAAGGTGGTCTCTTTTAGTCAGCATCCAGTAATGGATAAAATGGAAAGTAGTTGTGCAAAGCGAGATTTTTTTGGAATATTTTGTTTTAATTTTTCAAAGTCTCATAAAGAACATTATTACATACATACATACGTACACAATCCTTTATCCAGAACCCTTGGGGGACAGTGTGTTCTGAATTTTGGATTTTTCCAGATTTCAGAAATCCAGATTTAAGCCCATCCGAATTGTGCTGCCGTATCCACCCCACCCCCTTCCAGTTGCGCTGCTGTCTCCCCGCCCGACACGCGCTGCCAGTCTCTCTCCCCACTTGCCGGATTTTGGAGCTTTCTGAATTTTAGATGTCCAGATAAAGGATTGTGTGCCTGTAGTATTTTAAAATTAGAGTCTCATATGATTGCCCAAATTTCACCCCATCCTCCCAACTGCTATCCTAAAAAAACCGACCAAATCTCTGGCTAAATTGCAAGATATCCTGGAAGATTATGGGAAGGTTTCTGAGTATAAAATACATTTTAATAAAAGCCAAATTATGCCCCTAACAAAAGGAGGTTATAGAGAGTTGCAACAAGGAAGTAAATTTGATTGATCACAAGAGGGTATTAAATATTTAGGGTTAAGGGTAGACAATAACCTGTGGAATTTATATAAAATGAATTACCTCCCCTTGCTTGGAAAGACTGAGGAAGATTTACATAGATGGGGGCAGCCTGCACATTTCTTTGATGGGCAGGATCAGTTGTATGAAGATGAAAATATTTCTTTCAATTCTTGCCAATTCTTGTACCAACAAGTTTTTTTAAAGCACTTAACAATCATGCCAGACAATTTATATTGAATTCTGAGATGCCAATAGTCTTCATGGAAAAATTTACTTTGGATTATTAAAAAATATTATTTGGCTGTCCGATCAAAATTCAAAGTGTGGTGCTCCATTAAGTTATCTTAATAAGAATTCAGTCAATATTTTCAATTAGCTGAAACAGAAATCACTGGACAATGGTGAGGAAAGTGTTGCAAAAGTAGAATTTAAAGGAAGCCATGGGTGGTTTGATTGTTTTTTGAGGCGAGGGCAGCTTCTGAGCTTAAAGATTACCAGAGAATTCTTTGGCTGCTGATGTTCACAGAAGAACTGAAGAAAATAATTACAGAAGGTCGTTATTCGTATTAGTAAGTTTTTAACTCTGACGAAACTGAAATTTATTGGAAAAAATTGCCAAGCAAGACATCTATTTTGATAAAAGAAAAGCAGGCTAAGGGACACAGGCATTGAAAGACAAGTTTACCCCAATGCTTATTATTAACACCACTGGTGATGTGACTTCTACTACTATACCATTCAGAAAATCCGAGAGTACTTAAATGCGTTGATAAGAATACACCTCCTGTGTGTTTTGTTCACATCCAAGTGGTTGGAATACCTGTGAATTTTTTCTGAGTACGAGTGGATATGTTAGTCCTTTTGTTGAAAAATACTGTTATAAGTATTATGTGTTTGTCAATAATTGTGCTACTCAACCACGTGGCATTATTGAGTATGGCAATAATATTTGTGCTGTGTTCTTACCGCCGAATACAATGTTGTTGTTGCAACTGTGTGACCAAGGCCTAATAGCCACAATCAAAGCTTATATAGAATATAGAACAATACAGCACAGTACAGGACCTTCGGTCCTCAATGTTGTGCCAACCTATTTTACTATTCACAAAATGGGATAAGTTTTAAGTGCCATTGACAGAGAGGGCAACTCCTGAACATCTTTCTGAAGATCTGTAAAGACTACAATATAAAATTGGCAATTGCCAATCTTGGAGATGCTCTCGATAGGCTAACAGTCTCAATGAGAAATGGTGTTTGGAGGAAATTGTGTCCGAAGCAATGAACGATTTTAAAGACTTCGAACCAACAACAATAAATATGGCAATAGTGACTATGGTTAAGGAGGCTGGGTATGTGGAAGTTGACGAAGATGATGTTGAAGAGGTTTTGGCATCCCATGAACAAGTACTGACAGATAAAGAGCTGATGCAATTGCAAGAAGAAAGGATACAAATTGAAACTGAATGCAATAGCGAAGGGCTCAAAAGTGATTGCCCAGGAACTGAATATGAAGCACTTGTGTGAGATTTTCGCCATAATTGACAGTGCTGCAAATGATTGCAGAAAAGTATGACTTTAATGTTGAAAGGGCATGTAGGTTTACGGCAGGTTTGCAAGATGCTTTGAGTGCCAACAAAGAACTGTATAATAGAAAAAAGCATGAAGTTAAGCAATCAAGCATACTATTGTATTTAAAGCTTTCCACACCAGCCACAGCAGACAACAAACCTCAACCTTCGACATCAAGGCAAAGATGTCAGTGTCCTGCCTGCCTTGATGGATTCAGACGACGATGAGATGTTCCTCTCTCTCCTACTCCCCAATCTCCTGTGCCTCCCACCTCCAACGACTCAGCCTAACGCACAATCGTCACCACCTCTCAGCCTTCCAGGGTGCTCGCTGTCTTCCCGATATTGGTAAGTGAAACTAACTGTTCTTTGCCGTAAGCCATTTCGGCTTACAAAAGGTTTCATAGGAAAACTCTACTTTTGGATAGCGGGGGATACCTGTATTGTATTCAGTTTTGGTCTCCTCACTGCCAAAAAGAATCAATAAAATTGAAAGAGTGCAGAGATTTACTGGGATGTTGCCAGGAACTGAGTTACAGGGTCAGGTTAAATAGGTTTATTCTTTGGAGATTTAGAGTAAATGCAAGTAGGCTTTTATAACTGAGGTGAGGCGAGATACAAACTAGAGGACATGGGTTTAGGGTGAAAGGGGAAAAGTTTAAGGGGAACAATAAGAGAAACGTCTTCACACAGAGTGGTGGGAGTATGGAATGAGCTGCCAGCTGGTGGTGAATGTGGGCTCAATTTTAACATTTAAGAAAAATTAGGAGGGGTATATGTGTGGGAAGGTTATGGGGGAATATGGTCAGAGTGCAGGTCAGTGGGTCTAGGCACAACAGTTTGGCACAGAGTACAAGGACCAAAGGCTGTAAGTTCTAATTTCTAATGGGCTGTTTTAGATTAGAGGGTAGCTAATGTTGTACAGTAATTTAAAATGGATAGCTTGGACAAGCAAGGAAATTATAGGTCAGGGAACCAGATATCAGTTGTGAGAAAGTTGCAGAAGTGGATTTTGAGGCATAGGATCTACCAGCATTTGTCTCAGCAAATGCTTTGTGGTAATCATTGAGTGTGAAAAATCCTATCTCATGAATTTGGTATGGGTAGAATATTTTGAAAAGGTGACCAAGGAGATTGACAAGGGCAAAATATTGGTTATTGTCTATGGACAATTGGATTCCAAACAGGCTTGGTGGAAGGAGTCAAAAGGTAGTAGAGGAGGGTTAATTTTCTGATTGAAAGCCTCTGACTGGTGGTTTGCTGTTGGGGTCAGTGCTGCATCTACTGTTGCTTGTTGACTACATTAATAATTTGAATGACAATGTTAACACGGTAATTAAATTTGTAGAAGACAGTGATTTAGTGGGCAATGAGGAAGGATATCGAAGTTTACAACAGGATCTAAATCAATTGGGAAAGTGGTGCAAGGTATTGCAAGTAGGATTTATGTTTGGCAAGTGTGAGATGTTGCACCAGATAGGATTTTCACAGTAAATTATGGGACCCTGGATAAAGCTATAGAACAGAGTGAGTGTCAGGAGCCAGCTTGAGTACATTTAAAAAGAAAGCAGAAGCGGTGGGCAAGGGTTAAACAGAACGGTGATTGGCGAGAAGAGTAATAAAGACAAGGGGCAGTGACAAATAAAAAGAGGTGGTAGCTTAACAGGAGCAGCCAGAGGAGAGCAACATGTGTGAGTGGCTCAGGGTAAGAGTGGGACTTTTGCTCATGAGACTTTGGTGAGAAAATGCTGAGAATGAGCTTGTTTAAAGCAAGATAAGGTCAGATAAGATCTTTGTATTTAAATTAAGAAGAGTTAATGGAGACAGCAGCTAGAAAATTGAATGCCAAGGGCAGCGTGTGGGGAATCTGGGACAGCACAATTGTTCCTAATGACTACCTCTGCATCCAGCTCCAGCTCTTGGGAGTCTGAGTTAGGGAACGAGAGCTGGATGAACTCCAGATCATTTGGGATGCAGAAGTAGCAATAGAGAGGTACTTCAGGGAGACAGCCACCCTAAAAGAGGCAGCTGGGTAACTATTAGGAGAAGGAAGGGGAATAGGCAGACAGTGCAGAACACCTCTGTAGCTGTTCCCCTCAATAACAAGTGTACAGTTTTGGATACTGTTGGGGGGGGTGGGGGTGGGTAAATCTATCAGGGACAAGTTGTAATGGTCACATCTCTGGCTCAGAGGCTGGCCCCTCGGTTCAGAAGGAAAGGGAGACTCGTTTGTCAGGCGAATAGATCGGATGTTCTGTGAACAAGATCAAGGCTCCCGGATGGAAGGTTGCCTCCCAAGTGCCAGGGTCAGGGATGTCTTTGATTGAATTCACAGTATTCTGGAGGGGAAGGCTGAGCAGCCAGATGTCATGGTCCACATGGGGACAGTAGTAATGATGAGGTCCTAAAGAGGAAATGTAAGGAAATAGGAAAGAAGTTTAAAAAGCAGGACCTCAAGCGTTGTCATCTCGAGATTGCTGCCTGTGCCTTGCACCTGAGAGGGTTGAAATAGGAAGTTGTGGCAGATGAATGTGTGACTGAAGAGTTGATGCGCAGGGGTTCAGATTTGTGGATTATTGGGATCTCTCCTGGGGAAGGTCTGACCTGTACAAAAAGGACAGGCTGCATCTAAGAAAAAAGGGACCAATATCCTCACAGGCAGGTTTATGAGAGCTGCCAGGGAGGGTTTAAACTAGTTTGGTGGGGTGGGGGGGGGGGGTGGGAGGGTGGAAACCAGAATTTGAGTGCAGTGAATAGGGAAGACAGTCAAAAGCATGAGTTCTGAGTTTGTGAGGAAGGACAGGCAGGGGACAAAACATAAATATAGCCAGTTAGAGGGTTTGAAATGTGTCTATTTCAATGCTAGGAGAATTAGGGATAAAGGGAAGAACTTAGCACATGGATCAGTACGTGGAACTACAACATTGTGGCCATTACAGAGACTTGGCTGGAGGAAGTGTAGGTACCAGGGTTTAGGTGTTTTAAAAGGAATAGGATGGGAGATAAGAGAAGGGGGTTGGTGGGGGGGAGGGAGTAGCATTATGGTCAAGGATAATATCACTGCTATAGAAAGAGAGAGCACTACAGAGGGAGTGTCTACTGAGGCGGTGTGGATGGAAGTCAGAAATAGGAAGAGAACAATCACTGTATTAGGAGTAGTCGATGTGCCCCCCAAATAGGAGCATATAAGCAGGCAGATTTTGGAATGGCAGGAAATACAGATTTGTAGTCATGGATGATTTCAGCTTCCATAATATTGACTGGCACTTCCTGACTGCAAGAGGGATGGATGGGGCTGAATTTATCAGGTGTGTTCAAAAGGGATTCCTTACACAGGACGTGGACCAGCTGATGAGAGGAGAGGCCATACTGGACCCAATTCTGGGGAATGAACATGGTCAGGTGGCAGACTTCGCGGTCGGGGTGTATTTTGGTGAGAGTGACCACAGCTCCCTGAGCTTTAGCAAAGTTATGGATAAGGATAAAAGCTGAAAATATGGAAAACTGTCGAATTGGGGAAAGGCTAATTACGATGGGATGAGTCTGGAATTAGCAAGAGTAAAATGAAAACAGATGTTCAAGGGTGAAAACACAGAACTAATGTGGAGGAAATTTAGGGATCACTTGTGCTGGATTCAGGGAAGGTTTGTCCCAGTGGGACAGGAAAAAGATGGTAGGAAAAGGAAAACATGGTTGACGAAGCAGGTGAGGAAGATAGTCAAGAGAAAGGAGGAACCATACATTAGATATAAGAAGCAGGGAAGGCTCATGAGATACATGGTAGCCAGGAAGGAGTTTAAGAAAGGACTTAGGAAAGGTCAAAGGGGGCATTGAAGTCCCATGACATGTAGGATTAAGGAGAACCCCAAGACATTCTATCCGTATGCGATGAACAGAAAGATGACAAGAAAGGTGAGGCCTGTTATGTGTGAAGGAAATGTGGCCTCCCTGCCTGTCTGGGACGTGTGTATTCTGGGTGGTCACATGTCCTTACCCCGTCTGAAACTTGTTTGCAAGTCACATCACCTGTCAATCGAAGATGGGCTTCGGCCACAATTTACACCACCTTGCCATTGCCTAAGTCAAATCACTATTGGCTAGACACACAAATTAACACCCAATTTAGCACAGGCACAGAGTACATTTTGGCCTCTTTTCCTCGTGGTGATAGCCCCGGACACCACTCCATGCCAGTTCGCTACAGTGGATGTTGCTTTGAAATATAGCAGGCAAGCTGTGCACCGCACTCAAGCTCAGCCGTAGGATTGCTTATAGATCAATACTTGGAGTAGAGCAGCCATTCCCAATGATCAGGGGTCTGGAACCGTGTGTATATCCCTGCAGGTATCATTTGTACTAGAACTGCCTCTCAACGATCAGGAATCTGGGAACGTGTGTATATCCCTGCAGGTATCGTTTGTACCAGAGCTACCGCCCAATGATCAGGGGTCCGGAAATGTGTGTATATTCCAACAGGTATCGTTTGTACCAGAGCTGCTTCACAATGATCAGGAGTCTGGAACCGTGTGTATAACCCTGTAGGTGTCATTTGTACCAGAGATGCCTCCCAATGATCTGGAAATGTGTGTATATCCCTGCAGATATCGTTTGTACCAGAGATGCCTCCCAATGATCTGGGAAAGTGTGTATATCTGTGCAGGTATCGTTTGTACCAGAACTGCCTCTCAACGATCAGGATTCTGGGAATGTGTGTATATCCCTGCAGGTATCGTTTGTACCAGAACTGCCTCTCAACAATCAGGAGTCTGAAAACGTGTCTATATCCCTGCAGGTATCGTTTGCACCAGAACGGCCTCCCAATCATCAGGGGTCTTGGAATGTGTGCATATCCCTGCAGGTATCGTTTGTACCAGAGCTGCCTCCCAATGATCAGGGGTCTGGAACCATGTGTATATCCCTACAGGTATCATTTGTACTTGAACTGCCTCCAAATGATCAGGGATGTGGAACCGAATGTATATCCCTGCAGGTATCGTTTCTACTAGAACTGCCTCCCAATGATGAGGGGTCTGGAACCGCGTGTATATCCCTGCAGGTATCGTTTGTACCAGAACTGCCTCTCAATCATCAGGGGTCTTGAAATGTGTGCATATCCTTGCAGGTATCGTTTGTACCAGAGCTGCCTCCCAATGATCGGGGGTGTGGAACCGTGTGTATATCCCTACAGGTAACATTTGTACCAGAGCTGTCTCCCAATGATCAGGGATCTGGAACCGTGTGTATATCCCTGCAGGCATCGCTTGTACCAGAGTTGCCTCCCAATGATCAGGGGTCTGAAACCGTGTGTATAACCCTGAAGGTGTAATTTGTACCAGAGATGCCTCCCAATGATCTGGAAATGTGTGTATATCCCTGCAGATATCGTTTGTACCAGAGATTCCTCCCAATGATCGGGAAAGTGTGTATATCCCTGCAGGTATCATTTGCACCAGAACTGCCTCCCAACGATCAGGAGTCTGGGAATGTGTGTATATCACTGCAGGTATCATTTGCACCAGAACTGCCTCCCAATGATCAGGGGTCTGGAACCGTGTGTACATCCCTGCAGTTATCATTTGTACCAGAGCTGCCTCCCGATGATCTGGGAATGTGTGTATATCCCTGCAGATATCGTTTGAACCAGAGATGCCTCACAATGATCTGAGAAAGTGTGTATATCTCTGCAGGTATCGTTTGTACCAGAACTGCCTCTCAACAATCAGGTGTCTGGGAACGTGTGTATATCCCTGCAGTTATCATTTGTACCAGAGCTGCCTCCCAATGATCAGGGGTCTGGAACCGTGTATATATCCCTGCAGATATCGCTTGTACAAGTGCTGCCTCCCAATGATCAAAGGTCTGGAACCGTGTGTATAACCCTGTAGGTGTCATTTGTACCAGAGATTTTACCAATGATCTGGCAATGTGTGTATATCCCTGCAGATATCGTTTGAACCAGAGATGCCTCCCAATGATCTGAGAAATTGCATATATCTCTGCAGGTATAATTTGTACCAGAGCTGCCCCCCAATGATCAAGGGTCTGGAACCGTGTGTATAACCCTGTAGGTGTCATTTGTACCAAAGATGCCTCCCAATGAATTGGGAAAGTGTGTATATCTCTGCAGGTATCGTTTGTACCAGAACTGCCTCTCAACGATGAGGATTCTGGGAACGTGTGTATATCCCTGCAGGTATCGTTTGTACCAGAATGCCTCTCAACGATGAGGATTCTGGGAACGTGTGTATATCCCTGCAGGTATCGTTTGCACTGGAATGGCCTCCCAATGATCAGGGGTCTTGGAATGTATGCATATCCCTGCAGGTATCGTTTGTACCAGAGCTGCCTCCCAATGATGAGGGGTCTGGAACCGTGTGTATATCCCTATAGGAATTATTTGTACTTGAACTGCCTCCCAATGATCAGGGATATGGAACCGTATGTACATCCCTGCAGGTATCGTTTGTACCAGAGCTGCCGCCTAATGATCAGGGGTCTGGAAATGTGTGTATATCCCTGCAGGTATCGTTTGTACCAGAATGCCTCTCAACGATGAGGATTCTGGGAACGTGTGTATATCCCTGCAGGTATCGTTTGCACTAGAATGGCCTCCCAATGATCAGGGGTCTTGGAATGTATGCATATCCCTGCAGGTATCGTTTGTAGCAGAGCTGCCTCCCAATGATGAGGGGTCTGGAACCGTGTGTATATCCCTATAGGAATCATTTGTACTTGAACTGCCTCCCAATGATCAGGGATCTGGAACCGTATGTACATCCCTGCAGGTATCGTTTGTACCAGAGCTGCCGCCTAATGATCAGGGGTCTGGAAATGTGTGTATATCCCTGCAGGTATCGTTTGTACCAGAGCTGCCGCCCAATGATCAGGGGTCTGGAACCGTGTGTATATCCCTGCAGGTAACGTTTGCATCAGAGCTGCCGCCAAATGATCAGGGGTCTGGAAATGTGTGCCTATCCCTGCAGGTATCGTTAGTACCAGAGCTGCCTCCCAATGATCATGGGTCTGGAACCGTGTGTATATCCCTGCAGGTATCGTTTGTACCAGAGATACCTCCCAATGATCTGGGAATGTGTGTATATCCCTGCAGGTATCGTTTGTACCAGAGATGCCTCCCAATGATCAAGGGTCTGGAACCGTGTGTATAACCCTGTAGGTGTCATTTGTA
This sequence comes from Narcine bancroftii, assembly GCF_036971445.1. Taxonomy (NCBI): domain Eukaryota; kingdom Metazoa; phylum Chordata; class Chondrichthyes; order Torpediniformes; family Narcinidae; genus Narcine; species Narcine bancroftii. Next base: position 99,131,393 of record NC_091474.1, on the reverse strand, counting down.
CCAGAGATGCCTCCCAATGATCTGGGATTGTGTGCATATCCCTGCAGATATCGTTTGTACAAGAGATGCCTCCCAATGATCTGGGAAAGTGTGTATATCTCTGCAGGTATCGTTTGCACCAGAATTGCCTCCCAATGATCAGGGGTCTGGAACCGTGTGTATATCCCTGCAGGTATCATTTGTACTAGAACTGCCTCCCAATGATCAGGGCTCTGGAACCGTGCGTATATCCCTGCAGTTATAATTTGTACCAGAGCTGCCTCCCAATGATCAAGGGTCTGGAACCGTGTGTATAACCCTTTAGGTATCATTTGTACCAGAGATGCCTCCCAATGATCTGGGAATGTGTGTATATCCATGCAGATATCGTTGGTACCAGAGGTGCCTCCCAATGATCTGGGAATGTGTATATATCCCTGCAGGTATTGTTTGTACGAGAGCTGCCACTCAATGATTGGGAGTCTGGAACCGTGTGTATATCGCCGCAGGTATCGTTTGTACCACAGCTGCCTCCAAATGATCAGGTGTCTGGAACTGTATGTATATCCCTGCAGGTATCGTTTGTACCAGAGATGCCTCCCAATGATCTGGGAATGTGTGTATATCCCTGCAGGTATCGTTTGTACCAGAGATGCCTCCCAATGATCAAGGGTCTGGAACCGTGTGTATAACCCTGTAGGTGTCATTTGTACCAGAGATGCCTCCCAATGATCAAGGGTCTGGAACCGTGTGTATATTTCTGCAGGTATCATTTGTACCAGAGCTGCCGCCCAATGATTAGGGGTCTGGAACCACGTGTATATCTCTGCAGGTATCGTTTGTACCAGAACTGCCTCTCAACGATCAGTATTCTGGGAACGTGTGTATATCCCTGCAGGTATCGTTTGTATCAGAGCTGCCTCCCAATGATCAAGAGTCTGGAACCGTGTGTATAACCCTGTAGGTGTCATTTTTACCAGAGCTGCCTCCCAATGATCTAGGGTCTGGGACCGTGTGTATAACCCTGTAGGTGTCATTTCTACCAGAGCTGCCTCCCAATGATCAGGGGTCTGGAACCGTGTGTATAACCCTGTAGGTGTCATTTGTACCAGAGATGCCTCCCAATGAACTGGGTAAGTGTGTATATCTCTGCAGGTATCGTTTGTATCAGAACTGCCTCTCAACGATCAGGATTCTGGGAACGTGTGTATATCCCTGCAGGTATCGTTTGTAGCAGAACTGCCTCCCAATGATCAGGGGTCTTGGAATGTGTGCATATCCTGCAGGTATCGTTTATACCAGAGCTGCCTCCCAATGATCAGGGGTCTGAAATCGTGTGTATATCCCTACAGGTATCATTTGTACCAGTGCTGCCTCCCAATGATCAGGGGTCTGGAACGGTGTGTGTATCCCTGCGGGTATCGTTTGTACCTGAGCTGCCTCCCAATGATCTGGGAATGTGAGTATATCCCTGTCAGTATCATTTGTACCTGAGATCCCTCCCAATGATCTGGGAAAGTGTGTATATCTCTGCAGATATCGTTTGTTCCAGAACTGCCTCTCAACGATCAGGAGTCTGGGAACGTGTGTATATCCCTGCGGGTATCGTTTGTACCAGAGCTGCCACTCCCAATGATCAGGGGTCTGGGAACGTGTGTATATTCCTGCGGGTCTCATTTGTACCAGAGCTGCTGCCCAATGATTAGGGGTCCAGGAAGGTGAATATTACCTTAGTGAATTAGTAATCAGTGTGTTAATAAAAGCTTTGTGATCAGAATCTTTTCTCTCTGAGCCCACCAAATCTGATAGCTTTCTCAACACAACAGGGCCACTAAAGCATAAAGGAGGTAACATGTGCCTGGAGGCAGAGGAGATTGTGGAGGTCGTAAATGAATACTTTGCTTCAGTAATCACAAGATAAAGTACCTTGATAAGTGTGAGGTTGAAATAGAACTGACTTGTGTGCTGGGCAATGTGGATATTAAGAGCAAATCTTGTTAAAAATATCAAAATTGGGAGTTACATGATGTCGGAGAGGGAGTAGGAGTGTAAAAACAGAGTTCCAAGGAAAACCAAGTGAATTTGTTTTTAAAATGGCCAAAAAGACCCCAATATTAATAGAAAATACAGAAATAATTAAATAATCGCCAAAATGATTGGGAAGAAGACAACAAATGGTAAAGAAATACCTCAATACCCCTCTACACCATCCTGTGGCGGTGAAAATGGCAGAGCCTGCCCGAAGTACTCGGTGAGGAGAAGAGGATGATGGAGTTGCAACCCACTTTGCAGGCGGACAGTCCACTGAAACCATCCCCCAGAGGTCTCAAGGAGGCGAAACCAAGCGGGCGGGCAGGCCCGGAGGAAAATGCAGACACCACGACAGTAGAAACAGTGCCCCTACAATGAGCCCCATGCATGGAGGGCGGAAGAGGGCCGAAGGTGCCACCGGTATGGGGATTGACAGAGGGGCAAAGGAAAGCACGAGTGTTCAAGGCTCAGCATTAAAAGAACAGCAAGCAAGAAAAGGTGCAAATGGTACCACAGACTTACCCTTGCCTGCGGAGAGAGGTGAGTCCTGGGCACAGTGGTGATGCTCTAGCGACGGCGGGGATGATTACGACCCAGCAGTGATGGCGTTGGGCAATAGCAGCGCGGGAAGCAGCACGAATGAAATGTACAAACTTACTTTGCAAACAGACAAGAGGAAAATAACAGAGGAAAAGAAGGACTGGAGTATTTTATGAAAAACATTATAGTGATGATGGAAACAGTAAATGAGGCTTCAGAAGAGAATAAAAAATGTTTTAAGAGATTTGTCAATGGAGCAGGGAGAAGTTAGGAAAGCTATGGGAGAACTATCAGGAAGGGTGACTACTGTAGAGGAAAGGGTGGAAAGGATGGAAGGTAATGTGGAGAGATTCGAAAATGACAGGGAAACCTGGGCAGGGGAGAAAGAAAAAATACGGAATAGACTAGACACTCTTGAGAACCTTAGCAAAAGAAATAACAAAAATTGTAAGGGTGAAAGAGGAGAAAGAAGGGAGGGATCCAACAGCATTCTTTAGGGAATGGATCTCAAATATATTGGGGTGGGAGAGAATAGGGGGTTGGCCGTCCAAATAGAAAAGGCTAGTCGCTTTCCCAAAGCTGGGTCCGGGACGGAAACCCCCATCTGTCCTGATCAAATTGGCCACATTCCAAGATAGGGAAAAAAATCTTATGGGCAGCAGCTCTGAGAGCAAGGGAGAGGAGCGGGGGCTAAGTCCTGTTCCATCCAGACATCATCACAATGCTCCTTAAAAAAAAAACAAAGAATTTGATCTGGTCAGGAAAATGTTAAGAAACAAGGGAATTCGATCAACTTTATTATCTCCAGAAACCCTGAAAATATTCCTGGTAATGGGAGGGATGAATTTTTTTTTTTTTTTTTTACTGAGGTCAGAGAAGCAGTGAATACATTAATACTTTGTCTACCGCCCAAAAAAACACCCCAAAGGAGACAGGAAGAGAAGGGAATCCAGGCTGTGTATACAGTTGGTTGCATATAATGTAAAAACATTGAAGCAGTTAATTTAACAAAAGTAAATGTCATTAAAAAAAAACATTCATTGAGAGCTCCAGAGCGACCAAGAAGGTGGTGAGCATCGAAGATGGGTGCAATGGGCACATCCCAGGATGAGAAAAGCAATGGTGCCAAGAGTTTTAGAGTTGGTGTCATGAGGAAAGAGAGGGTTGGGTTTTGGGGGGGGGGGGGAAGGTGCAAGGACTGTATACTACCTGTTTGTGTTTTTACTTTTTGTCTTAATTTTCTAGGATTTATTTTATATATGGCCGGCAGGACCAAAAGGAAGAGCACTATGGACTGGGCGAAAGTAAAATGAGAGAGGCAAAGGGAAGCCATCAAAGGTAAAAGAGCTGGGGCAATGGATGAAATAATCAAATTTTTGAGCTTCAATGTTAATGGCTTAAATGGGTTTGTGAAGAGGAAGTGAGTCTTGGCAAACGTTAAAAAAAAAGGTGGATGTGGCCTTTTTGCGAGAGACCCACTTTACGAATAGCGAACATCAAAAACTTTAAAGAACCTGGGTGGGACAAGTGATAGCGTCCTCTTTTAGCTCCAAGGTCAGGGGAGTAAATTATTTTAATAGGGAAAAATGTCCCAGTAAAGATCAAAAGCATAGTAATAGACCCAGCAAGTAGATTTGTAATGATATATTCTGAACTCTGGACACTCATTAACTTTGACGACAAAAAAATTATACAAAATGTCTGAAGGGCAGGAAAATTTTTTAATTGGAGGGGACTTCAATTTTTGCCTGGATCTGGTAATGGACAAATCAGCCAAGAAAGTGACAAGAACTAGGGTGGCAAAAGCAACCCTGGCCTTCATGAAACAGCTAAATCTGGTGAATGCTTGGAGACAATGGCATCCGAGGGAGAGGAATTACTGCTTCTACTCGAAACAGCACGAATCTTACACTAGAATTAACTCGTTTCTTGCCTCAGCTCAGCTAGAGGGCAAAAATGTATAAGCTGAATATATGGCAAGGCTATTATCAGATTATTTGCCTTTGACTCTAACTATTGTCATGCCAGATAAACAACCGCCACAGCATACAGGTGGCGCCTTAACCCGCAGCTATTGAAATAAACGGAATCACTGATGTTTGAGCTCAAATAGGAATATTTTGCAAAACAAATTGTGCCTCTACTGCCAATTAATTTCTGCTATGGGATACATTAAAAGCTTGTCAGAGAGGACAAATCAATGGATATACTAAAAGTATTAAAAGAGAGCACATGAGGGTGGTCAATGAATTGGAACTAGAGATACCTCAATTGGAAAAGGACTACCAAAGATCAGGCTCTGAGGGAAAATACAGAACACTAATAAATAAAAAGCTCAAGTACAACACTTTGCGAACATACAAAATAAAACAAGCAATATTAAGATGCAAGCAAAGCTAGGGAAAAGAGCCCAAAAGGTACTGACCTGGCAGCTGAGTGCAGAGGAAACCGCAAGGACAATCAACACAATTCAAACAGGGCCAGACAGGATTTTTTTATAAACGAAGAAATAAATGAAGTGTTAAGGCAGTTCTATACACAATTATATAAATCTGATTTGAAAGGTGATTTGGACAAAATGGAGGATCTCTTGTCCAACTTGGAATTGTCAAATTTACAATCTGAGGAGCTGGAAGGGTTAGACACTCCCTTCTCAGAAGAAGAAATAGTAAAAGCAGTGAGCTCGATGCAGACTAATAGGTCTCTGGGGGAGGATGGGTTCCCTCCTGAATTTTATTTAGAATTCAAGGACCTGTTAATGCCACTAGTTTTGGATGTGGTGGAACAGGCAGCTGAATCCCATACCCTCCCAGAGTCTTTTTTAATCGATGGCAATAATTACGGTAATTCCTAAAAAGGATAAAGCCATCCTCTTATAGACCAATCTCATTTTTGAATACAGATTATAATAGATTGGCTTGGTATCTACCAAAATTAGTAAAACCAGATCAAATGGGGTTTGTGCAGAAAAGACAATCAGCAGACAATACAAGTAGGCCTTTTAATAAAGTACACCCGGTGCTGTACTCCGAGATTCAAGACAAATGTCTCTGTTGGCGGGCTGACCAGGGTTCGGAGATTTTAGCCAGGGCAATTTGTGGTCTGTGAAAGCCCTTCCCTCAAGAAAGTACCGGAAGTGGCGGATGGCTAAGTATAGTGCCAGCAGCTCTCTATCGAAAGCACTGTACTTTAGTTCAGAAGGCTACAAATGTTTGCTGAAGAAAGCTAATGGGAACCAACTCTGTTGCTCCAGGACTCCACCAATCACTGTACCTGAGGCATCGACTGTGAGAGCCGTGGGTTCATTTGGTCTAGGGTGGGTCATGAGTGCAGCTTTGGCCAGGGCTTCTTTGGTTTCCACAAACACACGTGGGGATTTGTCGTCCCAGGTCAGGTCCTTCTCCTTGCTGGACATCAGGATGAACAGAGGGCACATCATTCGAGCAGCTGCTGGAATAAACCTGCGGTAAAAGTTTATCATCCCCACAAAATCCTGCAGACCTTTGGTTGTACTGGGCTTCGGGAAGCTGTGGATGGCCTCTACCTTGTCGGGTAGTGGCATGGCCCCTGTCCTTGGTAAGCCTTTGGCCCAGAAAGTCGATGGTGTTCAGGCCAAACTGGCATTTGGCCAGGTTGATGGTGAGGCCGAACTCCTGCAGACGACAACAGAGATTTCGGAGGTGCTGAAGGTGTTCCTGTCAGGTTCTACTTGCCACAAGGATATCGTAGAGGTAGAAGAAAGTGCCGCCCAGGTCTCAGCCCACTGTGTCCATCAGTCACTGGAATGTCTGTGCCGCATTTTTGAACCCGAATGGCATCCTCAGAAACTTGAACAGCCCAAATGATGATAGCCATCTTAGGGACGCCATCAGGATGTACCGCAATCTGGTGATATCCTCACATGAGGTCCACTTTTGAGAATATTGTTGCCCCGTGCAGGCTTGCCGTGGCCTCGTTGAGCCGGTGATAGTCACCACATGGTCTCCAGCCCCCAGTTGCTTTAGGCACCATGTGCAGGGGCAAGGCCCATGGGCTATCGACCGTCAAACGACACCCAATTCCTCGAGCTTGCAGAATTCTTCCTTGGACAGTCGGAGCTTCTCCCAGGGAAGTCATCTCGCCCTTGTGTGGAGAGATGAGCCCTTGGTCAAGATGTGATGTCTGACGTCATGTCGAGGCATCTCCACTGTGAAAGGATTGCCGGGAATCCCGCTACCACCTTGGAGAACTCATCTTCTGAGATGAGTCCAGGTGCATTGCCAGAAACCTAGTGCCCCTCAGTGCGATGGTCTGGTAGGCCTTGGTGTGGACGAGTCGCTTACCCTTAAGGTCCACGAGGAGGCTGTGGGCTCACAGGAAATCCGCTCTGAGAAGTGGTTGTTCCACTGCGGCCAGTGTGAACTCCCATGAGAGGTGACCGCCTCCGAACTGCAGCTTGGCCCTACGAGTGCCATAGGTCCGTATACTGCTGTTGTTGAAAGCCCTCAACATGGGTCCCGCTCGCCTGCGCCCAGTGTCCAACCCTGTTGGGGGTATCATGATGACCTCTGCTCCTGTATCAACCAGGAAGCGCCTGCCGGACAGGCATTCCCAGATGTACAGGAAGCTCACTTGGTGGCAGCCGTCGTGGCCATCAGTGACAGCTGGCCTTGTCATTTCCCTTGAATTCACAGGGGGACTGGCATTGGCGGGCCTCGGTGCCCCATCTCCGGTGGTAGAAGCACCGTCTGTCATTGGACTCGCTCCTGCCTCTCATCTGCTGTTCCTTGCTTGGGACTGATTGCAGGACTTCTTTACGAACCCCACAGTAGCCGAGCACTTCTGTTTCTGTTTTCACAGAATGTCTGCCCATGCTGCAACTTTCCAGGGGAGGGTGAAATCCGCATCCGACAGGAGCAGTTGGACGTCTTCAGGAATCTGTTCCAGGAACGCCTGCTCGAATATGATGCCGGGCTGTTCATCTTCCAGGAGGGCCAGCATCTCGTTGATGAGTGCCGTTGGGGATCTGTCTCCAAGCGCATTCAGGTGGAGCAAACGTCTCCTCGCTCTAGCTGCGAGAGTCTGAACGTCTTTGAAGGCAATGTAAGTGCCTTCCGATGGTGGCCTGTGGATAAAGTTGGCCACTCTGTCTGAAGTCTGCGGATCCAAGGCGCTGACCACATGGTAGTACCGGGTGGTCTCTGCTATGATGGCCCGAATCTAGAACTGAGCTTCCGCCTGGTTGAACCACACGCCTGGTCGAACTGTCCAGAAGGTTGGGAGGTTCAGGCCGACTGCGCTGACTGCTGCTTCATTCTCCATTGCTAGGTTTAGATTCCTTCTATCACGTTAGGGTCACCAATTGTAGCCGACCGCTACAAAGTAACGCACACACACAATGTGGCAGGTTAAACTCACTTTATTAGGGCTGGAAAGGCTGCTTTTATACTGTTCAAGTACCCGCCATTTTTGCTGATTGACTGAGTCAGCCATACGAATAACAATAGCAGGCGGGAACGTCCATGCATAAGAATGCCTTTCTTCCCCAGCCTGTTTTTGCTGAGTTAGCTGGGCAGCTTGACCAATGCCATTTTAGGCCTGTTGGTCTGATGCTGCCCCAGCTTCTACCCCCGCCGGTTCGTTGACCTGGGAATCGCTTTAGCGATCTCTGTCTGTGTCTGCTGCTGCACGATGTGCTGGCCCGGTCTCTGCAATTGCGGGCCGCCATAATGGTTATTCTGCAAAAATTGCATAAGGTCAAACCAGAAACCTCAGATTTGTGCTTTAGATGTGGCGTAGAGATGGGAACTTTTGTGCCAAGGTGAGATTCCTGCTGAGTAGAATTAGGGGACATTTTGGAAAAAAAATCACGGGCGGAGTATCCGCAGGACCCAGCTTTGTTCCTGATGGGGGATGTTATGGACACAAATCCAAGACTGTCTAAACATCATATTCAATTTGTGAAGGTCGTCTTGGCAGTAGCTGGAAAATACATAATAGTTACCCGGAAATCTGACTCTCAGCTAAGCACAGCAAGATGGAACACAGAGATGCAGAGCTGTGTTCCCCGGGAGAAAATTAATTACAACTTGAGAGGGAGGTAAGACACATTCGTTGAAGTGTGGCAGCCATACATGTTGAAACACAGGTGTGATTAGCCTTTCTCAATAGGGATAACAGGATCACACAAGCCCTGAAATACTGAAAAATACGAGACAATTTGGAAGCCCTGTTGGCTCCCCGCCCCTCCCCACCCTTTTTTTCTTCCTTCATGAATCTGTATTGTTAATTTTAATAATTAATTTTTATGCTTTTTCCTGGGTTGAAGGGGAGAGAGGGTGAAGGATGGGGGTGGGGAAAGAAAAAGGGAGGACTTGGCAAACAATGATCTGTAAAAGGGGAGGATTGTTCTCCTACAACACCAGACTAATATGTCTGTAAAACTATAAATAAAATTTTCAAAAAAAAAACCCATCAAGATAGATAGTCCCCGTGGCCGGACACGATATTACCCCTGGTGGCTGCAGAAAGTGAGGGAAGAGATTACTGGGGCAGTAGCTATGATCCTCGAGTCCTCTTTGGTTGCAGGGGAGGTGCTGGAGGATGGGAGAATGGCAAATGTAGACCCCTCGTTTAAAAAGGTAATAGGAAGAATTCTGGGAATTATAGACCTGAGTCTTAAGTCAGAGGTGTGTAAACTAATGGAGAGGATTCTTTAAAGATTAGATCTATGAACATTTGGAGAAGTCCAGTCTATTCAAGGATAGTCAGCATGGCTTTGTGAAGGGAAGGGCATGCCTCAAGAGTTTAATTCAGTTTTTTGAGGAGGTAACAAAAGAAATGGTCGAGTGGTGGATGTGGTCTATATGGATTTTAGTAAGGCATTTGACAAAGTCCCCCATGAGAGACTTATTCAGAAAGTTATAAGGAATGGAATCCAAGGAAGATTGGCTATATGGATGAAAAAAAGGTTTGCAGGTAGAAAGCAGAGAGTAGTAGTGGAAGGAAAGTATTCTGCCTGGAGGTCAGTGACTGGTGGAGTTCTGCAAGAATCTGTTCTGGGATCCCAGCTCTTTGATTTTTATACATGATCTGGATGAAGAGGTGGAAGGATGAGTCAGTAAGTTTGTGGATGATACGAAGGTTGGAGGAGTTGTGGATGGAGCTGAAGGTTGACAAAGGTTAGAAGAGGATAGAGATAGGATGCAGTTTGGTGGAGAAGTGTCAGATGGAGTTCAATCCGGATAAGTAATGCATTTTGGAAGTTTAAACCAAAAGGATGAGTACAGGGTTAATGGTTGTAAAAACACAAAATGCTGGAGAAGCTCAGCAGGTCAAAACGTGTCCTTTATGTAGCCAAGGCAGAGATACATAAACGATGTTTCTGGCTTGACCCCTTCATCAAACTAGGAGAAAATGTCAGCAAAAGTGTTCAGACACTTGCTGGCATTTTCTCATTGCTGTTGCTACATAAAGGACACTGACCTGCTGACCTTCTCCAGCATTTTGTTTTTACGGTGTCTACAGAATTTTGTGATTTTATACAGGGCTAATGTTGGTTACTTAAGAGTGTGGATGAACAGAGGGACCTTCGGATCCAAATCCATACATCCTTCAAGGTCGCCGCACAGGTTGATAGGATAATTAAGACACACGAGATGCTGGGCTTCATTAATGGGAGATTGAGTTCAAGAGTAGAGAGGTCACGTTGCAACTCTACAAACTTATGGGGAGACCACACTTAGAGTATTGAGTTCAGTTCTCGTCAACTCATTATAGAAAGGTTGTGGAAGCTACGGAGAGGGTGCAGAGGAGATTTACCAGGATGTTACCTGGATTGGAAAATAAGTCTTATGAGGCAAGTTTAGCAGAGGTGATACTTTTCTCCAGACCATAGAAGGATGAGAGACTTAATGAGAGGCATTGATAGGGTGGACAGCCCCTATTTCCCAGGATAGGAATAGCAAACAACAGAGGACAAAGTGAAGGGAGGAAAGTTTAGGGGAGACATCAGGGGTAAGTTTGTTGTTGTGTGTGTTTTTTTTTCTCTTTTCTTTTTACACAGAGAGTTGTGGATGCCTTGCCAGGGATGATGGTGCAAGCTGAAACATTAGGGGCATTTAAGAGACAGGTACATGGATGGAAGAAAAATACTTTAGCACAACATCAGGGCTGAAAGGCCTGTACTGTGTAATAGTGTTCTATGTTCTAGAGAGAGACCAAAGAGTGGAAGTGGCAACTCAGATGGAAAAGGTGATGAAGAAAGATTTTGTCACACTTGCCTTCATTGGTCATGATGTTGAGTACCAAAGTGGGGCATAATGATGCAGCAGTGCAAGGGGTTGGTGAGACCACACCTGACATATTGGGTGAAGTTCTATAGGAAGGATGGCATTAAATTAGAAATGGTGCTGGAAAGATTCATCAAGATATCACTGGGACTTGGGTTTGAATTTGTGGGAGAGGCTGGGTCGGAGGAGAAGGTAGCCAACATCAACCTGGTTACAACCTCTTCCCACTGCTACCTTTAGTCAGGAAGTACAAAAGCCTGAAGGCCAGCACCTCTCAGTTCAATACACAAAACATAAACACCAACTGCCAATTGCTTTCCATGGATGCTGCATGACCTGTTGAGTTCTTCTCATACATATTGTTCCAGTTCTCTAATATTTGCAGGCTTCTTGTTTCTAGGCTTCTAGGTTTCCAACAGCTGTCGGGCTCATTAATCAACCCTTGCTACACTAATTCATGACTGCTCTGAGACCGTAATGGGATTGTCTGCACAGATTTATCATCTACTTCTGCAGTTTTTTTCATTGTTTTCTGTTCAGCTGTAAAAAGTGAAATGTGAGTCCAATGTGTCATCGGCAGCAGTGAAAAAGTGCTCAGACTGACACCAATGTTTGTATGGGAGCCAATAGCAAGGATTGACAGTTTTTCACATCATCTTTACAGCGAACACAGCTTCTTTAGACCAGCATGATCAACCTAGCATTTAGCACAATGCCTTTATAGCACCAGCTATTGGGACCGAGGTTTGAATCCTGCGCTGTCTGTAAGGAGTTTGTACATTCTCCCCGTGTCTACATGGGTTTTCCCCGGGGATTCTGGTTTCCTCCCACTGTACTGGGCTAATTTGGTGTAAATTGGACTGCACAGTTTTATGGGTTTAAATGGCCTGTCACGGTGCTGTGTGTCTAAAAAAAAAAATAAATTTATTGTCTGATCATTGTACATAACTACAATCAAAAGCAATGCTGGATTTCTCCCTTCTATAAGGGTATTGAGGTTGCTAACTACAATTTTACTACACCATAGCTGAATTATGTTCCCTCACCAAAGACTAAAATCCAACTTTGGATAATAACAAATATAGTCCTTCACAAGCAAAATAGAAAGCAGTCTCTTAGGTTGCTTCAGACACACTTTTTTAACATGTACAAATAAAAGCAGGATAACACAATAGGACTGAAACAAATGAAGCTCATACCCATTAGAGATGGAATCTGCAACATCAGTGCTGGTGATTGGAGAGGAAGCTGGAGTTTGGCTGTCAACGCTAGATTGCAACAGATCATGTCTGTGAAAATAAAAGTCAATTTGTACACAGAATTGTATTACAGACATAAAATATTCCAGCAGAGGTCAGGTCCTTCGGCCCACGTTGTACCGATCTATGTAAACCTACTCCACAGCAATCTAATGATTACCCACCTCACATCCATAACTTGCATTTAGGTGTCTGTCTAAGAATCTTTCCAATGTCCCTTTTGTACGAACCTGCACAACTACCACCATCACCAGTCCAAGTAGAAAAACTTACCCTGACACCTCCCCTAAACTTTTCTTCACTGACCTTAAACAGATATCCTCTGGTATTTGCTATTGTCGACCCTATCCACCCAATCTATGCCATTCATTATCTTGTATACCTCTATTAGGTCAGTTCTCACCCTTCATCACACCACAGGAAAAAGCCCTCCTTCTGTTAACTTTGACAGGATCTCCAAACCAGCAAACAGGAAGGAGATTGAAAATGCATCTGAATGGTGCAGCAACAACAAACTTGCACCAAAACTAAGGAGCTGATTATTGATTTTGGGAAGAGAAAGCCAGAGGTATACAATCCAGTGATCACTGGGGGATCAGAGGTGGAGAGGGTGAGCAAATTTAGAATCTTTGGAGTCACTATCTCGGAGGATCGAGGATCTTACGTGGACCCAACACACTAAATGGATCATGAAGAAAGCACATCAATGGCTCTACTTCCTCAGGAGTTTGAAGAGGTTTGGTATGACACTAGAAAACCTGGCAAATTTGTACAGGTATGTGATGGAAAGTGTGCTGACCAGCAGCATCATAGTCTGGTATGGCGACCCCCCCATACCCCTAGGTTGCGGCAAACAGCCCAGGATATCACAGGCAAAACCCTCCCCACTATCGAGAACATCTACATCTACAAGGAACAGTGGAATGGAAGAGCAGCAGCAATCATCAAGGTTCCACACTATCCAGCATATCCTCTGTTATCACTGCTGCCACCAGGAAAGAGGTACAAGTGCCACAAGACTCGCATCCCCAGGTTCGGAAACAGCAGCTACCCCTCCACCACCAGTCTCCTCAACAAACTGAATTACAGGCTCATTTAAGGACTCTTATTTCTGCACTTTATTGATTAAAAAAAATTTCTCTATTGCACAGTTAGTTGGTTTATTTACATTTGTTATGTTTACAGATCTTTATTGTTTACGCTGTGTATATTTTTTTTGCATACTACTAAGTAGTCATTCTGCCTTCTATCTGCACCTCCCACTGTGTTAGAAAGGAAGTTACTGAAGGACCTCTTTCACCCCAGACATCCTCTTCTTCCTCCTCCCATTATGTACAATCAGGCTCAAAGACGGTTTTTTTTCCCTGCAGCCATCAGAGTGTACCCACAAAAGCACTCTCATGCTGCTCTTGCAATGAAGCATTTTTGTACTATGCTGTGTAATTGTGCCCTCTTTGCATGGCTGCACATATGTTTAAGTTGACTTTCTAGACTCCTCATAGAAGATCCCTTCTTATTGTACCTGGATAACATGACTATAAATTTGAACTTGAACAAAATATTTCCCATGGACCACATGTGTTCTCAAAATCTCCCATTCCAGCCTACCAATTTGCCCATGTTGGTTAGGCATTAGGAAATCCCAAAGATGGTTTGGTTTCCTTCATAATGGGGTCTGAACATCTAAAAGTGGAAGTTATAGAGAGAGAAATGAACTAAGACACTTTTCTGGATTGGAGAACATGTCTTGAGGAAAGGTTGAGTAGCAAGGGATTTTCTCTTTAGAATGAGACAAGAGGCAACTTAATTGAGGTGTAGAAGATTATGAGAGGCATAGATAGGTGTTGAGCCAGCATCCCAGGGTGTCAATGGCACATCTATTTCAGGTAAATAGAGGAAAGTTTTAGAGAGATGTTGGAGGAAGGTTTTTTTTTTATTACAGAGTAATGGGTGCCTGGATTGCATTGTGGGGAATGGTGATGCAGGCTGGTACAATAGGGCTACTTAAATGACTCTTAGGTAGCCACATGGATGTTAGAAAAATGGAGGGTTATGGGCTGTGAGAGAGGGGAGGCTTAGAATGATGTGGAATAGGTTTATATAGGTCAGAACAACATTGTGCTGTTCTATGTATAACTTAACACTTTTCCAGATTGAACTCTATCTGCCATGTCTCTGCTTAACTGCATCCTGTCTATATCCCATAGTAACCTACAAGGCCTTCAACACAATCCACAAAACCTTCATCTGTCAGATTACTGAGTATAGACATTGGGAGGTCATGTTGCAGTTGTGTCAGATGTAGATGAGGTAACATTGGAATATTTTGTTCAGGTTTGTCACTGTGCTACAAAAAAGACAGTCAAGTGAAGGGGTGGAGAGAAGAGTTACAAGGATGGTGCCAGGACTTGGGGTTCTGAGCTATAGGGAGAGGTTGAGAAGGCTGGGGCTTTATCCTTAGAACGTAGGAGGAGGGGTGATGTAAAGGTGCACAAAATCATGAGAGGAACATAGAACACTACAGCACAGAAAACAGACCCTTCTAGTCTGTGCCAAAACATCATTCCGCTTGTCCCACTGACCTGCACCCATTCCATAACCCTCCAGTCCTCTCCCATCCATGTATCAATCCAATTTATTCTTAAGAGTGAGCCTGCATTTACCACCACTCTCTGAGTGAAGTTCCCCCTAATATTCCCCCAAAACCTCTCCCCTTTCACCCTAAACCCATGTATATATCCCTCCTAATCCGTGGAAAGAGCCTTCTTGCATTTACTTTGTCTATACCCCTCACAATTTTGTATACCTTGATAAAATTTCCCCTCATTCCTCTTTGCTCTAAGGAATAAAGTACAAACCTATTTGATCTTTCCCTGTAACTCAACTCATGAAGACCCAGCTACATCCTAGTAAATCTTCTCTGCACTCTCTCAATCTTATTGAGATCTTTCCTGTCATTTCGTGACCAGAACTGCATACAATGTTCCACATTTGGTGTCATCAATGTCTTATACAACCTCAATACTTTGATTTATGAAGGCCATGATGCCAAAAGCTTTCTTTTCAACCCTCTCTACTTGCAACACCACTTTGAGGGAATTATGTTTCTGTATTCCCAGATCCCTTTGTTCCTCTGGACTCCTCAGTGCCCTATCATTTACCAGGTATGTCCGACCTTGGTTTGTCCATCCAAAATGACACCTCAGACATCTGCCATTTTCTGACTCATTCTTCCAGTTGGTCCAGATTCTCTGCAAGCTATGAAAGTCTTCCTCATTGTCCATAGCAACCACAATCTTAGTGTCATCAGTAAACCTGCTGATCCAATTTACCACATTATCATGCATATCATGGATAACAAACAACGAGCCCCACCACTAATCACAGGCCTGCAGTCTGAATAGCAATCATCCACTACCACTCTCTGTCTTCTCCCATTCACCCAATTTCAAATCCAGTTTACAACCTTTCCTTGAAGACCAAGTGTCTGAACATTCTGAATTAACCTCCCATGTGGGATCTAGTCAAAGTCCATGCAGACCACATCCACAGCCTTTCCTTCATCCTAACCTCCTCGAAAAACTCTATAAGATTGGTTACAGACCTACCATGCACAAAGCCATGCTGACTATTCCTTGGCTGTCCAAATACTTGCGTATCCAATCTCTCAAAACACCCTCCAATAATTTACCCACCTCTGACGTCAGGCTCACCAGCCTGTAATTTCCTGGTTTACATTTGGAGCCTTTTTTTAAACAACAGAACAACATGAACTACTTTCCAATCCTTCGACACCACACCCACGGCTAAAGACATTTTAAATCTATCAGCCAGGGCCTCTGCAATTTCTACAGCAGTCTCCCTGAAGGTCTGAGGGAATATCATGTCAGGCCCAGGGGATTTATCTACCTTTATTCGCTTGTAAGGCAGCAAGAACTTCCTCTTTAATCTCTATATGTTCCATGCCACGAATGCCTGTTTCGTTTCCTTCCTTGCATACTATGCCAGCTTCCTGATGCAAAAAAAATTGTTTATTCCCCCCCCCTCCCCCCATCTCGTGAGGCTCCACACATAGACCACCACTCTGATCTTCTAGTTGACCTATTATGCCCTTTACTATCCTTTTACTCTTAACCTTTGGGTTAACCTTCACATTATCTGCCAAAGCAATCTCATGTCTTTTTTTTTGCCTTCCTGATTTCCTCTTAAGTATTCTCTTACATTTTCTATATTCTTCTAGTGTCTCATTTGCCCCCTTGTTGCCTATACACCTCTCTCTTCTTCTTAACCAGATTGCCAATATCCTTTGAAAATCAAGGTTCCCGCTGCCTGTTAACTTTGCCTTTAATCCTGACAGGAACATGCAAAATCTGCACTCTCAAAATTTCACCCTTGAAGGCCTTCCACTTACTGAACACATCCTTGCCAGAAAACAACATCCCAATCCACTCTTCCTAGATCCTTTCTCACTTCCATATAATTGGCCTTTCTCCAATTTAGAATCTCAACTCGAGGAGCAGACCCGTCCTTATTCTTTGGCTTGGCTTCGCGGACGAAGACTTATGGAGGGGTATGTCCACGTCTGTTGCAGGCTCGTTGGTGACTGACAAGTCCGATGCGGGACAGGCAGGCACGGTTGCAAGGGAAAATTGGTTGCTTGGGGTTGGGTGTTGGGTTTTTCCTCCTTTGCCTTTTGTCAGTGAGGTGGGCTCTGCAGTCTTCTTCAAAGGAGGTTGCTGCCCGCCGAACTGTGAGGCGCCAAGATGCACGGTTGGAGGCGATATCAGCCCACTGGCAGTGGTCAATGTGGCAGGCACCAAGAGATTTCTTTAAGCAGACCTTGTACCTCTTCTTTGGTGCACCTCTGTCTCGGTGGCCAGTGGAGAGCTCGCCATAGAACACGATCTTGGGAAGGTGATGGTCCTCCATTCTGGAGACGTGATCCACCCAACGCAGTTAGGTCTTCAGCAGCATAGTTAACTTGAAACTAATGACATTATGGTCACTGGACCCAAAATATTCACTCACACATACTTCTGTCACCTGACCTGTTTGGTTCCCGAACAGGAAATCAAGTATTGCCTCCTCCCTTGTTGGTACCTCTATATACTGATTTAGAAAACTTTCCTGAACACCTATGTCAAACTCCAAGCCATCCAGCTCTTTTTCAGAATGGGAGATCCGTCAATATGCGAAAATTTAAAATCTCCTATCACAATTTTCGATCCATCAGTCTGCTATCTCTTTACAGATCTGCTCCTTCAATTCTCTGACTATTGAGCAGTCTATAATACAATTCTTTCAGTCTGGTCACACCTTTCCTGTTCTTCAGCTCCAACCAAATGGCCTCTGTGGACTAGCCTTCTGAGCTGTCCTGGCTAAGCACAGCTGTAATATTTTTCCTGACTAGCAATGCCACTCCTCCCCCTCTATCACCTCTGAAACAATGGAACCCCAGAACATTGAGCTGCCAGTCCTGTCCCTCCTCCAACCTTCTCACTAATAGCAATAATGTCATTATCCCATGTGCCAATCCATGCCTTAAGATCCCCTGTCTTTCTAACAATACTCCTTGCATTAAAATAATTACACCTGAAAACATTTGTATCATGTACAAACTTTTGATTTCTCTCTATACACACAGTCCTCGCATGACCTTTATCCTTCTCCACCTCACTACTTGCTCTAACACTCTGGTTCCCATCCCATTGCCAATCTAGTTTAAACCCTCCGGAAAAGTACTAGCAAACCTACCCATAAAGATGCTCGTCCCCCTCTAGTTCAGTTGCAAACCGTCTCTTCAGAACAGATCCTAGCTTCCCGGAACAGAGCCAATTGTCCAGAAACATGAAGCCCTTACTCCTGCACCATCTGATTAGCCACATATTTAGCTGCATTAACTTCCTATTTCTAGCTTCACCAGCACCTGGGCACAGGTAGCACTCCTAAGATTGCAACATGGAGATCCTGTCCTTCAACTTTTCACCTAACTCTCTTTGCAGGACCTCCTCACCCTTCCTACCCACATCATTGGTCCTTACATGGATCATGACATCTGGGTGCTCACCCTCCCACCTGAGAATAATGAGAACTCAATCACATCAGGTGAATGCGGTCTTCTGGCCAGAGTAGGGAAATCAAGAATTAGAAGACTTATGTTTGAGGGTGTAGAGGTGTGAGAGATTTGATAGGTACCTGAGGGGCAACATTTTAATTATACTAAGTGGTGGGTACCTGGAACAAGCAGCTGGAGAAGTTATTATTGCAACATTAATAAATGTTTTAACAAATATGTGGATTGAGTAGTCCAAAGCCAGATAGGAGGGATCAGTGTGGGTGGGATATTTTTGCATGGCATGGGCAAGCAGTGTGAGACTCGATGACTCTTGTGGCTGTTCCAACTTTCTCAATAATTAATGGGATTACAACATCCAACACTGTAGCACAGTCCAGGCCCTTTGGCCCTTGATATTGTGGCAACCTATATATTCCTACCTAAAAAAACTAAATTCTCCCTACCTCATAAAACCCTCTATTTAAGAGTCTCTTACAATGCCCCTATTGTTCCAGCCTCCACCATTGCAATCCAGGCACCCACAACTCTGTGTTAAAAAAAAAACTTACCCCTAATGTCTCCCCTAAACCTTCCTCCTTTTATTTTGTACAGATGTTTTCTGGTGTTTGCTACCCCTGCCCTGGGAAACAGGTGCTGGCTGTCTACATAATCTATGCCTCTCATAATCCTGGAGACCTGTATTAAGTTTCCTCTCATCCCACTTTAATCTTGGCTCATCTGACATATTTCCCAATCCAGCCAACGTCCTGGTAAATCTCCTCTGCACCCTCTCTATAACTTCCACATCCTTCCTGTAATGAAGTGACCAGACTGAACACAATACTCAAGTGTGGTCTTACCAGAGATTATTTTTAAAATGGAAATTCCCTTATGAAAACTTCACCTCATATTCTAATACTTTATTTTTGATTTTCAAAGACATCAATTCAGACAACAATGAACATTCCTTCGACACTTATGTATCCCCTCCCTATCCCCTGACACCCACCTCAATACAACTGAGAATGAAGTTATATAAATTATACAAATACAAAAAAAACACAAATGCTGGTGAGGTCAACGACCCTAGTCAAAAACTGAAAATCCCAGGAATTTAAATAAGGGGGGGGGGGAGAGAGAATATTCATTGTTGGTTATCTAATTGGACTAATCTCTTCCACTTAAAAAGGAAAATTGAAAAATTATAATTCGAGGCAGTCATGAAGCTAGTTTTTCCTGCAATCAAGGAAGCAAAGTGGTGACCTCATATAAGACTATGAATGGCATATTTTGGGAAATCTTTTTACTATAGTAGAATGGCAAAAACAAATAGATCTGGGCTTGTGGGAGGAAAGTCTCGCTGATCCTGGAAATCACCACCAGAGAGGTGATGCAATCACAGGGCTTAGGAAATATTTAAATAAGGACTCGAGACGAAGGGCCCGAGTTCCCCTTTACTTCCGATGGGGACTGCGCGACCTGTTCAGTTTCCAAGCATGTTTTAGAAACTGCAAAGTGCTGAACAATCTGCGAGCTGCAAAGCCCTCTTGTGTCGCCGCCATTCACAGGCCTGTGGCGTAGTAGTGGCCCTGAGGATGGCCCCAGTAACACCCCCCACCCCCACCCCTTACCTCTCCTCTCCAACACCCTAATCCCCTCCCCACTCCCTTCCTCCTCCACTCACATTTCCAATGTGTTACAGACCGGCCTCCGACTGTATCTGCGGATCATCTCGGAGCCGAAGATCTAAGTCCCCTAGCTACTGCGGTAGCACCTCCATCGGCCCATATTACCGGAGCAAACGGGAAAACGAGGGGTGGGCAGGCATGTGACCACGTGACCATCAGGGACCGGTTGCTATGGTGAGTCCGGCTCTTCCCTACCTCGTCCAGTGCAGCCGCTGCCCTTTCTACACCTAGTGGGTGGAAAGGAGGAGATGTTGCCGAGCGACTTCGGCTCAGCAGATGGCTTTATAATGTCCTGCTCCACTGGGTGACATCTTTATCTCGAAGTACCCGTGTGTGAGGTAGGAGCCCCCCTGGGCCCCATGAACGGGCCTGGCTGGTGGTGGTGTGCTGAGAAAAGAACCAGGCCGAATCCGGAGGGAGTTGGGGGTGGCTCTCCCAGTGGAAACAGCTGTATAGTGACATGGAAATCGACTCATTCAGGTTTGGACGTTCATACATCACATACAAGAAATAAATAGGGTACCTTTTGGAAAAGTTGGTGCCCATATTACAGGTATACATTTATAAATGACTTTCTCTAAATCTCAGGAAACTCCTTGGAAGAAATAAATAAAACTGAATAAGGTTAGAATCGTGATCCCTTGACAACCAGGTCTGCTTTTTTTCTCTTTTCCTACTAATTGTTTTTTTTTAAATTTTATTTAAGAATTTCACAAAATAAACATATCCAAAATACTCAACCAAAAATACCCCCTCTCACCTAACTCACCCTCAACAACCCACCCCACTTTGGAGCTTAAAAAAATTATATTGGGTTTTAACATGTGTGGTGTGTCATCCTTTTACATTTAAAAAAACATTTACTTAACATCCAAATACAAACTCCACATTTTAACAAAAAAAATTATTATTCTACAAATTATGTTATATTTTTCAAATAAATACAGTTGTATTTCATGATGCCATCTTTGTTTACTCAATTTAACATCATTTTTCCAGATGATAGCTATACATTTTCTAGATTCTGCCAGCCCTAAACGTATAAATGCAATTTGAGATTTATCCAGTCACAAAGCTGCCATTAATGTATTCACATAACCCAATAAATATACCCATGGGTCAATTTGTAGATCTATCTAAAATAAATCTCACAAAAACTTAATAATTTTTCTCCAAAAAGGTCTGACTTTTGTACATTCCCATGCTGAATGTAAGAAAGTACCTATCCGTTCTCCATACCGAAAACACAAATCTGATGAACTAAATCCATATTTTTTTCAACTTTTCAAGAGTTAAATACAAATGATCCAAAAAGTTATAATTAACCAAACTATATCGTCCATTAATTAACTTTGTAACACAGTCAACACACATGTTAGACCACTCCTCCAAAATATAGGAATAGATAGAACTAATTGTATTTTTATTTCTTTTCTCTCCTTATTGGGATTATTATTTGGGGGGAGGAGTTTTTATTTTCTATTATTTTTTCGGTATTTTTATAAAACCATCACGTATAATGGAATTGATATGGCTATATGCTTATTATATTGGAAACTTGGTTCGAAGAAAAAGGGAGGCGTACATTAGATATAAAGAAGCATGGAGTTAAGGAGATGTTTGAAAGATACATTGAATGTAAGAGGAATCTTAAGAGAGGAATTAGGAAAGCTAAAAGAAGGTACGAGAAAACTATGGCAAGCAGGGTGAAAACTAATCCAAAAGAGTTCTACAAATATGTTAATGGTAAGAGGAAAGCTAGAGACAAAATTGGTCCCTTAGAAAATCAGAGTGGAAAACTGTGTGTGGAGCCTAGAGAAATGGGGGAGATATTGAACAGTTTCTTTTCTTCGGTATTCACTAAGGAGAAGGATATTGGGAGATGTGAGATAAAAAAAAGCAAATTGGGTAAATATGGAGAATATAGAGATTACAAAAGGTGTAGTTTTAAGGCTTTTGAAGAATATAAAGATGGATAAGTCTCCGGGACCAGACGGGATCTTCCCCAGGACATTGAGAGAAGTGAAGGAGGAAATAGCAGAGGCTCTGGCGGTAATTTTCCAAATGTCATTAGATATGGGGATAGTGCCGGAGGATTGGCGCATTGCGCATGTGGTTCCGTTATTTTAAAAGGGTTCAAGGAGGAAGCCTGGCAACTATCGGCCTGTAAGTTTGACGTCTGTGGTAGGTAAATTAATGGAGAAAATTCTTAGAGATAGTACTTATAAACATCTGGATAGACAGGGTCTGATCAGGAGCACTCAACATGGATTTGTGGGAGGAAGGTCATGTTTGACCAATCTGATTGAATTTTTTGAAGAGGTGACTAGGAATGTGGATGAGGGTAGCGCAGTGGATGTTGTCTATATGGACTTCAGTAAGGCCTTCGATAAGGTACCACATGGAAGGTTAGTTAGGAAGGTGCAGTCTTTAGGTATAAATTTTAAGATAGTCAAATGGATTGAACATTGGCTGAAAGGGAGAGGCCAGAGAGTGGTAGTGGATAATTGTCTGTCAGGTTGGAGGCCGGTGACCAGTGGTGTGCCTCAAGGATCTGTATTGGGCCCATTGTTGTTCGTTATATACATTAATGATCTAGATGATGGGGTGGTAAATTGGATTAGTAAATATGCAGATGATACTAAGATAGGTGGAATAGTGGATAATGAAGAAGGTTTTCAAGGATTGCAGAGGGATATGGGCTGCTTAGAAAAGTGGGCTGTAAAATGGCAGATGGAATTTAATGCTGATAAGTGTGAGGTGCTTCATTTTGGTAAGAAGAATCAGAATAGGACATACGTGGTAAATGGGAGAGCATTGAGGAATACAGAAGAGCAGAAAGATTTAGGAGTGACGGTACATCGTTCCCTGAAGGCAGAAACTCACGTGAATAGGGTGGTGAAGAAGGCTTTTAGTATGCTGGCCTTTATCAATCATTGCATGGAATATAGGAGTTGGGAGGTGATGTTGAGATTGTATAAGACGTTGGTGCGGCCTAATTTGGAGTTCTGTGTGCAGTTCTGGTCACCTAATTATAGGAAGGATATAAACAGAGTGGAGAGAGTGCAGAGAAGGTTTACCAGAATGTTATCTGGGTTTAAGCATCTAGAGTATAGGGAGAGATTGGACAGATTAGGTCTTTATTCTTTGGAGCGTAGAAGGTTGAGAGGGGATTTGATAGAAGTATTTAAGATTATGAAAGGGATAGACAGAGTGGATGTGGATAGACTATTTCCGTTAAGAGGAGGAAAGATTAAAACAAGAGGACATGAGTTAAGAATTAAGGGGCAGAGGTTTAGAGGTAACATGAGGGGGAACTTCTTTACTCAGAGAGTGGTAGCCGTGTGGAATGATCTTCCGGGAGAAATAGTGGCGGCGGAGTCAATTGTATTATTTAAGAAAAGGTTGGACAGGTATATGGATGCGAAGAGGATGGAGGGTTATGGGCATTGTGCAGGGAGGTGGGACTAGAAAGGGGTGTTTGGTTCGGTGCGGACTAGAAGGGCCTAATGGCCTGTTTCCGTGCTGTAATTGTTGTTATGTTATTATGTTATGTTATGTTTTATATTTTGACATAAATACATGTATGGAAAATTTAAATAAAATGTTTTTTTTTAATAAGAAAATACCTGTGCAGGTCCCATCCAGGTGAAGGTTCAAGTCATTTACCTTCCTGCTTTCAGGACTGCATTCAGTGCTCATAATATGGACACATTTACACTAAACACACTGCTTTATCACAACGCCGATGTGCAATCCACAGCAAGAAGACGACGACAGGTGGTGGAAAGCATCTACAGAAGAAAATGGTATAATCTTGGGTTCAATGCCTGCTTCATGACTTGCTTGCACATCTGCCCTTGTCCCCTCTCTCCCCATGCTCAATAAGAATAGGATTGTCCTGTGTCTAACCTACTAGCCTCTGCATCCAACATATCCTCCGTAATTTCCATCACCTAAAACATGATCCCACCACCAGACACATCTTCCCCTCTCTGCCTGCCGCAGGATCCACATCCTCTGTGACTTACTCGTCCATTCTTCCCTTCCCACTAATCACCCCCCTTGCTACCTACCCCCTTGCCACACTTGTGCCAACACCTCCTCCCTCACCACCATACGCGGCCCCAAACAGTCTTTCCAAGTGAATGGCTAATTACGCTGAGATGAGGCAGGAACTAGGGAGAGTAAATTGGGAACAGATATTCATGGGAGACATAATGTGGAGAATGTCTAGGGACCACTTGAGCTAGGTTCAGGACAGCTTTGTCTCACTGAGATGGAAATGATTGAACGAAAAGGGAACAGTGGTTGATAAAATGAGTGAGGCAGCTAGAACCATAGAAGGTTACAGCATAGAAACAAGCCCTTTAGCCCTTTTAGTTGGATCTGAACTATTATTCTGCCTAATCCCACTGACCTGCACCCAGTTCCTAGACCTCCATTCCCCTCCTATCCACGTACCTGTCCAAATTCTTCTTAAAAGTGAGCCCACATTTACCACTTCAGCTTGCAGCTCATTTCACACTCCCACCATTCCCTGATGTTTCCCCTAAACTTCCCATTTGACCCATGTCCTCTGATTTACCCTCAGTGGAAAACCTACATTTATTTACTCTGCCTATATCCCTCATAATTTCAAATACCTCTATCAAATCTCCTCTCATTCTTCTACACTCCAGGGAATAAAGTCCTAACCTGTTTAACCTTGCCCTGTAACTCAGTTCCTGAAGTCCAGGCAATCCCAGTGAATCTTAATACTCTTTCAGTGTTATTGATATCCTTCCTGTAGTAAGGTGATCATAAGTGGCTGTCTTATGGCTCTGCGCGCCCATTGAAGAACCGTGCTGGCGCCTGCTCGGCCCACTACACGGCTGCTACAAAGTAAGAAATTTCATTTGTGTTGCTGGATAGTAGTTTTTGTAATTAGGAAGCTGTAGGCCTCCCAATCCATATTTCCATGTTAACTTTTCTCTAGAAATGCTTGACATTTTACCTTACCAGAAGAATTTTCCTTATATATTTGTTCAATTCTTGAAAAGATTTTTGAGGTATTAAAATAAGTAATGTTTGAAAAAGATATTGTATTCTTGGAAATATGTTCATCTTAATACAATTAACCCTCCACACCAAAGTTATAGGTAAATTGATCCATTTTAAAAAATCTTCCTTAACCTTTTTAAGTAATGATAAATAATTCAATTTATATAAATTCTTCAGATTATTGTCTGTATGAATCCCTAAATATTTAAAACTGTAGTGTGCTGTGAGAGTGGTCGAACAGACTGGAAATGCAGGCTGCTAGCTCAAGTGTCAGAGCAGAGAGTTTGCGCTTGCTTATCAGGCAGGCAGTTGGACCACGCATATGTCCCGCTGCCAACTTCTGTTCTGGAGTGGAAGAGACGGATGCACGTTGCCACCTTTGTCGTGACTGTCCTGCTGACCGCACGGAACAAGCAGAGCTGGTTCGTCACGGCAAAGTTGCACATCGCAACAGTACCATCTTTTGGCCATTTAAACTAGGTATCCCTTTGGCATTTACTATAGTTCCCTTCTGTTAATGGCATAATTTCACTTTTATCTCATTTTATTTTATAACTTTAATTTTTTCCATATTCTTCCAATTTAACATATAGGTTTTTTTGTAAGGCAGTCTCAGGTTCAGTCAAATATACTAAAACATCATCTGCAAATAAAGTAGTTTTATGCTCTTCTTGACCAACCCTAATTCTTTTAATTTCCAAATCACTCCAAATTGCTTCTGCAAGTGGTTCTATGGCCAAAATAAACAACACTGGAGATAAGGGACATCCTTGTCTACTTGACCTCGCCAACTGAAACGGTGCAGATACTTATCCATTAGTCACTACTTTAACTTTAGGATTATTATATAATGCCCTAATCAAGTTTACATAGGTCAGTGCAAATCCAAATTTATCCAACATTTATCTTAAACAAAAAGCCCCAATCCAATCATCAAATGCTTTTTCTGCTCAACTCTTGATGCCAATGCAACATTCAAATTTCATTTTTTGTGCTAAGTAAATTATACTTAAGTAATTAGCCACATTTTCAGTCGACTGTCTTTTTTACAAAACCTGTCTGATCCATATTTATTAATTTAGGTAGCAGGTTAGTCATTCTATTTGCCAAAAGTTTTGTAACAATCTTATAATCTATATTTAAGAATTAAATAGATATAGAAGATGAAGGCCTTAAAGGCTCTCTATCTTTTTTAGGTGTCACAGTAATCATTGGCATCAAAAATGATTCTTGGAGAGAATGCATTTCTGAAGCCTGATCTAATTTTTCCATAAAGATAGGAATTAATACATCTTTAAATTCTTTATAAAATTTAGGCAGGAATTCATCCTCTCCTGGAGATTTATTCTGTAATGAACTGATAGCTTCCCTCACCTCTAATTGAGTAAAGGGAGCACGCAGATCAGTTTGTTCTTCCAAAAGCTAATCGAGGCAAAGTTATCTGTGCTAAATATCTTTTATTTTCAACTGCTAAAGATTCCAAGCTATTTTGAATAATAATTCTTAAAGGATTCATTTATTTCTTGAGGCTTATAAATTCTATACCTCTTTCCTGATGGTAGCAACGAGAACAAACCCTGTTCTGGTTAGTGTGGATCCTCGATGATTGCTGCTGCTCTCCTAAGGCAGCATTCCTTGTAGATTTTCTCAATGGTGGGGAGAGTTTTTCCTGTGATGTACTGGGCTGTGTCCACTCCATCTTACAGGGCTTTCTGCTCAGAGGTATTGGTTCCCCCATACCAGCACACTTTCCACTGCACATCTGTAGAAGTTTGCCAGGGTTTCAATGTCTTACTGAACCTCGGAAAACTTCTGAGAAAGTTGAGATGCTGACATACTTTCTTCACAATGGCAATAATATTATGGGTACAGGTAAGGTCCTCAGAGGTAGTGACCCCCAGGAAATTAAAGTTTATCACCCTCTCCACCAATGATCACTGGTTTGTACACCTCTGCAACATTACTGACTTGCACCTCCACATCATTTTATTTTGCAAAAATCAGAAAGAGCAAGGGTCCTAAAACAGATCTCTGCAGACCACCACCAGTCACTAACTTCCAAGCAGAATTCACTCCATGTGCCACCACCCTCTTCTGTGGGCAAGACAATTCTGAAACAAGTAGCCAAGTTTCCAATTCCAAAGAATCCTTTCCACATGACTATGGGGAACCTTGTCAAATGGCTTTCTAAAATCCATACATACATTTCCATTCCCTTACCTTCAATTTTTAAAAATCACCTCAAGAAACTCAATTAAGCTTGTACCTTACCCTCAAAAATACATGCTGACTATCGCTAATAAGGCTACAAATGCTTGTAAATCTTGTTCTTAAGAATCTTTTCTAATAATTTGCACACTATTGATGTACAACATCTACTTGAATGTTTTTGAGAAGCTCCAACTCATCAGATTGACACTGACCTGACATTCATCAAGATCCCTTTAGTGAGCAATGAAACAATGTATTAGGGACCTCCCATACCTCCAGGCAAGTTAACCCCCTTAACCCTGCATGATCATACCCTCAGTCTAATCACTCACATACATGGTAAACAAGAAGGAGCTTTAAAAAAGGACTTTGAGCTAGAAGGGGGCAAAAGGAAATTTTGGCGTAGGATCAAGGAAAACATATATGAAGAACAAAAGGATGATGAGAGTGAGGGTAGGACCAACCAGGGTTAAAGTTGGATGTGTCTGGAGGCAGAGATGGTAGGGGATGTCGTAAATTAATACTTCGCTTTAGTGTTCACCAGGGTAAGGGTAGGGTGAATGAGAGGTCAGTCTAATGTCACATTGAGGTTAAAAAAGAGGAAATGCTAGATCTTCAAAATATTTGGATAGGTAAGTCCTTGGGACTGGATGGGATATTCCTCAGGTTGCTAGAGGAAGTAAGAGAAGAGATTGCTGGAGTGTTGGTGATGATCCCTGCATCCTCCCTGACCACAGGAGAGATACAAGGTGACTGGAGATTGGTAAATGTAGTCCCCTTTTCAAAAAAGATAAGGTGAAGAATCCAGGGAATTATAGATCGGTGAGTCTTAAGATATTGATGGACAAACTATTGGATTTTTGAGCATTTAGAGAAGCATAATCTGTTACCTGACCAGCACCAGATCCAGTATGCCCTCTCATTAGCCTGTCCACATATTGAGTCAGGTAACTCATCTGAGTGCTACTGGTACCATGTAACCCAGTACTACCTGTCACATGGTCAGATGGTTGGTGACTAAACCAGCTCCCCCACCAGGCTTACATTAATTAAAGAAATCCACTTTACAATATTATCTGTTGAATATCAATTTTTAATAAACCCCACTTCATCTAAATGAATTAAATCTGGTAAATATTCAGCTAACCTATTAGCTAGTACCTTTGCCACAATTTTATAATCAACATTCAATAAAGAAATAGGTTTATAAGACTCTGCTTTTAATTGGTCCCTATCTTTCTTAATAATTGTATCTTTCTTAATAACTGTAATAATTGCTTTAGAAAATGAAAGGTACAAACCTCTGTTGCCTGTTTTAATGCATCTATCAATAAAGGAATTAATAAGTCCTGAAATTCTTTATAAAATTCAGAATTAAAACCATCATCTCCTGGAGGCTTCCCACTGAGCATAGATCAAAGTGCATCTGTTACTTCTTTAACAATAAAGGAAGCATCCAAATCCTTATCATTCAAAAAAGGTAAATACTAATCAGGTAAAAAATTATCAATTTTGGCTTCAATCATCCAATACTTTAGAAGTATACAATTATTCGTAAAATTTATGAAACACATCATTAATTTCCCGAGGCTTATATGTAATAATTGAATCATGTCTAATTGTTCAAGAAGCTTGTTCCGTTTTTAACTGCCAAGCTAATACTTTATAAGCTCTTTCACCCAATTCATAATATTTGTCTACTTCTCTGTAATAATTTCTCAAATTTATGTTTGTCATGAATTATATCGTAATTTCATATAACCATATAACCATTTACGAAGCGGAAACAGGCCATGTTGGCCTTTCGAGCCGAACAGGAGTGTGGGTATGACAACGGCTCTGTATACGCTAATCTTTGTGAGGTTTTTCAGTTGGTTGTTTTTCCAGACTCTTTTGTGTAGTCTTCCAAAGGTGCTATTTGCCTTGGCGAGTCTGTTTATCTTGTTGTCGATCCTTGCATCCGATGAAATGGTGCAGCCGAGGTCGGTAAATTGGTTGACCGTTTTGAGTTTTGTGTGCCCGATGGAAATGTTGGGGGGCTGGTAGTCATGGTGGGGAGCTGGCTAATGGAGGACTTCAGTTTTCTTCAAGCTGACTTCCAGGCCAAACATTTTGGCAGTTTCCGCAAAACAGGACGTCAAGCGCTGAAGAGCTGGCTCTGAATGTGTAGTGTATCTTTGAGAATTTTAACATCTATCCATAGGTACTCTGTACTTTGGATGTGAAATCCCATAAAACATTTATTATCAACTGAACCTATATTTATTTTTTAAAAAAGCTTATAAATCCCTTATAAATTTACAAAATTCAGCACACTATGGAGCCTCAGAACATGCTGCGGGGGGACTCGACACACATTGCTCCAATGAATTCGAAGCATTGTGGCAGGGGTTCCAGACCCGCAGCAGGGCAGCCAGATATGAAAGGATGGAAGAAGAGAACATACAAGATGTGTGAAGAAGAAAAAAAGTTGCTTCTTGCTGCAGCTAAAATTGTTGAAGGTAGGGTTAAGTCTTTTAGAAAATCAACTTCTCCAATGAAAATAACTGGTCCAAGGATATCCTCCCCAGTTTCAAAGCAGGAACTGATTTTAGTCTTACATTTGAAGAGCTTTTTAAACAAAATGAAAGTGTGATGTCTTATATGACTCAAGGTTTTGAAACTTTGAATACTCAATTTGCTGGGATGAAGGAAGAAGTTTCAGCTATTAAAGTTGATATGACTAAGTGTTTGGCATCAGTGGATACTGTACAAGATAAATTTAAGAAGATAGAAGGAACTTTTATTGACTATAAGGATCATGTGGATTATTATGCAGAGAGAATGGATCAGATAGAAGATTCGTTGGAACAAGTTGGGATGTCCAGAAAAAAGATTTACTACAAAAGATTGATTTGTTGGAAAATCAAAGTCGTCGTAATAATGTTAAGATAGTGGGTTTACCAGAAGATTTTGAAGGTCCTGATCCGGTTAAATTGTTTTGGAAATGGATTCCTGAGATGTTGGGCGTTGAATCTTTTCCAGATGGATTGGAATTAGAACGGGCGCATCAGGCATTAAGGCGGAAACCTTTTTAGGGTCAAGCCTCGAGAGCGGTCCTTATAAGATGTTTGAAGTATCAGGATAGAGAAATGATTTTGCGGCTTGCCATGCAGAAAGCGCATCTTGATCCGAGACCTATGATAGTACAAGGCAATAGAAACTTCTTCTATGCTGATTTAAGTCAGGGGATTATTACGAGACGGAAAGAGTTTAATCCAGTTAAAATAGTGTTGTGGAAGAAGGGGTACAAGTTTACTTTTCTGTACCCAGCGGTATTCAAGGTGTTTTACGGGTTAAATCAGTTTTTTGAGAGCCCACATGGTGCGTTAATCTTTGCTAATTCTTTACCAGATTTGAAAAAAATCAGTGGAGAAAATGCCTGAGATAAAGATTGGGAATGGGAATAGGAAAAATAAGTTTGAAGAATCATTGATTGATTGAAGCTCAAGCTCAATATAGAGTGGAATGATTGGGATGAACTATGAGAGATATTTGTATTTTAAAGTTCAGTTTGGGAGATGGTGGGTGACTCTGCTGTTTCTAAAGTCATCTGCCACTTGTGGTACTGACCGCACCCAGTCAACAGAGGGCGTACTACTTTTATAGTAGATTTTTTTTGTTAAGTTTTTTTTGTCTTGTTATAGGATTTAAAAAAAAATAAATATAATTGTATTTGCTGTGTGAAGTGCCAATATTAGGCAGGAATTTAGTTATGGCTCATTTAAATTTCGTGACGTTTAATGTTAAAGGACTTAATAATCCGATTAAAAGTAAGAGAATATTGACATATATAAAGAAAATGAAGGTTGATATTGCTTTTTTGCAAGAAACTAATGTGTCTGAGAAAGAACATATGAAATTGAAAAGAGATTGGGTAGGGCATGTTTTTGCATCTTCGTTTAATTCTAAGGCTAGAGGTGTTGCTATTTTAGTTCATAAGAAGATACCGTTTCAGTTGGAATCATTCTCTGCCACATCAGGTAGAGTGCTTTTGGTGAACTGAATTAAATCTCAAATGATAAACATTCTCGATTCTCTCTGAACCAATACACATTATTAATAACAAAGAAATGATCAGACAATATCCTGCTCTTATATTCAGCCTTCAAAACTTGGCCTTGTAATTGTGATGATACTAAAAATAGATCTATTCTAGAATAAGAATCATGACGAAATGAACAAAATGAAAAATCTCTTTAGGATTTAACCTTCTCCACATATCTACTAAATTCATATTTTTCATTAATGCCATTAACTGTTAGGCCATTTTGGTCTTAATTACTGATTTTGGATATTTATCTAATAGTGGATCCAAACAACAATTAAAATCACCTCCAACCATAATTTTATCATATGCCTGATTTAAATTAAGGAAAAAGTCCAACATAAATTCCTCATTAGCTATATTAGGAGGATAAATATTCATTACAGTCCAACACTCAGAAATTTTTTTATAACAATCAGAAACCTACCAACTGATTCAATAACTGATTCCAAATTAAAAGATAACTTTTTATTAATCAAAATAGCCACACCTCTTGCTTTTGAATTAAAAGAATATGCTATAACTTGCCCAACCCAATCTCTTAATTTCTGATGTTCCTTTTCAGTCAACTGTGTCTCTTGCAAAAAGGCAACTTCAATCTTCAATTTTTTAATATATGCCAATACCCTTTTTCTCTTAATCAGATTATGAAGCCCATTAACATTAAAAGTAGCAAAATCTAAATTAGCCATTAAAACATATCAATAAACATCCCACCAGAAATGGCAACATCACAAAAAAGGCCAAAGATCTCCTCAAAGAAGAAAGAAAGAAGAGAAACCGCATATAAAAAAACTCAAACAAAAAAAATACTGTAAGCAGTATTACCCCCCCCCATACGAAAGTGGCCGATGACTTCAGAAGGATCAGTAGCTGAACCACCTCCCCTGAACATAACAACAAAAAATAATATATAAAAAATCATTTCAAGTATGAAATGCTTCCTCCAAATCTCTATTAACCTGATCAGCAACAATACCAATATCAATCAACTGTTGAGATTCCATCTCTCATTCTCCATTCTTCCTTTGGAACCAAAACAGGTGGTTGAGGAAACCTTTCTCGACTTTGCACCTGCTTATTATCGTGTAAACAATTATCAAATGTAGGAGCTTCAGCATCATCATTAAAAAAACTGAGATTATCTCCAAGATAGCGAAAAGAACATTTGCATCCTTTCTTCCACAAGACAGCCTTGGCCAAATTAAATTCTTTACGACGTTTAATTACAGCTTGATTCAAATCAGCATAAAAAATACTCTTATTTTTAATTATTAAAGGGCCCTGATTACATCTCGCATTTTGAACAGTAAGTCTTAAAATCAACTCTATCTTGATAACGCAGACATCTAATCAAAATAGAACATGGAGCCTGACCAGGAAGAGGCTTCCTTCTTATTGCTCTATGAGCTCTGTCCAGTTCCAGACCATTCAGAAAATAATCTGTTCCCAAAGCCTCGGGAATCCACCTCTGAAAAAACTGAACCAGGTCCGGACTTTAAAAATCTTCCAGAAGACTAACAATTTTAATATTATTTCTTCAATTTTGATTCTCCAATGCATCAATCTTCTTCAACAAATCACTTTTCTGAATTTCCCAGCCAGTAAATGAATCCTCCATCTGTCCCATCTTTTCTTTACATTGTTCCACATCATCTTTATAGTCAATAAATTCTTCTTCAATTTATCCTGGACCTTATCCACCACTTTCAAACAACCAATTTAATAGAAGATATTTCCCCCTTCATATCAGCAAGCAGCTCCTTCACAGATGAAAACCCTTGACTCATCTGAATCGCCAAATTCTCCATCTGCTGGGATAAGTCAATATGTAAAGTTGATTCTGAATGGTGAGAATCTGAATGGTGAGAATCAGACTTAAACTTTAAAGCCTGCTTAACCATAGGCCTACCCTTGTATACGACAGTTTGCAGATCCTCCAAACCTTGGTCTACCTCTTCTTCCAGTCCACCTGTGTCTGTTTCCTCCTCCTCCGTTAATATTGAAGTCGCTTCCGCCGTCTACGGGTATGGACACTCCTTCCTGTCAGTCCAGGATCACTGGACTAGAGAGGTCGGGTCCTCCTGCAGCTTGGGCGATTGTTCTTGGTCCAGAGGGGGATGATGTTGGGTGCCAGTGCCATCTTCTTCAGCGCTGCATGAAGTTGCCGCCAGTGTAGACTGAATCCTACCGGAGGACTGGCACTATGGACAAGGGTGAAGGAGGAATAGAGTCCAGAGGCTCCACTTGTAAGGGCCAGATTCTTCAGCACTTGTTAACTGTTTAGTAGTAATTTTCTTTGCTGATTGAGCTTTTGTTTCTTCATAGTTGCTTCTAAGATACTTCAACAGTATATTTAAGACTTTCTAAAAATAATTTAAAAACTTTAAAATGGGTTTTGAATAGTTCTGCCAGAGGGAGGTGCTCTCCCATGCCTTCTTCCCACTCCATCACACCACGGCCCCTCCCTTCACCAGGCTTGCTTTGTATGGGACATGGCTAGACACCCTGCAGGATGAAAAACAAGACCTGTCATAAGCTGGACGAATCCTCTCGTAGGGACAACGGCCAACCAGCAAACATATGCTGTGATGTGCAGAAAGGGCATCCCTTGCATCGAAAGCTTGGTCTGGCAAGAACTTCCCCCATCTGTCTTGGACCTCACCATGCTGCTGGATCTGGGGGTGGGGGGTGGTGTGGGGATGTCAAGAGGGTGGGTCTGGACCTGTGCCACCCCTACTCACCTAAATCCATTCATGCACAGTATGTTCCTTTCTGAGGAGTGGTATCCTCATATCAAACCCCACAGACTGACTGAAAGGAACCATTATCATCCTATGGGATGAATAGCCAGAAGACTGTGTCAAGAATCCATGGATACATCTGACAAATTCTGCCCCATCCAACCCTTTTGTACTGAAGAGCAGTCAGGCAATATTATGTAATAATGTGGTAAATTGGATCAGCAAGTTTGCAGATAACACAAAGATGGAAGGTGTAGTGAACAGTGAAGAAAGCTTTCAAAGTTGGCAGAGGGATTTGGACCAGCTGGAAAATGGCTGTTAAATGGAATTTAATGTGGCAAATGTGATGTGTTGCACTTTGGAAGGACATACACTCGACCCTTTCAAACTGCTGTGTAAATTAGGGTTAACCAGCCAATTTGCCCAGTTAGTGCCCCACTCATGTGGCAGCTTGAAAGGGCCCCAACCCGGTCAGCGTGATCCTAATCCAACTGGGTCCCTGACCTACCTCAAAGTTAGTCAGGGAACCCAATTAAACTTAACTTTTGAGTCGCATCCACTGCTGACTTGAACAGGAAAATGGCCGACCTGGTTACTTCTGTGATGTCAGCACTTGCACGATGGCATCACAGGGAAAACCCTGGCTGAAGTCCCTGCCATGATCGGGGCAGGGGCAAGAGTAGGGGTTCACGAACTGCCACTGCTGTGAATGCCATTCCAGTTTGCAGTGACAGCTCAACGTTCGGATACCAGGACACTGCTGGTGGGGGTGGGTGACTTGGGGGGGAGGGTTACTGACTGGGGGGGGTGGTGATTGATGGTGACTTGTGGGGTGGTGACTGATGGCTGGGTTGGCGATTTAATGGGTCAATCCCCCTGCAGTTTAAAAGGCGCTTTCAGCACCTTTGCCCCAGTAATCGGACCCGAGTCCCAGGAGGGTCACCCAGCTGTTGCAGTTTAAAAGAGCTGACAAAACAGTAGTGCACGGAGGAGTGTGGTAGAACAGAGGGATCTGGGAATGCAGATACAGAATTCCTTGCAAGAGGCATTACAGGAAGATATGGTTGTAAAGAGAGCTTCTGGCACATTGGCCTTCATAAATCAAAGATGCTGTGTTAAAGTTGTAAAAGACATTGTTGAGGCCAAATATGGAATATTATGTGCAGTTTTGATCACCTAATGACAGGAAAGATATCAATAAGATTGAATGCAGAGATTTATAAGGATGTTGCCAGGACTTTAGGAACTGAGTTACAGGAAAAGGTTAAATAGGTTAGGACTTTATTCCATAAAGTGTGGAAAAATGAGGGGAGATTTGATAGAGGCATGTAAAATTATGATGGGTGCAGATAGAGTAAATACATTTGCTTTTTCCACTGAGGATAGGTGAGATACAAATCTGAGGCAATGGGTTAGGGAGAGGTGGAGTTTAGGGAGTACAAAAGAGGCGGTGGAAATGTGGAACGAGCTGCCAGCTGAAGTGATGAATGCGGGGTTAATTTTAATATTTAAGAAAAATTTGGACATGTCCATGGATGGGAGAGGTATAGATGAGTAATGCACCAGAGGTGATTAAAGAGCTTAGATGATCACAATATAAGCTCGTTCAATTCGAGATTTAACAAGGAGAAACTGAAGTCAGATGTGTCAGTATTTCAGTGGAGTAAAGGAAATTACTGTGGCATAAGATAGATTGGAAGGGGGCATTAGCAGGGAAGACAGCTGATCAGAAATGGGTGGTGTTTCTGCAAGAAATGAAGGTGGTGCAGGATAAATATGTACTTACCAAAGAAGAGGAAATATTCAAAGGAAAAATGTCACACATGTGGCTGGTGAGGGAAGTCAAATCTAACATAAAAGAAAAGAGAAGGAAAAATTAGTGGGAAGATAGGATTAGGAACTTTAAAAAAAACTTGCAGAAGGTATCCAAAAGGTGAAGAATGAAAGTAGGCCAGTGAGAAGATTCAAAATGTTTCAATATATAGTTCCTAAAAGAAAGGCCAATAGAAAATTATGCCAGACAAATAATAATGGAGACAAGATGGCAGAGGAACTCAATGAAGATTTTTCATCAGTCTTGACTGTGAAAGCTAAATATCAAAGGATATCAGGGATTGAGTGCAGTTACTATTTCAAGAAAGCTGAATGGTCTAAGAGTGGATAAGACTCTCGGACCAGATGGATGGCACCTTCGGGTTCTGAAAGAAGTAGTGGTAGAGATAGTCTTTCAGTCAATAGATTCTGGCATGGTCCCAGAGGTCTGAAAATGTCAAGAAGTGAGAGAGGCAGCAGAAAGGAAGATACAGATCATTTAGCCTGACGTCTGTGATTGGAAAGATTTTGGAGTCGATTGTCAAGGATGAGGTAGAGTATTTAAAGCCACATGACAAGCAAGATAGGCCAAAGGTTTCCTCAAGGGGAAATCTTCTTTGACAAACATTTTGCAATTTTCTTGGTGACAAGCAGGCTGGATAAAGAAAATGAGTGGATGTTGTGTATTTGGATTTTTCAGGTAATCATTGATAAGGTGTCCCGTGTAAGGCTACTTAACAAGAGCCCGTGGTATTACGTGAGTCATTGGCAGGAAGCAGTTGGAATACGGGGTTCATATTTTCGATGGATGCCAGTTGCTGGTGGTGTTCCACAGGAGTCAGCATTGGAGCCGCTTATTTTTATATGTTGCATATTAATGATTTGGATTATTGGAATGAATGGCTTTGTTGCCAAGTTTGCTGATGATACAGAGGTAGGTGGAGCATCAGTGCTGAGGAAACAGGGAGGCTGCAGGACTTAGATTAGGGGGAATGGGCAGAGAAATGGCAAATATAATGTCAGAAGTGGAAGAGATGGTCTTTCAGTCAATAGATTATTATGGTATGGTAGAAAAAACAAATGGGAAGACTATTTTCTAAATGGGGAGAAAATTGAACCTGGGAGTCCCCATGCAGGATAGCCTGAAGGTAAACTTGCAAGTGGAGACTGTGGTGAAGAAGATAAATGCATTAATGGCATTCATTTCAAGAGGAACAGAATACAAGAACAAGGAAATAATGTGGCTTTAGAAGGCATTGGTGAGACTTCACCAAGAATTCTGTGAGTAGTTTTCGGTTCATTTAAGAAAGGATGTGATGTTGGAGAAGCTTCAGAGGTTACTGAGTCACAGGCCGACCAGTTTGCCATTCTGGGCTAGTCCCTTTGACAGTATTTATTCCATTATCCCTGTAAACCCTTTCAATCCATAAATTTGTCCTAATGTCTTCTGAACATTGCTATTGTACCCTTTTCAGGCAGTTCATTCCAGGTATGGACCACCTTCATCGTGTCTCTCAGGTCCCACTCAATCTTTCTCCTCCCACTTTAACCAATGCCCTCTTGCCCTAAAGTTGTCCAAGCTGGGAAAAGATAATGCATGCACATTGTCGACTCCACTCATGATTTTATAAACCTGCAAGATCACCCTCAGCTTCCTTCACGCTGGTGAATAAGGATCCATCCTATCTCCTGACAACTCAACCCCTTCAGTCTCAGCAACCATCCAAAGATCCCCTCTGCACCCCTTGTTCATTGAGGTCTCAACTTCTACACTCTGTACCCCCATCTAATAAAGGCTAGTATGGTAAATGTCTTCTTTGTCACCTTGACCACCTGAGTTGCCACTTTCAAGGAACTATGCACTTGTACCCCTCGGTCCCTCTGTTGTACAACACTACCAGTACCCGGAGGAGTCACATGATGGAGTAGTGGCCGGTAGGGGAACTCCAGCCTTCTCCAGAAAAGTTAAAAAAAGGTAGAGAAAAAACAAAGTCACTAACACAGAAACCATAACAAATTGAAAGTGAAAGTGTGGAGAAAATGGCAGCAAAGAAAGAAAAATCAAAAACAACGGGAAGAAAAGAAGAAGGAAGGACGTCGGAGGAGGAAGGTTAAGGCCTTACCCGCCGTGGAGAGAGAATCCCGCTCCCTGAGGTCAGTGGAAACCCCGAACTCAGGACTACAAAGATGGCTCACGGAGCCAAACAAAAGTGCGCAACCGCACATGCGCGAATACTCGTGCATGCGCGATGCACAAGACAAAAACAACACCGACGGGAGGGGGGACCAGCTGAGGAGTAAATCTCCACAGCCGAAACAGACAAGTATAACACAACAGCAAGACTCTCAACAGGAAAACATAGAAAATAACAAGAAAAAGAAGGAAGATAATAAAAATAGGAAATCAAAAAAACAACAGATGACCAACTCAGAGGAAGAAGACCAACACCAAGACACTTTTAATAAAAATAAGAAGAACAAAAATACCCAACAAAATAAACAATCCAACAAGAAAATCAGAAGAGACAGAGGTAAAAGACACAGATCCTGGAGTGGACCCACAAGAAGAGGAGGAAGAACACAGAGAAATGGAAGATGAAGGGAAGGGCAAGTACATGGATATATATTTTTGTAAAGAATATATGGAAACAGTAAAAGAATGGCAGACGCAAGAATTCAGTGAAATAAAAAGAATTAAAAGTACAGAAGAAAAAATGAATAGATTAGAGATGATCATGACAGAAATAGGAAAAAGAGTAGACATGGTGGAAGAACGAGAAACAGCCATAGAAATGGAGGTAGATGACTTAAAAAAGAAATTAGAAGAATCTGATAAAAAAGTTAAAGAAACACAGGAGCTGTTAGCTCAGAAGATAGATATAATGGAAAATTATAATAGAAGAAACAATATAAAGATAGTGGGCCTTAAGGAAGATGAAGAAAGCAAAAATATGAAAGAATTTATAAAAGAATGGATCCCCAGGGTCCTGGGAAGACCAGAATTACAGGAAGAAATGGAAATAGAAAGGGCACACAGAACATTAGCCCCTAAACCACAACCACAACAAAAACCAAGATCCATTCTAGTAAAATTCCTAAGATATACAAGAGAAAATATATTAGAGAAGGCAATGAAAAAATAAAAGAAGACAAAAAACCACTGGAATACAAGGGTCAAAATTTTTTTTCTATCCAGCTACAAGTTTTGAACTCCTGAAGAAGAGGAAGGAGTTTAATCCAGCAAAAACGACCCTATGAAAAAAAGGTTATAAATTTATGTTAAAATACCCAGTGGTACTTAAAATAGTTATCCCGGGGCAGCAAACTATTCTCGGATCTGGAAAAAGCACGAAAATTTGCAGAACAGC
This sequence comes from Narcine bancroftii, assembly GCF_036971445.1. Taxonomy (NCBI): domain Eukaryota; kingdom Metazoa; phylum Chordata; class Chondrichthyes; order Torpediniformes; family Narcinidae; genus Narcine; species Narcine bancroftii. The sequence continues at coordinate 99,092,306 of NC_091474.1, read as the reverse complement.
TACAAAACAGACAGAGAGGTGAAGAGATGTAACAAGAACAAAAATGACAACAAACTACACACATATATATATATATATATATAAAAATATATAGAGTATAAGTAAGAACTAATAAGGGAAAGAAAGGGAAGAAAGGAAGTAAGGAGAGAATTAAGCGAGTGACCTTTGTTATATATGAAGATTAAAATCTTTTCTGGGGGGGGCTGGGTGGGGAAGAATAACAGTCACTGAAATCAGTTGACGCTTGCGAGCGGATTCACAAATTCAAATGGAGAGGGGAGATGTGGTTGCCCGACAAGGGACAAAGGGCAACTCAGAAAAGGGAGGGACTATTGGGCTTAAAGGAATTTTAGATATGAGAATAGTGGAAATATTTTATGTTTTAGAAATGTTGTCTTATAATGTGTTCAAAAAAAGAAAGCAGAAATGGATAAGAAGGGAAGGTAGTGATGAGGAAACGGAAAGGAAAGATAAACAAAGTATGATATGACTATGTTGAACTATACGACTTTAAATATTAATGGAATACATAACCAAATCAAAAGGAAGAAACTTAAATTTACTGAAAAAAAGAAAAAAATGATATAGCATTCGGACAAGAAACACATCTAACTGAAATGGAACACAAGAAATTAAAGAGAGATTGGATAGGACATGTAACAGCAGCATCATTTAATTCAAAAGCCAGAGGAGTAGCTATATTCTCTTCTCTTCGGCTTGGCTTCGCGGATGAAGATTTATGGAGGGGGTAAAAGTCCACGTCAGTTGCAGGCTCGATTGTGGCTGACAAGTCCGATGCGGGACAGGCAGACACGGTTGCAGCGGTTGCAGGGGAAAATTGGTTGGTTGGGGTTGGGTTTTTCCTCCTTTGTCTTTTGTAAGTGAGGTGGGCTCTGCGGTCTTCTTCAAAGGAGGTTGCTGCCTGCCGAACTGTGAGGCGCCAAGATGCACGGTTTGAGGCGATATCAGCCCACTGGCGGTGGTCAATGTGGCAGGCACCAAGAGATTTCTTTAGGCAGTCCTTGTACCTCTTCTTTGGTGCACCTCTGTCACGGTGGCCAGTGGAGAGCTCGCCATATAACACGATCTTGGGAAGGCGATGGTCCTCCATTCTGGAGATGTGACCCACCCAGCGCAGCTGGATCTTCAGCAGCGTGGACTCGATGCTGTCGGCCTCTGCCATCTCAAGAATTCGATGTTAGGGATGAAGTCGCTCCAATGAATGTTGAGATGGAGCGGAGACAACGCTGGTGGAAGCGTTCTAGGAGCCGTAGGTGATGCCGGTAGAGGACCCATTATTCGAAGCCGAACAGGAGTGTGGGTATGACAACGGCTCTGTATACGCTAACCTTTGTGAGGTTTTTCAGTTGGTTGTTTTTCCAGACTCTTTTGTGTAGTCTTCTAAAGGCGCTATTTACCTTGGCGAGTCTGTTGTCTATCTCGTTGTCGATCCTTGCATCTGATGAAATGGTGCCACCGAGATAGGTAAACTGGTTGACCGTTTTGAGTTTTGTGTGCCCGATGGAGATGTGGGTGGGGGGGGGGGGCTGGTAGTCATGGTGGGGAGCTGGCTGATGGAGGACCTCAGTTTTCTTCAGGCTGACTTCCAGGCCAAACATTTTGGCAGTTTCCTTAAAACAGGATGTCAAGCGCTGAAGAGCTGGCTCTGAATGGGCAACTAAAGCGGCATCGTCTGCAAAGAGTAGTTCACGGACAAGTTTCTCTTGTGTCTTGGTGTGAGCTTGCAGGCGCCTCAGATTGAAGAGACTGCCATCCGTGCGGTACCGGATGTAAACAGCGTCTTCATTGTTGAGGTCTTTCATGGCTTGGTTCAGCATCATGCTGAAGAAGATTGAAAAGAGGGTTGGTGCGAGAACACAGCCTTGCTTCATGCCAATGTTAATGGAGAAGGGTTCAGAGAGCTCATTGCTGTATCTGACCCGACCTTGTTGGTTTTCGTGCAGTTAGATAACCATGTTGAGGAACTTTGGGGGGCATCCGATGAGCTTTAGTATTTGCCAAAGCCCTTTCCTGCTCACAGTGTCGAAGGCTTTGGTGAGGTCAACAAAGGTGATGTAGAGCCCTTTGTTTTGTTCTCTGCACTTTTCTTGGATCTGTCTGAGGGCAAAGACCATGTCAGTAGTTCCTCTGTTTGCGCGAAAGCTGCACTGTGATTCTGGGAGAATATTCTCTGCGACACTAGGTATTCTTCTATTTAGGAGATTCCAAGGGAAGATTTTGCCTGCAATGGAGAGCAGCGTGATTCCCCAGTAGTTTGAGCAGTCTGATTTCTCGCCTTTGTTTTTGTACAGGGTGATGATGATGGCATCACGAAGGTCCTGAGGCAGTTTTCCTTGGTCCCAACAAAGCTTGAAAAACTAATGCAGTTTGACATGCAGAGTTTTTCCGCCAGCCTTCCAGACCTCTGGGGGGATTCCATCCATACCTGCTGCTTTGCCACTTTTCAGTTGTTCAATTGCCTTACATGTCTCATCCTGGGTGAGGACCTCATCCAGCTCTAGCCTTAGGGGCTGTTGATGGAGCTGGAGCAGGGCGGAATCTTGGACTGAGCAGTTGATGCTCAGTCGGTTGAGGATGGCGATCTTGTCGCTGAAGAGGACTTTGCTGTCTGAGCTGCGCAGCTGGTTCGCTGCAAGCTCAACCTTCACTTCAAGCCAAACACCAGGAACAGTAGAGCCCCCAGAAAGAGGTTCAATGTTGGAAACCTTTAGTCAGACGAAGTGAGAGGAAACTTCCAGGCAAACCTCAAAGCAAAGCTCGAGGATGCAATCCGCCTCACAGACTCGTCCCCTGAAACCCTCTGGGATCAGCTGAAGACTACCATACGGAAATCCACTGAAAAGGTACTGGGCTTGTCCTCCAGGAAAAAGGACTGGTTCGACGATAACAGCCAGGAAATCCAGGAGCTGCTGGCAAAGAAGCGAGCTGCCCACCAGGCTCACCTTACAAAGCCGTCCTGTCCAGAGAAGAAACAAGCCTTCCGTCGCGCATGCAGTATTCTTCAGCGCAAAATGAGTGATGAACTAGCCTCGCCAAGCGAACCCAGCTCAGTGCGGACATTGGCAACTTCAGGGGTTTCTACGAGGCTCTAAAGACTGTGTACGGCCCCTCACCCCAAGTCCAAAGTAGCTATATTAATCAATAAAAATGTACCAATCAAAATAGAAGAGGAAATAATAGATCCAGCAGGGAGATATGTAATGACAAAATGTCAGATATATTCAGAATTTTGGAATTTGCTCAATGTGTACTCACCTAATTAAGAAAATCAAAAATTTATGCAAGATATCTTTTTGAAGATAGCAGATACGCAAGGGAACATACTAATAAGGAGGGGATTTAAACCTTAATTTGGACTCAAACATGGATAAAACTGGAAAAAAAACTGACAGAAAGAACAAAGTAACCAAATTTATAATTAAATCGATGCAAGAAATGCAACTTTTGGATATATGGAGGAAACAACACCCAAAGGAAAAGGAATATTCATATTATTTGGGTAGACACAAAACATACTCAAGGATAGACCTATTCCTGTTATCAGCCCACATTCAAGGGAGAGTTAGGAAAACGAAATATAAAGCTAGACTATTATCGGATCACTCACCCCTGTGATTGGCAATAGAGCTAGAGGACATCCCACCAAGAATGCATAGATGGAGATTAAACTCCATGCTACTTAAAAGACAGGATTTTAGAGAATTCATTGAACGACAAATTAAAATGTACTTTGAAATAAATACAGAATCAGGGAAAGATAAGTTTATACTATGGGATGCAATGAAAGCGTTCATCAGAGGGAAAATTATAAGTTATGTAACTAAGATGAAGAAAGACTACAATCGGGAAACAGAACAGTTGGAAAGGGAAATACCAAATATCGAAAAAGAATTAGCAATAAAGGAAGATACAACTAAAAGAAGAGAATTGGCAGACAAAGAAATAAAATATGAAACACTACAAACATATAAGGTGAAGAACATAATGAAGACAAAACAGAAATATTATGAGCTAGGAGAAAAAATGCACAAAATTCTAGCGTGGCAGCTTAAGACAGAACAAACTAAAAGAATGGTATTGGCATTAAGGAAAAAGGACAAACAAATTACATATAATCCAACGGAGATCAATGAAAACTTCAGGGAATTCTACAAACAACTATATCAAACTGAAAACGAAGGGAAAGAAGACAAAATAGATGAATTTCTAACTAAAATTGAACTACTGAAATTACAAACAGAGGAGCAAAATAAATTAATAAAACCATTTGAAATAGAAGAATTACAGGAGATATTATAAAAAACTACCGAACAATAAAACACCAGGAGAGGATGGATTTCCAATAGAATTCTATAAAACATTTAAAGACTTATTAATTGCTCCCCTCCTGGAAGTAATCAACCAGATTGATAAAAGACAAAACATACCAGATTCATGCAAAACAGCAATAATTACAGTAATACTAAAGACAGGGAAAGATCCACTAGCACCAGTCTCATATAGACCAATATCTCTACTTAACACAGATTATAAGATAATAGCTAAACTATTAGCAAACAGATTGGCCGACTATGTACCAAAAATAGTAAATCTAGACCAAACTGGATTTATTAAAAAAAGACGAACAACGGACAATATCTGTAAATTTTTAACTTAATTCATGCAGTAGAAGGAAATAAAACTCCAACAGTAGCGGTTGCTTTAGATGCAGAGAAGGCCTTTGACAGAGTAGAATGGAATTATTTATTCAAAGTACTACAAAAATTCAGCCTACCAGAGCAATATATTAATTGGATGAAAGCATTATATAAGGAGCCATTGGCAAAAGTGACAGTAAATGGATATATATATATATCAAAACAATTTAACTTTAGATCAACAAGGTAGGGATGTCCACTATCTCCCTCACTGTTCGCGTTAGCTATAGAACCACTAGCAAAACTGATAAGAACAGAAAATAAAATAAGAGGGATAAAAATAAAAGAGAAGGAATATAAAATCAGTCTATTTGCAGATGACGTTATAATATACTTAACAGAACCAGAAATATCAATACAAGAATTACATAGGAAATTGAAGGAAAATGGAGAAGTATCGGGGTACAAGATCAACGCAAATAAAAGTGAAGCAATGCCAATGAATAATGCGGATTTCACAAAGTTTAAGAAAGAATCACCATTTAGATGGCAAACACAAGCAATGCGATACCTAGGTATACAACTAAATAAAAATTTTGGCCATCTATATAAACTAAATTATCATCCATTAATGAAAAAATTACAAGACGACTTAGAGCATTGGAAAGACTTACCACTAACACTGATAGGAAGGATAAACTGTATTAAAATGAACATTTTCCCAAGGATACAATACCTATTTCAGTCATTATCAATTCACCTAACAGAGAAATTCTTCAAGGACCTAAAGAAAATAATAAGGAAATTCTTATGGAAAGGGGGGAAACCGAGGATAGCACTAGATAAATTAACAGAATGGTACAAACAAGGAGGCTTACAACTACCAAACTTTAAGAATTATTATAGAGCCGCACAATTAAGATACCTATCAGATTTTTATCAAATAAGGGAAAAACCAGATTGGACCAGATTAGAACTAGATAAAATAGGGGAGAAGATACCTAAATATATACTATATAAATGGGATGAAAAATTGGTGCAATGTAGGAATTCACTGGTATTGCATCATCTGCTCAACATTTGGAAGAAGATTCACGTAGAAAGGAATAAAACAAATTACCAACTACCAAAACTAATACTGATGCAAAATCAACTAATCCCTTTCACAGTAGATAACCTTTCCTTCAGAGAATGGGAGAGAAAAGGGATCAAAAGAATAGAAAATTGTTTTTCGGGAAATAAATTATTATCCTTTGAACAAATGAAGGATAAATATAACTCACGATACAATGTTTGCATACCACCAACTGAAAACCTACTTTTTTTTTAAAATTTTTTATTTTTTACACCATAAATCACAATAGCCATGATATACACTTTTTCTTTTCCACACATTTACAGTGACTTTTTCTCCCTCCCCCCTCCCTCCTCCCAAGCCACCCCCCCACCCCCCCCCCCTCTCATCCATTTTAGGTATACAATCTAGGTTGCATTAATTCAGTTAGACAATGTTGTCATTCAACAAAAATACACCAGAAATTCTACTGAGTCCATTCTTTTCTTTTCTTCTCCTTCCATCAATTTAGGTAATGTTTGTTCCCGGTAGGTTTTCGCTATTGTATTTAATGTAAGGCTCCCATACTTGTTCGAATATTTCAATATTATTTCTTAAACTATATGTTATTTTTTCTAATGGAATACATTTATTCATTTCTATATACCATTGTTGTATTTTCAAATTATCTTCCAATTTCCAGGTTGACATAATACATTTTTTTGCTACGGCGAGGGCTATCTTGACAAATCTTTTTTGTGCATCTTCCAAGTCAATTCCAAATTCTTTATTTTTTATGTTACTTAGGAGAAAGATCTCTGGATTCTTTGGTATATTGTTTTCTGTTATTTTATTTAATATCTGATTGAGATCATCCCAAAATTTTTCTACTCTCTCACATGCCCAGATTGCATGAATTGTTGTTCCCCTTTCTTTTTTACATCGAAAACATCTATCAGATACTGTTGGGTCCCATTTATTTAACTTTTGCGGTGTAATGTATAGTCTGTGTAACCAATTATATTGTATCATACGCTGCCTCGTATTTATTGTATTTCTCATCGTTCCAGAGCATAACTTCTCCCATGTTTCCTTTTTTATCTTTATATTTAAATCTTGTTCCCATTTTTGTTTAGTTTTACCATTTGTTTCCTCATTTTCCTTTTCTTGCAGTTTAATATACATATTTTTTATAAATCTTTTGATTAACATTGTATCTGTAATCACATATTCAAGGTTACTTCCCTCTGGTAAACTCAAGTTGCTTCCTAATTTATCTTTCAAGTAGGATCTCAGTTGGTAATATGCCAGCGCTGTATCTCCAGTTATATTGTACTTATCTCTCATTTGTTCAAAGGATAAGAATCTACTTCCTGAAAAACAATTTTCTATTCTTTTAATCCCTTTTTTTTCCCATTTTCTAAAGGCAAGGTTGTCTATTGTAAAAGGGAGTAGCTTATTTTGCGTCAATATTAGTTTTGGTATTTGGTAATTTATTTTATTTCTTTCTACATGAATCTTCTTCCATATATTGAGGAGATGGTGTAATACTGGAGAAGTTCTATGTTGTACCAATTTTTCGTCCCATTTATATAATATGTGTTCAGGTATCTTTTCCCCTATTTTATCTAATTCTAGTCTCGTCCAGTCTGGTTTTTCCCTTGTTTGATAAAAATCTGATAGGTACCTTAATTGTGCGGCTCTATAATAATTTTTGAAGTTTGGCAATTGTAAGCCTCCTTGTTTATACCATTCTGTTAATTTATCTAGTGCTATCCTCGGTTTCCCCCCTTTCCATAAAAATCTCCTTATTATTTTCTTTAACTCTTTGAAGAATTTTTCTGTCAGTTGTATTGGCAATGCCTGAAATAAGTATAGTATCCTTGGAAAAATGTTCATTTTAATACAGTTTATCCTTCCTATCAGTGTTAGTGGTAGCTCTTTCCAATGCTCTAAATCGTCCTGTAATTTTTTCATTAGTGGATTGTAATTGAGTTTATATAATTGGCCTAGATTTTTGTTTATTTGCACACCTAGGTATCTTATTGCCTGCGTTTGCCATCTGAATGGGGATTCCTCCTTAAATTTTGAGAAATCCGCGTTATTCATAGGCATTGCTTCACTTTTATTTACGTTTATCTTGTATCCCGACACTTCTCCATATTCCTTCAATTTCTTATATAGTTCTTTTATTGATAGTTCTGGTTCTGTTAAGTACACTATCACATCATCCGCAAACAGACTGATTTTATATTCCCTGTCTTTTATTTTTATTCCTTTTATATTATTATCTCTTCTTATCGATTCTGCTAGTGGTTCTATAGCTAGCGCAAACAATAATGGTGATAGTGGGCATCCCTGCCGCGTTGACCTGCTTAAGTTAAATTGCTTTGATACATGTCCATTTACTGTCACTTTCGCTAACGGTCCCTTATATAATGCTTTAATCCAATTAATATACTTCTCCGGTAAACTGAATTTTTGCAATACTTTGAACAAGTAATTCCATTCTACTCTGTCGAAGGCCTTCTCTGCGTCTAAAGCAACTGCTACTGCCGGTGCTTTATTTCCTTCTACTGCATGAATTAAGTTAATAAATTTACAAATATTGTCTGTTGTGCGTCTTTTTTTGATAAATCCAGTTTGGTCTAAATTTACCATTTTCGGTACCTGTTCTGCTAATCTGTTCGCTAATAGTTTAGCTATTATCTTATAATCTGTGTTTAGCAGAGATATTGGTCTATATGACGCTGGTGAGAGTGGATCTTTCCCTTGTTTTAGTATCACTGTAATTATTGCTGTTTTACATGAATCTGGTAAGTTTTGTGTCTCATCAATCTGGTTGATTACATCCAGGAGGGGCGGTATTATTAGGTCTTTAAATGTTTTGTAGAATTCTATTGGGAGTCCATCCTCTCCTGGTGTCTTATTATTTGGGAAATTTTTTATTATCTCTTGTATTTCTACTGTTCCAAATGGTTCTGTTAATTTATTTTGTTCCTCTATTTGTAGTTTTGGTAGTTCAATTTTAGTCAAAAATTCATCTATTTTCCCTTCTTTCCCTTCGTTTTCGGTTCGGTATAATTGTTCATAGAATTCTCTGAAGTTTTCCTTAATTTCTTTTGGATTATATGTAATTTGTTTGTCTTTTTTCCTTGTTGCCAATACCATTTTCTTAGTTTGCTCTGTCTTAAGCTGCCATGCTAGGATTTTGTGTGTTTTTTCCCCTAGTTCATAATATTTCTGTTTTGTCTTCATTATATTCTTCTCCACCTTATATGTTTGTAATGTTTCATATTTTATTTTTTTATCCGCCAATTCTCTTCTTTTGGTTGTATCTTCCTTTATTGCTAATTTTTTTTCTATGTTTATTATTTCCCTTTCCAACTGCTCTGTTTCCTGATTATAGTCCTTCTTCATCTTGGTTGCATAACTTATTATTTGCCCTCTAATGAATGCTTTCATTGCGTCCCATAGTATAAACTTATCTTCCACTGATTCCGTATTTACTTCAAAGTACATTTTTAATTGTTTTTCAATAAATTCTCTAAAATCCTGTCTTTTAAGTAGCATGGGGTTTAATCTCCATCTATACATTCTTGGAGGGATGTCCTCTAGCTCTATTGCCAATAACAGGGGTGAGTGGTCCGATAATAGTCTAGCTTTATATTCCGTTTTCCTAACTCTCCCTTGAATGTGGGCTGATAACAGGAATAGGTCTATCCTTGAGTATGTTTTATGTCTAGTCGAGTAGTATGAGTATTCCTTTTCTTTTGGGTTTTGTTTCCTCCATATGTCCACAAGTTTCATTTCTTGCATTGATTTAATTATAAATTTGGTTACTTTGTTCTTCCTGTTAATTTTTTTCCCCGTTTTATCCATATTTGGATCCAAATTCAGATTGAAATCCCCTCCTATTAGTATGTTCCCTTGCGTATTAGCTACCTTCAAAAAGATATCTTGCATAAACTTTTGATCTTCTTCGTTAGGTGAATATATATTAAGTAGATTCCAAAGCTCTGAATATATCTGACATTTTATCATAACATATCTCCCTGCTGGATCTATTATTTCCTCTTCTATTTTAAATGGCACATTTTTGCTAATTAATATAGCCACTCCTCTTGCTTTTGAATTATACGATGCTGCTGTTACATGTCCTACCCAATCTCTCTTTAATTTCTTGTGCTCCAATTCAGTTAAGTGTGTTTCTTGGACAAATGCTATATCTATTTTTTCCTTTTTCAGTAAATTTAGTAGTTTCTTCCTTTTAATTTGGTTATGTATTCCATTAATATTTAGAGTCATATAGTTCAGCGTAGCCATTTTATATTTTGTTTATCTTCTCTTTCCGTTTTTCCATCATTACCTTAACTGAAAACCTACTTGAAGGACAAATTGGGAAACAGTCTGAGGTTACAAGTAGGAAGCAATTTTGAATATGTGATTACAGACACAATGATAATTAAAAAATTTGTAACAAACATGTACATCAAACTGCAAGAAAAGGAGAACGAGGAAACAAATGTAAACCTAAACAAAAATGGGAACAAGATCTAAACATAAAGATAAAGAAAAACTATGCTCCGGAACTATGAGAAATACAATAAACACGAGGTTACGCATGATACAATATAACTGGATACACAGGCTATACATCACACCTCAAAAGTTAAATAAATGGGACCCAACAGTATCAGACAGATGTTTTTGCTGTAAAAAGGAAACGGGAACAACAATTCATGCAATTTGGACATATAAGAAAGTGGAAAAATTTTGGGAAGATCTAAACCAGATGTTAAATAAAATCACAAAAAGCAATATACCAAAAAACCCAGAGATCTTCCTCCTAAGTAATATAAAAAATGAAGAATTTGGACTCGATTTGGATGGAGCACAAAAAAGATTTGTTATGATAGCCCGAGCTGTAGCAAAAAAATGTATTATGTCAACCTGGAAATTAGACGACAACTCGAGAATACAACAATGGTACATAGAAATGAATAAATGTATTCCATTAGAAAAAATAACATATAATTTAAGAAATAACATCAAACAAATATTCAAACAAATATGGGAGCCATACATGAAATACAATAGAGAAATCCTACCATGGACTTCCACCTCCTAAAATGACAGGACAAGACAACGAAAAGAACTGACTCAGTAAAATTTCTTGTTTATTTTGATGAAGTGACAACATTGTTTAACAGGGTTAATGTATCTTGTAGATTGAACTTCAAATAAATGGGAAAGGGGGTGAGGGAGGGAGGGAAGAGAGGGGGAAAAAGGGGGAGAAAATGACATTGTATATATTCAAGAGAAGTCAATATGGTTTATAGTGTGAAAAATAAATTAAAAAAAAACAAAACACTACCAGTACCACTACCAGTACCCTTGTCCTTCCTTGCTGCCCACACTATAACCTATTTTGGTATCATCTGCAAATTACTCTTCAAGTTAACTACTTTGCCATACAAGTTGTTTTTTTATATATATATTAAACAACAGTGGACCCAGTACCTACACCTGCAGCTCACCACTTGTCACAGGCCTCTAAATTGACAAAATCCTTCCTCTACTACTCTTTCCCTCCCTGCATGAAACCCAATCCTAATTTATGATACAACAGCCTTGCAAACTAATCCCATTATCTACACTCATGAAGACTAAATGAGAAAACAGCATGTTCTGATCGCAATCTATTGTGAGACAGGGTATTGGATCAGAAGATTAGAAAGTACAGCTGGAGAACACAAGGACATCTCAGAGCAGTTTGTACTCTTGGGCACAGTACCATTCAGTGAAAAACGTCAACTTGCATGATTCTGAAAATATCATTCTGAGAAAATTAAATTAGCAAAGATATCCATGAGGACAATTTCACAGATAATGTTTGAGGCAGTTTCCTGGAACAGCACATACTGGTTCAAATAAGGAAGTGGCTTTTTTTGAGACCCAGTCACGATAAAAATTCTGTTATCATAAAGGATCTTCTGGAGAAAACTGATCAGAACAAAAACAGATCTACATTTGTCACTGTTTTTCATTAGTTTTAATATGTGTTACACATATCCCAAAATAATTTGGTTCTGACACAAATTATCCAAGCCTGGGTGTCTTCTGTCAATTTTGCTGCAATATGCCTGGTACCTGTTACCAATTCAGCTCTGCTATGATGTGTCCCCTTCCCAGTGTTCAGTAGTTTCTCTGATGTACATTTATCTGGCCTCTGATTATTTATTCAAATATGATGTTGATTAAACCTTGCTTGGAGATGAGTATGAATTCAGCCTGGTGGATTATATCTACCAGTATGCATCAATTATTCACTTTTGGAGTTTATATTAGTTTGATGTGAGTGGCATTGTTCTGCTGCTTATTAGTTCAACCTCAAAGTCATGCCTTCTCTAGACTTTCTTGTTAATTCAATCAATGACAACATCTTCAGACTTTCTCGTTTCACTCCATATTGCTCTGCATATGCTCTTCTCCACGAGCAGGCTCAACCCCACCAACACTTATTGAGTTAAACAGAGGAAGAGAATTTCTTCAGGATAGGTGTTTATGAAGAGGCGTGTGCAATAGTATCCCCAAGATCTATTCCTTCCAGATTTGGTTTCTGTTATGTTGGAACCAAAAATCATTCATCAACACGAAAGCAATTTTACTGTGTTTAAGAATATAGGGCAGGGAATATTTAACCAAAGATTATTTATTGTCACATTCCCCTTTAGCCTCAGAATCCAAATATTTGTAAAATCAAGTTTTTGCAGATTGCTCTTCCCAAAATATGCACAGATGAACACTAATTAATGATGTAAATATACAAGATTTTCAGTTTGAATTCCCTGCAGACCCTTTAAAGCCTGGTGCTTCATTCAGTCTTCCACAGATCCCTTGAGGCTTGATTTCATTTTGCGTTTCTCCTTCTGACCCAGCATTTGGTAGATTTTCTTTCGAGCTTCTTTTTGCCTTTTCATCTTATCCTCTTGCTCCTTTTGCTTCTGTGCGAGGAACTCCTTGTGCTGCTGCCTATCTTTTTTGTGCTGTTTCTGTTTTTTGTATCTGTTAACTGTGCTTAGAGCACGCAGCAGGTCAGAGATCTGAGGATAAAAAAACATTTTTCATTTTTGACATCTGAACATCAACTGCTGACAGCAAAATAAAGCAAATTACAATGAAGACACCAAAATTCCACTGTTGTTTTCCTGCTCTTTGGAAGGTGGGTTGTCAATCTTTCCCAATGTGCGAACAGGACCATGTGACTATATAAATACAGCAAAAGTTCAAAGGCAGTTCTCCTGAAATGCAGGTGCAATCTGACAGATTTTCTTACAAGATTATTGGGTAATAAGTGTTTCATCTTGTATTCATATTCAGAAAGGTCAGACTCAGAGTCGGAGGAGACAGTGAGCCAGTGCCTGGTGTCGGGTGAGAGGAGGAGGAGCCAAGAGACAGCATCAGAGGGTAAGTATAATAAATAGCTGGACATATTGGGGCTTGGGCTCAGAAAGGTCAGACTCAGGGTCAGAGGAGACAGTGAGTCAGTGCCTGGTGTTGGGTGAGAGGAGGAGGAGCCGGGAGTTAATTGGGGTTAATTGGTAAGGGCTAATAAAAGGAGTAGAAAGGGAGGGATGGCCAGCGAGGAGCGGCGCAGTGAGTGAGTGGCCCAGTGAAGGAGTCGGGTCTTAGGCTCGAGAGACTTCGGCGAGAAGGAGCTACTTGTGTGTGAAGGGTATTTATATTAAGAAAGGAGGAAATGGAGTCAGTTGGGGTAGTTAAGTGCTCCAATTTTGGGATGTGGGAAATCAGAGACAGCACAGCTGTTTCTGACGACTACACCTGCAAAAGGTGCATCCAATTGCATATAATGAGTGACCGTGTTCAGGAGCTTGAGCTGCATTTGGATGAACTGAGGATCATAAGGGAAGCAGAGGCAGTGATAGAGAGGAGTTACAGGGAGACAGTCACCCCTAGAAGGCAGGAGTCAGGGAATTGGGTGACTGTGAGGAAAGGAGGGAGAGTGCCAGTGCAGAGTACCCCTGTGGAAGTGCCACTCAGCAATATGTATTCTGCATTGGATACTGCTGGGGAGAACAGCCTATCAGGGACGAGTCGTAGGGGTCAGGTCTCTGGCACGGGGGCTGCCCCTGAGGTTCAGAAGGGAAGGAGGGATAAGAACAGGATACTTGTAATTGGGGACTCGTTAGTCAGAGGGACAGATAGAAGGTTTGTGGGACGAGATCGGGGATCCAGGTTCGCATGTTGCCTCCCTGGTGCCAGGGTCAGGGATATCTCTGATCGAATACATAGCATTTTGCAAGGGGAAGGAGAACAGCCAGAAGTCGTGGTCCATGTGGGGACCAACGACTTAGCTAGAAGTGGGGATGAGGTCCTGAAACAGGATTATGTGGAATTAGGTAGGAAGTTAAAAAACAGGACCTCCAAAGTAGTAATCTCTGGATTGCTGCCGGTGCCACGCGCTAGTGAGGGTAGAAATAAGAGGATGTGGAGGATGAATACGTGGCTAAAGAGATGGTGCAGGGGGAAAGGGATAAGATTTCTGGATCATTGGGATCTCTTCTGGGGAAGGTCGGACCTGTACAAAAGGGACGGACTCCACTTGAACTGGAGGGGGACCAATGTGCTGGCAAGCAGATTTGCTAGAGCTGTGGGGGAAGGTTTAAACTAGTTTGGCAGGGGGGTGGGGAACAGAGTGTGAGAGCAGTGTCAAGGGAGCATGGCCACCTAGATAAGAATGAAAACAATAACAAAGGTAGGATGGAGATTAGGGTAGAAGGTAGAAAAGAAAATGTATGTGAGGGTCATTCTCTGAAATGCATATATTTTAATGCAAGAAGCATAGTGAAGAAGGTAGATGAGCTTAGAGCATGGACAGATACTTGGGGTCACGATATTGTGGCAATTAGTGAGACCTGGCTACAAGAGGGGCAGGACTGGCAACTTAACATTCCAGGATACATTTGTTTTAGATGTGATAGTTCAGGGGGTAAAAAAAGGGGGAGGAGTTGCTCTGCTTCTTAAGGAGGACATAACTTTCGTGAGGTGGCAAGATGGCTTGGAGGGATCGTCCAGTGAGGCTGTTTGGGTGGAATTGAGGGGTGAAGGAGACATGAGGGTGCTAATAGGGGTGTATTACAGACCACCAAATGGGTCAAGAAAACTAGAGGAACAAATGTGTACAGATAACGTGTATGTGTGAGAATCATAAGTGATCATGGGAGATTTTAACATCCCTCACATTGATTGGGATACCCATACAGTTAGAGGGCTAGATGGGCTAGATGTGTTCAAGATTGTTTTCTGAATCAATTAGTAGAAGAACCGACTCGGGACAGTGTAATACTGGATCTCCTGTTAGGGAACGAGCTAGGTCATGTATCAGACATTAATGTTGGAGATCCAATTGGGTCTAGTGATCATAATTCTGTTAGTTTTAAGGTACTTTTAGGGAAGAGCAAGGAGGAGCCTAAAGTTGAGGTGCTGGATTGGAGAAGAGCAAATTTCGAAGGAATAAGAAGGCATTTGGGGAGTATTGAGTGGGACAGGATATTTTCAGGTGAGGGTGTAAATGAAAAATGGAAGACATTCAAAAAAGAAATTTTGAGGGTACAAAGTAGTTATGTCCCAGTAAGGATCAAAGGAAAGGCTGGAAGTCATAGGGAGGCTTGGTTTTCGAGGAATATTGGAAATTTGGTTAGGAGAAAAAGGAAGGTGTACAAGAGGTATAAAGAACAGGGAGCTGACAATTTGAAGGAGGACTACAAGGAGCAAGGGGGAGGTGGCGGCCCCGGCCTCGGTCGAGTGAGGCAGGCAGAGGTCCCGGTCCGGGCGGAAAGTTGGGGGCAGCAGCCCCGGTCCAGGCACAGGGAAAGCAGCGGTGGCCCCGGCCCCAGTCCGGGCAGAGGGAAGCCGGCTGCGGCCCCGATCTGGGCAGGAGCAAGGGGGAAGCGGCGGCCCCATCCTCGGTCGAGTGAGGCAGGCGGAGGCCCCGGTCTGGGCAGAGAGTTGGAGGCGGCGGCCCCAGTCTGGGCACAGGGAGAGCAGCGGCGGCCTCACCCTGGTCCGGGCAGTATGGACCGACCTAGGAGGGGAGGCAGACCCCTCCAGCCCGGGTAAGAAACCTGCATAGGAGAAGGCCACTCCCATATAATACCTACGACCCAAGGACCTCGCTGCCACGTCCCAGCTTGCTTGGCCACGGCACACGAACCATGGGTGTAAAGGGTGGGGCCAGTACTGCGCGCACTGTACTCCACCTAAAACCTCCTTTGCGCAGGCCCGAGGACAGGTCCACGTCCTCCCCCTCCACGTCCTCCCCTCCATGGCAAAAGATGCTCACAAACTCAAGCTAGCATGCTGGAACATAAGAACCATGCTAAACAAGGCTGACAGCCACCGACCTGAACGTCGGTCTCCCCTCATTGCACATGAACTCCTCAGACTTGACTTCGACATAGCTGCTCTCAGTGAAGTCCGCCTGGCAGATGTAGGCAGCCTCCAAGAACACAGCGCGGGCTACACACTCTACTGGTCTGGCAAGCCTTTCGATGAACGATGCCTATCTGGTGTAGGCTTCATGGTCAAGATCTCCATTGCCTCCAAACTCGAAAACCTCCCGACAGACCACTCGGACCGGATCATGTCCATGCGACTCCCCCTTCAAAACAAGCATCGCATCACCCTCATCAGTGTCTATTCTCCAACCCTCCAGGCGGAACCAGCAGAAAAGGACAAGTTCTACACTGACCTGCGCAACCTCATTCAACGCACCCCTACAGCCGACAAGGTTGTCATCCTTGGTGACTTCAACACTCGCGTCGGCAAAGACTCAGAAACCTGGCCAGGAATCCTGGGCAAGCATGGTGTTGGCAAGTGCAATGACAATGGGCGCCTCCTTTTGGAGCTCTGCGCAGAACAGTGGCTTGTTATTACAAACACCCTTTTTCAGCAGAGGGACAGCCTGAACACTACCTGGATGCATCCCCGATCCAAACACTGGCACCTCCTGGACTACGTCCTGGTGCGAGAAAAAGACAAACGAGATGTGCTCCACACCAGGGTCATGCCCAGCGCGGAATACCACACTGACCACCGGCTGGTTCGCTGCAAGCTCAACCTTCACTTCAAGCCAAAGACCAGGAACAGTAAAGCCCCCAGTAAGAGGTTCAATGTTGGAAACCTGCAGTCAGACGAAGTGAGAGGAAACTTCCATGCAAACCTCAAAGCAAAGCTCGAGGATGCAATCTGCCTCACGGACTCGTCCCCTGAAACCCTCTGGGATCAGCTGAAGACTACCATACTGCAATCCACTGAAGAGGTACTGGGCTTCTCCTCCAGGAAAAACAAGGACTGGTTCGACGATAACAGCCAGGAAATCCAGGAGCTGCTGGCAAAGAAGCGAGCTGCCCACCTGGCTCACCTTACAAAGCCGTCCTGTCCAGAGAAGAAACAAGCCTTCCGTCGCGCATGCAGCAATCTTCAGCGCAAACTCCGGGAGATCCAAAATGAGTGCTGGACTAGCCTCGCCAAGCGAACCCAGCTCAGCGCGGACATTGGCGACTTCAGGGGTTTCTACGAGGCTCTAAAGGCTGTGTACGGCTCCTCACCCCAAGTCCAAAGCCCGCTGTGCAGCTCAGACGGCAAAGTCCTCCTCAGCGACAAGATCTCCATCCTCAACCGATGGTCAGAACATTTCCAATTTCTTTTCATTGCCAACCGCTCAGTCCAAGATTCTGCCCTGCTCCAGCTCCCTCAACAGCCCCTAAGGCTAGAGCTAGATGAGGTCCTCACCCAGGATGAGACATATAAGGCAATTGCACAACTGAAAAGTGGCAAAGCAGCAGGTATGGATGGAATCACCCCCAGAGGTCTGGAAGGCTGGCGGCAAAACTCTGCATGTCAAACTGCATTAGTTTTTCAAGCTTTGTTGGGACCAAGGAAAACTGCCTCAGGCCCTTCGTGATGCCATCATCATCACCCTGTACAAAAACAAAGGCGAGAAATCAGACTGCTCAAACTACAGGGGAATCACACTGCTCTCAATTGCAGGCAAAATCTTTGCTAGGATTCTCCTAAATAGAATAATACCTAGCGTCGCCCAGAATATTCTCCCAGAATCACAGTGCGGCTTTCGCGCAAACAGAGGAACTACTGACATGTTCTTTGCCCTCAGACAGCTCCAAGAAAAGTGCAGAGAACAAAACAAAGGACTCTACATCACCTTTGTTGACCTCACCAAAGCCTTCGACACCGTGAGCAGGAAAGGGCTTTGGCAAATACTAGAGCGCATCGATGCCCCCCAAAGTTCCTCAACATGGTTATCCAACTGCATGAAAACCAACAAGGTCGGGTCAGATACAGCAATGAGCTCTCTGAACCCTTCTCCATTAACAATGGCGTGAAGCAAGGCTGTGTTCTCGCACCAACCCTCTTTTCAATCTTCTTCAGCATGATGCTGAACCAAGCCATGAAAGACCTCAACAATGAAGACGCTGTTTACTTTCGGTACCACACGGATGGCAGTCTCTTCAATCTGAGACGCCTGCAAGCTCACACCAAGACAGAAGAGAAACTTGTCCGTGAACTACTCTTTGCAGACGATGCCGCTTTAGTTGCCCATTCATAGCCAGCTCTTCAACGCTTGACGTCCTGTTTTGCAGAAACTGCCAAAATGTTTGGCCTGGAAGTCAGTTTGAAGAAAACGGAGGTCCTCCATCAGCCAGCTCCCCACCATGTCTCCCCACCCACGTCTCCATCGGGCACACAAAACCCAAAACGGTCAACCAGTTTACCTATCTCGACTGCACCATTTCATCAGATGCAAGGATCGACAATGAGATAGACAACAGACTCGCCAAGGCAAATAGCGCCTTTGGAAGACTACACAAAAGAGTCTGGAAAAACAACCAACTGAAAAACCTCACAAAGATAAGCGTATACAGAGCCGTTGTCATACCCACACTCCTGTTCGGCTCCGAATCATGGGTCCTCTACCGGCATCACCTACGGCTCCTAGAACGCTTCCACCAGCATTGTCTCCGCTCCATCCTCAACATCCATTGGAGCGCCTTCATCCCTAACATCAAAGTACTCGAGATGGCAGAGGTCGACAGCATCGAGTCCACGCTGCTGAAGATCCAGCTGCGCTGGGTGGGTCACGTCTCCAGAATGGAGGACCATCGCTTTCCCAAGATCGTGTTATATGGCGAGCTACCACTGGCCACTGTGACAGAGGTGCACCAAAGAAAAGGTACAAGGACTGCCTAAAGAAATCTCTTGGTGCCTGCCACATTGACCACCGCCAGTGGGCTGATATCGCCTCAAATCGTGCATCTTGGCGCCTCACAGTTTGGCGGGCAGCAACCTCCTTTGAAGAAGACCGCAGAGCCCACCTCACTGACAAAAGGCAAAGGAGGAAAAACCCAACACCCAACCCCAACCAACCAATTTTCCCCTGCAGCCGCTGCAACCGTGTCTGCCTGTCCCGCATCGGACTTGTCAGCCACAAACGAGCCTGCAGCTGACGTGGACTTTTACCCCCTCCATAAATCTTCGTCCGCGAAGCCAAGCCAAAGAAAAGAACATCCATTCGGTAGTGTGTTGATTTAGCAATGGGTTAACCAGTGCCTTGTTAGATTTCTCCATGGCTGCTCCATCTCACCACTGAAGTTAAACTGACCAGCCAGCAGCTGCCTGACACTTCAGATTCACACAGTTGTCATACGCAGCTGTCCCCTGGTACATATATCAACAAGGATTCTCTGAGAAGAATTAGTTCAAATTCTTACCACTGAAAAATTCCACTATCTTGAAAGAAAAACGTAAAAACACAGGACAAAACTATTATAGGGACTGCTTCCAGAATGAATGCTACAAGGCAGTATACAACGAAGCAGAAAATATCCCAGCACCTGATCAAGAGCAAAAAGATTATTTTTAGAAAGAGTACTGAAATGATAAATATTTTTAAACTCTTACCTTTTTCTCATGTACACTTTTTATAACAGTGATTCGCTTTCTATCATGTGGCACACGGGCAGACTTCTCTTGAATTTTGGGTTTGTTCTTAAATGGCAGGGCTTTCTGGAGTACCCTGGGGATGTAGAGGGGCTTAAAACGCTTCATCTTTCTCTCAATGGGCTGCAAGGAAATAGACACATTTAGAAAAATTAGCAAACCCAGCACGTCTTCAATTAACATCTTTGGATTGTAAGGTCAGAACACATGATTTGGAATTGGTTTTGGTAGAGATGATGAGACAGTGAAGATGTGTTACTCCAAGCCCAAACTATTGATTTCTTAGACTCAACCTTTTTTCCCTCACTCACATACCACCTTAATAATTCCTTACGAATTAGAGCATAGGATGCCATGGCTGCTCTGTGGTTAGAAAGGTTTTACTTCAGGTGGTGTGTGAGTGGGGGAAAACAGGTTGAGAGCCACTGCTCTGGAGACTCAAAATAAACCAACAAAATCAGCATGGAAGGCAAGAATTTGGCATATGTTATCTGTATTAGCTTTTCAAATAGTAAACCAATAGGTTCCTATCACCATTCTCTCCATAGCCATGCTCATCATTTCTCTGTTTAACATTCAAATATTATTTATTCTGTTTCAGCCGATGTATTCCAGATCACAGGAACATTTTGCCAAAAAAAGTATTTCCTTGTATCTCCTCTGGTGCTTTTGCCAATTATGGTACCATCTGTTTCTCTCTTGTTACTACTCTGCTCCTGAAAGCTGCTTCCCCATCTATCCCACATAAATCCTTCGCAGTGCTGAATCTCCAGTGAATCGGTGAATAATGAGCTTATTCCACCTTTACACTAATAAAAGGTTTTCAGATATGCTTCCTTTGCCTCCTTCTTTCAATATTATGGCCAGAACTCAAGAAAAAATGTCTTTTTTTTAATGTTGGGTTCCCCATACTTTTCAATCTTTCAAATTATTTATCCATTTGTATTTTAAATATATTTAATGATCAGATCTTCATACCCTTCGAGCCAGAGAATTCCAGAGTCACTACTGAGACAAAATTTCTGTACCCCTGTTTTAAATGACCCTTTATTTTGTATTTGTGTGTCCTTGTTCCTGACTCTTCCATTTGTGAAAGTAGCTCAACATTTTCTGTGTTGAGCATCCTTAAAACTTGAACAAGATCAGTAACCTTCCTGGATTCGAAAAGCTTGTTCCCTATTCTGACATACCCACATTCCTCCAATTATACTCAGGAGCATTTTCCAGTTTAAATGCCATCAGCAGCCAAGATGCCAGTTTGTTAGTGTTCGATGTGAGTTGATTGCGTTATGCAGATGGACATATGTACTGATGAACCAAAATTCTTATTTGATGCCAACAAGTGGATGTGCAAGAAACACCAACTGCAGTAGATAAATCTTGTATTATCACAAATGCAAGATAGAGAAAGAGATAATGAATATAAAAAGATAGATAAATAAATATTCTAAATGGACAGAATAAACTACATGGGGTAGTTTATGGTTAAGGTGAGAACAGCACAGGGAGGCTCAAAAGCCTTGGATAAAAGTGTTTGTTGGAACTTGAACTTCAGGCCTCTGTATCTTCTGCCTGATGGGAGTGGCAAGAAAAGATTTTGACCAGCATCTTGTTGTCCTTTACAATGTTAGCTGCCTTCTTGAGGCAGCTCCTCACACTGAAGTATTCAATGGATGAAAGGTCAGTGCCCGCGATGGACTTGGCTCAGGTTTGCCATATTCTGCAGCCGTCAGCGTTTTCGGGCACTCGACTTTCCAGACCACAGTGCACCTGCAGAATTTAATGGCGTATTCAATGTCATGCCAAATCTCAGATTCTTAGAAAGTAAAGGTGGTATACCTTCTTAACAGTTGCCTTAATGTGCTGGCTCCAGGAGAGGTCCTCTGAAATATGGACTCCTTTGAATGTACTGACCCCTCTTCACTGCTATCCCATCAATGAAGGCAGGTCATGGTCCCTCCCTCCCCTTCTCAAGTCCACAATTTTTCTCATGCCTTCCACCTTTTATCTAGTGTCCAAAGTGGACACATCAGCATCTCTACTTCCTCAGCAGGGTTGGAATGACAGTGGAAACCCTGGCAAATTTTTACAGATATGTGGTGGCAAATGTGCCGACTGGCTGCATCATGGTCTGGTATGGGAACACCAATACTCCTGAGTGGAAAGCCCTGCAAAAGGTAGTGGACACAGCCCAGGAGATCACTGACAAAACCTTTCCCACCATCAAGAATATCTAAAGCAGGATGGCCAACCTTTTAATTTTTAATTTAGACATACAGAATGGTAACAGGCCATTTCGGCCCATGAGTACGTACCATGGACTCAAGGGCCAAAATGGCATGCTGTATGTCTTAATTAGAAATTAAAAGGTTGGCCGCCCCTGATCTAAAGTAATACTGGTGTCAGAGAGCAACAGCAATCATCAAGGATCCACACCACCCAGCACACACTTTGTTCTCACTACTACCATCAGGAAAGAGGTATAGATGTCACAAGGCTCGCACCACCAGGTTCAGGAACAGTGGCTACCCCTCCACCATCAGACTCCTCAACAGGGACTCATTTAAGGACTCTTACTTTTGCACTTTATTGTTTTTTTTTCCTCTCTGTATTACATAGTATGTTTACATATGTGTATTGGGTACAGTTTTTTTTGCACTACCAATAAGTGGTAATTTTGCCTTGCCCGCAGGAAAAAGAATCTCAGGGTTCTATAGATCTGAAATCTGAATGCTTAAATATTTTAAGAGTCTGTTGTCCACCAAGGGAAATACTGTTTTATATCAAGCCAACATTAGGATTGGACACACCAAACTACCAAAATTACCTTGTATAATGAATCCTCATTTGGTTGCACCTTGATGCCCAAATCATGTTTGAGTTGTCCAAGAGTCCTCATTCCCGACCAGCTCTCCCTTTCAGCATTTGGTCTGAGCAGTGAGGTGACTGGATTATACAATTTTGGCACTGAAACTGGGTACCACGTTCTCATGAAAACAATGTCTGAGTAAAAAAGCAAACAGTTGACTTTTATGGAAATTGGAACAGTACAGTACAAGCCCTTCAGTCCACGATGTTATGATGACTTATAGAAATCTACTCCAGATCAATATAACCCTCTCTTTGTCTTACAAAATAACCAGTAAAGAATATATTTATTGATTGATTTTAAATAAAAAAGTTAAAAACAATATCAGATAAAGAGCATTTAATTGTGCAGGTCAAAAAATATACAAAATAAACAGCAAAGAATTAATTAGGTAGGAGATAAAACAAGCTAGAAGTATAAAAACAGACAATAAAAGTTTCTAGATATTTTGAAAAAGTTAACAAATTGAATGCTGCTCCCATGTAAAAGAATTCTGAGGAATTAATCAAAGAACATTGCTGAATGATAATGATGCCAATTAGTTTATTGTTATCCATTACACAATGTGGATCTGCACCAAAATTCTTATTTGCTTCATCTGAATAGGAACAAAAACTACAAAAGTATACAAACTATACTAAAGAAAGATGTATAGAGAAAAGGGAATGTAAACAAACCGAAGATGCCAATACAGAAAAAATATCAGTAATAAATTAAGTAAGAGTCCTTAAATGAGTCTCTGATTGAGTTTGCTGTTGAGGAGTGAGAGGGAGGGAGAGTAGCTGTTCCTAAACCTGGTGGTGTGAGTCTTGTGGCACATAGACCTCTTTCCTGATGGCAGCAGTGAGAACAGAGCATGTGCTGAGTGGTGTGGATCGTTTATGATTACTCGGAAGGCAGTGTTCCCTGTGGATGTTCTTGACAGCAGGGAGAGTTTTGTGTGTTATGTACTGGGCTGTGACCATTACCTTTTGCAAAGCTTTCGGCTCATACATATTGGTGGCCCCATACCAGGCCATGATGCAGCCAGTCAGCACACTTTCCACCACACATCTGTAAAGGTTTGCAAGGGTTTCCGATGTCATTACTGAAGCTCCGCAAACTCTTGAGAAAGTAGAGGCGTTGATCTGCTTTCTTCACAATGACATTCATGTTTTGAGTCCAGGAAAATTACTCAGTGGAATTTACATTTATTTATCCTCTCTACTTCTGATCTGCCAATGATCACTGGGTCGTATACCTCTGGTTTTCCGTTCCTGGTCCACAATCAGCTCCTTGGTTTTGGTGACACCATTCAGCCAAGTTTTCAATCTCCAGCATTCCCCTTTTTTTATACAGCCCACTATCATGATATCACCAGCAAATTTGTAAGTGGTGTGTTGTCATACTGTTCTTTCTTTGGCTTGGCTTCGCAGACGAAGATTTATGGAGGGGGTAAAAGTCCACGTCAGCTGCAGGCTCGTTTGTGGCTGACGAGTCCGATGCGGGACAGGCAGACACGGTTGCAGCGGCTGCAGGGGAAAATTGGTTGGTTGGGGTTGGGTGTTGGGTTTTTCCTCCTTTGCCTTTTGTCAGTGAGGTGGGCTCTGCGGTCTTCTTCAAAGGAGGTTGCTGCCCGCCGAACTGTGAGGCGCCAAGGTGCACGGTTTGAGGCGATATCAGCCCACTGGTGGTGGTCAATGTGGCAGTCACCAAGAGATTTCTTTAGGCAGTCCTTGTACCTTTTCTTTGGTGCACCTCTGTCACGGTGGCCAGTGGAGAGCTCGCCATATAACACGATCTTGGGAAGGCGATGGTCCTCCATTCTGGAGACGTGACCCACCCAGCGCAGCTGGATCTTCAGCAGCGTGGACTCAATGCTGTCGACCTCTGCCATCTCGAGTACTTCGACGTTAGGGATGAAAGCGCTCCAATGGATGTTGAGGATGGAGCGGAGACAACGCTGGTGGAAGCGTTCTAGGAGCCGTAGGTGATGCCGGTAGAGAACCCATGATTCGGAGCCGAACAGGAGTGTGGGTATGACAACGGCTCTGTATACGCTTATCTTTGTGAGGTTTTTCAGTTGGTTGTTTTTCCAGACTCTTTTGTGTAGTCTTCCAAAGGCGCTATTTGCCTTGGCGAGTCTGTTGTCTATCTCATTGTCGATCCTTGCATCTGATGAAATGGTGCAGCCGAGATAGGTAAACTGGTTGACCGTTTTGAGTTTTGTGTGCCCGATGGAGATGTGGGGGGGCTGGTATACTTCATCCTCTCAAAACATTCATCACTGTGGATGTGAGTGCTACTGCTTGGGAGTCATTTAGGGGAGTTACCACATTCTTCTTGCTACAGGTACAATTCAGGCCTCTGAAACAGATGGGTACCATGGCCTGTAGTGAGATGGTGAAGTTATCCATGAATACAGTGGGAAGTTGGTCAGCACAACTTTTCAGTTGCTCCGTCCAGGCCAGATGATCTCCTTGGATTCACTCTGCTGGCAGCCCTAAAACATTCTTCACATTACTTCTGTGATTTTCTTTGAGAATATTTTTCCCATTTTAATTTCCCATCGTAATTAGACCTTCCTCAATTAAACAATTTACCATTTTTTGGTTTACATCAGTCATTCGCAAATTGGGCAGTGCTTCCCCCCTGGGTGCAGTGAAAAGATCCAAGGGGCTCTTGCCATCAGCGTCTTCTTGAGGGCGGCCAGTGAGAAGCTACGCCACTCTTTAGCAGTGGCTGCCGCTGACAAGACGCGCGCGCTAGGTCACTGTGAGAGCCTTCTGCTTCTTTGCGGCTCCACTTCCTCTGGGTCCTGTTTGCCTTGTCTGCTCTGCTGCCCCCTCTGCCGGGATCACCAACTTCTTCGGTCCCCCTCTCTGTCTGTCTCCTCCTCACTCATCACCGTACCCAAAAGTGCTGGGAACTGGGGGGGGGGGGTGAGGGTGAGGGTGAGGGAGGAGAGCTAGGAATGTGGCCTGAGAGCCATGGGACTAAAAGTTTGGGAACCACTGGTCTACACATATCCTTTTCTGCAGCTGTGCCTAAAGATCAGGGAGTTGTGGTCACTGTCTCTGAAATGTTTACCCACCAAGAGGTTTGTCACCTGACCAGGCTGATTAACTAGTTTTAGATCCAGTGTGGCCACTCCTCTGGTAAGCTTGTTCACATACTGTGTTAAGGATCCTTGGACACACCTGGTAAAATCCCCACTATCAATCAACCAGAAACTTAAACAATTGGCGAGGAAATTAATAAATTAAAATTTTCAAATAAATAAATAAGATGGATCCCATGGGGAGTGCTGAGACTTCACTGGCCACGTGCAGGTTTGCCCCGCTGAACGGGCAATCCCCTTCAATGCACACATATTATTTTTGCTGTCACCACTTTTGTGGAGGTGAGTCGGGTTTTCAGCGCGAGGAAGGCGCGACCGGGAGACTTGAGTGGAGGTGAGTCGGGTTTTCAGCGTAAGGAAAGTGTGCAGAGGGCCTGACCGTGAAACTTTAGTCAGAGCTGGCAAGTTAGAATGGGGGAGGGGGAAGATGGCAGTGATGTTGAGACTTTGCTGTCAAGGCTTAAATTTTAGACCTTGGCGTACAAGACGCAATTTTGAGGTGACTTAAAAGTTTTGAGGATTGTCCTATACACTGGCATGTACATTAAGTAAAAAGTAAGCAAGTTTAAAACTGGCAGAGGTTAATTATGACAGTGGCACATTTAGCGCAACACCAGCAACTGGAGTTCAAATTTAAATTACATAATTAAAGTGAACTTTATATAATTGAAGATGGGCAGGCGACTGAGACCAGGTGTTAAGTCTGTGTTCGGGGCTTTGGGAGCAGGGATGGACAGCCAGAACTGCATGTTAAGTCTGCATTCAGGGTGTTGGGAGCTTGAATCTGCAGGAGGGTGGGCGGCAGGGACCAGATAGTAAGCCTGTGGTCAAGGCGCTGGGAGGGAGGGTGGCCAGGGATTAGGCAAGAGTTTGCTATCGGGATGTCAGAAACTCTGGTGGCAGGCAGCTGCGCCAAAAATAGAGGGTTTACTCTGACATGGAATTAACTATTACATGTGTATATATGTTTCTTATCTGCTCCTCAGTGTCCAGAGGGCCATTAGGGGGCCGATAGACTACTTCCTGTTTCTGACTCAGTGGACTCCCCTCCACAATGTCCTCCCTTTCTACATCTGTGATACTATCCAATTAGTAATTCTACACACCAACCTTTTACCTCCCTTCCTATACCTTTTTAAATATCTAAACCCTAATACCTGCAGCAGCCAATCCCATGCTTATATCAGCCTAATCTCTGTTATAGCCAAAACATCCTCACAATCTCACTGCACCTTGCATCAACTTTTCCACCATTGCTCCATTCTCTGCCTTATCATTCTGGTTCCCATTCCCCTGCCAAACTAGTTGAAACCCTCCCCAACATCTCGAGCCAATTCTGTATTCACAAAGCAAGGTTTCCTTGGGTTTCATACCTCCTTCATTTCTGAATGATCCTTTCATAGGGAACCTTATCAAATACCTTACTGAAATCCATAAAAACTACATCTACCACTCTGCCTTCATCAATGTGCTTTGTTACACCCTCAAAGAATTTAGTCAGGCTCGTAAGACATGACCTTCCCCTGACAAAGCCTCGTGGACTATCCCTAATCAGATCATGCCTCCATAAATGCTTCAAAATCCTGTTGCTCAGGATCTTCTCCAACCGCTTGCCCACCACTGTTGTAAGACTCACTGGTCTATAATTTTCTGCATGATCTCCCTTTCTTGAATAAGGGAACATTTTCAACCCTCCAAATCTTGAGTACTTCTGTGCCCACTGTTGTTGCAAAGATCATGACCAGTTGCCTTGGGTAAAGGTCATCTGGTCCTGAAAACTAATCTATGCTTTTCAAAAGTTCCTCTTTTTAATGTCAACACGCTCAAGCATTTCAGTCCGTTTTAAGTTATCCTCACAATTGCCAAAGTCTTTTTCTCACCGTGTTTCCTTTAAGGATTCTATTCCTTTCTTTCAATTCATCTATCTCCATTGCATGAGGTCTTCCATTTCAGAACATCTGAGATCTCCTCATTCGAAAAACCGTGGCATTCGTTCAGCTGCTATCAACCCTACCCTTACCCACATCTACATATTGGATCAGCTGTAGTTGACTGGTTAGGAGAGCATCTGACAACATTCTCATGGTCACAATGAAGGCAGTTAATAATCAACCACTTCAGTGTAGGCAGTTACAGAAAGGCTGGACAAGAATGTGTAACCATTTGAAAGGATAAAAGTCTAAGACTTAGAATTCAAAGATCTGCAGTCAATTCTGGGGTCAGGAGAGTTTTCCATTTGTTTTGTGCTCACAATTGTTGACACCAGGATCTTGAGGGAAAGGACGGAATGTAAATCAATGATAACGCCCTGCAAAACCCTAAAGGCATTCAGTTTGCAATCGAAGTCACAATATACCAAGAGAAGCACAGAGGTACTCAAAAGTAGGATCCAGCAAGTTATTGGATGAGTACAAAAAATTATTTTGTATCTATTACGTGAAGAAAAATTTCTTTAGAAAATACCAATGGACAAAAAAATCATGGGAATTCACATACCCCTTTTACACAGAGATCTCACTTAATTGATGTGTGATCTTAATTTAATTGGTGTGTGTTTAAATCCAGGTCAGGTCGTTCACACTGAACCAAGAAAAGACAGGTCAGTCGATGTGAAACACATCGGCTCTGATACTACCGACCTTACCAGGATAATAATAACTCCCCTCTACATTCGCTGCATGCACACAGTTAAGAATAAAAGGTGTAATGGAGTGAGTAGGGACAAACAATTTTTTTTTGACTTTTGCATTTGAAAACTGTTTCTTAATAGGATATAAAAGCATATCACTTACCACTCCTTAACAACTTGTCTTCAAAGGTGGCCCTAAAGGCACCCTCTGGTGTACGAAGTGCTTTCTTCACTTGACCACGAATCCCACTAACACTTCGGAGTGATGCATCCTCAAACTTGGCAACTTCCAGTGCAGAGCTGAACATTCCCTGCATGAATATACAATGGATCCATGAAAATGAATGTTTGACAAATCATACACCATTTTAGTCTCCAAGATGATCCAGCTCATTCCCAATGTGTTTTACAGAGCTGTGGGGAATTGAAGGTAAGTCTGTCCCAAGTGGAAATGGAAACAAAGATAATGAACAACAGGAGGATTTCACAGAGGAGATATCATTAGTGTTAAAAAAAAATACAATCAAAGTTCGGTCACCCTGGTTGGCTAAATAAACTGGAAATAAAACGGAACAGTGGAAAGATAGGCAAGGAATCAGAAGAGTGTATGAGCATTTGGTATCTCAAAATACAGAATTATTTCATAAAAATTTGAAGGTAACAGGAGACCTTATTTCCATTTATTTCAAACAATTTCAGTGGGTTTTGATGCTTTGTAAAGTTTTCCTATTCTTCCAACTTTCCACCACTCTTGGCAAATTTGTATGCATGAGCTTCAAGTTTGGTGGTATGGTTAAAAAGAGGTGCAATTTACATGCAATTTGTATGATTGTATGATTATATGATTCAATTCTAGACGTAAAGTTAAAAGACTAAGGGGAAACGGGCAAAAAGGTGGGCAGGCCAAAGGATATCTGAGAAGACCAAGTCAGATGAGCTGAGGAGAAGGAGTTGGGAACACAATTACATGAAAGGCAATGAGAATAAAAGGAAACCTTTATGAAGGCTGTGTTCTTGTATATCTTGAAAGGGAATCCAACCAACTTGAGCTTTTTAACAACATTTATCGATTTATCAATGTTCAGCACCACTCCTGTCGCTGCAATTCTGAAATCTTTCTGCAAAAAGAATCAACAATTAGCTTTGAGGACTGGAAGACTGAACTCGCTTCAATGGTCAGTTGTGGGTGGGGCAGCAACGTGGTAGGTTCCAGGTGAAGGGGTGAGACAGCATCAGGAGGGCAGTGTACCAGCAAAGGGATCAAACATATCAAAACAAAAGGATCATCACATCTCTTGTATTCCCTTTCCTGTTGCTAGCAGGTTTATTTCCCCATTTCAAATGCAAATGTTGAAATCACTGATCATCTTAGCTTCCATCACCCTTGAAAGAAGTGCAGTATCACTCGCTGAGTGAAAGGAGATTCCTCACATTTCCCTAAAGTCAGGGTGTTAACCTTTGAAACATCATGGGAAGAGCCTTTCTCTCTCTTCTAAACCTGCTGCAATCTTGCACATTTCTTCCCCCCCCCCCCACCTTAAATCTATGTCCTCGGGGTACTGATACCCCTACTTAGCAAAAGCCTCTGTATTCACCAAATCCTCATGATTTTGTATGCCTTTATGTGATCACTACTCATCCTAAATGTCAACTATGATGCCCATCAATAACAACTCCCTTTGCCCGCATTAAACCTGTATCCTTGAGCCTTTCTTGTGTAACTACCTATTCACACACCTTTTAAATATTGTTACCTTATCTGCCTCCACCATCTCATCTGGCAGCTTGTTCCAGATGACCACCAACCTCCAATTCCCTTTAACTGTTTGGACTCCGTGTCCCAGTTTTCCGGGACTACCAACAAGCGCATAAACTCTGTGTCCTGGTTTTCCGGGACTGATTTTATACCCAACCACATACTGTACTTCAATACTGTAAAGGTTTACCCATAGATCCAGTCCGATAAAAATGGCCAGAGTCCAAAGGGTTAAGTTACTCTCCTCTCACCTTAAACCTGCGCCTTCTTGTCCTCGATTTCCTCCCCTGTAAAGACGATCAAATCCACACCCTTCATAATTTAACAAATCTCCATAACGTCACCCGTCAGCCTCCTATGTTCCAGTGACAATAAAACCCAGTCTATCCCCGAACAGCAGGGAGCTGTAATGGTGGGGTAGCAGAGTCAAGAGATCCAGGACAACATGGAAGAACCTGCCCTGCATCCAAGGTTGAGGCTTTCTTGCATTCTGCCTGTTGGAACTCACCGTACTACCAACCACAGATGAAATGGCGAAAAATCCCGTGCCTTGTGGAGTAATTGGACCTGGAATAAAGAGGAAAATAAATAGATACAAAGAGTTCAAGGGCACAGAAACAGACCGTCGCCCCACCACACCCACATCAATCAGTGGGCACCCACCTTCCAGCACTGGTCTCTATACCGTAGTTGATTCGTGCTGCTCATGAAACCAACAAATGCAACAAAGTCGATACTGCACAGAGAAAGTTAGTGGAGCAGGCACTGGACAAATTCTTCAGTGTGGTTTAAAATACTTATCTAGGGCAAACAGCTTGTTTGCACAAGATTGAGCACTGTTAACAGAAACCTCAATCCTGTGAATAATGGAATTTGCAAACAAAGCAGTAAATACTCAGAAAGAATCCAAGGAGAGAGATGGTTAATATTCAAGGTCAATGGCCCTTTATCAGAAGGCAAGGTCAAATGCAGAACCCTGCTCTTGGTGGATTGCTCATGGTCATATCTGTTTTGAGTCATATCTGCTCTGAAGATGAAAGCTCTACTGTCACTTGGGTTTACTAACTGAGTGACCCAAGAATATTGTCTTTAAATGCTAGAGTTGGGGGAACGAGACGGAGAAAGGTGAAGTGGCCCACTGGAGGTTTGGTAGTTAAATGATCAGGTGAGTAATCCAAAGCCCTTCATTAATAAACCAGAGGATAAAATAAATTTAATACATTTTTTTCCATCAGTCCTCACTGTAGATGAGATGGTTAATAATCTACAGACATCAGACAGAGAGGGTGTCTCAAGAAAGTATCCTCTATCCTCAAGGACCCTCACCAGCCTCTTCTCAATGATACCATCAGGAAGGAGCTTCAGGAGCCTGAAGACGGACATTGAACATAACAAAAACAACTTCTTCCCCTCCACTGTCAGATTTCTCCCTCACTTTTTTTCTCTCCTTTTGCATTAATATTTTTTTAAAATTTATAGAAATGTAATTTATAGCAAATTTTGCACTTATCATGCACAATACGGCTACCTCAAAACAAAAAAATTAATCACACATGTCATGACAATAAAAACTGATTCTAAAAATTCTGACAGGCTGAAAAAAAAATCGAAGAATTAAAAAAGAAAAATCCCAATTACAAGGTTTTAAAGTAATGGAAAAGCTTAGGTTGCTAAAGGCAGACAAGGTGCCAAGACCTAATGGAGTCTTCTCGTGTTGTAAAGAAAGTGCTGCAGAGATATGTGGGAATCTAGGGCAGGGGCCTTGGCAATTGTTGAGGGACAGAAAAATGATTAACAGTGGTTAGCACAACACTATGACAGCACCAGCGACCTGGGTTCGAATTCACTGCTGCCTGTGAGGAGTTTGTACGTTCTCACCATGTCTGCGTGGGTTTCCTCCGGATGCTCTGGTTTCCTCCCACCCTTCAAAACATATGGGGGTTGTCCATTCATTGGAGTATTTGGGTGGCATAGGCTTGTGGGCTGGAAGGGCCTGTTAATGGGCTGTATGTCTAAATATAAATTTAAAGGCTGCAAGACAAGTTTGGAGGACAGGCCTGTGAGCTTCATGTCAGTTGAGAGCAAGCCCCCGGAGAGGATTCCAACATGCCTGTAAGGACTGATTAGATATAGTCAGTATGGCTTTTTTTGTGTTGGAAATTGTTTCTCACAAATTTGGGAGTTTTTTTTAATAAAAGAGGTGACCAAGACAATTGATCAGGGAAGACATTATTATGTGGACTTTAGCAAAGTCTTTGACGAGTTCCAAGTGGTAGGCTAGTTTGGAAGGTCAGTTCACCTGGTATCCAGGGTATATTGGTCAATTGGAAAATTGGATACAGAACTGGCTTGATTGTGGGAGGCAGAGTGGTATCAAAGTGGAGGCTTGTGACCAATGGTGTGCCATAGGGATTGTTGCTGGGCCCAGGACTTGGATAACAATCTCGTTAGCATGGTAACTAAGTTTGCAGATACAGTGAACAGTGAAGAAAGTGATCTGAGATCACAACAGGATCAAAACGAATTGGCAAGTAATGTCAGATGGAACTTAATTTGGAAATCCAGGGGAGGATTTACAGAGTAAATGAAAGTGTGGGAACACCACCACCTACAGATTTCCCTCATGTCCCAAACACCTGAAAACAGACAAGAAATTCTTTCAACATCACTGGATCCAAATTCTGGAATGCCCTACCCAAGAATATTGTTGTTGTATCTTTAAAGGAGAACTAGGACTGGAATTAAATTCCAGCATAGCATCTGAAAAATTAGTAAATGAGTTTGTTACCCCATATTGTAGCAGAACAGTGCATGTGCTCAGGTGTGTATTTGAGCAGTCTATGGCGTCCATTGTGGTCCTCAATGTGATACAACGGGATTGTTTGAAAGCGCCTCCAACCAAGGGAAAAAATCAAAGGGTCCCTGGTCTTCAGAATCTTCTTATGCCATCGATGTTTCTTCAAACGCATCTGGTCCAGAAGATAAAGGCATGGTTAGGAGGCAACCACAGCCCCAGAAAATTAGAATCAATTCTGGAAATTAATCTCAACATTATGTTCCTGCACTTCTGAGCTCATTCTAACAAATATAACTCCAATTAAACAAGCAATCTGCAGATGTTGGGGTTCTATGGACAAGAATAGGTCTGGCCTTTCAGTTGAGATTGGAGAAAGGCCAACTTTAATTTTGTCAGAAAAGATCTGACATGTATGAATTGGAACATATTGGCAAAGGTGCGCTTGGTAAAAAGGAACCTTCAAAGGTGAAATGTCGAGAGTACAGAGCTTCTAAGTTCCTGTCATAATTAAAGGCAAGACCAACTGGTAGAAGGAACCTTAGTTTTCGAGAGATATTGAGGCCCTGGTTAAGAAGAAAGAGATGCATAGCAGAAGGTAGCAAGAAACAAATGAAGCACTTAGAACAGAGATGCATAGGATTTTCTTCAGCCATAGGGTGGTAAATTTGGAATTTGTTGCCCCAGTTGTTTTAAAGGCCAGATTATTAGGTGTATTTAAGGCAGAGATTTATAGGTTGATTAGCCAGGGCATCCGAGGTTATGGGAAGAAGGCTGGGCAGTGGGACTGAGTTGGAAAAAGTATCAGTTCACGATTAAATGGTGGGGCAGACTCGATGGGCTGAATGGCCCATTTCTGCTCTTCTGTCTTGTGGTCTTATGGGACTGCAATGGAATTAAGGTAGGCAGATACCAGTTTGGTGGGGGGGGGGGGGGGGGTAGGAGCACGGTTAAACAATGGGTCTATTGGGACAATTGCATTGGAGGTAGAACCAAACACTGCGGGGTTAGGAAACAAAAGGTTGGAGGTCGTGGGGGGGTGTGTATACAAGTTTATACATGATGCACGAGGCAGTGGCTTGGTTTGTTTGTTGGGGTCAAAGGTAAGAGAAGGTGTTTGAGAGCTGTCACCTGCCTTTGGCAAGGTAGAGGCCAGACCACAACAGCACAACCCATGTTTGCGGGTGAGGTTGGGAATGGTGCAGAGAGAGTGGAGGGCAGAGCATTCAGAAGAGGTGAGATTAGAATAAATGAGGGGAGTGGTGAAGTTGAGACGGTTCATGTCTCGGCGGCAGTTAGAAAAATAAAGATCCAGAGTGGGCAAAGGACCAGATCGAGGTGTCCAAGAGGAGGAAGGTATAAGGCGAGAGAAGGGGTCAGCAGCGGAGGATGGAGAATCCTGGTGGAAAAAGTAGACATGGAGATGAAGATGTCAGAAGAAGGGATCAGCATCATGGCGTGCGTGAAACTCAGAGTTGTGGGCAAACAGGCAAAGGGTGAGGCCTCTACTGAGGACGGAATGTTCGGTATTCGACAGGGGAAGGTCGGTGCAAATGGTAAAAGAGAGGCGAGGGTGAGAGTGGGGGCCAGTACGATGGTGGGTGTTAAGGGGGAAGGAGGAGTGGATCAGAATGTGGGATGGGGGGGGGGGGGTGAATCCAGGGGAGGAAGTACAGGGCAAAGGGGAAGGTCAGAGAGGGGAGGAGGGGGGGTTGAGGGAGGTCAGAGAGGGGAGGAGGGGGGTTGAGGGAGGTCAGAGGGGAGTAGGAGGGTTGGGGAGGTCAGAGAGGGGAGGGGGTTGGGGAGGTTTGAGAGGGTAGGAGAGGGTTAGGAAGGTCAGAGAGGGGAGAGGAGGGTTGAGGAGGTCAGAGAAGGAAGGAGGGGGTTGGGGAGGTCAAAAAGGTGCTACACCAATCCCTCTTACCCCTCCAATTCTATGACACCAAAAGCAGTGAAATCCCAGAATATTTAGCTACCAGTCACAACCCTCCTGCAACCACGTCTCACTAATCGCCACCACGTCATACTGCCAAGTGTCTATCCACACCTTCAGCTCGTCCACCTTCCTTACAACACTCCTAGCATTAAAGTAAATGCATTTCAGAGATTTCCCACATTTTACCTTCTGCTTATCCCCATCTTTACAGACAATTTATTACCATCATTCCCCCCTCCATCATTGCACTGATCATTTTACTTCTTGATCACCTGTCTTTCCACCCCCACACTGTCTACAAACCTGCTCTATTTGCAGACTAACCTCCTCTTTGCTGTTCTCCTTTATTTGGATCCCTTTCCCCAACCATTCTAGTTTAAAGCCTCCTTAGTAGCCTGAGCAAATGCTCCTGTCATGATTCTGGTCCCTCTAAGATTCAGATGCAACCTGTCTGTTCGGGTCTTGAATAAATGTTTTACAATTGGTACTCCTTTCAAAACATTTATTCAAGATATGATGCCAGGGTCCGGGATGTAACTTCTCGTGTCCAAGATATCCTAAGGGGGGGGGAAGGTAATGAGCCAGAGGTCGTGGTCCATGTTGGTACCAACGACATAGGAAGGAAGAGTGAAGTGGTCCTACAAAATGAATATAGGAAGTTTTCTTTGTCGTGTCCAGAGAATCTCCTATTTGTCCTCCTAACCATTGAATCCCCTATAACTATTGCCCTCCCTCTTCCTTTCCCTACCCTTCTGGGCTACAGAGGCCGACCTTGTGTCAGAGGAGCAGCCACTGATGCTTTCCCCAGCTTGACTGCCCACCTCCCCCAACAGTACTCAAGGAGTGACCACCTGGCCTTACTCTCCCCGAACAATGTGAGGTCATCGAGCTGCAGCTTCAGTTCCCTAACATGGTCCCTGAGACTCCAGGACCTCCCACATCTGACATTGAGAACAGCAAACTGCTATCACACACATCCCTTCTTGCTCCCTCTTACCTTACAAATAGAATAAAAAATGATAATGTCTGACAAATATACAGACTTATCTTAATCCAGATATACTCAACCTCTGCTCGCCAAAACCTCTGCTCGCCAAAGCCTCGAAGTCCCACTCCTTCACCAGGCCACTCATTCGCTGGCCGCTCCTTTGCCTTACCCTCCTTTTATTGGTCCTTGACCAATTAACCCCATCAATCTCACCTCGCTCCCAATTAACAAACTACAACCCCAGTACATTTTGAAGTAAACCAGAGGAAACCCATGCAGACATGGTGAGAGCGTACAAACTCCTCACAGACAGCACCGGATTCAAACCCGGGTTGCTGGCACAGTAATATCACTGCATTAACAGTAATATCACTACACTACCATGCACCATCAACCAATTTGACTCTGTAAACATCGATCCCAACTCCTAAAATCCTCATCAACAAGGGCTTCATACATTTACTCCAAAGAAAGGGAAAGATCCTTATTACCATCCTACGATATAATTATTAAATAGATGATAAAATTGTATCCAAATTATTAGCTAACAGATTAACAAAATA
Source organism: Narcine bancroftii (assembly GCF_036971445.1). Classification (NCBI taxonomy): domain Eukaryota; kingdom Metazoa; phylum Chordata; class Chondrichthyes; order Torpediniformes; family Narcinidae; genus Narcine; species Narcine bancroftii. Next base: position 99,055,916 of record NC_091474.1, on the reverse strand, counting down.
TTTACCTAAATTAATAAATATGGACAAGACTGGCTTTATTAAACATAGAAGATATGTGAACAATATAGTTAAATTTATGTTTATTAAATGTGGCCCAGAAAGAAAAGATACCAGCAGTAGCGCTGGTTTTAGATGCGGAAAAAGCATTTGATAGACTAGAATTGGACTTTTTATTTAAAGTATTAAATGTTTTCAGAATTCCAAATGATTTTATAAATTGGATAAGAGCTTTGTATAATCATCCAAAAGCTAAGGTGGTCATGAATAGGCAAATATCTAAACCTTTTCCATTAGAAAGATCATCTTGACAAGGATTCCCATTGTCACCATTTTTATTTGCATTGGGTATAGAACCATTGGCAGAAGAGATGAGATAATAAGATTAAAGGTTTTATGGGAGAATTTTATGATTTTATGATAAAATTAGCTTGTTTGCAGATGATGTTATATTACATCTTACAGAACCACAAATCTTCTTTCTTCTTCTTTGGCTTGGCTTCGTGGTCGAAGATTTATGCAGGGGTAAATGTCCACGTCAGCTGCAGGCTCGTTTGTGGCTGACAAGACCGATGCGGGATAGGCAGACACGGTTGCAGCGGTTGCAGGGGAAAATTGGTTGGTTGGGGTTGGGTGCTGGGTTTTTCCTCCTTTGTCTTTTGTCAGTGAGGTGGGCTCTGCGGTCTTTTTCAAAGGAGGTTGCTGCCCGCCGAACTGTGAGGTGCCAAGATGCACGGTTTGAGGCGATATCAGCTCACTGGCGGTGATCAATGTGGCAGGCACCAAGAGATTTCTTTAGGCAGTCCTTGTGCCTCTTCTATGGTGCACCTCTGACACGATGGCCAGTGGAGAGCTCGCCATATAACACGATCTTGGGAAGGCGATTGTCCTCCATTCTGGAGACGTGACCTACCCAGCGCAGTTTGATCTTCAACAGCGTGGATTCGATGCTGTCTGCCTCTGCCATCTCGAGTACTTCGATGTTAGGGTTGAAGTCGCTCCAATGAATGTTGAGGATGGAGCGGAGACAACGCTGGTGGAAGCATTCTAGGACCCATGATTCGGAGCCGTACAGGAGTGTGGGTATGACAATGGCTCTGTATACGCTAATCTTTGTGAGGGCTTTCAGTTGTTTGTTTTTCCAGACTCTTTTGTGTAGTCTTCCAAAGGCGCAATTTACCTTGGCGAGTCTGTTGTTTATCTCGTTGTCGATCCTTGCATCCGATGAAATGGTGCAGCCGAGATAGGTAAACTGGTTGACCGTTTTGAGTTTTGTGTGCCCAATGGAGATGTGGGGGGGCTGGTAGTCATGGTGGGGAGCTGGCTGATGGAGGACCTCAATTTTCTTCAGGCTGACTTCCAGGCCAAACATTTTGGCAGTTTCCACAAAACAGGACATCAAGCGCTGAAGAGCTGGCTCTGAATGAGCAACTAAAGCGGCATCGTCTGCAAAGAATAGTTCACGGACAAGTTGCTCTTGTGCCTTGGTGTGAGCTTTCAGGCACCTCAGATTGAAGAGATTGCCATCCGTGCGGTACCGGATGTAAACAGCATCTTCATTGTTGAGGTCTTTCATGGCTTGGTTCAGCATCATGCTGAAGAAGATTAAAAAGAGGGTTGGTGCGAGAACGCAGCCTTGCTTCACGCCATTGTTTATGGAGAAGGGTTCAGAGAGCTCATTGCTGTATCTGACCTGACCTTGTTGGTTTTCATGCAGTTGGATAACCATGTTGAGGAACTTTGGGAGGCATCTGAGGCGCTCTAGTATTTGCCAAAGCCCTTTCCTGCTCACGGTGTCGAAGGCTTTGGTGAGGTCAACAAAGGTGATGTAGAGTCCTTTGTTTTGTTCTCTGCACTTTTCTTGGAGCTGTCTGAGGGCAAAGACCATGTCAGTAGTTCCTCTGTTTGCGTGAAAGCCGCACTGTGATTCTGGGAGAACATTCTCGGTGACACTAGGTATTATTCTATTTAGGAGAATCCTAGCGAAGATTTTGCCTGCAATGGAGAGCAGCGTGATTCCCCTGTAGTTTGAGCAGTCTGATTCTCGCCTTTGTTTTTGTACAGGGTGATGATGATGGCATCACGAAGGTCCTGAGGCAGTTTTCCTTGGTCCCAGCAAAGCTTGAAAAACTCATGCAGTTTGGCATGGAGAGTTTTGCTGCCAGCCTTCCAGATCTCTGGGGGGATTCCATCCATATCTGCTGCTTTGCCACTTTTCAGCTGTTCAATTGCCTTATATGTCTCTTCCCGGGTGAGGACCTCATCCAGCTCTAGCCTTAGGGGCTGTTAAGGGAGCTGGAGCAGGGCGGAATCTTGGACTGAGCGGTTGGCACTGAAAAGAGATTGGAAGTGTTCTGACCATCGGTTGAGGATGGAGATCTTGTCGCTGAGGAGGACTTTGCCGCCTGAGCTGCACAGCGGGCTTTGGACTTGGGGTGAGGGGCCTTACACAGCCTTTAGAGCATCGTAAAAATTCCTGAAGTCGCCAATGTCTGCGCTGAGCTGGGTTCGTTTGGCGAGGCTAGTCCACCACTCATTTTGGATCTCCCGGAGTTTGCGCTGAAGATGGCTGCATGCACGACAGAAGGCTTGTTTCTTCTCTGGACAGGACGGCTTTGTAAGGTTAGCCTGGTGGGCAGATTGCTTCTTTGCCAGCAGCTCCTGGATTTCCTGACTGTTTTCGTCGAACCAGTCCTTGTTTTTCCTGGAGGAGAAGCCCAGTACCTCTTCAGTGGATTGCAGTATTGTAGTCTTCAGCTGATCCCAGAGGGTTTCAGGGGACGAGTCCATGAGGCGGATTGCATCCTCGAGCTTTGCTTTGAGGTTTGCCTGGACGTTTCCTCTCACTTCGTCTGACTGCAGGTTTCCAACATTGAACCTCTTTCTGGAGGCTTTACTGTTCCTGGGCTTTGGCTTGAAGTGAAGGTTGAGCTTGCAGCAAACCAGCCGGTGGTCAGTGTGGCATTCCGCACTGGGCATGACCCTGGTGTGGAGCACATCTTGTTTGTCTCTTTCTCGCACCAGGACGTAGTCCAGGAGGTGCCAGTGTTTGGATCGGGGATGCATCCAGGTAGTCTTCAGGCTGTCCCTCTGCTGAAAAAGGGTGTTTGTAATGACAAGCCGCTGTTCTGCGCAGAGGTCCAACAGGAGGCGCCCATTTTCATTGCACTTGCCGACACCATGCTTGCCCAGGATTCCTGGCCAGGTTTCTAAGTCTTTACCGACGCGAGTGTTGAAGTCGCCAAGGATGACAACCTTGTTGGCTGGAGGGGTGCGTTGAATGAGGTTGCGCAGATCAGTGTAGAACTTGTCCTTTTCTGCTTGTTCCGCCTGGAGGGTTGGAGCATTGACACTAATGAGGGTGATGCAACGGTTGTTTTGAAGAGGTAGTCGCATGGACATGATCCGGTCCGAGTGGCCTGTCGGGAGGTTTTCGAGTTTGGAGGCAATGGAGTTCTTGACCATGAAGCCTACACCAGATAGGCGTCGTTCATCCATAGGCTTGCCAGACCAGTAGAGTGTGTAGCCCACGCCGCATTCTTGGAGGCTGCCTACATCTGCAAGGTGGACTTTGCTGAGAGCGACTATGTCGATGTCAAGTCTGAGGAGTTCATGTGCGTTGAGGGCAGTCCGACGTTCAGGTCGGTGTCTGTCGGCCTTGTCTAGCATGGTTCTGATGTTCCAGCATGCTAGCTTGAGTTTGTGAGCATCTTTTGAGGGGGAGGACGTGGAGGGGGAGGACGTGGACCTGTCCTCGGGCCTAAGCAAAGGAGCTCTTAGGTGAAGAAAATAAATGTATGATTGGCAGAATATGGTTTGATATCAGGTTATAAAGTCAATTTCCTACATTGGTGAAGTGATGCCTATGAATGATGGGACTATACATTAAGTAAGCAAGTGATGAGATTTAAGTGGCAAAAGGAAGCAATTAAATATTTAGAAATTAATATTGATAGAAATTTAAATAATTTATTTAGATTAAATTATCTACAATTACAGAAAAAATTGATGAAGATGTAAAGGTTTACCAATAACTTTAATAGGGAGGGTAAATTGTATAAAGATGAATATTTTTCTGAGGTTGCAATATTTACTTCAGTTATTACCCATTCTTATACCAATAAAATTTTTTCAAGAAATAAATAAGTGTAAGAAAATTTAATTGACATGATAAAATGCCAAGGATAGCTTTGGAGAAACTAACTTGGAAACACAGTTGCCAAATTAAAAAAATTATTATAAAGCAGCTCAATTAATATTTCTATCCTCCTGTTATCAAAATGGGGAGAAGACAGCGAGGGTACAGATTGAAATGAATAATATAGGAGAAACTAATCCAGAGCATTTTTTGTATAAATGGAACGAGGAACTTTCAAAAGGAGTACCAATTGTAAAACATTTATTCAAGATATGGAATGGAATTCATATAGAAAGAGGAATTAAGAACTGCCAAATAGCTAAGATGATGTTAAAGCAGAATCCACATTCCTTTTATTTTAATAATTCTTTCTTTGATATCTGGCACAATAATAGGATAAAGAAGATAAAATATTGTTTCTTAGGTTCTTTTTTCTTGACTATTGAACAAACAAAAGAGAAATACAATATACCAAATAAAACTATTTCTTTATACTATCAGCTTAAATCATATTAAAAAAGAAATTAGGCGTGTATTTTAGACTTCTGGAACAAAGCCCTTTTGAGTATTTAATAATTCATACATTTATTGATAAATTTATTACTAATATGTATGTACAATTACAAGACAAAGCAGGAAAAGGAACTATTTTAGTAATGAAAATGGGAAAAAGATTTAAATATACAAATTCATGACAAGGTCTGGTCAAGATTGTGCCAGGAGAGTATAACCAATACAATTAATGTTAGATATCAAATGGCATAAGATAAATTACATGGACAATTCAAATTGTTCTGACAAATGTTTCAGTTGTAACAAAGAAACAGGAACCCTATTACATGCAGTTTGGTTTTGTGGAAAAATTTTGGGAAAACTTAAATATATTATTGGGACAAATTATGAAGATACAGATACCAAAAGATCCCAGAATATTTTTGCTTGGTGATTTATATGACACCGATACTAAACTGAAGTTCAACAAATATCAACAAAAATTTTTGAATGGCACGGAAACACATCCCAGTAACATGGAAGTTGGATAATTGTATAAGATTGGATAGATGGCATATGGAAATTTAAAATTATATAATTGGAAAAGATTACATAATTTAAAGAATTAACCTGAGAATTTTTATATTATGGATTTCATCAGTTAGTCCATCCACATCATCCATAACACCCACTCCTCCCAGTTAATCAGAACAGGATAGAATAAGATGTTAGGAATATTTAAATAGTGAATGATAAGTAAATTCAAGTGTTTTTTTCTTTTTTCTCTCTTTCTTTGAGGGGAGGGAGAGGGAGGGGAATATCATTTTGTATCATTTTTATTACATTGTATTGTTATTTGATGAAGAATTATATGTATTGATGCAAATGAAAAATAAAATTTTCAAAAAAAAAACCACAAGTGCTTCATTCTACTTTCATGGTAACATCTTAATTGGTTTGTCTCTTTTTAAAAAATCAATATCTGTTTGTAATTGTTGTCCATATCCTATCTTGCACCAATTGCTCTTTTCTTCCTAAGCTCATTGATCTGTTGTTTGCCAGCCAAACAATGCCTCAATTATAAAATACTCAACCACATTCGAGTCCCTACATTGATTTGCACATCTCCTCCACTTCCATAAATCTTCAAGTATGTATCCCCACATACTCCAATATCCTGTGCCCACAGTTGACTGCCATGCTTGGTTTTAAAATTCCTTCCCCCAAATCCTTCACTCTGTTTAACCTATTATCCTGTCCAATCATCTAACCTTTATCTCAGCCGCAACTTCTCTGGCAGTGATCTTGTGCAAGACCTTGGAATTTCTACCCACTTTTGACAAATTACCTGCAGGTATCCCACATTTCCTTCGCTGCTTCCCAAGCCTCCGAGTATCAATGGGTAACTCGAGTCAAAATTCGCCACAAATTCGAAGGGCACGTTCTCGATCTCAACTCGTATATACATTCCAGGTCTGAAACCTTCATACTGAACTCGAATTTTGTCATTTTGGTCATCAAATTCAGCACGGTTACGCTTTGGGAAGAAACAAAAAATTCATCTGAAGTCACGATTCTTTTTAATTTTTGCAGCATTATACTCAAAATAGTAGCAAACTGAAATTGACTCAATTCAGGCTGTACATGAAATTTAAATGTAATTCATTTTCATTTTAAATTTCATCAAACTGCAGTGATCAGGAAACGGACAAAAAATAAAACTGTGTTAACAGAGAGAAAAAGGAGTTACAACCATCAAACAAGGAGCCAATTAAAGAACAGTTATACAAATCAAGGCATTTCAAAAGATTTAGTGTGATCTTAAACTGTTGACATGCACAGTTCAAATCTGAATAAATATCTATTTCTACCTGTACTTGTTTCTGCATTTCATCCTTCAAATCGCTGAAGTAAGTCCCATCACCGTCGTCATATTCAACGTCAAACATTTCCTTCAATATCCGCTTTTTCTCCAAACGTTTGCTCTGTTCCTCCTCCTCCTTTGGGTTTCCAGGATCATTCTCATCATCATTATCTGTCATTTCCGCATCCTAGTGTGGCAGACAATTTTGGATTCGGTTTCAATAAGTTACATTCCAGGTCTGAAACCCAAGGAACACATATCTATGCCAGACATGATGCACAAATCAAACTGCTTCCACATGATAAGGTGCCCTTCCATTCAGAGAGACGGCTCTTTAATACTACTATAATGTCTGCTTCCACCACTATCCCTGGCAGCCTGTTCCAGGCACCCACCACGTGGTTTGTAAAAGATTTGGCCCACGAATCTCATTTGAACTTCCTCCCCATCTCCTTAAACCCAAGTGCAAGATACTTTTCCCCTGGGGAATAGATTCTGACCGACCACCCCGCTAGGGGTGCAGTACTTCCAGAGCTCACTGGGGCACTTCAGGACCACGACGGAAGCGCTCAGGCAGACTCAGAGGCAGCACCCACCACCCCCCCCCCACCCAACCCCCAGTTCTCAAGTCTCAACAAACCTGATTCTTTAATGACCGGTCATTCTACTTCGTAGCCCAACACAGCGCCAATCATAAAATGGCAGCCGCCAAGGTCAGGTCCTCCTTGTCATTATTTTGCTGAGCACAGGCACCCCTCTCAAGATTTTATAAACCACCATCAGGTCTCCCTTCAATCTCCAATGCTCCAGAGAAAATAAACCAAGTGTACCCAATTTCTCCCTACAGCTCATAACATCTACACCAGGCCACATCCTGGTAAACCTCTGTACCCTTTCCAAAGCCACATCCTGGTAAACCTCTGTACCCTTTCCAAAGCCACATCCTGGTAAACCTCTGTAGCCTTTCCAAAGCCACATCCTGGTAAACCTCTGTACCCTTTCCAAAGTCTCCACATTCTTTCTGGAAGGGGGTGACATAGTCGTCCAAGTGTGGGCTAACCAAAGTCTGGTACAGCTGCAGCATGACTTGGAGGTCGATCCTGATGCCACCTGTTTGGAGACTGCCGAGATGGGATATAAGATGTTACAACTCCAACCTATGAGTGGCCTCAACCTGGCAGAACCTGAGGCCATGCAGACGTGTCAATGTGGGAATAGGGTGTGGGATTCAAGTTAAACAAAGAAGTCTGCAGATGCCAGGTCAACCACAAAACACAAATGTGCTGGAGAAACTCAGCAGGTCGACAGGAAAGAAGGGGTAACCTGCAGCGGGCCGGGTCAACCCCACATGACGGGCCGAATCACTGTAGTGAACAGCCAGCGCAGAAGGCCACAGGGGCTTTCCCCCCACCGCGACAAAGATCCAGACTGCAGGAGCGCGTTGCCAGGGGAACGGCAGCATTATGACATCATTCCCGTGAGCCTGTCGCCACCCCCCCCCCCCCCAAAAGGAAGGCGTGTGGTTTGAATAAACAGCAGTTACTGGTTTGCTTGGTGTGGACGGCATTTATTTCAGCAGCTCTGCCTTTAGCAGTGCTCTAGTGGTGACCCCTGAAAGAGATTGGAAGTGTTCTGACCATCGGTTGAGGATGGAGATCTTGTCGCTGAGGACTTTGCCGTCTGAGCTGCGCAGCGGGCTTTGGACTTTGGGTGAGGGGCCGTACACAGCCTTTAGAGCCTCATAAAAACCCCTGAAGTCACCAAAGTCCGCGCTGAGCTGGGTTCGTTTGGCGAGGCTAGTCCACCACTCATTTTGGATCTCCCGGAGTTTGCGCTGAAGATGGCTGCATGCGCGACGGAAGGCTCGTTTCTTCTCTGGCCAGGATGGCTTTGCAAGGTGACCCTGGTGGGCAGCTCGCTTCTTTGCCAGCAGCTCCTGGATTTCCTGGTTGTTTTCGTCGAACCAGTCCTTGTTTTTCCTGGAGGAGAAGCCCAGTACCTCTTCAGTGGATTGCAGTATGGTAGTCTTCAGCTGATACCAGAGGGTTTCAGGGGTCGAGTCCGTGAGGCGGATTGCATCCTCGAGCTTTGCTTTGAGGTTTGCCTGGAGGTTTCCTCTCATTTTGTCTGACTGCAAGTTTCCAACATTGAACCTCTTTCTGGGGGCTTTACTGTTCCTGGACTTTGGCTTGAAGTGAAGGTTGAGCTTGCAGCGAACCAGCCGGTGGTCAGTGTGGCATTCCGCGCTGGGCATGACCCTGGTGTGGAGCACATCTCATTTGTCTCTTTCTCGCACCAGGACGTAGTCCAGGAGGTGCCAGTGTTTGGATCGGGGATGCATCCAGGTAGTGTTCAGGCTGTCCCTCTGCTGAAAAAGGGTGTTTGTAATGACAAGCCACTGTTCTGCGCAGAGGTCCAACAGGAGGCGCCCGTTGTCGTTGCACTTGCCGACACCATGCTTGCCCAGGATTCCTGGCCAGGTTTCTAAGTCTTTACCGACGCGAGCGTTGAAGTCGCCAAGGATGACAACCTTGTTGGCTGGAGGGGTGCGTTGAATGAGGTTGCGCAGATCTGTGTAGAACTTGTCCTTTTCTGCTGGTTCCGCCTGGAGAGTTGAGCACAGACACAGATGAGGGTGATGCAACGCTTGTTTTGAAGGGGGAGTCGCATGGACATGATCCGGTCCGAGTGGCCTGTTGGGAGGTTTTCGAGTATGGAGGCAATGGAGTTCTTGACCATGAAGCCTACACCAGATAGGCGTCGTTCATCCATAGGCTTGCCAGACCAGTAGAGTGTGTAGCCCGCGCTGCATTGTTGGAGGCTGCCTACATCTGCAAGACGGACTTCGCTGAGAGCGGCTATGTCGATGTAGAGTCTGAGGTGTTCATGTGCGATGAGGGCAGACTGACGTTCAGGTCGGTGGCTGTCAGCCTTGTCCAGCATGGTTCTGATGTTCCAGCATACTAGTTCGAGTTTGTGAGCATCTTTCAGTGCCAACCGCTCAGTTCAAGAATCCGCCCTGCTCCAGCTCCCTCAACAGCCCCCAAGGCTATAGTTGGATGAGGTCCTCACCCGGGAAGAGACATATAAGGCAAATGAACAACTGAAAAGTTGCAAAGCAGCAGGTATGGATGGAATCCCCCCAGAGGTCTTGAAGGCTGGCGGCAAAACTCTCCATGCCAAACTGCATGAGTTTTTCAAGCTCTGCTAGGACCAAGGAAAGCTGCCTCAGGACCTTCGTGATGACATCATCATCACCCTGTACAAAAAAAAGGTGAGAAGTCAGACTGCTCAAACTACAGGGGAATCTCGCTGCTCTCCATTGCAGGCAAAATCTTCGCTAGGATTCTCCTAAACAGAATAATACTTAGTGTCGCCGAGAATGTTCTCCCAGAATCACAGTGCGGCTTTCGCGCAAACAGAGGAACTACTGACATGGTCTTTGCCCTCAGACAGCTCCAAGAAAAGTGCAGAGAACAAAATAAAGAACTCTACATCACCTTTGTTGACCTCACCAAAACCTTCGACACCGTGAGCAGGAAAGGGCTTTGGCAAAAACTAGAGCGCCTCGTATGCCCCCCAAAGTTCCTCAACATGGTTGTCCAACTGGAGTCACGTAATGGAGTAGTGGCCGGTAGGGGAACTCCAGCCCTCTCCAGAAAAGTTAAAAAAAGGTAGAGAAAAAACAAAGGCACAAACATAAAAACCATAACAAAGTGAAAGTAAAAGTGTGGTGAAAATGGCAGTGAAGAAAGAAAAACCAAAAACAACGGGAAGAAAAGAAGAAGGTAAGACGTTGGAATAAGAAGGTGAAGGCCTTACCTGTACGAGGAGGCCGGCTGTGGAGAGAGAAGCCCGCTCCCTAGGTCAGTCGAAGCCCCGAACTCGGGACTACAAAAATGGCTCACGCGCAAGACAAAAATAACACTGACGGGAGGGGGGACCAGCTGAGGAGATCTCCACAGCTGAAACAGGCAACTACAACACAACAGCAAGAGGTAAACATAGAAAATAACGAGATCAAGGAAGAGAGTAAAAATAAGAAATCAAAGAAACAACAGATGACCAATCCAGAGGAAGAAGACCAACACCAAGACACTTCTAATAAAAATAAGAAGACCAAAAATACCCAACAAAATAAAACAAACAACCCAACAAGAAAACCAGAAGAGACAGAGGTAAAGGACACAGACCCTGGAGTCGACTCAGAAGAGAAGGAGGAAGAACACAGAGAAAAGGAAGATGAAGGGAAGGGTAAGTACATGGATATATATTTTTTTAAAGAATATATGGAAACAGTAAAAGAATGGCAGTCACAAGAATTCAGTGAAATAAAAAGAATAAAAAGTACAGAAGAAAAAGTAAATAGATTAGAGATGATCATGACAGATATAGGAAAAAGAGTAGACAAGGTGGAAGAACGAGAAACAGCCATAGAAGTGGAAGTAGATGACTTAAAAAAGAAATTAGAAGAATCTGATAAAAAAAAGTTCAAGAGTCACAGGAGCTGTTAGCTCAGAAGATAGATATAATGGAAAATTATAATAGAAGAAACAATATAAAGATAGTGGGCCTTAAGGAAGATAAAGAAGGCAAAAATATAAAAGAATTTATAAAAGAATGGATCCCCAGGGTCCTAGGAAGACCAGAATTACAGGAAGAAATGGAAATAGAAAGCGCACACAGAACATTAGCCCCTAAACCACAACCACAACAAAACCCAAGATCCATTCTAGTAAAATTCCTACGATATACAAGAGAAAATATATTGGAGAAGGCAATGAATAAAATAAGAGAAGACAAAAAACCACCGGAATACAAGGGTCAAAAAAATTTTTTCTATCCAGATAGAAGTTTTGAACTCCTGAAGAAGAGGAAGGAGTTCAATGCAGCAAAAATGACCCTATGGAAAAAAGGTTAAAAACTTATGTTAAAATACCCAGCGGTACTTAAAATAGTTATTCCAGGGCAGCAAAACAAGCTATTCTCGGATCCAGAAGAAGCACGAAATTTGCAGAACAACTACAAAACACAGAGAGAGATGAAGAGATGTAACAAGAACAAAAATGACAACAAACTATATGTATGTGTGAGTATGTATATATATGTGTATATATAAACAATAGAGTATAGGTAAGAACTAAGAAAGGAAAGAAAGGGAAGAAAGGAAGTAAGGAGGGAATTAAGAGAGTGACCTTTGTTATATATGAAGATTAAAATATTTTCTGGGGGGGGCTGGGTGGGGAAGAATAACAGTCACTGCAAAATCAGTTGACGCTTGCGAGCGGATTCGCAAATCCAAATGGAGAGGGGAGATGTGGTTGCCCGACAAGAGACAAAGGGCAACTAAGAAAGGGGAGGGACTATTGGGGTTAAAGGAATTTTAGATATGAGAATAGTGGAAATATTTTATGTTTTAGAAATGTTGTCTTATAATGTGTTCAAAAAAAGAAAACAGAAATGGATAAGAAGGGAAGGTGGTGATGAGGAAACGGAAAGGAAAGATAAACAAAGTATGAAATGGCTATGTTGAACTATATGACTTTAAATATTAATGGAATACATAACCAAATCAAAAGGAAGAAACTGTTAAATTTACTGAAAAAAGAAAAAAATTGATATAGCATTCGTACAAGAAACACATCTAACTGAAGTGGAACACAAGAAATTAAAGAGAGATTGGATAGGACATGTAACAGCAGCATTATATAATTCAAAAGCCAGAGGGGTAGCTATATTAATCAATAAAAATGTACCAATCAAAATAGAAGAGGAAATAATAGATCCAGCAGGGATCCAACAGTATCAGACAGATGTTTTCGCTGTAAAAAGGAAATGGGAACAACAATTCATGCAATTTGGACATGTGAGAAAGTGGAAAAATTTTGGGAAGATCTAAACCAGATATTAAATAAAATCACAAAAAGCAATATACCAAAAAACCCAGAGATCTTCCTCCAAAGTAATATAAGAAACAAAGAATTTGGACTCGATTTGGATGGTGCACAAAAATGATTTAAGATAGCCATAGCTGTAGCAAAAAAATGTATTATGTCAACCTGGAAATTAGAAGACAACTTGAGAATACAACAATGGTATATAGAAATGAATAAATGTATTCCATTAGAAAAAATAACATATAATTTAAGAAATAACATTACAATATTCGAACAAATCTGGAAGCCATACATGAAACACAAAAGAGAAATCCTACCGTGGACTTCCACCACCTAAAATGACAGAAGGAGAAGATAACGAAAAGAACTGACTCAGTAAAATTTCTTGTTTATTTTTATTAAGTGACAACATTGTTTAACTGGTTTAATGTATCTTATAGATTGAACTTTAAATAAATGGGGAAGGGAGTGAGGGAGGGAGGGAAGAGAGGGGGAAAAGGGGGAGAAAACGACAATGTATATATTTAAGAAGAAAAATGTCCGTATGTATCTTGGTCAATATGGTTTATAGTGTGAAAAATAAAAAATTAAAAAAAAAACATGGTTATCCAACTGCACGAAAACCAACAAGGTCGGGTCAGATACAGCAATGAGCTCTCTGAACCCATCTCCATTAACAATGGCGTGAAGCAAGGCTGCGTTCTCGCACCAACCCTCTTTTCAATCTTCTTCAGCATGATGCTGAAACAAGCCATGAAAGACCTCAACAATGAAGACGCTGTTTACATCCGGTACCGCATGGATGGCAATCTGAGGCTCCTGTGAGCTCACACCAAGACACAAGAGCAACTTGTCCGTGAACTACTCTCTGCAAACGATGCCGCTTTAATTGCCCAATCAGAGCCAGCTCTTCAGCGCTTGATGTCCTGTTTTGCGGAAACTGCCAAAATGTTTGGCCTGGAAGTCAGCCTGAAGAAAATTGAGGTCCTCCATCAGCCAGCTCTCCACCATGACTACCCCCCACATCTCCATCGGGCACACAAAACTCAAAATGGTCAACCAGTTTACCTATCTCGGCTGCACCATTTCATCGGATGCAAGGATCGACAACGAGATAGACAACAGACTCGCCAAGGCAAATAGCGCCTTTGGAAGACTACACAAAAGAGTCTGGAAAAACAAACAACTGAAAACCCTCACAAAGATTAGCGTATACAGAGCCGTTGTCATACTCACACTCCTGTTCGGCTCCGAATCATGGGTCCTCTACCGGCATCACCTACGGCTCCTAGAACGCTTCCACCAGCGTTGTCTCCGCTCCATCCTCAACATTCACTGGAGCGACTTCAACCCTAACATCGAAGTACTCGAGATGGCAGAGGCCGACAGCATCGAATCCACGCTGCTGAAGATCCAACTGCGCTGGGTAGGTCACGTCTCCAGAATGGAGGACCATCGCCTTCCCAAGATCGTGTTATATGGCGAGCTCTCCACTGACCACCGAGACAGAGGTGCACCAAAGAAGAGGTACAAGGACTGCCTAAAGAAACCTCTTGGTGCCAGCCACATTGACCACCGCCAGTGGGCTGATATCGCCTCAAACCGTGCATCTTGGCGCCTCACAGTTCGGTGGGCAGCAACCTCCTTTGAAGAAGACCGCAGAGCCCACCTCACTGACAAAAGACAAAGGAGGAAAAACCCAACACCCAACCCCAATCAACCAATTTTCCCTTGCAACCGTGTTTGCCTGTCCCGCATCGGACTTGTCATCCACAAACGAGCCTGCAGCTGACGTGGACATTACCCTTCCATAAATCTTCGTCCGCGAAGCCAAGCCAAAGAGTGGTGACCCCAACAGGTTCTAATGTTTTTAGAACCCACTACACGCAACAAGATGAATCTTGCCGACTCATCCATTGCCCAAGCAGTGGCCACCAATGAATCTCCCGCAGCAGTTTAAGCCATAAGTGTCCACTTTCCATCATTCTGGGCAAACCAGCCACATAGCTGGCTGCAACTTGCAGAATCATAGTTCGCCCTATGAGGAATACCAGCTGAGGACACGAAGATCTAGTACGTGGTCAGCACCTTGGACCCTGCCACAGCAGCGCAAGTTGCCCCATTTGTCAACGACCCACTAGCGGATGGCAAATGCTTTTTGCTTGAGTAATTTGAACTTAGCCAGCATGAACGGGCCATTTGTGTGGTTAACAAGCAGGGCCTTGGTGATTGCAACCCCTCAGGACTGATGCAGGAGCTAGTGGCCCTTGCAGATGGATACTCCAAGTACTTCCTGTGTGAGGCCCTGTTCCTTTCCAAGTTGCTGGTCCATCTCCAACACGGGCATTGCCAAACCGCACCTCGTGGCGAGAGAAGCAGACCGGATCTTCCGCAGTCTGCAATCCGACTCCATCCACATGCAGTCCATTTGAACAAACCTCGACCACCTTGTCTGCCCCTATGGCAGCCATCTCAGCAGCCCAGCCACAACGCAGCAACATAACAGCAGGGTACTGCTACTATCACCGTCGATGGGGCCGCAATGCCCGGCAGTGAGTACTGCACTGCACCTTTTTAGGCAGCAAACCCAGTCCGATGCAGGGAAACAAGCAAGCAGCCGTCATTAGTGGCCTCGGCGGTTGGCACCAGAAAAGGCCTGCTTTACCTTTGCGGGAATTCCTGATAGACAGCGGCGCAGAAATCAGCCTAGTTCCGCACACATTCTTTGAGCAGAAGAACGATGCCAGAGGCCTATCCCTACAGGCCGCCAATGGTTCAACCATCCCTACCTATAGAACATGTGTCACACCAGGAATGCTGATTTTAGGCGAGACTGTACCGTTGCCTCAGTGGCTGTGTTTGGAGCAGATTTTCTCTGGGTGAACGAACGCCTGTCGACCTCAATCAATGCTGGCTGATTAATGCCACCACCTTCCAGGTTTGGCCCCTCGCCAACGCACTTTCCAGCCTTTGGGAGTCCACACTCTCGAACAAAGAGAGTACACCGCACTGCTCGCTGACTTCCCAGCTCTTCCACAATGTGGAACCAGCACATGGTGTGCAACACCACATTAAGACCACCAGACCACCCGTGTACGCGCAGGCGTAGTGACTGCCGCAAGATAATCTCCTCCAAACCAAGGTTGAGTTTGCTACGATGAAGGAATTGGGGATCGTCTGATGTTCCAACAGCCCGTGGGCTTCGCCAGTACACGTGGTCCCAAAGAACTCTGGCTGCTGGCACCCCTGCGTAGACTACCACAGCTCAACGATGCAACGGTACCAGACAGATACCCCATCCTGCACATACAGGACTCTGCTGCACGACTCCAAGGTGCCTAGATATTTTCCAAATTCGATCTGGCGAAGCGCTACCACCAGACCCCAGTGCGCCAGGACGATGTCTGGAAGATGGCCAGAATCACTGCGTTTGGCCACTTACGAGTTCCTGAGAATAGCATTCCGGCTGAAAAGGACAGCTCAAACATTCCAGCGTCTCATGGATGCAGTGGCAAGAGAGGGGATTTTCGTGTTACTGGACGACATCCTCATTGCCAGCCCAGATGCCAGGATGCACAAAGAACATTTAAAATGCCAGTTTGCCGGGCTGCAGACTTTTGGGCTAACCATCAACCTGTCCAAGTGCCAGTTCAGTTTGTCCACCATCAATTTCCTTGGGTTTCATCTCCAGAGAATGAACAACCCCTTTGCCTGATGAAGTCAAGGTCATTCGGAACTTTCCCAGGTTCCAAACCCTCAAAACTCTGCAGGAATTCCTTGGGACAGGGAATTTCTATCATCGCTTCCTCCCAGGAGCAGTAGCCTCGTTAAGGCAGGTAACAAGGAGCCCAGCTGGTCTGCGGAGACACTCCAGGCATTCGAGGAGTCCAAACCAGCACAAACCAAAGCCACGTTCCTGGCACATCCGGATCCAGACTTAACCCTGTCGTTAATGACAGATGCTCAGACCGGGAAGTGGGCATAGAGCTGCAACAGTGGGTGGATCACCAGTGGCAGCCACTCGCTTACTTCAGCAAACACTTACGACCACCCGAGCTGAAGTACTGCGCATTTGATTATAAACTACTGGCAATGGCCATACGCCATTTTCAGTATGTCCTTGAAAGCCAAATGTTTACAGGCTACACAGTCCACAAGCCACTGGTGCAGGCGCTGGGCAAAGTCTCAGACCCCTTGGATGGCGAGGCAACACGTGTACCTTCCGTACATCTCCAAATATACAACTGACATCTGCCACGTAGTGGTGAAGTCCAACGTGGTAGCAGACACACTGTCCAGCCAAACTATCTCCGAGGTGAAGGGTGGCATTGACACAGCTCTGCTTATCAAGAACGAGGCTGAAGATGCCGACACACAGGCATAACACACTGCCATCACCAGCCTACAAATTGAGGAGTTGGTGCCAGACCCAGGAAGCCCAATGCTCCTGTGCGATATGTCTACAGGTCACCCCAGGCCAATCCTGCCCGCGACCTGGACTCTCTCATCCTTCCATAGAGACTAATGCAAGGGTGGAGCTGAAAGAAATCAGTATCTCTAAGGACATGATCTTGGGGACATTGAAGGGATTGAAGGCCGATAAATCCCAGGGACCTGATAATCTACATCCTAGGGTACTTAAAGAAGTGGATAGCAGATGCTTTAAGAATTATTTTCCAGAACTTGATAGACTCAGGATCAGTACCCATGGATTGGAGGGTAGCTAATGTTACCCCACTATTTAAAAAAGGGGGGGGTATAGAAAAAGCGAGGAATTATAGGCCAGTGAGTCTTACATCAGTAGTGGGCAAAATGATGGAATCCATTATTAAGGATGTAATAGCGGAGCATGTGACTTGCAGAGAAGGGATCGGACAGAGTCAACATGGATTTACAAAAGGTAAATTGTGCTTAACAAATCTATTGGAATTCTTTGAGATGGTGACAGGTAAAATTGATGGGGGAGAGCCAGTGGATGTGGTGTACCTGGATTTCCAAAAGGCCTTTGATAAGGTTCCACATAAACTACTGGCATGCAAAATCAAGGCTCATGGGATTGGGGGCAAGGTATTGATGTGGATTGAGAACTGGCTGGCAGATAGAAGACAGAGAGTTGGGATAAACGGCTCATTTTCTGAGTGGCAGGCGGTGACCAGTGGGGTGCCACAGGGATCTCTACTGGGACCCAGCTGTTCACAATTTATATTAATGATCTAGATGAGGGGATTCGATGCAATATCTCCAAATTTGCAGACGACACTAAGCTAGGAGGGGTTGTGTGCACTGAAGAGGGGGGTCAGGAAGCTCCAGTGTGATTTGGATAAATTAGGGGACTGGGCAGATACATGGCAAATGCACTACAATGTGGATAAATGTGAGGTTATCCACTTTGGTAATACAAACCAGAGGGCAGATTACTATTTGAATGGCAATAGATTGGGAGATGGGGAAGTGCAGAGAGACCTAGGGGTTCTTATGCACCAGTCACTGAAGGCGAGCATGCAGGTACAGAAGGCGGTTAAAAAGGCAAATGGTATGTTGGCCTTCATATCAAGAGGGTTTGAGTATAGGAATAAGGATACCTTACTGCAGTTGTACAGAGTCTTGGTGAGACCACATCTGGAGTATTGTGTGCAGTTTTGGTCGCCTTATCTGAGGAAGGATGTTCTTGCAATGGAGGGAGTGTAAAGGCTGATACCTGGAATGGCAGGAATAACTTATGAGGAAAGATTGCACAATTTGGGATTGTACTCACTGGAGTTTAGAAGATTGAGAGGGGATCTCATAGAGACATATAAAATTCTGGAAGGACTGGACAGAAGGGATGTTTCCAATGGTGGGAGAGTCCAGAACCCAGGGCCATGGTTCGAGGATAATAGGCAAACCATTTTAGGACCAAGATGAGGAGGAATTTCTTTACCCAGAGGGTGGTGAATCTGTGGAATTCATTGCCACAGAGAGCAGTAGAGGCAGGTTCATTGAATATATTTAAGAGGGAATTAGATATATTTCTTCAGTATAAGGGAATTAGTGGTTATGGAGAGAAGGCGGGGATGGGGTATTGACCTTTAAGATCAGCCATGATCAGCAGGCTCGAAGGGCTGAATGACCTACTCCTGCTATGTTTCTATGTTTCTATGTTTCAACAGCATGCCACATTTCAAACAGATGTTTAGCATGGGCTTTTGGCGCAAAGTTTCACATTGGGCAAAAACCTGTGTACAATGCCAAAGTCCATTGCCACACTAAAAACCGCAACGTTTCCCACCCGCAGCGGACAGGTTCAAACATGAGCACGTGGACAATGTAGGGCCTCTTCCCATCAGCCAGGGAATGAGGTATCTTTTCACCGTGGTCGACTGCTTTACACACTGGCCAGAGGCAGTGCCCATGCCGGCCTGCAACAAGGAGACCTCACAGTAGGTCACCCGTTTGGTGTCCCTTCCCACATAACTTCGGACCGAAGTTATCCACTATTACCAAAGTGGATAACCTCACATTTATCGACATTGTAGTGCATTTGCCATGTATTTGCCCAGTCCCCTAATTTATCCAAATCACACTGGAGCTTCCTGACCCCCCTCTTCAGTGCACACAACCCCTCCTAGCTTAGTGTCGTCTGCAAATTTGGAGATATTACATCGAATCCCCTCATCTAGGTCATTAATATAAATTGTGAACAGCTGGGGTCCCAGTACAGATCCGCCTGCCACTCAGAAAATGAGCCGTTTATCCCAACTCTCTGTCTTCTATCTGCCAAATCTCCAATCACGGCTGCATGGGCCCAACTGACTGGATGAACACCCAAGGGTCCTGCTGGGCATCCACACAGCACTTAAAAAGGGCTACAGCGTACCGCTCTCCATCCCAGGTGACATCCATTTTGGTTCCACAGAACCACCACCGAACGCCCTGGTCGTCCGATAGCGGCTGATGAACCACACCGTCTACCCACGTCCACATCCTACTGCCACCCATGGGATGCCAAGCAGCCACATCCCACAAGAACACAAAGCCGCGAACTTTGTCTTTGTAAGACAGGGCAAACCAGGTACTCCCCCGCAGTATCCTTATGAAGCGCCTTTCGAGATACTGAGAAGAGAGGGGTTTAAATATGCTCTGGTCATTGGAGATAGGTACGACATGTTTACAGTCGACCACCTCAAGAAAGCCCACTTGGACTGTTCGGAACCTTTTCC
Organism: Narcine bancroftii; assembly: GCF_036971445.1. Lineage (NCBI taxonomy): Eukaryota > Metazoa > Chordata > Chondrichthyes > Torpediniformes > Narcinidae > Narcine > Narcine bancroftii. The sequence continues at coordinate 99,036,329 of NC_091474.1, read as the reverse complement.
TCCCCCCATACTATGGCACCAGGGGCATTCGCCTGAAGACAATCTCCCAAACCTTACCCAAAAAGACTGTGGTTCTGGGGGTGGGGGGTGGTGAGATGTAGTGGCCTGGGTCAACCTTGCACATGACAGGTCAAATCGTTGTAATGAACAGGGGTTTTCCCCCCCCACCACACAGGGGCGTGTTGCTAGGGCAATGGCCAGGCTTCACAGCAGCATTATGACATGACTCCCGCGAGCCTGTCGTCTCCCCTAAAAAGGAAGGCGCGTGGTTTGAATAAACGGCAGTTACTGGTTTGTTCGGTGTGGACGGCATTTATTTCAGCAGTTCTGCCTTTAGCAGTGCTACAAACCAACATTTCAGGCCTGGGCCCTTCATCAGGTTCAAGCAAAAGCAGACAGGCATCTGAATAAAAAAGTGGGGGTGGGGGGGAGAGGCAGACAGGCAAGACCTAACAGGTTGATGGAGGTGGGAGGGTAGAAGAGAATAAAGCTAAGTAATGGGGAGAGGGTAGCTCTCTGACAGGAGAACAAAGGGGAGCGGAGGGAAAGGAGGCAGACAGGGAAAGAGAGTTATAGAGGAGAAAGGCTATCAGAAATTGGAGAAGTCGATATTCATGCCGTCGGCTTGGAGATAGCCAGGGTGGAATAGACATATTCTTCCTCCAGTTTGTCAGAAGTCATGGTTTGGCACTATTAGGCAATGTTAGTATGGCACTGAAATGGTTGGCGACTGGGAGATCCTAGTGGACAGAGCGAAGGTGCTCATCCAAGTCTGCATTCAGTCTCACCGATGCAGAGGAGGCCACATCACCGCAGATTCACAGGCTGCTTCACTTGGAAGGACTGTTAGGGGTCCCAAATGTTGTTATGGGAGGAGGTGTAGCTCTTGCTCTCATGGAATCGGGGGTGGGGGGCAGGGCGGGGGGAGGGGAAATGAAATGTAACGCACGATTGGTGGGAATGGTTCCCTTCCTTTTCCTATCCGGGAGTTATATTTCTTACCCCCTGTCCTCTCCCCATCACTTTCCCATCCACTTACCTGTGCTCCCCATTTCCCGCTACCTTCTTTGGGCGTCTGCCTAATTTTCAGCACACCCGGGGGAAGGGCTCAGGCCTGAAACGTTGACTGCGCTTTACTCTGTATGAACACTGTGTGACCTGCTGAGTTTCTCTAGTTCTTCTGTATACTACTAGACCCCAGCATCTGCAGATTTCTTATTTACATAAATCTGGGTTTGCCTACCTTTCATATGGAAAAGAGTTTCTTACAGTTTCCTCCACCTCAATCATTTTATGTACATTAATTATGTTCCTTCTTGATCCCCTCTGCTCCAGGGAGGAGGACAAACCTCTCCAACCTTTCCTCATAACTCAACTGCTCCATTCCAGAGGACATCCTTGTGAATCTCCTCTGCACGTCCTCCAGCATTGGTAACTTGAGATCAAATTTGCCCTGAATTTGATATTTTTACAATAAAATCCCATATCAACATTCACCGTGGCCTAAATCTTCAGAAGAGTATTTCAGACCTCCTGACTTTGTTTCATTTCATTAGGCTTCCCCTCGTGTACTTCTCCAGTCTCCAAATCTTCAAATGCTCCATACATATCTAGAAGGAAAAGGAAGATGTAAAAATACTTACAAATAGTTAGAAATTGTAACATGGCTATTTTATCACATTGCTAATAATCAAATTCTGCTAATTAATTTTAAATAAAAATCTAGTTACTCATATTGGCAATAGTGCGAGTATAGACCAGAATCAGACCCTTTGGCCCAACTTGTTGCACACTGACTAAAATGGTCATTCAGCGCGCCCAAGGCTAAATTTGTGACCAATGGACAAATTTCACCAGCTTTTCCACTGTCAAGATCTTGAAGACAAAGGTGCCCACTATCTCCCGCTCTATTCCGACTTGCCATGGAGCCCTTGGCTGAGGTCATTTGCCAGGATCCAGACATCAAGGGATTCAGGGCAGGCTAGGAAGAACGTAAAATCAACCTGTTTGCGAATGATGTGTTGATATATCTGACAGACCCAGTGAACTCGCTGGACAAGTTGCACTCCACTCTGGAGGACTAGGGAGAGATCTCCAGGTAATAAGATTAATTGGGAGAAGAGCGAAATTATGCCACTAACAAAAGGAGACTACAATTAATTCCAGGAAAACAGCCCTTTGAAGTGGCAACAAAATGATTCAAATATCTAGGGGGATGAGGGTGGATAATAAATTGAATAATTTATACCCCCTTGCTCGGGAAGATTGAGGAGGACTTGAATAGGTAGATGACCCTGCCCATAACACTAGTGGGCAGGGTTAACTGTGTTAAAATGAATGTGTTGCCAAGGCTTCAGTATCACTTCCAGACATTGCCTCTGGCGCTGCCCTGGGGATTCCTTCAGAAATTGCTCTCTCATGTGCTAATATTTTTATGGAGTGGTAAATTGGCCAGGGTCTCTATGGAGAAATTAATTTGGGATTTCAGTTTTGGTGGATTATGATTGCCAGACTTCAAAAAATATTACTGGGCAGCCCTGTCAAGATTCATTGCCTCACTCTTTAAGGGGGGGGGGGGGGAGTGTACCATCCTGGGCAGCCCATATACATATACATATACAAGTGCTCCTAATTTGGAAGAAAATTAATAAAACATAGGGCACAAACTGGGGCCACCTCCAAAACCACCCCTGGCTCTTCTTTCATGCACGGGAGGATGGGGGGGGGGTAACAAGATCCAAGACACCTGGCGTCGTAATGGCGTCCAATGCATAGAGGACTACTATGAGCAGGGGCAGCTAATGCTGTTTGAGCAGCTCAGAAATAAATATGGTTTATCAAACAAGACATTCCATTGTTATCTACATATAAGGTATTTTCTGAGGGACAAATTAGGTCCAACAGTGGCCCTAATAGCGTGCAGTGACATAGAGACCCTGTTTTGAAAGGAGGATCATTTCAGCAATGTATTTCTTACTTCAGACTGGCGGGGTGGGGGTGGGGGGCGGGACAAAACCAGGCCTTCACAAGTCAAGGTGGAGGAGGGAGTCAGATTTAGGAATAATGATTGACAAGTGGTGCTAGTCGGACATGTGACGGGTCAGCATGACCACAATCATTAACGCTCGGTACAAGCAGTACAACTTTCTTCACCAGCTATATCTGACGCCGCAAAAATTGAACAGATCAAAACCAGAAGTCTCAGAGCAATGCGTTAGATGTGGTATTGTGACAGGAACCTTTGTGCACACAACCTGGACATGTACCAAGATGAGGTCCTTTTGGGTGGACTGAGTGAAACTCTGGAGAAAATCAAGGCAAAGAATTCCCACAGGACCCAGAGTTGTTCCTGCTGGGAAATATGATGGATATAAGACTGACAGTGAAGCTGTCCAAATTTCAAATGGTTGCATTGGCATTGTCCAAGAGAGTGCATAACAGCTCCCTGGAAGTCTGACTCCAGCCTGAGCAGTGCACACTGGAATGCAGAAATGCAGAGCTGTGTTCCCCTGGAGAAGATTGCCTTCAATCTCAGGAAAAAGTACAGTACCTTCCTTAAAATTTGGAAACCGTATCTAAATCTCATAAGTGCATGGCTATAGGGTGGGCTGTCCTGCCTCAAGGCCTAGCTCCATCCCATTCCAATCCTGAAAAGCAAAGCCACGGATAGGATACTGACCAGGTCATGGGCCACTGGGGCCTAACAAATCCACATAGCCCTGATTTATGTGTGCGTCTTGAAAGTTTGTTATGTGTGTGTGATAAGGGGGGAGGGAGGAGTAGAAAAAGGGCTTGGACTTGATGCTGAACCTTGTACAGAAATGACGACTAAGTTTTGATGAAAGCTGATCACTGTATGAGTTTGAAAACTGATAAAATAGAATATTCCAAAAAAATGTCCACTCAGGCCTGTCTGTATCTTTGCCATATCCTTCTCCTTCTAAACTGTTCCAATATATAAAGGTCTCCTTTAACACTTTCTTTTCTCATCTTAAAACTGATACCTTCTTACATTAGACTTCCTTACCCTGGGCAAAACTGACAATTCAGCTCATCTGTGCTCTTGTGATTTGTTCTCGCTCTGTAAAGTTGCCCCTCAAACCTCCTTTGCTCCAGGAGGAACAGTTCCAGCTACTGCAGTCTCTACAATAATACATGCCCTCCAGTTCCAGTAACATCCTTGTGAATCTTTTCTGCGCCCTCTCTAGTTTAACGTCTTTCCTGTCAGATTGTGACTAGAACTGCACCCAATACTCCAGCTGCTGCCTCACCTAAATCTTGTACATGATGCCCCAACTTCTGTTCTCAGTGACCCATCTGTACCTTCTTTATCACACTGTTCACCTGTGACACCACTTTTAGGGAACGATGGACTTGCACCCCTTAGTCTCTGTTCAATAACATTTTCCAGGCTCCTGTCATTCTCTGCGTATGTCCTGCTCTGGTTTAACTTCCCAAAATGTAACGTTGTGGACTCGTCCAAGTGCTACCTGCCATTCCTACCCTCACTTTCCCAGTTGATCTTTGTATTGTTTGGCATTCTCGTTTCCCAGCCATCCCCTATTCTCTCCTCTGAGCATGTCATTCACTATCACTCCACCACATAATAAAAACATTGGAGAGTGCGCACTTCAAGGTTGTCCCCCTATTTTCAGAGCAAGACATTCAGCTTTATTTCATTCTCACACCATTTGGAAGAAGCCCTGACAAGAAAATAGCATCCATTGTACTGCAATCATTCTCTCCTCAGGGCCTTGGTGATATCACCATCGTTTCAACTTCCTGATCACTCTGAAGCGGCACAGACATCCTGGCCTGTGAAAACAGCGTGAGGAACAACCACCCCAGCAGCTGGATCCAAGATGCAGTAAAAATATTCTCCATTTCCCTGAACTAGTGTAGCCCCCAAGAGCTCTCAGACCTTTAGACACTACTCAGCTCCGACGTTCAACATTTCCATCGTTCGCAAGAAGGAAAATGGCTACAATGTCTTTCCTGTCAGATTGTGACTAGAACTGCACCCAATACTCCAGCTGCTGCCTCACCTAAATCACAATGCAGCTGAACTTGTCTCAGCCGCTCCACCCAAATCTTTTTCCTTTCCCTGCTCTTTGACCAACAATCCAGGCTAAAGGTGATTTATTTCCACCCCATTTCTGTGGGCTTTGAAGAGATCTGAAACAGGAGGTGCTCGACCTTGAGGGAGGTTGATGGCTTGGAGTGTTCGTTTCCTTCCAGTATGGACGTGAGGTCCTTAATGTCCTTCCAAATGTGACCAAGTATTTTTCACTGGATATATGGAACAAGCTACCAGAGGTGGTGATATACAGTTATCACATTTCAAAGTCATTTAGATATTTAAAATTTTTACATTTAAAAAAATTTTAGACATACAGTACGTTAACAAGTCATTTCAGCCCATGAGTCCACACTGTGCAATTTACATCCAATTAACCTACAACCCCCGGTATATTGCGAACAATGGAAGGAAACTGGAGCCTCTGGGGAAAACCCACACAGACACATGCAGAATGTTCAAACTCCTCATAGACAGAATGGGATTTGAATGTGTTCAGGTAAGTTTTCTAAGTCAATATATATATATATATATATATATATATATATACATTATATATATATATATATATATATATATTGAAGAGACTGCCATCCGTGCGGTACCGGATGTAAACAGCGTCTTCATTGTTGGGGTCTTTCATGGCTTGGTTCAGCATCATGCTGAAGAAGATTGAAAAGAGGGTTGGTGCCAGAACACAGCCTTGCTTCACGCCATTGTTAATGGAGAAGGGTTCAGAGAGCTCATTGCTGTATCTGACCCGACCTTGTTGGTTTTCGTGCAATTGGATAATCATGTTGAGGAACTTTGGGGGATATCCGATGCGCTCTAGTATTTGCCAAAGCCCTTTCCTGCTCACGGTGTCGAAGGCTTTGGTGAGGTCAACAAAGGTGATGTAGAGTCCTTTGTTTTGTTCTCTGCATTTTTCTTGGAGCTGTCTGAGGGCAAAGACCATGTCAGTAGTTCCTCTGTTTGCGCGAAAGCCGCACTGTGATTCTGGGAGAATATTCTCGGCGACACTAGGTATTATTCTATTTAGTAGAATCCTAGCGAAGATTTTGCCTGCAATGGAGGCATTTTGCCTGAGGCGCCTAAGGCGCCTGCAAGCTCACACCAAGACACAAGAGAAACTTGTCCGTGAACTACTCTTTGCAGACGATGCCGCTTTAGTTGCCCATTCAGAGCCAGCTCTTCAGCGCTTGACGTCCTGCTTTGCGGAAACTGCCAAAATGTTTGGCCTGGAAGTCAGCCTGAAGAAAACTGAGGTCCTCCATCAGCCAGCTCCCCACCATGATTACCAGCCCCCCCACATCTCCATCGGGCACACAAAACTCAAAACGGTCAACCAGTTTACCTATCTCGGCTGCACCATTACATCAGATGCAAGGATCGACAATGAGATAGACAACAGACTCGCCAAGGCAAATAGCGCCTTTGGAAGACTACACAAAAGAGTCTGGAAAAACAACCAACTGAAAAACCTCACAAAGATAAGCGTATACAGAGCCGTTGTCATACCCACACTCCTGTTCGGCTCCGAATCATGGGTCCTCTACCGGCACCACCTACGGCTCCTAGAACGCTTCCACCAGCGTTGTCTCCGCTCCATCCTCAACATCCATTGGAGCGCTTACATCCCTAACGTCGAAGTACTCGAGATGGCAGAGGTCGACAGCATCGAGTCCACGCTGCTGAAGATCCAGCTGCGCTGGATGGGTCACGTCTCCAGAATGGAGGACCATCGCCTTCCCAAGATCGTGTTATATGGCGAGCTCTCCACTGGCCACCGTGACAGAGGTGCACCAAAGAAAAGGTACAAGGACTGCCTAAAGAAATCTCTTGGTGCCTGCCTCATTGACCACCGCCAGTGGGCTGATATCGCCTCAAACCGTGCATCTTGGCGCCTCACAGTTTGGCGGGCAGCAACCTCCTTTGAAGAAGACCGCAGAGCCTACCTCACTGACAAAAGGCAAAGGAGGAAAAACCCAACACCCATCCCCAACCAACCAATTTTCCCCTGCAACCGCTGCAATCGTGTCTGCCTGTCCCGCATCGGACTTGTCAGCCACAAACGAGTCTGCAGCTGACGTGGACTTTTTACCCCCTCCATAAATCTTCGTCCGCGAAGCCAAGCCAAAGAAAGATATATATATATATATATATATAGAGGTGCCAACTAGAGAGAGTGCAACACTGGATCTCATATTAGGGAACGAGACAGGACGGGATAGAAGCATGTGTAGGCATATAGCCCACGCGCAGACACACAGTCTGGCCCACAAAATGGCTGACAAACACGGCGACCGCACTGACCTGGGGGTGACACCGGCCGTCATCCCATAGTCCAATTCCATAGCTTCTTCAAAGTAGCCATACAAGTAAATAGAGTGGTGGAGAAAGTGTGTGGTATCCTTGGTCAGTGCATTAACTCTAAAAATATTGGTTAGGCTACACTTGGAATGCTGTGTGCAATTCTGGTCACACCATTCCAAGAAAAATGTGGAGGCTTTGGAAAGGATACAGGAGGATGTTGTCCCAGATTAGAGGTTATGAGCAGCAAGGAGAGGCTAAACAAACTTAGCTTGTTGTCTCTGGAATGTCAGAGGCGGTGGGAAAAACCAGAGGGGAGTTTATAAAATGAGAGGGGTAGATAGTCAGGATCTTTTTGCAAGAACATGAGTTTAAGGTGGGAGGGGGGGATGTTGGGTCAGTTCAAAGGGTGTGTGCAGAGCAAGTCTTTTCAAAGGGAGTGGTAGTTCCCTTGACTGGGCTGCCAGGGGTCATGGTAGAAACAGATCTGAAAGTAGCATTTAAGAGGGTTCTAAATGAAAACATGACTAAGAGATGGAGAGATCTGCATCATGTGCAAACAACAGTGATTTTGGTTACTTTTGTATTGTGTTCGGTGGGCTATCGTGGGCCATACCACCTGTTCTTTTGCTTTTCTACATCTCGAGTCACAGGAGCCAGGATGTTTGAAACACCGAGACCGACTGGAATTTTGTTTAGTTTATACGGACTCCGTGGACCAGATTACAAAGATTCAGTAAAAACATTTCCATTTTTAAGGGGCTTTTTTCCTTTTTACTCATGTGAATTCTTCTCATCAGAGTTCAGAATAGAGTACCTATTTCAGGAGTCTGGTATGGACCATGAGCTATATAACCTGCCCATTGATGACCTGATAATAATAGGGCCTTAATGCTGGGCACGTTGGCCTGGATGAGGGCATTGACATTATTACCACTGACAAGCACAAAGGCAGAGCATCTTAGAAAATGAAAGTTTCTCCTCAGGTCACACAGTTGTCAAACCTGAGAAACATTTTGGAGACCAGTTCAATTTCTCCATTTTCCTGGTTGTGATGAAAGCTCTTCAAACCAAAACTTTAACTTGGTTTCTCTCTGAAAAGATTACGCCTAACTAAATTTTAATTTTTATCTTTAAATTTAGAGACACGGCCCTTCCATCCAAACACATCCTCGTGACTCCGTTCCTTTTTTCTGAGAGTTTGCTTTAGACTAGATTTCCAGCTGTGTTATTTCTAGTTCATCGATGCCCATCATGAAAGGATTGATGTGTGTGACTATTGGCAATTATTACGAGCGTTAATTTGTGTTAATTCTCCCCATGTCTGAGGGTTTCCTCTCACTGTTCAAAATGTATGGGGATTGTAGGTTAATTGGGGTATTTTGGGGGCATGGGCTTGTGGGCCGGATGGCCTGTTACTATGTTGTGTGTTTAATAAAAAAACAACTATATTCATATCCAGGGAACAAATACAGTAAAACCTTGTTAGAACGCAGTAGTTGGGGTCCAAGATTTCATACCGCATTACAGCCGAGTCGCAGAACATATGTCATGATTCAGGAAAACAGAATTTAAGCCCACCCGAATTGTGCTGCCGTATCCACCCCCACTCCCTTCCAGTCGCACTCCGTCTCTCAACCCCCCTCACCCGCCCGACTTGGGGTGCCAGACTCCCCCCCTCACCTGTCCGCCCAACTCGCGCTGACCATCTCCCACCTGCCCTACTCGCGCTGCCTGTCTCCTGCCTGCCTGACTCACGCTGTCATTCTCCCCCCTCGCCTGTCATAAGAGTCCATTTTTGAGTTTGTGGCTATTAGCCACTGTTAGCCTGGCATCCTAAAATCAATGTTTGGGGTCCACAGACACCTGTGCTATAAGCAATTCCACAGATTAACGAACCGCGTTCTAACAAGGTTTCACTGTATAAAGTTTTTTATGCCACCTACCATCTTCTTTAAGGAGAGTAGTTGCATCTTGATCCAAGTCCCATTTTCCAGTCACAAAACAATCCAGGACATTATTCTTTACCTAATATAATAAAACAAAAGAATAAACACCATTGATCTACTGCTTGACACTTATATTAACGTTCGGGATGAGAATGTAATCGGCATAGGAAGCAAACTTGCAGGTCATGCAAAAATTAATAGCAGATGACATGCAATATCGTGTAATATTACATTACTGTTTTATTACATGACTATAAATAGTATCTGATCTGAAATGGGCTAAAAAATGGCAGGTGAAATTTAACTTGGAAGTATTGCATTTTGTAAGTCGTATAAGAGAACGTTTAGTAGGTTAAACTAGGGTTGGACTTGCATGGTGAATGGTGGGGTTCTGGGGAGTGCTGTTGAACAGAGAGACATGGAGATGCAGGTAGTTCCCTGATGATGGTGACACAGGTAGGCAAAATGGTGTAGAAAGCAGTTGGTACACCTGCCTTTAATGGTCAGTGATATAGCAGAGATAGAACAGTGTACCAGATTTGTAAGATCACACTGTTTGCAGTTCCAATCCCTCAACTGTAGGTTATCATTAAGCTGGAAAAGGTGCAGAAAAGATTCACAAGGATGTTACCAGGACTGGAGGACTTGAGTTGTAAGGAGAGGCTGGGACTTCTTCCCTGGAGCAGAGGAGGCCGAGGGGAACACTCTAGTTTATAGAGATCATGACAGGCATGGAATAGTAAGTCTTTTTTCCCAGGGTAGGGAAGTCCAAAACTAGAGTGCAAGGGTTTAAGATAAGAGGCTTAACATTTAAAAAGGACCTAAGAGGCAATGTTTTCACACAGAGGGTGGGAGGGTACATAGAAGAAGCTGCCAGAGGAAATAGGAGAGGCAGGTGCAATTACAATGTTTAAAAGGCATTGCATCTGGTACATTGCTGGAAAGGTGAGAGAGATATGGCAAAAAGAAAGGCAAATGGAATGAGCTCAAGTATAATCTTGGTCAGCATGGACAAGCTGGGCCAAGGAGCGTTCCTGGGCTCTATTACTCTATCTCTAAGGCATGTTGGGGACTGCATCTGGAGATTGAGGTACAATTGGAACACAGCAGGACAAGAGGGACGGGAACCCAGGATGGGTGCATGATTAATATGGTTCAAATATCGGAATGCTGTTCAGGACATGAATTCAAAATCAGGTGCATCAGCACAGATCCATGACAATTCATCAGCTTCTGCATTCAGACTTACCTCCTCCAAGTCCCAGTCATGAAGCTCCTGCACAGGAAACAGTGAGGAATCCAGGCTTTTAGATTCTTTGTCAAGCCTGCTAACATGAAAGATACCTCCCAGCATGTCACCTTCTTTGTCCTCTTTGTCTTCATTGACTGAAAGTATGATACAAAAGCGTCATCTTACACCACATTCGTATGGAGCCCGACCTCCCCACCCTGCCTGGTATAGGGCAGAGAGCTCCCATCTCCCCACTCTGTGTTGGTCCAGAGAGCCCCCGCCTCTCCATCCCGTGTTGGTGCAGAGAGCCCCACCTCCCCACCCCATGTTGGTGCAGAGAGCCCCACTTCCCCACCTTGTGTTGGTCCAGAAAGCCCCCACTTCCTCACCCTGTGTTGGTCCAGAAAGCCCCCATCTCCCCACCCTGTGTTGGTCCAGAAAGCCCCCATCTCCTCACCCTGTGTTGGTCCAAAGAGCAACCACCTCACCACTATGCCCAGGGGCAGGGACCTCCTGTCTCCCAGTACAGAGGCAGGCCCTGGAGGCTGCTCTGCTTCTCGTACATGGTCAGTCTCATTCACCCCCACTGATTCCATATCCACAGTATGGGTTTGGAACTAACCTTTCATTCCTGGGACACCTCCTCAACAAACTGACAAAGCAAAGCCCCTGACAGGTTGTGCCATCATGTTCTGCATGGGATGAGGAGTGGTTGTTCAGGGCCAATGCACAAAATGCTAACTCCTGCTACACGACAGCTGGGTTAACTGTGGGATTACTCTGGAGTAGTATTTTTTTCTAAATATACTGTGTGGGTCTAGTATTTTTCTAAATATACCACGCAGGTGCAGTATTTTTCTAAACATTGTGGGTGTAATATTCTAAATTCCGAATGACAAAATCAATTTGCATTTAAATGGGACATGTGACAAAGCACATACCAGTATGTGCCACAGTTAATCACCTGCAATTAACACCCAATCAACTCCCCAAGAGATGTCAATCGTCCATTATATAGATGATATCCTGCTGCAACAAGCTTTGGAGAAGAATCAATTAAATAGATCGAAGACGGGGTTCAGAGTTAAGCAGGATTTTAATTCTAATGTCTCAAATCAAAGGCACTCGATATGTGAATCTCATCCCTCAGGGATGGGTTTGGACAATTAACATTGATAAGGTGCAGTGCCCTAGCCAGAAGGTCCTTTTTATAGGAATACCATGGCATTCAGTACAAAGAGATATTTCAAAGATCAAACTTTCCCACACCCGCTATAAATTGGGCCTGTTCTTTCATTGCCGCTATACATTCTCATGCTTGCTATAAATTGCCAGCGCATCTTTCCCAAGGCCATGATAAATTGTGCGCGTTCTTTCAACATATGAAAATATTCTCGTATAGCACGTACATGCATATAACTCACGGGGTGGGGTCATATGGATCCACACGTGGATTATCCCTTTGGTTTCTATGGGAGCCTACCTACCTTCCAAGCTACCTTCTTATTTCCAGTTGAAATCTAAGAGTTGGAAAGGCTTGATGGTGGAGGAAGGGTGGGGGGTGGAAGGAGGAGCGATACAATTAAATACAATTGTTTGTTAGGAAAATAAGTTAAGACTACAGGAGAATTAATGGTCTTCCTAAGAGTTCAGGCTCAGGTTCACCCATGGTTTGTCTATCTTCCTCCATTCAAATGCTGTTTAAACATTAAGTATCTATCATTATATGTCCATCTGCACAGGCTGATTCTACCTTCACATGATCTTCTGACAGCCCATTTCAGATATCCACAACCTTCTGGTTAGAAAAACGTCCCCCTCAGCCTCTCCATTATGTATTCTCACTCACCTTCAACCTGTGCCGTTTAGTTCTCGACACCTCTGCCCTGAGAAGAAAGATTCTATCAATCTATCAGATCTATACACTGTAAGGTCAGCCTCAGCCTCCTACGTTCAGTGAGAATAAACCCAGCTTCTCCAATCTTTCCTTATAAATAGAGCCCTCCATTCCAGGCAACATCCTGGTTGATCTTTTCTGCAGTCTCTTTTGCTACCGCTACCTTTCTGTGGTACAGTGGCCAGAACAGTACACAGTATTCCAAGTGCAATCTCACTAATGTCTTGGATAACTGCCTCGTGCCAACCCAACTCTTGTACTCACTGTCATATGGGACCAGCCTGCTTAGCATAGACAGGCTGGGTTGAATGCTGTATAACTACAACTCCATGGGATTTTAACTAATTTTAGATGCCTGTTAGAATTAGTTCATTTCTACATATTTAATCTACAGATTTAAAACATATTGGACCATGGAGCTACTGCACCATACAATGGCAGATTAGTTTCAACCTAAATAACATTTAATTTCCTCTCTCAGTCATTAATATACACTATGAAAAGCTGGGGTGACACACAACAAATGGTCGGGCCATCAGGAACATTGTGGAACGTCGATGTACTAAGTTGTGGTACAGCTTGGTAAAGATGAGGCCACACAGTTTAGAAAAAGAAGCGATCACTCTGGAGAGCCAGCAGAGGAGCTTCACCAGGACGGTGCCTGGGAAGGAGACTCTCAGTTTTGATGGATAGGCTGGGTTTTCATTGGAGTGGAGAAGGACTGAATGGGCAGCTGACAGGGTGTATAAAATTTTGACAATGGTAAACTTACCCCATAACAGAGCACCTATAACCAGACAGCAAAGACTTAAGTTATGGAATAAATTTTTACAATGTTTTAAAAAACATAGAAGGTGGGAGGAAACAGAGGACCTGGAGGAAACCCCCGCAGACACCGTTAGAATGTACAAACCCCTTACGCTAACTGCTACACTAGCCATACCGTTGAGTAGGTTTGTATAGGTCGGCACAACATTGTGAGCCAAAGGGCATGTATTTTATATTCTATGATCTAGTGCCAATAGTTTCAAAATAATTATGGACAAGGGTAGGTCTGGGCTTTGGGTTGAGATTCTAAATTGGAGAAAGGCCAATTTTCAGGAAATGAGCTAGGATCTGGGAAGCATAGATTGGGGTAAGTTATTTTCTAGCAAGGATGTGCTCAGGAAGGCTGTGGTGAAATTTTGAGAGAACCCAGAGTTTGTCTGTTCCTGTAAGGATTAAAGGCAAAGTTAACAGGTACAAGGAACCTTGTTTTTTGAGGTATAGTGGGAATCTGGTTAAGAAGGAGAGGTGCAGAGCAGGTAAGGGCAACAAGGAGCAAATGAGGTATTTGAGTATTAAAAAAATGGAGGAAAAAACAAGAGGGAAATCAAGAGAACTAAAAAAAGATTGCTTTGGCAGAAAAGGTGAAGGAAAATCCTAAGGGTTTCTTAAGAGCAAAAGAATATAGTAAAGGGCAAAACTGATCCTCTTGAAGATCAGAGTAGACAGCTTTGCATTGAGCCAAAAGAGATGCAGAAGATCTTAAATGTTTTCTTTTCATCAGGACATTGGTCCTACCTGAAGGTTAGTCAGGAAGGTTCAGTTGTTCGGTATTCATAGTGAGAAAGTAAACTGGATTTGACATTAGCTTTATAGGAGAAGCCAGAGAGTGGTAGTGAATGATACCTTTCTGACTGGAGGGCTGTGACTAGTGTGCTTCAAGGATCAGTGCTGGATTGTGGTAAATTGGATCAGCAGGTTTGCAGATGACACAAAGATTGGAGGTATAGTGGACAGTGAGGAAGGCTTTCAAAGCTTGCAGAGGGATCTGCACCCACTGGGAAAATGGTCTGTAAATTGGCAGATGGAATTTAATCCAGACAAGTATGAGGTTTTTGGAAGGTCAAACCAAGATAGCACTCACACAGGAGTACAGTAGAACAGAGGGATATGGGGATACAGATGCATATTTCCCTGAAAGTGGCTTCAGAGTAGATAGGGTTGGAAAGAGAGTGTGTGGCATATTGATCTTCATAAATCAAAGTACAGAGTGTAGGAGTTAGGATGTAAAGTTGTATAAGGCTCTGGTGAGGCTTATTCCAAAGTTCAGTTGGCTAAATTTTATTCTCTCTCTTCTAAATGTGATAAATATATAACTGAACAAAGTACATTGCATCATATCTTCTTCTCTGTCCAATTTTCGTACCTTGTCTTTTAGATCTTAATATTAATTTGACTCCAAATCCTTTTATTGCGCTCCTTGGAATAAGTGGGCCATCTGCTTTAATTCTGCTTCACAATCCCACGGAGTTGCCCTCACCTCCCATATTGCAAGAAGGGCCATTTTACTGAGGTGGAAAGATGTCATCCTTCCCACTCGCACTCATACGATGGCACGACTGACTGGACAAAATTAGATGTTCCACGACTGAAGTGAATCTTAACTTTGTTTCTTTGTGGGGTTCTTTTCTTAATTACGTTCAAAATGTGTAAGATTAACTAGTTTTGGTTTTTGACCCCAATGTTTACCTTCCTTTTTTTTTTATTATGAGTAGTAGACTGTTTGTGTTAGTCAGTTGCCTCCGAAGGGAGGGGATTGAATTAGATATTTAGTCTAGTGTTTTCCTTTTTATCTTTTTAATGTAATGTAGGTCTCAATACTGTTTGTTGCTGTATGAGATCTGTTAATTATTTTATGGTTAGGTACTTAGGGAATATTTATTTGATAAAACCAAATAAACCTAATAAAAACATTGAAAAAGACATGGTGAGGCCAAATTTGGAGAATTGTGTGCAGTTTTGCTCACCTACCAACAGGAAAGACATCTTTAAAATTGAAAGAGTACAGAGAAGATTCACTAGGATGTTTCCGGGACTTGAGAAACTGAGTTACAGGGAAAGGTTAAACAGGTTAGGACTTTACTCCCTGGAGCGTAGAAGTAGTAAGGCAAATTTGACTGAGATACACTAAATTATGATGGTTATAGAGTAAATGCATGGAGGCTTTTTCCACTGAGGCTAGGTGAGATATAAACCAGAGAACATGGGTTAAGCGTGAAAGGGGAGAAGTTTAGGGGGATATTTGGGGGTACTTCTTCACATAGAGAGCGGTCGGAGTGTGGAACAAGCTGCCAGCTGAAGTGGTGAATGCAGGATTAATTTTAAATATTTAAGAAAAATTTGAACAGGTACATAGAGTGGATGGATATGGACTGGGTACCGGTCAGTGGGACGAGGCAGAAATAATTGTTCGGCAGATGCAACGTGAAAAGAGTTTAGAAAATACACACCTAGCAAGTGAGGATTTTGAACTCGCTTCTGAAAGGTTGGCAGGTATTATTCCTAAAATCACTTCTGAGAAAATTGTATAGTTATTGAGAGAGAAAATAAATGGATTTTAGGCAGTAATAAACACTGATGCAGGAAAACTAACTAGAGTGTGCTGCAACGTGTCAGCCCATTCCACCTGCCCTTGTTGCATTGTTTGCTGCATTGATCTATTTCTGGTCTTCTGCAAATGCCAAAATGTTGCCCATTCATTCAGTTAATATCAACAGAATAGTGGCTTCCATGTGAGATGGACCACTCTCAGATTACCTTCTCCATAGACCAGTTTCCGGAGGTTTGGAGCTGACTGCTGCTGTCGGAAGACATCTGCTGCTCGCTGTGCTAATTCTTCTTTCCACTTCAGTGCCCCTTAAGAAACAGCAAAGAAAAGAAAAACAGGCACTATATTGTGGATACAATAAACTATAAATATGGAGATATGGAGGAATGGGTGGAATGAGTACGAGGATAATATTGGGGTGAATGAAATATTGAGCTACCACACTAAAGCTAGATTGTATTTCTGTTCCTCATCCCTCCAAAGGCAGCATCTAGCACACTTCTGTCTCAACCTTGGAACACACAGCTACAGATTCAGAGATTTGGTATGTCACCGAAGACTCTCATAAACTTCTACTAGTGTACCGTGAGCATTCTGGCAGATTATAATCACTGCCTAGTACGGAGGCACCAACTCTTAGGACGAGAATAAACTCCAGGGGGTGGTTAACTCGGCCTGTGACATTACAGGCACCAGAGTTCATTCCACTGAGGACATCGACATGAGATGGTGTCTTAAAAAAGCATCTCTACCATCAGGAAAAAGGTACAGGAGCCTAAAAACGAGCACCCAGTGGCCCAAGGACAGCTTCTTCCCCACTGCCTTCAGATTCCTGAATGATCAATGATCCACAGACACGGCCTTACTTTTCGTGCACTATTATTGTAATTATTATTTTATTTGTTTATAATAATGTAGTAAGATGGTTATATGTACTCTTGTACTATGACACTGATGCAAAACATCGAATTTCATGACTTGTTCATGGCAATAAATCCTCATTCTGAACAGAACCCAAGATCATCCTGAGAGTGTAGGGTACACGGGGAGGAAACCTCTTTTGTTTAAATTACAGTATGCAATCTACAGTGTTTAATAGTTTTTCTTTCTGAAACAGGCAAGATATATTCTAGATATTTAATGATTTCCACCCCATCCTACAATTTGCAATGGATTAACTGCAATGCAAGTTGTACAGAAAAACTTAGTGACTGATCTCAGAGAGATGTTTTAAAAAGAGCTGAAACACCCATTGTGAGGGAGGTGGGTGCCGCAGAGGCTTTGGTGAGGAGACTGAGCACTGGTAAGATCTGAAGTCTGTAATCTGAAGATGGCAGTGAGGGAGGTCATGTGCACTCCTCCAGGATGTAGGAAATCAGGGAAGCCTCACCTGGCCAGTGATTGCTCCCATGGGAAGTGTGTCCAGGTGTAGCTCCTGACTGATGGCTTCAAGCAACGGGATCTTATTCATGAGCATCCAAGATGTAGAGAATGTCTATAGTGAGGTGATCATGCTTGAAGTATAGGCAACAGCTTAATCACAGGTAGGCAAAGTTGCAGGATTTCCTTGTGGCCATACCCTCAGTAACAAGTGTTTTGTTGCAGATACATTTTTTAAAAGGAGGGAGGGAGAGAAGATATTGGTCTTTCAGAGAGCACAGGGCTGTGGCATCACCAATATAGAGCAGGGAAGGGTGGAGTCTACAAGAGCGATGGTGATAGGAATTGTTGGGGGAATGGACACGGGATCCAGTGGCTGCAACTGAGACTCCAGGATGCAGAGGTTGATTTGGAGAGGCAATGAGCAGATAAAAGAATATCTGCCAGGTGGGAAGCTTTTAAAGGTACGAAAGGGGAGAATTGTGGTCTGTGGACTGAAGGACAAGTCTGGGAGGATTAGCGAACCCTGGAGTGCACTTAAGGGTAAAAGGAGGACATGCAATATCCTTGACAGATCAGGCAACAGAGAATTCAAAGATTCTGAAGCCTTTTCCAGCTGGAAAAATGGGCTGCAAAATGACAGGCAGAATTTAATGCAGACAAGTGCAAGGTGTGGCACTTTTTGAGGACAAACCAAGGTAGGACATGCATGGCAAACGGTAGAGCACTGAGGAGTCTGGGAATAAAGATACCTGAAAGTGGTGTCACAGGTAGATAGGGTCATAAAGAAAGCTTCTGGCAAATTAGACTTCATAAATCAAAGTATTGTACAGGAGTTGGGATGTCATGATGAAGAAGTACAAGACATTGGTGAGGCCAAATTTGGAGTATTGTGTGAAGTCCTGGTCACACAATCAGCAGGAAGGATATCAATAAGATTGCAAGAGTGTAGAGGAGATTTTCTAGGATGATCTGGGACTTGAAGAACTGAGTTACAGGGAAAGGTTAAACATGTTAGGACTTTATTCCCTGGAGAATGGGAGAAGATTTGATAGAGGTATACAAAGTTATGGTGGGTATAGAGCAAATGCAAACAGGCTTTTTCCACTGAGGTTGGGTGAGGTAAAACTAGAGGACATGGGCTAAGGATAAAAGAGGAAAGGTTTAAGGAGAACTTCTTCATGTGGTGAGAGTGTGGAACGAGCTGCTGGCTGAAGTGGTGAATGTGAGCTCAATTTTGACATTTAAGAAAAATTTGGTTGAGAGGGTTGGAGGATATGGTCTGGGTGAAGGTCAGTTGGACTAGGTAAAATAATAATTCAGTGTGGATTAGAAGGGCTGAAGGAGCTGTTTCCATGCTGCAACGTTCTTTGGTTCTGTATATTAAGAGCAAAAGGGTAATTAAGTAGAAACAGAGGTCCCCGTTAGAATCAGTGTGGAACATTGCCTCCTGAACGCTGGCATTAAATCTCTCTACAAGCAGTTGGAGAATATTCTCAATGGAGAGGGTGAGAAGCCACAGCTCATTATGCATTATGTGGTATCACCACATTCTAGTGAGTGGTTTTTGGGGGGTGGGGGGGGGGAATAGGAGGATAGGACAGATGAATGTATAGCCAAGGAGGTGGTGCAGGTGGGAGGGATTCAACTACTTGGATCTCTTCTGGAGGATAAACTGTCTTGGCAAAGACTCAATACCCCCTCTCTGCAATAGATTCTTGCAAAATCTTGTCCCATCGCACTAAGTATTGGCGCACCTCAGGTAGAGAGTGGAGAACACAAAGTTCCTTGGTGTGGACATATCGAATAACTCACAACATATCCTTATTTGTCAGCAAGGTGCAGCAGTGTCTACACTGCCTCAGGAAAGCCAGGCTACCCATCCCCATCTTAACAACCCCCCCAAAACCACTCACTAGAATGTGGTGACAGGAATAATCCAGAGATTACTACACTTGGAATCCTGCTTTTTAATCTGCCGAGCAGGACCTCATCTTTTTTTGACATTGATACTAATGCATAATGATCTGTGGCTTCTCACCCTCCCCATTGAGAATATTCTCCAACTGCTTGTAGAGAGCTTTAATGCCAGCATTCAGGAGACAATGTTCCACACTGATTCTAACTGGGACCTCTGTTTCTAAGAACAACAACATCTTCACAACAATTTGATAGCTGCAAAGCATTGGATCGGAAGTCATTGCAAGAAGATTATCAAAATGGCAGAGAAGATCATTAGGGTCTCCCTTTCCTCCATCTTGACGACATTCACCAAGAGCGTTGCTTATATAGGGCTCAGAGAATTACTGAGGTCCCTTTTCATTCATCTAATGTACTATCAAGAGGATGGCATGGGAGTATCAAAATCAGGACTGGGAAACAGCTTCTTTCTGCAGGATTGATGATGACATGGTTTAAGGCAGAATTCTTAGCTGTGTGGAAAGATCTTGGGGTCCAAGTCCATAGATCCTACAAAGTTTCTGGGCAAGTTGATTGGGTGGCTAAGAAGGAATATTGTGTGTTGGTCTTCATTAGTTGGGGGATTGAGTTCAAGAGCCACAAAACCCTGCCCAGACTGCACGCGTTTAGTTCTAGTCACCTCATTACAGCAAGGATATGGACCTTTCAAAAAGGAGATTTACCAGGATACTGCCTGGATTGGAGAACATGGTTTAAGAGGAAAGGTGGACAGAGCTAGGGCTTCTCTCTTTGGAGCAATGGATATCGAGAGACAAGTTAGAGGTGTATAAAAGTGACTGTAAAGAGATTACCTTTTTCCCAAGGTGGCAATGGCCAATCCCAGAGGACATCTGTTTAAGGTAAGTGTAGGAATGTTTTGGGGAGATGTCAGAGGTCTCCAGGCTGATAGAAGGGGTACCAGGTAATGGAAACAGGATGTGAGAGGTGCTGAAGACTTCCTGATTCCGGAGGTTTGGACCTGGAGCTTGGGTTGCCAATGGATTGAAGTATGTGTGGCTGAGGAAGTGCTGGAAGTGAATCCACAGAAACATGGCGACTCTGAGGAGACTCTCTTTGCTTTCCTTTCTCTGTCAGTAAGAGGCAATTCAAGCAATTTCTGCCAATGCTGAATCTGCCTGCCTTACAGCAGACTAAAGCAAATTCTGTGAAAAAATGCACTGTTTTTATTACATGGCAATAAAGGAATCTTGAATTTGTTTCAGAGAGTTTTGGGTAGCTGGAATGCACAGTCAGGATGGGATGGCGGTGGAGGCTGGAACAACAAAGATATTTAAATTCTTAGACCGGCATATGGATGTATGAAAACATCCATAGGGACAGAAGAATTGGATTGATCATGGAGTAGGTATATAATATTGTGGGTCAAAGGGTTTGCACTGTTCTATGTATTTACTGTGGAGAATGTTACAGTGGCGAATTCAGGGAAGAGAATTACGACCTGAAAGATTTCAACATTACATTAATGTGGTGTTGGCTGACCAAGTCTATCACTGAACATTGTGGAAGATGAGCGAGAATATTGCTGGGGCCCTGGCAGACAATTTTATGCCATAGTTAGCTACAGATGAGGTACCGGAGGCCTTTTAAGATGACTGATGATTTGCCCTTACTTTGGAATGGCTACAAGGAAAGGCCAGGGAACCAAAGACTAGTAATGGAAAAGTAACGGGAAGTGACTGAGACACAAGATCTATTTGCATGTGAAATGGCAAGGTCTGACCAGGAAAAGTCAGTGTGGCTTTGTGCACGAGAAACTGGTCATCCCAAATATAGCTAAATTTTATGAAGAGGTGACCAAGAGGATTGACAGTAGATCTTGTCAACGTAGATTTCAGCTAGGACAAGGTCCCGCAAGGTTAGATCACTTTGCGTGTAACTTTGCAACCCAACGGATGTGGACACGGAGAATGGTAGTGGTGGGTTATTTTTCAAAATTGATGGTGGAGTGGACAATGATGGAGGTTGTCCAAGGATATAACAGGATTTAGAACAACTGAGTAAGAGGGCAAAAGTATGGCAAATGGAATTTAACTTAAACATGTGCAAAGTGATGCATTTTGGGAGGTCTAAGATGCTCCTGGGAGTGCACTTGAAATAGCGTAGGCAGTTCTGGCCCCCATACTATAAGAAGGATTAGGGTCAAGAAGATGCAGCGACGATTCACGAGTATGTGATCAGGACAGGCAGGCTTGAGTTACAAAGAGAAATTGGAAAGGTTGGTACTGGAACAAAGGAGGCTATGGGGTGAACTTAGCAGTATACAAAATCCTGAGGGCACAGATGTCACCACATTCATGACGACCAAAGCTGGTGGGTAAGAACCTCTCTCCCTGTAGCATCAAGAGGCTGAGGGCAGACTTAGAGAGGCATATAAAATCATGAGGGACAGAGAGAAGTCACTGTTCTTTTGCATTATTATAAGAGAGTCTAAAACTAGGGCACACAGATTGAAGGTGAGACGATTAGGATTTAAAAGGGACCAGAGGGGCAATGTTTTCCATATAGAAAGTGGGACGTAGTACATCGTGGAGGTGGGTACAATTGCTGTGTTTAATTTGGACACGTTTGAGTGGGAAAAGTTGGGAGAGAGATGAGCCAAATGCAAGTAAATGAAACCAGCTTATGTTGGCACTTTGTTTGGTGGACAATTTGGCATGGGGCTGCCCAAGTTGTGCATTCTAGTAAAATGTCCCATGCATGCTTCAATAAATCCAAAGTCTTCATTACAAGTGAAAAATTGAAAGAAGATTAGTTAGAAGTGAAAACAATATGTTCAAAGATATCTTGAGGAACATTAACAATTTAGAGAAGGCAGCTATACAGTGGAAGAGGATCAAGGGCCGAGGTGTAACAAAAATAGCCCAGGACATTCTAAAGACAAGTTTATAGACAATATGTTTGGGTTAAATTCACTGCTTTTAAATCGAGCCACAGAGAGAGGAACATGGAACTAATATTTCAGTTTTTAAAATTATATTCAAACCAGAAACACCAAAAATGCCCAGAAATCCTTTCACATACCTGCTGTTTCAACACCCAAATCCGTATTTTCTTCATAATTGTCTTTAAATAAATTTTCAGCATGACTGGTTTCTTCATTCAGCAAATCTGTCAGTTCTGGTCCATTCCTTCCTTTTCCTGTCTGTTTCACATTTTCATCTTCATCAGAAGTATTGGCGTTTGCCCTTGTTAACTCCTCATCTTTTTGTTTACCATTTGAAATTCTTTGCAACCTTTTTATCATTGGTTCCTCCTTTGCTATTTTGTCACTAGAATGCAAGAATTTCTCTGTAGAATCTGCAATATCCTCTTCTTCCTCAGACTCATCAGTCACCTCTGTCTCTGAACTGATCTCCAAGTCATCATCATCATCATCATCGTTATCATGATCTTCATCGTCGTCATCATCATCAAATGCTGGGGGTTGTTCTTTTGCAGCTTTGTTATCTGTCCTCTCCAACTTCAAGACTTTGGGCTGCCAGGTATAACATTCTCTCTCACAACCAATCTGGCCTTGGCTGTTGGTTGCTTCCTCATTTTCATTCTCCACTTCACTACAATCATCGGTGTCGTACCCTTCTTCGTCACTTTCAGCCATTTCTTCATCATCCTTCTCCTCTTCCTCATCATCAAACAGGGCCTTGCGTCGCACACGCCCATTCCCTTGATCTATCAGTTTTTTTTCTTTGGGCATTTTGCTTCTGTTTATTAATTTTTTGATACAAAAAAAAGCAAACAGTTAATTATTTTCTGTGAGAAATTTAACTGCCATGAGAAATTATTGACACATGAGCTTCACTAAGCATCTTTAACAGTTCTCCCATTTGCAAAAACAGAAGCTAATCTACTGCCTCAGAGTTTGAACAACCCAGGATCAACCTTGAGTTCAAGCTTTTCCGGTAATGTCCATCCATTTTCCTCCTAAAGATGTGCTGCTCGGATAATTGCTCCGATACAAGGCCAACAAGTGCACCAGATGTGCATCAACAGACAGGTGAAAGGATGGAAAATAAGGGTTAGGCAAGAGATGGAGGCAGGCAAGGCGGGGGTGGCGGGCAAGAGGGCAGGAAAGGGGGGGGTGGGAAAGGAAGGGACAGAAAAAAGGGGACAGGTAGGGCAGGAAAGGGGGGGTGGGAAAGGAAGGGACAGGAAAAAGGGGACAGGTAGGGCAGGAAAGGGGGGGTGGGAAAGGAAGGGACAGAAAAAAGGGGACAGGTAGGGCAGGAAAGGGGGGGTGGGAAAGGAAGGGACAGGAAAAAGGGGACAGGTAGGGCAGGAAAGGGGCCGCGGGAAAGGTGGGGGCATGACAGGACTGTTGGGATTGTTCCTCTGTGAGCTACCATCTGTGACTGACTTTAGTGCTGTTGTAAGTCCAGAAATAGCCATTTAATTTTTTTTTAAACTTTTTTTATTTTCCATATATATATTCATACAATCTTTAAACTTTTATATATTAAATGTTTACAAAAATTTCCCCCTCCCCACAAATATACAGAACTTCATGTACTGTCAGAGCTCTCAGCTTTCATAATTCTTTTTTGGGAATATCGCATCGTTTACATATATTACATGATCCAAGTACGGGGGTTGCCATAAATCTTAATGAATGAATCATATTTATTATTTAAGTTGTAAGTAATTTTCTCCAGGGCTATACATCTACATAACTCCATGCCCCATCAAAAAACATTCTGCATAAAGGATTCATCTTTAAAATTTTGAACATAAATATTCAGAAGCATCCAGGATTCTGCGTATATCCAACAATGTGCCATTATAAACCTTCCTGCTAAATCAACGGATGTGTCCTCAACCCACACTGGTTTGGAGTTAAAAGAAGAAGAAATAACTTGCCCACCTAGTCCCTTTTTAATTTATTATATTTCACTTTCACAAGGCGTGTTTGCTATAGGAAAACTATATCCAGCTTTAATTTTTTTATGTGTGCCAAAACTTCCATTTTATGGATCTTTTACCATTATTATAACTAATACATTTTAGAGTTTTTCTCATATTTACACATGTCCAGCTCCACCATATGACCCTTTTGCATTTTCATACAATACAATGATTTTTCCTTTTAAAAAGCATGTGTGATATCCCTGCACTGAAACCCCAGAAGCACATGAAAAGAGACTGTGATACTGAGAAAAAAAGTCCTTCCCCTTGACTTCAGCGCCATTTTCCAAAAACTCTCCTTCTCCAGTGCCATTAACCACCTTAAATCAGGCTATCTGGCCTGCTACTATTTGGCTAAGTATTCACCCTCTCTTGAACTCTCCTTATATATTTCTATACAACTTTAATTAACCAATGAAATACGATTCAAAATATAACTCTCTTTTCACTTTTATCCGAATTTTAAAATTCACAGTTCACTGTGAATTTTTCTTGTTCTTCTTTCTGAAATCCGTTCTGAGGTCCCCTTTATAGTCCTTGTAAATATCTTTCCACCTCTTTTGGGGATTTACAGAATATTTAGGGTCCATCCAACACATCAATCCTCAACATCGCTGGGTATAACATCGAGTACTTTATGTTCTATATTCGCAGTTGTCGCTTGACACAATCAAATTCTTTTCTTTGTTTAACCAAGTTCGCAGTAAGCTTGAAAAGACAGCACTTTACCACCCTCCAGCTCGACTGAGCCAGTATGTTCCCTGGCATAATCAATTGCTGCTCTTAATGTTGCTCCCGATCCCGGTAACTCAGAAATCTGACCAGTACCAGTCATGGTCTTAGATCATCTGGTCTTCTGAGGCCGAGATCCGATGGGCTCTCTCCACAAGCACATTTTTTAAAAAATCTTTCTGTTCCCAACATTTTCGGGATCCATTCATCAAAGAAATTCACCGGGTCCCTCCCATCAGTCCCTTTAGCCTGATAATTCAGACATTGTTTTTACGACTGAAACTCTGATATGATCATTTTTATCCAGCAGCAGTTTTTTCTCCAGTTTTCAGGTCGTTGAATTGTCTTCCAGGGCCTTCCATTTTCCCTGAGCCGTGACCAGGTCATTTTCAACCTGACCCACATGAGTCGTCAGGTTCTCAAGCGCCGTCACCATCACTGATATTTTGTCTGCCACCTCTCTCGGCACATTTTCTACCATGGAAAATCAATGTCTCTATATTTTTTCGCGCATCCTCTGCAAGTCGGGTGACAACCTCCCAACCTCACTCTGCAATCCCCCCCCCGGCTATTTGCATCTGCTTTGACATCATGGCAGCACCTTCTTCACCACTCCCAGGTGGCCTTCCTGTTGACAATCTCGGGGACCTGAGCTTCTTCAGCCCTGGTTTTTTGGTTCTTACTTTTCTTACCTGTCATTTTATTTTGCTCTTAGCATGTAAAATCTTTAGTTTAATAGCTTTGAATTACCTTTTTAATCACTCTTCACGGAGAGTTCTTCTAACCCATATCAGTCTAGGTCCTTCATTTGGCCACGCCCCAACCCACCCGCCATTTTATTATTCTTGATTGGTAAAATTATTCCAGCATCTCTCCAGGACCTCTCTCCTCTTACTGAATAGAATTTATTGCATTCAAATTGGTATCCATGTAGGAAAATGGATAAAGACATTATCCATCAAAGGGTAAAACGAGAGAGAGAGTAGAGATAAACAAGGGAAAATAAAAAGGTACAGCATGGTAGTTGCCAGAATCTGAAATAACAAGCTCGGTATTTCAGTCCACCGAAAAGTGCCCAACAAATACAGCAGGTCACGCAGCATTCTGAGGAAGTAAAGGGCCGACCACGTTCCGGGCCCAAACTCTTCAACAAAAGCACTGAAAACCAGGCAGATGCCTGAATAAAACAAGAAGGGTAGGTGGTGGGGGGGGGTGGGGGGGGGGTGGGGAAGAGCACAGGCTAACAGTTGAGATGGGGTGGCCAAACTACAGCCTCAGGCTGTAGATGGTCTGTTGCCCATAGTTAAGTGCCCCGTTACAACAAGCTTAATATTGTTTGGCTCACAAACAATGTGGCCCACAACCAAAAATGTTTGGCTATTCTTGCATTAAGAGATACTATATAGATATATGTAGTCTTATCCCCCGCCCCCCCACAACCCTTGGAATGTATTGCCCCCATTCTCTCTGCTACAATCCCAATCTCACTATCAAAACTGCAGTCAAGGTTGGTCTGAATTACTGACCTCCCTCCACCTTGCCAAAGCCAGATGATAAATCTCAGACACCTCCTCTTATCTTGAACAGGACTTCACCACCAAGAAACATGATGCCATCATGTCCTGCACCATTACTGATCTCATCAATTCTGGTGCTTTCATAACATAACAATTTACAGCACGGAAACAGGCCATTAGGCCCTTCTAGTCTGCACCGAACCAAACACCCCTCTCTAGTCCCACCTCCCTGCACAATGTCCAATGCACAATGCCCATAACCCTCAATCTTCTAGTCCGCACCGAACCAAACACCCCTCTCTAGTCCCACCTCCCTGCACAATGCCCATAACCCTCCATCTGTCCCTTCAGCAACACCCATTGTTTCCCAACCCTGCACTGCCCAGTTCTACATCCTACCCAGGATCCACAAACCCACCTTCCCCAGTTGATCCACTACTTCCATGTTCTCCTGCCCCACTGAACTGGTATCATCATACCACTTGGTCCAGTCTCTTCCCACATACATCCAGGACATTTCACTTTTTCACCACCATTTCAACAACTTCCAGTTACCTGGGCAAGATGATTTTCACCATGGATGTCCAGTTCTGATACACTTCCATCCCACATAAAGGTCTCAAATCCTTCCATTTCTTCCTGAATAGCAGACCTAACCGGACAAATTTTTTTTGTGCATCTACCAACTTCCCCAAACATTGTAAGAATTCATGTAGTAAATACTTCCTGTGCTTCATCCATTGAAGGAATATTCTGCCTCAGATAAGGAGACCAAACCTGGATGACCAAGGCCCTTTTCAATTCAACTGTATTCCTGTACTCAAATACACTTGCAATGATAGCCATGCTATTTGTTCACTATCCTAACTGCTGGTTGTGCATGATTACTTGCCTCCAACATCTGATGTACAAAGACATCCAATTTCATTGCACTGCTCCTTTTCCCAACCCATCACCAGTTAGGTAAAATGTTTTAAAATCCATAGTGGATTCTTCATGTTTACCTGCATCTGATATGAATTTGCCCATTGCCCCAATTTTTCTAAGCCCCAATGAAGGCTTCTTTCTCTTGAAATCAGCTCACACACTGATCGTGTGGCAACACACCCATTACTGATTGCCATTGTTCATTTCCACTCTCAATTTGACATGTTGTCACATACTCTGTCAATCTTCTACAGGTGCACAGTGGAAAGTATGTTGACAGTTGCAATAAACCCGAGGCACAAGAAACAAAAATCTAATTGGATAAAATCTCATCAGATTACACAAGTTTGAGGAGCTGTAAAACAGGAGAGATTCAAGAGAATTTAAAGTTTCCATCTACCTGTTTTCTTCCAGTTCTTCATATCTCAGAGGTTGGGATTCGGTGAAGAGTGACACTTGGCTGGAAATCATTTTGTTATCAATGGTGCTGTGCGTTGTAACGAGACTCTGCATCAACTCATGGGTTGGTCTTTGTTCTTCCTGCAGATCAATAACATAGTAAGAAATCATTTGCAGTATTGAGATTTGTATCAACATCACATAATCAAGTATTAGTAATTGCTAGTAGACAACTTATTTTATATCTCTACATCCATTTCTTTTCTTGCATTTAACTCATCTTTAACGCAAATGACATTTTAAGGCTAGGTAACGTCAGAAGGTACAAACGGAAGAATGTGGACTTTACATAGATCATTGATAACATGAAAGGTTGGGATAGGCTTTGTGTTTATTCAACAGTGTGAGTGATTGAAAGGTGGCTGGGAACAAGAAAGGAATTGATATTGCAATGCATACCACCGAGGGCCTGAATTACTCCACTACATCTCTATCTGAAGACAGAAAGGGAATGGGCTACAGTGGAGTGCATCAGCCAGTGCTAACCCCAGTGATGTGGAATAGATTCTGATCTTGCTGTCAGTATCTAGTATTCACATTTTCTCCATGACCATTTGTTTCCTCTGGACACCACCCCTCATATCCAAAAAAATATACTGGCAAGTTAACCAGCTCTGTCCTTCATTGGAGGTTAAGGGCAAAAAAGTACCAATGGGATTTCATGGGCATGTGTGACAATATGTGGCTACAGGGGAACAAGAGGAGACATGGGACTGATGGGTTTGGTCCTTTTGGAGCCAGCACGGACTACAGGGCCAAATGGCCTTCTCCCATGTTCTACCAAAAAAAAAGTTGAGATGTTTCAGAAAAGACTCAAATTACCAGTTTTAGACATGGGTTTTTATGTTTCTGATGTGAATGTAAATGACGTGTTTGGTCAATGTTTCAGATGTGAATGTTATTAATAAATTTAGAAATGACACAGAGCTCTGTGGTGGTGCTGTGAGTAGTCCATGGAGACAGAATTAACACGATGAGCAGAGGGTTGTCCTATGAGGAGTGCTTCATGACTCTGGGACTGTACTCACTGGAGCCTAGATGATTGGGGGGCGGGGGGGGGTTGGTGGAATCTCAGTACTGAAAGGCTTGGATAGAGAGGACAAGGAGAAGATAAGGTGAGGGAGTCTGGGACCAGAGGGCATGGTCTCAGAATACAAATCAGATGGTGGCGAATCTGTGTAATTCATTGCTGGTTGAGGAGCCAGTCATTGCGTAGATTTGATGCAGGGGTTGATTGGATAGTAAATTGACAATTATGGAATGCCAGAACAGACAATGGGGTGAATGGCCTAATTCTGATCACATGTCGAATGGCCAGGATCTAATAAGGGTCAGACATGCACTTTGAATGGTAGCACCCAAGAGATTACTAAGAAACAAGAATCCCTGAAGGAGGCACCACAGGGTGATCGACAGGCAATGAAAGCAGACACGAGGCCTGCCTTCATTAAACAGGACATACAATGGCCTTGTAACACCTTTATAATAAATTAGTCAGGCCACAGTGGAATATTTTGAGCAGCTGTCGTCACTACACGATAACGAACAATGTGGTTGCGGTTGCACTGGGAAGGATGCAGAAGAGATTCACCAGGACACTGCCTGGGATAGAGTATTTCATTTATGAGGAAAGCATTGACAGGTGGAGCTTGTTTTCCTTGAGCAGGGAAGGGGATCTGAAAAGGTGAACAAAAGTGTACAATGTCATAGAGTTGGAAGGCACTAACATAGACCCCTTGGTCCACCAAATCCATGCACCCTGATTTACCTGTCTACAATAATCCTTGTGGTCACAGAAATGAGAGTAAAGCACAGAGTGTTACATTTGCATTTCTACCTCCTCCCTTACCGCCATTCAGGGTCCCAGTCTTTCCAAGTGAAGCAACACTTCACCTGTGAATCTGTGGGGATCATTTACTACTTCTGCTGCTCCCGATGTGGCCTCCTCTACTTCAGACTGGGAGATTGATTTGTTGAACACCTTCGCTCTGTCCGTTGCAACAGCAAGGACCTCCCAGTGGCCATCCACTTTAATTCCCCACCCCACTGCTACACTGACATATCTGTCCCTGGTCTTGTGTACTGCATAATTGGAGGAACAGCACCTCAAGTCTCCAGCCAGACGGCATCAATATCAACTTCTCCAATTTACCCCAGGGTCTCTTTTCCTCATCGCTCCACTTCTGTTCATAGTTTTCTCCAAGAGTTTCAGTTTCCTCAAACATACATGCTTGTAGATAAATGGGTGCATTGGGGAGACATGGGCTGGAGGGCCAGAAGGGCCTGTCACCACACAGTACATCTAAATTTTTAAAAGTTCAGCTCCCATCCCCTTTCCCTTTCTCCCATCAGACGTCTCCCCTTCTTAACCCTCTGCCCTCTTCCCCCATCATCTTAGTTTCTTTCTCATCCACCTATAATTTCTTAGGGGCGGCATTTCTTCCTCCTCTGCCCCAACCCCCACTCATTTTTATTTCGGAGCCCGCTGATTTTCAGTGCCCCGGAAGAAGGGCTCAGGCCACAAACCCAACTGCCTTTTACTTTCTGCGGATGCTGCGACCTGCCGAGTTTCTCCCACACCTTTGTGCACTGCACAATTTGGATCCTCACTTTTCACATCCTGCATTAGTGGCAATTTCAATGTTTCCTGTTGCAGTTGGCATCTCTTATGCAGTATCTTGTACTCATGTAAATAAGAATAACCTCTCATTGAACACTGAATGTTGATGGTAGCTTGGTAGCTAATCCCATGTTTGGCCCATATCCCTCCAAAACTTTCCAATTCATGAACATCCCAAATGTGTTTTAGAACCTAGAACAGTACATCACAGGAACAGGATCATAACCCCATGTGTCTGTACCAGACCAAAATGTCCAAATCAAACTAAAACTCTGCTACTTGAACCCAACAAATATCCCTCTATCTTCTCCTGAAACACCTCTATTGTATCTGCTTCCTCCTCTACTGGTAGCTCATTCCAGGCACCCACCACTCTGTGTGAAATACTTGACCCTTACATCTCCTTAAACTTCCTCTCCCAACCTCAAACAGGGCAGCACGGGTTGGTGTAGGAGTTAGCCCCTTGACACCACCAGGGATCGACCAGACCGGGGTTCAAATCCCATGCTCTCTGTAAGGAGTTTATTTGTTCTCCCTTTGTCTGCGTGGGTTTTCTCTGGGGGCTCTAGTTTCCTCCTACCATTCAAAACATACTGATGGTGTAGGTTAATTAGGGGCAAATTGGGAGGCATGGACTCGTGGGTCAAAATGCTGTTACGGTGCTGTATGTCGAAATTAAAAATTTTAATTTAGGTCTCCTCTAAGTGTGTGACTCTGGTACCATTGGGGGGGTGGGGGGGGGGGTGGTGGCGGATGGGGAGGGGGATTCTGACCGTCCACCATATCAACGCCTCTCACGATTTTATAAATCTTGATCAGGTCTCCCCTCAGTCTTCTTCGTTCCAGAGAAACGACACAAATTTGTCCAACCTCTCTCCGTAGCTCGTACCTTCCAAACCAGGCAACCTCTTCTGTCCCAGCCTCTTCTGTAAGCCTCTTCTGTCCCAGCCTCCATGCCCTTCTTGTAATGGGGCAACCAGTACCTCTAGGTTTTTTTCCACCAACAGGCTTATTAACCTTCCCATTCTATTCTAACCACAAGCTATTCCATAACCAACAAAAATATTCTCTGAAATACTGAAAAGTCACTTTTTTTCTTTCACTAACTGTATCTCTGAATGTACCGTTTTCTATCTTGGCACTATCTTGGAAAGTGATAATTGAATGCATCCTCTTACAGTTGGGGTACCTGTGAGGCTGTAGTAAGTAAGAAGTTGGGTGCATGTGTATACACCTAAACTTCTAACAAACTTTCATAATCATCATCGAGTGTCTGACACAGAAACAGGGCCTTCCATTCACCAAATCCACAACAGCTTTTCTGCCCATTAACATTTATCCATCTTATGACTTTCCCCACACAACTGCAAGACTGGCTACTCCTGTCCTTTTGCCTTTTTTCTTCCCACCATTCAGGGCCCAACCTTCTACCCACATGAAGCAGTGATTCACTGGCACTTCCTCTAATCTCACCTTAACTCACCATCCTACCCTGACTTCTCCATCTGCAATTTTTAAAAAAAACATTATTTATTCGTTCAAAAAACAAATAATATATGACAAATACAGCAATTATACATGAACTTTATATATATATATATATATATAAATATATATAAATATATATATATATATATATATATATAAATATATATATATATATATATATATATAAATATATATATATATATATAAAAACCCCTTCAGCCAACTCTCCTAAGGAGAGCCATAAAAAAGAAAAAAGAAAGAATATTTAAAAAAAAGTTAAGTATACATATTAAAATCTTATCAATATAAATTGAAATGTAATTATTCTGAGTATAACAGCCACTTATTAATAAAAAAATTATCATGCGAAACATACATATTTTTTTCCATTATTAAGCAATATTTCATCTCATTATGCCATCTATTAATATCAATCATATTTGTATCTTTCCACATACTATTATTTTTTCACAAATAATCAAAAGCAATCTGGAACTTATCTAATCCAAAACCTTTCAGAGGTTGTAAACTACCCAATAAAAATACTATTGGATCTAAAACTATTTTAATCTTCTACAGATATTCTAAAAACAATTGAATTTTCTTCCAAAAAGATTGTATATGTATACATGACCAAACAGCAAGAAAAAAAGTTCCAACCGTATCAATACATCTAAAACACAAATCTGATTAATTAAAATCATAATTTTTTAAATTTTTCAGGTGTTAAATATAACTGATGTAAAAAGTTGTAATTAATCATTGCATAACGTGCATTTATCAATCTAGTTACACTATCATAACAGATATCTAACCAATCTTCTTCAATAAAAAATAAAACCAATATCCACTTCCCATTTAATTTTAGATCTATCCCAACCCTTTTTATCCAAACCATCCTGTAATATTTGATACATAGATGAAATATACACCTTTTCTGGTACCTTCATAAGCAAAGTCTCAAATTTAGTCATTTTGGGTAAAATCATATATCTACCAAATAAACATTTTTACCAAAGATCGAATTTGATAATAAAGAATTCTTATCAATACCAAAATCTTCCCTCATCTGATTAAAAGATAAAAACTTACCCTCTTTAAAACAATCACCCAAATTTTTCACACCTTTAATCACCTCCAATGCAATAAACTTTGATTATGTATTGAAAAATAAATAAGTTGATTATTATACAATGGAGTCAAAGCCAATAATTTACCCCTAGAACCTATCATTTTATTTTTCTTTATCCATAACTTCATTAAATGTTTTAGTATAGGCACATTATATTGTTGTAACAAATTCATATTCCACCTAAACAAAAATTGATGTATTTCAAATTCAGAAATACTTGCCATCTCAATTTTAGCTCAACTAGGAGGCCATACCAAATCCATCAATGAGCTAATAAATTTAAGTTGGGCTGCTTCATAATAATTTTGAAAATGTGGTAAACGTAATCCCCCTAACTCATATTAACT
The DNA here is from genome assembly GCF_036971445.1 of Narcine bancroftii. NCBI lineage: Eukaryota > Metazoa > Chordata > Chondrichthyes > Torpediniformes > Narcinidae > Narcine > Narcine bancroftii. The sequence continues at coordinate 99,003,011 of NC_091474.1, read as the reverse complement.
CCAAGTTAATTTATTCAAAGCTACTCTCGAAAATAAATTTTATCAAGTAAATACGGAATAGATTGAAACAGATATTGTATGTGCAGAAAGATATTCATCTTAATTGTATTTATCCTTCCCATTAAATTAATAGGTAAATCTTTCCATTTAATCAAATCAGTTTTGATCTTTTTCATTTACAGAGCATAATTTAATTTATATAAAGATTGATCATTAACATACAAAATTATAACCAAATATTTAATTTGGTCAATCCACTTCAAATTAATAGTATTCTTATAAACTGAATAATCTCCTTCACTTACCGGTAATATTTCACTTTTTTCTTTTTTTTTAAATATAAACTTTATTTAAAATTTTATGACATGAACAAAATAAAAATTACATTTAAAGAAATAATAAAAAATAAGATTATAAAAATTAGAATACTATATCATTAAACTACACAAATTAACCCCCCAAATAATTATAACACAACATTAATCATCTAATTTAAAATTAATCCAACCCTCCCCCCAAAATAAAGAGTGAAGAATTAATTAACAATGTTGTAAATAAAATAGAAAAAAACCCACTTACGAAAAAAAGGATAAAACTTAACAACAAAAAATATCAATACTAAAATAATACCCTTAAACATATATTTAAATCAAATGAAATCCACTTTAAAACTAAATTCAAATATTAAAATCATATATCAACCGCAAATCTGTTATACAAAAAATCATAATTAATTATACATAAATACAGAATTTCCATTAATACCAAGTTTCCTTTATAATTCATCGAGAGAACAAAAACATCCCTTAGAATAACAATCAGATAAACTTTTTATTCCCTTCCCCTCCCCTTATATAAAAAAAAGAAAAAGTTCAAACTCTTATAAAATTCTCCATATTCTTCATTTATAACATCTTTAAAATTCTCTATCAAAATTAACTTAATTTTATTAAACTCTTCTCCCTCAATGTATTTGTACTTAATTTTCTTCTACTTATCACCTTTCCCCTCATCTTCCTCTTTATCTAATTCAACATCCTCAATTTTTGACTTATTATCTTCTGTGACATCATCCTCTTAAAAAAGAAAAAAGAGAAACCCCCCCAAAAAAAGAGAAAAAAAGGAGAGAAAAAAAACCTAATTCCCTCTCAATTACAATCAAAACAAAAAGAGTAAAAAAAAATAATTATTTATTTTAAAAAAATAATTAAAAAAACCTTCATTTCTTAACCCAAAAATTAAAAAGAAAAAAAAACAGGTCGGAGGTCACAACTACCTCCTCCTGTTTAAACCGCCCAAAGCGGTAACTCCCCCAAAATATTGTGTGTGAGATAACTCACAGGTAGCTGATGACTTCTGGAAACTAGTGCCCACCCAGTTCCCTCTTCCAACTCCCATTTCATTAAACTATCATCATTATTTAAACTATTTAAACTCTTTTCAAAAAAAAAGATTTATTTTTTTAAATCAACTTCGATCACCATTGCTTCAATTTCTTTTAAAAATCTGGATACCACCTTACATCTACTCTCATTGGAGACCTTAAAGGACTACATCGTTCCTGAAACTGCATGATTGGTAGAGACTAAGCAAAGTCCATAACCTCTTTAGGATTGTCAAAGAATTTTGGCTAATTTCCATCCAAAAAAATCTTCAGTACCGCAGAATACCTGAATGTTGCCCTATGTCTTTTTTTCCCACAACCATTCTTTCACAGAATTAAATTTGCGTCGTAATAGCATAGTATTAAATCTCCATCTTGAAGCTTTCTGAACATCTTGTGAACTCAAATATTCTAATAATAATAATGAATGATCCGAAACAAATCTAGCCTTATACTCCACAGATGTAACCCTATCCTGCAAATGTGCTGATATTAAAAAATAATCAATTCTAGAAAAAGAATTATGTCGCGAGGAATAAAAAGAAAAATCTTTCTCTGTAGGATTAACTCTTCGCTAAATATCAATTAAATTCAAATCTGCCATCATATTAATCACTTGGATTGCCATCTTAGACTTCTTAATTACTCTTGAGTACTTATCCAATAAAGGCTCCAACACCACATTCAAATCTCCCCCAATATCACATTAGAGTTCGATTTTCCAAGTAATAAAGACATATCCACAACAAAAGCTGTATCCTCAACATTAGGAGCATAAACATCAAGCAAAGTCCATGCCTCATTAAAGATTGTACAATTTAATTTTAATAATCTTCCACCATTTTTCTCTTCACTCTGTAACTAAAATGGTAGATTCTTATCTACCAAAATTGCCACACCTTTTGCCTTAGAATTAAACAAAGAATAAAAAACGTGCCCAACCCATTCACGTTTGAGTTCCAAATGTTCCTTATCTATTAAATGAGTTTCCTTTGCCATTGCGACCACCGTTTCTTCCATTTCTTCCAGAAATCAAATTCCCATCTTGCAGCTCTGCCCTCTTTGGAGACCGTGGAGGACTACGTCGTTCCTGGAATTGCGTAATTGGTAAAGACTGAGCAAAATCCATAGCTTCTTTAGGATTATCAAAGAACTTTGGTTGATATCCATCCTGAAAAATCTTCAGTACCGCAGGGTATCTAAATGTTGCCTTATATCCTTTTTTCCACAATAATTCTTTCACAGAATTAAATTCACGTCGTTGAAACATAATTTCCTGACTCAAATCCGGATAGAAGAAAACACGATTACTCTGAACCATCAAAGGAGATCTGTTTTGCTGTGCATTTCTAATAGCCATACGTAAAATAGTCTCTCTATCACAGTAATTTAAACAGCGAACCAGAACAGGTCTTGGATTCTGTCTTGAAAAAGGTCTCCTTCTCAAAGCTCTATGAGCCCATTCCAATATTAAACCTTCAGGAAACTTATCTTGTCCCAACACTTGTGGAATCCATTCAGTGAAAAATTTTCTTGGATCTGGCCCTTCTATGCTTTCTGGCAAGCCGACAATTTTCACATTATTCCGTCTGGATTGGTTCTCCAAATAATCAAACTTTTTTGCTAAATTTTTATTCTGAATCTGTAACGTTTCAATTGTTTTATTCACATCTTGCAATTGATCTTGTACATCAGATAATCCTTGATCACACATCTCAAGTCTTTCAATAGTTTCAACTTTAAAAGCTCCATAATCAGCCATCTGTTGAGTATTGACATCCACCAATGCATTAATCTTAGAAATAAGATTATTCATAGAATCACCTAAATGCATCATTGAAGAAAATATCTTATGTTCAAGACTCTTGAAAAGTATATCAACATCAGTAGATCCAGACATGGTGGGATTCTGCTGTTCTTGTGGAATCAGAGGACCTTCTATCCCTTCTTTTAATTTAGTAGCTTTTCTTGCAGTTTGACTCCGTGTAAGAGCCCCTGCCACAGATCCCCCAGAAGTATCAGGAGGCTGATGATCAGGGTTATCTTTGATCCAAACCTCCTTTAAAAGCTTCGTTACATCAGTATCTGAAAGAGCTGATATAACTGGTGGTATAGCAGTCAAATAACAACTCTTTAACTCTCCAACTGGTGGCGCCCCAGCTAATTCAGCAGTCAAAGTCTCAGTAGACGTTGTTTGAAATACTGGCATCCGGCCAGCCCTTTGTTCTAAAAGCAGCTGAAAACGACCTTCAGAAAGACCTACGGAATCAGAACGGAGCTCCAAGGCCGAATTCTTCGCTTGTTTTCCTGGATCCATTTCACGCTGAGTCGTGGCTTTTTGTTAACAAGCAGGCTCAGATAATTTCGGAAAATATAATTTTTTAACAATCTGTTGATGTTTCCTTTTACTTTTTTTTAAACAAATGTACCATTAGGTATTAATTCAACATCTCATACTATTTAAAAACTTTTAAAAAAAGTTTTAACGGGCACTTAAACACAAAACAATAAGTTAGAGTCAGGAGAGGACTGGAAGGCATGTCTGTTCCTTATGCCATCTTGCCACACCCCCATATATTTCACTTTTTTCCCAGTTAACTTTATATCCAGAAAGTCATCCATATTGTATTAAACACTCCTTCAAGTGCAAAAGTGACTGAGCTGAGTTTATTAAATACACCAATACATCATCAGCAAATAAATTAATTTTATATTCCTCATCTAAAACTTTCATACCTTGTATCTGTGTATTTTGTCTTATCAATTGTGCTAAAGGTTCAATCACTAATACAAACAAAGCCGGTGATAAAGGACAACCATAACGAGTTGATCAAGATAGCTTAAAGGGTTCCGAAATCAAACCATTCGTCAATACTCCAGCTACCGGTTTACTATATAGAGCCCTAATCCAACCAATAAAAAAAAGGACCAAACCTGAATTTCTCCAAAACTTTAAACAAAAAGTTCCATTCAACTCTATCAAATGCTTTTTCTGCATCTAAGGATATCACCTTCGAAAGATCTAAAGATTGTCGAAATCTATTAATCAAACTAATCACGCGCAAAATGTTATCTGAAGCATATATATTCTTTATAAAACCTGTTTGATCAATATGAATCAACTTTGTTAAAAGTTTAGCCAATCTTTTCGCTAATATTTTAGCTATTATTTTATAATCTACATTTAGCAACGTAATTGGTCTATATGAAGATACTTGCAAAGGATCGCTATCTTTTTTAGGAATTACTATAATTAAAGCACTAGAACAAGACTCAGCTAATTCATAATGTTCTCCAACTTGACGTAATACATCCCCAAACACTGTAGGATAAATCATCATAAAAATTTTTTATAAAATTCAACCGAGAATCCATCATCGCCAGGCGATTTACCATTCGGCATTTTAATTTCCAAATCAGTAAATGGTTCTTCTAACTCCTGTATATCTCCATCCTCTAAATTCAGCTATGATTAAAAAAAAAATCAATCGATCCAGTTTCCTGTTTTCCTTCAGATGTATATAACTTTTTATAAAATGAAAAAAATTTATCATTAATCTCACTAGATTTATAAGAAATAAAAGAATTCCGTCTAACAGCATTAATAGTCTTCGCTATCTGTTCCTTCTTTAATTGCCATGCCAATACCTTATGTGCTTTCTCTCCCCAGTCGTAATATCGTTGTTTAGTCCTATTAATCACACATTCAAATTGATAAGATTGCAAAGTATTATATTTCAATTTCAGTCTAGATAATTTGATTTTCTGATCTTCTGTAGCATCTTTCTGAAATTTCTTTCCTAACTCATCGATCCGTTTCTCTAATTCAAGACTCTGATTTAATCGATTCTTTTTTTATTTTAGAAGTATAACTAATTATTTGTCCTCTCAAATAGGCTTTCATAGCATCCCATAATGCAAACAGATTTAGAATTTTCTTTAAAAAAAAATTAGTTTTCTTCAAAAAATCAATAAATTCCATATTTTTTAACATTGTATTAAATCTCCAACGATAAGTTATTTGAATTTTATCAGGTTTCATATGTAAAATATAACAAAGAATGATCTGAAATCACCCTACTTTTATATTCTGCTTGTTGTATTTTCCCTTGTAAATGTGCCAATACTAAAAAGAAGTCAATCCTTGAAAATGATTCATCTCTAGATGAATAAAATGAAATATCTTTCTCTGTCGGATTAAGATGTCTCCAAATATCTACTAAATTAAGATCTTTCATCAATGCTTGAACCTGAATTGCCATCTTGGATTTTTTAACTTTCTTTGGAGATTTATCTAATAAAGGAAAAACCCAACACCTTACAAAGCCGTCCTGTCCAGAGAAGAAACAAGCCTTCCGTCGCGCATGCAGCCATCTTCAGCGCAAACTCCGGGAGATCCAAAATGAGTGGTGGACTAGCCTCGCCAAACGAACACAGCTCAGCGCGGACATTGGCGACTTCAGGGGTTTCTACGAGGCTCTAAAGGCTGTGTACGGCCCCTCACCCCAAGTCCAAAGCCAGCTGCGCAGCTCAGACGGCAAAGTCCTCCTCAGCGACAAGATCTCCATCCTCAACCGATGGTCAGAACACTTCCAATCTCTTTTCAGTGCCAACCGCTCAGTCCAAGATTCCGCCCTGCTCCAGCTCCCTCAACAGCCCCTAAGGCTAGAGCTGGATGAGGTTCCCACCCTGGATGAGACATATAAAGCAATCGAACAACTGAAAAGTGGCAAAGCAGCAGGTATGGATGGAATCCCCCCAGAAGTCTGGAAGGCTGGCGGCAAAACTCTGCATGCCAAACTGCATGAGTTTTTCAAGCTTTGTTGGGACCAAGGTAAACTGCATCAGGATCTTCGTGATGCCACCATCATCACCCTGTACAAAAACAAAGGCGAGAAATCAGACTGCTCAAACTACAGGGGAATCACGTTGCTCTCCATTGCAGGCAAAATCTTCGCTAGGATTCTACTAAATAGAATAATACCTAGTGTCGCCGAGAATATTCTCCCAGAATCACAGTGCGGCTTTCGCACAAACAGAGGAACCACTGACATGGTCTTTGCCCTCAGACAGCTCCAAGAAAAGTGCAGAGAACAAAACAAAGGACTCTACAACACCTTTGTTGACCTCACCAAAGCCTTCGACACCGTGAGCAGGAAAGGGCTTTGGCAAATACTAGAGCGCATCGGATGTCCCCCAAAGTTCCTCAACATGATTATCCAACTGCACGAAAACCAACAAGGTCGGGTCAGATACAGCAATGAGCTCTCTGAACCCTTCTCCATTAACAATGGCGTGAAGCAAGGCTGTGTTCTCGCACCAACCCTCTTTTCAATCTTCTTCAGCATGATGCTGAACCAAGCCATGAAAGACCCCAACAATGAAGACGCTGTTTACATCCGGTACCGCACGGATGGCAGTCTCTTCAATCTGAGGCGCCTGCAAGCTCACACCAAGACAAAAGAGAAACTTGTCCGTGAACTACTCTTTGCAGATGATGCCGCTTTAGTTGCCCATTCAGAGCCAGCTCTTCAGCGCTTGACGTCCTGCTTTGCGGAAACTGCCAAAATGTTTGGCCTGGAAGTCAGCCTGAAGAAAACTGAGGTCCTCCATCAGCCAGCTCCCCACCATGACTACCAGCCCCCCCACATCTCCATCGGGCACACAAAACTCAAAACGGTCAACCAGTTTACCTATCTCGGCTGCACCATTTCATCAGATGCAAGGATCGACAATGAGATAGACAACAGACTCGCCAAGGCAAATAGCGCCTTTGGAAGACTACACAAAAGAGTCTGGAAAAACAACCAACTGAAAAACCTCACAAAGATAAGCGTATACAGAGCCGTTGTCATACCCACACTCCTGTTCGGCTCCGAATCATGGGTCCTCTACCGGCAACACCTACGGCTCCTAGAACGCTTCCACCAGCGTTGTCTCCGCTCCATCCTCAACATCCATTGGAGCGCTTACACCCCTAACGTCGAAGTACTCGAGATGGCAGAGGTCGACAGCATCGAGTCCACGCTGCTGAAGATCCAGCTGCGCTGGATGGGTCACGTCTCCAGAATGGAGGACCATCGCCTTCCCAAGATCGTATTATATGGCGAGCTCTCCACTGGCCACCGTGACAGAGGTGCACCAAAGAAAAGGTACAAGGACTGCCTAAAGAAATCTCTTGGTGCCTGCCACATTGACCACTGCCAGTGGGCTGATAACGCCTCAAACCGTGCATCTTGGCGCCTCACAGTTTGGCGGGCAGCAACCTCCTTTGAAGAAGACCGCAGAGCCCACCTCACTGACAAAAGGCAAAGGAGGAAAAACCCAACACCCAACCCCAACCAACCAATTTTCCCTTGCAACCGCTGCAATCGTGTCTGCCTGTCCCGCATCGGACTTGTGAGCCACAAACGAGCCTGCAGCTGACGTGGTCTTTTTACCCCCTCCATAAATCTTCGTCCGCGAAGCCAAGCCAAAGAAAAAAAAAAAGAGATGAATAAAATGAAATATCTTTCTCTGTCGGATTATGATGTCTCCAAATATCTACTAAATTAAGATCTTTCATCAATGCTTGAACCTGAATTGCCATCTTGGATTTTTTAACTTTCTTTGGAGATTTATCTAATAAAGGTTCCAAAACACAATTAAAATCACCACCAACTAAAATATTATCATTCGCCTGACCCAAACATAAAAATGCATCCAAAATAAATACTTCATCATCTGCATTTGGACCATAAATGTTAAGTAAAGTCCAAAATTCACTAAAAATCTTACAGTTCAATTTAAGAATACATCCTGCCTTTTCCTCCATTGATTGTAATTCAAAAGATAAATTTTTATGTACCAAAATTGTTACGCCTTTAGCTCTTGAATTAAATGAATGTACATGCCCAACCCAGTCCCTTTTTAATTTTGCGCTTTCCTTCACATTCAAATGTGTTTCTTGTAAAAAGCTAATATCAATTTTCATTTTCTTAATACGTTTAATCGTACTATTTAATCCTCGAACATTAAAAGTTGCAAGCCTCAACTAAATACCAATAATATCTTTATATAGAAACTCAAATCAACATATATAGGCCCTCCAATAAAAAAAAATCACAAATTAAAAACTAAAAAAAAAATAAGAATAAAAAATAATAAAGAAAAAAATGAAAGTTCCCCCCCCCAAAAAAAAACTACCAAAAGGTAGTAATCGCCTAAACAAAAATTGGGTGTGGGTCACCCACCAGTGGCTGATGACTAGTAAAGAACTTAGTGCACATCTCGCCCTCCCCAGCCAGTCAGTAACATGAAAATCTCATAATAACAAAAGAAAAAATTTAAAAAATTCTTTTTTATCCAGAGAATTCCAATCTCGAAGATCCCATTTCAGAAGGAGGTAGACTCTTTCCATTCCCATTTCTGCCATTTCTTCCGTTTCCAGAGCAACCAGATTTTTCTTTAGGAGATAATGGTGGACTACGTCTTTGTCCTCTTATATCTGGCAATGAATCAGCAAAAATCATTGCTTCACGATCAGTTTCAAAAAAACCGAAATTGATAGTCTCCATAAAACACCTTCAACACTGCAGGGTAACGAAAAGTAGACTTATAACCTTTACGCCACAAAACTTCTTTAACTAGATTGAATCGACGTTGACGTTGAATGACCTCTTGCCTCAGATCAGGATAAAAAAAACTCCTGAATCAATAATGGGGTGTGTCGTCTTGCATTTTGTACTGCAAGTCGAAGTATTGCTTCTCTATCCAAATAACTCAAACATCGAATTATTATCGGTCTCGGTGGTTAACCAGCTGAGGGTGTTCTTCTTAAAGCTCTGTGGACTCTTTCCAGTGCCAATCCCCCAGAGAAAAATTCTTGCCCTAATATTTGCGGAATCCAGTCTTTAAAAAAACAAAGAGGATCTTGTCCTTCTATACCTTCTGGCGAACCAACAATTTTCGCATTATTCCTTCTGCTTTGAATTTCCAAATAATCTATTTTTCTTTCTAGCTCCTTCTCACGTTCTCCTAATTCTATGACTGATTTTTCTACCTTCAATATTTTTTCTGTGTTAGAAGTCACTTGTTGTTTACAGTCCAAATAAGCAGTCTGAAATTTTAAAAATTCTTCATAAGATGCATCCACACGTGCTTTAACCATATTTAATTCCGATCTCATAACAGCATTCATTTGAACCATTTCATTCATTTGAGATGTCAACAAATCCATTCCAGGTTTTATAACAGCTTGAATAGCTGCCTTCAATTGTGATTCAGTAAAGCTCATCTCTGCAATAGTGACAGAAGAAGGTAACTGCAGCTCCTGCTGCAACTTAACAGAAGACATTTAAAAAGTTTACTGGGGGTCTGGACTCCCAGTGATGGCACTCCGACATCCTCAGGGAGTCGCCGCTGGTCTCCCCCTTAAATCTCGTTGTTTTTTCATCAATTCACGAATAAAAACGATTTCTTCAGATTGAAATGCTACCTGATGCATTTCCAACAATGGAGTCGTCTTCCTGTGTGCTCCCTCCATTGAAATCGAAAGGCTTCTTGGGAACTTCTTGGGAACACGCACCTTCTTCCGGAGAACGGGTAATTCCAGCGCTATCCTTCATTTGATGAGCAATAGATATATTTTTAAGCCCCAACAGGCGTGGCAAGATGGCGTAAGGAACAGACATGCCTTCCAGTCCTCTCCTGACTCTAACTTATTGTTTTGTCTTTAAGTGCCCGCTAAAACTTTTTTAAAAAGTTTATAAATAGTATGAGGTGTTGAATTAATACCTAATGGTACATTTGTTAAAAAAAAGTAAAAGGAAACATCAACAGATTGTTAAAAAATTATATTTTCCAAAATTATTTGAGCCTGCTTGTTTACAAAAAGCCACGACTCAGCGTGAAATGGATCCAGGAAAAGAAGCGAAGAATTTGGCCTTGGAGCTCCGCTCTGAATCCGTAAGTCTTTCTGAAGGTCGTTTCCAACAGCCTTTAGAACAAAGGGCTGGCCGGATGCCAGTATTTCAAACAACGTCTACTGTTACTGAGACTTTGACTGCTGAATTAGCTGGGGCGCCACCAGTTGGAGAGTTAAAGAGTTGTTATTTGACTGCTATACCATCAGTTACAACAGCTCTTCCAGATACTGACGTAACGAAGCCTTTAAAGAAGGTTTGGATCAAAGATAACCCTGATCATCAGCCTCCTGACACTTCTGGGGGGTCTGTGGCAGGGGTTCTTACACGGAGTCAAACTGCAAGAAAAGCTACTAAATTAAAAGAAGGGATAGAAGGTCCTCTGATTCCCCAAGAACAGCAGAATCCCACCATGTCTGGATCTACTGATGTTGATATACTTTTCAAGAGTCTTGAACATAAGATATTTTCTTCAATGATGCATTTAGGTGATTCTATGAATAATCTTATTTCTAAGATTAATGCATTGGTGGATGTCAATACTCAACAGATGGCTGATTATGGAGCTTTTAAAGTTGAAACTATTGAAAGACTTGAGATGTGTGATCAAGGATTATCTGATGTACAAGATCAATTGCAAGATGTGAATAAAACAATTGAAACGTTACAGATTCAGAATAAAAATTTAGCAAAAAAGGTTGATTATTTGGAGAACCAATCCAGACGGAATAATGTGAAAATTGTCGGCTTGCCAGAAAGCATAGAAGGGCCAGATCCAAGAAAATTTTTCACTGAATGGATTCCACAAGTGTTGGGACAAGATAAGTTTCCTGAAGGTTTAATATTGGAATGGGCTCATAGAGCTTTGAGAAGGAGACCTTTTTCAAGACAGAATCCAAGACCTGTTCTGGTTCGCTGTTTAAATTACTGTGATAGAGAGACTATTTTACGTATGGCTATTAGAAATGCACAGCAAAACAGATCTCCTTTGATGGTTCAGAGTAATCGTGTTTTCTTCTATCCGGATTTGAGTCAGGAAATTATGTTTCAACGACGTGAATTTAATTCTGTGAAAGAATTATTGTGGAAAAAAGGATATAAGGCAACATTTAGATACCCTGCGGTACTGAAGATTTTTCAGGATGGTTATCAACCAAAGTTCTTTGATAATTCTAAAGAAGCTATGGATTTTGCTCAGTCTTTACCAATTACGCAATTCCAGGAACGGCGTAGTCCTCCACGGTCTCCAAAGAGGGCAGAGATGCAAGAAGGGAATCTGATTTCTGGAAGAAATGGCAAAGTTGATTTAAAAAAAAATTAATTATTTTTTGTTGAGAAGATTTTAAATAGAGTTGGGAGAGGGAACTGGGTGGGCACCAATTTCCAGAAGTCATCAGCTGCGTGTGAGTTATCTCACACCCAATATTTTTGGGGAAGTTACCGCATTAGGCGGTTTAAACAGGAGGAGGTAATTGTGACCTCCAACCTGTTTTTTTTTTCTTTTTAATTTTTGGGTTAGGGAGTGAAGCTTTTTTTTTATTATCTTTTTTAAATAATTAATTTATATCTATATATACATATATATACACACACACACACACACACACACACACACATATATATATATATAATTATAAAACCAACCATCTTCAGCTAATTCTAAGGCAAAAGGTGTGGCAATTTTGGTACATAAGCTACCATTTCAGTTACAGAATGAAGAGAAAAATGGTGGAAGATTATTAAAATTAAATTGTACAATCTTTAATGAAGCATGGACTTTGCTTGATGTTTATGCTCTTAATGTTGAGGATACATCTTTTGTTGTGGATATGTCTTTATTACTTGGACAATTGAACTCTAATGTGATGATTGGGGGAGATTTGAATGTGGTGTTGGAGCCTTTATTGGATAAGTACCCAAGAGTAATTAAGAAGTCTAAGATGGCAATCCAAGTGATTAATATGGTGAGGCAACATTTCTCCTGTAAATCTGTATTTTACTGCATCTAATGCCCCCCATGCAGGCTCGCCATTGGGAAGACAGGTCGCAGACTGAGACATCGCTTTGTGGAGAACGTTTGCTCTGTCTCCCATAATAGCAAAGACCTCGCAGTGTCCTGCCACTTCAATTCCAATTCTCATACAACTTATCTGTCCACAGGCTACTGTGCTGCCGCCCACAAATTGGAGGGACAGCAGCTTGTTTTCCTTATTGGCAGTCTCCAACCTGACGGCATCTTCCTCTCCCTCTGGAAGAAACCAGAGCACCTGGACAAAACCCACGCAAACTCAGAGAGAATGCACAAACTCCTTACAGACAGCGCCACCTTCAAAACTTTCTGGAGAAAGTGGACCCTGGTCTACAATGGTTCAGATTGCAAGACAAACATTCCCAATAGCACCAACAACTTTCAGACTGTATACTGGAGGCACATAGAGGCCCCAAGTCTAAAGAGCACATTCTCTCAACCCACAACAAAATAGGCCCGTCTTACTATGGAACTAGAAAAGATGCAGTCACCTGTCTCCCTCACTCTGAGAAACCATCAAGCCTGTGTAAAACTCCTCCCTGGAGCAGCAACCATAGCTGGGTTTCAGGGGAAAGTGAAATCAAGCACTGGAATAATTGATTCGTACAAATGTTCTGTAAAACATCTGAAATAGAGCTGACTGATGAGCATGTGCCTACAGTACAAACTGAGAAAAGGGTTTCACTATGGCATTGTTGTTCAAAAGGACACTTTCTATTTCAATGATGGACTATTTATTTTCCACAATTTTTTTTTTGCTGGTTGCTCGAAACTGCCGGTGGTTTCAATTGCGGATAAGAGGGGTTTTATTGAACTTGGAGGAATGAAATTCACAACTGCAGATTCAGACCCCCACAACAGTTTGAATAGTGGGATGAGGCAAAGTTACAGTTTTTTCCCAACAAGCAGAGACAATGGGCCAAATGAATCTAAATTTCCCGTGAATCCATAATCAATTATGATGACCCCCCCCCCGCTCGTAAAAAGGATGCTTAATCTCGCTCATTCCTTGAAACCAATGGACTGAGAGCAACCATTAAAACACCTTAGAAGAGAAAAGAAAATCGGCAAAAGAAACACGAGAAATTAGTGTATCACGTTACCTCATCTTTATGTGCATGGCTTCCGCCCAAATCAATATACACAGCATCTTTATCATAAATAACACCCCCAACACCAGACATTGGGGCATAGATCAATTTCTCCTTCTCATTCAACGACCGTTTCTTCAGCTGCTCAGGAAGGGGACAGGGATCGGAAAGGAAGTTGACTTTATTCACCACGAAGTCACCGACACCTAAATGGAAGAAGTAAACTGTCAGACTGCATGCAAATCAATCTATGTTTGAATCTAAGAGATCAGATTGCAAATGGATAGGTAAAGAACAAATGCCAGCAGTGCATTTATAAAGGTTTGATGGTTCACGACATTTAAGAAAAACTAAAGAAAGATACAAGTACTCATGCTTCATTGAACAGGAATAACAAAAATACTTTATAGGAAGAGGAAAGGGAAAAGATGAAGGAAAATGCCTTTCCATTTTACCCCATCTCATCATGAAAACTTGAGATCCAGTTTCCAGAAGGCAACTAAGATCATTAGAGGAAAGGATGTTTCAAAAAGGAAGCTCGCAAATAATATCAGAAAAGATATTTTTTGAAGAAAGTAAAAGCATGTATATTAAGAGTAAAAAAAAGAGAGTAAATATAGTAATAGAAAATGATCCTGGAGAAATTGTAATGGGAGACAAGAAGATGGAGATGAACTGAGTATCTTGCATCAGTCTTCACTGTGGAAGACATTAGCAGAGCACCTAACTATCTAAGGGTGTCACAGAAGAGAGACGAGTGCAGTCATGGTCACCAGAGAAGGGGCTTGGGAAACTGAAAGGTCTACGAGTAGATAAGTCTCGGGACCAGATGGAATTCATCCTTGGGTTCCAATAGAAGTAGCTATAGAGATTGTGGCAGCATGACTAATGATCTTCAAAGAATCAATGGTTTCTGGTATGACTCCAGAGGGCTGGAAAATTGTAAAGGATATGCCACTATTTAAAAAGGAAGAGAGGCAGCAGAGAGGAAATTATCGACCAGTTAGCCTAAGGTGGTTGGGAAGTTGTTGGAGTCGATGTTCAAGAATGAGGTTACAGAGTACCTAGAGGTGTATTTCAAGATTAGGCTAAAGTCAGCATGTGAACTGTTTCCTTATGTGAACATCTTGCCTGACAAACCTACTGTAACTTTTTTGTGGAAACCACAAGCAGGCCTGATGACTTTCAAAAGGCCTTTGACAAGGTGCCACACATGAGGCTACTTCACAAGATGAGAGCCCATGGAATTACAGGAAAGATACTAACATGGGTAGAGCATAGGCTGATCGGCAGGAAACAGAGTGGTTGGCAACCAGTTACCAGTGGGGTTCCGCAGGGATTGGTGTTGGGGCCACTTCTTTTTACATTGTTTGTTAATGATTTGATTGCGGAATAAATGGCCTTGTGGCCAAGTTTGCAGATGATACAAAGAAAAGTTGAGGGGAAAATTCTAAGTTCCGTGTGCAGGATACCCTAAAGGTCAACCTCCAGGTTGAGTCTGTGGTGAAGAAGGCGAATGCAATGCTGGTACTTTTATGTTAAGGATACAAGAGCAGGGATACAAGAGCCTCAATGTTGAGGCTTCATAAAAGCGCTGGTGAGGCCTCACTTGGAGTACAGGATACAGTTTTGTTCACCTTATTTAAGAAAGGATGTACTGGCATTGGAGAGTTCAGAGAAGATTTACAATAGCATACCATAAACCTTCTTAACTACCCTATCAACCTGTGCAGCAAACTTGAGAGATCTAAGGATTTGGACCCCAAGGTCATTCTGTTCTTCCACACTAATAATCCTGCATTAACCATTAAAAATGCATCACTTCACACATCCAGATTGAACTCTACCTTTTCTGCCCAACTCTGGATCTTGTTGTAACCTACGACGACCTTCTACACTATCCACAATACCTGCAACCTTCATGTCATCTGCAAACTTACTCTATTTCTTCGTCCAGGTCATTTATAAAAATCACAAACTGTAATTCCACTGGTCAGCGATGCCAGATAGAATACACTACTACACTCTGCTTTCTGCAGACAACCCAATTTTGAATCCACACAGACAATGTTTCATGGATCTCACGAAAGTCTCATGACTTTCTGAATGAGTCTACTATAAGGGACCTTGCAAAATGCCTTACTAAAATCCATATTCACCACATCCACTGCCCTACCTTAATCAATTTATTTTGTTAATTCCTCAAAAAACTCAATCATGTTTGTGAAGCACAAAGCCATTCTGATTATTCCCAAGAAAACTATACATCTCTAAATGCTTGTAAATCCTCTCCAAGGAGTTTCCCCAGAGTCACTTCTTAAAGCCAACCATCTTCAGCTAGTTCATCACTGATCTTCCTCTAATTACAAGGTCAGAAGGAGGAATTTTTGCTGATAATAGCTCAATGTTCCACACTATTTGAGCACTTAAGATTATGAAGCAGTCCACACCCACATGCAGACCTGGACAACATCCAGGCCAGGCTAATGGGTACAAGTAACATCCACAGAACACAAGTGTCAGGCAATGGCCATATCCAACAAAAGGAAAAAAAGCATTAATTTCCTGACACTCAATGACACTAACAGAATCTCCATCAGTATCCTAAGGATTACCATTGGCCAGAAACTGCACTGGAGGAGCTACAATACTATGTCAAAGGCTAGAAATCATGAGACATGAGGCTAGAAATCATAACTCCCTACAAGTTACTCACCATCTACAAGGTTCAAGTCAGAAGTATGATGGAACATTCTCTACTTGCCTGAATGTGTGCAGTTTATTTAAGAACACTCAACAAGCTTGATGCTATACAGGACACAGAAGCCCACTACATCGGCATTCGTACTCCAACCATTCACCAACACCACACTAGATGCAGTTTGTACTAATAGTGTTTCTCAACCAGTGGGTCTTGACCCAGTGGTGGGTGAGTGTGTCTCCATGTGGAACTTTAAAAACGTTTTTTACTTGAAAATATTGCTCAGTCATCGCCACTAGTGGGCTATGGCATGTTAGGCTGGAAGCCAGGTGGGCCTTAGACCGAAAAAATTCAGAACCACTGCACAAACGACAGGATGCATGGCAGCAACTCACGGAGGCTCCATGGACAGTGCCTTCAAACTACCATGACTACCAGCACAAACAACAGCAGCACCAAATGGAAATTGCCGTCTGACCTCACACTATCTGGTTCTGGAAACACTTGGTCATCCCTTCACCATCACCGGGTTAAAATCCAGGAACTCCCTTCTTCATGTGACTGCTGTGGTCCAAGAAGGCAGCTCGTCACCACCTTCTCAAGCCCAATTAAATAATGTCTGAACCTGCAAAGTGCACATCTCTTGAATGAATAATGAGTAATAGTGAGCCGTGAAAAAGGTTATAACAGAATCTAGATTAACTGAAAAAGTGGGCAGAATTTAACTCATACAAGTGGAAAAGGATGCATCTTTGAAAGTTAAACCAGGGTAGAGTGTACATAGTGCTGGGGTGCAGCGCTGGACAGAGAGACCTTGGAATACATGTAGATAATTCCCTGAAAATGGGAACTGAGATTGCCTTCATTAGCCAAGGCATTAAGTACAAGAGTTGGAATGGCCAGGTTGCACTTTGAAGGACTGAATGCACATCACAGGAGGGGCATGATTAAGCGAGAGAGGGTGCATGAAACAGACACAAGGATGTTGCCTGGATTGAAGGGCTTGTGTATCAAGGTGAAATTGAAGATGCTGGGCCTGTTTTCCCTGAAGAGAAGGCAAATGAGAGGTAACATAATAGAAGTTAATAATGATGAGAGGTATAAAAAGGGGAGATGACCATAGTCCGTTTCACATGGTGTGGTGAAGGAATGTGTTTAAAGCGAGGGAAGTTTGTAAGGGAACTGAAGGATGTTTTTCCATACAAAAAGTACTTGGTATCTGGAGGAGGTGCTGGAGGCAGGACACAAATAACATGCCAGCCAGGGTGGTGGGATGGGTGAAGATAGACATGTTGATCATCATCGATGGTTTTATCTATACAAAACAACTCCATGAGTAACCAACTCACTTCACTAGCCACAGTGGAATTGTACCAAAATCATGGGCCACTATATCGATGGAGAGAAGCCACATGCAATTCCTTTGATCAGTATATTACCAGGTACATGAACATGACTGTTATCCTTGAGGTACGTCCCACGAAGGTATCCATACATTGAAATTCTACGGTCGCACTTCCGATTTACTCGCACTTCCTCTGGGTTGGTCAGATCTTCCATTCTGAAACACCAGCAATATTATTTTCTCATTTAAAATCATCATTTCCATGTAATGGTCATATTTGAGAAGTCTGGTTGGATTACACATTTCACAGAATTTTAATGAAGATATTAAATCATGATCTCTTAGGATTGGCTAACTGGAATATAATGTTTTAAATTAAATTTTAAAAATTAAATTAGACATATAGCACTGTAACAGGTCAATCAGCCCTATGAGTCCATGCAGCTCATTTTATACCCAATTAATCTACACCTACACTTTTGAAGGGTGGGAGGAAACCAGAGTCCCTGGAGAAAACCCATGCAAACATGGGGAGTAGGTACAAACACTTTACAGAAGTGGGTTTCATCCATTGGGCTTTACGAAGAAAAACCATCACACATTATTCTCTTTGCAAACAAAGGGCTGCAAACCACGATTCAGCTCACGACTCAGTTCTGTCCCTTCTCCAGCTGCTTGGTTCCAATCATCCAGGGCTCTCTAACCCCAACGAGGCTTGGGAACTGGCACACCAGTGAGACTCCACCCTGGAATTCCAGCAGGAGACATAAATGAGCGGCGCAGTTAGCACAATGCTAATGCAGTGACCCGGGTTTGAATTTGGCGCCGTCTGTGAGGAGTTGATGCATTCTCTTCACGTATGCGTGGGTTTCCTCCGCTGCTCACCTTTCAAAATGTATGGGGGCTGTAGGTTCTTTCTTTTTCAACATATATGTCGAACATATATACAGGAGGAAATTTACATTACATTCACGTGTTTACAAGTGTATAAAAGAACATATTAGCATTTAATAAATATATTAACCATAAATTTCTTCCCTTGTAAAACCAAAAGAAAAAGAGAGAAAAAACTAATTCTTATTACAAAATTCCCTCCAATCTGAGAAAGAAAGAGGGACTGGGCTGTCCATTCTGAGTAGAGTAGGAAAAAAGGTTCAAACCAAATTGGAGAATCCAGCATAAAATTATGATTCTTAAACTATATGGAAATATTGAATAAACGGTCACCGCACTTCTTCAAATTTAAAAGATATATCAAATATCCTACTCCTAATTTTCTCCAAATTTAAAGGTGACAAGACAACAGAGAAACACTGAAGTTGAGTAGGTGGGTTTGGATACTACCATTTAAGTAAATATGGCTTTTCTACCCAATAACATTGAAAAGGCAATTATTCGCTTTACAGTGCCCACTCTCCACTGGTATGATTCCAAAAATAGCTATTAATAGATTTGGTTGTAATTCTAATCGTAGAACTGTTGTTAGGGTTTCAAAAACACCTTTCCTGGACAATAAAGCCAAAAGATAATATATCAAATATTAATAGCCCAATAATAAACTCTAAAATTAGGGAGCCATTCCTCCATCTTTCTTGTTTCTGTAATCTAGGATTTTGGGAGTTGTAAGTTGGGTGTAATTGGACAGCACTGGTTCGTGGGCTTAAAGGGCCTGTTACCATGCTGCACGTCTTCATTTAAAATTTTTAAAATTTAAATAACCTGGTTGGAGCCCACATTGAGTCTTTGAGGCTCAATGAATGATTCTGATATCGATGGAGATAATTAATACCAAAACATTTTTAAAATAACATCCATCATTTAACATTATAAATATTTAATGAATTTGTCACTCATTTCTTGGAGTCATATAGCACCTTCGGCCTGACTCATCAGGTGGGCATTCTGACCTCTTCCCACAGAACATTACAGCCCAAAAATAGACCCTTGGGCCCATCTAGTCAGAACCACACCATGAATCTGCCTTGTACCACTGACTTACACCTAGTTCATAGACCTGCATATCCCTTCTATCCACCTGTCCAAAATTTTCATAAATGTCAAAATTGAACCCACATTCACCACTTCAACTGGCAGCTCATTCCACACACCCACCACACCCTGTGTGAAGAAGTTCCCCATAATGTTCCATTTAAGCATCTCACCTTTCACCCTGGTCTTGTTTCATCTAACCTCATTAGCAAAAGCCTGCTATACCCCTTATAAATTAACAAACCACTTCAAGCCTTCCCTCATTTTTCTACACTCTAGGCAATGAAGTCCTAACCTGTCTAACCTTTCTCTGTAAGTAGGTGTTAATTGGAAATGCTGTGGAGTAATGGATTATTGTTTTGAAAGCAACAGATGAACAGACTCAGAAGATTCAGTCCGGTGCTGCAATCTGTCTGAATGAAGTTTGCTGTTCTAAGAAGATCATGTGGTTTTGCAAGCAGAGAGTGAGGAGACCAAAAAGGTTTTCTCTAAGAGAAAGAAAGAGAGAGAGAGAGAGAGAGAGAGAGAGAGAGAGAACTGGTTTCTGTTTAAAAACCCCATTTTGAAGATGAGTTGTGAGTTCAGACTGTTCAAAACCCTTGTGGTTCATACAAGAGGAAATGGCTGGCTAGAGTGTTTCACCTGAAAACAAAGGAACTCTGCGGTGACCTGGAGAAGGAGAGGTTATCATTTGGAAAACCCTGATGTGGCAAGTTTCTTCGGCAAGACGCTGAAGTGGCTGATAAGAGAGAATCAGTTTGTGTGTGTCCAACGAGCAATGAATCTCTCTCTGAAAACAACAAGAACCTTCTTGAGCGGTAACCAATTACTTTCAAACACCAGGGGGTGGTGAAAATTCATGAATGTTAAATTCTGTGCACAGTTTTAGAATTGCCTGATACTGGTGAACTTGGAGTAAAAAGTGAGATTGGACTGTGAATCAAAGAACTTTTCTGAACATACACATGCGCTTAGAATTAGAAGGGGATTAAGTTAATCGTAATGAGTTAAAGTTTGATCCTGTCTTTATGTTTAAAGAAAATTAAAAATTACTGTTGTTTCAGTAACCATTTGTCTTGGCGAATTTCTTTTGCTGTTGGGTTTTGGGGTCCTCTGGGCCATCTTTCCTTTAGCTGGGTAACCAGACTACATAGTGTGGTCTCACCAATGAATTGAGCAAATCCAAGTTGCCATGGTGCTGGGTAAACTCCAGGTGGATGAGTTCTTATGCATCTACTACCTTGTGATAGTGGAAGTCACCGACTTGAGATGCTGTCTGTCAAAAATCTCTGTAAATTATTCAGATTTATTGTCAGAGTACATACATGACATCACATACAACTCTGAAATTCCTTTTTCCTGATTGGAGAGGCAGAATTAGCACTTATTGGTAGTGCAAAAAAAGTGTATGCAATATACACATGTAAACAAAAATGTAAACAGATAACGAATATAAACAATGTAAATCATGTTTAACAGTATTTCAACCAGCTCCTATCACATTATATAAATAGATGCAAAGTTAAGGCAGCCCAATTTCACTCAGAGTTGTTGCCGATGAGGCCAACTACTGATATGTCATCTGCAAATTTGATGACATTGTGGGAGCTGGATCTGGCGAAGCAGTTGTGGGGCAGTAGCAATGAACAGGAGTGGGTTGAGCACAAAGCCCTGACGTGCGC
Organism: Narcine bancroftii; assembly: GCF_036971445.1. Lineage (NCBI taxonomy): Eukaryota > Metazoa > Chordata > Chondrichthyes > Torpediniformes > Narcinidae > Narcine > Narcine bancroftii. Next base: position 98,981,887 of record NC_091474.1, on the reverse strand, counting down.
CAGTGCTCAGCGTGACAGTGCTCAATGTTCCGCTGTCAAACTGGATAGACTGTGGTCTTTCTGTTTGGAAGTCCAGGATCCACTTACAGAGAGGGGCGTTGACTCCCAGCTAGGACAGTTTCTCCACCAGCCTCTGGGGAATGATTGTAATAAATGCCGAGAAGAAGTTGAAGAACAGCACCCCTAGCATATGAGGTGTCATTCTCCAGGTGCATCACGACAGAGTGGAGGGACAGGGCTGTGGCATCATCAGTGGAAAGGTTCTAGCTGTAGGCAAATTGAAATGGGTCCACGCTCTCTGGAAGGTGTGTTTTGGTGTGCTCCATCACCAGACTTAGCTGGAGCAGTGCCACAAAACGACTGAAACTATTCAGAAGGATGTAGAGATTCAAGTTAAACTTGGGGGTGTGCGGGTTGGGGAAGGACAATTCCTTCCAAGACATTATTGCAGTCTCATCTCCTAATTCCTGCTATTATTACCCAACCTCAACAACTGGGCGGCATGGTTAGGTAGTGGTTAGCCCAACGGTGTTACAGCGCCAGCAACATGGGTTTGAATCCGGCGCTGTGTAAGGAGTTCGTATGTTCTCCTTGAGCCTCTATGGATTTCCTCAGGTGCTCCAGTTTCCTCCCACCCTTTGAAACATATGTGTGTTGTAGGTTAATTTGGGCAGCACGTGCTCATGGGCCAGAAGGGCTTGTTAATGTGCTGTATGTCTAAATTTTAAAAATGTAAATTAAAAAATTTAACAACCATTAATTCATAGTTATCTCATAACCATTTTGATGGTTCCTCTCCAGTACGGATTCCAATTCTACCTAGATTTACAAGGGAAGTTAAATAATTTTTTCATACCTGTCAACCAACATGTAAGGATGTGCCATTTGCCAAACCAGAGGGCGAAACTTCATTACAGAGATAAACCGGCCCAGGTTGTGGATCTCCCGTCTATGATACTGTCCATGGACCATTCCCGAGAGGTAAAAGAGCTTTGCTCCCTGAAAAATACAAAAAGGGATGTTTGTGCTGGTTTCATCTTGGTTCAGTACACAATTATGGTCAACCCAATACTACCAGTCATATGGTTGGGTGGTCAGCGACTAAACCAGCTCTTCCACCAGGTGCGGAGGGTGGCTAGACAGCCCCGAAAGATGAAAAACAAGACCTGTCAAAGGGTGGATGAGCCCTTTCATAGGGTCAACAGCCGTCTAGCAAATACATGCCACGTAATGCGGAAAGAACGTCCCTTGCATCGAAGCTTGTTCTGGCCATTCACTGCAACAGAACTTCCTCCATCCATCTTCGATCCGGGAGGGGGTGTTGAGAGGGTGGGTCTGGACCTGTGCAACCCCATCTCTCCTAAATCCTTTCACGCACATGCTGTCCTTTTTGAGGAGTGGGGTATCTTTATATCAAACCCCACAAACTGACTGAAAGCGACCATCATCATGCTATGGAATGGACAGCCAGAAAACACAATTATAAAAAAGTGGATACTCCAGCCTTGATGAACTTTTCTCTTCCAACATTTGCAGCCAGACAAGTGGAGTGTATGTTGCAATCTCTTTTCTTCTTGTACATCACTGTTATTGTGCAATAAAGACAAGCTAATGAGTATTAGTTTGTCATGCTGCACAACTCACCTGCTGAACTAACTAAAGGAGACTTTCCCTCTGCTGCCAGTAACTCAGCCCTCACCCCCATCTCCTCTGTCTCCCTACACATCTTCCCTGGCCCATTTCCCACCCCACCCCTTAACACCCACCAGCCTCTGCATCCAACAAATTATTCTCCACCATGCAGCTGACAACGGGATCCCTCCACAACACACCTCTCCTCCCTCTCCACTATTCAGGGACCCAGTCATTCTGTGAAGCAACCTTTTACTTGTGAATCTACAGGGGCCATGCACTGCATCCAGTGCTCTGGATACAACCTCCTCCATACCAGGGATACAGGACACTGACAAGAGATCGTTTCATTGAGCACTCTCACTCCATCTACAGTAACAAGTGGCTAACTACTTTAATTCCACACACAAATGCTGCTCTGAAATAAATGCCTGCCCATGGCCTCCTACTGCCAAATAGAGGCCAGTTGGACACCTTATCCAATGTAACAGAACAGGACCTTCAGCCTATGATGCTGCACTGATCGATGTAAACAAAATCCACAATAATTGAATCCTTCCCAACCTTGCACTCATAAGCAACTATTTTTCTTAAATCAAAGTGTCCACATTGAACCAGCCTCCACCAGCAGCAAGGCATTCCAGGTACCCATCACACATGTCGAACATCACCCTCAACTTTTCTCCACTCACTTTATTCAGGAGCCCTCTGGTATCTGCTGCTGTTGCCCATGGGAAAAAGAGCTGGCTGTCCACCATCTTGTAGACCTCTTTTAAGTCTCCTCTCAGCCTTCAACAGGCCAAAGAGAAAAGCCTCAACCTTGTTCCTTTTGACATGTCCTCCAATGCAGGCAACATCATGGTAAAATCTCCTCTGCACTCTCTCCACAGCTTCCTTCAATGAGGTGACCAGAAATTAATGCAATACTCCAAGTGTGGTCTACCCAGAGTTCTACAGAGCTGAAACATTACCTTACAGCTCTTGAACTGTGCAAAAGAGCAGGAAGGATTGGGATGGGCTGGAGTTCGTTAAATGTGCTCAGGATTGTTTTCTAAATCAGTTAGTAGAAGAACTGACTCGGGTCGGTGTAATACTGGATCTCCTGTTAGGGAACGAGCTAGGTCAGGTAGCGGACATTAATGTTGGAGAACCAATTGGGTCTAGTGATCATAATTCTGTTAGTTTTAGGGTAGTTTTAGGGAAGAGCAAGGAGAGGCCTAAAGTTGAGGTTCTGGATTGGAAAAGAGCAAATTTCGAAGGAATAAGAAGGGATTTGGGGAGTATTGAGGGGGACAGGATATTTTCAGGTAAGGATGTTAATGAAAAATGGAGGATATTCAAAAAAGAAATTTTGAGGGTACAGAGTAGTTATGTCCCAGTGTGGATCAAAGGAAAGGCTGGAAGTCATAGGGAGGCTTGGTTTTCGAGGAATATTGGAAATTTGGTTAGGAGAAAAAGGGAGGTGTACAAGAAGTATAAAGAGCAGGAAGCTGAGAATTTGAAGGAGGACTACAAGGAGTGTAGAAGGAATCTTAAGAAAGAAATTAGAAAGGCCAAAAAAAGGCATGAAGAGGCTTTGGCTGACAGAGTAAAAATAAATCCAAAGGGTTTTTATAAGTACATTAAAAGTAAAAGATTAGTGAGAGATAAAATTGGATCCCTTGTAGATAGCGAGGGTAGGCTGAGTGAGAAGTCTGAGGAAATGGGGGAAATTTTGAATGATTTCTTTGCCTCAGTATTCACTAGGGAAAAAAATGTTGAACCAGTTGAAGTAAAGAAAAATAGTGGTGAGGTCATGAAGCATATAAGGATAACCGAGGAGGTTAAAATGGCTGTGTTAAAAAAGATAAAGGTGGATAAATCTCCGGGACTGGACAAAATATTCCCTAGGACACTCAGGGAGGCTAGTGGACAGTTAGTGGGGCCATTAACAGAGATATTTAGGATGTCACTGGCCACGGGGGTGGTGCCAAAGGATTGGAGGGTGGCACATGTGTTTAAGAAAGGGTCCAAATGCAAACCTGGGAATTATAGGCCTGTAAGTCTGACGTCTGTGGTGGGCAAGTTGATGCAAAGTGTTCTGAGGGATGCCATTTACAAATTTTTGGAGGTACAGGGATTGATAGGGAGAAATCAGCATGGTTTTGTCAGGGGTAGATCATGCTTGACAAACCTGACTGAGTTCTTCGAGGGGGTTACAAAAAAGGTTGATGAAGGGAAAGCTGTGGATGTTGTCTATTTGGATTTTAGTAAAGCTTTTGACAAAGTTCCCCACAAGAGGTTAGGAAAAAAGGTGGAAGCATTAGGTATAAATAAAGGGGTAGTGAAATGGATTCAGCAGTGGTTGGATGGGAGGTGTCAGAGAGTAGTAGCAGAAAATTGTTTGTCCAATTGGATCCGGTGACTAGTGGAGTTCCTCAGGGTTCGGTCCTGGGTCCACTATTATTTGTTACATATATTAACGATCTGGATGTAGGGGTGGAGAATTGGATAAGCAAGTTTGCGGATGACACAAAGATTGGTGGTGTTGTGGACAGTGAGGTAGATTACCGTAGATTAAAAGGTGATTTAGGAAGGCTGGAGTTGTGGGCTGAGAAATGGCTGATGGAATTTAATACAGATAAAAGTGAGGTGCTACATTTTGGAAAGGCAAATTTAAATAGGTCATATACATTGAATGGTAGACAATTGAGGAGTGCAGAGCAACAAAGGGATTTAGGAGTTATGGTAAATAGTACCCTCAAGGCTGATACTCAGGTAGATGGTGTGGTGAAGAAGGCATTTGGAATGTTGGCCTTCATAAATCGGAGTATTGAATTCAAGAGTAGGGAGGTAATGATGAAATTGTACAAGGCATTGGTGAGGCCAAATTTGGAGTACTGTGTACAGTTTTGGTCACCAAATTATAGGAAAGATATAAACAAAATAGAGAGAGTGCAGAGAAGGTTCACGAGAATGTTGACAGGATTTCAGGGTCTGAGTTACAGGGAAAGGTTGTGTAGACTGGGGCTTTTTTCTCTGGAGCGTAGAAGATTGAGAGGGGACTTGATAGAGGTTTTTAAGATTTTAAAAGGGACAGACAGAGTGAAAGGGAATAGGCTTTTTCAATTAAGAAAGGGGAGATTCAAATTAGAGGACATGGTTTAAGATTGAAGGGGGAAAATTATAAGGGGAACATGAGGGGAAATTTCTTTATGCAGATGGTGGTGGGGATGTGGAATGAGCTTCCGGCAGACGTAGTCAAGGCAGGATCATTGGTTACATTTAAGGAAAGACTGGATCATTACATGGATAGGAGGGCACTAGAGGGGTATGGACCGGGTGCTGGTCAGTGGGACTAGAAGGGTGGGGATTTGCTACGGCATGGACTAGTAGGGCCGAACTGGCCTGTTCTGTGCTGTAAGTGGTTATATGGGATAAGCTTAAACTTATTCACAGCCTTGAACGACCTGTTATCAGCTTAATTAACTTTATTATGTGCATAACTGTCATGAATTATGAGTGCAATGGCTACAGAGGAACTGATGGCACCGTGCTGAGCTAATCAATGATGAGGTGCTCAAGACTGATACAGGACATGTTTGCAGCATGATGTCTCTGTTTCTCCCTAATCAATGGTGTCTAGCCAAAATAGACCTGTGTACCTGACTGATGAATGAGAAGGAGCCTCGGACCCTGTTCATGGCTCCCTTGGTTGTAGGTATCTAAGCTTTACAAGCAAGACTCTAATATCAATTGAGCAACGCAAGTTTGAAAATTAAGGCTGTATGGTTTAAAGTTCATTGGGTTGCAAGTTATTGCCTTGGTCTGAACCGAGAAAAGGACAGAGCTCCACAAACTCAATCTCCTGGCTAATGAAGGCCAGCATACCATGCACATTTTTAACCACCCTATCAACTTGCACGTCAATCTTGAGGGATCAATGGACATGGACTGCCAAGATCTCTCTTTTCTTCCACTCTGTTCAGAATCCCACCTATTACCACTGTGACAGAGTATATAGACATGTTTTTGGAAGATACATTGGGAGGTGCTGGTGTACAAGGCAAGGATTTGGCTTCTTGGATCATTGGGATCTCTTTTGGGGAAGGCATGATCTTTACAAGAGAGACGGGTTGCACCTAAATCCAAAAGGTGTCAACATTTTGGCAAGTATGTTTGGTACAGCAGTGGGGCAAGGTTTAAACTAATTTGGCAGGGGTATGGGAACCAGAGTGATAGGAAAAATGGTAGGGAAGATAAAGTAATGGTCAGGAAAAGTAAAATAGGAAAAGTAATGTTGGGATGAGAAAGTAAAAAATCAGCTGGTGCAGTGAGTTTTCATGTCAATGATAGTGTTAAGAAAATTACAAAGAAAAATAGTGGGCAGAAAAATCAAAAGAAAAGGTTACAGAAGTCACTAGATATTAAAAGGACAAAGAGCATAAGGGCACTTTATCTGAATGCCCGCAGTATTAGAAATAAGGTTAGTGAATTTGAGGCGCAAATCGGTACCCATGCCTATGATTTGGTAGCCATCTCGGAAACATGGCTACAAGGTGACCCTAAATGGGAATTAAACTTTCAAAGGTATCAGTGGTGCAAAGAGATAGACAGGATGGTAAGGGAGGTGGAGTTGCACTCTTAATCAAAGATGAGCTCCAGGCAGTAGTGAGGAATGATATAGGATCTAAAGAGCATAATGTTGAGTCAATTTGGGTAGAGATAAAGAATAACAAAGGGAAAAAATTATTGGTGGGTGTTATCTATCGCCCACCATACAACAATAGTTTAGTGGCACAGGAAATAAATAGAGAGATAAGTGAGGCATGTAATACTGATACGGCAGTCGTCATGGGGGACTTTAACTTCCACATAGATTGGGAAAATCAAGTTGGTCGTGGGAGTCTGGAAGAGGACTTCATAGAATGCATCCGCGATAGCTTTCTTGAGCAGCATGTTAAGGAACCCACAAGAGAAAATGCTCTCCTGGATCTAGTGTTGTGCAATGAGATAGGTAGAGTAAATGATGTAATAGTCAGAAACCATCTGAGAAATAGTGATCATAGTATGATTGAATTTCTCATTCAGATGGAAGAGGAAATAGATCTAAAACTAATATATTATGCTTAAACAGGGGTGACTACCATAGGATGAGGGAGGAATTGGGCAGAGTGGACTGGGAGCACAGGCTAATTGATGAAACAGTTGAGGAACAGTGGAAGATTTTCACAGAAATATTTTGTAATGCTCAACAAAAATATATTTCGGTCAGAAAAAAGGGCAGCAAGGGAGGGGAAAATCAACCGTGGTTAACAAAGGAAATAAAGGAGAGTATAAAATTGAAGGCACAGGTGTACAAAGCTGCAAAGAGCAGTGGGAAACTAGAAGATTGGGAAAACTTTAAGAGACAACAAGGGGTTACAAAGCGGGTAATAAGAAATGGGAAAAAGGATTATAAATGTAAATTGGCACAAAATATAAAAACAGAAAGCAAAAAATTTTATAAATATATAAAACGGAAGAGGGTGGCCAGAGTTAACATAGGACCCTTGGAGGATGAGAAAGAAAAACTGGTAGCAAAAAATGAGGAAATGGCCAAGGTATTACACAAATATTTTGTGTCAGTCTTCACGGTGGAAGACATGTCCAGCATGCCCAAGTGCGGAGTTAAGGATGCGAATGTTGGGGAGGGCCTTGATAAAATAGTTGTTACAAAGGAAGTAGTGATGAAGAAACTAATGGGACTAAAGCCAGACAAATCACCTGGTCCTGATGCTATGTATCCAAGGGTTCTGAAGGAAATGGCAGAAGTTATAGTTGATGCATTGGTGGTCATATACCAAATTTCCTTGGATTCTGGGCAGGTCCCAGCAGACTGGAAGACAGCAAATGTCACGCCACTTTTTAAGAAGGGATGTAGGCAGAAGACTGGAAATTATCGGCCAATTAGCTTGACGTCTGTGGTTGAAAAAATGCTTGAAGCCGTCATTAAAGATGAACTAGTGAAACTTTTGGAACGTAAGGGTTCAATCAGGCAGACGCAGCATGGTTTTAGAAAGGTAAGATCTTGTTTGACAAACTTGTTAGGATTCTTTGAGGATATAATGGGTGCGGTGGATAGAGGGGAACAGGTTGATATTGTATATTTGGATTTCCAGAAAGCGTTTGATAAGGTGCCGCACAAGAGACTTATTAGTAAGTTGGAGTCCGGGGAAATATATTGGCCTGGATTGAAAATTGGTTTTCTGACAGGAGGCAGAGAGTCGGGATAAATGGGAGTTTTTCAGGTTGGCAGAGAGTGGTAAGTGGGATGCCGCAGGGGTCAGTGTTAGGCCCACAACTGGGAGGGGACAAAATGTGGTGTAGCCAAGTTTGCGGTTGACACCAAATTGAGTGGAAGAGCAAATTGTAATGAGGATGTGGAGAGTCTGCAGAGGGATATAGTTAAGCTGGATGAGTGGGCAAAGGTCTGGCAGATGGAGTACAATGTTAGTAAGTGTGAGGTTATCCACTTTGGCAAGAAAAATAAAAGAGCTGAATATTATTTAAAGGGTGAAAAACTACAGCATGCTGTTGTGCAGAGGGATTTGGGAGTGCTTGTGCATGAATCGCAAAAAGTTAGGTTGCAGGTGCAGCAGGTTATTAAGAAGGCAAATGGAATGTTGGCCTTCATCGGTAGAGGAATTGAATTCAGGAGTAGGGAGGTAATGCTGCAACTGTATAAGGTACTGGTGAGACCGCACCGGAGTACTGAGTCCAGTTCTGGTCTCCATATTTGAGGAAGGATATACTGGCTTTGGAGACGGTCCAGAGGAGGTTTACTAGGTTGATCCCTGGGATGAAGGGGTTGAGTTATGATGAAAGATTAAATCATCTAGGATTGTATTCGCTCGAGTTCAGAAGAATGAGAGGAGATCTTATAGAAACATATAGGATTATGAAGGGTAGGAAGGTTTTTTGAGCTGGTCGGGGAAACTAAAACGAGAGGACACAGTCTCAAGATTCGGGGGAGTAGATATAGGACAGAGATGAGGAAAAATAGTTTTTCCCAGAGAGTAGTGAATGTTTGGAATTCTCTAACCAGGGAAGTGGTTGAGGCTGCCTCATTAACCATATTTAAAATTCAGTTAGATAAATTTTTACATGATAGAGGAATTAGGGGATATGGGGAGAAGGCAGGTAGGTGGAGTTAGGTCATAAATTAGATCAGCCATGATCGTATTGAATGGCGGAGCAGGCTTGATGGGCCACATTTGGCCTACTCCTGTTCCTACTTCCTATGTTCCTATGAAAGGTTTGTTAGAGGAGGTCACATACAAACACTTTAAAACCTATCTTATTTGAAATATTGGAGCTCTCCTAATGCTAGGCATATCAGCTCCACAGCTTTTGCAAGAGCTTTGAAGAGTACCCAAGAGACTTCACTAATGGATTGTTGTTTACAAAAGACAACAGATGAAAGATCTTATTGGAGCCACAGATTGTCTGGAAGAGAACTTGCTCTAAGAGGGTCATGTGGTTTTGCAAGCAGAGAGAGTCAAACAGGCTTTCTCTCAGAGAAAAAGAGAGCAAGAGACAGAGATCATTCTATAATGTTACAGTCAGCAGATGTATCTGGGACTGGAACAGAACAAGCTGGCAAGCTTGTGGAAAGCCCCATTTGGAAGATTGCCTAGTCAAAGCCTTTGTGGTTCATGCAAGAGGAGAGGACTGGCTGTCTAATGTTTCACTTGGAATAAGTGAAAACAGAAAGGAACTCTTTGGTGACCTGAAAGAAAGAAGTTATCATCTGGAGAACCCTGAAGGGGCAAGTTTCGTCAGCAAGACACTGGAGTGGCTCATTAAAAAGGAATCAGTTGTGGATGTCTTGGAACAACACATCTCTCTCTGAAAACCGACAAGAACCTTCTTGAGCGGTAACCATTTACCTTTCAAGCACCAAAGTCTGGTGAGCTTTGTATATGTCAAATTCTGTGCCTGCAACCAGTGAACTTGGAGCAATGAGAAGTGAGATTGGACTGTAAACACAAAGAACTTTTCTGAACTTACACACACATTACAACACATGTGCACTTAGAATTAGAAGGGGGTTAAGTTAGGTTAGTTAAGTCAATAGTGATAAGTTAAAGTTTGATTCTATTTTCATGTTTAAAGATAATTAAAAGCAACTTTTGCTTAAGTAACCATTTGTCTTGGTGAATATCTATTGCTGCTGGGTTTTGGGGTCCACCGGGCTCATAACACCACATACTCCACCATGATGGTTGACCTTCCACAGTGAACCACTTCACTCTCCAGAAAACTCTGTTTCTCGTCTGTATTTACCGTCTACACCTCCAACTGTTGACTCAACCCCCAATTTCTTTATAAAAATCACAAAGGGCACAGGCCCCATGACAGATCCCTGTGCAACGCCATTGGTCTCCAACTCCCAGGCAGAATATACTCGATCAGCTTCTGATCTCTGCTTTCTGTCAGCAAGCTAATTCCAAATCCAAGGTTCTCTGTATTCAGTGCATCGTGACTTTCTCAATGAGCCTACCATGGAGGACCTTACACCAAATTCATCATCTTATGCCCTATTTCCTTTGTCACCTCCTCAAAAAACTCAATTTAGCTTGAGGCACAGCCTGGACCTCATGAACCCATGCTGACCATGGTTCCCTGAATGCTCAGGCAGTCTTCAACCAGACGACATCCATATTGACTTCTCTAATTTCCATTTAGCCTCCCCCCTGCTCTCCACCCCTTCACCTCTTTCTCTGCCCCTCCCCATCACTTCTCAGATTATTTCTCTTCTATCCTACCACCTGTATCTCTTAACCGCTAGCTTGTGCTCCAACCCCAATCCCCTCCTCCTCCCCATCTTTTTTTTAAAATGCAGCTCTACTTTTCTTTCCAGACTCCTGTTGTAGTGCTCACAAGCCTGAAACATCAACCGCCTGCTGAGTTTCTTCAGCTTTTGTGCACTGTACACCAGCATCTGAAGATTTTCTTGTTTAACAGCAATTTTTTTAGATTGCTTGAACCAGTTTTATTTCTCTCTCACATGAAAAATAAGGCATAAAAAGATCTTAACAGGCTTAAAAGTGAAAATTCTCACCACGTTCCCATTAAAAAGTTTAAAGCAGAATTAAAGTAAATAAATTCTGAAGACCCAATGAGATGCAAGCCAGGCTTGGGAAGCAAGGGAGGAAGGAGAATGACTGACAGACATCCAACCAGCATGGTAACAATCCCATGAGCCTGTGCTGCTCAAATACCCCAATTCACCTACAATCCCCGTGCATTTTGAACGGTAGGAGGAAATCGAAGCAGGTGGAGGAAACCCAAGCAGACACGGGGAGAACATACAAATTCCTTACAGTCGGCAGCAGATTCAAATCCGGGTCCCTGACACTGCAACAGCGTTGAGCTAACTGCTACACTACTTATGCTGAATCATAATTTCTTGAAAGTGGTGTCACATGTGGATCTTTTCAAAGAGAGCTTTTGGCATATTAGCTTCATTAAGTAAAGTACTGAGTACAGGAGCTAGGATGTTATGCCCAAGTTGAACAAAACATTACTGAGGCCAAATGTGAAGTATTGTGGTTAATACTCAGAAATGCTGAAGAAACACAACAGCTCCTGAAGTGTCCACAGGACACTTTGGGCCCCAGCCCATACATACTTTGTGCATTAACTACAATTACAGAATCTGCAAACATTCTTGCTTCACTCCATAAAGTGTGGCATGCAGTTTTGTTCAACCAGCTACAAGAAAGATATCAGCAAGAACGAAAGACTACAGAGCAAATTTACAAGGATGTTGCTGGGACCTGAAGAACTAGTTACAGAGAAAGTTTTAAGAGGTTAGGATTTTATTGCTGGACTGTCAGAGAATGAGGGAAGATTTGATACAAGATTATGAGCGGTATGGATAGGGTAAATATAAGCAGGCATCCACTTAGGTTGGGCGAGACAGTGAACATAGATTAGGAATGAAAGGTGAAATGTTTAAGGGGAAGATTTAGGGTGGCGAGTGTGGAACGAACTGTCAGCGGAAGTGGTGGAAGCAGTTACACATTAACATTTAAGAGAAACGTGGATGGGTTCATGGATAGGAGGGGTATGGAGGACTATGGGCCACGTGCAGGTTGATGACTTATCATAGAGTGGATGGGCAGAAAAGCCTTTTTCTCTTTCTGTGCTGCAGTGTTACATGAAGAAAAACATAACAGTGCCTAATGATTACTTTTTTTTCCTTTAAATCATCCCGTGAAGCCATGTCAGAAGAACTCAGAATCAAGAATGGAATGACTTTGATGGGACTGTATTATAGGGTTATCAGGTAGTCAACGGGAAATGGAAATGCAGATGGGTGGGAAATTGCTGATAGTTGCAGGAATAGTATTTTAACATCCATAATATTTGACAGTGCACCCAGACCCTGGATGGGGTGTAATTTGTTAAGTATGCTCAAGAGAGCTTCCTCCTTCAATATATGAAGGAATCAACTTGAGAGAGTGCACAATGGACCTCTAGGCAAGTAACAGTTGTAAAACAGTTATGGAGAGGATGTGATCAGCCCATCAGTTAAAATAGGGCAAGACCGATTTTGCAGCAAAAGTTGATTGGGAAAGGATACAAGTAAGGAAATTGCCCATTTTTAAAAGCAAAGGATCAGGCACTTCATATTCTTGTGAGGTGAAGGACAAGCCTGCTAGATTTAACGAAGTCTGGTTTGCGAGAAATAAGGTGGAGGCTAACATCAGGTTTCAGAAGTCAAGGTGAAAGAAATCCCTTGATGAGTACAGGAAATGCAGGAGAATCCTAAAGAGGGGTATTAGAAGGGTAAAAAGATACAAGACGGAGCTTACAGGCAGAATAGAGGAAAATCGAGATTATAACGATATACCAAGAGTAAAAGTGGCTTGGGAGAGAACTGATCCCATTACAGATCAACACCCTTGTGTAGAGTAAAAACAATGCTGGAGAAACTCAGCAGGTCAAACACTGTTGAGCCGGTTATGGCTCTCCAGCATTGTGTTTTTACTTCAATCGTAGTGTCTGCACACACTTTAAAAAAATATATATATTTTTCATTTTCCATAAATATATTCAGACAATCTTTAAACTTTTATACACATCAAAATATTAAATACAAAAAATATAACCATGCACTGTCAGGCCTCTCATTTTTCATTATTATTTTTTGGAATATCACATCATTACATACATTGAAAGGTCACATTTATAATTGGACCCCTACATAATCTAAATACGGTTGCCATATCTTAATGAATGTATCATATTTATTCTCTAAGTTGCAAGTAATTTTCTCCATGGGTATACATCTTCGCAATAAGTGGTTGCTCTACACTTCTTAGCCACAGTCAGAGCTACTTTAACAAAATAAATTTGAAATTTAGTCAGTTTGTAGCTCACGTCCATAAGGTTGCTCAGAACGTTCAGCTCTGGGTTGTGTGGGAAGGTCACTATGTTAGTGTTTCAGTGATATCATACCAGAATGGTCTTACACTTTACACAACCAGTTAGAATGTTAAAAAGTTCCAATTTTAGCAACACATCTGAAGCACATTTCGGATTTTGATTTGTGTAGTTTTTGTGGTGAGATATAGTTTATGTAGGAAATTATATTGAATCAGTCCATATCTCGCATTGATCGATGATATCATACACCAATCAGACCAACACTCCTCTGATATTCTAACACCCAGGTCCAACCCCCACCTCTTTCTTGTCCTTTGTAGGCCCGGCTTAGCACTTTCACCTTGGAGAACAAAATACATCCTAGTTATAAATGTAGATGTATTTCCCAGAAGCATTCTTTCCACTTCATTACTTGAGGGCGGGACCCCATCTTTCTCGCAAGAAGGACTTTAATTGAAGAAAGCGGTGGAAAGTCCCATTGGACAAATCATATTTTTGTTTTAATTGAGTCTTTCCTCATAACAGTCTTCAATATGCCCAATTCTTTTCTCATACCAAGTATTTTGTACGGTATTATCTAACATTATTCCTAAATATTTAATTCCTTCTGATTTCCATTTAAATCAACTACCTTTTTGGTATCTTTCATAATCAAAATTTGTTAATAGCACAATTTCACTTTTCTCCAAATTGATTTTTTAATGAGAAACTCTTCCATATTTCTCCAGTGTGGTTTGTAGTTTGGCCAAAGACTCATCAGGGTCTGAGAAATACAACAGAAAATCACCTGCAAACAGATTAATGTTATGCTCTTCCTGGTCAACTCTGAATCCCTTTACATCCAGATCCTTCCTTATGACCTCCGTTAATGGTTCAATTGCCAAAACAAAAAGACCTGGTGACTGTGGGCACCCTTGCCTGCTGGATCTACTCAAAGAAAACCAACATTTGATTATTAGTTATAATTTTGGCCCATGGCTTATGATAAAGGCCTTTTATCCAATCAATAAATTTTCGGCCCTTGTCCGTGAACTACTCTTTGCAGACGATGCCGCTTTAGTTGCCCATTCAAAGCCAGCTCTTCAGCGCTTGACGTCCTGTTTTGCGGAAACTGCCAAAATGTTTGGCCTGGAAGTCAGCCTGAAGAAAACTGAGGTCCTCCATCAGCCAGCTCCCCACCATGACCACCAGCCCCACCACATCTCCATCGGGCACACAAAACTCAAAACGGTCAACCAGTTTACCTATCTCGGCTGCACCATTTCATCAGATGCAAGGATCGACAACGAGATAGACAACAGACTCGCCAAGGCAAATAGCGCCTTTGGAAGACTACACAAAAGAGTCTGGAAAAACAACCAACTGATAAACCTCACAAAGATAAGCGTATACAGAGCCGTTGTCATACCCACACTCCTGTTCGGCTTCGAATCATGGGTCCTCTACCGGCATCAACTACGGCTCCTAGAATGCCTCCACCAGCGTTGTCTCTGCTCCATCCTCAACATTCATTGGAGCGCTTTCATCCCTAACGTCAAAGTACTCGAGATGGCAGAGGTCGACAGCATCGAGTCCACGCTGCTGAAGATCCAGCTGCGTTGGGTGGGTCACGTCTCCAGAATGGAGGACCATCGCCTTCCCAAGATCGTGTTATATGGAGAGCCCTCCACTGGCCACTGTGACAGAGGTGTACCAAAGAAAAGGTACAAGGACTGCCTAAAGAAATCTCTTGGTGCCTGCCACATTGACCACCGCCAGTGGGCTGATATCGCCTCAAACCGTGCATCTTGGCGCCTCACAGTTCGGCGGGCAGCAACCTCCTTTGAAGAAGACCGCAGAGACCACCTCACTGACAAAAGGCAAAGGAGGAAAAACCCAACACCCAACCCCAACCAACCAATTTTCCCCTGCAACCGCTGCAACCGTGTCTTCCTGTCCCGCATCGGACTTGTCAGCCACAAACGAGCCTGCAGCTGACGTGGACATTTACCCCCTCCATAAATCTTCATCCGCGAAGCCAAGCCAAAGAAAGAAGAAATATTCGGCCCATTCCAAACTTTTCTAATACTTTGAATAGAAACGGCCACTCTAACCCTTTAAATGCCTTTTCTGCATCCAAAGATACAGTTATACTTGGGTTCACTTTAGATTTAGCCAGATAAATCATACTGAATAATCTGCTCAAATTATCCAGAACCCGGGGCCATGGTTTGAGGATAATAGGCAAACCATTTAGGACCGAGATGAGGAGGAATTTCTTTACCCAGAGGGTGGTGAATCTGTGGAATTCATTGCCACAGAGGACAGTAGAGGCAGGTTCATTAAATATATTTAAGAGGGAATTAGATATATTTCTTCAGTATAAGGGTATTAAAGGTTACGGAGAGAAGGCGGGGACAGGGTACTGAACTTTAAGATCAGCCATAATCTCGTTGAATGGCAGAGCAGGCTCGAAGGGTTGAATGACCTACTCCTACTTCTATCTTCTATGTTTCTATGTTTAAATGAAGCCTACCTGATTCAAATTTTCATTTTAGGTAAAATATTGCCCTAGTCTATTAGCTCAGGCTTTAGCCAAAATCTTGTAATCTGCATTTAATAAAGAAATTAGCTTATATAAGGACGGTTTTAGTGGATCTCTTGTTCTTTTTCGGTAGCACCGTGATAAATAGCTGTTAAGAAGGATTCTGAGACAGTCTGAGTCTCTGCTGCCCAGCCACAGGAGATATCAAAAGATCTTTAAATTGTCTATAGAACTTGGGTTCCATAAAGAGGAGAAGAGTCTTTGTACACCATCCTCCCCTGGTGATTTCTTTTCACCTGTAATGTATTCAAGGCTTTTTGAATCTCTTCTCGGGGGCATCTAATTCCATCTGATTTTTATTTTCAAATTCAATCACCGAGAGAAATTCATCTGTTTCGATAGAGTTACCTAGCAATTCAGTTTTGTATAATATTGTTTAAAAGTGTTGTTAATTTCTTCCTAATTATATGTACATTTATCAGGGTCTGTTGGATTGCATTAATCATCCTTGATGTCTCTTCCACCTTTAATTGCCACATCAGAACTTTGAGTGCTCTATCTCCCAATTCATAATATTTCTGGTTTGATTTTAAAATAGTTTTCTATTTTAAATATTTAATGAATTATATTTCAATTTTTTTTTAAATTTTCCAAGAACTTATATTTATCTTTTGAACCTGATCTCTCGTACCCTTTCCAGCTCGGTTATTTCTTTCTCCTTCTTTATTCCTTCTGTGTTCCTTCTTTATTTTTTAGTATATGAAATTAAGCCTTGACTGTGTCCCATATTTAAAAAAAAACTATCATTAATAGAGGGGAAATTTATATCACAAAAACAATTCTATTTGTCCCCTAATAAATTTATAGAAATTGGTCCTTCTCAACAGAATAGAATTAAGTCCCCATCTATAAACACTCACTTGTTTCTCTGGTATCATTATTATTAGGATCAGCGGTGTATGATCAGATAGCAATCTAGTCAGATACTCCGTGTCAACCACTCTGTTTTCCAATTGTGCAGACCAATTCTTGAATACGAGTCCTGGATCTTTGAGTAGAATGAATAATCTCTCACCCTGGGGAGTGACTGTCTCCATATATCTATCAGATTTAAATCCTTCATAAAAGATAAAGGAACTTTCGCACCTTTTGCTTTTGTCATCGTCTTCGCTGATTTATCCAAGAATGGGGTCCAAGCAAATATTAAAATCTCCCCCAACCAATACATTTTGTCTTCCTTCCACTGTTTTTAAGAACATATTCTGCATGAAGGATTCATCATCAAAATTCAGACCATAAATATTCAAAGGTGTCCAGGATTCTACATATATCCAACAATGTGCCATTACAAACCTTCCTGCTGAATCAATGGACATGTCTTCAACCAGCACAGGTTTTATTTAGTTAATTAAGATGCTTTAGAGTTGAAAGAAGATGAAATGACTTGACACAGTGTCTTTTAAATTTATTATGTTCTAATTTTGTAAGGTGCATTTTCTGTAGGAAAATTATGTCTGTCTTTAATTTTTTCAAGTGCCAAGACTCTTTTCCTCTTTATGGATCTGTTTAAACTGCTACCATTATAATTAATGCATTTGAGTGTTTTGCTCATATTTACACATATCCAGCTTTATCATATGACCCTTTTGCTTATCCATACAGTGCAATAAATTTTCAATTTTAAAAAGTACATTTGATGTCCCTCCACTGACAGTGATGTAAAGAAACCCCAGAAGCCCACAAAAAAAGCCCGTAGTACTGAGAAAAAGTACATCCCCTCGATTTCAGCATATTTTGCAAAAACTCTCATTCACTGGTGCCATTAACCCCCTTAAATCAGGATACCCACCCTGCTACTATTTTATTAAGTATTCACCCTCTCCCGAGCTCTCCTAATACATTTCAATACTACTTTAATTAGCCAATAAGAGACCATTCAAAATATAACTCTTTTTACTTTTACCCATATTTTTCAATTCACAGTTCACTTTATCTTTTCTTGTTCTTCTTTCCTCCATTCTGAGGTCCCCTTGTGGTCCTTTTGGGGATTTACAGAATCTTCGAGGTCCTTCTAACACCATGATCCTCAACATTGCTGGGTAATACATCGAGTACTTTATGTTCCATGTTCACAGTTGTCACTTGATGCCATCAAATTCATTTCTTTGTTTAACCAAAGTCGCACTAAGGTTTTGAAAAAAAAACTTTT
Source organism: Narcine bancroftii (assembly GCF_036971445.1). Taxonomy (NCBI): domain Eukaryota; kingdom Metazoa; phylum Chordata; class Chondrichthyes; order Torpediniformes; family Narcinidae; genus Narcine; species Narcine bancroftii. Next base: position 98,964,104 of record NC_091474.1, on the reverse strand, counting down.
CCATCTTTCTACTCGACTGGACCATTATTTATCCTGGCATATTCTACTGCTGCTCTTAGCATTGCCTCCCTATCTCAGGAGCTCAGAAATCTTACCAGGACAAGTCATGATCTTTAATCATCTGGTCTTCTGGGGCTGAGGGTCCAGTGGGCTCTCTCCTGTTCCCAAAACTCGTGTGATCCATTCCTCAAAGAACCCCACTGAATCATTCCCTTTAATCCCTTCTTTTAGCTCGATGATAGGGACATTATTCCTTCAACTGAAATCTCCACATGATCAATTTTATCCAGCAGGAGTCGATTGTCCAGTTTCCAGGCCGTTCAATTTTCTTCCAGGGCCTTCCGTTTTTCCTGAGCCGCTATCTGGACATTTTCGACCTGGTCCACCCGAGTTGTCAGGTTTTCAAGCTCCATTGCCATCACTGATATTTTGTCTGCCACCTCTCTCTGCACATTTTCTGCTTTGGAAAATTGTCCACTCAATGTCTCCATTGTTTCCAGCAACTTTTGCAGATCAAGTGTTGAACCTCCTCCCCCCGCCCCCGTCTATTTGAGTGTGCTCCGACATCATGGCGGCACCTTCTTCACCACTCCTTTGTGGACTTTCCGTCGATGATCTTGGTGACTTTTCAACTTCAGCCCTAGATTTTTGGGTCATATTTTTCGTAGCTGTCATTTTCTATTTTTAGCATGTAAAATCTTAGACTGTTGACTTGGAATCATCTTTTTAATCACTCTTCATGGAGAGCTCTTCTAACCCACGTCTGACTAGATCCTTCACCTGCCCCCCCCCCCCCCACCGTGAGTGCACACTTGAATGTTTTACTTTCATCTTTGTGTGGGGAAGGGGGAGATTGTAAATTAATATTACTCACTCTCCACAAAAACATGAATTGGATGAATGCGTCATGATTTCCTGGACCATGCATGAATTACCAGGGAGGAATCATTGGATTGTAGTCTCATGGACACATCTCAAGGCATAACAGAATGCATCCTCACACTTTTTGGGAATCTAGTGAAAAAATTGTTGCGATCCACCTTATCCATGCCTCTCATCATCTCATACACCTCTATTAAGTTGCCTCTTATCCATCATGGAACCAAAGAGAAAAGCCCTAGCTCACTTAACCTTTATTCATAACTTACGTTCTCCAAACCAGACAGCACCCTGGTAAATCTCCAATGCACCATCTCTGAAGCTTCTACATCCTTCCATGGACAGAAATGAACATCACGCTCTAAATGTGGCCCAACCAGAATTTCATATTACCTCGCTGCTCTTGAACTCAATCCCCCAATAAATGAAGGTCAGCACACCATACACTATCTATCCTATCAACTTGCATGGCAACCTTCAGAGTCTATGGACTTGCACCAAGATCCCTCTGTTCCTCAACACATTAAAATCCTGTCAATAATCACATATTCTGCCTTTAAGTTCAATCTTCCGAAATGCATTACATCACACTTATCCAGAATGAACTCTATCTGCCACTTTTCTGCCCCCCCTCTTCATCCTAACTAAAGGATAAGATTTAAGAGGATGTTTCCAAGACTTGGAAGAACTGAGTTACAGGGAAAGGTTAAACAGGCTATGACTTTATTCCCTGCAGCATAGAAAAATTAAGGAAGTTTTGATGGAGTTGTACAAAATGATGATGGGTATTGTGTCAGAGTATATAGAGGTGTTTGGGAGATAAATTGGAAAAGATTTGTTAGATCAGGTCACACACAAATACTTTAACACAGAATTTTTGCAGGAGTTTTGCAGAGTGCTCACAGACTCATGATGGACTGTCATTTGCAAAAGGCAACAATGCAGCAACATGCCGGGCAGCTTTGTCTGAAAAACAGTTTGCTGTCTGGAAGAGCATATGATCTTTGCAGGCAGGGGGCAGAACAGGCTTGGCTCTCAGAGGGGGAGGGAGTGAGAGAGAGGAGAGACACAGACTTGAGTTCCAGAGGGACAAGCTGGCAAGCTCTGGAGAACAGCCTGGTTAAAGGAGAGAACTGGCTGTCTGGTGTTTCCCTTGGAATGGGTGAAACAGAAAGGAACTCTATGGTGACCTGAAAGAAAGATGTTATCATCTGGAGAACCCTGAAGGGGGCAAGTTTCATCAGCAAGACTAGAGTGGCTGATTAAAAAGGATGTCCTGGAACGAGAAAACACTCTCTCTGAAAACAAACAAGAACCCTCCTGAGTGGTAGCCATTTACCTGTTAAGCACCAAAGCCTGGTAAACTTTATTAATGCTAAGTTCTGTGCACAGTATAAGAATTGCCTGCAACCAGTGAGATTAGACTGTAAGCCAAAGAACTTTTCTGAACTTACATAAACATTACACACACATGCGCTTAGAATTAGAAGGGGGGGGGGAAGAGGTTAAGTAAGTCAATAGAGATAAGAAAGTTTGATTCTATCTTCATGTTCAAAGATAATTAAAAGCAACATTTGTTTTAGAAACCCTTTGTCGTGGTGCATATCTATTGCTGCTGGGTTTTGGGGTCCTCTGGACTCGTAACAGTATACAGTAAAAAGCAGGCTTTTTCCACCAAGGTTAGATTAAAAACTAGAGGACATGGGTCAAGGGTGAAAGGGAAATGTTTAAATTAGTGGCTTCAAACTGCTCCCCCCAACTCACATTCGACCTTAAGCAATCCCTATGCCGCAAGTGCTCTGTGATTAGTAAGGGATTGCTTAAGGTGATATGTGAGTGGGAAGAAAAAGTTTGAAAACCATTGTTTTAATCGTCCCTAATTGACACGTTATGTGCACGGTTTCGTAACTCCAAAGGAAATGGGCCAATGACAATTTTTTTCAAGCAAAATATTTCAGTAACAATTGGGTCTAGAGCAGTGGTTCTCAAACTTCCTTTTCCACTCACATCCCACCTTAAGCAATCCCTTACTAATCATAGAGCACCGATGGGACAGGGACTGCTTAAGGTGGAAAGCGAGTTTAGGGACAGTTTGAAAACCACTGCTTTACACCATCCACAACAACCCTCTGCACCATTATTACGAGCTCCTGTTTAGTAAAATGTGAGGTCAGGAGGAACTGAATGGTTACAGTTAACATTCAACATTTCACACAAGAACCATCACAAGTCACATACCAGTGACAATTCGAAACATTGGAAGAACTGATCCAGATTTGATACATTTGCAAAGACATTGTGATTTTGCAAGGGAGAACCACGCTGTCGGCTGAAGAGGAAGCAGCTGATTGAAGCAGCTCTTATGGCCAGCCATTTTATAGATTTCAGAGCAAAGCATGCTCTGTGAATGACTGGGGCTTTTCGGTGGATTGACCTGTGCCAAGAGGGTTCTTTTGGAAAGCAAAAGTGCTTCATTTTGATTGTGACTAACAGTGAAGATCACTTGGAGAGAAGCTTTGTAGAGGCTGCCCAGTTCAAGTCTTGCCTAAAAAAGGACCAGGAGTGTTGTGACCACAGCTGGTGTGGATGGACATTTCTTCAAAGGCTATGCAAGGAAAATTTGTGAGTCTGTAGCAGCTGTAGGAGTTTAGAAACAGTTATTATTTTAATTGTAGGAGTTTAGAAACAGTTATTATTTTAATTGTAGGAGTTTAGAAACAGTTATTATTTTAATGGTAGGAGTTCTGAAACAGTTATAGAAGGTAGAAAGAAAAAGCAAGGAAAAAGCTAAAATGTTCTTTGTGTAAAATGGCGCATGAAAAAAAACAGCACAAAGTAAACAAGATAACAGAGGAATTCAAGCAGACATAGAAATATGCACAAAGAGCTTGTTTAATAGGGGGTGGGGAAAGGAGGTGTGAGCACAGGTTAAGAGAAAGTTGGAGTCAGTCAAGAGTCAGATGAATAGGGAAAAGTGCCAAACCAATCCAAGAAGGACAAATGTAAGGGGAGGTGAAGTGAAAATTGTAGAAAAACAAAGAGGCTTCCCGCCCTTGGGGTACTTTCCCAAGGTAAGGGGAGAGTACCCAACATTGCAATGTTGTAAATATAAATAAATGTTCTTTGTTCTCAACTTTGTCTCAGCATATTTTGTGAACGCGAAGGCACTTCTCACAACTTGGGGAATCGTCTGGGATCACACTCCCTCCTCTGACTGGTGCTTGTCTGAAAGGGGGTTGGTGCACCCCGGCTGATTTAGCCGGACTCCTGGTCATCGAGTGTCCGGCCAGTGGACGTAGCGAGTGATATCCAAGAAGAGGCGTTGAGAACAAACAATGGGACAGCCGTATAAGTGACGTGCTAGGAAGGCTCGCCAGCCGGGTAAGACTATTTATTTTTTCCATGGGTGGGGGAGGAAGTAGGAAGAAAAGTCCGGGAATAGGACCGACTGACAGAATTTCCCCGGGAAGCCCATTGGGGAGGCAATTGATGAATTGGGGTGCGGGAAAGACCCGCGGGAAAGATAAAAAGAAAATGATCCAGTACTGTTGCCACGAGTGGCCTAAGAATCCAATTAAGGGGTCTTCAGTATTTTGGCCAAAATACGGTTCAGATGAGGATTGGGTATGTCAGGCACTGAATATGTGGTTTTATGAAAATAGACCTGATGACTCCGAGAGCAGGGATTACGCTGCCTGTTGGTTATTTGTAGAATCGAACCAAATGGTGATGACTACAAGGGATCCGGCAAAACCTAAAGAACAGGAGCCCTTGGCTCCTCTCCCTGAAAATTGGGACCCCTTGCAGGCATTACCTCCACCATATCCTGAGCCAGCTCCTCCCTTGCCCTCTCCTCCCCGCCCGCTTTATCCTTTCCTCCCTACGTCTTCCACTCCAACCCCTCCACAACTCATTAATGAAAATGAACGAGAAAATACGATAAGGACTAGGTTACAAGCTTAAGGGCCCTCCGCCGCCTCTTACCCCCCCCAGGCATATAACCCAGGCTGTACGGGATTATCGGAAGAGCAGTGTGAAACCCTCCGTGAGGAAGAAGCCGGGGAATTTGATTTGGGTCCTAGACGACGTAAGGGAGACCCCGCTTCACCAGGAGCCTGGGGACCGACCCATCCCAGGTGCACATGTGTCCCCTTCGTGAGGTGCCTTTGGGGGGGGTCCAGGAGGTGCGATGGGATTTGTTAATGTTCCGCTAACTAGTACGGAAGTGAGGAATTTTAAACGAGAAATTAAGTCTTTGATAGAGGACCCCCAAGCCTGTGCAGAGCAATTAGATCAGTTTTTGGGACTAAATATTTACACTTGGGACGAACTAATGTCCATTTTTAAGGTTTTGTTTACTCTAGATGAGAGGGGAATGATTAGACAAGCGGGAATTAGAGTATGGGATCGGGAACACCAAGGAGGTCCAGGAGCTGTGGCGGGAGAAGAGAAGTTTCCCTTGGTGAATCCAAATTGGGATAAAGGAACTGCTGAAGGCTGAACTCGAATGGAAGAATATAGGGTTAATTTAATAAAGGGAATGAGAGAGTCGGTACCCAAGGGGAAAAATTTAAAAAAGGCATTTAAAGCTCCTCAGGGCCCAGAGGAGACTCCTTCAGCTTTCTTGACTCGATTGCGGGCGGCAATACAGCAATATGGGGGGTTAGATATAGAGTCGCCGGCGGGGGAACAGTTAGTTTTGACAGGATTTGTTACAAATTCAGCCCCAGACATAAGAAACTCCAAAAGACTGAAAATTGGCACGAACAGGGATTATCACAACTTCTACAAATAGCCCAGAGAGCTTACGTTCACAGAAGTGAGGATGAGCAGAAATGAAAGGCGAAGATATTAATGCAGGCGGTAAAGGAAGTCGTAGATGGACAGCAGGGACGTCAAAGACGCCGGACCAATGGTCCGGGCGGATGGATGGGAATGAGAGAAAGAGGAGGGCCAGGATTTGAAGGATGGGACAAACCACAGGGTTCCCGACCACGAGCGGGGGCCCCAAGAGGTGGTCCCAACGAAGGATGGCATACAGGGCCTAAGGTTTGTTACTATTGTAAAAGAGAGGGACACTTCAAGAGGGAATGCCCCTAGAGGGCTAGGGACACACGGTCCTATGCCCTGATGGAGGAGGAAGATTAGGGAAGTCAAGGTTCTCCCATAAAGAGTGCCGTGGGGCTGCATGGAGAACCATTGGTAAACTTAAGCATAGGACCCCACGAAGAGGACATGATCTTTATGGTAGACTCAGGAGCAGCTCGTTCTAGTATTCTAACCAAACCCAAAGGAATGGTGCCTAATGGAAAAATAGTCATTTCGGGAGTCGGGGGATCTAATTTTGAAGTTCCAGAAGTAAGGGACCTCAGGATACAAATGGGGAGAAAAGTAATAAGGGGAGACATTCTACTGGTTCACCAGGCAGGAGTCTGCCTGCTGGGACAGAATTTGCAGGATTTATTGGGTATCGGGACCCGGCCTCAAGGAAAGGGAATTGGGGACCAGTTCTACACATTGTCACAAGGAGATCGCAAGTTGATCGACCCCAAGGTGTGGGCCAAGAAGGGAAATAGAGGGGGGGTTGGATGTTACCCCACTTCGGGTCACACTAAAAGACCCCAATCAGATCGTCAGACAAAAGCAATATCCAATCCCAATGGAGGGAAGGAAGGGACTACAACCCGTAATTGATCAATTATTATTGGACGGGTGACTTGAACCCTGTATGTCCCCCTTTAACACCCCAATACTGCCAGTTCAAAAACCAGACGGTACTTTTCGGCTGGTACAGGACCTACGAGAGTTAAATAAGGTAATTCTGGCCCGATACCCCGTTGTGCCTAATCCATATACTATTATGGGAAAAATAGATCCAAATAGTAAATGGTTTAGTGTGATAGACCTGAAAGATGCCTTTTGGGCTTGCCCTCTGGATGAGGGCAGTAGGGACATGTTTGCCTTTGAATGGGAGAACCCATATACTGACGAAAGAACAAGTATCGCTGGACAGTTCTTCCGCAAGGCTTCACAGAGTCCCCTAATCTGTTTGGCCAGGTATTAGAACAAGTGTTGGAAGAAGCTCCAAAAAGATCAGACTGTCAACTAATACAATATGTAGATGATTTATTAATCACAGGAAAAGAACAGGAGGCTGTCAAACAATATACGGTGGATATGTTAAAATTTCTGGGAGAAAAGGGGCTGAGAGTAAGTGAGGCGAAATTGCAATTTGTGCAGGCAGAGGTAAAATACCTGGACCATCTAATTAGTCAGGGGTGTTGGCGAATAAGCCCGGAGAGAATGCGTGGTATTTTGCAGGTCCCACCTCCCAAGGATGCCAGAGAGCTCAGGAAGTTCCTTGGTCTGGTGGGATATTGCCGAATTTGGATGGAAAATTATTCTAGTTTGGTAAAATTTTTGTATGATAAGTTAGCTGGCCTAGATAATTCTCTTGTTGTCTGGACAGAGGAAGAAATGGAGGGATTTAAGAGGATAAAGAGTTGTCTCGCCAAGGCTCCAGTGTTGGCATTACCTGATTTGAATTAACCATTTCACTTATTACTAATGCAAAAGATGGGGCAGCTACGGGTGATTTGACCCAGGAGCGAATGGGGCTCCGGCAACCAGTGGCATTTTTGTCCAAAGTATTGGACCCAGTTTGCCGCGGATGGCCGGAGTGTGTCCAGGCTATTGCTGCCACCGCTGTCCTGGTAGAAGAGGGTCGAAAGTTTACCTTTGGCGCACCCATGACTGTCCATACCCCGCACACAGTTAGAACTATTCTGTTACAGAGTGCGGGTAGATGGTTGACTGATTCGTGAATTCTAAAATATGAGGCAATTTTGATGGACCGAGATGACTTGACGCTGGTTACTAATCTGGACCAGAACCCAGCTGCATTCTTAGTATCTCCGTCAAGTGAAACGGCCTATGATCAGCTGGTACATGAGTGCTTGGAAATAATTGATTTGAAAACTAAGATCCGGAGCGATCTAGGGGATGGGCCTCTATGTGAGGGAGAGAGATGGTTTATAGATGGTTCTTCTCGTTGTATAGAAGGAACTCGTTACAGTGGATATGGCATAGTGGATGGAAAAGATGGTTCTGTTATCAAAGCTGGTCGCCTCCCGGGTCTCTGGTCGGCTCAGTCATGCAACTTATATGCACTGTATCGAGCCCTCCAGGGGCTACAGAGGAAAGTAGGAACAATTCATACAGATTCTAAATATGCTTTTGGAGTTATACATACCTTTGGAAAAATTTGGAAGGAACGGGAGTTAATTACAGGAAAGGGCCAACAATTAGTCCATGAAAATTTAATAATCAAATGTTTGGATGCTTTAATGCTGCCTAAGGAGGTGGCCGTGGTCCATGTACGGGGACATCAGATAGGGGAAAGCCCCGAAGCCCGAGGTAATAGACAGGCAGATGAGGTCGTAAAGGAAGCATCCATGGGAGAGACTATACAAATGTACGTGTTGTTACCTGTACCCCAGGAGTTATAGAAAAATCCTATTTTTACCGAGGCAGAGCAGAGGCAGATGGAGACACAGGGGATGTATAAAGCCCGAGATGGACTGTGGTGGACTACAGGCTACATGTATTAAATCCGGCAGTTGCAAGACAGGTTATAACTGGACTCCATCTCCAATCGCACTGGGGAACACAGGCACTGGTTGATGCCTTTAGTAGCCGGTACTATTGCTTTGATATTTATACCCTTGCTAAGCAAAGTGTTCAGGGGTGTCTCCTATGTCAAAAGGTAAATAAAGCCTCCATGCGCAAGTCCATGAGTGGCGGTCATGGCCTGACTGTGCGCCCCTTTTAGCGCATGCATGTTGATTTCACTAAATTGCCCAGGTCCGGTAATTATAAGTACCTGTTAGTAAGGATGGACCACTTTACCCATTGGGTTGAGGCTTTTCCTACTTCAAATGATCGAGCCGGAACAGTGGTTCGATTAATTCTAGAGCAGATAATTCCACAATACGGAATTATCGAGACCATTGACTCGGATAGAGGACCGCACTTTACACTGTAGATTTTTGGGCGTAGATTGGCAATTACATACCCCATGGCACCCTCAGTGTTCAGGATGAGTAGAACGTATGAATCAGACGCTTAAACTTCAGCTCACCTGCTTGTGTGCTGAGACAGATCTCTCCTGGTTTAAATGTTTACCCCTGGCTTTGATTCGTATTCGTACTGCTCCCCGTCATGATATTGCCGTCTCCCGTATGAAATGTGTTCGGCCTTCCGTAACTGGGCTCCCATACAGACCTCCCAATACCAGAGGCAAATGACCAATTTATATCTAAGTATCTGCAGGAACTTTCCACCACGTTGGCTGATATGAGAAGAAGGGGGATTCTAGCGCAGACGCCGCCTTTGGAATTCCCCACACATACCATTCAACCCAGTGACTGGGTATTGATAAAGAGTTGGAAAGATGTTAAGTTGACGCCAACCTGGGATGGTCCTTTTTGTGTCCTTCTTGTTACAGACACTGCAGTTCGCACTCAAGAAAAGGGTTGGATCCATGTTCAGCGAGTAAAGAGGTATCGTTCGGCCCCCGAGACTCACGAGGACCCACGGGACTCCAAGTGGTGGTCCAAGTTACACCCTGATAGAGTTAAATTGACTTTGCGAAAGAAAGATCCAAGAAAATGTTAAAAATTTGTCTTTTACTCTATTGTGGGGATGGGTTGTTTCATTGCTGCTGTTAAACTAATCAATGTTACAAGCTGTGTGAAAAATATTTGAAAGAGGACTACCTTACCCCTCCGTTCCCAGCTGGATTGTGAAAAGTCCTACTGGATATGGGGCAGCACTGAGGGAGGTGAGAAGGGAGGTGGAATGAGACAGGAGCGGATCTTTAAGGCTTGGTCGAATGTGCCAGTCCAATGCGTAGCAAATGTTACCTTTAAGATTTGCTCCTTCGGGGGCAGGACGTTTTTGGCTCTTTGGTGTCGTGGGGGAGGTGGGTCTCGTGGCTGTCCACCCTGGGGCCGGATATGTATGTCTCCTGGCTTCGGCAATCCAGGGGACCCCTTAATTCGAACGGCAACGGACATGGAACTGGAAACGACCATGGCTCCAACTACCACCTCCCCAGATGGAGTCCGCAAGAGCCTGTATGAGAGGGCCAGGAAACAGGCGAATAGACACAGACTTGGGGATAACTTATGGGTTGATTTACACCAGCTTACAGTCCAGGAGCTTGGGGTCCGCAACTGTTGGATTTGTAGTGGACCAACCCGGGATGGAACTTGGCCATGGAGAGGTGAGCCATTGGATGATCGTACACTTCTTGCCTCCAATCTTTCCACTAGCACTTCTGGTCGATCCCGTGAGTCTTGGAAGTTGGAAAATCATCCACAAGGCTTTGAGTGCTTGGTTAAAGAACACGGCAGGTACCCAATGGGCGATTTGGCTTGCTGGCGCTGGAAAAATATTACTAGTGGAAATTGGGTTCCAACCCCGCCTACCGGTTTCCTGTCCCCTTCTAATAGATCAGATGTTCCCTGTTTACCCCCGGTTCCCATTAATGACACATCTGACCTTGCCGACGTTGAGTTTTGGAATTGCACTGGTTTCAACCCTTATCAGGCCATTCCTGCGCTGAGATCCTTCTGGGAAGATTCTAGTCCTTCCAGCTATGCACCCGACGGATTATACTGGATTTGTGGGAATATGGCTTATACATACCTTGAACCCGACTGGAGTGGGACTTGTTGTATTGGTATGATTCAACCACATTTTCATCTTCTTCCTCCAGATTCCGATGAACATATTTCCACTCGATTACATTCCCCCATACAACGCCATTCGGTTGAGATCGGCAAATGGGGGGGGGATGACTGGCCCCCTGAACACATAATTTTATACTATGGACCAGCTACGTGGGCACGGGATGGTTCATGGGGGTACTGAACTCCAATCTACATGCTTAATTGTTTAATCCGTTTGCAGGCTGTCCTAGAAATAATTACTAACCAGACACCTACTGCCTTAGATTTGTTGGTAGAGGAACAACAGCAAATCCGGGCTACCGTTTATCAGAACCGCCTCGCCATGGACTATTTATTGGCTGCAGAAAGTGGTGTGTGTGGCAAGCTGAATCTCTCCAATTGCTGCCTTAAAATTGATAATAATGGACAAGCTGTTAAAGATATATCTCTTCAGGTATACGGAAATCTCCCATGTGCCTGTGCAAACATGGCACCCCGCCGTTGGCTCATGGTTGTCTACATGGTTTAGTGCCTCCTGGTCATGGATACATTCAGAACTTATCTTTTCTGCCTTTATACTTCTTGCCTTAATACTGATCCCTTGCATCCTTCCTTGCCTCCAGTGTTTGGTTAGATGAGCCATTCGACAAATCAGTCCCATTATGGTTCTGCAACAACAGGATTATACTGAGGCGGCAGAGAACCTTCTGAAACTATGGGAAAAAGAAACCTCTATTATTTAGACAGGTTTGAAAGCATAGCTCTTTTTAAGGGGGGGATTGTAGGAGTTTAGAAACAGTTATTATTTTAATTGTAGGAGTTTAGAAACAGTTATTATTTTAATGGTAGGATTCTGAAACAGTTATAGAAGGTAGAAAGAAAAAGCAAGGAAAAAGCTAAAATGTTCTTTGTGTAAAATGGCGCATGAAAAAAACAGAACAAAGTAAACAAGATAACAGAGGAATTCAAGCAGACATAGAAATATGCACGTACACACAAAAAGCTTGTTTAATAGGGGGTGGGGAAAGGAGGTGTGAGCACGGGATAAGAGAAAGTTGGAGTCAGTCAAGAGTCAGATGAATAGGGAAAAGTGCCAAACCAATCCAAGAAGGACAAACGTAAGGGGAGGTGAAGTGAAAATTGTATAAAAACAAAGAGGCTTCCCGCCCTCGGGGTACTTTACCGAGGCAAGGGGAGAGTACCCAACCTTACAATGTTGTAAATATAAATAAATGTTCTTTGTTCTCAACTTTGTCTCGAGCATATTTTGTGAACGCGAAGGCACTTCTCACAGCAGCCACAACTCCAGTGAGTTTCAAAGGCCTATGCTGCAACACTGAGTTTAAAAGACTGAACTTTGAAGTAACTTTCTAGATTTTGGCCTGGACCATAATGGTTTGGGTATAACACACACACACACACACACACACACACACACACTAGTACACCTGCGCATAGTTGATGATAGATTTAGTGTTAAGGATAGTTTAAGAGGGGAGTCACATGATGGAGTAGTGGCTGGTCAGGTGGAAACAGCCCTCTCCAGAGAAAAGAAAAAAGTGTGAAAAAGCAGAGCTCAATAAACATAAAATACAGGAAGAGAAAGATAAAGTTACAGAGAAGAGACAGAAGATGGCACCCAAAATAGAAAAAAATAAGAATAACAGAGAAATAACTGGAGCAGAAAGAAGAAGGCCTTACCTGCAAATCGAGGCAGAGAGCCACCGTGGAGAAGAGCAGCCAATCTCTGGTGTTGGTGAGTCCCCAGAGGAGTGGTGTCCGCCCGACCGGGAGACTCCAAAAATGGCTCAGAACCAAGAGGTGCACAACAGCGCATGCATGAAGAGTTGCACATGTGCAGTGCGCAAGTAAAAGAAAAGGTTAACGCCAACGGGAGGGGGACTTAGCTGAGGAGCAGCCAGCTGAAAGACGCCCAGTATCGGGGCGTTCGGCTGGGGGAAGTAAAGATGAAAGAAGAAGAATGGTGAGAAAGAAAATGAAGGTCTGGAAGAGGGTGAGTGGCAACAGGGTGATCAACAGGGGGATGACCTGCGGCAGGGGGCCCAGCAGCGGGTCGACCTGCAGCAGGGGGCCCAGCAGCGGGTCGACCTGCAGCGGGAGGCCCAACAACAGGAGACACAGCAGCTGGAGGCCCAGCAAGGATACAGAAACAGCTTACCAGAGAAGAATGAAGATACAAAAATACAGAGAAGATGACACAGATATAGATACAGACACAGAAGAAGAGGAGGAAGAAGACCAAGAATTTCAAAGGAAAGAAGGTAAAATAGAAGGACAAAATTTAGATAAAGCCTTTTTCGAGGAAAAAATGAGGTCATTAAAAGAATGGCTATCATTAGAATTTAGTTCAATCAAAAGAAAATTGAAAAGAGCTGAAGACAGAATGCAAAGCTTAGAGTTGGTCATGACTGAAATAGGGAAAAGGGTAGAAAATGTGGAGGAACGAGAAGCTGCTGCAGAAATGGAGATAAATGATTTAAGAGGGAAGTTGGAAGAGAGCGGGAAAAAAATTAAAGAGACACAAGATTTATTGTCACAAACAATTGATGTATTGGAAAACTACAGTAGGCGAAACAACATAAAAATAGTTGGCTTGAAAGAAGGCAAAGAAGGGTCAGATATGATGGAATTTATAAAAGGATGGATCCTGAAGGTGTTGGGAACGACAGATTCACATGAAGAAATCGAAGTCGAAAGGGCATATAGAGTGCTAGTACCGAAACCACCACCACAACAAAAACTGAGATCCATATTGGTAAAATTTCTAAGATAAACGACAAGAGAAAACATACTGGAGCAGGCAAGAAAGAAGGTCAGAGAAGACAATAAGCTGTTGGAATATAAGGGACAATTTTTTTTTAAAACCCGGACATAAGCTTCAAACTTTTAAAGAAGAAGGAATTCGACGCGGCGAAAACAATCTTACTGAAGAAAGGGTATAACTTTATATTAAGACATCCAGCAGTACTCAAAGTATTCATTCCTGGGGAATGGAATAAATTGTTCTCGGACCCAAAGAAAGCCAAAGAATTTGCTGAACATTTGCAGGACAGGAGAAGAGGAGGAGGAGTGACAAGAAGGATGATCGGCAAGAAAATATACAAAAATATGTAAAAATTTAAAGTTAAGGTAATGTGTGTGTGTATATATATATTTAAAGATGGATAAGAGAAAGAGAAGAAGGAGAAAAAAAGAGAGCTTTGTTATGTATAGGAAAATAGTGTTCTCAGGGTGGGAGAATAATGGTCACTGCAAAATCGGTTGACGCTTGTAAGTTAGTTCGCAAACCAAATGGAAAAGGTGGTTCTTGTCAAGGGACAGGAGGCCATTCAAGGAGGGGAGGTTCATTTGGGGTAAAAGGGTTATTGCTTGTGGGGATTGTTGGGGTATTTCATGTCTTAAATGCATTGTCATATATTGAGATTAAAAAGGAAAATTTAAAAAACAGTAATGGAAAAAAGGGATGGAGGTGGTGAAGAGGCGGAAAAGAAGTGAAAATAAAAATATAAGATGGCCAAGTTTAAGTGTATCCCATTGGAAAAAAAATCACATATAATTTAAAAGACAATGATTGAAAAAACCTGGGAACCATATATGGAACATAACAGAAAGAGCAGGCGTAGGAGCACCACCACCTAAAATGATAAGAAGATAAACACGATCAGATTTAATGTGAATAAGTAGATGATACGACTTTTTTGTTTGTATTCCTTTTGTATAAAGATATTGTTTTATTGTATTTTATATGTCCAATATTTACTGTTTTTGGAGGGGGGTGGGAAGGGGGAAGGGAGGGATGGGGGAAAAAAAGGAGAAAATGTCACTGTGAATATTTAGAGATGCATCTGTAAATATATTGGTTGATATGGTTCATAGTGCGATAAATAAAGAATTTCAAAAAAGGATAGTTTAAGAGTAAGAAATAAAATTAATGTTTTAAAATTAAACACTGTCTGGTTCATTGTCTATTGTTGCTCGTTATGTGCAGTTCGTAACACCACTCACAACAACCCTCTGCACCGTCCACAACAAATCTTTAAACCACCCACAACACCTCCAATCTTGTCATCTGCAAACGAACTAACCCACTCTTCCACTGGTTCATCCAAGTCATTTATAAAAATCACAAAGACAGGGGTCCCACAACAGATCCCTGCAGAACATCACCAGTCACCAACTTCTAATCAGAATATGCTTCATCCACTACCACCCTCTGCCTTCTGCAGGCAATCCACACAGCCAATATTCCATGAATCCCATGCATCATGACTTCCTAAAATCCACACACACCACATCCATAGCCCTACATTTCACCCATAGTTCCACAGATCATCGCCAATGGCGCAGCAATCTCTTCCCATCCTGTGGCCGTCTATCCTGTTTTTTTGTACCTCTTTCTTGACCTTGACATGCTCTAGCACATTTGCCCGTTTTACGCTGAGCTCACATTTGTCAATTTCCATCCCCCTGGTGAACACTAAAGCAAAGTATTCATTAGCGACCTCCCCTAATGTTTCCAGACATGTTTATTTTATGTGATATTTTTATGTATACACATGGATGTGTATTTTGTGCTCCGCAGTGCTTCTCCTGTTTCTCCTGCAAGATGTGGGACATCAGGAAGACTTCTCATGACCTTGGGAAGTATACCTGCAGCAAGTGTGTCCAGTAACAGCTCCTCACAGAACATGTTAAAGATTTGGAGACCACTTGGATGAACTCAGGATCTGCCGAGAAGGGTGAAGGTCATGAATTGCAGCTAAAGTGAGGTGATCACAAGCAAAGTACAGGCTGCAGGGTGACCACTAGGAGAAGGAAGAAGGGGTAACAGACCAAACGCATCCTGCCTGGGGTGGGGGTCAGTGATTAGTAGCGTTCCACAGGGATTTGTTCAAGGACTCCTGATCTTTGTGAATTTTACAAATTTCTTGGAAGAAGTGGACATGTGGGTCTGCAGATGATACAAACATTGGAAGAGTTGTGGCTGTTGCAATGATGCAATGCAATATTGACAGGTGCAGAATTCGGTGGTAAACTGGCAGATGGAGTTCATTCTGGATAAATGTGAAGTAATACACTTTGGAAGGTTGAACTTGAGAGGAGCGTATATGGTTATGGGAGAATTCCTAACGGGGGAGCAGAGGGATCTTGGTGTCCAGGTTCCGATCCCTCAAGTTTGATTTAAGATTTATTGTCAGCGGAAATACATGACATCACTTACAACCCTAAGATTCTTTTTCCTGCAGACAAGGCAGAATTATCACTTATTGGTAGTGCAAAAAAAAACTGTACACAATGTACACGTATGAACAAATAAAATGTAAACAACTAACTGTGCAAAACAGAGTGAACCACAGTAAAGTGCAAAGGTAAGGGTGCAGCAGCGAAAACTGGTTGTGCTGAGTGGTATGGATCCTTGATGATTGTTGCTGCTCTCTGACGGCAGTGCTGCCTATAGATCTTCTCGATGATGGGAAGGGGTTTGCCTGTGATGTCCTGGGCTGTGTCCACTACCTTTTGCAGAGCTTCCGCTCAGGGGTATTGATGTCCCCTTACCAGATCGTGATCCAGCAGTCAGCACACATCTGTAGAAATTTGCCAGGGTTTCTGATGTCATACCAAATCTCCGCAAACTCCCAAGGAAGTAGAGGCACTGTCAAGCTTTCTTCATGATGCCATTAGTGTATTAGCTCCAGAAAAGATCCTCTGAGATAGTGACCCCCCCCCCACCCCCCACCCACCCAAGAACTTAAATTTGCACATTGTTAGAGTGGTTAAAAGGGCAACTGGTTGGGCTGGTCTTCATTAGTCAGGGCATTGAGTTCAAGGGCAAGAGGTAATGCTGAAGCTCTATAAAACGCTAGTGCGACCAGTCTTGGAGAATTTGCGTTCTGTTTACCTCAATGCAGGAAGGATGCTTTATAGAGACTACAGAAATGATTTAACAGGATGTTGCCGGGACTGCAGAACAGATTTTCTACTCCTTTAAATTAAATTTTAAATTTAGGTATACAGCATGGTATATGTTCTGGTTAGGTCCTTCTCTTTCCAATTTTTGGGAAGGGGTATTTCATACCTTGCCTTTAGTTCTTAATATTATTTTGACTCCAAATCCTTTTCTCACTCTCTGAAATTAGTGGGCCAACAGGTTTGATATTGACTGCTTCACAATCCCATGGAGTTGTCCTCGCCTCCCTTATCGCTGGAAGGGCCGTATTATTAAGGCGGAAAGATGCTGACCCTCCCACTCAATGGTTGTCCGATATGATGGCATAAACATTTGGAAAAAAATTAGAGATTCCACTACTGAAATGAATCTCCTTTTCCACTGGCACCTTGTCCCAGGAATTAATGGGGAATTAATTGGGAGAAGGACCAGTGGATTAAGAAAACAGTCAGCATGCTGGCGTCAAAAGACACCATTTCACACGAGGGATTGACAGCCTCTACCCCTACTCGTATCCCCGGCGTGAACTGACGCTGGCGTGCCAATTAAACCAGTGAAAAAAAAAGGACAGCAGAAAGTCACCTGTTTCCAGTTCAAGGTAGAACACTTCGATCCCCGGGGATGAGGTGTGTTCAGTGGAAAAGCAGCCACTGTCCCAGTTAAAGGAGTCCCAATGGAAACAGCACAAACAGCTTCATATCCCGGGACACTGCCCAGCCAATTCACTGGGATGCCAGTTGAAAAGGGGCTTTTGTTTCTTTATGGGGTTCCTGTCTCAATTATTTTCAAAATTTGTACGATTTATTAGTTTCTGGTTTTTAACCCCATTGTTTATCTTTTTTATTATTAGTAGGGGACTGTTTGTGTTTAGCCAGTAGCCTCCAAAGGGAGGGGATCGATAATTAGTATAGTGAGTTTCAATACCATTTTCACTACTATATAAGATTTGTTAATATTATTGTCATGTAACATTTATTTGATGAAACCAATAAAAATATTGAAAAAGATATACAGCACACTAACAGGCCCTTCCAGCCCACGAGACCGACCCCTTCTTTGGAGTGACGAATAATGAAAGGTGACAGCAGAGTGTACAAGATTGAGGAGCAGCACCTCTTTCCCAGGCAACAACAGCAAATGTCAGAGGACATCTTTTTAGAGTGGAGGAAAGTTTAAGGAAAAAGCACACCCATATCAAACACTCAGGGAATTACTGAAGAAGGTGAAATCAAGAACTAAGATTTACTATGACAAAGTGGCAGAGCAAGATCCCATGGTTCTTTTAATGCATTTCCTTTGTTCTTAACTGCCTGCACCTGACAAAGACCAATGACTGCAAGGGTCCTTGCAAAGGTGATGGTAAAACACTTCTACATGATTTCTTGGCAGTAATTGCAACTTTGTGCATTTTCAACAGCCAACGTCAATTCTAAATCCAACAAACCAAACCAACCTGATCACAACCAGGCGAGATCAGCCAACATCTCAGAGTGATCACAATCCAAAGAACCAGAGAACACTACAGCACAGAAACATATCCTTTGGCCCTTCCAGTCTGTGCCAAACTATTATTCTGCCAAGACACATTAACCTGAACCCAGACCTTATGCAATCCTGGCACCCACCATTCCCTACTCCCTTTGCTCCCTTTAAACTTTTCCCCTTTCACCCTTAACCCATGACCTCTATTTTTCAGCTCTCCTAACCTCAGTGGAAAATGCCTTCTTACATTTACCCATCATAATTTTGTATACTTGTATCAAACTTCCCCTCATTCTTCTACATTCCAGGGAATAAAGTCCTAACCTGTTTAAATCTTCTCTGCACTCTTTCAATCTTATTGACATCCTTCCTGTGGTTAGATGACCAAAACTGCTCACAATACTCCAAATTTGGCCTCACTAATGTTTTATACAACTTCATCATGACATTCCATCTCCTATGCTCAATACTTTTGACTTATGAAGACCAATCTGCCAAAAACTTTATTTTCAATCCGATCTACCTGTGATGCCACTTTCAAGGAATTCTGTATCTGTATTCCCATATCCCTTTTCGACCACACTCCTCAGTGCCCTACCATTTACTGTGTATAACTCCTCACGCTTGTCTGCATTAAATTCCATCTGCCATTTTGCAGCCCATTTTTACAGCTGCCCACATCCCAGATGCAAACTTTGACAGCCTTCAATCTTTATGCCATTGGCAAACTTGCAGATCCAATTGACCACATAATCATCCAGATAATTGATATAGATGACAATAGACCCAACGCCAACCTATGAGGCACTCCACTAGTCACAGCCTGCATTACCATTGACTTCTCCCGTAAAGCCACTATCTAACCCAATTTACTACTTCACCATGAACTAACCACGAGTTTCTGACTAACCTCTCATGATCTTTCTAATGCCTGTGATACAGCTACCCAACTTCCCTTACTGGCTCATACCTGGTAGACTTCAGTCCAGAACCGATGCCTCAATCTTTTCTTCGTCTTCTTTAATTGCTTGTTGTTTTTGAAGGCATCCAGGTGGGTGAGAACACCCATGATTTTAGGAAAGCCATGAACCTGGCAGATGTTCAGGAATTCAAATGTCTCCATCTCAAAGCCAAAGCTGGCATCAGTCAGCATTAAAACCTGCAGAAAAATAAATTACTTAGAGTGGCAGTCCTCAAACTGCATTCCAGAAACATCTTCAGTTGGGTGCAACATTTTCTGTTAATTAAACCAAACATGTTAGTAATTGGCACAGACTGATCAACTTTTAAACCCAAAGATTTATTTTTAATTTCAACTATGGTACACTGAGTCGAGGCATTAAATTGGCCTTTGGACCACATCTACCCCAACCTACCTCCCATTGAGCTACATCCTTATTCATCCGTGCCTTGCCTATTTGAGTGAGTGGCTGTTCAAACGTCTCCTAAACACCATCGCTGCAGCTGATTCCATCTCTTCCTCTAGCAGCGAGTTGCAGATATCAACTACCCTCTGGGTAAAGCAATTAGCAAACAAGGTGCTTCTAAAAAGAAACTCCCAATACTACTCAAACAGATTAAATTCACCATATAAAATAAGAACAAAATTAATAAAATTCTCATCTTGCACTCGACAAAATCTCTTCCAAAATGCTGCTGCCCATATCACATATAACCATATAACCATTTACAGCACAGAATAGGCCAGTTCGGCCCTACTAGTCCATGCCGTAACAAATCCCCACCTTCCTAGTCCCACTGACCAGCACCCGGTCCATGCTCCTCCAGTCCTCTCCTATCCATGTAACGATCCAGTCTTTCCTTAAATGTAACCAATCATCCCACCTTGACCACGTCTGTCGGAAGCTCATTCCACATCCCTACCACCCTTTGCGTAAAGAAATTTCCCCTCATATTCTTCTTATAATTTTCCCCCTTCAATCTTAAACCATGCCCTCTAGTTTGAATCTCCCCCACTCTTAATTGAAAAAGCCTATCCACGTTTACTCTGTCTGTCCCTTTTAAAATCTTAAACACCTCTATCAAGTCCCCTCTCAATCTTCTACGCTCCAGAGAAAAAAGCCCCAGTCTGCACAACCTTTCCCTGTAACTCAAACCTTGAAATCCTGTCAACATTCTCGTGAACCTTCTCTGCACTCTATCTATTTTGTTTATATCTTTCCTATAATTTGGTGACCAAAACTGTACACAGTACTCCAAATTTGGCCTCTCCAATGCCTTGTTCAATTTCATCATAACCTCCCTACTCTTGAATTCAATACTCCGATTTATGAAGGCCAACATTCCAAATGCCTTCTTCACCACACCATCTACCTGAGTATCAGCCTTGAGGGTACTATTTACCATCACTCCTAAATCCCTTTGTTGCTCTGCACATCTCAATAGCCTACCATTTAATGCATATGACCTCTCTCCACTTTTCAAAAACATCTGGTGCCTGGACCAGCAATGCCCCTACATTGTCTTATTCTTCTACCTTAATACTCTCCTGTCTGTCCCAACGTCAACTTCAACATGTTTCAGATACCAGATATGCATCAGCCCCAACCCAAATTCTCTGTGGTCATCCAATTCTGCCTTCATAGTTCCTCCTGATTGTCATCACTCCACCGCTTCAGCCAGAATTGGTGGCTAGTGTTGGCCACAGTACTTTTTTCTCTTCACCTCACGTAATATTTTTTTAACGTAGTTGGTAAGAGAGAAGTACAGAAGAAACCACACCTTGACTGCTTCACAGGGAAGGGGGGGCGGCATAAACTTTGAGCAGAGACTTAAGGGGGCATGGTCAAAAAAATGTTGAGAATGGCTGGTCCAGAGCTGCCATTCCCAACCATTTTTGGCTATGCCTCCCTTTGGACTCTGCTTAAATTTATGGTGAAGCAGTCAACTATATATAGTTGGCTTCTTCCTACCGACTGCATAAAAAACATAAAAAAAATTTGTTACCTGAGGTAAAAAGAAAAAAAACGTTCTGTGACAAACCCCCCCCCCCCAACCCACAAAGTGGGGTCATATGCCACCGTCCCCCCTCCATTGGGAATGACTAGTCCAGATGCAAGCGAGATCATTACTTCAACTCTCCCCCATCTAAAGAGAAATAATTCATTTTGATCATATACAGTGCAACTCCAAATATCCACAATGGTTGAGACTGGGCACATTTCGGATAAAGTTTTTTTGGAGAACCGGTCATTTAAAAAAGATAGCCCAGTAGCAACAGCAAATCACTTGTAACAGTGTTTATACAACAACAAACAACAAGGGAGCTTTAAAGTTTAATTCTCACCAAAAAATAGTGGCCACCGCCAATCACCAACACTTCCCCACCATGGCGCCGCTCGTACCGGGAGCCCAAGGGTTCTGCTGCGGCCAGGAGCCCGAGGTCCGCTGCTGCTAGCACCAGGGGCCCAAGGTCTGCTGACCTGCTGCCAGCGCCGGGAGCCTGAGGTCCCCAGTCAGTTTGGCCCTGAAAAAATTTTCAGATAAATAAGGATTTCAGATATCCTCATTTATCTGAAATTTTAACAAGATTTATTTTGGATAATCGGAGTTGTACTGCATGATCAAATAATCAAACCAACGACCCAAAACATTTCACTTGAGGAACAATTTCCCATTTGACAAGGCCACTTTTCCCCCCAAAGAATGCTTAGTTATTTTAAAATAAATTAAAACAATTCCTCACCAAATCAGCCACTTTGGCCAAGTCGATCATTGAGTTAATATCATTTCCACACTCAAAAATTGAGAGTCGCCTCTTCTTGCCTATTAGAAACCAAAACACATCATTGGTCAGATTCATACAAAATGGACAAAGTCTTCTTGGCCCATCTCATCCACTCTAACCACTTTGCTGACATTTGGCCCAAATCCCTCCAAAATCATTCTTCTACCTTTCTAAGTATTCTAATTGTATCTACTTCTACCATTTCCTCTGAACCATGTTCCAAATACCCACCATCCTCTGTGTGAACAACTTGCCCCCATTAAATATTTCCCCTCACAATTTAATCCTGTCCCATCTGGTTTTTAGACATCTTTGCTCTGGCAAAAATACTTCTGATTTTTCACCTCATCTGCAGTTTTGTAGAAAGGAAAATCCTTTAGCAGTCAAAACAAGTGCTGTTTCCACATGGATTGGCATGGTGGGAATAATGTTTTGAAATTAGGAAGTACTAGAACCTGTAAAGTGTCGTCTATATTTTGATTTTTAAAAAATTATAATTGTGAACTTTGTTTGGAAGAAAGGCTCATAAAATTTGTCTGAAAGAACTCAACCCTTGCTGTAAAAACAGAATATTCCAGAAGGCTCTATAGGTGAATTCCAGTTTTAAAATTGAGCTCAAGTCTTGGAAGACACCTTGGAAAGACAAGATACAACTCTGGTTAGCAGAATCTGGCAGAAAGCCCAGAAGAAATTAATAAAGTTATTATAAACACCTGATAAGAAAATTTGTGTGCAGAACCACAGGCAATACAGAGAAATTCTGTTAAAGGGACCATGCAAGATACAAATTTGTTTACAGTTCCCAGGAACCAGAAGCCAGGGTTGCAGTGTGAAGAACCCAAGGTGGAGAAGTCTCATTGGGCTAAAGATCTCGAGCAAACAGCTCCCCTCAATGAACAGTTTAGTTGTGAGTTGAGTCAGCAAGGCAGACCGGCAACGCTTGGCAGGAGATTGGAGCCAGCCACCATAGAAGAAGCGGCTTCATCTACTAAGCAAGAGGACACAATCAAACACTGCAGGCCTCATTTGCTGACTCAAAGGTTAGTAGAACTGGAACAGGTGAATGTACCCCACTGGTGCTGTACCAAGCGAAATGGAGAAGATAGAGACTCAATCAGTGATATCTGAAAGTTCAGATGTGAATCCTGATGATAGTATTTCCAAGGTTATGAGTGCAGGAAGATCTTCAAAGGCATCTAGAGGAAGTACAGCTTTGCGTGCTTCAAGCATATCAGCTATGCATGCTAAGGTGCAAGCAGATTTGGCTACTGTCTGTGCACAACAGTGGTCAAAGAAAAGACATGTTTTAGAAGATATGGAAGCTGAAATGAAGATTCAGCAACTAAGGCAAGAAGCAGAAATCAGGAATCAGCAACTTAAGTTACAAATGGCTAGTGAAGAACAAAATAGATTATTAAATAGAGAAAATAAAAGACTAGAGCTTGAGGAGCAACATGCTATAAATATGGCCAAAGTCAAAGCATTGGCTCGGGCTTATACAAGATTTGTCACTCAAAGGGCAAGAACCTAACATTCCAGCAGAGCAATGGGTACTGTAGTCACAAGAAATTAGTATACCCGAGCACAGAGCTACGGGTGTCATTGCTAGTGCTCAATATATGGATCTTCCTGAAAGAAGAGTATTTCTAAAAAGTTCAACCTGCGAGTTGGTCATACTCAACCATTGATGTCTCTTCATGTTGCTGAAGAAACAGCGACAAGGATCTCCACCAATGCCATCACTTACATACCAAGAATACCCATTAATGCCATCACTTACAACTCAAGGTCACCAATACAGATTCAATATCTGTTTGCTCCATTCACAACAAGACAACCAATTGCAAGCCATAGAGGGCAAGACAATATATCACTCATAGCAAACCAAAATGAAATCTCTGCTATGTTAGCGTAGCAACAAGGTTCATATGGTTTACCCAAGAAGGAAATTGCAGTTTTTATTGTAAGATCCATTACAATATCTGACGTTCATGAAATCTTTTAAACATCACATTAAAAGTAATACTAAAAAGCCTAAAGATTGTCTGTATTACCTGGCACAGTTTACTGGAGGACAGGTAAAGGAATTAGTCAAAAGTTGCCAACATTTGCTTCCAGATCAAGGTTTGAAAAGAGCAAAAGAATTATTGCATCATCATTATGGCAATGAACATAAAATCACAAGGGCCCACAAGGACAAGATTCTTTCTTGACCAGTAATTAAATTGGAGAACACAAAGGCTTTACAAGCATTCTTTCTGATAGGATGCAGTAACGCAATTAGAAGTAGTGTACATTTGCAAGAGCTGAATTTGCTTGCTAATTTGTTGATTGTTGTAAATAAATTACCTTATAAGCTGAGAGACTTATGGAGAACCAAAGCTGCAGAGCTTAAAATGATTCCTGGAAGGGACGTCACTTTTGAGGATGTTGTACAATTCTTGGAATAGCATGTCTATGTTTACACCATACCAGCATTTGGAAATAATTAACACATCAATAGTTCCGAAAGACATAAAGAAGTCTAAATCATCGTCTCAACAGAAATACCTTTGTTACTGCTGTGTCATATACAAGCACAGGAAAGAACAAGGAAACAAAGGAAAAGGAAAATCAGACTGTTCAGGAAAGCTGTCTGTATTGCAAAGCATGCTTTAGAAAAATGTTCACAATTGGAGAAAAAGTCGTATGATGAGAAATTAACATTTTTAAAAAAGAGTAGCTGCTTGTGTAAAGAACACATTAGCAAAATGACTCAGTTGTGATCAATGCAGTTTAAAAACATTCC
Organism: Narcine bancroftii; assembly: GCF_036971445.1. NCBI lineage: Eukaryota > Metazoa > Chordata > Chondrichthyes > Torpediniformes > Narcinidae > Narcine > Narcine bancroftii. The sequence goes on along the minus strand of NC_091474.1, from coordinate 98,939,505 downwards.
AAGTTACTGCATACTCAATGAAGTAAAGTTGAGAAGGAAGTCAAACAATCTGAATCCAAAACTAATATGACAGTCAAAGCTTTGGTTCAGACAAACAATCTTACTGGGGCCAGTGACAGACCTCTCTCAATAGTTCCTGTGCAGGTTAAAGCTAACTGAAGACCTTTGCATTTCTTGATCCAGAAAATACCACCTCTTTTTGTATTGTTGAATTAATAAATAAACTTAATCTTAATGGTAAGAGATCACAGATCTTGTTGAAGACAATGAATGATGGAAAAAAATTGAAACTAATAGGGTTTCATGTTTAGATTGCTGAATTGAATAGCACTGAATTTATCAATCTTCCAACTGTATATAGAGGACTCTGCCTTTGAATAACGTGAATATTCCATATCAGGATGATATCAAACAGTGGTATCATCTAAAAGATGTTTGCTTACCCAAGATTGAAGCTAAAATCAAAATGTACCAAAAGCTCTTGAACCTCTAGTAATGAGTAAAAATGATGGACCTCAATAGAGGATCCAAAAATACAAAACATTAATGTGAATACTATTCAAATATCTATGAAAATGATTCAATTAATTTGTTATAATTCTTCATGGTTTTGTTTAAGAAAGGCAGTAGCATGGATTTTTAGATTAAAAACTATGCTTTTAAAACTTATCAAGAAAGAGAATCTAAAGCCGCTACCCAAAAGTTGATGAGTTGGTAAATACTGAATTGGAGATCATTTGTTTTGTTAAAAAAAAGGCGTTTATAATGAAATATCAAAATTGAAGAAGAATCAAAAACAAGTCGTGTTTACAATCCAAATCCTGTTCTTGTAAATGATGTATTGAGAGTTTGAGGAAAATTGGAAAAAGCAATAATGCCAAAAATGAAACATGCAATTATCTTAGCTAAGGAATTTCATATTTCTGAATTGATTGTTCGACATATACATGAAAAAACAGGTCACGGTGATTGTAATCATGTGTTATCAGAATTACGCCAGAAATATTGATCAAAATAATTATATCAAAATGTGCTAATTGTCGACGTGCAAATACTAAACCTAGACAACAACAAATGACAGAGTTTTGCCTGATGAACCCCATTTTACATACGCGGGAGTTGATTATTTTGGTCCTTTGCAAGTAAAACAAAGATGAAGTGTTGAAAAACTATACAGAGCTGTTTTTACCTGTTTGACTATGAGAGCAATTCACACAAATGGCAATCACAAGCAATCCGATACCTTGGTATACAATTAGATAATAATCTAGGCCATCTATAGAAATTAAATTATCCATTAATGAAGAAATGACAAGATGACTTGGAACATTGGAAAGATTTACCACTAACACTGATAGGAAGGGTAAATTGCATTAAAATGAATATCTTCTCAAGGAAGATTTGGAATATTGGCCTTCATAAATTGGAGTATTGAATTCAAGAGTAGGGAGGTTATGATGAAATTGTACAAGGCATTGGTGAGGCCAAATATGAAGTACTGTGTACAGTTTTGGTCACCAAATTATAGGAAAGATATAAACAAAATAGAGAGAGTGCAGAGAAGGTTCACGAGAATGTTGACAGGATTTCAAGGTTTGAGTTACAGGGAAAAGTTGTGCAGACTAGGGTTTTTTTCTTCTCTGGAGCGTAGAAGATTGAGGGGGGACTTGATAGAGGTGTTTAAGATTTTAAAAGGGACAGAGAGTAAATGTGGATAGGCTTTTTCAATTAAGAGTGGGGGAGATTCAAATTAGAGGGCATGGTTTAAGATTGAAGGGGGAAAATTATAAGAGGAACATGAGGGGAAATTTCTTTACACAAAGGGTGGTAGGGATGTGGAATGAGCTTCCGACAGACGTGGTTGAGGCAGGATCATTGGTTACATTTAAGGAAAGACTGGATAGTTACATGGAGAGGAGAGGACCGGAGGGGTATGGACCGGGAGCTGGTCAGTGGGACTAGGAGGGTGGGGATTTGTTACGGCATGGTCTAGTAGGGCCAAACTGGCCTGTTCTGTGCTGTAAGTGGTTAAATGGTTATGGTTATATGGATACAATACCTATTTCAATCATTACCAATTCACCTAACAGAGAAATTCTTCAAGGAGCTAAAGAAAATAATAAGGAAATTCTTATGCAAAGGGGGGAAACCGAGGATAGTGCTAGATAAATTAACAAAATGGTACAAACAAGGGGGCTAACAGCTACCAAACTTCAAGAATTATTATAGAGCAGCATAATTAAGACACCTATCAGATTTTTATCAAACAAGGGAAAAATCAGATTGGACCAGATTAGAGCTAGATAAAATAGGGGAGAAGTGGAATGAAAAGGTGGTGCAACATAGGAATTCACCATTTGGAAGAAGATTCACGTAGAAAGGAAAAAAACAAATGATCAACTACCAAAATTAATATTGATGCAAAATCAACTAATTCCTTTCACAATAGATAACCTTTCCTTTAGAGAAAGAAAAGGGAGAAAAGGGATCAAAAGAATAGAAAATTGTTTTTCGGGAAATAAATTATTATCTTTTGAACAAAGTAAGTACAAATATGGTATAACTCACTGTACAATGGTTGCATACCACCAACTGAAAACCTACTTGAAGGATCTCTTACTTCTAAAATCAAAACCTTTAATGCCTCTGTGTCAATCTCAAAAAAAAAGATATTTATGTAAGATGCAAATGGAAACAACTGCAGTTTATTGCTGATTTATTTAGGAAAAGATGGATTAAAGAATATCTTTCATTATTTAAAGAGAGAAAAAAATGGACTAAATCTAAATGCATTTTTGTATGTGGAGACATTGTAATTATCATGAACGATTCTGCACCAAGAATTTCTTGGTTGCTGGGGAAAATCATGGATACAGTTCTGGACAAGAAAGGTTTTGTTCAGCAAGAGCGGATTAAAACCAAGACTTATTACCAAAATCTGTCTTTTACAAGGAGCAGAAAGTTGTGGCGGCTCACCTCTAGGCAGGCAAACCGGCCCCGCTTGTAAGCCACGCGGCGGGGCAGCCGGCCAAAATGGCGCTGTTGGGAGTGTTCCCTTCCTCCCAGCATGGGGCTCAGAAGCCTGCGTTGGGGGACCACGTGACACTCGGGTGACGTCAGCGCCCTCGAGCGCTGTTCTCAGCCAGGTCCGGGCTGGGAGTATAAGCACAGCCCAGCAGCCTGCAATAAACCAGTCTGCTCACTGAGCTCAACCCATCTGGTTGTGTGTGTGTCCTTTCAGGAGTATTATAGCTGTCGCTACAAAGTTTTGATTTCTAAGCTGATACTTACCATATTTACTTGTGTATCTCTAATAGTAATTTATTAGCTATTATAATAATTAGGTGGCGGAATGTAAAGATTAAAGCTTTGTGTTTTTGATTCTTAGTTAATTTTGTGCCTATCTCTTTAAGAAAAAGTATTGTTTGAAGTGTTACCATAGTGACTATGATGTAATACATCGTAATTTCCAGGCAGACTAAGAGCTTTCATCTCATTGTTCAATAAACTGTGTAGGAGACATGAGCGCAAGATCATTTTCTTTGAATTCTTCTCATTTCTTCTTGTATATCTCTTTAAGGTTGAATATCATTATATCCTTAAATATAGCCGAATGTTTTGTTTATTCATTGTTAAGAAAATCTTAATGTGAAGTTATGCAAAATGTTTATCCGTTTTATCAATGAATTAAGACTACATAAAGCTGCATCTACAAAGTTTGGTTTATTGGATTAATAAGATAGTAATTCAGAATATGGTCCCCAAGTTTCCTTGAAGTTGACACGTTTTGAAATTAGGAAATACTAGAACCTGGAAAGTGTCGTCTATAGATGTTGCCAGGACTTGAGAAGCTGAGTTACAGGGGGAGATTGAACAGGTTAGGACTTTATTCCTGGAGCACAGCAAAATGAGGGGTGATTTGATAGAGGTATGCAAAGTTATGAAAGGCATAGATAGGATAAATACAAGCAGGCTTTTTCCTTTGAGGTTAGGTGAGACAAGAACTAAAAGTCATGGGTAAAGGGTGAAAGGTGAACTGTTAAAGGGAAATATTGGTGAGAACTTTTTCCACTGAGAGTGGTGAGAGTGTGGAAGGAGCTGCCAGTAGAGGCAGTAGATCCAGGTACAATTCTGACATTTAAGAGAAGATTGGATAGTATATGGATAGCCATGATCCAGGTCAATGGAAGGTAGAATAAATAGTTCAGCGTGATAAGATGGACCAAAGGGCCTGTTTCTGTACTGCAGTATTCTTTGGTTCTAAATGCTGGAAGATCGAATTAATAGAGATGTGCGCCCACTGGTCCATGATGACCTGGTGCCCCAAATAGTTGATTTTCATGCTGTTTCCATTCTGTTTTCTTTTGCTAGATTTAACCTGCAAGCAAATTTCCCAGGCAAATAGTTGGGAGGCATGTGGAAGACTATGCTGTCCATTTGGACTCCATGAGAAGTCCACTGGAGCTGCCACAAGTGAATGGAAGATGCCACTACTGATGTTAATGTCAGAATAAAGCAGCAATTAAGCAGACATCAACCACCCTGCAGGCATCCATCATCCTGTCATCGCCATGCTTCCACAGATGATCCACTTCCCTCCCACCCTCCACAACGAATAGGACTGTAGGTTAATTTTTATTAATTTTATTAAATTGTTTGCATCATTACAGGGAAAAAAAATGAATAAAACAGTAATCAATTATCCATAGCTAATGATGCAAAAAATAGTACTTTTATATATTTTCTCCCCATCCCTCCCCCACCCAAAAGTAAAAGAAAGAAACACCTACCTTTTAATATAAAATAATAGACAATTATTAATTGAATTTCAAAATTACGGGGGCGTGGCAAGATGGCGTAAGGAACAGACGTGCCTTCCAGTCCTCTCCTGACTCTTTGTTATTGTTTTGTCTATAAGTGCCCGTTAAAACTTTTTAAAAGTCTAGAAATAGTTAGAGGTGTTGAATTAGTTTCTAATGGTACAACAGCTGAAAAGAAGTAAAAAAAACGGCAACAGATCGTTAAGAAACTGCATTTCCCAAGGTTATCTAAGCCTACCTGTATATAAGAAGCCAGGACTCAGCGTGGAACGGATCCAGGAAGAGAGGTACAAGATTCAGTAACGGAGCTCCGCTCTTCATCGGTAGGGCTCTTTAAAGATGGCGCCTGGCAGCCCTTGGAACAAAGGGCTAGCCAGGCGCGTGAATCAACGCCCGCTGTGAGCGCTGTCAGTGAATCCTTGACAGCTAGAACAGCTGGGACACTGCCAGCTGAAGACCCGACTTTGCAAAGACGTTCACCGATTGATGTAGCGGTGGCGCTGTGAAATGCACCACCAGTAATGAAGACTTCAACAGACATCGATGTAATGAAGGCATTTGATATAATATGGGTTAAGGATAACCCTGGCCATCAGCCTCTAGATACTGTTGAGAAGGTTGTGGCAGGGGTTTCCACACGCAGTCATACTGTAAGAAAAGCAGTTAAACCAAGGGAAGGAATAGAAGACCCTTTGGCTACACAGAAACAGCAGGATCCTACTGTGCCTGAATCTATCCTATTAGATATGCTTATTAAGAATCTTGAATCTAAGTTATCCTCTACAATAAAAGAAATAGGTAAGGCTTTAGTTCAAGTTAATACTAAGCTTAATACTTTGGTGGACATTAATACCCAACAGATGGTTGATTATGGAGCTTTTAAGCTTGAAACGAGTGAAAGACTTGATGTTTGTGACCAAAGCATAGACGAGGTACGAGATCAAATACAAGATGTAAATAAAACAATTGAAACTTTACAAATTCAGAATAAAAATTTAGCGAAAAAGGTTATTTGGAGAATCAATCTAGACGGAATAATATAAAAATTGTTGGTTTGCCAGAAGATATGGAAGGATCAGATCCAAGAAAATTTTTCACTGAATGGATTCCACAAGTGTTAGGACAAGATAAGTTTGCGGAAGGCTTATATTGGAACGTACCCATAGAGCTTTGAGAAGAAAGCCTTTTCCAGGACAAAATCCAAGACCTGTTCTGGTTCGTTGTTTAAATTATTATGATAGAGAGATAATTCTGCATGTGGCTATAAGAAATGCACAACAAAGAAGATCTCCCTTGATGGCTCAGAACAATCATGTATGTTTTTTATCCGGATTTGAGTCAAGAAGTTATGTCTCAACGTGAATTTAATCCTGTGAAAGAAATGTTGTGGAAAAAAGGATATAAAGCAACATTTAGATACCCTGCAGTATTGAAGATTTTTCAAGATGGCTATCAACCAAAATTTTTCGATAACCCTAAAGAAGCTATGGACTTTGCTCAATTGTTGTCAATTACGCAATTTCAGGAAAGACGTAGTCCACCACGGTCTCCAAGGAGAGTGGAGTCGCAAGATGGGAACCAAATTCCAAGAAGAAATGGAGACAATGGTGGTCGGAGTGATAAAGCTGATTTAAAAAAAAAAAAATTTTCCTGAGAAGATTTTAGATAATGATGATAGTTTAATGTGAAACGGGAGTTGGGAGAGGGAGCTGGGCTGGCATCATTTTCCAGAAGTCATCAGCTACGTGTGAGTTATCTCACACCCAATACCTTGTGGGAGATACCGCATTGAGCGGTTGAGACAGGAGGAGGTGGTTGCAACCTCCTACCTGTTTTTTTCATTAATTTTTGGATTAAGGAGTGAAGTTTTTTTTAATTATTATCTTTAATTTTTCTTTTCTTTTTGTAGTTTTAGGAGGGGATAAGGGGAGGGGGTGTTTTTCTTTATTTTCCTTTCTTTTTTTTCTCTTCTTTTTCTTTGTGTTGTAAGTAATGTCTAAACTGAAGTTTGCCTCTTAATGTTCAGGGTTTAAATAATCCTATTAAGCGTAAGAAAGTACTTGCTTACTTAAAAAAAATTAAAAGTTGATGTGGGCTTTTTTGCAGGAAACTCATTTAACAGATAAGGAACATTTTAAACTTAAACATGAGTGGGTTGGACAAGTTTTCTATTCTTCATTTAATTCAAACGCGAAAAGAGTGGCAATTCTGGTGCATAAGAATTTACCATTTCAGTTACAGAATTAAGAGAAAAATGGAGGAAGATTATTAAAACTGAATTGTACAATTTTTAATGAGGCTTGGACTCTGCTTGATGTTTATGCTCCAAATGTTGAAGATACAGCTTTTATTGTAGATGTGTCTTTATTACTTGGACAAGCAAACTCTAATGTGATGATTGGGGGAGATTCAAATGTGGTATTGGAGCCTTTATTGGACAAGTATCCAAGAGTAATTAATAAATCTAAGATGGCAGTACAAGTGACTAATATGATGAAAGATTTGAATTTAGTTGACATCTGGCGAAGACAATCCTACAGAGAAAGATTTTTCTTTTTATTCTTCACGTCATAATTCCTTTTCAAGAATTGATTATTTTTTAATCTCAACACATTTGCAGGATAAGGTTATATCTGTGGATTATAAGGCAAGGTTGGTCTCAGATAATTCATTATTATTATTAGAATATCAGAGTTCACAAGATGTTCAGAGAATTTCAAGATGGAGATTTAACACTATGTTATTACAAAAACCAGAATTTATTAGTTATTTAAAAAAACAAATTGAGGATTTTATTAGTAATAATGTTAACGCTGTTTCCAGGCATTTTGTTTTATGGGACGCAATGAAAGCTTTTTTACGAGGTCAAATTATTAGTTATGCATCCAAAGTAAAGAAAGAAAGAATGAGAGAGATTGAAGATTTAGAGAAAAAGATAACTGTTAGTGAAAAAGAATTTCAAAAAAATGCCACTGAAATGCAAAAGAACCAGTTAACTAATTTAAAATTAAACTATAATGAATTACAAACATATCGATTTGAATGTTTAATGAATCGAACTAAACGTAAGTTTTATGAATGGGGCGAGAAAGCTCAAAGTTTTATCATGGCAGTTAAAAAAAGAACAATTATCCAGGATTATACCAGTAATTAGAAAAAAATCAGGTATTGCTTTTAGACAAAAAGAAATTAATGAGGAATTTTGCAATTTTTATAAAAAATTATATAAATAATTTTATATATATAAATATATAAAAATTATATATAAATATATATAAATTATATATTTTTTGAAAAATATTAATTTGCCACAGCTGAATCAAGAAGATAGACAAGACTCTGCTTGATGAGCAGAGTTGGATAAATATTTTACAGAAAATGAAATTGAAATGGCCATAAGAGATATGCCAAATGGAAAGGCTCCCGGTGAAGATGGGTTTTCTATAGAATTTTATAAAACTTTTTATGTTGATATATCTTCTATTTATAAGAATGTAATACAGCAAATTTATAAAACTTTTCAATTACCTGAATCTTGTTCTAATGCAATAATTACGGTTATACCAAAAAAAGATAAAGATCCTTTACAGGCTTCTTCTTATCGACCAATATCGTTGTTAAACGTAGATTATAAAATTGTAGCTAAAGTTATGGCTAATAGATTGGCTCAATATTTACCTAAAATAATACATAAAGATCAAACAGGATTTATAAAAAACAGATATGCGTCTGATAATATTTTGCGACTAATTACTTTGATAAATAAATTTAAATCTCAAATGAATTATCCAATAGTGGTTTCATTAGATGCAGAAAAGGCTTTTGATAGAGTGGAATGGAAGTTTTTATTTAAAGTACTTGAGAAATTTTGTTTTGGTTTTTCGTTTATTGGATTGATAAAGGCTTTATATAATAGTCCGAAGGCTAGAGTTGCTACTAATGGATAGATCTCAGAATCTTTTGATTTAACAAGGTCTACTAGACAAGGATGTCCATTGTCACCTGCTTTATTTGCTTTAGCTATTGAACCTTTGGCACAGTTAATACGTCAAAATGAAAATGTTAAGGGTTTTGAATGAGGAACATAAGGTTCATTTATTTGCAGATGATGTTTTATTATACCTGGTGGACCCTGATATTTCTTTACCAGCAATTCAAGAATCTTTAGAAAATTATGGTCAATTATCTGGCTATAAGGTAAATTGGGCTAAAAGTGAGATTTTGTCAATTTGTAAAGATGATTATTCGATATATAAAAAATTACGAAATTGAAGTGGACAAAACAAATTAAATATTTGGGAATTAATGTCAATACAGAATATCAAGATTTATATTCAATTAATTACTTTCCCTTAATAAAAAAGATTAAACTAGACTTGATTAAGTGGAAGGACTTACCTTTAGGTTTATTGGGGAGGATTAATACTATAAAAATGAATATTTTTCCTCGGATGCAATATTTATTTCAATCAATTCCTTATTTAAAAAAAAAGTTTTTTTAAGGATTTATATAAAGCAGTTAGAGAATTTTTATGGAAGGGAAAATTTCCGAGGGTAGCAATGAAAAAATTTATGAGGGACTTTCAATTTGGAGGTTTGAGATTACCTAATTTTCAATATTATTATGAGGCAGCTTAATTTAAATTTCTTAGTGCACTAATGAATATGGAGGATCCGCCCAGTTGGGCAAAGATAGAACTGGCAGTTATTTTAGAAAAATCTCCACATGAATTTTTGTTTTGATGGAATAAAAATTTGTTACGAACTTATGATGTACCAATATTGAAACATTTATTGAATCTATAGACGAGTAAAGTTGATAAAATGGGGCTCAAAAATAAATGGTCTGGGCGATTGCCATTATATAATAATCAACTTGTTCCTTTTACGGTCTCCAATATCACTTTGAAACAATGGGAAAGGAAAGGAATAAAAAACTTATCTCATTGTTTTTTTGAAGGACATTTTTGTTCTTTTGAGGAATTACAAAGGAAATTTGGTATTAGTGGAAATTCTGTATTTGTGTACTATCAGTTAAGATCATTTGTAAAACAGATATGTGGTCGGCAAATGACTTTATTGCCTGAAACTAGCTTTGAGAAATATGTACTTTCAATACCAAAAAAGGGGTATATATCTGATTTGTATTGTATTCTACAAGAAAATGAAAGTAAGAAAGATTGGGATAAAGATAAGTTGAAATGGGAAAAAGAATTTAGGTTCTACAATAGCTGAAGAAGCTTGGATGGAAATTTGTCAAAACAGTATTCGGAAATTGATTAATGCTAGATTAGCGATGATTAATTATAATTTTATACATCAATTATAATTAACACCAGAAAAATTTTAAAAATTTGGTCTTAGTAAGTCAGATTGTTGTTTTCGTTGTGACCAGACAGCTAGTACTTTTTTACATGCTGTCTGGTCCTGTGACCGATTGCAACAGTTTTGGAAAGGTATTCAATCTATATTTAATAGATTATATAATATTTGTGTTGTATTAGATCCTGATATATTTTTATTAGGGAATATGCAACCATTAATTGATTTAGGATTAAATAATTATCAGATTTCTTTTATCTATTTAGCTTTAGTAGTGGCCAAGAAATGTATAGCGTTTACTTGGAAAGATAGAAATATACCAACTTTGGACAGGTTGTATTTAGAGATGAAGTCTTGTTTGATTATGGAAAGGATATCTTTTTCAATCCAAGATAAGATGTCTTTTTATAAGTTGAAGTGGACTCCATTTGTTAAGTATATGCAATTAAGTTTGATTTAAGTATGCTCTTAGATGTGATATTTTAGATCTGATACATTTTTTTTAAATTATTTTTATTTGTCATATTTTCCTTTTTTTTGTGTGTGTTTTTTTTAAATACATAATATTATTAATTTTACTAATTCTTCACTCTTTATTTTGGGGGAGGGGAAGGGTGGGTTTTTTATAAATATATATAGATTTTTAGTTGTTGTATATGTAGGGGGGGTTAGATTGAATTAAGTTAGGTTATTAATGTTGTATTGTAATTATATTTTATTTCATATCTTTTCTTTAAATGTAATCTTTTTTTTAATTCCTGTGATAAAACCTTTAAATAAAGTTTTAAAAAAAAGAATTTAAAAATTACTAATTAAGAGGAGTGGATAAGATAAAAGAGGTGGACGGAAAATTATCCATAAAATCCATATATGGTTTCCAAATACTATGAAAAATTCAACTCGATTCCTTAAACTATACGCAATTTTTTCCAAAGGTATTCAATTTCCCATCTCATTATACCATCTACTTAATAACACTTCTCGATCATCTATGCAATTCTTTGTAGTTGCTATTGCAATACTTAAAAAAAAATGTTGTTGGTATTTGTCCAATTTCAATTTTATATTGTTTTCATAAATACCTCTAAGTAAAAATATTCTTGGATCCTTTGGTATAATTTGTCCTAATAATAAACTCAGTTCATTCCAAAACCTTTCCACTTTTTCACAAGATCACATTGAATGCAAAGAAGTCCCTATTTCTTTTGCACATTGAAAACACTTATTTGAATAATTAGGATTAAGTCCATTTAACTTATGTGGAATATAATACAATTGATGAAGAAAGTTATATTGAACCATTTGATACCTAACGTAGCTATAGGTTAATTGAGTGTGATTAGATGACGCGAGCTTCAATGACCAGAATTGGCATCTACTGTGTGGTAAATAAAATTTATTTTTAAAACTACACTTACCTGAAATTATCGTGACTGGACCCTTGATCTCTGTTAATCTTTGTTTGGTGAAGTTTTGAATCAGACACCGGATTAAAGTACTCTTTCCCACCTTTGGAGGTCCCACGACAACCACCACAAAAGGCGGGGGCTCCAATGGTGTCCGGTCAACCAAAGGAATATGGTGCTTTTTCGTTTTCAAATCTTGTGCTCTGATAAATTAAATTGTTTACTATTATTACATATTCACTTTCAAATTTAACATTAGTTACTGTGCAGATTGCTTATCTACATCATTATCTTTGGTATTTTTTTAAGCCAAGTGCATGACTACACTTTCTCGCATTGCATTTCAATTTTCCACTTCTCTGCCCAGAGAAGCCTCCCTGCTTCCTCACTGACATCCGAAGAACTCCACTAGCAACTGGCAGCCAACCAGAATAGGACCCCTGTATTCTGATTCTCTGCTTCCTGCCAATCAGCTAACGCTCTCCCAGCTACTATGTTTCCTGGTATACCGTGGGCTCTTAAGTTATTAAGTAGCCTTGTGTGCAGCACCTTATGAAATGCCTTCTGAAAATTCAAATACACATCTACTGCATCTCCTTTATCCAGCCACTTCTTCAAAGAATTCCAAGCAAGATTGCCCCTCAAGGAAGCCATGCTGCCTTTGGCCTATGTCATCACATGTCTCCAAGTGCTCCATAACTTCATCCTCAATAAATGACTGCAACATCTTCCCAACCACTGATATCAGGCGAACTGGGCTTTAATTGGGCTTTAATTTCCTTTCTGCTGCCTCCTTCCCTTCATGAATGGTGGGGTGACATATACAATTTTCAAATCCTCCAGAATCATACTAGAATATATTAATTCCTGAAAGATTATTACCAATCTCTCCCCCATCTCAACGGTTACTTCTTCCAGAACCCAAGGGTGCAATCCCTCTGGTTTGAGAGACCCTTCAGCTTTCTGAGCACTTTCTCCATGGAAGTGGTAACTGCAATCCCTTCCCTTCCCTAATGTGGCCTGGATGAGAGAGCATCAGCTACAAGGAGAGATTGAACAAATTGGATGCTGATCTTTTCGGGATACTGAGGACATCATAGATAAGAGCTTTAGTGAGGTGGGCTCACCAAAGGTGCAAGCAGGGAGGAGCAGGGTTTAGGGTGCAGTGTCAGAGGGAAGCAACCTCTGTGGCCGACCCCTCAGTAACAAGTGGACTATTTTGGACACTGGTGGGGGCGATGACCAACCAGGAATAAGTCACAGCAACCATGCCTCTGACACAGAGGCTTTGAGGCTCATTTGAGTAGGGGGAGAAAGGAAACCAAAAGTGATAGGGGACCCAATAGTTAAGAGGGAATAACAGGAGATACTGTGACCAAGATTGCAACACTTGGATTGTACAATCACACTGTCTGCAGTCTTTTTTTGCTTAAGTTGCATTATTGTGTGCAGTTTTATGAGGGATTAGGGAAATGGAATCATGGGAAAATTGGACAAACAAGGCCTGCTTTCCATAGAGCACTGGAGGTTGAGAGGGGAAATTCTCGAGTTCTGTAAAATCACATGAAGCATAGATAGTGAATTGTCTTTTTCCTGAAGTGATAGAATCTATGACACTACTGTGAGGGGTGAGATTATGTAGGGGTATGAGAGGACATCAGATTGTCATGGGCATGTGGAATGAGCTGCCAGACAAATGGGGAAGGCAGGAACAGCTTCCTCACAGGAATATATTGGTCCTGATTTCTGACACTCAGGCCTTCAAATGACTCCAACCCAATAACAGCCCCTCTGAATTTACTCTCTTCTACTCCTGCCAAACAAAGGTAATTGGTCTTCCCACTGAGGTCCAGTCTTAATCATCTTAAAATGTCGGTAACTGTGTTCACTTTTTCATGAATTATTCATTTTCATGCAGCATTTTTCAAACGTCCTCTCTTTCTCTCCTTCATGACTTCTCTCCAACATCCCCATTCGTCAATGAGTTTGAATCCCTCTCAACAGCTCCATCTTATTAAGCAGCCTTTAATGCGGCACCTTATCAAAGGCCTTCTGAAAATCCAAATCCTCAACATCCACGAGGTATTTCAGAACCTCGTCCTTGAGGATCGACTCTAATAACTTTCCATCTGTTCAAATTTTTCTTAAAATATTAAAATTTAACCTGCATTCACCACTTCAGCTGGCAGCTCATTCCATACTCCCCCCACTCTGTGTGAAAAAGTTTTCTCTAATGTTCCCCTAAACCGTTCCCCTTTCAACCATAGCCAATGTCCTCTGGTTTGCATCTCACCTACCCTCAGCAGAAAAAGCCAACTTGCATTTATTCTATCTACACCCATCATAATTTTGTATACCTCTCAAATCTCCCCTCATTCTTCTATGCTCCAGGGAATAAAATCCTAACTAGTTTATCCTTTCCCTATAATTCAACTCCTGGCAACCTCCTAGTAAATTTTCTCTGCTCTCTTACAATCTTATTTATATATTTCCTGTAGTTAGGTGACCCAAACTGCACACAAATTTGGCCTCATTAATGTCTCATACAACTATACATAACATCCCAACACCTGTACTCAATAATTTTTGAAGGCTCAAGATCTCTTTATGACTTTATGTACCTGTGACTCAACTTTCAAGAAATCAAGTATTCCCAGATCCCTCTGTTTTACTGCACATCTCTCTTAAACTTACTCCTCGACGCCTTAAACACACACTTTTGACCCGAGGAAAATATTCTGACTGTCCATCCTACTTTTGTAAACTTCTACATAGTCGCCCCTCAGCCTCCAGAGAAAATAATCCAAGTTTTTGGAATCTCTCCCCATAACTCACTCTCTAAACCAGGCAGTATCTTGGTAAACCTCTTGTGAACCATTTCTAAAGCCTCCATATCCTATCTGGAAAGGGTGACAACTGTACACAGTATTCCAAGTGTAACCTAACCATATGTTTCTATAGCTGCAACACGCCTTCCTTCCTTTTATACTCAGTGCTCTGCCCAATAAAGCCAAGCATCCCACAAATTACCCTATCTACTTGCATGACCACTTTCAAAAACCTATAGACCTGGGCCCCCAGATCCTTCTGCACATCAATGCATTGAAGACCCTACTATTAAATGTTTACCTCCCAAAATGCAACACTTGTCTGGATTAAACTCCACCGGCCATTTCTCTGCCCAGATTTGTAACTGGTCTGCACCCTGTCGACTTTTACACTTGCATCTTATCTCATGAATTGGCAGGGTAAGGGTCAAGTGTGAAACCAAATTAGTCTGAAAGTCCGTGTGAAATGAAATCATTTCGTGCCATGGATAGACTGCCTTGACCCCAAATGTAATCGCCGGCATCTGAAGACATCGGCAATCCAATTAGCCAAGTGTGAAACTGGGAATTACATTCCAGGTCAGAAATAACACTAGTTTTTGTGTGAGTGCAGGAACATGAAGGAAAGAAAAGATTAAAATGAATGTATAAACCTTGTCGTGGGAAAGTCGTAGCGGAGAGAGAGGAAAGTTGTAGCAATAACAGACAATTTATAAACGACACGGGAAAGTTGGTAGCACTATCATGCAAAATACCGTGAGTAAAAGCAGTAACGGGCCTGGCCTCCCAGAATTCCATGCAGCAGGGAAAGGGCTGTATGCACAGAGCACTCATGGAGGAGTTTCTATGCTGCACAGAATTTTGTGAGGGCAGGTCCGCCATTGTTTTCTCCTAGTCTTTATAAATTGTGCACGATGGTGTAACCAACTTTCCCACGCTGTTTAAAAATTGTCCGCTATTGCTAGCACTTTCCCAACATCCCTTATAAAGGTATAAGGAACTGGAGGGCTCATACTGTGGTGTACATAAAGCTTAATTATGTTATAATTATGCATGATTAATTTTGTTCAAATGTAAAATCATAATACATTGATCATGATTTAGGGCAGGTCCACCATCACTCAATGCGTCATGATGTCACCAGTAGCAGGTAAAACACTCTATCCCTGGGGAAGGCTCGAGGTGAACATGAAAGCATGCAGTGTCCCAGTTAAGAGTGGGCAAAGGTGAACAGCAAAAACACTATTCCTAAATGGGACACTGTATGGCCAATTTACTGGAACGCATTCGTAAAGAAAGGCTTATGATAGTCGAATCCACTGCCCATCAACTACAATTCCACCAATCCAAACTTACTTACCCACCCACCTGCCTTTTCATCTAAGTTACATATCTAAACACAAGGAACACACTGATCCCTGCAGAAATTTGCTGTTCATGGGATTCCAGTCAGAAATACACCCTTTCACCATGACCCTCTGTCTTCTCTGCACCAGCCAAACTATCAATTCAACATGGATCCCATACATCTCTACTTTCTAGACCTACCGTAAGGAACTTTGTCAAATGTCTTTTAAAAATCCATGCAACATCCACCGCCTTACACTCAATCAACCATGCCACCCCTTCCAAAAAACTCAAATTGGGAAAGACATCATCTGCCCCTCAAAAAGCCATGTTGACAGCCCCTATCAGACTGTGTAAAAAAATACCAAAATGCTGGAAAAACTCAGCCAGTCTTTCAGCATCCATAAATCACAATCACAGCATCTGCAGACTTCCGTGGTTCCCTCATCCGACTATGACTTCCCGAATGTGTGCAACACCTCTCCAATAGTTTCCCTATCACAGATGGGGTGCTCACTCTCCTAGAATTACCTGAACAAGGGGAAGGAAAAGTCTTATTGGACTTTTCCTATCACTCGTGAGGAGGCAAAAATCTTTGCCCCAGCAAACTCTTCACTTATCTCTTTCAATAACCAGGGATGTAGCCAAACAGGCCCAGGAGACTTGACCACTGTAATGCTCCTCAAAAAGCCTATTTCTGGATCTCAACTTGCCTTAGCACAAACATTCTCCACGTTCTTTTCCTCGGTTAAAGACTCATAAAAAGTACTCATTTAGTACCTCTCACACTCCCTCTCCTGCCAAGCATAAATTCCCTTGAATGTCTTGTCATCCTCTTGTTTTTAAGCACAAATACCTTGGGAATTACTTTAACCCTGCTCACCATAAATGCCTCATGACCCATTTAGACTTCCTAATGTCCTGCTTGAGCACTTTTTCTGCAATCTTTATATTCTCCATGGCCTTATCTGATTATAGCTTCCCAAACCTTGCAGATGCCTCCTTTATTTTTTTGACAAAGTTAATCAACTCTCTGGTTATCCAAGGAAGCTGGTCCATCCTTCAAATTGGAACATGGACAAATGGGTTGATCCTTAAGCAACTGCCATGTGTCAATGATGGGCCTGCCCCAATGACAGCTGCTCCCAATTTACCCCCTCTTACTCCTGTCTAATTTTTCCTCCTTGTTTACAACAAAATTTAAGGAAGAGTGATTATTTCTCACCTCATAAATCTCTTTTAAACTTTCCCTCTCTCACCTTAAGCCTATTTGATTCCTGTCTACCAAATCTGCACTCGTCATAATTTGATGCCACTCAGCCTCCAACATGAGAAGAAAACAATCAAAGTTTCTGAACCACTCCTTATACCCAACGCTCTGTAATCAGGGTTAGGCCAAACGCAAGCACATGAACATTGAATTTTGCAATTTTACATAACCACCACTCTAATCTGGCACTAATGTTTGCACCTGCTCTGCTCCTGAACTTGCTGTCCTCAAGTAAAACATGAAAGTCTGCAGGCGCTGTGATTATAATTAAAAAAAAACCACAGGCAATGGAGAAACTCAGCCAGTCTTGCTGCATCCAGACGAGGTAAAGATTATTACCACGGTTTCAGGCCTGAGCCGCTCCTCAAGGTGGGAGGGCTTGAGGAAGGGCTCAGACCCAAAATGTCGGTAGTATATCTTTAGCTCCTCTGGATGCTGCAAGACTGGCTGAGTTTCTCCAGCATCCTTGTGTTTTCACTTTTCTCTTAGGCCTGCCCCACTGCTCCAATGTCTCCTTCCCGGTTTCTCCACTTCTCCCACCTTCATTTAGCCAGTAGCTAATTATCTTTTGGGCCTCCCCCTCCTCCCTTTACAGCTTACTGTAACCCTCTCCCACCTTTGTCTCAAAAAAATCGACTGTCGATTTCTTTCCAAGGATGCTGCCTGACCAACCAGCCCTGCCACTGTTCCTTGCTTGCTCCAGATTCCAGCATCTGCAGGCCTAGGGTTTCTGCAACCAAGATGGTGCTCTCACCTGTGGAAGGTTTTAGCCATGCGCACTGCAGACTTCACCGTAAATGCCTTTGGATTCCGCTCCCTGGCGCTCTCTTCATCTCTGGTACCCATGTGCTTCAGACGCCGCTGCTTTTTCCTCTCTGCTTTGGGCCCGCTGTGCTTCTGACGATGCATCTTGTTGCACATCTCCATGGTTTTCTTTTTGAAGTAACTGAAAAGCATGAAATCTTTCATCATCCAGCTTGTCACCATTACCAATCTTGTGTCGCATAATTCCCACTATAAGCCTCTCAGTCACCCCCATGTCACCCACCAACACTCGCGCATATACACAACTGGTAGAAGCACTGCCTCAGTGTCCCAATAACCCATTCTCTAATGTCATCTCCACATAACCCTGCGAGATTCCTGGTGGTGCTCAGGCTTCCTCCCATATCCCCAGAACATGTAGGTCAGTTGTCCACTGTGAGTGGATGAGTGGGAGATCCTCACAGTGAGAGGATGGGAATGTGGGTAACAAAATGATTTGAGGGAGGATTAATATAAAACATAGGTGCCTGATGTTTGGTGTGGACTCAGTGGGATGAGAGGCTACTTCCTTTCCAGTTATGACCAGGGGTTCATGCCTGTGAAACAGCCCTGTTTTGGCAGCGTTAATTCCTATCCCACCAAGAGAGGACCGATCTGCTGAAGACAACGATTCTCAGCACTGCAGATCACTACACCTGTGGAAGTGCCAGATTCCAGCCTCACTGAGCATCCATTTCAATGTTGTACAGATCTACAACTACCTTGGCCTCAATTCCATCATCTTCCCCCTCTCTCCTTCACCCACCCTCATCACCTTCTTAGAACATCGAACGTAGAAGGCCACAGTACAGAAACAGTTTCTTTGACAAATTATTCTTGTATCACCCGTCATGCCATCTAACAGCACATAGTCTCTTCTCCCCAATTCCCGCCTGTCAAGTGCCTGCTGAAATGTTGCTGTCGTATCTGCTTCCACCATTTCCCCTGGAAGTGCATTCCAGGCACTTATCATTCGCTGTGTGAAACATACACATTATAGACCAACTTACTTCCAGAGTCCATCTAGGCCATTCACAATTTCATACACTTTTATCTAATTGCCCCTCAGCCTCTGACACCCGAGAGGAAACTTTTCCTTGTAGCTAATACTTCTCTAATCCAAGCAACATCATGTGAATATCTTAACCTCTCTACAAATTCCATATTCTTTCTGTAATGTGCAATGAACTACATGCAATGTGGCCCAAACTACATTTTATACAGACTGCAACACAACTTCCTGACTTTCAAACACAACCATCTTCTTGAATTGCCACCTTGAGCTATAAACTTGCTTTTCAACATCCCTCTGGACTGGAAAACTTCAAACAGCCCTGCATTTACTACCAGTTCTCCTCCTACTTTTGACCTCCCAAATGCATCACCTCACTTGTCGAAATTGAAGTCCATCTGCCATATTTCCAAATAGCCATGTCCTGTGCTTTCTTTGACAAACTTCCTCAGTATCCACAACTCTGCTAACTTTTGACTGGTCACAACACTCAATCTCTGCCATTACCAATTAGCCAAGGCAACTTTTAAATTCAACCTATCAACTCTGTAAATCCCATGTACCGGAGGGCAGTGTTGCTATAGAAAGCAGAGAGGGAAAGGGAAGACGCCACTCACTCCTGGATCCACTCATCCCTTCACACTAATTGCCTCCTTGGTACCTACAGCTGTGACCACAAGCATTATACTTGCACGCCCTCCGTCACCACTATTCAGGGTCCCAAACAGTTCGAAGTGACGCAGCACTTCACTTGTGAATCTGGAGTGGTCATCCAGTGCTCCCAAAGTGGCCTTCTCTACACAAGGGAGACAACACAGACTGGGAGATCGTTTCATTGAGCACCTGTGCTCTGTCCGCTGCAATCATCAACCATTTTAATTCCACACACCATTGCCACACCAACATGTCTGTCAAAATTTATGCACTGCCAAACTAAGCCCACCTGCAAATTAGAGGAACAACATTTTATAATCCTTCTTGGCAGTCTCTAAGCAGACAGCATTAATATCAACCTCCAATTTCTGTAGCACCCCTACACTGGACTCTCTTTCCCTAGCCATCTGTTTCCTTTCCTCTTCCCCCCAACCCTTCCACTGCTAACTGCTCCCCCCATCACCTCAGCCTTTTTAAAAAAAAATCCAGTATCCACTTATTTATGTACAAAAGTGCCGGAGAAACTCAGCAGGTCCCACAGTATCCATACAAAGTAAATATATATAAAACCATCATTTCAGGCCTGAGGAAAAAAAAATTCAAGATTCAGTTTATTGTCATGTAATAAAGACAGTGCAATATTACATGGAATTTGTCAGGCAGATAGATTTACCACTGGCAGAAATTCATTGAAGCACCTCTTACAGTCAGAGAGAAGCAAAAGAGAATCCCCCCCCCCCCCCCACCGAGTCTACGAGTGACAATGGATTTGTCCCCAGCACTGCTGCAGCCCCCACAACCACACACAGTCCAGTGCAAACCATTGCAACTCCAGATCTAAACCTCTGATATGATCAGAGCCCTTGGGCTCCCAGATCTGATACCCCTTTAGTCACAATCTGGTGTGAATCCCTCAACTGCAGTCACAAGCAGCCTGTGTGCTTTTTCAACCATAGTCACCATCTCATGGGTCATCTCCTCTGCTTCTCCTTCTCAAATGGGAAGTGGCATCACCGTTTTCTGGCGCCCTGCGCCAGTCCTCCGCTCCCTCGGAGTCTGTAACCACTCACGGCTGCTGCTGATCATAGGCGCAGACCCCACAGTTACAGAATTTTTAAATAAAACTACCGTCAGGTCCATTTATAGGACTGTACGGAGCTGATGGCAGTTGGACTGGGTGGATGGACCCTGAATGAGCACTGTGACTCCGCTCGCGGGTCCTCAGCGCTGCTGTTACAGCAGCCCACCACTTTGGAGGAGGGGGGCGAAGGAAGAAATGGCAAGGGAGGAGTACAAACCAACAGGCTAAAGGTGGAAAGATAAGGAAAGGTGAGAATTGAATGAGGGAGCGAAAGGAAACGAGACATCGGGAAAGGGAGTGATGGGGGTGGGGCAGGGCCTAACTGAAACTGTCGACCCACCTGGTTGTTGGGTACCCAAATGTCTCAGTTTGGTGGTGCCTGTGACCATGAACAGACATGGTGGCATGGGTATAAGGTTGGGAATTGAAAGGGATTGCTTCTGAGGATCCCCACTATTGCAGAGGTCAGAGCGAAGGTACTCAATGAAACAATCTCCCAGTCTGCATCCAGAAGTGCTCTTCCCTTCTGCTCCCCTCGCTCCCTCCCTCATGCTTTCCTCCATTCACCCCTGCCCTATCTATCCATGTGACCACAGGAGTTGCTCCACTTGCGCCCACACCTCCTCCTTCACCACCATTCAAGGTCCCAAACAGTCCTCTGAGTGAAGCAACATTTCACTTGTGAATATGGAGGGGTCATCTACTGCATTTAGTCTCCTCTATTTTAGAGACACTGGGTGCAGAATTGGAGATGGCTTCGTTGACTCTCTCTGCAGTACAGTAATAGCGGGGGCAACAGATTTCAATATTTCTGCCCCATTCCCATGTCTGTCCACGATCTTGTGCTCTGCCAATCCAAATTGTCCCACAAATTGGAGGTCAACACCTCATATTCTGTCCGAGCACCCTCCAACCAAATGGCATTAACATCCACTTCTCCGGTTTCCATAAACCGCCCCCCCCCCCCTTCCTCTTTCCCTGTCCCTCTACCTCCCACGATCAATTCTCAGCTTTGCTCTCCTGCCCGCATCCACCTGTGGCCTCTCAGCTCTCACCTGTGCTCCTCCCACTTGCATTTTGCTCATATATTAACGAAGGGGTCAGGCCCCAAACATTGGTTATGGATCTTAACCTCTTATGGATGCTGTGGGACCTGAGTTTCTCTCGAACCTTTTTGTATTACCTGTTAGTCTGCACTTCCTCTTCCCCACCTTTTTATCCTGGTGCCTGCCTGTCTTTTTTCTTAGTCCTGATGAAGACCCTCGGCCCAAAACATTGGACATCCTTTAATTCCTATGGATACAATGTGACCGCTGAGTTTCTCCAGCATACATGTGTATCACACCTAACCTCATGAATCCTCTCTAAACACACCGCATTGCTTGTCCCCAATGCCTCTCGCACCTCAAGAAACAAGATTAGCCAATGATGGAATCTTGTGCTAACAGAGAATTGAATTGAATATAGAGAGAAAGGGTGAGTCAACTTTTAGGGTCAGGTCATTATTGATGTTCCCTACATCTTGGTTCCCGTTGGGCAAACCCTGATCCTCTTCAAATCATCACCACTTCCTGATCTTTCTCCAACATCGACACCAATCACGTCAACCACACCTCATCAATCTCCCCTATCTATCATCGCCTACCTCCCTTCCACCCTGGGACCCGCTCCCCCCTCCCTCACTCCCTCCCTTCCACCCTGGGACCCGCTCCCCCGTCCCTCACTCCCTCCCTCCCTGGGACCCTCTCCCCCGGGACCCCCTCTCCCCCGGGACCCCCTCTCCCCCGGGACCCCCTCTCCCCCGGGACCCCCTCTCCCCCCCCCGACCCCCCCCCTCCCTCCTCCCTCCTCCCTCCCCCCCCCTCCCTCCCTCCCTCCCTCCCCCCCCCCTCCCTCCCTCCCTCCCTCCCCCCCCCCCTCCCTCCCTCCCTCCCTGGGAACCCCAACCCCTCCCTCCCTCCCTCCCTGGGAACCCCAACCCCTCCCTCCCTCCCTCCCTGGGAACCCCAACCCCTCCCTCCCTCCCTCCCTGGGAACCCCAACCCCTCCCTCCCTCCCTCCCTGGGAACCCCAACCCCTCCCTCCCTCCCTGGGAACCCCAACCCCTCCCTCCCTCCCTGGGAACCCCAACCCCTCCCTCCCTCCCTGGGAACCCCAACCCCTCCCTCCCTCCCTGGGAACCCCAACCCCTCCCTCCCTCCCTGGGAACCCCAACCCCCCCCTCCCTCCCTCCCTGGGAACCCCAACCCCTCCCTCCCTCCCTCCCTGGGAACCCCAACCCCTCCCTCCCTCCCTCCCTGGGAACCCCAACCCCTCCCTCCCTCCCTCCCTGGGAACCCCAACCCCTCCCTCCCTCCCTGGGAACCCCAACCCCTCCCTCCCTCCCTGGGAACCCCAAACCCTCCCTCCCTGGGACCCTCTCTCCCTCCCACGTCTCACCAGGACCCCGTCGCCACACCAGGACCCCGTCACCGCCTCCCCAGGACCCCGTCACCGCCTCCCCAGGACCCCGTCACCGCCTCCCTGACCCCTCCACCCCCATTTCCATCTCCCGACCCCGACCCCGACCTCACCGCGCCTCCACGTGCAGACACGCCAGACAGTTCCAAGCGCGCCGGAAGTGGCGTGTCCTTCGCTGCAGTTCTTCCTCCGCCCGCCGACCCCGATGTTTTGTTCCAGGAGGAACAACTCCTGCAGTGACTCGAGGCTGGCAATTGCTAGCTGTCTGTAGCGCAAGTCCCCACCTCGAGGGGTTCGGGGACTGGTGAGGTGGGGACTTGCGCTGCAGACAGCTGGCAATTGCCACAATGTGAACTCTCTTCAGGCAATGGCTCTGGGGAAGGGGCCAGAGAGGAGGGGTTCGGGGACCGGTCTCTCCGGCCGCTTCCCCAGAGCCATTGGCTGAAGAGAGTTCACCCCCAAACAATATTCGGTTCTGGATGGGATGGAACAGGAAAGGTGCAGATGCGTTAGCCCATGTTGGAACCAAGGGGTTAAGTAGTCATGGAAAATATGCCTATGTACTATTCATTAATCCATTACTATGTAACAATTTACTATTTACTTCAATTAACTGTTTAAGAGAAATATTAATGCAATTAAGTAACAGCCACAGTATGTAGAAAAGTTGGCTGATTGTAGTATGTGTAGAATTTGCTGCCTCCAAATACAAAGAGAGAAAAGCACAAGACAGAAGAGAAAACATCAAAAACACACATGGGAGTAACAGGATAACAGATAGGAGAAGTTAGACAGGATGAGGTTGTAGGAACCATTGGGACAGTGATTTATTCTGAAACAGGTCAGTGACAGGAAGATCTTTATAAGTGATAAGAGTACCATAATTGAGAATGTCGGAGTAAAACAAAATGAATAAACCACTTGTGTAGGAATGAGGAGTCATAAGGGTACACGGGAGGTGTTGATTAAAACAACAGAATGTTCTGGCCTGGGAGATTAAGATGGGAGGACTACACCATAGATAATTGCAGAGCAGGAAATTGCTTGAGATAAATCTTAGGCAAGGAGCCTATCAAAGAAAACAAACTTTTGTTCAGTGTAACAATGTTGATCTATATAAACAGAAGAGTCTGGACAGTAGGTGTGAGTCTTGGGGAATAGCTCACCGAGAAGGTGATCTATGAACTAACGACTGAACCAGAGCTCTGTTAAGCTTTATTCTTGTACTATATAATAAACTGATTGTAAGACCGAATACCTTCTCCTATCACTTCATTCAACGAGCACACTGGACTCAGACGACACATAGACCAAATTGAGGGTAGGGTAAGGCCAGAGTCCGACACCCAGCGGCCAGATGTTTCAGGCTGAGACACTGGTTCCCTTCCTACAGGCCAGTCCGCTTCCAAACCCCCTCTAACTACACCTCACACTCTGTCTGGGCCATCTCCAACCTGTTGGCATTAACATGCACCGCACCAATTTCCAGGAGACCCATCCACACCTTTCCCGATCCCTGTCTCCTCCTATCACTCCTCCCTCACTTCTTCCTCCAGCCCCATCTCTCCCTTTCCGCTCTCTCATTTTACATTCTCCCCACTCCCCATTTCATATCCAATGGACCTCTTTTATTGGTCTGGATTCCTCCCCCAGCGGGCACTCTCTGAATTCTCAGATTTCCTGCTTTGGTCTCATTCTGCTTTTTTCGTTGAAGGGCTCAGGTAAGGTCACAAGTATCAGGATGTCGACCCCTAGAGCTCCTGGATCAGGAGATTTGGAAACAGTTTATTTTTAAAAAAAATTTATTTATTCGTTCAAAAAACAAATAATATGACATATACAACAATTAACCATAAACATGAACGTTATTTTTTATATATATAAAAAGAGAGAAAAGAAAAGAACCCCCCCCTTCAGCCAACTCTCCTGAGGAAAGCCATAAAGAAAGAAAAAAGAAAAAATATTAAAGAAAAATTAAATATACATGTTAAGATCTAATCAATGTAAATTGAAATGTAAATATTCTGAATATAATGATCACTTATTAATAAAAAATTATAATTATCACGCAAAACATACATAATTTTTTTTCCATTATTAAACAATATTTCATCTCATTATGCCATCAATTAATATCAATCATATTTGTATCTTTCCACGTACTACCACTACATTTTTTTGCTACGGATAAAGCTAAATATACAAAAGCAAGCTGAAACTTAACTAATCCCAAGCCTTTCAAAGGTTGAAAACTACCCAATAAAAATATTGTTGGATCTAAAACTATTTTAATCTTATACAGATATTCTAAAAACTATTGAATTTTCTTCCAAAAAGATTGTATACATGATAAAACGGCATGAAAAAAAGTTCCAACCATATCACCACATCTAAAACACATGTCTGATTCATGAAAACCATACTTTTTAAATTTTTCAGATGTTAAATATAATTAATGTAAAAAAAATTATAGTTAATCATTGCATAACGGGCATTTATCAATCTAGTTACACTATCATAACAAATATCTAACCAATCATCTTCAGAACAAATAAAACCAGTATCCGCTTCCCATTTACTTTTAGATCTATCCCAACCCTTTTTATCCATACCATCCTGTAATATTTGATACATAGATGAAATATAACCCTTCTCTGTTACCTTCATAAGAAAAGTCTCAAATTTAGTCATTTCAGGTAAAATCATATCTCTACCAAACATACATCTTACCAAAGATGAAATTTGATAATATAGAAACAAAGAATTCTTATCAATACCAAAACCTTCCCTCATCTGATTAAAAGATAAAAATTTACCCTCTTTAAAACAATCTCCCAAATTTTTCACACCTTTAAATCTCCAATGCAATAAACTTCGATTATGTATTGAAAAAGGAATAAGTTGATTATTATACAACAGAGTCAAAGCCAATAATTTACCCCTAGAGCCTGTCATTTTATTTTTCTTTATCCATAACTTAATGAAATGTTTTAATATAGGCACATTATATTGTTGTAACAAATTTTTATTCCATCTAAACAAAAATTGAAGTATTTCAAATTCAGAAATATTTGCCATCTCAATTTTGGCCCAACTAGAAGGCCGTACCAAATCTATCAATGAACTAATAAATTTAAGTTGGGCAGCTTCATAATAATTTTGAAAATGTGGTAAATGTAATCCCCCTAACTCATATTTCCAAGTTAATTTATTCAAAGCCACTCTCAAAAATTTGCCTCTCCATAAAAACTCCCTAACCATTTTATTCAAATCTCAAAAAAAAATATTATCAATTAAATACAGAATAGATTGAAACAAATATTGTATACGCGGAAATATATTCATCTTAATTGTATTTATCCTTCCCATTAAATTAATAGGCAAATCTTTCCATTTGATCAAATCAGTTTTAATTTTTTTCATTAACGGAACATAATTTAATTTAAATAAAGATTGATAATTAACATTCAAAATTATACCCAAATATTTAATTCGATCAGTCCATTTCAAATTAATAATATTCTTATAAACTGAATAATTTCCTTCACTTACTGGTAATATTTCACTTTTTTCCCAATTAACTTTATATCCAGAAAGACATTCATATTTTATTAAACACTCCTTCAAGTGCAAAGGTGACTGAGCTGAGTTTATTAAATACACCAATACATCATCAGCAAATAAATTAATTTTATATTCCTCATCTAAAACTTTCATACCTTGTATCTGTGTATTTTGTCTCATCAATTGTGCTAAAGGTTCAATCACTAATGCAAACAAAGCCGGTGATAAAGGACAACCATAATGAGTTGATTGAGATAGCTTAAAGGGTTCCGAAATCAAACCATTCGTCAATACTCCAGCTACCGGTTTACTATATAGAGCCCTAATCCAACCAATAAAAAAAGGACCAAACCTGAATTTCTCCAAAACTTTAAACAAAAAGTTCCATTCAACTCGATCAAATGCCTTTTCTGCATCTCGAGATATCACCATCGGATGATCTAAAGATTGTCGAAATCTATTAATCAAACTAATCACATGCAGAATATTATCTGAGGCATATCTATTCTTTATAAAACCTGTTTGATTCATATGAATCAACTTAGGTAAAAATTTAGCCAATCTATTCGCTAATATTTTAGCTATTATTTCATAATCTACATTTAACAACGAAATTGGTCTATATGAAGGTACCTTCAAAGGATCTCTATCTTGTTTTGGAATTTCTGTAATTAAAGCACTAGAACAAGACTCAGGTAATTCATAATGTTCTCTGTTTATGAAAAAAACAGATTAAAAAGGAAAAATAAACATCAAAAATAATAAAAACAAATAAATAATGGGTAAGAAAAGTGCAGGCCAGGCAAAGGCAGCCAGCAAAGAAGGATCCAGCCACCTCGTGGAGCCCAAGATGGCAAGGCCAATGTATGTGTCTGGTGCTTAGTGAGGAGACTAGAGGCCAGAGCTGCTGGATAACCAAACACTTTATTAAATAAAAGAAAATGGAGTAAACGGTGAGTCCTGAGGGGAGGGGGATTAGGGGAAGCTCTTCCCAAGCTCCACCTCAACTGGGCTTTTTCAGTTGCCTCCTTGCACATGCTACAGCATCCATCTTGTACATAATCCCACATGCTGTGCACATAGTACGAGCCGGTCTACATCCCCTTTAGCTCGTACCTGTGGAGGCCCAAGAAAGAATGATGAATGTCAGCAGGCATAGAACTACATCATGTGCATGCAGACATATCAATCCATGTCAGGGTGTCTCCATATCATTGCCCTAGGGAGGATATGTCCTGTTGTAATGATAGGTAATATAGTTCAGTTATCGACTAGAATGCCTTGCATGATATAGATTAGTTATCGACTTTGGTGGCTGGTATGTTGCACAGGACCACGAGGGAGAAAAAAAATAGATCATGGAATAAAGACTGAGCATATTTGAACTCAACCTAAGAATGTTGACTCCATTTGACCTCAGGATTCGACATTGGTGATGAGGATGAACTGAGATTCTTGATATTTAGCTGCACAGGAGAAAATATGGCATTTGGAGGAATTGAAGCCACAGGAATTAGTCTCCATTAGACCTGCCTGGAGAAGCAAACAGAGTTAGTGCTCGCTGGGGGCTTGGTATGAGGAGTTCGATTCATATGCCAACAGCTTGGGACTGTTTGTCGACGGGGCAATGCTGGGGGAGCTCACACAGAGGATGGCTCTACTCTTGTATACTCCTGGGGCTGCAGTGAGGGAGATTTTAAAGACGCTGGCTGACACGAGGAACAAAACTGATTATAACAGGGCTATTGATGCCTTGAAAAAGCATTTTGTTGTGGAATCAAATGCCACATTCCAATGCCGTCTTTTGAAAGATCAAACAGAGGAACATGGAAAGCATTGCTCAATTGGTCACAGGACTCAGGAAGGCAGCTGAAGGTTGCAATTATGGAGCAGATTTGGAAAACCAGATTTGAGATCAGGTGGTACAAAGTTGTACATCAAACCACTTGAGACGTAAGTTGTTGGAGAAAGGAGCAACACTCACACTGGGCAGAAACATTGACAATAGCAGCAGCATTTGAAGCAGTGGAAACTCAGTTTCAGACTATGAAATTGGATGGTCCCCCAGCTGGACATGATGGTGCAGTTTTTGGTCAAGTTCATAAGATATTTACCACCGCATGCAAAGAACAGAAACCTGGTAAGCACACTAGTTATTCGGAATGTCATGAATGTTACAGATGTGCCAATACCAGACATTTTGGCAAGGATTTGTCCTGTCCAGCCAGGGGCAGTGTCCAGGGTGCAGAAACTGTGGGAGAAAGAGCCATTTTGCCAAGACATGCAGAGCCCCACTCCAGGCAAGAGGTGAACCCAGACATACAAATAATTGTGGAGGAAGAAGGGAGATGAGAGGCGGACATAGGCCGAGGGGCGAACAAAATGTAGATCATGTTGAAAAGGGTTCATGTGAATGTACACGTGATGATGATCAGGAGAAACAAACTGAGACAAGATATACTTTTTCCATTAACAATAAACATGCAAATCCAAAGTTGCCAGTAGTGATTGGAGGTGTGAAGATTGACATTATGGTGGACAGTTGCAAAGGTTTGAGAATGAAGGAATGCAACAGAAGTGAAGAGCTTCCTGGGCCTAGTGAACTTTTGCAAGGTTCATACTAAATCTAGCAACTATTGCAGAACCACTGAGGAAGCTAACAAGGAAAAATGCTCACATTATGTTTTGAACTGACCAAAGGAAGGCATTTCAGAAATTGAAAATAAGCCTGATGAGTGCACATACTTTGGGATATTTTCATCCAAAGGCTAAGACACAAGTCATAGCTGATGATAGCCCATTGGGACAAGGAGCAGTCCTAGTTCAGAAGCAAGGGGAACAATGGAGGGTGATTGCACGTGCGAGCAAATCACTTACTGATGTTGAAAGATGCAGACAGAGAAGGAGGCCATGGGACTTGTATGGGCCTGTGAACATTTCCATGGTTATCTATGTGGCATAGAGTTCCAGCTCTTAACCGATCACAGATCACTGGAAGCCATTTATTCTCCGAGATCGAAGCCGTGTGCTAGAATTGAAAGATGATCCTGAGACTAAAACAATATCACTATAGGGTGATTTACATAGCAGGGAAAAATAATATTGCCAATTCACTATCAAGGTTGCTGAAAGAAGATGGGGTAAAGCACTCAACGCTTGAAGTGGAGGCTAAATCGTTCATGAGATTCATTGCGGTGAATGCTATACCACAAGCAGTACAAACCAGGGAGATCAAGGAGGAATCATGCATGGACCCAGAGCTGGGGGACGTGGCAAGATGGCATAGAGTCTAGACGTGTGATCTCGACCTCTCTGGTCGGACTTTTAAGGACCCATTTTTAACCCCTTGTTTTCAAGTTTAAACTTTTTAAATTTTAGTTTAAAGTATTAAGGAACTGTTATGGCCATTAATCATAAAAGGATTAAACCTCAAGTGCAGAAGAAGTTACATTTTGGAAGTGTTGAAGATTTGGGGCCTAAACAACTTGCTACAGCTTCAGGTTTAACTTCCTTAGTGCCTAAACCACAAAGACTGCCCGTGGGAGCTGAAAAGAAAATGTCTACTACTCACCAAGTGAAGGATGGTGCTAGAATTACCCGTTCTCTGGAGGAAGGTGCGTGTTCCCAAGAAGTGGATCCCGATTCTGGAAGCCTTTCGATTTTAATGGAGGGAGCACGCAGGAAGACGACTCCATTGTCTGAAATGCTTCAGGAAGCATTCCAACCTGAAGATATCGATCTCCTCCGTGATTTTATGAAAAAAACAAACAACGAGCTGTGGGGGGAGACCAGCATCAACACCCTGAGGAAGTCCAGACCCGTAGTAAAATCATTAAAATGCTTTTTGTTGAGTTGCAGGAGGAGCTGCAGTTACCTGGTTCTGCCAGTACGTCCGAGAAAGCAGGGCTGAGCTTTTCTGAGCTACAATGTAAGCAGTAAAATGTTGTTATCCAGCCTATAATGAATGAGCTGGCTCAAATGAATGTTAGTATAAGTTCAGAATTGAGTACAGTTAAAGCACGTGTGGAAGCATCTTGTGAAGATTTTTAAAAAATTCAGTCTGCTTTTTTTGGAATGTAAACAGCAAGTGGCTTCTAATACAGAAAAAGTGTTGAAGGTTGAAAAATCCATTATAGAATTGCAAGAACGTGAGAAGGAGTTAGAGAGGAAAATAGATTACTTGGAGAATCAAAGCAGAAGGAATAATGTGAAAATTGTTGGTTTGCCAGAAGGTATGGAAGGACAAGATCCTCTTCATTTTATAAAAGTCTGGAACCCACAAGTACTAGGGCAAGAATTTTTTTCTGAAAGCTTGGTATTGGAAAGGGCTCATAGAGCTTTAAGAAGAACACCTTTACCTGGTCAACCACCGAGACCTGTAATAATTCGATGTTTGAATTATTTGGACAGAGAAGCAATACTTCGATGAGCAGTGCAAAATGCAAGACAACGACAAACTCAGAATAGCAGAGTTTTTTATCCTGATTTGAGTCAAGAGGTCATTCAATGTCAACGTTGATTTAATCCAGTTAAATAAATTTTGTGGCATAAAGGTTATAAGTCTACTTTTTGCTATCCGGCAGTGTTGAAGATGTTTTATGGAGACTATCAATCTCGGTTTTTTGAGAATTATTGTGAAGCAATGATTTTTGCTGATTCATTGCCAGATATAAGAGGACAAAGATGTAGTCCACCATTGTCTCCTAAAGAAAAATCTGGTTGTTCTGGAAATGGAAGAAATGGCAGAAATGGGAAAAACGGGAATGGAAAGAGTCCAACTTCTTTTGAAATGGGATCTCCAAGTTTCGAATCTTTTGGATGAATAGAAGAATTTTCTTATTCTTATTTTACTTTTTATGTTATTATGATATTTTGATCTTATTCTTTGTTTGGCTGGGGAGGGAGAGATTTTCTCTAAGTTCTATTAGTCATCAGCCACTGGTGGGTGATCCACACCCAAATTTTGTTTAGGGATTACTACCTTTTGGTAGTTTTTAAAAAATTTGTTTTTTTTAAATTTTCATTTTATCTAGCCTTAATTTGTGATTTTTCCCTCCTATTGGAGGGCCTATTTACATTGATTTGAGTTTTCATATAAAGATATTATTAGTCTTTAGTAATATTAGCAGATACGTCAAAGTTGAGGTTTGCTACTTTTAATGTTTGTGGTTTAAACAGTTCGATTAAGCATAAGCGAATTTTGGCGTATATTAAGAAAATGAAAATTGATGTTGCTTTTTTACAAGAAACACATTTGAATGTCAAAGAAAGAATGAAGTTGAAGAGGGACTGGGTAGGGCATGTATATTCTTCTTAATTTAATTCCAGGGCTAAATGTGTAGCAATTGTGATACATAAAAATTTATCTTTAGAATTACAATCAATGGAGGAAAAGGCAGGATGTATTCTTAAATTGAATTGTAAGATTTTTAGAGAATTTTGGACTTTACTCAATATTTATGCCCCAAATGTAGATGATGAAATATTTATTTCAGATGCATTTTTATATCTGGGTCAGGCTAATGATAATGTTTTAGTTGGTGGTGATTTTAATTGTGTTTTGGAACCTTTATTAGATAAATTTCCGAAGAAAGTTAAGAAATCTAAAATGGTAGTTCAGGTTCAAGCGTTGATGAAGGATCTTAATTTAGTAGATATTTGGAGACGTCTTAATCCGACAGAGAAAGATTTTTCATTTTATTCATCTAGACATGAATCATTTTCAAGGATTGACTTTTTTTTAGTATTGGCACATTTACAAGGGAAAATACAACAAGCAGAATACAAAAGTAGGGTGATTTCAGATCATTCTTTGTTATACTTTACATATACAACTTTTGAGAAAATTCAAGTGGCCTATAGTTGAAGGTTTAATACAATGTTATTAAAAAATACGGAATTTATTGATTTTTTGAAAAAACAAATTAATTTTTTTTGAAAGAAAATTCTAATTCTGTTCAAAGTAAGTTTGTATTATGGGATGCTATGAAAGCTTATTTGAGAGGACAAATAAATAGTTATACTTCTAAAATAAAAAAAGAATTGATTAAATCAGAGTCTTGAATTAGAGAAACAGATTGCTGAGTTAGAAAAGGAATTTCAGAAAGATGCTACAGAAGATCAGAAAATAGAATTATCTAGATTGAAACTGGAATATAATACTTTGCAATCTTATCAATTTGAATGTGTGATTAATAGGACTAAACAATGGTATTATGAATGGGGAGAAAAAGCACATAAGGTATTGGCATGGCAATTAAAGAAAGAACAGATTTTGAGGACTATTAATGCTGTTAGACGGAATTCTCTTATCACTTATAAACCTCATGAGATTAATGAATTTTGTTCATTTTATAAAAAGTTATATATATCTGAAGGAAAACAAGAAAATGGATCGATTGATCATTTTTTTTATCACAGTTGAATTTACCGACATTAGAGGATGCAGATATACAGGAGTTGGAAGCACCATTTACTGATTCAGAAATTAAAATGGCTATGATGGAAATGCCAAATGGTAAATCGCCTGGTGATGATGGATTTTCAGTTGAATTTTATAAAATTTTTTATGATGATTTTTCTACAGTGTTTGGAGATGTATTATGTCAAGTTGGAGAACACTATGAATTACCTGAGTCTTGTACTAGTGCTTTAATTACAATAATCCCCAAAAAAATAGAGATCCTTTGAAAGTATCTTCATATAGACCAATTTTGTTGTAAAATGTAGATTATAAAATAATAGCTAAAATATTAGTGAATAGATTGGCTAAACTTTTACCTAAGTTGATTCATATAGATCAGACAGGTTTCATAAAGAATAGATATGCCTCAGATAATATTCTGCATGAATTAATAGTTTGATTAATAGATTTCGACAATCTTTAGATCAGTCGATGGTGATATCTTTAGATGCAGAAAAAGCATTTGATAGAGTTGAGTGGAATTTTTTGTTTAAAGTTCTGGAGAAATATAAGTTTGGTCCTATCTTTATTGGTTGGATTAAGGCTTTATATAGTAAACCGGTAGCTAGAGTATTGACGAATGGTTTGATTTCGGAACCATTTAAATTGAGTCAATCAACTAGTCAAGGTTGTCCTTTATCACCAGCTTTGTTTGCGTTAGTGATCAAACCTTTAGCACAGCTGATAAAACAAAATACACAGATACAAGGTATGAAAGTTTTAGATGAGGAATATAAAATTAATTTATTTGCCGATGATGTATTGGTGTATTTAACAAATCCAGCTCAATCACTTTTGCACTTGAAGGAGTGTCTGATACAATATGGATGTCTTTCTGGATATAAAGTTAATTGGGAAAAAAGTGAAATATTACCGGTAAGTGAAGGAGATTATTTAGTTTATAAGAATATTATTAATTTGAAATGGACTGATCGAATTAAGTATTTTATAATTTTGAATGTTAATTATCAATCTTTATATAAATTAAATTATGTTCCATTAATACATAGAAACATAGAAACATAGAAGATAGGAGCAGGAGTAGGTCATTCGACCCTTCGAGCCTGCTCCACCATTCAACGAGATCATGGCTGATCTTAAAGTTCAGTACCCCATCCCCGCCTTCTCTCCGTAACCTTTAATACCCTTATACTGAAGAAATATATCTAATTCCCTCTTAAATATATTTAATGAACCTGCCTCTACTGCCCTCTGTGGCAATGAATTCCACAGATTCACCACCCTCTGGGTAAAGAAATTCCTCCTCATCTCGGTCCTAAATGGTTTGCCTATTATCCTCAAACCATGGCCCCGGGTTCTGGATTTTCCCATCATTGGAAACATCCCATCTGCATCCATTCTGTCCAGTCCTGCCAGAATTTTATATGTCTCTATGAGATCCCCTCTCAGTCTTCTAAACTCCAGCGAGTACAATCCCAATTTGAGCAATCTTTCCTCATAAGTCATTCCTGCCATTCCAGGTATCAGCCTGGTGAATCGCCTCTGCACTCCCTCCATTGCAAGAACGTCCTTCCTTAGATAAGGTGACCAAAACTGCACACAATGTTCCAGGTGTGGTCTCACCAAGGCCCTGTACAGGTGCAGTAAGCTATCCTTGTTCCTATACTCAAACATTCTTGATATGAAGGCCAACATACCATTTGACTTTTTAAACACCTGCTGTACCTGCATGCTCGCCTTCAGAGACTGGTGTACAAGTACCCCTAGGTCTCTCTGCACTTCTCCATCTCTTAATCTATTGCCATTCAAATAGTGCCCAGTCCCTCAATTTATCCAAATCACACTGGAGCTTCCTGACCCACTCTTCCGTGCACACAACCCCTCCTAGCTTCGTATCATCTGCAAATTTGGAGATATTACATCGAATCCCCTCATCTAGAACATTATCCCCTCATCTAGATCATTAATATAAATTGTGAACAGCTGGGGTCCCAGTACAGATCCCTGTGGCACCCCACTGGTCACCGCCTGCCACTCAGAAAATGAGCCATTTATCCCAACTCTCTGTCTTCTACCTGCCAGCCAGTTCTCAATCCACATCAATATTTTGCCCCCAATCCCATGAGCCTTGATTTTGGAAGCCAGTCGTTTACGCGGGACCTTATCGAAGTCTTTTTGGAAGTCCAGGTACACCACATTCACTGGCTCTCCCCTATCTATTTTACATGTCACCATCTCAAAGAATTCCAATAGATTTGTCAAGCACGATTTACCTTTTGTAAATCCATGTTGACTCCATCCGATCCCTTCTCTGCTAGTCATATGCTCCGCTATTACATCCTTAATAATGGATTCCATCATTTTGCCCACTACTGATGTAAGGCTCACCGGCCTATAATTCCCCACTTTTTCTCTACCCCCCTTTTTAAATAGTGGGGTAACATTAGCTACCCTCCAATCCATGGGTACTGATCCTGAGTCTATCGAGTTCTGGAAAATAATTCCTAAAGCATCTGCTATCTGAATGGCCACTTCCTTAAGTACCCTAGGATGTAGATTATCGGGCCCTTGGGATTTATCTTCCTTCAATCCCATCAATTTCCCCAAGACCATGTCCTTAGAGATACTGATTTCTTTCAGTTCCTCCCTTGCATTAGTCTCTATGTTTCCCAACATCCTTGGGAGGTTATTTGTATCCTCTTTGATGGCCACATAGGTTTAATACAAAAAATTAAAACTGATTTGATTAAATGGAAAGTTTTACCTATTAATTTATTGGGTAGGATAAATACAATTAAGATGAATATTTGTTTAAATCCATTCTGTATTTACTTGATAATATGTTTTTTTGAGATTTGAATAAAATGGTTAGGGAGTTTTTATGGAGAGGTAAATTTTCAAGAGTAGCCTTGAATAAATTAACTTGGAAATATGAGTTAGGGGGAATTACGTTTACCACATTTTTGAAATTATTATGAAGCAGCCCAACTTAAA
Source organism: Narcine bancroftii (assembly GCF_036971445.1). Taxonomy (NCBI): domain Eukaryota; kingdom Metazoa; phylum Chordata; class Chondrichthyes; order Torpediniformes; family Narcinidae; genus Narcine; species Narcine bancroftii. Next base: position 98,903,519 of record NC_091474.1, on the reverse strand, counting down.
TTTATTAGTTCATTGATAGATTTGGAATGGCCCCCTAGTTGGGCCAAAATTGAGATGGCAAATATTTCTGAGTTTGAAATACATCAATTTTTTGTTTAGATGGAATATAAATTTGTTACAGCAACATAATGTGCCTTAAAACATTAAAACATTTAATGAAGTTATGGACAAAGAAAAAGAAAATGATAGGCTCTAGGGGTTGACTCCGTTGTATAATAATCAACTTATTTCTTTTTCAATACACGATCGAAGTTTATTACATTTGTGGTTTAAAGGTGTGGAAAATTTGGGAGATTGTTTTAAAGAAGGTAAATTTTTATCTTTTAATCAGTTGAGGGACAGTTATGGTATTGATAAGAACTCATTGTTTCTTTATTATCAAATTCGATCTTTGGTAGAGATATGATTTTACCTGAAATGACTAAATTTGAGACTTTTCTTATGAAGGTAACAGAGAAGGGTTATATTTCATCTATGTATCCAATATTACAGGATGGTATGGATAAAAAGGGTTGGGATAGATCTAAAAGTAAATTGGAACTGGATATTGGTTTTATTTTTTCCGAGGATGATTGGTTAGATATTTGTTATGATAGTGTAACTAGACTAATAAATGCATGCTATGCAATGATTAATTATAATTTTTTCCATCAATTATACTTAACACCTGAAAAACTAAAAAAGTATGGTTTTCATGAATCAGATTTGTGTTTTAGCTGAGGTAATTCTGTTGGAACTTTTTTTCATGCTGTCTGGTCATGTATATATATACAATCTTTTTGGAAGAAAATTCAATTGTTTTTAGAATACCTGTATAAGATTAAAATACCTTTAGATCCGATAGTATTTTTATTGGGCAGTTTGCAACCTCTGAAAGGTTTGGGATTAGATGAATTTCAACTTGCTTTTGTATATTTAGCATTATCTGTAGCAAAAAAATGTATTGCTAGTACGTGGAAAGATACAAATATGATTGAAATTAATAGATGGCATAATGAGATGAAATATTGTTTAATAATGGAAAAAATTACATATGTTTTGCAAGATAACTATTGTTTTTTTTATTAATAAGTGGTTGTTATATTCAGAATATTTACATTTTGATTTATGTTGATTGGATCTCAATATGAATTTTTAATTTTTCTCCTCTTTCTTTATGGCTCTCCTTAGGAGAGTTGGCTGAAGGTGGGGGAGGGGGTTCTTTTCTTTTCTTTTCTTTTCTTTTTTTTCTATAAAATATAACGTTCATGTTTATGGTTAATTGTTGTATATGTTATTTACTATTTGTATTTTGAATGAATAAATAAAGTTTAAAAAAATGCATGGACCCAGAACTGATGGACATGAGGGATTGGATCAACAGCGGTGACCGGAAAAGCTGTAAAAACAAAACCTATGTGGCCATCAGAGATGAACTGTGCTCAATTAGAAGATGTGTACTTTTGTGAAACCGATTTGTCTTTACACAGAAATTGAGAGGAAGGATGGTAGCACTGGCTCACGAGGGTACATTTAGGAGTTGTTACGACAAAACTAAACCTCCATACAAATGTTTGGTGGCCAGGAATGGAAAAATATGTGGAAAAATGTGAGATCATGTCATGGGTGTCAGAAGACAAGGAGACCTGACCCACCTGAACCGATACAAAGCACACTGTTACCAGCAGGACCATGGGAGGATATTGCAGTAGACCTCTTGGGCCCATTCCCAATGGAAGAGTCGATTATGGTGGTTGTTGACTATTACACCAGATATGAGTATGTCATAATGAAATCAACAACAGCAGAAAAGATTATCGCAGCACTAAGGGAGATCTTCGCCAGACATGGCTTACCAGTGACTTTGCATTCAGAAAATGGACCTCAATTCATATCAGAGATATTTCGAGAATTCATGAGAACCATTGGTGTACATCACCACAAGGTTACACCAAAGTGGCCACAAGCCAATGGAGAAGTTGAACGTCAGAATCAGTCACTAGACAAAAGAATGAGAATTGCTCACACAGAAGGCAAGGACTAGGAAGAAGCTATTTTGACCTACATAGCAGCATACAGAGTGACACCACATAGCACCACAGGAAAAAGTCCAACAGAACTCATGTTCAGAAGAAAGATCAGAACCAAAATACCACTTTTGTTGACATAGTGAATGACCAGGAAGTAGAAGACCACGATACTGAAAGGGGAAACAAAATTGTATATGGCCGTGAAGAAGAAAAGCCACCCCCTCAGATGTAATACCAGAGGATGAGGTACTGGTGAGGAAAGGAAGTCATAATAAAATGGACACACTGTTTATTCCCCAACCATATATTGTGGTGTCCAGAGAAGGAAATCAGGTGACAGTCCATTCACCAGAATGTTTTACTTATGACAGAAACACGTCACATGTGAAAAAGTTTTATCGTCGCAACGCTTCAGTGATATTGATGACAAACAAAACTGTGAGAGTTTCCAGAAACTACTGGAAACCAGCATCAAGGCGGTAGACAAATTGAGCAGGACATCATGGTCAGCAGTCCAGGCCAGACAATGAATATGAGGAGAGAGACCACAACGTCAGCGATGACCACCTAGGAAATTTCAAGACTTGATGTAATAGTGTGGAGAACTTTGTATTTTTTGGTTTGGAAATCTGTGTTTTGTAAATCATACAGGAAAATATGTGATTTGGAAATTGAAGTTGATATTGGTATCAATCTCTATCTTGTTTAAAAGTAGTTTAAGCATCATTCATTTATTTGATGATTCTTTTATTTGATAAGGGAGGGATGCCGTAGTGATAGATAATATAGTTTGGTTCTCGACTATAATGCCTTGCATGATAATATAGATTGGTTATTGACTATGATGGCTGGCATGTTGCACAGCACCATGAGCAAGTAAAAAACAGTAATGGCGGAATAAAGACTGAGCATATTTGAAGTCAACTTTATTTGACCTTAGGGTTCGACATGTCCCTCGAAAGGCTGTTCACTGTCCTTTACCCTGTCGGGTTAGGAGTGGGTGCATGCAAGTCCAGCTATTTGGATTAGGCCGACAAATCCTTGCAGCCCTCATCCTATATAAACCCCCCAGATGATGTGGAGAGTTGTACCTCCCGCTCAACCCCTGTCATTCTCACTGGCAATTCAGGGACGTCACTCTTGGGCCAAATGGCCTCTGCTGTGAAATGTGCTGCTTCCCATGGATTCTTATTAGGGCCTTGTCATCATTTATATCTGACTGTGTGGCATATTCATCTTGTGGTTGCCCCAACAAGTTCCTCTCTTGGACCTCTGGTGGCACTGGGTTTATTCCATTAGGTGGGGCCAGCTTTTGTATCGAGAGAATGTGGCACTGATTTCTCTGGTGAAAGCAGGTATGACTGGGGCTTGTTGCAAGCTTTCTTTACTACCACCAAATGGTTCTATCCTTGGGGCGGGGTCATGCCCTCACGGAGAGGGGGAAGGGGTTTGCTTGTCTTTTCATAGTGCTTCTTTTGTAGGGCGTGTTTATGCGATAACTGGGAATGGATTACGTCAGAATTTGTGGGACTGCCAGTGTTGTTCTGGTTGGCTAAGATATGAGCCGCTGTGCTGACGAGCCCAGGATGTGGTCTCTGGCCACGTTTCTAAGGTTTTTCAGTGGGTCCAGGACCTGTCCCTGAGTGATCTTTCCATAACGTTCTTTGCGCTGTGGACTGCTCTTTCCGCAAGTCCGTTTGATTGGGGAAATTCTAGGCTGCTCGTGATGGAGATTGGAAGTCCCAGGCACTTGCAAAATCTTTGAATTTCTGGCTGGTAAACTGTGGACCTTTGTCGGACAGCACTGTCCATGGCAATCCATGAACGGAGAAGTGGCTTTTCAGCTTTGTGATCACCACCAATGTCGATGTCTCCTTGTGGAGGTCCATTTCAAACCAGCCTGAGTAGGAGTCTACTAGCACCAAGTATTGTTGTTTGTTCCACTCAAAGATATCTTTTGCCACAGTGAACCATGGCAGGTCTGGCACTGGGTGCGGCTGGAGGAGTTCTTTGAACTGGTGGGTTTTGGTACTGTTGCAGACTGCACAGCTCTGAATGTGTTCTGTGATATCCGCGTCCATACCAGGCCAGAATACCAGATTCTGGGCACATCGCTTAGTCACCTTGATGCCAGGATGTCCCCTGTGGAGGATTGCTGTCTACATGGCATGGAGCAATGCTGGGATCATTGGTCTTAGGCCTTTCATTATAATGCCTTCGCTGTAGGTCAGTTCGTCCCTGAATGTGAAGTAAGGTTGTACTTCACATGGCAGGTTGCTTTGTATGAAAGTGAGTAGTGTTGGTGACACCCGGTCATGTGTAGTATGTTTTATTCCCTCTTCTTGTCTGGAGGCTGAAATGGGATGTATTTCCATGACATCATGTATGTCAAGCTCACCCGAAAGACGTGCTGTACTGCTGATGGGTGCCCTGGATAATGTGTTGGCCAAATGCATTTCCTTCCCTGTCTGTGCTTGTCTTTTTTGTCTCATTATTTTTCCTTTCAAGGATTTGTCGCAGTCTCGGTGAATTGGAATGCCTGACTGAAGGAAAAGGATTGGGTGGACGTTGCACATGGGACAGTCGGGGTAAGGGGGAAAACATGGACTTGGAATCTCTGAATCAATGGTCAATAGTATCAAATATACTGTGGCGGGCTGAGCCGCCCTGCAAGTGAACCAGGTTGCAGAGCTGAGAACTGGCCTGTGGCTAATGTCACAATCTGCCACAGTGATGACACCATGGCAAGTGCTGTTGGGTGCTGGGGGTGGGGGGGGGGGGGGCAGGCTGGGGGGAATATCAGCCCGCGCACTGTTCTTAATTAAGTTGGTTGAGTTCAGCAATGGTTGTTGGTGTCGTCTGTTTGCTGCACCACCGCAAAACCACAGTGGTGACCTTGATGGGCCTAAATGGCATTTTGGGACCCTGAAAATGAACAACACAACTTACAGGATGCAGTTTCCCTGAAGCTGCCTACATTTTGGACCTCACAACTAGCAGTTTGGTTCAAGCAGGCCAAGGCCCACTTTCACGTAAGGTAGCTCACCTCAGACACCACGAAGTACTGCTTTATAGTCAACTCGATGGATCAGGGCACCTCCGTCAGGATCATCAATTTCCTACAACATCCCCCTGCTTTGGACAGGTATGACGCCATTAAGAAAATTCTTATCTGTACCTTCAAAGGGCAGCGCGGCTGCTACATATGGATGGCATAGGCATCCAGTCCCCATCAATGTTGATGAACGACATGCTGGCGCTTATGGATGGCCACAAACCCTGCTTGCTCTTTGAGCAAATATACACCTGCTCCTAGCCGACAATTTCCACGATCTTTGTAAGCTCAAGGCCCAATCTTCTGTCCAGTGTCATGCCAAGCAACATGGCAGGACTGTAAAGGTTAAAACCTTGTGTTTTTGATTCTTAGTTAATTTGTATCTGTCTCTTTAAGAGAAGTATTATTTGTGGTGTTACCAATAGTGGCTATGAGGTAATATGTTGTAATATGTGAGCATGAGAAATTTTTCTTTGAATTTTTGTATCTCTTTAAAAGCTTTTTATATCTTTTGTATCATTATACAGTACTTTGTTATTCATCATTATGAAAGCCTTAATGCAAAATTTTGCAAAATGTTTATCTGTTCTATCAACAAATTAAAACTACATTAAGTAACTCTTTAAGCTTCTGTATCTCTTTAAATACCTTTTGTACCTCTATATATCTTTGTATCTCTATTAAACAGTAAATGCTATGTTATTCAACGTTATGAAAGTCTTGTGGTGAAGCTATGCAAGATATTTATCTGTTCTTCCAATGAACTAAAACTAAAAGTAACAGCAACAGAGTTTGATTGTTGGATCAAAGAAATCTAAATTCAGGATATCGCAGCTCACACTTTGGAAGATGATACTTTGAAATTAAGATATATTAGAATAAAGAAAGTGTTGTCTTTATTTTGATTCAAAGAAAAATTTAGTTGTGAACTTTGTTCAAAAGAAAAGCTCGTGAAATTTGTCTAAAAGAATTAACAACTTGATTTAAAGTCAAAGGGCATGCATGCTGTAATAATAGAATATTCCAGAAGTCTTTGGGAACATTTCTGTGAATTGCACAGTTTGAAATTGAGCCAAGGTCTACTCAGACACCTGCGACCTTGAAAGGTAAGCAAGAGCTCTGATAGCAGAACTGGCAGGAAGCCCAGAAATTATTATAAACATTAAACATTTAGAAAAGAAAGCTTGTGTGCAGAATCACAAAGACAATTCAGCCAGCAGCAATTCTCTTAAAGGGACCAATTAAGATACAAAATTTATTTATGGTTCCAGCAGGAACCAGGAGAATTCAGGGCAGAGCCAGATTTCAGTGTGAAGAACCCAAGATGGAGAAGAAGTCTCATCAGGCTAAAGACCTCGAGCAAACAGATCCTCTCAAAGAAATGTTTGATCATAAGTTGAGCCAGCGAAGCAGACCGACAATGCTTGGCACGAGGTTGAAGCCAGTAGCCAAAGAAGAAACAGCTTCAACTAGCAAGCAAGAAGAAGACTCTGTCAAGGCATTGCAGGCCTCATTAATTGGCTAAAAGTTACTGGAATTGGAATAAATGAATTATGTGGCGTCCCATTGGTGCTGTACCAAGCGAAATGCAGAAAATTGAGACTCCATCAGCAGTATCTGAAAGTTCAGTTGTGAATCCTGATGATCGTATTTCCAAGGTTATAAGCACAGGAAGATCTTCAAAGTCATCTAGAGCAAATACCACTTCACATGCTTCAAGCATATCAGCTTTTCATGCGAAGGCGCAAGCTACTGTAAGAAGTGCCTTTGTGTTCACAAAGTATGCTCGAGACAAAAGTTGAGAACAAAGAACATTTATTTATATTTACAACATTACAAGGTTGGGTACTCTCCCCCTACCTCGGGAAAGTACACCGAGGGTGGGAAGCTTCTTTGTTTTAATACATTTTTCAATTCACCTCCCCTTACATTTTTCTTACATTTATCCTTCTTGGATTGGTTTGGCACTTTTCCCTATTCGCCTGAGTCTTGACTGACTCCGACTTTCTCCTATCCCGTACTCACACCTCCTTTCCCCACCCCCTATTAAACAAGCCCTTTATGTGTACGTGCATATTTCTATATCTGCTTAAATTCCTCTGTTATCTTGTCTCTATTTTTTCATGCGCCATTTTACACAAAGAACCTTTTAGCCATTTCCTTGCTTTTTCTACCTTCTATAATTGTTTCTAAGTTCCATTAAAATAGTAACTGTTTCTAAACTCCCACAATAATCAAAAAGTAACTGTTTCTAAACTCCTACAATCCACCCCTTAAAAAGAGCTACGCTTTCAAACCTGTCTAAATAATAGAGGTATCTTTCTCCCATAGTTTCAGAAGGTTCTCTGCTGCTTCAGCATAATTCTGTTGTTGCAGAACCACAATGGGGCTGATTTGTTGGATGGCTCGTTTAACTAAACACTGGAGGCAAGGAAGAATACAAGGGATTAGAATTAAGACAAGAAGTATAAAGGCAACAAAGACAAGTGCTGAATGTATCCATGACCAGGAACCACTAAACCATTTAGAAAACCAGAGAGTTTCCGTATACCTGAAGAGATGTCTTAAACAGCTTGTCCATTATCATCAATTTTAAGGCAACAATTAGAAAGATTCAGCTTGCCACACACACCACCTTCTGCAGCCAATATATTTAGATCAATAAATATAGTCCAGGGCCAGGTGGTTTTGATAAACTGTTGCTCGTATCTGTTGCTGTTCCTCTGCCAATAAATCTAAAGCAGTAGCTGTCTGGTTAGTAATTATTTCTAGGATAGCCTGCAAACGGATTAAACGATTGAGGATGTAGATTGGAGTTCGGTACCCCCATGAACCATCCTGTGCCCACGTAGCTGATCCATAGTATGAAATTATGCATTCAGGGGGCCAGTCAACCCCCCATCTGCCAATCTCAACCGAACGGTGTTGTATGGGGGAATGTAGTTGAGTGGAAATATGTTTATCAGAATCTGGAGGAAGAAGATGGAAGTGTGGTTGTATCATTCCAATACGACAAGTTCCACTTCAGTCAGGTTCAATATATGTATAAGCCATATTACCACAAATCCAATATAACCCATCGGGTGCATAGCCAGAAGGACTAGAATTTTCCCAGAAGGATCTCAGCACAGGACTTGCCTGATAAGGGTTGAAACCAGTGCAATTCCAAAACCCAACATCGGCAAGGTCAGATGTGTCATTAATGGGAACTAGAGGTACACAGGGAATATCTGATTGATTAGAAAGGGACAGGAATCCGGTAGGCGGGGCAGGAACCCAATTTCCACTAGTGATATTTTTCCAGCGCCGGCAAGCCAAATCGCCTTTTGGGTACCTGCCGTGTTCTTTTACCAAGCACTCAAAGCCTTGTGGATGATTTTCCAACTTCCAAAACTCACGGGATCGACCAGAAGCGCTAGTAGAAATATTGGAGGCAAGGAGTGTACGATCATCTAATGGCTCACCTCTCCATGGCCAAGTTCCATCCCGGGTTGGTTCGCTACAAATCCAACAGTTGCGAACACCAAGCTCTTGGACTGTAAGTTGATGCAAATCGACCCATAGGTTATCCCTGAGCCTATGTTTGTTGGCTTGTTTTCTTGCCCTTTCGTATAAATCTTTTGGATCCCCTTGTGGCAAAGCAGGCATATCTTGAGGCCTCTCTGTTGTATTCTGGCGCTCCACTTTAGAGAGATCCCAACCAAGGTACCATGATGACCTGACAAGGGGTTCCCCCTGTTTTCCCAATTGAGCTAAGCATATTGGCCCAATAGGTGGGCAAGATGGAGACCTACTGCATTTAGAGCCCTCCCCTGTACTCCGGTGGACAGTATAGATTTTATTCTCATTCCCGCACCAGGAACATTCAGGGAACAAACAGTTCAGACTTTCCTGTTGAATCAAGCATCCTGCCTGTGTACCTGACCACTCCTCAAAATACTTAACTTTCCAAACTTCTCCTTTATCTTTCCTATTGCGGCCCCTTCTCCAATAGGACTTCACACAACCAAACTGAGAACAGGGAGGTATGGCAGATTTTTTACATTCCTTCTCCCCCTTTTTCTTAATACAGTGATTAAGATTTGGTGACGTAACATTAACCAAGAAACATCCCGTTAGAATAACACAAAATAAAAGATACATAACATAACATAACATAACAATTACAGCACGGAAACAGTCCATTAGGCCCTTCTAGTCCGCACCGAACCGAACATCCCTTTCTAGTCCCACCTCCCTGCACAATGCCCATAACCCTCCATCTTCTTCTCATCCATATACCTGTCCAACCTTTTCTTAAATAATACAATTGACTCCGCCGCCACTATTTCTCCCGGAAGATCATTCCACACGGCTACCACTCTCTGAGTAAAGAAGTTCCCCCTCATGTTACCTCTAAACCTCTGCCCCTTAATTCTTAACTCATGTCCTCTTGTTTCAATCTTTCCTCCTCTTAACGGAAATAGTCTATCCACATCCACTCTGTCTATCCCTTTCATAATCTTAAATACTTCTATCAAATCCCCTCTCAACCTTCTACGCTCCAAAGAATAAAGACCTAATCTGTCCAATCTCTCTCTATACTCTAGATGCTTAAACCCAGGTAACATTCTGGTAAACCTTCTCTGCACTCTCTCCACTCTGTTTATATCCTTCCTATAATTAGGCGACCAGAACTGCACACAGAACTCCAAATTAGGCCGCACCAACGTCTTATACAATCTCAACATCACCTCCCAACTCCTATATTCCATGCAATGATTGATAAAGGCCAGCATACTAAAAGCCTTCTTCACCACCCTATTCACGTGAGTTTCTACCTTCAGGGAACGATTTTCTTCGATTCTTCTTCCACAAAGTCAATTTAAGTCCATCGGTATGTTGTTCAGATTGCCACTCTGAGCCTTTGGAGTCCTTGTAATTTTCAGGGGGAGGATAAAAACGTGTTACTCATTGTACATGAGTCCAACCTCTCTCTCAGGTCCGAACAACATTGTCTGTAACTAAAAGGACACAATAAGGACCATCCCAGGTTGGCGTCAGCTTAACGTCTTTCCAACACTTTATCAATACCCAGTCACCGGGTTGAATGGTATGTATGGGGAATTCTAGAGGTGGTGTCTGCACTAGAATTCCCCTCCATTGATCATTTGCCTCCAGTATTGGGAGGTCTGCATGTGAGCCCAAATAAGGGAGGCCAAACGGGGAGACGGCAATATCCCGGCGGGGAGCAGTACGAATACGGTTCAAAGCCAAAGGTAAGCATTTAAGCCAGGGAGACCTGTCTCAGCACACAGGCGGGTAAGCTGAAGTTTAAGCGTTTGGTTCATACGCTCAACTCGTCCTGAACTCTGAGGGTGCCACAGGGTATGCAGTTGCCAATCTACATCCAAATATCTACAGACCTCCTGCAACACACGGGATGTAAAATGGGGTCTTCTATCTGAATCAATAGTCTCGATAATGCCATATCGCTGGATTATCTGTTCTAGAATTAATCAAACCACTGTTACGGCTCGGTCATTTGAAGTAGGAAAGGCTTCAACCCAACGGGTAAAATGATCAATCATTACTAACAGGTACTTATAACAACCGGACTTGGGTAATTCGGTGAAATCAACCTGCATGCGCTGAAAAGGACGCACAATCAGGTCCCGACCTCCACTCATGGACTTACGCATAGAGGCTTTATTAACTCGTTGACATAGGGGGAACCCCTGAACACTGCTTAGCGAGGGTATAAATACCAAGGCAATAGTACCGGCTACTAAAGGCATCAACCAATGCCTGCGTTCCCCAGTGCGATTGCTGATGGAATCTGGTTATAACCTGTCTTGCTACGGCCTGATTTAGTACTTGTAACCTGTCTGTTGTCCACCACAATCCATCTCGGGTTTTATACATCCCCTGTGTCTCCATCTGTCTCTGCTCTGTCTCGGTAAAAAGAGGATTTTTCTGTAACTCCTGGGGTACAGGTAACAACACATGTCTCTCCCATAGAGGCTTCCTTTGCGACCTCATCTGCCTGTCTATTACCTCGGGCTTTCCCCTATTTAGTGTCCCCGCACATGGACCACAGCAACCTCCGTAGGCAGCATTAAAGCATCCAAGCATTTAATTCTTAAATTTTCATGGACCAATTTTTGGCCTTTTCCTGTATTCAGCCCCCGTTCCTTCCAAATTTTTCCAAAGGTATGTACAAACCCATAAGCATATTTAGAATCTGTGTAAATTGTTCCCACTTTTCCTTGTAGTCCCTGGAGGGCTCGATACAGCGCATATAACTCACATGTCTGAGCCGACCAGGGACCAGGGAGGCGACCAGCTTCGATCACGGAACCGTTTTTGCCATCCACTATGCCATATCCACTGTAATGGGTTCCTTCTGTACAATGAGAAGAACCATCTATAAACCATCTTTTTCCCTCACATAGAGGCTCATCTCCTAGATCGCTCCGGATCTTAGTCTGCAAATCTATTATTTCCAAACATTCATGTTCTAACTGGTCAGATGTTGTCTCACTTGATGGAGATACCAAGAATGCTGCTGGATTCTGGTCCTGATTAGTAACAAGCGTCAAATCATCTCGGTCCATCAAAATTGCCTCATATTTTAGAATTCTTGAATCAGTCAACCACCTCCCCGCACGCTGTAACAGAATAGTTCGAACTGTGTGTGGGGTGTGGACAGTCATTGGTGCACCAAAAGTAATCTTGCGATCCTCTTCCACCAGGACAGCTGTGGCAGCAATGGCCTGGATACACTCCGGCCATCCGCGGCAAACTGGGTCCAATACCTTGGACAAAAATGCCACTGGTTGCCGGAGCCCCATTCATTCCTGGGTCAATACCCCTTTAGCTACCCCATCCTTTGCATTAGTAAATAAATCAAATAGTTTATTCAAATCAGGAATGCCAACACTGGAGCCTTGACGAGACAACTCTTTATCCTCTTAAATCCCTCCATTTCTTCCTCTGTCCAAACTGCAAGAGAATTATTTAGGCCAGCTAACTTATCATATAAAAAATTTACCAAACTAGAATAATTTTCTATCCAAATTCGGCAATATCCCACCAGACCAAGGAATTTCCTGAGCTCTCGGGCATCCTTGGGAGGTGGGATCTGCAAAATACCATGTATTCTTTCCGGGCTTATTCGCCTACTTCCCTGACTAATTAGATGGCCCATGTATTTTACCTCTGGCTGCACAAATTGCAATTCCGCCTCACTTTCTCTCAACCCCTTTTCTCCCAGAAAGTTTAACATATCCACCGTATATTGTTTAACAGACTCTTGTCCTTCCCCTGTAATCAATAAGTCATCCACATATTGTATAAGCTGACAATCCGATCTTTTTGGAGCTTTTTCCAACACTTGTTCTAATACCTGGCCAAACAGATTAGGGGACTCTGTGAAGCCTTGTGGAAGAACTGTCCAGTGATACTGGTTCTTTCGTCCAGTATACGGGTTCTCCCATTCGAAGGCAAACATGTCCCTACTGCCCTCATCCAGAGGGCAAGCCCAAAAGGCATCTTTCAGGGCTATCACACTAAACCATTTACTAATTGAATCTATTTTTCCCATAATAGTATATGGATTAGGTACAACGGGGTATCGGGCCAAAATTACCTTGTTTAAATCTCTTAGGTATTGTACCAGCCGATAAGTACTGTCTGGTTTTTGGACTGGCAGTATTGGGGTGTTAAAGGGGGACATACAGGGTTCAAGCAAACCATCAGTAGTAGTTGATCAATTATGGGTTGCAATCCCTTCCTTCCTTCCATAGAAATCGGGTACTGTTTATGCCTAACTGTCTGATTGGGATCCTTTAACGTGACCCGAAGTAGGGGAACATCCAACCCCCCTCTATTTCCCTTCTTTGCCCACACTTTGGGGTCAATCAACTCGCGATCTTCTTGTGCCAATGTATAGAACTGGACTCCGATCCCCTTCCCCTGGGGCCGAGTCCCAATGCCTAACGAATCCTGCAAATCTCGACCCAATAGGCAAACTCTCGCCTGAGGGACTAGTAGAATGTCTCCCCTTATCACCTTTCTCCCCATTTGTATCCTAAGGCCCCTTAATTCAGGAGCCTCAAAGTTAGATCCCCTGACCAATGAAATAATCACCTTCCCGTTAAAAACTGTTCCCTTGGGTTTGGTTAAAATACTAGAACGAGCAGCTCCCGAGTCTACCATAAAAATCATATCTTCTTCGTGGGGTCCTATGCTTAAGTTTACCAATGGTTCTCCATGCAGCCCCACAGCACTCTTCTTTACGAGAGAACCCTGACTCCCCTCATCTTCCTCCTCCATCAGGACATAGGATCATGTGCCCCTGGCCCTCTGGGGGAATTCCCTCTTGAAGTGTCCCTCTCTTTTACAATAGTAACAAACCTTGGGCCCTGTCTGCCATCCTTTGTTGGCACCACCTCTTGGAGCCCCCGCTCATGGTTGGGGACCCTGGGGTTCGTCCCATCCTTCAAATCCTGGCCCTCCTCCTTCTCTCATTCCCATCCATCCGCCCGGACCGTTGGTCCGGCGTCTTTGACTTCCCTGCTGTCCATTTATGACTTCCTTTACCGCCTGCATTAATATCTTCGCCTTTCCTTTCTGCTTATCCTCACTCCTTTGGACATATGCCCTTTGGGCTATTTGAAGGAGCTGGGATAATCCCAGTTCATGCCAATTTTCAGTCTTTTGAAGTTTCTTTCGTATATCTGGGGCTGAGTTTGTAACAAATCCTGTCAAAACTAATTGTTCCCCAACTGGTGACTCTATATCCAATCCTCCATATTGTTGTATTGCCGCCCACAGTCTAGTCAAAAAGGCCGAGGGGATTTCCTCTGGGCCCTGGGAAACCTCAAATGCTTTCTTAAAATTCTGTCCTTTTGGTACTGACTCCCTCACTCCCTTTATCAGGTTCACCCTGTATTCTTCCATCCGGGTGCGACCATCTACTGTCCCCTTATCCCAGTTTGGATTGACCAGAGGGAATTTGTCCTCTCCAGCAACTGCTCCTGGACCTTCCTGGTGTTCCTGATCCCACACCCTAATTCCAGCTTGTCTAATCATTCCTCTCTCATCTAAAGAAAATAAAGCTTTGAATATAGACATTAACTCATCCCAGGCGTAAATGTTAGGTCCCAGAAACTGATCTAATTGCTCCGCACAGGCTTGAAGATCTTCATTTAAAGACTTCATTTCCCGTTTAAAATTTATCACTTCTGTGCTAGTCAAGGGGACATTTACAAAGCCTATTCCACCCCCTGGACCTCCAAGGGTACCTCATGAAGGGGAAACATTTGCGCCTGAGAAGGGTTCAGTCCCCAGGCTCCTGTTGGAACTGGATCTTCCTTATGATGTCTGGGACCCAAAGCAAATTCCCCAATCCATGAAGTTTTTCACACTGCTCTTCTAATAATCCCGTACAGTCTGGGTTATATACCTGGGGGGGGGGGGGTAAGAGGCGGCGTAGGACCCTTAGCTTGTAACCTAGACCTTATCGTGTTTTCTCGTTCATTTTCATTGATGAGTCTCGGAGGGGTTGGTGTGGCAGACATAGGAAGGGGAGGATAAAGCGGGCGGGGAGGAGAGGGCAAGGGAGGAGCCAGCTCAGGATATGGTGGAGGTAATGCCTGCAAGGGGTCCCAATTTTCAGGAAGAGGAGTCAAAGGCTCCTGTTCCTTAGATTTTGCCGGATCCCTTGTATTCATCACCATCTGGTCAAATTCTACAAACAACCAGCATAATCTCTACTTTCAGAGTCCTCGGGTCTATGTTCATAAAGCCAGGTATTCAACGCCTGGCATACCCAATCCTCATCCGAACTGTATTTTGGCCAAAATGCCTAAGACCCCCTTAAATGGATTTTTAGGCCATTCATGGCAACAATATTGACTCATTTTCTTTTTGTCTTTTCCGCGGGTTTTCCCCGCACCCCAATTCATCAATTGCCTTCCCAATGGGCTTCCCGGGGGAATTCTGTCATTCGGTCCTATTCCCGGACTTTTCTTCCTACTTCCTCCCCCACCCATGGAAAAAAAAAGTCTTACCCGGCTGGCAAGCCTTCCCAGCACGTCACTTGTACGGCTGTCCCATTGTTTGTTCTCAACGTCTCTTCTCGGATATCACTCGCTATATCCACTGGCCGGTCACTCGATGACCAGGAGTCCGGCTAAATCAGCCGGGGTGCACTGACCCCTTTTCAAACAAGCACCAGTCAGTGGAGGGAGTGTGATCCCGGATGATCCCCCAAGTTGTAAGAAGTGCCTTTGTGTTCACAAAGTATGCTCGAGACAAAAGTTGAGAACAAAGAACATTTATTTACATTTACAACATTGCAAGGTTGGGTATTCTCCCCCTACCTCGGGAAAGTACACCGAGGGCGGGAAGCTTCTTTGTTTTAATACATATTTCAATTCACATCCCCTTACATTTTTCTTACATTTATCCTTCTTGGATTGGTTTGGCACTTTTCCCTATTCGCCTGACTCTTGACTGACTCCGACTTTCTCCTATCCCGTACTCACACTTCCTTTCCCCACCCCCTATTAATCAAGCCCTTTTTGTGTACGTGCATATTTCTATATCTGCTTAAATTCCTCTGTTATTTTGTCTCTACTTTTTCATGTGCCATTTTACACAAAGAACATTTTAGCTATTTCCTTGCTTTTTCTACCTTCTATAATTGTTTCTAAGTTCCATTAAAATAGTAACTGTTTCTAAACTCCTACAATAATCAAAAAGTAACTGTTTCTAAATGCCTACACTACTGTCTGTGCACAACAACAGCAATTGGAGAAAAAATATTCTTTAGAGGATAAGGAGGTTCACATTTAAAAAAAAAACAGCAACTGAAGCGAGAAGCTGAAATCAAGAAATAATAATTGGAGCAAAGTTACAAATGGCAAGTGAGGAACAAAATAGATCATTGAATAGAAAAAAGACTAGAGCTCGAGGAACAATGTGCTACAAATATGGCCAAAATGGAAGCATTAGCTCAGGCTTCTGCAAGATTTGTCAACGTGGCATACCTAAAGTGTGATCACCTTTCATTCCATGGGTACCACAGCCACAGAAAAAAATATACTTCAACAAGTTGCCATTGGTGTCACTGCCAGTGCTCAAATGACAATGACCCATCCTATGGAAAGAACTAGTGACATTTAATCTCTTCAGAGCACACAAAATAAGGATCTTCTCGAAAGGAGGGTATTTCAAAAATATTCAAACATGCAAGTTGATCATACTCAAGACTTGATGTCTCCATGTTGCTGGAGAACCAGCTACAAGTAGAGGATCTTCTCTCCATTCGCCTCAAGATAACCAGTCACAAGCCATGGTGGACAAGACAATATATCACTTACAGAAAACAAAAACTGTGATATTAGAGCAGCAACAAGGCTTTTACGGTTTACTTAAGAAGGAAATTCCAGTTTTTAAATGGAGACCCATTACAATATCTGACGTTCATGAAATCTTTTGAACAGCACATTAAAAGTAATACAAAAATGCTAAAGATTGTCTTTATTACTTGGAACAATATTCTGGAGGACAGCTGGAGGAGCTAGTCAAATGTTGCCAATATATGAATCCAGAAAAAGGTTTTAAAAGGGCAAATAAATTATTGCAATGTAGCCGTGCGCTACTCGAAGTAAAGACACACATATCCATGTGTAGTCAGGTACACATAAGCTCTGGTTTATTGGGGCTGAAGCCTGATTTTTATACTGTTTGCATTCCTGCCGTTTGTCCCCATTTGCTGATGCCACTGCCCACATAATAATAGTGGATTTCCCACCCGCGGGTACATTCTTACATGATGATACCTTCTTCCCTGCACACTGTCCCTATTTGTTGGCTGTGCATTGGGGCCGGCACCATGTTGGGGATGCTGGCCCCTACACTGCCTTAGCCATTTGACTGCCAGTTCACTTGCTGGGGTCATGGTCTGCTGGCTCTTTGTTGCACTCACCAGCCCAATTGCCACCACGGCGTACTGCGACAGGAACATCATTATGGGGATGAACATAAAATTGCAAGGGCGTAAAAGATTCTTCTTGGTCAGCAATAACATCAGAGGGCACACAATCTTTACAAGTATATGCACTGTAGCTCCGAACCTACTCCTCTGCATTCTTTTATCTGTTTTTGTTTTTCAAAACAACAATATAAACAAGTGCATAAACAAGTTTTTTTCAAGACAACAAGTGAAGGGGAATTCACGTGATGGAGTAGTGGCCGGACGGTGAACTCCAGCCCTCTCCAGAAAAGTTGAAAAAAATAAAGGAAAGCACAAAGGCACAAAAATTAAAATTAAAGTAAAGTGAATATAAAGGTGGAAAGAAGATGGAGACGAAAAAAGAAAAGTCGAAACCAATGGTAAGAAGAGAGGAAGAGAAGACAATGGAAGAAGAAGGAGAAGGCCTTACCTGTTCGAAGAGGCCCGCGGTGGAGAGAGAAGCCTGCTCCCTCAGGTCGGTAGAAAGTGGACTACAAAAATGGCTCGCTGAGCCGAGTAAAAGTGCGCAACCGCGCATGCAAAAAAAAACACACCGACAGGAGGGGCGACCAGCTGGGGAGTCGATCTCCACAGCCGGCAATGACAGCTACAGAACAGCAGCAGCAAGAGGGGAACATAGAAGACAACGAAAACAAGAAAGAAGAGAAGAAAAAGAAAACAAAGAAACAACAGATGGCCAACCCAGAGGAAGAAGAAGAGGAAGAGGAAGAGTACAGTGAAATGGAAGAAGAAGGGAAAGGCAAGACAATGGATATATTTTCTCTTATTAAAGAATACATGGATTCATTTAAAGAATGGCAAGCACAAGAATTTAGTGATTTAAGAAGAAGAATAAACAGTACAGAAGAGAAAGTGAATAAAATAGATATGACCATATCAGAAATAGGAAAAAGAATGGACAAGGTGGAAGAACGAGAAGCAGCAGTAGAAATGGAGGTAGAGGACTTAAAAAAGAAATTAGAAGAATCTAATAAAAAAGTTAAAGAGACACAAGAGTTGTTAGCTCAGAAAATAGATATAATGGAAAATTATAACAGAAGAAATAATATAAAGATAGTGGGCCTTAAGGAAGATGAAGAAGGCAAGAATATGAGAGAATCAACCTGATTGATAAAACACAAAGCTTACCAGATTCGTGCAAAACAGCAATAATTACAGTAATACCAAAGGCAGGGAAAGATCCACTTGCACCAGCATCATATCGACCAATATCTCTACTTAACACAGATTATAAGATAATAGCTAAATTATTAGCAAACAGATTAGCTGATTATGTACCAAAAATAGTAAGTCTAGACCAAACTGGATTCATAAAAAAAAGATGAGCAACAGATAATATTTGTAAGTTTATTAACTTAATTCATGCAGTAGAAGGAAATAAAACTCCAACAGTAGCGGTTGCTTTAGACGCAGAGAAGGCCTTCGACTGAGTAGAATGGAATTATTTATTCAAGGTACTACAAAAATTTAGTTTACCAGAGAAATATATTAATTGGATTAAAGCATTATATAAGGGGCCATTGGCAAGAGTGACAGTAAATGGATATGTATCAAAACATTTTAACTTAAGCAGATCAACAAGACAGGGATGCCCACTATCACCCTTATTGTTCGCGTTAGCCATAGAACCACTTGCAGAACTGATAAGAACAGAAAATAAAATAAAAGGGATAAAAATAAAAGGCAAAAAATACAAGATCAGTTTATTTGCAGATGATGTTATAGTATACCTAACGGAACCAGAAACATCAATAAAAGAATTACATAAGAAATTGAAGGAGTATGGAGAAGTGTCGGGATACAAGATTAATGCAAATAAAAGTGAAGCAATGCCAATGAATAATGCGGATTTCTCAAAATTCAAGAAAGAATCACCGTTTAGATGGCAAATGCAAACAATACGATTCCTAGGTATACAAATAAATAAAAACCTCAGCCATCTATATAAACTTAATTATTATCCACCAATGAAAAAAATACAGGAAGATTTAGAGCATTGGAAAGACTTACCATTAACACTAATAGGAAGGATAAACTGTATTAAAATGAACATTTTTCCAAGGATACAATACCTATTTCAGGCACTGCCAATACACTTGACAGAAAAATTCTTTAAGGAGTTAAAGAAAATAATAAGGAAATTTTTATGGAAAGGGGGGAAACCGAGGATAGCACTAGATAAATTAACAGAATGGTATAGACAAGGAGGCTTACAACTGCCAAATTTTAAAAATTATTATAGAGCCGCACAATTAAGATATCTATCAGATTTTTACCAAACAAAAGAAAAGCCAGATTGGACTAGATTAGATCTAGACAAAATAGGGGAGAAGATACCTGAACATATATTATATAAATGGGATGAAAAATTGGTAAAACATAGGAATTCTCCAGTATTGCACCATTTGCTTAATATTTGGAAGAAGATTCATGTAGAAAGAAATAAAACAAACTACCAATTATCAAAACTAATATTGACGCAAAATCAACTAATCCCTTTTACGGTCGATAACCTGTCTTTTAGAGAATGGGAGAAAAAAGGGATTAAAAGAATAGAAAATTGTTTTTCGGGGAATAAATTATTATCCTTTGAACAAATGAAGGATAAATATAATATAACTCAAGATACAGTGCTGGCATATTACCAATTGAAATCCTATTTAAAGGATAAATTGGGAAGTAGTCTGAAGTTACCAGAAGGAAGCAATTTTGAATATCTGATTACAGACACAATGATAATTAAAACATTTATAACAAACATGTATATCAAATTACAAGAAAAGGAGAATGAGGAAATAAATGATAAAACTAAACAAAAGTGGGAACAAGATCTAAACATAAAGATAAAAAAGGAAACATGGGAGAGGTTATGTTTAGGAACTATGAGAAATACAATAAATACGAGATTACGTATGATACAATATAATTGGATACATAGGTTATATATCACTCCTCAAAAGTTAAATAAATGGGATCCAACAGTATCTGACAGATGTTTTCGTTGTAAAAAAGAAATAGGAACAACAATTCATGCAATCTGGACTTGTGAAAAGGTGAAAAAATTTTGGGAAGATCTAAACCAGATATTAAATAAAATTACAGAAAGCAATATACCAAAAAACCCAGAGACCTTCCTCCTAAGTAACATAAAAAATAAAGAATTTGGACTTGATTTGGAGGGTGTACAAAAAAGATTTGTTAAGATAGCCCTAGCTGTAGCAAAAAAATGTATTATGTCAAACTGGAAATTAGAAGATAATTTGAAAATACAGCAATGGTATATAGAAATGAATAAATGTATTCCATTAGAAAAAAATAACATATAGTTTAAGAAATAATATAACATTATTTGAACAAATATGGGAGCCATACATGGAATATAATAGAGAAAACCTACCGGGACATCCATCACCTAAAATGACAAAAGGAAAAGAGAATGGAAAGAATTGACTCAGTGGAAGTTTTTGTTCGTTAACGTTGAGTGACAACATTGTTTGATGGGTTTGATGTATCTTGGACTCAGAGATTTGAATGGATGGAGGGGGAGGTGGGGGGGAGGGGAGGAGGGAGGGGGGAGAAAACGACACTGTATATATTTGAAAGGAGAAATGTGTATATCTTGAATAATGTGATCTATAGTGTGAAAAATAAAAAATTTTAAAAAAAAGACAACAAGTGAAATCTCTTGGGCACTCCCCAATGTTTTTGCATAGGGACTCGAAGCCAACCTGTCTAGCTTGAACAGAGCTCCACTATTTTAAATTAGATCTGTTTTGAGGTGTTTGTATGTGATCTACACTAAAAAAACCTTCCCCAATTTATCTCCCAAAAACACATCTATAATCTGTCACAGCACGAATAGCCTAGGGATTACTTAAAGTGGTATGTGAGTGGAAAGAAAAAGGTTGAGAACCACTGGGTTACAAGATTGTGAGTGGCAATAGATAAGGTGGACAGCCAGCACCAGAGAACACCTGCAAAAGGTAAGGGGAGGAATGTTTAGGGGACATGTCAGAAGTACTTAAAAAAAAAAGTAGTGAGTGTCTGGAACGCATTGCCTGGGTTGGTGGTGGAGTTTGGTATAATAGGGATATTCAAAAGGCTCTTGGACAGGCACATAGATGCAAAAAAAAAAATAGGTTATGGGGGTGAGGTCAGAAAGGTTTAGATTCTTGAGTAGGTTTATATTGGTCTGTACAACATTGTGAGCTGAAGGGCCTGTTGTGAGCTGTAATGTCCTTTGGCTCATAACATTTTATGGGGGATGGCAGATGGAGTTTGATACTGATGTGTGAAATGCTTGATTTTGGGAAGTATAATCAAATCAGGACATTGAAGTGGATGGCATTGAGGAATAGAGAGGAATAGAGGCATCTAGAAATAATGGTTCATTGTTCTTTGTATGCAGGCTAAATCAGCTAAATCAAAGCATAGAATATAGGAGTTAGGAAGTGATGTTGAGACTATTAAAGGCATTGGTGAGGCCAAATTTAGAATGCTGCATGTAGTTCTGGTCCACAAATAATAGGAAGGATATAAATAAGCTAGAGAGAGAGAGAGAGCAGAGAAGATTTCCTAAAATGTTGTCTGGATTGCATTATCTGAAATACAAAGAAAGATTGATTCAATTGGGTCTTTATTCATTGGAGCATAGAATATTGAGGGAGATTTGATAAATGTGAATAGGCTCTTCCACTTGAGGGTAGGTGAAATTGGAAAAAGGAGTCTTGAGTTAAGGGTTCAGTGGCAAAAGTTTAGAAGTAACATGAGAGGGAGCTTCTTCACTCAGAGAGTGGTAGCTGAATGGAATGACCTTCCAGAAGATGTGGTTGAAGCAAGGTCAATTTTGTCATTTAAGAAAATGAACCAATGACAAATTTTCTCAAACAAAATATATCTGTAACAACTGGGTCTAGAGCAGTAGTTCTCAACCTTCCCTTCCCACTCACACACCACCTTAAGCAATCACTTACTAATCACAGAACATCTATGGCATAGGGAATACTTAAAGTGGTAAGTGAGTGGAAAGAAAAAGGTTGAGAACTACTGCTTTAGTTCCTATTAACAATTTTGAATTCCATTTATAAATAAAATCTTGCATACTATTTTCTCCTATTTTACTCAATTCTATTTTAAACTCAGGCTGGAGATTTATTTATATTACATATCCCATTAATAAATTTCAATTGAGCTGCCTTATAATAATTCTTCAAATGGGGAAGTTTCAAACCTCCTAATTCAAATTTCCAAGTTTATTTTTACCCAATACACACTTGTCATCTTTCCTTTCGATAAAAAACTTCCTAATACTTTAATGTAATTGCTTAATTTTTTTTTGGGGGGGGGAGAATCCAACAAGGAATTGACTGAAATAAATACTGAACCCTTGTAAAAATATTTATTTTAATACAATTAACTCTACCTACTACTACTAAAGTTATTGGCAAATCATTCCATCTATTTAAATAATTCTTATTGTTCAAATTATTATCAACTTTAATCCCTAAATATTTAATTCCATCATCTGTCCACTTAATCAAACAAATTCTTGACACTGATTGTAATCTTTCACTAAAGGCATAATTTCACTTTTGTCCCAGTTAACATTATAACCTGATAGTTCAACATATTCTTCTAATCTTACATATAATTGATGCAAAGAACTTATAACATCTGTAATATAAACCAAAACATCATCAGCAAATAAATTAATCTTATATTCCTCATGACTAACTTGTATAACCTTAATATTAGAATTTTGTCATTAACTCTGCTAAAGGTTCATTTGCTAAAACAAACAAAGCAGGAGATAATGGACATCCTTGTCTACTTGATCTAGTTAATGGAAAAACAGAAGAAATTTGTCCATTAGTCACAACAATAGTAGAGGGATTTTTATATAAATTTTAACCCAAATCTTTGGCTTGGCTTCGCGGACGAAGATTTATGGAGGGGGTAAAAAGTCCACGTCAGCTGCAGGCTCGTTTGTGGCTGACAAGTCCGATGCGGGACAGGCAGACACGGTTGCAGCGGTTGCAGGGGAAAATTGGTTGGTTGGGGTTGGGTGTTGGGTTTTTCCTCCTTTGCCTTTTGTCAGTGAGGTGGGCTCTGCGGTCTTCTTCAAAGGAGGTTGCTGCCCGCCAAACTGTGAGGCGCCAAGATGTACGGTTTGAGGCGTTATCAGCCCACTGGCGGTGGTCAATGTGGCAGGCACCAAGATAAATATAAATCCAATATCAAATTTCCCTAAAACCTTAATCTATCAAAGGCTTTCTCAGCATCTAAAGTAACTGCTGCTGCTAAATCACCCTTCTTTTGAGATGTATATAATAAACTAATCAATCTGGCAACATTATCAGCAGAATGGCATTCTTTAACAAAACCAGTTTGATGCATATGAATTAAATTTGATAAATATCTAGCTATTCTATTCGCTAAAGCTTTAACTATAATTTTATAATCAGCATTTAATAAAGATATTGGCATATAAAATTCAGTTTTCAACATATCTTTTTCTTAGGTGTGACAATTATAATTGCACTTAAAAAAGACTGGTTGAGAATTGCCAGTTTTAACACCTATCAATAAATCTTTAAATTTCTTATAAAATTCAGACAGGAAACTATTCTTCCCTCATGATTTACCACTTTGCAAAGAATTCAATAATCTCTCTTCAACATAAATGTAGCATCTAAATCTTAGACAAAAATTTATCAATTTTAAATTCATCTGTATTAAGCAGATCTATGTAGATTAAAATAATAATCTTTAAAAATATCATTAATTTCTTGGGGTTTATTAGTAATTTTCTTAGAAGTCTTTCTAATATCATTAATTGTCCTTGAAGTTTGTTCTATCTTCAATTGCCAAGCCAAAACTTTGTGCTCTTTCCCCAATGTACAATACTTTTGTTTAGTTTTCTTAATTATTTTTCAGTTGTATAAGTCTGTATTGAATTATGAAATTTCATCTTTATTAATTTTTCAATTTTTTCTCAGAAACATTTTTTCTGTAATTTTTTTTCCATATTTTCTATTTCTTTCTCCAAAGAATCTAATTCTTTTACATAACCATTCTATTTCACTGAATAACGTATTATTTGACTTCATATAAGCTTTCAAAGTATCCTGTAAAATAAATGTATTATTTACAGAATTAGAATTAATGTCTAAAAATTCTTGAATTTGTTTACTTAGAAATCACAAAAATCTACTCTTTTCAACAATGAAGAATTAAATCTCCACCTACAAAACAAATTTTCTTTTTCAAAAATTATACATCATCAAAAGTAGTGAATGATCAGATAAAATCATAGCTTTATATTCTGCATGCATAACTTTTTCTTGTAACTGTGCTGACACTCAAAACATATCTATTCTGAAATAAGAGTCATGCCTGTAGAATAAAAACAATAATCCTTTTCCTTTGGATTCAACCTTCACCAAACATCTATCAAATTTAGACCCTTCATCAAAGTCAGGATTCTTTTTGCAGTTTTAATCTCAGTTAGTGATTTGTGCAATTGATCCAAAATTAAATCAACACAATAATTAAAATCTCCTTCAATTATAATCTTTCCAAGTGCCTCAGCAAGATACATAAAAGAATCATAAATAAATCTCTCATCAACAACAAAACTTATATAGACACAAGTGTTCACATCTCTGAATAAATATGACAATTTACCAAAACAAATCTCCCAACAGGATCCGTAACCACAGACTAACAGGTAGTTTCTTATTAATCAAAATAGCAACTCCTCTTACTATAGAACTTGACCAACCCAATCTCTTTTTCACTTTTGATGTTCTTTTTCCTTTAAATTTGTTTCTTGTTTTTTTTAAAGCATTATCAACCTTCATTTTTTTAATATATGCCAAAACTTTTTTCTTCTTTATTGGATTATGGAGCCAGAAGAGATGGGGGAGATATTATATGGATTTGGTAGATCAGTATTTACCAGGAAACTGTCACAGAGTTTGTGGAAGTAAGGAAAACAAACAGTGAGGTCATGAAACTTAAGCAGATTAATGAGTAGGAGGAGGTGTTTGGTGTCTCAAAGCATATAAAAGAGGATAAATCTCCAGAGCCTGACCTTGAGGGGGATAGTGTTGACATTGCAGGGCTCCTGGCAGAAATATTTAAAATGTTCTTAGCCACAGGTGAGTTGCTGGTGAATTGCAGTTAGCTCGTGTTGTTCAATTGTTTAAAAAAAGTCTATAAAATAACCCAGAAAAATATAGTCCAGTGAACCTGATGACAAGAACAGGTGAATTATTGGAAGGTGTTTTAAGAAATTGGATACATAAGTATTTGGATAGTCAGAGATTGATTAAGTCTAGTCAACATGGCTTTGTGTGTGATAGGTTGTGTTTAACCAATCTTAGATTTTCAAGGAGGTTATTAGGAAAATTGACAAAAGAAAAGCTGTGGATACTGTCTGCATGGGGTTTAGTGAGGCCTTTGACAAGGTCTTACATGGAAGGTTAGTGATAAAGGTGCAGACACTCCATATTCATGAGGATATAGTAAATTGGATTCGACATTGGTTATATGGAGAATCCAGAGAGTGGTAGTGGGTAATTGGTGCACAGACTGGAGGCTGTGACAAGAGGTGTGCTCCATGGATCAGTGCTCGGACCATTGTTCTTTGTCATCGATATCAATGATCTGGGTGATAAATTGGTTTAGCAAGTTTGCAGTTGACACAAATGTTGGAGGTGTTGTGGTAAGTAAGGAAGGTTTTCAAAGCTTACAGAGGGATCTGGAACAGCTGAAAGAATGGGCTGTAAAATAGCAGATAGATTTTAATGCAGACAAGTGTGAGGTGTTGCATTGTGGAAGGACAAACCAAGGTACAACATACATGGTGACTGCTGTGGCACCCGAGAAGTGTGGTATAACAGATGAATTTTGAAATACAATTGCACAATTCATTGAAAATTGTGTCAGGAATGTCAAGAGTAGTTTCGGCACATGAGATTTCATAAATCAAAGCATGGGATGTTTTGGTAAAAGTGTGTAAGACATTGGTGAGGACAATTTTGGAATATTGTGTTGAGTATTTGGTCACTAATTACAGGAAAGATATGCACTTGGAAAGGTCACACCTTCCTCAGGAAAGAGTTAAAGGGAAAGATTAAACAGCTGAGGACTGGATAGCAAAAAAATGATGGAGATTTCTTGGAGGGATACAAAATTGCGGGCTGTGAACAGAAAAAAATGCAAGTAGGCTTTTTTCCACTGAGGATAGGTGAGATACAAACCAGGGGACATGAGTTAATGCTGAAAATGGAAACGTTTGGTGGAACAGTGGGGAAGAATTTCTTTCACTCAGAGAGCATTGGGAGTTTTACACTAGCTGCCAGCTGAAGGAGGTGGGGGGGGGGGGTGTGGGGTGGGAATGCTGGCTTAATTTTAACAGGAGATAAAAATTTGGGCAGGTACATGGATGGAAGTGTATGGAGGGATATGTAATGGGTGAAGGCCAGTGGGTAGGTAGAATAATCATTTGACACCGACGAGATGGCCCAAAAGGTGGTTGAGTGCTGTAATATTCTATGGTTCTATGAATACTATACTTTGCACATTTGACCGAATATAACATAATACACGGTTTTATTTTATGATTACACGAACAGCTGTACAGTATTGGCTCACTTCTGTGACGAGCACAAATGACAACGTTTTGCCTATCTTGTGTACACGTAGCAACAATCAAGTCAGATCAGAGTTCTTACACTGAGTTAGAACGCCTGCGAGTGGGGGCAGCATCTGAATAAAACACTCTCATTAATCCTGGGATGAAGAAATAGCCCTAATTTTAATCCTCACTTTCAGAAGCGAACAAATAGTCAATGGATATTTGAGGCCACTCTTCAATTGGTCTCTGATCTTTTTCTGAGTTCCCACATAAATGAACGGATTAATACAGGAACTCAAAAGCTGAAGCATGTATCCGCTCTCCTCCAGTATAAAATGTGGATCTTTGAAATTAGAACCTGAGAAATATGGCAATTTCTGAATTCGAAGATAAATGATTTTGATAAAAATCAACAGCCACGATAGAATGAAACAACGTGATATTAATAGGAGTAAAACGATAGATTTTCTGCGACATTCCTTCTCAGGCTCAGACTGATTGTCTCCGTTTCTGTTGTTTAACAGTCTTTTTCTAGTTCTATTCGTCGCCAGGATGTGTCTGACCGTGAGGACATTTAACAGAAGAACGGAAGACACGGGGTTAGGATGCGGTGAATACATTCATATGCAATCCATGCAAGGTAGACATTGATAAATAATGTTCCTTTGCAGAGCCAACGTTATCAGGTAACATAGGCAGACCTGTAATTAAAATAACATGGATCGTTCATCATGCAGCTTATAGCACAAACGATTCCAATAACAGTGGCTGCCGTTCTCTCAGTGCAATATGTTTTTAGCTTTTAGCAACAAATTGCTATATGTCGGTCAAAGGTGAAACATTACAGTTACCCACACGGAACAATCTCTCGATGCAAAAATGAGAACGAAAATCAACTTGCAGACAGGTGTTATGGAAAGGACGCTCAATGGGAAATACATATTTAGTTCGGTTCAATATCACAGCCATGATTATGACTATTCGATCAGTCACAGCCATATCCACCAGGTAGTAAGAGATGCACTTGGAAAGGCCGCACTTTCCTCGAAGCAGGATCGCAATCGCTGCCAAATTGGCTGCAAAAGAAGAGTCAATTAGTAAAATCTGGATCGAGGAACAGGTGAGCGGAAAATGCGAATAACTTACAAGATGGGACCAAGGTGAAAAACGGAAAGCACAATTAGGTTTTGCGGCGGGCAGCCCTATCATTCGAACCGCATCACATAAGGCACCGTTTTCCCGGCGCTCCTGTTCCAGGGTTTACATTTTCAAAAAGGATAGGGATGGAGGAATAAGTGGGGAGGGGGGGGGGGGGGGAGGAGAGTAGTATTGCGAATCAGCCAAAGCTTAACAACTGCAGAAAGGGAGGACGGAGTGAAGGGATCTTCATTGTTAGTGGAGTCGAAAGCATGAGGGAGTAATCAGTCTGGTGTATCTATATCGTCCCTAGTAGACGGAGTCGGTTCTTGATGGTGGTACAATTCGAACACCACAATAGATTGATGACTCCAACATGATTACAGATGATACTGGACAACGAAGACTTTGCTTCCTGAAAACGATTGGGTGTATTTTATGGATTCTGGGCTGCTGATCACAAAAACCACTTTAAAACGTTTCTATCACGTACCGTTTTTTAGATTATATCTAGCCTATATTTGTGATTTTCTGTCATATTTTAAGTCTAAGGATACAAATCAATGAAACGCAACATGTCATTGAAAATTCATTTTCTGCATTCGCACTTGGACGTCTTCCCCGCGATACTTGGTGCAGTCAGTGAAGAACACGGTGAAAGGTTTTAGCTGGACATTGTGACCATTATCAGGGCAACAGGACATTGTGACCAGTATCAGGGCAACAGGAATCCATCATGACATCATCA
The DNA here is from genome assembly GCF_036971445.1 of Narcine bancroftii. Classification (NCBI taxonomy): domain Eukaryota; kingdom Metazoa; phylum Chordata; class Chondrichthyes; order Torpediniformes; family Narcinidae; genus Narcine; species Narcine bancroftii. Next base: position 98,874,902 of record NC_091474.1, on the reverse strand, counting down.
ACTATTGTTGGACACTGACAGGAGAGACATCAGATGCTGAGTACAAATGAAAATCAGCGGCATTTTTAGGCCAGTTGAACTAACGTAATATGTCAGCATTATTATGAGATTCAACAATAAAGCGAATGGAATGTTTCTCATCCTTCCTACGTCATGCAGCACATTTGAGATTAGCTTTGTATTCACCTTGATGTTGCCTATCATAATCCCCACTTTCCTTTCAAAGAACAAACCTTTGGAAAAAAAAAATCTGTTGTCCAGTGTAATGAATCTGAATGGGGAAGAAGCCCCTGCACCAGCAATGCCAATAATAAAATGTTCCAATTTCTCCATTCAGCAAACTAATCAGACTGTTCTACTTGGAACTTCAACTGACGCGAGGAGAGGATAGTAAATTTTAAATAGGAGACCTTGCGGTGTTCCATGCATGGTTGACAGAAGTTCTAAGCTCACTTTCAAACTACTTTCAAACATTTTCACATTTATAGGGAAATTAACCGCTCCTTTAATTTATCACAATCATTGTCCTCTCTTTAAATTTTTAAACATTTTTCACACTATGAACCATATTGACCAAAATACACATAAACATTTCCCTCTTGAATATACTTGATGCAGTCAGATGAGTGGAAATCACCCGAGTCACGTTTGTTTCTGAGTTAAATGACTTTTTTAAAAACATTAAAATATTAAAAATATGTTTGCAGTTGTGAATATTAAGGCCATGAACGGAAAAATATCATTTCAATTCGGAGAGGCAATTTGGGCAGCATGGTTAGCATGATGCTATTACAGTGCCAGGGACTCAGGTAAGAATCCGGCGCTGCCTATTTCATTCTCCCCTTGTCTGCTCCGGTATCCACCCACCTTTTAAAGTGTCGTGGGGGGTGGGGTGAGGGTTGTGGGTTAATTGGAGATATTTGTGCAGCATGGGATCGTGTGCCGGAAATGCCTGTAACCATACTTTGTATCTATTAAAAAAAATATATCGAGACGTTGGAAAAAATTGTTTCTTTTTATAAAAGTGAAGGAGAATGAGTGGAAGAATAATAAGGACTTATGTGATTAACGTGTGAATAAATACAGTACACCGTGAGAGCAATTTCTTGGGTACAGAATTCAAAGACGAGAGAACATCCATTCAACCAGAAGTGGGGGATGTTGCGGCTAATGGAATGGAGGGAAAGGGGAATAGATCTAAAGGAAAGGAGACAGAGGGTTGGGGAAGAGAGGGAGATAGGGGGTAGCCTAACGTCCAAGAGTGTCCAGATGGAATAATGGGTGTTTCTCCTTCAACTATTTTATTATCATCCAAAGTTTTTTCGGTAACTCTTTCCTGCACTAGTCTCTGTGTTAGTTATTTTACAAATTGTCAATCTATGTCTTTCTTCCTCCCTCCCTTCCTTCTGTTCTTCCTTCTTTCTGTTCTTCCTCCCTTCCTTCCTTCCTCCCTCCCTTCTTCCTTCCTCCCTCCCTTCCTTCCTGCCACCCTTCTTCCTTCCTTCCTTCCTCTCTTCTTTCCTTCCTTCCATTCTTCCTCACTTCCTTTCTCCCTTCCTTCTTTCCTTCCTTCCTTTCTTCCTTCCTTCCAAACTTCTTTCCTTCCTTCCTCCTAAAGATATAGAATATGATACCATTTGAGAGCCATAGTGATTTTGTGGCAGTTTACTACATCCATGCCCCATCCATTAATCTTGTTTGATATGTGCATGGATTGTTACTCTTTCTTTAACCAGTTTATGCTTTCAGGTTATCCAACTTTCTCTTTAAATCTGGTTATGTTTCTTGAGCAAACAAAGAGAAGATTGAGATTTGCAGTCACTAAGGTTGCATTTGTGGAGGATAAATTGTTAGTCAGCATTGCAGGTTTGTATCCTCTTTGAAGTCTAATTTGGGAAGGCAGATAGTTGGCATAAAAAGTGGTTATAATGGATGATGGGAGAGGATGGCCAAATACTTCACTAATTAATGCGGGCTGGATTGGAGAGATCAGTGGAAGATTATAATTGGGTGTATTGAGTTTATTGTGAATAAAGGATTGGACTAGGAAAATTGGAGGAGACAAAGCAGAGGTAGAAATACCAGAACTAGGTTGGGCTGGGGTGTATGACAGAATTGTGTTATTATTGATCTTTAGTTATAAAATATATTTTAGTAAAGTTGTTTTGTGGGTGGACAAGGACACACAGACATTTACACACAGAACACCATCTTAAAAGTTGTAATATCTACAAATTCATTGTTCAGTGGAAGCTGTGTAGACAGCCGTAAAACCTGGAGTGATTGTCTATTGAAATGTTGAAAACAATGCTGATTACTCAGAGAAACACCTGCACACACAAGGAAGTCATCTGTTGATTGCTTTGAGCAGGCAGCCATGATTGAGAGGAACTTCAACAAAATCAGTAGTGATATCATGTCATGTGATTTTGATACCAAAAAAGGCATCTTTAATATTACTAGAGATTCATCTGAAGTCAGAAATCCAGTAGCCTTCAGTGAGGGAAGTACTGTTGTGCTGTATTCTCCCTGTCATTGGACGTACATGGAATCAGTGGTATCGAAGTGAAAGAGCCACTCCACTGTCTCCATTTTTTAAAATGGTCACTTCACGTAACCCTTGCCTTGGCTTTTTGAAATCAACATGCAAAACAAGTTCCAGAGCCTCCATGCAAAAGAGGGGAACTTGTTGAAAATCATTCATATGAAGAAACAATTCTCTGAAAACAACTCTTCAAGAAGTTGTGAATTTTGAGAACAACAGTAAAGACTCTTAAGTTTCAACACAAAAGATTTCTGAGATTGAACATTAAAATCATTTTTGTTTTCAGAATTATGCCTGATCTGTAATGGTTTTGGGTTTGCAACCCCCACACACACATACCCATACATGTACCCGCACCCACCCACACACAGCTACATACACCTACATGCACACACACAAATACCACTCACCCACACACCTACCTACTAACACACACACACACACACATTTGCAAAAAGTGGGGTTAAGTTTAGAGTTAAATATTAGATATTAGATTTAATATTATTAATAAAACATATTATTGTTTTGAAGGTACCATTGTCTTGGTGAATTTCTCGTGCTGCTGGTCTATGTTGCAAGAGTGAGTTACTTGAAAATGAACACAAGTTCATGCCTTTGTTTTGCCAGAAACCTAGATGCAAATGGTATTCTGTCTTTTAATAAATTTGATTCTCTCCTTCCCTTTTACATCATAGACTTTATTTTCAGAATTGCCAAAGCAGCTTGGAGTGAATGCCTTCAATGACCTACTGCAGTTCTTTACCTATCGTACTGTTTATTCTTTGGCTTGGCTTCACAGACGAAGATTTATGGAGGGGTATGTCCATGTCTGCTGCAGGCTCGGTGACTGACAGGTCCGATGTGGGACAGGCAGGCACGGTTGCAAGGGAAAATTGGTTGCTTGGGGTTGGGTGTTGGTTTTTTTCTCCTTTGTCTTTTGTCAGTGAGGTGGGCTCTGCGGTCTTCTTCAAAGGAGGTTGCTGCCCGCCAAACTGTGAGGTGCCAAGATGCACGGTTTGAGGCGATATCAGTCCACTGGCGGTGGTAAATGTGGCAGGCACCAAGAGATTTATTTAAGCAGTCCTTGTACCTCTCCTTTGGTGCACCTCTGTCTTGGTGGCCAGTGGAGAGCTCGCCATAGAACACAATCTTGCGAAGGCGATGATCCTCCATTCTGGAGACGTGACCCACCCAGTGCAGTTGGGTCTTCAGCAGCATGGATTCGATGCTTGTGGACTCTGCCAGCTCGAGTACTTTGATATTGGTGATGAAGTAATTCCAATGAATGTTGAGGATGGAGCGGAGACAGCGCTAATGTAAGAGTTCTAGGAGCCTAGGTGATGCTGGTAGAGGACCCATGATTCAGAGCTGAACAGGAGCGTGCGTATGACAATGGCTCTGTACACGCTGATCTTTGTGTGTTTCTTCAGGTGGTTGTTTTTCCAGACTCTTTTAGCGTCCTGTTTTGCGGAAACTGCCAAAATGTTTGGCCTGGAAGTCAGCCTGAAGAAAACTGAGGTCCTCCATCAGCCAGCTCCCCACCATGACCACCAGCCCCCCCCCCCACCCCCACATCTCCATCGGGTACACAGAACTCAAAACGGTCAACCAGTTTACCTACTTCGGCTGCACCATTTCATCTGGTGCAAGGATCGACAAAGAGATAGACAACAGACTCGCCAAGGCAAATAGGTCCTTTGGAAGACTACACAAAAGAGTCTGGAAAAACAACCAGCTGAAGAAACACACAAAGATAAGTGTATATTGAGCCGTTGTCATACCCACGCTCCTGTTCAGCTCAGAATCACCTACGGCTCCTAGAACGCTTCCATCAGTGCTGTCTCCGCTCCATCCTCAACATTCATTGGAATGACTTAATCACCAACATTACTGTTCGATATAATCACTGAAATCATGTTTTCCAAAGCAGCAATAGAGGAACAGATGAGGGAAGATGTGTTTGCATTTTGGTGAGGGCAAACACATCATTGTCTCAATTCTCAATGTGCTATAAAATATTTTGATTTTCAGAGAAATCATAGGGGTGGGGAGTAACAAATTGGGGCCATATTATTTGCCCACCATCATCAAAGATGAGATAACATATCAATGCAGATATCAATGCGAACACTGGATTGTATTTCTTAGAGAAATAAACACCTGCAAAAGGTGCATCCAATTGCATATAATGAGTGATTGTGTAAGGGAGCTTGAGCTGCAGTTGGATGAACTGAGGATTATAAGGGAAGCAGAGGCAGTGATAGAGAAGAGTTACAGGGAGACTGTCACCCCTAAAAGGCAGGAGTCAGGGAATTGTGTGGCTGTGAGGAAAGGAGGGAGAGTGCCTGTGCAGAGTACCCCTGCAACATGTATTCTGCATTGGATACTGCTGGGGGGAATAGCCTATCAGGGACGAGTCGTGGGGGTAAGGTCTCTGGCACAGGGGCTGCCCCTAAGGTTCAGAAGGGAAGGAGGGATAAGAACACGATACTTGTAGTTGGGGACTCATTAGTCAGAGGGACAGATAGAAGGTTTGTGGGATGAGATCAGGGATCCAGGTTGGTCTGTTGCTTCCCTGGTGCCAGGGTCAGGGATATCTCTGATCGAGTTCATAGCATTCTGCAAGGGAAAGGAGAACAGCCAGAAGTCGTGGTCCATATGGGGACCAATGACTTAGTTAGAAGTGGGGATGAGGTCCTGAAACAGGATTATGTGGAATTAGGTAGGAAGTTAAAAAACAGGACCTCCAAGGTAGTAATCTCTGGATTGCTGCCAGTGCCACGCGCTAGTGAGGGTAGAAATAGGAGGATGTGGAGGATGAATGCGTGGCTAAAGAGATGGTGCAGGGGGCAAGGGATAAGATTTTTGGATCATTGGGATCTCTTCTGGGGAAGGTCGGACCTGTACAAGAGGGACGGACTCCACTTGAACTGGAGGGGGACCAATGTGCTGGCAAGTAAATTTGCTAGAGCTGTGGGAGTAGGTTTAAACTAGTTTGGCAGGGGGGTGGGGAACAGAGGGTGAGAGCAGTGTCCAGGGAGTATGGCCACCTAGCTAGGAATAAAAAAGATAACAAAGGTAGGATGGAGATTAGGGTAGAAGGTAAAAAAGAGAATATATGTGAGGGTCATTCTCTGAGATGCATATATTTTAATGCAAGAAGCATAGTGAACAAGGTAGATGAGCTGAGAGCATGGATAGATACTTGGGGTCACGATATTGTGGCAATTAGTGAGACCTGGCTACAGGAGGGGCAGGACTGGCAACTTAATGTTCCGGGATACATTTGTTTTAGATCTGATAGATCAGGGGGTAAAAAAGGAGTTGCTCTGCTTGTTAGGGAGGATGGTATGGAGGGATCAACCAGTGAGGCTGTTTGGGTAGAATTGAGGGGTGGAGGAGGCAAGAGGGTGATAATAGGGGTGTATTACAGACCACCAAATGGGCCAAGGGAATTAGAGGAACAAATTTGTAGGGAGATAACGTATATGTGTGAGAATCATAGGGTAGTGATCATGGGAGATTTTAACTTCCCACACATTGATTGGGATACCCATACGGTTAGAGGGCTGGATGGGCTAGAGGTCATTAAATGTGTTCAAGATTGTTTCCTAAATCAATTAGTTGAAGAACCGACTCAGGACGGTGTAATACTGGATCTCCTGTAAGGGAATGAGCTACGTCAGGTATCGGACCTTAATGTTGGTGAACAAATTGGGTCTAGTGATCATAAGTCTGTTTGTTTTAGGGTAGTTTTAGGGAAGAGCAAGGAGGGGCATAAAGTTGAGGTTCTAGATTGGAGAAGAGTAAATTTTGAAGGAATAAGAAGGCATTTGGGGAGTATTAAGTGGGACAGGATATTTTCAGGTAAGGATGTTAATGAAAAATGGAGGATATTCAAAAAAGAAATTTTGAGGGTACAGAGTAGATATGTCCCAGTGAGGATCAAAGAAAAGGCTGGAAGTCATAGGGGGGCTTGGTTTTCGAGGAATATTGGAAATTTGGTTAGGAGAAAAAGGGAGGTGTACAAGAGGTATAAAGAGCAGGGAGCTGAGAATTTGAAGGAGGACTACAAGGAGTGTAGAAGGAACCTTAAGAGAGAAATTAGAAAGGCCAAAAAAAAGCATGAAGAGGCTTTGGCAGACAGAGTAAAAATAAATCCAAAGGGTTTCTATAGGTACATTAAAAGTAAAAGATTAGTGAGGAATAAAATTGGACCCCTTGTAGATAGCGAGGGTAGGCTGAGTGAAAAGTCAGAGGAAATGGGGGAAATTTTGAATGATTTCTTTGCCTCGGTATTCACTAGGGAAAAAAATATTGAACCAGTTGAAGTAAAGAAAAATAGTGGGGCGGTCATGAAGCATATAAGGATAACCGAGGAGGTAGTGATGGCTTTGTTGAAAAAGATAACGGTGGATAAATCTCCAGGACCAGACAAAATATTCCCAAGGACACTCAGGGAGGCTTGTGCACAGATAGTGGGGCCATTAACAGAGATATTTAGGATGTCACTGGCCACGGGGGTAGTGCCAAAGGATTGGAGGGTTGCGCATGTGGTTCAGCTGATAAAGGAGAGGTCCAAATGTAAACCTGGGAATTATAGGCCCGTGAGTCTGACGTCTGTGGTGGGAAAGTTGATGGAAAGTGTTCTGAGGGATGGCATTTACAAATATTTGGAGGTACAGGGATTGATAGGGAGTAATCAGCATGGTTTTGTCAGGGATAGATCATGCTTGACAAACCTGATTGAGTTTTTCGAGGAGATTACAAAAAAGGTTGATGAAGGGAAAGCTGTGGATGTTGTCTATTTAGACTTTAGTAAAGCTTTTGACAAAGTTCCCCACAGGAGGTTAGGAAAAAAGGTGGAGGCATTAGGTATAAATAAGGAGGTAGTGAAATGGATTCAGCAATGGTTGGATGGGAGGTGTCAGAGAGTAGTGGTAGAAAATTGTTTGTCCAATTGGAGGCCGGTGAGTAGTGGAGTTCCTCAGGGATTGGTCCTGGGTCCACTATTGTTTGTTATATATATTAACGATCTGAAAGTAGGGGTGGAGAATTGAATAAGCAAGTTTGCGGATGATAAAAAGATTGGTGGTATGGACAGTGAGGAAGATTACCGTAGATTAAAAGGTGATTTAGGAAGGCTGGAGGTGTGGGCTGAGAAATGGCTGATGGAATTTAATACAGATAAGTGTGAGGTGTTACATTTTGGAAAGGCAAATCTAAATAGGTCATATGCATTAAATGGTAGGCTATTGAGATGTGCAGAGCAACAAAGGGATATAGGAGTGATGGTAAATAGTACCCTCAAGGCTGATACTCAGGTAGATGGTGTGGTGAAGAAGGCATTTGGAATGTTGGTCTTCATAAATCGGAGTATTGAATTCAAGAGTAGGGAGGTTATGATGAAATTGTACAAGGCATTGGTGAGGCCAAATTTGGAGTACTGTGTACAGTTTTGGTCACCAAATTATAGGAAAGATATAAACAAAATAGAGAGAGTGCAGGGAAGGTTTGCGAGAATGTTGACAGGATTTCAAAGTTTGAGTTACAGGGAAAGGTTGTGCACACTGGGGCTTTTTTCTCTGGAGCGTAGAAGATTGAGGGGGGACTTGATAGAGGTATTTAAGATTTTAAAAGGGACAGACAGAGTAAACGTGGATAGGCTTTTTCAATTAAGAGTGGGGGAGATTCAAACTAGAGGGTATGGTTTAAGATTGAAGGGGGAAAATTATAAGAGGAACATGAGGGGAGATTTCTTTACGCAAAGGGTGGTAGGGATGTGGAATGAGCTTCCGGCAGACATGGTTGAGGCTGGATGATTGGTTACATTTAAGGAAAGACTGGATAGTTACATGGAGAGGAGAGGACTGGAGGGGTATGGACTGGGTGCTGGTCAGTGGGACTAGGAGGGTGGGGATTTGTTACGGCATGGACTAGTAGGGCCGAACTGGCCTGTTCTGTGCTGTAAGTGGTTATATGGTTATATGGTAAGTTGACTGGGACAGAATGGGTGAAATTTACTAAACTTGTCCAAATAAGATTCCACTGAAGGGAGTACAAAAGTGTTCCTCCTCGACTGGAATGAGCTGGGGTGTTTCTCAAGTTACAGTAGGGGTACCTTTCACACCAGTGGGAAGAAATAGAACCATAGAACCAGAGAACATTACACCACAGGAACAAGCCCCTTCAGCCATTCTAGTCTGTGGCAAAGCATTCTTCTGCCGAGTCCCACTGATGTGTACCCAGTCTTTTGCCCTCCATATCTCTCCATCCATATACCTGTCAAAAGACTTCATAAATGTTAAATTGGATCCCGCACCCTACACTCCCTCCACTCTGTCTGCAGGAGTTCCCCCTCCTGTTCCCCTTTTACCCTTAACCTTATACTCTCAGTGAAATATATCTATCTATATTTACTCTGCTTATTCCCCTCATAATTTTAAATACCTCGATAAAATCTCCTCTCATTCTTCTACATGCCTGGGAATAAGGTCCTAACCTGTTTAGCCTTTCACTGTAACTCAGTTTCTGAAGTTCAGGCAAAACCTGAGTAAACGTTTTCGGCACTCTCTATCTCATTGATATCTTTCCAGTAGTTAGATGACCAAACCTGCACACAACACCACAAAAGCGGCCTCACCAATGTCTTATACAATGTTACCATAACATCCCACCTGCTGTACTTTGCTTTATGAATTCTATTTAGACTCACTTAAGATCTGAGGGAATATCTCATCAGGCCAAGGGGATTTATAGACTGTTATTTGCATTACGACAACAAGCACCTCCTCCTCCTCCAGTTCCATGGCCTCTCTGCTTGATTTACTTAATTCCCATGACTCCGTGCCTATTTCCTGAGTGAATACTGATTGAAAAAAATATAATTAAAGATCTCCTCTCATGCCCTTTGACTCCATACAAAGTGGACCATTCTGATGGTTAATATTCTTTCCCTCTTAATATACCTGTATAAACCTTCACATAGTCTGCCAAAGCAACACCTTTCTGATTTCTTTCCTGAAGCACTTGTTCTATTTATTATACTCCGCAAATAACTCATACACTCCATGTTGACTGTACCTGCTATACACACCTCTCTTTCTCCAAAAAGAGCCACACTATTCCTCAACAAGCAGTATTACATATTTTTGTTATTATCTGCATTAACCATTAGTTTTAAAAATAGTTATGGAATAACATGGTAATATTTCAAAAGCAAAAGTCAAAGGAATATTGCAATATACTTGTTGATTGTGATTTGGTGCTAGATACAAAAGGCAGGGATTTATAGAATGCCTTTTATAAATGCTTGTGGCTGAGCCGATTGGAGGCTATGCCAATTCAGAACTGGGTATTGTGCAATGAACCAGAGTTGAAAGGGAGCTGAAGGTAAAGGAACCACTTGGTGGCAGTGGTAAAACACAGGATTCTGTTGACACCATAGTTATGTGAAAAACACACAAATGCTGGAGAAACTCAGCAGGTCAAACAGTGCATTTATGTAGCAAAGGTAAAGAAACATCACCATTGTTTTGGGCCTGAGCCCCTCATCAAGTCAATTTGTCCCTTTAAAAAGATGTTAGATGCAGATAGCAGAAGAATGTTCTATAAGACAAATCATATTTGTTCCTTAATTACTAGTAGAAAATGAGATGCCCTTGCATTAACAAACCTCAATATACCTGATCCCTTTCTGGCACCAGATGTCCAGGATCCTATTGTCCAGTGTCATGGATATTAAGTTGTTTTGAGTCAAGGGAATTTTGGGTGATATTCCCACCTTCAATCCAATACATTGATTTATTCTTTGCCATGTTTGAAGTACATGCTTTAGTATGGAGTTATCCTTTTCCTTTGAAATTAATTTAGTGACCTATTTCTATATAGACTCTTCTGCTATCTTTTCATCTACTGGATGTAGTCCAATTTGTGCCCAGGAGGTGGAAACCCCTTAACCAAAGAGTGAGGTGATAAACCACACCTGGGTCACACAGTAATTTTTTTTTTGAAATCTGGCAATTTTAAATCCCCAAGGTTGAAATCTGAAGTCAACTTTTCCAAGAAGATTCTAGTCACTTTACCTTTCTATAGAAACTGTTTGACACATGCGTTGAGCATCTTGAAGAAACCCTGGGGCAATGGAATGGTTAAGGACTGAAATAGATACTGTAGCCTTGGGATTGCCTTCATTTTAACACAGTTAACTCTCCCCACCAAAGCCTCGTCATTTGATGCGGATATATTGTGCCGAATCATCATTTCAATCTGTAGAATTCACTGCCCCTTGATTTCATGGAAGCAAACTCAGTAAATCAATAGATCTCTGCATAGTAATGGAATTAAGGAATGTGAGTAAAAGTCAGACAGGTAGACAGGAGCCCATCATCAGATCAGCTATCTTCACAGGCTCAACAGGCTGAATGGCCTACTCCTTCTCCTATTTCTTATGTTCCAATCTCTCTCTTTATGTGCAAGGAGAAATACCGATGAAGTGTATTAGTTTCTTTCTCTCTGATGACAAAGTACAAGATTAGGAATCATGCAATGGAACAAAACAATATCACAATTAATCTATCCTCTGGTAGTTGTGTTGTCACAAGTAATATCATTGGGAAGGGCAGCTGACAATTCACCAGCCACCGGGAGAAAGGGGACAGAGCCAGACTGGAGGACGGCATGTTTGAAGAAAGTGGGTGAGACAGGCTCACCAGTTTTCTGCCATGAAAGGGGCTGAGGGTGATGGAATAGAATTGAATAAGATGTTAAAAGATATCACTATAGTCGGTAGACAAAATATATTTTATTAATCAGAGAGGCACCAAACAAAAAATACATCAATCTTAGGGAGTTTGAGACGAGATGTGAAATGCCGGTACTTGTAAAAATACAGAACGCTCTTGCAAAGGAGTTGTTGGAATCAGGTGGAGGTTTTATGTTGAAGTAGGACGCAGGCAGACATTTTAAAAGCAGTAATAAAGAAGGTTAATATTTGGAATGCACAGACGTCAAGTTGGTCAGCTGGGAAAAATATAGGCGTATCATTGCAGGAGCTAGGGGGAGATCTGGAGAAGCCTTTCATTTGGTGTGACAGCTTTTACTGGTTCATCCCTCATCGGATTTCATATAGAGGCTATGTTTTGACTTCAAGAATCAGGGTTGACCTAGCATTTGTGGGTATGGTTGGGTGTGTGTGCGTGTGTGTGTGTGTGTGTGTGTGTGTGTGTGTGGGGGGGGGGGTGGGGGTGGGTGTGTAGGTGTGTGTGTTTGTGTGTGTTTGTGTGGGTGAGGGGGGTAGGTGTATGTTTGTGTGGGTTGGTATAGGTGTCAGTGTGTGTGTGAGAGACAGAGAGAATGAATGAGTGAGTGAACGAGACAAAGAGGGAAAGAGAGAGAGAGAGAGAAGGAGAGAGAGAGAGAGAAGCTGACAGACAGAGATATAGGGAGAAGGAGGAACGGTATGTGGCATGAAAGGTATCTCAAAATCCATCAGGAACTGTTTTGTCCAAAACAGGAAAAAATCGTTCTGAGGGTTGTGGATGCAGCTGAGGGCCTTGCACAAATCATATACCATTCATCAGCTCCACATACAACTTCTGCTATCTCAACGGAATTGCCAAATTATTAAATGACTCAAGCCAAGCTGCCAACATTCTTATCCTGAGTCCTGATCCCATTTCATTGGTCAGAACAAGTGTGGTTGAAAAACAAATCTTAAAATATATGGACAGTCCCTTTCTTGCTGTTAATTATTGTTGAAATGGATAGCTCATCAGTAGAGGTGATGCACTGCATTATTTAAAGGTAAAACACAGGATCTGTTGAAAAAAACACAAATGCTGGAGAAACTCAACAGATCAATACGTAACTGGGGTTGGAGAGGGCCCAGACAAAAAATGAGGTGGTGTTCCTCCAATCTATGGGTGGTCATGGTGGGGTAGTGTGAAAAGCCATGGACAGACATGTGAGCAGGAGAGAGTGACTCAGAATTGAAATGGTTGGTTACGGGGAGGTTGCTTTTGTTGGGACAGAGAGGAGATGCAGGGTGAAGCGATATCCTATCTGTTTTGGACCTCAGACCATGGTGAGGGAGGAGGTGTGAGTGCAGGTATTATACCTCCTTACCACAGTGGAAGGTGCCGGGGGGGGCAATGGGTGGGGAGGGAAGAGTGCACAAGATGCGTCACGGAGGGAGAGGACCCTATGGAAGGCTGAGTGGGGAGGTGAAGGAAAAATGTGTCTGGTGGCGGGGTCTTGCAGTAAGTGCTGGAAATTACGGAGGATAATGTGTTGGATGTGGAGGCTGGTGGGTGGTAGGTGAAGACGAGGGAGATTCTGAGTTCATTTTCTTCTGGGGGCAGGGGTGACTAGGGTACATGAGCAGGGAATGGAAGAATTGCAAGCGAGGGCCGTTAATAGTGCTGGAGGGGAAGCCATGTTTGTGGAAGAAGGCAGACATTTCAGAGGCTCTGGACTGGAAGACCCCATCTTGGGAGCAGATGTACCAGAAATGGAGAAATTCAGAGAAGGGGATGGAGTCCTTGCAGGGAACAGGGTGTGAGGACGTATAGTCCAGGTTTTTTTGTTGTGGGAGTTAAAAGGTTTGTAATAGATGCCACAAGATCACAAGATAAAGGAACACAAGCAGGCCACTAGGCCCATTGGGTCTGTTCCATGGCTATGCACTAAGCTAAACTAAACTCACCCCTAGTTCCAATTACCAGCATTTTCCCTGTATCCCTTTATACCCATACTAATGAAATTTCCTGTTTATATACTCCCAGTGATCTGGCCCCCACTGCTTTGTGTGGCAGTGAGTTCCACAGATCCATGGCCCTCTGACTATAGAAGTTCTTCCTACTCTGTTTTGATTGGATAACTTCTAAATTTAAGACTATGACCCCTTGTCCTTGACTCACCCATCAAGGGAAACATATGTATTCACTCTGTCAAAATCTTTTAATATTAAAAATATCTCTATGAGATCCTCCCCCTCATTCTCCTATACTCCAATGAGTACAACACAAGAGCTGACAGATATTCCCTATATGCCAGCCCCTGCATTCCAGGAATCATCCTGGTAAATCTACACTGCACCCTTTCCAACAACATCACATCTTTTCTGAGATAGGGGGCTCAACACTGTACAGGTATGCGATCCTTTATCCGGAATCCTTGGGGGACAGTGTGTTCCGAATTTTGGATTTCGGCAAGTCCACCCGAAATGTGCTGCCATATCCACCCCCATCTCCTTCCAGTTGCTCAGCTGCCTCCCCCTGACCGCCAGCCCCTCAACCACCTGGACGTCACCCCTGACCACCTGGCAGTCTCCCCGGCTGCTGGTCCCTTGGCTGCCTCCCATGACCACGGTCCCTCGGTCGTCTCCCATGACCACGGTCCCTCGGCCGTATCCCATGACCGCGGTCCCTCAGCCGTCCGGACATCACCCCCAATCGCTGGTCCCTTGGCCACCCAGCAGTATCCCCCAGCAGTCTCCCCCAACAGCCTCCCCCGATTGCCCAGCAGTCTCCCCTGGCCACTGGTCCCTCGGCTGCCTCCCCTGACCACAGTCCCTCAGCCATCTCCCGTGACCGTAGTCCCTCGGCCGTCCGGCCATCACCCCCCGACCACCGGTCCCTCAGCCACCTGGCAGTTTCCCCTGACCACCGCTTCACCCGACAGCCCCTCAGCCACCTCCCAGACCACTGGTCCCTCGGCCACCTTCCCTGACCACTGGTCCCCACTTGCTGCATTTTGGAGCTTACCAGATTTTAGATGTCCGGATAAAGGATAGTGTACCTGTATACAGTACACCAAGTGGTGTCTCACCAGTGCCACATAGAGTCTCATTAACACCTCTCTACTCTTATACACTATTCCTCTTGAAATGAATGCTGGCATAGCATCTGCCTTCTTCACTACCAATCCTACTTGGGCATTAACCTTTAGATTACTCTGCACAAGGATGCCCAGGCCTCTGCACCTCTGAGGATTGAATTTTTTTCCCCATCCAGATAGTCCTCTGCCTGTTTATTTCCACTGCCAAAATGTAGAACCGAACACTTCTCAACATTGTACTTCATCTGCCATATATTTACCCAATCTGTCTATATCCCTCTGCAATTTTATGGTTTCTTCAACAGTTCCTGCTCTGCCATGTATCTTGGTGTCATCTGTAAATTTGGCAAAAAACTATTTAGTCCACAATCCAAATAGTTAATTGCAGCATCGGCTGCAAGACTGACCCCTGCGGAACAGAACACCACTTGTGGTGTTCAAGCAGCCATCCTGAACGGTATCCCTTAATTTCAAACCTTTGCTTTCTGCTTATCAGCTAATTTTCTATCTAATCTAATAATGTTCCTGTAATTCCATAGGCCTCCATTTTATTTATCAGCCTAACATGCAGCACCTTATCGAAAGCCTTTTGAAAATCCAAGTAAATAACAGCCTCCCCTTTGTCTATCCTACCTGAGATTTCTTCAAAAATCTCTAATAAGTTAATCAAACATGATCTACCCTTTAAAAAACCTTGCTGACTAGGACCTATCCTGTCATGCGTTTCCAGGTATTTCATAACATCATCTTTGAGGATTGACTCTAATATCTTCCACACCACTGATGTCAGACTTATAGGTCTATAGTTCCCTTTTTTCTGCCTCCCACCTTCCTTGTTCAATAGAACCACATTCACAACTTTCTAATCCCCTGGAACCAAACCAGAGATCTCTGGAAGATTGTCACCAATGGATCTACAATCTCCAAAGCCATCTCTTTCAAAACCCACGGGTGTACCTCATTTGGTCTGACATGCCCTTTGTATTTCTAACTGTATCTCTAAGTCCCCTTACTGGCTGCTGTTTGGGGGCCAGAATTTAACTGCTGATATAATCTTTTTACCCTTAATTCAACCCATACTGATCTCTTTAGTCCATTCAATTTAGTCCATTCAATTCCTTAATTCAACCCATTCTGATCTACCTCTTTAATCCATTCAATTTACCTAGCACAATTTCTCTAGTAATGTCTTCCACAGTGAATAAAGAAGTAAAATATTGATTTAATTCTTCTGCCGTATCTTTGTAACCCATTATAATTTCCCCAGCATAATTTTCAATCAATCCTATGTCAACATGTCTCTCTCTTTTATTCTTTATACATATAAATAAACTCTTAGTATCTTTTTCTATTTTGTTTGCCAATCTTCTTTCATAACTAATCTTTTCTTTCCTTGTGACTTTCTTTATTTCCTTCTGTAAGTTTCTAAAGGAATCCCAGTCCTCTGATTTCCCACTAGTTTTAGCTTCCTTGTATGCCCTCCTCTTTGCTTTTTATCTTGGCATTAACTTCTTTTGTTAGCCATATTGGTGCCGTGTTTGCTTTAACTACTTTCCTTTATCTCATTTGCAAAAATATCTTCCAATCCTGCTCTGTTCCTCCTACTAGTTTGCTTTTCCAGTCGATTTGGCCCAGTTCTTTCCTCATACCACTATAATTTCCTTTATTCCACTGAAAAATTGATACATCCAATGACATTTTTTCCTTTTCAAATTTGAAATTGAATTTGACCATGTTGTGGTCACTGCTTCCTAGAGGTTCTAAGACCTTTAACTCCCTTACAACCCCAGGTTCATTGCACATGACCCAATCCAGAACTGTGGATCCCCTGGTGGGCTTCTCAACAAGCTGTTCAAAAAATCCATCTACAAACTAGATATTTTCTACAAACTCACACTCCTGTGATCCAGTAAAATTCTGTCCTTCCCAATCCTCCGCCATGTTAAAATTTCCCATAATTAATTTGATATTATCCTTGCGACATGCCCGTTGTATTTCTAACTGTATCTCTAAGTCCTCTTCCTGGCTGCTGTTTGGGGGCCAGAATTTAACTGCTGATATAATCTTTTTACCCATACTGATCTACCTCTTTAGACCCTATGTCCCTTCTTTAATGTAATTACTTATCATCAGAGCCACCCCTCCACCTCTACCCTCCTGCCTATCTTTCCTATAGATTGTGCCATATTGAACTCTCAAATCACATGGCTTATTGATCCACGTTTCAGTAATGGCCACAAAGTCATACATTTTTAGTAGAATCTGAGCAACCAAGTCATCCATCTAGTTTCTGATGCTACCTGCATTTAAGTCAGTGGAGAGTCTGTCTCCTGAGGTGGAGATAGAGATCCAGAAAAGGGAGAGAGACATCGGAGGTAGACCAGGTGAGTTTGAAGTCCAGGTGGAAATTAGTTGCGAAGTTGATGAAATTGATGAGCTCATCGTGGGTGCATGAGGCCGCCCCGATGTAGTCATTGATGTACCAGAGGAAGAGTTGGGGGGGGGGGGGGGTCATGCCTGTGTAGGCTTGGAGCATGTTTTGTTCCACAAAACCGACAAACAGGCAGGCATAGATGGGACCCACGTGGGTACTCATGGCTAATCCTTTAATCTGGAGGGAGTGGGATGAGTTAAAGGAAAAATTGTTAAGGGTGAGGACGTTCTTCCAGGCAGAGAAAGGTGGTGGTGAAAGGTGACTGCTCAGGTCTGAGGTCTAGGAAACAGCAAAGTGCTTTAAGGCCTTCTGTGTGGGGAAAGGAGGTGTAAAGGAATTGGACATCCATTGTGAAGATGAGGCAGTCTGAAGTCTTGGAGGAGGTGGAGGGTGTGTGAGATGTCATTGATGTAGGTAGGGGAGGGATTGAACTAGGGGAGAAAAAAATGGAGTCAAGGTAGGATGAAATTAGTTCCGCGTGACAAGAGCAAGCAGAGACAATGGGTCTGCCTGATGGTTACGTTTGTGTATCTTGGGTAGAAAGTAGAATTGGGCGGTGGATGAATGGGAGACAATGAGGTTGGTGACCATTTGGGGGGGGGTAGGTGCCCAGAGTAGGTGAGGTGAGATAATGTTGGAGATGGTGCTTGATGGGTGATAGTGGGTTCTGTGGGAGGGAATGATGAGAAGGTGTCTAAGAGCTGTTGACTGGCCTCAACAAGGTAGAGGTCAGTGCGCCAGACTACAACAGCACCACTCTTGCCTGCGGGTTTTATAGAGACGTTAGGGTTGTTGTGGAGAGAGTGGAGGGTGGACTGTTCTGAGGACATGAGGTTGGAGTAGGTGAGGGGGTTAGTGAAGTTGAGATGGTTGAAGTCTTGGAGATAAAAAGGTCCAGAGCAGGCAGCTGGCCAGGAGGAGATGTCCACGAGGAGGAAGAGGTCTTGGAGGGAGAAAGGGTCTAGGGCAGGTGTTGGAGAGTTGCGGCCACAGTAACAGGCCTGGAAACGGAGGCGATGGAAGAATTCAGCATTGCGGCATGTACAGAACTAGTTGAGGTGTGATTGGAGAGGGATGAATGTTAAGCCTCTGCTGATGATAGAGCGCTCCACCCCTGAGCGGGGAAGGTCAAGAGAGTTTAGTAAAAACCAGGCAAGGGTCAGAGTTGGTGTGGTGGAGGGTGTTGGGCCGTGGGGAGTATTGGGGGGATTGGCAGGGGGAGAAGGGTTGGGGAGGTTCTGAGGGTTAGCTCAAGGGTGGGGAGAGAAAGAGGATAGGTGGTTGGAGGGTGGGGGGAAGGGGGGAAATGGGATGTAGTAGTGGGAGGTAGGGGAAGGAGGAGTGGGGGGGGGGTTAGTTGAGTGGGATCCAATAGAGAGATCAAGGCTCCAGATGCAGTCTGTATCAGGACCCACGTGGGACGAGTCAGAGAGGAAGGCTCCAGCATCTTCTGAAGGTCCAATGCTGAGTTGGCAGCAGTGGTATCAGGAGCTGCAGTGATTAGGGGGTCAGAGCCTGGGTTGGGGTGGGTGGTGGTGGCGTGGGGAACTCCGTTGTTGCGGCACCCATGGTAATGGGAGCTCTGGAGGGCAGGTGACTGGGGCCGAGATTGGAATCCACGTGGAGGATCGCAGAGGCTGCCATCTCCAGGGAGGACACCACCAAGTGAGTGTGGAACCAGTGTTTGAACGTGTGGATCTGGTGGCAGATGTAGTACAGGAAGGGCTCGCTGCAGGAGAATGCCAGTGAGGTCTGGAGCTGTGGTAGCAGGAGGGTGCGTTGCTGCTGGTATCTACGCATGGATGTGAGGGTGGTGCATAGGACCTGTTGGGAAAAGCTGAGAGCAGCGGTGAATGTGGGGCAGGTACCTGAGATGCTGGCGTTGGTCAAACTAAGAGGCCTGGAATCATCGCTGGAAGCTATGGTGTGCTGAGGTAACAGCGAGCAAGCACAAAACTCAAAAGACTGTGGTTCAGGTCTATATTCGGGTCTGCTGATTGACAGCCAGCCAGGTGGAATCAGCCCCTTAGTTGGTCTTCCTGTAGGAACAGAGATCGCCCCCTGCAGTCGGCTGGTGGTCGTATCACTACAGACATTGTCCTGGAGGGGTGCATGTGGAATGGTGCAGGGTGATATTTATGTTTAGATGGTCCAGGGGCTGTCAAAATCTCTGTAAACATCGCAGTGTTGGCCCCTGTTCAAAGGTCAGCGAGAGCGTGGTTGTGTCCGGCATGGTCGTGGCAGGTGCCTGTGTGGGCAGCGTGGTGCTTATTTGCACATTTGTCCATGGAGGTGTGGATGGGTAGGTGTGAATCAGCAGGAGTGGGGTTTACTGGAGGGGAGGAGGGAGAGGTTTGGCCCCTGGATCCTGGGTAGGCTAAGGGTACCCATGGTGGGAAGGTTGGGCCGGGTAGTTGTGATATTGGGGGTGGTGGTGCCCCTGCTGGTGCCAGATCCCTGGTCGAGACAGTTCTCACAGCCATTGGGGTACCTGATGTAGGCATAGTTGTAGTTGGGGTGGAGGAGGAGCACCTGCTCAACCAGCGGGTCAGACTTGTGGGCCCCACATGTTTGCGTCGGAGCACCAGTCCCGGAAATGTGAGCCAAGCTGGGAGTGAGATTCCAGTCACCGATTTCCTGGGAAATGAGAAAAGGCACTCCTGAGGGGTTTGATTTGTAGCCATGCACAAGAGTGACCTAATGGCATATAGTGTATTTGGGAGGGCCTCTTACCAGTAGTCAATGGACAAACCTTTGGAACTTCCAGATCACCCTGTTTTCGTGCCCCATTGTCCCTCAGGTGTAACAAGTTGAGCAACTAGTCACAATACCTCGCGCTATCAGATGCTGCTGCAGCTCCTCACTCATGAAGCCGGACCCTTGATCACTATGGATGAATGCTGGGTATCCGATCACAATGAAGATCTGCGTCAGAGCCCAGATAACAGTGGCTGTGGAGGTGTATGGGCATGGAAAATGGGATCACTTGCCTACGTCCATGAGGAAGTAGATGTTCCTGTTCGTGGAAGGCAAGGGGTCCTTGAATTCTATGATAAACCATTCAAAGGGCCGAGTGGCCTTGATGACGGGCAGAAGGTGTGCAGTTTGCACTCTGCACAGACCCTGCATGACTCGGTCATGGTCCTGATGTCTTGTACAGTGAAGGGGAGGTTCTGGGACTTGATGAAATGGTACAGGCAGGCGTGTGATGCCTTTGTGACAAAGGGAGTCATGTAGTGCCTGCAGTTGGTCTGTCTGCACTGTGGCGCAGGTCTGGGACAGGACATTGGGGGAGTCATTAAACTTCCCTGGTCTGTACTGCATGTTGTAGCTGAATGTGGCCAGCTCGACTCTTCAGCGCAAGATCTTATCGTTCTTGATCTTGCCTTCATGAGTGGTACTGAACATGAACGCCACTGCACGTTGGTTGGTGAGAAGGGTGAACCTTTTGCCTGCCAGGTAGTGGCGCCAATAGCGGACTACTTCCATGATCACCTGGGCCTCCTTTTCAATGGTGGAGTGCCCAAGCTTGGAACCATGGAGGGTCCTGGAGTAAAAGGCCACGAATCGGTTAAGGGTGGCTCCGAGGGTAACATCAGAGGCATTGCACTCCACCTGGAATGGGGCATGCATTGTGGCATCGGCGACATCCTACCTGATGAGAGGAAAAGCTGCCTGTGCTTTGGAGGGTGGGGGGGGGCATGGGAAGAGGAAAGGTGGTGGCTTGGGCCAGTAGGGAACTTTGTCTGAGAAACGAGGAGCCTGCTGGAAGACAGAGACCCTATTAATTACCCCAAATGGAACTCTGCAGAACTGCCCATCTGCCTTGTGGTGGTATATGGCTTAACCTATGTATTGATAGAGAGCTGGTGGTAGGCTGACTTTAGGTCAATTCTCGTTGACCATGTCGGCTATTCTGGGTAGGGAGACAGCATCCAGCTGTGTGTGTCAGTTTATGGTCTGACTGTAATTGATGACCATCCTCAGTTTGCTGCGCACTTTGACCATCAGGACTTGGGCTCTCTAGGTACTGCTACTGGGATTTATGATACCTTTCCCCAGAATCTGCCTCACTTCTGCTTTAATGAAGGCCTGGTCAGCCACACAATAGCACCTGCTCCTAGTAGCTATGGGCCTGCAATCTGGCGTAAGGTAGTTGAAGAGTGCAGGATGGGTTATTCGTAGATTGGAGAGGTCACAGGTGGATTGGGGTGGTTGCAGGGCTGCACGCTGTGGAGCGTGAGCAGGGGGAGTGGCCTGCCGAAAGTGGAGGTGGTACTGGAAGTTCCTAAGAGGACTGGGGCACAGAGCTTGGCATAACCAGGAGCCTGAACCTGTGATATGTTCCACCCCCACCCACTGTCAAATCAACTAAGCAGCGCCAGAGGGCTGTGATGGAGTGTTCCTTGGCTGCGAAGGCAATATCAAAATTCGTGGGATAGATTTTGAGCTTTAATGTCCAGACCACATTCGGGTATTCGAAGCTCTCAGTACTACTGCTATTGTACAGAAATAATGTTACCTTCCTGTTGACAGCGATGTTCATCATTGAGCCCCCGAATCCATGTAGAATGTCCCTTTTAAAGGTGGTGGACGCGAGGACCGTTTCGGGGTCCAAGTCACTACTCGCCGATGGATGAGGCGAATAGTGGCCAGTGGCTTCCTTTCTAGGCATGGGGTGCATCGGGTTGGTAATCGGGTATGCTGACCACGTCTCCCCGTCAATGTGCCGTCAGGGTCCAACTGGCCCAAGATGGCTGCACTCGTCGGGCGCATGTGGTGTCAGTGTGGTCGGCCGTGAAGCAGGCGGTGACGACATCCATACTGGCGGAAGTAATGTATTCCGTACTGGTAGAAGTGACATCGACCTTACTGGCGATGTTCGGGGTGGCTCAGAGCAGGTCGCGGAGGACCGGCGTGCTCCCAACAGGTCTGGAAAGGCACACCTTCACAAAGTGGCCTTTCTTTCCGCATTGGGAGCAGTACGAGCTCCTTACTGGACAGCCTTTGTGGGATCACCTGTCTGACCCACACCGGCGCCCTCATATTTACAGGAGCGTGGGGTGACGGTTGAAGCGATAGTCTCCTCCAAGTGCGGCCCTTCGGCTACAGCGGTCATCTTGCATCTGCCAGACCGGGTGTTGGGGGAGTCGGGAGTCGAAAACCTTGGCATGAAGAGCTGCAGCCTCCAGGGAGCGGACTACCTCCATTGTCCTGGTAAACGAGGCGATGTTTTCTTCCAGCAGTTTCTGCCGGCTGCTCCTCAAGTGCAGTCCTTGCACACAGGTGTCTTGGATCAATCTCTCCAATTCACTTTCGGTCACCCCGGTCTCGGTCAGCACGGGTGGGCTATCTTCCTTAGGGTCCCCAGATAGGCTGATGCTGAGCAGGTACTTGGCGTAGACCAAGCTTGTCGGGTGTTTGTACTTGCCATCGCGGGTTCGTAGTCCATGCAGTCCTTGATGGCTCCCATAAGATTGGCTCAGGTAAGGCCGGCTCAGGTCTGTATTTGGATCGGCTGATTGACAGCCGGTAGGTGGAGTCAGCCACTTTCGGTGGTCTTCCTGCAGCCACCGAGATCGCTCCCTGTAGTCGGCTGGTGGTCGTATCACCATGGAACCCACGAAGCACAAGTTGGCGGTGTAGGAAAGTAGAGAGGAAGGCAACGTGGCTGTGGAATCGAGTCTGGGTGAGTACATGGTCATGTAGCTTGAGAGCAGCCGGAGTGACAGATGGAGAGCAGTGAGAGAGAATCCCACATAACTCCCTGCAGTGAGCAAAGGGAAGCTTCTTCAGGGTAGACATCCCTTGGAGAGCGTTCACAGAGTTGTTGTAGTAACCAGAGGTAAAACACAGGATTCTGTTGACACTGGTTAAATTAAAAAAAACTTCTGCAGATATTCCAGGAACAGATGCCGGAAGACATCCAGTGGCTCCTCACAAATGAAGACTTCTTGAACCCAAGGAGAGCAGCAGCCTGTGCGATGCCCTCTGGTGCATGAAGAAGGAGAATGAGGCAGCTCTCAACCAGGTGGCATGACCAGGAGCCAGCCGACTACAAGCCGCTCCGAAGAGCAAGCCAGAGGAAGGTCAGTCGACCTGGTGTTTCTACCACCAGCGCTGGGGAGCACAAATCTGTAAGTGCACCAGCCATGTGGGTTTCAGGGAAATGACCAGGCCAGCCACCATTGATGGCTGCGAAGGCTGGCCACACAAACAGCCTCCTTCATGTGGTGGACAGATCCACTGGCTGCCGATTCCTGGTGGACACAGCTGAGCTCAGTGTCCTTCGCCTCACACCATTAGAGACTCACACCTGGTCTTGAGGTCCAACCCTGCAGATGGCCAACTGCTCCACCATCCTGACCTACGGCACCCGCAGGGCACAGATCCAAATCGGGAAGGAAAAGTTCCACTGGAGGTTCATCCTAGTCTCTGTGGATACCGCGCTGTTTGGGGGCAACTTCCTCAGAGCTCACGGCCTACTGGTTGACATGAAGGTCAAAAGGCTGGTCAATGCCCGAATGTTCCACTCTATCTGAGTAGACACAGCAGAAGCCCGCAGGCCCGAAATCACCACCATAGCCTGCGGGCCAGAGCCGCACACAGAGCTCTCTGTGGAAGCCTCAGCTACGGCAGTGGGGGGGGGGGGGGGGGTGGGGGGGAGATTCTGGAACAGTGGCTCAATGGAAAATGGTGCCCACTGGCCTTTATCAGCAAGCAGCTGCGCCCGCCGGAGCTCCCCTTTGACTGGGAGCTCCTTACTCTGTTTTTGGCCATCTGCCATTT
The DNA here is from genome assembly GCF_036971445.1 of Narcine bancroftii. Taxonomy (NCBI): domain Eukaryota; kingdom Metazoa; phylum Chordata; class Chondrichthyes; order Torpediniformes; family Narcinidae; genus Narcine; species Narcine bancroftii. The sequence continues at coordinate 98,851,296 of NC_091474.1, read as the reverse complement.
CCGCTACTTCCTCGAAGATAGGCCATTCACAGCCTTCATACATCACAAGCCCCTCACTCAAGGACTGATGATAGACAAGGATCTGTGGTCCGCCAGACAGCAGCGCCACCTCTCGTATGTGTCTGAGTTCACGACCAACATCTGACACAGGGCTGGCAAGGACAATGTAGTGGTGGATGCGCTCTGCCGTCCAGCCATCAACACTCTTGCACCCAGCCTGGATTACAAGCAACTGGCTCAGGCACAGAGAAATGATGCGGAGATGCAGGCCTTGTAGACTGCCATCTCGGGCCTCAAACTCAAGGATATCCAGGTGCACAGCAGCCCAGACATATTGCTCTGCAACATCTCAACAGGCACGCTGCACCTGGTGGACCCGCTGCACTGGAGGGTGAAGGTCTGATCCACGACCTTGCTCACCCAGCGATAAAGACAACCGTGCAGATGGTCACAGAGTGTTTTGTGTGGCACGGCTGAAGAAGTAGGTGGTGGAACTGGCCAGGAACTGTACCAGGTGCCAGACCTCCAAGGTCCAGCGACACATGCTAGCCCCCATCCAGAACTTCGACCTGACGGTTCGCAGATTCCATCACATCCACGTTCATGTCGTATCTTTACCTCCTCACAGTGGTGGATCAGGCCATAAGGTGGCCGGAGGCTGTCCTGATTAAGGAGGCCTCTGCAGAGACGTGCAACAGGACTCTGGTCAGCCAATGGATTGCTCGATTTGAAGTCCCGGCACACATCACTAGTGACAGAGGGGCACGGTTCATGTCTGCCCTGTGGACTCAGATGGCGAAGCTCCTGGGGGGGGGGGGGGGGGTCAAGCTCCATCACACCACAGCATACCTCCCGCAATCCAACGGGTTGGTGGAGAGGTTCCACAGGCACCTGAAGGCATTGTGTATGGCCAGGCTCTCTGGACCAGACTGGGCAGATGAACTACTCTGGGCCCTTTTTGGGATTGGAACGGCACTCAAGGAGGACCTGTAGGCTTCAGTAGCGGAGATGGTCTATGGTGCACCGCTTTCCCTGCCAGGTGAGTTTTTTGGCCCAGACCCTGACACCACTGCCACTGACCAAAACCTGCTGGCAAACCTACACATGCGACTGGCCTCCCTAGCGCCCCCAGCCCCAGCACGCCACGGTGCCTGACCATTTCATCTCCCCAAAGAGCTTGACTCAGCCCAGTTCATTTTCATGTGGAGGGGACCACAAGGTACACTGCTACAGCGACTGAAGGCGGCCCACCTGGATTTATCACAAGCGGTGCAGACAGCCGTGGCCAAGTGTCGGGGTCGACCACCAAAGCGACAGGACGTGTAGCTGGGTCGGGGGGGGGGGGGGGGTGTTGTGTGGCGATGCATATCCTCATGACAATCCAGCCCCACATGTATTGCCACGTAGCGGGACAGCCATGGGGAAATGGTGTCATCAGCATGCGCTTGGGCAGCGATTATGATGTCACAATGCACCAGGTGACTGAGCTCATCCTGTCCTTAAAGGGGTGCACTGAATATGAATAAAAACAGTCGTTAAGGACCCTCAATCTGGTGGCTGTATTTCTTCCTCTGCTCACACCACCACAGATGAATAATGAGGATAAATTCAATGGAAAGTTTCTCGAGAGGTCACGTCTCTTCCATAGTCCTTCCAAGAATGAAAAGCGAACTCCCAGTCCCTTTGGATATTAGGACATATGGCATCATAGTAACTATGGTATCTCTACAATAACAAGTTCATTAAAGGGAAATCGAGCAGCTAGAAATCAACACAAGGTTTTAACCTCTACACTGGCTGCGGGGAGGTCGGCGTTGTTGCAGACGGGGTGGAGGTGCTGGGTGAAGCGAACTCCTAATCTGGGACCGGCTCTCCATTGCAGAGAAGGCCACCTAACCTTGTCTCCTCCTCGCTCCTCTGGTGCCCCCTCCATCTATCATCTCCCACCGTCACCGCCCACCCCTCTCCCCCCCACCGGGCATCCCTCATGTTCCCCCACACCTTATGAAACGTTGGTGATGTATCTTCACCTTTGTATTTCCAGATTTCCTTAACTTTTCACTGAGCTAAACACTAATCGAAGGTAACATAATGTTCTGTATTTTATTTAATTATTGAACGTCTTTCGTAGCTCGTGTACACATGGCAACAATCAAGTCAAAGCTCAAAGATCTTACATTGAGCTACAACGTCTGGTGACGGGGGCGACATCTGAATAAAACACTCATACATCCTGGGATGAAGAACTAAATCTCACGTTTTCCTCACTTAAATAAGCGAACAAATAGAGTCAGTGGATATTTGAGGCCATTCTTCAATTGCTCTCTGATCTTTTTCTGAGTTCCCGCATAAATGAACGGATTGATGCAGGAACTCAAAAGCTGAAGCATGTATCCGCTCTCCTCCAGAATAAAACGTGGATCTTTGAAATTAGAACCTGAGAAATATGGCATTTTCTCAATTCGAAGATAAATCATTTTGATAAAAATCAACAGCCACGATAGAATGAAACAACATGATATTAATAGGAGTAAAACGATAGATTTTCTGCGGCATTCCGCCTCAGGGTCAGACTGATTGTCGCCGTTTCTGTTCTTTAACAGTCTTCTTCTAGTTCTATTCGCCGCCAGTATGTGTCTGACCGTGAGGACGTTTAACAGTAGTATCAGGAAGAACGGAAGACACGGGGTTAGGATACGGTGGATCCAATCGTATGTAGCCCATGCAGGGTAGATATCGAAAGCTAACGCTCCTTCGCAGAGCCAAGGTACACCATTAATTACATAGGCAGACGTGAAGGTAAAATACCACGGAACGTTCATCATGCAGCTTACAGCGCAAACGATTCCTATAACAGTGGCTGCCGTTCTCTCAGTGCAATATGCTGTTTTCAGCTTTTGGCAACAAATTGCTATATATCGGTCAAAGGTGAACATTACAGTTACCCACACGGAACAATCTCTCGATGCAAAAATGAGTACGAAAATCAACTTGCAGACGGGTGTTATGGAAAGGATGCTCAATGGGAAATACATATTCACAGTTCGGTTCAATATCACAGCCGTGATTATGACCACTAGATCTGTCACAGCCATAGCCACCAGGTAGTAAGAGATGCACTTGGAAAGGCCGCACTTTCCTCGAAGCAGGATCGCAATCGCTGCCAAATTGGCTGCAAATGAAGTGTCAATTAGTAAAATCTGGATTGAGGGAACAGGTGAGCGGAAAATGCGATGCAGAGGGTGCGGGAGCGCTGGAGGCAAATCCACGGACTCTCCATTAATTTGAAGGGACTCGGCTTCTCTTTCCCTGGCTGAAGGGCTGCTGGCCAATAAGGACGACACTGTGTTGAAGGTAATTCCGTTTATCATTACATATTCTGCTGTATAAATTAATATGGGATGTTTTATGACATTAAAATAAAAATAATCAGAGTATTTTATCTGGAACTCTAACAGATGCACGGATAACAAACAGCCATGTATTCGGCGGTGTGTGCATGGCTTTCAAAAACTTTAACCATAGAACTGTATTGCTGGGATTTGATGCAAAATCTGTATAAGACCTTGGTGAGGCCAAATTTGGAGAACTGTGGGCATTTTTGTTCAGCCAACTATAAGAAAGATATCAATAACATAGGAAAAAGTGGAGAGAATATTTACCTGGATGTTCCAAGGACTTCAGGAACTGAGTTACAGGGAAAGGTTAAACAGATTAGGTCTTCCCATCTTCCTATTAAATTCAGATTACAATGGCTGAGAGATTGGGCCAATATCTCCAAAAATTAATAAATCTGGAGCAAGAAGGTTTTATAAAAAACATTCTGCTGACAAGATCATTGAATATAATATATCTGGCACAATTCAGAGAAGATCCCAATGTAGCAGTCTCTCTGGATGCAGAAAAGGCCGTCAATAGATTGGAATGGCTATATCGGTTGAAAGAAATGGAAACATTTGGACTGGGGAAAACATATTAATTGGGTAAAAAACATTATATTCTAAACCACAAGGAACGATCATAGCAAATGGCCAAATTTCATCGACATTCCCCTGAAGTAGTCTCTAGGGCTGTTTGAATTAGTTATTGAATTTTTTTAAACAGAATATATTAGGAAAGACCAAAATATAAAGAGATTCAAGGTGGGACAAACTGAACAGAATTCCTACCTATTTGCAGATGATGTGCTATTATACATGTCGGAAGCAGCTGAGTCATTGCCCAAATTACAGGCCACCCTGGAAGATTATGGCATAATCTCTGAATATAAGATTAAGTTTAAGAAAGTGGGATTATGCCCCTGACTGACTCAGACTATAAACAGGGGAGTTATTCCAAATGACAATCAGGTAGTTTTAAATACCTAGGGATAACAACATGAGGAGACATATAAACTCAACTATACCCCTATCCTTGAAAAAGTATCAAAGACGATTTAAACAGATGGAAAAACCTGCCCATCACTTTGATAGACAGGGTGAAATGTATGGAAATGAAGGAGTTGCTGAGATAACAATATTTATTTCAATCCATTGCTATTTACCTACTATGAATATAAAAAAAAATAGCAGCATAAAAACTTTCCTGTGGAATTGCAAAGTCTCCAGGATCTCCATGGAAAAATTGACATGGGATTATAAACTGGGGGAGGGGGGGGTGTCTATGAATACCTGATTTTAGGAAATATTAGTTAGCAGCCCAATCAAGGCTCCTCTCAACTTTCTTTCTTTCTTTGGCTTGGCTCTGCGGACGAAGATTTATGGAGGGGGTAAAAAAAGTCCACGTCAGCTGCAGGTTCGTTTGTGGCTGACAAGTCCGATGTGGGACAGGCAGACACGGTTGCAGCGGCTGCAGGGGAAAAATTGGTTGGTTGGGGTTGGGTGTTGGGTTTTTCCTCCTTTGCCTTTTGTCAGTGAGGTGGGCTCTACGGTCTTCTTCAAAGGAGGTTGCTGCCCGCCAAACTGTGAGGCACCAAGATGCACGGTTTGAGGCGATATCAGCCCACTGGCGGTGGTCAATGTGGCAGGCACCAAGAGATTTCTTTAGGCAGTCCTTGTACCTTTTCTTTGGTGCACCTCTGTCACGGTGGCCAGTGGAGAGCTCGCCATATAACACGATCTTGGGAAGGCGAAGGTCCTCCATTCTGGAGACGTGACCCACCCAGCGCAGCTGGATCTTCAGCAGCGTGGACTCGATGCTGTCGACCTCTGCCATCTCGAGTACTTTGACGTTAGGGATGAAAGCGCTCCAATGGATGTTGAGGATGGAGCAGAGACAAGGTGAACCACCAAAAATGGGTTAACATAGATTTATACAGCAGGGGGAGGGAGTGATGAAAGATTTTGTTTACAAATCAAATACCAAATAAATAAATAAAAGAGCAGAGTACCCCATCTTAAAACTTCTGTTAAAAATCTGGAAGGAAATTTATGATGTATCGGTAAAGAGATTGTAATACTGCCAAAAACACCCTTAATATGAAACAAACTGATGCCTATGAATTTAACCATATAACCACATAACCATTTACAGCACAGAACAGGCCAGTTCGGCCCTACTAGTCCATGCCATAACAAATCCACACCCACCTAGTCCCACTGACCAGCACCCGGTCCATACCCCTCCAGTCCTCTCCTCTCCATGTAACTATCTAGTCTTTCCTTAAATGTAACCAATGATCCCGCCTCAACCACGTCTGTCGGAAGCTCATTCCACATCCCTACCACTCTTTGCGTAAAGAAATTTCCCCTCATGTTCCCCTTCTAATTTTCCCCCTTCAATCTTAAACCATGCCCTATAGTTTGAATCTCCCCCACTTTTAATTGAAAAAGCCTATCCACATTTACTCTGTCTGTCCCTTTTAAAACCTTAAACACCTCTATCAAGTCCCCACACAATCTTCTACGCTCCAGAGAAAAAAGCCCCAGTCTGCACAACCTTCCCTATAACTCAAACCTTGAAATTCTGTCAACCTTGTGAACCTTCTCTGCACTCTCTCTATTTTGTTTATATCTTTCCTACAATTTGGTGACCAAAACTGTACACATTACTCCAAATTTGGCCTCACCAATGCCTTGTACAATTTCATCATAACCTCCCTACTCTTGAATTCAATACTCCGATTTATGAAGGCCAACATTCCAAATGCCTTCTTCTCCACACCATCTACCTGAGTATCAGCCTTGAGGGTACTATTTACCACAACTCCCAAATCCCTTTGTTGCTCTGCACATCTCAATAGCCCACCATTTAATGCATATGACCTACTTAGATTTGCCTTTCCAAAATGTAACACCTCACACTTATCTGTATTAAATTCCATCAGCCATTTCTCAGCCCACACCTCCAGCCTTCCTAAATCACCTTTTAATCTACGGTAATCTTCCTCACTGTCCACAACACCACCAATCTTTGTATCATCCGCAAACTTGCTTATCTAATCCAATTCTTATCCAGATCGTTAATATATGTAACAAACAATAGTGGACTGAGGACCGAACCCTGAGGTACTCCAATAGTCACTGGCCTCCAATTGGACAAACAATTTTCTACTACTACTCTCTTGCTGAATCCATTTCGCTACCTCTTTATTTATACCTAATAGCTCCACCTTTTTTCCTAACCTCCTGTGGGGAATTTTACTAAAGTCTAAATAGACAAAATCCACAGCCTTTTTTGTAACCCTTCATCAACCTTTTTTGTAACCCCCTCGAAAAACTCAATCAGGTTTGTCAAACATGATCTACCCCTGACAAAACCATGCTGATTAGTCCCTAGCAATCCCTGTACCTTCAAATATTTGTAAATACCATCCCTCAGAACACTTTGCATCAACTTGCCCACCACAGATGTCAGACTGACGGGCCTATAATTCCCAGGTTTACATTTGGACCCTTTCTTAAGCAGCGGAACCATATGCGCCACCCTCCAATCATTTGGCACTACCCCCGTGCCCAGTGACATCCTAAATATCTGTTAATGGCCCCACTATCTGTCAAATAGCCTCCCTGAGTGTCCTTGGGAATATTTTGTCCGGTCCCAGAGATTTATCCACCTTTATCTTTTTCAACACAGCCATCATTACCTCCTCGTTTATCCTTATATGCTTCATGACCTCCCCACTATTTTTATTTACCTCAACTGGTTCAATATTTTTTTCCCTAGTGAATACAGAGACAACGAAATAATTCAAAATTTCCCCCATTTCCTCTGACTTCTCACTCAGCCTATCCTCACAATCTACAAGGGGTCCAATTTTATCCCTCACTAATCTTTTACTTTTAATGTACTTATAGTAACCCTTTGTATTTATTTTTACTCTGTCTGCCAAAGCTTCTTTGTGCTAATTTCTTTCTTAAGATTCCTTCTACACTCCTTGTAGTCCTCCTTCAAATTGTCAGCTCCCTGTTGTTTATACCTCTTGTACACCTCCGTTTTTCTCCTAACCAAATTTGCAATATTCCTCGAAAACCAAGCCTCCCTATGACTTCCAGCCTTTCCATTGATCCTCACTGGACATATCTATTCTGTACCCTCAAAATTTCTTTTTTGAATATCCTCCATTTTTCATTTACACCCTCACCTGAAAATATCCTGTCCCACTCAATACTCCCCAAATGCCTTCTTATTCCTTCGAAATTTGCTCTTCTCCAATCCAGAATCTCAACTTTAGGCCCCTCCTTGCTCTTCCCTAAAACTACCTTAAAATTAACAGAATTATGATCACTAGACCCAATTGGATCTCCAACATTAATGTCTGATACCTGACCTAGCTCATTCCCGAACAGGAGATCCAGTATTACACTGTCCCGAGTCGGATCTTCAACTAATTGATTTAGAAAACAATCTTGAACACATTTAACGAACTCTAGCCCATCTAGCCCTCTAACTGTATGGGTATCCCAATCAATGTGAGGGAAGTTAAAATCTCCCATGATCACTACCTTATGATTCTCTCACATATACGTTATCTCTCTACACATTTGTTCCTCTAGTTTTCTTGACCCATTTGGTGGTCTGTAATACACCTCTATTAGCACCCTCATATTTCCTTCAACCCTCAATTCCACCCAAACAGCCTCACTGGATGATCCCTCCAGACCATCTTGCCACCTCATGGCAGTAATGTCCTCCTTAACAAGCAGAGCAACTCCTCCCCCTTTTTTTACCCCCTGATCTATCACATCTAAAACAAATGTATCCTGGAATGTTAAGTTGCCAGTCCTGCCCCTCTTGTAGCCAGGTCTCACTAATTGCCACAATATCATGACCCCAAGTATCTGTCCATGCTCTAAGCTCATCTACCTTGTTCACTATGCTTCTTGCATTAAAATATATGTATTTCAGAGAATGACCCTCACATACATTCTCTTTTCTACCTTCTACCCTAATCTCCATCCTACCTTTGTTATTGTTTTTATTCTTATCTAGGTCGCCATGCTCCCTTGACGCTGCTCTCAAACTCTGTTCCCCACCCCCCTGCCAAACTAGTTTAAACCTTCCCCCACAGCTCTAGCAAATCTGCTTGCCAGCACATTGGTCCCCCTCCAGTTCAAGTGGAGTCCGTCCCTTTTTTTACAGGTCCGACCTTCCCCAGAAGAGATCCCAATGATCCAGAAATCTTATCCCTTGCCCCCTGCACCATCTCTTTATCCACACATTCATCCTCCACATCCATAGCACTTGGCACCAGCAGCAAACCTGAGATTACTACCTTGGAGGTCCTGTTTTTCTAACTTCCTACCTAATTCCACATAATCCTGTTTCAGGACCTCATCCCCACTTCTAGCTAAGTCATTGGTCCCCACATGGACCACAACTTCTGGCTGTTCTCCTTCCCCTTGCAGAATGCTATGTACTCGATCAGAGATATCCCTGACCCTGGTACCAGGGAGGCAACATACCAACCTGGATCCCTGATCTCGTCCCACAAACCTTCTATCTGTCCCTCTGACTAACGAGTCCCCAACTACAAGTATCCTGTTCTTATCCCTCCTTCCCTTCTGAACCTCAGGGGCAGCCCCTGTGCCAGATACCTGACCCCCATGACTCATCTCTGATAGGCTGTTCCCCTCAGCAGTATCCAATGCAGAATACATATTGCTGAGTGGCACTTCCACAGGGGTACGCTGCACTGGCACTCTCCCTCCTTTCATCACAGTCACCCAATTCCCTGACTCCTGCCTTCTAGGGGTGGACTGTCTCCCTGTAACTCCTCTCTATCACTGCCTCTGCTTCCCTTATTATCCTCAGTTCATCCAACTGCAGCTCAAGCTCCCTAATACGGTCACTCATTATATGCAATTGGATGCACCTTTTGCAGGTGTAGTCATCAGTAACAGCTGTACTGTCTCTGATTTCCCACATCCCACAATTGGAGCACTTAACTACCCCAACTGACTCCATTTCCTCCTTTCTTAATATAAATACCCTTCCCACACAAGTAGCTCCTTCTCGCCGAAGTCCCTCAAGCCAAAGTCCTAAGACCCCACTCCTTCACTGGGCCACTCACTCACTGCACCGCTCCTCGCTGGCCACTTCCTCCCTTTCTACTTCTTTTATTAGCCCTTACCAATTAACCCCAATTAACTCCCGTCTCCTCCTCCTCTCACCCGACACCAGGCACTGATTCACTGACTCCTCCGACCCCGAGTCTGACCTTTCTGAGCCCAAGCCCTGGTAAGTCCAGCTATTTATTATACTCACCCTCTGATGCTGTCTCTTGGCTCCTCCTCCTCTCACCCGACCCCAGGCACTGACTCACTGTCTCCTCCGACTCTGAGTTTGATCTTTCTGAGCCCAAGCCCCTGTAAGTCCAGCTATTTATTATACTCACCCTCTGATGCTGTCTCTTGGGTAACAAAATTCTTGGTGTTTGACACTGAAAGGAGATCCGAACTATTGAAGATTGGTACAAGAATAGACAGTTCATGCCTTTCAAACAACTGAAGGATAAATATGATTTGCCTAATGGAACCTTTCACTACTTTCTACATTTAAGATCCTTCCTGAGGGAGAAATGGGCACCACCTGAAGGGGACAAGGTGGAAAGGCTACTTCCACTGGGAGGCAGAATATACTTGGCATTTGAAAGTGAGAGCCCAAAACTTGGCTTCCAGAGATGGAGGGAGAGTGGGAGTTGGAGATGAGAATTATGATTGATAAAGAGTGTTGGTCAGATTTCGGTAGGGAAAGTGTAACACCAGCGATCAACACCAGACTAAGATTGGTACAATATAATTTCTTACACCAATTATATCTCACACCACAAAAATTACATAAAAGAAAATCAGAGGAATCCGAAATGTACTTCAGGTGTGCGTTAGAAATTGGTACCTTCATACACTCCACATGGACCAGCGAAAAAGTGAGACCTTTTTGGTTGGAATTATCTAATATATTAACTAGGATTATGGGAACAGTCTTCCTGCTGGATCAGGAGCTGTATTTATTAGGAAATTTAGAGGACATGGGCAGATCATTAACTAAATTCCAAATTAAATTTGTAGATATTGCCTGTCAGTAACAAAAAGAAAAGTCCAACTCACCCCTGCTTATCATTCAATGGACCATGGAGATGCACAACTGCGAGCCCATGGAGAAAGTAACATATAATTTAAGAAATAAGTACGATATATTTGCCAAAATATGGCAAGCTTTTCTGGAACACTTTTGTGTGCAGCTATAACAACAGCCCACAGTTCTAAGAAGCTAACAAAACACATAAAGACAACAGCAATTAAGCCCATCTGTTACAGAGTCCAGAGGTCCCCAAAAACCAGCAGCAATAGGTATGCACCACAAACACAGGGTTACCTAAACAAAAGTTGTTTTTTATTATATTTGAACAAGAAGACAGAATTAAACTTTAACTTATTACTTAACCTACCTAACTACTTATTTCCCCTCTTTCATACTAAGCGCAGGCAATGTATATTTAAGATTAGAAAAGTTCTTTGGATCACAGTCCAATCGCATTGGCTGCAGGGAATTCTCGTATTGTGCACAGAAGTTAGCATTTACGAAGTTCACCAGTCTTTGGTGCTTAACAGGCAAATGGTTACCACTCATTGCTGGTTTTCAGGGAGAGATTCCTCTTCCAGGACATCTGCAACTGATTTCTTCTCAATCAGTCATGCCCCCTTCAGGATTCTCCAGATGATCCTCTTTCTTTCAGGTCACCTTCCAGAGTTTGCCAGCTTGTCCCCCTAGAACAGATTTCTGTCTCTCTCCTCTCTGGTTCACACCCACCCTCTCTGAGAGCAAAACTCTCCTCCTCTCCCTGCAAAGATCACATGCTCTCCCAGGCCAGCTGCTGTCCATACTTTGTTGCCTCCTGCAAAAACCATTCTGCAAAAGTCCTGCAAATATTCTGTTTTAAAATGTGTGTGTTCAAGTTGCTCTATCAATTCCTCCCAAATGACCTCTAAATACTCTGTCACACCTCAAAGAATGGAAGTCGATGAGAAAGACTGGCATATGCTGAATTTTTCTTTTTACCATTTTTATGTTTGTCACTTTAATTGTTTTAGTTGTTTAATTTTCAAAGTTCTGGGGGAATGAAGGAAATTATAAGTAAGCAGACATAGTGTTTGTATCTGAGAAGTAGACTCTCCTAAAAGAATGTATAGGTATGTTAAAAAGGATTTTTTAAAAAAATCAGATATGATATGTTTGTTTTAGAAAAATTGAAAAATAAAACACAAAATTATAAGATTAGGATTTTATTCCTTCTGGCATAGAAGAATGAGAGGAGATTTGATAGATGTATTTAAAATTATGAGAGGGCTAAACAGAATAAATGTAGATAACATTTTCCACTGAGGGTAGTTGAGATTCAAAGCGGAGGAAATGGGTTGAGGATGAAAGGGGAAAGGTTTAGGGGAAATATGAGGGGGACCTTCTTCACACAGAGAGTAGTGGGATTGTGGAAGAGCTTCTAACTGAGGTGATAAATGTGGAGTCAATTTTTACATTTTTAAAAAGAATTTGGACAGGTACATTGATGGGAGAGGTATGGAGGGCTATGGGCTGGATACAGGTAAGTGGAACTAGGAAAAAATATGGTCCAGCATAAACTAAAGGGGCCGTTTCTGTTTCTGTGCTGTAATTGTTCTATAGTTCGATTAGAAATTTCACGTTTATACCCAAAGGCAGCCCCCCACCCCCGCGCTGACATGTCTGTCCATGGCCTCATGTACCGTCAAGCAAAGATCACACGTAAATTGGAGGAACAACTCCTAATTTTCCCTCTGGGCGAGCTCCAACCAGACTTCTTGCCGCCAGGGAAATAAATGCGTGCTATCGCGTATTGTAAAAATTGCACAATTAATATAATCAGATTAATGGAAGCGAACCTCAGAACCGTGCGTGTTTGGGAGTAAAGTGGCTGCAGGGATCTCTGGCATCAGCCTCAATTCAACCTGTTAAATTAGTGAAACAAATCCGTATTTGTATTCCTTCACAATGCAATGGACTGAGTTAACATTCCCGGCGAGACATTTGATGCGAATATTTCGGAATAATCTCGCATGAATAGATTGCAAAATGAATACATCTCAGGAGCAGTATCAAAACACTAAAAAAACCCAGTATATCTTGGCGATAGCTCGCTGGAATCAACTGCATCATTCAGACAACCCTCTCGTAGGAACACGATACAAGTGAACGTAAAAAAAGATATAGAACATATTAGCTACATTTATTGTGCCAGATACTACTGGTGGACACAGACACTTGTTGCAAGAAATCTACTTGAACTGCTGAGATTTTTTCAGGATTTTCAACATTTGATTCCTGGAAATAAATGGAGAGGAATTGGAAATAAATGCTTGCAGCAGCAATGCCAATAATATGCCATGAGATATATCGAAATGATATGAACATTTTACAATTAAACAAAATAATCACAATATTTTACCTGGAACTCCAATTGATGCGAGGACAGGATAATAAATCTCAAACAGGAGACCTTCTGGTATTCCATGCATTGTTCTCAGAATTACTGATCACAGTTCGCACTACATTCAAATTTTCTCACATTTATAACAAAGACAGTCTCCATGGAATCAATCGCTCCTTCATCTATCACAATAATTACACTCTTTACGCGGTCATATGAGAGAGAAACTCCCGTGTCCTGTTTGTTTCTGAGTTAAATTGCTTCAGTTGATTAGCTTTATCTCATTAAGATTAGAAAAGTTCTTTGGATCACAGTCCAATCGCATTGGCTGCAGGGAATTCTCGTATTGTGCACAGAAGTTAGCATTATGCGCAGTGGTCAGAATCAGAATTTGTTGTCAAGAACATGACACAAAAATTCATTGTTTTGTGGTGGCATTACACGTGCAAATATTGGTATAAACGATATTTTAGAAATAAATAAATAAATTATTGCATAAAGGAAAGGAAGTGAGATCGTTTCTGTGCTTCGTTGACCATTTAGAAATCTAATGGCGAAGGGGAAGAAGCTGTTTTGGACCGTTGAGCTGCCTGTAACTCATTCCTGATGGTAGCAGTGTGGCGAAGGTCATTGAATATAGAGGGTGATTTCTGAAGACACCACCTCTTGTAGATGACCTGAATCGATTGAAGGCTGATGTCCATGACAGTGCTGGCTGAGTTCACAATTCTCTGTAATCTTTTCCTGTCTTGTACATTGGCAGCTCGGCAACCAGATAGTGATGTAACCAGTCAGGCATAATTCTGAAAAAAATGATTTTAAAGTTCAATCTCAGAAATCTTTTGTGTTGATCACAAGATTGTTTTCAGAGAATTGTTTCTTCATATGAATGATTTTCAACAAGTTCCCCTCTTTTGCATGGAGGTTCTAGAACTTGTTTTGCATGTTGATTTCAAAAATCCCAGGCAAGTGTTACATGAAGTAGCCATTTTAAAAAATGGAGACGTGAAGTGGCTCTTTCACTTCGATGCCACTGATTCCGTGTACCTCCAAATGACAAGGAGAATACAACACAGCAGTACCTGCCTCACTGAAGACCAGTGCATTTCTGACTGTAGATTAATCTCTTTTAATATTAATGATGCTTTTTTTTGAGTATCAAAATCACATCACATGACATCACTACTGATTTTGTTGAAGTTCCTCTCATCCAAAAGTTTTACAAGCAAATGCTTCCTGGCTGCTTGCTCAGACCAACCAACAGATGACTTCTTTGTGTGCGCTGGTGTTTCTCTGAGTAATAGGCATTGTCTTCAAAATTTCAATGGACAATCACTCCAGGTTTTATGGCTGCTTATACAGCTTCCACTGAACAATGTATTTGTAGATATTTTAACTTTTAAAATTGTGTTTTGCGTGTAAGTGTCTGTGTGTCCTTGTTCACCCACAAAGTAAATTTACTAAAATATATTTTATAAATAAAGGTTAATAATAACACGATTCCAGCCCAACCCAGTTCTGCTGTTGCTACCTCTGCTTTGTATGTTTCAAATATCCTTGTCCAATCCTATATTCTCAATAAACTCAATACAACCAATTATAATATTCCACTGATCTCTCCAATCCAGCCCTCTCACATTAATTAAGTATTTGGCCATCCTCTCACACGCATTATAACCACTTTTTATGCCAGCTATCTGCCTTCCCAAATTAGACGTGAAAGAGGATACAAACCTGCAATGCTGACTAACAATTTATCTTCCTCAAATGCAACCTTATCGACTGCAAATCTCAATTTTTTCTTTGTTTGCTCAAGAAACATAACCGGATTAAAAGAGAAAGTGGGATAACTTGATAAGATAAATCTTTAAGAGAAAGTGTAACAACCTATGCACATATCAGCAAAGATGAATGGATGCGGCATGGATGCAATAAACTGCCACAAATTCATTCTGGCCCTCAAACGGTATCAAATTCTATGTCTTTAGGAAGAAAAAAGAAAGGAAGGAGGAGTGGAAGGAAGCAAGGAAGAAAGTCATAGATTGACAGTTTGTAAAATAACTGAATCGGCACAGAGACTGGTGAAGGAAATGTTACCAAAAAAACTATTTAAAAACTTTAGAGGATAATACAATAGTTGAAGGAGAAACTCCTAATATTCCATCCAGACACTTTTGGACGTTAGGCTACACCCTGTCTCCCTCTCCTCCCCATCCCTCAGTCTCCTTTCCTCTGGATCTACATCTCTTTCCCTCCATTGAGAGAGCTAATCCTTGCCCTTGTAACACTTGTGCCCTCCCACCCTGACCATTCATGGCATCTTGCTCACGGACCTGTGCTTCTACCCCTGTCCTTCCACTCACCATGTCATTCAGGGTCCTGCTTGCTTTTTGACCTTGATGATGTGCTCAGGCCCATAACGTTGCTTATGTCAGTTTATCTTCAGTGCACAAAAACATTATGTGACTTTCTGGGATTTGACAGCAATTTTGTGTAAAATTAATAAAACAACTTTGATAAATGGAGACTTAACGGTCAAAACTTATGCTCAGAAATGTTAAATCTGGAATAGATTTTATATTTATAAGGGGGAAGTTTATGGGCTCTGTCAAAGGTAAATTTTGAATGGGGTTCAAAGATCAGTCATGATCTCTCAAATTGCACCTTAGGCGAGTCTCTATTTAAGGGCTTTAAATGATAGAAAAGAAGAATTAATGGTAAGTAATGTTAGGAATGTGCACATTATCACAGCAGACATAATGACCAAAATGTTCATTAATATAGCACAAGTACAGGCTCTTCATACAACGAAACCTTCGCCAAACGTGATGTCGAATTGAACTGAAACTACTGCTTGCACATGGTACACATCCCTCTCTTCCCTCCCTAATCATCGCTCTACTGGACAAGCCTTAAACATCATTATCAGATCTACTTCTACCACAAGCCCAAACGCCTACTACTCATTTTTGCGAACATTTACGGGGAACATCTCCTTTAAATTCCATCAGGTGCACCATCCCCCACTTTTGGTTCTATGGATGTCCTCGCGTTCTTGAAATCTGTACCAGAGAAATTGCTCACATGGTGTACCGTATTTATTCTCCTGTTAATCTCATAAATCTCTATTATACTTCCACTCAGTCTCCTTCACTTTCATAAAAAGAAACGATTTTGTCCAAGCTCTCCATATTTTGTTTTATTAAAAAAATAGACACAAAGCATGGTTACGGGCCATTCCGGCACACAATCCATGCGGCAGAAAAAATTTCCCAATCACCCACAGCCCCCTCCCCCCTACATTTTGAAAGGTGGGAGGATACTGGAGCAGACAAGGGGAGAACCAGACAGTGCCGGATTCGAACTCGAGTCCTTGGCACTGTTATATCATCATGCAAACCGTGCTGCCTGAATTACGTCTTTAAATTGAAATGAGTTTCGCCGTTCATGTCCTTAATATTCGCAACTGCGAACATATTTTTAATATTTTAATGTTTTCAAGGAAAAGTAATTTAACTCAGAAACAGACATGACTCGGGAGTTTTCCACTCACGTGACTTCATCAAGGGGGTAATTATTGTGATAAATAAAATGAGCGGTTTATTAGCCCTGGAGACTGTAGTTGGTTATAAATGTGAAAATGTTCGAAAGTAGAACTATGCGAGTTTAGAACTTTTGACAACCATGCATGGAACACCGCAAGGTCTCCTATTTAAATTTTACTATCCTGTCCTCGCGTCAGTTGGAGTTCCAAGTAGAACAGTCTGATTAGTTTGCTGAATGGAGAAATTGGAACATTTTATTATTGGCATTGCTGGTGCAGGGGCTTCTTCCCCATTCAGATTCATTACACTGGACAACAGATTTTTTTTTCCAAAGGTTCATTCTTTGAAAGGAAAGTGGGGATTATGATAGGCAACATCAAGGTGAATACAAAGCTAATCTCAAATGTGCTGCATGACGTAGGAAGGATGAGAAACATTCCATCCAACCGACTGCATATGTGGACGGTTCACTGTTTACCTTTCCTCATAGTCTTACTGGGCCGAGAATCTACCTTTTCATCAACTGGACCGTTCTTCCCGGGAGTAAACCGTTCGGTTTGTGTTGGCCACGCCTCCCTCCGAAGAGTTTCCACTACTCCAGGAATATGATCTCATTTCGTTGTTGCCAACATGCACCTCAACTCATCCCCTTGCAGAATGTCTAGCAGCCAGTCCGGGCTCTTTCAGAGGCGCCTGCTGATTAAGTTACTGTGGAGTCCTCACATCTATACATCTGCCACTTTCATCCGTCCCATCACGGACACATTCCATATTTGTCCAGCTTCAGCCGAAATATCACACTTCAAATGTTTGCTCCGTCCGTTGTTCTGTGAAGAAACACAACTGAGGATATATTTCACTAATTGAATGTGTTAAATTAAGGCTGATGCACGAGATCCCTGAAGCTACTCTACTCCCAAACCAACTCGGTTCTGAGTGTTGCATCCATTCATCGGATTCTATTAATTCGGCAACTCTTGCCAGACGTGAAATTACGCAATTGTTTCCCTGGGAAGTGCCATTGGGTATAAATGTGAAATGTTAACATAGTTCTGTGTGGGCTTAGGCATTCTAACAACCATGCACACACTACCGAAAGCACTGCTGTTTGATATTTCCTATCCGATTCCGACAACTACTAGAGTTCCTCGTAAAATACAGTGAATCTTTTTTAATACCCTAGAAATTTCTGATAACCTCGGGTAATCTCAATCGTGACGGATTAAGTGCATGAAATTTATCCTGATCAATGTCCTGCGTCTTTAGAATTGGTGACTATAAAGGAAGCATTGTCATTGCCAGAAATTAATCTTGAAAATCCTCCAAACACTCAGCCCTTCGGAGAGCTTCCGGAGAAAAAAGAAAGAGGGCAGTTATTTGCACTTTGTTAAAGACATTCTTCGAGATTCAGTTACTGTGGAGTCCTCACATCTATAAATCCAATGAGTTCGATTTATTTTTGAATCTTTCGTATTTTGCTTTGCAAATGGTTTGGTGATAGGATGAAGGATTTGCCACAATTTATCGCGGTGCAAATAATGTAGTTGTAAAATTCCCGCCCTTAATTATCCCGAGTTCTCACACAGTTAACGTATTTACTTTTGTTGTGTTTTCTTTCCATGTTTCTTGTCTGTATTTACTCGGCGACCTCTGGATGCATTAATACACCGAAATGTTTCCATCTCTCGTCCACTGAATCTCAGTAAATGTTAGGGCAAAATGATTTATCAACGATTTTTTAAACTGGAAATTTCAGATTCCGCCGCGGAAAAGGAGCGCCGGGAAAACGGTGCCTTATGTGATGCGATTCGAATGATAGGGCTGCCCGCCGCAAAACCTAATTGTCCTTTCCGTTTTTCACCTTGGTCCCATCTTGTAAGATATTCGCATTTTCCGCTCATCTGTTCCTCGATCCAGATTTTACAAATTGACCCTTCTTTTGCCGCCAATTTGGGAGCGAATGCCATCCTGGTTCGAGGAAAGTGCGGCCTTTCCAAGTGCATCACGTACTACCTGGTGGGCTATGGCTGTGACAGATCTAGTGGTCATAATCACGGCTGTGATATTGAACCGAACTGTGAATACGTATTTCCCATGAGCGTCCTTTCCATAACACCTGTCTGCAAGTTGATTTTCGTACTAATTTTTGCATCGAGAGATTGTTCCGTGTGGGTAACTGTAATGTCCACCTTTGACCCACATATAGTAATTTGTTGCCAAAAGCTAAAAACATATTGCATTGAGAGAACGGCAGCCACTGTTTCAGGAATCGTTTGCGCTGTAAGCTGCATGATGAACGATCTGTGGTATTTAAATTACAAGTCTGCCTATGTAGTTAATTATGTGCCTTGGCTCTGCAGAGGAACATTATTTATTGCATACGATTGGATTCTGATACTACTATTAAACGTCCTCACGGTCAGACACATCCTGGCGGTGAATAGAACTAGAAGAAGACTGTTAAACAACAGAAACGGAGACAATCAGACTGACCCTGAGACGGAATGTCGCAGAAAATCTATCGTTTTACTCCTATTAATATCATGTTGTTTCATTCTGTTGTGGCTGTTGATTTTTATCAAAATTATTTATCTTCGAATTGTGAAATTTCTGAGGTTCTAATCAGAAAGATCCACGTTTTATTCTGGAGGAGAGCGGATATATGCTTCAGCTTTTGAGTTCCTGCATGAATCCGTTCATTTATGCGGAAACTCAGAAAAAGATCAGAGAGCAATTGAAGAGTAGCCTCAAATATCCACTGACTCTATTTGTTCGCTTCCTATTTCGTCATCGCAGGATGTATAAGAGTGTTTTATTCAGATGCTGCCCCCACTCCGGGGCGTTTTAACTCAGTGTAAGGACTCTGATGTGACTTGATGCTACAATGACAGAGTATATAGAAGTGATTTGGAGATAAATTGGGAAAGCTTTGTTAGAGCAGGTCCAACACAAATATTTTAAAACACAGAACTTTTGCAGGAGCATTTGCAAGAGATGTTTGCAAGATGCGGGCAGCTTTGTCCGGAAACCAGAACTTGCTGTCTGGAGAGTCATGTGATCTTTGCATGCAGAGTGCAGGGAAAAAGGGGCTTTGCTCTCAGAGAGGAGGGAGTGAGAGAGAGAGAGAGAGAGAGAGGACTGACTGTCCTTGGAATAGGAGAAACAGAAATGTACTCAGTGGTGACCTGAAACAAGAAAAACCCTCTTTCTGAAAACTGAATAGAACCCTTCTGAGTGGTAAACATTTACCTGTTAAGCACAAAAGCCTAGTGAACTTTATTAATGTTACTTCTCTGCACAGTGCAAGATTTGCCTGCAATCAGTGAGATTGGACTGTAAACCAAAGAACTTTGCTGAAACTCACACACACATTACACACTCATGCGCTTAGAATTAGAAAGGGGTTAAGTTGGTTAAGTGTGTCAATAGAGATAAGTTAAAGTTTGATTCTATTTTCATGTTCAAAGATAATTAAAAACAACTTTTTTTTAAGTAATGCTTTGTCATGGTTCATATCTATTGCTGCTGGGTTTTGGGGTCCCCTGGACTCATAGCATTTTGTGGGGATCGTCCATTCAGGATTTGTAAATTGGATTTCTTGTGATTTATTAATCACAATTATCAACTTATTAATTGATTTTTTTTTCAAGCTAATGTAAAACTTGTGTGTGGAAAAACAGCAGCAATGCAGGTTGATTCATTTTTTCACAACCCATCACCTACAGGCCTGCAGAGCAAGAGAAAAGAGGAACTGATGGCTATTTCTAAGGCTTTATAACTGACTGAAGTCAAGCATTGGATGAGGATAATACAAATACAGAGGATTACAGTGAAATATTATATAAGTGAGGGAAAATATGTGGAGAAATAAAAAATTCTAGAGAATAGATCTTTCGGATTGCAATTGGAAGAAGAAAGTGAGAAACGGAGGGTGGAAGAAGAAAGAGAGAAACGGAACTTTGAGTTGCAGAAACAACAAACGGTGACAAAAGAAGCTGAAAATGGAGGAAATTTGAGTTGAAAGAAGCCTAAATATGTAGGAAATATGAGTTAGAGGAAATGAAAAGGAACAAACACTTTCAATTAGAGTTAAAAATGGAGATGGAGAAAAATAAGAAGATTGAGGCTGCAACACCTGGGGAGAGGGTTTTGGCTAGTAGGGAGGTAAATCTAGTTCCACCTTTTTATGAGGGAGATATTTCAGCTTTTTGAAAAGGTTGCTAAGAGCTCAAGATGGCCAAAAGAAACGTGGCTTCTCATGCTCCAAAGAGCATTGAAGGGAAAAACACAAATTGCATACTCTAGTTTGACTGCAGAGCAAGTGACAAATTATGATACAAACAAACAGTATTGAAACCTTACAAGTTGGTTCCAGAAGCATATAGACAAAAAAAATAGGAGTTTGGTGAAAACATGGAATCAATCTTATATGGATTTTCCTCTGAAGAAATCTGTATGTTTTGACCATTGGTGTGCCTTAAAAGGAATAAGCAATAATTCTGACAGATTAAAAAAAAATATTTTTCACACTATGGACCATATTGACCAAAATAGACATAAATATTTCCCTCTTGAATATACACAATGTCATTTTCTCCCCCTTTTCTGCCCTCCCTCCTTCCCACTCCCCTCCCCACCCAGTAAACATTCAACATATACGATACATTAAACCCATTAAACAATGTCATCACACAATGAAAATAAACAAGAAAATTGTGTCATCCACTTTTAGACATTCATTTCACCTTCTTCTCATTCTGTCATTTTAGGTGGTGGAGGTCCGTGGCAGGACTCCTCTGTTGTGTTCCATGTACAGTTCCCAAATTTGTTCGAATACTGTTTCTTAAATTGTATGTTATTTTTTCCAATGGAATACATTTGTTCATTTCTATGTACCACTGCTGTATTCTCAGGCTATCTTCTGATTTCCAGGTTAACATTATACATTTTATTGCTACAGCAAAGGCTATCATAACAAATCTTTTTTGTGCTCCATTTAAATTGATGCCAAGTTCTTTACTTCTTATATTACTTAGAAGAATGATCTCTGGAATTTTTGCTGTGTTGCTTTTTGTGATTTTATTTAATACCTAATTTAGATCTTCCCAAAAATTTTCCACTTTCTCACATGCCCAAATTTCATGTACTGTTGTTCCCATTTCCTTCTTACAGCGAAAACATCTATCTGATACTGTTGGGTCCCGTTTATTTAACTTTTGGGGCATGGTGTATAGCCAGTGTAACCAATTATATTTCATCATGCGTAGACTGATTGAGTGAATTGATATTAATAGAGGAAAAATAGGTGTGTCCCAAAGGAAATTAAATTATAGCTGGATGAGAGAGACATGTGGGCTTGGCAACAGGCGGCTAGATTAGAGGATGAATTTACTTTAATATAACCATATAACCACTTACAGGACAGAACAGGCCAGTTCAGCCCTACTAGTCCATGCCATAGCAAATCCCTACCCTCCTAGTCCCACTCACCAGCACCCGGTCCATACACCTCTAGTCCCCTCCTATCCATGTAACGATCCAGTCTTTCCTTAAATGTAACCAATGATCCAGCCTCAACCACGTCTGCCGGAACCTCATTCCACATCCCCACCACCCTCTGTGTAAAGAAATTTCCCCTCATGTTCCCCTTATAATTTTCCCCCTTCAATCTTAAACCATGTCCTCTAGTTTGAATCTCCCCCTTTCTTAATTGAAAAAGCCTATCCACATTTACTCTGTCTGTCACTTTTAAAATCTTAAACACCTCTATCAAGTCCCCTCTCAATCTTCTACGCTCCAGAGAAAAAATCCCCAGTCTGCACAACCTTTCCCTGTAACTCAGACTTTGAAATGCTATCAACATTCTCGTGAACCTTCTCTGCACTCTCTCTATTTTGTTTATATCTTTCTTGTAATTTGGTGACCAAAACTGTACACAGTACTCCAAATTTGGCCTCACCAATACCTTGTACAATTTCATCATAACCTCCCTACTCTTGAATTCAATACTCCGATTTATGAAGGCCAACATTCCAAATGCCTTCTTCACCACACCATCTACCTGAGTATCAGCCTTGAGGGTACTATTTACCATAACTCCTAAATCCCTTTGTTGCTCTGCACTCCTCAATTGTCTACCATTCAATGTATATGACCTATTTAAATTTGCCTTTCCAAAATGCAGCACCTCATATTTATCTGTATTAAATTCCATCAGCCATTTCTCAGCCCACACCTCCAGCCTTCCTAAATCACCATTTAATCTACAGTAATCCACCTCACTGTCCACAACACCATCAATCTTTGTGTCATCCGCAAACTTGCTTATCCAATTTTCTACCCCTACATCCAGATCGTTAATATATATAACAAATAATAGTGGACCCAGGACCGAACCCTGAGGAACTCCACTAGCCACCGGCCTCCAATTGGACAAACAATTGTCTACCACTACTCTCTGACACTTTCCATCCAACCACTGCTGAATCCATTTCACTACCTCCTTATTTATACCTAATGCCTCCACCTTTTTTCCTAACCTCCTGTGGGGAACTTTGTCAAAAGCTTTACTAAAGTCCAAATAGACAACATCCACAGCTTTCCCTTCATCAACCTTTTTTGTAATCTCCTCGAAAAACTCAATCAGGTTTGTCAAGCATGATCTATCCCTGACAAAACCATGCTGATTAGTCCCTAGCAATCCCTGTACCTTCAAATATTTGTAAATACCATCCCTCAGAACACTTTGCATCAACTTGCCCTCCACAGATGTCAGACTGACGGGCCTATAATTCCCAGGTTTACATTTGGACCCTTTCTTAAGCAGCGGAACCACATGCGCCACCCTCCAATCATTTGGCACTACCCCCGTGCCCAGTGACATCCTAAATATCTCTGTTAATGGCCCCACTATCTGTCAAATAGCCTCCCTGAGTGTCCTTGGGAATATTTTCTCCGGTCCCAGAGATTTATCCACCTTTATCTTTTTCAACACAGCCATCATTACCTCCTCGTTTATCCTTATATACTTCATGGCCTCCCCACTATTTTTCTTTACCTCAACTGGTTCAATATTTTTTTCCCTAGTGAATACGGAGACAACGAAATAATTGAAAATTTCCCCCATTTCCTCTGACTTCTCACTCAGCCTATCCTCACAATCTACAAGGGGTCCAATTTTATCCCTCACTAATCTTTTACTTTTAATGTACTTATAGAAACCCTTTGGATTTATTTGTACTCTGTCAGCCAAAGCCTTTTCATGCCTTTTTTTGGCCTTTCTAATTTCTTTCTTAAGATTCCTTCTACACTCCTTGTAGTCCTCCTTCAACTTCTCAGCTCCCTGCTCTTTATACCTCTTGTACACCTCCCTTTTACTCCTAACAAAATTTTCAATATTCCTCAAAAACCAAGCCTCCCTATGACTTCCAGCCTTTCCTTTGATCCACACTGGGACATAACTACTCTGTACCCTCAAAATTTCTTTTTTGAATATCCTCCATTTTTCACTAACATCCTTACCTGAAAATATCCTGTCCCACTCAATACTCCCCAAATCCCGTCTTATTCCTACGAAATTTGCTCTTTTCCAATCCAGAACCTCAACTTTAGGCCTCTCCTTGCTCTTCCTTAAAACTACCCTAAAACTAACAGAATTATGGTCACTAGACCCAATTGGTTCTCCAACATTAATGTCCGCTACCTGACCTAGCTCGTTCCCTAACAGGAGATCCAGTATTATACCATCTCGAGTCGATTCTTCTGCTAACTGATTTAGAAAACAATCCTGAACACATTTAACGAACTCCAGCCCATCCAGCCCTCTAACCGTATGGGTATCCCAATCAATGTGTGGGAAGTTAAAATCTCCCATGATCACTTCTTCTTTGGCTTGGCTTCGCGGACGAAGATTTATGGAGGGGGTAAAAAGTCCACGTCAGCTGCAGGCTTGTTTGTGGCTGACAAGTCCGATGCGGGACAGGCAGACACAGTTGCAGCGGTTGCAGGGGAAAATTGGTTGGTTGGGGTTGGGTGTTGGGTTTTTCCTCCTTTGCCTTTTGTCAGTGAGGTGGGCTCTGCGGTCTTCTTCAAAGGAGGTTGCTGCCCGCCAAACTGTGAGGCGCCAAGATGCACGGTTTGAGGCGTTATCAGCCCACTGGCGGTGGTCAATGTGGCAGGCACCAAGAGATTTCTTTAGGCAGTCCTTGTACCTTTTCTTTGGTGCACCTCTGTCACGGTGGCCAGTGGAGAGCTCGCCATATAACACGATCTTGGGAAGGCGATGGTCCTCCATTCTGGAGATGTGACCCATTCAGCGCAGCTGGATCTTCAGCAGCGTGGACTCGATGCTGTCGACCTCTGCCATCTCGAGTACTTCGACGTTAGGGATGAAAGCGCTCCAATGGATGTTGAGGATGGAGCGGAGACAACGCTGGTGGAAGCGTTCTAGGAGCCGTAGGTGGTGCCGGTAGAGGACCCATGATTCGGAGCCGAACAGGAGTGTGGGTATGACAACGGCTCTGTATACGCTTATCTTTGTGAGGTTTTTCAGTTGGTTGTTTTTCCAGACTCTTTTGTGTAGTCTTCCAAAGGCGCTATTTGCCTTGGCGAGTCTGTTGTCTATCTCATTGTCGATCCTTGCATCTGATGAAATGGTGCAGCCGAGATAGGTAAACTGGTTGACCGTTTTGAGTTTTGTGTGCCAAATGGAGATGTGGGGGGGCTGGTAGTCATGGTGGGGAGCTGGCTGATGGAGGACCTCAGTTTTCTTCAGGCTGACTTCCAGGCCAAACATTTTGGCAGTTTCCGCAAAGCACGACGTCAAACGCTGAAGAGCTGGCTCTGAATGGGCAACTAAAGCGGCATCGTCTGCAAAGAGTAGTTCACGAACAAGTTTCTCTTGTGTCTTGGTGTGAGCTTGCAGGCGCCTCAGATTGAAGAGACTGCCATCCGTGCGGTACCGGATGTAAACAGCGTCTTCATTGTTGGGGTCTTTCATGGCTTGGTTCAGCATCATGCTGAAGAAGATTGAAAAGAGGGTTGGTGCGAGAATACAGCCTTGCTTCACGCCATTGTTAATGGAGAAGGGTTCAGAGAGCTCATTGCTGTATCTGACCCGACCTTGTTGGTTTTCGTGCAGTTGGATAATCATGTTGAGGAACTTTGGGGGACATCCGATGTATCACTACCCTATGATTTTCACACATATATGTTATCTCCCTACAAATTTGTTCCTCTAATTCCCTTGGCCCATTTGGTGGTCTGTAATACACCCCTATTAGCACCCTCTTGCCTCCTCCACCCCTCAAATCCACCCAAACAGCCTCACTGGTCGATCCCTCCATACCATCCTGCCACCTCACGGCAGTAATATCCTCCCTAACAAGCAGAGCAACTCCTCCTCCTTTTTTACCCCCTGATCTATCAGATCTAAAACAAATGTATCCCGGAACATTAAGTTGCCAGTCCTGCCCCTCCTGTAGCCAGGTCTCACTAATTGCCACAATATCGTGACCCCAAGTATCTATCCATGCTCTCAGCTCATTTACCTTGTTCACTATGCTTCTTGCATTAAAATATATGCATCTCAGAGAATGACCCTCACATATATTCTCTTTTTTTACCTTCTACCCTAATCTCCATCCTACCTTTGTTATCTTTTTTATTCCTAGCTAGGTGGCCATACTCCCTGGACACTGCTCTCACCCTCTGTTCCCCACCCCCCTGCCAAACTAGTTTAAACCTACCCCCACAGCTCTAGCAAATTTACTTGCCAGCACATTGGTCCCCCTCCAGTTCAAGTGGAGTCCGTCCCTCTTGTACAGGTCCGACCTTCCCCAGAAGAGATCCCAATGATCCAAAAATCTTATCCCTTGCCCCCTGCACCATCTCTTTAGCCACACATTCATCCTCCACATCCTCCTATTTCTACCCTCACTAGCTCGTGGCATGGGCAGCAATCCAGAGATTACTACCTTAGAGGTCCTGTTTTTTTAACTTCTTACCTTATTCTACATAATCCTGTTTCAGGACCTCATCCCCACTTCTAACTAAGTCATTGGTCCCCACATGGACCACGACTTCTGGCCGTTCTCCTTCCCCTTGCAGAATGCTATGTACTCGATCAGAGATATCCCTGACCCTGGCACCAGGGAGGCAACATACCAACCTGGATCCCCTATCTCTTCCCACAAACCTCCTATCTGTCCCTCTGACTAATGAGTCCCCAACTACAAGAATCCTATTCTTATCCTTCTTTCCCTTCTCACCTCAGGGGCAGCCCCTGTGCCAGATACCTGACCCCCATGACTCATCCCTGATAGGCTGTTCCCCCCAACAGTATCCAAAGCCGAATACATGTTGCTGAGGGGCACTTCCACAGGGGTACTCTGCACTGGCGCTCTCCCTCCTTTCCTCACAGTCACCCAATTTACTGACTCCTGCCTTCTAGGGGTGACTGTCTCCCTGTAACTCCTCTCTATCACTGCCTCTGCTTCACATGATCCTCAGTTCATCCAATTGCAGCTCAAGCTCCCTAACACAGTCACTCATTATATGCAATTGGATGCACCTTTTGCAGGTGTAGTCATCAGGAACAGCTGTGCAGTCTCTGACTTCCCACATCCCACAATTGGAGCACTTAACTACCCCAAGTGACTCCATTTCCTCCTTTCTTACTATAATCTTTGGCTTGGCTTCGCGGACGAAGATTTATGGAGGGGGTAAAAAGTCCACGTCAGCTGCAGGCTCGTTTGTGGCTGACAAGTCCGATGCGGGACAGGCAGACACGATTGCAGCGGTTGCAGGGGAAAATTGGTTGGTTGGGGTTGGGTGTTGGGTTTTTCCTCCTTTGTCTTTTGTCAGTGAGGTGGGCTCTGCGGTCTTCTTCAAAGGAGGTTGCTGCCCGCCAAACTGTGAGGTGCCAAGATGCACGGTTTGAGGCGTTATCAGCCCACTGGCGGTGGTCAATGTGGCAGGCACCAAGAGATTTCTTTAGGCAGTCCTTGTACCTTTTCTTTGGTGCACCTCTGTTCCTTCTTAGTCCCTGCTCACCGAAGTCCCTCAAACCAAAGTCCCCTCTCCTTCACTGGGCCACTCACTCACTGCGCCGCTCCTTGCTGGCCGCTCCCTCCTTTTATTTGCCCCTTACCAATTAACCCCAATTAACTCCCGGCTCCTCCTCTCACCCGACACCAGGCACTGACTCACTGTCTCATCCGACCCCGAGTCTGACCTGACTGAGCCCAAGTCCCGGTAAGTGCAGCTTTTATTTTACTCATACTCTGATGCTGTCTCTTGGCTCCTCCTCCTCTCACCCGACACCAGGCACTGACTCTCTGTCTCCTCCGACCCCGAGTCTGACCTGACTGAGCCCAAGTCCCGGTAAGTGCAGCTTTTATTTTACTCACACTCTGACGCTGTCTCTTCGCTCCTCCTCCTCTCACCCGACACCAGGCACTGACTCACTGTCTCCTCCGACCCCGAGTCTGACCTTTAATTCACAAAAATGAATTCCAGAATAGTAGACATTTTCAGAGAGTTAATATGGAACAGATTAATAAGACTGTTCCTAAATATAACCATATGACCACTACAGCACAGAACAGGCCAGTTTGGCCCTACTAGTCCATGCCATAGCAAATCCCCACCCTCCTAGTCCCACTCACCAGCACCCGGTCCATACCCCTCTAGTCCCTTCCTATCCATGTAACGATCCAGTCTTTCCTTAAATGTAACCAATGATCCCGCCTCGACCACATCTGCCGGAAGCTCATTGCACATCCCCACCACCCTCTGTGTAAAGAAATTTCCCCTCATGTTGCCCTTATAATTTTCCTCCTTCAATCTTAAACCATGTCCTCTAGTTTGAATCTCCCCCTTTCTTAATTGAAAAAGTCTATCCACATTTACTCTGTCTGTCCTTTTTAAAATCTTAAACACCTCTATCAAGTCCCCTTTCAATCTTCTACGCTCCAGAGAAAAAAAGGCCCAGTCTGCACAACCTTTCCCTGTAACTCAGACCCTGAAATCCTGTCAACATTCTCGTGATTCTCTGCACTCTCTCTATTTTGTTTATATCAAAGTTAATGTGGAGCAGGATTGTAAGCCTGAAATTAATTCTGGAGAAAATGTTAAGAGAAAACATGAAGGTAAGGTGGGAAAGGGCAGAACATCTGCATTTGTCTGTCATTTTTGTAATAAACCTGGTCATGTGATTGCGAATTATCTAGTGTTGAAAAAGAAATGAGAAAAGTAGGTTTTACTAAAAGCATATATTGAAACGTTGGAATTTAAGGAGAGTAGATTTTCCAAACCTGGTAAGGAGGTCATGAATTGTTTTAAACCTTTTGAGACAGAGGGCTTTGTTTCAGTAAAGGAGGGAGAACCACAGGTTCCAGTTAAAATTCTTAGATATACTGGGGCTGTCCAGATACTGTTGTTATAAAGTGTTTGAATTCTGGATCAAAAGACTGACACGGGAGACAACTTTGAATAAAGGTGATGGAGGTGAGGTAGTGTTAATATTGCTTCACAATATTGTGCTAAATTCAGAATTATTAAATGGATCTGTTGTCGGCGGAGTAATTTCAAATTTACCCATGCTGGGTGTCTCATTTCTATTAGGGAATGATTTTGCAGAGGATAAAGTTGGGTCAGTTATGAGATTAACAAATCTTCCTAGTAAGGATGAGGTCAGAGAGCATTATGAGATGTATCCTGCATGTGCTGTAACAAGGTCTGTGACTAAGAAAATGATGAGAGCTGAAGAAGACCCAGTTGATAGAGACTTGCCCAGTACTTCTGAAGTACATTTGAAAGAGCAGGGTCATTGTGAGAGTAAGGATTTCTCTTTGTCAAGAAAAGAGTTAATTCAGCAACAGAAAATAGAAACAGATCTTGTTACCTTAAGGGACAAAGCAATAACTGAACAGAAAATTAAATAAATCGCTTGTGGTGAATTGTTAATGAGAAAATGGAGACCTCTGGATATTTCTGCTAATGAAGAATGAGTGGTGATTCATTAGGTGGTTGTTCCTAGAAAGTACAGGAAGGAAATATTAAATTTAGCCCACAGTACACCTTTGGGTGCTCATCTCAGTGTAAAGAAAATTATGAATAAGATTTTGAGACAGTTGTTCTGGCCTGGTTTGAAGAAGGGTGTTGTAAATTGGTCCCGGACATGTCACTTTTGCCAGGATGTGGGGAAACCTAACCAGGATCCTCTAGTGGCTCCATTACAACCTATTCCTGCTGTTGAGGAAAGTTTCACTTGAGGTATTGTAGATTGTGTACACAACTAATTCTGGAAATCAGTAATTATTAATAATTATGTGTGCAGCATTGAGATTTCAGGAGGTTTACCATTAAGAAATATTAAAGCCAAAGTGGTGGTAAAGGCTCTGGAAATATTTTACACAGTTTTTGCATTACCGAAAAAGATCCAGAGTGATCAATGATCTAACTTTATGTCTGGGTTGTTTCAGCAGTTGATTTATGAGTTAGGAATAAAACAGATCACTTCATCTGCGTACCATCCTGAAACTCAGGGAGCTTTGGAAAAATTTCATTCTACTCTTAAAAATATGATGAGGATTTATTGTCAGGAGAATGGAAAAGATTGGGATGAAGGTATTCATTTATTGTTATTTGCAACAAGGGAGGCTATACAGTGTCATTAGATTGATAACAAAAAACAGTGGGTTAATGAATATGTGCAGCTGGATTATGTTTCTAAATTTAAAGAGAGGTTACAAAAAATGTGGACTTTGGCTCAAGAGAATTTAGAAATGGCTCAGGGTAAAATGAAGCATTTATTTGACAGGAAAGCTCGTGAGGAATTGTAAGACAGGAAATAACGTTTTGATTTTGTTTCCAACACATGAAAATCCTCTGAGAGCTAGATTTTCTGGACCGTACATAGTTAAATCAAAACTGGATGACGTTAACTATGTGGTTAACACTCCAGATCAAAGGAATAAAACTCAGGTTTGTTGAAGCCTTATTATGAGAATAACGGCAGTGGAGAACAATCTCTATCTAAGGTGTTAGTTGTTGAAAAGGTTGTGAAAGTTATGGATCATACGATTATGGAAACAGTTGGAAAATGTGGAGCAAATGTTAGGCAATCGTATGTCACAAGTGCAGAAGCAGTTGAAAGAATTAATTCTAAAATTTACAAATTTGTTCCCTGATGTTCCAAAAAGGACAACTGATTTATCATGATGTCGATGTAGGTGTAGCAAGTCCCATAAACAACACCCATAAAGAATAAACGTTAAGAAGAGTAAAGTCATGAATCATGAGGTGGTATATACGTTGAGAAATGAGATTATTAGACATTTTGAACTCAGATTGGAGTTTTCCTTGTATTCTGGTACCAGAACCAAATGGAAATGTCAGGTTTTGTACAGATTACAGGAAGATTAATTCAATAACTAAAACAGATGCTTATCATATTCCGAGAACTGATGACTGTTTTGATAAAATTGGAACAGCTAAATTTTTTACTAAGTTGGATTTGTTGAAGTTATTGGTGTGTGCATTTAACAGAGAGAGGAAAGAATATTTTGGCTTTTGTAACTCCATTTGGTTTATATGAGTACGATGTGTTACCTTCTGGCATGACAAAAGCCCCTGCAACATTCCAAAGGATGATTAATTCGGTAATCTAAGGGTTAACACATACAGATGCTTATATTGATGACTTGATCAGAAAAAGTGACACATGGGAAGAACCTCTAAGGGAATTGGACATATTGCTTGCAAGTTTATCCAAAGCAAACCTAACTGTTAATTTAGCAAAGAGTCGATTTGCAAATGCAATTGTAACATACATGGGTTATGTAGTTGGCCATGGCAAAGTTGCATCTATTCAAGCTGAGGTGAATGCAATTTCTGAGTTTCCTATTCCCAATCACAAGAAAGCAGTGAAAAGGTTTTTAGGAATGGCAGGATATTATAGGAAATGTTGCAGAAATTTTGCTGAGGTTGCTCTTCCTTTACCAACCTTTTGAAGAAAAGGGAAAAATTTGTGTGGACTAAAGTTTGCCAGACAGCTTTAGAAAATTTAAAGGAGATGCTATGCCATTGCCCTGTGTTAAAATCTCCTGATTTTGGAAAAAAAACCCAATTCTTTAGCAGTGGATGCCAGTGAGGGAGCAGCAGGAGCAGTTTTATTGCAAAAGCATAATGAAATTTACCATCCTTTTATTTAAAAAAATAAATAAATGTTTATCAAAGGAACCATTCAGCTATTGGAAAAGAACTGTTATTTATTATATTTATTATATTTGCTCTGCAGAATTTTGTGGTATATCTCAGTACATCTCATGAACCAGTTGTGATATTGACTGACCACAATCCTCTGGTGTATTTGAATAAAATGAAGGATAAAAACTGAAGATTGTTAAACTGGAGTTTAATGTTGCAAGAATATAATCTACAAATTAATCATATCAGAGGTACAAATAATGTGAGAGCAGATTGTTGTTCAAGATGTTGAAAGTAATCATGTATAGAAATACTCTCAACAATGAGTAACTTTATTATAACATGTTATATATTGTGTATTGTTATCTCTTTAGTGATTTTAAAGAGAGTTTAGATATAACTGAATTTTAATACAAGAGTTAAAATTCCTTTAAAGGGGAAGGTGTGTCAGGGTATGTAGAGAATATAGAAATATTTTTGGGAGATTTATTGAGGAAAGGATTTTTAGAGTAGGTTACATACAAACACTTTAAAACAGATCTTATTTGAAATATGAGCTCTGCCCCACGTGAGACATACCAGGACCTCAAACTTTTTACAATTGCCTTGAAGAGTTTTCAGGAGACTTCACAAATGGATTGCTGTTTACAAAAGGGAAAGAGCACGACGGAGCCACTTTTGTCTGGAAGAGAGCTTCCTATTGTAAGAGGGTCATGTGGTTTTGCAAGAAGAGAGAATCATACAGGCTTTCTCCCTGAGAGAGAGAGAGAGAGAGAGAGAGAGAGAGAGAGAGAGAGAGAGAGAGAGAGAGAGAGAGATCGATCACTTGTACAACATTACAGCCAGCAGAAGTAGCTGGGACTGGAACAGGACAAGGTGGCAAGCTAATGGAAAGCCCATTAGTAAGACAGCCTGGTTAAATCCATGATGGTTCACGCAAGAGGAGAGGACTGGCTGTCTATTGTTTTACTTGGAATAAGGAAAACAAAAAGGAACTCTGTGGTGATGTGAAATAAAGAGGTTATAATATGGAGAACCCTGAAGGGGCAAGATTCGTCAGTAAGACACTGGAGTGGAGGATGGAAGTACATCAGTTGTGGATGTTCTGGAACAACAAATCTCTCTCTCTGAAAACCGACAAGTACCTTCCAAAGTGGTAATAATATACCTTTCAAGCATGAAAGTGTGGGGAACTTTATAAATTTTAAATTCTGTGCACAGTATAAAAATTGCCTGCAACCAGTGAACTTGGAGGAATGATAAGTGTGATTGGACTGTGAACCACAGAACCTTTCTGAACTTACACACACATTACTGTGAGAGAGTAATTAGAGCTGGTTTGGAAGGAATTGTTAGAGCAGCTTGCACACACACATTTTAAAACACAGAATATTTGCAGGACTTTTGCAGAATGTTTTTTGCAGGAAGCAACAAAGTATCGACAGCATCTTGCCTGGGAGAACATGTGATCTTTGCAGGGAGAGGAGAACAGTTTAGCTCTCAGAGAGGGAGGTTGTGAAACAGAGGAGAGAGACATAAATTAGTTCCAGAGGGACAAGTTGGCAAATGTTGGTAGGCTGCCTGGTCAAAGGAGAAGACTGGCGGTGTGAAAGGTGACCTGAAAGTAAGAGGATCATCTGGAGAACCCTGAAGGGAACAAGGTTCGTCAGCAAGACTGATTGAGAAGGAATCAGTTGTGTGGATGCCCTGGAAATGGAATCTCTCTCCGAAAACCAGCAAGAACCTTCCTGAGTGGTAATCATTTGCCTATTAAGCACCAAAGACTGGTGAACTTTGTTTATGCTAACTTCTGTGCACAGTACAAGAATTGCCTGCAACCAGTGTGATTGGACTATGATCCAAAGAACTTTTATAATCTTAAATATACATTACATACACATGCACTTAATATTAGAGGGGGGATTAAGTAGTTAGGTAGGTTAAGTAACAAGTTAAAGTTTAATTCTGTTTTCTTGTTCAAATATAATTAAAAACAACTTTTGTTTAAGTAACAATGCGTTGTGGTGCATATCTATTGCTGTTGGTTTTGGAGTCCTCTGGACTCCATAACATTACATACATGTGCACTTAGAATTAGAAGGGGGTTAAGTTTGGTTAAGTTAGTGAATAGAGTTAAATTAAAGTGTGATATTATTTTCAAATTTAAAGTTAATTAAAAAAACGTTTGTTTAAGTAACCATTTCTCTTGGTGAATATTTATTGCTGACGAGTTTTGGGCTCCTCTGGGCTCATAATATTTTCTGTGGGAATTATTATGGCTGGGGTTAGGGCAGCGGATCTGACGTGCTCTTCCATCTGTTACCTTTGGTAAATAACAATCCATTAGTGAAGTCTTTTGAGCATAATTCAAAGCTCTTGCAAAAGGTTTGAGGCCTGATATGTCTCACATTAGGCAAAGCGTCAGTATTTGAAATAAGATCTGTTTTAAAATGTTTGTATGTAAACTACTCTAACAAACCTTTCCCAATATATTTACTAAAATACACTATCAACAATTTTGAATTCCATTTATAAATAAAATCCTGCATACTATTTTCTCCTATTTTACTCAATTATATTTTAAACTCAGATTTATCTGTATCACAAATCCCATTAATAAATTCAATTGAGCCTCATAATTCTTCAAATAGGGAAGTTGAAACCTCTTAATTCATATTTCCAAATGCATTTTCCAAAATACACTCTTGCCCTCTTTCCTTTCCATAAAAACCTTCTAATACCTGAATGTAATTTCCTCTATTTTTTAGATTGCGGGATCCAACAAAGAATTGACTGAAATAAATACTGAAACATGGGGAAAATATTCATTTTTAAACATTTGACTCTACCAACTAAAGTTATAGACAAACCGTTCCATCTATTTAAATAATTCTTATTATTTAAGTCATTATCAACTTTAATCCATAAATATTTAATTCCATCATCTGGAATTAAATCTAGCAAATTCTCTGTAATAATTATTATCTCCTTTAACTAAAGGAATCACGTTTGTTCCAGTTAACATTAGAACCTGATAGTTCATCATATTCTTCTAATCTTCATGCAAAGAACTTATAGGATCTGTAATATAAACCAAAAGATCAGCAGAAAGTAAATTAATCTTATATTCCTCATGACTAACTTTTATAACAATGTTAGAATCTTGTCTTATTAACTCTGCTAAAGGTTCAATTGCTAAAACAAACAAAGCAGCGGATAAGGGACATCCTTGTTTACTTGATCTTGGAAAAGCAGAATAAATTTGTCTATTAGTCACAATAATAGCAGAGGGGATTTCATAGAAAATTTTCCCCAATTAATAAATATAAATCCAATATCAAATTTCCTTAGCACCTTAAATAAATTATTCAATTCTAATATATCAAAGGTTTTCTCATCATCTAAAGTAACTGCTACTGCTAAATCACTTCTTTTGAGATATATGTACTAAACTAATCAATCTGGCAACATTATCAGCAGAATGGCATTCTGTAACAATCCCGTCTGATCCATGTGTTAAATGTGGCAAATATCTTGCCATTCTATTCGCTACCTTGTATTGTTCTTCCACAATGTCACACCTCACACTTGTATGCATTAAAATCTATCGGCTATTTTACAGCCCATTGTTTCAGCTGATCCAGATCCCGCTGCATGCTGAGGAAGCCTTCCTTACTTACCACAACACCTCCAACATTTGTGTCAACTGCAAACATGGCTGAACCAATTTACCACATTATCACCCAGAACATTGATGTCGATGGCAAAGCACAATGGTCCCAGCATTGATCCATGAAGTGGAGTCAAATCATTCTGCTGGAAATATTTTATATTGTCCCAAGTAGGTGCAGTCGAAGCGATTAAGGGACCTTCTGGATGGGCACATGTATGTGAAGAGGTGGAGGAAAATCGATCAAGTGCATGTCGCAGAAATTCCGTTCGATCATGTTGGCATGGAAACACGGGCCAAGGAGTCGGTTACTGTCCTGACAATAATTCATGTAATATTGCATCTGCAACTTGAAAAATAAATGCACCTCATAGGTAGTACCAAAACACAATGAAAAACAGTGTAACAATGATAACTCTCTGGAATGAACCACGACAATCAGACAATCTCAACACATTTGGAAATATTAAATTTCTTGTTGTGGGGAAGCTGTCTGTAAACAATTGTAGTACAATTGATGGTAGTACAATTCGACACCACAATAGATTGATGACTCCAACAGGATTACAGATGACACTGGACAACGAAGACTTTGCTTCCTGAAAACGATTGGGTGTATTTTATGGATTTTGGGATGCTGATCATAAAAGTCACTTCAAAACGTTCCTATCACGTACCGTTATTTAGATATACCTAACCTATATCTGTAATTTTCAGTCATGTTTTAAATCCACCAAGGAAATAAATCAATGAAGCGCAACGTCATTGAAAATTCATTTTCTGCATTCGAACTTGCACGTCTTTCCCCGGTTCTTGCTGCAGTCAGTGAGGAACACGATGAAAGGTTTTAGCTGGATATTGCGACCAAGGAAAATCGGTATCAGGGCAACAGGAATCCATCATGACATCATCAACTATTGTTGGATACTGACAGGAGAGACATCAGATGCTGAGTACAAACGAAAATCAGCGGCATTTTTAGTCAGTTGAACTAACGCAATATATCAGCATTATTATGCGATTCAACATGCTACATTCAATAAAGCGAATGGAATGTTTCTCATCCTTCCTACGACATGCAGCACATTTGAGATTAGCTTTGTATTCACCTTGATGTTGCCTATCATAATCCCCACTTTCCTTTCAAGAACCAAACCTTTGGAAAAAAACAAATCTGTTGTCCAGTGTAATGAATCTGAATAGGGAAGAAGCCCCTGCAGAAGCAATGCCAATAACGAAATGTTCCAAGTACTGGAACCAATTTCTCCATTCAGCAAACTAATCAGACTGTTCTACCTGGAACTCCACTGACCTTGCGGTGTTCCATGCATGGTTGTCAGAAGTTCGAAGCTCACATAGTTCTACTTTCGAACATTTTCACATTTATAACCAACGACAGTCTCCAGGGCTAATAAACCGCTCCTTTGATTTATCACAATTATTGTCCTCTTGATGCAGTCACATGAGTGGAAATCACCCGAGTCATGTCTGTTTCTGAGTTAAATGGCTTTTCTTCGGAAAAATTAAAATATTTAAAAATATGTTAGCAGTTGTGAATATTCAGGACATGAACGGAAAAAAAATCATTTCAATTTCGAGATGTATTTCGGGCAGCACGGTTAGCGTGTTGCTATTACAGTGCCAGGGACTCGGGATCGAATCCGGATCTATTTGGGTCTCCCCTTGTCTGCTCCAGTATACTCCCACCTTTCAAAATGTAGGGGGGAGGGGGCTGTGGGTAATTGGGGAATTTTTTGTGCTGCATGGGATCGTGCCCCGGAATGGCCCGTAAACATGCTTTGTGTCTACTTTTTAAAAAAATATGGAGAAGTTGGACAAAATCGGTTCTTTTTATAAAAGTGAAGGAGACTGAGGGAAATATAATA
The DNA here is from genome assembly GCF_036971445.1 of Narcine bancroftii. Taxonomy (NCBI): domain Eukaryota; kingdom Metazoa; phylum Chordata; class Chondrichthyes; order Torpediniformes; family Narcinidae; genus Narcine; species Narcine bancroftii. The sequence goes on along the minus strand of NC_091474.1, from coordinate 98,814,084 downwards.
GAGATTGATGAGATTAACAGAGGAATAAATACAGTACAGCTTGAGAGCAATTTCCCGGGAACAGAGGACATCCATTCAACCAGAAGTTGGGGATGGTGCGGCTGATGGAATTTTCCCCAAAATGAATGGTAGGTGTGTGGGCTTGTGGTAGAAGTAGATCTGATAAAGATGTTTAACACGTATTCCAGTAATCCGATGAATAGGGAGGGAATAGAGGGATGTGTACCATGTGCAAGAAGTAGTTTCAATTCAATTCAACATCACGTTTGGCGAAGGGTTCGTTGTATGAATGGCCTGTACCTGTGCTGGGTTAATGAACATTTCGGTCATTATATCTGCTGTGATAATGTGGACATTATTTAGCATTAATTCTTCTTTTCTATCAATCCAATGTCATTTAAAATTCTTACATAATGATTGGCCTCAGGTGTAATTTGTGAGATCATGACTGATCTTTGAATACCTTTCAAAATTTACCTTTGCCAGGGCCCATAAACTTCCCCTTTATAAATATCAAATCCATTCCATATTTAAGATTTCTGAGCATCAGTTTTGACCGTTATGTCTCCATTTATTAAAGTTGTTTTTATTAATTTTACACAAAATTGCTGTCAAATTCCAGAAAAGCACACAATGTTTTTGTGTATTGAAGATAAAGGGACATAATCATGTCAAAGTCAAACAGCAAGCAGGACCCTGAATGACAAGTTGAGTGGAGGGGCAGGGGTAGGCACACAGGTCCGTGAGCAAGATGCCATAGGTGGTCAGGGTGGGAGGGCACAAGAAAACACGCGAGGAGTGTTAAAGGGGAAGGGTTATCTCTCTCAATGGAGGGAAAGGTGTGCAGATTCAGAGGAAAGGAGACAGAGGGATAGGGAAGAAAGGGAAACAGAGGGTTGTTTGGATGGATGGAATATTAGGTGTTACTCCTTCAACTATAGTATTAACCTCCAAAGTTTGTAAATAGTTTTTTCAGTAACTCTTTTCTGCACTAGTCTCTGTGTTGTAACAGTTATTTCTTCCTTCATTCCACCCTCACTTTCTTCCGTTCTTTCCTCTTTCCTTCCTTCCACCTTTCTTTCCTTCCTTCCTTCTGTTCTTCCTTCCTCCCATCCTTCCTTCCTGCCATCTATCCTTCCTTAATTTGTTTCTCCTAAAGACATAGAATATGATACTGTTCGAGGGCCAGAGTGATTTCACGGCAGTCACTACATCCATTCATCTTTGCTGATATGTGCATGGAATGTTACTCTTTCTCCAACCAGTTTATGCTATCAAGTTATCCAGCCTTCTCATTAAATCCGGTTATGTTTCTTGAGCAAACAGAGAAGACTGATATTTGCAGTCGCTAAGGTCCCATTTGTGTAAGATAAATTGTTAGTCAGCATTGCAAGTTTATATGTTCATTCAAGTCTAAATTGGGAAGGAAGATAGCTGGCATAAAATGTAGTTATAATGGACGGGAGAGGATGGCCAAATACTTCACTGATTAATGTGGGAGGGCTGGATTGGAGAGATCCATGGAGGATTATAATTGTGAGTATTGATTTTTATCACGAGTAACAGATTGGACAAAGAAAATTGGAGCAGACAAAGCAGAGGTAGAAACAGTAGAACTGGGATTGGCTGGGGCGTGTGATGGAATTGTGTTATTATTAATCTTTAGTTATAAAATATATTTTAGTAAACTTACTTTGTGGGTGGACAAGGACACACAGACACTTATGTGGATTCTGGTTATTTCGGTGAATTCTACAAAATGACGTTACCAAACCTTTTTCTCTACAGAATTACGAGTTATCTGTACAGAATCTCACAAAGAAGCTCTCTCTATGAAAGCTGTCAGAGACTGACCATGTGCTTCAATGCTTTCCCTTTGTCTGGTTTAATCATGGGCTCAATCAAAAGTTCAGACAATACATTCTTACCCAATGCAATTGCTACTAAGTACAAATTGAATTGCTACAGATGATTGACAGCCTCTTATCAGACCTGCTCGTTTGATTGGTTCAGAGTAAATTCCTACAGTTGGTCATTGTGCTTATTGGTCCTTTTGAATTGCCATGCTCACCTTCCTAGAATGCTGCAAAACCTAGCTACACTATCACTAGCTGTTAACCCTTTCCTTTCTCACTTACACACAGAACAACATTTGAAAAATGGAAATATCTACAAATTTGTTATTCAGTGGAAGATGTGTAAGCAACCATAAAACCTGGAGTGATTGTCCATTGAAATGTTGAAGACAATGCAGAGAAACTTCTGTGCACACAAGGAAGTCATGTGTTCCTTGGTCTGAGCAGGCAGCCAGGATTAATTTGCTTGTAAAATGCTTTTGGATGAGAGGATCATCAACAAAAATCAGTAGTGATGCCGTGTCATGTGATTTTGACACTCAAAAAAGGCATTTTTAATATTACAGGAGATTCTTCTGGAGTCAGAAATGCAGTAGCCTTCAGTGAGGGAGGTACAGCAGGCGGTTAAAAGGCAAATGGTATGTTGGCCTTCATATCAAGAGGGTTTGAGTATAGGAATAAGGATACCTTACTGCAGCCTTGGTGAGACCACACCTGGAGTATTGTGTGTAGTTTTGGTCGCCTTATCTGAGGAAGGATGTTCTTGCAAAGGAGGGAGTGCAAAGGCGATTCACCAGGCTGATATCTGGAATGGCAGGAATAACTTATGAGGAAAGATTGCGCTGTTCAGGATTGTCCTTGCTGGAGTTTAGAAGATTGAGAGGGGATCTCATAGAGACATATAAAATTCTGGCAGGACTGGACAGAATGGATGCGGAAGGCATGTTTCCAATGGTGGGGGAGTCCAGAACCCGGGGCTATGTTTCGAGGATAATAGGAAAACCATTTAGGACTGACATGAGGAGGAATTTCTTTTCCCAGAGGGTGGTGAATCTGTGGAATTCATTGCCACAGAGGGCAGTAGAGGCAGGTTCATTGAATATATTTAAGAGGGAATTAGATATATTTTTTCAGTATAAGGGAATTAGTGGTTATGGAGGGAAGGCAGGGATGGGGTACTGACCTTTAAGATCAGCCATGATCTAATTGAATGGTGGAGCAGGCTCGAAGGGCCGAATGACCTACTCCTGCTCCTATCTTCTATGTTTCTATGTACTGGTGTGTTGTATTCTCCTTGTCATTGGAGGTACACGGAATCAGTGGCATTGAAGTGAAAGAATCACTTCACGGTCTCCATTTTTAAAAATGGTCTCTTGATGTAACCCTTGACTGGGCTTTTTTGAAATCAACATGTAAAACAAGTTCCAGAACCTCCATGCAAAAGAGGGGAATTTGTTGAAAATCATTTATATGAAGAACTGAAAACAACTCTATAAGGAGGTGTGAGTGTTCGTCCCCATGCACACACACATACACACCCACACACAAATGCACACACCCACCCACCCACACATGTGCACACATACACACACACTGACCCACCTACACCCACCCACACACACACATACACAAACACCCACACACACAATCACACACAGACAAACCCAAACACATACACTCAATCAGATTCTCTCACACACACATACTCACCCAGAGACTCACATGTACACAAACACCCACACATACAATCGCACACACACACCCAAACACATACACTCACTCACACAATCACACACACTCACCCAGAGACTCACATGTACACAAACACCCACACACACAATCACACACACACTCACCCAGAGACTCACATGTACACAAACACCCATACATACAATCGCACACACACACCCAAACACATACACTCACTCACACAATCACATACACACACACACACACACACACACACAGTGGGATTAAGGTTTAATGTTATTAATAAAAAATATTATTGTTTTTATGATACCATAGTTTGGTGAATTTCTATTGCTGTTGGTCTCAGTTGGAAGAGGGAGTTACTTGAAAATGAAAACAAGTTCATGCCTTTGTTTTGCAGGCAACCTAGATGCAAAATAATATTCTATCCTTTAATAAATTTGATTCTGTCCTTCCCTTTTATATAATTGAGATTATTTTCAGAGCCACCCAAAGCTGCTTGGAGCGACTGCAGGATTCTTCATTGACCTACTGCAGTTCTCCACCTCTCGGACCATTTTTTACTGTTTGATATCTTCTTTGGCTTGGCTTCGCGGACGAAGATTTATGGAGGGGGTAAATGTCCACGTCAGCTGCAGACTCGTTTGTGGCTGACAAGTCTGATGCAGGACAGGCAGACACGGTTGCAGTGGTTGCAGGGGAAAATTGGTTGGTTGGGGTTGGGTGTTGGGTTTTTCCTCCTTTGCCTTTTGTCAGTGAGGTGGGCTCTGCGGTCTTCTTCAAAGGAGGTTGCTGCCCGCCGAACTGTGAGGCGCCAAGATGCACGGTTTGAGGTGATATCAGCCCACTGGCGGTGGTCAATGTGGCAGGCACCAAGAGATTTCTTTAGGCAGTCCTTGTACCTTTTCTTTGGTGCACCTCTGTCACGGTGGCCAGTGGAGAGCTCGCCATATAACACGATCTTGGGAAGGTGATGGTCCTCCATTCTGGAGACGTGACCCACCCAGCGCAGCTGGATCTTCAGCAGCATGGATATAATCACTTATCATACTATGTTTTCCAAAGCAGCCATAGAGGAACAGATGAGGGAAGGCGTGTTTGCGTTTTGGTGAGGGCAAACACAACATTGTCTCAATTCACAATGTTGATATAAAATATTTTGAGTGGTCTTCCAGAGAAATCATAGGGGTGGGGGAGTAACAATTGGGGGCTATATTATTTGCCCACCATCATCAAAGATGAGATGACAAATCAATGCAGATATCAATGCAAACAGCTGGATGGTATTTCTTAGAAATTTTACACCCCCGATGTACAGAATGGGTGAAATTTACTAAACTTGTCCAAATAAGATTCCATTGAAGAGAGTACAAAAGTGTTCCTCCTCCAATGGAATGAGCTGGGGTGTTTCCGAAGTTACAGTGGGGGTACCTTTCAGACCTGTGGGGAGAAATAAATCCAAAGAATCAGAGAACATTACAGGACAAAACAAGCCCCTTCATCCATTCTATTCTGTGCCAAAACATTCTTCTGCCTCGTCCCACTGACGTGCACCCAGTATTTTGCCCTCCATATCTCTCCATCCATATACCTGACAAAATACTTCTTAAATGTTAAAATTTAGCCCGCATTCCAGACTTCAGCTGGAAGCTCGTTCCACATTCCTGCAACTCTGTCTGTAGAAGTTAATAAGTCTCCTACACTCAGTGGAAAATATCTATCTACATTTACTCTGCCTATCCCATTCATAATTTTAAATACCTCGATAAAGTCTCCTTTCATTCTTCTGCACGCTCGGTAATAAAGTCCTAACCTGTGTACCCTTTCCCTGTAACTCTGTTTCTGAAGCCCCGGCAACACGAGTAAACGTTTTCAGCACACTCCAGCTCATTGATATCTTTCCAGTAGTTAGATGATCAAACCTGCACACAACACCACAAATGTGGTCTCAACAATGTCTTATACAATGTTACCATCACATCCCAACTTCTGTACTCAATACTTTGATTTATGAAGTCCAGCTAGCCTCCCTTATGATCCGAGGGAATACCTTATCAGGCAATGGAAATTTATTGATCCTTATTTGTTTTATGACAACAAACACCTCCTCTTTAATCTTTACAGGTTCTGTGACCTCACTGCTGAAATTCCTTAACCACAACGCCGTACCCATTTCCTGAGTAAATACCAATGAGAAAAAAAAAAATCACAAGATCTCTTCCCATGTCCTTTGGCTCCATACAAAGCGGACAACTCTGGTGCTTAATATACTTTTACTCTTAATATTCCTGTATAAACCTTCACATAGTCTGCCAAAGTAAACTCATGTCTTTTTTAGCCTTCCTGATTTCTTTCTTTGCAATTTTCTAATATTTATTATACTCCTCGAGTACCTCATTTGGTCCATTGATTTACCTGCTATACCAGCCTCTCTTTTCCCGAACAAGATCCTCACTATCCCTCAATATCCAATATTGCATATTTTTTGTTATTATCATTATTAACAATTTGTGTTTTTAAATAGTTATGGAGAAATGTAGGAAACATGGTAATATTACAAAAGTCCAAGGAATATTTCAATATGCTTGTTGATTGTGAATTGGTTCTAGATCCAAAAATCAGGGATTTATAGAATGGATTTGCATTAGCCTTTTATAACTGCATTTGGCTGAGCTGATTAGGGGCTATGCCAATTCAGAACTGTGTATTATGCAATGAATCGGAATTGAAAGGGAGCTGAAGGTAAATGAACCACTTGGTGCCAGTGGTAAAACACAGGATTCTGTTGACACCATGCTTAAGTGAAAAAAAACACAAACGCTGGAGAAACTCAGCCTTGATGTAGCAAAGGTATTGATACAGAATCAATGTTTCAGGCTTGAGCCCTTCATCAAGCATTAAACATTGGTGAAAGGCACTGTTTGACCGTCTGAGTTTCTCCAGCATTTGTGTGTTTTTTCACTTGGTGGCAGTAATCATTATATGACAATATTCACCCTGCAGTTTGAGAGGAACAATCTGAAATCTAGAAGTGTCTGTATACCAGTGGAATAAAGGGGACTTCAGAGGTACATTGAAACAACTGGCCGATGTTGATTGGAAACGCGTACTAGAAGGGTTAACAAAGGAGCAGCAATAGTTGAAATTTCTCAGATTAGCTTGGATGGTACAGGACAAATTCATCCCAAGGACTAATGAAGGTCTTAATGGGAGAATGAGACAACTGTGGTTAACAAGAACGTGAAAGATAGTATAAAGTGAGAAAAGATGAAATACGAAGGAAAAATATCCAGAAACATAAAACAGGATGTGAAATGTTTCCTCAGGTGCAAAAGACAGGGCCGTGTTTGGAGCACTGGACAGGGACACGAGAGACAGAGTAATAAGGGACAAAGAAATGGCTTACAAACTCACTGAGTATTTTGCATTCATCTTTATTTTGGAAAACACCTGCAGAGTGCCAGACGTCCGAGAGTGTTGAGGGTCAGATGTGTGTAGTTAGCCTAATCAATGAGAAGGTGCTGGGAAAGTTGGAAGGTCAGAAGATGGATGGATTTCCTGGATGAAATTAAATGAACTCGAGGATTTGAAAGAGGTAGCAGAAGAATCTGTGGAGGCATTTTTAGGGATCTTCTGGAAATGCTATATTCTGGAATAGTTATGGAGGATTGGAGAATAGAAAAGGGACTGCACTCTTTAACAAAGAATGGATGAAAAAGAGAGGGAATTAGCCTCACTTCGGTGGTTGGGATGAATTTTGAATTCATTTTGTAAGAATAAGGTTTCAGTGAACTGAGAGACCCATGGTGAAATGCAGCAGTGATTCCCGAAGAAGAAATCTTTCTACACAACTTGTTGGAATTCTTATGGGGAATAACAGGAATGACAGGTAAAGAAGAGTCAGTGGATGTTGATTACATGGATTTTCAGAAGGCAGTTTTTGAAGGTGACGAACATGAGGCTGTGAAGCACGATGAAGCACATGGTTCTTCCACAAAAATACTGGCATGGATATAAGATGAGCTCATTAGCAGGAGGTAGAGAGTGGGGATAAAAGGGGCATTTAAAGGTTGGTGGACGGTGACCAGTCATGTTCTGTCTATCTCAGTGCTGGGCCTCTTTATTTTGTTGTTATATGTCAATGATTGTGATGGTGGATTAGAGAGTTTTGTGGCCACGTTGGGGGACAATACAAAGATCAGTAGTATCGATGAAGCACCACGTATGCAGATGTGTTTAGATGTTTAGGGGAGGGGTGGAGAAATGGCAGATGGAATACCGTGAAGAGAATAATAATAATGCACTTTTGTGGAAGGAATAAAAGTGTGGACGTTTTTCTAAACAGGCCACGAGTTCAAAATCAGAGGAGCAGAGGGACTTGGGGGTGGGATATTGCGTTAAGGTCCATCTGCATGATCAGTCAGCGGTAGGGAAGTTGAATAGAATACTTTCATTCATTTTGAGAGGGAGAAATGATGTTGAGGCTTTATAATGTATTAGCCATCAGACTTGAAATACTATGAGAAATTTGTGCTTCATTGCTAAGGTAAGATGTGCGGGTTTTGAAGATGGTCCAATGGTTAGCAAGGATGATCCTTGGGGTGAAAGGGTATTCAGGTGAAGACAGTTTGAAGGCTCCGGAGATGTTTCCACTGGAGTTTAGAAGAATGAAGGGTTATCTCATTGATACCGATCTGATGCGGAAGGCCTTGATAGATTAGATGTGGGGAGGATGTTTCCCATGGGGGGGGGGGGGGGAGAGAGAGAGAATGGAATCTGAGATAACCACTATGTAATACAAAAAATGTCCTTTAAGAACGGAGATTCAAAGTATGTTCATTACCCAGAGACTTTCGAATTTGTAGAATTCATTGCAGCCGGTAGCTGTGGAGGCTGACATTGAGGGATATTTAAGCTGGACGTTTTTGACCATGAAGGGTATCAAGGGTAATGGGAAGAAAGCAAGAGAATTAAGCTTAAAGGGATAGTAAATCAGCCATGATGGAATGGTAGAATGGATTCGATTGGAAGAATATCCCAATTCCGCTCCACTTTTGGCTTTCGACCCCATAAATCTGGGCTAAATGCTGTGGGCTTCTAACCAAAACCGACCATCAGGTCAGTGACAACAATGTTTCCTATCCAAACAAGTCGAATACCAATGATAAACATGATTGGAACTGCAATGTGACACCAACTAAGGCCTCATCTCTGCCTGAAGAACAGGCGCCTTGCATAGATGCTGCTGCAGATCCCATCTTCGGTGAAGCTACGCAATTCAGCAGGAGCAGACAACATAACTTGTCGGACGCTGTAGGACTATGTGGGCTGTGGTCCAGCTCACAGAGGTGCTAACAGAGAACTACAGCATTCAAGGCAGTCATAATAATGCCTGTGATTTTACGGAAACTGGGCTAAGTAACAAATGCCTAGACGATCGGGAAGTTGTTTGTGTAACTCAAATCACATTTCCTATTGCAGACCATTCTAATTGTTCCACGGATGGTTTCATGGCCTCAAACTTCCACTCCGAGCTGAGCGAGAGAAATGATGCATCATGTATCAAGTTCAGCTCAGCGTTCAAAATGATCATACTTCAGAGGCTGGTGGGTAAATTTCCACGCTGGAACTCAACACCCATCTCTGCGTCTAAGTTCTGCATTTCCTGACAGGAAGGCCATAGTCAGTCCCAGCGCGCTGAGTACTGGCAAACCTCAGGGATGTATGCTTAGGCCACTAACGTTCACTCTCCTGCCTCATGGCTGCACTGCCAGATTCAGTTTAAAAACCATCACACAATAATCACTCTTGCTGATAACAGACCAGTGTTGGCCTCATCAGCAATAATGATGTGCAGGCTGACAGAGAGGATATTGGGAGGCTTGAAAAATGGAGATAGAACTCATGATAAAGCAAATGAATGTGAACTTCAGGAGGACGAAAGTCAACTATTCTCTGATACAAACCAATGGCTTGGAGAGAGCGGAGACCAAAACGTTCCTTGGTGTGCAGAAAATATACGGCCTTTCCTAGTCTTCATCAGAGGTTGAGGCTGGCAAGGCCACTGGCATCCTTCTTGATAACTTTTTTCAGGAGAAAATTGAGAATGTGCTGCCTGGCAGTATCGTTGCTAGTAGGGGAGCTGCAGAGGACCTTCTATATCGGAGAGACTGGATGCACACTGGCAATTCACTTCGTTGAGCAAGGCAGAGTATCATTAAAACAGCGGAGAAGATCCCTTTCCTCTATTGATGACTTTTACCGGGAGCGTGGCTTAAATAGTTCTCAAAGAATGATAGAAAACCCTTTCAACCGGGCGCCCAATTTCGTTGACCTACTACTATCAAAAAGGACGTACAAGATCATGAAAATTTGGAATGCAAGGCTGGGAAATAACTTCCCGTAGGCTGTGAGAATGATGTACAATGACCTCATAGCGGATTAAATCATTTTATGACCATTTACCTACACAGACTCGGTTCCGCAGCCACGTGTCCTTCCGAGCTACTTGCCTTCACCGCCACCGATTCCACGTGACCTCCAGCTCCGTTTCCACCTGACCTCCAGCTCAATTATCGCCAGGAAGGACCGACCCTGCATTGACTGTTGTTCTTTTCGCTTCTCCAGCTGAATCCACTGGACCACCGAACAGACCTTCAAAGCGAAGCAACATTTAAACTGTGAATCCACGGATTTCTGCTCCTGCACCCGGTGCTCACGTTGTGGTCTTCTCTCCACCGAAGAGACTGGATGCACGCTGGGAGATTGTTTTGTTGAAAACGTAAACTCTGTCCGCACGAATACCGGCGATATCCCAGGGGTCAATTTTCAATTCCGCGGCCCAATCCCACGCCGGCATTTATGCCCATGTCCTCATGTACTGACAAACCGAGGCCACCTGCAAACTCCAAGAGCAACACCTAAAATTCTACATGGGCACTCTTCGACCAGAAGGCATTAACCCTCATCTCTGGTTTCTGTTAGGCAGCTCCGTGTCTTCCACATGCTCAGTTGGTTATGTATCATTATCGTTGCTGCATGAGTTCCTCCAGCATATCTGTGTAAAATGAATACAACGGCCGTTCAATTGAAGACTTAACGGGCTCTAATGACGCTGACAAATATGTCATGCATTCATTATTCATAAATGTGTGGGTTATAGGCTTTGGCAAGAGGACAATCGAAAAGTGTTTCAAAGATCAGCCGTGACCTCACGATTAACACCTGACGCCGATCCCTATGGACTCGTTTCGAATGTGAGAGGATTGGCAGGAAGAAGCATTAATGGGAAGTAAATGTTAAGAATATGGGCACAGGTGATATAATGGCGGAGAATTTCATTGCCTCTGAACAATACAACACAGGTACTACCACACAAGGGGCTAAATTAGAAAGAAATTCTGCTGTTTTCATGTGAAACATAACCCTTCCTATTCCTCTGCCTATTGAGCAGCGTGTTGAACACGATTATCGTATCTGCTTCTACCACTTGCACACATAACTACCACACTTTTTGCAAAAAAAATGCTACATTCTCTTTAAACTCCAGCAACTGCATCACCCCTCTTCTCGTCGAATGGATGTGCTCTGTCATTTGAATATTACACATGGGGAAATTGTTCTTCTGTATCTACTCCTCTCAAAAATCTCATAAATGTAACTTGGAGATGCAGTCATTCTCGACAAAAATCCAATTTTGTTGAAACTCTCCTAATTTTGAAATGTATTAAAATAATAACGGACATACCCTGCTGCACAAATACGAATCCAGGTCGCTGGCACTGAAATAATGTCGTGCTGACCGTAACGCTCAAATTATATCTCATACCAGTAATTGAAATTATTTACACTGATGAAGGCATTAAAATAGCACAAAGACACAAAGAGGAAGCATATAGGAAAAAGGTGGATCAACTAGTTGAGGGGTTCCACATCCACAAACTTTCACTCAACGTTAGCAAAACTACAGAAATTATTGAGGACTTCAGGCGGTAGAAATCACCGATGGATCAGCAGTGGAAAGGGTAAGAACTTCACATTTTATGAAGATCTGTCCTGTGTCCTTCATGCGATGAAGCCATGAAGAAGGCTCACTATTTTGTATAGTTTAGGAAAATTTGGTATGTCACCAAAGACTTCTGCTAATTTCTACATGGAGAGCATTCTGACTGGTTGCATCACTATCTGGTGCGGAACTGCCAATGTACAGGACAGGAAAAGATTACAGAGAATTGTGAACTCAGCCAGCACTGTCATGGCCATCAGCCTTCACTCGATTCAGGACATCTACAAGAGGTGGTGTCTTCAGAAATCACCCTCTATATTCAATTACCTTCGCCACACAGGCCATGCCCTCTTCACACTGCTACCATCAGGAATGAGTTACAGGTGGCTCAACGGTACAAAAACAGCTTCTTCCCCTTGCCATTAAATTTCTAAATGGTCAACGAAGCACAGAAAGTATCTCACGTCCTTTTCTTTATGCAATTATTTATTTAATTCTATAAAATGAATGAATAAAAACAATGCATATTTCTGTTATGTTCCTGACAACAAATTTTTATTCTGATCACTGTGCACATATTTCAATATCTTAATGAGATAAAACTAGTCAACTGAAGCCATTTAATTCAGAAACAAACAGGACACAGGAATTTCTCTCTCACGAGACTACGTAAAGTGTATAATTATTGTGATAGATGAAGGGAACGATTGATTCCATGGAGACTGTCTTTGTTATAAATGTGAGAAAATTTGAATGTAGTGCGAACTGTGATCAGTAATTCTGAAAACCATGCATGCAACACCAGAAGGTCTCCTATTTGCTATTTATTATCCTGTCCTCGCATCAATTGGAGTTCCAGGTAAAATATTGTGATTATTTTGTTTAATTGTAAAATGTTCATAACATTTCGATATTTTTCATTGCATATTATTGGCATTGCTGCTGCAAGCGTTTATTTTCAGGAATCAAATGTTGAAAATCCTGAAAAAAATCTCAGCAGTTCAAGTAGATTTCTTGCAACAAGAAAAACGAGCTAATATTTCCTAATTGAGAACAGGGATCTTTATTGTTAAATGTCTGTTTCCACCAGCAGTATCTGGCGCAATAAATGTCGCCAACATGTTCTATGTCTTTTTTTTTAACCTTCACTTGTATCATGTTCCTCCGAGAGTTTCTTGACAGGACAATGACGTTCGACTCCATATCACAGTACAAATGTGGTAAGGTTGTCTGAATGAGGAAGTTAATTCCAGCGAGCTATCGCCAAGATATACTGGTTTTTTTTTAGTGTTTTGATACTGTTTCTGAGATGTATTTATTTTGCAATCTATTCATGCGAAATTACTCCGAAATATTCGCTTCAAATATCTCACCGGGAATGTTTACTCGGTCCATTGTACTGTGAAGAAATACAACTATGTATATGTTTCAATAATTTAACAGGTTGAATTGAGTCTGATGCCAGAGATCCCTGCAGCCATATTACTCTCAAACACGCACGATTCTTAGGTTCGCATTCATTAATCTGATTATATTAATTGTGCATTTTTTGCAATACGCGATAGCACTTATACCTTTAGGTATAAAGGTGACATTTCTAATAGAACCATAGAAAAATTACAGCACAGGCCATCTCGGCCCCTCTAGTTCATGTTGAATCATTTTTATTGCCTCTTCCCACTGACCTGCATCCAGTCCATAGCCCTCCATCCATGTACCTGTCTAAATTCTTCTTAAATGTAAAACTTGAGCCCGCATTTACCATCTCAGCTAGAAGCTCATTCTGCAATCTCACCCCTCTCTGTGTGAAGACGCACCCCCTCATATTCGCCTTAAGCTTTTCCCCTTTCATCCTCAATCAATTTCCTCTGGTTTGTATTTCAACTACCCTCAGTGGAAAATGTTATCTACATTTATTCTGTTTATCCCTCTCATAATTTTAAATAGCTCTATCAAATTTCCCCTCATTAATATTTTTTACCAAACTTTATTTATTTGAAAAATCATTAGTAATAATACAACATACATTCAATAAAAACAATTTTATATAAGTGTATATAATATTTAAAAAAAACCAGAAAACGAGAAAAAAATCTGTACCCACCCTCTCTCTTAATGAGAACCAAAAAGAATATAAACATAAACTAAAAATACATAATTAATCAAAATATATTCAAATGCATATATTCCAAGTATGGTAGCCAATTATTAAGAAAAAAAGAATAATTATTATGCAAATTATATCTAATTATTTCCATAACAATACAAGATTTCAATTCATTATATTAATCACTATGTCATCTTTCCATGTACTCACTACACATTTTCGAGCTACAGACAATGCTAAGCATACAAATGCAATTTGAAATCTATCCAACCCCAATCCCTTTAAAGGAATCATATAACCCATTAAACAAATGGATGGATTTAATGGTAACTTAATTTCATACAATGTTCCCAAAATTAACCAAATTTCTTGCCAAAATGATTGTATATAAACACAAGACCAAACAGCATGTAAAAAAAGTATCAGTACATACACCACATCAAAAAACAAAAGTCCGAATTACTAAAAGTATATTTTTTCAATTTCTCTGGTGTTCAATGCAATTGAGAAAAAAAAAATATAATTAACCATTCCAAACCATACATTCATCAATTTTGTAACACTATCATGACAAATATCTGCCCAATAATCCTCAGGAAAAACAAAAGCTGAATCTTTGCCCATTTAAGCTTAGATTTTCACATTCCAACTTATCCATATTATCTTGTAATATTTGATAAATAAGAGAAATATAACCCCTTTTTTGGTACAGAAGACTCGAATTCTGTCAATACAGATAAATTCACTTCTCTACCATACATATATTTCATCAAAGATCGAAGATGATAATAAACAAATAAAGAATTTTCAACAATATCAAAACGCTCCCTCAATTGAATAAAAGAAAGAAACTGACCATCTACAAAACAATCCTGTAATGTTTTTATACCCTTAAAATCCCAATTCTTTATATAACTATTAAACATTGAAAAGGAAATAAGATGATTATAATTTAATGGAGTTAAAATTGACAGTTAACATTTTGATCATAAAATCTTATTTTTTAGTCCAAACCTTCAATAAGTGTATTTATTTCCTCAACAAATTTACATTCCATCGAAATATAAATTGATGTACCTCAATTTCAGGAATACAGGCCATCTCATCTTTAGCCCAACTTGGAGAATGGTCCAAATCCATTAATCTACTAATAAATTAAAACTGGGCTCCTTCATAATAATTCTGAAAATGAGGTAATTGAAGCCCACCTAACACACTTCCAAATGAGTTTATTTAATTCTACCCATGGTAATTTACCTTTCCATAAAAGTTCTCTTGTAACTTTATTTAAATCCTGAAAGAGAGTCTTTGTAAGAGAACAAGGTATGGATTGAAATAAATATTGAATACGAAGAAAAATATTCATCTTAATACTGTTAACTCGACAAATTAAATTTAACGGAAGATCTTTCCACTTAATTAAATCTGCTTTAATCTTTTTGAATAATGGAACATAATTTAACTTATATAAAGATTGATACTCAGTATTTACAATTAATCCTAAATATTTAATTTTATCAGACCATTTCAATGTTATAATATTTTTATACTCTGAATAATCTCCTTCTCCAACTGGTAAAATTTCACTTTTGTCCCAATTAACTTTATATCCAGATAATGTTCCATAATGTAATAAACATTCCCATAACCGTGGCAGCGATTGTTCTGGGTGTGTTAAAGATATCAAAACATCATCCACAAACAAATTAATCTTATTCTCTTCATCCATAATTTATCTGTTTATTCTGCCTTATTGTTTGAGCTAACGGTTCAATAGCCAATGCAAACAGGGCTGGTGACAATGGATAACCTTATCGAGTTGAACATGTCAATTTAAATGATGATAAAACTTGACAATTTGTCACCACCCAAGCAGTCAGGTTTGTATATAAAGCTTTAAACCCAACCAATAAAAAAAGGGCCAAATTTAAACTTCTCCAGTACTTTAAATAAAAAGTCCCATTTTTCCGCATCCAGTGGTTGGGCGGTTCTTGATATGCATTGACTAAACTAATCAATCGAAGAATATTATCTGAAGCATTTCTATTCTTAATAAAACCTGTTTGATCAAAATGTATCAATTTAGGTAGATACTTAGCAAGTAGATTTGCTAGCATTTTTGCTATTATTTTATAATCAACATTCTGTAAAGAAATAGGTCTACATGAAGACACTTTCAATGGGTATCTATATTTTTTCAGAATTATAGTAATTAAAGCACGAGAACAAGGTTCTGGTAACTCATAATGTTCAGTCACTTGTTGTAATACCTCCCTGAACACCGAAGATAAATCTTCATAAAAAGCCTGATAAAATTCCACCGAAAACCCATCATCACCAAGTGACTTTTCATTGGGCATTTGCAACAATGCCGCCTTTATCACTAATTCTGTAAACGGAGCTTCCAAATCCATAACATCCTCCTCTTCTAATGCTGATAACGTTAACTTAGATAAAAAGGAATCAATAGAACCATTATCCTGTTTCCACTCAGAAGTATATATTTTTTAATAAAATTAACAAAACTGGTCATTAACTTCCTGAGGTTTATAGGTAACTGGTGAATTCTTTTTTACAGCATTAATAACCCGTGAAACCTGCACCTTATCGCATGCATACATAATATCGCTGCTTAGATTGATTGATTAAACATTCAAATTGATAAGTCTGCAACCTTTTATAATGCAATTTCAATTTAGTCAAAGCCACTTTTTAAAAAATCTCTGTCACTTCCTTCTGAAATTCCTACTCCAATTAATCAATTTGCTTTTCTAATTCTAAACTTTCTGCCATATACTGCTTCTTAAATTTAGTGGTATAGCTAATAATCTGTCCTCTTAAATAAATGTTTAACGCATTGTAGAGCTCGTCGAAAGAACCAAAGACTTGTTAATCCAAACCAAGGCTTTTATTAGCAAAAGACAGGAGCTCTTCACAGGTGGCTGACCAGTTCAGAATGATCTAACCTGGCTAGGGACACAACCCTTTAAGGCCCAGACAGTAGGTGTGGCTAAGCTCTCAGCCAATCGCTGCAAGCACAGTCATTACATAGTCTAGATACTATAACTATATACATTGGTATATAGTCTGTACTATCACATTCACCCCTTCTTGGAGAACTGACCCTGGGGTGCAAGGGCAGAAGGAGAAGGGATGGAAGGGGTAGGTTAAGGAATGTAGTGGTCAGGGGGTCTGACCATCTGGCGTGACCGCCGTGGTGCCGGGATTGGGGTCGCTGGAGTGGTGTCACCAGCGGGCTTGTCGGGTGCGACTGCTCCTTTGCTCAATTCCCCAGCCGTGTTGTCGGCAGGGTGGCCCGGGTCATTGGGGTGCTGTTGATCCTTCTGTTCTGGCACGGGGCCTGGGGAAATAAAGAGTTGGGAAGGTTGGGTTGGGGGGGTTGCTGGGCCCACCGCATCCTGAGCTAGGTCCCGCACCGAAACAGTGTCCTCCCGCCCATCTGGGAACTCAACGTAGGCGTAATGCGGGTTCGTGTGGAGTAGAGTCACTCGGTTGACCAAGGGGTCATTCTTTGAGTGCCGGAC
Source organism: Narcine bancroftii (assembly GCF_036971445.1). NCBI lineage: Eukaryota > Metazoa > Chordata > Chondrichthyes > Torpediniformes > Narcinidae > Narcine > Narcine bancroftii. The sequence goes on along the minus strand of NC_091474.1, from coordinate 98,796,861 downwards.
GTGGCGTCGCAAAAGGACGGGGCCAGGGACGGTGAGCCATGCCTGTACAGTGGTTCCTGATTCGGATTTCCTTGGGAAAAGGAACATCCTTTTGTGGGGGGTGTCATTTGTTGTGATACATAGGAGGGAGTGGATGGAGTGTAAGGCACTAGTGAGAACCTCCTGCCAGTGAGAGGTGGGGAGACCTTTAGACCGGAGAGCCAGTGTAATTGCTCTCCAGATGGTGGCATTCTCCCTCTCGACCTGGCTGTTACCACGTGGATTATAGCTGGTGGTCCTGCTTGAAGTGATACCACACTCCAGAAGGTACTGTTGCAGCTCTGCGCTCATTCCAGAGAGTAGACACTCCTCGGTCGAGAAGGAGGCCCAGGCCATAGTTGAAGTGGTGTGTCGTTGGAGACATTTCTTCGCTGGGAGGCGCTTTACACTGTTGAATGATCAATGTGCGGTCTCCTTCATTTTCAGCAACACCCAGCGAGGTAAGATAAAAAATGACAAAATCGTCAGATGGAGATTCAAACGCTCCACCTTTAACTATGACATCCTGTACCGGCCTGGTAAGCTCAATGACCCATCTGACATGCTCTCCAGGGTACAGATGGACAGACTACAGACACTCCATGAGGTGCTCTGTCATCCAGGGGTCACTAAGTTTGCCCACTTTGTGAAGGCGCGCAACCTACCTTACACAGTCGAGGAGATTCGCTCCATGACCCGAGCCTGTTTGGTGTGCACTGAATGCAAGCCCCACTTCTTCTGTCCGGGAGCAGGTTGGAGGTACTCCCGGAGGTGCTGTTGTGGCGGCATCAGCGGATGAACGGTAAGTAGTGGGGGTTGTTGCTCGCGGTTGGCGGTGGGTAGGTCATCGGTCGCGGTGGTCGGGCCCTAGCGGTCGTCAGTGATGGACGCTATGGCGAGTATCTAGTTGGCCGCGGTGGGTCCCCAGTCAGTCACAGTGGCAGCAGGAGAGTGGGCAGCGGTGGCGGTAGCGTCGTTTCCGGTGGTGGTTGTGGCGGTGTCAACGGCAGCAGCAGTGGTAGCGTTGGCCCTGGGGGTGGCTTTAGCGGTGGCAGTGGCAGTGGCAGCAGCAGCAGCGGTAGCGTCGGCCCCGGGGGTGGTCGTGGCCATGGCAATAGCGGGCTCTACAGTTGGGACAGAGGCCGGGTCGAGTGTTCTGCACGTGGGCGAGAGGCGGGCCAACATCATGGTTGCGAGGGTGGGCTGCCCCTTCCGGGTTCGGCGTCTCCGTGACGTCAGGCGTTGCCGTACAGGGAAGCCCTCACTCTCATTAGACAAGAGCTCTGGGAAAGGAGAGTTTGAATGGGATAGTGGCGGTTGTGCTTCACACTGCCGGTGGCCATTTTAGACCTACAGACTGCAGCAAAGTTGCCGTTTTTAAGGTACTTCTGGCACCTGGCTTTTCTTGCTGGGCACTGGGACCTGCTGTGCTTGTCCCTCCCGAAGAAATAACATTTTGGGTTCGCAGGGGGTAGTGTATCAGCAGCCGACAGGCCGTCAGTATCTCGGGGGGTGGTAGGGTAGAAGTGCACTCTACTCACATCAGAACGTGGGGTCCAGTCCCTCGAGAACTCGTTTGACTTTAAGGCTGCATCCTCCATTGTGATTGCAATCCACATCCCTCACTTCATTCGATCAGAGCCTGGCCACATAGGCATCCCGGACGAGATCGTTTGTGATCTCAGCAGCAGTTTTGTCCACACGGTTACAGTCCTTGCCCAACGCCTTTACTACTTGTAAATATGCCCTGCTGGATTTGCTGGGCTGTTGCTTCCTCGATACAAGCACGAGCCGGGCATGAACTCTGTACATTGGTTGATCGTACAGTTCTTTCAGTACCTTTATGGCTGCGGTGTAAGTGGTCTCATCGTAGTCTCTCAAGGACACCACAGACAGCAATGCTGTTAGATGCTGGTTATCCTTCTCCACCTCAATGAGCCTTAGGAAGTTTTCAAAGTTTAACAGCCAGAACTTAAAGGCTTTGAAGGCTGTAGCTGACTGTGGGTCAATGTCAAGTTTTTCTGGCCGAGTCAGATGCTCCATCTCTTTTTAAAAATAATTGTTTTGCTAATAAAATTGTAGAGCTCGTCAAAAGAACCAAAGACTTGTTGATCTAAACCAAGGCTTTTATTAGCAAAAGACAGGAGCTCTTCACAGGTGGCCGACCAGTCCGGAATGATCCGACCTGGCTAGGGACACCACCCTTTAAGGCCCAGACAGTAGGTGTGGCTAAGCTCTCAGCCAATCGCTGAAAGCACAGTCATTACATACTCTAGATACTGTAACTATATACATTGGTGATAGGTCTATACTATCACATGCATCCCATAACACAAAATGACTTTTTACTGAATTAGCATTTTCAGACAAGAAAAAAGTAATCTATTCTTTAACAAAATTAACAAACTCTGTTTTTTTTCAGCAACATAGTATTAAATCTCCATCTGTAAGATGAACGTACTACTCCTGAGCTTGCATAGGAAAACATAATAAAGAATAATCCAATATAACCCTACTTTTATATTCTCCCTGTAATACCCTTCTTTGTAAATGCGCTGATACTAAAAAAAATCTATTCTAGAAAATGAATCATGTCGAGACGAATAAAAAGAAAAATCCTTCTCTGTTGGATTAACACTTCTCCAAATATCTTCTAAATTTAAATCCTTCATCAAGGCCCCAATTTGTATCGCCATCTTTGATTTCTTTATACTTTTTAGGGATCTATCCAACAAAGGAACCAAAACAAAATTAAAATCTCCCCCAACTGAAATGTTTTCATTAGCTTGACTTAATAACAAATATCCATCCAAAATAAAACACTTATCATCCACATTAGGTGCATAAATATTAAACAAGTTCCAAAATTCATTAAAAATTTTACAATTCTCCTTTAAAATGCTTCCAGCATTCCCCTCCATAGAATGCAACTTGAAAGACAAATTCTTATGAATTAGAATTGCCACACCTTTGCCTTAGAGTTAAATGAAGAAAAAAACACATGCCCATCCCAATCTCTCTTCAATTTCAAATGCTCTTTTTCAGTCAAATGTGTTTCTTGTAAAGAAGCAATATCAAGTTTCATTTTCCTTATATAAGCTAAAGCTCGTTTTCACTTAATTGGATTATTCAACCCCTGAACATTAAAAGTTGCAAATCTCAAACTAGACATCTTTACAAACTAGCAATATAGTCACTTAATATAAAATATTGCTTCCCTTTTAATAAATGAAAATCACTCACCCCCCAAATATTTTTTAAAAAGTATAAAAAAACTTCTAATTATCCCCATCAAAGAAACAAACATTATCCAAAGGTACTAACACCCTAAAAAACTGGGTGTGGTAAACCACACTTATGGCAAATGACTATCAAAGATTTCAGTGCCACCCACCCTCCCTAGCCTGAATGTTTAGATACATCATTCATATTAATACAATGCAAAACTGTGAATATATTCAACCCATTCACTCCATTCCCACTGATTGTTCCGGATCTTCAATGTCAATAAGACTGTGTTAAAACCTCTTTATTTCCATTTTTTTCTATTTTTCCCATTCTTTCCATTCTTCCCATTTCCATTTCCATTTGCCCTCTTTTTAAGCAATGATGGCGAAACTCTTCCATGACCACGTAAATCCGGTAATGAATTAGCAAAATCTAACGCATCATGATCATTCTTAAAAAATTGAGATTGAAAGTTACCATGAGAGACCATTAACACAGCAGGATATAAAAAAGTAAATTTATAACCCTTCCGCCACAACACTTTAGCTGAATTAAACTCCTGTCGATGCCTGATAATTTCTGGACTCAAATATGCATTCAAAATACTCTATTATTCTGAATCATCATTGGAGATTGACTTTGTCTTGCCTTCTGTATTGCCAACTGTAATATCAATTCTCTGTCTTGATACTTCAGGCACTGAACTAAGATGGCACGTGGTAGTTGTCCCGGTAACAGTTTCTTTCGTAATGCTCTATGTGCTCTCTCCAATACTAGACCTTCCAAAAAAAAACTCTTTACCTAATACCTCGGGTATCCAACACTTAAAATTTTTTATTGGGTCAGACCCTTAATTTTGTTTCAGTAAATCTTTCTTCTGGATTCCCCAATCCACAAACGAATCTTCCATTTTCTCTATTTTTTTTTGCTTATTACGTACAACTTGGTCTTTGCATTCAGAAAAAAAGCTGTTTCAATTAAAAAAATTCTTGCACTGTATCCACCGATTTAACATATTTATTGACATCCTTCTTGAGTGCAGACATATCTTCAGACATATTAGATATTTTAGTTGTCACTTCCACAAACCCTTGAGTTATTTGTTTAGATATATTGTCCATGTGATAAGCAATTCCATCCAGAACTGCACAAACAGATTCCATTCCAGTTCCACATCTTGTGGCCTACCTTCTCTAAACTCTACTTCCAATTGTTTAAGTGAACTACTCAGGTAAGTCCTCTTCTTCTTCCATAGTTGTCGGGCCATTCCCGGTGGGGCTGCGGGTCTGTAGACCCAGAGGCGGTGTACCGACCATGTCGGGATCACCCTCCAATAATTCATGGACCCTGGAGACACCGGACATGCCCGGCAAGGCCAGGGACTGCGTCACTTCATTCTTCTATGCCAAATGAAATAAAGTCCTAACCTGTTGTTTTTATTTTTCCAATATTTACATAAACATATCATATCTGAAAAATCCCTTTAAACGTAAAAGCAACTAAAACAATTAAAGTGACAAAGAGAAAGATGGCAAGAAAAAAAGAAAGAAAAATTCAGCCTTTCTCGTCGACTTCCACTCTTTATATACAATGTTATAATATAATATATAACGTTGTCATTATATATTTTGTTAGCTTTTCAGAACTGTGGGGCTGTTGTTATCGTCACAGACTAAAGTGCTCATGATAAGCTTGCCATATTTTGGCAAAAGTATCGTACTTATTTCTTAAATTATATGTTATGGTATGTTCTCCATGGGCTCGCAGTTGTGCATCTCCGTGGTCCATTGAGTGATGAGCAGGGGTGAGTTGGACTGTTTTTAAAAGCTACTGACAAGCAATATCAAAAAAATTAATTTAGTTAATGATCTGCCCACATCCTCTAAATATTCTAATAAATATAGCTCTGGATCCAGAAGGAAGTCTGTTCCCGTAATCTTGGTTAATATATTAGATAATTCCAACCAAAAGGGTCTCACCTTTGTCTAGGTCTATGTGGAGTGTATGAAGGTACCAATTTCTAAACCACACCTGATGCACATTTCTGATATTCTGATTTTCCTTTATGAAATTTTATGGTGTGAGATATAATTGATGTTAGAAATTATATTGTACCAATCTTTCCCTACAGAAATTGACCAATACTCTTTATCAATCATTATTCTGAAATCCAACTCCCAGCACTCCCTCGATCTTTGCAGTCCCAGTTCTGGGATCCCATTTTCAAGTACAAAGTACATTCTGCCTCCCAGTCGAATTAGTCCTTCTACCTTGTTCCCTTCAGATGGGGTCATGGTGGGGCCCATTTTTCCCTCAGAAGGATCTTAACTGTAGAAAGTAGTGAAAGTTTCCATTAGGCAAATCATATTTATCCTTCAGATGTTCGAAGTGCATGAGCTATCTCTTCTCATAGCAGTCTTCAATAGTTCGGATTCCCTTTCAGTGCAAAACACCCAGAACCTTTAAACATAAATTCATAGACATCAGTTCGTTACGTATTAAGGGTGTTTTAGACAAAATTACAATCGGTTTTTGTGTGCCTGATGGAGATGTGGGGGGGCTGGTAGTCATGGTGGGGAGCTGGCTGATGGAGGACCTCAGTTTTCTTCAGGCTGACTTCCAGGCCAAACATTTTGGCAGTTTCCGCAAAGCAGGACGTCATGCGCTGAAGAGCTGGCTCTGAATGGGCAACTAAAGCGGCATCATCTGCAAAGAGTAGTTCACGGACAAGTTTCTCTTGTGTCTTGGTGTGAGCTTGCAGGCGCCTCAGATTGAAGAGACTGCCATCCGTGCGGTACCAGATGTAAACAGCGTCTTCATTTCATCAGATGCAAGGATCGACAATGAGATAGACAACAGACTCGCCAAGGCAAATAGCGCCTTTGGAATTCTACACAAAAGAGTCTGGAAAAACAACCAACTGAAAAACCTCACAAAGATAAGCGTATACAGAGCCGTTGTCATACCCACACTCCTGTTCGGCTCCGAATCATGGGTCCTCTACCGGCATCACCTACGGCTCCTAGAACGCTTCCACCAGCGTTGTCTCCGCTCCATCCTCAACATCCATTGGAGCGCTTTCATCCCTAACGTCGAAGTACTCGAGATGGCAGAGGTCGACAGCATCGAGTCCACGCTGCTGAAGATCCAGCTGCGCTGGATGGGTCACGTCTCCAGAATGGAGGACCATCGCCTTCCCAAGATCATGTTATATGGCGAGCTCTCCACTGGCCACCGTGACAGAGGTGCACCAAAGAAAAGGTACAAGGACTGCCTAAAGAAATCTCTTGGTGCCTGCCACATTGACCACCGCCAGTGGGCTGATATCGCCTCAAACCGTGCATCTTGGCGCCTCACAGTTTGGCGGGCAGCAACCTCCTTTGAAGAAGACCGCAGAGCCCACCTCACTGACAAAAGGCAAAGGAGGAAAAACCCAACACCCAACCCCAACCAACCAATTTTCCCCTGCAGCCGCTGCATCCGTGTCTGCCTGTCCTGCATCGGACTTGTCAGCCACAAACGAGCCTGCAGCTGACGTGGACTTTTACCCCCTCCATAAATCTTCATCCGCGAAGCCAAACCAAAGACAATCGGTTTACTGATACAATCAGTCATTTTCTTCCAGATGTTTACCTGATGTTTTAAGATGAGGTCCTCTTCTTTTATTTATTCATTTGGTATTTGTTTTGTAAATGAAATCTTTCACCACTCCCTCCCTCATGTCATGTAATCCTATGTTAACCTATTTTGGTGGTTCACCATCAAATAATGAGGAACCTTGACTGTGCTGCTATATATTTCATGAATTCAGGTAATCGTAGACCTCTCCCTTCTCCCTGCAGTTTATAATCCCACATCTATGTTTCCATGGAGATCCTGGAAACTTTGCCATTCCACAGGAAATTTCTTATGCTGCTCTATTTTTTTAAAATTTCATAGTAGGTAAGTAGGAATGGACTGAAATAAATATTGTAATCTCGGCAACTCCTTCATTCCCAAATAGTTCACCCTGTCTATCAAAGTTATAGGCAGACCTCCATCTGTTTAAATCATCTTCGATTCTTTTTCAAGGATAGGGGTAGAATTGAGTTTATATTGTCTCAACATGTTGTTATCTCTAGGTATTTAAAACTACCTGATTTCCACTTGAAACGACTCCCCTGTTCATAGTCTGAGTCAGTCAGGGGCATAATCCCACTTTTTTCAAATTAACTTTATATTCAGACCATTCATATTCAGGCCATAATCTTCCAGGCTGGCCTGTAATTTGGGCAATGGCTCAGCTGCATCTGACAAGTGTAATAGCACATCATCTGCGAATAGGTTTATTTTCTATTCAGTTTGTCCTACCTTGAATCCCTTTATATGCGAGTCCTTCCTAATATATTCTGCTAATAAATTCAATATCTAATACAAACAGCGCTGGTGATAGTGGACCACCCTGTCTCCTATACCTTCTTAAGGGGAATGTCGACCAAATTTGGCCATTTGTTATGATCCTTCCTTGTGATTTAGAATATAATGTTTTTACCCAATTAATATATGTTTGTCCCAGTCCAAATATCTCCATTACTTTCAACAGATATGGCCATTCCAGTCTATCGAAGGCCTTTTCTGCACCCAGAGAGATGCTATATTGGGATCTTCTCTGGATTGTGCCAGATGTATGAAATTCAAAAATCTTCCCAAGTTGTCAGCAGAATGTTTGTTTTTTTATAAAACGTACTTGCTCCAGGTTTATTAATTTTGGGGAATATTGGCCCAATCTCTCAGCCAGCGCATTGGCCGTTGTAATCTGAATTTAATAGGGAGATAGGAAGTCCTAATATGTTTAACCTTTCCCTGTAACTCAGTTCCTGAAGTACTTGGAATATCCAGGTAAATCTTCTCTGCACTCTTTCTATGTTATTGATATCTTTCCTATAGTTAGCGGACCAAAACTACCCAGAGTTCTCCAAATCTGGCCTCACCAATGTCTTATACAGATTTTACATGACATCCCAGAAATACAGTTCTGCGCTTAGAGTTTCTTAAAGTCATGCACACACCGCCTAATACATGGCTGTTTACTAATTATCCGTGTATCTGTTGGAGTTCCAGATGAAATACTCGGATTAGTTTTCTTTTAATGTGATAGAACATCCTAGATAAATTTATTATCCTGTAATAGGACAGATCATGTAATGTTAAACTGAATTGCCAGGCAGGGAAAGAGAAGCAGAGCCCATTCAAATTAATCGTGTGTCCGTGGATTAGCCTCCAGCGCTCCCGCAGCCTATGCAGGCGCACAGATCCCTGTTCGATGCATCGACAACCCGAGCTCTAGATCTAAATCTCGCCATGATCAGGACGCTCCCTGCGCCCGGGACCCTTCTGAGCTCTTCTTGCCCTTATCGCCCTCTCTAATCACAGCCCCGATGCCTGGCTGCCATGGGCCAGGCTCCAGCAGCCTACAACCCCATGGGTCCGTCGACCGCGTCGCCTGTGTGAGTCCCTCCAGCAGCTGAGCCCTCTCTGCTCTGCCACCGTGATCACCATCTGTAGCATCGATGACTCGGCTTTTCCTCAATGGTGAGTGTTCTCTTATGCTGGTCCTCAGCTTCCTGGAGTCTGCAACCCCTCGGAGCGGCTGTCGTGGACAGGTGCTGCCTTCTTGGGTACTGCCCCATGCCTGCAAAATCACCGTCGGCCCGTCTCTGCTCTCCCTGGTTCATAAAAGCGGCAGAGTGCACGTTACAAAAGATTTGGTTGCACCACTATATTTTTCTGACACACCAGTGTAATCTGGATTGTGGCAGATGAAAGTTCTTCCCCTCCTCATGGTCAATGTCATACGCCCTTAGAATTGTTGGACTGTGTCCAGAAAGAGATTCTTTGTCAATGGGCGATTCTTTATCAACACTCGCTGACCTCATGCCACAGTGAGTTCTAGTTATGTTTGAATCTTTATGGTTTTGCATCGAAGGCGGGGGTGGGGGGGGGGGGGGGTGGATGAATGTTAACAAACGCTCTATCTCTGTGCAAATAAATGAGGGCTCTTATTAGAGCAAATGTTCAACGCAGTTATATTTTCTATCCTTGTGTTTATTTTACTTTTCCTCGGCTCTATATACTTTGCAGTGTTTGGATGTATTATTACACCAAAATGTTTCCATCCTTCGTCCATTGAATCTTACTGAATGAAGGGGAAAGTGTCCAATCAAAGGGTTCAACGGAAAACTTCAGTTTCCGCCACGGCAGGGAGAAGATTTACTTTGCAATGCCCGTCGAGTAAAAAAATCTGTCCGCCGCAAAATCTAATTGTACTCCATCTCTATCCCATCTTGTAAGATATTCGTATTTTCCGCTTATCTGTTCCCTCGGCCCAGATTGTACTAATTGATCCTTCTTTTGCAGCCAATTTGGCAGCGATTGTGATCCTGCTTCGAGGAAAGTGCGGCCTTTCCAAGTGCATCACGTACTACCTGGTGGCTATGGCTGTGACAGATCTAGTAGTCATAATCACGGCTGTGATATTGAACCGAACTGTGAATATGTATTTCCCATTGAGCGTTCTTTCCATCACACCTGTCTGCAAGTTGATTTTCGTACTCATTTATGGATCGAGAGATTGTTCCGTGTGGGTAACTGTGATGTTCACTTTTGACCGACATATAGCAATTTGTTGCCAAAAGCTTAAAACAACATATTGCACTGAGAGAACGGAAGCCACTATTATAGGAATCGTTTGTGCTGTAAGCTGCATGATGAACGTTCCGTGGTACTTTATTTACAAGCCTTCGTTTGTAGCTAATGGCGTGCCTTGGCTCTGTGAAGCAAAATTAATCCTCACTATCGCACCTGCATGGATTGCATACGATTGGATTCACCGCATTCTAACCCCTTGTTTTCCTTTCTTCCTGATACTACTGTTAAACGTCCTCACGGTCAGAGACATTCTGGCTGCGAACAGAGCTAGAAAAAGACTGTTAAACAACAAAAACGGAGACAATCAGTCTGACCCTGAGACGGAATGCCGCAGAAAATCCATAGTTTTACTCCTATTAATATCATGTTGTTTCATTCTATCGTGGCTGTTGATTTTTATCAAAATTATTTATCTTCGAATTGTTAAAATGCCATATTTCTCAGGTTCTAAGTTCAAAGATCCACGTTTTATTCTGGAGGAGAGCGGATACATGCTTCAGCTTTTGAGTTCCTGCATTAATCCGTTCATTTATGCGGGAACTCAGAAAAAGATCAGAGACCAATTGAAGAGTGGCCTCAAATATCCACTAACTCTATTTGTTCACTTATTTAAGTGAGGCTAACGTGAGATCAAGTTTTTCATTCCAAATGTTTCACGGTGTTTTATTCAGATGTTGCCCCCATGCCCAGACGTTGTAACTCTGAGCTTTTACTTGATTGCTGCCACGTGTACATGAGCTACGAAAGCCGTTCAATAATTCAATAAAATACAGAACATTATGTTACCTTCGATTTAAAAATGCAACTCATACTGTTTTCCTAAGTGAAAAGTTGAGGAAATCAGGAAATACATTTAAATAGTGCAAAGACTCAGCAGGTCAAACAGTGCCTTTTTGTCGCAAAGGTGAAGATATTTCACCAACGTTTCACTAAAGTATGGGGGAACATGAGGGATGCCCAGTGGGGGGGTGGACGGGTGGGTGGTGAGGGTGGGAGATGATAGGTGGAGGGGCACCGTAGGAGGGGAGGAGACTAGGTTATGTGGGCTTATCTACAACCGGTCACAGATTAGGAGATGGCTTCGCCCTGCACCTCCTCTTCGTCTGCAACAGCAGCGACCTCCCCGTAGCCAATGTAGAGGTTAAAACCTTGTGTTTGTTATTTATGGCTGCTCTATGACTTCCCCTTAAGGGTAATTGTTATTGTAGAGTTACCATAGGTACTATGACGTCATATGTCCTAATATCCGAATGAGTTCTCTTCTCATTCTTGGAAGGACCATGAAAATATCTTTACTTTTGCTGCATAAAGGAACTGTTTGGCCTGATAAATTTCTCTTGAATTTGTCTTTTTTTTTCCAGTTAACCACAGAGTCAAACCAATCCTGTGTTTTACCTCTGACTACTACAACAACTATGTGAACGCTCTCCAAGGTATGCCTACCCTGAAGAAGTTTGCCTTTGCTCTTCGCAGGGATGTGGGATTCTCTCTCACTGCTCCCCATCTGTCATCCCGGCTGCTCTCAGGCAACACGACCATGTACGCACGATTCCACGGCCATGTTGCCTTCCTCTCTACTTGCCCTAACCGTCAGCTCGTGCCACATGGGCTCCAGCTACAATAACAGGCCTCTCAGTTTGATCCACTCCAGGACCTTAGTTACTTGCCCCACATTGACCGCTGCTCTCTCCGCTTTTCCTAATGAATCCTATGCACCTGTGACAGTATATAGATATGTTTTTAAGAGATAAATTAGGGGAGGCTTGTTAGTGTGGGTCACGTACAAACACGTTAAAACTGATCTCATTTAAAATACTAAAGCTCTGCTAATGCAAAACATATTGGAGCCCCAGCACCCTTGCAAAAGATTTGGAGAGTGCCACTAATGGATTGTTGTTTACAAAATGCGAATTATGTAGTGTTGAAAAAGAAATGAGAAATAGGTTTTACCAGAAGCATGTTTGAAAGAGTGGAATTTATGGAGAGCAGATTTACCAAACCTTGTAAGGAGGTCGTAGATTGTTTCAAACCTTTTTGAGACAGAGGGCTTTGTTTCAGTAAAGGAAGTTCAGACAGGTTCCAGTTAAAATTCTTAGATATACTGGGGCTGTTCAGATATGGTTGTTAGAAAGTGTTTTAAATCTGGATCAAAGGACTGACACGGGAGACAACTTTGAATAAAGATGCAGGAGGTGAGGTAAAGTCAATGTCACTTCACAACACTGGCTAAATTCAGAACTATTAAATGAACCTGTTGTCGTCGGAAATTTACCCATGCGGGGTGTCTCATTTCTATTATGAATGATTTTGCAGAGGATAAAGTTGGGTCAGTTATGAGATTAACAAATCTTCCTAGTAAGGATGAGGCCAGAGAGGATTGTGAGATGTATCCAGCATGTGCTGTATCAAGGTCTGTGACTAAGAAAATGATGAGAGCTGAAGAAGACGCAGTTGATAGAGACTTTCCCAGTACTTCTGAAGTACTTTTCAAAGAGCAGGGTCATTGTGAGAGTAAGGATTTCTCTTTGTCAAGAAAAGAGTTCATTCAGCAACTGAAAATAGACAGAGATCTTGTTGCCTTAAGGAACAAAGAAGAAACTGAACAGTAAATTAAATAAATAGCTTGTGGTGAATTGTTCTGAGAAAATGGAGACCTCTGGATATTCCTGCTAATGAAGAATGGGTGGTGATTCATTAGGTGGTTGTTCCTAGAAATCACCGGAAGGAAATATTAAATCTAGCCCACAGTACACCTTTGGGTGGTAATCTCAGTATAAAGAAATCTATGAATAAGATTTTGAGACAGTTATTCTGGCCTGGTTTGAAGAAGGGTATTGTAAATTGGTGCTGGACATGTCACCTTTGTTAGGTTGCGGAGAAACTTAACCAGGATCCTCCAGTGGCTCCTTTACAACCTATCCGTGTTGTTGAGGAAACTTTCACTGGAGGTATTGTAGATTGTGTAGGTCCCCTGCCAACAACTAAGTCTGGGAATCAGTAATTATTAACAATTATGTGTGCACCATTGAGATTTCCAGAGGCTTTACCATTAAGAAATATTAAAGTCAAAGTGGTGGTAAAGACTCTGGAAATATTTCACACAATTTATGCATTATCAAAAGAGATCCAGAGTGATCAATGATTTAACTTTATGTCTGGCTTGTTTCAGCAGTTGATTTATGAGCTGGGAATAAAATAGATCACTTCATTTGAGTACCATCCTGAAACAGGGAGCTTTGGAAAAATTTCATTCTACTCTGAAAAATATGATGAGGATTTATTGTTTGGAGAATGGAAAAGATTGGGATGAAGGTTATTATTATTATTAGGTTATTATTCATTGTTATTTACAACAAAGGAGGCTATGCAGTGTCATTAGGTTGATAAAAAAACAATGGATTAATGAGGATGTTCAGCTGAACTTGTTGCATTATGTTTCTAAATTTAAAGATAGGTTACAAAATAGTGTGGACTTTAGCTCAAAATAATTTAGAAATGGCTCAGGGTAAAATGAAGCATTTATTTGACAGGAAAGCTCGTGAGGAATTTTAAGACAGGAAGTAACGTTTTTATTTTGTTTCCAACACATGACAATCCTCTGAGAGCTAGATTTTCTGGACCGTACATAGTTAAGTCAAAACTAGATGACCTTAACATTGTGATTAACACTCCAGATCGAAGGAATAAAACTCAGGTTTGCTGAAGCCTTATTATGAGAATAAAGGTAGTGGAGAACAATCTGTATTTAAAGTGTACGTTGTTGACAAATTTGATGAAGTTATGGATCATACAATTATGGAAACAGAATTGTATGAGGGTAACAAAGAAACCATGATTCCTGTGTGCCTGTCTGTAATGGAGGATTAAAACCATGTACCCAGATGCTTTTTGCTTATGTGGAACTGACGACACTGGGTCCACACGCAGGTCACCTTACTTTCAGAACTAGCAGATGTAATTAAACTCAGCCATGGGGACTTATCTGAAGATACACTTTGAAATGGAATTCCACTGTGAGGCCCAGGGAAGGCAGTTGTCAAATGCAACACTCTGAAATTGACGAATTGGTCACAACCTGTCTTGCTCGAGAAGTTTTAATAAGTCTTTGTATCTACGAGATAAACCAGGAAATTATAACATCCTGGTTCCATAATAATTAATCTTCTAAATTGTAGAATGTAATGTTCAGTTTTGATTTTGGCTGACAAATATTAGAAGGAGTAGGCGCATGATTAATTGTTTTTGGGGTATATAAGCCTGTGGTCCTGCTGCTGAAGTTTAGATTCCCCGAGGGGTGGGAACACCCCTTGTCAAGAAGGAAGAACAGCCAGAGTCCAAGCAACGTCCCGGTCGGGGGAGGTGGAGAAGCTGCTACCAGCGCCCTGACAACCTACTACAAGTGTGCAGTCGTTGCCTCGCTTCGGCAGTTGGGACCAGTCCAAGCGTTGATAAGTATAGTTGGGAAGGGCTTGCATATTGTAGTGTGAAATCAGCTTTTGAATTAGTAATAAACATTTGTATAAACTGAACTGCTCTCGGTGTGTGTGTCTATTTTCTTTCGGTAGCTCAAACACTGTGACCAATCTAAAATGAACAAAATGAGAGGTATAAGTTTACCCAAGACAATTGGCGCTGCGAGCAGGATTGGTCTCAAGATGTTTCGCCGAAAGAAAGAGGTGAGCCCTGAGCAGTTCTTGATTCCTGGATGGACTTCCAAAGACGATGGGTTTGGCATGTTGGCCAATACCCTGTCTTTGTTGGGACCACCCATTAGTTGGGATGAGAAGTTAGACTCATCAAGTGCACCTCTGGGAGAGCGGGTTGCCACTCTCCTTCGAGAAAGTAAATTTCCTGATAAAAAGGGAACGCTGACGAATGGTTTTTGGTTGCTGGCCACAGCATTACACCACTCCATTCAGCGTGAAGCAGAATTAATTCAAAGAGAAGTAGAATCTCAGTGCAAAAGAAAGCAATTAGAGGAGGAGCTAGAAGTCCTGCGACAATGCTGTTCCATGATGAGCGAGATTGTTCGCACCAGTCAGGACAGAGCCAAAGAATGGGAAGATAAGCATGTCCAAATGATTTGCCGTAATATTAAACTCCGGCAGCAGCTCTGTGCAGATAAGGAAAGGCATGGAGTAGAACCCGATCCATATCGTATTCATGCCATGATAAGGAATGGTGACGATCCTGATGTAATTGAGGATTGGGATGGGAATATCTGGAATGACAATGGTAATAATGCAGATACTCCTCAGCATGTGTCTAACATACTACCCTCTCCATCTGCTGTTCACGCCCGCCCTATAAGGCAGCAGAATTCCCAAACAGACAGAAGGGGGGATGATGTAAGGGTAGAGATGGAAGGGATAGATACCCCGGTTTCCCATGTGGACCCAGGGGAAAATACCCAAACCCCTGCTTATGCTCTATGGCCTACTCCCTCTGTTGGATGGCCTCCACCTCCTCCCCTAGACTGGGTGGAGGACCCTGTGAGCCAAAGTGGGAACAGGGGTCGGAAGGAGTCAATGATCCGTGATTTCTCTGTAAAAGAGCTGGCTGCCATTGGAGATCGATTTAGGCAAAAAGCAAGGGAACATCATCCCCAGCTGCTGAGTCCTCCTGGCCCAGCTGTGCTTTCTGCTCCCACTGCTGCTTCTATCGAGCTGGCTTCTCCTGCTCCAGTTACTCATGATGAGGTAAAACAATGGGTTAAACAGGCTCTTAAAGATAACAATAGCATGTGGTCCTGGAAGCCCCCAAACCCTTCTGAAGCCTGAAGGTGTGGGCAGGATTCCCGTGTCTACTCCATCGAGACACGGCGCACACACGGGGATCCGCGGCCCTACATACCGTTAACAATCCACTGGGGTGGGGGTAATGATCGCCAATACTTGGCTTTGGTCGACACCGGTGCAGAGCACTCGGTGATTCCTGGTAATCCCGACCTCTGGACTGGACCGGCCTTTCGAATAGAGGGGTTGGGAGGAGCGGTCACCCTGGCAAAGGAAATAAAAGTCTGTGCCATGGTGGGTGATAGCCCTTCCCCTGTCTGGTTACATGCCCTGGTGGCTGCTACTGACGAGTGTATCCTGGGTATTAATATGTTGGCCGGTATGGCCCTTAATACTAGCCAAGGGGGATTTGAATTTGGAATTCGAACTATTACAAAAAAACTAGTAGTGGGTCAGGTTAAGTGGGATCCTGTGATGGTGCCAGCCCCCATGAAACCAGTGTGCATTCCACAATATCGTCTCCCTGGGGGGCAGGAAGAGATTACTGCCACCATCGATGCTCTGCAAGAAGAAGGGGTAGTGAGGCCCGCAACGTCGCCCTTTAATAGCCCTGTTTGGCCGGTCCAGAAGCCGGACGGCTCCTGGAGAATGACAGTTGATTATCGTTTTTTGAACAAACATGCCCCACCACTTGCTTCAGCAGTTCCGGACATTGTCACCCTTATTGAAAACATTGCTACTGGGAACTCAGGAACATGGTATGCTGTCATTGATCTTGCTAACGCCTTCTTCAGTATTCTTATAGCTGAGGACTCACAGGATCAGTTCGCCTTTACCTGGAAGGGGCGCCAGTATACCTTCACCCACCTTCCAGTATCGCCTTCCCTCTCAATTCACCATTATATTGATGATGTGGCCTCCTGGAGCCTCTGGCAGAAACAAGAGGGTCGCCGAGTCCCACTGGGATTCTGGTCACGTACCATGCCTGAGGCTGCCACTTGTTATTCTGCTTTAGAACAACAGTTACTAGCCTGTTACTGGGCCCTGCTAGAGACTGAAAGAATGACAGGCGATGCAGATGTTCAATTGCGACCTGCACTTCCTATAATGAATTGGGTCCTGGCTAATGATGCTAATCTAAAGATCGGGCGGGCTCAGCAGTCTTCTATTGTTAAATGGAAGTGGTATATTCAGAGTCGTGCGACCAGAGGGCCTGAAGGGGTGGGCCGCGTACACGAACAGGTGGCTTACCATCCCAGGTCAGGAACTCACTTATCGGAGGAGGGGGATGGTGGCTCCAGTCAGTATGCTGAGTTGAAGGCAGTCACTTTACCACTAGATCCCCATGATCACCCTCTTCGCCTGTTTACTGATTCCTGGGCTTTGGCTAATGGACTTGTGGTATGGATGCCTGATTTGCAAAAGAACAACTGGACGATACATGACCGCCCAGTATGGGGCAAAGAGTTGTGGCAGCTGTTGTGGGATGCTTCCCACCATCGTGTGATAACCGTTTATCACGTTGATGCCCATACCAATATGGCGACTAACATGGCTCAACATAATGCAGTAGCAGATCAGCTTGCCACTATCAGCTGTGCTGATACCGTCCCCCTGGCTCGATGGGCACATGAACAGAGTGGTCATTTGGGGGAGAAGGGATCAGCTATGTGGTCCCGTACACATGCTTTATCCGTCCATCAGGATGATGTCCGCATGGTCGTACGTACATGCCCAGAATGTCAGCTTGTGAAGTTCCATACCGTTCCACCTGGTCCACATGGCCGAATAAAACGGGGTGCTCACTCAGCTGCGGTCTGGCAAATTGATTACATAGGCCCCATGCTAGACTGTATGGGTAAATATTACATCCTAGTAATGGTTGACACCTTTTCGGGCCTGGTTTTTACTTTTCCCACCAAGACGGCTGACCAAGCTAGCACTATCCAAGGACTAAACCATTTGATTTATCGTTATGATGTTCCAGAGGAGATTCACTCTGATAATGGCTCGCACTTCTCCGGGAAAGCAATCTGTGATTGGGCAAATGACAACGGTATTTTATGGGTCCACCATATTCCTTATTATCCGCAGGCTGCCGGGTTAGTTGAACAAATGAACGGCTTACTGAAGGAACAAATTCGTTTGGAAACATCACTGGGGACCCAGAAGGGATGGTGCTATGTGCTGCAGCAGGCAGTCGACAATTTGAATCATCGCCCTTTAAAAGGAGGTACACCTTTCTACCGACTTCTTCACG
Organism: Narcine bancroftii; assembly: GCF_036971445.1. Lineage (NCBI taxonomy): Eukaryota > Metazoa > Chordata > Chondrichthyes > Torpediniformes > Narcinidae > Narcine > Narcine bancroftii. The sequence goes on along the minus strand of NC_091474.1, from coordinate 98,778,933 downwards.
CTCCTGAATTACAGCCTATTCCAGAGGAATAACAGTCATTGCCCCCCATCCCCGAACTAGAGAATGTTGGACAAAAGGTATGGGTGGCACCACCAGGTAGTGGCCCTCCTGTAAAAGGGGAAATAGTGACACCTGCCTAGGGTAACACTCGGTGGGTAGCTATTGAGGGACAGGATGATTTAGTCTGTTTAAACACTGAACGCTTATGGTATCGTGAGTGACATGTATCAGGCTTCTTTGTTCCAGGTTCTCCATTTTACACTCCTGGTGATCTGGCTTAACAGCTGCTTTGATGCCAGCAATTGGATTTGTAATGTCGAGGACGTTCCAAGGGAGTTCCCCGTGGGAAACACGGTCCGATGCATTACACCAAGGAAGTCCTCAGTCACCAGCCTCAAGTGTAGCTTATATAAATATGTTATTGTTCAGCATGTTTCAAAATCTGTTCGTGAGCTCCAGTACCTGGGTATTGTGGCCAACAAGGATAATTTGACCCTTGGTTGGAATCCTTTCTCATGGCTAACTGCTACATTTGGGGGAGTGGGCCACACTATCCTCTGTTGGTTGCTCGCGTCATTGCTTATCTTTGTAATTGTTGTTTTGATTTCTCTTTTTTCGCTCCCTCTGTACTCAAATACTGGTTAGGCCTCGCAAATGACAGATTGTGACCAAGGGGTGGAATGTAATGGAGGATTAAAACCATGTACCCAGATGCTTTATGCTTATGTGGAACTGACGACACTGGGTCCACACGCAGGTCACCTTACTTTCAGAACTAGCAGATGTAATTAAACTCAGCCATGGGGACTTATCTGAGGATACACTTTGAAATGGAATTCCACTGTGAGGCCCAGGGAAGGCAGTTGTCAAATGCAACACTCTGAAATTGACGAATTGGTCACAACCTGTCTTGCTCGAGAAGTTTTAATAAGTCTTTGTATCTACGAGATAAACCAGGAAATTATAACATCCTGGTTCCATAATAATTAATCTTCTAAATTGTAGAATGTAATGTTCAGTTTTGATTTTGGCTGACAAATATTAGAAGGAGTAGGCGCATGATTAATTGTTTTTGGGGTATATAAGCCTGTGGTCCTGCTGCTGAAGTTTAGACTCTCCGAGGGGTGGGAACACCCCTTGTCAAGAAGGAAGAACAGCCAGAGTCCGAGCAACGTCTCGGTTGGGGGAGGTGGAGAAGCTGCTACCAGCGCCCTGACAACCTACTACAAGTGTGCAGTCGTTGCCTCGCTTCGGCAGTTGGGACCGGTCCAAGCATTGATGAGTATAGTTGGGAAGGGCTTGCATATTGTAGTGTGAAATCAGCTTTTGAATTAGTAATAAACATTTGTATAAACTGAACTGCTCTCGGTGTGTGTGTCTATTTTCTTTCGGTAGCTCAAACACTGTGACCAATCTAAAATGAACAAAATGAGAGGTATAAGTTTACCCAAGACACTGTCTAACTCAGCAATATTGGAAAATGTGGAGGAAATGTTAGGCCATCTTATGTCACAAGTGCAGATGCAGTTGAAAGAATTATTTCTAAAATAGATAAATTTGTTCCCTGATGTTCCAAAAAGGAAAACTGTGATTTATCATAATGGAGATGTAGGTGAAGCAAGCCACATTAACAACACCCATATAGAATAAACATTCATTTTTTAAAACTTTATTTATTCGTTCAAAATACAAATGGTAGATAACATATACAATTAACCATAAACATGAACATTTTTTTATATATAGAAAATAAAAGGAAAGAAAAGAACCCCCGCCCTTCAGCCAGCTCTCCTAAGGAGAGCCATAAAGAAAAAAAGAATTAAGGAAAAATTAAACATACATTTCAAAATCTAATCAATGTAAATTGAAATGTAAATATTCTGAGTATAACAACCATTTATTAATAAAAGAACTGCAATTATCACACGAAACATATGTAATTTTTTCCATTATTAAACAATATTTCATCTCGCTATGCCATCTATTAATATCATTCATATTTGTATCTTTCCACGTACTGGCAATACATTTTTTCGCTACAGATAAAGCTAAATATACAAAAGCAAGTTGAAATTTATCTAATCCCAAACTTTTCAGAGTTCCCATTTACTGTCGGGTTTAAAACTGTTTTAATCTTATAGAGGTATTCTAAAAAATGGAATTTTCTTCAAAAATAATTATCTATATATATACATGACCAGACAGCATGAAAAAAAGTTCCAACAGAATTACCACATCTAAAACACAAATCTGATTCATGAAATCCATACTTTGTAAATTTTTCAGGTGTTAAGTATAATTGACATAGAAAATTATAATTAATCATTGGATAACGTGCATTTATCAATCTCGTTACACTGTCATGACAGATATCTAACAAGTCATCCTCGGAAAAAATAAAACCAATATCTGCTTCCCATTTACTTTTAGATTTATCCCATCCCTTTTTATCCATAGGATCCTGTAGTATTTGATACATAGATGAAATATAACCCTTCTCTGGTACTTTCATAAGAAAAGTCTAAATTTAGTCATTTCAGGTAAAATCATATCTCTACCAAATGTATGTAACAAGGAACATCAATTTTCGTTTTCTTAATATATGCCAAGCTCGCGTATGCTTGATCGGACTGTTTAAACCTCGAACATTAAAAGTAGCAAACTTCAACTTTGACATATCTACTAATATTACTAAATAACAATAATATCTTTATATGAAAACTGAAATCAACGTATATAGGCCCTCCAATAGGAGTAAAAAGCTAACTAAAATGAAAATAAAAAGAAATAAAGAAAAAAAAAATCCCCCCCCCAAAAAAAACGACCAAAAGGTAGTACTCCCTAAACAAAAATTGGGTGTGGATCACTCACCAATGGCTGATGACTAGTAGAACCTAGAGAAAATCTCTCCCCCCCCAGCCAAACAAAGAATACCATCAAAATATCACGATAACATAAAAAGTAAAATAAGAATAAGAAAATTCTTCTATTCATCCAAGAGATTCCAAACTTGGAGGTCCCATTTCAAAAGAAGTTGAACTCTTTCCATTCCCATTTTTCCCATTTCTGCCATTTCCAGAACAACCAGATTTTTCTTTAGGAGACCATGGTGGACTACGTCTTTGTCCTCTTATATCTGGCAATGAATCAGCAAAAATCATTTCTTCACAATCATTCTCAAAAAACTGAGACATCTTCAACACTGCCGGATAGTGAAAAGTAGATTCATAATCTTTATGCCACAAAACTTCTTTAACTGAATTAAATCGACGTCAATGTTGAATGACCTCTTGACTCAAATCAGGATAAAAAAAACTCTGCTATTCTGAACCAATAACAGAGTTTGTTGTCGTCTCACATTTTGCACTGCTAGTCGAAGTATTGCTTCTCTGTCCAAATAATTCAAACATCAAATTATTACAGGTCTTGGTGGTTGACCAGGTAAAGGTGTTCTTCTTGAAGCTCTATGAGCTCTTTCCAATACCAAGCCTCCAGAAAAATATTCTTGCCCTAGTACTTATGGGATCCAGTCTTTAAAAAAACGAAGAGGATCTTGTCCTTCCATACCTTCTGGCTAACCAACGATTTTCACATTATTCCTTCTGCTTTGATTCTCCAAGTAGTCTATTTTTCTCTCTAACCCCTTCTCATGTTCTCACAATTCTATAACTGATTTTTCAACCTTCAACACTTTTTCTTGCGGTTGACATTCCAAAAAAGCAGACTGAATTAAAAAAAAATCTTCACACGTGTTTTAACTGTATTCAATTCTGAACTTATATTAGCATTCATTTGGGCCATCTCATTCAGTAAGGATTGAATGACAGCGTTTAACTGTATACAATGTAGCTCAGAAAAGCTCAACCTTGCTTTCTCTGAGTGGCAGAACCAGGTAACTGCAGTTCCTGCTGTAACTCAACAAAAGGCATTTTAGAGGTTTTACTGCGGGTCTGGAGTCCCAGCAATGGCATCCCGACTTCCTCAGGGGGTCGCCGCTGTTCTTCCCCCGTAGCCTGTCATTTTTTGCAACTCATGGAGGAAATCGATATCTTCAGGTTGTCTGAAGCATTTCAGACAATGAAGTTGTCTTCCTGCGTGCTCCTTCTGTTAAAATAGAAAGGCTTCCAGAGTCAGGATCCACTTCTTGGGAACACGCACTTTCCTCCAGAGAATGGGTAATTCCTGCACTATCCTTCACTTGGTGAGTTGTAGACAATTTCTTTTCAGCAGGCTTTGTAGTTTAGGCACTGAAGAAATTAAACCTGAGGCTGCAGCAAGTTCCTTAGTCCCCAAATCTTCAGTACTTTAAAAATGTAAATTCTTCTGCACTTGAGGTTTAATCTATTTACCATTAATAGCTATAATAGTTCTTTAATACTTTAAACTAAAATTTAAGAAGTTTAAACTTGAAAACAAAGGGTTAAAAAATGGGTACTTAAATGTCCGGCCAGAGAGGTCGAGATTACACTCTAGACTCTACACCATCTTGCCACACACCCAGAATAAACATTGATAAGAGTAAAATCAGGGATCAGGATGTGGAATATAAGTTGAGAAATGACATTGTATTCTGGTACCAGAACCAGATGGAACTGTCAGGTTCTGTACAGATTACAGGAAGGTTAATTCAGTAACTAAAACAGATGCTTATCATATTCCGAGAATAGATGACTGTATTGATAAAATTGACATAGCTATATTTCTTACTAAGTTGGATTTGTTGAAGAATTATTGGTGTGTGCCTTTAACGGAAAGAGGAAAGATTATTTCAGCTTTTGTAACTCCATCCGATTTAAATGAGTATACTGTGTTACATTTTGGCATGAAAAATGCCCCTGCAACATTCCAAAGGATGATTAATTCGGTAATCTAAGGGTAACACGTAAAGATGCTTATATTAATGAATTGATCACAAAACGTGACACATGGGAAGAACGACTAAGGGAATTGGACATATTGTTTGCAAATTTATCCAAAGAATGCTTAACTGTTAATTTAGCAAAAAGTCAATTTTCAAATGCCACTGTAACATTCTTTGGTTATGTAGTTGGCCATGGCAAGGTTGCACCTATTCAAGCTAAGGTGAATGCAATTTCTGAGTTTCCTATTCCCAATGGCAAGAAAGTAGTGAGAAGGTTTTTAGGAATGGCAGGATATTATAGGAAATTTTGCAGATATTTTGTTGAGATGGCTCTTCCTTTAACTAACCCTATGAAGAAAGGGGAGAAATTTGTGCAGACTAAATTTGTCTGACTAAAGTCAGACAGCTTTGTAAAATTTAAAGGAGATGCTATGTCATTGCCCTGCATTACAATCTGCTCATTTTGAAAAATAAAATCATTTTCTTTATCAGTGGATAAAAGCGAGGGAGCAGCAGGTGCAGTTTTATTGCAATGAAATTGACCATCCAGTTGCCTACTTTCTTTTACAAAATCAATGCTTATCAAAGGAACCATTCCACTCTCAGAAAATAATTGTTATCCATTATATTTGCTCTGCAGAATTTTGTTGCAAATCTCGGTACCTCTCATGAACCAATTGTGATATTTACTGACCACATCCTCTGGTGTCTATGAATAAAATGAAGAATAAAAACAGAAGATTTCAAGAATATAATCTGCGAATTAATCATATCAGAGGTACAAATAATGAGAGTAGAGTGTTGTTCAAGGTGTTGAAATTAATCATGTATAGAAATACTTAACATTGTTGAGAGAAATACTCTCAACAATGATTAACTTTATTATAACATGTTATATATTGTGTATTGTTGTCTCTTTAGTGATTTTAAAGACGGCTTAGATATAACTGAATTTTAACATGAGTTAATATTCTGTTAACGTGGAAGGTATGACAGGGCATGTTGAGAGTATAGAAATGTTTTTGGGAGATTAATTGAGGAAATGATTGTTAGAGTAGATTACACACAAACACTGGAAAACAGATCTTATTTGAAATACGAGGTCTGCCCTACGCGAGACATACCAGGGCCTCAAACCATTTGCAAGTGCTTTGAAGAGCGTTCAAGAGACTTCACTTTTGTATACAAAAGGGAAAGAGCACATTCGAGCCACTCTTTTCTGGAAGAGAGCTTGCTATTGTAAGAGGGTCATGTGGTTTTGCAAGCAGAGAGAATCATACAGGCTTTCTCTCTGAGAGAGAAAGAGAAAGAGAGGGTGGGATAGAGTGAGGGAGAGAATGAGAAAGGGAGGGATCACTTGTATAACATTACAGCCAGCATAAGTAGCTGGGACTGGAATAGGACAATCTGGCAAGCTTATGGAAAGGCCATTTGTAAGACAGCCTGGTTAATGCAAGAGGAAAGGACTGGCCATCTAATGTTTCATTTTGAATAATGGAAACAAAAAAGAACTCTGTGGAGATGTGAAAGAAAGAGGTTATAATATGGAGAACCCTGAAGGGGCAAGATTCATCTGGAGTGAATTGATCACAAAACGTAACACATGGGAAGAACGACTAAGGGAATTGGACATATTGTTTGCAAATTTATCCAAAGAATACTTAACTGTTAATTTAGCAAAAAGTCAATTTTCAAATGCCACTGTAACATTCTTTGGTTATGTAGTTGGCCATGGCAAGGTTGCACCTATTCAAGCTAAGGTGAATGCAATTTCTGAGTTTCCTATTCCCAATGGCAAGAAAGCAGTGAGAAGGTTTTTAGGAATGGCAGGATATTATAGGAAATTTTGCAGATATTTTGTTGAGATGGCTCTTCCTTTAACTAACCCTATGAAGAAAGGGGAGAAATTTGTGCACTGGAGTGGAGGTTGGAAGTATATCAGTTGTGGATTTTCTGGAACAACAAATTTCTCTCTGAAAACTGACAAGTACCTTCCTGAGTGGTAACCATTTACCTTTCAAGCACGAAAGTCTGGGGAACTTTTTAAATTTTAAATTCAATCCACAGTAAAAGAATTGCCTGCAACCAGTGAACGGGGAGGAATGATAAGTGAGATTGGATTGTGAACTGAAGAACTTTTCTGAACCTACACACACATTACTGTGAGAGAGTATTTAGAGCTGGTTTGTGAGGAATTGTTAGAGCAGCTTGCGCACACACACATTTTAAAACACAGAATATGTGCAGGACTTTTGCAAATGTTCTTTTTGCAGGAAGCAACAAAGTATCGACAGCATCTTGCCTGGGAGAGCATGTGATCTTTGCAGGGAGAGAACAGTTTTGTTCTCAGAATGGGAGGGTGTGAAACAGAGGTGAAAACATAATTCTGTTCCAGAGGGACAAGCTGGCAAATTTTGGAAGGCTGGCTGGTCAAAGGAGAAGACTGGTGATGTGAAAGGTGACCTGAAAGAAAGAGAACCCTGAAGGGGCAAATTTCATCAGCAAGATTGATTGAGAAGGAATCAGTTGTGGATGCCATGGAAAAGGAATCTCTATCTGAAAACCAGCAAGAACCTTCCTGAGTGGTAACCATTTGCCTATTAAGCACCAAAGACTGGAGAACTTCATTAATGCTAACTTCTGTGCACAGTACAAGAATTCCCTGCAACCAATGCGATTGGACTGTGATCCAAAGAACTTTTCTAATCTTAAATATACATTTAATATACATGCACTTAGTATTAGAGGGGGGGGGGGGGTTGGTTAAGTAATAAGTTAAAATTTAATTCTGTTTTCTTGTTCAAATATAATTAAAAACAACTTTTGTTTATGTAACACTGTGTTGTGATGCTCTTGGTTTTTGGGGTCCTATGGACTCTGTAACATTACATACATGTGCGCTTAGAATTAGAAGGCGGTTAAGTTTGGTTAAGTTAGTGAATAGAGTTAAATTAAAATGTGATCCTATTTTCAAATTTAACAATAATTAAAGAAACCTTTGTTTAAGTAACCATTTGTCTTGGTGAATATTTATTACTGATGAGTGTTGGGGACCTCTGGGCTCATAACACTTTCTGGTGTAATTATTAGGGCTAGGATTAGGGCAGCAGATCCAATGTGCTGTTCCATCTGTTACCTTTGGTAAATAACAATCCTTTAGGGAAGTCTTTGGAGCACTCTTCAAAGATCTTGCATAAGTTTTAAGGCCTGATATGTCTCACATGGGGAAGAGCTTCAGTATTTCAAATAAGATCTGTTTTAAAGTGTTTTTATGTAACCTCCTCTAACAAACTGTTCCCAATATATCTACTAAAAACACACAATTAACAATTTTGAATTCCATTTATAAATAAAATCCTGAATACTATTTTCTCCTATTTTACTCAATTATATTTTAAACACAGATTTATCTATATCACACATCCCATTGATAATTTCAATTGAGCCTTACAATAAATCTTCAAATTATGAAGTTACAAACCTCTTAATTCATATTTCCATGTTAATTTTCCAAATACACTTTAGCCATCTTTCCTTTCCATAAAACCTCCTAATACCTGAATGTAATTTCCTAATTTTTTTTTGGTGGGGGTATCCAACAAGGAATTGACTGAAATAAATACTGAAACATTGGAATATTATTCATTTTAAACAATTGACTATCTACTAAAGTTATAGGCAAATTGTTCCATCTATTTAAATAATTCTTATTATTTAAGTCATTATCAACTTTAATCCATAAATATTTAATTCCATCATCTGGCTACTTAAATCTAGCAAATTCTTTGCACTAATTATCATCTCCTTTAACTAAAGGCATAATTTCACTTTTGTGCAAGTTAACATTATAATTTGATAGTTCGTCATATTCTTCTAATCTTCATTCAATCAACTTATAGGATCTGTAATATAAACCAAAAGATCAGCAGAAAGTAAATTAATCTTATATTCCTCATGACTAATTTTTATAACCTTAATATTAATATCTTGTCTTATTAACTCTGCTAAAAATTCAATTGCTAAAACAAACAAAGCAGGAGATAACAGACACCCTTGTCTACTTGATCTAGTTAATGGAAAAGCAGAAGAAATTTGTCTATTAGACACAATAATAGCAGAGAGGGTTTCATATAAATTTCCCCCAATTAATAAATATAAATCCAATAACAAATTTCCCTAACATTTTAAATAAATTATTCAATTCTAATCTTTCAAAGGATTCCTCAGCATTTAATGAAACTGCTACTGCTAAATCACCCTTCTTGGAGATAAATGTAATAAACTAATCAATCTTTGCAACATTATCAGCAGAATAGCATTCTTTAACACAATCAATTTGATCTATATGAATTAACTTTGGTAAATATCTAGCTATTCTATTCACCAAAGCTTTGGCTATAATTTTATAATCAGCATTTAATAAAGATATTGGCCTATACCATTAAATTTTCAACAAATCTTTATCTTTCTTAGGTATTACATTTATAACTCCACTTAATACTTCTGTTTAATTTTCTCAATTATGTTTCAGTTCCATAAGTCTGCCTTGAAATATAATAAAATTTCTTCTTTATTAATTTTTCCCTTTCTTCTCAGGAACATTCTTCTGTAAATATTTTTCTATTTCCTTCCTTTTTTTAAAAAAACTTTATTTATTCGTTCAAAATACAGATAGTAAATAATATATACAACAATAAACCAAAAACATGAACGTTATATTTTATAGAAAAAAAGAAAAATTGAAACCCCCCCTTCCCCTTTCAGACAGCTCTCCTAAGGAGAGTCATAAAGAAAGGAAAAAAAAATAAGGAAAAATTAAACATAAATATTAAAATCTAATCAACGTAAATCAAAATGTCAATATTCTGAATATAACAACCACTTACTAATAAAAAAGCTATAGTTATCACGCAAAACATTTGTATTTTTTTCCATTATTAGACAGTATGTCATCTCATTATGCCATCTATTAATATCAATCATATTTGTATCTTTCCACGTACCAACAATACATTTTTTCACTACAAATAATGCTAAATATACAAAAGCAAGTTAAAATTTATCTAATCCCAAACCTTTCAGAGGTTGCAAACTGCCAAATAAAGATACTATCAGATCTAAAGGTATTTTAATCTTATACAAATTTTGATTTATCCCAACACTTTTTATCCATACTATCCTATAATGTTTAAAACATGAATGAAATATAACCTTCTCTGGTACCTTCATAAGAAAAGTCTCAAATTTAGTCATTTCAGGTAAAATCATATCGCTACCAAACACACATTTTACCAAAGATCAAATTAAAAAATAAAGAAACAAAGAATCCTTATCAATACCATAGCTGTCCCTCATCTTTACGCTTAATTTAACCGTTTAAACCTCGAACATTAAAAGTAGCAAACCTCAACTTTACCATTTCTACTAATATTACTAAAGACCAATAATATCTTTATATAAAAAACTCAAAGAAAAACAAAATCACAAATTAAAAGCTAGATAAAATGAAAATAAAAAAAAAGAAAACAAACACCCCCCCCCAAAAAAACTACCAAAATGTAGTAATCCCTAAACAAAATTTGGGTGTGGATCATCCACCAGTGGCTGATGACTAATAGAACCTACAACAAATCTCTTCCTCCCCAACTGAACAAAACTAATCTCAAAATATCATAATAATGTAAAAAGTAAAATAAGAATAAGAAGATTCTGCTATTCATCCAAGAGGTTCCAAACTCGGAGGTCCCATTTCAAAAGAAGTTGAACTCTTTCCATTCCCATTTTTCCCATTTCTGCCATTTCTTCCATTTCCAGAACAACCAGATTTTTCTTTAGGAGACAATGGTGGATTATGTCTTTGTCCTCTTATATCTGGCAATGAATCAGCAAAAATCATTGCTTCATGATCATCCTCAGAAAACAGAGATTGATAATCTCCATGAAACACCTTCAACACTGCCGGATAGCGAAAAGTAGACTTATAACCTTTATGCCACAAAACTTCTTAACTGGATTAAATTGATGTCGACATTGAATGACCTCTTGACTCAAATCAGGATAGAAAAAAACTCTGCTATTCTGAATCAATAATGAAGTTTGTCATTTTCTCACATTTTGCACCGCCAGTCGAAGTATTCATTCTCTATCCAAATAATTCAAACATCTAATTATTACAGGTCTCGGTGGCTGAGAGTTCTTTCCAATACCAAGCCTTCAGAAAAAAAATCTTGCCAGAGTACTTGTGGGATCCAGTCTTTAAAAAAACGAAGAGGATCTTGTCCTTCCATACCTTCTGGCAAACCAACAATTTTTACTTTATTCCTTCTACTTCGATTCTCCAAATAGTCTATTTTCCTCTCTAACTCCTTCTCATGTCCTCACAATTCAATAATGGATTTTTCAACCTTCAACACTTTTTCTGTATTAGAAGCCACTTGTTGTTGACATTCTAAAAAAGCAGACTGAATTTTTTAAAATCTTCACAAGATGCTTCTACATGTGCTTTAACTGTATTAAATTCTGAACTGCTTACATTGTAGTTCAGAAAAGCTCAGCCCTGCTTTCTCTGACAAAGTGGCAGAACCAGGTAACTGCAGCTCCTCCTGCAACTCAACAAAAGGCATTTTAACAGTTTTACTGTGGGTCTGAACTTCCAGTGACGGCACCCCTACTTCCTCAGGGGGTCGATGCTGGTCTCCCCCCGCAGCTTGCTGTTTTTTCAAACCATTACGGAGAAAATCAATATCTTCAGGTTGAAATGCTTTCTGATGCATTTCAGACAATGGAGTCATCTTCCTGCGTGCTCCCTCCATTAAAATCGGCAGTCTGCCAGAATCGGGATCCACTTCTTGGGAACACGCACTTTCCTCGAGAGAATGGGTAATTCCAGCGCTATCCTTCACTTGGTGAGTAGTAGACATTTTCATTTCAGCTCCCACAGGCAGTCCTTGTAGTTTAGGCACTAAAGAAGTTAAACCTGAGGCTGTAGCAAGTTGATTAGGCCTCAAATCTTCAATACTACGAAAATGTAACTTCTTCTGCACTTGAGGTTTAATCTTTTTACCATTAATGGCCACAATAGTTCCTTAATACTTTAAACTTGAAAACAAAGGGTTAAAAAATAGATTCTTAAAAGATTACACATCTAGACCCTATGCCATCTTGCCACACCCCATTTTTCTATTTCCTTCTGCAAAGAATCTAATTCTTACATAATAATTCTTATATTTCACTGAATAACTTATTATTTGACCTCATATAACCTTAGAAAAAGTATCCTGGAAGATAAATTTATTATTTATAGAATTAGAATTAACGTCTAAAATTTCTTGAACTTGTTTTCTCATAAATTCACAAAAATCTACTCTTTTCAACAATGAAGAATTAAATCTCCACGTATAAAACAAGTTTTCTTTTTCAAAAATTATAAATGTCATCACAAATGGTTAATGATCAGAAAAATCCTATTCTGCATGCATAACTCTTTCTTGTAACTGTGCTGACATTCAAAACATATTTATTCTGAAATAAGAGTCAGGCCTGTAGGAATAAAAACAATAATCCTTTTCCTTTGGATTTAACCTACACCTAACATCTATCAAATTTAAATCCTTCATCAAAGTCAAGATTATTTTTGCAGTTTTAATCTCAGTTAGTGATGTGATTTGTCCAAAGTTAAATCAACACAATAATTAAAATCTTTTCAAGTGCCTCAACAAGATACATAAAAGTATCAGAAATAAGTCTCTCATCATCCATTTGGGTACATTTGGGTTCACATCTTTGAATAAATTTGACAATTTACCAAAACAAATCTCCCAACAGGATCCGTAAATCCCGACAGGTAATTTCTTATTAATCAAAATAGCAACTCCTCTTGCTTTAGAGTTAAATAAAGAAGCTGCCACTTGACCAGTCCAATCTCTTTTTAACTTTTGATGTTCTTTTCTTTTAAATGTGTTTCTTGTAAAAAAAAAGCAATACCAACTTTCAATTTTTTAATATATGCCAAAACATTTTTCTTCTTAATTGGACTATGGAGCCAGAAGAGATGGGGGATATAGTACATGCATTTGGTAGTTCAGTATTTTCCAGGAAACTGTCAGAGAGTTTGTGGCAGAATGGGAAATGAGCAATGAGGCCATATAACCTATGCAGATTAACGAGGAGGACGTGTTTGTTGTCTCAAAGCCTATAAAGGTGGATAAATCTCCAGAGCCTGACCTTGAGGGAGGATAGTGTTGACATTGCAGGGCCCCTGGCATAAATATTTAAAATGTTCTTAGCTGCAGGTGAGTTGCCGTTGAATCAGCGGGTAGCTCATGTTGTACAATCGTTTAAAAATGTCTACAAAAGCAACCCAGAAATATATAGACCAGTGAGCCTGAAGTCACGAGCAGGTTAAGTTTTGGAAGGTGTTTTAAGAAATTGGACACACAAATATTTTGATAGTCAGAGATTGATTAGGTCTAGTCAAAATGGCTTCGTGTGTGATAGGTCGTGTTTAACCAATCTTAGAGTATTTCAAAGAGGTTATTAGGAAAGCTGACAAAGGAAAGGCTGTGGATGCTGTCGACATGGGATTTAGTGAGGCCTTTGACAAAGTCTTTCATGGAAGGTGAGAGATAAAGGTTCAGATGCTCCATATTCATGGGGATATAGTAAATTGGATTTGACTTCAGCTGAAAGGAGAATCCTGAAAGTGGTAGGTGGTAATTGCTGCACAGGCAGGAAGCTGTGACCAGAGGTGTGCTTCATGGATCAGTGCTGGGACCATTATTCTTTGCCATCGACATCAATGTTCTGGGTGATAATGTGGTAAATTGGTTCAGCATGTTTCCAGTTGACACAAATGTTGGAGGTGTTCTGAAAAGTAAAGAAGGCTTCCTCAGCTTGCAGAGGGATCTGAATCAGCTGAAACAATGGGCTGTAAAATAGCAGATAGCTGTTAATGCAGACAGGTGTGAGGTGAGGCAATGTCGAAGAACAAACCAAGGTAGGACATACATGGTAACTGCCATGGCACCGAGGAGTGCAGCATAACAGAGGGAGTTTTGAAATACAATTTCACAATTCACTGAAAATTGTGTCAGAAATGGATAGGAATGTGAAGAATAGTTTTGGCATATTAGATTTCACAATTCAAAGTAATGAGCATAGGGTGTTATGGTAAAGGTGTGTAAGACATTGGTGAAGACAATTTTGGAATATTGTGTGCAGTATTCCGTCACTAACTGCAGGAAAGATATGCACTTAGAAAGGCCACACCTTCCTCAGGAATGAATTACAGGGAAAGATTAAACATCTGAGGACTTTATTGCCTGAAGAGTAAAAGAATGTTGGAGATTTCTTGAAGGGATACAAAATTATGAGGGCTCTATACAGAAAAGGTGCTAGTCGGCTTTTTCCACTGAGGGTAGGTGATATACAAACCAGAGGACATGAGTTAATGCTGAAAGTGGAAACGTTTGATGGAACATTGTGGGGGGGTGGGGGGGAGATTTCATTCACACAGAGAGCGTTGGGAGGTTTAAACGAGCTGCCAGCTGAAGAGGGTGGGAATGCTGGCTTAATTTTAACAGGAGAACAAAAGTTGGGCAGGTACATGGATGGGAAGTGTATGGAGGTATATGGACTGGGTCCAGGCCAGTGGGATGAGGCAGAGAAATAATTTGACACGGAATAGAAGGGCCAAAAGGTGGTTGTGTGCTGTAATATTCTATGGTTCTATGAATACTATATTTTGCACATTTGACCGAACGTTACATAATACACTGTGTTTTAATTAATGATTGCACGAATATTGGCTCAGCCATAGTATTGGCTCACTTTTGTGACGAGCAGAACCGACAACGTTTTGCCTATCTTGTGTACATGTAGCAACAATCAAGTCAGATCAGAGTTCTTACACTGAGTTAGAACGCCTAGGAGTGGGGGCTGCATCTGAATGAAGAAATAGCTCTAATTTTAATCTTCACTTAAGTAAGAGAACAAATAGTCAGTGGATATTTGAGGCCACTCTTCAAATGGTCTCTGATCTTTTTCTGAGTTTCTGCATAAATGAACGGATTAATGCAGGAACTCAAAAGCTGAGCATATATCCGCTCTCCTCCAAAACAAAACGTGGATCTTTGAAATTAGAACCTGAGAAATATGGAATTATCACAATTTGAAGATAAATGATTTTGATAAAATTCAACAGCCACGATAGAATGAAACAACATGATATTAATAGGAGTAAAACGATAGATTTTCTGCGGCATTCCGTCTCTGGGTCAGACTGATTGTCGCCGTTTCTGTTGTTTAACAGTCTTTTTCTAGTTCTATTCGCCGCCAGGATGTGTCTGACCGTGAGGACGTTTAATAGTGGTATCAGGAAGAACGGAAGACAAGGGGTTAGGATGCGGTGAATCTAATCGTATGCAAGGTAGACATTGATAAATAATGTTCATTTGCAGAGCCAATTATATCAGATAACATAGGCAGACTTGTAATTAAAATACCACGGATCGTTCATCATGCAGCTTATAGCGTAAACGATTTCTATAACAGTGGCTGCCGTTCTCTCAGTGCAATATGTTTTCAGCTTATGGCAACAAATTGCTACATGTCGGTTAAAAGTGAACATCACAGTTACCCACACTGAACAATCTCTCGATCCATTAATAAGTACGAAAATCAACTTGCAGACAGGTGTGATGGAAAGGACGCTCAATGGATGATTTCAAATATGAAATACATATTCACAGTTCGGTTTAATATCACAGCCGTGATTATGACCACTAGATCTGTCACAGCCATAGCCACCAGGTCGTACGTGATGCACTTGGAAAGGCCACACTTTCCTCTAAGCAGGATCGTAATCGCTGCCAAATTGGCTGCAAAAGGGTCAGATAGTACAATCTGGACCCAGGAAAATAGAGAGTGGAAAATGCGAATATTTTACAAGAAGGGATTGAGGTGAAGAACGGAGAGAACAATTAGGTTTTGTGGCGGGTTGCCCTGTCATTGGAACCGCATCACATAAGGCACAGTTTTCCCTCCACTCCTGAAATTCCCAATTAATAAACGTTGATAGATCCCTTTGCCCATAATTTACTGAGATTCAGGGGAGGAGAGATGGAAACATTTCGGTGTATTAATGCATTCAGAGTTCGCAGAGTAAATACAGACCAGAAACAGGGAAAGAAAACACATCGAAAGTAAATACGTTAACCGTGTGAGAACTCGGAATAATTAAGGGCGGTAATTTTAAACTGCATTGGTTCTTCCTCGATAAATTTGGGCAAATCCTTCATCCTATAACCAACCCATTTGCAAAGCAACATACGTAAAATTCAAAAATAAATCGAACTCATTGGACTATTGTTGCTAAAGAGTCATTCATTCTCGAAGAATGTCTTTCACAAAGTGCATATAACTGCCCTCTTTCTTTTTTTCCGGAAGCTCTCCGAAGGGCTGAGGGTTTGGAGGATTTTCAAGATTAATTTCTGGCAATGACAATGCTTCCTTTATAGTCACCAATTCTAACAACGCAGGACATTGATCAGGATAAGGTTCATGCATTCAATCCGCCACGATTGAGATTACCCGAGGTTATCAGGAATTTCTAGGGCATTAAAAAAGATTCACAGTATTTTACGAGTTGTCGGAATCGGATAGGAAATATCAAATAGCATTGCTTTCGGTAGTGTGTGCATTGTTGTTAGAATGCCTGAGCCCACATGATTTAACATTTCACATTTATACCCAATGGAACTTTCCAGGGAAACAATTGCGTAATTTCACGTCTGGAAAGAGTTGCCGAATTAATAGAATCGTCAGACCATAAACGGGTACACACCGCTGGATGCCTACACCCTACCCAGAATAGCTGACATGGTCAACGTAATAGCCCACTATAAAGTCATCTCGATAATCGACTTAAAGTCAGCCTACCACCAGCTCTCTATCAATATACAGGATAAAGCATATAGCGCCTTTGAGGCAGACGGGTAGTTCCAGTGAGTTCCATTTCGGGTTACTAATGGGGTCTCTCTATCTTCCAGCAGGAGATGGACTGCATGGTGGACTGGCACAACCTAAGAACGACTTTCCCATACTTGGACAATGTTACCGTCCATGGCCACAACCAGCAGGGCCATAATGACTAACTGGAGACATTTCTCTGGATGGATGAAGAGCTGAACCTTGCGTACAACAAGGATCCATTAATAAGTACGAAAATGTTCAGCACCACCCAACTTGCCATCCTTGGTTACATTGTGGAACATGGTGTCATCGTTCCTGATCAAGAATGCATGCGTCCACTCATGGAACTTCCCCTACCCCAGATGTTAAAGTCCTTTTGCAGGTGCCTTGGGCTCTTTTATTACTCTCAGTGGGTCCCCCATTTCTCTGAAAAGGTCCACCCATTGGCCCAGGCCATCATCCTTCCCCTCCCCACACCAAACACAAGGTGCAGGCAGCTTTTGCTCACATCAGGCAGGACATCGCCAATGCCACGATGTGTACCATGGATGAGGACACCCAATTCCAGGTGCAGTGCGATGCCTCTGATATTGCCCTCACAGCCACCCTCAACCAAAAGGGGCAACCTATAACCTTTTTCTCCAGGACCCTCCACAGCTCTGAGCTTGGACACTTCGCCATTGAAAAGGAGGCCCAGGTGATCATGGAAGTGGTCTGCTGTTGGCGCCACTACCTGGAAGAGAGGAGGTTCACCTTCCTCCCTGAACACAGTGGCATTTGTGTTCAGTACCACCCATGAAGGCAAGATCAAAAAAGATAAGATCTTGCGCTGGAGAGACGAGCTGGCCATGTTCAGCTATGACATCCAGTGCAGACTGGGGAAGTTGAACGACTCCCCCACTACCCTGTCCTGGATCTGTGTCAATTGCATGTGACTGACCAATTGCATGTGCTACATGATTCCCTTTGTCACCAAAGCTCACACACCTGTACCATTTCATCAAGTGCCGAACGTCCCCTTCACCATACAAGAGGTCAGGACCATGAACGAGTAATGCAGGGTCTGTGCAAAGTGAAAACCGCAGTTCTTCCGCCCGCCACAGGCCCATGTGATCAAGTCCAGGAAGCCTTTTGAATGGTTTAGCATAGACTCCTATGAACAAGAACCTCTATTTCCTCACAGTGATTGGCAAATAATCCACATAGCCATATAACCATATAACCACTTACAGTACAGAACAGGCCAGTTCAGCCCTACTAGTCCATGCCGTAGCAAATCCCCACCCTCCTAGTCCCACTGACCAGCTCCTGGTCCATACCCCTCTAGTCCCCTCCTATCCATGTAACGATCCAGTCTTTCCTTAAATGTAACCAATGATCCCGCCTCGACCACGTCTGCCGGAAGCTCATTCCACATCCCCACCACCCTCTGCGTAAAGAAATTTCCCCTCATGTTCCCCTTATAATTTTCCCCCTTCAATCTTAAACCATGTCCTCTAGTTTGTATCTCCCCCTTTCTTAATTGAAAAAGCCTATCCACATTCACTCTCTCTGTCCCTTTTAAAATCTTAAACACCTCTATCAAGTCCCCTCTCAATCTTCTACGCTCCAGAGAAAAAAGCCCCAGTCTGCACAACCTTTCCCTGTAACTCAGACCCTGAAATCCTGTCAACATTCTCGTGAACATTCTCTGCACTCTCTCTATTTTGTTTATATCTTTCCTATAATTTGGAGACCAAAACTGTACACAGTACTCCAAATTTGGCCTCACCAATGCCTTGTCATAACCACCCTACACTTGAATTCAATACTCCGATTTATGACGGCCAACATTCCAAATGCCTTCTTCACCACACCATCTACCTGAGTATCAGCCTTGAGGGTACTATTTACCATAACTCCTAAATCCCTTTTTTGCTCTGCACTCCTGAATTGTCTACCATTCAATGTATAAGACCTATTTAAATTTGCCTTTCAAAATGTAGCACCTCACATTTATCTGTATTAAATTCCATCAGCCATTTCTCTGCCCACAACTCCAGCCTTCCTAAATCACCTTTTAATCTACGGTAATCTACCTCACTGTCCACAACACCACCAATCTTTGTGTCATCCACAAACTTGCTTAACCAATTCTCCACCCCTACTTCCAGATCGTTAATATATATAACAAATAATAGTGGACCCAGGACTGAACCCTGAGGAACTCCACTAGTCACCGGCCTCCAATTGGACAAACAATTTTCTACCACTACTCTCTGACACCTCCCATCCAACCACTGCTGAATCCATTTCACTACCTCTTTATTTATACCTAATGCCTCCACCTTTTTTCCTAACCTCCTGTGGGGAACTTTGTCAAAAGCTTTACTAAAGTCCAAATAGACAACATCCACAGCTTTCCCTTCATCAACCTTTTTTGTAACCCCCTCGAAGAACTCAATCAGGTTTGTCAAGCATGATCTACCCCTGACAAAACCATGCTGATTACTCCATATCAATACCTGTACCTCCAAAAATTTGTAAATAGCATCCCTCAGAACACTTTCCATCAACTTTCCCACCACAGACGTCAGACCTACAGGCCTATAATTCCTAGGTTTGCATTTGGACCCTTTCTTAAGCAGTGGAACCACATGCGCCACCCTCCAATCCTTTGGCACCACTCCCGTGGCCAGTGACATCCTAAATATCTCTGTTAATGGCCCCACTAACTGTCCACTAGCCTCCCTGAGTGTCCTAGGGAATATTTTGTTGGGTCTGGGAGATTTATCCACCTTTATCTTTTTTAACACAGCCGTCACTACCTCCTTGGTTATCCTTATATGCTTCATGACCTCCCCACTATTTTTCTTTACTTCAACTGGTTCAACATTTTTTCCCTAGTGAATACCGAGGCAAAGAATTCATTCAAAATTTCCCCCATTTCTTCAGACTTCTCACTTTGCCTACCCTCGCTATCTACAAGGGATCCAATTTTATCTCTCACTAATCTTTTACTTTTAATGTACTTATAGAAACCCTTTGGATTCATTTTTACTCTGTCAGCCAAAGCCTCTTCATGCCTTTTTTTGGCCTTTCTAATTTATTTCTTAAGATTCCTTCTACACTCCTTGTAGTCCTCCTTCAACTTCTCAGCTCACTGCTCTTTATACCTGTTGTACACCTCCCTTTCCCTATTTCCCTTCGCCATCCCTTGCCACCATTATCAGGGATCTGATGCAGATCTTCATCATGTTTGGATACCTGGCATTCATCCATACTGATCGGTGGCCCAGCGTCATGAATGAGGAGCTGCGCCAGCTCCTGATAGTGTGAGGCATTGTGATTAGTCGGATGACTAGTTACAACCAGGGGGGCAATGGGCAGGTAGAGCATGAAAACAGGCTGATCTGGAAGACAGTCCTCTTGGTCCTGAGTTCTAAAGGTTCATCCATCGACTACTGGCAAGAGGCCCTCCCTCGGACACTCCATGCCATTAGGTCGCTCTTGTTCATGGCTACAAATCAAACCCCTCACGAGCACCTTTTCTCACTCCCAGTTTGGCTCACCTCTCCGGGACTGGTGCTCGTCCACAAACATGTCCGGACCCACATGTCTGACATGCTAGTCGAGCACACCAACCACTACTACCCCCTACATCAGGTACCCCAGTGGCCATGAGGACACCGTCTTCACCAGGGATCTGACACAAGCGGGGTGCATCACAAGATGCCAGCACAACCTCCCGACCATGGATACCCTTGGCCTACTCAGGATCCAGGGGCCGAACCATTCCATCCGCCCCTCAAGTGAACCCCACTCCTTCCGCACCACACCAACCCAGCCACACCTCCGCAGACAAACGTGCAAATAAACACCAGGCTGCCCACACTGGCGCCCACCTTGACAACGCTGGACCCAGTCAGCACTCAGGCAGCAACCACACCCTCGCGGACTTGTGACCAGGAGCCAACCCTACGAAGGTCACAGAGACTTCGACGGCAGTCGGATCGTCTAAACTTGTAAAGATCGCCCTGCATCGTTCCACATGCACCCCTCCAGGACAATGTCTGTTGTGATACGACCACCAGCCGACTGCAGGGGCGATCTCTGTACCTGCAGGACGACCGTCTAATGGCTGACTCCAACTTGCTGGCTGATTGGCAGCCGACCGCTCCTCCTGAGCCAGTCAGACAGGAGCCACCGAAGAACGAACTGGTGTTCAGACTTTTACCTGAATAAAGCCTGTTGTACAGTCTTTTGAATTTTGTGTTTGCTCGCTGATGCCTCAGCGCACCAGCTGCGATTCTAGGCCTCTCAGTTGGCCGACAGCTGGACCTCAGGTACATGTTACACATTAACTGCTGCTCTCTCCGCTTTCTGTAACAACTCCTGTGCACCCCCCCCCCCACCCCTCACATCCATGCGTGCATACTAGCGGTAACTTGCCTACTTGCTACTTGCTACCACAACTCCGGACCTCGCTAGCCCCGAAGCGGGCCCCTCTCATACTACATCTGCTGTCACATCCATGTGGAACCACCGGTTCCACATTCAATTGGTGTCCATCAAGGTTCCAACAGGCTCTGTGACCCTCCACATGAATTCCCATCTCGGCCCCAGTCGCCTGCCTTCCAGAGCTCCCATTACCATGGCTACCAACCCGGACTCAGTCACCGGCGCCGCAACCACGGAGCTCCCACTACCACGGCCACCGATATGAGACAAGACCCTGCCCGCCAACACTATGGAGCTCCAACCGCCATGGCCACCCACACAACCACCCTCCCCATTGAATCCACAGACGCCATCTCCTGCCAGTATTGTGTCCCCGGTTGCCGACACGAGCACCCCACGCCACTGCCACCTACCCCAACCCAGGATCCGATCCCCTACTCATTCCAGCTCATGACACCACTGCTGCCAACTCTAGCACTGGACCTGCAGATGACGCTTGAGCCATCCTCGCTGACTCGTACATTGTGGCTCCCGAAACAGACTGTATCTGGAGTCCTGATTTCTCTATTGGATCCCACTCAACTAAACACCCCAATCCTCCTCCCACTACCTCTTACTACTCCATCCCCATCTCCCCCAACCCTTGAACAACCAATCTTCTTTCTCCCACTTTCTTGGGCTACCCCTCATACCTTTCTCTCCCCCTTTCTCATTTCCTCCCCCCTTCTCCTCCCCACGCACTTCGCAACCTCCCAAACCGTTCTCCCCTGGCAATCCCCCCAACACTCCTCCTCCCTCCAAACTCCTCCCTCCAACCTCCTCCCGTCCCTTCTACATCCTCGGACTTCTCAAACACTTCTTCTCCCCTCCCTCCTCCCAACACCCTCTACCTCACTGACTCCAAATCGAACTCTTGCGTGATTTTCTCTATCCCCTCGGATATTGCCATCTCGGAGGTGGAGCGCTCTATCCTCAGCAGAGGCCTCACATTCGTCCCCCTCCATCCACACCTCAACTGGTTCCGTGTACACCACAATGCTGAAATCTTCTTCCGTCTCCAGGCCCGCTACTTTGGCCGCAACTCTCCAACACCCCTAAGACACTTTCTCCCGCGTAAAGACCTCTTCCTCCACCTGGACCCCATCCCCTGACCAGCTGTCCTCTCTGGACCTTTTTGTCTCCAACTGCCGCCGGTATCCAATTCACTACACCCCAACTGTCCTACTCCAAACTCACCTCCTCAGAACGCTCCTCCCTCCACTCTCTCCTCAAAAGTACAAACCTCACTATCAAACCCGCAGCACTGGACTTGCAGAAGACGCTGGAGTCTTCCTCTCTGATTCGTCCCACGTGGCTCCAGACACAGAGAGCATCTGGAGCCATGATCTCTCTATTGGATCCCACTCAACTAATCCACCACTCATCCTTCCCCTATCTCTCACTACTTCACCCCACGATGTTATTTTATTCTGGCGCATTGTCCTCTACCTGGCTGAGGCCAGGTATCTCCTCAGACATCTCCTCCTATCAACCCCTCCCACAGGTCTCCACTATTACCCATCAAGCCACCGTATCCAACACCACCTCTCAACGCATCTACTCGAGACACCATCCCCTCCCTACATGGCCACTAACCTCATTGTCTCTCATCCTCGCACCGCCCGTTTCTACCTTCTACTCAACAAACAGAAACCTAAACATCGGGCAGACCCATTGTCTCTGCTTGCTTCTGACCCACGGAACTAATTATATCCTACCTTGACTCTATATTTTCTCCCCTAGTTCAATCCCTCGCCGCCTACATCTGCAACTCACACACTCTTGGAGGAGAAGACTTCAGATTCCCTTAATCAAAGGCTTCATCTTCACAATCGATGTCCAATAGCTTTACACCTCCATTCCCCACACAGAAAGAATCTAAGCACTTCGCTTTTTCCTGGACCTCAGATCTGAGCAGTCACCTTCCACTACAACCCTTCCCTGTCTGGAAATTTTTTCGTCTAACTCGTCCCATTACATCCAGATTAAAGGGGTAGCATGGGTACCCGCATAGGTCCCAGCTATGTCTACCTATTTGTGGGTTTTGTGGAGCAAATCATGCTCCAAGCCTTCACAGATATGACCCACCCCCACTCTTCCTCCGGTACATCGACGACTACATCAGGGCGGCCTCATGCATCCGTGATGAGCTCGTCAAGTTCATTAATTTCGCAACCAATTTCCACCTGGACTTCAAACTCACCTGGTCCACTTCCGATGACACTATCCCTTTTCTGAATCTCTCTATCACCACCTAAGGAGACAGACTCTCCACTGACTTAAAGGCAGGTACCATCAGAAACCAGGTGGATGACTTGGTTGCTCAGATTCTACTAAAAAGGTATGACATTGTTGCTATTACTGAAACGTAGATCAATAAGCCATGTGATTTGAGAGCTCAATATCTGAGGATACATAGTCTATAGGAAAGATAGGCAGGAGGGTAGAGAAGGTAGGGTGGCTCTGATGAAAGGTAATGACATTAAAATGGGTCATAGGGTCTAAAGAGTTAGAATGAGGGTTTAATGAAGAAATTCCAAGGGTAAACAAATTATATTAGCTGTTCCCGGCACCAAACAGCAGCCGGGAAGTGGACTTAAAGATAGAGTTATAAATAAAAAGGGCATGTCGCAAAGATAACATCAAATTAATTATGTGAGATTTGGAAGGACAGAAATGTAATGATCACAGGAATATGAGTTTGTAGAAAACTTAAAGGGATGGATTTTGCTACAGCCTGTTGAGAAGCCCACCAGGGGATCTGCAGTTCTCGATTGGGTCCTATGCAATGAACCTGAGATCGTTAGGGATTTAAAAGTCTTTGAACCTCTAGGAAGCAGCGATCATAAATTGGTCGAATTCAATTTCAAATTTGAAGAGGAAAAATGGTTAATGGATGTATCAATTTTTGAGTGGAATAAAGGAAACTATGAAGGTCTGAGGAAAGAATTGGATCAAGTTGACTGGAAAAGCAAACTAGTCAGAGACACAGAACAGAATTGGAATATATATTTGCAAATAATAAAAGTCATGCAGGATAGATATATTCCAAGATAAAGGAAATTATTCAAAGGAAAGATGGCATCAATGTGGCTAACAAAAGATGTTAAGGCCAAGATAAATAAAAAAGCAAAGTGGAGGGCATACAAGGAAACTAAATCTAGTGGGAAATCAGAGGACTGGATTACTTTAGAAACTTACAGAAGGAAATAAAGAAAGTCAAAAGGAAAAAGAAGATGAGTTATGAAAGAAGATTGGCAAACAATATAGGAAAAGATACTAAACGTTTATTTAAATATATAAAGAATATAAGAGAGTCACGTGTTCACATAGGACCAATAAAAATGATACTGGGTAAATTATAAAGAGTTACCAAGATATGGCAGAAGAATTAAATCAATAACAGTGGAAATAAACAGGCAGGGTACTATTTGGATAAGGAAAAATTTCAATCCTCAGAGGTGAAAAGAGACCTGGGTATCCATGTGCAGAGTAATCTAAAAGTTAATGCCCAGGTGAATGCTATGCTTACGTTCATTTCAAGGGATATCATCTCAAGGGGTATAATGTTTAAGAGTAGAGAGGTGTTAATGAGAATCTATGTGGCACTGGTGAGACACAATTTAGAGTACTTTGTACCGTTTTGGGCCCCATATCTCAGAAAGGATGTGATGTTGTTGGAGAGGGTGCCGAGGAGATTTACTAGGATGATTCTGAGATTGCACGGTTTAGAGTATAGGGAATATTTGGCAGCTCTTGGGTTGTACTCATTGGAGTATAGGAGAGGGAGAGTCTCATAGAGACATTTCGAATATTGAATGATTTTGACAGAGTGAATGTGGATGCATCCCTTGATGGGTGAGTCAAGGACAAGGGATAATAGTCTTAATATTAGAAGTTATCCAATTAAAACAGAGAGGGTAGTGTGTCTGTGGAACTCACTGCCGCACAAAGCAGAGGGGGCCAGATCACTGAGAGTATCTCATTAGTAAGGGTATCAAGGAATATCAGGAAAATGCTAGTAATTGGAACTAGGTCTGAGTTTAGTTTAGTTTAGTGCATACCCAATGGGCATAGGGGCCTTCTTGTGTTCCTTTATCTTGTAATCTTGTGACATCTATTACAAACCCTCTAACTCCCACAACTATCTGGAAAACTCTTCTTAACACACTGTCTCCTGCAAGGACTCCATCCCCTTTTCTCTATTTTTCTATCTCTGCCGCATCTGTACCCAAGATGTGGTCTTCAATTGCAGAGCCTCTTAAATGTCTACAGTCTTCCACAAAGAAGACATTAACACCACCACTATTAGCTTGGCCCTCACCTTCATCTCCTCCATTCCCAGCTCATCTGCTCTAGGCCCCATGTCCCCAGAAACAATGAACACAGAATCTCCCTCGTCCTCACCTACCACCCAACAGCTTCAGCATCCAACACATTATCTGCCCGAATCTACCTGGACCCCACCACCAGACACATTTTACCTTCTCCCCCCCTCTTAGTCTTCCATAGGAATCACTCCCACCATCGCCCCCCACCGTACATTCCACTGTGGTCGTAGAAAGTGTAATACCTACACCCACACCTCCTCCATCACCACGGTCGAGGTTCCAAACAGACATTTCAGGTGAAGCAACACTTCACATGTACCTTCAAAAAACTCATTTACTGCATCCGGTGCACCCTCTATGGCCGTCTCTATATTGGAGAGATCAGTCGCAGATTAGAAGATATCTTCACCCAGCACCTCCTCTCCATCCGCAGGAAAAACGACCACCCCGTCGCCAACCATTTCAATTCTGAGCCACACTCTCAAGCTCACACTACCCCACCCTGACCATCCGCAGATTGAAGGAACAACACCTCATTTTTCGTCTGTGCCCCTCCAACCCCAGGGCATGAACATTGAGTTCACTGCATTCCACTAATCAGCTTGCCTTTTTCCTCCCTCCTCCCCTTTAACTAATCATTCCAGTTTTTACTTGATTTCTCTCTCCACCTAGCCTAGACCCCTCCCACCTTCCTGCGGTCCTCCACACCCCTCCACTTATCAACCCCCACCCTCACAACCCCCTTTCCCATTTTGTTTGGATATCTCTCGTGTTCCCCACACCTTGATGAAGGGCTCAGGACCAAAACGTCGGTGATGTATCTTCACCTTGGTTACATAAATGCACTGTTTGACCTGCTGAGTTTCTCCAGCATTTCTCACTTAACCCCGGTTTCAACAGAATCCTGTGCTTTACCTTTAAATAATGCAGAGCATCACCTCTTTTGATGAGCTGCCCATTTCAGCTCTCATTAATTACAAGAAAGTGACTGTCAATGTGGAAGAAAATATTAATAAAGAAAGCTTTAGTGGGTGACAAAGAGTAAGCTTTACTCCAAGAGTAAAGGTAAGCTGTGCGCTGCCACTTTTAAGTCTATTAATCAGTACTATTGATCAGTACATTAAGCTGTGTGCTGCTGAATAAGACAGTATACACTCTGCATTCCGCCACACACTTTGAATTGCTTCTTTTAGAATCAATCAATGTCAACTGCTTTGTCCCTTATATAGTGGACGTTCTCAGAGCTTCAGTGTGTCATGTGTCTATTTTTTGTACCTTTATATAAATTAAACCGTCTGGTCTGTTCTCCCGTATTGTGGTGGGACTGTTCTCCAAGATATGTTGTAAATAAAAACTCCTTCTGAAGCTACTCCGTGGTGCCTCGCCCGAGTTATTTCGTTATAAAATATTTTTCCCCGCAACAGAATCTGGCGCTGAGAGCAGAGTCCCTTTTTAACGGAATCCACGAACCCGGGGACTCAGGGAAGGAGTCCTGTACGGCCCAGGGAGTGAGAACGCGGTCCAAAGGAGGACCGATATGCACTCTTTTATATAGGGATCTAGAGTAAGTGTGTTTGTGGTGTGTCTGTGTATTTGTTCTTGTAACGTCTTCCTTTCCAGATTAGACCAGCTGAGAAACATGGGCAATAGGAAGGGTAAACCAGCCGATTCCCGACGGGCGGAGAAATCTGCTCCCGGCAGAAAGGAAAGAAAATCGTTCGTGACGTTGAGCCGATCCACCAAGAAAAGAGCCCGCCAGCACTTGATGGGAGATCCGCTGCAGCCTTCTGGCTCGCTAGCGGCCATTGTATTGAGTGAAACGGAGTTGGGATTATGCAATCCCATTCAGTCACGACCTGTACGGGTAGATGGCCATATGGAGGCACCTTTGACCTTCAATTGATAAGTGATGCTGATGATGATACGGAGGGAGGCCCTGGGGACCCTATTTGGGATCTAAAGTACTTCAGAAATTGTTTCAAGAAATGAAAGTAAAAAAGGAGATAGCTGCCTCTGAGAAAAAGGCGAAATCCCGACCCCTACCCTCGCATTTTGAGTCCGCGTTAAGCCAGATTCCACCATCCAAATGCCCCATGTAATGGTGGGAAATTCCCCCATCTTGAAAATCTGGGCACCTGCTGATGCGTGGCGCCTATCCCATAAAGAAACATGTCACGTTCCACCAAAGGCTGCAACAAACTTGCACCCTTTAAAATCCCCTCCCCGGTGATGTCCAGATGTTATTACTAGCTGCCTATGGGACCCACAAGCAGGCAATAAGGAACTCCTTCCAAGTCCCTGCGGGGGAATAAGGGGACAGGAGAGGAAATTACGACTTGGCTCGGGAAGGGAATGAATCCATGGAGCATTGGTTAGAACATAAGGGAAAGAATGCGATGATGTAGAGCCCCCGGAAGCAAGTTGTAACTGACTGCTGGCAGAAAGATGGAGAAAATATGTTATGTTTTGTAGTCCGATTTTAAAATACGTGGGAAGAAAATGTAGGGGTGCAGATAGACGGACCCGAGACCTCGGTGATTGGAATCCAGACACTGTTAAATTGTACTTTGCGCCAAAATGCAAAAAGTTATAAAATTAGGCAGCTCCAATGGTAAGCCCAGGGATGGCAGGACACTGTTACTTCGCGAGCCAACATGCATAGGGAGGCCCTATTTTCCCAGAAAGAGAAAACGACAGGAAAACTTTATGTCCAGGCCAGACTGAATAAGAAAAAGAATCACCAGGTTCAGGAAGGAAATGAGACAGATCACAGGACCAATGTACGGCCGGTGGAAAGATAGGACACTGGGCAAGGGACCGCTGCACCTGCACACAGAAGAGACCCTGGCAAACGGTGGTAGCCAAAGGAGGGATGAGCAAACTCAATATGGAGGAAACCCTTTTGCAGCAGCTTGAAACGGGCAGCAGCTTGAAACGGGCAGCAGCCCTGTTTTTCTTTCCAGCATCCAAACCCATGGGGGGTCTGGAAGGAATGATGGTACAGGCCTGCCTGCTCCAGCTGTCTTCCGACGAGACGGCACAACCCATGCTTAAAGATAAAGTGGGTCACAAGGAGCATTATTTGCTGGTGGATACCGGAGCCACCGTGTCATCTGTGCCACCTTCCGCGGGTTTAATCTCTAGTCAAAAATCTGTAAACAGCATCGAAGTGTCCGGTATTCTGATGATGGATTCCCTCTCCCAAACTACTACATTCTCTGTGGAAGGCCGTGAAATTGACGACGCCATCATTATTTCACCCACGACGCGAATACCTATTCTAGGGCGTTAAGCCCTCTACAAATTGAATGCAACTCTCTACTGTACCCGGGATGGGATGTTTATGCAGCTGCCGGCTGACAATTTGATGCACACTGTGTTGTCTGCATCACAAGATGCCTCCGAATGTTCCATATACTGTGGCTGAGGTAAGATTCCACGGTCCACATAATGAGACTCCTCCATCCACTTGAAAACGTAGTACGACGGGCGGAAACCCAGTCGCCCCTAGGAGGGTTAGCAGCATTTATGCAGACAGTGATGGTGGTGCAGAACTTACATGTCACGGCAATGTATATCAAGCCAGGGGAATCAGTTTCCCCCACGGCCGCACATGCCAGAAACGGATAAACTTCTGGTGGGGTAAAAACTATTTTTTTTGGGCCAAAAGGGATAGGCTTTGAGGTAGAATTGAACACTCGTCAAAGACAGTCTTTCCTTTTGACAGACGCAGTCCCCCATCTCATGTTAGCCATCTGAAAATCCCATCAGCCGGAAGAAATAGGGAGAATGGTGAAAAGACTGATTGACAGAGAGGATTGGCTTAATGATCCACTCCATCGGGCAGAAAGGGCCGGTGAAAGCTATTGTGAGGTGTGCATGAAGGACGGAGATAATCGTACAACTGTCTTTTTTCCACACTCCAGACAGTGGAAGTGTAGAATTAGAGGAGACAGTGAGGAGATAGAAGCGTACATCCACTTTGAGGGATCCTGCCCACCGAGACAAATCATTTACTGCTGGCCCTAGCGGCAGTGCCCCAAGAAGGCTGGGCGAAATCTAGTACCCATGTTGGACTAGTGAGGTCAGAAGCCCCTCATTCAATGACACTGAAGAAGGAAGCCGTTCTGCCAGCTATTAAGCAATATAAGCTAGCACGCGAATCTGTGGAAAGGGTGCGGGGCATCATAATAGATTTAGAAAAACAAGGAGTCGTGGTAAGGACAAGAAGCCCCTGTAATACACCCATACTGCCCATACCGAAAAAGAACAAAGACACAAGGCGATTTGTGCAAGACTTACGGGTAATTAAATCAATTGTAATACCCACGGCCCCAGTGGTCCCGGACATCAACACCATACTGTGCACTCGGCCGGTTGGAGCCACCACATTCTCGGTAATAGATCTCTGCTCCGTTTTCTACTCTATACCACTTGAACCTCAAATTCAGTACCTGTTCGCATTTACTTATGAAGGACAGCAGTTTACCTAGACAAGATTTCCCCAGGGGTACACGGAAAATCCCACGGTATATTCAGCAGCTGTTCGAAGAGACCTGTCCGAATGCAACTGACCAGAAGAGTCTACCCTCTTACAGTATGTGGACGACCTGCTAGTAGCGTCACCCATTGACACAGCCTGCCTGCAAGACACCCCTGCTCTGCTCGTCCTCCCGCATAGCGGGACATCGTGTCTCCTTGACGAAGATGCAGTTTTGCCAAAAGGAGGTAAAATATCTTGGGTATATTTTACAGGAGGGAGAGAGAAGAGTAGGCCCAGAAAGAACAGACAACAGAAAAGAAAGAAAGACATTCTCGGTTTCCTTGGCATGATTGGATACTGTCGCTAATGGATTCCCGAATACCGTGAAATGGATGCCGTACTGAGGGGAGCGACTGCAAAGGAAGAACTAGAAGGGATAAAGTGGACGGAAGAAAGGAGAGCTGCCTTTGAAGACCTGAAAAAGGCATTGGTAACTGCACCTGCCTTAGGCCTCCCGGATTACCAGAAGCCCTTTGTGCTGTATGTGGCTGAGAAAAATGAGTTTGCCCACGGCATCCTGACCCAGCAGCACGGAGGAGGAAAGCGACCAGTTCCATATTATTCCACTAAATTATCTACAGTGGTCAGAGGAATGCCACCCTGCCTGAGGCGATGGCGGCCACCGCAGAGATAGTGAGGCAGACACTGTCTATAGTGCAAGATCAACCTGTAGTATCGTGATGCGTATGCGGTGATACTACTATTAAACTCTACGGCCACTTAACATTTTACGGCGGCTCGGAGACGGGTTACGAGGTAATGCTATTGTCCCGTTCCAACTATACTTATCAAAGATTGAGTCTTTGTAATCCGGCCCTCCGACTACCCGAGCTGGGGGAGGAAGACCAAGGAAGCAAATTCCATGACTGTCTGGCTCTGAAAGAATTCGTAACCAGTCCCCGGCCGGATTTGAAGGCAGAACCTATATTGGCCGACCTCACCCTGTATGTAAATAGCTCTTCTCACCGACCAATAAATGACACCCTACTTGCAGGGTATCCTATAGCAGATGCTGAAAAGTCTGTTGAAGCCTATGCTCTACCGGAGGGGACGACGGCTCAGATGGCCGAATTGTTTGCCTTAACAAGGGCATGTGTTCTGTCAAAAGGAAAGAAGGCTAATATATACATCGACTCGCAGTATGCGTTTGGAGTGACACACAATTTTGGGCATATATGGAAGAATAGGGGGTTTATTACTGCGAGCGGGAGAGAGATTAGACATGCAGAAATGGTAAGAAACCTGCTAAAGGCCATCCAACTCCCGATAGAGATAGCCATTATTAAGTTCAAGCACATACCAGACAGGAAGACCCCTTGTCAAAAGGAAACCAACACGCTGACGCTATAACTAAGCAGGCGGCCATCGAGCAGAAACCCCTGTTGCCCATGACGCTTGTCAGAAAGATAATGAGTCCTGAGCAGCTGCAGGCGATTCAGGAAATAGAGCTTAAAACAGCGCAGGATAGAGCAACACTACAGGAACAGCAAACGTGGGAAAGGCACGGGTGAAGAAGAGCAGGAGGAGCATGGAAACGCAAGTATAGTAGGGTATTATGCCCTATTTAGACCCATAGTGCAGTTAGCACATGGGCAAGCAAACTTGGGGAAAGCCGGCATGCATCAGGCAAACTTGGTTTTCCCCGGGGAATCTCCACCACAGTAGAGAGACAGGTGAGGAACTGTCTGATCTATCAACAAAACAACCGAGGGAGATCACCTGCCAGTTTCCTCCCGCCCAAGCCCCGTATGAAAACTTCCATATTGATTTTGCTCACATGTCTCCAAGTAAGGGGTATAAGTATCTCCTGGTGATAGTGGATATATTCACCGGGTGGGTAGAAGCGTTTCCCACAAGGATGGCCAAGCTACTTATGAAGGAGCCCATTCCACGTATGGAATCCCTCGGGGGATAAATAGCGATAGAGGAACCCATTTTACAGGGAAGATAGTAAAAGCACTCACTGAAATAATTGGCATAGATTGGAAATTCCATTTAGTCCTACCAATCCCAGTCCTCTGGGATGGTAGAGGGAACGAATGGAGAAATAAGGAGGATGTTGGAGCGAACATGCGGTGAGACTGGCTTGCACTGGATGGAAGCGCTGCCAATAATATTGTATACATTACAAAATCAGGTGAAAAGAAAGACCAAATTAACGCCTCATAAGGTAATGATGGGATGACCAATGATCATCGGTGTTAGACTGCCCCTCGTGCCACAAGACGTAGCCAAGGTCTGGGTGAAAGAGAGCTCCCTTGCATATGCCAGGTAATTGCGTGAAACTGCCTCCGAGCTTCATAAGTTAGTTAGAGAAGCCCAGAGGCTGTGGACATAAAATGATATACACCTTATTAAACCTGGGGAATATGTTTTGGTAAAGGTGTTGAAAAATGATCTGTTCTCTCCAAGGTGGAAATGGCCTCATGAAGTCCTGCTTGTCACGCGGATGGCCCTGAAGCTGGACGCCCTTGACAGTTGGGAACACACTACTCGGTGCAATCCATTCCGGCAAGACAACTTACAGGAACGGAAGGAAGAGTTGGGAAGCGATTTGTAGTACCCTGCGACTACCTATTGCTGTCCTGACAGGAATAACCCTGACACGGTGTTGTACAAGTGCACTGAGACTTTTTACGAACCAAGATCTGGACTCTGATACTGGCTGTTTAGGTAACGCCTCAGCGTTTTGCAGAGTTGTATGGGTGAGGGAGGACCCGGGGTTTATGGTTTGTGCTTTTGCCCGGGATACCACAAAGGAACCCCTTTATTACACTAACCGTGGTATCAACATGACTTTTGTGCTATTAAATCCGCAGGTCCTCTATAGATGGTGGAAGCACCGAGAACAGAACGCCTACTGGGAGAAGTGGTGGCGTTGGGGGCATGCATTTCGTGATCTTTTTAGTTGGATGAAACAATGTAATAGACGCGCTGACCACAGTTACCACTATAGGTTTTACCGGTCCTCCGATGAGGAGACCACCACCCCAGAGCAACGTCCACGATTCCAAGTGCAGCAACCACGACGTGACTTGAAACAGAGACACCTCACACACCTACCCCTGTCACCCCGTCCCAACCTTCTACAGATATGAGCGATGGACACATACATCGTCTCTTTTCCACCTGCCAAAACGCTGTAATATCCCAGTAAGTAGAGAACATATAAAATATGGCGATCAAGAAGAAATGAGAACCTGTACAGAAAGCAAACCCGGACTGACCCTGACCAAAAGACGTATTAAGAGGGATATTTTGGGGGCCATATTAGGAGGAGCCAGGACGGGTCTGGGAGTTTTGAATTCAGTTGATATTGAAGCACTCCAACATAAGATACAAAATATTGGTAGCGAGGTGGGACAAGGAATTAGAATCCGGAATATGTGGAGAAAACACTGTGAGCGGAAATAGAGATGGGATATAAATTTCAAAGAAGAGTGTAGTATAAGTTGTTGAAAGTGATGGAACGAGTAGAAAGGAAAGGAGGAGAAATAGACGCTTTATTTAATCATATTACAGATGACGTGCAGATATTTTGATCTACAAGGAGGGATTTGTAGAAGAAAAATAATTAATAAAGAAAGTTTTAGTGGGTGACAAAGAATTAAAAGTAACCTGTGCGCTGCCACTTTGAAGTCTATTAATAAGTACAACGACGCTCAGTACATTAAGCTGTGTGCTGCTGAATAAGACAGTATACCCTTTGCATTCCGGCACAGATTTTGAATTGTTTCTTTTAGAATTGTTTTCTCCCTTACATGGTGGACACTCTCAGAGCTTCAGTGTGTCATGTGTCTATTGTTTGTACATTTCTCTAAATTAAACCGGCTGGTCCGTTCTCAGAGCAAAAAAAGTAAAAAGACCCCCCCCCCCCTTCAGCCAACTCTTCTAAGGAGAGCCATAAAAAAAGAAAAAAGAAAGAATATTTAAAAAATTAAGGATACATTTTAAAATCTAATCAATATACATTGAAATGTAAATATTCCGAGTATAACAGCCACATTAATAAAAATATTATAAATATCATGTGAAACATATGTAATTTTTTCCATTATTTAGCAATATTTCATCTCATTATGCCATCTATTAATATCAATCATATTTGTATCTTTACACGTACTAGCAATACAATTTTTGGCTACATAAAAAGCTAAATATACAAAAACAATCTGGAACTTACCTAATCCCAAGCATTTCAGAGGTTGTAAACTACCCAATAAGAATACTGTTGGATCTAAAACTATTTGAATCTGATACAGATATTCTAAAAGCGATTGAAATTTCTTCCACAATGATTGTATGTGTATAGATGACCAAACAGCATGACAAAAAGTTCTAACCGTAGCACCACATCTAAAACACAAATATGATTCATTAAAACCATATTTTTTTAAATTTTTCAGGTGTCAAATATAATTGATGTAAAAAGTTGAATTAATCCTTGCATAACGTGCATTTATCAATCTCGTTACACTATCATAACAGGTTCAAAACTATCATAACTATCATAACCAATATCTGTTTCTCATTTAATTTTAGATCAATCCCAACCCTTTTTATGCATACCATCCTGTAATATTTGATACATAGATGTATTATAAACCTTCTCTGGTACCTTCATAAGCAAAGTCTCAAATTCAGTCATTTTGGGTAAAATCATCTGTCGAGCAAACATACATTTTACCAAAGATCGAATTTGATAGTAAAGAAATAAAGAATTCTTATCAAGACCAAATTTTTTCCTTATCTGATTAAAAGATAAAAACTTACCCTCTTTAAAACAATCTCCCAAATTTCTCACACCTTTAAATCTCCAATGCAATAAACTTTGATTATGTATTGAAAAATAAATAAGTTGCTCATTATACAATGGAGTCAAAGCCAATAATTTACCCATAGAACCTATCATTTTATTTTTCTTTATCGAAACTTCATTAAATGCTATAGTATAGGCAGATTAAATTGTTGTAACAAATTCATATTCGACCTAAACAAAAATTGATGTATTTCAAATTCAGAAATACTTGTCATCTCAATTTTGGCCCAACTAGTACGCCATACCAATCCATCAATCAGCTAATAAATTTAAGTTGGGCTGCCTCATAATAATTTTGAAAATGTGGTCAACGTAATCTCCCTAACTCATATTTCCAAGTTAATTTATTCAAAACTACTCTAAAAACAATTACCCCTCCATAAAAACTCCCTAACCATTTTATTTAAATCTCGAAAAATTTTTTATCAAGTAAATACGGAATAGATTGAAACAGATATTGTATACGTGGAAAGATATTCATCTTAATTGTATTTATCCTTCCCATTAAATTAATAGGTAAATCTTTCCATTTAATCATATCAGTTTTCATCTTTTTTATTAATGGAACATAATTTACTTTATATAAAGACTGATAATTAACATTCATAATTATACACAGATATTTAATTTGATCAGTTCACTTCAAATTAATAATATTCTTATAAACTGAATAATTTCCTTCATTTACTGGTAGTATTTCACTTTTTCCCAGCTACCTTTATATCCAGAAAAACATCCATATTGTATTTGACATTCCTTGAAATGCAAAGACGACTGAGCTGGATTTGTTAAATGCATGAATACGTCATCATCAAATAAATTAATTTTATACTCCTCATCTAAAACATTCATACCTTGTATCTGTGTATTTTGTCTTATAAACTATGCTAAAGGTTCAATCACTAACACAAACAAAGCTGGTGATAAAGGACAACCTTGATGAGTTGATCAAGTTAAATTAAAAGATTCCGAAATCAAAACATTCATCAATACTCTAGCTACTGTATTACTATACAGAGCCCTAATCCAACCAATAAAAGGACCAACTTAAATATCTCGAAAAATTTAAACAAAAAATTCCATTCAACTCTATCAAATGCTTTTTCTGCATCTAAGGATATTACTATCAGATGATCTAAAGATTGTCGAAATCTATTAATCAAATTAATCACGCGCAAAATGTTATCTCAAACATATTTATTCTTTATAAAAGCAGTTTGATCAATATGAATCAACTTTGGTGAACATGTAGCCAATATATTCGCTAATATTTTAGCTATCATTTTATAATCTACATTTAGCAACAAAATTGATCTATAAGAAGATACTTTCAAATGATCTCTACCTTTTTTAGGAATTACTGTAATTAAAGCACTAGACCAAGACTCAGGTAATTCATAATGTTCTCCACTTGACATAATACATCCCCAAACACTGTAGATAAATCATCATAAAATATTTTTATAAAATTCAACCGAGAATCCATCATAGCCAGGCGATTTACCATTCAGCATTTCCAGCGTAGCCATTTTAATTTTTGAATCAGTAAATGGTTTTTCTAACTCCTGTTTATCTCCATCAGCTGTGATTAAAAAAAGATCAATCGATCCAGTTTCCTGTTTTCCTTCAGATATATATAACTTTTTATAAAATGAATAAAATTCATGATTAATCTCACGAGATTTATAAGTAATAAGAGAATTCAGTCTAACAGCATTAATAGTCCTCGATATCTGTTCTTTCTTTAATAGCCACCTTATGTGCTTTCTCTCCCCATTTGTAATTCTGTTGATTAGTCCTATTAATCACACATTAAAATTGATAAGATTGCAAAGTATTATATTTCAATTTCAGCCTAGATAATTTTGTTTTCTGACCTTCTGTAGCATCTTTCTGAAATTCCTTTTCTAACTCATCGATCTGTTTCTGTAATTCAATACTCTGATTGAACCGATTCTTTTTTATTTTAGAAGTATAACTAATTATTTGTCCTCTTAAATAGGCTTTCATAGCATCCCATAATACAAACTTACTTTGAACAGAATTAGAATTTTCTTTCAAAAAAATTTAATTTGTTTTTAAAAAAATCAATCAATTCTATATTTTTTAACAACATTGTATTAAATCTCCAATTTTCTCAGAAGTTTCATATGTATAACAGAGAATTATCTGAAATCACCCTACTTTTATATTCCACTTGTTGTATTATCCTTTGTAAATGTGCCGATAGTTAAAAGAAGTCAATCCTTGAAAACGATTCATGTCTCGATGAATAAAAGGAGAAATCATTCTCTGTCAGATTAAGACGTCTCCACATATCTACTAAATTAAGATCTTTCATCAATGCTTGAACCTGAATTGCCATCTTGGATTTTTTAACTTTCTTTGGAGATTTATCTAATAAAGGTTCCAAAACACAATTAAAATCACCACCAACTAAAATATTATCATTCGCCTGACCCAAACATAAAAATGCATCCAAAATAAATACTTCATCATCTGCATTTGGACCATAAATGTTAATTAAAGTCCAAACTTCACTAAAAATCTTACAATTCAATTTAAGAATACATCCCGCATTTTACTCCATTGATTGTCATTCAAAAGATAATTTTTATGTACCAAAATTGCTACACCTTTAGCTCTAGAATTAAATGAAGAAGAATATACCAGCTCAACCCAGTCCCTTTTTAATTTGACGCTTTCATTCACATTCAAATATGTTTCTTGTGAAAAGGCAATATCAATTTTCATTTTCTTAATATACGCCCAGACTCACTTACTTTTGATCGTACTATTTAATCCTCGAACATTAAAAGTAGCAAACCTCAACTTTGACATATCTACTATTATTACTAAATACCAATAATAACTTTATATAGAAACTCAAATAAACGTTTGTAGGACCTCCAATAAAAAAGATCACAAATTAAAAACTAAAAAAGATTAAAAAATAATAAAGAAAAAAAAGAAAATCCCCCCCCCCCCAAAAAAAACTACCAAAAGGTAGCAATCCCCTAAACAAAAATTGAGTGTAAGTCACCCACCAGTGGCTGATGACTTGTTAGGAACTTAGTGCACATCTCTCCCTTCCCAGCCAAACAGTCAGTAACATGAAAATCTCATAATAACAAAAGAAACAATAGAATTAAAAAAAATATTCTTCTTTTCATCCAGAAGATTTCAATCTCGAAGATCTCATTTCAGAAGGAGGTAGACTCTTTCCATTGCCTTTTTTCCCATTTTTGCCATTTCTTCCATTTCCAGAGCAACCAGATTTCCCTTTAGGAGATAATGGTGGACTATGTCTTTGTCCTCTTATACCTGGCAATGAATTAGCAAAAATCATTGCTTCACGATCAGTTTCAAAAAACCGAAATTGATAGTCTCCATAAAACACCTTCAACACTCCAGGGTAATGAAAAGTAGATGTAACTTTTACACCCCAAAACTTCTTTAACTGGATTGAATCGACGTTGACGTTGAATAACCTCTTGACTCAGATCAGGATAAAAAAAAGACTCTGCTATTCTGAATCAATAATAGGGTTTGTCATTGTCTCGCATTTTGTACTGCAAGTCGAAGTATTGCTTCTCTATCCAAATAACTCAAACATCGAATTATTACTGGTCTCGGTGGTTGACCAGCTGAGGGTGTTCTTCTTAAAGCTCTATGGGCTCTTTCCAGTGCCAAACCCCAGAAAAAACTTCTTGCCCTAATATTTGCAGAATCCAGTCTTTAAAATAAAAAAAGAGGATCTTGTCCTTCTATATCTTCTGGCAAACCAACAATTTTCACATTATTCCTTATTCTTTGATTTTCCAAATAATCTATTTTCCTTTCTAGCTCCTTCTCACGTTCTCCTAATTCTATGACTCATTTTTCCACCTTCAATACTTTTTCTGTGTTAGAAGTCACTTGTTGTTTACAGTCCAAAAAAGCAGTCTGAATTTTTAAAAATTCTTCATAAGATGCATCCACACGTGCCTTAACCATATTTAATTCTGATCTCATACCAGCATTCATTTGAACCATTTCATTCATTTGAGATGTCAACAAATCCATTCCAGGTTTTATAATAGCTTGAATAGCTGCCTTCAATTGTGATCCAGTAAAGCTCATCTCTGCTCTCTCTGACCTGGTGGCAGAACAAAGTAACTGCAACTCCTGCTGCAACTCAACAGAACGCATTTTAAAAGTTTTACTGCGGGTCTAGACTCCCAGTGATGGCACTCCGACTTCCTCAGGGAGTCGCCGCTGGCCTCACCCATTATCTCGTTGTTTTTTTCATCAGTTCATGAATAAAAACTATTTCTTCAGATTGAATTATCTGATGCATTTCCAACAATGGAGTCGTCTTCCTGTGTTCCCTCCATTGAAGTCGAAAAGCTTTCCAAATCAGCGTCCACTTCTTGGGAACACGAACCTTCTTCCAGACAACGGGTAATTCCAGCGTCATCCTTCATTTGGTGAGCAATAGATATTTTTTTACAGCCCCCACAGGCAATCTTTGGGGTTTAGATAATGATGAGATTGAGCCTGGGGCTGTATCAAGTCGTCTCGGCCCAAAATATTCAGCGCCTCGAAAATATAACTTCTTCCGAACTTGAGGCTTAGTCATTTTACCATTAGTGGCCATAGTAATTCCTTGATACTTTAAACTAAAATTTAAAATGTTTAAACTTGAAAACAAAGGGTTTAAAAATGGGTATGTAAAAGTATGGCCAGAGCGGTCGAGATTGCATTTATAGACTCTATGCCATCTTGCCACGCCCCCCCCCCCAATATTAACCTTCTTTATTTAGCTTTTAAAATGTCTGCCTGTATCATACTTCAACATAAAATCTCCACCTGTTTCCAAGAACTCCTTTGCAACAGCGTTCTGTATTTCACATCTCGTCTAACACTCCATAAGATTGATGTATTTTTTGTTTGGTGTCCCTCTGTACAGTAAAATATATTTTGTCTTTTAACATCTTATACAGTTCTATCCTGATACCCTAAGTCCCTTTCACGCCAGAAAACTAGCGAGCCTGTCACATCCACTTTCCTCAAACATGCCGTCCTCCACTCTGGCTCCTTCCCCTTCCTCCCGGTGGCTAGTGAATTGTCAGCTGCCATTCCCAACGATATTACTTGTGACAACACAAAATATCGAAATGATATGAACATTTTACCATTAAACAAAATAATCACAATATTTTACCTGGAACTCCAATTGATGCGAGAACAGGATAATAAATAGCAAACAGTGTTCCATGCATGGTTTTCAAATCATTGAACACAGTTTGTAGTACATTCAAATATTCTCACATTTATAACAAAGACAGTCTCCAGGGAATTAATCGTTCCCTTCATCTATCACAATAATTGCACACTTTACGTGATCTCGTGGGAGAGAAAAGCCTGCGTCCTGTTTGTTTCTGAGTTAAATGACTTCAGTTGACTCTGGCATAGCTACCGTTATCCCATTCAGATATTAAATATGTGCTCAGTGGTCGGAATCCGAATTTGTTGTCATGAACATGACACAAAAATTCTTTGTTTTTGTTCATTCATTTTATAAAAGTAAATAGATTATTGCATAAAGTAAAGGAAGTGCTTTGTTGAACATTGAGAAATCTAATGGCAAAGGGGAAGTTACTGTTTTTGTACCGTTGAGCTGCCTTTAACTCATTCCTGATCGTAGCAGTATGAAGAGGGCATGGCCTGCGTGATGAAGGTCATTGAATGATGGGTAATGCCCATGATAGTAATGGCTGAGTTCACAATTCTCTGTAATCTTTTCCTGTCCTGTACATTGGTAGCTCCGCACCAGATAGTGATGCAACCAGATAGTGATGCTCTCCATGTAGAAATTAGCAAAAGTCTTTGCTGACATATCAAATTTCCCCAAACTATACAAAATAGTGAGCCTTCTTCATGGCTTCATCTACGCAGGACAGATCTGCATAAAATTTGAAATTCTTACCCTTTCCAATGCTGACCCCTAGGTGATATCTCCTGCCTGAAGACCACAATCAGTTCCGTAGTTTTGCTAACGTTGAGTGAAAGTTTGTTGTTGTTGAACCCCTCAACTAGTTGATCCATCTTCATTCTGCATGCTTCCTCTTTGTGTCTTTGTGCTATTTAGTACCAGTAATTTCAATTACTGGTATGAGATATAATTCGAGCGTCACGGTCAGCACGACATTATTTTCATGCCAGCGACCCGGATTCGAATCCATATTTGTGCAGCATTTTAATACATTTCAAAATAAGGAGAGTTTTGGCAAAATTGGACTTTTGTCGAGAATGAGGGCAAAGACAAGTTACATTTATGAGATTTTTGAGAGAAGTAGATACATAAGAACAATTGCCCCATGTATAATATTCAAATGATAGAGGACATCTATTCGATGAGAAAATGCAGTTGCTGGAGTTTAAAGAAATTGTAGCATATTGTTTTTGCAAAACGTGTGGTAGTTATGTGTGCAAGTGGTAGAAGCAGATACGATAATCGTGTTCAACACGTTGCTCAATAGGCAGAGGAATAGGAAGGGCTATA
Source organism: Narcine bancroftii (assembly GCF_036971445.1). NCBI lineage: Eukaryota > Metazoa > Chordata > Chondrichthyes > Torpediniformes > Narcinidae > Narcine > Narcine bancroftii. The sequence continues at coordinate 98,737,383 of NC_091474.1, read as the reverse complement.
TTTCACATGAAAACAGCAGAATTTCTTTCTAATTTAGCCCTTGTTGGGGGTAGGTGTGGTAGTACCTGTGCTGTATTGCTCGGAGGGAATGAAATTCTGCGCCATTATGTCACCTGTGCCCATATTCTTAACATTTACTTCCTCTTCCTGCCAATCCTCTCATTGGAGACGAGTGCCGAGAGATCGGCCTCCGGTGTTAATCCTGAGCTCATGGCTGATCTTTGCAACACTATTCTATTGTCCTCTTCCCAGAGCCTATAACCCACACATTTATGAATATTGAATGCATGACATATTTGACAGTTCATAGTGTGAGAGATGAGTAAAACTAATATGAAAATATGAGAGATGAATAAAGCCAGTATGAAAGGATAGATAATAGATAATAGAATGTAGGAAGAAAAGTTAGTCTGAATAAGATAAGGGTCTTCTAGTCTTTTAGACAGAATCAGCAAGTTCGCCAGTATGAATAGGATAATGATAGATAATAGATAATAGAATGTAGGAAGTAAAGTTAGTCTGAATAAGATAAGGGTCTTCTAGCCTTTTAGACAGAATTAGCAAGTTCTGCATATAAGAAGTTAGTAAGCCCTAAGGGTCCGGAAGGTGTGAATAAGGACAAAGGCAGGTTAGGTTTGTGAATAAGGGCAATAACATGATGGGACACCAACAGGATACCCCCTGGTCCACCAAGTTCTCAGAAACAGCACGTAGGCAGACAGGATTGCCTAATGCCAAACTCATCCAGGAGGCAGAAGAATGTAAGGGGAGGGTACTTCTATACTGAAATAAACTGTATAAAAGTTGGGTGAGCCCCAGTGTGTGTGTGTATTCCCAGGGGAAGCACCCAACTTTGCATTGTTGTACAATAAATGTTCTTTGTTCTCAATTTTTGTCTCGAGCAAATTCTGTGAAGGTACTTCTGTTTCTCACATTAGCGTCAGTAGAGCCCGTTAAGTCTTCAATTAAAAGGCCTTTGTATAAATTTTACACGGATATGCTGGAGGAACTCATTAAGTCATGCAACGTTCTTCATGTAGCAAAGATAATGATACATAACCAACTGAGCACGAGGAAGACAGGGAGCTGACTAACGGAACCAGAGATGAGGGTTAATGCCTTCTGGTCGAAGAGTGCCCATGGCGAATTTTAAGGGTTGCTCTTGGAGTTTACAGGTGGCCTCGGTTTGTCAGTACGTGACGACATGGACATAGATACCGGCGTGGGATTGGGCCGCGGAATTGAAAGATTGTCCCCTGGAATATCGCCGGTATTCGTGCGGATAGAGTTAACGTTCTCAACAAAACAATCTCCCAGCGTGCGTCCAGTCTCTTCGGTGTAGAGAAGGTCACATCGTGAGCACCGGGTGCAGTAGCTGAAACCCAATGATTCACAGTTCAAATGTTGCTTCGCTTTGAAGGTCTGTCCGGTGGTCCAGTGGATTCAGCTGAAGAAGCGAAAGGAACAACAGTCAATGCAGGGTCGGTCCCACCTGGGGATAACTGAGCTGGAGGGCAGGTGGAAACGGAGGTCACGTGGAATCGTTGGCGATGAAGGCAAGTTGCTAGGAAGGACACGTGGCAGGGGAACCGAGTCAGTGTAAGTAAATGGCCATGATAAGAATTCCCATGTTAAGAACATATACAAATACATAGAATGATTTACTCCGCTACGATGTTATTATACATGATTCTCACATCCTACAGGAATTTATTTCCCAGCCTGACATTCCCGAATTTCATGATCCTGTACGTCCATTTCGATACTAGTAGGTCAACGATATTGTGTGCCGGATTGAAAGGGTTTTCTAACATTCTTTGAGAACTATTTAAGCCACGCTCCCGGTAAATGTCATCAATAGAGGAAAGGGATCTTCTCCCCTGTTTTAATGATACTCTGCGGTGCTCAACAATGTGAAATGTCAGTCTGCATCCAGTCTCTCCGAAATTGAGGGTCCTCTGCAGCTGCCCTACTAGCAACGATACAGCTAGGCATCACATTCTCAATTTTGCCCTGTAAAAAGCTATCAACAAGGATGCCAGTGACCCTTCCAGCCTCAACCTCCGATGAAGAACGTTTTGCTCTCCTCTCACTCCCAGACGGAGCCATTGGTTTGTATCAGAGAATAGTTGACCTTCGTCCTCCTGAAGTTCACAATCATCTGCTTTATCATGAGTTCTCTCTCCATTGTACAGGCCTCCAAATATCTTCTCTGTCAGCCTGCACATCATTGTTGCTAATGAGGCCAGTACTGGTCTGTCATCAGCAAGAGTAATAATTGTGTGATGGTGTTTAAACTGAATCGGGCATTGCAGCCATGTACTTGAGCACACATCCATCAGATATGCCAGTACTCAGCGTGCTGGGACAGTCCGTGGCTTTTGTGTCAGGTAATCCAGAACTCCGACGCAGAGATAGGGATTGAGTTCCAGCGAGGAAATACACCCACCAGTCTCTGATGTTTGATCATTTTGAACGCTGAGCTGAACCTAATATATGATGCATAATTTCTCTCGCTCAGCTCGGAGTGGAAGTTTGAGGCCATGACGCCATCCGTGGAATTATTAGCATGGTCAGCAATAGGAACGGGTCAAATGTCACTGGAAATGTGATTTGAGTCACGCAAACAACTTCCCGATCATCTGGGCATTTCTTACTTAGACCAGTTTCCGTACAATCACAGGCATGTTTATGACTGCCTTGAATACTGCGGGGGAATGGATTGCTGCAGTTCGCTGTTTGGACCTCCGTGAGCTGGACCACAGCCCACACAGTCCTACAGCGTCCGACAAGGTATGTTGTCTGATCCTGCTGAATTGCGTAGTGTCACCCAAGATGGGATCTGCAGCAGCATCTATGGAAGGCGCCTGTTCTTCAGGCAGAGTGGAGGCCTTCGATAGTGTCACATTGCAGTTCCCATCAAGTTAATCTTTGGTATTCAGCTTGTCTGGACGGGAAACATTGTTGTCACTGACCTGATGATCGGTTATGGTTAGAAAGCCCACAGCATTTGTCTTGTCTTGCCGGTTTAGCGCAGATTTATGGGGTTTAAAGACAAAAGACCATAAGGCAGAAGAGCGAAATTGGGCCATTCTTCACATCGAGTCCATTCCACCATTCCATCATGGCTGATTTATTATCCCTTTGAGCTTAATTTCTTGCTTTCTTCGCTTAACCCTTGATATCCTTCATGGTCAAAAACGTATAGCTTAAATGTTCACAGCTATCGGCTGCAATGAATTCTACAGCCTCTGAGTAATGAACGTTCTTAAAGGACATTTTTTTTTGTATATGTAGTGGTTATCTTGGATTCCATTCTCACCATCCCCCATGGGAAACATCCTCCCCACATCCAATCTTTCGAGGCATCCGATAGGTATCAATGAGATGACCCTTCGTTCTACTAAACTCCAGTTGGTAAAACTCCAGAGCCTTCAAACTGCCTTCATCTGAAAACCTTTTCACTCCAGGGATCATCCTTGCAAACCATTGGACCCTCTCCAATATCCACACATCTTTCCTTAGCGATGAATAACAAACTTCTCACAATATACCAAGTGTGATTGCTAAAGCATTATCAAGCCTCAACATCACTTCCCCCTCTTAAAATGAATGAGAGCATTCTATTCAACTTCCCTACAGCCTATTTGTCATGCAGATGGTCAATAAGGCAATTTTGCACCCCCATGTCCCTCTGCACCTCCGAATTTGAACTCGTTGCCTTTTTAGAAAAATGTCCAGACATTTATTCCTTCCACCAAAGTACATTATTATTCTTCTCTTCACGGTATTCCATCTGCCATTTCTTCACCCTCTCCCCTAACCATTTAAACACTTCTGCAGACATGGTGCTTCCTCGATACTACCCGCCCCTCCTCCGATCTTTGTATTGTCTCCAAACATGGCAACAAGGCTCTCTAATCCACCATCACAATCATTGACATATATCGAGAAAATAAACAGGCCCAACATTGAGATCGGCAGAACATGACTGGTCACAGTCAGCCAACATTTAAATGCCCCTAATATCCTCACTCTCTACCTCCTGCCAATTAGTTCATCATATATCCATGCCAGTATTTTTGTAGAAACATCATGCGTTTCATCGCGCTCACATCTCATGTTCGTCACCTTGAAAAATGCCTTCTGAATATCCCATGTAATCAACATCCACTGACTCTCCTTTACCTGTCATTCCTATTATTCCAACAAGTTTGTGTGGACATATTTCTCCTTCGGGAATCACTGCTGCCTTTCACCGTGGGCATCGAAGTTTACTGAAACTTTATTCTTATTAGAAAGATTCAAAATTCATCCCAACCACCGAAGTGAGGATAACTGGCCTCTAATTTCCTGTCTTTTCCCCCATCCTTTGTTAAAAAGTGGAGTCCCTTTTCTATTCTCCAATCCTCCATAACTATTCCAGAATATAGCGGTTCCAGAAGATCCCTAACAATGCCTCCATGGATTTCTCTGCTACCTCTTTCAAATCGTCCAGGAAATTCATCCATCTTCTGACCTTCCAAATTTCGCAGCACTTTTCATTGATTTGGCTAACTACACACATCTGACCCTCAACACTCTTGGAGGTCTGGCACTCTGCAGGTGTTTTTCAAAATGAAGATGAACACAAAATACTCAGTGAGTTCATAAGCCATTTCTTTGTCCCTCATTATTCTGTCCCCAATAGCCCTGTCCAGTGCTCAAAACACGACCCTGGCTTTTGCTCCTGAGGAAACATTTCATATCCGTTTTATGTTTCTGGATCTTTTTCCTTCGTATTTCATCTTTTCTCACCTTATACTATCTTTCACTTCATTGTTAACCATAGTTGCCTCATTCTCCCATTAGGCCCTTCATTAGTCCTTGGTATGCATTTGTCCTGCACCTTCCGAGCTAATCTGAGAAATTTCAACTATTGCTGCACCTTCTAGTACCCGCTTCCAATCAACATCGGCCAATTGTTTGCTAGTACCTCTGAAGTCCCCTTTATTCTGCTGGTATACTGACACTCCGAGATTTCAGCTTGTCCCTCTCCAACTGCAGGGTGAATTTGGGCAAATAATGATTACTGCCACCAAGTGAAAAAATACACACAAATGCTGGAGAAACTCAGTAGGTCAACAATGCCTTTCACCAACGATTCATGCTTGATGAAGGGCTCAAGCCAAAAATGTTGATTCTGTATCTTTATCTTTGCTACATAAAGGCACTGTTTAACCTGCTGAGATTCTCTAGCATTTGTGTGTTTTTTCACAACCACGTTGTCAACAGAATCCTGTGTTTTACCACTGGCACCAAGTGGTCCCTTTACCTTCAGCTCCCTTTCAACTCTGGTTCATTTCACAATACACAGTTCTGAATTGGCATAGCCCCCAATCAGCTCAGCCACATGCAGTTAAAAAAGACTAATGCAAATCCTTTCTATAAATCCTGATTTTTTGATCGAGCACCAACTATATTGAAATATTCCTTAGACTTTTGTAATATTACCATGTTTCCTATATTTCTCAAGAACTATTTACAAAAACTAATAGGTAATACTGATAATAACAAAAAATATGTAATTTTGGATTTTGAGAGTCAGTGAGTATTTTGTTCTGAGACAAAGAGGCTTGTATAGCAGGTACATGCAACATGGAACTTGAGGAGTATAATAAATACAAGAAAAACGTCAAGAAAGAAATCAGGAAGGCTAAAATAAAGACATGATTTTACTTTAGCAGACTATGTGAAGGTTTATACAGCCACATTAAGAGAAAAAAGAATATTAAGCATCAGCGTAGTCCGTTTTGCTTGGAGACAAAGTACATGGGAGGAGATCTTAAGTGATATTTTTTCTTTGGTGTTTACTGAGAAAATGTGCACAGGGTCGTGTGAAATAAGAAAATTAAGCAGTGAGGTCACAGAACCTGTAAAGATTAAAGAGGAGGTGTTTGTAAATTTTGTATAAAGTGTCTATAAATCTTCTTGGCCTGATGAGGTATTCCCACGGATCTTAAGGGAGGCCAGATGGACTTCATAAATCAAAGTTTTGAGTACAGGAGTTGGGATGTGATGGTAACATTGTATAAGATATTGGTGAGGCCACATTCGCGGTGTTGTGTGCAGGTTTGATCATCTCACTAGTGGAAAGATAACAATGAGCTAGAGAGCGCTGAAAACGTTTACTCAAGTATTGCCTGGGCTTCGGAAACTGAGTTACAGGGAAAGGTTAGGTCTTTATTACCGAGCATGTAGGAGAATGAAAGGAGATGATAGAGGTATTTAAAATTATGAGAGCGATAAGCAGAGTAAATGTAGATAGACATTTTCCACTGAGTGTAGTAGACTTATAAACCAGAGGAAATAGGTTCAGGGTGAAAGGGAGAACATGCAGTCGGAGTGGCGGGCATGTGGAACGAGCTTTCAGCTGAAGTGTGGAATGCAGGCTCAATTTTAAAATTTAAGAAGTATTTTGTCAGGAATATGGATGGAGAGATATGGAGGGCAAAAGACTAGGTGCAAGTCAGTGGGACCTGGCAGAAGAATGCTTTGGCACAGAATAGAATGGCAGAAGGGGCTTGTTCCTGTCCTGTAATGTTCTCGGTTCTATGGATTTATTTCTCCCCATCGGTCCGAAAGATACCTCCACTGTAAATTCCGAAACACCCCAGCTCATTCCAGTCGAGGAGAAACACTTTTGTACTCTCTTCATTGAATCTTATTTGGACAAGTTTAGTAAATTTCATCCATTCTGTCTCGCACAACATCAGGGGTGTGAATTCTCTAAGAAATACTATACAGCTGTTTGCATTGATATCTGCATTGATATATCATGTCATCTCATTTTTGATGATGGTGGGAAAATAATATAGCCTCCAATTGTTGCTCCCCACCCCTATGATTTCTTTGGAAGACCACTCAAAATATTTTATTTCAACATTGATAATTGAGACAATGTTGTGTTTGCCCTCACCAAAATGCAAACACGCTTTGTAAAACATGGTATGATAAGTGATTATATCAAACAGTAATAAACCGTCCGAGAGGTCGAGAACTGCGGTAGGTCATTGAAGAATCCTGCATTCGCTCTATGCAGCTTTGAGCGAATCTGAAAATAAATTCAATGATATAGAAGGGAAGGACAGAATTAAATTTATTAAAGGACAGAAGATAATTTTGCACTGAGGTTGCCTGCAAAACAAAAGCATGAACTAGTTTTGATTTTCAAGTTACTATTCTTACAACAGAGACCAGGAGCAATATAAATTCACCAAATTATGGTATTTTAAAAACAATAATATTTTTTATTATTAACATTAAATCTTAGCTCTTAACTTAATCCCACTATGTGCAAGTGTGCGTGTATGTGAGTGTGTGTGTGTGTGTATGTGAGTGATTTATGTGTTTGTGTGTCTATGTGTGGTGTGTGTGGGGGTGTCTGTGTATATGTGTGTCTGTGGATGGATGTGGGTGTGCGTGTACGTGGGTGGGTCGATGTGTGTGTGTGTGTGTGTGTGCACATGTGTGTGATGGTGGGTGGGTGTGTGTTTGTGTGTGGGTGGGGGAACACTCACAATTCCTTGTAGAGTTGTTTTTAGATAAATGTTTCTTCATATGAATGATTTTCAACAAGTTACCCTCTTTTGCATGGAGGTTCTGGAACTTGTTTTACATGCTGATTTCAAAACACCCAGGCAAGGGTTACATCAAGAGACCATTTTAAAAAATGGAGACTGTGAAGTGGCTCTTTCACTTCGATACTTCCAATGACAAGGAGAATACAACACACCAGTACCTTCTCACTGATGGCTACTGCATTTCTGAATGCAGATGAATCTCTTGTGATATTAACGATGCCTTCTTTTGAGTGTCAAAATCACATGACACGACATCACTACCGATTTTGTTGAGATCGTCTCATCCAAAAGCTTTTTACAAACAAATGCATCCTGGCTGCCTGCTAAGACCATAACACAAGACTTCCTTGTGTGCACAGTTGTTTCTCAGCATTTTCTTCAACATTTCAATGGACAATCACTCCAGGTTTGATGGCTGCTTACACATTTTCCACTGAATAATGAATTTGTAGATACTTCAATTTTTCAAATGTTGTTCTGTGTGTAAGTGAGAAAGGAAAGGTTTAACAGCTAGTGATAATGTCGTTAGGTTTTGCAGCATTTTAGTAAGGCGGGCATGGGAATTCAAAAGGACCAATAAGCACGATGACCAACTGTAGGAATTTACTATGAACCAATCAAACGAGCAGGTATGATAAGAAGCTGTCCATCATCTCTAGCAATGCAATTTGTACTTAGTAGCAACTGCATTGGGTAAGAATGTATTGTATGAACTTCATTGTGCCAAATTTAATGCCGCCCATGTTTGGACCAGACAGCTTTCGTAGAGAGAGTTTCTTTGTGTGGCTATGTGCAGATAACTCGTAATTCTGCAGAGTAAAAAGACAAAAGTTTGGGTAACCTCATTTTGTAGAATTCACCGAACAAAAACGGAATCCACATAAGTGTCTGTGTGTTCTTGTCCACCCAAAAGATTTGGTCACTGAAATATATTTTATAATTAAAGATGAATAATAACACAATTCCATCACACACCCCAGCCCATCCCTGTTCTACTGTTCCTACTGTTTCTACCTCTGTTTTGTCTGCTCCAATTTTCTTTGTCCAATCCTTTATTTATGTTTTAAAAAAATAAATGCACACAATTATAATCCTCCACTTATCTCTCCAATCCAGCCCACCCACATTAATCAGTGAAGTATTTAGCCATCCTCTCCCATTCATCATAACTACATATTATGCCAGCTATTTTCCTTCCCAATTTAGACTTGAAAGAGCATACAAACTTGCAATGCTGTCTAACAATTTATCTTACACAAATGGGACCTTAGCGATTGCAAATCTCAATCTTTTCTGTTTGCTCAAGAAACATAGCCGGATTTAACGAGAAGGCTGAATAACTTGATAACATAACTGGTTGGGGAAAGAGTAACATTCCATGCACATATCAGCAAAGATGCATGGATGAAACATGGATGTAGTGAACTGCCATGAAATCACTCTGGCCCTCGAACAGTATCATATTCTACGTCTTTAGGAGGAACGAAGGAAAGCAGGAATGATGGCAGGAGGAAGGAAGGTAGGATGGAAGGAAGGAAGAACATAAGGAAGGAAGGAAGGTGGAAGGAAGAAAGGAGGAAAGAATAGAAGGAAGCGAGGGAGGAATAAAGGAAGAAAAAACTGCAGGAACACAGAGAAAAAAGCAGGAAAGAGTTACCAAAAAAAAATTAAAATTTGGAGGATAATACAATAGTTGAACGTGAAACACCTAATATTCCATCCAGACACTTTTGGACATTAGGCGACACTCTGTCTCCTTCCCTTCCCCACCCCTCTGTCTCCTTTCCTCTGGATCTGCACAACTTTCCCTCCATTGAGAGGGATAACCCTTCCACTTTAACACTTCCCATGTGTTTACTTGTGCCCTCCCACCCTGACCACCTATGGCATCTTGCTTGGGGGGCTGTGCTCCTACACCTGCCCCTCCACTCACCCGTAAACTTTCACAAAAGTTTGCTGTTTGACCTTGACGATGGACTCAGGCCTATAACGTTGATTGTGTACATTTATCTTCAATATAAAAAAAAATTGGGTGACTTTCTGGGATTTGAAAGCAACTTTGTGTAAAATTAATAAAACAACTTTGATAAATGGCGACATAACAGTAACAACTGATGCTCAGAAATGTAAAATCTGGAATAGATTTTATATTTATAAAAGGGCAGTTTATGGGCGCTGGCAAAGGTAAATTTTGAAAAGTATTCAAAGATCAGTCATGATCTCACAAATTGCACCTGAAGCCAGTCTCTATGTAAGAGTTTTAAATTACAATGGATGATAGAAAAGAAGAATTAATGGTAAGTAATGTTAGGAATGTGCATATTATCACAGCAGACATAATGACCAAAATGTTCATTAATATAGCACAAGTACAGGCCCTTCATACAATGAAACCTGCAGGAAACGTGATGTCGAATTGAACTGAAACTACTGCTTGCACATGGTACACATCCCTCTCTTCCCTCCCGAATCACCGCTCTACTGGACAAGCGTTAAAAATCATTATCAGAACTACTTCTACCACAAGCCCACATGCCTATTTTTGTGAACGTTTGAATTCCATCAGCCGCACCACCCACATTTTTGGTTCTATGGATTTCCTCGTGTCCTTGAATTCTGTACCAGAGAAATTGTTCTCATGGTGTACTGTATTTATTCCCCTGTTAATCTCCTAAATCTCTATTACACTTCCCCTCAGTCCCCTTCACTTTCATAAAAAGAAACAATTTTGTTCAACCTCTCCATATTTTAATTTATTTTTTAAAAATAGACACAAAGCATGGTTACGGGCTATTCTGGTACACGATCCCATGCGGCACAAAAAATTCCCCAATTACCCACATCCCCACCCCCCTACATTTTGAAAGGTGGGAGGATACTGGAGCAGACAAGGGGAGACCAGACAGTGCCGGATTCGAACTTGAGTCCATTATACTGTCATAACATTATGCTGACCGTGCTGCCGATTACGTCTCAAAATTGAAATGATTTTCGCCATTCATATCCATAATATGCACAACTGGGAACATATTTTTTTAATATGTTAATGTTTCCGAGGAAAAGTTATTTAACTCAAAAACAGACATGTTGCGGGAGTTTTCCACATGTAACTGCATCAAGAGGACAATGATTGTGATAAATCAAAGGAGCAGTTAGTTTCCCTGGAGACAATCGTTGAAAGAAATATGAAAATGTTCGAAAGTCGAACTATGTGAGCTTCGAACTTCTGACAACCATGTACGGAACACCACAAGGTAAGTCGGAGTTCCAGGTAGAACAGTCTGATTAGTTTGCTGAATGGAGAAATTGGTTCCAGTACTTGGAACATTTCGTTATTTGCATTGCTGCTGCAGGGGCTTCTTCCCCATTCGGACTCATTACAGTGGACAACAGATTTGTTTGTTCCCAAAGGTTTGGTTCTTGAAAGGAAAGTGGCGATTATGATATGCAACATCGAGGTGAATACAAAGCTAATCTCAAATGTTCTGCATGACGTAGGAAGGATGAGAAACATTCCATTTGCTTTATTGAATGTAGCATGTTCAAAATGTAGGGGGGGAGGGGGCTGTGGGTAATTGCGGAATTTTTTTTGTGCCGCATAGTTGAACTGACCTAAAAATGCCTCTGATTTTCGTTTGTGCTCAGCATCTGATGTCTCTCCTGTCAGTGTCCAACAATAGTTGATGATGTCATGATGGATTTATGTTGCCCTGATACCGATTTTATTTGGTCGCAATGTCCGGCTAAAACCTTTCATCGTGTTCCTCACTGACTGCACAATGTACCGGCGGAAGACGTCCAAGTGCGAATGCAGAAAATGAATTTTCGTTGCGCTTCATTGATTTGCATCCTTGGTGGATTTAAAACATGACAGAAAATTACAAATATAGGTTAGGTACATCTAAATAACGGTACGTGATAGGAACGTTTTAAAGTAACTTTTGTGATCAGCAGCCCAAAATCCATAAAATACACCCGAACGTTTTCAGGAAGCAAAGTCTTCGTTGTCCAGTGTCATCTGTAATCCTGTTGGAGTCATCAATCTATTGTGGTGTTCAAATTGTACCACCATCAAGATGTATAATTATATTCTGGCAGCTTCCCCACAACAAGAAATGTAATATTTCCAAATGTGGTGAGATTGTCTGATTATTGTGGTTCATTACAACGAGTTATCATCGTTACACTGTTTTTCATTGTGATTTGGTAAATATTACATGAATTATGGACAGGACAGTAATCGACTCCTTGGCCCATGTTTCTGTGCCAAAATGATCGAACGGAATTTCGGCGACATATACTTGGTCGATATTCCTCCAATTCGTCACATACTTGTGTCCATCCACAAAGTCCCTTAATCACGAGGACTGCGTCTACTGGGGACGATATAGATACGACAGAGTGTTTACTCCCTTCATGCTTTTGACTCCATTCACAACGAAGATCCCTTCACTCCGTTCTCCTTTTCTACAGTTGTTAAGCTTTGGCTGATTCGCAATACCACTCTCCCCCTCTTATTCTACCCTTCCTATCCTTTTTGAAGATGTAAACCCCGGAATATGCATCAGCCAGCCCTTGCATCATCCATTTTCCGAAATGGCCAGTAAATTATAATATAAATTATAATTATAATTTATAATATAAATTTGCTGATCACTGTTTTAAATTAATCACCTTGATGGTTCATGTTAAGCACGTTTCAACCCACCCAACCGACTGCATATGTGGATGGTTCACTGTCTAGCTTTCGTCATAGTCTTACTGGGCCAAGAATCTATCTTTTCAACAACTGGACCGTCCTTAGTTCTGTTCTTGTTGGCCACACCTCCCTCAGAAGTGTTTCCACTCCCCTAGGAATACGTAAACTTATCTCCGTTTTATTCACCTTAAATATTATGTTTTTTTCCTCCAAACAACACGTTGCACAGTTAGTATTTCTGAAATCCTACGTTTTAATTTATTAAATTTCTCCTACATTTGGCTGAAAGTCCCTGAACCATTTGATCCCATATCGTTGTTCCCTACACGCACCTCACCTCATCCCTTTGCAGAAGGTCCAGCAGCCAATCCAGGCTCTTTCAGAGGCGCCTGTTGATTTAGTTACTCTGGAATCTTCTACGTCTATACTTCTGCCACTTTCATCCGACCCTTCACGGACACAATCCATATTTGTCCACCTTCAGCCGAAATATCACATTTCAAACGTTTGCTCCGTTCGTTGTCCTGTGAATAAACACAACTGAGGATATATTTCACCAATTCAATCTGTTAAATTAAGGCTGATGCCGGAGATCCCTGAAGCTACTCTACTCCCAAACCAACTCGGTTCTGAGAGTAATCAGATTCTATTAATTAGGCAACACTTTCCAGAGGTGAAATTACACAATTGTTTCCATGGGTATAAATGTGAAATGTTAACACAATTCTATGGAGGCTCAGACATTCTAACAACCATGCACACACTACCGAAAGCACTGCTATTTGCTATTTCCTATCCGATTTCGACAACTACTAGAGTTCCTCGTAAAATACAGTGAATCATTTTGAATGTCCGAGAAATCAATGATAACCTCGGGTAATCTCAATCGTGGCGGATTGAGTGCATGAACCTTATCCTGATCAATGTCCAGCGTCGTAAGATTTGGTGACTATAAAGGAAGCATTGTCATTGCCAGAAATTAATCTCAAAATCCTCCAAACCCTCAGCCCTTCGGAAAGCTTCCGTAAAAAAAGAAAGAGGGCAGTTATGTACACTTTGTGGAAGACATTCTTCGAGAATTGATGACTTGATAACAACAATAGTCCAATGAGTTCGATTTATTTTTCAACCTTTCGTATGTTGTTTTGCAATTGGGTTGGTTATAGGATGAAGGATTTGCCCCAATTTATCGAGGTGCAAATAATGTAGTTGTAAAATTACCACCATTAATTATCCCGAGTTTTCACACAGTTAACGTATTTACTTTCGTTGTGCTTTCTTTCCCTGTTTCTGGTCTGTATTTACTCTACGAACTCTGGATGCATGAATACACTGAAATGATTCCATCTCTCGTCCCCTGAATCTCAGTAAATTATGGACAAAGGGATCTATCAACGTTTATTAACTAGGAATTTCAGGAGTGCAGGGAAAACTGTGCCTCATGCGATGCGGTTCCAATGACAAGGAATCTCGCCGCGAAACCTAATTGTGCTCTCCGTTCATCACCTCGGTCCCTTCTTGTAAGATAGTCGCATTTTCCAGTCTCCTTATTCCTGGGTGCAGATTGTACTAATTGACCCGTCTTTTGCACCCAATTTGGCAGCGATTGCGATCCTGCTTAGAGGAAAGTGTGGCCTTTCCAAATGCATCACGTACGACCTGGTGCCTATGGCGATGACAGATCCAGTGGTCATAATCACGGCTGTGATATTGAACCCAACTGTGTTTATGTATTTCCCATTGAGCGACCTTAATCTTAAGAGGAAGGTACGAGAAAACTATGGCAAGCAGGGTGAAAACTAATCCAAAAGAGTTCTACAAATATGTTAATGTTAAGAGGAAAGCTAGAGACAAAATTGGTCCCTTAGAAAATCAGAGTGGAAAACTGTGTGTGGAGCCTAGAGAAATGGGGGAGATATTGAACAGTTTCTTTTCTTCGGTATTCACTAAGGAGAAGGATATTGGGAGATGTGGGATAAAAAAAACAAATTGGGTAAATATGGGGAATATAGAGATTACAAAAGGTGTAGTTTTAAGGCTTTTGAAGAATATAAAGGTGGATAAGTCTCCGGGACCAGACGGGATCTTCCCCAGGACATTGACAGAAGTGAAGGAGGAAATAGCAGAGGCTCTGGCAGTAATTTTCCAAATGTCATTAGATATGGGGATAGTGCCGGAGGATTGGCGCATTGCGCATCTGGTTCCGTTATTTAAAAAGGGTTCAAGGAGGAAGCCTGGCAACTATCGGCCTGTAACTTTGACGTCTGTGGTAGGTAAATTAATGGAGAAAATTCTTAGAGATAGTACTTATAAACATCTGGATAGACAGGGTTTGATCAGGAGCACTCAACATGGATTTGTGGGAGGAAGGTCATGTTTGACCAATCTGATTGAATTTTTTGAAAAGGTGACTAGGAATGTGGTTGAGGGTAGCGCAGTGGATGTTGTCTATATGGACTTCAGTAAGGCCTTCGATAAGGTACCACATGGAAGGTTAGTTAGGAAGGTGCAGTCTTTAGGTATAAATTTTAAGATAGTCAAATGGATTGAACATTGGCTGAAAGGGAGAGGCCAGAGAGTGGTAGTGGATAATTGTCTGTCAGGTTGGAGGCCGGTGACCAGTGGTGTGCCTCAAGGATCTGTATTGGGCCCATTGTTGTTCGTTATATACATTAATGATCTAGATGATGGGGTGGTGAATTGGATTAGTAAATATGCAGATGATACTAAGATAGGTGGAATAGTGGATAATGAAGAAGGTTTTCAAGGATTGCAGAGGGATTTGGGCTGCTTAGAAAAGTGGGCTGAAAAATGGTAGATGGAATTTAATGCTGATAAGTGTGAGGTGCTTCATTTTGGTAAGAAGAATCAGAATAGGACATACGTGGTAAATGGGAGAGCATTGAGGAATACAGAAGAGCAGAAAGATTTAGGAGTAACGGTACATCGTTCTCTGAAGGTAGAAACTCACGTGAATAGGGTGGTGAAGAAGGCTTTTAGTATGCTGGCCTTTATCAATCATTGCATGGAATATAGGAGTTGGGAGGTGATGTTGAGATTGTATAAGACGTTGGTGCGGCCTAATTTGGAGTTCTGTGTGCAGTTCTGGTCGCCTAATTATAGGAAGGATATAAACAGAGTGGAGAGAGTGCAGAGAAGGTTTACCAGAATGTTGCCTGGGTTTAAGCATCTGGAGTATGGGGAGAGATTGGACAGATTGGGTCTTTATTCTTTGGAGCGTAGAAGGTTGAGAGGGGATTTGATTGAAGTATTTAAGATTATGAAAGGGATAGACAGAATGGATGTGGATAGACTATTTCCGTTAAGAGGAGGAAAGATTAAAACAAGAGGACATGAGTTAAGAATTAAGGGGCAGAGGTTTAGGGGTAACATGAGGGGGAACTTCTTTACTCAGAGAGTGGTAGCCGTGTGGAATGATCTTCCGGGAGAAATAGTGGCGGCGGAGTCAATTGTATTATTTAAGAAAAGGTTGGACAGGTATATGGATGAGAAGAAGATGGAGGGTTATGGGCATTGTGCAGGGAGGTGGGACGAGAAAGGGGTGTTTGGTTCGGTGCGGACTAGAAGGGCCTAATGGCCTGTTTCCGTGCTGTAATTGTTATGTTATGTTATGTTATTTGAAAATTATGTTATGTTTTCCATAACACCTGTCTGCAAGCTGATTTTCGTACTCATTTATGGATCGAGAGATCCATAATGTTGCCATTAGCTGAAAATAGCATATTGCACTGAGAGAACGGCAGCCACTGTTATAGGAATCGTTTGAACGTTCCGAGGTATTTTAATTTCAAGTCTGCCTATGTCATTAATGATGACCTTAGCTCTACAAAGGAGCATTTTTCATCAATATCTACCCTGCATGGGCTGCATACGATTGGATCCACCGCATCCTAACCCTGTGTGTTCCCTTCTTCCTGATACTACTGTTAAACGTCCTCACGGTCAGACACATTCTGGCAGCGAATAGAACTAGAAAAAGACTGTTAAACAACACAAATGATGACAATCAGTCTGACTCTGAGACGGAATGCCGCAGAAAATCTATCGTTTTACTCCTATTAATATCATGTTGTTTAATTCTATCGAGGCTGTTGATTTTTGTCAGAGGTACAAATTCTCACACATGAGTCTCTTTAAAGTCGGTGACACGACAAGCTTTATTAACAAGTCTGCAGAGTTGGACTCAACTGGCTTCTCGCCAAGTCAAGCCCTGATTCATACAGTGCATTGATTTTTAAACCTTTTTTGCTTGTCCTTCCCCTCCTCTTTAACACTGTTTTAATTGGTTAGTTTGTGCAAAATCATTCTAAGTACACTTGCATTTGTAATTATCATGTTAGTTACGTACACTACGAACTCTGCACACACTAAATTCTGTTTTTCACTCTTTTATCAATCTTTGGCTCCTACATGTCTCTTTGTGACCATGAAAGATCTCTGTTTGTTATAACATTGTCCAGCTGAACTTTTATGGTAAGCTCCCTGTCTATTCTGGCTTCCCCTTTTATGATTAATCATCACATTTTAACTTAAGCCCTTTTTAACCTAAATTCTCTATCTATAACAATACACCCCTTTCTTTCTTTAAAATGTGTGTACTATTTCTGAATGGGGGCCTTAACCCAGGGAAGAGAACCATCTTCTGATAAATAAATTTCGTGCTGAAGTAAAATTCTAACTGGGTCTCCCAGGCCCCCTGGCTGCATGGTCTGCTGGACAATCGAAATCACTAGGCTGCGCAGACAGGGAATAAGACAGGGTAAAACAAGCAGGAGGAACAAAACACCCCTGATGACCCACAATAAGGTGCACCACCAGGTTCCTCCAAACCATTTGTCCAACCAATTTAATTTTGCGAAAGGATGCCAGGTCTGGACTGGTACATGGGACAAAGTGTGAATATTATCAGCGATTTTGCGAACGGCTTGGCCATTATCATCAATCTTTAAGCAGCAGTTAGTCAAATTAAGCTTTCCACACACACCCCCTTCTGTGGCCAGCAAATAGTCCAGGGCCAGACGGTTCTGATAGATAGCAGAGCGCATCTGACCCTGCTGGGATGCAAGCAATTGCAGGGCTAGAGCCGTTTGGTTTGTAACAATCTCAAGGACTGCCTGCAAGTGAATAATGCGATTTAGCATATAAATAGGAGTACGGTAACCCCAGGATCCATCTTGGGCCCATGTAGCGGGGCCATAATATTCAATTATTCATTCCGGAGGCCAGTCATCTCCCCACTGTCCCAAATGCACCGTGCTAGAGCGGGGTCGACGGTGTAATGCATCAAAAACCTTCACTCCCAATCTATGACCGTGATCGTGGGGTAGGAGGAAAAATTCTGGGCGAATTATTCCCAGGAAACAAGTTCCACTCCACTGCAAGGGGAGGCGGGTATACGCTTTATCACCACACACCCAGAATAACCCATTTGGGGAGACTCCATATCCCCGTTCCCAAACCCTTTTAAGGGTGGGGTTTGATTGGTAAGGTCCTGTGATGGTGGAGCTGCTACAATTCCAAAGCTGAAAACTGCCATTAGATAGGGGTAAGCAATCAGTCTTAAAAACAGTGGATAGGAACCAAGTCAGGGGTTTAGGAAACCAAGTGAAATTACCAGGTGAAATGCGGATCCATACAGCCTTGCAGGGACTTTTTCCTACCGGGTACTTGCCGGCTCATGAGAGGCAATAAAAACCGGAGGGGACGTTGGAAAGAGACCAATTCTCCCTTGACCTTGTTCGGTTAGCGGTCCAAACTCGGGAGATCATGGTCCATGAGTCGAGGGACTCCCCCCACCAAGGCCATTGCTCTGACATCCGTGGACCTCCGCAGACCCAACAATTGGTTACATTAAAAGTTCCTGCAATTCTAGTTGCAAGATCAACAAAAAGGTTGTCTCCCCCAACTGCGTGGCCGAAACTTTCATGGCCATTTGGATGGACCTGAACCAAGTCCGAATGCCCCAAAGGGGCAGGCACTCCCGAGTTTGGAGTGGAACTCTCTACCGTAACAGTACGCTGGTGTATGCAGAACCAGAGTCCATCAGGGCATGGTGGGCCTGACTCACCCTCCCAGGGCCAACCGTTAAGAGGGAAAGGAGTACTATTAGGAATCTGTATATAATGACCCACACTACTTCCCTCATTCTCCGTACAAGGGGTATATGGATGTTGGGTGGTATTTTCTGCCCAGCATTTCTTAGGAACTGAGGTATGGGAAATGAAACTTCACTCCTTTCTTTCCCAAGTGCGGTCCTGAAAAAGGACTACTGTGTCTCTGCACTTCTTACACTTCAGACCTGACAAAGACATAGGCAAGCCAAGAAAAACCAAAGCATATAACAATAACATTGTCAATCAAGTCTTCCTGCGAAATCGCAAAGTAAGAGGTTTGTCTCCAGGAACACAAGTCCAATCTGAGTCCATATCAGGGTCCTGAGGCGCCTCTACAGGTCCCTTAAATCTGGATGCGTGCGTCCACCCCTTCTCTCTTGTTCGTACTGCAGCCTCTGTAGTCAAGAGGACTTGGAATGGACCTTCCCACTGTGGCTGGAGTTTTTCAGTTTTCCAGGTTTTGATGAGAATCCACTCTCCCGGTTCCACCTTGTGTAAAGAAAAGTCTGGAGGTGGTGTTTGTGCCAATAGTCCCCTCTTTTGTAAATCTGTAAGAGAGCGTGACAGTGCCTGTAAATAGTTCCTAACAAAAATATCCCCTTCCCCCAAGGTGGGACACCCCTCAACTTTACTCCAGAAGGGAAGCCCAAACATCATCTCATAAGGGGATACCCCCACATCCCTACGTGGGGCAGTACGAATTCTCAATAAGGCCAGTGGCAAACACTTTATCCAAGGCATTTTAGTCTCCACCATTAATTTTGTCAATTGCGTCTTTAGGGTTCCATTCATACGTTCAACCCTCCCTGAGCTTTGTGGATGCCAAGGGGTATGCAATTTCCAAGAGACCTGCAATGCATCACAAATCAATTGCTGGACTTTGGAGCAAAAATGTGGACCCCTGTCCGAGTCTATAGAATCCATTATGCCATATCTGGGGATCACCACCTGCTCTAGGAGGAGGCGAGCTACTGTGGAGGCTGTAGCATTTACTGTTGGGAAGGCTTCCACCCACCGAGTAAAGTGATCTATCACCACCAATAGATACTTCCATCTTTGGACTTGAGGTAACTCCGTGAAGTCAATCTGGATTCTTTGGAAGGGGCGTATGGCCAATGGTTGACCTCCCACGGTACTCGTCCTCATTACCTTCTTATTAATTCTTGTGCAGATGTGGCAGTTCTGCACCTCCTGTTGGGCCAAGGTGTAGATCCCCTTACACACATATTCTCGAAGCACTGTGTCGCACAAGGCCTGGGTGCCCCAGTGGCTCTGATGATGCAGGTGTTTTAAAATATTGCGAGTTATTTCCTTATTTAGAACCATTCTTCCATCCGGTGTCCTCCATGTTCCATCAGGCAGCTGGCTTGCGCCCAGCTGAGCCATGTCCTTTTCTTCCTTAGCAGTGAAAATGGGAGCTTTTTTTATACCTTGTCTTATTGGGATTAAGGTCAGCAAACGGACTTCCTGTTGCATAGCCGCCCTTTTGGCCTCTTCATCAGCCAGTTTGTTCCCAATTGCGGTCGGGGTATCTTCCCTCTGATGGCTTGGTATGTATACCACTGCTATTTCCCGGGGTAACGTCAGGGCTTCCAAAGTCAGAGTAATCATCTGTTCGTGTGCTAATTCCTTTCCTCTTGATGTAATCAGACCGCGCTCCTTCCAGATCTTACCAAAGGTATGCACTACCCCGTATGCGTATTTGGAGTCAGTGTAAATTGTTCCAGTTTTCTCTGCCAGTACTCTGAGGGCTCTCTGCAAGGCATATAGTTCGCAGGACTGTGCCGAACAGCTTCCGGGTAGCCTCGCAGATTCTACCACTTCCCAAGCATCTCCTTCTATTATGGCATACCCGTTTCTCCTCATTCCGTCAACACATCTGGCGGAGCCATCAATGTAGAATTCATATCCCTCTCCCAGGGGAGTATCGCAAAGGTCCTCTCGGGTCTTGGTCTGGAGATCCGTCAACTCAACACAGTTGTGTTCCACTTCTTCCCCTGTTTCACTGCCGTATAAAAACTGAGCTGGGTTGCAACTATTATTCTTAGCAAACTGTAGGTCTTCTCCGACCATCAAAATGTTCTCGTACTTTAATATGCGGGAATCAGTCAGCCATCGATGGGCGGTTTGTGCTAATAGAACACTCACAGATTGGGAGGTGTACACAGTCATCCTTCCTCCAAAAGTGAGTTTGCGTGCCTCCTCCACCAACAGAGCAGCAGCCGCTACTCCCTGGATACACGTCGGCCATCCGCGAGACACTGGGTCCATCATTTTGGACAGGAAAGCCACTGGGTGTCGCTGACCGCCTTTTTCCTGCGTCAAAACTCCCACAGCTGTTCCTTGGTTATGAGTGACAAATAGCTGGAAGGGTTGTTTTAAAGAGGGCAGAGTGAGTACCGGGACCCGCGTCAGGCGATACTTCAAGTCCTCAAACCATCCCTTCTCCTCCTGGGTCCATTTCAATGGATATTCATCTTCATTTGTCAGCTTTTCATACATAAACTTCACCAAAGCTGAGTAGTACTCTATCCATAACCTACAGTAACCTAAGAGCCCCAGGAATTGTCTTATTTCCTTCTTATTACGGGGTAACGGCATTCTGGTGATTCCCGAAATCCTTTCAGGGGTAATCCGTTTCTGTCCTTTACTTATCTGGTTCCCCAGGTCCACCACAGTCCTCTCAACGAACTGTAACTTGTTCTTGGACACTCGCAGACCCTTTTTCCCTAGATAGTTCAAGAGTCTAATTGTATCTCCCCTCATTTCTTGTTCCTTGGGCCCTGATAACAGCAGATCATCCACATACTGTATCAATTGGGAGTCATGGGACCGTGGATAGTCCGCTAAGATCTGTTCTAGCATTTGTCCAAAACAGGTTCGGAGATTCAGTGAACCCTTGGGGCAATACGGTCCACCGAAGCTGCCTCCGTCTACCTGTCCATGGATTCTCCCATTCAAACACGAACATATCTCTACTTCCCTCTTCTAGTGGGCACGTCCAGAAGGCATCCTTCAGGTCGATGACACTAAACCACTCATGGTCTGGGGGAATCCGACTCATGATAGTATAGGGATTGGGCACCACCGGGTGGCAGGTTTGAACAATAGCATTCAAACTTCTCAGACCCTGAACTAGACGATAGGATCCATCCGGCTTCTTTACTGGTAGTATAGGGGTGTTATAGGGTGACATGCATTCCTCCAAAAGTCCATCTCGTATTAGGGTCTCAATTACCGGCTGTAGCCCCTTCCTCCCTTCCAAAGAAATAGGATACTGACGTTTCCTTACCGGCTGATGACCTGGTATTAATGTGACATGTAAAGGTGGGATGTCCAGACCTCCTCGATTTCCCTTCTTATACCAGACTCTCTCGTCAATCTGCCATTCATCCTCCTCCTTCAGAGCACAGAGGTGGACTGGCACTTCTCCGTCCACGGGGAGAGCACCCAAACCTAGGAGAGCCTGTAAATCTCTTCCTAGGAGGTTAAATCCGGCCGACGGTAACAACAAGAGGTCCTGTACCCCTTCTCTCCCTTCCAGCTTCACTGTCACTTGGGGAATTATTGATACCGTTCTGGGAGCCCCTTCTATCCCAGAAATTTTCAAATTGCTTTTTACAGGCTCGGTCCCAATCGCCACAGTTATTACACTACTTCGTTCCGCTCCCGTGTCCACCATAAACACCACCTCTTCTCCCTGGGGACCAATTTTCAGTTTTACCAAGGGTTCCCTCTTATACTTTGTCCCCAACATCTGGAATCCCTGACCCCCCTAATCTTCTTCCATGGGTTCGAGGGTCCACACTTCCCTCTTATATCGGGGGCATTCCCTCTTGAAGTGTCCTTCCTCGTTACAGTAATAGCACTTAGCGGGTCTCCTGGGTCTCCCCTCTCTTGGATATCTTGGGTTGCTTAGAGGAGGGTTTTGTTTCCTTTCCCCTCTGGACTCGGCATTTATCTGTCGGATAGTCTGTACCATAATCTTCGCTGCCCTCTTTTGACCTTCCTCTTCCCTCTGCACATATACTCTTTGCGCCTTTTTCAACAGGTCGCTCAAGGGTTTTTCATTCCAGCCTTCCTCCTTTTCTAGTTTCTTCCTAATGTCCTGCCACGATTTGGACACAAATTCAATTCGAATAAGCTGTTCACCCATTGGTGTACTAGGGTCCACACCCGCAAACTGTTGGACATTCTTTCTCACCCTTTCCAAGAAATCAGAAGGGGACTCATCTTTCTCCTGGTGGTTCCCAAATGCCTTGGTGAAATTGTGACCCTTTGGCACAGCCTCCCGTATTCCTTTAATCGTCCACTCTCTGTATTGTCTCATACTTGCCAATCCCTCGGGTGTTCGTTTGTCCCACCTGGGTTCATTCAGGGGATATTTTTGTTCATGGGGTCTGGGGTCCCCAGGTTGTTCACGTTCCCACATGAGGAGGGCAGCTTGTCGAATCATCTGCCTCTCCTGGGGTGAGAATAATGTTCCCATTATTGCGTGCATCTCTTCCCAGGTATATGTGTTTGGTCCCAGGAACTGGTCGAACTGTTCGGCCAGTCCCATGAGATCTTCCAATAGACTTTTCATTTCCTTCTTAAATCCCTGCACCTCAGTACTGGTTAGGGGAACGTTTACATATCCCGTTCCCCCTCCCAGTCCTCCCATAGGAACTTCCCTCAGGGGATTTAGGCTTACTGGATCCTTCGATGGTCCTGGACCAGTCTGGGATCTGGTCCAGGGTCGGTTT
The DNA here is from genome assembly GCF_036971445.1 of Narcine bancroftii. Lineage (NCBI taxonomy): Eukaryota > Metazoa > Chordata > Chondrichthyes > Torpediniformes > Narcinidae > Narcine > Narcine bancroftii. The sequence goes on along the minus strand of NC_091474.1, from coordinate 98,714,183 downwards.
ACCGATGGAATTTAGGGTCCGACTCCCTTAATTCATCCCTTCATTCCCGGCCCCTTCCGGGACAATCAGATTCATCACCTTTCCCCTCCAGCAGTGAGCTTCCCTCGGGCGCTGTGGGCACCGGGGGAACATGAGGAGGGAGGTTGTCCAAAGGTTCCCACTTCTTTTCTCCCGCTACCCTCAATTTAAAACATTTTGTTAAGGATCCTGGCCAGGGAACCCAACAAAATGCATACGCCGACTCTTCTTGATTCACCTTTTGTCTCGAGTTTACATATATGTTTAATGCTTGTCTAACCCAAACCTCATCAGATCCAAATTTCGGCCACCAGACCGAGGAACCTTTGATAGGCTGTTTCGACCAAAGAAGACAATATTGAACCATCTTTTTCTTGTCTTTGTCTCGATATCGTTTACTATCCCAATTTTCAAACATTCTCCCCAAAGGGCTGTCAAGGGGAACCCCCCGGAAAAGTCCTGATCTTTCAGACGAGCCCTTAGATTTTGATCCTCCCATTTTCCCGCCTAGATCCGTTTATCGTTGCTGAGGACCCCCCCGTTCGGGACCCTACTCCCTTTCGTCTCGGATGCTTCGTTGGAGGTACTATCCCTCCGCCGGTTCCTGCCGAGGTTTCCCTGGGGTCTATCCTAAGGTCCCACGACAGGGTCCTCACGCCACGACAAAGGCTCTACACCTGATTTATCATTTTATTTTTTTAATTCCGTCATGACCGTTACCTGGGTGGTCTCATCCGTCAATCCCCACACCACAATCGTAAGTCGTCACTTACCGGTGTCTTCCTGGGGATTGAACCGTCACCCCTCTCATTTTCATCTTGCCATGTCACCTTGTCCGGATACCACTCGCTCAAGCCGCCCGAGGCAACGAGCAAGGACTAGGAGCCGCTGAACTCAGCGGGGTGCACCACCTCCGATGTCCCCCTTTCTCGCCTCCTCCCACGGCTGGAGTGTAGATCCTGGACGAGCCCCCAGTTGTCAGAAGTACAAATTCTCACACATGAGTCTCTTTAAAGTCGGTGACACGACAAGCTTTATTAACAAGTCTGCAGAGTTGGACTCAACTGGCTTCTCGCCAAGTCAAGCCCCGATACATACAGTGCATTGATTTTTATACCTTTTTTGCTTGTCCTTCCCCTCCTCTTTAACACTGTTTTAATTGGTTAGTTTGTGCAAAATCATTCTAAGTACACTTGCGTTTGTAATTATCATGTTAGTTACGTACACTATGAACTCTGCACACACTAAATTCTGTTTTTCACTCTTTTATCAATCTTTGGCTCCTACATGTCTCTTTGTGACCATGAAAGATCTCTGTTTGTTATAACATTGTCCAGCTGAACTTTTATGGTAAGCTCCCTGTCTATTCTGGCTTCCCCTTTTATGATTAATCATCACATTTTAACTTAAGCCCTTTTTAACCTAAATTCTCTATCTATAACAATTTTTATCAAAATCATTTATCTTCGAATTGAGAAAATGTCATATTTCTCAGGTTCTAATTTCAAAGATCCACGTTTTTTTTCTGGAAGAAAGCGGATATATGCTTCAGCTTTGAGTTCCTGCATTAATCCCTTCATTTATGCAGAAACACAGGTAAAGATCGGGGAGCAATTGAAGAGTGGCCTCAAATATCCATTGACTCTATTTGTTCGCTTATTTAGGTGAGGATTAAAATTAGAGCTATTTCTTCATCCCAGGATGTATAATAATATTTTATTCAGATGCAGCCCCCAATCCCAGGCGTTGTAACTCAGTGTAAGAACTCTGATCTGACTTGATTGTTGCTTCATGTACACCAGATAGGCAAAACGTTGTCGGTTCTGCTCGTCACAAAAGTGAGCCAATACTATACAGCTGTTCATGCAATCATTAATTAAAACACAGTGTATTATGTAACGTTCGGTCAAATGTGCAAAATACTGCCTTTCGACCCTTCTATTCGGTGTCAAATTATTTCTCTGCCTTGTCCCACTGGCGTGGACGCAGTCCATATACCTCCATACACTTCCCATTAATGTACCTGCCCAAATTATGTTCTCCTGTTAAAATTAAGCCAACATTCCCACCCCGTTCAGCTGGCAGCTCGTTTAAATCTCCCAACGCTTTCTATGTTAATGAAATTCCCCCACACCCAATGTTCCACCGAACGTTTCAACTTTTAGCATTAACTCATGTCCTCTGGTTTGTGTCTCACCTACCCTCAGTGGAAAAAGTCGCCTAGCACCTTTTCTGTATAGAGCCCTCATAATTTTGTATCCCTCCAAGAAATCTCCATCATTCTTTTACTCTCCAGGCAATAAAGTCCTCAGCTGTTTAATCTTTCCCTGTAACTGATTCCTGAGGAAGGTGTGTCCTTTCTGAGTGCATATCATTCCTTCAGTTAGTGATGAAACACCGCACACAATTTTCCAAAATTGTCTTCACCAATGTCTTACACACCTTTACCATAACACCCCATGCTCATTACTTTGAATTATGAAACCTAATATGCCAAAAGAATTCTTCACATTCCTATCCATTTCTGACAACATTTTAAGTGAATTGTGAAATTGTATTTCAAAATCCTTCTGTTACACTGCACTCCTCGGTGCCATGGTAGTCACCATGTATGTCCTATCTTGCTTTGTTTTCCCACAACGCCACACTTCACACTAGATTGCATTAAAATCGATCTGCTATTTTACAGCCCATTGTTTCAGCTGGTCCAGATCCATCTGTAAGCTTACGAAGCCTTCTTTACTTTTCACAACACCTCCAAGATTTGTGTCAACTGCAAACATGCTGAACCAATTTACCACATTATTACCCAGAACATTGATGTTGATGGTAAAGAACAATGGTCCCAGCACTGATCCATGAAGCGCACCTCTGATCACAGCCTCCTGCCTGTGCAGCAATTACCCACTACCACTCTCAGGATTCTCCATTGAGCCAATGTCAAATCCAATTTACTGTATCGCCATGAATATGGAGTGTCTGGTCCTTTGTCACTTACCGTCCATGTAAGACCTTGTCAAAGGCCTCACTAAACCACATGTAGACAGCATCCACCGCGTTTCCTTTGTCAACTTTCCTAATAACCTCCTTGAAATACTCTAAGATTGGTTAAACACGACCTATCACACACGAAGCCATGTTGACTAGAACTAATCAATCACTGACTATCCAAATACTTGTATATCAAATTTCTTAAAACGCCTTCCAAAAATCTTCCTGCTCGTGACTTCAGGCTCACTGGTTTATATATTTCTAGGTTACTTTTGTAGATATTTTTAAATTATTGAACAACATGAGCTACCTGCTGATCCAACGGCAACTCACCTGTAGCCTAGAACATTTTAAATATTTATGCAAAGGGCCCTGCAATGTCAACACTATCTTTGCTCAAGGCCAGGATCTGGAGATTTATCCTCCTTTATATGCTTTGAGACAACAAACACGTCGTCCCCGTCAATCTGCATAGGTTACCTGGCCTCACTGCTCGTTTCCCGTTCTGCCACAAACTCTCTGACAGTTTTCTGGTAAATACTGACCTACCAAACACATAATTAAAATATCCCCATCACTTCTGGCTCCAAAGTCCAATTAAGAAGAAAAATATTTTGCCATATATTAAAAAATTCAATGTTTTTATTGTTTATTTTTAACAAGAAACACATTTAAAGGAAAAGAATATCAAATGTTAAAAAGAGATTTGATTGGTAAAGTGGTAGCTTCTTCATTTAATTCTAAAGAAAGAGGAGTTGCTATTTTGATTAATAAGAAATTACCTGTTATGATTCAGTCTGTGGTTACGAATCCTGTGGGAGATTTGTTTTGGTAAATTGTCAAATTTATTCAAAGATGTGAAAACTAATGTCTATATATGTACCCAATGTGGATGATGAGAGACTTATTTCTGATACTTTTATGTATCTTGCTAAGACACTTGAAAAGATTTTAATTATTGTGTTGATTTAATTTTGGACAAAACACACAAATCACTAACTGAGAATAAAACTGCAAAAATAATCTTGACTTTGATGAAGGATTTAAATTTGATAGATGTTAGGTGTAGGTTGAATCCAAAGGAAAAGGATTTTTGTTTTTATTCCTACAGGCATGACTCTTATTTCAGAATAAATATGTCTTGAATGTCGGCACAGTTACAAGAAAGAGTTATATTTTTCTTTTCTTTTCTTCTTTGGCTTGGCTTCGTGGATGAAGATTAATGGAGGGGTAATGTCCACGTCAGCTGCAGGCTCATTTGTGGCTGACAAATCCGATGCGGGACAGGCAGACATGTTGCACCAGTTGCAAGGGAAAATTGGTTGGTTGGGTTTTTCCTCCTTTGTCTTTTGTCAGTGAGGTGGGCTTTGTGGTCTTTTTCAAAGGAGGTTGATGCCTGCCGAACTGTGAGGTGCCAAGATGCACAGTTTGAGGCGATATCAGCCCACTGGCGGTGGCCAATGTAGCAGGCACCAAGAGATTTCTTTCGGCAGTCCTTGTAAGAAAGAGTTATGCATGCAGAATATAAAGCTAGTATTTTTCCGATCATTAACCACTTTTGATGACATTTATAATTTTTGAAAAAGAAAACTTATTTTATAGGTGGAGATTTAATTCTTCATTGTTGAAAAGAGTAGATTTTTTTTGAATTTATAAGAAAACAAATTCAAGAAATTTTAGTCATTAATTCTAATTCTATAAATAATAATTTATCTTCCAGGTTACTTTTAATAAGCTTATATAAGAGGTCAGATAATATATTATTCAGTGAAATATAAGAATTATTATGTAAAAAAGTTAGATTCTTTGCAGAAGGAAATAGAACATTTAGAAAAAGATTTACAGAAAAATGTTTCTGAGAAATAAAAGTGAAAAAACAATAAAGAAGAAATTTTATTATAATTCAATACAGACTTATACAACTGAAAAATAATTGAGAAAATTAAACAAAAGTATTAAGTGCAATTATAAATGTAACACCTAAGAAAGATAAAGATTTGTTGAAAATGTAATTGTATAGGCCAATATCGCTATTAAATGCTGATTATAAAAAGTTCCTCAACATGATTATCCAACTGCACGAAAACCAACAAGGTCGGGTCAGATACAGCAATGAGCTCTCTGAACCCTTCTCCATTAACAATGGCGTGAAGCAAGGCTGTGTTCTGGCACCAACCCTCTTTTCAATCTTCTTCAGCATGATGCTGAACCAAGCCATGAAAGACCCCAACAATGAAGACGCTGTTTACATCCGGTACCGCACGGATGGCAGTCTCTTCAATCTGAGGCGCCTGCAAGCTCACACCAAGACACAAGAGAAACTTGTCCGTGAACTACTCTTTGCAGACGATGCCGCTTTAGTTGCCCATTCAGAGCCAGCTCTTCAGCGCTTGACGTCCTGCTTTGCGGAAACTGCCAAAATGTTTGGCCTGGAAGTCAGCCTGAAGAAAACTGAGGTCCTCCATCAGCCAGCTCCCCACCATGATTACCAGCCCCCCCACATCTCCATCGGGCACACAAAACTCAAAACGGTCAACCAGTTTACCTATCTCGGCTGCACCATTTCATCAGATGCAAGGATCGACAATGAGATAGACAACAGACTCGCCAAGGCAAATAGCGCCTTTGGAAGACTACACAAAAGAGTCTGGAAAAACAACCAACTGAAAAACCTCACAAAGATAAGCGTATACAGAGCCGTTGTCATACCCACACTCCTGTTCGGCTCCGAATCATGGGTCCTCTACCGGCACCACCTACAGCTCCTAGAACGCTTCCACCAGCGTTGTCTCCGCTCCATCCTCAACATCCATTGGAGCGCTTACATCCCTAACGTCGAAGTACTCGAGATGGCAGAGGTCGACAGCATCGAGTCCACGCTGCTGAAGATCCAGCTGCGCTGGATGGGTCACGTCTCCAGAATGGAGGACCATCGCCTTCCCAAGATCGTGTTATATGGCGAGCTCTCCACTGGCCACCGTGACAGAGGTGCACAAAGAAAAGGTACAAGGACTGCCTAAAGAAATCTCTTGGTGCCTGCCACATTGACCACCGCCAGTGGGCTGATATCGCCTCAAACCGTGCATCTTGGTGCCTCACAGTTTGGCGGGCAGCAACCTCCTTTGAAGAAGACCGCAGAGCCTACCTCACTGACAAAAGGCAAAGGAGGAAAAACCCAACACCCAACCCCAACCCACCAATTTTCCCCTGCAACCGCTGCAATCGTGTCTGCCTGTCCCGCATCGGACTTGTCAGCCACAAACGAGCCTGCAGCTGACGTGGACTTTTTACCCCCTCCATAAATCTTCGTCCGCGAAGCCAAGCCAAAGATAAAATTATAGCTAAACCTTTGGCGAATAGAATGGCTAGATATTTACCAAATTTAATTCATATAGATCAAACTGGCTTTGTTAAAGAATGCCATTCTGCTGATAATGTTGCCAGATTGATTAGTTTATTACATTAATCTCCAAGAAGGGTGATTTAGCAGCAGATGAGAAATCCTTTGAAAGATTAGAATTGAATAGGTTATTTAAGGTGCTAGGGAAATTTGTTATTGGATTTATATTTATTAAATTGGGGAAAATTTTATATGAAAACCCCTCTACTATTGTTATGTCTAACAGACACATTTCTTCTGATTTTTCATTAACTAGATCAAGTAGACAAGGGTGTTCGTTATCTCCTGCTTTCTTTGTTTTAACAATTGAAACTTTAGCAGAGTTAATAAGACAAGATTCTAATATTAAGGTTATAAAAGTTAGTCATGAGGAATAAAAGATTAATTTACTTTCTGCCGATATTTTGGTTTATATTACAGATCCTATAAGTAGTTTGAATGAAAATTAGAAGAATATGATGAACTATCAACTTATAATGTTAACTTGGACAAAAGTGAAATTATGCCTTTAGTTATAGGAGATAATAATTAGTGTAGAGAATTTGCTAGATTTAAGAAGCCAAATTATAGAATTAAATATTTATGGATTAAAATTGATAATGACTTAAATAATAAGAATTATTTAAATAGATGGAACGATTTGCCTGTAACTTTAGTAGGCAGAGTCAATTGTTTAAAAATTAATATTTTTTTCCAATGTTTCAGTATTTAATTCAGTCAATTCCTTGTTGGATACCCGACCAAAAAAATTAGGAAATTATATTGAGGTATTAGGAGGTTTTTTAGGGAAAGGATAGATGGATAGAATGTATATGGAAAATTAACATGGAAATATGAATTATGAGGTTTGTAACTTCATAATTTGAAGATTTATTGTAAGGCTCAATTGAATTTATCAATGGGATGTGTGATATAGATAAATCTGGGTTTAACATATGATTGAGTAAAATAGGAGAAAATAGTATGCGGGATTTTATTTATAAATGGAATTCAAAATTGTTAATTGTGTGTTTTTAGTAGATATATTGTGAAATGTTTGTTAGAGTAGGTTACATAAAACACTTTAAAACAGATCTCATATTGAAATACTAACATGTGAGACATGTCAGGCCTTAAAACATTTGAAAGATCTTTGAAGAGTGCTCCAAATATTTCACTAATGGATTGTTGTTTACCAAAGGTAACAGATGGAAGAGCACGTCGGATCTGCTGCCCTAATCCTAGCCCTAATAATTCCACCAGAAAATGTTATGAACCCAGAGGACTATTTCTATTTGAATGGCAATAGATTAAGAGATGGGGAAGTGCAGAGAGACCTAGGGGTACTTGTACATCAGTCTCTGAAGGCGAGCATGCAGGTACAGCAGGTGGTTAAAAAGGCAAATGGTATGTTGGCCTTCATATCAAAAGGGTTTGAGTATAGGAACAAGGATAGCTTACTGCAGCTGTACCGGGCCTTGGTGAGACCATACCTGGAGTATTGTGTGCAGTTTTGGTCACCTTATCTAAGGAAGGATGTTCTTGCAATGGAGGGAGTGCAGAGGCGATTCACCAGGCTGATACCTAAAATGGCAGGAATGACTTATGAGGAAAGATTGCGCAAATTGGGATTGTACTCGCTGGAGTTTAGAAGATTGTGAGGGGATCTCATAGAGACATATAAATTTCTGGCAGGACTGGACAGAATGGATGCAGATGGGATATTTCCAATGATGGGAAAATCCAGAACCCGGGGCCATTGTTTAAGGATAATAGGCAAACCATTTAGGACTGAGATGAGGAGGAATTTCTTTACCCAGAGGGTGGTGAATCTGTGGAATTCATTGCCATAGAGGGCAGTAGAGGCAGGTTCATTAAATATATTTAAGAGGGAATTAGATATATTTCTTCAGTATAAGGGTATTAAAGGTTACGGAGAGAAGGCGGGGACGGGGTACTGAACTTTAAGATCAGCCGTGATCTCATTGAATGGCGGAGCAGGCTTGAAGGGTCGACTGACCTACTCCTGCTCATATCTTCCATGTTTCTATGTTTCTATGACTCCAACACTCATCAGTAATAAATATTCACCTAGACAAATGGTTACTTAAACGAAGGTTTATTTAAATATTGTTAAATTTGAAAATAGGATTACACTTTAATTTAACTGTATTCATTAACTTAAACAAACTTAAACCCCTTCTAATTCTAAGCACACATGTATGTAATGTGACAGAGTCCATAGGACCCCTAGAACCAAGAGTAATTTATATGCACCACAACACAGTGTTAAATAAACAAAAGTTGTTTTTAATTATATTTGAACAAGAAAACAGAATTAAACTTTAACTTATTACTCAACCTTCATAACTACTTAATCCCCCCCCCCAATACTAAGTGCATGTGTGTGTAATGTATATTTAAGATTAGAAAATGTTCTTGTATCACAGTCCAATCGTAATATTTGCAGGCAATTCTTGTACTGTGCACATAATTTAGCATTAACGAAGTTCACCAGTCTTTGGTGCTTAATAGGCAAATGGTTACCACTCAGGAAAGTTCCTGCTGGTTTTCAGAGAGTGATTCCTTTTCCATGATATCCACATTTGATTCCTTCTCAATCTGTCTTGCTGAAGAACCTTGCCCCCTTCAGGGTTCTCTTTCTTTCAGGTCACCTTTCACACCGCCAGTCTTCTCCTTTTACCAGGCAGTCTTCCAAAATTGCCAGCTCGACCCTCTGGAACAGAATTATGTTTTCTCCTCTATTTCATTCCCTCCATCTCTCAGAGCAAAACTGTTCTCCTCTGCCTGAAAAGATCACATGCTCTCCCAGGCAAGCTGCTGTCGATACTTTGTTGCTTCCTGTAAAAATCATTCTGCAAAAGTCCTGCAAATATTCTGTGTTTTAAAATGTGTGTGTGTGCGCAAGCTGCTCTAACAATTCCTCCCACACCAGCTCTAAATACTCTCTCACAGTAATGTGTGTGTAAGTTCAGAAAAGTTCTTCGGTTCACAATACAGTCTAATTTATCATTCCTCCAAGTTCACTGGTTGCAGGCAATTCTTATACTGTGGATAGAATTTAAAATTTAAAAAGTTCCCTAGGCTTTCATGCTTGAAGGGGAAATGGTTCCCACTCAGGAAGGTACTTGCCAGTTTTCAGAGAGAGATTTGTTGTTCCAGAAAATACACAACTGATTTACTTCCAACCTCCACTCCAGTGTCTTGCTGACGAATCTTGCTTCTTCAGGGTTCTCCATATTATAACCTCTTTCTTTCACATCACCACAGAGTTCCTTTTTGTTCCCCTTACTCCCAGTGAAACATGAGACAGCCAATCACCTCCCCTTGGATGAACCATCATGGCTTTGACCAGGCTGTCTTTCCATAAGCTTGCCAGATTGTCCTGTTCCAGTCCCAGCCACTTATGCTGGCTGTAATGTTATACAAATGATCACTCCCCTATCACTCTCTCCCTCACTCTCTCCTCTCCCACCTTCTCGCACCCCCTCTCTCTCTCTCTCTCTCTCTCTCTCTCTCTCTCTCTCTCTCTCCCTCTGTCTCTCTCTCTCTTTCTCTGTCTCTCTCTCTGTGTATCTCTTTCTCTGTCTCTCTCTCCCTCTGTGTGTGTCTCTCTCTCTCCATCCCTCTCTCTCTCTCTCTCTCTCACTCACTCTCCCTCTGTCTGTCTGTCTGTCTCTCTCTGTCTCTCTCAGTCTCTCTCTCTCTCCCTCTGTCTCTCTCTCTGTCCCTCCCTCCCTCCCTCTCCCTCTCTCTCTCTCTCTCTCGCTCTTTGAAAGAAAGTCTGGATGATTCTCTCTGCTTGCAAAACCATATGACTCTCTACAAGACAAAAGTGGCTCCGACGTGTTCCTTCCATTTTGTAAACAATAAACTATTAGTGAAGTCTCTTGAACACTCTTCAAAGCACTTGCAAATGTTTGAGGCCCTGGTCTGTCTGACAGAGGGCAGACCTCGTATTTCAAATAAGATCTGTTTTAAAGTGTTTGTATGTAATCTATTCTAACAACCATTTCCTCAATTAATCTCCCAAAAACATTTCTATATTCTCTACATACCCTGTAACACCTTCCCCTTTAATGTAATTTTAAAACTTGTGTTAAAATTCAGTTATATCTAAACTGTCTTTAAAATCACTAAAGAGATAACAATACACAATATATAACATGTTATAATAAAGTAACTAATTGTTGAGAGTATTTCTATACATGATTAATTTCAACACCTTGAACAACAATCTGCTCTCACATTATTTGTACTTCTGATATGATTAATTTGCAGATTATATTCTTGCAATATAAATCTCCAGTTTAACAATCTTCTGTTTTTATTCTTCATTTTATTCAAAACACCAGAGAATTGTGGTCAGTAAATATCACAATGGTTCATGAGGGGTACCGAGGTTCACAACAAAATTCTGCAGAGCAAATATAATAGATAACAGTTATTTTCCAATAGTGGAATGGTACCTTTGATAAACATTGATTTTTTAAAACAAAATAGGCAACTGGATGGTCAATGTCATTATGGTTTTGCAATAAAACTGCACCTGCTGCTCCCTCACTGGCATCCACTGATAAAGGAAATGATTTTATTTTTCAAAATCAGGAGATTTTAACACAGGGCAATGGCATAGCAACTCCTTTAAATTTTACAAAGCTGTCTGACTTTAGTCAGACAAATTTAATCCACATAAATTTCTCCCCTTTCTTCATAGGGTTAGTTGAAGGAAGAGCATCCTCATCAAAATATCTGTAAAAGTTCCTATAAAATCCTGTCATTCCTAAAAACTTTCTTGCCATTGTGTAAAGGAAACTCAGAAATTGCATTCACCTTAGCTTGAATAGATGCAACCTTGCCATGGCCAACTACATAACCAAAGAATGTTACAGTGGCACTTGAAAATTGACTTTTTGCTAAATTATCTGTACGTATGCTATGGATAAATTTGCAAACAATATGTCCAATTCCCTTAGTCGTTCTCCCATGTATCACTTTTTGTGATCAACTCATCAATATAAGCATCTGTATGTGTTACACTTTGATTACCGAATTAACCATCCTTTGGAATGTTGCAGGGGCATTTTACCATGCCAAAATTTAACACAGTATACTCATATAAACCGGATGGAGTTACAAAATCTGAAATATTCTTTCCTCTTTCCATTAAAGGCACACACCAATAACTCTTCAACAATTCCAACTTAGTAAGAAATATAGCTATGCCAATTTTATCAATAGAGTCATCTATTCTTGGAATATGATAAGAACCTGTTTTAGTTACTGCATTAACCTTCCTGTTATCTGTACAGAACCTGACAGTCCAATCTGGTTCTGGTACCAGAATACAAGGAGAACTCCAATCTGTGTTCGAAAGGTCTAATAATGTTATTTCCCAACATAATATTTCACCTGCTGATCCATGATTTTACACTTATGAATGATTATTCTATATGGGTGTTGTTTATGTGGCTTGCTTAGCCTACATCTACATCATGAAATAATCACAGTTTTCCTTTATGGAACATCAGGGAACAAATTTGTCTATTTTAGAAATAATTAATTCAACTGCATCTGCACTTGTGACGTAAGATGGCCTAACATTTCCTCCACATTTTTGAATATTGCTTAGTTAGACAGGCACACAGGAATCATGGTTTCTTTAAGGTTACCCGCACACGATTCTGTTTCCATAATCATAGGATCCATAACTTCATCGAACATGTCAACAACTAACACCTTAAATACAGACTGTTGTCCACTACCTTTATTCTCATAATGAAACTTCAATAAACCTGAGTTTTATTCCTTCGGTCTGGAGTGTAAACAACATAGTTAACATCATCCAGTTTTAAGTTAACTATGTATGGTCCAGAAAATCTATCTCTCAGATGATTGTCATCTGTTGGAAACAAAGTTGAAACGTTATTTTTCTTCTTTCTTTGGCTTGGCTTCGGGGATGAAGATTTATGGAAGAGTAATGTACAGGTCAGCTGCAGGCTCGTGTGTGGCTGACAAGTCTGATGCAGGACAGGCAGACACAGTTTCAGCGGTTACAAAGGAAAATTGGTTGGTTGGGGTTGGGTGTTGGGTTTTTCCTCCTTTGTCTCTGCGGTCTTCTTCAAAGGAGGTTGCTGCCCGCCGATCTGTGAGGCACCAAGATGCACAGTTTGAGGCCATATCAGCCCACTGGCGGTGGTCAATGTGGCAGGCACCAAGAGATTTCTTTAGGCAGTCCTTTTACCTCTTCTTTGGTGCACCTCTGTCTCAGTTGCCAGTGGAGAGCTCGCCATATAACACGATCTTGGGAAGGTGATGGTCCTCCATTCTGGAGACGTGACCTACCCAGCGCAGTTTGATCTTCAGCAGCATGGATTCGATGCTGTCGGCCTCTGCCATCTCGAGTACTTCGATGTTGGAGATGAAGTCGCTCCAATGAATGTTGAGGATGGAGTGGAGACAACGCTGGTGGAAGCATTCTAGGAGCTGTAGGTGATACCGGTAGAGGACCCATGATTTGTAGCCAAACAGGAGTGTGGGTATGACAACGGCTCTGTATACGCTAATCTTTGTGAGATTTTTCAGTTGGTTGTTTTTCCAGATTCTTTTGTGTAGTCTTCCAAAGGCACTATTTGCCTTGGCGAGTCTGTTGTCTATCTCGTTGTCGATCCTTGCATCTGATGCAGCCGAGTTAGGTAAACTGGTTGACCCTTTTGAGTTTTGTGTGCCCGATGTAGATGTGGGGGGGGGGGGGGGGCTGGTTGTGATGGTGGGGAGCTGGCTGATGGAGGACCTCAGTTTTCTTCAGGTTGACTTCCAGGCCACACATTATTACCTGTCTTAAAATTCCTCATGAGCTTTCCTGTCAAATAAATGTTTCGGTTTACCCAGAGCCATTTCTAAATTCTTTTGAGCCAATGTCCGCACTATTTTGTAACCTATCTTTAAATTTAGAAACATAATCCAGCAAGTTCAGCTGCACATCCTCATTAACCCACTATTTTATAATCAACCTAATGATGTCGCATAGCCTCCCTTGTTGCAAACAACAATAAATGAAACCCGTCATCCCAATCTTTTCCATTCCCCAGACAATAAATCCTCATCATATTTTTAAGAGTAGAATGAAATTTTTCCAAAGCACCCTGAGTTTCAGAATGGTACGCAGATGAAGTGAACTGTTTTATTCCCAACTCATAATTAAACTGCTGACATAACCCAGACGTAAAGTTAACTCGTTGCTCACTCTGAATCTCTTTTGGTAATGCAAAATCTGTGAAAAATATTTCCAGAGCCTTTATCACCACGTTGAATTTAATATTTCTTAATGGTAAAGCCTCTGGAAATCTCGATGGTGCACACATAATTGTTAATAATTACTGATTCTCAGACTTAATCTTTGGCAGGGGACCTATGCAACCTACAATACCTCTAGTGAAAGGTTCCTCAACAACATGAATAGGTTTTAAAGGAGCCACTGGAGGATCCTGTTTAGGTTTCCCCATAACCTGACAAAAGTGACATGTCCAGCACTAACACCCTTCTTCAAACCAATCCAGAAAAACTGTCTCAAAATCTTATTCTTAGATTTCTTTATACTGAGATTAACACTCAAAGGCGTACTGTGGGCTAGATTTAATATTTCCTTCCAGTGATTTCTCGGAAGATCCATCTAATGAACCACCACCCATTCTTCATTAGCAGGAATATCCAGAAGTCTCCATTTTCTCATTAACAATTCACCACAAACCATGTATTTAATTCCCTGTTCAATTACGGCTTTGTCCCTAAAGACAACAAGATCTGCGTCTATTTGCAGTTGCTGAATTAACTATTTTCTTGACAAAGCGAAATCATTACTCTCACAATGACCTTGCTCTTTCTAAAGTACTTCAGAAGTACTGGGCAAGTGTCAATCAACTGTGTCATTCAGCTCTCATCATTTTCTTAGTCACAGACCTTGTTACTGCACATGCTGGATACATCTCACAATCCTCTCTGGCCTCATCCTTACTAGGATGATTTGTTATTCTCATAACTGACCCAACTTTATGCTCTCCCCAATCATTTCCTAATAAAATTGAGACACACTGCATGGGTAAATTTGTAATAGCTCCTACGATAACAGGTCTGTTTAATAATTCTGAATTTAGTAAAATGTTGTGAAGCGATAAAGTTGTCTCCCATGTCATTCCTTTGATCCAGAATTTAAAAAAAACCTTCTAACAACAGTATCTGAACAGACCCAGTATTTCTAAGAATTTTAACTGGAACCTGTGGTTCTCCCTCCTTTACTGAAACTAAAGCCTCTGTCTCAAAAGGTTTGAAACAATCTATGACCTCCTTTCAAGGTTTGGAAAATCTGCTCTCCTTAAATTCCACTCTTTCAATACATGCTTCTGGTAAAACCTACTTTTCTCATTTCTTTTTTTAACACTAGATAATTCGCATTATGTAAACAACAATCCATTCGTGAAATCTCTTAGGCACACTCCAAAGCTTTTGCAAGGGTTCTTGGGCCCCGATATGTCTAGAATTAGCAGAGCTTTAGTATTTTATATACGATCTGTTTTAACGTGTTTGTATGTGACCTACACTAACAAACCTCCCCCAATCTATCTCTTAAAAACATAGTGCGTAAAAATCACAGGTGCGTAGGATTCATTAGGAAATGCGATGAGAGCAGCGATCAATGTGGGGCAGATAACTGAGGTCCTGGAGTGGGCCAAACTGAGAGACTGGAACCCATGTGGCACGAGTTGGCGGTTGAGGAAAGTAGAGAGGAAGGCAACATGGCCGTGGAATCGTGAATACATGGTTGTGTAGCTTGAGAGCAGCCAGGATGACAGGTGGGGAACAGTGAGAGAGAATCCCACATCACTCCCTGTGAAGAACAAAGGCAAATTTCCTCAGGGAAGGCATCCCTTAGAGAGCTTTCACAGAGTTGATGTAGTGAGAGGTAAAGCACAGGATTCCGTTGACACTGTGGTTAAGTGGAAAAAATACGAATTCTAGAGAAATGTATCAGGTCAAACAGTTACTTTATGTAGCAAAGGTAAAGATACATTCATGTTCCTTCCAAGAATGAGAAGAAAACTCATTCGGACATTAGGACTTATGACATTATAGTACCTATGGTAACTCTACAATAACAATTACCCTTAAGGGGAAGTCATAGAGCAGCTATAAATTACAAACACAGGTTTTTACCTCGACATTGGCTACAGGGAGGTCGCTGCTGTTGCAGACGAAGAGGAGGTGCTGGGCGAAGCTATCTCCTAATCTGTGACCGGTACCTCCGTTGTAGAGAAGGCCACCTAAATTCAGTGCCCCCTCCACCTATCATCTCCTACCTTCACCACCCACCGGGCATCTCTCATGTTCCACCACACTTTAGCAAAACTTTTGGCTGGTCGCTTTTAGTGAAAGTCTTCACCTTTGCTACATAAAGCCACTGTTTGCCCTGCTGAGTCTCTGAACTATTTAAATGTATTTCTTGATTTCCTGAACTTTTCACTGAGAAAAACACTACGTGTTGCACTTTTAAATCGAAGGTAACATAATGTTCTGTATTTTATTGAAGTTTTGAACGGCTTTCGTAGCTCATGTACACGTGCCAACAATCAAGGCAAAGCTCAGAGATCTTACATTGAGTTACAACGTCTGGGCATGGGGGTAACATCTGAATAAAACACCGTTATACATCTTGGGATGAAGATCTAGATCTCACGTTATCCTCACTTAAATAAACGAACAAATAGAGTTAGTGGATATTTGAAGGCACTCTTCAATAGGTCTCTGATCTTTTTCTGAGTTCCCACATAAATGAACGGATTGATGCAGGAACTCAAAAGCTGAAGCATGTATCCGCTTTCTTCCAGAAAAAAACTTGGATCTTTGAAATTAGAACCTGAGAAATATGGCATTTTAACAATTCGAAGATAAATGATTTTGATAAAAATCAACAGCCACGATAGAATGAAACAACATGATATTAATAGGAGTAAAACGATAGATTTTATACGACATTCCGTCTCAGGATCAAACTGATTTTCACCGTTTCTGTTGTTTAACAGCCTTCTTCTAGTTCTATTCGCCGCCAGGATATGTCTGACCGTGAGGACGTTTAACAGCAGTATCAGGAAGAAAGGAAAACACGGGGTTAGAATGCGGTGAATCCAATCATATGCAATCCATGAAGGTGCGATAGTGAGGATTAATTTTGCTTCACAGAGCCAAGGCACGCCATTCGCTACAAACGAAGGCTTGTAAATAAAATACCATGGAATGTTCATCATGCAGCTTACAACATAAACGATTCCTATAACAGTGGCTGCCGTTCCCTCAGTGCAATATGTTGTTTTCAGCTTTTGGCAACAAATTGCTATATGTCGGTCAAAAGTGAACATCACAGTTACCCACACGGAACAATCTCTCGATCCATAAATGAGTACGAAAATCAACTTGCAGACAGGTGTGATGGAAAGAACGCTCAATGGGAAATACATATTCACAGTTCGGTTCAATATAACAGCAGTGATTATGACCATTAGATCTGTCACAGCCATAGCCACCAGGTAGTCCGTGATGCACTTAGAAAGGCCGCACTTTCCTCGAAGCAGGATCGCAATCGCTGCCAGATTGGCTGCAAAAGAATGATCAATTAGTACAATCTGGACCGAGGGAACAGGTGAGCGGAAAATGCGAATATCTTACAAGATGGGACAGAGCTGGAGTACAATTAGATTTTCCGGCGGACAGCTTTATTATTCGACGGGCATTGCAAAGTAAATGTTCTCCCAGCCGCGGCGGAAACTGATGTTTTCCATTTAACCCATCCCCTTTATTCAGGGAGATTCAATGGACGAAGGATGGAAACATTCTGGTGTAATAATGCATCCAGGCACTGCAAAGTATATAGAGCCGAGGAAAAGTAAAAGAAACACAAGGATAGAAAATATAACTGCGTTGAACATTTGCTCCAGCAAGAGCAAGAAGTTGACAGCCTTCATTTATTTGCTCAGTGATTGAGCGTTTGTTAACATTCATCCCCCCCCCCCCCAATGCAAAGCCATAAAGATTCAAACGTAACTCGAACTCATTGGACTTTGGCATGAGGTCAGCGAATGTTGATAAAGAGTCGTCCATTGACAAAGAACATCTTTCTGGACACAGTCCAACAATTCTAAGCGCGCACGACATTGACCATTAGGAGGGGAAGAACTGTAATCTGCCACATTCCAGATTACATTGGTGTGTTAGAAAAACATAGTGGGGCTACCAAATGTTATGTAACGTCCACTCTGCCGCTTTTATGGACCAGGAAGAGCGGAGACGGGTCGAGGGATGCAACCGCCAGGCCTTCATGCCTGCGGGTCTGTTAAGCCTCGAAATGGCCGTTACGAAGCGTCGAAGGCAGCGCCTGTGCAAGGAAGCCGCTGCGAGGGGTTGCATACTCCAGGAAGCTGAGGGCCAGCATAAGAGAACCCCCACCATTGATGAAAAGCCTAGTATTCGACGCTACAGATGGCGACCACGGTGGTAGAGCAGAGAGGGGCTCAGCTGCTGGAGGGACTCACACAGGCGACGGACCCATGGGTTTCAGGCTGCTGGAGCCTGGCCCATGGGAGCCAGGCATCGGGGACGTGATTACAGAGGGCGATAATGGCAAGAAGGCCTTCGAAGTTCTCGGGCGCAGAGAGCGTCCTGATCATGGTGAAATTTAGATCTGGAGCTCGGGTTGTCGGTGCATCGAACAGGAATCTGTGCATCTGCTTAGGCTGCGGGAGCGCTGGAGGAAAATCCACGGACACTCCTTTAATTTGAATGGGCTCTGCTTATCTTTCCCTGCCTGGCAACTCCGTTTAAAATTACACGATCTGTCCTATTACAGGATTATAAATTTATCTAGGATATTCTATCACATTAAAAGAAAATCAATCCGAGTTTTTTTCAATCTGGAACTCCGACAGCTGCACGGATAACAGTAAATAGTAAACAGCCATGTCGCCAGCGGAGTGTGCATGGTTTTCAGAAACTCTCAGCGTAGAACTGTATTGCTGGGTTGTGATTTAAAATCTGTATAAGACATTGGTGAGGCCAGATTTGGAGAATTCTGGGTAGTTTTGGTCCGCTAACTATAGGAACGATATCAACAACATAGAAAGAGTGCAGAGAAGATTTACCTGGATATTCCAAGGACTTCAGGAACTGAGTTACAGGGAAAGGTTAAACATATTAGGACTTCCCATCTCCCTATTAAATTCAGATTACAATGGCCAATGCGATGGCTGAGACATTGGGCCAATATCCCACAAATTAATAAATCTGGAGCAAGTACGTTTTATAAAAAAACAAACTTTCTGCTGATAACTTGAAAGATTTTTGAATATAATACATCTGGCACAATCCAGAGAAGATCCCAATATAGCATCTCTCTGGGTGCAGAAAAGGCCTTCGATAGATTGGAATGGGCATATCTGTTGAAAGTAATGGAAGTATTTGGACTGGGACAAACGAATATTAATTGGGGAAAAACATTGTATTCTAAAGCACAAGGAAGGATATTAACAAATGGCCAAATTTGGTCGACATTCCCCTTAAGTAGGTCCAGCAGAGAGGGTGTTCCACTATCTCCACGCTGTTTGTATCAGACATTGAATTTATTAGCAGAATATATTAGGAAGGACCCACATATCAAGGAATTCAAGGTAGGACAAACTGAATAGAAAATAAACCTATTCGCAGATGATGTACTATTACACTTGTCTGAAGTAGCTGAGCCATTGCCCAAATTACAGGCCAGCCTGGAAGATTATGGCATAATGTCTGAATATAAGGTTAATTTTTAAAAAGTGGGATTATGCCCCTGACTGACTCAGACTATAAACAGGGGAGTCGTTTCAAGTGCAAATCAGGTGTTTTAAATACCTCGGGATAACAAAATGTTGAGACATATAAACTCAACTATACCCCTATCCTTGACAAAGAATCGAAGACGATTTAAACAGATGGAGGTCTGCCTATCACTTTGATGGACAGGGTGAACTGTATGGAAATGAAGGATTTGCCGAGATTACAATATTTATTTCAGTCCATTCCTACTTACCTACTATGAAATTTTAAAAAAATAGAGCAGCATAATAACTTTCTTGTGGAATGGCAAAGCCTCCAGGATCTCCATGGAAACATTGACGTGGGATTATAAACTTCGGGGAGAGGGGAGAGGTCTACGATTACCTGATTTTAGGAAATATTATTTAGCAGCACAGTCAAGATTCCTCTTATTATTTGATGGTGAACCACCAAAATGGGTTAATATAGGATTACATGGCATGAGGGAGGGTGCGGCGAAAGATTTAATTTACAAAACAAATAACAAATTAATAAATAAAAGAACAGAGAACCTCATCTTAAAATATCAGGTAAACATCTGGAAGAAAATGAATGATTGTATCGGTAAAGCAATTGTAATTTTGTCTAAAACACCCTTAATATGTTATGAACTGATCTCTATGAATTTATGTAAAAAGATTCTGGGTGTTTGGCACTAAAAGGGGATCCAAAGTATTGAACACTGCTATGAGAAGAGATAGCTCATGCACTTCGAACATCTGAAGGATAAATATGATTTGACTACTGGAAACTTTCACTACTTTCTACTGTTAAGATTTTTCTGAGGGGAAAATGGGCCCCAACATGGCCCCACCTGAAGTTAACGAGGTAGAAGGACTAATTCAACTGGGAGGCAGAATGTATTTTGTACTTGAAAGTGGGATCCCAGAACTGGGACATCAAAGATCGAGGGAGTGCTGGGAGTTGGACTTCAGATTAATGATTAATGAAGAGTGTTGGTCAATTTCTATAGGGAAAGTGTAACACAAGACTAAGATTGGTACAATATAAGTTATAACATCAATTATATCTCACACCATAAAATTTCATAAAGGAAAATCAGAATATCAGAAATGTGCTTCAGGTGTGGTTTAGAAATTGTTATCTTCATACTCTCCACGTAGTCCTAGATTAAGGCGAGACCCTTTTGGTTGGAATTATCTAATATATTAACCAAGATTACGGGAACGGACTTCCCTCTGGATCCAGAGCTGTATTTATTAGAATATTTAGAGGATGAGGGCAGATCATTAACTAAATTAACTTTTTAGATATTGATTGTCAGTAGCTTTAAAAAAAAGTCCAACACACCACTGCCCATGACTCAATGGACCACGGAGATGCACAAATGCGAGCCCATGGAGAAAATAACATATAATTTAAGAAATAAATACGATACTTTTGCCAAAATATGGCAATCTTATCGTGAGCACTTTTGTCTGGAACGATAACAACAGCCCCACGGTTCTAAAAAGCTAACATAATATATAATGACAACAGCAATGGAGCACCTTAAAGAGTGGAAGTCGATGAGAAAGACTGATTTTTTTCTATCTTTTTCTTTTTACCATCTTACTGTTTGTCACTTTAATTGTTTTAGTTGCTTTTACGTTTAAAAGGATTTTTCAGATATGATATGGTTGTGTAAGTATTGGAAAAATAAAAACAACATATTAAGACGTTATTTCCTTTGGCATATAAGAATGAGGTGACGCGGTCCCTAGCCTTGCCGGGCATGCGTGGTGTTTCCAGGGTCCGTGAATTATTGGATGGGGTACCGACGTAGTCGGTACACTGCCTCCGGGTCGACAGACCCGCAGCCCCACCGGGAAGGGCCCGACAACTATGGAAGAAAAAGAGGACTTACCTTTAACGAGTTGTTCACAGGAACAATTAGAGATGGAGTTTAGAGAAGGTAGGCCACAAGATGTGGAACTGGAATCTGGAATGGAATCTGTGCAGTTCTAGAAGGAATTGCTTATCATACGGACAATATATCTCAACAAATAACTCAAGGGTTTTTGGAAGTGACAACTAAAATATCTAATATGTCTGAAGATATGTCTACACTCAAGAATGATGTCAATAAATGTATTAAATCGGTGGACACAGTGCAGGAAAATGTTTAAAAATTGAAACAGCATTTTCTGTATGCAAAGACAAAGGTGTATGTAATGGATTGGGGAATCCAGAAGAAAGATTTACTGAAACCAATTAACTCCTTGGAAAATCAAAGTTGGATAAATAATGTGAAAATTGTGGGTCTTCCAGAAGACATTGAACGTTCTGACCCAATAAAAAAAATTAAGAGTTGGATAACCGAGGTGTTAGGTAAAGAGTTTTCTTTGTTAAGGTTTAGTATTGGAAAGAGCACATAGAGCATTACAATATAAACTGTTGCCGGGACAATCATGACATTCGATCCTAGTTCAATGCCAAGACAGAGAAATGATATTATGGTTGGCGATACAGAAGGCAAGATTAAGTCAATCTCCAATGATGATTTAGAATAATAGAGTATTTTTTAATGCAGATTTGAGTCAAGAAATTATCAGGTGTCGATGGGAGTTTAATTCAGCTAATGAAGTGCTGTGGCAGAAGGGTTATAAATTTGATTTTTGATTGCCTGCTGTTTTAAAGGTATTTTATGGTAACTTTCAATCTCTTTTTTTTTAGAATGATCATGATGTGTTAGTTTTTGCTAATTCATTACCGGATTAACGTGGTCAAGGAAGAGTTTTGCCATCATCGCCTAAAAAGAAGGCAAATGAAAATGGAAATGGGAAAATACAAAAAATGGAAAGAAAGAAAGAAAGAAGTTTTAACACAAAGTCTTATTGACATTGAAGATCTGGAACAATCATTGGGAATGGAGTGAATGTATTGAATATATTTACAGTATTGAATTGTATTAATATGAATGATGTATTTCTGGCTGGGGAGGGTGGATGGCACTGAAATTTTTGATAGTCACCTGCCACATCCAGTTTTTTTTTAACCACACCCAGTTTACCACACCCAGTTTTTTTAGGGCATTACTACCTTTGGATGTTCTTTTTTTTATTGAGGGGTAATAATTAGAAGTTTTTTTATACTTTTTTCGGGGGGGGAGTGATTTTCATTTATTAAAAGGGAAGTGATATTTTATGTTAAGTGACTATATTGTTAGTTTGTAAAGATGTCTAGTTTGAGATTTGCAACTTTTAATGTTCATGGGTTGAATCATCCAATAAAGTGAAAGCGAGTTTTAGCTTATATTAAGAAAATGAAAATTGATATTGATTTTTTACAATAAACAGATTTGACTGAAAAGGAGTATTTGAATTTGAAGGGAGATTGGGTTGGGCATTTGTTTTTCTTCATTTAACTCTAAGGCAAAGTGTGGCAATTCTAATTTATTAGAATTTGTCTTTCGAGTTGCATTCTATGGAAGGGAATGCTGGAAGGGTTTTAAAGGTGAATTGCAAAATTTTTAATGAATTTTGGAAACTGTTTAATATTTATGCACCTAATATGGATGATAAGTGTTTTCATTCGGATGCCTTTTTGTTATTAAGTCAAGCTAATGAAAATATTTCAGTTGGGAGAGATTTTAATTGTGTTTTGGATCCTTTGTTGGACAGATCCCCAAAAAGTATAAAGACATTGAAGATGGTGATATAAATTGGGGCCTTGATGAAGGATTTAAATCTAGTAGATATTTGGAGAAGGGTTAATCCTACAGAGAAGGATTTTTCTTTTTATTCGTCTCGACATGATTCATTTTCCAGAATAGGTTTTATTTAGTATTGGCACATTTACAAAGGGTATTACAGGCAGAATATAAAAGTAGGGTTATATAGGATCATTCTGTATTATTTTTCCTATGCAAGCTCAGAAGTAGAAGTTCATCTTATAGATGGAGATTTAATACTATGTTGTTGAAAAAAAGCAGAGTTTTTTTTACTTTTGTTAAAGAACAGATTACTTCTTTCTTGTCTGAAAATGCTAAATCAGTAAAAAGTCGTTTTCTGTTAAAGGCTTATTTAAGAGGACATATTATTAGTTATACCACTAAAGTTAAGAAGCAGTATATGGCAGAACGTTTAAAATTTGAAAAGCAAATTGATGAATTGGAGAAGGAATTTTAGAAGGAAGTAACAGAAGATAAAAATAAATGGCTTTGACTAAATTTAAATTGCGTCATAATACGTTGCAGACTTATCAATTTGAATGTTTAATCAATCGATCTAAGTAGCGATATTATGAGTTGGGTGAGAGGTCACATAAAGTACTTGCATGGCAGTTAAAGAAGGAGCAGGTTTTACAGTGCTGTAAAAACGAATTCAACAGTTACCTATAAATCTCACAAAATTAATGACCTGTTCATTTTATTCAAACAAATATACTTCTGAGGGGAAACAGGATAATAGTTCTATTGATTCATTTTTATCTAAGTTAACATTATCAGCATCGGAAGAGGAGGATGTTATGGATTTGGAAGCTCCGTTTACAGAATTGGAAATAAAGGTGGCTATGTTGGAAATGCCCAATGGAAAGTCATTAGGTGATGATGGGTTTTCAGTGGAATTTTATCAAACTTTTTATGAAAATTTATCTTCGGTGTTCGGTGAGGTAGTACAACAAATGACTGAACATTATGAGTTACCAGAATCTTGTTCTCGTACTTTTATTACTGTAATTCCGAAGAAATATAGATATCCATTAAAAGTGTCTTTGTAACATTCTTTACTGAATGTTGATTATAAAATAATAACAAAAATGCTAGCAAATGGACTTGCTAAGTATCTACCTAAATTGATACATGTTGACCAAGTAGGTTTTATTAAGAATAGAAATGTTTCATATAATATTATTCGATTGATTAGTTTAGTCAATGCATATCGACAACAGCTGGATACAGTAAAAGCCTTTGATAGGGTCGAATGGGACGTTTTATTTCAAGGACTGGAGAAGTTTAAATTTGGCCCTTTTTTATTGATTGGGTTTAAAACTTTATATACAAACCCGACTGCTAGGGTGGTGACAAATGGTCAAGTTTCATCATCATTTAAATTGACATGTTCAACTCGATAAGGTTATTCATTGTCACCAGCCCTGTTTGCATTGGCTACTGAACCGTTATCTTAAACAATAGGGCAGAATGAACAGATATGAGGGATGAGAATTATGGATGAAGATTATAAGATTAATTTGTTTGTGGATGATGTTTTGATATATTTAACACACCCAGAACAATCGTTGCCACATTTACGAGAATGTTTATTACATGATGGAACATTATCTGGATATAAAGATAATTGGGACAAAAGAGAATTTTACGAGTTGGAGAACGAGATTATTCAGAGTATAAAAATATTATAACATTGAAATGGTCTGATAAAATTAAATATTTAGGATTAATTTTAAATACTGAGTATCAATCTTTATATAAGTTAAATTATGTTCCATTATTGAAAAAGATTAAAGAAGATTTAATTAAATGGAAAGATCTTCCGTTAAATTTAATTTGTCGAGTTAACAGTATTTAGATGAATATTTTTCCTCGTATTCAATATTTATTTCAATCAATACCTTGTTCTCTTACAAAGATTCTCTTTCAGGATTTCAATAAAGTTACGAGATATTTTTTATGGAAAGGTAAATTACCACGGGTAGCATTAAATAAACTCATTTGGACGTATGTGTTAGATGGGCGTCAATTACCTCATTTTCAGAATGATTATGAAGCAGCCCAGTTCTAATTTATTAGTAGATTGATGGATTTGGACCATTTTCCAAGTTGGTCTAAAGTTGAGAACGGCTTTATTCCTGAAATTGAGGTACATCAATTTATATTTCAGCTTGAATTTCTCTCATTCTGACTTATAGTATTATCTTGTAATATTTGATAAATAACAGAACTATAACACCTTTTTGGTATAGAAGACATCAAAAACTCGAATTCCATCAATACAGGTAAATTCATCTCTCTACCATACATATCTTTCACCAAAGATCGAAGTTAATAATAAACAAATAACGAATTATCAGCAATATCAAAACGCTCCCTCAATTGAATAAAATGAAACTGACCATTCTCAAAACAATCATGTAATGTTTTTATACCCTTAAAATCCCAACGCTTTAAATAACTATTAAACTTCGAAAAAGAAATAAGCTGATTATTATATAATGGAGTTAAAATTGACAGTTTACATTTTGATCCTAAAATAATATTTATTCCATCCATAACTTCAATAAATGTTTTAATATCGACATATTTTATTCCCTCAACAAGTTTACATTCCATCGAAATATAATTGAAATTGATGTACCTCAATTTCAGTTCTAATTTATTAGTAGATTAATGGATTTGAACCATTCTCTAAGTGGGTCTAATGTTGAGATGGTCTGTATTTCTGAAATTGAGGTACATCAATTTATATTTCAATGGAATGTAAATTTGTTGAGGGAATAAAATATGCCGATATTAAAACATTTATTGAAGTTATGGTCTAAAAAAATAAGATTTTAGAATCAAAATGTAAACTGTCAATGTTAACTCCATTATATAATAATCAGCTTATTTATTTTTCAATGTTTAATAGTTATTTAAAGAATTGGGATTTTAAGGGGATAAAAACATTACAGGACTGTTTTGTAAACGGTCAGTTTCCTTTTTTATTCAATTAAGGGAGCCTTTTGATATTGCTGAAAATTTTTTGTTTATAATCAATTTTGATATTTGGTGAAAAATATGCATGGTGGAGAGATGATTTTACCTGTATTTACAGGATTATAGTCTTTGATTTCTATACCAAAAAGGGGTTATATTTCTGTTATTTATTAAATATTACAAGATAATATGGATAAGTCGGAATGTGTGAAATCTAAGCTTAAATGGGAAAAAGATTCAGCTTTTATTTTTCCTAAAGATTATTGGGCAGATATTTGTCATAATAGTGTTACAAATTTGACAAATATACGGTATGGAATGGTTAATTATATTTTTTGTATCAATTGTATTTGACACCAGAGAAATTGAAAAAATTTAGTTTTAGTAATTCAGAATTTTGTTTTAGATGTGGTCTATGTCCTGATACTCCTTTACAAGCTGTTTGGTCTTGTGTTTAAGTTACCATTAGATCTCCTGATTTTATAAAAGGGTTTCTTTTAGACTGAAATTAAACAATCAGACCAATCATGAAATGACTAACAGTTCAAGCTTTTGTGGTGATTTAACATGGAATCAAACTTCCAATTTGACATGTAAAATGGCACATTAAATATTTGAGCATCGTAATTCTTGAATAGCTGAAGACTAATAAAAATATGAAGACTTGGTGGGGGCAAAAAAAAAAGTCACCATTAGATCCATCCATTTTGTAATGGGTTATATGAAACCTTTAAAGCGATTGGGATTGTATAAATTTTAAATTGCATTTTTATGCTTAGCATTGTCTGTAGCTCGAAAATGTGTAGCGAGTACATGGAAAGATAACATAGTGATTAATATAATGAAATGAAAGCTTGTATTGTCATGCAAATATTGACATATAATTTGCATGATATTCTTTTTGTTAATAAGTCATTACCATATTTGGAATATATGCATTTAGATATATTTTGATTTATTATATATTCTTAGTTTATGTTTATGTATTTTTTTTGGGTCTTATTAAGACAGATGGCTGGCAGGGTGGGAGGGTGGGTAGGGATTTTTTCTCTTTTTCAATTTAAAAAAAATTATATATACACTTATAAAATTGTTTTTATTATATGTATGTTGTATTATTACTAATTATTATTATTATTTCAAATAAATAATGTTTTTGGAAAAAAGGAGAATGAGGGGAGATTTGATAGAGCTATTTAAATTTATGAGGGATAAACAGAATAAATGTAGATAACATTTTCCACTGAGGGTATTTGAGATACAAACCAGAGGAAATGGATTGAGGATGAAAGGGGAAAAGCTTAATGGGAATATGAGGGGGAACTTCTTCACACAGAGAGTGGTGGGATTGCGGAACGAGCTCCTTGCTGAGATGGTAAATGCGGGGTGAAGTTTTACATTTAAGAAGAATTTAGATGGGTACATGGGTGGGAGAGGTCTTGAGGGCTATGGGCTGGATGTAGGTCAGTGGATCTAGGCAAAAACGTGATTTAGCATGAACTAGAGGTGTAGAGATGGCCTGTTTCTGTGCTGTAATTTTTCTATGGTTCTATTAGAAATTTCACCTATATACCTAAAGGCAGCTGCCTGGGAAATAAATAACTGCTATCGGGTATTGCAAAAAAATCACAAATAATATAATCAGATTAATGAAAGCGAACCACAGAACCGTGTGTGTTTGGGAGTAATGTGGTTGCAGGGATCACTGGCTTCGGCCTCAATTTAACCTGTTAAATTATTGAAACATATACGTAGTTGTATTCCTTTGCAGTGTAATGGACCGAGTAAACTTTCCTGGTGAGATATTTGAAGCAAATATTTTGGAGTAATATCGCATGAATAGATTGTAAAATAAATACATCTCTGGAACAGTATCAAAACATTAAAAAAAGTATATCTGTCTGGAATCAACTGAATCATTCAGGCAACCCTTCCACATTTGTACGGTGATACGGAGTTGAAAGTCATTGTCCTGTCAAGAAACTCTCGAAGGAACACGATACAAGTGAAGGTTAAAAAAAAGACATAGAACATGTTGGTGACATTTATTGTGCAAGATAATACTGGTGGAAGCAGACATTTAACGACAAAGATCCTTGTTCTCAATTAGGAAATATTAGCTCGTTTTCCTTGTTGCAAGAAATCTACATGAACTGCTGAGATTCTTTTCAGGATTTTTAACACTTGATTCCTGGAAGTAAATGGAGCAGAACTGGGAATAAACGTTTGCAACAGCAATGCCAATAATATGCCATGAAAAATATCGAAATGATATGAACATTTTACCATTAAACAATATAATCACAATATTTTACCTGGAACTCCAACTGATGCGAGAACAGGATAATAAATAGCAAATAGGAGACCTTCTGGTGTTCCATGCATGGTTTTCAGAATTACTGATCATGGTTTGCACTAGATTCAAATATTCTCACATTTATAACAAAGACAGTCTCCATGGAATCAATTGTTCCCTTCATCTCTCACAATAATTAGACACTTTACACGGTCACGTCAGAGGGAAACTCATGCGTCCTGTTTGTTTCTGAGTTAAATTGCTTCAGTTGACTACCTTTATCTCACTAAGATATTGAAATATGTGCACAGTGGTCAGAATAAAAATTTGTTGTCAGGAACATAACAGAAATATGCATTGTTTTTATTCATTCATTTTATAGAATTAAAAAAAAATACATAAAGAAAAGGACATGAGATACTTTCTGTGCTTCGTTGACCATTTAGAAATTTAATGGCAAGGGGAATAAGCCGTTTTTGTACCGTTGAGCTGCCTGTAACTCATTCCTGATGGTCGCAGTGTGAAGAGGGCATGGCCTGTGTGGCGAAGGTCATTGAATATAGAGGGAGATTTCTGAAGACATCATCTCTTGTAGATGCCCTGAATCGAGTGAAGGCTGATGCCCTTGATAGTGCTGGCTGAGTTCAAAATTCTCTGTAATACTTTCCTGTCCTATACATTGGCAGCTCCGCACCAGTCAGAATGCTCTCCATGTAGAAATTAGAAAAAGTCTTTGGTGACATACCAAATTTCCCCAAACTATACAAAATAGTGAGCCTTCTTCATGGCTTCATCCACATGGAGGACACAGGACAGATCTTCATAAAATTTGAACTTCTTACACTTTCCAATGCTGACCCCTTGGTGATTTATCCTGCCTGAAGACCACAATAATTTCCGTAGTTTTGTTAACTTTGAGTGAAAGTTTGTTGTTGTGGAATCCTTCAACTAGTTGATCCATCTTTCTTCTGTATGCTTCCTCTTTGTGTCTTTGTGCTATTTTAATGTCTTCATCAGTATAAATAATTTCAATTACTGCTTTGAGCTATAATTCGAGCGTTACGGTCAGCACGACATTATTTCAGAGCCAGCGACCAGGATTCGTATTTGTGTTGCAGGGTATCTGAGTTATTATTTTAATACATTTCAAAATTAGGAGAGTTTCGACAAAATTGGATTTTTTGTCGAGAATGACGGCATCTCCAAGTTACATTTATGAGATTTTTGAGAGAAGTAGATACAAAAGAACTATTTCCCCATGTACAATATTCAAATGATAGAGGACATCCATCCGACGAGAAGAGGGGTGATGCAGTTGCTAGAGATTAAAGAGAATGTAGCATATTTATTTGCAAAAAGTGTGGTAGTTATGTGTGCAAGTGGTAGAAGCAGATACGATAATCGTGTTCAACACGCTGCTCAATAGGCAGAGGAATAGGAAGGGCTATGTGTCACATGGAAACATCAGAATTTCTTTCTAATTTAGCCCCTTGTTGGGGACATGTGTGGTAGTATTGTTCAGAGGGAGTGTAATTTTCGCCATTATGTCGCCTGTGCCCATATTCTTAACATTTACTTCCCATTAATGCCTCTTCCTGCCAATCCTCTCTCGTTCTAAACGAGTGCATAGAGTTCGGCCTCAGGTGTTAATCATGAGTTCATAGCTGATCTTTGGAACCCTTTTCAATTGTCCTCTTGCCAGAGCCTATAACCCACACATTTATGAATATTGAATGCATAACATATTTGATAGTTCTTAGCGTCAGTAGAGCCCGTTAAGTCTTCAATTGAAAGGCCGTTGTATTAATTTTACACAGATATGCTGGAGGAACTCAGAAAGTCACGCAACGTTCTTCATGCAGCAACGATAATGATACATAACCAACTGAGCATGTGGAAGACACGGAGCTGCCTAACAGAAACTAGAGATGAGGGTTAATGCCTTCTGGTCGAAAAGTGCCCATGTAGAATTTTAGGTGTTGCTCTTGGAGTTTGCAGGTGGCCTCGGTTTGTCAGTACATGAGAACATGGACATAAATCCTGGCGTGGGATTGGGCCGCGGAATTCAAAGGTTAACACGTGGGATATCGCCGGTATTCGTACAGACAGAGTTAAAGTTCTCAACAAAACAATCTCCCAGCGTGCGTATTGTCTCTTCGGTGTAGAGAAGGCCACAACGTCAGCACCGGGTGCAGGAGCTGTTTGGTGGTCCAGTGGATTCGGCTGGAAAAGCGAAAGGAAAAACAGTCAATGCAGTGTCGGTCCTTCCTAGGGATAATTGAGCTGGAGGTCAGGTGCAAACGGAGCTGTAGGTCACGTGGAATCGGTGGCGGTGAAGGCAAGTAGCTTGGAAGGACATGTGGCTGGGAAACCGAGTCTGTGTAGGTAAATGGACATAGGATGATTTAGTCCGCTACGAGGTTATGTACATCATTGTCACAGCCTGCGGGAAGTCATTTCTCAGCCTTGCATTCCAGATTTTCATGATCTTGTACATCATTTTTTATAGTAGTAGGTCAACGAAATTTGGCGCCCGGTTGAAAGGGTTTTCTATAATTCTTTGAGAACTATTTAAGCCACGCTCCCGGTAAACGTCATCAATATTGGAAAAGGATCGTCTCCGCTGTTTTAATGATACTCTGCGGTGCTCAACGAAGTGAATTGCCAGTATGCATCCAGTCTCTCCGATATAGAGGGTCCCTGCAGCTGTCCAACAAGGAACGATACAGCTGGGCAGCACATTCTCAATTTTCCCCTCTAAAAAGCTATCACGAAGGATACCAGTGGCCTTGACAGCCTCAACCTCCGATGAAGACTAGGAGAGGCCGTACATTTTCTGCACACCAAGAAACGACAAGTTACGTTGTCTGCTCCTGCTGAATTGCGTAGCTTCACCCAAAATGGGATCTACAGCAGCATCCATGCAAGGCACCTGTTCTTCAGGCAGCAATGAGGCCTTCGTTAGTGTCATATTGCAGTTCCCATCAAGTTTATCTTTGGTATTCGACTTGTATGGTCGGGAAACATTGTTGTCACTGACCTGATGGTCGGTTTAGGTTAGGAAACCCACGGCATTTGTCTTTTGTTACCGGTTTAGGGCAGATTTATGGGGTTTAAAGCCAAAAGACCATAAGGCAGAGGAAAGGAATTGGGCTATTCTTCCAATCGAGTCCATTCCACCATTCCATAATTGCTCATTTACTATCCATTTGAGTTTAATTTCTTGCTTTCTTCCCATAATCCTTGATACCCTTCATGGTCAAAAACGTCCAGCTTAAATATACACAATGTCGGCCTCCACAGCTATCGACTGCAATGAATTCTACAAATTCTAAAGCTTCTGGGTAATGAACTTATTCTGCATCTCCTTTATTAAAGGACATTGTTTGTATTATATAGTGGTTATCTTGGATTCCATTCTCTCCCCCCATGGGAAACTTCCACCCCACATCCAATCTATCAAGGTTTCAGGCATCAGATCGGTATCAATGAGATGACCCTTCATTCTTCTAAATCCCAGTGGGAACAACTACAGAGCCTTCAAATAGTCTTCATCTGAATACCCTTTCACTCCAGTGATCATCCTTGCAAACCACTGGACCCTCTCCAATACCTGCACATCTTTCCTTAGCGATGAAGCACAAACTTCTCACAGTATTCCAAGTGTGATGGCTAATGCATTATAAACCCTCAACATCACTTTTCCCCATCAAAATGAATGAAACCATTCAATTCAACTTCCCTATCACTGACTTCTCATGCAGATGGACCTTAACGCTATATTCCACCCCCAAGTCCCTCTGCACCTCTGATTTTGAACTCGTTGCCTGTTTAGAAAAATGTCCACACTTTTAATCCTTCCACCAAAGTGCATTATTATTCTTCTCTTCACTATATTCCATCTGCCATTTCTTCACCCTCTCCCCTAACCATCTAAACACATCTGCGTACATGGTGCTTCCTCGATACTACCCGCCCCTCCTCTGATCTTTGTATTGTCCCCAGACGTACCCACAAAGCTCTCTAATCCACCATATAACGAGAAAATAAAGAGGGCCAGCACTGAGATAGGCAGTACATGACTGGTTACCGTGAGCCAACCTTCAAATGCCCGTTTTATCCCCACTCTCTACCTCCTGCCAATCAGTTCATCTTATATCCATGCCAGTATTTTTGTGGAAGAACCATGGGCTTCATCACGCTTCACAGCCTCATGTTTGTCACCTTGAAAAATGCCTTCTGAAAATCCATGTAATCAACTTACACTGACTCTCCTTTACCTGTCATTCCTGATATTCCCTATAAGAATTCCAACAAGTTTGTGTGAAAAGATTTCTCCTTCGGGAATCAGTGCTGCCTTTCACCGTGTGTCTCTAAGTTCATTGAAACATTATTCTTCCTAAAAAGATTCAAAATTCATCCCAACCACCGAAGTGAGGCGAACTGGCCTCGAATTCCCTGTCTTTTCCTTCCATCCTTTGTTAAAGAGTGGAGTCCCTTTTCTATTCTCCAATCATCCATAACTATTCCAGAATATAGCGGTTCCAGAAGATCCATAACAATACTTCCACGGATTCTTCTGCTACCTCTTTCAAATCCTGGAATTCATTTAATTTCGTCCAGGAAATTCATCCATCTTCTGACCTTCCAACTTTCCCAGCACCTTCTTATTGATGAGGCTAGCTACACACATGTGACCCTCAACACTTGTGTACATCTTGCACTCTTCAGGGGTTTCCAAAATATAGATCAATGCAAAATACTCAGTGAGTTCATAAGCCATTTCTTTGTCCCTTATTACCCCTCTCTCTCTCTCTCTCTCTCTCTCTCTCTCTCTCTCTCTCTCTCCCTCTCTCTCGTTTCCCTGTCCATTGCTCCAAACTCGACCTTGTCTTTCGCACCTGAGGAAACATTTCACATCCTGTTTTATGTTTCTAGATATTTTTCCTTCACATTTCATCTTTTCTCACCTTATACTATCTTCCAACTGCTTTTTAACCACAGTTGCCTCATTCTCCCATTAGGACTCTCATTAGTCCTTGGGATGAATTTGTCCTGTACCGTCCAAGCTAATCTAAGAAATTTCAACTATTGCTCCTCCTTGGTTATCCCTTCTAGTACCCACTTCCAATCAACATCAGCCAGTTGTTTCCTCGTACCTCTGAAGTCCCCTTTATTCTGCTGGTATACTGACACTTCTAGATTTCAACGCGTCCCTCTCAAACTGCAGGGTGAATTTAGTATATAATGATTACTGCCACCAAGCGAAAAAAACTCACAAATGCTGCAGAAACTCAATAGGTCAAACAGTGCCTTTCAGCAACGTTTCATGCTTGATGAAGGACTCAAGCCTGAAACGCTGATTCTATATCGTTACCTTTGATAAATAAAGGCACTGTTTGACCTGCTGAGTTTCTCCAGCATTTATTATTTTTTTTAAATTAACCACGGTGTCAACAGAATCCTGTGTTTTACCACTGGCACCAAATGGATCATTTACCTTCAGCTCCCTTTCAACTCTGGTTCATTGCACAATTCTGAATTGGAATAGCCCCCAATCGGCTCAGCAAAATGCAGTTAAAAAGGCTAATGCAAATCCATTCTATAAATCCCTGAATTTTGGAACTAGAACCAACTCACAATCAACAAGCATATTGAAATATTCCTTGGACTTTTGTAATATTGCGATGTTTCCTACATTTTTCCATAACTATTTAAAACAAACTAATAGTTAATACTGATAATAACATAAAATATGTAATATTGGATATTAAGGGATAGTGAGGATTTTGTTCTGAAAGAGAAAGGCTGGTATAGCAGGTATAGGCAGCATGGAACAAATGAGGTAGTTGAGAAGAGTAATACATATAACAAAAACATCAAGAAAGAAATCAGGAAGGCTCGAAAATACGTGATTTTACTTTGGTGACTATGTGAGGGTTTATACAGGTATATTAAGAGGAAAAGTATATTAAGCATCAGAGTTGTCCGCTTTGTATGCAGCCAAAGAACATGGGAAGAGATCGTAAGTGAATTTAGTTCATTGGTATTTACTCAGGAAATGGGCACGGCATCATGGGAAATAAGAAAGTTAAGCAGTGAGGTCACAGAGCCTGTAAGGATTAAAGAGGAGGTGTTTGTTGTGGTAAAACAAATAAGGATCTATAAATTTCCATTGCCTGATGAATTATTCCCTCGGATTATAAGGGAGGCTAGATGTACTTCATAAATCAAAGTATTGAGTACAGAAGTTGTGATGTGATGTTAACATTGTATAAGACATTGGTGAGGCCACATTTGTGGTGTTGTGTGCAGGTTTGATCATCTAACTACTGGAAAGATATCAATGAGCTTGAGAGTGCTGAAAATGTTTACTCGTGTTGCCTGGGCGTCAGAAACTGAGTTACAGGGAAAGGTTACACAGGTTAGGAACGTATTACCAAGCGTGCAGAAGAATGAAAGGAGACTTTATCGAGGTATTTGAAATTATGAATGGGATAGATAGAGTAAATGTAGATAGACATTTTCGACTGAGTGTAGGAGACTTATAAACTTCTGCAGACAGAGTGGCGGGAATGTGGAACGAGTTGCCAGCTGAGGTGTGGAATGCAGGCCAAATTTTAACATTTAAGAAGTATTTTGTCAGGTCTATGGACGGAGAGATATGGAGGGCAAAAGACTGGGTGCACGTCAGTGGGACTAGGCAGAAGAATGCTTTGGCACAGAATGGAATGGATGAAGAGGCTTGTTCCTGTCCTGTCATGTTCTCTGGCTCTATGGTTTCATTTCTCCCTACAGGTCCGAATGATACCCCCACTGTAAATTCGGAAATGCCTCAGCTCATTCCAGTTGAGGAGGAACACTTTTGTCCTCTCTTCAATGGAATCTTATTTGGACAAGTTTAATAAATTTCATCCATTCTGTACCAGTCAACATCAGGGGTGTAAAATCTCTAAGAAATATCATCCAGCTGTTTGCATTGATATCTCCATTGATATATCATGCCATCTCATCTTTGATGATGGTGGGCAAATAATATAGCCGCCAATTGTTACTTCCCACCCCCCTATAAGTCAACATTGTGAATTGAGACAATGCTGTGTTTGCCCTGACCAAATGTGTGTTTGTGTGTGTCTGTGTGTGTGTGTGTGTGTGTGTGTGTGTGTGTGTGTGTGTGTGTGTGTGTGTG
This sequence comes from Narcine bancroftii, assembly GCF_036971445.1. Classification (NCBI taxonomy): domain Eukaryota; kingdom Metazoa; phylum Chordata; class Chondrichthyes; order Torpediniformes; family Narcinidae; genus Narcine; species Narcine bancroftii. The sequence continues at coordinate 98,678,737 of NC_091474.1, read as the reverse complement.
TGTGTGTGTGTGTGTGTGTGTGTGTGTGTGTGTGTGTGTGTGTGTGTGTGTGTAAGTGCAGGCCTATGTGAGAGAGGTTTTAGGACAACAAAGGACCATGAAACCCAGGAGCAATAGATATTCACCAAGATATTACGTAAACAAAACTTGTTTTTAATTAATTTTAAATATGAAAACAGGATCACACTTTAACTTACCACTATTAATTTAACTAACCTAATAACCCCCTTATAATTCTAAGCACACATGTATTTAATGTGTTTGTATATTCAGAAAAGTTCTTTGATTCACTTATTCCTTCAGGTTTACTGGTTGCAGGCAATTTTTATGCTGTGCACAGAATTTAACATTTATAATGTTGACCAGACTTTCATGCTTGAATGATAAATAGTTAGCATTCAGGAAGGTTCTTGTCAGTTTTCAGAGAGAGATTTGTTGGTCGTGGACACAAACTGATTCCTTCCGATCTGCCACTTCAGTGACTTGCCAAAGAAACTTCTCTCATCAGGATTTTCCAGATGATAACCTCTTTCTTTTAGGTCACCAGGGTGTTATTTTTTTTCCTCTTATTTCAAGTGAAACATTAGGCAGCCAGTCCTCTCTTCTTGCATGCACCTCATGGGCTTTGACTAGGCCGCATTAAGCACTCACAACCCAGCTTCCAAATGATGTTTTGCGGGTTTGCCAGGTTGTCCTGTTCCTTGCTGCTGCTGAACTGCAAAACTGCAGAACTGACCTCTCTCTCTCTCTCTCTCTCTCTCAGAGAAAAATCTGTTCAACTTTCTCTGCTTGTACTAATCACATGACTCCCTTAAAACAGCAAGCTTCAATCTCTGTCATCTGTTTTGTTTAAAAAACACAACAACAATCCTTTAGTGAAGTCTCTTGAGCACTCTCCAGAAGTTTTGCAAAGGCCCCCAGGAGCTGCCCAGTCTGGGTGAGCAGAGCTCCGGTGTTTTAAATGAGATCTGTTTTGAAATTTTCGCATGTGGCCTACACTAAAAGAAACTGCCTCAATTCATCGCCCAAAACATATCTATATAGAATGCAAACAAAGAATAATCTGTCACAGAATTATTGTGGAAATTGAGTATCGGAATGTTTCTGAGAATGTCAGAGGGAGATGATAAAAAGCAAGAGATGGAGAAAGCGAAAATGATTGATCGAAAGATGGGCAAGGGAGAAGCAGAGAGAAAGATTAAAAGCAGAGAGCGAGAGGAGAGATAGGGAGAATGAGAAAGAAAAATTGAAGGGTAGAGATATGAAATTATATGTGGATTATGGAGGAACATGTGGCTTCGTTGTCTGGAACATTGAGTAATGCAGAGAATCTCATGATCTCCAAGTCTGAAACCTAGTCGGAAGTCGCATCAAGATTGTACTCCAGATCCCATTTGTGCACATCTTACTTTTCGTTGATTTAAATGATTCCGTGTCATCATTGGTCAGACGTCCATCTAAAAACCGTATAAACATTTATGTATGCCACATATCCCTCCCTCCAGGTCACTTAATTGTGGACATCGCGGGACTAGTAGTTGGTAAGGTTTGCACTAGCTTTAGCGCGGAAACTAGTATTGTTTGACAGTATGTAGTATTAAGCCCTCTCCCTCCTGTTGATGCAGAGAACACAGAGAGAGTGTATCTAATTCCCTGTCTTGTTAGAGTGTGTTAGTAAGTGTACATTACATGACACTGAGCCGCACTCCGAGGTCCCATACTCCCAATCTATTGCCATTCAATTTCCTAATCTATTGCCATTCAAACAGTAATCTGCCCTCCGGTTTGTATTACCAAAGTGGATAACCTCACATTTATTAACATTGTAGTAGATTTGCCATGTATCTGCCCATATCCCAAATTTATCCAAATCACACTGGAGCTTCCTGACCCCCTCTTCAATGCACACAATCCCTCCTAGCTTAGTTTCATCTGTAAATTTGGAGATATTACATCCAATACTCTCATCTAGATCATTAAAGTAAATTGTGAACAGCTGGGGTCTCAGTACAGATCCTTGTGGCACCCCACTGGTCACCACCTGCCACTCAGAAAATGAGCCATTTATCCCAACTCTCTGTCTTCTATCTGCCAGCCAGTTCTCAATCCACATCAATACCATGCCCCCAATCACATGAGCCTTGAATTTGCATGCCAGTCATTTATGTGGAACCTTATCGAAGGCTATTTGGAAATCCAGGTACACCACATCCACTGGCTCTCCCCCATCTATTTTAGGTGACACCATCTCAAAGAATTCCAATAGATTTGTAAATCCATCTTGAATCTGTCCGATCCCTTCTCTGCAAGGCATCCGCTATTACATCCTTAAAAATGGATTCCATCATTTTGCCACTTAGGCTCACTGGCCTATAATTCCCCGAGTTTTCTCTGTGCCCTTTTTTAAATAGTGGGGTGACATTACCTACCCTCCAATCCATGGGTACTAATCCTGAGTCTATCAAGTTCTGGAAAATAATTCTTAAAGCATCTGCTATCTGAATGTACACTTCTTTAAGCACCCTAGGATGTAGATTAACAGGCCCTTGGGATTTATCGGTCTTCAATCCCTTCAATTTCCCCAAGACCATGTCCTTAGAGATACTGATTTCTTTCAGCTCCTCCCTTGCTGTTTCCCAACATCCTTGGGAGGTTATTTGTAGCCTCTCTTGTGAAAACAGAACTAAAGTAAGAATTTAATTGGTCTGCCATTTCCTATTCCCCATTATATAGTGCCCTGATTCTGACTGCAAGGGACCTACTTTGGATTTCACCAATCTATTCCTCTTGACATATGTATAAAAGCTTTTGCAGTTGGTTTTTATGTTTGCCACAAGCTTACTTTCGTAATTTATTTTGCCCTCTTGATTAACCTTTGTCCTCATTTGCTGCATCTTGAACTGTCCCCAGTCTTCAGAATTGGTACTTTTTTGGCCAATTGATATGCTCTCCCTTTGGACCTAATGCTGTTTCTAATTTTCCTTGTTATCCATGGTTGAGTCAACTTTTTTGGGTTATTTTATGCCAAAATGGTATGAACGATTTATGCAATTTTCCATTAGATCATTGAATGCTTTCCATTGTCTATCCACCGTTAACCTCCCTCCTCCCACATAAACAGCACCCAATCAATCTTACTCAACTCCCATCTCATACCATCATAATTTCCTTTATTTAAATTCAGGCCCTTATTCTCGGTTTTAATTACTTCACTCTCCATGTCGAGTGAGAAATCGATCATATTATGATCGCTCATACCCAAAGGGCCTCGTACAACAAGATTGCTGATTAGCCCCTTTTCATTACATAATACCCAGTCCACAATGGCCTGCTCCCGAGTTGGTTCCTCGACATATTGGTCAAGATAACCGTCCCATAAACATTCAAGGAATTCCTCCTCCTCAGTGTTTTTACTAATTTTCTGATTGCTGATTGGTTTAATGGAGATCTACGAGAGTATAAGAGCTTCTTGAACCATGATGGTCAGATGGAATGTTTAGGCTGAGTGAGAAGTCAGAGGAAATGGAGGAAATTTTGAATGATTTCTTTGCCTCGGTATTCACTAGGGAAAATATATTGAACCAGTTGTGGTAAAGAAAAATAGTGGGGAGGTATAGAAACATATAAGGATAACCAAGGAGGTAGTGATGGTTGTGATGAAAAATATAAAGGTGGATAAATCTCCGGGACCGGACAAAATATTCCCAAGGACACTCAGGGAGGCTACTGGACAGATAGTGGGGCCATTAACAGAGATATTTAGGATGTCACTGGCCATGGGGTTAGTGCCAAAGGATTGGAGGGTGGCGCATGTGGTTCCGCTGTTTAAGAAAGGGTTTAAATGTAAACCTGGGAATTATAGGCCCATTCGTCTGACGTCTGTGGTGGGCAAGTTGATGCAAAGTGTTCTGAGGGATGATATTTACAATTATTTGGAGGTACAGGGATTGCTAGGGAGTAATTAGCATGGTTTTGTCAGGGGTAGATCATGCTTGACAAACTTAATTGAGATTTTTGAGGGGGTTACAAAAAAGGTTGATGAAGTGAAAGCTGTGGATGTTGTCTATTTAGACTTTAGTAAAGCATTTGACAAAGTTCCTCACAGGAGGTTAGGAAAAAAGGTGGAGGCATTAGGTATAAATGAGGAGGTAGTGAAATGGATTCAGCAATGGTTGGATGGGTGGTGTCAGAGAAAATTGTTTGTTCAATTTGAGGCCAGTGACTAGTGGAGTTTCTCAGGGATTGGTCCTGGGTCCACTATTGTTTGTTCTATATATTAACGATCTGGAAGTAGGGGTGGAGAATTGGATAAGCAAGTTTGTGGATGATACAAAGATTGGTGGTGTTGTGGACAGTGAGGAAGATTACTGTAGATTAAAAGGTGATTTAGGAAGGCTCGAGGTGTGGGCTGAGAAATGGCTGATGGAATTTAATACAGATAAGTGTGAGGTGTTACATTTTGGAAAGGCAAATCTAAATAGGTCATATGCATTAAATGGTAGGCTATTGAGATGTGCAGAGCAACAAAGAGATTTAGGAGTTGTGGTAAATAGTACCCTCAGGGCTGATACTCAGGTAGATGGTGTGGTGAAGAAGGCATTTGGAATGTTGGCCTTCATAAATCGGAGTATTGAATTCAAGAGTAGGGAGGTTATGATGAAATTGTACAAGGCATCGGTGAGGCCAAATTTGGAGTACTGTGTACTGTTTTGGTCACCAAATTATAGGAAAGATATAAACAAAATAGAGAGAATTCAGAGAAGGTTCACGAGAATGCTGACAGGATTTCAAGGTTTGAGTTACAGGGAAAGTTTGTGCAGATTGGGGCTTTTTACTCTGGAGCGTAGAAGATTGAGAGGGGACTTGATAGAGGTGTTTAAGATTTTAAAAGGGACAGACAACGTAAACGTGGATAGGCTTTTTCATTTAAGAGTGGGGGAGATTCAAACTAGAGGACATGGTTTAAGATTGAAGGGGGAAAATTATAGGGGGAACATGAGGGGAAATTTCTTTATGCAAAGGGTGGTGGGGATGTGGAATGAGCTTCCGACAGACATGGTCGAGGCGGGATCATTGGTTACATTTAAGGAAAGACTAGATAGTTACATGGAGAGGAGAGGACTGGAGTGGTATGGACTGGGTGCTGGTGAGTGGGACTAGGAGGGTGGGGATTTGTTACGGCATGGACTAGTAGGGCTGAACTGGTCTGTTTTGTGCTGTAAGTGGTTATATGGTTATATGGTTATAATGGAATACCCAATAATTGACCAAATTGGCAGAATTTATTTTCCTGCACTTGCAGCGATCGGTATTCTGGGTAAGGCACATGGTCACATCTGTATAATAATGCATGCTACAAAGAATGCACGTTCATATTCTATTGTTGTGCATTTGTAAATTATTGGAATATGCTTCTTTCAATGCAATATGATAATAGTTTAATGTTATTACATATTATATAAGTAATGTTTGATTATAAATGCGATTCTAAATTGTTTATATTAATTTATATATTATAATTTTAAGCATAGATGATAAAGTATTTGTTGTTATTCATGACTTCAAATACCCAAACCACATTACGACGATAATGTTCCCAGTCAGTGAGATGCCTGTACACCAGTCCTATGCTGTACGTGCTAAGGTATGTCAATTTTTTTTTGCTCTTGGCCGAGGCACGGGTGAGCTCACTCTTGTCCGTAATTCCATTGTTCGCTCTGCACTTCGGAAGGCAGGTTGTATTCGATTAGTATTCCCGCACTGTTATATCCCTGTTATCGGACGTTAATTTGGTTTTCCACATTTAGCATATCATAACGGTAACACTGTTTATATTGAGCATTATGTTTCTTCAGTTAATTACATATTTTCTTTAAATAAGGAAATTTTCATAATTGTTGCTTTGATCACGCTTCACGCACCAACAGATAACTTGGTGACACAGTCCTGCAGGCCTTGCGGCCCATCTTGTTCACGCTATCAGGCAGCCTTATTTGCTTGCATTCAGCCCATTTCTCACTGAACCTCTTTCCACCTTGTTTAGCTGCACCTCGTTTTCGATGCCAAGCCTCTTTTTGCAAGTGAGATCCCCAGTACCAGCCACATATCGTGATTTATTTCTACAAACTTTCTATCTTAATCATATTTATCTTGTGACTGTTTTCAGAAATAAATGTTCACTACACACAACCACAGTCTCGCCAGTGTCACGTACTACTGTGCCATTCCCACTTTGCTTCCATACTCGGTGCAATTACACAAGTGAGCTAAACTATGTATCAAAACCATGCCAACCAGCGTCTCTACCTTTCTGGAAAGATGCACATTTGCCCGCAAATACTTTTGTTTTACAACACACCACGGAATACTTCGATTCACCTTGTAGGTCCTGCGTTCATTTAACCAAACAATAGGTGCTTGTCCGAGTAGAAGTCCACCTGGCAGTATATAGATCTCACTTCCATTTCAACTGGAGTGTGTCTTAATCACAGGTAAACTACATGAATGTGCAATGATTCACCAATTTGGTTATTATCTGCAAACTTATAAACTTACAAAGTCGTTAATGAAACAATCAACAGGAACCCAAACAAACACAAGAACTGCATGTCCAGGAACCATACACTAAATATAAAATGCTAGAATAATTATCACTTTGAATGAAGCAGCACCTTGAGAGCGCCAGTTGCAAGCCTTTGAATCTGATGCTGGCGCAAATGGGTTTGATCGTTTTAAATGTGCCTGCGTGGATGCTCCGTTTCCCTTCTTCCATCCAAAAAACTAAATAGATTTGTGTCTGTGTGGGGGAGGGGTGGTGGGGTGGTGGTGTGTGTGTTTGTATGTGTGTGTATGTGTATATGTGTGTGTGTATGTGTGCGACTCTGTGTGTATGTATGCGTCTCTGTGTGTATATCTGTGTGTGTATGTGTGTGAGCTGGCTGATGGAGGACCTCAGTTTTCTTCAGGCTGACTTCCAGGCCAAACATTTTGGCAGTTTCCGCAAAGCAGGACGTCAAGCGCTGAAGAGCTGGCTCTGAATGGGCAACTAAAGCGGCATCGTCTGCAAAGAGTAGTTCACGGACAAGTTGCTCTTGTGTCTTGGTGTGAGCTTGCAGGCGCCTCAGATTGAAGAGACTGCCATCCGTGTGGTACCGGATGTAAACAGCGTCTTCATTGTTGGGGTCTTTCATGGCTTGGTTCAGCATCATGCTGAAGAAGATTGAAAAGAGGGTTGGTGCGAGAACACAGCCTTGCTTCACGCCATTGTTAATGGAGAAGGGTTCAGAGAGCTCATTGCTGTATCTGACCCGACCTTGTTGGTTTTCGTGCAGTTGGATAATCATGTTGAGGATCTTTGGGGGACATCCGATGCGCTCTAGTATTTGCCAAAGCCCTTTCCTGCTCATGGTGTCGAAGGCTTTGGTGAGGTCAACAAAGGTGATGTAGAGTCCTTTGTTTTGTTCTCTGCACTTTTCTTGGAGCTGTCTGAGGGCAAAGACCATGTCAGTAGTTCCTCTGTTTGCGCGAAAGCCACACTGTGATTCTGGGAGAATATTCTCGACGACACTAGGTATTATTCTATTTAGTAGAATCCTAGCGAAGATTTGGCCTGCAATGGAGAGCAACGTGATTCCCCTGTAGTTTGAGCAGTCTGATTTCTCGCCTTTGTTTTTGTACAGGGTGATGATGGTGGCATCACGAAGATCCTGAGGCAGTTTTCCTTGGTCCCAACAAAGCTTGAAAAACTCATGCAGTTTGGCATGCAGAGTTTTGCCGCCAGCCTTCCAGACCTCTGGGGGGATTCCATCCATACCTGCTGCTTTGCCACTTTTCAGTTGTTCGATTGCCTTATATGTCTCATCCAGGGTGAGAACCTCATCCAGCTCTAGCCTTAGGGGCTGTTGAGGGAGCTGGAGCAGGGCGGAATCTTGGACTGAGCGGTTGGCACTGAAATGAGATTGGAAGGCTTCTGACCATCGGTTGAGGATGGAGATCTTGTCGCTGAGGAGGACTTTGCCGTCTGAGCTGTGCAGCAGGCTTTGGACTTGGGGTGAGGGGCCGTACACAGCCTTTAGAGCCTCGTAGAAACCCCTGAAGACGCCAATGTCCGCGCTGAGCTGGGTTCGTTTGGCGAGCCTAGTCCACCACTCATTTTGGATCTCCCGGAGTTTGCGCTGAAGATGGCTGCATGCGCGATGGAAGGCTTGTTTCTTCTCTGGACAGGACGGCTTTGTAAGGTGAGCCTGGTGGGCAGCTCGCTTCTTTGCCAGCAGCTCATGGATTTCCATGACTACCAGCCCCCCCACATCTCCATCAGGCACACAAAACTCAGAACGGTCAACCAGTTTACCTATCTCGGCTGCACCATTTCATCAGATGCAAGGATCGACAATGAGATAGGCAACAGACTCGCCAAGGCAAATAGCGCCTTTGGAAGACTACACAAAAGAGTCTGGAAAAACAACCAACTGAAAAACCTCACAAAGATATGCGTATACAGAGCCGTTGTCATACCCACACTCCTGTTCGGCTCCGAATCATGGGTCGTCTACCGGCACCACCTACGGCTCCTAGAACGCTTCCACCAGCGTTGTCTCCGCTCCATCCTCAACATCCATTGGAGCTCTTTCATCCCTAACGTCGAAGTACTCGAGATGGCAGAGGTCGACAGCATCGAGTCCACGCTGCTGAAGATCCAGCTGCGCTGGATGGGTCATGTCTCCAGAATGGAGGACCATCGCCTTCACAAGATCGTGTTATATGGTGAGCTCTCCACTGGCCACCGTGACAGAGGTGCACCAAAGAAAAGGTACAAGGACTGCCTAAAGAAATCTCTTGGTGCCTGCCACATTGACCACCGCCAGTGGGCTGATAACGCCTCAAACCGTGCATCTTGGCGCCTCACAGTTTGGCGGGCAGCAACCTCCTTTGAAGAAGACCGCAGAGCCCACCTAACTGACAAAAGGCAAAGGAGGAAAAACCCAACACCCAACCCCAACCAACCAATTTTCCCCTGCAACCGCTGCAACCGTGTCTGCCTGTCCCGCATCGGACTTGTCAGCCACAAACGAGCCTGCAGCTGACGTGGACTTTTTACCCCCTCCATAAATCTTCGTCCGCGAAGCCAAGCCAAAGATGTGTGTGAGTGTGTGTGACTGTGTGTCAGTATCTGTGTGTCTATCTGTGTGTATCTGCGTGTGTGTGTGTGTGTGTGTGTGTGTGTGTGTGTGTGTGTGTGTGTGTGTGTGTGTGTGTGTGTGTGTGTGTGTGTGTGTGTGTGTAATGGAGGATTAAAACCATGTACCCAGATGCTTTTTGCTTATGTGGAACTGACGACACTGGGTCCACACGCAGGTCACCTTACTTTCAGAACTAGCAGATGTAATTAAACTCAGCCATGGGGACTTATCTGAAGATACACTTTGAAATGGAATTCCACTGTGAGGCCCAGGGAAAGCAGTTGTCAAATGCAACACTCTGAAATTGACGAATTGGTCACAACCTGTCTTGCTCGAGAAGTTTTAATAAGTCTTTGTATCTACGAGATAAACCAGGAAATTATAACATCCTGGTTCCATAATAATTAATCTTCTAAATTGTAGAATGTAATGTTCAGTTTTGATTTTGACTGACAAATATTAGAAGGAGTAGGTGCATGATTAATTGTTTTTGGGGTATATAAGCCTGTGGTCCTGCTGCTGAAGTTTAGATTCTCCGAGGGGTGGGAACACCCCTTGTCAAGAAGGAAGAACAGCCAGAGTCCGAGCAACGTCCCGGTCGGGGGAGGTGGAGAGGCTGCTCCCGGCGCCCTGACAACCTACTACAAGTGTGCAGTCGTTGCCTCGCTTCGGCAGTTGGGACCAGTCCAAGCGTTGATAAGTATAGTTGGCAAGGGCTTGCATATTGTAGTGTGAAATCAGCTTTTGAATTAGTAATAAACATTTGTATAAACTGAACTGCTCTCGGTGTGTGTGTCTATTTTCTTTCGGTAGCTCAAACACTGTGACCAATCTAAAATGAACAAAATGAGAGGTATAAGTTTACCCAAGACAATGTGTTTGTGGATTCATTCATTTACCAATATTCTCATATTTAGTTGTCGATCCTGATCTAATATTGCGCACCCAATGAAAATAATTCAACTGAAATATATGGTTACATATGAGTACCTGTCCCTGGATTCCCATGGGTGTCTTTTGACACCTCGTGATATTGAACGCTGGACTTTGTCCTCATGTCATTCTGATCGGTTTTGATCCATATCGAAATAACTCTTTATTGTATTTGAAAATATAAACTCTTTATTGCATTTGTAATCCTGGCCCGCGGAAATTGTGGACTCTCCAAATGCATCACCAGCTATGTGGTGGCGATTGTGGCAGCAGATCTACTGGTGGTCAATTTTATCTAACTGTTTCCGGATTTCTTGCTGAAAACTTCTGTTTGTGCTGTGATACTTTTCATACAATTGACTGCCACGGATTGTTCTATTTGGTTCACTGTAGCATTCACCTTCGATCGATACATCGCCACCTGCTGTCAGAAGCTGCGAAAACGATATTGCACCGAGCGAACAGCGACTCTGGTGATGCTGGCAGTCGGTGCATTAAATGCTGCTGAATCTGCTCCATTTTATTTTGCTGTGGATCCACGGCGCTGCATCGCCAGACCTGAATACATTATGTCACCAGCATAGGAAATGTACGAAACTGTTGACAACATTATGACACCGTTAATACCAATTGGATTAATTCTGCTGTTCGATACATTAACCGGCAGCCATATTATTGCGGCAAATAGAGTCCGTCAGGAACTCCGGTGCGGCGGTAACAATCAAAAAGATCCAGAAGTGGAAAAACGGAGAAAGTCGATGATTTTGATGTTCACGCTCTCAACAAATTTAATTTTACTGTGGATATCCCACGTCGTCCATATAATTATATGGAAAAAAGAGAACTATTTCAACACAGATGGGTATTACAGCACCGCGAGATATATCCAGTAAAAAGTCGGGTTTATGTTGAATGTCCTCAGTGCCTGCACTAACACATGTATCTATGGACTGAAATTCAGGGAGGAGTTGAAAAACTGCGTGAAATATCTGTCTGCATTACATCAGAAGCTCTTCAAATAAAATGTAAGGAATTATTACATTTTTGAGCACCGAAGTGAAATAAATATTTCGAAAACACCAGTAAGGATTTTTCTATTTGCAACTCATTCTGTTCAATGTAACATATTAAACTGTTTCAAAAGATCATTCGTAATGTTGTAACCCAACTCCTTAACAAACTAAAGTGCCCCTCAACCACACATCGCCAGTTTAACGTCCAATCCAGAAATTCAAACGAAATAATATTTTTCCTTGGGAGAATGAATGATCCTTCGCCAGTTGCATGTTTTGTCCGATACAACTTTCATATTTGATAGATTAGAACAATGCATTCATATATTGCCATTGTAAAGTCCACCTGAAAATTGAAAGAAAATCACTGAGATTGTGAACTGAATGTTTTGCCGTAAACATACGAGGATGGCTGTCACTGTGAATTTTCCACTTTACCAGTCTCCGAATATGACAAACTATCCTCAAATCGTTCCGCTAATTCCAGCCCTAACTCACCACCAGCAATAACTTCCTCTTTCAACCTGAACGATGGTCCCGAGTTCGCTCTGTCCTCCCACCCACACATCCATCCCAACACATTCGCGCTGTGGCCGCTGTAAAGGCAAACCATATCCTTCCATCTTCTCCATCCCGGAACACAAACAGACCTTCCACGTGAGGCGGAGCTGAATATGCACATCGTCCAACACAATCCACTGCATTTGGTGCATCCGGTGTGGAGTCCTTTATATGGGCATAGCCAATCGAAATTGAGCGTCCACTCAGCCCAACAACCAAATATCAGCTTCATGTGACCAACAATTGTAATTCCACTAACTATTCAAAGAAGAATCTATCTGTGCTCGCAATCATCCAGGGTGAGGCCAAATGCAAACTTTGAAAAAATAGTTTCAACTTCAAACGTTTATTGATGTGGATGTTATACACTTGGCTAATCTTCACCTAGCTCACAATATATCTTTATCTTCTAGCTCTATGTCACCTCTTGCGAACGATTTAACGTTATTCCTTACCAACTGAGCCACGCTAACACCTCTGCATTCCCGTCTTTCATTTCGATATATTTTGGATCCCTGGAGATTCAGTATCCAATGACATCCACCGTTTATCCATGACTCGGTTATTTCCATACAGTTGGCCATCTGTAACTATACTATAAGATCGTTCACTTCATTTTTGTTGTGCTTCTTGCATTTAAACCAGTGGTTCTCGCCATTTATTTCTTTCCACTCACAGATGGGGTGTGAGTGGGAAGGGAATGTCGAGAACAACTGCTCGAGACCCAATTGTTACTGAAATATTTTGCTTAAGAAAAATTGTCATTGTCGTTTCATTTGGAATTTTGAAACTGTACATATAACGAGTCCATCGGGGACGAATAAAACAGTGGCTTTCAATATTTTTCTTTCCACTGCATACTACTTTAAGCAATCCCTTACGAATCACAAAACACCTGTGGGATCGGGAATTTTTAAAGTGGTATGCGAGTGGAATGAAAAAGGTAGAGAACCACTGATTTAAACATAAAAGCTTCAGCACCATATTTGTTAATTTATTTAGATTCGGTGTCCTTCTTGCAGCAATTTTGCTTGTCTTTCTATTCTTCTGCAGAAACTCATTGCCAACGTTCTCGACTTTTGCACTAACCAACCTTTCTCTGCCTCTTCGCTCGGTTTCCTACGCCCTGAAAAATACGTTTACACCCCCAACAGCATTAGTAATCTGTCCTGCCAGGATATTGGATCGCTTCAGTTCAGGTGCAATCCGTCCACTTGTATGGGGCACCCCTTCCTGAAAAAGTTCTTCTCCCTGCTGCATCCACTCAGCCAATGCGTTGTCTTCCTGTTCTGATCTCATCTTTCTCGTAATACCTGGTGTAATCCAGCGATTAACACATTGGAGGTCGTTGTCTGCTGCCTCCGTTCAAGTGTTATATTTACTTCGCTGGACCACTGCAACATTCTTTCCTACGCTATTGGTATGAATATGTGCCACGACCTATGTCTGCTCACTTTCCACTTCAATAATATTCTGCAATCCAGGACCAGTCTCGAGACAACATATTATCTGGTTCACAAAGTCATTTATCTCATCCCCAGATTATCGAGACTACCTCTCTGTCTGACTTCACCCTTCTAATTTGAGTCGGCCACAGTGCTATTCATCTGATTGAAACGTTGCCCAGAAAGTTCGACCATCTCAGCAGTATCGAATGTGGCATACTTGTCACTGAGGAGAATGGCCGCACACTGATTTCATTATATTTTGCCACTTTAGGTGATCACTGAATCCTTCACTCTGTGAACCAAGCTGCTCAAAAGTAAGTTTTTACTTAAATAATATCCAGATATTCATTTTCCTTCCTTGTTCCCTTTAGTTTCTATTGGACTGTTGTGAGCGGGGCAATGGAGGATGGAGGAATAACTTTAAAAATCATTATGTCTTAACTTTTAATGTTTTTGACACGAAAATTTGTTTTAATACATATGTGAAATTAAATTAAATTTTCAAAAATAATAGACCTGGTTCGAGGGTATCACCCAGATGATATTCCAAAGATATCTAACATAACACCGTTCGGCCCTTTTGAATTCCTTAGAATGCCATTCAGCTATCAAATTGCAGCCTGGACATTCCAACACCTCATAGACGCACTAAGGCGAGAAATGAACTTTCTGTTTACCTACCTGGATGAACATCAAGCATACCTGCTCCTACTCTGTCCTTGCCTCAGTGACAAGGGCATGGCTATCAACCTCACTAGATGCCAGTTCGGCACTTGCCAAGAAAACTGGAGACAATTCACAAATTCGCCAGGCCAAACACAATCAAGGACTTGCAAGAATTTGTCAGGATGGTTAATTTTAGCACCATTTCATCCTCTCAGCGGCCTGAATCATGCTCCCGCTGTTCAGCTTGATGTCTGGCAAAACCAGAGACAACTTGAAACGTCAACGGCTTTGAGCAGGGCAAGGAACGCTACACGCCTGGGCCACTCCCGTGAAGATGCCCCCACGGCCTTCACCATAGACGCCTCCGAAGCATCAGTCGGTTGTGTACTTGAATAAAGGCCAATTGAAGCCATTCGTATTCTTCAGCTGACTTCATCAGCCCCAAAGATCAAGTTCAGTGCGTTCGATAGGGAGCTGCTGGCCCTATATTTGGCCATTCAACACTTCAGTTATCTCCTGGAAGGGATCGAGTTCACGGTCGTCACTGATCACAAGCCCCTCAACCTTCATGTTCACCAAGTTGTCTGTCCCTTGGTCAGCCTCCCAGCAGTGACTCCTGTAGTTCATAACCGAATTCACTACCACAATCAAGCATATATCGGGGAAGATTAATGTGCTGGGCGATGCCTTGTCCCAGTCGGACATGCAGTCAGTGGCACGCTTTGACTCCTGGAGTGGATTACGCGGCGTTAGTAGGGGCACAACAGGGGACAATGAACTATCAGCATACCTAAATGCACTCACCGGACTCCACCTCGAGGACATACCAATTTGGACTTGAGGTACCAAACCCCTGTGTGACACTTCCATTGGGCAAACTCAGCTCATTGTACCGACCACTTGGAGGCACCAGATCGTCGACACTTTGCATGGTTAGCCCACCCTTCCATCCAGGCAACTACACAACTCATCGCAGAACACTTCATGAGGCATGGTTTACACAAGCAGATTGATCACTGGGCCAGGACGTGCACACACTGCCAGATCTCCAAGGTCCAGAGGCACATAAAGGATGCAACCTTCCCAACCAACACACAGGTTCGAGCATGTCGGCCCACTACCCATCTCTAGAGGAACGCGATACCTATTTATAATGGTGGAGACGTTCGCGAGGTGGCCATAAACCATCCCAATCACCTACACCATGGCAGAGCCATGCACCAGGACGCTCATCACAACCTTGGTGGTAAAGTTAGGGCTCCCCACCCACATGACCACGGACAGAGGGGCACAGTCCACCTGGGCTCTGTGGTCAGTTTCAGCACAGCTACTAGGAATCCAGCTCCACAAGACGACTGCGTATCACCCTTTATCGAATTGCCTGGTTGAACGTTTCCACAGGCACCTGGTAAACGCAAAGGGCACAGCTCTAAGGGCCCAATTGGGTATACAATCTCCCTTGGGTGCTACTGGGCATCCGCATAGCCCCCAAGGAAGACCTGTCAGAGTAATCCACCGAATTGGTTTACAGTACCTTGTGAATTCGAGTCCGCACCCCGTGGTCATAAGGACACACCAGCAGATGTCCTGACGAGACTTCGGGAGAAACTCGGAACACTGGCTCCAGGGCCAACTTCCCACCACAGGGAAAACCCCTCCTTCGTATCCAAAGACCTGAAACAGAGCGAGTTGGTCCGCCGAAGCACAGACCACGCCTGCAGCAGCCACAAGAAGGACCCTTCAAAGTGATCCGTTTACGTGTTCTGGATGTGAGTGGCCGGGAGGAGACATTTAACATAGATCGACTCAACCTGGCACACCTCGACATTGAGCACCCAGTCGTTGTCCCACTAGTGAAGAGGCGAGGGCGGCTACGTAAAGCAATATGGTTTTAGCGGCTCCTATTCCAAGTTCTGATGGGGCATTTGGCGGCTCACCCATGTGGCAGGCGAATCGGCCCCAGCAGTTGCGGTTGAGTGCACATACTCTGGAGCTCTCGGTGTGGGGTAAAATAACAGAAAGGGAGTGGACGAGTGCTGAGTGCTCTCGGACCAGCAAGGACCTGTTAAGAGCACGAGTACGAATGAATGAATCAGTCGGTTTGAAACTCCGCGTGTTGTTTCCAGTCGCCGATAGCCCTCAAGGAAGACCTCACTAGGAGAGAAAAGTTTCATTATCAGGCGATTCTCCATGGCCTCGATCTCGGACACTTTCCGACCCTCAAATCGACCTGAAGAAGCTCCAAAGCAAACACGAATAACGTCACAAAAACAAAATTAATCATTCCGAAAGTTGTGAACACCCCATCACAGCAGGAATCGCTGCCACAAAGGAGTCTGACGTGTGATTTATAATATCACTCGATTTACACGTTTTATCTCCATTTTGTTGGGCTTCCTAGAAACAAATCCCACCCCCTTTCCCACCAAAGTTTTCTCGAGATTCCTTAGTTAGTCTCACACCACCAAAATTCTTATCAACTCTCAATGTAGTTCCCCTTTTCCATTCCAATCCGACTAGGGAAGGTCAGAACAGGAAGAAAGTGCAGGCAGTCGTGTGGCTGAGGAGATGGTCTGGGAAAAGGGTTTCAGGTTTTTGGAATATTGGATTATTTTCTGGGGAAGAGGGTGACCTGCACAAATGTGAATGGTTTAACCTGAACTTAAGGGGAACCAATATCCTGGCAGGAAAGTTTGCTAATGCTGTTGGGGGAGGGGGTAAACTAGATTCGCAGTGGATATGAAGTTAGTGAATATACGTGGGACAGTGAATAATCTTTGATCTCATGGAGATTTGGGAGAAGACAGCAAAAGCAGGACGCCGATATTTTGGAATTATAATCTTCTATTAGGCTGATATTGACGATGCCAAAACGCAGAAAATGAAGAAATATTTATCCGCAGAAGTGAACGATGAGATGTTTCATTCTGTAACGTTATGATGTCTATTTCCTTGGTGAATGATATTGTACTGCAAATGTACTGGAAATATTATTGGAAAATTAATGGGGTATGAATTAAAATTAAAAAGACAAACAGCGGTTTGTCTTTAACCTAGCGGTTATTGCAATCCCGAGCTGTCTGTAAGGAATGTGTACATTCTCCAATCTCTGCGTGGATTGCTCCGGGGGATCCGATTTCCTCCAAACGTTCAAGAACCTAGTGGGGGTTGTGGGTTAATGTGATGAAATTGGGCAGCTCGGGCTCGTGGAACGAAAGTTGCTGTTACTATGCTGCATGTGCTTGCTTCGATTAACTTATGACGAACGTAAATGATGGGCTCGAACAAAAAATTAGCAGTGCTGCTGGAGGTCCTGCAACGGCAGTACTGCCACTGGTGTGAACCCAAAGAGAGAGCAGGGAGCGGAGATGTCCTCCGCAGTGTTCTCACTCCAGGGATGGAAACCATGTAGGCTGCAGGCTGCCAGCGATTCCAATCAAATGACTTAAATCAGGCCGTGGATAATTAGGAACAGGCTCGAGATTGGCTGATGAGCTGCCAGCAATGGGTACTTTGATTTGAGAGGATACGAAGGGGTCTGAGGGCTTGCTGAACGCTCGGAGGTTTCTATCTGGATCTCAGGTTTCTGATCGTTTGGATGGAACTGTAACTCGGAACGCCTCTCCAATCGGGTAATAAATTATATATGTTTATACAATTGTAGGCAGTTATAAAAATAGATAGATGGTGCGTGGAGCCCTCATCTTTGCGAAAAAGTGATAGGTAAACTGAATTAAGCGACGACTTGCTGAAATCCAGCTAAGGACTGGCTGAAGAGGCGTCTTTCTTATATCCCAGAGAGACTGTTACTTGGTATCATCAAGTAACTATGAAATAATATTACTTGCTGACAGTAGAAAAAACATCGCGCAAATATTCTTGATTGCGACCAGTGATGAATGTTAAGGATTAAAAAAAAATGATTTACAAAATGGCTGCACGGTTCACATATTGGTCAACGCAACGCTATTGCAGTGCCCAGAACCCAATGTTTCGCATCCAGTGCTTGCAGTAAGACGTTTCACCTGCGGCTCCGTGGATTTCATATGGGTGCTCCGTTCTTTTCCACCCTCCAAAATATACGGTATTTGGGCGTTAAGTTTTGAATTTGGGCGCCACTGGTTCGTTGTTCGCAAGTACCTGTTACACTGCGATATCTCTGAAACATTTGAAGAAGACATACCTATCAGAGGAAAGAAATTGTAGATTCCTTCATGTAATCCCTCATTTCAGTTCGAGTCTCCTCTGCACAACCACTGACCGTCATTATTCACCTCCACACAGCGTTCCCTGTTCCACCATGCCTTCTTTACACTTACTTCTCCATCTGTCTTTTACATGAAGGGTTTCGGGTCGAATCATCGACCGTTTTTTTTTTCTTTAACGGATTCTGTTTCCCCTCTTAATTCGTGCAGTAGAGCGTTTGATTCAAAGGAGTATGAACTCAGATGGAAAACTGAACGAGGGAATCAATCAGAATCCTCCCCGAAACCAGGAGAATTCGAGTATTTGGGCCCGCAGAATCAAACATTTAATAACTAATTTACCTTTGAAGACTCGTTGAGACTTTGCTCTTCTTTTCCACAAAGTGGTCGTCTTTTCCGTACCCACGCTTTTTCCCACTGGAACTGTCATTGAATGCCATGATGAGAAATCTACCAGGTCCTGTTGTCAGATCGTGACTGAAAATTGTCTGCCTTCCCAGCCTGATTGTATTCTTACAAAAATAATCGAGCCTTGAAATTGATTTGGGAAATGCGCGTAACATTGTTTTTGTTATTTACACATCATAACGTTTATTGCAAAAACAAACTTCACACCATTTTTCAGTTCCTCTCTAAATTTCCTTTGTGTCAGTCCATAGATGCAGGTGTTGTTGCAGGTACAGGTAAACTGTAGCATAACTCCACATTGTTGAAAGATAAATATTGGGGTATTCAAATATTTCTCTGTATAATTAGGATTCATCGTTCGCCAGTTCATAGAGTATATTACATAAGGCAACCACAGTAACAGGAAATTGGTGGATACAGCGAACAACAAAATCATCGATTTTTTTTCCAGTTCTCCACCTCGGAATCAGTTTGATATTAATTGATCCAGTGGAGTCCGCTGCAGACTGTTTGCTGCAATTATGTGCCTGGCTGTTAACCCATTAAACAGGAGAATGAAAAACATCGGTAATATCGGTGTTACGATGCTGTCAAACAACTCCTGTGCTTTCCATAAGGGTGAAGTGTAGTATTCAGGTACTGGCGTACACCGCCAAGGAACATTGTCAATTACTGCATAAGGCTCTACAACAAAGTAAAATGGGATGCATCTCATTCAGCTCACTGCCGCCACTATTATCAGAACCTTCGTCGCTACTCTCTCAGTACAATACTTTTTCTGCAGTTTTTGACAGCAAATCGCAATGAAGTGATCAAATGTGAAGGAAACGGTGAACCAAACCGAGAAATCCCTTGTCGCATATATAAGGACAATCTATAGAGTACATACCTGGGTTCTGAGCAAAAAACGGGCATACAAATAAATATAATTGACCTACTTCAGAATGATTACAATGAGAGCTACCATGAGATCGGCCGCTGCCATCCCCACCAGATAACGAGTGATACATTTGGAGAGTCCACATTTTTCACGACACAGGATCACAATCGCCGTTAGGTGAACTGCAAGAGCAAAAAAGAACAAAAATTGAACTGGCGAAAATACTTTTAAATTTTCTTCTTCAATTGGTTCCTGTGAAAGAAAAGTTTCTGGATCCGAAGCCACACACCACTACATGAATTCGCCTCTGATGGAACGGATCGCCCACATACCTAAGGTCTGAATGCCAATCGAAAATCAGATTTTGTCTGATGTGGATGGTGAGGGAGGTAATTAGCCTTTGGAAAATTGGAAAGTAAAAATAAAAATGATTGTAAGTTTAGCTTCACGGCCAGTCTGTTAGGCAATCGTGTTCATGTGTCAGTCATATAAGCATATAATGATATAACCACTTACAGCACAGAACAGGCCAGTTCGGCCCTACTAGCTCATGGGGTAAAAACTCCCCACCCTCCTAGTCCCACTGACCAGCACCCGATCCATACCCCTCCAGTCCTCGCCTCTCCATGTAAATATATAGTCTATCCTTAAATGTAACCAATGTTCCAGCCTCAACCACGTCTGCCGTAAGCTCATTCCACATCCATACCACCCTTTGCATAAAGAAATTAACCCTCAAGTTCCCCTTATAATTTACCCTCTTCAATCTTAAACCATGCCCTCTAGTTTGAATCTTCCCCACTCTTAATTGAAAAAGCCTATCCACATTTACTCTCTGTCTCTTTTAAAATCTTAAACACCGCTATCATCCCCCTCAATCTTCTATGCTCCAGAGAAAAAAAAACCCTAGTCTGCACAACCTTTCCCTAAAACTCAAACCTTGAAATCCTGTCAACATTCTCGTGAACCTTCTCTGCACTCTCTCTATTTTTTTTATATCTTTCCTATAAGTTGGTGACCAAAACTGTACACAGTACTCCAAATTTGGCCTCACCAATGCCTTGTATAATTTAATCATAACCTCCCTACTCTTGAATTCAGTACTCCGATTTATGAAGGCCAACATTCCAAATGCCTTCTTCACCACACCATCTACCTGAATATGAGCCTTGAGGGTTCTATTTACCATCACTCCTAAATCTCTTTGCTGCTCTGCACATCTCAATAGTCTACCATTTAATGCATATGACCTATTTAGATTTGCCTTTACAAAATATAACACCTCACACATATCTGTATTACATGTTCTTTTCTCAGCCCACAACTCCAGCCTTCCTAAATCACCCTTTAATCTACGGTAATCTTCCTCACTGTCCCTAATACCAGCAATCTTTGTATCATCCGCAGACTTGCTTATCCAATTCGCCACCCCTAGCTCCAGATCGTTAATATATACAACAAACAATAGTGGACCCAGGACCGATCCCTGAGGAACTCCACTAGTCACCGGCCTCCAATTGGACGAATAATTTTCTACCACTACTCTCTGACACCTCCCATCCAACCATTGCTGAATCCATTTCACTACCTCCTTATTTATACCTAATGCCTCCACCTTTTTTCCTAACCTCCTGTGGAGAACTTTGTCAAAAGCTTTACTAAAGTCTAAATAGACAACATCCACAGCTTTCCCTTCATCAACCTTTTTTGTTTTCCACTCGAAAAACTCAATCAGGTTTGTCAAGCATGATCTACCCCTGACAAAACCATGCTGATTACTCCCTATCAATCCCTGTAGCTCCAAAGATTTGTAAATACCATCCCTCAGAACACTTTGCATCAACTTGCCCACCACAGACGTCAGCCGAACCGGCCTATAATTCCCAGGTTTACATTTAGACCCTTTCTTAAACAGCAGAACCACATGCGCCACCCTCCAATCCTTTGGCCCTACCCCCATGGCCAGGGACATCCTAAATATTTCTGTTAATAGCTCCACTATCTGTCCACAAGCCTCCCTGAGTATCCTTGGGAATATTTTGTCTGGTCCCGGAGATTTATCAACCTTCATCTTTTTCAACACAGCCATCACTACCTCCTAGGTTATCCGTATATGCTTCATGACCTCCACACTATTTTTCTTTACTTCAACTGGTTCAATATATTTTCCATAGTGAATACCGAGGCAAAGAAATCATTCAAAATTTCTCCAATTTCCTCTGACTTCTCACTCAGCGTACCCTCGCTATCTACAAGGGGTCCAATGTTATCCCTCACTAATCTTTTACTTTTAATGTACCTATAGAAACCCTTTGGATTTATTTTTACTCTGTCTGCCAAAGCCTCATCGTGCCTTTTTTCGGCCTTTCTAATTTATTTCTTAAGATTCCTTCTACACTCCTTGTAGTTCTCCTTCAAATTCGCAGCTCCCTGCTCTTTATACCTCTTGTACACCTCCATTTTTTTCCTAACCAAATTTCCAATATCCTTCTAACACCAAGCCTCCCTCTGACTTCCAGCCTTCCCTTTGATCCACACTGGGACATATCTACTCTGTACACTCAAAATTAATTTTTTGAATATTCTCCATTTACATCCTTACCTAAAAATATCCTTGAACGTTCACATACTATGAAGAAGAAAACAAACCCCTTTCGTGTTGTGTTGCAGAAAGGGTATGGGAAGCAGCAGACACAAACAAAACTCCGCATAAGATTGTCGTTTGAGTGAATTGCGTCAATTTATGGATGGAGGTCAACTTGCCGTTGTTTGCACAGAACTCGAACTTCGTTCACAGTAGGCCACAATTGATAATTTAAACCGAGTATAAAACAGAAACGAACAAAGCACAAAGATTCTGAGGATACATGGCAGGTGAGTTGGGGCTGTTGAGGAGAGAAAGGGCTGCCAACATAACGAAATTGACAGGGAACGATGGAGTTGGGGCATTCGATACTGATTGAAAAAGTGAGAGTGATTGAGAGAGAGAAAGAGAGAGTGAGAGAGAGAGGGAGAGAGAGAGAGAGGGAGAGAGAGCAAGTGAGAGAAAGAGAGATGGGGATAGAGAGATGAGAATTTAAAGTGCACAGCAAAGTAAAGATGAACCATACTCTCGCGGACTGAACCCAGTTTCTTTCAGAAGTGTTCGCTCAACCTCCCTTGCCATTTCCTGCACCTCAAATAATTTTATCTCTGCATCGCTCAGCTGAGGTACCACTGTGTAATCAACCAGCATCTTGTTACCGGGGCGAGTGTAGCAAACACCAGAAGACATACTTTCAATATGCGGGATGAAATATTCGGGGAGAAGTGAGGGGTACCTTTTTCCTAACACAGGTTGCTTCCTGAAATGCATTGTTATTTGGTACAATAGACACATTTCAAATACTCTTAGGCAAGCAAGTGAATGAAAGGAATATAGAGCATAATGAGGAGGGGAATGTTTCGTCCTGCTGGACATGTGCTGCCGTTCGAAATACGAAGTTCCCACGACCCATGCGGTCTTCTTCATCGGTCATTCTCTGTTTTCAGAATTTGGAAAGGATGACGAATGCTCATTCATAATGTAAAAATAACCATTCATTCAGTTAACTTAATATCGCATCAACATCCTTGGCTCATACCTTTTGTTCTTTTACTACCTCTTCACCCACCCATCCTCTGAGATATTTCTTTTGCTTCTGGTGCTGATGATGAGTTATAGATTTGAAACATCAATTCTTCTTTTTCCTACACCCAGGATTGAAATAGACCGCCTGTGTATTTTGAAGTCCTAACATATTTTAATACAGCGTTCTCGAGGGAAAAAAAAATTAACTGTTTTATCTAAACACAAATTCAATAAACTGGACAGAAGACAACTGAGGGAAATTAGACGTGAAGGTAGGAAATGTTATGGAGAAATCGGGGATACGGTTTCTATTTGCACAGACAGTTGTAGGTAGTTGGAATGCATTGGCAGAGGTGATGGTGGAGGCTGTAAAGATATGGACATTTAAGAGACTCTTAGGAACATTGATGAAATATAAATAAAGGGTTATGAGGATGGGAGCGTTTTTTTTCATTTGGGTAGTCATATATTAGAGGCCAAAATCGCATTACTGTGCTGTAATATTTTATGTACCATTTATCCTTGAATGTTCCAATTATATCAACCTAAGCTGCCACCAGTCACGACCACACTATCAGTAAAGAAAATACCTCTGACACTTCCACTTAACAAACACACGCTTGAGAAACAGAGCATGCCATGCTGCGTCCATAGGAAGCAATTGTATATAAACAACGTTTCCTGACTGAGTCCTTCCTCAAGATACAAGTCGAACACTGGACAGCACAGGAATATGCAAGTGGAGGAGCGCATGGTAACAGAAGGGATATGATTTGCCAAACAGAAGATTGAATTTCGGCGATTTATGCACAAGGAATAGTATACTCAATGGTGGGAACCAAGAGTAAAAAGGGCAGAGAAATTGAGAGAGTCCAAATGGAGGGGAGGCCTACCGAATACTGCAGACGTCCACATTGATGCCATCTGGTTAGACGCAGCCAGAAGGTATATTCACTATTGTTCCTTCAAATTGAGCATGCGTTAGTTTGACATGCATAGCGAAATAGACAGAAAGGACGACGAGGCGATTAGGTATGGAATTGAAATAGGTGTCTACTATACAGACGGCCCATATAATTGCAGCGGAAAACCTGCAGCGTTAAACAAAAAGGTCCCCGATTCTTCGTCGACTCTCTCCAATGTCGAGGAAGCCTTTGGATACAGAAGATTCACAGTAAAGTGTTGCTTCACTTGAAAAGACTGTTTGAGGCCGGTAATGATGGAGGAGGTGTGAGCGCAACCTAAAGGGCGATGAGTGGGACATGAGGAAGCAGTACCTGCTTGAAGAGGAGACGGGAGGAGATAGACAGATGTTTCTGTTTGTGTGATGACCTTGTAAGTATCTGATATTATGTAGTACGCTGCGGGCTCTATTGAGGTAGTAGGTGTAGACTGGGAATCCCGAACGTTGCGTCTTATAGTGGAGGGGGTCATGGTAGTTTTGCGAGACATACAGATGATAGAAAACGCAGTTAATCTCAGTAGATGGGAAGCCACGATTTTGGAAAGAAAGAAGGACATCTCGTCTGGTAGGGAATAGAACACCTCATATTTAGAACCAAGGTGACGGAGATGGAGAAAATCAGAGAAAGGGTTTTGAGAGAGCGGTATTTTCCAGGAAACTGTTGGAATTGTCTGGTTGTTAGAAAATTATTGCATATTGAAAGCTTCTTGAATATCCAGGGCATCAAATGCAATGTTATGAAGCCGAGTTATGGGAAAAGGTGAGAAAATGGATAATCTTACTATTGAATGGCGGAGCAGACGCGATCAATTGAAGATCATAAACCTTTATAATATTCTTTGCCTTAGAGCCTTATGAACAATTGCAATATTTTAGAAGGTTTTGAACAGGTACATGGAAGGGCGAGGTATGGAGCGATATGGACTGGGTGCAGTCCAGTGGAACTAAGCAGAATAATTGTTTGGCACTGACAAGAGTGGCCGAGAGGCCCATTCCAAACATCTATGTTTGTATAATTCTACCAACTTAATCCGGATGCATTGGCGAAGTGGGATACTCAGTGTCTACTTCAATACATAACTTCACTCGGAGATCAGGCAGAGCAATGAAACTTAATTGACTTGGGCGATATTGGCTGAGTCAAAAAGTTAATCGTTTATCTGCAGAAGCTATGGAATATTGATAAAATAAACTGGGATAAAGTAAACATAATTAATGTAAAGTCGGCCAAGGATAGTGGTGGTGGTGGGGTTCATGCTGAATCCAGGTGAATTCCTTGCTGATCTATGTAAATGGCCCATCGACATATATAATGTAGATGATGTAAAGTCACCAGAAATATCGCTGAACTTATGAAGTTAGTGAATATACGTGGGGGAGTGAATATTCTTGGAATCTCATGGTTCTTTGGGAGAAGTCGTCAGGAGCAGGACACTGACATTTCGGAATTATAATCTTCTTTTAGGCTGATAATGACGTATTTTGGGGAAGACGATGCCAAAATGCAGAAAATGGAGAAATATTTATCGGCGAATGTGAACGATGAGATGTTTCACACTGTAAATATTTTTACAGTGACGTAATGATGGCAATTTCCTTGGTGAATGATATTGTGCAATGGAGAGCAGCGTGATTCCCTTGTACAAAAACAAAGGCGAGAAATCAGATTGCTCAAACTACACGGGAATCACGCTGCTCTCCATTACAAGCAAAATCTTCGCTAGCATTCTCCTAAATAGAATAATACCTACTGTTGCCGAAAATGTTCTTGCAGAATCACAGTGCGGCTTTCGCGCAAACAGAGGAACTACTGACATGGTCTTTGCCTTCAGACAGCTCCAAGAAAAGTGCAGAGAACAAAACAAAGGACTCTACATCACCTTTGTTGACCTCACCAAAGCCTTCGACACCGTGAGTAGGAAAGGGCTTTGGCAAATACTAGAGTGCCTCGGATGCCCCCCAAAGTTCCTCAACATGGTTATCCAACTGCACGAAAACCAACAAGGTCGGGTCAGATACAGCAATGAGCTCTCTGAACCCTTCTCCATTTGTGAAGCAAGGCTGCATTCTCGCACCAACCCTCTTTTCAATCTTCTTCAGTATGATGCTGAAACAAGCCATGAAAGACCTCAACAATGAAGATGTTGTTTACATCCGGTACCGCACGGATGGCAGTCTCTTCAATCTGAGGTGCCTGCAAGCTCAAACCAAGACACAAGAGCAATTTGTCCGTGAACTACTCTTTGCAGGCGATGCTGCTTTAGTTGCCCATTCAGAGCCAGCTCTTCAGCGCTTGACGTCCTGTTTTGCGGAAACTGCCACATGTTTGGCCTGGAAGTCAGCCTGAAGAAAACTGAGGTCCTCCATCAGCCAGCTCCCCACCATGACTACCAGCCCCCCCCCCCCCCACATCTCCATGGGGCACACAAAACTCAAAACGGTCAAGCAGTTTACCTATCTTGGCTGCACCATTTCATTGGATGCAAGGATCAACAACGAGATAGACAACAGACTCGCCAAGGCAAATAGCACCTTTGGAAGACTACACAAAAGAGTCTGGAAAAACAACCAACTGCAAAACCTCACAAAGATTAGCGTATACAGAGCCGTTGTCATATCCACACTCGTGTTCAGCTCCGAATCATGGGTCTTTTACCGGCATCACCTATGGCTCCTAGAACGCTTCCACCAGCATTGTCTCTGCTCCATCCTCAACATTCATTGGAGTGACTTCATCTCCAACATCGAAGTACTCGAGATGGCAGAGGCCGACAGCATCGAATCCATGCTGCTGAAGATCAAACTGCGCTGGGTAGGTCACGTCTCCAGAATGGAGGACCATCGCCTTCCCAAGATCGTGTTATATGGCGAGCTCTCCACTGGCCACTGAGACAGAGGTGCACCAAAGAAGAGGTACAAGGACTGCCTAAAGAAAGTTCTTGGAGCCTGTCACGTTGACCATTGCCAGTGGGCTGATATCGCCTCAAATCGTGCATCTTGGCGCCTCACAGTTCGGCGGGCAGCAACCTCCTTTGATGAAGACCGCAGAGCCCACCTCACTGTCAAAAGACAAAGGAGGAAAAACCCAACACCCAACCCAAACCAACCAATTTTCCCTTGCAGCCGCTGCAACGGTGTCTGCCTGTCCCGCATCGGACTTGTCAGCCACAAACGAGCCTGCAGCTGTCGTGGACATTACCCCTCCATAAATCTTCGCCCGCGAAGCCAAGACAAAGAAAGATATTGTATTGCAAAAGTACTGGAAATATTATTGGAAATTTAATGGGGTATAAAGTAAAATTGAAAAGACAAACAGAGCACAGTTAGCTTAGCAGTTACTGCAAATTCCTTACAGAGAGCGCCAGTGATCGGGGTTTTGGTTCCAATTCCAAGCTGTCTGTAAGAAATGTGTACATTTTCCGGATCTCTGCGTGGATTCCCCCGGGGAATCCGTTTTTCTCCAAACGTTCAAAAATGTAGCGGGGTTTTTGGGCTAATTTGTTGAAATTTGGCAGCACAGGCTCGCGGACCAAAAGTTCCTGTTACTGTGCTGCATGTGTAAAAAATAATCTTCGATGCCGAAACTTGAAGTTTTAATGGTCTAGTGATAAATTCAATGTCGAGGGATGATGTCGTTTAAAAATTCATACTCGTGTGCTTGCTTTGATGAACTGATGTCAAACATAAATTATGGGATCGAACAAAAAATTTGCAGTGCTATCGGAGGTCCAGCAATGGCAGTGCTGGCGCTGTTGTGAACCCAAAGAGAGAGCAGGAAGCGGAGATTTCTTCCGCAGTGTTCTCATTCCAGGGATGGAAACCATGCAGCTTTCAGGCTGCCAGCGACTCCAATCAAAGGACTTAAATCAGGCTGCAGACCACTAGGAACAGGCTCGAGACTGGCCGAAAGGCTGCCAGCAGTGGGAAATTGGATTTGAGAGATTGCTGAGGGGTCTGTGGGCTTCCTGACCGCTCAAAGGTTTCTATCTGGATTTCGGGTTTCCGATGGTTTGGAGGGAATTGGAACTCGGAACGCCTCTACAATCGGGTAATAAATTATATCTATTGATACAATTGTAGGCAGTTATAAAAGTAGATAGAGGGTGCGTGGAGCCATCACCTTGGCGAAGTAGTGATGGGTAAACTGAATTAAGCGATACCCTGCTGAAGACTGGCTGAAGAGGCGGCTTTCTTATATCCCAGAGACACTGTTCCTTGGTATCATCAAGTAACGCTAAAATTATATTGTTTGCTGACGATAAAAACATCCTGCAAATATTCTTGATTGCGACGAGTGATGAATATTAAAGATTTTTTAAAAGTTTTGATTTACAGACTGGCTGCACGTTTCACGTAGTGGTCAGCGCAACGCTATTGCAGTGCCCAGAAACCTGGGTTCGCATCCAGTGCTTCGAGTAAGAAGTTTACCCTGTGGCTGTGTGAATTTCATTTGAATGCCTGGTTTATTTCCACCCTTCAAAACGTATGGTAGTTGTGCGATCATTGTTGAATTAGGGCGGCACTAGTTCGTTGGTCGCAAGTACCTGTTACAGTGAGGTATCTCTGAAATATTTGAAGAAAACATACCTAAGAGAGGAGAGAAATTGTAGATTCCTTCATTTCAGTGCGAGACTTGCTCTGCACCACCTACTCTTCGTCATGATTCAAATCCACTCGTTTACCAATCCGACACAGCGTTCCCTGTCCCACCATGCCTTGTTTACATTTATCTCTGTCTTTTACATGAAGGGTTTCGGGTCGAAACGTAGACCGTTCTTTTTTCTCTAACGGATTCTGTTTCCCCGCTTAATTCGTCCACTAGAGTGTTTGATTCAAAGGAGTGTTTGATTTCACACGAAAAAACTGAACGAGGGAATGTATCCGAATCAAGAATGCTCATCTTCCTCCCCGAAACCAGGAGAAGTCGAGAATTTGAGCCCTCAGAATCACACATTTAACAACTAATTTACCTTGGACTCCTTCTTTCCCACAAAGTGGACGTCTTTTCGGTACCCAACCCCACTGGAATTTGAATGCCATGG
Source organism: Narcine bancroftii (assembly GCF_036971445.1). Taxonomy (NCBI): domain Eukaryota; kingdom Metazoa; phylum Chordata; class Chondrichthyes; order Torpediniformes; family Narcinidae; genus Narcine; species Narcine bancroftii. The sequence continues at coordinate 98,649,828 of NC_091474.1, read as the reverse complement.
TGAGAAATCTACCAGGTCCTGTTGTCAGATCGTGACTGAAAACTGTCTGCCTTCCCAGCCTGATTGTATTCTTACAAAAATAATCGAACCTTGAAATTAATTTGGTAAAAGCGCGTAATATTGTTTTTGTTATCTTCACGTTTATTGTAATAAAACAAACTTCATGCAATTTTTCAGTTCCTCTCTGAATTCTTTTGCCTCAGTCTATAGATGCAAGTATTGGTTCGGGTACAGAGAAACTGTAGTATAATTCCACGTTGTTGAAAGATAAATATTGGGGTATTCAAATATTTTTCTGCATAACTACGATTCACCGTTTGCCAGTTCATAGAGTGTATTACATAGGACAACCACAGTAACAGGAAATTGATGGATAGAGCGAAGAACAAAATCATCGATTTTTTTTCCGATTCTCCACCTCGGAATCAGTTTTAATTTCACTGTTCTTCCCGAATCCCTGCGGACTCTGTTTGCTGAAATTATGTGCCTGGCTATTGACCCATTAAACAGGAGAATGAAAAAAACATCGCTAATGTGGATGTTACGTTGCTGTCAAACAACTCGTGTGATTTCCACAAGGGTGAAGTGTAGTATTCAGGTACTGGCGCACACCGCCAAGGAATATTGTCAATTATACTACGGCGAAGTAAAATGGGACGCATCTCATACAGCTCATTGCCGCCATAATTATGAGAACCTTCGTCGCTACTCTCTCAGTACAAAAGATTTTCAGCAGGTTTTGACAGCAAATTGCGATGAAGCGATCTAATGTAAAGGGCATATTGAACCAAACCGAGAAATCCCTTGTCGCATACCATAATCAATAGAGTACATACCTGGGTTCTGAGCAAAAAACGGGCATACAAATAAATATCATTGACCTGTTTCAGAATGATTACAATGACAAGTACCATGACATCGGCCGCTGCCATCCCCTCCAGATAACGAGTGATACATTTGGAGAGGCCACATTTTCCACGACGCAGGATCACAATCGCCGTTAGTTAACTGCAAGAGCAAAGAATAACCAAAATTGAACTAACGAAAATCGTTTTAATTTTTGTCAACCCGGTTTCTCTTGGAAGTGCCTGCCCAACTTAACTGGCCGTTTCCTGTACTTCAAATAACTTTCTCTCTGCATCGGTCATTTGAGGCACCACCGTATGATCAACCAGCGTCTTGTTACCGGGGCGAGTGTAGCAAACACCAGAAGACATATTTACAATATTAGCGAGGAATCATTAGGGTAGAAGTCACGGGTACCTTTTTTAAACACAGGGTCGTTCCTGAAATGCATTGCCACTTGATACAATGGACACATTTCAAATACTCGAAAGCAAGCAAATGAATGAAAGAAATATGGGGCATAATTAGGAGGGGAATATTATAGTTCAGTCGGATTGTTTTGTTCGGCATTATATGTTAGCTAAGTGTCTGAACTATTCTGTCATGTTCTATGATCTATACGCTCAGTTGTGCCCTATCAATCAGTAGGCTTTGTCCTGCTGGTCACATGTTGCCATTCGAAATACGACGTTGCCACGTTCCATGACGGTCGTCTCCATGGTCATTCTCTGTTTTCAGAATTTGGAAAAGTTTATCAATGTTAATTCATCATGTAAAAGAAAAGCCCATTCAATCAGTTAACCTAAAATCGCATAAATATCACTGGCTCATACCGTTTGTTCTATTACTGCCTCTTCATCCACCCAGCTTCTGAGATGTTTCTTTTGCTTCTGGTGTTGATGACGAGTTATAGATTTGAAACATCAATTCTTCTCTTTCCTTCCCCCAGATGGAAATAGACCGCCTGTGTATTTCCAATTTCTAACATATTCTTAATTCAGCGTTCTCGGGGGAAATAATTACCTGTTTTATCTAAACACAAATTCAAGAATCTGGGCAGCAGACAATTGCATAAAATTAGACAGGTGATGGAAGAATTTAAAAAAAAGGTTGTCTGAACCAACGTATTAACGTTTACACCTACAACTGTAAGTACAAGATAGTAAATGGTCGCAATGTAGTAATTTTCTGGCTCTGACATCTTCTGTGAAAAGCTGAAATCAGTTCAAATCTTAAAGCCATCAACGTACTCTCAGTTTTGTGTAGAAGTTATTATATGAGAGGAGAGATCCACTGAGATAACTACTGAGATAAACCACAGCAGAAAAACACATTGAATATGCAACTATACAGAGCTAATTTTGCTTATTGGTTTACCTGTCCAATGCATTTCGCCACTAGTTGCATGATGCAAACAGATGACTATGCAATTCTTGTCCATAAAGTTGCAATTTTCGCTCTCTGGCACAAGCTGCGAGCAAGACCTTTTTGGGACCAACATAAAGTAGCAGAGCAAATGTACACCTTCTTTCCATCGGCGGCGAAAATGGGGGTGGTCAATTGGCACGTGAGGTTCATTTGTGAGAGCAAATTGAACATAAAACACAGAACATTGCAGCACATTAAGTGCTGATCTATTCAAACCTTTTTCACAACAATCTAGTTTCTTCCAAACTCACACGCTTAACTATTTCTCATATTTGTGTGACAATTTCAGACATTTTCTCGCAAAGTAGCAGCAATCACGAGAGGGCGTCTGCACAAAGTGAAGGTACGAAAGTTGAGTGAGACATCTGGGGTACGGTTTCTATTTACACAGACATTCTGGGTAGCTGGAATATATTGGCAGAGGTGATGGTGGAGGTTGAAACGATATGGGCATTTAAAAGACAGAGGCCGACAGCATCGAATCCACGCTGCTGAAGATCCAGCTGCGCTGGGTGGGTCACATCTCCAGAATGGAGGACCATCACCTTCCCAAAATCGTGTTCTATGGCGAGCTCTCCACTGGCCACCGTGACAGAGGTGCTCCAAAGAAGAGGTACAAGGACTGCCTAAAGAAATCTCTTGGTGCCTGCCACATTGACCACCGTCAGTGGGCTGATATTGCCTCAAACCGTGCATCTTGGCGCCTCATAGTTCGGCGGGCAGCAACCTCCTTCGAAGAAGACCGCAGAGCCCACCTCACTGACAAAAGACAAAGGAGGAAAAAGCCAACATCCAACCCCAACCAACAAATTTTCCCCTGCAACCGCTGCAACCGTGTCTGTCTGTCCCATATCGGACTTGTCAGCCACAAACGAGCCTGCAGCTGACGTGGACATTTATCCCCTCCATAAATCTTCGTCCGGGAAGCCAAGCCAAAGAAGAAGACAGGAACATTGATGAAAGAAAAATAAAGGGTTATGAGTAGACATATATTGGTGGCCCATTACTGAGCTGTAATTTTCTATGTATCATGTACCCTTGAAAGTTACAATTGTACCAACCTAAGCTGCTACCAGTCACCGCCACTCTCCTAGTAAAGAAAGTACCTCTGATACTTCCAGTGAACAAACACACGCTCTAGAAACACAGCATGCCATGTATCGTCCATAGAAAGCAATGGTACATAAACAACGTTTCCGGCCTGAGCCCTTCCTCGAGGTATAAGTAAAACGTTGGCCAGCACAAGAATGTGCAAGTGAAGGAGCGCATGGTAACAGAAGAGATATTGTTTGCCAAGCGGAAGATTAAATATTTGGACAATGTATGGAGAAGGAATCGTTCTCTGAATGGTGGGGTCCTAGAATAAAAGTGACAGAGAAATTGGAAGAGTCCAAGTGGTAGAGGAGGGGGCTACCAGATATTGCAGACGTCGACGTTGAAGCAATCTGGTTCGAGGATGCCCTCAAGGGATATTCACTATTGTTCCTTCAATTTGTTGATGCATGGGGAAATGGAGAGAAAGGCCAACGAGGCAATGAGGTGTGGAAGTGAAATGGGTGTCAACTATGCAGACGGCCCATATAATTGCAGTGGAAGTGCTACAGTGTTAAACAAAAATGTCCCCGATTCTTCGTCCACTCTCTCCAATGTCGAGGAAGCCGTTGGATACAGTAAATGGCCATGGAAGATTCACAGTAAAGTGTTGCTTCATTTGAAAAGACTGTTTGAGGTGGATAATTCTGGTGAAGGAAGAGGTGTGAACGCAACATAGGGGGCGATGAGTGGGACATGGAGTAAGCAGTTCCTGCTTGAGAGGAGACGGGAGGAGATGGACACATGTTTCCGGTTGTGTGATCACCTTGTAAGTATCTGAAATTATGTAGTACCCTACGGGCTCTGTTGAGGTAAAAGATGTAGATAGGGAATCCTGACCTTGTTGGGTCTTATAGTGGAGGGGGTCACTGTAGTTTTGCGGGACATACAGAAGATAATAGAAAATGCTGTTAATGAAAGTAGATGGGAAGCCACGATTTGGGAAGGAAAGAAGGACATCTCGGATTGTATGAAAGAGTAAACCTCATCCTGAGAGCCAAGGCGACGGAGATTGAGAAATTTAGAGAATGGAATAGAAACTACAGGGTGTTCAGAGAGAGGTGCTGTCCAGGAAAATGTTGGAGCTGTTTGGTTGTTAGCAAATGATTGCATCTTGAAAGATTCTTGATTATCCAGGGCATCAAACGTAATGGTGTGAAGCCGAGCTATGGGGCAAGGTGGGAAAAGGGATCATCTCACGAATGAATGGCGTGTCAGACCAGAACAGCTGAATAACCTAAGTCTTAAAAGATTCTTTGCCATGTAGCCTAATGGACAATTGCAATATTTTAGAAGGTTTTGAACAAGGACATGGATGGGCGAGGTATTGAACGATTTGGACTGGGTGCAGGTCAGTGGGACTAAGCAGAATAATTGTTTAGCGCTGACTAGAATGGCCACCGTGAATGGCCCATTCCGAACATCTATGTTCGTATAATTATACGAAATTAATCAGGATACATTGGCGAAGAGGGATACTCAGTGTCTACTTCAAATCATACCTTCACTCGGAAATCAGGCAGAGCAAAAAACTTAATTCACTTGGACGATTTTCGTTTACTCAAGAAGTGCATCGTTTATCTGCAGAGGCCATGGCATTTTGATAAAATTTACTGGGATAAAGTAAACATAATTAATGTAAGGTCGCTCCATTGAGGTGGCAGTGGGGGGGTTTCATGCTGAATCTAGAAGAATTCCGTGTTTTTCTATGTAAATGACCCAACGACAAATATGATGGAAATGATGTAACTTCACCAGAAATGTCGCTGAACTTATGAAGGTCGTGAATATACGTGGGAGAGTGAATATTCTTAGAATCTCATAGAGCTTTGGGAGAAGACGGCAGGAGCAGGACGCCGATATTTCGGAATTATAATCTTCTTTGAGGCTGATAATGACGACTTTTGGGGAGACCATGCCAAAACGCAGAAAATGGCGAAATATTTATCCGCGAAAGGAAGATGTTTCACACTGTAAATATTGGTGACTTTATAACGTCCATTTCCTTGGTGAATGATATTGTACTGCAAATGTACTGGAAATATTATTGGAAAATTAATGGGGTATGAATTAAAATTAAAAAAGGACAGAGCAAATTCCTTACAGGCAGCGCCAGCGATCGGGATTTTGGTTCCAATCCCGATCTGTCTGTAAGAAATATATACGTTCTCCCAATCTCTGCGTGGATTCCCCCGGGGGTTCCGGTTTCCTCCAAACGTTCAAAAACCTAGCGAAGGTTGTGGGCTAATTTGATGAAATTGGGCAGCGAGGGCTCGTGGGTCGAAAGTTCTTGTTACTGTACTGCATGTGCAAAACAATAATATTCAATATCGATAATTGATGTTTTAATCGTCCAGTGATAAATTCAATGTCGAAGGATGAAGTCGTTTTAAAAATTCATACTCGTGTTTGCTTCGAAGTGATGTCAAAGATCGAGCAAAAAATTAGTACTGCTGCCAGAAGTCCGGCAACGGCAGTGCTGCAGCTTGTGCGAACTCATAGAGAGAGCAGGGAGCGGCGATTTCCTCCGCAGTGTTCTCACTCCAGGGATTTAAACCATGTCGCATTCAGGCTGCCAGCGACTCCAATCAAAGGACTTAAATCAGGCAGCGGACCGATAGGAACAGACGCGAGACTGTCTGATGAGCTGCCAGCAGTGGGAACCTTGATTTGAGAGGATACGGGGGGTCTGAGGGCTTGCTGAACGCTCAGAGGTTTCGATCTGGATCTCAGGTTTCTGATCGTTTGGATGGAACTGTGACTCGGAACGCCTCTGCAATCGGGTAATAAATTATATCTATTGATACAATTGTAGGCAGTTATAAAAATAGATAGACGGTGCGTGGAGCCCTCACCTTGGCGAAATAGTGATGGGTAAACTGAATTAAGCGATACCCTGCTGAAAACCATCTAAGGACTAGCTGAAGAGGCGGCTTTATTATATCCCAGAGAGACTGTTCCTTGGTATCATCAAGTAACGATGAAATTATATTACTTGCCGACAATAAAAACATCGTGCAAATATTCTTGATTGCGACGAGTTATGAATATTAAAGATTTTAAAAAATGTTTTGATTTACAGACTGGCTGCACGTTTCACGTAGATGTCAGCGCCACGCTATTGCAGTGCCCAGAAACCTGGGTTCGCATCCAGTCCTTCCAGTCAGACGTTTACCCAGTGGCTGCGTGAATTTCATTTGGGTGCTTGGTTTCTTTCTACCCTCCAAAACATACGGTCGTTGTGCGTTCATTGTTGAATTAGGGAGGCACTAGTTCGTTGGTCACAAGTACCTGTTGCAGTGAAATATTTGAAGAATACATACCTAAGAGAGGAGAGAAATTGTAGATTCCTTCATTTCAGTTCGAGACTTGCTCTGCACCACCTACTCTTCGTCATGATTCAAATCCACTCGTTTACCAATCCGACACAGCGTTCCCTGTCCCACCATGCATTGTTTACATTTACTTCTCCATTATATCTCTGTCTTTTACATGAAGGATTTCGGGTCGAAACGTAGACTGTTCTTTTTTCTCTAACGGATTCTGTTTCCCCGCTTAATTCGCCCACTAGAGTGTTTGTTTCAAAGGAGTGTTTGATCTCACCTGAAAAACTGAACGAGGGAATGAATCAGAATCAACAATGCTCACCTTCCTCCCCGAAACCAGGAGAAGTCGAGAATTTCAGCCCTCAGAATCACACATTTAATATCTAATTTACCTTGGAAGCCTGGTTGAGTATTTAGTCCTTCTTTCCCACAAAGTGGACGTCTTTTCGGTACCCAACCTATTCCCCACTGAAACTGGCATTGAATGCCATGGTGAGAAATCTACCAGGTCCTGTTGTCAGATCGTGACTGAAAACTGTCTGCCTTCCCAGACTGATTGTATTCTTACAAAAATAATCGAGCCTTGAAATGAATTTGGGAAATGCGCGTAACATTGTTTTTGTTATTTACACATCATAACGTTTATTGTAAAAAACAAACCACACCATTTTTCAGTTCCTCTCTGAATTTCCTTTCTCTCAGTCTATAGATGCAGGTGTTGGTGCAGATACAGAGAAACTATAGCATAATTCCACTTTGTTGGAAGATAAATATAGGGGTATTCAAATATTTTTCTCTATAACTAGGATTTATCGTTTGCCAGTTTATAGAGTGTATTACATAGGGCAACGACAGTAACAGGAGATTTGTGGATAGAGCGAACAACAAAATCATCGATTTTTTTAGGTTCTCCACCTCGGAATCAGTTTGAATTTCAGTGTTCTTCCGGAATCCACTGCGGATTCTGTTTGCTGCAATTATATGCCTGGCTGTTGATCCATTAAACAGGAGGATGAAAAACATTGCCAATATGGATGTTACGTTGCTGTCAAATAACTCGTGTGCTTTCCACAGGGGTGAAGCATAGTATTCAGAAACTGGCGCACACCACCAAGGAACATTGTCAATTATTGCATAAGACTCTACGGCGAAGTAAAATGGGACGCATCTCATACAGTTCACTGCCGCCACAATTATCAGAACCTTCGTCGCTACTCTCTCGGTACAATAGTCGTTTTGCATATTTTGACATAAAATCGCGATTAAGCTATCTAATGTCCAGGCAATGGTGAACCAAACCGAGAAATTCGTTGGCGCATATCGTAATCAATAGAGTACATACCTGGGTTTTGAGCAATAAACGGGCATACAAATAAATATCATCGATCTGCTTCAGAATGATTACAATGACAACTACCATGACATCGGCCGCTGCCATCCCCACCAGATAACGAGTGATACATTTGGAGAGGCCACATTTTCCACGACACAGGATCACAATCGCCGTTAGTTAACTGCAAGAGCAAAGAAGAACAAAAATTGAACTGACCAAAATAGTTTTAATTTTCTTCTTCAATTGGTGCCTGTGAGAGGAAAGGTCCTGAGCCCGCAGTCTCACGCCACAACGTGAATTCGCCTCAGATGATACGGATCACCCGCATGCCTAAAGTCTGAATACCAATGGAAAATAAGATTTTGTGTGATGTGGGTGGTGATGGAGGTAACTGGCCTTTGGAAAACTCGAAAGTAATAATAAAAATGATTGTAAGGTCAGCATCAAGGTCAATGTATTCGGCAATCGTGTTCATGAGTCAGCCCTTGAACGTTCACAAAACTATGAACGAAAAACCAAACCCCGTTAGTGTCGTGTTACGGAAAGGGTATGGGAAGCAGCAGACTCAAACGAGACTACATATAAGATTGTCCTTTAAGTGAATTTCGTTATTTTGTGGATGGATGTCAACTTGCCGTTGTTTGCACAGAACTCGAACGTCGTTCACAGTAGGCCACGATTGACAATTTAAACCGAGAATAAAGCAGAGAAGTACAAGACACAGAGATTCCGAGGACACATGGCAGGTGAGATGGGGCTGATGAGGAGAGAAAGGGCTGGCATCATAACGAGACGGACAGGGAAGATGGAGTCACCGCATTCGTTACTGAATGAAAACGTGAGAATGAGTGAAAGAGAGCGAGAGAGAGAGAGAGAGCGAGAGAGCGAGAGAGGGAGAGGGAGAGGGAGAGAGAGAGAGAGAGAGAGAGAGAGAGAGAGAGAGAGAGAGAGAGAGAGTGCAAGAGATGGAGAGATGGGGATAGAGAGATGAACAAAGTAAAGATCATCCATACTCTCTCTCTTGGAAGTGGTCGCCCAACCTTCATTTTCCTTTTCCTGTACCTCAAATAACTTTCTCTCTGCATCGCTCATTTGAGACACGACTGCGTGATCAACCAGCATCTTGTTACCGAGCCAAGTGTAGCAAGCTCCATAAGACGTATTTACAATATGAGGGAGGAAACATTAGGGGAGAAGTCAGAGGTACCTATTTTTAAAACAAAGGTTGGTTCCTGAATTCATTGCCAATTCGTACAATTGATACATTTCAAATAACCTAAGGCAAGCAAATGAATGAAAGGACTATGGAGCACAATGAGGAGAGGAATGATTTGGTTTAGTCAGATTGTTTTGGTTGGCATTATATGGTAGCTCAGGGTCTGATCTTTTGTGTAATAATCTATGTTCTATTCGTTCAGTTGTGCCCTTTCAATCAGTTCGCTTTGCCCTGCTGCCTTTCGAAATAGGAAGTTCCTACGTTACATGGCGGTCTTCTTGATCGGTCATTCTCTCTTTTCAGAATTTGGCAAAGATTATCAATGTTCATTCATTATGTAGTAAAAAAGCCCTGACACTCAGTTAACCTAAAATCTCATAAACATCACTGGCTCATACCTTTTGTTCTATTATTGCCTCTTCATCCATATAACCATATAACCACTTACAGCACAGAACAGGCCAGTTCGGCCCTACTAGTTCATGCTGTAACAAATCCCCACCCTCCTAGCACCACAGAGCAGCACTTGGCCCATACCCCTCCAGTCCTCTCCTATCCATGTAACTATCTAGTCTTTCCTTAAATGTAACCAATGATCCTGCCTTGACCACGTCTGTCGGAAGCTCATTCCACATCCCCACCACCCTTTGCATATAGAAATTTCCCCTCATGTTCCCCTTATAATTTTCTCCCTTCAATCTTAAATCATGCCCTCTAGTTTGAATCTCCCCCACTCTTAATTGAAAAAGCCTATCCACGTTTACTCTGTCTGTCCCTTTTAAAATCTGAAACACCTCTATCAAGTCCCCTCTCAATCTTCTACGCTCGAGAAAAAAGCCCACGTCTGCACAACCTTTCCCTGTAACTCAAACCTTGAAATCCTGTCAACATTCTCGTGAGCCTTCTCTGCTCTCTCTCTATTTTGTTTATATCTTTCCTATAATTTGGTGAACAAAACTGTACACAGTACTCCAAATTTGGCCTCACCAATGCCTTGTACAATTTCATGATAACCTCCCTACTCTTGAATCCAATACTCCGATTTATGAAGGCCAACATTACAAATGCCTTCCTCACCACACCATCTACCTGAGTATCAGCCTTGAGGGTACTATTTACCACAACTCCTAAATCCCTTTGTTGCTCTGCACATCTCAATAGCCTACCATTTAATGCATATGACCTATTTAGATTTGCCTTTACAAAATGTAACACCTCACACTTATCTGTATTAAATTCCATCAGCCATTTCTCAGCGCACACATCCAGCCTTCCTAAATCACCTTTTAATCTACGGTAATCATCCTCACTGTTCACAACACCACCAAAAAAATATATAATCCGCAAACCTGCTTATCCAATACTCCATCCCTACTTCCAGATCGTTAATATATAGAACAAACAATAGTGGACCGAGGACCGATCCCTGAGAAACTTCACTAATCACTGGCCTCCAATTAGACAAACAATTTTCTACCACTACTTTCTGACACCTCCCATCCAACCATTGCTGAATCCATTTCACTACCTCCTCATTTATACCTAATGCCTCCACCTTTTTTCCTAACCTCCTGTGGGGAACTTTGTCAAAAGCTTTACTAAAGTCTAAATAGACAACATCCACAGCTTTCCCTTCATCAACCTTTTTTGTAACCCCCTCGAAAAGCTTGATCAGGTTTGTAAAGCATGATCTACCCCTGACAAAACTATGCTGATTACTCCCTAGCAATCCCTGTACCTCCAAATAATTGTAAATACCATCCCTCAGAACACTTTCCATCAACTTGCCCACCACAGACGTCAGACTCACGGGCCTATAATTCCCAGGTTTACATTTAGACCCTTTCATAAACAGTGGTACCACATGCGCCATCCTCCAATCATTTGGCACTACCCCCGTGGCCAGTGACATCCTAAATATCTCTGTTAATGGCCCACTATCTGTCCACTAGCCTCCCTGAGTGTCCTTGGGAATATTTTGTCCGGTCCTGGAGATAAATCCACTTTATCTTTTTCAACACAAGCATCACTACCTCCTCGGTCTTCCTTATATGCTGCATTACCTCCCCACTATTTTTCTTTACCTCAACTGGTTCAATATTTTTTTCCCTAGTGAATACCGAGGCAAAGAAATCATTCAATATTTTCCCCATTTCCTCTGACTTCTCACTCAGCCTACCCTCACTATCTACAAGGGGTCCAAATTTATCCCTCACTAATCTTTTCCTTTTAATGTACAAATAGAAAGCCTTTGGATATATTTTTACTCTGTCTGCCAAAGCCTCTTCCTGCCTTTTTTTGGCCTTTCTAATTTCTTTCTTAAGATTCCTTCTACACTCCTTGTAGTCCTCCTTCAAATTGTCAGCTCCCTGTTCTTTATACCTCTTGTAAACCTCCCTTTTTCTCCTAACCAAATTTCCAATATTCCTCGCAAACCAAGCCTCCCTGCGACTTCCAGCCTTTCCTTTGATCCTCACTGTGACATAACTACTCTGTACCCTCAAAATTTCTTTTTTGAATATCCTCCATTTCACATTTACACCCTCACCTGAAAATATCCTGCCCCACTCAATACTCCCCAAATCCCTTCTTATTCCTTCGAAATTTGCTCTTCTCCAATCCAGAACCTCTTCTTTAGGCCCCTCCTTGCTCCTCCCTAAAACTACCTTAAAACTAACAGAATTATGATCGCTCAACCCAATTGGATCTCCAACATTAATGTCTGATACCTGACCTAGCTCGTTACCTAACAGGAGATCCAGTATTACACTGTCCCGAGTCGGTTCTTCTACTAATTTATTCAGAAAACAATCTTGAACACATTTAACGAACTCTAGCCCATCCAGCCCTCTAACTGTATGGGTATCCCAATCAATGTGAGGGAAGTTAAAATCTCCCATGATCACTACCTTATGATTCCCGTCATGTTAGTAAACTACACTGTGTATCAAATTAACGGTCTGGTAGTTAGCAACCCCCTTTGAAAGAGCGATCATAGTATGATTGAATTTCTCATGCAGATCGAGGGTGGAATAGACAGATCTAAAAGTAGTGTATTATACTTGAACAAGGAAGACTATAACAGGATGAGGGCGAAATTGGTCAACATGGACTGGGAGCTCAGGGTAGGTGGCCGAAAATTTGAGGAACAGTGGAACACTTCTGAAGAAATATTTCACAGTGCTCAACAAAAAAATATATATTCTGGTTAAAAATAAAGGCAGTAAGATAGGTAAAATCCAGCCTTGGTTAACTAAGGAAATAGAGGTAGTATAAAATTAGAAGTTCATGAATGAAGTAGCCAAGAATAGTGGGGAATTGAAGGATTGGGAAAACTTTAAAGGGCAACAAAGGACTGCTAAATGAGAAATAAGGAAAGTGAAGAAGGATGATGAAGGGAAATTAGCACAAAGTATAAAAACAGATAGCAAAAACAATTATAAAATTATAAAACAGAAAAGAGTGGCTCAAGTCAACATAGCTCCCATGGAAGATGAGAATGAGAAATTGATATTGAGTAATGAGGAAATTGCTGAGGCATCCAACATGCTAAAGAGTGGTGATCGGGATGTGAAGGGAGGTGTGGGCCTCGATAAAATAATTCTTACAAAAGAGATAGTGATGAGGAAACTAATAGGATTGAGGGTGATAAAATCCCCTGGTCCTGATGGGATGCATCCCAGTGTACTGAAGGAAATGGCAGTAGTTATGGATTCTCTGGAATCTGGGCAGGTCCTGGAAATTTGGAAAACAGCAAACATCACGCCACTTTTTAAAATGGGATGTTGGCAGAAGACGGGTAACGATCGGCCAGTGGCTTAATGTCTGTAGTTGGGAAAAGCATTGAAGCTGCAATTAAGGTGGAAATAGTGAGGGATTAAGAATCAAGCTGTTCCACCAGACAGACACAGCACAGATTCAGAAAAGGAAGGTCTTATTTGACAAACTTGCTGGAGTTCTTCGAGGATATAATGGGTTTGGTAGATAAAGGGAAACAGGTTGATTTTGTATATTTGGATTTCCAGAAGGCGTTTGATAAGGTGCAGGACAAGAGACTTATCAATAAGATACAGATGAATTGAGTCAGTGGAAGTATATTGCCGTGGATTGAGAATTGATTAACTGTCAAAATACAGTTCTTCTGATTAACAGTGGGGTTGTGCAGGGGTCAGTGCTCGGCCTGCCGCTGTTCACCATTTACATTAATGATTTGGGAGAGGGGATAGAATGTAGTGTAGCCAATTTTGCGGATGATAATAAATTGGAAAAGCAAATTGTACAGATGATGTGGAGTGGCTGCAGTAGGATACAGTTAAGTTAGATGAGTGGGTGAAGGTCTGGTAGATGGAGTGTAACGTTAGTAACTGCAAAGATTCCACATTGTTAGAAAAAAATAGAAGAGCAGATTATTATTTAAATGGTAAAAGACTGCAGCAGGTGATGTAGTGCAATTGGACTTGGGAGTGCTATGCATGAATCACAAAAAGTTGGGTTGAAGATACCACAGATTATTAAGAAGGAAAATGGAATGTTCGCCTACATCACTAGAGGAATTCAAGAATAGGGAGGTCATGTTGCAAATGTACAAGGTATTGGTGAGGCTGCACCTGGAGTACTGTGTGCAGTTCTGGTCTCCATACTTGAGGAAGGATATACTGGCCTTGCAGGCAGATCAGAGGAGGTTCACCAGGTTTATCCCAGAGATGAGGGGGTTGACCTATGAGGAGAGACTAGATCACCTTGGATTATACTCAGTCGAATTTGGAATAATGAGAGGAGATCTTAAAGAAACATATAAAATTATAAAGTTGATAGATAAGATAGAGGCAAGAAAATAGTTTTAAATGGTAGGTGAAACCAAAAATAGAGAACACAGCCTCAAGATCAAGGGAATAGATTCTGGATGGAGATGAGGAAAAACTTTTTTTCCCAGAGAGTTGTGAATCTGTGAAATTCTCTGCCAAAGGAAGCAGTTGAGAGCACTTTATTAAACTTATTTAAGATTCAGTTAGATAGAATTTAACAAAAGAAAATAATTTGGGGATATAGGAAAAAGGCAGGTAGGTGGAGTTGAGTCAATGATCAGATCATCCATGATCTTACTGAATGGCTGTTCAGGCTCAACCGGCCAGATGGCCTACTCCTGCTCGTATTTCTTATGTTCTTATGTATACATGTGTACACCGTGATCGGTAGACATACTGTTTCCTGTGTGGAATATTTGGCGTATGGGTGGCAGAGTTAGCATGGTGATTAGCGCAACACCTTAACAGCACCAACAATCAAGACCTGGGTTAGAATCCCGCGCTGTCTGTCAGACGTTTGTACGTTCTCCCCGTGTCTGTCTGGGATTTTCCTGGGGGAACCAGTTTCATCCAACTGTACAAAACATACCAGGGGTTGTAAGTCAATTGGGTGTAATTGGATGGTTTGGTCTCATGGTCTTAAGTGGATTGTTACTCTGAAAAGTTTTTAAAAATTATATATTAAAAAAAAATCTGATTGTATTTAGACAGTCACATGATAATAACATTGAACTTGATAAGGAAAGTCTGGGACACTTCTCCTGGAGAATAAGGAGAGATTGTGAGGGGGTTCTCAATGTAGATTTATAAAATCATGGGGGCATAGTTCCACAAAGAGTGGAGATAAGGGAGGTGGTGGTGTATTCTGCATTTGATGAGTGCGACCTTGCAGTGGATATTCCTGAGCAGTTTGATCCCCAAGTAGGTGGAAATGAGAGATTAGATTAAGCGAAGATGTTGTTGGGATTGCACAATGAAAAACCTACCTGCCACATGTCCACGAAGGTTAGAGGAACTGATACAAAGGGTGATCATAGATAGATATAAGGGCTCCAGAGTGGGGGATTTGAGCTTTACAAATATCGTTCATTATCCTGCATCGGATTAGATCAGTTGGAATTTGTAATAAAACAGTATCCTTAATATAGTAAAGTTAAAAATACTTTACCAACGTTTTGGACTTGAGCCTTTAATCAAGGACGGAAAAATGTCGGCAGGCTTCCGAACAAAATAGTAGGCGAGGAGGTGTGGTTTCAAAGATAGGATTTAAGGTGGAGAAGGGAGTGAAGGTCAGCAGCTATCAAGGGGAAATGTTTCTTCGGGTGCAAAAGACAGGGTAGATATTGGACAAAAAATACTAATTATTTTGCCCCTTACTTCATTGTGGCATATACCTGCAGTGTGTCTGACATCCGAGAGTGTCAATAGGCTGAGTGTGTGTGTACTTGATCTTACCATTGGGAATGTCCTGGTAAATTTGGAAGGTCAGAAGATGGATCGAGTATCTGGACGAGATGAAATACAATCCACGTGTTGAAAGAGGTAACTGAAGAAACTGAAGGCATTGTTACTGATCTTCGTGAATCACTATATTTTCAGTGATAGGTAAGATTTTTGAATCTTTTAATAAGGATAAGGTTTCAATGGCCATAGAAGCCCATGGTGAAAGGCAGCATTGATTCCTGAAAGAGAAATATTTTGACGCAAACTTGTTGGAATTCCTCGAGGGAAGAACAAGAATGACAATAAAGGAGAGTCAGTGGATATCGTTTACATGGATTTTCAAAAGGCCATTGAAAGGTGGCATACATGAGGCTGCTAAGCACGATGAGGATCATGGTTCTCCCACAAAAATACTGGCATGGATCTAAGATTAGCTGATTGACAGGATGCAGAGAGTGGTTATAAAAGGAACATTTATTGGTTGGCTGCTGTTTGCCGGTGGTGTTCCACTGGTCTAGGTGCTGGGGCCATTTCATTTTACGTTATATGTTAATGGTTGTGATGGTATGTTGCCACGTTTTCAGACAATACAAAGCTCAGAGGAGGAGCAGGTAGAGTTCAGGTAGCACTTGTCTGTAGAAAGGTTTAGATGGTTAGAAGATTTGGTAAAGAAATGGCAGATGGAATACAGTGAATAGAAGTTATGATCATGTACATTCGTGGAAGGAATAAATGTGTAGTCCTTCTTCTAAACAGAAAATGACATCAAAATCAGAGGCCCAGAGGGACTTGGGGTCCTCGTGCAAATCTGCCTAAAGGTCCACTTTCATGTAGAGTCAGCTGTAAGGAAGGCAAATGGAATTATCTCATTTTTTTTAGAAGGATAAGATATAAATGCAGGGATGTCGTGTCGAGGCTTTATAATTCATTAGTCAGCAATGTTGGAATACTGTGAGAAGTTTGTGATCCATATCTAAGGATGGTTGTGTTGGCTTTGGAGAGGGTTCAGTTGTTGACATGGTGATCCCCGGAGTGAAAGGGTTCGAAGGGTCTGCGGTTGTGCCCGCTGGAGGTTAGAAGAATGAGGAGTCATCTCATTTATACCAAATTGATGCTGAAAGGTGAGGACAGAGTGGACGTGGAGAGAATATTTCCCATGGTGGGTGAGTATGGAACCAGAGGTAACTGCCACGTAATACAATAAAAAACCCTTTTAGAACAGAGATTAGAGTAATTTCTTTACCAGGAGGGTGCAGATATTATGGAATTTGTTGTACCAGATAGCTATGGAGGCCAGGTCATCGGGGATATTTAAGCCAGACGTTCTTGACCATGCAGGTTATCAAGATTTACGGGGAGAAGGCAGAAGGATGAGGGTAAAATGGGTAGTAAATCAGCCATGACTCGATGGGAAGAATGGCCCAATTCCGCATCTCTGCCTTATGATCTTTTGGCGTTAAACCCCATAAATCTGCGCTGAACAAGACATATGCTGTGGGTTTTCAAACTAAAACTGACCATCAGGTCAGTGACAACAAGGCTTCCCGTCTAGACAGATTGAGTATCAAAGACGAACTTTAGGAGAACTGCAATGTGACACTAACAAAGGTCTCATCTCTGCCAGAAGAACGGGCATAGTCGCTGCTGTGGATCCCATCTTGGGTGAAGCTATGCAATTTAGCAGGACCAGACAACATACCTAGTCGTGTGCTCAAGGACTGTGAAGGCTGCAGCCCAGCTGACGGAGGTCCTAATGGACATCTTCAACTCTCACTGCAGCAGTCCATTGTCTCCACAACATTCAAGGCATCATATAAAAATTACAACATAGCAACAGGCCACCTTGACCCTTTTAGTCCATGCAGAACACTTTTTCCTACCTAACCCCACTGACCAACATACAACCCACACTCACCAGTGCTGGTGGGTAAACTGTAATCGCTGGAACTCAACACCTATATCTGTGTCTGCATTCTGAACTTCCTGATACAGTCAGTCCCAGCACGCTGAGTAATGGAAAACCTCAGGGATCTGTGCTCACGCTACTCACGTTCACACTGCTGCCTCATGGCTGCACTGCCAAACTCAGTTTTAACACCATCACACAATCATCACTCTTGCAGATTACAGACCAGTATTGGCCTCACTGACAACAATGATGTGCATGCTGACACAAAGGAAGTTGAAGGGCTTGTAAAATGGAGTGAAAACACAAGATAAAACAAGTGATTGTGAACTTCAGGAGGACGAATATCAACTATTCTCTGATACAAACCAATGGCTCTGGCTTGGAGAGAGTGACGAGAACATAGTTCCTTGGTATGCCTACCCTATTCTTCATAAGAGGTTTAGGCTGGCAAGGCTACTGGTATCCATCTTGATTTCTTTCTGGAGAAATTTGACAGTGTGCTGCCTGGCTCCATTATTGCGTGGTATGGAGGCAGGAGAGAATCCTCGACATCGAAGAGACTGGATGCAGACTGTTAAATCACTACCTTCAGCGCCACGGACCGGTCCACCGCAGTAGCGGGCATCACTTATTGACCATTCATTTCAATTTCCAGCCCCGATTCCCTGCTGACATATCTGTTTATTGTCGCATGGCTTTCCAGACTGAGACCACCTACAAATTGAAGGAACAACTCCTCATATTGCATAACAGTGACCTCCATTCAGATGACATTCACATTGACTCTCCGATTTCTGGGTTTCCGTTTCCACCCCTACCCCCATCTATCCCTATGTTCGTCTTCTCTAGAGCTGTATCACTCTCATTTCACATCTTTCTGGCTTGGGAGGAAATGTTACAGTAGCTTGACCACACATATTGTGAAACGCTGAATTTTTACAGGACTTTTGCAAAGTGCTTTTTTGCAAAAAAGCAACGAAGTATCAAGATACAGATTGCCTGGGAGATCATGTGATTTTTTTGCAGGCAGGGAGAACAGTTTTGCTCTCAGAGAAGGAAACTGTGAAACTGTGAGCGTGGAGACAGAAATCAGTTCCAGAAGGACAAAGCTGGCAAACATTTTGAAGACTGTCTGGTCAAAGGAGAAGGCTAGCTGTCTGAAAAGTGATCTGAAATAAGGAGTATGATCTGGAGAACCCTGAAGTCGGCATGTTTTTTCAGCAAGACTGATTGAGAAGGTATGAGATGTGGATGTCCTGGAAGGGGTATCTCTCTCTGAAAACCAGCAAGAACTTTCCTAAATGGTAATCATTTGCCTGTTAAGCACCAAAGCCTGGTGGACTTTCTTAATGCACAGTACAAGAATTTCCTGCAAAGAGTGAGATTGGAATGTGATTCAAAGAACTCTTCTAATCTTAGATATAAATTGCACACACCTGCGCTTAGTATGAGAGGGGGTGTTAAGTAGGTTAGGTAAGTAGGTTAAGTAATAAGTTAAACTTTAATTCTGTTTTCTTGTTCAAATATAATTTAAAAACTACTTTTGTATATGTAACTCTGTGTTATGATGCATAACAATTTCTGCTAGTTTTTGGGGTCTTCTGAACACTGAAAGAGTCTCCTATCCCCCAATTCTCCATTCACAAATCATACACCCCTTCCCATTGATTCTCTTATTTCTTCCCTCGTGTTCTCCTAATCTTTATCTAATTAACTCAGTTTGTCTGTTGGTAAGTGCTCCACTCCATGCCGTTTTATATTTCTCGACAGCCTTTTAAATCAGACGCCTGCAGATTTTTACTTACACCTTCAAGACTAGGGCATGAAACATCTGTTGGCAAAGTAGTTAGCGCAAAGCATTTACATCGCCAGCATTCGGGACCAGAGTGTCAATCCTGCGCTGTCTGCAAAGAGTTTGTACATTCTCCCTGTGTCTGCGTGGGTTTCCTCCAGCATTCAAAAACATACCGGTCGTGTAGGTCAATTGGGTGGAATTGGGCGGCAGGGACTCGTTGACTGAAATGGCCCGTTAAAGTGCTGTATGACTAAAGAAATCCTTTACCTCCAATGGGCGCTGCGATACCTCCACACATTACTGCAATAGCAGCGATTGCAAACGTCCGTGTTGTATTACAGGGTATCATTAAAGTGATATTTAACAGAAGCATTGCTTAAATAGGTCTCAAAAAATGTTAGAAGACACTTTCAATCCACCACTCAGTATCATTCACCCATTACCATTAAAACAGACGTACTGGATCATGAAATTTGGAATGTAAGGCTGGGAAATGACTTCCTGTAGGCTCTAAGAATAATGGACAATAACCTAGTAGCAGAGTAAATCACTTGTTCTTACCATGACAATTTACTTGCACAAATTCGGTTACACAGCCAAATGTCCTTCCTAGCTACCGCCACGCATTCCACATGATCTCCAACTCTGGTTCCAGGCCAGACAGTTTAACCCCAGAAAGGACCGACCCTGCATTGACTGTTGTTCTTTTCGCTTCTCCAGCCGAATCCACTGGACCACCAAACAGACCTTCCAAATGAAGCCTAAATTAAATCGTAGATTTTCGGAATTCAGCTTCTGCACCCGGTGATCACGTTGTGGCCTTCTCTACACCGAAGAGACTGGACATATGCTCGGAGTTAGTTCCGTTGAGAATGTGAACTCTGTCTGCATGAATGCTGATGATATCCCAGGGGTCAACCTTTCAATTCCGCGGCCCAATCCCACGCCGGCATTTATGCTCATGTCCCCAAGCACAGACAAACCAAGGCCACCTGGAAACTCAAAGAGCAACCCCTAAAATTCTGCATGGGCATTAGCCCTTGTCATGATAATGAATATGTATGAGATGTACCGGAAGTCACGTGGTATGAGAGAGAGATAAGAACACAAGCAGGAGAACAAAGGAAACGGGAAAATAAAGCCACTGAGAAGTTTACCTCATAAAACTTGTGTTTAATGTTTTATTAACTTCACATTTTGGGCCACAAATGTGACATTGGCGACGAGGATGAAAGAAGCTTGAAGAAAATTAAAGACTATACAAGATTACAGAGGATTACAGACAACTTCAAGGTGATAAGAATTTTCTCTTTGTCTCAGTACTTTTGGGGCTGGAATATTTCCTCATGGCTGGTGCAGACAGTGACTTTCTAACACATAGTGGAATTGCTCATTTTCACCCAACGGGTGATGCAAGCACTGTAAGTGTGAAGTGGAAGGCATGGCTGGAAGAATTTGAATCCAACGCCGACAGTCGTGGCCTATTTCTAGATACCGGTACAGTTGAACAAAAAGCGCAGAGAAGGTCGTTACTTCTTTTCACTGCTGGACCTGCAGTTCGGGAAACATTTAAGACACTTTTGAATACTGGAAGAAAGGATGAATACCGGAAAGCAGTAGATGCATTAAATGCGCACTATGTAGTGACACCGAATGCCATTTGTTTCGGAGAACGAGACAAGAAGATGGCCAGACAATTGCTCAGTACGTGATGAGACTACACCAGCTAGCTGTTGGATGCAATTACATGCCAGCTGATTTGGACAACCAATTATTGGATCAAGTCGTGCAGCACTGCAGATCAGATAAACTCAGAAGACGTCTACTGGAAAGAGGGAGTGAGTTGGAACTCACCGATGCTTTAACCATTGCTGCTGCATTAGAGGCTGTTGAAGGGCAATTTCATACCATGACCCTGAAAGGCAACTCAAGCCAGCAAATTAAGAGGCTCTCACATCGCCATAACCAGCCAAGATATACGTCGACACAGGACGTGGAGTGTTATCGATGTGGAAACCGAGGTCACTTTGGAAAAGACCCATATTGCCCGGCCAAAGGCAAAGTTTGCAGAAAGTGTGGAGGTAAGGACCACTTTGCAAAGAAGTGCAAAAGCAAGTCCAATGCAGACCAGAAGAGGAAGAGTACAACTTTCAAAGGCAAAGTCTGGGGGAAAGGAAAGTATCCTGGAAAGAAAGATACCATTCGCCAGATAGACGGTGATGATGATGATACCCAGGAGGAACAGAGTTGTTACCAATTTACATTGAATGAGGTACATCATGAGAATGTCCCAGTGATCATTGGTGGAGTGACAGTGCAGGTTATTGTAGACTCAGGCAGTGACAGTAATGTGATTGATCGACATTTATGGGAGAAGTAGAAAAGGAAAAAGATCATCTGTACCTCAAGGAAGTGTTCCAAGAAACTGTATCCATACACAGCAACAAAGACATTGCAGACCATTGGATGTTTTACTGCAACTGTTGAAGCTGGAGATAAGTACACCGAAGCAGAGTTTATGGTCATAGAAGAGAGGGGAGAACCATTGCTGAGTAGAAGCACAGCGCAAGACCTGGCAATACTTCATATTGGAGCTTGTGTCAATTCCATTCAGTCATACGAGGATATGAAGCAAGAATTCCCCGCAGTCTTCCAAGGAGTAGGAAAGCTGAAAGGTCGACAATTGAAGCTAGCGGTAGATGAAACGGTCAAACCCAAGGCACAACCAATGCGCCGAACTCCGTTTGGACTTCGTGGGAAAGTTGAAGCCAAAATTAAAGAATTGATCGAACAAGACATTATTGAACTGGTGGAACATTCGACACAATGCGCCAGTCCCGTAGTGATTGTGCCCAAACCAAAGGGTGACATAAGACTATGTGTTGACATGAGAATGGCCAATGAAGCTATAATTAGAGAACGACACCCTATACCAACAGTGGAGGAAATACTTTAAGAACTAACTACCAACAAGTTATTCTCAAAAATTGATCTGAAATGGGGCTATCATCAATTAGAGCTGGATCCAGGTTCCCGAGATGTAACAACATTTGTAACTCACTGTGGATTGTATCGTTACAAGAGACTATCATTTGGAATTAATGCAGCTTCAGAGATCTACCAGTATGAAATCCGTTGAGTGATTCAAGGCATTCCTGGAGTTGCCAACATTTCTGACGACATCATAGTCCATGCACCAACGAAGGAAGAGCATGACAAACGGTTGAGGCGTGTACTATCTAGACTACAGGAGGCAGGCCTTACCATGAATGGAAACAAGTGCCAGTTCGGCGTGTCAGAAATGGACTTCATGGGACACAGACTTACACAGGAAGGAATAAACCCTGCAGAGGCCAGGGTGAAAGCTATTGCAGAGGCACGTGCACCTCAGAACGCAACAGAGGTGAGGAGTTTCCTGGGATTGGTCAATTTTTGTGCAAAGTTCATTCCTAATTTCGCTACAGTGGCAGAACCACTAAGGAAACTAACCAGGAAAGGTGTACCATTTCATTTTGGATCTGAGCAGAAGAAAGCGTTCACAGCACTGAAGCAAAGCCTGACAGATGCAAAAACTCTTGGATATTATGATCCGGCGGCATCAACCAAAGTCATAGCGGATGCCAGTCAGGTTGGTTTAGGAGCCGTGTTGGTCCAGATGCATGATGGAGGACCAAGAATCATTGCCTATGCCAAAAGATCGTTATCAGATGTGGAAAGAAGATACTCTCAGACAGAGAAAGAGGTTCCATGCATATTTATACGGCATTGAATTTGAACTCATCACAGATCATAAGCCATTAGAGGTGATCTATGCACCTAGATCCAAACCATGCGCCAGAATAGAGACATGGGTACTCAGACTACAACCCTACAAATATAAAGTAATCCACATTGCAGGGAAAACAAACATTGCTGATCCGCTGTCCAGATTGGTGAAAGATGGAGGTCCACATTCCAAGTCAGAATTGGGAACAGAAACAGAGAGCTTTGTACGCTTCATAGCTATTCAGTCAACACCGAAAGCTGTGACTACGAAGGAGGTTGAGAGAGAATCCGAACGTGATCCAGAACTCATGGAAGTAAGAGAATGAATACAGAATGGACAATGGGACAAGTGTACTCACAAGGCTTACATTCCCATTAGAGATGAACTTTGTTGCATCGGACAGTGTGTGTTAAGAGGTTGCAGATTGGTGATACCACAAAGATTGAGACCGAAGATCGTATCCTTAGCACATGAAGGACACCTAGGCATTGTTGGTACCAAGCAAAACCTCAGGACCAAGGTTTGGTGGCCAGGTTGTGATAAAGACGCAGAGAAATTTGTTAAAACTTGTCATGGATGTCAAATCACAAGTAGGAGTAATCCGCCAGAACCGATCCAGAGTTCACAACTCCCGACAGGATCATGGATCGACGTAGCTGTTGATTTTCTTGGACCTTTACCGATGGGTGAATCAATTATGGTAGTGATATATTACTACAGCAGATACTATGAGTACGTGGTGTTGAAGTCCACAACCACTGAAAAAACAATACAAGCATTAGCAGAGATATTCGCAAGATATGGATTACCTGTTACATTATACTCTGACAATGGTCCACAATTCATTTCAGAGACATTTGCGGAATACATGAGGACCACAGGTATCCACCATCATAAAGTAACTCCGAAATGGCCGCAAGCCAATGGAGAAGTAGAGAGACAAAATCAGTCCATTGAAAAACGATTGAGGATTGCACACGCTGAAGGACAAAATTGGCGAGAAGCATTGCTATCTTATGTGGCTGTCTATTGAGCAACGCCTCATGCAACCACTGGAAAAAGTCCTGCAGAAGCATTTTTTGGGAGAAAAATCCGCACAAAAATGCCAGAAATAAAGGAAATCCGAGACGACCAGGAGATGAGGGACCACGATGCTGAAAAGAAAGGTGCAGCAATGCTGTACACAGATTCGAAACGTGGAGCCAAGTACTCAGACATCATGCCAGGATATAATGTTCTAGTGAGGCATGAAACTGGTGGTAAGCTAGACACACCTTATTACCATCAACCCTATACTGTCGTATCCAGAAGTGGCAGTATGGTGACAGTCAAGTCTCCGACTGGAGTCCTGTATAAGAGAAATGTATCAGGTGTAAAAAGGTACCAGTCCAGAGATACATCGAGCGAAGAGGTTGAAAGGCCAATACGAGATGCTGAAACTGAGAGACCTGATGATGTTCCAGAGGCAGTTACCAGCACTCCTGATGAAGTGACTAGAGCGCCAGAAACACCCGAAGCCGTGGCGAGCAGTATTTTCGACGCTGAGAGTGAACAACCGAGAAGCGACGACAATATCGCAGGCAGGCCGAAACGAAACCGGAAAGTGCCCAAACGATACGAAGACTTTGTGCCATAGTTTTAATAAGAACTTTGGGACAGTATTTAATCTTATATCATAAAGTGCATGTATGAGTGCCGTAGGAAGTAAATTTTATGTAGTTGAGTTATAGTATTTCCATTAGTTACGATGTTTGTATGTTTCCGAGGGATATTGGTAAGTGAAGGTAAAGTTTATTTCTGATTAAAGGAGGGATGTCATGATAATGAATATGTATGAGATGTACCGGAAGTCACGTGGTATGAGAGAGATAAGAACACAAGCAGGAGAACAAAGGAAATGGGAAAATAAAGCCACTGAGAAGTTTACCTCATAAAACTTGTGTTTAATATTTTATTAACTTCACATTTCGGGCCACAAATGTGACAGCCCTCATCTCTGGTTTATATTAGGCAGCTCCCTGTCTTCCTCATTCCTCTTTCGCCTTTCCTCCAGCCCTTATCACAGCTCATCTTTTTAAATATTATGCCCTTCCACCTGTATCCACATTACCTCTTGCCTGTGGGCCTGTGGGCCTGTACTCCAACTTGACCCGAGCCTGCATTCTTTTTGCTCATACATTATGTATCATTATCTTTGCTGCATAAAGAAGATTGCGTGACTTTCTGAGTTCCTCTAGCATTTCTGTGTAAAATTAACATAACGGCCTTTCAATTCGGACTTAACTGGCTCCACCGATGCTAACAACTGTCAAATATATCATGCATTCGATATTCATAATTGTGTGGTGTATAGGCTCTGGCAAGAGTACAATTGGAAAGGGTTCCAAAGATCAGCCATGAACTCACGAATAGCACCTGAAGCTGGTCTCTATGCATCAATGGGAAGTAAATGTTAAGAATATGAGCATCGTCAATAGCGATATAATGGTGGAGATTTTCATTCCTTCTGAACAATCCCGCACAGGTACTCCCACACCTGCCCCCAACATGGGGCTAAATTAAACTGAAACTCTGCTGTTTGCACAGGAAACATCACCCTCTATTCCCTTCCTATTCCTCTGCCCATTAAGCAGCGTGTTGAACACAATTATCGTATCTGATTCTGCCACCAGCACACACCTTTTGCAAAAAATATGTATGCTACATCTTCTTAAACTCCAGCAACTGCATCATTCCCCTCTTATCGTTGAATGGATGTCCTCTGTTATTTGAGTATTATACATGATGAAATTGTTCTACTGTACCTACTCCTCTCATAATCTCATAAATGTAATTTAAATATGCCGTCATTCTACATCGTTCAGAAAAATGCAATTTTGTCAAAACTCTCTTTATTTTGAAATTTATTAAAATATTAACTTAGGTAGCCTGCAGCAAAATTATGGATTCTAATCTGGGTCGCTGGCACAATAATAATGTCGTGCTAACCGTGACATTCGAATTATATCTGATACCAATAATTGAAATTATTTACACTGATGAAGGCATTAAAATAGCACAAAGACACAATGAGGACAACAAACCTTTACTGAACGTTAGCAAAACTAAGGAACTGATTGTTGTCTTCAGGCAGGGGAAATCACCGACGGGTCAGCAGTGGAAAGGGTAAGAATTTCAGAATTTCTGTCCTGTGTCCTTCATGTGGATGCAGCCATGACGAAGGCTCACTCGTAACTACTTTTTGTATAGTTTGAGGAAATTTGGTTTGTCACCAAAGACATTTGCTCATTTCTACATGGAGAGCATTCTTACTGGTTGTATCACTATCTGGTGCGGATGTGCCAATGTACACGACAGGAAAAGATTACAAAGAATTGGGAACTCAGCCAGCACTATCATGGGCATCGGCATTTACTCGATTCAGGGCATCTACAAGAGATGGTGTCTTCAGAAATCACCCACTATATTCAATTACCTTAGCCACACAGGCCATGCCCTCTTCACACTGCTACCATCAGGAATGAGTTACAGTTGGCTCAACGGTACAAAAACAGCTTCTTCCCCTTTGCCATTAGATTTCTCAATGGTCTACGAAGCATAGAAATCACCTCACTTCCTTTTCTTTATGCAATAATTTATTTATTTTTATGAAATGTACTTTATACCAATATTTGCACATGTAATGCCACTATAAAACAATGAATTATTGTGTCATGTTCATAACAACAAATTTTGATTCTGACCACTGCACACATACTTCTATATCTTAATGGAATAAAGGTAGTCAACTGAAGCCATTTAATTCAGAAACAAACAGGACTCGTGAGTTTTTTCTCACGTGACCACGTAAAGAGTGTAATTATTGTGATAGATGAAGGGAACGATTGATTCCATGGAGACTGTCTTTGTTATAAATGTGAGAATATTTGAATGTAGTGCGAACTGTGCTCAGTAATTCCGAAAACCATGCATGGAACACCAGAAGGTCTTCTATTTGCTATTTATTATCCTGTCCTCGCATCAATTGGAGTTCCAGGTAAAATATTGTGATTATTTTGTTTAATGATAAAATGTTCATATCATTTCGATATTTTTCATTGCATATTATTGGCATTGCTGCTGAAAGCATTTATTTCCAATATTGCTCCATTTATTTCCAAGAATCAAATGTTGAAAATCTTGAAAAATATCTCAGCAGTTCATGTCGATTTCTTGCAATAAGAAAAACGAGCTAATATTTCC
The DNA here is from genome assembly GCF_036971445.1 of Narcine bancroftii. Taxonomy (NCBI): domain Eukaryota; kingdom Metazoa; phylum Chordata; class Chondrichthyes; order Torpediniformes; family Narcinidae; genus Narcine; species Narcine bancroftii. The sequence goes on along the minus strand of NC_091474.1, from coordinate 98,622,627 downwards.
TAATTGAGAACCGGGATATTTGTAATTAAATGTCTGTTTCCAACCAGTGTATCTGGCACAATAAACCTCGCCAATATATTCTATGTCTTTTTTTTTATCTTCACTTGTATTATGTTACTAAGAGAGTTTCTTGGCAAAAGAATAATATTCCACTCTGTATCACAGTGCAAATGTGATAGGGTTGTTTGAATGATGCAATTGATTCCAGCGAGCTATCGCTTCCATTAATCTCATTTTATTGTGCAATTTTTGTAATATGCGATAGCACGTATTTATTTCCTTGGCAGCTGCCATTGGGTATAAATATGTAATTTCTAATAGAACAATTACAGCACAGGAACAGGCCACTTTGGTCCCTCTAGTTTATGCTGAACCATTTTTGCCTAGTCCCACTGACCTGCATCCAATCCATCATCCACCATACCTCTCCCATCCATGTACCTGAACTAATTCTTATTAAATGTAAAAATTGACCCCGCATTTTGCACCTCATGTAGAAGCTCGTTCCACAATCCCACCACTCTCTGTGTGAAGACGTTCCTCTCATATTCCCCCAATCCTTTCCCCTTTCATCCTCATCCCATTTCTGCTGGTTCATATCTCAACTACCTTCAGTGGAAAATGTTATCTATATTTATTCAATTTATCCCTCTCATAATTTTAAATACGTCTATCAAATATCCCCTCATTCTTCTATGCAAGAGGTAATACAGTTCTAACTTGTTTATTTTATTTTATTTTTCAATTTTTCCAAAACAACGATATCATATCTGAAAAAAAATTCTTTTTAATCTACTTACACTTTCATTTAGTATAATTTACTTCTCAGATACAAATACTATGTCAGCTTACTTATAATTTCCTTTATTCTCCCAGAAATATGAAAATTAAACATCAAATAAAAAAATTAAAGTGACGAACATAAAAATGGTAAAAAGAAAAGAATATTTCAACGTGTGCCAATCTTTGTAATCGACTTCCACTCTTTGAGGTGCTTCATTGCTGTTGTCTTTATGCATTTTGGTAGGTTTATTGAACTGTGGGCTGCTGGTATAGCTGTACAAAAAAGTACTCCAGATAAGCTTGCCTTATTTTGACAAAGGTGTCATACTTATTTCTTAAATGATGTTATTTTCTCCAAGAGCATGCAGTTGTGCATCTCCGTGGTCCATCGAATGATAAGCAGGGGTGAGTTGGTCTTTTGTTTAGCGACTTAGCTGCAATATCTACAAATTTAATTTACAATTTAGTTAATGATCTGCCCACGTCCTCTAAAATTCCTAATAAATAGAGCTCTGGAACCAGAGGTAAGTCTGTTCCTGTAATCCTAGTAAATATATTAGATCATTCCAACCAAAAGAATCTCACCTTTGCGCAGGTCCATGTGGAGTGTATGAAGGTACCTATTTATAACCCACACCTGAAATACATTTCGAATAGCTCTGATTTTCCTTTATGTAATTTTTGTGATGTGCGATATAATTGGTGTAAGAAATTATATTGTACCAATCTCAGTCTGGCGTTGATCACTGGTGTTCCACTTAACCTACAGAAATCTGACCAACACTATGAATCATCATTATTTTCAAGTCCAACTCCCACCTTTCCCTCAATCGTTGCAGGCCCAGTTTTCGGCTCTCACTTTCAAGTACAAAGTATGTTCTGGATATAAATTTGGGAGTGACTCCCAGTTGAAGTAGCCCTTCTACCTCGTTCCCTTCATGTGGGGCATTGGTTGTAATCCTTCACTCAGAACGATCATAACTACAGAAAGTAGTGAAACATTCCATTAGGCAAATCATATTTATCATTCAGTTGATCAAAAAGCATGAGCTGTCTATTCTCATTGCTGTTTTGGATAGTTCAGATCCCCAGAATTTTGTTACCTAAATTCATAGGCATCGGTTTGATACGTATTAAGGGTGTTTTTGGCATATTACAATCTGTTTACCGATGCAATCATTAATTTCCTTCCAGCTTTTTACCAGATATTTTAAAATAGGGTTCTCTGTCCTTTTATTTATTAATTTTGTATTTGTTTTGGAAATAAAACCTTTCACCACTCCCTCTCCCTTGCTATGCAATCCTATGTTAACCCATTGTGGTGTTTCACCTTCAAATAAAGATGAGAGGAACCTTGACTGGGCTCCTAAGTAATATTTCCTAAAATCAGGTAATCGTAGCCCGCCCCCCCCTTCCCCAGTTTATAATCCCACATCAATTCTTTCAAGGAGATCCTGGAGACTTTGCCATTTCACAGGAAAGCACTTCTGATGCTATAAACATTTCATAGTAGGTAAATAGGAAAGGATTAAAAAATGTTAATCTTGGCAAAACCTTCATTTTCATACAGTTTACTCTGTCTGTTAAAGTGATGGGCAGGCTTCTCCATCTGTTTAAATTGTCTTCGATTTATTTCAAGGATAGGGGTATAGTTGAATGTATATGTTTCCCAAATCTACACCTGTTGTTATCCCCAGGTATTTAAAACTACCTGATTGCCACTTGAACCAGCTCCCCGGTTTATAGTCTGAGGCAATCAGGGGCATAAACCTACTTTTTTTCAAATTAACCTTACATTTAGTGACTGTATCATAACCTTCAAGTGTGATCTGCAATTTGAACATTGACTCAGCTGCTTCCATCAAGTATAATAGCACCGGAAGCTTTAACCCAACCAGTAAAAAGTGGTCCATATTTGAATTTTTCTAACACCTTATAGATACAATTCCATTCAACATGATGAAAAGCTTTTTCTGCACCTAACAGTAATATCATCAGTTGATTAATCTGTTGTCTTGAATCATTAATTATTGTATTCAATTTAGTAATGTCGTCAGCAGAATATCGACCTTTAATAAATCCTGCTTGGTCAACATGTACTAATTTTGGTTAAAAAAATTTGACAATCTATTAGATAATACCTTTGCCACAATTTTATAATCCACATTTAATAAAGATATCGGTCTGTATGAAGGCACTTCTTTGGAATAACTGTTATCAATGCCCTTGAAAAAGATTCCGGAAATGAACCTGTTTCTGTCGCTTGTTTCAATACTTTTATGTATATATAGGAAATAACAAATCATAAAATTCTTTATATAACTCCGTTGTAAATCCGTCCTCCCCAGGAGATTTCCCACCAGGCATCCTTAAGTTCTAAATCTGTAAATGAACTATCTCAATCGATTTCATTTAATAATGGTAAATTTATTTTGGATAAAAGATACTCAATCTGGTCCATATCTTGAGTACCCTCAGAAGTATATAACTATATACGAGTCACATGATGGAGTCGTGGCAGCTCGGGTAAAACCAGCCTTCTCCAGAAAAGAAGAAAAAAAGTAAAGGAAAGACAAAGTTCAACAAATATAAAATAAAAGATAAAGTTGCAGTGAGGAGAAAGAAGATGGCACCTAAGTAGGAAAAAGTAGAAACAACGGGGTAAAAAAGAAGAAAAGACACCGGAAAAGAAAGGAGAAAGACTTACCTGCACAAAAGAGCAGGGAGCTGTGGTGGTAAATAGTGAACGATCTCCGAGGTTAGTGTTGGCCCTTTGGAATCAAGACCCCCCAACCAGTGGGCTGCAAAAATGGCTCTCTCAGCCATGCAAAAGTGTGCAATGCACAATCTAAGGTAAAGGAAAATACCGATGGGAGCGGGACACCTGATACCAGGGTTCTCAGCTGGAAGATGAGGAGAGCTGCAGGAGACAGAGTTCAGTAACAGGTGAGAAAGAAAGTCGATGGGATGAACGGCAAGAGGATCAGCAGCAGGAGGCCCGACAGCTGAGCAGCTCAGAAGGAGAGGTCCAACAGCAAGAGGCCAAGCAAAAAGAGGCCCGACAAAGTGAAACAAGCAACTCATCAGAAAAATCAGAAGAGACACAGATACAAAGAGAAGAAAAAGAAGAGACAAACACAGGTACAGACACAGAAGAAGGGGAAGAAGAAGACCAATATCTTCACAGAGAAATAGAAGGTAAAACAGATGGACAGTATATAGATAAAGTTTATTTTGATGAACATATGAGAGCATTAAAAGAATGGTTGTCGTTAGTATTTAGTGCAATTAAAAGGAAAATGAAAATAACAGAAGATAGAATGCAAAGATTAGAACTAGTTCTGACAGAAATAGGGAAAAGTGTAGAACATATGGAAGAACGAGAAATGGCTGTAGAAATGGAAGTAAACGACTTAAGAGGAAAATTGGAAGAAAGTGACAAAGGGATTATAGAGACACAAGAGTTGTTAGCTCAGAAAATTGATATGTTGTAAAATTATACTGGTGAAACAACATAAAAATAGTGGGGCGGAAGAAGATGAAGAAGGCACAGATATGAAGGAATTTATAAAATAATGGATACTGAAGGTCCTGGGAATGACAGAAATGCAGGAAGAAATGGAAATAGAAAGTGCACACAGAAAACTAGCTCCGAAACCACAGACTCATCAAAAACCAAGATCCATCTTAGTAAATTTTTGAGATATATGACAAGAGAAAGTATACTGGAGCAGGCAAGGAATAAAATTGGAGAAGATAATAAACCATTGGAATACAAGGATCAAAAATATTTTTTTACTCGGACATAAGTTTTGAAATCTTAAAGAAGAGGAAGGCGTTTAAGATAGCAAAATTGATCCTATAGAAAAAAGGTTATAAATTCATGTTAAGACATCCAGGTGTGCTTACAATATTTATCCCTGGGGAACAAATCAGACTGTTCTCGGATCCAGAGGAAGCACAAAAATTTTCAGAACGCTTGCAGGACAGATGGAGAGATGAGGAGATGTAATAAGATTGAACAACGGCGATAAAGTATATATAAAGACATAAAAACAATGTATATGAAAAAAACTAAAGAAGGTAAGGAATGAAGTAAGAGGGAACATGGGAGAACGTTGTTATATGTGTTAAAAAAATGTTTTCTGGAGGGGTTGGGGGGAGAGAATAACCAACATTGTGAATTCAGTTGACGCTTGTGAACAGGATAACAATCCAAATGGGAAGGGGAGTTGTGGTTGCCCGACAAGGGATAATGGGCAACTTAGAGAGGGGGGTATTTGGGATTAAGGTAATATTGGATGTGGGAGTTGAGTGGTTGGAGTAATTTATGTTTTAAATGTGTTGTCATTCATTGAGTTTAAAAAGGGAAAACTGAGAGATGAAAATAGTGAAAAGGGGGATGGTGGGATTGAGGAAGTGGAAATGATGTGTAAACAGGATATGAGATGGCCACATTGAACTATATGACTATACACATTAATGGAATACATAACCAAATTAAAAGGAAGAGGCTATTAAATTTACTGAAAAAAAGAATAATTAGGTATAGCATTTGTGCAGGAAACGCATCCAACTGACGCAGAACATAACAAATTAAAGAGAGACTGGGTAGGATACATAGTGGCAGCATGATATAATTCAAAAGATAGAGGTGTAGCTATATTAATAAATAAAAATGTACCAATCAAAATAGAGGAGGAAGTAATGGATCCAGCAAGGAGGTATATAATGATAAAGAATCAGATATATTCAGAATTTTCGAATTTGCTCAATATATATGCACCTAATGAAAAGGATCAAAGGTTTATGCAAGATATTTTTTGAAGATTGTAGATACACAAGAAAATATATTGATAGGAGGGGATTTTAACCTTAATTTGGTTTCAATGTTGTATAAAACTGGACAAAAGACAAGGAAAAAGAAGAAAGTGGCCACATTTATGGTTAAATCAATGCATGAAATGAAACTTATGAATATATGGAGACGGCAGCACCCAAGAGAGAAGGAATACTCATATTATTCAAGTAGACATAAAACATACTCAAGGATTGATATGTTTTTTTTTGTCGACCCATATTCAAGGGAGAGTTAGAAAATCTGAATATAAAGCTAGATTACTATCTGATCATTCACCTCTGTTATGAGCAATCGAACTGGAAGACATCCCACCAAGAACATATAGATGGAGGTTAAACTCCATGCTACATAAAACACAGAAATTTAGAGACTTTATTGAACTACAAATTAAAACATATTTTGAAATAAATACAGAATCAATGAAAGACAAATTTATATTATGGGACGCAATGAAAGCCTTCATTAGAGGGTAGATAATAAGTTATGTAAGTAAGATGAAAAAGGACTACATTCGGGAAATAGAGCAGTTGGAAAGGGAGATAGTAAGTATAGAAAAGAGATGATATAACGAAAAGGAGGGAATTGGTGGACAAAGAAAAATGAAACATTACAAACGGACAAGGTGGAGAATAACATAAATTAAAATAAAGTAAACATATTACGAACTGGGAGAAAAAACACAAAATATTAACGTGGCAACTTAAAACAGAACAAGCTAAAATAACTGTATTGGCATCAAGGAAAAAGGACAAACAAATTACATATAACCCAATAGATATTAATTAGAATTTTAAGGAATTTTATGAACAATTATACCAAACTGAGAATGAGGGGGAAGATGATAAAAATATAGGAGTTTTTAGCTAAATTTGAACTCCCGAAATTGCAAGGAGGAACAAAATAAACTGATAAAAGCTTTTCAAATAGAAAAAATACAGAATATATTTTTAAAAAAGCTGCCGAACAATAAAACGCCAGGAGAGGATGGATTCCAAACAGAATTCAATAAAACATTTAAAGAGTTATTAATTCCTCCTCTCCTAGAAGTTAATGAACCAGATAGAAGAAACACAAAACTTGCCAGATTCATGTAAGACTGCAATAATTACAGTAATACCAAAGATGGGGAAGGATCTATTAACACCAGCATCATATAGACCAATATCTCTTCTTAATTCAGATCATAAGATAATAGCGAAATTATTAGCATACAGATTGGTCGACTGTGTTCCAAAAGTAGTAAAACAAGATCAAAATGGATTTATTAAGAAAAGATGAACAGCGGATAATGACTGTAAACTTATTAATTTAATTCATGCAGTTCAAGGAAATAAGAAACCATCAGTGGATTTTGCTTTAGACGCAGAAAAAGCCTTTGACAGAGTAGAGAGGAACTATTTATTTAAAGTATTACAGAGGTTCAATCTACCAGAAAAATGTATTAATTGGATTAAAGCATTATATAATGAACCGTTGGCAAAGGTAAGAGTAAATAGATATGTTTCGACACAATTTAAATTAAATAGGTCGACTAGATAGGGATGTTCATTATCCCCCCCCCCCCATTGTTCGCTTTAACAGTAGAACCATTGGCAGAACTGATAATAACAGAAACTAAAATAAAGGAGAAGGAGTATAAAATCAGCTTATTTTCAGATGACATCATAGTATACTTAACAAAACCAGAAATATCATTTAAAAATTACATAAGAAATTGAAGGAGTATGGAGAAATATCAGGGTACAAGATCAACGCAAATAAAAGTGAAGTGATGCCAATAAGTAATGTGGATTATACAGAATTTAATAAAACAATCACCATTTAAATGACAAACACAAGCAATCAAATACTTTGGTATCAGGTTAGATAATAACTTAAGCCACCTGTACAAACTAAATTATCAGCCACTAACAAAGAAATTGCAGGAAGACGTAGACCATTGGAAAGAATTACCTCAGAATTAGAATGCAGCAATGGAGGGTAAATTGCATTAAAATAAATGTCTTCAAAATTTCAATCGTTGCCTATTCCCTTAACAGAGAAATTCTTTAATGAACTAAAGACATTAATAAGGAAATTCTTGTGAAAAGGGGGGAAACCGAGGGATAAATAAATTATCTTAGATAAATTAACAGAGAGGTATAAGCAAGGTGGTTTGTAGTTACAAAACTTAACAAATTATTATAGAGCAGCACTATTAAGGTATTTATCAGATCTTTTACCAGACAAGGGAAAACCCAGCCTGGACTAAGATAGAACTGGATAAAATAGAGGAGAAGGTACCGGAACATAAACTTTATAAGTGGGATGAAATGCTGGTGCAACATAAAATCTCACCATCATTGACTATTGACTTAATATATGTAAGAATATATGGAATATATTAGAAAGGAAAAAAATGAATTATCAAATACCAAAATTGTTATTGACACAAAACCAACTAATCCAGTGTACAATAGATAACCTTCCCTTTAGAGAATGGGAGAGAAAAGGAATCAAAGGAAAAAAAATTGGGGGAAAATAATTTATTAACATTCCATCAGATGAAGTACAAATATGGAATAACTCATGGAACAATGTTTGCAAATCGTCAACTGAAAGCTTATTTAAAGGATAAATTGGGAAAGAGACTGAGATTACCAGAAGGAAGCAGCTTTGAAAATATGATTAGAGACACACGATAATTAAAAGATTTATAACGAACATGTACATTAAGCTGCAAGATAAGGAAAATGATGAAATAAGCTATAACCCTAAACAAAAGTGGGAAAAGGATTTAAATCTAAAGGTAATAAATGAAGCATGGGAAAATTTATGTTCTGGAACTATGAAGAATATAATAAACACAAGGTTTCACATGATACTGTATAATTGATTACACAGGTTATATATCACGCCTCAAAAGTTAAAAGAATGGGATCCAACATTAGCACATAGATGTTTTCGCTGTAAGAAGGAAATGGGAACAAGAGTACATGCAGTTTGGGCATGTAAGAAAGTGAAAATGTTTTGGGAAGATCTAAATCAGATATTAAATAAAATCACGAAAAATAACATACAAAAAAATCCACAGATCTTTATTCTAAGTAATATAAGAGATATTAGACTTAAAATTGGATAAAGCACAAAAAAAGATTTATTATGATAGTCTTACCAGTAGCAAATAAAATGTATAATGTCAACTTGGAAAATGGAAGAGAGCCTTAGAATGCAGCAATGACACATGGAAATGAATAAATGTTGTTCATTGGGGGAAAAAATAACATATAATTTAAAAATTAAAGTCACATAATTTGAACAAAATTTGGAACCATACATGGAACATAACAGGGACGGCTTGCCTCAGACCTTCACCCCTAAAATGATAAGAAGGCAAAACGAATTGATCCAGTGTGTAAAAGTAGATGACACATTTTTCTTGTTTGTTTTTAATTGTGTAAAGACATTTTTAATGGTTTTATTCTATTGTATAAGTTGAATCAACCAATCCCAAAGTAACAGCATTTATATATCCCAATAAACACATCACTGAATTCATTTGCAAATTTAACGTAAATAAATCTCTCAGAAATTTAATAAATTTTTCCCAAAAAAGTTTGACTTTCTTATATGTCCATATACAATGCCCAAAAGTACCTACTTTTCTCCACATCTAAAACACAAATCTATTGGACTAAATCCATATTTCTTTAACTTCTCAGGAGTCAAATACAATTGATGAATAAAATTATAATTAACCATACTATATCTCACATTAATTAATTTTGTAACTCTATTCATACACATATTTGACGATTCCTCCCAAGACCATTCAATATCTAAATCTTTCTCCCATTTCTCTTTTATCCTATCTATCCCAACTTTATCCATCTTTTCTTGCAGCAATTTATTGGTTTTGGAGGGGAGTGGGAAGAGGGGAGAGATGGTAGGGGGAAAAAGTGAGGAAATGCCACTGTGTATATTTAATGAGAAACGTTTGTATATATTTTGGTTGATGTGGTTCACAGTGTGAAAAATGAAAGATTATATAAAAAAGTAAGTACATAATTTAAAAAAAAAATTTAATTAAGAATTTTACAAGATATTACAAAAAAAATACAAGATACAAATACAGATATATAAAGAAGAAGGAAAAACATAAAAAAGTAATACTGGTGATGATATTAACCCCCATCCCTCTCCCTCCCTCTACTAACTACATCATCTTGACTCCCTCCCTCACCCCTCGGACCATTATAAAATTATACATTTAAAATCAGCTAATCAACATGCCAACTCTTTACGTAACTCTTTACATTAAGATCAAAAATTATACAATCCAAATATAAACTGCACATTTTAACTAAAGAAAATAATTATTTCGCAAATTGTAAGTTATTTTTTTCCAAATATAAACACAATTGCAATTCATTAGGTCATCTTTGTATGTTCAATCCCACATCATTTTTTCCAAGTTATCACTATACATTTTCTTGCAATTAACTCCATAAATGCCAATAGTAGCTATTCAACCAATCCCAAACTAACATCATTTATATATCGCAATAAACACAGAATTGAATCCATTTGCAAATTGAATGTAAATAAATCAATCAAAAAATTAATAACTTTTTCCCAAAAAGGTTTAACTTTCTTACATGTCCATATATACTGCACAAAAGTACCTATCTTTTCTCCACATCTAAAACACAAATCTGTTGGTCTAAGTCCATATTTGTTCAACTTCTCAGGAGTAAAATACAACTGATGAATAAAATTATAATGAACCATACTATATCTTACATTAATTAATTTTTTAACTCTATTCATACACATATTTGACCATTCTTCCCAATACAATTCAATATACAAATCTTCCTCCCATTTCTCTTTTATCCTATCTATTCCAACTTTATCCATATTTTCTCATGTATTTTCTTATACATATCTGATATGAATCCTTTCGTGCCCTTGGCAGTTAATGGAAAATCTTTCCATTTCTGTAAATAAATTTTAATCTTATTCAACAAATGCATATAATTCAAAATATATGTCCTGCTAATATTTATTAACTATCACTCCTAAATATTTAATCTTATCAGACCATTTAAATTTAGCAATCTGTCTTCAATCTAAATAATCCTCATTTGATATTGGCAATAATTCACTCTTCTCCGAGTTAATCTTATAACCTGACAGTATGCCATATTGATGTAATAAATTTTGCAGCATCCTTAAAGATTTTTTGGAATATGATAGATAAACTAAAACATCATCAGCAAACATATTAATATTATATTCTTGTTCACCTACTTTAATCCCTTGAATATCCAAATTTTGCCTAACAACTTGAGCCGGGGACTTTCCTCCCGACATTGATTGCAATGCTTCCTTTAATTCCAATTCCATAAAAGGACAATCTAAATCATTAATATCTTTCCCATTCAATTATGGCAAATTTAAATTAGCCAAAAACGAATCAATTTGCTCATTATTCTGTCTACATTCAGATGTATACAATTCGTTATAAAATCTAAAAAATTCATCATTAATTTCCTGAGGTTTATAAGTAATCTCCAAATCTTTCCTAATGGCATTAATTGCTCTTGATGATTGTTCCATTTTTAATTGCCAGCTGAAACCTTATGTGCTCTTTTGCCTTAATCATAATAATGCTGTTTCCATCTTTTAATCATTTTTTCATATTTATATGATTGCAATATATTATATCGTAATTTTAATTTAGATAAATGGATCTTATTATCTTCAGTGGAATTCTTCTGAAATTCCTTTTCTAACTTTTCAATTTATTTTTCCAAATTTTAACTTTCAATCAAGTATTGCCTTTTAATTCTTGCTGTATAACTAATGATCTGACCTCTCAAATATTCTTTTAAAGCATCCCATAAAACAAATTTACTTTGCACTGTATCCTGATTCGTTTGTAAATAAAAAAAATAATTTGTTCCCTAATATATTTAATAAACTCAGGTCTTTTTAATAACATCTCATTAAATCTCCAATGATAAGTATTTGCTACGTACTCAGTACCAAAACAAGAAGCCAAGAACAACGAGTGATCGGACAATGTTCTACTTTTATACACTGTTTGTATAATTCTACCTTGCAATTGAGCTGAAACTAAAAATAAATCAATTCTAGAAAGTGAATTGTGCCATTCCAAATAAAAAGAATGATCATTTTCAGTAGCGTTCCATTTTTTCCATATTTCCACCAAGTTTAAATCACCAAAATCACAGTTCACCACCAAAATCCTACCAGCATTAACAAAAATGGAATCCAAAAAAAACGGTACTTTCTGATTTATCAAAAATGCTACTCCTTTGGCCTTAGAATTAAAAGATGAAGCAATCACATGTCCTACCCAATCTCTTTTAAATTTCAAATGTTCTTTCTCAGTTCAGTGAGTTTCTTGAAAAAAAAAATGCTTTATCCACCCTCAACATTTTAATATAATCCAATACATGTTTCCATTTTATCGGATGATTTAACCCACTAACATTAAACATTGCAAAAGACATTATTACAAAAATAATGGCACTTAACAAAATTTACTCTTACAATTAAAGTGGCTCCCCCTCTAAACTAATAGAAATCTCCCACAAAACGGGAAAAAAACGGCAAAAACTCCCCCCACCAATTACTAACTTAACAATCAAATACAATCACAAAAATTACCTTCCTTCCTCCAAAACTGCTAAGCAGTGCCCCCCTCGTTGACCAGGTGAGATCAATACCACTAGTGGCAGATGACCTCGAATTCAGCGGGTCATCTGCCTCTCCCCAGCAGGACTTGTCAACAAATTGTTAAAAAAATCATAAACCTATTGTCCAGTCCGCTTTATAATGTCTTACACCACATCAATTCGCTGCAACATTTCCATCATCCGCAATTTACTCTCATTTACATTCTTGAATTAGAAATGTTGACTGCTGGCTTCGAGGAAAGATCAGAACTCAGCTTATTATCTTGTAAAGAATGAGCAAAAGTTAAAGCATCTTGAGCATTTTTAAAATTTAAATTGAGATGGGCCATAAAGCACTTTCAGAACAGCAGGATATCTAAACGTCGACCTTTAACCCTTCTTTTAAATCACCGACTTGGCTTGATTAAGCTCCTTACGTTGCTGTATAACCTCCTGACTTAAATCTGCATAAATAAAAACTCTACTACCTTGAACCATTATTAGATTCTGATCAATTTGTGCTTTCTGCACCGCAATCTGCAAAATCGTCTCTCAATCTTGATATCTTAAACATCTAATTAAAACTGCTCTTGGAGGTTGTCCAGGAAAAGGTTTTCTTCTTAATGCTCGATGAGTCCTACCCAATTCCAATCCATTAGGTAATGGTTCCACCCCTAATATTTCTGGAATCCATTTACAAAAACGTTTCATAGAGTCAATGTCCTCTGGAACGTTTCAATGTCCTCTGGAAGTCCAACTATTTTAACATTATTCCTTCGACTTTGATTTTACAAAGAATTAATATTTGCATAAATAAATTCTTTTGGATATCCCATCCAGATACTGATTTTTCCACTTTCTTGCATCTTTCCTGTACTTCATCCACAACAATCAAGCATTTATTTTTTTCACACTATGAACCATACTGACCAAAATATATACAGACATTTTCCTCTTGAATATATACAGTGTAATTTCCCCCCTTTTTCCCCTCCCTTCACTCCCTATCTCACCCCCTTCCCATTTATTCAAAGTTCAATCTATATGATACATTAAACCCGTTAAACAATGTCATCACTTAATAAAGATAAACAAGAAATTTTTGTCTTTTACTTTTACATACTGAGTCAGTTCATTTCGTTGTCTTCTCCTTTTGTCATTTTAGGTGGTGGAGGTCCGTGGTAGGATTTCTCTATTGTGCTTCATGTATGGTTCCCATATTTGTTTGAATATTGTGATGTTATTTCTTAAATTATATGTTATTTTTTTCTAATGGAATACATTTATTGATTTCCATGTACCATTGTTGTATTCTCAAGTTGTCTTCTAATTTCCAAGTTGACATAATACATTTTTTTGCTATAGCTAGGGCTATCATGATAATTTTTTTTGTGCTCCATCCAAATCGAGTCCAAATTATTCATTTCTTATATTACTTAGAAGAAAGATCTCTGGGTTTTTTTGATATATTGCTTTTTGTGATTTCATTTAATATCTGGTTTAGATCTTCCCAAAATTTTTTCACTTTCTCACATGCCCAAATTACATGTATTGTTGTTCCCATTTCCTTTTTACAGTGAAAACATCTCTCTGATACTGTTGAGTCCCATTCATTTAATTTTTTGGGTGTGATATATAGCCTGTGTATCTAATTTTATTGTATCATTTGTAACCTTGTGTTTATTGTATTTCTCATTCTTCTGGAGCATAGCTTTTCCCATGTTTCATTCTTTATATTTATGTTTAGATCTTGTTCCAATTTTTGTTTCAGTTTACAGTTTGTTTCCTCATTCTCCTTTCCTTGCAGTTTGATGTACATGTTTGTTATAATTTTTAAAATTATCATTGTGTCTGTAATCACATATTCAAAATTGCTTCCTTATGGTAACCTCAGGCTGTTTCCAAATTTGGTCTTCAGTTGGTGGTATGCAAACATTATATCGTGAGTTATATTATATTTTTCCTTCATTTGGTCAAAAGATAATAATTTATTTTCCGAAAAAAAAATTCTATTCTTTTGATCCATTTTCTCTCCCATTCTCTGAAGGAAAGTTTATCTATTGTGAAAGGGATTAGTTCATTTGTGTCAATATTAATTTTGGTAGTTGATAATTTATTATATTCCTTTTTACATGAATCTTCTTCCAAATACTGGTGATTTCCTATGTTGCACCAATTTTTCATCCCACTTATATAGTATATGTTCAGGCATCTTCTCCCCTATTTTATCTAGCTCTAATCTGGTCCTATCTGTTTTTTCCCTTGCTTGATAAAATTCTGATAGTTATCTTAATTGTGCTGCTCTATAATAATTCTTAAAATTTGGTAGTTGTAAGCCTCCTTGTTTGTACCATTCTGTTAAATAACCTAATGCTATCCTCGGTTTCCCCCTTTCCATAAGAATTTCCTTATTATTTTCTTTAACTCCTTGAAGAATTTCTCTGTTAGGTGAATTGGTAATGATTGAAATAGGTATTGTGTCCTTGTGAAGGTGTTCATTTTAATACAGTTTATCCTTCCTATCAGTGTTAGTGGTAAGTCTTTCCAGTGCTCTAAGTCATCTTGTAATTTTTTCATCAATGGCTGATAATTTAGTTTGTACAGATGGCCAAGATTATTATTTAGTTGTTTACCTAGGTATCGAATTGCTTTTGTTTGTCATCTAAATGGTGATTCTTTCTTAAACTTTGTGAAATCCACATTATTCATTGGCATTGCTTCACTTTTATTTGTGTTGATCTTGTATCCCGATACTTCTCCATATTCCTTCAATTTCTTATTTAATTAATTTATTGATATTTCTGGTTCTGTTAAGTATATTATAATGTCATCTACAAATAAACTGATTTTATATTCCTTCTCTTTTATTTTTATCCCTCTTATTTTATTTTCTGTTCTTATCAGTTCTGTTAGTGGTTCTATAGCTAACACGAACAGTGAGTGAGATAGTGGACATCCCTGCCTTGTTGATCTGCTCAATTTAAATTGGTTTAATATATACCCATTTATTGTCACTTTCGCCAATTGCCCCTTATATAATGCTTTAATCCAATTAATATATTTCTCTGGTAGGTTGAATTTTTGTAGTACTTTGAATAAATAATTCTATTCTACTCTGTCAAAGGCTCTCTCTGCATCTAATGAAACCACCACTGTTGGAGTTTTGTTTCCTTGTACTGCATGGATTAAGTTAATGAATTTACAGATATTGTCCGTTGTTCGTCTTTTTTTAATCAATCCAGTTTGATTTAATTTTACTATTTTTGGTACACAGTCGGCCAATCTGTTTGCTAATAGTTTAGCTATTATCTTATAATCTGTGTTAAGTAGACATATTGGTCTACACGATGCTGGTGTTGGTGGATCTTTCCCCATCTTTGGTATTACTGTAATTATTGCTGTTTTGCATGAATCTGGTATGTTTTGTGTTTTTTTTTTCAATCTGGTTCATTACTTCCAGGAGAGGAGGAATTAATAAGTCTTTAAATGATTTATAAAATTCTATTGGGAGTCCATCCTCTCCTGTTGTTTTATTGTTTTGTAGTTTAAAAAAAAATATCTCCTGTATTTCTTCTATTTCAAATGGTTTTATTAATTTATTTTGCTCCTCTGCTTGCAATTTCAGTAGTTCAATTTTACTTAGTAATTCATCTACTTTGTCTTCTTTCCCTTCGTTTTCAGTTTGATATAGTTGTTCATAGAATTCCCTGAAGTTTTCGTTGGATTATATGTAATTCGTTGGTCCTTTTTCCTTGATGCCAATACCGTTCTTTTAGTTTGTTCTGTCTTAAGCTGCCACGCTAGTATTTTGTGCTGGACTAACAGAAAGAACAAAGTAACCGAATGTATAATTAAATGGATGAAGGAAAAGCAAATTTTGGATATATGGAGGAAACTACACACAAGGAAAAGGAATATTCATGTTATTCGGGTAGACATAAAACATACTCAAGGATAGACCTATTCCTGTTATCAACCCACATTCAAGGAAGAGTTAAGAAAATGGAATGTAAACCCAGATTGTTATCAGATCACTCACCCCTGTTATTGGCAATAGAGCTAAAGGACATCCCACCAAGAATGTATAGATGGAGATTAAACTCCATGCTACTTAAAAGACAGGATTTTAGAGAATTCATTGAGTGACAAATTAAAATGTACTTTGAAATAAATACGGAATCAGTGAAATATAAGTTTATACTATGGGATGCAATGAAAGCATTCAACAGAGGACAAATAATAAGTTATGTAACTAAGATGAAGAAGGACTACAATTGGGAAATAGGACAGTTGGAAAGGGAAATAACAAATACAGAAAAAAATAGCAATAAAGGAAGATACAACTAAAAGAAGAGAATTGACAGACAAAAAATAAAATATGAAAGACTACAAGCATATAAGGTGGAGAAGAACATAATGAAGACAAAACAGAAGTATTATGAGCTAGGAGAAAAATCAAGCATTTATTAAGATCTTCCTTCATAGCTGCAATTTCTCCACACACATCTGAAATTTTACTTTTTACATCCACAAGTTGTTCATCAACATTTTGAAAACCAGTGGTTATCTAAGTCATAATATTTTGATTCTGTTTTGTCAAATGTCAAGCTAATACTTAATGCACTCATTCTCTCTCCTAATTCATAATAACGTTGCTTCAGTCATTGAATCATTTATTCATAATTATAAATTTGCAAAGTATCATAGTGTATTTTTAATTTAGATAATTGAATCTTATTATCTTCTGTTGAATTCTTCTGAAATTTATTTCTTTAACACCGCTGTTTTTTCCCAAATTTTGACTCTCTATCAAATACTGTTTCTTCACTCTTGCTGTATAACTAATGATTTAACTCCGTAAATATGTCATCACAGCATCCCATAAAATAAATTTACTCTGTACCGAACCCTCATTTATTTACAAATAAAAAAACATTTGATCTCTTCTATACTTAACAACGTCAAGTTATTTTTAACAACATTTCATCAAATCTCCAATGATAGGCAGTTTCTACAACTTCAGTACCAACACGTGAAACTAACATGATAAATGGACACATTTCATCGCTATTTAATTTGTCTCAATCAACCAGACAAGTTTGTATATTTTGACCAACTTTAGCAGGCTGATTTGTGGCTGACAAGTCCGATGTGGGACAGGCAGACACTGTTGCAGCTGTTGCAAGGGAAGATTGGTTGGTTGGGGTTGGGTGTTGGGTTTTCCTCCTTTGTCTTTTGTCAGTGAGGTGGGCTCTGCAGTCTTCTTCAAAGGAGGTTGCTGCCCGCCGAACAGTGAGGCGCCAAGATGCACAGTTTGAGGTGATATCAGCCCACTGGTGGTGGTCAATGTGACAGGCACCAAGAGATTTCTTGAGGCAGTCCTTATACCTCTTCTTTGGCGCACCTCTGTCTCAGTGGCCAGTGGAGAGCTCGCCATATAACACGATCTTGGGAAGGCATTGGTCCTCCATTCTGGAGATCTGACCTACCCAGCGCAGTTGGATCTTCAGCAGCGTGGATTCGATGCTGTCGGCTTCTGCCATCTCGAGTACTTCGATGTTAGGGATGAAGTTGCTCCAATGAATGTTGAGGATGGAGCGGAGACAACGCTGGTGGAAGTGTTCTAGGAGTCGTAGGTGATGCCAGTAGAGGACCCATGATTTGGAGCCGAACAGGAGTGTGGGTATGACAATGGCTCTGTATACGCTAATCTTTGTGAGGGTTTTCAGTTGTTTGTTTTTCTAGACTCTTTTGTGTAGTCTTCCAAAGGCACTATTTGCCTTGGCGAGTCTGTTGTCTATCTCGTTGTCGATCCTTGCATCCGATGAAATGGTGCAGCCGAGATAGGTAAACTGGTTGACCGTTTTGAGTTTTGTGTGCCCGATGGAGATGTGGGGGGGGGGGGGCTGGTAGTCATGGTGGGGAGCTGGCTGATGGAGGACCTTAGTTTTCTTCAGGCTGACTTCCAGGCCAAACATTTTGGCAGTTTCCACAAAACAGGACGTCAAGTGCTGAAGAGCTGGCTCTGAATGGGCAACTAAAGTGGCATTGTCTGCAAAGAGTAGTTCACGGACAAGTTGTTCTTGTGTCTTGGTGTGAGCTTGCAGGCGCCTCAGATTGAAGAGACTGCCATCCATGTGGGTACTGGATATAAACAGCGTCTTCATTGTTGAGGTCTTTCAGGGCTTGTTTCACCATCATGCAGAAGAAGATTGAAAAGAGGGTTGGTGCCAGAATGCAGCCTTGCTTCATGCCATTGTTAATGGAGGAGGGTTCAGAGAGCTCATTGCTGTGTATGACCCGACCTTGTTGGTTTTCTTGCAGTTTGATAACCATGTTGAGGAACTTTGGGGGGCATCAAAGGTGCTCTAGTATTTGCTCCCTTTCCTACTCACGGTGTCGAAGGGTTTGGTGAGGTCAACAAAGGTGATGTAGAGTCCTTTGTTTTGTTCTCTGCACTTTTCTTGGAGCTGTCTGAGAGCAAAGACCATGTCAGTAGTTCCTCTGTTTATGCGAAAGACACACTGTGATTCTGGAAGAGCATTTTCGGCGACACTAGAGGTCCTCCATCAGCCAGCTCCCCACCATGACTACCAGCCCCCCACATCTCCATCGGGCACACAAAACTCAAAACGGTCAGCCAGTTTACCTATCTCAGCTGCACCATTTTATCAGATGCAAGGATCAACAACAAGATAGACAACAGATTCACCAAGGCAAATAGCGCCTTTGGAAGACTACACAAAAGAGTCTGGAAAAACAACCAACTGAAAAACCTCACAAAGATTAGCGTTTACAGAGCCATTGTCATACCTACACTCCCGTTAGGCTCTGAATCATAGGTCCTCTACTGTCATCACCTACGGCTCCCGCGTTGTCTCTGCTCCATCCTCAACGTTCATTGGAGGGACTTCATCACCAACATTGAAGTACTTGAGATGACAGAGGCCGACAGCATCAAATCCACGCTGCTGAAGATCCAACTGCGCTGGGTAGGTCACGTCTCCAAAATGGAGGACCATCTCCTTCCCAAGATCGTGTTATATTGTGAGCTCTCCACTGGCCACCGAGACAGAGGTGCACCAAAGAAGAGGTACAAGGACTGCCTAAAGAAATCTATTGGTGCCTGTCTCATTGACCACCAACAGCGGGCTGATATCGCCTCAAACCGTGCATCCTGGCACATCACAGTTCGGCGGGCTGCAACTTCCTTTGAAGAAGACTGCAGAGCCCACCTCACTGACAAAAGACAAAGGAGGAAAAACCCAACACCCAACCCCAACCAACCAATTTTCCCTTGCGACTGCTGCAACCATGCCTGCCTGTCCTGCATCGGACTTGTCAGCCACAAACGAGCCTGCAGCTGACGTGGACTTTACCCCTCCATAAATCTTCATCCGCGAAGCCAAGCCAAAGAAAAAATTGCTTTAGTAATAGAACCTTTGGTTCAAGCTATAAGACAAGATTTGAATATTAAGGGAATTACGATACGTGAACAAGAGTGTAACGTTAGTTTTTTTGCTGATGATGTGTTGATATGTTTATATTATCATAAAGTCTCTTTAGAACCATTACAAAACCTGTTGAATCGATATGGTATGATTTCAGGTTATGTTAACTGAGATAAATGTGACATATTACCTATATCAGATTATTACAGAAGGTAGACAAATAACTAAATTTAGATGGTCTAATAAAATTAAATACTTAGGGGTTATAATGAATAAAGAATATCAAGATTTATGTAGTTTAAATTATATACCGTAGTTAAATAAGATTAAAGTTGATTTGATGGTATTTACAAATATTTGGAGGTACAAGGATTGCTAGCGAGTAATCAGCATGGTTTTGTCAGGGGTAGATTATGCTTGACAAACCTGATTGAGTTTTTCGAGGGGGTTACAAAAAAGGTTGATGAAGGGAAAGCTGTGGATGTTGTCTATTTAGACTTTAGTAAAGCTTTTGACAAAGTTCCCCATAGGACGTTAGAAAAAAATGTGGAGGCATTAGGTATAAATGGATTCAGCAATGGTTGGATGGGAGGTGTCAAAGAGTAGTGGTAGAAAATTGTTTGTCCAATTTAAGGCCGGTGACGAGTGGAGTTCCTCAGGGATCGGTCCTGTGTCCACTATTGTTTGATATATATATTAACATTCTGGAAGTAGGGGTGGAGAATTGGCTAAGCAAGTTTGCGGATGATACAAAGATTGGTGGTGTTGTGGACAGTGAGGAAGATTACCGTAGATTAAAGGTTATTTATGAAGGCTGGAGATTTGGGCTGAGTAATGGCTGATGGAATTTAATACAGATAAGTGTGAGGTGTTACATTTTGGAAAGGCCATATGACCTAAATAGGCCATGTGCATTAAATGGTAGGCTATTGAAATGTGCAGAGCAACAAAGCGATTTAGGAATGATGGTAAATAGTGCCCTCAGGGCTGATGCTCAGGTAGATGGTGTGGTGAAGAAGGCATATGGAATGTTGGCCTTCATAAATCGGAGTATGGAATTCAAGACTAGGGAGGTTATGATGAAATTGTACAAGGCATTGGTGAGGCAAAATTTGGAGTATTGTGTACAGTTTTGGTCACCAAATTATAGGAAAGATATAAACAAAATAGAGAGAGTGCAGAGAAGGTTTATGAAAATGTTGACAGGATTTCAAGGTTTGAGTTACAGGGAAATGTTGTGGAGATGGGAGCTTTTTTCTCTGGAGCGTAGAAGATTGAGAGGCACTTGATATAGGTGTTTAAGACTTTAGAAAGGACAGACAGAGTAAATGTGGATAGGCTTTTTCAATTAAGAGTGGGGGAGATTCAAACTTGAGGGCATGGTTTAAGATTGAAGGGGGAAAATTATAAGGGGAACATGAGGGGAAATTTCTTTATGCAAAAGGTGATAGGGATGTGGAATGAGCTTCCGGCAGACGTGGCTGAGGTGGGACCATTGGTTACATTTAAGGAAAGACTGGATAGTGACATGGATAGGAGAGGACTGGAGGGCTATGGAGCGGGTGCTGGTCAGTGGGACTAGGAGGGTGGGGATTTGTTATTGTATGGACTAGTAGGGCTGAACTGGCCTGTTCCATGCTGTAAGTGGTTATATGGTTATATGGAAGCAGGTATATTTATTTCTTTTAATAGATTTCAAGACAAGTGTGGTATTTCATCAAATTCTTTTTTGCTTATTATCAAGTTCGAGATTTATTTTTAGAAATCTTTGGACGAGAATTGATGTCAGTAGGTCAAACAAAATTTGAGATGTTAATTGTTCATAAAAGAAAGAAGGAGTTGATTTCAGAAAGGTAATTTAAATAATGTTCCAAGAAAAGATGGATAAGATTGGTGTATATAGAACAAAGGAGAAGTAGGAGAAAGATTTAGATCTTACTTTGTCTTTGGATAAATGGTCAAATATTTATGTTGAGAGTGTTACGAAATTACTTAATGAGAGATATAATATGGTTAATTATAATTTTATACATCAATTGTATTTATCACCTGAAAAGATGAATAAATATGGTTTTAGATTGTCAGATTTATGTTTTAGATGTAGAAAATAGATAAGTACTTTTTTTACATCTTTTTGTGTATGTGGAAAAGTTACACCTTTATTGGGAAAAAAGTTATGAAATATTTGAGAGATTTAGTTAAGGTGGATCTACAATTCGATCCGATTGTGTGTTTATTGGAGTATATGAATACATTAACGTCAAGGTTGTGGATAGACCACAATTATCATTTATACGATTAGGGTTAGCTGTAGCAAGAAAGTGATTAGATATTACGTGGAAAAATTATGTTGCGCTGAATATACAAAGATGGCATAATGAATCACATTTATGTTATGTTTGGAAAAAATACCTTATAATTTACTATATAATTATTATTTTTTTGTTAAAATGTGGAGTTTATATTTAGAATATATGCCTATAGATATCAAGTAATTGATATGTAAAGAGTTGGCACACCAATCAGTTCATGTTAAATACCCAGAAATAATTTTTATGGCTCCGAGGGTGAGTGGATGGGATACAATAGTTTTCGTGGGGAGTGGGAAGGGGAGGGGGTAAGGGATTTTATGATTTTCATTATTTTGTTATGTTTAATGTTTTGTAACACATTTAAATACAATTTTCCAAAAAAGTGGTCTGCGAATAGGTTTATTTTATGTTTATTTTATGTTCATTTGTCCCACCTTGAATCCCTTTAATGTAGGTCCTTCCTAATATATTCTGCTAATAAATATAATTCTGCTAATAAATATAATACAAATAGCTCTGGGGAGAGTGGACAAACCTGTCTGTTAGACCTGCTTAAGGGGCATATCGATGAAATTCGGCCATTAGTTATAATCCTCGATTGTGGTTTAGAATACAATTGTAGTTTAGAATATAAACAAAATTAATATATTTTTGTCCCAGTCTAAATTGTTCCATTACTGTCAACAGATATGCCCATTCCAATCTATCGAAGTCCTTTTCTTCATCCAGAGATACTGCTACATTGGGATCATCTCTGGATTGTCCTAGATGTATTACATTCAATAATCGTTCCAATCGTTTTCAGCAGAATGTTTGTTTTTATAAAACCTACTTGCTTTGCTCCAGATTTATTAACTTTGGGGGATATTGGCCCAATCTCTCAGGCAGCACTTTGGCTATTATCTTGTAACCTGAATTTAATAGGGAGATGGGAATTCCTAATCTGTTTAACCTTTCCCTGTAACTCAGTTCCTGAATTCCTTGAAACATCCAGGTAAATCTTCTATGCACTCTATCTATCTTATTGATATCTTTCCTATAATTAGCTGAACTAAACTGCCCACAATTCTCCAAATTTGGCCTCACCAATATCTTGTACAGCTTTTCCATCACATCCCAGCAATATGGTTCTGCGCGTAGAGTTTCTTAAAGCCATGTACACACCGCCAAATACATGGCTGTTTACTATTTACTGTTATCCGTGCATCTATTGGAATTCCAGGTAAAATACATGGATTATTTTTCTTTTAATGTCATAGAACATCCTAGATTAATTTATTATACTGTAATAGGACAGTACTTGTAATTTAAAACGAGTTGCCTTCAATACAGAGTCGTCCTTATTGAACAGCAGCCCTTACAGGGAAAGAGAAGCGGAGTCCCTTCAAATTAATGGAGTGTCCTTGTATTTGCCTCCAGCGCTCCCACAGCCTCTGCAGATGCAGAGACTCCTGTTCAATGCATCAAGAACCCGAGCTATATTGCATTAATTGTTCTAGAAAGTTCTTCGATCTTCAACTGCCATGCCAATACCTTATGTGCCCTTTCCTCAAACTCATAATAACCCTGTTTTGAACTCAAAATCAATCTCTCATAGTTATAAGTTTGCTTCATATTATAACAAAGTTTCAAATTAGATAACTATATCTTATTCTCTTCCGTTGCATTTTTCTGAAACGTTTTCTCCAAAGCGGCAATTTATTTTTCTAACTCCAAATGCTCTGCCTTATATTAGTTCTTCACTTCAGCTGTATAACTAATAATTCAATGTCACAAATATACTTTCAAAGCATCCCACAACGTAAATGTACTATGCACCGACCCCTCATTTGTCTCTAAGATTTCTCAAATGCTGAATAAATTCAGGTCTTTTTAACATCTCGTTAAACCACCAACAGTAAAATATTTTCACCTTGTCAGCAACCACACAGGAGATCAACAACAGCAAATGGTCTGACATAATTCTACTCTTATACTCTGCACAGTCAACTCTACCTTGTAAATGAACTAACACCAAAAAGAGATCTATTCTGGAAAAAGACTCATGACGAGTAAAATTAAAAGAGTAATCTTTCTCAGTCGGATCAATTCATCATCATATTTCGACTAAATTAATCTCCTCCATCAATTGAATTACCCTTTTCGCCATCTTAGTTTTGGAGATTTATCCAATAGTGGATCCAAACAACAATTAAAATCCGCTACTATCATTACATTCTCATTTGATTGATTCAAATGCAAAAAAGCATCTGTAACAAATTGTACATCATCTTCGTTTGGTGCATACAAGTTCAATAAAGTCCAAGCTTCTTAAATCAATTTACAATTAACTTTAAAAACCCTTCCAGCATTCTCATAAAAAAGATTCTAAAACAAAAGGCACAATTTTATGAATCAAAATTGCCACCTACCTGGCTTTCAAAGTAAAAGAAGATGCCAAAACATGTCCATCCCAATCACACATCAATTTCAATTGTTCCTTTTCTGTCAGATGTGTCTCCTGCAAAAAAAAAAGCAATGTCCAGCTTCAGCTTCTTAATGTAATCCAACACACATTTCCTCATTATCGGATGATTTATCTCTGTAACATTAAATGTTGCAAAATTTGATTTACTCATTTTATCTTAACAAACAATACCCAATACAATTAACCCACACATAAATTTAAGTTCCAGAAAAGCACCTCCTTCTCTAACACAAAATTTTAAAAAATCCCCCCCTCCACGCCTGCTAAATACTTTATAAAAAATTGAAAGTTTCTAGAACAATTAATGTAATACGAGGACATTCAGGTATTACCTTTAAAACACAGAAGATTAATGAGGAATTTCGTGTCTTTTATCGGGATTTCTATGCATCTGAACAGTCTGTGGAAATTAATAAATTGATTCATTTTTCTCAAAGTTAAATTTACCTTGACTGGATGAGAATGATATAAAATTATTGGATTATTCACTTATGGAGTTTGAACTTAAAGAGGCATTACAATCTATGTCGAGTGGAAATCCACCTGGGGAGGATGGGTTTACGACAGAGTTTTATAAACGATTTCATGACTTGTTGTTTATGGATGTACTGAAACAGGCTACAGAAACAGGTTTATTTCCCGAGTCATTTTCAAGGGCATTGATAACGGTTATACCAAAAAAAAGACAGAGATCCATTAATGGATGCATCATATCTTTATTGAATGTAGATTATGAAATTGTAGCAAAAGTCTTAGCAAATAGATTGGTTAATTTTCTACCAAACTTGGTGCATATAGATCAGGCAGGATTTATTAAGAATAGATATTCGGCTGATAACATTACTAAATTGATGACAATAATCAATGCGTAAAGATAACAACCCAACCAGCCAATGCTATTTTCGCTAGACACTAAAAAATCTTTTGATTGTTTTGTGTGTAAATTTTTACTTAAAGTGCTAGAGAGATTTAAATTTGGTCCACTCTTTATTGGTTGGGTTAAGGAATTATATACTAATCCTTCCGCACAGGTGGTGACGAATGGTAAGGTTTTGCAGGTATTTAATTTGCTTAGATCAACTAGACAGAGCTGCCCATGGTCACCACCCTTATTTGTGTTGGTTATAGAACCTTTAGCTCAGGCAACTCGATAAAATGGAAATATTAAGGGAATTACGATTGGGCAATGGGAGTATAAAATTAATTTATTTGCTGATGATGTGCTAATATATCTGTCTCAGCCTAAAATTACTTTAGAACCTTTACAGGACTTATTAAAATGCCACGTTATCAGGTGAATTGAGATAAGAGTGAGATATTACCTATATCTGATGGGGATTATTTGGATTGTATGCAACTTACTAAATTTAAGTGGTCAGATCAGATTAAGTATTTGGGTGTAATTGTGGATAAGGAATATCAAAATTTATGTGGTTTAAATTATGTGCCATTGTTAAATAAGATTAAGTCTGATTTAAGTAGGTGGAAAGATTTACCATTAACATTGATTGGTTGGGTAAATTGTATTGAAATGTATGTATATCCTCATATTCAGTATTTGCTTCAATCATTTCCTAGTCCCATACTGGGATATTTTTAAGGAATTAAATAAAGCAATATGTTATTTTTTATGGAAAGGTAAATTATCTTGAGTATCGATGGAAAAATTGACATGGAAGTATGATTTAGGAGATATTCAACTGCCACATTTTCAAAATTATTATCAGGCAGCACAGTTGAAGTTTATTAATAGATTGTTTGATATTGATCAACCACCGATGTGGGCTTATGTGGAAATGGATCAGATACGGGAAGGAACAATACATCACTTCATATGTAAATGAATTTTTTTTGTTTTTACAAACAAATAAGTTACCTGTATTGAATCATTTGTTGAAAGTATTGAGTAAGTGGAATCAATCTATAGGTTCTAAGGATGTATGTTCAATTAAAACCCTGTTATATCAGAATCAATTAATTTCTTTTTCAATGTATAACCCTTATGTGAAGGTGTCTTAGGTAATTTTATACCTCTCACTTTGTTCATTTTAGATTGGTCACAGTGTTTGAGCTACCGAAAGAAAATAGACACACACACCGAGAGCAGTTCAGATTATACAAATGTTTATTACAAATTCAAAAGCTGATTTCAAACTACAATATGCTAGCCCTTCCCAACTATACTTGGATAGGTCCCAACTGCCGAAGCGAGGCAATGACTGCACACTTGTAGTAGGTTGTCAGGGCGCCGGTAGCAGCTTCTCCACCTCCCCCGACTGGGACGTTGGCTGGACTCTCGAAGTTCTTCTTCTTGCTGAGAGATTTTGCCACCTCTTGGAGAGTCTCAAACTTCAGCAACGGGACCATGGCTTATATTACCAAAGCTTACCAAAGCACCTATTCCCAGCACAATAAGAAAGATAAGTGAGCAAGCTAGCATGCTAGGCTTCTATTGAATAACATAATTTTCATCTTATCACTTTGAATATAATGGTTTATTTTGCATCAATGCTAGGCCTCTGACAGTCTGTGACCAAAATAAGCAGAAAGATTAAATGTTATTGGCACACAGGTGTCCTTTCATCAGTTAACAGCATCACTGGCCCTTCAGTGGAATTTAGCTTATGTCTGCTGATTCTAAAAACAAGCAGGTTCTCCGCCTTGCAGAAGTAAAGGCTGCAAAAGTTAAAAAAAAAACAACAAGCAGGTTCTCAGCCTTGCAGAAGCAAAGGCTGAAAAATAAGAAACATGGTATAAATCTTCCATTACATTACAGAAGTATTGGGATTCTAAGGGTTTTGTATTAGTAGAAGATTGCTTTGAAGCAGGTTCATTTCTTTCATTTGATAGACTTAGAGAGAAGTTTGGTATATCACAGAATAGGTTGTTTGCTAATTATCAAGTACGTGATTCTTTTAATGAAGTGTTATGGCCAAGAAATAATATCGAAGGTTGAGATATTACTTATGGATAAGGGAAAGAAAGGGATTGTTTTGGAAATGTTCTCATTGTTGCAGGCAAAAATGAAGAAGACAGGTGCATTGAGAATAAAAGATAAATGGGAGAAAGAGTTATCCACTCTTATTTCTGAGGAATAATTGTCAGATTTGTGTATGGAGAGTGTTGTAAAATTAGTTAATGTGGGGGGGGGGTGCATAGCAAGATGGCGAATAGTCTAGGCGTGCAATCTCAACCTCTCTGGCCAGACTTTTAAATAGCCATTTTTAAATTTAAGTTTAACAAATCCAGCTCAGTCTCTTTGGCATTTGAAGGAATGTTTAATACAACATGGATGTCTTTCTGAATATGAAGTTAATTGGGAAAAAACTGAAATATTACTGGTAAATGAAGGAGATTATTCAGTTTATAAGAATATTATTAATTTGAAGTTAAATATCTGGGTATAATTTTGAATGTTAATTATCAATATTTTTGCCCCCTCCATAGATCTTCATCCGCGAAGCCAAGCCAAAGAAAGAGATATAAATTAAATTATGCTCCATTAATGAAAAATATTAAAACTGATTTGATTGAATGGAAATATTTACCTATTAATTTAATGGGAAGGATTAATACAATTAAGATGAGTATCTTTCCACATATACAATATTTGTTTCAATCTATTCCGTATTTACTTGATAATTTTTTTTTGAGATTTAAATAAAACGGTTAGGGAGTTTTTATGGAGGGGTAAATCTTTTGGTGCCTGCCACATTGACCACCGCCAGTGGGCTGATAACACCTCAAACCGTGCATCTTGGCGCCTCACAGTTTGGCGGGCAGCAACCTCCTTTGAAGAAGACCGCAGAGCCCACCTCACTGACAAAAGGCAAAGGAGGAAAAACCCAACACCCAACCCCAACCAACCAATTTTCCCTTGCAACCGCTGCAATCGTGTCTGCCTGTCCCGCATCGGACTTGTCAGCCACAAACGAGCCTGCAGCTGACGTGGACTTTTTACCCCCTCCATAAATCTTCGTCCGCGAAGCCAAGCCAAAGAAAGAAATTTTCGAGAGTAGCTTTGAATAAATTAACTTGAAAATATGAGTTAGGGGGACTACGTTTACCACATATTCAAAATTATTATAAGACAGCCCAACTTAAATTTATTAGTTCATTGATGGATTTGGTACGGACTCCTAGTTGGACTAAAATTGAGATGGCAAGTATTTCTGAATTTGAAATACATCAGTTTTTGTTTAGGTGGAATATGACTTTGTTACAACAATATAATGTGCCTATACTAAAACATTTAATGAATTATACATAAAGAAAAAAAAAAGATAGGTTCTATGGATAAATTATTGGTTTGACTCCGTTATATGATAATCAACTTATTTTTTTTTCAATACATAATCAAAGTTTATTGCATTGGAGATGTAAAGGTGTGAAAAATTTGGGTGATTTTTTTAAAGAGGGTAAGGTTTTATCTTTTAATCAGATGAGGGAAAGTTTTGGTATTGATAAGAACTCTTTGTTTCTCTATTATCAAATTCGATCTTTGGTAAAATGTATGTTTGGTAGAGATATGATTTTACCTGAAATGACTAACTTTTAAAAAATATGGTTTTAATGAATCCTTTATTTCATGCTGTTTGGTCATGTATACATATACAATATTTTTGGAAGAAAATTCCATCGTTTTTAGAATATCTGTATAAGATTAAAATAGTTTTAGTTCCAACAGTATTTTTATTGGGTAGTTTGCAACCTCTGAAAGGCTTGGGATTAGATAAATTTAAGCTTGCTTTTGTATATTTAGCTTCATCCGTAGAGAAAAAAATGTATTGCTAGTACGTGTAAAGATACAAATATGATTGATATTAATAGATGGCATAATGAGATGAAATATTGTTTAATAATGGAAGAAATTACATATGTTTCACATGATCATTATATTTTTTAATTAATAAGTGGCTGCTATACTCGGAACATTTTCATTTCAATTTATATTGATTAGATATTAATATGTATATTTAATTTTTTAAATATAGTTTACTTTTCTTTTTTTATGACTCTCCTTAGGAAAGTTGGCTGAAAGCCCCCCCCCCCCCCGCTTTCTTTTTCTTCTTTTCTCTTTTTTATATATTATATATGAAAAAATGTTCATGTTCATGTTTAATTGCTGTACATCTCATATAATATTTGTTGTTTGAATGAATAAATAAAGTTTAAAAAAAATTAGTTCATTTACGCTATAGTTCAGTTAATTATAATTTTCTACATCAGCTATATTTAACTCATGAAAAATTAAAGAGATATCATTTTAGTGATTCTGATATGTGTTTTCGATGTGGCAATCAGATAGGTACTTTCGTTCATTTGGTGTGGGATTGTGTGAAAGTTAAACCCTTTTGGGAAAAGATCATTAAATTTTTGCGACATTTATTTGAAATAGAATTGTATGTGTTTATTAGGTAATATGAATACATTACCAGTGGGTTTAGACAAATCTCGAATTACATTTATTCGATTGAGTTCAGCAGTGGCTAGAAGAAAATGTAACACAGAAAATGTTTTTTTTCTTTGGATTGGCTTCGCGGACGAAGATTTATGGAGGAGTAATGTCCACGTCAGCTGCAGGCTCGTTTGTGGCTGACAAGTCCGATGTGGGACAGGCAGACACGGTGGCAGTGGTTGCAAGGGAAAATTGATTGGTTGGGGTTGGGTGATGGGTTTTTCCTCCTTTGTCTTTTGACAGTGTGGTGGGCTCTGTGGTCTTCTTCAAAGGAGGTTGCTGCCCAGCGAACTGTGAGATGTCAAGATGCACGGTTTGAGGTGATATCAGCCCACTGGCGGTGGTCAATGTGGCAGGCACCAAGAGCTTTCTTTAGGCAGTCCTTGTACCTCTTCTTTGGTGCACCTCTGTTTCAGTGGCCAGTGGAGAGCTCACCATATAACACGATCTTGGGAAGGCGATGATCCTCCATTCTGGAGACATGACCTACCCAGTGAAGTTTGATCTTCAGCAGCGTGGATTCGATGCTGTCGGCCTCTGCCATCTCGAGTACTTCGATGTTGGAGATGAAGTCACTCCAATGAATGTTGAGGATGGAGTGGAAACAACGCTGGTGGAAGCATTCTAGAAGCCGTAGGTGATTCCGGTAAAGGACTCATGATTCGGAGTCGAACATGAGTGTGGGTATGACAACGGCTCTGTATACGCTAATCTTTGTGAGGTTTTTCAGTTGGTTGTTTTTCCAGACTCTTTTGTGTAGTCTTCCAAAGGCGCTATTTGACATGGTGAGTCTGTTGTCTACCTCGTTGTCGATCCTTGCATGTGATGAAATGGTGCAGCCAAGATAGGTAAACTGGTTGACCGATTTGAGTTTTGTGTGCCCGATGGAGATATGGGGGGGAGGGGGTGTGGCTGGTAGTCATCATGGGGAGGTGATGATGGAGGACCTCAGTTTTCTTCAGGCTGACTTCCAGGCCAAACATTTTGGCAGTTTCCGCAAAACAGGATGTCAAGCGCTGAAGAGCTGGCTCTGAATGGGCAACTAAAACAGCATCGTCTGCAAAGAGTAGTTCACGGACAAGTTGCTCTTGTGTCTTGGTGTGAGCTTGCAGGCGCCTCAGATTGAAGAGACTGCCATCTGTGCAGTACCGGATGTAGACAGCGTCTTCATTGTTGAGGTCTTTCATGGCTTGTTTCAGCTTCATGCTGAAGAAGATTGAAAAGAGTGTTGGTGCGAGAACGCAGCCTTGCTTCACGCCATTGTTAATGGAGAAGGGTTCAGAACTCATTGCTGTATCTGACCCGACCTTGTTGGTTTTATTGCAGTTGGATAACCATGTTGAGGAACTTTGGGGGGCATCCAAGGCGCTCTAGTGTTTGGCAGAGCCCTTCCCTACTCACGGTTGAGGTGGAGTTAAAAATGATGTGGTGTTAAATACACAAAGATGGCATAATTGAATTCAATCATGTTTATATTTAGAGAAAATTACATATAATTTACGAAATAATTACCATTTTTTGAGAAAATGTGGACTCCGAATTTGGAATGTATGTATTTAGATGTTCGGTAATTTGTTTTTATTTCTGTTTTGTATGGGGAATTGGTATATTGTAATTCAACCCACTCTGATTTTATATAAATATTTCTGTATCTATTTTAAGGAGGAGAGAGTAGTTCGGGGTAGGAAGATGGGAAGGGGTATAGGGGGTAGTTTAATTTTGTTTTCTTGTATTTTATTTTGTATTCTATATTTGTATCTTGCAAAATTTTAAATAAACTTTTCACAAAATAAAACCGATCTCAAGATCCAAATCTCAAGACGATCTCATCTCTCTCTCTCTAATCACAGCTCCGATGCCTGGCTCTCTCGGGACAGGCTCCAGCAGCCTCCAGCCCCATATGGGTCCGTCGACCGCGTCGCCTGTGTGTGTCCTTTCTGCAGCTGAGCCCCTCGCTGCTCTGACACCGTGGTCACCATCTGCAGCTTCGATTACTCTGCTTCTCCTTCACAATGGGGATTGTTATCCTGCGCCCGTCCGCAGCTTCCTGGATCTGCAAGCCCTCGTTGCCGCTGCCGTGCACAGGCACTGCCATCTTGGGCACTGCTCCCTGCCAGCAGGCCTTCAGTTCAAAAACACCGTCGATGCTTTTTAAAGGCCATTTCGAGGCTTAACAGCCGCCGGCATTAAGACCTGGCGGTTGAACTCTTCGCGCGTCTCTGCTCACGCGGGTACATGGTAGCGCGGGCGTTACCACAGATTTGGTAGCGCGACTCTGTTTTTCTGACACACCAGTGTAATCTCGATTGTGGCGAATTACAGGTCTTCTCCTCATGGTCAATGTCATATGCCCTTAGAATTGTTGCACTGTAGTGCCCTGAGGTCGCAGCAAGCAAGCGCAATACTCAAAATACTTTATTCAGGCTTTATTCAGCTAAAACTCTGAACACCAGTTCTTGCTTCCGTGTGACTGCCTCAGGAGGGACAGGCTCAGGATGATATTCAGGTCGGCTGATTGGAGTCAGCCCTGAGGTGGTCTTCCTGTAGGTGCAGAGATCACCCCCTGGAATCGGCTTGTGGTCATTTCACTACAGGCACTATGTCCTGAAAATCGTTATTACCAGAAATCTTCCACAGAACAATAGAGAGTTAATATTTAAAGTTTTTCAAAGAGGTTCTTCGTCAATGGACGACTCTTTATCAATGCTCGCTGACCTCATGCTAAAGTCCAGTGAGTTCTAGTTACGTTTGAATCTTTATTGTTTTGCATCGAAGGGTGGAATGAATGGTAACAGACGGTCTTTCACTGTGCAAATGAATGAGGGCTGTCAAATTCCTGCTCTTATCATAGCAAATTTTCCACGTATTTATATTTTCTATCCTTGTATTTCTTTTATTTTTCCTCGACAGTATATACTTTGCGATGTTTGGATGCATTATTACACCAACATGTCCATTGAATCACCCTGACTGAAGAGGGGAATTGTCCTATAGGATGTTTCAACGGAGAACTTCAGTTTCTGGCGCGGCTGGGACCACGTGTACTTTGCAACGCCCGTCGAGTAATAAAGATGCCCGCCGCAAAATCTAATTGTACTTTGTGTTCTCCAGATCTATCCCATCTTGTAAGATATTCGCATTACCCGCTCACCTGTTCCCTCGGTCCAGATTTTACTAACTGACACTTCTTTTGCAGCCAATTTGGCAGCGATTGCGATCCTGCTTAGAGGAAAGTGCGGCCTTTCCAAGTGCATCACGTACTACCTGGTGGCTATGGCAGTGACAGATCTAGTGGTCACAATCACGGCTGTGATATTTAACCGAACTGTGAATATATATTTCCCATTGAGCGTCCTTTCCATCACACCTGTCTGCAAGTTGATTTTCGTACTCATTTATGCATCGAGAGATTGTTCCGTGTGGGTAACTGTGGTGTTCACTTTTGACCGGCATATAGCAATTTGTTGCCAAAAGCTTAAAACAACATATTGCACTGAGAGAACGGCAATCGCTGCTATAGGAATCGTTTGCGCTGTAAACTGCGTGATGAATGTTCCGTGGTATTTTACCTACAAGCCTGCCTTTGTAGTTAATGGTGTACCTTGGCTCTGCGAAGGAGCGTTAGCTTTCGATATCTACCCTGCATGGGCCGCATACGATTGGATCCACCGCATCCTCACCCCGTGTCTTCCGTTCTTCCTGATACTACTGTTAAACGTCCTCACGGTCAGACACATCCTGGCGGCGAATAGAACGAGAAGAAGACTGTTAAACAACAGAAACGGAGACAATCATTCTGACCCTGAGACGGAATGCCGCAGAAAATCTATCGTTTTACTCCTATTAATATCATGTTGTTTCATTCTATCGTGGATCTTGATTTTTATCAAAATAATTTATGTTAGAATTGTGAAAATGCCATATTTCTCAGGTTCTAATTTCAAAGATCCAGTTTTTATTCTGGAAGAAAGCGGATACATGCTTCAGCTTTTGAGTTCCTGCATTAATCCGTTCATTTATGTGGGAACTCAGAAAAAGATCAGAGACCAATTGAATAGTGGCCTCAAATATCCACTGACTCTATTTGTTCGCTTATTTAAGTGAGGCTAATGTGAGATTTCGTTCTCACCCCAGGATATATAATAGTGTTTTATTCAGATGTCGCCCCTGTACCCAGACGTTGTAACTCAATGTAAGATTTTTGAACTTTGACTAGATTGTTGCCTCGTGTACATGAGCTACGGAAGCCGTTCAATAATTAAATAAAATACAGAGCACTATGTTACCTTCGATTTAAAAGTGCAACGCATAGTGTTTAGCTCAGTGAAAAGTTGAGGAAATCTGGAAATACATTCAAATAGTGGAGAGACTCAGCAGGTCAAACGGCCTTTATGTAGCAAAGGTGAAACATCATCAACTTTTCATCAAGGTGTGGGGGAACATAAGAGATGCCCGGTGAGTGGAGGGAGGTGTTGAGGGTGGGAGATGATAGGTGGAGGGGTCACCAGGGAGGGGGACAGGATTCAAGTTTAAGGAGCCTTCTCTACAACGGAGAGACCGGTCACAGATTAGGAGATCGCTTCGCTCAGCACCTCCTCTCCGTCTGCAACAATAGCGACCACCCCGCAGCCAATGTAAAGGTTAAAACCTTGTGTTGATTTATGGCTGCTCTATGCCTTTCCCTTTAAGGATAAGAGTTATTGTGGAGTTACCATAGTTACTATGACGTCATATGTCCTAAATTCCGAACGGACTGGGAGTTCACTTCTCATTCTTGGAAGGACCTCTCGAGAAACTTCCCTTTGAATTTATGCTTAGCATTCATTATCATTATTAGTTATTGTTAATCTTTTATTATCATTTCAATTCATTTATATTTGTTTGGAGTGTCGTTATCATTTACAATATGCTTTATTGTATGAAGTGCGAAGCTATGAAATTGTTTATTCCCTTTTATCAACGAACAATTAAAGCTATTTATAGCGGCAATTACGAAGTTTGATTTATTTGGATGAATAAGGTACAATTCGCATGATGGCAGAGGGGAGAGACGTGATTGAACATCTAACCCAGCAGATTTAAATATCGAGACTTACTTTTCCTGGAAGGTAACATGTAATGTTATTGAGTAATATTAAAAGCTGGAAAGTGTCACCTATGGCCAACCATTTCAATTCTGAGTCACCCTCTGTACACGACCCCAACCTGACCACCCACAGACTGGAGGAACAACACCTTATTTTGGTGCGGGCACTCTCCAACTCCAGGGCATGAACATTGAGTTCACTGCATTACACTTATCAGCTTGCCTTTAACTAGTCATTCCAGTTCCTACTTCCTTTCTCTCTCCACCTCCCTCCCTGAGGTGTACCCCTTCTCTCCACCTATCATCTCCCACCCTCACTACCCCTCCCCTTCTGTCTGGACATCTGTCATGTTCCCCCACACTTTGATGGGGGGCTCAAGCCCGAAATGCCGGTGATTTATTATCACATTTGCTTCATAAAGGCACTGTATGACCTGCTGCATTTCTCCAGTATTTGTGCGTTTTTTCACTTTAAGTGTCAACAGAATCCTGTGCTTTACCTCTGATTAACATAACAATTGAGAAAGCACTCCAAGGAATGCCTACCCTGCAGACGTTTGCCTTTGTTCTCCGCAAGGGGTTATGTGGGATTCTCTCTCACTGCTCCCCATCTGTCACCCCGGCTGCTCTCAAGCTACACAACCATGTACTCACCCACACTCGATTCCAAGGCCATGTTGCCTTCCTCTCTACTTTCCTCCACACCTAGCTCGTGCCTCGTGGGTTCCGTGGTGATATGACCACCAGGCTACTGCAGGAGGGCGATCTCTGTACCTGCAGGAAGGCCACTTAAGGGCTAAATCCGCCTGGCCGGCTGTTAATCAGCCAACCTGATGGGAAACTGTATGATAGGGCAAAGGAAGGAAAAGATAAAATAGGAAAAGTTAGGTTAGGCAGCGAAAGTAAAAAATCAGAAAGAGCAAGGAAGGTGAAAAAAGCAAATCTGAAGGCTTTATATCTTAAAGCAAGAAGCATTTGGAACAAGATAGATGAACTGGCTGTGGAAATTGAGACAAAAAAATACGATCTGATTGGGATTACAGAAACATGGCTGCAAGGTGGGCAAGCCTGAGAACTTAACATCCCGGGGTATACAATATTAAGGAGGGATCGGCAAGAAAGAAAACGGGGTGGGGTAGCATTGATGGTGAAAGAAGGGACCGACACAATTGACAGGAAGGATATTAACACGGAACATGCGGAATCTATATGGGGAGAACTGAGGAATAGCAAGGGGCAGAAAACGTTAGTAGTCCTCCAAATAGTAATGTAGAGGTGAGGGAAGGCAGAAAAAGAGAAATTAGAGAAGTGTGCAATAAGGGAACAGCTGTCATCATGGGAGACTTTAATTTACATATAGATTGGACGAGACAAATTAGTAAAAATACTGAGGAGGTGGAATTCCTTGAATGTTTATGAGACGGTTATCTAGACCAATATGCCGAGGAACCAACTCTGGAGCAGGCCATTTTAGACTGGGTATTACGCAATGAAAAGGGGTTAATCAACAATCTTGTTGTACGAAGCCCTTTGGGTAGGAGTGATCACAATATGATCGAATTCTCACTCGACATGGAGAGTGAAGAAATTAAAACTGAGACTAAGGTCCTAAATTTAAATAAAGGGAATTATGATGGTATGAGACGGGAGTTGAGTAAGATTGATTGGGTGGTGTTTATGGGGAGGTTGACGGTGGATAGACAATGGAAAGCATTCACAGATCTAATGGAAGAATTGCAGAAATCGTTTATACCGGTTTGGCATAAAAATAAACCAAAAAATGAGTCTCAACCGTGGAAATTAGAGACTCCATTAGGTCCAAAGAGAGAGCATATCAATTGGTCAAAATAAGTACCAATTCTGAGAACTGGGAACAGTTCAAGATGCAGCAAAGGAGGACAAAAGGATAAATCAAGAGGGCAAAAATAAATTACAAAAGTAACTTATGGCAAACATAAAAACCAACTGCAAAAGCTTTTATACATATGTCAAGAGGAAAGGATTGGTGAAATCCAGAGTAGGTCCCTT
Organism: Narcine bancroftii; assembly: GCF_036971445.1. NCBI lineage: Eukaryota > Metazoa > Chordata > Chondrichthyes > Torpediniformes > Narcinidae > Narcine > Narcine bancroftii. The sequence goes on along the minus strand of NC_091474.1, from coordinate 98,585,495 downwards.
GCAGTCAAAATCAGGGGAATATATAATGGAGAATAAGGAAATGGCAGACCAATTAAATTCTTACTTTAGTTCTGTTTTCACAAGAGAGGATGTTCGGAAACATAGAGACTAATGCAAGGGAGGAGCTGAAAGAAATCAGTATTCCGAAGGACATGGTCTTGGGGAAAGTGAAGGGATTGAAGGCAAATAAATACTTAAGGAAGTGGACATTCAGATAGCAGATGCTTTAAGAATTATTTTCCAAAACTCGATAGACTCAGGATCACTACCCAGGGACTGGAGGGGAAATAAATGTTACCACACTATTTAAAAAGGGGGTAGAGAAAAAGTGGGGAATTATAGGCCAGTTAGCCTTACATTAGTAGTGGGCAAAATGATGGAATCCATTATTAAGGATGTAATAGCAGAGCATATGACTAGCAGAGAAGAGATCGGACAGAGTCAACATGGATTTACAAAAGGTAAATTGTGCTTGATAAATCTATTGGAATTCTTTGAGATGGTGACAGGTAAAATAGATGGGGGATGCCCAGAGGATGTGGTGTACCTGGACATCCAAAAGGCCTTCGATAAGGTCCCACATAAATGACTGGCATGCAAAATCAAGTGTCATGGGATTGGGGGCGAGGTATTGATGTCGATTGAGAACTGGCTGGCAGAAAGAAGACAGAGAGTTGGGATATATGGCTAATTTTCTGAGTGGCAGGCGGTGGCCAGTTGGAGGCCACAGGGATCTGTAGTGGGACCCAAGCTTTTCACAATTTACATTAATGATCTAAATGAGGGGATTGGATGTAATATCTCCAAATTTGCAGACGACACTAAGCTAAGAGGGGTTGTGTGCACTGAAGAGGGGGTCAGGAAGCTCCAGTGTGATTTGGATAAATTGGGGGACTGGGCAGATACATAGCAAATGCACTACAATGTGGATAAATGTGAGGTTATCCACTTTGGCTATACAAAAAGGAGGGCAGATTACTATTTGAATGGCAATAGATTGGGTCATGGGGAAATGCAGAGAGAACTCGGGTTCTTGTGCACCAGTCACTGAAGGCGAGCATCCAGGTACAGCAGGCGGTTAAAAAGGCCAATGGTATGTTGGCCTTCATATCAAGAGGGATTGAGTTTAAGAATAAGGATAACTTACTGCAGCTGTAATAGAGCCTTGGCGAGACCACACCTGGAGTATTGTGTGCAGTTTTGGTCGCCTTATCTGAGGAAGGATGTTCTTGCAATGGAGGGAGTGGAAAGGCGATTCAGGATGCTGATACCTGGAATGGCAGGAATAACTTATGAGGAAAGATTGCGCAATTTGGGATTGTACTCGCTGGAGTTTAGAAGATTGAGAGGGGGTCTCGTAGAGACACATAAAATTCTGGCAGGACTGGACAGAATGGATGTGGAAGGGATCTTTCCAATAGTGGGGGAGTCCAGAACCCAGGGCCATGGTTCGAGGATAATAGATAAACTATTTAGGACCGAGATCAGGAGGAATTTATTTACCCAGAGGACGGTGAATCTGTGGAATTCATTGCCACAAGGGCAGTAGAGGCAGGTTCATTGAATATATTTGAGAGAATTAGATATATTTCTTCAGTATGAGGGAATTAGGGGTTACGGAGAGAAGGCGAGGACGGGGTACTGAACTTTAAGATCACCCATGATCTCATTGAATGGCGGAGCAGTCTCGAAGAGTCGAATGACCCACTCCTGCATCTATCTTCTATGTTTCTGTGTTTCTCTGACCCCGAGGGGGCTGACACCACCTGCCGGCTGTCAATCAGCCGACGCGAATATAGACCCGAGCCGGCCCCTCCTGAGCCAGTCACACGTGAGCCACCGAGCATGAACTGGTGTTCAGACTTTTACCTGAATAAAGCCTGTTCTACAGTCTTTTTAGTTTTGTGTTTGCTTGCTGTTCAGTCAGCGCACCACAATTTATTCAGGTAAAATTTTAAAGAATAACCGTAGAGAAGTTCCTGTCGATCGGGAACCTGGAGATCGACCCTCAACACCCGGAAGCCCAGACACACTACAAGATCCGGAAGCACGCGGTTGAGGTGGTCATACTTACACAGCCGGAGGTGATCAACACGAACCAGAAACTACTTATGGCGCTCAGCACCAAAGTGGGCCCCCGAACATTCCAGGCTATCAAGGACTTCACCGACTACGAACCAGCAATGGCCATCTAGGAGGGCATATCCAAGCCTCTCACAAGCGAGGTTTACGCCAGGTACCTGCTCAGAATCAGGTCTCAGCTGCCAGGTGAGGCGACAGATGCCTATCTGGGTACCCTCCGGATGCTTGCCTGACTGAGACGGGGTGACCGAACAGGGAGTGGAGTGATTAATCCAAGATGCCTGCGTGAGAGAACTGCATTTGAGGAGCGCCCTGCAGAAACTGCTGGAAGAAAACATCGCCTTATTTGCCTGGTCAATGGAGGTTGTCTGCCTCCTGGAGGCTGCAGTTCTTCATGCCAAGGTTTTCGACTCCCAACTCCAACACCCGGTCTGGCAGATGCAGATGACAGCTGCAGTCGAAGGGCCGCACGTGGAGGAGACTCTCGCTGCTGCTGGCGCCACACTCCCCTGTAAATACTGCGGGTCTCGGTGTGTGTCAAACAGGAAATCCCACAAAAGCTGTCCAACGACGAATCGTACTGCTCCCGATGCAAGAATAAAGTCCACTATGTAAATGTGTGGCTTTCCAGATCCGCCGCGAGCACGTTGCCCCTACGTGACCAGCTGGGAGCCCTCACCCCACCCCGAACATTGCCACATGCAAAGACTGCGTGACGCCATCACACGCCTCCTAAACTACGATGTCACTTCCGGCCCAACCAGCAACCGGGCACCGCCATCTTCCACCGGACGGCTTCTGCCAGTAATGCCAATGTCACTTCCACCATTACTAAAGACGTCACTTCTGGCATTACGGATTTCGTCACCACCTGCTTCACGGCCAACCAGAATGCCTGACCACACTGACGCCACATGCGCTTGCTAGGCATCACCATCTTGGGCCCGTCGGACGCCGACGGCGCATCAATGGGGCAACGTGGTCAACACTGGCACATATCCGATTGCTCACCCGATACACCCCATGCCTGGAAAGGATGCCACTGGCCGTTTATTGCCTCATCCATCGGGGAGAAGCGACTTGGATCCCAAGATGGTCCTCACGTTCACCACTTTAAAAAGGGACATTCCACATGGACTCCGGCGCTCAATGATGGACATCGCTGTTAATGGATAGGTAACATAATGCGTGTTCAATAGCGGTAGTACACACGAATGTGGCCCAGACATTAAAGTTCAAAATCTACACCACAAAATATGCTATTGCCTATGCAGCCGAGGACCACTCCATCACAGATCTTGGGTGCTGCTCAGTGGATTTGACAGTGGGGTGGAGGAAACATACCACGGGTTCAGGCTCCTGTTATGCCATGCTCTGTGCCCCAGTTCTCTTAGGGCTGGACATCCATTGCCACTTCCAAAGCCTTACCCATGCTTCTGATGGACCATTCCCCCCACTCACACTCCATAGCGCAGCTCTGCGACTGTCCCCAATCCACCTGCACCCTCTCCACACTACGAATAACCCATCCTGCCCTCTTCAAATACCTTATGCCAGATTGCAGGCCCATAGCTACTAGGAGCATGTGCTATTGCATGGCAGACTGGGCTTCATTCAGGCTGAAGTGAGACAGCTTTTGGTAGAAGGTATCATGGAGATCCCAAGTCCTGGTGGTTAAAGGGGGCAGGAAAGTAAAGATGGTCGTCAATTATGGTCAGAATAGCTGACATGGTCAACGAGATAGCCCACTATAAATTCATCTCGACAATCGACCTAAAGTCACCCTACCACCAGCTCTCTATCAATACACAGGATAAAGTATATACCACCTTTGAGGCAAACGGGCAGTTCCACTGGCTTCCATTTCGGGTTACTGATTATCTCAGCGATTATCGGGTTCACGATACCCTCCTCTTTCTTCCAGCAGGAGATGGATTGCATGGTAGACTGGCACAACCTAAGAACGACTTTCCCATACTTAGACAATGTCACCATCCATGGCAACGACAAGCAGGACCATAATGACTAACTGGAGACATTTCTCTGGATGGCTGAAGAGCTAAACCTCGCGTACAACCAAGAGAAGTGCATGTTCAGCACCACCCGACTTGCCATCCTAGGTTACATTGTGGAACATGGTGTCATTGGTCCTGATCCAGAATGCATGCGTCCACTCATGGAACTGCCCCTACCCCACATGCTCAAGTCCCTCTGCAGGTGCCTTGGGCCCTTTTATTACCCTCAGTGGGTCCCTCGTTTCTCTGAGAAGGTCGACCCATTGGCACAGGCCATTATCTTCCCCCCCCCCCCACCCAATCCAAGGTGCAGGCAGCTTTTGCTCACATCAGGCAGGACATCGCCAATGCCACGATGCATACCATGGATGAGGACACCCCATTCCAGGTGCAGTGCGATGCCTCTGATGTTGCCCTCACAGTCACCCTTAACCAAAAGGAGAAACCCGTGACCTTTTTCTCCAGGACCCACCAGAGTTCCGAGCTCGGACACTCCGCCATTGAAAAGGAGGCCCAGGTGATCATGAAAGTGCACCTCCGCAGACAAATGTGCAAATAAACACCAGGCTGCCCACACTGGCGCCCACCATGACAACGCTGGACGCAGCCAGCACTCAGGCAGCAACCACACCCTCGCTGACATGTGACCAGGAGCCAACGCTGCGAGGGTCACAGAGACCTCGACGGCAGCCGGATCGTCTAAACTTGTAAAGATCACTCTGCATCGTTCCACATGCACCCCTCCAGGACAATGTCTGTTATGATACGACCACCAGCCGACTGCAGGGGGCGATCTCTGTACCTGCAGGACGACCATCCACCAGGCTGACACCACCAGGCCGGCTCATGGGCAGCCGACCCGAATATAGACCTGAGCCGGCTCCTCCTGAGCCAGTCAGACAGGGGCCACCGAAGAATGAACTGGTGTTCAGACTTTTACCTGAATAAAGCCTGTTGTACAGTCTTTTGAGTTTTGTGTTTGCTCGCTGATACCTCAGCGCACAAGCTGCGATTCCAGGCCTCTCAGTTGGCCGACAGCAGGACCTCAGGTACAAGCTCCACTGCTGCTCTCTCCGCTTTTGGCAACGACTCCTATGCCCCCTCTCACATCCATGCGTACATACCAGCGGTAACTTGCCCTCTTGCTACCACAACTCCGGACCTCGCTGGCCCCGCAGCGGGCCCCACTCGTACTACATCTGCGTTTAGATCCATGCATTCAACCACCGGTTCCACACTCACTTGTGTTGATCGTAAGGTCACGTCCCCGGAGCCTACAGCCTCTGTGACCCTCCACATGAATTCCCATCTCTGCCCCAGTCGCCTGCCCTCCAGAGCTCCCATTACCATGGCCAACAACCTGGACTCAGACCCCGGCCGTCGCAACCAAGGAGCTCCCACCGCCACGGCCACCGACCTGGCTGCCAACACTATGGAGCTCCAACCGCCATGGCCTCCCACACCACAACCCTCCTCATTGAAGCCACAGACGCCATCTCCTACCAGTATCGGGGCCCCGGTTGCCGACGCGAGCTCCCCATGCCACTGCCACCCACTCCAACTCAGGATCCGACCCCCGACTCACTGCAGCTCATGACACCACTGCTGCCAACTCCAGCACTGGACCTGCAGATGACGCTGGATCCTTCCTCGCTGACTCGTACCATGTGGCTCCCGAAACAGTCTATATCTGGAGTCCTGATCTCTCTATTGGATCCCACTCAACTAAACACCCCACTGCTCCTCCCACTACCTCTCACTACTCCACCCCCATCTCCCCCATCCTTCAACAACCAATCTACTTTCTCCCACTCTCTTGGGCTACCCCTGTTACCTTTCTCTCCCCCTCTCTCATTTCCTCCCCATCCTTCTCCCCACGTACTTCCCAACCTCCCCAACCGTTCTCCCCTGCCAATCCCCCCAACACTACTCCTCCCTCTAAACTCCTCCCTCCAACCTCCTCCCTTCCCTTCTCCATCCTCGGACTTCTCAACCTCTTCCTCTACCCTCCCTCCTGCCATCACCCTCTACCACACCGACTCCCACTCTAACTCTTGCGTGATTTTCACTATCCCCTCGGACCTTCGAAAAAGTGTCGAAGTTTGAAAAATCAGTCATAGAATTGGGAGAACGCGAGAAGGAGCAAGAGAGGAAAATAGACTACTTGTAGAATTAAAGCAGAAGGAATAATGTGAAAATTGTTGGTTTGCCAGAAGATATAGAAGGACTCTTCGTTTCTTTAAAGACTGGATCCCACAAGTATTAGGGCAAGATTTTTTTTTCTCGGGGATTGGTACTGGAAAGAGCCCAGAGAGCTCTAAGAAGAACACCCTCAGCTGGTCAACCACAGAGACTAGTACTAATTCGATGTTTGAATTATTTGGACAGAGAAGCAATACTTCAATTAGCAGAGCAGAATGTGAGACAATGATTGATTCAGAATAGCAGAGTTTTTTACCCTGATTTCAGTCAAGGGGTCATTCAACATCGACGTCGATTTAATCCAGTTAAAGAAGTTTTGTGTTGTAAAGGTTACACGCTACCCTGCAGCGTTGAAGTTGTTTTATGGAGACTATCAATTTTGTTTCTTTGAAAATGATCGTGAAGCAATGATTTTTGCTGATTCATTGCCAGATATAAGAGGACAAAGACGTTGTCCACCATTATCTCCTAAAGAAAAATCTAGTTGTTCTGGAAATGGAGGAAATGGCAGACATGGGAAAAACGGGAATGGAAAGAGTCCAACTTCTTTTGGAATTGGATCTTCGAGATTGGAATCTCTTGTATGAAAAGAAGAATTTTCTTTTCCTTACTTTTTTTTTGTTATAATGATAATTTGATGTTATTGATTGTTTGGCTGGGGAGGGAGAGATTTGCTCTAAGTACTTTACTAGTCATCAGCCATTGGTGGGTGACACACACACCCAATTTTTTCTTTGGATATTACTACCTTTTGGTAATTTTTTGGGGGGGGAGGGGAATTTTCTTATTTTGCTTTATTATTTTCTTATTTTCATTTTAGTTAATTTTTCATTTCATCAGATGCAAGGATCGACAATGAGATAGACAACAGACTTGCCAAGGCAAATAGCGCCTTTGGAAGACTACACAAAAGAGTCTGGAAAAACAACCAACTGAAAAACCTCACAAAGATAAGCATATACAGAGCCGTTGTCATACCCACACTCCTGCTCGGCTCCGAATCATGGGTCCTCTACCGGCACCACCTACGGCTCCTAGAACACTTCCACCAGCGTTGTCTCCGCTCCATCCTCAACATCCATTGGAGCGCTTACACCCCTAACGTCGAAGTACTCGAGATGGCAGAGGTCGACAGCATCGTGTCCACGCTGCTGAAGATCCAGCTGCGCTGGATGGGTCACGTCTCCAGAATGGAGGACCATCGCCTTCCCAAGATCGTGTTATATGGTGAGCTCTCCACTGGCCACCGTGACAGAGGTGCACCAAAGAAAAGGTACAAGGACTGCCTAAAGAAATCTCTTGGTGCCTGCCACATTGACCACCGCCAGTGGGCTGATAACGCCTCAAACCGTGCATCTTGGCGCCTCACAGTTTGGCGGGCAGCAACCTCCTTTGAAGAAGACCACAGAGCCCACCTCACTGACAAAAGGCAAAGGAGGAAAAACCCAACACCCAACCCCAACCAACCAATTTTCCCTTGCAACCGCTGCAATCGTGTCTGCCTGTCCCGCATCAGACTTGTCAGCCACAAACGAGCCTGCAGCTGACGTGGACTTTTTACCCCCTCCATAAATCTTCGTCCGCGAAGCCAAGCCAAAGGAGGGCCTATATACATTGATTTGAGTCTTCATATAAAGATACTATTGGTATTTATTAATAATAGTAAGTAGTCAAAATTGAGGTTTGCTAATTTTAATGTTCGAGGATTAAACTGTCCAAGTAAGCATAAGCGAGGTTTGGCATATATTAAGATAATAAAAATTCATATTGCTTTTTTACAAGAAACATATTTGAACGTGAAGGAAAGTATGAAATTAAAGAGGGACTGGGTTGGGCATATATATTCTTCTTCATTTATTTCTGGAACTAAAGGTGTAGCAATTTTGATACATAAAAAATATCTTTTGACTTTCAATCAATGGAGGAAAAGGCAGGATGTATTCTTAAATTGAATTGTAAGATTTATGATGAATTTTGGACTGTACTTAATATTTATGTGCCAAATGCAAATGGTGAAATATTTATTTCAGATGCATTTTTTTGTTTGTGTCAGGCTAATGATAATATTTTAGTTGGTGGTGATTTGAATAGTGTTTTGGCACCTTTATTAGATAAGTCTCCGAAGAAAGTTAAGAAATCCAAGATGGCAGTTCAGGTTCAAGTATTGATGAAAGATCTTAATTTAGTAGATATTTGGAGACGTCTTAATCTGACAGAGAAAGATTTCTCCTTTTATTCATCTAGACATGAATCATTTTCAAGGATTGACTTTTTTTTAGTATCGGCACACTTACAATGGAAAATACAAGCGGAATCTAAAGGTAGGGTGATTTCAGATCATTCTTTGTTATATTTTACATATGCAACTTCTGAGAAAATCCATGTGGCCTATTGTTGGAGGTTGTAAAAAATAAGGAATTTATTGATTTTTTGAAAAAAATAAAAAAGTTTGAAAGAAAATTCTAATTCTGTTCAAAGTAAGTTTCTATTATGGGATGCTATGAAAGCCTATTTGAGAGGACAAATAATTAGTTATATTTCTAAAAGAAAAAGAATCGATTAAATCAAAGTTTTGAATTAGAGAAACAGATTGATGAGTTAGAAAAGGAATTTCAGAATGATTCGACAGAAGATCATAAAATGGAATTATCTAGGTTGAAACTGGAATATAATATTTTGCAATCTTATCAATTTGAATGTGTGATTAATAGGACTAAACAATGGTATTATGAATAGGGAGAGAAAGCACATAAGGTATTTGCGTGGCAATTAAAGAAAGAACAGATTTCGAGGACTATTAATGCTGCAGGAAGGAATTCCCTATTACATAGACCTCATGAGATTAATGATGAATTTTATAAAAAGTTATATACACCTGAAGGAAAACAAGAAACTGGATCGATTAATCTTTTTTTTGTTACAGTTGAATTTACCGAAATTAGAGGATGCAGAGAGACGAGTTAGAAGAACCATTTACTTATTCAGAAATTGAAATGGCTATGCTAGAAATGCCGAATGGTAAATCCCCTGGTGATGATGGATTTTCGGTTGAATTTTATAAAATGTTTTATGACGATTTATCTACAGTGTTGGGATGTATTACGTCAATTTGGAGAACATTATGAATTACCTGAGTCTTGTTCTAGTGCTTTAATTACATTAATTCCAAGAGAAGATAGCGATCCTTTGAAAGTATCTTCATATAGACCAATTTCGTTGTTAAATGTAGATTATAAAATAAAAGCTAAAATATTAGCGAATAGATTGGCTAAATATTTACCTGTGATTCATATGGATGAAACAGGTTTTATAAAGAATAGATATGCTTCAGATAACATTATGTGCGTGTTTAGTTTGATTAATAGATTTCGACAATCTTCAGATCACTCGATGGTGGTATTTCTAGATGCAGAAAAGGCATTTTATAAATTTGAATGGAATTTTTTTTTTAAGGCCTTGGAGGAATTAAAGTTTGGTCCATTTTTTATTGGTTGGATTAGGGCTCTATATAGTAAACAGGTAGGTAGATTATTGACGAATGGTTTGATTTCAGAAGCCTTTAAGGTAACTTTGCAATCTTTATCACCAGCTTTGTTTGCGTTAGTGATTGAACATTTAGCACAGCTGATAAGACAAAATACATAGATGCAAGATATGAAAGTTTTAGATGAGGAATATAAAATTAATTTATTTGCTGATGTTGTATTGTTGTATTTAATAAACCCAGCTCAGTCATTTTTGCAGTTGCAGGAGTGTTTAATACAATATGGATGTCTTTCTGGATATAATGTTAATTGGGAAAAAAGTGAAATATTACCGGGAAGTGAAGGAGATTATTCAGTTTATAAGAATATTATTAATTTGAAATGGATTGATCGAATTAAATATTTTGGTATAATTTTGAATGTTAATTATCAATCATTATATAAATTAAATTATGTTCTGTTAATGAAAAAAATTAAAACTGATTTGATCAAATGGTAAGATTTACCTATTAATTTAATGGGAAGGATAATTACAATTCAGATGAATATCTTTCCGCGTATACAATATTTGTTTCAATCTATTCCGTATTTACTTGATAATATTTTTTTTTGAGACTTGAATAAAATAGTTAGGGAGTTTTTATGGCGAGGTAAATTTTCGAGAGTAGCTTTGAATAAATTAACTTGGAAATGTGCTTTAAGGGGATTACGTTTACCACATTTTAAAAATTATTATGAAGCAGCACAACTTAAATTTATTAGTTCATTGATGGATTTGGTACAGCCTCCTAGTTGGACCAAAATTGCGATGGAAAATATTTCTGAATTTGAAATGCCTCAGTTTATGTTTAGATGGAATATAAATTTATTATGACAATATAATGTGCCTATACTAAAACATTTAATGAAGTTATGGATAAAGAAAAAATAAAATGGAAGGCTCTAGTGGTAAATTATCAGCTTTAACTCCGTTTCTTTTTGAATACATAATCGAATTAAAGAGGGTAGATATTTATCTTTTAATCAGATGAGGGAAGGTTTTTGTATGGATAAGAACTCTTTGTTTCTTTATTATCCAATTCGATCTTTGGTAAAATGTATGTTTGGTAGAGATATGATTTTACCTGAAATGACTAAATTTGAGATTTCTCTTATGAAGATACCAAAGAAGGGTTATATTTCATCTATATATCAAATATTACAGGATGGTATGGATACAAATGGTTGGGATAGATCTAAAAGTAAATGGGAAGTGGATACTGGTTTTATCTTTCTGAAGATGATTGGTTAGATATCTGTTATGAAAGTGTGACTAGATTGATAATTGCTCATTATGCAATGATTAACTATAACTTTTTACATCAATTATACTTAACACCTGAAAAATTTAAAAAAGTATGTTTTTCATGATTCAGATTTGTGTTTTAAATGTGGTGATACGGTTGGAACTTTTTTCATGCCGTTTGGTCATGTATACATATACAATCTTTTTGGAAGAAAATTCAATCGTTTTTAGAATATCTGTATAAGATTAAAATAGATTTAGATCTAACAGTATTTTTATTGGGTAGTTTGCAACCCTTGAATGGCATGGGATTAGATAAGTTTCAGCTTCCTTTTGTATATTTAGCTTTATCCGTAGCAAAAACATGTATTGCTAGTACGTGGAAAGATACAAATATGATTGATATTAATAGATGACATAATGAGATGAAATATTGTTTCATAATGCAAAAATTACCTATGTATCGCGTGATCATTATATATCTTTTATTGTTAAGTGGTTCTTATATTCAGAATATTTACATTTCAATTTACATTGATTAGAACTTAATATGTATATTTAATTTTTCTTTAATATTTTTTCTTTTTTATTTCTTTATGGCTCTCCTTAGGAGGTTTGGCTGAATTGGGGGGGGGGTCTTTTCTTTTCTCTTTTTTCTTTTTTATATATATATAAAAAAAGTTCATGTTTATAGTTAATTGTTGTATATGTCATATATTATTTGTTATTTGAACAATGAAGACGCTGTTTACATCCGGTACCGCACGGATGGCAGTCTCTTCAATCTGAGGCGCCTGCAAGCTCACACCAAGACACAAGAGAAACTTGTCCGTGAACTACTCTTTGCAGATGATGCCGCTTTAGTTGCCCATTCAGAGCCAGCTCTTCAGCGCTTGACGTCCTGCTTTGCGGAAACTGCCAAAATGTTTGGCCTGGAAGTCAGCCTGAAGAAAACTGAGGTCCTCCATCAGCCAGCTCCCCACCATGACTACCAGCCCCCCCACATCTCCATCGGGCACACAAAACTCAAAACGGTCAACCAGTTTACCTATCTCGGCTGCACCATTTCATCAGATGCAAGGATCGACAATGAGATAGACAACAGACTCGCCAAGGCAAATAGCGCCTTTGGAAGACTACACAAAAGAGTCTGGAAAAACAACCAACTGAAAAACCTCACAAAGATAAGCGTATACAGAGCCGTTGTCATACCCACACTCCTGTTCGGCTCCGAATCATGGGTCCTCTACCGGCACCACCTACGGCTCCTAGAACGCTTCCACCAGCGTTGTCTCCGCTCCATCCTCAGCATCCATTGGAGCGCTCACACCCCTAACGTCGAGGTACTCGAGATGGCAGAAGTCGACAGCATCGAGTCCACGCTGCTGAAGATCCAGCTGCGCTGGATGGGTCACGTCTCCAGAATGGAGGACCATCGCCTTCCCAAGATCGTATTATATGGCGAGCTCTCCACTGGCCACCGTGACAGAGGTGCACCAAAGAAAAGGTACAAGGACTGCCTAAAGAAATCTCTTGGTGCCTGCCACATTGACCACCGCCAGTGGGCTGATAACGCCTCAAACCGTGCATCTTGGCGCCTCACAGTTTGGCGGGCAGCAGCCTCCTTTGAAGAAGACCGCAGAGCCCACCTCACTGACAAAAGGCAAAGGAGGAAAAACCCAACACCCAACTCCAACCAACCAATTTTCCCTTGCAACCGCTGCAATCGTGTCTGCCTGTCCCGCATCGGACTGGTCAGCCACAAACGAGCCTGCAGCTGACGTGGACTTTTTACCCCCTCCATAAATCTTCGTCCGCGAAGCCAAGCCAAAGAAAAAGAAAGAATTTGAACGAATAAATAAAGTTTTAAAAAATGGCAGTAGATGTGAAGGCACGATTTTGGAAGGAAAGAAGGACATCTCGTCTGGTATGAAATAAAACACCTCATCTTGGGAGCCATGGCGACGGAGATGCAGAAATTCAGAGAAAGGAGTAGAAACTGCAAGGTTTTCAGAGAGAGGTACTCTCCAGGAAACTGTTGGAGTTGTTTGGTTGTTAGAAAATGATTGCATCTTGAAAGCTTCTTGAACATCCAGAGCATCAAATGTAATGGTCTGAAGCCGAGCTGTGGGGAAAGGTGGGAAAATGGATTATCTTACTATTGAATGGCGCAGCAGACTCGATCAGCTGAAGATCCACAGCCTTATAAGATTCTTTGCCTTGTAGCGTTATGAGCAATTGCAATATTTTAGAAGGTTTTGAACAAGTACATGGATGGGCGAGGTATGGAGTGATTTGGACTGGGTGCAGGTCAATGGGACTAAGCAGAATGCCGCTGACAAGAATGGCCGAGAGGCCCATTCTCGACATTTATGTTTGTATAATTAAAGCAAGTTAATCAGGATACATTGGCGAAGTGGGATACTCAGTGTCTACCCTCAACAGCCCCTAAGGCTAGAGCTGGATGAGGTTCTCACCCTGGATGAGACATATAAGGCAATCGAACAACTGAAAAGTGGCAAAGCAGCAGGTATGAATGGAATCCCCCCAGAAGTCTGGAAGGCTGGCGGCAAAACTCTGCATGCCAAACTGCATGAGTTTTTCAAGCTTTGTTGGGACCAAGGAAAACTGCCTCAGGATCTTCGTGATGCCACCATCATCACCCTGTACAAAAACAAAGGCGAGAAATCAGACTGCTCCAACTACAGGGGAATCACGTTGCTCTCCATTGCAGGCAAAATCTTCGCGAGGATTCTACTAAATAGAATAATACCTAGTGTCGCCGAGAATATTCTCCCAGAATCACAGTGCGGCTTTCGCGCAAACAGAGGAACTACTGACATGGTCTTTGCCCTCAGACAGCTCCAAGAAAAGTGCAGAGAACAAAACAAAGGACTCTACATCACCTTTGTTGACCTCACCAAAGCCTTCGACACCGTGAGCAGGAAAGGGCTTTGGCAAATACTAGAGCGCATCGGATGTCCCCCTAAGTTCCTCAACATGATTATCCAACTGCACGAAAACCAACAAGGTCGGGTCAGATACAGCAATGAGCTCTCTGAACCCTTCTCCATTAACAATGGCGTGAAGCAAGGCTGTGTTCTCGCACCAACCCTCTTTTCAATCTTCTTCAGCATGATGCTGAACCAAGCCATGAAAGACCCCAACAATGAAGACGCTGTTTACATCCGGTACCGCACGGATGGCAGTCTCTTCAATCTGAGGCGCCTGCAAGCTCACACCAAGACACAAGAGAAACTTGTCCGTGAACTACTCTTTGCAGACGATGCCACTTTAGTTGCCCATTCAGAGCCAGCTCTTCAGCGCTTGACGTCCTGCTTTGCGGAAACTGCCAAAATGTTTGGCCTGGAAGTCAGCCTGAAGAAAACTGAGGTCCTCCATCAGCCAGCTCCCCACCATGACTACCAGCCCCCCCACATCTCCATCGGGCATACAAAACTCAAAACGGTCAACCAGTTTACCTATCTCGGCTGCACCATTTCATCAGATGCAAGGATCGACAATGAGATAGACAACAGACTCGCCAAGGCAAATAGCGCCTTTGGAAGACTACACAAAAGAGTCTGGAAAAACAACCAACTGAAAAACTTCACAAAGATAAGCGTATACAGAGCCGTTGTCATACCCACACTCCTGTTCGGCTCCAAATCATGGGTCCTCTACCGGCACCACCTACGGCTCCTAGGACGCTTCCACCAGCGTTGTCTCCACTCCATCCTCAACATCCATTGGAGCGCTTTCATCCCTAACGTCGAAGTACTCGAGATGGCAGAGGTCGACAGCATCGAGTCCACGCTGCTGAAGATCCAGCTGCACTGGATGGGTCACGTCTCCAGAATGGAGGACCATCGCCTTCCCAAGATCGTGTTATATGGCGAGCTCTCCACTGGCCACCATGACAGAGGTGCACCAAAGAAAAGGTACAAGGACTGCCTAAAGAAATCTCTTGGTGCCTGCCACATTGACCACCGCCAGTGGGCTAATAACGCCTCAAACTGTGCATCTTGGCGCCTCACAGTTTGGCGGGCAGCAACCTCCTTTGAAGAAGACCGCAGAGCCCACCTCACTGACAAAAGGCAAAGGAGGAAAAACCCAACACCCAACCCCAACCAACCAATTTTCCCCTGCAACCGCTGCAACTGTGTCTGCCTGTCCCGCATCGGACTTGTCAGCCACAAACAAGCCTGCAGCTGACGTGGACTTTTTACCCCCTCCATAAATCTTCGTCCGCGAAGCCAAGCCAAAGAAGAAGACTTCAATACATAACTTCACTCGGAGATCAGGCAGAGCAAAGAAACTTAAAATACTTGGTCAATATTCGTTGAGTCAATGTCAATCGTTTATCTGCACAAGCTATGGAATATTGATATAATAAACTGGGATAAAGCAAACATAATTAATGCAAAGTCGCCCAAGGGTGGTGGTGGTGGTGGATGGGGGTGGGGAGATAGGGCATCATGCTGAATCCAGAAGAATTCCGTGTTTTTCTATGTAAATAACCCATCGATAAATATAATGGAGATCATGTTAAGACACCAGATATATTGCTGAAGTTATGAAGTTAGTGAATATACGTGGGACGGTGAATATTCTTTGAAACTTATGGAGCTTTGGGACAATACGGCAGGAGCAGGACGCCGATATTATGGAATTATAATCTTCTTTTAGGCTGATAATGACGACATTTGGCCAAGACGATTCCAAAACGTAGAAAAATGAGACATTTATCCGCAAAAGTAAACGGTGAGATGTTTCACGCTGTAAAAATTTGTGACCTTTTAATGTCCATTTCCTTGGTGAATAATATTGTACTGCAAATGTACTGGTAATATTATTGGTAAATTAATGGTGTATGAATTAAAATTAAAAAGACAAACAGAGCACAGTTAGCCTGCCCTAGCGGTTAGTGCAAATTCCTTACAGACAGCGCCGACGATTGGGATTTTGGTTCCAATCTCGAGCTCTCTGTAAGGAATGTGTACATTCTCCAAATTTCAGAGTGGATTTCTCCGGAGGATTCGGTTTCCCACAAACGATCAAAAACCTTGCGGGGGTTGTGGGTTAATTTTATGAAATTGGGAAATATGGGCTCACTGTTACTGTGCTGCATGTATAAAAATATAATATTCCATATGGAGAATTGATGTTTTAATGCTCTGGTGATAAATTCAATGTCAATGTCGAGAGATGAGGTCGTTTAAAAATTCATACTCATGTGCTTGCTTCGATGAACTGATGTGAAATATAAATGATGCGGTCGAACAAAAAATTAGCAGTGCTACCGGAAATCCTGCAACGGCAATGCTGCAGCTGGTGTGAACCCAAAGAGAGAGGAGGGAGCGGAGATTTCCTCCGCAGTGTTCTCACTCCAGGGATGGAAACCATGTAGCCTTCAGGCTGCCAGCGATTCCAATGAAAGGACTTAAATCAGACCGCGGAGCACTAGGAAGAGACTCGAGACTGGCTGATGGGCTGCTAGCAGTGGGAACCTGAATTTGACAGATTTCCGAGGGGTCTGAGGGCTTCCTAATCGTTCAGAGGTTTCAATCTGGATCTCGGGTTTCCCATGGTTGAGACGGAATTGGAACTCGGAACGCCTCTACAATTGCGTAATAAATTATATCTATTGATACAATTGTAGGCAGTTATAAAAATAGATAGAGGGTGCGTGGAGCCCTCACCTTGGCGAAAAAAATGATGGGCAAACTGAATGAAGCCATACTGTGCTGAAATCTGCTAAGGACTGGCTGACGAGGCATCTTACCTATATCCAAGAGAGACTGTTCCTTAGTATCATAAAGTAACGATGAAATAATATTACTTGCTGACAATAAAAACATCGCGCAAATATTCTTGATTGTGACGAGCGATGAATATTAAGGATTTTTAAAAAAGTTTTGAATTACAGAATGGCTGCACGGTTCACGTAGTGGTCAGCACGATGCTATTGCAGTGCCCAGAAACCAGGGTTCGCATCCAGTGCTTCCAGTAAGAAGTTTACCCAGTGGCTGCGTGGATTTCATTTGGGTGCTCGGTTTCTTCCCACCCTCCAAAACACACGGTAGTTGTGCGTTAAACGTTGAATTTGGGCGGCACTGGCTTGTTGGTGGCAAGTACCTGTTACAGTGCGGTATCTTTGAAATATTTGAAGAAAACATGCCTAAGAGAAGAGAGAAATTGTAGATTCCTTCACACAATCCCTCATTTCAGTTCGAGACTCGCTCTGCACCACTCACCGTCAATCATGATTAAAGTTCACTCGTTTACCAATCCAACACAGCGTCCCCTGTCCCACCATGCCTTCTTTACATTTAATTCTCCATTATATCTCTGTCTTTTACATTTAAAGTTTCGGAACGAAACGTCGACCGATCTTTTTTCTCTAAGGGATTCTGTTTCCCCACTTAATTCCTCCAGTTGAGTGTCTGATTTAAGGGAGTGTTTGATCTCAGATGAAAAACTGAACGAGGGAATGAATCAGAATCAACAGTGCTCACCTTACTTCCTGAAACCAAAAGAAGTCGAGAAATCGAGCCCTCAGAATCACACATTTAATATCTAATTTACCTTGGAAGCCTAGTTGAGAATTTGCTCCATCTATTCCACAAAGTGGACATCTTTTCCGTACCCAACCTTTCCCACTGGAACTGTCATTGAATGCCATGTTGAGAAATCTACCAGGTCCTGTTGTCAGATCGTGACTGAAAACTGTCTGCCTTCCGAGCCTGATTGTATTCTTACAAAAATAATGGAGCCTTGAAATTGATTTGGGAAATGCGCGTAACTTTGTTTTAGTTATTTACGCATCATCACGTTTATTGTAAAAACAAACTTAATACCATTTTTCAGTTCCTCTCTGAATTTCCTTTGTATCAGTCTATAGATGCATGTGTTGGTGCAGGTACAGACAAACTTTAGCATAATTCCACATTGTTGAAATATAAATATTGGGGTATTCAAATATTGTTATGCATAACTAGGATTCACCGTTTGCCAGTTCATAGAGTGTATTACCTAGGACAACTACAGTAACAGGAAATTGCTGGAAAGAGCGAACAGCAAAATCATTGATTTCTTCCGGTTCTCAACCTCGGAATCAGTTTGATTTACATTGTTCCTGCGGTGTCCGCTGCGGACTCTGTTTTCTGCAATTATGTGCCTGGCGGTTGATCCATTAAACAGGAGAATGAACAACATCTCTAATAACGTTGTCACGATGCTGTCAAATAACTCGTGTGCTTTCCACAGTATATTATTCAGGTACTGAGGCACACCGCCAAGGATCATTGTCAATTACTGCATAAGGCTCTACGACAAAGTAAAATGGGACGCATCTCATCCAGCTCACTGCCACCACTATTATCAGAACCTTCGCCGCTACTCTCTCAGTACAACAGTTTTCTGCAGTTTTTGACAGCAAATCGCGATGAAGCGATGGTGAACCAAACTGAGAAATTCATCATCGCGTATCTAAGGACAATCAATAGAGTACATACCTGGATTCTGAGCAGAAAACGGGCATACAAAGAAATATAATTGACCTGCTTCAGAATGATTACAATGATAACTACCATGAGATCGGCCGCTGCCATCCCCACCAGATAACGAGTGATACATTTGGAGAGGCCACATTTTCCACGACACAGGATCACAATCGCCGTTAGTTAACTGCAAGAGCAAAGAAGAACAAAAATTGAACTGGCGAAAATAGTTTTAAGTTTTCTGCTTCAATTACTGCCTGTGAGAGGAAAGGTCCTGAGCCCGCAGTCACACGTGAATTCGCCTCTGATGGTACAGATCTCCTGCATGCCGAAGTTCTGAATGCTAATTTAAAATCAGAAAGTGTATGATGTGGATTGTGATGGTGGTAACTGGCCTTTGGAAAACTCGAAAGTAATAATAAAAATGATTGTAAGGTCAGCATCTCGGCCAGTCTGTTCGGCAATCGTGTTCATTCGTCAGTCCTTGAACGTTCACCAAAATATGACCGAAAAAACAAACCCCGTTAGTGTCGTGTTTCGCAAAGGGTATGGGAAACTGCAGACACAAACGAGACTGCCCACAGGATTGTCGTTTGTGTGAATTGCGTCATTTTATGTATGGAGGTCAACTGGCCGTTGTTTGCACAGTACTCGAATTTCGTTCACAGTAGGCCACGATTGACAATATAAACCGAAAATAAAACGGAGAAGAACAAGACACAGAGATGATGAGGACACGTGGCAGGTGAGATGGGGATGATGAGGAGAGAAAGGACTGCCATCATAAAGACATGGACAGGAGAAGATGGAGTCAGGGCATTCGATACTGAAGGAAAGAGTGAGACTGAATGAGAGAGAAAGAGAGTGAGAGAGAGAGCAAAAGAGAAAGAGATGGGGATAGAGTGATGAACAGCAAAATAAAGATCAATCATACTCTTGCGGACTGAACCAAGTTTCTCTTGGAAGTGCTCGCACAAATTCCCTTGCCTTTTCCTGTACCTAAAATTATTTTCTCTCTGCATCGCTCATTTGAGGCACCACTGTATGATCAACAAGCATCTTGTTACCGGGGCGAATGCAGCAAACAGCAGAAGACTTATTGTAAATCAATATGTGGGAGGAAACATTAGGGTAGAAGTCAGGGGTACCTTTTTTAAACACAGGTTGGATCTTGAAATGCATTGCCACTTGGTACAATAGACGCATTTGAAATACTCTAAGGCAAGCAAATGAATGAAAGTAATATAGAGGATAATTAGGAGAGGAATGTTTTAGCTTAGTCTGATTGTTTTGTTTGGCATTATATGGTAGCTAAGTGTCTGAACTATTCTGTAAAGATATATGTTCTCTTCGCTCAGTTGTGCCCTTTTAATCAGTACGCTTTGTCCTGCTGGTCAGATAATGCCGTTTGAAATACGACGTTGCCACATTCCATGGCAATCTTCTCCAATGGTTATTCTCTCTGTTCAGAGTTTGGAAAAGTTTATCAATGTTCATTCATCATGTAAAAAAAAGTCCTTCGCTCAGTTAACCTAAAATCGCATAAATATCACTGACTCATACCGTTTGTTCTATTACTACCTCTTCAACCACCCAGCCTCTGAGATGCTTCTTTTGCTTCTGGTGCTGATGACGAGTTATAGATTTGAAACATCAATTCTTCTCTTTCCTTCACCCACGCCTGTGTATTTCTAAGTACGAACATGTTAATCTTAGTCTGGCATTGATCACTGGTGTTGCATTCAACCTTCAGAAATCTGACCAACACTCTTTATCAATCATTATTCTCAAGTCCAACTCCAACCTTTCGCTCAATCTTTGCAGGCCCAGTTCTCGGCTCTCACTTTCAAGTGCAAAGTACATTCTGGATATGACTTTGGAAGTGCCTCCCAGTCGACTTAGCCCTTCTATCTGGTTCCCTTCAGGTGGGGTAATGGTGGGGCCATGTTCCTTCAGAAGGATCTTAACTGTAGAAAGCAGTAAAACGTAATAGCCCTTCTACCACGTTCCCTTCAGGTGGGGTCATGCTGGTGTCCATTTTCCCTCTGAAGGATATTAACTGTAGAAAATAATGAAACATTCCATTAGACAAATTATATTTATCATTCAATTGATTGAACAGCATGAGCTGTCTATTCTCATTGCTGTTTTCGATAGTTCAGATCCCCATTTAGTGCCAAACACCCAAAATTTTGTTACCTAAATTCACAGGCATCAGTTCGTTACATATTAAGGGTGTTCATGGCATATTACAATCTGTTTACCGATACAATCATTAATTCCCTTCCAGATTTTTACCAGATGTTTTAAAATAGGGTTCTCAGTCCTTTTATTCATTAATTTTGTATTTGTTTTGGAAATAAATTCTTTCTCCACTCCCTCTTCCTTGCTATGCAATCGAATGTTAACCCATTGTGGTGTTTCACCTTAAATAAAGATGAGAGGAAACTTGACTGGGATCCGAAGTAATATTTCCTAACATCAGGTAATCGTAGCTCCCCTCTCCCAGTTTATAATCTCATGACAATATTTTCATGGAGATCCTGGAAACTTTGCCATTCCACAGGAAAGTTCTTCTGATGCTATAAACATTTCATAGTAGGTAAATAGGAACGGATTGAAATAAATATGTTAATCTTGGCAAAACCTTTCTTTTCATACAGTTTACTCTGCCTGTTAAAGTGATGGGCAGGCTTCTCCATCTGTTTAAATTTTCTTCGATTTATTTCAAGGATAGGGATATAGTTGAATTTATATGTTTCCGAAATCTCTAACTGTTGTTATCCCTAGGTATTTAAAACTACCTGATTGCCAAATGAAACAGCTCCCCTGTTTATAGTCTGAGTCAGTCATGGGCATAATCCTACTTTTTTTTTCAAATTTTATATTTAGAGATTATGTCATAATCTTCCAAAGTGACCTGCAATTTTGGCATTGACTCAGCTGTTTCCATCAAGTATATACCACAGGAAGCTTTAACCCAACAGTAAAAAGTGGTCCAAATTTGAATTTTTCTAACACCTTTTACAGAGAATTCCATTCAACATGATCACAAGATTTTTCTGCACCTGACACTAATATCATCAGTTGATTAATCTGTTGTCTTGAATCAATAATTATTGTGTTCAATTTAGTAATGCTGTCAGAAGAATATCGACCTTTAATCAATCCTGCTTGATCAACATGTACTAAATTTTGTTTAAGAAAATAGCCAATCTATTAGATAATATCTTTGCTAGAATTTTATAATCACATTTAATAAAGATATTGGTCTTTATGAAGCCACTTTTAAAGGATACCTGTCCTTCTTTGGAATAACTGTTATCAATGCCCTTGAAAAACATTCCAGAAATGAACCTTTTTCTGTTGCTTGTTTCAATATTTTTGTGTATATATAGGAAATAACAAATCATAAAATTCTTTACAATACTACATTAGAAATCCGACCTCCCCGGGCGATTTCCCACTGGGCTTCCTTAAGTTCTAAATCTGTAAATGGATATCTAAGTCCCTAATGTCCATTTCTTTTAATAAAGGTAAATTATGTTTGTTTTAAAATACTCATCAGGTCCATATCTTGAGTACCCTCAGAAGTATATAATTTGATAGGAGTCACGTGTTGTAGTAGTGGCAGCCCTCTCCAGAAAAGAAGAAGAAAAGTCAAAGTTCAACAAATGAAAAATATAAGAAATAAAAGATAAAGTTGCAGAGAAGAGAAAGAAGTTGGCACGTAAGAAGGAAAAAGTAAAAACAACGGGGACAAAAAGAAGAAAACACACCGGAAAAGAAAGGAGAAAGATTTACCTGCACGAAATAACAGGAAGATGTGTTGGTGAAGAGTACACAATCTCCGATGTTAGTGCCCTCTGGAGTCGCGACCCCCTAACCGGTGGAATGCAAAAATGGCTCCCTGAGCCGTACAAAAGTGCGCAACTGCACAATCTAAGGTAAAGGAAAACACAGACGGGAGGGGGCGCAGCTGAGGAGCGGGAAATCAGGCGCGACCAGCAGAGGGATGCTCAACACCAGGGTTCTCAGTAGGAAGATGAGGAAAGCGGCAGGAGAGTGAGTGAATTAACAGGTGAGAAAGAAAGTCGACGGGGTGAACGGCAAGAGGAGCAGCAACAGGAGACCTGTCAGATGAGCTGTTCAGAAGGAGAGGTCAAACAGCAAGAGGCCCAGCAAGATTAGGCGAGACAAAGTGCGACAAGCAACCCATCAGTAAAATCAGAGGAGACACAGATACAAAGAGAAGAAGACACAAATGCAGGTACAGACACAGAAGGAGAGGAAGAAGAAGACCACGATCTTCGCAGATATATAGAAGGTAAAACAGATGGACAGAATATAGATATAGCATTTTTGGAAGAACATATGAGAGCATTAAAAGAATGGTTTTCATTAGAATTTAGTGCAATTAAAAGAAAAATGAAAATAACTGAAGATAAAATGTAAAGATTAGAACTAGTTATGATAGAAATAGGGAAAAGAGTAGAACATGTGGAAGAACCAGGAAATGGTTGTAGAAATGGCTTAAGACGAAAATTGGAAGAAAGTAACAAAAGATTTAAAGAGACACAAGAGTTGGTTGGTCAGAAAATTGATATGTTGTAAAATTATAGTTAGTGAAACAACATAAAAATAGTGGGCCTGAAGAAGATGGAGAAGGCACAGATATGAAGGAATTTATAAAAGAATGGATACCGAGGGCCTGCAAATGGCACAAATGCAGGAAGGAATGGAAATAGAAAGTACACACGGAACACTAGCTCCTAAACCACAGACACATCAAAAACCAAGATCCATATTGGTAAATCTTTGAGATATTCGACAGGAGAAATTATACTGGAGCTGGCAAGGATAAAATTAGAGAAGATAATAAACCATTGGAATACAAGGGTCAAAAACATTTTTTTTAACAAGACATAAGTTTTGTGCTCTTAAAGAAGAGGAAGGAGTTTAATACATCAAAATCGATCCTATGGAAAACAAGGTTATAAACTCATGTTAGGACATCCAGATGTGCTGAACAAATTTATCCCTTGGGAGCAAAACAGACTGCTCTCGGATCCAGAGGAAGCACAACAATTTGCAGAACGCTTGCAGGACAGAAGGAGATATGAAGAGGTGAA
The DNA here is from genome assembly GCF_036971445.1 of Narcine bancroftii. NCBI lineage: Eukaryota > Metazoa > Chordata > Chondrichthyes > Torpediniformes > Narcinidae > Narcine > Narcine bancroftii. The sequence goes on along the minus strand of NC_091474.1, from coordinate 98,561,792 downwards.
ATAAGATTGATGAACGGCGATAAAGTATATATAAAGAAGTAAAAACAATGTTTTTGTAAAGAACTAAAGAAGGAAAAGAGAAGAGAAGGAATAAAGTAAGTGGGAAATGGGAGCACTTTGTTATATGTGTAAACTGAAGTGTTTTCCTGGGGGGCTGAGGGGAGAGAGTAAGCTGACGCTTGTGAAGAAGATCACAATCCAAATGAAAAGGGGAGTTGTGGTTGCCCAGCAATGGATAAGGGGCAACTCAGGGAGGGGGGCATTTGGGGTTCAGGTAATATTGGATGTGGGAGTTGAGTTGTTAGAGTAATTTGTGTTTTAAATATGTTGTCATACATTGAGTTTAAACAGGTAAAACTGAGAGATGAAAATGGGGAAGGTGGTAGTGAGGAAACAGAAATTATGTGTAAATAGGATATGAGATGGTCACATTGAACTATATGACTATACACATTAATGGAATACATAACCAAATTAAAAGTAAGAGGTTATAAAATTTACTGAAAAAAGAAAAAAATAGACATAGCATTTGTGCAAGAAACGCATCTAACTGAAGTGAAACATAACAATTTTAAGAGAGACAATTTTAAGAGAGAGTGGCAGCATCATATAATTCAAAATCTAGAGGTGTATCTATATTAATTAATAAAATTGTACCAATTAAAATAGATCCAGCAGGTAGGAATGTAATGATAAAGTGTCAGATATATTCTGAATTTTGGAATTTACACAATATATGTGCACCTAATGAAGAGGATCAAAAGTTAATGTAAGTTATCTTTTGAGGATTGTAGATACACAAGGAAATATATTGATAGGAGGGGATTTTAACATTAATTTGGTTGTAATGTTGGATAAAACTGGTTAAAAGTTAGGCAAAAAGAAAAGAATGGCCACATGTATGGTTAAATCAATGCAGCATTTGAAATTGGATATATGGAGGAGGCAGCACCCACGAGAGAAGGAATACTCATATTTCTCAAGTAGACACAAAACATACTCAAGGATTGATATGTTTTTGTTGTTGGCCCATATTCAAGGGAGAGTTATGAAAACTGAATATAAAGCTAGATTATTATCTGATCATTCACCCCTGTTATTTATCAATAGAACTGGAGGACATATGGATAGAGGTTCAACTCCATGCTACATTAAAGGCAAGGATTAAGACACTTTATTGAACAACAAATTAAAACATATTTTGAAATAAATACGGAATCAGTGAAAGACAAATTTATATGATGGGACACAAAGAAAGCCTTCATTAGAGGGCAGGAAATAAGTTATGTAACTAAGATGAAAATGGACTACATTCGGGAAATAGAGCAGTTGGAAAGGGAGATAATAAGTATAGAAAAGGAAGTAGTAATAAGGGATGATATAACGAAAAGGAGAGAATTGGTGGACAAAAAAATTATGAAACATTACAAATGTACAAGGTGAAGAATAACATAAATGAAGATAAATCAAAAGTATTATGAACTGGGAGAAAAAAAAATTAACCTGGCAACTTTAAACAGAACAAGCTAAAAGAACTGTATTGACATCAAGGAAAAAGGCCAAACAAATTACATATAACCCAATAGATATTAATGAGTATTTTAAGGGATTTTATGAACAATTATACCAAACTGAGAATATGGGGAAAGATGATAAAATAGAAGAGTTTTTAGCTAAAAGTTAACTGCCGAAATTGCAAGAAGAGGAACAAAACAAACTGATAAATAATTTCAAAGAGAAAAATTACAGGATATATTTTAATAAAAGCTGCAGAACAATATAACGCCAGGAGAGGATGGATTCTGAATAGAATTCTATAAAACAATTAAAGACTTATTAATTCCTCCTCTCCTGGAAGGTAATGAACCAGAAAGAAGAAACACGAAACTTGCCAGATTCATGTAAGACAGCAATAATTACAGTAATACGAAAGATAGGGAAGGATTTATTAACACCAGCATCATATAAACCAATACCTCTACTTAACTCAGCTTATAAGATAATAGCGAAAATATTAAAACAAGATCAAACTCGATTTATTAAGAAAAGAAAAATAGCAGGTAATGACTGTAAACTTATTAATCTAATTCATGCAGTTCAAGGAAATAAGAAACCATCAGTGGATGTTGCTTTAGACACATAAAAAGCCTTTGACAGAGTAGAGTGGAACTATTTATTTGAAGAATTACAGAGGTTCAGTCTACCAGAAAAATATATTCATTGGATAAAAGCATTATATAATGGACCGTTAGCGAAGGAAAGAGTAAGTGGATATGTATTGAGCCAATTTAAATTAAGTAGGTCAACTAGACAGGGATGTCCATTATCCCCCTCATTGTTCGCTTAACAGTAGAACCATTGGCGGAACTGACAATAACAGAAAATAAAATAAAAGGGATACACAAAAAGGAGGAGTATAAAATCAGCTTATTTGCAGATGACATCATAGTACACTCAACAGAACCAGATATATCAATAAAAAAAATTACATAGGAAATTGAAGGAGTATGGAGAAACACCGGGGTACAATATCAACACAAATAAAAGTGAAATGATGCCAATGAACAACGCGGATTATACAGATTTTTAAAAAGAATCACCATTTAAATGACAAACACAAGCAATCCAATAACTTGGCATCAAGTTAGATAATAACTTAAGCCAACTGCACAAACTAAATTATCAGCCACTAATAAAGAAATTGCAGGAAGACTTAGAACATTGGAAAGAATTACCGCTAATGTTGATAGGGAGGGTAAATTGAATTAAAATGAATGTCTTCCCAAGGATACAATATGTATTTAAATCGTTACCTATTCCCTTAACAGAGAAATTCTTTAATGAACTAAAGAGAATTATAAGGAAATTCTTGTGGAAACGGGGAAACCGAGGGATAAATAAATTATCTTAGATAAATTAACAGAGAGGTATAACCATGGTGGTTTGCACTTACCAAACTTTAAAAAAATTTATTATAGAGCAGCACAATTAAGGTATTTATCATTTTTTTTTACCAGACAAAGGAAGAACCAGCCTGGACTAAGATAGAACTGGATAAAATAGGTGAGAAGTTACCAGAACATAAACTTTACAAGTGGGATGAAATGCTGGTGCAAAATAAAAGCTCACCATTATTTACTTAATATATGGAAGAAGATCGACTTAGGGAGGAAAAAAAAAACGAATGATCAAATAACAAAATTGTTATTGACACAAAACCAACTAATCCCTTTTACAATAGATAACCTTTCCTTTAGAGAATGGGAGAGAAAAGGAATCAAAAGAATAAAAAAATGTTTCGGGGGTAATAAATTATTAACATTTCAACAGATGAAGTACAAATATGGAATAACTCTTCGAACAATGTTCGCAAATCATCAACTGAAAGCTTATTACCAGAAGGAAGCAGCTTTGAATATGCGATTACAGGCACAACGATAATTGCAAGGTAAGGAAAATGATGAAATAAGCTATAAACGTAAATTAAAGTTGGAAAAGGATTTAAACATAAAGATTAAAAAAAATGAAGCATAGGAAAATGTATGTTCTGGAACTATGAAGAAGGGACACATGATACAGTATAATTGGTTACACAGGTTATATATCACGCCTCAAAAGTTAAAAGAATGGGATCCAACATTATCAGATAGATGTTTTCGCTGTTAGAAGTAAATGGAAACAAGCATACATGGGAATGTAAGAAAGTGAAAATGTTTCAGGAAGATCTAAATCAGATATTAAATAAAATCACAAAAAAAATAACATACCAAAAAATCCAGAGAACTTTCTTCTAAATAATATAAGAAGTAAGGAATTAGGCTTCAAATTGGATAAAGCACAAAATAAGATTTATTATGATAGCCTTAGCAGTAGCAAATAAAATGTATAATGTCAACTTGTAAAATGGAAGAGAGCCTGAGAATACAGCAATGGTACATGGAAATGAATAAATGTATTTCATTGGGAAACAATAACATATAATTAAAAAAAATAAAGTTTTGAAAAAATTTTGGAACCATACCTGGAACATAACAGGGTGGGCTTGTCTCGGACCTCCACCCACTAAAATGATAAGAAGACAAAACTACTTAATCCAGTGTGTAAACGTAGATGACACATTTTTCGTTTATTTCTCATTGTGTGGAGACATTGTTTAATGGTTTTATTCTATTGTATATGTTCAATCAACCAATCCCAAAGTAACAGCATTTATTTATCCCAATAAACACATCATTGAATCCATTTGCAAATCTCTCAAAAATTTAATAACTTTTCCCCAAAAAAGTTTAACTTTCTTACATGTCCATATACAATGGACAAAAGTACCTATCTGTTCTCCACATCTAAAACACAAATCTCTTGGACTAAATACATATTTCTTCAACTTCTCTGGAGTCAAATATAATTGATGAATAAAATTATAATTAACCATACTATATCTCACATTCATTAATTTTGAAACACTATTCATACACATATTTAACCATCCCTCCCAAGAAAATTCAATATCTAAATCTTTATCCAATTTCTCTTTTACCCTTTCTATCCCATCTTTTCCATCTTTTCATGCAGCAACGTATACATATCTGATATAAATCTTTTCATGTCCTTGCCAGCCATTAAAATGTCACACATAGATTGACTTGGTAAAATAAATTCTTTACCAAATTGTATTTGGAAAATATCTCGAACTTGATAATAAGCTAAAATAGAATTCGCAGAAATACCAAACTTATCTTGTAATCTATTAAATGTAGAAAATTTACCCACCTCAAAAAAATCTTGTATAATGTTAATTCCTTTCAATTTCCAATTTTTCAAAAAAAGGATTATTTAAAGAAAAGGGAATTAATTTATTCTGAAACAATGGTGATTTAATCGAATTTTCTCTTAAGAGCAAATAAGCCTATCCTGCTTATACCAAATATCCAATATATGTCTTAATACTGGTAAATTATATTTTTGTAACAATAAAGGATTCCATTAATGAATAAATTTACTCATTTCTTCTTCGAAAATTTGATCCAATTTAACTTTAGTCCAGACTGGGAATTGTTGAACATCAAGCTAGGTTGCTTAATGAATTTCAACTGTACCATTCCATAATAATTTTGAAAATTTGGTAATTGAAGTCCTCCCCATTCATACCACCACGTTAATTTATACAAATAAACTCTAGGTAATTTCCCCTTCCTAACGAATTATCGAATTACTTTATTTAATTCTTTTTTTAAAAAAATTCTTTGGTATCCAACATGGAATAGATTGAAAAAGATATTGTATACAATGATAAATATTCATTTTTATACACTTTACTCTCCCAATTAAAGTAAATGGCAGATCTTCCCATTTCTGTAAATCAATTTTAATCTTATTTAACAAAGGCTTATAATTCAAAATATATGTCCTAATAATCTTTATTAAATATTACTCCTAAATATTTAATCTTATCAGACCATTTAAATTTAGTAATCTGTCTACAATCTAAATAATCTTCATTTGATATCGGCAATAATTCACTCATCTCCCAGTTAATCTTATAACCTGACAGTATACCATATTGATGTAATAAATTTTGCAGCGTCCTAAAGGATTCTTTGGAATATGTTGGATAACCCAAAATATCATCAGAAAACATATTAATCTTACATTCACCTACTTTAATCCCTTCAATATCCAAATTTTGCCTCAGCTTGAGCTAAAAGATTTATTACCAATGCAAACAATGCTGGTGAAAGTGGTCAACCTTGCCTCATTGATCGAGATAGTGTACAAACTGATGAAAGCAGACCATTCATCATTATTTGTGCTGTAGGATTAATATATAAAGCTTTACCCCAAGGAGTGAAAGTCGGTGCAATTTAAAATATTTCTAAAACCTTAAATAAAAATTTCCAATCAACCCTATCAAAAGCCCTTTCTGCATCTAATGCCATGATCATTGATTGATTAGCTTGTTGTCTACCAGCATTAATTATATAAATTATTTATGTGACATTATCAACTGAATATCGACCCTTTATAAATCCAGCTTGATCAGCATGTACCAATTTTGACAAATAATTAGCCAATCTGTTAGTTAATACTTATGCAAAAATTTTCTAATCTATATTTAATAACGATATTGGTCGATAAGAAGACATTTTTAATGGATCTCTATCTTTCTTTGGAATAACAGTAATCAAAGCCCTCGAAAACAATTCTGGAAATGAACGCATCCCAGTTGGCTGGTTCAAAACTTCCATATAAACCGGAAACAACAAATCCATATAACCATGTAACCATATAACCACTTACAGCACAGAACAGGCCAGTTCCGCCCTACTAGTCCATGACGTAACAAATCCCCACCCTCCTAGTCCCATCGACCAGCAGCCAATCCATACATGTCCAGTCCTCTCCGATCCATGTAACTATCCAGTCTTTCTTAAATGAAACCAATGATCCCGCCTCTACCACGTCTGTCAGAAACTCATTCCACATCCCTACCACCCTTTGCGTAAAGAAATTTCCCCTCATGTTCCCCTTATAATTTTCCCCCTTCAATCTTAAACCATGCCCTCTAGTTTGAATCTCCCCCACTCTTAATTGAAAAAAGCCTATCCACGTTTACTCTGTCTGTCCTTTTAAAATCTTAAACACCTCTATCAAGTCGCCTCTCAATCTTCTACAGTCCAGAGAAAAAATCCCCAGTCTGCACAACCTTTCCCTGTAACTCAAACCTTGAAATGCTGTCAACATTCTCGTGAACCTTCTCTGCACTCTCTCCATTTTGTTTATATCTTTCCTATAATTTGGTGACCAAAACTGTACACAGTACTCCAAATTTGGCCTCACCAATGCCTTGTACAATTTCATCATAATCTCCCTACTCTTGAATTCAATACTCCAATTTATGAAGGCCAACATTCCAAATGCCTTCTTCACCACACCATCTACCCGAGTATCAGCCTTGAGGGTAATATTTACCACAACTCCTAAATCCCTTTGTTGCTCTGCACATCTCAATAGCCTACCATTTAATGCATATGACCTATTTAGATTTGCCTTTCGAAAATGTAACACCTCACATTTATCTGTATTAAATTCCATCAGCCATTTCTCAGCCCACACCTCCAGCCTTCCTAAATCATCTTTTAATCTATGGTAATCTTCTTCACTGTCCACAACACCTCCAATCTTTGTATCATCCGCAAACATGCTTATCCAATTCTCCACCCTTAGTTCCAGATCGTTAATATATATAACAAACAATAGTGGACACAGCACCGATCCCTGAGGACCTCCACTAGTCACCGGACTCCAATTGGACAAAAACATTTTCGACCACTACTCTCTGATTAAAGGATCCAAATGGATCCAACCATTGCTGAATCCATTTCACTACCTCCTCATTTATACCTAATGCCTCCACCATTTTTCCTAACCTCCTGTGGGGAAATTTCTTCAAAGCTTTACTAAAGTCTAAATGGACAACATCCACACCTTTCCCTTCATCAAACTTTTTTGTAACCCCCTCCAAAAACTCAATCAAGTTTGTCAAGCATGATCTACCCCTGACAAAACCATGCTGATTACTCCCTAGCAATCCCTGTACCTCAAAATATTTGTAAATACCATCCCTCAGAACACTTTCCATCAACTTACCCACCACAGACATCAGACTCACGGATCTATAATTCCCAGGTTTACATTTAGACCCTTTCTCAAACAGTGGAACCACATGCGCCACCCTCCAATCCTTTGGCACTACCCTGAGGCCAGTGACATCCTAAATATCTCTGTTAATGGCCCCACTATCTGTCCACTAGCCTCCCTGAGTGTCCTTGGGAATATTTTGTCCGGTCCCGGCGATTTATCCACCTTTATCTTTTTCAACACAGCCATCACTACCTCCTCGATTATCCTTATATGCTTCATTACCATTAATTTCTTTATTCTTTATAAAATTTTACTGTGGACCCATCTTTACCCGGAGACATTCTCCTGACAATTATTGCAATGTTTCCTTTAATTCTAATTGCATAAAAGGACAATTTAAATCATTAATATCTTTCCCATTCAATTATGGCAAATTTAAATTATGCAAAAAATGAATCAATTTGCTCAGTATTTTGTCGACATTCAGATGTATACAATTCGTTATAAAATCTAAAAAAAATCCTCATTAATTTCCTGAGGTTTTTAAGTAATCTCCGAATCTTTCCTAATGGCATTAATTGCTCTTGATGCTTGTTCCGTTTTTAATTGCCAGCTGAAACCTTATCTGCTCTTTTGCCTTAATCATAATAATGCTGTTTCGATCTTTGAATCATTTTTTTTCATATTTATATGATTGCAATATATTATATCATAATTTTAATTTAGATAAATGGATCTTATTATCTTCAGTATAATTCATCTGAAATTCTTTTTCTAACTTTTCAATTACTTTTTCAAAATTCTATCTTTCAATCAAGTATTGCCTTTTAATTCTAGCTGTATAACTAATGATCTGGCCTCTCAAATATGCTTTTAACGCATCCCATACAACAAATTTACTTTGTACTGAATCTTGATTAGTTTGTAAATAAAAAAATAATTTGTTCCCTAATATATTTAATAAACTCAGGTCTTTTTAATAACATCTCATTAAATCTCCAATTATAAGTATTTGGTACCTTTATCAATACCTAAACAAGAAGCCAAAAACAACGAGCGATCAGACAAAATTCTACTTTTATGCACTGCTTGTATAAATCTGCTTTGCAATTGAGCTGAAACTAAAAATAAATCAATTCTATAAAATGCATTGTGCCATTCCAAATGAAAGGAATAATCTTTTTCAGTAGGGTTCAATTTTGTCCATATTTCCACCAAATTTAAATCCTTCATAACCTCAATAATTCTCTTTGCCATTTTAGTTCTCTTCAACGTCTTTGGAAATTTATCCAACAAAGGATCTACACAAGAATTAAAGTCACCTCCCAATAAAATATTTCCAGATGATTTGTTCAAGTTTTTAAAAAGTATCCGTTATAAATACTTTATCATCCTCATTCAGTCCATAAACATTCATCAAATTCCAGGTTTTGGGAAAATAATTTACAGTTCACCACCAAAAGTCCTACAAGCTTTCAGAAAAATTGATTAAAAGATAAATGGTACTTTCTTATTTATCAAAATGGCTACTCCCCTGGCCTTAGAATTAAAAGATGAAGCAATCACATGTCCTATCCAATTTCTTTTCAATTTCAAATGTTCCTTCTCAGTTAAGTGAGTTTCTTGAAAAAAGACTTTATCCACCCTCAACATTTTAATATAATCCAATACATGTTTCCATTTTATCAGATGATTTAACTCCCTAACATTAAACATCGCAAAAGTCATTATAACAAAGAGAGTGACACTGAACAAAATTTACTCTTACAATTAAAATGGCTCCCCCTCTGAACTAATAGAAATCCCCCCAAAAAATGGGAAAAACGACAGAAACTCCCCACCCCCACACTTACTGACTTAACAATCAATTACAATCACAAAAATTAGCCTCCTCGCACCCAAACTGCTACGCAGTACCCCCTTCATCGACCGGGTGTAGTCGATACAACTAATGGCAGATGACCTCGAATTCAGTTGGTTATCTGCCTTTCCCTGGCGGATTTGTAAACATTTTTTTAAATCATAAACTTATTGTCCAGTCTGCTTTATAATGTCTTCTGACTCATCAATTAGCTGTACCATCTCTTTCTTCTGCAAATTACTATAATTTCCATTCTTGAATTGTGAATGTTGAGTGCTGGCTTCTTAGAAAGATCAACATTCAGCTCTGGGTAAAAGTTTGGTAAAGAATGAGCAAAAGTTAAAGAATCTTGAGCTTTGTTAAAATGTTAATTGAGATGGCCCATAAAACACCTTCAGAACAGTTGATATCGAAATGTCGATCTTTAACCCTTCTTCTAAAACACCGACTTGCCTTGAATAAGCTCCTTACGTTGCTGTATAACCTCCTGACTTAAATCTGCATAAAATAAAACTCTACTACCTTGAACCATTATTGGATTCTGATGAATTCGTGCTTTCTGCACCACAATCTGCAAAATCGTCTCTCAATCTTGATATCTTAAACATATAATTAAAACTGCTCTTGGAGGTTGTCCAGGAAAATATTTTTTTTCTTAATGCTCGATGAGTCCTGTCCAATTCCAATCCATCAGGAAACGCTTCCACCCCTAATAATTCTGGAATCATTTATGAAAATGTTTCATAGGGTCTTGACCTTCAAATTCATCTGGAAGTCCAATTATCTTAACATTATATCTTCGACTTCGATTTTGCAAAGAATCAATATTTGGATAAACAAATTCCTTTGCATATCCCATCCAGATATTGATTTTTCCACTTGATCCATTCTATCTTCCTCATTCTTGCATCTTACCTGTACTTCAGCCACCACAATCAAGCATTTATTAAGTTCTTCTATCATAGCTGCAATTTTTCCATGCACATCTGAAATTTTACTTTTTACATCACAAGTTGTTCATCAACATTATGTAAACCAGTGGTTATATAAGTCATAATATGTTCATTCTGTTTTGTCAACTGTCAAACTAATACTTTATGCGCTCTGTCTCCTAATTCATCATAACATTGCTTCAATCGTTGAATCATTTATTCATAATTATAATTTTGCAAAATATTATAGCCGATTTTTAATTTAGATAATTGTACCTCATTATCTTCTGTTGAATTCTTCTGAAATTTATTTCTTTAAATTTTTTTTCTCCAAATTTTGACTCTCTAACAAATACTGTTTCTTCACTCTTGCTGTATAACTAATGATTTAACCCCGCAAATATGCCTTCAAAGCATCCCATAAAATAAATTTACTCTGTACCGAACCATCATTTATTTGCAAATAAAAAAACAATTTGATCTCTTCCATACTTAGCTAAGTCAAGTTTAACAACATTTAATCAATTCACCAATGATAGGCAGTTTCTACCACCTCAGACCCAACACATGAAACTAAGAAGAGTGATGATAAATGGACAAATTTCATCGCTATTTAATTTGTCTCGATCAATGAGACAAGGTTGTACACTTTGACCATCTTTATTTGCTTTAGTAATAGAATCCTTTGATCAAGCTAAAAGACAAGATTTGAATATTAAGGGAATTAAGATTGGTGAACAAGAGTATAAAGTTAATTTGTTTGCTGATGTTGTGTTGATATATTTATTTTATCATAAAGACTCTTTAGAACCATTACAAAACTTGCTGAATCGATATGGTATGATTTCAGGTTATAAGGTTAACTGAGATAAAAGTCATATATTACCTATATCAGATGAAGATCATACAGAAGGTAGACAAATTACTAAATTTAGATGGTCTAATAAAATTAAATACTTAGGGGTTATAATGAATAAAGAATATCAAGATTTATGTTGTTTAAATTATATAGCGTTGTTAAATAAGATTAAAGTTGATTTATATAGATGGAAAGATTTACCACTAACTTTAACTGGGCGAGTTAATTGTATTGAAATGAATATATGTTCCCATATACAATATATTTTTCAGTCTATTCCAAGTGTAGTATTTAATTTTAATTCCTAAAATTACATAAAGTAATTCATTTGTTTTTGTGGGTCTCTCTGCAAATATTAGCATGGAGATATGAATTAGTTGGACTTCAGTTACCACATTTTCAAAATTATTATGAGGCGGTGCAAGTAAAATTTATTAATAGGTTATTTGATATTAGTCAACCAACTATGTGGGCAAAAATTGAATTGGATCAGGTTTTTGAAAATTAAAAAAAATTCAATTTCTTTATAAATGGAATACTTTTTTATTGCAAAAATACAAATTGCCAGTATTGAGACATTTAATTTATATTTGGAACAAGCGACATCAGATTATAGGATATAAAGGAAACATGTCAGCGAAATCACCATTATATCAGAATAAATAGATTACTTTTTCTTTCAATAATCCATATATGAAAGATTTGAAAATAAATGATGTGAAATTGGTGTAAGATTTTTTTGAAGCAGGTATATATCCTTCTTGAAATAAATTTTAAGGGAAGTTTGGTATTTCATCAAATTCTTTTTTGCTTATTATCAAGTTCTAGGTTTATTTTTATATAACTTTGGACAAGAATTTGAGATCTTAATTGTTGATAAAGGAAATAAAGAGTTTATTTCAGAAATGTATATTTCTCTTTTCTTTCTTTTCTTTGGCTTGGCTTCGCGGACGAAGATTTATGGAGGGGGTAAAAAGTCCACGTCAGCTGCAGGCTCGTTTGTGGCTGACAAGTCCGATGCGGGACAGGCAGACACGATTGCAGCGGTTGCAAGGGAAAATTGGTTGGTTGGGGTTGGGTGTTGGGTTTTTCCTCCTTTGCCTTTTGTCAGTGAGGTGGGCTCTGCGGTCTTCTTCAAAGGAGGTTGCTGCCCGCCAAACTGTGAGGCGCCAAGATGCACGGTTTGAGGTGTTATCAGCCCACTGGCGGTGATCAAATACTGTTGCAAGAAAAGATGGATAAAATTGGTGAAAATAGAACAAAGGAGAAGTGGGAGAAAGATTTAGATCTTACTTGGTCTTTGGAAGCACGTGATATTTTAGTTAAATTTTATGGCCGAGAAAAAATATTGTGAAATCAATCGAAGGTTGAGATATTATTCATGGATCAGGGAAAGAAAGGGATTGTTTCGGAAATGTTCTCGTTGTTGTAGGCAAAATTGAAGAAGACAGGTGTATTGGGAATAAGAGATAAATGGAACAGGAGTTATCCATTCTTATTTCTGAGGAAGGATTATCAGATTTGTGATTAGAGATTGTTATAAAATGAGTTAATGTACTCTATAGTTCAGTTAATTGTAATTTTCTACATCAGCTGTATTTAACTCCTGAAAAATTAAAGAGATATGGTTTTAGTGATTATGGATTCATTCTGATATGTGTTTTCGATGTGGCGATCAGATAGGTGCTGTTGTTCATTTGGTGTGGGATTGTGTGAAAATTAAACCCTTTTGGGAACAAATAATTAAATTCTTGCGAGATATATTTCAAATAGAATTGTATGTGGATCTATGGTTCTGTTTCTTATATATGAATATGAATCCATTACCAGTGGGTTTAGACAAATCTCGAATTACATTTATTCGATTAAGTTTGGCAGTGGCTACGAAATAGAACTTGGAAAAATGATGTGGAGTTAAATATACAAAGATGGCATGGCGTTTAGAGAAAATTACATGTAATTTACGAAATAATTACCCTTTTTTGAGAAAATGTGGTCTCCGTATTTAGTATGTATGAATATAGATGTTCGGTAATTTTTTTAAATTTCTGTTTTGTGTGGGGATTTGGCATATTTTAATTCAAACCACTATGATTTTATATTTTATAAAAATATTTCTGTATCTATTCGAAGCACCAAGGAGGGGAAGGTAGTTAGGGGTGCGATGGTGGGGAGGAAGGGGATTGTGGGCGTAGTTTAATTTAGTTTTCTTGTATTTTATTTTGTATTCTATATTTGTATTTTGCACATTTTTCAATAAACGTTTCACAAAATAAAACCGATCTCTAGATCCCAATCTCAAGACGATCTGATCTCCCTCTCTAATCACAGCTCCGATGCTTGGCTCCAAGGGCCAGGCTCCAGCAGCCTCCAGCCCCTGTGGGTCCGTCGACCGCGTCTCCTGTGTGAGTCCCTCCAGCAGCTGAGCCCCTCGCTGCTCTGTCACTGTGGTCACCATCTGCAGCTTCGATTACTCTGCTTCTCCTTCTCAATGGGGAGTGTTATCCTTCGCCCGTCCGCAGTTTCCTGGAGTCTGCAACCCCTCGTTGCCGTTGCCGTGCACAGGCACTGCCATCTTGGGCACTGCTCCGTGCCTGCAGGCCTTCAGTTCAAAAACACTGTCCATGCTTTTTAAAGGCCATTTCGAAACTTCACAGAACCGCCGGCATTAAAACCTGGCGGTTGAAATCTTCGGCGCGTCTCGGCTCACCCGGATGCATAAGAGCGGAAGCGCGGACGTTACCACAGATTTGGTGTTTTTCTGACACACAAGTGTAATCTCGATTGTGGCGGATTACAGTTCTTCTTCTCCTCATGGTCAATGTCATAGCCCTTAGAATTGTTGCACTGTGGTGAGCTGAGGTCGTAGCAAGCAAGCACAATACTCCAAAGACGCTACAACAGCCTTTATTAAGGTGAAAGTCTGAACACCACGTCATGCTTCCGTGGCTCCCGTGAGACTGCCTCAGGAGGGTCCGGCTCAGGTCGATATTCAGTTCGGCTGATTGGAGTCACCCCTTACGTGGTCTTCCTGTTGGTACAGAAATCACCCCCTGTAGTCGGCTGGTGGTCGGATCACTATGTCCAGAAAATCGTTATTACCAGAAATTTTTCAAAGAACAAAAAAGAGTTAATATTTTAAGTTTTTCAAAGAGGTTCTTCGTCAATGGACGACTCGTTATCAACGATCGCTGACCTCATTCAAAAGTCCAGTGAGTTCTAGTTAAGTTTGAATCTTTATTGTTTTGCATCGAAGGGGGAAATAATGGTAACAAACGCTCTTTCACTGTACACATGAATGAGGGTTGTCAAATTCCTGCTCTTATTATAGCAAATTTTCCCCGCATTTATATTTTCTACCCTTGTATTTCTTTTATTTTTCCTCGACAGTATATACTGGATGCATTATTACACCAGAATGTCGATTGAATCACCCTGACTGAAGAGGGGAATTGTCCTATCGGATGTTTCAACGGAGAACTTCAGTTTCAGCTGCGGCTGGGACCACGTGTACTTTGCAACGCCCGTCGAGTAATAAAGCTGCCCGTCGCAAAATCCGATTGTACTTTGTGTTCTCCAGCTCCGCCCCACCTTGTAAGATATTTGCATTTTCCGCTCACCTGTTCCCTCGGACCAGATTTTACTAATTGACCCTTCTTTTGCAGCCAATGTGGCAGCGATTACGATCCTGCTTAGAGGAACGCGCTGCCTTTCCAAGTGCATTACGTACTACCTGGTGGTTATGGCTGTGACTGATCTAGTGGTCGTAATCACGACTATGATATTGAACCGAACTGTGAATATGTATTTCCCATTGAGCGTCCTTTCCATCACACCTGTCTGCAAGTTGATTTTCGTACTCATTTCTGCATCAAGAGATTGTTCTGTGTGGGTAACTGTGGTGTTCACTTTTGACCGGGAAAGAACAATTTGTTGTCAAAAGTTGAAAACAACATATTGCACTGAGAGAACGGCAGCCGCTGTTATAGGAATAGTTTGCGCTGTAAACTGCATGGTGAACGTTCTGTGGTATTTTCCCTACAAGTCTGCCTATATAGTTAATGGTGTACCTTGGCTCAGCGAAGGAACATTATTTTTCAACATCTACCCTTCATGGGCTGCATACGATTAGATTCACCGCATCCTAACCCCGTGTTTTCCTTTCTTCCTGATACTACTGTTAAACGTCCTCACGGTCAAACCCATCCTGGCGCGAATTGACCGAGAAGAAGACTGTTAAACAACAGAAATGGAGACAATCAGTCTGACCCTGCGACGGAATGCCGCAGAAATTCTATCGTTTTACTCCTATTTATATTGAATAATATTCTATCGTGGATCTTGATTTTTATCAAAATCATTTATGTTGGAATTGTGAAAATGCCATATTACTCATGTACTAATTTCAAAGATCTAGTTTTTATTCTGGAAGAAAGCGAATACATGCTTCAGCTTTTGAGTTCCTGCATTAATCCATTCACTTATGCGGGAACTCAGAAAACATTCAGATACCAATTGAATAGTGGCATCCAATATCCATTGACTCTATTTGTTCGCTTATTTAAGTGAGGCTAACGTGAAATGTAGTTCTCACGCTAGGATGTATAATAGTGTTTTATTCCGTTGACGACCCCATCCCCAGACGTTGTAACTCAATGTAAAATCTTTGAACTTTGACTTGATTGTTGCCATGTGTACATGAGCTACGAAAGCCGTTCAAAAAATAAATAAAATACTGTTACTTTATGTTACTTTAGATTTGAAAGTGCAACGCATAGTGTTTCGCTCAGTGAAAAGTTGAGGAAATCATTTAAATAGTGGAGAGACTCAGTAGGTCAGCTGGCCTTTGTGTAGAAAAGGTGACGATAGATCATGAACATTTCATCAAGGTTTGGGGGAACATGAGAGATGCCCGGTGAGTGGAGGGAGGTGGTGAGGGTGGGAGATGATAGGTAGAAGGAGCAGCAGGGAGTGGGACAGCAGTCTATCTTAATTGTCCTTCTCTACAACAGAGAGACCGGTCACAGATTAGGAGATCGCTTCACTCAGCACCTGCTCTCCTTCTGAAACAATAGCGACCTCCCCGCAACCAATGTAGAAATTAAAACTTTGTGTTGATTGATGGCTGCTCTATGACTTTCCCTTTAATTATAATTGTTATTGTATAGTTACCATAGTTACTATGACGTCATATGTCCTAAAATCCGAACCCACCGGAAGTTCCTTTCTCATTCTTGGAAGGACCATGGAAGAGACGTGCCCTCTCGAGAAACTTTCCTTTGAATTTATTCTTAGTATTCATTCTCATTATGAGTTATTATTAATTATTTATTATCATTTCAGTTCATTTATATTTGTTTGGATTATCGTTACTATTTACAATATGCTTTATTTTATGAAGTGCAAAAAATTAAAGCTATTTATTGCGGCAATTACGAAGTTTGAGTTATTTTGATAAATAAGATACAAATCGGATGGCATGCTGGCGTAGGGGAGAGACGTGATTGAACATCTAACCCAGCAGATTTGAATATCGAGTCTTACTTCTCTTGGAAGGCGACATGTTCTATTACTGAATAATATTAAAAGCTGGAAAGTGTCACCTACGGCCAACCATTTCAATTCTGAGTCACCCTCTCAAGCTCACATCTGTCCATGGCCTTTCACCTACTCCACCCTGACCACCCACAGATAGGAGGAACAACACCTCATTTTTGTCTGGGCACTGTCCAACTCCAAGGCATGAACATTGAGTTCACTGCATTACACTTATCAGCTTGCCTTTCCCCCTCCCTCCCCTCCCCCTCTTTAACTAGTCATTCCAGTTCCTACATCCTTTCTTTCTCCACCTCCCTCACTGAGGTATACCCCTTCTCTCCATCTATCATCTCGCACCCTCCCAACTCCCACCCACCCTTCTGTCTGGACATCTGTAATGTTCCCCCACACTTTGATGGAGGGGTCAAGCCTGAAACGGTGGTGATTTGTCATCACCTTTCCTACATAAAGGCACTGTTTGACCTGCTGAATTTCTCTAGCATTTGTGTGTTTTTTTTCCTTGTAAGTGTCAACAGAATCCTGTGTTTCACCTCTGATTACTATATCAACTGTGAAAGCTATCCAATGATTGCCTACCTTGCAGACGTTTGCCTTTGCTCTCCGCCAGGATTTATGTGGGATTCCCTCTCACTGCTCCCCATCTGTCGCCCCGGCTGCTCTCAAGCTACACGACCATGTACTCACCCAGACTCGATTCCCCGGCCACGGTGCCTTCCTTTCTACTTTTATCCACCCCTAGCTCGTGCCTCGAGGGTTCTGTGGTGATATGAATACCAGGATACTGCAGGAGGGCATCTCTGTACCTGAAGGAAGGCCAACTAAGGGTTGAATCAGCCTGGCCGGCTGATAATCAGCCAACCTGAATAGACCCCTTGGGGCTGACACCACCTGCCGTCTGTCAATCAGCCGACACAAATATAGACCCGAGCCGGCCTCTTCTGAGCCACTCACACGTGTGCCATTGAAGCATGAACTGGTGTTCAGACTTTTACCAGAATAAAGCCTGTTGTACAGTCTTTTCAGTTTTGTGTTTGCTTGCTGTTACCTCAGCACACCACAATTTATTCAGGTAAAATTTTAAATACCAACCATAGAGAAGTTCCTGATGATTGGGACCCTCAATACCCGGAAGCCCAAGCACACTACAAGATCTGGAAGCACGCGATCGAGGTGGTCATACTTACACAGTCGGAGGTGATCAACACGAGCCAGAAATGACTTATGGTGCTCCGCACCAAGCTGGGTCCCCGAACCTTCTAGGCTATCAAGAACTGCACCGACTATTAACCAGCGATGGCCATCCAGGAGAACATATTCAAATCTCTGTCAACCTTTGTCTACGCCAGAGACCTGCTCAGCATCAAGGCTCAGCATCCAGGTGAGACGACAGATGCCTATCTGGGGGCCCTCCGGGAGCTAGCCCGACTGTGACGGGGTGTCTGAAAGGGAAGTGGAGTGATTAATCCAAGATGCCTGCGTGCAAGAGCTGCATTTGAGGAACACCCGTTCTGGCAGGTGCAAAAGACCGGTGCAGCCGAAGGGCCGCACGTGGAGGAGACTATTGCTGCTGCTGGCGCCACACACCCCTGTAAATACTGCGGGTCTCGGTGTGGGTCAAACAGGCAATCCCACAAACGCTGTCCAGCGAAGAGGTCCTACTGCTCCCGATGCAAGAAGAAAGGCCACTTTGTGAATGTGTGCCTTTCCAGACTCGCCTGGAGCACGTTGGCCCTCCGTGAACACCTCCCCCACCCGAACATCG
Organism: Narcine bancroftii; assembly: GCF_036971445.1. NCBI lineage: Eukaryota > Metazoa > Chordata > Chondrichthyes > Torpediniformes > Narcinidae > Narcine > Narcine bancroftii. The sequence goes on along the minus strand of NC_091474.1, from coordinate 98,543,178 downwards.
CCACATGCAAAGACTGGGTGGCGCCATCACACTCCCCTACACCGCCGAAGTCAATTTCGGTCCAGCCACCAATCGGGCACCGCCATCTTCCATCGGACTGCTTCTGCCAGTAATGTCGATGTCACTTCCGCCACAACTAAAGACCTAACTGCTGCCATTACGAATTTCGACACCACCTGCTTCACGGCCAACCAGAATGACTGACCACACTGACGACACGTGCGCTTGCCAGGGATCGCCATCTTGGGCCAGTCGGGCCCCGACGGCACATCGATGGGACAACGTGGTCAACACGGGCACATACCCGATTGCCCACCCGACACACCGCATGCCTGGAAAGGAAGACACTGGCCGCTTTTTGCCTCATCCATCATGGAGCAGCGACTTGGACCCCAAGATATTCCTCACGTCCACCACATTAAAAAGGGACATTCCAGATGACTCAGGCGCTCAATGATGGATATCGCTGTTAATGGATAGGTAACATAATGCGTGTTCAATAGCGTTAGTACTAAGAGCTTGGTACACCCGAATGTGGCCCTGACATTAAAGCTCAAAATTTACCCCACAAAATTTGCTATTGCCTTCGCAGACAAGGACCACTTCATCACAGACCTTGGGTTCTGCCCAGTGGATTTGACAGTGAGGTGGAGGAAACATACCATGGGTTCAGGCTCCTGGTTATGCCCTGCTTTGTGCTCCAGTCCTCATATTGGGCTGGACTTCAAGTGCCACCTCTAAAGCCCTAACCATGCTTTTGATGGGCCACTCCCCTGACTCACACTCCATAGTGCATCCCTGCGACTGTCCCGAATCCACCTGCTGCCTTTCCACGCTACGAAAAACTCATCCTGCCCGATTCAAGTACCTTATGCCAGATTTCAGGCCCATAGTTACCAGGAGCATGTCCGACTGGGGTTCATTTAGGCTGAAGTGAAGCAGCTTTTGCCAGAAGGTATCATGGAGATCCCAAGTCCTGGTGGTTAAAGGGGGCAGCAAAGTGAAAATGGTCATCAATTACGGTCAGACCATAAACTGGTACACACAGCTGGATGCCTGCACCCTCTCCAGAATAGCTGACATGGTCAAGGAGTCTTCTGGACAATCGACCTAATGTCCGCCAACCACCAGCTCTCTCTCAAGACACAGGATAAAGGATATACTGCCTTTGAGGCAGACGGGCAGTTCCACTGGGTTCCATTTCGGGTTACTAATGGGGTCTCTCTATCTTCCAGCAGGAGATGGACTGCATGGTAGACTGGCACAACCTAAGAACGTCTTTCTCATACTTGGACAATGTCACCATCCGTGGCCACGACCAGCAGAACAACGATGACTACCTGGAGACATTTCTCTGGATCGCCGAAGAGCTGAACCTCACATACAACAAAGAGAAGTGCATGTTTAGCACCACCCAACTCATCATCCTTGGGTACATTGTGGAACATGGTGTCATCGGTCCTGATCCAGAATGCATGCGTCCACTCATGGATCTTCCCCTACCCCACATGCTAAAGCCCCTCCGCAGGTGCCTTGGGCTCTTCTATTACTTCAGTGGTTCCCCCATTTCTCTGAAAAGGTTCACCCATTGACCCAGGCCATGACCTTTCCCCTCCCCCCACCCAACCCGAGGCACAGGCAGCTTTTTCTCACATCAGGCAGGACATTGCCGTTGCCACGATGCGTACCATGGATGAGGACACCCAATTCCAGGTGCAGTGCGATGCCTTTGATGTTGCTCTCACAGCCACCCTCAACCAAAAGGGGAAACCCGTGACCTTATTCACCAGGACCTCCACAATTCCAAGCTCGGACACTCCGCCATTGAAAAAGAGGCCCAGGTGATCATGGAAGTGGTCTGCTATTGGCACCACGACCTGGCAGGCAGGAGGTTCACCCTCCTCGCCGAACAGGTGTTCAGTACAACCTGTGAAGGCAAGATCACAAAAGAAAAGATCTGGCGCTGGAGAGTCGAGCTGGCCATCCAGTACAGATTCTGGAAGTTCAACGATTCCCCCACTACCCTGTCCTGGATCTGCGCCACTGTGCAATCTGTCCAATTGTATATGTTACATGACTCCCTTTTTCACCCAAGTGTCACACACCTGTACCATTTCATCAAGTGCCGGAACCTCCCCTTCACCATATAAGATGTCAGGACCATGATCGAGTCATGCAGGGTGTGTGCAGAGTGAAAATCGCACTTCCTCTGCCTGCCACAGGCCCATGTCATCAAGCCCTTCGAAAGGCCAAGCATAGACTACTATGAACAAGAATGTCGACTTCCTCACAGTCATTGGCAAATAATCCCATTCACATTCCCTTGCCCAGACACCTCCACAGCCACCGTTATCAGGGATTTGATGCAGATCTTCATCATGTTCGGATACCCGGCATCCATCCATAATGATCGGTGGTCGAGCTTCATGAGTGAGGGCCTGCACCAGCTTCTGATAGTGCGAAGCATTTTGATTAGTCGCATGACTAATAGCAACCAGAGGGGAAATGGGCAGGTGGAGCATGAAAACAGCGTGATCTGGAAGACAGTCCTCCTGGTCCTGAGTTCAAAAGGTTCATCCATTGACTATTGGCAAGAGGCTCTCCCTGGGACACTCCATGCCATTAGGTCGGTCTTGTTCATGGCTACAAATCAAACACCTCACGAGCACCTTTTCTCACTCCCAGTTTGTCTCACCTCTCCGGGACTGGTGCTTCTCCACAACCATGTGCGAACCCACAAGTCTAACCTGCTACTGGAGCACACCAACCACAACTATCCCAATATTAGGTACCACAGTGGCCATGATTACACCATGTTGACCACGTATCTGACACCAGCAGGACACCCCACCCCCCCCCCCAGCATCACAAGTAGCCAGCCCAACATCCACACCATGGATACCCTTGGCCTACCCAGGATCCAGGGGCCGAACGACTCCCTCCACCCCTTCAGTGAACCTCACTCCTGCCGCACCACACCTACGCAGCCACGTCTCCACAGAGAAATGTGCAAATAAATACCATGCTGCCCACACTGGCGCACACCATGACCACGCTGGACCCAGCCAGCACTCACGCAGCAACCACACTCTCGCTGAACAGTGATCAGGAGCTAACACTATGAGGGTCACAGAGACTTCGACAGCAGCCGGATCGTCTAAACTTGTAAAGATCACACTTCACCGTTCCACATGCACCCGTCCAGGACAATGACTGTTGCGATACGACCAGTAGCCGACTGTAGGGGCGATCTCTATACCTGCAGGACGACCATCTAATGGCTGACTCCACCTGGCCAGCTGATTGGCATCCGAGCAGAAAATAGACCTGTGCCGGCCCCTCCTGATTCAGTCAGAAAGGAGCCACCGAAGAAGAACTGGTGTTCAGACTTTCACCTGATTAAAGTATGTTGTATAGTCTTTTGAGTTTTGTGTTTGCTCGCTGATACCTCAGCGCACCAGCTGCGATGCCAAGCCTCTCAGTTGGCCGATAGCAGGACCTCAGATACATGCTCCACATTAACTGCTGCTCTTTCCGCATTTCGCAACAACTCCTATGCTCCCCCTCACATCCGTGCGTATATACCAGAGGAAACTTGCCCTCTTGCTCCCACAACTCCGGACCCCGCTGGCCATGGTCTGCAGTGGGCCCCTCTCGTACTACATCTGCGGTCAGATCCATGCATTCAACCACCGGTTCCACACTCACTTCGTGTCCATCATGGATTGTAAGGTCGCCTCCCCGGAGGCTGCAGCCTCTGTGACCCTCCACATGAATTCCCATCTCGGCCCCAGTCCCCTGCCCTCCAAAGCTCCCATTACCATGGCAGCCAACCCGGACTCAGAGCCCCGCCGCCCCAACCACAGAGCTCCCACCGCCACGGCCTCGGAATGGAGTTCATGCCTTTGCGATCCACGAAACGGACCTTCCCCTGACACAGCCACCGATCTGAGCCAAGGCCTTGGCCGCCAACACTATGGAGCTCCAACCGCCATGGCCACCCACACCACCACCCTATTCATTAAAGCCACAGACACCATCTCCCACCAGTATCGGGGCCCCGGTTCCCGACGCGAGCTCCCCACGCCACTGCCACCCACACCATCCCAGTCTCCGACCCCCTTCTCCCTGCAGCTCATGATACAATTGCTGCCAACTCCAGCACTGGATCACAGAAGACGCTGGAGCATGCCTCGCTGACTCTACCCATGTGTATCCCGAAACAGATTCTATCTGGATTCTTGATCTCTCTATTGGATCACACTCAACTAAACCCCCACACCTCCTCCGACTACCTCTCAACACTCGACCCTATCTCCCCCACCCTTCAACAACCTTTCCTCTTTCTCCCACTCTCTTGGGCTACCCCTCTTACTTTTCTCACTCCCTCTCATTTCTTCCCCACCCTCCTCCCCACGCACTTCCCAACCTCCCCAACCGTTCTTCCCGTGCCAATCCCCCAACACTCCTCCTCCCTCCAACCTCCTCTCTTCCCTTCTCCATGCTCGAACTTCTCAAACACTTCCTCTCCCCTCCCTCCTCCCAATACTGTCTACCACACTGACTCCCACTCTTACTCTTCCGTGATTTTCACTATCCACTCGGACCTTGCCGTCTCGAAGGTGGAGCGCTCTATCCTCAGTAGAGGTCTCACATTCGTCCCCCTCCGCCAACACCTCAACAGTTTCCGTGTACAACGCGATGCTGAACTCTTCTGCTCTCTTGAGGTCCGCTACTTTGGCCGCAACTCTCTAACACACCTAAGTCAATTTCTCCCGCTTCAAGATCTCTTCCTGGGGCCAATCCCTTGACCAACTGTCCTGTCTGGACCTTTTTGTCTCCAACTTCCGCCGGGACATCAGCCGTTTAAAATTCACTACCCCCGCCTGTCCTACTCCAAACACACCTCCTCAGAACGCTCCTCTCGCTCCGAAGCAGCCCTAACCTCACTATCAAACCCGCAGCACTACCTGCAGAATACGCTGGAGCCTTCCTCTCTGATTCGTCGCACGTGGCTCCCGACACAGACTGCATCTGGAGCCCTGATCTCTCTATTGGATCCCACTCAAATAACCCACCACTCCTCCTTCCCCAGTCTCTCACTACTCCACACCATGATGTTGTCTTAGTCTGGCACACTGACCTCTACCTAGCTGATGCCAGTCGAAAACTCTTAGACATCTCCTCCTATCAACCCCTCCCACAGGACTCCACTATTACCCATCCATCCACCGTATCCAACACCACCTCTCACCTCATCTAATCTGGGCAAAATACCTCCCATGGCCACTAACCTCATTGTCTCCCATCCTCGCACCGCCCGTTTCGACCTTCAACTCAACATACACAAACCTAAATATCGGGTAGACCTATTGTTTCTGCTTGTTTGTGACACATGGACCTAATTATATAATACCTTGACTCAATATTTTCTCCCCTAGTTCAATCCCTCCCCGCCTACATTCGCAACACCTCACACTCACTTTGAGGACAATACTTCAGATTCTCTATATCAACTGCCTCATCTAGACAATGGATGTCCAATCCCTTTACAGCTCCCTTCTCCACACAGAAGGAGTCTAAGCACTTCGATTTTTCCTGGACCTCATACCTGAGCAGTCACCTTCCACTACAACCCATCTCAGCCTGGAACTTTCCTGTAACTCATCCCATTACCTGCAGATTAAAGGAGTAGCACGGCTACCCACATTGGTCCCAGCTCTGTCAACCTATTTGAGGGTTTTGTGGTGAAGATCATGCTCCAAGCCAACACAGGCATGAGACCCCCCCCACCCCCAACTCTTCCTCCGGTACATCGACGACTACATCATGGCGGCCTCATGCACCAGCGATGAGCTCGTCAATTTCATCAATTTTGCAGCCAATTTCCATCTGGTCCTCAAACTCACCTTGTCCACCTCCGATGACACTCTCCCTTTTCTGGATCTCTCTATCTCCACCTCATGAGACACTCTCCACTGATTTAAATGCAGGTAGCATCAGAAACAAGGTGGATGACCTGGATGCTCAGATTCTACTAAAATGGTATGACATTGTGGCCATTACTGAAAAGTGGATCAATAAGCCATGTGATTTGTGAGCTCAATATCCGAGGACACACAGTCTATAGGAAAGACAGGCAGGAGGGTAGAGGAGGTAGGGTGGCTCTGATGAAATGTAATGATATTAAAATTGGTCATGGGATCTAAAGAGTTAGAATGAGGGTTGAATTAAGAAATGCCAAGGGTAAACAAATTATATTAGCTGTTATATACAGGGCACCAAACAGCAGCCGGGACGTAGACTTACAGATACAGTTATAAATACAAAGGGCATGTCGCAAGGATAATATCAAATTAATTATGTGAGATTTTAACATAGCAGGGGATTGGGAAGGACAGAAATGGCCTGGATCACAGGAGTGGGAGTTTATAGAAAACCTGAAGAGATGGATTTTGTGACAGTCTGTTGAGAATCCCACCAGGGGATCCGCAGTTCTCGATTGGGTCCTGTGCAATGAACCTGAGGTCGTTAGGGAGTTAAAGGTCTTAAAACCACTTGGAAGCAGCAATAATAAATATGTCGAATTCAATTTCAAATTTGAAAAGGAAAAAATGGTTATCGGATGTATAACATTTTCAGTGGAATAAAGGAAACTATGAAGGTATGAGGAAAGAAATGGGCCAAGTTGACTGGAAATGCAAACTAGTTGGAGAAACAGAGCAGGATTGGAAGATATTTTTCCAAATAATAAAAGTCATGCAGAATAGATATATTCCAAGATAAAGGAAATTATTCAAAGGTAAGATGGCATCAATGTGTCTAACAAAAGATGTTAAGGCCACGATAGATAAAAAAAAAGCAAAGGGGAGGGCATACAAGGAAGCTAAAATTAGTGGGAAATCAGAGGAATGGGATTCCTTTAGAAACTTACAGAGGGAAATAAAGAAAGTCAAAAGGAAAAAGATGAGTTATGAAAGAAGATCGGCAAACAATATAGAAAAAGATACTAAAAGTATATTTAAATATATAAAGAAGAAAAGAGAGACACCTGTTCACATAGGACTAACAAAAATGATGCTGGGTAAATCATAACGAATTACCAAGATGTGGCAGAAGAATTAAATCAATAGCAGTGGAAATAAACAGGCAGGGTACTATTTTGATAGGGAGAATATTCAATCCTTGGAGGTACAAAGAGACCTAACCCTAACCCTAACCCTAACCCTAACCCTAACCCTAACCCTAACCCTAACCCTAACCCTAACCCTAACCCTAACCCTAACCCTAACCCTAATCCTAACCCTAACCCTAACCCTAACCCTTGTGCAGAGTAATCTAAAAGTTATTCCCCAGGTAGGATTGGTCGTGAAGAAGGTAAATGCTATGCTTGCGTTCATTTAAAGGTACCCCTTAGTGATTAAGAGGTGATAGTGAGACTCCCTGGGGCACTGGTGAGACACCATTTAGAGTACTGTGTACAGTTTTGGGCCCCATATCTCAGAAAGGATGTGATGTTGTTGGAGAGGGTGCAGATGGGATTTACTAGGATGATTCCTAGATTGCAGGGGCTGGAGTGTAGGGAATATTTGGCAGCTCTTGTGTTGTACTCGTTGGAGTATAGGAGAGGGAGAGTGAGGGGAGTCTCATGGAGACATTTCAAATATTGAATGGTTTTGACAGAATAAATGTGGATGCATCCCTTGATGGGTGATTCAAGGACATGGGGTCATAGTCTTAAAATTAGAAGTTATCCAATGAAAACAGAGAGGAGTAAAACCTTTTATAATCAGTGGGTGATGGATCTGTGGAACTCAGTGCCGCACAAAGCAGTGGGGGCTAGATCACTGGGAGTATCACATTAGTAAAGGTATCAAGGCATATGGGGAAAAGGCTGGTAATTGGAACTCGGTCTGAGTTTAGTTTAATTTAAGTGCATAGCATGGAACAGCCCTAATGGGCATAGAGGCCTGCTTGTGTTCCTTTATCTTGTGATCTTGTAACATCTACTACAAACCCTCTTACTCCCACAACTATCTGGAAAACTCGTTCTAAACAATATCCCCTGCAAGGACTCCATCCCCTTTTCTCATTTTTTCTATCTCCACCGCATCTAATCTCAAGATGAGGTCTTCAGTTGCATAGCTTCTGAAGTGTCTACCTTCTTCCATAAACAAGGCTTTACCACCACCACTATTAACTTGGCCCCAACCTGCACCTCCTGTGTTTCCCGCTCATCTGCCCTAGCCCCCATGCCCCCAGAGACAATGAACACAGAATCTCCCTCGTCCTCACCTACCACCCGACAGCTTCAGCATCCAACACTTTATCTGCCAGAATCTACCTGGACACCACCACCAGACACATTTTTCCTTCTCCTCCCCTCGCAGTCCTCAATAGGGATCACTCCCACCATTGAACCCCTCCCTCCCACGTACCTTTCACTGTGGTCGTAGGAGGTGTAATACCTGCACCCACACCTCCTCCATCAGCACGGTCGAGGTTCCAAACAGACATTTCAGGTGCAGCACCACCTCACCTGTACCTTCAAATAACTAATTTCCTGCATCCGGTGCACCCTCTGTGGCCGTCACTACATTGAAGAGATCCGTCGCAGATTAGAAGATATCTTCACCCAGCACCTCCTCTCCATCCGCAGGAAAGGCGACCACCCAGTCGCCAACCATTTCAATTCTGAGCCACACTCTCAAGCTCACACTACCCCACCCTGACCACCCGCAGATTGAGGGAACAAAACCTCATTTTTCGTCTGTGCCTCTCCAACCCCAGGGCATGAACATTGAGTTCACTGCATTCCACTAATCAGCTTGCCTTTTTCCTCCCTCCACCAAGTTCCTACTTGGTTTCTCGCCCCACGTAGACTAGACTCGTCCCACCTTCCTACTGTCCTCCACCCCCCTCCACTTATCATCACCCACCCTCACAACCCCCCTTTCTCATTTTATTCAGACATCTCTCATGTTCCCCACACCTTGATGAAGGGCTCAGGACCGAAACGTTGGTGATGTATCTTAACCTTTGTTTCATAAATGCACTGTTTGACCTGCTGACTTTCTCCAGCATATGTGTGTGTTTTTTTTTTCACTTAACCCCGGTATCAACAGAATCCTGCAGAGCATCACCTCTTCTGATGAGCTGCCCATTTCAGCTCTCATTGACTACAAGAAAGTGACTGTCCATCTGGAAGAAAATATTAGTAAAGAAAGTTTTAGTGGGTGACAAAGAGTTAAAAGTAAACTGTGCGTTGCCACTTTTAAGTCTATTAATCAGTACAAGGTCGATTAGTACATTAAGCTGTGTGCTGCTGACTAAGACAGTATACCTTCTGCATTCGCCACGGACTTTGAATTGTTTCTTTTTGAAACAACCAATGAAAATTGCTTTCTCCCTGACATGGTGGACGCTCTCAGAGCTTCAGTGTGTCATGTGTCTATTTTTTGTACCTTTGTATAAATTAAACCGGCTGGTCCATTCTCAGGAAGAGCAGCCCCAATATTTTGGTGGGAACGTTCTCCAAGATAGTTTGTAAATAAAAACTCCTTCTGAAGCGACTCTCTGGGGCCTCGGCCGAGTTATTTCGTTATAAAATATTTTTTCTCCGTAACAGAATCTGGCGCTGAGAGCAGAGTCTCTTTTTAACGGAATCTACGATTCCGGGGACTCAGGGAAGGAGTCCTGTACGGCCCAGGGAGTGCGAACGCGGACCGAAGAAGGACCGGTGTGCACTCTTTTATATAGGGATCTAGAGTAAGTGTATTTGTGGTGTGTCTGTGTATTTGTTCTTGTAGCGTCTTCCTTTCCAGATTAGACCAGCTGAGAAACATGGGGAACAGGAACGGTAAATCAGCCGATTCTGGTCGAGCGGAGAAATCTGCTACCGGCAAAAAGGAAAGAAAATCGTTCGTGACGTTGAGCCGATCCACCAAGAAAAGAGCCCGCCAGCAGTTGATAGGAGATCAGAGGACTTGGCTCGCTGGCGGCCATTAAATGAGAGAAACGGAGTTGGGACTATGCAATCACATTCAGTGACGACCTGTACAGGTGATATAAGGGTAGATGATCATATGGAGGAACCTTTGACCTTCAATTGATTAATGATGCTGATGATGATACGGAGGGAGGTCCTGGGGACCCTACCTGGGATCTAAAGTACTTCAGAAATTGTTTCAAGAAATGAAAGTAAATCAGAAGGAGATAGCTGCCTCTGAGAAAAAAAGGCGAAAACCCAACCTCCACCCTCGTATTTTGAGGCCGCCTTAAGCCAGATTCCACCATCAAAATGCCCCATGTAATGGTGTGAAATACACCCATCTTGAAACTCTGGACACCTGCTGAGGCGTGGCCCCCTATCCCATAAAGAAACCTGTTGCGTTCCACTAATGGCTGCAACAAACTTGCACCCTTTAAAATCCCCTCCCCGGTGATGGACACATGTTATTACAAGCTGCCTATGGGTCCCACAAGCAGGCAATAAGGTACTCCTTCCAGGTCCCTGCGGGGGAACAAGGGGATAGGAGAGGAAATTACGACCTGGCTCGGGAAGGGAATGAATCCATGGAGGATTGGTTAGAACATAAGGGAAAGTGTGCGATGATGTAGAGCCCCCGGAAGCAATTTGTAATGGACTGCTTGCAAAAAGATGGAGAAAATATGTTATGTTTTGTAGTCCGATTTTAAAATACGTGGGAAGAAAATGTAGGGTTGCAGATAGACGGACCAGAGACCTCGGCCATGGCCAGCCAAACCATTTTAAATTGTATGTTGCGCCAAAATGCAAAAAGTTATAAAATTAGGGAGCTCCAATGGTAAGCCCAGGGATGGCAGGACACTGTTACTTCGCTAGCCAACATGCATAGGGAGGTCCTATTTCCCCAGAAACAGAAAAGGACAGGACAACTTTACGTCCAGGCCAGATTGAATAAGAAAAAGAATCACCAGGATCAGGAATGACATGGGATAGATCACAAGACCAATGCATAGCCTGCAGAAAGATACGACACTGGGCAAGGGACTGCTGGACCAGAACACAGAAGAGACCCTGGCAAACGGTGTTAGCCAAAGGAGGGGATGAGCAAACTCAATATGGAGGCAACCCTTTAACTGGAGCTTGAAACGGGCAGCAGCCCTGTTTTTCTTTCCAGCAGCCCAACCCAACCCGAATGGTGGTACAGGCTTCCCTGCTCCAGCTGTCTTCCGACGAGACGGCACAACCCATGCTTAAAGTTAAAGTGGGTCACCTTCCGCGGGTTTAATCTCTCGTCAAAAAAAAACCGTAAACAGCATCAAAGTGTCCGGTATTCTGAGGATGGATTGGCTCTCCCAAAAGACTACATTCTCTGTGGAAGGCCTTGAAATTGACGACGCCATCACTATTTCACCCACGACCCCAATACCTATTCTAGGGCGTTAAGCCCTCTGCAAATTGAATGCAACTCTCTATTGTACACGGGATGGGATGTTTATGCAGCTGCCGGCTGACAAAGGGTACCGTTTGATGCACAATGTGTTGCCTGCATCACAAGACGCCTCCCAATGTTCCATATACTTTAGCTGGTGGCTGAGGTAATATTCCACAGTCCACATAATGAGACTCCTCCATGCACTTGAAGACGTAGTACAAAGGGCCGAACCCCAGTCGCCCCTAGGAGGGTTAGCAGCATTTATGCAGATAGTGATGGTGGTGCAGAACGTCCATGTCACGGCAATGTATATCAAGCCAGGGGAATGAGTTTCCCCACGGACGGACATGCCAGAAACGGATAAACATCTTATGGGGAAAAGACTATTTTTTGGGCCAAACGGGTAGGCTTTGAGGTAGAATTGAACACTCGTCAAAGGGAGTCTTTCCTTTTTACAGACGCAGTTCCCCATCTCATGTTAGCCATCTGAAAATCCCATCAGCCGGAAGAAATAGGGAGAATGGTAAAAAGACCGATTGACAGAGAGGATTGGCTTAATGATCCACTCCATCGGGCAGAAAGGGCCGGTGAAAGCTATGGTGACCTGTGCATGATGGACGGAGATAATCGTACAACTTTCTTTTTCCACACTCCAGAAAGTGGAAGTGTAGAATTAGAGGAGATAGAAGCATACATCCACTTTGAGGGATCATGCTCACCGAGAAAAATCATTTACTGCTGGCCCTAACGGCAGTGCCCCAAGAAGGCTGGGCGAAATTTAGAACCCATGTGGGACTAATGAGGTCAGAAGCGCCTCATCCAATGACACTGAAGAAGGAAGCCGTTCTGCCAGCAATTAAGCAATATAAGCAAGCACGCGAATCTGTGGAAAGAGTGAGGGGCATCATAATGGATTTAGAAAAACAAGGAGTCGTGGTAAGGACAAGAAACCCCTGTAATACACCCATACTGCCCATACCGAAAAAGGACAAAGGCACATGGCGATTTGTGCAAGACTAATGGGCAATTAAATACATTGTAATACCCACGGTCCCAGTGGTCCCGGACATCAACACCATACTGTGCACTATGCCGGTTGGAGCCACCACATTCTCGGTAATAGATCTCTGCTCCGTTTTTTACTCCATACCCCTCGACTTTCAAAGCCAATACCTGTTCGCATTTACTTCTGAGGGACAGCAGTTTACCTAGAAGAGACTTCCCCAGAGTTACACGGAAAGCCCCACGGTATATTCAGCAGCTGTTCGAAGAGACCTGTCCGAATGCAACTGACCAGAAGGGTCTACGCTCTTACAGTGTGTGGACGACCTGCGAGTAGCGTCACCCATTGACACAGCCTGTCTGCAAGACACCCTTGCTCTGCTCGTCCTCCTCGCATAGGGGGACATTGTGTCTCCTTGACGAAGATGCAATTTTGCAAAAGGAGGTAAAATATCTTGGGTATATTTTACAGGAGGGCGAGAGATGTGTAGGCCCAGAAAGAACAGCAGCAATAAGAGAAGTACCCCGACCGAAAAGAAAGAGAGACATTCTCGGTTTCCTTGGCATGGTTGGATACTGTCATCAATGGATTCCCGAATACCGTGAAATGGATGCCGTACTGAGAGGAGCGACTGCAAAGGAAGAACTAGAAGGGATAAAGTGGACGGAAAAAAGGAGAGCTGCATTTGAAGACCTGAAAATAAAAATCATTGGTAACAGCATCTGCGTTAGGCCTCCCGGATTTCCAGAAGCCCTTTGTGCTGTAAGTGGCTGAGAAAAAGTGGGCATCCTGACCCAGCAGCACGGAGGTGGAAAGCGACCAGTTCCATATTATTCCACTAAATTACCTATGGTGGTCAGAGGAATGTCACCCTGCCTGAGGGCGGTGGCGGCTACCGCAGAGATAGTGAGGAAGACAGTGCCTATAGGGCAAGACCATCCTGTACTGTCGTGATGCCTATGCGGTGATACTACTATTAAACTCTACGGCCACTCAACATTTTACGGCGGCTCCGAGACGAGTTACGAGGTAATGCTATTATCCCGTTCCAACTATACTTGTAAAAGATTGAGGGCATGTGTTCTGTCATAAGGAAAGAAGGCTAATATGTACATTGACTCGCAGTATGCGTTTGGAGTGACACACGATTTTGGACAGTTATGGAAGAATAGGGTGTTTATTACTGCGAGCGGGAAAGAGATTAGACATGCAGATAAGACAAGAGAGGCCATCCAACTCCCGACAGAGCTAGCCGTTGTTAAATGTCAAGTACATACCAGACTGGAAGACCCCTTGTCAAAAGGAAACGAACACGCTGACGCTATAGCTAAGCAGGTGGCTATCGAGCAGAAGCCCCTGTTGCCATGACACTTGTCAGAAAGATAATGAGCCCTGAGCAGCTGCATGCGATTCAGGAAATAGAACTTAAAAAAGCACTGGATAGAGCAACACTACAGGAACAGCAAACGTGGGAAAGGCACGGGTGGAGAAGAGCAGGAGGTCTATGGAAAACCAAGGATGGGAGGGTAGTATGCCCGCGTAGTTTATTTAGACCCGTAGTGCAGTTAATACATGGGCAAGCAAACTTAGGGAAAGCCGGCATGCATCAAGCAAACTTGGTTTGCCCAGGGAAATCTCCACCACAGTATAGAGACAAGTGAGGAACTGCCTGATCTGAAAACAAAACCACCAGGGAGATCACCTGCCAACTTTAGCCCGCCCAAGCCCCATATGAAAACCTCCAGATTGATTTTGTTCACATGCCTCCAAGTAAGGGGTATAAATATCTCCTGGTGATAGTGGATATGTTCACTCGGTGGGTAGAAGCGTTTCCCACAAGGATGGACGATGCATCCACTGTGGCCAAGTTACTAATGAAGGAGACCATTCCACATATGGAATCCCTCGAAGGATAAATAGCGATAGAGGAACCAATTTTACAGGAAAGATAGTGAATGCACTCACTGAACTAATTGGCATAGATTGGAAATTCCATTTGTCCTACCAATCCCAGTCCTTTGGGGTGGTACAGGGAACGAATGGAGAAATAAGGAGGATGTCGGAGCGAACATGCGATGAGACGAGCTTGCACTGGATGGAAGTGCTGCCAATAATATTGTATACATTACGAAATTAGGTGAATAGAAAGACCAAATTATCGCTTCATAAGGTAACGACCAATGTCGATAGGTCTTAGACCGCCCCTCGTGCCAGAAGACGGAGCCAAGGTCTGGGTGAAAGGGAGCTCCCTTGCATGTGCCCAGAAATTGCGTGAAGCTGGCTCCGAGCTACAAACGTTAGTTAGAGAGGCACAGAGGCCCTGGGCAGAAAATGATTAACACCCTTTTAAACCTGGGGAATATGTTTTGGTAAAGGTCTTGAAAAATGATCTGTTCTCTCATAGGTGGAAATGGCCTCATCAAGTCCTGCTTGTCACGCGGATGGCACTGAAGCTGGACGCCCTAGGCAGTTGGGAACACGCTACTCGGTGCAAGCCATTCCGGCAAGACAAATTACAGGAACAGAAGGAAGAGTTGGGAAGCGATCTGTAGTACCCTGCGACTCCCTATTGCTGTCCTGGGAGGAATAACTCTGACATCGTGTTGTACAAGTGCACTGAGACTTTTTACGAACCAAGATGCTGACTCTGATACTGGCTGTTGAGGTAACGATCACGTTTTGCAGAGTTGTATGGGTGAGGGAGGACCCGGGGTTTATGGTTTGTGCTTTTGCCCGGGATACCAGAAAGGAACCTCTTTATTATCGTGGTATCCACATGACGTTTGTGCTATTAAATCCGCTCTCAGAACTTCAGTGTGTCATGTGTCTATTGTTTGTACCTTTGTATAAATTAAACAGTCTGTTCCGTTCTAAGGCAGAGCAGCCCCAGTAGTTTGGTGGGACTGTTCTCCAAGATATCTTGTAAATAAAAACTCCTTCTGAAGCGTCTCCCTGGGGCCTCGGCCGAGTTATTTCGTTATAAAATACTTCTACGCAACAGTCCATATATCTCAAGATTTATTTTCCAACCACATTTGTTATGACGAACGAAATTGGGTCAGGACTCAGGCCAAGAGAGTTGGGGGCTTGGCATGGGTCATTTAATAAGTTGGCAATTTCGTCCGGGCAGCGGAAGTTGTATTTGATTTTCGCGAGGCTCTCAGCTGCATCCGCAACGCTCAAGAGGATTTTTTTCCTCTTTTGGACAAAACAGTTACTGATGGATTTTGAGATACATCCAGTTACCTTTCATGACACACCGTTCCTCCTGTTCCCTATATCAATGTCTGCCTGTCTGTTTCTCTCTCTCTCTCTCTCTCTCTCTCTTTCTGTCTCTCTCTCTCTTTCCCTCTTTGTCTCGTTCACTCACTCAATCATCCTCTCTGTCTCTCACAGACACAGTGACGCACCCACACCCACCCACATAAACACACACACACACACACACACACACACACACACACACACACACACACACACACACACACACACACACACACACACACACACACACACACACACACACACACACACACACACAGAGTGGGTAAATGCTAGATCAACCGTGATTCTTGAAGGCAAAGCGTAGCCTGAATATGAAATCCGATGAGGGATGGACCAGTAAAAGCGGTCACACTAAATGAAATGCTTGTCCAGATCTGCCCTAGCCCCTGCAACGATACGCCTATATTTTGCCCAACAGACCAACTAGATTTTCGTGCTTTCCAAATATTTACCTTTTTTTTAAAATTTATTTATTCGTTCAAAACACTAATAATACATGACATATACAGCAATTAAACATGAACATGAAAATTTTTCATATATATATATATATATCTATATATATATATATGTATAGAAAAAAAAAGAAAAAAAGAACCCCCGCCCCCTTCAGCCAACTCCCTTAAGGAGAGCAATAAAATAAGAAAAAAAACAAAGAATATTTAAAAAAATAAGTATACATTTTAAAATCTATTCAATATAAATTAAAATGTAAATATTCAGAGTATAACAGGCACTTATTAATAAAATAAAATATAAATATCATGTGAAACATACGCAATTTCTTCCATTATTAAGCAATATCTCATCTCATTATGGCATCTATTAATATCAATCATATTTGTATCTTTACACGTACTAGCAATACATTTTATTCACTACAGAAAAATATAAATATACAAAAGCAATCTGGAACTTATCTAATCCCAAGCCTTTCATTGGTTGTAAACTACCCAATAAGAATACTGTTGGAGCTAAAACTATTTTAATCTGATACAGATATTCTAAAAACGATTGAAATTTCTTCCACAAAGATTGTATATGTATACAAGACCAAACAGCATGATAAAAATTCCAACCATAGCACCACATCTAAAACACAAATCTGATTCTTTAAAACCATATTTTTTAAAATGTTTCAGCTGTCAAATATAATTGATGTAAAAAGTTGTAATTAATCATTGCATAACGTGCATTTATCATAACAGATGTCTAACCAATCCTCTTCAGAAAATATAAAACCAATATCCACTTCCCATTTAATTTTAGATTTATCCCAACAAATTTTATCCATACCATCCTGTAATATTTGATACATGGATGAAATATACACCTTCCCTTTGAGACAAGCAATGTCTCAAATTTAGTCATTTTGGGTAAAATCATATCTCGACGAAACATACATTTTACCAAAGATCGAATTTGATAATAAAGAAATAAAGAATTCTTATCAAGACCAAATTTTTTCCTTATCTGATTAAAAGATAAAAAATTTCCCTCTTTAAAACAATCTCCCAAATTTCTCACACCTTTCAATCTCCAATGCAATAAACTTTGATTATTTATTGAAAAATAATTATGTTGATTATTAGACAACGGAGTCAAAGCCAATAATTTCCCCATTGAACCTATCATTTTATTTTTCTTTATTCATAACTTCATTAAATGTTTTAGTATAGGCACATTATATTGTTGTAACAAATTCATATTCCAGCTAAACAAACAATTATGTATTTCAAATTCAGAAATACTTGCCATCTCAATTTTGGCCCAACTAGGAGGCCAAATATGACTAATAAATTTAAGTTGGGGATGCCTCATAATAATTTCGAAAATGTGGTAAACATAATCCCCCTTACTCATATTTCCAAGTTAATTTATTGAAAGCTACTCTCAAAAAATTATCTCTCCATAAAAAAATCCCTAACCATTTTATTTAAATCTCCAAAAAATGTTTTATCAAGTAAATACGGAATAGATTGAAACTGATATTGTATACACAGAATGATATTCATCTTAATTGTAATTTTCCTTCTCATGAAATTAATAGGTACATCTTTCCCTTTAATCCAATCAGTTTTCATCTTTTTCATTAATGGAACATAATTTATTTGGTAGAAAGACTGATAACTAACATTCAGAATTATACCCAGATATTTAATTTGGTTAGTCCACTTCAAATTAATAATATTCTTATAAACTGAATAATCTCATTGACTTACCAGTAATATTCCACTTTTTCCCAGTTAACTTTATATCCAGAAAAACATCCATATTGTATTAGACATTCCTTCAAATGCAAAAGCGACTGAGCTGTATTTGTTAAATACACCAATATGTTATCAGCAAATAAATAAATTTTATACTCCTCATCTAAAACTTTCATACCTTGAATCTGTGTATTTTGTCTTATCAACTGTGCTAAAGGTTCAATCACTAATGCAAGCAAAGCTGGTGATCGAGTTAACTTAAAAGATTCTAAAATCAAACCATTCATCAAAACTTCAGCTACCAGTTAACTATATAGAGCCCTAATACAACCAATTAAAGAAAGACAAAATTTAAATATCTCCAAAACTTTAAACAAAAATTCCATTCAACTCTATCAAGTGCTTTTTATACATCTAAGGATATTAACATCAGATGATCTAAAGATTGTCGAAATATATTAATCAAACTCATCACACGCAAAATGTTATCTGAAGCATATCTATTCTTTATAAAACCTGTTTGATCCATATGAATCAACCTAGGTAAAAATATAGCCAATCTATCATTTTATAAACTACGTTTAGCAAAGAAATGGGTCTATATGAAGATACTTTCAAATGATCTCCATCTTTTTTTAGGAATTACTGTAATTAAAGCACTAGAACAGGACTCTGCTATTCTGAATCAATAATGGGGTTTGCGTTGTCTCGCATTGTGTACTGCAAATTGAAGTATTGCTTCTCTATCCAAATAACTCAAACATCGAATTATTACTGGTCTTGATGGTTGAACAGCTGAGGGTGTTCTTCTTAAAGCTCTATGGGCTCTTTCCAGTACCAATCCCCCAGAGAAAAATTCTTGCGCTAATATTTGTGGAATCAAGTCTTTAAAAAAACGAGGAGGATCTTGTCATTCTACACCTTCTGGTAAACCAATGATTTTCACATTATTCCTTATGCTTTGATTTTCAAAATAATCTATTTTTCTTTCTAGCTCCTTCTCACGTTCTCATAATTCTATGACTGATTTTTCCACCTTCAATATTTTTTTCTGTGTTAGAAGTCACTTGTTCTTTACAGTCCAAAACAGCAGTCTGAAGTTTTAAAAAAATCTTCGTAAGATGCATCCACATGTGCCTTAACCATATTTAATTCTGATCTCACACCAGC
The DNA here is from genome assembly GCF_036971445.1 of Narcine bancroftii. Lineage (NCBI taxonomy): Eukaryota > Metazoa > Chordata > Chondrichthyes > Torpediniformes > Narcinidae > Narcine > Narcine bancroftii. Next base: position 98,524,090 of record NC_091474.1, on the reverse strand, counting down.
ATTCGTTTGAACCATTTCATTAATTTGAGCTGTCAACAAATCCATTTACAGATTTTATAACAACTTGAATAGCTGCCTTCAATTGTGATTCAGTAAAGCTCATCTCTGCGGTCTCTGACATGGTGGCAGAACAAGGTAACTGCAACACCTACTGCAACTCAACAGAAGGGTTTACTGTGGTTTGGACTGCCAGTGACGGCACTCCGACTTCCTCAGAGAGTCGCCGCTGGTCTCTCCATTATCTCGATGTCTTTTCATCAATTCACGAAGAAAAACGATTTCTTCAGATTGAAATGCTACCTGATGCATTTCCAACAATCGTATAGTCTTCCTGTGTGCTCCCTCCATTGAAGTCGAACGGCTTCCCAAATCAGGGTCCACTTCTTGGGAACATGCACCTTCTTACTGAGAACGGGTAATTCCAGAGTCATCCTTCATTTGGTGAGCAATAGATATTACTTTTTATCCCCCACAGGCAATCTTTGAGGATTAGATAATGAAGAGATTGAGCCTGGGGCTGTATCATGTCATCTAGGCCCCAAATCTTCTGAACTTTTAATATATATATTTTTTTATTTTTCACACTATAAACCATACTGACCAAAATACATACAGACAGCTTTCTCTTGAATACATACAGTGTCATTTTCTCTGCTTTTCCCCCCTCCCTTCCCTCCCTCCCTCACCCCCTTCCCATTTATTCAAAGTTCAATCTATAAGATACATTAAACCCCTTAAACAATGTTGTCACTTAATAAAAATAAACACAAAAAACTGTCTTTTACTTTTACATATTGGGTCAGTTCATTTCGTTGTCTTCTCCTTTTGTCATTTTCGGTGGTGGAGGTCCATGGTAGGATTTCTCTATTGTGTTTCATGTATGGTTCCCATATTTGTTCGAATATTGTGATGTTATTTCTTAAATTATTTGTTACTTTTTCTAATGGAATACATTTATTTATTTCTATGTACCATTGTTGTATTCTCATGTTGTCTTCTAATTTCCTGGTCGACATAATAGATTTTTTTGCTACAGCTAGGGATATCATAATAAATCTTTTTTGTGCTCTATCCAAATCCAAAGTCTTTATTACTTAGAAGGGAGATCTCTGGGTTTTTTTTGGCATATTGCTTTTTGTGATTCTATTTAACATCTGGTTTACATCTTCCCAAAACTTTTTCACCTTCTCACATGCCAAAATTGCATGTAATGTTGTTCCCGTTTCCTTTCTACAGTCAAAACAAATTTAATTATTTTGCCTGGCCTCGCAGACGAAAATTTATAGAGGGGTATGTCCACGTCTGCTGCAGGCTCGTTCGTGACTGACAAGTCCGATGCGGGACAGGCAGGCATGGATGCAGCAGTTGCAAGGGAAAATTGGTTGGTTGGGGTTGGGTGTTGGGTTTTTCCTCCTTTGTCTTTTGTCAGTGTGGTGGGCTCTGTGGTCTTCTTCGAAGGAGGTTGCTGCCTGCTGAACTGTGAGGCACCAAGATGTATGGTTGGAGGCGATATCAGCACACTAGCGGTGGTCAATGTGGCAGGCACCAAGATATTTCTTTCAGCAGTCCTTGTCCTCTTCTTTGGTGCACCTCTGTCTCGGTGGCCAGTGGAGAGATCGCCATATAACACGATCTTGGGAAGGTGATAGACCTCCATTCTGGATTCGTGACCCACCCAGTGCAGCTGGGTCTTCGGCAGCGTTGATTCGATGCTTGCAGACTCTGCCAACTTGAGTACTTCGATGTTGGGGATGAAGTCACTCCAATGAATGTTGAGGATGGAGCGGAGACAGCGCTGATGGAAGCGTTCTAGGACCCGTAGGTGATGCCAGTAGAGGACCCATGATTCGGAGCTGAACAGGAGCGTGCGTATGACAACGCCTCTGTACACGTTACTTGAAGCACAAACTGGGAAACAGTCTGAGGTTACCAGAAGGAAGCAATTTTTAATATGTGATCACAGACACAATGATAATTAAAAAAAATTATAACAAACATGTACATCAAACTGCAAGAAAAGGAGAACGAGGAAATAAACTGTAAACCTAAACAAAAATGGGAACAAGATCTAAACATAAAGATAAAGAATGAAACATGAGAAAAGCTATGCTCCGGAACTATGAGAAATACAATAAACACGAGGTTACGCATGATACAATATAATTGGTTACACAGGCTATACCTCACACCCTAAAATTTAAATAAATGGGACACAACAGTACTTCTTCTGAACTTGAGACTTAGGGTTTTTTTTTTACCATTAGTGGCCATAGTAATTCCTTAATACATTAAACTAAAATTTAAAAAGTTTAAACTTGAAAGCAAACAAGTATTTAAAAGTCTGGCCAGAGAGGTCGAGATTGCACATCTAGATTCTATATCATCTTGCCTTGCACCCCACCCCCCCCCCCAAATATTAGCCTTCTTTATATAGCTTTTAAAGTGTCTGCATGCATCTGACTTCAACATAAAATCTCAACCTGTTTCTAAGAACTCCTCTGCAAGAGCGTTCTCTATTTCTACAAGTACCGGTATATCACATCTCGTCGAACAGTCCATACGTTTGATGTATTTTTTGTTTGGTGTCCCTCTGTACAGTAAAATATATATATATTTACTAACCATACTGATAGCTTTTAACATCTTATACAGTTCTATCCCGATACCCTAAGTCCCTTTCACTCCAGAAAACTGGCGAGCCTGTCACATCCACTTTCCTCAAACATCCGTCCTCCAGTCTGGCTCCTTCCCCTTCCTCCCGGTGGCTAGTGAATTGTCAGCTGCCATTCCCAACGGTATTACTTGTGACAATACAAAATATCGAAATGACATGAACATTTTCCAATTAACAAAATAATCACAATATTTTACCTGGAACTCCAATTGCTGCGAGGACAGGATAATAAATATCAAACAGGAGAACTTCTGGTATTCCATGCATGATTTTCCGAATCACTGATCACAGTTTGCACTACATTCGAATATTCTCACATTTATAACAACGACAGTCTACATGGACTATCTATCACAATAATTACACACTTCACGCGATCTTGTGGGAGAGAAAAACCTGCATCCTGTTTGTTTCTGAGTTAAATGGCTTCAGTTGACTCTGGCATGACGACCTTTATCCCATTCAGATATTGAAATATGTGCTCAGTGGTCGGAATCAGAATTTGTTGTCATGAACATGACACAAAAATTCATTGTTTTGTTCATTCATTTTATAAAAGTAAATAGATTATTACACAAAGTAAAGGAAATGCTTCGTTTACCATTGAGAAATCTAATGGCAAAGGGGAATAAGCTGTTTTTGTACCGTTGAGCCGCCTTTAAATCATTCCTAATGGTAGCATGGCCTGTGTGGCGAAGGACATTGAATGTTGAAGATGATTTCTGAAGACACCATCTCTTGTAGATGTCCTGAATTGAGAGACGGCTAATGCCCATGATAGTGATGGTTGAGTTCACAATTCTCTGTAATCTTTTCCTGTCCTGTACATTGGTAGCTCCGCTACATATCTAAATAAGGAGAGTTTTGGCAAAACTGGATTTTTGTCGAGAATGACGGCATATACAAGTTACATTTATAAGATTTTTGAGAGGAGTAGATACAGAAGAACAAATTCCCCATTTATAATATGCAAATGACAGAGGACATCCATTCGACGAGAAGATGCAGTTGCTGGAGTTCGAAGAATTTGTAGCATATACTTTTTTTTGCAAAACGTGTGGTAGTTATGTGTGCAAGTGGAGAAGCAGATACGATAATCGTGTTCAACACGCTGCTCAAAAGGCAGAGGAATAGGAAGGGCTATGTGTCACATGGAAACAGCAAAATCTCTTTCTAATTTAGCCCTTGTTGGTGGTAAGTGTGGTAGTACCTGTGCTGTATTGTTCGGAGGGAATAAAATTATGCGCCATTATGTCGCTTGTGCCCATATTCTTAACATTTACTTCCTCTTCCTGCCTCTCTCATTCGGAACGAGTGCCCGGAGATCGGTCTCAGGTGTTATGCCTGAGCTCATGGCTGATCTTTGGAACACTCTTCTATTGTCCTCTTCCCAGAGCCTATAACCAACACATTTATGAATATTGAATGCATCACATATTTGACCGTTCTTAGCGTTAAGTCTTCAATTGAAAGACCGTTGTATTAATTTTACACGGATATGCTGGAGGAACTCATTAAGTCATGCAACATTCTTCATGTAGTAAAGATAATGATACATAACCAACTGAGCATGAGGAAGACAGGGAGCTGACGAACGGAATCCAGAGATGTGGGTTAATGACTTCTGGTCGAGGAGTGCCCGTGGAGAATTTTAAGGGTTGCTCTTGGAGTTTGCAGGTGGCCTCGGTTTGTCAGTACATGAGGACATGGACATTAATGCGGGCGTGCGATTGGACCGCGGAATATTAAGATTGACCCCTGGATATCGCCGGTATTCGTGCGGACAGAGTTAACGTTCTCAACAAAACAATCTAGCAGCGTGCGTCCAGTCTCTTCGGTGTAGAGAAGGCCACAACGTGAGCACCGGGTGCAGTCGCTGAAAACCATGGATTCACAGTTCAAATGCTGCTTCGCTTTGAAGGTCTGTCCGATGGTCCAGTGGATTCAGTTGGAGAAGCGAAAGGAACAACGTTCAATGCAGTGTCGATCCCAACTGGGGATAACTGAGCGGGAGGTCAGGTGGAATCGGTGGCGATGAAGGCAAGTAGCTAGGAACGAAACGTGGCTGCGGAACCGAGTCTGTGTAAGTAAATGGCTATGATACGAATTGCCATGATAAGAACATATACAAATACATAGAATAATTTAATCCGCAACGATGTTATTATACATCATTCTCACAGCCTAAGGAAGTAATTTCCCTGCCTTGAATTCCCGATTTTCATGGTCCTGTACGTCCATTTTGATACTAGTAGATCAACGATATTGGGTGCCGGATTGAAAGGGTTTTCTATCATTCTTTGAGAACTATTTAAGCCACGATCCCGGTAAATGTCATAAATAGAGGAAAGAGATCTTCTCCGCTGTTTTAATGATACTCTGCAGTGCTCAACGATGTGAATTGTCAGTCTGCATCCAGTCTCTCAGATATAGAGGGTCCTCTGCAGCTGCCCTACTAGCAACGATACAGCTGGGCAGCACATTGTCAATTTTGCCCTGTAAACAGTTATCAAGAAGGATTCTAGTGACCTTGCCAGCCTCAACCCCCGATGAAGACCCTGAAAGGCAGTACATTTTCTGCATGGAACGTTTTGCTCTGCACTCACTCCCAGCCGGAGCCATTGGTTTGTATCAGAGAATAGTTGACTTTCGTCCTCCTGAAGTTCACAATCATCTGCTTTATCATGAGTTCTCTCTCCATTGTCCAAGCCTCCCAATATCCTCTCTGTCAGCCTGCACATCATTGTTGCTGATGAGGCCAGTACTGGGCTGCAATCAGCAAGAGTGATGACTGTGTGATGGTGTTTAAACTGAATCGGGCAGTGCAGCCATGATGCAGCAACGTGAACGTTAGTTGCCTGAGCACTCATCCATGAGGAATGCCAGTACCCAGCGTGCTGGGACTGACATTGGCCTTTGTGTCGGGTAATTTAGAACTCCGACGCAGAGATGGGGGTTGAGTTCCAGCGAGGAAATATGCCCACCAGCTTGTGATGTTTGATCATTTTGAACGCTGAGCTGAACCTAATATATGATGCATAATTCCTCCCATTGAGCTCAGAGTGGACGTTTGAGGCCATGACGCAAACCGTGGAATTATTAGCTTGGTTAGCAATAGGAACGGGTCAAATGTCACTGGAAATGTGATTTGAGTCACGCGAACAACTTTCCGATCTTCTGGGCATTTGTTACTTAGCCCAGTTTCCGTACAATCACAGGCATGTTTCTGACTGCCTTGAATACTGCGGGGGCATGGACTGCTGCAGTTCTCTGTTTGGACCTCCGTGAGCTGGACCACAGCCCACACAGTCCTACAGCATCGAACAAGGTATGTTGTCTGATCCTGCTGAATTGCGTAGTGTCACCCAAGATGGGATCTACAGCAGCATCTATGGAAGGCGCCTGTTCTTCAGGCAGAGTGGAGGCTTTCGTTAGTGTCACATTGCAGTTCCCATCAAGTTTATCTTTGGTGTACAACCTGTCTGGTCCGGAAACGTTGTTGTCACTGACGGGTTTGGTTAGAAAACCCACAATGTGTCTTGTCTTGCCGGTTTAGCGCAGGTTTATGGGGTTTAAATACAAAAGACCATAAGGCAGAGGAGCGAAATTGGGTCATTCTTCACATCGAGTCCATTCCACCATTCCATCATGGTTGATCTCTTGCTTTCTTCGCATAACCTTTGATACCCTTCATGGTCAAAATCGCCCATCTTAAATATCCATAGCTATCGGCTGCAATGAACTTACTCTGCCTCTCCGTTGTTAAAGGACATTCTTTGTATTTTGTAGTGGTTATCTCAGATTCTATTCTCTCCATTGCCCATGGGAAACATCCGCCCTACATCCAATCTATCAATGTCTCCCCGTATCAGATCGGGATCAGTGAGATGACCCTTCGTTCTTCTAAACTCAAGTGAGTACAACTCCTGAGCCTTCAAAACTTTCGCCATCTGAGAAATTTTTTTACTCCAGCGATCATCCTTGCAAACCATTGCACTCTCTCCAATACCCGCACATCTTTCCTTAGCGATGAAGCACAAACTTCTCACAATATTGCAAGTGTGATGGCAAAAGGATTATAAAGCCTCAACATCACTTCCCCCTCTTAAAATGAATAAGACCATTTTATTCAACTTCCCAACAACTGACTCGCCGTGCAGATGGACAATAAGGCAATTTTGCATCCTCATGCCTCTCTGCACCTCTGAAGTTGAACTCGTTGCCTGTTTATAAAAATGTCAAGACATTTATTCCTTCCTCCAAAGTTCATATTATTATTCTCTTCACGGTGTTCCATCTGCCATTTATTCACCTCTTTCCTAACCATATAAACACTTCTGCAGACATGCTGCTTCCTCGATACTACCCGACCCTCCTCCGATCTTTGTACTATCCCCAAACTTGGCAACAAGGCTCTCTAATCCACCATAACAATCATTGAAATATAACGAGAAAACAAACAGACCCAGCACTGAAATCGGCAGAACAGGACTGGTCACAGTCAGCCAACATTTAAATGCCCCTTATATCCTTATATCTTATATCCATGCCAGTATTTGTGTGGAAGAACCACGCGCTTCATAACACGCTTCACAGCCTTATGTTCGTCACCTTGAAAAATTCTTTCTGAAAATCCACGTAATCAACATCCACTAACTCTCCTTTACCTGTCATTCCTGTTATTCCCAATAAGAATTCCAACAGGTTTGTGTGGAATTATTTCTCCTTCGGGAATCACTGGTGCCTTTCACCGTGGGTCTCGAAGTTTACTGAAACTTTATTCTTACTAAGAAGATTCAAAGTTTATCCCAACCACCGAAGTGAGGCTAACTGGCCTCGCATTCCCTGTCATTTCTTCCATCCTTAGTTAAAAAGTGGAGTCCCTTTCCTATTTTCCAATCTTCCATAACTACTCCAGAATATAGCGTTTCCAGAAGATCCCTAACAATGCGTCCACGGATTCTTCTGCTACCTCTTTCAAATCCTGGAGTTCATTTAATTTCGTGCAGGAAATTAATCCATCTTCTGATCTTCCAACTTTCCCAGCACCTTCTCATTGATGAGGCAAACTACACACATCTCACCCTCAACACTCTCGGACGTCTGGCACTCTGCAGGTGTTTTCCAAAATGAAGATGAAACCAAAATACTCAGTGAGTTCGTAAGCCATTTCTTTGTCCTCAATGTCCCTTTCCAGTGCTCCCAACACGACCCTGTCTTTTGCTCCTGAGGAAACATTTCACACCCGTTTTATGTTTCTGGATAGTTTTCTTTCGTAATTCAGCTTTTCTCACCTTTCACTATCTTTCACTTCCTTATTAACCACAGTTGCCTCATTCTCCCATTAGGACCTTTATTAGATCTTGGGATGAATTTGTACTGTACCTTCCGAGCTAATCTGAGAAATTTCAACTATTGCTGCTCCTTTGTTATCCCTTCTAGTACCCTCTTCCAATCAACATCGGCCAGTTGTTTCCTCGTACCTCTGAAGTCCCCTTTATTCTGCTGGTATACTGACACTACTAGATTTCAGCTTGTCCCTCTCAAACTGCAGAGTGAATCTGGTCATATAATGATTAATGCCACCAAGTGAAAAAAACACACAAATGCTGGAGAAACGCAGTAGGTCAAACAATGCTTTTCACCAACGTTTCATGCTTGATGAAGGGCTCAAGCCTAAAACGTTGATTCTGTATCTTTACCTTTGCTACTTAAAGGCACTGTTTGACCTGATTAGTTTCTCTAGCATTTGTGTGTTTTTTTTTTCACTTAACCACGGTGTTAACAGAATCCTGTGTTTTACCACTGGCACGACGTGGTTCCTGTACCTTCAGCACCCTTTCAACTCTGGTTCATTGCACAATACACAGTTCTGAATTGGCATAGCCCCCAATCGGCTCAGCCACATGCAGTTAAAAAAGACTAATGCAAATGCATTCTATAAATCCTTGATTTTTGGATCTAGCACCAATTCACAATCAACAAGCGTATTGACATATTCCTTAGACTTTTGTAATATTACCATGTTTCCTATATTTCTCAATAACTATTTAAACATTAACTAATAGTTAATACTGATAATAATCAAAAATATGCAATATTGGATTTTTAGAGTTAGTGAGGATCTTGTTCGGAGATAGAAAGGCTTGTACAGCAGGTATAGGCAACATGGAACAAGTGTGGTACTTGAGGAGTATAGTAGATAAAAAGAAAACGTCAAGAACGAAATCAGGAAGGCTAAAAAAAATACATGATTTTACTTTAGCAGACTATGTGAAGGTTTATACAGCTACATTAAGAGAGAAAGTATATTAAGCATCAGAGTAGTCGGCTTTTTATGGAGCCAAAAGACATGGGAGGAGATCTTAAGTGATTTTTTTTCATTGGTGTTTAATCAGGAAATGTGCACGGCGTCGTGTGAAATAAGGAATTTATGCAGTGAGATCACGGAACCTATAAAGATTAAAGAGGAGGTGTTTGTTGTCGTAAAACGAATAAAGGTCTATAAATTTTCTTGGCCTGGTGAGATATTCATTTGGATCTTAAGGGAGGCGAGATGGACTTCATAAATCAAAGGTTTGAGTACAGGAGTTGGGATTTGATGATAACATTGTATAAGACATTGGTGAGGTCACATTCGTGGTGTTGTGTGCAAGTTTGATCATCTAAATACTGGAAAGATAACAATGAACTAGAGAGTGCTGAAAATGTTTACTCAAGTGTTGCCTGGGCTTCGGAAACTGAGATACAGTGAAAGGTTCACAGGTTAGGTCTGCATTACCGAGCATGTGGAAGAATGAAAGGAGGCTTGATAGAGGTATTTAAAATTATGAGAGGGATAGGCAGAGTAAATGTAGATAGACATTTTCCACTGAGTGTAGGAGACTTATAAACCAGTTGAAATAAGTTCAGGGTGAAAGGGAGAACATGAAATAATATTTATGCAGTCAGAGTGGCGGGCATGTGGAACGAGCTTCCAGATGAAGTGTGGAATGCGGGCTCAATTTTAACATTTAAGAAGCATTTCATCAGGAATATAGATGGAGAGATATGGAGGGCCAAAGACTGGGTGGAAGTCAGTGGGACCTGGCAGAAGAATGCTTTGGCACAGAATAGAATGGCCGAAGGGGCTTGTTCCTGTCCTGTAATGTTCGCTGGTTCTATGGATTTATTTCTCCCCACAGGGACGAAAGATACCCCCACTGTAACTTTCGAAACACCCCAGCTCATTGCAGTCGAGGAGAAACACTTTTGTACTCTCTTCAATGAATCTTATTTGGACAAGTTTAGTAAATTTCACCCATTCTGTCTCGCACATCATTACGTGTGTAAATTCTCTAAGAAATACTATTCAGCTTTTTGCATTGATATCTGCATTGATATATCATGTCATCTCATTTTCGATGATGATGGGCAAATAATATAGCCCCCAATTGTTGTTCCCCACCCCTATGATTTCTCTGGAAGACCACTCAAAATATTTTATTTCAACATTGAGAACTGAGAAAATGTTGTGTTTGCCCTCACCAAAATGCAAACACGCCTTAACTCATCTGTTCCTCTGTCACTGCTTTGGAAATCATGGTATGATGTGATTATATCAAAAACGGTCCGAGAGGTAGAGAACTGCGGTAGGTCATTGAAGAATCCTGCATTCGCTCTATGCAGCTTTGAGCGACTCTGAAAATAAATTCAATGATATTAAACGGAAGGACAGAATTAAATTTATTAAAGGACAGAATATAATTTTGCATCTAGGTTACCTGCAAAACAAAGGCATGAACTAGTTTTCATTTTCAAATTACTATTCTTACAACAGAGACCAAGAGAAATAGAAATTCACCAAATTATAGTATTTTAAAAACAATAATATTTTTTATTAATAACATTAAAACTTAACTCTAAATTTAACGCCACTATGTCCAAGTGTGTGTGTGTGTGTGTGTGTGTGTGTGGGTGGGTGTGGGTGTGCGAGTGTGTGTGTATGTGAGTGAGTGTGTGTGTGTGTGTGTGTGTGTGTGTGTGTGTGTGTGTGTGTGTGTGTGTGTGTGAGTGGTTTATGTGTTTATGTGTGTGTGTATGTGTGGTTGTGTATGTGGGTGTTTGTGGATATGTGTGTCTGTGGATGTGTGTGGTTGTGCGTGTAGGTGGGTGGGTCGATGTGAGTGTGTGTGTGAGTGCGCATGTATGTGTGTGTGTGGGGGGGACACTCACAATTCCTTTTAGAGTTGTTTTCAGAGAAATGTTTCTTGATATGAGTGATTTTCAACAAGTTACCCTCTTTTGCATGGAGGTTTTGGAACTAGTTTCACGTGTTTATTTCAAAACACCCAGGCAAGGGTTACATCAAGAGACCATTTAAAAAAATGGAGACAGTAAAGTAGCTCTTTCACTTCTATACCACTGATTCCGTGTACCTCCAATGACAAGGAGAATACAACACAACTCACTGAAGGCTACTTCATTTCTGACTCCAGATGAATCTCTTGTAATATTAACGATGCCTTTTTCGAGTGTCAAAATCACATGACACGACTTCACTACCGATTTTGTTGACGATCCTCTCATCCAATAGCTTTTTACAAACAAATGCATCCTGGCTGCCTGCTAAGACCAAGGAACACAAGATTTCCTTGTGTGCACAGATGTTTCTCTGCATTTTCGTCAACATTTCAATGGAAAATCACTCCAGGTTTTATGGCTGCTTACGCATCTTCCACTGAATAATGAATTTGTAGATATTTCAATTTTTCAAATGTTGTTCTGTGTGTAAGTGAGAAAGGAAAGGGTTAATAGCTAGTGATAGTGTCGTTAGTTTTGCAGCATTCTAATAAGACGTGCAATATGAATTCAAAACGACCAATAAGCACGATGACCAACTGTAGAAATTTACTCTGAACCAATCAAACTAGCAGGTATGATAAGCGGCTGTCCATCATCTGTAGCAGTGCGATTTGTACTTAGTAGCAATTACATTGGGTAAGAATGTATTGTGTGAACTTTTGATTGGGCCAAATGTAATGCCGCCCATGTTTGAACCAGACAAAGGTCAATCTCTGACAGCTTTCCTAGAGAGAGCTTCTTTGTATGGCTATGTGCAGTTAACTCGAAATTCTGCAGAGTAAAAAGACGAAAGTTTGGGTAACGTCATTTTGTAGAATTCACTGAAAAAACAGAAATCCACATGTGTCTGTGTGTTCTTGTCCACCCACAAATTCAGATTACTGAAATATATTTTATAACTAAAGATTAATAATAACACAGTTCAATCACATGCCCCAGCCCATCCCAGTTATTATATTTCTACTGTTTCTACCTCTGCTTTGTCTGCTCCAATTTTCTTTGTCCAATCCTTTATTCATGATAAAAAAAAATAAATGCACGCAATTATAATCCTCCACTGATCGCTCCAATCCAGTCCACCCACATTAATTAGTGAGGCATTTGGCCATCTTCTCCCATTCATTATAACTACATATTATGCCAGCTATTTTCCTTCCCAATTTAGACTTGAAAGAGCATACAAACTTGCAATGCTGTCTAACAATTTATCTTACACTAATGGGACTTTAGCGATTGCAAATCTCAATCTTTTCTGTTTGTTCAAGAAATATAACCGGATTTAACGAGAAGGATGGATAACTTGATAACATAAACTGGATGGAGAAAGAGTAACATTCCATGCACATATCAGCAAAGATGAATGGATAAAGCATGGATGTAGTTAAATACCATGAAATCACTCTGGCCCTCGAACAGTATCATATTCTAAACCTTTAGGTGGAACAAAGGAAGGAAGGAAGGATGGCAGGAAGGATGGAAAGATGGATGGGAGGAAGGAAGGACAAAGGAAAGGAAGGTGAATGAAGAAAGGAGAAAAGAATGGAAGGAAGCGAGGGAGGAATGAAGGAAGAAATAACTGTATGAACACAAAGACTAGTGGAAGAAAGAGTTACCGTAAAAAAACTATTTAAAATTTTAGAGATAATACAATAGATGAACGTGAAACACCTTACATTACATCCAGACACTTTTGGACATGAGACGACCCTCTGTCTCCCTCCCTTCCCCACCCCTCTGTCTCCTTTCTTCTGGATCTGTACTCCATTGAGATAAATAACACTTCTGCTTTAACACTTCCCACGTGTTTTCTTGTGCCCTCCCACCCTGACCACCTATGGCATCTTGCTCGGGGTCTGTGCTCCTACACCTGCCCCTCCACTCACCATGTCATTCAGGGTCTTGCTTGCTGTTTGTCGTTGACGATGTAGTCAGGCGCAGAACATTGATTATGTCCATTTATCTTCAATACACAAAAATATTGTGTGACTCTGGGATTGGAGAGCAATATCGTGTAAAATTAAAAAGAAACAACTGATAAATGGTGACATAACGGTAAAAAATGATGCTCAGCAATGTTAAATCTGGAATGGATTTTATACTTATAAAGGGGTACTTTATGGGCTATGGCAAAGGTAAATTTTGAAAAGTATTCAAAGATCAGTCAAGATCTCACAAATTGCACCTGAGGTCAGTCCATATGAAAGAGGTTGAAATGACAATGGATTGATAGAAAAGAAAAAAATAATGGTAAATAATGTTAGGAATGTGCATATTATCACAGCAGACATAATGACCGAAATGTTCATTAATATAGCACAAGTACAGGCCCTTCATACAATGAAACCTTCGCAAAACGTAATGTCAAATTCAACTGAAACTACTGCTTGCACATTGTACACATCCCTCTCTTCCCTTCCTAATCATCGCTCTACTGGACAAGGGTTAAACACAATTATCAGAACTAAATCTACCACAAGCCCACATGCCTACTACTCATTTTTGTGAAATTTTACAGGTAACATCTCCTTTAAATTCCATCAGCCGCACCACCCCCACTTTTGGTTCTACGGATGACCTCGCATCCTTGAATTCTGTACCAGAGAAATTGCTCTCACGGTGTACTGTATTTATTCCCCTATTAATCTCATAAATATCTATTATACTTCCCTTCAATCTCCTTCAATTTCATAAAAAGAAACACTTTTGTCCAACCTCTCCATATTTTAATTTATTTTTAAAAATAGACACGAAGCATGGTTATGGGCCATTCCGGCACACGATCCCTTGCCGCACAAAAAAATCCCCAGCACGCTCCCCCCCCCCTACATTTTGAAAGGTGGGAGATACTGGAGCAGACAAGGGGCGAACCCGTGTCCATGGCACTGTCATTGCACCACGCTAACCGTGCTGCCCGAATTTCATCACTAAATTGAAATGATTTTCGCCGTTCATGTCCTTAATATTCACAACTGCGAACATATTTTTTAATATTTTAATGTTTCAGAGGAAAAGTCATTTAACTCAGAAACAGACATGACTCGGAAGTTTTCCTCTCATGTGACTGCATCAGGAGGACAATGATTGTGATAAATCAAAGGAGCGGTTAGTTTCCCTGGAGACCATCGTTGAATGAAATATGAAAATGTTCGAAAGTATAACTATGTGAGCTTCGAACTTCTGACAACCATGCATGGAACACCTCAAGGTCAGTTGAAGTTGCAGGTAGAACAGTCTGATTAGTTTCCTGAATGGAGAAATTGGTTCCAGTACTTGGAACATTTCGTTATTGGCATTGCTGCTGCAGGGGCATCTTCCCTATTCAGACTCATTACATTGGACAATAGATTTGTTTTTTCAAAGGTTTGGTTCTTGAAAGGAAAGTGGCGATTATGATAGGCAACATCAAAGTAAATTCAAAGCTAATCTCAAATGTGCTGCATGACGTAGGAAGGAGGAGAAACATTCCATTCGCTTTATTGAATGTAGCATGTTGAATCATATAATTATACTGACATATTGCGTTAGTTCATCTGACCTAAAAACGCCGCTGATTTTCGTTTGTACTCAACATCTGATGTCTCTCCTGTCAGTGTCCAATAATAGTTGATGATATCATGATGGAATTATGTTGTCCTGATACCGATTTTCCTTAGTCGCAATGTCCGGCTAAAACCTTTCATCGTGTTCTTCATTGACTGCACAAAGTACCGGGGGAGGACGTCCAAGTGCGAATGCAGAAAATGAAACTTCAATGACATGTTGCGCTTCATTGATTTGTATCAACGTTTTAAAGTGACTTTCCTGATCAGCAGACCACAATCCATAAAATACACCCAAACGTTTCAGGAAGCAAAGCCTTGGTTGTCCAGTGTCATCTGTAATCCTTTTGGAGTCATCAGTTTATTGCGGTGTTCGAATTGTACCACCATCCAGGTGTATAAATATATTCAGGCTGCTTCCCCACAACAAGGAATGTAATAATTCAAATGTGGTGAGATTGTTGATTGTCATGGTTCACGACAGCGAGTTATCATCGTTACACTGTTTTTCATTGTGTTTTGGTAAATATTACATGAATTATGGACAGGACAGTAACCGACTCCTTGGCCCGTGTTTCTGTGCCAACATAATTGAACGGAATTTCGGCGACATGCACTTGGTCGATATTCCTCCACTTCTTCACATGCATGTTTCCATCCACAAAGTCTATTAATCTCTAGGACTGCGTCGACTAGGGATGATATAGATACAGCAGAGTGATTACTCCCTTCATGCTTTTGACTCCACTCACAATGAAGATACCTACACTCCGTTCTCCCTTTCTAGAGTTGTTAAGCTTTGGCTGATTCGCAATACCACTCTCCCCCTCTTATTCCACCCACCTTATCCTTTTTGAAGATGTAAACCCCGGAACATGCATCAGCCAGTCCTTGCATCATCCATGTTCCAAAATGGCCAGTAAATTATAATATAAAGTATAATTATAAATTATAACATAAATTTGTTGATCACTGTTTAAAATTAATCTGCTTCATGGTAAGCACGTTTCAACCCACCCAACCGACTGCATATGTGGATGGTCCACTGTCTATCTTTCCTCATAGTCTTACTGGCCCTAGAATCTACTTTTCAACAATTGGACCGTCCTCCGTTCTGTTTTTGTTGGCCACGCCTCCCTCAGAAGAGTTTCCACTCCCCTAGGAATATGTAAAATTCCCTCCTGTTTATTCACCTTAAATATTATGTTTTGTGCTCCTCCAAATAACACGTTCCACAGTTAGCCTTCCTGAAATCCTACGTTTTAATTTATTAAATTTCTCGCTACATTTGGCTGAAAGTCTCTTATCCATTTGATCCCATATCGTTGTTCGCTACATGCACCACACTTCATCCCCTGGAAGAAAGTCCAGCAGCCAGTCCAGGCACTTTCAGAGGCGCCTGTTGATTTAGTTACTGTGGAGTCTTCTACGTCTATACATCTGCCACTTTCATCCCTTTACGGACACAATCCATATTTGTCCAGCTTCAGCCGAAATATCACATTTCAAATGTTTGCTCCTTCCATTGTCCTATGAAGAAACACAACTGACGATATATTTCACCAATTCAATGTGTTAAATTAAGGCTGAGGTCAAAGATCCCTGAAGCTACTCTACTCCCAAACCAAATCGGTTCTAAGAGTCATCAGATTATATGAATTTTCAGACGTAAAATTACGCAATTGTTTCCCTGGAAAGTTCCATTGGGTATAAATGTGAAATATTAACACAGTTCTGTGTGGATTCAGACATTCTAACAACAATGCACACTCAGCCGAAAGCACAGCTATTTGCTATTTCCTATCCGATTCCGACAACTACTAGACTTCCTCGTAAAATACAGTGAATTTTTTTTAAATGCACTAGAAATCCCTGATAACCCAGAGTAATTTCAATCGTGGCGGATTGAGTGCATGAACCTTATCCTGATCAATGTCCAGCGTCGTTAGAATTGGTAACTATAAAGGAAGCATTGTCATTGACAGAAATTAATCTCGAAAATCCTCCAAACCCTCAGCCCTTCGGAGAGCTTGCGGAAAAATAAGAAAGAGGGCAGTTATTTGCACTTTGTGAAAGACATTCTTCGAGAATTGATGACTGTTTAGCAACTATAGTCCAATGAGTTCGATTCAGTTTTGAATCATTCGTATTTTGCTTTGCAAATGGGTTGGTTATAGGATGAAGGATTTGCCCCAATTTATCGAGGTGGAAACAATGCAGTTGTAAAATTACTGCCCTTAATTATCGTGAGTTCTCACACGATTAACGTATTTACTTTCGTTGTGTTTTCCTTCCCTGTTTCTGATCTGTATTTACTCTGCGAACTCTGGATGCATTAATACACCGAAATGTTTCCATCTCTCATGCCCTGAATCTCAGTATATTATGGGCAAAGGGATTTATCAACGTTTATTAACTGGGAATTTCAGGAGTGCAGGGAAAACTGTACCTTATGCGATGCGGTTCCAGTGACAGGGCATCTCGCTGCAAAACCTAATTGTCCTCTCAGTTATTTACCTCGGTCCCTTCATGTAATATATTCGGATTTTCCACTCTCCTTCCTGGGTCAAGATTTTACTAATTGACCCTTCTTTGCAGCCAGTTTGGCAGTGATTGCGATCCTGCTTCGAGGAAAGTGTGGCCTTTCCAAGTACATCACGTACTACATGGTGCCTATGGCGATGACAGATCTAGTGGTCATAATCACGGCTGTTATATTGAACCGAACAGTGAATATGTTTTTCCCATTGAGCGTCCTTTCCAGCACACCCGACTACAAGTTGATTTTCGTACTAATTTATGCATCGAGAGATTGTTCCGTGTGAGTAACTGTGATGTTCACTTTTGATCGACCTATACCAATTTGTTGCCATTAGCTGAAAACAACATATTGTACTAAGAGAACGGCAGCCACTGTGATAGGAATCGTTTGCGCTGCAAGCTGCATGATGAACTTCCGTGGTATTTTAATTTCAAGTCTGCCTTTGTCGTTAATGGTGTACCTTAGCTTTGCAAAAGAGCGTTATTAATCAATATCTACACTTCATGGGTTACATACGATTTAATCCACCGCATCCTAAACCTGTGTCTTTCTTTCTTCCTGATACTACTGTTAAACGTCCTCGCGGTCAGACACATCCTGGCGGCGAATTGAACTAGAAAAAGACTGTAAACACCTGAAACAGAGACAATCAGTCTGACTCAGAGACGGAATGCCGCAGAAGATCTATCGTTTTACTCCTATTAATATCATGTTATTTCATTCTATCGTGGCTGTTAATTTTTTTATCAAAATCATTTATCTTAGAATTGTGAAAATGCCATATTTTTCAGGTTCTAACTTCAAAGATCTACGTTTTATTCTGGAGGAGAGCTTCAGCTTTGAGTTCCTGCATTAATCCGTTCCTGCATTAATCCGTTCATTTATGCAGAAACGCAGAAAAAGATCGGAGAGCAATTGAGGAGTGGCCTCAAATATCCACTGACTCCATTTGTTCGCTTATTTAAGTGAGGATTAAAATTAGAGCTATTTCTTCACCCCAGGATGTATAAGAATATTTTATTCAGATGCAGCCCATACTCCTAGGCGTTCTAACTCAGTGTAAGAAATCTGATCTGACTTGATTGCTGCTACATGTACACAAGATAGGCAAAACGTTGTCGGTTCTGCTCGTCACAGAAGTGAGCCAATAATATACAGCTGTTCATGCAATCATTAATTAAAACACAGTGTATTATGTTACGTTCGGTCAAATGTGCAAAATGTAGTATTCATAGAACCGTAGAGTATTACAGCGCACAACCGCCTTTCGACCATTCTAGTCGGTGCCAAATTATTTCTCTGCCTCAACCTACTGGCCTGGACCCAGTCCATATACCTCCATACACTTCCCATTCATGTACCTGCCCAAATTTCGTTCTCCTGTTACAATTAAGCCAACATTCCCACCCCCATTAGCTGGCAGCTCGTTTAAACCTCCCAACGCTTTCTGAGTGAACGAAATTCCCCCACACCCAATGTTCCACCGAACGTTTCAACTTTCAGCATTAACTCATGTCCTCTGGTTTGTATCTCACCTACCCTCAGTGGAGAAAGCCGACTTGCATATTTTCTGTTTACAGCCCTCATAATTTTGTATCCCTCCAAGAAATCTCCATCATTCTTTTACTCCCCAGGCAATAAAGTCCTCAGCTGTTTAATCTTTCCATGTAACTAATTCCTGAGGAAGGTGTGGCCTTTCTGAGTGCATATCTTTCCTGCCGTTAGTGACGAAATACTGCAAAAACTTTCCAAAATTGTCTTCACCTTTACCATAACACCCCATGCTCATTAGTTTGAATTATGAAACCTAATATGCCAAAACTATTCTTCACATTCCTATCCATTTCTGACACCATTTTCAGTGAATTGTGAAATTGTATTACAAAATCCCTGTTATACTGCACTCCTCGGTGCCATGGCAGTCACCAAATATGTCCTACCTTGCTTTGTTCTTCCACAATGCCACACCTCACACTAGTCTGCATTAAAATCAATCTGCTATTTTACAGCCCATTGTTTCAGCTGGTCCAGATCCCTCTGCAAGCTTACGAAGCCTTCTTCACTTTTCACACCTCCAACATTTGTGTCAACTGCATCCATGCTGAACCAATTTACCACCTTATCACCCAGAACATTGATATCGATGGCAAAGCACAATAGTCCCAGAACTGACCCATGAAGCACACCTCTACCACTCTCAGGATTCTCCATTGAGCCAATGTCAAATCCAATTTACTATATCCCCATGAATATGACGTGTCTGGTCCTTTATCACTTACCTTCCATGTAAGACCTAGTCAAAGGCCTCACTAAACCCCATGTAGACAGCATCCACAGCCTTTCCATTGTCAACTTTCCTAATAACCTCCTTGAAATACTCTAAGATTCGTTAAACATGACCTATCACACACGAAGCCATGTTGACTAGAATTAATCAATCTCTAACTATCCAGATACTTGTGTATACAATTTCATAAAACACCTTCCAAAAATTTAACTGCTCGTGACTTCAGGCTCATTGTTCTATATATTTCTGGGTTACTTTTGTATACATTTTTAAATGATTGAACAACAAGAGTTACCCGCTGATTCTACAGCAACTCACCTGTAGCTAAGAACATTTTAAATATTTATGCCAGGTTCCGTGCAATGTCAACACTATCCTCCCTCAATGTCAGGCTATGGAGATTTATCCTCCCTTTTATGCTTTGAGACAACGTACACGTCCTCCTCGTTAATCTGCATAGGTTACATGGCCTCACTGCTCGTTTCCCATTCTGACACAAACTCTCTAACACATTCCAGGTAAATACTGATCTTCCAAAGGCATATAATATATGCCCATCTCTTCTGGCGCCATAGTCATAGTCATAGCCATATATTAAAAAAAATGAAAGTTTTAGTTGCTTTTTTATAAAACAAGAAACATATTTAAAGTAAAATAACATCAAAAGTTAAAAAGACATTGGATTGGTCAAGTGGCAGCTTTTTCATTTAATTCTAAAGCAAGAGGAGTTGCTATTTTGATTAATAAGAAATTTCCTGCTACGATTCAGTCTGTGGTTACGAATCTTGTTGCGAGATTTGTTTTGGTGAATTGTCAAATTTATTCAAAGATGTGACCACTAATGTCTCTATGTGTACCCAATGTGGATGATTAGAGACTTATTTCTGATACGTTCATGTATCTTGCTGAGGCACTTGAAAAGATTTTAATTATTGTGTTGATTTAATTTTGGACAAATCACACAAATCACTAACTGAGAATAAAACAGCAAAAATAATCTTGACCTTGATGAAGGATTTAAATTTGATAGATGTTAGGTGTAGGTTGAATCCAAAGGAAAAACATTTTTGTTTTTATTCCTACAGGCATGACTCTTGTTTCAGAATAAATATGTTTTGAATGTCTGCACAATTGCAAGAAAGAGTTATGCATGCAGAATATAAAGCTAGGATCTTATCTGATCATTCACCACTTTTGATGACATTTATAATTTTTGAAAAAGAAAACTTGTTTTATAAGTGGAGATTTAATTCTTCATTGTTGAAAAGAGTAAATTTTTGTGAATTTATAAGAAAACAAATCAAAAAAATTTAGACATTAATTCCAATTCTATAAATAATAAATTTATATTGCAGGATTTTTAAAATAAACTTATATAAGAGGTAAGATAATACGTTATTCAGTGAAATATAAGAATTATTATGTAAAAAAATAGATTATTTTCAGAAGGAAATAGAAAATTTGGAAAAAGATTTACAGATAAATATTTCTGAGAACAAAATGAAAAATTAATAAGGAAGAAATTTTATTTAAATTCAATACAGACTTATAGAACTGAAAAATAATTCAGAAAATTAAATAAAAGTATGAAGTGCAATTATAAATGTAACACTTAAGAAAGATAAAGATTTTTTGAAAATGTAATTTTATAGACTAATATCTTTATTAAATGCTGATTATAAAATTATAGCTAAAGCTTTGGCGAATAGAATGGCTAGATATTTACCAAATGTAAATCATATAGATCAATCTGGTTTTGTAAAAGAATGCCATTCTGCTGATAATGTGGCCAGATTGATTAGTTTATTACATTTATCGCTAAGAAGGGTGACTTAGCAGTAGCAGTTACTTTAGATGATGAGAAAACCTTTGAAAGATAAGATTTGAATAATTTATTTAAGGTGCTAGGGAAATTTGTTATTGGATTCATATTTATTAATTGTGGAAATTTTATATGGAAACCCCTCTGCTATTGTTATGTATCATAGACAAATTTCTTCTGCTTTTCCATTAACTAGATCAAGTGGACAAGTGTGTCCGTTATCACCTGCATTCTTTGATTTAGCAATTGAACCTTTAGCAGAGTTAATAAGACAAGATTCTAACATTAAGGTTATAAAAGTTAGTCATGAGGAACATGATTAATTTATTTTCTGCTGATCTTTTGGATTATATTACAGATCCTATAAGGAGTTTGAATGAAGATTAGAATAATATGATGAACTATCAAATTATAATGTTAACTTGGACAAAAGTGAAATTATACCTTTAGTTATAGGAGATAATAATTAGTGTAGAGAATTTGCTAGATTTAAGTAGCCACATTATAGAATGACATATATATATATATATATGGATTAAATTTGATAATGACTTAACATAACATAACATAACATAACAATTACAGCACGGAAACAGGCCATTAGGCCCTTCTAGTCCGTACCGAACCAAACACCCCTTTCTAGTCCCACCTCCCGGCACAATGCCCATAACCCTCCATCTTCTTCTCATCCATATACCTGTCCAACTTTTCTTAAATAATACAATTGACTCCGCCGCCACTATTTCTCCCGGAAGATCATTCCACACAGCTACCACTCTCTGAGTAAAGAAGTTTCCCCTCATGTTACCTCTAAATCTCTGCCCCTTAATTCTTAACTCATGTCCTCTTCTTTTAAACTTTCCTCCTCTTAACGGAAATAGTCTATCCACATCCATTCTGTCTATCCCTTTCATAATCTTAAATACTTCTATCAAATCCCCTCTCAACCTTCTACGCTCCAAAGAATAAAGACCCAATCTGTCCAATCTCTCCCCATACTCCAGATGCTTAAACCCAGGCAACATTCTGGTAAACCCTCTCTGCACTCTCTCCTCTCTGTTTATATCCTTCCTATAATTAGGCGACCAGAACTGCACACAGAACTCCAAATTAGGCCGCACCAACGTCTTATACAATCTTAACATCACCTCCCAACTCCTATATTCCATGCAATGATTGATAAAGGCCAGCATACTAAAAGCCTTCTTCACCACCCTATTCACATGAGTTTCTACCTTCAGGGAACGATGTACCGTTACTCCTAAATCTTTCTGCTCTTCTGTATTCCTCAATGCTCTCCCATTTACAACATATGTCCTATTCTGATTCTTCTTACCAAAATGAAGCACCTCACACTTATCAGCATTAAATTCCATCTGCCATTTTTCAGCCCACTTTTCTAAGCAGCCCAAATCCCTCTGCAATCCTTGAAAACCTTCTTCATTATCCACTATTCCACCTATCTTAGTATCGTCTGCATATTTACTAATCCAATTCACCACCCCATCATCTAGATCATTAATGTATATAACGAACAACAATGGGCCCAATACAGATCCTTGAGGCACACCACTGGTCACCGGCCTCCAACCTGACAGACAATTATCCACTACCACTCTCTGGCCTCTCCCTTTCAGCCAATGTTCAATCCATTTGACTATCTCAAAATTTATACCTAAAGACTGCACCTTCCTAACTAACCTTCCATGTGGTACCTTATCGAAGGCCTTACTGAAGTCCATATAGACAACATCCACTGCGCTACCCTCATCCACATTCCTAGTCACCTCTTCAAAAAATTCAATCAGATTGGTCAAACATGACCTTCCTCCCACAAATCCATGTTGAGTGCTCCTGATCAGACCCTGTCTATCCAGATGTTTATAAGTACTATCTCTAAGAATTTTCTCCATTAACTTACCTACCACAGACGTCAAACTTACAGGCCGATAGTTGCCAGGCTTCCTCCTTGAAGCCTTTTTAAATAACGGAACCACATGCGCAAAGCGCCAATCCTCCGGCACAATCCCCATATCTAATGACATTTGAAAAATTACCACCAGAGCCTCTGCTATTTCCTCCTTCACTTCTCTCAATGTCCTGGGGAAGATCCCGTCTGGTCCCGGAGACTTATCCACCTTTATATTCTTCAAAAGCCTTAAAACTACACCTTTTGTAATCTCTATATTCCCCATATTTACCCAATTTGCTTTTTTTATCCCACATCTCCCAATATCCTTCTCCTTAGTGAATACCAAAGAAAAGAAACTGTTCAATATCTCCCCCATTTCTCTAGGTTCCACACACAGTTTTCCACTCTGATTTTCTAAGGGACCAATTTTGTCTCTAGCTTTCCTCTTACCATTAACATATTTGTAGAACTCTTTTGGATTAGTTTTCACCCTGCTTGCCATAGTTTTCTTGTACCTTCTTTTAGCTTTCCTAATTCCTCTCTTAAGATACCTCTTACATCCAATGTATTTTTCAAACATCTCCTTAACTCCATGCTTCTTATATCTAATGTACGCCTCCCTTTTTCTTCGAACCAAGTTTCCAATATTCCTTGAAAACCACGGCTCTCTCAAACCTTTTGCCCCTCCTTTTAACCTAACAGGAACATAAAGCTTTTGCACTCTCAAAATCTGATCTTTAAAAGACTTCCATCTCTCTACTACATCCTGCCCATAAAACAAATTGTCCCAATGCAAGTCCTTTCGCATCTCGTCAAATCTAGCTTTTCCCCAATCAAAAACCTCAATCCTTGGCCCTGATTTCTCTCTTTCCATAATGACATTGAAGCTGATGGCATTATGATCACTGGACCCGAAGTGCTCGCCAACACTAACCTCCGTCACTTGACCCATCCCATTTGCCAACAGTAGATCTAACACTGCTCCTTCTCTGGTCGGCACCTCTAAATATTGTTGTAAAAAACTATCTTGCACACATTTCACAAACTCTAACCCATCCATTCCTTTCACAGAATGTGTTTCCCAATCTATATGTGGAAAATTAAAATCTCCCATAATTACAACCCTGTGCTTATCACAAATATCTACTATCTCCCTACAGATTTGCTCCTCTAGGTCTCGGTCCCCTCCGGGTGGTCTATAATACACCCCTAAAAGTGTAACCTCTCCTTTCCTACTCCTCAGTTCCACCCAAATAGCCTCCGTGGATGTGCCCTCTAATCTATCCTTCCTAGGCACCGCTGTAATATTTTCCCTGACAAGCAATGCAACCCCACCTCCTCTTGCCCCTCCGACTCTATCACACCTAAAACAATGAAACCCAGGGATATTCAGTTGCCAATCACATCCCTCCTGCAACCATGTCTCACTAATCGCTACTACATCATACTTCCAAGTATCAATCCACACCTTCAGCTCATCCACCTTTTTTACAATACTCCTGGCATTAAAATATATGAATAATAAGAATTATTTAAATAGATGGAACGATTTGCCTATAACTTAAATAGGCAGAGTCATTTGTTTAAAAATGAATATTTTTCCAATGTTACATAATTCAGTCAATTCTTTGTTGGATACCCCACAAAAAAAAATAAAAAAAAAAAAAAAAATATATATATATATATATATATATGTATAGGAAATTACATTCAGGTATTAGGAGGTTTTTATGGAAAGGAAAGATAGATAGAATATATATGGAAAATTAACATGGGACTATGAATTAAGAGGTTTGCAACTTCATAATTTGAAAAATTATTGTAAAGCTCAATTGAATTTATAAATGGGATGTGTGATATAGATAAATCTGGGTTTAAAATATAATTGAGCAAAATAGGAGAATATAGTATGCAGGAGAGTATTTATAAATGGATTTAAACATTGTTAATTGTGTGTTTTTAGTAGATATATTGGGAAATGTTTGTTAGAGTTGGTTACATACAAACACTTTAAAACATATCTTTTTTGAAATAATGAAGCTCTGCCCCATGTGAGACATATCAGGCCTTAAACCCTTTGCAAGAGCTTTGAAGAGTGCTCCAAAGACTTCACTAATGGATTGTTGTTTACCAAAGGTAACAGATAGAAGAGCGTGTTGGATTCCCTGCCCTAATCCTATCTCTAATAATTCCACCAGAAAATGTTATGAGCCAGGAGGACCCCAAAACTCATCAGCAATAAATATTCACCAAGACAAACCGTCATTTAAACAAAGGATTCTTTAATTATCATTAAATTTGAAAATAGAATCACACTTTAACTCTATTCACCAACTTAACCAAACGTAACCCCCTTCTAATTCTAAACGCAGATGTATGTAATGTTACCGAGTGCATAGGACCCCAAAAATCATGAGTAATGGGTATACACCACAACACAGTGTTACAGAAACAAAAGTTGTTTTTAATTATATTTGAACAGGAAAACAGAATTAAACTTTGACTTATTACTTAACCTACGTAACTACTTAATCCCCCCACCCCCAATACTACGAGCATGTGTGTGTAATGTTTATTTAAGATTAGAAAAGTTCTTTGGATCGCAGTCCAATCATACTGGTTGCAGGTAATTCTTGGACTGTGCACAGAAGGTAGCATGAACGAAGTTCACCAGTCTTTGGTTCTTAATAGGCAAATGGCTACCTCTCAGGAAGGTTCTTGCTGGTTTTCAGAGAGAGATTCCTTTTCCATGATATCCACAACTGATACCTTCTCAATCAGTCTTGCTGATGAAACTTTCCCCCTTCAGTGTTCTCTTTCTTTCAGGTCACCTTTAACCCCACCTGTTTTCTCCTTTTACCAGGCAGTCTTCTAAAATTTGCCAGCTTGTTTCTTTGGAACAGACTTATGTTTTCTCCTCTGTTTCACACCCTCCCTCTCAGAGTGCAAAACTGTTCTCCTCTGCCTGCAAAGATCACATGTTCTCTCAGGCAAGCTGCTGTCGATACTTTGTAACTTCCTGCAAAAATCATTCTGCAAAAGTCCTGCATATATTCTGTGTTTTAAAATGTATGTGTGCGCAAGCTGCTCTAACAATTCCTCGCAAACAACCTCTAAATACTCTCTCACAGTAATGTGTGTGTAAGTTCAGAAAAGTTCTTCGGTTCACAATCCAATCTCACTTATCATTCCTCCAAGTTCACTGTTTGCAGGCAATTCTTATACTGTGGATAGAATTAAAAATGTTAAAAGTTCCCCAGGCTTTCGATCTTGAAAGCTAAGTGGTTACCAATCAGGAAGTACTTGTCGGTTTCAGAGAGGAATTTGTTGTTCCAGAAAATCCACAACTGATGTATTTCCTTTCTCCACTCCAGTGCCTTGCTGAAGAAACTTGCTCGTTCAGGGTTCTCCATATTATAACCTCTTTCT
Organism: Narcine bancroftii; assembly: GCF_036971445.1. Taxonomy (NCBI): domain Eukaryota; kingdom Metazoa; phylum Chordata; class Chondrichthyes; order Torpediniformes; family Narcinidae; genus Narcine; species Narcine bancroftii. The sequence goes on along the minus strand of NC_091474.1, from coordinate 98,497,542 downwards.
TTCACATCACCACAGAGTCCCTTATTCCAAGTGAAACATGAGACAGCCAGTCCTCTCCTCTTGCATGACCCATCATGGCTTTAACCAGGCTGTCTTACAAATGGCCCTTCCATAAGCTTGCAAGATTGTTCTGTTCCAGTCCCAGCTACTTCTGCTGGCTGTAATATTGTACGTTATATCTCTCTCTCCCTCTCTCTCTCCCTCTCTCTCTCTATTGCTCTCTCTCTCTCTCTCTCTCTCTCTCTCTCTCTCTCTCTCTCTCTCTCTCTCTCTCTCTCTCTCTCTCTCTCTCTCTCTCTCTCTCTCTGAGAGAAAGTCTGTATGATTCTCTCTGCTTGCAAAACCACAACCTCTCGTCGGGACAATAGCGGCTCCGACGTGCTCTTTCCTTTTTGTAAAACATAATCCATTAGTGAAGTCTCTTGAACACTCTTCAAAGCATTTGCAAATGGTTTGAGGCCCTAATATGTCTCACGTAGGGCAGACCTTGTATTTCAAATAAGATCTGTATTAAAGTGTTTGTATGTAGTTTACTCTTACAATCATTTCCTCAATTAATCTCCCAAAAACAATTCTATATTCTCTAAATAGCCTGTAACACCTTCCCCTTTAAAGAAATTTTAACTCTTTTGTTAAAATTCAGTTATATTTAAACTCTCTTCAAAATCACTAGTGCTAACAATACACAATGTATAACATGTTATAATAAAGTAACTCGTTGTTGAGAGTATTTCTATACATGGTTCATTTCAACACCTTGAACAAGAATCTGCTCTCACATTATTTGTACCTCTGATTTGATTAACTTGCAGTTTATATTCTTGAAATATATATCTCCAGTTTAACATTCTTCTGTTTTTATTCTTCATTTTATTCAAAGCACCATGGGATTGTTGACAGTAAATATCACAATTTGTTCATGAGGGGTACCGAGATTTATAACAAAATTCTGCAGAACGGATATACTAGTTAACAGTTAATTTCCAATAGTGGGATGGATCCTTTGTTAAACATTGATTTTCCAAACAAAATAAGCAACTGGATGGTCAATTTCATTATGCTTTTGCAATAAAACTGCACCTGCTGCTCCCTCGCTGGCATCCACTGATAAAGAAAATGATTTTACTTTTCAAAATCAGGAGATTTTAACACAGGGAAATGGCATAGCATCTTCTTTAAATTTTACAAAACTGTCTGACTTTAGTCAGACAAATTTAGTCAACGCAAATTTCTCCCCTTTCTTCATGGGGTTAGTTAAAGGAAGAGCAACCTCATCAAAATATCTGCAAAATTTCATATAATATTCTGCCATTCCTAAAAACCTTCTCACTGCTTTCTTGCCATTGGGAATAGGAAACTGAGAAATTGCATTCACCTTAGCTTGAATAGGTGCAACCTTGCTATGGCCAACTACATAACCAAAGAATGTTACAGTGAATTTGAAGATTGACTTTTTTTGCTAAATTAACAGTTAAGTATTCTTTGGATAAATTTGCAAACAATATGTCCAATTCCCTTAGTCGTTCTTCCCATGTCACGTTTTGTGATCAATTCATTAATATAAGCATCTTTATGTGTTATTTTCTGAGAGTGGAATGGTTCCTTTGATAAACATTGATTTTGTAAAACAAAGTAGGGAACTGGATGGTCAATTGCATTATGCTTTTGCAATAAAACTGCACCTGCTGCTCCCTCGCTGGCATCCACTGACAAAGAAAATGATTTTATTTTTCAAAATGAGCAGATTGTAACACAGGGCAATGGAATAACAACTCCTTTAAATTTTACAAAGCTGTCTGAATTTAGCCAGACAAATTTAATCCAAATAAATTTCTCCCCTTTCTTCATAGGGTTAGTTAAAGGAAGAGCATCCTCATTAAAGTATCTGCAAAAGTTCCTATAAAATCCTGTCATTCCTAAAAACTTTCTTGCCATTGTGAATAGGAAACTCATAAATCGGATTCAACTTTGCTTGAATAGATGCAACTTTGCCATGGCCAACTATATAACCAAAGAATGTTACAGTGGCATTTGAAATTTGACTTTTTGCGAAATTAACTGTCAAGTATGCTTTGGATAAATGTGCAAACAATATGTCCAATTCCCTTAGTCGTTTCTCCCATGTGTCACTTTTTGTGATCATGTGATCAATATAAGCATCTGTATGTGTTACCCTTCGATTACTGAATTAATCATCCTTTGGAATGTTTCAGGGGCATTTTTCATGCCAAAATGTAACACCGTATACTCATATAAACCGGATGGAGTTACAAAAGCCGAAATATTCTTTCCTCTTTCCGTTAAAGGCACACACCAATAACTCTTCAACAAATCCAACTTAGTAAAAAATATAGCTATGCCAATTTTATCTATACAGTCATCTATTCTTGGAATATGATAAGAATCTGTTTTAGGTACTGAATTAACCTTCCTTTAATCTGTACAGAACCTAACAGTTGCATCTGGTTCTGGTACCAGAATACAAGGAGAACTCCAATCTGAGTTTGAAAGGTCTAATAATGTAATTTCCCAACCTATATTCCACATCCTGATCCATGATTTTACTCTGATAACTGATTATTCTATGTGGGTGTTGTTTATGAGGCTTGTTTTGCCTAGATCTACATCATGACAAAATCACAGTTTTCATTTTTGGAACAGCATGGAACAAATTTGTCTATTTTAGAAATAATTCATTCAACTGCATCTGCACTTGTGATGTAAGATGTCCGGACATTTCCTCCACATTTTCGAATATTGCTGAGTTAGACAGGTGCACAGGAATCATGGTTTCTTTAAGGTTACCCTCACATGATTCTGTTTCCATAATCGTATGATCGATAACTCTATCAAACTTGTCAACAACTAACACCTTAAATATAGATTGTTCTCCACTACCTTTATTCTCATAATAAAGCTTCAACAAACCTGAGTTTTATTCCTTCGATCTGGAGTGTTAACAACATAGTTAACGTCATCCAGTTTTAATTTAACTATGTATGGTCCAGAACATCTATCTCTCAGATGATTGTCATGTGTTGGAAACAAAATCAAAACGTTATTACCTGTCTTAAAACTCCTCATGAGCTTTCCTGTCAAATAACTGCTTCGGTTTACCCTGAGCCATTTCTAAATTATTTTGAGCCAAAGTCCACACTATTTTGTAACCTATTTTTAAATTTACAAACATAATCCAACAAGTTTAGCTGCACATACTCATTAACCCATTCTTTTTATATCATCCTACATAGCCTCCCTTGTTGCAAACAACAATAAATGAATAACTTCATCCCAATCTTTTCCATTCTCCAGATAATAAATCCTCATCATATTTTTAAGAGTAGAATAATTTTTTTTCTAAAGCTCCATGAGTTTCAGAATGGTATGCAGATGAAGCGATCTGTTTTATTCCCAACTCATTAATCAGCTGCTGAAACAACCCAGATATAAAGTTAGATCGTTGCTCACTCTGGATCACTTTTGGTAATGCGAAAACTGTGAAAAATATTTCCAGAGCCTTTACCACCACTTTGAATTTAATATTTCTTAATGGTAAAGTCTCTGGAAATCTTGATGGTGCACAAATAATTGCCAATAATTACTGATTCCCAGACTTAGTCTTCGGCACGGGACCTACACAACTTATAATACCTCTAGTGAAAGGTTCCTCAACAACATGAATAGGTTGTAGAGGAGCCGCTGGAGGATCCTGGATAGGTTTCACCGCAACCTTTCAAAAGTGACATGTGCAGCACCAATTCACAACACCCTTCTTCAAACCAGTCCAGGAATACTGTCTCAAAATCTTATTCCTACATTTATTTACACTGAGTTTACCACCCAAATGTGTATTGTGGGCTAGATTTATTATTTCCTTCTGGTGATTTCTCGGAACAACCACCTATTGAATCACTACTCATTCTTCATTAGCTGGAATATCCAGAAGTCTCCATTTTCTCATTTACAATTCACCACAAGCTATTTATTTAATTTCCTGTTTCGTTACGGTGTTGTCCTTAAGGCAACAAGATCTGTGTCTATTTTCAGTTGCTGAATTAACTATTTTCTTGACAAAGCGAAATCCTTACTCTCACAATGACCCTGCTCTTTCAAAGGTACTTCAGAAGTACTGGGCAAGTCTCAATCAACTGGGTCATCTTCAGCTCTCATCACTTTCCAGTCACAGACCTTGTTACAGCACATGCTGGAAACATCTCACAAGCCTCTCTGGTCTCATCCTTACTGGAAACTTTGTTAATCTCATAACTGACCCAACTTTATGCTCTGCCCAATCATTCCCTAATATAAATGAGACACCCTGCGTGGGTAAATTTGAAATTAAGCCTACGATAACAGGTCCGTTTAATAATTCTGAATATAGTAAAATGTTGTGAACTGATATTGACTCAAGCTCACCTCCTGCACCTTTATTCATAGCTCTCTCTCATGTCAGTCCTTTGATCCAGGATTAAAACACTTTCTAACAACAGTATCTGAACAGCCCCAGTATATCTAAGAATTTGACCTGGAACCTGAGGTTCTCTCTTCTTTACTGAAACTAAGCCCTCTGTATCAAAACGTTTGAAACAATCTATGACCTCCTTACAAGGTTTGGAAAATTTGCTCTCTTTAAATTCCACTCTTTCAATACATGCTTCTGGTAAAACCTACTTTTCTCATTTCTTGTTTAACACTCGATAATTCGCAATGTGAGAAAAACAATCCATTACTAAAATATCTTGGGCACACTCCAAAGCTTTTGCAAGGGCTCTGGGACCCCCATATGTCTAGCATTAGCAGAGCATTAGTATTTTATGTACTATCTGTTTTAACGTGTTTGTTTGTGACCTACACTAACAAACCTCCCCTAATCTATCTCTTAAAAACATATCTATATATTGTCACAGGTGCGTAGGGTTCATTAGGAAATGCGGAAAGAGCAGCGGTCAAAGTGGGGCAGGTAACTGATGCCCTGGAGTGGGCCAAACTGTGAGCCTGGAATTGTAACTGGAGCCCATGTGACACGAGCCGGCGGTTGAGGAAAGTAGAGAGGAAGGAAACATAGTCGTGGAATCGTGAGTACATGGTCGTGAAGTTTGAGAGCAGCCGTGATGACAAGTGGGGAGCAGTGAGAGAGAATCCCAAATCACTCCCTGCGAAGAGCAAAGGCAAACTTCTTCAGGGAAGGCATCCCTTGGAGAGTTTTCACAGAGTTGTTGTAGTTGTCAGAGTTAAAACACAGGATTCTGTTGACACTGTGGTTAAGTGAAAAAGAAATACAAGTTCTAGAGAAATTTAACAGGTCAAACAGTTATTTTAAGTAACAAAGGTAAAGATACATTTATGTTCCTTCCAATAATGAGAAGAAAACTCATTCGGATATAAGGACATATGACATTATAGTACCTCTGGTAACTCTACAGTAACAATTATCCTTAAGGGGAAGTCATAGAGCAGACATAAGTAACAAACACAATTTTTTAACCTCTACATTGGCTACGGGGAGGTCGCTGCACTTGCAGACGAAGAGGAGGTGCTGGGCGAAGCTATCTCCTAATCTGTGACCGGTACCTCCGTTGTAGAGAAGGCCACCTAAACTAGTCTCCTCCCTCTGCTACGGTGCCCCCTCCACCTATCATCTCCTACCCTCACCACCCACCCCCCACCCCTCACTGGGCATCTCACATGTTCCCCCACACTTTAGTGAAACTTTTGGCCGGTCACGTTTAGTGAGTCTTCACCTTTGCTACATAAAGGCGCTGTTTGTCCTGCTGAGTCTCTGAACTATTTTAATGTATTTCCTAATTTCCTGAACTTTTAGGTACACACTATGCGTTGCAGTTTAAATCGAAGGTAAAATAATGTTATGTATTTTATTGAAGTATTGAACGGCTTTCGTGGCTCATGTACACGCAGCAACAATCAAGGCAAAGCTCAGAGATGTTACGTTGAGTTACAACGTCTGGGCATGGGGGCAACACCTGAATAAAAAACCGTTATACATCTTGGGATGAATATTTTGTTCTCACGTTAGCCTCACTTAAATATGCGAACAAATAGAGTCAGTGGATATTTGAGGCCACTCTTCAATTGGTCTCTGATCTTTTTCTGAGTTCCCACATAAATGAACGGATTAATGCAGGAACTCAAAAGCTGAAGCATGTAACCGCATTCTTCCAGAAAAAAATGTGGATCTTTGAAATTGGAACCTGAGAAATATGGCATTTTCACAATTTGAAGAAAAATTATTTTGATAAAAATCAACAGCCACGATAGAATGAAACAACATGATATTAATAGGAGTAAAGCGATAGATTTTCTGCGGTATTCCGTCTCAGGATCAGACTGATTGTCACTGTTTCTGTTGTTTAACAGTCTTCTTCTAGTTCTATTCGCCGCCAGGATGTGTTTGACTGTGAGGACATTTAACAGTAGTATCAGGAAGAAAGGAAAACACGGGGTTAGAATTCGGTGAATCCAATCGTAGGCAGCCCATGAAGGGTCGGTATAGAAAAATAACGCTCCTTCGCAGAGCCAAGGCACACCATTAGCTATAAAGGAAGGCTCGTAAACAAAGTACCACGGAACGTTCATCATGCAGCTTACAGCACAAACGATTCCTATAACAGCGGCTGCCGTTCTCTCAGTGCAAAATGTTGTTTTAAGCTTTTGGCCACAAATTGCGATATGTCGGTCAAAAGTGAACATCACAGTTACCCACACGGAACAATCTCTTGATCCATAAATGAGTACGAAAATCAACTTGCAGACAGGTGTTATGGAAAGGACGTTCAATGGGAAATACATATTCACAGTTCGGTTCAATATAACAGCCGTGATTATGACCACTAGATCTGTCACAGCCATAGCCACCAGATAGTACGTGATGCACTTGGAAAGGCCACACTTTCCTCGAAGCAGGATCGCAATCGCTGCCAAATTGGCTGCAAAAGAAGGATCAATTAGTACAATCTGGACCGAGGGAACAGGTGAGCGGAAAATGCGAATATCTTACAAAATGTGACAGAGCTGGAGTACAATTAGATTTTGCGGTGGACAGCTTTATTACTCGACGTGCGTTGCAAAGTAAATGTTCTCCCTGCCGCGGCGGAAACTAAAGTTTTCAGTTGAACCCTTTGATAGGACTCTTTCCCCTTCATTCAGGGAGATTCAACGGACGAAGGATGCGAACATTCTGGTGTAATAATGCATCCAAATACTGCAAAGTATATAGAGTCGAGGAAAAGTAAAAGAAACACAAGGTGAGAAAATATAACTGCGTTCAACATTTGCTCTAATAAGAGCAGGAAGTTGACAGCCCTCATTTATTTGCATTATGATAGAACGTTTGTTAACATTCATTCACCCCCTCCCCCTCGATGCAAAACCATAAAGATTCAAACGTAACCGGAACTCACTGGACTTTGGCATGAGGTCCGCGATTGTTGGTAAAGAGTCGTCCATTGACAAAGAACCTCTTTCTGGACACTGTCCAACAATTCTAATGGCGTATGACATTGACCATTTGGAGGGGACACTGGTGTGTCAGAAAAACATAGTGGCGCTGCCAAACCTTTTGTAACGTCCACTTTGCCGCTTTTATGGACCAGGGAGAGCGGAGACGGTTCGAGGGATGCAACCGCGCGGCCTTCATACCTGCGGGTCTGTTAAGCCTCGAAATGACTGTTGCAAAGCGTCGACTGTGTTTTTGCAGGCATAGGGCAGTGCCCCAGAAGGCAGCGCCTGTGCACGGAAGACGCTGCGAGGGTTGCAGACTGCAGGAAGCTGAGGACCAGCATACGAGAACCATCACCATTGAAGAAAACCCCAGTCGTCGACGCTACAGATGGTGACCACGGTGGCAGAGCAGAGAGGGGCTCATCTGTTGGAGGGACTCACACAGGCGACAGACCCATGGGGTTGTCGGCTTCTGAAGACTGGCCCATGAGAGCCAGGCATCGGGGACGTGAATAGAGAGGGCGATAAGGTCAAGAAGGCCTCCGAAGTGTCTCGGGCACAGAGAGCGTCCTGATCATGGTGAGATTTAGATCGAGTGCTCGGGGTGTCGATGCATCGAACAGGAGTCTGTACATCTGCATTGGCTGCGGGAGCGCTGGAGGCAAACCACGGACACTCGGTTAATTTGAATGGTCTCTTCATCTCTTTTGCGTGCCTGGCAACTCCGTTTAACATTACTTGATCTGTCCTATTACAGGATTATAAATTTATCGAGGATATTCTATCACATTAAAAGAAAACTAATCCGAGTATTTTATCTGGAACTCCATCAGATGCACGGATAATAGTAAATAGTAAACAGCCATGTATTCGGCGGTGTGTGCATGGCTTTAAGAAACTCTAAGCGCAGAACCGTATTGCTGGGATGTGATGTAAAATCTGAATAAGACATTGGTGAGGCCAGATTTGGAGAACTCTGGGTAGTTTTGGTCCGCTAACTTTAGGAAATATATCAATAACATAGAAAGAGTGCAGAGAAGATTTACTTCGATATTCCAAGGACTTCAGGAACTGAGTTACAGGGAAAGGTTAAACATATTAGGACTTCCCATATCCCTATTAAATTCAGATTACAACGGCCAATGCGATGGCTGCGAGATTGGGCCAATATCCCCCAAATTAAAAAATCTGGAGCAAGTAGGTTTTATAAGGTGTTATAGAAAATCAAACATACTGCTGACAACTTAGGAAGATTATTGAATATAATACATCTGGCACAATCCAGAAAAGATCCCAATGTAGCAGTCTCTCTGGGTGCATAAAAGGATTTTGATAGATTGGAATGGCCATATCTGTTGAAAGTAATGGAAATATTTGGACTGGGACAAACGTATATTAATTGGATAAAAACATATTCTAAACCACAAGGAAGGATTATAACAAATGACCACATTTGGTCGACATTCCCCTTAAGTAGGTCTAGCAGACAGGGTGATCCACTATCTCTAGAGCTGTTTGTATTCGATATTGAATTTATTAGCACAATATATTAGGAAGGACCCACATATTCAAGGTTGAACAAACGGAATATAAAATAAACCTATTCGCAGATGATGTGCCATTACACATGTCGGAAGCATCTGAGCCATTTTCCAAATTACAGGCCACCCTGGAAGTTTATGGCATAATCTCTGAATATAAGGTTAATTTTTAAAAAGAGGGATTATGCCCCTGACTGACTCAGACTATAAACAGGGGAGTCGTTTCAAGTGCAAATCAGGTACTTTAAAATACCTAGGGATAACAAAATGTTGAGGCATGTAAAGTCAAATATACGCCTATCCTTGACAAGGAATCAAAGACGATTTAAACAGATGGAGAAGTCTGCCCATGAGGAGTTCCCGAGATTACAATATTTATTTCAGTCCATGCTTACTTACTTACTATGAATTTTCGTTTATAAAGAGAAGCTTTCCTGTGGAATGGCAGTCTCCAGGATCTCCATGGACGTGGAGATTATAAACTCCGAGAAGAGGGGAGAGGTCTACGATTACCTGATTTTAGGAAATATTATTTAGCAGCACAGTCAAGGTTCCTTTTATTATTTGAACCACCAAAATTGGTTAACATAGGTTTACATTGCATGAGGGAGGGAGCGGTGAAAGATTTCATTTACAAAACAAATACCTAATTAATAAATAAAAGAACAGAGAATCTCATCCTAAAACATCAGGTAAACATCTGAAAGAAAATCAATGATTGTATCGGTAAAGTGATTGTAATTTTGTCTAAGAAAACCCTTAATACATAAATTCATGACTATGAATTTATGTAAATAGATTCTGGGTGTTGGGCAATGAAAGGGGATCCGAACTATTGAAGACTGCTATGAGTAGAGATAGCTCATGCACTTCGAACATCTGAAGGATGAATATGATTTGCCTAATGGGACCTTTCACTACTTTCTACAGTTAAGATCCTTCTGAAGGAAAAATGGGCCCGACCATTACCCCACCTGAATGGAACGAGGGAGAAGGACGAATTCGACTGGGAGGCAGAATATACTTTGTACTTGCAAGTGGCATCCCAGAACTGGGACAGCAAAGATCGAGGGAGCGCTGGGAGTTGGACTTCAGAATAATGATTGATAAAGTGCTTTGGATAATTTCTGTAGGGAAAGTGTAACACAAGACAACGATTGGTACAATATAATTTCTAACATCAATTATATCTCACACCATAAAAATTCATAATGAAAAATCAGAATATCAGAAATGTTTTATTTCGGATGCTGTTTTGTTATTAAGTCAAGCTAATGAAAATAATTCAGTTGGGAGAGATTTTAATTGTGTTTTGGATCCTTTGTTGGACAGATCACCCAGAAATACAAAGAAATCAAAGATGGCGATACAAATTGGTGCCTTGATAAAGGAATTAAAGTTAGTAGATATTTGGAGGGTTAATCCTACAGAGAAAGATTTTTCTTTTTATTCATCTCGACATGATTCATTTTCTAGAATAAGATTTTATTTTAGTATCGGCACCTTTACAGGCAGAATATAAAAGTAGGGTTATATCGGATCATTCTTTATTATTTTTTTTCCTATGCAAGCTTAGAAATAGTACGTTCATCTTATAGATGGAGATTTAATACTATGTTGTTGAAAAAGCCAGAGCTTGTTACTTTTGTTAAAGAACAGATTACATTTTCCTTGTCTGAAAATGCTAAATCAGTAAAAAGTTGTTTTCTGTTATGGGATGCTTTAAAAGCTTATATAAGAGGACACATTATTAGCTATACCACTAAAGTTAAGAAGCAGTATGTGGCAGAACATGTGGAATTAGAAAAGCAAATTGATGAATTGGAGAAGGAATTTCAGAAGAAAGCGACAGAAGATAAAAATAAATGGCTTTGACTAAATTGAAATTGCGTTATAACACGTTGCAGACTTATCAATGCGAATGTTTAATCAATCAATCTAAGCAGCGATATTATGAGTGGGTGAGAGGTCACATAAAGTACTTGCATGGCAGTTAAAGAAGGAGCACGTTTTACAATGCTGTAAAAACGAATACAACAGTTACCTATAAACCTCACGAAATTAATGACCAGTTCTGTTCATTTTATTAAAACAAATATACTTCTGAGTGGCGACAGGATAATAGATGTATTGATTCCTTTTTATCTCAGTTAACGTTATCAGCATTAGAAGAGGAGGATGTTCTGGATTTGGAAGCTCCGTTTACAGAATTAGTGATAAAGGTGGCTATGTTGGAAATACCCAATGGAAAGTCACTAGGTGGGTGATGGGTTTTCAGTGGAATTTTTATCAAGATTTATATGAAGATATATCTTCGGTGTTCGGGGAGGTATTACAACAAGTGACTGACTATTATGAGTTACCAGAATATTGTTCTCGTACTTTAATTACTGTAATTCCGAATAAAGATAGATATCCATTGGAAGTGTCTTTGTATAGACCTATTTCTTTACTGAATGTTGATTATAAAATAATAGCAAAAATGCTAGAAAATGGACTTGCTAAATATCTACCTAAATTAATACATGTTCATCAAACAGATTTTATTAAGAATAGAAATGCTTCAGATAATATTCTTCGATTGATTAGTTTAGTCAATACATTTCGACAACAGCTGGATCCAGTAAAAGCCTTTGATAGGTTCGAATGGGACTTTTTATTTAAAGTACTGGAGAAATTTAAATTTGGGCCTTTTTTTATTGGTTGGGTTGTGACAAATGGTCAAGTTTCATCATCATTTAAATTGGCATGTTCAACTCGATCAGGTTATCCATTGTCACCAGCCCTGTTTTCATTGGCTATTGAACCGTTAGCTCAAATAATAAGGCAAAATGAACAGATAAGAGGGATGAGAATTATGGATGAAGAGTATAAGATTAATTTGTTTGCGGATGATGTTTTGATATATTTAACACACCCAGAACAATCATTGCCACATTTACGGGAATGTTTATACATTATGGAACATTATCTGGATATAAAGATAATTGGGACAAAAGTGAAATTTTACCAGTTGGAGAACGAGATTATTCAGAGTATAAAATATAATAACATTGAAATGGTCTGATAAAATTAAATATTTAGGATTAATTGTAAATAATGAGTATCAATCTTTATATAGGTTAAATTATGTTCAATTGATCAAAAAGATTAAAGCAGATTTAATTAAGTGGAAAGATCTTCCCTTAAATTTAATTTATTGAGTTAACAACATTAAGATGAATATTTTTCCTTGTATTCAATATTTATCTCAATCAATACTTTGTTCTCTTACAAAGAGTTTCTTTCTGGATTTAAATAAAGTTACGAGAGAATTTTTATGGAAAGGTAAATTACCATGGGTAGCATTAAATAAACACATTTGGATGTATGTGTTAGGTGGGCTTCAATTGCCTCATTTGCAGAATGATTATGAAGCAGCCCAGTTGTAATGTATTAGTAGATTGATGGATTTGGACAATTCTCCAAGTTGGTCTAAAGTTGAGATGGTCTTTATTCCTGAAATTGAGGTACATCAATTTATATTTCAGCTTGGATTTCTCTCATTCCGACTTACCATATTATATTGTAATATTTTATAAATAATAGAAATATAACCCCTTTTTGGTATAGAAGACATCAAAGACTAATTCCATCAATACAGGCAAATTCATCTCTCTACCATACATATTTTTCACCAAAAATCGAAGTTGATAATAAACAAATAACGAAATTTCAGCAATGTCAAAACACTCCCTCAATTGAATAAAAGAAAGAAACTGACCATTCTCAAAAAAAAAACCTGTAATGTTTTTATACCCTTAAAATCCCAACTCTTCAAATAACTATTAAACATTGAAAAAGAAATAAGTTGATGATTATATAAAGTTAAAATTGGCAGTTTATATTTTGGAGGAGTCACGTGATGGAGTAGTGGCCGGTCAGGGAACTCCTGCCCTCTCCGGAAAAGTTAAAAAAAAACAGAGAAAACGCAAAGGCACAAACACGAAAATTAAAATAAAGTGAAAGTAAAGGTGGGAAGAAAATGGCAGCGAAGAGAGAAAAGTCGAAAGCAATGGGAAGAAGAGAAAAAGAAAGAACGTCAGAAGAAGAAGGTGAAGGCCTTACCTGTCCGAGGAGGCCCGCTGTGGAGAGAGAAGCCCGCTCCCTCAGGTCAGTGGAAGTCCCGGTCTCGGGACTACAAAAATGGCTCGTAGAGCTGAGTAAAAGTGCACAACCACGCATGTGCGACTCCTTGCGCATGCGCGATGCACATGAAAAAAACACACTGACGGGAGGGGGGAACAGCTGCGGAGTCGATCTCCGCAGCTGAGAGAGACACCTGCAACACAGCAGAAGGTGCAGAACACAGAAAATAACGACAACAAGAAAGAAGACGGTAAAAAGAAAACAAGGGAACAACAGATGGTCAACCCAGAGGAAGAAGAAGAAGAAGAACAGAAAGAAATGGAAGAAGAAGAGAAAGGCAAGACAATGGATATATCTTTGTTTAAAGAATATATGGAATCAGTGAAAGAATGGCAATTACAAGAATTTAATGAGATAAAAAGAAGAATTAAGAATACAGAAGAAAAAATGAATAAAATAGAAATGGTCATATCAGAGATAGGAAAAAGAGTGGAAAATGTGGAAGAACGAGAAATAATCGTAGAAATGGAAGTAGAGGACTTAAAAGAGAAATTAGAAGAATCAAATAAAAAAAAGTTAAAGAGGCACATGAGCTGTTAGCTCAGAAGATAGATATAATGGAAAACTATAATAGAAGAAATAATATAAAGATAGTGGGCCTTAAGGAAGATGAAGAAGGCAAGAATATGAGAGAATTTATAAAAGATTGGATCCCCAGGGTCCTAGGAAGACCAGAATTACAGGAAGAAATGGAAATAGAGAGGGCACATAGAACATTAGACCCGAAACCACAACCGCAGCAAAAACAAAGATCAATTTTAGTACAATTTTTAAGATATACAACAAGAGAAAATTTATTGGAGAAAATAAGAGAAAATAAGAGAAGACAAAAAGCCACTGGAATACAAAGGTCAAAAAATTTTTTTCTATCCAGACATAAGTTTTGAACTCCTGAAGAGGAAGAAGGAGTTCAATGCAGCAAAAACGATCTTATGGAAAAAAGGATAGAAATTTAGGTTAAAGTACCCAGCGGTACTTAAAATAGTTATTCCAGGGCAATAAAACAGACTATTCTCGGATCCAGAGGAAGCACGAAAATTTGTAGAACAACTACAAAACAAGCAGAGAGATGAAGACATGTAATGAGAGTAAAAATGACCACGAACTATATGTATGCGTGTATATTTATGTATATCTATGGATGTGTATGTATATGCGTGTATACATGAATGTATCCATATTTAAAGGAAAATATATAGAGTATAGATAAGAATTAATAAGGGAATGAAAGGGAATAGAGGGAATAAGGAGGGAATTAAAAGAGTGACCTTTGTTACATATGAAAATTGAAATCTTTTCCGGGGGAGGCTGGGTGGGGAGGAGTTACGGTCACTGCAAAATCAGTTGACGTTTGTGAGTGAATTCGCAAATCCAAATGGAGAGGGGAGATGTGGTTGCCCGACAAGGGATAAAGGGCAATTCAGGAGGGGGAGGGGAGAATGTGGTTAAAGAAGTTTTAAATAGGAGAATAAGGAAAATGTTTGATGTTTTAGAAATGTTGTCTGGGTGGGTGGGGAGGAGTTACGGTCACTGCAAAATCAGTTGACGTTTGTGAGTGAATTCGCAAATCCAAATGGAGAGGGGAGATGTGGTTGCCCAACAAGGGAAAAAGGGCAATTCAGGAGGGGGAGGGGAGAATGTGGTTAAAGAAGTTTTAAATAGGAGAATAAGGAAAATGTTTGAGGTTCAAGAAATGTTGTCTTATAAAGTGTTCAAAACAAGAAAGCAGAAATGGATAAGAAGGAAAGTTGATGATGGAGAAACGGAAAGGGAAGATAAACAAAGTATGAAATAGCTACGTTCAGCTATATGACTTTAAATATTAACGGAATACATAACCAAATCAAAAAGAAGAAACTGCTAAATTTACTGAAAAAAGAAAAAATTGATATAGCATTTGTGCAAGAAACACATTTAACTGAATTGGAGCACAAGAAATTAAAGAGAATTTGGGTAGGACATGTAACAGCAGCGTCGTATAATTCAAAAGCAAGAGGAGTAGCTATATTAATCAGTAAAAGTGTACCTATTAAAATAGAAGAGGAAATAATAGTTCCAGCAGGGAGATATGTAATGATAAAATGTCAGATATATTCGGAGTTTTGGAATCTACTCAATGTATATTCACCTAACGAAGAAGTTCAAAAGTTTATGCAAGATATTTTTTTGAAGATAGCAGATACGTAAGGGAACCTATTAATAGGAGGGGATTTCAACCTTAATTTGGATTCAAATATGGATAAAACTGGGAAAAATTAACAGAAAGAACAAAGTAACCAAATTTATAATTAAATCGATGCAAGAAATGCAACTTTTGGATATATGGAGGAAACAACACCCAAAGGAAATGGAATATTCATATTATTCGGGTAGACATAAAACATACTCAAGAATGGACCTATTTCTGTTATCAGCTCGTATGCAAGATAGAGTAAGAAAAACAGAATATAAAGCTAGAATATTATCGGACCATTCACCCTCGATATTGACAATAGAGTTAGAAGACATCCCTCCAAGAACGTATAGATGGAGATTAAACTCCATGCTACTTAAAAGGCACCATTCACCCTCGATATTGACAATAGAGTTAGAAGACATCCCTCCAAGAACGTATAGATGGAGATTAAACTCCATGCTACTTAAAAGGCAGGATTTTAGAGAATTCATTGAAAGACAAATTAAAATGTACTTTGAAATAAATACGGAATCAGTGAAAGATAAGTTTATACTATGGGATGCAATGAAAGCGTTCATTAGAGGGCAAATAATAAGTTATGTAACCAAGATAAAGAAGGACTATAATCAGGAAACAGCAGTTGGAAAGGGAAATAGTGAATATAGAAAAAGAATTAGCAATGAAGGATGGTACAACTAAAAGAAGAGAATTGGCAGATAAAAAAATAAAATATGAAACACTACAAACATATAAGGTGGAGAAGAACATAATGAAGACAAAACAGAAATATTATGAACTAGGGGAAAAAACGCGCAAAATTCTAGCATGGCAGCTTAAGACAGAACAAGCTAAGGAAATGGTATTGGCATCAAGGAAAAAAGACAAACAAATCACATATAATCCAACGGAGATCAATGAAAACTTTAGAGAATTCTATGAACAATTATACCAAACTGAAAACGAAGGGATAGAAGGCAAAATAGATGAATTTTTAACTAAAATTGAACTACCAAAATTACAAATAGGGGAACAAAATAAATTAACCGAACCATTTGAAATAGTAGAAATACAAGAGATAATTAAAAAAAACTACCAAATAATAAAACACCAGGAGAGGATGGATTCCCAATAGAATTCTATAAAACATTTAAAGATTTATTAATTTCTCCCCTCCTGGAAGCAATCAACCAGATTGACAAAACACAAAGCTTACCAGATTCATGTAAAACAGCAATAATTACAGTAATACCAACGCAAGGGAAAGATCCACTCGCACCAGCGTCATATAGACCAATATCATTACTTAACACAGATTATAAGATAATAGCTAAAGTATTAGCAAACAGATTAGCAGATTATGTATCTAAAATGGTAAATCTAGACCAAACTGGATTTATTAAAAAAATACGCACAACAGACAATATTTGTAAATATATTAACTTAATTCATGCAGCAGAAGGGAGTAAAGTGCCAACAGTAGCAGTTGCTTTAGACACAGAGAAGGCCTTTGACAGAGTAGAATGGAATTATTTATTCAAAGTATTGCAAAAATTCAGTTTACCAGAGAAGTATATTAATTGGATTAAAGCATTATGTAAGGGGCCATTAGCGAAAGTGACAGTAAATGGATATATATCAAAGCAATTTAACTTAAGCAGATCAACAAGGCAGGGATGCCCACTATCACCCTTATTGTTCGTGTAAGCTATAGAACCACTAGCAGAATTGATAAGAACAGAAAATAATATAAAAGGGATAAAAATAAAAGACAAGGAATATAAAATCAGTTTATTTGCGGATGATGTTATAGTATACTTAACAGAACCAGAACTATCAATAAAAGAATTATATAAGAAATTGAAGGAATATGGAGAAGTGTTGGGTTACAAGATGAACGTAAATAAAAGTGAAGCAATGCCAATGAATAATGCGGATTTCTCAAAATTTAAGAAGGAATCGCCATTCAGATGGCAAATGCAAGCAATAAGATACCAAGGTATACAAATAAATAAAAATCTCGGCCATCTATATAAACTCAATTATTATCCACTAATGAAAAAATTGCAGGGCGATTTAGAGCATTGGTAAGATTTACCATTAACAATAATAGGAAGTATTAAACTTATTATAATAAGAACTGTATTAAAATGAACATTTTCCCAAGGATATTATAGCTATTTCCGGCATTGCCAATACACTTGACAGAGAAATTCTTCAAGGAGTTAAAGGAAATAATAAGGAAATTTTTATGGAAAGGGGGGAAACCGAGGATAGCAGTAGACAATTTACATTTTGATCCTAAACTCTTATTTTTTTAGTCCATAACTTCAATAAATGTTTTAATATCGGCATATTTTATTCCCTCAACAAATTTACATTCCATCGAAATACAAATTGATGTACCTCAATCTCATTTCTAATTTATTAGTAGATTGATGGATTCGGACCATTCTCCAAGTCGTCCTAAAGTTGAGATGGCCTGTATTCCTGAAATTGAGGAACTTTTGTTTTAGATGTGGTGTATGTACTGATACTTCTTTACATGCGTTTATGTACAATCATTTTGGCAAGAAATTAGGTTAATATTGGAAAATTTATATGACATTAAGTTACCATTAGATCCATCCATTTTTTTAATAGGTTATATGATTCCTTTAAAGCGATTGGTGTTGGATAAATTTCAATTTGCATTTGTATGCATTGTCTGTAGCTCGAAAATGTGTAGCGAGTACATGGAAAAATAACATAGTGATTAATATAATGAAATGAAAGCTTGTATTGTTATGGAAATAATTACATATAATTTGCATGATAATTATTCTTTTTTCGTTAATAAGTAGTTACCATATTTGGAATATATGCATTTAGATATATTTTGTTTTATTATATATTGTTAGTTTATGTTTATGTATTTTTTTGGCTCTCATTAAGAGAGATGGCTGACGGGGTGGGAGGGTGTGTGGAGATTTTTTTTCTCCTTTTCTTTTTTTTAAATTATATATACACTTATATAAAATTGTTTTATTGAATGTATGTTGTAATATTACTAATGATATTTCAAATAAATAAAGTTGGGGAAAAAAAGGAGCATGAGGGGAGATATGACAGAGCTATTTAAAATTATGAGAGGGATAAACAGAATAAATGTAGAAAACATTTTCCACTGAGGGTATTTGTGATAGAAACCAGAGGAAATAGATTGAGGATGAAAGGGGAAAAGCTTAAAGCGAATATGAGGGGGAACTTCACAGAGAGTGGTGGGATTGCGGAACGAGCTTCTTACTGGGATGGTAAATGCGGGGTCAAGTTTCACATTTAAGAAGAATTTAGACAGGTACATGGATGGGAGAGGTATGGAGGGCTATGGGCCCTCCTTCAGTATGAACTAGAGGGATCGAGATGGCCTGTTTCTGTGCTGTAAATTTTCTATGGTTCTATTAGACATTTCACCTATATACATAAAGGCAGCTGCCTGGGAAATAAATACATGCTATCGGGTATTGCAAAAAATGAAATGCACAATTAATATAATCAGATTAATGTTAGCGAACCTAAGAATCGTGTGTGTTTGGAAGTAATGTGGCTGAGGGGATCTCTGGCTTTGGCCTCAATTCAACCTGTTAAATTATTGAAACATATATGTAGTTGTATTCCTTCACAGTGTAATGGACCGAGTAAACATTCCCAGTGAGATATTTGAAGCGAATATTTTGGAGTAATCTCGCATGAAAAGATTGCAAAATAAATACATCTCAGGAAATGTATCAAAACACCTTAAAAAAAGTATATCTTGGCGATAGCTCGCTGGAATCAACTGCATTATTTAGGCAACCTTACCACATTTGTACTGTGATACGGAGTTGAATGTCATTGTCCTCTCAAGAAACTCTCGTAGGAACAGATACAAGTGAAGGTAAAAAAAAAAAGAGGCATAGAACATGTTAGCGACATTTATTGCGCCAGTTACTACTGGTGGAAAGAGACATTTAACGTCAAAGATCCCTGTTCTCATTTAGGAAATATTAGCTCTTTATTCTTGTTACAAGATATCTACTTGAAATGCTGAGATTTTTTTTCAGAATTTTCAACACTTGATTCCTGGAAGTAAATGGAGCAGAACTGGGAATAAACGCTTGCAGCAGCAATACTAATAATATGCCATGATAAATATCGACATGATATGAACATTTTACTATTAATCAAAATAATTATAATGTTTTACCTGGAACTCCAATTGATGCGAGGACAGGATAATAAATAGCAAATAGGAGACCTTCTGGTGTTCCATGCATGGTTTTCAGAATTACTGATCATGGTTCGGACTACATTCAAATATTCGCACATTTATAACAAAGACAGTCTCCATGGAATCAATCGTTCCCTTCATCTCTCACAATAATTAAACACTTCACGCGGACACGTGAGAGAGAAACTCCTGCGTCCTGTTTGTTTCTGAGTTAAATGGCTTCAGATGACTACCTTGTTTTCCCTAAAAAATAAGAATTTGTTGTCAGGAACATAACCGAAATATGCATTGGTTTTATTCATTCATTTTATCAAATTAAATAAATTATTTCATAAAGAAAAGGAAGTGAGCTACTTTCAGTGCTTCGTTAACCATTAAGAAATCTAATGGCAGAGGGAAGAAGCTGTTTTTGTACAGTTGAGCCGCCTGTAACTCATTCCTGATGGTAGTGTGAAGAGCACATGGCGTGCATGGCGACGGTCATTGAATATTGAGGGTGATTTCTGAAGACACTATCTCTTGTAGATGCCCTGAATCCAGTGAAGGCTAATGCTCTTGAGCGTGCTGGCTGAGTTCAAAATTCTCTGTAATATTTTCCTGTCCTGTACATTGGCAGCTCCGCACCTGTCAGAATGCTCTCCATGTAGAAATTAGAAAAAGTCTTTGGTGACATACCAAATTTTCCCAAACTATACAAAATAGTGAGCCTTCTTCATGGCTTCCATCCCATGGAGGACACAGGACAGATCTTCATAAAATTTGAACTTCTTAACTTTTTCACTGCTGATCCATCGGTGATTTCTCCGGCCTGAAGACCACAATAATTTCCGTAGTTTTGCTAACGTTGAGTGAAAGTTTGTTGTTGTGGAACCCCTTAACTACTTGATCCATCTTTCTTCTGTATGCTTCCTCTTTGTGTACTTGTGCTATTTCTGTGCCTTCTTCAGTATAAATAATTTCAATTACTGGTATGACATATAATTCGAGCGTTACCGTCAGCATGACATTATTTCAGTGCCAGCGACCCAGCTTCGTATTTGTGTTGCAGGGTATCTAAGTTATTATTGTAATACGTTTCAAAATTAGGAGAGTTTCGACAAAATTGAATTTTGGTCGAGAATGACGGCATATATGTTACATTTATGAGATTTTTGAGAGATGTAGATACAGAAGAACAATTTCCCCATGTACAATATTCAAATGATAGAGGACATCCATTCGACGAAAAGAGTGGGTGATGCAGTTGCTGGAGTTCAAAGAGGAAGTAGCATTTTTTTTTGCAAAAAGTGTGATACTTATTTGTGCAAGTGGTAGAAGCTGATACGATCATCGTTTTCAACACGCTGCTCAAAATGGCAGAGGAATAGGAAGGGTTATGTTTCACATGGAAACATCAGAATTTCTTTCTAATTTAGCCCCTTGTGGGGGGAAGATGTGATAGTACCTGCGCTGGATTGTTCAGAGGGAATGTAATTCTTTGCCATTATGTCGCCAGTGCCCATATTCTTAACATTTACTTCCCATTAAAGCCTCTTCCTGCTAATCCTCTCTCGTTCTAAACGAGTGCATAGAGATGGGCCTCAGGTGTTAATCGTGATTTCATAGCTGATCTTTCGAACCCTTTTCAATTGTGCTCTTGCCAGAGCCACACATTTATGAATATTGAAAGCATCACATATTTGACAGTTCTTAGCGTCAGTAGAGCCCGTTATGTCTTCAATTGAAAGGACCTTGTATTAATTTTACACAGATATGCTGCAGGATCTCAGAAAGTCACGCAACGTCCTTCATGTAGCAAAGAAGATGATACACAACCAACTGAGCATGAGGAGGACAGGGAGCTGCCTAACATAAACCAGAGATGAGGGTTAATGCCTTCTGGTCGAAGAGTGCCCATGTAGAATTTTAGGTGTGGCTCTTGGAGTTTGCTGGTGGCCTCGGTTTGTCAGTACATGAGGACATGGACATAAATGCCGGCTTGGGATTGGGTTAGGGTTAGGGTTAGGATTAGGGTTAGGGTTAGGGTTATGTTTACGGTTAGTGTTAGGGTTAGGGTTAGGGTTAGGATATCGCCTGGGATATCGCCGGTATTCGTGCGGACAGAGTTAAAGTTCTCAACAAAACAGTCTCCCAGCGTGCGTCCAGTCTCTTCGGTGTAGAGAAGGCCACAACGTGAGCAGCGGTTGGAGGATCTGAAATCCGTGGATTCACAGTATAAATGTTGCTTCGCTTTGAAGGTCTGTTCGGTGGTCCAGTGGATTCGGCTGGAGTAGCGAAAGGAACAACACTCAATGCAGTGTCGGTCCTTCCTGGGGATAATTGAGCTGGAGGTGAGGTGGAAACGGAGCTATAGGTCACGTGGAATCGGTGGCGGTGAAGGCAATGATCGAGGAAGGACATGTGGCTGGGAAACCGAGATTGTGTAGACCATAGGATGATTTACAACGCTACGAGGTTATGTATATCATTCTCACAGCCTACGGGTAGTCATTACCCAGCCTTGCATTCCAAATTTTCATGATGTTCTACGTCGTTTTTTACAGTAGTAGGTCAACGAAATTGTGCGCCCGGTTGAAAGGGTTTTCTGTCATTCTTTGAGAACTATTTAAGCCGCGCTCAAGGTAAATGTCATCAATAGAGGAAAGTGATCTTCTCCGCTTTTTTAATGATACTATGCGGGACTCAACGAAGTGAATTACCAATCTACATCCAGTCTCTCTGATATGGAGGGTCCGCGGTAGCTATCCTACTAGCGTGATACAGCTCGGCAGCACATTCTCAATTTTCTCATCTCAAGAGCTATCAAGAAGGATGCCAGTAGCCTTGCCAGTCTCAACCTCCGATGAAGACTAGGAACGGCCGTACATTTTCTGCACACCAAGGTTTGCTCTCCGATCTCTCCAAGCCGGAGCATCAGAGAATAGTTAACTTTCGTCCTCCTGAAGTTCACAATCATCTGCTTTATCATGAGTTCTCTCTCCATTTTACAAACCTCCCAATATCCTCTCTGTCAGCCTGCACATCATTGTTGCTGATTAGGCCAATACTGGTGAGTTATCTGCAAGAGTGATGATTGTGATGTTTTTTAAACTGAATCCGGCAGTGCAGCCACGAGGCAGCAGAGTGAACTCTAGTGGCCTGAGCATACATCCCTGAGCTTTACCAGTACTCAGCGTGCTGGGACGGACCGTAGCCTCTGTGTCAGGAAATGCAGAATTCAAACGCAGAGATGGGTGTTGAGTTCCAGCGAGGAAATTTACCAACCAGCCTCTGATGTATGATCATTTTGAACGCTGAGCTGAACCTGATATATGATGCATAATTTCTCTCGCTCAGCTCGGAGTGGAGGTTTGAGGCCATGACACAATCCCTGGAATAATTAGATTGGTCAGCAATAGGAACTGGTCAACTGTCACTGGAAATGTGATTTGAGTCGCAAACAACTTCCCGATCGTCTGGGCATTTGTTATTTAGCTCAGTTTCGGTAAATTCACAGGCATTATTATGACTGCCCTGAATGATGCGGGGGAATGGACTGCTGAAGTTTTCTGTTAGAACCTCCGTGAGCTGGAGCACAGCCCACACAGTCGTACTGCGTCCGACAAGTTACGTTGTCTGCTCCTGCCGAAATGCGCAGCTTCACCCAAGATGGGATCTACAGCAGTATCTATCTATGGAAGGCACCTGTTCTTCAGGCAGCGATGAGGCTTTCGTTAGTGTCATATTGCAGTTCCAATCAAGTTTATCTTTGGTATTCGACTTGTTTGGACGGAAACATTGTTGTCACTGACCTGATGGTCGGTTTAAGTTAGGAAACCCACAGCATTTGTATTATTTTTTAACCAGTTTAGCGTTGTTTATGGGGTTTAAAGCCAAAATACCATAAGGCAGAGGAGCGGAATTGGGCTATTCTTCCAATCGAGTCCATTCCACCATTCCATCATGGTTGATTTGCTATTCCTTTGAGCTTAATTCTCTTGCTTTCTTCCCATAACCCTTGGTACCCTTCATGGTCAAAAACGTCCAGCTTAAATATCCACAATGTCGGCCTCCACAGCTATCGGTTGCAATAAATTCTATAAATTCTAAAGCCTTATTCTGCATTTCCGTTCTTAAAGGACTTTTTTTGTATTATGTAGAGTTTATCTCGGAATCCAGTTTCTCCCCCCATGTGAAACTACCTCCCTACATCCAATTTATCATGACCTTCCAGCATCAGATCGGTATCAATGAGATGACCATTCGTTCTTCTAAACTCCAGTGGGAACTACTACAGAGCCTTCAAACAGTCTTCATCTGAATACCCCTTCACTCCAGGGATCATCCTTGCAAACAATTGGACCCTTCCAATACCCGCACATCTTTCCTTAGATATGAAGCACAAACTTCTCACAGTATTCCAAGCTAATGCATTGTAAACCCTTAACATCACTTTTCCCTCTGAAAATGAATGAGAGCATTCCATTCAACTTCCCTCTGCACCTCTGATTTAGAACTTATTGCCTGTTTAGAAAAATGTCCACACTTCTAATCCTTCCACCAAAGTGCATTATTATGTTTCTCTTCACGGTATTCCATCTACCATTTCTTCACACCCTCCCCTAACCATCTAAACACATCTGCGTACATAGTGCTTCCTCGATACTACCCGCCCCTCCTCCGATCTTTGTATTGTCCCCAAATGTGGCCACAAAGCTCTTTAATCCACCATGACAATCATTGACATATAACGAGAAAATAAACAGTCCCAGCACTGAGATAGGCAGAACATGATTGGTCACAGTCAGCGAACATTTAAATGCCCCTTTTATCCCCACTCTCTACCTCCTGCCAATCGGCTCATCTTATATACATGCCAGTATAAAATCAAACTGCGCTGGGTAGGTCACGTCTCCAGAATGGAGGACCATCACCTTCCCAAGATCGTGTTATATGGCGAGCTCTCCACTGGCCATCGTGACAGAGGTGCACCAAAGAAGAGGTACAAGGACTGCCTAAAGAAATCTCTTGGTGCCTGCCACATTGACCACCGCCAGTGGGCTGATATCGCCTCAAACCGTGCATCTTGGCACCTCACAGTTCGGCGGGCAGCAACCTCCTTTGAAGAAGACCGCAGAGCCCACCGCACTGACAAAAGAGGAAGGAGGAAAACCCAACACCCAACCCCATCCATCCAATTTTCCCTTGCAACCGCTGCAACCGTGTCTGCCTGTCCCGCATCAGACTTGTCAGCCACAAACGAGCCTGCAGCTGACGTGGACATTACCCCTCCATAAATCTTCGTCCGCGAACCCAAGCCAAAGAAAGAAGAAGATATTTGTGGAAGAACCATGGGCTTCATCGCGCTTCACAGCCTCATGTTCGTCACCTTGAAAAATGCCTTCTGAAAATCCATATAATCAATTTCCACTGACTTTCCTTTACCTGTAATTCCTATTATTCCTTATAAAAATTCCAACAAGTTTGTGTGAAAAGTTTCTTCTTCTGGAATCATTGCTGCCTTTCACCGTGGGTCTCTAAGCTCACTGATACTTTATTCTTACTAGAAAGATTTAAAATTCATCCCAACCACCGAATTTTGGCTAATTGGCCTCTAATTCTCTGTCTTTTCCTCCATTCTTTGTTAAAAAGTGGAGTCCCTTTACTATTCTCTAAACCTCTATAACTATCCCAGAATATAGTGATTCCAGAAGATACCTAACAATGGATCAACGGATTCTGCTGCTACCTCTTTCAAATCCTGGAGTTCATTTAATTTCGTCCAGGAAATTCATCCATCTTCTGACTTTCCAACTTTCCCAGCACCTTCTCATTGATGAGGCTAACTACACACATCTGACCCTCAACACTCTCGCACGTCTGGCATGCTGCAGGTGTTTTCCAAAATATAGATGAATGCAAAATACTCATTGAGTTCGTAAGCCATTTCTTTGTCCTTTATTACCCCCCCCCTCTCTCTCTCTCTCTCTCTCTCTCTCTCTCTCTCTTCGTGTCCCTGTCCAGTGCTCCAAACACGACCCTGACTTTTGCACCTGAGGAAACATTTCACGTCCTGATTTATATTTCTGGTTATTTTTCCTTCGTATTTCATCTTTTCCCACCTTATACTATCTTTAACCTCCTTGTTAACCACAGTTGCCTCATTCTTCCATTAGGACTCTCATTAGTCCTTGGGATGAATTTGTCCTGTACCGTCCAAGCTAATCTGAGAAATTTGAACTATTGCTGCTCCTTAGTACCCACTTCCAATCAACATCGGCCAGTTGTTTACTCGTACCTCTGAAGTCCCCTTTATTCTGCTGCTATTGTGACATTTCTAGATTTTAGCTTGTCCCTCTCAAACTGTAGGGTGAATTTGGCAATATATTGATTACTTCCACCAAGTGAAAAATACACACAAATGCTGGAGAAACGCAGCAGTTCAAACAGTGCTTTTCACCAACATTTCATGCTTGACGAAGGGCTCAAGCCTGAAACGTTGATTCTGTATCTTTTCCTTTGATACATAAAGGCAGGCACTGTTTGACCTGCTGAGTTTCTCTAGCATTTGTGTGTTTTTTTCACTTAACCACGGTGTGAACAGAATCCTGTGTTTTACCACTGGCACCAAATGGTTTATTTACCTTCAGTTCCCTTTCAATTCTGGTACATTGCACAATACACAGTTCTGAATTGGTATAGACCCAATCGGCTCAGCCAAATGCAGTTAAACATACTAATGTAAAGGCATTCTATAAATCCTTGAATTTTGGAACTAGAGCCAAATCAGAATCAACAGGCATATTGGAATATTCCTTGGACTTTTGTAATATTGCGATGTTTCCTACATTTCTCCATAACTATTAAAGTACTAATATTTAATACTGATAATAAGAGTGCAGAGGCGATTCACCAAGCTGATACCTGGAATGGCAGGAATGACTTATGAGGAAAGATTGTGCAAATTGGGATTGTACTCCCTGGAGTTTAGAAGATTGAGAAGGGATCTCATAGAGACATATAAAATTCTGGCAGGACTGGACAGAATGGATGCAGATGGGATGTTTCCAATGATGGGAAAATTCAGAACCCGGGGCCATTGTTTGAGGATAATAGGCTAACCATTTAGGACCGAGATGAGGAGGAATTTCTTTACCCAGAGGGTGGTGAATCTGTGGAATTCATTGCCACAGAGGGCAGTAGAGGCAGGTTCATTAAATATATTTAAGAGGGAATTAGATCTATTTCTTCAGTATAAGGGTATTAAAGGTTACGGAGAGAAGGCGGGGACGGGGTCCTGAACTTTAAGATCAGCCATGATCTCGATGAATGGCGGAGCAGGCTCGAAGGGTCGAATGACCTACTCCTGCTCCTATCATCTATGTTTCTATGTTTATGTTTCTATAAAATATGTAATATTGGATATTGAGGGATAGTGAGGATTTTGTTCTGAAAACGTAAGGCTGGTATAGCAGGTATAGGGAACATGGAACAAATGAGGTACTTGAGGAGTGTGATAAATATAAGAAAAACGCAAAGAACAAAATCAGGAAGGCTACAAAATACATGATTTTACTTTAGCAGACTATTTGAAGGTTTAAACATGTATATTAAGAGAAAAAATATATTAAACATCAGAGTGGTCCGCTTTGTATGGAGCCAAAGGACATGGGAGGAGATATTAAGTGAATTTATTTCATTGATATTTACTCAGGAAATGGGCACGGCATCGTGGGAAATAAGGAATTTAACATGTGAGGTCACAGAGCCTGTCAACATTAAAGAGGAGGTGTTTGTTGTCGTAAAACTAATAAAGATCTATAAATTTCCATTGCCTGATGAGTTATTCCCTCGGATCATAATGGAGGCTACATGAACTTTATAAATCAAAGTATTGAGTACAGAAGTGGGGATGCGATGATAATATTGTATAAGACATTGATGAGGCCACATTTTGGGTATTGTGTGCAGGTTTGTTCATCTTACTACTGCAAAGATATCAATGAGCTGGAGAGTGCTGAAAACATTTACTCGTGTTGCCTGGGCTTCAGAAACTGAGTTACAGGGAAAGGTTACACAGGTTATGAATATAATATCGAGTGTGCAGAAGAATGAAAGGAGACTTTATCGATGTATTTAAAATTATGAATGCGATAGACAGAGTAAATGTAGATAGACATTTTCCACTGAAAATGTAGGAGACTTATAAACTTCTGCAGACAGAGTGCCAGGAATGTGGAACGAGCTGCCACCTGAAACGTCGAATGCAGGCTCAATTTTAACATTGAAGAAGTATTTTGTCAGGTATATGGATGGTGAGATATGGAGGGCAAAAGACTGGGTGCGCGTCTGTGGGACGAGGCAGAAGAATGCTTTGGCACAGAATAGAATACACGAAGAGGTTTGTTCCTGACTTGTTATCTTCTCTGGTTCTATGGTGTTATTTCTCCCCACAGGTCCGGAAGTTACCCCCACTGTAACTTCGGAAACACTCCAGCTCATTGCAGTTTAGGAGGAACACATTTGCACTCTCGTCTGTGGAATCTTATATGGACAAGTTTAGTAAATTTCACCCATTTTGTACCGGGCAACATCAGGGGTGTAAAATCTCTAAGAAATACCATCCAGATGTTTGCATTAATATCTCCATTGTTATATCATGTCATCTCATGATGACATGATAGTGTGCAAATAATATAGCCGCCAATTGTTACTTCCCACCCCTATAACTCAACATTGTGAATTGAGACAATGCTGTGTTTGCCCTGACCAAATGTGTGTGTGTGTGTGTGTGTGTGTGTGTGTGTGTGTGTGTGTGTGTGTGTGTGTGTGTGTGTGTGTGTGTGTGTGTGTGTGTGTGTGTGTGTGTGTGTGTGTGTGTGTGTTGCCCGCGTATATGTGCAGGCCTATCTGAGAGAGGTTTTAAGACAACAAAAGACCACGAAACACAGGAGCAATAGATATTCACCAAGATAATACGTAATCAAAACTAGTTTTTAATTAATTTAAATATGAAAACAGGATCACACTTTAACTTACCACTATTAATTTAACTAACCTAATAACCCCCTTATAATTCTAAGCGCACATGTATTTAATGTGTTTGTATATTCAGAAAAATTCATTGATTCACAGGTCAATCTCTCTTCTCATTCCTTTAAGTTCACTGGTTGCAGGCAATTCTTATGCTGTGCACAGAATTTAACATTTAAAAAGATGACCAGTCTTTAATGTTTGAAAGAAAAATAGTTACCATTCAGGAAGGTTCTTGTCAGTGTTCAGAGAGAGATTTGTTAGTCCTGGACAGAAACTGATTCCTTCCGATCAGCCACTTCAATGTCTTGCCAGAGTAACTTGCCCCATCAGGATTTTCTAGATGATAACCTCTTTCTTTCAGGTCACCAGGGTGTTCTTTTTTTATTTCTCTTATTTCAAGTGAAACATTAGGCAGCCAGTCCTCTCTTCTTGCAGACATCACATGGGTTTTGACTTGGCCAAATTAAGCACTCACAACCCATCTTCCAAATGATGTTTTGCAGGTTTGCCAGGTTGTCCTGTTTCTTGCTGCTGCTGAACTGCAAAACTGCAGAACTGACCTCTCTCACTCTCTCTCTGTCTCTGTCTCTCTAACTATCTGTCTGTCCATCTCTCTCTCTCTCTCTCACTCTCTCTCTCTGTCTCTGTCTCTGTCTGTCTCTCTCTCTCTCTCAGAGTAAAAGCTGTTGAACTTTCTCTGCTTGTAAAAACCACATAACCCCCTTAAAACAGCACTAGTCCTCCAATCACTGTCATCTGTTTTGTTTAAAAAAAAAACAACAATCCTTTAGTGAAGTCTCTTGGGCACTCTCCAGAATTTTCACAAAGGCCCCTAGGAGCTGCCCTGTCTGGGTAAGCAGAGCTCCAGTATTTTAAATGAGATCTGTTTTGAAATATTTTTATGTGGCCTACACTAAAGGGAACTGCCACAATTTTTCTCCCAAAACATATTTATATACAATGCAAACACAGAATAATCTGTCACAGACGTATTATGGAATTTGAGTATCGGAATGTTGCTGAGAAAGACAGAGATTGACGCTAAAATAAATAGATGGAGAAAGCGAAAATGATTGATCGAAAGATGGACAAGGGAGAAGCAGAGAGAAATATTAAAAGCAGAGAGCGAGATGAGAGATAGGGAGAATGAGAAAGAAAAATTGAAGGGTAGAGATATGAAGTTATATGTGTATTATGGAGGAACTCGTGGCTTCTTGTCTGGAACATTGCGTAATGCAGAGAATCTCATGATCTCCAAGTCTGAAACCTAGTCGGAAGTTGCATGAAGATTGTACTCCAGATCTCATTTGTGCACATCTTACTTTTGGTTGATTTAAATGATTGCGCGTCATCACTGGGCAGACGTCAATCTCAGGACCATATAAACATTTATGTATGCCACATATCCCTCCCTCCAGGTTGGTTAATTGTGGACATCGCGGGAGTAGTAGTTGGTAAGGTTTGCACTAGCTTTAGAGCGGAAACTAGTATTGTTTGACAGAATGTAGTATTAAACCCTCTCCCTCCCGTTGATATAGGGAACGGAGAGAGTGTATCTAAGTCCCTGTTTTGTTAGAGTGTGTTACTAAGCATACATTACCTGACAGTGAGCCACACTCCGAGGTACAGGGATTGGGATTGTCTGCTAACCCTTATTGGTGCTAATTTAGCCTTCGCTTCATTGCAACATTATTAAAACTACATTGTTCTCTGTACACGGCTGCATGAAATGTTAGAAAAAAACTGCTTTGTCTGTTCGAAGATGAAACCTTCTCACCCGCCAATGTATTTTGTGCTAAGTAAACAATCAACTTCAACTTAATTTTGCGAAAGGAGTTTAGTCTAGAAATTTCACAACAGGTAGAGTAATTTGTTTCGATAACTTCGGCAAAGTATGCATGCGCACAAATGCCCAAGATCTGATGTATCATGAACCAGAAGAGTCAATTCTATTGATGTTCCAAATTGATGATTCCAGGCACGATGATCACGTTGGTATTTTTGTGTTCATGTTTCTGATTTTCATATTCTGCTGTTTTATATTATTTCATTGGTCTTGCACGGTGATTTTACTCGTATTTTCTGGAGCAGATTAAATTCACTTCTTTTTTTAGTCAGAGGGACTTCAATTGGCAGTCTGTTGAATGTTTTATTTTCACATATAACAGGAAAATAAGCCTGGACATCATCCGCGTTAATAACACTGTTTTCGTTTATTGAAGTTATGATGGTTTTGATGAAATCACATTCATTAAAATGTAATCTCTTGCACGTCCAAAATTGCACAGTCCACATTTGTCTCACAAGCATATGTCACGTCACCAATGTTATAATTTACAGAAATACTGAGCGCTTGTTAAGGAATATGTTTATTTCAGCAGCTCAAAATTCAGGACCTTTATTCTCAATATTTGCCAAATGATGTGAAATTAATTGTGTTTTCTATGAAAGGATTTAATATATATTGAAATTATGTAATGAATGAAATAATTAATACCAAGTGGTTGTGCTTGTGCATGTGCTTGTGATTAACATGACTGAATCGGGTGCTGATTGGTTTAACGGAGTTCTACGAGAGTGTAAAAGCTTCTTGAACCAGTACATAAGGTCAGATTGAACGTTTTGCTCAACTTATAATGGAATACCCAATAATTTACCAAATCGGCAGAATTTATTTTCCTGCAGCAGTCGGTATTCTGGGTAAGGCACAGGATCACATCTGTATAATAATGCATGCTACAAAGAATGCACATTCGTTTCCTATTGTTGTGTATTTGTAAATTATCGGAATATGCTTCTTTCAATGCAATATGATAGTGATGTACTGTTATTACATATTATAAAAGTAATGTTTGATTATAAATGCAATTCTAAATTGTTTATATTAATTTATATATTATAATTGTAAGCATAGATGATAAATTATTTGTTGTTATTCATGACTTTAAATACCCAAACCACATTACGACGACAATGTTCCCTGTCAGTGAGATGCCTGTACACCAGTCCCATGCTCTACGTTCTGAGCTATGTCAATTTGTTTTTCTGCTCTTGGCCGAGTCACGGCTGAGCTCACTCTTGACCGTAATTCCATTATTCGATCTACCCTTCGGAAGGCAGGTTGTATTGGATTAGTATCCCCGGACTGTAATATACATTATCAGACGTTAATTTGGTTTTCCACATTTAGCATAGCATAACGGTAACATTGTTTATATTAAGCATTATGTTTCTTCAGTTAATTACATATTTTCTTTAAATAAGGTAATTTTCATAATTGTTGCTTTGATCACGCTTCACGCACCAACAGGTGACTCGATGACACAGTCCTGCAGGCCTTGCGGCCCATCTTGATCACGCAATCAGCCAGCCTTATTTGCTTGCATTTAGCCCATTTCTCACTAAACCTCTTTCCAACTTGTTTAGCTGCACTTCGTTTTCGATACCAAGCTTCTTTTTGCAAGTGAGTGCCCCAGTACCAGCCACATATCGTGATTTATTTCTACAAACTTTCTATCTTAATCATATTTATCTTGTGGCTGTTTTCAGAAATAAATGTTCACTACACACAACCACAGTCTCACCAGTGTCACGTACGACTGTGTCATTCACACTTTGCTCCCATACTCGGTGCAATTGCTGATACACGCAAGTCAGCTAAACCAGGTTTCAAAACCCATGCCGACCAGCATATCTACCTTTCTGGAAAGATGAACATTTTCCCGCAAAAATGTTTGTTTTACAACACACCACGGAATTCTTCGATTCACCTCGTAGGTCCTGTGTTGATTTAACCAAACAATAGGTCCTTGTCCGTGTAGAAGTCCAGCTGGCAGTACATAGATCTCACTTCCATTTCAACTGGAGTGCATCTTAATCACAGGTAAACTACATGAATGTGCAATGATTCACCAATTTGGTTATTATCTGCAAACTTATAAACTTACAAAGTCGTTAATGTAACAATCAGCAGGAACCCAAAGAAACATAAGAAATGCATGACCAGGAACCATACACTAAATATAAAATGCTAGAATAATTATCACTTTGAATGACATTTCATGCAGCACCTTTACAGCGCCACTTGCCCAACTTTGAATCTGATGCTGGCTCAAATGTGTTGATCGTTTTAAATGTGCCTGCGTGGATGCTCCGTTTCCCTTCTGACCTCCAAAAAACTAAATAGATTTGTATGTGGGGGGGGGGGGGGGTGATGAAGTGGGTGTGTGTGTGTTTGTATGTGTGTGTATATGTGTGTCTGTCTGTCTGTCTGTATGTGTTTGGTGTGTGTGAGTGTATCTGTGTGTGTGTGTATGTGTGTGTGACAGAGAGAAAAAGTGTGTGTGTGTGTGTTTGCGTGTGTGTGAGAGTGTGTTTGTGTGAAAGAGTGAGAGAGAGAGAGTGTGTGTGTGTGTGTGTGTGTGTGCATGTGTGTGTGTGTGCGTGTGTGTGTGGATAGTTATATGGATTCATTCATGTATCAATATTCTCATATTCAGTTGTCAAAGCTGACCTAATATGGCGCATCCAATGAGAATAATTCAACTGAAATATATGGTTACATATGAGTACCTGTCCTTCGATTCCCATGGGTGTCTTTTGATATTGAACACTCGACTTTGTCCTCATTTCATACTGATCAGTTTCGATCCATATCGAAGTAACTCTTTATTGTATAATTTCTTTCAGTTAATGAAGCTGCATTTGTAATCCTAGTCCGCGGAAATTGTGGTCTCTCCAAATGCATCACCAGCTATATGGTGGCGATGGCGGCAGCAGATCTACTGGTGTTTATTGTTGCTGTTGTCATGCTACAGATCAATTTTATCTATTTGTTTGCGGATTTCTTGTTGAAAACGCCAGTTTGTGCTTTGATACTTTACATACAATTGGCGGCCACAGATTGTTCTATTTGGTTCACTGTACCATTCACCTTCGATCGATTCATCGCTATCTGCTGTCAGAAGCTGCGAAAACGATATTGCTTCGAGCGAACAGCGATTCTGGTAATATTGGCAGTCAGTGCATTAAGTGCTGCTGAGTCTGCTCCATTTTATTTCGCTGTGGATCCACGGCGCTGCATCGCCAGACCTGAATACTATACGTCACCAGCATGGGAAATGTACGAAACTGTTGACAACATTATGACACCGTTAATACCAATTGGATTAATTCTGCTGTTCAATACATTAACCGGCAGCCATATCATAACGGCAAATAGTGTCCATCAGCAACTCCGGTGCGGCGGTAACAATCAAACAGATCCAGAGGTGGGAAAATGGAGAAAGTCAATGATTTTGATGTTCACGCTCTCAGCAAATTTAATTTTACAGTGGATGCCGCACGTCGTTAATAGAATTGTATGGCAAAAAGAGAACTATTTCAACACAGACAGGTATTACAGCACCCCGACATATATCCTGCAAATATTTGGGTTTACGTTGAATGTCCTCAGTACCTGCACTAACACATGTATCTATGGACTGACACAGACGGAATTCAGGGAGGAGTTGGAAACGGGGTGAAATATTTGTTTGCATTATATCAGAAGCTCTTCAAATAAAATGTAAGCAATTATTACATTTTTGAGCACCGAAGTGGAATAAATATTTCGAAAACACGTTAGGATTTTTCTATTTCCAACTCATTCTGTTCAATGTAACATATTAAACTCTTTCGAAAGATCATTGGTAATGTTGCAACCCAACTCCTTGACAAACTAAACTGCCCCTGAACCACACATCGCCAGTTTAACGTCCAATCCAGAAATGTAAACGAAACAATATTTTTCCTTGAGAGAATGAATGCTCCTTCGCCAGTTGCATGTTTTGTCCGATAATTGACAGATACAACTCTCATATTTGATAGATTAGAACATTACATTCATATATTGTAAAGTTCTCCTGAAAATTGAAAGTAAATCACTGAGATTGTAAACTGAATGTTTTGCCGTAAGCTTACGCGAATGACTGTCACTGTGAAGCTCTATTCCTTGTATATATGCCTTGCTATCCAGGCGGAACAAGGTCAGTCTCTCCAGTCATTATTTTCAACTTTACCAGCCTCAGAATATGACAAACTATCCTCCAATAGTTCCGCCAATTCCAGCCCTAACTCACCACCAGCAATAACGTCCTCTTTCAACCTGTACGATGGTCCCGATTTCGCTCTTCCCTCCCACCCACACATCTATCCCTACACATTCGCGCTGTGGCCGCTGTAAATGCAAACCACACCCTTCCACCTTCGCCATCCCGGAACACAAACAGACGTTCCACGTGAGGCGGAGCTGAAACATCGTCCAACATTATCCACTGTATTTGGTGCATCCGGTGTGGAGTCCTTTATATGGGCGGAACCAATCGACACTGAGTGTCCACTCAGTCCAACAACCAAATACCTGCTTCATGTTACCAACATTTGTAATTCCACCAACTATTCAAAGAACCAACTATTCAAAGAACTATCTGTGCTCGCAATCGACCAGGGAGAGGCCAACCCCAAACTTTAAAAAATAATTTCAACTTCAAACGTTTATTTATGTGGATGTTTTACACTTGGCTAATCTTTACCTAATTCACAATATATCTGTATCTCCTGGCTCTATGTCACCTCTTGCGAATGATTTAACGTTATTCCTTACCAACCGAGCCACGCTATCACCTCTGCATTTCCGTCTTTCATTTCGATATATTTTGGATCGCTGGAGATTCAGTATCCAATGACATCCACCGTTTATCCATGACTCAGTTATTTCCATAACATGACAACTGCCCATCTGTAACTATACTATAAGATCGTCCACTTTATTTTTATTGTGCTTCTTGCATGTAAACTAGTGGTTCTCGCCCTTTATTTCTTTCCACTCACAAACCACTTTAAGTAATCTCTCGACCATCGGTGGTCTGTGATTAGTAAGGGATTGCTGAAGGTGGGGTGTAAGTGGGAAGAGAAGGTCGATGTCAGAAACAATTGGTTACATTAAAAGTTCCTGCAATTTTAGTTGCCAGATCTACAAAAAGGTTATCTCCCACAATTGCATTACCGAAACTTACATGGTTATTTGGATGGACTCGAACTAAGTCCGGCTGTCTTAAAGGGACAGGCAATTTCGAGTGTGGAGTGTAACTTTTCATTGGAACAGTACGCTGGTGTATGCAAAACCAGAGTCCACCAGGGCATGGTGGGCTTGAGTCACCTTTCCAACCGTTAAGAGGGAAAGGAGTGGTATTAGGAATCTGTATATAATGACCCATATTATTTCCTTCTTTTTCCACACAAGGGGTATATGGATGTTGGGTGGTATTTTCTGCCCAGCATTTCTCAGGAACTGAGGTATGGGAAATGAAATTACCTTCCTTTCTTCCCCAAATGTGGTCCTGAAACAGGACCACTGTGTCTCTGCATTTCTTACATTTCACACCTGATAAAGACATAGGCAAACTAAGAAAAATCAAAGAACATAACAATAACATTGTGAATTAAGTCTTTTTGCGAAATCTTAAGGTAAGAGGTTTTTCTCCAGGAACACAAGTCCAATCTGAGTTCGTATCAGGGTCCTGAGGCGCCTCTACAGGTCCCTTAAATCTGGATGCGTGTGTCCACCCCTTCTCTCTTGTTCGTGCTGCAGCTTCTGTAGTTAAGAGAACTTGGTATGGACCTTCCCACTGGGGCTGGAGTTTTTCAGTCTTCCAGGTCTTGATGAGAATCCAGTCTCCTGGTTCCACTTTGTGTAAAGAAAAGTCTAGAGGCGGTGTTTGTGCCAATAGTCCTCTCTTTCGTAAATCTGCAAGAGAGCGTGACAGTGCCTGTAAATAGTTCCTAACAAATATATCCCCTTCCCCCAAGGTGGGACACCCCTCAACTGTACTCCAGAAGGGAAGCCCAAACATCATTTCATAAGGGGACAGCCCTACATCTTTTCGTGGGGCAGTACGAATTCTCAATAAGGCCAGGGGCAGACACTTTATCCAAGGCATTTTAGTTTCCACCATTAACTTTGTCAATTGCATTTTTAGTGTTCCATTCATACGTTCAACCTTCCCTGAGCTTTGTGGATGCCAAGGGGTATGTAATTTCCAAGAGACCTGTAATGCATTACAAATCAATTGCTGGATTTTTGAAGAAAAATGTGGACCCCTGTCTGAGTCTATAGAATCCATTATACCATATCTGGGGATTATCTGCTCTAGGAGGAGGCGAGCTACTGTAGAGGCTGTAGTATTAATTGTTGGGAAGGCTTCCACCCATCGGGTAAAGTGATCTATTATCACCAACAGATATTTCCATCTTTGGACTTGAGGTAACTCTGTGAAGTCGATCTGGATACGTTGAAAAGGGCGTATGGCTAATGGTTGACCTCCCATGGTCCCTGTCCTCATTACCTTCTTATTAATTTTTGTGCATAGGTAACAATTCTGCACCTCCTGTTGGGCCAAGGTGTAGATTCCCTTACACACATATTCTCGAAGCACTGTGTCACATAAGGCTTGGGTGCCCCAGTGGCTCTGATGATGCAGGTGTTTTAAAATATTGCGAGTTATTTCTTTATTTAGAACCATTCTTCCATCTGGTGTCTTGCATGTTCCATCAGGCAACTGGCTTGCGCCCAGCTGATCCATGTCCTTTTCTTCCTTAGCTGTGAAAATGGGAGCTTTCTTTATGCCTTGCCTTATTGGGATTAAGGTCAGCAAACGGACTTCTTGTTGCATGGCTGCCCTTTTGGCTTCTTCATCAGCCAGTCTGTTTCCAATTGCTGTCGGGTTATCTCCCCTCTGATGGCTTGGTATGTAGACCACTGCTATTTCCTGGGGTAATGTCAAGGCTTCTAAAGTCAGAGTAATCATCTGTTCGTGTGCCAATTCCTTTCCTCTTGATGTAATTAGACCACGCTCCTTCCAGATCTTACCAAAGGTATGCACTACCCCGTATGCGTATTTGGAATCTGTGTAAATCGTTCCAATTTTCTTTGCCAGTATTTTGAGGGCTCTCTGCAAGGCATATAGTTCACAGGATTGTGCTGACCAGCTTCCGGGTAGTCTCGTGGATTCTACTACTTTCCAAGTATTTCCTTCTATTATAGCATACCCATTTCTTCTCATTCCGTCAACACATCTGGCGGAGCCGTCAATGTAGAATTCATATCCTTCTCCCAGCGGAGTATCGCAAAGGTCTTCTCGGGTCTTGGTTTGAAGATCTGTCAACTCGACACAGTCGTGCTCCACCTCTCTCTCTGTTTCACTGCCGTATAAAAACTGAGCTGGGTTGCAGCTATTAATCTTTGCAAACTGTAAATCTTCTCCAACCATTAAAATGGTTTCATACTTTAATATGCGAGAATAAGTCAGCCATCGATGGGCAGTTTGTGTTAATAAAACACTCACAGAATGGGAGGTGTACACAGTCATCTTTCCTCCAAAAGTAAGTTTACGTGCTTCCTCTACCAACAGAGCAGCAGCCGCTACTCCCTGGATACACGTCGGCCATCCGCGAGACACTGGGTCCATCATTTTGGAAAGGAAAGCCACTGGGTGTCGCTGACCGCCTTTTTCCTGTGTTAAAACTCCCACAGCTGTTCCTTGGTTATGAGTGACAAATAGCTGGAAGGGCTGTTTTAAAGAGGGCAGAGTGAGTACTGGGGCTCGTGTTAGGCGATGCTTCAAGTCCTCGAACCATCCCTCCTCCTCCTGGGTCCATTTCAATGGATAGTCATTTTCATTTGTCAGTTTATCATACATAAACTTCACCAAAGCTGAGTAGTCCTCTATCCATAACCTACAGTAACCTAATAGTCCCAGGAATTGTCTTATTTCCTTCTTATTACGGGGTAAAGGCATTCTAGTGATTCCCGCAATTCGTTCAGGGGTAATCCGTTTCTGTCCTTTACTTATCTGGTGTCCCAGATATATCACAGTTCTCTCAACAAACTGTAACCTGTTCCTGGACACCCGTAGACCCTTTTTCCCCAGATAATTCAAGAGTCTAATGGTATCTCCCCTCATTTCTTGTTCCTTGGGTCCTGATAATAGTAAATCATCCACATACTGCATTAATTGGGAATCATCAGATTGTGGATAGTCCATCAGGATTTGTTCTAGCATTTGTCCAAACAGGTTTGGAGATTCAGTGAACCCTTGGGGCAATACAGTCCACCGAAACTGTCTCCGTCTACCTGTCCATGGATTTTCCCATTCAAACGCAAACATATCTCTACTTTCCTCTTCTAATGGACACGTCCAGAAGGCATCCTTCAAGTCGATAACACTAAACCACTCATGGTCTGGGGGAATCCGACTCATAATAGTATAGGGATTAGGCACCACTGGGTGGCGGGTCTGAACAATAGCATTCAAACTTCTTAGATCCTGAACTAGGCGATAGGATCCATCTGACTTTTTTACTGGGAGTATAGGGGTGTTATAAGGGGACATGCATTCTTCTAATAGTCCGTCTCGTATTAAAGTCTTAATTACCGGCTGTAGCCCTTTTCTCCCTTCCAAAGAAATAGGATACTGACGTTTCCTTACCGGCTGATGACCTGGTATTAATGTAACATGTAAAGGTGGGATGTCCAGACCTCCTCGATTTCCCTCCTTATACCAGACTCTCTCGTCAATCTGCCGTTCATCCTCTTCCTTTAAAGCGCAGAGGTGGACTCGCACTTCTCCGTCCACAGGGAGAGCACCCAAACCTAGGAGAGCCTGTAAGTCCCTTCCTAGGAGGTTAAATCCAGCTGAAGGTAATAACAAGAGGTCTTGTACCCCTTCTCTTTCTTCCAGTTTCACTGTTACTTGGGGAATTATTGATACCATTCTGGGAGCCCCTTCTATCCCAGAAATTGTCAAATTACTTTTTATAGCCTCAGTTCCGATTGGCACAGTTATTACACTACTTCGTTCCGCTCCTGTGTCCACCATAAACACCACCTCTTCTCCCTTGGGACCAATTTTTAGTTTTACCAGGGGTTCCCTCTTATATTTGGTCCCTAACATTTGGAACCCGTGACACCCCTAATCTTCTTCCATAAGTTCGAGGGCACGCAATTCCCTCTTGTATCGGGGGCATTCCCTCTTAAAGTGTCCTTCCTCATTGCAGTAATAGCACTTAACGAACCTCCGGGGTCTTCCCTCTCTTGGATATCTTGGATTGTTTAGAGGAAGGTTTTGTTTTCTTTCCCCTCTGGATTCAGCATTCATCTGTCGGATAGTCTGTACCATAACCTTTGTCGCCCTCTTTTGATCTTCTTCTTCTCTCTGCACATATACTTTTTGTGCCTTTTTTAACAGTTCACTTAGGGGTTTTTCACTCCAGTCCTCCTCCTTTTCTAGTTTCTTTCTAATATCTTGCCATGATTTGGAAACAAATTCAATTCGAATAAGCTGTTCACCCATTGGTGTACTAGGGTCCACGCCAGCATACTGTTGGACATTCTTTCTCACCCTCTCCAAAAAATCAGTAGGGGACTCGTCTTTCCCCTGGTGGTTCCCAAATGCCTTGGTAAAATTGTGACCCTTTGGCACAGCCTCCCGTATCCCTTTAATTGTCCACTCTCTATATTGTCTCATACTTGCCAATCCCTCGGGTGTTCGTTTGTCCCACCTGGGTTCATTTAAGGGATATTTTTGTTCATGGGGTCTAGGGTCCCCAGGTTGTTCATATTCCCACATGAGGAGGGCAGACCGTCGAATCATCTGCCTCTCCTGGGGTGAGAATAATGTTCCCATTATTGCCTGCATCTCTTCCCACGTATATGTGTTTGGTCCCAGGAATTGGTCGAGCTGTTCAGCCAGTCCTATAGGATCTTCCAATAACTTTTTCATTTCTTTCTTAAATCCCCGCACCTCTGTACTAGTTAGGGGAACATTCACATATCCCGTTCCCCCTCCCGGTCCTCCCATAGGAACTTCTCTCAGGGGATTTAGGTTTATTGAAAACTTTGATGGTCCTGGACCAGTCTGGGATCTTGTCCAGGGTCGGTTTACCGGTGGAAGTTTAGGGTCCGACTCCCTTAATTCATCCTTTTTTTCCCGGCCCCCTTCGGGGCAATCAGATTCATCACCTTTCCCCTCCGGTAATAAGCTTTCCTCGGGTGCAGTAGGCACCGAGGGAATATAAGGAGGGGGAAGGTTGTCCAGAGGTTCCCATTTCTTTTCTCCTGCTACCCTCAATTTAAAACATTCTGTTAAGGATCCTGGCCAGGGAACCCAACAAAATGCATATGCTGACTCCTCTTGATTCACCTTTGGTCTCGAATTTACATATATGTTTAATGCTTGTCTAACCCAATCCTCATCAGATCCAAATTTCGGCCACCAGACCGAGGAACCT
Source organism: Narcine bancroftii (assembly GCF_036971445.1). Classification (NCBI taxonomy): domain Eukaryota; kingdom Metazoa; phylum Chordata; class Chondrichthyes; order Torpediniformes; family Narcinidae; genus Narcine; species Narcine bancroftii. The sequence continues at coordinate 98,456,591 of NC_091474.1, read as the reverse complement.
TTAATAGGTTGTTTTGACCAAAGGAGACAATATTGGACCATCTTTTTCTTGTTTTTGTCCCGATATCTTTTACTATCCAAATTTTCAAACATTCTCCCCAAAGGGCTGTCAAGGGGTACTCCCAGGAATTGTCCTGAATTTTCAGACGAGCCCTTAGATTTTGATCCTCCCATTCTCCCACCTAGATCTGTTTATCGTTGCTGAGGACCCTCTCGTTCTGGACCCTACTCCCTTCTTCTCAGACGCCTCGTCGGAGGTACTGTCCCTCCTTCGGTTACCGCTGAGGTTTTCCTGGGGTTGACCACTCTCTTCTCGGCACTTCGTCGGAGGTGCTGTCCCTCCTTCGGTTACCGCCGAGGTTTCCCTGGGGTCTATCCTAGAGTCCCGCGACAGGGTCCTCACACCACGACAAAAGATCTATACTTAATCTATTTCGTTAGGTTTTTATCCAAACAGGTGTATCCCGTTACACCTGTTACCCAATCCCCACACCACAATCGTAAGTCGTCACTTACCGGTGTCTTCCCGGGGATTGAACCGTCACCCTTCTCCTCTCCGTCTTGTCGTGTCACCTTGTCCGGATACCACTCGCTCAAGCCGCCCGAAGCGACGAGCAAGGGACTAGGAGCCGCTGAACTCAGCGGGGTGCACCACCTCCGATGTCCCTCTTCTCGCCTCCCCTCACGGCCGGAGTGTAGATCCTGGACGAGCCCCCATTTGTCAGAAATAAAACTTCCCACACATGAGTCTCTTTAAAACTGATGACACGACAAGCTTTATTTACAAGTCTGCAGAGTTGGACTTAACTGGTTTCTCACCAGTTAAGCCCCGATACATACAGTGCATTGATTTTTATACCCTTATTATTTGCCCTTCCCCTTCTTATTAATACTGTTTTAATTGGTTAGTATTACAAAAGCATTTTAAGTATAACTGCATTTTTAATTATCACGTTCGTTACGTACGCTGTGAACTCTACATACACTAAATTCTGTTTCTCACCCTTCTTATCAATCCTTTGTCTCCTGCATGTCTCTCACTATGACCATGAAAAGATAGGTTTAAAAAAACATATTCAGCAGATCCTTTTGTCCTTGACTGCTAGTAAACTCCCTGTCCGTTCTGGCTTCCCTGTTTAATCATCACATTTTAACTTAAGTCTTTTTAACCTAAATTCTCTATATAACAGTCGAGACCCAATTGTTACTGAAATATTTTGCTTGGTAAAAATGGTCTTTGCCCGTTTCCTTTGTAGTTTTGAAACCGTGCACATAACGAGTCAATTGGGGGCGAATAACACAGTGGTTTTCAATCTTTTTTCTTTCTACCGCATACTACTTTAAGCAATCCCTTACAAAGCACCTGTGGCATCGAAAATTCTTAAAGAGGTATGCGAGTGGAATGAAGAAGGTAGAGAACCGCTGATTTAAACATAAAGGCCTCAGCACCTGATTTGTTATTTTCTTTAAATTCGGTGTCCTTCTTGCAGCAATTTTGCCTTGTCTGCCTATTCTTCTGCAGAAACTCACTGCGAACGTTCTCGACTTTTGCGCTAACCAACCTTTCTCTGCCTCTTCGCTCGGTTTCCTACGCTCTGAAAAACACGTTTACACTCCCAACAGCATTAGCAAGCTCTCCTGCCAGGGTATTGGATCGCTTCAGTTCAGGTGCAATCCATCCACTTGTATGGGCCACCCCTTCCTGAAAAAGTTCTTATGTCTAACAATTTGAAACTCTTCTCCCTGTTGCATTAACTCTGCCAATGCGTTATCTTCCTCTTCTGACCTTATCTTTCTCTTGACACCTGGTGTAATCCAGTGATTAACACATTGGAGATCGTTGTCTGCTGCCTCCGTTCACTTGTTATATTTCCTTCGCTGGACCACTGCCACTTTCTTTCCTACGCTATTGGTATGAATATGTACCACGACCTACGTCTGCTCACTTTCCACTTCAATAATATTCTGCAATCCAGGACCAGTCTCGAGACAACATATTATCTGGTTCGCAAAACCACCTATCTCATCCCAGGTTATCGAGACAACCTCTCTGTCTGACTTCACCCTTCTAATTTGTGCCGACGACAGTGTTATTTATTTGGTTGAAATGTTGCCCAGAAAGCTCGACCATCTCAGCAGTATCGAATGTGGCATACTTGTCACTGAGGAAAATGGCCGGACACTGATATCTTTATATTTTGTCTCTTTCGGTGATCACTGAATCCTCCATTCACTGAACCAAGCTGCTAAAAAGTAAGATTTACTAACATAATATCCAGATATTCATTTTCCTTCCTTTTTCCCTTTCGTTTCAATTGGACTGTTGTGAGAGGGACAGGGGAAGATGGGGAAATAACTTTAAAAATCATTATTTCTTAACTTTTAATGTTTTTGAACCCAAAAATTTGTTTTAATACATATGTGAAATTAAATCAAATTTTCAAAAATAAAGATAGACCTGGTCCAAGGGTATCATCAAATCCCTGTCCACCCTGATGATATTCCAAAGACATCTATCATAACACCATTCGGCCCTTTTGAATTCCTTAGAATACTATTCAGCTTCCAAATTGCAGCCTAGACATTCCAATACCTCATAGACGCAGGAAGGCGAGATCTGCACTTTCTGTTCACCTACCTGGATGAACATCAAGCATACCAGCTCCTACTCTGCCACTGCCTCAGTGACAAGAGCCTGGCTATTAACCTTGCGAGATGCCATTTCGGCATTTGGCAAGGTTAGGGCAATGGATCGACTGTCCCTTGCCAGAAAAAATCTGATGACAATTCACATTTTCGCCAGGCCAAACACAATCAAGGGATTGCAATAATTTGTCAGGATGGTTAAGTTTTACCACCATTTAATCCTCTCAGCGGCTTGTATCATGTTCCCCTTGTTCAGATTGATGTCTGGCAAAACCAGAGATAACTTGAAACGCCAACGGCTTTTAAGCAGGATAAGGAACGCCACACGCCTGGACCACTCGCGTGAAGACGCACCCAAGGCCTTCACCATAGACGCCTCCGAAGCAGAAGTTGGTTGTGTTCTTGTATGAAGGCCAATTGAACCCTCTCATATTCTTCAGGTAACTTCTACAGGCCTAAATATCAAGTTCAGTGCATTCGACAGGGAGCCGTGGTCCTATAACTGGCCATTCAACACTTCATATATATTTTGGAAGGGATCGAGTTCACTTTCGTCACTGATCACAAGCCCCTCAACCTTCATGTTCACCAAGTTGTCTGTCCCTTTGTCAGGTTCTCAGCAGTGACTCCTGTAGTTCATAACCAAATTCACTACCACAATGAAGCATATATCGGGGAAGAGTAATATGCTGGGCGATGCCTTGTCCCAGTCGGACATGCAATCGGTGGCACGCTTTGACTCCAGGAGTGGATTTCGCTGCATTAGTAGGGGCACAACAGGGGACAATGAACTATCAGCATACCTAAATGCACTCATTGGACTCCACCTTGAGGACGTACCAATTTGGACTAGAGGTACCAAACCCCTGTGTGACACTTCCATTGGGCAAACTGAACCCATTGTACCGATCACTTGGAGACAGCAGATCTTCGACACTTTGCACGGTTACCCCACCCTTCCACCCAGGCAACTACATAGCTCAGCGCAGATCACTTCATGAGGCATGGTTTACACAAGTAGGTCGGTCGCTGGGCCAGAACGTACACACACTGCCAGATCTCCAAGGTGCAGAGGCACATAAAGGCTGCAACCTTCCCAACCAACACACAGGTTCGAGCATGTGGGCCCACTACCCATCTCTAGAGGAGCAAGGTACCTATTAATAATGGTGGAGACGTTAACAAGGTGGCCATAAACCATCCCAATCACCTGCACAATTGGCAGAATCATGCATCAGGACGCTCATCTCAACCTTGGAGGTGAAGGTAGGGCTCCCCACCCACATGTCCTCGGACAGGGAGGCACAGTTCTCCTGGGCTCTGTGGTCAGTGGCAGCACAGCTACTAGGAATCCAGCTCCACCAGACGACTGAGTATCACCCTCAATCGAATTGCCTGGTTGAACATTTCCACAGGCACCTGGTAAACTCAAATTGCACAGCTTTAAGGACTCCAATGGGTAGAAAAACTCTCTTGGGTGCTGCTGGGTATCCGCATAGCCCCCAAAGAAGACCTGTCAGAGGAATCCACCGAACTAGTTTACAGTACCTTGTGAATTCGTGTCCGCACCCCGTGGTCATAAGGACACACCAGCAGAGGTCCTGACCAGACTTCGGGAGAGATTGGGAACACTGGCTCCAGGGCCAACGTCCCACCACAGGGAAAAGCCCTCCTTCGTACACAAAGACCTGCAACAGAACGAGTTCGTCCGCCGATGATAGCACAGAGCACGCCTACAGCAGCCACAAGAAGGACCCTTCAAAGTGATCCGTTAGCGTGATCTGGATGTGGGTGGCCCGGAGGAGACATTTAACATAGATCGACTCAACCTGGCACACCTCGACATTGAGCGCCCAGTCGTGGTCCCACTAGTCAAGAGGCGAGGGCGGCGACGTAACGAAATATGGTTTCAGCGGCTCCTATCCCCTTTTCTGAGGGGGCATGTGGCGGCTCACCCATGTGGCAGGCGAACCGGCCCCAGCAGTTGCGGTTCAGTGCGCAGTTGCATACTCTGGTGCTCTTGGTGTGGGGTAAAATAACAGAAAGAGAGTGGACGAGTGCTGAATGCTCTCGGACCAGCAGGGACCTGTTAAGGGTATGAGTACGAATTAATGAATCAGTCGGTTTGAAACTCTTCTCGACTCCGCGTGTTGTTTCCAGTCGCCGATAACCACCAACTCATTAGGAGAGAAAGATTTCATTATTAGCCGAGTCTACATGGCCTCGTTGTCGGACACTTTCCGACCCTCAAGTCGAACTGAAGAGACTTCAAAGCAAACACGAATAACGTCACAAAAACAAAATTGATCATTCCGAAAGGTGTGAATCCAATCACAGCAGGAAGCGCTGCCACAAAGGAGTCTGACTTGTGAGTTATAATATCACTCGATTTACACTGTTTATCTCTAGTTTGTTGAGCTTCCTACAAGCAAATCGCACCCCGTCTCCCACCAAAGTTTTCTCGGGATTCCTTAGTTAGCCTCTCACCACCAAACAAGGAAATTCTTATCAGCTCTCAATGCAGTTCCCCTTTTCCATTCCAATCCGACTGGGGAAGGTTAGAACAGGAAGAAAGTACAGCCAGTCGTGTGGCTGAGGAGATAGTCTGGGAAAAGGGTTTCATGTTTTTGGAATATTGGATTATTTTCTGGAGAAGAGGGTGACCTGCACAAGTGTGAATTGTTCAACCTGAACTTAAGGGGAACCAATATCCTGGCAGAAAAGTTTGCTAATTCTGTTGGGGGAGGGGTTAACTAGATTCGCAGTGGTTGGAAATCAAAGTGAAGAAGGGCAATACTATGATCTCAGAGGAAAAAACTGAGCGAGGAAATGAATACTAATCAACAGTGCTCACCTTCCTTCCCGAAATCCAATGAAGTAAATAAATTTAGCCCTCAGACATCATACCATTAATAACTCCTTTCACTGGAAAGACTAGTCGTGAATTTATTCCTTCTTTTCCACAAATTGGACGTCTTTTCCGTACCCAACCTATTCCCCATTGGACCTGTTATTGAATGCTATGGTGAGAAGTCTACCAGGTCTTGTTTTCAGATCGTGAATGAAAACTGGTTGCCTTCCCAGCATGATTATTTTCGTACAAAAATAATAGAGCCTTGAAATTGATTTGGGAAATGCGAGTAATATTGTTTTTGTTATTTTCACATCATCCCGTCTATTGTAAAAACAAATTTCACGCCATTTTTCAGTTCCTCTCTGAATTTTCTTTGTCAGTCCATAGATGCAGATGTTGCTGCAGGTACAGAGACACAGTAGCATAATTCCACATTGTTCAAAAATAAATATTTGAGTATTAAAATATTTTTCTGCATAACTAGGATTCACCGTTTGCCAGTTCATAGAGTGTATTAAAGAGGGCAAACACAGTAACACGAAATTGGCGGACAGAGCGAAAAACAATATCATCGATTTTTTTTCCGGATCTCCACCTCGGAATCAGTTTGATTTTCACCGTCCATGCGGAGTCCGCTGCGGACTCTGTTTGCTGCAATTATATGCCTGGCTGTTAATCCATTAAATAGGAGAATTAAACATATCCGTAATATCAGCGTTATGATGCTGTCCTGAAACACGTGTGCTTTCCACAGGGGTGCAGAATAATATTCAGGTACCGGCGCACACCGCCAAGGAATATTGTCAATTATTGCACAAGGCTCTACGACAAAGTAAAATGGGACGTATCTTATCCAGCTCACTGCCGCCACAATTATCAGACCCTTCGTTGCTAGTCTCTCAGTACAATAGTTTTTCTGCAAATTTTGATAGCAAATCACGATGACGCGATCAAATGTGAAGGCAACGGTGAATCAAACCGCGAAATTCGTTTTCGCATATCATTATCAATAGAGTAGATACTTGGGTTCTGAGCAAAAAATGTGCATACAAAGAAATATAATTGACCTACTTCAGAATGATTACAATGAGAACTACCATGAGATCGGCCGCTGCCATCCCCACCAGATAACGAGTGATTCATTTGGAAAGGCCACATTTTCCACGACCCAGGATGACAATCGCCATTAGTTAACTGCAAGACCAAAAAAGAACAAAAATTGAACTGGCGAAAATAGTCTTAAGTTTTCTTCTTCAGTTACTGCATGTGAGAGGAAAGTTTCGGAGGCTGCATTCACACGTGAATTCGCCTTTGATGGTATGGATCTCCCGCATGCCTAAGTTCTGAATGCCAATGTAAAATCAGAATGTGTCTGATGTGGATGGTGATGGTGGTAAATGGCCTTTGGAAAACTCGAAAGTAATAATAACAATGATTGTAAGGTTAGCATTTCGGTCAGTCTGTCCAGCAATCATGTTCATGTGTCAGCCCTTGAGCGTTCACAAAGCTATGAACGAAAAGTGAAACCCCGTTAGTGTCGTGTTGTGGAAAAGGTATGGGAAGCAGCAGACACAAATAATACGACACATGAGATTGCAGTTTAAGTGAATTGGGTCATTTTATGGATGGAGGTCAACTGGCCGTTGTTTGCACAGAACTTGAATTTCGTTCGCAGTAGGCCACGATTGACAATATAAATCGAGAATAAAACAGAGAAGAAAAAGACAGAGAGATGCTGAGGACAAATGGCAGGTGAGATTGGGCTGATGAGGAGAGAAAGGGCTAGCATCATAACGACATGGACAGGGAAAGATGGGTTGAAGGCATTCGATACTGATTGAAAATGTGTGTGAGAGAGAGAGAGGGAGGGGGAGAGGGAGAGAGAGAGAGAGAGAGAGAGAGAGAGAGAGAGAGAGAGAGAGAGAGATTGGGAATAGAGGGATGAACAGCAAAGTAAATATGAAACATACTCTCGCCGACTGAACCTAGTTTCTCTTGGAAGTGCTCGCCCAACCTCCCTTGCCTTTTCCTGTACCTCAAATAAGTTTATCTCTGCATCGCTCATTTGAGGAATCACTGTATGATCAACCAGCATCTTGTTACCGGGGCGAGTGTAGCAAACACCAGAAGAAATATTTACAATATGAGGGAGGAAACATTAGGGTAGAAGTCAGGGGTACATTTTTTTAAACACAGGTTGGTTCCTGAAATGCATTGCCACTTGATACAATAGACAGATTTCAAATACTCTTAGGCAAGCAAATGAATGAAAGGAATATAGAGCATAATGAGGAGGCGTATGATTTGGTTTAGTATCATTATTTTGGTCGGCATTATATGGTAGATGAGGGTCTGAACTACTCTGTAATATTCTGTGTTCTATTCGCTCAGTTGTGCCCTTTCAGTCAGTAGCTTTGTCCTGCTGGTCACATTATGCTGTTCGAAATACGAAGTTCTCACTTTCCATGGCGGTCTTCTCGATTGGACATTCTCTGTTTTCAGAATTTGGAAAAGATTATCAACGTTCAATCATCATGTAAAAAAAAAAGCCCATTCAATCAGTTCACCAAAAATCGCATAAATATCACTGGCTCATACCGTTTGTTCTATTACTACCTCTTCAAGCTCCCATCGTCTGAGATGCTTCTTTTCCTTCTGGTGCTGATGACGAGTTATAGATACAAAACATCAATTCTTCTCTTTCCTACCCCCAGGATGGAAATAGACCGCCTGTTTCTTTTTTTTCCAATTTCTAACATATTATTAATACAGCTTTCTCGGGGGAAATAATCAACTGTTTTATCGAAACACAAATTCAAGAAACTGGGCAGCAGAGAATTGAGACAGGTTATGGAAGAATAATTTTATAAAAGATTGTATGAATCAACTTATTACCGGTTACACCGACAACTACAAGTACAGAATAGCAAATGGTCGCAATGTAGTAGATTGCTGGCTCTGTGAAACGCTGTAATCAGTTCAAATCTTACAGCCATCCACGTACTCTCAGTTTTGTGTAGGAGTTCTTATATGAGAGGAGTTATCCATTGGGATAACTAATGGGATAAACCACAGCAGAACAACACATTGAATAAGCAACTATACAGAGCTAATTTTGCTTATTGGTTCCCTGTGCAATTCATTTAGCCACTAGTTGTATGATGTAAACAGTTGATTATGCAATTCGTGTCCATAACGTTGCAATCTTCGCTCTCTGACACAAGCTGCCAGCAAGACCTTTTTGGGACCAATATAAAATAGCACAGCAAATGCAGACCCTCTTTCCATCAGACGTGCAAATCTAAGCGGTAATTTGGAATATGATGTTCATTTGTGAGAGCAAATTGAACATAGAACTCAGAACATTACAGCACATTAGTGCTGACCTGTTGAAACCTATTTCACAACAATCTAGTTTATTCCAAACACACGCTTAAATATTTCTCATATTTATGTGTTTATTTCAGACATATTCTTGCAAAGTAGCAGCAAACACTAGAGGCCATCTGCACAACGTGAAGGTAGGAAAGTTTTGTTTGACATCGGGGGTATGGTTTCTATTTACACAGACATTGTGGGTAGCTCAATTGAATTGGCAGAGGTGATGGTGGAGGTTGTAAAGATATGGTCATTTAAGACACTCTTAGACAGGAACGTTGATGAAAGAAAAATAAAGGTTTATGAGTTAGGGAGCTTTTTTCCTTTGGGTAGACATATATTGGTGGCTAAAATCGGATTACCGTGCTTAAATATTCGATGTATCATGTACCCTTGAATGTTCCAATTGTACCAACCTAAGCTGCTACCAGTAACCACCACTCTATCAGTAACGGAAATACCTCTGACATTTCCACTGTGCAAATCTTTCTTCTTTGGCGTGGCTTCGCAGACGAAGATTTATGAAGGGGTACGTCCACATCTGCTGCAGGCTCGTTGGTGACTGACAAGTCCAATGTGGGACAGGCAGGCACGGTTGCAGCAGTTGCAAGGGAAAATTCGTTGGTTGGGGTTGGGTGTTGGGTTTTTCCTCCTTTGTCTTTTGTCAGTGATGTGGGCTCTGAGGTCTTCTTCAAAGGAGGTTGCAGCCCTCCGAACTGTAAGGCGCCAAGATGCACCGTTGGAGGTGATATCAGCACACTAGCGGTGGTCAATGTGGCAGGCACCAAGAGGTTTCTTCAAGCAGTCCTTGTACCTCTTCTTTGATGCACTTCTGTCTCGGTGGCCAGTGGAGAGCTCGCCATGTAAAATGATCTTGGGAAGGCGATGGTCCTCCATTCTGGAGACCTGACCAACCCAGCGCAGTTGGGTCTTCAGCATCGTGGATTCCATGCTTGCGGACTCTGCCATCTCGAGTACTTCGATGTTGGAGATGATGTTGGTGTGGTGAAGAAAGCATTTGGAATGTTGGCCTTCATAAATCGTAGTATTGAATTCAAGAGTAGGGAGGTTATGATGAAATTGTACAAGGCATTGGTGAGGCCAAATTTGGAGTACTGTGTACAGTTTTGGTCACCAAATTATAGGAAAGATATAAACAAAATGGAGAGAGTGCAGAGAAGGTTCACGAGAATGTTGACAGGATTTCAGGGTCTGAGTTACAGGGAAAAGTTGTGCAGACTGCTTTTTTCTCTGGAGCGTAGAAGATCTGAGAGGGGACCTTGATAGAGGTGTTTAAGATTTTAAAAGAAACAGACAGAGTAAATGTGGATAGGCTTTTTCAATTAAGAAAGGGAGAGATTCAAACTAGAGGACATGGTTAAAGATTGAACGGGGGAAAATTATAAGGGGAACATGAGGGGAAATTTCTTTATGCAGAGGGTGGTGGGGATGTGGAATGAGCTTCTGGCAGACGTGGTCGAGGCGGGATCATTGGTTACATTTAATGAAAGACCTGGATGGTTACATGGATAGGAGGGGGACTAGAGGTGTATGGACGCGGTGCAGGTCAGTGGGACTAGGAGGGTGGGAGATTTGCTATGGCATGGACTAGTAGGGCCGAACTGGCCTGTTCTGTGCTGTAAGTGGTTATATGGTTATATTGTTAAGTAATTCCAATTAATGTTGAGGATGGAGCGGAGACAGCACTGATGGAAGCGTTCTAGGAGACATAGGTGATGCTGGTAGAGGACCCATGATTCAGAGCCAAACAGGAGCGTGGGTATGACAAAGGCTCTGTACAGCTGATCTTTGTGTGTTTCTTTGGGTGATTGTTTTTCCAGATTCTTTTGTGTAGTCTTCCAAAGGTGCTGTTTGCCTTGGCGAGTCTGTTGTCTATGTCTTTGTCGATCCTTCCATCAGATGAAATGGTGCAGCTGAGGTAGGTAAACTGGTTGTCCATTTTGAGTTCTTTGTGCCCGATGGAGATGTGGGGGAGCTGGTAGTCATGGTGGGGAGCTGGCTGATGGAGGACCTCAGTTTTCTTCATGCTGATTTCCAGGCCAAACATTTTGGCAGTTTCCGCAAAACAGGACGTCATGCGCTGGTGAGCTGGCTGTGCAAATGCATGCTCAAGAAACACAGCATGCCGTGCAGCGTCCATAGGAAGCAATGGTATATAAACAACGTTTCGGCCTGAGCCTGCCTCAAGGTATTATTTGAACGCTGGCCATCACAAGAATTTACAAGTGGAGGAGCAAATGGAAAGAGAAGAGATATGGTTTGGCAAGCAGAATATTACAATGTTGTGCAATTTATGGAGAAGGAACAGTTCTATGAATGGTGGGGACCAAGAGTAAAATAGACAGAGAAATTGGGACAGTCCAAGAGCTATGAAGGGGCCTACCGGATACTGAAGACGTCGACATTGATGTCATCAGTTCAGTGGATGCCTACAAGGTATATTTGCTATTTTGTACTCAAATTGTCCATGCTTTAGTTTGATATGCATGGGGAAATGAACAGAAAGGCCGACGATGCGATGATGTGTGGAATTGAAATTGGTGTCTTCTATACAGTCGGCCCATATAATTGCAGTGGAAGAGCTACAGTGTTAAACAAGAAGGTCTCCGATTCTTCGTTCACTCTCTCTCTCTCTCTAATGTCCAGAAAGCCGTTGGATACAGTTGATGGCCACAGATGATTCACAGGAAAGTGTTGCTTCACTTGAAAAGACTGTTTTAGGCTGGTCAATGTGGTGAGAGAGGAGGTGTGAGCGAACCCTGGGGCAATGAGTGGGACATGGAGGAAGCAGTTCCTTCTTAAAGTGGAGACGGTAGGAAATGGACGCATGTTTCCGTTTGTATAATCACCTTGTAAGTATCTGAATCGAATCAATGGAGGGCGCTGCATGCTCTGTTGTGATAGTGGTTGTAGACAGGGAATCCTGACCTTGCTGCGTTTTATGATGGACGGTGTCATAGTAATTTGCGGGACATACAGAAGATGATAGAAAACGCTGTTAATAGAAGTAGATTGGGAAGCCACGATTTTGGAAGGAATGAAGGACATCTCGGCTGGTATGAAATACAACACCTCATCCTTAGAGCCACGGGGACGGAGAAGGAGAAATTCAGAGAAATGTGTAGAAACTACAGGGTGTTCAGAGAGAGGTACTGTCCAGGAAACGATTGGAGTTGTTTGGTTGTTAGAAAATGATTGAATCTTGAAATCTTCTTGAATATCCAGGGCATCAAATGTAATGGTATGAAGCCGAGCTGTGAAAAAAAAAATATTTAACGATTAAATGGCGGAGCAGACTCGGTCAGCTGAATATCCTAAGTCTTATAAGATTATTTGCCTCGTAGCCGTATGAACAATTGCAATATTTTAGAAGGTTTTGAACAAGTACATGGATCTTCGAGGTATTGAGCAATATTTACTGGGTGAAGGTCAGTGGGATTAAGCAGAATAATTGTTTGGTGCTAACCAGGATGGCCGAGAGGCGCATTTTGTACATCTATGTTGTATAATTACACCAAGTTAATCAGGATACATTGACGGAGACGGATAATCAGTGTCTACTTCAATACCTAACTTCACTCGGAGATCAGGCAGAGCAATGAAACTTCAGTGACTTTGGCGATATCCGTTTACTCAAAAAGTCAATCGTTGAACTGAAGAAGCTACGACGTATTGATAAAATAAACTGGGACAAAGTAAACATAATTAATGTCATGTCGCCCAAGGGTGGTGGTGGTGGGGCTCATGCTGAATCCAGAAGAATTCCGTGCTGATCTATGCCAATGGCCCATCGACAAATATAATGGAGATGATATAAAGTCACCAGAAATATCACTGACCTTATGAAGTTATTGAATAAACGAGGGACAGTGAATAATCTTTGATTCTCATGGAGATTTGGGGGAAGACAGCAGCAGCAGGACGCCGATATTTCGGAATTATAATCTTCTATTACGCTGATAATGACGATGCCAAAACACAGAAAATGGAGAAATATTTATCCACGAAAGTGAACGATGAGATGTTTCACTCTGTAAATATTTTTACAGTGACGTTGTGATGTCCATTTCCTTGGTGAATGATATTGTACTGCAAATTTACTGGAAATATTATTGGTAAATTAATGAGGTATGAATTAAAATTAAAAGACAAACAGACCACATTACCGGTTAGTGCAAATTCCTTACAGACAGAGCCAGCGATCGGGATTTTGGTTCCAATCCCGAGCTGTCTGTAAGGAATGTGAACATTCTCGCAGTCACTGCGTGGATTGTTCCAGGGGATCTGATTTCCTCCAAACGTTCCAAAACCTAGCGGGGGTTGTGGATTAATTTGATGAAATTGGGCAGCTCGGGGTCGTGGGACGGAAGTTCCTGTTACTATGCTCCATGTATAAAAAAATAATATTCGATCTACAGAATCGATGTTTTAATGGTCTAGTGATAAATTCAATGTCATTGTCGAGGGATGAAGTCGTTTAAAATTTCATACTCATGTGCTTGCTTAGATGAACTTATGACAAATATAAATGATGGGATCGAACAAAAAATTAGCAGTGGTGCCGGTGGTCCTGCAACGGCAGTACTGCCACTGGTGTGAACCCAAAGAGAGAGGAGGGAGCGGAGATTTCATCCGCAGTGTTCTCACTCCAGGGATGGAAACCATGTAGCCTGCAGGCTGCCAGCGATTCCAATCAAAGGACTTAAATCAGGCCGCGGATAACTAGGAACAGGCTGAAGAAAGTCTGATGGGCTGATAGCAATGGCAACCATGGTTTGACATGGTGCCTAAGGTTCTGTGGGCTTCCTGATCGCTCGGAGGTTTCTATCTGTATCTCAGGTTCCGATTGTCTGGACAGAACTGGAACTCGGAACGCCTCTTCTATCGGATAATAAATTATATCTGTTTATACAATTGTTGTGCGTGGAGCCCTCCCCTCGGCAAAATAGGGATGGATAAACTGAATTAAGCGATACCCTGCTGAAATCCAGCTAAGACTGGCTGAAGAGGCGTCTTTCTAATAACCCAGAGAGTCTGTTCCTTGCTCTCATCAAGTAACGATGAAATAATATTACTTGCTGACAATAAAAACATAGTGCAAATATTCTTGATTGCGATGAGTGACGAATATTAAGGATTTAAAAAAAAACTGATTTACAGAATGATTGCACGGTTCACGTATTGGTCCGCGCAACGCTATTGCAGTGCCCAGAAACAAGCGTTTCGCATCCAGTGCTTGCAGTAAGACGTTTCTCCTGCGGCTCCGTTGATTTCATATGGGTGTTCGGTTTTTTTCCACCCTCCAAATCATACGGTGTTTGGGAGTTAATTTTTGAATTTGGGCGGCACTGTTTATTGGTCGCAAGTACCTGTTACATTGCGATATCTCTGAAACATTTGAAGAAAACCTACCTATGAGAGGAAAGAAATTGTAGATTCCTTCACACAATCCCTCAGTTCAGTTCGAGTCTCGCTCTGCACCACCACTTACCGTCATGATTCACCTCTACTCGTTTATCAATTTCACACAGCGTTCCCTGTCCCACCATGCCTTCTTTACACTTAATTCTCCATTGTATATCTGTCTTTTACATGAAGGGATTCGGGTTGAAACGTTAACCGTTCTTTTTTTCTCTAACGGATTCTGTTTCCCCTCTTAATTCGTCCAGTAGAGTGTTTAATTCAACGGAGTGTATGATCTCAGATGGAAAAATGAACGAGGGAATGAATAAGAATCAACAGTGCTCACTTTCCTTCCAGAAATAAGGAGAATACGAGTATCTGGGACATCAGAATAACACATTTAATAACTAATTTATCTTGGAAGCCTAGTTGAGAATTTGCTCCTTCTTTTCCACAAAGTGGACATCTCTTCCGTACCCAACCTTTTGCCTACTGGAACTGTCATTGAATGCCATAGTGAGAAATCTACCAAGTCCTGTTGTCAAATCGTGACTGAAAACAGTCTTGCTTCCCAGCCTGATTGTATTCTTACAAAAATAATCAAGCTTGAAATTGATTTGGGAAATGCTCGTAACAATGCTTTTGTTATTTAAACATCATCCCGTTTATTGTAAAATCAAACTTCAGGCCATTTTTCAGTTCCTCTCTAAATTTCCTTTGTGTCAGTCCATAGATGCAGGTTTTGGTGCAGGTACAGAGAAACTGTAGCATAACTGCATATTGTTGAAAGATAAATATTGGGATATTCAAATATTTCTCTGTACAATTAGGATTCACCGTTTGCCAGTTCATAGAGTGTATTACATACGGCAACCACAGTAACAGGAAATTGGCGGATAGAGCGAACAACAAAATCATCGATTTTTTTGGGTTCTCCAGCTCGGAATCAGTTTGATTTTCACTGTTCATGCGGAGGCCGCTGCGGACTCTGTTTGCTGTAATTATGTGCCTGGCTGTTAACCCATTAAACAGGAGAATGAAAAACATCGGTAATATCGGTGTTACGATGCTGTCAAACAACTCGTGTGCTTTCCACAAGGGTGAAGTATAGTATTCAGGTACTGGCGCATACAGCCAAGGAACATTGTCAATTACTGCAAAAGGCTCCACGATAAAGTAAAATGGGACGCATCTCATACAGCTCACTGCCGCCACTATTATCAGAACCTTCGCCGCTACTCTCTCAGCACAATAGTTTTTCTGCAGTTTCTGACAGCAAATCGCAATGAAGCGATGAAATGTGAAGGCAACGTGAACCACGCCGAGAAATCCGTTGTGGCATATCTACGGACAATCAATAGATTGTTTTTATTTTCTTTCATCAATGTTCCTGCCTAAGAGTCTCTTAAACACCCATATCTTTCTAATCTACACCATCACCTCGGCCAAAGCATTCCACCTACCTACATCTGTCTGTGTAAATAGAAACCGTACCCCCCCCCAATGTCTCCCGAAACTTTCCTATCTTCATGCGCACAGACGAGATATGGTTTGCCAAGTAGAAGATTAAAAAGTTGGACAATGTATGTAGAAGGAATAGTTCTCTGAATGGTGGGGACCTAGAGTAAAAGAGACAGAGAAATTGGAAGAGTCCAAGTGGTAGAGGAGGGGTCTACCGGATACTATAGACGTCGACGTTGATGCCATCTGGTTAGAGGATGCCCTCAATGGATATTCGCTATTGTTCCTTCAATTTGTGGATGGATGGGGAAATGCAGAGAAAGGCCAACGATGCGATGAGATATGGAAGTGAAATGGGTGTCTACTTTACAGACGGCCCTTATAATTGCAGTGGAAGAGCTACAGTATTAAACAAAAAAGTCCCCGATACTTCGTCCACTACCTCCAATGTCGAGGAAACCGATGGATACGGTAGATGGCCAGAGAAGATTTACAGTAACGTGTTGCTTCACTTGAAAAGACTGTTTAAGGCCGGTAATTGTGGTGAGAGAGGAGGTGTGAGTGCAACGTAGGGGGTGATGAGTGGGACATGGGGGAAGCAGTTCCTGTTTGAAGTGGAGACGAGAGGAGATGTACGCATGTTTCCTGTTGTGTGATCACCTTGTAAGTATCTGAAATTATGGAGGGCGCTGCGGGCTCTGTTGAGGTGGACGTAATAGATAGGGAATCCTGACGTTGTTGCTTATTTTAGTGGACGGGTTCACGGTTGTTTTGCGGGACATATAGAATATGGTAGAAAACGCTGTTAATGGAAGAAGATGTGAGGGCCACGATTTTGGAAGGAAAGAAGGACATCTCGGCTGGTATAAAATAGTACACATCATCCTGAGAGCCAAGGCGTTGGAGATGGAGAAATTCAGATAAAGGAATAGAAACTACAGGGTGTTCAGAGAGAGGTAGTCTCGAAGAAACTATTGGAGTTGTTTGATTGATAGAAAATGATTACATCTTGAAATCTTCTTGAATATCCAGGGCATCAAACGCAATGTTGTGAAGTTGAACTGTGGGGCAAGGTGGGAAAATGTATCATCTCACGACTGAATGGCGGGGCAGACCCGATTAGCTGAAGAACCTAAGTCTTATAAGATTCTTTGCCTTGTAGCCATATCTAAAATTGCAATATTTTAGAAGGTTTTGAATGGTGCGATATGGACTGAATGCAGGTCAGTGGGACTAAGGAGAATAATTGTTTGGCGCTGACTACAATGGCCGAGAGGACCATTTTCTACATCTATGTTGGTATAATTATACCAAGTTAATCAGGATACATTGGCGAAATGGGATTCTCAATGTCTACTTCAACACATAACTTTACTCGGAGAGCAGGTAGAGCATGGACACTTAATTGACTTCGCCATATTCGTTGACTCCAAAAGTCAATACTTTATCTTAAGAAACTGGGCTAAAGTAAACATAATTAAAGTAAGATCGCTCCAGGGAGGTTGTGGTGGTGGTGGTGGTGGTTCATGCTGAATCCAGAAGAATTCTGTGCTGATCTATGGAAATGGCCCATCGACAAATATAAGGGAGATTATGTAAAGTCACCAGAAATATCGCTGAACTTATCAGGTTAGTGAATATACGTGGGATAGTGAATATTCTTTGAATCTCGTGGAGCTTTGGGAATGAAAATTACAAACAGAGCACAGTGAGCCGAGCAGTGAGTGCAAATTCCTTACAGACAGCTCCAGCGATCGGGATTTGTGTTCGAATCGCAAGCTGTGGGTCAGGAATGTGTACATTCTCCCGTTCTCTTCCTGGATTTCCCAGAGGGCACCGGTTTCCTCCCATCGTTCAAAAACCTAGCGGGTGTTGTGGGTTAATTTGTCAAATTGGGCAGCACGGGTCGTGTCCAAAAATAATATATTCGATGTCGATGATTGATGTTTTAATTGTCCAGTGATAAATTCAAAGTCGGGGGCTGAAGTCATTTTGGCAAACATACCGCAAGGATAAGAACAACATGTTTTGAAAATTCATATTCCTGTACTTGCTACGATGGACTGATGCCAAACAATGGACTGTTCTCTGGTATCAAGTAACTATCGAACAAAAAATAATTGGCAGTGGTGCCTCTGGTGTGAACCCATAGAAAGCAGGGTGTGAAGGGCATTCTTTCCTCGCAGGGTTCTATCTCCATGCCCAACTACGAATGGCTCTGAACAGGCTTTAGACAGCCTGTTAGAGGAGCCGACGGTGGTTTATTTTCCAATCCTGCTTCGGTGGGTCTGGGCGGTTGATGGTGGGTCCTGTGTTCGGTAGCAGCCACGAGAGATTTCAGACTACAAGGAAGCAGATAACTTGCGGAGGGCACCAGGATAGGGGGTGAGCAGTCCCCTCACACTCGTTTCGCAAGGACAATCAAATGAGGCCAACGTTATGGGATGGTAACCACAGCAGTGGATAAGTGAGGCCTCTGCGGTTGAAGAACGCACAAACAGAAGCTTTGGGTAACTCCATGGATCGAAACCATGTAGCCTGCAGACTGCCAGTGACTCCAATGAATGGATTAAAATCAGGCAACGGACCACTAGGAACAGGCTCGAGACTGGCTGATGGGCTATCAGCAGTGGGAACCTGGGTTTGAGAGGGTGCCGAGGGGTCTGAAGACTTCCTAATCTATCGGAGGTTTCTATCTTTATCTCGGGTATCCGATGGTGTGGACGGAACTGAAACTCGGAATTCCTCTACAATCATATCAATTGGCAGAATTGTATGCAGTTATGAAAATAGATAGATGGTGCGTGTAGCGCTCATCTTGTCGAAAGCGTGAATAGTAAACTGAATTAGGCGATACCGTGCTGAAACGCAGCTAAGGGTAGGCTGAAGAGGCGGCTTTCTTATCTTCCAGAGAGTCTGTTCTCTGGTATCATTAAGTAACGATGAAATAATATTACTTGCTGACAAGAAAAAACATCGCGCAAATATTCTTATTTGCGACGAACAATGAACGTTCAGGAATTTTTTAAAAATGGTTTTGAGTTACAGAATGGCAGCACGGTTCACGTAGTGATCAGCGCAACGCTATTGCAGTACCCAGAAACCAGGGTCCTCATCCAATGCTTCCAGTAAGAGGTTTGCTGCATGGATTCGATTTGGGTGCTCGGTTTCTTCCCACCCTCCAAAACATACAGGAGTTGTGTGTTAATTGTTGAATTTGGGCGGCACTGGCTCGTTCATTGCAAGTACCTGTCACAGTGCGGTATCTCTGAAACATTTCAAGAAAACATACAAAAGAGAGTAAAGAAACTGTAGATTCCTTCATGTAATCCCTCATTTCAGTTCGAGTCTCGCTCTGCATCTCCACTCTTTTGCCAATCCCACATGGCGTAACCCTTACCCACTCTGCCTTCTTTACACCTACTTCTCCATTACATTTCTGTCTTTGACATGAAGGGTTTCGGGTCTAAACGCCGACCGTACTTCTTCTCTAACCGATCCTGTTTAATTTATCCAGAATAGTGTTTGATTCAATGGGGTGTTTGATCTCAAAGGATTAAAAAAAAACTGACCGATGGAATGTATCCATATCAATAGTGTTCACCTTCTGTTCTGAAACCCAGATGAGTCAAGAACTTTAGGCTTCAGACATCAAGAAACCACATTGTAAAAATACGGTGGCCGGGAATCCAACCCAGGTCAACTGCTTGGAAGGCATCTATGTTAACCATTATACCACCACCTCCTTGAACTTTCACCATCATCTGATATGTTATCCTCTGACAATTTGCTATCTCGACCTGATCTCACTACCAGTTTCATCTTCCCCTAACCATCCCAGCCTTCTCTACAGATGTGAGTCACTCCAGTACATCCTTGTCCACTCTCCATTACCGCAACCACACACGCTTCCATTCCCTGTCGCACAGCCCAGAAATGTCCGCAGTGTGTCCAAACCCTGCCCCGACAGAGTCCTACTCCCCTCTCCTGGATCCACGGTAAGAAACTAACCTTTCAGGTGAGGCCGAGCTTGAACCGCTTCTGGCCCAATCTGGGCCAAACGCGGACAGTGGATCATTACGTCCAGCACCTGCATTCAGTATTTTGGGCCTCAGATTTCTGCAGCCGACCACCAACTTCCACAACTACTCCCTCAGAGGCATATCCACCCTCCGTCACCCTTCGGAAACAGCAGCCCAACGCTTAAACCCCGCCAGTCCGGGACCAAAAGGCAGAGCTCCGCGGGGTCCTACTGCCCGATATAGGTTTAAGTGCCTGCCGACGGGACCGGCTCCATGAACTGAGGCCGATGCTCAAGATGCTGGCGCACGCCGTTAGCAGCAGACCCCAAGGAGTGTGGTCTCCTTGGGATCAGTGTTACCGATGCAGGCAACCAAACTCTCCCACTATTTCACCGAGAGCGACAAATCTGGGAGAGGACGTCCGGGGAAAGACAGCGAGGCAGAGCACCAGTGGGAGCTCGCTGTACGATGTACTCGCACCAGCTGGAGGCCGCCAAAGACCTTACAATTTCCTAATTGCATCAGCGATCAGTTTGGAGCCCAAAGGACCCCAACACCCAGCAGCAATGGACAAATGGTTACTTAAACAAAAGTTGTTTTTAATTACCTTTGAACATGAAAACAGAATCAAAGCATAACTTTTCTCTATTTTTAACTAAACTCCCTTCTAAATCTACGTGCACGTGTATGCAATGTGTGAGCAAATTAAGGAAAGTTCTTTGGTTCACAGTCCAATCTCACTTCTCATTCTTTCAAGTTCACTGGTTGCAGGCAATTCTTATTCTGTGCACAGAATTTAACATGTGTAAAGTTCACGAGGCTTTGGTGCTTGAAAGGTAAATGTTTACCGCTGAGGACGTTTCCAGGATGAGGAGATTTATTTAGATCAACATATTAATTTCTCACCAAATATATTGAATAACTTAAAATGATGAACAAATTCATTCAGATATCATATTCCACCCAAACAGCCAGCTCATTACTTTTACATTCAAATGCGTACAAAACCATACTGTGGAAGAGAAAAATTAGGCCCCTCAGCTCAGCAACTCTTGCTGCAACATTTGAATCATGGCGGTTAGATTTTCCTCTCAATCTCATTTAGACATATAGACTTAAATCACTTTAGCAGACTCTTCAGGCCCACATGCCCATGCAGCCGAAATAACCCAACTAAACTACAACCCCCGGATGATTTGAAAGGCGTGAGAAAATAGCAGCAACCAGAGGAAACCCACACAGACATGGAGAGATCGTACTTACAGGCAGCGTTGAATTCGAACCAAGGTTCTCTGGTGCTCCATTAGCATTATCACTCTCGTGCCTTCTCTCATATTTTTGATCAACAGTGTGTCATCCTGCGCTTTTATCACGTCCAATTACTTGGCTTCCACAACCATCAGTGGCAACGAATTTCACAGATCATATCTGAGACATGGCTCCTCATTTCCATCCTAAGAGATTACATATTTTATGAGGCTGATCCACAACTAGAATTATCCATGTCCACTCTATCCGGCCCTTTCAATGGCCGTTTGGTTTTAATGAGGTACCCCCATATTTCCCATCTCCAATGAGTATAATATCGTTTTATCGTACTGCAATTCTGCTTCATATGCTCCTGGCTGTTCTCGCACCCAAGTGATAAGCAGTAACCAGTGAGGGATAAACCTACCTGATGCTTCCTGCGTTACGGAGTCCAAAGGACCCCAAAACCCAGCAGCAATAGATATGCACCACAACACAGAGTTACTTAAACGAAAGTTGTTTTAATTATATTTGAACAAGAAAACAGAATTAAAGTTTAACTTATTACTTAAGCTACTTAACTAACCTACTTAATCCCCCATCTAATACTAAGCGGAGGTTTGTGCAATGTGCTTGTATCACACGGGATATTTGACCTATCACCAACGGGAAGGAGGCAGAGGAGCTTCAAAATCAGAAATGACAGGCTGGGCAATTTCTTCTTCCCTAGCAGTCCTTGAAATTGACAACCGGTATCATGTATCTTTGGATCTCTTATAAAAGGAAACTAAATTATTCCAGAATATGTATACATATTTATCTTTATTATCTATTTATGCACTTATTACGTGCTGTGTATTGTCAACCACGGTTGCCTTATCTTTTCCATGTCTCAGTGGGACAATCCGATCAAGAACCCTGTGCAAGTGGTCCCTAAACAGCCATCTGTGCTTTTCCCCGAGAACATCAGCTATATCAGTTGGTGTCTGGAATTCTCAGTCTGAATGTGGGAGGGTGCATGATTCCGACTGGATAGGCACCTGAAGAGCTTGGACTGCAGGCCTCGTGGATAGGATTTGATTGATATGCTCTTCTCTCAATGCTAGTACCAGGATTGGCCATTTATCCTCCTGTATCATCAATGTGATGTGGTTTCTCCGGCACGTGTCACCACAGAGGTTCCATTGCTGTCTGCATATGTTGGATTGTATGAGGATTGTGGGAGAGATACTCCTCTGCCCGAGACTTCATGTGAGGGAGGTGGTCAGTCTCGGAATGGGAGGCTGTCTGAGCCGAACTTTTCACCTCCTGTTTGAGTGTTATGAACACATTTCTCAGTCTCCGAGGCTCATTCCCTTCATGTTAGTAAACTGCACTGTATATCCAATTAACGGTCTGGTAGTTGGCAACCCTCTTTGAAAGAGCGATCATAGTATGATTGAATTTCTCATACAGTTGGAGGGTGGAATAGACAGATCTAAAACTAGTATATGATACTTGAATAGGGAAGACTATAACAGGATGAGGGAGAAATTGGTAAACATGGACTGGGAGCTCAGGCTAGTTGGCAGAAAATTTGAGGAACAGTGGAAGACTTCTGAACAAATATTTCACCGTGTTCAACAAAAACATATTCTGGTTAAAAATAAGGGCAGTAAGATATGGAAAATCCAGCCTTGGTTAACTAAGGAAATGGAGGTAGTATAAAATTAGAGGTTCATGAATGAAGTAGCCAAGAATAGTGGAGAATTGAGGGATTGGGAAAACTTTAAAGGACAACATAGGACAGCTAAATGAGAAATAAGGAAAGGGAAGAAGGATGATGAAGGGAAATTAGCACAAAGTATAAAAACATAGCAAAACAATTATAAAATTATAAAACAGAAAAGGGTGGCTCAAGTCAACATAGCTTCCATGGAAGATGAGAATGAGAAATTGATGTTGAGTAATGAGGAAATAGCTGAGGCATTGAACTGATATTTTGTGTCAGTCTTTACTGTGGAAGACACATCCAACATGCTAAAGAGTGGTGATCGGGATGTGAAGGGAGGTGTGGGCCTCAATAAAATAATTCTTACAAAAGAGATAGTGATGAGCAAACTAATAGCATTGAAGGTGAAAAAATCCCCTGGTCCTGATGGGATGCATCTCAGCGTACTGAAGGAAATGGCGGCAGTTATGGATTCTCTGGATTCTGAGCAGGTCCTGGAAAATTGGAAAACAGCAAATGTCACACCACGTTTTAAAAAGGGATGTTGGCAGAAGACGGGTAACGATCGGCCAGTGGCTTAATGTCTGTAGTTGGGAAAATCATTGAAGCTGTAATTAACGAAGAAATAGCGAGGCATTAAAAATGAAGGTGCTCCACCAGGCAGACACAGCATAGATTCAGAAAAGGAAGGTCTTGTTTGACAAACTTGCTGGGGTTCTTCGACGATATAATGGGTGTGGTAGATAAAGGGAAACAGTTTGACTTTGTATATTTGGATATCCAGAAGGCATTTGATATGGTGCAGCACAAGAAAGTTATCAATAAGATACAGATGAATTGAGTCAGTGGAAGTATATTGGCGTGGATTGAGAGTTGGTTAACTGTCAAAAGACAGTTCTTCTGATTGACAGAAAGTGATAACTGGGGTTTTTCAGGGGTCAGTGCTGGGCCTGCCACTGTTCATGATTGACATTGATGATTTGGGAGAGGGGATAGAATGTACAGTAGCCAATTTTGCGGATGATACTAAATTGGAAACGTGAATTGTACAGATGATGTGGAGTGGCTGCAGTAGGATATAGTTAAGTTAGGTGAGTGGGCGAACATCTGGCAGATGGAGTGTAACGTTAGTATCTGCAAGGATTCCACATTGATAGAAAAAAAATAGAAGAGCAGATTATTATTTAAATGGTAAAAGACTGCAGCAGGTCCTGTTGTGCAGATGGACTTGGGAGGGCTATGCATGAATCACAAAAAGTTGGGTTGCAGATACCACAGATTATTAAGTAGGCAAATGTAATGTTCGCCTTCATCACTAGAGGCATTCAAAAATAGGGAGGTCATGCTGCAAATGTACAAGGTATTGGAGAGGCTGCACCTGGAGTACTGTGTGCAGTTCTGGTCTCCTTACTTGAGGAAAGATATACTGGCCTTACAAGCAGATCACAGGATGTTCACCAGGTTTATACTGGAGATGAGGGGGTTGACCTACGATGAGAGACTAGATCGCCTGGGATTATACTCACTCGAATTTGGAATATTGAGAGGAGATCTTAAAGAAACATATAAAATTATAAAGTTGATAGAGGCAGGAAAATTGTTTTAAATTGTAGGTGAAACCAGAAATAGAGAACACAGCCTCAAGATCCAAGGGAGTCGATTCTGATTAGAGATGAGGAAAAACTTTTTTTTCCCTTAAATTTATTTAAGGTTCTGTTCGATAGAATTTAACAAAATAAAATAATTTGGGTATATAGGAAAAAGGAATGTAGGTGGAGTTGAGTCAATGATCAGATCATCCATGATCTTACTGAATGGCGGTGAAGGCTCAATGGGCCAGATGGCCTACTCTTGCTCGTATTTCTTATGTTCTTATGTATACATGTGTACACCGTGATTGGTATACATACTGTTTCACGGGTGGAATGTTTGGTGTATGGGTGGCAGTGTTGGCATAGTGATTAGCGCAACACCTTAACAAGACCTGGGTTCAAATCCCGCATTGTCTGTAAGACATTTGTACATTCTCCCCGTGTCTGTCTGGGATTTTCCTTGGGGCACCGGTTTCATCCGACGGTGCCAAACATACCAGGGGTTGTAAGTCAATATGGAGTAATTGGATGGTTTGGACTCATGGTCTTAAGCGGATTGTTACTCTGCTCTTTGTTACTCTGAAAGGTTTTTAAAAATTAAATATATTTTTAAAAATCTCGTTGTATTTAGAAAGTCACATGATGATAATATTGAACTTGATAAGGAAAGTCTGGGACACTTCTCCTGAAGCATAAGATGTGATTGTAAAGAGTGGAGATAAGGGAGGTGGTGGTGTGTTCTGCGTTTGATGAGTGAGACCTTGCAGTTGATATTCCTGAGCAGTTATTTTTCCTCAAGTAAGTGGAAATGAGAGATTAGATGAAGTGAATATGTTGTTGGGATTGCACAATGAAAAGCCTACCTGGCACATGTCAATGAAGGTTAGAGGAACTGATACAAAGGGTGATCATAAATAGATATAAGGGATCCAAAGCGGTGGATTTGAGCTTTCCAAATATCATCTGTTATTCTGCATCGGATTAGATCAGTTGGAATTTGTAATAAAACAGTATCCTTAATATAGTAATGTTTAAAAAAAAACTTTACCATCGTTTTGGTCTTGAGCCTTTAATCAAGGATGGAAAATGTCGGCAGGCATCCGAACAAAAGAGAAGGTGAGGAGGTGTGGTTTCAAAGATAGGACGTAAGGTGGAGAAGGGAGGGAAGTTCAGCAGCAATCAAGGGAAAATGTTTCTTCGGCTGCAAAAGATAGGGTAGATATTGGACAAAGAAACGGCTTATGAACTTAGGAAGTATTTTGCACCTTTCTTAATTGTGGCATATACCTGCAGTGTGCCTGTCATCTGAGAGTGTCAATAGGCTGAGTGTGTGTATTTGATCTTAGCATTAGGAGGTCAGAAGATGGATCAATTATCTGAACGAGATGAAGTACAGTCCACGGTTTGAAAGAGGTAACTGAAGAAACTGAAGGCATTGTTACTGATCTTCGTGAATCACTATATTTTCAGTGATAGACAAGATTTATGAATCTTTTAATAAGGATAAGGATTTAGTGGCCATCGAGGCCCATGGTGAAAGGCAGCATTTATCTCTGAAAGAGAAATCTTTCGACGCAAACTTGTTGGAATTCCTAGAGTGAAGTCCGGGAATGACAAGTAAAGGAGAGTCAGTGGATATCGTTTAAATGGATTTTCAGAAGGCCCTTGAAAAGGCGACGTACATGAGGATGCTGAGCATGAGGAGGATCATGGTTCTCCCACAAAAATACTGGCATGGATATCAGATTAGCTGATTGACAGGAAGCAGAGTGGTTATAAAAGGGACATTTACAGGTTGGCTGCTGTTGGCCAGTGGTGTTCCTCTGGTCTCGCTGCTGGCGCCATTTCATTTTATGTTATGTGTTAATGATTGTGATGGTGGATTAGAGAGCTATGTTGCCACGTTTTCAGACAATGCAAAGCTCAGAGGAGGGGCAGGTACAGTTAAGGACACACTTTATCTGCAGAAAGGTTTAGACGGTTAGGAAATTTGGTAAAGAAATGACAGATGGAATACAGTGAAGAGAAGTCATGATCATGTATTTTGGTAGAAGGAATAAAGGTGTAGACCTTTTTCTAAACAGAAAATTACATCAAAATCAGAGGCCCAGAGGGACTTGGGTCCTCGTGCAAATCTGCCTAAAGATTCACTTGCATGTAGAGGCAGATGTAAGAAAGGCAAATGGAATTATCTCATTTATTTTAGGAAGAATAGGATATAAATGGAGGGATGTGGTGTCGAGGCTTTATAATTCATTAGTCAACAATGTTGGAATACTGTGAATAGTTTGTGATCCATATCTAAGGAAGGCTGTGTTGGCTTTGGAGAGGGTTCAGTTGTTGACATGGTGATCCCCGGAGTGAAAGGGTTCGAATGCTCTGGGGTTGTGCCTGCTGGAGTTTAGAAGAATGAGGTGTTATCTCATTTATACCAATCTGATGCTGGAAGGTCAGGACAGAGTGGAGGTGGAGAGAATATTTCCCATGGTGGGTGAGTATGGAACCAGAGGTAACTGCCATGTAATACAATAAAACCCCTTTTAAACAGAGATTAGAGTAATTTCTTTACCAAGAGGGTGCAGATATTATGGAATTTAATGTACCAGATAGCAATGGAGGCCAAGTCATCGGGAATATTTAAGCCAGACGTTCGTGACCATGAAGGTTATCAAGGTTTACGGAGAGAAGGCAAGAAGATGAGGGTCAAATGGATAATAAATCAGCCATGATGGAATGGTGGAATATACTCGATGGGAAGAATGGCCGAATTCCGCACCTATGCCTTATAATCTTTTGGCGTTAAAACCCATAAATCTGCGCTGACCAAGACACATGCTGTGGGTTTTAAAACTAAAACTGGCCATCAGGTCAGTGACAACAATGTTTCGCTTCCAGACAGGTTGAATATCAAAGACGAACTTTAGGAGAACTGCAATGTGACACTAACGAAGGCATCATCTCTGCCAGAAGAACGGGCATAGTCAATTATTGCACAAGGCTCTACGACAAAGTAAAATGGGACGTATCTTATCCAGCTCACTGCCGCCACAATTATCAGACCCTTCGTTGCTAGTCTCTCAGTACAATAGTTTTTCTGCAAATTTTGATAGCAAATCACGATGACGCGATCAAATGTGAAGGCAACGGTGAATCAAACCGCGAAATTCGTTTTCGCATATCATTATCAATAGAGTAGATACCTGGGTTCTGAGCAAAAAATGTGCATACAAAGAAATATAATTGACCTACTTCAGAATGATTACAATGAGAACTACCATGAGATCGGCCGCTGCCATCCCCACCAGATAACGAGTGATTCATTTGGAAAGGCCACATTTTCCACGACCCAGGATGACAATCGCCATTAGTTAACTGCAAGACCAAAAAAGAACAAAAATTGAACTGGCGAAAATAGTCTTAAGTTTTCTTCTTCAGTTACTGCATGTGAGAGGAAAGTTTCGGAGGCTGCATTCACACGTGAATTCGCCTTTGATGGTATGGATCTCCCGCATGCCTAAGTTCTGAATGCCAATGTAAAATCAGAATGTGTCTGATGTGGATGGTGATGGTGGTAAATGGCCTTTGGAAAACTCGAAAGTAATAATAACAATGATTGTAAGGTTAGCATTTCGGTCAGTCTGTCCAGCAATCATGTTCATGTGTCAGCCCTTGAGCGTTCACAAAGCTATGAACGAAAAGTGAAACCCCGTTAGTGTCGTGTTGTGGAAAAGGTATGGGAAGCAGCAGACACAAATAATACGACACATGAGATTGCAGTTTAAGTGAATTGGGTCATTTTATGGATGGAGGTCAACTGGCCGTTGTTTGCACAGAACTTGAATTTCGTTCGCAGTAGGCCACGATTGACAATATAAATCGAGAATAAAACAGAGAAGAAAAAGACAGAGAGATGCTGAGGACAAATGGCAGGTGAGATTGGGCTGATGAGGAGAGAAAGGGCTAGCATCATAACGACATGGACAGGGAAAGATGGGTTGAAGGCATTCGATACTGATTGAAAATGTGTGTGAGAGAGAGAGAGGGAGGGGGAGAGGGAGAGAGAGAGAGAGAGAGAGAGAGAGAGAGAGAGAGAGATTGGGAATAGAGGGATGAACAGCAAAGTAAATATGAAACATACTCTCGCCGACTGAACCCAGTTTCTCTTGGAAGTGCTCGCCCAACCTCCCTTGCCTTTTCCTGTACCTCAAATAAGTTTATCTCTGCATCGCTCATTTGAGGAACCACTGTATGATCAACCAGCATCTTGTTACCGGGGCGAGTGTAGCAAACACCAGAAGAAATATTTACAATATGAGGGAGGAAACATTAGGGTAGAAGTCAGGGGTACATTTTTTTAAACACAGGTTGGTTCCTGAAATGCATTGCCACTTGATACAATAGACAGATTTCAAATACTCTTAGGCAAGCAAATGAATGAAAGGAATATAGAGCATAATGAGGAGGCGTATGATTTGGTTTAGTATCATTATTTTGGTCGGCATTATATGGTAGATGAGGGTCTGAACTACTCTGTAATATTCTGTGTTCTATTCGCTCAGTTGTGCCCTTTCAGTCAGTAGCTTTGTCCTGCTGGTCACATTATGCTGTTCGAAATACGAAGTTCTCACTTTCCATGGCGGTCTTCTCGATTGGACATTCTCTGTTTTCAGAATTTGGAAAAGATTATCAACGTTCAATCATCATGTAAAAAAAAAAGCCCATTCAATCAGTTCACCAAAAATCGCATAAATATCACTGGCTCATACCGTTTGTTCTATTACTACCTCTTCAAGCTCCCATCGTCTGAGATGCTTCTTTTCCTTCTGGTGCTGATGACGAGTTATAGATACAAAACATCAATTCTTCTCTTTCCTACCCCCAGGATGGAAATAGACCGCCTGTTTCTTTTTTTTCCAATTTCTAACATATTATTAATACAGCTTTCTCGGGGGAAATAATCAACTGTTTTATCGAAACACAAATTCAAGAAACTGGGCAGCAGAGAATTGAGACAGGTTATGGAAGAATAATTTTATAAAAGATTGTATGAATCAACTTATTACCGGTTACACCGACAACTACAAGTACAGAATAGCAAATGGTCGCAATGTAGTAGATTGCTGGCTCTGTGAAACGCTGTAATCAGTTCAAATCTTACAGCCATCCACGTACTCTCAGTTTTGTGTAGGAGTTCTTATATGAGAGGAGTTATCCATTGGGATAACTAATGGGATAAACCACAGCAGAACAACACATTGAATAAGCAACTATACAGAGCTAATTTTGCTTATTGGTTCCCTGTGCAATTCATTTAGCCACTAGTTGTATGATGTAAACAGTTGATTATGCAATTCGTGTCCATAACGTTGCAATCTTCGCTCTCTGACACAAGCTGCCAGCAAGACCTTTTTGGGACCAATATAAAATAGCACAGCAAATGCAGACCCTCTTTCCATCAGACGTGCAAATCTAAGCGGTAATTTGGAATATGATGTTCATTTGTGAGAGCAAATTGAACATAGAACTCAGAACAGTACAGCACATTAGTGCTGACCTGTTGAAACCTATTTCACAACAATCTAGTTTATTCCAAACACACGCTTAAATATTTCTCATATTTATGTGTTTATTTCAGACATATTCTTGCAAAGTAGCAGCAAACACTAGAGGCCATCTGCACAACGTGAAGGTAGGAAAGTTTTGTTTGACATCGGGGGTATGGTTTCTATTTACACAGACATTGTGGGTAGCTCAATTGAATTGGCAGAGGTGATGGTGGAGGTTGTAAAGATATGGTCATTTAAGACACTCTTAGACAGGAACGTTGATGAAAGAAAAATAAAGGTTTATGAGTTAGGGAGCTTTTTTTCTTTGGGTAGACATATATTGGTGGCTAAAATCGGATTACCGTGCTTAAATATTCTATGTATCATGTACCCTTGAATGTTCCAATTGTACCAACCTAAGCTGCTACCAGTAACCACCACTCTATCAGTAACGGAAATACCTCTGACATTTCCACTGTGCAAATCTTTCTTCTTTGGCGTGGCTTCGCAGACGAAGATTTATGAAGGGGTACGTCCACATCTGCTGCAGGCTCGTTGGTGACTGACAAGTCCAATGTGGGACAGGCAGGCACGGTTGCAGCAGTTGCAAGGGAAAATTCGTTGGTTGGGGTTGGGTGTTGGGTTTTTCCTCCTTTGTCTTTTGTCAGTGATGTGGGCTCTGAGGTCTTCTTCAAAGGAGGTTGCAGCCCTCCGAACTGTAAGGCGCCAAGATGCACCGTTGGAGGTGATATCAGCACACTAGCGGTGGTCAATGTGGCAGGCACCAAGAGGTTTCTTCAAGCAGTCCTTGTACCTCTTCTTTGATGCACTTCTGTCTCGGTGGCCAGTGGAGAGCTCGCCATGTAAAATGATCTTGGGAAGGCGATGGTCCTCCATTCTGGAGACCTGACCAACCCAGCGCAGTTGGGTCTTCAGCATCGTGGATTCCATGCTTGCGGACTCTGCCATCTCGAGTACTTCGATGTTGGAGATGATGTTGGTGTGGTGAAGAAAGCATTTGGAATGTTGGCCTTCATAAATCGTAGTATTGAATTCAAGAGTAGGGAGGTTATGATGAAATTGTACAAGGCATTGGTGAGGCCAAATTTGGAGTACTGTGTACAGTTTTGGTCACCAAATTATAGGAAAGATATAAACAAAATGGAGAGAGTGCAGAGAAGGTTCACAAGAATGTTGACAGGATTTCAGGGTCTGAGTTACAGGGAAAAGGTTGTGCAGACTGGGGCTTTTTTCTCTGGAGCGTAGAAGATTGAGAGGGGACTTGATAGAGGTGTTTAAGATTTTAAAAGAAACAGACAGAGTAAATGTGGATAGGCTTTTTCAATTAAGAAAGGGAGAGATTCAAACTAGAGGACATGGTTAAAGATTGAAGGGGGAAAATTATAAGGGGAACATGAGGGGAAATTTCTTTATGCAGAGGGTGGTGGGGATGTGGAATGAGCTTCTGGCAGACGTGGTCGAGGCGGGATCATTGGTTACATTTAATGAAAGACTGGATGGTTACATGGATAGGAGGGGACTAGAGGTGTATGGACCGGGTGCAGGTCAGTGGGACTAGGAGGGTGGGGATTTGCTATGGCATGGACTAGTAGGGCCGAACTGGCCTGTTCTGTGCTGTAAGTGGTTATATGGTTATATTGTTAAGTAATTCCAATTAATGTTGAGGATGGAGCGGAGACAGCACTGATGGAAGCGTTCTAGGAGACATAGGTGATGCTGGTAGAGGACCCATGATTCAGAGCCAAACAGGAGCGTGGGTATGACAAAGGCTCTGTACAGCTGATCTTTGTGTGTTTCTTTGGGTGATTGTTTTTCCAGATTCTTTTGTGTAGTCTTCCAAAGGTGCTGTTTGCCTTGGCGAGTCTGTTGTCTATGTCTTTGTCGATCCTTCCATCAGATGAAATGGTGCAGCTGAGGTAGGTAAACTGGTTGTCCATTTTGAGTTCTTTGTGCCCGATGGAGATGTGGGGGAGCTGGTAGTCATGGTGGGGAGCTGGCTGATGGAGGACCTCAGTTTTCTTCATGCTGATTTCCAGGCCAAACATTTTGGCAGTTTCCGCAAAACAGGACGTCATGCGCTGGTGAGCTGGCTGTGCAAATGCATGCTCAAGAAACACAGCATGCCGTGCAGCGTCCATAGGAAGCAATGGTATATAAACAACGTTTCGGCCTGAGCCTGCCTCAAGGTATTATTTGAACGCTGGCCATCACAAGAATTTACAAGTGGAGGAGCAAATGGAAAGAGAAGAGATATGGTTTGGCAAGCAGAATATTACAATGTTGTGCAATTTATGGAGAAGGAACAGTTCTATGAATGGTGGGGACCAAGAGTAAAATAGACAGAGAAATTGGGACAGTCCAAGAGCTATGAAGGGGCCTACCGGATACTGAAGACGTCGACATTGATGTCATCAGTTCAGTGGATGCCTACAAGGTATATTTGCTATTTTTTACTCAAATTGTCCATGCTTTAGTTTGATATGCATGGGGAAATGAACAGAAAGGCCGACGAGGCGATGATGTGTGGAATTGAAATTGGTGTCTTCTATACAGTCGGCCCATATAATTGCAGTGGAAGAGCTACAGTGTTAAACAAGAAGGTCTCCGATTCTTCGTTCACTCTCTCTCTCTCTCTCTCTAATGTCCAGAAAGCCGTTGGATACAGTTGATGGCCACAGATGATTCACAGGAAAGTGTTGCTTCACTTGAAAAGACTGTTTTAGGCTGGTCAATGTGGTGAGAGAGGAGGTGTGAGCGAACCCTGGGGCAATGAGTGGGACATGGAGGAAGCAGTTCCTTCTTAAAGTGGAGACGGTAGGAAATGGACGCATGTTTCCGTTTGTATAATCACCTTGTAAGTATCTGAATCGAATCAACGGAGGGCGCTGCATGCTCTGTTGTGATAGTGGTTGTAGACAGGGAATCCTGACCTTGCTGCGTTTTATGATGGACGGTGTCATAGTAATTTGCGGGACATACAGAAGATGATAGAAAACGCTGTTAATAGAAGTAGATTGGGAAGCCACGATTTTGGAAGGAATGAAGGACATCTCGGCTGGTATGAAATACAACACCTCATCCTTAGAGCCACGGGGACGGAGAAGGAGAAATTCAGAGAAATGTGTAGAAACTACAGGGTGTTCAGAGAGAGGTACTGTCCAGGAAACGATTGGAGTTGTTTGGTTGTTAGAAAATGATTGAATCTTGAAATCTTCTTGAATATCCAGGGCATCAAATGTAATGGTATGAAGCCGAGCTGTGAAAAAAAAAATATTTAACGATTAAATGGCGGAGCAGACTCGATCAGCTGAATATCCTAAGTCTTATAAGATTATTTGCCTCGTAGCCGTATGAACAATTGCAATATTTTAGAAGGTTTTGAACAAGTACATGGATCTTCGAGGTATTGAGCAATATTTACTGGGTGAAGGTCAGTGGGATTAAGCAGAATAATTGTTTGGTGCTAACCAGGATGGCCGAGAGGCGCATTTTGTACATCTATGTTGTATAATTACACCAAGTTAATCAGGATACATTGACGGAGACGGATAATCAGTGTCTACTTCAATACCTAACTTCACTCGGAGATCAGGCAGAGCAATGAAACTTCAGTGACTTTGGCGATATCCGTTTACTCAAAAAGTCAATCGTTGAACTGAAGAAGCTACGACGTATTGATAAAATAAACTGGGACAAAGTAAACATAATTAATGTCATGTCGCCCAAGGGTGGTGGTGGTGGGGCTCATGCTGAATCCAGAAGAATTCCGTGCTGATCTATGCCAATGGCCCATCGACAAATATAATGGAGATGATATAAAGTCACCAGAAATATCACTGACCTTATGAAGTTATTGAATAAACGAGGGACAGTGAATAATCTTTGATTCTCATGGAGATTTGGGGGAAGACAGCAGCAGCAGGACGCCGATATTTCGGAATTATAATCTTCTATTACGCTGATAATGACGATGCCAAAACGCAGAAAATGGAGAAATATTTATCCACGAAAGTGAACGATGAGATGTTTCACTCTGTAAATATTTTTACAGTGACGTTGTGATGTCCATTTCCTTGGTGAATGATATTGTACTGCAAATTTACTGGAAATATTATTGGTAAATTAATGAGGTATGAATTAAAATTAAAAGACAAACAGACCACATTACCGGTTAGTGCAAATTCCTTACAGACAGAGCCAGCGATCGGGATTTTGGTTCCAATCCCGAGCTGTCTGTAAGGAATGTGAACATTCTCGCAGTCACTGCGTGGATTGTTCCAGGGGATCTGATTTCCTCCAAACGTTCCAAAACCTAGCGGGGGTTGTGGATTAATTTGATGAAATTGGGCAGCTCGGGGTCGTGGGACGGAAGTTCCTGTTACTATGCTCCATGTATAAAAAAATAATATTCGATCTACAGAATCGATGTTTTAATGGTCTAGTGATAAATTCAATGTCATTGTCGAGGGATGAAGTCGTTTAAAATTTCATACTCATGTGCTTGCTTCGATGAACTTATGACAAATATAAATGATGGGATCGAACAAAAAATTAGCAGTGGTGCCGGTGGTCCTGCAACGGCAGTACTGCCACTGGTGTGAACCCAAAGAGAGAGGAGGGAGCGGAGATTTCATCCGCAGTGTTCTCACTCCAGGGATGGAAACCATGTAGCCTGCAGGCTGCCAGCGATTCCAATCAAAGGACTTAAATCAGGCCGCGGATAACTAGGAACAGGCTGAAGAAAGTCTGATGGGCTGATAGCAATGGCAACCATGGTTTGACATGGTGCCTAAGGTTCTGTGGGCTTCCTGATCGCTCGGAGGTTTCTATCTGTATCTCAGGTTCCGATTGTCTGGACAGAACTGGAACTCGGAACGCCTCTTCTATCGGATAATAAATTATATCTGTTTATACAATTGTTGTGCGTGGAGCCCTCCCCTCGGCAAAATAGGGATGGATAAACTGAATTAAGCGATACCCTGCTGAAATCCAGCTAAGACTGGCTGAAGAGGCGTCTTTCTAATAACCCAGAGAGTCTGTTCCTTGCTCTCATCAAGTAACGATGAAATAATATTACTTGCTGACAATAAAAACATAGCGCAAATATTCTTGATTGCGATGAGTGACGAATATTAAGGATTTAAAAAAAAACTGATTTACAGAATGATTGCACGGTTCACGTATTGGTCCGCGCAACGCTATTGCAGTGCCCAGAAACAAGCGTTTCGCATCCAGTGCTTGCAGTAAGACGTTTCTCCTGCGGCTCCGTTGATTTCATATGGGTGTTCGGTTTTTTTCCACCCTCCAAATCATACGGTGTTTGGGAGTTAATTTTTGAATTTGGGCGGCACTGTTTATTGGTCGCAAGTACCTGTTACATTGCGATATCTCTGAAACATTTGAAGAAAACCTACCTATGAGAGGAAAGAAATTGTAGATTCCTTCACACAATCCCTCAGTTCAGTTCGAGTCTCGCTCTGCACCACCACTTACCGTCATGATTCACCTCTACTCGTTTATCAATTTCACACAGCGTTCCCTGTCCCACCATGCCTTCTTTACACTTAATTCTCCATTGTATATCTGTCTTTTACATGAAGGGATTCGGGTTGAAACGTTAACCGTTCTTTTTTTCTCTAACGGATTCTGTTTCCCCTCTTAATTCGTCCAGTAGAGTGTTTAATTCAACGGAGTGTATGATCTCAGATGGAAAAATGAACGAGGGATTGAATAAGAATCAACAGTGCTCACTTTCCTTCCAGAAATAAGGAGAATACGAGTATCTGGGACATCAGAATAACACATTTAATAACTAATTTATCTTGGAAGCCTAGTTGAGAATTTGCTCCTTCTTTTCCACAAAGTGGACATCTCTTCCGTACCCAACCTTTTGCCTACTGGAACTGTCATTGAATGCCATAGTGAGAAATCTACCAAGTCCTGTTGTCAAATCGTGACTGAAAACAGTCTTGCTTCCCAGCCTGATTGTATTCTTACAAAAATAATCAAGCTTGAAATTGATTTGGGAAATGCTCGTAACAATGCTTTTGTTATTTAAACATCATCCCGTTTATGTAAAATCAAACTTCAGGCCATTTTTCAGTTCCTCTCTAAATTTCCTTTGTGTCAGTCCATAGATGCAGGTTTTGGTGCAGGTACAGAGAAACTGTAGCATAACTGCATATTGTTGAAAGATAAATATTGGGATATTCAAATATTTCTCTGTACAATTAGGATTCACCGTTTGCCAGTTCATAGAGTGTATTACATACGGCAACCACAGTAACAGGAAATTGGCGGATAGAGCGAACAACAAAATCATCGATTTTTTTGGGTTCTCCAGCTCGGAATCAGTTTGATTTTCACTGTTCATGCGGAGGCCGCTGCGGACTCTGTTTGCTGTAATTATGTGCCTGGCTGTTAACCCATTAAACAGGAGAATGAAAAACATCGGTAATATCGGTGTTACGATGCTGTCAAACAACTCGTGTGCTTTCCACAAGGGTGAAGTATAGTATTCAGGTACTGGCGCATACAGCCAAGGAACATTGTCAATTACTGCAAAAGGCTCCACGATAAAGTAAAATGGGACGCATCTCATACAGCTCACTGCCGCCACTATTATCAGAACCTTCGCCGCTACTCTCTCAGCACAATAGTTTTTCTGCAGTTTCTGACAGCAAATCGCAATGAAGCGATGAAATGTGAAGGCAACGTGAACCACGCCGAGAAATCCGTTGTGGCATATCTACGGACAATCAATAGATTGTTTTTATTTTCTTTCATCAATGTTCCTGCCTAAGAGTCTCTTAAACACCCATATCTTTCTAATCTACACCATCACCTCGGCCAAAGCATTCCACCTACCTACATCTGTCTGTGTAAATAGAAACCGTACCCCCCCCCAATGTCTCCCGAAACTTTCCTATCTTCATGCGCACAGACGAGATATGGTTTGCCAAGTAGAAGATTAAAAAGTTGGACAATGTATGTAGAAGGAATAGTTCTCTGAATGGTGGGGACCTAGAGTAAAAGAGACAGAGAAATTGGAAGAGTCCAAGTGGTAGAGGAGGGGTCTACCGGATACTATAGACGTCGACGTTGATGCCATCTGGTTAGAGGATGCCCTCAATGGATATTCGCTATTGTTCCTTCAATTTGTGGATGGATGGGGAAATGCAGAGAAAGGCCAACGATGCGATGAGATATGGAAGTGAAATGGGTGTCTACTTTACAGACGGCCCTTATAATTGCAGTGGAAGAGCTACAGTATTAAACAAAAAAGTCCCCGATACTTCGTCCACTACCTCCAATGTCGAGGAAACCGATGGATACGGTAGATGGCCAGAGAAGATTTACAGTAACGTGTTGCTTCACTTGAAAAGACTGTTTAAGGCCGGTAATTGTGGTGAGAGAGGAGGTGTGAGTGCAACGTAGGGGGTGATGAGTGGGACATGGGGGAAGCAGTTCCTGTTTGAAGTGGAGACGAGAGGAGATGTACGCATGTTTCCTGTTGTGTGATCACCTTGTAAGTATCTGAAATTATGGAGGGCGCTGCGGGCTCTGTTGAGGTGGACGTAATAGATAGGGAATCCTGACGTTGTTGCTTATTTTAGTGGACGGGTTCACGGTTGTTTTGCGGGACATATAGAATATGGTAGAAAACGCTGTTAATGGAAGAAGATGTGAGGGCCACGATTTTGGAAGGAAAGAAGGACATCTCGGCTGGTATAAAATAGTACACATCATCCTGAGAGCCAAGGCGTTGGAGATGGAGAAATTCAGATAAAGGAATAGAAACTACAGGGTGTTCAGAGAGAGGTAGTCTCGAAGAAACTATTGGAGTTGTTTGATTGATAGAAAATGATTACATCTTGAAATCTTCTTGAATATCCAGGGCATCAAACGCAATGTTGTGAAGTTGAACTGTGGGGCAAGGTGGGAAAATGTATCATCTCACGACTGAATGGCGGGGCAGACCCGATTAGCTGAAGAACCTAAGTCTTATAAGATTCTTTGCCTTGTAGCCATATCTAAAATTGCAATATTTTAGAAGGTTTTGAATGGTGCGATATGGACTGAATGCAGGTCAGTGGGACTAAGGAGAATAATTGTTTGGCGCTGACTACAATGGCCGAGAGGACCATTTTCTACATCTATGTTGGTATAATTATACCAAGTTAATCAGGATACATTGGCGAAATGGGATTCTCAATGTCTACTTCAACACATAACTTTACTCGGAGAGCAGGTAGAGCATGGACACTTAATTGACTTCGCCATATTCGTTGACTCCAAAAGTCAATACTTTATCTTAAGAAACTGGGCTAAAGTAAACATAATTAAAGTAAGATCGCTCCAGGGAGGTTGTGGTGGTGGTGGTGGTGGTTCATGCTGAATCCAGAAGAATTCTGTGCTGATCTATGGAAATGGCCCATCGACAAATATAAGGGAGATTATGTAAAGTCACCAGAAATATCGCTGAACTTATCAGGTTAGTGAATATACGTGGGATAGTGAATATTCTTTGAATCTCGTGGAGCTTTGGGAATGAAAATTACAAACAGAGCACAGTGAGCCGAGCAGTGAGTGCAAATTCCTTACAGACAGCTCCAGCGATCGGGATTTGTGTTCGAATCGCAAGCTGTGGGTCAGGAATGTGTACATTCTCCCGTTCTCTTCCTGGATTTCCCAGAGGGCACCGGTTTCCTCCCATCGTTCAAAAACCTAGCGGGTGTTGTGGGTTAATTTGTCAAATTGGGCAGCACGGGTCGTGTCCAAAAATAATATATTCGATGTCGATGATTGATGTTTTAATTGTCCAGTGATAAATTCAAAGTCGGGGGCTGAAGTCATTTTGGCAAACATACCGCAAGGATAAGAACAACATGTTTTGAAAATTCATATTCCTGTACTTGCTACGATGGACTGATGCCAAACAATGGACTGTTCTCTGGTATCAAGTAACTATCGAACAAAAAATAATTGGCAGTGGTGCCTCTGGTGTGAACCCATAGAAAGCAGGGTGTGAAGGGCATTCTTTCCTCGCAGGGTTCTATCTCCATGCCCAACTACGAATGGCTCTGAACAGGCTTTAGACAGCCTGTTAGAGGAGCCGACGGTGGTTTATTTTCCAATCCTGCTTCGGTGGGTCTGGGCGGTTGATGGTGGGTCCTGTGTTCGGTAGCAGCCACGAGAGATTTCAGACTACAAGGAAGCAGATAACTTGCGGAGGGCACCAGGATAGGGGGTGAGCAGTCCCCTCACACTCGTTTCGCAAGGACAATCAAATGAGGCCAACGTTATGGGATGGTAACCACAGCAGTGGATAAGTGAGGCCTCTGCGGTTGAAGAACGCACAAACAGAAGCTTTGGGTAACTCCATGGATCGAAACCATGTAGCCTGCAGACTGCCAGTGACTCCAATGAATGGATTAAAATCAGGCAACGGACCACTAGGAACAGGCTCGAGACTGGCTGATGGGCTATCAGCAGTGGGAACCTGGGTTTGAGAGGGTGCCGAGGGGTCTGAAGACTTCCTAATCTATCGGAGGTTTCTATCTTTATCTCGGGTATCCGATGGTGTGGACGGAACTGAAACTCGGAATTCCTCTACAATCATATCAATTGGCAGAATTGTATGCAGTTATGAAAATAGATAGATGGTGCGTGTAGCGCTCATCTTGTCGAAAGCGTGAA
Organism: Narcine bancroftii; assembly: GCF_036971445.1. NCBI lineage: Eukaryota > Metazoa > Chordata > Chondrichthyes > Torpediniformes > Narcinidae > Narcine > Narcine bancroftii. Next base: position 98,416,990 of record NC_091474.1, on the reverse strand, counting down.
TAGTAAACTGAATTAGGCGATACCGTGCTGAAACGCAGCTAAGGGTAGGCTGAAGAGGCGGCTTTCTTATCTTCCAGAGAGTCTGTTCTCTGGTATCATTAAGTAACGATGAAATAATATTACTTGCTGACAAGAAAAAACATCGCGCAAATATTCTTATTTGCGACGAACAATGAACGTTCAGGAATTTTTTAAAAATGGTTTTGAGTTACAGAATGGCAGCACGGTTCACGTAGTGATCAGCGCAACGCTATTGCAGTACCCAGAAACCAGGGTCCTCATCCAATGCTTCCAGTAAGAGGTTTGCTGCATGGATTCGATTTGGGTGCTCGGTTTCTTCCCACCCTCCAAAACATACAGGAGTTGTGTGTTAATTGTTGAATTTGGGCGGCACTGGCTCGTTCATTGCAAGTACCTGTCACAGTGCGGTATCTCTGAAACATTTCAAGAAAACATACAAAAGAGAGTAAAGAAACTGTAGATTCCTTCATGTAATCCCTCATTTCAGTTCGAGTCTCGCTCTGCATCTCCACTCTTTTGCCAATCCCACATGGCGTAACCCTTACCCACTCTGCCTTCTTTACACCTACTTCTCCATTACATTTCTGTCTTTGACATGAAGGGTTTCGGGTCTAAACGCCGACCGTACTTCTTCTCTAACCGATCCTGTTTAATTTATCCAGAATAGTGTTTGATTCAATGGGGTGTTTGATCTCAAAGGATTAAAAAAAAACTGACCGATGGAATGTATCCATATCAATAGTGTTCACCTTCTGTTCTGAAACCCAGATGAGTCAAGAACTTTAGGCTTCAGACATCAAGAAACCACATTGTAAAAATACGGTGGCCGGGAATCCAACCCAGGTCAACTGCTTGGAAGGCACCTATGTTAACCATTATACCACCACCTCCTTGAACTTTCACCATCATCTGATATGTTATCCTCTGACAATTTGCTATCTCGACCTGATCTCACTACCAGTTTCATCTTCCCCTAACCATCCCAGCCTTCTCTACAGATGTGAGTCACTCCAGTACATCCTTGTCCACTCTCCATTACCGCAACCACACACGCTTCCATTCCCTGTCGCACAGCCCAAAAATGTCCGCAGTGTGTCCAAACCCTGCCCCGACAGAGTCCTACTCCCCTCTCCTGGATCCACGGTAAGAAACTAACCTTTCAGGTGAGGCCGAGCTTGAACCGCTTCTGGCCCAATCTGGGCCAAACGCGGACAGTGGATCATTACGTCCAGCACCTGCATTCAGTATTTTGGGCCTCAGATTTCTGCAGCCGACCACCAACTTCCACAACTACTCCCTCAGAGGCATATCCACCCTCCGTCACCCTTCGGAAACAGCAGCCCAACGCTTAAACCCCGCCAGTCCGGGACCAAAAGGCAGAGCTCCGCGGGGTCCTACTGCCCGATATAGGTTTAAGTGCCTGCCGACGGGACCGGCTCCATGAACTGAGGCCGATGCTCAAGATGCTGGCGCACGCCGTTAGCAGCAGACCCCAAGGAGTGTGGTCTCCTTGGGATCAGTGTTACCGATGCAGGCAACCAAACTCTCCCACTATTTCACCGAGAGCGACAAATCTGGGAGAGGACGTCCGGGGAAAGACAGCGAGGCAGAGCACCAGTGGGAGCTCGCTGTACGATGTACTCGCACCAGCTGGAGGCCGCCAAAGACCTTACAATTTCCTAATTGCATCAGCGATCAGTTTGGAGCCCAAAGGACCCCAACACCCAGCAGCAATGGACAAATGGTTACTTAAACAAAAGTTGTTTTTAATTACCTTTGAACATGAAAACAGAATCAAAGCATAACTTTTCTCTATTTTTAACTAAACTCCCTTCTAAATCTACGTGCACGTGTATGCAATGTGTGAGCAAATTAAGGAAAGTTCTTTGGTTCACAGTCCAATCTCACTTCTCATTCTTTCAAGTTCACTGGTTGCAGGCAATTCTTATTCTGTGCACAGAATTTAACATGTGTAAAGTTCACGAGGCTTTGGTGCTTGAAAGGTAAATGTTTACCGCTGAGGACGTTTCCAGGATGAGGAGATTTATTTAGATCAACATATTAATTTCTCACCAAATATATTGAATAACTTCAAATGATGAACAAATTCATTCAGATATCATATTCCACCCAAACAGCCAGCTCATTACTTTTACATTCAAATGCGTACAAAACCATACTGTGGAAGAGAAAAATTAGGCCCCTCAGCTCAGCAACTCTTGCTGCAACATTTGAATCATGGCGGTTAGATTTTCCTCTCAATCTCATTTAGACATATAGACTTAAATCACTTTAGCAGACTCTTCAGGCCCACATGCCCATGCAGCCGAAATAACCCAACTAAACTACAACCCCCGGATGATTTGAAAGGCGTGAGAAAATAGCAGCAACCAGAGGAAACCCACACAGACATGGAGAGATCGTACTTACAGGCAGCGTTGAATTCGAACCAAGGTTCTCTGGTGCTCCATTAGCATTATCACTCTCGTGCCTTCTCTCATATTTTTGATCAACAGTGTGTCATCCTGCGCTTTTATCACGTCCAATTACTTGGCTTCCACAACCATCAGTGGCAACGAATTTCACAGATCATATCTGAGACATGGCTCCTCATTTCCATCCTAAGAGATTACATATTTTATGAGGCTGATCCACAACTAGAATTATCCATGTCCACTCTATCCGGCCCTTTCAATGGCCGTTTGGTTTTAATGAGGTACCCCCATATTTCCCATCTCCAATGAGTATAATATCGTTTTATCGTACTGTAATTCTGCTTCATATGCTCCTGGCTGTTCTCGCACCCAAGTGATAAGCAGTAACCAGTGAGGGATAAACCTACCTGATGCTTCCTGCGTTACGGAGTCCAAAGGACCCCAAAACCCAGCAGCAATAGATATGCACCACAACACAGAGTTACTTAAACGAAAGTTGTTTTAATTATATTTGAACAAGAAAACAGAATTAAAGTTTAACTTATTACTTAAGCTACTTAACTAACCTACTTAATCCCCCATCTAATACTAAGCGGAGGTTTGTGCAATGTGCTTGTATCACACGGGATATTTGACCTATCACCAACGGGAAGGAGGCAGAGGAGCTTCAAAATCAGAAATGACAGGCTGGGCAATTTCTTCTTCCCTAGCAGTCCTTGAAATTGACAACCGGTATCATGTATCTTTGGATCTCTTATAAAAGGAAACTAAATTATTCCAGAATATGTATACATATTTATCTTTATTATCTATTTATGCACTTATTACGTGCTGTGTATTGTCAACCACGGTTGCCTTATCTTTTCCATGTCTCAGTGGGACAATCCGATCAAGAACCCTGTGCAAGTGGTCCCTAAACAGCCATCTGTGCTTTTCCCCGAGAACATCAGCTATATCAGTTGGTGTCTGGAATTCTCAGTCTGAATGTGGGAGGGTGCATGATTCCGACTGGATAGGCACCTGAAGAGCTTGGACTGCAGGCCTCGTGGATAGGATTTGATTGATATGCTCTTCTCTCAATGCTAGTACCAGGATTGGCCATTTATCCTCCTGTATCATCAATGTGATGTGGTTTCTCCGGCACGTGTCACCACAGAGGTTCCATTGCTGTCTGCATATGTTGGATTGTATGAGGATTGTGGGAGAGATACTCCTCTGCCCGAGACTTCATGTGAGGGAGGTGGTCAGTCTCGGAATGGGAGGCTGTCTGAGCCGAACTTTTCACCTCCTGTTTGAGTGTTATGAACACATTTCTCAGTCTCCGAGGCTCATTCCCTTCATGTTAGTAAACTGCACTGTATATCCAATTAACGGTCTGGTAGTTGGCAACCCTCTTTGAAAGAGCGATCATAGTATGATTGAATTTCTCATACAGTTGGAGGGTGGAATAGACAGATCTAAAACTAGTATATGATACTTGAATAGGGAAGACTATAACAGGATGAGGGAGAAATTGGTAAACATGGACTGGGAGCTCAGGCTAGTTGGCAGAAAATTTGAGGAACAGTGGAAGACTTCTGAACAAATATTTCACCGTGTTCAACAAAAACATATTCTGGTTAAAAATAAGGGCAGTAAGATATGGAAAATCCAGCCTTGGTTAACTAAGGAAATGGAGGTAGTATAAAATTAGAGGTTCATGAATGAAGTAGCCAAGAATAGTGGAGAATTGAGGGATTGGGAAAACTTTAAAGGACAACATAGGACAGCTAAATGAGAAATAAGGAAAGGGAAGAAGGATGATGAAGGGAAATTAGCACAAAGTATAAAAACATAGCAAAACAATTATAAAATTATAAAACAGAAAAGGGTGGCTCAAGTCAACATAGCTTCCATGGAAGATGAGAATGAGAAATTGATGTTGAGTAATGAGGAAATAGCTGAGGCATTGAACTGATATTTTGTGTCAGTCTTTACTGTGGAAGACACATCCAACATGCTAAAGAGTGGTGATCGGGATGTGAAGGGAGGTGTGGGCCTCAATAAAATAATTCTTACAAAAGAGATAGTGATGAGCAAACTAATAGCATTGAAGGTGAAAAAATCCCCTGGTCCTGATGGGATGCATCTCAGCGTACTGAAGGAAATGGCGGCAGTTATGGATTCTCTGGATTCTGAGCAGGTCCTGGAAAATTGGAAAACAGCAAATGTCACACCACGTTTTAAAAAGGGATGTTGGCAGAAGACGGGTAACGATCGGCCAGTGGCTTAATGTCTGTAGTTGGGAAAATCATTGAAGCTGTAATTAACGAAGAAATAGCGAGGCATTAAAAATGAAGGTGCTCCACCAGGCAGACACAGCATAGATTCAGAAAAGGAAGGTCTTGTTTGACAAACTTGCTGGGGTTCTTCGACGATATAATGGGTGTGGTAGATAAAGGGAAACAGTTTGACTTTGTATATTTGGATATCCAGAAGGCATTTGATATGGTGCAGCACAAGAAAGTTATCAATAAGATACAGATGAATTGAGTCAGTGGAAGTATATTGGCGTGGATTGAGAGTTGGTTAACTGTCAAAAGACAGTTCTTCTGATTGACAGAAAGTGATAACTGGGGTTTTTCAGGGGTCAGTGCTGGGCCTGCCACTGTTCATGATTGACATTGATGATTTGGGAGAGGGGATAGAATGTACAGTAGCCAATTTTGCGGATGATACTAAATTGGAAACGTGAATTGTACAGATGATGTGGAGTGGCTGCAGTAGGATATAGTTAAGTTAGGTGAGTGGGCGAACATCTGGCAGATGGAGTGTAACGTTAGTATCTGCAAGGATTCCACATTGATAGAAAAAAAATAGAAGAGCAGATTATTATTTAAATGGTAAAAGACTGCAGCAGGTCCTGTTGTGCAGATGGACTTGGGAGGGCTATGCATGAATCACAAAAAGTTGGGTTGCAGATACCACAGATTATTAAGTAGGCAAATGTAATGTTCGCCTTCATCACTAGAGGCATTCAAAAATAGGGAGGTCATGCTGCAAATGTACAAGGTATTGGAGAGGCTGCACCTGGAGTACTGTGTGCAGTTCTGGTCTCCTTACTTGAGGAAAGATATACTGGCCTTACAAGCAGATCACAGGATGTTCACCAGGTTTATACTGGAGATGAGGGGGTTGACCTACGATGAGAGACTAGATCGCCTGGGATTATACTCACTCGAATTTGGAATATTGAGAGGAGATCTTAAAGAAACATATAAAATTATAAAGTTGATAGAGGCAGGAAAATTGTTTTAAATTGTAGGTGAAACCAGAAATAGAGAACACAGCCTCAAGATCCAAGGGAGTCGATTCTGATTAGAGATGAGGAAAAACTTTTTTTTCCCTTAAATTTATTTAAGGTTCTGTTCGATAGAATTTAACAAAATAAAATAATTTGGGTATATAGGAAAAAGGAATGTAGGTGGAGTTGAGTCAATGATCAGATCATCCATGATCTTACTGAATGGCGGTGAAGGCTCAATGGGCCAGATGGCCTACTCTTGCTCGTATTTCTTATGTTCTTATGTATACATGTGTACACCGTGATTGGTATACATACTGTTTCACGGGTGGAATGTTTGGTGTATGGGTGGCAGTGTTGGCATAGTGATTAGCGCAACACCTTAACAAGACCTGGGTTCAAATCCCGCATTGTCTGTAAGACATTTGTACATTCTCCCCGTGTCTGTCTGGGATTTTCCTTGGGGCACCGGTTTCATCCGACGGTGCCAAACATACCAGGGGTTGTAAGTCAATATGGAGTAATTGGATGGTTTGGACTCATGGTCTTAAGCGGATTGTTACTCTGCTCTTTGTTACTCTGAAAGGTTTTTTAAAATTAAATATATTTTTAAAAATCTCGTTGTATTTAGAAAGTCACATGATGATAATATTGAACTTGATAAGGAAAGTCTGGGACACTTCTCCTGAAGCATAAGATGTGATTGTAAAGAGTGAAGATAAGGGAGGTGGTGGTGTGTTCTGCGTTTGATGAGTGAGACCTTGCAGTTGATATTCCTGAGCAGTTATTTTTCCTCAAGTAAGTGGAAATGAGAGATTAGATGAAGTGAATATGTTGTTGGGATTGCACAATGAAAAGCCTACCTGGCACATGTCAATGAAGGTTAGAGGAACTGATACAAAGGGTGATCATAAATAGATATAAGGGATCCAAAGCGGTGGATTTGAGCTTTCCAAATATCATCTGTTATTCTGCATCGGATTAGATCAGTTGGAATTTGTAATAAAACAGTATCCTTAATATAGTAATGTTTAAAAAAAAACTTTACCATCGTTTTGGTCTTGAGCCTTTAATCAAGGATGGAAAATGTCGGCAGGCATCCGAACAAAAGAGAAGGTGAGGAGGTGTGGTTTCAAAGATAGGACGTAAGGTGGAGAAGGGAGGGAAGTTCAGCAGCAATCAAGGGAAAATGTTTCTTCGGCTGCAAAAGATAGGGTAGATATTGGACAAAGAAACGGCTTATGAACTTAGGAAGTATTTTGCACCTTTCTTAATTGTGGCATATACCTGCAGTGTGCCTGTCATCTGAGAGTGTCAATAGGCTGAGTGTGTGTATTTGATCTTAGCATTAGGAGGTCAGAAGATGGATCAATTATCTGAACGAGATGAAGTACAGTCCACGGTTTGAAAGAGGTAACTGAAGAAACTGAAGGCATTGTTACTGATCTTCGTGAATCACTATATTTTCAGTGATAGACAAGATTTATGAATCTTTTAATAAGGATAAGGATTTAGTGGCCATCGAGGCCCATGGTGAAAGGCAGCATTTATCTCTGAAAGAGAAATCTTTCGACGCAAACTTGTTGGAATTCCTAGAGTGAAGTCCGGGAATGACAAGTAAAGGAGAGTCAGTGGATATCGTTTAAATGGATTTTCAGAAGGCCCTTGAAAAGGCGACGTACATGAGGATGCTGAGCATGAGGAGGATCATGGTTCTCCCACAAAAATACTGGCATGGATATCAGATTAGCTGATTGACAGGAAGCAGAGTGGTTATAAAAGGGACATTTACAGGTTGGCTGCTGTTGGCCAGTGGTGTTCCTCTGGTCTCGCTGCTGGCGCCATTTCATTTTATGTTATGTGTTAATGATTGTGATGGTGGATTAGAGAGCTATGTTGCCACGTTTTCAGACAATGCAAAGCTCAGAGGAGGGGCAGGTACAGTTAAGGACACACTTTATCTGCAGAAAGGTTTAGACGGTTAGGAAATTTGGTAAAGAAATGACAGATGGAATACAGTGAAGAGAAGTCATGATCATGTATTTTGGTAGAAGGAATAAAGGTGTAGACCTTTTTCTAAACAGAAAATTACATCAAAATCAGAGGCCCAGAGGGACTTGGGTCCTCGTGCAAATCTGCCTAAAGATTCACTTGCATGTAGAGGCAGATGTAAGAAAGGCAAATGGAATTATCTCATTTATTTTAGGAAGAATAGGATATAAATGGAGGGATGTGGTGTCGAGGCTTTATAATTCATTAGTCAACAATGTTGGAATACTGTGAATAGTTTGTGATCCATATCTAAGGAAGGCTGTGTTGGCTTTGGAGAGGGTTCAGTTGTTGACATGGTGATCCCCGGAGTGAAAGGGTTCGAATGCTCTGGGGTTGTGCCTGCTGGAGTTTAGAAGAATGAGGTGTTATCTCATTTATACCAATCTGATGCTGGAAGGTCAGGACAGAGTGGAGGTGGAGAGAATATTTCCCATGGTGGGTGAGTATGGAACCAGAGGTAACTGCCATGTAATACAATAAAACCCCTTTTAAACAGAGATTAGAGTAATTTCTTTACCAAGAGGGTGCAGATATTATGGAATTTAATGTACCAGATAGCAATGGAGGCCAAGTCATCGGGAATATTTAAGCCAGACGTTCGTGACCATGAAGGTTATCAAGGTTTACGGAGAGAAGGCAAGAAGATGAGGGTCAAATGGATAATAAATCAGCCATGATGGAATGGTGGAATATACTCGATGGGAAGAATGGCCGAATTCCGCACCTATGCCTTATAATCTTTTGGCGTTAAAACCCATAAATCTGCGCTGACCAAGACACATGCTGTGGGTTTTAAAACTAAAACTGGCCATCAGGTCAGTGACAACAATGTTTCGCTTCCAGACAGGTTGAATATCAAAGACGAACTTTAGGAGAACTGCAATGTGACACTAACGAAGGCATCATCTCTGCCAGAAGAACGGGCATAGTCACTGCTGTGGATCCCATCTTGGGTGAAGCTATGCAACTTAGCAGGGCCAGACAACATACCTAGTCGGGTGCTCAAGGACTGTGAAGGCTGCAGCCCAGCTGACGGAGGTCCTAATGGACATCTTCAACTCTCACTGGAGCAATCCATTGTTTCCGCAACATTCAAGGCATCACATAACAATTACAGCATAGCAAAAGGCCAACAGGCCCTTTTTAGTCCATACAGAACACTTTCCCCCCCTAACCCCACTGACCTACATACAACCCACACCCACCAGTAAACTGTGATCGCTGGAACTCAACACCCATCTCTGTGTCTGCATTCTGGGCTTCCTGATACAGTCAGTCCCAGAACGCTGAGTAATTGAAAATCTCAGGGATCTGTGCTCACGCCACTAACGTTCACGCTGCTGCCTCATGGCTGCACTGCCAGACTCAGTTTTAACACCATCACAAAAACAACACTCTTGCAGATCAGTACTGGCCACACCGACAACGAAGATGTGCAGGCTGACAGAAAGGAAGTTAAAGGGTTTGTAAAATAGAGAGAAAACAAGATTAAAAAAGTGATTGTGAACCTCAGGAGGACGAATATCAAATATTCTCTGATACAAACCAATGGATCTGTCTTGGAGAGAGTGAAGTTCCTTGGTGTGCAGAAAATGGATGGCCTACCCTATTACTCATAAGAGGTTTAGGTTGGCAAGGCTACTGGTATCCATCTTGATTTCTTTCTGGAGAAAATTGACAGTGTGCTGCCTAGCTCCATTATTGCATGGTATTGAGTCAGGAGAGAATCCGCGACATCGAAGAGACTGGATGCAGACTGTTAAATCACTACCTTCAGCACCGCGTATCTGTCCACCGTAGTAGCAGGCATCTCTTATTGATCACTCTTTTCAATTTCCTGCCCCAATTCCCTGCTGAGACATCTATTCATTTTCGCATGGATTTCCAGACTGAGACCACCTGTAAATTGAAGGAACAACTTCTCATATTGCATAGTGGTGCCCTCCAATCTGATGAAATTCACATTGACTCTCCGATTTCCGGGTTTCCGTTTCCACCCCTACCCCCATCTATCCCTATGATCGTCTTCTCTAGAGCTGTATCACTCTCATTTCACATCTTTCTGGCTTGGGAGGAATGCTCGAGAAGCTTGCACACACATATTGTGAAACATTGAATTTTTACAGGACTTTTGCAAAGTGCGTTTTGCATAAGAGCAATGAAGCATCAAGATAAAGATTGCCTGTGATTTTTGCAGGCAGGGAGAATACCTTTATTCTCAGAGAAGGAAAGTGTGAAACAGTGAGCGTGGAGACAGAAATCATTTCGAGAAGGACAAAGCTGGAAAACCTTTGGAAGACTGCTTGGTCAAAGGAGAAGGTAACCTGAAATAAGGGGTATGATCTGGAGAACCCTGAAGGGGGCATATGCTTTCAGCAAGACTGATTGAGAAGGTATCAGATGTGGATGACCTGGAAGGGATATCTCTCTCTGAAAACCAGCAAGAACCTTCCTAAGTGGTAATCATTTGCATGTTAAGCATCAAAGCCTGGTGGACTTTGTTATTGCACAGTTCAAGAATTGCCTGCAAAGAGTGAGATTGGACTGTGATTCAAAGAAATTTTCTAATCTTAAATATACATTGCACACACCTGCGCTTAGTATTAGAGGGGGTGTTAAGTAAGTTATGTAAGTAGGTTAAGTAATAAGTTAAAACTTTAATTCTGTTTTCTTGTTCAAATATAATTTAAAAACTACTTTTGTTTATGTAACTGTGTTATGGTACATATCTATTGCTGCTAGTTTCTTGGGTCCTCTGAACACTGTAAGACTCCTTTCCCCCAATTCTCCATTCACAAATCAAACACCCCTTCCGTATGATTCTCTTATTTCTTCCCTAGTGTTCTCCTAATCTTGATCTAATTAACTCAGTTTGTGTGTTGGTTAGTGCTCCACTCCATGCTGTTTTATATTTCTCAACACCCTTTTAAATCAGACGCCTGCAGATTTTTACTTACACCTTCAAGACTCGGGCACGGAACATCTGTTCGCAAAGTAGTTAGCGCAAAGCATTTACATCTCCAGCATTCGGGACCAGAGTGTCAATGCTGCGCTGTCTGCAAAGCGATTTTTCATTCTCCCTGTGTCTTCGTGGGTTTCCTCCAGCGTTCAAAAACATACCGGTCGTGTAGGTCAATTGGGTGGAATTGGGCGGCAGGGCCTCATTGGCTGAAATGGCCCGTTCACGTGCTGTAGGTCTAAAAAAAATCTTTACCTCCAATGAGCGCTGCGATACGTCCAACACTTTACTGCAAACGCAGCATTTGCAGGTGCTAGTGTTATATTACAGGGTATCATTAAAATGATATTTAACAGAAGCATTGCTTAAATAGGTCTCAGAAAAATGTTAGAAAACACTTTCAATCCACCACTCAATATCATTCACCCATTTCCATCTAAACGGACGTACAGGATCATGAAAATTGGGAATGCAAGCCTGGGAAATGACTTCCCGGAGGCTCTTGTCACATTTGTGGCCCGAAATGTGAAATTAATAAAACATCAAACACAAGTTTTATCAGGTAAAAGTGTCTTTATTTTCCAGTTTCCTTTGTTCTCCTGCTTGTGCTCTTATCTCTCTCCCATACCACGTGACTTCCGGTACATCTCATACATATCATATCATGACATCCCTCCTTTAATCAGAAATAAACTTTACCTTCACTTACCAATATCTCTCGGAAACATACAAACATCGTAACTAATGGTAATACTATAACTCAACTACATAAAATTGACTTCCTACAGCACTCATATAAGATTAAATACTGTCCCAAAGTTCTTATTAAAACTATGGCACAAAGTCTTCGTTTCGTTTGGGCGCTTTCCGGTTTTGTTTCGGCCTGCCTGCGATATTGTTGTCGCTTCTTGGTTGTTCACTCTCAGCGTCGGAAATACTGCTCGCCACGGCTTTGGGTATTTCTGGCGCTCTAGTCACTTCATCAGGAGTGCTAGTAACTGCCTCTGTAACATCATCAGGTCTCTCAGTTTCAGCATCACGTATTGGCCTTTCAACCTCTTCGCTCGACGTATCTCTGGACTGGTACCTTTTCACACCTGATACATTTCTCTTATACAGGACTCCAGTCGGAGACTTGACTGTCACCATACTGCCACTTCTGGATACGACAGTATAGGGTTGATGGTAATAAGGTGTGTCTAGCTTACCACCAGTTTCATGCCTCACTAGAACATTATCTCCTGGCATGATGTCTGAGTACTTGGCTCCACGTTTCGAATCTGTGTACAGCTATGCTGCACCTTTCTTTTCAGCATCGTGGTCCCTCATCTCCTGGTCGTCTCGGATTTCCTTTATATCTGGCATTTTTGTACGGATTTTTCTCCCAAAAAATGCTTCTGCAGGACTTTTTCCAGTGGTTGCATGAGGCGTTGCTCGATAGACAGCCACATAAGATAGCAATGCTTCTCGCCAATTTTGTCCTTCTGCATGTGCAATCCTCAATCGTTTTTCAATGGATTGATTTTGTCTCTCTACTTCTCCGTTGGCTTGCGGCCATTTCGGAGTTACTTTATAAAGGTGGATACCTGTGGTCCTCATGTATTCCGCAAACGTCTCTGAAATGAATTGTGGACCATTGTCAGAGTATAATATAACAGGTAATCCATATCTTGCGAATATCTCTGCTAACGCTTGTATTGTTTTTTTCAGTGGTTGTGGACTTCAACACCTCATACTCATAGTATCTGCTGTAGTAATCTATCACTACCATAATTGATTCACCCGTCGGTAAAGGTCCAAGAAAATCAACAGCTACATCGATCCATGGTCCTGTTGGGAATTGCGTACTCCGGATTGGTTCTGGCGGATTACTCCTACTTGTGATTTGACATCCGTGACAAGTTTTAACAAATTTCTCTGCGTCCTTATCACAACCTGGCCACCATACCTTGGTCCTGAGGTTTAGCTTGGTACCAACAATACCTAGGTGTCCTTCAGGCGCTAAGGATACGATCTTCGGTCTCAATCTTTGCGGTATCACCAATCTGCAAACTCTTAATACACACTGTCCGATGCAACAAAGTTCGTCTCTAATGGGAATGTAAGCCTTGTGAGTACACTTGTCCCATTGTCCACACTGTATGCATTCTCTTACTTCCCCGAGTTCTGGATCACGTTCGGATTCTCTCTCGACCTCCTTCGTAGTCACAGCTTTCGGTGTCGCCTGAATAGCTACGAAGCGTACAAAGCTCTCTGTTTCTGTTCCCAATTCTGACTTGGATTGTGGACCACCATCCTTCACCAATCTGGACAGCGGATCTGCAATGTTTGTTTTCCCTGCAATGTGGATTACTTTATATTTGTAGGGTTGTAGTCTGAGTACCCATCTCTCTATTCTGGCACATGGTTTGGATCTAGGTGCATAGATCACCTCTAATGGCTTATGATCTGTGATGAGTTCAAATTCAATGCTGTATAAATATGCATGGAACCTCTGACAGGCCCATACAAGTCCGAGTGCTTCTTTCTCTGTCTGAGAGTATCTTCTTTCCACATCTGATAACGATCTGCTGGCATAGGCAATGATTCTTGGTCCTCCATCATGCATCTGGACCAACACAGCTCCTAAACCAACTGGGCTGGCATCCCCTATGACTTTGGTTGATGCCACCGGATCGTAATATGCAAGAGGTTTTGCATCTGTCAGGCTTTGATTCAGCGCTGTGAACACTTTCTTCTGCTCAGATCCAAAATGAAATGGTACACCTTTCCTGGTTAGTTTCCTTAGTGGTTCTGCCACTGTAGCGAAATTAGGAATGAACTTTGCCCAAAAATTGACCAATCCCAGGAAACTCCTCACCTCTGTTGCATTCTGAGGTGCACGTGCCTCTGCAATAGCTTTCACCTTGGCCTCTGCAGGGTTTAGTCCTTCCCGTGTAAGTCTGTGTCCCATGAAGTCCATTTCTGACACACCGAACTGACACTTGTTTCCATTCAGGGTAAGGCCTGCCTCCTGTAGTCTAGATAGTATACGCCTCAACCGTTTGTCACGCTCTTCCTTCGTTGGTGCATGGACTATGATGTCGTCAGAAATGTTGGCAACTCCAGGAATGGCTTGAATCACTCGATGGATTTCATACTGATAGATCTCCGAAGCTGCATTAATTCCAAATGATAGTCTCTTGTAACGATACAATCCACAGTGAGTCACAAATGTTGTTTCATCTCGAGAACCTGGATCCAGCTCTAATTGATGATAGCCCCATTTCAGATCAATTTTTGAGAATACCTTGCTGGTAGTTAGTTCTTGAAGTATTTCCTCCACTGTTGGTATAGGGTGTCGTTCTCTAATTATAGCTTCATTGGCCATTCTCATGTCAACACATAGTCTTATATCACCCTTTGGTTTGGGCACAATCACTACGGGACTGACCCATTGTGTCGAATGTTCCACCGGTTCTATAATGTCTTGTTTGATCAATTCTTTAATTTTGGCTTCGACTTTCCCACAAAGTCCAAACTGAGTTCGGCGCATTGGTTGTGCCTTGGGTTTGACCATTTCATCTACCGATAGCTTCAATTGTCAACCTTTCAGCTTTCCTACTCCTTGGAAGACTGCAGGGAATTCTTGCTTCATATCCTCGTATGACTGAATTGAATTGACACAAGCTCCAATATGAAGTATTGCCAGGTCTTGTGCTGTGCTTCTACTCAGCAATGGTTCTCCCCTCTCTTCTATGACCATAAACTCTGCTTCGGTGTACTTATCTCCAGCTTCAACAGTTGCAGTAAAACATCCAATGGTCTGCAATGGCTTGGTTGCTGTGTATGGATACAGTTTCTTGGAACACTTCTTTGAGGTACAGATGATCTTTTTCCTTTTCAACTTCTCCCATAAATGTCGATCAATCACATTACTGTCACTGCCTGAGTCTACAATGACCTGCACTGTCACTCCACCAATGATCACTGGGACCTTCTCATGATGTAATTCATTCAACGTAAATTGGTAACAACTCTGTTCCTCCTGGGTATCATCATCGTCACCGTCTATCTGGCGAATGGTGTCTTTCTTTCCAGGATACTTTCCTTTCCCCCAGGCTTTGCCTTTGGAAGTTGCACTCTTCCTCTTCTGGTCTGCATTGGACTTGCTTTTGCACTTCTTTGCAAAGTGGTCCTTACCTCCACACTTTCTGCAAACTTTGCCTTTGGCCGGGCAATATGGGTCTTTTCCAAAGTGACCTCGGTTTCCTCATCTATAACACTCCACGTCCTGTGTCGACATATATCTTGGCTGGTTATGGCGATGTGAGAGCCTCTTAATTTGCTGGCTTGAGTTGTCTTTCAGGGTCATGGTATGAAATTGCCCTTCAACAGCCTCTAATGCAGCAGCAATGGTTAAAGCATCGGTGAGTTCCAACTCACTCCCTCTTTCCAGTAGACGTCTTCTGAGTTTATCTGATCTGCAGTGCTGTACGACTTGATCCAGTAATTGGTTGTCCAAATCAGCTGGCATGTAATTGCATCCAACAGCTAGCTGGCGTAGTCTCGTCACGTACTGAGCAACTGTCTGGCCATCTTCTTGTCTCGTTCTCCGAAACAAATGGCGTTGAAATGTAGCATTCGGTGTCACTACATAGTGTGCATTTAATGCATCTACCGCTTTCTTCCTTTCTTCCAGTATTCAAAAGTGTCTTAAACTTTTCCCGAACTGCAGGTCCAGCAGTGAAAAGAAGTAATGCCCTTCTCTGCGCTTTTTGTTCAACTGTACCAGTATTTAGAAATAGGCCACGACTGTCGGCGTAGGATTCAAATTCTTCCAGCCATGCCTTCCACTTCAGACTTACAGTGCTTGCATCACCCGTTGGGTCAAAATGAGCAATTCCACTATGTGTTAGAAAGTCACCGTCTGCCCCAGCCATGAGGAAATATTCCAGCCCCAAAAGTACTGAGTCAAAGAGAAAATTCTTATCACCTTGAAGTTCTCTGTAATTCTCTGTAATCTTCTTTAGTCTTTAATTTTCTTCAAGCTTCTTTCATCCTCATCGCCAATGTCACATTTGTGGCCCGAAATGTGAAATTAACAAAACATCAAACACAAGTTTTATCAGGTAAACTTCTCAGTGTCTTTATTTTCCAGTTTCCTTTGTTCTCCTGCTTGTGCTCTTACCTCTCTCCCATACCACGTGACTTCCGGTACATCTCATACATATTCATTATCATGACAGCTCTCAGTGTAATGCACAATAACCTCATAGTGGAGTAAATCACTTTTTCTTACCTTGACAATTTACTTGCCAAAATTCGGTTCCACAGCCAAGTGTCCTTCCCAGCTAATTGCCTTCACTGCCACGCATTCCACATGACCTCCATCTCCAGTTCCAGGCCCGACGGTTTATCCCGAGAAAGGACCCACCCTGCATTGACTGTTGTTCATTTCGCTTCTCCAGCCGAATCCACTGGACCACCAAAAATACCTTCCAAATGAAGCCTCAATTAAATTGTAAATTTTCGGAATTCAGTAGCTGCACCCGGTACTCACGTTGTGGCCTTCCCTACAACGAAGAGACTGGATGTATGCTCGGAGTTAGTCCCATGGAGAATGTGAACTCTGTCCGCACGAATGCTGGCGATGTCCCAGGGGTGAACATTCTAATTCCGCGGCCCAATCCCACGCCAGCATTTATGCCCTTGTCCTCATGCACTGACAAACCAAGGCCTCCTTCTCCTTTGCTATGCAATCCTATGTTAACCCATTATAGTGTTTCACCTTCAAATAAAGATGAGATGAATCTCAAATGGGGTCCTAAGTAATATTTCCTAAATTCGGGTAATCGTAGCCCCCCCTCCCCCAGTTTATAATCCTACATCAATTTTTGCATGGAGATCCTGGAGACTTTGCCATTCCACAGGAAAGCTCTTCTGAAGCTATAAACATTTCATAGTGGGTAAATAGGAAAGGATTAAAATAAATATGTTAATCTTGGCAAAACCTTCAATTTCATACAGTTTACTCTACCTATCAAAGTGATGGGTAGGCTTCTCCATCTCTTTAAATTGTCTTCGATTTATTTCAAGTATAGGGGTATAGTTGAATTTATATGTTTCCCAAATCTCTAACATGACCAAGAGCAACCCTTACAATTCCACATGGGCATTAGCCCTCATCTCTGGTTTATGTTAGGCAGCTCCCTCTCTTCCTCATTCCTCTTCCACCTTTCCTCCAGCCCTTATCGCAGCTTATCTTTTTAAATATTATGCCCTTCCACCTGTATCCACATGACCGCTTACCTGTGAGCCTGTAGTGCAACTTTGACCTGCGCCTGCATGCTTTTTGCTCATACAAAGTGCTCAGTTGGTTATGTATCATCTTTCCTGCATAAAGAAGACTGTGTGACTTTCTGAGTTCCTTTTGTATTTCTGTGTAAAGGTAATACAACAGCCTTTCAATTGGGACTTAACAGGCTCAACTGATGCTAAAAACTGTCAAAAATTTCATGCATTCGATATTCATAATTGTGTGGTGTATAGGCTCTGGCAAAAGGACAATTGGAAAGGGTTTGAAAGATCAGCCATGACCTCACGTATAGCACCTGAGGCTGGTCACTATGCAATCGTTTCGAATGACAGTGCGTTGGCAGGAAGAGGCATTAATGGGAAGTAAATGTTAAGAATATGAGCATTGTCACTACCGATAAAATGGTGGAGATTTTCATTCCCTCTAAACAATCCCGCACAGGTTCTCCCACACCTGCCCCCATGGGGCTAAAGTAAACTGAAACTCTGCTGTTTGCACATGAAACATAGCCTTATATTCCCTTCCTATTCCTCTGCCTATTGAGCAGCATGTTGAACACAATTATCGTATCTGCTTCTGCCGCTAACACATATTTCCCACACCTTTTGCAAAAAATATGAATCCTACATCTTCTTTAAACTCCAGCAACCTCATCATTCCCCTCTTCTCGTTGAATCGATGTCCTCTATTATTTGAATATTATACATGGTGAAATTGTTCTACTGTATCTATTCCTCTCATAATCTCATAAATGTAGTTTATAAATGCCGTCATTCTACATCGTTCAGAAAAATCAAATTTTGTAAAAACTCTCCTTACTTTGAAATTTATTAAAATAATAACTTAGATACCCTGCAGCAAAATTATAGTACCTAATCTGGGTCGCTGGCACTATAATAATATCGTGCTAACCGTGACGTTCGAATTATATCTCATACCAGTAATTGAAATTATGTACACTGATGAAGGCATTAAAATAGCACAAACACACAATGGGGAAGCGTACATAATGAAGGTGGATCAACTGGTTGAAGGATGCCACAACAAACTTACTCAACGTCAGCAAAACTATGGAACTAATTGTGCTCTTCAGGCAGAGGAACTCACCGATGGGTCAACAGTGGAAAGGGTAAGAACTTCAGAATTTCTGTCCTGTGTTTGACAAGTGGATGCAGCCATGACCACTCGTAACTATGTTTTGTATAGTTTGAGGAAATTTTGTTTGTCACCAAAGACTTTTGCTCATTTCTACATGGAGAGCACTCTTACTGGTTGCATCACTATCTGGTGCAGATGTGCCAATGTACAGGACAGGAAAAAATTACAAAGAATTGTGAACTCTGCCAGCACTATCATGGGTATCGGCCTTTACTCGATTTAGGTAATGTACAAGAGATGATGTCTTCAGAAATCACCCTCTATATTCAATGACCTTTGCCACACAGGCCATGTCCTCTTCACACTGCTACCATCAGGAATGAGTTACAGGCGGCTGAACGGTACACAAACAGCTTCTTCCCATTTGCCATTATATTTCTCAATGGTCAACGAAGCAGAGAAACCACCTCACTTCCTTTTCTTTATGCAATAATTTATTTATTTTTATGAAATGTACTTTATACCAATATTTGCACATATAATGCCACCACAACACGATGAATTTTTGTGTCATGTTCATGACAACGAATTCTGATTCTAACCACTGTGGACATATTCAACATCTTAATGGAATAAAGGTAGTCAATTGAAGCCATTTAATTCAGAAACAAACCGGACTCGTGAGCTTACTTCTCATGTGACAATGTAAAGAGTGTAATTATTGTGATAGATGAAGGGAACGATTGATTCCATGGAGACTGTCTTTGTTATAAATGTGAGAATATTTTAATAGTGTGAACTGTGCTCAGTAATTCTGAAACCTTCATGCAACACCAGAAGGTCTCCTATTTGCTATTTATTAACCATATAATCATATAACTACTTACAGCACAGAACAGGCAAGTTCTTCCCTACTAGTCCATGCCGTAGCAAATCCCCACCCTCCTTGTCCCACTGAGCAGCACCCGGTCCATACCCCTCTAGTCCCCTCCTATCCATGTAACGATCCAGTCTTTCCTTAAATGTAACCAATGATCCCGCCTCGACCACCTCTGCCGGAAGCTCATTCCACATCCCCACCACCCTCTGCGTAAAGAAATTTCCCCTCATGTTCCCCTTATAATTTTCCCCCTTCAATCTTACACCATGTCTTCTAGTTTGAATCTCCCCCTTTCTTAATTGAAAAAGCCTATCCACATTTACTCTGTCTGTCCCTTTTAAAATCTTAAACACCTCTATCAAGTCCCCTGTCAATCTTCTACACTCAGGAGAAAAAAGCCCCAGTCTGCACAATCTTTCCCTTTAACTCAGACCCTGAAATCCTGTCAACATTCTCCTGAACCTTCTCTGCACTCTCTCTATTTTGTTTATATCTTTCCTATAATTTGGTGACCAAAACTGTACACAGTACTCCAAATTTGTCCTCACCAATGCCTTGTAGAATTTCATCATAACCTCCCTACTCTTGAATTCAATACTCCGATTTATGAAGGCCTACATTCCAAATGCCTTCTTCACCACACCATCTACCTGAGTATCAGCCTTGAGGGTACTATTTACCATAACTCCTAAATCCCTTTGTTGCTCTGCACTCCTCGATTGTCTACCATTCAATGTATATGACCTATTTAAATTTGCCTTTCCAAAATGCAGCACCTCACATTTATCTGTATTAAATTCCATCAGCCATTTCTCAGCCCACACCTCCAGCCTTCCTAAATCATCTTTTAATCTATGGTAATCTACCTCACTGTCCACAACACTACCAATCTTTGTGTCATCCGCAAACTTGCTTATCCAATTTTCTACCCCTACATCCAGATCGTTAATATATATAACAAATAATAGTGGACCCAGGACCGAACCCTGAGGAACTCCACTAGTCACCAGCCTCCAATTGGACAAACAATTTTCTACCACTACTCTCTGATACCTTCCATCTAACAACTGCTGAATCCATTTCACTACCTCCTTATTTATACCTCATGCCTCCACCTTTTTCCCTAACCTCCTGTGGGGAACTTTGTCAAAAGCTTTACTAAAGTCCAAATAGACAACATCCACAGCTTTCCCTTCATCAACCTTTTTTGTAACCCCCCTCGAAGAACTCAATCAGGTTTGTCATGCAAACCTTATCCTTGCATCAATTGGAGTTCCATGTAAAATATTGTGCTTATTTTGTTTAATGGTAAAATGTTCATACCATTTCGATATTTTTCATGGCATATTATTTCCCTTGCTGGTGCAAGCATTTATTTCCAATCCTGGTCATTTATTTCCAAGAATCAAATGTTGAAAATCCTGAAATAAATCTCAGCAGTTCATGTAGATTTTTTGCAAGAAGAAAATTGAGCTAATATTTCCTAATTGAGAACCGGGATATTTGTCTGTTTCCAACCAATGTTTCTGGCACGATAAATCTCGCCAATATATTCTATGGGTTTTTTTTATCTTCAGGGTTTCTTGGGAAAAGAATTATATTCCACTCCGTATCACAGTGCAAATGTGGTAGGGTTGCATGAATGATGCAGTTGATTCCAGCAAGCTATCGCTTCCATTAATCTGAATATATTGTGCAATTTTTGTAATATGCGATAGCACATATTTATTTCCATGGCAGTTGTCATTGGGTATAAATATGTAATTTATAATAGATACATAGAACAATTACAGCACAGGAACAGGCTACCTCGGTCCCTCGAGATTATGCTGAACCATTTTTGCCTGGTCCCACTGACCTGCATCGAACCCTTCGTCCACCATACCTCTCCCATCCATGTACCTGAACAAATTCTTCTTCAATATAAAAATTGACCCCGCATTTAGCACTTCATGTTGAAGCTCGTACCATAATCCCACCAATCTCTGCGTGAAGACGTTCCCCTCATATTCCCCCTAATCATTTCCCCTTTCATCATCATCCCATTTCCTCTGGTTTGTATCACAACTACCCTCAGTGGAAAATGTTATCTACATTTATTCCATTTATCAATCTCATAATTTTAAATACATCTATCAAAAGATAGAGTTAATATGCAAGAGGTAATACAGTTCTAACCTGTGTATTTTATTTTATTTTTCAATTTTTCCAAAACAACGATATCATATCTGAAAAAAACAATCTTTCTAATCTACTTATACTTTCATTTAGTATAATTTACTTCTCAGACACAAACACTATGTCAGCTTACTTATAATTTCCTTTATTCCCCCAGAACCTTGAAAATTAAACATCAAATAAAACAATTAAATTGACAAACATAAAAACGGTAAAAATAAAAGATCATTTCAGCGTGTGCCAGTCTTTGTAATCGACATCCACTCTTTGAGGTGCTTCATTGCTCTTGTCTTCATGCATTTTGTTAGGTTTATAGAACTGTGGGCTGTTGCTATAGCTGCACACAAAAGTGCTCCAGATAAGTTTGCCTTATTTTGGCAAAAGTATTATACTTATTTCTTTAAATTATGTTATTTACTCCATAGGCTCGCAGTTGTGCATCTCCGTGGTCCATCGAATGATGAGTAGGGGTGAGCTGATCTTTTGTTTAGTGACTTAGAGGCAATATCTACAAATTTAATTTAGAATTTAGTGAATGATCTGCCCACGTCCTCTAAAATTCCTAATAAATAGAGCTCCAGATCCAGAGGTAAGTCTGTTCCTATAATCCTAGTAAATATATTAGATCATTCCAACCGAAAGATTCTCACCTTTGCGCAGGTCCATGTCCATTTATAACCCACACCTTTATGTAATTTTGTGGTGTGAGATATAATTGGCGTTGATCACTGGTGTTCCACTTAACCTATAGAAATTCTGACCAACACTATTAACCTTTATTCTCAGGTCCAACTCCCAACTTTCCCTCAATCGTTGCAGGCCCAGTATTCAGCTCTCACTTTCAAGTACAAAGTACATTCCGTATATAAATTTGGGAGTGATTGCCAGTCGAAGTAGCCCTTCTAATTCATTCCCTTCAGGTGGGGCATTGATGGTGATCCTTCACTCAGAAGGAACTTGACTGTAGAAACTAGTGAAACATTCCATTAGGAAAATCATATTTATCATTCACTTGATTGAAAAGCATGAGCTGTCTATTCTCATTGCTGTTTTCAGTAGGTAGTATCCCCATTCAGTGCCAAACACCCAGAATTTTGTTACCTAAATTCATAGGCATCAGTTCGATATGTATTAAGGGTGATTTTGGCATATTGCAATCTGTTTACCGATACAATCATTAATTTCCTTACAAATATTTACCACATGTTTTAAAATAGGGTTCTCCGTCATTATATTTATTAATTTTGTATTTGTTTTGGAAATAAAATCTTTCACCACTCCCTCTCCCTTGCTAAGCAATCCTATGTTAACCCATTGTGCAGTTTCACCTTCAAATAAAGATGAGAGGAACCTCGACTGGGCTCCTATGTAATATTTCCTGAATTCAGGTAATCAGAGCACCCCTCCCCCAGTATATAATCCCACATCTATTTTTTTTCATGGAAATCCTGGAGACTTTCCCATTCCACAGGAAAGCTCTCCCGATGCTATAAACATTTCATAGTAGATAAATAGGAAAGATTGAAATAAATATGTTAACCTTGGCAAAACTTTCATTTTCAAACAGTTTACTCTGCCTATCAAAGTGATGGGTAGGCTTCTCCATCTGCTTAAATGGTCTTCGATTTATTTCAAGGATAGGGGTATAGTTGAATTTATATGTTTCCAAAATCTCTACTTGTTGTTATAACCATATAACCATATAACCACTTACAGTGCAGAACAGGCCAGTTCGGCCCTACTAGTCCATGCTGTAACAAATACCCACGCTCCTAGTCCCACTGACCAGCACCTGGTCCTTAACCCTCCAGTCCTCTCCTATCCATGTAACTATCTAGTCTTTCCTTAAATGTAACCAATGATCCCGCTTTGACCACATCTGTCGGAAGCTCATTCCACATCCCCACCAACCTTTGCGTAAAGAAATTTCCCCTCATGTTCCCTTCATAATTTTCCCCCTTCAATCTTAAACCATGCCCTCTAGTTTGAATCTCCCCCACTCTTAATTGAAAAAGCCTATCCACGTTTACTCTGTCTGTCGCTTTTAAAATCTTAAACACCTCTATCAAGTACCCTCTCAATCTTCTACGCTCCAGAGAAAAAAGCTCCAGTCTGCACAACCTTTCCCTGTAACTCAAACCTTGAAATCCTGTCAACATTCTCGTGCACTTTCTCTGCACTCTCTCTATTTTGTTTATATCTTTCCTATAATTTGGTGACCAAAACTGTACACAGTACTCCAAATTTGGTCTCATCAATGCCTTGTAGAATTTCATCATAACCTCCCTACTCTTGAATTCAATACTCCGATTTATGAAGGCCAACATTCCAAATGCCTTCTTCACCACACCATCTACCTGAGTATCATCCTTGAGGGTACTATTTACCACAACTCCTAAATCCCTTTGTTGTTCTGCACATCTCAATAGCCTACCATTTAATGCATATGATCTATTTAGATTTGCCTTTCCAAAATGTAACACCTCACACTTATCTGTATTAAATTCCATCAGCCATTTCGCAGCCAACACCGTCAGCCTTCCTAAATCACCTTTTAATCTACAGTAATCTTCCTCACTGTCCACAACACCACCAATCTTTGTATCATCTGCAAACTTGCTTATCCAGTTCTCCACCCCTACTTCCAGATCGTTATGTAACGAACAATAGTGGACCCAGGACCAATCCCTGAGGAACTCCACTAGTCACTGGCCTCCAATTGGACAAACAATTTTCTACCACTACTCTCTGACACCTCCCATCCAACCATTGCTGAATCCATTTCACTACATTCTCATTTATACATAATGCCTCCACCTTTTTTCCTAACCTCCTGTGGGGAACTTAATCCTACTTTCCTTATCAAATTAACCTTATATTTAGAGATTATGTCATAATCTTCAAGTGTGACCTGCAATTTGGCATTGACTCAGCTGTTTTCATCAACCCAACCAGTAAAAAGTGGTGCGTATTTGAATTTTTATAACACCTTATAGATAAAATTCCATTCAACATAATCAAAAGTTTTTTTCTGCACCTAACAGTAATATCATCAGTTGATTAATCTGTTGTCTTGAATCATTAATCATTGTATCAATTTAGTAATTTTGTCAGCAGAATATTGACCTTTAATAAATCCTGCTTGGTCAACATGTACTAATTTTGGTTAAAGAAATTAGCCAATCTATTAGACAATACCTTTTCCCCAATTTTATAATCCAATTTTAATAAAGATATCTGTCTGTATGATGGCAATTTTAAAGGATGCCTGTCCTTCTTTGGAATAACTGTTATAAATGCCCTTGAAATAGATTCCGGAAATGAAACTCTTCTGTCGCTTGTTTCAATACATTTATGTAAATATAGGAATGACAAATCATAAAATTCTTTATAAAACTCCGTTGTAAATCCGACCTCCCCAGGAGATTTCCCACTCGGCATGCTTAAGTGCTAAATCTGTAAATGAACTATCTCAATCCATTTCATTTAATAATGGTAAATTTATGTTGGATAAAAAATGCTCAATCTGGTCCATATCTTGATTATCCTCAGAAGTATATAATTATATTCGAGTCATGTGATGGAGTAGAGGCAGGTCGAATAAAACCAGTCTTCTCCAGAAAAGAAGAAAAAAGGCAAGGAAAGACAAAGTTGAACAAATATAAAATAAAAGATAAAGTTGCCGTGAAGAGAAAGAAGATGGCACCTAAGAAAGAAAAAGTAAAAACAATGGGGTAAAAAAAACACCGGAAAAGAAAGGAGAAAGACTTACCTGCACGAGAGAACAAGGTCCTGAGGTGGTAAAGAGTGCACGATCTCCGAGGTTAGTGTTGTGGACTGCAGAAGTGGCTCTCTTAGCCTTGCAAAAGTGTGCAATGCGCAATCTAAGGTAAAGGAAAACACCGACGGGGGGGGGGGCTCAGTCGAAGAGCGGGAAATCGAGAGGGACGCCCGACAACAGGGTTCTCAGCTGGAAGATGAGGAGAGCGGCAGGAGAGGGAGTTCAGTAACAGGTGAGAAAGAAAGTCGACGGGGTGAACGGCAAGAGGAGCAGCAGCATGAGCCCCGACAGATGAGCAGCTCAGAAGGAGAGGTCCAACAGCAAGAGGCCAAGCAAGAAGAGGCAGGAGAAAGTGAAAAAGCAACTCGTCAGAAAAATCAAAAGAGACACAGATACAAAGAGAAGAAGAAGAAGACACAAACACAGGTACTGACAGAGAAGAGGAACAAGAAGACCAAGATCACAGAGAAATAGAAGGTAAAACAGATGGATAGAAGGTAGATAAAGCTTTTTTGAAGAACATATGAGAGCATTAAAAGAATGGTTGTCATTAGAATTTAATGCAATTAAAGGGACAATGAAAATAACACGATAGAATGCAAATATTAGAACTAGTTATGACAGAAATAGGGAAAAGTGTAGAAAATGTGGAAAAACGAGAAATGGCAGTGGAAATGGAAGTAAATGACTTAAGAGGAAAATTGGAAGAAAGTGAGAAAATAATTAAAGAGACACAAAATTGTTCAGAAAATTGATATGTTGTAAAATTATACTGGTGAAACAACATAAAAATAGTCGGGCAGAAGAAGATGAAGAAGGCCAGATATGAAGGAATTTATAAAAGAATGGATACTGAAGGTCCTGGGAATGACAGAAATGCGGGTAGAAATTTAAATAAAAAGTGCACACAGAACATGAGCTTCGAATCACAGACACATCAAAAACCAATATCAATCTTAGTAAATTTTTGAGATATATGACAAGAGAAAATATACTGGAGCTGGCAAGGAATAAAATTGGAGAAGATAATAAACCATTAGAATAGAAGGGTCAAAAAAAATTTTACTCGGACATATGTTTTGAACTCTTAAAAAGAGGAAGATGTTTAAGATAGCAAAATCGATTCTATGGAAAAAAAAGGTTATAAATTCATGTTAAGACATTCAGCTGTGCTTAAAAAAATCAGACTGTTCTCAGATCCAGAGGAAGCACAAAAATTTGCAGAACGCTTGCAGGACAGATGGAGAGATGAGGAGATGTAATAAGATTGAACAACGGCGATAAAGTATATATAAAGACTTAAAACTATGTGAATGTAAAGAACTAAAGTTTAAAAGAGAAGAGAAGAAATGAAGGGGGAAATGGGAGAACTTTGTTATATGTGTAAAAAAAGTGTTTTCTGGGGGGGGGGGTTGGGGGGAGAGAATAACCAACACTGCGAAATCAGTTGACGCTTGTGAACAGGATCACAATCCAAATGGAAAGGGGAGTTGTGGTTGCCTGACAATGGATAAGGGGAAACTTATAGAGGGGCGCATTTGGGATTAAGGTAATATTGGATTTGCGAGTTGAGTGGTTGGAGTAATTTCTGTTTCTGAGATTAAAAAGGGAAAACTGAGAGATGAAATGGGGAAAAGAGGGATGGTGGTATTGACGAAGTGGAAATGATGTGTCAACAGGATATGAGATGGCCACATTGAACTATATGACTATACACATTAATGGAATACATAATAAAATTAAAAGGTAGAGGCTATTAAATTTACTGAAAAAAGAAAAATTAGATATAGCATTTGTGCAGTAAACACATCGAACTGACTTGGAACATAGCAAATTAAATAGAGACTGGATAGGATACGTAGTGCAAGCATCATATAATTCAAAATCTAGAGGTGTAACTATATTAATTAATAAAAATGTACCAATCAAAATAGAGGAGGAAATAATGGATTCAGTAAGGAGGCATGTAAGGATAAAGAGTCAGATATATTCAGAATTTTGGAATTTGCTCAATATATATGCACCTAATGAAGAGGATCAAAAGTTTATGCAAGATATGTTTTGAAGATTGGACATACACAAGAAAATATATTGATAGGAGAAGATTTTAACCTTAATTTGGTTTCAATGTTACATAACACTGGACAAAAGACAAGCAAAAAAGAAGAAAGTGGCCACATTTATGGTTAACTCAATGCAGGAAATGAAACTTATGGATATATGGAGAACACAGTACTCAAGAGAAAAGGAATACTTATATTATTCAAGTAGACATAAAACATACTCAAGGTTTGATATGTTTATGGTGTCGACCCATATTCAAGGGAGCGTTAGGAAAACTGAATATAAAGCTAGATTACTACCTGTTATAAGCAATAGAACTGGAAGACATCCCACTAAGAACATAAAGATGGAGGTTAAACTCCATGCAACATAAAAGGCAGGAATTTAGAGACTTCGTTGGACGACAAATTAAAACATATTTTGAAATAAACTTGGAATCAGTGAAAGATGAATTTATATTATGAGATGCAATGAAAGCCTTCATTAGAGGGCAGATAATAAGTTTTGTAACTAAGATGAAAAAGGACTACATTTGGGAAATAGAGCAGTTGGAAACGGAGATAGTAAGTATAGAAAAGGAACTAGTAAAAAGGGATGATATAACGAAAAGGTGAGAATAGGTGGACATAAAAATAATATATGAAACATTACAAACGTACAAGGTGGAGAATAACATAAATGAAAATAAAGCAAAAGTATTATGAACTGGGAGAAAAAACTCAAAATATTAACGTTCCAACTAAAAACACAAGCTAAAAGAAATGTATTGGCATCAAGGAAAAAGGACAAAAAAAATTATATATAACCCATTTAATGAGAATTTTCAGGAATTTTATGAACAATTATACCAAACTGAGAAGGAGGGGAAAGGTGATAATATATAAGAGATTTAGATGAAATTGAACTGCCAAAATTGCAAGAAGTGGAACAAAACAAACTGATAAAGCATTTCAAATAGAGAAAGTACAGGATATATTTTTTTTTAAAACAGCTTCTGAACAATAAAACGCCAGGAGAGGATGGATTCCGAATAGAATTCTACAAATCTTTTAAAGAGTTATTGATTCCTCCTCTCCTGGAAGTTAATGAACCAGATAGAAGAAACACAAAACTTGCCAGATTCACATAAGACAGCAATAATTACAGTAATACCAAAGATGAGGAACGATCCATTAACACCAGCATCATATTGACCAATATCTCTACTTAACTCAGATTCTAAGATAATATCGAAATTATTAGAATACAGACTGGTTGACTGCGTACTAAAAATAGTAAAACAAGATCAAACTGGATTTATTAAGAAAAGAGGAACAGTGGATAATTACTGTAAACTTATTAATCTAATTCATGCAGTTCAAGGTTATAAGAAACCATCAGTGGATGTTGCTTTAGATGCAGAAAAACCCTTTGACAAAGTAGAGTGGAAATATTGATTCAAAGTATTTCAGAGGTTCAATCTACAGAAAAAAATATATTAATTGGATTAAAGCATTATATATGGACCGTTGGCGAAGGTAAGAGTAAATAGATATGTATCGAGCCAATTTAAATTAAGTATGTCAACTAGACAGGGATGTCCATTACCCCCTCATTGTTTGCTTTAACTGTAGAACCATTGGCAGAACTGATAATAACATAAAATAAAATAAAAGGGATACAAATAAAGGAGAAGGAGTATAAAATCAGCTTATTTGCAGATGACATCATGTATACTTAACAGAACCAGAAATATCAATTAAAAACTTACATAAGGAATTGAAGGAGTATGGAGAAATATCAGGATACAAGATCAACGCAAATAAAAGTGAAGTGATACCAATGAATAACGCAGATTATACAGAATTAAAAAAAGAATCACCATTTAAATGACAAACACAACGAATCTAATACCTTGGTATCAGGTTAGATAGTAACTTAATTAAATTAAGTTAAACTAATTAAATTAAACTAAATTATCAGCCACTAATAAAGAAATTTCAGGAAGAATTAGAACATTGGGAAGATACAGCACTACCGTTGATAGAGAGGGTAAATTGCATTAAAATGAATGTCTTCCCAAGGATACAATACTTATTTCAATCGCTGCCTATTCCCTAAACAGAGAAATTCTTTAATGAACTAAAGAGTATAATAAGGAAATTCTTGTGGAAAGGGGGAAACCGAGGGATAAATAAATTATCTTAGATAAATTAACAGAGAGGTATAACCAAGGTGGTTTGCAATTAACAAGCATAAAAAAATTATTATAGAGCAACACAATTAAGGTATTCATCAGCTTTTGTACCAGACTAGGGAAAAACCAGCCTGGATTTAGACAGAACTGGATAAAAAAAGGGAGAAGCTACCGGAACATAAATTTTATATGTGGGATGAAATGCTGGTGTAACATAAAGGCTCAACAGTATTGTATCATTTACTTAATATATGGAAGAAGATTGACTTAGAAAGGAAAAAAAACAAATTATCAAATAATAAAATTGTTATTGACACAAAACCAACTAATCCCTTTTACAATAGATAACCTTTCCTTTAGAGAATGGGAGAGAAAAGGAATCTAAAGAATAAAAATTTGTTTTGGGGGAAATAATTTATTAAAATTTCAACAGATGAAGTACAAATATGGTATAACTCACGGAACAATGTTCACAAATCATCAACTGAAAGCTTATTTAAATGACAAATTGTGAAAAAGACTGAGATTACCAGAAGGAAGCAGCTTTGAATATGTGATTACAGTCAGAACGATAATTAAAAGATTTATAATGAACATGTACATTAAGCTGCAAGATAACAAAAATGATGAAATAAGCTATAAACCTAAACAAAAGTTGGAAAAGGATTTAGATATAAAGATAAAAAATGAAGCATGGGAAAATTTATGTTCTGGAACTATGAAGAATATAATAAACACAAGGTTACACATGATACAGTATATTTAGTTACACAGGTATCACGCCTCAAAAGTTAAAATATTGGGATCCAACATTATCACATAGATGCTTTCGTTGTAAGAAGGAAA
Organism: Narcine bancroftii; assembly: GCF_036971445.1. NCBI lineage: Eukaryota > Metazoa > Chordata > Chondrichthyes > Torpediniformes > Narcinidae > Narcine > Narcine bancroftii. Next base: position 98,386,919 of record NC_091474.1, on the reverse strand, counting down.
TGGGAACAAGTGTATATGCAGTTTGGGCATGTAAGAAAATGAAAATATTTTGGGAAGATCTAATCAGAAATTAAATAAAATCACAAAAAATAACATACCAAAAATCCAGAGATCTTTGTTCTAAATAATGTAAGACGTATGGAATTAGGCTTCAAATTGGATAAAGCACAAAAAAAGGATTTATTATGATAGCATTACCAGTAGGAAAAAAATTTATAATGTCAACTTGAAAAATGGAAGAGGCCCTGAGAATACAGCAATGGTACATGGAAATGAATAAATGTATTTTATTGGGAAAAAATAACATATTATTTAAAAAATAAAGACACATTATTTGAACACATTTTGGAACCATACATGTAACATAACCGAGAGGAATTGCCTCGGACCTCCACCCCCTAAAGTGATAAGAAAACAAAACAAATTGATCCAGTGTGTAAAAGTAGATGACACATATTTCTTGTTTATTTTTCATTATGCAAAGACATTGTTTAATAGTTTTATTCTATTGTATAAGTTGAATCAACCAATCCCAAAGTAACAGCATTTCTATATCCCAATAAACACATCATTGAATCCATTTGCAAATTTAATGTAAATAAATCTCTCAAAAATTTCATAACATTTTCCCAAAAAAGTTTGACTTTCGTACATGTCCAGAAACAATGCACAATAGTACCTACCTTTCTCCACATCTAAAACACAAATCTGTTGGACTAAATCCATATTTCTTCAACTTCACAAGAGTCAAATATAATTGATGAATAAAATTATAATTAATTTTACTATATCTCACATTCATTAATTTTGTAACACTATTCATACACATATTTGACCATTCCTCCCAAGACCATTCAATATCTGAATCTTTCTCCCATTTCTCTTTTATCCTATCTATCCCAACTTTATCCATCTTTTCTTGCAGCATTTTATAGATTTTGGAGGGGGGTGGGAAGGGGGAAGGGGGGTGGGAAGGGGGAAGGGGGGGTGGGAAGGGGGAAGGGGGGGTGGGAAGGGGGAAGGGGGGGTGGGAAGGGGGAAGGGAGGGTGGGGGGAAAAGGGAGGAAATGCCATTGTGTACATTTAATGAGGAATGTTTGTATATATTTTGCTTGATATGGTTCACAGTGTGAACAATAAAAGAGTATATAAAAAAGGAAGTATATATTTTTTTGAAATTTTTAATTAAGAATTTTACAAGATATTCCAAAAAAAGAAAATACAAGATACAAATACAGATAGGAAGGAAAAGCATAAAAAAGTAATGCTGGTAATATCCCCCACCCCTCCCTCCCTCTACTAACTACATCATCTTGACTCCCTCCCTCACCCCTCGGAGACTTATAAAATTATGCATTTAAAATTAGCTAATCAACATGCTAGCTCTTTACATAACTCTTTAAATTAAGATCAAATATCACACAATATAAATATAAACTGCACATTTTAATTAAAGAAAATATTTATTTCGAAATTGTAAGTTATTTCTTCCAAATATAAACACAATTGCAATTCATTATGCCATCTTTGTATGCTTAATTCCACATCATTTTTCCAAGTTATTGCAATATAAATTTTCTTGCAACTGTTAACCCTAACTCCAAAAATACCAATTGTAGCTTATCAACCAATCCCAAAGTAACAGCATTTACATATCTCAATAAACAGTTATGTTGTGTTGAATTCTGTTGAGGGAGGTGACTGGACAGAAGATGACCACGGGCACCAGGTCAATGGAAATGAGCCTGGTAGAGTGGTGCAAAAGAAAAGGAAAAGGAGAAATGCAGTAGTTATTGGGCACTCCATTGTCAGTGGTACAGACGGGAGGTTCTGTGAGCCAGATAAGTGTGCTGCCTCCCTGGTGAAAAGTTACGAGATATCACAAATCGGATCCAAAATATTCTGAGAGGAAAGGAAGAGCAACCTAATGTCTTGGTACATGTGGGTACAAACGACATTGACAAGAAAAGGGAGGAGGTAATGAAAAGAGATTACAGTCAGCGGGGGTGAAAGCTGAAAGACAGGAATGCAAGGGAGGTGATCTCGGGATTACTACCTGTTCCAAATGCAAGTGATGAAAAGAATGTAAGGATAAGGAAAGTGAATGTGTGGCTAAGGGGCCGGTGTACACGGCAAGGATTTGTCCTATTGGATCATTGGGATCTCTTTTGGGGAAGGCATGACCTTGACAAGAGGGACGGGTTGCACCTAAATCCAAAAGATGTCAACATTTTGCCAAGTATGTTTGGTACAGCAGTGGGGCAAGGTTTAAACTAATTTGGCAGGGGTATGGGAACCAGAGTGATAGGGAAAAGTGTAGGGAAGATAAAGTAATAGCCAGGAAAAGTAAAATAGGAAAAGTAATGTTGGGAGGAGAAAGTAAAAAATCAGATGGTGCAGTGAGTTTTCGGGTCAATGACCGTGTTAAGAAAATTACAAAGAAAATAGTGGGCAGAAAAATCAAAAGAAAAGGTTACAGAAGTCACTAGATAGTAAAAGGACAAAGAGCATAAGGGCACTTTATCTGAATGCCCGCAGTATTAGAAATAAGGTTAGTGAACTTGAGGCGCAAATCGGTACCCATGCCTATGATTTGGTACCCATCACTGAACCATGGCTATAAGGTGACCCTAAATGGGATTTAAACTTTCAAGGGTATCAGGTGGTGCAAAGAGATAGACAGGATGGGAAGGGAGGTGGAGTTGCACTCTTAACCAAAGATGAGCTCCAGGCAGTTATGAGGGATGATATAAGATCTAAAGAGCATAATGTTGAGTTCATTTGGGTTGAGATAAAGAATAACAAAGTGAAAAAAAATTATTGCTGGGTATTATCTATCGCCCACCAAATAACAATAGTTTAATGGCACAGGAAATAAATAGAGAGATAAGTGAGGCATGTAATAATGATACGGCAGTAATCATGGGGGACTTTAACTTGCACATAGATTTGGAAAATCAAGTTGGTCGTGGGAATCTGGAAGAGGACTTCATAGAATGCATCCACGATAGCTTTCTTGAGCAGCATGTTAAGGGACTTACAAGAGAAAATGCTCTCCTGGATCTCGTGTTGTGCAATGAGATGATGTAATAGTCAGAGGCCATCTGGGAAATAGTGATCATAGTATGCTTGAATCTCTCATTCAGATGGAAGGGGAAATAATTAGATCTAAAACTAATATATTATGCTTAAACAGGGGTGACTACCATAGGATGAGGGAGGAATTGGACAGAGTGGACTGGGAGCACGGGCTAATTAATGATACGGTTGAGGAACAGTGGAAGATTTTCAAATAAATATTATGTAATGCTCAACAAAAACATATTCCAGTCAGGTAAAAATGGCAGCAAGGGAGGAAAAAATCAACCGTGGTTAACAAAGGAAATAAAGGAGAGAATAAAATTGAAGGTGCAGATGTACAAAGCTGCAAAGAGCAGTGGGAAACTGGAATATTGGGATAACTTTAAAGACAACAAGGGGTTACAAAGTGGGTAATAAGAAATGGGAAAAAGGATTATGAAAGTAAATTGGCACAAAATATAAAAACAGAAAGCAAAAAAAATTATAAATGTATAAAATGGAAGAGGGTGGCCAGAGTTAACATAGGACCCTTGGAGAATGAGAAAGGAAAACTGGTAGCAAAAAATGAGGAAATGGCCAAGGCATTGAACAAATATTCTGTGTAGAAGAATATTCACGGTGGAAGACACGTCCAGCAGGCCCAAGTGTGGAGTTACGGATGCGAATGTTGGGGAGAGCCTTAATCAAATAGTTGTTACAAAGGAAGTAGTGATGGAGAAACTAATGGGGCTAAAGCCAAATAAATCATCTGGTCCTGATGATATGCATCCAAGGGTTCTGAAGGCAATGGCAGAAGTTATAGTTGATGCATTGGTGGTCATATACAAAATTTACTTGGATTCTGGGCAGGTCACGACAGACTGGAAGACAGCAAATGTCACGCCACTTTTTAAGAAGGGATTGAGGCAGAAGACTGGAAATTATCGGCCAATTAGCTTGATGTCTGTAGTTGGAAAAATGCTTGAAGCCATCATTAAAGATGAAATAGTGAAACTTTTGGAATGTAAGGGTTCAATCAGGCAGACGCAGCATGGTTTTAGAAAGGGAAGATCTTGTTTGACAAACTTGTTAGGATTCTTTGAGGACATAATGGGTGCGTTGGATAGAGGGGAACAGGGTGATGTTGTATATTTGGATTTCCAGAAAGCGTTTGATAAGGTACTGCACAAGAGACTTATCAGTAAGTTACAGCAAAGTGGAGTCTGGGGAAGTATATTGGCCTGGATTGAAATTTGGTTGTCTGACTTAAATTTGGTTGTCTCTCTGGCAGAGAGTCAGGATAAATGGGAGTTTTTCAGGTTGGCAGAGAGTGGTAAGTGGGGTGCTGAAGGGGTCAGTGTTAGGCCCACAGTTGTTCATCATTTACATTGATGACTTGGAGGAGGGGGACAAAATGTTGTGTTGCCAAGTTTGCAGATGACACCAAATTGAGTGGAAGAGCACATTGTAATGAGGATGTGGAGAGTTTGCAGAGGGATATATTTAAGCTGGATGAGTGGGCAAAGGTCTGGCAGATGGAGTACAATGTTAGTAAGTGTGAGGTTATCCACTTTGGCAAGAAAAATAAAAGAGCTGAATATTATTTAAAGGCTGAAAAACTACAGCATGCTGTTGTGCAGAGGGACTTGCGAGTGCTTGTGCATGAATCACAAAAAGTTAGGTTGCAGGTGCAGCAGGTTATTAAGAAGGCAAATGGAATGTTGACCTTCATCGCTAGAGGAATTGAATTCAGGAGTAGGGAGGCGATGTTGCAACTGCACAAGGTACTGGTGAGACCACACCTGGAGTACTGTGTCCAGTTCTGGTCTCCATATTTGAGGAATGATATACTGGCTTTGGAGACAATCCAGAGGAGGTTTACTAGGTTGATCCCTGGGATGAAGGGGTTGACTTATGACGAAAGCTTAAATCATCTAGGATTGTATTCGCTCGAGTTCAGAAGAAAGAGAGGAGATCTTATAGAAACATATAGGATTATGAAGGTTATGGATAGGATAGACGTAGGAAGATTTTTTTGAGCTGGTTGAGGAAACTAAAACCAAAGGACGCAGTCTCAAGATTCGGGAGATTAGTGTTAGGACAGAGATGAGGAAAAATAGTTTTTCCCAGAGAGTAGTGAATGTTTGGAATTCTATAACCAGGGAAGTGGTTGAGGCTGCCTCATTAAACATATTTAAAATTCGGTTAGATAAATTTTTACATGATAGAGAAATTAGGGGTTACAGGGAGAAGGCAGGTAGGTGGAGTTAGCTCATAAATTAGATCTGCCATTATTGTATTGAATGGCAGAGCAGGCTCGATGGGCCATTTGTGGACTATTCCTGTTCCTACTTCCTATGTTCCTATGTTCACCCAGCGGCATCAAGACAGCTTCTTCCCCTCTGCCAACAGGTTTCTGCATAGACAATGAACTTCAGATATTACCTTGCTAAAGTGCCATGTAATGAAGAAGACATAGGCAGTGTAGCAAAGCAGTAATCAAGGCATTTATTAGCAGTAACTTGTGGCACAATAGACGATGGGTTCATACACAGTTATACGCAAGGGGAGTGTCTTTAGTGGTAGAGATAATACATGTAAAGCAAGGCTAAGCAGAGAGAGAGACTGACAGCTCAGCATAGATTCATCACACTCGCCTTCTCTTCTTTTGCACAAATTTTTAAAAAATATATAATTTATAGCAATTTTGCACCTGTACTGATGCCACAAAACCAAAAATTACCCTTCCATAAAAATAATCGAATTACTTTATTTAATTTTTTTTAATACTTTGGAATGCAACATGGAATAGGTTGAAAAGGATATTGTATACAAGGATAAATATTCATTTGTATACAATTTACTCTCCCAATTAAAGTAAATGGCAAATCTTTCCATTTCTGTAAATCAATTTTAATATTATTCAACAAATACATATAATTCAAAATATATGTCCTGCTAATATTTATTAACTATAACTCCTAACTATTTAATCTTATCAGACCATTTAAATTTAGTAATCTGTCTACAATCTAAATAATCCTCATTTGATATCAGCAATAATTCACTCTTCTCCAAGTTAATCTTACAACCTGACAGTATGCTATATTGATGTAATAAATTTTGCAGCATCCTTAAAGATTCTTTGGGATATAAAAAATAAACTTAAAATATCATCAGTAAACATATTAATCTTATATTCTTGTTCACCTACTTTAATCCCTTCAATATCCAAATTTTGCCTAACAGCTTGAGCCGGGGACTTTCCTCCCGACATTGATTACAATCCTTCCTTTAATACTAATTCCAAAAAAGGATAATCTAAACCATTAATATCTTTACCATTCAATGATTGCAAATTTAAATTATCCAAAAACGAATCAATTTGCTCAGTATTTTGTCCACATTCAGATGTATACGATTCATTATAAAATCTAAAAATAAATCCTCATTAATTTCTTGAGGTTTATAAGTAATCTCCGACTCTTTCCTAATGGCATTAATTGCTCTTGATGCTTGTTCCGTTTTTAATTGCCAGCTGAAACCATATGTGCTCTTTTGCCTTAATCATAACAATGCTGTTTCGATCTTTGAATAATTTTTTCATATTTATGTGATTGCAATATATTACATCATAATTTTAATTTAGATAAATGGAGCTTATTATCTTCAGCAGAATTCTTCTGAATTTTTTTTTCTAACTTTTCAAATTTATTTTCCAAATTTTAACTTTCAGTCAAGTATTGCCTTTTAATTCTAGCTGTATAACTAATGATCTGACCTCTCAAATATGCTTTTTAAAGCATTCCATAAAACAAATTTACTTTATACTGAATCCTGATTTTTTTGTAAGTAAAAAATAATTTCTTCGCTAATATATTTAATAAACTCAGGTCTTTTTAATAACATCTCATTAAATCTCCAATGATAAGTATTTGCTACCTTCTCAGTACATAAACAAGAAGCCAACAACAGAGAGTGATCAGACAACATTCTACTTTTATACACTGCTTGTATAAATCTACCTTGCAATTGAGCTGAAACTATAAAAAAAATCAATTCTAGAAAATGAATTATGCCATTCCAAATAAAAAGAATAATCTTTTTCAGTAGGGTTCAATTTTCTACATATTGCCACCAAATTTAAATCCTTCATTACCTCAATAATTCTCTTTGCAATTTTAGTTCTCTTCAATGTCTTTGGAAATGTATCCAACAAAGGATTGAGACAACAATTAAAGTCACCTCCCAATAAAAGATTTCCAGATGATTTGTTCAAATTAAAAAAAAATATCTGTAATAAATACTTCATCAACCTCATTCAGTGCATAAACATTCATCAATGCCCAGGTGTTTGGAAAATAATTTGCAGTTCACCACCAAAATCCTACCAGCATTTTAAAAAATGGAATCCAAAATAAATGGTACTTTCTTATTTATCAAAAATGCTACTCCTTTGGCCTTAGAATTAAAAGATGAAGCAATCACATGTCCTATCCAATCTCTTTTCAATTTCAAATGCTCCTTCTCAGTTAAGTGAATTTCTTGAAAAAATGCTTTATCCAGCCTCAACATTTTAATATAATCCAATACATGTTTCCAGTTTATCGGATGATTTAACCCCGAACATTAAACATTGCAAAAGTCATTATTACAAAACTAGTGGCACTTAACAAACTTTACTCTTACAATTAAACTGGCCTAAACTAATAGAAATCTCCCAAAAAAGGGGAAAAAATGGCAGAAACTCCCCCACCCCTGCCACGTACTTATTTAACAATCAAATACAATCAAATACTCCTCCCTCCAAAACTACTAAGCAGTACCCCCCTCATTGACCGGGTGAGGTCGATACCACTAGTAGCAGATTACCTCGAATTTTGCCTCTCCCCGGTGGGACTTGTAAACAAATTGTTATAAAATGATAAACTTGTTGTCCAGTCTGCTTTATAATGTCTTACACCACATCAATTAGCTGTAACATCTCCATCTTCTGCAATTTACTCTCATTTCCATTCTTGAATTAGAAATGTTGACTGCTGACTTCTTGGAAAGATCAGAACTCATCTTATTATCTTGTAAAGAATGAGAAAAAGTTAAAGCATCTTGAGCTTTTTTAAAATTTAAATTGAGATGGCCCATAAAACACTTTCAGAACAGCAGGATATCTAAACATCGAACTTTAACCCTTCTTCCAAACCACTGACTTGCCTTCATGAAACTCCGTACGTTGCTGTATCATCTCCTGACTTAAATCTGCATAAAAGAAAAATCTACTACCTTGAACCATTATTGAATTCTGATCAATTCGTGCTTTCTGCACCGCAATCTGCAAAATCGTCTCTCAGTCTTGATATCTTAAACATCTAATTAAAACTGCTCCTGGAGGTTGTCCAGGAAAAGGTTTTCTTCTTAATGCTCGATGAGCCCTGTCCAATTCCAATCCATCAGGAAACGCTTCCACCCCTAATATTTCTGTAATACATTTACGAAAATCTTTCAGAGGGTCTTGACCTTCAAAGTCATCTGGAAGTACAACTATCTTATAATTATTCCTTCGACTTTTATTTTGCAAATAATCAATATTTGCATAAACAAATTCTTTTGCTTATCCTATCCTGATACTGATTCTTCCACTTGATCCATTGTATCTTCAACATTGTTGCATCTTTCCTGTACTTCATCCACCACAATCAAGCATTTATTAAGTTCGACTTTCATAGCTGCAATTTCTCCACACACATCTGAAATTTTACCTTTTACATTCACAAGTTGTTCATCAACATTATGAACACCAGTGGTTATATAAGTCATAATATTTTCATTCTGTTTTGTCAACTGTCAAGCTAATACTTACTGCACTCTCTCTCTCCTAATTCATAATAACATTTCTTTAATCATTGAATCATTTATTCATAATTATAAGTTTGCAAAGTACTATAGTGGAATTTTAATTTAGATAATTGTATCTTATTATCTTCTGTTGAATTATTCTGAAATGTATTTCTTTAACACCGCTATGTTTTCCCAAATTTTGACTCTCTATCAAATATTGCTTCTTCACTCTTGCTGTATAACAAATGACTTAACCCCGTAAACATGCCTTCACAGCATCCCATAAATTAAATGTACTCTGTACCGAACCCTCATTTATTTGCAAATAAAAACAGTTTGATCTCTTTTTTACTTAACAAAGTCAAGTTTTTTTCAACAACATTTCATCAAATCTCGAATGATTGGCAGTTTCTACCACCTCAGTACCAACACATGAAACTAACAAGAGTGATGATAAATGGATAAACTTCATCGCTATTTAATTTGTCTCGATCAACGAGACAAGGTTGTACACTTTGACCTTCTTTATTTGCTTTAGTAATAGAACCTTTGGTTCAAGCTATAAGACAAGATTTGAATATTAAGGGAATTAAGATAGGTGAACAAGAGTATAACGTTAATTTGTTTGCTGATGATGTGTTGATATATTTATATTATCATAAAGACTCTTTAGAACCATTACAAAACTTGTTGAATTGATATTGTATGATTTCAGGTTATAAAGTTAGCAGAGATAAAAGTGATATATTACCTATATCAGATGAAGATTATACAGAAGGTAGAAAAATTACTAAATTTAGATGGTCTAAGAAAATTAAATACTTAGGGGTTATAATGAATAAAGAATATCAAAATTTATGTAGTTTAAATTATATACCGTTGTTAAATAAGGTTAAAGTTGATTTACGTAGATGGAAAGATTTACCATTAATTTTAATTGGACGATTTAATTGTATTAAAATGAACATATGTCCCCGTATACAATATTTTTTTCAGTCCATTCCAAGTGTAGTATTGAAGACATTTTTATGAATTAAATAAAGTTGTTTTTGTGGAAAGGAAAATTGTCAAGTGTCTCCATGCAAAAATTAACATGGAGATAAGAATTAGGTGGACTTCAGTTACCACATTTTCAAAATTATCTTGAGGTGGTGCAAGTAATATTTATTAATAGCTTATTTGCTATTGGTCAACAACTATGTGGGCAAAAATTGAATTGGATCAGGTTTCTGAAAATATAAATATGTCAGTCTCGTTATAAATGGAATCCTTTTTTATTGCAAAATTACAAATTGCCAGTATTGAGACATTTAATGGATATTTGGTACAAGTGAGATCAGATTATAGGATCTAAAGGAAAACTTTCAACTAATTCATAATTATATCAGAATAAATAGATTATTTTTTTCTTTAAATAATCCTTATATGAATGATTTTGCAAATAAATGGTGTGAAAGTGGTGAAATTTTGTTTGCAAGCATGTATATTTCATTTTTTTCATAGATTTCAATAGAAGTTTGTAATTTCATCAAATTCTTTTTTGCTTATTATCAAGTTCAAGATTTGTTTTTAGAAATCTTTGGACGAGAATTGGTGTCACTAGGTCAAACAAAATTTGAGATGTTAATTGTTGATAAAGAAGGAGTTTATTTCAGAAATGTATATAAAGTGGCAAGAAAACATAGATAAGATTGGTGTATATAGAACAAAGGAGAAGTAGGAGAAAGATTTAGATCTTACTTTATCTTTGGATAAATGGTCAAATATTTATGTTGAGAGTGTTACAAAATTACTTAATGAGAGATATAATATGGTTAATTATAACTTTATACATCAATTGTATTTAACACCTGAAAAGTTGAAGAAATATGGTTTTAGATTGTCAGATTTGTGTTTTAGATGTATAAAACAGGTAAATACTTTTTTTTCATCTTTTTGGGTATGTGGAAAAGTTAAACCTTTCTGGGGAAAAGGATATAAAATATTTGAGAGATTTAGTTAAGGTGGATCTACAAATGGATCCGATTATGTGTTTATTGGGGTATATGATACATTAACGTCAGGGTTCTGGATAAAACACAATTAGCATTTATACAATAGGGATTAGCTGTAGCAAGAAAGTGTATAGCTATTACATTGAATTCAAGGGTAGGGAGGTTATGATGAAATTGTACAAGGCATTGGTGAGGCCAAATTTGGAGTACTGTGTACAGTTTTGGTCACCAAATTATAGGAAAGATATAAACAAAATAGAGAGAGTGCAGAGAAGTTTCACGAGAATGTTGACAGGATTTCAGGGTCTGAGTTACAGCGAGAGGTTGTGCAGACTGGGGCTTTTTTCTCTGGAGTGTAGAAGATTGAGAGGGGACTTGATAGAGGTGTTTAAGATTTTAAAAGGGACAGACAAAGTAAATGTGGATAGGCTTTTTCAATTAAGAAAGGGGGAGGTTCAAACTAGAGGACATGGTTTAAGATTGAAGGGGGAAAATTATAAGGGGAACATGAAGGGAAATTTCTTTACGCAGAGGGTGGTGGGGATGTGGAATGAGCTTCCTGCAGACGTGGTCGAGACCGGATCACTGGTTACATTTAAGGAAAGACTGGATAGTTACATAGTTAGGAGGGTTTGGACTGGGTGCAGGTCAGTGGGACTAGGAGGGTGGGGATTTGCTACGGCATGGACTGTGCTTTAAGTGGTTATATGGTTATATGGAAAAATTATGTTGCACTGAATATACAAAGATGGCATAATGAATCACAATCATGTTATATTTGGAAAAATACCTTATAATTTACTAAATAATAATTTTTTTTGTTAAAATGTGGAGTTGATATTTTGTATATATGGCTATAGATGTCAAGTAATTGACATGTAAAGGGTTGGCACACCAATCAGTTAATGTTAATGATAAGGGGCTAATCAGCAATCTTGTTGTGCGAGGCCCTTTCGGTAGGAGCGATCACAACATGATCGAATTCTCACTCGACATGGAGAGTGATGAAATTAAAACCGAGACTAAGGTCCTGAATTTAAATAAAGGGAATTATGATGGTATGAGGTGGGAGTTCAGTAAGATTGATTGGGTGGTGTTTATGGGGGAGTTGACTGTGGATAGACAATGGAAAGCATTCACAGATCTAATGGAGAAATTTCAAAAATTGTTTATAGCAGTTTGGCATAAAAATAAACCAAAAAAGGTGACTCAACCGTGGATAACAAGGGAAATTAGAGACAGCATTAGGTCCAAAGAGAGAACATATCAATTGGCCAAAAAAAGTACCGCAACCGAAGACTGGGAGCAGTTCAAGATGCAGAAAAGGAGGACAAAGGGATTAATCAAGAGAGCAAAAATAAATTACAAAAGTAAGCTTGCAGTAAATATAAAAACCGACTGCAAAAGCTTTTATAAATATGTCAAGAGGAATAGATTGGTGAAATCCAGAGTAGGTCCTTTGCAGTCGAAATCAGGGGAATATATAATGGGGAATAAGGAAATGGCAGACCAATTAAATTCTTACTTTAGTTCTGTTTTTACAAGAGAGGATACAAATAACCTCCGAAGGATGTTGGGAAACATAGAGACTAATGCAAGGGAGGAACTGAAAGAAATCAGTATCTCTAAGGACATGGTCTTGGGGAAATTGATGGGATTGAAGGCAGATAAATCCCAAAGGCCTGATAATCTACATCCTAGGGTACTCAAGGAAGTGGCCATTCAGATAGCAGATGCTTTAAGAATTATTTTCCAGAACTCGATAGACTCAGGATCAGTACCCATGGATTGGAGGATAGCTAATGTTACCCCACTAAGGGGGTAGAGAAAAAGTGGGGAATTATCAGCCGGTGAGCCTTACATCAGTAGTGGGCAAAATGATGGAATCCATTATTAAGGATGTAATAGCGGAGCATATGGCTAGCAGAGAAGGGATCGGACGGAGTCAACATGGATTTACAAAAGGTAAATCGTGCTTGACAAATCTATTGGAATTCTTTGAGATGGCGACATGTAAAATAGATGGGGGAGAGCCAGTGGATGTGGTGTACCTGGACTTCCAAAAGGCCTTCGATAAGGTCCCGCATAAACGACTGGGTTTCAAAATCAAGGCTCATGGGATTGGGGGAAAAGTATTGATGTGGATTGAGAACTGGTTGGCAAGTAGAAGACAGAGAGTTGGGATAAATGGCTCATTTTCTGAGTGACAGGCAGTGACCAGTGGGGTACCACCGGGATCTGTACTGGGACCCAGCTGTTCACAATTTACATTAATGATCTGGATGATGGGATTGGATGTAATATCTCCAAATCTGCAGATGACACTAAACTAGGAGGGATTGTGTGCATGGAAGAGGGGGTCAGGAAGCTCCAGTGTGTTTTGGATAAATTGGGGGACTGGGCAGATACATGGCAAATGCACTACAATGTGGATAAATGTGAGGTTATGCACTTTGGTAATACAAACAGGAGGGCAGATTACTATTCGAATGGCAATAGATTAAGAGATGGTGAAGTGCAGAGAGACCTAGGGGTACTTGTACATCAGTCTCTGAAGGCGAGCATGCAGGTACAGCAGGTGGTTAAAAAGGCAAATGGTATGTTGGCCTTCATATCAAGAGGGTTTGAATATAGGAACAAGGATACCTTACTGCAGCTGTACATGGCCTTGGTGAGATCACACCTGGAGTATTGTGTGCAGTTTTGGTCACCTTATCTAAGGAAGGATGTTCTTGCAATGGAGGGAGTGCAGAGGCGATTCACCAGGCTGATACCTGGAATGGCAGGAATGACTTATGAGGAAAGATTGCGCAAATTGGGATTGTACTCCCTGGAGTTTAGAAGATTGAGAGGGGATCTCATAGAGACATATAAAATTCTGGCAGGACTGGACAGAATGGGTGCAGATGGGATGTTTCCAATGATGGGAAAATCCAGAACCCGGGGCCATAGTTTGAGGATAATAGGCTAACCATTTAGGACCGCGATGAGGAGGAATTTCTTTACTCAGAGGGTGGTGAATCTGTGGAATTCATTGCCACAGAGGGCAGTAGAGGCAGGTTCATTAAATATATTTAAGAGGGAATTAGATCTATTTCTTCAGTATAAGGGTATTAAAGGTTGCGGAGAGAAGGCGGGGACGGGGTACTGAACTTTAAGATCAGCCATGATCTCATTGACTGGCAGAGCAGGCTCGAAGGGTCAAATGACCTACTCCTGCTCCTATCTTCTATGTTACTACCTGGAAACAATTTTTATGGCTCCAAGGGTGACTTGGTGGGATGGAATAGTTTTGGTGGGGAGTGGGAGGGGGAGGGGGTAAGGGTTTTTATGATTGTCATTATTTTGTTATGTTTAATGTTTTGTAAAATATTTCAATAAAATTTAAAAAAAAAGTAATTAGCAAATGGTCTGCGAATAGGTTTATTTTATGTTCAGTTTGTCCACCTTGAATCCCTTTATATGTAGGTCCTTCCTAATATATTCTGCTAATAAATGTAATACAAACAACCCTGGAGACTGTGGACAACCCTGTCTGCTAGACCTGCTTAAGGGGCATATCGATGAAATTTGTCCATTTGTTATAATCCTTGCTTGTGGTTTAGAATACATTTTTAGTTTATAATATAAACACAATTAATATATATTTGTCCCAGTCCAAATGTTTCTATTATTTTCAACAGATATGGGAATTCCAATCTATCGAAATCCTTTTCTTCATCCAGAGATACTGCTACACTGGCATCTTCTCCGGATTGTGCTAGATGTATTATATTCAAAAATCTTTCCAAGTTGTCAGCAGAATGTTTGTTTTTATAAAACCTACTTGCTCCATATTTTGGGGGATATTGGCCCAATCTGTCAGCCAGCACTTTGGCTATTATATTGTAACCTGAATTTCATAGGGAGATGGGAATTATTAATCTGTTTAACCTTTCCCTGCAACTCAGTTCCTGAATTCTTTGCAACATCCATGTAAATCTTCTATGCACACTTTCTATCTTATTGATATATTTCCTATAGTTAGCTGAACAAATTTCCCACAATTATCCAATTTGGCCTCACCAATATCTTGTACAGCTTTTACATCACATCCCAGCAATACAGTTCTGCCCTTAGAGTTTCTTAAACTCATGCAGACACCGCCAAATACATGGCTGCTTACTATTTACTGCTATCCATGCATCTATTGGAGTTCCAGGAAAAATACACGGATTATTTTTCTTTTAATGTCATAGAACATCCTTTATTAATTTATTATACTGTAATAGGACAGAACTTGTAATTTAAAACGAGTTGCCTTCAACACAGAGTCGTCCTTATTGAACAGCAGTCCTTACAGGGAAAGAGAAGTGGAGTCCCTTCAAATTAACAGAGTGTCCTTGGATTTGACTCCAGCGCTCCCGCAGCCTCTGCAGATGCACATACTCCTGTTCAATGCATCGATAACCCGAGCTATATTGTATTAATTGTTCTAGAAACTTGTTCAATCTTCAACTGCCATGCCACGACCTTATGTGCCCTTTCCCCTAACTCATAATAACCCTGTTCTGATCTCAAAATCAATCTCTCATAATTATAAGTTTGCTTAGTATTATAATGAAGTTTCAAATTAGATAACTATATCTTATTCTCTTCCGTTACATTTTTTTGAAACTTTTTCTCCAAACCTGCAATTTAATTTTCTCTCTCCAAAAGCTCTGCCTTATATTACTTCTTCACTTCAGTTGTATAACTAATAATTTGACCTAGCAAATATGCTATCAAATCATTGCACAACGTAAATGTACTATGTACCGACCCCTCATTCGTCCCTAAGAAAAATTTAATCTGATTTGCCAAACACTGAATAAATTTAGATCTTTTTACAACATCTCGTAAAACATCCAACAGTAAGATATTTCCACCTTGTCAGAAACCACACAAGAGACCAACAACAGCAAATGATCTGACATAATTCTACTCTTATACTCCCCACAGTCAACTTGTAAATGAACTGACACCAGAAAAAGATCTATTCTGGTAAAAGACTCAGAAAGAGTAATCTTTCTCAGTCAGATGAATTTGTCACTATATTTCGACTAAATTAATCTCCTGCATCAATTGAATTACCCTTTTCGCCATTTTAGTTTTGGAGATTTATCAAATAGTGGATCCACACAACAATTAAAATCCGCTACTACCATTACATTCTCATTTGATTGATTCAAATGCGAAAAAAAACATGTGTAACAAATTTTACATCATCTTCGATTGGTGCATACAATTTCAATAAAGTCCAAGCTTCTTAAAACAATTTACAATTAACTTTAAAAACCCTTCCAGCATTCTCATATAAAGATTCAAAAACAAAAGGCACCATTTTATGTATCAAAATTGCCACCTCCCTGGCTTTCAAAGTAAATGAAGATGGAAAACATGTCCAACTCAATCTCACTTCAATTTCAAATGTTCCTTTTCTGTCAGATGTGTCTGCTGAAAAAAAAAGCAATGTCTAACTTCATCTTCTTAACGTAATCCAACACGCATTTCCTCTTTATCGGATGATCCATCTCTGTAATATTAAATGTTGCAAAATTTGATTTATTCATTTTATCTTAACAAACAGTACCCAACACAATTAACCCACACACAAATTTAAGCTCCAGAAAACCCCTCCTTCTCTAACACAAAACTTTTAAAAATCCCTCCCAATCCTGCTAAACACTTTATTAAAAAAATTAAAAGTTTCTAGAATAATTAATGCATTACGAGGAAATTCAGGTATTTCCTATAAACCACAGAAGATTAATGAGTAATTTTTTTGTTTTTTTATCGGGATTTTTATGCATCTGAACAGACCGTAGTACTGAACAAATTGATTCGTTTTTTGTCAAAGTTCAATTTACCCTTACTGGATGAGAATGATATAACAATATTGGATTTATTCACTTACGGATTTTGAACTTAAAGAGGCATTACAATCTATGTTGAGTGGAAAATGACCTGGGGAGGATGGGTTTACGACAGAGTTTTATGAACAATTTCATGACTTGTTGTTTATGGATGTACTGAAACATGCCACAGAAACAGGTTTATTTCCCGAGTCATTTTCAAGGGTATTGATAACAGTTATACCAAAAAAAGACAGAGATCCATTAAAGATTGCATCATATATCTATATCTTCATTGAATTTAGATTACAAAATTGTAGCAAAAGTCTTAGCAAACAGATTAGTTAATTCTCTACCAAACTTGGTGCATATAAATCAGGCAGGAATTATTAAGAATAGATATGCGGCTGATAACATTTCTAATTTGATGACAATAATCAATGCGTCAAGATAACAACCCAACCAGCCAATGGTATTTTCGCTAGACACTGAAAAATCTTTTGATTGTGTTGAGTGTACATTTTTACTTAAAGTGCTGGAGAGATTTAAATTTGGTCCACTCTTTATTGGTTGGATTAAGGCATTATACACTAATCCTTCCACACAGGTGGTGACGAATGGTCAGGTTTTTCAGGTATTTAATTTGCTTAGATCAACTAGACAGAGCTGCCCATTGTCACCAGCCATATTTGTGTTGGGTATAGAACCTTTAACTAAGTCAATTAGTCAAAGTGGAAATATTAAGGGAATTACGATTGGGCAACGGGAGTATAAAATTAATTTATTTGCTGATGATGTGCTAATACATCTGTCTCAAACTAAAAATTATTTAGAACCTTTACAGGACTTTTTAAAATTTGATGGATCAATATCAGGTTATAAGGTGAATTGAGATATGAGTGAAATATTACCTATATTTGGATTATTTGGATTGTATTCAACGTACTAAATTTAAGTGGTCAGATCAGATTAAGTATTTGGGTGTAATTGTGGATAAGGAATATCAAACATTATGTGGTTTAAATTATTTGCTATTGTTAAATAAGATTAAGTCTGATTTAAATAGATGGAAAGATTTACAATTAACATTAATTGGTCGGGTAAATTGTATTAAAACGAATATATATGCTCGATTTCAGTATTTGCTTCAATCAATTCCTAGTCCCACACTGTGAATATTTGTAAGGAATTAAAGCAATATGTTATGTTTTAATGGAATGATAAATTATCTTGAGTATCAATGGAAATATTGACATGGAAGTATGATTTAGGAGGTCTTCAACTGCCACATGTACAAAATTATCATCAGGCAGCACAGTTGAAGTTTATTAATAGATTGTTTGATATTGATCAAGTGTGGGCTTATGTGAAAATGGATCAGATACAGGAAGGAACAATACATCAATTTATATATAAATTGAATTCATTGTTGTTACAAACAAGTAAGTTACCTATATTCAATTATTTGTTCAAATTATGGAGTAGGTGGAATCAATCTATAGGTTTGAAGGATGTATGTTTAATTAAAACCCCGTTATATCAGAATCAGTTAATTTCATTTTCAATGTATAACCCTTATTTGAAGGATTGGGATTCTAAGGGTTTGGTATTAGTAGAAGATTGTTTTGAAGCAGGTTCATTTCTTTCGTTTGAAAGACTTGGAGAGAAGTTTGGTATATCACATTGATTCTTTTAGTGAAGTGTTATGACTGAGAAATAATATTGTGAAATCAATAGAAGGTTGAGATATTACTTATGGATAAGGGAAAGAAAGGGTTTATTTTGGAAATGTTCTCATTGTTGAAAGCAAAAATGAAGAAGACAGGTGTATTGAGAATAAGATATAAATGTGAGAAAGAGATATCCACTCTTATTTCTGAAAAAGAATTGTCAGATTTGTGTTTGGAGAGTGTTATAAAATTAGTTAATGTGGGGAGCGTGGCAAGATGGCGTAGAGTCTAGACGTGCAATCTTGACCTCTCTGGCCAGACTTTTAAATACACGTTTTTAAATTTTAGTTTAAAGTATTAAGGAATTATTATGGCCACTAATGGTAAAAAGACTAAATCTCAAGTTCAAAAGAAGATACATTCCCGAAGTGTTGAAGATCTGGGGCCTCGATGAATTGAAACAGCCCCAGGCTCAATTTCTTAATTGCCTAAAACCCAAAGATCGCCTGCGGAGGCTGAAAAGGAAATGCATCAGGCAGCATTACAATGTGAAGAAATTGTTTTTTCTTTTCGTAAATGGATGTGAAAACAACAAGATGTGGGGGAAGACCAGCGGTGACTCTCTGAAGAAGTCGGGATGACTTTGCTGGGAGTCCAGACCCGCATTAAAACATTTATATGCTTTCTGTTGAATTTCAGCATGAGCTGCAGTTCCCTTGTTCTGCCAGCATATCAGAGAGAGCAGAGATGAGATTTATCGAATCACAGTGCATGCAAATGAATGTAGTTATTCAAGCTGTTATAAAACCTGGAATGGATTTGTTGACATCTCAAATGAATGAATGGTTCAAATGAATGCGGGTATAAGTTTAGAATTAAATATCGTTAAGAAACGTGTGGATCGATCTTATGAAGAATTTTTAAAAATTCAGATTGTTTTTTTGGGCTGTAAACAACAAGTGACTTCTAACAGAAAATGTGTTGAAAGTGGAAACATTAGTCATAGAATTAGGAGATCGTTAGAAGGAGCTAGAAATAAAAATAGATTATTTGGAAAATCAAAGCATAAGGAATAATGTGATAATTATTGGTTTGACAGAAGGTATAGAAGGACAAGATCCTCTTCGTATTTTTAAAGATGGGATTCTGCAAATATTAGGGCAAGAATCTGGGGGATTGTCACTGGAAAGAGCCCATAGATCTTTAATAAGAATACCCTCAGCTGGTCAACCCCCGAGACCGGTAATAATTCGATGTCTGAGTTATTTGGATAGAGAAGCAATACTTCAACTTGCAGTACAAAATGCGAGACAACAACAAACCCCATTATTGATTAAGTAGAGTCTGTTTTTAATTCTGATCTGAGTCAAGATGTCATTCAACGTCGATGTTGATTTAATCCAGTTAAAGAAGTCTTGTGGCATAAAGGTTATAAGTCTACTTTTCGTTACCCTGCAGTGTTGAAGGTCTTTTACAATCAATTTCGGTTTTTGAAGCTGATTGTGAAGCAATGATTTTTGCTGATTCACTGCCAGATGTAAAAGGACAAAGACGTAGCCCACCATTATCTCTTAAAGAAAAGGCTGGTGGTTCTGGAAATGGAAGAAATGGCAGAAATGGGAAAAATGGGAATGGAAAGAGCCCACCTCCTTCTGAAATGGGATCTTCGAGATTGGAATCTTTTGGATAAAAAAAAGATTTTTCTTATTTTATTTTTTCTTTTGTTATTATGATACTTGGATGTTACTGATTGTTTGGCTGGGGAGGGGGAGATTTTCACGAAGTTCTTTACTAGTCACCTGGTGGGTGATCCACACCCATTTTTTGTTTAGGGGATTACTAACTTTTGGTAGTTTTTTTGGGGCAGGGATTTTTTTAATTGCTAATTTTTATTTTTATTTGTTTTTTACATTATTCTTAGTTTTTAATTTGTGATTCTTTTTTTATTGGAGGTCCTATATATGTTAAGTTAAGTTTTATATGAAGATTGTATTGGTATTTAGTAATAATAGTAAATATGTCGAAGTTGAGGTTTCCTACTTTTAATGTTCGAGGATTAAATAATCCATTTAAATGTAAGATTCTCATATCGATCCTATATGTGATAAATGTCAATTGGAAATAGCTTCCCTTACACATATGTTTTGGTCTTGTCCCTCTTTACAGAATTATTGGAAGGAATTTTTTTCCATTATATCTACTGTTTTGAATATTGATTTACAACCACATCCCATTACTGCAATTTTTGGATTACCTATGATAGATTTGACTTATTTATCTCTTCCTGCGGATCGTATGATTGCTTTTCTTACACTAATGGCTAGAAGATCTATAGAATTAAATTGGAAAGAGGTAAATCCTCCCATTGTTTTCCAATGGTTTACCCAAACTATACTATGTTTAAATTTAGAGAAAATTAGAAACTCTGTCTATGAATCCCCTTCTAAGTTTGAGTTAACCTGGCGACCATTTATTCAATATTTTCATTTGTGGTGAGTTGATCTGGCTCTGTTTTCTTTCTATGATTATGTATGATCATTGGGCTGTAAGATGAGATCAGAGTGATCGGCGTGGTTTAGCTATATCTGTAGGTTTTTTTTTTAAGTTTTTTTTTAAAGTTTTTTTTAATTCAGATTTGTTTTTTCTTCTTTTTTGGGGTTTTTTTTCTCTCTTTTTTCATATATTGTTATTAATTATATCTTTTTTTTAGAGATAGTTCACACCCTAAACTGATCAAAAAATTTTTTATGATATATTTTTATTCTGTAATATTCTGTAATTAGTTGCCCATTCAGAGCCAGCTCTTCAGCGCTTGACGTCCTGCTTTGCGGAAACTGCCAAAATGTTTGGCCTGGAAGTCAGCCTGAAGAAAACTGAGGTCCTCCATCAGCCAGCTCCCCACCATGACTACCAGCCCCCCCACATCTCCATCGGGCACACAAAACTCAAAACGGTCAACCAGTTTACCTATCTCGGCTGCACCATTTCATCAGATGCAAGGATCGACAATGAGATAGACAACAGACTCGCCAAGGCAAATAGCGCCTTTGGAAGACTACACAAAAGAGTCTGGAAAAACAACCAACTGAAAAACCTCACAAAGATAAGCGTATACAGAGCCGTTGTCATACCCACACTCCTGTTCGGCTCCGAATCATGGGTCCTCTACCGGCACCAGCGTTGTCTCCGCTCCATCCTCAACATCCATTGGAGCGCTCACACCCCTAACGTCGAGGTACTCGAGATGGCAGAGGTCGACAGCATCGAGTCCACGCTGCTGAAGATCCAGCTGCGCTGGATGGGTCACGTCTCCAGAATGGAGGACCATCGCCTTCCCAAGATCGTATTATATGGCGAGCTCTCCACTGGCCACCGTGACAGAGGTGCACCAAAGAAAAGGTACAAGGACTGCCTAAAGAAATCTCTTGGTGCCTGCCACATTGACCACCGCCAGTGGGCTGATAACGCCTCAAACCGTGCATCTTGGCGCCTCACAGTTTGGCGGGCAGCAGCCTCCTTTGAAGAAGACCGCAGAGCCCACCTCACTGACAAAAGGCAAA
This sequence comes from Narcine bancroftii, assembly GCF_036971445.1. Classification (NCBI taxonomy): domain Eukaryota; kingdom Metazoa; phylum Chordata; class Chondrichthyes; order Torpediniformes; family Narcinidae; genus Narcine; species Narcine bancroftii. The sequence continues at coordinate 98,364,927 of NC_091474.1, read as the reverse complement.
GGAGGAAAAACCCAACACCCAACCCCAACCAACCAATTTTCCCTTGCAACCGCTGCAATCGTGTCTGCCTGTCCCGCATCGGACTGGTCAGCCACAAACGAGCCTGCAGCTGACGTGGACTTTTTACCCCCTCCATAAATCTTCGTCCGCGAAGCCAAGCCAAAGAAAAAAGAATATTATTGTTTAATATCTCTGTATTATTTCATTACTTACTATGTATTTTTTTATATCTCTTTGAACTGTATGTGTTTATAAATTATAATAATAATAAAAAGATTGAAAAATAAATAAATAAATAGATGTAAGAGAGTTTTGGTGTATATTAAGAAAATGAAAATTGATATTGCCTTGGATTGGTTTGGGCATGTACATTTTTCTTAATTTAATTCTAGAGCTAAAGGTATAGCACTTTTGATACATAAAAAATATATTTTGAGTTACAATCAACGGAGGAAAAAGGCAGGATGTATTCTTAAACTGAATTGTAAGATTTTTAGTGAATTTTAGACTTTACTTAATGTTTATGCTCCAAATGCAGATGATGAAGTATTTATTTCGGATGCATTTCTATGTTTGGGCCATTTTAATGATAATATTTTAGTTGGTGGTGATTACAATTTTGTTTTTGAACCTTTATTAGATAAAGGAAAGTTAAAAAATCCAATATGGCAATCCAGGTCCAAGCGTTGATGAAAGATCTTAATTTAGTAGATATTTGGAGACATCTTAATCTGACAGAGAAAGTTTTTCATTGTATTCAGCGAGACATGAATAATTTTCAAGGATTGTCTTCTATTTAGAATTGGCACATTCACAAGCGGAATATAAAAGTAGGGTGATTTCAGATCATTCTTTGTTATATTTTACATATGAAACTTCTGAGAAAATTCAAATAGCTTATCGTTAGAGATTTAATACAATGTAAAAAAATACGGAATTTATTGATTTTTTTTCGAAAAACTAATTAAATGTTTTTGAAAGAAAATTCTAAATCAGTTCAAAGCAAGTTGGTATTATGGGATGCTATGAAAGCCTCTTTGAGGGGACAAATAATTAGTTATACTTCTAAAATAAAAAAAATAATCAATTAAATCAGAGTTTTGAATTACAGAAAAGGATCGATGAGTTAGAAAATGAATTTCAGAAATATGCTACAGAAGATCAGAAAATAGAATTATCTAGGCTGAAATTGAAATATAATACCTTGCAATCTTATCCATTTGAATGTGTGATTAATCGGACTAAACAACGGTATTACAAATGGGGAGAGAAAGGACACAAGGTATTGGCGTGGCAATTAAAGAAAAAAAAAACAGATATCGAAGTCTATTAATTCTGTTAGACGGAATTCTCTTATTACTTATAAACCTCGTGTGATTAATGATGAAATTCATTTTGTAAAAAGTTATATACATCTGAAGGAAAACAGGAAACTGGATAGATCTTTTTAATCACAGTTGTATTTACTGATATTTATTTCTTTATTTGGCTTGGCTTCATGGACGAAGATTTATGGAGGGGTAATGTCGACGTCAGCTGCAGGCTCGTTTGTGGCTGACAAGTCTGATGCTGGAAAGGCAGACACGGTTGCAGCGGTTGCAAGGGAAAATTGGTTGGTTGGGGTTGGGTGTTGGGTTTTTCCTCCTTTGTCTTTTGTCAGTGAGGTGGGCGCTGCATTCTTCTTCAAAGGAGGTTGCTCGCCGCTAAACTGTGAGGAACCAAGATGCACGGTTTGAGGCGATATCAGCCCACTGGCGGATGCCAATGTGGCATGCACCAAGAGATTACTTTAGGCAATCCTTGTACCTCTTCTTTGGTGCACCTATGTCTCAGTGGCCAGTGGAGAGCTCGCCATATAACATGATCTTGGGAAGGCGATGGTCCTCCATTCTGGAGACGTGACCTACCCAGTGCAATTGGATCTTCAGCAGCGTGGATTCGATGCTGTCAGCCTCTGCCATCTCGAGTACTTCGATGTTGGAGATGAAGTCGCTCCAATTAATGTTGAGGATGGAGCAGAGAAAATGCTGGTGGAAGCGTTCTAGGAGCCGTAGGTGATTCCGGTAGAGGACTCATGATTCTGAGCCAAACAGGAGTGTGGGTATGACAACAGCTCTGTATGTGCTAATCTTGGTGAGTTTTTTCAGTTGGTTTTTCAGTTGGCACGAAAACCAACAAGGTCGGGTCAGATACAGCAATATGCTCTCTGAACCCTTTTCCACTAACAATGGCGTGAAGTGAGGCTGCGTTCTCGCACCAACCCTCTTTTCAATCTTCTTCAGCACGATGCTGAAACAAGCCATGAATGACCTCAACAATGAAGACGCTCTTTACATCTGGTACCGCATGGATGGCAATCTCTTCAATCTGAGGCACCTGCAAGCTCACACCAAGACACAATCGCAACTTGTCCATGAACTATTCTTTGCAAACGATGCTGCTTTAGTTGCCCATTCAGAGCCAGCTCTTCAGCGTTTGACATCTTGTTTTGCAGAAACTGACAAAATGTTTGGCCTGGAAGTCAGCCTGAAGAAAACTGAGGTCCTCCATCAGCCAGCTCCCCACCATGACTACCAGCCTCCCCCCCTCCCCCACATCTCCATCTCAAAACTCAAAACGGTCACAGTTTACCTATGTCAGTTGCACCATTTCATCGGATGCAAGGATGGACAACGAGATAGACAACAGACTTGCCAAGGCAAATAGCGCCTTTGGAAGACTACACAAAAGTGTCTGGAAAAACAACCAACTGAAAAACCTCACAAATTTACTGATATTAGAGGATGGAGATATACAGGAGTTAGAACAACTCCTGATTCGGAAATTTACTGATTCGGATATTAAAATGGCTATGCTGGAAATGCTGAACGGTAAATCGCATGGTGATAATGGGTTTTCGATATAATTTTATAAACTTTTTATGATGATTTATCTACAGTGTTTGGGAATGTATTACGTCAGGTTGGAGAACAATATGATTTACCTGAGTCTTGTTCTAATGCTTTAATTAGAGTAATTCCTAAAAAAAAAGATAGAGATCCCTTGAAGGTATCTTCATAGACCAATTTGGTTGTTAAATGTAGAGTATGAAATAATAGCTAAAGTATTAGCAAATAGATTGGGTAAATTATTACCAAAGTTGTTACATATTTATTAAACAGGTTTTATAAAGAATAGATATGCTTCAGATATTTTTTGCGAGTGATTAGTTTGATTAATAGATTTCAACAATCTTTAGATCATCTGATGGTTATATCCTTAGATGCAGAAAAAGTATTTGAAAGAGTTGAATGGAATTTTTTGTTTAAAGTTTTGGAGAAATTTAAGCTTTTAAATGTTAGATTAGGGCTCTATATAGTAAACCAGTAACTAGAATATTGATGAATGGTTTGATTTCTGATCCTTTTAAGTTAACTCGATCAACTCGTCAAGATTGTCCTTCATCAGCAGCTTTGTTTGCGTTAGTGATTGAACCTTTAGCACAGTTGATAAGACAAAATACACAGATACAAGGTATGAAAGTTTTAGATGAGGAGTATAAAATCAATTTATTTGATGATGATGTATTGGTGTATATAACAAATCCAGCTTAGGAATTTTTGCATTTGAAGGAATGTTTAATACAATATGCATGACTTTCTGGATATAAAGTCAATTGGGAAAAATGTGAAATATTTCTGGTAAGTGAAGGAGATTATTCAGTTAATAAGAATATTATTAATTTGGTTATATATCTGGGAATAATTTTGAATGTGAATTATCAATCTTTATATAAATTAAATTATGCTCCGTTAATGAAAAAAATTAAATCTGATTTTATTAAATGGAAAGATTTACCTAATTTGAATAAATTAACTTAGAAATATGAGTTAGGTGGATTACGTTTACCACATTTTCAAAATTATTATGAGGCAGCCCAACTTAAATTTATTAGTTCATCAATGGATTTGGTACGGCAAACTAGTTGGGCTAAATTGAAGTGGCAAGTATTACTGAATTTGAAATACATCAGTTTTTGTTTAGGTCCAATATGAATTTGTTACATCAATATAAAGTGCTCATACTAAAACATTTAATGAAGTATGGATAAAGAAAAATAAAATGATTGGATTTATGGGTAAATTATTGGCTTTGACTCCGATGTATAATAATCAACTTTTTTTGTTTTTCAATACATAATCAAAGTTTATTGCATTGGAGATTTAAAGGTGTGAGAAATTTGCGAGATTGTTTTAAAGAGTGTAAGTTTTTATCTTTTAATCAGGTGAGGGAAGATTTTGATATTGATCAGAATTCTTTATTTCTTTATTAATAAATTCGATCTTTGGTAAAATTTCTGTTTGGTAGAGATATGATTTTACCTAAAATGACTAAATTTGAGACTTTTCTTATGAAGGTACCAGAGAAGGGTTCTGTTTCATTTATGTATCATATATTACAGGATGGTATGGATAAAAAGGGTTGGGATAGATCTAAAGTTAAATGGGAAGTGGATATTGGTTTTATTTTTTCTGAAGAGGATTAGTTAGATATTTGTTAAGATAGTGTAACTAGATTGATAAATGCACGTTATGCAATGATTAATTTCAATTTTTTACATCAATTATATTTGACACCTGAGAATTTTTTTTAAAATATGGTTTTAATGAATGAGATTTGTATTTTAGATGTGGTGATACCGTTGGAAATTTTTTTCATGCTGCTTTGTCAGGTATACATATACAATCTTTTTGGAAAAAGATTCTTTTTTTTTAAAATATCTGTATAAGATTAAAATATTTTTAGATCCAACAGTATTTTTATTGGGTAGTTTGCCACCTCTGAAAGGCTTGAGATTAGATAGGTTTCAGCTTGCTTTTGCATATTTAGCTTCATCCGTAGCGAAAAAATATATTGCTAGTATGTGTAAAGATACAAATATGATTGATATTAATAGATGGCATAATTAGATGAAATATTGTTTAATAATGGAAATAATTACGTATATTTCGCGTGATAATTATATTTTTTAAATTAATAAGTGGCTGTTATACTCGGAATATTTACATTTCAATTTATATTGATTAGATTTTAATATGTATATTTAACGTTTTTTAACATACTTCCTTTTTTATTTTTTTATTGCTCTCCATTGGAGTGTTGGCTGAATGGGGGGGGGATTTTTTCTTTTTTTTAATCTTTTTTTTATATATATAAAAATATGTTCATGTTCATGATTAATGTTTAATTGCTGTACATGTTGCAAAGTACAGTGGCTGAACGAATAAATAAAGTATTTTTTTTTAATTAGTTAATGTATGCCATAGTTCAGTTAATGATCATTTAACTCCTGAAATATTAAAGAGTCATGGCAAGGTTTTCGACTCCCAACTCCAACAACCGGTCTGGCAGATGCAATGACCGCTGCAGCCGAAGGGCCACACGTGGAGGAGACTATCACTGCTGCTGGCGCCACACGCCCCTGTAAATACTGCGGGTCTCGGTGTGGGTCAAACAGGCAATCCCACAAACGCTGTCCAGCGAGGAATTCGTACTGCTCCTGATACAAGAAGAAAGGCCACCATGTGAATGTGTGCTTTTCCAGACCCGCCGAGAGCACGTTGGCCCTCCGCGACCAGCTGGGAGCCACCCCTCCAACCCACACCGAACATCTCCATATGAAAAGACTGGGTGACGCCGTCACTCGTCCCCTACACTACGCTGTCACTTCCGGCCCAACCACGAACCGGTCACCCCCATCTTCCACCGGACGGCTTCTGCCAGTAATGCCGATGTCACTTCCGCCACTACTAAAGACGTCACTTCTGCCATTACGGATTTTGTCACCACTTGCTTCACGTCCAACCGGAATGCCTGACCACACTGACGCCACATGCGCTTGCCAGGCATCGCCATCCTGGGCCAGTCGTTTCCCGACGGCACATCGATGTAACAACGTGGTCAACACGGGCACATACCCGATTGCACATCCGATACACCCCGTGCCTGGAAAGGAAGCCACAGGCCGTTTTTTTTGCCTCATCCATCGGGGACAAGCGACTTGGACCCTAAGATGGATCACACGTCCACCACTTTAAAAAGGAACATTCAACATGGACTCCGGCGCTCAATGATGGACTTCGCTGTTAATGGATAGGTAACATAATGCGTGTTCAATATAGGTAGTACTGAGTGCTTCGTACACACGAATGTGGCCCAGATATTGAAGCTCAAAATCTATCCCACAAAATTTGCTATTGCCTTCGCAGCCAAGGACTACTCCATCACAGACCTTGGGTGCTGCTCAGTGGATTTGACAGTTGGGTGGAGGAAACATACAACGGATTCAGGCTCCTGTGCTCCTATACTCGGTGCCCCAGACCTCTTAGGGCTGGACATCCATTGCCAACTCCAAAGCCTTACCCATGCTTCTGATGGGCCACTAACCCAAATCACACTCCATACCGCAGTCCTGCGACTGCAACCACACGACAAAAAACTCATCCTGCCCTCTTCAACTACCTTATGCCAGATTGCAGGCCAATAGCTACCAGGAGCAGTGTGGCAGCTTCTGGCAGAAGGTATCATGGAGAGCCCAAGTCCTGGTGGATAAAGGAGGCAGCAAAGTGAAAATGGTCATCAATTATGGTCAGACCATAAACTGGTACACACAGCTGGATGCCTACACCCTACCCAGAATAGCTGACATGGTCAACGTGATAGCCCACTATAAAGTCATCTCGACAATCGACTTAAACTCAGCCAACCACCAGCTCTCTATCAATATCTTTATTTTCTTTGGCTTGGCTTCATGGACGAAGATTGATGGAGGGTTATGTCCACGTCTGCTGCAGGCTTATTGGTGACTGACAAGTTCGATGTGGGACAGGCAGGCACAGTTGCAGCAGTTGCAAGGAAAAATCGTTTGGTTGGGGTTAGGTGTTGGGTTTTTCCTCCTTTTTCTTTTGTTAGTGAGGTGGGTTCTGTGGTCTTCATCAAAGGAGGTTGCTGCCCACCAAACTGTGAGGCACCAAGATGCATGGTTGGAGGCGATATCAGCCCACTGGCGGTGGTCAATGTGGCAGGCACCAAGAGATTTCTTTAAGCAGTCCTTGTACCTCTTCTTTCGTGCACCTCTGTCTCGGTGGCCAGTGGAGAGCTCGCCATATAACACGATCTTGGAAAGACCATGGTCCTCCATTCTGGAGACATGACCCACCCAGCGCAGTTGGGTCTTCAACAGAATGGATTCGATGCTTTCGGACTTTGCCAGCTCGAGTACTTTGATGTTGGTGATGAAGTCATTCCACTAAATGTTGAGGATGGAGCTGAGACAGCGCTGATCGAAGTGTTCTATGAGCCGTAGGTGATGCTGGTAGAGGACCCATGATTCGGAGCTGAATAGCAGTGTGGGTATGACAACGGCTCTGTATACGCTGATCTTTGTGTGTTTCTTCAGCTGGTTGTTTTTCCAGACTCTTTTGTGTAGTCTTCCAAAGGAACTATTTGCCTTGGCGAGTCTATTGTCTATGTCTTTGTCGATCCTTGCATCAGATGAAATGGTGCACCCGAGGTAGGTAAACTGGTTAACCGTTTTGAGTTCTGTATGCCCGATGGTGATGTGGGGTGGGGGGGGGGGGTGCTGGTAGTCATGGTGGGGAGCTGGCTGATGGAGGATCTCAGTTTTCTTCAGGCTGACTTCCAGGCCAAACATTTTGGCAGTTTCCGCAAAACAGGACGTCATGCGCTGGAGAGCTGGCTCTGAATGGGCAACTAAAGCAGCATCGTCTACAAAGAGTAGTTCACGGACAAGTTGCTCTTGTGTCTTGGTGTGAGCTTGCAGGCACCTCAGATTGAAGAGCCTGCCATCTGTACTTCATGTAAACAGCGTCTTCATTGTTTAGGTCTTTCATGGCTTGTTTCAGCATCATGCTGAAGATGATAGTAAAGAGGGTTGGTGCAAGGACGCAGCCTTGCTTCGCACCGTTGTCAATGGAGAAGGGTTCGGAGAGCTCATTGCTGTATCAGACCAGGAAATCCAGGAGCTGCTGGCAAAGAAGCGATTTGCCCACCAGGCTCACCTTGCAAAGCCTTCCTGGCCAGAGAAAAAACGAGCCTTGCATGCAGCCATCTTCACCGTAAACTTTGGGAGATACAAAATGAGTGGTGGACTAGCCTGACCAAAGGAACCCAGCTTAGCGCCGACCTTTGCAACTTTGGGGGTTTTTAATGAGACACTAAAGGCGGTGTACGGCCATTCATCCCCAAGTCCGCAGCTCAGAAGGCAAAGTCCTACTCAGTGACAAGATCTCCATCCTCAATCGATGGTCAGAACACTTCTAATCTCTTTTCAGTTCCAACCGCTCAGTCCAAGAATCCACCCTGCTCCAGCTCCCTCAACAACCCTTGAGTCTAGAGCTGGATGAGGTCCTTACCTGGGAAGAGGCATATAAGGCAATTGAACAACTGAAAAGTGGCAAAGTAGCAGGTATGGATGGAATCCCCCTGGAGGTCTGGAAGGCTGGCGGCAAAGCTCTGCATACCAAACTGGAGTTTTTCATGCTCTGCAGGGACCAAGGAAAGCTGCCTCAGGACCTTCATGATTCCATTATCATCATCACCCTGTACATAAACACAGGCGAGAAATCAGACTGCTCAAACTACAGGGGAATCACGCTGCTCTCCATTGCAGGCAAAATCTTTGCTAGGATTTGCATTAATAGACTCATACCTACTGTCACCGAAAATGTCCTCCCAGAATCACAGTGTGGCTTTCGCGCAAACAGAGGAACTACTGACATGGTCTTTGCCCTTAGACAGCTCCAGGAAAAGTGCAGAGAACAATACAAAGGACTCTACATCACCTTTGTTGACCTCACCAAAGCCTTTGACACCGTGAGCAGGAATGGGCTTTAGCAAATACTGGAGCACCTCGGATGCCCACCCAATTTCCTCTATCAAAATGCAGGATAAAGCATATACCACCTTTGAGGCAGACGGGCAGTTCCACTGGGTTACATTTCAGGTTACTAATGGGGTCTCTCTTTCTTCCAGCAGGAGATAGACTGCATGGTGGACTGGCACAACCTACGAACGACTTTCCATACTTGGACAATGTCACCGTCCATGGCCACAACCAGCAGGGCCATAATGACTAACTGGAGACATTTCTTTGGATGGCTGAAGAGCTGAACCTTGCGTACAACAAAGAGAAGTGCATGTTCAGAATCACCTGATTTGCCATCCTAGGTTACATTGTAGAACATGGTGTCATAGGTCCTGATCCAGAATGCATGCGTCCACTCATGGAACCGCCCCTACTCCACATGCTCGTCCTTCTGCAGGTGCCTTGGGGTCTTTTATTACTCTCAATGGGTCCCCCATTTCTCTGAAAAAAATCCACCCATTGGCCCAGGCCATCATCCTTCCCCTCCTTCCACCCAATCCAAGGTGCAGGCAGCTTTTGCTTACATCAGGCAGGATATCGCCAATGCCACGTTGCATACCATGGATGAGGAAACCACATTCCAGGTGCAGTGCGATGCCTCTGATGTTGACCTTACAGCCACCCTCAACCAAAAGGAGCACCCTGTGACCTTTTTCTCCAGGACCCTCCACAGTTCCGAGCTCAGACACTCCGCCGTTGAAAAGGAGGCCCAAGTGATCATGGAAGTGGTCTGCTATTGGCAGGCAGGAGGTTCACCTTCCTCACCGAACACGGTGGCGTTCGTGTTCAGTACCACCCATTAAGGTAAGATCTAAAAAGATAAGATCTTGTGCTGGAGTATCCAGCTGGCCATGTTCAGCTATGACATCCAGTATAGATTGGGGAAGTTCAACGACTGCCTGACTACCCTGTGCTGGATCTGTGCCACGGAGCAGTATGAATAATTGCATGTGCCACATGACTCCCTTTGACACCCAGGCGTCACACACCTGTACCACTTCATCAAGTGCCAGAACCTCCCCTTCACCATTCAAGACGTCAGAACCATGACCAAGTCATGCAGGGTCTGTGCAGAGTTTAAAACGCAGTTCTTCCGCCCGCCACAGGCCCATGTCATTAAGGCACTCAGCCCTTTGAATGGCTTAGCATAGACTCCTATGAACAAGAACGTCACAGTCATTGGTAAATAATCCGTTTTTCCCTTCGCCACCCCTTGCCCAGCCACCATTATCAGGGATCTGATGCAGATCTTCATCATTTTCGATACCTGGCATTCATCCATACTTATCGGTGGCCCAGCTTCATGAGTGAGGAGCTGCGCCAGCTCATGATAGTGCGAGGCATTGTGATTAGTCGCATGATTAGTTACAACCAGGGAGCCAATTGGCAAGTAGAGCATGAAAACAGGCTGATCTGGAAGACAGTCCTGCTGGTCCTGAGTCCTAAATGTGTATCCATCGACAAATGGCAAGAGGCTCTCCCTCGGACACTCCATGCCATTAGGTCGCTCTTGTTCATGGCCACAAATCAAACCCTCAGGAGCACCTTTTCTCACTCCCAGATTGCCTCACCTCTCCGGGACTGGTGATCGTCCACAAACATGTGCAGACCAACAAGTCGTACCAGCTAGTCGAGCACACCAACCACAACTGCCCCTACATCAGGTACCCCAGTGGCCATGAGGACACAGTCTTCACCAGCGATCTGACACAAGCGGGGTCACGACCCCCCAGCATCACAAGTAGCCAGCCCAACCTCCCTACCATGGATACCCTTGGCCTACTCAGGATCCAGGGGCTGAACCAATCCTTCCGCCCTTCCAGTGAACTCCACTCATTCCGCACCACACCTACCCAGCCACACCTCCACAGACAAATGCGTAAATAAACACCAGGCTGCCCACACTGGCGCCCACCTTGACAACGCTGGACCCAGTCAGCACTCAGGCAACAACCACACCCACGCGGACCTGTGACCAGGAGCCAACCCTGGGAGGGTCACAGAAACTTCGACGGCAAACGGAACGTCTAAACTTGTAAAGATAACCCTGCATCGTTCTACATGCACCCCTCCAGGACAATGTCTGTTCTGATACGACCACCAGCGGACTGCAGGGGGCGATCTCTGTACGTGAAGGACGACCATCAAATGGCTGACTCCACCTGGCCGGCTGAATGGCAGCCGATCCGAAAATAGACCTGAGCCAGCTCCTCCTGAGCCAGTCAGACAGGAACCACAGAAGAATGAACTGGTGTTCAGATTTTTACCTGAATAAAGCCTATTGTTCAGTTTTATGAGTTTTGAATTTGCTCGCTGATACCGCAGCGAAACAGCTGCGATTCCAGGCCTCTCAGATGGCCGACAGCAGGACCTCAGGTACATGCTACACATTAACTGCTGCTCTCTCCGCTTTCGGCATCAACTCCTATGCACACCTTTCACATCCATGCGTACATACCAGCGGTAACTTGCCCTCTTGCTACCACAACTCCGGCCCTCGCTGACACCGCAGTGGGCCCTTCTCGTACGACATCTGCTGTCAGATCCATGCATTCAACCACCGCTTCCACACTCACTTGCTATCCATCAAGGATCGTAAAGTCGCCTCCCTGGAGCAAAAAGCCTCAGTGACCCTCCACATGAATTCCCATCAAGGCCCCAGTCGCCTGCCCTCCAGAGCTCCTATTACCATGGACACCAACCCGGACTCAGACCCCGGCGCCGCAACCACGGAGCTCCCACCGCCAGGGCCACCGACCTGAGACAAGACCCTGACCGCCAACACTATGGAGCTCAAACCGCCATGGCCTCCCACACCACCACCCTCCTCATTGAAGCCACAGACGCCATCTCCTGCCAGTATAGGGGCCCCGGTTGCAGACGCGAGCTCCCCACGCCACTGCCACCCACCTCAACCGAGGATCCAACACCCTACTCACTGCAGCTCATGACACCACTGCTGCCAACTCCAGCACTGGACCTGCAGATGACGCTTGAGCCTTCCTCGCTGACTCGTACATTGTGGCTCCCGAAACAGACTGTATCTGGAGTCCTGATCTCTCTATTGGATCCCACTCAACTAAACACCCCACTCCTCCTCCCACTAACTCTCACTACTCTACCCCTATCTCCCCCAACCCTTCAACAACCAATCTTTTTTCTCCCACTCTCTTGGGCTACCCCTCGTACCTTTCTCTCCCCCTCTCTCATTTCCTCCCCCATCCTCCTCCCCACGCTATTCCCATCTCCCAAACCGATCTCCCCTGCCAATCCCCCAATACTCCTCCTCCCTCCAACCTCCTCCCTCCATCTTCCTCCCTTCCCTTCTCCATCCTCGGACTTCTCAAACACTTCCTCTCCCCTCACTCCTCGGAACGCACTCTACCACACTGACTGCTAATCTAACTTTTGCGTGATTTTCACTATCCCCTCGGACAATTCCCTATCGGAGGTGGAGCGGTCTATCCTCAGCAGAGGCCTCACATTCGTCCCCCTCCATCCACACAAAAACTGGTTCCGTGTACACCGCAATCCTGAAATCTTCTTCCATCTCCAGGCCCGCTACTTTGGCCGCAACTCTCTGACACCCCTAAGACCCTTTCTCCCGCGTCAAGACCTCTTCCTCCACCTGGACCCCATCCCCTGACCAGTTGTCCTCTCTGGACCTTTTTGTCTCCAACTGCCGCCGGGATCCAATTCACGACACCCCAACTGTCCTACTCCAAACTCACCTCCTCAGAACGCTCCTCCCTCCACTCTCTCTGCAAAAGCCCTAACCTCACCATCAAACCCGCAGCACTGGACTTGCAGAAGACGCTAGAGCCTTCCTCTCTGATTCGTCCCACGTGGCTCCAAACACAGACAGCATCTGGAGCCCTGATCTCTCTATTGGATCCCACTCAACTAATCCCCCACTCATCCTTCCTCTATGTCTCATGACTCAACCCGCTCGATGTTGTTTTATTCTGGCGCACTGACCTCTACCTGTCTGAGGCCAGGTATATCCTCAGACATCTCCTCCTATCAACCCCTCCCACAGTACTCCACTATTACCCATCAAGCCACCGTATCCAACACCACCTCTCAACGTACCTACTCTGGACACCACCCCCCCCCCCACATGGCCACTAACCTCATTGTCTCACATCCTCTCACCGCCCGTTTCTACCTTCTTCTCAACATACACAAACCTAAACATCGGGCAGATCCATTGTCTCTGCTTGCTTTTGACCAACGGAACTAATTATATCCTACCTTGACTCAATATTTTCTCCCCTAGTTCAAACCCTCGCCGCCTACATCAGCAACTCACACACACTTGGAGGAGAAGACTTCAGATTCCCTGAATCGACGGCTTCATATTCACAATGGATATCCAATCCCTTTACACCTCCATTCCCCACACAGAAGGAATCTAAGCACTTCGCTTTTTCCTGGACCTCAGACCTGAGCAGCCACCTTCCACTACAACCCATCTCTGACTGGAAATATTTCATCTAACTCGTTCCATTACATCCAGATTAAAGGAGTAGCATGGGTACCAGCATGGGTCCCAGCTCTGTCTACCTATTTGCGGGTTTTGTGGAGCAAAGCATGCTCCAAGGCTACACAGGTATGACCCCTTCCCCACCCTCACTCTTCCTCCAGTTAATCGACGGCTACATCAGGGCGGCTTCATGCACCCACGATGAGCTCGTCAAGTTCATCAATTTCGTAACTAATTTCCACCTAGACTTCAAACTCACCTGGTCCACCTCCGACGACTCTCTCCCTTTTCTGGATCCCTATATCTCCACCTAAGGAGGCCGACTCTCCACTAACAAAAAGGCAGGTACAATCAGAAGCCAGGTGGATGACCTGCTTGCTCAGATTCTACTAAAAAGGTATGACATTGGAGCCATTACAGAAACGTGGATCAATAAGCCATGTGATTTGAAAGCTCAATATCTGAGGATACATAGTCTATAGGAAAGATAGGCAGGAAGATAGAGAAGGTAGGTGGCTCTGATGAAAAGTAATGACATTAAAATTGGTCATGGGGTCGAAAGAGTTAGAATGAGGGTTTAATTAAGAAATGCCACGGGTAAACAAATTATATCAGCTGTTATATACAGGGCACCAAACAGCAGCCGGGAAGTGGACTTAAAGATACAGTTATAAATAAAAAGGGCATGTCGCAAGGATAATATCAAATTAATTATGCGAGATTTGGAAGGACAGAAATGTACTGGATCACAGGAGTGTGCGTTTGTAGAAAAGTTAAAGAGATGGATTTTGTGACAGTCTGTTCAGAAGTCCACAAGGGGATCCGCAGTTCTCGTTTGGGTCCTGTGCAATGAACCTGAGGTCGTTAGTGATTTAAAGGTCTTAGAACCACTAGGAAGCAGCGATCATAAATTGGTCGAATTCAATTTCAAATTTGAAAAGGATAAAATGGTTAACGGATGTATCAATTTTTCAGTGGAATAAAGGAAAATATGAAGGTATGAGGAAAGAACTTGGCCAAGTTGACTGGAAAAGCAAACTAGTCAGAGAAACAGAGCAGGACTGGAAGATAATTTTGCAAATAATAAAACTCATGCAGGACAGATATATTCCAAGATAAAGCAACTTATTCAAAGGAAAGGAGGCATAATGTGGCTAACAAAAGATGTTAATGCCAAGATAAATAAAAAAGCAAAGTGGAGGGCAGACAAGGAAGCTAAATCTAGTGGGAAATCAGAGGACTTGGATTCCTTTAGAAACTTACAGAAGGAAATAAAGAAAGTCATAAGGAAAGAGAAGATGAGTTATGAGAGATTATTGGCAAATATTATACAAAAGAATATTAAACGTTTATTTAAATATATAAAGAATACAAGAGAGATACGTGTTCACATAGGACCAATAAAATGCTGCTGGGTAAATTATAAAGAGTTACCAAGATATGGCAGAAGAATTAAATCAATAACAGTAGAAATAAAGAGGCAGGGTACTATTTGGATAAGGAAAAATTTCAATCCTCAGAGATGAAAAGAGACCTGGGTATCCTTGTGCAGAGTAATCCAAAGGATAATGCCCAGGTAGGATTGGTCGTGAAGAAGGTGAATACTATGCTTGCATTCTTTTCAAGAGGTATAATCTTTAAGAGTAGAGAGGTGTTAATGAGACTCTATGGGCCCTGGTGAGACACCATTTAGATTACTGTGTACAGTTTTGGGCCCCATATCTCAGAAAGGATGAGATGTTGTTGGAGAGGATGCCGAGGAGATTTAATTGGATGATTCCTAGATTGCACGGCCGAGAGTATAGGGAATATTTGGCAGCTCTTGGGTTGTACTCGTTGGAGTATAGGAGAGGGAGAGTGAGGGGGAGTCTCATAGAGACATTTCGAATATTGAATGCTTTTGACAGAGTGAATGTGGATGCATCCCTTAATTGGTGAGTCAAGGACAAGGGATCATAGTCTTAAAATTAGAAGTTATCCAATCAAAACAGAGAGGATGAAAGCTTTTATAGTCAGAGGGTAGTGTATCTGTGGAAGTCACTGCTGCACAAAGCAGTGGGGGCCAGATCACTGAGAGTATCTCATTAGAAAGGGTATCAAGGAATATGGGGAAAAGGCTGGTAATTGGAACTAGGTCTGAGTTTAGTTTAGTTTAGTGCATACCCAATGGACATAGGGGCTTTCTTGTGTTCCTTTATCTTGTGATCGTGTGAAATCTATTACAAACCCTCTAACTCCCACAACTATCTGAAAAACCCGTCCTAACACACTGTCTCCTGCAAGGACTCCATCCCATTTTCTCTATTTTTCCATCTCTGCCGCATCTGCTCCCAAGATGAGATCTTCAATTCCAGAGCCTCTGAAATGTCTACCGTCTTCCACAAACAAGGTATTAACACTACCACTAATATCTTGGCCCTCACCTTCATCTCCTCCATTCCCAGCATATCTGCCCTAGTCCCCATGCCCCCAGAAACAATGAACACAGAATCTCGCTCGTCCTCACCTACCACCCAACAGCTTCAGCATCCAACACATTATCTGCCAGAATCTACCTGGACCCCACCACCAGACACATATTTCCTTCTCCCCCCCTTCTTAGTCTTCCATAGGGATCACTCCCACCATCGACCCCCACCGTACCTTCCACTATGGTCATAGGAAGTGTAATACCTGCACCCACACCTCCTCCATCACCACGGTCGCGGTTCCAAACAGACATTTCAGGTGAAGGAACACTTCACATGTACCTTCAAATAACTCATTTACTGCATCCGGTGCACCCTCTGTGGCCGTCTCTATATTGGAGAGTTCATTCGCAGATTAGAAGATATCTTCACCCAGCACCTCCTCTCCATCCGCAGGAAAAGCGACCACCCCGTAGCCAACAATTTCAAAAAAAACCGTAAACAGCATCGAAGTGTCCGGTATTCTGATGATGGATTCCCTCTCCCAAACTACTACATTCTCTGTGGAAGGCCGTGAAATTGACAACACCATCATTATTTCACCCACGACCCCAATACCTATTCTAGGGCGTTAGGCCCTCTGCAAATTGAATGCAACTCTCAACTGTACACGGGATGGGATGTTTATGCAGCTGCCGGCTGACAAAGGGTACCGTTTGATGCACAATGTGTTGTCTGCATCACAAGACGCCTCCCAAAGTTCCATACATTTTAGCTGGTTGCTGACTAGGATTCCACAGTGAGACTAGTCCATGCACTTGAACACGTAGTATGACGGGCCGAACCCCAGTCGCCCCAAAGTGGGTTAGCCGCATTTATGCAGATAGTGATGTAGGTGAATCAGTTTCCCCACGGCCGGACATGCCAGAAACGGATAAACTTCTGGTGGGAAAAAAGACTATTTTTTAGGCCAAAAGGGATAGGCTTTGAGGTAGAATTGAACACTCGTCAAAGGGTGTATTTCCTTTTGACAGACGTTGTCCCCATCTCATGTTAGCCATCTGAAAATCCCATCAGCCGGAAGAAATAGGGAGAATGGTAAAAAGACTGATTGACTAAGAGGATTGGCTTAACGATCCACTCCATCGGACAGAAAGGGCCGGTGAAAGCTATGGTAACCTGTGCATGATGGATGGAGATAATCGTACAACTGTCTTTTTCCATACTAAAGACAGTGGAAGTGTAGAATTAGAGGAGATAGTGAGGAGATAGAAGCGCACATCCACTTTGAGGGATCGTGCCCACCGAGAGAAATCATTTACTGCTGGCCCTAGCGGAAGTGCCCGAAGAAGACTGGGCGAAATCTAGTACCCACGTGGGAGTAGTGAGGTCAGAAGCGCATCAATCAATGACAGTGAAGAAGGAAGCCGTTCTGCCAGCAATTAACCAATATAAGCTGGCACGCGAATCTGTGGAAAGGGTGCGGGGAATCATAATGGATTTAGAAAAAACAAGGAGTCGTGGTAAGGACAAGAAGCCCCTGTAATAACCCCAAACGACAAAGGCACATGGCGATTTGTGCAAGACTTAAGGGCAATTAATTCCATTGTAATTCCCACGACCCCAGTGGTCCTAGACATCAACACCATACTGAGAACTATGCCGGTTGGAGCCAACACATTCTCCGTAATAGATCTCTACTCGGTTTTTTTCTCCATACCCCTCGAACCTCAAATCCAATACCTATTCGCATTTACTTATGAGGGACAGCAGTTTACCTGGACAAGACTTCCCCAGGGTTACACGGAAAGCCCCACAGTATATTCAGCAGCTGTTCGAAGAGACCTGTCCGAATGCAACTGACCAGAAGGGTCTACCTCTTAGAGTATGTGGACGACCTGCTAGTAGCGTCACCCATTGACACAGCCTGCCTGCAAGACACCCTTGCTCTGCTCGTCCTCCTCGCATAGTGGGACATCGTGTATCCTTGTCGAAGATGGAGTTTTGCCAAAAGGAGTTAAAATATCTTAGGTATATTACACAGGAGGGAGAGAGAAGAGTAGGCTCAGAAAGAACAGCAGCAACAGGACATTTTCGGTTTCCTTGGTATGGTTGGATACTGTCGGCAATGGATTCCCGAATACCGTGAAATGGACGCTGTACTAAGGGGAGCGACTGCAAAGGAAGAACCAGAAGAGATAAAATGGACGGAAGAAAGGAGAGCTGACTTTGAAGACCTGAAAAAGGCATTGGTAACAGCAGCTGCCTTAGGCCTCCCGGATTACCCGAAGCTCTTCGTGTTGTATGTGGCTGAGAAAATGGGTTTGCCCACAGCATCCTGACCCAGCATCATGGAGCAGGAAAGCGACCAGTTCCATATTATTCCATTAAATTACCTACAGTGGTCAGAGGAATGATATCCTGCCTGAGGGCGGTGGCGGCCACTGCAGAGAAAGTGAGGAAGACAGTGCCTATAGTCCAAGACCAGCCTGTACTGTCGTGATGCCTATGCGGTGATGCTACTATTAAACTCTTCGGCCACTCAACATTTTACGGCGGCTCTGAGACGGGTTACGAGGTAATTCTATTGTCCCGTTCCAACTATACTTATCAAAGATGGAGTCCTTGTAATCCGGCCCTCCGACTACCCGAGATAGAGGAGGAAGACCAAGGATGCAAATTCCAAGACTGTCTGGCCTGAAAGAATTCGTAACCAGTCCCCGGCCGGATTTGAAGGCAGAACCTATATTGGCCGACCTCACCTCTATGTTGATGGCGCTTCTCACCGACCAATAGATGACTCACTACTTGCAGGGTATCCTATAGTAGATGGTGAAAAGTCTGTTGAAGCCTATGCTCTACCGGAGGGGACGACAGCTCAGAGCGCCGAATTGTTTCCATTAATAAGGGCATGTATTCTGTCAAAAGGAAAGAAGGCTAATTTATACATTGACTCGCAGTATGCGTTAGGAGTGACACACAATTTTGGACATATATGGAAGAATAGGGGGTTTAGTACTGCGAGCGGGAAAGAGATTAGACATGCAGCAATGGAAAGAAACCTGCTGGAGGCCATCCACCTCCCGACAGAGATAGCCATTATAAAGTGTCAAGCACATACCAGACAGGAAGATCCCTTGTCAAAAGGAACGAACATGCTGACGCTATAGCTAAGCAGATGGCCATCGAGCAGAAGCCCATGTTGACCATGACGCTTGTCAGAAAGATAATGAGCCCTGAGCAGCTGCAGGCGATTCAGGAAATAGAGCTTAAAACAGCGCAGGATAGAGCAACACTACAGGAACAGCAAATGTGGGAAAGGCAGGGGTGAAGAAGATCAGGAGGACCATGGAAGAGCAAGGATGGGAGGGTAGTATGCCCGCGCAGTTTATTTAGACTCGTAGTGCAGTTAGCACTTGGGCAAGCAAACTTAAGGAAAGCCGGCATGCATCAAGCAAACTAGGTTTGCCGCGGGGAATCTCCACCACAGTAGAGAGACAGGTGAGGAACTGCCTGATCTGCCAACAAAACAACCGAGGGAGATCACCTCCCAACTTTCTCCCGCCCAAGCCCCGTATGGAATCCTCCATATTGATTTTGCTCACATGTCTCCAAGTAAGGGGTATAAGTATCTCCTGGTGACAGTGGATATGTTCACCCGGTGGGTAGAAGCGTTTCCCACAAGGATGGACGATGTGGCCAAGTTACTAATGAAGGAGACCTTTCCATATATGGAATCCCTCGTGGGATAAATAGCGATAGAGGAATCAATTTTACAGGGAAGATAGTGAAAGCACTCACTGAACTAATTGGCATAGAATGGAAATTCCATTTGTCCTACCAATCCCAGTCCTCTGGAATGGTACAGGGAACGAATGGAGAAATAAAGAGGATGTTGGAGCGAACATGTGGTGAGATCGGCTTCAACTGGATGGAAGCACTGTAAAGAATATTGTATACATTACAAAATCAGGTGAAAATAAAGACCAAATTAACGTCTCATAAGGTAATGATGGGATGACCAATGATCAACGGTGTTAGACCGCCCCTCGTGCCAGAAGACGTAGCCAAGGTCTGGGTGCAAGAGAGCTCCCTTGCATATGCCCAGAAATTGCGTGAAGCTGCCTCCGAGCTTCATAAGTTAGTTAGAGAGGCCCAGAGGCTGTGGACAGAAAATGATATGCACCATTTTAAACCTGGGGAATATGTATTTGTAACGGTCTTGAAAAATGATCTGTTCTCTCCGAGGTGGAAATGGCCTCATCAAGTCCTGCTTGTCACGCGGATGGCCCTGAAGCTGGATGCCCTTGACAGTTGGGAACAAGCTATTCGGTGCAAGCCATTCCGGCAAGACAACATACAGGAACAGAAGGAAGAGTTAGGAAGCGATCTGCAGTACCCTGCGACTACTTATTGCTGTCCTGACAGGAATAACCTTGACATGGTGTTGTAAAAGTGCACTGAGACTTATTACGAACCAAGATCTGGACTCTGATACTGGCTGTTTAGGTAACACCTCAGCGTTTTGCAGAGTTGTATGGGTGAGGGAGGACCCGGGCATATGGTTTGTGCCTTTGCCCGGGATACCAGAAAGGAACCTCTTTATTACACTAACCGTGGTATCCACATGACTTTTGTGCTATTAAATCCGCAGGTCCTCTATAGATGATGGTGGCACCACTACCTACTGGGAGAAGTGGTGGCATTGGGGGCATGCATTTCGTGATCTTTTTGGTTGGCTTGAACAATGTAATAGACGCGCTGACCACAGTTACCACTATAGGTTTTACTGGTCCTCCGATGAAGAGACCATCACCCCAGAGGCAACATCTACCATTCCAAGTGCAGCAACAACGACATGGCTTGAAGCAGAGACACCTCACACACCTACCCCTGTCACACCGTCCCGACTTTCTACAGATATGAGCGGTGGACACATACATCGTCTCTTTTCCACCTGCCAAAACGCTGTCCTATCTCAGGAAGTAGTGAACCTTACCATACATATGGCGATCAAGAAGAAATGAGGACCTGTACAGAAAGCTACACCGGACTGACCCTGACCAAAAGACTTATTAAGAGGGATATTTTGGGGCCATATTAACAGGAGCCAGGACGGGTCTGGGAGTTTTGAATTCAGTTGATATTGAAGCACTCCAACATAAGATACAAACTATTTGTAGCGAGGTGGTACAAGGAATTAGAATCCGCAATATGTGGAGAAAATGCTGTGAGCAGAAATAGAGATGGGATATAAATTTCTAAGAAGATTGCAGTATAAATTGTTGAAAGTGACTGAACGAGTAGAAAGGAAAGGAGGAGAAATAGACGCTTTATTTAATCATATTACAGATGAGGTATTGATGTTTTGATCTACAAGGAGGGATTTGTGGAAGAAAAAAATTAGTAAAGAAAGTTTTAGTGGGAGTCAAAGAGTTAAAAGTAACCTGTGCGCTGCTACTTTGAAGTCTATTAATCAGTACAATGACGCTCAGTGCGTTAAGCTGTGTTCTGCTGAAAAAGATCATATACCCTCTGCATTGCGGCACAGACTTTGAATTGTTTCTTTTAGAATCAACCAATGACAGTTGCTTTCTCCCTTACATGGTGGACGCTCTCAGAGCTTCAGTGTGTCATGTGTCTATTGTTTGTACCTTTCTATAAATTAAACCGGCGGGTCCGTTCTGAGGCAGAGCAAACCAATATTTTGGAGGGACTGTTCTCCAAGACATCTTGTAAATAACAACTCCTGAAGCGACTCCCTGGTGCCTCAGCCGCGTTATTTCGATATAAAACACTTTTCTCCGCAACAGTCCACATATCTCAAGATTTATTTTCCAACTACATTTGTTCTGACGAACGAAATGGGATCAGAACTCAGGAGAAACGTGTTGGCGGATTGGCGTGGGTCATTTAATAAATTGGCAATTTCGTCCGGGCAGCAAAAGGTCTATTTGATATGCGCGAGGACCTCAGCTGCATCCACAACGCTCAGAAGGATTTTTCATCTTTTGGACAAAACATTTACTGATGGATTTTGAAATACATCCAGTTACCTTTCATGTCACACCGTTCCTCCTGCTCCCTATATTATTGTCTGTCTGTCTACTTCTCTCTCTCTCTCTCTCTTTCCCTCTTGGTCTCATTCACTAACTCAATCATTCTCTGTCTCTCACAGACACAATGACGCACCACACCCACCCACATAAACACAGAGAGAGAGAGAGAGAGAGAGAGAGAGAGAGGGGGGGGGTAAATGTTGGGCCAACCGTGATTCTTGAAGGCAAAGCATAGCCTGTATATGAAATCCGATAACGGATGGACCAGTAAAAGTGGACACGCTAAATGAAATGCTTGTCCAGATCTGCCCCTAGCCCCTTCAAAACTACGCCTATATTTTGACCAGCCAACCAAATCGATTTTCGTGCTTTCCAAATATTCACCTTTTTTTAAACTTTATTAATTCGTTCAAAAATCAAATAATATATGACACATACAGCAGTTAAACATGAACATGAACATTTTTTCTATATATAGAAAAAAAACAACCCACCCCCCCCCCCTTCACCCAACTCTCCTAAGGAGAGCCATAAAAAAAAGAAAAAAAGAAAGAATATTAAAAAAAATTAAGTATACATTTTAAAATCTAATCAATACAAATTGAAATGTAAATATTCCAAATATAACAGCCACTTATTAATTCAAAACTTATAAATATCATGTGAAACATATGTAATCTTTTCCATTATTAAGCAATATTTCATCTCATCATGCCATCTATTAATATCAATCATATTTGTATCTTTACACGTAGTAGCAATACATCTTTTTGCTACGGAAAAAGCTAAATATACAAAAGCAATCTGGAACCTATCTAATCTCAAGCCTTTCAGAGGTTGTAAACTACCCAATAAGAATACTTTTGTATCTAAAACTATTTTCACCTGATACAGATATTCTAAAAACGATTGAAATTTCTTCCACAAAGATTGTATATGTATTCATGACCAAACAGCATGACAAAAAGTTCCAACAGTAGCACGACACCTAAAACACAAATCTGATTCATTAAAACCATATTTTTTTTAAATTTTTCAGGTGTAAAATAATTGATGTAAAAAGTTGTAATTAATCACTGCATAACGTGCATTTATCAATCTAGTTACACTATCATAACAGATATCTAACCAATCCTCTTCAGAAAAAAATAAAACTAATATCTGCTTCCCATTTAATTTTGCATATATCCCAACCCTTTTTATCCATACCATCCTGTAATATTTGTTACATAGATGTAATATACACCTTCTCTGGTACCTTCATAAGGAAAGTCTCAAATTTAGTCATTTTGAGTAAAATCATTTCTCGACCAAACATACATTTTACCAAAGATCGAATTTGATAATAAAGAAATAAAGAATTCTTATGAAGACCATATTTGTTCCTTATCTGATTAAAAAGTAAACATTTACCCTATTTAAAACAATCTCGCAAATTTCTCACACCTTTAAATCTCCAATGCAATAAACTTTGATTATGTATTGAAAAAGAAATAACTTGATTATTATACAACAGAGTCAAAGCCAATAATTTATCCATAGAATCCATCATTTTCTTTTTCTTTATCCATACTTCATTAAATGTTTTCGTATAGGCATATTATATTGTTGTAACAAATTCATATTCGACCTAAACAAAAATTGATGTATTTCAAATTCAGAAATACTTGCCATCTCAATTTTCACCAAACTATGAGGCCGTACCAAATCCATCAATCAGCTAACAAATTTACGTTGGGCTTCCTCATAATAATTTTGAAAATGTGGTAAACGTAATCCCCCTAACTCATATTTCCAAGTTAATTTATTCAAAGCTACTCTCAAAAATTTATCCCTCCATAAAAACTCCCAAATCATTTTATTTAAATCTCGAAAAAAAGTTTATTCAAGTAAATACAGAATAGATTGAAACAGATATTGTATACGTGGAAAGATATTCATCTTAATTGTATTTATCCTTCCCATTAAATTAATAGGTAAATCTTTCCATTTAATCAAATCAGTTTTCATCTTTGTCATTAATGGAACATAATTTACTTTATATAAAACTGATAATTAACATAGAGAATTATACTCAGATATTTAATTCGGTCAGTCCACTTCAAATTAATAAAATTCTTATAAACTAAATAATTTCCTTCACTTACCGGTAATATTTCACTTTTTCCCAGTTAACTTTATATCCAGAAAAACATCCATATTGTATTTGACATTCCTTCAAATGCAAAAGCGAATGAGCTGGATTTGTTAAATACACCAATACATCATCAGCAAATAAATTAATTTTATACTCCTCATCTAAAACTTTCATACCTTGTATCTGTGTATTTTGTCTTATCAACTGTGCTAAAGGTTCAATCACTAATGCAAACAAAGCTGGTGATAAAGGACAACCTTGACGAGTTGATCGAGTTAACTTAAAAGATTCCAAAATCAAACCATTCGTCAATACTCTAGCTACTGGTTTACTATATAGAGCCCTAATACAACCAATAAAAGAAGGACCACACTTAAATATCTCGACAACTTTAAACAAAAAATTCCATTCAACTCTATCAAATGCTTTTTCTGCATTGAAGGATATCATTTTCGGATGATTTAAAGATTGTCAAAATCTATTAATCAAACTATTCACGCTCAAAATATTATCTGAAGCATATCTATTCTTTATAAAACCAGTTTGATCAATATGAATCAACTTTGGTAAACATTTATCCAATCTATTCGCTAATATTTTAACTATCATTTTATAATCTACATTTAGCAACGAAATTGGTCTATATGAAGATACTTTCAAAGGATCTCTATATTTTTTTTGGATTACTGTAATTAAAGCACTAGAACAAGACTCAGGTAATTCATAATGTTCTCCAACTTGACGTAATACATCCCCAAACACTGTAGATAAATCATCATAAAATTTGTATAAAATTCAACCTAGAATCCATCATAGCCAGGCGATTTACCATTTGGCATTTCCAGCATAGCCATTGTAATTACCAAATCAGTAAATGGTTCTTCTAACTCCTGTACATCTCCATCAGCTGTGATAAAAAAAATCAATCGATCCAGTTTCCTGTTTTCCTTCAGATGTATATAACATTTTTTATAAAATGAATAAAATACATCATTAATCTCACGAGATTTATGAGTAAGAAGAGAATTCAGTCTAACAGCATTAATAGTCCTCGATATCTGTTCTTTCTTTAATAGCCACTCCAATACCTTATGTGTTTTCTCTCCCCATTCGTAATACTGTTTATTAGTCCTATTAATCACACATTCAAATTGATAAGATTGCAAAGTATTATATTTCAATTTCAGCCTAGATAATTCGATTTTCTGACCTTCTGTAGCATCTTTCTGAAATTCCTTTTCTAACTCATAGATCTGTTTCTGTAATTCAAGACTCTAATTTAATCGATTATTTTTTTTATTTTAGAAGTATAACTAATTATTTGTCCTCTCAAATAAGTAGCAAATCTCAACTTTTATTATGAAATACCAATAAAATCTTTATATACAAACTCAACTATTATTATGAAATCCCATACTACAAATTTACTTTGAACAGAATTAGAATTTTCTTTGAAAAATTTTAATTTGTTTTTTTAAAAAATCAATGAATTCTATATTTTAACAATGTTGTATTAAATCTCCAACTATTTGAATTTTCTCAGAAGTTTCATATGTATAACAGAGAATGATCTGAAATCACCCTACTTTTATATTCCGCTTGTTGTATTTTCCCTTGTAAATGTGCTGATACTAAAAAGAAGTCAATCCTTGAAAACGATTTATGTCTAGATGAATAAAAGGAGAAATCATTCTCTGTCGGATTAAGACGTCTCCAAATATCTACTAAATTAAGATCTTTCATCAGTGCTTGTACCTGAATTGCCATCTTGGACTATTTAAACTTTCTTGGGAGATTTATCTAATAAAGGTTCCAAAACACAATTAAAATCACCACCAACTAAAATATTATCATTAGCCTGACCCAAACATGAAAATGCATCCGAAATAAATACTTCATCATCTGCATTTGGAGCATAAATGTTAATTAAAATACAAAATTCACTAAAATCTTACAATTCAATTTAAGAATACATCCTGCCTTTTCCTCCATTGATTGTAATTCAAAAAATAAATTGTTATGTACCAAAATTGCTACACCTTTAGTTATAGTGAAGAAGATACATGCCCAACCCAGTCCCTTTTTAATTTCACGCTTTCCATCACATTCAAACGTGTTTCCTGTGAAAAAGCAATATCAATTTTCATTTTCTTAATATATGCCCAGATTCATTTACATGTGATCGGACTATTTAATCCTCGAACATTAAAAGTAGCAAATCTCAACTTTTATTATGAAATACCAATAAAATCTTTATATACAAACTCAACTATTATTATGAAATACCAATAAAATCTTTATATACAAACTCAAATCAATGTATGTAGGCCCTCCAATGAAAAAGGATCACAAATTAAAAACGAAAAAAATAAGAATAAAAATAATAAAGAAAAAAAAAGAAAATTACTCCCCCCCAAAAAAAAACTACCAAAAGGTAGTAATCGCCTAAACAAAAATTGGGTGTAAGTCATCCACCAGTGGCTGATGACGAGTAAGGAACTTAGTGCACATCTCTCCCTTCCCAGCCACAGTCAGTATCATGAAAATCTCATAATAACAAAACAAAAAATAGAATTAAAATATTCTTCTTTTCATCCAGAAGATTTCAATCTCGAAGATCTCATTTCAGAAGGAGGTAGACTCTTTCCATTGCCGTTTTTTCAATTTCCACCATTTCTTCCATTTCCAGAGCAATCAGATTTCCCTTTAGGAGATAATGGTGGAATACATCTTTGTCCTCTTATATCTGGCAATAAATTAGCAAAAATCATTGCTTCATGATCAGTCTCAAAAAAACGAAATTGATAGTCTCCACAAAATATTTTCAACATTGCAGGATAACGAAAAGTAGACCTAACTTTTATGCCCCATATCTTCTTTAACTGAATTGAATCGACGTCGACGTTGAATGACCTCTTGAATCAGATCAGGATAAAAAAAAGACTCTGTTATTCTGAATCAATAATGGAGTTTCTCGTTGTCTCTCATTTTGTACTGCAAGTCAAAGTATTGCTTCTCTATCCAAATAACTCAAACATCAAATAATTACCGGTGTCAGTGGTTGACCAGCTGAGGGTGTTCTTTTTAAACCTCTATGGGCTCTTTCTCATGCAAAACCCCCAGAGAAAAATTCTTGACCTAATATTTGCAGAATCCAGTCTTTAAAAAAACGAAGAGAATCTTGTCCTTCTATATCTTTTGGCAAACCACCAATTTTCACATTATTCCTTATGCTTTGATTTTCCAAATAATCTATTTTTTTCTTTCTAGCTCCATCTCACCTTCTCCTAATTCTATGACTGATTTTTCCACCTTCAATACTTTTTCTGTGTTAGAAGTCACTTGTTTTTTACAGTCCAAAAAAGCAGTCTGATTTTTTTTTAAATTCTTTATAAGATGCATTCACACGTGCCTTAACCATATTTAATTCTGATCTCATACCAGCATTCATTTGAACCATTTCATTCATTTGAGATATCAAAAAATCCATTCCAGGTTTTATAACAGCTTGAATAGCTGCCTTCAAGCGTGATTCAGTAAAGCTCATCTCTGCTCTCTCTCTGACATGCTGGGAGAACAAGGTAACTGCAACTCCTACCGCAACTCAACAGAAGGCATTTTAAAAATTTTACTGCGGTCTGAACGCCCAGTGGTGACATTCTGACTTCCTCAGGGAGTCGCTGCTAGACTCCCCACTTATCTCGTTGCTTTTTCATCAATTCACGAATAAAAACGATTTCTTCAGATTGAAATTTCCAACAATGGAGTTATCTTCCTGTGTGTTCCCTCCATTGAAGTCGAAAAGCTTTAAAAATCAGGGTCCACTTCTTGGGAACATGCACCTTCTTCCGGAGAATGGGAAATTCAAGAGTCATCCTTCATTTGGTGAGCAATAGATATTGTTTCCAGCCCCCACAGGCAATCTTTGGGGTTCAGACAATAAAGAGATTAAGCCTGGAGTTGTATCATGTCGTCTAGGCCCAAAGTCTTCAGCACTTCGAAAATGTAAGTTCTCATGAACTTGAGCCTTAGTCCTTTTACCATTAGTGGCCATAGTAATTCCTTAATACTTTAAACTAAAATTTAAATTGTTTAAACTTGAAAACAAATGGTTAAAAAACGGGTATTTAAAAGTCTGGCCAGAGCGGTCGAGATTGCACATCTAGACTCTATGCCATCTTGCACGCCCCCCCCCAAAAAAATTAAGCTTCTTTATAGAGCTTTTAAAATGTCTGCCTGCATCTGTCTTCAACATAAAACCTCTACCTGTTTCCAAGAACTCCTCTGCAAGAGTGCTTTGTATTTCTACAAGCATCAGCATTTCACATCTCGTCTAACACTCCATAAGATTGATGTATTTTTTTTGTTTGGTGTCCCTCTGTACAGTAAAATATATTTTGTCTACAACTATAGTGATAGCTTTTAACATCTTATACAGTTCTATCCCGATACCCTAAGTCCATTTAACGCCAGAAAACTGGCGAGCCTGTCACATCTATTTTCCTCAAACATGCCGACCTCAAGTCTGGCTTCTTCCCCTTCCTCCCGGTGCCTAGTGAATTGTCAGCTGCCATTCCCAACGATATTACTTGTCACAACAAAAAATATCGAAATTATATGAACATTTTACCATTGAACAAAATAATCACAATATTTTACCTGGAACTCCAATTGATGCGAGAACAGGATAATAAATAGCAAACAGTGTTCCATGCATGGTTTTCAGAATCACTGAGCACAGTTTGCAATACATTCAAATATTTTCACATTTATAACAAGACAGTCTCCATGGAATCAATCGTTCCATTCATCTATCACAATAATTACACACTTTACGCAATTTCGTGGGAGAGCAAAGCCTGCATCCTGTTTGTTTCGAAGTTCAATGGCTTCAGTTGACTCTGGCATGACTACCTTTATCCCATTCAGATATTAAATATGTGCTCAGTGGTCGGAATCAGAATTTGTTGTCATGAACATGACACAAAAATTCATTGTTTTTGTTCATTCATTTTATAAAAGTAAATAAATTATTGCATAAAGTAAAGGAAGTGTTTCGTTGACCATTGAGAAATCTAATGGCAAAGGGGAAGTACTTGTTTTTGTACAGTTGAGCCGCCTTTAACTCATTCCTGATGGTAGCAGTATGCTGTGTGGCCAAAGTCATTGAATGTAGATGGTGATTTCTGAAGACACCATCTCTTGTAGATATCCTGAATCGAGTGACGGCTAATGCCCATGATAGTGATGGTTGAGTTCACAATTCTCTGTAATCTTTTCCTGTCCTGTAAATTGGTAGCTCCGCACCAGAAGGTGATGCAACCAGATAGTGATGCTCTCCATGGAAATTAGCAAAAGTCTTTGCTGACGTACCACATTTCCCCAAACTATACAAAATAGTGAGCCTTCTTCATGGCTTCATCCACATAGAGGACACAGGACAGATCTACATAAAATTTGAACTTCTTATCCTTTCTAATGCTGACCCCTCGGTGATTTCTCCTGCCAGAAGACCACAATCAGTACTATAATCAGGAAACAGAGCAGTTGGAAAGGGAAATAATAAACATAGAAAAAAAATTAGCAATAAAGGAAGATACAACCAAAAGAAGAGAATTGGCGGATAAAAAAATAAAATATGAAACATTACAAACATATAAGGTGGAGAAGAATATAATGAAGACAAAACAGAAATATTATGAACTAGGGGAAAAAACACACAAAATCCTAGCATGGCAGCTTAAGACAGAGCAAACTAAGAAAACGGTATTGGCAACAAGGAAAAAAGACAAACAAATTACATATAATCCAAAAGAAATTAAGGAAAACTTCAGAGAATTCTATGAACAATTATACCGAACCGAAAACGAAGGGAAAGAAGGGAAAATAGATGAATTTTTGACTAAAATTGAACTACCAAAACTACAAATAGAGGAACAAAATAAATTAACAGAACCATTTGGAACAGTAGAAATACAAGAGATAATAAAAAATTTCCCAAATAATAAGACACCAGGAGAGGATGGACTCCCAATAGAATTCTACAAAACATTTAAAGACCTAATAATACCGCCCCTCCTGGATGTAATCAACCAGATTGATGAGACACAAAACTTACCAGATTCATGTAAAACAGCAATAATTACAGTGATACTAAAACAAGGGAAAGATCCACTCTCACCAGCGTCATATAGACCAATATCTCTGCTAAACACAGATTATAAGATAATAGCTAAACTATTAGCGAACAGATTAGCAGAACAGGTACCGAAAATGGTAAATTTAGACCAAACTGGATTTATCAAAAAAAGACGCACAACAGACAATATTTGTAAATTTATTAACTTAATTCATGCAGTAGAAGGAAATAAAGCACCGGCAGTAGCAGTTGCTTTAGACGCAGAGAAGGCCTTCGACAGAGTAGAATGGAATTACTTGTTCAAAGTATTGCAAAAATTCAGTTTACCGGAGAAGTATATTAATTGGATTAAAGCATTATATAAGGGACCGTTAGCGAAAGTGACAGTAAATGGACATGTATCAAAGCAATTTAACTTAAGCAGGTCAACGCGGCAGGGATGCCCACTATCACCATTATTGTTTGCGCTCGCTATAGAACCACTAGCAGAATCGATAAGAAGAGATAATAATATAAAAGGAATAAAAATAAAAGACAGGGAATATAAAATCAGTCTGTTTGCGGATGATGTGATAGTGTACTTAACAGAACCAGAACTATCAATAAAAGAACTATATAAGAAATTGAAGGAATATGGAGAAGTGTCGGGATACAAGATAAACGTAAATAAAAGTGAAGCAATGCCTATGAATAACGCGGATTTCTCAAAATTTAAGGAGGAATCCCCATTCAGATGGCAAACGCAGGCAATAAGATACCTAGGTGTGCAAATAAACAAAAATCTAGGCCAATTATATAAACTCAATTACAATCCACTAATGAAAAAATTACAGGACGATTTAGAGCATTGGAAAGAGCTACCACTAACACTGATAGGAAGGATAAACTATATTAAAATGAACATTTTTCCAAGGATACTATACTTATTTCAGGCATTGCCAATACAACTGACAGAAAAATTCTTCAAAGAGTTAAAGAAAATAATAAGGAGATTTTTATGGAGAGGGGGGAAACCGAGGATAGCACTAGATAAATTAACAGAATGGTATAAACAAGGAGGCTTACAATTGCCAAACTTCAAAAATTATTATAGAGCCGCACAATTAAGGTACCTATCAGATTTTTATCAAACAAGGGAAAAACCAGACTGGACGAGACTAGAATTAGATAAAATAGGGGAAATGATACCTGAACACATATTATATAAATGGGACGAAAAATTGGTACAACATAGAACTTCTCCAGTATTACACCATCTCCTCAATATATGGAAGAAGATTCATGTAGAAAGAAATAAAATAAATTACCAAATACCAAAACTAATATTGACGCAAAATAAGCTAC
Organism: Narcine bancroftii; assembly: GCF_036971445.1. Lineage (NCBI taxonomy): Eukaryota > Metazoa > Chordata > Chondrichthyes > Torpediniformes > Narcinidae > Narcine > Narcine bancroftii. Next base: position 98,333,428 of record NC_091474.1, on the reverse strand, counting down.
TCCCTTTTACAATAGACAACCTTGCCTTTAGAAAATGGGAAAAAAAAGGGATTAAAAGAATAGAAAATTGTTTTTCAGGAAGTAGATTCTTATCCTTTGAACAAATGAGAGATAAGTACAATATAACTGGAGATACAGCGCTGGCATATTACCAACTGAGATCCTACTTGAAAGATAAATTAGGAAGCAACTTGAGTTTACCAGAGGGAAGTAACCTTGAATATGTGATTACAGATACAATGTTAATCAAAAGATTTATAAAAAATATGTATATTAAACTGCAAGAAAAGGAAAATGAGGAAACAAATGGTAAAACTAAACAAAAATGGGAACAAGATTTAAATATAAAGATAAAAAAGGAAACATGGGAGAAGTTATGCTCTGGAACGATGAGAAATACAATAAATACGAGGCTGCGTATGATACAATATAATTGGTTACACAGACTATACATTACACCGCAAAAGTTAAATAAATGGGACCCAACAGTATCTGATAGATGTTTACGATGTAAAAAAGAAAGGGGAACAACAATTCATGCAATCTGGACATGTGAGAGAGTAGAAAAATTTTGGGATGATCTCAATCAGATATTAAATAAAATAACAGAAAACAATATACCAAAGAATCCAGAGATCTTTCTCCTAAGTAACATAAAAAATAGAGAATTTGGAATTGACTTGGAAGATGCACAAAAAAGATTTGTCAAGATAGCCCTAGCCGTAGCAAAAAAATGTATTATGTCAACCTGGAAATTGGAAGATAATTTGAAAATACAACAATGGTATATAGAAATGAATAAATGTATTCCATAAGAAAAAATATAGTTTAAGAAATAATATTGAAATATTCGAACAAGTATGGGAGCCTTACATTAAATACAATAGCGAAAACCTACCGGGAACAAACATTACCTAAGTTGATGGAAGGAGAAGAAAAGAAAAGAATGGACTCAGTAGAATTTCTGGTGTATTTTTGTTGAATGACAACATTGTCTAACTGAATTAATGCAACCTAGATTGTATACCTAAAATGGATGAGAGGGGGGGGGGGTGGGGGGGTGGCTTGGGAGGAGGGAGGGGGGAGGGAGAAAAAGTCACTGTAAATGTGTGGAAAAGAAAAAGTGTATATCATGGCTATTGTGATTTATGGTGTGAAAAATAAAAAATTTAAAAAAAAAAAAGACCACAATCAGTTCCGTAGTTTTTCTAACGTTGAGTGAAAGTTTGTTGTTGCTGTTGAACGCTTCAACTAGTTGATCCATCTTAATTCTGTGTGCTTCCTCTTTGTGTCTTTGTGCTATTTAATAGCAGTAATTTCAATTACCGGTATGAGATATAAATCGAGCGTCACAGTCAGCACGACATAATTTCAGTGCCAGCGACACAGAATCGAATCCATATTTGTGCAGCATTTTAATAAATTTCTAAATAAGGACAGATATGGCATAATTGGATTTTTGTCGAGAATGAGGGCATATACAAGTTACATTTATGAGATTTTTGAGAGGAGTAGATACAGAAGAACAATTGCCCAATGTATAATATTCATTATAGAAGACATCCATTCGACGAGAAGATGCAGTTGCTGGAGTTTAAAGAAGTTGTAGCATATTTTTTTTTTGCAAAACGTGTGGTAGTTATGTGTGCAAGTGGTAGAAGCAGACACGATAATCGTGTTCAACACGCTGCTCAATAGGCAGAGGAATAGGAAGGGCTGTGTCACATGAAAACAGCAGAATCTCTTTCTAATTTACCCTTGTTGGGGGTAGGTATTGTAGTACCTGTGCTGTATTGTTCGGAGGGAATGAAATTATGCGCCATTATGTCGCTTGTGCCCATATTTTTAACATTTACTTCCTCTTCCTGCCAATCCTCTCTCATTCGAGACGAGTGCCGAGAGATCAGCCTCCGATGTTAATCCTGAGCTCATGGCTGATCTTTGGAACACGATTCTATTGTCCTCTTCCCAGAGCCTATAACCCACACATTTATGAATGTTGAATGCATGACATATTTGACAGTTCTTAGCATCAGTAGAGCCCGTTAAGTCTTCAATTAAAAGGCCGTTGTATTAATTTTACAAGGATATGCTGGAGGAACTCACTAAGTCATGCAACGTTCTTCATGTAGCAACGAAAATGATACATAACCAACTGAGCATGAGGAAGACAGGGAGCTGACTAAAGGAACCAGAGATGAGGGTTAATGCCTTCTGGTCGAAGAGAGCCCATGGCGAATTTTAAGGGTTGCTCTTGGAGTTTACAGGTGGCCTCGTTTTATCAGTACATGAGGACAAGGACATAAATGCCCGTGTGCGATTGGGCCGCGGAATTGAAAGATTGTCCCCTGGGATATCGCCGGTATTCGAGCGGATAGAGTTAATGTTCTCAACAAAACAATCTCCAAGCGTGCGTCCAGTCTCTTCGGTGTTGAGAAGGCCACAACGTGAGTACCGGGTGCAGTACCTGAAACCCATGGATTCACAGTTCAAATGTTGCTTCGCTTTGAAGGCCTGTCCGGTGGTCCAGTGGATTCAGCTGAAGAAGCGTAAGGAACAACAGTCAATGGAGTGTCGGTCTCACCTGGGGATAACTGAGCTGGAGTTCAGGTGGAAACGGAGCTGGAGGTCACGTGGAATCGGTGGCGATCAAGGCAAGTAGCTAGGAAGGACACGTGGCTGGGGAACCGAGTCTGTGTAAGTAAATGGCCATGAAAAGAATTCCCATGTTAAGAACATATACAAAAACATAGAATGATTTACTCCGCTACGATGTTATTATACATCATTCTCACAGCCTACGGGAATTTATTTCCCAGCCTTGCATTCCTGATTTTCATGATCCTGTACGTCAATTTTGATACTAATAGGTCAACGATATTGTGTGCAGCTTTGAAAGGGTTTTATATCATTCTTTGAGAACTATTTAAGCCACGCTCACGGTAAATGTCATCAATAGAGGAAAGGGATCTTCTCCGCTGTTTCAATGATACTCTGCGATGCTCAACGATGTGAATTGTCAGTCTGCATCCAGCCTCTCCGATATAGAGGATCCTCTGCAGCTGCCCTACTAGCAACGATACTGCTAGGCAGCACATTGTCAATTTTGCCCTGTAAAGAGCTACCAAGAAGGATGCTAGTGACCTTTCCAGCCTCAACCTCCGATGAAGACTATGAAAGGCAGTACATTTTCTGTACGGAACGTTTTGCTCTCCGCTCACTCCCAGCCGGAGCCATTCGTTTGTAGCAGAGAATAGTTGACTTTTGTCCTCCTGAAATTTACAATCATCTGCTTTATCATGAGTTCGCTCTCCATTGTACAGGCCTCACAATATCTTCTCTGTCAGCCTGCACATCATTGTTGCTGATGAGGCCAGTACTTGTCTGGAATCAGCAAGAGTAATCATTGTGTTATGGTGTTTAAACTGAATCGGGCAGTGCAGCAATGATGCAGCAGAGTGAACGTTAGTGGCCTGACCACACATCCATGAAGTATGCCAGTACTCAGCGTGCTGGGACTGACCGTGGTCTTTGTGTCTGGTAATCCAGAAATCCGACGCAGATGTGGGGATTGAGTTCCAGGAGAAAATATACCCACCAGTCTCTGATGTATGATCATTTTGAACGCTGAGCTGAACCTGATGTATTATTTCTCTCGCTCAGCTCGGAGTGCAAGTTGGAGGCCATGACACCATCCACGGAATTATTACATGGTCAGCAATAGGAACGGGTCAAATGTCACTGGAAATGCGGTTAGTGGAAATGCACTAGTGAGTGCAGAAATAGGAGGATGTGGAAGATGAATGCGTGGCTCACGGGATGGCGCAGGGAGCAAGGGATAAGATTTCTGGATCATTGGGATCTCTTCTGGGGAAGGTCAGACCTGTACAAAAGGGATGGACTCCACTTAAACTGGAGGGGGACCAATGTGCTGGCAAGCAGATTTGCTAGAGCTGTGGGGGAAGGTTTAAACTAGTTTGACAGGGCAGTGGAGAACAGAGTGTGACAGCAGTGTCAAGGGAGCGTGGCCACCTAGATAGGAATAATAACGATAACAAAGGTAGGATGGAGATTAGGGTAAAAGGAAGAAAAGAGAATATATGTGAGAGTCAGTCTCTGGAATGCATATATTTTAATGTAAGAAGCATAGTGAACAAGGTAGATGAGCTGAGAGCATGGACAGATACTTGGGGTAATCATATTGTGGCAATTAGTGAGACCTGGCTACAGGAGGGACAGGACTGGCAACTTAATATTCCAAGATACATTTGTTTTAGATGTGATAGATCAGGGGGTAAAAAAGCGAGAGCAGTTGCTCTGCTTGTTAAGGAGGACATTACTGCTGTGAGGTGGCAGGATGGTCTGGAGGGATCATCCAGTGAGGCTGTTTGGGTGGAATTGAGGGGTGAAGGAGGCACGAGGGTGCTAATAGGGGTGTATTACAGACCACAAAATGGGCCAAGAAAATTAGAGGAACAAATTTGTAGGGAGATAACGTATATGTGTAGGAATTATAAGGTAGTGATCATGGGAGATTTTAACTTCCCTCACTTTGATTGGGATACCCATACATTTAGAGGGCTGGATGGCTTGAGTTTGGTAAATGTGTTCAAGATTGTTTCCTAAATCAATTAGTAGAAGAACCGACTCGGGACGGTGTAATACTAGATCTCTTCTTAGGGTATGAGCTAGGTCAGGTATCGGACATTAATGTTGGAGAACAAATTGGGTCTAGTGATCATAACACTGTTAGTTTTAGGGTAGTTTTATGGAAGAGTAAGGAGGGGCCTAAAGTTGAGGTTCTGGATTGGAGAAGAGCAAATTTCGAAGGAATAAGGGATTTGGGGAGTATTGAGTGGGACAGTATATTTTCAGGTAAGGATGTAAATGAAAAATGGAGGATATTCAAAAAAGACATTTTGAGGGTACAGAGTAGATATGTCCCAGTGAGGATCAAAAGAAAGGCTGGAAGTGATAGGGAGGCTTGGTTTTCGAGGAATATTTGAAAATTGGTTTGGAGAAAAAGGGAGGTGTACAAGAGGTATAAAGAGCAGGGAGCTGAGAATTTGAAGGAGGACTACAAGGATTGTATAAGGAATCTTAAGAAAGAAATTAGAAAGGCCAAATAAAAAGGCACAAAGTGGCTTTGGCAGACAGAGTAAAAATAAAACCAAAGGGTTTCTTTTGGTACATTAAATGTAAAAGATTAGTGAGGGTTAAAAATGGACCCCTTGTAGATAGCGAGGGTAGGATGAGTGAGAAGTCAGAGGAAATTGTGGAAATTTTGAATGATTTCTTTGCCTCGGTATTCACTAGGGAAAAAATATTGAACCAGTTGAAGTACAGAAAAATAGTGGGGAGGTCATGAAGCATATACGGATAGCCGAGGAGGTAGTGATGGCTGTGTTGAAAAAGATAAAGGTGGATAAATCTCCGGGACCAGACAAAATATTCCCAAGGACACTCAGGGAGGCTCGTGGACAGATAGTGGGACCATTAACAGAGATATCTAAGATATCACTGGCCACGGGGGTAGTGCCAAACGATTGGAGGGTGGCACATGAGGTTCCGCTCATTAAGAAAGGGTCCAAATGTAAACCTGGGAATTATAGTCCCGTGAGTCTGACGTCTGTAGTGGGCAAGTTGATGGAAAGTGTTCTTAGGGATGGTAGAGGGATTGATAGGGGGTTATCAGCATGGTTTTGTCAGGAGTAGATCATGTTTGACAAACCTGATTGAGTTTTTCAAGGGGGGTTACAAAAAACGTTGATGAAGGGAAAGCTGTGGATGTTTTCTATTTAGACTTTAGTAAAGCTTTTGACAAAGTTCCCCAGAGGAGGTTAGGAAAAAAGGTGGAGGCATTAGGTGTAAATAAGGAGGTAGTGAAATGGATTCCGCAATGGTTGGATGGGAGGTGTCAGAGAGTAGTGGTAGAAAATTGTTTGTCCAATTGGAGGCCGGTGACTAGTGGAGTTTCTCAGGGATCGGTACTGGGTCCACTATTGTTTGTTATATATATTAACGAACTGGAAGTAGGGGTGGAGAATTGGATAAGCAAGTTTGTGGATGATACAAAGATTGGTGGTGTTGTGGACAGTGAGGAAGATTACCGTAGTTTACAAGGTGATTTAGGAAGGCTGGAGGTGTGTGCTGAGAAATGGCTGATGGAATTTAATACAGATAAGTGTGAGGTGTTACATTTTGGAAATGCAAATCTAAATAGGTCATATGCATTACATGGTAGGCTATTGAGATGTGCAGAGCAACAAAGGGATTTAGGAGTGATGGTAAATAGGACCCTCAAGGCTGATACTCAGGTAGATAGTGTGGTGAAGAAGGCATTTGGAATGTTGGCCTTCACAAATCGGAGTATTGAATTCAAGAGTAGGGAGGTTATGATGAAATTGTACAAGGCATTGGTGAGGCCAAATTTGGAGTACTGTGTACAGTTTTGGTCACCAAATTATACGAAAGATATAAACAAAATAGAGAGAGTGCAGAGAATGTTCACAAGAATGTTGAGAGGATTTCAGGGTCTGAGTTACAGGGAAAGGTTGTGCAGACTGGTATTTTTTCTCTGGAGGGTAGAAGATTGAGGGGAGAATTGATAGATGTTTTTAAGATTTTAAAAGGGACAGGCAGAGTAAATGTGGATAGGTTTTTTCAATTAAGAGTGGGGAAGATTCAAACTAGAGGGCATGGTTTAAGATTGAAGGGGGAAAATTATAAAGGGAACATGAGGGGAAATTTCTTTATGCAAAGGGTGGTAGGGATGTGGAATGAGCTTCTGGCAGAAGTGGTTGAGGCAGGATTATTGGTTACATTTAAGAATACACTGTATAGTTAGATGGAGAGGAGAGGACTGGAGGGGTATGGACCGGGTCCTGGTCAGTGGGACTGGGAGGGTGGGGATTTGTTACGGCATGGACTAGAAGGGAAGAACTGGCCTGTGCTGTGCTGTAAGTGGTTATATGGTTATATGGAAATGTGATTTGAGTCACGCAAACAACTTCCCGATCGTCTGGGCATTTGTTACATAGCCCAGTTTCTGTAAAATCAGATGAATGATTATGACTGTCTTGAATGCTGCGGGGAAATGGACTGCTGCAGTTCTCTGTTAGGACCTGTGTGAGCTGGAACACAGTCCACACAGTCATACAGCGTTCGACAAGGTATGTTGCCTAATCCTGCTGCATTGCATTGCGTCACCTATGGAAGGTGCCTGTTCTTCAGGCAGAGATGAGGCCTTCGTTGGTGTAAGATTGTCGTTCCAATCAAGTTCATCTTTGGTATTCAACTTGTTTGGAGGGGAAACATTGTTGTCACTGACCTAACGATCGGTTTAGGTTAGGAATCCCACAGCATTTGTCATGTCTTGCCGTTTAGTGCAGATTTATGGGATTAAAAGACAAAAGACCATAAAGCAGAAGAGCGAAATTGGGCCATTCTTCACATCGAGTCCATTCCACAATTACATTATGGCTGATGTACTATCCCTTGGAGCTTAATCTCTTGCTTTCTTCGCTTAACCTTTGATACCCTTCATGGTCAAAAACGTCCAGCTTAAATGTCCACAGCTATCATCTGCAATGAATTCTACTAATTCTACAGCCTCTGAGTAATGAACTTACTCTACATCTCCGTTCTTAAAGGACATGTTTTTTTGTATTATGTAGTGGTTATCTCGGATTCCAATCTCTATATCCCCCATGGGAAACATCCTACCCCATCCAATCTTTCAAGGTCATCCATGAGATGACCCTTCGTTCTTCTAAACTCCAGTTGGTACAACTCCAGAGCCTTCAAACTGTCTTTATCTGAAAATCTTTTCACTCCAGGGATCATCCTTGCAAACAATTGGACCCTCTCCAATATCCACACATCTTAGCTTACCGATGAATAACAAACTTCTCACAATATTCCAAGTGTGATGGCTAAAGCATTATCAAGCCTCAACATCACTTCCCCCTCTTAAAATGAATGAGAGCATTCTATTCAACTTCCCTACAGCTGACTCGTCATGCAGATGGTCAATAAGGCAATTTTGCACCTCCGAGTTTGATCTCGTTGCCTTTTTAGAAAAACATCCACACATTAATTCCTTCCACCAAAGTGCATTATTATTCTTCTATTCACGGTATTCCATCTGCGATTTCTTCACCCTCTCCCCTAACCATCTAAACACTTCTGCGGACATGGTGCTTCCTCGATACTACCCGCCCCTCCTCCGATCTTTGTACTGTCCCCAAACGTGGCAACAAGGCTCTCTAATCCACCATCACAATCATTGACATATATTGAGAAAATAAACAGGCCAAACACTGAGATCGGCAGAACATGACTGGTCACAGTGAGCCAACATTTAAATGCCCCTTATATCCTCACTCTCTATCTCCTGCCAATCAGATCATCCTATATCCATGCCAGTACATTTGTGGAAGAATCATGCGCTTTATCGCGCTTCACAGCCTCATGTTTGTCACCTTGAAAAATACCTTCTGAATATCCCATGTTATCAACATCCATTGACTCTCCTTTACCTGTCATTCCTATTATTCCCTATAAGAATTCCAACACGTTTGTGTGGAAATATTACTCCTTCGGGAATCACTGCTGCCTTTCATCGTGGGCCTCGAAGTTTACTGAAACTTTATTCTTACTAAAAAGATTCAAAATCCATCCCAACCACCGAAGTGAGGATAACTGGCCTATAATTCCCCGTCTTTTCCTCCATCCTTTGTTAAAAAGTGGAGTCCCTTTTCTATTCTCCAATCCTCCATAACTATTCCAGAATATAGCGGTTCCAGAAGATCCCCAACAATGCCTCCACGGATTCTTCTGCTAACTCTTTGAAATCCTGGACTTTATTTAATTTCGTTCAGGAAATTTATCCATCTTCTGACCTTTCAACTTTCGCAGCATCTTCTCATTGATGAGGATAACAACACACATCTGACCCTCAACACGCTCGGACATCTGGCAATCTGCAGGTGTTTTTCAAAATGAAGATGAACACAAAATACTCAGTGGTCACATTGGGTAGTGTATTAAAGTAATGGAAAGGTTTTTGGGAGAGGCAGCGAGTGAGCAGCCCAAGCGAGTGAGTGGGAGCACAGGTTGAGGACGAGTCACTGCACATTAAGGTAAGATAGTCTTTATTACTACTTCTTTGGGGTAAAGGATGAGTGTTAGGGCTGTGTGTTGTTGGGAGTGCCGGATGTGGGAGGTCCTGGAGTCTTCCAGACTCCCGGATGTCCATATCTGCACTAGGTGTGTCGAGCTGCAGATTCTTAGGGACTGTGTTAGGGAACTAGAGCTGCAGCTTGATGACCTCAGGCTGGTTAGGGAAACAGAGGAAGTCATAGACAGGAGTTACAGCCAGGTGGTCACTCCAGGGCCAAGGGAGGAGGAAAGGTGGGTAACAGTTAGGAGAGGGACAGAAAAACGTAAGGTGCCAGAGAGGAGCCCTATGACTGTATCCCTCAGCAATAAGTACACCTCTTTGAGTACTGCTGAAAAGGACATCAAAGTTGGGGGGAGCAGCAGTGGCTGTGCCTCTGGCACGGGGTCAGCCCCTGTAGCTCAGAAAGGTAGGGAAAGGAAGAGGAGGGCAATAGTGGTAGGGGACTAAATAGTTAAGAGGACAGATAGGGGATTCTGTGGTCGCAGCAAGGAGAACCGGATGGCGGTTTGCCGCCCTGGTGCCAGGGTCTGGGATGTTGCTGCTCGTGTCCCGGATATCCATAAGTGGGAGGGACAGGAGCCAGAGGTCGTGGTACATGTAGGTACCAATGACATAGGGAGGAATAGAAAAGATGTCCTAAAAAGTGAGTACAGGCAGTTAGGTAGGGAGTTAAAAAGAAGGACTGCAAAGGGGGTAATCTCTGGATTACTCCCTGTGCCATGTGACAGTGAGAATAGAAATAGAATGAGGAGGAGGATTAACACGTGGCTGAAGGGGTGGAGTAAGGAGCAGGGTTTCAAGATTCTGGATCACTGGGAGCTTTTTTAGGGAAGATGTGAGCTGTTCAGTATGGATGGGTTACGCTTAAATCCCAGGGGGACCACAATCCTGGCAGGGGTATTTGCTAGGGCTACTCAGGATCCTTTAAACTAGAATGGTTGGGGGCAGGGAGCAAAATAGTACAGAGCAGTAAAGAGAAGGTTAGAATGCAAACAAATAAAGTTTGTAGTAAGTATTTGAATATGGATGGGCAGGTGATAGAGAAAGGAAATGCTCTGGAAGAAGATGAAGGGCAATTGGCAGGAAAAGGAAATAATGTTGTTATTAAAGATGAGGGAAAACCGGGATTAAGAATTGGGAAATCCCTGAAATTCATATATTTTAATGCCAGGAGTATTGTAAAAAAGGTGGATGAGCTGAAGGTGTGGATTGATACTTGGAAGTATGATGTGGTAGCGATTAGTGAGACATGGTTGCAGAAGGGATGTGATTGGCAACTGAATATCCCTGGGTTTCGTTGCTTTAGGTGTGATAGAGTCGGAGGGGCAAGAGGAGGTGGTGTTGCATTGCTTGTCAGGGAGAATATTACAGCGGTGCTTAGGCAGGATAGATTAGAGGGCTCATCCATGGAGGCTATTTGGGTGGAACTGAGGAGTGGGAAAGGAGAGGTTACACTTGTAGGGGTGTATCATAGACCACCCGGAGGGGACTGAGACCTAGATTAGCAAATCTGTAGGGAGATAGTGGATATTTGTGATAAACACATGGTTGTAATTATAGGAGATTTTAATTTTCCACATATAGATTGGGAAACACTTTCTGTGAAAGGGCTGGATGGGTTAGAGTTTGTGAAATGCGTGCAAGATAGTTTTTTACAACAATATGTAGAGGTGCCAACCAGAGAAGGTGCAGTGTTAGATCTACTGTTGGCAAATGGGATGGGTCAAGTGACGGAGGTTAGTGTTGGCGAGCACTTCGGGTCCAGTGATCATAATGCCATCAGCTTCAATGTCATTATGGAAAGAGATAAGTCAGGGCCAAGGGTCGAGGTTTTTGATTGGGGAAAAGCTAGATTTGAGGAGATGCGAAAGGACTTACAGGGTGTGCATTGGGACAATTTGTTTTATAGGCAGGATGTAGTAGAGAGATGGAAGTCTTTTAAAGATCAGATTTTGAGAGTGCAAAACCTTTATGTTCCTGTTAGGTTAAAAGGAGGGGAAAAAGGTTTGAGAGACCCGTGGTTTTCAAGGAATATTGGAAACTTGGTTCGAAGAAAAAGCGAGGCATACATTAGGTATAAGAAGCATGGGATTAAGGAGATGTTTGAAAAATACATTGAATGTAAGAGGAATCTTAAGAGAGGAATTGGGAAAGCTAAAAGAAGGTACGAGGAGACTATAGCAAGCAGGGTGAAAATTAATCCAAAAGGGTTCTACAAACATGTTAATGGTAAAAGGAAAGCGAGAGACAAAATTGGTCCCTTAGAGAATCAGAGCGGAAAACTGTGTGTGGAGCCTAGAGAAATGGGGGAGATATTGAATAGTTTCTTTTCTTCGGTATTCACCAACGAGAAGGATATTGGGATATGTGAGATAAAAAAAGCAAATTGGGTAAATATGGAGAATATAGTGATTACGAAAGATTTAGTGTTAGGGCTTTTGAGGAATATAAAGAGGATAAGTCTCCGAGACCAGACGGGATCTTCCCCAGGACATTGAGAGAAGTAAAGGAGAAAATAGCAGAGGCTCTGATGGTAATTTTCCAAATGTCATTAGAGATGGGGATAGTGCTGGAGGATTGGCGTATTGCGCATGTGGTTCCATTATTTAAAAAGGGTTCAAGGAGGAAGCCTGGCAATTATCGGCCTGTAAGTTTGACGTCTGTGGTAGGTAAATTAATGGAGAAAGTTCTTAGAGATAGTACTTATAAATATCTGGATAGACAGGGTCTGATCAGGAGCACTCAACATGGATTTGTGGGCGGAAGGTCCTGTTTGACCAATCTGATTGAATTTTTTGAAGAGGTGACTAGGAATGTGGATGATGGTAGTGCGGTGGATGTTGTCTATATGGACTTCAATAAGGCCTTTGTTAAGGTACCTCATGGAAAGTTAGTTAGGAAGGTGCAGTCTTTAGGTATAAATTTCGAGATAGTCAAATGGATTGAACATTGGCTGAAAGGGAGAGGCCAGAGAGTGGTAGTGGAAAATTGTCTGTCAGGTTGGAGGCCGGTGACCAGTGGTGTGCCTCAGGGACCTGTATTGGGCCCATTGTTGTTTGTTATATACATTAATGATCTAGATGATGGGGTGGTGAATTGGATTAGTAAATATGCAGACGATACTAAGATAGGTGGAATAGTGGATAATGAAGAAGGTTTTCAAGGATTGCAGAGGGATTTGGGCTGCTTAGAAACGTGGGCTGAAAAATGGCAGATGGAATTTAATGCTGATAAGTGTGAGGTGGTTTATTTTGGTAAGAAGAATCAGAACAGGTCATACGTAGTAAATGGGAGAGCATTGATGAATACAGAAGAGCAGAAGGATTTAGGAGTAATGGTACATTGTTCCCTGAAGGTAGAAACTCATGTGAATAGGGTGGTGAAGAAGGCTTTTAGTATGCTGGCCTTTATCAATCATTGCATGGAATATAGGAGTTGGGAAGTGATGTTGAGATTGTATAAGGCATTGGTGCAGCCTAATTTAGAGTTCTGTGTGCAGTTCTGGTTGCCTAATTATAGGAAGGATATAAACAGAGTGGAGAGAGTGCAGAGAAGATTTACCAGAACATTACCTGGGTTTAAGCATCTAGAGTACAGGGAGAGATTGGGCAGATTAGGTCTTTATTCTTTGGAGCGTAGAAGGTTGAGAGGGGATTTGATAGAGATATTTATGATTATGAAAGGGATAGACAGAGTGGATGCAGATAAACTATTTCCATTAAGAGTAGGAGAGATTGAAACAAGAGGACATAAGTTAAGAGTTAAGGGGCAGAGGTTTAGAGGTAACATGAGGGGGAACTTCTTTACTAAGAGTGGTAGCGGTGTGGAATGAGCTTCCGGGAGAAATAGTGGCGGCAGAGTCAAATTTATTATTTAAGAAAAAGCTGGACAGGTATATGGATGAGAAGAAGGTGGAGGGTTATGGTCATTGTGCAGGTCGGTGGAACTAAAGAGGACTGTTTGGTTCAGTGCTGACTAGAAGGCCCTAACGGCCTGTTTCCATGCTGTAATTGTTATGTTATGTCATGTGAAATAAGAAATTTAAGCAATGAGGTCACGGAACCTGTAAAAATTAAAGAGGATGTGTTGGTAAATTTTATAAAAAAGGGTCTATAAATATTCTTGGCCTGATGAGTTATTCCCTCAGATCTTAAGGGAGGCTGGATGGACTTCATAAATCAAGATTGTGAGTACAGGAGCTGGGATGTGATGGTAACATTGTATACGACTTTGGTGAGGCCACATTCGCAGTGTTGTGTGCAGGTTTGATCATCTAACTACTGGAAAGATAACAATGAGCTAGAGAGTGCTGGAAACGTTTACTCAAGTGTTGCCTGGGCTTCGAAAACTGAGTTACAGGGAAAGGTTAGGTTTTTATTACCGAGCGTGCAGAAGAATGAAAGGAGACGATAGAGGTATTGAAAATTATGAGGGGAATAGGCAGAGTAAATGTAGATAGACATTTTCCACTGAGTGTAGGAGACTTATAAACCAGAGGTAATCGGTTCAGGGTGAATGGGGGAACATGACAGGGTACTTTTGCAGTCGGAATGGCGGGCATGTGGAACGAGCTTCCAGCTGAAGTGTGGAATGCGTGCTCAATTTTAACATTTAAGAAGTATTTTGTCAGGAATATGGATGGAAAGATATGGAGGGCAAAAGACTGAGTGCAAGTCAATGAGACCTGGCAGAAGAAGGTTTTGGCACAGAATAGATGGCTGAAGGGGTTTGTTCCTGTCCTGTAATGTTCTCTGGTTCTATGAATTTATTTCTTCACATAGGTCCGAAAGGTACCCACACTGTAACTTCGGAAACACCCCAGCTCATTCCAGTCGAGTAGAAACATTTTGTACTCTCTGCAATAAATCTTATTTGGACAAGTTTAGTAAATTTCACCCATTCTGTCTCGCACAATATCAGGGGTGTGAATTCGCTAAGAAATACTATACAACTGTTTGCATTGATATCTGCATTGATATATCATGTCATCTCATTTTTAATGATGGTGGGCAAATAATATAGCCCCCAATTGTTGCTCCCCACCCCTATGATTTCTCTGGAAGAGCACTCAAAATGTTTTATTTCAAAATTGAGAATTGAGACAATGTTGTCTTTGCCCTCACCAAAATGCAAACACGCCTTAACTCATCTGTTCCTCTGTTGCTTCTTTGTAAAACATGGTTAGATAAGTGATTATATCAAACAGTAATAAACGGTCCAAGAGGCAGGGAACTGCGGTAGGTCATTGAAGAATCCTGCATTCGCTCTATGCAGCTTTGAGTGGCTCTGAAAATAAATTCAATGATATAGAAGAGAAGGGCAGAATTAAAATAAATAAAGGACAGAATATAATTTTGCATCTAGGTTGCCTGCAAAACAAAGGCATGAACTGGTTTTCATTTTCAAGTTACTATTCTTACAACAGAGACCGAGAGCAATAGAAATTCACCAAATTATGGTATTTTAAAATCAATAATTTTTTTTAACAATAACATTAAATCTTAACTTTAAACTTAACCCCACTATGTGCGGGGGTGGGCGCTTTTATACGTGTGTGCGGGGGTGGGCGCTTTTCGGCGGGCGGGCGCGAGCGGGCGCTTTTCGGCGGGCGGGCGGGCGGGGGCGTTTGTGTATATGTGTGTCTGTGGATGGATGTGGGTGTGCGTGCGCTTTTCGGCGGGCGGGGGCCTTTGTGTATATGTGTGTCTGTGGATGGATGTGGGTGTGCGTGCGCTTGTGTGTGACGGTAGGTGGGTGTGATTTGTGTGTGGGTGCGTGTGTATGTGTGTGTGCGTGGGGGGAACACTCACATTGAAGAGTAGTTTTCAGAGAAATGTTTCTTGATATGTTCAACAAGTTACCCTCTTTTGCATGGAGTTTCTGGAACTTGTTTTACATGCTGATTTCAAAACACCCAGGTAAGGGTTACATCAAGAGACCATTTTAAGAAATGGAACCTGTGAAGTGGCTCGTTCACTTCGATACCACTGATTCCGTGTACCTCCAATGACAAGGAGAATACAACACACCAGTACCTCACTCACTGAAGGCTACTGCATTTCTGACTCCAGATGAATCGCTTGTAATATTAACGATGCCTTTTTGGAGTGTCAAAATCACATTACACGACATAACTACCGATTCTGTTGAGGATCCTCTCATCCAAAATCTTTGTACAAACAAATGCATCCTGGCTGCCTGCTAAGACAAAGGAAAACATGACTTCCATGTGTGCACAGATGTTTCTCAGCATTTTCTTCAACATTTCAATGGACAATCACTCCAGGTTTTATGGCTGCTTACACATCTTCCACTGAATAATAAATTTGTCGATATTTCAATTTTTCAAATGTTGTTCTGTGTGTAAGTGAGAAAGGAAAGGGTTAACAGTAGTGATAGTGTAGTTAGGTTATGCAGCTTTCTAGTAAGGCGGGCATGGGAATTCAAAAGGACCATTAAGCACGATGACCAACAGTAGCAATGAACCAATCAAACGAGCAGGTATGATAAGCGGCTGTCCATCATCTCTAGCAATGCAATTTGTCCTTGGTAGCAATTGCATAGGGTAAGAATGTATTGTGTGAACTTTTCATTGTCCCAAATGTAACGCCGCCCATGTTTGAACCAGACAAATGTCAGTCTCTGACAGCTTTCCCAGAGAGAGCTTCTTTGTGTGGCTATGTGTTGATAATTCGTAATTCTGCAGAGCAAAAAGACGAAAGTTTGGGTAACCTCATTTTGTAGAATTCACCGAAAAATACGGAATCCACATAATTGTCTGTGTTCTTGTCCACCCACAAAATTAGTTCACTGAAATATATTTTATAACTAAAGATTTATAATAACACAATTCCATCCAACGCCCCAGCCCATCCCAGTTCTACTGTTCATACTGTTTCTACCTCTGCTTTTACTGCTCCAATTTTCTTTGTCCAATCCTTTATTCATGATTTTAAAAAATCAATGCACACAATTAAAATCCTCCACTGATCTCTCCAATCCAGCCCACCCACATAAATCAGTGAAGTATTTGGCCATCCTCTCCCATTCATTATAAATACATATTATGCCAGCTATTTTCCTTCCCAATTTAGACTTGAAAGAGCATACAAACTTGCAATGCTGTCTCACAATTTATCTGACACAAATGGGAACTGAGCGAGTGCAAATCTCAATCTTTTCTGTTTGCTCAAGAAACATAGCCCGATTTAACGAGAAGGCTGGATAACTTGATAACATAAACTGGTTGGAGAAAGAGTAACATTCCATGCCCATATCAGCAAAGATGAATGGATGAAGCATGGATGTCGTGAACTGCCATGAAATCACTCTGTCCCTCGAACAGTATTATATTCTATGTCTTTAGAAGGAATGAAGGAAAGCAGGAGGGATGTCAGGAATGAATGAAGGTAGGATGGGAGGAAGGAAGAACAGAAGGAAAGAAGGAAGGTGGAAGGAAGAAAGGAGGAATGAATGGAAGGAAACGAGGGAGGAATGAAGGAAACAATAACTGTAGAAACACAGAAACAAGTGCAGGAAAGAGTTCCCGAAAAAACTTTTAAAAATTTGGAGGATAATACAATAATTGAACGTGAAACACCTAATATTCAATCCAGACACTTTTGGAAATTAGGCGACACTCTGTCTCCTTCCCTTCCCCACCCCTCTGTATCCTTTCCTCTGGATCTGCACAACTTTCCCTCCATTGAGAGGGATAACCCTTCCACTTTAACACTTCCCATGTGTTTACTTGTGCCCTCCCACCCTGACCACCTATGGAATCTTGCTTGGGGGGGGGGGGGCTGTGCTCCTTCACCTGCCCCTCCACTCACCATGTCATTCAGGGTCCTGCTTGCCTTGACGATGGACTCAGGCCTAGAACGTTGATTGTGTCCATTTATCTTCAATACACAAAAATATTGTGTGACTTTATGGGATTTGAAAGCAATTTTGTGTAAAATTAATAAAACAACTTTGACAAATGGGGACATAACGGTTAAAACTGGTGCTCAGAAATGTTATATCTGGAATGACTTTTATATTTATAAAGGGGCAGTTTATGGGCTCTGGCAAAGGGAAATTTTGAAAAGTATTCAAAGATCAGTCATGATCTCACAAATTGCACCTGAGGCCAGTCTCTATGTAAGAGTTTTAAATGACAATGGATTGACAGAAAATAAGAATTAATGGTAAATAATGTTAGGAATGTGCATATTATCACAGCGGACATAATGACCGAAATGTTCATTAATATAGCACAAGTACAGGCCCTTCATACAACGATTCCAGGATACTTTTTATAAGCTTTATAAGAGATCAGATAATATGTTCTTCAGAGAAATATAAGAATTATTATGTACAAAACATTAGATTCTTTGCAGAAGGAAATTGAACATTTGGAAAAAGATTTACAGAAAAATGTTTCTGAGAAAAAAGTGAAAAATTAATAAAGAAGAAATTTTAATATAATTCAATACAGACTTACAGAACTGAAAAATAATTGAGAAAATTAAACAAAAGTATTAAGTGCAATTATAAATGTAACACCTAAGAAAGATGAAGATTTGTTGAAAATGTAATTGTATAGGCCAATATCTCTATTAAATGCTGATTATAAAATTATAGCTAAAGCTTTGGCGAATAGAATGGCTAGATATTTACCAAATTTAATTCATATAGACCAAACTGGTTAAGTTAAAGAATGCCATTCTGCTGATAATGTTGCCAGATTGATTAGTTTATTACATTTATCTCTAAGAAGGGTGATTCAGCAGTAGCAGTTACTTTAGATGATGAGAAATCCTTTGAAAGATTAGAATTGAATAAATTATTCAAGGTGCTAGGGAAATTTGTTATTGGATTTATATTTATAAAATTGGGGAAAATTTTATATGAAAACCCCTTTGCTATTGTTATGTCTAACAGACAAATTTCTTCTGCTTTTTCATTAACTAGATCAAGTCGACAAGTGTGTCCTTTATCTCCTGCTTTCTTTGTTTTAACAACTGAACCTTTAGCAAAGTTAATAAGACAAGATTCTAAAATTAAGCTTATAAAAGTTAGTCATGAGGAATAAAAGATTAATTTACTTTCTGCTGATCTTTTGGTTTATAATACAGATCCTATAAGTAGTTTGAAAGACAATTAGAAGAATATGATGAATTATCAAATTATAATGTTAACTTGGACAAAAGTTAAATTATGCCTTTAGTTGTAGGAGATAATAATTAGTGTAGAGCATTTGCTAGATTTAAGAAGCCAGTTTATAGAATCAAATATTTATGGATTAAAATTGATAATGACTTAAATAATAAGAATTATTTAAATAGATGGAACAATTTGCCTATAACTTTAGAAGGCAGTCAATTGTTTAAAATGAATATTTTTTCCAATGTTTCAGTATTTAATTCAGTTAATTCCTTGTTGGAAACTCCACCAAAAAAAATTAGGATATTATATTGAGGTATTAGGAGGTTTTATGGAAAGGAAACATGGATAGAATGTATATGGAAAATTAACATGGAAATATGAATTAAGAGGTTTGCAATTTCATAATTTGAAGAATTATTGTAAGGCTCAATTGAATTTATCAATGGGATGTGTGATATAGATAAATCTGGGTTTAAAATATAATTGAGTAAAACAGGAGAAAATATTATGCAGGATTTTATTTATGAATGGAATTCAAAATTGTTAATTGTGTGTTTTTAGTAGATATATCGTGAAATGTTTGTTAGAGTAGGTTACATAAAAACACTTTCAAACAGATCTTATTTGAAATACTGAAGCTCTGCCCCATGTGAGACATATCAGGTCTTAAAACCTTTGCAAGAGCTTTGAAGTGTGCTCCAAAGACTTCACTAATGGATTGTTGTTTACCAAAGGTAACAGATGGAAGAGCGCGTCGGATCCACTGCCCTAATCCTAGCCCTAATAAGTCCAACAGAAAATGTTATGAGCCAGGAGGACTCCAAAACTCATCAGCAATAATTATTCACCAAGTCAAACGGTTACTAAAACAGTTTCTTTAATTATTGTTAAATTTGAAAATAGTATCTAACTCTATTCATTAACTTAAACAAACTTAACCCCCTTCTAATTCTAAGCGCACATATATGTAATGTTACAGAGTCCATAGGATCCCTAGGACCAAGAGTAATTTATATGCAACACAAGACAGTGTTAAATAAACAGAAGTTGTTTTTAATTATATTTTAACAAGAAAACAGAATTAAACTTTAACTTATTACTTAACCGACCTAACTACTTAACCCCCCCCCCCCCCCCCCACCACCATGCTAAGTGCATGTGTGTGTAATGTATATTTAAGATTAGAAAATGTTCTTTGGATCAAAGTCCAATCATACTGGTTGCAGGCAATTCTGGTATTGTGCACAGAAGTTAGCATTAACGAAGTTCACCAGTCTTTGGTGCTTAATAGGCAAATGGTTACCACTCAGGAAAGTTCTTGCAGGTTTTCAGAGAGAGATTCCTTTTCCATGATATCCACAACTGATTCATTCTCAATCAGTCTTGCTAAGAAACTTGCCCCCTTCAGTGTTCTCTTTCTTTCAGGTAACCTTTCACACCACCAGTTTTCTCCTTTTACCAGGCAGTCTTCAAAAAAATGCCAGCTAGTCCCTCCGGAATAGAATTATGTTTTCCCCCCTATTTCACCCCCTCCCTCTCTGAGAGCAAAACTGTTCTCCTCTGCCTGCAAAGATCACATGCTCTCCCAGACAAGCTGCTGTCGATACTTTGTTGTTTCTTGCAAAAATCATTCTGCAAAAGACCTGCAAATATTCTGTGTTTTAAAATGTGTGTGTGTGTGTGTGTGTGTGTGTGTGTGTGTGTGTGTGTGTGTGTGTGTGTGTGTGTGTGTGTGTGTGTGTGTGTGTGTGTGTGTGCGTGCAAGCTGCTCTAACAATTTCTCCCACACCAGCTCTAAATACTCTCTCACAGTAATGTGTGTGTAAGTTCAGAAAAGTTCTTCGGTTCACAATCCAATCTCACTTATCATTCCTCCAAGTGCACTGGTTGCAGGCAATTCTTATTCTGTGGATAGAATTTAAAATTTTAAAAGTTCCCCAGGCTTTCGTGCTTGAAAGGTAAATGGTAACCACTCAGGAAGGTACTTTTCAGTTTCAGAGAGAGATTTGTTGTTCCAGAAAATCCACAACTGATGTATTTCCATCCATCACTCCAGTGTCTTGCTGGCGAATCTTGCCTCTTTAGGGTTCTCCATATTATAACCTCTTTCTTTCACATCACAGAGTTCCTTTTTGTTTCCCATATTCCAAGTGAAACATGAGACAGCCAGACCTCTCCTCTTGCATGAACCATCATGGCTTTAACCAGGCTGTCTTACAAATGGCCTTTCCATAAGCTTGCCAGATTGTCCTTTTCCAGTCCCAGCTACTTATGCTGACTTTAGTTGTACAAGTGATCCCTCTCCCTATCACTCTCTCCCTCACTCTCTCCCACCTTCTCCCACCCTCTCTCTCTCTCTCTCTCTCCCTCTCCCTCTCTCAGAGTGAAAGTCTGTATGATTCTCTCTGCTTGCAAAACCACATGACCCTCTTATAAGCTCTCTTCAAGACAAAAGTGGTTCCGACGTGCTCTTTCCTTTTTTAAACAATAATCTATAAGTGAAGTCTCTTGAACACTCTTCAAATGTTTGAGGCCCTGGTATGTCTCACGTAGGGCAGACCTCGTATTTCAAATAAGATCTGTTTAAAAGTGTTTGTATGTAATCTAATCTTACAATCATTTCCTCAATTAATCACCCAAAAACATTTCTATATTCTCTACATACCCTGTAATACCTTCCCATTTAATGTAATTTTAAATCTTGTGTTAAAATTCGGTTATATCTAAACTGTCTTTAAAATCACTAAAGAGATGACAATACACAATATATAACATATTATAATAAAGTTACTAATTGTTGAGAGTATTTCTATACATGATTAATTTCAACACCTTGAACAAGAATCAGCTCTCACATTATTTGTACCTCTGATATGATTAATTTGCAGATTATATTCTTGCAATATAAAACTCCAGTTTAACAATATTCTGTTTTTATTCTTCATTTTATTCAGAACACCAGGGGATTGTGGTCAGTAAATATCACAATTGGTTCATGAGGGGTACCGAGGTTTGCAACAAAATTCTGCAGAGCAAATATAATAGATAACAGTTATTTTCCAATAGTGGAATGGTACCTTTGATAAACATTGATTTTTTAAAACAAAATTGGCAACTGGATGGTCAATGTCATTATGGTTTTGCAATAAAACTGCACCTGCTGCTCCCTCACTGACCTTCACTGATAAGGAAAATGATTTTATTTTTCAAAATCAGGAGATTTTAACACAGGGCAATGGCAAAGCATCTCCTTTAAATTTTACAAAGCTGTCTGACTTTAGTCAGACAAATTTAGTCCACATAAATTTCTCCCCTTTCTTCATAGGATTAGTTAAAGGAAGAGCATCCTCAACATAGGGTTAGTTAAAGGAAGAGCATCCTCAACAAAATATCTGCAACATTTTCTATAAAATCCTGTCATTCCTAGAAAACCTTCTCACTGCTTTCTTGCCATTGGGAATAGGAAACTCATAAATTGCATTCACCTTAGCTTGAATAGATGCAACCTTTCCATGGCCAAATACAGAACCAAAGAATGTTACAGTGGCATTTGAAAATAGACTTTTTGCTAAATTATGTGTTAAGTATGCTTTGGATAAATTTGCAAACAATATGTCCAATTCCCTTAGTCGTTCTCCCATGTGTCACTTTTTGTGATCAAGTCATAAAAATAAGCATCTGTATATGTTACCCTTAGATTACCGAATTAATCATCCTTTGGAATGCTGCAGGGGCATTTTCCATGCCAAGTTTTAACACAGTATACTCATATAAACCGGATGGAGATTCAAAAGCCGAAATATTATTTCCTCTTTCCGTTAAAGGCACACACCAATAACTCTTCAACAAATCCAACTTAGTAAGAAATATAGCTATCCAAATATTGTAAATAGAGTCATCTATTCACAGAATATAAGCACCTGTTTTAGTTACTGCATTAACCATGCTGTAATCTGTACGGAACCTGACAGTTCCATCAGGTTCTAGTACCAGAATACAAGGAGAACTCCACTCTGAGTTCGAAAGGTCTAATAATGTCATTTCCCAACATATATTCCACCTCCAGATCCATGATTTTACTCTTATGAATGATTATTCTATATGGGTGTTGTTTATGTGGCTTGCTTCACCTACATCTACTTCATGAAATAATCACAGTTTTCCTTTATGGAACAGAAGGGAACAAAGTTGTCTATTTTAGAAATAATTCATTCAACTGCATGTCCACTTGTGACGTAAGATCGCCTAACATTTCTTCCACATTTTTGAATATTGCTTAGTTAGACAGGAGCACAGGAACTATGGTTTCTTTAAGGTTACCCACACACGATTCTGTTTCCATAATCGTATGATCCATAACTTCATCAAACTTCTCAACAACTAACACCTTAAATACAGACTGTTCTCCACTATCTTTATTCTCATAATAAAACTTCAATAAACCTGAGTTTTATTCCTTCAATCTGGCATGTAAACAACATAGTTAACGTCATACAGTTTTAATTTAATTATGTATGGTCCAGAAAAATCCAGCTCTCAGGTGATTGCCATTTGTTGGAAACAAAATCAAAACGTTATTACCTCTCTTAAAACTCCTCATGAGCTTTCCTGTCAAATAAATGCTTCGGTTTACCCTCAGCTATTTCTAAATTCTTTTGAGCCAAAGTCCACAATATTTTGTAGCCTATCTTTAAATTTAGAAACATAATCCAGCAAGTTCAGCTGCACATCGACATTTACCCATTACTTTTTAATCAACCTAATGACCCTGCACAGCCTCGCTGGTTGCAAACAACAATAAATTAATACGTCATCCTAATCTTTTCCATTCTCCAGAAAATAAATTATCATCATATTTTTAAGAGTAGAATGATTTTTTTCCAAAGCACCCTGAGTTTCAGAATGCTACGCAGATGTAGTGAACTGTTTTATTCCCAACTCATACATAAACTGCTGAAATAACCCAGACATAAAGTTAGATCGTTGCTCTCTCTGGATCTCTTTTGGTAATGCAAAAACTGCGAAATATATTTCCAGAGCCTTTACCACCACTTTGAATTTTATATTTCTTAATTGTTAAGCCTCTTGAAATCACGATGGTGCACACATATTTGTTAATAATTACTGATTCCCAGACTTAGTCTTTGGCAGGTGACATACACAACCTACAGTACCCCTAGTGAAAGGTTCCTCATCAACATGAATAGGTTGTAAAGGAGCCACTGGAGGATCCTGGTTAGGTTTCCCTGCAACCTGACAAAAGTGACATGTCCAGCACCAATTTACAACACCCATCTTCAAACCAGTCCAGAAAAACTGTCTAAAAATTTTATTCATAGATTTCATTATACTAAGATTACCACCCAAAGGCGTACTGTAAGGCAACAAGATCTGTGTGTATTTGCAGTTGCTGAATGAACAATTTTCTTGACAAAGCGAAATCCGTACTCTCACAATGATCCTGCTCTTTCTAAAGTACTTCAGAAGTATTGGGCAAGTCTCAATCAACTGGGTCTTCTTCAGCCCTCATCATTTTCTTAGTCACAGACCTTGTTACAGCACATACTGCATATATCTCAAAATCCTCTCTGGCCTCATCCTTACTAGGAAGATTTGGTGATCTCATAACTGACCCAACTTTATGCTCTGCTCAATCATTCCCAAATTAAAATGAAACACACTGCATGGGTAAATTTGAAATTACTCCTACGATAACAGGTCCGTTTTAAAAATTCTGAATTTAGTAAAATGTTGTGAAGTGATATTGACCCTACCTTACCTCCTGCACCTTTATTCAAATTTGTCTCCCGTGTCAGTCCTTTGATCCAGAATTAAAACACTTTCTAACAGCACTACCTGAACAGCCCAGAATATCTAAGAATTTTAACTGGAACCTGTGGTTCTCCTACCTTTACTGAAACTAAGGCCTCTGTCTCAAAAAGTTTGAAACAATCTATGCTACAAGGTTTCCAAATTCTGCTCCCCTTAAATTCCACTCTTTCAATACATGCTTCTGGTAAAACCTACCTTGCTCATTTCTTTTTTAACACTATATAATTCGCATTATGTAAAACAACAATCCATTCATGAAATCTCTTGGACAAACTCCAAAGCTTTTGGAAGGGTTCCAGGGCCCCGATATGTCGAGCATTAGCAGAGTTTTAGTATTATATATACGATCTGTTGTAACGAGTTTGTATATGACCTACACTAACAATCCTTCCGAAATCTATCTCTTAAGAACCTATCTTTCTATTGTCACAGGTGCCTAAGATTCATTAGGAAATGTGATGAGAGCTGCGATCAATGTGGGGCAGGTAACTAAGGTCCTGGAATTGGCCAAACTGAGAGCCTGGAGCCCATGTGGCACGAGCTGGCGGTTGAGGAAAGTAGAGAGGAAGGCAACATGGCCATGGAATCGTGAGTACATGGTCCTGTAGCTTGAGAGCAGCCGTGATGACAGGTGGGGAACAGTGAGAGAGAATCCCACGTCACTCCCTGCGAAGAGCAAAGGCAAACTTCTTCAGGGAAGGCATCCCTTGGAGAGCTTTCACAGAGTTGTTGTAGTAGTCAGAGGTAAAATGCAGGTTTCTGTTGACATTGTAGTTAAGTGGAAAGAAATACAAATTCTAGAGAAATTTATCAGGTCCAACAGTTACTTTATGCAGCAAAGGTAAAGATACATTCATGTTCCTTCCAAGAATGAGAAGAAAACTCATTCGGATATTAGGACATATGACATTATAGTACCTATAGTAACTCTACAATAACAATTACCCTTAATGGGAAGTTATAGAGCAGCCATAAATAACAAACACTAGGTTTTAACCTTTACATTGGCTACAGGGACGACGCTGCGGTTGCAGATGAAGAGGACGTGCTGGGCGAAGCTATCTCCTAATCTGTGACCGGTACCTCCGTTGTAGAGAAGGCCACCTAAACTAGTGTCCTCCCCTCCTATGGTGCCCCCTCCACCTATCATCTCCTACCATCACCACCCAGCCCTCAACTACCCACCAGGCATCTCTCATGTTCCACGACACTTTAGTGAAACTTTTGGGAGGTCGCTTTTTGTGAAAGTCTTCACCTTTGCTACATAAAGCCAATTTTTGTCCTGCTGAGTCTATGAACTATTTAAATGTATTTCCTGATTTCCTGAACTTTTCACTGAGGTGAACAGTATGCGTTGCACTTTTAAATCAAAGGTAACATAATGTTCTGTATTTTATTGAAGTTTTGAACGGCCTTCGTAGCTCATGTACACGTGGCAACAATCAAGGCAAAGCTCGGAGATCTTGCATTGAGTTACAACGTCTGGGCATGGGGGTAACATCTGAATAAAACACCGTGATACATCTTGGGATGAAGATGTAGATCTCATGTTAGCCTCACTTAAGTAAGCGAACAAATAGAGTCAGTGGATATTTGAGGCCACTCTTCAATTGGTCTCTGATCTTTTTCTGAGTTCCCACATAAATGAACGGATTGATGCAGGAACTCAAAAGCTGAAGCATGTATCCGCTTTCTTCCAGAAAAAAACGTGGATCTTTGAAATTAGAACCGGAGAAATATGGCATTTTCACAATTTCAAGATAGATGATTTTGATAAAAATCAACAGCCACGATAGAATGAAACAACATGATATTAATAGGAGTAAAACGATAGATTTTATACGACATTCCGTCTCAGGATCAGAGTGATTGTCACCGTTTCTGTTGTTTAACAGTCTTCTTCTAGTTCTATTAGCCGCCAGGATGTGTCTGACCGTGAAGACGTTTAACAGTAGTATCAGGAAGAAAGGAAAACACGGGGTTAGAATCCGGTGAATCCAATCGTATGCAATCCATGGAGGTTCCCGAGTGAGGATTAAATTTACTTCACAGAGCCAAGGCACGCCATTAGCTGCAAAGGAAGGCTTGTAAATAAAATACCAAGGAACGTTCATCATGCAGCTTACAGCACAAACGATTCCTATAACAGTGGCTGCCGTTCTCTCAGTGCAATATGTTGTTTTCAGCTTTTGGCAACAAATTGCTATATGTCGGTCAAAAGTGAACATCACAGTTACCCACACGGAACAATCTCTCGATCCATAAATGAGTACGAAAATCAACTTGCAGACAGGTGTTATGGAAAGGACGCTCAATGGGAAATACATATTCACAGTTCGGTTCAATATAACAGCCGTGATTATGACCACAAGATCTGTCACAGCCATAGCCACCAGGTAGTACGTGATGCATTTGGAAAGGCCGCACTTTCCTCGAAGCAGGATCGCAATCGCTGCCAAATTGGCTGCAAAAGAAGGATCAATTAGTACAATTTGGACCGAGGGAACAAGTGAACGGAAAATGGGAATATCTTACAAGATGGGACGGAGCTGGAGTACAATAAGATTTTCCGGCGGACAGCTTTATTACTCGACGGGCGTTGCAAAGTAAATGTTCTCCCTGACGCGGCGGAAATTGAAGTTTTCCGTTGGACCCTTCCCCTTTATTCAGGGAGATTCAATGGACGAAGGATGGAAACATTCTGGTGTAATAATGCATCCAGACACTGCAAAGTATATAGAGCCGAGGAAAAGTAAAAGAAACACAAGGATAGAAAATGTAACTGCGTTGAACATTTGCTCTAATAAGAACAGGAAGTTGACAGCACTCATTTATTTGCACAGTGATAGAGCGTTTGTTAAAATTCTTCCCCCCCCCCACCTTCGATGAAAAACCATAAAGATTAAAACGTAACTAGAACTCACTGAACTTTGGCATGAGGTCAGCGAGTGTTGATAAAGAGTCGTCCATTGACAAATAACCTCTTTCTGGACACAGTCCAACAATTCTAAGGGCGTAAGACATTGACCATTAGGAGGGGAAGAACTGCAATCTGCCACATTCCAGATTACACTGGTGTGTCAGAAAAAAATAGTGGCTCTGCCAAATGATTTGTAACGTCCACTCTGCCGCTTTTATGGACCAGGGAGAGCGCAGACGGGTCGAGGGATGCCACCGCCAGGAGTTCATGCCTGCGGGTCTGTTAACCCTCGAAATGGCCGTTACAAATCGTCGACTGTGATTTTGCAGGCACGGGGCAGTGCCCAAGAATGCAGCGCCTGTGCACAGAAGCCACTGCGAGGGGTTCATACGCCAGGAAGCTGAGGGCCAACATAAGAGAACCCTCACCATTGATGAAAAGCCGAGTCGTCGACGCTACAGATGGTGACAACGGTGGTAGAGCAGAGAGGGGCTCAGTTGCTGGAGGGACTTACACAGGCGACGGACCTATGTGCATCAGGCTGCAGGAGCCTCGCCCATGGGAGCCAGGCATCGGGGACGTGATTACAGAGGGCGATAATGGCAAGAAGGTCTCCGAAGGGTCTGGCGCGCAGAGAGCGTCCTGTTCATGGTGAGTTTTAGATCTCGATCTCGGGTTGTCAGTGCATCGAACAGGAGACTGTGCATCTGCTTAGGCTGTGGGAGCGCTGGAGGCAAATCAACGGACACTCGGTTAATTTCAATGGGCTATTCTTCTTTTTCCCTGCCTGGCAACTCCGTTTAACATTACATGAGATGTCCTATTACAGGATTATAAATTTATCTAGGATATTCTATCACATTAAAAGAAAATTAATCCTAGTTTTTTTTTTAATCTGGAACTCCAACAGATGCACGGATAACAGTAAATAGTAAACAGCTATATAGTCAGCAGAGTGTGCATGGTTTTAAGAAACTCTAAGCTCAGAACTGTATTGCTGGGATGTAATGTAAAATCTGTATAAGAGATTGGTGAGGCCAGATTTGGAGAACTCTGCGTAATTTTGGTCCGCTAACTATAGGAATGATATCAACAACATAGAAAGAGTGCAGAGAAGATTTACCTGGATATTCCAGGTACTTTAGGAACTGAGTTACAGGGAAAGGTTAAGCATATTAGGACTTCCCATCACCCTATTAAATTCAGATTACAACGGCCAATGCGCTGGCTGAGACATTGGGCCAATATCCCCCAAATTAATAAATCTGGAGCAAGTAGGTTTTATAAAAAAACAAACATTTTGCTGACAACTTGGGAAGATTTTTGAATGTATTCAAATTCAGAGAAGATCCCAATGTAGCATCTCTCTTGGTGCATAAAAGGCCTTCGATAGATTGGAATGGCCATATCTGTTGAAAGTAATGGAAATATTTGGACTGAGACAAACGTATATTAATTGGGAAAAAAATATTATATTCTAAACCACATGGAAGGATCATAACAAATGGCCACATTTGGTGGACATTCCCCTTAACTAGGTCTAGTAGACAGGGTGGTCCACTATCTCCACGCTGTTTGTAGTAGACATTGAATTTATTAGCAGAATATATTAGGAAGGACCCACATATAAAGGAAATCAAGGTAGGACAAACTGAATAGGAAATAAACCTATTCGCAGATGATGTGCTATTAAACTTGTCAGAAGCAGCTGAGCCATTGTCCAAATTACAGGCCACACTGGAAAATTATGGCATAATCTCTGAATATGTTAATTATTTAAAAAGTGGGATTATGCTCCGGACTGACTCAGACTGTAAACAGGGGAGTCGTTTTATGTGGAAATCAGGTAGTTTTAAACACCTAAGGATAACAAAATGTTGAGACATATAAACTCAACTATACCCCTATCCTTGACAAAGAATCGAAGACGATTTAAACAGATGGAGGTCTGCCTATCACTTTGATGGACAGGGTGAACTGAATGGAAATGAAGGAGTTGCCGAAATTACAATATTTATTTCAGTTCATTCCTACTTACCTACTATGAAATTTAAAAAAAAAATAGAACAGCATAAGAACTTTCCTGAGGAATGGCAAATCCTCCATGATTTCCATGGAAACATTGACGTGGGATTATAAACTGCGAGGAGAGGGGAGAGGTCTACGATTACCTCATTTTAGGAAATAATATTTAGCAGCACAGTCAAGGTTCCTCTTATTATTTGATGGTGAACCACCAAAATGGGTTAACATGGCATGAGGGAGGGAGCGGTGAAAGATTTCATATACAAACAATATATCAAATTAATAAATAAAAGAACAGAGAAATTAATCTTAAAACATCTGGTAAACATCTGGAAGAAAATTAAGGATTGTATCGGTAAAGCGATTGCAATTTTGTCTAAAACACCTTTAATACGTAATGAACTGATGTCTATGAATTTATGTAAAATAATTCTGGGTGTTTTGGCACTGAAAGGGGATCCGAACTATTGAAGACTGCTATAAGAAGAGATAGCTCATGCACTTCGAACATCTGAAGGATAAATATGATTTGCCTAATGGAAACTTTCACAACTTTCTACAGTTAAGATCTTTCCGAGGAAAAAATGGGCCCCACCATGACCCCACCTGAAAGGAACGAGGTAGAAGGACTAATTCAACTGGGAGGCAGAATGTACTTTGTACTTGAATGTGCGATCCCAGAACTGGGACATCAAAGATCGAGGGAGTGCTGGGATTTGGACTTCAGAATAATGATTAATAAAGAGTGTTGGTCAATTTCTGTAGGGAAAGTGTAACACAAGACTAAGATTGGTACAATATAATTTCTAACATCAATTATATCTCACACCATAAAATTTCGTAAAGGAAAATCAGAATTTGCTTCAGGTGTTGTTTAGAAATTGTTACCTTCATACACTCCACATCGTCCTAGATTAAGGTGAGACCCTTTTGGTTGGAATTATCTAATATATTAACCAATATTACGGGAAGAGATTTAACTCTGGATCCAGAGCTGTATTTATTAGAATATTTAGAGGATGTGGGCAGATCATTAATTAAATTAAACTTTTCGATATTGATTGTCAGTAGCTTTAAATGTCCAGCTCACCACTGCCCATGACTCAATGGACCACGGAGATGCACAACTGCGAGCCCATGGAGAAAATAGCACATTTAAAGACTTATTAATACCGCCCCTCCTGGATGTAATCAACCAGATTGATGAAACACAAAGCTTACCAGATTCATGTAAAACAGCAATAATTACAGTAATACTAAAACAAGGGAAAGATCCACTCATACCAGCATCATATAGACCAATATCTTTGCTAAACACAGACTATAAGATAATAGCTAAACTATTAGCAAACAGATTATTAGATCAGGTACCGAAAATGGTAAATCTAGACCAAACTGGATTTATCAAAAAAAGACGCACAACAGACAATATTTGTAAATTTATTAACTTAATTCATGCAGTAGAAGGAAATAAAGCACCTGCAGTAGCAGTTGCTTTAGACGCAGAGAAGGCTTTCGACAGAGTAGAATGGAATTATTTGTTCAAAGTATTGCAAAAATTCAGTTTACCGGAGAAGTATATTAATTGGATTAAAGCATTATATAAGGGACCGTTAGCGAAAGTGACAGTAAATGGACATGTATCAAAGCAATTTAACTTAAGCAGGTCAACGCGGCAGGGATGCCCACTATCACCTTTATTGTTTGCGCTAGCTATAGAACCACTAGCAGAATTGATAAGAATAGATAATAATATAAAAGGAATAAAAATAAAAGACAGGGAATATAAAATCAGTCTATTTGCGGATGATGTTATAGTGTACTTAACAGAACCAGAATTATCAATAAAAGAATTATATAATTAATTGAAGGAATATGGAGAAGTGTCGGGTTACAAGATAAACGTAAATAAAAGTGAAGCAATGCCTATGAATAATGCGGATTTCTCAAAATTTAAGAAGGAATCTCCTTTCAGATGGCAAATGCAGGCAATAAGATACCTAGGTGTACAAATAAACAAAAATCTAGGCCAATTATATAAACTCAATTATAATCCACTAATGAAAAAATTACAGGACGATTTAGAGCATTGGAAAGATCTACCACTAACGCTGATAGGAAGGATAAACTGTATTAAAATGAACATTTTTCCAAGGATATTATACTTATTTCAGGCACTGCCAATACAACTGACAGAAAAATTCTTCAAAGAGTTAAAGAAAATAATAAGGAAATTTTTATGGAGAGGGGGGAACCGAGGATAGCACTAGATAAATTAACAGAATGGTATAAACAAGGAGACTTACAATTGCCAAACTTTAAAAATTATTATAGAGCTGCACAATTAAGATACCTATCAGATTTTTATCAAACAAGGGAAAAATCAGACTGGACGAGATTAGAATTAGATAAAATAGGTGAAAAGATACCTGAACACATATTATATAAATGGGACGAAAAATTGGTACAACATAGAACTTCTCCAGTATTACATCATCTCCTCAATATTTGGAAGAAGATCCATGTAGAAAGAAATAAAACAAATTATCAATTACCAAAACTAATATTGACGCAAACTAAGCTACTCCCTTTTACAATAGACAACCTTTCCTTTAGAGAATGGGAAAAAAAGGGATTAAAAGAATAGAAAATTGTTTTTCAGGAAGTAGATTCTTATCCTTTGAACAAATGAGAGATAAGTACAATATAACTGGAGATACAGCGCTGGCATATTACCAACTGAGATCCTACTTGAAGGATAAATTTGGAAGCAATTTTTACCAGAGGGAAGTAACCTTGAATATGTGATTACAGATACAATGTTAATCAAAAGATTTATAACAAATATGTATATTAAACTGCAAGAAAAGGAGAATGAGGAAACAAATGGTAAAACTAAACAAAAATGGGAACAAGATTTAAATATAAAGATAAAAAAGGAAACATGGGAGAAATAGGTTTTAACACAAAGTCTTATTGACATTGAAGATCCGAAACAATAATTGGGAATGGAGTGAATTGGTTTGAATATATTTACAGTATTGAATTGTATTAATATGAATGATGTATTTCTGACTGGGGAGGGTGGATGGCATTGAAATCTTTGATAGTCATCTGCCACAAATGGGGTTTACCACACCCAGTTTTTTAGGGCGTTACAACCTTTGGATGGTGTTTTTTTTGAGGGGGAATAATTAGAAGCTTTTTTACACCTTTTTTCGGGGGGGGGGAGTGATTTTCATTTATTAAAATGGAAGCGACGTTTTATGTTAAGTGACTATATTGTTAGTTTGTAAAGATGTCTACTTTGAGATATGAAACTTTTCATGTTCAGGGGCTGTATAATCCAATAATGTGAAAGCGAGGTTTAGCTTATATTAAGAAAATGAAAATTGATATTGCTTTTTTTACAATAAAACAGATTTGACTGAAAAAGGTCTCCAGGTGGCGCTCATGGAGTAAACACATTTTGGTTTTTGCTCCATAAAATATACTATTTTTAACCTGTATCCACCTTTGAACTAACTTCACAGAAGTCAGAAAGATCTTTATTATTTCTCTAATTATACTTGAGTCTGAAAATTTTGAAGAAATGACTGAAGGAAAAGCTACACGAGCTAAAACCCGGGCAGAAGAAGGTAACGGCCGAGAGAAGAAACAACCAGACATTAAACTAAGTGAGATGACCTTCACTGACTTTTTAAAATTCTTTCGTGATGAATTCAAAGATGTTTGTCGCAAAAAAGACCTAGCTGAACTTCGTACAGCTTTAATTGCCTCAGAAGCTGAAACCAAAAAACAACATACCTTAATTGCAGCTCTTCAAACTGAAGTTCAACAAAAAGAGATTAGACTGACTGAGGTCGAACAGAAACTTTCCAAAGCAATTAAACAACTAGAAGCACTCCAGCTGAAAAGCATTGATTCAGAGAACCGTTCCAGAAGACAAAATATTCGTTTGGTTGGAATTCCTGAAGGCATTGAGAAAGGAGATCTCCTGACGTTTTTTGCCGAGCTTTTAAAAGAAGCATACCCATCTGAATTCCCTGCTGATCCACCGCTACTTGATAGAGTACATCGTATCTGGAACCGAAATGCTGAAGCTTCCAAACTCAGAGTGGTGATGGTCCGTATGCATTACGTGAGTACAAAGGATAGATTGATTCGTACAGCCAGAAGACTTGGAAATGTGACTGTTCGTGGCTTTAGTCTAAGAGCCTATGAAGATTTTAGTCCGGAGGTAGTACGCGCTCGAAGACTGTTTAAAGATCTGA
Organism: Narcine bancroftii; assembly: GCF_036971445.1. Lineage (NCBI taxonomy): Eukaryota > Metazoa > Chordata > Chondrichthyes > Torpediniformes > Narcinidae > Narcine > Narcine bancroftii. Next base: position 98,300,043 of record NC_091474.1, on the reverse strand, counting down.
TGTCCGAATGTTTTGAGAAGAAACTGAAACCTGCGCTCCTGTATCCTGCGAGGCTCAGGATTTCTCCGGAGAACCAAGCTCGTCAAATATTCGACTCTGTGTCTGCAGCACGGAACTACCTGTCGGCTAATTTCCCGTCTAGCGCGACCTCTCAGCCCGAGTGACCGATTAAAAAATGCGGTAGATAGTGGTCTTTTTCAGGTTAATAGTCAGATTCTGATTTCTGACCATTCGAAAAGTAATAGATCATTATAGCTCTAATTATCCTGTTCATCTTTAACACATTTTTGTATATTTTCTTTCTCCTCTGTGAGAATTTTTTTTTTAAATATATAAGTGTATGTTTAATTTTATATTAATCTATACTAATAATATGATTATATTCTTTACTATTTTATTTCTGAATTACTGAAAATGGCGATTTTTTATCTTTTGTTTATTAAAACTTTTCATGGTTTTTTTTTACATTCGCCATTTTCTCTTTGTCTTTCTTCATAAACTAATTTTAAAATGATTTAACTCTTTATGACTTTGTTTTATCAGTAGGTACTACACAATTACGATTTTTCTTTTATTTCTTTTTAAATATTTTTCTTTCAATATTTAGTAATTGATTTTAGCTTGAGTTATCCTTTTTATAAGTTTAGGTGGTGGATCTTATCTTAATATTTGGAGCTGCCGTCTGAAGATATGGGGGTAGGTTTAGTATTATCTCTTCTTTTTTCTCTGATCACTCTCTGGTCAGATGGGGGGCTTTGTGGGTGGGGGGTGGGTTTTGTTTTTCCTTTCGGGGTTCTTATGTTTCATTTTCTTTTTTTTTCTTGATTTTTCTTTTAGAACTACAGATATGGCTGACACGTCGTCATTTCCGGCCCTTCCTTATATCTTTACTCTTCTTCCGGGCGCATGGGTCCCTGCTTTGGTTAACCCTTTATATACTGGAGGGTTGACCTAAGTAATAGATCAAAACATTAATTTTGTCTCTTGGAATACTAATGGTCTAAACAACATGTTTAAAAGGAGGAAGGTCTTTAAAGTATTCCAGAGACTGAAAGCACGGATTATTTTTTTACAGGAGACTCATGTGAGGAAGGAGGATAATCTGCGTTTTTTTAAATCTTGGAAAGGCCCACAATTTCATGCCAACTCATGCTCTAAGACTCGAGGTGTATCTATTTTTATTGATCCCTCTATTACATTTGTTCAACATGACATCACTGTAGACCCTAACGGCAGATTTTTATTGGTTACTGGGTTATTATTCAATATTAAGGTTGTCATGGTTAATGTTTATGCCCCGAATGTAGATCACCCTGAGTTTTTTAGATCTTTGTTTACTATTTTACCCAATCTAAATGAATATCATTTAATAATGGGTGGGGATTCTAACTGTTGTCTGAATCCCCTGCTAGATAGGTCGAAACCTTCACAGCTCCTACCGAATAAATCGGCTCCTTACTAACTCTAGAGCTGTTGATATTTGGAGATTTCTTCACCCGACAGATAAAGAGTTTTCCTTTTTTTCTCATGTATACCATTCATACTCGAGAATTGATCACTTTTTTATTGATTCACATTTTATTCCACTTGTAACTGCTTGTAAGTATGACATTATAGCCATTTCGGATCACTCTCCATTACAACTCTCTCTTAAATTCAAAGACTCTGTTTCTACTATTAAGCACTGGTGTTTTGATGTTACATTATTGCAAGATTTATACTTTGTTAAATTTATGAAAGAACAAATTAACTTTTTCTTTTCAACAAATTACACTATGGAAATTTCTTATGGAATATTGTGGGATACATTCAAGGCTTATATTCGTGGTCGAATTATTTCTTACTCAGTAGCTTTGAAGAAATGCATCAAAAACAAGATTCATCTATTGGTTGAGAAGATTAAAGACATTGATAAGAAATATGTGACTGATCCTACTGAAGAACTTTACAAACAAAGAATTGAACTGCAGATGGAATATAATTTGTTACTTACATCTTCGATTGAAAACCAGCTAATTAGATCTAAATCTGATTTTTATGTGCATATTGAGAAATCGGGTAAACTGTTGGCTAATCATCTGAAGAATATTTCAGCTAGACGCCAAATTGTGGAGATTCGCAAACAGAATGGAGAACTGACTGTTAACCAGGAAGAGATAAATCAATCTTTCCAAAATTTTTATACATCCTTATATAGTACAGAATCCCATCAAGACCTTAGTAATATGCTTAATTATTTAGAACATTTGAAATTCCCAAAAGTATTACCACAAGATAACTTAGAATTAAGTAAACCCATTACAGATTCGGAGATCAATAATACTATTTTCTCACTGAACTCGGGGAAAACACCAGGTCCCGATGGATATTCTGTGGAATTTTATAAAGCTTTTTCTTCTACTCTCTCTCCCTGGCTGATTAAGATGTTTGATGAATCTATCACATTGGGTAAACTACCACAATCATTTTACAGAGCTACGATTTCTCTAATCTTGAAAAAAAATAAAGACCCGACCGAATGTTCTTCTTATAGACCTATTTCTTTGTTGAATGTTGATTCTAAGATCTTCTCTAAAATTCTAGTGAGAAGGCTAGAGAAGATGTTACCATATATTATCTCTGAAGACCAGACTGGATTCATTAAAAATCGTTATTCCTCCTTTAATATTAGAAGATTGATGAATATTATTTACACTCCTTCACATAAGTCTTCAGAATGTGTTATTTCACTAGATGCTGAGAAGGCCTTCGATAGAGTAGAATGGCCTTATTTATTTACAGTTCTTGAAAAATTTAATTTTAGTCCGATATTTATATCTTGGATTAAACTTCTTTATAATTCCCCAGTTGCCTCGGTTTTTACTAATACCCAAAGATCGCCATATTTTCGATTATTTCGGGGCACCAGGCAAGGGTGCCCCCTTAGCCCTTTATTATTTAACTTAGCTTTAGAACCTTTGGCAATTGCTATCAGAGAAGCACCCAATATTACTGGTATTATTCGTTGCAGGGATATTCATAAAGTATCACAATATGCAGATGATTTATTGTTATATATTTCCAATCCTGAAAATTCTATTCCTGCAGTTTTATCTTTATTAGCCCAATTTAGTAATTTTTCGGGATATAAACTGAATTTAAATAAAAGTGAATTATTCCCTTTTAATGGATGGGTCCCTATTTGTGATAGTTTATCTTTTAAAATAGCTAGAGACCATTTTATATATTTAGGGATTCTTTTCTTTGGCTTGGCTTCGCGGACGAAGATTTGTTTAGGACTAATTTTTTCCCTCTATTGGACCTGATCGGCAGTTTACTTACCAATTGGTCACCATTATCTCTATCCATGATAGGCCAAATTAATGCTATTAAGATGATGATTTTACCTAAATTTTTATATATATGTTCCAAGCTATACCTATTTTTGTTCCTAAATCTTTTTTTGATAAGGTCGATTCTAAATTGTCCTCGTATATCTGGCAAAACAAGAATCCTAGATTGGGGAAAAAATATTTACAGAAATCTAAACTAGAGGGAGGGTTGGCATTACCCAACTTTAGAATTTATTACTGGGCAATTAATATTAGTTACTTAAGGTATTGGTTGAATTATTCAGAATTATCTCTAAATCCACATTGGGTAAATTTAGAAATTAAACCGATACAAAATTTTTCAATTAGCTCTATTTTGGGAGCTGCTCTCCCTTTTACTCTTACTAAATTATATAAACAAATTGATAATCCAATGGTTAAACATACACTACGTATATGGTTTCAATTCCGGAGATTTTTTGGCCTAAGTCATTTTATCTTGGAAACTCCTATTGTACTAAAAAAACATGTTTTATTAAGAATAGAAATGCTTCATATATTATTCTTCGATTGATTTGTTTAGTCAATGCATATCGACAACAGCTAGATGCAGTAAAAGCCTTTGATAAGGTCGAATGGGACTTTTTATTTAAAGTACTGGAGAAGTTTAAATTTGGCCCTTTTTTATTGGTTGTGTTTGAAGCTTTATATACAAACCCGACTGTTAGGGTGGTGACAAATGGTCAAGTTTCATCATCATTGAAATTGACATGTTCAACTTGATAAGGTTATCCATTGTCACCAGCCCTATTTACATTGGCTATTGAACTGTTAAATCAAACAATAAGGCAGAAGAGGGATGAGAATTATGGATGAAGAGTATAAGATTAATTTGTTTGCAGATGATGTTTTGATATATTTAACACACCCAGAACAATCATTGCCACATTTACGAGAATGTTTATTACATTATGGAACATTATCTGGATATAAAGATAATTGGGTCAAAAGTGAATTTTACCAGTTGGAGAACGAGAGTATTCAGATTATAAACATATTATAACATTGAAATGGTCTGATAAAATTAAATATTTAGGATTAATTGTAAATACTGAGTATCAATCTTTATATAAGTTAAATTATGTTCCATTATTGAAAAAGATTAAAGAAGATTTAATTAAATGGAAAGATCTTCCGTTAGATTTAATTTGTTGAGTTCACACTATTAAGATGAATATTTTTCCTCATATTCAATATTTATTTCAATCAATACCTTGTTCTCTTACAAATAGTCTCTTTCTGGATTTAAATAAAGTAACGAGATAATTTTTATGGAAAGGTGAATTACCACGGGTAGCATTAAATAAACTCATTTGGACGTCTGTGTTAGGTTGGCTTCAATTTACTCATTTTCAGAATGATTATGAAGCAGCCCAGTTCTAATCTATTAGTAGATTGATGGATTTAGACTATTCCCCAAGTTGGTCTAAAGTTGCAAATGCCTTTATTCCTGAAATTGAGGTACATCAATTTATATTTAAGCTTGGATTTCTCCCATTCTGACTTACCACATTATCTTGTAATATTTTATAAATAACAGAAATATAACCCCTTTGTGGTATAGAAGACATCAAAAACTCGAATTCCGTCAATACAGGTAAATTAATCTCTCGACCATACATATTTTTCACCAAATAAACAAATAACGAATTTTCAGCAATATCAAAACGCTCCCTCAATTGAATAAAAGAAAGAAACTGACCATTCTCAAAACAATCCTGTAATATTTTTATACCCTCAAAATCCCAACTCTTTAAATATCTATTGAACATTGAAAAAGAAATAAGCTGATTGTTATATTAAGGAGTTAAAATTGACAGTTTACATTTTGATCCTAAAATCTTACTTTTTCGTCCATGACTTCAATAAATGTTTTAATATCGGCATATTTTATTCACCCAACAAATTTACATTCCATCGAAATATTATTTTCGATATACAATTTCAGTTCTAATTTATTAGTAGATTAATGGATTTGAACCATTCTCCAAGTGGGTCTAAAGTTGAGATGGCCTGTATTTCTGAAATTGAGGTACATCAGTGTATGTTTCGATGGAATGTAAATTTGTTGATGGAATAAAGTATGCCGATATTAAAACATTTATTGAAGTTATGGTCTAAAAAAAAGATTTTAAGATCAAAATGTAAATTGTCAATTTTAACTCAATTATATAATAATCAGCTTATTTATTTTTCAATGTTTATTAGTTATTTAAAGAATTGAGATTTTAAGGGGATAAAAACAGTACAGGACTGATTTGTATACGGTCAGTTTCCTCTTTGAGGAATTGAGGGACCCTTTTGATATTGCTGAAAATTATTTATTTGTTTATAATCAACTTTGATCTTTGGTGAAAAATATGTATGATGGAGATATGACTTTACCTGCATTGACGGAATTAGATCTTTGATTTCTATACCAAAAAGGGGTTATATTTCTGTTTTTTAAAAATATTACAAGATAATATGGATAAGTCGGAATATGAAAAATCTAAGCTGAAATGGGAAAAAGATTCAGCTTTTGTTTTTCCTGAAGATTATTGGGCAGATATTTCTCATAATAGTGTTACAAATTTGATGAATATACGGCATGGAATGGTTAATTATATTTTTGTATCAATTGTATTTAACACCAGAAAAATTTTAAAAAATATAGTTTTAGTAATTCAGACTTTTGCTTTAGATGTGGTGTATGTACTGATATTCTTGTTTGGTCTTGTGTTTATGTACAATCATTTTGGCAAGAAATTAGGTTAATTTTGGAAAATTTATATGACATTAAGTTACCATTAGATCCATCCATTTTGTAATGGATTATATGATTCCTTTAAAGCCATTGGCATTGGATAAATTTCAAATTGCATTTTTACACTTAGCATTGTCTGTAGCTCGAAAATGTCCAGCGAGTACATAGAAAGATAACATAGTGATTAATATAATGAAATGAAAGCTTGTATTGTTATGGAAATATTTATATATAATTTGCATGATAATTTTTTTTGTTAATAAGTCGTTACCATATATGGAATATATGCGTTAAGATATATTTTGATTTCTTATATATTCTTAGCTTGCGTTTATGTTTTTTTTGGCTCTCATTAAGAGAGATGGCTGGCGTGGTGGGAGGGTGGGTATGGATTTTTTTTTCTTTTTCCGTTTTTTTAAAATTATATATACACTTATTAAATTGTTTTTATTGTATGTATGTTGTATTATTACTAATGATATTTGAAATAAATAAAGTTTTTGGGAAAAAAGGAGAATGAGTGGAGATTTGATAGAGCTATTTAAATTTATGAGAGGGATCAACAGAATAAATGTAGATAACATTTTCCACTGAGGGTAAATGAGATCCAAACCAGAGGAAATGGATTGAGGATGAAAGGGGAAAAATTTAAAGTGAATATGAGGGCGAACCTCTTAACACAGAGAGTGGTGGGATTGCAGAACGAGCTTCTTGCTGAGATGGTAAATGCGGGGTCAGATTTTACATTTAAGAAGAATTTAGACAGGTACATGGGTGGGAGAGGTATGGAGGGCTATGGACTGGATGTAGGTCAGTGGGACAAAGCAAAAACGTGATTCAGCATGAACTAGAGGGACCGAGATGGCCTGTTTCTGTGCTGTAATTTTTCTATGGTTCTATTAGAAATTTCACCTATATACCTAAAGGCAGCTGCCTGAGAAATAGCTAAGTGCTATAGGGTATTGCAAAAATCCACGAATAATATAATTAGATTGATGAAAGCGAACCTCAGAACCATGCGTGTTTGGGAGTAATGTGGCTGCAGGGATCACTGGCATCGGCTTCAATTTAACCTGTTAAATTATTGAAACATATATGTAGTTGTATTCCTTCACAGTATAATGGACCGAGTAAACATTCCCGCTGAGATATTTGAAGCGAATATTTCGAAGTAATCTCGCATGAATAGATTGCAAAATAAATACATCTCAGGAACAGTATCAAAACACTAAAAAATATATACTATATCTTGGCGATAGCTCGCTGGAATCAACTGCATCATTCAGGCAACCCTTCCACATTTTTACGGTGATATGGAGTTGAATGTCATTGTCCTGTCAAGAAACTCTCGGAGGAACACGTTACAAGTGAAGGTTAAAAAACAAAAGACATAGAACATGATGGCGACATTTATTGCGCCAGATACTACTGGTGGAAACAGATATTTAATGACAAAGATCCCTGTTCTCAATTAGGAAATGTTAGTTCGTTTTTCTTGTTGCAAGAAATCTACATGAACTGCTGAGATATTTTTCAGGATTTTCAACACTTTATTCCGGGAAGTAAATGGAGCAGAACTGGGAATAAACGCTTGCAGCAGCAATACTAATAATATGCCATCAAAAATATCGAAATGATATGAACATTTTACCATTAAACAAAATAATCACAATATTTTACCTGGAACTCCAATTGATGCGAGGACAGGATAATAAATAGCAAATAAGAGACCTTCTGGTGTACCATGCATGGTTTTCAGAATTACTGATCATGGTTCGCACTACATTCAAATATTCTGACATTTATAACAATGACAGTCTCCATGGAATCAATCATTCCCTTCATCTCTCATAATAATTACACGCTTTATGCGGTCACGCGAGAGAGAAACTCATGCGTCCTGTTTGTTTCTGAGTTAAATGGCTTCAGTTGACTACTTTTATCTCACTGATATTGAAATATGTGCACAGTGGTCAGAATAAGAATTTGTTGTCAAGAACATAACAGAAATATGCATTATTTTTATTCATTCATTTTAAACATTAAATAAATTATTGCATACCTGTGCTTCATTGACCATTTAGAAATTTAATTGCAAAGGGAAAGAAGCTGCTTTGTACCATTGAGCCGCCTGTCACTCATTCCTGATGGTAGTAGTGTGAAGAGGGCATAGTCTGTGTGGCGAAGGTCATTGAATATAGAGGGTGATTTCTGAAGACACCATCTCTTGTAGATGCCCTGAATCGAGTGAAGGCTGATGCCCTTGATAGTGCTGGCAGAGTTCAAAATTCTCTGTAATACTTTCCTGTCCTGTACATTGGCAGCTCCACACCAGTCAGAATGCTCTCCATGTAGAAATTAGAAAAGGTTTTGGTGACATACCACATTTCCCCAAACTATACAAAATAGTGAGCCTTCTTCGTGGCTTTATCCCATGGAGGACACTGGACAGATCTTCATAAAATTTGAACTTCTTACCCTTTCCACTGCTGATCCATCGGTGATTTCACCCGCCTGAAGACCACAATAATTTCCATAGTTTTGTTAACATTGAGTGAAAGTTTGTTGTTGTGGAACCCCTCAACTAGTTGATCCGTTTTTCTTCTGCATGCTTCCTCTTTGTGTCTTTGGGCCAATTTAATGTCTTCATCAGTATAAATAATTTCAATTACTGGTATGAGATATAAATCGAGCATTACGGTCAGTACAACATTATTTCAGTGCCAGTGACCCGGAATCGTAATTGTGTTGCAGGGTATCTGAGTTATTATTTTAATACATTTCACAATTAGGAGAGTTTTGACAAAATTGGATTTTTTTTGTCGAGAATGACGGCATCTCCAAGTTACATTTATGAGATTTTTGAGAGATGCACCTCCTGGGCTACATCCTGGTGCGAGAAAGTGACAAACTAGATGTGCTCCACACCAGGGTCATGCCCAGCGCGGAATGCCACACTGACCACCGGCTGGTTCGCTGCAAGCTCAACCTTCACTTCAAGCCAAAGCCCAGGAACAGTAAAGCCCCCAGAAAGAGGTTCAATGTTGGAAATCTGCAGTCAGATGAAGCGAGACGAAACTTCCAGGCAAACCTCAAAGCAAAGCTCGATGATGCAACCCGCCTCACGGACCCGTCCCCTGAAACCCTCTGGGATCAGTTGAAGACTACCATACTGCAATCCACTGAAGAGGTACTGGGCTTCTCCTCCAGAAAAACAAGGACTGGTTTGACGAAAACAGCCAGGAAATCCAGGAGCTGCTGGCAAAGAAGCGAGCTGCCCACCAGGCTCACCTTACAAAACCGTCCTGTCCAGAGAAGAAACAAGCCTTCCGTCGCGCATGCAGCCATCCTCAGCGCAAACTCCGGGAGATCCAAAATGAGTGGTGGACTAGCCTCGCCAAACAAACCCAGCTCAGCGCGGACATTGGCGATTTCAGGGGTTTCTACGAGGCTCTAAATGCTGTTTATGGCCCCTCACCCCAAGTCCAAAGCCCGCTGCGCAGCTCAGACGGCAAAGTCCTCCTCAGCGACAAGATCTCCATCCTCAACCGATGGTCAGAACACTTCCAATCTCTTTTCAGTGCCAACCGCTCAGTCCAAGATTCCGCCCTGCTCCAGCTCCCTCAACAGCCCCTAAGGCTAGAGCTGGATGAGGTTCTCACCCTGGATGAGTCATATAAGGCAATCGAACAACTGAAAAGTGGCAAAGCAGCAGGTATGGATGGAATCCCCCCAGAGGTCTGGAAGGCTGGCGGCAAAACTCTGCATGTCAAACTGCATGAGTTTTTCAAGCTTTGTTGGGACCAAGGAAAACTGCCTCAGGATCTTCGTGATGCCACCATCATCACCCTGTACAAAAACAAAGGCGAGAAATCAGACTGCTCAAACTACAGGGGAATCACGTTGCTCTCCATTGCAGGCAAAATCTTCGCTAGGATTCTACTAAATAGAATAATACCTAGTGTCGCCGAGAATATTCTCCCAGAATCACAGTGCGGCTTTCGCGCAAACAGAGGAACTACTGACATGGTCTTTGCCCTCAGACAGCTCCAAGTAAAGTGCAGAGAACAAAACAAAGGACTCTACATCACCTTTGTTGACCTCACCAAAGCCTTCGACACCGTGAGCAGGAAAGGGCTTTGGCAAATACTAGAGCGCATCGGATGTCCCCCAAAGATCCTCAACATGATTATCCAACTGCACGAAAACCAACAAGGTCGGGTCAGATACAGCAATGAGCTCTCTGAACCCTTCTCCATTAACAATGGCGTGAAGCAAGGCTGTTTTCTCGCACCAACCCTCTTTTCAATCTTCTTCAGCATGATGCTGAACCAAGCCATGAAAGACCCCAACAATGAAGACGCTGTTTACATCCGGTACCGCACGGATGGCAGTCTCTTCAATCTGAGGCGCCTGCAAGCTCACACCAAGACACAAGAGAAACTTGTCCGTGAACTACTCTTTGCAGACGATGCCGCTTTAGTTGCCCATTCAGAGCCAGCTCTTCAGCGCTTGACGTCCTGCTTTGCGGAAACTGCCAAAATGTTTGGCCTGGAAGTCAGCCTGAAGAAAACTGAGGTCCTCCATCAGCCAGCTCCCCACCATGACTACCAGCCCCCCAACATCTTCATCTGGCACACAAAACTCAAAACGGTCAACCAGTTTACCTATCTCAGCTGCACCATTTCATCAGATGCAAGGATCGACAATGAGATAGACAACAGACTCGCCAAGTCAAATAGCGCCTTTGGAAGACTACACAAAAGAGTCTGGAAAAACAACCAACTGAAAAACCTCACAAAGATAAGCGTATACAGAGCCGTTGTCATACCCACACTCCTGTTCGGCTCTGAATCATGGGTCCTCTACCGGCACCACCTATGGCTCCTAGAACGCTTCCACCAGCGTTGTCTCTGCTCCATCCTCAACATCCATTGGAGCGCTTTCATCCCTAAACGTCGAAGTACTCGAGATGGCAGAGGTCGACAGCATCGAATCCACGCTGCTGAAGATCCAGCTGCGCTGGATGGGTCACGTCTACAGAATGGAGGACCATCGCCTTCCCAAGATCGTGTTATATGGTGAGCTCTCCACTGGCCACCGTGACAGAGGTGCACCAAAGAAAAGGTACAAGGACTGCCTAAAGAAATCTCTTGGTGCCTGCCACATTGACCACCGCCAGTGGGCTGATATCGCCTCAAACCGTGCATCTTGGCGCATCACAGTTTGGCGGGCAGCAACCTCCTTTGAAGAAGACCGCAGAGCCTACCTCACTGACAAAAGGCAAAGGAGGAAAAACCCAACACCCAACCCCAACCAACCAATTTTCCCCTGCAACCGCTGCAACCATGTCTGCCTGTCCCGCATCGGAATTGTCAGCCACAAACGAGCCTGCAGCTGACGTGGACTTTTTACCCCCTCCATAAATCTTCGTCCGCGAAGCCAAGCCAAAGAAGAATATGCTGGAGGAACTCAGAAAGTCACGCAACGTTCTTCATGCAGCAACGATAATGATACATAACCAACTGAGCATGAGGAAGACAGGGAGCTGCATAACAGAAACCAGAGATGAGGGTTAATGCCTTCTGGTCGAAGAGTGCCCATGTAGAATTTTAGGTGCTGCTCTTGGAGTTTGGAGGTGGCCTCGGTTTGTAAGTACATGAGAACATGGACATAAATCATGGCGTGGGATTGGGACGCGCGGAATTCAAAGGTTGACCCCAGGGATATCGCCTGTATTCGTGCGGACAGAGTTAAAGTTCTCAACAAAACAATCTCCCAGCGTGCGTACAGTCTCTTCGGTATAGAGAAGGTCACAACGTGAGCACCGGGTGCAGGAGCTGAAATCGCTGGTTTCACAATTTAAATGTTGCTTCCCTTGGAAGGTCTGTTCGGTGATCCAGTGGATTCGGCTGGAGAAGCAAAGGAAAAACAGTCAATGCAGTGTCGGTCCTTCCTAGGGATAATTGAGCTGAAGGTCAGGTGGAAACGGAGCTGTAGGTCACGTGGAATCGGTGGCGGTGAAGGCAAGTAGCTAGGAAGGACATGTGGCTGGGAAACAGAGTCTGTGTAGGTAAATGGACATAGGATGATTTAATCCCCTACGAGGTTATGAACATCATTCTCACAGCCTACAGGAAGTCATTTCCCAGCCTTGCATTCCAGATTTTCATGATCTTCTACGTCGTCTTTGATAGTAGTAGGTCAACGAAATTGGGCGCCCGGTTGAAAGGGTTTTCTATCATTCTTTGAGAACTATTCAAGCCATGCTCCAGGTAAATGTCATCAATATAGGAAAGGATATTCTCCGCTGTTTTAATGATACTCTGCGGTGATTAACGAAGTGGATTGCTAGTATGCATCCAGTCTCTCCGATATAGATGGTCCCCTGCAGCTGTCCTGCAAGCAACGATACAGCTCGGCAGCACATTCTCAATTTTTTCCTCTAAAAAGCTATCAAGAAGGATGCCAGTGGCTTTGCCAACCTCAACCTCCGATGAAGACGAGGAAAGGCAGTACGTTTTCTGCACACCAAGAAACGTTTTGCTCTCCGATCTCTCCAAGCCGGAGTCATTGGTTTGTATCAGAGAATAGTTGAACTTCGTCCTCCTGAAGTTCACAATCATCTGCTTTATCATGAGTTCTCTCTCCATTTTACAAGCCTTTCAATATCCTCTATGTCAGCCTGCACATCATTGTTGCTGATAAGACGAATACTGGTCAGTTATCTGCAAGAGTGATGATTGTGATGGTTTTTAAACTGAATCGGACAGTGCAGCCATGAGGCAACAGCAACAGGCTAGTGGCGTGAAAATACATCCTTGAGGTTTGCCAGTACTCAGCGTGCTGGGACTGACCGTAGCCTTTGTGTCAGAAAATGCAGAACAGCTTGGAGTCACGTGATGGAGTAGTGGCCGACGGTGAACTCCAGCCCTCTCCAGAAAAGTCGGGAAAAACAAGAGAAAATACAAAGGCACAGAAATAAAAGTTAAAGAAAAGTGAGTATAAAGGTAGAAAGAAGATGGCGACAAAAAAAGAAAAATCAAAATCAGTGGTAAGAAGAGAGGAAGAGAAGACAACGGAGGAAGAAGGAGAAGGCCTTACCTGTCCGAAGAGGCCCGCTGTGGAGAGAGAAGCCCGCTTCCTCAGGTCGGTAGAAATAGGACTACAAAAATGGCTCGCAGAGCCGAGTAAAAGTGCGCAACCGCGCATGCGCGAGGAGTCGCGCATGCGCGATGCGCATGAAAAAAGACACACCGACGGGAGGGGGGACTAGCTGGGGAGTCGATCTCCACAGCCGGCAACGACAGCTGCAGAACACCTGCAGCAAGAGGAGAACACAGAAGACAATGAAAACAAGAAAGAAGAGAAGAAAAGGGCAACAAAGAAACAACAGATGGCCAACCCAGAGGAAGAAGAAGAGGAAGAGTACAGTGAAATAGAAGAAGGGAAAGGCAAGGATGTACTTTCTCTGGTTAGAGGATACATGGAGTCATTTAAAGAATGGCAAACACAGGAATTTAATGATTTAAGAAGAAGAATAAACAACACAGAAGAGAAAGTGAATAAAATAGATATGACCTTAACAGAAATGGGATAGAAAATGGTCAAGATGGAAGAGCGGGCAGTAGCAGCAGAAATGGAGGTAGAAGACTTAAAAAAGAAATTGGAGGAATCTAATAAAAAAACTAAAGAGACACAAAAACTACTAGCTCAAAAAATAGATATAATGGAAAATTATAACAGAAGAAATAACATAAAGATAGTGGGACTTAAGGAAGATGAATAAGGCAAGAATATGAGGGAGTTTATAAAAGATTGGATCCCTAAGACCCTAGGATGCCCAGAACTACAGCAAGAAATGGAAATAGAAAGGGCACATAGAGCATTGGCCTCTAAACCACAACCACAACAAAAACCAAGATCTATTTGAGTAAAATTCCTAAGATATACTACAAGAGAAAAGGTACTGGAGAAGACAATGGAAAAAGTAAGAGAGGGCAACAAACCACTGGAGTATAAAGGGCAAAAAATCTTCATTTATCCAGATATAAGTTTTGAACTCCTAAAGAAGAGAAAAGAGTTCAATACAGCAAAGGCGATTTTATGGAAGAAAGGGTATAAATTTATACTAAAGCATCCAGCGGTATTGAAAATATTTATTCCAGGACAACAAAACAGACTATTCTCGGATCCAGAAGAAGCACGAAAATTTGCAGAACAATTGCAAAAATAGACTGAGGGATGAAGACGGGTAATGAGAGTAAAAATGATCACGATTGATATGTATGTGGGTAAAGACAAAAATAGACTGAGGGATGAAGACGGGTAATGAGAGTAAAAATGATCACGATTGATATGTATGCGGGTAAAGAGGTGTAAGAGTGAATAGAGACAATGTGCATATGTGAATGTATCTGTACTTAGAGGAAAATATAGATAGTATAGACAAGAATTAATAAGGGAAGGTAATGGAATAGAGAGAATAAGGAGGGAATTAAAAGAGTGACCTTTGTGACATATGAAAAGTGAAATCTTTTCTGGGGGGGGCCTGGGTGGGGGGAAATAGCGGTCACTGCAAAATCAGTTGACGCTTGCGAGTGGATTCGCAAACCCAAATGGAGAGGGGAGATGTGGTTGTCCGACAAGGGATAAAGGACAACTCAGGAGGGGAAGGGGAGATTGGGGATAAAGAAGATATAAATAGGAGAATAAGGAAAATGTTGGATGTTGTAGGAATGTTGTCTTATAAAGAGTTGAAAATAAGAAAACAGAAATGGAAAAGGAGGAAAGGTAATGATGGAAAAACGGAAAGAGAAGATAAACAAAATATAAAATGGCTACGCTGAACTATATGACTTTAAATATTAATGGAATACATAACCAAATTAAAAGGAAGAAACTACTAAATTTACTGAAAAAGGAAAAAATTGATATAGCATTTGTCCAAGAAACACACTTAACTGAATTGGAGCACAAGAAATTAAAGAGAGATTGGGTAGGACATGTAACAGCAGCATCGTATAATTCAAAAGTAAGAGGAGTGGCTATATTAATTAGTAAAAATGTGCCATTTAAAATAGAAGAGGAAATAATAGATCCAGCAGTGAGATATGTTATGATAAAATGTCAGATATATTCGGAGTTTTGGAATCTACTTAATGTATATTCACCTAACGAAGAAGATCAAAAGTTTATGCAAGATATCTTTTTGAAGGTAGCTAATATGCAAGGGAACATACTAATAGGAGGGGATTTCAACCTGAATTTGGATCCAAATATGGATAAAACGTGGAAAAAAATTAACAGGAAGAACAAAGTAACCAAATTTATAATTAAATCAATGCAAGAAATGAAACTTTTGGATATATGGAGGAAACAAAACCCAAAAGAAAAGGAATACTCATACTACTCGGCTAGACATAAAACATACTCAAGAATAGACCTATTTTTGTTATCAGCTAGTATGCAGGATAGAGTAAGAAAAACAGAATATAAAGCGAGAATGCTATCGTAAAGCTAGAGGACATCCCTCCAAGAATGTATAGATGGAGATTAAACCCCATGCTACTTAAAAGACAGGATTTTAGAGAATTTATTGAAAAACAATTAAAAATGTATTTTGAAGTAAATACGGAATCAGTGGAAGATAAGTTTATACTATGGGACGCAATGAAAGCATTCATTAGAGGGCAAATAATAAGTTATGTAACCAAGATGAAGAAGGACTATAATCAGGAAACAGAGCAGTTGGAAAGGGAAATAGTAAACATAGAAAAAAAATTAGCAATGAAGGAAGATACAACTAAAAGAAGAGAATTGGCGGATAAAAAAATAAAATATGAAACATTACAAACATATAAGGTAGAGAAGAATATAATGAAGACAAAACAGAAATATTATGAACTAGGTGAAAAAACGCACCAAATCCTAGCATGGCAGCTTAAGACAGAGCAAGCTAAGAAAATGGTATTGGCATCAAGGAAAAAAGACAGACAAATTACATATAATCCAAAAGAAATTAAGGAAAACTTTAGAGAATTCTATGAACAATTATACCGAACTGAAAACGAAGGGAAAGAAGGGAAAATAGGAAATTGGTGGATAGAGAGAACAACAAAATAATCGATTTTTTTCCGGATCTCCACCTCGAAATCAGTTTGATTTTCACTGTTCATGCGGAGTCCGCTGCGGACTCTGTTTGCTGCAATTATGTGCCTGGCCTTTAACCCATTAAACAGGAGAATGAAAAACATCGGTAATATCGGTGTTACGATGCTGTCAAGCAACTCGTGTGCTTTCCACAGGGGTGAAGAATAGTATTGAGGTACTGGCGCACACCTCCAAGGAACATTGTCAATTATTGCACAAGGCTCTACCACAAAGTAAAATGGGACGTATCTCATCCAGCTCACTGCCGCCACAATTATCAGACCCTTCGTCGCTACTCTCTCAGTACAATAGTTTTCCTGCAGCTTTTGACAGCAAATCGCGATGAAGCGATCAAATGTGAACCAAACCGAGAACTCCGTTGTCACATATCATAATCAATAGAGTACATACCTGGGTTCTGTGCAAAAACACGGACATACAAATAAATATCATCGATCTGCTTCACAATGATTACAATGACAACTACCATGAGATCGGCCGCTGCCATTCCCACCAGATAACGAGTGATACATTTGGGGAGGCCACATTTTCCACGACACAGGATCACAATCACCGTTATTTAACTGCGAGAGCAAAGAAGAACAAAAATTGAACTGACGAAAATCGTTTTAACTTTTTTTCTTCAGTTGGTGCCTGTGAGAGGAAAGGTTCAGAGCCGGCAGTCACAGGTGAATTCGCCTCTGATGGTACGGATCTCCCGCATGCCTAAGTTCTGAATGCCAATGTAAAATCAGAATATGTCTGACGTGGGTGGTGATGGTGGTAACTGGCCTTTGGAAAAGTTGAAAGTAATAATAAAAATGATTGTAAGGTTAGCATTTCGGCTAGTCTGTTCGGCAATCGTGTTCTTGTGTCAGCCCTTCAGCGTTCTCAAAACTATGAACGAAAAGACAGAAACGAGACGACACATGAGATTGTAGTTTGAGTGAATTGGGTCGTTTTATGGATGGAGGTCAACTGGCCGTTGTTTGAACTTCGTTCACAGTAGGCCACGATTGACAATATAATTCGAGAATAAAACAGAGAAGAACAAGACAGAGAGATGCTGAGGACAAATGGCAGGTGAGATTGGGCTGATGAGGAGAGAAAGGGTTGGCTTCATAACGACATGGACAGGGGAAGATGGGGTCAGGGCATTCGATACTGAATGAAAATGTGAGAGTGAATGAGAGAGAAAGATTGAGAGAGAGAGAGAGAGAGTGCAAGAGAGAGAGATTGGGGATAGAGGGATGAACAGCAAAGTAAAGATCAAACATACTCTCGCCGACTGAACCCAGTTTCTCTTGGAAGTGCTCGCCCAACCTCACTTGCCTTTTCCTGTACCTCAAATAACTTTCTCTCTGTGTGCGCCTCATTTGAGGGACAACTGTGTAATCAACCAGCATCTTGTTACCGGGGCGAGTGTAGCAAACACCAGAAGAAATATTTACAATATGAGGGAGGAAACATTAGGGTATAAGTCAGGGGTACCTTTCTTAAACACAGGTTGGTTCCTGAAATGCATTGCCACTTGATTCAATAGACACATTTCAAATACTCATAGGCAGGCAAATGAATGAAAGGAGTATAGAGCATAATTAGGAGGGGAATGTTTCGGTTTAGTCTGATTTTTTTGGTCGGCATAATATGGTAGATGAGGGTCTGCAATATTCTATGTTCTATTCGCTCAGTTGTGCCCTTTCAATCAGTACGCTTTATCCTGCTGATCACTTTCTGCCATTCGAAATTCGAAGTTCCCACGTTCCATGGCGGTCTTCTCCATTGGTAATTCTCTGTTTTCAGAATTTGAAAAAAGATTAACAATGTTTATTCATCATATATAAAAAAATCCCATTCAATCTGTTCACCTAAAATCGCGTAACTATCACTGGCTTATACCGTTTGTTCAATTAATACCTCTTCAACCACCCAGCCTCTGAGATGCTTCTGCTTCTGGTGCTGATGATGAGTTATAGATTCGAAACATCATTTCTTCTCTTTCCTTCCCCCACGATGGAAATAGACCGCGTGGGTATTTCCAAGTTCTAAAATATTCTTAATACAGCGTTCTCTGGGCAAATAATTAACTGTTTTATCTCAACACAAATTCAAGAAACTGGGCAGTAGTCAATTGCATAAAATTAGACAGGAGATGGAAGAATTAAAAAAAAACGATTGTCTGAAGCAACGTATTACCGGTTACACCTACAACTGCAAGTACAAGATAGTGAATGGTCGCAATGTAGTAATTTGCTGGCTCTTTCATAACCATATAATCATATAACCACTTACAGCAGAGAACAGGCCAGTTCGGCCTTACTAGTCCATGCTGTAACAAATCCCCACACTCCTAGTCCCACTGACCAGCACCCGGTCCATACCCCTCCAGTCCTCTCCTCTCCATGTAACTATTCAGTCTATCCTTAAATGTAACCAATGATCCCGCCTCAACCACATCTGCTGGAAGCTCATTCCACATCCCTACCACCCTTTGCACACGTAAAGAAATTTCCCCTCATGTTCCCCTTATAATTCTCCCCCTTCAACCTTAAACCATGCCCTCTAGTTTGAATCTCCCCAACTCTTAATTGAAAGAGCCTATCCACATTTACTCTGTCTGTCCCTTTTAAAATCTTAAACACCTCTATTAAGTTCCCCCTCAATCTTCTACGCTCCAGAGAAAAAAGCCGTAGTCTGCACAACCTTTCCCTGTAACTCAAACCTTGAAATCCTGGCAACATTCTCGTGAACAATCTCTGGAATCTCTCTATTTTGTTTATATATTTCCTATAATTTCGAGACCAAAACTGTACACAGTACTCCAAATTTGGCCTCACCAATGCCTTGTACAATTTCATCATAACCTCCCTACTCTGGAATTCAATTCTCCGATTTATGAAGGCCAACATTCCAAATGCCTCTTCACCACACCATCTACCTGAGTATCAGCCTTGAGGGTACTATTTACCATAATTCCTAAATCCCTTTGTTGCTCTGCACATATCAATACCCTACCATTTAATGCATATGACCTATTTTGATTTGCCTTTCCAAATTGTATCACCTCACACTTATCTGTATTAAATTCCATCAGCCAATTCTCAGCCCACACCTCCAGCCTTCCTAAATCACCTTTTAATCTACAGTAATCTTCCTCACTGTCCACAACACCACTAATCTTTGTATCATCCGCAAACTTGCTTACCCAAATCTTCACCCCTAATTCCAGATCGTTAATAAATATAACAAACAAAAGTGGACCCAGGACTGATCCCTGAGGAACTGCACTAGTCACCGACCTCCAATTGGACAAACAATTTTCTACCACTACTCTCTGACACCTCCCATTTCACTACCTCTTTATTTATACCTAATGCCTCCACCTTTTTTCCTAACCTCTTGTGGGAACTTTGTCAAAAGCTTTACTAAAGTCTAAATAGACAACATCCACAGCTTTCCCTTCATCAACCTTTTTTGTAACCCCCTCGAAAAACTCAATCAGGTTTGTCAAGCATGATCTACGCCTGACAAAACCATGCTGATTACTCCCTATCAATCCCTGTACCTCCAAATATTTGTATATACCATCCCTCAGAACACTTTCCATCAACTTGCCCACCACAGACGTCAGACGCACGGGCCTATAATTCCCAGGTTTACATTTGGACCCTTTCTTAAACAGCAGAACCAAATGCGCAACCCTCCAGACCTTTGACATCTTCTGTGAAAAGCTGAAATCAGTTCGAATCTTAAAGCCAACTATGTACTCTCAGTTTTGTGTAGGATTTCTTATATGAGACGAGTGATCCACTGGGATAACTACTGAGATAAACCACAGCAGAACAACACATTGAATAAGCAACTACACAAGAGCTAAGTTTGCTTATTGGTTCTCTGTGCAATGCATTTCGTCACTAGTTGTATGATACAAACCGTTGATTATGCAATTGGTGTCCATAACGTTGCAATTTTCGCTCTCTGGCACAAGCTGCGAGCAAGACCTTTTTGGGACCAATATAGCAGAGCAAATGTCCACCCTCTTTCTCTCTGCGGCGAAAATGTGAGCAGTCAATTGGCACTTGAGGTTCATTTGTGAGAGCAAATTGAACATAAAACACAGAACTTTGCAGCACATTAGTGCTGACCTGTTGAAACCTATTTCACAACAATCTAGTTAATTCCAAACACACGCTTAAATATTTCTCATATTTGTGTGTCTATTTCAGACATATTCTCGCAAAGTAGCAGCAAACACGAGAGGGCATCTGCACAAAGTGAAGATAGGAATGTTTAGTTAAATTTTGGGGGTACGGTTTCTATTTACACAGACATTGTAGGTAGCTGGATTGCATTGGCAGAAGTGATGGTGGAGGTTGGAAAGATATGGGCATTTTGACACTCTTAGACAGGAACATTGATGAAAGAAAAATAAAGGGTTATGTGGTAGGGAGCTTTTTTTTCTTTTGTGTAGACATATATTGGTGGCCCGAATCGCATTGCCGTGCTCAAATATTCTATGTATCATGTGCCCTTGAATGTTCCAATTGTACCAATCTAATCTGCTACCAGGCACCACCATTCTATTAGTAACGGAAATACTTCTGACACTTCCACTGTACAAACACACGCTCGAGAAACACACCATGCTCTGCAGCGTGCGTAGGAAGCAATGGTTTATAAACAAATTTTCCGGCCTGTGCCTGCCTCAAGGTATTATTAGAACGGTGGCCATCACAAGAATTTGCAAATGGAGGAGCACATGGTAACAGAAGAGACATGGTTTGGCAAGCAGATTACAAATTTGTGCAATTTATGGAGAAGGAATAGTTCTCTGAATGGTGGGGACCGAGAGTAAAAGCGACAGATTAATTGGGAGATATGTAGGGGCCTACCGGATACTGAAGACGTCGCTGCTGATGCCATCAGGTTAGAGGATGCCCATAAGGTATATTCGCTATTGCTCCTTCAAATTGTGCATGGTTTAGTTTGATATGCATTGGGAAATTAACAGAAAGGCCGACGAGGCAATGATGTGTGGAATTGAAATAGGTGTCTACTACACAGTCGGCCAATATAATTGCAGTGGAAGAGCTACAGTGTTAAACAAAAAGGCCCCCGATTCTTCGTCCACTCTCTCTCTCTCTCTCTCTAATGTCGATAAAGCCATAGGATGCAGTGGATGGCCACAGATGATTCACAGTACAGCGTTGCTTTACTTGAAAAGACTGTCTGAGGACGGTAATTGTGGTGAGAGAGGAGGTGTGAGCGAAACCTAGGGGCAATGAATGGGACCTGGAGGAAGCAGTTCCTTCTTAAAGTGAAACATAGGAACATAGGAACATAGGAAGTAGGAACACGAGTAGGCCACAAATGGCCCATCGAGCCTGTTCCACTATTCAATATGATCACGGCTGATCTAATTTATCACCTAACTCCACCTACCTGCGTTCTCCCCATATCCTCTAATGCCTCTATCATGTAAAAATGTATCTAACCGAATTTTAAATATGTTTAATGAAGCAGCCTCAACCACTTCCCTGGTTAGAGAATTCCAAACATTCACTACGCTCTGGGAAAAAAAATATTTTTCCTCATCTATGTACTAAATCTACTCCCCCGAATTTTGAGACTGTGTCCTCTCGTTTTAGTTTCCCCAGCCAGCTCAAAAAATATTCCTATATCTATCCTATCCGTATCCTTCATAACATTATATGTTTCTATAAGATCTCCTCTCATTCTTCTGAACTCGAGCGAATACAATCCCAGACGATTTAATCTTTCATCATAAGTCAACCCCGTCATCCCAGGGATCAACCTACTAAACCTCCTCTGGACCATCTCCAAAGCCGGTATATCCTTCCTCAAATATGGAGACCAGAATTGGACACAGTACTCCAGGTGTGGTCTCACGAGTAGCTTAGACAGTTGCGAAATTACCTCCCTACTCCTGAATTCAATTCCTCTAGTGACGGGAGGAGATGGACGGATGTTTCTATTTGTGTAATCACCTTGTAAGTATCTGAAATTACAGAGGGCACTGTGTGCTCTATTTCAAGGAATCCTGACCTTGCTGCGTCTTATAATGGAGAGGGTCATAATCGTTTGCGGGACATACAGAAGATGATAGAAAACGCTGTTAATGGAAGTAGATTGGGAAGCCACGATTTTGGAAGGAAAGAAGGATATCTCGATTAGAATGAAATACAACACCTCATCCTGAGAGCCAAGGCGAAGGAGATGTAGAAATTCAGAGAAAGGAGTAGAAACTACAGGATGGTCAGAGAGAAGTACTATCCAGGAAAAGATTGGAGTTGTTTGGTTGTTAGAAAATGATTGCATCTTAAAATCATCTTGAATAACCAGGGCATCAAATGTAATGGTATAAAGCCGAGCTGTGGGGACAATTGTGAAAAAGAATTATTTCACGATTGAATGGCTGGGCAGACCCCATCAGCTGAATATCCTAAGTCTTATATGATTCTTTGCCTTGTAGCCTGATGAACAATTGCAATATTTAGAAGGTTTTGAACAGGTATATGGATCTGCGAGGTATGGAGAGATATTGACTGGGTGCAGGTCAGTGGGACTAAGCAGAATAATTGTTTGTCACTAACCAGAATGGCCCATTTTCTACATCTATGTTATATAATTCTACCACATTAATCAGGATACATTGGCGAAGTGGGATAATCAGTGTCTACTTCAATACATTACTTCACTCGGAGATCAGGCAGAGGAATGATACTTAATTGACTTTGGCGATATCCGTTGACTCAAAAGGTGAATGGTTTATCTGAAGAAGCTACGACGTATTGATAAAATAAACTGGGACAAAGTAAACATAATTAATGTAAAGTCGACCCAGGGTGTTGGTGGTGGAGTGTTCATGCTGAATCCAGAAGAATTCTGTGCTGATCTATGTAAATAGCCCATCGACAAATATAATGGAGATGATGTAAAGTCACCAGAAATATCGCTGAACTTATGAAGTTACTGAATATACGTGGGACAATGAATAATCTTTGATTCTCATGGAAATTTGGGAGAAGACAGCAGGAGCAGGTCGCCGATAGTTTGGAATTATAATCTTCTATTAGGCTGATAATGATGATGCCAAACCGCAGAAAATGGAAAAATATTTATCCGCAGAAGTGAACAATGAGATGTTTCACTCTGTAAATATTTTTACAGTGACGTTATGATGTTCATTTCCTTGGTGAATGATATTGTACTGCAAATGTACTGGAAATATTATTGTAAATTAATGGGGTATGAATGAAAATTAAAAAAGACAAACAGAGCATAATTAGACTAGGGGTTATTGCAAATTCCTTACAGACAGAGCCAGCGATCGGGAATTTGGTTCCAATCCCGAGTTGTCTGTAAGGAATGTGTACATTCTCCAAATCTCTGCGTGGATTGCTCCGGGATCCGATTTTCTCCAAACGTTCAAAAACCTAGCGGGGGTTGTGGGTTAATTTGATGAAATTGGGCAGCTCAGGCTCGTGGGACGAAAGTTCCTGTTAGTATGCTGCATGAGTAAAAAAATTATATTCGATGTCGAGAATTGATGGTCTATTGATAAATTCAATGTCGGTATCGAGGGAAGAAGTCGTTTAAAAATTCATACTCACCTGCTTGCTTCAATGAACTTATGACACACATAAATGATGGGATAGAACAAGAAATTAGCAGTGCTACCGGAGCTCCTGCAACGTCAATGGTGCCACAGATGTGAACTCAAAGAGAGAGCAGGGAGCGGATATTTCCTCCGCAGTGTTCTCACTCCAGGAATGGAAACTATGTAGCCTACCGGCTGCCAGCGATTCCATTCAAAGGACTTAAATCAGGCCGTGCATAACGCTGAACAGGCTGATGATCTACCAGCAGTGGGAACCTTGATTTGAGTGGATACGGAGGGGTCTGAGGGCTTGCTGTATGCTCGGAGGTTTCGATCTGTATCTCAAGTTTCTGATCGTTTGGATGGAAATGTAACTCAGAACGCCTCTGAAATCGGGTAATATATTATATCTGTTTATACAATTGTAGGCAATTATAAAAATAGATAGATGGTGCGTGGAGCTCTCATCTTGGCGAAAAAGTGATGGGTAAACTGAATTAAGCGATGCCTTGCTGAAATCCAGCTAAGGACTGGCTGAAAAGGCGTCTTTCTTATAGCCCAGAGAGACTGTTCCTTGGTATCATCAAGTAACGACGAAATATTACTTGCGGACAATAAAAAAAAATATCGCCCATATAATCTTGATTGCGACCAGTGATGAATGTTAAGGATTTTTTTTTAATTGATTTACAAAATGTCTGCACGGTTCACGTATTGGTCAGCTCATCGCTATTGCAGTGCCCAGAAACCAAGGTTTCGCATCCAGTGCTTGCAGTAAGACGTTTCCCCTTCGGCTGCGTGGATTTCATATGGGTGCTCGGTTTTTTCCACCCTCCAAAATATACGGTATTTGGGCGTTATTTTTTGAATTTGGGCGCCACTGGTTCGTTGTTCGCAAGTACCTGTTACATTACGATATCTCTGAAACATTTGAAGAAAACATACCTATGAGAGGAAAGAAATTGTAGATTCTTTCATGCAATCCCTCATTTCAGTTCGAGTCTCACTCTGCACCACCACTGACCGTCATGATTCACTTCAACTCGTTTACCAATTCCACACAGCGTTCCCTGTTCCACCATGCCTTTTTTACACTTACTTCTCCATTGTATATCTGTCTTTTACTTGAAGGGTTTCGGGTCGAATCGTCCACCATTTTTTTTTCTCTAACGTATTCTGTTTCCCCTCCTAATTCAAATGAGTGTATGAACTCAGATGGAAAACTGAACGAGGGAATGAATAAGAATCCCCCCCCCCCTCGAAACCAGGAGAGTTCGAGTATTTGGGCCCTTAGAATCACACATTTAATAATTAATTTACCTTGGAAGCCTAGTTGAGAATTTGCTCCTTCTTTTCCACAAAGTGGTCATCTTTTCCGTACCCAACCTTTTCCCCACTGGAACTGTCATTGAATGCCATGATGAGAAATCTACCAGGTCCTGTTGTCAGATCGTGACTGAAAACTGTCTGCCTTCCGAGCCTGATTGTATTCTTACAAAAATAATCGAGCCTTGAAATTGATTTGGGAAATGCGCGTAACTTTGTTTTAGTTATTTACACATCATCACGCTTATTGTAAAAACAAACTTTTTGCCATTTTTCAGTTCTTCTCTGAATTTCCTTTGTATCAGTCTATAGATGCATGTGTTGGTGCAGGTACAGAGAAACTGTAGCATAACTCCACATTGTTGAAAGATAAAAATTGGGGTATTCAAATATTTCTCTGTATAATTAGGATTCATCGTTTGCCAGTTCATAGAGTGTATTACATAGGACAACCACAGTAACAGGAAATTGGTGGATACAGCGAACAACAAAATCATCGATTTTTTCCGGTTCTCCACCTCGGAATCGGGTTGATATTCATTGATCCAGCGGAGTCCGCTGCGGACTGTTTGCTGCAAATATGTGCCTGGCTGTTAACCCATTAAACAGGAGAATAAAAAAAACATCGGTAATATCGGTGTTACGATGCTGTCAAACAACTCGTATGCTTTCCACAATGGTGAAGTACAGTAATCAGGTACTGGCGTACACCGCCAAGGAACATGGTCAATTATTGCATAAGGCTCTACACAAAGTAAAATGGAACGCATCTCATACAGCTCACTGCCGCCACTATTATCAGAACCTTCGTCGCTACTCTCTCAGTACAATAGTTTTTTTCTTCAGTTTTTGACAGCAAATCGGAATGAAGTGATCAAATGCGAAGGGAATGGTGAACCAAACCGAGAAATCCCTTGTCGCATATCATAATCAATAGAGTACATACCTGGGTTCGGAGCAAAAAACGGGCATTGATCTGCTTCAGAATTATTACAATGACAACTACCATGAGATTGGCCGCCGCCATCCCCACCAGATAACGAGTCCACATTTGGAGAGTCCACATTTTCCACGACACAGAATCACAATCGCCGTTAGGTTACCTGCCAGAGCAAAGAAGAACAAAAATTGAACTGGCGAAAATCGTTTTAAGTTTTCTTCTTCAATTGGTTCCTGTGAGAGAAAAGTTTCTGGACCCGAAGCCACACTCCACTACATGAATTTGCCTCCGATGGAACGGATAACCCGCATGCCTAAGGTCTGAATGCCAATCGAAAATCGTATTTTGTCTGATGTGGGTGGTGATTGTGGTAATTAGCCTTTGGAAAATTCGAAAGTAATAATAAAAATGATTGTAAGGTTAGCGTCTCGGCCAATCTGTTCGGCAATCGTGTTCATGTGTCAGTCCTTGAACGTTCACAAACTATGAACAAGAAAACAAACCCCGTTAGTGTTGTGTTGCGGAAAGGGTATGGGAAGCAGCAGTCACAAACGAAACTCCCCATAAGATTGTCGTTTGAGTGAATTGCGTCAATTTATGGATGGAGGTCAACTTGCCGTTGTTTGCACAGAACACGAACTTCGTTCACAGTCGGCCACGATTGACAATTTAAACCGATAATAAAACAGAGACGAACAAGACACAAAAATGCTGAGGACAAATGGCAGGTGAGATGGGGCTGTTGAGGAGAGAATGGGCTGGCAACATAACGAAATGGACAGGAAAAGATGGAGTCACCGCATTCGATACTGAATGAAAAAGTGAGAGTGAGTGAGAGAGAGAGAGAGAGAGAGAGAGAGAGAAAGAGAGAGTGGGAGAGATGGAGAGAGAGAGAGCAAGCGAGATAAAGAGAGCTGAGTATAGAGAGATGAGAATTTAAAGTGCACAGCAAAGTAAAGATGAACCATACTCTCGCGGATAGAACCCAGTTTCTTTCAGAAGTGCTCGCTCAACCTCCCTTGCATTTTCCTGCACCTCAAATAACTTTATCTCTGCATCGCTCAGCTGAGGTACCACTGTGTAATCAACCAGCATCTTGTTACCGGGACGAGTATAGCAAACACCAGAAGACATAATTCTGGGAGGAAATATTCGGAAGAAGTGAGGGGTACTTTTTTTTCTAACACAGGTTACTTCCTGAAATGCATTGCCACTTGGTACAATAGACACATTTCAAATACTCTTAGGCAAGCAAATGAATGAAAGGAATATAGAGCATAATGAGGAGGGGAATGTTTCGTCCTGCTGGACATATGCTGCCGTTCGAAATACGAAGTTCCCACGTTCCATGCGGTCTTCTTCATCGGCCATTCTCTGTTTTCAGAATTTGTAAAGGATGACGAATGCTCATTCATAATGTAAAAATAACCATTCGTTCAGTTAACTTAATATCGCATCAACATCCTTGGCTCATACCTTTTGTTCTTTTACTACCCTTCACCCACCTATATACTGTGCAGGTGGCAGACTGTACCAGTTTTTCCGTCTCGCCTTCAGCATCACGAATGGCGTGTCACCGTTCCAGCAGGAGATGGACCCCATAGTAGATGAGTGTCATCTACAAGAGGTGTTCCCTTACCTCGTCAATGTTACTATTTGCGGCCACTCTCAAGCCGACCATGATACAGACCTTAAGCGCTTCTTCCAGTCAGCTAAGGAATGTAATCTAACATACAATAAGGACATGTGCGTCTTTAGCGCTATGAAATTGGCCATCCTCAGATACGTAGAACAAACCGGGGAAATCAGCCGGAACTATTGCCCGCATGCGCCCAGTCTTTGACCAACCAGTCCCTCACACACAGAAAGCGTTAAAGAAATGTTAGGGACTCTTCGCCTACTATGCACAGTGGTTCCCAAACATGCCTATAGAACCCGCCCGCTCATAAAAGACTCAGCATTTCCCCTCGGCCCGGTGGCTTTCAAAGCCTTCACAGAGATCAAGGACCTGATTGCAAAAGCAAACTTGCGGGCCATAAGATGAGATGATCCCATTCCAATCGGAGACAGATGACTCAGATGTCGCACTAGCTGCCACACTGAATCAGGAGGGAGACAGGTAGCCATTTTCGCATGGACCCTACAGGGGCTAGAAGTGAGACACTTTGTAATGGAGAAGGGGGCACAGGCGATCATAGAAGTGGTGAGGCTTTGGAGACATTGCCTGACTTGTAACCGCTTCACTCTGGTCAGGACCAACGATCCAAGGTGTGAGAAATGAGTACAACTGATATAAAAATATGAAGATGAGGAAACTAAAATAGATACATGGGTAAATGAATAAAGCCAGTATGAACAGGATAAGACATGGATATTACAATGCAGGAAGCAGAATCAGTCTGAGTAAGATAAGAATCTCCTAGCCTTTAGACAGAATCAGCAAGTTCACTGTATGAAATGAGATAAGGATAGACAATAGATAAAAGAATGTAGGAAGTAGAGTTAGTCTGAATAAGAATAAGGGTCTTCTAGCCCCAGATAGAATTAGCAGGTTTTCATATGTAATTAGTAAGCCTTCGATTAGCCAGTTCTACATATGAAGGGGACACAGCCCTGAGGGTCGGGAAGGTGTAAATTAGAACAAAGACAGGTTTGTGAATAAGGACAATGAGGATAATGACATGATGAGACACCGACAGGATACCCCCTGGTCCTTCAAGTGCACAGAAACAGCACGTAGGCAGGCAGGATTGCCTAATGCCAAACCTCTCCAGGAGGCAGAAGAATGTAAGGGGGAGGGTATTCCTATACTGAAATGAACTGTATAAAAGTTGGGTGTATTCCCAGGGTACGGGGAAGCACCCAACTTTGCATTGTTGTATAATAAATGTTCTTTGTTCTCAATTTTTGTCTCGAGAAATTTCTGTGAAGGTACTTCTGTTTCTAACAAAGGCATTCGTGTTGAACAACTGGAACTGGGGGAAAATAAACAATGACAAAATATTGCGCTGGAGGATGGAACTTGTCGATGTACAATTACAACATTCTATACTGGCCCGGGCAGAGCTGCACAGGGCCATCTGCATGGTTCTCAATCACATATCCCAGCTGCAGAGCTGCACAATGAGCAGGGCCACCCGGGGGTCACTAGATTATTCCGTTTCGTAAGGACCAACCATTTCCCGTTCTCAGTGAAGGAGGTAAGGACTGTAAACAAGGGCTGCTTCATCTGCAAAATGCAAACTGCATTTCTACCGGCCACACAGGGCTACATTGATAAAAGCCACCAAACATTTGAACGCCTCAGTCTCGACTTTAAACGCCCGCTACCCTCCTACAACAGAATTATCTATTTCCTTAATACCATGGATGAATACACCAGCTTCCCTTTCGAAATTTCCTGCCTTGACGTGTTGACAGCCACCGTCATAAAGTGCCTGCAATCAATTTTCAGCATGTGTGGGTACCCTAGCTGAAGACACACAAACAGGAGTGCTGCATTCATGAGTGCCACAAGCCTCACTAAAAGCTACAACCCCAGGGGTAATGGGTAAGTGGAAAAGGAAAATGCCACTATTTGGAAAACAGTGTTCTTGACCTTCAAGGCAAAAGACCTACTCTTGGCAAGATGGTGCTACCGGAGGCTTTACATTTCATACACTCACTATTGTGTACCGCCACAAACACGACTCCACATGACCGCTTATTTTCACTCTCAAGGAAAGCCGCGACAACACGATGCAGCCGAGAAGCACTGCAGGCCACAGAAAACGGATCCGCTGGTGGAGCCAATAGAGCTGAGGCTCGCGAACCCCACTATGTGGTTGTCGCATTAATGGACAGATAGGAAGATTCGGTAGCCATCAAGGACATGGCGCCGGCGGGTATCGTATACAATGAGGAAGGATTACAGACCCCACGGTCCCCGATTGCCCAGCAAGATGGACAGCCAACCATCTTATCACCCCAAAACGAATCACCAAACGATACACCCCCTACAACCCTTACCCATCCGTGAAGTCCTCCAACAGCCGACGAGAAGCCCTGAGCCCTCAACCACCCTGCCCCCAATAACCCCCACCTCCCCTGCACCAGTAACCCGAAGGACCAAGAGACAAAAAAAAGCCTGCCAGATCCTGGACATGAACTTCCGAGGAGGGAAGGGGAGTGGCCATATTGCTTTAAGGGGGCGGGGGTGAATATGGTGATATAACATTACATCACTAGGTTACAGGGGCCACCACCTGACGACCCGGTATATAAAGCCAATCAGAGCTTATGCTCCTCTTTCTGACCTGGGCTTTCGCAGATAGAAGACTTAGATGCATTCTATTCTTGAATTAAAGCTTGCATTTAATCTTCACTCTGCTTCACGGGTTTGATTTTGGTCACATATCTCATAGGAATACCCGTCCCTCTTCGCGAAGGGAAGAGCACCGACCAGATGGTAATAACGAGTGGGGACCAGTTCGACTTTGCTAATGTTGAATGTTGCTTCACCCTGTTGGAACCAGAGTTCAGGCTCAGCTGTCCAAAACGGTGAAGGCTTCGCAGCCACGGCTGCAGAGACCGTTTCTATCCAATTTGGACTCGTCGGGGTCACCAAATGTGGCCACCGGGATCGCAGTGCGGTATGAGTAAGACCATCTGCTGCAACTAGAGTAAAGATGTCTGTTTTTAGATGACACTTTGTACTGAGGGGAAACGACCTGGTGTACATTTCATTGAAATCATAGTCCACTGAAAACTATAGAAGTATTGTTTAATTTATGAACGCAGTGCACAAAACCAGCGGTATTACTGATCAACACTGATTTTTTTTTGTTTTGTTTTACCTGAGATAAGAGCATATTATTCGGGTCAAAAGGTCTATTTCGCTGCTGCAAATCACCTATCTTCATTAGGTTCTCAAGCAATATCCATGTTCGAGAACGTAATGCCCTTTATTCAGACCTGTCGACTTTAATATCATGTTTAATCCCATTAGATGTCAGTAAATTTTGTAAAAACTGATTTTATTAAAGATAAGTGTCGCTTAAATGCACCTGAATAGCAAGTGGGCGTCGTTAATCTTCCCCTTCCAGCAAAAGGGAGACCTTATTTCACCATCTAAACGGAAACCCCCTGTAAAATTCAACAAAACTGTGCTCTTCCTACTTTGTTTTAAATTATCTTTATGTAAACATGATTATCCATTTCGTCGAGAAATGAATGCTCTCGACGCAAGCAACCATTTCAAAATATTATTCATAATATTAAATTACTTATCTCCTCTGACAATCGAAGTCCATTACACAATGAATAAAAATAGATCTCCACAATTGATGCTTCAGTGGGGGTTTTTTGTGTGTGACGGCGGAGATGGTCACGAAACCTGTCTCAGTGGACTTGGTTCTCTTCTATAAGAGTTGATTAATACATCACCAATGCGCCTATACAACCGATCGCTTATTCCGTGGGAGAATGGGATATGCAGCGATTTACGACATAGTGAGCATTTACTTCCCTGTACTTGCAGCTGTTGCTATCCCTGGTAAGATTCTGGTGCTGGCTATTTCATTGAGTCCAGGGTGTCCTGCAGAAATGTCGCCATAACATCGACACGCATTCTGCCTCACGTGAGAGGTTTTTTTTTTAAATTTTCGTACGTTCAAGATTCAACATTTGATTATGGAAACTGTGATCTATTGCGTTCATCCAGCACTTTCGTTCATTGTTTAAGCACAATTTTTTTCAGAATTTTGTCTTCATTTCATCCCCGTAGTTTATTACAACAATTCCATCTATCAGTACCAATATTCCAGTATATAACAGTGATAATGTAAACTTGCATTTCTGATAACAATTTTGTATGTCTGGGTCTGATCCGATAAAAATCAAAATTTTTCATCAACTGTAAGACAACCCTTAATGTCGAATGTCTGCCAAACTCAGCAATTAAAAACGGTCGCTACAAATTTAAGATAAATCTGAATAATCTTCTTGAATTCAGTTTTACGAGCTTTTCCTAGCTATATTTTTTTTAACTTTTTTCCACTTCTTACACACGATATTCATGAAGATACACTCATCTCCCGGATTACGTTTTATACCCATTATAAACGCTCCTGTTAGCAAGTTGAGCTCCAAGGAATGACCATGTCTCGGTGTCTGGGGCGATGCGCCGCACACAACCTGTCGGGGACTTCAAATGTGCGATGGAAACTGCTGACTTACCCGTGCAACTCGAACACGGGTACGTCGCTGTTTGCTAGCATGGTTACCTGGTTCGATTCTCAGTCTGCCTTGTCGGACCCAGCGTTGGAAATATAGGAACTTCGATTTGTTTGTTTGTTTATTAAACAAAATGTATTTGGTTTTGCGAGTTTGAACTTACTTCTTTTTTTTCTCTTCACAGTTAATTTTTTAACGATTGTCATTCTCTCACGAGGAAATTGCGGTCTTTCCAAATGCATCACTCGCTACCTGGTGGGAATGTCTATGGCTGATTTAATGTCTGTTGTTATCGGTGTTGTAATGGAACAGATAAATAACATCTATGTTTATTCTCAGTGTTTGCTCTTCACTCCAATATGTGCACTGACGCTTGTCCTGAACTATGCAGCCATAGATTGTTCTGTGTGGTTTACGGTGGCGTTCACGTTCGACCGCTATATCTCCATTTGTAGTCAAAAACTGCGGGGACGATATTGCTCGGTGAGAACGGCGACTGTTGTGATAGTGATTCTGACAACATGGAACTGTGTGAGGTACGTTCCATATTACTTCGTCGTGGAACCTTATGTCATCATAAAGCAAGTGCCGTGGCGCTGCGTCCCCAAAGCCGAATATTGGAAAGCGTCCTTCTGGAGAATATACACGGTCTTCAACAGCATCGTAACACCTTTACTGCCAATCAGTTCCATCGTATTGTTCAACGCGTTAACCGTCCGTCAGCTTGTAGTCGCAAATAGAACGCGTCGCTGTATCAGGAAAAGCGTTGAGAATCAGAAGGATACAGAGGTTGAGAACAGGAGAAAGTCAATGCTTTTGTTGTTCGCTCTATCCACCAATTTCATTTTGTTGTGGATTCCCTCTGTCGTATTTCACTCAAAATGGCAAACTCAAAATTATTTTTACACAGACAGGTATCTCAGTAATCCGACATATATTCTTCAACAAACTGCATTGATACTGCAGTTTCTCAGCACGTGCACCAACACGTGTATCTATACATTGTCTCAGAGAAAATTTAGGGAGGAGCTGAAGCTTGCGCTGAAACATATCTTGACATCAAGGAGACATCTTTGCATACAAAACGTCCGTTAATCAATTACATCAATGTTGAGGACATTTTCAGATTTGGACATTGCTCTGAATCGGTTTGAATATCGCGAATACTTATTTGTACTCAATTCAGCCATATTTACTGACTTAAGTTCTGACACCTTTTCTGAAAAGAATTGTCGGTGATGTGTATAGTTGTTCTCCAATTCACTCAATTATGAATGTTTGGAACATGAGTGCGCATCATTCATAAAGACGGAGAAAGTTAAATGGGGAAGAACACGATGCTGTCAGAGAGAATGATCCGGATGGTCTCTGATTCCGAGTGACCAATTTTTAATTATTGTGTATGTGATTAAACATTCATAGTTACTAATTTATGGTAATCTCAAGCTATTTCACAGTTTATCTTTTAACTAAGTTTTCAATTGTTGATATGTAAACATTGTACCTTGCGTTATTTCATATTTATCTTTTAATTGGTCAAATGTTAATAAATTATTTCCCATAAAACAATCTTCTATTTTCTTAATTCCTTTTCTATCCTATTCCTTGAAAAATAAATTATCTATTGTAAATGGGTTTTTTTTTGAATGAGGAATATAAGATTAATCTATTTGCTGATGATGTTTTATTATATTTGGTGGAACCAGCAATTCAAGAATGTTTAGAAATTTATGGTCAATTATCTTGTTATAAAGTAAATTGGACCAAAAGTGAAATTTTAACAATTTGTAAAAATGATTATTCAATGTATAAAAGTATTACAAATTTGAAGTGGACCACACAAATTAAATATTTAGGAATTAATGTTAATACGGGAATTTCAAGATTTATATTCAATTAATTATCTTCCTTTAATAAAAAAAGATTAAATTAGATTTGATTAGGTGGAAGGATTTGCCTTTGGGTCTATTAGGGAGGATTAATACTACAAAAATGAATATTTTTCCCCGAATACAATATTTGTTTCAATCAATTCCTTATTTTTTAAATAAAAGTTTTTATAAGGATCTATATAAAGCAATTAGAGACTTTTTATGGTAGGGAAAATTTCCGAGGGTAGCGATGAGAAAGCTGATGTGGGATTTTCAATTTGGAGGTTTAAGATTACCGAATTTTCAACATTATTATGAAGCAGCTCAATTTAAATTTCTTAGTGCATTAATGAATATGGATGATCCGCCCAGTTGGGCAAAGATAGAAATGGCGGTAATTTCAGAAATATTTTCTCATGAGTTTTTATTTCGATGGAATAAAAATTTATTACGAACCTATGATGTCGCAATATTGAAGCATTTATTAAATTTATGGACAAGTAAACTTAATAAATTGGGGCTCAAAAATAAATGGTCTGGACGATTGCCATTATATAACAATCAACTTGTTCCTTTTACAGTCTCCAATATTACTTTGAAACAGTGGGAAAGGAAGGGAATAAAAAAATTATCTGATTGTTTTTCTTAGGGGTGTTTTTGTTCTTTTGATGAATTATAAAGGAAATTCGGTATTAGGGGAAACTCTGTATTTGTGTATTATCAATTAAGATCTTTTGTAAAACAGATATGTGGTCGACATATGATTTTATTGTCTGATTCTAATTTTGAGGAATATGTACTTTCAATACCACAAAAGGGATATATATCTGATTTGTATCATATTTTATAAGAAATTGATAGTAAAAAAGATTGGGATAAGGATAAGTTAAAATGGGGAAAAGATTTAGGTTTTATAATAGCTGAAGAAGCCTGGATGGAAATTTGCCAGGATAGTATTAGGAAATTGGTTAATGCTAGATTAGCGATGATTAATTACAATTTTATACATCAGTTATATTTAACACCGGAGAAACTAAAAAAGTTTCGTCTTAGTAAGTCGGATTGCTGTTTTCGTTGTGACCAGACGGCTAATACTTTTTTGCATACTGTTTGGCTTTGTGATCGATTGCAACAGTTTTGGAAGGGTATTCAATCTATACTTAATAGTTTATAAAGTATTTGTCTTGTATTAGATCCTGGTATATTTTTATTAGGGAATATGCAATCATTAATTGATTTTGGCCGACAAGATCATCAGATTTCTTTTATCTATTTAGCTTTAGCTGTGGCCAAGAAATGTATAGCTCTTACTTGGAAAGATAGAAATATATTAACTTTTGATAGGTGGTATTTGGAGATGAAGTTCTGTTTGACTATGGAAATGATATCTTTTTCAATTCAGGATAGGATGTCTTTTTATAGGTTAAAGTGGACTCCGTTTGCTAAATATATGCATTTAAGTTTGATTTAAATATGTTTTTAAGTTTAATATTTTAGTATTGATATTTTTTTGATGTTAGTATCTTTATTTGTTATGTTTTATCTTTTTTGTGTAAGGGGTTTTTTATATAATTATTGTTCATTTTATTAACTCTTCACTCTTTCACTCTTTATTTGGGGGGGTTAGACTAACTTTAAGCTAGGTCATTAATGTTGTGTACTAATTTGGGGGGGGGGGGTTAGTTTATTTAGTCTGCCGATGTAGTATTGTAATTTTTATTATCTTATGTTTAATCTTTTTACTGTAACTTTCTATTTTATTCATGTTATAAAATCTTAAATAAAGTTTAAAAAAAAAGGGAACTGCTGGCTGCTTCATGAAACTCCGACTCGGGTCCGTCGCTGTTCCATGCCTGGGTTTCATATGTAGAATCAGTTTAACTGGTTCGATTCTCAGCCAGCCTAGTCGGACAGAGGGTCAGAAATATAGGAACACATGTGGAGTTCTACTTGGCTTTGTTTGTGCCTTTATGTAAAACAAAAAGATTTGGTTTTGCACGTTTGAACTCAGTTTTTCTTTCACCTCACAGTTAATTTATTGAGGAATGTCGTTCCCTCACGACGAAATTGCTTTCTGTCAAAATGCATCACTCGCTACCTGGTGGGAATGTCTATGGCTGATTTAATGTCTGTTGTTATCGGTGTTGTAATGGAACAGATAAATAATATCTATGATTATGCTCACTGTTTGCTCTTCACTCCAATATGTGCACTGACGCTTGTCCTGAACCAAGCAGCCATAGATTGTTCTGTGTGGTTTACGGTGGCGTTCACGTTCGACCGCTATATCTCCAAAAACTGCGGGGACGATATTGCTCGGTGAGAACGGCGACGGTTGTGATAGTGATTCTGACAATATGGAACTGTGTGAGGTATGTTCCATATTACTTGTTCATGGAACATTTTGTCATCATTCATCAAGTGCCGTGGAACTGCGTCCCCAAAGCCGAATATTGGACAGCGTCCTTCTGGAGAATATACACGGTCTTCAACATCATCATAACATCTTTACTGCCAATCAGTTCCATCGCAATGTTCAACGTGTTAACCGTCCGTCAGATTGTAGTCACAAATAAAACGCGTAGCTGTATCCGGAAGAGCGTTGAGAATCAGAAGGATCCAGAGGTGGAGAACAGGAGAAAGTCGATGGTTTTTTTTGTTCGCTCTATCCACCAATTTCATTTTGTTGTGGATCCCCTCTGTCGTATTTCCCTCAAAATGGCAAACTCAAAATTATTTTTACACAGACAGGTATCTAAGTAATGCAACATATATTCTGCAACAAACTTCTGCATTTTTTCAGCACACGTGCATCTATCTATACGTCGTCTCAGAGAAAATTTAGGGAGGAGCTGAAGCTTGCGCTGAAACATATATTGACATCAATGAGACATCTTTGTATATAAAACGTCCGTAAATGAATTAAATCAAAGGACCGAAAAACCCAGAAGCAATAGATATTCACTAAGACAAGTAGATACGTAAACAAACGTTGTTTTAATTATCTTCCAACATGAAAACAGAATCATACTTTAACTTATCTCTATTACCAAAACCAGCTTTAGCCCCTTCTAATTCTAAGCGCTTTTGTTCATCGCTCAACTCACGTCCCATTCTTCCAAGTTTTCTGGTTGCAGGCAGTTCTTATACTGTGTACAAAATTTAACATGAATAAAGTTCGCCATGCTTTGGTGCTTGAAAGGTAAATATTTACCACTCAGGAAAGTTCTCAAAGGGTTTGCAGAGAGAGATTTCTTGTTCCAGGATTTCCACAACTGAAGTACCACCTCAATGTCATGCCGATGAAATGTGCCCCATCACAGTTTTCAAGATATTAACCTCTTTCTTTCAGGCTTTTACATAGTTTGTTTCTGTTACATTTACTCCATGAGAACATAAGACACTTAGCAATTCCAGCCATCTGCCACTCTGGAGTTTGCTTCAGTTCCAATAAGCTTCTCCTGCCTATTTTCAGCTGTGACACACACACTCTCACTCCCTCCCCTCTCCCTCCCTCCACACCCTCCCCTCTCCCTCCCCCTCTCTCCACTCCCTCCCCTCTCCTCTCCCCTCTCCCTCCCCTCTCCCCTCTCCCTCCCCTCTCCCCTCTCTCTGCCTCTCACTCGCTCTCTCCCGCACTCTCCCACACTCTCCCTCACTCTCTCACTCTCTCACACTTTCACACTCTCTCACACACTCTCTCTCTCACTCTCACTCTCTCTCTCACTCTCTCTCTCTCTCTCTCTCACTCACTCTCACTCACTCTCACTCTCTCTCTCTCTCTCACTCTCTCTCACTCTCTCTCACTCTCACTCACTCTCTCACTCTCACTCACTCTCACTCTCACTCACTCTCACTCACTCTCACTCACTCTCTCTTACAAAACCCTCACCTTCTTCATCAAACAAGAGAAATTAGTCTTCTGTTCCCCTCTGTTATTTTTAGGTAAACAAAAACCTAGGAGTCACCTTTCTGTGCACTCTATGAAAACCCTTGCAAAGAGCATTCAACAGTCAGAGTGTCTCCAGTCCATTCATTTCATGATATTATTTCAATGAGCACCTACTTGTGAACTGTACATAGCATTCTGCATAGTTTCTGTAAAATCACTGAATATGAATTATTCAGTATTTCAAATAAGATGTGTTTTAAATAGTGTGTATGTATGTATGTAACCTATCCCAATTTTACCTATTTATCTCCCAAATACATCTCCAAATATTCTATCATATTACTCAATTCTGCCAAATTAACTGAGTTAAGTTGTGATACCTGTTCGTAAAAGAATTGTCGGTGATGTGTATAGTTGTGCTACAATTCGCACAATTGTGAATGTTTGGAACATGAGTGGGCATAATTCGGAAGGACAGAGAAACCAAACTGGAGAATAAAATGTTGCTTTCACAAGCGGCATCACTGAATATTCTGAGGGTAGGAACTGTTGTGTACCTGATCAATTTTTTCTTTGCAAAGTGACAGATTATAGATATGTTTTTTGGGAGATTTTTTTAAAAATTTCAGTCACATACAAACATTTTAACCTGAGGTTATTTAAAATATTGGAGGTCTACTGATGCTTGACAGGCCACTCCGATAAACTTTGCAAAAACTTTGGAGAGTGCCAAAGATACTTGACTATTGGATTGTTTTTTTTTTGGAAAATGCAACAAATGAATGAACTCATCTGAGCCACAGTCTATCTGGCCTGGAACTTGCTTTCCTAAGAGAATCATGTGGTTTTGTGAGCCGAGAGAGTAAAACAGGGTTTTCTTTCAGGGAGAGAAAATTCAGTTTATGCAGTTTTACAGTTCAGCAGCAGCAGCTGTGACTAGAACAGGACAAACTGGAAATATTGTGGTAAATCCGTGGGGGGTGTCACAAGATGGCATAGAGGACAGACGTGAAATCCCACCCTTCCTCAGCTAGTTTTTTTAAGAACCTATTTTTAAAGTTTATAAAAGTGATTAAAAGTTGAATTTTTACTTTTGGGAACATTAGTGCGTTACAATGGCTACTAATGTAAAAAAAAACAAACACTCAACTGCAGAGGAAGCTACCTTTTAAAACTGCTGAAGAATTAAGGCCTACCTGTTCAAATTAAGCCATGGACCCGACTTTTGGAACCTCCAAGGCACAGAGGACTCCTGCCCGGGTACGTATAGCACCGGCTTGACGATGAGCTCAGCCAGTGCCGAACCGCGCATGCGCGAAACGGCTTAGAAAAGAGCCCTTGAGCCCAGCCTGCCATCGAATGGGCTGGGGAGTGCAGAATGGCATTGGAAGTCGCACCTGTGCAGTCCCTGGCCTTATCGGGCATGCGCAGTACTTCAAGGGTCCAGGACTTGTCGGATCGCATATGGTCTGCAGCGTCCCGATGAGTTCGGAATGCCGTCGTCGGGTGTACAGACTCACAGCCGCACCGGGAGGGGACCGACAACACTGGAAGAAGAAGAAAACTTACCTTTACTGAGCAGCTTACAGGAACATTTGGAGGTGGAGACCAGAGAAGGTAGGCCTCAAAAAGTGGAACTGGAATCTGGAATGGAGTCTGTGTGTACAGTCCTGGAAGGGATTTCTTAACAAATGGACAATATGTTAAAACAAATGACTCAAGGATTTTTAGAAATAACAACCAAAATAACTAGTATGTCTGAAGATATATCTGCAGTTAAGAGTAATGTTAATAAGTGTATTAAATCAGTGGATACAGTGCAAGAAAATATTTTTTTAATAGAAACAGCTTTTCCTGAATGCAAAATTCAAATTGAACGTAATAGGGAAAGAATGAAAAGTGGAAGATTCCTTTGTGGATTGGGGAATTCAGAAGAAAGACTTATTGAAAAAATTGATTCATTTGAAAATCAAAGTTGGAGAAATGATGTGTAAATTTTGGGGGTCCCAGAAGTTATTGAAGGGTCCGATCCAATAAACTTTTTTAAGAACTGGATTCCCAAGGTGTTGGGCATGAAGTATTTTTCAGAAGGCCTAGAATTGGAATGGGCACATAGACCGTTACAAAGTAACCATTACTGGGACAACTGCCACCGGCAGTTTTAATTCATTGTTTGAAATACCAGGACAGAAAAATGATATTACAGATGGTGGTGCAGAAGGCATGACAAAGTAAAACTCCAATGATGGACCAAAATAACAGAATATTTTTCTATGCAGATTTGAGTCAGGAGATTATTAGGTGATGTCGTGAATTTAACTTGTCCGAAGAAATATTGTGGCAGAAGGGTTACAAATTTGCTTTTCGTTACCCTGCAGTATTGAAAGTATTTTATGGTAATTTTCAGTCTCAATTTTTTGAAAATGATCATGATGCATTAATTTTTGGTAAGTCACTACCAGATTTGTAAGGACATGGAAGGATGTCACTGCCATCACCCAAAAAGAAGGCAAATGGAAATGGGAATGGGAAGAACGGGAAAAATTGAAAGAATGCAAAGAAAGAAGTTTAACACGAAGTGTATTGACATTGAAGATCCGGAACAATCACTGGGAATGGAGTCACTGGGTTGAATATATTTACAGTATTTGATTGTGTTGATGTGAATAATGTATTTCTGGCTGGGGGGTGGAGAGCACTGAAATCTTTGATAGTCATCCGACACTAGTGGGGTTTACCACACCCAGATTTTTTCAGGCGTTACTACCTTTGGGTAGTTTTTTTTGGTATAATTAACATTTTTTTTTGCATTTTCTTTAAATAGATAGGGGAGGGATAGAGATTTAGGTTATTTTTTAGTGATAAATTATTTTGTTAATTTGTAAGGATGTCTAATTTGAAATTTACAACTTTTAATGTTCAAGGGTTAAATAATCTGATTAAGCAAAAGAGAGTTTTGGCTTATATTAAGAAAATGAAATTTGATATTGCCTTTTTACAAGAAACTCACTTGACTGAAAAGTAACATTTGAAATTGAAGAGAGAGGTTGCACATGTGTTTTCTTCTTCATTTAATTTGAAGGCAAAAGGTTTAGAAATTTTAATTCATAAGAATTTGTCTTTTGAATTACAAAATATGGAAGAAATGTTCAATGGGTCTTAAGGGTGATTTGTAAAGTTTTTGATGAACCTTGGACTTTGCTCAATGTTTATGCACCTAATGTGGATGATGAGCATTTTATTTCTGATGTTTTGTTTGTTGTTAAATCAAGCTAAGGAAATATCATAGTTGTTGGAGATTTTAATTGTGTTTTGGATCCTTTACTGGATACATCTCCAAAAAGTATAAAGAAATCAAAGATGGCGACACAAACTTGGGCCTTGATGAAAGATTTAAATTTGGTGGATATGTGGAGAAGGGCCAATCCAACTTAGAAGGATTTCTCTTTTTATTCATCCTGACATGATGCATTTTCC
This sequence comes from Narcine bancroftii, assembly GCF_036971445.1. Lineage (NCBI taxonomy): Eukaryota > Metazoa > Chordata > Chondrichthyes > Torpediniformes > Narcinidae > Narcine > Narcine bancroftii. Next base: position 98,258,434 of record NC_091474.1, on the reverse strand, counting down.
AGAATAGACTTTTTTTTAGTATCAGCACATTTACAAGGAAGAGTATTACAGGTGGAATAAAAAAGTAGAGTTTTTTCGGATCATTCTTTATTGTTTTTCTCTTGCATAAGTTCAGAAGTGGTACATTCATCTTCTAGATGGAGATTGAATATAATGTGGTTGAAAAAAACCCCAGAATTTTTTACTTTTGTTCCGGAACTGATGACCTTGTTTTTGACTGAGAATGCTAATTCTGTAGATAGTCATTTTGTATTATGGGATGCATTAAAAGCTTATTTATGAGGGCAGATTATTAGTTACACTACTAAAGTTAAGAAACAGTACATGTCAGAGAATGGAACTGGAGAAGCAAATTGCTGAATTGGAGAAGGGATTTCAGAAAGTTGTGACAGAAGATTAAAAAAAAAGTGGCTTTGGCTAATTTGAAATTACGTTATATTACATTACAAACTTATCAATTTGAGCGTTTAATTAATCGATCATGTTGTAATGAGTTGTGTGAGAGGGCACATAAGGTACTAGCATGGCAGTTAAAGGCAGAAGAGGTTTCACGGACTATTAATGCTGTTAAAAGGAATTCATCCGTTACTTATAAACCTCAGGAAATCAATGACCAGTTTTATTCATTTTACAAAAAAATGTATACTTCTGAGGGGAAACAGGATAGTGGTTCTATGAAATCTTATTTATCTAAATTAAAGTTACCAGTATTGGAAGAGCAGGATGTTATGGAATTGGAAACTCCATTTACAGAATTTGAGATTAAGGAACCTATGTTGGAAATCCCAAATGGGAAGTCACCAGGGGACGACGGATTTTCTGCAGAATATTATAAAATATTTTATGAAGATTTATCCTGTGTTTGAGGAGGTAGTACAAGTTTCTGAAGAGTATGAGTTGCTAGAATCTTGTTCTAGTGCTTTAATTACGATAATAATGAAAAAAGATAGAGACCTGTTGAAAGTGTCTTCATATAGACCTATTTTATTTGCTGAATGTAGATTCACCATAGCGAAAGTTTTAGCAAATCGACTTGCCAAGTATTTACCTAAATTAATACATATTTATCAAACAGGATTTATTAAGAATAGAAATGCTTCAGATAATATTCTTCAATTAATTTATTTGATCAATTCATATCACCATTCAATGGTGGTTGCGCTTGATGCCAAAAAACCCTTTGACAGGGTTGAATGGGATTTTTTATTTAAGGTGTTTGAAAAGTTTAAATTTGGCCATTTTTTCTTGGTTGGGTTAAAACTTTATATACGAACCCAATTGCCAAGATGGTGACAAATGGTCAAGTTTCATTACCATTTAAATTGACAAGTTCGACCCGACACAGGTGTCGATTGTCATCAGCCCTGTTTGCATTGGCTATTGAACCGTTAGCTCAAACAATAAGACAGAATGAAAAGATAAGAGGGATGAGAGTTATGGATAAAGAGAATAAGATTAATCTATTTGCAGATGATGTTTTGATATATGTGACAAATCCAGAACAATCATTGCCGCATTTGCAGGAATGTTTATTACAATATGAAACATTATCTAGATACAAGGTTAATTGGGAGAAGAGAGAAATTTTGCCAGTTGGAGAAGGAAATTATTCAGAATATAAAAATATTATTAAATTGAAATGATCTGATAAAATTAAATATTTAGGAATAATTGTGAATGTCACTCAATCTTTATATAAGTTAAATTATGTTCCCTTTAAAAATATTAAAGCAGATTTAATTAAGTGGAAAGATCTCCCGTTAACTTTAATTGGCCGAGTTAATTCTATTAATATAAATATATTTTCCTCGAATTCAATATTTATTTCAATCAATACCGTGTTGTCTCTCAAAGGGATTTTTCAGGATTTAAATAAAGCTATGAGAGAATTTTTATTGAAAGGCAAATTATCAGGGGTAGCATTATATAAACTTACTTGGAAGTATGTGTTCGGTGGGATTCAATTACCCTATTTTCAAAATTATTATGAAGCAGTTCAGTTGAAATTTATTAGTAGACTGATGGATTTGTCCCAAGCCCCGTGTTGGGCTAAAGTTGAGATGCATCAATTTATATTTCGATGGAATGTAAATTTGTTTCAGGAATGTAATATGCCGATATTAAAACATCTATTAAAGATATAGATGAAAGAAAATAAGATTTTAGGATCATAAGGTAAATTGTCAATTTTGCTCCATTAGATACCAATCAGCTTATTCCTTTTCAATGTTTTAATAATCATTTAAAGAGTTGAAACTCTAAAAATATAAAGATGTTACAGGATTGTTTTGTAGAAAGGCAGTTTCTTTCTTTCAATCAATTGAAAGAGCATTTTGATATTGCTGAAAATTATTTATTTGTTTATTATCAACTTCAAGATTTGGTGAAAGATATGTGTGGTAGATAGATGATTTTACCTGTGTTGATGGAATTCGAGGTTTTGATTTCTTCTTCACCAAAAGTGTTATATTTCTGTTATGTCCCAAGTATTACAAGACAATATGGATAAACCAAAATGGGAAAAGTCTAAGCTTAAATAGGAAAATGATTTAGCCTTTATTTTTTTCCTGAAGACTATGTGTCATGATAGTGTTACTAAATTGACGAATATGCGGTATGGAATAGTTAATTACAACTTTTTACATCACTTGCCTTTAACCCCAGAGAAATTGAGAAAATATGGTTTTAGTAATTCAGACACTGTTTTAGATGTGGTGTATGTACTGGTAATTTTTAAAATGCTGTTTGTACTTGTATCCATGTACAAACATTTTGGCTAGAAATTAGAATAACTCTGGAATGGTTATATGACATTAAATTACCACTAGATCCATCTATTATAATGGGTTATATCATTGCATTAAAGGGATTAGGATTCGATAAATTTAAAATTGCATTTGTATGCTTAGCATTGTCTGTAGCTCGAAAATTTGTAGCAAGTACATGGAAAGATAACATAGTGATTAATACAATGCGGTGGAATAATGAATTGAAAGCTTGTATTGTTATGGAAAAAATTACATATAATCTGCATGATAATTATTCTATTTTTTTAATAAGTGGTTACCGTATTTTGAATACATGTATTTAGATGTATTTTGATTTATTATATATTCTTCGTTTCTGTTTATATTTTTTTTGGTACTCCTTAAGAGAGCTGGCTGATGTTGTGGGAGGGTGGGTGGGGACTCTTGTTTTTCTGTATTTTTATTGTTTTTGATAGATATACTGATATAAAATTGTCTTTATTGAATATATGCTGCATTATTACTAATGATCTTTCAAATAAATATATTTTTTTAAAAGAATAAGATTTTCCTTCAACCAGTAAACTTGGAGGAATGAGAAGTGAGATTGGAATGTGAATCAAAGAACCTTTCTGAATTTACATAAACATGCACTTAGAATTAGAAGAGGGTAAAGTTAGCTTAGTGAAGTTAATGTAATACGTTTGATACTATTTTCATGTTTAAAGATTAAAAAAAAGCAGCTTTTGTTCAAGTAACCATTTGCCTTGATGAAAATGTATTGCTGGTGGGTTTTGGGGTCCTCTGGGCTTGTAACAGCTCGAATTATCCCTCACCAGATACAAGATATTTTGCACAAGTCTTTGTCCAAGGCTGCTTCCGTATCGCTTTTTACACCCACTCCTACATGCACAACAGGTTCATCTTTTTAAAGGAAACATCACTTTCAGATTTCCATCAAATTTTATTTCATTATTTTAATAATTTGTTTATGATTATAGTCATTTCATTATCATGTCCACTCTCTGGTGAACCCGAGAAAATGCTGAAGTGGAGTCTTGGGACGTGTCTGAACATTCTGCACAAATCATCTGATGGGTGGATTTACAGGCATATTTAATAGCACCCTGCCACAAGTCAAACTTGCTTCAAATTGTCATCCCCTTATGAATTCCGATGACAACATAATAACGGACCTCAATTTTTATCGAACTTTGGCTTTGACATTCACGAATAGGAATCGATTTGAGAGGCTCACACCAAGTCTAGCCTGCAAGAGAGTTCGTATAAATGCATATTGTGTACATTCAGAGCAATGCAACTACTGATAACATATCAGTAGCTCGACACATGGCCCTAGAATACATGGACACAAAGCACACATACAGTGCCCTCCATAATATATGGGAGGAATTCAATTTTCTTTATGTTATTTGCACCTGTGAGCCACAATTGTAAATTTGTAATCCAATAATTCACGTGTAGTTAAGGTGATTATTCCAGATTTTATGCAAGGTTATTTGTAAATATTGTGGTTTGACCACGTAGAAGTTACTGCGCTTTCTATACATAGACCCCTCATTTAAGAGCACGAAAATCTGTGGTATTGTTGAGTATTCATTAATTTTCAATTGTTTTATTGATGCGGGTACCAACACTAGGTTTGAATCTAAGCTTCTGATCACATTTGGACTCTATAGTTGCTATCATCCAACATGAGAACCGGATAGGTGCCAATGAAAGTCAATGGAAACATTACGAAGCTTAGAAACAATAAACCAGTAATAGACATAGCCCAAACTTTAGCATGATCATAATGAAAGGTGTGGAACATGATGAAGACGTAAGAATGGACTGGCCACCTCAGAAATCGCAAATGGACGTATTCCCATTACACCCGATGACAAAATAATTCTCATTATCTTGACAATTTTCCCCATATTTATATGTAACAAATTAGAAACACTCTTCAGGTGGTAGATGTCACATAAAAACAGGAAGCGAGCCGCAGTGGGGCCGGGAAAAAGGATTGGCCGCCACTAATCTAGACCTTTATTCTGACGCCCCAACTGGATCCTTGAGTTACTGCAAACGTAAGGCACACAGTGAAGATGGGTGATAATAGATCTTTCAGATCACAATCAAACCCGTCGCTCCAATAGATTGTGTCCTCTTTCCAAATATATTACCTGTACACCCATGACTTCACAGAAGAATTCCATTCAAAACCAAATTTACCTGCGATGCCGAGTGAAGACTTGACAACGAATAAGGAGACAAAAACACAGGAAAGAGATCGAAAATCTCGTGGGTGGGATGGCAGGAATAAGGACTCTCTCTCTCTCTCTCTCTCTCTCTCTCTCTCTCAAAGTCATTAGGAACAGGATCATTGACATCATTGCAGGTGGGAGAGGACACAATCCTGCCCACATTAATGATGCTGAGTCGAAAATGTTAACATAGTGAAGATGCTACGAATATCTATTTCGAATGTACTAAGGAGGGACGTGTGACGAGCCCAGAGGACCCCAAAACCCAGCAGCAATAGAAAGTCACCAAAACAAGAGTTCTTTAAATGTTTTAATGGTTTAAGTGGTTCAATTGGTTACTTAATCAAAATTATCTTTAAACATGAAATCAGGGTCAAACAATAACATTACTATTAACTTACTTTACTTAACTTTACCCCCACCCCTAATAATTGTAAGTGCATTTGTATGTAATGTGTGTTCTTTTAGAAAGGTTATTTGATTCACAGTCCAATCTCACTTTTCAATTCTTCAAGTTCACTGGTTGCAGGCTATTCTTGTACTGTGAACAGAATTTAAAATTTACGAATTTCACCAGGCTTTGGTGCTTTAAAGCTAAATGGTTATTGCACAGGAAGGTTCATGTCGATTTTCAGAGAGAGATTTATTGTTCGCTGGGTCCTTTCAGAGTTTTCCAGAAGAAAACTTCTTTCTTTCAGATTACCACAGAGGTCTTTTTTGTTTCCCTTTATTTTAAGTAAAATATTGGGCAGCCAGTCGGCTCCTCTTGTATAGACCACAATGGGTTTGACCAGGATGAACAAAGCACTCACAACCCATCTTCGAAATGCTGTTTTTCCACAGTTTGCCAGCTTGTCGGTTCCAGTCCCAGCTGCTGCTGCTGAACTGTAAAACTTGAGAAATGAATTCTCTATTTCTCTCTCTGTCTCTCTCTCTCAGAGAAAATCCTGCTTTACTCCCTGCTTGACAAACCACGTGACCCTCTTAGAACAGCAAGTTCCACTCCAAACAGACTGTGGCTCTGAATCTAATCCTCTGAGTTCTTTCATCTGTTGCTTTTCAATATATCAATCCAGTAGTGAAGTCCCTTGTGCATTCCACAAAGATTTTGTCAAGGCATTCACAGCAGGCCTATATGGTTTGAGTAAAGCTCCAGTATTATAAATGATAATCTGTTTTGAAGTGTTTTCAAGTGACCTAGACTAAAAGAAAATGCCACGCTTTATCACCCCAAATTATATCTATATTCAATATAAAACACAACATATTCGGTCAGAATACGTATATTGAAGTTACAACCGAGTAGGGGCTGAAGGCCTCTACTTTGGCAGATGAAGGGATTTTCAACATGTACTCACACCTCAACAACTGCTAACGTCACGCCATCAAAAGCAAATTTGCTAGGTGTATCACAGCGGAGAATAAAAAACGTCCATGCTCAAAATCTGTTTAAAAACCGCAGAAGGTTGGGACGCAGCACAGATCAGAATGTAAACTGCATCTCCATGTGCAAACCCAATGACCAGGAAAGGCAATAAATATACTCAAAACCACAGGATGACCGGCCTTCTCTGTTCTCTCATCAGGGAGACGGTTTAAAAGTGGGAAATCAGGCAAAAACAAACTGAGTACATTTATTACCCTGCAGAGATCAGACTCCTTAGTGATCCCCATAACATTTTTCTCACACTGACCTTGCATGGTTTAAATTAATCGTCCATTTCATTTAATCTGTTACTCCGTCAATTGTGTTCCACACATGGCAGTATGTCATGCTCGCGTAACCCACTAGTCTGTTCACCAAATAACCCTTTCACTGCACCGGATAGTTTTGAAACATAAACTGACACAAATTGAAATTAATTCTGCGATACGGAATTGTTCAGCTACTTGCAGGTTAAGTCGCCTGTTAGTTTGGTTAACGGTTTTGTGTTTTGTGTTTACTGAATAGTGCATGTGATAGAACGAATGATCTTGAAAAAGTAAATTAATGACATTTATCTTCCACAAAATATGTCGACAGGCCTACTGATATTTCGGCATGTTTTAAATTCTGTTTCAAATTTACATTATCTGAGACGTTATTTCATTTCATTATGTTTGCTTTCAGATTCTTTGTTCTTTTATTTTGTCGCAAAATAAATAAACTTTAATTTATCCGCTGGAACGTTCTTCAGGTGCAGATCTGAGGAATCTTGAAATTGTCCATATCACGGGTAAAACTGTCTCTATCGGAAAGAGATGGCGGATAGATGTGCTCGGGCACAGCCCCAGAGAATTTGCAGTTTCATCATTTTGGAAGACTCGGGATCACCCATTGGCATCAGCTGGAGCTGCAATGAGTGGGCTTTGAAGGAGTGGGTGTGGACCAGATGTTTCATTTCTGGGAATATCTGAAATCTGCGGACCAAATTGTAAAACATATTAAAGTTTAGTTGGCTTCACAAAATGTGATAACGTTGCCACTACTGGGACTTTATGAGAGTTCTGTGACAGAACATTTAACTAATGGTCATATTTACTGATATGGTGAGACCCTATAGTCCGGGTTCTGTTGATATTACAAACGAAGATATGGAGCAGTCCAGACTGGCTATGAAGCGGCTCCGTCATTTAGCGTTCTCTCTTCTGACATTTAAAAATGAATTGCAGTTGTTTTTTTTTTTCTCATCTGTGTAAGAAAGGAATATTCATTGGAATATTTGCGCAAATACTTGCCGTTGGCTCATTTAACAGTCACACAATCTTTCGTTTCCCTCACGGTTCATTATAAATTTCGGGCTTTTCTCAGACTCCAATATCATTATTTTTGGCGATAGCATATTTTTTCTTGTATTACTATAAAGTGAGGTGAGGCTGTTTTGGTGTCTAGGGGTAAATCTGCATCTCTGCACAGAATTCAATAATTATTAACAGCAATTTGAATCTAAATGGTTTACTCGCAAACAATTCAAGAATATTTGTGATCAAGAGTTGGACGTTTATCAAACTCCAAGGACAATCCATACTAGCTTTTGTTTTATTTTATACTTTTATTTCGTCTTAATGCAACGCACATTTTCTCTGTTGTTAATTCTTGGTGAGTTAATTGCTAAGTTATATTTCAGGCCATCACTGCACGATTTATTCCAATATAAATATCTGGTTTCAGACTATATTAAACCACTTTAATTCTTTACATATAAAATTATCTCATAACATGCTCCTTTCCCCGATAGTGTTTATATGTACCATCGTCACGAAATCTCGTGGATCCTCACTGTTTGATGAAAAATGTTTGCTGTAGACATTCTCCAGGATGATTACTGAACACTTTTACTAACTTTTATATTATACAGTTGGCATGTTGAGGAATTTCTCGTTGATTTTGGCTTCAATTTCGTCTTTACCCACACTTCTAATTTTCCATTCTTTAATGCATTTGGGCGATTGCCTCCAATCACCGGTGTCCGCAGCCTCTCGTTATTTGCCATTAATGAAACAACTTTTTTGAACTGAATTAGACACTGACGTTTGAGACTTTTTGATCACATCATAAATTTCTCATGCATTGATCATAATCATGAATCGATACCGACGTTATTATTCTTTTAACTTTGCATCGAATTGTTCATGTTATTTCAGCCTTGCGTTTTTCTAGTATTATCTACGTCACTGATCGCAAGGGAGCCTGTTGCATTTGTGGTTCCGGCTGTAAACAACAATATTTATCCCACTTAACACATTTGTAGATAATAATTCCATATGTCGTTCCTCTCCCTCATTCTTGGTGACCGGTTGTCCTCTGTTAAGTAAACGTCTGTTGAACGATCATTCGTTGTACAGCCAATGAATTGAGCTCCATGCTTTTTCCAAGAAATTTTAATTCCGTGATTATGCAAATAGCTCTCTAATATATTTATTATGGCAGCCCCTACGACTTCTTTGGACATATATTTCGACACATTCATTCGTATCCTGTAAAGATGATTCTCCTTATTTCTGTTCTAAATCTACTTCCCGCAATTTTGTGGCAAATTTTAAATATATATATGAAATTTCGTCTCTTGCTCTTTGTTACATGCTCGCACCAAGTTAATCCATACATTCCGAGCTATGCACATAAATGTTTAATCTTTTAGTATATTCAGTCTTAATTCACACAATGTTGCATGGGTCCTTCCCGATTGGAAATGTCCATCCTCATCGCATGTTATGACAAAGATTCAAGTGTAAATATGTCTCAATAATTGTTTTAGAGTTAACTGGAGTTACACAAATCATCCAGTTGAACAAGATGGCACGGTTTAAATAATGGTTTCTGTAACATCCGGGATTATTATTCAACGCTGTCTGTAAAGAGTTTGTAATCTCTTCCCGTGACTTTCCTCAGTTTCTTAGGTTAATTGGTGTATTTGGGTGCAGAGGGTCGTGGTACGAAAGGACCTCTGTCTGTGCTTTAACTCTAAATTTAAAGTAATTTGGAAAAAATAAATCCGGGGAAGCATAAACGCAAAAAAGGCGATGTTGGTATCTTGCAGCGAATTATAGTTTTTAAAAATCACTCTCCATCTAAGCAAATCTCCAGGTAAGTACAACGGATAGACAATAGTGAAACCAGGATTCAGGGAAATGTGTTCTCCACTGATAGGCTGGGTATCCAATGAATTAAATATTAGATATTTCCTCCATTTTAATTCTGGAGAACAGACCGTGATTCTATTACCCGGAGTTTTGGAATCACAATGTTGAATCCAGAAAGAATTCGAAAATCTTTTGCACGTGCAGGAAGAATAATGAGGCGCATTTTGAATTGTACACAGATCAGAAAAATTCAATTTATGTATAACAGACCATGTAATAATAACACAACAGCACAAGATTTTATTTTCTCCACTGGTAGACAGTCAATATTATGGTTTAAGTAACTATTATGGTGTTCCACCACGACACTTCTGTAAAACAGAATCTCTGCTCCTGGCACCTCACATTGTCCTTCGTGGTGCCATTTCTACGACCCAAACAATAGTCTAATGAAACGGAATGACGTGCAACACATCAAGAAGAATGCACATTAATTAATGATCGGCGGCAAAAAGCCATTATGGAGCGACTTAAAAAATTCTCCTTTCCTTATGTGGGGTGACGCATACAATTTGGACCAGGCGGGGTCTCCAAGAAATACAACGTCATCATACCCAAAAGAAAACAAAATGAAGGAAATATCGTTCCATATTGGAGTGATAAACAAACAGATCTCTGTTGATATTCACATGAAGCAGAATTTCTTTTAAAATCAACTGAGCACTTCTTTGACGAAGTGATCTCAGACGATATCACGGCAGTAAGAGGGGCACAAGGAGAGAAGAATCATGTGGAGGATTTGGGGAGATTTCAGAGGACAAATGCATAGAGCGTAGAGTGTGGTCGCAGTGCTCTTTTCTGATATGTCTCCATGACAATCAACTCAGACAAGGACAGAGAATCAGGAAGTTTTACAAGTCGTTTCAAAGAGAATATCCCAATCTCTGTCAAATTAGCTTCATAGGGATATTTTCTAATCCATGCACCATCCTGGTAAAACTCATCTCCTTGTGTCCAAATGGTCTACTTCACCAAATGAGCAACGAGATTTGAACGCATTTATGCGGTATACTGTATTCATAGATTTATTGTGTTAACTCATTGTTCTTGAACTCAATTCCCCGAGGAATGAAGGCCAACAGAGTTTGCATCCATTTAACTATCCGATCGAGTTTCGGGTCATCATGTCCTGTGGTCATGGACTCCAATATCTTTCTCTCTACAATTGTTAAGAATGCTGCCATTAACAATCTACTCTGCCTTCGGATTAGATATTTCAAAATCTATCACTTCACACTTATTGAATTCCATCTGTCACTTCCCCAACGAGCAGGTTCATGCATATCGACACCAGCAGCTGACCTCCAAGTAGAATAAGTTCCATAAGTGACTACCCTTTTCTTTCTGCAGGCAAGCCAATTTCAAATCCAAGCAACAAAGATTCCTTGCATCCCCTGTCTCATAAATCTCTGAATGAAACTGTCGTAGGGGAAATTCTCAATTAAATTATTCAAATCATGGGCACCATACTGACGTATTTTGCTGAATCTGTTCCATTTGACACTGTTGTGAGTGGGATAACAAGATTAGTAGGTCTCAGAGACAAGAACTCGGAATTCAGGTTTGATTCGGAAGGGATTTTTACAGAAGGTAAGTGTGGGAAATGTTAACTGATGCAGCAAACCTCGATTCCCACCTCACACACACACACACACAAACACGCGCGCACCCGCACACACACACACACACACACACATACACACACACACACACACACACACACACACACACACAAAATGAACTGGTACATACGATGATCATGGAAAAATCACTACTATGCTGCACAACCCTTTTACTCAATGAAGGCACGGCTATGCAAGGGGCACTAATTAAACGCGCCCAACCTTTTTAACAGTGCACATTTTACCAACAGTTTCTCCAGCACCATGCCACTTCTCTAGGACTGGAGTGAAGTAGGGTGGGCCCAAGCTGGCAAAGAGAGAGAACAAAGAGCACATGACATGTCTAAAATGCTGGAGGGTCTCGCGCAAGTCTTTAGCAGAAGTGAATGGCTCGGTGCCAGGAGCGATAATCTAATTACAACAGCCAATGAGCGAAGGCCAAGTATTGGCAGGTAGGAGAGTGCCGTCCAAGTAATTTACAAGGATCCAATGGCAAAGTGTCAACTAATAGGTATGGCGGAAACAAACCTTGATTGGCAAATGGAGTGTCCACCAACTAATTAAGGGGCAATGCTGTCACATGACAGCCACAATCCTTCCAAATATAGACACCTCATCGTCTGGTTCGACCTGCTTCTCAGCAAGCCTTTATGACTGTCCCTGAGAAGATTATTCTTTTCCAAATCTGTTAAGATCATTAAACGTAGGATCAGAAAATGTCACATTCGGCTCATGAAGTCTGTTCCGGAATTCGTGTCATGACTGATGTGTTCTCCCTCTTAACCGCGTGGCCCTGCCCTTTCTAGATAGTTTTTCACCTTTCCCTCAAGGTGAGATATCTTGTATCTCAACGATCAGCATTAATGTTCCGAAAGGATCTGGGCACTCAGCGAATCCAGGTTTTAGTCCATATGCTTCATGTTCCATGCGTTTCCTATATTAATGAAGGCGGTGGATGTTTGGTGCATACACTCAGGAGGAGTGAGGTTAGAGTGAGTGAGAGAGAGAGAGAGAGAGAGAGACAGAGAGAGAGAGAGAGAGAGAGAGAGAGAGAGAGAGAGCGCAATGCACAGGTCAGGAAGAAGAATAGAAAAAAACAAAGTTGCGTTGGCGGAACTCGCGATTTTGTGGAAAAATCCTGTGATTCATAAACAGGAAACAAAATTAAAAGTGAAACAAGTTTCTGAAGCAGAACAGCCATTGTGTGAGTGACCTAGTTTATGAGGGTCAGGTAAAGTCTTTGGCTCGGGAGTGTTGGGAGATCAGAGGCGGAGGCGTCGGTGGATGAGTTGAGGTAAGGTCAGGATAACCCTGTCGAAGCTCCTCGTTGCTAGTCGTAAACTATGCTGGAGAACCATATACAATGTGTGCTTTCATGCTATTTCTTCATTCATGGACTGCAGTTTCCGGATTTCGTGAGAAACCCCTTTATCTCACCGATATGTCAGATTACCGAGTCATCTCTGCAGATACGAGTCAGAATTCTTTGTATCCCATGATTGCAGAATTGTTCGTATCCCATGATTAACATGTAAAATACTCGAGTATTTTCATTTAATCCAACGGAAAGCGACTAAAGAAGGATGTGAGTGGGAAGTTATTCTACATTGGAATGGAGTTTATGCTGGAACGGGCTCCCGTGTGTATTTGTACAATAAGACAAGATTACTGAATTGAAGTGGCTTCCGGAATGATAGAAGAATATTCAGGAAATAATGGGCAAGCAGCAGAGATTCAGTTTCATTTGTGCTTGATATTCAGCTCAGAAACGCCGGCTGGTCAAAAAAGGTAAAGACAAAATACGAGAAAGTGCCGGCAAGTGTCCGACATAAAGAGCAGGGAGTAAGGGGAAGGGGTGGAAAGGCCGGAGATGATAGGTGCAGAAAGGAGCGAGGGGAACGCAGCAATGGGGGAGGGGGGGAATGACAGGACTGAATGGCTGAAAGAACTGGAAATACAATAATAGGGGGAGTCGGAAAAAAATGAGCAGGTACATTGATGTTCATGCCACTTGGCTGGAGGGTACCCAGACGGAAAATAAGGTATTGGTCCTCCAATCTACGGGCGGTCAGAGTGGTATAGTACATATGGCCATGCACAGACATGTGAGTGCAAGAGTGCGACCCCGAATTAAAATAGTTGGCCTCTGGGAGGTCGCTGTGATTGCCAACGGAGTGGGGGAACTGAGCGAAGCGATCTTCTCGTCTGTGCCCGGTCTCTCTGCTGTTGAGAATGCCACAAAGAGTAAATAGGTTCTCTGGATGTACGAGTGAAGTGGTATTTCATGTTAAAGGCCTGTTTGTGGCCCTATTAAACCTGTTGGCCTTTTCATTACCCTCTGTCTTTTCCTGTCTTTCCAGTTAATTCCCCCACCGAGCCCTGCTGTGTCCCGTCCCTCCTTTCTCCACCTATCATACTGCATTTTCCATCACCACCCACCACCCACTCTACTGTTTTGACACTTGCTGGCATTTTTTCAGACTTTGATGAAGGGCTCAAGCCTGAAAGGTCGGTTGTGCATCTTTACCTTTGGACATCGTTTGACCTGCTGAGTTTCCCCAGCATTTTGTGTTTTTACTTCAATCGCAGTGTCTAGACAATTTTATGACTGACTACTGATGCGGTTCACTGCAGCTTTAATATTTTAAAGGTGCAGCATGTTAACTGATCCTTCCAGTTCATGCAACACATGCTGCCCAATGATAGCCAAATAACCCACCAACCTTGTATGGGTGGAACATTAGCATTGGAAGGAGGGGGGATTGGTAGCTGTGGTGATATGGATTACATCACTAGGTCACCAAGGGCGACCACCTAATGACCCTTTATGTAAAGCGGACCAGAGCCATGCACCTGATTCTGACCTTGGATTCCACAGAGGGAAGATCTAGCTGTATATATAACTCAATTAAAGCCTGCATTTGGCCTTCACTCTGCTTCGCGAGGTTGATATCGGTAACAATTTAATAGAGTGATTTTTATCCGGGATGGAAGCTACTCCTGACCTCATCCATGCTCCCGACTCCACCTAAACCATATCTAAGGATCCTAAAATGGAGATGTCACCCATGCACGTGCAGTTGAGTATGGACCAGGCGGGGCGCTGTGGGACCAAAGCCGCGATGGAGACAGGGACTTGCCCAGTGACCAAGGCATGCGAGAGGGACAGAAGCACCTGGGAACAGGTAAAGAACGGTCCAAAACCATGCCTGTTAAGTAACTCTCCAGGGCCAGGTCGAGCCACGCAGCCAACTGGGCTCCTGTTTGATAGCTGAGTGTTGAAACAAGCGTGGGCAGAGGTCGTAGAGCAAGTATCCTTCCCGATCTCGATCTACCACCAGGACCCCGAGGACAATCCGACCCCCAGAGACAACTCCAGTTAACTCCGAATCCCCACAGGGCGTTCATGCTTCCCAAAGATCACGTGATCACATGGGGACGGTATCAGGCCCAGTATGTGCCCCCACTGCCACAGAATCAGAGATGTTTGGACAGGTGGTAAGGCATGACAGGCCCCCCGCGGCAAGCACTAACTTTAACCGGTGGCAGAGGTGTTTCCTAAACTATGTAGGGGTTGATGGGTCATCGGATGAAGAAATGCAGATTCCACTGCTACTGCAGCTTGGGGGATGGGCGGGGGGGGGAGCGACATTCTCCCTTACACAGGATGTTGAGTCCTATCAAGAAGCTATGAACATCTTGCAGAGAGTCAATAATAATGAGCACAGCAAGCTCCATTCCAGACACAGACTCATGACCAGGTCTTTCATCTTTGCCCTGAAAACTTAGGTAGGGAATGTACTTTTAAAACTCTAACTGCTCAACTGCGAATGAGCTCATAAGAGACAGGGTTGAAGCGGTTGGCAGATCTACCGAGATAAGGCAGAGGCTGATAGAATAGGGGACAATCACGCTGGAGAAGGCAAAAATTATCGCAGAGGCTCTGTGAGACACTAGAAAAGAACTGGAGGAGTATACATTGCTGGACTCATTAGCTCTACACAAGGAGAGGAGCACTAGTACTCAAAGGCAACATATAGCAGCAGTATCCTCACTGGAACGCTCCAAGTGCTCATTTTGCGGGCAGCACACGCACCTCGGATAGAGAAGCTAGCTGTTAAAACTGCAGAAAGAAAGGGCATTATGCAAAAGTCTGCAGAAGCCCTGAGGCTCCCGCCAAAGCTTCTTCTCATGCAAATGAGAGCTGGAAAGCTCTTCTTCTTCCTCAAGTTGACAGAAACAGTGTGCCAGGTGCAGCCGGCCATGTTGGACAAAGGATGCCGGACAGACGAAACCATCGGGAGAGGAAATCCACCTAAAGTTACTATGATCAGGACTTTGAATAACAAAACGGAGGACATGTCTATTCTGGCCTATCTACGTCTGATCCAGGCAAATCCACACGATTTATCAAATGCGACTTTTAGTATTAAAATTAATGGGTCGAATGGAAATTGCCCAAAAGACAGCGGGAGATTAGAATTATAAGGGGGTTATGAGGTTAATTAAATTAATAGTGGTAAGTTAAAGTGTGATCCTTTTTTCAATTTTAAATTAATTAAAAACAAGTTTTGTTTACATAATAGCTTGGTGAATATCTAATGCTCCTGGGTTTTCTGGTCCTTTGTTGTCCTAGAACCTCTCTCAGATAGGCCTGCACTTACACACACGCACGCACGTGCACACACACACACACACACACACACACACACACACACACACACACACACACACACACACACACACACTTACATTTGTACAGGGCAAACACAGTATTGTCTCAATTCACAATGTTGAGGTATAGGGGTGGGAAGTAACAATTGGCGGCTATACTATTTGCCAACCATCATCAAAGATGAGATGACATGATATATCAATGGAGATATCAATACAAACAGCTGGATGGTATTTCTTAGAGATTTTACACTCCTGGTGTTGACCGGTACAGAATTGGTGAAATTTACTAAACTTGTCCAAATAAGATTCCATTGAGGAGAGTACAAAAGTGTTCCTCCTCAAATGGAATGAATGGGGTGTTTCCGAAGACAGTGGGGGTATCTTTCGCACCTGTGGGGAGAAATAAAACCATAGAACCAGAGAACATGACAGGACAGGAACAAGCCTCTTCATCCATTCCTTTCTGTGCCAAAGCATTCTTCTGCCTAGTCCCACTGACGTGCACCCAGTATTTTGCCCTCCATATCTCTCCATCCATATACCTGACAAAATACTTCTTAAAAGTTAAAATTTAGCCCGCATTCCACACTTCAGCTGGCAACTCGTTCCACATTCCCGCCACTCTGTCTGCAGACGTTTATAAGTCTCCTACACTCAGTGGAAAATGTCTATCTACATTTACTCTGCCTATCCCATTCATAATTTTAAATACCTCGATTTTGAAATTGGCTATGCCAATTCAGAAATGTGTATTGTAAAATGAACCAGAGTTGAAAGGGAGCTTAAGGTAAAGGAACCACTTGGTGCCAGTGGTAAAACACAGGATTCTGTTGACACCGTGGATAAGTGAAAAAAAAAACACAAATGATAGAGAAACTCAGCAGGTTAAACTGTGCCTTTGTGCAGGAAAGATAAAGATACAGAATCAAAGGTTTAGGCTTGAGCCCTTCATCAAGCATGAAACGTTGATGAAAGGCATTGTTTGACCTACTGAGTTTCTCCAGCATTTGCGTGTTTTTTTCACTTGGTGGCAGTAATCATTATTTGCCCAAATTCACCCTGCAATTTGAGAGGGACAAGCTGAAATCTAGAAGTGTCAGTATACCAGCAGAATAAAGGGGACTTCAGAGGTACGAGGAAAAAATTTGCCGATGTTGATTGGAAGTGGGTACTAGAAGGGATAACAAAGGAGCAGCAATAGTTGAAATTTATCAGATTAGCTCGGAAGGTACAGGACAAAGTCATCACAAGGACTAATGAAGGTCGTAGTGGGAAAATGAGGCAACTGTGGTTAACAATGAAGTGAAAGATAGTATAAGGTGAGAAAAGATGAAATACAAAGGAAAAATGTCCATAAACATAAAACGGATGTGAAATGTTTCCTCAGGAGCAAAAGGCAGGGTCGTGTTTTTATGAGGGACAAAGAAATGGCTTACGAACTCACTGAGTATTTTGGTTTCATCTTCATTTTGAAAAACACCTGCAGAGTGCCAGACGTCCGAGAGTGTTCAGGGTCAGATGTGTGTAATTAGCCTCTTCAATGAGAAGGAGCTGAGAAAGTTGGAAGGTCAGAAAATGTATGAATTTCCTGGACAAAATTAAATGAACTCTAGGTTTGAAAGAGTTAGTAGAAGAATCCGTGGAGGCATTGTTAGGGATCTTCTGGAACTGCTATATTCTGGAATATTTATGGAGGATTGGAGAATAGAAAAGGGACTCCAGATTTTAACAAAGGATGGAGGAAAAGACAGGGAATTAGAGGCCAATTAGCCTCACTTCGGTGGTTTGGATGAATTTTGAATCTTTTTAGTGCGAATAATGTTTCAGTAAACTTCGAGGCCCACGGTGAAATGCAGCAGTGATTCTCAAAGGAGAAATATTTCCACACAAACTTGTTGGAATTCTTATTGGGAATACCAGGAATGACAGGTTAAAGGAGAGTCAGTGGATGTTGATTACATGGGATATTCAGAAGGTATTTTTCAAGGAGACGAACATGAGGCTGTGAAGCGCGATGAAGCACATGTTTCTTCCACAAAAATATTGGCATGGATATATTGGCAGGAGGTAGAGAGTGAGGATTTTAGGTGCATTTAAATGTTGACTGACTGTGACCAGTCATGTTCTGCCGATCTCAATGTTGGGCCTGTTTATTTTCTCGATATATGTCAATGATTGTGATGGTGGATTAGAGAGCCTTGTTGCCACGTTTGGGGACAATACGAAGATCGAAGGAGGGGAGGGTAGTATCGAGGAAGCACCATGTCCGCAGAAGTATTTAGATGGTTAGGGGAGAGGGTGAAGAAATGGCAGATGGAATACCGTGAAGAGAAGAATAATAATGTACTTTGGTGGAAGGAATAAATGTGTGGACAATTTTCTTAAGAGGCAACGAGTTCAGAATCGGAGGTGCAGAGTGACATGGGGGTGCAAAATTGCCTTATTGACCATCTGCATGACGGTTCTGCTGTAGGGAAGTTGAATAGAATGCTCTCATTCATCTTAAGAGGGGGGAAGTGATGTGAGGCTTGATAATGCTTTAGCCATCACACTTGGAATATTGTGAGAAGTTTGTTATTCATCACTAAAGAAAGATGTGTGGGTATTGGAGAGGGTCCAATGGTTTGCTAAGATGATCCCTGGAATGAAAAGGTTTTCAGATGAAGACAGCTTGAAGGTTCTGGAGTTTACCAACTGGTGTTCAGAAGAACGAAGGGTCATCTCATTGATACTGATCGGATACCTTGAAAGATTGGATGTGGGGAGGATGTTTCCCATGGGCGATGGAGAGAATGGATTCCGAGATAACCACTACATAACACAAAAAAATGTCCTTTAATAACGGAGGTGTAGCGTAAGTTCATTACTCAGAGGCTGTAGAATTTGTAGAATTCATTGCAGACGATAGCTGTGGACATTGAAGTTGGATGTTTTTGACCATGAAGTGTATCAAGCGTTAAGCGAAGAAAGCAAGAGATTAAGCTCATAGGGATAGCAAATCAGCCATAATGGAATGGTGGAATGCACTCGATGTGAGGAATGGCCCAATTACGCTCTTCTGCCTTATAGACTTTTGTCTTTAAACCCCATAAATCTGCGATAAACTGGAAAGACAAATGCTGTGGTTTTTCTAACCAAAATCGATCATTAGGTCAGTGACACCCGATCATCAGGTCAGTGACAACAAAGTTGCCCGTCCAGACAAGTTGAATACCAAAGATTAACTTGATGGGAACTGCAATGTGACACCAACTAAGGCTTCATCTCTGCCTGAAGAACAGGCGCCTTCCATAGATGCTGCTGTAGATCCCATCTTGGGTGAAGCTACGCAATTCAGCAGGATCAGACAACATAACTTGTCGGACGCTGTAGGACTGTCTGGGCTGTGGTCCAGCTCACGGAGGTGCTAACAGAGAACTGCAGCATTCAAGGCAGTCATAATCATACCTGTGATATTACGGAAATTGGGCTAAGTAACGAATGCCCAGACGATCGGGAACTTGTTTGCATGACTCAAATCACATTTCCAGTGACATTTGACCCGTTCCTATTGCTGACCATGCTAATAATTCCACAGATGGTGTCATGGCCTCAAACATCCACTCCGAGCTGAGCGAGAGAAATTATGCATCATATATTAGGTTCAGCTGAGCGTTCAAAATGATCAAACATCAGAGACTGGTGGGTATATTTCCTCGCTGGAACTCAATCCCCATCTCTGCGTCGGAGTTCTTGATTACCTCACACAAAGGCCACGGTCAGTCCCAGCACGCTGAGTACTGGCATACCTCACGTATGTGTGCTCAGGCCACTAACATTCACTCTGCTGCATCATGGCTGCACTGCCTGATTCAGTTTAAACACCATCACACAATCATTACTCTTGCTGATTACAGACCAGGTATGGCCTCATCAGCAACAATGATGTGCAGGCTGACAGAGAAGATATTGTGAGCCCTGTACAATGGAGAGAGAACTCATGATAAAGCAGATGATTGTGAACTTCAGGAGGACGAAAGTCAACTATTCTCTGATACAAACAAATGGCTCTGGCTGGGAGTGAGCGGAGAGCAAAACGTTCCGTACAGAAAATGTACGGCCTTTCATAGTCTTCATCGAAGGTTGAGGCGGCATCCTTCTTGATAGTTCTTTACAGGGCAAAATTGAAAATGTGCTGCCTTGCAGTATTGTTGCTAGTAGGGCAGCTGCAGAGGACCCTCTATATCGGAGAGACTGGATCCAGACTGATAATTCACATCGTTGAACAGCACAGAGTATCATTAAAACAGTGGAGAAGTTCCCTTTCCTCTATTGATGACATTTACCGGGAGCGTGACTTAAATAGTTCTCAAAGAATGATATAAAACCCCTTCAATCCGGCACCCAATATCGTTGACCTACTAGAATCAAAATGGACGTACAGGATCATGAAAATCGGCAATACAAGGCTAGGAAATAAATTCCCGTAGGCTGTGAGAATGATGTATAATAACATCGTAGCGGATTAAATCATTCTATGTATTTGTATATGTTCTTATCATGACAATTCTTATCATAGTCATTTACTTACACAGATCGGTTACCCAGCCACGTGTCCGAACTAGCTTCTTGCCTTCATTGCCACGGATTCCACGTGACCTCCAGCTCTGTTTCCACGTGACCTCCACTCAATTATCCCCAGGTTGGACCGACGCTGCATTGACTGTTGTTCCTTGTGCTTCTCCAGCTGAATCCACTGGGCCACCCGACAGACCTTCAAAGCGAAGCAACATTTAAACTGCGAATCCATGGTTTTCAGCTACTGCACCCGTGCTCACATTGTGGCTTTCTCTACTCTGAAGAGACTGGACGCACGCTGGGAGATTGTTTTGTTGATACATACCTTAATTGTGATGCTCTATAATAATTTTTAAGTTTGTTAACGACAAAGCACCTTGCTTATATCTCTCTGTTAATTTATCTAAGATAATTTATTTATCCCTCGGTTCCCCCACCCCCCCCTCCCCTCCACAAGAATTTCCTTCTTATTCTCTTTAGTTCATTAAAGACTTTCTCTGTTAAGGGAATAGGCAACGATTGAAATAAGTATTGTATCCTTAGGAAGACATTCATTTTAATGCAATTTGCCCTCCCTATCAACGTTAGCGGTAATTCTTTCCAATGTTCTAAGTCTTTCAGCAAATTCTTTGTTAGTGCCTGATAATTTAGTTTGAACAGGTGGCTTAAGTTATTTTCTAACCTGATACCAAAGTATTGGATTGCTTGTGTTTAAATGATCATTCTTTTTTTAATTTCTGTATAATCCACGTTACTCATTGGCATCACTTCACTTTTATTTGCGTTGATCTTGTACCTTGATATTTCTCCATACTCCTTCAATTTCTTATGTATTTTTTATTGATATTTCTGGTTCTGTTAAGTATACTATGATGTCATCTGCAAATAAGCTGATTTAGTGCTCCTTCTCCTTTATTTGTATCCATTTAACATTATTTTCTGTTATTATCACTTCTGCCAATGGTTCTACTGTTAAAGTGAACAATGAGGGGGATAATAGGCATCCCGGTCTAGTTGACCAACTTAATTTAAATTGGCTCAATACATATCAATTTACTCTTACCTTTGCCAATGGTCCATTATATGACGTCCTGTTTTGTGGAAACTGCCATAATGTTTGGCCTGGAAGTCAGCCTGAAGAAAACTGAGGTCCTCCATGAGCCAGCTCCCCATCATGACCACCACCCGCCCCGCCTCCCCCCCCCCCCCCCCATCCCCATCGGGCAAACAGAATTCAAAACGGTCATCCAGTTTGCCTACCTCGGCTGCACCATTTCATCTGATGAAAGGATCGACAAAGAGATAGACAATAGACTCGTGAAGTCAAATAGCGCCTTTAGAAGACTACACAAAAGAGTCTGGAAAAAAAACCACCTGAAGAAACACACAAAGATCAGCATGTGCAGAGCCGTTGTCATACCCACGCTCCTGTTCGGCTCCCATTCATGGGTCCTCTACTGGCATCACCTACGGCTCCTAGAACGCTTGCATCAGCGCTGTCTGTGCTCCATCATCAACATTCAATGGAATGACTTCATCACCAACATCGAAGTACCCGAGCTGGCAGAGTCTGCAAGCATCGAATCCACCCTGCTGAAGACCCAACTGCGCTGGGTGGGTCATGACTCCAGAATGGAGTACCATTGCCTTCCCAAGATCGTGTTCTATGCTGAGCTCTCCACTGGCCATCGAGACAGAGGTGCACCAAATAAGAGGTACAAGGACTGCTGAAAGAAATCTCTTCGTGCCTGTCACATTGACCACTGCCAGTGGGCTGATATCGCCTCCAACCTTGCACCTTGGCGCTTCACAGTTCGGCGGGCAGCAACCTCCTTTGAAGAAGACCACAGAGCCCACCTCACTGACAAACGACAAAGGAGGAAAAACCCAACACCCAACCCCAACCAACCAATTTTCTTTTGCAACTGCTGCAACTGTGCCTTCCTGTCCCGCATTGGACTTGTCAGTCACCAACGAGCCTGCAGCAGATGTGGACATACCCCTCCATAAATCTTTGTCCGCGAAACCAAGCCAAAGAAGAAGGAAAATTCAATTAATATATCTTTTCTGGTAGATTGAACCTCTGTAAAACTTTAAATAAATAGTTCCACTCTACTCTGTCAAAGGCTTTTTCTGCATCTAAAGCAACATCCACTGATGTTGAACTGCATAAATTAGATTAATAAGTTTACAGTCATTATCCACTGTTTGTGTTTTCTTAATAAATC
Source organism: Narcine bancroftii (assembly GCF_036971445.1). Taxonomy (NCBI): domain Eukaryota; kingdom Metazoa; phylum Chordata; class Chondrichthyes; order Torpediniformes; family Narcinidae; genus Narcine; species Narcine bancroftii. The sequence goes on along the minus strand of NC_091474.1, from coordinate 98,235,710 downwards.
CAGTTTGATCTTGTTTTGCTATTTTTGGTACACAGTCGACCAATCTGTATGCTAATAATTTCGCTATTATCTTATAATCTGAGTTAAGTAGAGATATTGATCTATATGATGCTGGTGTTAATAGATCCTTCCCCATCTTTGGTATTACTGTAATTATTGCTATCTTACATGAATCTGGCAAGTTTTGTATTTCTTCTATCTGGTTCATTAACTTCTAGGAGAGGAGGAATTAATAACTCTTTAAATGTTTCATAGGATTCTGTTTGGAATCCATCCTCTCATGGCGTTTTATTGTTCAGCAGCTTTTTAAAAAATATATCCTGTATTTTTTTCTATTTGAAATGATTTTATCAGTTTATTTTGTTCCTCTTCTTGCAATTTCGACAGTTAAATTTTAGCTAAAAACTCTTCTATTTTATCATTTTTCTCCTCGTTCTCAGTTTGGTATAATTGTTCATAAAATTCCTTAAAATTCTCATTGATATCTACTGGGTTATATGTAATTTGATTATCCTTTTTCCTTGATGCCAATACAGTTATTTTAGCTTGTTCTGTTTTAAGTTGCCACGTTAATAGTTTATGTGGTTTATTTTTCTCCCAGTTCATAATACATTTACTTTATTTTCATTTATGTTATTCTCCACCTTGTACGTTTGTAATGTTTCATTTTTTTGTCCACCAATTCCCTCCTTTTCGTTATATCTCCTTTTTACTAGTTCATTTTCTATACTTACTATCTCCCTTTCCAACTGCTCTATTTCCTGAATGTAGTCCTTTTTCATCTTAGTGACATAACTTATTATCTGCCCTCCAATGAAGGCTTTCATTCCGTTCCATAATATAAATTTGTCTTTCACTGATTCTGTATTTATTTCAGAATATATTTTTATTTGTCGTTCAATAAAGTCTCTAAATTCATGCATTTTATATAGCATAAAGTTTAATCTCCATCTATATGTTCTTGGTGGGATATCTTCTAGTTCTATTGCTTATAACAGGGGTGAATGATCAGATAGTAATCTAGCTTTATATTCAGTTTTCCTAACTCTCCCTTGAATATGGGCTGACAAAAAAAAACCATATCAATCCTTGAGTATGTTTTATGTCTACTTGAATGATATGAGTATTCCTTCTCTCCTGGTGCTGCCTCCACTATATGTCCACAAGTTTCATTTCCTGCATTGATTTAACAATAAATGTGGCCACATTCTTCTTTTTGCTTGTCTTTTGTACAGTTTTATACAACATTGAAACCGAATTAAGGTTAAAGTCCTCTCCTATCAATATATTTTCTTGTGTATCTACAATCTTCAAATGATATCTTGCATAAACTTTTGATTTGTTTCATTAGGTGCATATATATATATATTGAGCAAATTTGAAAATTCTGAATATATCTGACTCTTTATCATTACATACCTCCTTGCTGGATTCATTATTTCCTACTGTAATTTGATTGGTATATTTTTATTAATTAATATAGCTTCACATCTAGCTTTTGAATTATATCATGCTGCCACTACGTATCCTACCCAGTCTCTCTTTAATTTGTTATGTTCCACGTCAATTAGATGCGTTTCCTGCACAAATGCTATATCTAATTTTCTTTTTTCAGTAAATTTAATAGCCTCTATCTTTTAATTTGGTTATGTATTCCATTAATGTGTCTCGTCATATAGTTCAATATGGCCTTCTCATATCATGTTTACACATCATTTCCACTTCCTCAATACCACCATCCCCCTTTTCCCCATTTTCATCTCTCAGTTTTCCCTTTTTAAATTCAATGAATGACAACACATTCAAAACATAAATTACCCCAACCACGCAACTCCCACATCCAATATTACCTTAATCCCAAATGTCCCCCTCTCTAAGTTGCCCCTTATCCCTTGTTGGGCAACCACAACTCCCCTTCCCATTTGGATTGTGATCCTGTTCACAAGCGTCAACTGATTTCGCAGTGTTGGTTATTCTCTCCCCCCAACCATTCCAGAAAACACTTTTTTTACACATATAACAAAGTTCTCCCATTTTCCCATTTACTTCATTCCTTCTCTTCTCTTTTCCTTCTTTTGTTTGTTACATATACATTGTTTTTACATCTTTCATCTTTATATATATTTTATCTCCATTGTTCAATCTTATGACATCTCCTCATCTCTCCATATGTCCTGCAAGCTATCTGCAAATTTTTGTGCTTCCTCTGGATCTGCGAACAGTCTGATTTGCTCTCCAAGTATAAATATTTTAAGCAGAACTGGATATCTTAACTCCTTCCTCTTCTTTAAGAGTTGAAAATGTATGCCCGAGTAAAAAAAAATATTTTTGATCCTTTATTCCAATGGTTTATTTTCTTCTCCAATTTTATTCCTTGCCAGATCCAGTATATTTTCTCGTGTTGTATATCTCAAAAAATATATTAAAATGGATCTTGGTTTTTGATGTGTCTGTGGTTTCGGAGCTAGTGTTCTGTGTGCACTTTCTATTTCCATTTTCTCCTGCATTTCTGTCATTACCAGGACCTTCAGTATCCATTCTTTTATAAATTCCTTCATATCTGTGCCTTATTCATCTTATTCCGCCCCACTATTTTTATGTTGTTTCACCAGTATAATTTTACAACATATCAATTTTCTGAACTAACAACTCTTGTGTCTCTTTACTTCTTTTGTCACTTTCTTCCAATTTTCCTCTAAAGTCGTTTACTTCCATTTCTACAGCCATTTCTCGTTCTTCCACATGTTAGAACTACACTTTGCCCTTTTTCTGTCATAACTATTTCTAATCTTTGCATTCTATCTTCTGTTATTTTCATTTTCATTTTTATTGCACTAAATTCAAATGACAACCATTCTTTTAATGCTCTCATATATTCTTCAACAAAAAGCTTTATCTATATTCTGTCCATCTGTTTTACCTTCTATTTCTCTGTGAATATCTTGGTCCTCTTCTTCCTCTTCTTCTGTCTCTCTACCTGTGTTTATGTCTTCATCTCTCTTCTTCTTCTCTTTATATCTGTGTCTCTTCTGATTTTTGGGATGAGTTGTTTGTTTCACTTTGTCCTGCCTATTCTTGCTTGGCCTCTTGCTGTTGGACCTCTCCTTCTGATCTCCTCATTTGTCGAGCCGCTGCTGCTGCCTCTCTTGCCGTTCACCCCATCGACTTTCTTTCTCACCTTTTACTGAACTCCTCCTGCTGCTCTCCACATCCTCCAGCTGAGAACCCCGGTGTCGGGCGTCTCAGTCGATTTCCCGCTCCTCGGCTGAGCCCCCACCCGTCGGTGTTTTCCATTACCTTAGATTTCGCGTTGCACACTTTTGCATGGCTGAGAGAGCCATTTTTGTAGTCCACCGGTTGGGTGGTCACGTCTCCACAGGGCCAACACTAACCTCGGAGATCGTGCACACTTTACCACCACAGCTCCCTATTCTTTGGTGCAGGTAAGTCTTTCTACTTTCTTTTTCGGTGTCTTTTCTTCTTTTTTACCCCGTTGTTTTTACTTCTTACTTCTTAGGTGCCATCTTCTTTCTCTTCTCTGCAACTTTATCGTTTATTTTATTTTAGTTGAACTTTGTCTTTCCTTGACATTTTTTCTTCTATTCTGGAGAGGGCTGGTTTTGCCCGACCTGCCACTACTCCATCACGTGACTCGTATATAATTATATACTTCTGAGGGTACTCAAGATATGGACCAGATTGAGTATTTTTTATCTAACATAAATTTACCATTATTAAATGAAATGGACTTAGATAGTTCATTTACAAATTTAAAACTTAAGGATGACTTGTGGGAAATTTCCTGGGGAGGACGGATTTACAACGGAGTTTTATAAAGAATTTTATGATTTGTTATTTCCTATATGTACATAAAAGTATTGAAACAAGTGACAGAAACAGGTTCATTTCCGGAATCATTTTCAAGGGCATTGATAACAGTTATTCCAAAGCAGGACAGGCATCCTTTAAAAGTGCCTTCATACAGACCGATATCTTTATTAAATGTGGATTATCACATTGTGGCAAATGTATTATCTAATAGATTAGCTAATTTCTTTAACCAAAATTAGTACATGTTGATCAAGCAAGATTTATTAAAGGTAGATATTCTGCTGACAACATTACCAAATTTAATACAATAATTAATGATTCAAGAATACAGATTAGTCAACTGATGATATTACTGTTAAGTGCAGAAAAAAGCTTTTGATCATGTTGAATGAAATTTTTATCTATAAGGTGTTAGAAAAAATTAAATTTGCACCACTTTTTACTGGTTGGGTTGAAGCTTCCTGTGCTATTCTACTTGATGGAAACAGCTGAGGCAATGTCCAAATTGCAGGTCACACTTGAAGATTATGATAAAATCTCTAAATATAAGGTTAATTTGAAAAAAAAGTAGGATTATTCCCCTGACTGTCTCAGACTATAAACCGGGGAGCCAGTTAAAGTGGCTATCAGGTAGTTTTGAATAGCTAGGGAAAATAACAGGAAGAGATTTGGGAAACATCAATTCAACTATACCCCTATCCTTGAAATAAATCGAAGACAATTTAAACAGATGGAGAAGCCTGCCCACCATTTTATAGGCAGAGTAAACCGTATGTAAATGAAGGTTTTGCCAAGATTAACATATTTATTTCAATCCTTTCCTATTTACCTACTATGAAATGTTTATAGCATCAGAAGTGCTTTCCTGTGAAATGGCAAAGTCTCCAGGATCACCATGAAAGAATTTATGTGTGATTATAAACTGGGGGAGGGGGGCTATGTTTACCTGATTTTAGGAAATATTACTTAGGAGCCCAGTTGAGGTTCCTCTCATCTTTATTTGAAGGTGAAACACCACAATGGGTTAACATAGGAATGCATAGCAAGGGAGAGGGAGTGGTGAAAGATTTTATTTCCAAAACAAATACAAAATTAATAAATAAAAGGACAGAGAACCCTATTTTAAAACATCTGGTAAAAAGCTGGAAAGAATTTAATGATTGTATCGGTATACAGATTGTAATATGCCAGAAACACACTTAATATGTATCAAACTGATGCCTATGTATTTCGGTAACACAATTCTGGATAATTGTCACTGAATGGGGATCTGAACTATCGAAAGCAGCAATGAGAATAGACATTCATGCTTTTCAATCAACTGAATGATAAATATGATTTGCCTAATGGAATGTTTCACTACTTTCTACAGTTAAGATTCTTCTGAGTGAAGGATCACAACCAATGCCCACCTGAAGGGAACGAGGTAAAATGGCTACTTCGACTGGGAGTCATTCCCAAATTTATATCCAGAATGTAGTTTGTACTTGAAAGTGAGAGCCGAAAACTGGTCTTGCATTGATTGAGGGAAAGGTGCGAGTTGGACTTGAGAACAATGATTGATAGTGTTGGTCAGATTTCTGTAGGTTAAGTGGAACAGCAGTGATCAACGCCAGAGTGAGACTGATACAATATGATTTCTTGCACCAATTATATCTCACACCACAAAAAATTACATAAAGGAAAATCAGAGCTATTCGAAATGTATTTCAGGTGTGGGTTATAAATAGGTACCTTCATACACTCCACATGGACCTGCGCAAAGGTGAGACTCTTTCGGTTGGAATGATCTAATATATTTACGAGGATTACAGGAACAGACTTACCCCTGGATCCGGAGCTCTATGTATTAGGAATTTTAGAGGACGTGGGCAGATCATTAACTAAATTCAAAATTAAATTTGTAGATATTACCTCTAAGTCACTAAACAAATGTCCAACTCACCCCTGCTCATCATTCGATGGACCACGGAGATGCACAACTGTGTGCCCATGGAGAAAATAACATAATTTAAGAAATGAGTATAATACGTTTGTCAAAATAAGGCAAGCTTATCTGGAGCACTTTTGTGTGCATCTATACCAACAGCCCACAGTTCTATAAACCTAAAAAAATGCATAAAGACAAGAGCAATGAAGCACCTCAAAGAGAGGAAGTCGATTACAAAGGTTGGCACACGCTGAAATGTTCTTTTCTTTTTACCATTTTTATGTTTGTCACTTTAATTGTTTTATTTGATGTTTAATTTTCAAAGTTCTTGGACAATAAAGGAAATTTTAAGTAAGCTGACATAGTGCTTAAATCTGAGAAGTAAATTATACTAAATGAAAGTGTAAGTAGATTAAAAATAATTTTTTCATACATGATATTGTTTTGGAAAAATTGAAAAATAAAATAAAATAAACAGGTTAGAACTGAAATACCCCTTGCATAGAAGAATGAGGGGATATTTGATAGATGTATTTAAAATTATGAGAGGGATAAATGGAATAAATATAGATAACATTTTCCACTGAGCGTAGTTGAGGTACGCTCCAGGGGAAATGGGATGAGGATGAAAAGGGAAAGGATTAGGGGGAATATGAGGGGATCGTCTTCACACAGAGAGTGGTGGGATTGTGGGATGAGCTTCTACATGAGGTGCTAAATGCGGGGTCAATTTTTTCACTTGAGAAGAATTTGTTCAGGTACATGGATGGGAGAGGTATGGTGGATGATGGATTGGATGCAGGTCAGTGGGACTAGGCAAAAATGGTTCAGCATAAACGAGAGGGACCGAGATGGCCTGTTCCTGTGCTGTAATTGTTCTATGGTTCTATTAGAAATTACATATTTATACCCAATGTCAGCCGGCAAGGAAATAAATGCGTGTTGTTGCGTATTTGAAAAATTGCAAAATATAATCAGATTAATAGAGACGTGGACAAACCCCTCCATAAATCTTCGTCCGTGAAGCCAAGCCAAAGAAAGAAGAATGGAAGCGATAGCTCACTGGAATCAACTGCATCATTCAGGCAACCCTACTAAATTTGCACTATGATTCGGAGTGGAATATCATTCTTTTGACAAGAAACTCACGTAGGAACACGATCCAAGTGAAGATTTTAAAAGAAGACATAGAATATATTGGCGACATTTATTGTGCCAGATACACTAGTTGGAAAGAGACATTTAATTACAAATATCCCGGTTCTCAATTAAGAAATATTAGCTAGTTGTTCTTGTTACAAGAAATCTACTTTAACTGCTGAGATTTTTTCAGGATATTCAAAGCTTGATTCCTGGAAGCAAATGGAGCAGAATTGGGAATAAACACTTGCAGCAGCAATGTCAATAACATGCCATGAGATATATCGAAATGATATGAACATTTTACCATTAAACAAAATAATCACAATATTTGACCTGGAACTCTAATTGATGCGATGACTGGATAATAAATAGCAAATAGGAGACCTTCTGGAGTTCCATGCTTGGTTTTCAGAATTACTGAGCACAGTTCACACTTTTGAAATATTCTCACATTTATAACAAAGACAGTCTCCATGGAATCAAACGTTCCCTTCATCTATCAGAATAATTACACTCTTTACGTGGTCACGTGAGAAAAAAACTCACGAGTCCTGTTTGTTTCTGAATTAAATGGCTTCAGTTCACTACCTTTATTCCATTAAAATATTGAAGTATGTGCGCAGTGGTCAAAATCAGAATTTGTTGTCATGAACAATACAATTATTAATTGTATTGTGGTGAAATTACACGTGCAAATATTGGTATAAAGTACATTTCATAAAAATAAATAAATTATTGCATAAAAAAAGGAAGTGAGGGGGTTTCTATGCTTCGTCGACCATTGAGAAATCTAATGGAAAAGGGGTAGAAGCTGTTTTTGTGCCGTTAAGCCGCCTGTAACTCATTCCTGATGGTAGCAGAGTGAAGAAGACATGGCCTGTGTGCCGAAGGTCATTGAATATAGAGGGTGATTTCTGAAGACTTCTGATTTCTGATTTCTGATTTCTGATTTCTTTTTAGATGCCCTGAATCGAGTAAAGGCCGATGCCCATGATAGTGCTGGCAGAGTTCACAATTCTTTTAATCTTTTCCTGTCCTGTTCATTGGCACATCCGCACCAGATAGTGATGCAACCAGTAAGAATGCTTTCCATGTAGAAATGAGCAAAAGTCTTTGGTGACAAACCAAATTTCCTCAAACTATACAAAACTTAATTAGGACTGAGCCTTCGTCATGGCTGCATCCACATGTCGGACACAGGACAGAAATTCTGAACTTCTTATCCTTTCCACTGCTGCCTGGTTGGTGATTTCCCCTGCCTGAAGACCACAATTAGTTCCTTAGTTTTGCTGACATTGAGTAGAAGTTTGTTGTGGCATCCTTCAACCAGTTGATCCACCTTCATTCTGTACGCTTCCCCATTGTGTCTTTGGCCTATTTTAATGCTTTCATCAGTGTAAATAATTTCAAATACTGGTTTGAGATATAATTCGAACGTCACGGTCAGCATGACATTGTTATAATGCCAGCGACCCGGATTAGAATCCATAAATTTGCTGCAGGGTATCTAATTTATTATTTTAATCAATTTCAAACTAAGGAGAGTTTTGACAAAATTGGAATTTTCTGAACGATGTAGAAAGACAGCATATATAAATTACATTTATGAGATTATGAGAGGAGTAGATACAGTAGAACAATTTCACCATGTATAATATTCAAATAATAGAGGACATCCATTCAACGAGAAGAGGGGTACTATGCAGTTGCTGGAGTTTAAAGAAGATGTAGCATACATACCTTTTTGCAAAATATGTGGTAGATATGTGTGCTAGCGGCAGAAGCAGATACGATCATTGTGTTCAACACGCTGTTCAATAGCCAGAGAAATAGGAAGGGAATAGGGGTCTATGTTTCATGTGCAAACAGCAGAGTTTCAGTTTAATTTAGCCCCATGTTGGGGGCAGGTGTGGGAGTACATGTGCGGGATTGTTCAGAGGGAATGATAATCTCCACCATTATATCGCTAATGACAAGGCTCATATTTTTAACGTTTACTTCCCATTAATGCCTCATCCTGCCAATGCACTGTCATTCGAAACGATTGCATCGAGACCAGCCTCAGGTGTTATTCGTGAGCTCATGGCTGATCTTTGGAACCCTTTCCAATTGTCCTCTTGCCAGAACCTATACACCACACAATTATGAATATCGAATGCATGACATATTTGACAGTTGTTAGCATCGGTTGATCCTGTTAAGTCCAAAAATAACCTCGTTGTATTAATTTTACACAGAAATGCTAGACGAACTCAGAAAGTCACACAGTCTTCTTTATGCAGAAAAGATAACAATACATAACCAACTGAGCACTTTGTATGAGCAAAAGGCATGCAGGCTCGCGTCAAGTATGCAGTAAAGTCCCGCAGGCAGGAGGACATGTGGATACAGGTGGAAGAGCATAATATTTAAAAAGATTAGCTGCAATAAGGACTGGAGAAAAGGCAGAAGAGGAATGAGGAAGACAGGGAGCTGCCTAACATAAACCAGAGATGAGGGCTAATGTCCATGTAGAATTGTAGGGGTTGCTCTTGGTCATGTTAGAGATTTGGGAAACATATAAATTCAACTATACCCCTATCCTTGAAATAAATCGAAGAAGATTTAAACAGATGGAGAAGCCTGCCCATCACATTGATAGGCAGAGTAAACTGCATGAAAATGAAGGTTTTGCCAAGATTAACTTATTAATTTTAATCCTTTCCTATTTAACTATTATGAAATGTTTATAACATCAGAAGAGCTTTCCTGTGGAATGGCAAAGTCTCCAGAATCTCCATGAAAAAATTGATGTGGGATTATAAACTGGGAGAGGGGGGCTACGATTACCTGAATTTAGGAAATATTACTTAGGAGCCCAGTCGAGATTCCTCTCATCATTATTTGAAGGTGAAACACCACAATGGGTTAACATAGGATTGCATAGCAAGGGAGAGGGGGGCCTTGGTTTGTTAGTGCATGAGGACATGGGCATAAATGCCAGCGTGGGATTGGGCCGCGGAATTGAAAGTTTGACACCTCGGATATCGCCGGCATTCGTAGGGACAGAGTTAACATTCTCAACGGAACTAACTCCGAGCATACGTCCAGTCTTTTCGGTGAAGAGAAGGCCACAACGTGAGCATCGGGTGCAATTACTGAATTCCGAAAATCTACAATTTAATTGAGGCTTCATTTGGACGGTCTTTTTGGTGGTCCAGTGGATTTGGCTGGAGAAACTAAAGAACAACAGTCAATGCAGGGTCGGTTCTTTCTGGGGATAAACCGTCTGGCCTGGAACCGGAGCTGGAGGTCATGTGCAATGCGTGGCGTGAAGGCAAGTTGCGAGGAAGGACACTTGGCTGTGGAAACGAATTTGTGCAAGTAAATTGTCATGGTAAGAACAAGTGATTTACTCCGCTACGAGGTTATTGTGCATTATCCTTAAAGCCTACGGGAAGTCATTTCCCAGCCTTGCATTTCCAATGTTCATGATCCCGGATGTCCGTTTTGATGGTAATGGGTGAATGATACTGAGTGGTGGATTGAAAGTGTCTTCTAACATTTTTCTGAGACCTCTTTAGGTAATGCTTCTGTTAAATATCATTTTAATGAGACCCTGTAATATGACACAAACGTCTGCAAACGCTGCGATTGCATTAAAGTGTTGGAGTATCGCAGCGCCCATTGGAGGTAAAGAATGGTTTTAGACATACAGCACGTGAACGGGCCATTTCAGCCAATGAGTCCCTGCCGCCCAATTCCACCCAATTGACCTACTCGACCGGTATGTTTTTGAACACTGGAGGAAACCCATGCAGACACATGGAGAATGTAAAATCTCTTTGCAGACAGCGCAGGATTGACACTCTGGTCCAGAATGCTGGCGATGTAAATGCTTTGCGCTAACTACTTTGCCAACAGATGTTTCGTGCCCGAGTCTTGAAGGTGGAAGTAAAAATCTGCAGGCGTCTGATTTAAAAGGCTGAGGAAAATATAAAACGGCATGGAGTGGAGCACTGACCAACAGACAAATTGAGTTAATTAGATAAAGATTAGGAGAACACTAGGGAAGAAATAAAAGAATCATAGCGAAAGGGTGTTACATTTGTGAATGGGAGAAATGGGGGAAAGGAGACTCTTACAGTGTTCAGAGGACCCAAACAACTAGCAGCAATAGATATGCACCATAACACAGAATTACTTATACAAAAGTAGATTTTAAATTATATTTGAACAGGAAAACAGAATTAAAGTTTAACTTATTACTTAACCTACTTACCTAACCTACTTAACACCCCCTCTAATACTAAGCGCAGGTGTGAGCAATTTATATTTAAGATTGGAAAATTTCTTTGAATCACAGTCCATCTCACTCTTTGCAGGGAATTCTTGTACTGTGCATTAACGGAGTCCACAAGGCGTTGGTGTTTAACAGGCAAATGATTACCACTTAGGAAGGTTCTTGCTGGTTTTCAGAGAGAGATACCCCTTCCAGGACATCCACATCTAATACATTCTCAATCTTGCTGAAAATATATGCCCCCTTCAGGGTTCTCCAGATCATTCTCCTTATTTCAGGTCACCTTTCAGATTGCTAACCCTCTCCTTTGACCAGACAGTCTTCCAAAAGTTTGCCAGCTTTGTCCTTCTGGAACTGATTTCTGTCTCCACGCTCACTGTTTCACACTTTCCTTCTCTGAGAGCAAAACTCTTCTCACTGCCTGCAAAAAATCATATGCTCTCCCAGGCAATCTTTATCTTGTTACTTCTTTGCTCTTTTGCAAAAAGCACTTTGCAAAAGTCCTGTAAAAATTCAGTGTTTCACAATATGTGTGTGCAATCTACTTTACCATTTCCTCCCAAACCAGAAAGATGTGAAATGAGAGTGTTACTGCTCCAGGGAAGACGAATATAGGGAAAGATAGGGGTAGGGTTGGAAACGGAAACCCGGAAATCGGAGAGTCAATGTGAACGTCATCTGATTGGAGGACACCACTATGCAATATGAGGAGTTGTTCCTTCAATTTTCAGGTCGTCTCAGTCTGGAAATCCATGCGACAATAAACAGATATGTCAGCAGGGTATCGGGGCAGGAAATTGAAATGAGTGGTCAATAAGAGATGCCGGCTACTGCGGTGGACTGATCCGTGGCGCTGAAGGTAATGATTTAACAGTCTGCATCCAATCTCTTCGATGTCGAGGATTCTCTCCTGCCTCCATACCACGCAATAATGGAGCCAGCTAGCACACTGTCAATTTTCTCCAGAAAGATATCAAGATGGATAACAGTAACCTTGCCAGCATAAGCCTCTTAAGCAGAATAGGGTAGGCCACCCATTTTCTGCACACCAAGGAACTATGTTCTCTTCATTCTTTCCAAGCCAGAGCCATTGGTTTGTATCAGAGAATAGTTGATATTCATCCTCCTGAAGTTCACAATCACTTGTTTTATCTTGTGTTTTCTCTCCATTTTACAAGCCCTTCAACTTCCTCTCTGTCAGCATGCACATCATTGTTGTCGGTGAGGCCACTTCTGGTCTATAATCTGCAAGAGTGATGATTGTGTGATGGTGTTAAAACTGAGTTTGGCAGTGCAGCCATGAGGCAGCAGCGTGAACGTTAGTGGCATGATCACAGATCCCTCAGGTTTCCCATTACTCAGCGTGCTGTGACTGACTGTATTAGGAAGTCTAGAATGCAGACACAGAGATGGGTGTTGAGTTCCAGCGATTACAGTTTACCCACCAGCACTGGTGGGTGTGGGTTGTATGTAGGTCAGTGGGATTAGGTGGGGGAAAGTGTTCTGCATGGACTAAAAGGGCCAAGTTGGACTGTTGCTATGCTGTAATTGTTATGTGATGCCTTGAATGTTGCGGAAACAATGGATTGCTCCAGTGAGAGTTGAAGATGTCCATTAGGACCTCCGTCAGCTGGGCTGCAGCCTTCACAGTCCTTGAGCACCCGACTAGGTATGTTGTCTGGTCCTGCTAAGTTGCATAGCTTCTCCAAAGATGGGATCCACAGCAGCGACTATGCCTGTTCATCTGGCAGAGATGAGGCCTTCGTTAGTGTCACATTGCAGTTCTCATAAATTTCGTCTTTGATATTCAACCTGTCTGGACGGGAAACATTGTTGTCACTGACCTGATGGTCAGTTTTCGTTTGAAGCATGTGTCTAGGTCAGCGCAGATTTATGGAGTTTAACTCCAAAAGCTCATAAGGCACAGGTGCGGAATTGGGCCATTCTTTCCATCGAGTATATTCCACCATTCCATCATGGCTGATTTATAATCCATTTGACCCTCATCTTCTTGCCTTCTCCCCGTAAACCTTGATAGCCTTCATGGTCACGAACGTCTGGCTTAAATATTCCCGATGACTTGGCCTCCATAGCTATCTGGTACATCAAATTCCATAAGATCTGCACCTTCTTGGTAAAGAAATTACTCTAATCTCGGTTTTAAAAGGGTTTTTACTGTATTACCTGGCAGTTACCTCTGGTTCCATACTCACCCACCATGGGAAATATTCTCTCCACCTCCACTCTGTCCTGACCTTCCAGCATTAGATTGGTATAAATGAGATAACACCTCATTCTTCTAAACTCCAGCAGGCACAACCCCAGAGCGTTCGAACCCTTTCACTCCGGGGATCACCATGACAACAACTGAACCCTCTCCAAATCCAACACAGCCTTCCTTAGATATGGATCACAAACTATTCACAGTATTCCAACATTGTTGACTAATGAATTATAAAGCCGCGACACCACATCCCTGCATTTATATCCTATTCTTCCTAAAATAAATGAGATAATTCCATTTGCCTTTCTTACACCTGCCTCTACATGCAAGTGGATCTTTAGGCAGATTTGAACGACGACCCCAAGTCCCTCTGTGCCACTGATTTTGATATAATTTTCTGTTTAGAAAAAGGTCAAAACCTTTATTCCTTCCACTAAAATAACATGATCATGACTTTTCTTCCCTGTATTCCATCTGTCATTTCTTTACCAAATCTCCTAAACGTCTAAACCTTCCTTAACGCTACCTGCCCCTCCTCTGAGCTTTGTATTGTCTGAAAACGTGGCAACATAGCTGTCTAATCCACCATCACAATGAGTAACACATAACGTAAAATGAAATGGCACCAGCAGCTAGACCAGAGGAACACCACTGGCCAACAGCAGCCAACCTGTAAATGTCCCTTTTATAACCACTCTGCTTCCTGTCAATCAGTTAATCTTATATCCATGCCAGTATTTTTGTGGGAGAACCATGATCCTCATCGTGCTTAGCAGCCTCATGTACGCCACCTTGTCATGGGCCTTCTGAAAATCCATGTTAACAATATCCACTGACTCTCCTTTAGTTGTCATTCCTGTTCTTCACTCTAGGAATTCCAACAGGTTTGCATCCAAAGATTTCTCTTTCAGAAATCAATGCTGTCTTTCACCATGGGCCTCTATGGCCACTGAAACCTTATCCTTATTAAAAGATTCAAAAATCTTACCTATCACTGAAAATATAATGATTCACGAAGATCAGTAACAATGCCTTCAGTTTCTTCAGTTACCTCTTTCAAACCGAGGACTGTACTTCATCTCGTCCAGATAATTGATCCATCTTCTGACCTCCCAATGCTAAGACAATTGACTCAGCCTATTGACACTCTCAGATGATAGGCACACTGCAGTTCTCATAAGTTCTCATGATGGAATGGTGGAATATACTCGATAGGAAGAATGGCCCAATTCCGCAATGATCTTTTGGAGTTAAACTCCATAAATCTGCGCTGACCTAGACACATGCTGTGGGTTTTCAAACTAAAACTGACCATCAGGTCATGACAACAATGTTTCCCGTCCAGACAGGTTGAATATCAAAGACGAATTTTATGAGAACTGCCACAATGAAGAAAGGTGCGAAATACATACTAAGTTCATAAGCCATTTCTTTGTCCAATACTACCCTGTCTTTTGTAGCCGAAGAAACATTTCCCCTTGATCACTGCTGAACTTCCCTCCCTTCTCCACCTTACGTCCTATCTTTGAAACCACACCTCCTCGCCTTCTCATTTGTTCGGACGCCTGCCGACATTTTCCATCCTTGATTAAAGGCTCAAGACCAAAATGTTGGTAATTTTTTTTTAACTTTACTATATTATTACAAATTCCAACTGATCTAATCCGATGGAGGATAACGGATTATATTTGGAAAGCTCAAATCCCCCACTTTGCATCCCTTATATCTATCTATGATCACCCTTTGTTTCAGTTCCTCTAACCTTCGTTGACATGTGCCAGGTAGGCTTTTCATTGTGCAATCCCAACAACATCTTCACTTCATCTAATCTCTCATTTCCACCTACTTGGGGAAAAAAACTGCTCAGGAATATCAACTGCAAGGTCTCACTCATGAAACGCAGAACACACCACCACCTCCCTTATCTCTACTCTTTGGGGAACTATGCCCCCATGATTTTATAAATCTGCATTGAGAACAGCCTTACAATCGGATCTTATGCTTCAGGAGAAGTGTCCCAGACTTTCCTTATCAAGGTCAGTTTTATTATCATGTGACTTTCTAAATACAACCAGATTTTAAAATATATATATTTAATTTTAAAAAACCTTTCAGAGTAACAAAGAGCAGAGTAACAATCCGCTTAGGACCATGAGTCCAATCCATCCAATTACACCCAATTGGCTTACAACCCTTGGTACATTTTGCACAGTAGGATGAAGCCGGTGCCCCCAGGAAAATCCCAGACAGACACGGGGAGAATGTACAAACGCCTTACACACAGCGCAGGATTTTAACCCAGGTCTTGTTAAGGTGTTGCGCTAATCACTATACCAAAACTGCCACCCATACACCAAACATTCCACCCGAGAAACAGTATGCACACATGTATACATAAGGACATAAGAAATACGAGCAGGAGTAGGCCAGCTGGCCCATTGAGCCTGCACCGCCATTCAGTAAGATATTGGATGATCTGATCATTGACTCAACTCAACCTACATTCCTTTTTCCTATATCCCCAAATTATTTTCTTTTGTTAAATTGTATTGAACTGAACCTTAAATAAGTTTAATAAAGTGCTCTCAACTGCTTCCTTTGGCAGAGAATTTCACAAATTCACAACTCTCAGGGAAAAAAAAAGTTTTTCCTCATCTCCATCCAGAATCTACTCCCTTGGATCTTGAGGCTGTGTTCTCTATTTCTGGTTTCACCAACAATTTAAAACATTGTTCCTGCCTCTATCTTATCTATCAACTTTATAATTTTATATGTTTCTTTAAGATTTCCTCTCAATATTCCAAATTCGAGTGAGTATAATCCCAGGTGATCTAGTCTCTCCTCGTAGGTCAACCCCCTCATCTACGGTATAAACCTGGTGAACCTCCTCTGATCTATATGCAAGGCCAGTATATCCTTCCTCAAATAAGGAAACCAGAACTGTACACAGTACTTCAGGTGCAGCCTCACCAATACCTTGTATATTTGCAGCATGACCTCCTTATTCTTGAATTCCTCTAGTGATGAAGGCAATCATTCCATTTGCCTTCTTAATAATCTGTGGTATCTGCAACCCAACTTTTTGTGGTTCATGCATAGCCCTCCCAAGTCCATCTGCACCACTGCACCTGCTGCAGACTTTCAGCATTTAACTAATAATCTGCTCTTATATTTTTTTCTACCAATGTGGAATCCTTGCAGATACTAACGTTACACACCATCTGCCAGACATTCGCCCACTCACCTAACTTAACGATATCCTATTGCAAACAATCCACATCATCTGTACAATTCACTTTTACAATTTAGTATCATCCCCAAAATTGGCTACTGTACATTCTATCCCCTCTCCCAAATCATCAATGTAAATCGTGAACAGCTGCAGGCCCAGCACTGACACCTGCACAACCCCACTTATCACTTTCTGTCAATCAGAAGAACTGTCTTTTGAAAGTTAACTAATTCTCAATCCACGCCAATATACTTCCACTGACTCAATTCATATGTATCTTATTGATAAGTCTCTTGTGCTGCACCATATCAAACGCCTTCTGGAAATCCAAATATACAAATTCAACCTGTTTCCCTTTATCTACCACACCCATTATATCTTCGAAGATCCCCAGAAAGTTTGTCAAACAAGACCTTCCTTTTCTGTGTCTACATGGTGGAAAACCTTCATTCTTAATGTCTCGCTATTTCTTCCTTAATTACAGCTTCAATGATTTTCCCAACTACAGACATTAAACCACTGGCCGATCATTATCTGTCGTCTGCCAACATCCCTTTTTAAAAGGTGGCGTGACATTTGCTGTTTTCCAATTTTCCAGGACCTGTCCAGATTCCAGAGAATCCATAACTGCCGCCATTTCCTTCAGTACGCTGGGATGCATCGCATCAGGACCTGGGGATTTTTTCACTTTCAATCCTATTAGTTTCCTCATCACTATCTCTTTTGTAATAATTATTTTATCGAGGCCCACACTTCCCTTCACATCCCGATCACCACTCTTTAGCATGATGAATGTGTCTTCCACAGTGAAGACGGACACAAAATGTCAGTTCAATGCCTCAGCCATTTCCACATTACTCAATATCAATTTCTCATTCACATCTTCCATGGGAGCTATGTTGACTTGAGCCACTCTTTCCTGTGTTATAATTTTATAATTGTTTTTGCTATCTGTCATTATCTTTCTTTCTTTGGCTTGGCTTCGCGGATGAAGATATATGGAGGGGGTAAAAGTCCACGTCAGCTGCAGGCTCGTTTCTGGCTGACAAGTCCGATGCGGGACAGGCAGACACAGTTGCAGCGGTTGCAGGGGAAAATTGGTTGGTTGGGGTTGGGTGTTGGGTTTTTCCTCCTTTGCCTTTTGTCAGTGAGGTGGGCTCTGCGGTCTTCTTCAAAGGAGGTTGCTGCCCGCCAAACTGTGAGGCGCCAAGATGCACGGTTTGAGGCGATATCAGCCCACTGGCGGTGGTCAATATGGCAGGCACAAAGAGATTTCTTTAGGGAGTCCTTGTACCTTTTCTTTGGTGCACCTCTGTCACGGTGGCCAGTGGAGAGCTCACCATATAACACGATCTTGGGAAGGCAATGGTCCTCCATTCTGGAGAGGTGACCCACCCAGCGCAGCTGGATCTTCAGCAGTGTGGACTCGATGCTGTCGACCTCTGCCATCTCGAGTACTTTGACGTTAGGGATGAAAGCGCTCCAATGAATGTTGAGGATGGAGCGGAGACAATGCTGGTGGAAGCGTTCTAGGAGCCGTAGGTGATGCCGGTAGAGGACGCATGATTCTAAGCCAAACAGGAGTGTGGGTATGACAACGGCTCTGTATACGCTTATCTTTGTGAGGTTTTTCAGTTGGTTGTTTTTCCAGACTCTTTTGTGTAGTCTTCCAAAGGCGCTATTTGCCTTGGCGAGTCTGTTGTCTATCTCATTGTCGATCCTTGCATCTGATGAAATGGTGCAGCCGAGATAGGTAAACTGGTTGACCGTTTTGAGTTTTGTGTGCCTGATGGAGATGTGGGGGGGGGGGGCTGGTAGTCATGGTGGGGAGCTGGCTGATGGAGGACCTCAGTTTTCTTCAGGCTGACTTCCAGGCCAAACATTTTGGCAGTTTCCGCAAAGCAGGACGTCAAGCGCTGAAGAGCTGGCTCTGAATGGGCAACTAAAGCGGCATCGTCTGCAAAGAGTAGTTCACGGACAAGTTTCTCTTGTGTCTTGGTGTGAGCTTGCAGGCGCCTCAGATTGAAGAGACTGCCATCCGTGCAGTACTGGATGTAAACAGCGTCTTCATTGTTGAGGTCTTTCATGGCTTGGTTCAGCATCATGCTGAAGAAGATTGAAGAGAGGGTTGGTGCCAGAACACAGCCTTGCTTCACGCCGATGTCAATGGAGAAGGGTTCAGAGAGCTCATTGCTGTATCTGACCCGACCTTGTTGGTTTTCGTGCAGTTGGATAATCATGTTGAGGACATCCGATGCGCTCTAGTATTTGCCAAAGCCCTTTCCTGCTCACGGTGTCGAAGGCTTTGGTGAGGTCAACAAAGGTGATGTAGTGTCCTTTGTTTTGTTCTCTGCACTTTTCTTGGATCTGTCTGAGGGCAAAGACCATGTCAGTACTTCCTCTGTTTGTGCGAAAGCCGCACTGTGATTCTGGGAGAATATTCTCGGCGACACTAGGTATTATTCTATTTAGTAGAATCCTAGCGAAGATTTTGCCTGCAATGGAGAGCAGCGTGATTCCCCTGTAGTTTGAGCAGTCTGATATCTCGCCTTTGTTTTTGTACAGGGTGATGATGGTGGCATCACGAAGGTCCTGAGGCAGTTTCCCTTGGTCCCAACAAAGCTTGAAAAACTCATGCAGTTTGGCATGCAGAGTTTTGCCGCCAGCCTTCCAGACCTCTGGGGGGGATTCCATCCATACCTGCTGCTTTGCCACTTTTCAGTTGTTCGATTGCCTTATATGTCTCATCCTGGGTGAGGACCTCATCCAGCTCTAGCCTTAGGGGCTGTTGAGGGAGCTGGAGCAGGGCGGAATCTTTGACTGAGCGGTTGGCACTGAAAAGAGATTGGATGTGTTCTGACCATTGGTTGAGGATGGAGATCTTGTCGCTGAGGAGGACTTTGCCATCTGAGCTGCGCAGCGGGCTTTGGACTTGGGGTGAGGGGCTGTACACAGCCTTTAGAGCCTCATAGAAACCCCTGAAGTCGCCAATGTCCGCACTGAGCTGGGTTCGTTTGCCGAGGCTAGTCCACAACTCATTTTGGGTCTCCAGGAGTTTGCACTGAAGATGGCTGCATGCGCGATGGAAGGCTTGTTTCTTCTCTGGACAGGACGGTTTTGTAAGGTGAGCCTGGTGGGCAGCTCGCTTCTTTGCCAGCAGCTCCTGGATTTCCTGGCTGTTTTCGTCGAACCAGTCCTTGTTTTTCCTGGAGGAGAAGCCCAGTACCTCTTTAGTGGATTGCAGTATGGTAGTCTTCAACTGATCCCAGAGGGTTTCAGGGGACGGGTCCGTGAGGCAGGTTGAGCTTTGCTTTGAGGTTTGCCTGGAAGTTTCCTCTCGCTTCGTCTGACTGCAGGTTTCCAACATTGAACCTCTTTATAGGGGCTTTACTGTTCCTGGACTTTGGCTTGAAGTGAAGGTTGAGCTTGCAGCGAACCAGCCGGTGGTCAGTGTGGCATTCCGCGCTGGGCATGACCTTGGTGTGGAGCACATCTCGTTTGTCACTTTCTCGCACCAGGATGTAGTCCAGGAGGTGCCAGTGTTTGGATCGGGGATGCATCCAGGTAGTCTTAAGGCTGTCCCTCTGCTGAAAAAGGGTGTTTGTAATGACAAGCAGCTGTTCTGCGCAGAGCTCCAACAGGAGGCACCAATTGTCGTTGCACTTGCCGACACCATGCTTGCCCAGGATTCCTGGCCAGGTTTCTGAGTCTTTGCCAACGGGAGCGTTGAAGTCGCCAAGGATGACAACCTTTTCGGCTGAAGGGGTGCATTGGATGAGGTTTCGCAGGTCAGTGTAGAACTTGTCCTTTTCTGCTGGTTCCGCCTGGAGGGTTGGAGCATAGACACTGATGAGGGTGATGCAACGCTTGTTTTGAAGGGGGAATTGCATGGACATGATTCGGTCCGAGTGGCCTGTCGGACGGTTTTCGAGTTTGGAGGCAATGAAGTTCTTGACCATGAAGCCTAGATCAGATAGGCGTCGTTCATCCGAAGGCTTGCCGGACCAGTAGAGTGTGTAGCCCGCACCGCGTTCTTGGAGGCTGCCTACATCTGCCAGGCGGACTTCATTGAGAGCGGCTATGTCGATGTCAAGTCTGAGGAGTTCATGTGCAATGAGGGCAGACCGACGTTCAGGTCGGTGGCTGTCAGCCTTGTCTAGTATAGTTCTGATGTTCCAGCATGCTAGCTTGAGTTTGTGAGCATCTTTTGAGGGGAAGGACGTGGAGGGGGAGGACGTGGAGGGGGAGGACGTGGAGTGGGAGGACGTGGAGGGGGAGGACGTGGAGGGGGAGGACGTGGAGGAGGAGGACGTGGAGGGGAGGACGTGGAGGGGGAGGACGTGGAGGGGGAGGACGTGGAGGGGAAGGACGTGGAGGGGGAGGACGTGGAGGGGGAGGACGTGGAGGGGGAGGACGTGGAGGGGGAGGACGTGGACCTGTCCTCGGGCCTGTGCAAAGGAGCTTTTAGGTGGAGTGCAGTGCGCGCAGTACTGGCCCCACCCTTTACACCCATGGTTCATATGCCGTGGCCAAGCAAACTGCGACGTGGCAGCGAGGTCCTTGGGTCGTAGGTTTTGTATCGGAGTGACCTTCTCCTATGCAGGTTTCTTACCCGGGCTGGAGGGGTCTGCCTCCCCTCCTAGTTCGGTCCATACTGCCCGGACTCGGGCCGAGGCCGCCGCAGCTCTCCCTGTGCCCGGACTGGGGCCACCGCCTCCAACTCTCTGCCCGGACCGGGGCCTCCGCCTGCCTCACTTGACCGAGGCCGGGGCCGCCGTCTCCCCCTTGCTCCTGCCCGGATCGGGGCCGTTGCCGCCTACCCTTCGCCCAGACTGGAGCCGGGGCCGCCACTGCTCACCCTGTGCCCGGACTGTGGCCACCGCTCCCACTCTCTGCCCGGATCGGGGCCTCTTCATAATCCTTCTTCCCTTCCCTTATTTCTCATTTAGTTGTCCTTTGTTGCCCTTTAAAGTTTTCCCAATCCCTCAATTCCCCACTATTCTTGGCTACTTCATTCATGAACTTCTAATTTTATACTACCTCTATTTCCTTAGTTAACCAAGGCTGGATTTTCCTTATGATACTGCCCTTATTTTTAACCAGAATATATTTTTGTTGAGCACTGTGAAATATTTCTTCGGAAGTCTTCCACTATTCCTCAAATTTTATGCCAAATATCCTGAGTTCACAGTCCATGTTGACCAATTTCTCACTCATCCTGTTATAGTCTTCCCTGTTCAAGTATAATACATTAGTTTTAGATATGTCTATTCCACCCTCCATCTGTATGAGAAATTCAATCATATTATGATCGCTCTTATTAATGCTCAGACCATTAATTTGATATATAGTGTATTTTACTAACATGAAGGGAATGAGCCTCGGTGACTGAGTAATGTGTTCATTATACTCAAACATGAGGTGATAATTTCGGCTCAAACAGCCTCCCATTCCGAGACTGACCACCTCCCTCACATGAAGTCTCGGGCAGAGGAGTATCTCTCCCACAATCCTCATACAATCTAACATATGCAGACAGCGATGGAACATCTGTGGTGACACGTGCCGGAGAAACTACATCACATTGATGATGCAGGAGGATAAATGGCCCATCGCGGTTGTAGCAGTTAGAGAAGAGCATATCGATCAAATCCTATCCTCGAGGCCTGCAGTCCAAAGAATTTGGACTTGATTTTGATGGTGCACAAAAAAGATTTGTTAGGATAGCCCTAGCCATAGCAAAAAAATGTATTATGTCAGCCTGGAAATTAGAAGATAACTTGAGAATACAACAATGGTATATAGAAATGAATAAATGTATTCCATTAGAAAAATTAACATATAATTTAAGAAATAATATTACAATATTTGAACAAATATGGGAGCCATACATGAAACACAATAGAGAAAACCTACCGGGGACATCTACCACCTAAAATGACAGAAGGAGAAGGAAATGAAAAGAATTGACTCAGTGGAATTTCTTGTTTATTTTTATTGAGTGACAACATTGTTTGACGGGTGCCTATCCAGTCGGAACCATGCACCCTCCCACATTCAGGCGGAGAATTCCAGACACCAACTGATATAGCAGATGTTCTCGGGGAAAGCACAGATGGCTGTTTAGGGACCATTTGCACAGGATTCTGGATCGGTTTGTCCCACTGGGACAGAGAAACGATAAGGCAACCGTGGTTGACAATACACACCTCGTAATAAGTGCATAAATAGAGAATAAAAATTAACATGTATACATATTCTGGAATAAATTAGTTTCCATTTATAAGAGGTCCAATGATACATGATACCGGTTGTCAATTTCAAGGACTGCAAGGGAAAAAAAATTGCCCAGCCTGTCATTTCTGATTTTGAAGCTCCTCTGCCTCCTTTCCGTTGGTGATAGGTCAAATATCCCGTGTGATTCAAGCACACATCCCTCTTTTCATCCCAGAAATATTCTAGAGAATAGGTCCATTTAATCACACGCTCCACTTAGCTGGGTGCCGCAAACGGCAGAGATTGCTGTCCCAACGACAGATCTCAGACTCGTTCTTAAAAGTGAAAAGGAAACAGGACGCCTAGTGTTTGTGCAATTTTGGAAGTAAAGAGGTGAGTTAAGTTTAAATGGATGCAACTATTGGAATATCAGCAAATAATATGTACACTGACAACGAAGCGAAATTCTAATGGAAAAAGAGCAAGTTAAAAGAACTCATGTGAATTTCCCCATTGCCACAGACACAGCCTGTTACAAATGCTGGTGTGACGGGGTATTTAGAGGTGGTTTGGGAAGAATTGTTAGAGCAGATTTCACGCACACATTTTAAAACACAATATGTGCAGGACTTTTCCAGAATGCTTTTTCAGGAGGCAACAAAGTATCGACAGCAGCTTGCATGGGAAAGCATGTGATCGTTGCAGGCAGAGGATAAGAGTTTTGCTCTCAGAGAGGGAGGGTGTGAAACAGAGAGGAGAGAGACAGAAATTTGTTCCTGAGGGACAAACGGCAAACATTGGAAGGTTGTCAGGTCAAAGGAGAAGGCTGGTGGTGTGAAAGGTGATCTGAAAGAAAGGGGATAATCTGGAAGACCCTGAAGAGGGCAAGGTTCGTCAGAAAGACCGATTGAGAATCCGGGAAACTTCCTCAGTGGTAAACATTTACCTTTCAAGCACCAAAGCCTCGTGAACTTCACACGTGTTAAATTCTGTGCACAGAATAAGCATTGCCTGCAACCAGTGAACTTGGACGAATGAGAAGTGAGATTGGACTGTGAACCAAAGAACTTTCCTTAATTTACACACACATTACAGACACGTGCACTTAGATTTAGAAGGAAGTTAAGTTAAAAATAGAGAAAAGTTATGCTTTGATTCTGTTTTCATTTTCAAAGATAATTAAAAACAACTTTTGTTTATGTAACCATTTGTCTATTGCTGCTGGGTGTTGGGGTCCTTTGGGCTCCAAACAGATCGCTGATGCGATTAGGAAATTTCAAGGTCTTTGGCGGCCTCCAGCTGGTGCGAGTACATCATACAGCGAGCGTCCCACTGGTGCTCTGCCACGCTGTCTTTCCCCGAAAGTCCTCTCCCAGATTTGTCGCTCTCGGTGAAATAGTGGGAGAGAAGGAGAGTTTTTCTTCCTCTTTGGTTGCCTGCATCGGTAACACTGATCCCAAAGAGACCACACTCCTTGGGGTCTGCTGCTAACGGCGTGCGCCGGCATCTTGATCATCGGCCTCATTTCATCGCGCCGGTCCCGTCGGCAGGCACTTTAACCAATATCGGGCAGTAGGACCCCGCGGAGCTCTACTTTTTGGTCCGGGGCTGCGGGGTCCCAAAAGCGTTGAGCTGCTGTTTCCGGAGGGTGGCGGAGGGCGGACATGGCTGTGAGGGAGTAGTTGTGGAAGTTGCTCGTCGGCTGCAGAAAGCTGAGGCCCAACAAACTGAATGCAGATGCTGGACGTAATGATCCACTGTCCGCGTTTGGTCTCAGATAGATCAGATTGGGCCAGAAGCGGTTCAAGCTCGGCCTCACCTGAAAGATTAGTTTCTTATGGTGGATCCAGGAGAGTGGAGTAGGACTATGTAGGGGCAGGGTTTAGACACACTGCGGACATTGCTGGGCAGTGCGACAGTGGGTGGAACCGTGTGTGGTTGCAGGGAAGGTTTAGCGGATAAGGATGTACTGGAGTGACTCACATCTGAAGAGGCGGCTGGGATGGTTTTTTTTAAATTTTTTTATTTTTCACACTATAAGCCACATTGATCAAGATACATACATTTTTATTTTCAAATATATTTCTTTTCTTTGGCTTGGCTTCGCGGACGAAGATTTATGGAGGGGGTAAAAAGTCCACGTCAGCTGCAGGCTCGTTTGTGGCTGACCAGTCCGATGCGGGACAGGCAGACACGATTGCAGCGGTTGCAAGGGAAAATTGGTTGGTTGGGGTTGGGTGTTGGGTTTTTCCTCCTTTGCCTTTTGTCAGTGAGGTGGGCTCTGCGGTCTTCTTCAAAGGAGGCTGCTGCCCGCCAAACTGTGAGGCGCCAAGATGCACGGTTTGAGGCGTTATCAGCCCACTGGCGGTGGTCAATGTGGCAGGCACCAAGAGATTTCTTTAGGCAGTCCTTGTACCTTTTCTTTGGTGCACCTCTGTCACGGTGGCCAGTGGAGAGCTCGCCATATAATACGATCTTGGGAAGGCGATGGTCCTCCATTCTGGAGACGTGACCCATCCAGCGCAGCTGGATCTTCAGCAGCGTGGACTCGATGCTGTCGACCTCTGCCATCTCGAGTACCTCGACGTTAGGGGTGTGAGCGCTCCAATGGATGTTGAGGATGGAGCGGAGACAACGCTGGTGGAAGCGTTCTAGGAGCCGTAGGTGGTGCCGGTAGAGGACCCATGATTCGGAGCCGAACAGGAGTGTGGGTATGACAACGGCTCTGTATACGCTTATCTTTGTGAGGTTTTTCAGTTGGTTGTTTTTCCAGACTCTTTTGTGTAGTCTTCCTGTGATTTTATTTAATATCTGGTTTAGATCTTCCCAAAATATTTTCACTTTCTCACACGTCCAGATTGCATGAATTGTTGTTCCCATTTCTTTCTTACAACGAAAACATCTGTCAGATACTGTTGGGTCCCATTTTTTTTAACTTTTGAGGTGTAATGTATAGCCTGTGTATTCAGTTATATTGTATCATACGTAACCTCGTGTTTATTGTATTTCTCATACTTCCAGAGCATAACTTCTCCCATGTTTCCTTCTTTATCTTTATGTTTAAATCTTGTTCCCATTTTTATTTAGTTTTACCATTTGGTTCTTCATTCTCGTTTTCCTTCAGTTTAATATACATATTTGTTATAATTTATTTGATTATCATTGTATCTGTAATCACATATTCAAAATTACTTCCCTCTGGTAACCTCAGACTGCTTCCCAATTTGTTCTTCAAGTAGGATTTCAGTTGGTAGTATGCCAACACTGTATCTTGAGTTATATTATATTTATCCTTCATTTGTTCAAAGGATTTATTTCCTGAAAAGTTCTATTCTTTTGATCCCTTTTTTCTCCCATTCTCTAAAGGAAAGGTTATCTATTGTAAAAGGGATTAGCTGATTTTGCGTCAGTATTAGTTTAGGCGGCTGGGATGGTTAGGGGAAGATGAAACTGGTAGTGAGATCAGTTTGAGATAGTAAATTGTCAGAGGATAACATATCAGATGATGGTGAAAGTTCAACATGGTTAACATAGGTGCCTTCCAAGCAGTTGACCCGGGTTGGATTCCTGGCCAACGTATTTTTACAATGTGGTTTCCTGATGTCTAAAGCCTAAAGTTCTTGACTTATCTTGGTTTCAGAACGGAAGGTGAACAATATTGATACGGATTTATTCCATCGGTCAGTTTTTTTTTTATGCTTTGAGATCAAGCACCCCTTTGAATCAAACACCATTCTGGATAAATTAAGCAGGGAAACAGGATCGGTTAGAGAAAAAGTACGTTTAGACCCCAAGCCCTTCATGTAAAAGACAGAAATGTAATGTAGGTGTAAAGAAGGCAGGGTGGGTAAAGGTAACGCCATGTGGGATTGGCAAAAGAGTGGAGGTGCAGAGCGAGACTCGAACTGAAATGAGGGATTGCATGAAGGAATCTACAGTTTCTTTCCTTTCTTAGGTATGTTTTCTTCAAAGGTTTCAGAGATACAGCAATGTAACAGGTACTTGCAACTAACGAGCCAGTGCCGCCCAAATTCAACAATTAACGCACAACTCCAGTATGTTTTGGAGGATGGGAAGAAACCAAGCACCCAAATGAAATCCACGCAGCAAACCTCTTACTGGAAGCACTGCATGCGGACCCTGGTTTCTGGGTACTCAAATAGCGTTGCACTGACCACTACGTGAACCGTGCTGCCATTCTGTAACTCAAAACCTTTTTAAAAAATTCCTGAATTGTTCGTCGCAATTAAAAATATTTGTGCGATGCTTTTTTTTTTGTCAGCAAGTAATATTATTTCATCGTGACTTGATGATGGCAGAGAACAGACTCTCTGGAATATAAGAAAGCCGCCTCTTAGCTGTATTTCAGCACGGTATCGCCTAATTTAGTTTACTCATCACTCTTTCGACAAGATGAGCGCTGCACGCACCCTCCATCTATTTTCATAACTGCCTAAAATTGAACCAACAGATATAATTTATTACCCGATTGTAGAGGAATTCCCAGTTTCAGTTGCGTCCAAACCATCAGATACCCGAGATCCAGATAGAAACCTCCGAGCGATCAGGAAGTCCTCAGACCCCTCGGCACCCTCTCAAACGCAGGTTCCCACTGCTGATAGCCCATCAGCCAGTCTCGATCCTGTTACTAGTGGTCCGCTGCCTGATTTAAATCCTTTGATTGGAGTCGCTGGCAGACTGCAGGCATCATGGTTTCCATCCATGGAGTTACCCAAAGCTTCTGTTTGTGTGTTCTCCAACTGCAGAGGCCTCACTCCTCCACTGCTGTGGTTACCACCCCATTACGTCACCTCCTTTGATTGTCCTTGCGAAACGAGTGTAAGGGGGCTGGTCACCCCCTATCCTGGTGCCCTCCCCAAGTTATCTGCTTCCTCGGAGTCTGAAATCTCTCGTGGCTGCTACTGAACACAGGACCAACCATCAACCGCCCAGACCCACCAAAGCAGGATTGGAAAATAAACCACCGTCGGTTCCTCTAACAGGTTGTCTAAAGCCTGTTCAGAACCATTCGTAGTTGGGCATGGAGGTAGAACACTGCACAGGAAAGAGTAGCCTCCGCACCCTGCTTTCTATGGGTTCACACCAGCGGCACCACTGCCAATTATTTTTTTTGTTTGATCGTTACTTGAACAGAGAACAGTCCATTGTTTGGCATCAGTCCGTCGATCCAAGTACAGGAATATGAATTTTCAAAACATCTTGTTCATATCCTTGAGGTATGTTTGCCAAAATGACTTCAGCCCCCGTCTTTGAATTTATCACTGGACAATTAAAACATCAATCCTCGACATCGAAGATATTATTTTTGGACACGACCCGTGCTGCCCAATTTGACAAATTAACCCACAACACCCGCTAGGCTTTTGAACGATGGGAGGAAACCGGTGCCCTCTGGGAAATCCACGCAGAGAACGGGAGAATGTACACATTCCTAACGTACAGCTCGGGATTCGAACCCAAATCCCGATCGCTGGAGCTGTCTGTAAGGAATTTGCACTCACCGCTCGGCTCACTGTGCTCTGTTTGTATTTTTCATTTCCTAAAGCTCCACGAGATTCAAAGAATTTTCACTATCCCACGTATATTCACTAACCTGATAAGTTCAGCGATATTTCTGGTGACTTTACATAATCTCCCTTATATTTGTCGATGACCCATTTACATAGATCAGCACGGAATTCTTCTGGATTCAACATGAACCCCCCCACCCCCCCCCACCACCCCCCCCCCCCCACCACCACCACCACCTCCCTGGAGCGATCTTACTTTAATAATGTTTACTTTATTCCAGTTATTAAAGATAAAGTATTGACTTTTGCAGTCAACGAATATCGCGAAGTCAATTAAGTGTCCATGCTCTACCTAATCTCTGAGTGAAGTTATGTGTTGAAGTAGACATTGAGAATCCCATTTCGCAATGTATCCTGATTAACGTGGTATAATTATACAAAGATAGATGTAGAAAATGGGCCTCTCGGCCATTCTAGTCAGCGCCAAACAATTATTCTCCTTCGTCCCACTGACCTGCACTCAGTCCATATCGCACTATTCAAAACCTTCTAAAATATTGCAATTGTAGATATGGCTACAAGGCAAAGAATCTTATAAGACTTAGGTTCTTCAGCTAATCGGGTCTGCTCCGCCATTCAATTGTGGGATGATACATTTTCTCACCTTGCCCCACAGTTCGACTTCACACCATTGCGTTTGATGCCCTGGATATTCAAGAAGATTTCAAGATGTAATCATTTTCTAACAACCAAACAAATCCAGCAGTTCCCCAGGCAGTACCTCTCTCTGACCACCCTGTAGTTTCTATTCTTTTCTATGAATTTCTCCATCTCCAACGCCTTGGCTCTCAGGATGAGGTGTACTATTTCATACCATCCGAGATGTCCTTCTTTACTTCCGAAATCGTGGCCCTCACATCTTCTTCCATTAACAGCTTTTTCTATCATATTCTGTATGTCTCGCGAAACAACCGTGACCTCCTCCACTAAAATACGCAACAAGGTCAAGATTCCCTATCTATAACTACGACCTCAACAGAGCCCGCAGCGCCCTCCGTAATTTCAGATACATACAAGGTGATCACACAACCGGAAACATGCGTCCATCTGCTCCCGTCTCCACTTCAAATAGGAACTGCGTCCTCCATGTCCCACTCATCACCCCCTACGTTGCACTCACACCTCCTCCCTCACCACAACTACAGGCCTCAAACAGTCTTTTCAAGTGAAGCAACACGTTACTGTGAATCTTCTGTGGCGATCTACTGTATCCAACGGCTTCCTCGACATTGGAGGGAGTGGACGAAGAATCGGGGACGTTTTTGTTTAATAGTGTAGCTCTTCCACTGCAATTATAAGGGCCGTCTCTATAGTAGACACACATTTCACTTCCATACCTCATCGCCTCGTTGGCCTTTCTCTCCATTTCTCCATGCATCCACAAATTGAATGAACAATAGCAAATATCCATTGAGGGCATCCTCTAACCAGATGGCATCAACTCCAAGTCTGCAGTATCCGGTAGAACCCTCCTCTACCATTTGGACTCTTCCAATTTCTCTGTCTCTTTTACTCTTGGTCCCCACCATTCAGAGAACTATTGCTTCTACATACATTGTTCAACTTTTTAATCTTCTACTTCACAAACCATATCTCGTCTGTGCGCATGGAGGTAGACATTGGGGGGGTACGATTTCTATTTACACAGACAGATGTGGGTAGGTGGAATGCTTTGGCCGAGGTGATGGTGGAGATTGGAAAGATATGGGTGTTTAAGAGACTCTTAGACAGGAATATTGATGAAAGAAAATAAAGACAAACTATTGATTGTCCGTAGATATGCGACAACGGATTTCTCGGCGTGGTTCCCCGTTGCCTTCACATTTGATGGCTTCATTGCGATTTGCTGTCAAAAACTGAAGAAAAACTATTGTACTGAGAGAGTAGCGACGAAAGTTGTGATAATAGTGGCGGCAGTGAGCTGTATGAGATGCGTCCCATTTTACTTTGTCGTGGAGCCTTATACAGTAATTGTCAATGTTCCTTGGCTGTGTGCGTCAGTACCTGAATACTATACTTCACCCTTGTGGAAAGCACATGACTTGTTTTACAGCATCGTGACACCGATATTACCGATGTTTTTCATTCTCCTGCTTAATGGGTTAACAGCAGGCACATACAGCAAACAGAGTCCGCAGCGGACTCCGCATGAACAGTGAAAATCAAACTGATTCCGAGCTGGAGAACACGAAAAAATCGATGATTTTCTTGTTCGCTCTATCCACCAATTTCCTGTTACTGTGTTTGCCATATGTAATACACTCTATGAACTGGCAAACGGTGAATCCTAATTATAGGGAGAAATATATGATAACGCCAATATTTATCTTTCAACAATATGGAGTTATGCTACAGTTTCTCTGTACCTTGACCAACACCTGCTTCGATGGACTGACAAAAAGGACATTTAGAGAGGAACTGAAAAATGGCCTGGTTTGATTTTACATCATATGATTTTACATCATATGATGTGATGATAACAAGGTGTAAATAACAAAACCAACGTTACGCGCATTTCCCAAATCAATTTCAAGCTCGATTATTTTTGTAAGAATACAATCAGGCTGGGAAGCAAGATAGTTTTCAGTCACGATTTGACAACAGGACCTTGTAGATTTCTCACTATGGCATTCAATGACAGTTCCAGTAGGCAAAAGGTTGGGTACGGAAAAGACGTCCACTTTGTAGAAAAGAAGGAACAAATTCTCAACTAGGCTTCCAAGATAAATTAGTTATTAAATGTGTGATTCTGAGGGCCCAGATACTCGAATTCTCCTGGTTTCGGGAAGGAAAGTGATCACTGTTGATTCTTATTCATTCCCTCGTTCAGGTTTCCATCTGATATCATACACTCCTTTGAATTGAACACTCTACTGGACGAATTAAGAGGGGAAACAGAATCCGTTAGAGAAAAAAAAAGGAACGGTCAACGTTTCGCCCCGAATCCCTTCATGTAAAAGACAGATATACAATGGAGAAGTAAGTGTAAAGAAGGCATGATGGGACAGGGAATGCTGTGTGGAATCATGGCGGTCAGTGGTGGTGCAGAGCGAGTCTCGAACTGAAATGAGGGATTGTGTGAAGGAATCTACAATTTCCTATCTCTCATAGGTATGTTTTCTTCAAATATTTCAGAGATATCGCAATGTAACAGGTACTTGAGACCATCAACCAGTGCCGCCCAAATACAAAAACTTCAAAATACCGTATGTTTTGGAGGGTGGAAAAAAACCGAGCACCCAGATGAAATCAATGTAGCCGCAGGGGTAACGTCTTACTTCAAGCACTGGATGCGAAACCCTGGTTTCTGGGCACTGCAATAGCGTTGCGCTATTGAACTGTGCAGCCATTTTGTAAATTATTTTTTTTTAATCCTTAATATTCGTCACTCATCGCAATCAAGAATATTTCCGCTATGTTTTTATTGTCAGCAAGTAATATTATTTATCGTTACTTGATGAGAGCAAGGAACAGACTCTCTGGGATATTAGAAAGACGCCTCTTCAGCCAGTCTTAGCTGTATTTCAGCAGGGTACCGCTTAATTCAGTTTATCCATCCCTATTTTGCCGAGGGGAGGGCTCCACGCACTACAATTGTATAAACAGATATAATTTATTATCCGATAGAAGAGGCGTTCCGAGTTCCAGTTCTGTCCAGACAATCGGAACCTGAGATACAGATAGAAACCTCCGAGCGATCAGGAAGCCCACAGAACCTTAGGCACCATGTCAAACCATGGTTGCCATTGCTAGCAGCCCATCAGACTTTCTTCAGCCTGTTCCTAGTTATCCGCGGCCTGATTTAAGTCCTTTGATTGGAATCGCTGGCAGCCTGCATGCTACATGGTTTCCATCCCTGGAGTGAGAACACTGCGGATGAAATCTCCGCTCCCTCCTCTCTCTTTGGGTTCACACCAGTGGCAGTACTGCCGTTGCAGGACCACCGGCAGCACTGCTAATTTTTTGTTCGATCCCATCATTTATATTTGTCATAAGTTCATCGAAGCAAGCACGAGTATGAAATTTTAAACGACTTCATCCCTCGTCATTGACATTGAATTTATCACTAGACCATTTCAATTCTCTACATCGAATATTATTTTTTTACACATGGAGCATAATAACAGTCCCGTCCCACCAACCCGAGCTGCCCAATTTCATCAAATTAATGCACAACCCCCGCTAGGTTTTGGAACGTTTGGAGGAAATCGAATCCCCCGGAACAATCCACGCAGAGATTTGGAGAATGTACACATTCCTTACAGATAGCTCGGAATTGGAACCAAACTCCCGATCGCTGGCTCTGTCTGTAAGGAATTTGCACTAACCGCTAATGTGCTCTGTTTGTCTTTTAATTTTAATTCATACCCTTTTAATTTACCAATAATATTTCCAGTACATTTGCAGTACAATATCATTCACCAAGGAAATGGACATAATAACGTCACTGTAAAAATATTTACAGAGTGAAACATCTAATCGTTCACTTTCGCGGATAAATATTTCTCCATTTTCTGCGTTTTGGCATCGTCATTATCAGCCAAATAGAAGATTATAATTCCGAAATATCGGCGTCCTGCTCCTGCTGTCTTCTCCCAAATCTCCATGAGAATCAAAAATTATTCACTGACCCACGTTTATTCAATAACTTCATAAGTTCAGTGATATTTCTGGTGACTTTACATCATCTCCATTATATTTGTCGTTGTGCTATTTACATAGATCAGCACGGAATTCTTCTGGATTCAGCATGAACAACACCACCACCACCACCCTGGGGCGACTTTACATTAATTATGTTTACTTTGTCCCAGTTTATTTTATCAATACGTCGTATATTCTTCAGTTCAACGATTGACTTTTTGAGTAAACGGATATCGCCAAAGTCACTGAAGTTTCATTGCTCTGCCTGATCTCCGAGTGAAGTTATGTATTGTCGTAGACACTGATTATCCGACTCCACCAATGTATCATGATTAACTTGGTGTAATTATACAACATAGATGTACAAGATGGGCCTCTCGGCCATCCTAGTTAGCACCAAACAATTATTCTGCTTAGTCCCACTGACCTTCACCCAGTCAATATTGCTCCATACCTCGAAGATCCATGTACTTGTTCAAAACCTTCTAAAATATTGCCATTGTTCATATGGCTACGAGGCAAAGAATCTTATAAGACTTGGGTTATTCAGCTGATAGTATCTGCTTCGCCATTTAATCGTGAAATAATATTTTTTTCACACCTGGCCCCACAGCTCGGCTTCATACCATTACATATGATGCCCTGGATATTCAAGAAGATTTCAAGATTCAATCATTTTCTAACAACCAAACAACTCCAATCGTTTCCTGGACAGTACCTCTCTCTGAATACCCTGTAGTTTCTACTCATTTCTCTGAATTTCTCCTTCTCCGTCCCCGTGGCTCTCAGGATGAGGTGTTGTATTTCATACCAGCCAAGATGTCCTTCTTTCCTTTCAAAATCGTGGCTTCCCAATCTACTTCCATTAACAGCGTTTTATATCATCTTTTGTATGTCCCGCAAACTACTATAGCCCCCTCCACTATAAGACGCAGCAAGGTCAGGATTCCCTGTCTACACCCACTACCACAACAGAGCACGCAGCGCCCTCCGTAATTTCAGATACTTACAAGGTGATTATACAAACGGAAACATGTGTCCATCTAATCCCGTCTCCACTTAAGAAGGAACTGCTACCTCCGTGTCCCACTCATTGTCCCCAGGGTTCGCTCTCACCTCCTCTCTCACCACATTTACCGGCCTCAGACAGTCTTTGCAAGTGAAGCAACACTTTGCTGTGAATCATCTGTGGCCATCAACGATATCCAACGGCTTTCTCGACATTAGAGAGAGAGAGAGTGGACGAAGAATCGGGGGACATTTTGTTTAACACTGTAATTCTTCCACTGCAATTATATAGACCGACTGATAGTAGACACCAATTTCAATTCCACACATCATCGTCTCGTCGACCTTTCAGTTCATTTCCCCATGCATATCAAACTAAAGCATGGACAATTTGAAGATAAAATAGCGAATATATCTTGTGGGCATCCACTGAACTGATGGCATAAATGTCGACGTCTTCAGTATCCGGTTGGCCCCTCCATAGCTCTTGGACTCTCCCAATTTCTCTGTCTGTTTTACTCTTGGTCCCCACCATTCAGAGAACTATTCCTTCTCCATAAATTGCACAACTTTGTAATCTTCTGCTTGCCAAACCATATCTCTTCTCTTTCCATTCGCTCCTCCACTTGCAAATTCTTGTGATGGCCAGCGTTCAAATAATACCTTGAGGCAGGCTCAGGCCGGAAACATTGTTAATATACCATTGCTTCCTATGGACGCTGCAAGGCATGCTGTGTTTCTCGAGCGTGTATTTGCAGAGCCAGCTCTCCAGTGCATGACGTCCTGTTTTGCGGAAACTGCCAAAATGTTTGGCCTGGAAGTCAGCCTGAAGAAAACTGAGGTCCTCCATCAGCCAACTCCCCACCATGAATACCAGCCCACCCACATCTCCATCGGGCACACAGAACTCAAAACGCTCAACCAGTTTACCTACCTCGGCTGCACCATTTCATCTAATGCAAGGATGGCAAAGAGATAGACAACAGAATTGCCAAGGCAAATAGCGCCTTTGGAAGACTACACAAAAGAGTCTGGAAAAACAATCACGTGAAGAAACACACAAAGATCAGCGTGTACAGAGCCGTTGTCATACCCAAGTTCCTGTTCGGCTCTGAATCATGGGTCCTCTCCCGGCATCACCTAAGGCTCCTAGAACGCTTCCATCAGCGCTGTCTCCACTCCATCCTCAACATTCATTGGAATGACTTCATCACCAACATCGACATACTCGAGCTGGCAGAGTCCGCAAGCATACAATCCACGCTGGTGAATACCCAACTGTGCTGGGTGGGTCAATCTCCAGAATGGAGGACCATCGCCATCCCAAGATTGTGTTATATGGAGAGCTCTCCACTGGCCACAGAGACAGAGGTGCACCAAAGAAGAGGTACAAGGACTGCTTAAAGAAATCTCTTGGTGCCTGCCACATTGACCAATGCCAGTGGGCTGATATTGCCTCCAACCATGCATCTTGGCACCTTACAGTTCGGCGGGCAGCAACCTCCTTTGAAGAAGATCGCAGAGCCCACCTCACCGACAAAAGACAAAGGAGGAAAAACTCAGCACCCAACTGCAACCAACCAATTTTCCCTTGCAACCGCTGCAACCGTGCCTGCCTGTCCCGCATCCGACATGTCAGTCACCAACGAGCCTGCAGCAGACATGGACATAACCTTCCATAAATCTTCATCTGCGAAGCCAAGCCAAAGAAGAAAGATTTGCACAGTGGAAATATCAGAGGTTATTTACATTACTGATAGAGAGGTGGTGACTGGTAGCAGCTTAGGTTGGTACAATTGGAACATTTAAGTCTACATAATACACAGAATATGTGAGCATGGTAATGCGATTTTGGCCACCAATATATGTCTACTCAAAAGAAAAAAAGCTCCCTAACTCATAAACCTTTATTTTTCTTTCATCAGTTCCTGCCTAAGAGTGTCTTACATGACCATATCATTCCAACCTCACCATCACCTCTGCCAATGCAATTCAGCTACCCACAATGTCTGTGTAAATAGAAACCGTACCCCCGATGTCAAACGAAACTTTCCTACTTTCACGTTGTGCAGATGCCCTCTAGTTTTTGCTGCTACTTTGCGAAAATATGTCTGAAATAAACACATAAATGTGATAAATATTTAAGCATGTGTTTGGAATAAACCATATTGTTGTGAAATAGGTTTCAACAGGACAGCACTAATGTGCTACAATGTTCTGTGTTCTATGTTCAATTTGCTGTCACAAATGAACATCATGTTCCAAATTACCGCTCACGGCCGATGGAAAGAGGGTCTGCATTTGCTGTGCTATTTTATATTAGTCCCAAAAAGGTCTTGCTGGCAGCTTGTGTCTGAGAGCGCAAATTGCCACGTTATGCACACGAATTGCATAATCAACTGTTTACATCATACAACTAGTGGCGAAATGCATTGCACAGGGAACCAATAAGCAAAATTAGCTCTGTATAGTTGCTTATTCAATGTGTTGTTCTGCTGTGGTTTATCCAATTAGTTGTCCCAATGGATCACTCCTCTCATATAAGAACTCCTACACAAAACTTAGAGTACGTGGATGGCTGTAAGATTCGAACTGATTTCAGCGTTTCACAGAGCCAGCAATCTGCGACATTGCGACCATTTGCTATTCTGTACTTGCAGATATCGGTGTAAAAGGTAATACGTTAGTTCACACAAACTTTTATAAACAATTCATCCATAACCTGTCTAATTTTATGCAATTGTCTGCTGCCCAGTTTCTTGAATTTGTGTTTAGATAAAACAGTTAATTATTTCCCCCGAGAAAGCTGTATTAAGAATATGTTAGAAATTGGAAATACCCAGGCGGTGTATTTCCATCATGGGGGAAGCAATGAGAAGAATTGATGTTTCAAATCTATAACTCGTCATCAGCACCAGAAGGAAAAGAAGCATCTCAGACGCTGGGTGGGTGAAGAGGTAGTAATAGAACAAATGGTATGAGCCAGTGATATTTATGTGATTTTAGGTGAACTGATTGAATGGGCTTTTTTTTTACATGATGATTGAACATTGATAATCTTTTCCAAATTCTGAAAACAGAGAATGACCAATGGAGAAGACCGCCATGGAACGTGAGAACTTCGTATTTCGAACGGTATAATGTGACCAGCAGGACAAAGCTACTGACTGAAAGGGCACAACAGAGCGAATAGAACATAGAATATTACAGAGTGGTTCAGACCCTCATCTACCATATAATTCCGACCAAAATAATCATACTGAACCAAATCATACGCCTCCTGATTATGCTCTATATTCCTTTCATTCATTTGCTTGCCTAAGAGTATTTGAAATCTGTCTATTGTATCAAGTGGCAATGCATTTCAGTAACTAACCTCTGTTTAATAAAAAGGTACCCCTGACTTCTACCCTTATGTTTCCTCCCTCATGTTGTAAATATTTCTTCTGATGTTTGCTACACTCGCCCCGATAACAAGATGCTGGATGATCATACAGTGTTTCCTCAAATGAGCGCTGCAGAGAGAAACTTATTTGAGGTACAGGAAAAGGCAAGGGAGGTTGGTCGAGGCCTTCCAAGAAAAACTGGGCTCAGTCGGCAATAGTATGATTGATCTTTACTGTGCTGTTCATCCCTCTATTTCCAATCTCTCTCTCTTGCACTCTCTCTCTCTCTCTCTCTCTCTCTCCCTCCCTCTCTCTCTCTCTCTCTCTCTCTCACACACATTTTCAATCAGTATCGAATGCCTTGAACCCTGTCCATGTCGTTATGATGCTAGCCCTTTCTCTCCTCATCAGCCCAATCTCACCTGCCATTTGTCCTCAGCATCTCTTTGTCTTGTTCTTCTCTGTTTTATTCTCGATTTATATTGTCAATCGTGGCCTACTGTGAACGATGTTCAAGTTCTGTGCAAACAACGGCCAGTTGACCTCCATCCATAAAATGACCCAATTCACTTAAACTGCAATCTCATGTGTCGTCTCGTTATGTCTGCTGCTTCCCATACCCTTTCCACAACAACACACTAACGGGGTTTCACTTTTCGTTCATAGTTTTGTGAACGCTCAAGGGCTGACACATGAACATGATTGCCGGACAGACTGACCGAAATGCTAACCTTACAATCATTGTTATTATTACTTTCGCGTTTTCCAGAGGGCATTTACCACCATCACCACCCACATCAGACACATTCTGATATTACATTGGCATTCAGAACTTAGGCATGCGGGAGATCCGTACCATCAGAGGCGAATTCACGTGTGACTGCGGCCTCCGAACCTTTCCTCTCACAGGCAGTAATTGAAGAAGAAAACTTAAAACTATTTTCGCCAGTTCAATTTTTGTTCTTCTTTGCTCTTGCAGTTAACTAACGGCGATTGTCATCCTGCGTCGTGGAAAATGTGGCCTTTCCAAATGTATCACTCGTTATCTCGTGGGGATGGCAGCGGCCGATCTCATGGTAGTTCTCATTGTAATCGTTCTGAAGCAGGTCAATGATATTTCTTTGTATGCCCGTTTTTTGCTCAGAACCAAAGTATCTACTCTGTTGATTATGATATGCGACAACGGATTTCACGGTTTGATTCACCGTTGCCTTCACATTTGATTGCGTCATCGCGATTTGCTATCAAAATTTGCAGAAAAACTATTGTACTGAGAGAGTAGCGACGAAGGGTTTGATAATAGTGGCGGCAGTGAGCTGGATGAGATACGTCCCATTTTACTTTGTCGTAGAGCCTTGTGCAATAATTGACAATATTCCTTGGCGGCGTGCGCCAGTACCTGAATATTATTCTGCACCCCTGTGGAAAGCACACGAGTTTCAGGACAGCATTGTAACGCCGATATTACCGATGTTTTTAATTTTCCTATTTAATGGGTTAACAGCCAGGCATATAATTGCAGCAAACAGAGTCCGCAGCGGACTCCGCATGGACGGTGAAAATCAAACTGATTCCGAGGTGGAGATCCGGGAAAAAAAAATCGATGATTTTGTTGTTCGCGCTATCCGCCAATTTCTTGTTACTGTGTTTGCCCTCTGTAATACACTCTATGAACTGGCAAACGGTTAATCCTAGTTATGCAGAAAAATATTTTAATACTCCAATATTTATCTTTCAACAATGTGGAATTATGCTACAGTGTCTCTGTACCTGCACCAACACCTGCCTCTATGGACTGACAAAGGAAATTCAGAGAAGAACTGAAAAATGGCGTGAAATTTGTTTTTACAATAAACGGGATGATGTGAAAATAACAAAAACAATATTACTCGCATTTCCCAAATCAATTTCAAGGCTCTATTATTTTTGTACGAATATAATCATGCTGGGAAGGCAACTAGTTTTCATTCACGATCTGAAAACAAGACCTGGTAGACTTCTCACCATTGCATTCAATAACAGGTCCAGTGGGGAATAGGTTGGGTACGGAAAACACGTCCACTTTGTGGAAAAGAAGGAATAAATTCACGACAAGGCTTTCAAGTGAAAGGAGTTATTAATGGTATGATGTCTGAGGGCTAAATTTACTTACTTCAATGGGTTTCGGGAAGGAAGGTGAGCACTGTTGATTAGTATTCATTTCCTCGCTCAGTATTTCCTCTGAGATCATAATATTGCCCTTCTTCAACGCCTTTTTCATCTGCTGTTACAATTTGTTGTGCATATCGAGAATACTGTTTGGAGTGTATTTATAACGTTGCCATTTCTTACCTCAGACCACAATTCTACAACCTACAACCTCTTTGGAATAATTTAATATTTTTCCTTATCAACCGAACTACTCCGCCCCCTCTGTTTACTTGCGTATAGTTTCGATGCTTCGACATTCTACTTTCAATGACATTCATTATTTAGCCACAATTCCGTGACGGCCATAACAACATGAAACATTAGGGGAATTTATGAGAAGTTTACACAGGAACATGGATGTAATAAAATAGAGGTCTATGGGGTAAGGAGGGTTTAGTACTTTTATTTTGGTTGGCACATCATGGAGGATGGAACGGCCTGTACCGTGCTCCATTGTTCAATTTTCTATGTTAAATGTTCTATGTTCTATCATACCTGCATATTTGAAGATGTACAATAATGTTTTCCATTTTATGTCACATGCTACGTGCATTTAAATACATAAAGCTTAAGCCGTTTATTTGTTACATTAGTGTCTCTGTCCCTGTTGCATTGCCAAGCAACGCCATAGCTGCACCTCTGCCCCATCTGCATGTCCTCCCACACCAAATCGCTACCAGCTATTTCTACTTGTGTGCAAACAGCCTCTTCTCTGCTTCTTCACTTTGATTTCCAACCACTGCGAATCTAGTTACCCCCACCCCCCACCCCCCCAACAGAATTAGCAAACTTTCCTTCCAGGATATTGGTTCCCCTTAAGTTCAGGTTGAACAATTCACACTTGTGCAGGTCACCCTCTTCCCCAGAAAATAATCCAATATTCCAAAAACATGAAACCCTTTTCCCAGACCATCTCCTCAGCCACACGACTGGCTGCACTTTCTTCCTGTTCTGACCTTCCCCAGTCGGATTGGAATGGAAAAGGGGAACTGCATTGAGAGCTGATAAGAATTACCTTGTTTGGTGGTGTGAGACTAACTAAGGAATCCCGAGAAAACTTTGGTGGGAGAAGGGATGGGATTTGCTTGTAGGAAGCTCAACAAAATAGAGATAAACATTGTAAATCGAGTGATGTTATAAATCACAAGTCAGACTCCTTTGTGGCAGCGCTTTCTGCTGTGGTTGGAATCACACCTTTCGGAATTATCAATTTTTTTTGTGACGTTATTCGTGTTTGCTTTGGAGCCTCATCAGTTCGACTTCAGGGTCGGAAAGTGTCCGAGAACGAGGCCAGGGAGACTCGCCTAATAATGAAATCTTTCTCTCCTTGTGAGTTTGACTGGAAACAACACGCGGAGTGGAGAAGAGTTTCAAACCGACTGATTGGTCCGAGCGCACTCAGCACTCGTCCACTCTCTTTCTGTTATTCTACCCCACACCAAGAGCACCAGAGTATGTCACTGCGCACTCAACCGCAAATGCTGGGGCCGGTTCGCCTGCCACATGGGTGAGCCGCCACATGGCCCCTCAGAGCAATGATAGGAGACGCTGAAACCATATATCTTTACGTCGCCGCCCTCGCCTCTTGACTAGTGGGACCACGACTGGGTGCTCAATGTCGAGGTGTGCCAGGTTGAGTCTCCTCCGGGCCACCGACATCCAGATTACGTTAACGGATCGCTTTGAAGGGTCCTTCTTGTGCTCTGTGCTATCATCGGCGGACGAACTCGTTCTGTTGCAGGTCTTTGTGTACGGAGGGCTTTTCCCTGTGGTGGGACGTTGGCCCTGGAGCCAGTGTTCCGAGTCTCTCCCGAAGACTGCTCAGGACCTCTGGTGGTGTGTCCTTATGACCATGGGGTGCGGATATGAATTCACAAGGTACTGTAAACTAGTTCGGTGGATTACTCTGACAGGTCTTCCTTGGGGGCTATGCGGATGCCCAGCAGCACCCAAGAGAGTTTGTCTACCCATTGGGGCCCTTCGAGCTGTGCCATTTGAGTTTACCAGGTGCCTGTGGAAACATTCAACCAGGCAATTCGATTGAGGGTGATAAGCTGGATTCCTAGTAGCTGTGCTGCCACTGACCACAGAGCCCAGGTGAACTGTGCCCCTCTGTCCGAGGTCATGTGGGTGGGGAGTCCTACCTTCACCACCTAGGTTTAGATGAGCGTCCTGGTGTAGGAGATTGGGATGGTTTATGACCACCTTGTTAACGTCTCCACCATTATAAATAGGTACCTTGCTCCTCTCGAGATGGGTAGTGGGCCCACATGCTCGAACCTGTGTGTTGGTTGGGAAGGTTGCATCCTTTATGTGCCTCTGCACCTTAGAGATCTGGCAGTGTGTGCAAGTCCTGGCCCAGCGACCGGCCTGCTTGTGTAAACCATGACTCTTGAAGTGATTTGCGATGAGCTATGTAGTTGCATGGATGGAAGGGTGGGGTAACCGTGCAAAGTGTCGAAGATCTGCTGTCTCCAAGTGATCGGTGCAATGGGTTGAGTTTGCCCAATGGAAGTGTCACACAAGGGTTTGGTACCTCTAGTCCAAATTGGTATGTCCTCGAGGTGGAGTCCAGTGAGTGCATTTAGGTATGCTGATAGTTCATTGTTCCCTGTTGTGCCCCGACTAACACGGCGTAATCCACCCCTGGAGTCAAAGCATGCCACTGATTGCATGTCCTACTGGGACAAGGTATCGCCCAGCACATTACTCTTCCCCGATATATGCTTCATTGTGGTAGTGAATTTCGTTATGAACCTGGAAGTCAGCCTGAAGAAAACTGAGGTCCTCCATCAGCCAGCTCCCCACCATGACTACCAGCCCCCCCACATCTCCATCGGGCACACAAAACTCAAAACGGTCAACCAGTTTACCTATCTCGGCTGCACCATTTCATCAGATGCAAGGATCGACAATGAGATAGTCAACAGACTCGCCAAGGCAAGTAGCGCCTTTGGAAGACTACACAAAAGAGTCTGGAAAAACAACCAACTGAAAAACCTCACAAAGATAAGCGTATACAGAGCCGTTGTCATACCCACACTCCTGTTCGGCTCCGAATCATGCGTCCTCTATCGGCATCACCTACGGCTCTTAGAACGCTTCCACCAGCGTTGTCTCCGCTCCATCCTCAACATCCATTGGAGCGCTTTCATCCCTAACGTCGAAGTACTCGAGATGGCAGAGGTCGACAGCATCGAGTCCACACTGCTGAAGATCCAGCTGCGCTGGGTGGGTCACATCTCCAGAATGGAGGACCATCGCCTTCCCAAGATCATGTTATATGGCGAGCTCTCCACTGGCCACCGTGACAGAGGTGCACCAAAGAAGAGGTACAAGGACTGCCTAAAGAAATCTCTTGGTGCCTGCCACATTGACCACCGCCAGTGGGCTGATATCGCCTCAAACCGTGCATCTTGGC
Source organism: Narcine bancroftii (assembly GCF_036971445.1). NCBI lineage: Eukaryota > Metazoa > Chordata > Chondrichthyes > Torpediniformes > Narcinidae > Narcine > Narcine bancroftii. Next base: position 98,192,612 of record NC_091474.1, on the reverse strand, counting down.
GCCTCACAGTTTGGCGGGCAGCAACCTCCTTTGAAGAAGACCGCAGAGCCCACCTCACTGACAAAAGGCAAAGGAGGAAAAACCCAACACCCAACCCCAACCAACCAATTTTCCCCTGCAGCAGCTGCAACCGTGTCTGCCTGTCCCGCATCGGACTTGTCAGCCACAAACGAGCCTGCAGCTGACGTGGACTTTTACCCCCTCCATAAATCTTCGTCCGCGAAGCCAAGCCAAAAGAAGAAAATAGGGGTCACTGCTGGGAAGCTGACAAAGGGACAGACAACCTGGTGAACATGAATTTTGAAGGGCTTGTGATCAGTGACGACAGTGAACTCTATCTCTTCCAGGAGATATCTGGTGCTGAATGGCCAGATATAGGGCCACGGCTCCCTGTCGAACGCACAGACCTTGATATTTGGACCTGTAGAAGTCAGCTGAAGAATATGAGTGGCTTCAATTGGCCTTCATACAAGTACACAAACTACTTCTGCTTCGGAGGCGTCTATGGTGAAGGCCTTGGGTGCGTCTTCACGGGAGTGGCCCAGGCGTATGGCGTTCTTTATCCTGCTTAAAAGCCGTTGGCGTTTCGAGTTATCTCTGGTTTTGCCAGACATCTAGCTGAACAAGGGGAGCATGATACAAGCCGCTGAGAGGATTAAATGGTGTTAAAACTTAACCATCCTGACAAATTCTTGCAAGCCCTTGATTGTGTTTGGCCTGGAGAAAATTTTTCTGGCAAGGGACAGTCGATCCAGTGCTCTAACATTGCCAAGAGCCGAACTGGCATCCCGCGAGGTTTATAGCCAGGCTCTCGTCACTGAGGCAGCGGCAGATTAGGAGCAGGTATGCTTGATGTTCATCGAGGTAGGTGAACAGAAAGTGCAGATCTCGCCTTCCTGCGTCTATAAGGTATTGGAATGCAATTTGGAAGCTGAATGGCAGTCTACGGAATTCAAAAGGGCCGAATGGTATTATGATAGATGTCTTTGGAATATCATCAGGGTGGACAGGGATTTGATGATACCCTCGGACCAGGTCCATCTTTATTTTTGAAAATTTAATTTAATTTCACATATGTATTAAACCAAATTTTCGGGTTCAAAAACATTAAAAGTTAAGACATAATGATTTTTAAAGTTATTCCCCCATCTTCCCCTGCCCCTCTCACAACAGTCCAATTGAAACGAAAGGGAAAAAGGAAGGAAAATGAATATCTGGATATTATGTTAGTAAAAACTCACTTTTGAGCAGCTTGGTTCACTGAGCGAAGGATTCAGTGATCACCGAAATAGGACAAATATAAAGATATCAGTGTCCGGCCATTCTCCTCAGTGACAAGTATGCCACATTCGATACTGCTGAGAAGGTCGAGCTTTCTGGGCAAAGTTTCAGCCAGATAAATAGCACTGTGGTCGGCACAAATTAGAAGGGTAAAGTCAGACAGAGAGGTTGTCTCGATAACCTGGGGATGAGATAGGTGATTTTGCGAACCAGATAATTTGTTGTCTCGAGAGTGGTCCTGGATTGCAGAATATTATTGAAGTGGAAAGTGAGCTAACGTAGGTCGTGGTTCTTTCTTTGGCTTGGCTTCGCGGACGAAGATTTATGGAGGGGTTAAAAAGTCCACGTCAGCTGCAGGCTCGTTTGTGGCTGACCAGTCCGATGCGGGACAGGCAGACACGATTGCAGCGGTTGCAAGGGAAAATTGGTTGGTTGGGGTTGGGTGTTGGGTTTTTCCTCCTTTGCCTTTTGTCAGTGAGGTGGGCTCTGCGGTCTTCTTCAAAGGAGGCTGCTGCCCGCCAAACTGTGAGGCGCCAAGATGCACGGTTTGAGGCGTTATCAGCCCACTGGCGGTGGTCAATGTGGCAGGCACCAAGAGATTTCTTTAGGCAGTCCTTGTACCTTTTCTTTGGTGCACCTCTGTCACGGTGGCCAGTGGAGAGCTCGCCATATAATACGATCTTGGGAAGGCGATGGTCCTCCATTCTGGAGACGTGACCCATCCAGCGCAGCTGGATCTTCAGCAGGTCGTGGTATATTCATACCAATAGCGTAGGAAAGAAAGTGGTAGTGGTCCAGCGAAGTATGTATAACACGTGAACGGAGGCAGCAGACAACGCTGGATTACACCAGGTGTCACGAAAAAGATAAGGTCAGAAGAGGAAGATAATGCATTGGCAGAGTGGATGCAGCAGGGAGAAGAGTTTCAAATTGTTAGCCATAAGAACATTTTCAGGAAGGGGTGGCCCATAGAAGTGGACGGATTGCACCTGAACTGAAGCGATCCAATATCCTGGCAGGACAGTTTGCTAATGCTGTTGGGGGTGTAAACGTGTTTTTCAGGGCGGAGGAAACCGAGCGAAGAGGCAGAGAAAGGTTGGTTAGTGCAAAAGATGAGAACGTTGGCAGTGAGTTTCTGCAGAAGAATAGGCAGACAAGGCAAAATTGCTGCAAGAAGGACACCGAATTTAAAGAAAATAACAAATCAGGTGCTGAGGCCTTTATGTTTAAATCAGTAGTTCTCTACCTTCTTCATTCCACTCACATACCACTTTAAGAATTTCCAATGCCATAGGTGCTTTGTGATTCGTAAGGAATTGCTTAAAGTAGCATGCGGTGGAAATAAAAAAGATTGATAACCACTGTGTTATTCGTCCCGAATTGACTCGTTATGTGCACGGTTTCAAAACTCCAAAGGAAACAGGCAATGACAATTTTTACCAAGCAAAATATTTCAGTAACAATGGGTCTCGACCTTCTCTTCCCACTCACACCCCACCTTCAGCAATCCCTTACTAATCACAGACCACCGATGGTCTAGAGATTACTTAAAATGGTTTGTGAGAGGAAAGAAATAAAGGGCGAGAACCAGTAGTTTACATGCAAGAAGCACAATAAAAATGAAGTGGACGATCTTATAGTATAGTTACAGTTGTCATGTTATGGAAATAACCGAGTCATGGATGTCATGACGGTGGATGTCATTGGATACTGAATCTCCAGGGATCCAAAATATATCGAAATGAAAGACGGGAATACAGAGGTGATAGCGTTGGCAAGGAATAACGTTAAATCATTCGCAAGAGGTGACATAGAGCCAGAATATATAGATATATTATGAGTTAGGTAAAGATGAGCCAAGTGAAAAACATCCACATAATTAAACGTTTGAAGTTGAAATTATTTTTTAAAGTTTGGGGTTGGCATCACCCTGGACGATTGCGAGCACAGATAGTTCTTTGAATAGTTGATTCTTTGAATAGTTGGTGGAATTACAATTGTTGGTGACATGAAGCTGATATTTGGTTGTTGGGCTGAGTGGACACTCAATTTCGATTGGTTTCGCCTATATAAAGGACTCCACACCGGATGCACCAAATGCAATGGATTATGTTGGACGATGTGCATATTCAGCTCCGCCTCACGTGGAAGGTCTGTTTGTGTTCCGGGATGGAGAATGTGGAAGGGTGTGGTTTGCATTTACAGCGGCCACAGCGCGAATTTGTCAGGATAGATGTGTAGGTGGGAGGGAAGAGCGAAATCGGGACCACCGTACAGGTTGAAAGAGGACGTTATTGCTGGTGGTGAGTTAGGGCTGGAATTGGCGGAACTATTGGAGGATAGTTTGTCATATTCTGAGGCTGGTAAAGTGGAAAATTATGACTGGAGAGACTGACCTTGTTCCTCCTGGTTAGCAAGGCATAAATACAAGGATTAGAGCTTCACAGTGACATTCATTCGCGTAAGCTTACGGCAAAACATTCAGTTCACAATCTCAGTGATTTACTTTCAATTTTCAGGAGAACTTTACAATGGCAATATATGAATGTAATGTTCTAATCTATCAAATATGAGAGTTGTATCTGTCAATTATCGGACAAAACATGCAACTGGCGAAGGAGCATTATTGTTTAGTTTATATTTCTGGATTGGACGTTAAACTGGCGATGTGTGGTTGAGGGGCACTTTAGTTTGTCAAGAGGTTGGGTTGCAACATTGCCAATGACCTTTCGAAAGACTTTAATATGTTACATTGAACAGAATGAGTTGGAAATAGAAAAATCCTAACGTGTTTTCGAAATATTTATTCCACTTCGGTGCTCAAAAATGTAATAATTGCTTACATTTTATTTGAAGAGCTTCTGATGTAATGCAAACAAATATTTCACCCCGTTTCCAACTCCTCCCTGAATTCCGTCTGTGTCAGTCCATAGATTCATGTGTTAGTGCAGGTACTGAGGACATTCAACGTAAACCCGAATATATGCAGGATATATGTCGGGGTGCTGTAATACCTGTCTGTGTTGAAGTAGTTCTCTTTTTGCCATATAATTCTAGTAACGACGTGTGGCATCCACAGTAAAATTAAATTTGCTGAGAGCGTGAACATCAAAATCATTGACTTTCTCCGTTTTCCCACCTCTGGATCTGTTTGATTGTTACCGCCGCACCGGAGTTGCTGATGGACACTATTTGCCGTTATAATATGGCTGCCGGTTAATGTATTGAACAGCAGAATTAATCCAATTGGTATTAACGGTGTCATAATGTTGTTAACAGTTTCGTACATTTCCCATGTTGGTGACGTAAAGTATTCATGTCTGGCGATGCAGCGCCGTGGATCCACAGCGAAATAAAATGGAGTAGACTCAGCAGCACTTAATGCACCGACTGCCAGTATCACCAGAATCGCTGTTCGCTCGAAGCAATATCGTTTTCGCAGCTTCTGACAGAAGACAGCGATGTATCGATCGAAGGTGAATGGTACAGTGAACAAAATAGAACAATCTGTGGCCGACAATTATATGTAAAACATCACAGGACAAACTGGAGTTTGCAACAAGAAATCCACAAACAAATAGATAAAATTGATCTGTAGCATGACAACAGCAACAATAAACACCAGTAGATCTGCTGCCGCCATCGCCACCATATAGCTGGTGATGCATGTGGAGAGTCCACAATTTCCGCGGGCCAGGATTACAAATGCCACTCCATTAACTGAAAGAAATTATACAATAAAGAGTTACTTCCATATGGATCGAAACTGATCAGTATGACATGAGGACAAAGTCGAGTGTTCAATATCACGAGGTGTCAAAAGACACCCATGGAAATCCAGGAACAGGTACACATATGTCACCATATATTTCAGTTGAATTATTCTCATTGGATGCGCCATATTAGGTCAGCTTCGACAACTAAATATGAGAATATTGATACATGAATGAATCCATATAACTATCCACACACAGAAACACACACACACACACACACACACACTCTCTCTCTCTCTCTCTCTCTCACACACACACACACACACACACACACTCTCTCACACACACCCAGACACACAGACACACACAGAGTCACCCATACACTCTTTCTTTCTCTCTCTCACACACACACATACACTCTCTCACACACACACAAACACATACACACAGACAGACAGACAGACACACACACATACATACACACACCCACTTCATTACCCCCCGCCGCCCACCACATACAAATCCATTTAGTATTTTGGAGGTCAGAAGGGAAACGGAGCATCCACGCAGGCACATTTAAAACGATAAACCCCATTTGCGTCAGCATCAGATTCAATGGCGGGCAAGTGGCGCTGTAAAGGTGCTGCATGAAATGTCATTAAAACTGATAATTATTCTAGAATTTTATATTTAGTCTATGGTTCCTGGCCATGCAGTTCTTTTGTTTCTTTGGGTTCCTGTTGATTGTTACATTAACGACTTTGTAAGTTTATAAGTTTGCAGATAATAACCAAATTGGTGAAACATTGCACATTCATGTAGTTTACCTGTGATTAAGACACATTCCAGTTGAAATGGAAGTGAGATCTAAGTAGTGCCAGCTGGACTTCTACTCGGACAAGGACCTATTGTTTGGTTAAATCAACACAGGACATACGAGGTGAATCGAAGAATTCCGTGGTGTGGTGTAAAATAAACATATTTGCGGGCAAATATGCATCTTTCCAGAAAGGTAGAGATGCTGGTCGGCATGGTTTTGAAACCTAGTTTAGCTCACTTGTGTGTATCAGCAATTGCACCAAGTATGGGAGTAAAGTGCGAATGACACAGTCATACGTGACACTGGTGAGACTGTGGTTGTGTGTAGTGAACATTTATTTCTGAAAACAGCCACAAGATAAATATGATTAAGATAGAAAGTTTGTAGAAATAAATCACGATATGTGGCTGGTACTGGGGCACTCACTTGGAAAAAAGAGGCTTGGCATCGAAAACGAGGTGCAGCTAAACAAGTTGGAAAGAGGTTTAGTGAGAAATGGGCTGAACGCAAGCAAATAAGGCTGGCTGATTGCATAATCAAGATGGGCCGCAAGGCCTTCAGGACTATGTGACCGAGTCACCTGCTGGTGCGTGAAGCGCGATCAAAGCAACGATTATGAAAATTACCTTATTTAAAGAAAATATGTAATTAAATGAAGAAACATAATGCTCAATAAAAACAGTGTTACCGTTATGGTATGCTAAATGTGGAAAACCAAATTAACATCCGATGACAGGGATATTACAGTCCGGGGATACTAATCCAATACAACCTGCCTTCCGAAGGGTAGAGCGAACAATGGAATTACGGTCAAGAGTGAGCTCAGCCAAGAGCAGAAAATTTTTTTTTGACATACCTCAGAACGTAGAGCATGGGACTGGTGTACAGGCATCTCACTGACTGGGACCATTGTCGTCGTAATGTGGTTTGGGTATTTAAAGTCATGAATAACAACAAATAATTTATCATCTATGCTTACAATTATAATATATAAATTAATATAAACAATTTAGAATCGCATTTATATTCAAACATTACTTCTATAATATGTAATAACAGTACACCACTATCATATTGCATTGAAAGAAGCATATTCTGATAATTTACAAATACACAACAATAGAAAACGAATGCGCATTCTTTGTAGTATGCATTATTATACAGATGTGATCCTGTGCCTTACCCAGAATACCGACTGCTGCAGGAAAATAAATTCTGCCGATTTGGTAAATTATTGGGTATTCCATTATAAGTTGAGCAAAACGTTCCATCTGACCTTATGTACTGGTTCAAGAAGCTTTTACACTCTCGTAGAACTCCGTTAAACCAATCAGCACCCGATTCAGTCATGTTAATCACAAGCACATGCACAAGCACAACCACTTGGTATTAATTATTTCATTCATTACATAATTTGAAGATATATATTAAATCCTTTCATAGAAAACACAATTAATTTCACATCATTTGGCAAATATTGAGAATAAAGGTCCTGAATTTTGAGCTGCTGAAATAAACATATTCCTTAACAAGCGCTCAGTATTTCTGTAAATTATAACATTGGTGATGTGACATATGCTTGTGAGACAAATGTGGACAGTGCAATTTTGGACGTGCAAGAGATATTTTAATGAATGTGATTTCATCAAAACCATCATAACTTCAATAAACAAAACCATTGTTAGTAACGCAGATGATGTCCAGGCTTATTTTCCTGTTATATGTGAATATAAAACATTAATCAGACTGCCAATTGAAGGACCTTTGACGAAAAAAAAAAGAAGTGAATTTAATCTGCTCCAGAAAATACGAGTAAAATCACCGTGCAAGACCAATGAAATAATATAAAACAGCACAATATGAAAATCAGAAACATGAACACAAAAACACCAACGTGATCATCGTGCCTGGAATCATCAATTTGGAACATCAATAGAATTGACCCTTCTGGTTCATGATACATCAGATCTTGGGCATTTGTGCGCATGCATACTTTGCGAATTTATCAAAACAAATTACTCAACCTGTTGTGAAATTTCTAGACTAAACTCTTCCGCAAAATTAAATTGGAGTTGATTGTTTACTTAGAACAAAATACGTTGGCGGGTGAGAAGGTTTCTTCTTCGAACAGACAAAAGTTTTTTTTTTCAAACATTTCAAGCAGCCGTCTACAGAGAACAATGTAGTTTTAATAATGTTGCAATGAAGAGAAGGCTAAATTAGCACCAATAAGAGTTAGTGTTCGAGCACTGTTAATGGAATCAATCAGGATCCTTATGTCTTCAGGGAAGAAAACGTCCTCAGCCTGTTGGCACTCGGTTTCACACTCCCTGACTGGAGACGCGAAATAGGAATATGACCGAGGTGTGGCAGGTCCTTGAGCATTTTGGCTGTTTTCTTCAGCAGCGAGAGGTATGCATGGAGACTGGCATAAGGTTTACAGGGTTATATAACCATATAACCATATAACCACTTACAGCACAGAACAGGCCAGTTCGGCCCTACTAGTCCATGTCATAGCAAATCCCCACCCTCCTAGTCCCACTGACCAGCACCCAGTCCATACCCCTCTAGTCCCCTCCTATCCATGTAACGATCTAGTCTTTCCTTAAATGTAACCATTGATCCCGCCTCGACCACGTCTGCCGGAAGCTCATTCCACATCCCCACCACCCTCTGTGTAAAGAAATTTTCCCTCATGTTCCCCTTATAATTTTCCCCCTTCAATCTTAAACCATGTCCTCTAGTTTGAATCTCCCCCACTCTTAATTGATAAAGCCTATCCACATTTACTCTGTTTGTCCCTTTTAAAATCTTAAACACCTCTATCATGTCCCCTCTCAATCTTCTACGCTCCAGAGAAAAAAGCCCCAGTCTGCACAACCTTTCCCTGTAACTCAGACCCTGAAATCCTGTCAACATTCTTGTGAACCTTCTCTGCACTCTCTCTATTTTGTTGATATCTTTCCTATAATTTGGTGACCAAAACTGTACACAGTACTCCAAATTTGGCCTCACCAATGCCTTGTACAATTTCATCATAACCTCCCTACTCTTGAATTCAATACTCCGATTTATGAAGGCCAACATTCCAAATGGCTTCTTCACCATGCCATCTAACTGAGTATCAGCCTTGAGGGTACTATTTACCATAACTCCTAAATCCCTTTGTTGCTCTGCACTCCTCAATTGTCTACTATTCAATGTATATGACCTATTTAAATTTGCCTTTCCAAAATGTAGCACCTCACATTTATCTGTATTAAATTCCATCAGCCATTTCTCAGCCCACTCCTCCAGCCTTCCTAAATCACCTTTTAATCTACGGTAATCTACCTCACTGTCCACAATACCTCCAATCTTTGTGTCATCCGCAAACTTGCTTATCCAATTCTCCACCCCTACATCCAGATCATTTATATATAACAAATAATAGTGGACCCAAGACCAAACCCTGAGAAACTCCACTAGTCACCGCCCTCCAATTGGACAAACACTGCTGAATCCATTTCACTACCTCTTTATTTATACCTAATGCCTCCACTTTTTCCTAACCTTCTGTGGGGAACTTTGTCAAAAGCTTTACTAAAGTCCAAATAGACAACATCCACAGCTTTCCCTTCATCAACCTTTTTTGTAACCCCCTCGAAGAACTCAATCAGGTTTGTCAAGCATGATCTACAAAACCATGCTGATTACTCCCTATCAATCCCTGTACCTCCAAAAATTTGTAAATAGCATCCCTCAGAACACTTTCCATCAACTTGCCCACCACAGACGTCAGGCTTACAGGCCTATAATTCCCAGGTTTGCATTTGGACCCTTTCTGAAACAGAGGAACCACATCTGCCACCCTCCAATCCTTTGGCACCACCCTCGTGGCCAGTGACATCCTAAATATCTCTGTTAATGGCCCCACTAACTGTCCACTAGCCTCCCTGAGTGTCCTAGGGAACATTTTGTCCGGATCCGGGAGATTTATCCACCTTTATCTTTTTTAACACAGCCATCACTTCCTCCTTGCTTATATGCTTCATGACCTCCCCACTATTTTTCTTTACTTCAACTGGTTCAACATTTTTTACCCTAGTGAATACCGAGGCAAAGAAATCATTCAAAATTTCCCCCATTTCCTCAGACTTCTCACTCAGCCTACTCTCGCTATCTACAAGGGGTCCAATTTTATCTCTCACTAATCTTTTAATTTTAATGTACTTATAGAAACCCTTTGGATTTATTTTTACTCTGTCAATGAGTGATTAGAGGGAAGCTTTCTTTTCTTTAACTTTTCTTGAATCCGCTATTCTCACCTCATATCGGGATTGGCGGATTTGCCCTCGACGATGAACCCCTCCACCCTGTTTGATGGACTTCCTCCACCTGGCCAATTCGACTTTCTTTTCTTTATCCCCCTTTGCAACTGACTGTCATTGTCAGTAAAGCCTCGCCCCTCTTGCTCCACGAATCCTACGTGGGCAGCGACCCTCTATCATCCTGTCCTATTCGCACCGGCTTCTCCTCTCCACTTACCTGTCTCCGAGAAGCATGGCCCCTTCGTGGGGTCGCACACATGATTATCGACGGATTGATTTCATCCAGCAGAGTGTTATTAGCTTCTTCCTGCATTTTACTGCGTGTTTCCAGCAAAGCGACCTTGGTGTTTGTTGAAACATGAGTAATGCAGTTCATTCACTTCGTGTCCGGTAGAATGTTCCATCCCTGATTACTCTAAGAAGCAAGTTTACAGCTGTCATTTCTTTATCAGTCTTCCGATGAATGGCAAGGAACTCACGCCAAGACCCGACCCACTTTAATGTGCCCTGCAGTTCCTTTCCAGTCCACACTTAACATTGTGATACATTGAGGCCTTTTGTGTAGCCCAAAAAACCATATCCACTGATAGATCAGATAATACTGCAGAAAAGGTAAAAGGGTGGGCCTTAGGGCGGCATTTTTGGCACAGCGCTTAGCGCAACACCTTTACAGCGCCAGCAATCGGGACTCAGGTTCGAATCCCGTGCTATCTTAAAGTTTGTGCATCCTCTCCGTATCAGCGTTGGTTTTCCTCAAGGGATCTGGTTTCCTCCTCCCCTTAAAGAAAACGTACCGGGGGTGCAGGTTTATTGGTCGTAAGTTCTACGGGATGGACTCGTGGGCCGAGGTGACCTGTAACCATGGTCTGTGTGTAAATTTAAAATTAATAAATGGTCCAAGCTGTCGCTAAGTTCGGGTCTCATCATTAATGTCCACACACCATTTCATTGTCTTGCATTGAATGTCGTGAAGATCGCGATAATGCCCCACGGTAAATGCGGCTTCTTCAAATGTATCATCTACTGACGCGTGTTGTGATTTATTTTCCACCTTCTACGTTACTTTTGTCCTCTGTATAAGTCAATAGCTGTTTTTACAGTTAATGCTCTCTGCCACTCTATCGCGTTTGACAGACTTAGAAAGCAACATTACACGGGGAAAACGGCGCCTCTTATCGTGGGGACAATGAGCGTGTTGAACCTTGATGAGGATGTCCCTGGTTATTTCACCTTTGAACCTGCAATGATAATTGACAATGTTCCTGGGGTTGTGTGCAAACTTGAGCTCCTTTAAAGCTCCCCTCTTGATCGGAATTTGAGATATTTCTCCACATTGTAACTCCTGATTTCACTTTCTTTTTTACCTGATACTGCTGCCCAATTTTTTTTTTTGACGATCAGACAAATGCTAGCGTAGACAGTCGTTTTACTCTTGAATATCATCGGCAGTTTCATCTTGTTGTGGGTAACACAAGTGTGGTTTACATACATCAACGAATTTCAAACGCACGTTAGAACTGGCAGAGATTCACTTCATAACACTGAAACCGAATCAACATTGTTGGCACTTCTCATTTCCCGCAAAAACACCTGTATTTACGCCGTGACAGAGTAAATTTGGTGAACAGCTGAAGAGTGCGTTGAAATACGCGTTGCGTTGAATGGTGAGACACTTAATGAAGGAAGATTATGCGTTTTTTTACCTGCAGATGTTTAGGAAAGTATCAGATTTCAATGCTTCACAGAGAGACGAGTCTGGACATAAGGTTACAATCAAATGTTAATTTATTGATGGAAAACAAAGAGGGGAAGGCGTCACACGGTATTTAATGACTCGAATACTTAATGGATAGATGGACATTCATGTCGGACGCAGATTGGACTCCGATACGAGTGGCCGCCGACACTTTACACTGTATGAGACAAAAAAACTATAACGGTGTAATCTGTCACATAGGGCGCAAAGGTCCTCAATACCGTAAGCTGCTTACTCTACCACAATCCCGCACGTATACATACTCGAAGACAGATATGCCAGCCGATTCTCCCGATCCCCGTACCTCGGGATGCGGCTCAATATTAAGTAATATCCAGTTACTAACATACTCTAACAAGACAAGGGCTTCGGCAGACAATCCCAATCCCTGTACCTCGGAGTGCGGCTCACTGTCATGTAATGTACGCTTAGTAACACACTCTAACAAGACAGGGACATAGATACTTCTCTGTTCCCTATATCAACGGGAGGGAGAGGGCTTAATACTACATTCTGTCAAACAATACTAGTTTCCGCTCTAAAGCTAATGCAAACCTTACCAACTACTAGTCCCGCGATGTCCACAATTAAGCGACCTGGAGGGAGGAATATGTGGCATACATAAATGTTTATACGGTCCTGAGATGGACGTCTCTCCAATGATGACGCGGAATCATTTAAATCAACCACAAGTAAGATGTGCACAAATGGGATCTGGAGTTCAAACTTGATGCGACTTCCGACTAGGTTTCAGACTTGGCGATAGATTCTCTGCATTACGCAATGTTCCAGACAAGAAGCCACGTGTTCCTCCATAATACACATTTAACTTCATATCTCTACCCTTCAATGTTTCTTTCTCATTCTCCCTATCTCTCAGCTCGATCTCTGCTTTTAATATTTCTCTCTGCTTCTCCCTTGTCCATTTTTCGATCAATCATTTTCGCTTTATCCATCTCTTTATTTTTAGCGTCAATCTCTGTCTTTCTCAGAAACATTCCCATACTCAAATTCCACAATACGTCTGTGACAGATTATTCTGTGTTTGCATTGTATATAAATATGTTTTGGGAAATAAATTTGGGCAGTTCCCTTTAGTGTAGGCCACATACAAATATTTCAAAACAGATCTCATTTAAAATACTGGAGCTCTGCTCACCCACACAGGGCAGCTCCTGGGGGCCTTTGCAAAACTTCTGGAGAGTGCCCAAGAGACTTTACTAAAGGATTGTTGTTTTTGTTTTAAATACAACAGATGACAGTGATTGGAGGACTGGTGCAATCACTAAGGGGGTTATGTGGTTTTTACAAGCACAGAAAGTTGAACAGCTTTTTTTCTCAGAGAGAGAGAGAGAGAGAGAGAGAGAGAGAGAGAGAGAGAGAGAGAGAGAGAGAGAGAGAGAGAGAGAGAGAGAGAGAGGTCAGTTTTGCAGTTCAGCAGCAGCAAGGAACAGGACAACCTGGCAAACCTGCAAAACATCATTTGGAAGATGGGTTGTGAGTGCTTAATTTGGTCTGGTCAAAACCCATGAGATGTCTGCAAGAAGAGAAGACTGGCTGCCTAATGTTTCACTTGAAATAAGAGAAACAAAAAGGAACACCCTGGTGACCTGAAAGAAAGAGGTTATCATCTAGAAAATCCTGATTGGGCAAGTTACTTCAGCAAGACATTGAAGTGGCTGATCGGAAAGAATCTGTTTGTGTCCAGGACCAACAAATCTCTCTCTGAAAACAGACAAGAACCTTCCTGAATGGTAACTATTTATCTTTCAAACATTAAAGACTGGTCATCTTTTTAAATGTTAAATACTGTGCACAACATAAGAATTGCCTGCAACCAGTGAACTTGAAGGAATGAGAAGAGAGATTGACCTGTGAATCAATGAACTTTTCTCAATATACAAATACATTAAATACATGTGCGCTTAGAAATATAAGGGGGTTATTAGGTTAGTTAAATTAATAGTGGTAAGTTAAAGTGTGATCCTTTTTTCAATTTTAAATTAATTAAAAACAAGTTTTGTTTATGTAATATCTATTTCTCCTGGGTTTTGTGGTCCTTTGTTGTCCTAAATCCTCTCTAACATAGGCCTGCACTTACACACACACACACACACACACACACACACACACACACATTTGCTCAGGGCAAACACAGCATTGTCTCAATTCACAATGTTGAGTTATAGGGGTGGGAAGTAACAATTGGCGGCTATATTATTTGCCCACCATCAGCAAAGTTGAGATGACATGATATATCAATGGAGATATCAATGCGAACAGCTGGATGGTATTTCTTAGAGATTTTACACTCCTGATGTTGACCAGTACAGAATGGGTGAAATTTATTAAATTTGTCCAAATAAGATTCCATTGAAGAGAGGACAAATGTGTTCCTCTTCAACTGGAATGAGCTGGGACGTTTTCGAATTTACAGTGGGGGTATCATTTGGACCTGTGGGGAGAAATAAAACCATAGAACCAGAGAATATGACAGGACAGGAACAAGCCTCTTCATGTATTCTATTCTGTGCCAAAGCATTCTTCTACCTCGTCCCACTGACGCACACCCAGTCTTTTGCCCTCCGTATCTCACCATCCATATACCTGACAAAATACTTCTTAAATATTAAAATTTAGCCTGCATTCCACACCTGAGCTGGCAACTCGTTCCACATTCCCGCCACTCTGTCTGCAGAAGTTTATAAGTCTCCTACACTCAGTAGAAAATGTCTATCTACATTTACTCTGTCTATCCCATTCATAATTTCAAATACGTCGATAAAGTCTCCTTTCATTCTTCTTCACGCTCGGTAATAATTTCCTAACCTGTGTAACCTTTCCCTGTAACTCAGTTTCTGACGCCCAGGCAACACGAGTAAATGTTTTCAGCACTCTCAAGCTCATTGATATCTTTCCAGTAGTTAGATGATCAAACCTGCACACAATACCGCAAATGTGGCCTCACCAATGTCTTATACAATGTTAACATCACATCACAACTTCTGTACTCAATACTTTGATTTATGAAGTCAATCTAGCCTCCCTTATAATCCGAGGGAATAACTCATCAGGCAATGGAAATTTATAGATCCTTATTTGTTTTACGACAAAAAAAACACCTTCTCTTTAATCTTTACAGGCTCTGTGACCTCATTGCTTAACTTTCTTATTTCCCACGATGCCGCGCCCATTTCCTGAGTAAATACTAATGAAATAAATTCACTTACGATATCTTCCCATGTTCTTTGGCTGCATACAAAGCGGACAACTCTGATGCTTAATATACTGTTCCTCTTAATATACCTGTATAAACCCTCACATAGTCTGCCAAAGTAAAATCAAGTATTTTCGAGCCTTCCTGATTTCTTTCTTGATGTTTTTCTTATATATATTACTCTCCTCAACTATCTCATTTGTTCCATGCTGCCTATACCTGCTATACCAGCCTTTCTCTTTCAGAACAAAATCCTCACTATCCCTCAATATCCAATATTACATATTTTATGTTGTTATTATCAGTATTAACTATTAGTTTGTTTAAAATGGTTATGGAAAAATGTAGGAAACATCGCAATATTACAAACGTCCAAGGAATATTTCAACATGCTTGTTAATTGTGAGTTGATTCTAGTTCCAAAATACAGGGATTTATAGAATGGATTTGCATTAGCCTTTTTAACTGCATTTTGCTGAGCCGATTGGGTGCTATTCCAATTCAGAACTGTATATTGTGCAATGAACCAGAGTTGAAAGGGAGCTGAAGGTAAATGATCCATTTGGTGCCAGTGGTAAAACACAGGATTCTGTTGACACCGTGGTTAAGTTAAAAAAATAATAAATGGTGGAGAAACTTAGCAGGTCAAACAGTGCCTTTATTTATCAAAGGTAAAGATACAGAATCAAAGTTTTAGGCTTGAGTCCTTCATCAAGCATGAAACGTTGCTGAAAGGCACTGTTTGACCGATTGAGTTTCTCAAGCATTTGTGAGTTGTTTTTTTTTTGTTTGGTGGCAGTAATCATTATATGACCAAATTCACCCTGCAGTTTGAGAGGGTGCAAGCTGAAATCTAGTAGTGTCAGTATACCAGAAGAATAAAGGGGACTTCAGAGGTACGAGGAAACAACTGGCCGATGTTGATTGGAAGAGGGTACTAGAAGGGATAACAAAGGAGCAGCAATAGTTGAAATTTCTCAGATTAGCTTGGACGGTACAGGACAAATTCATCCCAAGGACTAATGAGAGTCCCAATGGGAGAATGAGGCAACTGTGGTTTAAAAGGAGGTGGAAGATAGTATAAGGTGAGAAAAGATGAAATGCGAAGAAAAAATATTTAGAAACATAAAACAGGATATGAAATGTTTCCTCAGGTGCGAAAGACAGGGTCGGGTTTGGAGCACTGGACAGGGAAACCAGAGAGAGGGAGAGAGAGAGAGATAGAGAGAGGTTAATAAGGGACAAAGAAATGTCTTTCGAACTTACTAAGTATTTTGCATTGATCTACATTTTGGAAAACACCTGAAGAGTGCAAGGCTTACGCGAGTGTTGAGGGTCACATGTGTGTAGTTAGCCTCATCAAAGAGAAGGTGCTGGGAAAGTTGCAAGGTCAGAAGATGGATGAATTTCCTGGACGATATTAAATCAACTCCAGGATTTGAAAGAGGTAGCAGAAGAGTCCGTGGAGGCATTGTTATGGATCTTCTGGAACCACGATATTCTGGAATAGTTATCGAGGATTGGAGAATAGAAAAGGGACTCCACTCTTTAACAAAGGATGGAAGGAAAAGACAGGGAATTCGAGGCCCGTTCGCCTTACTTCGGTGGTTGGGGTGAATTTTGAATCTTTTTAGTAAGAATAATGTTTCAATGAACTTAGAGACCCATGGTGAAAGGCAGTACTGATTCCCGAAGGAGAAATCTTTTCACACAAACTTGTTGGAATTCTTATAGGGAATAACAGGAATGACAGGGAAAGGAGAGTCAGTGGAAGTTGATTACATGGATTTTCAGACGGCATTTTTCAAGGTGACGAACATGAGGCTGTGAAGCGCGATGAAGTCCATGGTTCTTCCACAAAAATACTGGCATGGATATAAGATGAACTGATTGGCAGGAGGTAGAGAGTGGGGATAAAGGGGGCATTTGAAGGTTGGCTCACGGTGACCAGTCATGTACTGCCTATCTCAGTGCTGGCCCTCTTTACTTTCTCGTTATATGGTGGATTAGAGAGCTTTGTGGGCACGTCTGGGGACAATACAAAGATGAGAGGAGGGGCGGGTAGTATCGAGGAAGCACCATGTACGCAGATGTGTTTAGATGGTTAGGGGAGAGGGTGAAGGATTGGCAGATGGAATACTGTGATGAGAAGAATAATAATGCACTTTTGTGGAAGGATTAAAAGTGTGGACATTTTTCTAAACAGGCAACGAGTTCAAAATCAGAGGTGCAGAGGGACTTGGGGGTGGAATATAGCGTTAAGGTCCATCTGCATTAGAAGTCAGCGATAGGGAAGTTGAATTGAATACTTTCATTCATTTTGATGGGGAAAAGTGATGTTGAGGGTTTCTAATGCATTAGCCATCAGACTTGGAATACTGTGAGAATTTTGTGCTTCATCGCTAAGGAATGATGTGCGGGTATTGGAGAGGGTCCAATGGTTTGCAAGGATGTTCACTGGAGTGAAAGGGTATTCAGATGAAGACTATTTGAAGGCTCTGTAGTTGTTCCCACTGGAGTTTAGAAGAACGAAGGATCATCTGATTGATACCGATCTGATGCTGGAATCCTGGATAGATTGGATGTGGGGAGGAAGTTTCCCATGGGGGGAAAGAATGGAATCCGAGATAACCACTATATAATACAAACAATGTCCTTTAAGAAAGGAGATGCAGAATAAGTTCATTAACCAGAAGCTTTAGAAATTGTAGAATTCATTGCAGTCGATAGCTGTGGAGGCCGACATTGTGGATATTTAAGCTGGACGTTTTGAGCATGAAGGGTATCAAGGGTTATGGGAAGAAAGCAAGAGAATTAAGCTCAAAGTGATAGGAAATCAACCATGAGGGAATGGTGGAATGAACTCGATTGGAAGAATAGCCCAATTCCGCTACTCTGCCTTATGGTATTTTGGCTTTAAACCCCATAAATCAGAGGTAAACTGGTAACAAAAGACAAATGCTGTGGGATTCCTAACCTAAACCGACCATCAGGTCAGTGACAACAATGTTTCCCGGCCAAACAAGTCGAATACCAAAGATAAACTGGATTGGAACTGCAATATGACACCAACGAAGGCCTCATCGCTGCCTGAAGAACAGGTGCCTTGCATGGATACTGCTGTAGATCCCATCTTGGGTGAAGCTACACAATTCAGCAGGAGCAGACAATGTAACTTGTCGGAAGCTGTACGACTGTGTGGGCTGTGCTCCAGCTCACGGACGTGCTAACAGAGAACTGCAGCAGTCTATTTTCCCCCAGCATTCAAGGCAGTCATAATAATGCCTGTGATTTTACGGAAACTGGGCTAAGTAACAAATATCCAGACGATCGGGAATTGTTTGCAACTCAAATCATGTTTGCAGTGACATTTCACCCGTTCCCATTGCTGACCATTCTAATTGTTCCACGGATGGTGTCATGGCCTCAAACCTCCACTCCGAGCTGAGCGAGAGAAATTATGCATCATATATCAGGTTTCAAAATGATATATGATGCATTCAAAATGATCATACATCAGAGGCTGGTGGGTAAATTTCCTCGCTGGAACTCAACACCCATCTCTGCGTTTGAATTCTGCATTTCCTGACACAAAGGCTACGGTCAGTCGCAGCACGCTGAGTACTGGTAAAGCTCAGGGATGTATGCTCAGGCCACGAGAATTCACTCTGCTGCCTGATGGCTGCACTGCCCGATTCAGTTCAAAAACCATCACAATCATCACTCTTGCAGATAACTCACCAGTATTGGCCTCATCAGCAACAATGATGTGCTGGCTGACGCAGAGGATATTGGAAGGCTTGTAAAATGGAGATAAAGCAGAAGATTGTGACCTTCAGGGGGACGAAAGTTAACTATTCTCTGATGTAAACCAATGGCTCCGGCTGGAGAGATCGGAGAGCAAAACGTTCCTTGGTGTGCAGAAAATGTACGGCCGTTCCAAGTCTTCATCGGAGGTTGAGGCTGGCAAGGCCACTGGCATCCTTCTTGATAGCTTTTTAGATGAGAAAATTGAGAATGTGCTGCCGAGCTGTATCGCGCTTGTAGGACAGCTGCAGGGGACCCTCCATATCAGAGATACTGGATGCAGACCGGCAATTCACTTCGTTGAGCCCCGCAGAGTATCATTAAAAAAGCGGAGAAGATCACTTTCCTCTATTGATGACATTTACCTTGAGCGCTGCTTAAATAATTCTCAAAGAATGATAGAAAACCCTTTCAACCGGGCTCCCAATTTCGTTGACCTACTACTGTCAAACACGACGTACAAGATCATGACAATTTGGAATGCAAGACTGGGAAATGACTTCCAGTAGGCTGTGCGAATGATGTACATAACCTCGTAGTGGTGTAAATCATCCTACGGTCATTTACCGACACAGACTAGGTTTCCCAGACACATGTCCTTTCTCGCTAATTCCCTTCACCGCCACCGATTCCACGTGACCTACAGCTCCGTTTCCACCTGATCTCCAGCTCAATTATCCCCAGGAAGGTCCGACACTGCATTGACTGTTGTTCCTTTCGCTTCTCCAGCCGAATCCACTGGACCACCGAACAGACCTTCAAAGCGAAGCAACATTTAAACTGTGAATCCACGGATTTCAGCTCCTCCAACCAGTGCTCACGTTGTTGCCTTCTCTACACCGAAGAGACTAGGCGCACGCTGGGAGATTGTTTTGCTGAGAACTTTAACTCTGTCCGCACGAATACCGGCGATATTCCAGGCGATATCCTAACCCTAACCCTAACCCTAACCTAATCCCACGCCGGCATTTATGTCCATGTCCTCATGTATTGACAAACCGAGGCCACCAGCAAACTCCAAGAGCAACATCTAAAATTCTACATGGGCACTCTTCGACCAGAAGGCATTAACCCTCATCTCTGGTTTCTGTTAGGCAGCTCCCTGTCTTCCTCATGCTCAGTTGGTTATGTATCATTATCTTTGCCACATGAAGGACGTTGCGTGACTTTCTGAGTTCCTGCAGCATATCTGTGTAAAATTAATACAACGTCCTTTCAATTGAAGACATAACGGGCTCGACTGACGCTAGGAACTGTCAAATATGTGATGCATTCAATATTCATAAATGTGTGGCTCTGGCAAGAGCACAATTGAAAAGGGTTCCAAAGATCGGCTATGAACTCACGATTAACACCTGAGGCCGATCTCTGTGCACTCGTTTAGAACGAGAGAGGATTGGCAGGAAGAGGCATTAATGGGAAGTAAATGTTAAGAATATGTGCACTGGCGACATAATAGCAAAGAATTACATTCCCTCTGAACAATACAGCGCAGGTACTACCGCATCTTCCCCCAACAAGGGGCTAAATTAGAAAGAAATTCTGATGTTTCCATGTGAAACATAACCCTTCCTATTCCTCTGCCATTTTGAGCAGCGTGTTGAAAACGATGATCGTATCTGCTTCTACCACTTGCACACATAACTACCACACTTTTTGCCAAAAAAATATGCTACATCCTCTTTAAACTCCAGCAACTGCATCACCCACTCTTTTCATCGAATGGATGTGCTCTATTATTTAAATATTGTACATGGGGAAATTATTCTTCTGTATCTCTTCTTTCTTTTTCTTCTTTGGCTTGGCTTCGCGGACGACGATTTATGGAGGGGTAATGTCCACGTCAGCATCTCTCAAAAATCTCATAAATGTAACTTGGAGATGCCGTCATTCTCGACCAAAATCCAATTTTGTCGAAACTCTCCTAATTGTGAAATGTATTACAATAATAACTCAGATACCCTGCAACACAAATACGAATCCTGGTCGCTGGCTCTGAAATAAAGTCGTGCTGACGGTAACGCTCGAATTATATCTCATACCAGTAATTGAAATTATTTATACTGACGAAGGCATTAAAATAGCACAAAGACACAAAGAGGAAGCATACAGAAGAAAGATGGATCAACTAGTTGAGGGGTTCCACAACAACAAGCTTTCACTCAACGTTAGCAAAACTACGGAAATTATTGTGGTCTTCAGGAGGGAGAAATCACCGATGGATCAGCAGTGAAAATGGTAAGAAGTTCAAATTTTATGAAGATCTGTCCTGTGTCCTCCATGGGATGGAAGCCATGAAGAAGGCTCACTATTTTGTATACTTTGTGGAAATTTGGTATGTCACCAAAGACTTTTTCTAATTTCTACATGGAGAGCATTCTGACTGGTGCGGAGCTGCCAATGTACAGGACAGGAAAATGTTACAGAGAATTTTGAACTCAGCCAGCACTCTCAAGGGCATCAGCCTTCACTCGATTCAGGGCATCTACAAAAGATGGTGTCTTCAGAAATCACCCTCAATATTCAATGACCTTCGCCACACAGGCCATCTCCTCTTCACACTGCTACCATCAGGAATGAGTTACAGGCGGCTCAACGGTACAAAAACAGCTTCTTCCCCTTTGCCATTAGATTTCTTAATGGTTTACGAAGCACTGAAAGTAGCTCACCTCCTTTTCTTTATGAAATAATTTATTTAATTTGATAAAATGAATGAATAAAACCAATGCATATTTCGGTTATGTTCCTGACAACAAATTCTTATTCTGACCACTGTGCACATATTTCAATATCTTAATGAAAAAAAGGTAGTCATCTGAAGCCATTTAACTCAGAAACAAACAGGACCCAGGAGTTTCTCTCTCACGTGACCGTGTAAAGTGTCTAATTATTGTGAGAGATGAAGGGAACGATTGATTCCATGGAGACTGCCTTTGTTATAAATGTTAGAATATTTGAATGTAGTCCGAACCATGATCAGTAATTCTGAAAACCATGCATGGAACACCAGAAGGTCTCCTATTTGCTATTTATTATCCTGTCCTCGCATCAATTGGAGTTCCAGGTAAAATATTATAATTATTTTGATTAATAGTAAAATGTTCATATCATGTCGATATTTATCATGGCATATTATTGGCATTGCTGCTGCAAGCGTTTATTCCCAGTTCTGCTCCATTTACTTCCCGGAATCAAGTGTTGAAAATCCTGAAAAATATCTCAGCAGTTCAAGTAGATATCTTGCAACAAGAATGACGAGCTAATATTTCCTAAATGAGAACAGGGATCTTTGACGTTAAATGTCTCTTTCCACCAGTAGTATCTGGCGCAATAAATGTCGCCAACATGTTCTCTGCCTTTTTTTTACCTTCACTTGTATCTGTTCCTCCGAGAGTTTCTTGACAGGACAATGGCATTCAACTCCGAATCACAGTACAAATGTGGTAAGATTGCCTGAATAATGCAGTTAATTCCAGCGAGCTATGGCCAAGATATACTTTTTTTAAGGTGTTTTGATACTTTACCTGAGATTTATTTATTTTGCAATCTATTCATACGAGATTACTCCGAAATATTCGCTTCAAATATCTCACCAGGAATGTTTACTCGGTCCATTATACTGTGGAGGAATACAACTACGTATATGTTTCAATAATTTAACAGGTTGAATTGAGGCCGAAGCCAGAGATCCCTGCAGCCACATTACTTCCAAACACGCAAGGTTCTTAGGTTCACTATCATTAATTGTGCATTTTTTGCAATACCCGATAGCACTTATTTATTTCCCAGGCAGCTGCCTTTATGTATAGAGGTGAAATTTCTAATAGAACCATAGAAAAATTACAGCACCGGAACAGGATATCTCGGCCCCTCCAGTTCATGCTGAATCACGTTTTTGCCTTGTCCCACAGACCTACATCCAACCCATAGCCCTCCAAACCTCTCCCAGCCATGAAATTCTTCTTAAATGTAAAACCTGATCCCGCATTTACCATCCCAGCAAGAAGCTCGTTCCGCAATCCCACCACTCTCTATGTGAAGAAGTTCCCCCTCATATTCGCTTTAAGCTTTTCCCCTTTCATCCTCAATCTATTCCCTCTGGTTTGTATCACAAATACCCTCAGTGGAAAATGTTTTCTAGATTTATTTTGTTTATCCCTCTCATAATTTTAAATAGCTCTATCAAATCTCCCCTCATGCTCCTTTTTTCCACAAACTTTATTTATTTGAAATATAATTAGTAATAATACAACATACATTCAATAAAACAATTTTATATAAGTATATATATAATTTTTAAAAAAAAGAAAAAGAGAAAAAAATCTCCACCCACCCTCCCACCCCGTCAGCCATCTCTCTTAATGAGAGCCAAAAATATACATAAACATAAACTAAAAATATATAATAAATAAAAATATATCTAAATGCATATATTCCAAATATAGTAACCATTTATTAACGAAAAAGGAATAATTATCATGCAAATTATATGTAATTATTTCCATAACAATACAAGCTTTCATTTCATTATATTAATCACTATTTTATTTTTCCATGTACTCGCTACACATTTTCGAGCTACAGACAATGCTAAGCATACAAATGCAATTTGTAATTTATCCAACACCAATCACTTTTAAGGAATCATATAACCTATTAAAAAATGGATGGATCTAATGGTAACTTAATGTCATATAAATATATAAATTTTCGAAAATTAACCTAATTTCTTGCCAAAATGATTGTACATAAACACAAGACCAAACAGCATGTAAAGAAGTATCAGTAAATACACCACATCTAAAACAAAAGTACCTCAATTTCAGGAATACAGGCCATCTCAACTTTAGGCCAACTTGGAGAATGGTCCGAATCCATCAATCTACTAATAAATTAGAAATGAGATTGAGGTACATCAAATTTATATTTGATGGAATGTAAATTTGTTGAGGGAATAAAATATGCCAATATTAAAACATTTATTGAAGTTATGGACTAAAAAAGTAAGATTTTAGGATCAAAATGTAAACTGTCAATTTTAACATATAATAATGAAGACACAAGAGAAACTTGTCCGTGAACTACTCTTTGCAGACGATGCCGCTTTAGTTGCCCATTCAGAGCCAGCTCTTCAGCGCTTGACGTCCTGCTTTGCGGAAACTGCCAAAATGTTTGGCCTGGAAGTCAGCCTGAAGAAAACTGAGGTCCTCCATCAGCCAGCTCCCCACCATGATTACCAGCCCCCCCACATCTCCATCGGGCACACAAAACTCAAAACGGTCAACCAGTTTACCTATCTCGGCTGCACCATTTCATCAGATGCAAGGATCGACAATGAGATAGACAACAGACTCGCCAAGGCAAATAGCGCCTTTGGAAGACTACACAAAAGAGTCTGGAAAAACAACAAACTGAAAAACCTCACAAAGATAAGCGTATACAGAGCCGTTGTCATACCCACACTCCTGTTCGGCTCCGAATCATGGGTCCTCTACCGGCACCACCTACGGCTCCTAGAACGCTTCCACCAGCGTTGTCTCCGCTCCATCCTCAACATCCATTGGAGCGCTTACATCCCTAACGTCGAAGTACTCGAGATGGCAGAGGTCGACAGCATCGAGTCCACGCTGCTGAAGATCCAGCTGCGCTGGGTGGGTCACGTCTCCAGAATGGAGGACCATCGCCTTCCCAAGATCGTGTTATATGGCGAGCTCTCCACTGGCCACCGTGACAGAGGTGCACCAAAGAAAAGGTAGAAGGACTGCCTAAAGAAATCTTTTGGTGCCTGCCACATTGACCACCGCCAGTGGGCTGATAACGCCTCAAACCGTGCATCTTGGCGCCTCACAGTTTGGCGGGCAGCAACCTCCTTTGAAGAAGACCGCAGAGCCCACCTCACTGACAAAAGGCAAAGGAGGAAAAACCCAACACCCAACCCCAACCAACCAATTTTCCCCTGCAACCACTGCAATCGTGTCTGCCTGTCCCGCATCGGACTTGTCAGCCACAAACGAGCCTGCAGCTGACGTGGACTTTTTACCCCCTCCATAAATCTTCGTCCGCAAAGCCAAGCCAAAGAAAAGAATCAGCTTATTTTTTTTTCAATGTTTAATAGTTATTTAAAGAGTTGGGATTTTAAGGTTATTAAAACATTACAGATTGTTTTGTGAAAGATCAGTTTCTTTCTTTTATTCATTTTAGGGAGCATTTTGACATTGCTGAAATTTTGTTATTTGTTTATTATCAACTTTGATCTTTGTTGAAAAATATGATTGGTTGAGAGATGAATTTACCTGTATTGACGGAATTGGAGTCTTTGATGTCTTAAATACCAAAAAGGGGTTATATTTCTGTTATTTATAAAATATTACAAGATAATATGTTAAGTCAGAATGGGAGAAATCCAAGCTGAAATATAAATTGATGTACCTCAATTTCAGGAATAAACGCCATGTCAACTTTAGACCAACTTGGAGAATGGTCCAAATCTATCAATCTACTAATACATTAGAACTGGGCTGCTTCATAATCATTCTGAAAATGAGGTAATTGAAGCCCACCTAACACATACGTCCAAATGAGTTTATTTAATGCTACCCGTGGTAATTTACCTTTCCATAAAAATTCTCTCATAACTTTATTTAAATCCAGAAAGAGACTCTTTGTAAAAGAACAAAGTATTGATTGAAATAAATATTGAATACGAGGAAAAAATATTCATCTTAATGCTCTTAGCTCAACAAATTAAATTTAACGGAAGATCTTTCCACTTAATTAAATCTGCTTTAATCTTTTTCAATAATGGAACATAATTTAACTTATATAAAGATTGATACTCAGTATTTACAATTAATCCTAAATATTTAATTTTATCAGACCATTTCAATGTTATAATATTTTTATACTCTGAATAATCTCGTTCTCCATCTGGTAAAATTTCACTTTTGTCCCATTTATCTTTATATCCAGATAATGTTCCATAATGTAATAAACATTCCTGTAAATGTGGCAACGATTGTTCTGGGTGTGTTAAATATATCAAAACATCATCCGCAAACAAATTAATCTTATACTCTTCATCCATAATTCTCATCCCTCTTATCTGTTCATTCTGCCTTATTGTTTGAGCTAACGGTTCAATAGCAAATAGGGCTGGTGACAATGGATAACCTGATCGAGTTGAACATGCGAATTTTAAAAAATGATGAAACTTGACCATTTGTCACCACCCGAGCAGTCGGGTTTGTATATAACGCTTTAAACCCAAGCAATAAAAAAAGGGCCAAATTTAAATTTCTCCAGTACGTTAAATAAAAAGTCCCATACGAACCTATCAAAGGCTTTTACTGGATCCAGCTGTTGTCGATATGCATTGACTAAACTAATCAATCGAAGAATATTATCTGAAGGATTACTATTCTTAATAAAATCTGTTTGATGAACATGTATCAATTTAGATAGATACTTAGCAAGTCCATTTGCTAGCATTTTTGCTGGTAACTCATAATGGTCAGTCACTTGTAATACCTTCCCGAACACCGAAGGTATATATTCATATAAAGCTTTATAAAAATTCCACTGAAAACCCATCACCACCTAGTGACTTTCCATTGGGCATTTCCAACATAGCCACCTTTATTTCTAATACTGTAAATGGAGCTTCCAAATCCAGAACAACCTCCTCTTCTAATGCTAATAATGTTAACTGAGATAAAAAGGAATCAATAGATCCATTATCCTGTCTCCCCTCAGAAGTATATTTGTTTTAATAAAATGAACAGAACTGGTCATTAATTTCGTGAGGTTTATAGGTAACTTTGAATCCGTTTTTACACCATTGTAAAACCTGCTCCTTCTTTAACTGCCATGCAAGTACATTATGTGACCTCTCACCCACTCATAATATCTCTGCTTAAATTGATTGATTAAACATTCACATTGATAAGTCTGCAACGTGTTATAACGCAATTTCAATTTAGTCAAAGCGATTTATTTTCATCTTCTGTCACTTTCTTCTGAAATTCCTTCTCCAATTCATCAATTTGCTTTTCTAATTCCACACGTTCTGCCATATACTGCTTTTCTAATTCCACACGTTCTGCCATATACTGCTTCTTAACTTTAGTGGTATAGCTAATAATCTGTCCTCTTAAATAAACTTTTAAAGCATCCCATAACAGAAAACAACTTTTTACTGATTTAGCATTTTCAGACAAGAAAAATGTAATCTGTTCTTTAACAAAAGTAACAAACTCTGGTTTTTTCAACAAAATAGTATTAAATCTCCATCTATAAGATGAACATACTACTTCTAAGCTTGCATAGGAAAAAATAATAAAGAATGGTCCGATATAACCCTACTTTTATATTCTGCCTGTAATACCCTTTGTAAAGGTGCTGATACTAAAATAAAATCCTATTCTAGAAAATGAATCATGTCGAGACGAATAAAAAGAAAAATCTTTCTCTGTAGGATTAACCCTTCTCCAAATATCTACTAAATTTAAATCCTTCATCAAGGCACCAATTTGTATCGCCATCTTTGATTTCTTTGTATTTCAGGGGGATCGGTCCAACAAAGGATCCAAAACACAATTAAAATCTCTCCCAACTGAATTATTCTCATTAGCTTGACTTAATAACAAAACACCATCCGAAATAAAACATTTCTGAAATTCTGACTTTCCTTTATGAAATTTTATGGTGTGAGATATAATTGATGCTAGAAATTATATTGTACCAATCTTTGTCTTGTGTTACACTTTACCTACAGAAATTGTCCAAAGCACTTTATCAATAATTATTCTGAAGTCCAACTCCCAACGCTCCCTCGATCTTTGCTGTCCCAGTTCTGGGATGCCACTTGCAAGTACAAAGTATATTCTGGCTCCCAGTCGAATTCGTCCTTCTACCTCGTTCCATTCAGGTGGGGTCATTGTCGGGCCCATTTTTCCCTCAGAAGGAGGGAAAGGTCCCATTAGGCAAATCATATTCATCCTTCAGATGTTCGAAATGCATGGCCCATTTTTCCCTCAGAAAGTAGTGAAAGGTCCCATTAGGCAAATCATATTCATCCTTCAGATGTTCGAAGTGCATGGGCCATCTCTACTCATGGCAGTCTTCAATAGTTCGGATCCCCTTTCAGTGCCCAACACCCAGAATCTTTTTACATAAATTCATAGTCATCAGTTCGTTATGTATTAAGGGTGTTTTAGACAAAATTAAAATCGCTTTACCGATACAATCATTAATTTTCTTTCAGATGTTTATCTGATGTTTTAAGATTAGGTTCTCTGTTCTTTTATTTATTAATTTGGTATTTGTTTTGTAAATGAAATCTTTCACCGCTCCCTCCCTCATGCAATGCAAACCTATATTAACCCATTTTGGTGGTTCACCATCAAATAATAAGAGGAACCTTGACTGTGCTGCTAAATAATATTTCCTAAAATCAGGTAATGATAGACCTCTCCCCTCTTCTCGGAGTTTATAATCTCCACATCCATGGAGATCCTTGAGACTGCCATTCCACAGGAAAGTTCTTAAGCTGCTCTTTATAAAATAATATTCATAGTCAGTAAGTAAGAATGGACTGAAATAAATATTGCAATCTCGGCAACTCCTCATAGGCAGACTTCTCCATCTGTTTAAATCGTCTTCGATTCTTTGTCAAGGATAGGGGTATAGTTGACTTTATATGTCTTAACATTTTGTTATCCCTAGGTATTTGAAAGGACTCCTCTGCTTATAGTCTGAGTCAGTCAGGGGCATAATCCCACTTTTAAAAAATTAACCTTATATTCAGAGATTATGCCATAAACTTCCAGGGTGGCCTGTAATTTGGGAAATGGCTCAGCTGCTTCCGACATGTGTAATGGCACATCATCTGCGAATAGGTTTATTTTCTATTCTGCTTGTTCAATCTTGAATATGTGGGTCCTTCCTAATATATTCTGCTAATAAATTCAATATCTAATACAAACAGTTCTGGAGATAGTGGATCACCCTCTATGCTGGACCTACTTAAGGGGAATGTCGACCAAATGTGATTTGTTATGATCCTTCCTTGCGGTTTAGAATATAATGTTTTTATCCAATTAATATACGTTTGTCCAAGTCCAAATATTTTCATTACTTTCAACATATATGGCCATTCCAATCTATCAAAATCCTTTTCTGCATCCAGAGAGACTGATACATTGGGATCTTTTCTGGATTGTGCCAGATGTATTATATTCAATAATGTTCCTAAGTTGTCAGCAGTATGTTTGTTTTTTTATAAAACCTTATAAAACCTACTTGCTCCAGATTTAATAATTTGGGGGATATTGGCCCAATCTCGCAGCCAGCGCATTGACCGTTTTAATCTGAACTTTATAGGGATATGGGAAGTCCTAATATGTTTAAACTTTCCCTGTAACTCAGTTCCTGAAGTCCTTGGAATATCCAGGTATATCTTCTCTGCACTCTTTCAA
Organism: Narcine bancroftii; assembly: GCF_036971445.1. NCBI lineage: Eukaryota > Metazoa > Chordata > Chondrichthyes > Torpediniformes > Narcinidae > Narcine > Narcine bancroftii. The sequence goes on along the minus strand of NC_091474.1, from coordinate 98,163,227 downwards.
TGTTATTGATATCTTTCCTATAGTTAGCGGACCAAAACTACCCAGAGTTCTCCAAATCTGACCTCACCAATGTCTTAATCAGATTTTACATCACATCCCAGCAATACGGTTCTGCGCTTAAAGTTTCTTAAAGCCATGCACACACCGCCGAATACATGACGGTTTATTATTTACTGTTATCCGTACATCTGATGGAGTTCCAGATAAAATACTCGGATTAGTTTTCTTTTAATGTGATAGAATATCCTCGATAAATTTATAATCCTGTGATAGGACAGATCAAGTAATGTTAAACGGAGTTGCCAGGCACGGAAAGAGAAGAGCCCATTCAAATTAACCAAGTGTCCGTGGATTTGCCTCCAGCGGTTCCGCAGCCTATGCAGATGCACAGACTCCTGTTCGATGCATCGACACCCCGAGCTCTCGATCTAAATCTCAGGACGTTCTCTGTGCCCGAGACACTTCGGAGGCCTTCTTGACCTTATCGTCCTCTCTATTTACGTCCCCGATGCCTGGCTCTCATGGGCCAGTCTTCAGAAGCCGACAACCCCATGGGTCTGTCGCCTGTGTGAGTCCCTCCAGCAGATGAGCCCCTCTCTGCTCTGCCACCGTGGTCACCATCTGTAGCGTCGATGACTCGGGTTTTCCTCAATGGTGATGGTTCTCGTATGCTGGTCCTCAGCTTCCTGCAGTTTGCAACCCCTCGCAGCGGCTACCGTGCACAGGCGCTGCTTTCTGGGGCACTGCCCTGTGCCTGCAAAAACACCGTCGACGTTTTGCAACAGTCATTTCGAGGCTTAACAGACCCGCAGGCATAAAGGCCTGGCGGTTGCATCCCTCGAACCGTCTCCGCTCTCCCTGGTCCAGAAAAGCGGCAGAGTGGACGTTACTATGTTTTTTTTTCTGACACACCAGTGTAATCTGGAATGTGGCAGATTACAGTTCTTCCCCTCCAAATGGTCAATGTCATACGCCCTTAGAATTGTTGGACTGTGTCCAGAAAGAGGTTCTTTGTCAATAGACGACTCTTTATCAACACTCGCTGACCTCATGCCAAAGCCCAGTGAGTTCTAGTTACGCTTGAATCTTTATGGTTTTGCATCGAAGGTGGTTGGGGGGGGGGGGGGCGGGAATGAATGTTAACAAACGCTCTATCACTTTGCAAATAAATGAGGGCTGTCAACTTCCTGCTCTTATTAGAGCAAATGTTCAACGCAGTTATATTTTCTCACCTTGTGTTTCTTTTACTTTTCCTCGGCTCTATATACTTTGCGGTATCTGGATGCATCCTTCGGCCGTTGAATCTCCCTGAATAAAGGGGAAAGGGTCCTATCAAAGGGTTCAACGGAAAAATTTAGTTTCCGCCGCGGCAGGGAGAACATTTACTTTGCAATGCCCGTCGAGTAATAAAGCTGTCCGCCGCAAAATATAATTGTACTCCAGCTCTGTCCCATCTTGTAAGATATTCGCATTTTCCGCTCACCTGTTCCCTCAGTCCAGATTGTACTAATTGATCCTTCTTTTGCAGCCAATTTGACAGCGATTGCGATCCTGCTTCGAGGAAAGTGCGGCCTTTCCAAGTGCATCACGTACTACCTGGTGGCTATGGCTGTGACAGATCTAGTGGTCATAATCACGGCTGTTATATTGAACCGAACTGTGAATATGTATTTCCCATTGAGCGTCTTTTCCATAACACCTGTCTGCAAGTTGATTTTCGTACTCATTTATGCATCAAGAGATTGTTCCGTGTGGGTAACTGTGATGTTCACTTTTGACCGACATATAGCAATTTGTGGCCAAAAGCTTAAAACAACATATTGCACTGAGAGAACGGCAGCCGCTGTTATAGGAATCGTTTGTGCTGTAAGCTGCATGATGAACGTTCCGTGGTACTTTGTTTACGAGCCTTCCTTTATAGCTAATGGTGTGCCTTGGCTCTGCGAAGGAGTGGAATTTTTTTATATCGACCCTTCATGGGCTGTCTACGATTGGATTCACCGAATTCTCACCCCGTGTTTTCCTTTCTTCCTGATACTACTGTTAAATGTCCTCACGGTCAAACACATCCTGGCGGCGAATAGAACTAGAAGAAGACTGTTAAACAACAGAAACGGTGACAATCAGTCTGATCCTGAGACGGAATGCCGCAGAAAATCTATCGCTTTACTCCTATTAATATCATGTTGTTTCATTCTATCGTGGCTGTTGATTTTTATCAAAATAATTTTTCTTCAAATTGTGAAAATGCCATATTTCTCAGGTTCCAATTTCAAAGATCCACGCTTTTTTCTGGAAGAAAGCGGTTACATGCTTCAGCTTTTGAGTTCCTGCATTAATCCGTTCATTTATGTGGGAACTCAGAAAAAGATCAGAGACCAATTGAAGAGTGGCCTCAAATATCCACTGACTCTATTTGTTCGCATATTTAAGTGAGGCTAACGTGAGAACAAGATCTTCATCCCAAGATGTATAACAGTGTTTTTTTCAAGTGTTTCCCCCATGCCCAGACGTTGTAACGTTGATTGTTGCCACTTGTACATGAGCCACGAAAGCTGTTCAATACTTCAATAAAATACATAACATTATTTTACCTTCGATTTAAAAGTGCAACGCATAGTGTGTACCTCAGTGAAAAGTTCAGGAAATCAGGAAATCCATTTAAATAGTTCAGAGACTCAGCAGGACAAAGAGTGCCTTTATGTAGCAAAGGTGAAGACTTTCACGAAACATGACCTGCCAAAAGTTTCACTAAAGTGTGGAGGAACATGTGAGATGCCCAGTGAGGGGTGGAAGGGTGGGTGGTGAGGGTAGGAGATGATAGGTGGAGGGGGCACCGTAGGAGAGGGAGGAGACTAGTTTAGGTGGCCTTCTCTACAACGGAGGTATCGGTCACAGATTAGGAGATAGCTTCGCCCAGCACCTCCTCTTCGTCTGCAACAGCAGCGACCTCCCCGTAGCCAATGTAGAGGTTAAAAACTTGTGTCTGTTATTTTTGGCTGCTCTGTGACATCCCTTTAAGGATAATTCTTATTGTAGAGTTACCATAGGTACTATAATGTCATATGTCCAAATATCCGAATGAGTTATCTTCTCATTATTGTAAGAAACATAAATGTATCTTTACCTTTGCTACTTAAAATAATTGTTTGACCTGATAAATTTCTCTAGAATTTGGGGTTTTTTTTTTCACTTAACCAGTGTCAACAGAATCCAGTGTTTTAACTCTGACGACAACAACTCTGTGAAAGTTCTCCAAGGGATGCCTTCCCTGAAGAAGTTTGCCTTTGCTCTTCGCAGGGAGTGATGTGGGATTCTCTCTCACTGCTCCCCCCTGTCATCACGGCTGCTCTCAAGCTACACGGCCATGTACTCACGATTCCACGACCATGTTGCCTTCCTCTCTACTTTCCTCAACCGCCAGCTCGTGTCTCATGGGCTCCAGTTACAATTCCAGGCTCACAGTTTGGCCCATTCCAGGACCTCAGTTACCTGCCGCATATTGACCGCTGCTCTCTCCCCATTTCCTAATGAATCCTACGCACCTGTGACAATATATAGATATGTTTTAAGAGATAGATTAGGGGAGGTTTGTTAGTGTAGGTCACAAACAAACACGTTAAAACAGATAGTACATAAAATACTAAAGCTCTGCTAATGCTAGACATATCGGGGCCCCAGAGCCCGTGCAAAAGCTTTGGAGTGTGCCCAAGAGATTTCACTAATGGATTGTTTTTTTCTTATATTGCAAATTATCGAGTGTTAAAAAAGAAATGATAAAAGTAGGTTTTACCAGAAGCATGTATTGAAAGGGTGGAATTTAAAGAGAGCAGATTTTCCAAACCTTGTAAGGAGGTCATAGATTGTTTCAAACCTTTTGATACAGAGGGCTTAGTTTCAGTAAAGAAGAGAGAACCTTAGGTTCCAGTTCAAATTCTTAGATATACTGGGGCTGTTCAGATACTGTTGTTAGAAAGTGTTTTAATCCTGGATCAAAGGACTGACACGGGAGAGAGCTATGAATGAAGGTGCAGTAGGTGAGGTAGAGTCAATATCGGTTCACAACAAATTTACTAAATTCAGAATTATTAAACGGACCTGTTACCATAGGAGTAATTTCAAATTTACCCACGCAGGGTGTCTCATTTATATTAGGGAATGATTGGGCAGAGCATAAAGTTGGGTCAGTTATGAGATTAACAAAGCTTCCAGTAAGGATGAGACCAGAGAGGCTTGTGAGATGTATCCAGCATGTGCTGTAACAAGGTCTGTGACTAGGAAAGTGATGAGAGCTGAAGAAAACCCAGTTGATTGAGACTTGCCTAGTACTTCTGAAGTAGTTTTGAAAGAGCAGGGTCACCGTGAGAGTAAGGATTTCACTTTGTCAAGAAAATAGTTAATTCAGCAACTGAAAATAGACACAGATCTTGTTGCCTTAAAGGACAACGCCGTAACGGAACAGGAAATTAAATAAATGGCTTGTGGTGAATTGTAAGTGAGAAAATGGAGACTTCTGGATACTCCAGCTAATGAAGAATGAATAATGATTCAATAGGTGGTTGTTCCGAAAAGTCACCGGAAGGAAATAATAAATCTAGCCCACAATACACCTTTGGGTGGTAAACTCAGTGTAAATAAATGTAGGAATAAGATTTTGAGACAGTTTTCCTGGCCTGGTTTGAAGAAGGGTGTTGTGAATTGGTGCTGCACATGTCACTTTTGAAAGGTTGTGGGGAAGCCTATCCAGGATCCTCCAGCAGCTCCTCTACAACCTATTCATGTTGTTGAGGAACCTTTCACTAGAGGTATTGTAGGTTGTGTAGGTCCCGTGCCGAAGACTAAGTCTGGGAATCAGTAATTATTGGCAATTATTTGTGCACCATCGAGATTTCCAGAGGCTTTACCATTAAGAAATATTAAATTCAAAGTGGAGGTAAAGGCTCTAGAATTATTTTTCAGTTTTCGCATTACCAAAACAGATCCAGAGTGAGCAACGATGGGTTGTTTCAGCAGTTGAGGAATGAGTTGGGAATAAAACAGATCACTTCATCTGCATACCATTCTGAAACTCAGGGAGCTTTGGAAAAAAAATATTCTACTCTTAAAAATATGATGAGGATTTATTGTCTGGAGAATGGAAAAGATTGGTATGAAGTTATTCATTTATTGTTGTTTGCAACATGGGAGGCTATGTAGGGTCATTAGGATGATATAAAATGCGTGGGTTAATGAGGATGTGCAGCTGAACTTATTGTATTATGTTTCTAAATTTAAAGATAGGTTACAAAATAGTGTGGACTTTGGCTCAAAATAATTTAGAAATGGCTCAGGGGAAACCGAAGCAGTTATTTGACAGGAAAGCTCATAAGGAATTTTAAGATAGGTAATAACGTTTTCATTTTGTTTCCAACACATGACAATCATCTGAGAGATAGATTTTCTGGACCATATATAGTTAAATTAAAACTGGATGACTTTAACTATGTTGTTCATGCTCCAGATCGAAGGAATAAAACTCAGGTTTGTTGAAGCTTTATTATGAGAATAAAGGTAGTGGAGAACAATCTGTATTTAAGGTATTAGTTGTTGATAAGTTTGATGAAGTTATGGATCATACGATTATGGAAACAGAATCGTATGAGTGTAACCTTAAAGAAACCATGATTCCTGTGCGCCTGTCTAACTCAGCAATATTCGAAAATGTAGAGGAGATGTTAGGACATCTTACATCACAAGTGCAGATGCAGTTGAATGAATAATTTCTAAAAAGACAAATTTATTCCATGATGTTCCAAAAAGAAAAACTGTGATTTTGTTATGATGTAGATGTAGATGAAACAAGCCTCCTAAACAACACCCATATAGAATAATCATTCATCAGAGTAAAATCATGGATCGGGAGGTGGAATATAGGTTGGGAAATGACATTATTAGACCTTTCGAACTCAGGTCAGAGTTCTCCTTGTATTCTGCTACCAGAACCAGATGCAACTGTCAGGTTTTGTACAGATTACAGGAAGGTTAATTCAGTACCTAAAACAGATTCCTATCATATTCGGAGAATAGATGTCTCTATTGATAAAATTGGCATAGCTATAATTCTTACTAAGTTGGATTTGTTGAAGAGTTATTGGTGTGTGCCTTTAACGGAAAGAAGAAAGAATATTTCAGCTTTTGTAACTCCATGCGGTTTATATGAGTATACCGTATTACATTTTGGCATGAAAAATGCCCCTTCAACATTCCAAAGGATGATTAATTCGGTAATTGAAGGGTAACACATACAGATGCTTATATTGATCACATGATCACAAAAAAGTGACACATGGGAGGAACGACTAAGGGAATTGGACATATTGTTTGCACATTTATCCAAAGCATACTTGATAGATAATTTAGCAAAAAGTCAAATTTCAAATGCCACTGTAACATTCTTTGGTTATATAGTTGGCAATGGCAAAGTTGCATCTATTCAAGCTAAGGAGAATCCAGTTTCTGAGTTTCCTATTCCCATTGGCAAGAAAGCAGTGAGAAGGTTTTTTTTTAGAAATGGCAGGATATTATAGGAAATTTTGCAGATATTTTGCTGAGGTTGCTCTTCCTTTAACTAACCCTATGAAGAAAAGGGAGAAATTTGTGTGGACTAAATTTATCTGACTAAAGTCAGACAGCTTTGCAAAATTTGAGGGAGATGCTATGCCATTGCCCTGTGTTAAAATCTCCTGATTTTGAAAAATAAAATCATTTTCTTTATCAGTGGATGCCAGTGAGGGAGCAGCAGGTGCAGTTTTATTGCAAAAGCATAATGAAATTGACCATCCATTTGCTTATTTTGTTTGGAAAATCAATGTTTATCAAAGGAACTATTCCACTATTGGAAAATAACTGTTAACTATTATATCTGTTCTGCAGAATTTTGTTATAAATCTCGGTACCCCTCATGAACCAATTGTGATATTTACTGCCCACAAGCCCCTGGTGCATTGAATAAAATGAAGAATAAAAACAGAAGAATGTTAAACTGGATATTTATATTGCAAGAATATAAACTGCAAGTTAATCAAATCAGAGGTACAAATAATGTGAGAGCAGATTCTTGTTCAAGGTGTTGGAATTAATCATGTATAGAAATACTCTCAACAATGAGTTACTTTATTAAAACATGTTATATATTGTGTATTGTTACCTCTTTAGTGATTTTAAAGACAGTTTAGATATACTGAATTTTAACACAAGAGTTAAAAATTCTTTAAAGGGGAAGGTGTTGGAGGCTATTTAGAGAATATAGAATTGTTTTTGCGAGATTAATTGAGGAAATGATTTTTAAGAGTAGATTACATACAAACACTTTAATACAGATCTTATTTGAAATATAAGGTCTGCCCTACGTGAGACATACCAGGGCCTCAAACCATTTGCAAATACTTTGAAGAGTGTTCAAGAGACTTCAGTAATGGATTATGTTTTACAAAAAGGAAAGAGCACGTCGGAGCCGCTATTGTCTGGACGAGAGGTTGTGGTTTTGCAAGCAGAGAGAATCATACAGACTTTCTCTCAGAGAGAGAGAGAGAGAGAGAGAGGGAGAGAGAGAGAGAGAGAGAGAGAGAGAGAGAGAGAGAGAGAGAGAGAGAGAGAGAGAGAGAGAGAGAGAAAGTGAAAGAGTGAGGGAGAGATAACTTGTACAATATTACAGCCAGCAGAAGTAGCTGGGACTGGAACAGAACAATCTTGCAAGCTTATGGAAGGGTCATTTGTAAGACAACCTGGTTAAAGCCATGATGGTTCATGCAAGAGGAGAGGACTGGCTGTCACATGTTTCACTTGGAATAAGGGAAACAAAAAGGAACTCTGTGGTGATGTGAAAGGAAGAGGTTATAATATGGAGTACCCTGAATGGGCAAGATTCTTCAGCAAGGCACTGGAGTGGAGAATGGAAATACATCAGTTGTGGATTTTCTGGAACAACAAATTCCTCCCTGAAAACTGACAAGTACCTTCCTGATTGGTAACCACTTAGCTTTCAAGAACGAAAGCCTGGGGAATTTTTAAAATTTTTAATTCTATCCACAGTATAAGAATTGCCTGCAACCAGTGAACTTGGAGGATTGATAAGTGAGATTGGATTGTGAACCGAAGAACTTTTCTGAACTTACACACACATTATTGTGAGAGAGTATTTAGAGGTTGTTTGGGAGGAATTGTTAGAGCCTCTTGCACACACACACATTTTAAAACACAGAATATTTGCAGGACTTTTGCAGAATGATTTTTGCAGGAAGCTACAAAGTATCGACAGCAGCTTGCATGGGAGAACATGTGATCTTTGCAGGCAGAGGAGAACAGTTTTGCTCTCAGAGAGGGAGGGTGTGAAACAGAGGAGAAAATATAAGTCTGTTCCAAAGGAACAAGCTGGCAAATTTTAGAAGACTGCCTGGTAAAAGGAGAAGACAGGCGGTGTTAAAGGTGACCTGAAAGAAAGAGAACCTTGAAGGGGGCAAGTATCCTCAGCAAGAGTGATTGAGAAAGGAATCAGTTGTGGATATCATGGAAAATGAATCTCTCTCTGAAAACCAGCAAGAACCTTCCTGAGTGGTAGCCATTTGCCTATTAAGAACCAAAGACTGGTGAACTTCGTTAATGCTACTTTCTGTGCACAGTCCAAGAATTGCCTGCAACCAGTACGATTGGACTGTAATCCAAATAACTTTTCTAATCTTAAATATACATTACTCACACATGAGTAATGGGGGGGGGGGGAATTAAGTTGTTAGGTAGGTTAAGTAATAAGTTAAAGTTTAATTCTGTTTTCCTGTTCAAATATAATTAAAATCAACTTTTGTTTATGTAACACTCTGTTGTGGTGCATATCAATTACTCTTGGTTTTTGGGGTCCTATGCACTCGGTGACATTACGTACATCTGCGTTTCGAATTAGAAGGGAGTTACGTTTGGTTAAGTTAGTGAATAGAGTTAAATTAAAGTGTGATTCTATTTTCAAATTTAACGATAATTAAAGAAACCTTTGTTTAAGTGACCGTTTGTCTTGGTGAATATTTATTGCTGATGAGTTTTGGGGTCCTCCTGGCTCATAACGTTTTCTGGTGGACTTATTAGGGCTAGGATTAGGGCAGTGGATCTGACGCGCTCATCCATCTGTTACCTTTGGTAAACAACAATCCATTAGTGAAGTCTTTGGAGCACTCTTCAAAGCTCTTGCAAAGTTTTTAAGGCCTGATATGTCTCAAATAGGGCAGAGCTTCATTATTTCAAATAAGATATGTTTTAAAGTGTTTGTATGTAACCAACTTTAACAAACATTTCCCAATATATCTTCTAAAAACACACAATTAACAATTTTTAAATCCATTTATGAATACAATCCTGCATACTATTTTCTCCTATTTTGTTCAATTATATTTTAAACCCAGATTTATCTATATCACACATCCCATTTATAAATTCAATTGAGCTTTACAATAATTTTTCAAATTATGAAGTTGCAAACCTCTTAATTCATAGTCCCATGTTAATTTTCCATATATTTTCTATCTATCTTTCCTTTCCATAAAAACCTCCTAATACCTGAATGTAATTTCCTATACATATATATACATATATATATATATATATATATATATATTTTTTTTTTTTTTTGTGGGGTATCCAACAAAGAATTGACTGAATTAAATACTGTAACATTGGAAAAACATTAATTTTTAAACAAATGACTCTGCCTATTTAAGTTATAGGCAAATCGTTCCATCTATTTAAATAATTCTTATTATTTAAGTCATTATTAAATTTAATCCATATATATATGTCATTCTATAATGTGGCTAATTAAATCTAGCAAATTCTCTACACTAATTATTATCTCCTATAACTAAAGGTATAATTTCACTTTTGTCCAAGTTAACATTATAATTTGATAGTTCATCATATTCATCTAATCTTCATTCAAACTACTTATAGGATCTGTAATATAATCCAAAAGATCAGCAGAAAATAAATTAATCATGTTCCTCATGACTAACTTTTATAACCTTAATATTAGAATCTTGTCTTATTATCTCTGCTAAAGTTTCAATTGCTAAATCAAAGAATGCAGGTGATAACGGACACCCTTGTCCACTTGATCTAGTTAATGGAAAAGCAGAAGAAATTTGTCTATGAGACATAACAATAGCAGAGGGGTTTTCATATAAAATTTTACACAATTAATAAATATAAATCCAATAACAAATTTCCATAGCACCTTAAATAAATTATTCAATTCTTATCTCTCAAAGGTTTTCTCATAATCTAAAGTAACTGCTACTGCTAAATCACCCTTTTTAGAGATAAATGTCATAAACTAATCAATCTGGCAACATTATCAGCAGAATGGCATTCTGGGACAAAACCAGTTTGATCTATTTGATTTAAATTTGGTAAATATCTAGCCATTCTATTCGCCAAAGCCTTAGCTATAATTTATAATCAGCATTTAATAAAGATATTGGTCTATAAAATTACATTTTCAAAAAATCTTTATCTTTCTTATGTGTTACATTTATAATTGCACTTAATACTATTGTTTGATTTTCTCAATTATTTTTCAGTTCTATAAGTCTGTCTTGCATTGAAATAAAATTTCTTCTTTATTAATTTTTCACTTTGTTCTCAGAAACATTTTTCTGTAAATCTTTTTCCAAATTTTCTATTTCCTTCTGAAAATAATCTATTTTTTAAAAAAATATGCGTTTGGAACATCAGTATTTATCAGGAAACTGTCAGAGAGTTTGTGGCAGGACGTGAAACGAGCAGTGAGGCCATGTAACCTATGCAGATTAAGGAGGAGGACATGTATGTTGTTTCAAAGCATAAAAAGGAGGATAAATCTCCATAGCCTGACCTTGAGGGAGGAGAGTGTTGACAATACAGTGCACCTGGCATAAATATTTAAAATGTTCTTAGCTGCAGGTGCGTTGGTGTTGAATCAGTGGGTAGGTCATGTTGTTCAATCATTTAAAAATGTCTACAAAGGAAACCCAGAAATATATAGACCAGTGAGCCTGAAGTCACGAGCAGTTAAATTTTTGGAAGGTGTTTTAAGAAATTTGATATACAAGTATTTGGATAGTCAGAGATTGATTAATTCTAGTCAACATAGCTTCGTGTGTGATAGGTCGTGTTTAACCAATATTAGAGTATTTCAAGGAGGTTATTAGGAAAGTTGACAAAGGAAAGGCTGTGGATGCTGTCTACATGGGGTTTAGTGAGGCCTTTGACTAGGTCTTACATGGAACCCTTCTCCATTAACAATGGCGTGAAGCAAGGCTGTGTTCTCGCACCAACCCTCTTTTCAATCTTCTTCAGCATGATGCTGAACCAAGCCATGAAAGACCCCAACAATGAAGACGCTGTTTACATCCGGTACCGCACGGATGGCAGTCTCTTCAATCTGAGGCGCCTGCAAGCTCACACCAAGACACAAGAGAAACTTGTCCGTGAACTACTCTTTGCAGATGATGCCGCTTTAGTTGCCCATTCAGAGCCAGCTCTTCAGCGCTTGACGTCCTGCTTTGCGGAAACTGCCAAAATGTTTGGCCTGGAAGTCAGCCTGAAGAAAACTGAGGTCCTCCATCAACCAGCTCCCCACCATGACTACCAGCCCCCCCACATCTCCATCGGGCACACAAAACTCAAAACAGTCAACCAGTTTACCTATCTCGGCTGCACCATTTCATCAGATGCAAGGATCGACAATGAGATAGACAACAGACTCGCCAAGGCAAATAGCGCCTTTGGAAGACTACACAAAAGAGTCTGGAAAAACAACCAACTGAAAAACCTCACAAAGATAAGCGTATACAGAGCCGTTGTCATACCCACACTCCTGTTCGGCTCCGAATCATGGGTCCTCTACCAGCACCACCTACGGCTCCTAGAACGCTTCCACCAGCGTTGTCTCTGCTCCATCCTCAACATCCATTGGAGCGCTTACACCCCTAACGTCGAAGTACTCGAGATGGCAGAGGTCGACAGCATCGAGTCCACGCTGCTGAAGATCCAGCTGCGCTGGATGGGTCACGTCTCCAGAATGGAGGACCATCGCCTTCCCAAGATCGTGTTATATGGCGAGCTCTCCACTGGCCACCGTGACATAGGTGCACCAAAGAAAAGGTACAAGGACTGCCTAAAGAAATCTCTTGGTGCCTGCCACATTGACCACCGCCAGTGGGCTGATAACGCCTCAAACCGTGCATCTTGGCGCCTCACAGTTTGGCGGGCAGCAACCTCCTTTGAAGAAGACCGCAGAGCCCACCTCACTGACAAAAGGCAAAGGAGGAAAAACCCAACACCCAACCCCAACCAACCAATTTTCCCTTGCAACCGCTGCAATCGTGTCTGCCTGTCCCGCATCGGACTTGTCAGCCACAAACGAGCCTGCAGCTGACGTGGACTTTTTACCCCCTCCATAAATCTTCGTCCGCTAAGCCAAGCCAAAGAAAAGACATGGAAGGTAAATGATAAAGGACCATATTCATGGGATATAGTAAATTGGATTTGACATTGGCTCAATGGAGAATCCTGAGAGTGGTAGTGGGTAATTGCTGCACAGCCTGGAGGCTGTTACCTGAGATGTGCTTTATGGGTCATTGATGGGACCATTGTGCTTTGCCATCGATATCAATGTTCTGGGTGATAAGGTGGTAAATTCGTTCAGCATGTTTGCAGTTGAGGTGTGAAAAGTGAAGAAGGCTTCGTAAGCTTGCAGAGGGATCTGGACCAGCTGAAACAATGGGTTGTAAATACCAGATTGATTTTAATGCAGACTAGTGTGAGGTGTGGCATTGTGGAAGAACAAAGCAAGGCAGGACATATATGGTGACTGACATGGCACCGAGGAGTGCAGGATAACAGAGGGATTTTAAAATACAATTTTACAATTCACTGAAAATTGTGTCAGAAATGGATAAGAATGTGAAGAATAGTTTTGGCATATTAGGTTTCATAATTCAAACTAATGGACATGGGGTGTTATGGTAAAGGTGTTTAAGACATTGGTGAAGACAATTTTGGAAAATTGTTTGCAGTACTTCGTCACTAACTGCAGGAAAGATATGCACTCAGAAAGGCCAGACCTTCCTCAGGAATTAGTTACATGGATAGATTAAACAGCTGAGGGCTTTATTGCCTCGATAGTAAAAGAATGATGGAGATTTCTTGGAGGGATACAAAATTATGAGGGCTGTATACAGAAAATATGCAAGTCGGCTTTTTCCACTGAGGGTAGGTGAGATACAAACCAGAGGACATGAGTTAATGCTGAAAGTTAAAACGTTCGGTGGAACATTGGGTGTGGGGGAATTTCGTTCACACAGAGAGCGTTGGGAGGTTGTTTTGGGTAAACTTGTACCTCTCACTTTGTTCGTTTTAGATTGGTCACAGTGTTTGTGCTACCGAAAGAAAACAGAGACACACACCGAGAGCAGTTCAGTCTACACAAATGCTGATTACAAATTCAAAGCAGGTTTCGAACTACAATATGTAAGCCCTGCCTAATCATACTTAACAACGCCTGGACTGGTCCAAACTGCCGAAGTGAGGCAATGACGGCACACTTGTAGTAGGTTTCCAGGGCACCGGTAGCAGCTTCTTCACCTCCCCCGACCAGGACATTGCTCGGACTCTGGCTGTTCTTCCTTCTTGACAAGGGATGTTCCCATCCCTCGGAGAGTCTAAACTTCAGCAAAAGGAACACAGGCTGATATACCCCAAAAACAATTAATCATGCACCCACTCCCTCTAACATTTGCCAGTCAAAATCAAAGCTGAGCATACTATTCTACAATTTAGATGATTAATTATTATGGAACCAGGTTGCCATGATCTCCTGGTTTATCTCTAAGATACAAAGACTTATTGAAACTTCTAAGGCTTTGCAATGCCATGCTATCCTACATTTAGGAAAGAACAATTAGTCATGTGCCTACTCCTTCTAACATTTTTCAGTCAAAATCAAAGCTGAACATACTATTCTACAATTTAGAAGATTGATTATTATGGAACCAGGATGCTATGATTTCCTGGTTTATCTCGTAGATACAAAGACTCATTAAAACTTCTTGAGCAAGACAGGTTGTGACCAATTCATCAATTTCAGAGTGTCCTATTTGACAACTGCTTTCCCTGGGCCTCACAGTGGAATTCCATTTCAAAGTGTATCTTCAGATAAATTCCCATGGCTGAGTTTAATTACATTTGCTAGTATTGAAAGTAGGTGACCTGAGTGTGGCCCCAGTGTCGGCAGTTTCACATAAGCAAACAAGCATCTGAGCACATGGTTTTAATCCTCCATTACATTCCACCCCTTGGACACAATCTGTCATTTGCGAGTCCCAACCAGTATTCGAGTACAGAGGGAGCGAAAATGAGAAATCAAAACAACAACAATTACAAAGATAAGCAATGATGCGAGCAACCAACAGTGGATAGTGTGGCCCACTCCCCCAAATGTAGTAGTCAGCCATGATAAAGGATTCCACACGAAGCTCATACTGTCCTTATGGGTCACAGTACCCAGACGCTGAAGCTCACGAACAGATTTGGAAACATGCTGAACAATATTAGAAACACTACTGGATACATCAGGGACATATGAGCAACATTCAGAGCCGACAACGGCGCATGTGCCACCTTGTTTTGCTAAAACAAAATCCAGGGCCATACAGTTCTGTAAGGCCACCGTTCTAACTGCAGAGAGTTTGTGATTTAGGTCATCCAGGCCCCGGTTGACAGATGAAAGGGCGAAGGATGTCTCATTGGTAATACAGCTCATTCAATTATATAATTTATGAACCTCTCGGAAAAGGCGAACAATGCCGTAACCTGGAATCAGGGCGCCAAATAAAAGTTCGGCACCTGAAAGGGCACGTCTATGCCGCAGGACAGGGGACACGCGCATAAGGAAAGGATGGTTCTGTAAACGGGAAATATGATGCATGTAGGGGTCAGCATATGCCAGGTAGCAGCAACCACCCCAGGTAAGGGGTAGCCATGCGTAGGCGCAGGACCAACACACCCAATATGTTCCATTCATTGGGTGCTTGGAAATTAAAGAGGAATATGCTGGACAATCACTGTACCCCAAAGCATCAGCAGACCTGTTAGGGAACTTACAGAAGCAGAAATAACCCTTCACATGTCGAGAAATGGTAAAATGGGGGGGTACCATATTATAAGGTGGGGTTGGTATATGCCATCCTTGAAAAATACCCAAAATTCCACGTATATTAAAAAACTGGGCCTCCTCAGGCACAGGCTCAGTTTCACCCTTTCTGTGGTGGGATCAAAATATTTACATGCAGCAACCTCTTTCCGGGTGAAATGGATGGGGATCATGGGAATACCTGAACCGGAATGCAAAAGGCCTATAGTACAAACCCAACAATCAGAAACATTCAACCGGTGAGCGTTCGCATAGGAAACATGAAGAAAGGAATTGTGGACAAATTTGGAGGAATGTTTGATGATGAAGGCCACCAATCCTTCACGGACCCAGAATCTGCCCACCATTTAGTTACAGACGGTGCAGAGGCATTACAGGATGCAAAGTGGATACATACACGATCATCACAGAAGTAGGGGGCGACTCCATCAGTCGGTCTATCCACAAATAAAACAAAGGAACCGTGATCGGCAATAACATATTTATACAAGCTGCACTTGAGGCGGGTGACCGAGGACTTCTTTGATGTAACGCATTGGGCCATGTCCCTCACAGACAATTCCTTTGGAACGTCTTCCACATTGCAAATCCAATTACTGGCACCAAAGCAGCTGTTAAGCCAGATCAACAAGAACACAGGACAGAGAACCTGGAAAAAAGAATTCTGACACAAGTCACTCACGATGCCGTAAGCGTTCAGTATTTAAATACATCGTCATCCTGTCCCGCAATAGCAACCCACCGATTGTTACCCTGGGCCGGTGTCACTATTTCCACTTTTACGGGAGGGCCACTAACTGGTGGTGCCACCCATACCTTTTGTCCAGCATTCTCTGGTTCGGGAATGGGGGAAGGAGGCACTGACTGTTCCTCTGGAATAGGCTGTAGTTTAGAAGCGTGAATAAGTCGGTGGAAAGATGTACCTCCCTTTAAAGGGCGATGATTCAAATTATCGACTGCCTGCTGCTGCACATGGTACCATTTCTTCAGAGTCCCCTGTGGTGTTAACAAACGAATTTGTTCCTTCAATAAGCCGTTTATCCATTCAACTAAACCTGCAGCCTGTGTGTAATAAGGAATATGATGAACCCATAGGATACTGTTGTCATTTGTCCAATCACAGATTGTCTTCCCAGAGAAGTGCGAGCCATTATCAGACTGAATTTCCTCTGGTACATCATAACGAGAAATTAGATGGTTTAGTCCTTGAATAGTGCTAGCTTGGTCAGCTGTCTTGGTGGGAAAAGCAAAGACCAGACCCGAAAAAGTGTCAACCATTACCAAGACGTAATGCTTACCCATACATTCCGGCAGGGGACCGATATAGTCAATTTGCCAGAGTGCAGCAGAGCGAGCTCCCCTACTTATTTGGCCATGTGGACCAGGCAGAACGGTGCAGGACTTTACTAGCTGGCAGGCTGGGCATGTATGTACGACCTCGCGGACATCATCCTGATGGACAGGTAAGGCATGTGTACGGGCCCACATAGCTGATCCCTTCTCCCTAGATGACCACTCTGTTCATGCGCCCATTGAGCCAGGGGAACAGTATCGGTGCGACTGATCGTGGCAAGCTGATCTGCCACCGCATTATGTTGGGCCATGTTTGTCATTGCAGTAATATGGGCGTCAACGTGGTATACAGTTATCTCCCAATGGTGGGAGGCATCCCACAACAGCTGCCACAATTGTTTGCCCCATACAGGACGGTCATGTATTAGCCAGTCATTCTGCTGCCAATCAGACATCCATGCCACAAGTCCATTAGCCACAGCCCAGGAATCGGAGAGGGTGATCATGGGGGTCTAGTGGTAGGGTGACCACCTTCAACTCAGCATACTAGCTAGAGCCACCATCTCCCTCCTCCGATAAGTGAGTTCCTGACTTGGGGTGGTATGCTACTGCCTTCCACTTCTGCTTTCCTTGCACCCACCGGCTACTACCATCAGTGAACCAGGCATCCTCTTGTTCAGCTAGAGTGAGTGAATCATATGGTTTACCCCTTTGAACTGGTGAAGGGGATAAAGGAGGGGGCAAGGCAGGTTCAACGTCCTCATGAAGAGATGGAAGTTCAGCCACCTGTTCGTGTATGCGGCTCACCCCTTCAGGCCCACTGGTGGCGCGACTCTGAATGTACCATTTCCATTTAATAATAGAAGACTGCTGAGCCCGTCCAATCTTTAAATTAGCATCATTAGCCAGGACCCAGTTCATTATGGGGACTGCAGGTCACAACTGAATACCTGCATCGCCCATCATTCTTTCTGTCTCCAGCAGGGGCCAGTAACAGGCTAGTAACTGTTGTTCAAAAGCAGAATAATGAGTGGCATCCTCGGGCATCGTTCGTGACCAGAATCCTAGCGGGACTCGGTGAACCTCTTGTTTCTGCCAGAGGCTCCAGGATGCCATCCGGTCAGTGACGGAGACCTGTAATTCGGAGGGGGTGTTTGGGATGCGTGGGGAGATGGGCAGGGCCTGAAGAATAGTCTGCTTGGCGGACTGGAATGACCTCTCCTGATCGTCACCCCATACAAAGTCTGTTTTCTTTCATATAACCTTATACAGAGGACGTAAAAGCAATGCCAAGTGAGGAATATGGCGTCGCCAGTATCCCAATAACCCCAGGAAACGCTGGGTCTCCTATTTATTAGCAGGCCTGGCTAGGACTGCGATTTGATTGCGAACCTTATCAGGAACTACCTGTTCTCCAGCATGCCACTGAATTCCAAGGAAAATAACCATCTGGGACGGGCCCTCTATCTTGGCGGGGTTAATGGCCCACCCCCTCTGCATCAGGGCACTAGGACATTCTCCATACCTTCTCGTACAATCTCTTCTGTAGTGGTGAATCGAGAGGGAGGGCAACACTGGTAATGCCTCCAAATCACGGGCAATTAGGCTGTTGCAAATAGTGGGAGAGTGGCCTCCTGATGGAGGCGAGTGAAGGTATATTGGCGCCCCTTCCAGCTAAAGGCGAACTGATCCTGTGAGACCTCAGCTATAAGAATACTGAAGAAGGCGTTAGCGAGATCAATGACAGCATACCATGTTCCCGAGTTTCCAGTAGCAATTTTTTTCAATAAGGGTAACAACGATCGGACTGTCGAAGCAAGTGGTGGTGCATGTTTATTTAAAAAAACAATAATCAACTGTCATTCTCCAGGAGGCATCCGGCTTCTGGACAGGCCAAACAGGGCTATTGAAGGGCGACGTTGGAGGCCTCACTACCCCTTCTTTTTTCAAAGCATCAATGGTGGCAGTAATCTCCTCCTGCCCTCTAGGCAGGCGATATGGTGGAAGGCATACTGGTTTTGAGGGGGGTGGCACCACCACGGGATCCCACTTGGCCTGATCCACCACTAATCTTTTTGTAATAGTCCGAAATCCGAATGCAAACCCCCCTTGGCTAGTATTAAGGGCTGTAATACACAGGATACACTCGTCAGTGGCAGCTACCAATGCATGTAACCATATGGGGGAAGGGCCATCATCCACCATGGTGCGGACTTTTATTTCCTTCGCCAGGGTGATCGCCCCTCCCATCACTTCTATTCGAAATGTGGGTCCGTTCCAGAGGCTGGGGTTACCAGGAATCACCGTCTGCTCTGCACCGGTGTCAACCAAAGCCAAGTATTGGTGATCATTACCCCCACCCCAGTGGATTGTTAACGGTATGTTGGGCCGTGGATCCCCGTGTGTGCGGCGTGTCTTGATAGAGTAGACATGGGAATCCTGCCCACAACTTCAGAAGGGTTCGGGGGCTTCCAGGACCACATGCTATGTTATCCTTAATAGCCTGTTTAACCCATTGTTGTACCTCATCACAGGTAACTGGGGCAGGAGAAGCTGACTCGATAGAAGCAGCGGTGGGAGCAGAAGGCATAGCTGAGCCAGGAGGACCCAGCAGCTGGGGATGATGTTCCCCTGCCTTCCTCTTATAAAGGGCATACAGGACCGCAGTAGGTTTCCCATCAATATCACTTTTAGGTACGCCTAACTTTAACAAAGTTAGAAAAAGGTCCTTTCTGGTCAGTCCCTTATTAACAGCAGCCCCTCTCCTTTCATCCTGTAGGTCTGCTTTAACTTGGGTTGTACGTGAGTGGATTTTACCTCCCAACTCCAATTCTTGGAGTCCAGATAGGGCATGCACCACTTCAGACACGAGGTGCCCAATTAGCGGACTAGTTACGGACAGGACCAGTCCCCGTATAGTAGGTTGTGCTGAACGAACCAATCGGCTATGCATTCCGGCTGTGAATAAATCTTCATTGGGGCTTCCCCCATGCATCCACAGCCTCAGGCACCCCGCATACAAAGCAGAGGCCACGGCCTGTTGGCGAATCACTGCTATACCCTGCTCTGCTGTGCCCGAATTGTTCTGCAAATGCAAATCCCAATCTACTGGTGACAGATACTCCCGTAACAGGGCTTCTCCTAGGGTAGCAGCAAATAGTCTACATCTCTCCTTCTGCCACATAATTCGGCAGTGACTCGAATATCAGTACTTAATGATCCTAACCCCAACAATTCCTCAGGGGTCAGGTATATGCTACCTCCACCTTGCTCCCAAACACGCAGAAGCCAGGCTGCCAAAGTTTATCCTGTCTTTTGCCAGCTCTTTTATAGTGAAGTCACATATTGTTGTTGACTGTTCCCGACCCCTGTTCCCACTCTGGCACATAGGGCCCTCTACCCAAGGGATGGGAGGCTGCTGAGACCATCCCGTTGAGGAGGGAGCCCACCGAGCATAAGCAGGGGTTTGGGAGACTTCCCCTGGGTCCACTTGGGAGATCGGGGCACCTGTCCCTTCAGTTTCTACACATGCATCATCCCCCCTTTCACCTTCGTCTGCTTGGGAAGTCCGCTTCCTTAAGGGGCAGGCTTGAACAGCGGTGGGAGAGGGGAGTATGTAGGGCACATTTAGGGTTATCTGCATTATTACCATTATCATCATACCAGATATTCCTGTCCCAATCATCAATTACATCAGGATCGTTGCCATTCCTTATCATGGCATAAATACGATGTGGATCATGTTCTATCCCTTGCTTTTCCTTATTCGCACAGAGCTGCTGCTGGAGTTTAATATTTCGGCAAATCGTTTGAATATGCTAATCCTCCCATTCTTTGGCTCGATCCTGACTGGTGCTAACAATTTCGCTCATCATTGAGCAGCGTTGTCGCATAGTCTCTATTTCCTCCTCTAGTTGTTTTCTCTTATGTTCAGACTTCACTTGTTGCTAAACTAATTCAACTTCACGCTGAACGGCAGTGGCCATCAGCCAAAAACCGTCCGTCAGCGTCCCCCATTTTTTTGGAAACTTACTTTCTTGAAGGAGAGTGGCAACCCACTCTCCCAAAGAGGCGCACTTAAGGGATCTAACCTTTCATCCCAACTGATGGGTGGTCCCAACAAAGACAGGGTATTAGCAAGCATGCCAAACCCATCATCTTTGGAAGTCCATCCCGGAATCAAAAACTGCTCAGGGCTCACCTCTTTCTTTCGGCGAAACATCTTGAGACCAACCCTGCTCGCAGCGCCAGTTGTCTTGGGTAAACTTGTACCTCACACTTTGTTCATTTTAGATTGGTCACAGTGTTTGAGCTACCGAAAGAAAAGAGACACACACCAAGAGCAGTTCAGTCTTCACAAATATTTATTACAAATTCAAAGCAGGTTTCAAACTACAATATGCAAGCCCTGCCTAATCATACTTAACACCTGGACTGGTCCCAACTGCTGAAGTGAGGCAATGACGGCACACTTGTAGTAGGTTGCCGGGGCGCAGGTAGCAGCTTCTTCACCTCCCCGAACGGGACGTTTCTCGGACTCTAGCTCCTTGACAAGGGATGTTCCCATCCCTTGGAGAGTCTAAACTTCAGCAGCAGGACCACAGGCTTATATACCCCAAAAACAATTAATCATGCACCCACTCCCTCTAACGTTTGTCAGTCAAAATCAAAGCTCAGAATACTATTCTACAATTTAGAAGATTGATTATTATGGACCCAGGATGCTATGATCTCCTGGTTTATCTCGTAGACACAAAGACTTGTTGAAACTTCTAAGGCATTGCAATGCCATGCTATCCTACATTTAGGAAAGAACAATTAGTCATGCGCCTACTCCTTCTAACATTTGTCAGTCAAAATCAAAGCTGAACATACTATTTTACAATTTAGAAGATTGATTATTATGGAACCAGGATGCTATGATTTCCTGGTTTATCTCGTAGATACAAAGACTCATTAAAACTTCTTGAGCAAGTCAGGTTGTGACCAATTCGTCAATTTCAGAGTATTGTATTTGACAACTGGTACTCACAGTGGAATTCCATTTCAAAGTGTATCTTCAGATAAATCCCCATGGCTGAGTTTAATTACATCTGCTAGTTCTGAAAGTAAGGTGATCTGAGTGTGGCCCACAATGTCGTCAGTTTCACGTAAGCAAACAAGCATCTGAGCACATGGTTTTAATCCTCCATTACCGGGGTTTAAACGAGCTACCAGCTTATTGGTGTGGGAATTTTGGCTTAATTGTAACAGGAGAACGGAATTTCGGCAGGTACATGAATGGGAAGTGTATGGATGTATATGGACTGTGTCCAGGCCAGTAGGATGAGGCAGAGAAATAATTTGACACCGACTAGAATGGTTGAAAGGCGGTTGTGCGCTGTAATATTCTATGGTTCTATGAATACTACATTTTGCACATTTGACGGAACGTAACATATTACACTGTTTTAATTAATGATTGTACGAATAGCTGTATAGTATTGGCTCACTTCTGTGACGAGCAGAACCGACAACGTTTTGCCTATCTTGTGTACATGTAGCAGCAATCAAGTCAGATCAGATTTCTTACACTGATTTAGAACGCCTAGGAGTGGGGGCTGCATCTGAACAAAATATTCTTATACATCCTGGGGTGAAGAAATAGCTCTAATTTTCTTCTTTCTTTGGCTTGGCTTCGCGGACGAAGATTTATGGAGGGGGTAAAAAGTCCACGTCAGCTGCAGGCTCGTTTGTGGCTGACCAGTCCGATGCGGGACAGGCAGACACGATTGCAGCGGTTGCAAGGGAAAATTGGTTGGTTGGGGTTGGGTGTTGGGTTTTTCCTCCTTTGCCTTTTGTCAGTGAGGTGGGCTCTGCAGTCTTCTTCAAAGGAGGCTGCTGCCCGCCAAACTGTGAGGCGCCAAGATGCACGGTTTGAGGCGTTATCAGCCCACTGGCGGTGGTCAATGTGGCAGGCACCAAGAGATTTCTTTAGGCAGTCCTTGTACCTTTTCTTTGGTGCACCTCTGTCACGGTGGCCAGTGGAGAGCTCGCCATATAATACTCGAGTACCTCGACGTTAGGGGTGTGAGCGCTCCAATGGATGTTGAGGATGGAGCGGAGACAACGCTGGTGGAAGCGTTCTAGGAGCCGTAGGTGGTGCCGGTAGAGGACCCATGATTCGGAGCCGAACAGGAGTGTGGGTATGACAACGGCTCTGTATACGCTTATCTTTGTGAGGTTTTTCAGTTGGTTGTTTTTCCAGACTCTTTTGTGTAGTCTTCCAAAGGCGCTATTTGCCTTGGCGAGTCTGTTGTCTATCTCATTGTCGATCCTTGCATCTGATGAAATGGTGCAGCCGAGATAGGTAAACTGGTTGACCGTTTTGAGTTTTGTGTGCCCGATGGAGATGTGGGGGGGCTGGTAGTCATGGTGGGGAGCTGGCTGATGGAGGACCTCAGTTTTCTTCAGGCTGACTTCCAGGCCAAACATTTTGGCAGTTTCCGCAAAGCAGGACGTCAAGCGCTGAAGAGCTGGCTCTGAATGGGCAACTAAAGCGGCATCATCTGCAAAGAGTAGTTCACGGACAAGTTTCTCTTGTGTCTTGGTGTGAGTTTGCAGGCGCCTCAGATTGAAGAGACTGCCATCCGTGCGGTACCGGATGTAAACAGCGTCTTCATTGTTGGGGTCTTTCATGGCTTGGTTCAGCATCATGCTGAAGAAGATTGAAAAGAGGGTTGGTGCGAGAACACAGCCTTGCTTCACGCCATTGTTAATGGAGAAGGGTTCAGAGAGCTCATTGCTGTATCTGACCCGACCTTGTTGGTTTTCGTGCAGTTGGATAATCATGTTGAGGAACTTTGGGGGACATCCGATGCGCTCTAGTATTTGCCAAAGCCCTTTCCTGCTCACGGTGTCGAAGGCTTTAGTGAGGTCAACAAAGGTGATGTAGAGTCCTTTGTTTTGTTCTCTACACTTTTCTTGGAGCTGTCTGAGGGCAAAGACCATGTCAGTGGTTCCTCTGTTAGCGCGAAAGCCGCACTGTGATTCTGGGAGAATATTCTCAGCGACACTAGGTATTATTCTATTTAGTAGAATCCTAGCGAAGATTTTGCCTGCTAATTTTAATCTTCACTTAAATAAGCGAACTAATAGAGTCAGTGGATATTTGAGGCCACTCCTCAATTGCTCTCCGATCTTTTTCTGCGTTTCTGCATAAATAAACGGATTAATGCATGAACTCAAAGCTGAAGCATGTATCCGCTCTCCTCCAGAATAAAACGTAGATATTTGAAGTTAGAACCTGAGAAATATGGCATTTTCACAATTCTAAGATAAATGATTTTGATAAAAATTAACAGTCATGATAGAATGAAACAATAGGAGTAAAACGATAGATCTTCTGCAGCATTCCGTCTCTGGATCAGACTGATTGTCTCCATTTCTGTTGTTTAACAGAATTTTTCTAGTTCTAATCGCCGGCAGGATGTGTCTTACCGCGAGGACGTTTAACAGTCGTATCAGGAAGAAAGGAAGACAGAGGTTCAGGATGCGGTGGATCCAATCGTATGTAGCCCATGCAGGGTAGATATTGATTAATAACGCTCCTTTGCAGAGCTAAGGTACACCATTAACGACATAAGCAGACTTGAAATTAAAATACCACGGAACGTTCATCATGCAGCTTACAGCGCAAACGATTCCTATAACAGTGGCTGCCGTTCTGTCAGTGCAATATGCTGTTTCCAGCTAATGGCAACAAATTGGTATAGGTCGATCAAAAGTGAACATCACAGTTACTCACACGGAACAATCTCTCTGTTAGAAACAGAATTACCTTTAAAGAAATTGCTCGAGACAAAAATTGAGAACAAACAACATTTATTATAACAACCTTGCAAAGTTGGGTGCTTCCCCTTACCCTGGGAATACACACATACACTGGGGCTCACCCACCTTTTATACAGTAAATTTCAGTATCAGAATACCCTCCCCCTTACATTGTTCTGCCCCCTGGATGGGTTTGGCATAGGCAATCCTTCCTGCCTACGTGCAGTTTCAGTATACTTGGAGGGCCAGGGGGTATCCTGTCGGTGTCCCTTCATGTTATTGTCCTTATTCACACCTTCCTGATTCTCGGAGCTACAGTCTCTTGGTATGCAGAGTTGGCTCATCCTGTCTAGGGTTGACTAATTTAATATGTATAACTTTGTAAATCTGTGTAAGGTTAACTAATTAGATATGTAGAACTTGGTACTTCTGTCTAGGGCTAGGAGACCCTTATCTGATCCAGACTACCTCAACTTCCTACATTCTATTGTTCCTTACCGCTCCTTATCTTAGTCTTATGGTGGCTCATTGATCTTGTCACAAAGACTAGAAGATTCTTATGTTAATCGTGCTGACTCTGCTTTCCTGCATCCTAATTCCCAAGCTCATCCTGTTTGTACTGGTTACAGCCATTAACTGATGTATGAATTTTAGTTTCCTTCATGTTCATAATTTTAGATCAGTTTTCCCATCTCTCACAATCCTCACTTTTCTTTTAGATCAGTAATACTGATGCTATAAAGTGTAAGGTGTTTTTTTTCCCAGCTGGTCAATAACCGAATTGCAGTCTCTGTGTCGTTGGAGAGTTAAGGCTTTGGGGTGTAGTGTTGTGACGAAGGGTTCGATGAATTTAAAGTCTTTAGGTAGGGGAGCACCATAAAGGTCAGAGTAGCGAGTCCAGCTGCTATTATGGTTGTGAAGTAAAGAGTCTAGTCCATCCCACATCAGTCCGAGGTTGCCAAGTCTGAACATGGGCATGGGCAGATTCTCGTTGAAGTCTTGAAGCAGTGTCTTTAACCGCCCGACTGTTGTAAGCATTGTCCTGAAGAAGTCTGTGAGAAATGCTGCCTTCAGCAGCGAACGAGTAGCGAGAGTCAGGCGGTTCCGTTGAATTGTGGCTCGTATCTGACATTCCTCTTCAGCCCCGAACCCTAGGGCCATCGATCTCTGAAGGCTGTCTGGAGTCTGATATTGAAATGCCAAGCAGCTTTAGAGTGCGGTAGCAGCTCACGTTGTTTGTAAATGGTGCTCCCCTTTACGGGGTGGTGTTTGTGAATGGAAGAGAGACCCAAAGGATGTTTGAGAAGAGACCAAGATGGGGAGGATTGTTTCTTGTGATTTAACCCGTATGTTGCAGCTTGCCTTAGTCCGAGTATCAGTGAGGTTGTAAGTAGAAGCCAATGTGTGTGAATGAGAACATGTATTCTCTCCCTGTGTGCGAAATGTACATTGATTAATAAAATTCAGTGTGTCCGGGTCAAACCATCTCCGTTGTGCTAGAGGTTTAGAACTCCTGCCGTCAATACCTATGTAGGCTGTTAACTGACTATAGCTGCTCTGTTCCCCTGGTCCGTATTGGAATGCCTTATGAAAACATATCTGTCTGAAATCTATGCCCTGTCTACAATGTAACACAATTGTAACCTCTGCTGCCCCTATTCCAGGAGGACTTAAAACATAGCGAGTAATTAAGTGACACGGCAGAAATGGAGAAGCAACAATTAAATAAAACAATAAACAATAAATGTAACATTACGGCACTTTGTCGCAGCGCAGTGTAAGTTTCAGGACTGAAGGATGAGGAACTGCACGCCAGGTTGAGGGTTGAGTCTGTGTGTCGTGATGTTGTGGTTCGGAAGCTGGTTTGATTCTTTGAATGTGGGTCCAGCCTTTTTCTCTTGTTTGTATGGCAGTGTCTGTAATTAAAGGTACACAGTAGGGACCATCCCAGGCAGGTTTTAGTTGGTCATCTTGCCATGCTTTGACATAAACCCAATCACCAGGTTTAATAGAATGTATAGGAAAGTCTAAGGGTGGAGTTTGGGCTAATAGTCCCTTTTGTTTCAAGTCGTGGATTGAAGTAGAAAGCCCTTGTAAAAATTTTGAAATGTATTGGTCATTAGCCTCGGGGATGGGAGAATCAGTGTGGAACCCCATAAATGGAAGCCCAAACATCATTTCGTACAGTGAGACTGCAAGGTCTTTACGAGGGGCTGTGCGAATTCTAATCAGGGCTAATGGTAACGATTTAATCCAGGAAAGGCCAGTCTCTTCATGAAGTCGGGTAAGTTGAAGTTTTAAAGTTTGATTCATACGTTCGACTCGACCCGAACTTTGGGGATGCCATGGGGTATGTAATTGCCAGTCTATTCCTAGTTTCTTGCAGACACCCTGGAGAACCGGAGAGGTAAAATGCGTACCTCGATCTGAATCAATGGTCTGCATCATACCATATCGTGGAATGACACATTCAATGAGTATGGCGCGATCATTCGGGGTGGGAAAAGCTTCAACCCATCGTGTAAAATGATCAACCATGACAAGGAGGAATTTGTAAATACCAATTTTAGGAAGTTCCGTGAAGTCTATTTGTATGCACTGGAACGGGCGAACGGCAATGTCGCGACCGCCAGGCATTACATGGCGCATCGATTTCTTATTGATCCTCTGACAGATGGGACAAGATCTAGTAGCGAGTTTAGTAATAGTGTATATGCCAGGGCAGTGAAGGGAACGTTCAAAGGTATCAACAAGTGACTGGGTTCCCCAATGTGTTTGTTGATGTAGCTGATCTATAACTTGGCGAGTTAGGGCTTTGTTAAGGACTTTCCGTCCATCTGCTGTCCACCACAGCCCGTCGGCAGTCTGGCGAAATCCCTTATCTTTCATTGAGACCTCATCTTCCCGTGAAAAGATGGGAGTCTTTTTAATCTCTATTGGTGTGGGCAGTAGCTGGTGCATGTGAATCTTTTCTGCGAGTGCCGCCTGTTTGGCAGCTGCATCAGCCTGCCTGTTGCTTCTAGCTTCAGGACTGTTACCAGTCTGGTGTCCCCGCACATGTACTATGGCAATTTCGGTCGGGAGTGTTAAAGCATCTATGGATTGGATAATTAAGTGTTCATGGGCTAACTTCTGTCCTTTGCCAGTTATCATCCCTCGTTCTTTCCATATCTTACCGAAGGTATGGACTACACCAAAAGCGTACTTAGAGTCAGTGTAGATAGTTCCTACCTTGTTCTCTAGTTCATGGAGTGCTCTACAGAGGGCATATAGTTCACAGGATTGTGCTGACCAATGACCAGGGAGGCGACCGGCTTCGATCACCAGTCCTTGCTTACCATCCACTACACTATACACACTATAGCGAGTTCCTGCAATGCAACGTGAAGAGCCGTCAATAAGCAATCTTTCTCCTTCATTTAAAGGGACATCAGTTAAGTCTTCCCTAATTTTGGTTTGTAAGTCGATAACTTCTAAACACACATGTTCTAAATCGTTTGAGGATTGGTCAGTAGTTGGAGAGATGAGGAAGGCTGCTGGGTTGAGAGTTTTGGTTTTAAGTAAGGTCAAATCGTTGCTATCCATTAGGATCGTTTCATATTTTAAAATTCTCGAGTCCGTGAGCTACCTTCCAGCCCGCTGTAAGAGGATATTGCGGACAGTATGATGGGTGTGAACTATCATAGGGGCGCCGAAAGTAATCTTTCGCCCTTCCTCAACTAAAATTGCAGTGACTGCGATGGCTTGTACACATTCTGGCCAGCTGCGATAAACGGGGTCTAAAAGCTTTGACAGGAAAGCCACTGGTTGTCTATAGCCTGCCCTGTTTTGGGTGAGCACTCCTGTGGCTGCCCCAGCTTTGGTATTAGTATATAAGTCAAAAGGTTTGTTTAAGTTGGGTAGCGCTAAAACTGGGGCACGCGTAAGGCAATGTTTAACGAAGTTAAAATCTTTGATCTCTTCATCCGTCCAGTCAAGAGGTTCGGTTCCTATACTGGGAAGTTTATCATAAAGGAATTTGACCAGGTTAGAATAATTTTCCATCCAGATTCTACAGAATCCCACTAACCCAAGGAATTTCCTGAGTTCCTGGGCATTTTTGGGAGGGGGAATCTGCATAATACCAGTTATTCTCTCTGGGCTAATTTTCCTGGTTCCCTGACTCACTAGATGTCCTAAGTATTTAACTTCGGATTGCACAAATTGTAGTTTGGACTCGCTGCCTCTCAGACCTTTCTTCTCCAGAAAATTTAAAAGTGCAACAGTAAAATCTTTAGCTAATTCATAAGTTCTCGCTGTAATTAACAAGTCATCAACGTATTGTATGAGTTGGCAATTTTCTCTCCGAGGAGCCTCATCTAATATCTGTTCTAGGACCTGATCGAATAAATTGGGTGATTCTGTAAAGCCCTGAGGAAGGACAGTCCACCGGTATTGGTTTTTATGGCCAGTAAAGGGGTTTTCACATTCAAAGGCAAACATGTCTCTGCTCTCTGTAGCTAATGGACAAGTCCAAAATGCATCCTTGAGATCAATGACACTAAACCATTGATTATGGGGATCAATTTTACTCATAATGGTATAGGGGTTAGGTACAACCAGGTGACGGGTAAGAATGAATTGGTTAAGCTCCCCCAAGTCCTGTACTAAGCGGTAGGTGCCGTCTGGTTTTTGAACAGGTAAAATCGGGGTATTAAAGGGAGACATACAGGGTTCGAGTATGCCATCCTGAATCAACTGGTCAATTACGGGCTGTAAACCTTTTCGGCCAGCCATCGGAATCGGGTACTGTTTCTGTCTAACAATTTGTTGAGTATCCTTTAAAGTGACTTGTAGTGGAGGAATGTCGAGGATTCCTCTATTGCCTTTTTCTGCCCATACTCTAGGATTTATAAGTTTTCGATCCTCCTCACTCAAAACATAGAATTGTACTCCAATGCCTGATTGTAAAGGTCTGGTACCGATAGCCAATTGGTCCTGTAAGTCTCTTCCTAGCAAGCATACTCCGGCTTGGGGAAGTAATAGAAGATCCTCGATTATGATCTTATCCCCCATTTGGATTCTGACCTCTCACAATACCGAGACTGTAAAGTCTCGTCCGCCCACCCTTGAAACTATAACTGTCCCTTCTATTCTAACCCCCTTGGGTTGGTGTAGAATGCTAGATTGGGCGGCTCCAGAATCGACTAAAAATATCATCTTGTCACGTGGGGTCCTATGCATAAATTAACTAATGGTTCTCCGTGCAGCCCCACGGTGTGTATTGGCTGAGAACCGTGACCCCCCTATTCGTAATCAGCTTCCATCAGGGCATAGGAGCGTGTGTACATTGCTCACAGTGGGCATTCCTTTTTAAAGTGTCCTTCCTTTTTACAATGGAAACAGATAAGAGGTCCTGTTTCCCAATCTCTCCCAAAGTTTCTAGGGGGCAACCGTCATCCCCTGAATCCTCCTCTACTCCTCCACCTGCTGGGGTCCCCACTTCCCCACCCGTGGCTCCCCTCACCGCATACAGAGGTTGGCCCGTAATCCCTACCTTTTTCGGGATGCTCATCTACTATTCCTTTGACTGCTTGCATTAAAATTTTCGCTTTCCCTTTCTGTTCATCTTCCACCCTCTGGAAAAATGCTTTCGGAGCAATCTGTAGTAGCTGGGTAATTCCTTGCTCGTGCCAATTTTCTGTCTTTTGTAATTTTCTTCTGATGTCTGGGGCTGAATTGGTAACAAAACCCATTAGAACCAATTGTTCCCCTCTGGAGATTCTATGTCGAGACCCCCATATTGTTGAATTGCCGTGTGCAATCTATTGAGAAATGCAGAGGGGGTCTCCTCGGGACCTTGGGGAACCTCAAAGGCTTTTTTGAAATTCTGTCCCTTGGGGAAAGATTCTCCGATTCCTTTGATCAAATTAATCCTGTATTCTTCCATCAGTGTGCGACCACCACTAGTATTTTTGTCCCAATTAGGTTTTGTGAGGGGAAATTTGGCTTCTCCAGGTATCGCCTTGTGTCCCCCTTGGTGTTCCTTATCCCAGACTCTAATACCTGCCTGTCGGATCATTCCCCGCTCATCTAAGGTAAACAGAGTCTTAAAGATGGATGTTAATTCCTCCCAAGTATACAGGTTTGGTCCCAAAAATTGGTCTAACTGTTCGGCACATCCCTGGGGATCTTCTATCAGGGAGGTCAATTCTTTCTTAAAGTTACGCACTTCAGTGCTGGTCAGGGGTACATTTACGAACCCAAGACCCTCTCCCATGGGAACTTCCCGCAGGGGTCGCATCCAGCTGGTTTCTGGTTTATTACATTTGAGTTCCTGCTCCCTGGGAAATGAATCGAAGGGTTCTGCCCTTTCTTCCTGAAGGATCTCACACTGTTCTAAATTACAATGATCTCTCTCTCCTGTCAACGGAGATGGTAATAGAGCGCTTTGTGAGCGAGTCACCATACCACTCCGGTTCTCTTCTTTCTTCTCTAGTGGTAGGGGAAGAGGGGGAGGTGCAGAAGGGTAGGTCATAGGAGGGGATGGAAAGATAGGAGCCAGCATAGGAGGAACATAAGGTGGAGGGAGGGAATGTAGCACATCCCACCCCTGTGATTCAGGGACAAAATTTCCTCCTCTCTCTTATCCCTGAGTTCTTTCTCGTTCAAAACCAGTTGGTCAATCGATCCCTTGAGCCAGCAGGCTGCATATTCCCTGCTCTCAACATTGCCCCTCTGGTTTTGATAGAGCCAGATGTTCAAAGCTTGACACATCCAGTCATCCTCGGATCCGAACTTTGGCCAGTACACGGAGCTCCCTTTAACCGGGCTTTGAACCCATTCAATCCAACAATGCCTGACCATTGTCAGTTTGTCTTTCCCACGTGTCCTTCCCGTGCCCCACTCAGATAACATCAACCCAAGCGGGCTGTACGTAGCTATCTGGTTTTCACATCCTTTACCAGGACTCTCTTCCTTGCTACTCATACTTCCCATACTGATAGGCAATTAAAATTCCTCTTACCGGGTTCCAGTAGCAATGTTCTAGCGCGCTTCCTCCCGTCGTTTGTTCTCAATGCCTCTTCTCGGATATCACTCGCTTCTTCCACAGACCAGCCACCCGTCGCCCGTGAGTCCAGCTGAATCAGCCGGGGTGCACCTACTCTCGTCGTCGGGGCACTCTGTCAGTGAAGGGAGTGTGATCCCGGACAAGACCCTATTTGTTAGAAACAGAATTACCTTTAAAGAAATTGCTCGAGACAAAAATTGAGAACAAACAACATTTATTATAACAACCTTGCAAAGCTGGGTGCTTCCCCTTACCCTGGGAATACACACATACACTGGGGCTCACCCAACTTTTATACAGTAAATTTCAGTATCAGAATACCCTCTGCCTTATATTCTTCTGCCCCCTGGATGGGTTTGGCATAGGCAATCCTTCCTGCCTATGTGCAGTTTCAGTATACTTGGAGGACCAGGGGGTATCCTGTCAGTGTCCCTTCATGTTATTGTCCTTATTCACACCTTCCTGATTCTCGGAGCTACAGTCTCTTGTTATGCAGAGTTGGCTCATCCTGTCTAGGGTTGACTAATTTAATATGTATAACTTTGTAAATCTGTGTAAGGTTAACTAATTAGATATGTAGAACTTGGTACTTCTGTCTAGGGCTAGGAGACCCTTATCTGATCCAGACTACCTCAACTTCCTACATTCTATTGTTCCTTACCGCTCCTTATCTTAGTCTTATGGTGGCTCATTGATCTTGTCACAAAGACTAGAAGATTCTTATGTTAATCGTGCTGACTCTGCTTTCCTGCATCCTAATTCCCAAGCTCGTCCTGTTTGTACTGGTTACAGCCATTAATTGATGTATGAATTTTAGTTTCCTTCATGTTCATAATTTTAGATCAGTTTTCCCATCTCTCACATCTCGATGCATAATTAGTACGAAAATCAACTTGCAGACAGGTGTGATGGAAAGGACGCACAATGGGAAATACATATTCACAGTTCGGTTCAATATCACAGCCGTGATTATGACCACTAGGTCTGTCATCGCCATAGGCATCATGTAGTACGTGATGCACTTGGAAAGGCCACACTTTTCTCGAAACAGGATCGCAATCGCCACCAAATTGGCTGCAAAAGAAAGGTCAATTAGTAAAATCTTGACCCAGGAAAACGGAGAGTGGAAAATCCGAATATATTACATGAAGGGATCAAGGTAAATAACTGAGAGCACAATTAGGTATTGCAGCGAGATGCCCCGTCACTGGAACCGCATCGCATAAGGTATAGTTTTCCCTGCACTCCTGAAATTCCCAGTTAATAAACGTTGATAGATCCCTTTGCCCATAATTTACTGAGATTCAGGGGACGAGAGATGGAAACATGTCAGTGTATTAATGCATCCAGAGTTCGCAGAGTAAATACAGATCAGAAACAGGGAAGGAAAACACAACGAAAGTAAATACGTTAACCGTGTGAGAACTCGGGATAATTAAGGGCGGCAATTTTACAACTGCATTGTTTCCACCTCGATAAATTGGGGAAAATCCTTCATCCTATAACCAACCCATTTGCAAAGCAAAATACGAAAGATTCAAAACTAAATTGTACTCATTGGACTATAGTTGCTAAAGAGTCAACAATTCTCGAAGAATGTCTTTCACAAAGTGCAAATAACTGCCCTCTTTCTTATTTTTCCGGAAGCTCTCCGAAGGGCTGAGTGTTTGGAGGATTTTCGAGATGAATTTCTGTCAATGACAATGCTTCCTTTATAGTCACCAATTCTAACGACGCTGGACATTGATCAGGACAAGGTTCATGCACTCAATCCGCCACGATTGAAATTACTCTGGGTTATCAGGGATTTCTAGGGCATTGTATTTCACGAGGAAGTCTAGTAGTTGTCGGAATCGGATAGGAAATATCAAATAGCTGTGCTTTCGGCTGAGTGTGCATTGTTGTTAGAATGTCTGAATCCACACAGAACTGTGTTAACATTTCACATTTATACCCAATGGAACTTTCCAGGGAAACAATTACGTAATTTCACGTCTGAAAAGAGTTGCCTAATTAATAGAATCTGATTACTCTTAGAACCGATTTGGTTTGGGAGTAGAGTAGCTTCAGGGATCTTTGGCATCAGCCTTAATTTAACACATTGAATTGGTGAAATATATCGTCAGTTGTGTTGATTCACAGGACAACGAAAGGAGCAAACATTTGAAATGTGATATTTCGGCTGAAGCTGGACAAATATGGATTGTGTCCGTGAAGGGTCGGATGAAAGTGGCAGATGTATAGACGTAGAAGACTCCACAGTAACTAAATCAACAGGCGCCTCTGAAAGTGCCTGGACTGGCTGCTGGACCTTCTTCAAGGGGATGCGGTGTGGTGCATGTAGCGAACAACGGCATGGGATCAAATGGATAAGGGGCTTTCAGCCAAATGTAGCGAGAAATTTAATAAATTAAAACGTAGGATTTCAGGAAGGCTAACTGTGCAACGTGTTGTTTGGAGGACAAAAAAACATAATATTTAAGGTGAATAAACAGGAGGGAATTTTACATATTCCTAGGGGAGTAGAAACCTTTCTAAGGGAGGCGTGGCCAACAAAAACAGAACGAAGGACGGTCCAATTGTTGAAAAGGTAGATTCTAGGCCCAGTAAGACTATGAGGAAAGATAGACAGTGGACTATACACATATGCAGTCGGTTGGGTGGGTTGAAACGTGCTTACCATGAACCATTAAGGAGATTAATTTTAAACATTGATCAACAAATTTATGTTATAATTTATAATTATTTTTTATATTATAATTTACTGGCCATTTCGGAACATGGATGATGGAAGGACTGGCTGATGCATGTTCAGGGGTTTACATCTTCAAAAAGGATAGGGTGGGTGGAATAAGAGGGGGAGAGTGGTATTGCGAATCAGCCACAGCTTAACAACTGTGGAAAGGGAGACTGGAGTGTAGGTATCTTCATTGTCAGTGGAGTCAATAGCATGAAGGGAGAAATCACTCTGTTGTATCTATATCGTCCCTGGTAGACGCAGTCCTAGAGATTAAGGGACTTTGTGGATGGACACATGTATGTGAAGAGGTGGATGAATATCGACCAAGTGCATGTCGACGAAATTGCATTCAATCATGTTGGCACAGAAACACGGTCCAAGTAGTCGGTTACTGTCCTGTCCATAATTCATGTAATATTTACCAAAAAACAATGAAAAGCAGTGTAACGATGATAACTCGCTGTAGTGAACCACGTCAATCAACAATCTCACCACATTTGAAATATTACATTTCTTGTTGTGGGGAAGCAGCCTGAATATATTTATACGTCTTGATGGTGGTACAATTCGAACACCACAAAAGACTGATGACTCCAAAAGGATTACAGATGACACTGGACAACGAAGACTTTGCTTCCTGAAACGTCTGGGTGTATTTTATAGATTGTGGTCTGCTGATCATGAAAGTCACTTTAAAACGTTCCAATCACGTACCGTTATTTAGATATACCTAACCTATATTTGTAATTTTCTGTCATGTTTTAAATCCACCAAGGATACAAATCAATGAAGCGCAACATGTCATTGAACTTTCATTTTCTGCATTCGCACTTGGACGTCTTCCCCCGGTACGTTGTCCAGTCAGTGAAGAACACGATTAAAGGTTTTAGCCGGACATTGCGACTACGGAAAATCGGTATCAGGGCAACATAAATCCATTATGATATCATCAACTATTGTTGGACACTGACAGGAGAGACATCAGATGTTGAGTACAAAGGAAAATCAGCGGCGTTTTTAAGTCAGATGAACTAACGCAATATGTCATTATCATTATGCGATTCAACATGCTACATTCAATAAAGCGAATGGAATGTTTCTCCTCCTTCCCACGTCATGCAGCTCATTTGAGATTAGCTTCGTATTCACTTTGATGTTGCCTATCATAATCGCCACTTTCCTTTTAAGAACCAAACCTTTGGAAAAAAACATATCTGTTGTCCAGTGTAAAAAGTCTGAATGGGGAAGAAGTCCCTGCAGCAGCAATCCCAATAACGAAATGTTCCAAGTACTGGAACCAATTTCTCCATTCAGCAAACTAATCAGACTGTTCTACCTGCAACTTCAACTGACCTTGAGGTGTTCCATGCATGGTTGTCAGAAGTTCGAAGCTCACATAGTTATACTTTCGAACATTTTCATATTTCATTCAACGATGGTCTCCAGGGAAACTAACCGCTCCTTTAATTTATCACAATCATTTTCCTGCTGATGCAGTCACATGAAAGGAAAACTCCCGAGTCATGTCTGTTTCTGAGTTAAATGACTTTTCCTCGGAAACATTGAAATATTAAAAACTATGTTCGCAGTTGTGAATATTAAGGACATGAACGGCGAAAATCATTTCAATTTAGAGCGAAATTCGGGCAGCACGGTTAGCGTGGTGCTATGACAGTGCCATGGACACAGGTTCGAATCCAAAGCTGTCTGGCTCTCCCCTTGTCTGCTCCAGTATCCTCCCACCTTTCAAAATGTAGGAGGGGGGGACGGTGCTGTGGGTAATTGCGGATTTTTTTGTGCCGCATGGCATCGTGTGCCGGAATGGCCCGTAACCATGCTTTGTGTCTATTTTTTTAAATAAATTAAAATATGGAGAGGTTGGACAAAAGTGTTTCCTTTTATGAAAGTGAAGGAGACTGAAGGGAAGTATAATAGAGATTGATGAGATTAACAGGGGAATAAATACAGAACACTGTGAGAGCAATTTCTCTGGTACAGAATTCAAGGACGCGAGGTCATCCATAGAACCAAAAGTGGGGGTGGTGCGGCTGATGGAATTTAAAGATGTTCCCTGTAAAATTTCACTAAAATGAGTAGTAGGCATGCGGGTTTGTGGTAGAAGTAGTTATGATAATTATGTTTAACGCTTGTCCAGTAGAGCGATGATTAGGGAGGGAAGAGAGGGATGTGTACAATGTGCAGGCAGTTCAATTTGACATCACGTTTTGAAAAGGTTTCGCTGTATGAAGGGCCTGTACTTGTGCTATATTAATGTATATTTCGGTCATTATCTCTGCTGTGATAATATGCACATTCCTAACATTATTTACCATTAATTATTCTTTTCTGTCAATCCATTGTCATTTCAAACTCTTTCATATGGACTGGCCTCAGGTGCAATTTGTGAGATCATGACTGATCTTTGAATACTTTTCAAAATTTACCTTTGCCAGAGCCCATAAACTTCCCCTTTATAAATATAAAATCCATTCCAGATTTAACATCTGGGCATCATTTTTTACCATTATGTCACCATTTATCAGTTGCTTTATTAATTTTACACGATATTGCTCTCCAATCCCAGAGAGCCACACAATATTTTTGTGTATTGAAGATAAATGGACATAATCAATGTTCTGCGCCTGACTTCATCATCAAGGACAAACAGCAAGCAAGACCCTGAATGGTGGAGGGGCAGCTGTAGGAGCACAGGCCCCCGAGCAAGATGCCATGGGTGGTCAGGGTGGGAGGGCACAAGAAAACTCGTGGGAAGTGTTAAAGCAGAAGTGTTATTTATCTCAATGGAGTACAGATCCAGAAGAATGGAGACACAGGGGTGGGGAAGGGAGGGAGACAGAGGGCCGTCTAGTGTCCAAAAGTGTCTGGATGTAATGTAAGGTGTTTCACGTTCAACTATTGTATTATCCTCCAAAATTTTTAAATAGTTATTTTTCGGTAACTCTTTCTTCCACTAATCTTTGTGTTCATAAAGTTATTCCTTCCTTCATTCCTCCCTCGCTTCCTTCCATTTTTTTCTCCTTTCTTCCTTCACTTTCCTTTCCTTTGTTCTTCCTTCCTCCCATCCTTCCTTCCATCCTTCCTTCCATCCTTCTTTCCTTCCTTTGTTCCTCCTAAAGACATAGAATATGATACTGTTCGAGTGCCAGAGTGATTTCATGGTAGTTCATTACATCCATGCTTTTATCCTTTTATCTTTGCTGATATGTGCATGGAATGCTACTCTTTCTCCAACCAGTATGTGTTATCAAGTTATCCAGCCTTCTCGTTAAATCCGGTTATGTTTCTTGAACAAACAGAAAAGATTGAGATTTGCAATCGCTAAAGTCCCATTAGTGTAAGTTAAATTGTTAGACAGCATTGCAAGGTTGTATGCTCTTTCAAGTCTAAATTGGGAAGGAAAATAGCTGGCATAATATGTAGTTATAATGAATGGGAGAGTATGGCCAAATATCTCACTGATTAATGTGGGTGGATTGGATTGGAGAGATCAGTGGAGGATTATAATTGCGTGCATTGATTTTTTTTAAATCATGAATAAAGGATTGGACAAAGAAAATTGGAGCAGACAAAGTAGAGGTAGAAACAGTAGAAACAGAAGAACTGGGATGGGCTGGGGCGTGTGATGAAACTGTGATATTTTTAATCTTTAGTTATAAAATATATTTCAGTAATCTGAATTTGAGGGTGGACAAGAACACACAGACACTTATGTGGATTCCGGTATTTTCGGTGAATTCTACAAAATGACGTTACCCAAACTTTCGTCTTTTTACTCTGCAGAATTACGAGTTAACTGCACATAGCCACACAAAGCAACTCTCTCTAGGAAAGCTGTCAGAACCTTTGTCTGGTTCAAACATGGGCGGCATTACATTTGGCCCAATCAAAAGTTGACACAATACATTCTTACCCAATGCAATTGCTACTAAGTACAAATCGCACTGCTACAGATGATGGACAGCCTCTTATAATACCTGCTCGTTTGATTGGTTCAGAGTAAATTTCTAGTTGGTCATCGTGCTTATTGGTCGTTTTGAATTCTCATGCCCACCTTACGAGAATGCTGCAAAAGCTAACTACACTATCACTAGCTGTTAACCCTTTCCTTTCTCACTTACACACAGAACAACATTTGCAAAATTGAAATATTTATAAATTAATTATTCAGTGGAAGATGTCTAAGCAGCCACAAAACCTGGAGTGATTTTCCATTGAAATGTTGACGAAAATGCAGAGAAACATCTGTGCACACAAGGAAATCGTGTGTTCCTTGGTCTTAGCAGGCAGCCAGGATCCATTTGTTTGTAAAAAGCTATTGGATGAGAGGATCGTCAACAAAATCGGAAGTGATGTCAAGTCATGTGATTTTGACACAAAAAAAGCATAATTAATATTACAAGAGATTCATCTGGAGTCAGAAATGCAGTAGCCTTCAGTCAGTGAAGTACAGGTGTGTTGTATTATCCTCCAGGTGCAGAATCAGTGGTTTTGAACTGAAAGAGCCACTTCACTGTCTCCATTTTTTTAAATGGTCTCTTGATGTAACCCTTGCCTGGGTGTTTTGAAATAAACATGTAAAACAAGTTCCAAAACCTCCATGCAAAAGAGGGTAACTTGTTGAAAATCATTCATATCAAGAATCATTTCTCTGAAAACAACTCTACAAGGAATTTTGAGTGTCCCCTCCCCCACCCAAACACATACACACGCACCCACACACAAACTCAGAGACCCACCCAGCGACACTCACACGCACACTCACACACACTCATATCGATCCACCCACCTACACACACAATTACACCCATCCACAGACACACATAT
The DNA here is from genome assembly GCF_036971445.1 of Narcine bancroftii. Lineage (NCBI taxonomy): Eukaryota > Metazoa > Chordata > Chondrichthyes > Torpediniformes > Narcinidae > Narcine > Narcine bancroftii. The sequence goes on along the minus strand of NC_091474.1, from coordinate 98,124,272 downwards.
CCACAAACACCCCCACACACAACCACACATACACACACAAACACATAAAACACTCACACACACATACACACAACACACACACGCACGCACACACACACATACATACACACACACATTCACTCACATACATACACACACGCACACCAACACCCACCCACCCACACACACACACACACACACACACACACACACACACACACACACACACACACACACACACACACACAAACACGCACACTTGCACATAGTGGCGTTACGTTTAGAGTTAAAATATAATGTTATTAATAAAAAATATTATTGTTTTTAAAATACCATAATTTTGTGAATTTCTATTTCTCTTGGTCTCTGTTGTAAGAATAGTAACTTGAAAATGAAAAGTTGTTCATGCCTTTGTTTTGCAGGCAACCTAGATGCAAAATTATATCCTGTCCTTTAATAAATTTAATTCTGTCCTTCCGTTTTATATCACTGAATTTATTTTCAGTGTCCCTCAAAGCTGCATAGAGCGAATGCAGGATTCTTCAATGACCTACCACAGTTTTCTACCTCTCGGACCGTTTTTGATATAATCACTTATCATACCATGATTTCCAAAGCAGCGACAGAGGAACAGATGAGTTAAGGTGTGTTTGCATTTTGGTGAGGGCAAACACAACATTTTATCAGTTCTCAATGTTGAAATAAAATATTTTGAGTGGTCTTCCAGAGAAATCATAGGGGTGGGGAACAACAATTGGGGGCTATATTATTTGCCCATCATCATCGAAAATGAGATGACATGATATATCAATGCAGATATCAATGCAAACAGCTGAATAGTATTTCTTAGAGAATTTACACACGTGATGATGTGCGAGACAGAATGGGTGAAATTTACTAAACTTGTCCAAATAAGATTCATTGAAGAGAGTACAAAAGTGTTTCTCCTCGACTGCAATGAGCTGGGGTGTTTCGAAAGTTACAGTGGGGGTATCTTTCGTCCCTGTGGGGAGAAATAAATCCATAGAACCAGCGAACATTACAGGACAGGAACAAGCCCCTTCGGCCATTCTATTCTGTGCCAAAGCATTCTTCTGCCAGGTCCCACTGACTTGCACCCAGTCTTTGGCCCTCCATATCTCTCCATCTATATTCCTGATGAAATACTTCTTAAATGTTAAAATGTGACCTCAGCAATGTCTTATACAATGTTAACATCAAATCCCAACTCCTGTACTCTAAACTTTGATTTATGAAGACAATCTAGCCTCCCTTAAGATCCGAATGAATATCTCATCAGGCCAAGAAAATGTATAGACCCTTATTCGTTTTACGACAACAAACACCTCCTCTTTAATCTTTACAGGTTCCGTGACCTCATGGCATAAATTCCTTATTTCACATGATGCCGTGCACATTTCCTGATTAAACACCAATGAAAAAAAATCACTTATGATCTCCTCCCATTTCCTTTGGCTCCATACACAGCGGACTACTCTGATGCTTAATATACTTTCTCTCTTAATGTAGCTGTATAAACCTTCATATAGTCTACTAAAGTAAAATCATGTATTTTTTTAGCCTTCCTGATTTCGTTCTTGACGTTTTTCTTTTATCTACTATACTCCTCAAGTACCACATTTGTTCCATGTTGCTTATACCTGCTATACAAGCCTCTTTATCTCCGAACAAGATCCTCACTAACTCTAAAAATCCAATATTACAAATTTTTGGTTATTATCATTTTACCTATTAGTTTTTTAAATATGTATTGATAAATATAGGAAACATGGTAATATTACAAAAGTCTAAGGAATATTTCAACATGCTTGTTGATTGTGAGTTGGTGCTAGATACAAAAATCAGGGATTTATAGAATGCATTTGTATTAGTCATTTTTAACTGCATGTGGCTGAGCCGATTGGGGGCTATGCCAATTCAGAACTGTGTATTGTGCAATGAACCAGAGTTGAAAGGGAGCTGAAGGTAAAGGAACCACTTGATGCCAGTGGTAAAACACAGGATTCTGTTAACACCGTGGTTAAGTGAAAAAACACACAAATGCTAGAGAAACTAATCAGCAAAGGTAAAGATACAGAATCAACGTTTTAGGCTTGAGCCCTTTATTAAGCATGAAACGTAGGTGACATTGTTTGACCTACTGCGTTTCTCCAGCATTTGTGTGTTTTTTTTTTCACTTGGTGGCAGTAAATATTATATAACCAAATTCACTCTGCAGTTTGAGAGGGACAAGCTGAAATCTAGAAGTGTCAGTATACTGGCAAAATAAAGGGGACTTCAGAGGTACGAGTAAACAACTAGCCGATGTTGATTGGAAGCGGGTACTAGAAGGGATAACAAAAGAGCAGCAATAGTTGAAATTTCTCAGATTAGCTCGGAAGGTACAGGACAAATTCATCCCAAGGTCTAATGAAGGTGCTAATGGGAGAATGAGGCAACTGTGGTTAATAAGGAATTGAAAGATAGTAAAATGTGAGAAAAGATGAAATACGAAAGAAAAATATCCAGAAACATAAAACGGGTGTGAACTATCCGAGAGTGTTGAGGGTGAGATGTGTGTAGTTAACCTCATCAATGAGAAGGTACTGGGAAAGTTGGAAGATCAAAAGATGGATTAATTTTCTGCACGAAATTAAATGAACTCCAGGATTTGAAAGAGGGCATTGTTAAGGATCTTCTGGAACCGCTATATTCTGGAATAGTTATGGAGGATTGGAAAATAGAAAAGTGACTTCACTTTTTAACTCAGGATGGAGGAAATGACAGGGAATTAGAGGCAAGTTCGCCTCACTTCGGTGGTTGGGATGAACTTTGAATCTTTCTAGTAAGAATAAAGTTTCAGTAAACTTCGAGGCCCACGGTGAAAGGCACCAGTGATTCCCGAAGGAGAAATATTTCCACACAAACTTGTTGGAATTCTTATTGGGAATAACAGGAATGACAGGCAAAGGAGAGACAGTGGATGTTGATTACTTGGATTTTCAGAAGGAATTTTTCAAGGTGACGAACATAAGGCTGAGAAGCGCGTTATGAAGCGCATGGTTTTTCCACACAAATACTGGCATGGATTTAAGATGAGCTGATTCGCAGGAGGTAGGGAATGAGGATATAAGGGGTATTTAAATGTTGGCTGACTGTGACCAGTCATGTTCTGCCGATTTCAGTTCTGGGCCTGTTTATTTTCTCGTTATATGTCAATGATTGTGATGGTGGATTAGAGAGCCTTGTTGCCACGTTTGGGGATAGTACAAAGATCGGAGGAGGGTCGGGTAGTATCGAGTAAGCAGCATGTCTGCAGAAGTGTTTAGATGGGGAGATGGGGTTATAAGGGGAGAGGTGAAGAAATGGTAGATGGAACACCGTGAAGAGAATAATAATAATGCACTTTGGAGGAAGGAATAAATGTCCTGACATTTTTTATAAACAGGCAATGAGTTCAAATTCAGAGGTGCAGAGAGACATGAGGATGCAAAATTGCCTTATTGTCCATCTGCACGACGACTTGGGAAGTTGAATAGAATGGTCTCATTCATTTTAAGAGGGGGAAGTGATGTTGAGGCTTTATAATCCTTTAGCCATCACACTTGCAATATTGAAAGAAGTTTGTGCTTCATCGCTAAGGAATGATGTGCGGGTATTGGAGAGGGTCCAATGGTTTGCAACGATGATCCCTGGAGTGAAAAGGTTTTCAGATGAAGACAGTTTTGAAGGCTCTGGCGTTGTACTCACTGGAGTTTAGAAGAACGAAGGGTCAACTCACAGATATCGATCTGATACTGGAAGGCATTGATAGATTGGAGGCAGGGCGGATATTTCCCATGGGGGATGGAGAGAATAGAATCTGAGATAACCACTATATATAACGAAAAATGTCTTTTAAGAACGGAGATGCAGAGTAAGTGCATTAATCAGAGTCTGTAGAATTAGTAGAATTCATTGCAGCCGATAGCTATGGACATTTAAGCTTGGATTTTATGACCATGAAGGGTATCAAGGGTTATGCGAAGAAATCAAGAGATCAACCATGATGGAATGGTGGAATGGACTCGATGTGAAGAATGGCCCAATTTCGCTCCTCTGCCTTATGGTCTTTTGTATTTAAACCCCATAAACCTGCGCTAAACCGGCAAGACAAGACACATGCTGTGGGTTTTCTAACCAAAACCGACCACCAGGTCAGTGACAACGAAGTTTCCGGACCAGACAGGTTGTACACCAAAGATAAACTTGATGGGAACCGCAATGTGACACTAACGAAAGCCTCCACTCTGCCTGAAGAACAGGCGCCTTCCATAGATACTGCTATAGATCCCATCTTGCGTGAAGCTACGCAATTCAGCAGGATCAGACAACATACCATGTCGGACGCTGTAGGACTGTGTGGGCTGTGGTCCAGCTCACGGAGGTCCAAACAGAAAACTGCAGCAGTCCATTCCCCCGCAGCATTCAAGGCAGTCATAATCATGCCTGTGATTTTACGGAAACTGGGCTAAGTAACAAATGCCCAGAAGATCGGAAAGTTGTTCGCGTGACTCAAATCACATTTCCAGTGACATTTGACCCGTTCCTATTGCTGACCAAGCTAATAATTCCACGGTTTGCGTCTTGGCCTCAAACGTCCACTCTGAGCTCAACGGGAGGAATTATGCATCATATATTAGGTTCAGCTCAGCGTTCAAAATGATCAAACATCACAAGCTGGTGGGTATATTTCCTCGCTGGAACTCAACCCCCATCTCTGCGTCGGAGTTCTAAATTACCCGACACAAAGGCCAAGGTCAGTCCCAGCACGCTGGGTACTGGCATTCCTCATGGATGAGTGCTCAGGCAACTAACGTTCACGTTGCTGCATCATGGCTGCACTGCCCGATTCAGTTTAAACACCATCACACAGTCATCACTCTTGCTGATTGCAGCCCAGTACTGGCCTCATCAGCAACAATGATGTGCAGGCTGACAGAGAGGATATTGGGAGGCTTGGACAATGGAGAGAGAACTCATGATAAAGCAGATGATTGTGAACTTCAGGAGGACGAAAGTCAACTATTCTCTGATACAAACCAATGGCTCCGGCTGGGAGTGAGTGGAGAGCAAAACGTTCCATGCAGAAAATGTACTGCCTTTCAGGGTCTTCATCGGGGGTTGAGGCTGGAAAGGTCACTAGAATCCTTCTTGATAACTGTTTACAGGGCAAAATTGACAATGTGCTGCCCAGCTGTATCGTTGCTAGTAGGGCAGCTGCAGAGGACCCTCTATATCTGAGAGACTGGATGCAGACTGACAATTCACATCGTTGAGCACTGCAGAGTATCATTAAAACAGCGGAGAAGATCTCTTTCCTCTATTTATGACATTTACCGTGAGCGTGGCTTAAATAGTTCTCAAAGAATGATAGAAAACCCTTTCAATCCGGCACCCAATATCGGTGATCTACTAGTATCAAAATGGACGTACAGCACCATGAAAATCGGGAATTCAAGGCAGGGAAATGAATTCAAGGCAGGGAATGATGTATAATAACATCGTTGCGGATTAAATTATTCTATGTATTTGTATATGTTCTTATCATGGCAATTCGTATCATAGCCATTTACTTACACAGACTCGGTTCCGCAGCCACGTTTCGTTCCTAGCTACTTGCCTTCATCGCCACCGATTCCATCTGACCTCCCGCTCAGTTATCCCCAGTTGGGATCGACACTGCATTGACTGTTGTTCCTTTCGTTTCTCCAACTGAATCCACTGGACCATCGGACTGACCTTCAAAGCGAAGCAGCATTTGAACTGTGAATCCATGGTTTTCAGCGACTGCACCCAGTGCTCACGTTGTGGCCTTCTCTACAACGAAGAGACTGGACGCACGCTGCTAGATTGTTTTGTTGAGCACGTTAACTCTGTCCGCACGAATACCGGCGATATCCAGGGGTCAATCTTAATACTCCGCGGTCCAATCCCACGCTGGCATTTATGTCCATGTCCTCATGTACTGACAAACCGAGGCCACCTGCAAACTCCAAGAGCAACCCTTAAAATTCTCCACGGGCACTCCTCGACCAGAAGGCATTAACCCTCATCTCTGGATTCCGTTAGTCAGCTCCCTGTCTTCCTCATGCTCGGTTGGTTATGTATCATTATCTTTGCTACATGAAGAACGTTGCATGACTTAATGAGTTCCTCCAGCATATCCGTGTAAAATTAATGCAAAGGCCTTTCAATTGAAGACTTAACGGGCTCTACTGACGCTAAGAACGGTCAAATAGGTGATGCATTCAGTATTCATAAATGTGTGGGTTATAGGCTCTGGGAAGAGGACAATAGAAGAGTGTTCCAAAGATCAGCCATTAGCTCAGGATTAACACTTGAGGCCGATCTCCGGGCACTCGTTCCGAATGAGAGAGGCAGGAAGAGGAAGTTAATCTGAAGAATATTGGCACAGGAGACATAATGTCATTCCCTCCGAACAATACAGCACAGGTACTACCACTCTACCACACTTACCACCAACAAGGGCTAAATTAGAAAGAGATTTTGCTGTTTCCATGTGACACATAGCCCTTCCTATTCCTCTGCCTTTTGAGCAGCGTGTTGAACACGATTATCGTATCTGCTTCTCCACTTGCACACATAACTACCACACGTTTTGCAAAAAAAAGTATATGCTACAAATTCTTTGAACTCCTGCAACTGTATCTTCTCGTCGAATGGATGTCCTCTGTCATTTGCATATTATACATGGGGAATTTGTTCTTCTGTATCTACTCCTCTCAAAAATCTTATAAATGTAACTTGTATATGCCGTCATTCTCGACAAAAATCCAGTTTTGCCAAAACTCTCCTTATTTACATATGTAGCGGAGCTACCAATGTATAGGACAGGAAAAGATTACAGAGAATTGTGAACTCAACCATCACTATCATGGGCATTAGCCGTCACTCGATTCAGGACATCTACAAGAGATGGTATCTTCAGAAATCACCCTCAACATTTAATGACCTTCGCCACACAGGCCATGCCCTCTTCACACTGCTACCATCAGGAATGATTTAAAGGCGGCTCAACGGTACAAAAACAGCTTATTCCCCTTTGCCATTAGATTTATCAATGGTAAATGAAGCATTTCCTTTACTTTATGCAATAATCTATTTACTTTTATAAAATAAATGAACAAAAACAACGAATTTTTGTGTCATGTTCATGACAACAAATTCTGATACCGACCACTGAGCACATATTTCAATATCTGAATGGGATAAAGGTCGTCATGCCAGAGTCAACTGAAGCCATTTAACTCAGAAACAAACAGGATGCAGGCTTTTCTCTCCCACGAGATTGCGTGAAGTGTGTAATTATTGTGATAGATAGTCCATGGATACTGTCCTTGTTATAAATGTGAGAATATTCGAATGTAGTGCAAACTGTGATCAGTGATTCGGAAAACCATGCATGGAATACCAAAAGTTCTCCTGTTTGCTATTTATTATCCTGTCCTCGCAGCAATTGGAGTTCCAGGAAAAATATTGTGATTATTTTGTTTAATGGTAAAATGTTCATGTCATTTCGATATTTTGTATTGTCACAAGTAATACCGTTGGGAATGGCAGCTGACAATTCACTAGCCACCGGGAGGAAGGGGAAGGAGCCAGACGGGAGGACGGATGTTTGACGAAAATGGATGTGACAGGCTCGCGAGTTTTCTGGAGTGAAAGGGACTTAGGGTATCGGGATAGAACTGTATAAGATGTTAAAAGCTATCAGTATATATATTTTACTGTACAGAGGGACACCAAACAAAAAGTACATCAAATGTATGGACTGTTCGACGAGATGTGAAATACCGGTACTTGTAGAAATAGAGAACGCTCTTGCAGAGGAGTTCTTAGAAACAGGTAGAGATTTTATGTTGAAGTCAGATGCAGGCAGACACTTTAAAAGCTATATAAAGAAGGCTAATATTTGGGGGGGGGGGGGCATAGCAAGATGATATAGAATCTAGATGTGCAATCTCGACCTCTCTGGCCAGACTTTTAAATACTCGTTTATTTAACCCTTTGCTTTCAAGTTTAAACTTTTTAAATTTTAGTTTAATTTATTAAGGAATTCCTATGGCCACTAATGGTAAAAAAAAACCTAAGCCTCAAGTTCAGAAGAACTACTGTTGTGTCCCATTTATTTAACTTTTAGCCTTGTAACCAATTATATTGTATCATGCGTAACCTCGTGTTTATTGTATTTCTCATAGTTCCGGAGCATAGCTTTTCTCATGTTTCATTCTTTATCTTTATGTTTAGATCTTGTTCCCATTTTTGTTTAGGTTGACAGTTTGTTTCCTCGTTCTCCTTTTCTTGCAGTTTGATGTACATGTTATAATTTTTTTTAATTATCATTGTGTCTGTAATCACATATTAAAAATTGCTTCCTTCTGGTAACATCAGACTGTTTCCCAATTTGTCCTTCAAGTAAGTTTTCAGTTTGTGGTATGCAAACATTGTATCATGAGTTATATTATATTTGACCTTCATTTGTTCAAAAGATAATAATTTATTTACAAAAAAAACAATTTTATATTTTTTTAATCCCTTTTCTCTCCCATTCTAGAAAGGAAAGGTGATTTATTGTGAAAGAGATTAGTTGATTTTGTGTCAATATTAATCTTGGTAGTTGATCATTTATTTTATTCCTTTCTACATGAATCTTCTTCCAAATGTTGAGCAGATGGTGCAATACTGGTGAATTCCAATGTTGCACTAATTTTTCATCCAACTTATATACTATATGTTCAGGTATCTTCTCCTCTATTTTATCTAGCTCTAATCTGGTCCAATCTGGTTTTTCACATGTTTGATAAAAATCTGATGGGTATCTTAATTGTGCTGCTCTATAATAATTCTTAAAGTTTGGTAGCTGTAAGCCTCCTTGTTTGAATCATTCTGTTAATTCATCCACTGCTATCTTCGTTTTCACCCCTTTCCATCAGAATATCCTTATTATTTTCTTTAGCTCCTTGAAGAATTTCTCTGATAGGTGAATTGGTAATGACTGAAATAGGTATTGCACCCTTGGGCAGATGTTCATTTTAATACAGATGTATGCTGAAACAAGCCTTGAAAGACCTCAACAATGAAGACGATGTTTACATCCGGTACCACACGGATGGCAGTCTCTTAAATCTGAGGTGCCTGCAAGCTCACACCAAGGCACAAGAGCAACGTGTCCATGCACTACTCTTTGCATACGATGCCACTTTAGTTGTCCATTCAGAGCCAGCTCTCCAGCACATGACGTCCTGTTTTGCGGAAACTGCCTGAAGAAAACTGAGGTCCTCCATCAGCCAGCTCCACGCCATGACTACCATCCCCCCAACATCTCCATCGGCCACACAGAACTAAAAACGGTCAACCAGTTTACCTACTTCGGCTGCACCATTTCATCTGATGCAAGGATCGACAAAGAGATAGACAACGGACTCGCCAAGGCAAATAGTGCCTTTGGAAGACCACACAAAAGAGTCTGGAAAAACAACCACCTGAAGAAACATACAAAGATCAACGTGTACAGAGGCGTTGTCATACCCACGCTCCTGTTCAGCTCCGAATGATGGGTCCTCTACTGGCATCACCTACGGGTCCAAGAATACTTCCATTAGCGCTGTCTCTTCTCCATCCTCAACATTCATTGGAGTGACTTCATCCCCAACATCGAAGTACTTGAGTTGGCAGAGTCCGCAAGCATCGAATCAATGCTGCTGAAGACCCAGCTGTGCTGGGTGGGTCACAAATCCAGAATGGAGGACCATCACCTTCCCAAGATCGTGTTATATGGCGAGCTCTCCACTGGCCACCGAGACAGAGGTGCACCAAAGAAGAGGTACAAGGACTGCTGAAAGAAATATCTTGGTGCCTGCCATATTGACCACCGCCAGTGTGCTGATATTGCCTCTAACCATGCATCTTGGCGCCTCACAATTCAGCCGGCAGCAAGCTCCTTTGAAGAAGACCACAGGGCCCACCATACTGACAAAAGACAAAGGAGGAAAAACCCAACACCCAACCCCAACCAACCAATCTTCCCTTGCAACTGCTGCAACCATGCCTGCCTGTCCCGCATTGGACTTGTCAGTCACCAACTAGCCTGCAGCAGACGTGGACATACCCCTCCATAAATTTTCGTCTGTGAGGCCAGGCAAAAGAATTAAATATGTTTTCACTGTAGAAAGGAAACGGGAACAACATTACATGCAATTCTGGCATGTGAGAAGGTGAAAAAGTTTTGGGAAGATGTAAACCAGATGTTAAAGAAAATCAAAAAAAGCAATATGTCAAAAAAACCCAGAGATCTCCCTTCTAAGTAATAAAGACTTTGGACTCGATTTATTATGATATCCCTAGCTGTAGCAAAAAAAATCTATTATGTCAACCTGGAAATTAGAAGACAACATGAGAATACAACAATGGTACATAGAAATAAATAAATGTATTCCATTTGAAAAAGTAACAAATAATTTAAGAAATAACATCACAATATTCGAACAAATATGGGAACCATACAGGAAACACAATAGAGAAATCCTACCATTGACCTCCACCACCGAAAATGACAAAAGGAGAAGACAACGAAATGAACTGACCCAATATGTAAAAGTAAAAGACAATTTTTTTTGTTTATTTTTATTAAGTGACGACATTGTTTAAGGGGTTTAATGTGTCTTATAGATTGAACTTTGAATAAATGGGAAGGGGGTGAGGGAGGGAGGGAATGGAGCGGGAAAAGCGGAGAAAATGACACTATATATTCAAGAGAAAGATGTCTGTATGTATTTTGGTCAGTATGGTTTATAGTGTGAAAAATAAAAAAATATATATTAAAAGTTCAGAAGATTTGGGGTCTAGACGACATGATACAGCCCCAGGCTCAATCTCTTCATTATCTAATCCCCAAAGATTGCCTGTGGGGGATAAAAAGAAATATCTATAGGTCAGCAAATGAAGGATGACTCTGGAATTACACGTTCTCAGGAAGAAGGTGCATGTTCCCAAGAAGTGGACCCTGATTTGGCAAGCCGTTCGACTTCAATGGAGGGAGCACACAGGAAGACCATTCGATTGTTGGAAATGCATCAGGTAGCATTTCAATCTGAAGAAATCGTTTTTCTTCGTGAATTGATGAAAAAAACAACGAGATAATGGGGAGACCAGCGGCGACTCTCTGAGGAAGTCGGAGTGCCGTCACTGGCAATCCAGACCACAGTAAAACTTTTAAAGTGCCTTCTGTTGAGTTGCAGCAGGTGTTGCAGTTACCTTGTTCTGCCACCATGTCAGAGAGAGCAGAGATGAGCTTTACTGAATCACAATTGAAGGCAGCTATTCAAGTTGTTATAAAATCTGTAAATGGATTTGTTGACAGCTCAAATTAATGAAATGGTTCAAATGAATGCTGGTATGAGATCAGAATTAATTATGGTTAAGGCACGTGTGGATGCATCTTACGAAGATTTTTTTAAAACTTCAGACTGCTTTTTTGGACTGTAAACAACAATTGACTTCTAACACAGAAAAAATATTGAAGGTGGAAAAATCAGTCATAGAATTATGAGAACGTGAGAAGGAGCTAGAAAGAAAAATAGATTATTTGTAAAATCAAAGCATAAGGAATAATGTGAAAATCGTTGGTTTGCCAGAAGGTATAGAATGACAAGATCCTCCTCGTTTTTTTTAAAGACTTGATTCCACAAATATTAGTGCAAGAATTTTTCTCTGGGGGATTGGTACTGGAAAGAGCCCATAGAGCTTTAAGAAGAACACCCTCAGCTGTTCAACCATCAAGACTGGTAATAATTCGATGTTTGAGTTATTTGGATAGAGAAGCAATACTTCGATTTGCAGTACACAATGCGAGACAACGCAAACCCCATTATTGATTCAGAATAGCAGAGTCTTTTTTTATCCTGATCGGAATCAAAAGGTCATTCAAAGTTAACGTCGATTCAATCCAGTTCAATAAGTATTGTGGCATAAAGGTTATAAGTCTACTTTTCGTTACCCTGCAGTGTTTAAGGTGTTTTATGGGTACTATCAAATTCAGTGTTTTGAAACTGATCATGAAGCAATGATTTTTGCTGATTCATTGCCAGATATAAGAGGACAAAGACATGGTCTGCCATTATCTCCTAAAGGACAACCTGGTTGCTCTGGAAACGGAAGAAATGGCAGAAATGGGAAACACGGCAATGGAAAGAGTCTACCTCCTTCTGAAATTAGATCTTCGATATTGGAATCTTCTGGATGAAAAGAAGAATTTTTGTATTCTATTTTTTCTTTTGTTATTATGAGATTTTCTTGTTACTGACTGTTTGGCTGGGAATGGAGTGATCTGCACTAAGTTCTTTACTAGTCATCAGCAACTAGTGGGTGACCCACACCCATTGGGGGATTACTACCTTTTGGTAGCTTTTTTTTCAGGGGGTTTTCTTTTTTCTTTACTATTGTTTATTCTTTTTTTTAAGTTTTTAGTTTTAATTTGTGAACTTTTTTATTGCAGGGCCTACATACGTTGATTTGAATTTCTATATAAAGATATTATTGCTATTTAGTAATCATAAGTTTGCTACTTTTAATGTTCGAGGATTAAATAGTACGATCAAATGTAAGCGAGTCTTAGTATATATTAAGAAAATGAAAATTGATATTGCCTTTTTACAAGAAACACATTTGAATGTGAAGGAAAGCGTGAAATTAAAAAGGGTCTGGGTTGAACATGTATATTCTTCTTCATTTAATTCTAGAGCTAAATGTGTAGCAATTTTGGGACATAAAAAAGTACCTTTTGAATTACAATCAATGGAAGAAAAGGCAGGATGTATTCTTAAATTGAATTGTAAGAATTTTAGTGAATTTTTCGACGTTACTTAACATGTATGCTCCAAATGCAGATGATGAAGTATTTATTTCTGATACATTTTTATGTTTGGATCAGGTTAATGATAATATTTTAGCTGGTGATGATTTAAATTGTGTTTTGGAAACTTTATTAGATAAATCTCCGAAGAAAGTTTAAAAAAGTCCAAGATGGCAATTCAGGTTCAAACACTGATGAAAAATCTTAATTTATTAGATATGTGGAGACGTCTTAATCCGGCAGAGAACGATTTCTCCTTTTATTCATCTAGACATAAATCGTTTTCAAGGATTGACTTCTGTTCACTATCGGCACATTTACAAGGGAAAATACAAGCGGAATATAAAAGTAGGGTGATTTTAGATCATTCTCTGTTATACATATGAAACTTCTGAGAAAATTCGTTGGAGATTTAATACAATATTGTTAAAAATATGGAATTTATTGATTTTTTCGAAAAACATTAAAATTTTTTGAAAGAAAATTCTAAATCTGTTCAAAGTAAGTTTGTATTATGGGATGCTATGAATGCTTATTTGAGAGGACAAATAATTAGTTATACTTCTAAAATGAAAAATAATCGATTAAATCAGAGTCTTGAATTAGAGAAACAGATCGATGAGTTAGAAAAGGAATTTCAGAAAGATGCTACAGAAGGTCAGAACATAGAATTATCGAGGCAAGAATTGAAATATGATACTTTGCAATCTTTGTCAATTTGAATGTGTGATTAATAGGACTAATCAACAGTATTACGAATGGGGAGAGAAAGCACATAAGGTATTGGCGTGGCTATTAAAGAAAGAACAGATATCGAGGATTATTAATGCAGTTAGACTGAATTCTCTTATTACTTATAAATCTTGTGAAATTAATCATGAATTTTATTCATTTTATGAAAAGTTATATTCTTTGGCTTGGCTTTGCGGACGAAGATTTATGGAGGGGGTAAAAAGTCCACGTCAGCTGCAGGCTCGTTTGTGGCTGACAAGTCCGATGCGGGACAGGCAGACACGGTTGCAGCGGTTGCAGGGGAAAATTGGTTGGTTGGGGTTGGGTGTTGGGTTTTTCCTCCTTTGCCTTTTGTCAGTGAGGTGGGCTCTGCGGTCTTCTTCAAAGGAGGTTGCTGCCCGGCAAACTGTGAGGTGCCAAGATGCACGGTTTGAGGCGTTATCAGCCCACTGGCGGTGGTCAATGTGGCAGGCACCAAGAGATTTCTTTAGGCAGTCCTTGTACCTTTTCTTTGGTGCACCTCTGTCACGGTGGCCAGTGGAGAGCTCGCCATATAACACCATCTTGGGAAGGCGATGATCCTCCATTCTGGAGACGTGACCCATCCAGCGCAGCTGGATCTTCAGCAGCGTGGACTCGATGCTGTCGACCTCTGCCATCTCGAGTACTTCGACGTTAGGGATGAAAGCGCTCCAATGGATGTTGAGGATGGAGCGGAGACAACGCTGGTGGAAGCATTCTAGGAGCCGTAGGTGGTGCCGGTAGAGGACCCATGATTCGGAGCCGAACAGGAGTGTGGGTATGACAACGGCTCTGTATACGCTTATCTTTGTGAGGTTTTTCAGTTGGTTGTTTTTCCAGACTCTTTTGTGTAGTCTTCCAAAGGCGCTATTTGCCTTGGCGAGTCTGTTGTCTATCTCATTGTCGATCCTTGCATCTGATGAAATGGTGCAGCCGAGATAGGTAAACTGGTTGACCGTTTTGAGTTTTGTGTGCCCGATGGAGATGTTGGGGGGGGGCTGGTAGTCATGGTGGGGAGCTGGCCGATGGAGGACCTCAGTTTTCTTCAGGCTGACTTCCTGGCCAAACATTTTGGCAGTTTCCGCAAAGCAGGACGTCAAGCGCTGAAGAGCTGGCTCTGAATGGGCAACTAAAGCGGCATCGTCTGCAAAGAGTAGTTCACGGACAAGTTTCTCTTGTGTCTTGGTGTGAGCTTGCAGGCGCCTCAGATTGAAGAGACTGCCATCCGTGCGGTACCGGATGTAAACAGCGTCTTCATTGTTGGGGTCTTTCATGGCTTGGTTCAGCATCATGCTGAAGAAGATTGAAAAGAGGGTTTGTGCGAGAACACAGCCTTGCTTCACGCCATTGTTAATGGAGAAGGGTTCAGAGAGCTCATTGCTGTATCTGACCCGACCTTGTTGGTTTTCGAGCAGTTGGATAATCATGTTGAGGAACTTTGGGGGACATCCGATGCGCTCTAGTATTTGCGAAAGCCCTTTCCTGCTCACGGTGTCAAAGGCTTTGGTAAGGTCAACAAAGGTGATGTAGAGTCCTTTGTTTTGTTCTCTGCACTTTTCTTGGAGTTGTCTGAGGGCAAAGACCATGTCAGTAGTTCCTCTGTTTGCGCGAAAGCCGCACTGTGAATCTGGGAGAATATTCTCGGCGACACTAGGTATTATTCTATTTAGTAGAATCCTAGCGAAGATTTTGCTTGCAATGGAGAGCAACGTGATTCCCCTGTAGTTTGAGCAGTCTGATTTCTCGCCTTTGTTTTTGTACAGGGTGATGATGGTGGCATCACGAAGATCCTGAGGCAGTTTTCCTTGGTCCCAACAAAGCTTGAAAAACTCATGCAGTTTGGCATGCAGAGTTTTGCCGCCAGCCTTCCAGACCTCTGGGGGGATTCCATCCATACCTGCTGCTTTGCCACTTTTCAGTTGTTCGATTGCCTTATATGTCTCATCCAGGGTGAGAACCTCATCCAGCTCTAGCCTTAGGGGCTGTTGAGGGAGCTGGAGCAGGGCGGAATCTTGGACTGAGCGGTTGGCACTGAAAAGAGATTGGAAGTGTTCTGACCATCGGTTGAGGATGGAGATCTTGTCGCTGAGGTGGACTTTGCCGTCTGAGCTGCGCAGCAGGCTTTGGACTTGGGGTGAGGGGCCGTACACAGCCTTTAGAGCCTCGTATATAAAAAGTTATATACATCTGTTGGAAAACACTAAACTGGATCGATTGATCTTCTTTTTAATCACAGCTGATGGAGATATACAGGAGTTAGAAGAACCATTTACTGCTTCGGATATTAAAATGGCTATGCTGGAAATGCCGAATGGTAAATTGCCTGGTGATAATGGATTCTCGGTTGAATTTTATGAAAAGTTTTTTTGATGATTTATCTAGTGTTTGGGGATGTATTACGTCAAGTTGGAGAACATTATGAATTACCTGAGTCTTGTTCTAGTGCTTTAATTACAGTAATTCCTAAAAAAGATAGAGATCCTTTGAAAGTATCTTCATATAGACCCATTTCGTTGCTAAACGTAGATTATAAAATGATAGATTGGCTAAATTTTTACCTAAGTTGATTCATATGGATCAAACAGGTTTTATAAAGAATAGATATGCTTCAGATAACATTTTGCATGTGATGAGTTTGATTAATATATTTCGACAATCTTTAGATCATCTGATGTTAATATCCTTGGTTGTAGAAAAAGCATTTGATAGAGTTGAATGGAATTTTTGTTTAAAGTTTTGAAGATATTTAAATTTTGTCTTTCTTTAATTGGTTGTATTAGGGCTCAATATAATAAACTGGTAGCGGCTCCTAGAACGCTTCCACCAGCGTTGTCTCCGCTCCATCCTCAACATCCATTGGAGTGCTTACATCCCTAACGTCGAAGTACTCGAGATGGCAGAGGTCGACAGCATCGAGTCCACGCTGCTGAAGATCCAGCTGCTCTGGATGGGTCACGTCTCCAGAATGGAGGACCATCGCCTTCCCAAGATCGTGTTATATGGCGAGCTCTCCACTGGCCACCGTGACAGAGGTGCACCAAAGAAAAGGTACAAGGACTGCCTAAAGAAATCTCTTGGTGCCTGCCACATTGACCACCGCCAGTGGGCTGATAACGCCTCAAACCGTGCATCTTGGCGCCTCACAGTTTGGCGGGCAGCAACCTCCTTTGAAGAAGACCGCAGAGCCCACCTCACTGACAAAAGGCAAAGGAGGAAAAACCCAACACCCAACCCCAACCAACCAATTTTCCCCTGCAACCGCTGCAATCGTGTCTGCCTGTCCCGCATCAGACTTGTCAGCCACAAACGAGCCTGCAGCTGATGTGGAATTTTTACCCCCTCCATAAATCTTCGTCCGCGAAGCCAAGCCAAAGAAGATAATAAACTGGTAGCTGGAGTATTGATGAATGGTTTGATTTTGGAATCTTTTAAGTTAACTCGATCAACTCGTCAAGATTGTCCTTTTTCACCAGCTTTGTTAGCATTAGTGATTGAACCTTTAGCACAGTTGATAAGACAAAATACACAGATTCAAGGTATGAAAGTTTTAGATGAGGAGTATAACATTTATTTATTTGCTGATGACATATTGGTGTATTTAGCAAATACAGCTCAGTCGCTTTTGCATTTGAAGGAATGTCTAATACAATATGGATGTTTTTCTGGATAGAAAGTGAACTGGGAAAAAGTGGAATATTACCGGTAAATGAAGGAAGTTATTCATTTTATAAGAATATTATTAATTTAAAGTGGAGTTACCAAATTAAATATCTGGGTATAATTCTGAATGTTAATTATCAGCCTTTCTATCAAGTAAATTATGTTCCATTAATGAAAAAGATGAAAACTGATTTGATTAAATGGAAAGATGTATCTATTAATTTTATGGGAAGGAAAATTACAATTAAGAAGAATATCTTTTTGCGTATACAATATCAGTTTCAATCTATTCCGTATTTACTTGATAAAACATTTTTTCGAGAATTAAATAAAATGGTTAGGGAGTTTTTATGGAGGGATAAATTTTTGAGAGTAGCTTTGAATAAATTAACTTGGAAATATGAGCTAGGGGGATTATGTTTACCATATTTTCGAAATTATTATTAGGCAGCCCAACTTAAATTTATTAGCTCATTGATGGATTTGGTTAAGCCTCCTAGTTGGGCCAAAATTGAGATGGCAAGTGTTTCTGAATTTGAAATGCATCATTGTTTGTTTAGTTGGAATATGAATTTGTTACAACAATATAATGTGCCTATACTAAAACATTTAATTAAGTTAAGGATAAAGAAAATTCAAATGGTAGGTTCTATGGGTAAATTATTGGCTTTGACTCCATTGTATAATAATCAACGTATTTCTTTTTCAATACATAATCAAAGTTAATTGCGTTGGAGATTTAAAGCTGTGAGAAATTTGGGAGATTGTTTTAAAGAGGGAAAATTTTTATCTTTTAATCAGATAAGGAAAAAACTTGGTCTTGATAAGAATTCTTTATTATCAAATTCGATCTTTGGTAAAATGTATGTTTCGTCGAGATATGATTTTACCCAAAATGACTAAATTTGAGACTTTGCTTATGAAGGTACCAGGGAAGGTTTATATTTCATCTATGTATCAAATATTACAGGATGGTATGGATAAAATGTGTTGGGATAGATCTAAAATTAAATGGGAAGCAGATATTGGTTTTATATCTTTCTGAACAGGATTGGTTTGACATCTGCTATGATAGTGTAACTAGATTGATAAATGCACGTTATGCAATGATTAATTACAACTTTTTACATCAATTATATTTGACAGCTGAAACATTTAAAAAAATATGGTTTTAAAGAATCAGACTTGTGTTTTAGATGTGGTGCTACGGTTGGAACTTTCTATTATGCTGTTTGGTCTTGTATACATATACAATCTTTCTGGAAGAAATTTCAATCGTTTTTAGAATATCTGTATCAGATTAAAATAGATTTAGATCCAACAGTATTCATATTGGGTAGTTTACAACCAATGAAAGGCTTGGGATTAGATAAATTCCACTTTGGTTTTGTATATTTAGGTTTTTCCGTAGTGAAAAAATGTATTGCTAGTACATGTAAAGATACAAATATGATTGATATTAATAGATGGCATAATGAGATGAGATATTGCTTAATAATGGAAGAAAATGCGTATGTTTCAAGTGATATTTATATTTTATTTTATTAGTAAGTGCCTGTTACACTCGGAATATTTACATTTCAATTTATATTGAATAGATTTTAAAACGTATACTTAAATTTTTTTAATATTCTTTGTTTTTTTCTTTTTTTATGGCTCTCCTTAAGGGAGTTGGCTGAAGGGGGTGGGGGTTCTTTTTTCTTTTATATATATGAAAAATGTTCATGTTCATGTTTAATTGCTGTATATGTCATATATTATTTGTTTTTTGAACGAATAAATAAAGTTTTTAAAAAAAGGTAAATATTTGGTAAGCACGAAAATCTAGTTGGTCTGCTGGGCAAAATATAGGCGTATCGTTGCAGCGACTAGGGCAGATCTGGACAAGCATTTCATTTAGTGTGACCGCTTTTACTGGTCCATCCCTCATCGGATTTTATATACAGGCTATGCTTTGCCTTCAAGAATCACGATCACGGTTGGCCTAGCATTTACCCAACCTGTGTGTGTGTGTGTGTGTGTGTGTGTGTGTGTGTGTGTGTGTGTGTGTGTGTGTGTGTGTGTGTGTGTGTGTGTGTGTGAGTGTGTGTTTATGTGGGTGGGTGTGGGTGCGTCACTGTGTGTGTGAGAGACAGAGGATGATTGAGTGAGGAGTGAGTGAACGAGACAAAAGAGGGAAAGAGAGAGAGACAGAAAGAGAGAGAGTGAAAGAGAGAGAGAGAGAAACAGACAGGCAGACATTGATATAGGGAACAGGAGGAACGGTGTGACATGGAAGGTAACTGGATGTATCTCAAAATCCATCAGGAACTGTTTTGTCCAAAAGAGGGAAAAATCCTGAGCGTTGCGGATGCAACTGAGAGCCTCGCGCAAATCAAATACAACTTCCGCTCCCCGGACGAAATTGCAAACTTATTAAATGACCCACGCCAAGCCGCCAACACTCTTGTCCTGAGTCCTGACCCCATTTCGTTCGTCAGAACAAATGTGGTTGGAAAATAAATCTTGAGATATATGGACTGTTGCGGAGAAAAGTGTTTTATAACGAAATAACTCGGCCGAGGCCCCAGGGAGACGCTTCAGGAGGAGTTTTTATTTACAAGATATCTTGGAGAACAGTCCCACCAAAATACTGGGGCTGCTCAGCCTGAGAACGGACCAGCCGGTTTAATTTATACAAAGGTTCAAACAATAGACACATGACACACTGAAGCTCTGAGATCGTCCACCATGTAAAGGAGAAAACGATTGTCATTGGTTAATTCTAAAAGAAACAATTCAAAGTCTGTGGCGGAATGCAAAGGGTCTTCTGTCTGATTCAGCAGCACACAGCTTAATGTACTGAGCGTCCTTGTACTGATTAATAGACTTCAAAGTGACAGCGCACAGGTTACTTTTAACTCTTTGTCACTCACTAAAACTTTCTTTACTATTTTTCTTCCACAAATCCCTCATTGTACATCAAAAGATCTACACCTCATCTGTAATATGATTAAATAAACCGTCTCTTTCTTCTCCTTTCCTTTCTACTCGTTCCGTCACTTTCAACAACTTATACTACACTCTTCTTTGAAATTTATAACCCATCTCTATTTCCGCTCGCAGCGTTTTCTCCACATATTCCGGATGCTAATTCCTTGTCGCACCACGCTACCAATAGTTTGTATCTTATGTTGGAGTGCTTCAATATCAACTGAATTCTAAACTCCCAGACCCGTCCTGGCTCCTCCTAATATGGCCCCAAAAATATCAATCTTAATACGTCTTCTGGTCAGAGTCAGTCCGGGGTAGCTTTCTGTACAGGCTTTCATTTCTTTTTGATCGCCATATTTTATATGTATGATAAGGTTCACTACTTCCTGGGATAGGACAGCGTTTTAGCAGGTGGAAAAAAAAAACGATGTATGTGTCCACAGCTCATATCTGGAGAAGGTCGGGACGGGGTGACAGGGGTTGGAGTGTGAGGTGTGTCTGATTCAAGCCATGTCGTGGTTGGTGAACTTGGCATCGTGGACGTTGCCTCTGGGGTGAAGGACCGGTAAAACCTATAGTGGTAACTGTGGTCAGCGACTCTATTGCATTGATCGATCCAACTAAAAAGATCACGAAATGCATGCCCCTAACGCCACCACTTCTCCCAGTAGGCGTTCTGTCTTTAGTGCCACCACCATCCGTAGATGACCTGCGGATTTAATAGCACAAAAGTCAGTAATAAAAAGGTTCCTTTCTGGTATCCCGGGCAAAAGCACAAACCATAAACATCGGGTCCTCCCTCACCCATACAGCTCTGCAAAACGCTGAGGCGTTACCTAAACAGCCAGTATCAGAGTCCAGATCTTGGTTCGTAAAAAGTCACAGTGCACTTGTACAATACGATGTCAGGGTTATTCCTGTCAGGACAGCAATAGGTAGTCGTAGGGTACTACAGATCGCTTCCAAATTCTGACTTCTGTAAGTTGTCTTGCCGGAATGGCTTGCACCGAGTAGCGTGTTCCCAACTGTCTAGGGCGTCCAGCTTCAGTGCTATCCGCGTGACAAGCAGGACTTGATGAGGCCATTTCAACCTAGAAGAGAGCAGATCATTTTTCAAGACATTTACCAAAACATATTCCCCAGGTTTAAAAGGGTGTAAATCATTTTCTGTCCAGGGCCTCTGCACCACTCTAACTAACGTATGAAACTCGGAGGCAGCTTCACGCAATTTCTGGGCATATGCAAGGGAGATCCCTTTCACTCAGACCTTGGCTCCGTCTTCTGGCACGAGGGGCGGTCTAACACCTGTGGACATTGGTCATCCCATCGTTACCTTATGAAGCGGTAATTTGGTCTTTCTATTCACCTAATTTCGTAATGTATACAAT
This sequence comes from Narcine bancroftii, assembly GCF_036971445.1. Taxonomy (NCBI): domain Eukaryota; kingdom Metazoa; phylum Chordata; class Chondrichthyes; order Torpediniformes; family Narcinidae; genus Narcine; species Narcine bancroftii. The sequence continues at coordinate 98,102,606 of NC_091474.1, read as the reverse complement.
ATTATTGGCAGCTCTTCCATCCAGTGCAAGCTCGTCTCACCGCATGTTCGCTCCAACATCCTCTTTATTTCTCCATTCGTTCCCTCGACCATCCCAGAGGACTGGGATTGGTAGGACAAATGGAATTTCCAATCTATGCCAATTAGTTCAGTAAGTGCTTTCACTATCTTCCCTGTAAAATGGGTTTCTCTATCGCTATTCATCCCCCGAGGGATTCCATATGTGGAATGGGCTCCTTCATTAGTAACTTGGCCACAGTGGATGCTTCGTCCATCCTTGTGGGAAACGCTTCTACTCACCGGGTGAACATATCCACTATCACCAGGAGATCACTTATACCCCTTACTTGGAGGCATGTGAACAAAATCAATCTGGAGGTTTTCATATGGGCCTTGGGTGGGAGAAAGTTGGCAGGTTATCTCCCTCGTGGTTTTGTTGACAGATCAGGCAGTTCCTCACTTGTCTCTATACTGTGGTGGAGATTCCCCGGGGCAAACCAAGTTTGCTTGATGCATGCCGGCTTTCCCTAAGTTTGCTTCCCCATGTGCTAACGGTACTACCGGTCTAAATAGACTACGCGGGCATACTACCCTCCCATCCTTGCTCTTCCATAGACCTCCTGCTCCTCTCCACCCGTGCCTGTATTGTTACTCTATCAAGTGCTGTTTTAAGCTCTATTTCCTGAATCGCATGCAGCTGCTCAGGGCTCATTATCTTTCTGACAAGCGTCATGGGCAACAGGGGCTTCTGCTCGATGGCCACCTGCTAAACTATAGCGTCAGCGTGTTCGTTTCCTTTTGACAAGGGGTCTTCCTGTCTGGTATGTACTTGACACTTAATAATGGCTAGCTCTGTCGGGAGTTGGATGGCCTCTCTTGTCTTATCTGCATGTCTAATCTCTTTCCCGCTCGCAGTAATAAACACCCAATTCTTCCATAACTGTCCAAAATCGTGTGTCACTCCAAACGCATACTGCGAGTCAATGTATATATTAGCCTTCTTTCCTTTTGACAGAACACATGCCCTCAATCTTTTATAAGTATAGTTTGAACGGGATAATAGCATTACCTCGTAACTCGTCTCCGAGCCGCCGTAAAATGTTGAGTGGCCGTAGAGTTCAATAGTAGTATCACCGCATGGGCATCACGACAGTACAGAATGGTCTTGCACTATAGGGCCGCCACCGCCCTCACGCAAGGTGGCATTCCTCTGGCCACGATAGGTAATTTAGTGGAATAATATGGAACTGGTCGCTTTCCTCCTCCGTGCTGCTGGGTCAGGATGCCCATTTTTTCTCAGCCACATACAGCACAAAGTGCTTCTGGTAATCCGGGAGGCTTAACGCAGGTGCTGTTACCAATGAATTTTTTTCAGATCTTCAAATGCAGCTCTCCTTTCTTCTGCCAACTTTATCTCTTCTGGATCTTCCTTTGCAGTCGCTCCCCTTAGTACGGCATCCATTTCACGGTATTCGGGAATCCATTGCCGACAGTATCCAACCATGCAAAGGAAACCGAGAATGTCTCTCTTTCTTTTCGGTTGGGGTACTTGTCTTATTGCTGCTGTTCTTTCTGGGCCTACACATCGCTCGCCCTCCTGTAAAATATACCCAAGATATTTTACCTCCTTTTGGCAAAACTGCATCTTCGTCAAGGAGTCACAATGTCCCCCTATGCGAGGAGGACGAGCAGAGCAAGGGTGTCTTGCTGTGTCAATGGGTGACGCTACTAGCAGGTCGTCCACACACTGTAAGAGGGTAGACCTTTCTGGTCAGTTGCATTCGGACAATTCTCTTCGAGCAGCTGCTGAATATACCGTGGGGCTTTCCGTGAAACCCTGGGGAAGTCTTGTCCAGGTGAACTGCTGTCCCTCATAAGTAAATGCGAACAGGTATTGGATTTGAGGGTCGAAGGGTATGGAGTAAAAAATGGAGCAGAGATCTATTACCGAGAATGTGGTGGCTCCAACCGGCAGAGTGCACAGTATGGTGTTGATGTCCGGGACCACTGGGACCGTGGGTATTACAATAAAATTAATTGCCCGTAAGTCTTGCACAAATCGCCATGTGCCTTTGTCCTTTTTCGGTATGGGCAGTATGGGTGTATTACAGGGGTTTTCTGTCCTTACCACGACTCCTTGCTTTTCTAAATCCATTATGATGCCCCGCACCCTTTCCACAGATTCGCGTGCTTGCTTATATTGCTTAATTGCTGGCAGAACGACTTGCTTCTTCAGTGTCATTGAATGAGGCGCTTCTGACCTCACTAGTCCCACATGGGTTCTAAATTTCGCCCAGCCTTCTTGGGGAACTGCCGCTTGGGCCAGCAGTAAGTGATTTGTCTCGGTGGGCATGATCCCTCAAAGTGGATGTACGCTTCTATCTCCTCTAATTCTACACTTCCACTGTATTGTGTGTAGAAAAAGACAGTAGTACGCTTATCCTCGTCCATCATGCACAGGTCACCATAGCTTTCACCGGCCCTTTCTGCCGGATGGAGAGGATTGTTAAGCCAATCCTCTCTGTCAATCGGTCTTTTTACCATTCTCCCTATTTCTTCCGACTGTTGGGATTTTCAGATGGCTAACATGAGATGGGGGACTGCGTCTGTAAAAAGGAAAGACTCCCTTTGACGAGTGTTCAATTCTACCTCAAAGCCTACCCTTTTGGCCCAAAAAATAGTCTTTTCACCATCAGAAGTTTATCCGTTTCTGGCATGTCCGGCCGTGGGGAAACTGATTCCCCTGGCTTGATATACATTGCCATGACATGTACGTTCTGCACCACCATCTTCTTTCTTCTTTGGCTTGGCTTCGCGGACGAAGATTTATGGAGGGGGTAAAAGTCCACGTCAGCTGCAGGCTCGTTTGTGGCTGACAAGTCCGATGCGGGACAGGCAGACACGGTTGCAGCGGCTGCAGGGAAAATTGGTTGTTGAGGTTGGGTGTTGGGTTTTTCCTCCTTTGCCTTTTGTCAGTGAGGTGGGCTCTGCGGTCTTCTTCAAAGGAGGTTGCTGCCCGGCAAACTGTGAGGCGCCAAGATGCACGGTTTGAGGCGATATCAGCCCACTGGCGGGCACCAAGAGATTTCTTTAGGCAGTCCTTGTACCTTTTCTTTGGTGCACCTCTGTCACGGTGGCCAGTGGAGAGCTCGCCATATAACACGATCTTGGGAAGGCGATGGTCCTCCATTCTGGAGACGTGACCCATCCAGCGCAGCTGGATCTTCAGAAGCGTGGACTCGATGCTGTCGACCTCTGCCATCTCGAGTACTTCGACGTTAGGGATGAAAGCGCTCCAATGGATGTTGAGGATGGAGCGGAGACAACGCTGGTGGAAGCGTTCAAGGAGCCGTAGGTGATGCCGGTAGAGGACCCATGATTCGGAGCCGAACAGGAGTGTGGCTATGACAACGGCTCTGTATACGCTTATCTTTGTGAGGTTTTTCAGTTGGTTGTTTTTCCAGACTCTTTTGTGTAGTCTTCCAAAGGCGCTATTTGCCTTGGCGAGTCTGTTGTCTATCTCATTGTCGATCCTTGCATCTGATGAAATGGTGCAGCTGAGATAGGTAAACTGGTTGACCGTTTTGAGTTTTGTGTGCCCGATGGAGATGTGGGGGGGGCTGGTAGTCATGGTGGGGAGCTGGCTGATGGAGGACCTCAGGTTTCTTCAGGCTGACTTCCAGGCCAAACATTTTGGCAGTTTCCGCAAAGCAGGACGTCAAGCGCTGAAGAGCTGGCTCTGAATGGGCAACTAAAGCGGCATCATCTGCAAAGAGTAGTTCACGGACAAGTTTCTCTTGTGTCTTGGTGTGAGCTTGCAGGCACCTCAGATTGAAGAGACTGCCATCCGTGCGGTACCGGATGTAAACAGCGTCTTCATTGTTGGGGTCTTTCATGGCTTGGTTCAGCATCATGCTGAAGAAGATTGAAAAGAGGGTTGGTGCGAGAAAACAGCCTTGCTTCACGCCATTGTTAATGGAGAAGGGTTCAGAGAGCTCATTTCTGTATCTGACCTGACCTTGTTGGTTTTCGTGCAGTTGGATAATCATGTTGAGGAACTTTGGGGGACATCCGATGCGCTCTAGTATTTGCCAAAGCCCTTTCCTGCTCACGGTGTCGAAGGCTTTGGTTGCATCACCCTCAACAGTGTCTATGCTCCAACCCTCCAGGCGGAACCAGCAGAAAAGGACAAGTTCTACACCGACCTGCGCAACCTCATCCAACGCACCCCTACAGCCGACAAGGTTGTCATCCTCGGCGACTTCAACGCTCGTGTCGGCAAAGACTCAGAAACCTGGCCAGGAATCCTGGGCAAGCATGGCGTCGGCAAGTGCAACGACAATGGGCGCCTCCTGTTGGAGCTCTGCGCAGAACAGCGGCTTGTCATTACAAACACCCTTTTTCAGCAGAGGGACAGCCTTAAGACCACCTGGATGCATCCCCGATCCAAACACTGGCACCTCCTGGACTACATCCTGGTGCGAGAAAGTGACAAACGAGATGTGCTCCACACCAGGGTCATGCCTAGCGCGGAATGCCACACTGACCACCGGCTGGTTCGCTGCAAGCTCAACCTTCACTTCAAGCCAAAGCCCAGGAACAGTAAAGCCCCCAGAAAGAGGTTCAATGATGGAAACCTGCAGTCAGACGAAGCGAGAGGAAACTTCCAGGCAAACCTCAAAGCAAAGCTCGACGATGCAACCCGCCTCACGGACCCGTCCCCTGAAACCCTCTGGGATCAGTTGAAGACTACCATACTGCAATCCACTGAAGAGGTACTCGGCTTCTCCTCCAGGAAAAACAAGGATTGGTTTGACGAAAACAGCCAGGAAATCCAGGAGCTGCTGGCAAAGAAGCGAGCTGCCCACCAGGCTCACCTTACAAAGCCGTCCTGTCCAGAGAAGAAACAATCCTTCCGTCGCGCATGCAGCCATCTTCAGCTCAAACTCCGGGAGATCCAAAATGAGTGGTGGACTAGCCTCGCCAAACGAACCCAGCTCAGCGCGGACATTGGCGACTTCAGGGGTTTCTATGAGGCTCTGAAGGCTGTGTACGGCCCCTCACCCCAAGTCCAAAGCCCGCTGCGCAGCTCAGATGGCAAAGTCGTCCTCAGCGACAAGATCTCCATCCTCAACCGATGGTCAGAACACTTCCAATCTCTTTTCAGTGCCCACCGCTCAGTCCAAGATTCCGCCCTGCTCCAGCTCCCTCAACAGCCCCTAAGGCTAGAGCTGGATGAGGTCCTCACCCTGGATGAGACATATAAGGCAATCGAACAACTGAAAAGTGGCAAAGCAGCAGGTATGGATGGAATCCCCCCAGAGGTCTGGAAGGCTGGCGGCAAAACTCTGCATGCCAAATTCCATGAGTTTTTCAAGCTTTGTTGGGACCAAGGAAAACTGCCTCAGGATCTTCGTGATGCCACCATCATCACCCTGTACAAAAACAAAGTCGAGAAATCAGACTGCTCAAACTACAGGGGAATCACGTTGCTCTCCATTGCAGGCAAAATCTTCGCTAGGATTCAACTAAATAGAATAATACCTAGTGTCGCCGAGAATATTCTCCCAGAATCACAGTGCGGCTTTCGCGCAAACAGAGGAACTACTGACATGGCCTTTGCCCTCAGACAGCTCCAAGAAAAGTGCAGCGAACAAAACAAAGGACTCTACATCACCTTTGTTGACCTCACCAAAGCCTTCGACACCGTGCACCACCATCACTATCTGCATAAATGCTGCTAACCCTCCAAGGAGGACTGGGGTTCGGCCCGTTGTACTAGGTCTTCAAGTGCATGGAGGAGTCTCATTATGTGGACTGTGGAATCTTACCTCAGCCACCAGCTAAAGTATGTGGAACTTTGGGAGGCGTCTTGTGATGCAGACATCACAGTGTGCATCAAACGGTCTCTTTTGTCAGCCGGCAGCTGCATAAACATCCAATCACGTGTACAGTAGAGAGTTCCATTAAATTTGCAGAGGGCTTAACGCCCTAGAATAGGTATTGGGGTCGTGGGAGAAATAGTGATGGCATCGTCAATTTCACGGCTATCCACAGAGAATGTAATCGTTTGGGAAAGGGAATCCATCATCAGAACACCGGACACTTCGATGCTGTTCACGGTTTTTTTTGACGAGAGATTAAACCCGCGGAAGGTGGCACAGATGACACGGTGGCTCCGGTATCCACCAGCATATAATGCTCCTTGTGACCCACTTTAACTTTAAGAATGGGTTGTGCCGTCTCGTCGGAAGACAGCTGGAGCAGGGAGGCCTGTATCGCCATTCCTTCCGGCCCCCCTATGGGTTGGGCTGCTGGAAAGAAAAACAGGGCTGCTGCCCGTTTCAAGCTCCTGCAAAAGGGTGGCCTCGATATTGCATTTGCTCACCCCTCCTTTGCCTACCACCGTTTGCCACGGTCTCTTCTGAGTTCTGGTCCAGCAGTCCCTTGCCCAGTGTCGTATCTTTCCGCAGGCCGTACATTGGTCTTGTGATCTATCCCATATCCTTCCTGAACCTGGTGATTTTTTTTCTTATTCAATCTGGCCTGCACGTAAAGTTGTCCTGTCCTTTTTTCTGGGGAAATAGGACCTCCCTATGCATGTTGGCTAGCGAAGTAACAGTGTCCTGCCATCCCTGGGCTTACCATTGGAGTTGCCTAATTTTATAACTTTTTGCATTTTGGCGCAACATACAATTTAAAAGTGTCTGGATGGCCATGGCCGAGGCTTCGGGTCCATCTATCTGCACCCCTTCATTTTCTTCCCACGTATTTTTAAATCGGACTACAAAACATAACATATTTTCTCCATCTTTCTGCAAGCAGTCCGTTACAACTTGCTTCCGGGGGATCTACATCATGGCATACTTTACCCTATGTTCTAACCAATCCTCCATGGATTCATTCCCTTCCCGACCCAGGTCGTAATTTCCTCTCATATCCCCTTGTTCCCCCGCAGGGACTTGGAAGGAATACCTTATTGCCTGCTTTTGGGACCCATAGGCAGCTTGTAATAACATGTGTACATCACCGGGAAGGGGATTTTAAAGGGTGCAGCCATTGGTTTCTTTCTGGGATAGGGGGCCACGCCTCAGCAGGTGTCCAGAGTTTCAAGATGGGTGTATTTCACACCATTTCAGAGCTTGAGAGTGTGGCTCAGAATTGAAATGGTTGGCTACGGGGTGGTCGCAATTTGACGGTGGAATCTGGCTTAACGCGGACTCAAAATACGAGGGTGGGGGGTTGGGTTTTCGCCTTTTTTTTCTCAGAGGCAGCTATCTCCTTCTGTTTTACTTTCATATCTTGAAACAATTTCTGAAGTACTTTAGATCCCAAGTAGGGTCCCCAGGGCCTCCCTCCGTATCATCATCAGCATCATTAATCAATTGAAGGTCAAAGTTTCCTCCATATGGTCATCTACCCTTATATCACCTGTACAGGTCGTCACTGAATGGGATTGCATAGTCCCAACTCCGTTTCTCTCATTACGATTGCCGCCAGCGAGCCAAGTCCTCTGATCTCCTATCAAGTGCTGGCGGGCTCTTTTCTTGGTGGATCGGCTCAACGTCACGAACGATTTTCTTGAATCGGCTGGTTTACGCTTCCTGTTCCCCATGTTTCTCAGCTGGTCTAATCTGGAAAGGAAGACGTTACAAGAACAAATACACAGACACACCACAAATACACTTACTCTAGATCCTTATATAAAAGAGTGCACACCGGTCCTCCTTAGGTCCGCGTTCTCACTCCCTGGACCGTCTAGGACTCCTTCCCTGAGTCCCCGGGTTCGTGGATTCCGTTAAAAAGGGACTCAGCTCTCAGCGCCAGATTCGGTTGCGGAGAAAAATATTTTATAACGAAATAACTCGGCCGAGGCCCCAGGGAGTCCCTTCAGAAGGAGTTTTTATTCACAAGCTATCTTGGAGAACGGTCCCACCAAAATATTGGGGCTGCTCTTCCTGAGAACGGACCAGCCGGTTTAATTGATACAAACGTACAAAAAATAGACACATGACACACTGAGGCTCTGAGAGCGTCCAGCATGTAAGGGAGAAAGCAATTTTCATTGGTTGTTTCTAAAAGAAACAATTGAAAGATCGTGGCGGAATGCAGAAGGTATACTGTCTTATTCAGCAGCATACAGCTTAATGTACTAATCGACCTTGTACTGATTAATACACTTAAAAGTGGCAACACACTGCTTACTTTTAACTCTTTGTCACCCACTAAAACTTTCTTTATTAATATTTTCGTCCAGATGGACAGTCACTTTCTTGTAGTTAATGATAGCTGAAATGGGCAGCTCATCAGAAGAGGTGATGCTCTGCATTATTTGAAGGTAAAGCACAGGATTCTGTTGAAACCGGGGTTAAGTGAAAAAAAAACACACACACAAATGCTGGAGAAACTCAGCAGGTCAAACAGTGCATTTATGAAACAAAGTTTAAGATACATCACCAACGTTTCGGTCCTGAGCCCTTCATCAAGGTGTGGGGAACACGAGAGATGTCTGAACAAAATGGGAAAGGGGGGTTATGAGGGTGGGGATGATAAGTGGAGGGGGGTGGAGGACCGTAGGAAGGTGGGAGGAGTCTAGGCTAGGTGGAGCGAGAAACCAAGTAGGAAATGGAATGAGTAGCTGAAGGGGTGGAGGGAGGAAAAAGGCAGGCAGATTATTGGAATGCAGTGAACACAATGTTCATGCCCTGGGGTTGGAAGGGCACAGACGAAAAATGAGGTGTTGTTCCTTCAATCTGCGGGTGGTCAGGGTGGGGTAGTGTGAGCTTGAGAGTGTGGCTCAGAATTGAAATGCTTGGCTACGGGGTGGTCGCTTTTCCTGCGGGTGGAGAGGAGGTGCTGGGTGAAGATATCTTCTAATCTGCGACTGATCTCTCCAATGTGGAGACGGCCACAGAGTGTGCTCCTGATTCAGGAAATTAGTTATTTGAAGGTACAGGTGAAGTGTTGCTGCACCTGAAAAGTCTGTTTGGAACCTCGACCATGCTGATGGAGGAGGTGTGGGTGCAGGTATTACACCTTCTACGACCACAGTGGAAGGTACAGGGGGAGGGAGGTTTCGATGGTGGGAGTGATCCCTATTGAAGACTGAGAGGGGAGGAGAAGGAAAATTGTGTCTGGTGGTGGGGTCCAGGTGGATTCTGGCAGATAAAGTGTTGGATGCTGAAGCTGTTGGGTGGTAGGTGAGGACGAGGGAGATTCTGTGTTCATTGTTTCTGAGGGCATGGGTGCTAGGGCAGATGAGCGGGGATTGCAGGAGGTACAGATTGGGGATAAGTTAATAGTGGTGGTGGTAAAGCCTTGTTTATGGAAGAAGGTAGACACTTCAGAGGCTCTGCAACTGAAGACCTCATCTTGGGATCAGATGCGGCGGAGATAGAAAAAATGAGAAAAGGGGATGGAGTCCTTGCAGGGGATATTGTTTAGAATGAGTTTTCCAGGTAGTTGTGGGAGTAAGAGGGTTTGTAGTAGATGTCAGAAGATCACAAGATAACGGAACACAAGCAGGCCACTATGCCCATTAGGTCTGTTCCATGCTATGCACTTAAACTAAACTAAACTCTGATCTAGTTCCAATTACCAGCCTTTTCCCCATATCCCTTGATATCTTTACTAATGTGATACTCCCAGTGATCTAGCCCCCACTGCTTTGTGTGACACTGAGTTCCACAGATCCACCACCCACTGATTATAAAAGGTTTTACTCCTCTCTGTTTTGATTGGATAACTTCTAATTTTAAGACTATGACCACTTGTCCTTGACTCACCCATCAAAGGATACATCCACATTCATTCTGTCAAAACCATTCAATATTTGAAATGTCTCTATGAGACCCCTCTCACTCTCCCTCTCCTATACTCCAACGAGTACAACATAAGAGCTGCCAAATATTCCCTACACTCCAGCCCCTGCAATCTAGAAATCATCCTAGTAAATCTCATCTGCACCCTCTCCAACAACATCACATCCTTTCTGAGATATGGGGCCCAAAACTGTGCACAGTACTCTAAATGGTGTCTCACCAGTGCCCCATGGAGTCCCACTATCACCTCTTAAACACTAAGGGGTACCTTGAAATGAACGCAAGCATAGCATGTACCTTCTTCACGACGAATGCTACCTGGGCAATAACTTTTAGATTATTCTGCACAAGGATACCCAGGTCTCTTTGCACCTCCGAGGATTGAATTTTTGCCCTATCAAAATAGTACCCTGCCTGTTTATTTCCACTGCTATTGATTTAATTCTTCTGCCACATCTTGGTAACTCTTTATAATTTACCCAGCATCATTTTTGTTGGTCCTATGTGAACACGTGTCTCTCTTTTATTCTTTATATATTTAAATATACTTTTAGTATCTTTTTCTATATTGTTTGCCGATCTTCTTTCATAACTCATCTTTTTCCTTATGACTTTCTTTATTTCCTTCTGTAAGTTTCTAAAGGAATCCCATTCCTCTGATTTCCCACTAGTTTTAGCTTCCTTGTATGCCCTCCCCTTTGCTTTTTTTATTTATCGTGGCCTTAACATCTTTTGTTAGCCACATTGATACCATCTTACCTTTGACTAATTTCCTTTATCTTGGAATATATCTATTCTGCATGACTTTTATTATTTGCAAAAATATCTTCCAATCCTGCTCTGTTTCTCCAACTAGTTTGCTTTTCCAGTCAACTTGGCCCATTTCTTTCCTCATAGTGATACATCCGATAACCATTTTTTCCTTTTCAAATTTGAAATTGAATTCGATATATTTATGATCGCTGCTTCCAAGTGGTTCTAAGACCTTTAACACCCTAACGACCGCAGGTTCATTGCACAGGACCCAATCGAGAACTGCGGATCCCCTGGTGGGCTTCTCAACAGGCTGTCACAAAATCCATCTCTTTAAGTTTTCTATAAACTCACACTCCTGTGATCCAATACATTTCTGTCATTCCCAATCCCCTGCTATGTTAAATTCTCACATAATTAATTTGATATTCTCCTTGCGACATGCCCTTTGTATTTATAACTGTATCTCTAAGTCCACGTCCCGGCTGCTGTTTGGTGCCTTGTATATATCAGCTAATATAATTTGTTTACCCTTGGCATTCTAACTCTTTAGACCCCATGACCCATTTTAATATCATTACATTTCATCAGAGCCACCCTACCTCCTCTACCCTCCTGCCTATCTTTCCTATAGACTGTGTATCCTCGGATATTGAGCTCTCAAATCACATGGCTTATTGATCCACTTTTCAGTAATGGCCACAATGTCATACCTTTTTAGTAAAATCTGAGCATCCAAGTCATCCACCTGGTTTCTGATGCTACCTGCATTTAAATCAGTGGAGAGTCTGTCTCATGAAGTGGAGATAGAGAGATCCAGAAAAGGGAGAGTGTCATCGGAGGTGGACCAGGTGAGTTTGAGGACCAGGTGGAAATTGGCTGAGAAATTTATGAAATTGACAAACTCATCGCTGGTGCATGAGGCTGCCCTGATGTAGTCGTCGATGTACCGGAGGAAGTGTTGGGGGGGGGGGGGTCATGCCTGTGTTGGCTTGGAGCATGATCATCTCCTCAAGACCCACAAATAGGTTGACAGAGCTGGGACCAATATGGGTAGCCGTGCTACTCCTTTAATCTGCAGGTAATGGGATGAGTTAGAGGAAAGTTCCAGGCTGAGATGGGTTGTAGTGGAAGGTGACTGCTCAGGTCTGAGGTCCAGGAAAAAGCGAAGTGCTTAGACTCCTTCTGTGTGGAGAAGGGAGCTGTAAAGGGATTGGACATCCATTGTGAAGATGAGGCAGTTGATTCAGAGAATCTGAAGCATTGTCCTCAAAGTGAGTGTGAGGTGTTGCGGATGTAGGCGGGGAGGGATTGAATTAGGGGAGAAAATATTGAGTCAAGGTAGTATATAATTAGATCCATGTGTCACAAACAAGCGGAAACAATAGGTCTACCCGATATTTAGGTTTGTGTATGTTGAGTAGAAGGTAGAAAAGGGCGGTGCGAGGATGGGAGACAATGAGATTAATGGCCATGGGGGGTACGGTGGCTGGATGGGTAATAGTGGAGCCCTGTGGGAGGGGTTGATAGGAGGAGATGTCTGAGAGTTATCGACTGGCGTCAGCCAGGTAGAAGTCAGTGTGCCAGACTAAGACAATATCATGGTGTGGAGTAGTGAGAGATTGGAGAAGGGGGTGTGGTGGGTTATTTGAGTGGGATCCAATAGAGACATGAGGGCTCCAGATGCAGTCTGTGTCAGGAGCCACGTGGGACGAATCAGAGAGGAAGGCTCCAGCGTCTTTTGCAGGTAGTGCTGCGGGTTTGATAGTGAGGTTAGGGCTGATGCGGAGCGAGAGGAAGTTCTGAGGAGGTGAGTTTGGAGTAGGACAGGTAGGGGTAGTGAATTTGAAATGGCTGATGTCCCGGCGGAAGTTGGAGACAAAAAGGTCCAGACAGGACAGCTGGTCAAGAGATTGGCCCCAGGAAGAGGACTTGAAGCGGGAGAAATGGACTTAGGGGTGTTAGAGAGTTGCGGCCAAAGTAGCGAACCTGGAGAGAGAAGAAGAGTTCAGCATCGCGGAGTACACGGAAACTGTTGAGGTGTTGGCGGAGGGGGACGAATGTGAGGCCTCTGCTGAGGATAGAGCGCTCCACCTCCGAGACGGCACCGGGTGGATAGTGAAAATCACGGAAGAGTTAGAGTGGGAGTCAGTGTGGTAGACAGTATTGGGAGGAGGGAGGGGAGATGAAGTGTTTGAGAAGTTCGAGCATGGATTAGGGAAGGGAGGAGGTTGGAGGGAGGAGGAGTGTTGGGGGATTGGCACGGGAAGAACGTTTGGGGAGGTTGGGAAGTGCGTGGGGAGGAGGGTGGGGAGGAAATGAGAGGGGGAGAGAAAAGTAAGGTGTAGCCCAAGAGAGTGGGAGAAAGAGGGTAGGTAGTGAAAGGGTGGGGGAGATGGGGCGGAGTAGTGAGAGGTAGTGGGAGGAGGTGTGGGGGTTTAGTTGAGTGTGATCCAATAGAGAGATCAAGAATACAAATAGAGTCTATTTCGGGATACTCATGGGTCGAGTCAGCGAGGAATGCTCCAGCGTCTTCTGTTGATCCAGTGCTGGAGTTGGCAGCAATTGTATCATGAGCTGCAGGGAGAAGGGGGTCGGAGACTGGGATGGGGTGAATGGCAGTGGCGTGGAGAGCTCGCGTCGGGAACCGGAACCCCGATACTGGTAGGAGATGGCGTCTGTGGCTTCAATGAATAGGGTGGTGGTGGGGTGGCCATGGCGGTTGGAGCTCCATAGTGTTGGCGACCAAGGTCTTGGCTCAGATCGGTGGCCGAGGCAGGGGAAGGTCCGTTTCGTGGGTCGCCAAGCCATGAGCTCTATTCCAAGGCCGTGGCGGTGGGAGCTCTGTGGTTGGGGCGGCGGGGCTCTGAGTCCGGGTTGGCTGCCATGGTAATGGTAGCTTTGAAGGACAGGGGACTGGGGCCGAGATAGGAATTCATGTGGAGGGTCACAGAAGCTGTGAGCTCCGGGGAGGCGACCTTACAATCCATGATGGACACCAAGTGCGTGTGGAACCGGTGGTTGAATGCATGGATCTGACCGCAGATGTAGTACGAGAGGGGCCCGCTGCAGACCATGGCCAGCGGGGTCCGGAGTTGTGGGAGCAAGAGGGCAAGTTTCCGCTGGTATGTACGCACGGATGTGAGGGGGGAGCATAGGAGTTGTTGCGAAATGCGGATAGAGCAGCAATTAATGTGAAGCATATACCTGAGGTCCTGCTATCGGCCAACTGAGAGGCTTGGCATCGCATCTAGTGCGCTGAGGTATCAGCGAGCAAACACAAAACTCAAAAGACTGTACAACAGGCTTTATTCAGGTAAAAGTCTGAACACCAGTTCATTCTTCGGTGGCTCCTTTCTGACTGAATCAGGAGGGGCCGGCTCAGGTCTATTTTCGGGTCGGATGCCAATCAGCTGGCCAGGTGGAGTCAGCCATTTAATGGTCGTCCTGCAGGTATAGACATCGCCCCTGCAGTCGGCTGCTGGTCGTATCACAACAGTCATTGTCCTGGACGGGTGTATGTGAAACGGTGAAGGGTGATCTTTACAAGTTTAGACGATACGGCTGCTGTCGAAGTCTCTGTGACCCTCGCAGTGTTAGCTCCTGATCACTGGTCAGCGAGGGTGTGGTTGCTGCGTGAGTGCTGGCTGGGTCCAGCGTGGTCATGGTGTGAGCCAGTGTGGAAAGCATGGTATTTATTTGCACATTTCTCTGTGGAGACGTGGCTGGGTAGGTGTGGTACGGCAGGAGTGAGGATTATTGAAGTGGTGGAGGGAGTCTTCGGAACCTGGATCATGGGTAGGCCAAGGATATCCATGGTGGGGATGTTTGTCTGGCTACTTGTGATGCTTGCGGTGGGGGGGGGGTGTCCCCGCTGGTGTCAGATCCCTGGTCAAGATGGTGTCATCATGGCCACTGTGGTACCTGATATCGGATAGTTGTGGTTGGTGTGCTCCAGTAGCAGGTCAGACTTGTGGGTTCGCACATCGTTGTCGAGGAGCACCAATCCCGGAGAGGTGAGACAAACTGGGAGTGAGAAAAGGTGCTCGTGAGGTGTTTGATTTGTAGCCATGAACAGGACCGACCTAATGGCATGGAGTGTTCCAGGGAGAGCCTCTTGCCAGTAGTCAATGGATGATCCTTTAGAACTCAGGACCAGGAGGACTGTCTTCCAGATCACGCTGTTTTCATGCTCCACCTGCCCATTGCCCCTCTGGTTGCGATTAGTCATGCGACTAATCACAATGCCTCGCACTATCAGAAGCTGGTGCAGGTCCTCACTCATGAAACTGGACCACCGATCATTATGGATGGATGCCGGGTATCCGAACATGATGAAGATATGCATCAGATCCCTGATAACGGTGGCTGTGGAGCTGTCTGGGCAAGGGAATGCGAAGGGAAAACGGGATTATTTGCCAATGACTGTGAGGAAGTAGACATTCTTGTTCATAGTACTCTATGCTAGGCATTTCGAAGGGCTTGGTGACATGGGCCTGTGGCAGGCAGAGGAAGTGCGATTTTCACTCTGCACACACCCTGTATGACTCGGTCATGGTCCTGACGTCTTATATGGTGAAGGGGGGGTTCCGGCACTTGATGAAATGGTACAGGTGTGTGAAACTTGAGTGAAAAAGGGAGTCATGTAGCACATACAATTGGTCAGATTGCACAGTGGCGCAGATCCAGGACAGGGTAGTGGGGGAATCATTGAACTTCCTCAGTCTGTACTGGATGTCATAGCTGAACATGGCCAGCTCGACTCTGCAGCGCAAGATCTTTTCTTTTGCGATCTTGCCTTCATGGGTGGTACTGAACACGAATGCCACTGTGTTCTGCGAGGAGGGTGAACATCCTGCCTGCCAGGTCGTGGCGCCAATAGCAGACCACTTCCATGATCACCTGGGCCTCCTTTTCAATGGCGGAGTGTCCGAGCTTGGAATTGTGGAGGTCCTGGTGAATAAGGTCATGGGTTTCCCCTTTTGGTTGAGGGTGGCTGTGAGGGCAACATCAGAGGCATCGCACTGCACCTGGAATTGGGTGTCCTCATCCATGGTACGCATTGTGGCAACGGCAATGTCCTGCCTGATGTGAGCAAAAGCTGCCTGTGCCTCGGGTTGGGTGGGGGAGGGGAAAGGTGATGGCCTGGGTCAATGGTTGGACCTTTTCGGAGAAATGGGGGAACCACTAAAGTAATAGAAGAGCCCAAGGCACCTGTGGAGGGGCTTGAGCATGTGGGGTAGGGGCAGATCCATGAGTGGACGCATGCATTCTGGATCAGGACCGATGATACAATGTTCCACAATGTACCCAAGGATGATGAGTTGGGTGGTGCTGAACATGCACTTCTCTTTGTTGTATGTGAGGTTCCGCTCTTCGGCCATCCAGAGAAATGTCTCCAAGTAGTCATCGTTGTCCTGCTGGTCATGGCCATGGATGGTGATATTGTCCAAGTATCAGAAAGTCGTTCTTAGGTTGTGCCAGTCTACCATGCAGTCCATCTCCTGCTGGAAGATAGATAGACCCCATTAGTAACCCGAAATGTAACCCAGTGGAACTGCCCGTCTGCCTCAAAGGCGGTATATGCTTTGTCCTGTGTCTTGAGAGAGAGCTGGTGGTTGGCCGACATTAGGTCGATTGTCGAGAAGACTTTATAATGGGTTATCTGCTTGACCATGTCAGCTATTCTGGGTAGGGTGAAGGCATCCAGCTGTTTGTGCCAGTTTATGGTCTGACCGTAATTGATGACCATTTTCATTTTGCTGCCCCCTTTAACCACCAGGACTTGGGCTCTCCATGATACCTTCTGCCAAAAGCTGCTTCACTTCAGCCTTAATGAACCCCAGTCGGCCATGCTCCTGGTAGCTATGGGCCTGAAATCTGGCATAAGGTAGTTGAATCGGACAGGATGGGTTTAGCGTGGAAAGGCAGCAGGTGGATTGGGGACAGTCGCAGGGCTGCACTATGGAGTGTGAGTCGGGGGAGTGGTTAGGGCTTTAGAGGTGACACTTGAAGTCCAGCCCAATGAGGACTGGGGCACAGAGCACGGCATAACCAGGAGCCAGAACCCATGGTATGTTTCCTGCACCCCACTGTCAAATCCACTGGGCAGAACCCAAGGTCTGTGATGGAGTGGTCCTTGTCTGCGAAGGCAATAGCAAGTTTTGTGAGCTTTAATGGCAGGGCCACATTCGGGTGTACGAAGCTCTTAGTACTACCGCTATTGAACACGCATTATGTTACCTACCCATTAACAGCGATACCCATCATTGAGCGCCTGAGTCATTTGGAATGTCCCTTTTCAATGTGGTGGACGTGAGGAACATCTTGGGGTCCAAGTCGCTGCTCCCTATATGGATGAGGCAAAAAGCGGCCAGGCCCAAGATGGCGATCCCTGGCAAGTGCACGTGTCGTCAGTGTGGTCAGTCATTCTGATTGGCCGTGAAGCAGGTGGTGTCGAAATTCGTAATGGCAGAAGTTAGGTCTTTAGTAATGGCGGAAGTGACATCAGCATTACTGGCAGAAGCAGTCCGGTGTGTTATATATAGAGAATTTAGATTAAAATGGCTTAAGTTAAAATGTGATGATTAATCATAAAAAGGGAAGCCAGAACGGACAGGGAGCTTACTAGCAGCCAAGGACAAAAGGTACAGCTGGATATGTTTTTTTAAAACATATCTTTTCATGGTCATAGTGAGAGACATGCAGGAGACAAAAGATTGATAAGAAGGGTGAGAAACAGAATTTAGTGTATGTAGAGTTCGCAGCGTACGTAACGAACGTGATAATTAAAAATGCAGTTATACTTAGAATGCTTTTGTAATACTAACCAATTAAAACAGTATTAATAAGAAGGGGAAGGGCATACAATAAGGGTATAAAAATCAATGCAATGTATGTATCGGGGCTTAACTGGTGAGAAACCAGTTGAGTCCAACTCTGCAGACTTGTAAATAAAGCTTGTTGTGTCATCAGTTTTAAAGAGACTCATGTGTGAGAAGTTTTATTTCTGACAAATGGGGGCTCGTCCGGGATCTACACTCCGGCCGTGAGGGGAGGCGAGAAGAGGGACATCGGAGGTGGTGCACCCCGCTGAGTTCAGCGGCTCCTAGTCCCTTGCTCGTCGCTTCGGGCGGCTTGAGCGAGTGGTATCCGGACAAGGTGACACGACAAGACGGAGAGGAGAAGGGTGACGGTTCAATCCCCGGGAAGACACCGGTAAGTGACGACTTACGATTGTGGTGTGGGGATTGGGTAACAGGTGTAACGGGATACACCTGTTTGGAAAAAAAAACCCCTAACGTAATAGATCAGGTATAGAGCTTTTGTCGTGGCGTGAGGACCCTGTCGTGGGACTCTAGGATAGACCCCAGGGAAACCTCGGCGGTAACCGAAGGAGGGACAGCACCTCCGACGAAGTGCCGAGAAGAGAGGGGTCAACCCCAGGGAAACCTCAGCGGTAACCGAAGGAGGGACAGTACCTCCGACGAGGCGTCTGAGAAGAAGGGAGTAGGGTCCAGAACGAGAGGCTCCTCAGCAACGATAAACGGATCTAGGTGGGAAAATGGGAGGATCAAAATCTAAGGGCTCGTCTGAAAATTCAGGACAATTCCTGGGAGTTCCCCTTGACAGCCCTTTGGGGAGAATGTTTGAAAATTGGGATAGTAAAAGATATCGAGACAAAAACAAGAAAAAGATGGTCCAATATTGTCTCCTTTGGTCGAAACAAACTATTAAAGGTTCCTCGGTCTGGTGGCTGAAATTTGGATCTGATGAGGATTGGGTTAGACAAGCATTAAACATATATGTAAATTCGAGACCAAAGGTGAATCAAGAAGAGTCAGCATATGCATTTTGTTGGGTTCCCTGGCCAGGATCCTTAACAAAATGTTTTAAATTGAGGGTAACGGGAGAAAAGAAGTGGGAACCTCTGGACAACCTTCCCCCTCCTTATATTCCCCCGGTGCCTACTGCGCCCGAGGAAAGCTCATTACCGGAGGGGAAAGGTGATGAATCTGATTGCCCCGAAAGGGGCCGGGAAAAAAAGGATGAATTAAGGGAGTCGGACCCTAAACTTCCACCGGTAAACCGACCCTGGACAAGATCCCAGACTGGTCCAGGACCATCAAAGTTTTCAATAAGCCTAAATCCCCTGAGGGAAGTTCCTATGGGAGGACCGGGAGGGGGAACGGGATATGTGAATGTTCCCCTAACTAGTACAGAGGTGCGGGGATTTAAGAAAGAAATGAAAAAGTTATTGGAATATCCTATAGGACTGGCTGAACAGCTCGACCAATTCCTGGGACCAAACACATATACGTGGGAAGAGATGCAGGCAATAATGGGAACATTATTCTCACCCCAGGAGAGGCAGACGATTCGACGGGCTACCCTCCTCATGTGGGAATATGAACAACCTGGGGACCCCAGACCCCATGAACAAAAATATCCCTTAAAAGAACCCAGGTGGGACAAACGAACACCCGAGGGATTGGAAAGTATGAGACAATATAGAGAGTGGACAATTAAAGGGATACGGGAGGCTGTGCCAAAGGGTCACAATTTTACCAAGGCATTTGGGAACCACCAGGGGAAAGACGAGTCCCCTACTGATTTTTTGGAGAGGGTGAGAAAGAATGTCCAACAGTATGCTGGCGTGGACCCTAGTACACCAATGGGTGAACAGCTTATTCGAATTGAATTTGTTTCCAAATCATGGCAGGACATTAGAAAGAAACTAGAAAAGGAGGAGGACTGGAGCGAAAAACCCCTAAGTGACCTGTTAAAAAAGGCGCAAAAAGTATATGTGCAGAGAGAAGAAGAAGATCAAAAGAGGGTGACAAAGGTTATCCGACAAAGACTATCCGACAGATGAATGCCGAATCCAGAGGGGAAAGAAAACAAAACCTTCCTCTAAACAATCCAAGATATCCAAGAGAGGGAAGACCCCGGAGGTTCGTTAAGTGCTATTACTGCAATGAGGAAGGACACTTTAAGAGGGAATGCCCCCGATACAAGAGGGAATTGCGTGCCCTCGAACTTATGGAAGAAGATTAGGGGGGTCAGGGGTTCCAAATGTTGGGGACCAAGTATAAGAGGGAACCCCTGGTAAAACTAAAAATTGGTCCCAAGCGAGAAGAGGTGGTGTTTATGGTGGACACAGGAGCGGAACGAAGTAGTGTAATAACTGTGCCAATCGGGACTGAACCTGTAAAAAGTAATTTGAAAATTTCTGGGATAGAAGGGGCTCCCAGAATGGTATCAATAATTCCCCAAGTAACAGTGAAACTGGAAGAAAGAGAAGGGGTACAAGACCTCTTGTTGTTACCGTCGGCTGGATTTAACCTCCTAGGAAGGGACTTACAGGCTCTCCTAGGTTTGGGTGCTCTCCCTGTGGACGGAGAAGTGCGAGTCCACCTCTGTGCTCTAAAGGAAGAGGATGAACGGCAGATTGACGAGAGAGTCTGGTATAAGGAGGGAAATCGAGGAGGTCTGGACATCCCACCTTTACATGTCACATTAATACCAGGTCATCAGCCGGTAAGGAAACGTCAGTATCCTATTTCTTTGGAAGGGAGAAAAGGGCTACAGCCGGTAATTGAGACTCTAATACGAGACGGACTATTAGAAGAATGCATGTCACCTTATAACACCCCTATACTCCCAGTGAAAAAGTCAGATGGATCCTATCGCCTAGTTCAGGATCTAAGAAGTTTGAATGCTATTGTTCAGACCCGCCACCCAGTGGTGCCTAATCCCTATACTATTATGAGTCGGATTCCCCCAGACCATGAGTGGTTTAGTGTTATCGACTTGAAGGATGCCTTCTGGACGTGTCCATTAGAAGAGGAAAGTAGAGATATGTTTGCGTTTGAATGGGAAAATCCATGGACAGGTAGACGGAGACAGCTTCGGTGGACTGTATTGCCCCAAGGGTTCACTGAATCTCCGAACCTGTTTGGACAAATGCTAGAACAAATCCTGGCGGACTATCCACAATCTGATGATTCCCAACTAATGCAGTATGTGGACGATTTACTATTATCAGGACCCAAGGAACAAGAAATGAGGGGAGATACAATTAGACTCTTGAATTATCTGGGGAAAAAGGGTCTACGGGTGTCCAGGAACAAGTTACAGTTCGTTGAGAGAACTGTGGTATATCTGGGACACCAGATAAGTAAAGGACAGAAACGGATTACCCCTGAACGGATTGCGGGAATCACTAGAATGCCGTTACCCCGTAATAAGAAGGAAATAAGACAATTCCTGGGACTCTTAGGTTACTGTAGGTTATGGATAGAGGACTACTCAGCTTTGGTGAAGTTTATGTATGAAAAGCTGACAAATGAAAATGAATATCCATTGAAATGGACCCAGGAGGAGGCGGGATGGTTTGAGGACTTGAAGCATCGCCTGACACGAGCCCCAGTACTCACTCTGCCCTCTTTAAAACAGCCCTTCCAGCTATTTGTCACTCATAACCAAGGAACAGCTGTGGGAGTTTTAACACAGGAAAAAGGCGGTCAGCGACACCCAGTGGCTTTCCTTTCCAAAATGATGGACCCAGTGTCTCGCGGATGGCCGACGTGTATCCAGGGAGTAGCGGCTGCTGCTCTGTTGGTAGAGGAAGCACGTAAACTTACTTTTGGAGGAAAGATGACTGTGTACACCTCCCATTCTGTGAGTGTTTTATTAACACAAACTGCCCATCGATGGCTGACTGATTCTCGCATATTAAAGTATGAAACCATTTTAATGGTCGGAGAAGATCTACAGTTTGCAAAGATTAATAGCTGCAACCCAGCTCAGTTTTTATACGGCAGTGAAACAGAGAGAGAGGTGGAGCACGACTGTGTCGAGTTGACAGATCTTCAGACCAAGACCCGAGAAGACCTTTGCGATACTCCGCTGGGAGAAGGATATGAATTCTACATTGACGGCTCCACCAGATGTGTTGACGGAATGAGAAGAAGTGGGTATGCTATAATAGAAGGAAATACTTGGAAAGTAGTAGAATCCACGAGACTACCCGGAAGCTGGTCAGCACAATCCTGTGAACTAAATGCCTTGCAGAGAGCCCTCAGAATACTGGCAAAGAAAATTGGAACGATTTACACTGATTCCAAATATGCCTACGGGGTAAGATCTGGAAGGAGCGTGGTCTAATTACATCAAGAGGAAAGGAATTGGCACACGAACAGATGATTACTCTGACTTTAGAAGCCTTGACATTACCCCAGGAAATAGCAGTGGTCTACATACCAAGCCATCAGAGGGGAGATACCCCGACAGCAATTGGAAACAGACTGGCTGATGAAGAAGCCAAAAGGGCAGCCATGCAACAAGAAGTCCGTTTGCTGACCTTAATCCCAATAAGACAAGGCATAAAGAAGGCTCCCATTTTCACTGCTAAGGAAGAAAAGGACATGGCTCAACTGGGCGCAAGCCAGCTGCCTGATGGAACATGGAAGACACCAGATGGAAGAATGGTTCTAAATAAAGAAATAACTCGCAATATTTTAAAACACCTGCATCATCAGAGCCACTGGGGCACCCAAGCCTTATGTGACACAGTGCTTCGAGAATATGTGTGTAAGGGAATCTACACCTTGGCCCAACAGGAGGTGCAGAATTGTCACCTATGCACAAAAATTAATAAGAAGGTAATGAGGACAGGGACCATGGGAGGTCAACCATTAGCCATACGCCCTTTTCAACGTATCCAGATCGACTTCACAGAGTTACCTCAAGTCCAAAGATGGAAGTATCTGTTGGTGATAATAGATCACTTTACCTGATGGGTGGAAGCCTTCCCAACAGTAAATGCTACTGCCTCTACAGTAGCTCGCCTCCTCCTCCTGGAGCAGATAATCCCCAGATATGGTATAATGGATTATATAGACTCAGACAGGGGTCCACATTTTTCTTCAAAAATCCAGCAATTGATTTGTAATGCATTACAGGTCTCTTGGAAATTGCATACCCCTTGGCATCCACAAAGCTCAGGGAGGGTTGAAAGTATGAGTGGAACCCTAAAAATGCAATTGACAAAATTAATGGTGGAAACTAAAATGCCTTGGATAAAGTGTCTGCCCCTGGCTTTATTGAGAATTCGTACTGCCCCACGAAAAGATGTAGGATTGTCCCCTTATGAAATGATATTTGGGCTTCCCTTCTGGAGTACAGTTGAGGGGTGTCCCACCTTGGGGGAAGGGGATATATTTGTTAGGAACTATTTACAGGCACTGTCACGCTCTCTTACAGATTTACGAAAGAGAGGACTATTGGCACAAACACCGCCTCTAGACTTTTCTTTACACAAAGTGGAACCAGGAGATTGGATTCTCATCAAGACCTGGAAAACTGAAAAACTCCAGCCCCAGTGGGAACGTCCATACCAAGTTCTCTTAACTACAGAACAAGAGAGAAGGGGTGGACGCACGCATCCAGATTTAAGGGACCTGTAGAGGCGCCTCAGGACCCTGATACGAACTCAGATTGGACTTGTGTTCCTGGAGAAAAACCTCTTACCTTGCGATTTCGCAGAAAGACTTGATTCACAATGTTATTGTTATGTTCTTTGATTTTTCTTAGTTTGCCTATGTCTTTATCAGGTGTGAAATGTAAGAAACGCAGAGACACAGTGGTCCTGTTTCAGGACCACATTTGGGGAAGAAAGGAGGGTAATTTTATTTCCCATACCTCAGTTCCTGAGAAATGCTGGGCAGAATATACCACCCAACATCCATATACCCCTTGTGTGGAAAAAGAAGGAAATAATATGGGTCATTATATACAGATTCCTAATACCACTCCTTTCCCTCTTAACGGTTGGAAGGGTGACTCAGGCCCACCATGCCCTGATGGACTCTGGTTTTGCATACACCAGCTTACTATTCCAATGAAAAGTTCCACTCCACACTCGAAAGTGCCTGCCCCTTTAAGACAGCCGGACTTAGTTCGAGTCCATCCAAATAACCATGAAAGTTTCGGTCATGCAGTTGGGGGAGATAACCTTTTTGTAGATCTTGCAACTAAAATTGCAGGAACTTTTAATGTAACCAATTGTTGGGTCTGCGGGGGTCCACGGATGTCAGAGCAATGGCCTTGGTGGGGGGAGTCCCTCAATTCATTGACCATGATTTCCCGAATATAGACAACTAACCGAACGAGATCAAGAGAAACTCGGTCTCTCTCTAACGTCCCCTCTGGTTTTTATTGTCTCTCACGAACCGGCAAATACCCAGTAGGAAAAAGTCCCTGCAAGGCTGTATGGATTCGCATTTCGCCTGGTATTTTCACTTGGTTTCCTAAACCCCTGACTTGGTTCTTATCCACTGTTTTTAAAACTAATTGCCTACCCCTGTCTAATAGCAGTATTCAGTTTTGGAATTGTACCAGTTCCACCATCACAGGACCATACCAATCAAACCCCGTTCTTAAAAGAGTTTGGGAAAGGGGGTATGGAGTATCCCCAAATGGATTATTCTGGGTATGTGGTAATAAAGCTTATACTCGTCTCCCCTTACAGTGGAGTGGAACTTGTTTCCTAGGAATAATCCGCCCAGAATTTTTCCTCCTACCCCACGATCACGGTCATAAATTAGGAGTGAAGGTTTTTGATACATTACACCGTCAGCCCCGCTCTAGCACGGTACATTTGGGACAATGGGGAGATGATTGGCTTCCAGAATGCATAATTCAATATTATGGTCCCGCTACATGGGCTCAAGATGGATCCTGAGGTTATCGTACTCCTATTTATATGTTAAATCGCATTATTCGCTTGCAAGCAGTCCTTGAAATTGTTACAAATCAAACAGCTCTAGCCCTGCAATTACTTGCATCCCAGCAAGGTCAAATGCGCTCTGCTATATATCAGAACCGTCTGGCCCTAGACTATCTCCTAGCCATGGAAGGAGGTGCATGTGGAAAGCTTAATTTGACTAACTGCTGCTTACAGATTGATGATAATGGCCAAGCCATTCGAAAAATCGCTGATAATATACCGGTGTACCGATGTACCCATGTACCGGTTCAAACCTGGCATCCTTTTGCAAAATTAAATCGGATAGACAAATGGTTTGGAGGAACCTGGTGGCGTACCTTATTGTGGGTCATCGGAGGTATTTTATTCCTCCTACTTGTTTTGCCCTGTATTATTCCCTGTCTACGCAGCCTGGTGATTTCCATGGTCCAACAGGCTATGCAACCAGGGGGACTGGGAGACCCCGTTAGAATTTTACTTCAGCACGAGATTAATTTATCATGAAACGTTTCTCTTCCCCGAGTTAAAATCCCCATTCATATATATATAATACACACATTTTAAAGAGAGAAAGGGGTGGATTGTTATATATAGAGAATTTAGGTTAAAATGGCTTAAGTTAAAATGTGATGATTAATCATAAATAGGGAAGCCAGAACGGACAGGGAGCTTACTAGCAGCCAAGGACAAAAGGTACAGCTGGATATGTTTTTTTAAAACATATCTTTTCATGGTCATAGTGAGAGACATGCAGGAGACAAAAGATTGATAAGAAGGGTGAGAAACAGAATTTAGTGTATGTAGAGTTCGCAGCGTACGTAACGAACGTGATAATTAAAAATGCAGTTATACTTAGAATGCTTTTGTAATACTAACCAATTAAAACAGTATTAATAAGAAGGGGAAGGGCAAACAATAAGGGTATAAAAATCAATGCACTGTATGTATCGGGGCTTAACTGGTGAGAAGCCAGTTGAGTCCAACTCTGCAGACTTGTAAATAAAGCTTGTCGTGTCATCAGTTTTAAAGAGACTCATGTGTGAGAAGTTTTATTTCTGACAGGTGGAAGATGGCGGTGCCCGGATGGTGGCTGGGCCGAAAGTGACTTCGGCGGTGTAGGGGGCGTGTGATGGCACCACCCAGTCTTTGCATGTGGCGATGTTCGGGTGGTGGGGGGGGGGGGTGGGGGGGAGGTCACGGAGGGCCAACGTGCTCCAGGTTGGTCTGGAAAGGCACACATTCACAAAGTGGCCTTTCTTCTTGTATCGGGAGCAGTACGAGCTCCTCGCTGGACAGCGTTTGTGGGATTGCCTGTTTGACCCACACCGAGACCCACAGTATTTACAGGGGTGTGTGGCGCCAGCAGCAGCGAAAGTCTCCTCCACGTGCGGCCCTTCGGCTGCACCGGTCTTTTGCACCTGCCAGACCGGGTGTTGGAGTTGAGAGTCGAAAACCTTGGCATGAAGAACTGCAGCCTCCAGAAGGCAGACAACCTCCATTGTCCAGGCAAAGTAGGCGATGTTTTCTCCAGCAGTTTCTGCCGGGCGCTCCTCAAATGCAGCTCTCGCACGCAGCCATCTTGGATTAATCACTCCACTTCCCGTTCAGGCACCCCGTCACAGTCGGGCTAGCTCCCGGAGGACCCCCAGATAGGCATCCGTCGTCTCACCTGGATGCTGAGCCTTGATGCTGAGCAGGTACCTGGCATAGACAACGGTTGTCAGAGGTTTAAACATGCTCTCCTGGATGGCCATCGCTGGTTCATAGTCGGTGCAGTCCTTGATAGCCTAGAAGGTTCGGTGACCCAGCTTGGTGCGGAGCACCATAAGTCATATCTGGTTCGTGTTGATCACTATGTAAGTATGACCACCTCGATCGCGTGCTTCCAGATAGTGTGCTTGGGCTTCCGGGTGCTGAGGGTCCCAATCATCAGGAACTTCTCTATGGTTGGTATTTAAAATTTTACCTGAATAAATTGTGGTGCGCTGAGGTAACAGCAAGCAAACACAAAACTGAAAAGACTGTACAACAGGCTTTATTCAGGGAAAAGTCGGAACACCAATTCGTGCTTCGATGGCACCCGTGTGACTGGCTCAGGAGGGGCCGGCTCGGGTCTATATTTGGGTCGGTTGATTGATAGCCGGCAGGTGGTGTCAGCCCTCAGGGGTCTATTCAGGTTGGCTGATTAACAGCCGACCAGGCTGATTCAGCCCTTCGGTGGCCTTCCTTCAGGTACAGAGATGCCCTCCTGCAGTAGCCTGGTAGTCATATCACCACAAAACCCACGAGGCACGAGTAGGGGTAGAGTAAAGTAGAAAGGAAGGCAACGTGGCTGGGGAATCGAGTCTGGGTGAGTACATGGTCGTGTAGCTTGAGAGCAGCCGGGACGACAGATGGGGAGCAGTGAGAGAGAATCCCACATAAATCCTGGCGGAGAGCAAAGGCAAACGTCTGCAAGGTAGGCAATCATTGGAAAGCTTTCACAGTTGATATAGTAATCAGAGGTGAAACACAGGATTCTGTTGACACTTAAAATGAAAAAAAAACATAAGTGCTGGAGAAATTCAGCAGGTCAAACAGTGCCTTTATGTAGGAAAGGTGATGACAAATCACCAACGTTTCAGGCTTGACCCCTCCATCAAAGTGTGGGGGAACATTATAGATGTCCAGACAGAAGGATGGGTGGGAGTTGGGAGGGTGGGAGATGATAGATGGAGAGAAGGGGCACACCTCAGGGAGGGAGGTGGAGAGAGAAAGGATGTAGGAAGTTGAATGATTAGTTAAAGATGGGGAGGGGAGGGAGGGGGGAAAGGCAAGTTGATCAGTTTAATGCAGTGAATTCTGGACAGTGCCCAGACAAAAATGTGGTGTTGTTACTCCTATCTGTGGGTGGTCAGGGTGGGGTAGGTGAAAGGCCATGGACAGACGTGATCTTGAGAGGGTGACT
The DNA here is from genome assembly GCF_036971445.1 of Narcine bancroftii. Lineage (NCBI taxonomy): Eukaryota > Metazoa > Chordata > Chondrichthyes > Torpediniformes > Narcinidae > Narcine > Narcine bancroftii. The sequence goes on along the minus strand of NC_091474.1, from coordinate 98,075,315 downwards.
CAGAATTGAAATGCTTTTAATATTATTCAGTAATAGAACATGTCACCTTCCAAGAGAAGTAAGACTCGATATTCAAATCTCCTGGGTTCAATCACGTCTCTCCCCTACGCCAGCATGCCATCCGATTTGTATCTTATTCATCCAAATAAATCAAACTTCGTAATTGCCCCAATAAATAGCATTAATTTTTCGTTGATAAAAGCGAATAAATATTTTCATAGCTTCGCACTTCATAAAATAAAGCATATTGTAAATGGTAACGATAATCCAAACAAATATAAATGAATTGAAATGATAATAAATAATTAATAATAACTAATAATGAGAATGAATACTAAGAATAAATTCAAAGGAAAGTTTCTTGAGAGGGCACGTCTCTTCCATGGTCCTTCCAAGAATGAGAAGGGAATTCCCGGTGGGTTCGGATTTTAGGACATATGACGTCATAGTAACTATGGAAACTCTACAATAACAATTATCATTAAAGGGAAAGTCATAGAGCAGCCATAAATCAACACAAAGTTTTAACTTCTACATTGGTTGCGGGGAGATCGCTGTTGTTTCAGAAGGAGAGCAGGTGCTGAGCGAAGCGATCTCCTAATCTGTGACCGGTCTCTCTGTTGTAGAGAAGGACACTTAAGCTAGACTCCTGTCCCACTTCCTGGTGCGCCTTCTACCTATCATCTCCCACCCTCACCACCTCCCTCCACTCACCGGGCATCTCTCATGTTCCCCCAAACCTTGATGAAATGTTGATGATGTATCTTCACCTTTTCTACATAAAGGCCGTTTGACCTACTGAGTCTATCCACTATTTAAATGTGTTTCCAGATTTCCTCAACTTTTCACTGAGCGAAACACTATTCGTTGCACTTTTAAATCGAAGGTAACATAATGCTCTGTATTTTATTTATTTGTTGAACGGCTTCCGTAGCTCATGTACACATGGCAACAATCAAGTCAAAGTTCAAAGATCTTACATTGAGTTACAACGTCTGTGGACGGGGTCGTCATCGGAATAAAACACTATTATACATCCTGGCGTGAGAACTACATCTCACGTTAGCCTCACTTAAATAAGAGAACAAATAGAGTCAATGGATATTTGATGTCACTATTCAATTGGTCTCTGATCTTTTTCTGAGTTCCCGCATAAGTGAATGGATTAATGCAGGAACTCAAAAGCTGAAGCATGTATTCGCTTTTTTCCAGAATAAAAACTGGATCTTTGAAATTACAACATGAGAAATATGGCATTTTCACAATTCCAACATAAATGATTTTGATAAAAATCAAGATCCACGATAGAATATTATTCAATATAAATCGGAGTAAAACGATAGATTTTCTGCGGCATTCTGTCGCAGGGTCACACTGGTTGTCTCCATTTCTGTTGTTTAACAGTCTTCTTCTAGTTCTATTCGCGGCAAGATGTGTTTGACCGTGAGGACGTTTAACAGTAGTATCAGGAAGAAAGGAAAACAAGGGGTTAGGATGCGGTGAATCTAATCGTATGCAGCCCATGAAGGGTAGATATTGAAAAATAATGTTCCTTCGCTGAGCCAAGGCTCATTAACTATATAGGCAGACTTGTAGGTAAAATACCACAGAACGTTCACCATGCAGTTTACAGCGCAAACTATTCCTATAACAGCGGCTGCCGTTCTCTCAGTGCAATATGTTGTTTTCAACTTTTGGCAACAAATTGTTATATCCCGGTCAAAAGTGAACACCACAGTTACCCACACAGAACAATCTCTTAATGCAGAAATGAGTACGAAAATCAACTTGCAGACAGGTGTGATGGAAAGGACGCTCAATGGGAAATACATATTCACAGTTCTTCAATATCACAGCCCTGATTACGACCACTAGATCATTCACAGCCATAGACACCAGGTAGTACGTAATGCACTTGGAAAGGCAGCGCGTTCCTCTAAGCAGAATCGCAATCGCTGTCAGATTGGCTGCAAAAGAAGGGTCAATTAGTAAAATCTGTACCGAGGGAACAGGTGAGCGGAAAATGCAAATATCTTACAAGGTGGGACAGAGCTGGAGAACACAAAGTACAATCAGATTTTGCAACGGGCAGCTTTATTACTCGACGGGCGTTGCAAAGTACACGTGGTCCCAGCCGCAGCTGAAACTAAAGTTCTCCGTGGAAACATCCGTTAGGACAATTCCCCTCTTCAGTCAGGGTGATTCAATGGACATTATGGTGTAATAATGTATCCAAACATCGCAATGTATATACTTCCGAGGAAAAAATAAAAGAAATACAAGGATAGAAAATAAAAATGCGTGGAAAATTTGCTATGATAAGAGCAGGAATTTGACACCCCTCATTCATTTGAACAGTGAAAGAGCGTTTGTTACCATTATTTCCCCCTTCGATGCAAAACAATAAAGATTCAAACTTAACTAGAACTCACTGGACTTTTGCATGAGGTCAGCGATCGTTGATAAAGAGTTTTCCATTGACGAAGAACCTCTGAAAAACTTAAAATATTAACTCTCTTGTTCTTTGGAAGATTTCTTGTAATAACGATTTTCTGGACATAATGCCTGTAGTGGTACACCAGCCGACTACAGGGGGTGATTTCTGTACCAACAGGAAGATCACGTCAGGGGTGACTCCAATCAGCCGTCCTGAATATCGACCTGAGCCGGCCCCTCCTGAGGCAGTCTCACGGGAGCCACGGAAGCATGACGTGGTGTTCAGACTTTCACCTGAATAAAGGCTGTTGTAGCGTCTTTGGAGTATTGTGCTTGCTTGCTACGACCTCAGCTCACCACAGTGCAACAATTCTAAGGGCTATGACATTGACCATGAGGAGAAGAAGAAGTGTAATCCGTCACAATCGAGATTACGCTTGTGTGTCAGGAAAACGTAGTGGCGCTACCAAATCTGTGGTAACGCCCGCGCTTCCGCTGTTATGCACCCGGGTGAGCCTAGACGCGCCGAAGATTCCAACCGCCAGGTCTTAATGCCGGCTGTTCTGTGAAGTCTCGAAATGACCTTTAAAAAGCATGGACAGTGTTTTTGAACTGAAGGCCTGCAGGCACGGAGCAGTGCCCAAGATGGCAGTGCCTGTGCACGGCAGCGGCAACGAGGGGTTGCAGACTCCAGGAAACTGCGGACGGGCGAAGGAGAACACTCCCCATTGAGAAGGAGAAGCAGAGTAATCGAAGCTGCAGATGGTGACCACAGTGACAGAGCAGCGAGGGGCTCAGCTGCTGGAGGGACTCACACAGGCGACGCGGTCGACTGACCCACAGGGGCTGGAGGCTGCTGGAGCCTGGCCCTTGGAGCCAGGCATCGGAGCTGTGATTAGAGAAGGAGATGAGATCGTCTTGAGATTTGGATCTAGAGATCGGTTTTATTTTGTGAAACGTTTATTTAAAAATTTGCAAAATACAAATATAGAATACTAAATAAAATACAGATACAGAAATATTTTTATAAAATATAAAATCATAGTGGTTTGAATGAAAATATACCAAGTCCCCACACAAAACAGAAATTAAAAAAAATTACCAAACATCTATATTCATACATATCAAATACGGAGACCACATTTTCTCAAAAAAGGGTAATTATTTCGTAAATTACATGTAATTTTCTCTAAACGCCATGCCATCTTTGTATATTTAACTCCACATCATTTTTCCAAGTTCCATTTCGTAGCCATAAATGTAATTCGAGATTTATCTAAACCCACTGGTAATGGATTCATATTACCTAAGAAACAGAACCATAGATCCACATACAATTCTATTTGAAATATATCTAGCAAAAATTTAATTATCTGTTCCCAAAAGGGTTTAATTTTCACACAATCCCACACCAAATGAACAACAGCACCTATCTGATCGCCACATCGAAAACACATATCAGAATGAATCCATAATCACTAAAACCATATATCTTTAATTTTTCAGGAGTTAATATAGCTGATGTAGAAAATTATAATTAACTGAACTATAGAGTACATTAACTAATTTTATAACACTCTCTAAACACAAATCTGATAATTCCTCAGAAATAAGTATGGATAACTCCTGCTCCCATTTATCTCTTATACCCAATACACCTGTCTTCTTCAATTTTGCCTGCAACAACAAGAACATTTCCAAAACAACCCCTTTCTTTCCTTATCCATAAGTAATATCTCAACCTTTGATTGATTTCACAATATTTTTTCTCGGCCATAAAATTTAACTAAAAAATCACGTGCTTGATAATTATCAAACAACGTATTCTGTGATATACCAAACTTCTCTCTAAGTCTATCAAATGAAAGAAATGAACCTGCTTCAAAACAATCTTCTAATAATACCAAACACTAAGAATCACAATCCTTCAAATAAGGGTTATACATAGAAAAAGAAATTAATTGATTCTGATATAACTGGGTTTTAATTGACGTACATACTTCGAACCTATAGATTGATTCCTCTTACTCCATACGTTCAACAGATGATTCAATACAGGTAATTTATTTGTTTGTAAAAACAAAAAAAAAAATCCATTTAACTATAAAGTGATGTATTGTTCCTTCCCGTATCTGATCGATTTCCACATAAGCCCACATCGGTGGTTGATCAATATCAAACAATCGATTAATAAACTTCAACTGTGCTGCCTGATAATAATTTTGAAAATGTGGCAGTTGAAGACCTCCGAAATCATACTTCCATGTCAATTTTTCCATCGACACTTGAGATAATTTACCTTTCCACAAAAAAGAACATATCGCTGTATTTAATTCCTTTTAAAAAAAATCCCAATATGTGTCGAGGAATTGATTGAAGCAAACACTGAAATCGGGAATTTACATTCATTTTAATACAATTTACCCGATCAATCAATTTTAATGGTAAATCTTTCGATATATTTGAATCAGACTTAATCTTATTTAACAATGGCAAATAATTTAAGCCACATAAAGTTTGATATTCATTATCCACAATTACACCCAAATACTTAATCTGATGTGACCACTTAAATTTAGTAAGTTGCATACAATCCAAATAATCGATATAGGTAATATCTCATTCTTATCTCAATTCACCTTATAGTCTGACATTGATCCATCAAATTTTAATAAGTCCTGTAAAGGTTCTAAAAAATTTTTTAGGTTGAGACAGATGTATCACCACATCATCAGCAAATAAATTAATTTTATACTCCCATTGCCCAATCGTAATTCTCTTAATATTTACATTTTGTCTAATTGCCTGAGCTAAAGGTTCTATAACCAACACAAATAAGGCTGGCATCAATGGGCAGCTCTGCCTAGTTGATGTGAACAAATTAAATACCTGCAAAACCTGACCATTCATCACCACATGTGCGGAAGGATTAGTGTATAATACCTTAACCAACCAATAAATAATGGACCAAATTTAAATCTCTCCAGCACATTAAATAAAAATTTACACTCCACACAATCAAAAGATTTTTCTGTGCCTAGCAAAAATACCATTGGCTGGTTGGGTTGTTGTCTTGATGCATTGATTATTGTCATCAGTTTAGTAATCAGCCGAATATCTATTCTTAATAAATCCTGCCTGATCTATATGCACCAAGTTTGGTAGAAAATTAACGAATCTATTTGCTAAGTCTTTTGCTACAATTTTGTAATCTACATTCAATAAAAATATAGATATATGATGCAACCTTCAATGGATCTCTGTATTTTTTTGGTATAACCGTTATCAATGCCCTTGAAAATGACTCGGGAAATAAACCTGTTTCTATAGCCTGTTTCAGTACATCCATAAACAACAAGTCATGAAATCGTTTATAAAACTCTGTCATAAACCCATCCTCCCCACGTGATTTTCCACTCGGCATAGATTGTAATGCCTCTTTAAGTTCAAAATCCGTAAGTGAATAATCCAATAATTTTCTATCATTCTCATCCAGTAAAGGTAAATTGAACTTTGACAAAAACGAATCAATTTGTTCAGTCTACACTCCGTTCAGATGCATACAAATCCCGATAAATGACATGAAATTCCTCATTAATCTTCCATGATTTATAGCTAATAACTGAATTTCCTCGTATTGCATTAATTGTTCTAGAAACTTTTAATTATTTTAATGAAATGTTTAGCGGTGGGGGGGGAGGGTAGTTTTTTAAAGGTTTGCATTAGAGTGGGAGGGGTTTTCCTGGAGCTTAAATTTTTGTGTGGCCTGGTTGTGTTGGGTATTGTTTGTTAAGATAAAATGAGTAAATCAAATTTTGCAACATTTAATGTTAAAGAGATGAATCATCTGATAACGAGGAAGTGCGTGTTGGATTACATTAAGAAGATGAAGGTGGACATTGCTTTTTTTGCGGAACACACATCTGACAGAAAAGGAACATTTGAAATTGAAGGGAGATTGGGTTGGACATGTTTTGGCATCTTCCTTCATTTTGAAAGCCAGAGAGGTGGCAATTTTGATACATAAAATGGTGCCTTTTGTTTTAGAATCTTTTTTGGAGAATGCTAAAAGGGTTTAGAAAGTTAATTGTAAATTGTTTTAAGAAGCCTAGACTTTATTGAACTTGTATGCACCAAACAAAGATGATGTACAATATGTTACAGATTTTTTTGCATTTGAATGAATCAAATGACAATGTAATGGTAGGAGCAGATTTTAATTGTTGCTTGGATCCACTATTGGATAAATCTCCAAAACTAAGATGCCGAAAAGGGTAATTGAATTGCTGGAGGAGATGAATATAGTCGAAATATGGTGATGAATTCATCCAACTGAGAAAGATTACTCTTTTAATTTTACTCATCATGCTTCTTTTTCCAAAATAGATCTCTTTTTGGTGTCAGCTCATTTACAAGGTAGAGTTGAATCGATTGGGAAAGGGCACATAAGGTATTGGCATGTCAGTTGAAGATCGAACAAGTTTCTGGAACTATTAATGCTCGGGTTCTCGATCCATCGAACAGAAATCTGTGCATCTGCAGAGGCTGCGGGAGCGATGGAGGCAAATCCAAGGACACTCCATTAATTTGAAGGATCTCCACTTCTCTTTCCCTGTCAGGGTTGCTGTTCAATAAGGACAACTCTGTGTTGAAGGCAACTCGTTTTAAATTACAAGTTCTGTCCTATTACAGTATAATAAATTAATCTAGGATGTTCTATGACATTAAAAGAAAAATATTCTGTGTATTTTACCTGGAATTCCAATAGATGCACAGCCTCCGAAGGGTCTCGGGCGCAGAGAGCGTCCTGATCATGGTGAGATTTAGATCTCGAGCTCGGGTTGTTGATGCATTGAACAGGAGTCTGTGCATCTGCTTAGGCTGCTGGAGCGCTGGAGGTCAATCCACGGACACTCCGTAAATTTGAATGGGCTCTGCTTCTCTTTCCCTGCTTGGCAACTCCGTTTAACATTACATGATCTGTCCTATTACAGGATTATAAATTTATCTAGGATGTTCTATCACATTAAAAGAAAACTAATCCAAGTATTTTATCTGGAACTCCAACAGATGCACGGATAACAGTAAATAGTAAACAGCCATGTATTCAGTGGTGTGTGCATGGCTTTAATAAACTCTAAGCGCAGAAGTGTATTGCTGGGATGTGATGTAAAAGCTGTATAAGGTATTGGTGAGGCCTAATTTGGAGAATTGTGGGCAGTTTTGTTCAGCTAACTATAGGAAAGATATCAATAAGATAGAAAGAGAGCATAGATGATTTACCTAGATGTTGCAAGAAATTCAGTAACTGAGTTACAGGAAAAAGTTGAACAGATTTGGACCTCCCACCTCCCTATTAAATTCGGGTTACAAGATAATAGCCAAAGTGCTGGCCTAGAGATTTGGCCAATATCCCCCAAATTTAATAAATCTAGAGCAAGTAGGTTTTATAAAAACAATCATTCTGCTGAAAACCTGGAAAGATTATTGAATTATAATACATCTTGCACAATCCAGAGAGGATCCCAGTGTAGCAGTTTCTCTTGATGAAGAAAAGGACTTCGATAGATTGGAATGGCCATATCTGTTGAACGTACTGGAAAAATTTGGACTGGGACAAAAATATATTCATTGTGTTTATATTCTAAACTACAAATGTATTTTAAATCACAAGCAAGGATCATAACCAATGGTCAAATTTCATTGATATGACCCTTAAGCAGATCTATCAGACAGGGTTGTCCACTGTCTCCGGGGCTGTTTGTATTAGATATATTAGCAGAATATATGGGGAACGACCTACATATAGCACCATGTGCTATTTACTTTTTTGGAGAATTTTATTTAAAGGTTTTACAAAACTTTAAACATAACAAAATAATGACAATCATAAAAACCTTTACCCCCCTCCCCCTTCCACTCCCCACCAATACTATTCCATCCCACCCATCCACACTCGGAGCCATAAAAATTATTTCTGGGTATTTAATATTAACTGACTGGTGTGCCAACTCTTTACATATCAATTATTGCACATCTATAGCCATATATTCTAAATATAAATTCCACATTTTAACAAAAAAGAATAATTATTTAGTAAATTATAAGGTATTCTTTTCCAAATATAAACATGATTGTGATTCATTATGCCATCTTTGTATATTAAGCGCTGCATAATTTTTCCACGTAATAGCTATACATTTTATTGCTACAGCTAACCCTAATTGTATAAATGCTAATTGTGGTTTATCCATAACTCTGACGTTAATGTATTAATATACCCCAATAAACACATAATCGGATCCAATTGTAGGTACACCTTAAATAAATCTCTCAAATATTTTATAACTTTTTCCCAAAAAAGGTTTAATTTTTCCACATACCCAAGCAGATGCAAAAAGAAGTACCTATCTGTTTCCTACATCTAAAACACAAATCTAACAATCGAAAACCATATTTCTTCAACTTTTCAGGTATTAAATACAATTGATGTATAAAGTTATAATTAACCATATTGTATCTCACATGAAGTATTTCGTAACGCTATCAACATAAATATTTGACCTTTCTTCCAAAGACCAAGTAAGATCTAAATCTTTCTCCCACTTCTCCTTTGTTCTATTTTCACCAATCTTTTCCATCTTTTCTTGGAACAGTATATACATTTCTCAAATAAACTCCTTATTTCCTTTATCAACAATTAACATCTCAAAGTCTCATCCAAAGTTTTCTAAAAATAAACCTAGAACTTGATAATAAGCAAAAAAGAATTTGATGAAATATCAAACTTCCCTTGAAATCTATTTCAAGAAGGATATATACCTGCTTCAAAACAATCTTACACCAATTTCACATCTTTTATTTCCAAATCTTTCATATAAAGATTATTGAAAGAAAAAGTAATCTATTTATTTTGATATAATGGTGATTTAGCTGAAATGTTTCCTTTAGATCCTATAATCTGATGTCGCTTGTTCCAAATATAAATTAAATGTCTCAATACTGGCAATTTGTACTTTTGCAATAAAAAAGGATTCCATTTATAAAGAAATTGACATTTTTTTATTTTCAAAAACCTGATCCAATTCAATTTTTGCCCACATAGTTTGTTGATCAATATCAAATAACCTATTAATAAATTTTACTTGCACCGCCTCATAATAATTTTGAAAATGTGGTAACTGAAGTCCAACTAATTCATATCTCCATGTTAATTTTTGCAGAGTGACCCACAAAAACAAATGAATTACTTTATTTAATTCCTAAAAGTTTATTCAATACTACACTTGGAATAGACTGAAAAATATATTGTATATGGGAACATATATTCATTTTAATACAATTAACTCACCCAGTTAAAGTTTATGGTAAATCTTTACATCTATATAAATCAACTTTAATCTTATTTAACAACGGTATATAATTTAAAAAACATAAATCTTGATATTCTTTATTCATTATAACCCCTATGTATTTAATTTTATTAGACCATCTAAATTTAGCAATTTGACTAGCTTCTGTATGCTCTTCATCTGATATAACTTCATTGTTCCTCTTCATCTGATATAACTGTATGCTCTTCATCTGATATAACTTTTATCTCAGTTAACCTTATAACCTGAAATCATACCATATCGATTCAACAAGTTTTGTAATGGTTCTAAAGAGTCTTTATGATAAGATAAATATATCAAAACAACATCAGCAAACAATATCAGTTCACCTATCTTAATTCCCTTAATATTCAAATCTTGTCTTATAGCTTGAACAAAGGGTTCTATTACTAAAGCAAATAAAGATGGTCAAAGTGTACAACCTTGTCTAGTTGATCAAGACAAATTAAATAGCGTTCAAATTTGTCCATTTATCATCACTCGTGTTAGTTTCATGTGTTGGTACTGAGGTAGTAGAAACTGCCTATCATTGGTGAATTGATGAAATGTTGTTAAACTTGACTTTGTTAAGTATGGAAGAGATCAAATTGTTTTTTATTTGCAAATAAATGAGGGTTCGGTACAGAGTAAATATATTTCATGGGATGCTTTGAAGGCACATTTGCGGGGTTAAATCATTAGTTATACAACAAGAGTGAAGAAACAGTATTTGTTAGAGAGTCAAAATTTGGAGAGAAAAAAATTAAAGAAATAAATTTCAGAAGAATTAAACAGATGATAATGAGGTACAATTATCTAAATTAAAAATTGGCTATAATATTTTGCAAACTTATAATTATGAATAAATGATTCAATGAATGAAGCAATGTTATGATGAATTAGGAGACGGAGTGCATAAAGTATTAGTTTGACAGTTGACAAAAGAGAATGAACCACTGGTTTACATAATGTTGATGAACAACTTGTGATGTAAAAAGTAAAATTTCAGATATGCATGGAAAAATTGCAGCTATGAAAGAAGATCTTAATAAATGCTTGATTGTGGTGGATGAAGTACAGGTAAGATGCAAGAATGTGGAAGATAGAATGGATCAAGTGGAAAAATCAGTATCTGGATGGGATATGCAAAGGAATTTGTTTATCCAAATATTGAATCTTTGCAAAATCGAAGTCGAAGGAATAATGTTAAGATAGTTGGACTTCCAGAGAAATTTGAAGGTCAAGACCCTATGAAACATTTTTATAAATGGATTCCAAAATTATTAGGGGTGGAAGCGTTTCCTGATGGATTGGAATTGGACAGGACTCATCGAGCATTAAGAAAAAAAAATTCCTGGACAACCTCCAAGAGCAGTTTTAATTAGATGTTTCAGATATCAAGATTGAGAGACGATTTTGCAGATTGTGGTGCAGAAAGCACGAATTGATCAGAATCCAATAATAGTTCAAGGTAGTAGAGTTTTATTTTATGCAGATTTAAGTCAGGAGGTTATACAGCAACATAAGGAGCTTAATCAAGGCAAGTCGGTGTTTTAAAAGAAGGGTTAAAGGTCGACATTTCGATATCCTGCTGTTCTGAAGGTGTTTTGTGGGCCATCTCAATTTAAATTTTAAGAAAGCTCAAGATTCTTTAACTTTTGCTTATCCTTTACCAGAGTTTTACTCAGAGCGGAATGTTGATCTTTCTAAGAAGCCAGCACTCAACATTCCCAATTCAAGAATGGAAATGATGGTAATTTGCAGAAGATGGAGAAGTTACAGCTAATTGATGAGTCAGAAGACATTATAAGTTTATGATTTTAAAAATTGTTTACAAATCCGCCAGGGAGAGGCAGATAACCAACTGAATTCGAGGTTATCTGCCATTAGTTGTATCGACTACACCCGGTCGACGAGGGGTTAGCAGTTTGGGAGCGAGGAGGCTACTTTTTGTGATTGTAATTGATTGTTAAGTCAGTAAGTGTGGAGGTGGGGAGTTTTTGTTGGTTTTCCCCTTTTTTGGTGGGATTTCCATTAGTTCAGAGGGGAGCCATTTTAATTGTAAGAGTAAATTTTGTTCAGTATCACTCTCTTTGTTATAATGACTTTTGCAATGTTTAATGTTAGGGAGTTAAATCATCTGATAAAATGGAAACATGTATTGGATTATATTAAAATGTTGAGGGTGGATAAAGTCTTTTTTCAAGAAACTCACTTAACTGCGAAGGAACATTTGAAATTGAAAATAAATTGATAGGACATGTGATTGCTTCATCTTTTAATTCTAAGGCCAGAGGAGTAGCCATTTTGATAAATAAGAAAGTACAATTTATTTTTTAATCATTTTTTCTGAAAGCTGGTAGGAATTTTGGTGGTGAACTGTAAATTCTTTTCCCAAAACCTGGCATTTGATGAAGGTTTATGGACTAAATGAGGATGATGAAGTATTTATTACGGATACTTCTTAAAAATTAAAATAAATCATCTGGAGATATTTTATTGGGAGGTGACTTTAATTGTTGTCTAGATCCTTTGTTGGATAAATTTCCAAAGATGTTGAATGGCATAGAGAATTATTGAGGTAATGAAGGATTTAAATTTGTTAGAAATATGGAGAAAATTGAACCCGGTCAAAAAGATTATTCCTTTTATTTGGAATGGCATAATGCATTTTCTAGAATTCATTTATTTTTAGTTTCAGCTCAATTGCAAGGTAGATTTATACAAGCAGTGCATAAAAGTAGAATTTTGTCTGATCACTCATTGTTGATGGCTTCTTGTTTAGGTACTGATAAAGGTACAAAATACTTACCATTGGAGATTTAATGAGATGTTATTAAAAAGACCTGAGTTTATTAAATATATTAGGGAACAAATTATTTTTTTATTTACAAACTAATCAGGATTCATTACAAAGTCAATTTGTTTTATGGGATGCTTTAGAAGCATATTTGAGAGGTCAGATCATTAGTTACACAGGTAGAATTAAAAGGCAATATTTGATTGAAAGATAAAATTTGGAAAAAGTAATTGAAAAGTTAGAAAAAGAATTTCAGAAGAATTCTACTGAAGATAATAAGATCCATTTATCTAAATTAAAATTATGATATAATATATTGCAATTATATAAATATGAAAAAAAGATTCAAAATCGAAACAGCATTATTCTGATTAAGGCAAAAGAGCACATAAAGTTTCAGCTGGCAATTAAAAACGGAACAAGCATCAAGAGCAATTAATGCCATTAGGAAAGATTCGGAGATTACTTATAAACCTCAGGAAATTAATAAGGATTTTTTTTAATTTTATAACGAATTGTATATATCTGAATGTAGACAAAATACTGAGAAAATTGATTCGTTTTTTGAATAAATTAAATTTGCCATAATTGAATGGGAAAGACATTAATGATTTAGATTGTCCTTTTATGGAATTAGAATTAAAGGAAACATTGCAATCATTGTCGGGAGGAAAGTCCACGGGTGAAGATGGGTCCACAGTAGAATTTTATAAAGAATAAAGAAATTAATGGTAATGAAGCATATAATGAAAACTGAGGAGGTAGAGATGGATGTGCTGAAAAAGATAAAGGTTGACAAATCTCCATGACCGGAAAAAATATTCCCAAGGACATTCAGGGAGGCTAGTGGACAGATAGTGGGACCATTAACAGAGATATCACTGGCCACTGGGGTAGTGCCAAAGGATTGGAGGGTGGCGCATGTGGTTTCGCTGTTTAAGAAAGGGTCTAAATGTAAACCTGGGAATTATAGGCCCGTGAGTCTGACGTCTGTGGTGGGCAAGTTGATGGAAAGTGTTCTGAGGGATGGTATTTACAAATATTTGGAGGTACAGGGATTGATAGGGAGTAATCAGCATGGTTTTGTCAGGGGTAGATCATGCTTGACAAACCGGATTGAGTTTTTCGAGGGGGTTACAAAAAAGGTTGATGAAGGGAAAGCTGTGGATGTTGTCTATTTAGACTTTAGTAAAGCTTTTAACAAAGTTCCCCACAGGAGCTTAGGAAAAAAGGTGGAGGCATTAGGTATAAATGAGGAGGTAGTGAAATGGATTCAGCAATGATTGGATGGGAGGTTTCAGAGAGTAGTGGTAGAAAATTGTTTGTCCAATTGGTGTCTGATGACTAGTGGACTTCCTCTGGGATCAGTCCTCGGTCCACTATTGTTTCGTATATATATATATTAACGATCTGGAAGTAGGGGTAGAGAATTGGATAAGCAAGTTTGCGGATGATACAAAGATTGGTGGTGTTGTGGACAGTGAAGAAGATTGCTGTAGATTAAAAGGGGATTTAGGAAGGCTGGAGGTGTGGGCTGAGAAATGGCTGATGGAATTTAATACAGATAAATGTGAGCTCTTAGATTTTGGAAAGGAAAATCTAAGTAGGTCATATGCATTAAATGGTAGGCTATTGAGATGTGCAGAGCAACAAAGGGATTTAGGAGTTGTGGTAATTAGTACCCTCAAGGCTGATACTCAGGTAGATGGAGTGGTGAAGAAGGCATTTGGCCTTCATAAATCGGAGTATTGAATTCAAGAGTAGGGAGATGGGGAAGTGCAGAGAGACCTAGGGGTACTTGTACATCAGTCTCTGAAGGCGAGCATGCAGGTACAGCAGGCGGTTAAAAAGGCAAATGGTATGTTGGCCTTCATATCAAGAGGGTTTGAGTATAGGAACAAGGATACCTTACTGCAGCTTTACAGGGCCTTGGTGAGACCACACCTGGAGTATTGTGTACAGTTTTGGTCAACTTATCTAAGGAAGGATGTTCTTGCAATGGAGGGAGTGCAGAGGCGATTCACCAGGCTGATACCTGGAATGGCAGGAATGACTTATGAGGAAAGATTGCACAAATTGGGATTGTACTCCCTGGAGATTAGAAGATTGAGAGGGGATCTCATAGAGACATATAAAATTCTTGCAGGACTGGACAAAGTGGATGCAGATGGGATGTTTCCAATGATGGGAAAATCCAGAACCCGGGGCCATGGTTTGAGGATAATAGGCAAACCATTTAGGACCGAGATGAGGAGGAATTTCTAGACCCAGAGGGTGGTGAATCTGTGGAATTCATTGCCACAGAGGGCAGTGGAGGCAGGTTCATTAAATATATTTAAGAGGGAATTAGATATATTTCTTCAGTATAAGGGTATTAAAGGTTACGGAGAGAAGGCGGGGACGGGGTACTGAACTTTAAGTTCAGCCATGATCTCGTTGAATGGCGGAGCAGGCTCGAAGGGTCGAATGACCTACTCCTGCTCCTATCTTCTATGTTTCTATGTTTCTATGTTATGATGAAATTGTACAAGGCATTGGTGAGGCCAAATTTGGAGTACTGTGTACAGTTTTGGTCACCAAATTATAGGAAAGATATAAACAAAATAGAGTGAGTGCAGAGAAGGTTCACAAGAATGTTGACAGGATTTCAAGGTTTGAGTTACAGGGAAAGGTTGTGCAGACTGGGGCTTTTTTTTCTGGAGTGTAGAAGATTGAGGGGGGACTTGATAGAGGTGTTTAAGATTTTAAAAGGGACAAACAGAGTAAACGTGGATAGGCTTTTTCAATTAGGAGAAGGTGAGATTCAAGCTAGAGGGCATGGTTTAAGATTAAAGGGGGAAAATTATAAGGGGAAGATGAGGGGAAATTTCTTTACACAAAGGGTGGTAGGGATGTGGAATAAGTTTCTGACAGACGTGGTTCATTTCCAGAATAGTTTTCGAGGGCGTTGATTACTGTTATTCCAAAGAAAGATAGAGATCCATTAAAAATGTCTTCTTATCGACCAATACCATTATTAAATATAGATTATAAAATTTATACATATGTATTAACTAAAGATTGGCTAATTATTTGCCAAAATTAGTACATGCTGATCAACCTGGATTTATAAAGGGTCGATATTCAGTTGATAATGTCACTAAAATGATTTATATAATTAATGCTGGTAGACAACAAGCTAATCAACCAATGATAGTGGCATTAGATGCAGAAAGGGCTTTTGGTAGGGTTGATTGGAAATTATTATTTAAGGTTTTAGAAATATTTTAATTTGGACCAACTTTCACTCCTTGGGTTAAAGCTTTATATACTAATCCTACAGCACAAATAATAATGAATGGTCTGCTTTCATCAGTTTGTACACTATCTCAATCAACTAGGCAAGGTTGACCACTTTCACCAGCATTGTTTGCATTTGTAATAAATCTTTTAGCTCAAGCTGAGGCAAAATTTGGATATTTAAGGGATTAAAGTAGGTGAACAAGAATATAAGATTAATATGGTTTCTGATTATATTTTGGGTTATCTAACATATTCCAAAGAATCCTTTAGGATGCTGCAAAATTTATTACATCAATATGGTATACTGTCAGGTTATAAGATTAACTGGGAGAGGAGTGAATTATTGCCGATATCAAATGAAGATTGTAGACAGATTAATAAATTTAAATGGTCTGATAAGATTAAATATTTAGGAGTAATATTTAATAAAGATTATTAGGACTTATATATTTTGAATTATATGCCTTTGTTGAATAAGATTAAAATTGATTTACAGAAATGGAAAGATTTGCCATTTACTTTAATTGGGAGAGTAAAGTGTATAAAAATGAATATTTATCATTGTATACAATATCTTTTTCAATCTATTCCATGTTGGATACAAAAGAATATTTTTAAAAAAGAATTAAATAAAGTAATTCGGCAATTCTTTACGAAGGGGAAATTATCTAGAGTTCATATGTATAAATTAATGTGGTGGTATGAATGTGGAGGAATTCAATTACCAAATTTTCAAAATTATTATGGAATGGTACAGTTGAAATTCATTAGTAGGTTGTTTGATGTTCAACAATCCCCAATCTGGGCTAAATTTAAATTGGATCAAATTTTCGAAAAAGAAATGAGTAAATTTATTTATTAATGGAATCCTTTATTGTTACAAAAATATAATTTACCAGTATTAAGAAATATATTGGATATTTGCTATAAGCAGGATAGGCTTATTTGCTCTTAAGGGAAAATTTGATTAAATCACCATTGTTTCAGAATAAATTAATTCCGTTTTCTTAAAATAATCCTTTTTTGAAAAATTGGAAATTGAAACGAATTAACATTACACAAGATTTTTTTGAGGTGGGTAAATTTTCTATATTTAATAGATTACAAGATAAGTTTGGTATTTCTGCGAATTCTATTTTAGCTTATTATCAAGTTCGATATTTTTTCCAAATACAATTTGGTAATGAATCTATTTTACCAAGTCAATCTATGTGTGAAATTTTAATGGCTGGCAAGGACATGAAATGATTTATATCGCATATGTATAAGTTGCTGCAAGAAAAGATGGAAAAGATGGGATAGATAGGATAAAAGAGAAATGGGAGAAAGGTTTAGATATTGAATTGTCTTGGGAGGAATCGTCAAATATGAGTATGAATAGTGTTACAAAATTAATGAATGTGAGATATAGTATGGTTAATTATAATTTTATTCATCAATTATATTTGACTCCAGAGAAGTTGAAGGAATATGTATTTAGTCCAACAGGTGTTTTGGATGTGGAGAAAAGATAGGTACTTTTTTCCATTGTATATGGAAATGTAAGAAAGTTAAACTATTTTGGGGAAAAGTTATTAAATTTTTGAGAGATTTATATACATTCGATTTGCAAATGGATTCAATTATGTGTTTATTGGGATAAATAAATGCTGTTACTTTGGGATTGGTTGATTCAAATTATACATTAGAATAAAACCATTAAACAATGTGTCCACACAATAAGAAATAAACAAGAAAAATGTGTCATCTACGTTTACACACTGGATTAAGTAGTTTTGTCTTCTTATCATTTTAGGGGGTGGAGGTCCGAGACAAGCCCTCCCTGTTATGTTCCATGTATGGTTCCAAAATTTGTTCAAAACTTTATTTTTTTTAAATTATATGTTATTGTTTCCCAATGAAATACATTTATTCATTTCCATGTACCATTGCTGTATTCTCAGGCTCTCTTCCATTTTCCAAGTTGACATTATACATTTTATTTGCTACTGCTAAGGCTATCATAATAAATCTTATTTTGTGTTTTATCCAATTTGAAGCCCAATTCCTTACTTCTTATTTTACTTAGAAGAAAGATCTCTGGATTTTTTGGTATGTTTTTTTTTTGTGATTTTATTTAATATCTGACTTAGATCTTCCTGAAACATTTTCACTTTATTACATGCCCAAACTGCATGTATGCTTCTTTCCATTTACTTCTAACAGCGAAAACATCTATCTGATAATGTTGGATCCCATTCTTTTAACTTTTGAGGCGTGATATATAACCTGTGTAACCAATTATACTGTATCATGTATACCTTCTTCATAGATCCAGAACATACATTTTCCCATGCTTCATTTTTTTTATCTTTATGTTTAAATCCTTTTCCCACTTTAGTTTAGGTTTATAGCTTATTTCATCATTATCCTTATCTTGCATCTTAATGTATATGTTCATTATAAATCTTTCAATTATCGTTGTGCCTGTAATCACATATTCAAAGCTGCTTCCTTCTGGTAATCTCAGTCTGTTTCCCAATTTATCTTTTAAATAAACTTTCAGTTGATGATTTGTGAACATTGTTCGAAGAGTTATTCCATATTTGTACTTCATCTGTTGAAATGTTAATAATTTATTACCCCTGAAACATTTTTTTAATTCTTTTGATTCCTTTTCTCTCCCATTCTCTAAAGGAAAGGTTATCTATTGTAAAAGGGATTAGTTGGTTTTGTGTCAATAACAATTTTGATATTTGATAATTCGTTTTTTTTCCTCCCTAAGTCGATCTTCTTCCATATATTAAGTAAATGATGGTGAGCTTTTATTTTGCACCAGCATTTCATCCCACTTATAAAGTTTATGTTCTGGTAACTTCTCCCCTATTTTATCCAGTTCTATCTTAGTCCAGGCTGGTTCTTCCTTTTTCTGGTAAAAAAAATCTGATAAATACCTTAATTGTGATGCTGTATAATAATTTTTTTAAAGTTTGGTAACTGCAAACCACCTTGGTTATACCTCTCTGTTAATTTATCTAAGATAATTTATTTATCCCTCAGTTTTCCCCTTCCCACAAGAATTTCCTTATTATTCTCTTTAGTTCATTAAAGAATTTCTCTGTTAAGGGAATAGGCAACGATTGAAATACATATTGTATCCTTGGGAAGACATTCATTTTAATCCAATTTACCCTCCCTATCAAAGTTAGCAGTAATTATTTCCAGTGTTCTAAGTCTGCCTGCAATTTCTTTATTAGTGGCTGATAATTTAGTTTGTACAGGTGGCTTAATTTATTATCTAACTTGATACCAAGTTATTGGATTGCTTGTGTTTGTCATTTAAATGGTGATTCTTTTTTAATTCCTTTATAATCCGCATTATACATTGGCATCACTTCACTTTTATTTGCATTGAAATTGTACCCCGGTGTTTCTCCATACTCCTTCAATTTCCTATGTAATTTTTTTTATTGATATATCTGGTTCTGTTAAGTGTACTATGATGTCATCTGCAAATAAGCTGATTTTATACTCCTTCTTTTTGTGTATCCCTTTTATTTTATTTTCTGTTATTATCAGTTCTGCCAATGGTTCTACTGTTAAGCAAACAATGAGGGGGATAATGGACATCCCTGTCTAGTTGACCTTCTTAATTTAAATTGAGTCAATACATATCCACTTACTCTTACCTTCGCCAACAGTCCATTATATAATGCTTTAATCCAATGAATATATTTTTCTGGTAGGGTAGATTGAAACTCTGTAATACTTTAAATAAATAGTTCCACTCTACTCTGTCAAAGGCTTTTTCTGCGTCTAAAGCAACATCCACTGATGGTTTCTTATTTCCTTGAACTGCATGAATTAGATTAATAAGTTTATAGTCATTATCCACTGTTTGTCTTTTCTTAATAAATCGAGTTTGATTTTGTTTTAATATTTTTGGTACTCAGTCGACCAATCTGTATGCAAATAATTTCGCCGTTATCTTATAAGCTGGGTTAAGTAGAGATATTGGTCTATATGATGCTGGTGTTAATAGATACTTCCCTATCTTTCGTATTACTGTAATTATTGCTGTCTTACATGAATTTGGCAAGTTTCGTGTTTCTTCTTTCTGGTTCATTAACTTCCAGGAGAGGAGGAATTAATAATTCTTTAATTGTTTTATAGAATTCTATTCAGAATCCATCCTCTCCTGGCGTTATATTCTTCGGCAGCTTTTTTTTAATATATCCTGTCATTTTTCTATTTGAAATGATTTATCGGTTTGTTTTGTTCCTCTTCTTGCAATTTCGGTGGTTAACTTTGAGCTTAAAACTCTTCTATTTTATCATCTTTCCCCATGTTCTCAGTTTGGTATAATTGTTAATAAAATCCCTTAAAATACTCTTTAATATCTATTGGGTTATATGTAATTTGTTTGTCCTTTTTTCTTGATGTCAATACAGTTCTTTTAGCTTGTTCTGTTTTAAGTTGCCAGGTTAATATTTTATGTTCTTTTTTTCTCCCATTTCATAATTCTTTTGCTTTATCTTCATTTATGTTATTCTTCACCTTGTACTTTTGTAATGTTTCATATTTTTTGTCCACCAATTCTCTCCTTTTTGTTATATCATCCCTTATTACTAGTTCCTTTTCTATACTTAATATCTCCCTTTCCAACTGCTCTATTTCCCGAATGTAGTCCATTTTCATCTTAGTTATTTAACTTATTTCCTGCCCTCTAATAAACGCTTTCATTGTGTCCCATCATATAAATTTGTCTTTCACTGATTCCATATTTATTTAAAAATATGTTTTAATTTGTTGTTCAATAAAGTGTCTAAATTCCTGCCTTTTATGTAGCATGGAGTTGAACCTCCATCCATATGTCCTCCAGTTCTATTGATAAATAACAGGGGTAAATGATCAGATAGTAATCTAGCTTTATATTCAGTTTTCATAACTCTCCCTTGAATATGGGCCAACAACAAAAACATATCAATCCTTGAGTATGTTTTATGTCTACTTCAACAATATGAGTATTCATATCCTGCATTGATTTAACCATAAATGTGGCCACTCTCTTCTTTTTGCTTATTTTTTAACCAGTTTTATCCAACATTACAACCAAATTAAGGTTAAAATCTCCTCCTATCAATATATTTCTTTGTGTATCTACAATCCTCAAAAGATATCTTACAGTAATTTTTGATCCTCTTCATTAGGTGCATATATATTGTGCAAATTCCAAAATTCAGAATATATCTGACACTTTATCATTACATACCTCCCTGCTGGATCTATTATTCCTCCTCTATTTTAATTGATACAATTTTATTAAATAATATAGCTACACCTCTAGATTTTGAATTATATGATGCTGCCACTACATATCTTCCCCAGTCTCCCTTTAATTTCTTTTATTTCACTTCAGTTAGATGTGTTTCTTGCACAAATGCTATGTCTATTTTTTTTTTCAGTAAATTTAATAACCTCTTCCTTTTAATTTGGTTATGTATTCCATTAATGTGTATAGTCATATAGTTCAATGTGACCATCTCATATCCTATTTACACATCATTTCCGCTTCCTCACTACCACCATCCCCCTTTTCCCCATTTTCATCTCTCAGTTTTCCTTTTTTAAACTCAATGTATGACAACATATTTAAAACACAAATTACTCCAACAACTCAACTCCCACATCCAATATTACCTTAACGCCAAATGCCCCCCTCTCTGAGTTGCCCCTTATCCATTGCAGGGCAACCACAACCCCCCTTTTCATTTGGATTGTGATCCAGTTCACAAACATCAACTGATTTCGCAGTGATGATTATTCTCTCCCCTCAACCCCCCAGGAAAACACTTTAGTTTACACATATAACAAAGTGCTCCTATTTTCCCACTTACTTCCCTTCTCTTTTCCTTCTTTAGTTCTTTACATATACATTGTTTTTACTTCTTTATATATACTTTATCGCCGTTCATCAATCTTATTTCACCTCTTCATCTCTCCTTCTGTCCTGCAAGCGTACTGCAAATTGTTGTGCTTCCTCTGGATCTGAGAACAGTCTGTTTTGCTCCCAAGGGATAAATTTGTTAAGCACACATGGATGTCCTAACATGAGTTTATCACCTTGTTTTCCATAGGATAGATTTTGATGTATTAAATTCCTTCCTCTTCTTTAAGTGCACAAATTTATGTCTTGGTAAAAAAAATATTTTTGACCCTTGTATTCTGATGGTTTATTGTCTTCTCTAATTTTATCCTTGCAGCTCCAGTATATTTTCTCTTGTCGAATATCTCAAAGATTTACTAATATGGATCTTGGTTTTTGATGTGTCTGTGGTTTCGGAGCTAGTGTTCTGTGTGCACTTTCTATTTTCATTCCTTCCTGCATTTCTGCCACTCCCAGGCCCTCGGTATCCATTCTTTTATAAATTCCTTCATATCTGTGCCTTCTCCATCTTCTTCAGGCCCACTATTTTTATGTTGTTTCACCTATAATTTTACAACATATCAATTTTCTGAGCTACCAACTCTTGTGTCTCTTTAAATCTTTTGTTACTTTCTTCCAATATTCCTCTTAAGCCATTTCTACAGCCATTTCTCGTTCTTCAACATGTTCTACTATTTTCCCTATTTCTATCATAACTAGTTCTAATCTTTACATTTTATCTTCTGTTATTTTCATTTTTATTTTAATTGCACTAAATTCTAATGACAACCATTTTTTTAATGCTCTCATATGTTCTTCAAAAAAAGCTTTATCTATATTCTGTCCATCTGTTTTACCTTCTATATATCTGTGAAGATATTGGTCTTCTTCTTCCTCTTCTTCTGTGTCTGTACCTGCATTTCTCTCTGTCTTCTTCTCTTTGTATCTGAGTCTCCTCTGATCTTTCTGATAAGTTGCTTGTCTCACTTTGCCAGCCTCGTCTTGGTGGGCCTCTTGCTGTTTGACCTGTCCTTCTGAGCAGCTCATCTGACAGGCCTCCTGCTGCTGCTCCTCTTGCCATTCACCCCGTCGACTTTCTTTCTCACCTGTTAATTCACTCACTCTCCTGCCGCATTCCTCATCTTCCTGCTGAGAACCCTGATGTTGGCCGTCCTTCTGCTGGTCGCGCCTGATTTCCCACTCCTCGGCTGCGCCCCGTCCCCTCGATGTTTTCCTTTACCTTAGATTGTGCAGTTCCGCACTTTTGTATGGCTCAGAGAGCCATTTTTGCATTCCACTGGTTAGGGGGTCATGACTCAGGAGGGCACTAACCTCGGAGATCATGCACTCTTCGCCACCACATCTTCCTGTTATTTCATGCAGTTAAGTCTTTCTCCTTTCTTTTCCGGTGTGTTTTCTTCTTTTTGTCCCCGTAGTTTTTACTTTTTCCTTCTTACGTGCCATCTTCTTTCTCTTCTCTGCAACTTTATCTTTTATTTCTTATATTTTACATTTGTTGAACTTTGTCTTTTCTTGACTTTTTTTCTTCTTTTCTGGAGAGGGCTGGTTTTACCCTACCGGCCACTACTACATCACGTGACTCCTATAAAATTATATACTTCTGAGGGTACTCAAGATATGGACCTGATGAGTATTTTAAAACTAACATAATTTACCTTTATTAAATGAAATGGACATTAGGGACTTAGATATCCATTTACAGATTTAGAACAAGGAAGCCCAGTGGGAAATAGCCTGGGAAGGACGGATTTACAACAGAGTTTTATAAAGAATTTGATGATTTATTATTTCCTATATATACACAAAAGTATTGAAACAATCGTCAGAAAAAGGTTCATTTCTGGAATCTTTTTCAAGGGCATTGATAACAGTTATTCCAAAGAAGGACATGCATCCTTTAAAAGTGGCTTCATAAAGACCGATATCTTTATTAAATGTGGATTTTAAAATTGTGGCAAAGGTTTTATCTAATAGATTGGCTATTTTCTTAAACCAAATTTAGTACATGTTGATCAAGCAGGATTGATTAAAGGTTGATATTCTTCTGACAGCATTACTAAATTGAACACAATAATTAATGATTCAAGAATACAGATTAGTCAACTGATGATATTAGTGTTAGGTGCTGAAAAAGCTTGTGATAATGTTGAATGGAATTCTATGTATAAGGTGTTAGAAAAATTCAAATTTGGACTACTTTTTACTGGTTGGGTTAAAGCTTCCTGTGCTATTTTACTTGATGGAACCAGCTGAGTCAATGCCAAAATTGCAGGTCACCTTGGAAGATTATGACATAATCTCTAAATATAAGGTTAATTTGAAAAAAAGTAGGATTATGCCCATGACTGACTCAAACTATAAACAGAGGAGCCGTTTCATTTGGCAATGAGGTAGTTTTAAATACCGAGGGATAACAACAGGTAGAGATTTCGGAAACATATAAATTCAACTATATCCCTATCCTTGAAATAAATCGAAGACAATTTAAACAGATGGAGAAGCCTGCCCATCACTTTAACAGGCAGAGTAAACTGGATGAAAATTAAGGTTTTGCCAAGATTAACATATTTATTTCAATCTGTTCCTATTTACCGACTATGAAATGTTTATAGCATCAGAAGAACTTTCCTGTGGAATGGCAAAGTTTCCAGGGGGAGGGGGGCTACGATTACCTGATGTTAGGAAATATTACTTAGGAGCCCATTCAAGTTTCCTCTCATCTTTATTTAAGGTGAAACACCACAATGGGATTGCATAGCAAGGAAGAGGGAGTGGAGAAAGAATTTATTTCCAAAACAAATACAAAATTAATAAATAAAAGGACTGAGAACCCTATTTTAAAACATCTGGTAAACATTTGGAAGGAAATTAATGATTGTATCGGTAAACAGATTGTAATATGCCAAGAACACCCTTAATACGTAACGAACTGATTCCTATCAATTTAGGTAACAAAATTCTGGGTGTTCGGCACTAAATGGGGATCTGAACTATCGAAAACAGCAATGAGAATAGCCAGCTCATGCCTTTCGATCAACTGAATGATAAATCTAATTTGTCTAATGGAACGTTTCATTAGTTTCTACAGCTAATATCCTTCAGAGGGAAAATTGACACCACATGACCCCACCTGAAGCGAACATGTTAGAAGGGCTATTACGTTTCACTGCTTTCTACAGTTAAGATCCTTCTGAGGGAACATGGCCCCACCATTACCCCACCTGAAGGGAACCAGATAGAAGGGCTAAGTCGACTGGGAGGCACTTCTAAAGTAAAATCCAGAATGTACTTTGTACTAGAAAGTGAGAACCGAGAACTGGGCCGGCAAAGATTGAGCGAAAGGTGGGAGTTGGACTTGAGAATAATGATTGATAAAGAGTGTTGGTCAAATTTCTGTAGGTTAAGTGCAACACCAGTGATCAATGCCAGACTAAGATTAATACGTTCGTACTTGTAAATGCACACGTGGTGTATTTCCATCGTGGGTGAAGGAAAGAGAAGAATTGATGTTTCAAATCTATAACTCATCATCAGCACCAGAAGCAAAAGAAGCATCTCAGAGGCTGGGTGGTTGAAGAGGTAGTAATAGAACAAATAGTATGAGCCAGTGATATTTATGCGATTTTAGGCTAACTGAGTGAAGGACTTTTCTTTATATGATGAAAGAACATTGATAATCTTTTCCAAACTGCAATGCATTTCAAGATCCAACCTGTGTTTAAAAAATGTACCCCTGACTTCTACCCTAATGTTTCCTCCCACATATTGAAAATATGTCTTCTGGTGTTTGCTGCACTCGCCCCGGTAACAAGATGCTTGTTGATCATACAGTGGTGCCTCAAATGAGCGATGCAGAAAGAAAATTATTTTAGATACAGGAAAAGGCAAGGGAATTTGTGCGAGCACTTCCAAGAGAAACTTGGTTCAGTCCGCAAGAATATGACTGATCTTTATTTTGCTGTTCATCACTCTATCCCCATCTCTTTCTCTTTTGCTCTCTCTCTCTCTTTCTCTCATTCAGTCTCATTCTTTCCTTCAGTATCGAATGCCCTGACTCTATCTTTCCCTGTCCATGTCTTTATGATGGCAGCCCTTTCTCTCCTCATCAGCCCCATCTCACTTGCCACGTGTCCTCATCATCTCTGTGTCTTGTTCTTCTCCGTTTTATTTTCGGTTCTTTTGTCAATCGTGGCCTACTGTGAACGAAATTCGAGTACTGTGCAAACAACGGCCAGTTGACCTCCATCCATAAAATGACGCAATTCACACAAGCGACAATCCTGTGGGAAGTCTCGTTTGTGTCTGCTGCTTCCCAAACCCTTTCCGCAACACGACACTAACAGGGTTTATTTTTTCGTTTATATTTTGGTGAACGTTCAAGGACTGACGAATTAACACGATTGCCGAACAGACTGGCCGAGATGCTGACCTTACAATCATTTTTATTATTACTTTCGAGTTTTCCAAAGGCCAGTTACCACCATCACAACCCATATCATACACTTTCTAATTTTAAATTGGCATTCAGAACTTCGGCATGCGGGAGATCTGTACCATCAGAGGCGAATTCACGTGTGACTGCGGGCTCAGGACCTTTCCTCTCACAGGCAGTAATTGAAGCAGAAAACTTAAAACTATTTTCGCCAGTTCAATTTTTGTTCTTTGTTCTTGCAGTTAACTAACGGCGATTGTGATCCTGTGTCGTGGAAAATGTGGCCTCTCCAAATGTATCACTCGTTATCTGGTGGGGATGGCAGCGGCTGGTCTCATGGTAGTTGTCATTATAATCATTCTGAAGCAGGTCAATGATATTTCTTTGTATGCCCGTTTTCTGCTCAGAATCCAGGTATGTACTCTATTGATTCTCCTTAGATACGCGACAACGGATTTCTGAGTTTGGTTCACCATTGCCTTCACATTTGATCGCTTCATCGCGATTTGCTGTCAAAAACTGCAGAGTAGCGACGAAGGTTCTGATAATAGTGCCGGCAGTGAGCTGGATGAGATGCGTCCCATTTTACTTTGTCGTAGAGCCTTATGCAGTAATTGACAATGATCCTTGGCGGTGTGCGTCAGTACCTGAATAATATACTTCACCACTGTGGAAAGCACACGAGTTATTTGACAGCATCGTAATACCGTTATTAGCGATCTTTTTCATTCTCCTGTTTAATGAGTCAACCGCCAGGCACATAATTGCAGAAATCAGAGTCCACAGCGGACACCGCAGGAACAATGTAAATCAAACTGATTCCGAGGTTGAGAACCGGAAGAAATCAATGATTTTGCTGTTCGCTCTTTCCAGCAATTTCCTGTTACTGTAGTTGTCCTAGGTAATACACTCTATGAACTGGCAAACGGTGAATCCTAGTTATGCAGAACAATATTTGAATATCCCAATATTTATATTTCAACAATGTGGAATTATGCTACAGTTTCTCTGTACCTGCACCAACACATGCATCTATAGACTGATACAAAGGAAATTCAAAGAAGAACTGAAAAATGGCAAAAAGTTTGTTTTTACAATAAACGTGATGATGTGTAAATAACTAAAACAAAGTTACGCGCATTTCCCAAATCAATTTCAAGGCTCGATTATTTTTGTAAGAATACAATCAGGCTCGGAAGGCAGACAGTTTTCAGTCACGATCTGACAACAGGACCTGGTAGATTTCTCACCATTCAATGACAGTTCCAGTGGGGGAGAGGTTGGGTACGGAAAAGATGTCCACTTTGTGGAGAAGAAGGAGCAAATTCTCAGCTAGGCTTCCAGGGTAAATTAGATATTAAATGTGTGATTCTGAAGGCTCACTTTCTCGACTTCTTTTGGTTTTAGGAAGTAAGGTGAGCACTGTTGATTCTGATTCATTCCCTCGTTCAGTTTTTCATCTGAGATCAAACACTCCTTTGAGTCAAACACTCAACTGAAAGAATTAAGTGGGGAAACAGAATCCCTTAGAGAAAAAAGAACGATCGACGTTTCGTCCCGAAACTTTAAATGTAAAAGACAGAGAAATAATGGAGAATTAAATGTAAAGAAGGCATGGTGGGACAGGGGACGCTGTGTTGGATTGGTAAACGAGTGAATTTTAATCATGATGGACAGTGAGTGGTGTAGAGCGAGTCTCCAACTGAAATGAGGAATGATGTGAAGGAATCTACGATTTCTCTATTCTCTTAGGTATGTTTTCTTCAAATATTTCAAAGATACCGCACTGTAACAGGTACTTGCCACCAACATTTAACGCACACCTCCCGTGTGTTTTGGAGGGTGGGAAGAAACCGAGCACCCAAATGAAATCCACGCAGCCACTGGGTAAACTTCTTACTGGAAGCACTGGATGCGAACCCTGGTTTCTGGGCACAATAGCGTCGCGCTGACCACTACGTGAACCGTGCAGCTATTCTGTAATTCAAAACTTTTTTAAAAAATCCTTAATATTCATCGCTCGTCACAATCAAGAATATTTGCGCGATGTTTTTATTGTCAGCAAGTAATATTATTTCATCGTTACTTTATGATACCAAGGAACAGTCTCTCTGGGATATAGGTAAGACGCCTCTTCAGCCAGTCCTTAGTGGATTTCAGCACGGTATCGCTTCATTCAGTTTGCCCATCATTTTTTCGCCAAGGTGAGGGCTCCACGCACCCTCTATCTATTTTTATAACGGCCTACAATTGTATCAATAGATATAATTTATTATCTAATTGTAGAGGCGTTCCGAGTTCCAATTCCGTCTAAACCATCGGAAACCCGAGATCCAGATTGAAACCTCTGAGCGATCAGGAAGCCCTCAGACCCCTCAGAAATCTGTCAAATCCAGGTTCCCACTGCTGGCAGCCCATCAGCCAGTCTCGAGCCTCTTCCTAGTGGTCCGCGGTCTGATTTAAGTCCTTTAATTGGAGTCTCTGGCAGCCTGAAGGCTACATGGTTTCAATTCCTGGAGTGAGAACACTGCGGAGGAAATATCCGCTCCCTGCTCTCTCTTTGGGTTCACACCAGCTGCAGCACTGCAGTTGCAGGATTTCCGGTAGCACTGCTAATTTTTTGTTCGATCCCATCATTTATTTTTGACATCAGTTCATTGAAGCAAGCACATGAGTATGAATTTTTAAACGACCTCATCCCTCGACATTGACATTGAATTTATCACTAGACCATGAAATCATCAATACTCCATATCGAATATTATAATTTTATACATGCAGCACAGTAACAGGAACTTTCGTCCCGTTAGCCCATATTTCCAATTTCATAAAATTAACCCACAACACCCGCAAGGTTTTTGAACGTTTGCGGGAAACCGGATCCTCCGGAGAAATCCACGCTGAGATTTGGAGAATGTACACATTCCTTACAGAGAGCTCGAGATTGGAACCAAAATCCCAATAGTTGGCGCTGTCTGTAAGGAATTTGCACTTACCACTAGGCTAACTGTGCTCTTTGTCTTTTTAATTTTAATTCATACAGCATTAATTTACCAATAATATTATCAATTTGAATGTGTGATTAATAGGACTAAACAACGGTATTATGAATAGGGAGAGAAGCATATAAGGTACTGGCGTGGCAATTAAAGAAAGAACAGATTTCGAGGACTATTAATGCTGCTGGACGGAATTCCCTTATTACCTATAGACCTCGTAAGGTTAATGATGAATTTTATAAAAAGTTATATACATCCGAAGGGAAACAAGAAACTGGATCGATTAATTTTTTTTATTACAGTTGAATTTACGGATATTAGAGGATGCAGATAGACAGGAGTTAGAAGAACCATTTCCTGATTCGGAAATTGAAATTTCAGTACAGTATTGTTCTTTTCTTTGACTTGGCTTCGCGGACGAAGATTTATGGAGGGGGTAAATGTCCACGTCAGCTGCAGGCTCGTTTGTGGCTGACAAGTCCGATGCGGGACAGGCAGACACGGTTGCAGCGATTGCAGGGGAAAATTGGTTGGTTGGGGTTGGGTGTTGGGGTTTTCCTCCTTTGTCTTTTGTCAGTGAGGTGGGCTCTGCGGTCTTCTTCAAAGGAGGTTGCTGCCCGCCGAACTGTGAGGCACCAAGATGTATGGTTTGAGGCGATATCATCCCACTGGCGGTGGTCAATGTGGCAGGCACCAAGAGATTTCTTTAGGCAGTTCTTGTACCTCTTCTTTGGTGCACCTCCGTCACGGTGGCCAGTGGAGAGCTTGCCATATAACATGATCTTGGGAAGGCGATGGTCCTCCATTCTGGAGATGTGACCCACCCAGCGCAGCTGGATCTTCAGCAGCGTGGACTCGATGCTGTCGGCCTCTGCCATCTCGAGTACTTCGATGTTAGGGATGAAGTCGCTCCAATGAATGTTGAGGATGGAGCAGAGACAACGCTGGTGGAAGCGTTGTAGGAGCCATAGGTGATGCTGGTAGAGGACCCATGATTCGGAGCCGAACAGGAGTGTGGGTATGACAACGGCTCTGTATACGCTTATCTTTGTGAGGTTTTTCAGTTGGTTGTTTTTCCAGACTCTTTTGTGTAGTCTTCCAAAGGCGCTATTTGCCTTGGCGAGTCTATTATCTATCTCGTTGTCGAACCTTGCATTTGATGAAATGGTGCAGCTGAGATAGGTAAACTGGTTGACCGTTTTGAGTTTTGTGTGCCCGATGGAGATGTGGGGGGGCTGGTAGTCATGGTGTGGAGCTGGCTGATGGAGGACCTCAGTTTTCTTCAGGCTGACTTCCAGGCCAAACATTTTGGCAGTTTCCGCAAAGCAGGACGTCAAGCGCTGAAGAGCTGGCTCTGAATGGGCAACTAAAGCGGCATCGTCTGCAAAGAGTAGTTCACGGACAAGTTTCTCTTGTGTCTTGGTGTGAGCTTGCAGGCGCCTCAGATTTAAGAGACTGCCATCCGTGCGGTACCGGATGTAAACAGCGTCTTCATTGTTGAGGTCTTTCATGGCTTGGTTCAGCATCATGCTGAAGAAGATTGAAAAGAGGGTTGGTGCGAGAACGCAGCCTTGCTTCACACCATTGTTGATGGAGAAGGGTTCAGAGAGCTCATTGCTGTATCTGATCCGACCTTGTTGGTTTTCGTGCAGTTGGATAACCATGTTGAGGAACTTTGGGGGGCATCCGATGCACTCTAGTATTTGCCAAAGCCCTTTCCTGCTCACGGTGTCGAAGGCTTTGGTGAGGTCAACAAAGGTGATGTAGAGTCCTTTGTTTTGTTCTCTGCACTTTTCTTGGAGCTGTCTGAGGGCATATGGAATCCCCCCCAGAGGTCTGGAAGGCTGGCGGCAAAACTCTGCATGTCAAACTGCATGAGTTTTTCAAGCTTTGTTGGGACCAAGGAAAACTGCCTCAGGACCTTCGTGATGCCATCATCATCACCCTGTACAAAAACAAAGGCGAGAAATCAGACTGCTCAAACTACAGGGGAATCACACTGCTCTCCATTGCAGGCAAAATCTTCGCTAGGATTCTCCTAAATAGAATAATACCTAGTGTCACCGAGAATATTCTCCCAGAATCACAGTGCGGCTTTCGCACAAACAGAGGAACTACTGACATGGCATGAGCAGGGAATAACCCACCTTCTACAAATTGCGCAAAAAGCCTTTGTACAGAGATCTGAGGATAAGCAAAGGGAAAGGCTAAGATTTTAATGCAGGCATTTAAGGGAGCTGTGGAGGGGCAGCAACGAAAAGGTAGGGACTGTGTGCCAGCTCCTGGACGTTGGGAGAAGTGCCTGGATTGGGAGAGTAGAGACCAGAGATAATTTCATAAATTACGACTTCTCACTTCAGTCACTGACCAATATTAATTAAAATTCATGCTAAAATTTAAATGTCATAAATGATCGTTTATCAATACTGTAGAATGAGCAAATTTAACTACCAGTTAATTCCAATTTATGAAATAAATTGTATTCAAATGTGATTTTGCACAGGGAGTACCTGAGAGTTGAGTGATGTTATAACATTTGCAGGGAGAAATGTTTGCGCAAATAGGGTGAGTTCTATACATCTTAACTTTAAGTGTATATGAGATAAAGAAAGGATCTGATGTGTAAAGTGGCTGGATCAGCCAGTTGAAGGGGGAGTGTGCATGTCCCTTTAAGCACGTTGTGGCTCTAATGAACTGTATTCTGTTCACTTGAAACTGAGGCTCCAGGCTCCTCTCTTGCAGTTAGAGGTATGGAGCCCTCTCAATAGATTTAGAACACATTCAGCAGTCAAGGTCTGTGAGCTTAAAAGATCGTCCACCTCTGGAGAATAAAGAAAGCTCTGGGGAATCCAATAAGTTAATGATTGATTTCTCTGGTGCATTTTCCTCTGGAGTGAAACTCATGCCTCAGCACAATTTCTCTGTATTGCCGCTGTAATTTAGTTCTGGAATATGATTTAATTAGTGGCATAGTTCAGAACAATTGGGTGCATAGGCATAACAATATCATTAATAGCTCACAGATCTTGTACCAAATGCTATTCAGTACATCTTGACTTAAGGACTGGAGAAATTGGCATGTTAGAATGAGATTGGCGAGGCACCAATATTTCTTGATTCAATAATGACCCCACAAGCTCCAGGATTCATGTAGTAGAACTCTAAGTGGAATATAATAAAAACTAGACTGTACTTAAATGATTGTGTGTGCAATCCTCATAAGTACATATTTTGAATGTTTTCAGTGCCGGTTTTTACAGTTTGTTTTAAATAAGGCCACCTCCTGTGGGCTGTGGCGCAAGGCATTTAATGTTTAAACTACAATAGCGACGTTAAATAATCGTTAAATTCGTTGCCGTCTGCAGTGACAAAGACATGTCTTATTCCCACTCGGCTATTTTTAAAATAAATTCATTTCAGAATACAGTTAATATCACTCGCCGAATCGTTATGGCTAATGGTGTAATTTTCAAATACGAAGCGATCTTGATGGATAGGGATGATCTGACTCTGACTACAAATAGAGAACATAATCCAGCAGCCTTTTTAGTCTCTCCAAGCTCTGCCAACATCATCAATGAGTTAGAGCATATATGCTTGGAGGTGATAGACCTGCAGACTAAGATTAGAGAGGATTTAAGTGATGAGCCTTTACAGGAGAGAAAACGATGGTTTATTGATGGCTCTTCCCGCAGTATTGATGGCACTCGCTATAGTGTAGTGGATGGGTAAGAGGGAGTAGTTATTGAAGCCGGTCGCCTTCCCGGTCACTGGTCAGCCCAGAGACAGATAGAAAGATTTGGTAGCCATCAGGTACATTGCGCCGGCCGGTATTGTGTACGATGAGGAAGGATTTCAGACCCCACAGATCCCGATGGACCAGCCCGATGGACAGCAGACATCAGGACAACTTACCATCATATCAACCCAAAACAAAATGCTGATCGATACACACCCAACAGTCGGTACCCATCCAGAAAGTCATCCGGAAAGCACACCAACATATCCCCCAGCATTCCCCTACTCTGCAGCCAACGAGCATCCCTGACCGCTCAACCACTCAATGTCAGGTTAACCTGCTCCCATTACCGCACACCTCCCCTGCTCCAGTAACCCAAGGTCCAAGAGACTAAGGAAAGCCCTCCAGATCCTAGACTTATGAATTTGCGAGGGGGGCGTGGACTGTCCAAATTCCTTTAAGGGGGATGAATCTAGCTGTATATATCACTCTATTAAAGCCTGCATTTAACCTTCAATCTGCTTTGTGTGGTTGATGTTGGTCACAGATCCCATAAGAAGTCATCAACCCTTTTTTGCCAAGGCCTGGTCCAGAGCACTGACCAGAAGGTGATAACGAGTGGGGTCCTGTTCGACTTTGCGAAGATGAAATGTTCCTTCAACCAGTTGGAACCACAGTTCAGGCTCAACTGTCCAGAAATGTAGCAACTTCACAGCGACAGATTCAGAGTCCATTTCTGTCCAATTTGGACTCGTCAGGGTCACCGATGGTGACCACTGGGATCGATATGGACATGATGAAATAACCACACTCGACGCCCGACACCTTGTTAACGTCATCACGCACTGACCTCACGTTGTCGGTTCGATGTCTTCTGAGAGTTGTGATGCCGTTGAGAGCCACTGCTCGACCAGCTGCAATGTTTGTTTTTAGATACCACGTTTGTACTGAGGGGAAACGACCTGGTGAACATTTCATTGAAATCATAGTCCACTGAAAACTATTGAAGAACTACTGTTTAATTTATGAACGTAATGCACTAAACCAGCGGTATTACTGATCAACGCTGAGTTTATTTTGTTTTCCCTGAGATAAGTGCATATTATTCGGATCAAAATGTCAATTTCGCTGCTTCAAATTATATATCCTCATTAGGACTGCACGCAACATCCATGTTCGGGAACGTAATGCCCTTTATTCGGACCTGCCCAGTTTAATATCATGACAAATCCCATTAGATGTCAGTAAATATTGTAAAAACAGACTTTGTTAAAGTTAATTGTAGCATAAATGCACCCGTTAACCTTCCCCTCCCAGCAAACCTGAGACCTTATTTCACCATCTAAACGGAAACCCTTGTAAATTCAACAAAACTGTGCACTTCCTACTTTGTTTTAAGATATATATATGTAACTATGATTGTCCATATCGACATGACCTGACACATATTTGATTAATACACCTGAATGCTCTCTACGCAAGCAACCATTTCAAAATATTATTCATAATTTTAAATTACTTATCTCCTCTGACAATCGAAGTCCATTACACAATGACTAAGAATAGCTCTCCACAATTGTTGCTTCATTGGGTTGTTTGTGTGTGTGACGGCGGAGATGGTCATAAAACCTGTCTCAGTGGACTTGGTTCTCTTGTATAAGAGATCATCACCAATGCACCCATAGGGAGAATGGGGTATGCAGCTATTTACGAAATAGTCAGCATTTACTTCCCTGTACTTGCAGCTGTTGCTATCCCTGGTAAGATACTGGTACTGGCTGTTTTATTGAGTCCATGGTGCCCGACAAAAATATCGCCTGAACACAGAGCACAGATTCTGCCTCAAGTGACGGGTTTTTAATTCCTGTACGTTCAAGATTTAACCATTTGATTATGGAAACTGTGATCTTTTGCGTTTATCCAGCACTTTCGTTTATATTTTTTTCCAAATTTTGTGTGCATTTGCTCCCCTTCGTTCATTACAACAATTCCATCTATTAAATCAGTACCAATATTAAGGTTCAGCCAGAAAATAACACTGTTCATGTTCCTTTGCATTTCTGATGATTATTTTCAATGTCTGGGTCTGCTTCGATAAAAATCAAAAATTTTCAACAACAACGAGACAACACTCGTTGTCTGCCAATGTCTGCCAAACGTAGCGATTTTAAACGGTATTTTATCTGTATAATGTCGCTACAATTTTAAGAAGAATCTGAATATTCTTCTGCAATTCAGTTGGGCAAGTTTTCCCCAGCTTGATTTTTTACTATTTTTCCACGTCTTATACACGATATTCGTGAAGTAACATTCATCTCACGGATTACGTTTATTACCCGTTATAAATGCTCGTGTTAGCAGGTTGAGCTCCAAGGAACGACCATGGCTCGGCGTCTGAGGGGATGCGCCGCTCACAACGTGTCGGGGACTTCAAATTTGCAATCGAAACTCCTGCCTGATCCGCGCAACTCCGACTCGGGTCATCGCTGTTTGCTACCTTGGTTTCACATGTGGAACCAGATTACCTTGTTCGATTCTCAGCCAGCCTCGTCGGACAGAGGGACAGAAATATAGGAACTTGCGTGGCACTATATTTGGTTTTGTTTGTGTCTTTATATTAAACAACTTACGTCTTTTTTACCTCTTCACAGGTAATTTTTTGACGATTGTCATTCTCTCACGAGGAAATTGCGGTCTGTCCAAATGCATCACTCGCTACCTGGTGGGAATGTCTATGGCTGATTTAATGTCTGTTGTTATCGGTGTTGTAATGGAACAGATAAATAACATCTATGTTTATGCTCATTGTTTGCTCTTCACTCCAATATGTGCACTGACGCTTGTCCTGAACCAAGCAGCCATAGATTGTTCTGTGTGGTTTACGGTGGCGTTCACGTTCGACCGCTATATCTCCATTTGTAGTCAAAAACTGCGGGGACGATATTGCACGGTGAGAACGGCGACTCTTGTGTTAGTGATTCTGACAATATGGAACTGTGTGAGGTACGTTCCATATTACTTCGTCGTGGAACCTTTTGTCGTCATTCAGCAAGTGCCGTGGCGCTGCGTCCCCAAAGCCGAATATTGGACATCGTCCTTCTGGAGAATATACATGGTCTTCAACATCATCATAACACCTTTACTGCCAATCAGTTCCATCGTATTGTTCAACGCGTTAACCGTCCGTCAGGTTGTAGTCGCAAATAGAACGCGTCGCTGTGTCCGGAAGAGCGTTGAGAATCAGAAGGATCCAGAGATCGAGAACAGGAGAAAGTCAATATTTTTGTTGTTCGCTCTATCCACCAATTTCCTTTTGTTGTGGATCCCCTCTGTCGTATTTCACTCAAAAAGGCAAACTCAAAATTATTTTTACACAGACAGATATCTAAGTAATGCGACATATATTCTGCAACAAACTGCATTGATCCTGCAGTTTCTCAGCACATGCACCAACACGTGCATCTATACATTGTCTCAGAGAAAATTTAGGGAGGAGCTGAAGCTTTCGCTGAAATATATCTTGACATTAAGGAGATATCTTTGCATATAAAACGTCCGTTAATCAATTAAATCAAAGGTTCCCAAAACCCAGCAGCAATAAACATTCACCTAGACAAGTAGATACTTAAACAAAAGTTGTTTTAATTATCTTTCAACATGAAAACAGAATCAAACTTTAACTTATCTCTATTACTTCAACCAACCTAACCCCCTTCTAATTTTAAGCGCTACTCTAGGCCATGTGCGTGAATTTAAGAAAAGTTATTTGGTTCACCGTTCAATCTCACTTCTCATTCTTCTAAGTTCTCAGCTTGCAGCAAATTCTTAGACTGTGCACAGAATTTAACATGTATAAAGTCACCATGCTTTGGTGCTCGAAAGATAAATGTTTTTGACTCAGGAAGGTGCTCGAATGGTTTGCACAGAGAGATTTCCTGTTCTAGGTTTTCTACAACTGAGGTACCACCTCAATATCTTGCGGATGATACTTGATCCATCTCGGTACTCAATATGTTAACCTCTTTCTTTCAGGCTATTACAAATTTCCTTTCCATTCCACTTATTCCAAGAGAACATCAGACATCGCTATTCCAGCCATCTGCCACTTTGGAGTTTGTTTCAATTCCAACAACCTTTTCCTGTCATCAAGTAAAAGGAGGTAGTCTTCTGCTCCCATCTGTTGTTTTTAGGCACCTAGGAGTGAACTTTCTGTGCACGCTGTCAAAACCCTTGCAAAGTTCTTTCAACAGCCAGAGTTTCTCAGTCCATTCATTTCATGACTTCATTTCAATGAGCATTTACTTCTGAAATCTACATATTTTCTATAAAACCACTGAATATGAATCCTTCGGTATTTCAAATATGCTCTGTTTTAAAGCGTGTATGTCTGTAACCTACTCATGTTTTACCAATTTATCTTCCAAATACATCTCCAAATATTCTATCACAGTCCTCAATTCATCCAAATTAACTGAGTTAAGTTGTGATACCTTTTCTGAAAAGAATTGTCGGTGGTGTGTATAGTTCTGCTCCAATTCTCACAATTGTAAATGTTTAGAAAATGAGTGGGCATAATTCAGAAAAACCTAACTGGGGAATAACACATTGCTGTCAGAGAGAATAATCCGGATCGTCTCTGATTCAGAGACTCATGTCAGTAATCCCATCTTCAATCAAAGTGGAATATAGTTTGGTAGCTCAAAGTCCCCTTGTTTGTACCATCCTGTTAATTTATCTAGTGCTATCCTCAGTTTCCTCCCTTTCCATAAGAATTTCCTTATTGT
Organism: Narcine bancroftii; assembly: GCF_036971445.1. Taxonomy (NCBI): domain Eukaryota; kingdom Metazoa; phylum Chordata; class Chondrichthyes; order Torpediniformes; family Narcinidae; genus Narcine; species Narcine bancroftii. The sequence continues at coordinate 98,037,544 of NC_091474.1, read as the reverse complement.
TTTCTTCAGCTCATTGAAGAATTTATCTGTTAAGGGAATTGTTAACGATTGGAATAAGCATAGTATCCTTGGGAAGATATTCATTTTAATGCAATTTATCTTTCCAATGTTCTAAGTCATCTTGTAATTTCTTCATTAATGGCTGATAATTTAATTTGTATAGATCGCCGAGATTATTATCTAGTCTAATACTGAGGTATCGGATTGCTTGTGTTTGCCATTTAAATGGTGATTCTTTCTTAAACTTTGTGAAATCCACCTTATTCATTGGCATCACTTCACTTTTATTTGTGTTGATCTTGTACCCGATATTTCTCCATATTCCTTCAATTTTTTATGTAATTATTTTATTGATAATTCTGGTTTTGTTAAGTATACTATGATGTCATCTGCAAATAGACTGATTTTATATTCCTTCCCTTTTATTTTTATCTCTTTTATTTTATTTTCTGTTCTTATCAGTTATGCCAAGGTTTCTAAAGCTAACGTGAACAGTGAGGGAGATAGTGGATATCACTGCCTTGTTGACCTGCTTAATGTAAATTGATTCGATATATATCCATTTACTGTCACCTTCGCCAATGGTCCCTTATATAATGCTTTAATCCAATTAATATAGTTCTCTGGTAGGTTGAACCTCTGTAGTACTTCGAATAAATAATTCAATTCTACCTTGTCAAAAGCTTTCTCTGTGTCTAAAGCAACCGCCACAATTGGCATCTTATTTCCTTGTAATGCATGGATTAAATTAATGGACTTACAGATATTGTTCATTGTTCGTCTTCTCTTAATAATTCCAGTTTGAACAAGATGTACTATTTTTTGGTACACAGTCAGCCAATCTGTTTGATAATAGTTTTGCTATTATCTTATAATCTGAGTTAAGTAGAGATATTGGTCTATACAATGTTATTGTTAGTGGATCTTTCCCCATCTTTGGTAATTATTTCTGTTTTACTTGAATCTGGCATGTTTTGTATTTCTTCAGTCTGGTTCATTACTTCCAGGAGAGGATGAATTAATAAGTGTTTAAATGTTTTATAGAATTCTATTTGGAGTCCCTCCTCTCCAGGTATTGTTCGGTAGCTTTTTAAATATATCCTGTATTTCCTCTATTTCAAATGGTTTTATCAATTGTTTTGTTCCTCTTCTTGCAATTTCAGTAGTTCAATTTTAGCTAGAAACTCATCTATTTTGTCTTCTTTCCTTTCGTTCTATGTTCGATATAATTGCTCGAAGAATTCCTTGAAGTTTTCATTGATCTCTGTTGGGTTATATGTAATTTGTTTGTCGTTTTTCCTTGATGCCAATACCGTTCTTTAAGAATTATTATAGAGCAGCACAATTAAGATATCTATCAGATTTTTATCAAACAAGGGAAAAACCAGATTGGACCAGGTTAGAGCTAGATAAAATAGGGGAGAAGGTACCAGAACATATACTTTATAAGTGGGATGAAAAACTGGTGCAATATAGAAGTTAACCAGTACTGCAGCATCTGCTCCACATTTGGAAGAAGCTTCACGTAGAAAGGAAAAAAAATTACCAACTACCAAAATTATTATTGACACAAAATCAACTAATCCCTTTCACAGTACATAACCTTTCGTTTAGAGAATGGGAGAGAAAAGAGATCAAAATAATAGAAAATTGTTTTTTGGAAAATAAATTATTATCTTTTGAACAAATGAAGTACAAATATGCTATACCTGACGGTACAATGTTTGCATGCCACCAACTGAAAACCTAATTAAAGGACAAATTGGGAAGCAGGCTGAGATTACCAGAAGGAAGCAGCTTTGAATATGTGATTACAGACACAATGATAATTAAAAGATTTATAACGAACATGTACATCAAGCTGCAAGAGAAAGAGAACGATGAAATAAGCTGTGACCTCAAAAAAAGTTTGAACAAGCTCTAGGCATAAAGATAAAAAATGAAAAGTGGGAAAAGCTATGCTCCAGAACTATGAGAAATACAATAAACACGAGGTCATGCATGATACAATATAATTGGTTACACAGGCTATATATCACTCCCCAAAAGTTAAATAAATTGAACCCACAGTATCAGATAGATGATTTCGCTGTAAGAAGGAAACAGGAACAACAGTACATGCAATTTGGGCATGTGAGAAAGTGGAAACGTTTTGGGAAGATCTAAATCAGGAATTAAATAAAATCACAAAAAGCAACATACCAAAAAATCCAGAGATCTTTCTTTTAAGTAATATATGAACTCAAGAATTAGTCCTCAAATTGGATGAAGCACAAAAAAAGATTTATTATGATAGCCTTAGCTGTAGCAAAAATGTATAAAGTCAACCTGGAAATCAGAAGAGAGCCTGAGAGTACAGCAATGGTACATAGAAATGAATAAATGTATTCCATTGTAAAAAAAAAACATAATTTAAAAAATAAATTCACAGTATTTGAGCAAATTTCGGAATTATACATGGAACACAAGAGAGAGGGCTTACCCCGGACCACCACCCGCTAAAATGAGAGAATGAGAAGACGAAATGAACTGACCCAGTGTGTAAAAGTAGATGAAACAATTTTCTTGTTTATTTTCATTGTGTGATGACATTGTTTAATGGGTTTATTGTATTGTATATGTTGAACATTTATTGGGTAGGGAGGGGTGGGGAGCAGGGAGGGAAGGAAGGGGTGAAAAGGGGAGAAAATGTCACTGTGTATATTCAAGAGGGAAATGTTTGTGTGTATTTTGGTTAATATGGTTCATGGTGTGAAAAATTTAAAAAATTTTAAAAATTAGAGTGAAATATATAATCAACTGTTGTTGAACATATATAGGAGAGGCCATGATCAAGAATGCATCCGTGACATTTACAGCAGTGGTGGCATTCACAGTAGCATCGCTGACTATTTTGATAGTAGGATCCGTGGCATAACTGATCGATTTGTTCTTTGCACTGTGACAGATTATAGATATGTGTTTGAGAGATAAATTAGGGCAGTTGTATTTTGTGTCTGTCACATACAAACACATTAAACTAATCTGTTATTAAAAACGTTGGAGCTCCGCTCATGCTATAATGGCCACTCTAAAGGCTTTTGCAAAAGATTTGAAGAGTGCCATGAGACTTCACTGATGGATGTTGTTTTCAAAAAGGTAACAGATGAAAGAACCCCTTTGAGCTGCAGGCTGTCTCGCATGGAACTTGATGTTCTATGAGGGTTATGTCATTTTGCAAGCAGATAGGCTTTCTCTGAGTGCGAGAGAGAGAGAGAGAGAGAATTGAGTTCGCAGTGTTAAAGTAAGGAGCAGAAGCTTGGACTGGGATAGGACAAGCTGGAAAGTTTGTGAAGAAACTCCATTTGGAAGTGGCGTTGTGAGCGCATGCTTCATCCTGGTCAAAGCCCTTTTGGTTCATGCAAGAGGAGAGGACTGGCTTCCCAATGATTCACCTGAAATAAAAACAAAATGGACTCTGTGGTGACATTAAAGAATGAGGTTATCATCTGAAATAAACGCTGATGGAGCAAGTTTCTTCAGCAGGATATTGAAGTGGGTGATTACAAGGAAACAGTTGTGGGTGTCCAGCAAACAACAAATCTCTCTGAAAACTGACAAGAGCCTTCCTGAGTGTTAACCAATTACCTTTCAAGCACCAAAGCCTGGTGAACTTGATAAATGTTCATCTTTGTGCACAGTATAAGAATTGCCTGCAACCAGTAAACTTGGAGGAATGAGAAGTGAGATTGGACTATGAATTGAATAACGTTTCTGAACTGATACATACATTAAATGTATGTGCGCTTATAATTGGAAGGGGGTGAAGTTAGGTTAGTTAAGTTAATAGTAATAAGTTTGTTCCTGTTTTCATGTTTAAAAGCAACTGTTGTTTAACTAACCATTTGTCTTGCTGAGATTTGAGGACCTTTGGGCTCGTAACAGCATGAACTACCCTCACCAGATACAAGAAAAATGGCGCAAGTCTTTGCCCAACGCCGATTCCATATCACTTTCCATTCCCACTCATACATGCATAACTAGTTAAACATTTTAAAGGAGACTTTTGTTTAAACATTTTAAAGGAGACTTCACTTTCAGATTTCCATCAAATGTCATTGGATTATTTGAATAATTTGTTTCTGATTATAGTTGCATCATGATCATGTCCACTCTCTGCTGAACTTGAGGAGAGGCTGAGGTGAACTTTTGGGACGTGACCGAAAAGTCTGCACAAATCCTCCGATGGGCGTATTCACAGGCATCTTTAATAGCACCTTGTCACAAGACAAATCTGCTTCAAATGGTCATCCCCATATGAGTTTCAATGAAATCATAAGAACGGACCTAAGTTCTTATCGAAATATGGCTTTGACATTCACCAACATGAAGGGGTTTGAGAAACTCACACCAAGCCTAACCTCCCAGAGAGCTTGACTAAATGCATATTGTGCACATGCAGAGCAGTGCAACAAGTGATAACATTTCCATAGCTAGATACATGGCCCAAGAATAAATGTACACAAAGCACACATACAAAGCCCTCCAAAATATTTGGGATGAATTCAATTTTTTTCTTTTATTTGACCCTGCGAGCCACCGTTTTAAATTTGTAATCCGATAGTAGTTAATTTGAATATTCCAGATTTTATTAAAGGTTATTTGTAAATATTGTGGTTTGACCATGTAGAAATTACTCCTCTTTTTAGACATAGACCCCTCATTTAAGGGCACCATAATCTGTGGTATTGTTGAGTATTCATTAATGTTCAATTGTTTCATCGATGCGCGTATCAGCATGAGGCTTGAATCTAAGCATCTGATCACATTTGAAGTCTCTAATTGCCATCATTCAACATGAGAACTGGAGAGGGGCCAATGAAAGTCAAAGGAGACATTATGAAGCTTAGAAACAAGAATAAACCAGTAATAGAGATCGCCCAAACTTTAGGATAACGATAATGAAAAGTGTGGAACATGATGAAGATGTAATAATGGACTGGTCAGTTCAGAAATCGCAAAGGGACGTATTCCCTCTTCGGCCGATGACAAAATAATTCTCATTATCATGAAAAATTTCCCCACATCTATATGTAACAAATTAGAAATACTTTTCAGGTGATAGATGTCACATAAATCAGGAAGAAAGACGCACCGGAAATGAGGACTGCCCGCCTCTAATCTATACCTTTTTGCTGATGCCCCAACTGGATCCTTGAGTTACTGTAAACGTAAGGCAATCAGTGAAGATGGGTGTTATTAGATCTTTCAGATCACAATCAAACCCGTCGCTTCAATAGATTGTGTCCTCTTTCCATATATATTGCCTGTACACCCATGCCTTTGCAGATAAAGACCATTTGAAACCTAATTTCAAATTTGCCTGCGATGCTCAGTCGTAGAGTCGACAACCAATAAGGAGACAATAATACAGGAAAGAGATCGAAAATCTCATGGGCAGAGGGGCAAGAATAAGGTCTCTCTCTCAAAGTCATTAGGAACAGGATCATTGATATCATTATAGGTGGAAGAGGGCACTATCCTGCCCACATTAATGGTGCTAAGTCGAAAATGTTAACATACTGAAGATGCTACGAATATCTATTTCGAATCTACCAAGGAGGTAAGTGTTACAAGCCCAGAGGACCTCAAAACCCAGCAGCAATAGAAATTCACAAAGGGTTACTTAAACAAAACTTCTTTAAATGGTTTAATGGTTTAAGTGGTTCAATTGGTTACTTAATCAGAAATTATCTTTAAACGTGAATTCAGGGTCAAACTATAACTTATTGCTATTAACTTACTTTACTTAACTTTACCCCTCCCCCTTCTAATTGTAACCACATGTGTATGTATTGTGTGTGTTTTTAAAAAGGTTATTTGATTCACAGTCCCCAATCTCACTTTTGAATTCTCCAAGTTCACTGGTTGCCAGCTATTCTTGTACTGTGCACAGAATTTAAAATTTACGAATTTCACCAGGTTTTGGTGCTTGAAAGGTAAATGGATATTGCACAGGTAGGTTCATGTTGGTTTTCAGAGAGAGATTTATTGTTTGCTGGATCCCTTCGGAGTTTTCCAGATGATAACTTCTTTCTTTCAGGTTACCACAGAATTCTTTTTTGTTTCTCTTTATTTCATGTGAAACAGTGGGCAGCCAGTCCGCTCCTCTTGTATGGACCACAAGGGGTTTGACCAGGATGAACAAAGCACTCACAACCCATCTTCGAAATGTGGTTTTCTACAAGTTTGCCAGCTTCTCCGTTCCAGACCCAGCTGCTGCTGCTGAACGATAAAACTGGAGAAATGAATTCTCTCTTTCTCTCTCTGTTTCTCTCTCTCAGAGAAAAGCCTGTTTTACTTTCTGCTTGAAAAACCACGTGACCCTCTTAGAATAGCAAGTTCCACTCCAGACACACTGTGTTTCTGAATTTAAGCCTCTGAGTTCTTTCATCTGGTGCTTTTCAAAAGAACGATCCAGAAGTGAAGTCCCTTGGGCACTTCACAATGCTTTTGAAAAGGCATTCACAGCATGCCTATATGGTTTGAGCAAAGTTCCAGTGTTATAAATGAAATCTGTTTTGAAGTGTTTTCATGTGACTATCTTGGTTGGGCACAGTGTTCGAACTACCAAAAGAAAATAGACACACACACCGAGAGCAGTTCAGTTTATACAAGTCTTTATTAATAAATCTGAAGCTGAATTCACACTACAATATGCAAGCCCTTCCCAATTATACTTATCAATGCCTGGACTGGTCCCAACTGCCGAAGCGAGGCAACGACTGTACACTTGTAGTAAGTTGTCGGGGCGCCGGTAGCAGCTTCTCTAACTCCCTTAACTGGGACATTAGCTGGACTCTTTAAGTTCTTCTTTTTGCTGAGAGATGTAGCTACCTCTCCCAGAGTCTCCCCCTTCAGCAGTGGGACCATGGCTCATATCACCCCAAAAGTTGTTTACCTCAAATCCTATCTCTTTGAACAAATGGTTTAATTATCTTCAAGGTCTCCTGACAGTCTGTGACCAACAAATGTAAACTGCTCTGGGCCTCACACGTGTAAATTATATAATGTTTTCCTATTCAACTGCATCCTGGACCCCATGTTGGGTGTTTACTAAATATGCATCCTGGGCTCATGGTGGAATTTAGATTATGTCTAATGATACCAAATAGATTCTCAGCCTTGCAGCTGCAGAAGTAAAAACACAGTTTAAATCTTTCATTACATTCCACTCCTTGGTCACAGGCTGTCGGACACGAGACTTAACAAGCATAAGAGTACTGAAGGAGCGAAAAAGAGAAACTAAAACTATTATAATCACAAAAATAAACAATAATACGAGCAACCAATCCCCAAATATACAATTTAACCATGAACAAGGATGCACATTATCCTTGTGGGCCACAATACCCAGACACTGAAGCTCACAAACAGATTTTGAAACATGCTTAACAATATCAGATATATTAGTGGATACATCGGGCCGTGTCCCCCACGGGCAACTCTCTCGGAACATCCTCGACATTACAAATTCGATTGTTGGCACCAAAGCAGCTGTTAAGCCAGATCAACAGGAGCGTAAAACAGAGAAAATGGAACAAAGAAGCCAGACATATATCACTCACGATTGCATAAGCATTCAGTATTTAAACAAACTAAATCATCCTGTCCCTCAATAGCTACCCACCGAGTATTACCCTAGGCAGGTGTCACTATTTCCCCTTTTACAGGAGGGCCATTACCTGATGATGCCATCCATATCTTTTGTCCGGCATTCTCTGGCTTGGGAATGGGGGGCAATGACTGTTTTTCCTCTGGAATAGGCTGTAGTTCAGAAGCGTGAAGAAGTCGGTGGAAAGGTGTTCCTCCTTTTAAAGGGCGATGATTCAAATTGTCGACTGCCTGCTGCAGCACATGGCACCACCCCTTCAGGGTTCCCAGTGGTATAAACAAACGAATTTGTTCCTTCAGTAAGCCATTCATTCATTAAATTAACCCGGCAGCCTGTGGGTAATAAGGAATATGGTGGACCCATAAGATACTGTTGTCAGTTGCCAATCACAGATTGCCTTCCTGGAGAAGTGCGAGCCATTATCAGACTAAATTTCTTCTGGTACATCATAACGATAAATTAAATGGTTTAGTCCTTGGATAGTGCTAGCTTAGTCAGCCGTCTTGGTGGGAAAAGCAAAAACAACACCCGAAAAGCTGTCAACCATTACTAGGATGTAACGTTTATCCATACAGTCTGGCATGGGGCCTATGTAATCAATTTGACAGACTGCAGCTGAGTGAGCTCCCCGTCTCATTCGGCGATGCGGACCAGGAGGAACAGTGTGGGACTTCACAAGCTGACATGGTGGCCATGTACGCACGACCATGCGGACATCGTCCTGATGGATTGGCCACTCTGTTTGTGTGCCCACGAGCCAGGGGGACAGTATCGGCACGGCTGATAGTGGCAAGCTGATCTGCTACTGCATTATGTTTTGCCATGTTCGCCGTCACATTGGTATGGGCGTCAATGTGATATATGGTTATCTCACGATGATGGGAAGCATCCCACAACAGCTGCCACAACTGTTTGCCCCATACTGGGCGGTCATGTATCAGCCAGTCGTTCTTTTGCAAAGACCCCATACAAAGTCTGTTTTCTTTCGGGTTACCTTATATAGAAGATGTAAAAGCAATGCCAAGTGTGGAATATGGCGTCGCCAGTATCCTAATAACCCCAGGAAACGCTGGGTCTCTTTTTTGTTAGAAGGAGTGGCCAGGACTGAAATCTTATTGCGAACTTTATTGGGAACCATCTGTTCTCCAGCATGCCATTGAATTCCAAGGAAGATAACTATCTGGGATGGGCCCTGTACCTTGACGGGGTTAATGGCCCACTCTCTTTGCATCAGGGTATCTTGGACACTCTCCAAACTTTCCTGTACCATCTCTTCCGTGGCCCCTTGAATCATCACATCATCAATATAATGGTGAATTGAGAGGGAAGGGGATACTGTCACCGTCTCTAAATCACGAGCAATTAGGCTGCGGAAAATAGTGGGAGAGTGTACATAGCCCTGAGGGAGGCGGATGAAGGTCTACTGGCGCCCCTTCCAGGTAAATGCAAACTGATCCTGTGAGACCTCGTCTATAAGAATACAGAAGAAGGCATTAGTGAGATCAATGACAGCATTCCCAGTAGCAATATGTTCAATACGTGTAACAATGTCTGGAACTGCCAAAGCCAGTGGTGGGGCATGTTTGTTCAAAAAACGATAATCAACTGTCCTTCTCCAGGATCCATCTGGCTTCTGGACTGGCCAAACAGGGCTATTAAAGGGCGACGTTCCGGGCCTCACTACACCTTCTTCTTGCAAAGCATCGATGGTGGTAGTAATCTTTTCCTGCCCCCCAGGTAGACGATATTGTGGGATGCATACTGGTTTTTTTTGGGGGGGAAGGCACCATCACAGGATCCCACTTAGCCTGACCCACCATTAGTCTTTTTGTAATAGTCCGAATTCCAAATGTAAATCCCCCTTGGCTAGTATTAAGGGCCATACTGGCCAACATATTAATACCCAGGATACACTCGTCAGTGGCAACCACCAGGACATGTAACCATATAGGGGAAGGGCTATCACCCTCCGTGGCATGGACTTTTATTTCCTTCGCCAGGGTGATCGCTCCTCCCATCCCCTCTATTCGAAATGTTGGTCCAGTCCAGAGGTCAGGGTTACCCAGAATCACCGAGTGCTCCACACCGGTATCGACCAAGACCAAATATTGGTGGTCATTACCCCCACCGCAATGGATTGTTAATGGTATGTAGGGCCGTGGGTCCCCGTGTATCCAACGTATCTCAATCGAGTAGACACGCGGGCCCTGCCCACACCCTCATGCTTGAGTAGGGTTCGGGGGCTTCCAGGCCCACTGTAATTGAAGATTCTAACCTGTTTTTTTAAACTTGTGGCTCTGGGTTCTGCAGGGCTGAGAACATGCTTGTGTTTTAGAATCAGCAGACATAACCTAAATTCCACCAAGGGGCCAGAGATGCTGTTATCTGAAGAAAGGACATCTGTGTACCGAGAACATTTAATCCTCCTGCTTGTTTTGGTCACAGACTGTCAGAGGCCTAGCCTTGATGCAAAATAAACCATTGTATTCAAAGTGAAAAGCTGAAAATTATGTTATTCGTTAATAGCCTAGCATGCTAGCTTGCTTGCTTATCTTTCTTGCTGTGCTGGGAATAGGTGCTTGGGTAAGCAGTTTTTGGGTAACATAAGCCATGGTCCCGCTGCTGAAGTGTGAGACTCTCCGAGAGGTGGCAACATCTCTCAACAAGAAGAAGAACTTCTGGAGTCCAGCCAACGTCCCGGTCAGGGGAGGTGGAGAAGCTGCTACCGGCGCCCTAACAACCTATTACAAGTGTGCAGTTGTTGCCTCGCTTCGGCAGTTGGGACCAGTCCAAGCGTTGATAAGTATAGTTGGGAAGGGCTTGCATATTGTAGTGTGAAATCAGCTTTTGAATTTGTAATAAACATTTGTATAAACTGAACTGCTCTCGGTGTGTGTGTCTATCTTCCTTCGGTAGCTCAAACACTGTGACCAATCTAAAATGAACAAAATAAGAGGTATAAGTCTACCCAAGACAAATGGCGCAGCGAGCAGGATTGGTCTCAAGATGTTTCTCCGAAAGAAAGAGGTGAGCCCTGAGCAGTTCTTGATTCCAGGATGGACTTCCAATACCCTGTCTTTGTTGGGACAACACATTTGTTGGGATGAGAAGTTAGATTCATCAAGTGCACCTCTGGGAGAGTGGGTTGTCACTCTCCTTCAAGAAAGAAAATTTCCTGATAAAAAGGGGACGCTGATGGATGGTTTTTGGTTGCTGGCCACAGCCTTACGCCACTCCGTTCAACATGAAGCAGAATCAGTTCAAAGAGAAGTAGAATCTCAGCTCAAGAGAAAGCAATTAGAGGAGGAGCTAGATGCCATGCGACAACGCTGTTCCATGATGAGCGAGATTGTTCGCACCAGTCAGGATAGAGCCAAAGAATGGGAAGATAAGCATGTCCAAACAATCTGCCATAATATTAAACTCCGGCAGAAGCTTAATGTAGATAAGGAAAGGCAAGGAGTAGAACCCGATCCATATCGTATTTGTGCCATGATAAGGAATGGTGACGACCCTGGTGTAATTGAGGATTGGGATGGGAATATCTGGAATGATGACAATGGTAAAGATGAAGATACTCCCCAGCATGTGTCTAACATACTACCCTCTCCACCACCTGTTGTTCACGCCTGCCCCATAAGGCAGCAGACTTCCCAAACAGACAGAAGGGGGAATGATGTAAGGGTAGAGATGGAAGAGATAGATACCCCGGTCTCCCAAGTGGACCCAGGGGAAAATACCCAAACCCCTGCTTATGCTCTATGGCCTACTCCCTCTACAGGATGGCCTCGACCTCCTCCCCTAGACTGGGTGGAGGGCCCTGTAGGCCAAAGTGGGAACAGGGGTTCGGAAGGAGTCAAAGATACGTGACTTCTCTGTAAAAGAGCCTGGCTGCCATTGGAGATCGATTTAGGCAAAAGGCAGGAGAAACTCTGGCAGCCTGGCTCCTGCGTGTTTGGGAGCAAGGAGGGTGTAATGTATTTTTATCCCCTGAGGAATTGTTGGGATTAGGAACATTGTCTACTGATATCAGGGTCACTGCTGAGCTGCGGGGTAGAGGGAGAGAGATGGATTACTTACTTACTACTCTAGGAGATGCCCTGCAACATGTATACCCATCACCAGTAGATTGGGATCTACATTTGCAGAACAATTGGAGAACCCCAGAGGAGGGCATAGCAGTAATTCGTCAACAGGCCCTGGCCTCTGCCTTGTATGCAGGGCGTTTGAGGCTGTGGGTACACGGGGGGAGCCCTGATGAAGAGATATTCACGGCCGGAATGCATACCAGATTGGTTCGTTCTGCCCAACCCACTACACGGGGGCTGGTTCTGTCCGTAACTAGTCCACTAATTGGGCACCCTGTGTCTGAGGCAGTGCATGCCTTATTTTGGCTTTGAGAATTAGAATTGGGAGGTAAAAATCTAATCATGTACAGCCCAAGTTAAATCAGACAAGCAGGATGAAAAGAGAGGGCCTGCTGCTAATAACGGACCAACAAGAAAAGACCTTTTTCTAACCTTGTTAAAGTTAGGCGTACCCAAAAGTGATATTGATGGGAAACCTACTGCAGTCCTTTATGCCCTTTATAAGAGGAAGGCAGGCAAACATCATCCCCATCTGCTGAGTCCTCCTGGCCCAGCTGTGCCCTCTGCTCCCCCTGCTGCTTCTATCGAGCCGGCTTCTCCTGCTCCAGTTACCCGTGATGAGGTACAAAAAATGGTTAACAAGGCTCTTATGGATAATACTAGCATGTGGACCTGGAAGCCCCCGAGCCCTACTAAAGCATGAAGGTGTGGGCAGGGCCCCCTTTGTCTACACCATTGAGATACAGCAGATACACAGGGACCCACGGCCCTACATACCGTTAACAATCCATTGTGGTGGGGGTAATGACTGCCAATATTTGGCCTTGGTCGATACCGGTGCGGAGCAATCGACGATTCCAGGTAAACTCGACCTCTGGACTGGACCGACCTTTCGAATAGAGGGGTTGGGAGGAGCGGTCACCCTGGCAAAGGAAATAATAGTCCGTGCCACAGTAGGTGATAACCCTTCCCCTATCTGGTTACATGCCCTGGTGGCTGCTACTGACGAGTGCATCCTGGGTATTAATATGTTATGTTGGCCGGTACGGCCCTTAATACTAGCCAAGGGGGATTTGCATTTGGAACTCGGACTATTACAAAAAAACTAGTAATGGGTCAGGCTAAGTGGGATCCTGTGATGGTGCCACCCCTCATGAAACCAGTGTGCATTCCACAATATCGCTTCCCTGGAGGCAAGAAGAGATTAGTGCCACCATTGATGATTTGCAAGAAGAAGAGGTAGTGAGCCCCGCGACGTCGACCTTTAATAGCACTGTTTGGCCAGTCCAGAAGCCGGACGGCTCCCGGAGAATGACAGTTGATTATCGATTTTTGAACAAACATGCCCCATCACTTGCTTCAGCAGTTCCGGACATTGTTACCCTTATTGAAAACATTGCTACTGGGAACTCAGGAACATGGTATGCTGTCATTGATCTCGCTAACGCCTTCTTTAGTATTCTTATAGCTGAGGACTCACAGGATCAGTTCGCCTTTACCTGGAAGGGGCGCCAGTATACCTTCACTCTATGTACGTACACTCTCCCACTATTTGCCACAGCCTAATTGCCCGTGATCTGGAGACGATGCCAGTATCGCCTTCCCTCTCAATTCACCATTATATTGATGATGTAATAATCCAAGGGGCCACGGAAGAGATGGTACAGAAAGCAGAACAAGAGGATGCCTGGTTTACTGATGGTAGCAGCTGGTGGGTGAAAGGAAAGCAAAAGTGGAAGGCAGTGGCTTACCATCCCAAGTCAGGAACTCACTTATCAGAGGAGGGGGATGGTGGCTTCAGTCAGTATGCTGAATTGAAGGCAGTCACTTTACCACTAGATCCCCATGATCACCCTCTTCGCCTGTTTACTGATTCCTGGGCTGTTGCTAATGGACTTGTGGTATGGATGCCTGATTGGCAAAAGAATGACTGGATGATACATGATCGCCCAGTGTGGGGCAAAGAGTTGTAGCAGCTGATATGGGATGCTTCCCACCACCGTGAGATAACTGTGTATCACGTTGATGCCCATACTAATATGGCGACTAACATGGCATAACATAATGGATTTGCAGATCAGCTGGCCACTATCAGCCATGCTGATACCATCCCCCTGGCTCGATGAGCACATGATCAGAGTGGTCATTTGGGAGAGAAGGGATCAGTTATGTGGGCCCGTACACATGCTTTATCCATCCATCAGGATGATGTCCGCATGGTCGTGCATACATGCCCAGAATGTCAACTTGTGAAGTCCCGTGTCGTTCCTCCTTGTCCTCATGGCCGAATAAAATGGGGTGCTCACCCAGCTGCGGTTTGGTAAATTGATTACATAGGCCCTATGCCAGACTGTATGGGTAAACGTTTCGTCCTAGTAATGGTTGACACCTTTTCGGGCCTGATTTTTGCTTTTCCCAACAAGACGGCTGACCAAGCTAGCACTATCAAAGGACTAAATCATTTAATTTCTCATTATGATGTACCAGAGGAGATTCAGTCTGATAATGGCTCGCACTTCTCCGGGAAGGCAATCTGTGATTGGGCAAATGACAACGGTATCTTATGGGTTCACCATATTCCTTATTACACGCAGCCTGCTGGGTTAGTTGAACGAATGAATGGCTTACTGAAGGAACAAATTCGTTTGTTAACACCACTGGGAACCCTGAAGGGGTGGTGTCATGTGCTGCAGCAGGCAGTCGACAATTTGAATCATCACCCTTTAAAAGGAGGAACACCTTTCCACCGACTTCTTCACGCTTCTGAACTACAGCCTATTCCAGAGGAAAAACAGTCATTGCCCCCCATTACTGAACTAGAGAATGCTGGACAAAAGGTATGGGTGGCACCTGCTCTCGGTGTGGCCCTCCTGTAAAAGGAGAAATATTGACACCTGCCCAGAGTAACACTCGATGGGTAGCTATTGAGGGACAGGATGATTTAGTCTGTTTAAAAATTGAACGCTGCGGTATCGTGAGTGATATGTGTCAGGCTTCTTTGTTCCAGGTCCTCCATTTTACACTCCTGGTGATCTGGCTTAACAGCTGCTTTGGTGCCAACAATTGGATTTGTAATGACGAGGACGTTGCGAGTGAGTTGCCCATGGGAGACACGGTCCGATGCATTACATCAAGGAAGTCCTCGGTCACCCGCCTTAAGTGCAGCTTATATAAATATGTTATTGTTCAGCATGTTTCAAAATCTGTTCATGAGCTCCAATGTCTGGGTATTGTGGCCAACAAGGATAATGTGAGCCTTGGTTGGAATCCTTTTTCATGGTTAGCTGGTACATTTGGGGGGTTGGGCCACAATATTCTCTGATGGTTGCTCGCTTTAGTCCTTGTTTTTGTGATTATTGTAGTTTTAATTTCTCTTTTACGCTCTTTTTGTACTCTTATGCTTGTAAAGTCTCGTACCTGATAGCCTGTGACCAAGGGGTGGAATGTAATGGAAGATTCTAACCTTTTTTTTAAAACTTGCAGCTCTGGGTTCTGCAAGGCTGAGAACCTGCTTGTGTTTTAGAATCAGCAGACATAAGCTAAATTCCACCAAGGGGCCAGAGATGCTGTGATCTGACAAAAGGACATCTGTGTACCAAGAACATTTAATCTTCCTGCTTGTTTTGGTCACAGACTGTCATAGACCTAGCCTTGATGCAAAATAAACCATTGTATTCAAAGTGTTAGAAATAGATGTACCTTCACAGAAATTGCTCGAGACAAAAATTGAGAACAAAGAACATTTATTAAACAACAATGTAAAGTTGGGTGCTTCCTCTTACCATGGAAATACACACATACACTGGGGCTCACCCAACTTTTATACAGTGAATTTCAGTATAGGAATACCCTCCCCCTTACATTCTTCTGCCTGCTGGAGAGGTTTGGCATTATTAGGTAATCCTGCCTGCCTACGTGCTGTTTCTGTGCACTTGGAGGACCAGTGGGTATCCTGTCGGTGTCTTCTCATGTTATTATCCTCATTGTCCTTATTCACAACCTTGCCCTTGTCCCCATTCACACCTTTCCAACTCTCAGAGCTACAGTCTCTTCATATGCAGAGTTCGCTAATCCTGTCTAACTAATTTAATGTACATAACTTGATAAATCTGTGTAAGGCTTACTAATGATATATGTAGAACTTGGTACTTCTGTCTTGGGCTAGGAGACCCTTATCTCATCCAGACTATCTCAACTTCATACATTCTATTATTCCTTAACCTCTCCTATCTTATTCATAAGGTGGGCTAGCTGATCCTGTGGAAAAGACTAGAAGATTCTTATCTTATATAGGCTGACTCTGCTTCCTGCATTCTAATTTCCATGCTTAGCCTGTTCATACTGGTTTAATCCATCACTCCACATGTCTGCACTAGTTTCCCCATCTTTCATATTTTATGTCAAGTTTCCTCATCTCTCACAAAACTGATAAGCTGAAAATTATGTTATTCGTTAATAGCCTAGCATGCTAGCTTGCTTGCTTATCTTTCTTGCTGTGCTGAGAATAGGTGCTTGGGTAAGCAGTTTTTGGGTAATATAAGCCATGGTCCCGCTGCTGAAATTTGAGACTCTCCAAGAGGTGGCAACATCTCTCAGCAAGAAGAAGGACTTCTGGAGTCCGGCCAACGTCCCGGTCAGGGGAGGTGGAGAAGTTGCTACCGGCGCCCTGACAACCAACTACAAGTGTGCAGTTGTTGCCTCGCTTCGGCATTTGCGACCAGTCCAAGCGTTGATTAGTATAGTTGGGAAGGGCTTGCATATTGTAGTGTGAAATCAGCTTTTGAATTTGTAATAAACATTTGTATAAACTGAACTGCTCTCGATGTGTGTGTCTATTTTCTTTCGGTAGCTCAAACATTGTGACCAATCTAAAACGAAGTATAAGTATAAGTATAAGTTTACCCAAGACACCCACATACCACTATTATCCATAAGAGCCGTTTTAACCATTTTTTGTTTCTCATCACGGATAACTGGAGCAAGAGAAGCTGGCTCAGTGGGAGCAGCAGTGGGAGTAGAAGGCACAGTTAGGCCAGGTGGACTCAGCAGCTGGGGAAGATGTTCCCCTGCCTTCCTCTTATAAAGGGCATAAAGGACTGCAGTAGGTTTCCCATCAATATCACTTTTAGGTACGCCTAACTTTAACAAGGTTAGAAAAAGGTCCTTCCTTGTCGGTCCGTTATTAGCAGCAGCCCCTCTCTTTTCATCTTGCTTGTCTGATTTAACCTGGGTTGTACGAGACTGGATTTTACTTCCCAACTCTAATTCTCTAAGCCCAGATAAGACGTGCACCGCGTCAGACACAGGGTGCCCAATTAGCGGGCTAGTTACGGACAGAACCAGACCCCGTACAGTGGGTTGGGCAGAATGAACCAATTTGGTATGCATTCCAGCTGTGAATATCTCTTCATCAGGGCTCCCCCATGTACCCACAGCCTCAAACGCCTTGCATACAAGGCAGAGGCCAGGGCCTGCTGACAAATTACTGCTATACCCTCCTCTGGGGTGCCCCATGTCGGACTCTGGCTTTACCTTACTCTTAATTTAGTCTATGTGTAGTCTGAGTCCAGCGTGTTCTTTGAATGAAGTGATAGGAGAAGGTATTCGGTTCAACAGTCAATTTATTACACAGCACAAGAATAAAACTTAACAGAGCTCTGGGTCACTCATTAGTTCATAGGTCACCTGCACAGTGAGCTACTTCCCAAGACTGACCCCTATTGTCCAGTTGGCTCAGTTTATATAGGTCAACCTTATCATACAGAACAAAAGTTGGCTTCCTTTGCTAGATTTCATTATCATACAGAACAAAAGTTGTCTTCCTTTGCTAGATCTTTTTGCATAAGGGTTATCACAAGTCATCTCCTGTTTTGCAGATATCTGGGGTGTAGCACTCCCATCTTAATCCTCCAGGCCAGACTATCCTGTTGTGTTGATCAGAAATTAATTCATCCCCAGATATTTCTAATCACCATTCTGTTCTTGTCTGGCCAATTTCTGCTGTTCTCTTTAACATCTCCTCCTGCCTTAATCTTCCTCCTAGACTGGTTTTCCATTCCCTTTGTTTCTTGCAGGCCATTCTTTGTTCTGATCTGGCCTGTGTCTCCTGTGCTACTCACCACCTCCTTTAGTTTGAGCATTCCTCCTAAATCGTTTTATGCATTTCCTCTCCCTGTATTTGGGAGCAGACAATTTTGCTCAACCAACTTTGCTCCATGCTGTGATTGCCACTTAATCACATTCCTCTTTTTCCCTGACCCATGCAGTACATATAAACTTATTAATTAATCATTTATTTCATACTGTTTTAACCCCTAGATTCCAACAGTCCCCCTAGATTCCAACAGTCCCCCTTTTGGTCTCATGAAAATGAGACCAACCACCAGTTAACTTATGGGACCAAGACCTCAGGAGTTTTTTGCAAGGACCGGCATCTCCGACCCCTTGTTAAACTTAACCTCACAAACTTGGCCATTATGAACACACTTCAGTCCAGTGGGGGCCCCAACACAGTGTTCAGGAACGTCAATCCAATCCGCAAAGTACTGTTCGGTTCGTTATGGGCCTCCCAGGCTGAGTGCAAACACTTCGTACAGTGGTTTTCTTCCCCAGCCCCTTCAAGGGCTCGGAACACCAGTACCCATAGTCCCCACATAGTATTCAACCCAGCTCCCTTCATTGTTTTGATGCCAATAAATTGATTATACCATCAACCACTGATATACAGTCACCGTAGTCCAATAGTCTCTTTAAAAAGGGACGTGTTAAGTGTTCTTAGTCTGTGGTTTCTTCACAGGGTCCCAGTCATCTCCGTTCGAATCTGTTCCAGTGTCCATGTAGGTGGGTCCGTTGCTGCACACCGACTCCAATGATACCACGTCTCGCCTTTTCCCAGTAGTCGAACCGCGTGGGACGTCCTCTCTACCACTCTGTCGGGTCCTGTCCACCTGGGCTCCGACCACTTTCTGTTGATGACCTTTAGCAGAACCCACTCCGCGACTGAAGGTATCGGTGTTTCCCCTTCTCTGTTGGGACGTGACCTGTTGTGAAAAATCTGACACCAGAGCCGTTAGTTTTTCATAATAAAGCTTGCATCCCATTGAACTTACCTCATTCTTTGTAGTCTGAATTCCGGCTGCTGGTCCTGGAAACTGGTGCCCCGTTTGTAGTTCATATGGAGTAAATCCTGTCACAGAACTTACCGAACTCCTTATTGACATTAATGCCAGGGGCAACGCATCCACCCAATTTAGTTTAGTCCGTGCCTGTACTTTCCCGATCTTACCTTTTATTGTTTGGTTCATCCTCTCCACTTTCCCTTGGGATTGTGGATGGTACACTGTTCCAAAGGCATGTTTCAATCCCAACATTGCTTCTACCTCCTGTAGATCGTTATTCTTAAAATGACTTCCATTATCAGACTTAATTTTTCTAGGAAATCCGTGGCTCGGAATATACTGGTTGATCAGGAATTTACATACCGTCCTTGCATATTCTCTTTTGGCAGGGATTGCCTCCGGCCACCCTGTGAACACATCTACTGCTACTAAGAGGTATCGATAGCCATTTACCCTCTCAATCATGTCCGTATAATCAAGTATGATTTCCTGCCCTGGTAACTTAGGTAACGGGAACTGTCCTTCATGTGGCTTTACAGTCGCCTTGACATTGAAAGTTATACATACCTCACACTCTCTAATATGGTTCTCCACCATCGCTGGCAGGAAGGGGTGCCACCAATGTATCAAATACCTTATTATCTGCTTCTTTCCACAGTGTGTTAGCCCATGCGCCTCCTCGAGGAGGGGTTTCATGAGTCCAGATGGTAAAACTGGCCTCCCGTCTATCGATCTCCATAGTCCTTGATCCTCGGTTGCCCCCCTTTCCTCCCATACCATCCTTTCCTGAGGTGATGCCTTTGCTTGTTCCTGTACTATTACTTCTACCCTACACGGTGGTAATAAGTCATGTGCTGTTCTGTCTGCCTGTATCATAATAAACTGAGGGCCGTATCCTGCTGCCCTTTTGGCGGCCATGTCCGCTTCCTGATTTCACCGAGCCACCATCGATTCTGTTCTATCATGTCCTTTACATTTAAGAACTGCTAATGCCCTTGGTTTCAGGAGGGCCTCAGCCAGTTTCCTAACATCCTTCTCGTGTTTAATTGGGGTGCTTGCTGCTGTTAAAAACCCACTTCTAATCCATTGACTAAGCTCAACCTGTATTGTCCCTACCACATATGCCGAGTCTGTATATATTGACCTCCTTCCCTTCTGCCCATTCTAATGCTGCTATCATTCCCTGTAGTTCTGCGAGTTGTGCTGACTCCTTTCCTCTCACTGTCCCTGTAATGATTTCTTCAAATCCTCCTGTATTTTTTCGTACCACCGCATAGGTAGCTTTCAATCCATCTGTGGGGTCTGTAACAACACCCATCTGTAAACAAGGTTTCCTCTGGTTCTCTTAAGGATGTAGCCTGTAAGTCAGGTCTTATTTTAATATCCTTTACTACCCTCTTCTCACAACAGTGTGGTTCTCCCTCTCCCATATTGTCTGCCATGTTAATGCCTTCATGGGTAAATGTAACATTTGGAGCATTCAGGATCTTTTCTAGTCTCGTCTGCCTTAGTGAAGTCATTGTAAATGCTGTCGAGCTCACAAATGCTACAATGCTATGTGTTGTTAATACCGTCAGGCCATGTCCCATTACTATGTGTGCCACCTTTTGTAAAATCTTTGCTACTCCCGCTGCATGTCTCCTACATGGTGGGTGTCTGTCTTCCGTTGGGTCTAGTGTGATACTCACATACATGAGCACACATCTTCCACCCCCTTTTTTCTGAAAAAGAACACCATCAATTGTGTGTGCTTTTTCAGAAACATCCAAAAAGAAAGGCAGTTTATAATTTGGAATCGCCAAATCTGCAGCTGTTGTAAGAGCTTGCTTCAATAGAATAAAACTCATCTCAGCCTGTGCAGTCCAATCAAGTGTAGCTCCCAGATTCCTCATCCCCTGCTCATTCACAAAAGTTCGCAGTGGATGTGTCAACTCACCATACGATGGGATAAACTGCCTACTATAACCTGACAAACCCAAAAACGAAAGCATCTCTTTTACTGTCTTTGGTTTTGTATGATGTAGTAACGCTGTTCGATGTGTAGGGGAAATCCCTGTGACTTTCGCTGAGACCGTTCTCCCTAAAAAGGTGACCACCTGCCTGCAGCATTGCAGCTTTGAGCGAGAGACTTTAAAGCCTGCCTTGAACAGCTGCACTAGCAGGAGACAGGTGGCCTCCAAACAGGAAGTATGATCAGGTGCTGCTAATAGGATGTCATCTACGTACTGGATCAGAACTACCCCACCTGGCAGTGCTAGCCCCCCCAGCTGTTCTTTCAACACCTGATTGAAAATCCCTGGAGATAAGATAAAGCCCTGCGGAAGCCTAGTATACCGCAACTTTCTACCTTTATACGTGAACAAAAACACATCTCTTAATGGTTCTGCCAGCGGCAAGCAAAAGAAAGCATTCGCTAAATCTATGCAAGAGAACCACTTGTGGTTAGGGGTTAAAGCAGTCATGGCAGTATATGGGTTTGGTACTGGAACTGTGGGTGTTCGCACAATACCATTGATGCACCTTAAGTCATGGGCCATCCAATATTTGCCCGTGTCTTGTTTAGGAACAGGTAAGATGGGTGTATTCCAACTAGAACACGAATGTTCCAACACCCCTGATTACATAAGGCCATCAATGGTATCTGCCAAACCTTCCTCAGCTTCAGGTTTGTGGGGATACTGCATCTGCCAAATAGGGGTGTAATCTGACAGTTCGAAGGTTATGGGATCAACCTTCTGACAAAAACCCACATCTGCTGATCCCACTGACCACAGGTTCTCAGGGAGAGAATCTAGCATAGGGGCCGAGTCGGGGTGATCCATCTTCTCTCTACCATGAAAGCGTTCAATCTGTCTATGCTCAAGGAGGACTTGATCATATGTCGGAGGCAAAATTCTGTATGCCTGACCAGATGAGAACTGCACTGTCGGTATTTGGGTGTCAGACCAGTCACTAAGGGACATCAAGTTCCGACACATCGGTCCCAAATCTTTTGGCTGGTGAGTAGTGCCAATTGCAAGGGTGACATGAGGAATGGCCTCACCTGCCATCTCGTACCATTCCAGCTGTTCAGATGTCAGTGCCACCGTAGCGGCCACTCCATCCTTTCCTACCACTATGTAGTCCGAATTAATTTCCCATAGCATGCCCTCTACCTCCTCATAAAAGGCATGCTGTTACATTTCATCCCCATCCCTATCGTAAAACAGGGTCATATGGGGGGGTGGGTCTGAGGGAGGGGTATACGGGTGTAACGTCTGGATCCACGGCTTCCATTGATTATAAAGCATTAGCAGCCCTCCCTTCTGTGGGTCCTCTGGTCCCAACAGCCCCCAGTAAATGTCAGCCCATTGTCCCTCAGACGCAGATCCTCCAGCTGCCGCCAGCAACATCTGAGAACTGGAATGAAGTGTAGTTACAGAACAGTTCATAGAATATCCATTTGGAAATGTGACCTCTATTCCGCTGGGTCCACAAAGGATCGATGCTCCGCACCTGACCAACAGGTCTCTGCCCAAAAGATTGGTAGGGCACCTGGCTGACAAAATGTATTGATGTGTAAAAGTCTGTCCCGCCACAGAAGTGACTAGTGGTGTAGAAAACGGCAGATTTTCTGGTGTACCCGAGAACCCTATCAGCTGGACACTAGAGGATGATGTTTTAGCTTGAAACTCAGCGCCAGTGAGTGTTGAAAATCTGGCTCCCATATCCACTAAAAAGGATACTTCCATGCCCATTACTTTAATCTGCAGGAAAGGGTCTGCCAACCTAGCCTGCTCGTGGATGCTCGGGCTCCGTCACTGTGGGCAATATTGCTCCTCCTCTGTCAGCAAAGGGAATTGTCTCTTCGGAGCTAGAGCCGCATAGGGTGCCTGATGTACTGGGGGTGGCACTGACGATCTCTGGGGCTGGACCCAATGCTCATTTTGTGGTGGTCCATATCCCCTTCCCCCAGTGTCCTGAGGACCCCAAGCTAGGGGGCAGTCTCTCTTCCAGTGTCCTGGCTGACCGCGTACTAAACATACGGCTGGTTGCATTCGTGGAGCACCCCGACCTCTCCCTCTTACTCGGAATCCCCCCATTGGACCTCCCATTCTGGTAACATAGGGGGACCCGGTGCCCAATATGGGGCCGGGTGCCAACTCATATTATTCCCTTGTGGTGGCTGCGGTGGCTGCTGAATCATCTGGTTCGCACCCTTTGAGGAAATCTTTTTTGCCTCGTTTGCCTTTTTCCTAGCCTCTTCCAGTTGAAACTTAAGGAGTTGCACTTGTGCCGACTCCGTAGTTTGTTTGTCCTCCTTTTGCTTAGCCCTGTAACGTTTCATGAGATGGGTCAAATGTTTTTCGCATTACTCATTCGAGCAGCCAGGAATATCAGGGTTATTCTCTAATGCCTCCCTAACTACAGCTGGCAGTCCACTCGTTACTGCAGCCCTAAAGAGTGTAGTCTGCAAGGGATCTGTGGCTGGGTGGACTCCTGCTTTATCAGTCCAACTCTCCCTACACTGACTCAAAAAAGTCGAGATCTCCTCATTCTCCTTTATGGAAAAGGTCAGGGACTGCATGACATCGGGGGGAACGGGGAACTTATCTCTCATTGCCCCTCCTACTGCCATAGCATGGTTGGCAAATGGCTCGGCATCGAGGCACCTAGTGATTCCTGCGATCATTTCTACCTGCTGTATCTCCCACAGCCCAAGCTGTTTAACCAATAATGCTCTCCAATCCCCTATGGCTATCTTATGTCCCATCGTATATTGGCAGAACTTTCCCATCCACGCTCCACCTCCCTCAGTCGGAGGTGGCATTTTGTCCAAAATACAATTCATGTCGGTGAATGAGAAGGGTTGATACCTTTCCCCAATTTGCGGACCCTCATAAATTAGTGGCATCTGTCAATACCTTTCTGGAAGTCGTACTTCCTCCCTGTCCCGCAACGCATATCCCAAAGGGGAACGAGGGTTATCCTGACTCTGTCTTCTGTGCTTCCCCTGATCGTGACTGGCAGTTCCTCCTCTTCATTCTCAACACTCACACTAGCTAGATCAGTATCCTCGTTCTGCTCTCTCTCCCGTTCCCATCTGACACTCGCTGGGTCATTTCCCTTCCTATTCTCCTCTTGTCCCAGCTCTTTCTCATCTGTATTTCCCAAGCCCCTACTATTTTTCCTTACTGCACATCTATTGTTCTGTACTTCGTGCACCCACTCTTTTGTTTCCTCCACTCTCTCCTGCGCAACTCTCTTCAGTCTCTCCTTTGCCTCATGTAGTTCTGGACCTGTTAACTCAGTGACATTCACTATTCCCTCACTTATCTGCATCGCTGGCATTTGGGGAATAGGGTAAGGTGGTGGCAATGTCTCCGGTAACTCTGGATATAACGGGGCTGATGGCTTCACCTCCCCCGTATTCTCCTTAGTGGTATGGGATCCCTTTTTACTATCATGTTGAAGGTTCGCTTCCACAGCCATGCAAGCCAATGTCATAATGTGTAAATCTAACCTTCTCTGTTCATTCACTTCTCTCTGTTGTTTAAATCTTCTTCTATTCCATATAGATCCTTGTCCTTTTGCCTCATGTTCCTGTACCTCCTTGGCTGCTTCCCTCTCTGCTTCTCCTAAGTACAGTACCAGCCGGATTTTTTCAAACCCTCGTGGTACCTTCCCCTGACTCTGCAGCTCTCTCCATATCTGTTTGTACCGTGCCATAGCCTGTACCTCCTCTCCCTTCGGTAATCCTCCCAGTAATTGATTCCTTGTTTTTTCCCACTGTCGGTTTACAGATGGGGGAACTCCTCTGTCTTCCCCAAGCTCTTGCCCTACATCCCTATTTACTCCCTCCATCTCTGTTCCGATTTTTAACCCTTTAATCTTCGTACTTCACTGGGTCTCTCCCCGGGTTGGATTTTGACACCCTGCAATCTAGTTCGACCCTTCCCACGTTATTATAAACACCAGCGGCACACTGTACACAATCCTTAAACAAATACTTATTACAAACTATTATGATATACTATACGATTCTTAAACAGATACTTATACACTATAGAAACAAATAACTATAACACAATACACCTTATACAAATACTTATTATGCACTACTATGGTACACGATCCTTAATCAAATACTTATTACACACTATAGAAACAAATAACTATCACAATACACCTTATTCTAATTGGCCAAGTGTCTAATATCTCTCGAGATCGCTACGAGGGGACTCCAACCCCGTTCTACTAGGGGGACTCCAACCCCCTTTTTTCTACAAGGGACTCCAACCCCGTTCTACTAGGGGGACTCCAACCCCCTTTTGTTTTGTTCTTTGGCTTTAACTAGGGCTTTTGCAGAGTAGTGACAACACACAATTTTATCTTTGCCAATAGCAGAACTTCGTTTAAACAGGCGTCTGCTTACCTCCCTTTGTAGAATGGTCACTTGTTGTTATCACCACACCACAATCGACCGGTGTTTCGTATCTTTTTCTTCCGTCACTTCTCCATCTTCATCACGTCGGGGTCACCAAATTGTTGGACTCTGGCTTTACCTTACTCTTAATTTAGTCTATGTGTAGTCTGAGTCCAGCGTGTTCTTTGAATGAAGTGATAGGAGAAGGTATTCGGTTCAAGTCTATTTATTACACAGCACAAGAATAAAACTTAACAGAGCTCTGGGTCACTCATTAGTTCATAGGTCACCTGCACAGTGAGCAACTCCCCAAGACTGACCCCTATTGTCCAGTTGGCTCAGTTTATATAGGTCAACCTTATCATACAGTACAAAAGTTGGCTTCCTTTGCTAGATTTCATTATCATACAGAACAAAAGTTGTCTTCCTTTGCTAGATCTTTTTGCATAAGGGTTATCACAAGTCATCTCCTGTTTTGCAGATATCTGGGGTGTAGCACTCCCATCTTAATCCTCCAGGCCAGACTATCCTGTTGTGTTGATCAGAAATTAATTCATCCCCAGATATTTCTAATCACCATTCTGTTCTTGTCTGGCCAATTTCTGCTGTTCTCTTTAACACCTCCTCCTGCCTTAATCTTCTTCCTCCTAGACTGGTTTTCCATTCCCTTTGTTTCTTGCAGGCCATTCTTTGTTCTGATCTGGCCTGTGTCTCCTGTGCTACTCACCACCTCCTTTAGTTTGAGCATTCCTCCTAAATCGTTTTATGCATTTCCTCTCACTGTATTTGGGAGCAGACCATTTTGCTCAGCCAACTTTGCTCCATGCTGTGATTGTCACTTCATCACATTCCTTTTTCCCTGAACCATGCAGTAAATATACACTTATTAATTAATCATTTATTTCATACTGTTTTAACCCCTAGATTCCAACACCCAATTGTTCTGTAAATGTAAATCCCTATTTTCTGGTAATGGGTATACTCGAAGGAGGGCAGCCCAAGAATGGCAAGTAAGTAATCCATCTCTCTCCCTCTACCCCACAGCTCAGCAGTGACCCTGATATCAGAAGTCAATGTTCCTAATCTCAATTATTCCTCATGGGTTAAATGTACATTACCCCCTCCTTGTTCCCAAACACGCAAGAGCGATGCTGCCAGAGTTTCTCCTGCCTTTTGCCTAAATCGATCTCCAATGGCAGCCAGGCTCTTTTATAGAGAAATCATGGATCATTGACTGCTCTTGACCTCTGCTCTCACTTTGACCCACAGGGTCCTTTGCACAGTGGACAGGACGAGGCCTAGGCCATCCCGTAGAGGGGGTGGGCTATTGAGCATAAGCAGGGATTTGAGTATTTTCCCCTGGGTCCTCTTGGGAGTCCGAGGTTATCTACCCCTTTAATCTCTACCTTTACTTCATCCCCCCTTCCGTCTGTTTGGAAAATCTGCTGCCTTACAGGGTGGGCGTGAACAGCAGGTGGAGACGGTAGTATGTTAGGCACATGCTGAGGAGTATCTGCATTATTACCATTGTCATTCCAATTATTCCCGTCCCAATCATCAGTTACATCAGGATCATCGCCATTCCTTATCATGGCACGAATACGATGTGGATCGGGTTCTATTCCATGCCTTTCTTTATATGCACAGAGCTGCTGCCAGAGCTTAATATTACGGCAGATCCTTTGGACATGCTTATCCTCCCATTCTTTGGCTCGGTCCTGACTGGTGCAAACAATCTCACTCATCATGGAACAGCGTTGTCGCAGGGCTTCTAGCTCCTCCTGTAGTTGCGCTCTCTTACGCTGAGATTCTATTTCTCGCTGAACTGATTCTGCTTCACGCTGAACGGAGTGGCGTATGGCTGTGGCCAGCAGCCAAAAACCGTCCATCAGAGTCCCCTTTTTAACAAGAAATTTACTTTCTCGAAGGAGAGTGGCAACCCACTCTCCCAGAGGCGCACTTGATGGATCTAACTTCTCATCCCAACTGAGGGATGATCCCAACAAATACAGGGTATTGCCCAACATGCCAAACCCATCGTCTTTGGAAGTCCATCCCAGAATCAAGAACTGCTCAGGGCTCACCTCTTTCTTTCGGCGAAACATCTTGAGACCAACCCTGCTCGCAGCGCCAATTGTCTTGGGTAAACTTGTACCTCTCACTTTGTTCATTTTAGATTGGTCACAGTGTTCGAACTACCGAAAGGAAATAGACACACACACCGAGAGCAATTCAGTTTATACCAATCTTTATTACTAAATCTAAAGGTGAATTCACACTACAATATGCAAGCCTTCCCAATTATACTTATCAACGCCTGGACTGGTCCCAACTGCTGAAGCGATGCAACGACTGCACACTTGTAGTAGGTTGTCAGGGCGCCGGTAGCAACTTCTCCACCTCCCCTGACCGGGACTTTGGCTGGACTCCAGAAGCACCTTGAAGTTCTTCTTCTCGTTGAGAGATGTAGCCACCTCTTCCAGACTCTCTCCCTTCAGCAGTGAGACCATAGCTCATATCACCCCAAAAGTTGTTTACCTCAAATCCTATCACTTTCAACAAATGGTTTAATTATCTTCAAGGTCTCCTGACAGTCTGCGACCAACAAATGTAAACTGCTCTGGGCCTCATAAGTGTAAATTAGATAATGTCTTCCTATTCAACTGTATCCTGAGCCCCAAGTATGCATCCTGGGATCATGGTAGAATTTAGATTATGTCTGCTGATTCCAAACAGGTTCTCAGCCTTGCAGCTACAGAAGTAAAAACACCGTTTAAACCTTTCATTACAGTGACCTACACTAAAAAACACTGCCACGCGTTATCACCCTAAATGATATCTATATTCAATATAAAACACAACATATTCTGTCAGAATAGGTATATTAAAGTTACAAGTTGGGGCCGAACGCATCTACTTTGGCAGATGAGGGGACTTTCGACATGTACTCACACCTCAACAACTGCTAACGTTACGCCATCCAAAACAAATTTGCTGGGTGTATCACAGCGGAGAATAATAACTTCCCTGCTCAAAGTCTGTTAAAAAAAAAACGCAGAAGGTTGGTACGTAGCGCAGATCAAAATGTAAACTTTGTCTCCGTGTGCAAACCCGATGACGAGGAAAGTCAATAAATATACTCAAAACCCCAGGACGACGGCTCTTCTCTGTTCTCTAATCAGGGAGATGGTTTAAAAGTGGAAATCAGGCAACAGACTGACGACATTTTTTACCCTGCAGAGATCCCCGTAACAGTTTTCTCACACACTGACCTTGCGTGGTTCAAATTAATCGTCCATTTCATGTAATCTGTAACTACATCAATTGTGTTCCACACATGGCAGTATGTCATGCTCGCGTAACCCACTCGTCTTTTCACCGAATAACCCTTTCACTGCACCGGATATTGATAAAAAATAAACTGAAACAAATTGAACTTCATTCTGCGATACGGAATTGTTCAACTACTTGCAGGTAAAGTCGCCTCTTAGTTTTGTTAACGATGGGATTTTCGTGTTAAACGATTAGTGCATGTGATCGAACGAATGATCTTGAAAAAGAAAGTTAATGACATTTCTCTTCCACAAAATATGATGACAGGCCTACTGATATTTCGGCATGTTTTAAATTCTGTTTCAATTTTACGTTATCTGAGACGTTATTTCATTTCATTACGTTTGCTCTCAGATTCGTTGTTCTTTTATTTTATCGCAAAATAAATAAACTTTAGTTTATCTGTTGGAACGTTCTTCAGGTGCAAGTCTGAGGAATCTTGAAATTGTCCATATCACTGTCCCCAATGGAAAGAGATGGCAGATAGATGTGCTCGGGCACAGCACCAGAGAGCTGAATGTGTAGTTTTATCATTTGGGAAGACTAGCCATCACCCATTGCCATTAGCTGGAGCTGTGATGAGTGGGTTTGAGGAGGTTGATGTGGACCAGATGTTTAATTTCTGGGAACATCTGGAATCTGCGAGCCAAACTATGAAACATATTAAAGTTTAGTTTGTTTCACAAAACGTGATAACGTTGTCACTACTGGGAATTTATGAGAGTTCGGTGACAGAACATTTAAATAATTGTCATATTTACTGATATGGTGAGATCCTATAGTCTCGGGTTCTTGTGAAATTACAAACGAAGATCTGGAGCAGACCAGACTGGCTATGAAGCGGCTCCGTCATTTAACGTTCTCTCTTCTGACATTTAAAAATGAATTCTAGTTTTTATTTTATGTCAGAAAGGAGCACAGCATGATATATTAATTTTCATTGCATTATTCGCGCACACTCTTGCCGTGGGCTCCTTTCACAGTCCAATTTAATCTTTCATTTCCCTCACGGTTCATTATTAATTTCGGGTTTTTCTCAGACTCCAAGGTGATTGTTTTTGGCGATAGCATATTTTTTCTTGTATTAATATAAAGTGAGGTGAAGGTGTGTTTGTGTACAGGAGCAAATCTGCATCTCTGCACAGAATTCGATAATTATTAACTGAAATTTGAATCTAAATGGTTTGTTCACAAGCAATTCAAGAATATTTCTGAACAAGATTTCGACATTTATCAAACGCCAAGGAGAGTCCATACTGGTTTTTATGTTATTTGATACTTTTATTTCGTCTTAATGCAAAGCACATTATCTCTGTTGTTAATTCTTTGTGAGTTAATTGCTAAGTCGCATTTCATGCCATCACTGCACGATTTGTTCCAATATAATTATCTAGCTTCAGACTATATTAAACTACTTTAATTCTTTAGACATAAAATAATCTCATACCATGTTCTTATCCCCGATAGTGTTTATATGTACCATGTCGGACTCTGGCTTTACCTTACTCTTAATTTAGTCTATGTATAGTCTGAGTCCAGCGTGTTCTTTGAATGAAGTGATAGGAGAAGGTATTCGGTTCAACAGTCAATTTATTACACAGCACAAGAATAAAACTTAACAGAGCTCTGGGTCAATCATTAGTTCATAGGTCACCTGCACAGTGAGCTACTCCCCAAGACTGACCCCCATTGTCCAGTTGGCTCAGTTTATATAGATCAACCTTATCATACAGAACAAAAGTTGGCTTCCTTTGCTAGATTTCATTATCATACAGAACAAAAGTTGTCTTCCTTTGCTAGATCTTTTTGCATAAGGGTTATCACAAGTCATCTCCTGTTTTGCAGATATCTGGGGTGTAGCACTCCCATCTTAATCCTCCAGGCCAGACTATCCTGTTGTGTTGATCAGAAATTAATTCATCCCCAGATATTTCTAATCACCATTCTGTTCTTGTCTGGCCAATTTCTGCTGTTCTCTTTAACACCTCCTCCTGCCTTAATCTTCCTCCTAGACTGGTTTTCCATTCCCTTTGTTTCTTGCAGGCCATTCTTTGTTCTGATCTGGCCTGTGTCTCCTGTGCTACTCACCACCTCCTTTAGTTTGAGCATTCCTCCTAAATCGTTTTATGCATTTCCTCTCCCTGTATTTTGGAGCAGACAATTTTGCTCAGCCAACTTTGCTCCATGCTGTGATTGCCACTTAATCACATTCCTCTTTTCCCCTGAACCATGCAGTAAATATACACTTATTAATTAATCATTTATTTCATAATGTTTTAACCCCTAGATTCCAACAGTCCCCCTTTTGGTCTCATGAAAATGAGACCGAGACCTCAGGAGTTATTGCAAGGGCCGGCATCTCTGACCTCTTGTAGTCACTATACTCTTGGGAGGGCAGTAGGGACAAATACATGCCTTGGGGTCTGGGGATGTCTCTCTGTGACAACGCTCGTTGAATCAGGCACTGGAGGCAGGGAAGGATGCACGGGATCAGGACCAACGCCAACACCACAACTCCAGCAACTAGCACTGCAGTCTGTATCCATCCCCAGGCTCCAGAGAACAAATTTCCCAGCCATGAGCTGCCCCAGGGTCGCCAGGTCTGAACCGGGACATGAGCTAATTTGCGAATGCCAGATGAAATCTCCTTTACTGCTTGCCCATTGTCATCGATTTTTAAACAATAATTAGTGAGATTCAATTTCCCACACACTCCCCCTTCAGTGGCTAACAAGTAGTCTAAAGCTAAGCGGTTCTGAAACACCGTGGCCCTAATCTGTTGCTGCTCTTCTGCCAAGAGATCAAGGGCTGTGGCGGTGTCATTGGTGATAATTTCCAAAATAGCTTGTAAACGAATCAGACAGTTTAACATGTAAATTAGGGTTCGATATCCCCAGGACCCATCCTGGGCCAAAGTGGCAGGTCCATAATAAGAAATAATGCGCTCTGGAGGCCAGTCCTCTCCCCACTCACCGATCTTTAAATCCCTCTTCTGGCGGAGCCCCTGATATAAACCCGCTGCTAACTGATGGGAGTCGTTTTGTGGTAACAGCACAAATTGTGGTTGAATGATCCCTACAGCAAGTTCCCCTCCAATCTGGCTCCAAAAAAGTGTAAGCCGTATTCCCACAAATCCAATATAAACCCTCTGGGGCAAATCCGTGTGGATAGGGATGAGCCCAAAATTGTTTGAGTGAGGGAACCCCTTCATATGGATTAACGCCCGTGCAATTCCATACCACTTTCCCACGGGAGTTATCTGTTATAGGTCTGCAATGTGTTACCTTCTGTGGGGACAGGAACCACCGGGGTCGCTGAGGATGCCATTGAGCGAACTTCCCCAAGATTTTAACCCTTGTGCACCTCGAATCTCCTTTATAATGCTTGCCTTGCTCCTTCCTGATACATTCCTCTCCTAATGGGTGATTAGCTAGATGCCATATCTGGCGGGGGAGCGTCTCATCTGCCGATCCGTGAAAACTCATCAAGTCCCACACTTCCAGGGGCTCCCCGCTCCATGGCCATGATCCATCTCTTGTGGGTCCCCCACATACCCAAAAGTTTTTAATCCCCAAAGTTCTGCCGTAGTTTGGCAAAGGTCTACCCCTCTATTGTCACCTACTCTGTGAGTGGCAGCCTGGCGTTTAGCGTTGGCATAGATATCCCCCTTATCTCTGTCCCATACGTATGGTTGTTTTCCCTTTTGCCACATGGGGTCCCACTGTATCCTCTGAATGGGAATTGAGCCCCCTTTCTCCTTATCTTGGTCTCCCTCCGGGGAACAAAACCATGTTACTCCTTGGGCACAGCGGTCTCGATTTGGCGTGAACTGTAAAGATCCCTTATTGAATTTAACATCATACACTTGTCCATTATGCACACACTTACGTCCCGTGTGAGTCCCCACACAGTGTTCAGGAAAGTTAGTCCAATCAGCAAAGTACTGTTCTTTTTCGTTGTGCGAGCCCCCAGGCCGAGTGCACACACTTTGTACAGTGGTTTTCTACTCCAGCCCCTTCAAGGGAATACCAGTACCCATAGTCCCTACATGGTATTCATCCCAGCTCCTTTCATTGTTTTGATGCCAATAAATTGATTATGCCGTCAACCACTGATATACAGTCACCGTAGTCCAATAGTCTCTTTAAAAAGGGACGTTAAGTGTTCTTAGTCCGTGGTTGCTTCACAGGTTCTCAGTCACCTCCGTTCGAATCTGTTCCAGTGTCCGTGTCGGTGGGTCCGTTGCTGCACACTGACTCCAATGATACCACGTCTCGCCCTTTCCTTGTAGTCGAACCGCGTGGGACGTCCTCTCCACCACTCTGTAGGGTCCTGTCCACCTCGGCTCCGACCACTTTCTTTTGATGACTTTTAGCAGAAGCCACTCCGCGACTGAAGGTATCGGTGTTTCCCCTTCTCTGTTGGGACTTGTGACCTGTTGTGAAAAATCTGACACCAGAGCCGTTAGTTTATCATAATAAAGCTTGCATCCCATTGAACTTACCTCATTCTTCCTAGTCTGAATTCCGGCTCCTGGTCCTGGAAACTGGTGCCCTGTTTGTAATTCATATAGAGTGAATCCTGTCACAGAACTTACCGAACTCCTTATTGACATTAATGCCAGGGGCAACGCATCCACCCAATTTAGTTTGGTCCGTGCCTGTACTTTCCCGATCTTACCTTTTATTGTTTGGTTCATCCTCTCCACTTTCCCTTGGGATTGCGGATGGTACACCGTTCCAAAGGCATGTTTCAATCCCAACATTGCTTCTACCTCCTGTAGATCGTTATTCTTAAAATGACTTCCATTATCGGACCTAATTTTTCTAGGAAATCCATGTCTCGGAATATACTGGTTGATCAGGAATTTACAGACAGTCCTTGCATCTTCTCTTTTGGCAGGGATTGCCTCCGGCCACCCTGTGAACACATCTACTGCTACTAAGATGTATCGATAGCCACTTACCCTCTCAATCATGTCCGTATAATCAAGTACGATTTCCTGCCCTGGTAACTTAGGTAGCAGGAACTGACCTTCATGTGGCTATACAGTCGCCTTTACATTGAATGTTATACATACCTCACACTCTCTAATATGGTTCTCCACCATCGCCGGCAGGAAGGGGTGCCACCAATGTATCAAGTAACTTATCATCTGCTTCTTTCCACAGTGTGTTAGCCCATGCGCCTCCTCGAGGAGGGGTTTCATGAGTCCAGATGGTAAGACTGGCCTCCCGTCTATCGATCTCCATAATCCTTGATCCTTGGTTGCCCCCCTTTCCTCCCATACCATCCTTTCCTGAGGTGATGCCTTTGCTTGTTCCTGTACTATTACTTCTACCCTACACGGTGGTAATAAGTCATGTGCTGTTCTGTCTGCTTGTACCATAATAAACTGAGGGCCGTATCCTGCTGCCCTTTTAGCGGCCATGTACGCTTCCTGATTTCACCGAGCCACCATCGATTCTGTTCTATCATGTCCTTTACATTTAAGAACTGCTAATGCCCTTGGTTTCAGGAGGGCCTCAGCCAGTTTCCTAACATCCTTCTCGTGTTTAATTGGGGTCATTGCTGCTGTTAAAAACCCACTTCTAATCCATTGACTAAGCTCAACCTGTATTGTCCCTACCACATATGCCAAGTCTGTATATATATTGACCTCCTTCCCTTCTGCCCATTCTAATGCTGCTATCATTCCCTGTAGTTCTGCCAGTTGTGCTGACTCCTTTCCTCTCACTGTCCCTGTAATGATTTCTTCAAATCCTCCTGTAGTTTTTCGTACCACCGCATAGGCAGCTTTCAATCCATCTGTGGGGTGCCTGTAACAACTCCCATCTGTAAACAAGGTTTCATCTGGTTCTCTTAAGGGTGTAGCCTGTAAGTCAGGTCTTATTTTAATATCCTTCACTACCCTCTTCTCACAACAGTGTGGTTCTCCCTCTCCCATATTGTCTGCCATGTTAATGCCTTCATGGGTAAATGTAACATATGGAGCATTCAGGATCTTTTCTAGTCTCGTCTGCCTTAGCGAAGTCATTGTAAATGCTGTCGAGCTCACAAATGCTACAATGCTATGTGTTGTTAATACCGTCAGGCCATGTCCCATTACTATATGTGCCACCTTTTGTAAAATCTTTGCTACTCCCGCTGCATGTCTCCTACATGGTGGGTGTCTGTCTTCCGTCGGGTCTAGTGTGATACTCACATACATGAGCACACATCTTTCACCCCCTTTTTTCTGAAAAAGAACACCATCAATTGTGTGTGCTTTTTCAGAAACATCCAAAAAGAAAGGTAGTTTATAATTTGGAATCGCCAAATCTATAGCTGTTGTAAGAGCTTGCTTCGATAGAATAAAACTCATCTCAGCCTGTGCAGTCCAATCAAGTGTAGCTCCCAGATTCCTCATCCCCTGCTCATTCACCAAAGTTCGCAGTGGGTGTGTCAACTCACCATACGATGGGATAAACTGCCTACTATAACCTGACAAACCCAAAAACGAAAGCATCTCTTTTACTGTCTTTGGTTTTGTATGATGTAGTATCGATGTTCGATGTGTAGGGGAAATCCCTGTGACTTTCGCTGAGACCGTTCTCCCTAAAAAGGTGACCACCTGCCTGCAGCATTGCAGCTGTGAGCGAGAGACTTTAAAGCCTGCCTTGAACAGCTGCACTAGCAGGAGACAGGTGGCCTCCAAACAGGAAGTATGATCAGGTGTTGCTAATAGGATGTCATCTACATACTGGATCAGAACTACCCGACCTAGAAGTGCTAGCCCCTCCAGCTGTTCTTTCAACACCTGATTGAAAATCCCTGGAGATAAAATAAAGCCCTGCGGAAGCCTAGTATACCGCAACTTTCTACCTCTATACGTGAATGAAAACACATCTCTTAATGGTTCTGCCAGCGGCAAGCAAAAGAAAGCATTCGCTAAATCTATGCAAGAGAACCGCTTGTGGTTGGGGGTTAAAGCAGTCATGGCAGTATATGTGTTTGGTACTGGAACTGTGGGTGTTCTCACAATACCATTGATGCACCTTAAGTCATGGGCCATCCAATATTTGCCCGTGTCTTGTTTAGGAACAGGTAAAATGGGTGTATTCCAACTAGAACGCGAATGTTCCAACATCCCTGAATACATAAGGCCATCAATGGTCTCTGCCAAACCTTCCTCAGCTTCAGGTTTGTGGGGATACTGCATCTGCCAAATAGGGGTGTAATCTGACAGTTCGAAGGTTATGGGATCAACCTGCTGACAAAAACCCACATCTGCTGATCCCACTGACCACAGGTTCTCAGGGAGAGAATCTAGCATAGGGGCCGAGTCGGGGTGATCCATCTTCTCTCTACCATGAAAGCGTTCAATCTGTCTATGCTCAAGGAGGACTTGATCATATGTCGGAGGCAAAATTCTGTATGCCTGACCAGATGAGGAGAACTGCACTGTCGGTATTTGGGTGTCAGACCAGTCACTAAGGGACATCAAGTTCCGACACATCGGTCCCAAATCTTTTGGCTGGTGAGTAGTGCTAATTGCAAGGGTGACATGAGGAATGGCCTCACCTGCCATCTCATAACATTCCAGCTGTTCAGATGTCAGTGCCACCGTAGCGGCCACTCCCTCCTTTCCTACCACTATGTAGTCCGAATTAATTTCCTATAGCATGCCCTCTACCTCCTCATAAAAGGCATGCTGATACATTTCATCCCCATCCCTATCGTAAAAGAGGGTCATATGGGGGGGGGGGGTCCGAGGGAGGGGTATACGGGTGTAACGTCTGGATCCACGGCTTCTATTGATTATAAAGCTTTAGCAGCCCTCCCTTCTGTGGGTCCTCTTGTTGCAACAACACCCAGTAAATGTCAGCCCATTGTCCCTCAGACGCGGATCCTCCAGCTGCCGCCAACAACATCTGAGAACTGGAATGCAGTGTAGTTACTGAACAGTTCATAGAATATCCATTTGGAAAGGTGACCTCTATTCCGCTGGGTCCACAGAGGATCGATGCTCCGCACTTGACCAACAGGTCTCTGCCCAAAAGATTGGTAGGGCACCTGGCTGACAAAATGTATTGATGTGTAAAAGTCTGTCCCACCACAGAAGTGACTAGTGGTGTAGATAACGGCAGATTTTCTGGTGTACCCGAGAACCCTATCAGCTGGACGCAAGAGGATGATGTTTTATCTTGAAACTCAGCGCCAGTGAGTGTTGAAAATCTGGCTCCCGTATCCACTAAAAAGGATACTTCCATGTCCATTACTTTAATCTGCAGGAAAGGGTCTGCCAACCTAGCCTGCTCGTGGGTGCTCGGGCTCCGTCACTGTGGGCAATATTGCTCCTCCTCTGTCAGCAAAGGGAATTGTCTCTTCGGAGCTAGAGCCGCATAGGGTGCCTGATGTACTGGGGGTGGCACTGACGATCTCTGGGGCTGGACCCAATGCTCATTTTGTGGTGGTCCATATCCCCTTCCCCCAGTGTCCCGAGGATCCCAAGCTAGGGGGCAGTCTCTCTTCCAGTGTCCTGGCTGACCGCATACAAAACATACGGCTGGTTGCATTCATGGAGCACCCCGACCTCTCCCTCTTACTCGGAATCCCCCCATTGGACCTCCCATTCTGGCCACAAAGGTGGGACCCGGTGCCCAATATGGGGCCGGGTGCCAACTCATATTATTCCCTTGTGGTGGCTGCGGAGGCTGCTGAATCATCTGGTTCACACCCTTTGAGGAAATCTTTTTTGCCTCGTTTGCCTTTTTCCTAGCCTCTTCCAATTGAAGCTTAAGGAGTTGCACTTGTGCCGACTCCGTAATTTGTTTGTCCTCCTTTTGCTTAGCCCTGTAACGTTTCATGTGATGGGTCAAATGTTTTTCCCATTGCTCACTCGAGCAGCCAGGAATATCAGGGTTATTCTCTAATGCCTCCCTAACTACAGCTGGCAGTCCACTCATTACTGCAGCCCTAAAGAGTGTAGTCTGCACGGAATCTGTGGCTGGGTGTACTCCTGCTTTATCAGTCCAACTCTCCTTACACTGACTCAAAAAAGTCGAGATCTCCTCATCCTCCTTTATGTAAAAGGTCAGGGACTGCATGACACCGGGGGGAACGGGAAACTTATCTCGCATTGCCCCTCCTACTGCCGTAGCATGGTTGGCAAATGGCTCGGCATCGAGGCACCTAGTGATTCCTGCGATCATTTCTACCTGCTGTATCTCCCACAGCCCAAGCTGTTTACCCAATAATGCTCTCCAATCCCCTATGGCTATCTTATGTCCCATCGTATATTGGCAGAACTTTCCCATCCACGCTCCACCTCCCTCAGTCGGAGGTGGCATTTTGTCCAAAATAAATTCATGTCGGTGAATGAGAAGGGTTGATACCTTTCCCCAATTTTCGGACCCTCATAAATTAGCGGCATCTGTCTATACCTTTCTGGAAGCCATACTTCC
This sequence comes from Narcine bancroftii, assembly GCF_036971445.1. Classification (NCBI taxonomy): domain Eukaryota; kingdom Metazoa; phylum Chordata; class Chondrichthyes; order Torpediniformes; family Narcinidae; genus Narcine; species Narcine bancroftii. The sequence continues at coordinate 97,999,499 of NC_091474.1, read as the reverse complement.
TCCCTATCCTGCAACGCATATCCCAAAGGGGAACGAGGGTTATCCTGACTCTGTCTTCTGTGTGTGATCATGCTTCCCCTGATCGTGACTGGCAGTTCCTCCTCTTTATTCTCAACACTCACACTAGCTAGATCAGTATCCTCGTTCTGCTCTCTCTCCCGTTCCCATCTGACACTCGCTGGGTCATTTCCCTTCCTATTCTCCTCTTGTCCCAGCTCTCTCTCATCTGTATTTCCCAAGCCCCTACTATTTTTCCTTACTGCACATCTATCGTTCTGTACTTCGTGCACCCACTCTTTTGTTTCCTCCACTCTCTCCTGCGCAACTCTCTTCAGTCTCTCCTTTGCCTCATGTAGTTCTGGACCTGTTAACTCAGTGACATTCACTATTCCCTCACTTATCTGCATCGCTGGCATTTGGGGAATAGGATAAGGTGGTGGCAATGTCTCCGGTAACTCTGGATATAACGGGGCTGATGGCTTCACCTCCCCCGTATTCTCCTTAGTGGTATGGGATCCCTTTTTAATATCATGTTGAAGGTTCGCTTCCACAGCCATGCAAGCCAATGTCATAATGTGTAAATCTGCCCTTCTCTGTTCATTCACTTCTCTCTGTTGTTTAAATCTTCTTCTATTCCATATAGATCCTTGTCCTTTTGCCTCATGTTCCTGTACCTCCTTGGCTGCTTCCCTCTCTGCTTCTCCTAAGTACAGTACCAGCCGGATTTTTTCAGACCCTCGTGGTACCTTCCCCTACTCTGCAGCTCTCTCCATATCTGTTCGTACCGTGCCATAGCCTGTACCTCCTCTCCCTTCGGTAATCCTCCCAGTAATTGATTCCTTGTTTTTTCCCACTGTCGGTTTACAGATGGGGGAACCCCTCTTTCTTCCCCGAGCTCTTGCCCTACATCCCTATTTACTCCTTCCATCTCCATTCCGATCTTTAACCCTTTAGACTTCGTACTTCACTGGGTCTCTCCCCTGGTAGGATTTTGACACCCTGCAATTTATTTCGTCCCTTCCCACGTTATTATGAACACCAGCAGCACATTACACACGATCCTTAACCAAATACTCATTATAAACTATTATGATACACTAGACGATTCCTAAACAGATACTTATCCATTATAGAAGCAAATAACTATAAAACAATACACCTTATACAGATACTGATTATACACTACTATGGTATACGATCCTTAAGCTAATGCTTATTACACACTATAGAAGCAAATAACCATCACCATACACCTTATTCTAATTGGCCAAGTGTCTAAACCTCTCTCTCGAGATCGCTACGAGGGGACTCCAACCCCGTTCTACTAGGAGGACTCCAACCCCCTTTCTACTAGGAGGACTCCAACCCCCTTTCTACTAGGAGGACTCCAACCCCCTTTTTACTACAGGGGACTCCAACCCCGTTCTACTAGGAGGACTCCAACCCCCTTTCTACTACAGGGGACTCCAACCCCGTTCTACTAGGAGGACTCCAACCCCCTTTTTACTACAGGGGACTCCAACCCCGTTCTACTAAGGGGAGTCCAACCCCCTTTTGTTTTGTTCTTTGGCTTTAACGAGGGCTTTTGCAGAGTAGTGACAACACACAATTTATCTTTGCCAATAGCAGAACTTCGTTAAAACAGGCGTCTGCTTAACTCCCTTTGAAGGCTGGTCACTTGTTGTTTTCACCACACCACAATCGACTGGTGTTTCGTATCTTTTTCTTCCGTCACTTCTCCATCTTCATCACGTCAGGGTCACCAAATTGTCGGACTCTGGCTTTACCTTACTCTTAATTTAGTCTATGTTTAGTCTGAGTCCAGCGTGTTCTTTGATTGAATTGATAGGAGAAGATATTCGGTTCAACAGTCAATTTATTACACAGCACAAGAATAAAACTTAACAGAGCTCTGGGTCAATCATTAGTTCATAGGTCACCTGCACAGTGAGCTACTCCCCAAGACTGACCCCCATTGTCCAGTTGGCTCAATTTATATAGATCAACCTTATTATACAGAACAAAAGTTGGCTTCCTTTGCTAGATTTCATTATCATACAGAACAAAAGTTGTCTTCCTTTGCTAGATCTTTTTGCATAAGGGTTATCACAAGTCATCTCCTGTTTTGCAGATATCTGGGGTGTAGCACTCCCATCTTAATCCTCCAGGCCAGACTATCCTGTTGTGTTGATCAGAAATTAATTCATCCCCAGATATTTCTAATCACCATTCTGTTCTTGTCTGGCCAATTTCTGCTGTTCTCTTTAACACCTCCTCCTGCCTTAATCTTCCTCCTAGACTGGTTTTCCATTCCCTTTGTTTCTTGCAGGCCATTCTTTGTTCTGATCTGGCCTGTGTCTCCTGTGCTACTCACCACCTCCTTTAATTTGAGCATTCCTCCTAAATCGTTTTATGCATTTCCTCTCCCTGTATTTTGGAGCAGACAATTTTGCTCAGCCAACTTTGCTCCATGCTGTGATTGCCACTTAATCACATTCCTCTTTTCCCCTGAACCATGCAGTAAATATACACTTATTAATTAATCATTTATTTCATAATGTTTTAACCCCTAGATTCCAACAACCATCGTCACGAAAACTTGTGGAACCTCACTATTCGATGTAAAATATTTGCTGTAGACATTCTCCAAGATGATTCCTGATCACTGTTACTAACCTTTTATATTATACAGTTGGCATGTTGAGGAATTTCTCGTTGATTTTGGCTTCAATTTCGTATTAACCACACTTCTAATTTTCCATTCTTTAATACATTTGGGCGATTTCCTCCAATCACCGGTATCCGCAGCCTCTCGTTATTTATCATTAATGAAACAAAATTTCTGTCCTGAACTACGCACTGATGTTTGTGTCTTTTTGGTCACATCATAATTTTCTCATGCATTGATCATAATTATGAATCGATACCGACGTTATTATTCCTTTAACTTTGCATCGAATTGTTCATGATATTTCAGCGATGCGTTTTTCTAGTATTATCTACGTCACTGATCGCTTAGTAGCCTGTTGCATTTGTGGTTCCGGCTGTTAACAACAATATTTATCCCACTTAACACACTTGTAGATAGTAATTCCACATGTCGTTCATCTCCCTCATTCTGGGTGACCGGTTGTCCTCTGTTATTTAAAAGTTTGTTGAACAATCATTTGTTGTACAGGCAGTGAATTGATCTCCATGCTTTTTTCAAGAAATTTTAATTCCCCGTTTATGCAAATAGCTCTCTAATATATTTATTATGGCAGTCCCTACAACTTTTTTGGACATATATTTCGACATATTCATTCGTTTCCTGTTAAGATGATTCTCCTTATCTCTGTTCTAAATCTACTTCCCGGAATTTTTTGGTAAATTTTAAATACATATATGAAATTTCGTCTCTTGCTCTTTGTTACATGCTCGCATCAAGTTAATCCACACATTCCGAGGTATACGCATAAATATTTAATCTTTTAGTATTTTCAGACTTAATCCACACAATGTTGCATGGGTCCGTCCCGATTGGTAATGTCCATCCTCATCGCACGTTATTACAAAGATTCAAGTGTAAATATATCTCAATAATTGTTTTAGAGTTAACCGGAGTTACACAAATCATCCAGTTGAACAAGATGGCACGGTTTGAATAATGGTTTCTGTAACGCCCGGGTTTATTATTTAGGGCTGTCTGTAAAGAGTGTGTAATCTCTCCCCGTGACCTCCGTGACTTTCCTCAGTTTCTAATGTGAATTGGTGTATTTGGGTGCAGTGGGTCGTGGTACGGAAGGACCTATGTCTGTGCTATAACTCTAAATTTAAAGTAATTTGGGGGGAAAAAAAAACCCAGGGAAGCATAACAGCGAATAAGTCGATGTTAGCTCGCATTTTATATTATATCTTGCAGCGAGATATAGTTTTGAAAAACCACTGTCCATCTAAGCCAATCTCCAGGTAAGTACAATGGACAGGCAATAATAAAACCAGGATTTAGGGAAATATTTTCTCCACTGTTAGGCTGGGTATTACAATGAATTAAATATTAGATATTTCCACCATTTTAATTCTGGAGAACAGACCGTGCTTCTATTACCCGGAGTTTTGGAATCGCAATGTTGAATCCAGGAAGAATTCGAACATCTTTTGCACGTGCAGGAAGACTAGTGAGCCACTTTTTGAGTGCTACACAGATCAGCAAAATTCAATTTATGTATAACAGACCGTGTAATAATAACACAACAGCACAAGGTTATATTTTCTCCACTGGTAGACAGTCAATATTATGGTGTAAGTAAATATTATGGTTTCCACCACTACACTTCTGTAAAACAGAATCTCTGCTCCTGTCACCTCACATTGTCCTTCGTCGTGCCATTTCTACTGACCCAAACAATAGTCTAATGAAACGGAATGACGTGCAACACATCAAGAAAAATACACCTAAATTAAAGGCCGACGGCAAAAAGCCATTATGGTGCGATTCAAAAAAATTATCCTTCCCTTATGTGTGGTGAAGCATACAATTTGGACCAGGCGGGGGCTCAAAAAAATATTACGTAATCATACCCAAAAGAAAAATAAAATGAAGAAGAAATCTGTCTATATTGGAGTGATAAACAAACAGATCTCTGATGATATTCAGATGAAGCAGAATGCCTTTTAAAATCGCCTGAGCACTTCTTCGACGAAGTGATCTCAGACGACATCACGGCGGTAAGACGGGCAGAGGGAGAGAAGAATCATTAGGAGGATTTGGGAAATTTTAGAGGACAAATGTATTGAGCGTGGAATGTGATCGCGGTGTACTTTTCTGATACGTCTCCATGACAAAAAACTAAGATATGGACAGAGAACCAGAAAGTTTTACAAATCGTTTCAAAGAGTAAATCCGAATCTCTGTCAAATTAGCTTCATAGGGATGTTTTCCAATCCATGCACCATCCTGGTAAAACTCATCTCCTTTTGTCCAAATGGTCTACTTCACCAAATGTGGCAACGAGATATGAACGCATTTGTGCAGTATACTGAATTCATAAATTTTTTGTGTTAACTCATTGTTCTTACATAGAAACATAGACGATAGGAGCAGGAGTAAGTCATTCGGCCCTTCAAGCCTGCTCCGCTATTCAATGAGATCATGGCTGATCTTAAAGTTCAGTAACGTCCCCGCCTTTGCTCCATAAGCCCTAATTCCCTTATACTGAAGAAATATATCTAATTCCCTCTTAAACATATTCAATGAACCTGCCTCTACTGACCTCTGTAGCAATGAATTTCACAGATTCACCACCCTCTGGGTAAAGCAATAACTCCTCATCTCGGTCCTAAATGGTTTGCCTATTATCCTGGAACCATGGCCCCGGGTTCCGGACACCTCCACCATTGGAAACATCCCTTCCGCATCCATTCTGTCCAGTCCCGCCAGAATTTTATATGTCATTATGAGATCCCCTCTCAATCTTCTAACCTCCAGCAAGTACAATCCCAAATTGCGCAATCTTTCCTTATGTTATTCCTGCCATTCCAGGTATCCCCCTGGTGAATCGCCTTTGCACTCCCTCCATTGCAAGAATATCCTTCCTCAGATAAGGCGACCAAAGCTGCACACAATGTTCCAGGTGTGGTCTCACCAAACCTCTGTACAGCTGCAGTAAGGTATCCTTATTCCTAAACTGAACCCCTCTTGATATGAAGGCCAACATGACATTTGCCTTTTTAACCACCTGCTGTACCTGCATGCTTGCCTTCAGTGACTGACACACAAGAACCCCTAGGTCTCTCTGCACTTTCCCATCTCCTAATCTATTGCCATTCAAATAGTAATCTGCCCTCCGTTTTGTAATACCAAAGTGGATAACCTCACATTTATCGACATTGTAGTGCATTTGCCATGTATCTGCCCAGTCCCCCAATTTATCCAAATCACACTGGAGCTTCCTGACCACGTCTTCAGTGCACACAACCCCTCCTAGCTTAGTGTCGTCTGCAACTTTGGAGATATTACATCCAATCCCCTCACCTAGATCATTAATGTAAATTGTGAACAGCTGGGGTCCCAGTACAGATCCATGTGGCACCCCACTGGTCACCGCCTGCCACTCAGAAAATGAGCCGTTTATCCCAACTCTCTGTCTTCTATCTACCACCCAGTTCTCAATACACATCCATACCTTGAACACATTTCCACGATGAATGAAGGCCAACAGAGTTTGCGTCCATTTAACTATCCGATCAATTCTAGGCTCATCATTGAGTAGTCTGTGGACATGGACTCCAATATCTCTCTGTTCCTCTACATTGTTAAGAACGCTGCCATTAACAAATTACTCCGCCTTCGGATTAGATATTTCAAAATTTATCACTTCACACTTATTGAATTTAATCTGTCACTTCCCCAACGAGCAGGTTCATGCATATCGACACCAGCAGCTGAGCTCCAGGTCAAACAAGTTCAATAAGTGACTACCCTTTTCTTTCTGTAGGCAAGTCAATTTCAAATCCAAGCAACAAAGATTCATTGCATCCCCTGTCTCATAAATCTCTGAATGAAATTGTCGTAGGTGAAATTGTCAAATAAATTAGTCCAATCATGGGCACCATACCTACCTTTTGTTGAATCCATTCCTTTTGACACCGTTGTGAGTAGGGTAAGAAGCTTAGTAGGTCTCAGAGACAAGGACTCGGAACGCAGGTTTAATGCGGAAGGGTTTTTTTACAGAAGGCAAATGTGGGAAATGGTAACTGATGCAGCAGACCACCACCCCACCCCCACACACTCACACAATGAACTGGTAAATACGATGATCATGGAAAAATCACTACGATGCTCCACAACCCTTTGACTCAATGCAGACACAGCTCTGCAAGGAACACTAATTAATCACGCCCAAACTTTTTAACAGTGCACATTTTCCATCTGTTTGTCCAGCACCATGCCACTTCTCTAGGACTGGAGTGAAGTAGGGTGGGCCCAAGCTGGCAAAGAGAGAGAACAAAGAGCACATGAATCTCAAAAATGCTGGAGGGTCCCGCGCGGGTCTTTAGCAGAAGTGAATGGCTCCGTGCCAGGAGGGCTAATCTAATTACAACAGCCAATGATCGAAGGCCAAGTACTGGTAGGCTGGAGAGTGCAGTCCAGGTAATTTACAAGGACACAATGGCAAGGAGTGATACCGAACCAAACCTTGATTGGCAGCTGGACTGTCCTCCGACTAATTAAGGGGCAGTGCTATCACATGACAGCCAGAATCCTTCCAAATATAGACACCTCCTCGTCTGGTTCGAGCTGCTTCTCACCAAGCAATGATGACTGTCCCTGAGAAGATTCTACTTTCCAAATGCTCATAAATCCGTTAAGATCATTAAACGAAGGATTAGAAAATGTAACATTCGGTTAATCGAGTCTGTTCCGGAATCCCGTGATTCAGAAATAGGAAAAAAAAGATTAAAATGAAACATGTTTCTGAAGCAGAACAGCCATTGTGTGATTGACCTAGTGTGGTGTGTGAGGGTCAGGTAAAGTCTTTGGCTCGGGAGTGTTCGGAGATCAGAGGCGGAGGCGTCGGTGGATGAGTTGAGGTAAGGTCAGGATAACCCTGTCGAAGCTCCTCGTTGCTAGCCGTGGACAATGCTGGAGGACCAAATACAATGTGTGCTTTGATGCTATTTCTTCATTCATGGACTGCAGTTTTCAGATTAAGTGAGAAAACCCTTTATCTCTCGGATACGTCAGAATACCGAGTCGTCTCTGCAGATCAGAATCAGAAATCTTTGTATCCCATGATTGCAGAATTGTTCGCAACCCATGATTAACATGTGAAATACTAGAGCATTTGCATTTAATCCGAGGGTAAGCGACTAAAGAAAGATGAGAGTGGCAAGATATTCTACAATGGAATGGAGTTTATGCTGGAACGGGCTCCCATGTGTATTTCTGCAATAAGACACGATTACTGAATTGAAGAGGCTTCAGAAATGAAAGAGGAATATCCAGAAAATAATTGGCAAGCAACAGAGTTTCAGTTTCATTTGGGCGTGATATTTAGCTCAGAAACGCAGGCTAAAATCCTGATCCGGTTCAGTAAAACTACAAAATGCAGGAGAAGCTCAGCAGGTCAAACAATGTAAGGACATAATATGAGAAAGTGCGTGCAACTGTCCGACATAAAGAACGGGGGGGGGGGGGTGGGGGGGAGTGGTGGAAAGGCAGGAGATGATAGGTGCAAAAAGGAGGGAGGGGACCGCAGCAATGGGGATGGGAATGGCAGGACTGAATGGCTGAAAGAACTGGAAAGACAATAAAAGGGGGAGTGGAAAAAAGAAAGCAAGTTTAATGGAAAGCAGTGACTTTGATGTTCATGCCACGTGGCTGGAGGGTGTCCAGACGACATTAAGGTGTTGTTCCTCCAATCTACCCATGGTCAGTGTGGTATAGTACATATGGCCATGCACAGACATGTGACTGCAAAAGTGTGACCCCGAATTAAAATGGTTGGCCACTGGGAGATCGCTGTGTTTGCTAACAGAGTGAGGGTACTGAGCGAAGCAATCGTCTAGTCTGTGACCGGTCTCTCTGATGTAGAGAATGCCACAAAGAGTAAATAGGTTATCCGGATGTACGAGTGAAATGTCACTTCATGCTAAAGGCCTGTTTGGAGCTCTATTAAACCTGTAGGCCTTTTCATAACCCTCCGTCTTTTCCTGTCTTTCCAGTTATTTCACCCACCCAGCCCTCCTGTGTCCCGTCCCTCCTTTCTCCACCTATCATTCTGCCTTTTCTATCACCACCCACCCACCCAATCTATTGTTTGGACACTTGCCGGCATTTTCCAAGACTTTGATGAGGGGCTCAAGCCCGAAAGATGGGTTGTGTATATTTACCTAAAGGACACCGTTTGACCTGCTGAGTTTCTACAGCATTTTGTGTTTTTACTTCAATTGTAGTGTCTACACAATTTTATGATTTACTACTGATCCAGTTCAGTGTTGTAATATTTTAAAGGTGCAGCACTTTAACTGGTCCTTCCGGTTCATGCAACACTTGCTGCCCAATGATAGCCAAATAACCCACCAACCTTGTATGGGTGGAACATTAGCGTTGGGGATAGGGGAAATGGTAGCTGTGGTGATATGCCATTACACCATTAGGTCACCACGGTCGACCACATAATGACTCTGTATGTAAAGCCAATCAGAATCATGCTCCTCCTTCTGACCTTGGATTGCACAGAGGCAAGACCAAGCTGTATTTTTTACTCAATTAAAGCCTGCATTTAACCATCATGTGATGCCACCATCATCACCCTGTACAAAAACAAAGGCGAGAAATCAGACTGCTCAAACTACAGGGGAATCACGTTGCTCTCCATTGCAGGCAAAATCTTCGCTAGGATTCTACTAAATAGAATAATACCTAGTGTCGCTGAGAATATTCTCCCAGAATTACAGTGCGGCTTTCGCGCTAACAGAGGAACCACTGACATGGTCTTTGCCCTCAGACAGCTCCAAGAAAAGTGTAGAGAACAAAACAAAGGACTCTACATCACCTTTGTTGACCTCACCAAAGCCTTCGACACCGTGAGCAGGAAAGGGCTTTGGCAAATACTAGAGCGCATCGGATGTCCCCCAAAGTTCCTCAACATGATTATCCAACTGCACGAAAACCAACAAGGTCGGGTCAGATACAGCAATGAGCTCTCTGAACCCTTCTCCATTAACAATGGCGTGAAGCAAGGCTGTGTTCTCGCACCAACCCTCTTTTCAATCTTCTTCAGCATGATGCTGAACCAAGCCATGAAAGACCCCAACAATGAAGACGCTGTTTACATCCGGTACCGCACGGATGGCAGTCTCTTCAATCTGAGGCGCCTGCAAGCTCACACCAAGACACAAGAGAAACTTGTCCGTGAACTACTCTTTGCAGATGATGCCGCTTTAGTTGCCCATTCAGAGCCAGCTCTTCAGCGCTTGACGTCCTGCTTTGCGGAAACTGCCAAAATGTTTGGCCTGGAAGTCAGCCTGAAGAAAACTGAGGTCCTCCATCAGCCAGCTCCCCACCATGACTACCAGCCCCCCCACATCTCCATCGGGCACACAAAACTCAAAACGGTCAACCAGTTTACCTATCTCGGCTGCACCATTTCATCAGATGCAAGGATCGACAATGAGATAGACAACAGACTCGCCAAGGCAAATAGCGCCTTTGGAAGACTACACAAAAGAGTCTGGAAAAACAACCAACTGAAAAACCTCACAAAGATAAGCGTATACAGAGCCGTTGTCATACCCACACTCCTGTTCGGCTCCGAATCATGGGTCCTCTACCGGCACCACCTACGGCTCCTAGAACGCTTCCACCAGCGTTGTCTCCGCTCCATCCTCAACATCCATTGGAGCGCTCACACCCCTAACGTCGAGGTACTCGAGATGGCAGAGGTCGACAGCATCGAGTCCACGCTGCTGAAGATCCAGCTGCGCTGGATGGGTCACGTCTCCAGAATGGAGGACCATCGCCTTCCCAACATCGTATTATATGGCGAGCTCTCCACTGGCCACCGTGTCAGAGGTGCACCAAAGAAAAGGTACAAGGACTGCCTAAAGAAATCTCTTGGTGCCTGCCACATTGACCACCGCCAGTGGGCTGATAACGCCTCAAACCGTGCATCTTGGCGCCTCACAGTTTGGCGGGCAGCAGCCTCCTTTGAAGAAGACCGCAGAGCCCACCTCACTGACAAAAGGCAAAGGAGGAAAAACCCAACACCCAACCCCAACCAACCAATTTTCCCTTGCAACCGCTGCAATCGTGTCTGCCTGTCCCGCATCGGACTGGTCAGCCACAAACGAGCCTGCAGCTGACGTGGACTTTTTACCCCCTCCATAAATCTTCGTCCGCGAAGCCAAGCCAAAGAAGAAGAAAGCCTGCATTTAACCATCACTCTGCTTCGCCTGGTTGATATCGGTCACAATTTAATAGAGTGATTTTTATCCGGCATGGAAGCTACTCCTAACCTCATCCATGCTCCCAACTCCACTAAACCAGATCTAAGGATCCGAAAATGGAGATGTCACCCATGCACGTGTATGGACCAGGCGAGGTGCTGTGGGACCAAAGCCACAGTGGAGACAGGGAATTGCCCAGTGACCAAGGCATGCGAATGGGACAGAAGAACCTGGGAGCAGTTGAAGAATGGTCCAGAACCATTCCTGTTAAGTACATCTCCAGGGCCAGGTCCAGCCACAGAGCCAACTGCGCTCCTGTTTGATAGCTGAGTGTTGCAACAAGCACGGGCAGAGGTCGTAGGGCAAGTATCCTTCCCGATCTCAATCTACCGCCAGGACCGCGACCAGAGGCCGCCCATGCTTTCCCAAGATAAACTGGTCACGTGGGAAAGGGATCAGGCTCTGTCTGCGCCCCCACTGCCACAGAATCAAAGACGATCAGCAGGCCTAAACTATGTGGGGGTTGATGGGACATCGGAGCAAGAAATGCAGATGCTACTGCAGCTTGGGAGGGGGGGTGCACATACTCCCTTACACATGATGATGAATCCCATCAAGAGGCGATGAGCATCTTGCAGAGACACTATAATAAAGGGCACAGCGAGCTCCACTCCAGACACAAGCTCATGACCAGGTTGCAGCAAGCGGGGAGTATGTTAGGGATTTCATCCTTGCCCTTAAGAACCTAGCTAGGGAGTGTACCTTTAAAACTCTCTCTGCTCAAGTATATGCAAATGAGCTCATAAGAGAGGATTTAAGCGGGCGTCAGATCTATTGAGATAAGGCAGAGGCTGCTAGAATAGGGGACAATTAGGCTGGAGGAGGCAGAAATTATCGCAGAGGCTCTGTGAGAAACTAGTAAGGAACTGGAGGAGTATACATTGCTGGACTCATTAGCTCTGCACAGGGAGAGTAGCACTAGTACTCAAGGGCAACATATAGGAGCAGTATCCCCACTGGAACGCTCCTAGTGCTCCTTTTGCGGGCAGCACAAGCACCTCAGAGCTCTCTGCCCGGATAGATAAGCTAGCTGTTAAAACTACAGAAAAAAGGACACTATGTGCAGCCGGCCATGTTGGACAAAGGATGCCGGACAGAGGACACCATAATCAGGAGAGGAAATCGACCCAAACTTCTACTATGATCAGGACGTTGAATAACAAAACGGAGGACATTTCATTCTGGCCTATGTACGTCTGATCCAGATGAGTCCACATGATTTATCAAATGTGACTTATAGTATTAAAATTAATGGTTCAAATGTAAATTGCCTGATGTACAGCAGGAGTACTGAAAGTTTCATACACCGGGGGCTAGTAGAGTGCCTTGCCCTGAATACATACCCTAGTGACGACCAGGTTTTGTTCAGATCCAACAGCCACACAGCTAAAGTGACACACTTCTGCAAGGTTACATTGAAGTTCAAGGTACAGAGTAAGAGGAATTTAAATTGTTAGGTCTCCCCCACCTCTGTGCCTTCGTCCTATTTCGGTTTAACTTTCAATGTCAATTGGAGAACATCACAATGGTACACAATGGGCCCCTTCCCCCACTGCTCCTTAAGAAAAAAACATCACTGTGACCTGAAAGCCCTGAATGTAGAACCTCTTCCGCTATTCACTCATCTCACCGCAGACTACACGTCAATGGCCACTAAGAGCAGGAGGTACTGCCTGTGGGATAGAGTTCATAATAATGGACGTTGGCAGTCTCCTACAAAAGGGCATTATGGAGAAGAGTTCCAGCTCCTGGAGAGACCAGGTAGTTGTAAGTTCGGGGGAGAAGCAGTGGATGGTGGTCGACTATGGTCAGACCATCAACAAGTTTATGCAGCTGGACGCCTACCCACCACCATGCACAGTGGACATGGTGCACAGCATTGCGCAGCATATCACCAGTTTCCCATCAGCGAAAGCGACTGCATATACACGGTGTTTGATGCAGATGGCGGAATGTACCAGTTTATTCGTGTCCTCTTCAGCATCACTCATGGAGTGTCACTGTTCCAGTGGGAGATGGACTTATAGTAGAAGAGTATCAACTCTAGCCGTGTTCCCTTACCTCGACAATGTTACCATGTGCGCCCTCTCTCAAGCCGACCATGATACGAACCACAGGTGCTTCTTCCAGGCATATAAGGAACGTAACCTAACATTCAGTAAGAATAAATGCATCTTTACCGCTAACAAACTGGCCATCCTGGGTTACATAGTACAATATGGGGGTATCAGAACGGACCCTGCCCGCATGCACTCACTCCTCAGTCCCTCAGGCACAGAAACATTAAAGAGATATTTGGGACTCTTTGCTACTATATTCAATGGGTTCCCAACTATGCTGACAGGACCCACCTGCTCATAAAAATCTCGGCATTTCCTCTCTGCCCAGTGGCTATCAGAGTCTTGACAGAAGTTAGGGCCTTGATTGCAAAAGCAACCCTGTGGGCCATAGATGAGACGATCATCTTCCAAGTGGAGAGAGATACCTCAGATGTAACACTAGTGGTCACACTGAATCAGGAGGGGCGACCGGTAGCCTTTTTATCGTGGACCCTACTAGACTCAGTGGTGAGAGACTCTGCAATGGACAAGGACATCGTAGAAGTGGTGAGGCGTTGGAGACATTAGCTGGTGTCCTGGGTAAACTTGTACCTCTCACTTTGTTCATTTTAGATTGGTCACAGTGATTGAGCTACCGAAAGTAAATAGACACACACGCCGAGAACACTTCAGTTTATACAAATATTTATTAAAAATTCTAAAGCTGATATCAAGCAACAATATGCAAGACCTTCCCAATTATACTGATCAATGACTGGACTGGTCCCAACAGCCGAGGCGAGGCAACGACTGCACACTTGTAGTACGTTGTCTGGGCACCGGTAGCAGCTTCCCAACCACCCCCGACCGGGACGTTGGCTGAACTCTAGAAGTTCTTCTTCTTGCTGAGAGATGTTGCCACCTCTTGGAGAGTCTCAAACTTCAGTAGCGGGACCATGGCTTCTATAACCCAAAAACTGCTAACTCAAGCACCTATTCTTAGCACAAAATGAAAGATAAGCGAGCAAGCTAGCATGCCTAGGCTTCTATCGAATAACACAACTTTCTAGCTTATCACTTTGAATACAATAGTTCATTTTGCGTCAAGGTTAGGTCTCTGCCTGAAAGACTTTGACCAAAACAAGCAGGAACATTAAATGTTCTTGGTACGCAAATGTCTTTTTGTCAGATAACTGCATTTCTGGGCCCCATGGTGGAATGTGGCTTATGTCTGCTGAGTCCCAAGCAGGTTACTGATTGTCAGCCTTGCATGAGCAAAAAAAATGGTTTAAATCCTCTAATACATTCCATCCCTTGGTCACAGTCTGTCACTTACAAGACCTAACAAGCATTCGAGTACGGAAGGAGTTAAAAAGAGAAACCAAAACTACAATAATCACAAAAATAAGCAATAATGCGAGCAACAAACGGAGAATAGCGTGGTCCAATCCCCCAAATGTACTAGTTAACCATGAAAAAGGATTCTAATCAAGGCTCAAACTATCCTTGTGGGCCACAATACTCAGACGCTGGAGCTCACAAACAGATTTTGAAACATGCTGAACAATAACAGAAATATTAGTGGATACATCGGGCTGTGTCCCCCATGGGGAACTCCCTCGGAACATCCTCGACATTACAAATCCAATTGCTGGTATCAAAGCAGCGATTAAGCCAGATCAGCAGGAGTGCAAGATGGAGGACCTGGAACAAAGAAGCCTGACATATGTCACTCACAATGCTGTAAGTATTCAGTATTTAAACAAACTAAATAATCCTGTCCCTCAATAGCTACCCACCGAGTGTTACACTGGGTAGGTGTCAGATTTTCCCCTTTTACAGGAGGGCCACTACCGGGTGATGCCACCATACCTTTTGTCCAGCATTCTCTAGCTCGTGAATGGGGTGAAATGACTGTTTTCCTCTTGAAAAGGCAGTAGTTCAGAAGCATGAAGTAGTAGGTGGAAAGGTGTACCTCCTTTGAAGGGCGATTATTCAAATTGTCGACCGCCTGCTGCAGCACATGGCACCACCCCTTCAGGGTCCGCTGTGGTGTTAATAAACGAATTTGTTCCTTCAGTAAGGCAGTTCATTCGTTCAACTAACCCAGCAGCCTGCCAGGTAATAAGGAATATGGTGGACCCATAAAATACTGTTGTCAGTTGCCCAATCACAGTTTGCCTTCCCAGAGAAGTGCAAGCCTTTATTAGACTGAATCTCCTCTGGTACATCATAACGAGAAATGGTTTAATGTTTGGATAGTGCTAGCTTGGTCAGACGTCTTGGTGGGAAAAACAAAAACCAGGCCGGAAAAAGTGTCAAGCATTACTAGGACGTAATGTTACCCATACAATCTGACATGGGGCAAATGTAATCAATTTGACGGACCGCAGCTGAGCGAGCTCCCCACCTTATTCAGTTATGTGGACAAGGAGTGTTGGAATCTAGGGGTTAAAACATTATGAAAGAAATGATTAATTAATAAGTTTATATTTACTGCATGGTTCAGGGGAAAAGAGGAATGTGATTAAGTGGCAATCACAGCATGGAGCAAAGTTGGCTTAGCAAAATTGTCTGCTCCCAAAATACAGGGAGAGGAAATGCATAAAACGATTTAGGAGGAATGTCAACTGAAGGAGGTGGTGAGTAGCACAGGAGACACAGGCCAGACCAGAACAAAGAATGGCCTGCAAGAAACAAAGGGAATGGAAAACCAGTCTAGGAGGAAGATTAAGGCATGAGGAGGTGTTAAAGAGAACAGCAGAAATTGGCCAGACAGGAACAGAATGGTGATTAGAAATATCTGGGGATGAATTAATTTCTGATCAAAACAACAGGATAGCCTGGCCTGGAGGATTAAGATGGGAGTGCTACACCCCAGATATCTGCAAAACAGGAGATGACTTGTGATAACCCTTATGCAAAAAGATCTAGCAAAGGAAGACAACTTTTGTTCTGTATGATAAGGTTGATCTATATAAACTGAGCCAACTGGACAATAGGGGTCAGTCTTGGGGAATAGCTCACTGTGCAGGTGACCTATGAACTAACGACTGACCCAGAGCTCTGTTAAGTTTTATTCTTGTGCTGTGTAATAAACTGAATGTTGAACCGAATACCTTCTCCTATCACTTCATTCAAAGAACACGCTGGACTCAGACCACACATAGACTAAATTAAGAGTAAGGTAAAGCCAGAGTCCGACAATTTGGTGACCCCGACGTGATGAAGATGGAGAAGTGACGGAAGAAAAAGATACGAAACACCGGTTGATTGTGGTGTGGTGATAACAACAAGTGACCATTCTATAAAGGGAGGTAAGCAGACACCTGTTTAAACGAAGTTCTGCTATTGGCAACGATAAAATTGTGTGTTGTCACTACTCTGCAAAAGCCCTAGTTAAAGCCAAAGAATAAAACAAAAGGGAGTTGGAGTCCCCCTAGTAGAACGGGGTTGGAGTCCCCTGTAGAAAAAAAGGGGTTGGAGTCCCCCTAGTAGAATGGGGTTGGAGTCCCCTGTAGAAAAAAAGGGGGTTAGAGTCCCCCTAGTAGAACGGAGTTGGAGTCCCCTCGTAGCGATCTGGAGAGATAGGTTTAGACACTTTGCCAATTAGAATAAGGTGTATTGTGATAGTTATTTGTTTCTATAGTGTGTAATAATTATTTGATTAAGGATCGTGTACCATAGTAGTGTATAATAAGTATCTGTATAAGGTGTATTGTGTTATAGTTATTTGTTTCTATAGTGTATAAGTATCTGTTTAAGAATTGTTTACTGTATCATAACAGTTTATGATAAGTATTTGTTTAAGGATTGTGTACAGTGTGCCGCTGGTGTTTATAATAACGTGGGAAGGGTCGAAGTAGATTGCAGGGTGTCAAAATCCTACCAGGGGAGAGACCCAGTGAAGTACGAAGTCTAAAGGGTTAAAAATCGGAACAGAGATGGAAGGAGTAAATAGGGATCTAGGGCAAGAGCTCAGGGAAGACAGAAGAGTTCCCCCATCTGTAAACCGGCAGTGGGAAAAAACAAGGAATCAATTACTGGGAGGATTACCGAAGGCAGAAGAGGTACAGGCTATGGCACGGTACGAACAGATATGGAAAGAGCTGCAGAGTCAGGGGAAGGTACCACGAGGGTTTGAAAAAATCCGGCTGGTACTGTACTTAGGAGAAGCAGAGAGGGAAGCAGCCAAGGAGGTACAGGAACATGAGGCAAAGGGACAAGGATCTATATGGAATAGAAGAAGGCTTAAACAGCAGAAAGAAGTGAAGGAACAGAGAAGGGCAGATTTACACAATATGACATTGGCTTGCATGGCTGTGGAAGTGAACCTTCAACATGATATTAAAAAGGGACCCCTATCATAAAGGAGAAAACGGGGGAGGTTAAGCCGTCAGCCCCGCTATATCCAAAGTTACCAGAGACATTGCCATCACCTTATCCTATTCCCCAGATGCCAGTGGTGCAGATAAATGAGGGAATAGTGAATGTCACTGAATTAGCAGGTCACAAACTCCAGGAGGCAAAGGAGAGACTTAAGAGAGTTATGCAGGAAACGCTGGAGGAAATGAAGGAGTTAACAAAGGAAATACAGAATGGTGTATGTAAAGTGAGGGAAACTAGTATGCGACTGGAAAAAACAAATGAGAGAGAGCAAGAACAGGCACTTGAGAATGCCTTCTCGGTAGGAATGTCAGAGGATCACACCACCCCCACTCCTCACAATAGACAAAAGGAGTCAAAGGATGAGGAGATCTTGACCTTTTTGAGTCAGTGTAAGGAGAGTTGGATGGATAAAGCAGTACACCCAGCCACAGATCCCTTGCAGACTACACTCTTTAGGGCTGTAGTAATGAGTGGACTGCCAGCTGTAGTTAGGGAAGCATTAGAGAATAACCCTGATATTCCTGGCTGCTGGAATGAGCAATGGGAAAAACATTTGACCCATCACATGAAACATTACAGGGCTAAGCAAAAGGAGGACAAACAAACTACGGAGTCGGCACAAGCGCAACTCCTTAAGCTTCAATTGGACGAGGCTAGGAAAAAGGCAAACGAGGCAAAAAAGAATCCCTCAAAGGGTGCGAACCAGATGAGCAGCCACCGCAGCCACCACAAGGGAATAATACGAGTTGGCACCCAGCCCCAAATTGGGCACCGGGTCCCACCTATGTGGGCAGAACGGGAAGTCCAATGGGGGGATTCCGAGTAAGAGGGAGAGGTCGGGATGCTCCACGAATGCAGCCAGCCATATGTTTCGTATGCGGTCAGCCAGGACACTGGAAGAGAGATTTCCCCCTAGTTTGGAGTCCTCAGGACACTGGGGGGAAGGAGATATGGACTACCACAAAATGAGCATTGGGTCCAGCCCCAGAGATCGTCAGTGCCACCCCCGTTACATCAGGCACCCTATGCGGCTCTAGCTCCGAAGAGACAATTCCCTTTGCTGACAAAGGAGGAGCAATATTGCCCACAGTGACGGAGCCTGAGCACCCACGAGCAGGCAAGGTTGGCAGACCCTTTCCTGCAGATTAAAGTAATGGACATGGAAGTATCCTTTTTAGTGGATACGGGAGCCAGATTTTCAACACTCACTGGCGCTGAGTTTCAAGATAAAACATCATCCTCTAGCGTCCAGCTGATAGGGTTCTCGGGTACACCAGAAAATCTGCCGTTTTCTACACCACTAGTCACTTCTGTGGCGGGCCAGACTTTTACACATCAATACATTTTGTCAGCCAGGTGCCCTACCAGTCTTTTGGGCAGAGATCTACTGGTCAGGTGCGGAGCATCGATCCTTTGTGGACCCAGCGGAATAGAGGTCACCTTTCCAAACGGATATTCTATGAACTGTTCATTAACTACACTTCATTCCGGTTCTCAGATGTTGTTGGCGGCAGCTGGAGGATCCGCGTCTGACGGACAATGGGCTGACATTTACTGGTGGCTGTTGGAACCAGAGGACCCACAGAAGGGAGGGCTGCTAAAGCTTTATAATCAATGGAAGCCGTGGATCCAGACATTACATATGACCCTCTTTTACGATAGGGATGGGGATGAAATGTATCAGCATGCCTTTTATGAAGAAGTAGAGGGCAGGCAATGGGAGATTAATTCGGACTACATAGTGGTAGGAAAGGAGGGAGTGGCCGCTACGGTAGCACTGACATCTGAACAGCTGGAATGGTATGAGATGGCAGGTGAGGTCATTCCTCATGTCACCCTTGCAATTGGCACGACTCACCAGGCAAAAGATTTGGGACCGAGGTGTCGGAACTTGATGTCCCTAAGTGACTGGTCCGATACCCAAATACCGACAAGCAGTTCTCCTCATCTGGTCAGGCATACAGAATTTTGTCTCCGACATATGATCAAGTCCTCCTTGAGCATAGACAGATTGAACGCTTTCATGGTAGAGAGAAGATGGATCACCCCGACTCGGCCCCTATGCTAGATTCTCTCCCTGAGAACCTGTGGTCAGTGGGATCAGCAGATGTGGGTTTTTGTCAGCAGGTTGATCCCATAACCTTCAAACTGTCAGGCTACACCCCAATTTGGCAGATGCAGTATCCCCACAAACCTGAAGCTGAGGAAGGTTTGGCAGATACCATTGATGGCCTTATGTATTCAGGGGTGTTGGAACATTCGTGTTCTAGTTGGAATACACCCATCTTACCTGTTCCTAAAAAAGACACGGGCTAATATCGGATGGCGCATGACTTAAGGCGCATCAATGGTATTGTGAGAACACCCACAGTTTCAGTAACAAACCCATATACTGCCATGACTGCTTTAACCCCTAACCACAAGTGGTTCTCTTGCATAGATTTAGCGAATGCTTTCTTTTGCTTGCCGCTGGCAAAACCATTAAGAGGTGTGTTTTCGTTCACGTATAGAAGTAGAAAGTTGCGGTATACTATGCTTCCGCAGGGCTTTATCTTATCTCCAGGGATTTTCAATCAGGTGTTGAAAGAACAGCTGGGGGGGCTAGCACTGCCAGGTGGGGTAGTTCTGATCCAGTATGTAGATGACGTCCTATTAGCAGCACCTGATCATACTTCCAGTTTGGAGGCCACCTGTCTCCTGCTAGTGCAGCTGTTCAAGGCAGGCTTTAAAGTCTCTCGCTCAAAGCTGCAATGCTGCAGACAGGTGGTCAGCTTTTTAGGTAGAATGGTCTCAGCGAAATGCACAAGGATTTCCCCTGCACATCGAACAGCGATACTACATCATCCAAAACCAAAGACAGTAAAGGAGATGCTTTCGTTTTTGGGTTTGTCAGGTTATTGTAGGCAGTTTATCCCATCGTATGGTGAGTTGACACATCCACTGCGAACTTTGGTGAATGAGCAGGGGATGAGGAATCTGGGAGCTACACTTGATTGGACTGCACAGGCTGAGATGAGTTTTATTCTATTGAAGCAAGCTCTTACAACAACTATAGATTTGGCGATTCCAAATTATAAACTAACTTTCTTTTTGGATGTTTCTGAAAAAGCACACACAATTGATAGTGTTCTTTTTCAGAAAAAAAGGGGGTGGAAGATGTGTGCTCATGTATGTGAGTATCACACTAGACCCGACAGAAGACAGACACCCACCATGTAGGAGACATGCAGCAGGAGTAGCAAAGATTCTACAAAGTAGAATAGTAATGGACATGGCCTGACGGTATTAACAACACATAGTATTGTAGCATTTGTGAGCTCGACAGCATTTACAATAACTTCGCTAAGGCAGACGAGACTAGAAAAGATCCTGAATGCTCCAAATGTTACGTTTACCCATGAAGGCATTAACATGGCAGACAATATGGGAGAGGGAGAACCACACTGTTGCGAGAAGAGGGTAATAAAGGATATTAAAATAAGACCTGACTTACAGGCTACACCCTTAAGAGAACCAGATGAAACCTTGTTTACAGATGGGTGTTGTTACAGACACCCCACAGATGGATTGAAAGCTGCCTATGCGGTGGTTCGAAAAACTACAGGAGGATTTGAAGAAATCATTACAGGGACAGTGAGAGGAAAGGAGTCAGCACAACTGGCAGAACTACAGGGAATGATAGCAGCATTAGAATGGGCAGAAGGGAAGGAGGTCAATATATATACAGACTTGGCATATGTGGTAGGGACAATACAGGTTGAGCTTAGTCAATGGATTAGAAGTGGGTTTTTAACAGCAGCAATGACCCCAATTAAACACGAGAAGGATGTTAGGAAACTGGCTGAGGCTCTCCTGAAACCAAGGGCATTAGCAGTTCTTAAATGTAAAGGACATGATAGAACAGATACGATGGTGGCTCGGGGAAATCAGGAAGCGGACATGGCCGCTAAAAGGGCAGCAGGATACGGCCCTCAGTTTATTATGATACAGGCAGACAGAACAGCACATGACTTATTACCACCATGTAGGGTAGAAGTAATAATACAGGAACAAGCAAAGGCATTACCTCAGGAAAGGATGGTATGGGAGGAAAGGGGGGGCAACCGAGGATCAAGGACTATGGAGATCGATAGACGGGAGACCAGTTTTACCATCTGGACTCATGAAACCCCTCCTCGAGGAGGCGCATGGGCTAACACACTGTGGAAAGAAGCATATGATAAGGTACTTGATACATTGGTGGCACCCCTTCCTGCCGGCGATGGTGGAGAACCATATTAGAGAGTGTGAGGTATGTATAACTTTCAATGTCAAGGCGACTGTAAAGCCACATGAAGGACAGTTCCCGTTACCTACATTACCAGGGCAGGAAATCGTACTTGATTATACGGACATGATTGAGAGGGTAAGTGGCTATCGATACCTCTTAGTAGCAGTAGATGAGTTCACAGGGTGGCCGGAGGCAATCCCTGCCAAAAGAGAAGATGCAAGGACGGTATGTAAATTCCTGATCAACCAGTATATTCCGAGCCACGGATTTCCTAGAAAAATTAGGTCCGATAATGGAAGTCATTTTAAGAATAATGATCTACAGGAGGTAGAAGCAATGTTGGGATTGAAACATGCCTTTGGAACGGTGTACCATCCGCAATCCCAAGGGAAAGTGGAGAGGATGAACCAAACAATAAAAGGTAAGATCGGGAAAGTACAGGCACGGACCAAACTAAATTGGGTGGATGCGTTGCCCCTGGCATTAATGTCAATAAGGAGTTCGGTAAGTTCTGTGACAGGATTTACTCCATATGAACTACAAACGGGGCACCAGTTTCCGGGACCGGGAGCTGGAATTCAGACTACGAAGAATGAGGTAAGTTCAATGGGATGCAAGCTTTATTATGATAAACTAACGACTCTGGTGTCAGATTTTTCACAATAGGTCACAAGTCCCAACAGAAAAGGGGAAACACCGATACCTTCAGTCGCGGAGTGGGTTCTGCTAAAGGTCATCAAGAGAAAGTGGTCGGAGCCCAGGTGGACAGGACCCTACAGAGTGGTGGAGAGGACGTCCCACGCAGTTCGACTACAGGGAAAAGGCGAGACGTGGTATCAATGGAGTCAGTGTACATCAACGGACCCACCTACACGGACACTGGAACAGATTCGAACAGAGGTGACTGAGAACCTGTGAAGCAACTACGGACTAAGAACTTTTTGAACGGGTCCCTTTAAAGAGCTTTTGGATTACGGTGACTGTATTTCAGTATTTGAAGTGATATTTCTATATTGAAGTCAACAGAATTTAGGGGGCTGTGATGGACACTATGTGGGGACTATGGGTGATGTTGTTCCTAGCCCTTGAAGCATCTGGAGAAGGAAAAAACTGTACAAAGGGTTTGTGATCAGCCTGGGAGGCCCATAACGAACCGAAACAGTACTTTGCGGATTGGACTGACATTTCTGAACACTGTGTTGGGGCCCCCACTGGACTGAAGTGTGTTCATAATGGCCAAGTTTGTGAGGTTAAGTTTAACAAGGGGTCGGAGATGCCGGTCCTTGCAAAAACACCTGGTGGTTGGTCTCAGTTTCCTGAGACCAAAAGGGGGACTGTTGGAATCTAGGGGTTAAAACATTATGAAAGAAATGATTGCCACTTAATCACACTCCTCTTTTCCCCTGAACCATGCAGTAAATATAAACTTATTAATTAATCATTTCTTATTAATTAATCACAGCATGGAGCAAAGTTGGCTGAGCAAAATTGTCTGCTCCCAAACTACAGGGAGAGGAAATGCATAAAACGATTTAGGAGGAATGCTCAACTGAAGGAGGTGGTGAGTAGCACAGGAGACACAGGCCAGACCAGAACAAAGAATGGCCTGCAAGAAACAAAGGGAATGGAAAACTAGTCTAGGAGGAAGATTAAGGCATGAGGAGGTGTTAAAGAGAACAGCAGAAATTGGCCAGACAGGAACAGAATGGTGATTAGAAATATCTGGGGATGAATTAATTTCTGATCAAAACAACAGGATAGTCTGGCCTGGAGGATTAAGATGGGAACGCTACACCCCAGATATCTGCAAAACAGGAAATGACTTGTGATAACCCTTATGCAAAAAGATCTAGCAAAGGGAGACAACTTTTGTTCTGTATGATAAGGTTGATCTATATAAACTGAGCCAACTGGACAATAGGGGTCAGTCTTGGGGAATAGCTCACTGTGCAGGTGACCTATGAACTAACGACTGACCCAGAGCTCTGTTAAGTTTTATTCTTGTGCTGTGTAATAAACTGAATGTTGAACCGAATACCTTCTCCTATCACTTCATTCAAAGAACACGCTGGACTCAGACCACACATAGACTAAATTAAGAGTAAGGTAAACCCAGAGTCCGACAGGAGGCACAGTGAGCGACTCACAAGCTGACATGTTGAGCATGTATGCACGACCATGCGGACATCATCCTGATTGGCGGGTAAGGCATGTGTATGGGGACACATAGCTGATCCCTTCTCCCCCAGATGGCCACACTGTTCTTGTGCCCATCGAGCCAGGTGCACAGTATCGGCGCGGCTGATAGTGGCAAGCTGATCTGCTACTGCATTATGTTGTGCCATGTTCTTCGTCACATTGTTATGGGTGTCAACGTGATATATGGTTATCTCACGATTGTGGGAAGCAATCCAGAACAGCTGCCACAACTTTGTGCCCCATACTGGGCGGTCATGATGCCAGTTGTTCTTTTTCCAATCAGGCATCCATACCAATAGTCCATTAGTCACAGCCCAGGGATCGGTAAACAGGCGAAGACGGTGATTATGGGTGTCTTGTGGTAAAGTGACCGCCTTCAACTCAGCATACTGACTGGAGCCACCATCCCCCTCCTCCGATAAGTGAGTTCCCGACCTGAGATGGTAAGCCACTGCCTTCCACTTCTGCTTTCCTTGCACCCACCGGCTGCTTCCATCAGTAAACCAGGCGTCCTCTTGTTCTGCTGGAGTGAGCGAATCATATGGTTTACCCCACTGAACTGGTGAATGGGGTAGGGAAGGAGGCAAGGCGGGTTCAACGTCCTCATGACCAGATGGAAGATCAGCCACCTGTTCTCATATTGGGCCCACCCTTCAGGCACTCTGGTCACACAACTCTGAATATACTACTTCCATTTAACAAGAGAAGACTGCTGAGCCCACCCGATATTTAGATTAGCGTCATTAGCCAGGACCCAGTTCATTATTGGAAGTGCAGGTCGCAACTGAACATCTGCATCGCCTGTCATTCTTTCCATCTCCCGGAGGGCCCAGTAACAGGCCAGTAACTGTTGTTAAAAGCAGAATAACAAGTGGCAGCCTCGGGCATGGTTCATGACCAGAAGCCCAGCGGGACTCGGCGGCCCTCTTGTTTCTGCCAGAAGCTCCAGGAGGCCACATCATCAGAAACGGAGACCTGTAGTTCATAGGGGGTATCTGGGATGCAGGGAGCAATGGGCAGGCCTGAGGAATAGCTTGCGAGGCAGTCTGGAATGCCCTTTCCTGATCATTACCCCATACAAAGTTTGCTTTCTTTCGGATAATCTTGTATAGAGGACGTAAAAGCAATGCAAAGTGTGGAATATGGCATTGCCAGTATCCCAATAACCCCAGGAAACACTGGGTCTCTTTTTTGTTAGTAGGAGTGGCCAAGACTGCGATCTTATTGCGAACTTTATCGGGAACTTTCTCCAGCATACCACTGAAATCCAATGAAGATATCCGTCTGGGACGGTCCCACAATGTTAGCGGGGTTAATGGCCCACCCTCTGTGCATTAGGGTATCTTGGACACTCTCCATACCTTCCTGTACCATCTCGCCCATGGCCCCTTGGATCATCACATCATCAACATAATGGTGAATCAAGAGAGAAGACGATACTGGTACCGCCTCCAAATCACGGGCAATTAGGCTGTGGCAAATAGAGGGAGAGTGTACATACCCCTGAGGGAGGCGGGTGAAGATATACTGGCACCCCTTCCAGGTAAAGGCGAACTGATCCTGTAAGACCTCAGCGATAAGAATACTGAAGAAGTCATTAGCGAGATCAATGACAGCATACCATGTTCCTGAGTTCGCAGTAACAATGTTTTCAATAAGGGTAACAATGTCCGGAACTGCTGAAGCAAGTGGTGGGGCATGTTTGTTCAAGAAGCGATAATCACCTGTCATTCTCCAGGATCCATCTGTCTTCTGGACCGGCCATAAAAAAGGGTGACGTTGCAGGTCTCACTACCCCTTCTTCTTGCAAAGCATCGATGGTGGCAGCAATCTATTCCTGCCCTCCAGGGAGGCGATATTCTGGAATACACTATGGTTTCAGGGGGGGAGGCACCATCACAGGATCCCACTTAGCCCGACCACCACTATTCTTTTTTGTAATAGTCCAAATTCCAAATGCAAATCCCCCTTGGCTAGTATTAAGGGCCGTACCGGCCAACATATTGATACCCAGCATACATTCGTCAGTGGCAGCCACCACGGCATGTAACCATACAGGGGAAGGGCCATCACCCTCCATGGCGCGGACTTTTTATTTCCTTCAGCAAGGTGATCGCTCCTCCCATCCCATCTAATCGAAATGTTGGTCCAGTCCAGACGTCGGGGTTACCAGGAATCACTGAGTGCCCTGCACCGGTATCGACCAAGGTCAAATACTGGCAGTCATTACCCCCATCCCAATGGATTGTTAACCGTATGTAGGGCCGCGGGTCCCCGTGTATCCACCATATCTCAATGGAGTGGACACGCGAATCCC
The DNA here is from genome assembly GCF_036971445.1 of Narcine bancroftii. Taxonomy (NCBI): domain Eukaryota; kingdom Metazoa; phylum Chordata; class Chondrichthyes; order Torpediniformes; family Narcinidae; genus Narcine; species Narcine bancroftii. The sequence goes on along the minus strand of NC_091474.1, from coordinate 97,973,293 downwards.
GCCAGCACCCTCATGCCTTAGTAGGGTTTGGGGGCTTCCAGGACCACATACTACTATTCTCCATAAGAGCCATTTAAACCAATTGTTGTATCTTATCACGGGTAACTGGAGCAAGAGAAGCTGGCTCGATAGGTGCAGCAGTGCAAGCAGAAAGCACAGCTGGGCCAGGAGCACTCAACAGCTGGGGATGATGTTCCCCTGCCTTCCTCTTATAAAAGGCATAAAGGACCACGGTAGATTTGCCATCAATATCACTTTTAGGTACGCCTAACTTTAACAAGATTAGAAAAAGGTCCTTTCTTGTCGGTCCGTTATTAGCAGCAGCCCCTCTCTTTTCATCCTGCTTGTCTGATTTAACCTGGGTTGTACGTGAATGGATTTTACCTCCCAACACTAATCCTCGAAACCCAGATAAGGCGTCCACCACCTCATTAACAGGGTGCCCAATTAGCAGACTAGTTACGGACAGATTCAGTCCCCGTATAGTGGGTTGGGCGGAATGAACCAATCGGGTATGCATTCCGGCAGTGAACGTCTCTTCGACAGGGATCCCCCCATGTACCCACAGCCTCAAACGCCTTGCATACAAGGCAGAAGCCAGGGCTTGCTGACGAATTACAACTATACCCTCCACTGGGGTGCCCCAATTGTTCTGCAAATGTAAATTCCAATCTACTGGTGACATATATACTCGTAACAGGGCATCTCCTTCTTCCACGTAGCTCAGCAATGACCCAGATATCAATAGTCAATGTTCCTAATCCCAACTATTCCTCAGGGGTTAAATGTACATTACCCCCTCCTTGTTTCCAATCACGCAAGAGCCAGGTCGCCAGAGTTTCTCCAGTCTTTTGCCTAAATCGATCTCCAATGGTGGCTAGCTCTTTTATAGAGAAGTCCCGTATTGTTGACTGCTCCCCACATCTGCGCCCACCTTGGCCCATAGTGGCCTCTACCCAGTCTACGTTAGGAGGCCGAGGCCATCCCGTAGATGGGGTGGGCCATAGGGCATAAGCAGGGGTTCAGGTATCTTCCACTGGGTCCGCTTGGGAGACTGGGGTATCTATCCCTTCAATCTCTACCCTTACATCATCCCCCCTTCCATCTCCGTCTGTTTGGGATGTCTGATGCCTTATGGGGCAGGCATGAACAGCGGGTAGAGAGGGGGGTACGTCAGGCACATGCTGAGGGATATCTGCATTATTACCATTGTCATCATTCCAGATATTCCCGTCCCAATCATCAATTACATCAGGATCATCGCCATTCTTTATCATGGCACGAATACAATGTGGATCGGGTTCTACTCTGTCTTTACTGATCTGCACAGAGCGGCTGGCAGAGTTTAATATTACGCCAGATCGTTTGGACTTGCTTATCTTCCCATTCATTGCCTAGGTCCTGACTAGTGCAAACAATCTCGCTCATCATGGAACAACATTGTCGCAAGGCTTCTAGCTCCTCCTCAAGTTGCTCTCTCTTGTGCTGGGATTCTACTTCTCGCTGAAATAATTCTGCTTCACGCTGAACGGCGTGGCGTAAGGCTGTGGACAGCAGCGAAACCCATTCGTCAGCGTCCCATTTTTAACAGGAAATTTACTTTCTCAATGGAGAGTGGCAAAACGCTCTCCCAGAGGCACACTTGATGGATCTAACTTCTCATCCCAACTAATGGATGGTCCCAACAAAGTCAGGGTATTGGCCAACATGTCAAACACATCGTCTTTTGATGTCCATCCCAGAATCAAGAACTGCTCAGGGCTCACCTCTTTCATTTGGCGAAACATCTCGAGACCAATCCTGCTGACTAAGCCAATTGTCTTGGGTAAACTTATACCTCTCACATTGTTCATTTTAGATTGTTCGCAGTTTTTGAGCTACCGAAAGAAAATAGACACACATGCTGAGAACATTCAGTTTATACAAATCTTTATTAAAAATTCTAAAGCTGATATCAAACTGCAATATGCAAGCCCTTCCCAAATATACTTATCAACGCCTGGATTGGTCGCAACTGCTGAGGCGAGGTAATGACTGCACACTTCTACTAGGTTGTTGGGGTGCCGGTTGCATCTTCTCCACCGCCCCCAACCGGGACGTTGGCTGGACTCTTCTTGCTGAGAGATATTGCCATCTCTCAGAAAGTCTCAAACTTCCGCAACGGGGCCATGGCTTATATTAACCAATAACTGCTTACTCAAGCACCTATTCCCAGCACAAAAGAAAGATAAGCGAGCAAGCTAGCATGCCTAGGCTTCTATCGAATAACACAACTTTCTAGCTTATCACTTTGAATACAATGGTTTAGTTTGTGTCAAGGTTAGGTCTCTGCCTGAAAGACTGTGACCAAAACAAGAAGGAAGATTAAATGTTCTTGGTACACAGATGTCTTTTGGTCAGATAACTGCATCTCTATGCCCCATGGTGGAATTTAGCTTATGTCTGTTTTCCACCACTACACTTCTGTTGAACCGAAACTCTGCTGCTCTCACCTCACATTGTCCTTCGTGGTGCCATTTCTACTGACCCAAACAACAGTCTAATGAAAAGGGATGACGTGCAACACATCAGGAAAAATAAAACACATTATAATTAATGATCGACGGGGAAAGGCCATTATGGAGCTTTTGAAAAATTATTATCCGTTCCTTATGTGGGGTGAAGCATACAATTTGGACAAGGCGGGGGCTCCAAGAAATACAAGGTAATCATGCCCAAAAGAAAAACAAAATGAAGAAAATATCGGTCCATATTGGAGTGATAAACAAACAGATCTCTGTCCATGTTCAGAAGAAGCAGAATGCCTTTTAAAATCGCCAGAGCATTTGTTTGTCGAAGTGATTTCAAAAGACATCATGACGGTAAGAGGGGCAAAATGACAAAAGAATCATTGAGAGGCTTTGTGGAAATTTTAGAGGACAAATGTATTGAGTGTAGAGTGTGATCGCAGTACTCTTTTCTGATATGTCTCCATGACAAACAACTCACACAATAAGAGAGAACCAGGAATTGTTGCAAATTGCTTCAAATAGAAAAGACCAATTTCCGTCAAATTGTCTTGATAGGTATGTTTTCCAATCCATGCACCATCCTGGTAAAGCTCGTCTCCATGTGTCCAAAGCGTCGACATCACCAAATGAGGCAATCAGAATAGAACTCATTTGCGCAGTATACTTTATTTATACATTTATTGTGTTAACTCACTGCTCTTGAATTCAATTCCCCAATGTATGAAGGCCAACAGCGCATGCATCTATTTAACCACCCGATCAATTTTCGGGTCATCATTGAGGAATCTGGAGACATGGACTCAACTGTTCTTCCACATTATTAAGAATGCTGCTGTGGTGATATGTCATTGCACCACTGGGTCACCAGAGGACACCACCAGACGACTCTGTAATATCGCCGATCGGAGTTCATGATCCTCCTTCTGACCTGGGCTTGTACTCTGTTAAACCCTGCATTTAACCTTCACTCTTCTTCTTGTTTTTGATGTCGGTCAAAATTTAATAGAGTGATTTATATCAGGGATAGAAGCTACTCCTGTCCTCGCCCACGCTGCCGACTCCACTGAAACCAGATCAAAGGATCCGAAATAGGAAATGTCCCCCACGCATGTGCAGCTGAGTATGAATCAGACGGGGAGCCGTGGGACTGAAGCCGCGGTGGCAACAGGCACTCGCAAGTGACCGAGAACTGTGAGAGGGACAGAAGCACCTGGGAGCAGGTAAAGAACGACCCAGAGACTTGCCTGTTAAGCAATTCTCTGGAACCGGGTCCAGCCACGCAGCCCGCTGGGCTCCCGTTCGATAGCCAAAGTTTGTGACAAGCGCGGAGAGAAGGGATTCGGAAAATGTCCCTCCCAATCTCGATTTACTGCCTCCCCCAGAGAGAACACCAGCTACACCCGACTCCCCAGAGGGCACCCATGCTTTCCCAGGATCGATCGGCCACTTCAGGAAAGGATCAGGATGGGTATGCACCCCCACTGCCACAGGATCAGAGACTCGTTCAGCCAATTGCTGAGACCAGACAGGCTGAAACCTGACCCCAGGAGCCCCGGGGTAAGCACTCAATTCAACTAGTGGCAGACGTGTTTCCTAAACTACGTGGGAGTTGATGGGGCGTCGGAGGAAGAAATGCTTATGCTACTGATAGCAGAACTGTGCGTTCACCCTACTCCTTTATACAGGATGCTAAGTCCGATGAAGAGGCCATGAGCATCTTGCAGAGACACTATAATAAAGGGCACCGCGAACTCCACTCCAGACACAGGGTAATGACCAGGTCACAGGAAGCGGGGAGTCTATTTGGGAATTCATCAGCGCCCCGAAGGACTGAACTAGGGAATGTACTTTTAAAACTGTATCTGCTCAAGTGTATGCAAACAAGCTCATAAGAAACAGGATTGTAATGGGCGTCAGAACTACCGACATTAGGCAGAGCCTGCTAGAAGAGGGGACAGTCAGACTGGAGGAGACAGATGTTATCGCAGAGGCCCTGGAAGATATTAGAAAGGAACTGGAGAAATATATCCTCCTGGACCTATTAGCTCTGCACAGGGCTCAAGGTCAACATATAGCAGCAGTATCCCCACTGGAACCTTCTAAATGCTCCTATTGCGGGCAACACAAGCACCCCAGATCTTACCACCTAGCTACAGAAGCCAGCTGTTCAAGCTGCAAAATGAAAGGGTATTATGAAAAGTCTGCGGAAGCCCTAAGGCTCCCGCCAAATCCTCTTCACATGCAAATGATAGGTGGGAAAGATCATATATTTCCTCCTCAGGTAGACAGAAACAGTGCTATTTGCAGCCTGCCATGTTGGACAAAGTATGCGACTGTTAGTATTATAATTAATGGGTCGAAAGTAAATTGCCTGATAGACAGCAGGAATTCTGAAAGTTTCATAGACTGTTAGCTAGTACAGCGCCTTGCAGTGAAAACATACTCTCGTGACCACCAGATTTTGTTCACGTCCAACAACCACACAGCTTAAGTGACACACTTCTGCAATGTCATGATCGAAGCACAAGGCAGGGAGTACAGGAATTAGTTCTCCCCCATCTCTGTGCTCCCGTCCTGCTCTGTGTAGAGTTTCATTGTTTATTGGAGAGCATCACTATGTCCCGTTTGTCCCGCTGATGGTTAAGAACAAACAGCACTGTAACCTGACAATCCTGAATGTACAACCTAACCCACTATTCACTCATCTCACTCTGGACAGCAAGCCAATATCCATCAAGTACAGGAGGTACAGATTAGAGCGGAGGTTTGCAGATTCCTGCAAGAGGGCATTATAGAGAAGAGCTCCAGCACCTGGAGTCCCCAAGTAGTTATAGTAAGGTCGTGGGAGAATCACCGGATGGTGGTCGACAACGTCAGACCATCAACAAGATTACTCAGCTGGACGCCTACCTACCATATCGGACATGGTGAACAACATTGCGCAGTATAAGGTGTTCAACACTATAGACCTCAAGGCAGTGTATCACCAGTTTCCCATCGGAGAGAGCGACTGCATATACACGGCTTTCGAAGCAGATGGCAAACTGTACCAGTTTCTCCGTCTCGCCTTCGGCATCACGAATGGGGTGCCACGTTCCTGCAGGAGATGGACCCCATAGTAGGTGAGTAGCAACTACCAGAGGAGTTCCCTTACCTCGACAATGTTACTATTTGGGCCACTCTCCAGCCGACCATGATACAAACATTAAGCGCTTCTTCCAGACAGCTAAGGAATGTAATCTAACATACAATAAGGACATGTGCGTCTTTAGTGCGATGAAACTGGCCATCCTCAGATACGTAGTACAAAACGGGGAAATCAGCCCGGACTATTGCCCGCATGCGCCCACTCCTGGACCTCCCAGTCCCTCACACACAGAAAGCGTTAAAGAGATGTTAGGGACTCTTCGTCTACTATGCACAGTGGTTGCCAACCATGCCGACAGAGCACGCCCGCTCATAAAAACTCAGCATTTCCTCTCGACCCGGTGGCTTTCAAAGCCTTTATAGAGATCAGAGAACTGATTGCAAAAGCAATCTTGCGGCCCATAGATGAGATGATCCTATTCCAATCTGAGACGCAAGCCTCAGATGTCGCAAACGCGGCCACACTGAATCAGGAGGGGGAACGGTGGCCTTTTTCGCACGGACCCTACAGGGGCTAGAAGTGAGACACTGGCAGTGGAGAAGGAGGCACAGGCGATCATAGAAGCGGTGAGGCATTGGAGACATTGCCTGACTTGTAACCGCTTCACTCTGGTCACGGACCAACTATCCATGATATCGCCTCAAACCGTGCATCTTGGCGCCTCACAGTTCGGCGGGCAGCAACCTCCTTTGAAGAAGACCACAGAGCCCACCTCACTGTCAAAAGACAAAGGAGGAAAAACCCAACACCCAACCCCAACCAACCAATTTTCCCTTGCAACCGCTGCAACCGTGTCTGCCTGTCCCGCATCAGCCATAAACGAGCCTGCAGCTGACTTGGACTTTAATAAATCCATAAATCTTCGTCCACGAAGCCAAGCCAAAGAAAGAACATCTCCAAATATTCTACGATAATACTCAATTCAGCCAAATTTACTGAGTTAAATTGTGATACCTTTTATTAAAAGAATTGTCGGTGATGTGTATAGTTGTGCTACAATTCGCACAATTGTGAATCTTTGGAACATGAGTGGGCATAATTCAGAAAGACAGAGAAACCAAACTGGGGAATGAAACGTTGCTTTCACAAGCGGCATCACTGACTATTCTGAGGGTAGGAACAGTGGTGTACCTGATCAATTTTTTATTTGCAAAGTGACAGATTATAGATATGTTTTTGGGAGATATTTTTTTTTTAAAATTCAGTCACATACAAACACTTTAACCTGATGTTATTTAAAATACTGGAGGTCCACTCCGAGAACCTTTGCAAAAACTTTGGAGAGTGCCCAAACTTTGGATTGTTTGGTTTTTTTTGTCGAAAATGCAACAAATGAAAGAACTCATCTGAGCCACAGTCTGTCTGGCCTGGAACTTGCTTTCCTAAGAGGATCATGTGGTTTTGTGAGTAAAACAGGGTTTTCTTTCAGGGAGAGAAAATTCAGTTTATGCTGTTTTACAGTTCAGCACCAGCAGCTGTGACTAGAACAGGACAAACTGGAAATATTGTGGTAAATCCGTGGGGGGTGTCACAAGATGGCATAGAGGACAGATGTGAAATCCCACCCTTCCTCAGCTAGTTTTTTAAGCACCCATTTTTAAAGTTTATAAAAGTGATTAAAAGTTGTATTTTTACTTTTGGGAACATTATATTGGCGACTAATGTAAAAAAAAAACAACTCAACTGCAGAAGAAACCACCTTTTAAAAGTGCTGATTTATTAAGGCCTGTCTGTTCAAATGAAGCCATGGACCCGATGTTTGGAACCTCCAAGGCACAGAGGACTCCTGCCCGGCAAAGTATAGCGCCGGCTTGACGATGAGTTCAGCCAGTGCCGAACCCCGCGTCCGCGAACCGGCTGAGAAAAGAGCCTTTGAGCCCGGCTGCCATCGAGTGGGCTGGGGAACGCAGAATGGCGTCGGTAGTCGCACCTGTGCAGTCCCTGGCCTTATCGGGCATGCACAGTGCTTCAAGGTCCAGGAATTGTTGGATCACATAGGGTCTGTGGGGGGCACCAGAGCTGTGGCGTTCTGACGTGGTCGGGATGCCGTCGTCGGATGTACAGACCCACAGCCGCTCTGGGAGGGGACCGACAACACTGGAAGAAGAAGAAGAGGAAGACTTACAGATGGTGGTACAGAAGGCATGACAAAGTCAGACTCCAATGATGGTCCAAAATAACAGAATATTTTTCTATACAGATTTGAGTCAGGAGATTATTAGGTGATGTCGGGAATTTAACTTGACTAAAGAAATATTGTGGCGGAAGGGTTACAAATTTGCTTTTCGTTACTTTGCAGTATTGAAAGTATTTTATGGTAATTTTCAATCTCAAGTTTTTGAACATGATCACGATGCATTAATTTTTGGTAATTTACTAGCAGATTTGTAAGGACATGGAAGATCTTCACTGCTATCACCTAAAAAGAAGGCAAATGGAAATGGGAATGGGAAGAACGGGAAAAATTGGAAGAATGCAAAGAAAGAAGTTTAACACGAAGTGTTATTGACATTGAAGATCCGGAACAATCATTGGGAATGCAGTCAGTGGGTTCAATATATTTACAGTATTTGATTGTGTTGATGTGAAGAATGTATTTCTGGCTGGGGGGTGGATAGCACTGAAATCTTTGATAGTCATCCGCCACTAGTGGGGTTTACCACACCCAGTTTTTTTCAGGCGTTACTACCTTTGGGTAGTAGTAGTTTTTTTGGTATAATTAATATTCTTTCTTTTTTCTGCATTTTCTTTAAAAGGCTGATACTCAGGTAGATGGTGTGGTGAAGAAGGCATTTGGAATGTTGGCCTTCATAAATCGGAGTATTGAATTCAAGAGTAGGGAGGTTATGATGAAATTCTACAAGGCATTGGTGAGGCCACATTTGGAGTACTGTGTACAGTTTTGGTCACCAAATTATAGGAAAGATAAACAAAATAGAGAGAGTACAGAGAAAGTTCATGAGAATGTTGACAGGATTTCAATGTTTGAGTTACAGGGAAAGATGTGCAGACTAGGGCTTTTTTCTCTGGAGCATAGAAGATTGAAAGGGGACTTGATAGAGGTGTTTAAGATTTTAAAAGGGACAGACAGAGTAAATATGGATAGGCTTTTACAATTAAGAGTGGGGGAGATTCAAACTAGAGGGCATGGTTTAAGATTGAAGGGGGAAAATTATAAGGGGAACATGAGGGGAAATTTCTTTATGCAAAGTGTGGTGGGGATGTGGAATGAGCTTCTGACAGACGTGGTTGAGGCGGGATCATTGGTTACATTTAAGGAAAGACTGGATAGTTACATGGAGAGGAGAGGACTGGAGGGGTATGGACCGGGTACTGGTCAGTGGGACTAGGAGGGTGGGAATTTGTTACGGCATGGACAAGTAGGGCTGAACTGGCCTGTTCTGTGCTGTAAGTGGTTATATGGTTATATAGGGGAGGGATAGAGATTTAAGTTATTATAAGGGGAGCGATATTTTGTAGTGATGCATTATATTGTTAATTTGTAAGGATGTCTAATTTGAAATGTACAACTTTTAATGTTCACGGGTTAAATAATCTGATTAAGCGAAAGAGAGTTTTGGCTAATATTAAGAAAATGAAATTTGATATTGCCTTTTTACAAGAAACTCACTTGACTGGAAAAGAACATTTGAAACTGAAGAGATTTTAGGTTGGACATGTGTTTTCTTCTTCATTTAATTCTAAGAAAGAGGTATAGAAATTTTAATTCATAAGAATTTTTCTTTTGAATTACAAAATATAGAAGGAAATATTCGATGGGTCTTAAGGGTGAATTGTAAAGTTTTTGCTGAACCTTAGACTTTGCTCAATGTTTACACACCTAATGTGGATGATGAGCATTTTATTTCTGATGTATTTTTGTTGTTTAATCAAGCTAAGGAAAATATATAACCATAACCATATAACCACTTACAGCACAGAACAGGCCAGTTCGGCCCTACTAGTCCATGCCATAACAAATCCCCACCCTCCTAGTCCCACTGACCAGCACCCGGTCCATACCCCTCCAATCCTCTCCTCTCCATGTAACTATCCAGTCTTTCCTTAAAGGTAACCAATGATCCAGCCTCAACCACGTCTGCCGGAAACTCATTCCATATCCCTACCACCCTTTGCGTAAAGAAATTTCCCCTCATCTTCCCCTTATAATTTTCCCCCTTCAATCTTAAACCATGCCCTATAGTTTGAATCTCCCCCACTCTTAATTGAAAAAGCCTATCCACATTTACTCTGTCTGTCCCTTTTAAAATCTTTAATACCTCTATCAAGTCCCCCCTCAATCTTCTATGCTCCAGAGAAAAAAGCCCCAGTCTGCACAACCTTTCCCTGTAACTCAAACCTTGAAATCCTGTCAACATTCTCGTGAACCTTCTCTGCACTCTCTCTATTTTGTTTATATCTTTCCTATAATTTGGTGACCAAAACTGTACACAGTACTCCAAATGTGGCCTCACCAATGCCTTGTAGAATTTCATCATAACCTCCCTACTCTTGAATTCAATACTCCGATTTATGAAGGCCAACATTCCAAATGCCTTCTTCACCACACCATCTACCTGAGTATCAGCCTTGAGAGTACTATTTACCACAACTCCTAAATCCCTTTGTTGCTCTGCACATCTCAATAGCCTACCATTTAATGCATATGACCTATTTAGATTTGCCTTTCCAAAATGTAACACCTCACACTTATCTGTATTAAATTCCATCAGCCATTTCTCAGCCCACATCTCCTGCCTTCTTAAATCACCTTTTAATCTACGGTAATCTTCCTCACTGTCCACAACACCACCAATCTTTGTATCATCTGCAAACTCGCTTACCCAATTCTCCACCCCTACTTCCAGGTCGTTAATATATATAACAAACAATAGTGGACCCAGAACCGATCCCTGAGGAACTCCACTAGTCACCAGCCTCCAATTGGACAAACAATTTTCTACCACTACTCTCTGACACCTCCCATCCAACCATTGCTGAATCTATTTCACTACCTCCTCATTTATACCGAATGCCTCCACCTTTTTTCCTAACCTCCTGTGGGGAACTTTGTCAAAAGTTTTACTAAAATCTAAATAGACAACATCCACACCTTTCCCTTCATCAACCTTTCTGTAACCCCCTCGAAAAACTCAATCAGGTTTGTCAAGCATGATCTACCCCTGACAAAACCATGCTGATTACTCCCTAGCAATCCTTGTACCTCCAAATAATTGTAAATACCATCCCTCAGAACACTTTCCATCAGCTTGCCCACCACAGACATCAGACTCACGGGCCTATAATTCCCAGGTTTACATTTAGACCCTTTCTTAAACAGCGGAACCACATGCGCCACCCTCCAATCCTTTGGCACTACCCCCGTGGTCAGTGACATCCTACATATCTCTGTTAATGGCCCCACTATCTGTCCACTAGCCTCCCTGAGTGTCTTTGGGAATATTTTGTCCGGTCCCGGAGATTTATCCACCTTTATCTCTTTAAACACAGCCATCACTACCTCCTCAGTTATCCTTATATGCTTCATTACCTCCCCACTATTGTTCTTTACCTGAACTGGTTCAATATTTTTTTCCCTAGTGAATACCGAGGCAAAGAAATCATTCAAAATTTCCCCCATTTCCTCTGACTTCTCACTCAGCCTACCCTCACTATCTACAAGGGGTCCAATTTTATCCCTCACTAATCTTTTACTTTTAATGTACTTATCAAAACCCTTTGGATTTATTTTTACTCTGTCTCCCAAAGCCTCTTCGTGCCTTTTTTTGGCCTTTCTAATTTCTTTCTTAAGATTCATTCTACACTCTTTGTAGTCCTCCTTCAAATTGTCAGCTCTCTGTTCTTTATACCTCTTGTACACCTCCCTTTTTCTCCTAACCAAATTTGCAATATTCCTCGAAAACCAAGCCTCCCTATGACTTCTAGCCTTTCCTTTGATCCTCATTGGGACATAACTACTTCGTACCCTCAAATTTTCTTTTTTGAATATCCTCCATTTCTCATTTACACCCTCACCTGTAAATATCGTGTCCCACTAAATACTCCTCAAATCCCTTCTTATTCCTTCGCAATTTGCTCTTCACCAATCCAGAACCTCAACTTTAGGCCCCTCCTTGCTCTTCCCTAAAACTACCTTAAAACTAACAGAATTATGCTCACTAGACCCAATTAGATCTCCAACATTAATGTCTGATACCTGACCTAGCTCGTTCCCTAACAGGAGATCCAGTATTACAGTATCTCGAGTCAGTTCTTCTACTAATTGATTCAGAAAACAATCTTGAACACATTTAACGAACTCTAGCCCATCCAGCCCTCTAACTGTATGGGTATCGCAATCAATGTGAGGGAAGTTAAAATCTCCGATGATCACTACCTTATGATTCTCACACATATACGTTATCTCTCTACACATTTGTTCTTCCAGTTTTCTTGACCCATTTGGTGGTCTGTAATACACCCCTATTAGCACCCTCATGTCTCCTTCACCCCTCAATTCCACCCAAACAGCCTCACTGGACTATCCCTCCAGACCATCTTGCCACCTTACGGCAGTAATGTCCTCCTTAACAAGCAGAGAAACTCCTCCCCCTTTTTTACCCCCTCATCTATCACATCTAAAACAAATGTATCCTGGAACATTAAGTTGCTAGTCCTGCCCCTCTTGTAGCCAGGTCTCACTAATTGCCACAATATCGTGACCCCAAGTATCTGTCCATGCTCTAAGCTCGTCTACCTTGTTCACTATGCTTCTTGCATTAAAATATATGCATTTCAGAGAATGACCCTCACATACATTCTCTTTTCTGCCTTCTACCCTAATCTCCATCCTATCTTTATTATCATTTTTACTCTTATCTTGGTGGCCATGCTCCCTTGACTCTGCTCTCACACTCTGTTCCCCACCCCCCTGCTAAACTAGTTGGAGGAGATTTTAATTGTGTTTTGGATCCTTTACTGGGTACATCTCCAAAACGTATAAAGAAATCAAAGATGGCGACACAAACTTGGGCCTTGATGAAAGACTTAAATTTGGTGGATATGTGGAGAAGGGTCAATCCTACGGAGAAGGATTTCTCTTTTTATTCGTCCTGACATGATTCATTTTCCAGAATAGACTTTTTTTTAGTATCAGCACATTTAGAAGGAAGAGTATTACAGGTGGAATAAAAAAGTAGAGTTATATCGGATCATTCTTTATTATTTTTCTCTTGTGTAATTTCAGAAGTGGTACATTCATTTTCTAGATGGAGAATGAATATAATGTTGTTGAAAAAAAAACAGAATTTGTTACTTTTGTTAAGGAACTGATGACTGTTTTTGACTGAGAATGCTAATTCTGTAGATAGTCGTTTTGTATTATGGGATGCATTAAAACATTTAAGAGGGCAGATTATTAGTTACACTACTAAAGTTAAGAAACAGTATATGGCAGAGAGTTTGGAACTGGAGAATCAAATTGCTGAATTGGAAAAGAAATTTCAGAAAGATGTGACAGAAGATTTTAAAAAATGGGTTTGGCTAATTTGAAATTACGTTATATTACATTGCAAACTTATCAATTTGAGCATTTAATTAATCGATCACGTTATTATGAGTTGTGTGAGAGGGCACATAAGGTACTAGCATGGCAGTTAAAGGCAGAACAGGTTTCATGGACTATTAATGCTGTTAAAAGGAATTCATCAGTTACTTATAAACCTCAGGAAATTAATGACCAGTTTTATTCATTTTACAAAAATATTGTAGACTTCTGAGGGGAAACAGGATAGTGGTCTATGAAATCTTATTTATCTAAATTAACATTACCAGTATTGGAAGAGCAGGATGTTATGGAATTGGAAGCTCCGTTTACAGAATTTGAGATTAAGGAACCTATGTTGGAAATCCCAAATGGTAAGTCACCAAGGGAAAACAGATTTTCTGTGGAATATTATAAAACTTTTTATGAAGATTTATCCTCTGTGTTTGAGGAGGTATTACAACAAGTAACTGAAGAGCATGAGTTTCTGGAATCTTGTTCTAGTGTTTTAATTACAATAATTATTAAAAAGAATGTGTCTTCATATAGACCTATTTTCATTGCTGAATGTAGATTCATCATAGCGAAAGTGTGAGCAAATCGACTTGCCAAGTATTTACCTAAATTAATACATATTTATCAAATATGTTTTATTAAGAATAGAAATGCTTCAGATAATATTCTTCAATGAATTTCTTTGGTCAATGCATATCAACAGTAGCCCAACCATGGTTGCACTTGATGGCGAAAAAGCTTTTGACAGGGTTGAATGGGATTTTTTATTTAAGGTGTTGGAAAAGTTTAAATTTGGCCCTTTTTTATTGGTTGGGTTAAAGCTTTATATACGAACACAATGGCCAAGGTGGTGACAAATGGTCAAGTTTAATTACCGTTTAAATTGACACATTCGACCCGACACAGGTGTCCATTGTCACCAGCCCTGTTTGCATTGGCTATTGAACCATTAGCTCAAAAAATAAGACAGAATCAACAGATAAGAGGGATGAGAGTTATGGATAAAGAGTATAAGATTAATCTATTTGCAGATGATGTTTTGATATATGTGACAAATCCAGAACAATCATTGTCGCATTTGCAGGAATGTTTATTACAATATGGAACATTATCTAGATACAAGGTTAATTGGGATAAGAGTGAAATTTTACCAGTTGGAGAAGGAAATTATTCAGAATATAAAAATATTATTAAATTGATATTATCTGATAAAATTAAATATTTAGGAATAATTGTGAATGTCACTCAATCTTTATATAAGTTAAATTATGTTCCTTTATTTAAAAATATTAAAGCAGATTTAATTAAGTGGAAAGATCTCCCATTAACTTTAATTGGCCAAGTTAATTGTATTAATATGAATATATTTTCCTCGAATTCAATATTTATTTCAATCAATACCATGTTCTCCCTCAAAGGGATTTTTTCAGGATTTATCTATTAAAGATATAGATGAAAAAAAATAAGATTTTAGGATCAAAAAGTAAATTGAAAATTTTACCCCATTAGATAACAATCAGCTTATTCCTTTTCAATGTTTAATAATTATTTAAAGAGTTGAGACTCTAAGGATATAAAGATGTTACAGGATTGTTTTGTAGAAAGACAGTTTCTTTCTTTCAATCAATTGAAAGAGCATTTTGATATTGCTGAAAATTCTTTGTTTATTGTCAACTTCGAGCTTTGGTGAAAGATATGTATGGTAGATAGATGATTTTGCCTGTATTGATGGAATTCGAGTCTTTGATTTCTTCTTTACCAAAAGTGTTATATTTCTGTAATGTCCCAAGTATTACAAGACAATATGGATAAACTGGAATGGGAAAAGTCTAAGCTTAAATGGGAAAATTATTTAGTTTTTTTTCCTGAAGACTATGTGTCATGATAGTGTTACTAAATTGACGAATATGTGGTATGGAATGGTTAATTACAATTTTTTACATCAGTTGTATTTAACCCAAGAGAAATTGGAAAAAAATATGGTTTTAGTAATTCAGACACTGTTTTAGATGTGGTGTATGTGACAAAAGGCAAAGGAGGAAAAACCCAACACCCAACCCCAACCAACCAATTTTCCCCTGCAACCGCTGCAACCGTGTCTGCCTGTCCCGCATCGGACTTGTCGGCCACGGACGGGCCTGCAGCTGACGTGGACTTTTTGCCCCCTCTGTGAATCTTCGTCCGCGAAGCCAAGCCAAAGAAAGATGTACTGGTACTTTTTAAAATGTTGTTTGGACTTGTATTCATGTACAACCATTTTGGCTAGAAATTAGGATAACTTTGGAAAGATTATATGACATTAAGTTACCACTAGATCCATCTATTTTAATGGGTTATATAATTCAGTTAGAGGGATTAGGATTCGATAAATTTAAAATTGCATTTGTATGCTTAGCATTGTCTGTAGCTCGAAAATGTGGAAAGATAACATATGTGCCCTCTCACACAACTTTCCACATGGAAAGATAACATAGCAATTAATATAATGCGACGGCATAACGAATTGAAAGCTTGTATTGTTATGGAAAAAATTACATATAATCTGCATGATAATTATTCTTATTTTGTTAATAAGTGGTTACTGTATTTGGAATATATGTATTTAGATGTATTTTGATTTATAACATTCTTCGTTTCTGTTTATATATTTTTGGCACTTAAGAGAGTGGCTGATGGGATGGGAGGGTGGCTGGGGACTCATTTTTATTATTTTTCTTTTTTTCTGTTTTTTTATTGTTTTTTGATAGATATACAGATGTAAAATTGTCTTTATGGAATGTATGCTGCATTATTAGTAATGATCTTTCAAATTAATTTTTTTTAAAAAAAGGATAAGAATTTCCTGCAACCAGTAAACTTGGAGAAGTGAGATTGGAATGTGAATCAAAGAACCTTTCTGAATTTACATACACATGCACTTAGAATTAGAAGACGGTAAAGTTAGCTTAGTGAAGTTAATAGTAATATGTTTGATCCTATTTTCATATTTAAAGGTAATTAAAAGCAGCTTTTGTTCAAGTAACCATTTGCCTTGGTGAATATCTATTGCTGCTGGGTTTTGGGGTCCTCTGGGCTCGTAACAGCTCGAATTATCCCTCACCAGATACAAGATATGTGGCACAAGTCTTTGTCCAAGGCTGCTTCCATGTCGCTTTTCACACCCACTCATACATGCACAACAGGTTCATCTTTTTAAGGGAGACATCACTTTCAGATTTCCATCAAATTTTATTTCATTATTTTAATAATTTGTTTATGATTATAGTCATTTCATTATCATCTCCACTCTCTGGTGAACCGGAGAAAATGCTGAAATGGAGTCTTGGGACGTGTCTGAAGTCTGCACAAATCCTCTGATGGGTGTATTCACAGGTATATTTAATAGCACCCTGCCACAAGACAAACTTGCTTCAAATTGTCATCCCCTTATGAATCCGATGACAACATAATAACGAACCTGAATTCTTATCGAACTTTGGCTTTGACATTCACGAATATGAATCGATTTGAGAGGCTCACACCAAGTTTAGCCTGCCAGAGAGCTTGTATAAATGCATATTGTGCACATGCAGAGCAGTGCAACAACTGATAACATGTCAGTAGCTCGACACATCGCCCTAGAATACATGGAAACAATGCACGCATACAGTACCCTCCATAATATATGGGATAAATTCATTTTTTTTAATGTTATTTGCCCCCATGAGCCACCATTTTAAATTTGTAATCCGATAATTCACATGTAGTTAAGGTGATTATTCCAGATTTTATTCAAAGTTATTTGTAAATATTGTGGTTTGACCATGTAGAAATGACTGCGCTTTTTATACATAGACCCCTCATTTAAGAGCACCATAATCTGTGGTATTGTTGACTATTCATTAATTTTCAATTGTTTCATTGATGCGGGTACGAGCACTAGGCTTGAATCTAAGCTTCTGATCACATTTGGACTCTATAGTTGCTATCATCCAACATGAGAACCGGAGAGGTGCCAATGAAAGTCAATGAAGACATTATGAAGCTTAGAAACAAGAATAAACCAGTAATAAACATTGCCCGAACTTTAGCATGGTCATAATGAAAGGTCTTGAACATGATGAAGACGTATAAGAACGGACTGGTCAGCTCAGAAATCGCAAATGGACGTATTCCCTCTACACCCGATGACAAAATAATTCTCATTATCTTGACAAATTTCCCCACATTTATATGTAACAAATTAGAAACACTCTTCAGGTGGTAGATGTCACGTAAAAACAGGAAGCGAGCCGTAGTGGGGCCGGGAAAAAGGATTGGCCGCCACTAATCTAGACCTTTATTCTGACGCCCCAACTGGATCCTTGAGTTACTGAAAACGTAAGGCAATCAGTGAAGATGAGTGATAATAGATCTTTCAGATCACAATCAAACCCGTCACTCCAATAGATTGTGTCTTCTTTCCAAATATATTACCTGTACACCCATGACTTTACAGAAGAATTCCATTTGAACCCAAATTTGCCTGCGATGCTGAATGAAGACTCGACAACGAATAAGGAGACAAAAACACAGGAAAGAGATCGAAAATCTCATGGGCAGGATGGCAGGAATAAGGACTCTCTCTCTCTCTCTCTCTCTCTCTCTCTCTCTCTCTCAAAGTCATTAGGAACAGGATCATTGACATCATTGCAGGCGGGAGAGGACACAATCCTGCCCACATTAATGATGCTAAGTCGAAAATGTTAACATAGTGAAGATGCTACGAATATCTAAGTGTTACGAGCCCGGAGGACCCCAAAACGCAGCAGCAATAGAAATTCAACAAAACAAATGGTTACTTAAACAAAAGTTCTTTAAATGTTTTAATGGTTTAAGTGGTTCAATTGGTTACTTAATCAAAAATTATCTTTAAACATGAAATCAGAGTCAAACAATAACTTATTACTATTAACTTACTTTACTTTACCCCACCCCTAATAATTGTAAACGCATGTGTATGTATTGTGTGTTCTTTTAGAAAGGTTATTTGATTCACAGTCCAATCTCACTTTTCAATTCTTCAAGTTCACTGGTTGCAGGCTATTCTTGTTCTGTGAACCGAATTTAAAATTTACGGATTTCTCCAGACTTTGGTGATTTGTTGTTCGTTGGATCCCTTCAGAGTTTTCCAGATGATAACTTCTTTATTTCAGGTCACCACAGAGGTCTTTTTTGTTTCTCTTTATTTCAAGTGAAACATTGGGCAGCCAGTCCGCTCCTCTTTTATGGACCACAATGGGTTTGACCAGGATGAACAAAGCACTCACAACCCATCTTCGAAAAGTTGTTTTTCCACAGTTTGCCAGCTTGTCCGTTCCAGTCCCAGCAGCTGCTGCTGAACTGTAAAACTGGAGAAATGAATTCTCTATTTCTCTCTCTGTCTCTCTCTCTCTGAGAAAATCCTGTTTTACTCCCTGCTTGACAAACCACGTGACCGTCTTAGAACAGCAAGTTCCACTCCAGACAGACCATGGCTCTGAATCGAATCCTCTGAGTTCTTTCATCTGTTGCTTTATAAAATATCAATCCAGTAGTGAAGTCCCTTGGGCACTCCATAAAGATTTTGCCAAGGCATTCACAGCAGGCCTATATGGTTTGAGCAAAGCTCCAGTATTATAAATGATTATCTGTTTTGAAGTGTTTTCATGTGACCTAGACTAAAAGAAAATGCCACGCTTTATCACCCCAAATTATATCTATATTCAATATAAAACACAACATATTCGGTCAGAATACGTATATTGAAGTTACAACCGAGTAGGGGCTGAAGGCCTCTACTTTGGCAGATGAAGGGATTTTCGACATGTACTCACACCTCAACAACTGCTAACGTCACGCCATCAAAAGCAAATTTGCTGGGTGTATCACAGCGGAGAATGAAAACGTCCATGCTCAAAATCTGTTTAAAAACCGCAGAAGGTTGGGACGTAGCGCAGATCAGAATGCAAACTGCGTCTCCGTGTGCAAACCCGATGACCAGGAAAGGCAATAAATACACTAAAAAAAACCCAGGACGACCGATCTTCTCTGTTCTCTCATCAGGGAGACGGTTTAAAAGTGGAAAATCAGGCAACAACAGACTGAAGACATTTTTTACCCTGCAGAGATCAGACACCTTAGTGATCCCCCATAACAATTTTCACACACTGACCTTGCTTGCTTTAAATTAATCGTTCATTTCATGTAATCTGTTACTCTGTCAATTGTGTTCCACACATGGCAGTATGTCATGCTCGCGTAACCCACAAGTCTGTTCATCGAATAACCCTTTCACTGCACCGGATAGTTATAAAACATAAACTGACACATATTGAACTTCATTCTGCGATACGGAATTGTTCAACTACCTGCAGGTTAAGTCGCCTCTTAGTTTGGTTAACGGTGGGTTTTTGTGTTTACCGAATAGTTCATGTGATCGAACGAATGATCTTGAAAAAGAAAATTAATGACATTTCTCTTCCACAAAATATGTTGACAGGCCTACTGATATTTCAGCATCTTTTAAATTCTGTTTCAAATTTACGATATCTGAGACGTTATTTCATTTCATTACGTTTGCTTTCAAATTCTTTGTTCTTTTATTTTGTCACAAAATAAATAAACTTTAATTTATCCGCTGGAACGTTCTTCAGGTGCAGATCTGAGGAATCTTAAAATTGTCCATATTATGGGTAAAACTGTCTTAATCGGAAAGAGATGGCAGATAGATGTGCTCGGGCACAGCCCCAGAGAATTTGCAGTTTCATCATTTTGGAAGACTCGGGATCACACATTGGCATCTGCTGGAGCTGTAATGAGTGGGCTTTGAGGGAGTGGGTGTGGACAAGATGTTTCATTTCTGGGAATATCTGAAATCTGCGGGCCAAAATGTAAAACATATTAAAGTTTAGTTTGCTTCACAAAACGTGATAACGTTGCCACTACTGGGACTTTATGAGAGTTCGGTGACAGAACATTTAAATAATGGTCATATTTCTTTCTTTAGCTTGGCTTCGCGGACGAAGATTTATGGAGGGGGTAAAAAGTCCACGTCAGCTGCAGGCTCGTTTGTGGCTGACAAGTCCGATGTGGGACAGGCAGACGTGATTGCAGCGATTGCAGGGGAAAATTGGTTGGTTGGGGTTGGGTGTTGGGTTTTTCCTCCTTTGCCTTTTGTCAGTGAGGTGGGCTCTGCGGTCTTCTTCAAAGGAGGTTGCTGCCCGCCAAACTGTGAGGCGCCAAGATGCACGGTTTGAGGCGTTATCAGCCCACTGGCGGTGGTCAATGTGGCAGGCACCAAGGGATTTCTTTAGGCAATCCTTGTACCTTTTCTTTGGTGCACGTCTGTCACGGTGGCCAGTGGAGAGCTCGCCATATAACACGATCTTGGGAAGGCGATGGTCCTCCATTCTGGAGACGTGACCCATCCAGCGCAGCTGGATCTTCAGCAGCGTGGACTCGATGTTGTCGACCTCTGCCATCTCGAGTACTTCGACGTTAGGGATGTAAGCGCTCCAATGGATGTTGAGGATGGAGCGGAGACAACGCTGGTGGCAGCGTTCTAGGAGCCGTAGGTGGTGCCGGTAGAGGACCCATGATTCGGAGCCGAACAGGAGTGTGGGTATGACAACGGCTCTGTATACGCTTATCTTTGTGAGGTTTTTCAGTTGGTTGTTTTTCCAGACTCTTTTGTGTAGTCTTCCAAAGGCGCTATTTGCCTTGGCGAGTCTGTTGTCTATCTCATTGTCGATCCTTGCATCTGATGAAATGGTGCAGCCGAGATAGGTAAACTGGTTGACCGTTTTGAGTTTTGTGTGCCCGATGGAGATGTGGGGGGGGGGGGTTGGTAATCATGGTGGGGAGCTGGCTGATGGAGGACCTCAGTTTTCTTCAGGCTGACTTCCAGGCCAAACATTTTGGCAGTTTCCGCAAAGCAGGACGTCAAGCGCTGAAGAGCTGGCTCTGAATGGGCAACTAAAGCGGCATCGTCTGCAAAGAGTAGTTCACGGACAAGTTTCTCTTGTGTCTTGGTGTGAGCTTGCAGGCGCCTCAGATTGAAGAGACTGCCATCCGTGCGGTACCGGATGTAAACAGCGTCTTCATTGTTGGGGTCTTTCATGGCTTGGTTCAGCATCATGCTGAAGAAGATTGAAAACAGGGTTGGTGCGAGAACACAGCCTTGCTTCACGCCATTGATGCGTGAAGCATCAATGACATGGTGAGACCCTATAGTCTCGGGTTCTGATGAAATTACAAACGAAGATCTGGAGCAGTCCAGACTGGCTATGAAGCGGCTCCGTCGTTTAACGTTCTCTCTTCTGACATTTAAAAATGAATTGTAGTTTTTTTTTTCATCTGTGTAAGAAAGGAATATTCATTGGAATATTTGCGCAAACTCTTGCTGTTGGCTCCTTTAACAGTCAAACATAATCTTTCATTTCCCTCACGGTTCATTATTAATTTCGGGCATTTCTCAGACTCCAAATCATTGTTTTTGTCGATAGCATATTTTTTCTTGTATTAATATAAAGTGAGGTGAAGCTGTTTTGGTGCATAGGGGTAAATCTGCATCTCTGCACAGAATTCAATAATTATTAACAGCAATTTGAATCTAAATGGTTTATTCGCAAGCAATTCAAGAATATTTGTGATCCAGAGTTGGACGTTTATCAAACTCCAAGGACAATCCATACTAGCTTTTGTTTTATTTTATACTTTTATTTCGTCTTAATGCAACGCACATTATCTCTGTTAATTCTTTGTGACTTAATTCCTAAGTTACATTTCATGCGATCACTGCACGATTTATTCCAATATAAATATCTAGCTTCAGACTATATTAAACCACTTTAACTTTAGATATTAAATTATCTCATACCATGCTCATTTCCCCGATAGTGTTTATTTTACATCGTCACGAAAACTGGTGGAACCTCACTGTTCGATGTAAAATGTTTGCTGTAGACATTCTCCAAGATGATTACTGAACACTTTTACTAACCTTTTATATTATACAGTTGGCATGTTGATGAATGTCTCGTTGATTTTGGCTTCAATTCGTCTTTACCCACACTTCTAATTTTCCATTCTTTAATACATTTGGGCGATCACCTCCAATCACCGGTGTCCGCTGCCTCTCGTTATTTGCCATTAATGAAACAACTTTTCTGAACTGAATTATACACTGATGTTTGAGACTTTTTGATCACATCATAAATTTCTCATGCATTGATCATAATAATGAATCGATACCGACGTTATTATTCTTTTAACTTTGCATCGAATTGTTCATGTTATTTCACCGGTGCGTTTTTCTAGTATTATCTACGTCACTGATCGCAAGGCAGCCTGTTTCATTTGTGGTTCCGGCTGTAAACAACAATATTTATCCAACTTAACACACTTGTAGATAGTAATTCCACATGTTGTTCCTCTCCCTCATTCTTGGTGACCGGTTGTCTGTTGAACGATAATTCGTTGTACAGCCAGTGAATTGAGCTCCATTCTTTTTCCAAGAAATTTTAATTTCCTGATTATGCAAATAGCTCTCTAATATATTTATTATGGCAGCCCATATGACTTCTTTGGACATATATTTCGACACATTCATTCGTATCCTGTAAAGATGATTCTCCTTATCTCTGTTCTAAATCTACTTCCTGGAATTTTGTGGTAAATTTTAAATATATATATGAAATTTCCTCTCTTGCTCTTTGTTACATGCTCGCATCAAGTTAATCCATACATTCCGAGCTATGCGCATAAATGCTTAATATTTTAGTATATTCAGACTTAATCCACACAATGTTGCATGGGTCCTTCCCGATTGGAAATGACCATCCCCATCGCATGTTATGACAAAAATTCAAGTGTAAATGTGTCTCAATAATTGTTTTAGAGTTAACCGGAGTTACACAAATCATCCAGTTGAACAAGATGACACGGTTTGAATAATGGTTTCTGTAACACCCGGGGTTATTATTCAGCGCTGTCTGTAAAGAGTTTGTAATGTCTCCCCGTGACTTTCCTCAATTTCTTAGGTGAATTGTATTTGGGTGCAGAGGGTCGTTGTACGGAAGGACCTCTGTCTGTGTTTTAACTCTAAATTTAAAGTAATTTGAAAAAAAAATCCGGGGAAGCATAAACGCGAATAAGGCGATGTTGGTTCGCATTTTATATTATATCTTGCAGCGAGATACAGTTTTAAAAAATCACTGTCCATCTTAGCAAATCTCCAGGTAAATACAACGGATAGACAATAATAAAACCAGGATTCAGGGAAATGTGTTCTCCACTGATAGGCTGGGTATCCAATGAATTAAATATTATATATTTACACCATTTTAATTCTGGAGAACAGACCGTGCTTCTATTACCCGGAGTTTTGGAATCGCAATTCAGGAAGAATTCGAACACCTTTTCCTCGTGCAGGAGGTTACAAACCCTCCGTCTTTTCCTGTCTTTCCAGTTAATTCACCCACCCAGCCCTCCTGTGTCCCGTCCCTCCTTTCTCCACCTATCATACTGCATTTTCTATCACCACCCACCCACCCACTCTACTGTTTGGACACTTGCCGGCATTTTCTCAGACTTTGATGAAGGGCTCAAGCCCGAAAGGTCGGTTGTGCATCTTTACCTTTGGACACCGTTTGACCTACTGAGTTTGCCCAGCATTTTGTGTTTTTACTTCAATCGCAGTGTCTACACAATTTTATTATTTACTACTGATGCGGTTCACTGCTGCTTTAATATTTTAAATTTGCAGCACGTTAACTGGTCCTCCCGGTTCCTGCAACACTTGCTGCCCAATGATAAACAAATAACCCACCAACCTTGTATGGTTGGAACATTAGCGTTGGGGGTAGGGGGGAATGGTAGCTGTGGTGATATGAATTACACCACTAGATCACCAAGGGCGACCACCAAATGACCCTTTATGTAAAGCGGAGCAGAATCATGCTCCTCATTCTGACCTTCGATTCCACAGAGGGAAGACCTAGCTGTATATATCATTCAATTAAAGCCTGCATTTAACCTTCACTCTGCCTCGCGTGATTGATATCGGTCACAATTTAATAGAGTGATTCATATCAGGGATGGAAGCTACTCTTGACCTCATCCATGCTCCCGACTCCACCTAAACCAGATCTAGGGATCCGAAAATGGAGGTGTAACCCATGCACGTGCAGCTGAGTATGGACCAGGCGGGGCGCTGTGGGAACAAAGCCGCGGTGGAGACAGGGACTTGCCCAGTGACCAAGGCATGCGAGAGGGACAGAAACACCTGGGAGCAGATGAAGAACGGTCCAGAACCATGCCTGTTAAGAAACTCTCCAGGGCCAGGTCCAGCCACAAAGCCAACTGGGCTCCTGCTCGATAGTTGAGTGTTGCAACAAGCGCGGGCAATATCCTTCCCGATCTCGATCTACCTCTAGGACCGCGAGGACAGTCCGATCCCCCAGAGACAACTCCAGCTAACTCCGAATCCCCAGAGGGCGCCCATGCTTCCCAAAGATCAAGCGATCACATGGGGAAGGAATCTGGCCCGGTATGCGCCCCCACTGCCACAGAATCAGAGACGTTCAGACAGGTGCTAAGGCATGGCAGCCCCCCCGCGGCAAGCACTCACTTTAACCGGTGGCAGAGGTGTTTCCTAAACTATGTGGGGGTTGATGGGACATCAGATGAAGAAATTCAGGGGCCACTGCTACTGCAGCTTGGGGGGAGGGGGGTGGGGGGAGTGCCGGACTCCCTTACACAGGATAATGGGTCCTATCAAGAGGCTAAGAACATCTTGCAGAGAGTCCATAATAATGAGCACAGCGAACTCCACTCCAGACACAAGCTCATGACCAGGTCGCAGCAAGCGGGGAGTCTGTTAGGGATTTCATCCTTGCCCTAAAAACTTAGGTAGGGAATATACTTTTAAAACTCTATCTGCTCAAGAGTATGCGAATGAGCTCATAAGAAACAGGATTGTAGCGGTCGTCAGATCTACCGAGAAAAGACAGAGGCTGCTAGAATAGGGGACAATCACGCTGGAGAAGGCAGAAATTATCGCAGAGGCTCTGTGAGACACTAGAAAGGATCTGGAGGAGTATACATTGCTGGACGCATTAGCTCTACACAAGGAGAGGAGCACTAGTACTCAAGGGCAACATATAGCAGCAGTATCCCCACTGGAACGCTACAAGTGCTCCTTTTGCGGGCTGCACAGGCACCTCAGAGCTCTCTGCCCGGATAGAGAAGCTAGCTGTTAAAACTGCAGAAAGAAAGGGCATTATGCAAAAGTCTGCAGAAGCCCTAAGGCTCCCGCCAAAGCCTTTCCTCGTGCAAATAAGAGCTGGAAAGCTCTTTGTCCTCCTCAGGTTGACAGAAACACTGTGCCATGTGCAACCGGCCAGGTTGGACAAAGGATGCCGGACAGAGGAAACCACCATCGGGAGTGGAAATCGACCCAATCTGGCCTATCTACGTCTGATCCAGGCGAGTCCACAAGATTTATCAAATGCGACTTTTAGTATTAAAATTAATGGGTCGAATGTAAATTGCCCAATAGACAGCGGGTGTACTGAAAGTTTCATAGACCGGGGGCAAGTAGAGTGCCTTGCCCTGGACACATACTCTTGTGACATGATGAACAACATTGCACAGTATAAGGTGTTCAAAACTATAGACCTCAAGGCAGTTTATCACCAAATTCCCATCAGAGAGAGCGACCGCATATACACGGTGTTGTAGGCAGATGGCAAACTGTACCAGTTTCTCCGTCTCGCCTTCGGCATCGCGAATAGGATGTCACCGTTCCAACAGGAGATGGACCGCATAGTAGATGAGTATCAACAACAAGAGGTGTTCCCTTAACTCGTCAATGTTACTATTTGCGGCCACTCTCAAGCTGACTATGATACAAACCTTAAGCGCTTCTTCTAGACAGCTAAAGAGTGTAATCTAACATACAATGAGGACATATGCGTCTTTAGCACTATGAAAGTGGCCATCCTCAGATACGTGGTATAAAACGGGGAAATCTTCCCGGACCTTGCCCGCATGCGTCCACTCCTAGACCTCCCTGTCCCTCACACACAGAAAGCGTTGAAGAGATGTTAGGGACTATCCGCCTACTATGCACAGTGGTTCCCACCTATGCCAACAGGGCTCGCCCACTCATAAAAGACTCAGCATTTACCCTCGGCCGGGTGGCTTTCAAAGCCTTTACAGAGATTATGGACCTGATTGCAAAAGCAAGCTTGCGGGCCATAGATGAGATGATCCCCTTCCAATTGGAGACGGATGCCTCAGATATAGCACTAGCGGCTCCATTGAATCAGGAGGGGTGACCCGTAGCCATTTTCGCATGGACCCAACAAGGGCTAGGAGTGAGACACTTGTCAGTGGAGAAGGAGGCATAGGTGATATTAGAATCGGTGAGGCATTGGAGACATTGCCTGACTTGTAAGCGCTTCACTCTGGTCACGGACCAACGATCCATGGCATTCATGTTCAACAACCGGAACAGGGGGAAAATAAAAAAATGACAAAATTTTGCGCTGGAGGATAGAACTATTGATGTACAATTACAACATTCTAAACTAACCCGGGAAGTGCTGCACAGGGGCATCTGCATGGTCCTCAATAACATGCCCCAGTTGCAGAGCTTGCACAATGAGCTGGGACACCCGGAGTGTCGTGAGATTGTTCCATTTCATAAGGACCCACAATCTCCCGTTCTCAATGGAGGAGGTAAGGGCTGTCCCATCTGCGCAGAGTGCAAACCCCGGTCCTACCGGCCATACTACATTGATAAAAGCCACCAGATATTTTAACGCTTCAGCCTCGACTTTAAAGGCCCGGTACCCTCCTACAACTGAAATGTTTACTTCCTTAACGCCATAGATGAATACACCAACTTCCCTTTCGCAATTTCCTGCCGTATAAAGTGCCTGCAATCAATTTTCAGCATGTGCGGGTACCCCAGCTATATACACACCAACAGGAGTGCTGCATTCATGAGTGCCACAAGCCTCATTAAAAGCTACAACCGCAGAGCTAATGGGAAAGTGGAAAGGGAAAATGCCACTATTTGGAATACAGTACTGTTGACCTTCAAGGCAAAAGACCTACCAGTGGTAAGATGGGAGAACGTGTTACCGGAGGCTTTACATTTGATACATTTCACTGTGGTGTACCGCCACAAACACGACTCCACATTACCGCTTGTTTACATTCTTAAGGAAAGCCGCGACAGCACGATGCTACCTAAAAGCACTGCAGGCCCCAGAAAATGGTCCCGCTGTTGGAGCCAGGAGAGCTGAGGCACACAAACCCCCACTACGCGGTTGTCTCATTCAGGGACAGACGGGAAGATTCGGTAGCCATCAAGGACATTGCGCCGGCCGGTATCGTGTACAATGAAGAAGGATCACAGACCCCTCGGAACCCGATTGTGCAGCAAAATGGACAGCCGACCACCATATCACCCCAAAACAAATCACCGAACGATACACTCTCAACAGCCAGTACCCGTCCGGAAAGCCCTCCAGCAGCCGACGAGCAGCCCTGAGCCCTCACCCACCCAACGTCAGGACACCCTGCCCCCAATAACCCCTGCCACAGTACCTCGAAGGTCCAAGAGAAAAAGGGAATTCTGCCCGATCCTGGACATGAACTTCCTAGGGGGGAAGGGGAGTGGCCAAATTGTTTTAAGGGGGGGGGGTGAATATGGTGATATGCCATTACACCACTAGGTTACCAGGGACCACCACCTGACGACCCGGTATATAAAGCCAATCAGAGCTTATGCTCCTCTCTCTGACCTGTGCTTGAACACAGAGACCAGACCTAGCTGTATATATCACTCTATTAAAGTCTGCATTTAACCTTCACTCTACATCGCGTGGTTGATTTTGGTCACAAATTCCATGGGAAGACCCGACCCTCTTAGCGACTGCCTGGTCCAGGGCAACGATCAGATGGTAATAATGAGTGGAACCAGTTCGATTTTGCTAAGTTAGAATGTTGCTTCAGCCTGTTGGAACCTGTGTTCAGGCTCAGATCTCCGGAAAGGTGGAAGCTTTACAGCGACTGACTCAGAGTCCATGTCTGTCCAATTTGGTCTCTTCGGGGTCACCAATTGTGGCCACCGGGACCGCAGTGCGGCATGAGCTCCACTGCAAGACCATCTGCAACAACTTGAGTAAAGATGTCTGTTTTTAGATGAAACTTTGTTCTGAGAGGAAACGACCTGCTGAGCATTTCTTTGAAATCATAGTCCACCGAAAACTATAGAAGAAACATTGTTTAATTTCTGAACGCAATGCACTAAACCAGTGGTATTAATGATCAACACTGATTTCTTTCCCTGAGATAAGTACATATTATTCGAATCAAAAGGTCTATTTCGCTGGTGCAAATCATTTATCTTCATTAGGACTGCAAGCAACATCCGTGTTCGGGAATGTAATGCCCTTTATTCGGAACTGTCGATTTTAATATCATGCTTAATCCCATTAGATGTTAGTAAATATTGTAAACATTGACTTTGCTAAAGATATTTGTCGCATAAATTATTTGAATAATTGGTTTATGATTATAGTTGCATCATGATCATGTCCACTCTCCACTAAACCTGAGGAAAGAACGAGGTGAAGTCTTGGGACGTGTCCAAACAGTCTACACAAATCCTCCGATGGGCGTATTCACAGGCATCATTAATACCACCTTGTCACAAGACAAACTTGCTTCAAATGGTCATCCCCGTGTGAGTTCCAATGCAACATAATAACGGAACTCAATTGTTATCGAAATTTGGCTTTGACATTCACCAATATGAAGTGATTCGAGAGGCTCATACCAAATCTAGCCTACCAGAGAGCTTGAATAAATGCATAGTGTGTAAATACAGAGCAGTGTAACAAATAATAACATGCCGGTACCTCGACTCACAGCCCTAGAATACTTGAACGCAAAGAACACATACAGTGCCCTCCAAAATGTTTGGTATAAAGACACCTTTTATTTGCCCCTGTGAGCCACTGTTTTAAATTTGCAATCAAATAATTCACATGTAGTTAAGGTGAATATTCCAGATTTTATTCAAGGTTATTTGTATATATTTTGGTTTGACCATGTAGAAATTACTGCGCTTTTTTTATGTCGACCCCTCCTTTCAGGGCACCATAATCTATGGTATTGGTGAGTCTTCAGTAATGTTCAATTGTTTCATTGTGTGTGCACTAGGCCTGAATCTAAGCTTTTGATCACCTTTGTAGTCTGTAGTTGCCATTGTTCAACTTGAGGACCGGAGTTGTGCCCATGAAAGTCAAAGATATTATGAAGCTTAGAAACAAGAAAAAAACAGTAACAGACATCGCACAAACTTTTGGATGACCATAATCAAAAGTGTGGAATATCATGAAGATGGAATAGCATACTGGTGAGCTCAATAATCGCAAGGGGATGTCTTCCAAGCAGGACCTCTATTGCCGATGACAAAATAATTCTCATTATCATGATATAATTACCCACATCTATATCTAACAAATCAGAAACACTCTCCAGGAGGTAGATGTGACATTAAAATAGGAAATGTGCCGCAGTAGGCCTGGAGCGAGGATTGGCCACCCCTGATCTCCAACTTTCTGCTCATGCATCCATGAGCATCCATGGATCCTTGAGTTACCTTATAACGTAAAGCAATGAGTGAAGATATCAAACCCATTGCTCCAATAGACTGTGTACCCTTTCCAAACATCTTGACTGTACACCCATGAGTTTACAGATGAATACCATTCGAAACCTTCCTTCAACTTTGCGGCGATTCCCAGTGGTAGAATCAATAACAAACAAGATTGAAAATCTTGCAGGTAGCATGGCAAGAATATAGTCTCCCTCTCAAACCCAGTAGGAACAGGAATATGATAATTGACATCATTACAGGCGGCAGAGGACAGAATCCTGCCCACATTATTGTGGAAAATGTTAATATACTGAAGATGCTACGAATATATATGTTTTGAATGAACTAAGGAGGTAAGTGTTACGAGCCCAGAGGACCCCAAAACCTAGCAGCAATTGAAATTCACCAAGACAAATGGTTACTTAAACAAAAGTTGGTTTTAATTATCTTTAAACATGAAAACAGGATCAAACTATAACTTATAACTATTAACTTACAAAACCAAATTTACCCCTTCTAATTCTAAGTATGTGTATTTAGAAAAGTTATTTGATTCATAGTCCAATCTCACTTCTCACTCCTCCAAGTTCACTGGTTGAAGGCAATGCATATACTGTGCACAGAATTTAACATTTATGCATTTCCCCAGGCTTTGGTGCTTGAAATATAAATGGTTACTACTCAGGAAGGTTCTAGTCGGGTTTCAGAGAGAGATTTGTTGTTTACTGGATCTCTTCTAATCAGCCACATCAGTGTCTTGAATACACTCTTCAGGAAGTAGATGTCACATAAAGATAGGAACGAGCCACAGTGGGCCTGGAGACGAGGACTGGCCACCTCTGGTCTAATGCTGACATCCCCCCACCCCCCCCCACCACATTGGATCCTTGAGTTACTATATAACGTAATTCAATGAATGAAGATATCATACCTGTCACTCCAATAGATTGTGTACTCTTTCCAAATATATTGTCTGTACACCCATGACTTTACAGATGAAGACCATTTGAAACCTAACTTCAAATTTGCCGATGATACACAGCCTTAGAATGGATAACAAATAAGGAGACAATACACAGGAAAGAGATCGAAAATCTCATGGGAAGTATGGCAAGAATAGAGTCTCTCTCTCAAAACTAATAGGAACAGGAATATGATCATTGACACCATTGCAGAGGACAGAATCCTGCCCACATTAATGCCACTAAGTCAAAATGTTAATATACTGAAGATGCTACGAATATATATTTTGAATGAACTAAGGAGCCCAGAGGACCCCAAAACCCAGCAGCAATAGACATACACCACAACAAAAGGTTACTTAAACAAAGGTTGCTTTTAATGATCTTGAAACATGAAAATAGAAACAAAGTTTAACTAATCTCTGTTGACCTACTTAACCCCCTTCTAATTCTAAGTGCACATGTGTGTAATGTGTGTGTAAGTTCAGCAAAGTTATTTGGTTCACAGTCCAATCTCACTGGTTGTAGGCAATTCTTGTACTGTGCACAGAAGTTAACATTAATAAAGTTCACCAGGATTTGGTGTTGGTGTTGAACAGGTAAATGGTTACCACTCAGAAGGGTTCTTGTTAGTTTTGAGAGAGAGAGAGTTTTTCTTGTTTCAGGTCACAACAGAATTTGTTTGTGTTTCTCCTATTCCAAGGGAAATACTGGTCACCCAGTCCTCTCCAGGCCATCTTCCAAAGCTTGCAGCTTGTCTCTCTGGAACCAATCTCTGTGTCTCTTTCTCCATCCTCTCTGAGAGCAAAACCTCTTTTTATCTTTCTGCCTGCAAAGATCTCAAGGCCTTCCAGACAGTAAATGGTCTTTTCCAGACAAAGCTGCAACTGCATGTTGTTACATTTGTTGCATTTTTTGCAAATAACAGTACATCAAGAGTCTGAGAACCCTTGCAAATAATTCCTAAAACATCTGTTTAACAATCTTGTTTTTATTCTTCATTTTATTGAAAAGCACCAGAGGATTGTGGTCAATGAATATCACAATTGGTTCATAAGAGGTACCAAGATATACATCAAAATTCTACAGAGAAAATATGATAGACAGCAGTTCTTTTTCAATAGTGGAATAGTTGCTTTGATGAAGATTGAATTTATTTGAAAAGTTTTTGCAATAAAACTGCACCTGCTGCTCCCTCATTGGCATCCACTGTTAAAGAAAATGGTTTGTCAATACAGGAGATTTTAACAAAGGGCAATGGCATAGCATCTCATTAAAATTTTCCAAAGCTCTCTGACAACCTGTGGTCCACACAAATTTCCCCTCTTTCTTCAAAAGGTTGGTTAAAGGAACTGCCTCAGCAAAATTTCTGCAAAATTTTCTATAATATCCTGCTATTCCTAAAAGCCTTCTCACTGCTTTCTTGCCATTGAGAATAGGAAACACAGAAATTTACCTTAGCTTGAATAGGTGCAACTTTGCTATGGCCAACTGTATAACCCAAGTATGTTACCATGGCATTTGCAAATGGACTCTTTGCTGAATTAACAGTTAAGTTTGCTTTGGATAATCTTGCAAACAAATTTTCCAGTTAGCTTAGATGTTC
This sequence comes from Narcine bancroftii, assembly GCF_036971445.1. NCBI lineage: Eukaryota > Metazoa > Chordata > Chondrichthyes > Torpediniformes > Narcinidae > Narcine > Narcine bancroftii. Next base: position 97,940,831 of record NC_091474.1, on the reverse strand, counting down.
TTCCCATGTGTCACTTTTTGTAACCAAGTCATCAATATAAGCATATGTATGGGTAAACCCTTGGATTACTGAATAAATCATCCTTTGGAATGTTGCAGGGGCATTTTCTATGCCAAAAGGAAGCACATTATACTCATATAAACAGGATGAAGTTACAAAAGATGAAATATTCTTTCCTCTCTCAGTTAAAGGCAGACAGCAGTAACCCTTCAACAAGTCCAACGTAGTAAGAAATTAATCTTTCCCAATTTTATCAATACAGTCATCTGTTCTCAGAATAGGATAAGCATCTTTTTTTTAGTTACTGAATTAGCATTCCTGTAATCTACACAGAACCTAACATTTCCATCTGGTTTTGGTCCCAAAATACAAGGAGAACTCCAATCTGAGGTCGAAGGTCCAATAATACAATTTCTCAACATACATTCCACCTCCTGATCCATGATTTTACTCTTCTGAATGTTTATTCTATATGGGTGCTATTTTTAATGGGATTTGCTTCTTCTACATATACATCATGATAAATCACTGATGTCTTTACATTTTGCGTTTGGCAAATAACTGTCCATCATGAGTCTGATCACTCTTGCAAAAGCTCCCTCAAATATTCTGTGTTATGAGTGTTTACGTGTCACCTGCTCTAATAAACCTTTCCCAATTTATCTCCCAAACACCTCTATATACTCTGTCACAGTATATAGATATGCATTTGGAAGATGAATTGTGGGGTTTTTAGTTAGGTCACACACAGATTCAAGCACTTCAACACAGATCTCATTTAAAATGCCAGAGCTCTGCTCAAGCCAGTCAGTCTAGGTTCCCAGTGCCTTTGCAAAATCTTTGAAGAATGTCTATGAGGACTTCACAATTAGGTGTTCAGTGGACATGCTGTGGAGTAATGGATTATTGTTTTGGAAAGCAACAGATGAATGGACTCAAAGATTGGGTACAGTGCGTGTGTGTGTGTGTGTGTGTGTGTGTGTGTGTGTGTGTGTGTGTGTGTGTGTGTGTGTGTGTGTGTGTGTGTGTGTGTGTGTGTGTGTGTGTGTGTGTGTGTGTGTGTGTGTGTGTGAGAGAGAGAGAGAGAATTCAGTTCTACAGTTCAGCAGCAGCAGCTGGGACTGGAACATGACAAGCTGGCAAGTTTATGGAAAAAAAACATTTTGAAGATGAGTTGGGAGTTCTTAGTTCCGCCTGGTCAAAGCCCTTGTGCTCCATACAAGACGAGATGGCTAGCTGTATAATATTTCACTTGAAATAAGGGAAACAGAAAAGGAACTCTGTGGTGATCTGAAAGAAAGAGATTATCATCTAGAAAATTCTGATGGGGCAAGTTTCTTCAGCAAGACACTGATGTGGCTGATCAGAAGGAATCGGTTTGTGTCAAACGAGCAAGAAATCTATCTCTCTGAAAACTGACAAGAAGTTTCCTGAGTGGTAACTATTTACCTTTCAAGCACCAAAACCTGGTGAACTTCATAAATGTTAAATTCTGTGCACATTATAAGAATTGCCTTCAAGCAGTGAACTTGGAGGAGTGAGAAGTGAAATTGGACTGTGAATTAAAGAACTTTTCTGAACTTAAACACACATTACATAAACGTGTGCTTTGAATTAGAAAGGGCTTGTTAGGTTAAGTTAACAGTAATAAATTCAAGTTTGATTCTGTTTTCATGTTTAAAGATAATTCAAGGCAACATTTGTTTAAGTATCCATTTGTCTTGGTGAATTTCTATTGCTGCTGGATTTTGGGGTCCTCTGCGCCCATAACAGCACTTACTTTTTCAAAGGAGAAGGTGCTCAGATAGCTGAATGGTCTAAGAGTGGAAAAGTCTCCTGGACCAGATGGATTGCACCTTTAGAATCTGAAAGATATAGTGGTAGATTGTGGAAAAAATGGTAATAATCCTTCAGAAAGTAATATCTTTCAGAAATCTGGCCCTAGAGGATTGAAAAATCGCAACTGTCATCCCACTATTGAAGAAGGGGGTGATGCAGAAGAAAGGACGTCTGTGATTGGGAAGATGTTGGAGTTGTCAAAGATAATGTACATGGGGTCATATGACAAGTTAGGCCAAAGCCAATATGGTTTACTTTCTAGAAAATCGTTTTTAACAAATATATTGGAATTCTTTGAAGAAGTGACACGCAGAATAATTGGAGGAGATACAGTAAAGTTGTGTACTTGTATTTTCAGTAAGCCTTTGATAGAGTGCCACATATGAGGCAACTGAACATGTTAAGAGTCCATTGTATATCAGTGAACATACTAGCATAGGTAGAGCATTTGGCTCATTTGTCAGAAACAGAGAGCTGGAACAGGGGGATAATATTCTGGTTGGCTGCCAGTTACTAGTATTCCATGGGGTTTGTTGCTGGGGTTGCTGTTTTATTTTAGTACATTAATGATCTGGATTATGGAATGAATGGTTTTGTGGTCAAATTTGCAGATGATATGGAGGTAGGTGAAGGAGTGGGCAGTGTTGAGGATGCAAAAGCCCTGAGGATGCAAAAGATTAGGAGAATGAGTGGAGAAATGACAAATGAAATATGATGTCAGAAGGTGTACTATCTTAAACTTTGATAAAGAATTAACGCACAGATTATTATTTTAATGGAGAGAAACTGAAAACAGCCAGATGCAAAGTGTTCTGGGATAGCCTCAAGGTGAACAAGGCAAATTTAAGGCTGGCATTCATTTCAAGAGGAATAGAATCTAAGAGCAGGTTTGTGATGTTGACATTTTGTAAGGCACTGATGAGACCATACTTGGAGTATTGTGAGCATCTTTGGGGTCCTCATTGAAGAAAGGATGACCTGATGTAGGAGAAGATCCAGAGGAGGTTCACAAGGATGGATCCGGCAATGAGCAGGTTATCATATGAGGAGTGTTTGACGCCTCTTGGGCTGCACTCATTGGAATTTAGGAGTCTGAGGGAGTATCTCATTTAAACATTTTGAATGTTCACATGCACGAATAGAATAGATGTTGAAAAGTCATTTCCCAATGCGAGAGTTTGAGACAACAGGGTACAACTTCTCGAATGAAGGACATCCACTTTGGACTGAGATGAAGAAGAATTTCTTCAGAGGGTGGTACAGGTTGCACAGGTGGTTGTGGAGGCCAGGTCCTTGTGTTACTTAAGGCAGGTATTAATAATGTTATGGGCCTGGAGGTCCCCAAAACCCAGCAGCATTAGAAATGTAGATATTAATTCAATAATTTATATGCCCGGTTTTTTAAATTACTGGGGGGGTTTTTTGTACTTTGGAATCTGCTTCATTTTTTTACAGTTGCAGGTATAAAAATTGCTTAACCCTGCAGGAAAAAAAAACAATTGCATGTGATGCCATGCATGTACTATGAAAATAAATTTGAACTTTGATCTTTGGACTTGGAGAGACCTAAAACCTCTTACATGGTCATAAGAATGAAAGGTAAATAAGGGCATAATGTATGTGATAGAGAGCAGGATTAGATTGATGGAATAGTGAGCTCGGTACAACTGCGGGCCTAATCTACTGTCCGACCCTGAACTCCGTTGTGCAAAATATTCCCGAGGACATGGCCGGGACTGGTTGGTTTGAGTGGCAAGACGAGGCTGGGCATGTTGCGACATTTCCCCGAAAGGGTGAAGGGTGTACTGAGAGTTTCATAAAATCGTGGAAGGCAAAAGTGAGGTGAATTGTTCCAGTCGTATTCCCAGTCAGATGTCGGTCACGAAAATGAGAGAATGAAATTTAAAAAAAACAGAAATAGTTTCTCTTTCACCCGGCATTATAAAATAGAAATTAACTGTGACAAAGTGAAAGAGTTCGGTTTATATGATATCCAGACAACTCAATCTATACTTCAGTAAAACAGGTTTTGAAATAGTAAAACACAGGTATAGAGTGCAGTCAAGGTAATGAGTTTCCAAGACAAATAGTATGTTACGGAGAAATGCATAATTCACCAAGGTGGAGTATAAAATTTTACAACTGGGAACCCCATATGAGAGTACGATCACAGCAGGGAATAAAATGTGCTTTATTCTGAAACTTAAATTCATATTGCTGGACCCCTTAACATTGAAACATCTCGGCCTCTCTGTGTGGATTTTTCGGGAAACTAATCTCCTCAGCCGTGTTAAAGATTTCTGCAGTTTGAATGAAAATAGTTATTCAATTCGGAGCCCGTGGACGAGGCAAAACTAATCGAAATCTATCGTCAATGTCAATTCACGTTCAAGTCGGAATGATATGAACCGCGTGGTGAGGAGATTTTTGCAGAACACATAATCAACATAATTGTGGGATTTTATTGCCCACGGTGCGTAAGCTAAGCCCACATGGAATGAGACTTTTCAAATGTGAATTCCAGGGTGTGAATGCTGATCTACCTGCGTTAGAGGGTAGAGCCAAGAGAATTCAATGTTTCAAATTTCCACAGTTAAAGGTGTACGCTAAAACACCGAGCTGAAAGAAACGTCCTGAATATAACTTTTGAACACGAACGCTGTGATAGGTCAGTCGCCCTTGAAGTGTGTGGCGAATGTGACATGATGTGAATAGATGGATAGAAATTATAGAAAAATGAAAAGCCAGACATAGATTTAACAAATTAACTGTACATTGATAAAATTGTACGAAGAAAAGGCATAAACAGAGACCTGAATGAACTTTGATCAAATTGCGTTGCCTTTGCTCAAAACCTCCTAATCTGTTTTGTACCTCCTACTTTCGCAAAGTGTCTTACGTGTTTAAATATTAGGATGTCTAACTGTAAAAGGAAACTATCGCACTTCATCTTGGTACGTGTGATAAAACAAATTCTAACTGAAGGTATTGTCCAATATATTGCTGTCCCAGAATGTCTTTTCATTGTTTACATGTGTCGTTCAGCGCACAGCTGAATACTAACACCCTCCACCTTTAACTCAGTTCGAAAGAGAACAGGATGGTTCGAATAATCGAATAACTGGCATCACAGGATATTTTACCGCGTTCACAAACTCCTGCCGGAACTTAGCCTGAGTCACCCCATAAATAAAAGTATTTGTGCACAGGCTTACGTTTTGTAATATATATCCGACCTGTCGAAAGATATATTCGGATGGATTGTAATAATTGGGATTTCTTCCTGCAACATTATAATATAAGTAATCAACGAGAGTCGTTAACCACAGGACGATGAAGCTACCGGAGATGGTGAAAAGTAAGACTACAGACCTCCTCCTGCTCTCCATCTCCGGGTCACTGCGCTTAACGCCCTTGCTCTGACCCATCAGTGCCTTTCGGACGCGACTGGCCAATAAAATGTGCCTGACAGTCAGAATATTGAAGAGCAAGATTACAGCGAACGGGACCAAGGGAACGACCACCTTGTCAAAGCGACTATATTCTACCCACCCAGGATCCGTGTAATAGGATGACTTTCTATCACAGAACCATGGCACGTTGTCAATTATCTCTCGAGGTTGAGACGTAAAATAGAACGGTACGTTTTTTAAACACATGAGGACGCCAGTTACTCCAAGAATCACAGCCGCAGTTTTCCCGGTGCAATACTTCGTTTTCATCTTCTGGCAACAGATTAAGACGAAACGGTCAAAGGTGAAGTTGACGGTGAACCAGACAGAACAGTCCCTAGTGGCGCACATGAGGACAAATATAATGTTGCAGTAGGGATAGATATCCAGAAAGGACCCGGAAAAATAAAAACGGATTCTCCTCAGTATGACAGCGGAGACCACCGCCAGTAGATCCGCTACGGCCATGACAACCAGGTAGCGAGTGGTACAGGTGGAGAGGCCGCACTTTCCCCGGGACAGGATAGCAATCGCCACTAAATTCACTGCACAAATGGAAAACAAGAGGGCACATTACTAACAAGACTACCTAGTTTTCAGAGTTTTTATCTGAAAAGTATTGGCACGAGATTTGAAATAAATTCCAATGCCTTTTCAAACCACAAAATTACCTCACGAAGGTTTGTGACAGATGTGCCAGCAGCAGTTTATGCTCTCGCGAGCCTGATGCAATACAGTTCGTTCAACTGGATTCAAATCACTCGGGCCTAAACTCTCACGTCATTTTGAAAACATTTGGACACGTTCCGTACGAGAACTGCTCTCTCGTGAACTGTGGCGAATTATAAAAGCATGAAAGGCCATCACGCAAAACAAGCTCCTCTCTACAGATTCTGTCTACACCTTCAACAGCCTCTCATTTAAAAAAACCAATGTATTCGGTATCGTGTAACCTTAGGTCTCTGATAAATGAAACGATCCATCTTCATTTCGTATTATATTTTAATGTATGTATGCGATTGTTGTGTGATATGTGAGCTTGAAGATATGAACTCAAGCATTCAAGGAGATTTTTTCCCCCTGCTGATATCAAACTTAAAGAGCACCTTTCATGGATAAAATAATGATCAGGTGCTTTTTCCCAATGATCTGTATTTTGAACGTTCATCATACTCTGATAGCTCTACACATGTTGTCTCGATTTACTACATAGCTGTTTTATGTTTCTTTCATGTTTTCGCTGCCAGCTGTATGATTAGTCCTGGCTGGATGGAACATGAAACAAGTCAATTCAATTCGACAAGAGTTTCAACGCCAGTACAGAAAACGATACAGACCGTAAGTGTGTAAATAGAATTATTACTTGATGATTGGAACAACCACAATTGCCGAAGGCGATGCTTCTGTAAAATTTTCCACAATGATACTAAACGCACCATGCCACGACTGCAGGATATTCAGTCCCCATACTATCATAGTATATCCTCTGGCCTGCTCCAGTGTTTCTGATATCGATGTCGCCCAGGAAGCATCATTGAGTTTTCCATTCATTCCACGCCTTGTCGACGGGCGGCATGAATTGAGGCGTGGGAGCTCTGAAGGAAATTAGGGTGAACGCATTCTCTCCCACTCGATGATACTGTTTAAATTTAGCAGCAAATTAATTAATCTGCAATTGTTCATCAGTCAGGACAACTGTCAAAACAACGAAGAATTAAGCTATCTCGCTCAGATGTTCCGAGCCAGTCAATTTAAAACGAAGGACAAGTGAGTGTCACGACATAACATGAAACAGTAGAGCAGAATACTGGAACAGGACATTCGGGCCAGGAATTTCTGCTGAGCATAATGATCAAATGAAGATGAAACTTTATGATACATACCATTCTATTGGCTGCATTGTATATTTTGGTATTTATCTTGAATTCTGAAACGTTACTTTTATATCTGCTTGTTCCAAGCATCTATAAATCTGTGTCAGAGACCTGTCCTTCAAATCTTTTAAAACGTTCCACTACTCCAAATGCAAGTTTTATGGAATGTGACATTGTCCCGTGCTGGTTTACAAAGATAACACGTTTTCTGTCGTTTCTGTCTAGATTTATTTAACAACAACCCATTAAAACTACATGGGTATTCTCCGCTGAGAATATGAGGCCAGGTGCAGAGGCAATTTTGAACGTGCCGTGTTGCTATTAGAATTGTGGAAAGCCTTAGTCATTGGAAGATGTGAAGTGAAGAACGTTCAGAGCACGGAAGAAAATATCTTATCAGAATTAAAGTTTAAATGATAAATCACTTATACAGACTCACCAATAACTCCAACAACAGCAATGATCATGTAGCATACCCTTAGAAAAGTGTTAAATGCTTCCAGCATTTTCTAACGATTTGTTTCGGGGAACTGCAGATATTTCGATTCACATCCGTGGCGGCGGTTTCCCTTCCTGGACCTTGACAATTATATTATGTGAGATTCCCATAGGGATATCAAGTTTGAACATCACTTAAAACAGCTATTTTTAAAATAAATTACGACATCGATGTTAATTCTGGGGTTGTTTTGCAATTTGTGAAACTTGATTAAAGATGGGAATATACGTGGTCCTGGGATGTTAGAACCGAAGCATGGAACCCAGAGCGTTAATAAACATGTCTGGGCATCCAATGAGGCCGGGGAAGTCCGTTCATCATCTGGCCAAATGGAGGCGAAAGGTTGGTAAATTCAGCCCGAGGTGATGCCTGGCTAAAATGTGAGATAGTAAAGTGATCCATGCGCGCATTAGCACACCTGTGAATCACGCTAACTTCTCAAAGGTTGGATGATATGTAAAGAAGGAAGAAAAGGGAAGGCACAAAATGGGAAAACTACAGATCACGAATAATGAGGATATTGACAATAAACGGAAGAGCAGGGTTGGAACACGGCATGCAGCGAAATGCAGCCCCTTTGACTCACGATATCTTCGCGGATAATCATGATCATTTAAACGAATGTCACGAGGCTGCACTTCCCCTCTCCACCATTCACGGCCTATTTTCGTTTCTCATTCCACCTGTTACGAAGTCCATAGGACCCCCAAACCCAGCCGCAATAGATATGAACTACAACACAGGGTTACTTAAACATAAGCAGTTTTTAATTATAATTGATCAAGAAAACAGAATTAAACTTTAGTTTATTACTTAACCTACCAAACCTACTTAATCACCCCTCTGACACTAAGTGGAGGTGTGTGTAATGATTATTTAAGATTAGAAAAGTTCTTTGCATCACAGTCCAATCTCACTGGTTGCAGCCAATTCTTGTTCTGTGCACAGAGGTTAGCATTAACAAAGTTCACCAGTCTTCGGTGCTTAACAGACAATGGTTACCACTCAGGAGGGTTCTTACTGGTTTTCAGAGAGAGATTCCTCTTCCAGAACATCTGCAACTGATTCCTTCTCAATCAGTTTTGCTGACAAAACTTGCCCCCTTCAGACCTTTTAGACAGTCAGTCTTCTCCTTTGACCAGACACCCTCCCAAAGGTGTGCAAGCTTTGTCCTTCTGGAATTGATTTCTATCTCCTCTCTCTCTGTTTCACACCCTCCCTCTCTGAGAGCAAAATTGTTCTGTCCCTGCCTACAAAAATCACATGGTCTCCCAGGCAAGCTGCATGCTGATACTTGGTTGCTCATTTGTAAAAAGCACTCTGCAAAAGTACTGCAAAAATTCTGTTTTAAAATGTGTGTGTGCAAGCTGCTCTATCAATTCCTCCCAAGCCACCTCTAAATACTCTGTCACATACCGCCTTCCCTCGCACCACATTTCGGGTCTGCACATATCTTCATTGAAAACAATGGCCATAGATTTTCTTTAAACTTTACCCTTCTCAGGATGAACTGATGTCTCCAGTATTTGATATTTCCAACCTGTAAAATGAAGTGGGCGTGGTAAAGGGACATCAAGGTTAATAGTACATCTACTCTAGACAATTGCCAACTAGGAGGATGAACCGATTGTAATAGCCATCAGGCATAGCAAAAATGAAGAAGACAAGGACATCTATGAAGAAGGAATCAACTCACGACAATGGGGATGATTTTAAAATCAAAGCAACATCTGGAGACCTTAAATGATATAAATAAAGTGGTGACTCAGAAAACAACAAAATGGAAAGGAGCTCAGGTTTCTGACCAGAAAACCCTCGCCACATCATGCATTTTCCAGATTCATACAGAGCCAGGATATCTATTTGCAAATTTTTTTAAATTGTGAAGCAAGATAAAATAATGTTGCACTTGCACAGATGATCATAAGTAATGAGGAAGTAGATTTCGAACGCAAAGTCATCGTCTTTTATAGTTTGTGGTGTACTGCATTTAAAACATATCTCCATTCCTTCCCTCCCTATTTACAGAACCACCCCGATGCCCCTGCTTGCTGTTTTGCCCTCCTTCGCTTATCAAACTACTACCTGCTGCCTTTAGGTCCGTGCTCCTCCCTTACCCTCCCCCCCCCATCATTTTGTTCAGACGCCTGCTGACATTTTCCATACTTAGATAAAGGGCACAAGCCCAAATCATTGGTTATGTATCTACCTTTGCTACATAATGGACACTGTTTAACCTGCTGAGTTTCTCCAGTATTGTGTTTTTTTTAAAATTCAACCATGATTTCTGCAGACTTCTGTGTTTTTCTTTTATTTTTTAACATAACTATTAGACAAATACAACATTTCCACGATAAAATTAAACCTTCCCTTCCTCCATTCATTCTCATATCCTAGCCTATCTAGGAATATTCTAAAAGTCCCCATTGTATCAGTTTATACTACCCCTAGCTGCTTTCAAGTGCCCGGACACGGATAATGCACCGGCAGACGTGGCGGGGTGTGCAGTTGAGACATCCAGGTGGGTGTGGAGAAGACGCCTTTCTGTCACCTGAACATGCCGGCTGAAGGAGAGCCACGTCTGAGCAAACGCCGACTCCTGTGGACTGTGGCTGTAGTCCCACTGCTGCTTTCAGGTGCAATGGGGGATTCTCAGAGCCGGAGATTAGACCTACAAGGAGGAGGGTTAGGTAAGTGCTCCTGCTGGCTGCGTTCTCCACTTGCAGGTAGCCTCCCAACAGCTGCATAGGGGTAGAATATGTGGCTTTACATCGGGGTATTTTGACCACCTGAAACTGCCTAATGGTTGAGCCTTTCAGACACCCAGTAAATCCCTAAATAATTGGCAGCATCTCGGAAGAAGAGAAGAATTCTGAGCACATCAGGCCGAGAGAATACCTAAAGAATTGATGATGAAATTTAGTAAGTCCTAAATCGTTGCAATCCATGAGATTTGCTTAACTGACAGGAAGCTGGTGCTGAAGTGGGTATGGTGGGGTGGAGCAGACTTGAGTGTTTATAAAGCCTGTCAATAATGGAAATGAAAATATCAACAGTCATTGTAGAACTGCCAGGAATGACAGTGAAAGCAGATGCACTAGTAATTTTTAAGTGGACATTTGTTAGATATTGTTGAAGAGCTTGTGCATGAATTGCAATGATGTTGGTGAGAAAATGGAGAAAATTAGAAAGAAGGAAAATGAGGTTGTATTCATTCTGAGAATGATCATGCAACAATGATGATTTGCACTACAGAAAACAGGTGGAAAGTCTCATGATATGGTGCTAGTGTGGCAGCTCACCACAAGGCAGGTGAACCGGCTCTGCTTATAAGCCACACGTGGGGCAGCCAGCCAAAATGGCACCATCAGGGGTTTACCTTCCTTCCAGCTTGGGGACCTCATGACACCTGGATGATGTCAGCACCCTCTAGCGTGGTTCTCAGCCAGGTCTGGGCTGAGAGTATAAGTGCAGCCCAGCAGCCTGCAATAAACTAGTCTGCTCACTGAGCTCAACCCATCTGGTTGCGTGTGTTATTGCAGGAGCAGTGTAGCCACCGCTACACTAGAATAAAAACCCAAGTTTCAAAGTAGATAAGGAAGGATATGGTCGTGAATTTGAAGGACGAGAAAAGACCACACTCAACTACACATTAATATATTGGTAGTGGATAGAGTAAAGAACACCATGTTCCTCAGAGACCACTTAGCAAGTGATCTATCCTGGACAAACAACATCTCCTCAATTGTCAGGAAGTGGACAAGACCACCGGCCACCATCGTGTCAAACTTCCACAAGAACACTATCAACGGTGTCCTTGCCAATCGCATCACAGTGAGGTACAGTGGCTGGTGAGAGCTGGATTGGTGGTTAATCCACAGGACCATAAGAGCAGCAGAGAAAATTGCCCGACTTTCCCTCTCTCACATTCCCACCCCCATTGATGTGATCTACTGGGATCATTGTCTAAGGGAGGGTCACAAAATCATTAAGAATCCCAATCACCCGACACACAGCTTATTTTAGCATATCCTGCTAGGAAAGTGGTACAGGAGTATGAGAGCTAGTACCACCAGATGAGACTGCTGAAAGACAAAATAACACCAACCATCTGCCATTTGACCATTTATTGAATTTATGTACTTATATTTGTCCTGCATATGTATGGATTGTCTGTATGTGTATTATGTGTCATTATATATTTGCATGTTTTGCACCAAGGACTGGAAAACACTGTTTCGTCGGGTTGTACTTGTGAATCAGATGAATTTCACTTCTATTCATTGTGGGTGTGATCAGCACCTATCAGCATGTGCGTGACTATCTTTGCTGATCTTTATGATATACAAAGTGTGATTAACAGGTCTACTTGGCGTCAGTCCACCCTGAGACATGTTAAATAAAAATTGTGCCATAATAAATTGAATGATAAATAATATGCAAAGCAGGAATCCTTAAATGAGTCACTGATTGAGTCTGTTGTTCAGGAATCTGTTGCAGGAGGAGTAGCAACTGAACATGAACCTGGTGCTACAAGTTTTGTGGCTCTTTCCTGATGGCAACAGCGAGTAGAGTATGTCCTGGATGGTATGGATCCTTGATGGTTGATGCTGCTCTCCAACAGCAGCCTTCTCTGTAGATTTTCTAAATGGTGGGGAAGGTTTTACAGGGGAAAGTTTTACTGGACTGTATCAATTACATTTTGCAGGACTTTAGCTGAGTGGTATTGATTCCCCATTACCAGGGTGTGATGCAGTTGTTAGGATTTTCCACTACACATTTGTGGCAGTTTGCCAACTGTTTCAGTGTTGTGCTAAACCTCCGAAAACACCTGAGGAAGTAGAGGTGTGGGTGTGCTTTCTTCACTGTTACATTAATGTGCTGAGACCAGGATAAGTCCTCCAATATAAAACACATAGTTAACAGAATACAGAAAAGATCTACAAAGTATTTGCCAGGATTGCACATAGACCATAAAATATTACAGCAAGGTAAATGCAAACATTGTTTTGCCACCCCATATATACCAACCATAAACAATCTATACCCTCCCTATCTCATGGACACCCATCTTTCTTTCATCCGTGTACCTGTCTAAGATTCTCTTCAATGCCCTAATTGTTCCAGCCTCTACCACAACCCCTGCCAATATATTCCATGCACCCACAATTCTCTGTGTAAACAGTTTTACCTCTTACGTCCTCACTAAACTTTTCTTCCATCACTTTGTGCTCTGGTATCTCCCACAAAGGCTGCTGGCTGTCCATCTTCTGCATGCATCTCATGATCTTGCAGAACTCTATTAAGTTAGCTCTTGTCTTTCATTCCAAATAGAAAAGTCTGATCTCTGCTAACCTGGCAAATCTCCTTTGCACCCTCTCCTTGACTTGCACATCTTACCTGTAATGAGATGAACAGAACACAATATTGTAAGTGTAAACTACGATGGGCTGCAACACTATCCACAGCACACTCAACTTTTGTATCATCAGCGAAAGTACTGACCCATCCCACTACTTCTTTGTCTGGGTTGAATCTCAAAATTACAAAGAGCAGGGGTATAGAACAGATTCCTTTGGAACACCACTAGTCAGTAACTCCAGGCAGAATACCTTCTGTCAACTAGCAAAGTCAGAGGAAGTCATGTGATGGAGTAGTGACTGGTAAGAAAATACCAAGCCTCTCCAGAAAAGTTTAAAAAAGTAAAGAAAAAGCAAAGCCACAAACACAGAAACTATAACAAATTAAAAATAAAGGTGTGAAGAAAATGGCAGCAAAGAAAGAAAAACCAAAAACAACGGGAAGAAAATAAGAAGGAAAAACATCGGAAGAAAAAGGTGAAGGCCTTACCAATATGAGGAACCCCACCGTGGAGAAAGAAGCCCGCTCCCTGAGGTCAATGGAAACCCCGAGCGCAGAACTGCAAAGATGGCTCACGGAGCCAAACAGAAGTGCGCAAACGTGCATGCGCGATGCACACAACAAAAACAACACCGACGGGAGGGGGGACCAGCTGAGCAGTAGATCTCCACAGCTTGAACAGACAAGAATAACCCAACAGCAAGGCTCCCAACAGGAAAACATAGAAAATAACGGGAACAAGACGGAAGAGAGTAAAAAAGGAAATCAGAAAAACAGCAAATGACCAACCCAGAGGAAGAAACCAACACCAAGACACCTTTAATAAAAATAATAAAAACAAAAATACCCAACAAAATAAAATAAACAATCCAACAAGAAAATCAGAAGAGACAGAGGTAAAGGACACAGATCCTGGAGTGGACTCAGAACAAGAGGAGGGAGAACATCAAACTCTACACAGAGAAATGGAAGATGAAGGGAAGGGACAGTACATGGATAAAAAAATTTCAAGAATATATGGAAACAATAAAAGAATGCTGACACAAGAATTAAGTGAAATAAAAATAAGAATAAAAGGTACAGAAGAAAAAGTGAATAGATTAAAGATGGTCATGACAGATATAGGAAAAAAAGTAGACAAAGTGGAAGAATGAGAAACAGCCATAGAAATGGAGGTAGATGACTTAAAAAAAGAAATTGGAAGAATCTGATATAAAAAGTTAAAGAAACACAGGAGCTGTTAGCTCAGAAGATAGACATAATGGAAAACTATAATAGGAGAAACAATATAAAGATAGTGGGCCTTAAGGAAGATGAAGAAGGCAAAGATATGAAAGAATTTATAAAAGAATGGATCCCCAGGGTCCTAGGAAGACCAGGATTACAGGAAGAAATGGAAATAGAAAGGGCACACAGAACATTAGCCCCTAAACCACAGCCACAACAAAAACCAAGATCCATTCTAGTAAAATTCCTAAGATATATGACAAGAGAAAATATATTGGAGAAGGCAATGAAAAAAAATAAGAGAAGACAAAAAACCGCTTCATAATAAAATTGAAAGTTAGGTAGCCGTAACCCTCCAAATTGAAAATCCCACATCAATTTTTTCACCGCCACCCTAGGAAATTTTCCTTTCCACAAAAAATCCCTAATTACTTAATATAAATCCTTAAAAAATCTTTTTTGTAAACAACAAGGAATTGATTGAAATAAATATTGTATATGAAGAAAAATATTCATTTTTATAGTATTAATTCTTCCTAATAAACCCAAAGGTAAATCTTTCCATTTAACTAAATCAGCCTTAATCTTCTTCATTAAAGGAAGATAATTAAGTGAATATAAATTTTGGTAATCAGTATTAACATTAATTCCCAAATATTTAATTTGTTTCGTCCACTTCAAATTCATAATATTTCTAAACATTGAATAATCATCTTTACTAATTGATAAAATTTCACTTTTAGTCCAATTAACCTTATAACCAGATAATTGACCATAAATCTCTAAGGAATCTTGAAGTGCTGGCAGAGAAACATCAGGATCCACCAAGTACAGCAAAACGTCATCCGCAAATAAAGTTATTTTATAATCTTCATTCAAGACTCTCATACCTTTGATACTATCATTCTGACGTATTAATTGTGCTAGAGGTTCAATAACTAAAGCAAACAAGGCGGGTGATAATGGACATCCTTGTCTAGTAGATCTTGTTAAATTAAAGGATTCTGAAAGCAAACCATTAGTAACAACTCTAGCTTTCGGACCATTATACAGAGCCCTAATCATACCAATAAATGAGAGACCAAATGAAAACTTTTCAAGTACTTTAAATAAAAACTTCCATTCTACTCCATTGAATGCCTTTTCTGCATCCAATGAAACCACCATTGGATAATTCTTCTGAGATTTAGATCTATTTATCAAAGTAATTAATCGTAGAATATTATCTGAAGCATACCTATTTTTTATAAAACCTGTTTGATCATGATGTATTATCTTTGGTAAATACTGAGCCACCCTATTAGCCATAACTTTAGCCACTATTTTATAGTCTACATTTAACAAAGAAATAGGACGGTAAGAAGCTACCTGTAAGGGATCTTTATCTTTTTTTGGTATAACTGTAATTATAGCATTAGAACAGGACTCAGGTAATTGAAAAGTATCATAAAGTTGTTGTATTACATTCTTAAATAAGGATGATATATCAACATAAAAAGTCTTGTAAAACTCAATAGAAAAACCATCTCCACCAGGCGCTTTTCCATTTGGCATATCTTTTATAGCCATTTCAATTTCACTATCCGTAAAAGGTTTATCTAACTCTTGTCTGTCTTCTTGAGATAGCTGTGGTAAATTAATATTTTTCAAAAAAGAGTCTATTGCATCTTCTTTTACCTCTTTACATTCAGTCAAATAAAGTTTTTTGTAAAAATTACAAAATTCATCATGAATTTCTTTTTGACTAAAAGTAATACCCGATTTATTTCTAATAGCTGGTATAATCCTAGATAACTGTTCTTTTTTTAATTGCCAAGCTAATACTTTATGAGCTTTCTCACCCCATTCATAAAATTTATTTCTTGAACGATTCAACAGACATTCAAATCGATATGACTGTAACTTATTATACTTCAACTTTAAATTAGTTAATTGGATCTTTTGGAATTCAGTAGCTTTCTTTTGAAATTATTTTTCACAGATTGTTATTTTCTTCTCCAAATCCTCAGTTTCTCTAACTCTCTCTTTCTTCAGTTTGGATGCATAACGGATAATTTGACCTCGTAAAAAAGCTTTCATTGTGTCCCACAAAACAAACTGATCGGAAACAGAGTGAACATTATTAGCAATGAAATCCTCAATTTGTTTTCTCAAATAAACAATAAATTCTGGCTTTTATAGTTACATAGTATTAAATCTCCATCTTAAAGTATGTTGTGTAACTTGAGAACTTTGATATTCCAGTAATAACAATGAATGGTCTGAGACTAACCTTGCCTTATAATCCACAGATATAACCTTATCCTGTAAATGTGCCGAAATTAAAAAATAATCAAGTCTTGAAAAAGAATTATGTCGAGAAGAATAAAAAGAAAAGTCTTTCTGTGTAGGATTAAATCTACGCCAAATATCAACTAAATTCAAATCTTTCTTCATATTATCCATATGTATCGCCATCTTAGATTTCTTAATTACCTTTGGATACTTATCCAATAACGGTTCTAATACCATATTTAAATCCCCCCCAATCATCACATTGGAATTAGCTTGTCCCAATAATAAAGATATTTCTGTAATAAAAATAATAGCAGCTCAATTTAGATTTCTTAGCACATTAATGGCCACACAAGATATGCCTAGTTGGGCACAGATAGAATTGGCAGTTATTTCTGAAAAATTTTCAAATGAATTTTTATTTCGATGGAATAAAAATTTGTTATGTACTTATGATGTACCAATATTGAAACATTTAATGAATTTATGGACAAGTAAATTACATAAAATGGGATTGAAAAATAAGTGGTCGGGAAGATTACCATTATATAATAATCAACTTGTTCATTTCATGGTATCTAATACTATTTTGAAACAATGGGAGGAGAAAGGAATACATAATTTATCTGACTGTTTTTTAGAAGGTCATTTTTGTTCTTTTGTAGAATTGCAAAAGAGATTTGATATAAGTGGTTGTTCTATATTTGTGTATTATCAGTTAAGATCTTTTGTAAAACGGGTATGCGGTCGTCAAATGAATTTACTGTCTGAAACTGATTTTGAGAAATATATGCTCTCATTTCCAAAAAAAGGTTATATATCAGGTTTGTATCGTATTTTGTTGGAAAGTGAAAGTAAAATAGATTGGGATAAAGATAAAATAAAATGGGAAAAAGATTTAAGTTTAACAATAACTGAAGAAGATTGGCCTGAAATCTGCTGTAATAGTGTTCGAAAATTGATTAATGCTAGTTTGGCGAAGATTAATTATAGTTTTATACATCAATTATATTTAACACCCGAAAAATTAAAGAAATTTGGTTTTAGTAGGTTAGATCTTTGTTTTCGTTGTGATCAGGTTTCTGGTATTTTTTTTACATGCTGTTTGGTTGTGTGATCGGTTACAACAATTTTGGAAAGGTATTCAATCTGTATTTAATAATCTATATAATCTTCATATTGTGTTAGACACTGATATATTTTTATTAGGGAATATGCAACCGTTGATTGATTTAGAATTAGATAATTACCAGATCTCTTTTATTTACTTAGCGCTGGCAGTGGCCAAGAAAAGTATAGCGATTACTTGGAAAAATAGAAATGTATTGTCTTTAGATAGGTGGTATTCAGAGATGAAGTTTTGTTTGGTTATGGAAAGAATATCTTTTTCTATACAAGATAAGATGTCTTTTTATGAGTTAAAGTGGACCCCATTTATTGATTATATACAATTTAAATAAGTTTGAATTAATCTTTTTTTTTTCTTTAAAAAAACTTTTTTTTAATTATATATTTTTTCTATATATATGTTTTCTTTTTTTTCTTTATTTTTTTGGTTTTTTTAAGTTTTTTTTATTATTAGTTTTTTTTTCATTAAGTTCTTTTTGTTTTTGTTTTTTCATATATATTCTTATATAATAAAATTTTTTTGGATTAATAATTAATACTTAATTAATTTTTTTTGTTTTTTATATATATCGATCTTTTTCTTAAGATATATTTTTTTATTTTTTTTAATTATACTAATAGTATTAATTCTTCACTCTTTCTCGTGCGGGTGGGTAGGGGGGGGTTCGGGGTTAAAAATAGTTTTTTTTTAGTCTTAGTTTTTAGTTGTTAGGGGGAGATGCCGAGATTGGTATTGTATTAACTATGTTACTTTGTATTTGTATTACTTTATTTTGTATTTTTTCTGTGCGTAAATTACTTACTTTCTTCATATGTTAAAATTAATAAATAAAGTTTTGAAAAAAAAAAGAAGACAAAAAACCACTGGAATAAAGGTTAAAAAAACATTTCTACCCAGACGTAAGTTTTGAACTCCTGAAGAAGAGGAAGGAGTTTAACAGAGCAAAATTGGCCCTATGGAAAAAAGGTTATAAATTTATGTTAAAATATCCAGCAGTGCTTAAAATGGTTATCCCGGGGCAACAAAGCAAACTGTTCTTGGATCCAGAAAAAGCACGAAAATTTGCAGAACACCTACAAAACAGACAGAGAGGTGAAGAGATGTAACAAGAACAAAAATGACAACAAACTATATATAAAGAAGAAGAATAAACTATAAGTAAGAACTAAGAAGGGAAAGAAAGGGAAGAAAGGAAATAAGGAGGGAATTCAGAGAGTAAGCTTTGTTATATTTGAAGATTAAAATCTTTTCTGGGGGGGCTGGGTGGGGAAGAATAACATCACTGCGAAATCAGTTGAAGCTTGCGAGCGGGTTCGCAATCCAAATGGAGAGGGGAGATGTGGTTGCCCGACAAGGGACAAAGGGCAACTCAGAGAGGGGAGGGACTATTGGGGTTAAAGGAATTTTAGATATGGGAATAGTGGAAATATTTTATGTTTTAGAAGTGTTGTCTTACAATGTGTTCAAAAAAAGAAAGCAGAAATGGATAAGAAGGGAAGGTGGTGATGGGGAAATGGAAAGGAAAGGTAAACAAAGTATGAAATGGCCATGTTGAACTATATGAATTTAAATATTAACAGAATACATAACCAAATCAAAAGGAAGAAGCTGTTAAATTTACTGAAGAAAGAAAAAATTGATTTAGCATTTGTGCAAGAAACACATTTAACTGAAGGGGAACACAAGAAATTAAAGAGAGATTGGATAGGGCATGTAACAGCAGCATCATATAATTCAAAAGCCAGAGGAGTAGCTATATTAATCAATAAAAATGTACCAACCAAAATAGAAGAGGAAATAATAGATCCAGCAGGGAGGTATGTAATGATAAAATGTCAGATATATTCAGAATTTTGTAATTTACTCAATGTATACGCAGCTAATGAAGAAGATCAAAAATTTATGCAAGATATCTTTTTGAAGATCTCAGATACACAAAGGAATATACTAATAGGAGAGGAGTTTAACCTTAATTTGGACTCAAAGATGGATAAAACTGGAAAAAAGACTAACAGAAAGAACAAAGTAACCAAATTTATAATTAAATCAATGCAGGAAATGCAACATTTGAATATATGGAGGAAACAACAGCCAAAGGAAAAGGAATATTCATATTATTCAGGTAGACATAAAACATACTCAAGGATAGACCTATTCCTGCTATCAGCCCACATTCAAGGAAGAGTTAGGTAAATGGAATATAAAGCTAGATTGTTATCAGATTACTCACCCTGTTATTGGCAATAGAGCTGGAGGGCATTTCACCGAGAATGTATAGATGGAGATTAAACTCCATGCTACTTAAAAGACAGGATTTTAGAGAATTCATTGAGCGACAAATTAAAATGTACTTTGAAATAAATATGGGATCAGGGAAAGATAAGTTTTTACTATGGGACGCAATGAAAGCGTTCATCAGAGGATAGATAATAAGTTATGTAACTAAGATGATGAAGGACTACAATCGGGAAATAGAACAGTTGGAAAGGAAAATAACAAATACAGAAAAAGAATTAGCAATGAAAGAAGATACAACTAAAAGAAGAGAATTGGAAGACAAAAAAAATAAAATATGAAACATTACAAACATATAAGGTGGAGAAGAACATAATGAAGACAAAAGAGAAGTATTATGAGCTAGGAGAAAAAACGCACAAAATACTAGTGTGGCAGCTTAAGACAGAACAAACTAAAAGAACGGTATTGGCATCAAGGAAAAAGGACAAACAAATTACATATAACCCAATGGAGATCAACGAATACTTCAGGGAATTCTATGAGCAACTATATCAAACTGAAAATGAAGGGAAAGACGACAAAATAGATGAATTTCTAACTAAAATTGAACTAGCAAAATTGCAAACAGAGGAGCAAAATAAATTAATAAAACCATTTGAAATAGAAGAAATACAGGAGATATTAAAAAAACTACCGAACAATAAAACATCGGGAGAGGATGGACTCCCAATAAAATTCTATAAAAAATTTAAAGACTTATTAATTCCTCCTTTCCTGGAAGTAATGAACCAGATTGAAATAACACAAAACATGCCAGATTCATGCCAAACAGCAATAATTACAGTAATACCAAAGACGGGGAAAGATCCACTAACACCAGCATCATATAGACCAATATCTCTACTTAACACAGATTATAAGATAATAGCTAAACTATTAACAAACAGATTGGCCGACTGTTTATCAAAAATAGTAAAACTTGATCAAACTGGATTTATTAAAAAAAGACAAACAACGGATAATACCTGTAAGTTCATTAACTTAATCCATGCAGTACAAGGAAATAAAACTCCAACAGTGGCGGTTGCTTTAGACGCAGAGAAAGCCTTTGACAGAGTAGAATGGAATTATTTATTCAAAGTACTACAAAAATTCAACCTACCAGAGAAATATATTAATTGGATTAAAGCATTATATAAGGGACCATTGGCAAAAGTGACAGTAAATGGATATATATCAAACCAATTTAAATTAAGCAGATTAACATGACAGGGATGTCCACTATCTCCCTCATTGTTCATGCTAGCTATAGAACCACTAGCAGAACTGATAAGGACAGAAAATAAAATAAGAGGGATAAAAATAAAAGAGAAGGAATATAAAATCAGTCAATTTGTAGATGACATCATAATATACTTAACAGAACCAGAAATATCAATAAAAGAATTACATAAGAAATTGAAGGAATATGGAGAAGTATCAGGGTACAAAATCAACGCAAATAAAAGTGAAGCAATGCCAATGAATAATGTGGATTTCACAAAGTTTAAGAAAGAATCACCATTTAGATGGCAAACACAAGCAATTCAATACCTAAGTATACAACGAGATAATAATCTTGGCCATCTATACAAACTAAATTATCAGCCATTAATGAAAACATTACAAGACCAATTAGAGCACTGGAAAGACTTACCACTAACACTGATAGGAAGGATAAAATGAACATCTTCCCAAGGATACAATACCTATTTCAATCATTACCAATTCACCTAACAGAGAAATTCTTCAAGGAGCTAAAGAAAATAATAAGGAAATTCTTATGGAAAGGGGGGAAACTGAGGATAGCACTAGATAAATTAACAGAATGGTACAAACAAGGAGGCTTGTCACCTATATATATTTGTGACTATATATTTCTCATGAGCCCTTCCTGTATTTTGCTACCTAAATCTAATGCATGCTTCCTTCTTATTCTTAACTAGCTTCCTCACCTCTTTTGTCAATCACGGTTCCCTTTTTCTACCATCTTTTCGTCTCAGTGGGACAACCCTATCCAGAAGCCCACGCAAGTGGTCCCTAAAAATCCTCCAAAATACTTATATGATTTCTCATTAGAACATTTGTTCAAAATTTACTCTCCCCAGTTCCTAACTCATCTCATCATAATTAGCCCTTCCACATTTAAACACTTTACCATTTTGCCTTCATTTATTGCCTTGACAATAGCTATTCTAAAGCCCAGGGAGTTATGGTCACTATAACTGAAATCCTCCCTCACTGAGAGATCTGTCAGCTGATCAAGTTCATTACCCAGTAATCAATCGAATCTGGTGTTGTTCCATTTGGCTGGTTCATATACAGTGTCAAGAATCTTTCTTGAGCATTCCTCGCAAAGAGGTAAGGGAGCAAAACTTTAGGAGAAATGTTAGAGGATACTTTTCCACTTGGGCAGTGGTGGCAGAATGGAATGATCTTCCAAATGAGATAGTTGCGGCAGGGTTCCTCCTGTCATTTAAGAGACAAAAAAGGTTGATGAAGGGAAAGCTGTGGATGTTGTCTATTTAGGCTTTAGAAAAGCTTTTGTCAAAGTTCCCTACAGGAGGTTAGGAAAAAAGGTGGAAGCATTAGGTATAAATGAGGAGGTAGTGAAATGGATTCAGCAATGGTTGGATGGGAGGTGTCAGAGAGTAGTGGTAGAAAATTGTTTGTCCAATTGGAGGCCGGTGACTAGTGGAGTTCCTCAGGGATCGGTCCTCGGTCTACTATTGTTTGTTATATATATTAACAATCTAGAAGTAGGGGTGGAGAATTGGATAAGCAAGTTTGTGGATGATACAAAGATTGGTGGTGTTGTGGACAGTGAGGAAGATTACCGTAGATTAAAAGGTGATTTAGGAAGGCTGGAGGTGTGGGCTGAGAAATGGCTGATGGAATTTAATACAGATAAGTGTGAGGTGTTACATTTTGGAAAGGCAAATCTAAATAGGTCATATGCATTAAATGGTAGGCTATTGAGATGTGCAGAGCAACAAAGGGATTTAGGAGTTGTGGTAAATATCAGCCTCAAGGCTGATACTCAGGTAGATGGTGTGGTGGAGAAGGCATTTGGAATGTTGGCCTTCATAAATCTGAGTATTAAATTCAAGAGTAGGGAGGTTATGATGAAATTGTACAAGGCATTGGTGAGGCCAAATTTGGAGTACTGTGTACAGTTTTGGTCACCAAATTATAGGAAAGATATAAACAAAATAGAGAGAGTGCAGAGAAGGTTCACGAGAATGTTGACAGGATTTCAAGGTTTGATTACAGGGAAAGGTTGTGCAGACTGGGGCTTTTTTCTCTGGAGCGTAGAAGATTGAGAGGGGACTTGATAGAGGTGTTTAAGATTTTAAAAGGGACAGACAGAGTAAACGTGGATAGGCTTTTTCAATTAAGAGTGGGGCAGATTCAAACTAGAGGGCATGGTTTAAGATTGAAGGGGGAAAATTATAAGGGGAACATGAGGGAAAATTTCATTACGCAAAGGGTGGTGGGGATGTGGAATGAGCTTCTGACAGATGTGGTTGAGGTGGGTTCATTGGTTACATTTAAGGAAAGACTGGATAGTTACATGGATAGGAGAGGACTGGAGGGGTATGGACCGGGTGCTGGTCAGTAGGACTAGGAGGGTGGGGATTTGTTACCGCATGGACTAGTAGGGCTGAACTGGTTATATGGTTATATAAGTTTGGATGTGTACATGGAGGTGAGGAGGCTTTTAGGGTTATGGGCAGATAGCAGGACGGTTGAGCTAGTGGAGTTGTTCCAGTGAATTGGTGCAGACTCGAAGGGCCGACATGGCCTGTTTCTGTGCAGTAAACGGTTATATGGTTATATATCCCTCTTGCAGCAAGGAGGTGCTAATCAACATTTGCGAAGTTGAAGTATCTCATATCAACAAACCTGTTATTTCTGCTCCATTCCAAACTCTGCCTACTTCCTTCCCTGTTCCTCAATGTCCTAAATGGCATTTGAGAACCCTTACACTATTTACAGTACAGTGATCACTCCCTTCCTATTCCAAAATACCACCCACACTGACTCAGTAGACAAAATTTCAACTTGTAAGAAGAGTGCTGGGAATTATTTCCATGGATTGAAGAGGCTATGTTGTGACTTCATGGAATTCTATGAAACCCAGCGAAGAATAATAAGGCGAGAACCCTTTCCCGAGGATAAAGGAGCCCAAAACCCAAGGACTACATTCAATATAAAAATCTGACTGCTTTAAAAGCAGCAAAAATATCTTCAAGAATCTTAGCTTGCTGGCGGATGTCACGTGATGACATGGGGTTAGGATGCCTCATCCTGACCCTCCTGAAAATTTGGTTAAAAAAAATTACCTAAAAAGTAGTGTGACTTGTATAAAAACTCTTTTAAACAATTTCTGAATACTTTTGCCTACTCACAACCATGGGGAAAAAGAAGGAAAAAAGAACTGCTGATGACCTACCTGCAGAAGATAGGAAGAAATGGGCAATGAGGCCGGGGACTAGCGTCTCAGCTGTCCCAGACATGGATAAGCAGCCTTCACTGTGGCAATGAAGTCGCACCCAGTGGCATGGATGATGGCACTAAAGGTGAAGAATCTGGAAGTCGAGCAGTCCCATCCAAATCGGATAGTTACTCTTCAGAGAGTGACCAAGGAGAAGATGAAGGCCCAAAAGATACAGAACCTACTATCCCCAGGGAAGTGTGTAACGTGGATATATTTAAGGAGGTTAGAAGTATGAAAGCAGAAACGAAAGCAGAAATAAGTAAGTTAACTGAATTTATGAATATTATGAAGAAACATAGAGATGAAACTGAACATGAAGTTAATAATCTAAAAGAAAATGTGGAACAAGTTAGGGATAGAATGTCTCATATTTTTCCAATGAGACCATTTAAAATCAAAAGCTTTGTCAAAAAGTGGATGTCTGGGAAAATTACTAAAATTGTGAATTTGAAAGAGGAGATGGAACAAGAAGATATGCCACAATTTTTCAAAAATCAATTCCAGAAGTACAGGGACAAGAAAACTTTGTGGGGGAAATTGAGAGGCCCCATAGAGCCCTCAGATGTAAACCACCCCTGAACAAAATCCACATTCAGTGATGATAAAATTCCCAAGTTATAAGGATAGAGAAAAAGTATTGAGAGTAGCTGTACAGAAAGCTCGTCAGAGAAGGACCACTTGTGTCAAGTATTATGAGCTCCTGTTTCAGTAAAAGGCGATTATCACTATAAGGGATAATATAGGCAGGAGGAACTGAATGATCACAGTTAACATTTAATATTTCACAAAAGCACAACATAAGTTACAGCCCAGCGATAATTCGATACATTGGAAGAATTGAGGGAAGGTTTGTCACAGTCCGTTCTAGAATTCGATACATTTGCAAAGACTGTGATTTTGCAAAGGGAGAACCACGCGAACTGCTGAAGAAATAACAGCCCTTTGAAGCAGCTCTTGTGGCCACAATTTTTGTAGATTTTAGAACAAAGCAAGATCTGTGAATGACTGGACCTTTTTGGTGGATTGACCTGTGCAGGAGAGTCTTTTGGGGAAGCAAACTACTTCATTTTGATTGTGATTAAGAGTGAAGGTCACTTGGAGAGACCGGCGCACTGGTCTTGGAAGCTTCGTGGAGGTGCTCAGTTCGAGTCTTGCCTACAAAAGGACCAGGAGTGTTATAACCACAGCTCGTGTGGATGGACATTTCTTGAAAAGCAATACAAGGAGAATTCATGACTTTAGGCCATTTCAGTTCGGGCCTCTGCCTGGAGACCGGCTATGGGGCGGATCGAAAATTTGGAACTTATCAGTCAGACTGCAGCTCAAAAAGGTTGCTCCAGCATCCTATTCAAAGTAGATGCATCTTATAGTGCACTCCGGATTCCCGTGGAGATGGGACGACTGCTGCCATAGCCCAACCCGCCGACATGACATCATTGAAGCACGCCGAAGAAGAAGAACCCAATATACTGGATCATGACAGCCCTAGAGCAGGCCAAGCAAATGCTTATGATGTTCTCAGCCTGTGTTGGTGCTCAGATTGAGATCCAGCACATCCTCGGTAAGGCCATTAATGCCATGAAAACTCTAATGTCTGTGAGGTCTGAGTATTATGTCATTGAGATTAGAAAACGATTCCTTCAGAGGTGATGGAGAAGCAGGTGGCAATTTGAGCTGGAAAGGCAAACAGAATGTAGGCACCACAGACGAAGGCAAATGCTGCTTGTTAGCCGAATAGCTCTGGTAACAAAATGGACGTTGCAGAGGTTGGACAGATCCCAGGGAGCTGAATTTTGGAGTAACGTTCTCACCAAATTTGATGATGAAGAGTGGAGGAGGCATTTTCGTATGTCGCGTGGTATCCTTC
Organism: Narcine bancroftii; assembly: GCF_036971445.1. Classification (NCBI taxonomy): domain Eukaryota; kingdom Metazoa; phylum Chordata; class Chondrichthyes; order Torpediniformes; family Narcinidae; genus Narcine; species Narcine bancroftii. The sequence goes on along the minus strand of NC_091474.1, from coordinate 97,914,531 downwards.
ACTTCATGCTGGAACTCATAGAACCTCATCTAAGGCTTCAGACAACAAAATGGCAGCAGCCATTCGAGCCTGGACTCTGATTGGCTGTTGCCCTGTAGTGGTATGCCAGCCCTTGTGAATATCAATCCATCAGTACCATCTTTGGCAAAGCTGCATGGTGGTGCGGCACATGACTAGAGCTTTGAAGAAGGAAAGTATTTCATCTCCCTGCCAAGTGGAATGCATCTCCAGGACACATTTGATGGCTTTGTATAAAGGGGCTACCCAATGTGAGCTGGTGCCATTGATGGGTCACGTATTCCCATTATATCCCCTGTTGTGGATGCTGCAGCCTACTGAAAGGGTGGCACTCCATTGTTCTGCAAGCGGTCGTTAACCAAACATTCTGGTGACCTTATGTCTTTGATGTTTCCCAATTCATGTATCTCCATGTGGATATTTGCACTCTGATTTCTGTACAGCTTCACAGATGTGTTTGTGTAGTGGCCTGGCCACACACATGATGCACAAATGATTGTCAACTCTTCCCTGTGCAGAAAGGCAGAGGGCTAGGGAGGATACATCTTCCCACATGATGTGAGTGTGCTCCCTTCAAACCCCTTTGCTCCTCCATTAATCACATTTCCAGTTCCCTTGGCAGAAGGCTGTTCCATTTTCAGTGCATGTCTACTGACTGGGTGTTAGGTAACATGGGCATGTCCCACAATGCACAGGCCTGCACCGTGGAGAGCAGTGTGGCACGTGATAGGTGAACTGACATCTTATCTGCATTGTGGTGACCACAGATATCCAGAGATGTAAATGGAGTGGAGGTCCTACACACCTTGTGGGCAACACAGCATACCTCCCCAGAACATGGCTGATGAAAAGGTTAACACAGCACTGTGCACTGGATCCAGGATAGTGAAAATTTAACAAAGTCCTGTGTTCTGCAAGGATAGAGGTGGAACATGCCTTTGGCCATCTGAAAGGCCGATGGCGGTGCCTCTCCAACCACATTGATATTTGTACCGCTGTCATTCCAGATTTTGTGTTTGCATGCTGTTTGCTGCACAATATTTGTGTGCTCAACAAGGATCATTTTCAGCCAGAGTGGACGTCTGTTGCAACAGATCTCCCGGCATCAAACAGTCAGGATAGTAATGATCAGCAGGCACATGGACACCGTTCAGCCATTCGTTCAGCAATTATGTCCATTATATAGAGGGGAGGGGGGTCTCAGGAGTTATCAGTATCAACAGGATTTGTCCCTGCCACCCACTTGTTCCCAAAAGCAATGATGTGAGCCTGCTGCATGTTCTTGTAAGCTCCTGATGCAAACAGAGAGATAAATTAAACACAAGAGAAGATATGACATTTTGGAAGTTTAATAAAAATTGTTTTCCATTGCACTTGTATGTTTTTTTAAATATTCAAGTTATATAAAATGCTAAAGGCCACACATGACAGGACAAGGGAACACATTGCTGCCTTCTTCAATAACCTGTGCATTTCACATTTATTGTTACAAATGTCAGGGTCATAGCTTAAAATCATCAAAAGTGACTACAATATTTATAGTGCAAAAAGCTATCACTGCGAACCACCACCATGTTATCGCACTCAAGAGTGTTATTCCATTGAAAAGTGCACAGCGCATTGCTCACATCAGTGTTTAATTCATCAAGTTATGCACATTAAATATAAAATGTCACATTCCTGAGCAGCATAAACAAAACGCCCTTCCATAGTCATTTCAGAACTACACATTAATCCACCATGGGGAGGAAGGAGGTGGAAGGGAGGACTCTGCGAACGACCCAGCCACCTCACTTGTCTCCATATGGACAAAACCATAATGTGCCGGTGTGGATTGAAACAGCACGTTGACAGCTGGGGGCTTGTATATGGCATGCAGGAGACCGTACAGCTGTGGGAGGGAAGCAATTCTCAAATTAGCGACCATGTGGTGGAACATGGAGGACTGCCTGTCCACTGCAGCACTAAATTTCTGCAGAGCAGATGCCAAGGCATTCACCGCCTGCGCCTGCCTGTCAATGTCAGCATGGATCGCAGTATCCTCTTCCTCCATAAGATTGGCAAGCATACTTCTCACCAGTTCCAGCTGCATCTCAGCACACAGGCGATCACCCTCTCTGACCTCCTTGTCCAGTGACGTCATCATGGCCTCCAACTCCTTTCAGAGATCCTGCACCTTCATAAACCTTTGATGCTTGCGACTCAGACAGGGTACTGTGAATTATATCAGGAAAAGGGGATCAATAGTGAAATTGTATGCTTTTCCACACCTGAAACATTTAATGACGATACGGTACCTGCCTTATCAGGTGTCCTTCCTGCCTCGGCCTTCTAGTGCCATTGATTTCATCTACCACCTTGTTGCGTTCAGAAACATCCATATCAACCCCTGTAGAAACGTCAGAAGTGACCGGCCCCTCTTCGACCAGCAGGTTTCCACCATGAACGCTTCTGGTGGTCACCTGAGATTACTCAGGAATGAGCACTGGGGAATCAGGGCTCTCCAATGCACTAACCACATTCAGTGGTGTTGCTGAGCAGCTTGTTCCCCAGATGCTGTGGCATTGCTCAAAATACGGCCAGTCTAAACATCTGCTGGCACTCCTCCTGTTATGATCCAGCACAGAGTGCAACTTCTTTGTGACTACCTGGCCTTTACTATGTCTGTGAACAGAAGCTGAAAGTGCACTGGTCAGTCGTTGAAAGGTAGGACCATTCCTCATTGCCCCTGTGAGCTCCTTCTCAAACATGAGACCAAGGAGCAGTCTGATTTCTCCAATTGCCCAATTACCAGCCATTACCCCGAATGCTCTTCCTAAATCTGAATGCACATGGACTGCCTCACTGTTGTTCACACAGATGGGGTTTTTTAATTTGCGCGTCTGCGTCTCAGGCTGAGTACATCACTGCGACGTCACGAGCCCACCCACAAACAGCCGCTTAGTGCAGCTGCCAATTCAGATTAATCAGCGGAGTGCTATGCAGTGGAGATTATCTCTCTTGGAGAGGGGTTGGATTATGCAGCTCAGAGATCGCCTCCATACATTCAGTGAGGTAGGTCATTATGCATTTCAGTGGAGTTTCTCCGCCTTTACTTCCTAATTTTGGGGCTATCTGAAATGGCCTTTTGTAGCAGCCACAACTCCAGTCTTCCCATCAGTTCAACATTAATTATGGGGATCAAATTTCAAAAGCCTATACTTCAACACTGTCTTTAAAAGACTGAACTTTGATGTAACTTTCTAGATTGGCCTGGACTTTAATGGGTTAGGTATAATACTCTCTCTCTCTCTCTCACACACACACAGGTTCATTATCTATTACTGCTCGTTAATACAAGGGAGTAAAATTGTATTTTATACATATATCAGTGAAGGTCTTCTGAAAAGTATGCAATCCTGTAAAAAAGATTTTATGAGAGAAAGGATACTGCTCCTTTTACGATGCCCTGCGACCTTGAAATTTTTTCTACCGAATTTGTCAAAGGAGGTTCTTTCTAAACCATGAAGAGGCAGAGGAACTTGCTGAAAACTTGCCAAGTCAACAGTCGGGATGAAGACCTTGAAGTCTAAATGCGACTTTAATTTTTCTTCTTTTCTATGTTTAATTGAATTGGAGTTAAATTATGGCTACGAGGGTTTTTTTAAAATAAATGTACTAAGATCCTCAGGAGGTTAGTAGAGGTGGAGGGTGGAGGAGGGTGCTACCTTATGATTCATATGTGTATCTGTGACCAGTCATGGCCTGCTTAAGAGAGGGTGATAGTGGTGCTATAATTAGCAACATGACAAGGATTTTTTTTCTTTTGTTCTGTTAAATGGCATCATATTTAGTTGTGTATCTTTTTTTTAATTCTCCCTTTACATTCTTCTTTTTTTGACTCTGGATTGTCAAGTGGGCCGAGGGCAAACCCAGAGGACAATGAATTATACAATTAAGTGGTGGAGGCTTGTGGGAAAAAGAAATGGAAATAGGTTAAAATAAAAAGTAATGAATAAATCAGTAAAAATATTAAATTGTAATATTAATGAGATTAATAAGCCCATCAAACTGAAGAAAGTGCTTGGATATTTTTAAAAAATAGTTGGAGGAATAGCCTTTTTATAGGAGATACATTTGACAGAAAAAGAACTCTCAAAATTGAAAAAGGACAGCGTTAGCCATGTTGTACCTTCCTCATTTAATTGGAAATCAAGAGGAGTAGTACTTTTATTTAATAAAAATCTTGCAATCAATATCCAACATATTGAGACAGATCCAATAGGAAGGTTTATAATGGTTCATTGTCACATTTATTATGAACTATGTACCCTTTTGAATATTTATGCACCTAAGATAGAAGATGAGAAGCTAATACAGGAAATGATGCACACAAGAATGTAGTGGTAGGTGGAGGGTTCAATTTTTGTTTAGATCCGATATTAGATAGTTCTTCAAGAGGAACCAATAGCAGTAGAGCAACCTTGACTTTAATGAACAACTGGAACTTAATAGATATATGATGAAGGTTACACCCTACTCATAGGGACTATTATTCAAAACAAGATGACTCATATTCCAGATTTTTTTCTTACTTTCAGCACAACTTCAAGGTAGAATATTCAGGTGGATTATAAAGCTTGACTTTTGTCTGACTACTCACTGTTATTGTTACAGGTTGAAATGCCTGATAAAGAGAAACCAATCTATAGATGGAGGTTAAATGGTTTACTTTTAAAAAGGTCATATTTTTGTGCTTTCTTAAGGGAGCAAATTTGATTGTATTGCAATCTGATCAGTTTGTGATTTGGGATGCATTGAAAGCTTACTTGAGGGGACAAATTATATGTTTTAAAGAAAGATTATATAAGAGAATTGGATAAATTTAAAAAAGGTAACAGATATGGAAAAAGATTTATACGTTCAGAGGATAGAAAAATATTATTAATTAATAAAAGCTTCAATATCACACTGTGCAAACTTACAAAACAGAAAAATAAACAATAATGAAAACAAAACAAATGTATTATGAATTAGGTGAGAGATCATATAAAGTACTAGCATGGTAATTGAAGACAGAAGAAATCTCCAGAACCATATATGCTCTCCAGAAAGATTCTCACAGTATTGATTATAAACTTCACGATATATTTCATTTCAGGACTTTTATTCACAACTATATAGTTCCAAGTATTTAAAGGATGATGACAAAATTTATATATTTATCTCAAACACATTTACCCATGTTGTCTGTGGAAGAATAGTTAGAGCTGAATTCCTTCATTGACCAGTTAGAAGTTAATGAAAGAATGAGTACATTAGGAAGTAATAAAGCTCCTGGAGAAGATGGCTTTCCAGCTGAATTCCATATGTAATTTAAAGACCTATCATTTCCTTTATTTATGGACAAGCCTCAGTAACCCATACTTTCCCTACATCCTTTTCTACTACAATAATTACATCAATACCAAAAAAGACGGAGATCCTTTAAAGCCTGCTTCATATAGACTAATATCTTTATTGAATGCTGATTATAAAATTGTGGCAAAAATTTTGGATAATAGGATAAATAGATTATTACTGATTAATGATGTTTGAATGGGTTTTGTTAAAAAGAGACTAGCTGCTGATAATGTAGCGAGATTATTAAGTATTAGTCATTTAGCACAATTAAAGGAAATCTATGTTTTGCTGTAGCATTGGACGCAGAAATTCTTTTCATAGATTGGAATAGGATATTCTTTTTAAGGTACTGGACACATTTGGTCTGAGACAATCCTTTTCTAATTGGATTAAAGCACTTTATATTAATCCAAAGGCTAAAGTAGTAACAAATGAACAAACTTCAGCATCTTTTAATTTACAGAGATCTAGTAGACGAGGATGCCCTTTGTCACTAGTATTATTTGTACTGGCTATTGAACTTCTTGCAGAGATGATTAGATAAAATGTGTCCATTAAGGGATTCAAAGTCGGTCATAAAGAACTTAAGTCTATTTGCAGATGATATATTGATATATTTGACTGAACCTGAATCCTCCTTAAGGCAATTACATCTCTGATTATAAGAATATGGACATTTTGGGCTACAAGATAAATTAGGATAAAAGTGAAGTTATCCCATTTAAAAAGGTGACAATATGATGTGTCAATTAAATACTCAATTTAAATGGCTGATAAATGGAATTAAATATTTGGGGATAAGAACAGATAATGATTTGAAGAATTTATAGAAATTGAATTATTTACGTTTACTTCCTAAAGTTGAAGAGGATTTAAAGAAATGGATGATGTTACCTATTATTTTAATAGGAAGAGTCAACTGTATAAATGAGTATTATTTCAAGAATTCAATACCTTTTCAAATGCTACTTAATTTAGTACCTCAGAAATTTTTTAAGGAACATGATAAGTGGATTTGGATTTTTTTTTATGGAAGGATAAAATGTCAAGAGTATTGATAAAGAAATTAATATGGAATTATGATTTGGGAAGATTGCAACTTCCAAATTTTTATCATTATTATGGAGCAGCCCAGATGCATTTTATTGCATTTTTTTTAAGACGAGACAATACTGACATGGATGTGAATAGAGAGCTGGAAAAAAATTAGAGAAAAGTCAGTTGTGGCCTTTCTTTATAAATGGAATTCAAGATTGATGTGGAAATTTGGACAATGGGAGATGTATCACTGTATACCCCTCTGTTCCAGAATAGTTTAATACTTTTCTCACAAGATAATAAATTTACAAAATTGTACTCTGATAAAGGAGTTAGACTTATAGAAGCTTATTATGAACAGTGCCAGTTAATGTCTTAATTCAAATGAGGGACAAATATGGAAATCCTGGCTAGTTCTGCCATCTCCTTCTTCAGCCCGTGCCACACAAACCGTTCTGCAACCATCCACACGGTTTTCTTTACCACTGGGTGATCAAGGTCATAGATCAGACTGAAGACCTTCACCCTCCAGTATGGCAGGACCACCGGGCGTAGCGTTCCTGTTGAGCTGTCGCAGTGCAATGTGCCTGGGCTGCTGGGCACCCAGACATCCTTGAGTTTGAGGCCCGAGATGGCAGACCGCAAGGCCTGCATCTTTGCATCATACCTCTGTGCCTGACCTAGTTGCTCATAATCCAGGCAAGGCGCGAGAGTGTTGATAGCTGGATGGGAGAACGCATCCTCCACTACATTGTCCTTGCCGGCCTTGTGTCGGATGTCAGTCGTGAACTCAGACACGTACGAGAGGTGGCCCTGCTGTCTGGTGGACCACGAGTCCTTGGCCATCGCCAGTGCTTGAGTGAGGGGCATGTGATCTGTGAAGGCTGTGAATGGCCTGCCCTCAAGGAAGTAGTGGAAATGGTAGATGTCCAAACACAGCGCCAGGAGCTCCCGGTCGAAGGCGCTGTATTTGAACTCCGGTGGGCGCACCTGCTTGCTGTAAGGTAAAAACATCTTGAGATGGGACCGGAGAAGGAGTCACCCAGTACTAAGGAGTAACAGAATGCAGATGTGACCTTGTACACTCAAGATAAGCTTGGCACTAACAAGAATGATGTGCAGCAGACTAACAGAGAAGGGTAGCAACAGCTTATTCATTGGACAATGTAATGGTATGATAATTTACTAAGTGCGTGTCCTGGGGTATAAAAAAAACACCACTTGCTGATATCGTTAGAATGTGCCTTCTCCAACTAACACTGTTATTTGCAAGTGTTACAATCCGGTAATAAAGAACCTTGATTTCGACTCAGTCTGGTGTCTGACTCACTCATTCTTGAACAAAGCAGACCTAACATTGCTTAAAAAGGTCAGCAGGCGCCATTGTCAATCGAGCTACTGTTCCAGAAACCCCACACTGCCGTAGCTGAGGCATCCACGGAGAGCACTATGTGTGCCTCCAGCAGTGTGGCGCTGGCTGGAGCCTCCTTTGTTACGATGAAAGCCCTGTCCACCTCCTCTGACCATGATAGTCTTTTCTTTGGTGGCCATTAGTGCGAACAATAGGCACATGGTGTGCACGGCTCCGGGGATGAAATGATGGTAAAAGTTCACCATCCTCGTGGAGGGTTTGGAAAATTGTTGAACAGCCGTTACTTTCTCCGGCGCAGGCGCAGCCCCAGATGCTGAAATGGTGTGCTCCAAGAACTGGAGGACTCCTTGCCAAACTGGCATTTGGCTGTGTTGACTGTGAGGCCAAAGTCTGCCAGCCAGGCAAAGCGTGTGCGAAGGTGGGCTTTGTGTTTGTCACAATTGCGACTGGCAATGAGAATATCATCCATGTAAATGAACACAAAGTCCAGGTCTTTTCCAACCACGTCCATGAGGCACTTATGGGCTTGCGCTCCCCAGTGCTGGTGGTAGAAACACCAGGTTGACTGGCCTTCCTCTGGCTTGGTATTGGGAGCAGCTTGCGGTTGGCTGGCTCGGACGTGCCACCTGGTTGAGGGCTGCCTTGTTCTTCCTCTTCATGCGCCAGAGGGCATCCATAAGGGCTGCTGCTCTCCTTGGGTTTGAGAAGTCTTCATCTGTGAGGAGCCGCTGGATGTCCTCCAGCATCTGTTCCAGGAATATCTGGTGGAAGAGAAAACAAGGCTTGTTGTCTTCCGCCAGGGCCAGCATTTCCTCCATCAGCGCTGATGGACTATGGTCCCCAAGCTCATCTAGGTGAAGGAACCTGGAAGCCTGTTGCTGGGGAGTTAGCCCAAAAGTTCCAAGCAGCAGGTCTTTGAGGGTGGTGTACTTGCCCATAGCTGGGGGGTAGTGGATGATGTTGTCTACCCTCGCTGCTGTATCTTGGTTCAGAGCGCTCACGACATGATAGAACATCATGGCATTTGAGGAGATGTTGTGGAGTTGAAGTTGTGCTTCCGCCTGCCCAAACCACATTCTCATTCCCCCCAAAAGGGGGGAAGCATGATGGAGACAGTATTAACCTCTGCTGATCCATGATGTTTTGAGTCCAGAAAAATGTCTGGGGTCGTCGGAGTCACCACTGTGGAGGTGTGAGCAGTGGAAGAAACACAGCCACCATGTTGATGGTCGTTAACTACTGTTTTTATTCAAATTCAGTGCACCCCTTTAAGGGCAGCATGAGGTCAGTCACCTGGTGTATTGTGACATCATAATCGCTGCCCAAGGTGCATGCTGGGAAGGATGCTGGAGTCAGAGAAAAACCTCTGACGACACCATTTCCCCATGGCTGCCCCGCCATGTGGCGATACAAGCAGGGCCGGTTCGCCATGCGGTTGTGAACAAGTTATCTGATACCTACAAAATGCCAATCTATTTTTATTAGTGAATACTGAACAAACTAATCCTAAACTGGAACTTTCACCAACTCAAAGAAAGTTTGTTAAAATGGTATTGGCGGTGACAAGAAAATGTATTGCAATCACCTGGAAGTCGGACTCTGGGTGTAGACAGACAATGTGCAGAAATACAAAAGTGCATCTCGCTGGGAAAAAAAATTACATACAATTTAAGAAATAAATATAACATATATTTACAAATATGGAGCCCATTTATACATAAGATGATTATTGTGGGTTAATTCCATTTTTTCTAATGACCTCACCAGATGGAGCAGATAAAGATTTGATGATTAAGTTCTTAGTACAATCCAGTAATTTTTTCTTTTCTTTTTTAGTATGTTATTGCATAATATTAATATGTATAAGTAATGATTGATTTTATTTTTGGGGTTGGGATCAGAGTTTTAATGGAAGTGGGTCTAAATCTTCTTTTTAGTCAGAGTCAACCTGTGCCAAAAAGATGGATGTAAATGGAGGTTTACACATTACAGGAATGAAAATGTTAAAATAAAGTATTTAAAAAAATAATCTCAGCTTGTCAGTGAGCATTGGTGGAGGAACAAGGAATGGTTAATATTCTGTGTCAGAAACATTAATCGAGAGAGTGGTGCCAAAGTTTTAACCATTTGTTATACTTACTTATTCAGCTCAGTTTGCTGAGTTCCTCCCATGGATTACTTTTTGTCTCAAACTCCATAGAGACATCTATTGACCTACCTTGACCAACTGTCCTTGTGGTATTTTCATATTTTCTCAGTGAACTTGGTAAGACATGGCAGCCCCTCACCTTGACTGATCCTGTGCAGAACTGTGTTAAAAATTTATATGTGAGTGTCAAGAATGTGCTACCGCAACAAAAAAGCTGCTGACAATTTTCCATACCTTGATGAAGGGCTCAAGCCTGAAATGCCGGTTATATATTTTTACCTTTGCTACTGTAAATAAAAGATATGATTAAACTTGCTGAGTTTCTCCAGCATTGTGTGTTTTTACAACCGCAACAGAGAATGGTTAACTCTTCCAGTGAGTAAGTCAAGGAATTGCAAGGTTACAAACAGGCTTTGCCACACATCACAGATTTCAGTGTAGAATCACAAAGAGGACAGAGAACATGGAAAAGTGCAGCACATGAACAGGTCCCTTTGAACTACGTATATATGTGCATATAGAATCATAGAATACTTGAGCACAGAGACACACTGCTACACCCATCTGGTACATATAGAAGTATTTATCCTATTTTGCTCCATCCACCTGCATCTGAATTCACCCCATTCTTGTAAATGTTAATCTTTTCTGAAATATCAACATAGAACAAGCATCAACAACCTGCTGGCAGTTCAAACCACATTGTTACTATCCTCTGAGTGAATAAGTACCACTGAATGAACCCCTCTCACCCTCAACTAGATCTTGTCTCAACTGACCTCCATGGTAGAAATTTGTTTACATTAAACTTATTGTATCCCCTGTGAAGTTCAATATCTATCCAATACTCCAGGGAACAAAGTCCTAACCTACTCTATCTTTCCTTCTATGGTAAATCAGGTCCTCACAGTCCAGCAATATCCTTATAAATTTTCTCTTCACTTGTTCAATCCTATTGTTTTATTTCCTGTGATTAGCTAACCAAATTTGCATATAATACTCAAAATGTCAGCACATCAATAGGTTATACAACATCAAGATAATCTGCCTAGCTCCCTATTAATTACTTTAAGTTATAATGGACAATATGCTGAATGTTTCTTCACATTCACCTGTTACATGATGCCCAAGTTACTGCTGCTTTACTGATAGCATTTCTCTCTCTCCCTCACACACACACACACACACACACACACACACACATACACATACCAGTACAGACACGCACACACTCATGTATGCACGCGTGCACAAACACACCAGCACATGCAGGTATGCACACACACATGCACACATGCGGATGCATTCACACATATGCATATACATATGCACACAAATATATACACGCATACGTACATACATACTCACGCATACACATGCAAGCACATATTCAACTCACATATACACAGTCACATATACACATTTACGCGCGCACACACGTACGTGTGTGCACTCTCCAAGAGATACTTTTCCAACATTGGCATTGCCCTGCTTGAACTCTTTCCTATGATCTTTATATTCCTTTGGGTCTTGTCTGATTGGAGCTTCTTGAAACTTTCATTTGTTTTTTTTAAATTTTTGTACTCAGTTGATAACCTCTCTCATTATCTGAGTTTCTTTAACATTACCATCCCGTCTTGGACTTTAAATTTTTATCCTTCAAATATATGGTACTTCATGGCTTGCCCAATGCCTGCTCCTCCAAGTTTACTCCCTCCAGCTCCTGTCCTCAACTTACCCTTCCCACTTTCAAACTTTTGTATGGTCCTATGTTAACCTTTATTCCATCAGAAACTGCTCAGAACAGGTGATGCCACCATATTCTCAGTTTGTCTGGGATGGATTAACTGTTGTCTTCATTGTCTGTGATCTGTGTAAAACAGGAAAACGATATACTGACTACATGCGTTCAATGGCTGCAAAGTAACTACTCAAAGCAGAAACTATAGCCACTGTAATCCCACGGTAGCAAATTTCTCTTCTTTTTTCCTCCTTTGTGTTACTCCATTCAGAGAATAGTTCTGATTGGGAGAATTGATAATTTTATGATCTGAGAGGTAGATATAAATTGAAGGTTAAGGCTGAGAGATTACTCGTTGCAGTTTTGTCACCCTGCAAGCGAAGCAGAGCAATCTTGGTGAGGTTTTCAGAGTAATCGTGCTCAGCAGGAAGGAATTTCGGCAAATCAATTATTAACTGGGATTGACCTTGTGTGCAAGGTTATGCCTGTGAGGATTTTTAAATACCCCCAGAAAAGGTCTAAGTCTGAACATTTTCGTGAACAAATATTTACATCTGTTTTCATGATGTGCGATGTCATCAGAGATTGGAGTGATTTTGTAGAGAGTGTGGGTGAAGATGCCCACAGCATCATAAGTTTCCAGAGAATTTGGGGAAGGGGAAATGGTCTGCACTTTAAGGCTGAGTTTTGCTGGATGGCTGATCTGAGTATAACACAGGACACAACAAAGGTAAAGTGGGAACAGTTCTTGTTTAAAATGTTTAACAGAGTTCACGGTTGTCATAGTCATGGTTTACAGCATGCAAGGCCAGACACCCAAGACATTAAGAAGTAGAGAAAGGAAAAAAAAACGCAGATATCAGGAACACAAGTGAGTCTGTATGAGAAAAACACGTTCAAGGAAACATAATAAATTCATAAACAGAACCATAAGACACCACAAAATCTCAGTGGCAGTCAGGGTTAAGGGAAATGCCAAACACACTGAGGGGAAAACATTTAGTGAGGGTGTTCTATGTGGACAGTGGAGGACCAAGTGGCCTGTCTGGAACTTTGTGGATTGTTGCGAGTCACGTGACCGTCCTTTCAGAAACTTATTCGGAAGGTGAATCACCTGCCAGTCATGGTTGTGCATTAGTGCACATCTTGCAGTTGGCTCATTTAATTGATTCCGTGTCAATTCAGAACAGTATAAAACATTTATGCATATCACATCTCTCTCTCTGCCTCTTGGTCCAAGTCCCAGACATTGTTCCATGCTATGTCACTACTCTGGTCATCGCTGGAGGTGTCGTGGGTAAGGTATGGACTATACTGCAATGAGCCATTGCACAGCTATAGTGCTTTCAAAGAGCCATAACCCCATTGGTACGGTGATAAGGAGTGTGTTTGAACGTCTCTGTTTGTCGAGTGTGTCCTCGTGTAGGAGAGTGTGGGAAGGTAAGCAGCTACTTTGAACGTCCCTTGTGCCTGCTTGCACTATTATCGTTTTTGTCTCATAACAACCACTGATATCGGAATGCAACCTGGGTAGGATGTGAATTTTTATATAGTTATTTAGTCATAGAGTAACTTCAGTAGCATTTGACATCTTCCTCTGTTTGTCTCCCGCGTGTTCAATAGTTATCTTTGAGTGTAACACTTGTGTCCAGACTCATCTCTCTTTGAACTCACTGAACCCGATACTTTCCTAAATACAACAGAGAGCAGTGTCAATCTCCATTTGGAAACGTGTATGTTATTGGTGTTCAGCTCAGATTTGTCCTGGGAGATCAAGCCTGAGTATAATTATATATTTTTTTTATTATTTATAGAAACAAAACAAGGAAAAGGTATATGGACTTTTCCTTAAATATTAAAACTTTTCCTTCGATATTACCACTTCGGCTCATTCCACACTCCCAAGTCCCAGCCTGCTCAATCTTTCCCTCAAACCCTGAAACCCAGGCAACATGGACTGTGAGCGTATATAGGAGTACATTTGAGGGAAAAACTGGGAGGATTCTAGTAGAATGCAGTAAATTAATATATTAAAAGTTTATTTTGGTAATTAAAAGCAATAATCAAACAAGGACAGGAGGATGGAATTGCTGCGGCACCCATTCAGACACTGGGAGAAAATACAAACACTCACGCTGGTGAGTGGGGGAAGGGGAGTGTGAGGAGGGGTTATGGGGGAGGGGAGTGTGGGGGAGAGAGTGTGGGTAGAGGGCTGTAGGGCGAAAGATTGGGGGTGGGTGTGCACAGAGGGAAACAGAGGCTGTGGGGGAGAGAGGTTCAGGGAGAAAGGTGTGGGGGACAAGGGTGTAGGGGAGTGGGGAGGGGGTGCGTGGAGTGGACTGCTGGGAGGGGTGTGTGGGAGATGGGTGCAGAGAGAGGGGGCGGGGAGAAGGGTGCAGGGAAAGGGGTGAGTGGGGGGAAGAGGAGAGCAGGGGAAGGGGAAATTGGGGTAAGGGGAGAGTGGGGAAGGGAAATACAGGATGGAGAGAGTGGGGGTGTAGTGCAGGGGAGCAGAGTGTGCGTGGAAAGCGGAGAAGGGGTTGGGGGAGTTTGGAGAAAGGGGTGAGGGGAGGGGGAGTGCAAAGAGGGGGAAGGGGAGGGGGAGGGGGAAGGGAGAGCAGGGGGAGTGCATAGAATGGGGTGAGGAGGGCAGTGCAGGGGATCGGAGGGGGAGGGGATGCATTGGAGAGAGGGGTGGAGAATGCAGGGGGTATGTCGGAAGGGGAATGGGGTGCAGGGAATGGGGTGTGGGAAAGAAGGGTTATGAATGTGGAGGGGATTGTGCAGAGTGAGGCTTGGGGTAGGGGGTGCGGGGAGGGTAGAGCAGAGAAGGGGAGTGCGGAGAGAGGAGTGCAGAGGAAGGGAGGGCAGGGAAAGAGGGTGCTGGGTAGGAGGGTTGGGGGAGAGAGGGGTGGGGGAGAGGGATGCGGATAAAAGGGTGTGACAAGGGTGCCGGGAGAAGAGCGGGAGAGAATGGTGCAGGTGAGAGGGGTGACAGAAGGCATGTACAGGGAGGGAGAACAGGGACGGGAGAGGGTTGAGGTGAGTGGAGTGAGGTTGGAGGGGGAAAACTGGTACAAGTGAGTGCGAGGAATTGGGGAGAGGTATGGGGAGGCATGGATCAGGGATGCAGCAGAGGAGAGCAGAGGAAAGGTGTAGGGGAGTGGTGTAGGGAAGGGAGGAAGGAGAAATGTTTCGATGATAGGTATACACAACTCACTGGAGGAGGGAAGGTGTGGGAGAAGGGAGTGTTGGGGAAGAGTGAAAGAAAGGGAGTGGGGGAAGCGTGTGGGGGAGGGAGTGGGGGAAGTCAGTAGGAGGAAGGGAGTGGGAGAAGGGAGTGAAGGGAAGTCAGTTGAGGAAGGGAGTAAAGGGGGAGTTTAGAAGGGAGTGGGAGAAAGGGAGTGCAGGAAGGGAGTAAGGAAAAGGAGTTTGGGGAAAGAGAGTGGGGAAAGGGAAGGGAGTGGGAAAGGGAATGGTGGGAATAGGGGGAGAATGAAGGGAAGGGAGTGGGGGAAGCATGTGGGGGAGGGAGTGGGGGAAGTGAGTAGGAGGAAGGGAGTGGGAGAAGGGAATGAAGGGAAGTCAGTTGAGGAAGGGAGTTTGGGGGGAGTTTAGAAGGGAGTGGGAGTGACTGGGGGAAAGGGAGTGCAGGAAGGGAGTAAGGAAAAGGAGTTTGGGAAAAGAGTGGGAAAGGGAAGGGAGTGGGAAAGGGAAGGGAGTGGGAAAGGGAAGGGAGTGGGAAAGGGAAGGGAGTGGGAAAGGGAAGGGAGTGGGAAAGGGAAGGGAGTGGGAAAGGGAAGGGAGTGGGAAAGGGAAGGGAGTGGGAAAGGGAAGGGAGTGGGAAAGGGAAGGGAGTGGGAAAGGGAAGGGAGTGGGAAAGGGAAGGGAGTGGGAAAGGGAAGGGAGTGGGAAAGGGAAGGGAGTGGGAAAGGGAAGGGAGGGGGAGGATGAGAGCATGAGGGAGTGGGGGTAAAGAAAGTGGGGGAAGGGAGTGGTAGAGAGTGTGAGGGGAAGGCAGTTGGGGAAGGGAGTTTGGGGAAGAGAGTGGGGTAAGGAAGTGGGGAAAGGGAGTGGTTGAAGGGAGAGGGGAAGGGAGTCGGGGAATAGTGTGGATGGAAAGCAGTGGGGAAAGGAGTGGAGGGGAAGAGATTGGGGTTAGGGTGTGGGGAAGTGACAGGGAGTAAGGGATTGGAGGAAGGGGTGGGGAAGGGAGTCGGGAAAGGGAGTAGGGGAATAGTATGGGGGAAGGGAGTTTGGGGAAGGGAGTGGGGGGAGTTGAGGGGAAGGGACTGGGGAAGAGATTGGGGTTAGGGTGTGGGAAGGGAAGGGGTAAGGGAGTGGGGGGAAGAATGTTGGCAAAAGGGAGAAGAGGAACGGGAGAGGTTTGAAGGGAGTGGGGAAGGGAGTGGAGGGGAAGCGAGAGGGGAAGGAAATAAGGGTAACGAGTTACGAGAAGGAAGTGGGGAGAGAAAATGAGTAGGGGAGTGGGGGCAGATGAGAATATGGAGAGAATGGGGGCGGGGAGTGGGGGAAGGGAGTTGGAGGGGAGGGAGTAGGTGTTATGAGAGTGGTGGGGAAGAGAGTGAGGGAAAGAAAGGTGGTGAGATTTGGGGAGAGAAGCATTGGGGGAGATATGTGGGGGGTTGGAGTGGGGTGAGGGGCATGGGGAAGGGGCCTGTGAGAAGAGTGTGTGAGGAAGGGGGCCTGTGTGGATGGGAGCAGAGATGGAAGCAATGTGTAGAGTGATGTGGGAGAAAGTGATTTCAGGGAGGTGTGTGTTAGAAGCAGGAACAGGGAGCAATTTAAGGGAAGTTTGGATGAAGCAGATGCAGTGGATGTGTGAGAAGTGATGTCAGGTGGGAAGTTGGACAAACACACACACACACACACACAGCTCTCACAAATACACGCTCTCATTCACACATATACACATAGATGCCATAATTCTCACTCACTCATACACACTTGCTCAACCAATTGGTTTGTTGGGGTTGGGTGTTGCTCAACCAACCAAATGAAAAACCTCACAAAGATTAGCATATACAGAGCCGTTTTCATACCCACACTCTTGTTCGGCTCCGAATCATGGGTCCTTTACCGGCATCACCTACGGCTCCTAGAACGCTTCCACCAGCGTTGTCTCCACTCCATCCTCAACATTCATTGGAGCGACATCATCTCCAACATTGAAGTACTCGAGATGGCAGAGGCCGACAGCATCGAATCCACGCTGCTGAAGATCAAACTGTGCTGGGTAGGTCACGTCTCCAGAATGGAGGACCATCGCCTTCCCAAGATCGTGCTATATGGCGAGCTCTCCACTGGCCACCGAGACAGAGGTGCACCAAAGAAGATGTACAAGGACTGCCTAAAGAAAGCTCTTGGTGGAGGAGTCACGTGATGGAGTAGTGGCCGGTTGGGGAAATCCAGCCCTCTCTGGAAAAGTTTAAGAAAAACACAGAAAACACAAAGGCACAAACACAAAAATTAAAATAAAGTGAAAGTAAAGGTGGGAAGAAAATGGCAGCGAAGAAAGAAAAGTCGAAAGCAACGGGAGGAAGAGAAGAAGAAAAGACATCGGAAGAAGAAGGTGAAGGCCTCACCTGTCCGAGGAGGCCCGCTGTGTGTGGAGAGAGAAGCCCGCTCCCTCAGGTCAGTCGAAGTCCAGAGCTCGGGACTACAAAAATGGCTCACGGAGCCAAGCAAAAGTGCGCAACCGCGCATGACAAAAAAAAATTGACGGGAGGGGGGGGACCAGCTGAGGAGTCGATCACCACAGCTGAGAATGACAGCCACAGCACAGCAGCAAGAAGAGAACATAGAAAACAACGAGAACAAGAAAGAAGAGAGTAAAAAGAAATCAAGGAAACAACAGATGACCAACCCAGAGGAAGAAGAAGAACACAGAGAAATGGAAGAAGGGAAAGGCAAGACAATGGATATATTTTTTTTTTAAAGAATATATGGAATCAGTAAAAGAATGGCAATCACAAGAATTTAGTGAAATAAAAAGAAGAATTAAAAGTACAGAAGAAAAAATGAATAGATTAGAGATGGTCATGTCAGATATAGGAAAAAGAGTGGATAAGGTGGAAGAATGAGAAACAGTCGTAGAAATGGAAGTAGAGGACTTAAAAGAGAAATTAGAAGAATCTAATAAAAAAGTTAAAGAGACACAACAGCTGTTAGCTC
This sequence comes from Narcine bancroftii, assembly GCF_036971445.1. Classification (NCBI taxonomy): domain Eukaryota; kingdom Metazoa; phylum Chordata; class Chondrichthyes; order Torpediniformes; family Narcinidae; genus Narcine; species Narcine bancroftii. Next base: position 97,896,636 of record NC_091474.1, on the reverse strand, counting down.
AGAAGATAGATATAATGGAAAATTATAATAGAAGAAATAATATAAAGATAGTGGGCCTTAAGGAAGATGAAGAAGGCAAGAATATGAGAGAATTTATAAAAGATTGGATCCCCAGGGTCCTAGGAAGACCAGAATGACAGGAAGAAATGGAAATATAAAGGGCACATAGAACATTAGCCCCTAAACCACAGCCACAACAAAAACCAAGATCCATTTTAGTAAAATTCCTAAGATATACAACAAGAGAAAATATATTGGAGAAAGCAATGAAGAAAATAACAGAAGACAAAAAGCCACTGGAATACAAAGGTCAAAAAATTTTTTTCTATCCAGACATAAGTTTTGAACTCCTGAAGAAGAGAAAGGAGTTTAATACAGCAAAAGCGATCCTATGGAAAAAAGGATATAAATTTATGCTAAAGTACCCAGCAGTACTTAAAATAGTTATTCCAGGGCAGCAAAGCAGACTATTCTCGGATCCGGAGGAAGCACGAAAATTTGCAGAACAACTACAAGACAGACAGAGAGATGAAGACATGTAACGAGAGCAAAAATGACCATGAACTATATGTATGTGTGTGTGTGTATGTATATATGTGTGTACATGAATGTATGCGTATTTAAAGGAAAATATATAGAGTATAGATAAGAATTAATAAGGGAAAGAAAAGGAAGAGAGGAAGTAAGGAGGGAATTAAGAGAGTGAACTTTGTTGTATATGAAAATTAGAATCTTTTCTGGGGGGGGCTGGGTGGGGAGGAGTTACGGTCACTGCGAAATCAGTTGACGCTTGCGAGTGAATTCGCAAATCCAAATGGAGAGGGGAGATGTGGTTGCCCGACAAGGGATAAAGGGCAACTCAGGAAGGGGAGGGGATAGTGGGGTTAAAGAAATTTTAGATAGGAGAATAAGGGAAATGTTTATAAGATAACATTTCTAAGGCATCAAAGTGTTCAAAGCAAGAAAGCTGAAATGGATAAGAAGGAAAGGTGATGATGAGGAAACGGAAAGGAAAGATAAACAAAGTATGAAATGGCTATGTTGAACTATATGACTTTAAATATTAACGGAATACATAACCAAATCAAAAGGAAGAAACTGCTAAATTTACTGAAAAAAGAAAAAATTGATATAGCATTCGTGCAAGAAACACACTGAACTGAAATGGAGCACAAGAAATTAAAGAGAGATTGGATAGGACATGTAACAGAAAGTCATATAATTCAAAAGCTAGAGGAGTAACTATATTAATCAGGTAAAAACATACCAATTAAAATAGAAGAGGAAATAATAGATCCAGCAGGGAGATATGTAATGATAAAATGTCAGATATATTCGGAGTTTTGGAATTTACTCAATGTATATTCACCTAACGAAGAAGATCAAAAATTTATGCAAGATATTTTTTTGAAGATAGCAGACACGCAAGTGAACATACTAATAGGAGGGGATTTCAACCTTAATTTGGATTCAAACATGGATAAAACTGGGAAAAAAATTAACAGAAAGAACAAAGTAACCAAATTTATAATTAAATCGATGCAAGAAATGCAACTTTTGGATATATAGAGGAAACAACACCCAAAGGAAAAGGAATATTCATATTATTCGGGTAGAAATAAAACATACTCAAGAATAGACCTATTCCTGTTATCAGCTCATATGCAAGACAGAGTAAGGAAAACAGAATATAAAGCTAGAATATTATCGGACCACTCACCCCTGATATTGACAATAGAGTTAGAGGACATCCCTCCAAGAATGTATGGATGGAGATTAAACTCCATGCTACTTAAAAGGCAGGATTTTAGAGAATTCATTGAAAGACAAAATAAAATGTACTTTGAAATAAATACGGAATCAGTGAAAGATAAGTTTATACTATGGGACGCAATGAAAGCGTTCATCAGAGGGCAAATAATAAGTTATGTAACCAAGATGAAGAAGGACTACAATCAGGAAACAGAGCAGTTGGAAAGGGAAATAGCAAATACAGAAAAAGAATTAGCAATGAAGGAAGACACAACTAAAAGAAGAGAATTGGCAGATAAAAAAATAAAATATGAAACACTACAAACATATAAGGTGGAGAAGAACATAATGAAGACAAAACAGAAATATTATGAACTAGGAGAAAAAACGCACAAAATTCTAGCATGGCAGCTTAAGACAGAACAAACTAAGAGAATGGTATTGGCATCAAGGAAAAAAGACAAACAAATCACATATAATCTAACGGAGATTAATGAAAATTTCAGAGAATTCTACGAACAATTATACCAAACTGAAAACAAAGGGAAAGAAGACAAAATAGATGAATTTTTAACTAAAATTGAACTACCAAAATTACAAATAGAGGAACAAAATAAATTAACAGAACCATTTGAAATAGTAGAAATACAAGAGATAATAAAAAAACTACCAAATAATAAAACACCAGGAGAGGATGGATTCCCAATAGAATTCTATAAAACATTTAAAGATTTATTAATTCCTCCCCTCCTGGAAGTAATCAACCAGATTGATAAAACACAAAGCTTACCAGATTCATGCAAAACAGCAATAATTACAGTAATACCAAAGACAGGGAAAGATCCACTCGCACTAGCGTCATATAGACCAAAATCTTTACTTAACACAGATTATAATAGAATAGCTAAACTATGTACCAAAAATAGTAAATCTAGACCAAACTGGATTTATTAGAAAAAGACGAACAACAGACAATATCTGTAAATTTATTAACTTAATTCATGCAGTAGAAGGAAATAAAGCTCCAACAATAGCAGTGGCTTTAGACGCAGAGAAGGCCTTTGACAGAGTAGAATGGAATTATTTATTTAAAGTACTACAAAAATTCAGTTTACCAGAGAAATATATTAATTGGATTAAAGCATTATATAAGGGACCATTGGCAAAAGTGACAGTAAATGGATATATATCAAAACAATTTAATTAAGCAGATCAACAAGGCAGGGATGCCCACTATCGCCCTTATTGTTCGCGTTAGCCATAGAACCACTAGCAGAACTGATAAGAACAGAAAATAAAATAAAAGGGATAAAAATAAAAGACAAGGAACATAAAATCAGTTTATTTGCAGATGACGTTATAGTATACTTAACAGAACCAGAAATATCAATAAAAGAATTACATACGAAATTGAAGGAATATGGAGAAGTGTCGGGATACAAGATTAACGCAAATAAAAGTGAAGCAATGCCAATGAATAATGCGGATTTCTCAAAATTTAAGAAAGAATCACCATTCAGATGGCAAATGCAAGCAATACGATATTGAGGTACACAAATAAATAAAAATCTCGGCCATCTATATAAACTCAATCATTATCCACTCATGAAAAAATTACAGGATGACTTAGAGCATTGGAAAGACTTACCACTAACACTAATAGGAAGGATAAACTGTATTAAAATGAACATTTTCCCAAGGACACTATACCTATTTCAGGCATTGCCAATACACTTGACCGAGAAATTCTTCAAGGAGTTAAAGAAAATAATAAGGAAATTTTTATGGAAAGGGGGGAAACCGAGGATAGCACTAGATAAATTAACAGAATGGTATAAACAAGGAGGCTTACAACTGCCAAACTTTAAAAATTATTATAGAGCCGCACAATTAAGATACCTATCAGATTTTTATCAAACAAGGGAAAAGCCAGATTGGACTAGATTAGAACTAGATAAAATAGGGGATATAATATACCCGAACATATATTATATAAATGGGATGAAAAATTGGTACAACGTAGGAATTCTCCAGTATTACATCATCTGCTCAATATTTGGAAGAAGATTCATGTAGAAAGGAATAAAACAAATTACCAACTACCAAAACTAATACTGATGCAAAATCAGCTAATCCCTTTTACAATAGATAACCTTTCCTTTAGAGAATGGGAGAAAAAAGGGATCAAAAGAATAGAAAATTGATTTTCAGGAAATAAATGATTATCCTTTGAACAAATGAAGGATAAATATAATATAACTCACGATACAGTGTTGGCATACTACCAACTGAAATCCTACTTGGAGGACAAATTGGGAGGCAGTCTGAGGTTACCAGAGGGGAGTAATTTTGAATATGTGATTACAGACACAATGATAATCAAAAAATTTATAACAAACATGTATATTAAACTACAAGAAAAGGAGAACGAGGAAACAAATAGTAAAACTAAACAAAAATGAGAACAAGATCTAAACATAAAGATAAAGAATGAAACATGGGAGAAGTTATGCTCAGGAACTATGAGAAATACAATAAATACGAGGTTACGTATGATACAATATAACTGGATACACAGGCTATATATTACACCTCAAAAGTTAAATAAATGGGACCCATCAGTATCTGACAGATGTTTTCACTGTAAAAAGGAAATGGGAACAACAATTCATGCAATCTGGACATGTGAGAAAGTGAAAAAATTTTGGGAAGATCTAAACCAGATATTAAATAAAATCACAAAAAGTAAAATACCAAAAACCCAGAGATCTTCCTCCTAAGTAACATAAAAAACAAAGAATTTGGACTTGATTTGGATGGTGCACAAAAAAGATTTGTTAGGATAGCCCTAGCTGTATAAAAAAATGTATTATGTCAGCCTGGAAATTAGAAGATAACTTGAAAATACAACAATGGTATATAGAAATGAATAAATGTATTCCATTAGAAAAAATAACATATAATTTAAGAAATAATATTACAATATTTGAACAAATATGGGAGCCATACATGAAACACAATAGAGAAAATCTACCGGGGACATCTACCACCTAAAATGACAGAAGGAGAAGGGAATGAAAAGAATTGACTCAGTGGAAATTCTTGTTTGTTTTTATTGAGTGACAACATTGTTTGACGGGTTTAATGTATCTTAGATTCTGAACTTTAAATGAATGGGAGGGGAGGTAGGGAGGGGAGGTAGGGAGGGTGGGATGGGAAGAGGGAGGGGGGGGAGAAAACGACACTGTATTTATTTGAAAAGGAAAATGTATGTATCTTGATCGATGTGGTTTATAGTGTAAAAAATAAAAAAATTAAAAATAAATGTGCCTGCCACATTGACCATCGCCAATGGGCTGATATCGCCTCAAACCGTGCATCTTGGCGCCTCACAGTTCAGCGGGCAGCAACCTCCTTTGAAGAAGACCACAGAGCCCACCTCACTGTCAAAAGACAAAGGAGGAAAAACCCAACACCCAACCCCAACCAACCAACCAATTTTCCCCTGCAACCGCTGCAACCGTGTCTGCCTGTCCCGCATCGGATTTGTCAGCCACAAACGAGCCTGCAGCTGACGTGGACATTTATCCCCTCCATAAATCTTTGTCCGCGAAGCCAAGCCAAAGAATGTATGATTACATCTACTCAGAGTTTAATATAAATTTAGAATATAAAAGTACAATATGAATGCAACACATCATAATATACCTACTTCAGGTATATGTATAATCAGAGCACAATAAACCTGAAAGTGAACTTCACATGCTTCCAAAAACATTGATTCCTTTTCTGACTGATCTCTCCTAAATGAACATATTTATATAGAGAAAAACACCACAAATCTCTGGTACGCAATTCAACACTCATCCACGCCGCACCCCTTTACCCTCCACTCGCGCGCGCACACATACCCACTCCAAACACGCATCCACAACCCCTCCATCCGCGTACACACCTCCCTCCACACACACCCCTTCCCATACACCCCCCCATCACACACATCCTCCAGGCACACAGACCCCACCCCCCTCCCCCACACCGTCGCCCTGGGAACAGCGTCAGGCCCAACGTAAGGCATCGCAATGACCAAGCAAAGCGAGCGTGTGTGGGGGAGGGGGGGGGGGGTAGGGAGAGCGGGGGCTGATGAAACCTGGTTGGTGCTTCATCATGAAGCTTCCACTTAATCCTCGTTGTGCAAAATGCCGAATGTTGAACTGAGCAACGAACAGACGGCAACAGGTTGAAACGGCTTCCAGCGACATGGGCAACAGCGGCCAAGGCCGTTGCCGTGGAGAAACCGATGGGCGGGACAATACGCCGACGGGTGATTGGCGTCCAATGAACGCGGAGAATCTAAAGGGCGGGCCCGCCTTCCCGGCTAATTGGCGTTCATGCGAACCAATCGCGAACGGAGACGCGCGATTCGCTCACCCTTTCGTAAAATGAAGTGGTGCTTGGGGATAGATGGTGAGTAAAAGGGTGAACGAGAGGGCAAGGACTTGGGCTGTGAGGAGCGTGTGGGAGGATGTCTGGAACGTGTCCAAGAAGTTAGAAACTGCGAGGTGGTGAAAAAGTGAAATTGTGGTAAAGGTGTTTTTGTGGCTTGAGGAGATACGTGAAAAATAGGAAGAGGAAGTGGCGCCGGTGGGGACAGAGCGGCTTCACACGTCTGGGTGCTGTCGGACTCTAGCTTAACCCTACCCTCAATTTGGTCTATGTGTCTGTCGTCTGAGTCCAGCATACTCGTTGAATGAAGTGATAGGAGGAGGTATTCGGTTTCACAATCAGTTTATTACACAGCACAAGAATAAAGCTTAACAGAGCTCTGGTTCAGTCGTTAGTTCATAGGTCACCTTCTGGTGAGCTATTCCCCAAGACTGACTCCTACTGTCCAGTCTCTTCTGTTTATATAGATCAACATTGTTACACCGAACAAGAGTCAGCTTTCTTTGATAGGCTCCTTGCCTAAGATTTATCTCAAGCAATTTCCTGCTCTGCAATTATCTTTGGTGTAGACCTCCCATCTTAATCTCCCAGGCCAGAACATTCTGTTGTTTTAATCAACACCTTCCGTGTACCCTTATGACTCCTCATTCCTACACAAGTGGTTTATTTATTTTGTTTTACACTGACATTCTCGGTCATGGTACTCTTATCATTTTTCCTTGAATTACACATCTTCCTGTCACTGGCCTGTTTCATAATAAATCATTCATCACTATGGTTCCTCCAACCTCATCCTGTCTAACTTCTCCAATCTGATATCCTGATACTCCCATGTATGACTTTGATGTTTTCTCTCTGGACTTGTGCTTTGAAGTTAGCAGTTTAGTGTAACCTTGGGGATGAAAATATTTTCTCTCTTTGTATTTGGAGTCAGCAAATTCTAGTGCTCCACTCCATTCAGTCGCTACTCTGTACAGCGACCAGAGTAGACCAGCTTTTCCTCCATTTTGAATGGTGATTGACGTCGGGAACTGGGCTCATCATACCAGGTCCGGTCTTCCTAAGAAAGCACATGAGGTGAAGCAAAACTGACTCCACGGCAATCCAACGTTAGCCTATGTGGAGTACCTAGATGGCAGGGAAGACAGAGAATCCATTCCCTCTGGTGACCCATGGGTTCCAGAACCCTTTCTCTCCAATCAGGGCCTCAGGAGATTTGGTTCAGAAGGAAGAGTCATACCCCTCCATCATAGAACAGGAGACCTTACCACCCACCATTCCTTCCCTACGAGGGGACCAGGAGACCCAAGGAGCCCAAGGCCCACTGGTGATGAGGCGCTTCTCCAGGTTTTTGTTTGTGCTGAGTCTGTGTTCTCTGTCTTCATCGACAGGCCCTAATTCTGTAGGAAGGGGAGAATGCTGTGAACTGAGATTCACTATGATGGGTTGTGCAGATGGCTGGCTGCTCCACCCCCATCTACACATATATAACCTAGGTTTCCTGCCTAGACCCAGAACCCTACTGAGACCTTTTGTTATGCTAATAAAAGCATGTGTTCTCCCTCCAGTTGTGAGAGCTTTTATTTGATGACCCAAAGAACACTTTCTAATAATTTACCAACTACTGACATTGGACTCAGCGGCCTATGATTTCCAAGGTTACTTTTAAACAATGGAACAATGTGAGCTACTCTCTGATCCTTGGGCACCACACCTTTAGCTAAATATTTCTGTCAGAACCTCTGAATTCTACACTAGCCTCCTTCAAGGCCCAAGGGAATATCTTGTCAGGCACTGGGTATTTATCCACCCTTATTTGCTTTAAGACAGCAAGCACCACCTCCTTTAATCTGTATAGGTTCCATGTCCTCACTGCTTGTTTTCCTTACTTCCCACGACTCTGTCCATTTCCTGAGTGAATACTGAGGAAAAAATCCATTTAAGATCTCCCCCATCTATTTTGGCTCCATACAAAGCCGATCACTCTGATCTCAAGGGGACCAATTTTGTCTTAATCTACCTGTAGAAACCTTTAGGATTTTTCTTCATGGACTGCCAAAGCAACCTCGTGTCTTTTAGCCTTCCTGATTTTTATACCTCTCATCTTCCAAACTAGATAACCAATATCCCTTGAAAACCAAGGCTCTCTATGTCTTCTACGCTTGTCTTTGATCCTGACAGGAACGTACAGACTCTGTATTCTCAAAATTTCACCTTTGAAGGTTCTCCACTTACCTCACACAGCCTTGCCAGAAAACAATCCAGGCATTCTAGATCCTTTCTCATTTCTTCAAAATTGGTCTTTCTCCAATTTAGAATCTCAACCTGAAGCTGATGGACTTTGACATTTACATCATTCTTATTTTTATTTATATAAATGGACTTTCCATTGTGCGTATTATAAGTGTATATTATACATTCATTACATTTATTTTACAATAAATGAACAGATTCAGCATTATTGTCACCTGATTGTATGACAATATTGACTTGTGGTCTTATTTAAATATTGGTCACATATATTTACATGCATTGTTTATATTGTACATTATATGTGTATGTCATACATTTGTTTTGTACATTCGTTTTATGTTATATTTTACATTTATATTGTATATTTATTATATTATACATCTATAATATTGCAAATAAATATTTTTCTGAATTTTGTATGAAAAGGAAAACAGGATATAGGAGAAAGGTAGGCCATTTGGCCTCTTAAGTCTGCTGTCCCACTCCATCTATTCTCCCACTCATCCTCACCCGCTACCTTCTCCCCATACCTTTTGATGCTTTGACTATTCAGGTACTGCCTTAATGTCTTCCACACTGAAGACTGTTGCAAAATGCTCATTTAATTGGCCAATCTCCTTGTCTCCCATTACAATATCTCCAGCATTATTTTTATATTTGTCCTATATCTACTCTTGCCTCTATTTTTGCTCTTAACATTCTTGAAAATCATGTAGTAAGTTTTTAATATTATTTGCTAGCTTCCTTTCGAAGTTTATCTTTTCCTTCTTAATTGCCTTCTGTACACTTAAAATATTCGCAGATCTCACTCATCCCACTTTTTTTTTGCTTTTTATGCCCTTTCTTTTGCTTTTACTTTGGGTCTATTCTGCACCTTCCTTATTTCTTGCAGAAATTTCAACCATTGTAGCTCTGCTGTCTCCCTGCTAGTGTGCCTTTCCAATCTTGGCCTGTTGTCCCCTTTAATCGACAGGTATATTGACACATCTGATTTTAGTTTCTCCCTCTCAAACTGCAGGGCAAGTTCTATCCTATAATGATGAATGCCCCATAATGGTTCCTTTACCTTCATCTTCCTTATCAGCTATGTTTATTACAATCCAGAATTGAAATTTCTCTGGTCAGCACAGCCACAACCCTGATAGCACTTGATAAATTCTTTCTCTTGGAATTTTGCACCAATCTTGAGTTCCTAATTAACCAGCATATTGACATCCCTCATGAGTATTGTCACATTGACAATGTCTTCTCTCTCTTTCTCTGTAGATTGCATGCCATATCCTGACTGCTACTTGGATGTCTGTATTCAACTCCCATCAGAGACTTTTTGCCCTTACAGTTTCCTAATTCTAGCCACAGGGATTCTGTATCTTCTGGTCCAATATATTCTCTCTTCAAGTATTAAATTTCACTTTCAGCCAGGAAAACCACCCCAATCCCCTTTGCCTGTCTTCCTATCTTTCCATTGCACTGTGAATCTACGGATATGTAGATCACAGCTGTGGTCTTTTTTCAGCCATGACTTAGTGATGGCCACAATGTCAAGTTGCAGCTTTGTTACTAGATCATCAACCTTATTACAAAATAACTCCAATTGTCCAAAATGGCCTATGTTGGATAAATGACTTTTTTGGAGAAATGGTCATTTTTTTAAAAACAGCCCAGTTGCAACATCAAATCACTTGTAACAGTGATTAAACAATAAGGGGAAGCTTTTTAAGCATTAAAATAATGTTTAATTCTCAGCAAAAAAATGCTGGCCACTGCTGATCATCGACACCCCCCCCCCCCCCCCCCCCCCATTTAGGCCTGTGTTGCTGCTGGCAGCCTGACATCCCTGGTCAGTTCGGCTCTGAAAATATTCTGGATAACTGAAGATTTTTGATTTGTTTCAGATATCCTCATTTTATCAAAATTTAAAAAATGTTTTGGATAATTGAGGATTTTGGAGAAACCAATTTCAAATAATTGGAGTTGCACTGTATTTAAATTGTGGAAATTTAAATACACAACTTTCATTCATCACCTTTTAAAATTTTGTTTGCAAAGTGCACCAAATTAAATCCTTTTAATCTTTCGCTTGTAGCTTTACCCTATTGACTGCTATTCCTTCCCCACGATCTCGTTGAAGAGTGTATCTACTTGTATATCTTTTGACCTGTTCCCATTCCCCTGCCAAACTAGTTTAAACCCTCCCCAATAGCTCTCGCAAAGCTACCCAAAAGGATATTAATTCCCCTCCCATTCAGGTGTAATCTGTTTTTTTTGCACAGGTCATGCCTTCTCCAGAAGTGATGACAAAAATCTACAAATCTGAACCCCTGCTCCTTGTACCATTCTACTCAGCCACACATTCTTTTGCCATAACTTCCTTTTCCTACCTTCAATGGTGCATGGTACAGGCAATAATCCAGAGATTATTACCCTTGTGGTACTGCATTTTAGCTTACTTCCTTGCTTAGGTTCATCTTGTACATGTACATTTTATTTGCATATTTGTGTTATGCATTGTATCTATTATATATTTTATATTGTACATTTGTTATGTTTTATATCTCTTTGTATGATGCATTGATTTTATATTGGACACGTATAATATTTTGCATAAATATTAGACGCTATATATTTACAGAGCCCTCCATAATGTTTGGGACAAAGATTTTTTTCCTTTACTTCCCCCTATGCTCCACAGTTGTAAATTCTTAATCGAACGATTCACATTTGATTAAAGTGCGCATTCCAGATTTTATTAAAGGATATTTGTGTGCGATTTGGTTTGACGATGTAGAAATTACAACACTTTTTCATCATAATCCCCTCTTTTCAGGACACCATATCATTTGGGGTATACAGTAGCAATGATATGTATATTAAAGTAGTCAAGTTTAGTACTCAATCGAATATCCCTTGCATTTAATGACTGCTTGTGATTTATAGACATCACAAAGTGTTGAGTATCTTCTCTGGTGATTCTCTGCCAGGGCTCTACTGCAGCTCCTACTTGTTTTGGGGGACTGTCCCATTAAGTTTTCTCTTCAACATATGAATGGGATGCTAAATTAGATTTCTATCAGTAACTGACTTGACCATTCAAGAATTTTCCAGTTTTTAGCTTTGAAAACTCCTCTGTTGCTTGAGCAGTATGTTTAGGATCATTTTCTTGCTGCAGGATGAAGTGCCATCCAAGGAGTTTGGAGGCATTTGCGTGAACTTGAGCAGATAAGATGTTTCTACATACCTCAGAATTCATTTTGCTACCATTCCTATTGCAGCTGGGCCATAACACCCCCACCAACTATGTTTCACAGATGAGGTGGTATGCTTTGGTTCTTGGAAAGTTCCTTTACATGTCCATGCTGTGCTCTTGCCATCACTCTGATGCATGTTAATCTTGGTCTCATCTGTCCACAAGACCTTTTTCCAGAATTCTGGAGCTCTTTTAAAACTGTAATCTGGCCATCCTGTTTCTGTGGCTAACTAGTGGTTTGCATCTTGCAGTGTAGCCTCTCTATTTCTGTACATGAAGTCTTCTTCCGACGATAGCTGTTGACACATCCATACATGCCTCCTGAAGAATGTTTCTGATCTGTTGGACAGGCGTTAGAGGATGTTTTTTTCTTCATTATGACGAGAATTCTTCTGGCATCAGCAGTGGCGGTCTTCCTTGGCCTACCAGTCCCTTTGCTCACCAGTATGCTCATTTTCCTTAATGATGTTACAAACTGTTGATTTTTGTAACCCTAAGGTTTGTGCGATGGCTATTACTATTTCATTCTGGTTTTTCAGCCTCCTAATGGCTTCTTTGACGATCATTAGCACAACTCTGCTTTTCGTGTTGAAAAATGGCAGCTACAGACTCCAAAGGTGATCAAAAACATAGATGCAAGCCCAGCTCTCTTATACCTGCACCAATGAAACAATTAAACATAACTGAGTAATCAAATCTCTGAGGCCAAATGTCCCAATCATTATGGAGCCAGGAAATGTGGAACTGTACATAAATAAATGCTGTATTTTCTCCATGGTCAAACCAAAATGTATACAAATAACATTTAATAAAATCTGGAATGTGCACTTTAATCAAATTTGATTGCAAATTTAAAACTCTGGAGCACAGGGGCAGATAAAGGAAAAATATATATTTGTCCCAAATATTATAGAGGGCACATTATACGATGCATTAGCCATTCAAATTTAGTATAATCTGATTGTACGTTTCCATATTCTTGTATTGAAATGCACGTGCAGTGTGTGTATGCATCATTAGACCATAAGAAGTAGGAGCAGACAAAGGGTATTCAGCCCATTGAGTCTTCTTGCCATTTAATTATCAGTTGATCCATTTTCCCACTAGCCCCACTGTCCTGACTAATCATGAACTTATAAGTCTTTATATTAAATGCCTGGCCTCCACAACTACCTGTGGCAATGAATTCCACAGATTTAGCACTCTGGCTGAAAAAAAATCCCTTCAATCCACAAGTGGTGCCCTCTTGTTTTAGACTCTCCCACCATGCAAAACAACCTTTCTACATCTTCTCTGTCCATTCCTTTCAACGTGTGAAATGCTTCAATGAGATTTCCCCCCATTCTCTGAAATTTCAATGAGTACGTCAAATGATGTCAAACATTTTTTGTATTGTTACAAGCCCAAAGGACCCCGAAACCCAGCAGCAATAGATATTCACCGCGACAAATAGTTACTTAAACAAAAGTTGTTTTTAATTATCTTTAAGCATTAAAACAAAATCAAACTTTAACTTATCACTATTAACAACTCCCTTCTAATTCTAAGTGCACGTGTGTGTAATGTGTGTGTAAATTTAAGAAAAGTTCTTTGGTTTATAGTTCAATCTCACTTCTCATTCTTCCAAGTTCACTGGTTGCAGGCAATTCTTATACTTTGCACAGATTTTAACATGTATAAAGTTCACCAGGCTTTGGTGCTCGAAAGCTATATGGAATTTTTCCACTCCTCTGTGACCGTTTCAGAAACTATTGATTGCTGAAAGATCATTACCAATTCCCCCACAATCTCAACTGCTAGTTCTTTCAGGTCTCAAGGGTGCATTCTATCTTTTCCTGAAATTGAACTGAAATTAAGAAAAAACCTATTCTAGAATAAGAGTCAAATTTGAAAGGATAAAATAAATAATCCTTTTCCTTTGGATTTAATCTTCTCCAAATATCAACTAAATTCAAATCTTTCATCAAAGTTAAAATTCTTTTTGCAGTTTTTGTTTTAGTTATTGATTTTAGCGATTTATCCAATAATGGATATCTTTGGCTTGGCTTCGCGGACGAAGATTTATGGAGGGGTAATGTCCACGTCAGCTGCAGGCTCGTTTGTGGCTGACAAGTCCAATGCGGGACAGGCAGACACGGTTGCAGTAGTTGCAAGGGAAAATTGGTTGGTTGGGGTTGGGTGTTGGGTTTTTCCTCCTTTGTCTTTTGTCAGTGAGGTGGGCTCTGCGGTCTTCAAAGGAGGTTGCTGCCCGCCGAACTGTGAGGCGCCAAGATGCATGGTTTGAGGCGATATCAGCCCACTGGCGGTGGTCAATGTGGCAGGCACCAAGAGATTTCTTTAGGCAGTCCTTGTACCTTTTCTTTGGTGCACCTCTGTCACGGTGGCCAGTGGAGAGCTCGCCATATAATACGATCTTGGGAAGGCGATGGTCCTCCATTCTGGAAACGTGACCTACCCAATGCAGTTGGATCTTCAGCAGCATGGATTCAATGCTGTCGGCCTCTGCCATCTCGAGTACTTCGATGTTGGAGATGAAGTCGCTCCAATGAATGTTGAGGATGGAGCGGAGACAGCGCTGGTGGAAGTGTTCTAGGAGCTGTAGATGATGCCGATAGAAGACCCATGATTCAGAGCCAAACAGGTGTGTGGGAATGACAACGGCTCTGTATACGCTAATCTTTGTGAAGTTTTTCAGTTGGTTGTTTTTTCAGACTCTTTTGTGTAGTCTTCCAAAGGCGCTATATGCCTTGGCAAGTCTGTTGTCTATCTCATTGTTGATCCTTGCATCCGATGAAATGGTGCATATAAATATAAATATAAATATAAATAACAATTAAAATCACCACCAGCTATCACATTCTCATATGTTCTGCAAGATAAAGAAAAGAATCCTGAATAAATTTCTCATCATTTCATAATGGTCCAAAATTCCAAATAAATTTGACAATTTACTAAAACAAACCTTCCTGCGGAATGAGTAACTGTGGATTGCAATTTAAAAGTTAACTTCTTATTAATAAAAATAGCAACTCCTTTCGCTTTAGAATTAAAGGATGAAGCTGTAACTTGACTAACCTATTCCTTTTTTAATTTTTGATGTTCTTTCTCAGTGAAATGAGTCTCCTTTAAAAAAGCAATGTCAACTTTCAACTTTTTAAATATAAATTAAACTTTCTTCCTCTTAATTGCGTTATCGAACCCATTCACATTATAACTTACAAAATTCAAGTTATTCTCTGACATATTGTATATCTAAAAGTACATTACTCACGTCACCCATCCCTGCAGATCACAGCTCCACAACAGTTTCTAAAAGTAATTAACATTTCCTAATAAAGAAAAAGAAACCCCTAAAAAAAAGGGAAAAAAAACAAAAAAAAGTACTGATTGGTCAGTCGATCATCATCAATCTCAATCGATTCACGACATTCCAGCATCTGAGATCCATCTCATGATTTATCTTGACTCGGTTTAGCTTGTTGAAACGGCTTACTTTGATTACCATCTTGTTTATTATTCGGCAATGAATTAGCAAACATCAAAGCTTCATCTTCAGCAGCAAAAAACAGTGATTGAAATTCTCCATAAAAGATTGCAAAGAAAGGCAAATTTATATCTTTTTTTCCATAGAACAGATTTTGCTAGATTAAATTCTAAATTCTATCCTCTTTTTTTTCCATAGAACAGATTTTGCTAGATTAAATTCTATCCTTCTCTTAACATTGGTCAGACTCAAATCTGCATAAAAGAATATTGTGTTGTTTCAAATCATTAAAGGACATTGTTGTTTCCAAAAGCATTTTGGATTGTCAATCTTAATATCATTTCTTTATCTTGATAACGTAAACATCTCATGAAAGTAGAGTGTCGTGTCTGTCCTGGAAACGGTTTTCTTCTAATAGGTCTATGAACTCTATCAAGTTCCAAACAGTTAGGAAAATTTTCAGGACCTAAAACTTCAGGTATTCATCTTTGAAAAACTGTACTTGATTAGGACTTTCAAAATCTTCAGGCAACCCAACAATTTTTACATTGTTCCTACAACTTTGATTCTCCAATAAATCAATTTTCTGTAAAAGATCTTCCCTTTGAACTTCCCAAGCTGTCAAGGAATCTTCAGTTTTATTAACTGTATCTTTATATTGTCCTACATCAAGATGGAAGTCTTGAAAATCTTCCTCAATTTTTTTGAACTTTGAATTTAATCATAACCCCAGCCTTAGCATATTTTGCTATATCAGTCTTAAGGCCCTCTTTTATTAGAGGCCATCAGAAGTTGTTTTCCTCCTTCAAAAGCCACTTATTCTGCATTTCCATTTTTCCAGGAGTAACACATAACCATACGTTTTCTGTTTACTCTATCTTCAATCCTAAAACTGTGTTTATTGCCACTGATTTTGTGTATCTTGTTACAAGTCCAGAGGACCCCAAAACCCAGCAGCAATAGATATGCACCACGATGAAGGGTTACTTAAACAAAAGTTGCTTTTAATTATCTTTGACATGAAAATAGAATCAAACTTTAACTTATTTTTATTGACTCACTTAACCTATTTAACCCCCTTCTAATTCTAAGCGCACGTGTGTGAAATGTGTGTGTAAGTTCAGCAAAGTTCTTTGGTTCACAGTCCAATCTCACTGGTTGCAGACAATTCTTGTACTGTGCATAGAAGTTAACATTAATAAAGTTCACCAGGCTTTGGTGCTTAACAGGTAAATGGTTACCAGTCAGAAGGGTTCTTGTTGGTTTTCAGAGAGAGAGTTTTTCTTGTTCCACGACGTCCACAAATGTTTCCTTTTTAATCAGCCACTCCAGTGTCTTGCTGATGAAACTTGCCCTCTTCAGGGTTCTCCAGATAATAACCTCTTTCTTTCAGGTCACCACAGAGTTCCTTTCTGTTTATCCTTTTCCAAGGGAAACAGTCCTCTCCTTTGACCAGGCCGTCTTCCAAAGCTTGCCAGCTTGTCCCTCTGGAACCAATGTTTGTTTCTTTCTCTCTCTCTCACTCCCTCTGAGTCTCAGAGCAAAGCCTGCTTTTTTCTGCTTTCTGCCTCTAAAGATCACATGACCTTCCAGACAGTAAATGCTTTTTTCCAGACATTTGTTGCCTTTTTCAAATAGCAGTCCATCATGAGTCTGAGCATTCTTGCAAAGTCTCTTGCAAAAATTCTGTGATTTAATGTGTTTGTGTGCTCTAACAAACCTTTCCCAATTTATCTCCCAACACCTCTATATACTCTGTCACAATCTCCTAGGTTAAAGATAATACAATACAGAACAGCACCTCTCTCTATAGATGCCACTGTTTTTTAAACCTGTCTTACTCACAGGATGGTCAATACTGGGGCCTCATTTCTGTGAGGGGTGCGATTCTCTCTTCCTTACGATAGACAAAGTTCAATTATTTCATGTATGTTACATTCGAAATGTAACAAGAATGGAATTTTCTTTTACTTTCTTCTGGTTTTAAAATGTCTACTTCCAGAAATATGCTTCTCTCATGTGCCTGTGTCTAAATTGTTTGCGTGTGCCTGTGTGTGTGTGCGCATGCATCTAGGTTATTTGTATGTTTCTCGAATGTGCGCATATGTGCCTAGGGAGTGTCTGACTGAAGTGTGTATCTCTCGAGTGTGTGTATTGTTTATATGTAAATGTATGTGTGTCTATCTAGAGAGTGTTTATGTCGAGAGGTTATGTGAGTCCAGTGTATGAGAGTGTGACTTTGTCTGTATGTGTTTCTAGTGTATGTGCCGGTGCGTGTATTTATGTCTTGTGCATGTTTGTGTTTGGAGTGTGTGTGTGTGTGTGTGTGTGTGTGTGTGTGTGTATGAAGTGTGCTTGTGTTTAGATTATGTTTCTGTCAAGAACCATAGAAACATAGAATGCAACAGCACAGAAAACAGACCATTTGGACCTTATATTCTGTACCGACCATTATTTCTCTAGTCCTATTGACCTTCTCTCATTCCATATATCTTCAATCCCAAAACTGTGTTTATTGCCACTGATTTTGTGTATCTTGAAGTAATGATGGTGTTCATTGCCAAAGAGTAGTTGAATATTTTATTTCTCATTTGTTAATGCTTTTTCTGGAAAGAGTTTAACCAAAACTATTATTAAACATTTATTTTAATAAGAAAAAGTTTAACATTACATATGTTGAAAGAAGAGAAAACATGCAGATGTTGTTGAAAATTTTCAATAAATATTTAGTTTGACCCACGACTTAGTATCTAGTATCCAGTTTGTACAGAAATTAACATCGATAAAATGCTGACACAAGAAATTGAAAAATAAACAGAAAATGCTGGAAAGATAGTTCTGATTAAGGTCTTTGACCCAATTCACTTCAATTCTCTGTCGAGGTGATGCCTGACCTGCTAAATATTTCCAACATTTTCTGTTTTTCTAGCAAGCTACAGAGATGTATGAAACTTCCAGACCTCTCGCATTGATGTATCTATGTATGCATATGATTCTAGTGTGTGTGTACAGATTGTGTGTGCGTCTAGCAGTATGTCCGTCTAGATCACGTGTATGTATCTAGAGAATGTGTTTGTGTACTTTGTTTAGAGTGTGTCTAGATTGAGTTTGTGTGTCAGCGTGCGAGTTGTATCAATATGTGCATATGTGTCAAGGTGTGTATATCAGTGTGAATAGGTCAGTGTGTATGCCAAGGATGTGCGTCTAGAATGTATGTATTTCTAGAGTGTGTATGTGTGTTTATAGTTTGCTATTCTAGATTGTGTATGGTTCTAGAGTATGTCTGTGTTTGACTATAGTTAATTGGTGCCTAGACTCTGTGTTCCTCGAGTGTGTTTGTTTCTAGAGTGTATCTGTGTCTGGAGTGTGTGTGTGTGTTTAGAATATGTGCCTGTGTCTGGCGTGTGTGTCTAAATATGTCTGCGTGCCTGTCCAGATTGTGTATGTACTGTCTGTGTTTTTAGAGTATGTGTGCACGTGTGTGATTTGTGTGTCTAGAGCACACATGTCATACTCAGGCCCGCGGGCCAAATTTGGCCCATGATATGATTATATTTGGCCTGCAAGATCATATCAAATATGTATTAGAGCTGGCCCGCTGGCCGCCGCGCCAGTATAGCGCATGCACAGGTAATACTACAAATCCCAGAATGCTTTGCAAATGCGTTGGCCCGTCAGCCCGCTAATCACCCCACCTCCTCTTTACTTTCATTAGCATCTGCGACCTGTCGCCCAACTCACATGTAATAAACCCCTTACGAAAAATGGCCAAACGAAAGACAGAAAACAGGAACTTTCAAGACAGGTGGGAGGCAGACTATATGTTCATCATTTTAAAAGACAAACCTGTTTGTTATTGAAGCAAGTTGTTATTTTTTTGACTTGTTGGCTTGTGAACAAAAAAACATTTAAAAGGAGCGTAAAGGCTATAGAGAAATATTATTTATTGATTAATTCATTTGTTAATGCTTTTTCTGGAAAGAGTTTAACCAAAACCAGGGGTGTCAAACTCAAATTCACGGAGGGCCAAAATTAAAAACTTGGACTAAGTCGAGGGCCGAACTAAATATCTATTGAAAATTTTCAACAACATCTGCATGTTTTCTCTTCTTTCAACATATGTAATGTTAAACTTTAGGATATAACTTTAGGAGGATAATGTTACAGGTCAGGAGTAGGTAGCTCAAGTTCACCCTTTGCTTGACCTGAGGGAAACCTATTTGGTCCCTGTGGAGATGTAGTCAGCATTCACAGGCTGTGTCCATTTTGGCCTGCATCAGGACTCAGCATTTCCTGCTCACTCCTCAGGCTCTAGGCCTCTATTCACCCTCGACCCACCATCCCTCTACCTGACCATTCCTTTACCCAACCTCTACTCACCCCTCACTCCACTCGCTCTGCCTCTACCCACCCCATCCTATACACGCCCCTCTACTGCCTCTCTCCTCAACCTGTTCCTCCCTCTAACATAACATAACATAACAATTACAGCACGGAAACAGGCCATTAGGCCCTTCTAATCCGCCCCAAACCAAACACCCCTTTC
The DNA here is from genome assembly GCF_036971445.1 of Narcine bancroftii. Classification (NCBI taxonomy): domain Eukaryota; kingdom Metazoa; phylum Chordata; class Chondrichthyes; order Torpediniformes; family Narcinidae; genus Narcine; species Narcine bancroftii. The sequence continues at coordinate 97,876,908 of NC_091474.1, read as the reverse complement.
TAGTCCCACCTCCCTGCACAATGCCCATAACCCTCCATCTTCTTCTCATCCATATACCTGTCCAACCTTTTCTTAAATAATACAATTGACTCCGCCGCCACTATTTCTCCCGGAAGATCATTCCACACGGCTACCACTCTCTGAGTAAAGAAGTTCCCCCTCATGTTACCTCTAAACCTCTGCCCCTTAATTCTTAACTCATGTCCTCTTGTTTTAATCTTTCCTCCTCTTAACGGAAATAGTCTATCCACATCCATTCTGTCTATTCCTTTCATAATCTTAAATACTTCTATCAAATCCCCTCTCAACCTTCTACGCTCCAAAGAATAAAGACCTAATCTGTCCAATCTCTCCCTATATTCTAGATGCTTAAACCCAGGTAACATTCTGGTAAACCTTCTCTGCACTCTCTCCACTCTGTTTATATCCTTCCTATAATTAGGCGACCAGAACTGCACACAGAACTCCAAATTAGGCCGCACCAACGTCTTATACAATCTCAACATCACCTCCCAACTCCTATATTCCATGCAATGATTGATAAAGGCCAGCATACTAAAAGCCTTCTTCACCACCCTATTCACGTGAGTTTCTACCTTCAGGGAACGATGTACCGTCACTCCTAAGTCTTTCTGCTCTTCTGTATTCCTCAATGCTCTCCCATTTACCACGTATGTCCTATTCTGATTCTTCTCACCAAAATGAAGCACCTCACACTTATCAGCATTAAATTCCATCTGCCATTTTTCAGCCCACTTTTCTAAGCAGCCCAAATCCCTCTGCAATCCTTGAAAACCTTCTTCATTATCCACTATTCCACCTATCTTAGTATCGTCTGCATATTTACTAATCCAATTCACCACCCCATCATCTAGATCATTAATGTATATAACGAACAACAATGGGCCCAATACAGATCCTTGAGGCACACCACTGGTCACCGGCCTCCAACCTGACAGACAATTATCCACTACCACTCTCTGGCCTCTCCCTTTCAGCCAATGTTCAATCCATTTGACTATCTTAAAATTTATACCTAAAGACTGCACCTTCCTAACTAACCTTCCATGTGGTACCTTATCGAAGGCCTTACTGAAGTCCATATCGACAACATCCACTGTGCTACCCTCATCCACATTCCTAGTCACCTCTTCAAAAAATTCAATCAGATTGGTCAAACATGACCTTCCTCCCACAAATCCATGTTGAGTGCTCCTGATCAGACCCTGTCTATCCAGATGTTTATAAGTACTATCTCTAAGAATTTTCTCCATTAATTTACCTACCACAGACGTCAAACTTACAGGCCGATAGTTGCCAGGCTTCCTCCTTGAACCCTTTTTAAATAACGGAACCACATGCGCAATGCGCCAATCCTCCGGCACTATCCCCATATCTAATGACATTTGGAAAATTACTGCCAGAGCCTCTGCTATTTCCTCCTTCACTTCTCTCAATGTCCTGGGGAAGATCCCGTCTGGTCCCGGAGACTTATCCACCTTTATATTCTTCAAAAGCCTTAAAACTACACCTTTTGTAATCTCTATATTCCCCATATTTACCCAATTTGCTTTTTTTATCTCACATCTCCCAATATCCTTCTCCTTAGTGAATACCGAAGAAAAGAAACTGTTCAATATCTCCCCCATTTCTCTAGGCTCCACACAGTTTTCCGCTCTGATTTTCTAAGGGACCAATTTTGTCTCTAGCTTTCCTCTTACCATTAACATATTTGTTACCCGTCTCTCACCCTCTAATCACCCCTCCCCTACTCGCCCTGCCCCTCCCCTTTTACCTCTTCCCTATCCACCCCTCCTTCTACTCATTCCTCCCTCTAACTGCCCCTCGCACCACCATAACTTTCCCTGCCCATTACTCCTCACCTTCACCCTCTGCCCACCCCTGCTTACCCACCCACTCAGGCCCAGCGCGCTGCCGATCAGCCTTTGCAGACAGCCACCATCTCTCTCTTCACGTGCAGGGCCGAACCAGCCGTCCCTGGGGTCCGCGTGGGTGCAAGCGCTGAAGGCCGTGGCGACCGGGAGAAATGCGCTCATGCTGTGGAAGGGCCGTCCGGTGCCAGTCGCGTGGGGCTCATGCTGCCCGGGGGCCGTGCGCAGCCTGCCATGCCCGTCGCGCCGACAGGAAATCAAAGGCGCTCGCCCATCCGCCGCACCGCTCGACAGGTGGGAGAAGTGACTGGTTGTGCGGGGAGCCTTCCAACTGGCTTGCCGGCTGATGACATCGACAGACTTCTCATGTTACAATTTCTCGTGTTACAATGGGGAAGGATGTGCAATGAAGGGGGAGGATGGTGGGGGTGACATTACCAAAAAACAGCATCGGCTCTCGCTGCAGGGCGGCCACCTCTAATACATTTTTGAAATGATCTTGCAGGCCAAATATAATTATATCGTGGGCTAAATTTGGCCCGTGGACCAGAGTTTGACATGTGTGACCAAAACTATTATGAAACATTTATTTTAATAAGAAAAATATTAACATTACATATGTTGAAAGAAGAGAAAACATGCAGATGTTGTTGAAAATTTTCAATAAATATTTAATTTGACCCACGACTTAGTCCAAGTTTTTAATTTTGGCCCTCTGTGAATTTGAATTTGACACCCCTGGTCTAGAGTGTGTGTATATGTCGCGAATATGTGTGTGTCTAGAGTGTGTGTATATGTCGCGAATATGTGTGTGTCTTCTTTGGCTTGGCCTCACGGACGAAGATTTATGGAGGGGGTAAATGTCCACGTCAGCTGCAGGCTCGTTTGTGGCTGACAAGTCTGATGCTGGACAGGCAGACACAGTTGCAGCGGTTGCAGGGGAAAATTTGTTGGTTGGGGTTGGGTGTTGGGTTTTTCCTCCTTTGTCTTTTGTCAGTGAGTGTGTCTAGAGTGTGTGTATATGTCGCAAATATGTGTGTGCTAGAGTGTGTATATGTCGCAAATATGTGTGTGTCTAGAGTGTGTGTATATGTCGCGAATATGTGTGTGTCTAGAGTGTGTGTATATGTCGCGAATATGTGTGTGTCTAGAGTGTGTGTATATGTCGCGAATATGTGTGTGTCTAGAGTGTGTGTATATGTCGCGAATATGTGTGTGTATAGAGTGTGTCGTGAATATGTGTGTGTCTAGAGTGTGTGTATATGTCGCGAATATGTGTGTGTCTAGAGTGTGTGTATATGTCGCGAATATGTGTGTGTCTAGAGTGTGTGTATATGTCGCGAATATGTGTGTGTATAGAGTGTGTGTATATGTCGCGAATATGTGTGTGTTGGTGTCTCCAGTATGTGTGTATATTTTGCATGTGTGTCTAAGATATCTGTGTGCATTTCCAGAGTTTGTATGTTTAGTGTGTGTGTGCATGTATCTGTCTATAGTGAATGCAAGTCAAGTGTGTATGCTTGTCAAGAGTGGGTGTATATTGATAGTGTAAATTAGTGTCAAAATATGATTTTGTGTCAATATTTATGTGTCTGGTATGTGATTTTAGTGTGCGTGTGTGTAAATGTGTGAATTTGTATCTGTGTTTGTCAGTATATATGTGTCTAGTATGCATGTCTATGTGTGCTCTGTGTGTTTGTGTGTCAATGTGTGTTTCATTGTTGCATGTGTGGAGTGTGTGTTTCAAATGAGTGTGTGTGTGTCAGAAGTGTTTGTGCCTTGTGTATGTCATGTATTTGTGTGGCAGGAAGTGTGCTTATGTGTGTGGTATGCGTAGATATGTGTGTGTTTTAAATTAGGTTGTGTGTGTCGGAAATATTTGTTTGTCTAGTGTATGAGTGTGTGTGAAAAGTGTCATTGTGTGAACATTTTAGTATTTGTGCATCTTGTGTGTGATTTGTACATCTAAAATTTGTGTGAGTGCATGTGTCCAGACTGTGCTTGTGTGTGTGCATGCACAAATGCATGTCCAGTATGTGTGTGTTTCAGTGTGCACGTGTCAGTGTAGTTTGTGTGTTCAGTGTATGTATGTGTGTGTGGAGAGTGTATGTGCTTCTAGACTGTATTTATGTTGTGTGTTTCTAGTGTGTATGTGTATCTCGAATATGTGTTGGGAGTGAATGTCTAGAATGTGTGTGTGTGTGTGTGCGCGCGCGCGCACATTATAAAGTTATAAGCATATTATAAAGTTCACCAGGCTTTGGTGCTTGAAAGGTAAATAGTTACCACTCAGGAAGGTTCTTGTCAGTTTTCAGAGAGAAATTTGTTATTCCAGGACATCCATATCTGATGTCCTCCATCATCCACTCCAGTGTCTTGCTGGTAAAACTTGCCCCTTCAGGGTTCTCCAGATGATAGCGTCTTTCTATCAGGTCACGACAGAGTTCCTTTTTGTTTTCACTTATTCCAAGTGAAACATTAGACAGCCAGTCCTCTCCTCTTGCATGAACGACAAGGGGTTTGACCAGGTCGACTTCCATATACTCTGTCACATTAGTGTGTATGTCTTGAATGTGCTTGTGTCTAGTGTGTGTGTGTATATGTGTATGTCTAGATTGTGTGTATACCTAGTGTGTGTATCCAGGTTGTGTGAGAATTCTTTGTGTGTGTCTGTCTGTCTGTTTAGAGAGTGTGCCAAAAATATTATGTCCAGTGTGTGTGTGTGCATGTGAGTGTTTATCTCTCTAGTGTGCATGTCTGTGTGAGTGCATATCAGTGTGAGTGCAGTGTTTGTGTTTTCAGCATATGTGTGTCGGAAAGTGTATGTCTATAGGGGTGTTACACATATCAAAGTATTATACGTGTGTGTTGAAAGTGCATTTGTGTCTACAGTGTACATGTGTATGTATGTCAAAAGTGTGTGAGAAAGTGTATGTAATTTCTGTGTGTGTTGACAATGCGTGAGAGTGTCAATATGTGAGTTTGTGGGCATGTTAGTGTTTGCATGTCAAGTGTGTGTCTGTAGGTGCCTTATGCATTACTGTGAAGTGTATGTGTTCAGCAAGTGCGTGTCAGTGTGTTTGTGTGTCAGTGTAGTATGTAGTGTGTATGTGTGTCGAGTGTATATTGTATCTACAGTATGGGCATATGTCTATAGAGAGAGTGTGTGTGTGAGGATGGACTCTATACGTCTGTCCAGAGTGTGTGTGTGCCCAGTGTGTGTGTGTCTCCAGATTGTCTGCGGGTCTACTGTGTGTGTGTGTGTGTGTGTGTGTGTGTGTGTGTGTGTGTGTGTGTGTGTCTGAAGTTGTTACCAGAGAGAGAGAGAGAGAGAGGTTGTGTGTTACTTGAGTGTGTGTAAGTCTGGATTATATGACTGTGTTCAAGTGTGTGTGTTTAGAGTGTGTATGCATATGTCTATAGTGTGTGTGTGTGTGTGGTTAGTTTATGTCTAAAGTATGTGTGTGTCTAGAGTGTGTTGCGATCTCGAGTATGTGTCTAGTGTGTGTGTGTGTGTCCAGGGTGTGTGTATATATTTGTATGCGTGTGCATATCTAGGATGTGTTTGCAGGTATTTGTAGGGTGTGGGCTTGTGTGTGTGTTGTCTGGAGTTCTTTCCAGAGATAGGGAGAGATTCTAGAGAGTTTCTAGAGAGTGAATGTCTGGATTATATGTCTTTGTCCAGTGTGTATATTGAGTGTGTGTGTTTAGTGCGTGTGTGTTTAGTTAGTGTATGTCTCAAGTATGTGTGTGTCTCATGTTGTTATCTCGAGTATGTGTTAGTGTATAGTGTCTGCGTGTCTAGGTTGAGCGTGTGTGTGTTTGTGCGCATGCACATCTAGGTTATGTGTGTGCATTTCTAGTATAGTGTGCATGTGTTTGTAGGGTGTGAGTGCTTGTGCATGTGTACATCTAGGTTATGTGTGTGCATGTGTTTGTAGGGTGTGTGTGTTTGGAGTTGTTTCAAGAGAGAGTATGTCTTTGTGTAAGTATAGTATTTTCTAGAGAGCATGTGCGACACTGTGTGTGTGTGTCTCCTGTCGGTGCGTGTGTCAAGTCTTTGTGTTTTTGCTTGTGCTCATCTAGGTTATGTGTGTGCATTTCCAGGATGTGTGTGCATGTATTTGTAGAGTGTGCTGTGTGTCTGGAATTTTTTTAGAAAGTGTGTGTGTGTGTTTCTCTAGTGTGTCCTGAACGTGTATATGCCTGAACATTTTGTCTTCAGGGTGAGTATTTCCAGAATGTGTGTAAGTCTGGGTTATATGTGTCTGTGTCCAGTGGGTACATCGAGAGTGTATGTTTAGAGTGTATTCATATGTCTACAGTGTGTGTATGTCTAGTTAGTGTATGTCTCAAGTATGTGTGGGTCTAGAGTGTTGTTGTCTCGAGTATATGTCTAGTGTCTGTGTATGTATTTGTGGGCATCTCGGTTGTGTAAATTTCTAGGATGTGTGTGGATGTGTTTGTGGGGTGTGTATATGTGTGTATGTGTTTCTGGAATTTGTACCAGAGTATGTGTGTGTGTGTCTGGAGTTATTTCCAGAGAGAGAGAGAGAGAGTTTGTGTGTGTGTGTGTGTGTGTGTGTGTGTGTGTGTGTGTGTGTGTGTGTGTGTGTGTGTGTGTGTGTGTGTGTGTGTGTGTGTGTGTGTGTGTGTGTGTGTGCATGAGCATCTAGCTTGTTTACATTTCTAGGATGTGTGTGCATGTGTTTGGAGGGTGTTTGTGTGTTTCTGGAATTTGTACCAGAGTTTGTGTGGGTCTGGAGTTGTTTCCAGAGAGAGAGAGAGAGAGAGAGTGAGTGAGAGAGTGTGTTTGTGTGTCTGGGAATTTTTATAGAGAGAGTGTGTGCAACTGTATATGTGTGGTGTGTCTAAAATGTATATGTGCTTGAAAACTATGTCTTGAGGCTGTGTGTTTCCAAAGTGTGTTTGTCTGGATTATATGTGTCTGTCCAGTGTGTATCGAGTGTGTGTGTGCTTAGCGTATTTATGCATTTGTCTTTAGTGTGTGTGTGTCCAGTTAGTGTATGTCTCAAGCATGTCTGTGTCTACAGTGTGTTTGTATCTTGAGTATGTGTTAGTGTCCTGTGTGTGTGTGTGTGTGTGTGTTTGTGACTGGAGGTTTTATAAGATAGAGAGTGTTGTCTGTGCACGTGCATGTCTGTCTGGAGTTTTTTTCTAGAGAGTGTGTATGTGTGTGTAGTGTGTATAGAATGTGTATGTGCCTGAAGCATATGTCTTGAGGGTTTGTGTTTCCAGAATGTGTATACGGCTGGGTTATATCTATCTGTGTCCAGTGTGTACATCGAGTGTGTATATTTAGAGTGGTATGCATTTGTCTATCTTGTGTGTATGTCTAGTTAGTTTATGTCTCAAGTGTATGTGTGTCTAGAGTGTGTTATCTCGAGTATGTGTTTGTGTATAGCGTCTGCATGTCTAGGGTGAGTGTGTGAGTGCTTGTGCGCATGCGCATCTAGATTATGTGTGTGCATTTCTAGCATGTGTGTATTTGTAGGTTGAGTGTGTATGCCTGGAGTTTCCTGAGAAAGAGAGAGTATGTGTTTGTGTTTATGTGTGCGAATGTGGAGTATTTTCTAGAGGGGGTGTGCATGTGTCTGTGTGTCTCCTGTCTGTGCGGGTGTCCAGTATTTTTGTGTGTGTGTGTGTGTGTGTGTGTGTGTGTGTGTGTGTGTTTGTGCGCACAAGCATCTAGCTTGTGTTCATTTCTAGGATGTGTGTGCATGTGTTTGTACAATGTGGTTTGTGTTTGGAGTTTCTTTTCTAGAGAGGCAATGAGTGTGTGTTTCTTTAGTCTGTGTCTAGAATGCGTATGTGCCTGAAGCATGCGTCATGAGGGTGGGTATTTCCAGAATGTGTGTGTCTGCGTTATATATGCCTATGTCCAGTGTGTACATCGAGGGTGTATGCATATGTCTATAGTCTGTGTGTGTGTGTGTGTCTAGTTAGTGTATGTCTCAAGTATGTCTGTCTAGTGTGTCTTGTATGTGGTAGTGTCTAGAGTGTGTGTGTTTGGGGTGTGTGCACTTGTGTGTTTGTGCTTGTGAACATCTAGCTTGTGTACATTTCTAGGATGTGTGTGCATTTGTTGGGTGTGTGTGATTGGGCGCATGTGCATCTAGGTCATGGGTGTTCATTTCTAGTTTGTGTGTGCATGTTTGTGTAGGGTGTGTGTCTGTGTGTGTGGAGTTGTTTCCAGAGAGAGAGAGTATGCATGTGTTTGTGTCAGTGTCTAAAATGTGAATATGCCTGAAGCATGTGCCTGGAGTATGTGTATTTCCAGAGTGTATGTAAGTCTGGATTATATTTGTCTGTGTCCAGTGTGTATATCGAGTGTGCATGTTTGGAGTGTGTATGCATATGTCTATAGTATGTGTGGTGTGTGTCTAGAGTGTGTTGGTATCTCAAGTATGTGTTAGTGTCTAGTGTGTGTGTGTTTGTGAGTGTGAGCATCTATCTTGTGTACGTCTAGGATGTGTGTGCATGTGTTTGTAGGGTGTTTGTGTGTCTGTGTGTGTTTTTGTATTTCTGGAGTTGTTTCCATGGAGACAGAGAGAGAGAGTCTGTGTGCGTGTGTGTGTATCTGGAATTTTTCTTGAGAGTGTGCTTGTGTGTGTGTGCGTGCTGTAAGTAGTGTGTGTCTAGAATGTATATGTGCTTGAATACTATGTCTTGAGGCTGTGTGTTTCCAAAGAGTGTGTAATTCTGGATTATATGTATCTCTGTCCAGTGTGTCTATCAAGTGTGTATGCTTATGTCTATAGTGTGTGTGTGTCTAGTTAGTGTATGTCTCAACTATGTGTGTCTAGAGTGTGTTGCTATCTCGAGTATGTGTCTAGTGTGTGTGTGTCCAGGGTGTGTGTATATTTCTGCGCATACGCATCTAGGTTATGTGTGTTCATTTCAAGGATGTGTTTGCAGGTATTTGTAGGGCATGGGCGTGGGGGTGTGTGTGTGCGCTTGCACTTCTGGGTTATGTCTGTGCACTTCTATGTTGTGTGTGTGTTTGTGTGCACTTGTAGAGTGTGTGTGCTTTTGGAATTGTTTCTTGAGAGAGTGCGTGTGTGCGCGCGCATCTCGGTTATGTGGGTGTATTTCTAGGATGTGTGTGCATGTGTTTTTATAGTTTGTGCGTGGAGTTTTTTCTAGAGTAAGTGTGTGTTTGTGTGTTGCATAGTGTGTATGTTTAGAGTGTGTATTTGTGGCTAATGTGTATAGCTTGAGTGTGTGTTTGTCTAGTGTGTGTGTCTCGTGTATGTCTAGTATTTGCATGTGTGTGTTTGTGTTCATTTAGGTTGTGTGTGTGCATATGTTTGTAGAGTGTGTGTGTGTGTGTGTGTGTGTCTGTCTGTCTGGAGTTTTGTCTTGAGAGAGAGAGTGTGTGTCTGTTGTGTGTGTCCAGAACATTTATGTGCCTGATAACTGTGTATTGAGGCTGTGTATTCCCAGAGTGTGTTTAAATCTGGATTATATAATCTGTGTCCAGTGTGTCTATCAAGTGTGTATGTTTAGTGTTTTAATGCTTATGTCTATAGTGTGTGTGTGTGTGTGTGTGTGTGTGTGTGTGTGTGTGTGTGTGTGTGTGTCTAGTTAGTGTATGTCTCAACTATGTGTGTGTCTAGAGTGTGTTGCTATCTCTAGTATGTGTCTAGTGTGTGTCCAAGGTGTGTGTATCTATTTGTGCGCAAGTGCAGCTAGTTTATGTGTGTGCATAATCTGGGATATGTGTGCATGTGTGTGTGTGTGTGTGTGTGTGTGTGTGTGTGTGTGTGTGTGTGTGTGTGTGTGTGTGTGTGTGTGTGTGTGTGTGTGTGTGTGTGTGTGCCTGGAGTTGTTTCCAGAGAGAGAGAGTTTGTCTGTCTTTGAAGTTTTTTATCTAGAGAGAGTTTTTTTTCTAGAGAGAGAGTTTGTTTGTGTTTCTGGACTTTTACAAGGGAGAGAATTAGTGTGTGTGGCATGTGTCCAGAATGTGTGTGTCTTGAGGTGTTTCCAGACAGTTTGATGTCTGGATTATATATGTATGTGTGTGTGTGTGTGTGTGTGTGGAGACTGTGTCCAGTGTGTATATCAAATGTGTATGTTTAGAAAGTGTATGTCTGTGTGTCTAGTTAGTGTATGTCTTGAGTAAATGTGTGTTTAGAATATGTTGGTATCTCAAGTTGTTAGTGTCTAGAATGTGTGTGTTTTTCTTTGTGTATGTGTGTGTTCTTGCCCGGATCGGGGCCGCCGCCGCCTACCCTCTGCCCGGACCGGGGCCCGGACCGGGGCCAGGGCCGCCGCTGCGTTCCCTGTGCCTGGACTGGGGCCGCCGCCTCCAACTTTCTGCCCGGACCGGGGCCTCCGCCTGCCTCACTCGGCCGAGGCCGGGGCCGCCGCCTCCCCTTTGCTAGTATGTACACTAAGAGGTCTTGTCTCTCTGTAAGACAAACCTGGAAGGCTAGACTGTAGCTCTGGACTGCTTTATATTCAAGGTCACTGGGATGACCCCTAGTGACCTTGTGGTGTAATTACATATTACCACAGTCGGGATGTTTAAAGTTCAAAGCCTTGAGTGCACAACTACTTGCTCCATCCACTCAGACCCCAAAATCCAGCTTGCCGGCCAGTTAGCATGGATACGCACCCCACAAAGGACAATGAACTAGATCTCATGAACTCTGTACCCATACCTCCTCCTTCACCACAGTCCGAGGTCCCAAACAGACCTTTCAGGTGTTGAGAAACATTTCACCTGTACCTCCAAAGAACTAATTTTCTGCATCTGGTGCACCATCTGTGGCCTTCTCTACATTGGTGGGAACAGTCGCAGATTAGGAGATCGCTTCGCCCAGCACCTCCTCTCCGTCCGCAACAAAAGCGACCTCCCCATAGCCAATCGTTTCAATTCTGAGTCACACAGGCGGCGGCCCCGGTCCGGGCACAGGGAAAGCAGCAGCGGCCGCGGCCTCTGTCCGGGCAGAGGGTAGGCGACGGCGGCCCCGATCCGGGCAGAGGGTAGGCGACGGCGGCCCCGATCCGGGCAAGAGCAAAGGGGAGGCGGCGGCCCCGGCCTCGGTCGAGTGAGGCAGGCGGAGGCCTCGGTCTGGGCAGAAAGTTGGAGGCGGCGGCCTCGGCCCCGGTCCGGGCAGTATGGACCGACCTAGGAGGGGAGGCAGACCCCTCCAGCCCGGGTAAGAAACCTGCATAGGAGAAGGCCACTCCGATATAAAACCTACGACCCAAGGACCTCGCTGCCACGTCCCAGTTTGCTTGGCCACGGCATATGAACCATAGGTGTAAAGGGTGGGGCCAGTACTGCGCGCACTGCACTCCACCTAAAACCTCCTTTGCGCAGGCCCGAGGACAGGTCCACGTCCTCCCCCTCCACGTCCTCCCCCTCCACGTCCTCCCCCTCCACGTCCTCCCCCTCCACGTCCTCCCCCTCCACGTCCTCCCCCTCCACGTCCTCCCCCTCCACGTCCTCCCCCTCCACGTCCTCCCCCTCCACGTCCTCCCCCTCCACGTCCTCCCCCTCCACGTCCTCCCCCTCCACGTCCTCCCCCTCCACGTCCTCCCCCTCCACGTCCTCCCCCTCCACGTCCTCCCCCTCCACGTCCTCCCCCTCCACGTCCTCCCCCTCCACGTCCTCCCCCTCCACGTCCTCCCCCTCCACGTCCTCCCCCTCCACGTCCTCCCCCTCCACGTCCTCCCCCTCCACGTCCTCCCCCTCCACGTCCTCCCCCTCCACGTCCTCCCCCTCCACGTCCTCCCCCTCCACGTCCTCCCCCTCCACGTCCTCCCCCTCCACGTCCTCCCCCTCCACGTCCTCCCCCTCCACGTCCTCCCCCTCCACGTCCTCCCCCTCCACGTCCTCCCCCTCCACGTCCTCCCCCTCCACGTCCTCCCCCTCCACGTCCTCCCCCTCCACGTCCTCCCCCTCCACGTCCTCCCCCTCCACGTCCTCCCCCTCAAAAGATGCTCACAAACTCAAGCTAGCATGCTGGAACATCAGAACCATGCTAGACAAGGCTGACAGCCACCGACCTGAACGTCGGTCTGCCTTCATTGCACATGAACTCCTCAGACTTGACATCGACATAGCTGCTCTCAGTGAATTCCGCCTGGCAGATGTAGGCAGCCTCCAAGAACGCGGCGCGGGCTACACACTCTACTGGTCTGGCAAGCCTTTGGATGAACGACGCCTATCTGGTGTAGGCTTCATGGTCAAGAACTCCATTGCCTCCAAACTCGAAAACCTCCCGACAGGCCACTAGGACCGGATCATGTCCATGCAACTCCCCCTACAAAACAAGCGTCGCATCACCCTCATCAGTGTCTATGCTCCAACCCTCCAGGCGGAACCAGCAGAAAAGGACAAGTTCTACACTGACCTGCGCAACCTCATTCAACGCACCCCTACAGCCGACAAGGTTGTCATCCTTGGCGACTTCAACGCTCGCGTCAGCAAAGACTCAGAAACCTGGCCAGGCATCCTTGGCAAGTATGGTGTCGGCAAGTGCAATGACAATGGGCGCCTCCTGTTGGAGCTTTGCGCAGAACAGCGGCTTGTCATTACAAACACCCTTTTTCAGCAGAGGGACAGCCTGAAGACTACCTGGATGCATCCCCGATCCAAACACTGGCACCTCCTGGACTACGTCCTGGTGCGAGAAAGAGACAAACGAGATGTGCTCCACACCAGGGTCATGCCCAGCATGGAATGCCACACTGACCACCGGCTGGTTCGCTGCAAACTCAACCTTCACTTCAAGCCAAAGGCCAGGAACAGTAAAGCCCCCAGAAAGAGGTTCAATGTTGGAAACCTGCAGTCAGACGAAGTAAGAGGAAACTTCCAGGCAAACCTCAAAGCAAAGCTCGAGGATGCAATCCGCCTCACGGACCCGTCCCCTGAAACCCTCTGGGATCAGCTGAAGACTAACATACTGCAATCAACTGAAGAGGTACTGGGCTTCACCTCCAGGAAAAACAAGGACTGGTTTGACGATAACAGTCAGGAAATCCAGGAGTTGCTGGCAAAGAAGCGAGCTGCCCACCAGGCTCACCTTACAAAGCCGTCCTGTCCAGAGAAGAAACAAGCCTTCCGTCGCGCATGCAGCCATCTTCAGCGCAAACTCCGGGAGATCCAAAATGAGTGGTGGACTAGCCTCGCCAAACGAACCCAGCTCAGCGCGGACATGGGCGACTTCAGGGGTTTTTACGAGGCTCTAAAGGCTGTGTACAGCCCCTCACCCCAAGTCCAAAGCCCGCTGCGCAGCTCAGACGGCAAAGTCGTCCTCAGCGACAAGATCTCCATCCTCAACCGATGGTCAGAACACTTCCAATCTCTTTTCAGTGCCAACCGCTCAGTCCAAGATTCCGCCCTGCTCCAGCTCCCTCAACAGCCCCTAAGGCTAGAGCTGGATGAGGTCCTCACCCAGGATGAGACATATAAGGCAATTGAACAACTGAAAAGTGGCAAAGCAGCAGGTATGGATGGAATCCCCCCAGAGGTCTGGAAGGCTGGCGGCAAAACTCTGCATGCCAAACTGCATGAGTTTTTCAAGCTTTGTTGGGACCATGGAAAACTGCCTCAGGACCATCGTGATGCCATCATCATCACCCTTTAAAAAAAACATAGGTGAGAAATCAGACTGCTCAAACTACAGGGGAATCACGCTGCTCTCCATTGCAGGCAAAATCTTCGCTAGGATTCTCCTAAATAGAATAATACCTAGTGTCGCTGAGAATATTCTCCCAGAATCACAGTGTGGCTTTCGCGCAAACAGAGGAACTACTGACATGGTCTTTGCCCTCAGACAGCTCCAAGAAAAGTGCAGAGAACAAAACAAAGGACTCTACATCACCTTTGTTGACCTCACCAAAGCCTTCGACACCGTGTGCAGGAAAGGGCTTTGGCAAATACTAGAGCGCCTCGGATGCCCCCCAAAGTTCCTCAACTTGGTTATCCAACTGCACGAAAACCAACAAGGTTGGGTCAGATACAGCAATGAGCTCTCTGAACCCTTCTCCATTAACAATGGCATGAAGCAAGGCTGCGTTCTCGCACCAACCCTCTTTTCAATCTTCTTCAGCATGATGCTGAACCAAGCCATGAAAGACCTCAACAATGAAGACGCTGTTTACATCCGGTACCGCACGGATGGCAGTCTCTTCAATCTGAGGCACCTGCAAGCTCACACCAAGACACAAGAGAAACTTGTCCATGAACTACTCTTTGCAGACGATGCCGCTTTAGTTGCCCATTCAGAGCCAGCTCTTCAGCGCTTGACGTCCTGTTTTGCAGAAACTGCCAAAATGTTTGGCCTGGAAGTCAGCCTGAAAAAAACTGAGGTCCTCCATCAGCCAGCTCCCCACCATGACTACCAGCCCCCCCACATCTCCATCGGGCACACAAAACTCAAAATGGTCAACCAGTTTACCTATCTCGACTGCACCATTTCATCAGATGCAAGGATCGACAACGTGATAGACAACAGACTCGCCAAGGCAAATAGCGCCTTTGGAATACTACACAAAAGAGTCTGGGAAAGCAACCAACTGAAAAACCTCACGAAGATAAGCGTATACAGAGCCGTTGTCATACCCACAGTCCTGTTCAGCTCCGAATCATGGGTCCTCTACCGGCATCACCTACGGCTCCTAGAACGCTTCCACCAGCATTGTCTCCGCTCCATCCTCAACATTCATTGGACTGACTTCATCCCTAACATCGAAGTACTCGAGATGGCAGAGGCTGACAGCATTGAGTCCACGCTGCTGAAGATCCAGCTGCGCTGGGTGGGTCACGTCTCCAGAATGGAGGACCATCGCCTTCCCAAGATCGTGTTATATGGCGAGCTCTCCACTGGTCACCGTGACAGAGGTGCACCAAAGAAAAGGTACAAGGACTGCCTAAAGAAATCTCTTGGTGCCTGCCACATTGACCACCGCCAGTGGGCTGATATCGCCTCAAACCTTGCATCTTGGCGCCTCACAGTTTGGCGGGCAGCAACCTCCTTTGAAGAAGACCGCAGAGCCCACCTCACTGACAAAAGGCAAAGGAGGAAAAACCCAACACCCAACCCCAACCAACCAATTTTCCCCTGCAGCCGCTGCATCCGTGTCTGCCTGTCCCGCATCGGACTTGTCAGCCACAAACGAGCCTGAAGCTGACGTGGACTTTTACCCCCTCCATAAATCTTCGTCCGCGAAGCCAAGCCAAAGAAAAAAAAGTGTACATCTTTTGTATTTGTGTGTCTAGAATGTGTTGGTACCGTGAATATGTGTAGGTGTTTAGCATGTGCATCTCCAGTGTAGGTGTGTGTTGTATAGTGTATATTTAGAGTGTGTTTTTGTGGCTAGTGTATGTCTTGAGTGTGCTTTTGTATAGTGTGTGTGTGTTTGTAGAGAGTGTGTGTGTTTTTGGAGTTGTTTCTAGAGAGCAATTTTGTGTGTGCACATCTAGGTTATGTGTGTCCATTTCTAGGATGTGTCTACATCTGGAATTTTTTCAAGAGAGTGTGTGTGTCTGTAGGAGTGTGTCTTGAATGTATATGTGCCTGATGGATTATGTCTTGAAGCTGTGTGTTTCCAGAGTGTGTGTAAGTTTGGATTATATGTGTCTGTCCAGTGAGTGTATCAAGTGTGCGTGTTTAGAGTGTATATGTATTTGACTATTGTGTGTGTGTGTGTGTCTAGTTGGTGTATGTCTCAAGTATGTGTGTCTAGAGTGTAGTGGTGTCTCGAGTGTTTGTGTGTGTATGTTTGTATAGAGTGAGTGTGTGTGTGTGTGTGTGTGTGTCTATGTTTGTATATAGTATATGTGTTTAGAGTGTATGTATGTGTCTATAGTGTATTGGTATGTCTAAAGTATGTGTGTGTCTAGAGTGTGGGGGTATCTCGAGTGTGTTAGGGTGTGTGTGTGTATGTGTGTGTGTGTGTGCTGTATAGTGTGTGTGTGCTGTATAGTGTGTATGTTTAGAGTGTGCATTTGTGGCTAGTGTGTGTGTTTTTGTCTAGGGTGTGTTTGTCCAGTCTGTGTGCGTGCATTTGTGCACATCTAGGTTATGGGTGTGCATTTCAAGGATGTGAGTGTTTGTAGAGTTTGTGTGTGTGTGTCTGGAGTTTTTTTTCTAGAGAGAGAGAGAGCATGTGTGTTTGTATAGAAAGTGTGTATGTGTGTCAAGTGTGTATATCAAGTGTGTGTGTTTAGAGTGTGTATGCATGTGTCTATAGTGTGTGTATCTAGGTAGTGTATGTCTTGAGTACATGTGTGCCTAGATTGTGTTGTTATCTTGAGTATGTTATTGTCTAGAGTGTGCATGTTCAGTGTGTGTATATGTGTGTGTTGGTGTCTGGAGATTGTCTGTGTGAGTGTGTAGTCTATCTGTCTCAAGTATCTGTATGTGTCTGTCTAGGGTGTGTGTTAGTACCTAGAGTATTTGTGTGTTTCTAGACTGTGTTTGTCTAATGTCTGTTTTTTTGAATGTTTATTTATGAGTGTGTGTGTCTATAGAGTGTTGGTGTCTAGTGGGGTATGTCTATAGTGTATGTGTGTCTTGACTGTATACCTAGAGATTGTGTGTGTGTCTGAAGTGTGTATGGCTAGAGTGTGTGTGCAGAGAGAGAGAGTACGTTTGTATCTGGACTGTGTGTGTCTACCTAGTGTGTGTGTGTAATTTATATGTGCTTAGATTGTGTTTCTGAAGTGTGTATATGTGTGTGTTTGTGTCTGGAGAATGTCTGGGTGTGTGTAGTGTCCATCTCAAGTATGTGTTGTATCTAGACTGTGCTGGTGTCTCGAGTGTGTGTTAGTGTCTAGAGTATGCGTGTCCAGTGTGTGTATCTAGAGCAGTCGTGGCCAACCTTTAAATTTTAAAATTTTAATGTAGACATACAGCACAGTAGCAGGCCGTTTCAGCCCAGGACAACATACTACATACTGGGGTCTGGGTCAGTTGGCAGCACAGACTTAGGGGCTGAAGTGGCCTGTTACCATGTCTAAATTACATTTTGAAAATTAAAAGGTCGGCCAGCCCTGATCTAGAGTGTGTCGCCGAAAATGTCCTCCCAGAATCACAGTGTGGCTTTCGCACAAACAGAGGAACTACTGACATGGTCTTTGCCCTCAGACAGCACCAAGAAAAGTGCAGAGAACAAAACAAAGGACTCTACATCACCTTTGTTGACCTCACCAAAGCCTTTGACACCGTGAGCAGGAAAGGGCTTTGGCAAATACTAGAGCGCCTTGGATTCCCCTCCAAGTTCCTCAACATGGTTATCCAACTGCACGAAAACCAAAACCCTTCTTCATTGACAACGGCATAAAGCAAGGCTGCGTCCTCGCACCAACCCTCTTTACTATCTTCTTCAGCATGATGCTGAAACAAGCCAATAAAGACCTCAACAATGAAGACGGTGTTTACATCCGGTACCGCACGGATGGCAGTCTCTTCAATCTGAGGTGCCTGCAAGCTCACACCAAGACACAAGAGCAACTCGTCCGTGAACTACTCTTTGCAGATGATGCCGCTTTAGTTGCCCATTCAGAGCCAGCTCTCCAGCGCATGACGTCCTGTTTTGTGGAAACGGCCAAAATGTTTGGCCTGGAAGTCGTCCTGAAGAAAACTGAGGTCCTCCATCAGCCAGCTCCCCACCATGACCACCAGCTCCCCCACATCTACATCGGGCACACAAAACTCAAAACGGTCAACCAGTTTACCTACCTCGGCTGCACCATTTCATCTGATGCAAGGATCGACAAAGAGATAGACAACAGATTCGCCAAGGCAAATAGCGCCTTTGGAAGACTACACAGAAGAGTCTGGAAAAACAACCACCTGAAGAAACACACAAAGATCAGCGTGTACAGAGCCGTTGTCATACCCACGCTCCTGTTCGGCTCCGAATCATGGGTCCTCTACCGGCATCACCTATGGCTCCTATAACGCTTCCATCAGTTCTCTCTCCGCTCCAGCCTCAACATTCATTGGAATTACTTCATCACCAATATCGAAGTACTCGAACTGGCAGAGTCCGCAAGCATCGAATCCATGCTGCTGAAGACCCAACTGAGCTGAGTGGGTCACATCTCCGGAATGGAGGACCATCGCCTTTTCAAGATCGTGTTATATGGCGAGCTCTCCACTGGCCACCGAGACAGAGGTGCACCAAAGAAGAGGTACAAGGACTGCTTAAAGAAATCTCTTGGTGCCTGCCACATTGACCATCGGCAGTTGGCTGATATCGCCTCCAACCATGCATCTTGGCGCCTCACAGTTCGGCGGGCAGCAACCTCCTTTGAAGAAGACTGCAGAGCCCACCTCACTGACAAAAGACAAAGGAGGAAAAACCCAACACCCAACCCCAACCAACCATTTTCCCTTGCAACCACTGCAACCGTGCCTGCCTGTCCCGCATCAGACTTGTCAGTCACTAACGAGCCTGCAGCAGACGTGGACATACCCCTCCATAAATCTTCATCCACGAAGTCAAGCCAAAGAAGAAAGAAGTGAACGTGGAGCATGTGTGTGTCTAGAATTTGCATATTTGTTGAGTATGTTTGTGTTTGTTCTAGTGTGTAAGTACCTACAGTGTGTGTGTCTGTGTCTGAAGTGTGTCTCTATCATGTGAGTGTGTTTAGAGAGCTTGTATGTGGAAATCGAGAGTGTGTATGCTTGCCCAAAGTGTTTGTGTATTTGTTGAGTGTGTATGTGTGTGTGCGTGTGTGTATGTGTATGTCTAGAATGTGTATGTGTAAGTTTAGAGTTTGTATGTGTTTGTCCAATGTTTTATGTGTGCTAGGTATTAATGTTTAGATAGTCAGATGGGTTCAACGGTGGCTAGAAGTTAGATGCCAGAGAGTCATGGTGGATAACTGTCAGGATGGAGGCCAGTGATGAGCGGTGTGCCTCAGGGATTGTTATTGGGTCCCTTGTTTGTCATTTACATTAATGATTTGGATGATGGAATGCTAAATTGGGTTAGTAAATATGCAAATGATACAAAAATAAGCGGAGTTGTGGATAGCAAATATGGTTTTCAGGGACTGCAGAAGGATTTGGACTGCTTAGAAGAGTGGGCTGAAAGATGGCAGATGGAGTTTAATATCAGTAAGTGTGAAGTGCTTCATTTTGGGAAGAATAATCAAAACAGGACATATGAAGTGAAGGGGAGGGCATTGAGGAATACAGAGGAACAGAGAAATGGATAATGGTTCATCGTTCTTTATAAGTGGATTCTCATGTAGATAGGGTGGTAAAGAAGGCTTAAGGTATGCTGGCCTTTATAAATCAAAGCCAAGAATATAGGAGCTGGGAGGTGATGTTGAGACTGTTCAAGGCATTAGTGAGGCCAAATTTGGAATACTGTGTGCAGTTCTGGTCCCCAAACTATAGGAAGGATATCAATAAGGTAGAGAGGGTGCGGAGAAGATTTACTAAAATGTTACCTGGATTGCAGTATCTAGAATACAAAGAAAGATTGAGTAGACTTGGTCTTTATTCATTGGAAAGTAGAAGGTTGAGGGGGGATTTGATAGAGGTATTCAAAATTATGAGGGGGATTGATTGAGTAGATGTGAATAGGCACTTCCCCTTGAGGGTCGGTGAGATTGGAACAAAGGGTCATAAGTAAGGGTTAGTGGGAAAAAGTTTAGAAGTAACATGAGAGTGAAGTGGAATGACCTTCTGGAAGAGGTGGTTGCAGCAGGGTAAATTTTGTCATTTAAGAGAAGATTGGATAAGTGCATGGATGTGAGGGGATTGGAAGATTAGGACAGGGAGCAGATAGATAGGTCTAGAGGAGATTACTTAAATTGGTGTGGACTAGAGGGGCCGAGATGGCCTGTTTCCTACTGTAATTTTTATATGGTTATATGTCTCAGGTGTGTATGTGTGTAATTAATATATATATATATAATATATATATAGTGTTGTGGTGCGCTATCGAACAGAAGCAAACACAAAACATAAAGTCTGTTCTACAGGCTTTATTCAACTTAAACCTTCACAGAGCTAGCTGTGAGAATGCTGGTGCAAGCTCTGAGAATGGCTTCGAAAGGTCCGGATCCAGCTTTTATGCCGGAGGGTGATTGACAGCCAACCGAGTGGAGCTTGTCCAT
This sequence comes from Narcine bancroftii, assembly GCF_036971445.1. Lineage (NCBI taxonomy): Eukaryota > Metazoa > Chordata > Chondrichthyes > Torpediniformes > Narcinidae > Narcine > Narcine bancroftii. The sequence continues at coordinate 97,856,898 of NC_091474.1, read as the reverse complement.
TCAGATCGGCTGATTGATAGCCGGCCGATGTTGCCCTGTCCTCCCTGTTCTTCTGCAGGTACAGAGGTTGCCCCCCGCAGTGGGCTGGTGGTGTACCACCACGTACACCCCTTCTTTAAAATTGTCTCGGGGTGAGGGTAGAGGTTGAGTCCGTGGTCTACCAGAGCCCCAACATATTTATACATTATTACAGGTTTAGAGGGTGTGGTGGCCGTCGGAGTCTCTGCGACTGTCGCAGGGTTGGCTCCTGGTCGCAGGTCAGCAAGGGTAAGCAGGGGCTGGGGTTGGAGGCTGGAGCGACTGGCATGGTGCAGTGCAGAGGGGTGGCTGGGGGGTTGGGGGAGGCGTGTGTGATGCATTGGATGGGTGGGGTGGCAGGCTCAACCCCCATGGTTGGAGTGAGTCCTTGGTGCCCAGGGGGTTTGGAATGTCCCATAGTTGTCCGGGGTTGGGGGTGTGTGTCAGGCCAACGTGGTCCTGGGCTGCAGGATGCTGTGCTGTGGTGGGTGCTCGAGCTGGTGCCAGGACCCTGGATGAGATGGTGTCCTCCTTGCCACTGCTGAACCTAACGTAGGCGTAGTTGTGGTTCGCGTGAAGGAGAAACACTATTCGACCAGGGGTTCGGCCTTGTATGCCAGTACGTGCCTATGCGGGAGCACCGGTTCTGGGGATGTGAGCCATGCAGGGAGAGATGTTCCAATCACCGATTTCCTCTGAATAAAAACAGACATTCGTGAGGGTTCTCATTGGTAGCCATGCAGAGGAGTGACCTAATGGCATAGAGTGTCTTGGAGAGGGTGTCCTGCCAGTACTCTATGGACCATCCCTTTGACTTAAGTCCCAGGAGGACTGCCTTCCATATTACCCTGTTCTCGCTTTCCACTTGCCTATTACCTCTCGGGTGGGAACGAGTTGTGCGACTAGTTGCAATGCCCCTTGCTGTCAGGTACTGGCGCAGTTCCTCACTCATGAAGCTAGACCTCCAGCCGCTGTTGATAAATGCGGGGTAGCTGAGCATGGTGAAGATCTGTATCAGTGCCCTGATGACGGTGGATGTTGAGGTGTCTGGGCAAGGGATAGCAAAAGGGAAATAGACGTTTCGATTTGTGGATGGCACGGGCCCCTTGAAGTCCATGCTGAGGCACTCCAAGGGTCAAATGGCCTTTATGACATGAACCTGGGGTGGGCAGAAGAAATGAGGTTTGCATTCCACGCAGATCCAGCGTGCCTCAGTGTACGGGAGGTTCCAGGACTTGAAAAAGTGGTATAAGCGGGTGACGCCTGGGTGGCAGAGGGACTCGTGCAATGCCTGCAGCTGGTCGTCTGGAGCGACGCGCATGTCCGGGAGAGGGCGTCGGGGGGGTTGTTAAACTTCTGGGCAATACTGGATGTTGTAGCTGAACGTTGCCAGCTCGACTCTCCAGCGCAAGATCTTATCATTCTTAATCTTGCCCCTGTGAGTGGTGTTGAACATGAACGCCATGGCCTACTGGTCATTGAGGAGGGTGAACCTCCTGCTTGCCAGGTGGTGATGCCAGTGGAGGACTGCTTCCATAATCACCTAGGCCTTCTTTTCAATGGCAGAGTGCCCTAGCTTGGAGCCATGGAGAGTTCTGGAGAAGAAGGCAACTGGGCGCTCCCCCAGAGGGTAGTGGCAAGGGCTACATCGGAGGCATCGCTCTCCACCTGAAAGGGGGAGTCCTCACCCATGGCATGCATCATGGCATCTGCGATATCCTGCATGATGCATGTGAAGGCTGCCTGTGCCTCGGGTGGGAGAGGAAAAGTTGTGGCTTGGGCCAGTGGACGGACCTTGTCTGAGAAACGGGGAACCCACTGTAAATAGTAGGACAATAATCCAAGGCATCTGCGGAGGGCTTTGTGTGGGGGGAGGGGCAGCTCCATTAATGGGGGTATCTGTTTTGGATCTGGGCCGATGACTCTATGTGCCACGATATACCCCAGGATGGCGAGGCGGGTGGTGCTGAACACACACCTCTTTGTTGTAAGTGAGGTTCAGCTCCTTTGTCATCCGAAGAAATTTCTCCAGGTTGGCATCGTGGTCCTGCTGGTCATGGCCGCAGATGGTGACATTATCCATGTACGGGAAAGTTGCCTTTAGTTTGTGCCGGAATACCATGTGATCCATCTCCTGCTGGAAGACGGAGACCCCATTCGTGACCCCAAATGGAACTCGGCGGAACTGGTACAGGCACCCGTTTGTCTCAAAGGCGGTATAAGGCTTGTCCCGCAAAGGATTGGGAGTTGGTGATAGGCCGACTTCAGGTCAATTGTGGAGAAGACCTGGTAGTAGGCTATCTCATTAACCATGTCGGCTCTCCTCAGTAAGGGGTAGGCATCCAGCTGGGTATACTGATTGATGGTCTGGCTGTAATCCATGACCATCCTCGGCTTGCTGCCCCCTTTGACCACCAGGACTTGGGCTCTCCATGGGGTGTTGCTGGGCACTATAACACCTTCTGCCAGAAGGCGCCGCAACTCTGCCCTGATGAAGTCAACTTCTGGCACCTATTGGCTTGCAGTCTGGTGTGAGGTGTGAGAAGATAGCGGGGGGGGGGGGCGCGTAGCATGAGTAGGGATTAGGGCCCCCCGATGGTCTTCAGGTGGCATTGGAAGTATGAGCCCAGGAGGACTGGGGCACAGAGTTTGGGCATGACCAGGTGTCTGAACCCAGTGTATGTACCCCCCCCTCCTCCAATAGTCAGATCGGCCGAGCAGTGCCCGAGGGTATTGATAGTCCGGTCCTGGGCGGCGAAGGCAATAGAGAAGGTGGTGGGGTGGATTTTGAGCTTTAGGGAGTGGGCACGCTCAGGTGAACAAATCTCTCAGTGCTGCCACTGTCAATTGGGGACTTTGTTACCTGTCTGTTGATTTTGACGTCCATCATGGTGATCCCTAGGCCATGGGAGATGTCCCTGGTCAGGGTGGTGGCTACTAGAACTATCTCGTAGTCCAAGTCATCGTTCCTCGACGGAGGAGGTGAGCCGTGGCTGGCGGCATCCTCTACAGGCGTCGTAAGAAGTGAATGTTGACCAGTGGTGCTCTCCGTAGGCGTGAGGTGCGGTAGGTGGTGATCAGAGGTGTGGGGTGCATCGGTAGGGTAGCCTGGTACAGTGCCTGTGTTGACCATGTCATCGTCGTTGGTACTGTGTTCATTGTAGGCCTGCGCTTGACCGGCCCAAGATGGCGGCATCACGTGGGAGTACGGGGCAAGGCTGACCTTCTTCCCTGGCTGTGCTGGTTACACCGGTGGAAGTGACGTAATGCCATTGGCCGTTGCCGAGGAAATCACATGCGGCTGAAATGACGTCATTCTGTGGACCAGAGTTGACGTCGCTGTAGACTTCGTGCGACGGCACTGGCAAGGCCGAGGGCTGGTATGGACACAAGGCGTGCACGTGGCGATCGTTATCGGTGAGGCTAGAGTTGGACCACGGAGGCTGGAGAGGCCTGAAGTAACTGCGAGGGCAATGGCGTCACCCGGTAATTGCACGTGGCGGGGTTCAAGCAAAAGGGGGGCAGGTTGTAGAGGGCCGCTGAGCTGACGGCAGGCTTTGAGAGGCATACTTTGGTGAAGTGACCTTTCTAGGCACATTTCAGTCAGTACTAGTTTCTGGCTGGGCAGTTTTGGCGCGATTGACAATCAGACGCACACTGGGACCCACAGTACTTACAAGGGCGCTGGGCCCCCACAGCAGTGATGTTTTCATCCCCAATCTGGTCTAGGGCCACAGCAACCGACTGTGCTGACCGTGCAGAGGCCTGGGGAAGCCTGGAGTCCAGGGCTTCGGTGTGCAGGGCTGCTGCCTCCAGGGTTCGGAAAACCTCCACTGTTTTGGCCAGGGATTAGATCTTGTCCTCTAGCAGCTTCTGCCTGATGGCTCTCGCATGTAGCTCCCGGACATACGCATCTCTGATCATTCTCTTGACTTCCCTTTCATTTACCCCGGATTCAGCCAGACAAGGTCAGACTAACTCATGCAGGGCTCCCAGGTAGGACTCGGCCGTCTCCCCGGGCAGCTGGGTATGGATACTTCGGAGGTACCTTGCAAAACCACGTTCGTGGGAGGTTTGTACATGATTTTGAGGGTGTTCATTGCTTCCGAGTACCCGGTGCAGTCTTTGAGAGCCTAGAAGGCCCAGGGGCCCAGCTTCGATCAGAGTAAAATTAGCCTTTTCCAGTCGTTGTCCAGGATGTCGTCGGTGTGAGCCCCAATGATCGCTTTAACCATGTGCTTCCAGATCTCGAAGCGTGCTTGTGATTCTGGGTGGCGTAGTTTGATTTCGAGGCTCCCGGTGCTCAGGAGCTTCTCCATAGCAGCTTTAAATTTTAAGTTGAATGAATTGTGGTGCGCTATCGAACAGAAGTAAACACGCAAAACATAAAGTCTGTTCTGCAGGCTTTATTCAACTTAAATCTTCATGGAGCTAGCTGTGAGAATGCTGTTGCAAGCTCTGAGACTGGATTCGAAAGGGCCGGACCCAGTTTATGTGCCGGAGGGTGATTGACAGCCAATTAGGTGGAGCTTGTCCATTTAGGTTGGCTGATTGACAGACGGCCAGGGGTTGCCCTGACCTCCCGTGTTCTTCTGCAGGTACAGAGGTCACCCCTGCAGTAGGCTGGTGGTGTATCACCACGTGTATGCAGTAACTAGTGTTTTGGTGTCTCGAGTGTGACAATGAGTGTGGGTGTGGATGTCTTTTGTGTGTATGTCTGTCCAGATTTTGTGTTTGTACTTGTGTCAAGAGTAGATGTATCAAAAGTGTTTGCATGTTTAAAGTGTGTGTGTGTGTGTGTGTGTGTGTGTGTGTGTGTGTGTGTGGTCAAATGTTTGTGTTTTTTGGAGTGTGTATCTACAGTGTGTGTGAGAGAGGTGTGTGGCTACAGTGTGTGTTGAGAGTATGTGTATCTAATGAGTTTGTGTCTACAGTAAGAGTCGGTGTTTCTGCAGTATGTATATGTCTGCAGTGTATGTCTAGTGTGTGAGAGAAATGTGTGGCTGGAGTATGAATGTGTCAAGAGTATGTGTGTTTCAGTGTGTGTGTGTGAAAGAGAGAGGTGTGTGCAGCTGTAGCGTATGTGTCAAGAACATGTGTATCTAATGTGTTTGTGTCTACAATGAGAGTTTGTATGTGTGCGCACGTGCATGCATGGTGCTGTGTGGGTATTTGTCAAAAATGTGTGTATTTAAAGTTATGCAGGTGTCCCTTGAGTATGCATGTGTACTGTGTGTAAGTCTGTCTTTTTATCCAGAATTTGTGTGTGTGTTGATGGTTTGTGTGTCAAGAGTGCATGTGGGTCTGTTGTGTGTGTGTGTGTGTGTGTGTGTGTGTGTGTGTGTGTGTGTGTATGCATGTGTTGGTGTCTAGTGTGTGTTGTCTCAATGTGTAATCACTGTGTGTCTGAAGTGTATCTCTGGAATGTATGCCTATAGTGTGTGTGTGTGTGTGTGTGTGCATGCATGTGTTGGTGTCTAGTGTGTGTTGTCTCAATGTGTAATCACTGTGTGTCTGAAGTGTATCTCTGGAATGTATACCTATAGTGTGTGTGTGTGTGTGTGTGTGTGTGTGTGTGTGTGTGTGTGTGTGGTTTACATGTGTCCCAAGTGTGTGTATCTGTTCAGATTTTGCATTTGTGCATTTGCCGAGTGTGTGTGTATCAAGGGTACTTGTGTATCTATAGTGTGTGTGTGTGTGTGTGTGTGTGTATTTCTAGAGTGCGCATTTGTCTAGTGTCTGTCAAGAGTGTTTATTTGTCATTGTAGGTGTCCAGTGTGGTGTGTCTAGAGTGTGTGTCTGGACTGTATATCTAGAGGTTGTGTTTGTCTGAAGTGTGTATGGCTAGAGTGTGTGTGTAGTGAGAGAAAGTACATGTGTATCTGGACTCTGTATGTCTACAGTATCTACTCATTGTGCTATGTCTACAGTATCTACTCATTGTGCTATGTCTACAGTATCTACTCATTGTGCCTGCCTAGTGTGTGTGTTTCTTGTGTGTAATTTATATGTGCCAAGATTGTGTTTCTGAAGTTTGTATATGTGAGTGTTTGTGTCTGGGTGTGTGTAGTGAAGTCTGTCTCAAGCATCTGTGTGTGAATCTAGACTGTGTGCTGGTGTCTCGAGTGTGTGTTAGTGTCTAGAGTATGCATATTCATTGTGTGTATCTGGAGTATTTTAGTGAACCTGGAGCATGTGTGTGCCTGGAGTTTACATATTTGTTGAGTATGTTTGTGTTTGTTCTAGTGTGTGTGTACTTTGAGTGTCTGTGTCTGAAGAGTGTCTATCATGTGAATGTTAGAGAGCTTATTTGTGTAAGTCTAGAGTGTGTATGCTTGCCCAAAGTGTGTGTTTGTATGTTTGATGAGTGTGTAAGTGTGTGTATGTCTAGAATGTGTATGTGTAAGTTGAGTGTTTGTGTTTGTCCAGCGTTTTATGTATGCAAAATGCATGCAAATGGGGAACGTGTGTGTGTGTGTGTGTGTGTGTGTGTGTGTGTGTGTGTGTGTGTGTGTGTGTGTGTGTGTGTGTGTGTGTGTGTGTGTGTGTGTGTGTCTGAAGTGTATGTCTGGTGTGTGGGAGAGGTGTGTGTGGCTACAATGTGTGTGTCGAGAGTATGTTTGTTTCTGGACTGTGTATGTGTCTACAGTGCATGTGTTGCTGTAGTGTGTGTACCTAAATTGTGTGTGTGTGTGTGCATGTGTTTGTGTCTCGAGTGTGTTTTAGTGTCTATAGTATGCGTATCAAGTGTGTTGGTTTGTGTGTGTGCGTTTGAGGGTTATGCTTTTGTGTATCTTGAGTGCTTTTCTAGAGTATTGTTTGAGTCTGCAGTTTGTTCTTTAAGTGCTGGTGTTTGTCTGGTGTGTTTGTGTGCATATTGTATGAGTGTGTTTAGGTTTGTATGTATAAGTCACGGCCCCGTCCCCTGAAACCCTCTGGGATCAGTTGAAGACTACCATACTGCAATCCACTGAAGAGGTACTGGGCTTCTCCTCCAGGAAAAACAAGGACTGGTTCGATGAAAACAGCCAGGAAATCCAGGAGCTGCTGGCAAAGAAGCGAGCTGCCCACCAGGCTCACCTTACAAAGCCGTCCTGTCCAGAGAAGAAACAAGCCTTCCGTCGCGCATGCAGCCATCTTCAGCGCAAACTCCGGGAGATCCAAAATGAGTGGTGGACTAGCCTCGCCAAACGAACCCAGCTCAGCGCGGACATGGGCGACTTCAGGGGTTTCTACGAGGCTCGAAAGGCTGTGTACGACCCCTCACCCCAAGTCCAAAGCCAGCTGCGCAGCTCAGATGGCAAAGTCCTCCTCAACGACAAGATCTCCATCCTCAACCGATGGTCAGAACACTTCCAATCTCTTTTCAGTGCCAACCGCTCAGTCCAAGATTCCGCCCTGCTCCAGCTCCCTCAACAGCCCCTAAGGCTAGAGCTGGATGAGGTCCTCACCCAGGATGAGACATATAAGGCAATCGAACAACTGAAAAGTGGCAAAGCAGCAGGTATGGATGGAATCCCCCCTGAGGTCTGGAAGGCTGGTGGCAAAACTCTGCATGCTTTGTTGGGACCAAGGAAAACTGCCTCAGGAATTTCGTGATGCCACCATCATCACCCTGTACAAAAACAAAGGCGAGAAATCAGACTGCTCAAACTACAGGGGAATCACGCTGCTCTCCACTGCAGGCAAAACCTTCGCTAGGATTCTACTAAATAGAATAATACCTAGTGTCGCTGAGAATATTCTCCCAGAATCACAGTGCAGCTTTCGCGCTAACAGAGGAACTACTGACATGGTCTTTGCCCTCAGACAGCTCCAAGAAAAGTGTAGAGAACAAAACAAAGGACTCTACATCACCTTTGTTGACCTCACCAAAGCCTTCGACACCGTGTGCAGGAAAGGGCTTTGGCAAATACTAGAGTGCATCGGATGTCCCCCAAAGTTCCTCAACATGATTATCCAACTGCACGAAAACCAACAAGGTCGGGTCAGATACAGCAATGAGCTCTCTGAACCCTTCTCCATTAACAATGGCGTGAAGCAAGGCTGTGTTCTCGCACCAACCCTCTTTTCAATCTTCTTCAGCATGATGCTGAACCAAGCCATGAAAGACCTCAACAATGAAGACGCTATTTACATCCGGTACCGCACGGATGGCAGTCTCTTCAATCTGAGGCGCCTGCAAGCTCACACCAAGACACAAGAGAAACTTGTCCGTGAACTACTCTTTGCAGACGATGCCGCTTTAGTTGCCCGTTCAAAGCCAGCTCTTCAGCGCTTGACGTCCTGTTTTGCGGAAACTGCCAAAATGTTTGGCCTGGAAGTCAGCCTGAAGAAAACTGAGGACCTCCATCAGCCAGCTCCCCACCATGACTACCAGCACCCCCACATCTCCATCGGGCACACAAAACTCAAAGCGGTCAACCAGTTTACCTATCTCAGCTGCACCATTTCATCAGATGCAAGGATCGACAATGAGATAGACAATAGACTTCCCAAGGCAAATAGCGACTTTGGAAGACTACACAAAAGAGTCTGGAAAAACAACCAACTGAAAAACCTCACAAAGATAAGCGTATACAGAGCCGTTGTCATACCCACACTCCTGTTCGGCTCCTAATCATGAGTCCTCTACCGGCATCACCTACGGCTCCTAGAACGCTTCCACCAGCGTTAACTCCCCTCCATCCTCAACATTCATTGGAGCGACTTCATCCCAAACATCGAAGTACTCAAGATGGCAGAGGCCGACAGCATCGAATCCACGCTGCTGAAGATCCAACTGCGCTGGGTAGGTCATGTCTCCAGAATGGAGGACCATCGCCTTCCCAAGATCGTGTTATATGGCGAGCTCTCCACTGGCCACCGTGACAGAGGTGCACCAAAGAAGAGGTACAAGGACTGCTTAAAGAAATCTCTTGGTGCCTGCCACATTGACCACCGCCAGTGGGCTGATATCGCCTCAAACCGTGCATCTTGGCGCCTCACAGTTCGGCGGGCAGCAACCTCCTTTGAAGAAGACCGCAGAGCCCACCTCACTGACAAAAGGCAAAGGAGGAAAAACCCAACACCCAACCCCAACCAACCAATTTTCCCCTGCAACCGCTGCAACCGTGTCTGCCTGTCCCGCATCGGACTTGTCAGCCACAAACGAGCCTGCAGCTGACGTGGACATTTACCCCCTCCATAATTCTTCGTCCGCGAAGCCAAGCCAAAGAAAGAAGAAAAAGCATGTGTCTTGTTAGTGTATGTCTCGAGTATGTGTGTGTCTAGAGTGTGTTGAAATTTTGAGTATGTGTACTTGTCTAGAGTGTGGATGTCTGTGTGTGTGTGTGTGTGTGTGTGTTTCTAGATTTTTCTTATTTCTAGAGTGTGTTTGTTTAGTGTATGTGTTTTGAGTGGTTATTTTAAGTGTGTGTGTCTAGAGAATATATTTGTCCAGACTGTATGTCTAGAAGTTGTGTGTGTCTGAAATGTGTATGGCTAGAGTGTGTTTGCCGCAGGACAGAGTTCATGTGTATCATGTGTGTCTACAGTGTGAGTCTACTCTGTATGTCTGCCTAATATGTGTGTTTCTTGTGTGTAATTCTAGAGCATATGTGTGTAGATTGTATGTCTGAAGCGTGTTTGGTTGTGAGTAGAGTCTGTCTGTCTCAAGAGTATGTGTGTGTGTGTGTGTGTGTGTGCGCAATGGTTAATTACAATTTTTTACATCAATTGTATTTAACACCTGAAAAGTTTTTAAAAATATGGTTTTAGTGAATCAGACTCTTGTTTTAGATGTGGTAATTCGGTTGCAACTTTTTTCATGCTGTTTGATTAAGTGTACATATATAATCTTTTTGGAAAGCCATTCAATTGTTTTTGGAACATTTGTATAAGATTAAAATAGTTTTATACCCGACAATATTTTTGTTGGGTAAGTTGAAGCCTTTGAAAGATTTGGGGTTAGATAAATTTCAGAGTGCTTTTTGTATATTTAGCTTTATCTGTAGCAAAAAAATGTATAGCAAGTACATGGAAATATGCTAATGTGATAGATATTAATAGATGGCATAATGAGATGGAAAAAATTATGTATGTTTTATTTTTTATTTTTTCTTAATAAGTGGTCTTTATATTGTGAATATTTACATTTAAATTTGCTTTGATTAGATTTTAGTAAATATATTTTAGTTTATATTTTAGTTTTCTTTCTTTTTGGCTCTCCTAAAGAGAGCTGGCTGAGAGAGGGAGGGGGGTTTCTTTTTTTTCCTCTCTCTTCTTTTTTATATAATTTTTTTTTATTGATCACAATATGTACTTTTTCTACTGTATGTAGGAAACACCCAACCCCAACCAACCAATTTTCCCCTGCAACCGCTGCAACAGTGTCTGCCTGTCCCGCATTGGACTTGTCAGCCACAAACGAGCCTGCAGCTGACGTGGACTTTTTACCCCCTCCATAAATCTTCGTCCGCGAAGCCAAGCCAAAGAATAACCTTGTTTATCGAATAAATAAAGTTGTGAAAAAAGAGTATGCATATCCAGTGTGTGTATCTAGAATGTGTTTCTAGAGTATGTGTGCATCTAGAGTTTGCATATTTGTTGAGTATGTTTGTTTTTTCTAGTTTGTGTGTACCTGGAGGTGTGTGTCTATGTCTGAAGTGTGTGTATATCACATGAGTGTGTTTAGAGAGTTTATATGTGTGGCCAGTGTGTTTAATGTTTCCATTGTGTCTAGATTTTAAGTGTGTGTGTGTGTGTGTGTGTGTGTGTGTGTGTGTGTGTGTGTGTGTGTCTGGACTGTTTATGTGTTTGGTTTTATAGTGTGTGTGCCCCGAGTGAGTGTTGTTGTCTTGAGTGAGTGTGCATCTGAGTTTTTCGTATGTATATGTGCTTAGAGTCTGTTCCTACAGTGTCATTGCATCTGGAATGTGTCTAGATTGTGTGTGCATGTGTTTAGAGAGTGTATTTCTGACTAGTGTGTGTATGTCTTGAGTGTGTGTTTGTCTAAGGTGTGTGTGTATGGTTGTGCATGTACGCGTTTAGGTTATATGCATGCATTTCTAGGATGTGTGTGCATGTGTTTGTAGGGTGTGCCTGTGTCTGCAGTTGTTTCTAGAGAGAGAAAGTGTGTTTGTGTGTGTGTGTACGTGTCTAGTTAGTGTATGTCTCGAGTGTGTGTGTGTCTATAGTGTGTTGGTATCTTGAGTATGTGTTGGTGTCTAGAGTGTGCATGTACAGTGTGTGTGTGTGTGTGCGTGAGTGTAGATTTTGTGTGTGTATAAGTCTAGTAAGTCTAGAGTGTCTGTGTCTGAAGTGTTTGTGTGTTTATGTTAAGAATGTGTCTTGAGTGACTGTTGGTGTTTCGAGTGAGTGTTATCGGGGGGGGGGGGGGTGGGCATGGTGTGATAGCATAGGTGGGAGACATGGGAAGACCTCTCCTGAGAACTATTAAAAACCCAACCATAAAAGCTTTAATTTTTTTAAAATATTGATATATAGTTAATATACTTTACAAGGGAGTAACGAGGAAAACTAAGGCAGAAATTATTTAAAAAAATACTTAAAAACAGATCTCAAGAACTGAAGCACTTGGGCCTACCTTTGAGATGGAACCTGGAGAATCGATTTCAGCTCCATCAAGACCACAGCGGCAGTCCCTTGGTAATACTCACTTGATTCCGGCGCCGACTCCACGCAGCATCACGGAAGATGGTGCCAGAGCTTGAAGATTTTGTCCTCTGGACTACGAAGACCAATCGCGCATGCGCACAAATCGACTTTGGTCCGTGCGTGGGGGGATCTGAACTCCTAGGATCGAGCGAGGCTGGACTGTTGGGGGGGGGGGGTTTGAACCTGGGCATGGGCAGAAATGCCATCAGTTTCAACGGAGGAAGAGGAAGGTGATGGACTGGAGGAGGAAGACTTTTATTCAGGTACAGAAGAAGAAGAAACAGTAACTTATAAGGGTAGGCCTATATCTAAGCATGTCTCAATGAAATTGAAATCTAAATCTATCCTCATTAGTCCGTATCGACAGTCAATTGGATATGTTGTCTAAGCAAATGTAAAATCAAATGAGTCAAGGATTTTCTTCTATGAATAAACAATTTATTGGTATGAAAGTAGAGATGTCGTTAATTAAGTCGAATGAGGCAAAGTGTGTGAAGCTGGTGAATAAAGTACAAGATAAATTTAAGAAAATTGAAGAAAATTTTCATGATTGTAAAGATGATGTGGAACAATGTAAAGAAAAGAAGGGACAGATGGAGGATTCATTTACTGAATGGAAATTCAGAAGAATGATTTACTGAAGAAGATTGATGCTTTGGAGAATCAAAGTCAGAGAAATAATGTTAAGATTATCGGTCTTCCGGAAGATTTTGAGGGTCCTGATCCGGTTCAGTTTTTTCAGAAGTGGATTCCTGAAGTTCTGGGGAAAGAATATTTCCCAAATGGCTTGGAATTGGATAGAGCTCATAGAGCCATAAGAAGAAAACCTCTTCCTGGTCAAGCGCCACGGTCTATTCTGATTAGATGTTTGCTTTATCAAGATAGAGAATTGAATTTAAAAGTTGCAGTTTGGAATGCGAGAAGTAATCAAGCCCCGCTGGGAGTTAAGAATAATAGAGTTTTATTTTATGCTGATTTGGGTCAAGTTGTCATTAGATGTCATAAGTTTAATTCTGCCAAAGCTGTTTTGTGGAATAAAGGATATAAATTTGCCTTTTGATAACTTGCCATTTTTATGGAGCCTTTCAATCTTTTTTTTTTAATGATGATGCTGAAGCACATACATTTGCTAATTCTTTACTTGATAACAAACAGAAGAAAAGTCCAGAAAACCCTTTTCAACAGTCAAGATGACTTAGAGCCCTGGTAAGACTTACCACTAACACTGATAGGAAGGATAAACTGTATTAAAATGAACATCTTCCCAAGGATACAATACCTATTTCAGTCATTACCAATTCACCTAACAGAGAAACTCTTCAAGGAGCTAAAGAAAATAATAAGGAAATTCTTGTGGAAAGGGGGAAAACCGAGGATAGCACTAGATAAATTAACAATGGTACAAACAAGGAGGCTTACAGCTACCAAACTTTAAGAATTATTATAGAGCAGCACAATTAAGATAACTATCAGATTTTTATCAAACAAGGGAAAAACCAGAATGGACCAGATTAGAACTAAATAAAATAGGGAAGAAGATACCTGAACATATACTATATAAGTGGGATGAAAAGTTGGTGCAACGTAGGAATTCACCAGTATTGCACCATCTTCTCAACATTTGGAAGAAGATTCACGTAGAAAGGAATAAAATAAATTATCAACTACCAAAATTAATATTGACACAAAATCAACTAATCCCTTTCACAATAGATAACCTTTCCTTTAGAGAATGGGAGAGAAAAGGGATCAAAAGAATAGAAAATTGTTTTTCGGGAAATAAATTATTATCTTTTGAACAAATGAAGGACAAATATAATATAACTCACGATACAATGTTTGCATACCACCAACTGAAAACCTACTCGAAGGACAAATTGGGAAACAGTCTGAGGTTACCAGAAGGAAGCAATTTTGAATATGTGATTACAGTCACAATGATAATTTAAACATTTATAATAGACATGTACATCAAACTGCAACAAAAGGAGAACGAGGAAACAAGCTGTAAACCTAAACAAAAATGGGAACAAGATCTTAACATAAAGATAAAGAATGAAACATGGGAAAAGCTATGCTCCAGAACTATGAGAAATACAATAAACATGAGGTTATGCATGATACAATATAATTGGTTACACGGGCTATACATCACAACCCAAAAGTTAAATAAATGGGACCCAACAATATCAGACAGATGTTTTCACTGTAAGAAGGAAACGGGAACAATAATACATGCAATTTGGGCATGTGAGAAAGTGAAACAATTTTGGGAAGATCTAAACCAGGTATTAAATAAAATCACAAAAAGCAACATACCAAAAAACCCAGAGATCTTCCTTCTGAGTAATATAAGAAATAAAGAACTTGGACTCGATTTGGATGGAGCACAAAAAAAAATTATTATGATAGCCCTAGCTGTAGCAAAAAAATGTATTGTGTCAACCTGGAAATTAGAAGACAACCTGAGAATACAGCAATGGTACATAGAAATGAATAAATGTATTCCATTGGAAAAAATAACACATAATTTAAGAAATAACATCACAATATTGGAACAAATATGGGAACCGTACATGAAACACAATAGAGAAATCCTATCACAGACCTCCACCACCTAAAATGACAGAAGGAGAAGACAATGAAATGAACTGACCCAGTATGTAAAAGTAAAGACACAAATTTGTTTATTTTTATTAAGTGATGACATTGTTTAATATATCATATAGATTTAACTTTGAATAAATGGGGAGGGGGGTGAGGGAGGGAGGGAAGCGAGGGGGGGAAAAAGGGGAGAAAATGACAAGAGAAAAATGTCAGTATGTTTCATAGTGTGAAAAATTTAAAAAAAACAGTCCACACCAGCTCAGAAGGGGATGAAAAATGGTATACAAGAGAGGGGATTGAAGTTGACATGGATGATGATTAAGTTTATAGAGACTTGGAAGAAACTTACCATACTTGAAATGATTTGTTGATTTTTTTGCTCTGTTCTTGAGGGGTGGTTTGGCTACGGCTCCTTCTGAAGTTGTTGGCCTCTTGTGGCATTGGTCACTCCCATACAATTGAGGGAGGTAATACTGTGGTATAGTTTTTTTTTCTTTCTTGGGGAGTTTTATGTGTGGAGTTTTTCTTTTTCTCCTGAGGAGATTTTTTGTTTTTATGTTTTTTGAGGAGTCCCACCATGTGTGCTAAGGTGGTTTTTGAGATAAATCGAAATGATGACTAATTTAAATATTGCTACTTTAAATGTTAACGGGCTCAATAATAAAATTAAGTGAAAAAGAGTATTGGTATATATTGAAAAGTTGAATGTTGATATTGCTTTTTTGCAACAAAATACATTTAACTGAGAAGGAACATCAGAAATTGAAAAAAATAGTGGGTTGGTCAAGTTATAGCTTCTTTGTTTCATTGTAAAACAAGAGATGTAGCAATTTTGATTAATAAAAAGTTATCTTTTAAATTGGAATTGGTTACTGAGTCAGTTGGTAGACTTTTAGTGGTCAACTAATTTTTTTTCTGAATTATGGACTTTGATGAATATTTATGCTCCTAATATAGAAGATGAGAAATGTATGTTGGATTTTTTCTTTTTAATTTGAATCAAGCATATGAAAAAGTTATAGTTGGAGGTGATTTTAATTGTTGTTTAGACCCTTTGTTAGATAAATCTCCAAAAATAGTAATTAGGACAAAGATGGCAAGACAATTAATGACGCTAATGAAAGATATGAATTTAGTTGATATTTGGAGAAAATTTGAATCCTAATGAGAAAGATTTTTCATTTTATTAATTTTGACATGATTCTTATTTTAGAATAAATTTGTTTTTGTTATCAGCACAATTCCAAGGTCGTGTATTATCAGCTGAATATAAGAGTAGAAATTAATCATTCATTGTTATTAATAACATGTAGGCTTAGAGAGGATTGATACTACATATAGATGGAGATTTAATTATTTGTTGTTAAAAAATGTAGAATTTTGTAATTTTATAAAGATCAAATACATCTATTTTTGAAATAAATATGGATTCAGTTAATAGTAAATTTGTTTTATGGGATGCTTTAAAAGCATATTTGAGGGGATGAATTATTAGTTTTACTACTAAAATTAAGAAACAACATGTAGCTGATGCAAATAAATTAGAGAAGGAGAGAAATTTTAGCAAAAGATTTACAACCTCTTTCTTTCAGGTCACCACAGAGTTCCTTTTTGTTTTATTTATTCCAAGTATAATATTAGACAGACAGCCTGTCTTTTCCTCTTGCATGAATCACAATGGCTTTGACGTCTTCCAAAAGGGGGCTTTCCATAAGCTTTCCAGCTTGTCCTGTTCCAGTCCCTGCTGCTGTCTGCTGACTGTAACACTGTATAAGTGATCTCTGTATCTCTCTCTCTCTCTCTCTCTCTCTCTCTCTCTCTCTCTCTCTCTCTCTTTGAGAGAAAGACCATTTGACTCTCTCTGCTTGAAAAGCCACATGACCCTCTTAAAACAGCAGGGTCTCTTCCGACATGCTCTTTCATCTCTTGCCTTTTGTAAACAACAATTTATTAGTGAAGTCTTGAACACTCTTCAAAGCTCTTGCAAAAGCTGTGAGCCCCTGATATGTCTAGCACAGTATTTCAAATAAGATCTGTTTTAAAGTGTTTGTATGTGACCTACTCTAACAAACATTTCCCAATTTAGCTCCCAAAAACATCTATATATTCTCACAACTGCCTGTGGGTTCAGTGCATGTGTTAAGAGCCTGTGTGCTAATGCACATGCTCAGTGCCTGTGCGTTCAGTGTATGCCTTTACTCTGAGTTCAGAATGTGTGTTCAGTGTATTTGTGTTCAGTACTAGGTGTGTGTTGTGTGCTGCATGTGTGTCCTGTACGCCAGCGACCTTGCGCTTACATCCTGTATGCATACATCCTGTGCAAGTGCAGCCAATGTGCATGCATCCAGTGCATGTGGGTGCATGTGTTCTGTGTGTATCCAGTGTGTCCAGTGCCCATGCATCTAGTTCCTATGTGTTCAGGGTATGTACTCAGTGCATGTACATTGTGTGTGTGTGTGTGTGTGTGTGTGTGTGTGACTGATGTTTGTCTGTGTTCAGTGACTGTACATTTAGTGTATCTATGAGTCCAGTCTGTTTTATTGAGCGTGATTGCATTCAATTTGTGTGTGTGTGTGTTCAGTTCATGTGTCTTCATGTGTAGGTTCATTGTGTGACTTCATTGTTTGTGTATGTGCGTGCACGTAGCGGCTGCTCCTGGTAGTGCTACTGAAATGAATCATGACCACGAAGCACAAGGGTGAACCAGTAACAACTTTATTTGAACCTCTCGTCCTTCTTTAAGAGGATGACTCACTTCCAGTCTGGGGCACACTTGTCTAAGGGAGTGACTTTGGCAGTTGTGGAATCACTGCCTGCCCAGTGACACACAACCAGGAAGTGGGGACATCTCCTGGACAACTGGTGTCTCCAAACGCGAGTTTCTCCTGAGAAGGGAAGGGGGCCCATGCCATCTTGTCACAACCGATTGAGGGTGGTGATTCAGTCCGTCTAACCGCACAGTCGCACAGCCCGCTACGCCACCCCACCCCTCACCCCCAGAATCACTGCTACCCCTTGAGCAAATCACAGTACTGGCTTTAGGCGATGGCCTCTGCATCTGACCTGGGATCCAGGGAACGCTGGCCTGAGTTTAAATGTGCTGCCTTGCGGCAGTCAATGGGAAATATGTTTTGCCGCCAATGTCCAAGGTGAAAACAACACCTTGAAAGGCCCTAACAGTAGTCGGGCTTTCAGGTCTGCTTTCAGATGGCGGTATAAATGTTTGACAAATCCATTTGCCTAAGGATGGTAGGTCGTGCTGAAATTCATGCACAACATCTTGAAAGGCCCTTCAGTGTGTGTATGTTCAGTGCACTGTGTTCCATGAACATATGTTCAGTGCATGTGTTCAACATGCATGTGCCCAGTGTGCATGCATCTAGTGTTCAGTGCATGTGTGTTCAATGCCTGTGTGTTTAGGTGTGTTCAATGTATGTCTTCAGTATGTGTGTGTTCATTGTATGTTTGTCCAGTTCATGTATATTTTGTGTGTGTGTGTGTATCCTGTGCATGTGTGCTCAATGCATATTTATTCAGTGCCTGTGCGTCTAGTGTGTGCATTCAGTGCATGTGCTCAGTGCGCATGAGTTCCATGCCTGTGCATTCAGTGTGTCCATTCAGTGCGTGCGTGTTCAGTATGTGTTTGTGTGTGCTTAGTGCATGTGTGTTCAATGTGCATTTAGTGAATGTGTTGGGATCATGAATTAGAGTGATTGTTAAGAGTATATGTGTGTATAGTGTGTGCATTCAGAGTGAGTGTCCAGTGTGTTTGCATCCATTGTGCGTGTTCAGTGTGCATTTTCAGTATTAGTGTGTTAAATGCGTTAATGGTGTGCTTTTAGTGTGTGCTCAGTATGTGAGTGTTCATTGCATGTGTCCAGTGCATCTGCATCCAGTGCATGTGTTTGGAATATCTTTTCAGTGTTTGTGGGTCCTGTGTGTGGGTGTGTGCGTGTTTGGTCCACTGTATGAATTTGCATGGAAGTGTATGTATTTAGAATGTGCGCCCTCAATACCTTTGTATTCAGTGCCTTTGTGTTCAGGCCATGTGTGTCACATTGTGTATGTGCCCAGTGCGTGGGTGTCCAGGATTCGTGCATCCATTGTTTAATACCTGTGCATTCAGTTTGTGCATTTAGTGTGTGTGTATGAGTCCAGTATGTTTGCTTTGAGTATGTTGGCGTTTGGTTTGTGTTGTGTTTTTCTGTGTCTTTTGTTTGTGTTTGTGCATGTGTGTTCATGTTTTGTGCCATTGTGCATGTGTGTTCAGGTATGTGTTCACTGTGATAGTTCAACATGTATGCGTTCAGTGCATGTGTGTTCAGTGTGTGTCTTTACTGTGTGTTCACTGTGTGAGTTCAGTGCTTGTGTTCAATACATGTGAGTTCAGTGCCTGCCTGTGTGTGTTTTCAGTGTGTTTTTTTTCAGTGTTGTGTGTGTGTGTGTTCAGTATCTGTACATTGTGTATTTGTGTGTGTGTTAACTGTTATTTTTCAATGTGTGTGTATTTATTTTCAGCTGTATCCTGTGTGCGTGTGTATATATCTGTGGTCCAGTATGTGTTTATTTGTATAGAGTGTGTATGTATTTAGAATGTGTGTTTGTGAGTGTGTTCAATGTCTCTATGTTCAGTTCTTCTCTGTTCAGGGTATGTGTCCAATATGTATTTATGCCCAGTGTTTGCTTGTATGTATGTGTATGCATGCTGTCCAGTGTGTGTGTGTATTTGTCTAGTGTATATGTTTAGAATGGGTGTATTCAGTGCGCACGCATTCTGTGTGTGTGTCTGTGCGCGTTGCTTGTGTGTTCATTGTGTATGTTCAGTTTGTGTTCAACTGCATTTTTTTTTTATTATCCCCTTTACAGTAATTTAATGCACACCATTGGAGTTTTTTTTTGGCTACAGCAAGTAATTTCCAGGGTTGTATATATTATACTCATGAGATGGGACAGTAAAATCTTTCTCTGCAGCTCTGCAATTTAGTATTATGCCTTACTTGCACAATTATGGTTCACAAAACAAACTGTGTCACTGTATCTTCGTGCATGCAGCAGTAACCTTGAGCTTTGAACGATTAGAATGAACCATTTGCTCTCTGCGTGGCAAGGCTTGGAACCCGGAAGTGAATCAAACGGCGTCTTGGGACCCAATCACAATCTGTCCAGCGGCGAAGTAAAGGTGCAGGGTCCCATCTGTGCTTCAGACACGGTGACACTTCGGGAGGCTCGGGGGCTGGCCTGAGATGGACGAACTTGGTAAGTTGATGAGGGTGTCTTCATTGAGGGAGGGGAGGGGAGGGGAGGGGAGGGGGTTTGGCAGCAGTTGTTGAGGGGCCTGTTGGATTCTCCGTAGGGTTGGGGTGGGAAAGAATGTCGGGAAATTCGGCCTCCAATTTCAATAAGATTGTTTCGTTTGGATAATTGGGAGAACAAGTATGAGTGATGTGAGCGGAGCTTTTGCAAGTTCAATGGGGTTTGCGCGCTCGTTTCTCTGGGACGGAGGCCACTTGAAACAGCGGAAGATTCGGGACTGAGTCAGGGAGAACCAATTGTTAACCTTACTCAATCCTGTTGGAGCGGATCACAAATTTGGGACTGCATTTAATTTGGTTTTTACTCCTACACTTTTCCCAACAGAAATCCTGCAAAAGAAGAAATACTAAATTGTATGTCATAGCTCGCTTCCCGCAATGAATAATCGTTTCTGCTGTTCTCAGGAAGTGGGTGTCATGTTTGATAGACCACTGATAATTCGAGCTGGAAGAGACTATGGTTTGCCACGTTTATCTTCTTGAAAGAACCCTGTCATATCCAGAGAATACCTGATTCTTTAGTCAATGTATGCTTCGTGTGCTGTATTTCACTGGTACACGTGTGTTTGATTGTGTACATTAATCCAGAGGTGTATGTTCAGGGGTCTTCAGGTGTCCAGTCTATGTGCAGGTGTTTGGTGCAGACGCATTACTTCCATCCTTTTTTTTCTCACACCTGCACGTCCACAGTCTCATACACAGTTCTCCCTTTGTCTGTGGGATTTCCCAGGGGAATGTGGTTTCATGCCACCATTTCAAACATACCAACGGTGTAGGTTAATTGGGCGGCATGGACTAGTGGGCCAAAATGGCCTGTTGCCATGCTCTATGTCTAAATTTTTTTAAATTAATTGTAAATATTGGATAGGATGAGTTGAGTGACATATGCACCAAACCAATTTTGAAAATTCCAGCAGCCAGATTTCCTTTGATCCCATGCCTCCTGTCTTTCTGGATGAACGTACCATGGGGCACCTTGTAAAACACCCAACTAAAATCCGCATACATTGCGCACACCACCCTATTATTATCAATTTCTTTGCCACCTTCACGAAAATGCTTAATTAGTTGTGAGGCAAAATCTGGGCCTCACAAAGCAATGTATACCATTCCAGACAAGGATATTCTTCTCAAGTGCTTGGAAATCTTTCCAATAGTTTGCCCACTGACAGAGAATTCACTGGTCTCAATTTCCTGGGATTCTCACCATTATCTTTCTTGAAGGAGGGACCTATATTTTCCATCCTCCAATCCTCTGATACCATTCCCGTGGCCAGGGAAGACACAAACATTATTGCCAATGCACAGGCAATCTCTGCTATTGCTTTCTGTTGTATCATGCATTATGACCTTTCCACCATCTAGCAAATCCAACTCTTCATAACTTCCAAAAGTAACTTCACCATTAACATGCTTGAGCACTGTAACCTACTCTCCTCTAACCTTGCATTCACCAAGGTCCCTATTTCTGGCAAATTTTTCATACAGGACCACCCTGTGTCCACTACCTCCAGCCACATGGATCTCTCATTATCCCTAAGTTGTTTGACCCTCACTCAAGTCATCCTCCCATTTTTCACATTTTTACATGTAAAATACCTTGTGGGTTTCCTTAGACTCACCAATGCTAGTTCTTGTCCTCTTCCTGTTCTCCCAATTACTCTAAGTTCTTCCCTCATATAATTCTCATGAGCTTTTACTGATGTTTGCTTCAGTGTCTCTTTTCCTCCTTGTCTGCTATGGTTCCTTTACCCTGCCATCTTTTTCCTCTGTAATTGGGATAAACCTATCAAGTACGCCATACTTTTCTTCTTTGGCTTGGCTTCGCGGACGAAGATTTATGGAGGGGGTAAAAGTCCACGTCAGCTGCAGGCTCGTTTGTGGCTGACAAGTCCGATGCGGGACAGGCAGACACGGTTGCAGCGGCTGCAGGGGAAAATTGGTTGGTTGGGGTTGGGTGTTGGGTTTTTCCTCCTTTGCCTTTTGTCAGTGAGGTGGGCTCTGCGGTCTTCTTCAAAGGAGGTTGCTGCCCGCCAAACTGTGAGGCGCCAAGATGCACGGTTTGAGGCGATATCAGCCCACTGGCGGTGGTCAATGTGGCAGGCACCAAGAGATTTCTTTAGGCAGTCCTTGTACCTTTTCTTTGGTGCACCTCTGTCACGGTGGCCAGTGGAGAGCTCGCCATATAACACGATGTTGGGAAGGCGATGGTCCTCCATTCTGGAGACGTGACCCATCCAGCGCAGCTGGATCTTCAGCAGCGTGGACTCGATGCTGTCGACCTCTGCCATCTCGAGTACTTCGACGTTAGGGATGAAAGCGCTCCAATGGTTGTTGAGGATGGAGCGGAGACAACGCTGGTGGAAGCGTTCTAGGAGCCGTAGGTGATGCTGGTAGAGGACCCATGATTCGGAGCCGAACAGGAGTGTGGGTATGACAACGGCTCTGTATACGCTTATCTTTGTGAGGTTTTTCAGTTGGTTGTTTTTCCAGACTCTTTTGTGTAGTCTTCCAAAGGCGCTATTTGCCTTGGCGAGTCTGTTGTCTATCTCATTGTCGATCCTTGCATCTGATGAAATGGTGCAGCCGACATAGGTAAACTGGTTGACCGTTTTGAGTTTTGTGTGCCCGATGGAGATGTGGGGGTGCTGGTAGTCATGGTGGGGAGCTGGCTGATGGAGGTCCTCAGTTTTCTTCAGGCTGACTTCCAGGCCAAACATTTTGGCAGTTTCCGCAAAGCAGGACGTCAAGCGCTGAAGAGCTGGCTCTGAATGGGCAACTAAAGCGGCATCGTCAGCAAAGAGTAGTTCACGGACAAGTTTATCTTGTGTCTTGGTGTGAGCTTGCAGGCGCCTCAGATTGAAGAGACTGCCATCCGTGCGGTACCGGATGTAAACAGCGTCTTCATTGTTGGGGTCTTTCATGGCTTGGTTCAGCATCATGCTGAAGAAGATTGAAAAGAGGGTTGGTGTGAGAACACAGCCTTGCTTCACGCCATTGTTAATGGAGAAGGGTTCAGAGAGCTCATTGCTGTATCTGACCCGACCTTGTTGGTTTTCGTGCAGTTGGATAATCATGTTGAGGAACTTTGGGGGACATCCGATGCGCTTTAGTATTTGCCAAAGCCCTTTCCTGCTCACGGTGTCGAAGGCTTTGGTGAGGTCAACAAAGGTGATGTTTTTTTCTCTGCACTTTTCTTGGAGCTGTCTGAGGGCAAAGACCATGTCAGTAGTTCCTCTGTTTGCGCGAAAGCCGCACTGTGATTCTGGGAGAATATTCTCGGCGACAGTAGGTATTATTCTATTTAGTAGAATCCTAGCGAAGATTTTGCCTGCAATGGAGAGCAACGTGATTCCCCTGTAGTTTGAGCAGTCTGATTTCTCGCCTTTGTTTTTGTACAGGGTGATGATGGTGGCATCACGAAGATCCTGAGGCAGTTTTCCTTGGTCCCAACAAAGCTTGAAAAACTCATGCAGTTTGGCATGCAGAGTTTTGCCGCCAGCCTTCCAGACCTCTGGGGGTATTCCATCCATACCTGCTGCTTTGCCACTTTTCAGTTGTTCAATTGCCTTATATGTCTCATCCAGGGTGAGGACCTCATCCAGCTCTAGCCTTTGGGGCTGTTGAGGGAGCTGGAGCAGGGCGGAAACTTGGACTGAGCGGTTGGCACAGAAAAGAGATTTGAAGTGTTCTGACCATCGGTTGAGGATGGAGATCTTGTCGCTGAGGAGGACTTTGCCGTCTGAGCTGCGCAGCGGGCTTTGGACTTGGGGTGAGGGGCCGTACACTGCCTTTAGAGCCTCGTAGAAACCCCTGAAGTCGCCAATGTCCGCGCTGAGCTGGGTTCGTTTGGCGAGGCTAGTCCACCACTCATTTTGGATCTCCCGGAGATTGCGCTGAAGATGGCTGCATGCGCGACAGAAGGCTTGTTTCTTCTCTGGATAGGACGACTTTGTAAGGAGAGCCTGGTGGGCAGCTCGCTTCTTTGCCAGCAGCTCCTGGATTTCCTGGCTGTTTTCGTCAAACCAGTCCTTGTTTTTCCTGGAGGAGAAGCCCAGTTCAGTGGATTGCAGTATGGTAGTCTTCAACTGATCCCAGAGGGTTTCAGGGGACGGGTCCGTGAGGCGGGTTGCATCGTCAAGCTTTGCTTTGAGGTTTGCCTGGAAGTTTCCTCTTACTTCGTCTGACTGCAGGTTTCCAACATTGAACCTCTTTCTGGGGGCTTTACTGTTCCTGGCCTTTGGCTTGAAGTGAAGGTTGAGCTTGCAGCGAACCAGCCGGTGGTCAGTGTGGCATTCCGTGCTGGGCATGACCCTGGTGTGGAGCACATCTCGTTTGTCTCTTTCTCGCACCAGGACGTAGTCCAGGAGGTGCCAGTGTTTGGATCGGGGATGCATCCAGGTAGTCTTCAGGCTGTCCCTCTGCTGAAAAAGGGTGTTTGTAATGACAACCCGCTGTTCTGCGCAAAGCTCCAACAGGAGGCGCCCATTGTCGTTGCACTTGCCGACGCCATGCTTGCCCAGGATTCCTGGCCAGGTTTCTGAGTCTTTGCCGACACGAGCGTTGAAGTCGCCAAGGATGACAACCTTGTCGGCTGTAGGGGTGCGTTGGATGAGGTTGCGCAGGTCGGTGTAGAACTTGTCCTTTTCTGCTGGTTCCGCCTGGAGGGTTGGAGCATAGACACTGATGAGGGTGATGCGACGCTTGTTTTGTTGGGGGAGTCGCATGGACATGATCCGGTCCGAGTGGCCTGTCGGGAGGTTTTCGAGTTTGGAGGCAATGGAGTTCTTGACCATGAAGCCTACACCAGATAGGCGTCGTTCATCCGAAGGCTTGCCAGACCAGTAGAGTGTGTAGCCCGCGCCGCGTTCTTGGAGGCTGCCTACATCTGCCAGGCGGACTTCACTGAGAGCGGTTATGTCGATGTCAAGTCTGAGGAGTTCATGTGCGATGAGGGCAAACCGACGTTCAGGTCGGTGTCTGTCAGCCTTGTCTAGCATGGTTCTGATGTTCCAGCATGCTAGCTTGAGTTTGTGAGCATCTTTTGAGGGGGAGGACGTGGAGGGGGAGGACGTGGAGGGGGAGGACGTGGAGGGGGAGGACGTGGAGGGGGAGGACGTGGAGGGGGAGGACGTGGAGGGGCAGGGCGTGGAGGGGCAGGGCGTGGAGGGGCAGGGCGTGGAGGGGGAGGGCGTGGAGGGGGAGGGCGTGGAGGGGGAGGGCGTGGAGGGGGAGGGCGTGGAGGGGGAGGACGTGGAGGGGCAGGACGTGGACCTGTCCTCGGGCCTGCGCAAAGGAGCTTTTAGGTGGAGTGCAGTGTGCGCAGTACTGGCCCCACCCTTTACACCCATGGTTCGTGTGCCGTGGCCAAGCAAGCTGGGACGTGGCAGCGAGGTCCTTGGGTCGTAGGTTTTATATCGGAGTGGCCTTCTCCTATGCAGTTTTCTTACCCGGGCTGGAGGGGCCTGCCTCCCCTCCTAGGTCGGTCCATACTGCCCGGACCGGGGCCGAGGCCGCCGCAGCTCACCCTGTGCTTGGACTGGGGCCGCCGCCTCCCACTCTCTGCCCGGACCGAGGCCTCCGCCTGCCTCACTCAACCGAGGCCGGGGCCGCCGTCTCCCCCTTGCTCCTGCCCGTATCGGGGCCGCCGCCGTCTACCCTTCGCCCGGACCGGGGCCGCTGCTGCTCTCCCTGTGCCCGGACTGGGGCCGCCGCCTCCAACTCTCTGCCCGTATCGGGGCCTCCTCCTGCCTCACTCGACCGAGGCCGGGGCCGCCGTCTCCCCCTTGCTCCTGCCCGGATCGGGGCCGCCGCCGCCTACCCTTTGCCCGGACCGGGGCCGGGGCCGCTGCTGCTCTCCCTGTGCCCGGACTGGGGCCGCCGCCTCCAACTCTCTGCCTGTATCGGGGCCTCCGCCTGCCTCACTCAACCGAGGCCGGGGCCGCCGTCTCCCCCTTGCTCCTGCCCGTATCGGGGCCGCCGCCGTCTACCCTTCGCCCGGACCGGGGCCGCTGCTGCTCTCCCTGTGCCCGGACTGGGGCCGCCGCCTCCAACTCTCTGCCCGTATCGGGGCCTCCTCCTGCCTCACTCGACCGAGGCCGGGGCCGCCGTCTCCCCCTTGCTCCTGCCCGGATCGGGGCCGCCGCCGCCTACCCTTTGCCCGGACCGGGGCCGGGGCCGCTGCTGCTCTCCCTGTGCCCGGACTGGGAAGTACGCCATACAAGTCATCCCAAAACACCCTCCACATTTGTGTTGTATTTCCATATGAAAATCTGTTCCCAATTAAGGCTGTCATGTTTCTGCCTCATACCATTGTAAGTAACCCTCCCCCTATCAAACACTTTTCCATATCATCCAGTCCTATGCTGGACCATGATAATGCCAAAGATCAGGGAGTTGTGGTAATCCTTTGCAATGTTTTTGCCCGCTGAGAGAATCAGCATTAATTTTCCTCCTCAACAATTTGATTCACTGCAGTTGAGTCCACCCTCTGCAGATTTGTTTTTAACCTCCATTTAGCCATTGTCCAGTCTGCCCGTCCACAATTTGTGCCAGGAATCCTTCTGACACTTTCCAGTCCATCTAAATCTTATACACTAAGGAGATCCCAATCCATATATGTGCCACTTGATGTTTCAGTTCCGTAAAACTCTGAGAATGGTGCTGAATTCTCATCAGGAAGAATGTAGATTTGGTACGTCACTCTTGAAAACTTCTACAGGTGTATTGTGGAGAGCATTCTGAATATTTCCATGGTGGTGCTATTGGTATGGAGGTGCGAATGCTCAGGACAAGAAAAAGAACTCGGTTTGTTAACTCGGCCTGCGACATCACAAGACTTTACTCCATTGAGGATATCTACAAGAGGCTGTGTCTTAAAAAAGCAGCCTCTATCCTCAATGACCCCCACCACCCAGGCCAATGCCCTCTTCACTTTGCTGCCATCAGGGGAAAAGGAACAGGAGTCTAAAGACGAGCACTCAACGGCACAAGGACAGCTTTTTCCCCGCCGCCATCAGATTCCTGAATTATCAATGAACCAAAAACACTGCCTTCCTTTTTGTGCATTTTTAAAAATTAATTGTTGTAAGGTGGTTTATAGGAATTTGCACTGTGGTGCTGCCGCCAAACAATGAATCTTGTGACTTGATTGTGACAATAAATTTGAATTCTGATGCTTTGGGGATGGGGTGCAAGGAAAACGGAATAGCATGTCTGGATTTGAGAACCTGCCTTATAATGCGTTTAATAGAGCTAGGGCTTTTCCCTTGCAGGATGAGAGGTAACGATGGAAGTATTTAAGGTTGTATGTTGTTGGGGTGGGTAGCCAATACCAGAGCAAATACCAGACATATATTGATGTTAAGTGGAGGAGAGTTTAAGGAAGATGTCAGAAGTAAGTTTTTTTTTTAAAACCCATCAAGTGGTGGGTGCTGTGAATTCATTGTCGGGGTTGGTGGTGGAGGCTGGTCAAATCGACATATATAAAAGCCTCTTAGATAGGGAAGAATTAAATAATTGTGGAGTGGATTTGTATTGGTCGGCCCAACATGGGATGAAGGCCCTGCAATGTTCTGTATTGTTCTATGCTCTATATTTACCCATGAGGATAGGGCTGATATCTTTGCACTTTTCCAAAATCTGCATACCTACCTGCTTAACAGTGGACCGCCAGCTACTGGGGGAGCCTTCAGGCTGCTCTCTTAATTTTTCTGGTGCCCACCCATACTGACACAGGTCAATGATCCCTCCATAACATTTTCTCTTTCTGCAGCTCTGAATCTACCCTTGATTAGCAGTAGCCACTCATTTACCTCCCTATTTAATTTTTTAAGTTATTTTTGAGGCCACATTTGGAACAGAATGTGTAATTTTGGTCACCAGTGAATATTATGAAGTTGCAATGGGGAGAGAGGAGGTTAACAAAGTTCTTGGCAGGATTCAGACAGTTGAGTTATTGTGAGGCTGAGAAAACTGGGACTCCTTTCTTTGGAGATACTAGGTAAAGACAGTTATAAATTAGGTCTACAAAATCATGGGGGTAGGGGGAATGTTGATGGTGTGAAAGGTGATAATCTGCTTCTTTATAGAATATGGTAATAACTATAAGGTGAGGGGGCAGGATTTGGAATGGATGTTAGTGAACAATTCTTCAATCAGATGACGATGGGCACATGGAACGAACTGCTAAAGTCGTAGTGCCAGGTATGTGTGTTCAAAACATTCTTAGATAGCTGAAATGGTCAGTCAATCTTTTGGGTCGGAATGCTTTATCAAGATGAATTGTATTTCATTAGTTTAGTACATTTTACTGATGCCTGACAAAGGGTTTATCCATTACTGACTGAAGGAAAAATGAATTTAGGCAAAATTTAAATACATTTGAATTCAGGACAGACTGTGAATTCCATGTCAGGGTTCGGCTGGGGAATTGACTGATTCAGCATGATAAGCTGACACTGCTGAGGGTGGGGCCATCGTTGACTGATAGACTCACCTCCATTTCCTCCCTGCCACAGCTCTCAAAAATCAGTGTACAGCCGTGGCCCACACATGATCTCTGTCATCTGATGTCACACATTTTCTTGCACTGATCCTGTTCATTGGTTCACCAATAGTCACTTGAACCTCAAACTTTCTGAAGAGCTTGAAATCATATTGATGTGAGGCGAAGCGATTCATTGCCCTTTACCCAAACCCACCTCCATTCCCTCCACCAACTCTTGATCTACAAATGCTTTTATTTCCTTCCACAAATTGTTGGCCTTGTTTGTTCACTGGTTTTTCAATGATGGCGTCATGATACAGTTTACTATCTGTTTTCTTGTACCCTTCTGAATCTGCTGAAAAAATTGAGCAAACACCTCCACACACCCAATTTCCCTCACATCAGGTCTGGCTGCAGGAAGCGGTAATTGGGATAAACCTATCAAGTACACCATGCAAGTCATCCCAAAACACCCTCCACATTTATGTTGTATTTCCATATGAAAATCTGTTCCCAATTAAGGCTGTCATGTTTCTGCCTAATACCATTGTAAGTAACCCTCCCCCTATCAAACACTTTTCCATATCATCCAGTCCTATGCTTGACCATGATAATGCCAAAGATCAGGGAGTTGTGGTAATCCTTTGCAATGTTTTTGCCCACTGAGAGAATCAGCATTAATTTTCCTCCTCAACAATTTGATTCACTGCAGTTGAGTCCACCCTCTGCAGATTTGGTTTTAATCTCCATTTAACCATTGTCCACGGGTCAGACACTTTGTGGCAGGTGAAGATTAGTGGTTTGGAGACCTTGAATTGTCTGCCTTCCAGAAAGTGTCAGAAGTGCCTGACCACCAACTGTTCCCGGTAAAAGACGCTGTATTTAATTTCAGGTGGCCGGAGGTGCCTGCTAAAGAAGGCCAGGGGCTGCCATTGCCCATTGATTAGCTATTCAAGGACCCCTCTGACTGCTGTGCTGGATGCATCCACCGTGAGGGCTGTCGGCGCCTCTGGCTGAGGGTGAACCAGAAGGATGGCATTGGCCAGAGTGTCCCTTGCCTTCTGAAATGCCTTCGAGGCCTCCTCATCCCAGGCAATGTCGTTATTTACCCCCGTGAAGAGCATGAAAAGGGAGTGCGTGATCTGAGCTGCTGCCAGTGTGAATCGATGGTAGAAGTTAAGCATACTGGTGAACCCCTGCAGCCCCTAACGGTGCAAGGTTTTGTGAACCACTGAATAGCCTCTATCTTCTCAGGCAGTGGTTTCACCCAGTACCTGTCAATACTATTGTATTCCACACAAACAGACACTTGGCAGGGTTAATGGTCAGCCCGAACTCCTGCAGGCGGTGAATAGTTGTCTGAGGTGGGCCGTGTGCTTTGAATGGTTTTGACTGGCAAAAAGGATATCACTGAAAAGTCTGAGCAGCATTCTTAAGCCCGAAGGGCATTCTCATGAATTACAACAGGCTGAAGAGTGTGATAATGGCAATTTTGGATATGTCCTTGGGGTGCTTTGGAATTTGATGGTAACATTTGGAAATACCCGTGTCCCTTGTAAGTTGGTGATAAAGTCCTGGATATGGGCAACGGGATATCTATCTGGTGTGGTGGCTTCATTGAGGTGTCGGTAATCACCACATGGTCTCCATCCTCCTGCTTCCTTCGGGACCCGCCAATGTTCAGTGCAGGAGGGAGACCCAGGGGCTGTCTGACTGCTGCACTATCCCCATTTTCTTAAATTCCTCTTTGATGAGAGCAAATTTTTCGGGAGGAAGGTGGTGCAGTGGGGGGCCCTCGATGTGGATGTGGTGCCTTACCCCATGCTTCGGTTCCGCGGAGGAGAATTGAGGCGCTTTGATTGCGGGGAATTCTGCCAGGATGCATGTGAAGGCATTGCTGGACAGCGAAATGGAGTCGAGGTGGTGGCTTCCCCCCAGGGGCTTTGTTTGAAAAATTCATACAGTAGGCGAGCAGGAAATCAGCTTCCAAGAGCGAATGCACCACTGCCGTGACAGTAAAAATCCATTTAAATCAGTTGCCATCAAATCGTATGGGGCGAGGTGCTGGTGCTGTAAGTTGTATTGAGGTACTGTTCACTGCCCTCAGTGCTAGGACCGGCTTGGCATTGCGGGTGTCGTCGGCTGTTGGAGGTGGGGGTGGGAGGACACTTATTTCAGCACTGGTGACAACGAGGGCCCGCCTTCCCAACTGAGAGCCCCACACATGCAGGAGGCTGCCACATTGGCCACCCACCGCAACCATTAACAATGGTTGGCCATGGCATTTCCTGGAAACGCACAGGGAAGGTGGCATTGACGGACTCCCACGCCCCATTGTTGTTAATAATAGCAATATGGTTGTGTGGGGGGTTCACGCTTCTCTGTCTGCTGTGGCCTTGTTGCCAGCTGGGGTTGGGGCTTTGTGATCTGTTCCACCGAGGCACCATTTTCTTTCTTCGCTCTCCAGAGCACATCCTCCTGGGTTGAGACTTTCCTCGGGTCGCTGAAGTCCTCATTAGTGAGCAAGAGTCGGGTATACTCAGGCAGCTGCTCCAGGAAATTCTGATCAAAGAGCAGACAAGGCCTGTGTCCCTCGGCGATTGCAAGCAACTTGCTCATAGGGGCAGATTGAGCCCTGTCCCCTAAACCATTCATATGCAGCAGATGAGTGATGCACTTGCGCTGTGATAGCCCAAAAGTGCGGGTTAATAGCTCTTTTAGGGCACCATATTTGCCTTGCTCCAGAGCCTGTGTTAGGAAATCGATCACCCTCACTGCTGTGTCCTGGTCAAGTGAGCTCACTGCATAGTAATAGTAGTAGGTGTTGTCGGTGGCGATCTGTTGAAGGTGGAACTGGGCCTCTGTTTTAGCAAGGCCACGTGGACAGTTCCTTTGACCGTCATTTTCGGGTCCAACTACTGGATGGACCTGCCAGGGTCACCAATGCAGTGTGCGTGCAACATGAAGTGGGAAAAGACGACACACCACACACATGGTTGAAGACTGATTTATTGCTTTGCCAGCTCTGTTTATATTCACTCCCTGCCTCTTACCGTTCCCGACGATAGGAATGGCATCATTGCAACTCCAGCCTCCAACTGATTGATGTTCCTGCTGGGCTGGAGGTAACACAGGATGACGGCCATTGGTCCTACGGAGCCCTCACCGTTGCCGCATTCACTGGCCGTTTTGTGATTCAGGTCGTGATCCGGTTTGCTGGCCACTATGCTGTATCATTTTCTGGTGTCATTTCCAGAATTCAACCATGGTGGATCAATTCCACTCTGCTTCAGGATGAGAAATTCATTAGTTTTATTAAAGATCAGATTTCTTTCTTTTTTTAGACAAACTACTGAAGGAAGGTCCAATCTTGTAATTTGGGATGCACTTAAAGCATTTTTATGAGGACAAATAATTTCTTCTGCTGCTGGACTTGGTAAACATATTAAAAGTTAATTGACAGCACTTGCTAACAGAATTAAAGAGATCGACAAATTATATTCTATGATGCCTAGTATGGACCTTTAAAAGGAAAGAGGAGAACTTCAAACTCAGAACGATTTATTATTAACTTACCCTATTGAGAATCAACTACCTAAATATAAATCTCCATTTTATGTACATGGAATGAAATTGGCTAAGCTGTTAGCCAAATTACAAAAATATGAAGGATAGAAAATGTACTTTTAATCTTGCTGAAATTAATAGTGTTTCAGGAATTCTATTCAGTTCTATACAAATCTGAATTTCTTGGTAATTCTATTTCAATGGATAGATTCTTGTAACGATTGAATATTTCCAAAACATCACCAGAAGATCAAAACTTCTTGGAAGCTCCAATTTCAGAGTTGGAAGTTCCCCAAGTTATTTCTTCTCTTCATCTGGCAAGGCCCCAGGTCTGGATGGCTTTACGGTGGAATCTTTAAAATCATTTACTAATTATCTGGGACTTTACCGGCAACTTTTTATGAAGCATCAATTTCATTGATTCGTAAAAAGGATAAAGATCTGACTGGATGTACTTCCAATCTGTCAATTTCTTTGCTGAATGTAGATCTTAAGGTTCTTGCTAAGATTTTGGCCAATATTTTGGAAAATATCCTTCCCCACTGTTAAATCTAAAGATCAGACTGGGTTTATTAGAGGGTTTATTCACATTTTAACATCTATAGATTATTGAACATTATTCCTCTTCGGATATAATTCCAGGATGTGTAGTTTCTCTAAATGCTGAAAAGGTTTTTGACAGAGTGGAGTGGAACTATTTATTTGAAACATTAAGGAGATTTAATTTTGGTATGGGTTTTCTATTATGGATTAAATTGATTTATAGTACCCACTTAGTAGTGTTACTTAGGATCTGGTGGTTACTATTAATAAATCCTCTTTATTTAGGCTGTTTAGGATATCTAGACAGAATAGGCTCTTGCTATTTGATCAAGTTTAAGAACCTCTGGCAATATCTCATGGAGTTGAAGGAATTGTCAGAAACCGAGGAACTCATAAGGTTTCTTTGTATGCTGAAGACCTATTAGTTTATATTTCAGATACCAAAAGATCTATCCCAGCTATATTATCTGTGTTTTCTCAGTTCACCTCTTTCTATTGATATAAATTAAACTTTCATAAAGGTGAACTTTTTTCAATTAATATGCAGGCATAGCGTCTGCTACAGCAGCGCTACGGAATCAAGAGACATCCACAAACTGTGAAGATGAACCAGTAACTAACTTTATTGTTTGAATTCCTCGCACTGCACACAGGGAAACGCCCATCTCTGGTGAGGTGTGTGTTAGCTTCTGGAAGTGACATTCACGCATTGCGGCGTCACTCTGACCAGTAGTGCACCATCCAGAAGCGGTAATGTCCCCAGGCAATGCATAGCGTTAAATGTAGGCTTCTCCTCTGGAATGAAGGGAACCCACGCCATTTTGGGGTGGCAATTTGGTCCATCTAATTGCTCGGCCCGCCACACCATCCCCATCACTGCTACCCTCTGAGTAGGTTCCAGTACATTCTTTTGGCGACTGGCCTCGGTGTCTGTCCTGGAGGTCTGGGGCCGGCTGGCCTGAGTCCAGATACACTGCCTTGAGGCAGTTAATCGTGAACCTGTCCTGTCACTTGCCAATGTCCAGTGTAAAATCAACACTGTCCCCTGCAACACCTTGAATGGCCTTCGTAGGGGCACTGTAGGGGTGCTCCTTGCTGTCCTCTTTGCATGAAAACATAGTCAGTGGACTGTATGTCTGTGGGGATGTGGCAGGGTGGAGAGCCATGTCAGAATGGTGGCGGAGGCTTCTGTTTGCCTGCTTGAACCCTCAATCATTGGAGAATATTCAGGATGCTAAGGCTGGGGGACGGGGATGGGGGATTGAAGTGAATGTCCCCGGGGATGGTAAGTGGGAAGCTGTACACCATCTTAGCGGATGAGGCTGGTAGGTCTTCCTTTGGTGATGAGCAGATGGTAATTTGTCCATCCAATTCAGGCCTTGTAGTTGAGCTTTTAAGGCTGCCTTCATGTGGTGTGGGAAACGCTCGACCAGGCCGTTTGCCTGAGGATGGTAGGCCGTGGTGTGATGCAACTGGCTGCCGCAGAACTTAGTTAGGTCAGCCCAGAGCGAGGAAGTAAACTGTGCCCCTTGGACCGAGGTAACGTGGGTCAGGACTCTGGCACAAGTCTCTGTGTTGCATGTGGTAGGGATATAGCTTCTCACCAATTGGTAAAAAGCTCGATTATTGTGAACAGATACTATGTACCTTGTACATATGTTCAAATTGGTGCTGCGCCAGCTCGAATGTCTGGAGTGGGGCCTTGGGTGTGTCTGTGCATTTTGGCGCGTTGGCACTGAAAACAGGTTTTAACCCACAGGATCATGTCGCGGTAGAGGCTGTGCCACACAAACCTATCAGACAACAGATGGACCGAAGACATTATGGAGGGGTGGGATAGGCTGTGGATTTGGTCGAACATCCACTGTTGGCAGGTCACGGGTAAGATGGGTCTTGGGAAGCCTGTGGATGTGTCGCAGAGTAAGGATGAGCCCCTCAGTGAGCGGCAGAAATCACTAACCTGGTGATGCTAGTCCAGTAGGTCTGGACATGTGCATCCTGCACTTGGTCCTTGGCCAGCTGAGCCTGAGGTGACAGTGATTGTGGATATGGATAATGCGCCAACCAGCACATTGGACTTGCCTGCAGTGTGATGGATATCTGTTGTGTTCTCCGAAATGTAGGAGAGGTGATGCTGTTGTCAGCTGAGCCTGAGGTGACAGTGATTGTGGATATGGATAATGCGCCAACCAGCACATTGGACTTGCCTGCAGTGTGATGGATATCTGTTGTGTTCTCCGAAATGTAGGAGAGGTGATGCTGTTGTCTCACTGACCTCAGGTCTGAGACTTTGCTGAGTGTGTAGGTGAGTGGTTTGTGGTCTGTGTAGATGATGAAAACCTTCTAACATGTACTGGAAGTGTTGTATTGAGGGTACAGGGTCAACAGCTCATGGTGAAATGCGCTCCATTTGAGCTCTGGTGTCTGGAAATGGTTGCTGAAGAAGGCCAGGGGTGCCATTGCTCCAACACAGCACCCACTGCTCTGTCCGATGCATCTGTTGTAAGGGTCAGGAATGTGGCCCGTGCTAGTGCCGCTTTTGTGATCTTAAACATTTCTGTGGTTTCCGGAGTCCGCTGGAGCATTTTGTCACTGAGCTTCAGGAGGTCGAACGGGCTGCATGAGGCTGGCTACTGCCAGGACAAAGCGATGATAAAAGTTCACTATCCCCAGGAACTCTGCAGGCCTTTGATCATGATCAGCTTGGGGAAGTCTTGGATGGCTTCTACCTTGTCTGGCAGCAGTTTGGCTCCCTCTTGTGTGATACAGTGTCCCATGAAAATGATTGTCTCTAGGCCGAACTGGCACTTGGCTGGGTTCACCGTGAGCCCGAACTGCTGCAACCTGTCAAAAAGGCGCGTCAGGTGCGTCTTGTGTGTGTTGGCATGAGAGTTGGCAATGAGGATTTCATCGAAGTCCCTGCCGACCACATCCATAAGCCATCTGGGCTGCATTCTTTAGTCAAATCGGCATCTGATGGAACTCAAAAAGGCCAAAGGGTGCGATAATGGTCGTTTTCAGGACGTCACTGGGATACACCGGAATCTGGCGGTCTCCCTGACGAAGTCCACCCTGGGAAAGATCTGGCACCCCTGGAGCCTCATGGTGAAGTCCTGGACATGTGGGATAGGGTACCTTTCTGGGAGTGTAGTGTCGTTTAGTCACCTATAGTCCCTACGCAGGCACCAGCCGCTGGAGCTCTTCTGTACCATGTGCAGCTCCTCCAAGGCTATGAACTCATTCTTGGCTTGCTGGAGTTTGTCTCGTCCGAGGCGCAGCCTGTACATACACTGGAGGCCCGGTGGTCTCAATGTGCTCCACGCCACGTGGCGGACTTGCGTCGTGGAAATTGGGCATCAGTATAGCCGGGTACATGGCTAGTAGGCGGGCATACTTGTTTCAGTCCGAAGCAGGAAAGGATGTTGCTGCAGAGTAAGGGGGTATGTGGTAACGCCCACCAAACAGCATCTGGTCACGTCCACCTAAAGTTCATCTGCCCGGAGGAAATCTGCTCCGAGTAGGTCCTGTCCCACGGCCGCGATTGTGCTCTTCCACAATTGTGCACTTCCACTCGAGAACCATGTCCGCTGCATGAATTGTGACCAGGTGGGTGCTGTAACTCAGGACGGAGGAGCCTTTTGCTACTTGTAGAGGGAGGCCCTTGGGGTTGTGTTTGGTCTTGCAATACATTGGTGGGATGAGGCTTATATCTGCACCCATGTTGACTATGAAGTCCCTCTTTGTCCGCTGGTCCCTGAGGTAGTATGTCTTTGAGCGCCAACTACCGAGGCCACTATCAGCGGCTGGCCTGTCCATTTCCCATTGCCATATTTGGTTTGGTGATGGGTGCACTGCCGAGCGTTTCAGCTCATCTGCAGTGATTGAAGCAGTATTTGCTCTTTTTGTCTGGGCACTCCTGCTGTGGATGGGCTGCAGCTACTGCAGGGGGGGCCTGGTGGAGGAGCTGAAGCGGCGGTGCTGATGGCATAGATCAAGCTCTTTTGCAGGGTATGAAAAAGTGTCTGATTCCTTGGCTACCATGTGTGGGGCACTGAAATCCATGTTGGAAAATGCCGAGGAAATGTGGATTGGCAGCTTGAAGAGAAACCAAGCCTCAAAGGAAACAACTTGTGTGTCCATTTGCTAGGGCTACCATTTCGTGCATGAGCTCGGAGGGGTTTCTATCGCCAAGGCCTTGCATATTTAGGATGTGAATGGTGTGCTCGTGCTGGCTGAGTTCCAGGGAATTGAGGAGGAAACGACAGAATTGGTCGTACGTGCTCTATTGGAAGATTTTCCACGAAGGAGCTTATTTTGGCTGTGGTGGCGGTGTCCAGGGTGCTGATGACTTGCCAGTACTTGGTGTCCTCTGAGACAATGCCTCTGATGTGGAACTGTGACTCGGCCAGTTGCAGCTAATTCCTGGCCTGGTTTGTCCAGAAGGGTGGCAAATGCACACCCACCACGTTGGCCACAGCCATTATAACTGTAGCAGTAGCAGCATCCTGTATTCTGTCGTGTTGAAGGCAAGTTCCAAAAATGTTGGAACCGTCGGGGTCACTACTGTAGCAACTGCAGTGCTATAGAATCAAGAGTCATCCATGCAGAGCAAGGGTGAAACAGTAACAGGCTTGGTTTCTCTTCAAGCTGCCAATCCACATTTCCTCGGCATTTTTATTTGGATTCCTCACACTGCTCTCAGGGAAACACCCGCTTACGGTGACATGTGTCCTGGCTTCTGGAAGTAACATCTGTGGCATCGTGGCATTACTCCCTGACCAGTGGTATGCCACCCAGAAGCGGCATGTCCCCTAGGTAACACGTGTCATTCATTAACAGCAGGCTTCTCCTTAGGAGTGAAGGGAGGGACCTGCACCATTTTGAGTCGAACAATTGGGGTGGCAATTTGGCCCATCTAACCGCAAGGTTGCTCACCTTGCTACACAGATCCCTATCTACTCTCAAGTTTCATTAAAGATTGTCAGAGATAATTTCACATATTTATGGGATAAAATTACTAAACAATTTAAAGATTAATATAAACTCAATTTTTCTCCTCTATTCGTTTGTTAGATTTGTCTTTTTCTAAATGGTCTCCTTTATCATTATGTTTAATAGGTCATATTAATGCAGTTAAAATGATAATATTATGTTTTATATCTGTTACAAGTGATTCCAGTTTTCATCCCAAAGTCTTTTTTGATAATATTGGCTCAAACATTTCTTCCTTTATTTGGAAGAACAAAAACTCTAAAAGTAGTAAATTTCATTTACAAAAATTGAGAAAAGATGGAGGTATGGCCCAACCTAATTTTAGATTTTATTACTGGGCTTTTGTATTCATTACCTAACTTTTTGGATTTTTGTTCTGACA
This sequence comes from Narcine bancroftii, assembly GCF_036971445.1. Classification (NCBI taxonomy): domain Eukaryota; kingdom Metazoa; phylum Chordata; class Chondrichthyes; order Torpediniformes; family Narcinidae; genus Narcine; species Narcine bancroftii. The sequence goes on along the minus strand of NC_091474.1, from coordinate 97,819,331 downwards.
AATTGGATCATGGGCAGCTTTAGAATTGAAACCTACACAGCAGTACTCAATGACCTCTTTATTGGATGCCTCTCTTCCATTTATTTTTCCCAAGATCAATAAGGATAAATCTCATCGAATGTGCAAACATTTATTGCAAGTCAGGTTCCAATTTAGGAATTTTTTTAATTTAAAAAAAACTTTGTTTTATCTAGTACTCTCTCTCATAATTATTTATTTGACTATCAATAATTGATCAATCTTTCTCTATTTGTAAAATTAAAAGTATTATTTATTTTGCAAATTTATTTAAGAATGTTGTTTAATGTCTTTTGAACACCTGGCAAGTAAATATGACTTAACAAATTTTTTTTTCAGCTATCTACAGATTAGAAATTTCTTAAATACCATGTTACCAGACTTTCTATTTGCATATCCACCAGATTTAGTTGATGATATTTTTCAATTAAATCCTTCATGATAAGATTTTAAAAAGCTTGGGAACTTGCAAAGCCCTTATTGGAGGATTCTTAAGATGGTGAATATATCTTCAATATGTGCCCGACATTCATTAATCCAATTCAAAGTGGTTCATCATGTTCACATGTCTAAGATAAGATAGCTTGTATCTTTTCTAATATTCACGCTACTTGTGACAGATGCAAATCTCATATAGCTACATTGACACAAGTATTGGAAAGAAAAAAATTTAATATATTTTCAACTATACTCCAGATACAGATACAATCGAATCCAATAATTGCTCTTTTTGGAGTTATTGAACCAGACACACAAGAGTTTTTCTGAACCTGTGCAACAAGTAGTGGCCTTCCCTACATTATTCGCTAGAAGAGCCGTCTTATTTAAATGGAAAGACTTGAGACCTCCAACAGTGTTTCAATGGTTCTCTCATGTCCTGTTTAAGTTTAGAAAAAATTAGATATCATGAATTTGATTCTCTGTGAAATTTGAAGATACATGGTGACCTTTTATATCTTATTTTCATTTGGTGTAAATGTTTTTAATGTGATTAAATGTACTCACTCTTCCAGATGAGATATAGTCTTACCTAATAGTGGCCCGTGCATGGAAACGCAGACTGGCCCACAAATTGCCTGATGAACACACTGACCACACGGGGTGGCACTGGCCATCGTCCCAAGTGACCTCCCGTGCGGCAGAAAGACTGGGAAATGTGGTGAGAATGGAGGCCAATCCCAGGCAGTGCTCTGATGATGAGGGACCATAATGGCAGTGCCTGGGGCCCATAATGCGACAGCCAGTGCAATAAATAAATCTCGACTTTAAGGCTTTGGTGTGCATGTCGTTCTTCTCCACACCCACATGCATTGGTAACCCCAACAGGTTCAACCAGCAGCTAGACCCAAAGATGATGGACCAGGTGGAGCCAATGACCATCCACGCGATCTCACTCAGGCTCCCAACGTTCTGGGTGTTGCAGCCATGTGTGTGGTTTGAGCAGGCTGAGGCTCAGTTCCAGCTTTGACACATCACCGTGGATGGCACCCGCTACTTCTACATCTTGAGTGCATTTGATCAAGACACAGCAGCAAGAGTCATAGAATTCCTATGATAGCCTCCGGAGCAAGCAAATATGCGGCTCTCAAAGAGCTGTTAACCTGCATTTTCTGGCTCGCCCGGAGCGAACATACTGCCCGATTGCTGCATATGGATAGACTGGAGGACAGGGCCCTGACTGCCCTAATGAGTGAGATGGTTGCTTTGACTAATGGCACAAGCCTTGCCTGCTTTTTGAGCAGATCTTTTGGACCAGCTCCCTGAGGATATCAGAATCTTGTCCATGGACGAGGACTTCAGCAACCCTCGGAAGGTTGCTGTCGTAGACCACATCAGCAAGCCCTATGAACAGCCATCTGCAAGACCAAGACCAGCAGAAAGGACAATTTTGCTACAACTGCTAGTGATGGGTTGTGGAGACCCATCAATGCTGCCCAGCCTGCAGGTTTCTGAGAAATGCCTTGGCATTTCATGGCTGCGGCAGTTGGTCCACATGATAGCCCTATATTTGGGACTCCTTGTCGGGCAGGCATTTCCTGGTCAACACTGGTACAGAGATGAGCATCCTACCTCCTGCAGGCCTCAATACCTGCAACGACAAGCAGGGCCCATCACTGAGGGTAGCTAACAGCTACGTTCGAACTTTTGGGACCCGCACCATCCCCCTTCGGTTTGGCCACAGCCAATTTACATGGACCTTTACCCTCGCAGCAGTGGCACAACTGCTCCAGGGGGCCGACTTCCTTCATGTCCTCTGCCTGCTTGCCGACCTCAAGGGATGGTGCTTGGTGCATCCCAGAACTTTTCAGACTCTCCCTCTGGGGGCAGCCAAATTCCCCGTCCCCTACCTTGACTCTATAACACTCTTGGACAATGAATTCACCCGCCTCCTAGAGCAGTTCTCCTCACTAGTGGAGCCACAGTTCTTTGTGGCCAAGCCAAAGCACAGGTTAGGCACCACATTTAGACTAGGGTGCACCTAGTAAAGAAGGAGTTTAAGAAAATGTAGGGATTGTGCAGTGTTCTGACAGTCACTGACCCTTCCCCTCCAAATGGTGCCAAAAACGCGGGGTTTGGAGGCCATGTGGTAACTATTGCAACCTCAATGAGACCACTACGCTCGACAGATATCCCTTTCCCCACGTCCAAGACTTCACCGCCAACCTGCACGGGTGTTTTTCAAGATGAACCTCAACTGGGGGTACCACCAAATCCCAGTTTACCCCCAGGACATCTCTTCCACACCCCCCCCCCCCCCAAGACTGTGATTATAACCCCCTTTGGCTTATTCAAAATCCTCCTCATGCCCTTCAGTCTGAAAAACAGACAAATTTGCGTTCATCTATTTGGACGATATCTCATCATTAGCCGCAGCCGCTAAGACCACACCGCCCACTTGAGACAATTGTGCACCCAGTTGAGTGAGTTTGTGCTGATAATTAAGCCTGTGAAGTGCCAATTTGTTCTGGACTTATTAACTTCTTGGGGCACAGAATAAACAAACACGGGGCAACACCCCTCCCTGAAAAGGTCATGGTGGTCCAGCACTTCGCCAATCCATGTACAGAAAAAGGGCTACAGGAATTTGTTGGTATGATAAATTTTTACCACAGATTCATACAGGCAGCAGCACGTTCTATGCCCCATTCTTCGCACTGATGGCGTGCAAGTCAAAGGACATTCCCTGGGATGAGAAGTCTTTGAGGGCATTCCAGAATGCCATAGACACACTGGCCAATGCCACCCTCTTGGTCCACCTCAGACCAGAGGCACCTACCACATGCACAGTTGTCACCTCCAGCACTGCAGAAGGAGGTGTACTAGAACTGTTGATTAAAGTCCAGTGGCAGCCCCTTGCCTTTTTTAGCAGGCACCCTTTCCCCCCCACCCCCCAGCTCAAATACAGTGCTGTACATAGTGGTAAGACATATCAGTAACTTTTTTTAGGTGGTTGGCAATTCAAGGTCTTCACCGATCAAAAGCTGCTGACCTACACCTTTTGTAAGGTACCATGGTCGGCCTGACAACAGTGACATTTGTCCTATGTGTCCGAATTTACCATGGACATACAGCACATCATGGGGAAAAGCAATGTGGTAGCTGACCCTCTGTCACGCCCTGCAATCAAGTCGGTCCATGCTCTGTCCCAGGGGTTGTCTATGTGGCCTTTGCCAAAGCGCAGCAGCAGGACCCTGATATCCCCATGTATAGGACGACTGTCTCCGGTCTCAGGGTGAAAGACTTTCCTGTTGGCCCAGGTGACCTGACACTACTGTGCGATATCCCCACCAGCAGTTCCTGCTCCATTTTCCCGGCTGTATGGAGGTGGCATGTTTTCGATGCCATACAAAAGCTGGCACGTTCCGCGATCTGAGCCAAAGTCAAGTTAATGGCCATCAAGTTTGTCTGTCACAGCCTTTGTAAGCAGGTCAGCCAGTGGGCCAAGACCTGCATGAATTGCCAGTCCTCAAAAGTGCAAACTTTCACAAGGGTGCCCACATAGACTTTTGAACCAACGCGGTGCAGTTTCAGCCACGTACATATTGAAATAATGGGGATGCTACCAGTTTCCCGTGGGGCGAGATGACTGTTGACCATGGTTGACTGCTCAACGAGGTGGCTTGAGGTGGTCTCACTATCTGATACCACCATAGAAACAAACCTCTGCCAGGGCACTCATCGATATATGGGTGCCCAGATTCAGGGGCCCCAGAGCACCTAACCTCAGACAGGGGGCACAATTTACCTCTGGGCAGCACTGGCTTATTGCTGGGGTCACAGCTCCACCAAACCATGGTGTATCACCCTCAGGCCAATGGGTTGGTGGTGCGGTTTCACAGTCACCTGATGTCCTGGCTCAAGGGTCCCAACTGGGTGGACAAACAGCCTTGGGCCCTGCTGGGGATTTGCACCACGCCGAAGGAAGATGGTTTACAGCGCTCCCTTAATCATTCCAGGGGAGTTCCTGGCCCCCGACAAATGCCAAGAAGATCCCATGGCCACCTTTTAGAACTTGCGGAGAAAACTAGGGTCACTGGTCCACGACAACCCCCACCATACGGACAGCCGAAACGTAACATCTCCAGGTACTTAAAGACTTGTCAGTATGTGTTTGTATGAAGGGACGTAGACCAGCTTTTTGAAGTTGCTCCTTTAATGACCTTTTGAGGGGCCCTACAATGTCATCAGGGACAACACTCTCACTTTCATCCTCAACATCGGTGGTTTTACCATTGATTTTTACCATCACCTGCCTGAAACCGGCATATTTGGACTTTGACCACTCCTCCCCGCGATGCACACGCAGGCCATCCAAGTCAGTGGACAATGGCCCGATTGCTGGTTCTTTGGGGAGGGGGATTAGCCCATGCAAGGACCAACCCACAAAATGGCTGATGAACACGGCAACTGCATGGACCAACCCACAAAATGGCCGACGAACACGGCAACTGCACGGACCTGGGAGTGACACGAGCCATCTTCCCAGGTGACCTCCTGTACAACAGGAAGATGGGGAACTGGCGGGAACACCAGCCAATCCCAGGCCGGCACTCCGATGACAAGGGGCCCTGGCATCAGCATCTGGGGCCAATTATAAACGCGACAGCCAGTGCAATAAACCTGTCTCGACTGCAAGGCTTTGGTGAGTGTGTCATTCTTCTCTGTACCCGTGTAGTGCGAATTCACGGTCTGAATCGAAACTATAAAATATATGTAACCCTCAAGGCAAGTTGCTCAGATGTTTTTTTTTAATATAGAGTAGGTTTGTTGGTTTTTTTTTAAAAAGTTTATATATTTTTGATGTCTTTTCTGTCTTCACCCAGAGCAGTGGAGGGGGAACAGAATTTATACTTTTTGGAGTTTTATCTTGCATACCAGTATATACATATGTGATATTGTATTTCAGTTTAGTTTCCTTTTTTCATTGTACTGTATTTATTATATAAACCCCATAAAATTTTTTTTTTAATGGATGGACATCGGTGTAACCATATAATGGAGGGATGATGGCCCGATGGGATGAATAGGTCATGGAATACGCTGGAAGGAAGTTGAAGGTACTGGATAAAAAGCTGTACCATTTTGGAATGTAAGACCTTGCAGAGGATAGTTAAGTCGTTGGAAAAGATCACTGGGGGCTCTCTTGCCCTCTCATGAAAAACATCGACAGCACTTGATGCAGGTGAAAGGCAATAAACATTGTGAAGGACTCCACACACTCCTCATGTCAACTGTTCTCCCTTCTGCCATCTGGTAGGAGGTACCGTAGCATTCAGGTCCGTGTGTCCAGATTGGACAACAGTTTCCCCCCCGTCCTAAGCCAACAGGCTCCTGAATTCCCAGAACATAGTGTGCTGTGGAGTTTACTGTATACCATATAACTAACCATATAACTGTTTACAGCGTGGAAACAGGCCATGTCGGCCCTTCAAGTCCACGCCGGTTCACTTGAACAACTCCACTAGCTTCCCCCTCCTGCTCTCCGCCCATAACCCTCCAACCCCTCACATCCATGTACACAACCAACCTTCTCTTAAATGACAGAAGGGACCCTGCCGCAACTATCTCTTTTGGAAGATCATTCCATTCTGCCAAGTGAAAAAACATCCTTTAATATTTCACCTAAAGTTTTGCCCCTTTACCCTTAACTTATGCCCTCTTGTTCCAACCTCCCCTGCCCTCAGGGGAAAGAGTCTATTTACGTCTACTCTGTCTATTCCCTTCATAATTTTAAATACCTCTATCAAATCCCCTCTCAGCCATCTACATTCCAATGAATAAAGTCCCTGTCTCCTTAATCTTTCTCCGTAACCTAGATGCTGTAAGCCAGGCAACATCCTTGTAAATCTCTGCACCCTCTCCACCTTATCTATATCCTTTCTATAATTTGGAGACCAGAACTGAACACAATACTCCAAACCTGGCTTCACTAATGCCTTAAACAGCTGCAGCATCACTTCCCAGCTCTTATACTCTATATTATGATTTATGAAGGCCAGCATACCATATGCCTTCTTAATCACCCTGTCTACATGGGAACCCACCTTCAATGAACTCTGTACCATAAACCCCAGGTCCCTCTGTTCCTCTGCATACCTCAATGCCCTCCCCTTAACTGCATATGTCCTATTTTGGTTATTTTTTATGAAATGCAGCACCTCGCACTTGTCTACATTAAATTCCATCAGCCATCTTTCAGCCCACTTTTCCAAACAAACCATATCCTTTTGTAATCGAAGAAAACCTTCCTCACTATCCACCACTCCCCATATTTTCACATCATCTGCATATTTGCTTACCTAGTTACCTCCTCCAAATCAATAATATAAATGATAAACAACAGGGGACCCAGCACCGATCCCTGAGGCACCCCGCTTGTCACAGGCTTCCATCCTGACCAACATTTGTACACCATGACTCTCTGCCGTCTATCTTCCAGCCATCTCTGAACCCATGTCACTGTGAGAGATGGGAAAATTGACCTAAAATTATGAACATGGAAGAAACTAAAGTTCATCAGTAAAATGGCTGAAACCAGTTCAAACAGGATAAGTTTGGGGCTTAGGATGCAGGAAAGCAGAGTCAGCACGATTAACATAAGAATCTTCTATCCTTTGTGACAAGACCATAGGACTAAGATAAGGAATGGTAAGGTACAATAGAATGTAGGAAGTTGAGGTAGTCTGGATCAGATAAGGGTCTCCTAGCCCTGGACAGAAGTACCAAGTCATACATTTCTAATTAGCTAACCATACACAGATTTATACATATGAAATTAGCCAACCCTAGATAGAATGAGTCAACTCTGCATATTAAGAGACTGTAGCCCAGAGAATCTGGAAGGTGTGAATAAGGACAATGACATGATGGGGCACCCACAGGATACCCCCTGGTCCTCCAAGTGTACTGAAACTGCACGTAGACAGGAAGAATTACCTATGCCAAACCCATCCAGGGGGCAGAAGAATGTAAGGGGGAGGGCATTCTGATACTGAAATTGACTGTATAAAAGTTGGGTGAGCCCCAGTATGTGTGTGTATTCCCAGGGTAAGGGGAAGCACCCAACTTTGCATTGTTGTAGTAATAAATGTTCTTTGTTCTCAATTTTTGTCTCGAGCAATTTCTTTAAAGGTACTTTAATTCCTAACAAATGGGGGCTCGTCCGGGATCACACTCCCTCCACTGACAGAGTACCCCGACGACGAGAGTAGGTGCACCCCGGCTGATTCAGCTGGACTCACGGGCGACGGGTGGCTGGTCAGTGGAAGAAGCGAGTGATATCCGAGAAGAGGCATTGAGAACAAACGGCGGAAGGACGCGCGCTAGAGCAGTACTGCCAGAACTCGGTAAGAGTATTTTACTTGTTCCTAAGTATGGGAATAGCGGGCAGTAGAGATGAGAGTCCTGACACAGGACGTGACCACCAGATAGCTACGTACAGCCCGCTTGGGATGATGTTATCTGAGTGGGGCACAGGAAAGACCCGCGGTAAAGACAAACTGACGACGGTCAGGTATTGTTGTAATGAATGGGTGGGATACCCGGTTAAAGGGAGCTCCGTGTACTGGCCAAAATTCGGATCCGAGGATGAATGGATGTGTGAAGCTTTGAACTTATGGCTCTATCAAAACCAGCCAGACAATGTTGAGAGCAGGGAATATGCAGCCTGCTGGCTCAAGGGATCCATTGAACAGCTGGTTTTGAATGAGAAAGAATCCAGGGATAAGAGAGAGGAGGAACCTCTTGTCCCTGAATCACAGGGTTGGGATGTGTTACATTCCCTCCCTCCACCCTATGTTCCTCCTATGCCGGCTCCTATCTTTCCTTCCCCTCCTATGACCTACCCTTCTGCACCTTCCCCACCTCCCCCACCACTAGAGAAGAGAGAAGAGAGCAGGAGTGGTATGATAACTTGCTCACAAAGCACTCGATTACCACCTCTGTTGGCAGGAGAGAGAGGTAACTTTAATTCAGAACAGCGTGAGACTCTTCAGGAAGAAAGGGCAGAACCCTTTGATTCATTTCCCAGGGAGCAGGAACCCAGACCTAATAAGCCAGAAACCAATTGGATGAGACCACTGCGGGAAGTTCCCATGGGAGAGGGTCTCGGTTTCGTAAATGTGCCCCTGACCAGTACTGAAGTGTGTAACTTTAAGAAAGAACTGACCTCCCTGATAGAAGATCCCCAGGGATGTGCTGAACAGTTAGACCAATTTTTGGGACCATATATATATACAATATGGGGGTCTCGACATAGAATCCCCAGCAGGGGAACAATTGGTACTAACAGGTTTTGTTACCAACTCAGCCCCAGACATTAAGAGAAAATTACAAAAGACAGAAAATTGGCATGAGCAGGGAATAACCCAGCTTCTACAGATCACACAAAAAGCATTTGTCCAGTCATCTGAGGATAAGCAGAAAGCAAAGGCTAACATTTTGATGCAAGCAGTTAAAGTAATAGTAGATGAGTAACATGGAAAAGGCAGGGACTGTGTGCCAGCTCCTGAATGTTGGGAGAAGTGCAGGGAGTGGGAGAGTAGAGACCAGAGATAATTTCATAAATCACGACTTCCCACTTCAGTCACTGACCAATATTGATTAAAATTCATGCTAAAAATTAAATGTCATAAATGATCGTTTTTCAATACTGTAGAATTAGCGAATTTAACTACCAGTTAATTCCAATTTATGAAATAAATTGTATTTAAATGTGATTTTGCACAGGGAGTACCTGAGAGTTGAGTGATGTTATAACAATTGCAGGGAGAAATGTTTGCGCAAATAGGGTGAGTTCTATACATCTTAACTTTAAGTGTATGTGAGATAAAGAAAGGATCTGATGTGTAAAGTGGCTGGATCAGCCAGTTGAAGGGGGAGTGTGCATGTCCCTTTAAGTGCACTGTGGCACTTGAAATTGAGGCTTCAGGCTCTTGTCTTGCAGTTAGAGGTATGGAGCCCTATCAACACATTTAATACATTTCTTCTACACATTCAGCAGTCAAGGTCCGTGAGTTGAAAGATCACCCACCTCTGGAGAATAAAGATACCTCTGGGGATTCCTATGGGGATTCCTATAAGTTTAATCATTCATTTCTCTGGTGCATTTTCCTCCGGAGTGAAATTAATGCCTCAGCACAATTTCTCTGTATTGCCGCTGTTATTTAATTCATGATAACTTTCCCCCATTCATCAGGTTTATATTTAAATCCGGTAGTGCGGAAGTTACATTGTAAATAATCACGGAGGTAAATCCTGCGCAACTGGATTCAGCTTAATGGAGAAATAAACCTGCGAACTGGTCTATGGTGCTGTGTGAGTACTGCAATAGGTGGAATATGATTTAAATTGGTGGCATAGTTCAGAACAATTGGGTGCATAAGAATAATAATATCATTAAGAACTCACAGATCTTGTACCAGATGCTATTCAGTACATCTTGACTTAAGGACTGGAGAAATTGGCATGTTAGAATGAGATTGGCATGGTACCAATATTTCTTGATTCAATAATGACTCCACAAGCTCCAGGATTCATGCAGCAGAACTTTTAAGTGGAATATAATAGAAACTAGCCTGTACTTAAATTATTGTGTGTGCAATCTTCATAAGAACATCTTTTAACTTTTTTTTGGTGCCTGTTTTACAGACTGTTTTAAATAAGGCCAGCTCCTGTGAGCTGTGGCACAAGGCATTTTACTTAAGGCAGAACTAAAGGTTGAATATGTTTCAAGTTCTCTTGCAGGGGCTCTTGTGCTGCAATGTCTGTTATGTACTCACTCTAACAAATTGGAGGGTTGTGCCCCATACAGACAAGCAGCTCCAACTGCATTTTAATAAGGTCTAACATATTCAAAACCCATGCAAATATGGTTTGTGTTTCATTTTACAATTTTTACACTAACACAAAGGAAAGTCAGATTGTTACAAAGTGCCGTAATTTAACATTTTTTTTCGTTTCTTTAATGGTTTATTCAGTTATTGTTGTATTTTACTTGTCTTTTGATTATTCAGTTATTGTTGTATTTTATTGCAGTTTTCAATGAGCTTTACATTTATTGTGTTTTATTCAGTTCTTATTGTATTTTATTGCAGTTTTCAATGAGCTTTACATTTATTGTGTTTTATTCAGTTCTTATTGTATTTTATTGCAGTTTTCAATGAGCTTTACATTTATTGTGCTTTATTCAGTTCTTATTGTATTTTAATGCTGTTTTTAATGAGCTTTACATGTATTGTTCATTGCTGTTTACTAATTTCTTTGGAATATTGTTCGTTAATGTTTTAAGCCCCCCTGGAATAGGGGCAGCAGAGGTTACAATTCAGCTCCTTTAGAATGTAGACAGGGCATAGATTTAATGTATAATCATAATGGGATATAAGGGATCCCAATACGGACCAGGGGAATTAAACAGCTTTAGTGGAGTACTCTCGATGTTTTAAGTACTTCTGGAGAAGGGGTAGCAGAGGTTACAGATTGTACTGTTTTACAGGCTAGAGAGGGCATAGAGGCAAGGTATTTAGAATACGGATCAGGGAAACACAGTGGGGATAGGCAGTCACACAGTGAGGCACCTGTGTACACAGACTAACCGCAAAACAAACAATGTACATTTCACACAAAGGGGGAAACTAACAAGCTAACCGCAAAACAAACAGACACTTCACACAACCACGAGACACATAATCCCCCACCTGGCTCTCTCTCTCTGATCATCCCTGAAGGGGAACACCTGTTTTCAGGGAGCTGCTGCTCATCTGGTGGTTATATAACGTGGAAAGGAGCGAAGTAGAGTGCAGGGTGTCAAAATCCTCACAAAGGACATGGTGGGACAAAGACAGACAGAATGGTAGTCAGGATTGTACATGTAGCAGAGAGAGAGAGAGTTGACACATATGCTAATGTTAGCAGACAAGCTGCAACACACAGTTAAATCACAAGAAACAATCCCCCCCCAGCTTGGTCTCTTTTCATCACCCCATGAAAGGGAGCACCAGTTTCCAACAACGTGAGCTGCTTGACACTTTAATATCAGGCTCCAAACAGCCTTCGGAGATCGGTGGCCCTAGGGTTCGGGGCTGAAGAGGACATCAGATACTAGCCACAATCAAACGGAACCGCCTGACTACTGCTACTCGTTCGCTGCTGAAGGCAGCGCTTCTCATAGACTGCGACTTGTTCGCTGCTGAAGGCAGCGCTTCTCATAGACTGCGACTCGTTCGCTGCTGAAGGCAGCGCTTCTCATAGACTGCGACTCGTTCGCTGCTGAAGGCAGCGCTTCTCATAGACTGCTACTCGTTCGCTGCTGAAGGCAGCGCTTCTCACAGACTTCGTCGGGACAACACTTACAAAGGTCGTGTGCTTCAAAGACACTGCTTCAATATTTCAACGTATGGGATGGACTAGACTTTTTACTGAGAACTGGAGCCTGATACTCCAAACCCTAATAAGCAGCTGGACTCACTCCCCTGACCTTCATGGTGCTCCCCTACCTAAAGACTTTACACAGACATTACAATTCGGTTATTGACCAGCTGGGTAAAACCACACCTTACACTTGAAAGATCAGTGTTACTGATCTAAAAGAAAAGTGAGGAAAGTGGGGGGGGGGGGGGGGGGATCAGTCACACTGACACTAGTAACCAAAGATCAGTAACACTGATCATGGTGAAAGATCAGTATTACTGATCTAAAAGAAAAGTGAGGATTGTGAGAGATGGGAAAATTGACCTAAAATTATGAACATGGAAGAAACTAAAGTTCATCAGTAAAATGGCTGAAACCAGTTCAAACAGGATAAGTTTGGGGCTTAGGATGCAGGAAAGCAGAGTCAGCACGATTAACATAAGAATCTTCTATCCTTTGTGACAAGACCATAGGACTAAGATAAGGAATGGTAAGGTACAATAGAATGTAGGAAGTTGAGGTAGTCTGGATCAGATAAGGGTCTCCTAGCCCTGGACAGAAGTACCAAGTCATACATTTCTAATTAGCTAACCATACACAGATTTATACATATGAAATTAGCCAACCCTAGATAGAATGAGTCAACTCTGCATATTAAGAGACTGTAGCCCAGAGAATCAGGAAGGTGTGAATAAGGACAATGACATGATGGGGCACCCACAGGATACCCCCTGGTCCTCCAAGTGTACTGAAACTGCACGTAGGCAGGAAGAATTACCTATGCCAAACCCATCCAGGGGGCAGAAGAATGTAAGGGGGAGGGCATTCTGATACTGAAATTGACTGTATAAAAGTTGGGTGAGCCCCAGTATGTGTGTGTATTCCCAGGGTAAGGGGAAGCACCCAACTTTGCATTGTTGTAGTAATAAATGTTCTTTGTTCTCAATTTTTGTCTCGAGCAATTTCTTTAAAGGTACTTTAATTCCTAACATCACTATCTCTCTATTAATCTCTAGTGACTGAACCTTCCTTATTAACCTTACATGCTTATCAAAAGCCTTACTAAAATCCAAATAGATCATATCAACCGCTCTATACGTCTTATTATTTTAATATTTCAATGTGTTTAATTTCTATTCAAACTTGTATTTATTTAAATATGGTTTGTGGTCCTGGAGAAACACTTACTCACCCTTACAGTGCGAGTATGATATGAAGGACAAATAAAGGTGACGACTTGAAATGGCACCACGGAGTTGGTGGTGTTGGAAAGATGATAATGGGTAGAGTTTGCTCCGATACAGAGAGGGAAAGCACAGGAACATCAGATGCAGGAAACTGAAGCCAACAAAGTGATCGTGAGGGACTCATCAGGTCAAACGCGTTTCATGGTTAGTTCTGGGTTAAGACCGTTTGAGGTGGTTTCTGAAGGTTACAGAGTTTCAGACGAAAATATCTACTTGGCACAGAGTTGAGAAGTTCTGTTCAGCTTCAAAGAGCTGTGGAGGAATTGACTGTCTTCAAAATGGTGGTAGCCAGAGGCTGGGACTGTGGGGAAGTTGATAGATCTGGAAGGAAGCAGAGGTATGTGGTCAAATCAACTGCACTCTGAGAGGCTGAGTAACAGATGAGGCGAGAGGGGATTACTTGTTGAAAAAATGAACCTGGAATGGATTATGAGGAGGGAAATCTGCATGAGAGGGAAAGGCTGCATGTAATAACGGTGAGTGTGTTGGATAACGTTACTGTAGATGAATCAATAAATCATTTCATAGTTATCTGAGTAAGGGCGGAATGCAAGTTACAGTACGTGTAAAGGGAGATGGAATCTTTTCCAGATCCACAAGAAATGTTTAGTCTCACCATACTGGGAAATGAAACACTTCTGATGTAAATCTTAATGAAATGTTCTGACAATTTGGATTGTCCCTCAAAAACATCTCATGTACAAATGGCTTTTCAGGGAGATTGATCATAGCAGACCTTGTAGACATGTTTCAGAATCAGAATTTATTGTGTAACAATATTAATATTTGGGGAAAATTTATAAGATTAGGTCACATACATTCACACATTTAAAACAGATCTTTATTTGAAAGACTGAAGAATTCACATTGCAAGATCTCTGGAGAATCTAAGCACATTTCACAAGTAGGTGTTAATTGAACTGAAGTCATAAAATGCTTGACCATTGTCTTGCTGGAGTCATGCTGTCTATCAGTACTCTTTCTGCAAAGTGCTCACAGAAAGGTCACACCTGGATTTTGTTCATCCAACAACAGTTGGGAACAGAAGAAAGAACTCCTGTTGTTTTGTTTAGGAAGGTGGGGGTTTTGCAAACATGAGTCACATGCTCTCTTTGGAGTTTCAGTTGGAAGAGAAAGAGAATTGAGTTAACATCTTCATCAGTCAGTGTGTGGGACACTGACAAGTAACTGATAAGTGCAATCCAGGGAAAACTGTTTGAAACTGATGAAAGCAAATTCCAGAGCAGTAGATGGCTGGAAATGCTATCTGTCTGATGTTTCACTTGGAATAGAGGAAGGAATGGAACTCTGTGGTAGCTTGAAGAAAGAGGTTGCCATCTAGAAGACCCCAATGGGTCAAGTTTGATCAGCAAGACCTTGAGGTGACTAGTAGTGGTACCTCAGTTGTGGAAATCCTGGAGCAACAAATACCGCTCTCTGCAAACCCTACAAAAACCTTCCTGAGCGGTAAACATTTACCTTTCAAGCACCAAGCCTAGTGAACTTATACATGTTAAATTCTATGCACAGTATGGTGATTGCCTGTGTGAGAGATGAGTAAACTTGACATGAAAATATGAAAGATGGGGAAACTAGTACAGACACATGGAGTGATGGATTAAACCAGTATGAACAGGCTAAGCATGGAAATTAGAATGCAGGAAGCAGAGTCAGCCTATGTAAGATAAGAATCTTCTAGTCTTTTCCACAGGATCAGTGAGCTCACCGTATGAATAAGATAAGGAGAGGCAAGGAATCATAGAATGTAGGAAGTTGAGGTAGTCTGGATGAGATAAGGGTCTCCTAGCCCCAGACAAGAAGTGCCAAGTTCTACATATATAATTAGTAAGCCTTACACAGATTTATCAAGTTATGCATATTAAATTAGTAAACCCTAGACAGGATTAGCAAACTCTGCATATGAAGAGACTGTAGCTCTGAGAGTTGGAAAGGTGTGAATGGGGACAAGGGCAAGGTTGTGAATAAGGACAATGAGGGTAATAACATGATGAGACACTGACAGGATACCCCCTGGTCCTCCAAGTTCACAGAAACTGCACGAAGGCAGGAAGGATTGCCTAATGCCAAACCCATCCAGGAGGCAGAAGAATGTAAGAGGGAGGGTATTCCTATACTGAAATTCACTGTATAAAAGTTGGGTGAGCCCCAGTGTATGTGTGTATTCCCAGGGTAAGGGGAAGCACCCAACTTTGCATTGTTGTTATAATAAATGTTCTTTGTTCTCAATTTTTGTCTCGAGCAATTTCTGTTAAGGTACTTCTATTTCTAACAAATGGGGGCTCGTCTGGGATCCCACTCCCTCCATTGACAGAGTGCCCGACGACGAGAGTAGGTGCACCCCAGCTGATTTTGCTGGACTCATGGACGACGGGTGGCTGGTCAGTGGAAGAAGCGAGTGATATCCGAGAAGAGGCATTGAGAACAAATGACAGGAGAACGTTAAGGAAGCGCGATAAGAGTAGCTACTGGATCTGGTAAGAGAAATTTTTATACCTGTCAGTATGGGAGTTATGGACAGTAAGAAAGAGGATCCTAGTGAAGGATTGGATGATCAGATAACCAAACAGAGTCCGTTAGAAGTAATGTTATCTGACTGGGGTTCGGGGAGAACCCGGGGAAAAGACAAACTTATCATGATTAAGTACTGTTGTCTGGAATGGGTTAAAAGCCCTATTAAAGGGAGCTCGGTATATTGGCCGAGGCTCGGATCCAAGGATGACTGGATGTGTCAGGAACTGAACATCTGGCTGTATAAGAATCAAAGGGATAACATTGAAAGCAGGGAATATGCCGCCTGCTGGCTCAGGGGATCGGTTGACCAACTGGTCCTGAACGAAAAGAGAAGTGAGGACGAGAGGGATGAGGAACCCCTTGTACCTGAAACGCAAGGATGGGATGTGTTACATTCCCTTCCTCCACCCTATGCCCCTCCTTTACCAGCTCCTATCTCTTCCCCCCTCCTGTGCTCTACCCTTCCGCACCTTCCCCTCCTCCCCCGCAACTAACGAAAGGAGAAGAGAATAGGGGTGGCATGTTAACCCGTTCGCAAAGTATTAGATTGCCTCCACGGTCGACGAGAGACAGAGGTAAGGTTAGTTTTGAGCAGTGAGAACCTACTGGAAGAAAGGGCAGGATACTGTGAGTCAGTTTCTGAAGAGCAGGATTTCAGAAATAATAAGCTAGAAGTTAGCTGGATGAGACCCCTGCGGGAGGTTCCCGTGGGAGGGGGTCTCGGTTTTGTAAATGTGCCCTTGACCAGTACGGAGGTGCGTAATTTTAAGAGGGAAATGACTTCCCTGATAGAGGATCCCCAGGGATGCACTGAACAATTGGATTAATTGTTGGGACCGAATATATATACATGGGATGAATTAACGGCTATATTTAGGACTCTGTTTACCTTGGATGAGCGTGGAATGATTCGCCAGGCAAGGATTAGAGTCTGGGATCGGGATCACCAAGGGGGACCAGATGCGCTACCTGGAGAAGCTAAATTCCCCTTGGCTAGACCTAATTGGGATAAAAATACCAATGATGGTCGGGTATTAATGGAAGAGTATAGGGTTAATCTGATTAAAGGAATCAGGGAATCTGTTCCGAAGGGACAGAACTTTAAAAAGGCATTCGAAGTTCTTCAGGGACCCGAGGAGACCTTCTCGGCATTTTTGAATAGATTGCGTACGGCTATACAGCAATATGGGGGTCTGGATATAGAATCCCCAGCAGGGGAACAATTAGTATTAACGAGTTTCGTTACAAAATCAGCCCCAGACATAAGGAGGAAATTACAGAAAACTGAGAATTGGCATGAGCAGGGAATAACCCAGCTTCTACAAATTGCGCAAAAAGCCTTTGTACAGAGATCTGAGGATAAGCAGAAGGGAAAGGCTAAGATTTTAATGCAGGCATTTAAGGGAGCTGTGGAGGGACAGCAAGGAAAAGGTAGGGACTTTGTGCCAGCTCCTGGGCATTGGAAGGAGAGCCAGGGGTGGGGAAATAGGGTCCAGAGTAGAGGAAGGATTAGAGGAGGATTCCAGGGACGCCAACCATTCCCGGGACCCCGGGGAGACCCAACTAGGAATTGGGAAGTGGGAACAATGGTCTGCTACTATTGTAACAAGGAGGGACACTTCAAGAGAGAGTGCCCCATGCGAGCCAGGGAGACGCAATCGTATGCCCTGATGGAAACAGACTATGAATAGGGGAGTCACGGTTCTCAGTCAATACACAGTGTGGGGCTGCACGGAGAACCACTGGTAAATTTAAGCATAGGACCCCATAGTGATAGGATGATATTCTTAGTAGATTCTAGGGCAGCCCGGTCTAGTATATTACACCCACCCAAGGGCGTGAGGATAGAAGGGACAGTAATGATTTCAGGGGTAGGGGGAAGAGATTTCCCGGTCCCTGTATTAAGAGATGTTAGGATACAGATGGGAGAAAAGGTTATAACGGAAGATCTCTTACTTGTTCCCCAAGCTGGAGTTTGTTTGCTGGGATGGGATTTACAAGATCAATTGGCTATCGGCACCAGACCACAAGAATCAGGTATTGGGGTTCAACTATATGTATTAAGTGAGGAGGATCGGGAACTCATAAATCCTGGAGTATGGGCAGGAAGAAGCAATAGAGGAGTGTTAGATATCCCTCCCCTACGAGTTACCTTAAAAGATCCTGAGCAGATTATTAGGCGAAAGCAGTATCCCATTCCAATGGCTGGCCGAAAGGGGCTGCAGCCAGTAATTGACCAATTGGTGAAAGATGGCATTCTAGAACCTTGTATGTCACCTTTTAATACCCCAATCTTACCTGTCCAAAAACCAGACGGTACCTATAGATTAGAACAGGACTTGAGGGAACTAAACAAAATTATTCTCACTCGTCACCCTGTCGTACCTAATCCATACACAATAATGGGTAAAATCGATCCCCATAGTAAATGGTTTAGTGTGATTGATCTCAAGGATGCTTTCTGGACCTGCCCGTTAGCAACAGAGAGCAGAGATATGTTTGCTTTTGAATGGGAGAATCCTTTTACGGGACGTAAAAATCAATACAGGTAGACCGTTCTCCCTCAGGGCTTTACGGAATCACCAAACTTATTTGGCCAGGTCCTAGAACAAATATTAGAGGAGGCTCCTCGGAAAGAGAGTTGTCAGTTAATTCAATATGTAGACGATTTATTAATTACGGGAAGAACGTATGAATCAGCTAAACTATATACCATTGCACTTTTGAATTTTCTCGAAAAGAAGGGTCTCAGGGTGAGTGAATCCAAGTTACAATTTGTACAATCAGAGGTTAAATACCTGGGTCATTTGATAAGTCAGGGAACCAGAAAGATCAGTCCAGAAAGGATACAAGGTATTCTACAGATCCCACCTCCTAAGAATGCCCAAGAACTCAGGAAATTCCTTGGTCTAGTGGGATACTGTAGAATTTCGATAGAAAATTACTCTAATCTAGTTCGATTCCTTTACGATAAACTCACGATTCTAGGGGGCGAAGCGCTTGTTTGGATGGAAGAAGAGATTAATAATTTTAACGGTGAAACAGCGCCTTATTAGTGCCTCAGTGTTGGCTTTAACCCAACCTTAATAAGTCTTTTGATGTTTATACTAACGCAAAAGAGGGTGTAGCAACTGGTGTTTTAACACAAGAAAGGGCAGGCTGCAGGCAGCCAGTTGCTTTTCTCTCAAAAGTTTTGGATCCTGTTTGTAGTGGTTGGCCAGAATGTGTTCAAGCTATCGCAGCCACTGCTATTTTAGTTGAAGAAGCGCGAAAAATTACATTTGGTGCCCCAATGATAGTGCACACTCCTCACACCGTTTGCAATATTCTGTTACAGCGTGCGTGCTGGTAGGTGGCTTACAGATTCTAGAATTTTGAAATACGAAGCAATTTTGATGGATAGGGATGATCTAACTCTGACTACAAGTAGAGAACATAATCCAGCAGCCTTTTTAGTCCCTCCAACCTCTCCCAACACAATCAATGAGTTAGAGCATATATGTTTGGAAGTGATAGACCTGCAGACTAAGATTAGAGAAGATTTGAGTGATGAGCCTTTACAGGAGGGAGAATGGTGGTTTATTGATGGCTCTTCCCGCTGTATTGATGGCACTCGCTATAGCGGATATAGTGTAGTGGATGGGAAAGAGGGGGTAGTTATTGAAGCCGGTCACCTTCCCGGTCACTGGTCAGCCCAGTCTTGCGAATTATATGCCCTCTGTCGAGCTCTCCAAGGTCTGGAAAATAAGATGGGCACAATCTACACAGATTCAAAATATGCTTTTGTGGTAGTGCACACCTTTGGGAAAATCTGGAAGGAACGGGGAATGATAACGGGAAAAGGACAAAAATTGATGCATGAGAACCTAATTGTCCAATCCTTGGAGGCTCTGACGTTACCTGAAGAAATAGCTGTGGTTCATGTACGGGGCCATCAAACTGGTGACAGCCCTGAAGCACAGGGCAACAGACAGGCAGATGCAGCTGCTAAACAGGCTGCGCTCACTGCAAAAGTGGGCATGCAGCTGTTACTCCCCATCCCACAGGAGCTTAAAAAGACTCCCATCTTTTCACGAGAAGAGGAGGTTTATATGAGGGATCAGGGGATGTGTCAAACTAGTGATGGGTTGTGGTGGACAGCCGAAGGACGCCAAGTGCTGAACAAAGCATTGGCACGGCAAATGTTTGATCAGCTCCACCAACAGACACACTCGGGAGCCCAGGCACTTGTCGACACTTTTGTACGCTCCTTTCATTGTTCGGGCGTATACACTATAGCCAAGCAGAGTACTCAGGGGTGCCCAATTTGTCAGAAAATTAATAAGAAAGTCATGCGCCAGGTAATGCCTGGCGGTCGCGATATCGCTGTACGCCCTTTCCAACAGATACAAGTGGATTTCACAGAGTTACCTAAGATAGGTGTTTACAAGTACCTGTTGGTGATGGTAGATCATTTCACGCGATGGGTTGAGGCTTTCCCGACCCCGAATGATCGTGCTAGCACCGTTATCAGAGTACTGCTGGATTCTGTGATTCCACGGTATGGGATGATCCAGACCATTGACTCGGATCGTGGTACACACTTTACTTCTCGGGTACTCCAGGGGGTTTGTAAAAGATTGGGCATTGACTGGCAGCTCCATACCCCATGGCACCCCCAGAGTTCGGGCCGGGTTGAGCAAATGAATCAGACTTTGAAATATCAGCTCACTCAACTTCATGAGGAAACTGGCCTCTCCTGGATTAAATGCTTACCCTTAGCTTTAATCAGGATTTGCACAGCACCTCGTAAAGATCTTGCTGTCTCACCATATGAGATGATGTTTGGTCTTCCTTACATGGGATTCCACACTGATACTCCCATCCCTGAGGCTAATGACCAATATATCTCTAAATATTTACAGGAACTGTCTGCTTCGCTCCTTGATTTAAAACAGAAGGGTTTACTAGCTCAAACTCCCCCCTGGAGTATCCAATTCATTCTATTAAACCTGGTGATTGGGTATTTGTTAAAGCTTGGCAAGATACACAACTAAAACCTGTCTGGGATGGCCCCTACTGTGTACTTTTGATTACAGACACCGCTGTACGAACGAAAGAAAAGGGTTGGAGCCATATCCAATGAATCAAACGAGCTGCTGAACTACAGACTACAGATCTTGAAAATCCACCCTCCACCTGGCGTGCAGTTCTTCATCTTGACTTGAAAGTTACACTACGCCGGGAAAAAGTCTTGTAATGTTGTTTTTATTATTTATTGTACTGTTTAATTGTTACCTCCCAAATTCTGAGACATCACTAAAGTATTCAAAATGTATTAAGTCCTCCTGGAATAGGGGCAGCATAGATGGCCAGTATTTCACTTTAGAATGTAGACGGGGCATAGATATAGGGTACGATCATAGTAAGGTAGGGGTTAATATAGATTTCAAATGTGGACCAGGGGAACAGAACACCTCTCAGTATGATGATTTTAATGGTATTTTGGACTCTGCAGATATTAACAAGATCAGTTTTAAACGTTTAGCACAAAGCAGATGTGGGCACAAAGGCAGACAAGATAATTGTCAGGATTGTACATGTGACAGAGAGAGAGTTGATACATATGCTAATGTTTGCAGGCAGGCTACAACTCACAGATTAAGTTACAAGAAACACCCCTCCCCAACCTGTGCTATTCTAAAGCATCCTTTGGGTTACACAGCCATTTCAATTCTTAAATACCACTACTTTAAGGGGAGTCCCAATGGTAAATGAAATAAAGCTGCTGGGCATTTAAATCGTTTGTTCAGACTCCAGGCGGCTTTGGAGATCGTTGCCGAACGGACGGCGATGGCCCCTAATGTAGGGGCTGAAGAACGACGACAGCTATTAGCAACGATTCAACGAAACCGCCTGGCTCTCGATTACTTGTTGGCTGCTGGAGGCAAGCGTCTGTGCGAGACTCAGTACTGACAATGCTTACAACGGTCAGGCGGTTAAAGACACTGCTTCAGGACTTCGACAAAAATCTTCCCATGCCCAAGTTCAGACTTGGCAACCTTGGACTGATGTGGGATGTGTGTTTCCCAAATGGATGCTTATGACACTGCAATTCGTTTATTGACCCGCTGGGAGAAAGACCAACTTTGCCAATAGCACAGTTAATTTGACAGATCAGTGACACTGATCTAAAAGAGAAGTCAGGATTGTGAGAGATCAGTAACACTGATCTTTTTGAGAGATCAGTATCACTGATCTAAAAGAGAAGTGAGGATTGTGAGAGATGAGTAAACTTGACATGAAAATATGAAAGATGGGGAAACTAGTACAGACACATGGAGTGATGGATTAAACCAGTATGAACAGGCTAAGCATGGAAATTAGAATGCAGGAAGCAGAGTCAGCCTATGTAAGATAAGAATCTTCTAGTCTTTTCGACAGGATCGGTGAGCTCACTGTATGAATAAGATAAGGAGAGGTAAGGAATAGAATGTAGGAAGTTGAGGTAATCTGGATGAGATAAGGGTTTCCTAACCCTAGACAGAGGTACCAAGTTCTACATATATAATTAGTAAGCCTTACACAGATTTATCAAGTATGCATATTAAATTAGTAAACCCTAGACAGGATTAGCGAACTCTGCATATGAAGAGACTGTAGCTCTGAGAGTCGGAAAGATGTGAATGGGGACAAGGGCAAGGTTGTGAATAAGGACAATGAGGGTAATAACATGATGAGACACCGACAGGATCCCCCCTGGTCCTCCAAGTTCACAGAAACTGCACGAAGGCAGGAAGGATTGCCTAATGCCAAACCCATCCAGGAGGCAGAAGAATGTAAGAGGGAGGGTATTCCTATACTGAAATTCACTGTATAAAAGTTGGGTGAGCCCCAGTGTATGTGTGTATTCCCAGGGTAAGGGGAAGCACCCAACTTTGCATTGTTGTAATAATAAATGTTCTTTGTTCTCAATTTTTGTCTCGAGCAATTTCTGTTAAGGTACTTCTATTTCTAACACCTGCAACCAGAGAACTTGGAAGAAGGAGAAGTGAGATTGAACTGTGAACCAAATAACTTTTCTTGAATTTGCACACACATTGCATACACGTGCGCATGGAATTTGAAGTGGGTAATTTGGGTTAGTTAACTATAGAGTTAAGTTAATGATTTGTGACAAACAGAAGTACCTTCACAGAATTTGCTCGAGACAAAAATTGAGAACAAAGAACATTTATTATACAACAATGCAAAGTTGGGTGCTTCCCCTTACCCTGGGAATATACACACACACTGGGGCTCACCCAACTTTTATACAGTTTATTTCAGTATAGAAGTACCCTCCCCCTTGCATTCTTCTGCCTCCTGGATGAGTTTGGCATTAGGCAATCCTGTCTGCCTATGTGTTGTTTCTGTGATCTTGGAGGACCAGGGGGTATCCTGTCTGTGTCCCATCATGTCATTGTCCTTATTGTCCTTATTCACAAACCTGCCTTTGTCCTTATTCACCCTTCCCAACCCTCAGGGCTTACTAATTGTTACATGCAGAACTTGTTAATTCTGTCTGAGGTTTACTAATTACATATGCGGAACTTGCTGAGACTCTGTCTAAGGCTAGAAGACCCTTATCTTATTCAGACTAACTTTACTTCTTACATTTTATTATCTACCCTTATTCTATTCATACTGGCTTTATTCATTACACATATATCCATACTAGCTTTCTTCATCTCTCATATTTTCATATTAGTTTCACTCATCTCTCACAATCCTCACTTTTCTTTTAGCTACGCTTCGTGAATTCTCAACTGGAATGTATTACTTGTAAACTTGTTCTTTTTCCCAGCGAGTCAGTAAACGAACTGCAGTCTCAGCATCATCAGACAGAATTTGGGAAACATACATTGTTTGGGTTATAGTGATCTGATGAGGGCTCCGTTGAATTAAATACTGCAACAAGTCTTTAGGCAGGGGAGCACCATAATGGACAGAATAGCGAGTCCAGCTGCTATAAGGGCTGTGGGTATCTGACTCCAGTTACCAATAAAAAGTCTAGTCCATCCCACACCAGACCAAGGTTGCCAAGCCTGAACCTGGGCATGGGATTTTCGAACTCTTGAAGAAGTGTCTTTAACCGACTGTTGTGAGCATTGTCATTAACCAGTCTTTCACAAACGCTGCCTTCAGCAGCCAACGAGTAATCGAGAGCCAGGCGGTTTTGTTGAACTGTGGCTCGTATCTGTCGTCTTTCTTCACCCCATAAATTCAGGGCCATCACTGTCTGTTCGGTGATGATCTCCAAGGCTGCCTGGAGTCTGATTAAACGAGTTAAATGCCAAGCAGCTGTGGTGTTCTGGAGTAGCTTACGTCGTTTACAACTGGAACTCCCCTTACAGTGGTGGTTCTTAACATTCCGAATGTCTGTGTGACCCAAAGGATGATTTACAGGAGACCAAGTTGGGGAGAGGTGTTTCTTGTCACTTAACCTGTGAGTTGCAGCTTGTCTGCGAACATTAGCATAAGTATCACTGAACCTGTGAGTTGCAGCCTGTCGTGAACATTAGCATATGTATTCACTCTATTTCTGCTACATGTACAATCCTGACTAACATTCTGTCTGTCATTGTCCCACCATCTTCTTTGTGCTATCTCTTTAAAACTCCTCTTTTTAATATCTGTAGAGGCCGGAATACAAACCAAGTCTACTCCCCTAGGGCCGTTCTGTTCCCCTGGTCCATGTTGGGATCCTATATTAACCCATACTAAATAAGGTACCCCACTATGACTATACTCTATACCTGCGCCCTGTCTGCATTCTAAAGGTAAATAATTGTCACCTCTGCTGCCCCTATTCCAGGAGGACTTAATACATTGTGAGCAATTTGG
Organism: Narcine bancroftii; assembly: GCF_036971445.1. Taxonomy (NCBI): domain Eukaryota; kingdom Metazoa; phylum Chordata; class Chondrichthyes; order Torpediniformes; family Narcinidae; genus Narcine; species Narcine bancroftii. The sequence continues at coordinate 97,794,762 of NC_091474.1, read as the reverse complement.
TGATTTCCCAAAAATTGGGAACCAACAAGTAAACAAAACAGCAAATGGTAAAAACAACATTACAGCACTTTTTCTCTGCGTAGTGTAACTTTCAGATCAGAAGGATGAAGGACTGCACGCCAGGTGGAGGGTAGATTATCAATGTCTTTAGTCCGTGGATCAGCAGCTTGTTTAATTCGTTGTATGTGAGTCCACCCCTTTTCTTTCGTTCGTACTGCAGTGTCTGTAATCAAAAGTATACAATAGGGGCCGTTCCAGACAGGTTTTAGTTGGTGATCTTGCCATGCTTTTACATATACCCAATCACCAGATTTAATAAAATGAGTAGGATGCTCCAGGGGTGGGTTTTGAACTAATAAACCCTTCTGTTTTAATTAACTGCCAATGTATTCCCAGGATTTATTAGTTCACGATCCTGTTTATTTGGTGAAACACTAATTAAAAGTGAATAGCTGCAATTTAATGCCTTATCTGTTTTTACAATAGTTTCCAAAATCGTTGTGGGGCAACACACCGTTTACCATAACAATCTGACATTTCTTTGTGTTAGTGTAAATGTTATATTTAGAATTATTGTAAAAAGAAACACAAACCATATTTCCATGGGTTTTGAATATATTAGACCTTATTAAAACGCAGTTGAAGCTGCTTGTCTGTATTGGGCAACCAACCTGAAATTTGTTAGAGTGAGTACATAACAGACTTTGCAGCACAAGAGCGCCTGCGAGAGAACTTGAAACATATTCAACCTTTAGTTCTGCCTTAAGTACACAATTAGCCATAATGATTTGGCGAGTGATATTAACTGTATTCTAAAATGAATTTATTTTAAAAATAGCCGAGTGGGAATAAGACATGTCTTTGTCACTGCAGACGAAAACGAATTTGACGATTATTTAATGTCGCTATTGTAATTTAAACATTAAATGCCTTGCGCCAAAGCCCACAGGAGCTGGCCTTATTTAAAGCAATCTGTAAAACCGGCACCGAAAAACATTTAAAATATGTTCTTATGAACATTACACACACAATCATTTAAGTACAGGCTGGTTTCTATTATTCCACTTAAAGTTCTGCTGCATGAATCCTGGAGCTTGTGGAGTTATTATTGAATCAAGAAATATTGGTGCCATGCCAATCTCTCTGTAACTTGCCGATTTTTCCAGTCCTTAAGCCGAGACATACTGAATAGCATCTGGTTCAAGATCTGTGAGCTATTAATGATATTGTTATGCCTATGCACCTAATTGTTCTGAACTATGCCGCTAATTTAAATCATATTCCAGCTATTGCAGTACTCACGCACCACCATAGACCTGTTTGCAGGTTTATTTCTCCATTAAGCTAAATCCAGTCGGGCAGGGTTTACCTCTGTGCACAGACATTGCCGGCACTACACAAAAGTGTCTTTGCAGCGGCCAATATCACTTTCCATCAGCCGGTACAAGTTTGCACTCAACATTCAGTGCCGGCTCTCCTGATGTCTAATGAGACACACCACATGACTCAAGCATGTTTGAGCCTCTCTGAACTCTATTAGGGAACCTGTATTTGACCTGCAGTACTATTAACCCAGCAGTCTTTTAGACACCACTTCCAGATGAATTTGAAAAATCAGATCATGATTATTTACAATGTAACTTCCGCACGACCAGATTTAAATATAAACCTGATGAATGGGGGAAGTTATCATGAACTAAATTACAGCGGCAATACAGAGAAATTGTGCTGAGGCATGAGTTTCACTCCGGAGGAAAATGCACCAGAGAAATCAATCATTAAACTTATTGGATTCCCCAGAGGTTTCTTTATTCTCCAGAGGTGGGCGATCTTTAAGCTCACGGACCTTGTCTGCTGAATTTGTAAAACAAATGTACTAAATCTATTGAGAGGGCTCCATACCGCTAACTGCAAGACAGGAGCCTGGAGCCTCAGTTTCAAGTGAACAGAATACAATTCATTAGTGCCACAACACGCTTAAAGGGACATGCACACACCCCCTTCAACTGACTGATCCAGCCACTTTACACATCAGATCCTTTCTTTATCTTACATACACTTAAAAAAGTAAGACGTATAGAACTCACCCTATTTGCGCAAACATTTCTCCCTGCAAATGTTATAACATCGCTCAACTCTCATGTACTCCCTGTGCAAAATCACGTTTGAATACAATATATTTCATAAAATGAAATTAACTGGTAGTTAAATTCGTTCATTCTACAGTATTGATAAACGATCATTTATGAAATTTACATTTTAGCATGAATTTTAATTAATATTGGTCAGTGACTGAAGTGAGAAGTCGTGATTTATGAAATTATCTCTGGTCTCTACTCTCCCACTCCCGGCGCTTCTCCCAACATCCAGGAGCTGGCACACAGCCCCTAACATTTCCCTGCTGTTCCTCCACAACTTCCTTGACTGCCTGCATCAAAATCTTAGCCTTTCCTTTCTGTTTATCCTCAGATCTCTGGACGTATGCCCTTTGTGCGATCTGTAAAAACTGTGTTATTCCCTGTTCATGCCAATTCTCAGTCTTCTGCAATTTTCTCCTGATGTCTGGGGCAGAATTAGTAACGAAGCCCGTTAATACCAATTGTTCACCCGCTGGGGATTCTATATCCAAACCCCCATATTGCTGTATGCAATCTATTCAGAAATGCAGAGGGGGGGTCTCCTCGGGACCTTGGTGAACCTCAAATACTTTCTTAAAATTCTGTCCCTTTGGAACAGACTCCTTGATTCCTTTTATCAGATTAACCCTATATTCCTCCATTAATGTGCGACCATCATTAGTATTCTTATCCCAATTTGGTTTTGCCAGGGGGAATTTAAGTTCCCCAGGTATCACCTCTGGTCCCCCTTGGTGTTCCCTATCCCAGATTCTAATCCCTGCCTGGCAAATCATTCCACGTTCATCCAAAGTGAACAGAGCCCTAAAGATCGATGTTAACTCATCCCACGTAAATATATTTGGTCCCAAAAATTGATCTAATTGTTCGGCACATCCCTGAGGATCCTCTATCAGGGAGGTCATTTCTCTCTTAAAGTTACGCACCTCCGTACTAGTCAGGGACACATTTAGAAACTGAGACCCCCTCCCACAGGAACTTCCCGAAAAAGGTCTCATCCAGTTAATTTCTGGCTTATCCTCTCCTTTATAATGTCTAGGTTCCTGCTCTCTGGGAAATGAATCAAAGGGTTCTGCCCTTCCCTCCCGGAGCGTCTCACACTGTTCTGAATCAAAGTCTCCTCCCTCTCTTGTCAATTGAGGTAGTAATCTAGTACTTTGTGAATGGGTCATCATACCACCCCTACTTTCTTCTTTCTTTGGCTGTGGGGGTGGAGGGGAAGGTGAAGAAGGGTAGAGCATAGGAGAGAGGGGAAAGATAGGAGCCGGCATAGGAGGAGCATAGGGTGGAGGAAGGGAATGTAACACATCCCATCCTTGTGTTTCAGGGACAAAAGGTTCCTCATCCTTCTTGTCCTTACATTCCTTTTCATTCAAAACCAGTTGATCAACCGATCCACTGAGCCAGCAGGCTGCATATTTTCTGCTCTCAATATTATCTCTTTGATTTTGATATAGCCAGATGTTCAATGCCTGACACATCCAGTCCTCATCGGATCCGAACTTTGGTCAATATACCGAATTCCCTTTTATCGGGTTTTTAACTCATTCCAGACAGCAATACCTGACCATGGTCTGTTTGTCTTTCCTGCGGGTTCTCCCCGCACCCCAATCAGATAGCATTAATCCTAACGCACTTTGCTTAGTTATCTGATCATCCTGTCCTTCCTTAGGACTATTTCCCTTGCTACTCACCTCCCATACTAACAGGTAAGTAAAATTCCTCTTACCGGGATCCAGTAGCTATTCCTAGCGCGCTTCCTTAACGTCCTCCCGTCGTTTGTTCTCAATGCCTCTTCTCGGATATCACTCGATCATCCACTGACAAGTCACCCGCCGTCCGTGAGTCCAGCTGAATCAGCCGGGGTGCACCTACCCTCGTCATCGGGCACTCTGTCAGTGGAGGGAGTGGGATCCCGGACGAACCCCCATTTGTGAGAAACAGAAGTACCTTCACAGAATTTGCTCGAGACAAAAATTGAGAACAAAGAACATTTATTGTACAACAATGCAAAGTTGGGTGCTTCCCCTTACCCTGGGAATATACACACACACTAGGGCTCACCCAACTTTTAGACAATTTATTTCAGTATAGAAGTACCCTCCCCCTTACATTCTTCTGCCTCCTGAATGAGCTTGGCATTAGGCAATCCTATCTGCCTATGTGCTGTTTCTGTGAACTTGGAGGACCAGGGGGTATCCTGTCTATCTATGTTCCATCATGTCATTGTCCTTATTGTCCTTATTCACAAACCTGCCTTTGTCCTTATTCACACCTTCCCAACCCTCAGGGCTTACTAACTCTTATATGCAGAACTTGCTAATTCTGTCTTCTTTCTTCTTTGGCTTGGCTTCGCGGACGAAGATTTATGGAGGGGGTAAAAGTCCACGTCAGCTGCAGGCTCGTTTGTGGCTGACAAGTCCGATGCGGGACAGGCAGACACGGTTGCAGCAGCTGCAGGGGAAAATTGGTTGGTTGGGGTTGGGTGTTGGGTTTTTCCTCCTTTGCCTTTTGTCAGTGAGGTGGGCTCTGCGGTCTTCTTCAAAGGAGGTTGCTGCCCGCCAAACTGTGAGGCGCCAAGATGCACGGTTTGAGGCGATATCAGCCCACTGGCGGTGGTCAATGTGGCAGGCACCAAGAGATTTCTTTAGGCAGTCCTTGTACCTTTTCTTTGGTGCACCTCTGTCACGGTGGCCAGTGGAGAGCTCGCCATATAACACGATCTTGGGAAGGCGATGGTCCTCCATTCTGGAGACGTGACCCATCCAGCGCAGCTGGATCTTCAGCAGCGTGGACTCGATGCTGTCGACCTCTGCCATCTCGAGTACTTCGACGTTATGGATGAAAGCGCTCCAATGAATGTTGAGGATGGAGCGGAGACAACGCTGGTGGAAGCGTTCTAGGAGCCGTAGGTGATGCCGGTAGAGGACCCATGATTCGGAGCCGACCAGGAGTGTGTGTATGACAACGGCTCTGTATACGCTTATCTTTGTGAGGTTTTTCAGTTGGTTGTTTTTCCAGACTCTTTTGTGTAGTCTTCCAAAGGCGCTATTTGCCTTGGCGAGTCTGTTGTCTATCTCATTGTCGATCCTTGCATCTGATGAAATGGTGAAATTCTGTCTAAAGGCTTACTAATTACATATGCGGAACTTGCTGAGACTCTAAGTCTAGAAGACCCTTATCTTATTCAGACTAACTTTACTTCCTACATTCTAATTATCTACCCTTATCCTATTCATACTGGCTTTGTTCATAACACATATATCCATCCTAACTTTCTTCATCTCTCATATTTTCATATTAGTTTTACTCATCTCTCACAGATTGATTCTATTTTCATGTTTGAAGTTGATTAAGAATAACTTTTGTTTTGAAAGCCACTTGTCTTTGTGAATGGGTTTTGGGGTCCTTTGGGCTTGTAACAATTGTGTCAAAAAAATTATTGTTTTGCGGCAGCATTACAGCATTGCTATAATTTCATTTTTTTTAAATAATTAAATTAGTGCAAATGAAAAGAATGTGTGGTGGTGTCTGTCATTCATTGTCCATCCAAAAATCTGATGACAAAGGGGAAGAAGCTGTTTTATGCACTGTCGGGTATTTGTCTTTAGGCTCCTGTATATCCTTCCGAATGGTGGCAGTGTGAAGAGGGTGTGACTTAGATAGTGATGGTCCTTGAGGATAGAGCAGTGGTTCTCAAGCTTTTTCCACTCACATCCCTATGCCATAGGTGCTCTGTGATTAGTAAGGGATTCCTTAAGGTGTTGTGTGGATGGAAACAAAAAATTTGAAAACCACTGTTTTTATAGTACCTAATTGACTAGTGCGCAGTTATGAAATTCCAGAGGAAGTGGGCCAATGACAATTTTTCTCAAGCAAAATATTTCAGTAAGAGTTGGGTCTTGAGCATTGATTCTCAACCTTCCCTTCCCACTCACATGGCACCTTAAGCAATCCATTACTAATCACAGAGGACACGGCATAGGGAATACTTAAAGTGGTATTGTAAGTGGAAAGAAAAAGGTTGAGAACCACTGCTCAAGGACTGTCACTATCCAAGTCACCACTCAGTTAGCTGATCTATCTTGCTCCTATTCGCTTCCTCATTGCTGTCTGTGATTTTGCCCATGGTGTCATCAGCAAATTTGTAGACTTCGTTTGATCTGTTCCTAGCCACGCAGTCATGGGTGTATAGTGAGCAGAGCAGTGAGCTAAGCCTGCTTCACAAGATCACAAGAAAAAGGAATAGAAGCAGGCTATTTGGCTCATTGAGTCTGCTCTGTGAAATCTCCCTAAGCTAAATTGTTCTCACATCTAGTTCCAAGTTCCGGCCTTGTCCCCATGTCCCATGATTCTCTGATACCTATCAAAATTTTGTCTTTAAATTCCCCCAATGTTCCTGCCTCCACAGCTGTTGCAACAAATTCCACAAATCCACTTTTTTCTTTGGCTTGGCTTCGCGGACAAAGATTTATGGAGGGGTAATGTCCACGTCAGCTGCAGGCTCGTTTGTGGCTGACAAGTCCGATGCGGGACAGGCAGGCATGGTTGCAGCGGTTGCAAGAGAAAATTGGTTGGTTGGGGTTGGGTGTTGGGTTTTTCCTCCTTTGTCTTTTGTCAGTGAGGTGGGCTCTGCGGTCTTCTTCAAAGGAGGTTGCTGCCCGCCAAACTGTGAGGCGACAAGATGCACGGTTTGAGGCGATATCAGCCCACTGGCGGTGGTCAATGTGGCAGGCACCAAGAGATTTCTTTAGGCAGTCCTTGTACCTCTTCTTTGGTGCACCTCTGTCACGGTGGCCAGTGGAGAGCTCGCCATATAACACGATCTTGGGAAGGCGATGGTCCTCCATTCTGGAGACGTGACCTACCCAGCGCAGTTGGATCTTCAGCAGCATGGATTCGATGCTGTCGGCCTCTGTCATCTTGAGTACTTCGATGTTGGAGATGAAGTCGCTCCAATGAATGTTGAGGATAGAGTGGAGACAACGCTGGTGGAAGCGTTCTAGGAGCCGTAGGTGATGCCAGTAGAGGACCCATGATTCGGAGCCGAACAGGAGTGTGGGTATGACAACAGCTCTGTATACGCTAATCTTTGTGAGGTTTTTCAGTTGGTTGTTTTTCCAGACTCTTTTATGTAGTCTTCCAAAGGTGCTATTTGCCTTGGCGAGTCTATTATCTATCTCGTTGTCGATTCTTGCATCCGATGAAATGGTGCAGCCGAGATAGGTAAACTGGTTGACCTTTTTGAGTTTTGTGTGCCCGATGGAGATGTGGGGGGGCTGGTAGTCATGGTGGGGAGCTGGCTGATGGAGGACCTCAGTTTTCTTCAGGCTGACTTTCAGACCAAACATTTTGGCAGTTTCCGCAAAACAGGACGTCAAGCGCTGAAGAGCTGGCTCTGAATGGGCAACTAAAGCGGCATCGTCTGCAAAGAGTAGTTCACGGACAAGTTGCTCTTGTGTCTTGGTGTGAGCTTGCAGGCACCTCAGATTGAAGGGACTGCCATCCATGCGGTACCAGATGTAAACAGCGTCTGCATTGTTGAGGTCTTTCATGGCTTGTTTCAGCAACATGCTGAAGAAGATTGAAAAGAGGGTTGGTGCAAGAACGCAGCCTTGCTTCACGCCATTGTTAATGGAGAAGGGTTCAGAGAGCTCATTGCTGTAACTGACCCAGTGACCCTCTGGTTAAAGAAACTTTTCCTCATCTCTGTTGTAAATTGGTACTTTTTAATTCTAAGACTGTGCCCTCTTGTCCTAGAATCACCCAACAGGGGAAACTTCTTATTTACATCTACTCTGTCTAATCCATTCATTATTCAAAATGTTTCCATCAGATCCCTTCTCATTCCTCTATATTCTAATGAATAGAGTCCAAGAGCCGCTAAGTGTTCCTCATATGTTAGCCTTCAAATATTTGTACTCTGGCTGAAGCAACCACTCAACTTTTTAATACAAACATTTACATACTTTGTATATACTTTAAAAACACATTTATTATGTTCACAATTTACAAGTTGTTCATAGTACAAATAATTATATAAATATAATTTTTCCATGGGATATTTAAAAATCATGATTTTTAAGGTTGGTTGTTAGATTCAATGTCTCTCCTATGCCATTTTTGTCCCTCCATTTCAAGTTTAAGAGGATTGCATGACCAGAAAATAGGTTTTAAAAAGTTTCTATTCTTGTGCACAACGCAATCTCTCTTCCTCCCACATTTAACATCTGGTGCAAATAAAATTGCTTTCAGACTTAGAAATAATAGCACAGGTACATTGCTTCATTTCTGACTAATGGATACCATTTTAGAAGTTTATTAACATGATAATAAAGATGCTGGACATAAATCTTCAGTGGAGGGGGTGTTGAAAATCTGGTTGGGATGTTGCACTTGGGATAATGGCACTTGCTTCAGGTAAGACATGGAGCTGTCTGTGCCTGATCTCCTGGTCAAACTGGTGCTGCCATGGAGCCACCTGACCTTTTGCTGCTCCAACAGCATGTGTAGAAGGTCCTCCACGACTAATGTCTTGCCCGATCAGATCCAGTCTCTGGAAATAATGCCCACCAGTAGACACACAAAGTATTTGAGCATGAAGGTGGCATAGTCCAGCTTCCTGAGTGCAGTGGGGGTGGGAGGGCAATGAACAACTGGGTGTGTGGGGGTGGGGTGAGGGCTAGGAGCGAGGCCTTTGCTTAAAGCAGTAGTTCCTAACCTTTTACTTTCCACTCACATACCACTTTAAGTATTCCCTATGCCATAAGTGTTCTGTAATTAATAAGGGATTGCTTAAGGTGGTATGTGGGTGGAAAGAAAAAGTTTGAAAACCACTTTTTTAATCATTCCAAATTGATTTGTTATGTGCCCAGTTTCATAACTTCAAAGGAAATGGGCCAATGGCAATTTTTCTCAAGCAAAATATTTCAGTAATAATTGAGTCTAGAGCAGTGATTCTCAATCTTCCCTTCATACTCACATACCACCTTAAACAATCACTTACTAATCACAGAACATTTATGGCATAGGGAATACTTAAAGTGGTATGTGGGTGGGAAGTAAAAGGTTGGGAACCACTGGCTTAAGAGTCCGCCTTTTTTTAAATGGTTCCAAATTGCGGAAGATTCTGAACAACAGCAAGTGCCTGGTCCCAACAATCCTGGAGAAAAAGTTAAGCACCTGTAGTTGGTCATTTATATGACCAGAACAAGATGTGATGAAGATAGTTTGAAGTTATCACCAATAGTACCCCACGGAATAAAATTACCTACTGCCACTGAGACATTAACTGTCTCAATCTCTCCTCTCCCATTCCAACTTACCCCCACAGCAGAAAATTTCCAATTGCTGTCGAGACATTTAACAGTCTCGACTTCACCACTCCAATCACCTAGTCTAATCTTATCTCCTTGGTCTGATTTCCAACTGCAAATGAAGGCTTCTTCAGGTGGATTCTCTGGTAAGAATGCGCCTGAAGAAGAGGAAGTGGCCATTTGAATTGTTGTTCCTTCAGGTTGTCATGTTTGGGATGGCTGGCTATCAGAGCTGGGACAGCTGGTGCAGGCTATCAGCGCGGGGACATCCCGACACTGATCGCTCTGCCCTGCTCTTTCCCAACAGCCCTATATCAATCTCCACACTGTGGGCGGCTGGTGGGGGGACTGCAGGGCTGGAGCAGCCGGCACAGGATACGTCCCCACACTGATCCCACTGCCCTGCTGTCTCCCAACAGCCTGATATCAGTCCCCAAACTGTGGGGCAGCTGGCACTGGCTGAAGTGGTTGGAGTGGATGACGCAGACTGAAATGGTTGGGGCGGCCGGCACAGGCTGAAGGGGTTGGGGCGGCCGGCGCGGGCTGAAGGGGTTGGGGCGGCCGGCGCGGGCTGAAGGGGTTGGGGCGGCCGGCGCGGGCTGAAGGGATTGGGGCGGCCAGCGCGGGCTGAAGGGGTTGGGGCGGCCGGCGCGGGCTGTAGGGGTTGGGGCGGCTGGCGCGGGCTGTTGAGGGTGGGGTGGCCGCCACGGGCTGAAGTGATTGGGGCAGCCAGCACAGATTGTGCTGTAGCCCATGCCGACCACCCCAACTCCTACAGCCTGCGCCAGCTGCCTCACAGTGTGGGGACTGATATCGGGCTGTTGGGAGAGAGCAGGGCAGAATCAGTGTGGGGACGTCCTGCGTTTACAGCCCACGACAGCTGCCCATGCCCTGACATCCTGTGCCAAGGGCAGGGGCAGCTGGAAGGGGAGCAGTCAGGCGCTCGTCAGCTGACTGTCATCCCCTTAGCAGCCGCTTTCAGGTGGCTGCATTCATGTGCAGGGAATGACCATTGTGCTGTGGCGATTATCCCTCTTGGAGCATGGTTAATAAGTTCGCCACGCAGGCACCTCCTGCGTATTGAAGTGGCCTCCCGACACCCACATATTGCCATAATATGCGGCTTTTCAAGCAGGGAGTTTGGCCACCTGAAAGTGCCTTGAGACATTAACTGTCTTGATGTCACCACACCACTCTCCTATTCCAAGCTTATCTCAATAGAACAAATGTTCTGAAGCTGTGACTAGTCTCTTTTTGAGTTATGGGTTATAATCGTGATCATGAATAGGAATCAGATGTGCCAAGAGGAGCGTGTGAAGCTTGCAGGGAACTCTATGATAATGAACAAACCTGACACTTCCATATGTTGGTGGGAAGTGTTTGTAGAGGCCAGATAGAATGTCATGAATGCATTTAATGTCATTCTATCTTTGGTTGGCAGATCCCATGTTTGAGCTCTTGGAACAGTATGATGATTCCCAGTTCATCCACTTGACAAGTCATTACTTGGAGACCCTGGAACAGGCAATTGAAGAAGCAGTGGATAAAGTCAGCCTCATTTTAACATACGAGAGATATTTCAGTGAACAAGAGTACAAGGTGAGTTGTGGAGAGAGAATGAATGTTGCACAACTATTTGAATAACATCCTAGAAATAAAACTTTTCATGGAGAAATAAACACACCAATAATAAAAATATGCCAGAAATCCGAGACAAATCTGGAAATGCTCTGTTGAACATGTAGCGTCTGACAATAGACCCAGATGGAACCCAGCGCATGGTCCAGTTAAAGACTGCAGGAACTACCAGCAGCAGACCCACGGGCCAGGTAAAGAAGAGCTGATCACGTGGATATAGAGACGGAGCTACAGGTCAAGCTGAGACGCCGTGACCTGAGGCTTCTGCTCACTACCATCCTCCTAGCCAATGTATTTTGTGAACAGATGTGCGCCCAGCACCAACCCCTGCAGTACTCCGCTTACCACTGATGCCCACCTGAAAAACACCTCTATACCACAACTATTGGTTAACCAATCCTTTATCTATGCTGATACATCGCTCCGAACTCTGTTCATGCTTATTTTATGTACGTCTTTTATGCGGCACTTTATTGAACATCTTTTGGAAATCCAGGTAAAGAATCTGATCCCCCAATCTATCGTGCACGTTATATTTTCAAAGAACTACAATAAGTTTGTCAAACAGGAACTGCCTTGCTGCATCAGCCTGAGGGATCCATTTTGCTCCAGATGCCTCGCTAGTTCTTTAATGACAGCTTCAATCAGTTTCACAACTATGGATGTTAATCTAACTGGCCTTTAGTTCCATGCTTTTTGCCAACATCAATTTTTGATTAGTGGCATAACATTCACCATCTTCCATTCTGCGAGGACCTGTCCAGGGAAGTTTGATAAATTATCATCAAACCTTTACTGTAACTTCTGCCATTTATTTCGGTACCCTGAGATGCATTCCATCAGGACCAGGGGACTTGTTAATCTTTAGACCTCTTCTGTGATAGCTATTATATCCAGATCCTCACCTCCTGTCTTTGGCAGGTTAGACGTGTTTTCCACCATGAAGACTGACACAAAATAGTCATGGAAAGCCTCACCCATTACCTCATTACCCAACATCAATTATCCCTTCTCATCATCCAAGGGACTAACTTTCTCACTTTAGCCATCGTTTTGCACTTTCAATAATTATGAAAACTTTTACTGTCTGTTTTTGTATTTTGTGCTAATTTTTTTACGGTCTGCCTTCCCTCTCTTTATTGCTTACTTCATGGTTCTTAGTTGCTTCTGAAAGGTTTGTCTAGTTTTCCACTGTTCTTAGTGACTTTGTGAGTGCAAGCTTTAGTTTGATGCCTTCCTTTATTTTCTTACTTATCTGAGGCTGGCTGTCCCCACCCTTATGGTCCTTGCTTTTAACTGAAATCGACTTTCCTTGAGCGCAATATATATTTTTAAAATCTGAAAGTCTTCCATTCAACTGAACCATCCCTGGTTCCCCATGTATCTTGACCAACTCTTCCTTCATCCCCTTGCATTTTCCCTTGTTTATGAAAAATACACTGGTTTTAGACTGAACTATTGTACTCTCTATTGTATGATAAATTCAATCATATTGTTTCACTCTTTCCTAGAGGATTCCCAACTACAAGATCACTAATTTTACTTGTCTCATTGCACAGGACTAGATCCAAGATAGCATATTCCCTTGAGGTTTCAGTAGCATGCTGTTCAAGAAACAATGACGTCCACCCTTTAGCCATGACTGTGATGGCCGCAACAGCATACCTGCCAATATGTAGCTATACTACAAGGTCATCACTTTATTTCTTAAGCTGCATGCATTTGTGAGGGATACTGGAATGTTAGGAGTCCAGAGATACTGGAAGCAAGTGCCAATTAAGAATAAAGTATTATGGGTTAACTTAAGGTGAAGGGATACTGGAATGTGAGGAGTCAAGCAAGTGCTCATTAGAGATGAAGTATTATGGGTTAAATCAGGGTGAAGGGATGCTGGAATGAGAGGAAGGGTTGTAAAAGTGTAATAAACTAAGGATCTTCAAAATAGGATAACAAGTAGATAGCTTTAGCAAGTCTTAGGGATTGATTAATGAGTGAAGAACAAAGACATGATACTTCTCTGGCTAACAAGTTTGCAGGAAGGCACATAAACTGATAAGAATTTAGAATCCACGTGGGCAGAATTACCTAATGCTAAACCAATCCAAGAGGCAGAAGAATGTTAAGGGGAAGGAATCTCTGTACTGAAATGAAATGTATAAAAGTTGGGTCTGCCTCAGTATCTGTGTGTATTCCCAGGGTAAGGGGAAGCACCCAACTTTGCATTGTTGTATAATAAATGTTCTTTGTTCTCAATTTTTGTCTCGAGCAATTTCTTTAAAGGTACTTCTGTTTCTCACACATTTAAATACAAAATTTTAGCCCTGATTTGTTACTTTGTTTGACACTTGTCCATATGGCATTGCAACTCAAACCAATGGCTGTAATTTTGCCTGTCTGCCTGTTCTTCCATACTAACTCCTTATCAGCTATTTTTGCGCCAACCACCACTTCCTCTACCTTGTCACATTAACTCCACTCACCCTGTGAATCCAGTTTAAACCCCTTCTCCGCCCCCCCACCCCTAACTACAACAGCATTAGCAAACCTCCCTGCCAAGATATTAATTCCCCTCCAGTTCAGGTGCAACCCATCCCAGTTTTACAGATCTTTCCTTCCCCATTAATGGTTACAATGATCCAAGAGCTTAAAACCTTGCCCCCTGCACCATCTCTTCAGCCACTTATTTGTTTGCACTATCTTCCTATTCTGATCTTCCCTAGCTTGTGACACTGGAAGTATTCCACAGATTACCATCTTGGAGGTTCTGCTCTTCAACCTATTTCCTAACTCCCTATGTTTGCTTTGCAGAACCTCTACCCTACTCTTTCCATGATTACTAGCTTCTCACCCTCCCCTTTAAGAATATTCTGCACCTGCTCAGAGACATCCTTCTATGCCTTGATAATGTCTAGGGACATAATGCACTGGTTTGGCCTGACATTGAATTCATGTTTTGCTTCCTATTTTGGTTTTATGGCGAAGAATGAATTGTATTCCACATCCTTGGTGGTGGTGAGGAAGTGGCAGTGATTTGTCATGTTAATCACCTTGATTCATGTGCTGAAAAAACTCCCATTCTCACATTAGATCCTTCATTTATGTTGCCATTTGGTCATAAGCAAAGTCAGGACAATGTGGCTGAGAGGAAAACTTCCTGCAACTTTTGCTGCCATTTTCCTTCTGCCTGGTAGAGCAAAATTCAGCATGATGCTGAACCAAGAATTAAAGACCCCAACAATGAAGACGCTGTTTACATCTGGTACCGCACGGATGGCAGTCTCTTCAATCTGAGGCGCCTGCAAGCTCATACCAAGACACAAGAGAAACTTGTCCGTGAACTACTCTTTGCAGACGATGCAGCTTTAGTTGCCCATTCAGAGCCAGCTCTTCAGCGCTTGACGTCCTGCTTTGCGGAAACTGCCAAAATGTTTGGCCTGGAAGTCAGCCTGAAGAAAACTGAGGTCCTCCATCAGCCAGCTCCCCACCATGACTACCAGCCCCCCCACATCTCCATCGGGCACACAAAACTCAAATCGGTCAACCAGTTTACCTATCTCGGCTGCACCATTTCATCAGATGCAAGGATCGACAATGAGATAGACAACAGACTCGCCAAGGCAAATAGCGCCTTTGGAAGACTACACAAAAGAGTCTGGAAAAACAACCAACTGAAAAACCTCACAAAGATAAGCGTATACAGAGCCGTTGTCATACCCACACTCCTGTTCGGCTCCGAATCATGGGTCCTCTACCAGCATCACCTACGGCTCCTAGAACGCTTCCACCAGCGTTGTCTCCGCTCCATCCTCAACATTCATTGGAGCGCTTTCATCCCTAACGTCGAAGTACTCGAGATGGCAGAGGTCGACAGCATCGAGTCCATGCTGCTGAAGATCCAGCTGCGCTGGGTGGGTCACGTCTCCAGAATGGAGGACCATCGCCTTCCCAAGATCGTGTTATATGGCGAGCTCTCCACTGGCCACCGTGACAGAGGTGCACCAAAGAAAAGGTACAAGGACTGCCTAAAGAAATCTCTTGGTGCCTGCCACATTGATCACCGCCAGTGGGCTGATATCGCCTCAAACCGTGCATCTTGGCGCCTCACAGTTTGGCGGGCAGCAACCTCCTTTGAAGAAGACCGCAGAGCCCACCTCACTGACAAAAGGCAAAGGAGGAAAAACCCAACACCCAACCCCAACCAACCAATTTTCCCCTGCAGCCGCTGCAACCGTGTCTGCCTGTCCCGCATCGGACTTGTCAGCCACAAACGAGCCTGCAGCTGACGTGGACTTTTACCCCCTCCATAAATCTTCGTCCGCGAAGCCAAGCCAAAGGTAGAGCTTGTGTATTTGGAAGGGTCTGTCCAAGGTTTCTTGCTGAGTTGCTTCAGTGCATCCTACATATTGTTACTATAGGTCAGTTGTGGAGCATTAACATTTGTGGATGAAGTGCCATTTATTGCAGGGATCGATGTTGGTCCGCTGAATTTTGTCAATAATAGTAATTATTTGATTTAGAAAGAAGGTGGCATGATTAGTCAGTTTGCAAGTCACACTATGATCTAAGTAATAGTGGAGAAGTGAGCAAGGTTATTTCAGAACGTAAATGCGATCATGATCAGTGGAAGAATTGTGACAGTTTTAGTTCCCTGAATCTGAATGAAAATTCAGAAATGGTACTTGATGTGGAAGAGTAACATTGCTGTATTATTCCTATTTGTCAGCTGCCATTCTTTAAATGGACAGAATTTGTGTTGTGTTTTAATTTTATTTCAATTTTTAGACATACAGCACGATAACAGGGCGTTTTGGCCCATGATCCCGTGCCGCCCATTTTACACTCAATTAACATTTCAAACACAGTGGGAGGAAACTGGAGCCCACGCAGTCACAAGGGAAAGTACAAACTCCTTCCAGACAGTGTAGGATTCGAACCCAAGTCTAGATTACTAGCACTGTAAAGGCATTGCACAAACCACTGCACCAACCGTGCTGCCCTAGATGTTCTAGTGCCGTATTCTAGATGTATCACTGCAGGACAGGTGTAATGCATTCAACAGACTAAGCTCATTTCATGTGCTGCACTGCGGATAGAACGGATGCATCTGTTTTTGTTGAAGATGTCCCAATGATGTTGATCTTCGGTTTTTCCTTCTATTCCATAACATGCCCGAGGCTTTGAAGTGGCTTTGGGAAGCAAGACTTTGAGATGTGTTGCACAATGAAAGGAAGAGGAAAGCGAAGATGTTAAAACTTCAACTCAATATAGCAGTCTTATGTGCCCGAGCCAACTTGAATCCATTTTGGCTTTTTGCTAGTTCATGGGTTCGCCATTGTCAACACATCAGCTCGTGTGCAGAGTAAAGTTCACCTAGCCCACAACTGAACTTTGAGCACAAAATATCTTGGAGCTCCCATCACTGAACAGTTTCTTATCAACTCACTATGTGTGAATTTGAATTTGAATTTAAACATGCAATAGAGTAACAGCCCCTTTCAGTCCATGAGACTGTGCTGCCCAGTTGACCTGAAACCCCAGTATGTTTTGAAGAGTGGGAGGAAACCGAAGGAGCCGGAGGAACCCATGCAGACACAGGGAGAATATATGCATTTCTTACAGATGGTGCTGGAATCAAAGCCAGGTTTCTCGCACCATAACAGTGTTGCTTTAACCACTATCCTAATCGTGCTGCCCTTTTTACTTGCGCCTTGCTTTACATTGTTATCACTGTTATGCTTCGCAGCAAATTATGAAACGTATGGAGAGAGGAGGCCGGGTGGCCAGTTCCAAACTCCTCCTTCGCCTAGTGATGGAGAAAAAGGCAACCGATGGAAAGCTGATCTGGAAATACTTTGTGAAGATGCATCACCTTGTCCCAAAATTGGGCAAATTGCTCAAAGAGATGGAGGAACAAGGTACGGTAAAT
The DNA here is from genome assembly GCF_036971445.1 of Narcine bancroftii. Classification (NCBI taxonomy): domain Eukaryota; kingdom Metazoa; phylum Chordata; class Chondrichthyes; order Torpediniformes; family Narcinidae; genus Narcine; species Narcine bancroftii. The sequence goes on along the minus strand of NC_091474.1, from coordinate 97,777,747 downwards.
CTCATGCCAAATTGCATGTTGGAACATATTCCGCCATATGTATTACAATGAGACTCAAACAATTCCTGAAATTACTTCAACAGGTGCTGATCTCATGAAATCTTTCAAGAAAATGCACATTTTATCTGAAATGTCTGATCATCTGAAGGGTAAGTAAATATAATTTTGCATGGACATTCATACAGTGTCACCGAGGAATGTATATTGTTGCACATACAGCACTACTTGTGACAAACCAAATTCTTGCTTTTTGAAGCTGCCAAAACATAGACAAGAGCAAAGGGTACGTGATTATAGTAGAATTTTTTTTATGGAAGTGAAAGATGTGAGGGTTGAGGATGAACCTTCAACAGTAAATGGGCCTTTGTGCTGATGAGCATTTATCCCCAGGAGACTCCTCCACTGTTGAATTTGATCCGTTTTGATTCTTTTCCATAACCCTTAAAATTTTTGAAGCACTGAAAATCAACACACAGCAATGCAGCGGGGAAACAAGCTTTTCTTTAATAATTTTTTTTATTTTTCACATTGTGAACCATATCAACCAAAATATGTACAAACGTTTCTCATTAAATTTACAGTGGCATTTTCTCCCTTTTTTCCCCCCTTTCCCTCCCTCCCCTCTTCCCACCCCCACCAAAACCCATAAATAGTAAACAGCCTTTTCAGCCCATTTTCCCCAAGCAAACTAAGGTGCTTACCAAAGATGGTGCCATTTAACTGCATTTTCCCATGTCCCTCCAAACGTTTCCAATCTATATATTTTTCCAAATGTATTTTAAGCATTGTAATTACATTTACCCCTATCACATCTTCTGGTAGCTAAATCCATGTAGTCACCAAATTATCTATGAAAAATGTTATCATACTTTAGTAACTATATACCACTAAGATGGAGAGATTAAAAGATTTGATGGAACTTCTATTAGAAACATAGAAGATAGGAGCAGGAGTAGGTCATTCGGCCCTTCGTGCCTGCTCCGCCATTCAATGAGATCATGGCTGATCTTAAAGTTCAGTACCCCGTCCCCGCCTTCTCTCTGTAACCCCTAATTCCCTTATACTGAAGAAATGTATCTAATTCCCTCTTAAATATATTAAATGAACCTGCCTCTACTGCTCTCTGTAGCAATGAATTCCACAGATTCACCATCCTCTGGGTAAAGAAATTCCTCCTCATCTCGGTCCTAAATAGTTTGCCTATTATCCTTGAACCATGGCCCCGGGTTCTGGACTCCCCCACCATTGGAAACATTCCTTCCGCATCCATTCTGTCCAGTCCTGCCAGAATTTTATATGTCTCTATGAGATCCCCTCTCAATCTTCTAAACTCCAGCGAGTACAATCCCAAATTGCGCAATCTTTCCTCATAAGTTATGTCTGATGCTAAGTAATGGTTCTCCATGAAGGCGAAGGAAAAAAAAACTTGATTTGAATTCTTGTGATTGTTTCTTCATGCACCAGAATTTTCATACAAAGAATGAATCTGATGAAATCTATCTGGGTCATGGATATCATTCCTCCTGGCAAAAGATGAAAATGTACTGTTTATTCTCAGGGATGTACACAACAACTTCCTTATTCTTCCACTGCTTTACAGTACTGGATTACAAAGGGTGTAGAAGCTAAATGTGGATTAAAGTGAACATTAATTTTACAAGCTTTGTGTAGAACTAAATAAATTCAATTACTGAATTTTGGAGATTCTATGAATTTCAGGAACAATCTGTTTTTTTTTTTCACTCCCCATCCCCATTCTTTCTACCAGAATAGCCATAACACCTTTTCTGCATAAAGTCTATCTATTGTCCATGTGCTCACTTATTTCTTTGTGCACTTTTATTAAACATAACTTCCAACAAAGAGGCCATGTACTTTACCTCCAACATCTTAGCAGAGGATATGTGTACAACTCTCTCTCCCCCAGAAATTAATTGGTGATAATCATGGTAATGAATTAAACCTTGACATTGGTCATAGTGAATTTAATTTCCAAATTAAAAACTATCTAATCTTTCCCAGCCTTGCACAATAACCATTTTTTTCTTATGTTCCATCTATGAACATGTGTGGAAGTGTTTTTAATGTCCTTATCCTACCAGCCTTCACCATCATCCCCACAATGTTTCCAAGCACCATCCACTCTCTGTATATAAAACTTCTGACATTCCCACCCCACCCCCAACCCCCCCACCAATATTTCCACAGCCCTTTTAAACAGATATTCTCTGGTATTACCTATTATTGCCTCTGGAATTAGGTGTTGGATGTCTACCCCCATCTAAGGCCTGAATAATTTTATATACATCAATTAAATCACCACTCTTCCTTCATTGCCTCAAAGAGGAAAAAAAAAACCAGCTCTCCCAACCTTGCTTCAAAAGTAATGTTCACCTATCCAGGCATCATCTTTGTAAATCACTTCAGCACACTCTCTAATGCACCAACAACCTCCCTGTATTGAAGCAGCCTCCACTGAGATCTAACAGGACTTTAAAGCTGAAAGATTACATCATGGCTCTTAGAACCATAGAACACTACAGCACAGAAAACAGGGTATTGGCCCTTCTCGTCTGTGCTGAAACATCATTCCGCTAGTCCCACTGACCTGTGCCCATTCCATAATTCTCCAGACCTCTCTATCCAATTTATTCTTAAAACTTACGAGTCCTTAATCAGAAATATGTTGATTCAGCATGGATAGATCTTTTTAACATATCATCTCAGTAGTTTTATAAAAGAACTGATGTAAAATTCAAATATAAAAATCCCTCAAAATGTCTGACATCACAGACTGATGATTTATTTAAGATAATAAGCAAGTTTTTCCACATTTCCTCAGGGTCTGTAATTTTCATTTTAAGATTCTGTTCCTTTCTCCACAACTGTAATCACAACATTTCTTTAAATAAATGTAAACATGTGAGATCAGACAGTAGTGTTTTTTACATATGTCTGTCAGGCTCCTCTTTCTACCCTAATCACGATGTACTCCAATACCACCAAAAGATCTATTTATTCTAAAAAGAACAAAATTTAAAAAAGAACAAGAAAAATTATAAAGAAACTTAAGAATGAGTCCACATTTACCATGTCAGATGGCAACTCAATCCACACTCTGACCATTCTCTGAGTGAAGAAGTTCCCCTCTAAACCTTTCCCCTTTCACCCTAAGGCCATGCATTTATCCCTCCAAATCTGTGGAAAGAGCCTACTCGCATATACCTCTCACAATTTTGTAAACCTCTAATCAAATCTCCTCTCATTCTTCTATGCTCTAAGGAATAAATCTTTCCATGTAACTCAACTCCTGAAGACCTGGCAACATCCAAGTAAATCTTCTCTGCACTCACTCAATCTTACTGATATTCTTCCTATAGTTTGGGGACCAGAACTCCACACAATATTCCAAATTTGACCTCACCATTGTCTTATACAACCTCCAACTCCTGTACGTAATACTTTGATTTACGAAGCCGACATGCCAAAAGCTTACATCATTACCCTGTCTACCTGTGACGCCACTTTCAGGGAATTATGTGTCTGTATTCCCAGATCTCTTTGTTCCTCTGTACTCCTCAGTGCCCAACTATTTACTGTGTATGTCCTGACTTAGTTTGTCCTTCCAAAATGCAACACATTACACTTTCTGCATTAAATTCCATCTGCCATTTTCTGGCCCATTTTTCAAGTTCGTCCAGATCCCTCCAAGTTTGAAAGTCTTCCTCACTATCCAGAACATCTGCAACCTTAGTGTCATCAGTAAACTTGCTGATCAAATTTACCACATTATCATCCAGATCGTTGATGTAGACAATAAACAACAACGGTCCCAGCACCGATCCCTGAGGAACACCACTAATCACAGGCCTCCAGTCTGAGAAGTAACCATCCACTACCACTCTGAACAGGTGGCAATCCTGAGATCACTAGCCTGGAGGACCTGTCCTTCAACCTAGTGCCTGAATTCTCCTTTCAGGACCTCCTCACCCACGTTATTGGTCCTTACATGGTCCACAACTTCTAGCTGCTTACCCTCCCTCTTGAGAAGGCCACAAACTCAATCTAAGGTATCTCGGACCCTGGCACTATGGAGGCAACATACCATTCTGGATACTCGATCTCCACAGAACCTCTTACCTGTCCCCCTAACTATGGAATCCCCTATCAGTACAGCTTGCTTTATCTCCTCACTTCCCATCTGAGCCACAGGACCAGACTACATGCTACAGACCTGATTGCCATGGCTTGTACCATATAAATCATCCCCTCAACAGAAATACTTGTTATTCAGGGGCAAGCACACAAAGGTATGTTCCATTACCCATCTACCCTCTTCCTATCTCCCAGGTGTGACAATGTCCCTATAACTCTCATCAATCACCTTCTGCTGTCCGAATGTTGCAGGGTTCATTCAGCTCTAAGTCCTGAACTCAGTTTTTCAGGAGCTGCAGCTGGATGCACTTCTCACAGATGAAGTTGTCAGGGATACTCCTGGCTTCCCTGACAAACCAGGGAAATTCCCCTGCCTTGGCTGCCTGCTTTCTCTCTCACTCGTGCCTGTTTTCTCTCTCTCGTGCCTGCTTTCTCTCTCTCGTGCCTGCTTTCTCTCTCTCTGTCACGCTTGCTTTCTCTCTCTTGTGTCTGCTTTCTCTTTCACTTGTGCCTGCTTTCTCTCTCACTCGTGTCTGCTTTCCCCCTCTCTCTCTCTCTCACGCTTGCTTTCTCTCGTGCCTGCTTTCTTTCTCTCTCTCATGTCTGTTTTCTCTTTCACTCGTGCCTACTTTCTCTCTCATTCGTGCCTGCTTTCTCTCTCTCGTCCCTGCTTTCTCTCTTGCCTGCTTTCTCTCTCATGCTTGCTTTCTCTCTCTCGTGCCTGCTTTCTCTCTCTCGTGCCTGCTTTCTCTCTCTCGTGCCTGCTTTCTCTCTCTCATTACTGCTTTCTCTCTCTCTCTCTCACGCTTGCTTTCTCTCTCTCGTGTCTGCTTTCTCTCTCACTCATGCCTGCTTTCTCTCTCACTCGTGCCTGCTTTCTCTCTCACTTGTGCCTGCTTTCTCTCTCACTCGTGCCTGCTTTCTCTCTCACTTGTGCCTGCTTTCTCTCTCACTCGTGCCTGCTTTCTCTCTCAATCGTGCCTGTTTTCTCTCTCTCTCGCGCTTGCTTGCGCGCTCTCTCTCATGCCTGCTTTCTCTCTCTCCTCGCGCCTGCTCGCTCGCTCTCTTACACCTCCTCGCTCGCTCTCTTACACCTCCTCGCTCGCTCTCTCTTGCGCCTCCTCGCTCGCTCTCTCTCATGCCTGCTTGCTCTTTCTCTCTCTCTCTCTTGCTTGCTCCCTCTCTAATTCTCTATCTCTCTCACTGGCTGGCCCTCACGTGCTGGCTCGCTCTTTCATGCGTGCTGGTTGGCTCTCGCATTGGCTGGCTGGCTCTCACACTGACAGGCTCTGGCTCTCATGCTGGTTGGCTCTCTCTTGTGCACATGCTCATTCACTCTTGCGCGCTGGCTGGGTCTCTCGCGCGCTGGCTGGGTCTCTCGCGCGCTGCTGGGTCTCTCGCGCGCTGGCTGGCTCTCTCGCGCGCTGGCTGGCTCTCTCGCGCGCTGGCTGGCTCTCTCGCGCGTTGGCTGGCTCTCTCGCGCGCTGGCTGGCTCTCTCGCGCGCTGGCTGGCTCTCTCGCGTGCTGGCTGGCTCTCTCGCGCGCTGGCTGGCTCTCTTGCGCGCTGGCTGGCTCGCGCGCTGGCTGGCTCTCCCGCACTGGCTGTCTCTCTCTCGCGCGCTGGCTGCCTCTCTCGCACGCTGGCTGGCTCTCTCTCTCTCGCACGCTGGCTGTCTCTCTCTCTCCCCCGCGTGTGCTGGCTCTCTCTCTCCCGCGCGTGCTGTCTCTCTCTTGCGCTGGCTGGATCTCTCACACTCTGGCTCGCTCTCTCTTGCGCGTGCTGGCTGGCTCGCTCTTTTGCTCACTGTTGTTTGGGTTCGTGTGGGTCCCACAGGTTAAGAACCAGACCAAAGTACAGATACAAAGCACAAGTTTATTGCAGTGATGGAAATGGGACATCAAGGTCGATAGGTAAAGCGACTTCTACAAATACACAATACACAGGGGGAGGCAAATATACACTTTCGGATGACGAGGGCGAAACCAACAGAAACTGGGGAAGTTACAAAAGCATATACACTCAACAATCAAATCAAGATATTATGTTCCCCAACCCCTTGACCGGTATCGACACGGCTCTGCTACCTAGCATCAAGACTCACCCCACCGCATCCCAGTACAGGAGGTGATACTTACAAAGAGACAGAACAAAGGCGCACATGGTCCTTTATAGTTCTGGGGCAAAGCTGGGGGGCCAATTGCAAGGGTCAGTGTTGATCCCGTTGGTTGCTGTGGCTAATGGCTCAAAGCCAAGTGCAGGAGCTCAGCAGGGTAAACTGAAGTGATTTACCTGGGCCAATTGTAAGGGTCACCTTGATGGCTTGGGGTGAGTCCTTGACCTTGATTGGCAGATAGTGTGTCCTCCGAACAGGAGCGCAGCAGCACCACTCGGTGGTGGACGCTGTCTCTCCATTACACTCGCCCTCTCTCCATCTCTCTAATTCCATGACATACATCATTGGTCCAAATCACCGAAGCTTTCATCGGCACCCTTACAAATTCTGCACGATATCTGATTCCTGGAATCCAGTCACAACCAGCCCATGTGCTTGTGTGAGGCTCTTTGCCATTGAGCCCTGACGTAGACCCTGCAGAGGCTTCTCACTCTGTAGGGTCTTCTCTAATTCCTCCCTTCCACGGAGCCCGGAACTCTAAGCTCACACTATCATAAGTAGGTGCTATCATCGTGAACGTGGACCTCCAGTTTAAAAAAAGCAAACCGTAGCCTTCGGTCCCATTCTGCATGCAATTTAAACTGGCTTGTGGTCATCAAGTAGAAGGGTCTGGGATAAGCTACTGGGGAGAAGCACTGAAAGGCCATGGCCTCACTCCTTCTGGATTCATATGTGCATCAATGCTGCATTTGCATCAGCGGCTGCCATGATCACTGAACTCTAAATTCTCATTTATTATTGCAACACTGGGGTATACTCCCGAGGGATCCTCAGAATGATTTAAATGGATTTAATGACAAACTATTTCTGGTTTTAAACATTGGTGACAAATTATCAAAGTAGTAATTTTGTATCTATTTCCCTGCTGTTGTAACTCTCAAGAAACTAGTGAAAATAATTAAATAGTAAATTATTGTGGAGAATTTGTTTTTATGGTATATTTGAAACTAATTTGGAAAACTGTTTTGTGTCTCCTCTCATGAAAGATGTTCAAAAGATACACAAAGAGGCTCTGCAGGTACAAACTGAAACTCTGAAAATAAACACTATACTGATGAAGGAGGAGATCAAAGATTTCCCGCTGCTTGGTCGATACGCCGAGCTTACTGTCATATCGTCCATTCGAGATCTATCACTTGTGGAACACGAGCTGTTGGCCAGAGGTCGAGTACACGAACAATGGAGAGAGAATCAGCTCCAGCAAGACCTGGAAAAAATCCAGATTGATCACCTGTTCCAAAGTAGTTTTAGCTGCATGGAATCCAAATTTGGGAGATCAGCTGCAGTAGCCGGAGTTGCAGGGATCGGGAAAACAACAATGGTTCAAAAGATTGTTCATGACTGGGCCACTGGGAAAATATATCATGACTTCCAGTTTGTCTTCTGTTTCAAATTCCGGGAGTTAAACTCTGTGGACAAGAGAATTAGCCTGATGGAGCTGGTTCTAAATCAGTATCCTTATTTTGGGAATACACTGAGAGATATCTGGAAGAATCCACAGGGATTACTATTTATATTTGATGGTTTAGATGAATTCAAGCACAAAATTGATTTTTCTAATAAAGAGAGATATGGAAAACCGCAGCACATGTGTCCAGATCCCGAATGCTGGTGTGAAGTGACTGACATTGTGTACAGTTTAATCCAACACAAACTTCTCCCAGGGTGTTCAGTGCTGTTGACCACCCGCCCCACTGCATTATATTTACTGGAAAAGGCAGAGATCAATGTTTGGGCCGAGATCCTGGGATTTGTTGGTGAGGAACGGAAGGAATATTTCAAGAGGTTTTTTGAAGATCAGACTGTGGCAGCGGCTGTTAACAAACATGTGGAGGAGAACGAGCTCCTGTATACGATGAGCTACAACCCCTCCTATTGCTGGATCCTCGCCCTGGCACTGGGTCCTTTCTTCACACAACAAGACAGGGACCCACGGCGTGTTCCCAAGACCATCACCCAACTATATTCCCACTATATTTACAACATCCTGAAAAACCACAGCCTTAAGATTGAGAATTCCCGTGACCTGTTGCTGAGGGTTGGTCGGATGGCTTTCACAGGAGTGTCCGAGAAGAAGATTGTGTTTACATGTGCAGACTTGGAGAAGTATGATCTTCAGCCTTCCCAATTCCTCTCAGGATTCCTGATGGAACTTTTTGAGTTAAAGAATTCTACCCAGAGCATGGTGTACACATTCCCTCACCTCACCATCCAAGAGTTTGTAGCCGCAGTCACACAATACCTAACTGCGAACCAGGGGGATATACTGAAATTCCTCACTGAAGCCCACAGCACCATAGATGGACGGTTTGAGATATTTTTACGTTTTGTTGCTGGTCTCTCCTCACCATTGTCAGCTCGGCCCCTGGAGGATTTTCTAGGTAAATTTCCTCATCAAACAACCTGCCGAGTAATTGACTGGGTGAAGGAGGAAGTTCAACGTCAGATTGGAAACACGTGGAGTGAAGCTGGCAAAAGGAGCCTCCTGAACACATTGCACTACCTGTTTGAGTCTCAGAATAGGGCACTAGCTCAGGCTACACTTGGATCTATGGAAGCACTTTCATTGACTGGATTGGTGTTGACTCCGATTGACTGCACAGTCCTTTCCCTTGCCATTGTGCATTGTGAAACAATAAAATGTCTCAACCTGGAGCACTGCAAAATCCACTGTGAAGGACTCCAGCGGCTAGCAACCGAGTTGCACAAGTGCCAGGAGTTGGGGTAACAGTTAGTTTGTCTTTCTACCAAAGTATAACAGTGTCACACTTCATCTGCTTTAAAAAAAATGCTTTTAAACTGTGTTAAAGCAGCAAATATCACGTGGAAACAGGCCCATTGTCCAAACTACTTCATGCCAAACCTGAGCTAGTCTCATCAGCGTGTGCTTAAGCCATATTGTTCGATCATATTCCCACCCATATACCTCTGCCATTGTCTTTGAAAACCTTTTGTCTTCCTCTACCATGTTCTGCAGCAGTTTGTTCCACATACCCACTACATCACCCTATATGTAAATAAAAGTGTGCCTCTGGTCCCTTTCAAATCTTTCCCCTATTACCTTAAACATATGCTCATTTAGCCAGGAAAGACTATCACTATTCATCTCTGTCTTCGACATGATGATATGAATCTTGAAAATTGGCCTCTCAACCTTGTACAATGTGATCAAAGTGTCCTTGACTATGCAAACAGCCCTCCATTATTCCAACCCTCCAGTCCTAATAGCCATGCCTCCAAGAGCTGAGTGTCTGGAGCTGTGCAGAATATGCACATCCGTCTCACCAATGTTTTGTATAGCTGTGTCGTGATGCCTAACGTTTGTACACAGTGCTTTGCCTAATGAAGGCAAATGTGTAGAACACTTTCTTTGTCACTCATGTTGATCAATAAGGTATGCTGGCTGTTTGATTTAATCAGCTAGGTCATGGAATAAAAATTGAGGGAAGCAATTACATGAAATATAATTTGGGCCATTACCAGAAATACTATTCCTGATCCATCAGGAAAGAAATTTTTGTACTGAAGACAACTTGAGGAGGTTCACTCACCAAACACTATATATTTTCCTTGGTTTGGTAAAGGCTTAGGTAGGGGTAGAATATGTGTGCAAAACATGAGGCAAACAATTGAAGTAAGGAGAAAATATTTTCAAACAGGAGAGATACCTACAAGCAGAGGACAATGGTTTGAGGGGTTCATTTGAGATTTATGCATTAAGGAATTTGAGATAGGTTACTCGCCATGGAGGGGGGTACTCCCAAGGATTTAAGGCGTGTTTTGATGACAAATAACATAACTTGGACTGCCTAAAGAAATCTCTTGGTGCCTGCCACATTGACCACCGCCAGTGGGCTGATATCGCCTCAAACCACGCATCTTGGCGCCTCACAGTTCGGCGGGCAGCAACCTCCTTTGAAGAAGACCGCAGAGCCCACCTCACTGACAAAAGACAAAGGAGGAAAAACCCAACACCCAACCTCAACCAACCAATTTTCCCCTGCAATTGCTGCAACCATGTCTGCCAGTCCCGCATCGGACTTGTCAGCCACAATCGAGCCTGCAGCTGACGTGGACTTTTACCCCCTCCGTAAATCTTCGTCCGCGAAGCCAAGCCAAAGAAGACATAACTTGGAGCATTCATTTTCTGGAAATGGGAAAATAAATTTCAAAATTAAGAAATATATTCAAAAAGGAGTGAGAGACTTCTAGGTCAAATGGGATAAGATGGAGAGGGAGAATACTGGACAGGGGATTTGCATTTGTATGATTGATCTTGACTAGAAGATTGACCAAGGGTTCTCAAAGGAGCAAATGGCCAACTGCTTCTCGTAATTTCCATGCTGCAATGGAAAATAGCTGCCTGAGTGGCACAGATGTTTTGACTCATAATAGGGTCTGTTGGAACAGAGATGAGAAGTCCGTCTGTCAGAAGGCTGTGAACCTATGGATTCCATTGCCACATGCTTCTGTCCAGACCAGGCTAGTGGTTATATTTAAAGCAGAGGTTGATAAGTTTCAGAGATGTGCAGGTATCATGTTGAGGCAGATGGAGGTGAAAGAAAAATATATCAGCAATAATTTAAATGGCGAAGCAGACTCGATGTCCTGAACTGCCTAATTCATGGCTTCTGATCTTCTGATCGTAGGATTCCAGTCCCTTTCTCTTGGGATTAGTGCCCCCCTTCTCATGGGGTGATCTCCTCTGGAAGTTACTGAATACATCCCTCAGAGGTACCATTGGCCCCACCTCAGGGTGTGACTCCCACTTTTCCGTCTGTCTCTTCTTGTATCCTGTCACCCTTCACAGCTATGCAATTAAGTTAATTAGAATATAGAACATGACATCACAGTACAGGACCTTCAGCCCACGATGTTGTACTGACCCATGTAAACATATTCCACAACAATCGAATGTTTTCACCCCCAGAACCCTCCTTTTTTTCTTGATCCATGTGTGTTTCTGAGTTCTTTGATTGTATTTATTGTACAAGCCTCCAGCAATGTATTCCAGGGACCGCCCTTCCATGCAGTTATGACTCCCCTCATTCATCATCACTCCAAAGAGAAAAGCTGTAGCTCTGTCAAACTCAATTCATTTGATTTGTTCTCCAATCCTCTCCAGCCTATGAAAAGCATCTACACTCTCACTGTCATGAGGGGACCAAAACGGAACACAATGTTCCAAGTGTGGACTAACCAGAGATTTATACAGCTGCAATTTTACCTCATGGCTCCAGAACTGAATTCCCTGACTGATGTGCACCTTCTTAACCACTCTTTCAACATGCATGACTACCTTGACGGATCTATGGACTTGAACACCAAGATCTTTCTATTCCTCCATAATCTTAAGAATCCTACCATTAACTACATTTTCCGCCTTCAGGTTTGACTGCATCTCTTCACTCTTATCCTGATTGCCTTCCATCAGCAATACTTCTCTGCCCAATTTTGCATTCTGCCTATACTCTGATAACTTTCTACATTATCTACAACACCTTTGTTTCATAGGCAAATGTACTGACCCACCTCTCCATTTCATCATTCGTCGTTCATAAAGAATCAATCACAGTGGTTGGGGATCTAGAACAGACCACTATTCCTCGACTTCCATGCAGAATATGTTCCATCGACAACTACCCTGCGCTTTCTGTGGCAATCTGACTCCAAATTTAAGCAGCCAAGATTCCTTTGAACCCATGCTTTATGACTGTATTAATTGAACCTATCCTGGCAACCTAGTCAAATTCCTTACAGAAATAAATGTAAGCCACATCCATCATCTGTCCTCCATAACTTTCCTCTTAAACACTGAGGCCCCCGAAGCATGACCTGCATCTGATAAAGGCATACTCACTCTCTCTGAGAAGACTGTGCTTCTCCAACTACTAGAAGATCCTATCTCTAATAGTACTCTGTAAGAGTTTGCCCACCACTGATGTAAGGCTTCATGGTCTACAATTTCCAGGATCTTCCCAATTACATTTCCCAAAAATAAACATTTTCTCCAGTACTCTGGTACCTCTTCTGTGGACACCAAAGTCACAAAAATAATTGCCGGTGCCACCGCCTTCTCTGCGATTGCTTCCTGTAATAATCTGGGGTATATTGCATTTGGTTCCGAGAATTTTTTCTTCAAATAGTTTTGATATGATCCAGCACTTTGTCTGATCTAAACTCAATAGGTCTCCACACTATAACCTCTTCTACACTGACCTTGCATTTTCCAAGGTCCTTCTACCCAGTTAACACTGAAGCAAAGTATTAATTTAGGAACTTACCTTCCCCTGGACTCCAGGAACATGTTCCCCACTTTATCCATAATACATCCTCCCATCACTCTCATCCTTAATCCAACATTTCGAGGTCTTCTCATGCCCCCTTCTGCCTTCCCTGTCCTTCAAGGTTTCCATGTCATTCTATTTTTAAATATTAAGTTTAATTTTTTTTTAATTTAGGCATACAGCATAGTAACAGGCCGATTCATACAGTGGGAGGAAACTGGAGCCCTCGGGGAAACCATACAGAAACAGGAGAACATGCAAACTCCTTACAGACAGCGCAGGATTTGAACCCCAGGCCCAATCACTGGTGGTGTAAAGGTGTTGCACTAACTGCTCATGTGCTCTTCCTGACATTTACTTTTTAAACCTTGTGTCATTCTTCTTTATCCTACTAAGCAGAATCCCCACGTCACTTGTCAAACAATGTACCTTTAACTGATTAAATTTTCCCTGTCTCTTTGGGCAAACCTATCCAGGATCCCACGCAGATGATCCTTTAATGTATTCCACATATCTGCTGGGCATTTCTCGGAGAGTATCTGTTCTGGATTTATTCTTTCTAGTTCCTACCTAATTCTGTCATAATTAATCCTATGCCATCTGAACACCTTCCCATTTTGTCTATTCTTATCCTTGTCCATGGCCATGAAAAAGTTCAGGGAACTCCAGGCACTGGGTCTGAAATGATCATCCACCAATACCTCTGTCACCTGACCAGGTTCATTAATAGTACTTGATCCAGAAGGTTCTCTCCTCCAGTTGGCTCTCCTCCAGTTTGCTAGAAATCCTTCCTGAGCACACCTGACCAATTCTGCCCACTCGCCTACTTTTGCACGAAAGAGGTATGAGTCAGTATGAACCCCTCTAAGACAACAATGCTGTTATGTTTGCATATTAACGAATTTTGCCTATAATTCTAAATGTTCTGGGGGCTGATAGAATATCTCCACGGGGTGATTGCTCCTTTCCTGACTTCCAGCACAATGACTGAGTTGACATCCTGCCTTTCTGCAGCTCGTATATTATCCCAGATTAGCAATAGCACTTACCACCTCTTTTACCTCCATCCCTATTCCTTCTGAATCTGGGGTGTATTCAAACCCCAAACTTGCATAAACCAATCCTGTCCTTGTGTCATCAAATTGTCTGCAATGGCCCCAATTTTGTAATTCCATGTACAGATCGATGCTCTGAATTCATCACCCTTATTAACAGCTATTTCATTAATACTTTCAACCTATCCATCCCAATCCACATTTATGCTCTGTTCACTGCCTGTCCTTCCTCATAATCTCAGTACACTTAGCATCTACCTTTAAACCACTGCTCCATCATCTGACCTGCCACCACCAAGCACTGGTTCCTCCAGCAAACCTACTTGTGAAGAGATTGGTTGTTTTCCAGTTCAGGCTCTCATTGCTCCTGAAAAATGCCTTGTTTTTTTTTGAAATGTTTGACCTTAGCATTTTCATCATTTTGATGTACACTTTCCCTATTTCTTTTTAGTTTGGGGGGCAATGAACTGGGAGATTCGGGTGTGCAACTGGTAGCCTCGGCTTTGAAGAAACCAGACTGTAAAATACAGAAAGTTCGGTAAGTCCCAGTGATTTGTGTTTCCAGTCACTAGGTGTCTGACACTGCACATGATCATGATCAGTAATTAGGTTTATGCACTTGGTATGTTATTGGGGAATGAACTTTCAGGAACTAGCAGCAGCAGTCAAGTCAGTAGGACTTTGACTGGCTCTGAGGCTCAGAGGTTCTGGTGGAGACAAGTCGGGCGATAGAAAAAGGGCACGATGGTGACAAGAAAGAGCAAGGAATTTTGAAGTCACCAGCTGAGGTTCCGTGTCCATTCAGGAGATGCCAGGATCGTGAATTGCCTGGCAGGTGCCGGGGTCCAAAATGTCACTGAACACTTGGAGGACATTCTACAGATGGAGGGTAAACAGACAAAGCTCGTTTTGCAATTTGAAGTATGACGTAATGTGTTTGTGATGAGAATGGGAAGTTGAGTAAGAGGTTCAGAAGCAGGATATCAAGGGTGAGAGGAAACAAAGAGATTTAGATCAGGAGAATGAGAAAAAAAGTGGGAAATGAAATGCAATGTTGGAAAGTGCTGTCATGTACGTTGGTGTAAAATAGTTAAAAGCTAGACTATTATTGGAATATGGAGAAAATTCAAAATTAGGAGGTACAAAGGGACTTGGGAAGCTTCATGCAGAGATGCTAAAGGTTAACCTCCAGGATGTGAAGATGCAATGTTGGTATTTGTATCCAGAGGAAAAGGATAAAAGAGCAGGGATGTGATGTTCAATGTTTATAAGGGAGGCCTCACTTGAACATGGGGTAGAGCTCTTGAAGTTCAGAAGAATGAGGAGGTACCCATTTAAAAAATGTTAAGGAATGTGGTCAGTCAGAGCACTGAACCTCTGTAATTTTCTGCCACGGGTGTTAATGGAGGCCAGGTCATGAGGTGTATTTATTAAGGCAGAAATTGATGGTATCTGAATAGTCAGGTTATGGCGAGTGAAAGGTTAAAAGTCAGCATGGAGAGTGATGAGAGTACATTTCTTTCTTTGGCTTGGCTTCGCGGACGAAGATTTATGGAGGGGTATGTCCACGTCTGCTGCAGGCTCGTTGGTGACTGACAAGTCCGATGCGGGACAGGCAGGCACGGTTGCAGCGGTTGCAAGGGAAAATTGGTTGGTTGATGTTGGGTTTTTCCAGGAGAAAGGCAGGGAGCGAGGAAGGACTGTCAGCTAACTTATGCCTATTTTAATTCAAGAGGCTCCATGGGAAAGGCAAATGAACCTTGGATATGGATTTACACGTGACTGAAATTACTCAGTGGGCCTACTTGTTTGTGATGTAGCCTCAACGTAAACCTTTAAGGGAGAGAGGCCACAGTGGCAGTTCAACATTCC
Organism: Narcine bancroftii; assembly: GCF_036971445.1. NCBI lineage: Eukaryota > Metazoa > Chordata > Chondrichthyes > Torpediniformes > Narcinidae > Narcine > Narcine bancroftii. The sequence goes on along the minus strand of NC_091474.1, from coordinate 97,762,204 downwards.
AGGGTACAGTTGCTTTCAATGACTGAGGTGCAAATTGAAGAAAGAGTGTTATGTTATTGGTTCAGGGCGATTATCACTTCATGAGCACAGGTGACGTTACAGATAAAATGGCTAATGGGGCGATATATCTGGCACCGAGGAACAGAAAAGGCATAAGCACCTAATTAGGAGTCTCCTACAGGCCCCCAAATAATCAACAAGAATTGGAGGAGCAAATTTGCCAGAAGATTGCTGCAAAATGTCATTAAAATGTTATCGCAGTAATGGATAACAAGTAGTAAATGGAAATATCATTGTGTGAAAAGTTGAAATGGGGTGGGATTTGTCGATGTGTTCAGGAATGTTACGGTATCTGTAGTAATATTTAGAAGACTCATCAAGAGAGAGAGCAACTTTTGATATAGCTTTGAGAAACTGGGAAGGGTAACTCTTTCCTGTGCTCCTCCTCCAGCTCCTCCCCCAACTTTTATTCAGGCATCTACCTGAATTTTACTCAGGACAAAAATGTTGGTTATTTATGTTCTCTTTGCTACACTGGGATATCGGATGAGATTCCCCAGTATTGTGCTTTTACTAAGGGTAAATGGATAGAACCCACCTCACTGACAAAAGACAAAGGAGGAAAAACCCAACACCCAACCCCAACCAACCAATTTTCCCCTGCAACCGCTGCAACTGTGTCTGCCTGTCCCGCATCGGACTTGTCAGCCACAAATGAGCCTGCAGCTGACGTGGACATTTACCCCTCCATAAATCTTCGTCCGCGAAGCCAAGCCAAAGAAATGGATAGATTGTTTGTGGATGAACATGTGAGGACCAGACACCCTTGTTCTATTAAATTTAAGGTAGTAATGCAGAATAACAGGTAAGGATTGAAGTTAAAATTAAGAATTGGGCAAGGCTTCTTTGAACGAATAAGATAAGAAATTTGCTCGAGTTAATTGTAACAGATTGATGAGAGCAGAGGATGGTTGGGAAAATGGTTGTTTTTGAAAATGTGTTGCCAACTCTCCAGAACATGCACCTTCCTGTTAGAGTTGTGGGTTATTCATGCAAGTAGAGTGAAGCTTGAACAACGAGGAATATTCTGGCTCTTTTCTAAGGTGAGGATAAGCAGTTGGGAAAATGAATACACGGAGGAGTTTCGGAAACTGAGGAGCAAGCTGGAGGGAAATCCAGGGGCTCAGCGAGTGATGCAGTGAATAAAGCACAACAGAAGTTGTCTGTGCGCTGAAACAACAGAATTGTTTAATAGAATCCTCGCATGTTTAAATAATTACAGTTGGCGTGCTATCACAATCACCTGACCTCTGAAGTGACACGCCTCCCAGAGTTCTTTGTGCTACTTTGAACTCCTGATCCTGTGGAGTTCATAGCCTGCAGCTATGAACACCATTTTGATAATGGAGTGGCACGGTTCACCACATTAAACTCCCACATCCCCCCCACCCCCTCTCCCCCGAACTGGAGCTTGGAGGTGACACCACAGTCTCACCTATCAGCTAGACCCCTGCGCTGGCTGATCTAGGTCCACATGTGTTGGCTTAAGGCGATCTTCAGAAACTGTTTCTTGCCAATGTCTATAACAAATGTAGAGCTTTCATTCTGTAGCACATTGAAAGGACCTTCATGTGGCCTGTGCGTATCCCTGCACAGGAATACATAAAGGCAGTCCTTGAGTTCAGGCAGAAGGTATGAACTCATTGAACTATGCCGGGTGGTTGGGATAGGTGCCAGTGTACCCACTTTCTCCCTTAAGCACGCGAGTACCAAAGTGGGAGATTCCTACTGCTCACATTCCTACAGCCAGAATGAAATACCCTAGGACCATTAGGATGGCTCCATAAACCAATTCTGCGAAGGGCGTAGCTGGATCTTCTTTGGTGTGGTACAGATATCTAAAAGTACCAAAGGCAATTCATCTATCCAATCTGGTCCCTTAAGACATGCCATGAGAGCAGTCTTCCTATGATAATGAAACCGTTCCACTCAGCCATTGGACTGGCTATGATAGGCCATCGACCAATGCAGTTGCGTGCCCAGCAACTATGCAATTGTGGACCATAACCTGGACATAAACTGAGCTTTTCTGTCAGAGGAGATATGCATGGGTAATCTAAAACGCACTATCCAATTGGCGATGAGCCTCTCGCACAAGCTGAGGCAGAGATGTCGGAGAGGGGGAACCACCTCTGGCCATCTTGAGAACCTGCCTACTATTGAGAAGAGGTGAGTAGCGCCCTTGGATGGGCGCAATGGGCTGATGATATCCATGTGAATGTGATCAAACATGCGCTGAGTGGGTTCAAAAGCCTGTAGTGGGTCTTTGGTGTGGCACTGAATTTTTGAGGTCTGGCATTAGATGCCCAAGTGCCGACTTGCTTGTGCAGGCCGTGCCGCATGAATTTGCCTGCCACAAGCCTTGTCCTAATCAAAGTGTGAGCCAAACTGTGTATGGCATTAAGCACCTGACATCACCACACAGCAGGTACAACGGGCCTCGGTTGGCTGGTAGATATGTCACGAAGTAGTGGGCCAAAACATAGGTCCTCAAATTACAGTCCGATATGGCATGCGATATGCGGCCATCTCTTCATCTTCATGCTGAGCTGCTGCCAAAGCTGTGTAGTCTATACTGGGAGCAGGCGAATGGAGAGAAGTGATGGTGGTGCAGGGTAGCGTGTCAGCGACTAGATTGTTCTTCCCGGCAATGTGTTTTATCGTAGTTGTAAACTGAAATGTAGGAGAATTGTCGTCCTTGTCATGGATCTGACATCTTGGCAAAGGCGAAAGTCAATGGCTTGTGATCCGTGTAGACCGTGAACTTGCTACCCTCTGGGAAATAGTGAAAATGCCATACTGCCAAGTAGAGGGCAAGGAGCTCCCTGTCAAAAGCACTGTACTTTTGCTCCAGTGGTCTCAAATGACAACGAAAGAAAGTTAGGGGTGTTCAGATGCCATTGATAAGCTGCTCCAGGACCCTGCCTACTGCAGTGCCTGGCGCATCCACCATCAGAGCCATTGGCACATCAACCCATGGGTGCTCGGACAGAGTGGAAGTGGCTCTTGCTAGTGCTCCTTTAGCAGTCTCGAACCTGGCTGCAGCCTCATCATTCCATTTCAGTTCCTTGGGATGTCTGGACAAGAGTTTGAAAAGTGTCTGCATAACTTTGGCTGCACCTGGCATGAAACAATGATAAAAGTTAATCATTTCAACAAACACTTGAAATTTGCAAATAGCCTCGACCTTGGAAGTTAGTGGAACTGCTCCATGCTGATTGATCCGGAGGCCAAGGAAATCGATTGATGTGAGGCCAAACTGGGATTTGGCCAGGTTTATCACTATGATATAGCGGCTGACATAGTTGACAGATGGGCCTGATGCTGCTGCAGCAAGTGGCTGATGATAAGGATGGCATCCGAATAAATGAATACGAAATCCAGACCCCGGGTAACTGTGTCCATTAGATGTTGAAATGTCTGGGCCATGTTTTTTAAACCAATAAGCATACGGAGGAATTCAAAAGGCCCAAACAGGGTAATCAAGGCAGTCTTAGGAATGTCATCCGGGTGAACTTGGATCTGCTGATGCACTAGGTTGATTTTGGTGAAAATCCTAGTGCCATGAAGGATCGCAAAAAAATCCTGTATATGGGGAGCTGGGTAGTGATTTGCTGCAGTGATGTCATTTAGAGGCCGACAATCCCCACAAGGTTGGCACTCTCCAGCTGCCTTGGGTACCATATACTGTCAGGAATGGCAACTAATCCCCATTTCCTCCATGTGTCAGAATCCATCTTTACCCAATCACAATTTATCTGGAGGTAGCTTGTGCACTCAAGCATGCAGAGGATGTCCATGAGTTGGAATGTGGTGCTGTACTCAATATTTTGGTTGGGCCATCGAGAACTGCATTGTAAAAATGCTGGGGAATTCTGCTAGGATTCTGGCATATTCATCATCCTAGAGCATCACCAAGTCGAGCTGAGGTGCAGTCAACGCAGTGGCGTGCAAGGTGAGGGACTTGAGTTTTTGAATTAACGAGGCGGTGACTTTTGAGATTACTAGTAGGGAGTGTGCTCACAAAAATTCAGCTCCCAGGAGTGGTTGTGATACATCAGCAATGGTGAAGGACCAGTTCACCCTCTCATCCTCTGATCCCCCAATGATCACTGGATTGTGTACCTCTGGCTTTCCTTTCCTGGTTAACAATTGGCTCTTTAGTTTTGGTGACATTGAGTACAAGCTTAGTGGAACCAAGCTTTTACTCTCCATCCTCCATGCTGACTCATCTCCTTTATACAACCCACTACCATGGTATTGTCGGCAGATTTGCAGATGGTATTATTGTACCGAGCCACACAGTCATAGATGTAAAATGAGTAGAGCAGGGGGCAAAGAACACTGCCCTTTCGTGTTCTGATACTGATGGAGATTGTGGAAGAGAAGTTCTGACGAATCTTCACTGATTGTGGTCTGGAGGTGAGAAAATCCATGATCTAATTATACAGTGGGGTATTAACTTCCAGGTTTTGGAGTTTGCTGATCAATTTTGAGGGGATGATGGTGTTAAATGCCAAACTGTAGTCGATTAAGAGCATCCTGAAGTATGCATCTTTGCTGTCCAGGTGTTCTAGAGCTTTGTGTAAAGCCAGTGAGATGGCATCCGCTGTAGTCCTGTTACTATGATAGGTGAACTAGAATATATCATTTAGACAAGAGCTGATACGCTTCGTTACCAGCCTTTCAAAACACTTCATCACTGATGATGCAAGTGCTACTGATCGATATTATTAGACCTTTTCACACCAGGGAATGCACGACGAGGGAATTCACACTGTGGGCCAAATTCCCTGTAATTTGCCCTCCCTGGCAGTTTAAGGAGGGTCTCACCACTAGTGAAGTCGTAGTGAGTGATGCATTGCACACTCACATGAAACCCGACTCGAAGTCGGACACATAGACACACATCACCCCCCCCCCCACCCTTCTTGAGAACCAGTATGAGTGATGCCTGTTTGAAACAGGTGGGTACACACCCTGCTAGAGTGAGATATTGAAGATATACATGAATACCTTGGACAGCACATATTTTTAATTAGTCTCCTCCCACTGTTGAAAACAAACTGGAGGTTGTAGGTCAATTGGGTGGCACAGGTTCTTGGGCTGCATGTCTAAAGCAGTGGTTCTCAATCCTTTTCTTTCCACTCACATACCACTTTTTAATTGTTACTGAAATAATTTTGGGAAAAATTGTCATTCGCCCATTTCCTTTGGGGTTATGAAACCGTGCACATAACGAGTCACTTAGGGACGATTAAAACAGTGATTTTCAAACTTTTTCTTTCCACCCACATACCACTTTAAGCAATCCCTTACTCATCACAGAGCACCAATGGCATAGGAAGTATTTAAAGTGGTATGTGAGTGGGAAGGAAAAGGTTGAGAACAACTGGTCTAGATTTTTTTAATAAAATTAAAATTTCATTGTTGAAGTTCCTGATGGGTGTGGGCAGACAGATCTCCTCGCCCTCATCTGATATCTCCAAGGACACCATGGGAACTTACAGAGGAAATCTTATAGGTGAGATCTGTAAGTTGTCATTATGTACAGGTGAGGTGGCAAAATAATGATGGGTGCCAAATGTGTCTTCATTCAAGAAAGAACGCAGGGAAAAGCCTGGAACTACAGGCCAGTGAGTCTTATATCAGTGGTTGATAAGTTACTGGAGAGCTTGGTGAGGGAGAAGATGTAAATTCACAAGTGTTGCTGAATGATAGCATAGTTTTGTAACTGATTTGCCATGTCTCACAAATCTAATTGAAACTTTAAAAGATGTGACCAAGAAGGGTTAGGATTCGGAAGGAGTGCAAGATATATTTGATAATATTCTGCACGGTGGGCTACCTTTAAAGTAACACGACATAGGATCCAAGGTGACCTCCTGGGGATAGTCTGACCTGTACAAAAAGGACAGGCTGCACCTGAACTGGTGGGGGGCCAAATTCCTGATGGGCAGATTTGTTAGAGCTTTTGGGGAAGATTTAAACCAGTTTGGCAGGGGGATGCAAAGCAAAATGTGGGGGCAGAGATTTGGATAGAAGGACAGAAGTATGATGCTATGTGCTCTGAGTTGGAGAGAAAGGACAGACAGGGTACAAAACATAAAGGTAGCCAGTTAGAGGGTTAGAAATTTGTCTCTTTCAATGCTAGAAATAAAGGGGGTGAACAGAGCATGGATCAGAAAGGAAGGATGCTGCAGAGGTTGTGACCACTGAGTCGGTGTGGGTGGAAGTCACAAATAGGAAGGGAGCTGCCACTTTGCTGGGAGTAGTCTATAGGCTCCCAAATAGCCCTCGGGACACCGAGGAGCAGATGGGCAGGCAGATTTTGGAGTGGTGCGGGAAATACAGGGTTGTATTTATTGTCATGCACAAGTCATGAAATTCGGTGTTTTCTAGCAGCATCATAGTGCAAGTATTCATATTATAACCATCCTATAAAAAATAAAAATAATACTGTATGAAAAGTAAGGCAGTGTCTTTGGTTCATTGTTTATTCAGGAATCTGTAGGTAATGGGGAAGAAGCTGTCCTTGTGCCATTGAGTGCTCATTAGGCTCCTGTACTTTTTCCCGATGGTAGCCCAGTAAAAAAGGCATGGCCTGGGTTGTGATGGTCTTTGAGGATAGAGGCTGCTTTTTTAAGACACCGCCTCATGTAGATGGAGTGGTCTGGTCCCTGTAATGTCACAGGCCGAGTTAACAACACTCGGGAGTTCATTCTTATTCTCAGAGTTGGCGCCTTCATACCAGGTAGTGATGCAACCAGTCAAATGCTCTCCACGGTACATGTGTGGAAGTTTATGAGAGTCTTCAGTGACATACCAAATCTCCTCAGTCACCTCACAAAATATAGCCACTGGCAAGTCCTCTTTGTGATTGCATCAACATGGAGGCTTAGGGAGTCACGTGATGGAATAGTGGCCGGTCAGGGAATTCCAGCCCTCTCTGGAAAAGTTGAAAAAAAACGCACAAAACACAAAGGTACAAGAGTAAAAATTAAAACAAAGTAAAAATAAAGGTGAGAAGAAAATGGCAGCGAAGAGAGAAAAGTCGAAAACAACGGGAAGAAGAGAAGATGAAAGAACGTCAGAAGAAGAAGGTGAAGGCCTTACCTGTCCGAGGAGGCCCGCTGCGGAGAGAGAAGCCCGCTCCCTCAGGTCAGTGGAAGTCCCGGGCTCGGGTCTACAAAAATGGCTCGCAAAGCCGAGTAAAAGTGTGAAACCGCGCATGCGCATGAAAAAAAACACACTGACGGGAGGGGGAAACAGCTGCGGAGTCGATCTCCACAGCTGAGAGAGACACCTGCAACACAGCAACAGGTGCAGAGCATGGAAAATAACGACAACAAGAAAGAAGAGGGTAAAAAGAAAACAACAGATAGTCAACCCAGAGGAAGAAGAAGAAGAAGAACAGAAAGAAATGGAAGAAGAAGAGAAAGGCAAGACAATGGATATATCTTTTTTTAAAGAATATATGGAATCAGTGAAAGAATGGCAATTACAAGAATTTAATGAGATAAAAAGAAGAATTAAGAATGCAGAAGAAAAAATGAATAAAATAGAAATGGTCATATCAGAGATAGGAAAAAGAGTGGACAATGTGGAAGAAGGAGAAATAATCGTAGAAATGGAAGTAGAGGACTTAAAAGAGAAATTAGAAGAATCTAATAAAAAAGTTAAAGAGGCACATGAGCTGTTAGCTCAGAAGATAGATATAATGGAAAACTATAATAGAAGAAATAATATAAAGATAGTGGGCCTTAAGGAAGATGAAGAAGGCAAGAATATGAGAGAATTTATAAAAGTTGGATCCCCAGGATCCTAGGAAGACCAGAATTACAGGAAGAAATGGAAATAGAGAGGGCACATAGAACACTAGCCCCGAAACCACAACCGCAGCAAAAACCAAGATCCATTTTAGTAAAATTTTTAAGATATACAACAAGAGAAAATATATTGGAGAAAGCAATGAAGAAAATAAGAGAAGACAAAAAGCCACTGGAAATCAAAGGTCAAAAAAAATTTTTCTATCCAGACATAAGTTTTGAACTCCTGAAGAAGAGGAAGGAGTTCAATACAGCAAAAACGATCTTATGGAAAAAAGGATATAAATTTATGTTAAAGTACCCAGCGGTACTTAAAATAGTCATTCCAGGGCAACAAAAAGGACTATTCTCGGATCCAGAGGAAGCACGAAAATTTGCAGAACAACTACAAAACAAGCAGAGAGATGAAGACATGTAATGAGAGTAAAAATAACCACGAATTATATGTATATGGGTATATATATATATATATATATATGTGTGTGTATGTATATATGTGTATGCATGAGTGTATCCATATTTAGAGGAAAATATATAGAGTATAGATAAGAATTAATAAGGGAGGGAAAGGGAATAGAGGGAATAAGGAGGGAATTAAAAGAGTGACCTTTGTTACATATGAAAATTGAAATCTTTTCCATGGGGGGCTGGGTGGGGAGGAGTTACAGTCACTGCAAAATCAGTTGACGCTTGCGAGTGAATTCGCAAATCCAAATGGAGAGGGGAGATGTGGTTGCCTGGCAAGGGATAAATGGCAACTCAGGAGGGGGAGGAGAGAATGGGATTAAAGAAGCTTTAAATAGGAGAATGATGAAAATGTTTGATGTTTTAGAAATGTTGTCTTATAAAGTGTTCAAAACAAGAAAGCAGAAATGGATAAGAAGGAAAGGTGATGATGGAGAAATGGAAAGGGAAGATAAACAAAGTATGAAATGGCTACGTTGAACTATATGACTTTAAATATTAACGGAATACATAACCAAATCAAAAGGAAGAAACTGCTAAAATTAATGAAAAAATAAAAAAATTGATATAGCATTTGTGCAAGAAACACATTTAACTGAATTGGAGTACAAGAAATTAAAGAGAGATTGGGTAGGACATGTAACAGCAGTGTCGTATAATTCAAAAGCAAGAGGAGTAGCTATATTAATCAGTAAAAGTATACCAATTAAAATAGAGGAGGAAATAATAGATCCAGCAGGGAGATATGTAATGATAAAATGTAAGATATATTTGGAGTTTTGGAATCTACTCAATGTACATTCACCTAACGAAGAAGATCAAAAGTTTATGCAAGATATTTTTTTGAAGATAGCAGATACGCAAGGGAACATATTAATAGGAGGGGATTTCAACCTTAATTTGGATTCAAATATGGATAAAACTGGGAAAAAAATTAACAGAAAGAACAAAGTAACCAAATTTATAATTAAATCGATGCAAGAAATGCAACTTTTGGATATATGGAGGAAACTACACCCAAAGGAAAAGGAATATTCATATTATTCGGGTAGACATAAAACATACTCAAGAATAGACCTATTTCTGTTATCAGCTCGTATGCAAGATAGAGTAAGAAAAACAGAATATAAAGCTAGAATATTATCGGACAATTCACCCTTGATATTGACAATAGAGTTAGAGGACATCCCTCCAAGAATGTATAGATGGAGATTAAACTCCATGCTACTTAAAAGGCAGGATTTTAGAGAACTCATTGAAAGACAAATTAAAATGTACTTTGAAATAAATACAGAATCAGTGAAAGATAAGTTTATACTATGGGATGCAATGAAAGCGTTCATTAGAGGGCAAATAATAAGTTATGTAACCAAGATGAAGAAGGACTACAATCAGGAAACAGAGCAGTTGGAAAGGGAAATAGCAAATATAGAAAAAGAATTAGCAATGAAGGAAGATACAACTAAAAGAAGAGAATTGGCAGATAAAAAAATAAAATATGAAACACTACAAACATATAAGGTGGAGAAGAACATAATGAAGACAAAACAGAAATATTATGAACTAGGGGAAAAAATGCACAAAATTCTAGCATGGCAGCTTAAGACAGAACAAGCTAAGAAAATGGTATTGGCATCAAGGAAAAAAGACAAACAAATCACATATAATCCAACGGAGATTAATGAAAACTTTAGAGAATTCTATGCACAATTATACCAAACTGAAAACGAAGGGAAAGAAGGCAAAATAGATGAATTTTTAACTAAAATTGAACTACCAAAATTACAAATAGAGGAACAAAATAAATTAACAGAACCATTTGAAATAGTAGAAATACAAGAGATAATTAAAAAAAAACTACCAAATAATAAAACACCAGGAGAGGATGGATTCCCAATAGAATTCTATAAAACATTTAAAGATTTATTAATTCCCCCCCTCCTGGAAGTAATCAACCAGATTGACAAAACACAAAGCTTATCAGATTCATGTAAAACAGCAATAATTACAGTAATACCAAAGCAAGGGAAAGATCCACTCACACCAGCGTCATATAGACCAATATCATTACTTAACACAGATTATAAGATAATAGCTAAACTATTAGCAAACAGATTAGCAGATTATGTACCTAAAATGGTAAATCTAGACCAAACTGTATTTATTAAAAAAAGACGGACAACAGACAATATTTGTAAATTTATTAACTTAATTCATGCAGTAGAAGGGAGTAAAGCGCCAACAGTAGCAGTTGCTTTAGACGCAGAGAAGGCCTTTGACAGAGTAGAATGGAATTATTTATTCAAATTATTGCAAAAATTCAGTTTACCAGAGAAGTATATTAATTGGATTAAAGCATTATATAAGGGGCCATTGGCGAAAGTGACAGTAAATGGATATATATCAAAGCAATTTAATTTAAGCAGATCAACAAGGCAGGGATGCCCACTATCACCCTTATTGCTCGCGTTAGCTATAGAACCACTAGCAGAATTGATAAGAACACAAAATAATATAAAAGGGATAAAAATAAAAGACAAGGAATATAAAATCAGTTTATTTGCGGACAATGTTATAGTATACTTAACAGAAACAGAACTATCAATAAAATAATTATATAAGAAATTGAAGGAATATGGAGAAATGTCGGGTTACAAGATTAATGTAAATAAAAATGAAGCAATGCCAATGAATAATGCGGATTTCTCAAAATTTAAGAAGGAATCATCATTCAGATGGCAAATGCAAGCAATAAGATACCTGGGTATACAAATAAATAAAAATCTCGGCCATCTATATAAACTCAATTATTATCCATTAATGAAAAAATTACAGGGCGATTTAGAGCATTGGAAAGATTTACCACTAACACTAATAGGAAGGATAAACTGTATTAAAATGAACATTTTCCCAAGGATACTATACCTATTTCAGGCATTGCCAATACACTTGACAGAGAAATTCTTCAAGGAATTAAAGAAAATAATAAGGAAATTTTTATGGAAAGGGGGGAAACCGAGGATAGCACTAGATAAATTAACAGAATGATATAAACAAGGAGGCTTACAACTGCCAAACTTTATAAATTATTATAGAGCCGCACAATTAAGATACCTATCAGATTTTTATCAAACAAGGGAAAAGCCAGATTGGACTAGATTAGAACTAGATAAAATAGGGGAAAAGATACCTGAAACCATATTATATAAATGGGATGAAAAATTGGTACAACGTAAGAGTTCTCCAGTATTACATCATCTACTCAATATTTGGAAGAAGATTCATGTAGAAAGGAATAAAACAAATTACCAATTACCAAAATTAATAACGATGCAAAATCAGTTACTCCCTTTTACAATAGATAACCTTTCCTTTAGAGAATGGGAGAAAAAAGGGAACAAAAGAATAGAAAATTGTTTTTCAGGAAATAGATTATTATCCTTTGAACAAATGAAGGATAAATGTAATATAACTCAAGATACAGTGTTGGCATATTACCAATTGAGATCCAACTTGAAGGACAAATTAGGAAGTAGTCCGAGGTTACCAGAGGGAAGTAACTTTGAATATGTGATTACAGATACAATGACAATCAAAAGATTTATAACAAATATGTATATTAAACTGCAAGAAAAGGAGAATGAGGAAACAAATGGTAAAACTAAACAAAAATGGGAACAAGATTTAAATATAAAGATAAAGGAAACATGGGAGAAGTTATGCTCTGAAACGATGAGAAATACAATAAATACGAGGTTACGTATGATACAATATAACTGGATACACAGGCTATACATTACACCTCAAAAGTTAAATAAATGGGACCCAACGGTGTCTGACAGATGTTTTTGTTGTAAAAAAGAAATGGGAACAACAATTCATGCAATCTGGATATCTGAGAAAGTAGAAAAATTTTGGGAAGATCTAAACCAGATATTAAATAATATTACAGAAAACAATATACCAAAAAACCCAGAGATCTTCCTCCTAAGTAACATAAAAAAATAAAGAATTTGGACTTGATTTGGATGGTGCACAAAAAAGATTTGTTAAGATAGCTCTAGCCATAGCAAAAAAATGTATTATGTCAACCTGGAAATTGGAAGATAATTTGAGAATACAACAATGGTACTTAGAAATGAATAAATGTATTCCATTAGAAAAAATAACATATAATTTAAGAAATAATATTGAAATATTTGAACAAATATGGGAGCCATACATGAAACACAATAGAGATAACCTACCGGGGACATCTACCACCTAAATTAACGAAAGGAGAAGGAAATGAAAAGAATTGACTCAGTGGAATTTCTTGTTTATTTTTATTAAATGACAACATTGTTTGACTGGTTTAATGTGTTTTAGATTTTGTACTTTAAATGAATGGGGGGGGAGGTAGGGAGGGTGGGATGGGAGGAGGGAGGGGGGGAAGAAAATGATACTGTATATATTTGAAAAGGAAAATGTATGTATCTTGGTCAGTGTGGTTTATGGTGTGAAAAATAAAAAATTTAAAAAAAAAATACATGGAGGCTTCAGGACAGATCCTCGAAGATGTTGACACCCAGGAATTTGAAGTTCTTGATCCTCCACCACAGAGCCCTCGATGAGGACTGGGTTGTGTTCCCCTGACTTCTTCCTGAAGTCCACAATTACCTCCTTGGTTTTCCTGACATTGAGTGCAAGGTTGTTGTTATTACACCATTTAATAAGCTGATCTATCTCCCTCCTGTATGCTTCCTCATTGCCGTTTATGATTCTGCCGACAACTGTGATGTCATCGGGAAACTTGTAGATGTCATTGGAGTTGTGCCTGGCCACATAGTCATAGGTGTATACCGAGAAGAGCAGTGGGCTAAGCATTCTTCTTGGGTTCTATTACGAACTCCCAATTTAGTAAAATGGGATTATCACTACAGGATATTATAGACAGGATGGGCTGAATGGTCACCGTTAACATTTGACACTCAACACAAGTCATATCCCAGCGATAATTCAATACATTGGAAGAATTGAGGAAAGTTTTGTCACACCCTGTTCTAGAATTCGATATATTTGCAAAGACATTGTGATTTTGCAGGGGAGAACCATTCTGACTGCTGAAGAGAAAACAGCTTTTTGAAGCAGCACTTGTGGTCAGCCATTTTTTTGTGGAATTCCAAGCAAAGCATGCTCTGTGAAGGACTGGGTCTTGTGGGTTCACCTCTGCCAGGATAGTCTTTTTGGGAAGCAAAGTACTTAATTTTGATTGTGACAAACAGTGAAGGTCACTGGAGAGACTGCTTCATTACCCACGAGCAATGATGATGCCAGGGTCTTGAAGCTTCAAGGAAGCCGCCCAGTGTAAGTCTTACCTACAAAAAGGACCAGGAATGTTGTGTTCAGAGCTCGAATCGATGGATATTTCTTCACAGGAAATGTAAGAAGTATTCGTGAGTTTGTAGCAGCCACAACTCCAGTCTTCCCATCAGTTCAACATTAATTCTGGCATCAAATTTCAAAGTCCTATGCTTCAATACTGAATTGGAAAGACTGAAGATTGAAGTAACTTTTTGGATTTTGGCCTGGACTGTAATGGTTTGGGTATATCTCAGACACACACTAGTACACTTGCATAGTTGGGAATAGATTTAGTGTTGAGGATAGTTTAAAAGTTAAGATTGCAGCAGCCCGCTAACAAGACACGACACAGTACACAAAATGCGATAGCACAGACCCCACCGGAACCAATGACCTTCATTCCAGGTGACCACCCGCACGGCGGGAGAGAGCATGTAATGGCGGGAACGTTGCCCAATCAGAGATCAGCTCTCGAATGATGTCACTCCTGATATCAACAGCAAGGAGAGAATATAAGCAGAGCTACCAGTGCGATAAATCAGTCTTCGACTCAACTCCTCACGTGTAGCTTCTTTCCACACTTCCCGGTAGTGCGTATGCTACATTGGTTACCATGATGGATCCAACTAGCATTTGGACCCAAATATGATGGAACAAGCTGCTCTTCACGCGGTTTCGTCAAAGCTGCCATTGTTCTTGGTGTCGCAGCCACATGTGTGGTTTGAACAGGCCAAAGCCCAATCCACCTTCAACAGATCAATGCTGAAAACACACATTACTATTACGTGGTTAGCTTGCTTGACCAGGAGATGGCAGCAAGGATCGACAACTTCCTTTGCAGTCTCCAGAACAAGGCAAATATGATGCCCTCAAAGACCGATTAAGACATACTTCAGGCTCTCATGGCGTGAATGAGCTTCCCGATTGTTGCGAATAGACGATTTGGGGGACAGGGTCGTATCCACCCACATGAGCTAAATGCTTGCCCTTGCTGAGGGATGTAGGCCTTGCCTGCTCTTCGAGCAGATTTTTTCTGGAGCAGCTGCCCAAAGATATCTGACACTTGCTGACAAGGACTTCAGTGACCTGAGGAAAGTCGCAGACCAGGCGGATGTGCTCTGGAGAACGAAGAAATAAAACAGTGCCTTGGTGGAGATTTTCACTAGGCAGAGAGGCAAGTGGACCCCCCACCCAACAGTATTGCTATTATTATCAATGATCGGGTGCGGGGGCCTGTCGATGCCGCCAACCTTGCATGTTTCTGGGAAACACCGTGGCCGATTTTTGTCAATGGCGGCAGTGGTTGGCCAACTTGACGGTCTCCTCCAAATGTGGGTCACTTTGTAAGGAAGCCGCTTCCTCATGGACATCGGTGCCGAAATGAGTGTCCTTTCCCCCACCCCATGGCCTACGACACCCAGAAAGGCAAACCAGGCTCAGCACTGAGGGCAGCGGACAGCACCACCATACGAATGTTCGGCACCCACACCATCCCCCTCTGCTTCGGCAGCAACTGGTTCACGTGGACTTTTGTACATTCATGATTGTGGTGGTGGCGCCACTGCACCTGAGAGCAGAACCAGTGAGCCCACTGCCTGCTGGTGGATCTTAAGGGGCGGCAATTAGTGCATGCCAAAACTTTTCAAACTATGCCCCTGGGGGAAGGCAAGTTAACCTGTCCCACCTATCTGACACGCTATTTGACAGTGCATTCACATGGATCCCAGCAGAGTTCCCTTCAGTCATGGCGCTACAGTTTTCCACTGCCGAGCTGAAGCACAGGGTAAGGCAACACATCCTCACTGAGGGGCCCCCCACTTTAGGCCAGGGCACACCGCCTCCCCCCCCCAACCAAACCCCCCCCCCCAAGAAGTTCACCCTCGCCATAGGGGATTTTAATAAAATGAAATAACTGGGGATAATGCAGCATTCCAACAGCCCTTGGGCCTCCCCCTTGCAAGTGGTTCCAAAGACAGCAGGAGGGTGGACCCCATGGGGTGACTATCGCCACCTCAACGAGGCCACCATACCCGTCAGGTATCCCATGCCCCACATCCAAGACTTTACCGCTAACTTACAAGGGCCACGGGTGTTTTCAAAGTCAATCTCATCAGGGGCTATCATCAGATCCTGGTCTATCCTGATGACATCGCTAAACCTGCCATCATTGTCCCTTTTGGACTCCTGAGAATGCCCTTTGGTCTTAAAAACACAGCTCAGAACTTTCAGAGGCTGATGGATGCAGAGGGTCAAGATCTCCCATTCACGTTCATCTATTTGGACAGCATGGCCAGCTGCAATCACACAGAGCATGCAGCCCACCTGAGCCAACTGTGCACACAGCTGCAGGAATTCAAACTAACAATTACCCCTGCTAAGTGCCAGTTTGGGTTGGAAACTATTCTGAGACATCAGATCAACAGGCAAGAAACAAAACACCTACCTGAAAAGGTAGAGGCCGTTCGGCATTTCGCCAAGCCTTGCACAGTGAAGGGGTTGTAAGAATTTGCCGATATGATTAACTTTTATCACCGATCATGCTAGCAGTCGCTCGCATCATGTGCCCCCTTTTCGCGCTCATGGGAGGGAAGGGTAAGGACGTTACCTGGGACAATGAGACCAGAGCTGCCAACTGCTCTCACAGTTGCACAGCGGTAGGGGGCGTACTGGAGAAATTCAGAGAAGGGCAATGGCAGCCCCTGGCCACCTTTAGCAGGCACCTCCACTACCCGAACTCAAATACAGTGCCTTTGACCAGGATCCATTGGCATTCTACCTGGCACTCGGGCACGTCCAGTATTTTCTGGAAGGCAGGCAATTCAAGGACTACACAAAGTGTCTGACTCATGGTCAACCAGGCAGCAGCAACACCTTTCATACGGTCATCCAACACATCGTGGATAAGACCAATGTGGTGCCCAATGCACTGTCCCACCCCGAGATCAAGTGCATCCAGGCCTGTCCCAGGGAATAGACTATTCCACCCTAGCCAAGGCACAGCACGAGGACCCTGAGATCCCAGCAGACAGAACAGCAGTTTCCGGCCTCATGCTGGAGGATGTCACCTTCGGACCTGGCAACCAGACATCTCCTCTACGACATCTCCACCGGCAAACCCTGCCCCATCTTGCCAGCAGTTCAACACAATGCACAATCAGGTGCACCAGCTGCATGGACTTCTGTTAAAATGGTGGCCAGTCTAGCATGGCCTCCGGAAACAGAACAGTCAGTGGGCCAAGACCTTCACACTCTGCCAGACACATGTCAAGGCGCCCACCCCCCACCAGACTTTTCAGCCACAATGACATTATAGAGCTGCTGCCATTCTCCTATGGGGCGAGATGTCTCCTCACCATGATTGACTGCTCCACGAGGTGGCCAGAGGCGGTCCAAGACCTGTGCCAAACTTATTAACCCCTGGGTGTCGATGTTCAGAGTCCCAGAGCATATAAACCTCTGGTAGAGGTTCACAGTTCTCTTCTGGGCTCTGAGCAGCACTGGCCAAGTTGCAGGGAAGCCGGCTCCACCACACCATGGCTTACCACCTCAGGCCAACGGGTAGGTGGAGCAGTTCCACAGGTATCTAAAAGTGGCACCACTGGTAATACTAATGGAGGTTTTGGCCCCCGCCATGGATCCTGAGGGAAAAATTGGGCACTCTAGCACCACCACTGCATGGCCAGGCCAAAACTTGCATCCCCAAAGACATAGAGACCTATGAATACATTTTCAATTGAAGTGGAGCACACCAAACACCTCTACAATGGCTGTATGAGAGGCCATATAAAGTAATCAGACACAACGGTTCGACATGTGTGCTGGATATTGGCGGTAGGGAAGAGACTTTAACTATCAACTGGCTCAAACCAGCACACCTGGACATTAATCTAATCAACCGCTCTCCTCACAGCCCCTGCGTCACAGAGGTTGGCCACCGAAAGCGGAAAACAACACTCCGATCGCCGGTTCTGTGGGGTATTATATAGCGGCACACTAACCGGGGCACCGCCCGGTACACAAAATAGCTGATGATGCGGTGACAGCACAGCAGGAAACAGCGAGCAACGGCAGGAACGCCACCCAATTGGAGAATGGCGCTGCAGTGACATCACTCCTGACATCAGCAGCGAAGAGAGAATATAAGCAGAGCTGCCAGTTCAATAAATCAGTCTTTGACTTCGACTCCTTGTGTTAGTTAAAGAGTGAGAAATAAAATTAGTGTTTTAAAATGAAACACTTTTGTTATTGTTGCTTGATACGCATGGTTCGAAACAGGTCTGTCTGTGTTCGTAATCAGTGAGTTTCCAATTCGTACTGATGAGAAAGTCAAGGTTCCAGTTGTAGAGTAGGGTACAGAGACCTAGAGTTTGTAGCTTCTTGACCAGCACTAAAGGAATAATGGTATTGAAGGCCGAGCTGAAGTTGATGCTGTTTTCGAGGTGATCCAGAGCTGAGTAGAGAGCCAGCGAGATTGCATCTGCTGTGGAGAGATTGTGACAACAGGCAAATTGCAGCGGGTCCAGAGCTTTCCTAAGGTATGTGTTAATTCGGGTCATGACCAGATTCTCAACTTCAGCTTTCCTAATATTGACTGACACCTACTGACTGCAAGAGGGATAGGTGGGGCTGAATTTGTCAGGTGGGTACAAGAAGGATCTCTGACATAGGATCTGG
The DNA here is from genome assembly GCF_036971445.1 of Narcine bancroftii. Taxonomy (NCBI): domain Eukaryota; kingdom Metazoa; phylum Chordata; class Chondrichthyes; order Torpediniformes; family Narcinidae; genus Narcine; species Narcine bancroftii. The sequence continues at coordinate 97,743,833 of NC_091474.1, read as the reverse complement.
CTCTAGGGAATGAACCTGGTCAGGTGACAGACCTCTCAGTGGGCAAGGATTTTGGTGAGAGTGACCACAACTCCCTTAGCTTCAAGATAGCTATGGAAGAGGATATAAACAGTCATACTTTGAAAGTGCTTAACTGAAGGAATGAGGCAGAACTAGAGAGAATAAATTGGAAACAGATGTTTCAGGGTAAAAGCACAGAAGTAATTTGGAGGAAGTTTAAGGACCACATGGGCAAGGTTCGAGATAGGTTTGTCTCACTTGGACAAGAAGGTGGTAGGAAAAGGGAACTGAGACTGATGAAACAGCTCAGGCAAAAAGTCAAGGAAGAAGGAAACAGACATAGGAAACAAACATAGGAAACAAGGAAGAGCTCATGAGAAGTATATGGTAGCCAGAAAGGAGCTTAAGAAAAGACTTAGGAGAGCTTGAAGGGGGCATGAGAAGGCCTTGGCATGAAGAATTAAGGAGAACCCCAGGGTGTTTTATTTGTATATGAAGAACAATAGGATGATAAGAATGAAGGTGGGGCCATTAAAGGATAAGGGAGGTAACGAGCCTGGAGGCAGAGGAATTTGGGGAGGTCCTAAATGAATACTTCGTGTCAGTATTCACAAGAGGATGAAAGTTACAGGATGCAAAGTTGGGCAGATGGATTTTGGAAGGACTAACCAGAAAGCTGAGTACAGGGTTAATGGTCGGTTACTTAACAGTGTGGAAGAATAGAGGAGCCGTGGGGTACAAATCAAGGAGTCGCACAGGTTGATAGGTTAGTTAAGAGTGCCCATGGGATGCTGGGATTCATTAATAGGTGGATTAAATGCAGGAGTAGAGAGGTCATGTAACAACTCTACAAATCTTTGATAAGACCACACAGAGTCTGTTCAATTCTGGTCACCTCATTATAGAAAGGATGTGGAAGCTATGGAGAGGGTGGAGAGGAGAGTTAGCAGGATATTTACTGGATTGGGAAACAAGTCTTAACAAGCAAGGTTAGCAGAGCTGGAACTTTTCACTTTGGAGTGTAGAGGATGAGAGAAGTCTTGATAGAGGTCTCCAAGATTAGAGAGGCATAGACAGGTTGGACAGCCAGCACCGGTTTCCCAGGGTAGGATCAGCAAACACTGAAGGACATACATACAAAGTGAAGGGAAGAAGGTGCAAGGAAGATATCAGAGGTAAACTTTTTTTACGCAGAGTTGTGGGTGCCTGGAACGCCTTTCTGGGGATTACAGTGGAAGCTGAAACACTGGGGACATTTAAGAGACTCTTAGACAGGCACCTGAATGAAAGAAAAATAAAAGATCATGGGGTAGAGAGGGTTTAGTACTTTTTTTTTTAGGAAGGAATATATTGGTCGACACAACATGAAGGGCTGAATGGCCTGTACTGTATTGTTCTATGTTCCATGGATAAAACATTGGCCTCATAGTAGAATCCACACAGTGATGGTGAAAGGTTGTTCAACAGATTGGAGATGCACTACATGGTTCGGAGCTGGACCAATTGCTGTTTGTTAACCTTATCAGTGAAAAAAGGAATTGGAAGTTTATGAATGGCATTAAAGTGGCTGGTTGGGATTGGGACAAAAGCTACTGTGGGTGGTACATTTTGGTTGGCATGGGCAGGCAGAACTGAAGGGTCTCTTTCCACACTCTATGATTATGACTGCAACATGGTTGGATTTACAGATCCTCATATCTTTCTGACTTCCTCACACCCTCTGATCTTCAGGTTGTTCACAAACCGTCTTACAGCATCTTGTGGTGACAATCTTGCTGCTGCTCTGAGTACAAACCATTCGCTGACAGTACTCAACCTGAATGATAACAATCTGGGTGACGCAGGAGTTAAGCCTTTGACAGTGGCACTAAGGAACCCCAACTGTATCATACAGAAGTTGTGGTAAGCATGAGATTGAGAGATTATATTCACAGTCACTTGGCGCCTTACACTGGTCAGTCATTGTTTTACAAACAAACATTGTAGATTTCAACCATCTCCTGACTCTCTTTGCACTTCATTCTCACTTTATCTGATTTATCCAGGTTGAACAATGTCGGTCTCACAGATTCTTGTGCAGAGGATATTGCCACTATTCTCCATACAAACCCCTCACTGATAGAGGTGTATCTGGGGCATAATAAGCTGGGAGACTCAGGAGTGAAATTGTTGTGTGTTGCACTGAAGAACCCAATGTGTAAAATAAGGAAATTGTGGTAAGTACCAAACTGAGAAATTTTACCTGCATTCACAGGGTATATTACACTAAGCTTTAATATGGTGTCATGGCAAAAATCTGGGAATTTGTATAGTCTCCTGTCTCTCTGTGTCACAAGACCATTTCATATCAGGCCTCCATCTGAAGGCTGACTACAAGAGTGGATTGAAAACTTAAAACTTACCATTCAGACAGCTGCCCTAAAAGTCTGCTTCAGCATCACATTTATAGCGCCCTCCGGAGTTGATGGAGACAGGGCGACTAGTGCCGAAGCGACACCCGTCATAATTAGGCGGCAGAGCAATGGCCGTCTTCCCTACCCATAATCTCCCACACAGCTGGAACTGCTCTGTTTCCCAGAACAGTTCCAGCTGTGTGGGGGATTATGGGTAGGGAAGACAGCCATTGCTCTGCCACATTTTGAGCCGCAGAGAGCACCCTGTAGGCTGAAGTGGCCCATTGAGGCTGTCACAGTCCACACCGGCCAGCCCCCACTGCTCCACCAGCTCCCGCTGGCTCCTGATGGCTCCTACCACCTCCGCTGCGTGACTGCTCCTGCCCACCGCTCCTGCCTTGACAGAGTCATGGAGGGACAGAGGTGAATGGGGAGATGGGTTGCGGGCTGATGTCTTCATCAGCCCATCCCTAACCATCCGCTTGCAGCAGCTGCACATTCAGGTCAGGCGGTGGAGCACAGTGCTTCCTTCCCTGAGGAGGATTGGAATCGACACCTCGGAGCCAGCCACCACATATTCAGAAAGGAACGTTGTTAGCAGTAAGGGCAAAGAACCTCTGCCATTACAGACGGGTGTTTTTGCTACTTGAAAGTGCCTATAGCCTCACTCTTTCATCCCCAGGTTGTGGGCGAACAGTCTCACAGATTCTTGCACAGAGGATCTCGTCTCCGCTCTCAGCACACAACATTCCATGAGGGAGGTGGAACTGGGATCAAACTCTTTTACTGACCGATCTGTCCCCGCTCTTTGCAGACTCCTGTTGAACCTTCCAAAACTGGAGTGGATTGGGTGCGTAATTGCATAAATATTTAAAATATCAGTGAATCCGCATCTTTTTCTGCAGATACTGTTCTCCAAGTGTTTTTGAAATGTTCATCTCACTCTTGGTCATTGACACAGTTGTGAAAGCTGTTTTGTCCTTCATTCTGCTTCAGGTTCCGTGGGAATCCATTCAGTTCAAAAGGGGAGAGTCAACTGCAGGAGACCAGACCAAGACTGACTGTAGCATTGTAAATGATAAAATGAAGAAGATGGAGAACGTGGTAAGATGGCGTAGGACAAAGACATGGGAAATCACCTCTCCCTAACTGGATTGTTTAAAACCCGAAATTATTGGACTGAATAACATAGTGAACAATTGGGGAAAATTCTTTAACTTCTGAGGATGAAAGAGCTGAAAAAAGGAAAAATACAACAATCAAAAAAATTACATTTTAAAGCACTGGAAAAAACGGAAGAATCTGGGCCTACCAGACAACTGAAGTCTCAAGATCAATTTTTGATGGATCCGAAGTCTCAACGCATCTCTCCGGCAAGGTTGGAAGGAGCGTCGGTGTCTTCTGTGCGTGGAGCGATGCAAGATGGCGTCAGTGATACCTTGCTGGTGTCGCTCCAGGACATCAGCGGGAGCGCTGCAACGTGCGCGGACGAGCACTAGGGGGCCGAGGGATACGAACCCAATTGCATTAGCGCATCCTTGAGCATGCTGGTGTGCAGTGAAGCACCCATCTTCAGAGGCCCACTTCTGTGTAGGTGGCACTGTCGGCATGCGCGCAAACATACACATGCATGAAGTTTTGGATCAGGCCCGGGCTGCAGGGGGGGGGCCCGCTCAGTGCCATGCCAATGATGTCGGACCGGCGTGGAGAGGGGTCCAGGCCCGCGGCTAGGGAAGAGATACTAATTCCTGAAGATGAAGAACAACAAGTTGATTATTTGGATGAAGAAGACCAAGAATTGTTAATAGCTCCTGCTAACGTTATTGAAGGTAGGCCTAGAGTCCTTCGCCAGGCCCTGATGTAGTAACAATGTTTGAAGAATTAACAAAACAAAATGATAATATGTCTAACAGGTTCCATAGTATTGAACAGTTTGCTCTTATTAAAATCAGAATATCTGATATGACTGGAGAAATTGCTTCGATGAAATTGGATGTTAATAAGTGCCTGACAGCTGTTGATGTGGTTCAAGTCAAAGTGAAAGACAGACAGAGCTGATTAAATTGAAGAGTCGATTACTGGATGGCATATGGAGAAGAGAGATTTTTTGCAGAAAATTGATTCATTGGAGAACTAAAGTCGTCAGAATAAAATTAAAATAGTGGGTCTTCCAGAGGGTTTTGAGGGAGCGAATCCTATAAGATATTTTGATTGGATTCCAGATATGTTGGAGACTGAATATTTTCCAGAAGGTTTGGAATTAGATAAAGCACATGGTGCTTTAAGAAATAAACCTTTTCCAGGTCAACCCCCAAGAGCAGTATTGATTAGATGTCTCAGATATCAGGATTGGGAAATGATTTAACATGCAGCAATTCAGCAGGCTCGTATGAATCAGGGCCCGATGATGGTACAGGGTAATAAGGTGTTTTTTTTAATGCAGATTTAAGTCAAGAGGTTGTTCAGAGGCAAAAGGAGTTTAATCCAGCTAAAGCAATGTTGTGGAAGAAAGGGTATAGATCTGGTTTTCGATATTCAGCGATATTGAAGGTATTCTATGGCCAATTTCAATCACAACTTTTTTCAAAAGGCACAAGTTGTATTAACTTTTACTAATTCTTTGCCAGATTCCAAGTTGACTCAAGACCATTCTACAAAACCTTTGCTGAGAAATGGAAAGAGGAGCAGGAAGTTGGAAACTGAACAATTAATGGATTTGGAGGTGGATCCTCAAACTATATCTGAGTCATGAATGGACTATATATTTTATTACTGTGAAGTCTGGTTGCGGGTAGGAGGACAACCCGGTTGATTCCAAAGTCGTCAGCCACTGGTGGTATTAACCGTGCCCGGTTAATAGAGTGGGAAACTGCTTTAGCAGTTTTTTTTGGGGGGGGGATTTCTTCTCAAGTGAATGATAATATATTGGTGGGAGGTGATTTTAATTGCTGTTTGGAGCCTTTGCTGGATAAATCTCAAGTCTGTGAGAAAATCTAAGATGGCGGAATGTTTGGTAGAGATTATGAAAAATTTAAATTTGGTAGAAATTTGGAAAGATTAAATCTGACAAAAAGATTTTTCATTTTATTCGGCAAAGTCATGAGTCTTTTTCTACAATTGAAGGGAGAGTAATTAATGCAGATTATAAAAGTCGAAAGCTGTCGGATCATTACCTTTTAGTAATGTCATGTACTAGTTTTGATATGGTAGAAACTAGTTATAGATGGAGATTCAATATAGCATTGTTGAAACAACCTGAATTTGTCAATTTTATCAGAGATCAAATTAATTTGTACAATTTAATGAGAACTCAGTACAAAGTAAATTTATATTATGGGATGCTTTGAAAACATATTTAAGAGGTCAAATTATTAGTCACACAACTAAACTTAAGAAAAAATATCTGGCAGATAGTTATAAACTTGAGGAGGAGATTAAAGAATTGGAGAAAGATTTGCAGAGAAGTATGACGGAAGATAAAAAGATACGATTATCTAATTTGAAAATGCGTTATAATACCTTACAGACATATCATTATAAAAAATTAATTCAAAGATCTAAGCAATGGTATTATGAGTTGTGAGAAAGAGGTCACAAAGTATTAGCTGGCAGTTGAAAACAGAACAAGTTTCTAGGATGATAAATGCAGTGAAAAGAGGTACAAGGGTTACTTATAAATGATGAATTTCGTTCTTTTTATCAGGATTTATATCAGTCAGAGATTGAACAAGATATTGATCAAGTTGAATCATTTTTGGCTGAATTAGTTCTTCTGTTTTTAAATGACTTAGAAGTTCAGGAGTTAGATTCCTCATTCATTGATTTGGAAATTAAAGAGGTATTACAAACTATGCCTAATGGAAAGTCACCTGGAGAAAATGGATTTACATTAGAATTTTATAAAGAATTCTATGATTTATTACTTCCGATATTTCGACAGGTATTAACGCAGGCCTCTGAAACATCCTCCCTTCTGGAATCTTTCTCTGGAGCTTTGATTACAGTTATTCCACAAAAAGATAGAGATCCGTTTAAAGTAGCATCATATAGACCAATCTCTTTGTTAAATGTAGATTATAAAATTGTGGCTAAAGTGTTGGCAAATAGGATAGCGAAATATCTACCAAAGTTGATTCATGAAGACCAAGCTGATTTTATTAAAAATCGTTATTCAGCTGATAATATTGTTATAAGTATTCAAAGATGGCATAATGAATTGAAATTATGCATTTATTTAGAAAAAATAACATATAGTTTATGTAATAATTATTTTTTACTAAAATGTGGGAACCATATTTAAAATATATGGGTCTGAGTATATGTTAATTAATTTATATTTTTAATAAAGAGGCACTTATCTATTTATGTAAAAGGCTCTGTTAGTAGGTAAAGATAGGGGTAAGTTTTTTTTAGTTGGGTGGGGGGAATGGTAGTATACTAATTTACTAATTTATTACTTTGTATTTTATTAATGAAGAATTGTAATAGGGGTTGTTTTATATATTCTTGTATCGAATACTATAAGTAAAGTTTAAAAAAAAAGAATGAAGAAGATCGTGTGAATATTTCCGTTAATTTCCCATCACCACAATAAACCTGTACCACTCTTGTTTAAGTGTTCTTGATTCTTTCAATTCCCAGCTCAAGGAGTGCTGCCACTTGCTGCAGCCAATTGATTTGCGGGATGAAATGCTCCAGTGAGGTCCTGCAGATTACATGGACAGGAAGAGTCCAGACTGGAGCGAAATCTATGACATCTATAAGTTCATTCATTGTCCCAGATTTGGAGTTCTGTACTTCTCAAAATATTTTGGCCTGCTCATTAATGATGACAAGGATGGAACTTTCAATGCTGCCAATTCAGTGTTTTGACAATAAGAAGACCCCACAGTAAAATTCCAATAATGTGTTATCTGACGACAAATACTCAGAGACAACATCCTGTCTTGAGGAAGATGTCTATTTTGAGCTGGGAATGGACCCCATGCACAGCATGAGTCAGCCAGTCAGGCACAGCACAATAAATCTGAAACAACATGATCCCTGATACAAACCCAAGGATCACCCAACCCCAGCAGTGGAGCACACAACTGCTCCAACCACATTCTTTGTTCCACCAAGGCATACAAGGGGTGGCAGCAGTACTGTTGAATAAGGCTGTTTCTTTGGAGATGGCCACCTCTCCAACTACCCCCACCAGTTCATTAGTTTAGACTGGGCTTGGCATTCGTCGAGCAAGTCATTCATGCCAACCAAGAAGACATTCTAGGCTTGTAACATTTGCTTGCATTTGTTCCATAAATAGTGAGCCATTTTCATCCAAAAAACTTCCCTATGTCTTTTAATATCAAATATGCTCCTGATTCTACAACTTTCTTGGCAGATTTTTCCAGCTACAGCCCATGTTCTGAGTAAAAAATATATCGCTCAGGTTCCCCTTGATCCTCTCCACTTTTAATTTAAACATGCGCCCTTTTTTCTACAATAATGCCCCTCTGAGGGAAAAAAATCTGAACATTCACTTTAGATATTCCTCTTACAATTTTAAGTTACATCAGGTAAACTCACAGCCATCTATGCTCAGGGGTATTGTGATAGAGTATTTAGAGGTGGCTTGGAAGGAATTGCTGGAGCAGCTTGCACACACACATATTTTAAAACAGAATACTTGCAGGACTTTTGCAGAGTTTTTTGCAAGAGGCAACAAATAAGCAACATACAGCTTGCCTGGGAGAGCATGTGATTTTTGCAGGCAGAGACTGAGATCAGTTTTGTTCTCAGAGAGGGAGGGTGTGAAAACAGAGAGAGGAGAAAAAAATCATTTCCAGTGGGACAAGCTGGCATACTTTTGGAAGACTTGTCTAGTTGAAGGAGAAGACTGGCGGTCTGAAAGGTGACCTGAAAGAAAGAGGATCATCTGGAGAACTCTAAAGGGGGCAAGTTTCGTCACCAAAACTGATTGAGAAATCAGTTGCGTATGCCCTGTAAAAGGAATCTCTCTCTGTAAACCAGCAAAAGCCCTCCTGAGTGGTAACCATTTGCCTGTTAAACACGAAAGCCTGGTGAACTTTGTTAACTTCTGTGCACAGTACAAGAATTGCCTGCAACCAGTGAGATTGGACTGTGTTGCAAATAACTTCTAATCTTAAATATACATTACACACACCTGCGCTAAGTATTAGAGGGGGGAATTAAGTAGGTTAGGTATGTTAAGTAATAAGTTTAAATTTAATTCTGTTTTTTTGTTCAATTATAATTAAAATCTACTTTTGTCTAAGTAACCCTGTGTTGTAGTGCATATCTATTGCTGCTGGTATTTGGGGTCCTCTGGACTCCATAACAGTGTAAAAACCTGGACTATCACACAACTCCCATCTTTCATTCCCAGCACCAGCCAAGTTAATATCAGCAGCACCTTTTCTAATATCTTTCTGTCCTTCTGATAGCTGGCTCACCAGAACTTCACACAGTTGCACATGGCCTGGTGTAGTTTAATCTTGAGGTTGCCGCTTTTCTTCTCCATAGCCTGCCAAATAAAAGCATCTGTGCTTTTTATTTCCAAATTTATTTATTCGTTCAATCTTTGGCTTGGCTTCGCGGACGAAGATTTATGGAGGGGGTAAAAAGTCCACGTCAGCTGCAGGCTCGTTTGTGGCTGACCAGTCCGATGCGGGACAGGCAGACACGATTGCAGCGGTTGCAAGGGAAAATTGGTTGGTTGGGGTTGGGTGTTGGGTTTTTCCTCCTTTGCCTTTTGTCAGTGAGGTGGGCTCTGCGGTCTTCTTCAAAGGAGGCTGCTGCCCGCCAAACTGTGAGGCGCCAAGATGCACGGTTTGAGGCGTTATCAGCCCACTGGCGGTGGTCAATGTGGCAGGCACCAAGAGATTTCTTTAGGCAGTCCTTGTACCTTTTCTTTGGTGCACCTCTGTCACGGTGGCCAGTGGAGAGCTCGCCATATAATACGATCTTGGGAAGGCGATGGTCCTCCATTCTGGAGACGTGACCCATCCAGCGCAGCTGGATCTTCAGCAGCGTGGACTCGATGCTGTCGACCTCTGCCATCTCGAGTACCTCGACGTTAGGGGTGTGAGCGCTCCAATGGATGTTGAGGATGGAGCGGAGACAACGCTGGTGGAAGCGTTCTAGGAGCCGTAGGTGGTGCCGGTAGAGGACCCATGATTCGGAGCCGAACAGGAGTGTGGGTATGACAACGGCTCTGTATACGCTTATCTTTGTGAGGTTTTTCAGTTGGTTGTTTTTCCAGACTCTTTTGTGTAGTCTTCCAAAGGCGCTATTTGCCTTGGCGAGTCTGTTGTCTATCTCATTGTCGATCCTTGCATCTGATGAAATGGTGCAGCCGAGATAGGTAAACTGGTTGACCGTTTTGAGTTTTGTGTGCCCGATGGAGATGTGGGGGGGCTGGTAGTCATGGTGGGGAGCTGGCTGATGGAGGACCTCAGTTTTCTTCAGGCTGACTTCCAGGCCAAACATTTTGGCAGTTTCCGCAAAGCAGGACGTCAAGCGCTGAAGAGCTGGCTCTGAATGGGCAACTAATGCGGCATCATCTGCAAAGAGTAGTTCACGGACAAGTTTCTCTTGTGTCTTGGTGTGAGCTTGCTGGCGCCTCAGATTGAAGAGACTGCCATCCGTGCGGTACCGGATGTAAACAGCGTCTTCATTGTTGGGGTCTTTCATGGCTTGGTTCAGCATCATGCTGAAGAAGATTGAAAAGAGGGTTGGTGCGAGAACACAGCCTTGCTTCACGCCATTGTTAATGGAGAAGGGTTCAGAGAGCTCATTGCTGTATCTGACCCGACCTTGTTGGTTTTCGTGCAGTTGGATAATCATGTTGAGGAACTTTGGGGGACATCCGATGCGCTCTAGTATTTGCCAAAGCCCTTTCCTGCTCACGGTGTCGAAGGCTTTGGTGAGGTCAACAAAGGTGATGTAGAGTCCTTTGTTTTGTTCTCTGCACTTTTCTTGGAGCTGTCTGAGGGCAAAGACCATGTCAGTGGTTCCTCTGTTTGCGCGAAAGCCGCACTGTGATTCTGGGAGAATATTCTCAGCGACACTAGGTATTATTCTATTTAGTAGAATCCTAGCGAAGATTTTGCCTGCAATGGAGAGCAACGTGATTCCCCTGTAGTTTGAGCAGTCTGATTTCTCGCCTTTGTTTTTGTACAGGGTGATGATGGTGGCATCACGAAGATCCTGAGGCAGTTTACCTTGGTCCCAACAAAGCTTGAAAAGCTCATGCAGTTTGGCATGCAGAGTTTTGCCGCCAGCCTTCCAGACTTCTGGGGGGATTCCATCCATACCTGCTGCTTTGCCACTTTTCAGTTGTTCGATTGCCTTATATGTCTCATCCAGGGTGGGAACCTCATCCAGCTCTAGCCTTAGGGGCTGTTGAGGGAGCTGGAGCAGGGCGGAATCTTGGACTGAGCGGTTGGTACTGAAAAGTTCAATAAACAAATAGTATATGACATATACAACAATTAACCATAAACATGAACGTTATTTTTTTAATAGGAAAAAAAACACCCCCCCTTCAGCCAACTCTCCTAAGGAGAGCCATAAAGAAAGAAAAAAAATTAAAGAAAAATTAAATATACATATTAAGATCTAATCAATGTAAATTGAAATGTAAATATTCTGAATATAACAACCATTTATTAATTAAAAAATTATAATTATCACGCGAAACATACATAATTTTTTCCATTATTAAACAATATCTCATCTCATTATGCCATCTATTAATCATATTTGTATCCACATATTAGCAATACATTTTTTTGCTACAGATAAAGCTAAATATACAAAAGCAAGCTGAAACTTATCTAATCCCAAGCCTTTCAAAGGTTGCAAACTACCCAATAAAAATACTGTTGGATCTAAAAGTCTTTTAATCTTATACAGCTTTTCTAAAAACAATTGAATTTTCTCCAAAAAGATTGTATATGTATACATGACCAAACAGCATGAAAAAAAGTTCCAACTATATTACCACATCTAAAACACAAATCTGATTCATGAAAACCATACTTTTTTTTAATTTTTCAGGTGTTAAGTATAATTGATGTAAAAAAAAATTATAGTTAATCATTGCATAACATGCATTTATCAATCCAGTTACACTATCATAACAGATATCTAACCAATCATCCTCAGAAAAAATAAAACCAGTATCCACTTCCCATTTACTTTTAGATCTATCCCAACTCTTTTTATTCATGCCATCCTGTAATATTTGATACATAGATGAAATATAACCCTTCTCTGCTACCTTCATAAGAAAAGTCTCAAATTCAGTCATTTCAGGTAAAATCATATCTCTACCAAACATAAATTTTACCAAAGATCGAATTTGATAATAGAGAAATGAAGAGTTCTTATCAATACCAAAACTGTCCCTCATCTGATTAAAAGATAAAAAATTACCCTCTTTAAAACAATCTCCCAAATTTTTCACACCTTTAAATCTCCAATGCAATGAACTTTGATTATGTATTGAAAAAGAAATAAGTTGATTATTATACAATGGAGTCAAAGCCGATAATTTACCTCTAGAGCCTATCATTTTATTTTTCTTTATCTTTATCTTTATATGGTCGCCTAATTATAGGAAGGATATCAACAGAGTGGAGAGAGTGCAGAGAAGGTTTACCAGAATGTTACCTGGGTTTAAGCATCTAGAGTATAGGGAGAGATTGGACAGATTAGGTCTTTATTCTTTGGAGCATAGAAGGTTGAGAGGGGATTTGATAGAAGTATTTAAGGTTATGAAAGGGATAGACAGAGTGGATGTGGATAGACTATTTCCGTTAAGAAGAGGAAAGATTAAAACAAGAGGACATGAGTTAAGAATTAAGGGGCAGAGGTTTAGAGGTAACATGAAGGGGAACTTTTTTACTCAGAGAGTGGTAGACGTGTGGAATGAGCTTCCGGGAGAAATAGTGGTGGCGGAGTCAATTGTATTATTTAAGAAAAGGTTGGACAGGTATATGGATGAGAAGAAGATGGAGGGTTATGGGCATTGTGCAGTGAGGTGGGACTAGAGAGGGGTGTTTGGTTCGGTGCAGACTAGAAGGGCCTAATGGCCTGTTTCTGTGCTGTAAATTGTTATGTTATGTTATATGTTATGTTATAACTTCATTAAATGTTTTAGTATAAGCACATTATATTGTAACAAATTTATATTCCATCTAAACAAAAATTGATGTTTTCAAATTCAGAAATATTTGCCATCTCAATTTTGGCCCAACTAGGAGGCCGTACCAAATCCATCAATGAACTAATAAATTTAAGTTGGGCTGCTTCATAATAATTTTGAAAATGTGGTAAACATAATCCCCCTAACTCATATTTCCATTAATTTATTCAAACCTACTCTCGAAAATTTACCTCTCCATTAAAACTCCCTAACCATTTTATTCAAGTCTCGAAAAAAATATTATCAACTAATAACGGAATAGGTTGAAACAAATATTGTATATGCGGAAAGATATTCATCTTAATTGTATTTATCCTTCCCATTAAATTAATAGGTAAATCTTTCCATTTTATCAAATCAGTTTTAATTTTTTTAATTAACAGAGAATAATTTAATTTATATAAAGATTGATAATTAACATCCATAATTATACCCAAATATTTAATTCAATCAGTCCATTTCAAATTAATAATATTCTTATAAACTGAATAGTCTCCTTCACTTACCAGTAATGTTTCACTTTTTTCCCAATTAACTTTATATCCAGAAAGAGATCCATATTGTATTAAACACTCCTTCAAGAGCAAAAGTGACTGAGCTGGGTTTGTTAAATACACCAATACATCATCAGCAAATAAATTAATTTTATACTCCTCATCAAAAACTTTAATACCTTGTATCTGTGTATTTTGTTTTATCAGCTGTGCTAAAGTTTCAATCACTAATGCAAACAAAGTTGGTGATAAAGGACAACCTTGACGAGTTGATCAAGTCAATTTAAAAGGTTCTGAAATCAAACTATTCGTCAATACTTTAGCTACCTGTTTACTATATAGAGCCCTAATCCAACCAATAAAGAAAGGACCAAACTTAAATTTCTCCAAAACTTTAAACAAAACATTCCATTCAACTCTATCAAATGCTTTTTCTGCATCTAAAGATATCACCATCGGGTGAACTGAAGATTGTCAAAATGTATTAATCAAACTAATCATGTGCAAAATATTATCTGAAGCATATCTATTCTTTATAAAACCTGTTTGATCCATATGAATCAACTTAGGTAAAAATTTAGCCAATCTATTCACTAATATTTTAGCTATTATTTTATCTTCTCTTTGGCTTGGCTTCGCGGACGATGATTTATGGAGGGGGTAAAAAGTCCACGTCAGCTGCAGGCTCGTTTGTGGCTGACAAGTCCGATGCGGGACAGGCAGACACGGTTGCAGCGGCTGCAGGGGAAAATTGGTTGGTTGGGGTTGGGTGTTGGGTTTTTCCTCCTTTGCCTTTTATCAGTGAGGTGGGATCTGCGGTCTTCTTCAAAGGAGGTTGCTGCCCGCCAAACTGTGAGGTGATAAGATGCACGGTTTGAGGCGATATCAGCCCACTGGCGGTGGTCAATGTGGCAGGCACCAAGAGATTTCTTTAGGCAGTCCTTGTACCTTTTCTTTGGTGCACCTCTGTCACGGTGGCCAGTGGAGAGCTTGCCATATAACACGATCTTGGGAAGGCGATGGTCCTCCATTCTGGAGACGTGACCCATCCAGCGCAGCTGGATCTTCAGCAGCGTGGACTCGATGCTGTCGACCTCTGCCACCTCGAGTACTTCGACGTTAGGGATGAAAGCGCTCCAATGGATGTTGAGGATGGAGCAGAGACAACGCTGGTGGAAGCATTCTAGGAGCCGTAGGTGATGCCGGTAGAGGACCCATGATTCGGAGCCGAACAGGAGTGTGGGTATGACAATGGCTTTGTATACGCTTATCTTTGTGAGGTTTTTCAGTTGGTTGTTTTTCCAGACTCTTTTGTGTAGTCTTCCAGAGGCCCTATTTGCCTTGGCGAGTCTGTTGTCTATCTCATTGTCGATCCTTGCATCTGATGAAATGGTGCAGCCAAGATAGGTAAACTGGTTGACCGTTTTGAGTTTTGTGTGCCTGATGGAGATGTGGGGGTGCTGGTAGTCATGGTGGGTAGCTGGCTGATGGAGGACCTCAGTTTTCTTCAGGCTGACTTCCAGGCCAAACATTTTGGCAGTTTCCGCAAAGCAGGACGTCAAGCGCTGAAGAGCTGGCTCTGAATGGGCAACTAAAGCGGCATCGTCTGCAAAGAGTAGTTCACGGACAAGTTTCTCTTGTGTCTTGGTGTGAGCTTGCAGGCGCCTCAGATTGAAGAGACTGCCATCCGTGCGGTACCGGATGTAAACAGCGTCTTCATTGTTGGGGTCTTTCATGGCTTGGTTCAGCATCATGCTGAAGAAGATTGAAAAGAGGGTTGGTGTGAGAACACAGCCTTGCTTCACGCCATTGTTAATGGAGAAGGGTTCAGAGAGCTCATTGCTGTATCTGACCCGACCTTGATGGTTTTCGTGCAGTTGGATAATCATGTTGAGGAACTTTTGGGGACATCCGATGCGCTCTAGTATTTGCCAAAGCCCTTTCCTGCTCACGGTGTCGAAGGCTTTGGTGAGGTCAACAAAGGTGATGTAGAGTCCTTTGTTTTGTTCTCTGCACTTTTCTTGGAACTGTCTGAGGGCAAAGACCATGTCAGTAGTTCCTCTGTTTGCGCGAAAGCCGCACTGTGATTCTGGGAGAATATTCTCGGCGACACTAGGTATTATTCTATTTAGGAGAATCCTAGCGAAGATTTTGCCTGCAATGGAGAGCACCGTGATTCCCCTGTAGTTTGAGCAGTCTGATTTCTCGCCTTTGTTTTTGTACAGGGTGATGATGGTGGCATCACGAAGATCCTGAGGCAGTTTTCCTTGGTCCCAACAAAGCTTGAAAAACTCATGCAGTTTGGCATGCAGAGTTTTGCCGCCAGCTAACTCCTGTATATCTGCATCCTCTAATATCAGTAAATTCAAATGTGATTAAAAAAAAGATCAATCGATCCAGTTTCTTGTTTTCCTTCAGATGTATATAACTTTTTATAAAATGAACACAATTCATCATTAATCTCATGAGGTTTATAAGTAATAAGAGAATTCCGTCTAACAGCATTAATAGTCCTCAAAATCTGTTTCTTTAATTGCCATGCCAATGCCTTATGTGCTTTCTCTCCCCATTCATAATACTGTTGTTTAGTCCTTTTAATCACACATTCAAATTGATGATTGCAAAATATTATATTCCAATTTCAACCTAGATAATTCTATTTTCTGATCTTCTGTAGCATCTTTCTGGAATTCCTTTTGTAACTCATCGATCTGTTTCTCTAATTCAAGACTCTGATTTAATCAATTTTTTTATTTATTTTAGAAGTACAACTAATTATTTGTCCTCTTAAATAAGCTTTCATAGCATCCCATAACACAAACTTACTTTAAACAGAATTAGAATTTTCTTTAAAAAAATTAATTTGTTTTTTCAAAAAATCAATAAATTCCATATTTTTTAACAACATTGTATTAAACCTCCAATGATAGGCCACTTGAATTTTCTCAGAAGTTACATATGTAAAATATAACAAAATATGATCTGAAATCACCCTACTTTTATATACCACTTCTATTTTCCCTTGTAAATGTGCCGATACTAAAAAGAAGTCAATCCTTGAAAACGAATCATGTCTAGATGAATAAAAGGAGAAATCTTTCTCTGTCGAATTAAGATGTCTCCAAATGTCTACTAAATTAAAATCTTTCATCAACGCTTGAACCTGAACTGCGATCTTAGATTTCTTAACTTTCTTCGGAGATTTATCTAATAAAGGTTCCAAAACACAATTAAAATCACCTCCAACTAAAATATTATCATTAGCCTGACCCAAACATAAAAATGCATCTGAAATAAATATTTCATCATCTGCATTTGGGGCATAAATATTAAGTAAAGTCCAAAATTCACTAAAAATCTTACAATTCAATTTAAGAATACATCCTGCCTTTTCCTCCGTTGATTGTAATTCAAAAGATAAATTTTTATGAATCAAGATTGCTACGCCTTTAGCCCTAGAATTAAATGAAGAAGAATATACATGCCCAACCCAGTCCCTCTTTAATTTCATACTTTCCTTCACATTCAAATGTGTTTCTTGTAAAAAAGCAATATCAACTTTCATTTTCTTAATATACGCCAAGACTCGCTTACACTTAATCGGACTGTTTAATCCTCGGACATTAAAAGTAGCAAATCTCAACTTCAACATATCTACTATTATTACTAAATACCAATAATATCTTTATATGAAAACTCAAATCAATGTATATAGGCCCTCCAATAGGGAAAAAAATCACAAATTAAAAGCTAACTAAAATGAAAATAAAAAAAATATTTAAATACAAGTAAATCCCCCCCTCAAAAAAATAACTACCCAAAGGTAGTAATCCCTAAACAAAAATTGGGTGTGGGTCAAAGCAAATCTCTCCCTCCCCAGCCAAACAATGAATAACATCAACATATCATAATAACAAAAAAAATAGAGTAAGAAAAAGAAAATTCTTCTTTTCATCCAAGAGATTCCAATCTCAAAGATCCCATTTCAGTAGAAGTTGAACTCTTTCCATTCCCATTTTTCCCATTTCTGCCATTTCTTCCATTTCCAGAACAACCAGACTTTTCTTTAGGAGACAATGGTAGACTACATCTTTGTCCTCTTATATCTGGCAATGAATCAGCAAAAATCATTGCTTCACGATCATTCTCAAAAAAACGAAATTGATAGTCTCCATAAAACACCTTCAACACTGCCGGGTAGCAAAAAGTAGACTTATAACCTTTACGCCACAAAACTTCTTTAACTGGATTAAATCAATGTCGACGTTGAATGACCTCTTGACTCAAATCAGGATTAAAAAAACTCTGCTATTCTGAATCAATAACAGAGTTTGTCGTTGTCTCACATTTTTCACTGCTAGTCGAAGTATTGCTTCTCTGTCCAAATAATTCAAACATCTAATTATTACCGGTCTCAGTGGTTGACCAGCTGAGGGTGTTCTTCTTAGAGCTCTATGGGCTCTTTCCAGTACCAATCCTCCAGAAAAAAATTCTTGCCCTAATACTTGTGGGATCCAGTCTTGAAAGAAACAAAGAGGATCTTGTCCTTCTATACCTTCTGGCAAACCAACGATTTTCACATTATTCCTTCTGCTTTGATTCCCCAAGTAGTCTATTTTCCTCTCTAACTCCTTCTCACGCTCTCCCAATTCTATGACTGATTTTTCAACCTTCAACATTTTTTCTGTGTTAGAAGCCACTTGTTGTTTACAGTCTGAAAAAGCAGTCTGAATTTTTAAAAATTCTTCATAAGATGCATCCACACGTGCTTTAACTATATTCAATTCTGAACTTATCATTTGAACCATCTCATTCATTAGAGGCTGAATAACTGCATTTAGTTGCATACACTGTAGATCAAAAAAGCTCAGCCCTGCTCTCTCTGAAAGGAGTAAACCTGTAGAAAGTTAACAGACTAAGAAACAGAAAGTTGTGATTGCAGGAAATTACAATGTTCCAAATATTGACTGGGACACCCATACTCTAAAATGTCTGAATTACTTGAAGCTTGTCAAATGTGTCCAGGAAAGTTTTCTAAATCAATATTTAGAGTTATCAATGAGAGAGAATGTAATACCTGATCTAATTGGGAACCAGACAGATGAGGTGACAGAAGTATGTGGGAAAGAATATTTTGGGCCCAGTGACCAGAATGTCAATAGTTTCACATTAATTATGGATAAGGATAGGGCTGGTCCTCAAGTTGAGATTCCAAATTGGAGAAAGGCCAATTTTGTATTAGTGAGAAAGGATCTAGGAAGAATGGATTAGGGGTATGCTGTTTTCTGGTAAGGATGTGTTCAGTAAGTTGAAGGCCTTCAAAAACAAAATTTTGTGATTGCAGAGTGTGCCTGTTCCTGCTTGGAGTAAAGGCAAAGTTAGCAGGTATAGGGAACACTGGTTTTCAATGATATTGGCAATCTGATTAAGAAAAAGAGGGAGATGTATAGCAGGTATAGGCAACAGGGAGAAAATGGGGTACTTGGAGTACAGTAAATGAAGGGAAATACTTAAGAAGAAGTCAACAAAAAAGACATGAAGTTGGTTTGACATATTATGTGAAGGTAAACCTGAAGGTTTCTACAAGTATATTAAGAATAAAAGGATAGTAAGGGAAAAACTTCCCCCCTAAAAAATCAGAGACAGCGTCTATGAGTGGAGCTTCACAAGATGGGTAAGATCTTAATTATTTTTTGCAAAAGTAATTACTCCAGAATGTGGCATAGTGAATAAGGAAGGAAGGGAAACAAGCAGTAGTGTCATGGAATATATAGAGATTACAGAGGAAGAGGTACTTCTGCCTTACAGTGAATTAAGATAGATAAATTCCCGAGCCTGACATGACATTCCCTTGGATTTTGAGGGAGACTAGAGTAGAAATTACAGTGGCCCTGGCAGAAATATTTAAGATGTCCTTTGCCATGGAGGATTGGAGGGTAGCTCATGTTGTTCTGTCATTTAGAAAATTCCCCAAAATCAAACCAGTAAATTATAGGCTGATGAGCCTCATGATAAATTGTTGGAGGGTGCTTTGAGAAATCAGGTATACAAGTATTTGGACAGCCAAGGGCTGATTAAGGGTAGTCAGCTTGATGCTCTGCATTGTAGGTCATGTTAAATGAATCATATAGATTTTCTGAGGGGGTTTTCCAAGAAGGTAGATGAATAAAAGGCTGTGGATTTTGTCTACATGGAATGATTAAGGCATTTGATGAGGTCCCACCTGGTAGGTTAGCACATAAGGTTCAGACACTATAATCATGGAGAGATTCTAAATTAGATTTGAAACTGACTGTATGGAAGAAGACAGAGAGTGGTAATGGATGATTGGTTCTCAGGCTGGAGGCCTGGGGGAACTAGTGGTATGCCTCCAGATCTGGGTTGAGACCATTGCATGTGTGTTGTCTGTGGATGATAATAAGCTAAATTGGATCAGCGTTTGCTGATGACACTAAGATTGAAGGCATCGTGGACAGCAAAGAAGGCTTTCAGAGAGATCTCGCTAACTGAAAAAAATGGGCCAGAAAATGGCATTTGCAATTTAATGTAGAGAAGTGTGGTGTTGCATTTTAGAATTTTACAAGATCAAACCAGCAACCACAAAGAAGGCACAGGGGTAAAGATGAACAATTACTTTATTAACAAAAAATCACCATCAAACATTAATTCAAAAATCCCGCCTTTTATAACAATGCCCACTGGTTACTATGCAAATTTCTATGTGTAAAACTAATAAATTCCCCAGCCTAAATATAACATATGTAATTAAAGTCTAAGTTATATTTCCAGCCAGCCCATAGAAAATCTTATACACAAAACACACAAGACTCACAAAACTTCGATCTCAACTGAAGCAAAGATCATAAACAAAATTCAGTTTGTCTGGTAAACTGAAGCCAAAAGATCTTTGAGAGAGAGAGAGTGAGAGAGAGAGAGAGAGAGAGAGAGATCACAAAATTCGAAGTTGTCTTGTGTTGCCTGCAGCTAGAGGAACAACTGGTTTAGGTCCAGATCCTTCTGGCTGCCTTCAGAATGTTCATCCTTTTTGAAATCACAACATTCTGAACTGATCGCCTGAGCATGACTCATGCTCTGGGCCTCCTTCCACTCCACAGCACCACCCAGTGGTGGTCTATCGTTCAACTACAGAAATATTTAGATCATTTTCTGCACATGCCCAGTCCTTCTCCCATTCTCTCAGCTGTCCACCTTCACCTTGGTTCTCTAAGGCAAAGTGTCACTTTTCAACAAAAAAACCACGCAACACATAAGCCAATACACAACACAAAATGGAAAGGCACTGAGAAGTGTAGAGGAACAAAGGGATCTGGGAATACAGATACACACATCTCTGAAAGTGAAGTCACATGTAGACTGGACTGTGAAGAAAACCTTTGTTATCTTGGCCTTCATAAGTCAAAGTATTGATTATAGAAGTGGTGTACACTTGGTGAGGCCAAATTGTGCATATTGTGTGAAAATCTTGTCACCAAACTACAGGAAGGATATCAGTAAGATTAAAAGAGTACAGAGAAGATTACTAGGATGTTGCCAGGTCTTCAAGAGTTGAGGTACAGAGAAAGATTAAATAGGTTAGGACTTTATTCCTTGGTGCATTGAGGAATGAGGGGAGATTTGATAGAGGTTTATAAAATTATGAGGGGTATAGACAGAGTGAATACCAGTCGGTTCTTTGCACTGATGTTATGAGAGAAGACATGGCTTTATGGTGGAAGGGGAAAAGTTTAGGGGAAACATCTCTTCATTCAGAGAATGGTGGGAGTGTGGACGAACTGCTATCCAACGTGGTAAACGCAGGGTCACTCTTAAGTTTTAATCATTGGATATATACATGAATGGGAGAGGTCTAGAGTGTTATGGACTTGGCACAGGTCAATGCGACTAGCGGAATAATATTTAGGCACAGTCAAGAAGAGCTGAATGGCCTGTTCTATAGTTGTAAAATTGTAGTAGTGGCGGCATTTCACATTTACCGTGATTTGTCGGCACTGTTTCACATTCACGCAATCGGCCGATGTTGCTGTTGGAGGGTTTCCATGGGGAATCGAACCGGTGCGATTTCCACGGAAATCTTACCAGTGCGATGAGAAGCACCCTCTTAATTCAATAAAACAGTCCCATAAGTCCGTGCCGCCTAATTACACCCAATTGACCTATGACCTCTGGTGTCGAACGGTGGGTAAACCGGAGCTCCCAAGAAAAAAAAACGCTTATACATGGAGAACGTGGCAACTCCTTACAAACCCATTGGGATTCGAACCCAGATCAATGGCGCCATATCCTCTACGCAAACAGTGGCGCCCAATTATTTTAGTGATTCACTAGTTTGTATTTCAGTGTCTGCAGCTAGTCGGCTCAAACAGTTCTTGTACACATCCCTGGTCGTCATTATCCAGCGGGCTTCTGCCACTGTTTAAGTAATGATCAGAACTGGTCCCATATTGATACAAAAGATTGTTAATTTGGCACGACATTTGCGGCATCAAATGGAAGTTTGGAACTCAGTTCCCTTTCTGGATATTTTCAATCCACGTGGTTGTCAATGAAGATGGCAATATTCACCATCCATTCGAACTCTTCCTCGAGCTGAGAATTCTGTCAGTGTGTGGACAGACACATATAAGTCAGAATTGTACATCCGGTAGCTCGCTTTCGTTAGTGAACATCAGTAAAAAAATTGTGTGATATCTCAAAATCTGATGGATTAATCATGGCCATAGCCATGAACGTTCTTGAATTAACATCTCTTCTTTATCAAATGTGTACTCCAGATGCAAGTCCTGGATCGATAATAATAGGCATGTCGCCGTCTGTTCATTCCCAGTGATAAATTTTCGAATGTGAACAGCTGTCGAATAAGATCATGAGCAACCTTTATTTGCAAAATCTTGTTTTGTCTTCTAATTCAGGGTTATATGAGTCGATCATTTCCATTTGACTGTCTACAGTTTTACACTTTAAATGTTTCTAGCGATGATTCTTCTTATCATTCCAAGTATATGAAATAAATATCTCTACAGTTCTCAGATATTCAACAGTGCATCAGAGTGTGCATTTTTTTTGAAGACCATGTCTGCAGAGAAATCCTGGCGGTTGCAGCTCTAGCATTTCAGGTGGACAATTAAATGTATGGGCACGTCTCCTGTCTCCGAGTGATGGGGACATTGTTACAATGGCCTCGCGAACCCATCTGCACTGTTTCACGTGGTGCTGCCGGCACATAACTATTCACAAAGAGAATATAATGAGCTGTTTGTTACCACATTGCCGATGAATTTATGAATCACCTCCAAGACTCAAAATATCAGTACACAGCGTAGAGTGGGAGCGATGGGTATGAATGGATTTACACAGCTTCCAATAGTTCGGACGTTTAAATGGGAACAAAATGCAATTTCGTCTGTGCTTTTTGTGATTTTTCACAATGTTACTGTTGATTTGTTTCCTCGGTTGACCTGGTGGCAATCGTCATTCTCAGCCGAGGAAGCTGTGGTCTCTCCAACTGTATCACTCACTACCTGGTGGCGAAGGCGGCGGCGGATGTAACGGTGCCTACTTTTTCAGCTGATTGAAGTACTTTTGGAGGTATAATTACCCGCATTTGTAAAACACTAGTTATCCTTGTAACAATGCTCCCTTCTGCCTTCTTCAACATGTCCTGCGTCACCTTGCTGTTGATTATTCCATGTGGCTCATGGTCGCTTTCACTTTCGATCGCTTCGTGGACGCTGGGCGGAGGTGAGAACAAAATACTGCACTCCAAGAAATGCGTGTGTGGTTCTTGGCGAAACATGAGTCGGATTATGTTTAAAGAACATTCCTTTTTATTATGTGAATATGATCCCAAAACTGGCGCCTGGACGCGGTGATTGGAAGTTTAGCGATGTCATAAAGCCATGTCATTCTTCCAATGATAGAACGGTCTTACTGGTTTACTGCGTGGACCGGCTGTTGAACCCGGTTTTATTTCTTACTCATTTTAATCCTCAATACTCTGACCGTCAGACAGATACTGACGACGAGCAGCGGCCACAGGAAGCTCAAGGGTCTGAAACATTCCGAGAGTCAGTGGGATCCGGAGATGGAAACCCGGAGACAATCCATCATCCCGCTCTTTAGCT
This sequence comes from Narcine bancroftii, assembly GCF_036971445.1. Classification (NCBI taxonomy): domain Eukaryota; kingdom Metazoa; phylum Chordata; class Chondrichthyes; order Torpediniformes; family Narcinidae; genus Narcine; species Narcine bancroftii. The sequence continues at coordinate 97,720,591 of NC_091474.1, read as the reverse complement.
TGTCGGCGAGTTTCATTAACTGCTGGGCAGCAACCACCTTGGTCTTGTTCTCATTCGCTGTCTGAACACGAACCATACGCCCAAAGGCAAATCAAGAGGGCTTTGTGATGCAGCTTTTCAGCCTGCTGCACCAACTCCAACAGCAGCTGATGACTGCGTTGCTTTTTCCCTTTAATCGGCCCGTGGAAAAGGAATATGGTAAATTAAATATTTAGATTTAATTACGTTAACAACATAACGTGCACCGCGCAGGTAAACGTGCAAAATAATGTTCCCCTGAGCAAGTCCCGAATTCATAAGTATGAAAGGCGCATTGTCAAGTGACATCTTCAGTTTTATACACAGCTTCCGAATTTATCTTGCATGGAACCCAGCAAATTTACTCGATGCCTTTGAAACCCATGATGTACGTGCTTTGTAACTTCACTGTCTACGTCACTAATGTTATAGATAGAGAATTTGGGTTAAAAAGGGTTTAAGTTAAAATGTGATGATTAGTCATAAAAGGGGGCTAACCACTAGAGTTTAGCTGGAAAATGTTACAACAGACTTGCAACAGATTTAACTACAGAGAGACATGCAGGAGCCAAAGATTGATAAAGAGTGAAAAACAGAATTTGGTGTGAGCAGAGGTCATGAATGATCGTGGTGTGCATGAATAACAGTAATCAGGATGATTCTGCAAAAACTAACCAATTAAAGCAGTGTAGTGGAGATGCCGAAGGACAAGCAAATTGTATAAAAAACAACGCACTGTATGTATCGGGGCTTGACTTGGCGAGAAGCCGGTTGAGTCCAACTCTGCAGACTTGTGAATAAAGCTTGTCGTGTCACCGATCTTAAAGAGACTCATTTGTGAGAATTTGTGTTTCTGACAACTAATAATTTATCAAGAAAGATATATTGTCGTAACATTATTGGCCTTACAGAGAGTTATGGGCATCGACACATATCCACTGATTCAAATCTGCTCGCTCTTTACAGAAGACGGAAAAGGTTTGCCGATGAGCATTCGAATGAATCCGTTCGAAACAGGTTGAAGTCCGTGAAACAGGCGGGACATGAAATATGGCGAACAATACCAACAACATAACGAGCTCCACATTAGGTGCCTGGCTCATGGCAATTCATCGCCCAGTCAGATTTACAATTTTATTATTTCAGTCCCTTCGGAACTCATTCGCTATCTGCACAACTAGACAAAATTGGGCACCTAAAATTGTTTTCCTCTCATTTAACTCTTTAGTCGCCCACAGTCGACCTGCCACTTCCTTATTTAAGCGTAGTTCCCTCTTGTTCATGGTATTTAAAGGAAGTGATTGTATATCACGGCATCCTTAGCATTTATTAGTCAATACACGGGTTAAGTTTTGCCTGGATAAAGGCAACACGGTGAAGGAAGGAAGTGACCTCCCACATAAGATCCTATAATTTTCTGATTTTATAACGAAGACATTTATAGGGAACAACGAAGTTGGTTTCCTCCCCCCCCCCCCCCCCCCCCCCCCCCCCCACCTTCCGCTCCGGTTGTATTCCAACTCAAAGAAAGAGCGCGTCAATTCTTCGGATACCTTTCTCTTTCACCATTAAAAAAAACAGAACCAGCGGTGCCGCATCACATTATTTAATTTGGTCAGGAGAAATATATTCATGCATTCAATGTAAATATTTCTTCTGGTTATCCATCACATAGGATGATGATGGTTCCTTTCAGATAGTTTGTGGCGTTTTCGATGTCCATACCCCACTCCTCAGAAAGGAATAGGGTGTGTATGAATGGATTTAGGTGAGTTGGGGGGGGGGGGTTGCTCAGGTCCAGACTCGCCATCTCAACATCTCCTCCGGGATCCCGCGGCATGGTGAGATCCAAGACGGCTGGGGAAAGTTCTGTTGTAGTGAACGGCCAGATCAAGCTTCACGGCCCGTGTTTATTAGATGGTTGTTGACCCTATGAGAGGGTGCGTCTGTCCTTTGAATGGTCTTGTTTTTTCATCCTGCAGTTGGTCTAGCCACTCTACTCACCGTCCACACCGGTGGGGGAGCCAGTTTAGTGCCGAACACCCGACCATGTGACATGTAGTACTGGGTTACATGGTACCAGTAGCACTCAGACGAGTGACCTGACTTACTATTGACAAATCTCCACAAAAACATTTAAAAAACTGCAGGTGTTGGAAATTCCTCATATCAACATCCCTGCCAGGATTAAACTATAATCTGGATACAATGTTCCACCTTCTCCTCCATTAATCTAACCGTTCTTCATCCTCCTCCAATTGTTTCAATCTCCAAGGCAATATTATATTGATTAACAATAACAATCCCAATTTTCTGTCAACCTGCTCACCCGATCTCGCTTTCCTTGATCCAATTGTTTTCCTTACTCCAGCTCCCATTTCTTCCCTTCTTGTGTCAGAGAGCAATGTTTGATTTCCCTCTTCTTTCTCCCCACCACTGCTCAGTTCCTTTCTCATCGACATCAATCTATATCCACCTGTTACCCTGCGTTTCTCCACCATGCCTTCCCCCTATACCAGCCTCCCCCAAATTAAACCGTTTGCATTATTTTCGGCTCTGCTGATGAATGGCGTCGGCTGCCTTTTACTCTCTCCGGATGCTGCATGACTGCTGACGTTCTGCAGAATTTTGTACTGTATTTGACTCCCAGCATCTGCAGATTTCCTTGTTCACCACGTATCCCTTTTCTCTTAATTCCTTATGTTTCGCTGCATAATTACAAGGTTGATGACTATTATAAATGTATCTGACTTATTATCTTTGGTCGGTCACTGACAAAGCCCTTTCCTGTGTCCCTGGAACTTTATTCGAAACAGAACATGAGAAACACAAGGATTGCATCGCCCTAATTTGTGCTTCATTTATTCTCTAAGTGTAAATAAAAGGGTTCCTTCTTTGGATTTGGGGAAATACTGATGTCAATCGTTTCTGTAGGGGTCTAAGATAAGGTGGAAGCTTGTATTCCACACAACACGTGCACAGGACATTTACAACAGCTTCCATTGCTTTAGACACGAGGAAATGGGGGTGATGAAAGGGGTGGACCGGCATTGATCTTCAGGGAAAGTATCACCATTGTGCTCAGGCAGGACAGACAAGAGGGATCGTCTACTGAGGCTATATGGGTGGAGCTGAAAGGGATCAATAATCCGTTCAATACTCACGAGAATCGGAGGAGCAAAGCTGTAGATAGATAGTAGACAGCTGCAGGAAACTAGAGGTTGTGAAAGTAGGAGATTTTAATTGTCCACATATTGTCTGAAACTCCCATACTGTTAAAGGGCTGGGTAGCTTGGAATTTTCCAAATGTGTTTATGAAAGTTTTCTAAATCAATATTTAGAGGTACCAACTAAAGCGAATGCAATACTGGATTGCTTTGGGTCCAGTGACATTAGTATTAAGTTCATTATGGAGAAGGATAGGTCAATGTAATTTTTGTAAAGATATACCCTCACCATTTTACCTTACCACAAAAATTTCCTAATTATGGAAATCAAATCTTTTTTTTTTTAATTAAGGAAATTTACAAGGAATAAATTGAAAAAGATGCTGGATTCTAAGAAAAAAATATTCATCTTAATATAATTAACCCTACCTATTAATGTTATATGTAAGTCTTTCCATCTATTTAAGTCAAATTTAAATTTACAAAATAAAGGTGAACAATTTAACTGAGAAGAATTATCTAAATCATTATCAATTTTAATACATAAATATTTAATTTGATCTGACCCTTTAAATTGAGCAGTTTTCTTACATGGAGTATAATCACCAACAATTAAAGGCATAATCTTACTTTTATCCCAATTTACTTTATAACTTGATACTTCTCCATTTTGTTTCAATCTCTCAGGGGACCTTAAGGAATTTTGTGGTTCTGTTAAATAAGTCAAAACATCATCAGCAAATAAATTAATCTTATTTTCTTCGGAATTAACTCTAATACCCTTAATATTACCATCCTGTCTTATGAATTGTGCTAAAGGCTCAATAGCTAACACAGTGTCAGGAACAAAGGACATCCTTGTCTTGTAGATGTCATTAATAAAAATGGCAGAAAGATATTTATTTAAAGATTTAATCCAACTAATAATGATGATTCAAAACTAAATTTCTCCGATACTTTAAATAAATAAAAAAACTCCATTCTAAACTCTCAAATGCCTTTTCAGCATCTAATGATAAGACCATTAGTAAATTGGATTTCTTCTGAGGCATATGCTTCAAACTAATTAATTTTGGAATATTATCTGCAGAATAAGGATTTTAATAAATCCAGCCTGTTCCAAATGAATCAATTCGCCAATATATTTACTCAGATTTTATCTACAATTTCATAATCAACATTTAATAAAGAAATAGGTCTATGAGGCTCAGTTTTTAACAGATCTTTACCTTTCTTAAAAATAACGGTTATAATTGCATCAGAAAAAGAATCTGTTAAAGAATGAACCTCCATAGCTTGTTTAAACACACCCATTAAATGAGGCATTAATAAATCCTGATTTTTAAAATAACATTCTGATGTAAATCCACCTTCACCAGGAGAATTTCCATGGAGCAGAGATTTAAATGCATCCATAATTTCTCTGAATGTAAATGGAGAATCAAATTCATCACATTCTCGAGTATTCAAAATAGGTAACTGAAGTTGAGATGAAAAAATCATTAATTTTAACATAATATTCATACACAGATGCATACAATTTCTTATAAAATTCCTTGAGATTTATATATAATTTTTGGAACTGTTCTAATAGCTTTAATTGTCCTAGAAATCTGTTCTGACTTTAATTGCCACGCCAATACTTTATGAGTTCTCTCCCCAATTCACAATACTTTTCTCTGGTTCTTTGTAACAATTTCTCCATTTTATAAGTCTGTAAAGAAATCCAAGGCAATTATCCATTTATTTATTGATTTATTGTATTTTTTTGGTCTCTGTCGAATCCTTCTGTATATCTCTCTCTGAATTCTCTATCTCTTTCTCTTATTTATCAACTTCCCTGGAATGCTGTTTCTTAATTTTAATTGAAAAGCTAATAATTTGTCTTCTTAAATATGCTTTTAAAGCATCCCACAAATAAATTTACTATCAACCCAATATGCAAATATTCCTGTATTTGATTTCTTATAAAATGACAAAACTCATCATTTTAACAACGAAGAATTAAATCTTCATCTATCAGTAGTATCTATTTTTTCAGAACCTATACATGATACGATTTGACAATATTCTATTTTTATATTCAGCAGATACTATATGTCCTTGCAATTGAGACTTTAATTTAAAAAATGCTATTCTAGGAAAAAAACATATCGAAAATATTAAAATGAGTAATCCTTCTACTTCGGATTCAATCATCTCCAGATACCAACTAAATTCATTTTCTTTCACCAATGATAAAATTCGTTATGCCATTTTAGTTTTGGTCACTGTTTTTGGAGATTTGTCGAATAATTGACCTAAATAACAATTACAATCTCCACCAATCATTACATTCTCGTATGCTTGTGACAAATGAAAAAAAAAGAAACTTGAATAAATTTGGAGCATAACTATTCATAAGTGTCCAAAACTCCAAATAGACGGCAAATTACACCAAGAAGCCTACCAGCTGAAGCACTAATAACTGATTCTAATTTAAAATACACTTTTATTAACAAAAATAGCAACACCTCTCGCTTTTGAATTAAAAGAAGAAGCTATAATTTGGCCAACCCAATCTCTTTTTTAACATTCGATGTCCCTTCTCAGTCAAATGGCAAGGTCAGCGGGCACAGGAAACCTTGGTTTTCGAAGGATATTGGGTATCTGGCTATGAAGAGGAGAAAGTGGTGGAACAGGTGCAGGCACCATAGAGCAAATGAGATACTTGAGGAGCATACAAATGAATATATTTTCAAATGCTACCCATATTTACACCATCAATGTTTTTCAAGAATTAAATAAGTATGCAAGGAAATTCATTTGGAAAGGGAAAATGGCAAGAGTTGTATTAAAAAAGTAAACACGAGAATTTGAGTTAGGAGGACTACAAATGCCAAATGTTTAAATTTATTATAGAGCAGCACAATTGATATTTCTCTCTACTCTTTTTCAAGAGGGAGAGAAGCCAACATAGATTCATATATAAATGAATAAAATAGGAGAAGATAAGTCAGAGATTTTTATATACAAAATGGAATGATAAACTTTTTATTGGAAATAGAGATTTTCTTTGGCTTGGCTTCGCGGACGAAGATTTATGGAGGGGGTAAAAAGTCCACGTCAGCTGCAGGCTCGTTTGTGGCTGACAAGTCCGATGCGGGACAGGCAGACACGATTGCAGCGGTTGCAGGGGAAAATTGGTTGGTTGGGGTTGGGTGTTGGGTTTTTCCTCCTTTGCCTTTTGTCAGTGAGGTGGGCTCTGCGGTCTTCTTCAAAGGAGGTTGCTGCCCGCCAAACTGTGAGGCGCCAAGATGCACGGTTTGAGGCGTTATCAGCCCACTGGCGGTGGTCAATGTGGCAGGCACCAAGAGATTTCTTTAGGCAGTCCTTGTACCTTTCCTTTGGTGCGCCTCTGTCACGGTGGCCAGTGGAGAGCTCGCCATATAACACGATCTTGGGAAGGTGATGGTCCTCCATTCTGGAGACGTGACCCATCCAGCGCAGCTGGATCTTCAGCAGCGTGGACTCGATGCTGTCGACCTCTGCCATCTCGAGTACTTCGACGTTAGGGATGTAAGCGCTCCAATGGATGTTGAGGATGGAGCGGAGACAACGCTGGTGGAAGCGTTCTAGGAGCCGTAGGTGGTGCCGGTAGAGGACCCATGATTCGGAGCCAAACAGGAGTGTGGGTATGACAACGGCTCTGTATACGCTTAGCTTTGTGAGGTTTTTCAGTTGGTTGTTTTTCCAGACTCATTTGTGTAGTCTTCCAAAGGCGCTATTTGCCTTGGCGAGTCTGTTGTCTATCTCATTGTCGATCCTTGCATCTGATGAAATGGTGCAGCTGAGATAGGTAAACTGGTTGACCGTTTTGAGTTTTGTGTGCCCGATGGAGATGTGGGGGGGCTGGTAGTCATGGTGGGGAGCTGGCTGATGGAGGACCTCAGTTTTCTTCAGGCTGACTTCCAGGCCAAACATTTTGGCAGTTTCTGCAAAGCAGGACGTCAAGCGCTGAAGAGCTGGCTCTGAATGGGCAACTAAAGCGGCATCGTCTGCAAAGAGTAGTTCACGGACAAGTTTATCTTGTGTCTTGGTGTGAGCTTGCAGGCGCCTCAGATTGAAGAGACTGCCATCCGTGCGGTACCGGATGTAAACAGCGTCTTCATTGTTGGGGTCTTTCATGGCTTGGTTCAGCATCATGCTGAAGAAGATTGAAAAGAGGGTTGGTGCGAGAACACAGCCTTGCTTCACGCCATTGTTAATGGAGAAGGGTTCAGAGAGCTCATTGCTGTATCTGACCCGACCTTGTTGGTTTTCGTGCAGTTGGATAATCATGTTGAGGAACTTTGGGGGACATCCGAAGCGCTCTAGTATTTGCCAAAGCCCTTTCCTGCTCACGGTGTCGAAGGCTTTGGTGAGGTCAACAAAGGTGATGTAGAGTCCTTTGTTTTGTTCTCTGCACTTTTCTTGGAGCTGTCTGAGGGCAAAGACCATGTCAGTGGTTCCTTTGTTTGTGCGAAAGCCGCACTGTGATTCTTGGAGAATATTCTCGGCGACACTAGGTATTATTCTATTTAGTGGAATCCTAGCGAAGATTTTGCCTGCAATGGAGAGCAACGTGATTCCCCTGTAGTTTGAGCAGTCTGATTTCTCGCCTTTGTTTTTGTACAGGGTGATGATGGTGGCATCACGAAGATCCTGAGGCAGTTTACCTTGGTCCCAACAAAGCTTGAAAAACTCATGCAGTTTGGCATGCAGAGGTTTGCCGCCAGCCTTCCAGACTTCTGGGGGGATTCCATCCATACCTGCTGCTTTGCCACTTTTCAGTTGTTCGATTGCCTTATATGTCTCATCCAGGGTGGGAACCTCATCCAGCTCTAGCCTTAGGGGCTGTTGAGGGAGCTGGAGCAGGGCGGAATCTTGGACTGAGCGGTTGGCACTGAAAAGAGATTGGAAGTGTTCTGACCATCGGTTGAGGATGGAGATCTTGTCGCTGAGGAGGACTTTGCCGTCTGAGCTGCGCAGCGGGCTTTGGACTTGGGGTGAGGGGCCGTACACAGCCTTTAGAGCCTCGTAGAAACCCCTGAAGTCGCCAATGTCCGCGCTGAGCTGGGTTCGTTTGGCGAGGCTAGTCCACCACTCATTTTGGATCTCCCGGAGTTTGCGCTGAAGATGGCTGCATGCGCAACGGAAGGCTTGTTTCTTCTCTGGACAGGACGGCTTTGTAAGGTGAGCCTGGTGGGCAGCTCGCTTCTTTGCCAGCAGCTCCTGGATTTCCTGGCTGTTTTCGTCAAACCAGTCCTTGTTTTTCTGGAGGAGAAGCCCAGTACCTCTTCAGTGGATTGCAGTATGGTAGTCTTCAACTGATCCCAGAGGGTTTCAGGGGACGGGTCTGTGAGGCGGGTTGCATCATCGAGCTTTGCTTTGAGGTTTGCCTGGAAGTTTCCTCTCGCTTCGTCTGACTGCAGGTTTCCAACATTGAACCTCTTTCTGGGGGCTTTATTGTTCCTGGGCTTTGGCTTGAAGTGAAGGTTGAGCTTGCAGCGAATCAGCCGGTGGTCAGTGTGGCATTCCGCGCTAGGCATGACCCTGGTGTGGAGCACATCTCGTTTGTCACTTTCTCGCACCAGGATGTAGTCCAGGAGGTGCCAGTGTTTGGATCGGGGATGCATCCAGGTGGTCTTAAGGCTGTCCCTCTGCTGAAAAAGGGTGTTTGTAATGACAAGTCGCTGTTCTGCGCAGAGTTCCAACAGGAGGCGCCCATTGTCGTTGCACTTGCCGACGCCATGCTTGCCCAGGGTTCCTGGCCAGGTTTCTGAGTCTTTGCCGACACGAGCGTTGAAGTCACCCAGGATGACAACCTTGTCATCTGTAGGGGTACGTTGGATGAGGTTGCGCAGGTCGGTGTAGAACTTGTCCTTTTCTGCTGGTTCCGCCTGGAGGGTTGGAGCATAGACACTGATGAGGGTGATGTGACGCTTGTTTTGAAGTGGGAGTCGCATGGACATGATTCGGTCCGAGAGGCCTGTCGGAAGGTTTTCGAGTTTGGAGGCAATGAAGCTCTTGACCATGAAGCCTACACCAGATAGGCGTCGTTCATCCGAAGGCTTGCCAGACCAGTAGAGTGTGTAGCCCGCGCCGCGTTCTTGGAGGCTGCCTACATCTGCCAGGCGGACTTCACTGAGAGCGGCTATGTCGATGTCAAGTCTGAGGAGTTCATGTGCAATGAGGGCAGACCGACGTTCAGGTCGGTGGCTGTCAGCCTTGTCTAGCATGGTTCTGATGTTCCAGCATGCTAGCTTGAGTTTGTGAGCATCTTTTGATGGGGAGGACGTGGAGGGGGAGGACTGGAGGGGGAGGACGTGGAGGGGGAGGAAGTGGACCTGTCCTCGGGCCTGTGCAAAGGAGCTTTTAGGTGGAGTGCAGTGCGCGCAGTACTGGCCCCACCCTTTACACCCATGTTTCCTGTGCCGTGGCCAAGCAAGCTGGGACGTGGCAGCGAGGTCCTTGGGTCGTAGGTTTTATATAGGAGTGGCCTTCTCCTATGCAGGTTTCTTACCTGGGCTGGAGGGGCCTGCCTCCCCTCCTAGGTCGGTCCATCCGGGGCCGAGGCCGCCGCAGCTCACCCTGTGCCTGGACTGGGGCCGCCGCCTCCCACTCTCTGCCCGGATCGGGGCCTCCGCCTGCCCCACTCGACCGAGGCCGGGGCCGCCGTCTCCCCCTTGCTCCTGCCCGGATCGGGGCCGCCGCCTTCTACCCTTCGCCCGGACCGGGGCCGGCGGCCCTGATACGGGCAGGAGCAAGGGGGAGACGGCGGCCCCGGCCTCGGTCGAGTGAGGCAGGCGGAGGCCCCGGTCCGGGCAGGGAGTGGGAGGCGGCGGCCCCAGTCCAGGCACAGGGAGAGCAGCAGCGGCCCCGGCCTCGGTCCGGGCGAAGGGTAGACGGCGGCCCCGATACGGGCAGGAGCAAGGGGGAGACGGCGGCCCCGGCCTCGGTCGAGTGAGGCAGGCGGAGGCCCCGGTCTGGGCAGGGAGTGGGAGGCGGCGGCCCCAGTCCAGGCACAGGGAGAGCAGCAGCGGCCCCGGCCTCGGTCCGGGCGAAGGGTAGACGGCGGCCCCGATACGGGCAGGAGCAAGGGGGAGACGGCGGCCCCGGCCTCTGTCGAGTGAGGCAGGCGGAGGCCCCGGTCCGGGCAGGGAGTGGGAGGCGGCGGCCCCTGTCCGGGCACAGGGAGAGCAGCAGCGGCCCCGGCCCCGGCCCCGGTCCGGGCGAAGGGTAGACGGCGGCGGCCCGATACGAGCAGGAGCAAGGGGGAGACGGCGGCCCTGGCCTCGGTCGAGTGAGGCAGGCGGAGGCCCCGGTCCGGGCACAGGGAGAGCAGCAGCGGAAATAGAGATATTCCTTTGTTAAAGCATCTTTCTACATATGGAATAAAATAAATTTAGAAGTGGGAATAAGGAATTTTCAGATACCAGGAATGATATTGAGTCAGAATCCTTTTACAATAAAAAGTGAACTTTTTGATTAACAAAGAATTAAGATAATAAAAGCTTGTTTTCAAGATTCAAATTTGATGACATTAGAGAAATTGAAAAGTACAATGGAATACAAAGAAATAAAATATTCTCTTGTTATCAGTTAGTGGCATATTTAAAAGGAAAAAATTAGATCCAGAGTTATTTGGAACAATTAATCATAGATATACATATTAAAAAGTTTATTTCAGTTATGTATACAATTGTGAAAAAGGAATGAATAAATCAGGAGTTCAAAAGTCAAGACAAAGATGGGAAAAGATTTTAAAATAAACATTCAAGAAAAAACTTATTTAGAATTTGTCAGTATGGTATAGTATTTTTTTTAAATACAATTAGTCTCCGGTACAGAATGGTACATTTTTTTTTGCATCAACTATATCTTACTCACAGAAATTAAATGGATTAAATTCTAATTTTTCAGATAAATATTTTAGATGCAATAAAGAAATGTGTACTTTTTTTACACTCTACGTGGGAATGTTCAAAATTAAGACCCTTTTGGACAGAACTGTGTTTATTTTTTGGAAAGAGTTACAAAAGTTAAGTTTCCTCAAGATCCAATTTTTTAAAACTTGGAAATATTTTTGACACAGAGCTGACATTTAAATTAAAATAAATATTAAAAAGAGTTTGTTAAAATAGCCCGAGCAGTAACATCGAAGTCAGATGTGCATTTTGGAGTGGGTAGATGGTATACTGAAATGGGTAGTTGTATACCACTTGAAAAAAATACATATAATTTACATAACAACTTGGAATTATTTGAAAAATTTGGGAATCAAATTTACAAATTGTAGGAATTAAGTTGTAATCGCCCAACTTAATCCTTCTGACTTCTAAAATTTAGTTATGTTGGATTTTATTTGAAAATTTTATTAAGTTTTGATAAATACTATCCAGATGTTTACATTCTTCCATTTTCTATTGGGTTGTTGGGAGTGGGGGAAGATGGAATGGGGATTTTTTTTTAAATACTATGTATTTTTGTTCAATATTTTCGAATAAGAAATTTATGTTTGTGTTTTAATGCATATGTGATTTTTATTTCAAAAATGCCACCCTGCCTCTTTCGTTCGTCTAGTTCTATCACGACTGAAACAACAGAACTCTGGACATTGAACTGCCAGTCCTGCCTCTCCTGCAGTCCAGTTTCACTTCTCGGCAGGATATCATGTTTCAACCTGTCAATCCGCGCTCTCGGCCTTCCTTACAACTCTTCTTGTATTGAAATAGTTACACCACAGAACATTATTCCCACCCCGCACAACCGTTCTATTCCTAGATTTGTTTGTAGTGATAACATCCAGCCCTGGTTTCCATTCCCAGCAAATTTAATTTTAACACCCCACCCCGAGCAGCCACGACATAAAATGCGCAATCGCCCTGGTCACAACTTCTTCTACGTCTGCCATCGAGAAGAACGGGGTTACAGAGAAGTTTTTATTCCGACGACTATGACGCATTTCAACTTCCCCTTGGAACCATCACCATGAACTACGGCGGCAACAGAAAATTATTGGCTGCTACAGTCAAACGCCGCAGCTTATCTTGACTTTTTGTACAAATGTAACTGTGATTTTTTTTGTTAACTCTATATTATATTATTCTTTCTTTATACAGAGTCATTTAATGCATTGTTGTTTATTTTACTGGATCAAGCAATTTCGAAGAACGTAAAATTCTGCTCAGTGAAATCGTTACTATTTTCTTTTTTTTTCTGTGTAACCCTGCAAATCTGCGATGTGTCCTTGTGTTATTATGCTCCAGGTATTTAAATGGTCTTCGCGAAACAAACTTTGTTACTGTATCTTCCTGCATGCAGCAATAACCTTAAACTTGGTGTTGAAAGGAGGGCGATGTGTTCGCTCGTTCATTGGTGCGTGGCAAGACGTCGGGTCCGGAACTCAATCCGACTGCGAGGCAGGCGTCCAATCACCGTCGAGCAGCGAAGAAGGAGCAGAATCCCTTCAGAGATTCAGAGACGGCGACTTTTCGAGAATCGCTCGACGGGGTCGACTGAGATGGACGAACTTGGTAAGTTGATGAGGGTGCCAACGATTATCGTATTTTTTGGCAGCACTGGCTGCGTCGATTCTCCGCAGGATCGGGGAGCAAGAATGTACAGAAATTCGGTCTCGAAGTTTACTGAGAATATGTGTTTGCATTTCGTCCAGAGTAACACGGAGAACAAGCACGAGTAAACAAACGCAAGCAATGTTTTTTCTGCGGGACATCAGATGATGCTTTAAAACCCCACCAATCTGTCTTTGCTTTATTGTGAAATAAAGGGGTTCAATGCGTGCACTTATAAAATAATTACCGAACGAAGCAGCCGCTTCTGTTCGCGATTTCAGTGTTGAGAGCAATTTTGCAGGGACGGATGTGCAAATGACTGTGGTCTGAGCGCTCACGGCTGAAATTTCGAAGATCTGGCTCAGACGCAACTTAAAACACCAGAGGATTCGTGACAGAGTCAAGGCGAACCGATCGTTAACCTGACACAATAGTGCATATTGTTGGAGCGGATCGCAATTTTAAGACTGGACACCCCCCCCCCCCCTCCACACACTACCAAAATCATAAGAAAGAAGAAATAAAGCAAACTGCTTATCATTGTGGGTTCTATTTCTGTGGGCAGATCACTTCCCGCGATGACGAAGCAGTTCTGCATTTCTCAAGAAGTGAGTTGGTTGGTTGATAGATCACCGGTCGTTCCGGATGGAACAGACTGTGGTGGTTTGCAACGTTTCTCTTCCTTTCAGCACACTCTCATATCTAGAGTGCCACCTGGTTTTGTGTATGTGTGTGTGCGCGCTTGTGTCTGAGGGTAGGTATATGTGATTGCATGTGTGCGGAGCTTTCTGTGCTATATTTGAGGATATTTTTAATATGTGAGTAGGAAAATGCATGTGCAATATGTGTATGGTTGTATGACTGCATGTGCGTGTTTGAGTTTGTACAGGTGTCTCGATTCAGTGCATTATTTCCATTTTTATTCTATCACACGTGGAAAAACAGACAACGATACAGACATAAGAAAACACAAATGCACAGTTGGACAGATCATATGGACACACACACACACAAACTATTGTTATACTTAATCTAAATTGAGGTGTACTTGTAAAATGTGGGTTGGGAGTGCTATGCGCTAAACTCGTATGGTTGGGACATTTATTCGCATGAGCAAGATGGAGGTGAGAGGGAGAGAGAGAGATGCTGGTGTGGAGCTGAAACCTACTGAGAAACAGAGTTTGCCGATGAGCAATCCACTACCTACAGACTTCCCTCAACCGATCAATCCTGTGAATGGTCTTGTCCACGCCTACTCGTGGCCGCACAGATCTCTCCGGCACAGAAGCAGGCCTTTCGACCCTTTCCATTGTGATTATCAATCGCCTACAGACGCTAATTGGATTGATAATCATTTCGGGGGATTTCGAATGCCTTTAGATGAATGCGAATATCCCTCGAGTCTGTGAGTTCGACGTCCCTGTGGCAGGGCGTGTTTCACTTTTCAGAAGAATATATTCTGTTCAGATTTGGCAAGCTCATCACAGGAAGGATATAGATGCGACAGATAAGATACTGAGGTGATTAATAAGGATGCTCCCTGTGATGGAAAGCATTGCTTATTTTAAAAAATATTTTATTCAAAATTTTTTAACATGCATGCAGTCAATGAAACAATTAAAAAATACAAGTGTAAATCAAATATTTACTCGATGATGGTTCTCTCAACCCTAAAACCCCCACCCATCCAAGAGAAAAAGGTCAAAGAAAAGAGTAGTTATGAAGAAAAAAACCAATAAATGGAGAAAATGATAAAAAGAAGGAAAAGGAAGCAGACTGGATTGGTGCAAGTGCTGCCCAATTCACGGATCATAAATGATGTATATTTAATTTTCTTTGGAACAGGTCTCGGGGGTGAGGCAGAACACGATTAAAGAATTAAATCGGAAAAAATCGTAAATATAAACGCCAAACTTGTAAAAACATATCATACTTATTTCTTATGTTATTCCAACGTGCCATACCTCGTTGAATCTTTTTATACCTTTTCTAGCCACTGCCAGTGCAATTTTAACAAATGTTCTTTGATATTTAGATAGTGACAATTTAGGTGAAAATAATTCTGCGTTTTGTAGAAATTTAATTCCTGTAATCTGCTCTAAGAAATTTCCTGCTTTTTCCATACTCTGCCTGGCACCCAAATCCTCTAAACCAGGTAGCATACTGGTAACCCTCCACCTCACTTTTTCCAAAGCCCGCGAGTATTTCCTATTATGTAGAACCATAGAAACAGAACAATTATAGCAGAGAAACAGGTCACCTCGACCACTCTAGTCTGTGCTGAACCATTTATTCCTAGTGCCACTGACGTGCATTCAGCCCTTAGCCCTCCATACCTCTCCCATCCATGCGCTTATCAAAATTTGTTTTAAATGTTACAATTGAGCTCACATTTACCACTTCAGCTGGAAGCTCGCTCCATATCCCACCACTCTCTGTTTGAAGAAGTGCCCCATCGTTCCCCTAAACATTTCCCATTTGTTTTTCCCTTTCGAACCAGAGTCTCCACATCACCACAATTTGGTAAAAACTTTGTTGGGCCCAATTTATCCTTTAGATATGTTTTTATTAGAAAATAACAGATTGTGTTGTTAACAATTGTATTTATTTTTAATTGTTCAAATGACAGCAATTGTCTCCACTCATAACAACCTTCAATATATCTGATTCCTTTCCAAATTTCAAAAGAAAAAAATTGACTGCCCATTGTATTATGAGTCAGGCGAGTTTAGGGAGGTAATTCCCCACTCCCCGTTCAAATATCACTTTTTTAAATGAGTATTTTACCAAAGGGGTTTCTCTCTCACCCTTTAGTAATTTCACATCCCATTTATATATAAAGTTCTCTGCCATTATCTCTTCTATTTTATCCAGTTCTGTTTTCACTCGTGCAGGTTTATCTCCTTGCACAAATAAAGAAAGTAAGAAATCTCATTTAAGCCTCTCGATAATAAATTTTAAAACTAGGGAGTAGTAAGCCTCCCAATTCATACTTCTGTTAGTTTTTCTATGGAGACTCTTGACATTTTACCTTCCCAAAGTAATGTTCTTACATATTTATTCAACTCTTGAAATAACCTCTGATATAATGGTATGGGCAGTAATTGAAAGAGATATTGTACTCTTGGAAATATTTTCATTTTAATACAATTCACTTTTCCCACTAGTGTTATAGATAAGGCTGTGCATCTGTTTAAATCTTCAATCTTTTTGGTTAAAGGTAAGTAATTAAATTTGTAGCATTTTTAACGTTATTATTCATATGTATTCCAAAGTATTTTATCTAATTTTCTGGCCAATTAAATAGGGTATCTCTTTGACAATGAATATAGTTTCTTCCTGTAAGATGCATAATTTCACTCTTATATTTTATAACCCAAACTTTTCCATCAACTTCCAGTTTTGAGTGAAATGTATGCAAGTGTTTGCTAGTTCTATCAAATATATTAACACATCATCAGCAAATAAATAAATTTTATATTCCCCTGTTAACCGTAAATCCCTTAATATCCTGATCGTGACAAATTACTTCTGCAAGAGGTTCTATAGCTAAAATGAATAGAGCCAGAGATAGTAGACATCCTTGTCTACTAGATCTTGACAAATGGATGAATTCTTCTCCAGCTGTCCTCTAAATTTAGGTCTCTCATCAATACCAAAGTGACTTCCACTGATTTGTCCTCATTACTGCTCTCGTTGATCTATCTAAAACTGCATCAACAAAAAATTGAAATCTTCTCTGACTAAAATATTCTCATAAACATTTGCTAATTTAAGAAATGTTTCTTGCATAAATAGCTCATCATCAATATTTTGTGCATTTAAATTCGTAGGGGTCCAGTATTCTTGGTATATTTGACAGTGCATGGCATCGTGCCCACCTGCAGGATTTATTACCACATCCTGTAATTTCAAGGTTCTTTGCATCAAAAAACCCGCTCTTCTTGCTTTTTTAATAAATAAAAAGACCTGCCCTACCCAGTCCCTTTTAAAATGTTTCATGTTCTTTCAATATTATATAACAATTCTCTCTCTCTCTCTCTCTCTCTCTCTCTCTCTCTCCCTCTCTCTCTCTCTCTCTCCCTCCCTCCCTCCCTCCCTCCCTCCCTCCCTCCCTCCCACCCCCTTCACCATCCCATTTAGCCAACTACGTTATTCATATCTACAGAGGTATTTCACAACCTCCACACGTTCTTCTGATCACCTCCTCCAATATATTGCTAAATATGCATCCTCCATGTAGGGGCATGCACCTTCCAACAGTCCAAGCAGAAAAGAAAGGAAAATGATATATTTAAAGCATATATCATGAAGCGTACATAACAAACATCATAATTAACAACCCTACCCGCCCCCGCCCCCTTCCAGAGTTGTTAATTTAGTACCCAACACTATTCCGGTCCATTGTATGGGTTGTGGTTATAGGCACAAAAGTATGCATGGTGCGATATAAATCAATCCCTCACTATGCTTCCCCCACCCCAACCCGGGCTATTCACCATAAAGTAATTTTTAAAAATTGTATACAAGAGTAGTATTTGAATATAAAAAGAAAAAAAAAGTACACAGCATTATCTTGCGGTCTAAAATTTGGAAATGTTTCTTCAAATTGTTCTGCAAACTTAAAGTCTGAAAAAATATCTGTCATTATTTGGCAAAATAATTCTTAAAGTTGCTAAATGGCGCAATTTGAATCTATACCATTTCTGCCAGAGGGAAGCTTTAACTGGATTACATTCTCTTCAGTAATGAAGTATTTGCTTCAGTAATGTTGCACTTATATCCAGATGAAGCCATTCTCTTCTTCCTTTAAATTCAAGCAGGCAACCGCTTTCTTTTGTTCCTTCCGCTGTTACATTCAATATCTTTTCTATATCCTGATATCGTAAGAACTTTATCAATACAAAACATGCATTTTTGTAGCTCTATGTGCCCTTTCAATTTCACTCTTGACCTATTTCCTCTGGTTTGTAACTCACCTACCCTCAGTGGAAATAAAGCCCATCTACATTTACTCTGTCTAACCTCATAATTCTAAACACCACTATCAAATTCTGCTAAAATCCAGGGAATCCAGGGAATAAAGACATAACCTGTTTAACCCTTTCCTGTAATTCAGTTCCTGAAGTCTGGGCAACATTCTCATAAATATTCTTTGGACTCTTTCCAACTTACTGATCTATTTCCTGTAGGTAGGTGACCAAAGCTGCACATAATACTCCAAATTTGTCCTCACTAACATATCATCCCAACTCTTGTATTCAATACTTTGATTTATGAATGTTGATATGCCAAAAGCATTCTTTACAACCCTATACACCTGTGATGCCACTTAAGGAAATTATGTATTTGTGTGCCCCCCAGATCCTTATGTTCTACTGCACTTCTCAGTGCACAACCATTTATTATTTTTTGTTTGTCCTTCCAAAATGCAATACCTCACATGTCTACATCACACTCCATCGACCATTTTTCAGTCCATTTTACCAGCTGGTTCAGATCCATCTGCATGCTATGAAAACTTCTCTGTCTACAATACCTCCAAGCTTAGTGTCATTTGCAAACTTGCTGATCCAATTTACCACAATATCATCCAGATCATCGATAGAGATAGCAAACAACAATAGCCCCACTTCTGATCCCTGATGAACACCACTAGTCACAGGCCTCCAATCTGAGAAATGAACTTCCACCACCTCTCTCTGGCTTCTCCCGTCCAGCCATTGTTGAATTCAGTTCACTACTTCACCTTGCGTCTGAACTTTCCTGACTAACCACCCATATGGGACCTTGTCAAAGGCCTTATTGGAGTCCATGTAAACAACACCCATAGCCTTTCCTTCATCATGTTTCATTGTAACCTCCTTGAAAAACTCTATAAGATTGATCACTAAGCCATGCTGATTTGCCCTATTCAGTCCCTGTCTATACAAATAATTGTATATCCAATCTCTTAGAATATTTTCTATTAATTTACCAACCACCAATGTCCTATAACTTCCAGGGTTACTTATGGAGCTTTTTTAAACAATGGAATAATGTAAAATACCCTACAATTCTCTGGCACCACAGCCATGGCTGAGGAAATTTTAAATATTTCTGCCAGAGCCCCTGAAATATCTGGACTAGGGAAAATCTTGTGAGGCCCTGGGGATTAATCCACCATTACTTGCTTTAAGATAGCAAGCAATTCCTTCTCTTTAATCTGTATATGTTCCATGACCTCATTGCTTGTTTTCCTTACATCCCACGAATCTATGCCCCTTTCATGAGTTAATAATGATTTCTACACCAGGCTGGCCACTTTTATCTTCAAACCGATCAGTTTCCTCCCTTACTATCCTTTTGCTCTTAATATTTTTGTATACTTTGGCTATAGATAATCGTGAAGGATTTTTAAAATTGAATCCATGCTCTCTGCATCCAAATGCCACCATCATGGGTTACATTTTGTGCATGTACTCTCTCTCTCTCTCCATTAATTGCAGTATTCAAGAGTTTTTAATGAGATTCTCACCTAGCAGAGGCAATGTCATCAAAAGCTACTCATAGGATAGACCTTTCAATTCAACTGAATATAATCTATAATGCCAAAATATCCTTGAGACAATTAGCCCAATATTGCTCACAAGTGCGATCTGTGCAATGCCTTCTAAATCCTTGAGTACATGTATGTTCTTTTTCCCACTAAGGTTGGGTGAGACAAAAAATTACCTGGGTTGAGGGTAAAACATGAGAGTAAAACATTGAGGAAAGAGTATTCATGCAGAGAATGGTGAGAGAGTGGAATTCCTGCCAGATGAACTGAAGAATACAGACTCAATTTTTACATTGAAGAAAGAAATTGCGTTGGTACGTGGATAGGAAGGGAAATGACAGCTGTTATCCATTGTAGGTAAATTAGACTGGGAAAAATCATAGTCTGGCATAAACTAGGCAGGCATGTGACAGAGTTGCATTAATATTACTCTTTAGGTACTCTATAGCACAATTATTTTGTGTGTTTGAAAGCAGGGAAAGACAAATACACTCAAAGACACATTACACATTTATGTTAACTGATAAAAGAGATTTTCTATCAGCAAAATGTCTCTTCATTCAAAGTTATGAATCAGAAGTGAATTGTGCTCAGAAGCTATTGTATATACACAGGCATTCTGCTTGTGACCTGCTTGTGACCTGGGCAGACAATTCAGAAGAATCTTCTCGTTGACATTTCGAGAAGTTGAAACTTCAGACACTCAGGAAAGGACTTGATCAAACAAGCAAGTGCCCATCTACATGATTCATTCTTTTGGAGAAATGAAACAAAATCAGCAGTGACATCATGTCATATGATTGAAGACGCTTCAAGCAGACACCATTAATCTTACACAATTTTTCATCTGAGGTCAGAAATGCCTCAGAGGAAAAAACTGCTTGTATTCTCCGTGTCGAGGGAGGAACGCAAAATTGCAGTGGCGTCAGAAAGAATGGATGCTTTGCTGCTTATCTTGGTCGAGTGACAGAGAGATAGAGAAATAGAGAGAGACGCACAAAGAGTGAGTGAGAGAGAGAGAGAGAGAGAAAAAGAGAGAGAGAGCATTGCTGCAGTGGTTTTTAAATAGCCACGTGACTGACACTTCTGGGTAAAAGAAAGCAAGATCATTCTTGTTTCTGGATCATAACCAATATTATGATTACTTCGTCAGACTCTTACCTAAGTTTGTGAAATAATCGTGGAAGGAAACACGTTCTGAAACCTCCATGCAAGAGAGGTAAATCATTCATATGAAGAAACAACATTTTGAAAACAACTGTACAAATATTTCGTGAGTTTTGAGAAGTCTGAGTGCTCGAAACTGCTCCGTAATTACTTTTGAGCAACAATTTAAAGAATTTGAGTTTTAACACAAAACTGACTGAAATTACAAATTGATTATTTTCACAATCACACCGATACTGTAATTATTTTAGTACCTGCCGCACGCGCACACGCACACACACAGTGGGGTTGTTAGGGTTACATTTACAGTTAAATAAAAAGTGTAAAATTATTAATTATTATTAATAACAATTATTGATTTGAATATACCATTGTCTTGGTGAATTTATATTGCTGCTGGTCTGGTACATGACAGGGCCTAAGATCATATTGCTTATGCTACTGTGTTGTATGTTTGCGTTTCTTTCCCTCTGCAAATGAACAAGAGCATTGCATTTGCCTTCCTTGGCACCGACTCTATCTGCACGTTAAGCCTGCGTAGCTGAACCATGAGGATCTTTACTGTGAGTGAACTGCCTCATAAAGGCCAGGGGGCCTAATAGATGTTCGCTCTCCCCTCCCCCTACCCCATCTTTTTATTCAGGCCCCTGGCTGACTTTGCTTCAATCTGGGAAGGGCCCAAACCCGAAACAAGAGATATCCTTATGTTGCACGAACTTCCAAGGTCAAGTTTATTATTATTAATATCATCAATCCGTTTAAGTACAACAGGACAACCCAGTGTTCATGAGTCCTCGGTATGAAGCATGCAAAACACATATATAGATGGTGAGCACATATTTACAAGCGATGCATATACACTACATAGTATATAAAACAATTAAATATTTTGTTCAATTAATAGATAGATTTTATGAGCAGTTAACCAGTTATTCAGCAGATTTGTGTATTGCAGCCATATGTTCCACACCTTGAGCACTCGAGTCATAGTTTCTAGCAAAATATTACCTGCATTCTTTTTGTAACTCTCCGATCCGAAAGGAGTGCGTGTGTTAATTGACCGCTGTGAGTGAACCCATGTCGGATTTCTCTACCGGTGTCCCTTTGTGATCCCATGGACGTGTCCTAGTGCATTTAGAAAGTGCTCCCTTCTCCAACTCTTCCTCTGAAGAAACGATTTGATACCCAACACCTTCTGAGTGAAATACCGGCTATTCAAACCCACTTGTAATCTACCCTCTCTGATCTCATTTTTTTCCATATTGTTTAACCACCCCTAGTCTATGAAGAAAGATTGCGTCAACAAAATTAACCGATTGGAGACGTCGAGACTCATTTCTCTTTATTTATTTCACATGCTATATAATGGAGAGAGTAGGCGATAGTCTTCATTGCTTACCGACGTCGACATGTACTTCTACAAACAGGGATACCTATACTGAGAGACAAACAACCTGTTACAGAAATATGATTACATCATGGAATAAACTGGCGACACTACATTACGACATTTGTTTTTCTTTGTGTATTAAAAAAAAGGTTTGTCTAATTATGAAGAATAATCAGTAAATAATCACTATTAACGATCTTGACTTTGGTTAAAGCTGTAACATCGTTTCTCAATGATATATCCCGCTGAACAGATGCTGTTTTTAAAGTCTGTCTCCCATCTATGGTGTCGTCAATGTCAAATCTGTCAGGGGAAATTACTTACACGAGGGGGCATTGTTTAAAGGTGCTTGGGAGTAAGTATAAAGAGGGTGGAAGTTATAAGCACTCCATTCAGAAGTGGTCGGATATGTAATTCTGCTGTCAGAAACTGTAGTGCGGGCAGGTACCGTGGAATCTTTAAGACACTATTAGATTAAAAATTTTAACTGGGAGAAATGGAAGGTGATGATGAAGGTGAAATTCAAGGAGGATTGTTCAGCGGATAATTTCTAGGCAGTTGTTTGTGTACGTGGCAACAAGATTCAGGGCAAAATGTCCAGAATTTTGCAGTATATTTCCAAAATCTATTCTCTCTCTCTCTCCCCCCCCCCACTCTCTCTCTCTCCCTCTCCCTCAATTTCTCTCTCTCTCTCTCTCTCTCTCTCTCAGTTTCTCTCTGTATATATACACATGCACATGCACTGCAACAACCCCCCAGATTGCTCTTTCCCTCTCTCTTACTTTCTCTCTTTCTTTCTCTGTACATACACATGCACACATGCACTGCACCAGCCTCCACCACCAAGCCCGCAGATTGCTCTCTCTCTCTCTCTCTCACTTTCCCTCGCTCTCTCTTTCTTTCTCTGTACATACACACGCGCACACACATGCGCTGCACCAGCCTCCACCACCAACCTCGCAGAGTGCTCTCTGTACAAAACGTCCACCACTCTGACAAAAACCTGTCTAATGCCTCCCCGAAAATTTACTTCATTCACTTTAAAGTTCCCAAAATGTAAAACCTAAGACAAACCTGGAATTCAAACAAGGGAAAGGGGCATGAAATTAATGCTGAAACTGATATCCGTCAACCAAAAGATGGCAGGTTTACTTGGGCGTGAATTACGCCACGGTCCATTTGGAATATGACTGAATCCGATCTTTCGGCACTATTGTCATTTCTTCAGCCACCTTGTAGTGAATGGACAACCGAAAATTGAAAACAAATAACATAGAGAGCAAAGTGATTTTTTCCCATTCGTTATTGAGAGGTCGTTGGTGAGACATATTTGGCACATTATATCCGGAAGAATGTATAAATAAATAGACAAAACACTGCGGGTTCGGGAGTGCTTGAATATAAATGGAGAGTTTCGACAGACGGGGTCTTTATTCCTCTGAATGCAAGTGTATGATGGGCCATCCAGTAGGCGTTCATAAAAGCAGGAGCGTCTTTGCTAAATGGAATGTACTCTGTCTTTTATAGTGCAACGTGCAAAGAAGGAAAGGGCAGAAGTTGCATCTGGGAGGGGAGAGATTGAAGCGAAAGCTGTGGGCAGCTTTTCCCCGTCAGTCTGTGGGCGTTGCCGGAATTGCCTGGAGCTGGTGAATAGCTACATTTGGACTGATGTACATACATTATGCCTTAGACAAAAGGTTTTAGAGGGTTATGGAGAAAATACAAGCAAAGATAAGCCGAAAATTTTGAATTAGGGGTATGGCCGTGCGGTGTTTCAGGCATGTTGCCTGCAGTATGACATAGTGTCAGTACCACTCAGGAAAAGGTCAGTCATTATTGTATTAACTTTATGATAATCTTGGAAAAGGTTAATATTATTTATGACGGTAGAATCATAAATTGAGGCACAGTCAAATTCGACACAATCACGGAGGGAAAAAGGGTTGGAGGGTAAAAGCGCGAATGCCATATGGGAGGCATTTAAGAGTGTGATGAATATATTCCAGTAGGTATGGAAACTGAAGCAAACCTTGATAACAAAGTAAAAATCGGAAAGTAACAGGTAGGGACCATCAAATACAGGCAGACAGATCCGAGGGAATCAATTAGCGAGCACAGGACTGCAGAGTATATGGAACAACGACATAAGGAGAGATAAAAGAAGGAATGAGATAGGTTTTGCAAACAAGTTTGTAAAAAGACAAATGGGGCAGGGTAGAAACAATGCGGATCAGCAAGGGGGAAGAGCTTGAATAGATATATTATGAATTTGTTTTCAGTGGTGTGGGGAAAGAGGAGTGGGAATTGAGAATTGTAATTAAAGATCGACGAGGGCATGTCTGTTTCAGTATTGAAGAGGTGTCAGCAGTCTTTACTGAGATTTTAATTTTATTAACGGTTTAGATGGGGTGCAGAGCCAACGGTCTTTTCTTGGGTAACTGTAGCGAATACCAGAGTACCTTAGGGGAGATATGAGAGATGTTTTTAAACAAATGATTACTACAGTAATGTGGCCATGTGGTGGACAGTGATCCAATCGGAATATTCAAAATAGTCTTAGATAGTAAAGATAAGTAGAGATAACTGTTATAGGTGTGCAGGGTGGAAGAATTAGTTTGTTGTAATGGGTTTACATAAGTCGGAATATCATCCCTTCATTTTTATCGCTTTCACCCACACTGACACAGGTGACGAACCTTCCATGACATCCTCCCTTTCTGGGACTCTGAGATTATACTTTTTTTGGCAGTGCCATTTCGCCTTCTTTTACCTTCCACTTTCTTTTTGAAGTTATTCTTGAGGACACACTTGTAACATCGTGTGCATGTTTGGTCGCCAATGGATGTTATACAGTGATAATGGGTACAGAGTTGTTTAAGCAGTTGTTAGGATTTGGACTGTTGAGGTATCTTCAGAGGCTAGAAAATGGGCCAGATTACCTTGCAACTCAGGAGGTTTAGAGGGCCTGAGGTCTGCAAAATCACGAAGGACATTGAAGACGGTGTTTGAGGGTGGAAAGGCAGGCGATAGAGAAGAGAAATGCTCTATACGAAGATGGAGGGGAGATGATAGAAAAAAAGCATAATAGAGTTTTTACAGGAATACGTAGAGGTGCCAACTAGAAAAGGGCAGTGTTGGATCTACTGTTGGGGAATGAGATAGATCAGGTGACGGAGGTAGGTGCTGGGGAGCACTTCGTGTCCAGTGATTATAGTGCCATAAGCTTCAATGTAATTATGGAAAGCGATAGGTCAGAGCCTTGGGTTGAGGTTTTCGAGTTAGGAAAAGCTAGATTTGAGGAGTGGGTTTGGACAGTTTGTTTTATGTGCAGGATTTAGTAGAGAAATTTAGGTATTTTATAGGTGAGATTTTAGGGTACAAAATCTTTGTTCCTGTTAGATTAAAAGGCCGAGTCAAAGGTTTGAGAGAACCATGGTTTTCAAGGGATACAAATATATTAATAACAAAAGGAGAATGAGGGATAAAATTTTTCTCTTAGAGAATCAGAGTTGACAACTGTGTGTGGAGCCAAAAGTGATGGGAGAGATCTTGAACAATTTATTTCCTTCGTTATGCACTAAGGGGAAGTAAATTGAATTGTGCGGGTAAAGGAAGCAAAGAAGGTAATTATGGAAACTATAGTGATTATGAAAGAGGAAGAACTGTAGCTTTTGAAGCATATTGGGGAAAGTTTAAATTAGTTTGGCAGGGGGTGGGAATCAGAATGAGAGTACGGAGGATAGGGAGAAAGAACACCTAGAATGGAAGGAATGGAGGGAGCAGAACATAAAAATAAATGAAGGGAAGAAGGTAGAGGTAGTTGGTTAAAAAAAGGAGTGTATGTGGAGGACAGTCTCTCAAGTGCACATGTTTTAATGCAAGGAACATTGTAAATAAGGAGGATGTTTAAGGCATGAATGTTCACATGGAAATATGATATTGTGGCCATCAGTGAAACTTGGTTGCAAGAAGGGCAAGTTTGGCAGTTAAATATTCCAGGATTCGGTTGTTTTTGGCATGATAGAACAGGGGGAACAAAAGGTGAAGGAGTTGGATTGCTTATTAGAGAGAACATTACAGCAGAGCTGTGGCAGGATGGTTTGGTGGGATCGTCCAGGGAAGCTATTTGTGTAGAATTGAGGAATGGCAGAGGCATCAATACATTAATGGGAGTGTATTATAGACCACCAAATGGGCTGAGGGAATTAGAGGAGCAAATTTGTAGGAGATTGCATTTATGTGCAATAAACATATAATGGTAGTTGTGGAAGATATCAACTTTTCGAACATTAACTGGGGCGCCAATTCAGCAAGGGGGCTGGATGGGGTAGAGTTTGTTCAGTGTGTTCAGGAAATGTTTCATTATCAATACATATACGAACTGACTCGAGGGAGGGGGCAGCATTGGATCTCCTATTAAGGAACCAGATAGGTCAGGGGTCAGAGGTTTGTATTGGGGGACACTTTGGGCTAATAATAGAGGTGGGGCAAAGGTTGAGATTCTGGATTGGAAGAAAACAAATTTCGAGGGGATGAGAAAAGATTTGGAGAGTGAGGAATGGGAGAAGATATTTTCAGGGAAGAATGTAGCAGATAAATGGAGGATATTCAAAGGAGAGGTTCTGAGAGAACAGAGTTGATATGTCCCCGTGAGGATTAAAGGAAAAGTTAGAAACTCTAGGGAGCCTGGGGTTTCAAAACATATTGGGAACCTGACTCGGAGGAATAAGGATGTGAATAACAGGTATAAACAGCAGGGAATGGATGAACTGCTTGAGGAATTTAAGGAATCCTGAAGCTGCTTTGGCAGGCAAAGTAAAAATAAATCCAATGGGTTTCTACAGTTAAATTAAAAGTAAAAGAATAGCGAGGGATAATATTGGATCCTTTGAAGATCGAGGGTAAGCTCCCTGAGAAGCCAGAAGAGATGGGTGAAATTTTAAACGATATTTTTCTTCCGTTTTCACTAAGGAAAAGAATATTGCGCCAGATTAAGTGATGAAATATGGTAGAGAGCTGCTGGATAATATAAGGATTAATGAGGACTTAGTGTTGGCTATATTGAAAAGATCAAGATGGATTAATCTCTAGGTCTTGACAATATATTCCCTCGGACCCTAAGGGGGGTTAGTGAACAAATAGTGAGGGCATTGACAGAAATATTTAAAATGTCACTCGCCACGGGGGAAGTGCCGGAGGACTAGAGGGTGGCTCATGTTGTTGTGCTGTTCAAAAAAGGATCCAAAGGTAAATCTGGTAATTATAGCCCTGTAAGTCTGACGTCAGTGGTGGGTAAATTAATGGAAAGTTTTCTTAGAGATGGTATATACAAGTATTTGGAAAAATGGAGATTGATTCGGAGTAGTCAGCATGGTTTTGTATGTGGTAAATCATGTGTAACAAATTATAAGAGTTTTTCGAGGAGGTTACTAAAAAGGATGATGAGGGGAGGGCAGTGGATGTTGTCTATTTGGACTTCGTAAGGCTTTTGATGAGCTTCCCCATAAGAGGTTAGTAAGGAAGGTGGTATAATTAGATATTAATGGATTCAGCAGTGGTTGGATGGGAGATGCCAGAAAGTAGTGGGGGAAAATTGTTTGTCAAATTAGAAGCCGGTGATGAGTGGAGTGCCTCAAGAATCGGTACTGCTGTATGTCATATATATTAATGATCTAGAAGATAGAGTTGTAAATTGGATTAATAAATTTGCAGATGATACATCGTTTGGCAATGTTGTGGACAGTGAGGAAGATTATTAAAGCTTACAGGGTGATATAGGTCAGTTAGAATAGAAGGCTGGAAGATGGCAGATGGAGTTTAATACTGATAAATGTGAGGTGCTACATTTTGGTAGGACTCATCAAAATAGAACATACACGTTAAATGGTAGACAATTGAACAGTGCAGTGGAACAAAGGAATTTAGGAGTCACAGTACATAATAATCTGAAAGTAGAATAACACGTGGATAAGGTGGTGAAGATGGCATTTAGTATATTGGCTTTCATAAATCAGAGTATAGAATACAGGAGTTTGGATGTTTTGTTGAAATTGTATAAGGCAATGGTGAGGACAAATTTGGAATATTGTGTCCATTTTGGTTGCCGAATTACAGGAAAAATATAAACAGAAGAGAGATATTGCAGAGAAGGTTTATGAGAATGTAGCTGGGGTTTCAATGTTTGAGTTACAGGGAAAGATTGAGCAGGCTGGGACTTTATTCCCTGGAGCATAGAAGGTTGAGGCGTGATTTGACTGAGGTATTCAAAATTATAAGAGGGACGGATAGAGCCAATGTGGACAGGGAGATTCAAACAAGAGGGCTTGGATTAAGAGTATAAAAGGGGAAACGTTTAATGGAAACAGAAGGGGAATTTCTTCACACAGAGGGTAGAGAGGGTATGGAATGAACTTCTGGCAGGGGTGGTAGAAGCGAGATCGATGTTAATATTCAAGGAAAGGTTGGATAGGTATATGAACGGGAGAGGTGTGGAGTGTTATGGGCCAAATGCAGGTCAGTGGGGCTGGGTGGGAGAAGGCGTTCATCATGGACTAGTAAGACCAAACTGGTCTGTTTCTGTGCTGTAAATGGTTGTGTGATTATATTAAGGTGCGTACGTATCAAGGTCCCGACGTAATTTTCCACAGGACCTTGAAAGAAGTTAGTGAGAAAATAGCAGAGACATTTTTCAAATGTCATTAGAGATGGGTAGAGTTCAGTGGCGTATTGCACATTTGGTTCATTTGTTTAAAAAGCGTTTGAGGAGCAAGCCTAGCCATTATCAGCCTGTACGTTTGACGTCTGTGGTAGGTAAATTAATGGAAAGCATTTTTAGAGATAGTATATATAAGTAGCTGGAGAGACAGGGTCAGCTCAGGAACACTCAACATGGATTTGTGCATGGAAGGTCATGTTTGACCAAACTTATTGAATTTTTTGACGAGGTGACGAGGAATGTTGATGAGGGTAGAGTAGTGGATGTTGTCTAAGTAGACTTCAGTAAGGGCTTTGATTAAGTTCCGCATGGATGGTTAGTTAGGAAGGTTCAGTCATTCATATTAATTTTGAGATAGTCAAATGGATTCAACAGGGGCAGGAAGGGAGATGCCAGAGTGTCATTATAGATAATGGTTTCTCAGGCTGGAGGCCAGTGACAAACGGTATGCCTCAGGGATCTGTATTGGGTCCATTGCTGTTTGTCAAATATGTTAATAATTTGGATGGGGTGGTAAACTGGGTTAATAAATATGTATATTGTAGTGGGCACAAACCACCACTGTCAGTTCACAGACTTACTTGACACATCGCGGGCTAGCAGTGCTGGGCACCAAAGTATAGTGAGTGGATTAATTGAAGCTCCTGCCTAAAATCGCAGGGTGCTAATGGCTCATACCTTTAACCTGCTGGCCCTGTTGACCAGCAGCTGTTCACTAACGAGCTCATAAACAGGCCGGTAATAAAAGATGGTTTTGTGTCTGCAATAAACCAGTCTTGAGTTGACTACGTTTGTGTGTGTTTGCCTTTATTTAGTAGCAACCACCGTAGTAGCTGCTACAAGATTATATTAAATAGTTGACATTATGGATAATGAATAAGGTTTTCAAAGATTGGACTGCTTAGAAGAGTGGACTGAAAGATGGCAGATGGAATTTAATGCTGATGTGTGAAGTGCTTCATTTTGGAAGGAATAATCAGGACATTCATAGTATATGAGAGGGTATTGAGGAATGCGATGGAGCTGAAATAGTTAGGAATAGTGGTGCCATGTGAATAGGGTGGTGAAGAAGGCTTTTAGCATACAGGTCTTCATAAATACATAAATACAGCATAGAATACAGGAGCTGGGAAGTGATGTTGAGACTGTTCAAGGCATTGGTGAGGCCAAATTTAGTGTACTGTGTGCAGTTCTGGTCACTGAATCATAGGCAGGATATCAACAAAGTATGGAAGAGTGCAGAGTGGATTTATGAAAATGTTACCTGGGTTTCAGCAACTGGATTATAAATAAAGTTTGAGCAAATTAGGTCTTTATTCTTTGGAGTGTAGAAAATTGAGAGGGGTGTTACGAGCCCAAAGGACCCCAAAACCCAGCAGCAATAGACATTCACCAAGACAAGTATTTACTTAAACAAAAGTTGTTTTTAATTATCTTTAAACATGAAAACAAAATCAAACTTTAACATCTCTATACTTAACTAACCCAAATTAACCCCTTTCTAATTGTAAGCGCATGTGTATGTAATGTGTGTGTAAATTTAAGAAAAGTTCTTTGGTTCACAGTTCAATCTCACTTTTCCTTCTTCCAAGTTATCTGGTTGCAGGCAACTACCATACTGTGCACATAATTTAACATGTATAAAGTTCACCAGACTTGCTGCTTGAAAGGTAAATGTTTACCACTCAAGAAGGTTCTTGTAGGGTTTGCAGAAAGAGATTTATTGTTCCAGGATTTTCACAACTGAGGTACCACCATTAGTCACCTCAGTGTCTCGCTGATGAATCTTTCCCCATCAGGGTTCTCCAGATGGTAACCTCTTTTTTTCAGGCTAACACAGAGTTCCTTTCTGTTTTGCTTATTCCAAGAGAAACATCAGACAGATAGCACTTCCAGCCACCTGCCTCTCTGGAACTTTCTGTTTCCCACCAGCTTTTCCTGGCTTGTTTCAGCTGTGACTGTTCAGTCTCTTACAGTGTCACACACACTAGCTGAGAGGGCTTCTCTCTCTCTCTCTCTCTCTCTCTCTCTCTCTCTCTTCTCTCTCTCTCGAACTGCCAACTGCCAGGAAGCCAATGTGACTCTCTCACTTGCAAAGACCCCCACCTTCTTCAGCAAACCACAGAAATTCTCTTCTCTTGGTCAAGCTGTTGTCTTTTAAACAGCCAGTTTGTCACCTCCAAGACAATGGTCTATTTTTTTCATGACGTCATTTCAATTTGCACGTACTTGTGAAATGTGCATAGCATTTTCCATAGATCCTGCAATGTTCCTAAATATGAATTCTTCAGTATTGCAAGTAAGACCTGTTTTGAAATGTGTATGAACCCACTAATCTTACCAAATTCCTCCTAATATTTATCCATTACAGGGGATTTGATAGAGGTGTTTAAGATTATGAAAGGGATAGATAAACTTGATGTGGATCGGCTTTTTCCATTGAGAGATTGAAACAAGAAGTCATGGGGGGACCTTCTTTACTCAGAGAGTGGTGGCTGTGTGGTATGCGCTTCTGGTAGAAGTAGTGGCGGCAGTGTCAATTTTCTCATTTAAGGAAATGTTGGACAGGTATATGGATGGGAAGGGAATGGAGGGTAATGAGCAGGGTGCAGAAAGGTGGAACAACAGGAGAGTACTTAGTTCGGTGCCGACCAGAATTGCTAAAATTGCCTGTTTCTGTGCTATAGTTGTTATATGGTTAAAACGTCAATGGTGACAATCATCCCTCTCGAGCCGGAGGATATAAGACACTATAAAATCAAGTGGAGAGGACTTGGAATTGACACGAGGGAACAATTCTTCACTCAGAGGGCGATGGGCATATGGGATATTGATAGAGGATTGGACAGGTATTTATCCATTGCGGGCGTGGGATTAAAGTAAGGGTGGACAATATTGGGAACAGATGAGGTGGAACTGTAGAATTCTTTTCATGGTGTCGGTTTCTTTGGCATTCGTTGTCATAAAAGCTGCCACTGGCTTCATACTGGAGTCCGTTTAATCCTGTACTGGAGCGAAGTAACGGACGACCAGGTGTTTGCATCCGGCGGAGGAGCGCGGAAATACCGGGTCTGCTCTTTCGCTCTTGCTTAGGAGAGGCGGTTCTTATCTACACCTTGCCTTTCAGATCTCTTACTGGCTGAACTGGAACATTCATCGGTGAAAGATGGAGAAACCGCCATGGATCCCTCCACTCTCTCCGGGTTTGACTTCCTGACAGAATTTGTGAAGGGAGCCTCTTCACTACCAGTGGGGGAAAGCACCGGCGAGCCCAAACCACTTCCCTCTGGGGTCGATCAAACTGCATCAACTTCCCGCGTTCAGGTGAGAACCGTTTAATTATTATCACGTGGGGAAGGGAGGTGAACAGCGGTAAACTGGTTATACTGCAAAAAAAAAGATAAAGCAGAAAATGTTCTGAAGGCGCAATTGGAAAAAATGTGGACAGGGCGAAGGGAAATCCAAAGAGACAGCAAGATATCTACATTTGAATACATGGGAAGAGAAATGGGAGATAGAGTTTATTTCAGTGAAGTGCGTTTAAGGAATTGGTGAGAGTGGAACGGCATTATTCGGCTAGAGACTTGTCACCAGTGTTGATCCACAGGGATCGGTGTTTGCGTTTTCCTTCTATCTGTATGTCTGTATATTTATCTATATGTTTACCCCTACCCCCCCCCCCACACACACACACACATATGCACATGAACATGCATAGACTTGTATACAGATGACCTTCATGAAAAGAATGAGGCGATGGTTCAATAATTTTGAATACTATTTAGAGATTTATGGAGCAATGATAAGGTATATGTTTATTAAAGGATACAAAATGACATACATTATTTACAGAATGACAGATGTAGTTATAATAATAGAATTACAGAATATGGCAGCTCAGAAGCAGACACTTCGGGGCTTCCTGTCTGAGCCTAATTGTTTTGGTACCTAGTCCCACTGACCTGCAACCAATTTTATCCCTCCAAATTCCTCACACCCAAACTCACACAACTCCCTGAGTGAATAGGTTCCATCGAAAGTTCTGCTTAAAGTTTTCCCGTTGGATGGTACCTCATCCAACCTCAGTTGAGGAAGCCTACTTTCATTCAGTATATCTACACCGCTCATGGATTTTTATACCTCTATCAAAACTCCGTTCATTCTTCTATGGACCAGCGAATAAAGTCTAAACCCGTCCTAGTAAATCTTCTCTGCACCCTTTAAATCTTTCTGGAACTTTTTCTGACCTTATATGACCAAACCTGCAAATAATAGCCCAAATATGGCCTCAGTAATATCAAATACAATGTTTTCAAATCATCCCAACTCCTATACTCAGTACTTTTATTCATGACGACCAATGTGGAGCTTCTGATCCTCTCTTCTTTATTGAATATTTATTGCTGTTTTGAATCCTGCGAGGGCAATGGACTGCTTGAGTCAGATATTGAATATGTCTGATAGATGGTCCTTTTTGCTCCTAAACATCCAATCTGATACGTTACCTGGTGCTGATGCTTTGTATGGGCTCACCCTGGATAGGATCATCTTCACTTAATCCGCGGCTACATAGGACGCTTATTCCTCAGGGAAGGGGAATTTCTTTAGCATCCTGTTTTTTTTCTGCATCGAATAGAAAATATTCAGCCTACTGGAAAGTTTGGCGTCATTATCACTGACCCACAAGGTTGACGTGGCCGGGATTTGATTTCAATATTTTAGTTTTGATTTTCCAAATACTCATGCAAATCCAACAAACAAAACATAACATTGCCTTTCCACGTAATAAGATTTCTTCTTCTTTTTTCTTTGGCTTGGCTTCGCGGACGAAGATTTATGGAGGGGGTAAGAAGTCCACGTCAGCTGCAGGCTCGTTTGTGGCTGACAAGTCCAATGCGGGACAGGCAGACACGATTGCAGCGGTTGCAAGGGAAAATTGGTTGGTTGGGGTTGGGTGTTGGGTTTTTCCTCCTTTGCCTTTTGTCAGTGAGGTGGGCTCTGCGGTCTTCTTCAAAGGAGGTTGCTGCCCGCCAAATTGTGAGGCGCCAAGATGCACGGTTTGAGGCGTTATCAGCCCACTGGCGGTGGTCAATGTGGCAGGCACCAAGAGATTTCTTTAGGCAGTCCTTGTACCTTTTCTTTGGTGCACCTCTGTCACGGTGGCCAGTGGAGAGCTCGCCATATAACACGATCTTGGGAAGGGATGGTCCTCCATTCTGGAGACGTGTCCTTATTTTCCCATCCTTACACCCTCCCTTCCCTTTCCCTTAAATTATATAAAAAACAAAATTCAGATATACAAAGACAACGATCCTCGAGGCTAAAAAATGACCTCGGATGTGAAATAAAAACAGGTAGGAGCAAAAACACACGTGGTCTGCGCCGCATTCCCAGTTTCATTCTCTACCTGCTGGGATCGATTGTTTCTTTTCTATTATTCCTAGGGGGCGGGGGCGTGTGTGGGTAGGGCGAAGTGGGTGTAAATTATATCGGTGTACCTATGTGCTTCACATATCGTGGTCACACTTCAACGAATGCTCCGTATCGCTTCCGTAAATTGTACGCGACTTTCTCCAGGGCAATGGAACTTTGTATTTCCATATTCCATCGTGCGATATTTTGTTGGGAGTCAGACTTCCACGTAACCGCTACACACTTCATGACTACTGATAAGGCGACCTTCACAAATTGAATTTGGTGTTTCAACAGTCTAAACTGTAATTCCCCTCTGTCCCCTAGTCGGTACAACTCCCGATCGTGCGGAATATCCATCTTTGTAATTTTTTCAGATTGTCCCCTCGGTCTTCCCAGAAACATCTCACCCTTCTACACAGCCAGGTGACGTGGACAAAGGTTCATACCTCTACACTGCACCTAAAGCACATTTCAGAAATTTCTGTTTTATTTTCTGACATGGCCATGATATATTTTAAATCGTGCCACATTAGCCTCGTGTCAACAGTATCACACAGTTTTCAGTGGATCTTGCTGTTCTTCGTACCATCCTATCGCCTGATCCGAAAGCAGCGTCCCAAACATCTTGAAGAGCACCGTCCTCCGCCTCTACCCATGGATTCTAGTTCGCCCTGGCTGTGTAGAGTTCGGTCACCATGACATCTTGTATAAAATTGCCCACGTAGCTGGTCTTCCTGCTTATATACACATTTATGTTGATGTGGTCCCTGAATCTCCAATCCCTAACAATGGTGCCTTACAGCGACGATTCCTTGTGTACAGCTCCGACGGGAATCATCACATATTCCGTCCAGAATTATTACAACGCGAATCCAAAGCCACAGAATCCATCTTTCCCGTAACTGACGCTGTCCTGAAGACGTTGGTAGATCTTCATTGTCAGGTGTGGTAGACTCTGAGAGATTGTGGGAGATTCAAACAGCCGATGCACGGCCCATTTAAAGAAAACACGACACGGATAGACTGAGTGGATTATATTAAAATGTCAGGCCCTGACGGCTTCGCTTCCTACCCCCGTTCCTGGACAACAGACAAGCTCTGGAAAATAAACTGGATGAACTCATAGCCAAGCTTACAGCAGCAGATGGATATCAGATATTGATATGTAATATGCTTCAGCGTGGCATCAAGAGGGGCAGCGACTGATCAGGGACACCCAACATTGGTTTTTGCGGGGAAGGTCATGTTTAACAATTCTTGTTGAATTTTTCGAGGAGTTGACTTGGAAGGTTGATGAGCACAGGTCTGTAGATGTAGTTTACATGGATTTCAGTAAGGCCTCCGATAAAGTTCCACATGGAAGGTTGGTAAGGAAGGTTCAGGCGCTCGTAAAGTGAGATATCTGAGATAGTCAGATGCGTTCAAAGCTGGCGAGATGGTAGATGCCAGAGAATCATGGTGGATAACTGGCTGTCAGGGTGGAGACTAGTGACGAGCGGGGTGCATCAGGGCTCAGTGTTTGGTCCCTTGTTATTTGTATTTACAAAAATGATTTGGATGATGGAGTCATAAATTGGGTTAGTAAGTATGTAGACAGTACAAAAATAGGAGGAGGATGATTTTCAGGGACTGCTGAAGGATTTGGACTGCTAAGAGAAGGCTGAAAGATGGCAGATGGAATTTAGTACTGATAAGTGCTTAATTCTTGGAAGAATAATCAAAACAGGACATATGCAGTGAATGGGAGGGCATTGAGGAATACAAAGATCTTGGAACAACTGTTCTCTGTACTTTGAAAGTGGATTCTCATGTGAATAAAGTGGTAAAGAAGGCTTTTGGTATGATGGTCTTTATAAATCATAGCTGCGAGGTGATGTTGTGGCTGTTCAAGGCATTGGTGAAGCCAAGTTTGGAATACTGTGTGCAGTTCAGGTCCCCGAATTATAGGAAGGATATCAATCAGGAAGACTGGGTGCAGATAAGATGTACTAAAATGTTGCCTGGATTGCAGTATCTCGAAAGATTGAGTAGACTGGGTCTTTATTCATTTGAGCATAGAAGGTTGAGGGGAGATTTGATAGAAGTATTTAAAATTATGAGGGGGATAGATCGAGTAGATGTGAATAAGCTCTTTCTCTTGAGGGTAGGTGAGATTGGAACGAGGGGTCATAAGTTAAGGTTAGGAGGCAAAAGTAATATGAGAGTGGGCTTCAGTCAGAGAGTGATGGCGAAGTGGAATGACCTTCCGGAAGAGGTGGTTGAAGCAGGGTTAATTTTGTAATTTGATAAGTGATAAGTGCATGGATGTGAGGGGATTGGAGCGTTATGGACAGGGAGCAGGTAGATGGGACTAGAGGATATCACTTAAATCGGAGTGGACTAGAGGGACCGAGATGGCCTGTTTCAGTACTGTAATTGTTATATGGTTGTATCGTTCATAAACCGGACACCAGCGTCTGGAAAAAAAATACATGGAAGGTAGCGTTTGCATCACTATAAATTCATCGTGCTGCACAAACGTGACCATTATGACCCACTCCAGTTCCACCGATCTGGAACATCTGGTGATCCAATGTCATCCATTCTATTTGCCGAGGGAGTTCACCACCATCACCCTGGTCACATTCGCCCAGGCTAATATCAGGCTAGCACCAGTGGGGCTGAGCACTGTATTAGCAGCCATGAAGCAGCATACTCTGATGACTTTCCGATCATCGTTGAAACGGGCCAACGTGTAGAAGTCTCTAACGAACTCTCACCAACACGTTACCTTCGAAAACAGAAGAGCCAACACACTTAACCACTGCTGCAACACATGAAGAACAAGCAATCCCACGACCGCTCTTCGGCAAGTCAGATCACCTACTTCTGGCTACAACCAGAGACCGAAGACTATAGCGGCAGTGGTGCATAAGGTGAAGACGGGGAATTTATGATCAGGGAAGGCGGGGAACCGCTTGCAGGACTACTTCTAATTCATATTCAATGGCACACCCGCAAACATGAATGAATGTGCTACGGCTGTCACGGGACTGTATCAAGAATTTCGTGGATAAGTGTGTTTGCACACATGTGCACACCGTGAGTCCCCCAACCAGAAGCCGTAGATGAAAGAAAATATTCGGAACAAGATGAGGGCGAGCTTGGTGGCGTTTAAGACTCCTTATACAGATCTCTGAACGAAGTCTAGGCACGACCTACGGAAGGTCATCCAAACAGCAAAGAGGGAGTATCGAGGGAAGCTGCATACTCGCCATCTGTGGCAGGCATTTCAGACCATTGCATCCAACAAACCGTGGCCGAATACCATTAATGGTTGTGCTGCCAGTTGAGCTGTATACATTTTATGCGCGATTTAAAAAGGGGAACTCAACGGTACCAAGGTAAATCACTCCATGAGCTGACGACCCTGTGAAATCAGTCTCCGAGGCCAAAAGCAGAACATCCTTCAAGGCGTCAGGTCATATGGCGTATCTGGCAGGGTTGCTATAATCTCTGCTTCACAACTAGCCAGAGTATTCATGGACATTTTTAATTTTTTAAAAAATTTTTTTCACACTGTGAACCATATCAACCAAAATACGTACAAAGGTTTCTCATTAAATATACACAGTGGCATTTTCTCCTTCCCCCCCCCCTACCTCCCCTTCCCATCTCCCTCCAAAACCAATAAATATTCAACATAAACAATACAATAAAACCATTAAACAATGTCATCACACAATGAAAAATAAGCAAGAAAAATGTGTCATCTACTTTTACACACTGGATCAAGTCATTTTAGGGAGTGGAGGTCCGAGGCAAGCCCTCTCTGTTATGTTCCATGTATGGTTCCTAAATTTGTTCAAATAATGTGACTTTATTTTTTTAATTATATGTTATTTTTTCCAATGGAGTACATTTATTCATTTCCATGTATCATGCTGCATTCTCAGGCTCTCTTCCATTTTCCAAGTAGACATTATACTTTTTTGCTACTGCTAAGGCTATATTTTTTTAAACTTTATTTATTCGTTCAAAATACAAATAGTAGATAACATATACAACAATTAACCATAAACATGAATGTTATTTTTATAGAAAAAAAGAAAAGAAAAGAAAAGACCCCCCCCCCCAATCAGCCAACCATCCTAAGAAGAGCCATAAAGAAAGAAAAAAAAATAAGGAAAGATTAAACATACATATTAAGATCTAATCAACGTAAATTAAAATGTAAATATTCTGAATATAACAACCACTTATTAATAAAAAAACTATAATTATCACGCAAAATATATGTAATTTTTTCCATTATTAAACAATATTTCATCTCGTTATGCCATCTATTAATATCAATCATATTTGTATCTTTCCACGTACTAGCAATACATTTTTTTTCGCTACAGATAATGCTAAATATACAAAAACAAGTTGAAATTTATCTAATCCCAAACCTTTCAGAGGTTGCAAACTGCCCAATAAAAATGCTGTCGGATCTAAAGGTATTTTAATCTTATACAGGTATTCTAAAAACAATTGAATTTTCTTCCAAAATATATATTATACATGACCAGACAGCATGAAAAAAATTTCCAACAGAATTACCACATCTAAAACACAAATCTGATTCATGAAAACCATACTTTGTTAGTTTTTCAGGTGTTAAGTATAACTGATGTAAAAATTATAATTAATCATTGCATAACATGCATTTATCAATGTAGTTACACTATCACAACAGATATCTAACCAATCATCCTCGGAAAAAATAAAACCAGTATCTGCTTCCCATTTACTTTTGTATTTATCCCAACCCTTTTTATCCATACCATCCTGTAATATTTGATACATAGATGAAATATAACCCTTCTCTGGTACCTTCATAAGAAACTTCTCAAATTTAGTGATTTCAGGTAAATCATATCTCTACCAAACATGTGTTTTACCAAAGACTGAATTTGATAATAAAGAAATGAAGAGTTCTTATCAATACCGTAACTGTCCCGCATCTGATTAAAAGATAAAAAATTGACCTTCTTTAAAACAATCTCCCAAATTTTCCACACCTTTAAATCTCCAATGTAATAAACTTCGATTGTGTATTGAAAAAGAAATAAGTTGATTATTATACAATGGAGTCAAAGCTGATAATTCACCCCTTGAGCCTATCATTTTCTTTTTCTTTATCCATAACTTCATTAATTTTTT
The DNA here is from genome assembly GCF_036971445.1 of Narcine bancroftii. Lineage (NCBI taxonomy): Eukaryota > Metazoa > Chordata > Chondrichthyes > Torpediniformes > Narcinidae > Narcine > Narcine bancroftii. The sequence continues at coordinate 97,681,398 of NC_091474.1, read as the reverse complement.
TAAATATAGGCACATTATGTTGCTGTAACAAATTTATATTCCATCTAAACAAAAATTGATGTATTTCAAATTCAGAAATATTTGCCATCTCAATTTTGGCCCAACTAGGGGGACATTCCAAATCCATCAATAAACTAATAAATTTAAGTTGGGCTGCTTCATAATAATTTCTAAAATGTGGTAAACATAATCCCCCCTAACTCATATTTCCAAGTTAATTTATTCAAGGCTACTCTTGAAAATTTACCTCTCCATAAAACCTCCCTTACCATTTTATTCAAATCTCCAAAAAAAATATTATCAAGTAAATACAGAGAGATTGCAACAAATACTGCATATGTGGAAAAATATTCATCTTAATTGTATTTATCCAACCCAATAAATTAATAGGTAAATCTATCCATTTAATCAAATCAGTTTTAATTTTTTTTATTAACAGAACATAATTTAATTTATATAAAGATTGATAATTAACATTCAAAATAATACCAAAATATTTAATTCAATCAGTCCAATTCAAATTAATAATGTTCTTATAAACTGAGAATACTCTCCTTTACTTACCGGTAATATTTCACTTTTTTTCCCAATTAACTTTATATCCTGAAAGACATCCATATTGTATCAGGCACTCCTTCAAGAGCAAAAGTGATTGAGCTGGATTTGTTAAATACACCAATACATCATCACAAATAAATTAATTTTATACTCCTCATCTAAAACTTTCATACCTTGTATCTGTGTATTTTGTCTTATCAGCTGTGCGAAAGGTTCAATCACTAACACAAACAAAGTTGGTGATAAAGGACAACCTTGATGAGTTGAACGAGTCAATTTAAATAGTTCTGAAATCAACTCATTCATCAATACTCTAGCTACCTGTTTACTATATAAAGACTTAATCCAACCAATAATGAAAGAACCAAACTTAAATTTCTCCAGAACTTTAAACAAAAATTTCCACTCAACTCTATCAAATGCTTTTTCTGCATCTGAAGATATCACCATCGGGTGATCTAAAGATTTTCAAAATCTATTAATCAAACTAATCACATGCAGAATATTATCTGAGGAATATCTATTCTTTATAAAACCTGTCTGATCCATATGAATCAACTTAGGTAAAGGTTTAGCCAATCTATTCGCTAAAATTTTTGCTATAATTTTATAATCTACATTTAACAACGAAATTGGTCTATATGAAGATACTTTCAAAGGATCTCTGTCTTTTTGGATTACTGTAATTAAAGCACTAGAACAAGACTCAGGTAATTCATAGTGTTCTCCAACTTGACATACATCCCCAAACACTGTAGATAAATCATCATAAAAAATTTTATAAAATTCAATCAAAAATCCATCATCACCAGGTGATTTACCATTTCCAGCATAGCCATTTTAATTTCCGAATCAGTAAATGGTGCTTCCAACTCCTGTATATCTGCATCCTCTAATGTCGGTAAATTCAACTGTGATTAAAAAAAAGATCAATTGATCAATCGATCCAGTTTCTTGTTTTTCTTCAGATGTATATAACTTTTATAAAATGAACAAAATTCATCATTGATCTCACGAGGATTATAAGTGATAAGTATTCCGTCTAACAGCATTAATAGTCCTCGAAACCTGTTCTTTCTTTAATGTGCTTTCTCTCCTCATTCATAATACCATTGTTTAGTCCTATTAATCACACATTCAAATTGATAAGATTGCAAAGTATTATATTCCAGTTTTAACCTAGATAATTCTATTTTCTGATCTTCTGTAGCATCTTTCTGAAATTCCTTTTCAAATTCATCAATCTGTTTCTCTAATTCAAGGCTCTGATTTAATCGATTCTTTTTTTTTATTTTTGAAGTATAACTAATTATTTGTCCTCTCAAATAAGCTTTCATAGCATCCCATAATACAAATTTTCTTTGAACAGAATTAGAATTTTTTTTGAAAAAAAGTTAATTTGTTTTTTCAAAAAATCAATAAATTCTGTAATTTTTTAATAACATTTTATTAAACCTCTGATAGGCCACTTGAATTTTCTCAGAGTTTGGATATGTAAAGTATAACAAAGAATGATCTGAAATCACCCTACTTTTGTATTCTGCTTGCTGTATTTTCTGTTGTAAACATGCTGATACTAAAAAAAGTCAATCCTTGAAAACGATTCATATCTAGATGAATAAACGGAGATATCTTTCTCTGTCGGATTAAGACGTCTCCAAATATCTACTAAATTAAGATCTTTCATCAACGATTGAACCTGAACTGCCACTTTAGATTTCTTAACTTTCTTTGCAGATTTATCTAATAAAGATTCCAAAACACAATTAAAATCATCACCAACTATAACATTATCATTAGCCTGACCCAGATATAAAAATGCATCTGAAATAAATATTTCATCATCTACATTTAGGGCATAAATATTAATTAAAGACCAAAATTCACTAAAAATCTTACAATTCAATTTAAGAATACATCCTGCCTTTTCCATTTATTGTAATTCAAAAGATAATTTTTTCTGATATGGTCATATCTATTTTATTCACTTTCTCTTCTGTACTGTTTATTCTTCTTCTTAAATCACTAAATTCTTGTGCTTGCCATTCTTTAAATGAATCCATGTATTCTTTAATAAGAGAAAATATATCCATTTTCTTGCCTTTCCCTTCTTCTTCCATTTCACTGTACTCTTCCTCTTCCTCTTCTTCTTCCTCTGGGTTGGCCATCTGTTGTTTCTTTGTTTTCTTTTTCTTCTCTTCTTTCTTGTTTTCGTTGTCTTCTATGTTCGCCTCTTGCTGCTGCTGTTCTGTAGCTGTCATTGCCAGCTGTGGAGATCGACTCCCCAGCTGGTCGCCCCTCCCGTCGGTGTGTTTTTTTGCATGCACATAGCGCATGCGTGACTCCTCGCGCATGCGCAGTTGCGCACTTTTACTCGGCTCAGCGAGCCATTTTTGTAGTCCACTTTCTACCGACCTGAGGGAGCGGGCTTCTCTCTCCACTGCGGGCCTCTTCAAACAGGTAAGGCCTTCTCCTTCTTCCGTTGTCTTCTTTTCCTCTCTTCTTACCGTTGGTTTCGACTTTTCTTTTTTCGTCGCCATCTTCTTTCCACCTTTATATTCACTTTACTTTAATTTTTATTTTTGTGCCTTTGTGCTTTCCTTTATTTTTTTCAACTTTTCTGGAGAGGGCTGGAGTTCACCGTCCGGCCACTACTCCATCACGTGACTTCCGGTTGAAATGCTTCTTGATTAAAATCAATCCATTAAAATCAAAAGCCTTCCAAAATTGGGATCCACTTCTTGGGAACACACACCTTCTTCAAGAGAATGGGTAATTCCAGCGCTATCCTTCACTTGGTGAGTAGTAGACATTTTTTTTCAGCTACCACAGGCAGTCTTTGTGGTTTAGACACTAAGGAAGGTAAACCTGAAGCTGTAACAAGTTGTTTCGTCCCCAAATCTTCAACACTTCGAAAATGTAACTTCTTCTGCACTTGAGGTTTAATCTTTATACCATTAATGGCCATAACAGTTCCTTAATACTTTAAACTAAAATTTAAGAATTTTAAACTTGAAAACAAGGGGTTTAAAACGGGTACTTCAAAGTCTGGCCAGAGAGGTCGAGATCACACGTCTAGACTCTATGCTATCTTGCCACACCCCCCCCTGATAAGGCTATCTTTTATATTTTATATTTTATCATCTTTCCCCTCGTTCTCAGTTTGATACAATTGTTCATAAAATTCTTTAAAGTTCTCATTGATCTCCATTGGGTTATATGTAAATTGTTTGTCCTTTTTCCTTGATGCAAATACAATTATTTTTGCTTGTTCTGTTTTAAATGTGTTTTTCTCCCTGTTCATAATACTTTTGCTTTATTTTCATGATTTTCTTCTCCACCTTATACATTTGTAATGTTTTGTATTTTATTTTTTTTTGTCCACCAATTCTCTTCTTTTTGCTATATCATCCCTTGTTGCTAGTTCCTTTTCTGTACTTACTATCTCCCTTTCCAAATGTTCTATTTCCCAATTGTAGTTCTTTTTCATCTTAGTTACATAACTTATTGACTGTCCTCTAATGAAAGCTTCCATTGCAACCCATCATATAAATTTGTCTTTCACTGATTCCGTATTTATTTCAAAATATGTTTTAATTTGGCATTCAATAAACTCTCTATATTCCTGCCTTTTAAGTAGCATGAAGTTTAACCTCCATCTATATGTTCTTGGTGGGATTTGCTCCAGTTCTATTGCTAATAACAGGGGTGAATGATCAGATAATAATCTAGCTTTATATTCAGATTTCCTAACTCTCCCTTGAATATGGGCTGACAACAAAAACATATCAATCCTTGAGTATGTTTTATGCCTACTTGAATAATATGTGGATTCCTTCTCTCTTGGGTGATGCCTCCTCCATATATCCATAAGTTTCATTTCCTGCATTGTTTAAATATATATTTGGCCACTTTATTCTTTTTGCTTGTCTTTTGTCCAGTTTTATCCAATATTCAATCCAAATTAACGTTAAAATCCCCTCCTATCAATATATTTACTGGTGTATCTAAAATCTTCAAAATAAATCCTGCATAAACTTTTGATCCTCCTCATTAGGTGCATATATATTGAGAAAGTTCCAAAATTCTGAATATATCTGACACTTTTTCATTACGTACCTCCCTGCTGGATGTATTAGTTCCTCCTCCAATTTTGATTGGTACATTTTTATTAATTAATATAGCTACAGCTCTAGCTTTTGAATTATATGATGCTGCCACTCTGTGTCCTACCCAATCTCTCCTTAATTTGTTATGTTCCACTTCAGTTAGATGTGTTTCGTGCACAAATGCTATATCTATTTTTTTTCTTTTTTCAGTAAATTTAATAGCCTTTTCCTTTTAATTTGGTTATGTTTTCCATTAATATTTATGTTCAACGTGGCCATCTCATATCCTATTTACACCTCATTTCTGCTTCCTCACCACCACCATCCTTCTTTTCCCCATTTCCATCTCTCAGTTTTCACTTTTTAAACTTAATGTCACATTTAAAACATAAAATACTCCATCAACTCCCAGATCCAATATTACCTTATCCCCAAGTACCCCACCCCTCTCCTTTGCCCCTTATCCCTTGCCAGACAACCACAACTCCCCTTTCCATTTGGATTGCGATCCTGCTTGCAAGTGTCAACTGATTTCACAGTGACGGTTATTCTCTCCCCCCCAACACCCCCCCCAGAAAACACTTTTTAACACAAAACAAAATTCTCCCTTTTTCCCCTTCCTTCCTTCCTTCTCTTATCTTCTTTAGTTCTTTACATATACATTGTTTTTACATCTTTATTTTATCACTGTTCTTCATTCTTATTACATCTCCCCATCTCCCTTCTGTCCCCCATGTGTTCTGCAAATATTTGCACTTTCTCTGGATCCAAGAACAGTTTGTTTTGCTCCCTGGGGATAAAGAATTTAAAGCACAGCTGGATGTCTTAACATTAATTTATAACCTTTATTCCATAGCATCGATTTTGCTGTATTAAACTCCTTCCTCTTCAAGTTCAAAACTTATGTCTGGGTAAAAAAATATCTTGTGACCCTGGTATTCCAATGGTTTATTTTCTTCTCTAATTTTATTCCTTGCCCACACCAGTATATTTTCTCTTGTCATATATTTCACATATTTTACTTAAATGGATCTTGGTTTATGATGTATCTGTGGTCTTGGAGCTAGTGTTCTGTGTGCCCTTTCTATTTCCATTCCTTCCTGCATTTCTGTCATTCCCACGACTTTCGGGATCCATTCTTTTATAAATTCCTTCATATCTGTGCTTTCTTCATCTTCCTTTAGGGCCACTATTTTTATGTTGTTTCACCAACTATAATTTTTCAAAATATCAATTTTCTGAGCTAACAACTCTTGTGTCTCTTTAATTTTTTATCACTTTCTTCTAATTTTCCTCTGAAGTCGTTTACTTCCATTTCTACAGCCATTTCTCATTCTTCCACATTTTCTAATCTTTTCCCTATTTCTGTCATAACTAGTTCTAATCTTTGCATTTTATCTTCTGTTGTTTTCATTGCACTAAATTCTAATGACAACCATTCTTTTAATGCTCTCATTTTTACCAAAAAACTTTATCTATATTCTGTTCATCTGTTTTACCTTCTATCTCTCTGTGAAGATCTTGGTCTTCTTCTTCCTCTTCTTCTGTGTCTGTACCTGTGTTTGTGTCTTCTTCTTTTCTTCTTTGTATCTGTGTCTCTTCTGATTTTTCTGATCAGTAGCTTGTCTCATTTGGTCGGGTCTCTTCTTGCTGGGCCTTTTGCTGTTGGTCCTCTGCTTCTGAGCTGCTCACCCGTCGACTTTCTTTCTCACCTGGTACTTCACTCCCTCTCCTGCCACTTTCCTCATCTTCCAGCTGAGAGCCCTGGTGTCGGGCATCCCTCAGCTGGTCGCACAGTGATTGCCTGCTCCTTGGCTGAGCCCCCTTCTGTCGGTGTTTTCCTTCACCTTAGATTGTGTACTTTTGTTTGGCTCAGAGAGCCATTTTTGCAGTCCAGCGATTGGCACCAACCCCGGAGATTGGATGCTCGTCTCCACCATGACTCCCTGTTCCTTCATGTAGATAAGGGCTTTCTTTTCTGGCATATTTTGTTTTTTTCCCCGTTGTTTTTTACATTTTCCTTCCTAGGTGCCATTTTCTTTCTCTTCTTTGCAACTTTATCTTTTATTTCTTATATTTTGTATTTATTGAACTTTGTCTTTTCTTAACTTTTTTCTTCTTTTCTGGAGAGGGCTGGTTTTACACTACCTGCCACCTCTCCGTCACGTGACTCCTCCTTCATGGACATTTTTGATCTCTAATTCCTGCAGTCGGAGGTTCCTGCCTGCTTCAAAAAGGCATAAATCATGCTGGTGCCTAAAAAGAGCCGAGTCAATCTGCTTAAATGACCATCGTTCAGTTACACTCACATATATTGTGACCATTTCTCATATTATACTCTCCTGTCCCTATCCGAGGGTGACGTGTGGGATACCTTCAAGACAGTGAAAGGGAAAAGCCCCCGATCCGGGCGGAGTACCCCGCTGAGTATTAAAAACTTGTGCTGACCTTTGCGCCAATGATATGTTCAACATCTCGCTCAGACGGGGCGTGGAACCAATCTGTTTCAAACCGGCGCCAATAAGTGAGTGATAACCTGCCTACTTTCCTCGTGAGGCCTCCTTGTCGATGCATTCATAAAGATTGCTCTGCAAACTGTTAGACATTATGAACCATTTGGTGGACCATTCAGACCTGTTGCCGCACTGTGGGATATCAATGTGGCCACGCACAGGACACACAAAATTACAGTTCGGCAAGCACATTATGGACATCGGTCTTCACCCCATGGAGGACATATTTCTATGGTATCTTCACAAAGCAGTCTCTATCCTGGTGTACCCTTCCCACCCAGGCCATGCCCTCTTCACACTGCTACCATCAGGAAGGGTGTGCAGGAACCTGAAGACAAACAGCCAGCGGCAGAAAGATATCTTAGTCCTCTCGGCCATCAGTTTTCTGAATGGACAATGAACCACAATTTTTTTAATTTTTATATGCAATGTATTGCGATATTTGCTTGTTTCGCAAAGATACCGCAAAACAAAGAATTTTACGACGTTCATGAAAATAAATTATGATAAGGATTTTACCTTCAATCATGGTCTTGCTTCTGATCTCCTTGCAAACGTGTTTGGTGTGTCTCACCAGTAATCTTTTTACAGGCCTGTGAAGAATGTAAATGAGTGTCCGAAGTGAGGCGGGGGACATTTGTGTGCACTTAATATAACACATTCTCTCCTTTGTTCAGAAAATTTACATGATGTTGGAACCTTGACAGGACTTTTTTTTAAGATTAGCGACTATCGGTGTGCATTTATTGGGCTTCACAGACGGCCAAGTAAAGCTCTTGACAGAAGGAGGATCGTAAGCGGCTGTGACCAGGGTGGCTGTGAAATCCTTGCGTGATCAGGGTGGCTGCGAACTCCTTGCGTGAATTGAAAGTTCTGCACCTCAGCATTGTGTGAAGCATTTAATCCCGTTGATATCCTCAGTGCACTTTCTGATGCAGCCTGTAACTGAGATGACTCTTCCTCGATGTTTAGATGACCGTTATAGGTGGACGCCTTACTGAAACAGTTCCAGTCTGTGGTTTTAAAACGGTCCTGCAGTGCTGCTGTGACCCATCCACTCATGGCCACGTCTTGATCTACCAGCGGTCTGGATGCTGGGGTTAGCAGGATGGGTAAATGATACGAGTATTCATGGTGGGTCGTGGGGCAACCTTGTCCGCACCAGGGACGATGGTGTGCACCCAGTCCAGGATGTTATCTCCCATGGTAGCAAAGGTTCCATGCTTTTGAAACAACGGGACGTGTTTTCAGGTTGGCGTGGTTGAAGTCGGCGCCGACAGTGTGTGGCATCTGAGCATCGTAACGTAAATCCCATTCATTTCTTTATCATTAATAGACAAAGACGGACGGTAAATTGCGGTATCAGCATGGCCGAGAATTCTCTGGGCAGGAAAAAAAAAGTTCTGCATTTTATCATCAGGTTCTCTATCTCTGGTGAACAGCTCTTTACAAGAGAACTTTGTATACCAGTCCTCACTGATGAAAATGCACAGTCGCCCTGCTTCAGTCTTGCTAAAAGCAGCAGCGCCCCTGTTTGTCTTGAAGGAGATCAGGCCATCAGGCTACATCGCTAAGCCTGGCATAGAGTCTTAGTGCCACGTTTTTGCAATCACTATATCTCTGCAGCCCTGCAATTATTTTCGATTCAGATGCAGCTTCAGGTAATCCATTTCCTTCTCCAGCGATCTTACATTTGCGAGTAATTAGATTGGACCGCAGGTCTCAAGTGGTTAACTCTCAGACTAAACCCGAGGCTGACCTGCTTGCCACGCATCTATATTCTCGAACAACGCTTCTACGATATCCTTTGCGTCGCCAGCGGCCTTTCGCGTGTCTCCTATTGGCTACAGTCTGTGCTCCTGCTTTAGTAAGCTAAAACAGCTAAGTATTTTACCAATCTGATCTGCTAGTTTGAAAACCTGGTTCGTATTTCTCAGTGTCACCAATGGTTCACGATCATAGACAACAACGGTGAGTCCACCGTTCTAAGGACCCGAAGTGTCCACTACAACTTAGCGTGACTCAATGTTTTATCTGTTCTGGTCACCTCTTGTGTATTGTTCCAAGATCAAACCAGCAACCACAAAAAAGGTATATCACACAGGGGAAAAGATGAACAATTAGTTAATTAACAAAAATTCACCTTCAAACTTTAATTCAAAAACCCCCCTTTTATAACAATGCCCACTGGTTTCTCTGCAAATTTCTATAACAGTGTAAAACTAATAAATTCCCCAGCCTAAATATATCATATGTAATTAAAGTCTAAATTATATTTCCAACCAGCCCACAGAAAAATTTAGACACAAAACACACAAGAATCACAAAACTTCGATCTCAAAGTTCATAAACAAAATTCAGTTTGTTTGGCAAACTGAAGCCAAAAGATCTTTGAGAGAGAGAGAGAGAGAGAGAGAGAGAGGGGAAAAATGGCTTGGTCTGGATCCTTCTGGCTGCCTTTGGAATGTTCCTCCCTTTTAAAATGCCCAAAATTCTAAACTGTTTTCCAGACAATGACTCATGCTCTGGGCCTCCTTCCACTTCACAGCACCCCCAGAGGTGGTTTATCTTCCAAGTCCAGAAGTTTTTAGATAATGTTCTGCACATGCTCAATCCGTTTGCCACTCTCTCAGCTGTCCACCTTCACCTTGGCTCTCTATGCCAAACTATCACTTTTCAACACAGAACTCTGTAACAGTATCAATTGCAGAATATTGTTGGGTTACTCCCTTAAAATGGACATCTTACTGTATTTTTTCCCTTTTCTCTGTCTTCTGTACCAACAAATTGTTAAAAGTTGCACTTATGCCTATTGTTCTCTCTTGATTGTTGCCTATTTTCTTTCTCCACTGCTTTAATCTGCTCATCTCTTCTCCATCCATTTCCTCCTCCAGCTTTCCCTCTGTCTCTGTTTTCCCCTCCCCCTCCTCTCTCACATTCCTCTCCACCATTCCGGTCTTCTCTCTCAACCCCCGCTCCATCTGTCCGCCTGTCTAACTGTCTGTCTGTCTGTCTCTCTGTCTGTCTGTCTGTCTGTCTGTCTGTCTCTCTCTTTCTCTCTCTCTCCCCCTCACCAATTGACTAGTGGAACATTTTTTAATCATTACAAATATTTGGATTATGCTGACGCCATTTTAAAGATGTGAAACCATTAACCATACATTTCTGACTGCTTATCAAATATGTTATTAATATCTATATCCAGATGCAGTCTGTCTGCTCCAGCCTCATTGATTCCAACCAACTACCTGATGAAGGAACAGGGCCGAAGGATGACGCAGCCAGGTGAGATCCCAACATTTGAAAAAATGGCCATTCGTTGTTCAGCAAAACACTTTTTCCACTGATTTCTCAGGGGATATATGTCACAATGAAAGAATTCTTTGGATGTATGTTGCAAGTGAAGCGAACCCTATCTCCATTTAGTAGGCCTAATTTTACACGGAAACATGAGATGAAATCCTGGGAAGTATTAAATGTCAAACGAAATGTGTAAATTCACACAACAAGATAGCTTGGGTGAAGAGTGGTTTGGAATGTGAGGAGTATGACGACTTATTATCAAACAGGAGTGTAATGCACAAAGACACTGAAATTCACGTTCACTGCACCTAACTGGGTACATGAAATACAGAAAGAGACAAGAGCCATGAAAATAGTTACCACAAGAGAGGAATTAAGATAATAAATAAGGATAGATTGGGTGAACTCGATTTTTTTCGCCTTGTAGCATCGGAAGCTGCTGACTGATGTTATAGAGTTATACAAGCTGATAAGAAGCCCTCATTTCATGGACGTTCAGTGGCTTTTTACCCAGCAATGAAATGAATAATATGAGGGGCCTAGCTTTCCAGTACTTGGAATTAATGTCCGTGAGGGCTATTAGAGGAAAGCATTTCACACAGAGAGTGGTGGGTACATTGGATACGCCTTTGACAACAGTGGTGGAGGTGGGAACAATAGGATTTTTCGAGATACAATTGGTGAGATGCACTGAAATGAAGTAAAAGGAGGGTAATACACAGGGAAATTCTAGGCAGTCTTTATGTCAGCACAATTCTAAATGTCGAAGGGCCTTTTTTGTGCTGCTGATTTATATGTTAAATATAAATGCAAAGGGCAGATAAATATTCATAGTTGCTTTTAGTGCAGTGAAATTTGTTAATTTAATAGGTATTTGTGGTCCTGTGATAGTTTATGGTCAGGTTTAGGTTGTAGATTATATTCAAGGCCATGATAGCTGTTGAAAAAAAAATGGCTGCTCTTGAACTGAGATGTTCTGGAACTTTTAGACTTATAACTGACAGATTCATCAAGAAAGGTTTCTTGGCAAGGTAATGTGGTTCGTTTATGACGTTCAAGCCTCATGCAGCTGTCTTCATTGGATAAAAGCTAGGTTCCCGTGATGAACTTCTGTGTTGCTTCCTTTCTGGAAACTTCAAACATTGGGTACTGAAGTTTCCCCACGAACTTCCACAGGCAGATAGTGTAAAGAATGCTAATTGCGTAAACGTGTGCTTCAATAAGTATACTTTTGACAATTAACAAAAGAAGTTCAAAGAGATTCTTTAATTCTGTGCTAAGTATTATGCATTAATAAATATAGACTCAAAACCAAATTTTCCTTACACTTCAAATAAATAATTCAATTCTAATCTAGAAAAGGCTTTTTCAGCATCTCAATCACCCTTCTATTGAGATATACGTAATAAACTAATCAATCTGGCAACATTACGAGCAGAATGATGTTTTCTAGCAAAATCAGTTTTATACATATCAATTAAATTTGGTAAATATCTAGCCATTCTATTTGCCAAAACTTTAGCTATAATTCTATGATCAGCATTTAATAAAGACATTGGCCTAAATAATGCGGTTTTAAACAAATCTTTATGATTCTTGGGTATTACAGTTAAAATTGCATTTGAAAAGGGTTCTGGTAGAGCATGGGTTCCCATTTCTTGTTTCAATAGGTGTTAATAAATCTTTAAATTTCTTATAAAATTCAGTTGGAATCCCATCCTCCCCTGGTGACTTACCACTTTGCAAAGAATTAAGAGCCTCAAAAATTTATCTTAAATAAATGGAGCATCTAAATCATTCTGGTCCTGTAGCCCAAGGCAGGTAAACTAATCCTAGACAAAATATTACCGATTTTAACCATCTGTGTCAAAATGAGATCTATACTAATTAAAATAATACAATGCCATTTGTGTGTGGTGTCCAGAAATGATTCTGCAAGATAGTGGCTCCAAAGAACCTACATTTTCTCATCTTCTCCACTACTTTTGAATAAGTCTTATTTTCCCTTCCTGAAGTGAGCGATTAGCTCCATGGCTCTGGTGACATTGACTGTGAAGTTGTTGTTGGTGCACCATTCAGCTATGCTTTCAATCTCCCTCCTGTATGCCCATTCATCGCCCCTTTTTATGCAATACCCAACTGTATCGTCAGTGAATTTTTAAATGGTGTTTTCACAGACATAGGTTTAGAGCGAGGGCTACATACGCAGCCCTGTGGTGCTCCAGTACTGTTGGAGATTGTGGAGATGTTATCACAATCCTCACTGATTCTGGTCTGGAGGTAAGCAAGTCCAGGATCCAATTACACAGTAAGATGTTGATTTCCAGGTTTTGGTATTTGATGATAGTTTTTTACACAGCACGGTAACAGGCCATTTTGGCCCACGAGCCCGTGATGTCCAATTTACACCCAATTAACCTACTCCCCGGTTCATGTGTTTTTAAATGGTGGGAGGAAACTGTAACCCCCGTGAAAAGCAACGCAGGCAATGGGAGGACGTTCAAGCTCCTTACAGGCAGCGCGGGATTTGAACCGCTGGCACTATACAAGCGTTGCGGGAACCGCTAGCCAAAACATGCTGCCCATTTTGAGGGGATCATGGGGTTAAATGTCGAACAGTAGTCGATGAAGAACACGCTGATGTACGAATCTTTGATGTCCAGGTGTGCCAAGTCAATGAGATGACATCTGCTGTAGACCTGTTGCTACTATAGGCGAATTGGAAAGGATCCTTGTCGTTGCTCAGACAGGAGCTGATATGCGTCAACGCCATTCTTTCAAAATACTTCATCTCTGTTAATGTGAGTGGCACTGGTTGATAGTCATTGAGGAAGGCTACCACATTCTTTTTGGCCACCAGTACGATTGACGCTAGAAATACATGCACAGGTGCCGTGCCCTGCCAGATGGAGATGTTGAAAATATGCATGTATTCCTGAGTCTCATAATCTCCGAGGATCTGTCTTGGAGCTTCCATGTCGATGCAATCATGGAAAAGGATCGCAGCAGCTATATTTTATGAGGTGTTTGTGGAGATCAGGTTCCTCACAGAAGAGCCTCGAAAACTTCAGCAGGTGTACAGTAGACAGCATTCTGCTGGTTGCATGACTGTCTGGTACGGTGTTGCCAGCGCTCAGGACAAGAAGGAAAAATGTTCCGAAGGGGTTTTAACTCAACCTGTGACATCACGGGTACCAGGCTTCACTCCATAAATGACATCTACCAGAGGGGCTGTGTCTAAGAAGGTAATCTCTTTCATCAAAGACGCCACCACCCAAGACCGTGCCCCTTACACTCTGCTACCATCACGAAAAAGTTACAGGAGTTTGAAGACGAGCATTCATCCGCACAAGTTCAACTTCCGACCCGCTACCATCCGATTCCTGAATGATCAATCAACCAACGACACTTACTTATTTTGCCTTTTGAGCACTATTTGTATGGTGGTTGATATGAAGGTTTGCACGGTGAATCTGCCGCAAAACAACGGAAATTATAACTTGTACCAGAATAAATGCTGATTCTGATATTAACTGCATTGGCAAATTGGTCAGCACAAACCTTTAATATTGGGCCGCATACTAAAGCCGGACCGGATATCTTTCCCGGACTCGCTCTATTGAAGGGACGTCGTCTCCCGATACGGACAGTTGAGAAACATCGGGGGACAAGGTAATGCGCAATGGTGGTTCTTCCTTGTCTTTTCGTCGAATCGACGGTAGTAGGTCCGATGTTTGCAACTCTACAGCGGCAGTTCTCCAAAGTTGTCGGTTGCAGCACTGGCGTGTTGGTGGCTGGGTAAAATCGGAACATATATAATACTCTTAGGTAGGATCATATATGCAAGAGCCGTAATGGTGATGTGGGTCAGACAACAAACGTTTGAAAAATATAGCCGCTCCGCTGTATCCGCTGTAACAGCAGCGCTGCCGCCGGTGTGGACCCTAGGACAGCGTGCAGTGGAGACACAGCGTTGTTTTGCAGTGTCCAAACCACGGAGCCCTAATGTCGATGACTCGGTTCAGGCATTAAACGGCCTGTTTTAAGGAGACGGCTGTGTTTTAATTAAAATCCTGCAACCTCGAAGTCTGTGATGAAGATGGCGGTGCCTATGCTCGGCAGCGGTCACAGAAGCCGCGGTCCGGTATTTGGTCACCAGAAGCTCGCGTCAGAGGCACTGAGTGTCTGTGGATTCACTCCAGCGCTCCCACAGCGCCTTCAACTGCCCAAACCCCGGTTCCATCAATCGACAATCCGAGATCCAGTCCCAAAGCTCCAAGATTATCTGGACACCTTTAGCGACCGATGCCCATTGGGCCCTTCTTGCCTTCATAATCTTCACGAATCCCGGATACGTGACGCCACCCCCTACCACAGCAAGTTGCTGACCTCCAACAACCTGAATGCGGCCCTTATCTCTTGATCCCCTCTCTGATTTGCTGCTGTGGTCACAGGGCGAAAGTACCCTCTCCATTAAGAAGAAAAACGGTGTTATATTGGATGCATAGTATCAAAGAACAAGAATCTGCTGTATTCAATGTTTATTTTCTTAGCAATTGGGCCTCTATATCATGACCAGAGGTCATGGCCTGGCGTTTAAAGCGGCGGATAAAAATAGTGTTTAACTCATAACATTTCTCTTCATTTTCAGAGAGTCCGTGGAGCTTTCCCGGGACCGTTCAGAAACGAAATTCTTGAGTCCAAAGTCCGCCACGGGAGAACTAGACGAGATCATGGCATGTCTGGCGGGAGTAAGTTGTCCAATATCAGGTTACGAACGCCTGCAGTGGACGATTATTCCTTTAGACGAGGTTCATGAGTAGCTCAGAAGGAATCAACTCCCCCCACCCCCACGCCTTGGTCATCTGCTACTGGAGCAGGAACCTATGGAGCCAATGCCAAAGCATTCCAAGGCACATATGAAGTCCCATCGGCCTCAGTTGTTCATACTGGTCCCATTTTCCTGTTATCAGCCCATTTCCTTCTGAACTATTCCAGTCTATATATCTGACCAGGATTATTTTAAAGGTCGTAATTGTTCCGACCTTTACCGCTTCCACCTGCCCAGGTACTTTTAAATTATGCTTATATCGCCATTCATTTGTTGGATTTGAGTGCGAACAGACGATTTACTATAATTAATTCTCTGTGGGTTGGAAAGCATGTCTTCTGAAGCAAGGTTGAAAGAGCTCGTGCTTTTTTTCTTTTAGAACAAGAAAGAATGAGATGGCGATTGAACAGAGAGATATTAGATTATGACTAGCTCATATAGTTATCGCGGATCCCCAGCATCTCTAACAGAGGATATATGATCAATTGCCATCATGAAGGAAGATGCAGAAGAATCAGAATAAGATCATGATTACACAAGATAGGGTGGATAGCCAGGACCATTTTCCTGAAGCGCCAATCGAACATTCCAGCGGCAAGAAACGAGTATTGGAAACGTGAAGGGAGATATCAGGGGTATGTTTATCACGCAGAGAGTGTAGGCTGCCTGAAATGTATTACCAGCGTGGTGGTGGTGTTTGGTAGAATACGGCAATTTTCAGGACTGTTGTAAGGAAAATGGAGTTGTTGGATATTCAGGAAGATTAAGGTGGATTGATCGTGGAGTATGTTTACGTGGGTTTGTACAATCTCTGGCCTGGAGGCCGGTAGTATTCTGTACTCTGCGTATTCTATCTTCTGGATAACTCTGTCCATGTTCTATCGCAGGTGGTGAGCGCCACCGATCTCCCGCCGCATTCGGGTGATACCAGCCTCGTCAGCTCTTTGGAGATACCCAAGGGCTCGCTAGACACTATGCTGGGGACCCTGGAGACCGATCTCAAGCGCCTCGGAGTCAGCACGGGAGCCAAAGGACTCTGCGACGGATGCCAAAAGCCCATAGTCGGAACGGTGAGCAATCCCAAATTCTGGGTGCATGACAAGAAAATGTACTTTTCCTGCACTGAGGTCGGGGAGATCGTTGGATGCCACGTGTGGTTATCCACGTTGAAATGGGCCAATTAAGACACAATTAACTTACCAACCCTACAATTTTGGATGCCAGTAGGCAATTGGAGCACCGGGAGAAAACTGACGAGGGTCCCAGGGGTTAGTACAAACGCTTCGCAGAGAGCGCCGCATTCAAACCCTGGGCACTGGCACAGTAAAAGGGGTGGCGTGAACCGACTCAGTAATCGCGCAGCAGAATATACAGCGGATGACAAGCACGATGTTCTTTTGATCAGTTTAGATTAGATGAGAGTTTATTTTCATGTATATTTTCATGTGCAAAATACACAGATGCACCGAACCCCAATACAGATTCACTAACTCAAAGGGAATAAATTATATTTCTACTGAAAAGGCGATAGTAAATTTCGATGGTAGCAAAATAGCCACATCCATCACATTAATTGCAGGCATCAATGCGATGCACCGCCTGAAGAAGACTGCGAGCATCATAAATGATCCACATTGCCCTGGTCACAACCTCTTCTCACTGCTGCCTTCGGCCAGAAGATATAGATGCCCGAAGGCTAGAATCTCGAGATAAAAGAACACAGTTGTCTGGCTGTTGAAACTCCTTTGTTGCGTTAATTATAGTGAACGACGGCAGCTCAAGGACTGCGTGCTCCGCTGCAGTTCTCTGTTTGCACGGGGATAACTAATAATATTTCTGCAAGACCAGCCACATAGTCACGGTAATAAGGCCTTTCCGCCCATCGAGTCCGCCTGACTCTCCACCGAAGTTGATTTCCTTTCCCTTTTCCACGCAACCCTTGATTCCCATCCTCATCAAAATCCTCTGTCCCTCTATCTTCAATATGCCGTCAACACTTGACTCCATCGTCATCCACGGCACTGAATCTAACAGATTCACCAGCCTCTGTTATTGACATTCCTCCCCATTTCTGTTCAAAAGGGATGTTTGCTTTTGCATTCTGTCTCTTCCCTCTGATCCCAGGCTCCCCACCATCAGGGACATCTACTCAACGCCCACTCGATATAGATCTTTCAGAATTTGATGGGATTTAAATTTCATCCCCCTCATTTCTATAAACCATTCCAGGGCCATTAAACACTCCTCATAAGCTAAGTATTTTAGACCCGGGATCATTCTCATCTACATCGTCTCACCGTCTGCAATTCGAATATGCCCTACGTCAGATGAGAGGAGAGGAAAATTGCTAACAATACACCGTGTTGTTTGATTATCTATTTACCTTATGTATTTGTTGCCTCTTTTCATTTTATTTCATTTTACTTTACAATTATACACATTTTCTTCAATACGTGTTTTCTTCAATAAGTAAGCATCACGGTCCATTGGTGCATTGTACAATGTACAGGAATGAATGGATTGTAGTTGATTAGGTTTACAGACCTCAGCTCCACACCGTGTAGTGAAGTGCCTGCACGGTGCTTTAATGTTCTTATGTACAATAAACTGCAGCAATCCCCATGCATAGAGCAACACCTCACACTTCTAAATATATAAATTCGGCTGTCATTCCCCCACATGTCCCAGTAAGTGGTCCAAGTCCTATTGTGTTCATATTGTCCTCTACACTTTCCATAACTCCACCAGACTTTAAATCCACCCTCAAATTATTCATGTAAATAATTCATAGATATATTGGGTACCACGATTAATTTAACAGTTAGTGCAACGCTCTCTCGGCGCCGGCGACTCTGGGTCGAATCCTCTGTTATATTTGTGGAGTCTCGAAGTTCTCCACTATGTGAACGCAGGTTTTCTCCAGTTGCCCCAAGTTCCACACACCATTCGGTCTGGAAGGTTTTTTGGTTGTAATTGAGCTGCGCGGGATTTATGGGCCTTCCGCTGTGCCCTATCTATAAAATGTACATCAAATTTATATTTCAGAAACAAAAGGGTTCCAATATTGATCCCCATGTAAGACTTAATCACGAACTTCCGGGTGAATTATACTCTTTCACTATTACACTGTACGTTCTATTGGTCAATCATTCCAGTGGGTGCTCTGGTTTTATCCCACCGTCCAAAATTGTACAGAATTAAATCGATAAGTCCATATGACATTGGAGATTATATGACTCCTTCGAGTCTCCCCCATTTCCCGGGCTTCTTCTCATAACTAATGAACCATAGAACCATGGAACATTAGAGCACAGAATTATGCCCCTAGGTCTTCTCGTCTCTGCCAAACTATTTTTTCTGCATAGTATCACTGATTTTCACCCCGTCCATAGCCCTCCCATCCGTCCAAACCTGTCCAAATTATAAATGTTAAAATTGAGTCCACATTCACCGCCTAAGCTGACAGCTCGTTGCCTAGTCCTACCTCTCTCTACGTGAAGATATTCCTCCTGATACTACCCCTTAAACCTTCCACTTTTACTTTTAACCCATGTCCTCTAATTTGTATCTCACCTTCCCTCAGTGTAAAAGACCTACCTCCATTTACCCTGCCTATACTCAGTCAAATCTCCCTTCATTCGTCTGTGCTCCAGGGAAAATAGTCCTAACTGCTTTAATCCTTCCTTGTAACTCACTTTCTGAAGTATGGGCAACATCCTAATTTTTCTTAGCGGCACTATTTCTATCTTATCGATCTCTTTCCTCTAATCAAGTGATCATAAGTGCACACAATACTCAAAGTTTAGCTTCACCATCGAATACCAATTGACCATAGCATACCAACTCAATGCCAAAGTGCTCCCTTTACAACCGTATCTACCTGTTATCCTACTTTGAGAGAACCACGTATATGTATTTTCCGATCCCTCTGCTCAGCGGCACTCCTGAGTGCGCACCATTTATCATGTATGTCCTTTCTTGGTTCGTCCTTCTAAAATGCAGCATCTCACATTTGTCTGCAGTAAATTCTATCGGACATTTTTCAGCCCATTTTCCCAGCAGGTTCAGATCACTCTCGAAACTTAGAAAACTATCTTTATTGTCTACAACCCTTGCAATCTTTGTGTCCTCTACAAATTTGCTGACTCAATTCACGACATTATCATCCACATAATTGATATAGATGAAAAAACACAATAGAACCAACGTAGATCTTTGAGGCACATCACTAGTTACAGGCCTCCAGTCTGAGAATCAATCATCCACCACCACTCTCTGGCTTCTTTCGTATAGCAAATGATGAATCCAGTTTACAACCTCACCATGAAATCAGAGCCTCTGCACCTTCATGACTATCTTCCCATGTAAGACATTGTCAAAGGCTTACCTCAAGATCCGAGGGAATAACATGTCACCCGTTAAGACAGCATGCACCTCCTCCTCTGTATTTTGCATCAGTTTCACGACCTCACGGCATGTTTACCAAACTTCCCTTATCTTTGTGGCATTTGCATGAGTAAATACCAATGCAAAACACCGATTTAAGATCTCTCCATCTCTTTTAGTATCACACATAGCCGATCACTCTGATCTTCATATGTTCCTTTAGCCTTCCTGATTTATTTCTTGAGAATTTTTCTTGCATTTTCATACTCATCAAATACCTCTTTGCACCTTGTTGGCTCTATCTGCTTCTCTCTTCTTCCAAGCTGGATCCGCAATTTCCCTCGAAAACCAAGTTTCCCTAAGCCTGTTAACTTTGCCCTTTATCCTGACAGGATTATACAATTTACTGACAAAATTTCACATTTACAAACCTTCCACTTACCTCACACATCCTTGCGACAAAACAATTTATCCCAAATCCATGCATTCTAGATCCTTTCTCATTTCCTCAACATTGTCCTTTCTCTCGATGAGAAACTCAACCTGAGGTCCAGACCCTGTTCTTTTCCATAATTAACTTGAAACGAATGGCATTATTATTTACTGGCTTTACAATGTCCTCCCACGCATACGTATACCACCTTTCCTGACTCGTTCCCCCATACAAGATCCACTATTACACTCTCTCCAGTTAATACCTTCACATATTGTTTTACAAATGTTCCTGAACACATTTGACAAACTACAATCTATCCAGCTCTTTTACATTATGGGAGTCACAGTCAATATGTGTAAAATTAAAATCTCCTATTGGACAAAACCTCACTAGAGATTAACCCCCTCAAATTCTCTTTGACTATTGGGTGGTCTATCAAACATGATAGACCCATGAGTATGTTCATAATTTCCCGTTACTCTGCTCAACCCATATAGCCTCGGTACACGAGCCTGCTCTTCTCTCCTGCCTGAGCACAGGTGTGACTTTTTTTTCCCTGATGAGAAATGCAATTCTCACTTTTACCCCACTATCGTGGCTGAAGCAATGGTAGCCGGGAAAATTGTGAACATTGAGCCGTGCCTTCGGTAACCAAGTTTCACTGATAGCCAAAATATCATAATTTAATTCCACATGTCAATCAATGTTCTAAGCTCGTCTTTCTTTCCGACAATGCTCCTTGCATTGAAATAGATACACCTGAGAATATTTGAACCACTGACAACTTTTTGAGCTCTCACGTTACTTGCAATTTTCACATTTACAAACCTTACCTCCTCCAGCCCCCTATATAATCTGGGACAGTGGTTCCCACGCCCCCTGCAAATAAAGTTTAATTTCCCCCTCTCGCAACACTAGAAAACCTTCCCGCAAGGATATTTTTCCAATTCAAATGTGAAAGATCTCTGCCCATTCACACAGACACCACCTTCCTAGAAGGGAACGTGAAGCATTCACTTCTGCACAAGTGCTAAGCTACATTATCCTCAAGTTTCTAACATTAGCACGTGGCGTGGGTATTAATACTGAAATCACAAGCCTGGAGGTCCAGTCCTTCAGCCTTGCGCCAATCTCTAGGAACTCTCTTTGCCGGACATCAACACCCTTCCGACCCACATCATTGCTGTCTACAGGTACCACCATATCTGGCTGATCACCGTCCATCCTGAAAATGCCATGAACTGAATCGCAGATATCTTGGACCCTGGCACCAAGCAGTTAATATAACACCTGGGATTTTTGATCCCTTACACAGAACCTGTTCCCCTAACTATGAAATCCCTGATCACTACAGCGTGCCTTTTCTCGGAGAACTCATCACCGTGGCTTGTCCCTGGTAGGCAATCCCACCCGCAACAGTATCCAAAATGGTATTCTTGTTACTGATAGCATCAGCATCAGGGATGCCCTGAAATAAATGCCTGTTCCCTTTCCTTATCCTGACTGTTACATGGCTACCCTCTCCTACATCCTAGGTGTGATAGAATCCCAATGATACCTGTCCATCACCCCCTCAGCCTCCTCAATGATCTAGAGTTCATCCACCTGCAGTTCCAGATACTTAACCCAATTTGTCAGGAGCTTGAGCTGGATGCACCTCTCGAAGATGAAGCCATCAGGGATACTGATGGCTTCCCTGACCACCCTCGGCTTTCACAGGCATTCCCCTGCCCTGACGTCCATTCCTGCTGTCTATGAGCTTGATACCCTGGCAAATACAATCAATTTCCACACTAACTACACCCAATGTACTGTCCTCCACAACCCATATGGAATATAATACAATAGAACTATCACACTTTGCCTGAATAAAATCCTACGTATCTTTGAATTTGTGCCCTCTTGTGAATATTCCCTTGTGTGGGATAATTTGTGCATACCAGCGGCATGAATTTGTGGGCCAGAATGTACTGTTGCCAAGCCTAAACTCTAAACCAAAATAAATAAAATTACTCGATAGAATGCCATGGACAAATTGGATGGACGTGCTATTGCCATGCTGTCTGTGTCCTTGATTACAAACCTGGTAATCTGGCGGAGGACGGCATCCAAAAGACCTTTCCCTTGTTTTTCTAGTTTCTTGACTCCTGGAGCGAGTAAAACGGGGACCGCTATTAACACCTTTGTGGGTATTATACTCGTTAGATTATCACGGCGATGGGTCACACCTGGCACCCGGAACACTTTGTCTGCTCTCACTGTGAGGAGGAAATTGGTCAGAACAGCTTTTACGAGCGCGACGGCCGCGTGTACTGCAATAAGGATTACCAGAATCTCTTCTCGCCGCAGTGTGCCTATTGCAAAAGACCCATTCTCGATGTGAGTCAACTCAAACCATCTTTTTTTACAGTTTTAAATGTATTAACAGAGATATTTAGGACGTCACTGGCCACGGGGGTAGTGCCAAAGGATTGGAGGGTGGCCCATGTGGTTCCGCTGTTTAAGAAAGGGTCTAAATGTAAACCTGGGAATTATAGGCCCGTGAGTCTGACGTCTGTGGTGGGCAAGTTGATGGAAAGTGTTCTGAGGGATGGTATTTACAAATATTTGGAGGTACATGGATTGCTAGGGAGTAATCAGCATGGTTTTGTCAGGGGTAGATCATGCTTGACAAACCTGATTGAGTTTTTCGAGGGGGTTACAAAAAAGGTTGATGAAGGGAAAGCTGTGGATTTTGTCTATTTAGACTTTAGTAAAGCTTTTGACAAAGTTCCCCACAGGAGGTTAGGAAAAAAGGTGGAGACATGAGGTATAAATAAGGAGGTAGTGAAATGGATTCAGCAATGGTTGGATGGGAGGTGTCAGAGAGTAGTGGTAGAAAATTGTTTGTCCAATTGGAGGCCATTGACTAGTGGAATTCCTCAGGGATCTGTCCTCGGTCCACTATTGTTTGTTATATATATTAACGATCTGGAAGTAGAGGTAGAGAATTGGATAAGCAAGTTTGCGGATGATACAAAGATTGGTGGTGTTGTGGACAGTGAGGAAGATTACCGTAGATTAAAAGGTGATTTAGGAAGGCTGGAGGTGTGGGCTGAGTTATGGCTGATGCAATTTAATACAGATAAGTGTGAGCTGTTACATTTTGGAAAGGCAAATCTAAATAGGTTATATGCATTAAATGGTAGGCTATTGAGATTTGCAGAGCAACAAAAGGATTTAGGAGTTGTGGTAAATAGTACCCTCAAGGCTGATACTCAGGTAGATGGTGTGGTGAAGAAGGCATTTGGAATGTTGGCCTCCATAAATCGGAGTATTGAATTCAAGAGTAGGGAGGTTATGATGAAATTGTACAAGGCATTGGTGAGGCCAAATTTGGAGTACTGTGTACAGTTTTGTTCACCAAATTATAGGAAAGACATAAACAAAATAGAGAGAGTGCAGAGAAGGTTCACGAGAATGTTTACAGGATTTCAAGGTTTGAGTTACAGGGAAAGACTGGGGCTTTTTTCTCTGGAGTGTAGAAGATTCAGAGGGGACTTGATAGAGGTGTTTAAGATTTTAAAAGGGACAGACAGAGTAAACGTGGATAGGCTTTTTCAATTAAGAGTTGGGGAGATTCAAACTAGAGGGCATGGTTTAAGATTGAAAGGGGAAAATTATAAGGGGAACATGAGGGGAAATTTCTTTACGCAAAGGGTGGTAGTGATGTGGAATGAGCTTCTGACAGACGTGGTCGAGGCGGGATCATTGGTTACATTTAAGGAAAGACTGGATAGTTACATGGATAGGAGAGTACTGAAGGGCTATGGACCGGGTGCTGGTCAGTGGGACTCGGAGGGTGGGGATTTGTTATGGCATGGACTAGAAGGGCTGAACTGGCCTGTTCTGTGCTGTAAGTGGTTATATAGTTATATGGTTATATGGTTATTATAGCTTGGTTGTATATGTTAGCATAGTGCATTCCAAGATAGTAACCAGAAAGTAAGGTTAGAGCATAGTGCAGATGTGTAACACATGTTGAAATATTTTGTCGGATTGTGTGGAAAGTCAGGCAGGAGGGAAAGCATAAATATAATCAGTTTCAGAGGTTGGAATGTGTCTGTTTTAATGCAAGGAGCATAAGGGATAAAGGAGATGAACAGAGCATGGATCAATATGTGGAATTATGGCTTTGTTGTAGAAAAAAGAGATATGGCCGTGGCAAGTTCAGGATTGGCTGATGCAGATACTGGGGATGAGATCCTTATAAAGGGATAGAATGGGAGATAAAAGAGGGGAGAGTAGCGATACTGGTTCTGGATAGTATCACAGTTGGAGAAAGGGATGTCGCAGTGGAGGGAGTGTCTACCAAGTTGGCGTGGTGTGTCAGTAATAGGAATAGAGCAAACACTATAGGTCCACAAATGATCATCAAAACATTGAGGAACAGAAAAATAGGCAAATTTTGGAATTACGCAGTCATTGTTATGGGGAACTCCCACTTCCCAAACATTGACTGGCACCTCCTTACTGAAATATTTTTGAGGTGTGGCCGAGGTATTCCTGATAGAATACATGGACCATCCACTGGATGCATTAATAGGTAATGGAATCTTATATGCTGAACTACGTTGCGATTAAGAGGAACTGAAGGATCTTCCTTAAAAAAAAACCAGTCGAATAGATAAGTCACTGGGTCAGGACGAAAGTGGGATAAAAGGGGCCTTCGTTAGTGTACTTCCGGTGACCCGTGCTTCTGTGCTGGGACTACTGTTTTAAGTTGTATGACGATAATTAGTTCGAAGATATTATGGCTTTGCGGACATTTTTGGGACGATACAAAGATAGAAGGACAGGCAACAGGTGTTAAGAAAGCACCGAGTCTGCAGGCGGACATTGGGCACAAAAAATTATGATGGAATAAATCGGAGAGAAGTTTATGATCCTGCACTTTGGGAGAAGGAACAACAGTGTGAGTTCAAGAATCACAGACGTGGAGACACCTGGGAGTTCTTGTGCGTTTTCCCAAGGGTTAATCTGCAGTTGGAATTGGTGGTAATGAAGGAAAAATGCAATGCCAGAATTTATAGAACATAGACCATGGAAATCAAGAGTACAATACAGGCTCTCCCTTCCACATTGTTATGCCGACATAAGAACTTTATAAGAACGCCGACATCACCAACTTTAAGAATTGCCAAACTGCATAACCCTCCATTTTTACTTCTTTTTTTTTTTTGCCAATCTAACAATCGTGGACTGAGCATTTCATGCACTCACCACTCTATGAAAATTTCCTCTGAAATCACCCAACACTTAGTCCAATGCACCTTAAAACTATGCCTTGGTGTTAGTTTACTTTTGGAAAGGTCACTGGCCATGCCGTCAATAAATGCTTCTTATAATCTCACTCAGGTCACCCTTCATCCTCGGTCATTCCGAGTAGAAAATACCACGTTCACTCAAACCAAAGATCAAACTAAAACAACCCAGACAACATGTTTGTTAATCTCTTCTGCGCCATATTTATAGCATCCACATCTTTCCTGCAACAAAGTGAGCTGTGCTAAACACAATATTCCAAGGTCTTATCAAGGTTCTTGAAAAGGGGATCACCGTTCATGAAAACGAGCACATCATCGGCTTCTTAACAATTACATCGACCTATGCAGCAGCTCTGAGTGTCCGATGGACACGAACCACAATGCCTCTCAGTTACTTCCACACTACTGAGATTCCTCCTATGAAGACCGTATTTTACCTTGAAATATCACCTTGCGAAACGTATCACCACATTTTTATGGGTTAGAATCCGTCTGCCACTTCTGAACCCAGCTCTGCATCCTATCAATATTCATTTTAAACACTGGGAAACCTCTAGGTTATCCGTAAAACCATCCACTTTCGAGTCATCTGGAAACTTAGGAATCAACCCCTCCACTTCCTGATCCAGGAAGCCATCACAAAGATGCGGCGTCCCAGAACAAATCCCAGCGAACCCCGCTGGTCACTGATATCAATGAAGAATATGAACCATCTATAAGCACCCTATGCTTAATCTGCACAGGATATGTCGTGAGGGAGAGAATACAAACGATAAGATGTAAATTTAAGGGTCTTCGATGCATTGCTGACGTAATCATTGGAGCATTGCCAACAGTTTTCTCTTCTTATTTTGGGGAAGGTGCAATATAAATTCATAGCAACAAATATTTGAAAGTATATATTTTTTTTTAAAATCACGCCCCTGGCTGATTTGCGAAGTCAAAGTTACAGCGAAAACAAAACATGCAATGAAGCAAAAATTGTCGGTAGATAGGGATTTGGGAAGTTTTAAAATAGATGCAAGTTTCAAGATTCAATTTAATGTCATTGAATAAAACAGTGTTATATTACAAGAAATTTCTGTAAAGTAGACAGATTTGCCATTGGCAGAGATTGCTTGAAGCGCCTCTTACAGCCAGATAATCAAAGGGCGGTGAGAGTGCCTGTGGATTCGCCTCCAGCGCTCCCGCAGCTTCTGCAGCCGCACAGAGTTCCATTCAAACCATTGGGCACCCGAGCTCCATATCGGAACCTCCGATAAAATCAGGAAATCTTCAGCGCCTCCACACCCTCTCGCATCCCGGTTGCAATACCTGCTACCCCTCCAACTAGTTAGAGGCAGTGTCCAGCAGTCCGCAGCGCGGTGAGAGGCTCCCGACAGCAGTCTCCAGCATCCCACAACTTCCGGGGGTTCCTCGCCTTGAGTCGCCAGTGGGTTGAAGTCAGAAACAGGAAGGGAGCTTTCACTGTGTTGGGGATAGTCTGTAAGCCCCAAATATCCTTCGGGACACCAAGGATCACATAAGCGGGCAGATTGTGGAATGGGGGATGTCAACTTGTTTCATATTGACTTGAACCTACTGACCGCAAGAAGGATAGATGGAGCTGATCTTGTCAGGTGGGTACAAGAAGGATTCCTGACACAGTATCTGGACTGGCCGACTAGAGGACAGATCATACTGGATCTGGTTTAATGGAATGAACCTGGACAGGAGGCAGACCTCTTGGTTGGGGAGCGTTTTGGTGAGAGGGATCACATCTCCTTCCACTTCAACATAGCTATGGTAAAGGATATAAGTAGTCAACCTAAGAAAGTGCTTAATTGAAGAAGGGCTAATTATAAAGAGACGAGGCAGGAACTAACGGGAATAAATTGGAAACAGATGTTCAAAGGTGAAAGCACAGAAGTAATGTAGAAGGAATTTAGGGACCATTTGAGCAGGGTTTGAGTTAGGTTTGTCCCAACGGCACAAGAAAAAGATAGTAGGAAAGAGAACCAGGTCAGGCAACAAGGCAAGAGGAGAAAGGAAGCATGCATTGGATACAGGAAGAATTAAAAAGGAAGTGGTAGTGTTGAATCTTCTTAGAATCATTAAGATTGGTTGGTTCCCAGAGCCTGATGCGATATAACTCAGGCTTCTGTGGGAAGTGAGAGAAGAGAGAGCTGCGAGAGTAGATATAATCTTTGAATCCTCTTTGGCCGCAGGGGATGAGCCAGAGGACTGGAGAATGGTAAAGTCCCCTTGTTTAGACCGGTGAAGCTTACATCAGTGGTGTATAAATTAATGGAGAGGATTTTAACGATAGGATCTATGAGGATTTAAAGTCTACTCAAGGATAGTCATGGTGGCTTTGTTAAAGGAAGTCGTGCCTCACGGGTTTAATAGAGTTTTTTGAAAGGTAGCAAAAGAAATTGATGAGGACAGGGCTGTAGATGTGGTCTACATGGAGATTAACAAGGCATCTGCCAAGGCCCTCCCACGAGATCCAGAAAGTCATGAGTCACGGGATCAGTGGAAAATTGGCTGTATCGATATATAATTGGCTTGTAGGAGAAAACAGAGAGTAGTAGTGCAAGGAAAGTATTCTGCCTGGAGATCGTGAATAGTGGAGAGCTGCAGGGATCTGTACTGTGCCCCCTGCTCTTTGTGATTTTTATAAATGACCTGGATGAAGAGTCAGATTGATGGGCCAGTACATGAATGTTGGAGGAATTTTAGATGGAGATGAATAAAGACAGAAAGCAGAGATTGACAGAAAAGTGGAAGATGGTTTCAATTCGAATAAGTATGAGGTGATGCATTATGGAAGGATTAACTAGAAGGCTGAGTACAGGATTAATGGTAGTTTACCTAAGAGTGTGGACTAACACAGGAAATTTATAGGCTAGTTAAGAAGGCCTATGGGATGCTGGGCTTTATTAATGGGGGATTCAATTCAGGAGCAGAGAGGTAATGTTACAACTCTCCAAATCGTTGGTAAGACCACAATTTTGAGTATTGTGTTCAGTTATAGTTATCGAATTATAGGAAGGACGTGGAAGCTATGGAGAGGGTGCAGAGGAGATTTACCAGAATGTTGTCTGGAGTGGGAAACAAGTCTTATGAGGCAAGTTTAGCAGAGCTTAAACTTTTCAATTTTGAGCGTAGAAGGATGAGAGGAGACTTGATAGAGGTCTACAAGATTATGAGAGGACACCCTGCATCTGATTTCTAGGGAAAGATCAGCAACCACAAGAGGGCATATGTGCAAAGTTAAGGGAAGGAAGTTTAGGGGAGACATCTGGGGTATTTTATTTATATATAGAGAGTTGTTGGTGCCTGTAATGCCTTTCCGGTCATGGCTGTGGAGTCTGATGCAGTAAGGGGATTTATGAGAATCTTAGACAAATGGATGAAGGGAAAATGGAGTACCTTTTAGGAAGAAATGTATGGGTCGGCACTAACTGTGCTGTATGTTCTGCTCATATGTCCTATGGTCTTATGGAAATTATATGCATTTGATAGCATATAATGTCATACCATAAGACTACCATACTGCAATCCACTGAAGAGGTACTGGGCTTCTCCTCCATGAAAAACAAGGACTGGTTTGACGAAAACAGCCAGGAAATCCAGGAGCTGCTGGCAAAGAAGCGAGCTGCCCACCAGGCTCACCTTACAAAGCCGTCCTGTCCAGAGAAGAAACAAGCCTTCCGTCGTGCATGCAGCCATCTTCAGCGCAAACTCCGGGAGATCCAAAATGAGTGGTGGACTAGCCTCGACAAACGAACACAGCTCAGCGCGGACATTGGCGACTTCAGGGGTTTCTACGAGGCTCTAAAGGCTGTGTACGGCCCCCTCACCCCAAGTCCAAAGCCCGCTGCGCAGCTCAGACGGCAAAGTCCTCCTCAGCGACAAGATCTCCATCCTCAACCGATGGTCAGAACACTTCCAATCTCTTTTCAATGCCAACCGCTCAGTCCAAGATTCCGCCCTGCTCCAGCTCCCTCAACAGCCCCTAAGGCTAGAGCTGGATGAGGTTCCCACCCTGGATGAGACATATAAGGCAATCGAACAACTGAAAAGTGGCAAAGCAGCAGGTATGGATGGAATCCCCCCAGAAGTCTGGAAGGCTGGCGGCAAAACTCTGCATGCCAAACTGCATGAGTTTTTCAAGCTTTGTTGGGACCAAGGTAAACTGCCTCAGGATCTTCGTGATGCCACCGTCATCACCCTGTACAAAAACAAAGGCGAGAAATCAGACTGCTCAAACTACAGGGGAATCACGTTGCTCTCCATTGCAGGCAAAATCTTCGCTAGGATTCTACTAAATAGAATAATACCTAGTGTCGCCGAGAATATTCTCCCAGAATCACAGTGCGGCTTTCGTGCAAACAGAGGAACCACTGACATGGTCTTTGCCCTCAGACAGCTCCAAGAAAAGTGCAGAGAACAAAACAAAGGACTCTACATCACCTTTGTTGACTTCACCAAAGCCTTCGACACCGTGAGCAGGAAAGGGCTTTGGCAAATACTAGAGCTCATCGGATGTCCCCCAAAGTTCCTCAACATGATTATCCAACTGCACGAAAACCAACAAGGTCGGGTCAGATACAGCAATGAGCTCTCTGAACCCTTCTCCATTAACAATGGCGTGAAGCAAGGCTGTGTTCTCGCACCAACCCTCTTTTCAATCTTCTTCAGCATGATGCTGAACCAAGCCATGAAAGACCCCAACAATGAAGACGCTGTTTACATCCGGTACCGCACGGATGGCAGTCTCTTCAATCTGAGGCGCCTGCAAGCTCACACCAAGACACAAGAGAAACTTGTCCGTGAACTACTCTTTGCAGATGATGCCGCTTTAGTTGCCCATTCAGAGCCAGCTCTTCAGCGCTTGACGTCCTGCTTTGCGGAAACTGCCAAAATGTTTGGCCTGGAAGTCAGCCTGAAGAAAACTGAGGTCCTCCATCAGCCAGCTCCCCACCATGACTACCAGCCCCCCCCCCCACATCTCCATCGGGCACACAAAACTCAAAACGGTCAACCAGTTTACCTATCTCGGCTGCACCATTTCATCAGATGCAAGGATCGACAATGAGATAGACAACAGACTCGCCAAGGCAAATAGCGCCTTTGGAAGACTACACAAAAGAGTCTGGAAAAACAACCAACTGAAAAACCTCACAAAGATAAGCGTATACAGAGCCGTTGTCATACCCACACTCCTGTTCGGCTCCGAATCATGGGTCCTCTACCGGCACCACCTACGGCTCCTAGAACGCTTCCACCAGCGTTGTCTCCGCTCCATCCTCAACATCCATTGGAGCGCTTACACCCCTAACGTCAAAGTACTCGAGATGGCAGAGGTCGACAGCATCGAGTCCACGCTGCTGAAGATCCAGCTGCGCTGGATGGGTCACGTCTCCAGAATGGAGGACCATCGCCTTCCCAAGATCGTGTTATATGGCGAGCTCTCCACTGGCCACCGTGACAGAGGTGCACCAAAGAAAAGGTACAAGGACTGCCTAAAGAAATCTCTTGGTGCCTGCCACATTGACCATCGCCAGTGGGCTGATAACACCTCAAACCGTGCATCTTGGCGCCTCACAGTTTGGCGGGCAGCAACCTCCTTTGAAGAAGACCGCAGAGCCCACCTCACTGACAAAAGGCAAAGGAGGAAAAACCCAACACCCAACCCCAACCAACCAATTTTCCCTTGCAACCGCTGCAATCGTGTCTGCCTGTCCCGCATCGGACTTGTCAGCCACAAACGAGCCTGCAGCTGACGTGGACTTTTTATCCCCTCCATAAATCTTCGTCCGCGAAGCCAAGCCAAAGAAGAAGAAGAAAAAAGAAAAAAAGAATGTCACTGAACTTACTGTAACTTAAATTAGAGCTAATTTGAACCAATCGAACAATCGGAAGACTGTATGAAGTGGACGTGGAGAGGATGCTTCCTTTGGTGGGGGAGACTGGGACCAGAGAGTGCAGCCTCATAATACAAAAGCGTCCCTTCAGAGCAGAGATAACGAGCATTTTCTGCAATCCACTGCAGGTCAGAACGTGAAATTGTTTGCCGAGACGAATGTGTAGGACAAATCAATGGATGTATTTAGATATATTCTTTTGCTAATTACACGTTCATTTCAGAAGCAAATAATTTGTCCTATCTTGTGGTTCACATTTTCAAGCTCATGTACCCTCTCAAAAATTGGAAATGGATCAAAGAATAAACGATTGGAATATTGGCAGAGACACTGAACATGTGATATCACGTAAATAAATTTCACCAAACCCAATTAGATATATGAAAAGCCAGTAAAAAGGATACACTATTCTGATACTGTGACCAAAAGGCGCAATATTCTGAGATTATGAACTCTGGTTGCAGACTCCACCACAATAGGAAACATACTCTCCATGTTCACTGTCCCCACTACTTTTAATGTTCGATTATTCGATATCCTCCTTTTGTTTTTTTACACGATAAATGCCGTTTTCGTCCATTGATATCCGTTCCCACATTGACACGCAATTAACCTGCCACCCCGTACGTTTGAAGAGATCCCCTTTCATTCTTCTGAGCTCCAGGTAGCAAGCTCCAGAGCCATCAAACGCACCTCATTTTTTCATTCCATTAATATTTCTCGTTGTCCCATTTGGTCGCTCTTCAATGGAAACGGCTACTACCTTAGATAAAGAGCCAAAAATTCTCAGAATACTCCACATGCGAGATGACCAATGCCTTATAAAGCATCAACGTTACATAGAATATTTATTATTCTACCACTATCCCAATCAATGTTCACAATTTATTTTCTTCCTTATCATCAACTCTAGAAGCAAGTTAACATTTGCACCTACCTGGACTCTCAGGTTCTCCAGCATCTCGGATTTGTCAATTAGTTGTCCTTTCAGGATATTGACTAGGTTTAGGAAAATATCCTCCTTCCACCAAAGGACAAGAACATGTACTTCTCTAAATTTTATTTTACCTGCCATTTTTCGTCAAATCTCCTAACCTGTCTTTCTTTCTATAGACGCACTGATTCCTCAACATTATCTGTCAGTTCTCCAAGCTCAATGCTGTTGAACATTCGTTTGCAGGCACCTTTCCGAAGCAATCCAAATAAATTAAGAGCTTAGTATCCATGACTGGACGATAGGATATAAGAACATTGAAGATATTGGGTAGGTCAGTCGGATTGCAGACGATGCAGAAGTTAGAGGTATTGTAGTTTGTTTCGAATGTGCCGAATGTTATAACAGGGAAAAGACTGGATGTGCAGTTAGGCAGAGAAGTGGCAGATGAGGTTCAATCTCTAAAGTGTGACGTGATGCACTTTTCAATATCGAATTTAAAGGTGGAATACATTGCTAATGATAGGATTCTTAACAATGCGTCAAAAGAGAGGGATCTCGTGGTCCAGATCTATAGACCCCTAAAACATGCCACGCAATAGAAGAGATAGTTAACCTACTCCATTATTCGGGGGATTAAGTTCAAGAGCCGAGAAGTAATGTTGCAGCTCTGCAAATCTATTTTCCAACACATTTCATTCAATTCTGGTATCACCATTATAGGAAGGCTATGCATGATTTTGAGTGAGTGCAGAGGAGTTTTTCCAGAATATTACCCGGATTTGAGAATATGAATCAAGATTCACAGAGCTATGACTTTTCTCTTTGGTGCGACAAAGATATAGAGGTGACTTAATAGAGCTATGAATGACTACAAGGTGGACAGCCAGCACGTTTTTTTTTCCCAGGGGAGACACAAGAAAATTTCAAAGCCCGTCAGCTTAAGGTGATTGGATGGAAGTTTACAGAAGATATCAGAGCTAAATTTGTACAGAACTAAATTTGAATGGTGGACCCCTCGAATGAATGGACGGGATGGCGCTGGAATTGAGTACAAAAGAACGTTCGGAATATTTCAAACAGGCACTCGGATGTAAGAAACAAATGAGAGTTATGCATCCGAGGAAGGGAAAATTAACAATGTTGTGAAGTAGCAAGAACAACACCCTGTGCTGTAATGCTCTGCTGACATGACAAATTGGAGGGGGATTGGACATTTGGCCCGTCGAGTTCACTCGCTCATTCATTCAGGTGACCGTTCATCTGACTGTTGCATCAACTTCACCGTGGAACCTTTCCAATATTCCTTCATTCTCTAACCATGCATAAACCAGTCCCACTCTGTCATATTAATGAAATCCCCTCCAGTTGGTCTTGGAGCAGAGCATCCTTCCTGTATGCTTATTAAATCTCTTTTAGACCAGCTGCCGATTACATTTTAGCATGAATACATATCCAAAATGTCCAGGGAGCCGATGTTCACCGTTTCTCTTTGCTCAAATACAGAAAATCCTCATGGCTTTGGATAAGGCTTGGCACCCAGAACATTTTTTCTGCGCATATTGTGGTGACAGATTTGACACGGATGGTGAGTTTAATTGTGCCATAACATCCAGTGAGCCATCGAGATCACGAAAACAGTCCCTTCGTTTCATGTAGTCTGTGCCGAACTACTATTCTGCCGAATCCTCTTGTTTTACTCAATGAATCATCCCCAAATTCTTCTGCGATCCTGGAAATAATGTCCTTACCTGTAACTGAATGCCTCACGCTCCAGTAACAGCATTTTAAATATGTTCTGCAATAATTTAGTCTTACTGTTATCTTTCTACGATTTGAAAAGTTTACCTCAGCGATCGTAATAACGTTATCTCTAACATTCATATAGCCTTGTAGAGAGCCAAATTTAGAGATCATTGAATTATAATGAAAATCCATGTGACTTCACACCCAGCAAAGGCACTGTTGTAGGGTTATTAAGAAGCCCGGTGGCGCCTGGGATAAAAGTGTATTTAACCATGTTGATGCGCGTGCTCACATACATGATCCTTATCCTCGATGGGTGGAAGGTAACGAAAGTGTACACGGATGTGTTGCACACATCAGTGCGTGGATTACTTAGAGGGTTGCAGAAGGTGTGGATAGTGTCCCGGAAGAGCAATGAAAGTTTGCTAAATGGCTTGAGCTTCATTCAAGACCTTCTACTCATTTTGGTCTTCAGCAGAGAAGCTGCCATGCACCTGCGATGCGTTTAGATGGTGCACCTGGAGAAGTTGCTGGAGACAAGGGCTGAATGCCAAACCTCAATACTGTTCTCAGAGGGTAAAGACGTTGTTGAAATGTCCTCATCGGAGGTCAAATGCTTGTCCCAGGTCAGGTCATTGTAAACGTTAATACTCAATAGCCTCGTGTCATCGACCATGATAGATGTAGGTAGTGTTTCCTTTGGACTTTCGTTATCTTGCGTTAATTTTGAGAGGTCTCAGCTGTAGTCGATATATTGTACCATTGGCCGTCCTCTACAAGAACAAGCGCAAACTTGAACAGGAAGATTCACCTCTGGTCAACAGCCCATCCCGATATTGAATTTGGTCCAGCCTCACGTAAACCCATAACCAGATACTACCTCTCTCTTGCACTCAATTCCTTCGATCTATCAAAGAATTCACCATACTCTGACTATAATCCCCTTAAGAATTTCAGGGACTTGCCTCGCTGGTGCGACAAGATGACATGGTGGGTGGATTGGGAAATTTGAACTGCTGAAAGGATTATTTGATTTAACTAGATCAATAACATTGATTATTGACCAAAGAATGATATGGCCATTCAACTCATCCAGACTGACAATCCAGCCAAATCTTGGCTGATGTATATTTCTCCGCAACTTCATTCACCTTCCTACTCCTCGTACCTTGACGCCCTTACTGATCAAGAATCTATCAACCTTCGCTTTAAATATATCATATGACTTTAATTCCACAGTTGTCTGTATCAACAAATTCCATAAATAAATCACCATCTGTCTGAAGAAATTATATCTCCTCCCTTTTAAAGAGGTGTTATTTTATTCTTGAAGTTGTGCTCTCTGGTCTGAGATTCACCCAGTTAACCAATTATCGTGGCTTCTCGTTGTGACCTGTAGGGTTCTTTCATTCTTTTACATCTTCCCACAACGCAATTCAAATTAGGAGGGCACGTTCACGTTCAAGCAAAGAAAGGAGGATTATGACGGTTATGTGGATATTCGCTGGTAATATCTTAATGAGCATCATTTCACATTTGCAATTAATTTAAATGATTTGAATTGTATATTGCCACTTGTATCCATAAAGAGATAGCGTACCAGACAGAAAACGTTTTCACATTCCGTGCTCTCCAGACAAGTCACTTCGCCTATAAGTTTGTGACGTTATAACAAATAAACATGACAGACAAAATAGGGAAATATGGTATTTAATAAGTCAGGCATGCAGGGAATAGAGAGAAACGTTCAGTTAAAGACAATTCAAGTACATCATGTTTCATCAGTTACTCTGAAAAAACGGTGTGGAAACATGCCCTCTTGCGCCACTTTCCCACGGCAAGGAACATACCTCACACAGATGAGTCTCATTTGTCCGTGTTTGGCCCATATACCTTGTACCCATCCTGTCCACGTTCACTTAAGCACCTCGTGCGTGTCTGTCTCAACCGTCTCCTGCAGAAGCTGATTCCATGGACCCACCGCCCTCTGTGAAATAGATTACCCTGGAATATGCATTACATCTTCCCGTCATCACCGTAAAAACGTGCCCTTCGGTCAGAGATCTCCTTACTCTGGGGAAAAAGAGTCGTTCATACAATCCTTTCCTCGTGAAGTTGTACTCTTCCATGAGGTCACTTCTTCTCCTCTATGCGCCAAGGAATTGAAATGTGGCTACATCAAAGTCTTACACAATTGTATGATAACCTGAGAACTTCTCGACTGTATATCCTGCTCGATAAAGGCTCGTGTGCCGAAACCGCTTTTCATTGTCATAGCTTCTTCTTCGGAGAATCTATGTGTATTTTC
The DNA here is from genome assembly GCF_036971445.1 of Narcine bancroftii. Lineage (NCBI taxonomy): Eukaryota > Metazoa > Chordata > Chondrichthyes > Torpediniformes > Narcinidae > Narcine > Narcine bancroftii. The sequence continues at coordinate 97,645,056 of NC_091474.1, read as the reverse complement.
TCCAAGACCAGCCCTCCCCCCTTGTCCTGCAACGCTCCCCAGATATCGACATTCACCATGATAGTCCAACCCACTGTCGAACCCCGGAAATACGATACCCTCGTATTCCCTTGCATTAAATTACATTTTTGTAAATCCGTACTTGTAAAATTTACCTCTCTATCTCAAGCGTCCTACAAGCCAAAAATTCCGATTTCTCTCACATTTTGTGAATAATAATGTTCGATTTTAAACTCGAATGGAAATAACAACCCACCAGGACAAACGAGAAATGAAAAAGGGAAATTTCCGATAGCCGATCTATTTATCGGAACTGAGATTCAAAAAAATTCGGGGGTGTAGTTGAATTGGATGTAAAATGGTCGGCACGGACTCGTAGGACCGAGGTGGCCTGTTACAGTGCTGTATGTCTAATTTAAAAAAAAATAAGTTGACATCTGGTGCAATACACGAAAGTGATGGAGAAACTCAGCAGGTGAAGCAGCATGTATGGGAACTAAAATATTCCTTCCGGTTTCGGGTCTCAGTCCCGGAATGTAGACTGCCTTTAACTTTCTATTTTAAATGCTGAGTTTCCCCAGCATCTTTGAGTATTCCGATATTTTATGCCAATTATCCATCATCTGTCGAATTTTGAAGAACATTTGCGACTGCACCCTTTATCAAGACTAACATAAATGGCATATATGAAATTGTAAAGAGGCTGAAAATATGTCCAGAGATTATCTAAGGTCTGGAAAATGGGAAACAGGTAGATGGAGAAACTGATGTGAAGGAGGTAATATAATGACGAGAGGACAAAGAAGGGACCGTGAAATGAAATGGGTGGTTATCTAAAATTAGAGAACAATTTTCATTCGGTTCAATTTTGTGATATTTATTGGCCGATATTTCTTAAATCACGTTTTTTTATTTAAATTTACACATACAGTACGGGCACAGGCCCTTCCGATCCATGAACCCGCGCGGACCAAACACACCCATAACCAACAAACACTTACATTTTTGGATGGTGAGGGTAAACCGAAAGACCTGGAGGAAACCCATGCAGATACGAAAGAGAACGTCCAAATGACGACCAAGAAAGCGATGGATTCGAAACCGGGTCATAGGCTCTGTTATAGTGTTGGCTTACCGTCACCCACCCACCACTATAACTCATCTCCCGCCGAGTCTGGACGCTAACCGTGCCACGATATCTTCCGGGAATTTCATATGTACCCTTACCCAACAACTATGCCCCACCTGCTTCTCCTGATCATATTGCTCCACGCCTCAGGTTACCACGAGAAGGATGGCAAGGCTTACTGCCGCAAAGATTATTTCAAGATGTTCGCGCCCAAGTGTGGCTGTTGCGATCGACCAGTCCTGGACAACTACATATCTGCGCTGAACAACTTCTGGCACCCAGAATGCTTTATCTGCCGGGTGAGTGGAATGTGCGGAAAGGCGGAGGAGGTTGGGGGTGGGAGGTATCGCATCTCATCGTTTGGAAGGCGGAACGCTGAAGTACTCCGGCATCAAGCTGACCTCCGATAGCATTCCTGAATGTCAGGAGATGGGCAAATCGGCATAAATTGTCGTCATAGCAGGCGGCGTCCGTGGAGAAACGAAAGGGTTAACATAAGTCGAAGTTGCGGGTCAGCTTCTCTGTATGGTCGTTCTATTATCCAAAGATACGAGGAAGTCACTAATGTTCACGAAGCACGTCTGCATAATGTATATGGAAGGTCAAGCGTTTGGGCAAGGAAAGGGCATATGGAATGCACTGTAGGTCATGCATTATGGTCGAGAATAGAAATTTGTTTTTGTTCTGTGTCCACGGGAGACTAAATTTTGATGCACAACTTGATAGGTTTTTCAAGACGGCGCATGCTGTTCATGAACAGTTCTTCATGAACTGTGGGGTCAAGTTCAAGAGCCGTACGGTAAGGTTGCAGCAGTACATGTCACTGGCAATTTTGTGTTCATGTCTGGTAAGGACACAGCAGGATGCTGTAGAGAAGGTGATACTTGAAACTTGAATTTCAGACCATGCCTCAAAATGACAGGTTGAATGAACGGTCTTTTCTCCCTAGAGCGACGCGAAGCACGAGGAGTGAACTGTTAGAGCTGTAAGTTTATACGTGACATTAATAGTTTGACTGGCCAGAGACATTTCCCCCATGACGCGTGGCTAACACGATGAGGTTTATTTCTAACGTGCTTGGAAGCAAGTGGGGGAGGATAAAAAGTCTCATTTTATGGTGTGAATGATAGGTTCATGGAATGCTATACCGGCAACTGACGGCGAGACCCTTATAATAGGATCTTTTCCGACGCGATTAGACGGGTACACGTAACTGAGGAAAATCAAGTTTGGTGCAGCATTTATTCGCGGAAGTTGTTAAGTTAGGTTATTAGATCGGCGTAATACTGTGGAATGAAAGAGCTGGAGATTTATATGTTCTATCGCCATATTTTTAAATGGTAAGGAGTTTGAAACTACAGGTACAGTAGTGGTCGTGGAAGATTCAAAGGGATAATCAGTCTGTCATGCTTAATTGAATAAGATGGATGATCTCTACCAGTTGGTGGGAAACAATCTCCAATTGCCGTTTGGAACATGACACAGTCTACATGGTGCCTCATTAACGTGGCACGAAGATTGCATGTGTTCTGCTGCATGTGTGTCACTGACATGACGTATTTGTTATTCCCCCCCCCCCCCCACCTCTATTTCCCGCGTAGGACTGCCTGACTCCATTCACAAGTGCCAATTTCTTCGAGGTGGCTGGGTTGCCCTACTGTGAAATACACTATCACCAGCGCCAGGGCACACTGTGCAGCGCCTGCCAGAAGCCCATCACCGGCCGCTGCATCACCGCAATGGGAAGGAGGTTCCATCCTGAGCATTTGGTCTGTGCTTTCTGCCTCAAGCAGCTCGGAAAAGGGATAATAAAGGAAAAAAACGACAAGCCATATTGCAATACGTGCTTCAATAAACTGTTCTTTTAACAGCCTGGATCTTTTCACCAGATGCAAATCCCTTTCCCATCTCTGCAGCTACCACATTACATTTCTCAGTATTCCATTGAGATAAAGATATTCAAAAGCCGCGAGGGAATCATGCGGCAATGATCAGATTTTAATGAGATCACATTATCCATGGGATAGAGTTGTAAATATCAGATATTTTCTAATCATTCTGCTATCAACCATGCGATATAACTACCCGGACCAGTCTATCAAGTGAAAACATATCAAATGCCTTCTTGAAATCCAAATAAATAACGTCTGCGTAATATGCATCCATCCAATGAATCTTTCTTTTTTTAGTCAAATGTGCAAGATATCCTCTCATATACTTGGTTCGAATGGTTCCTTATGAGAGCGAGAGCGAGACAAGATGGAGGTGTGTTGGAGGTGTGTTTCATTCCCTTGTCATAAACAAAAACACGCCTTTTATTTTGGTAATTTTCTGTTGGCGTATTAATTTATGGTCATTTGTTAAATTACACCCATATAGGTGGAAACTCCCTGTAATCGTTGCTCAACAGAAAAAAAATCACTTCGGTGACAGTTGTACAAATTGGCGTTTCTATTCTCCAATCGATTCAGCTTCTCCGCACTTACATATTGTCATCCTTCTTGGGGCTTTATTCGCCACCTAGAATTTGTACCTTTGCCAAATTGGAAGAAGCATATTACAATTACAGTACATAAACAGGCCATCTCGGCTCCTCTAGTCCAAACCGATCTAAGTGATCTCCTCTAGTCCCACCTACCTGAAATTTGCTCATAACCCTCCAATCCTCTCCAGTCAATATACCTATCCAACCTTTCCTTAAATGACAAAATTGACTTTGCTGCGACCACCATTCAACTCAGCCATCACTTTCTGAGTGAAAAGGTTCCCTCTCATATTACTTCTAAACTTTTGCCCACTAACTCGTGACCTCTTGTTTTAATCTCACCTTCCCTCAAGTGAAGGAGCCTATTCACATCTACACTATGGATTCTCCTCATACTTGTAAATACCTTTATCAAATCCCCCCCCCCCCTCAATCTTTTACACTCTGATGAATAAAGACGTAATCTACTCAATATTCCTTTATAATCAAGATTCTGAAATCCAGGCAATATTTTAGTAAATTTTCTCTGCACCCTCTCTACCTTATTAATATCCTTCCTATAATTTGATGACTAGAACTGTACATCATTTTATAAATTTGGCCTCATCAATGCGTTGAATAGTCGCAACATCACGTCCCAACTCCTTTATTCTATGCTTTGATTATTAAAGGTTAGTGTACTAAAAGCCTTCATCACCACTCTATCAACATGAGATTGTACCTTCAACGAATGATGAACCGTTATTTCAAGATCTTTGTTCTCCTGCATTCTTCAATGCCCTCCTGTTTGATGCATGTGTCCTGTTTTGATCATTCTTTCCAAAATGAAGCACTTCACTCTTTTCAGTACTAAACACCATCTGCCATCTTTCAGCCCACTCTTCAAAGCAGTCCAAGTCCTTCTACAATCTCTGAAAACCTTCTTCACTATCCACAGCTCCACTATTTTTGTATCATCCACATTTTACTAATCCAGTTTACCACTCTATCATCCAAATCATTAATGTAAATGACAAATAACAAGGGACCCAATACCGATCCCTGAGGCACACCGCTTGTTATCGGCCTCCATCCTAACAGAAGTTATCCACCATGACTCTCTGGCATCTACGTTATAACCACTGCTGAAGCCATTTCACTATCTCAAAGTTAATACTAGCGCCTGAACCTTCCTTACAAACATTCCATGCAGAACCTTATCAAAAGCCTTACTAAAATCCATTTAGAAAACATCCACTACTCTACCCTCATCAATATTCCTAGTCGCCTTTTCAGAAAATTCAACAAGATTTGTCAAACATGACCTTCCACACACAAACCCTGATCAGACCCTGTCTCTCTAGATACTTGTGTATGTTATTTCTAAGATTATTTTCCATTAGCTTACCGACCACTGACGTCAAACCTACATTCCAATAATTGCCAGGGATACTTCTTGTATCATTTTTAAACAAAGGAACTACATGTGTGATACACCAATCCTCTGTCACTACGTTCCTCTCTAATGACTTTTGAGAAATCTCCTATTTGTTCCCTGACTTCCCTCAAAGTCCTGAGGAAAGTCCAGTCAGGACCTAGAGACTTGTTTGCCTTTATATGCTTCTAAAGGTCCAATACCCCCTTTTCTAATCCATATTTTTCCAGAATTACTCACTTTTCTTCCCATATCCTGCACAATTCAATATCCTTCTCCCTAGTGAATACTGAAGAAAATAACTTGTTCAATATCTCCCCAATCACATTTGTCTCAGCACACAGTCGTCCACTCTTATTCTGTAAGGGACCAATTTTAACCTTCTCTCTCCTTTTCATATCTATAAATCCCCTTCGGAGTTATTTTCACCCTGTTTTCTATAACTAAATTGTACCTTATTTTCACTTTCCTAATTTATTTCTTAATATTCTTTTTGCAATCAATGTATTTTCCAAGCAAATCGTTTACACTTTGTTTCTTAAATTTAATGTAGACATCTCTTTCTATTTGAAACAAATTTCTAATATCTCCTGAAAGCCTTGAACCTTTGGTTCTGCCTTTTATCATAACAAGAACATAAAGATTCTGTACTCTCAAATTCTCAACTTTAAAAGACTTCCAATTCTCCTCTACATTCTTCCCATAAAACAAATCATCCGGGAGGAGTCATGTGATGGAGTAGTGGCCGGTCGGGGAACTCCAGCCCTCTTTGGAAAAGTTTTTAAAAAACTTTTAAAACACAAAGGCACAAACATAAAAATTAAAATAAAGTGAAAGTAAAGGTGGGAAGAAAATGGCAGCGAAGAAAGAAAAGCCAAAAGCAATGGGAAGAAGAGAAGAAGAAAAGATGTTGGAAGAAGAAGGTGAAGGCCTTACCTGTCCGAGGAGGCCCGCTGTGGAGAGAGAAGCCCGCTCCCTCAGGTCAGTCGAAGTCCCGAGCTCGGGACTACAAAAATGGCTTGCGGAGCCAAGCAAAAGTGCCCAACTGCGCATGCGTGAGGATTCACGCATGCGCTATGCGCATGACAGAAAAAACACTGACGGGAGGGGGGACCAGCTGAGGAGTCGATCTCCACAGCTGAAAATGACAGCTACAACACAACAACAGGAAGAGAACATAGAAAACAACGAGAATAAGAAAGAAGAGAGTAAAAAGAAAACAAGGAAACAACAGATGACCAACCCAGAGGAAGAAGAAGAAGAAGAAGAAGAAGAACATAGAGAAATTGAAGAAGAAGGGAAAGGCAAGACAATGGATATATATTTTTTAAAGAATATATGGAATCAGTAAAAGAATGGCAATCACAAGAATTTAGTGAAATAAAAAGAAGAATTAAAAGTACAGAAGAAAAAATGAATAGATTAGAGATGGTCAAGTCAGATATAGGAAAAAGAGTGGACAAGGTGGAAGAACAAGAAACAGCCGTAGAAATGGAAGTAGAGGACTTTAAAAAGAAATTAGAAGAATCTAATAAAAGAGTTAAAGAGACACAAGAGTTGTTAGCTCAGAAGATAGATATAATGGAAAATTATAATAGAAGAAATAATATAAAGATAGTGGGCCTTAAGGAAGATGAAGAAGGCAAGAATATGAGAGAATTTATAAAAGATTTGATCCCCAGGGTCCTAGGAAAACCAGAATTACAGGAAGAAATGGAAGTAGAAAGTGCACATAGAACATTAGCCCAGAAAACACAGCCACAACAAAAAACAAGATCCATTTTAGTAAAATTCCTAAGATATACAACAAGAGAAAATATATTGGAGAAAGCAATGAAGAAAATAAGAGAAGACAAAAAGCCACTGGAATACAAAGGTCAAATTTTTTTTTCTATCCAGACATAAGTTTTGAACTCCTAAAGAAAAGAAAGGAGTTTAATACAGCAAAAGCGATCCTATGGAAAAAAGGATATAAATTTATGCTAAAGAACCCAACGGTACTTAAAATAGTTATTCCAGAGCAGCAAAACAGACTATTCTCGGATCCGGAGGAAGCACGAAAATTTGCAGAACATCTACAAAACAGACAGAGAGATGAAGACATGTAACGAGAGTAAAAATGACCACGAACTATATGTATGTGTGTATATGGATATATATATATGTGTGTGTGTGTGTGTGTGTGTGTGTGTGTGTGTGTGTGTGTGTGTGTATGTATATATGTGTGTACATGAGTGTATCCATATTTAAATGAAAATATATAGAGTATAGATAAGAATTAATAAGGGAAAGAAAGGGAAGAGAGGAAGTAAGGAGGGAATTAAGAGAGTGACCTTTGTTATATATGAAAATTAAAATCTTTTCTGGGGGGGCTGGGTGGGGAGGAGTTACGGTCACTGCGAAATCAGTTGATGCTTGCGAGTGAATTCGCAAATCCAAATGGAGAGGGGAGATGTGGTTGCCCGACAAGGGATAAAGGACAACTCGGGAAGGGGAGGGGATAGGGGGGTTAAAGAAATTTTCGATAGCAGAATAAGGGAAATGTTTGATGTTTTAGAAATGTTGTCTTATAAAGTGTTCAAAACAAGAAAGCAGAAATGGATAAGAAGGAAAGGTGATGATGAGGAAACAGAAAGGAAAGATAAACAAAGTATGAAATGGCTACGTTGAACCATATGACTTTAAATATTAACGGAATACATAACCAAATCAAAAGGAAGAAACTGCCAAATTTACTGAAAAAAAAAATTGATATAGCATTTGTGCAAGAAACACATTTAACTGAAATGGAGCACAAGAAATTAAAGAGAGATTGGGTAGGACATGTAACAGCAGCATCATATAATTCAAAAGCTAGAGGAGTAGCTATATTAATCAGTAAAAATGTACCAATTGAAACAGAAGAGGAAATAATACATCCAGCAGGGAGATATGTAATGATAAAATGTCAGATATATTCGGAATTTTGGAATTTACTCAATGTATATTCACCTAACAAAGAAGATCAAAAATTTATGCAATATATTTTTTGAAGATAGCAGATACACAAGGGAACATACTAATAGGAGAGGATTTCAACCTTAATTTGGATTCAAACATGGATAAAACTGGGGAAAAAAATTAACAGAAAGAACAAAGTAACCAAATTTATAATTAAATCGATGCAAGAAATGCAACTTTTGGATATATGGAGGAAACAACACCCAAAGGAAAAGGAATATTCATATTATTCGGGTAGACATAAAACATACTCAAGAATAGACCTATTCCTGTTATCAGCTCGTATGCAAGACAGAGTAAGAAAAACAGAATATAAAGCTAGAATATTATCGGACCACTCACCCCTGTATTGACAATAGAGTTAGAGGACATCCCTCCAAGAATGTATAGATGGAGATTAAACTCCATGCTACTTGAAAGGCAGGATTTTAGAGAATTCATTGAAAGATAAATTAAAATGTACTTTGAAATAAATACGGAATCAGTGAAAGATAAGTTTATACTATTGGACGCAATGAAAGCGTTCATCAGAGGGCAAATACTAAGTTACGTAACCAAGATGAAGAAGGACTACAATCAGGAAACAGAGCAGTTGGAAAGGGAAATAGCAAATATAGAAAAAGAATTAGCAATGAAGGAAGACACAACTAAAAGAAGAGAATTGGCAGATAAAAAAATAAAATATGAAACACTACAAACATATAAGGTGGAGAAGAACATAATGAAGACAAAACAGAAATATTATGAACTAGGAGAAAAAACGCACAAAATTCTAGCATGGCAGCTTAAGACAGAACAAACTAAGAGAATGGTATTGGCATCAAGGAAAAAAGACAAACAAATCACATATAATCCAACGGATATCAATGAAAACTTCAGAGAATTCTACGAACAATCATACCAAACTGTAAACGAAGCGAAAGAAGACAAAATAGATGAATTTTTAACTAAAATTGAACTACAAAAATTACAAATAGAGGAACAAAATAAATTAACAGAACCATTTGAAATAGTAGAAATACAAGAGATAATAAAAAAAACTAACGAATAATAAAACACCAGGAGAGGATGGATTCCCAATAGAATTCTAGAAAACATTTAAAGATTTATTAATTCCTCCCCTCCTCGAAGTAATCAACCAGATTGATAAAACACAAAGCTTACCGGATTCATGTAAAACAGGAATAATTACAGTAATACCAAAGACAGGGAAAGATCCACTCGCACCAGCGTCATATAGACCAATATCTTTACTTAACACAGATTAGCCGACTATGTACCATAAATAGTAAATCTAGACCAAACTGGATTTATTTAAAAAAGACGAACAACAGACAACATTTGTAAATTTATTAACTTAATTCATGCAGTAGAAGCAAATAAAGCTCCAACAGTAGCGGTTGCTTTAGACGAAGAGAAGGCCTTTGACAGAGTAGAATGGAATTATTTATTCAAAGTACTACAAAAATTCTGTTTACCAGAGAAATATATTAATTGGATTAAAGCATTATATAAGGGGCCATTGGCGAAAGTGACAGTAAATGGATATATATCAAAGCAATTTAATTTAAGCAGATCAACAAGGCAGGGATGCCCACTATTGCCCTTATTGTTCGTGTTAGCTATAGGACCACTAGCAGAATTGATAAGAACATAAAATAAAATAAAAGGGATAAAAATAAAAGACAAGGAATATAAAATCAGTTTATTTGCAGATGACGTTATAGTATACTTAACAGAACCAGAAATATCAATAAAAGAATTAAATTAAAAAATTGAAGGAATATGGAGAAGTGTCGGGTTACAAGATTAACGCAAATAAAAGTGAAGCAATGCCAATGAATAATGCGGATTTCTCAAAATTTAAGAAAGAATCACCATTCAGATGGCAAATGCAAGCAATACGATACCTAGGTTTACAAATAAATAAAAACCTCAGCCATCTATATAAACTCAATTATTATCCACTAATGAAAAAATTACAGGACACTTAGAGCATTGGAAAGACTTACCACTAACACTAATAGGAAGGATAAACTGTATTAAAATGAACATTTTCCCAAGGATACAATACCTATTTCAGGCATTGCCAATATACTTGATGGAGAAATTCTTCAAGGAGTTAAAGAAAATAATAAGGAAATTTTTATGGAAAGGGGGGAAACCGAGGATAGCACTAGATAAATTAACAGAATGATATAAACAAGGAGGCTTACAACTGCCAAACTTTAAAAATTATTATGGAGCCACACAATTAAGGTACCTATCAGATTTTTATCAAACAAGGGAAAAGCCAGATTGAACTAGATTAGAACTAGATAAAATAGGGGAGAAGATACCTGAACATATATTATATAAATGGGATGAAAAATTGGTACAACGTAGGAATTCTCCAGTATTACATCATCTGCTCAATATTTGGAAGAAGATTCATGTAAAAAGGAATAAAACAAATTACCAATTACCAAAACTAATACTGACGCAAAATCAGCTAATCCCTTTTACAATAGATAACCTTTCCTTTAGAGAATGGGAGAAAAAAGGGATCAAAAGAATAGAAAATTGTTTTTCAGATAATAAATTATTATCCTTTGAACAAATGAAGGATAAATATAATATAACTCACGATACAGTGTTGGCATACTACCAACTGAAATCCTACTTGAAGGACAAATTGGGAAGCAGTCTGAGGTTACCAGAGGGAAGTAATTTTGAATATGTGATTGCAGACACAATGATAATCAAAACATTTATAACAAATATGTATATTAAGCTGCAAAAAAAGGAGAATGAGGAAATAAATGGTAAAACTAAACAAAAATGGGAACAAGATTTAAACATAAAGATAAAGAAGGAAACATGGGAGAAGTTATGCTCTGGAACTATGAGAAATACAATAAACACGAGGTTACGTATGATACAATATAACTGGATACACAGGCTATACATTACACCTCAAAAGTTAAATAAATGGGACCCAACAGTATCTGACAGATGTTTTCGTTGCAAAAAGGATATGGGAACAACAATTCATGCAATCTGGACATGTGAGAAAGTTAAAAAATTTTGGGAAGATCTAAACCAGATATTAAATAAAATCACAAAAAGCAATATACCAAAAAACCCAGAGATCTTCCTCCTAAGTAGCATAAAAAACAAAGAATTTGGACTTGATTTGGATGGTGCACAAAAAACATTTGTTGGGATAGCCCTAGCTGTAGCAAAAAAATGTATTATGTCAGCCTGGAAATTAGAAGATAACTTGAGAATACAACAATGGTATATAGAAATGAATAAATGTATTCCATTAGAAAAAATAACATATAATTTAAGAAATAATATTACAATATTTGAACAAATATGGGAGCCATACATGAAACACAATAGAGAAAACCTACCGGGGACATCTACCACCTAAAATGACAGAAGGAGAAGGAAATGAAAAGAATTGACTCAGTGGAATTTCTTGTTTATTTTTATTGAGTGACAACATTGTTTGACGGGTTTAATGTATCTTAGATTCTGAACTTTAAATGAATGGGAGGGGAGGTAGGGAGGGTGGGATGGGAAGAGGGAGGGGGGTAGAAAACGACATTGTATATATTTGAAAAGAAAAATGTATGTATCTTGATCAATGTGGTTTATAGTGTGAAAAATAAAAAAAATTTTTTAAAAATCATCCCAATCCACTCCTCGCAAATCCTTTCTCATCTATTCAAATCTGGCTTTTCTCCACTCCAAAGCCTCAATCTTTGGACTAGACCTATACCTTTCAATAATGATACTGCAACTAATGGTACCTGGATCACTGGATCCGAAGTGCTCCCCAACACATTCCTCCCCATCACATCACCTGACCTATCTCATTCCCCAACAGTATATCCGACAGTCCCCCTTCTTTAGTGGGTACCTCCATCCATTTTTCAAATTATAATCCAGCCCTTTCACAGAATGTATTTCCCAATCTATATTAGGAAAATTAAACCCCCCCCCCCACTAACACAACACTGTGCATAATACAAATATCTGATATTTCCTTACAAATTTGCTCCTCTATTTCTCGCTCCCCACTGTATAATACACCTCTATAAGTGTAACTACCCCTTTCCCATTTCTCAATTCCACCCATACGGCCTTCCGAGATGAGTCCTCCAATCTATCTTGCCTAAGCGCAGCTGTCATATTTTCTGTGACAAATAATGATTTAAGCCAACCGATTTCACCCTCGTTGGCCAAGTGCACCACCCACTCTTGCCAAATCAATTCTATCACATCTAAAGCAGCAAAATCCAGGAATATTTAGCGGCCAGTCATAACCCTAATCTCTACCACGTCATACTACCAAGTGTCTATTCACACCTTCAGCTCGTCCACCTTCCTTACAATAATCCTAGCATTAAAGTAAATGCATTTCAGAGATTTCTCACATCTTTTTCTCTGTTTTTCCTTATCTTTACAGTCAACTCTATTATTTATTTCGATCCCTTCCCCTCCACTCAATCATCTGTCTACAAACCCATTTGCAGTCTAACCTTCTCCTTGCTGTTCTCCTTTATTTCCACCAACCATTCTAGTGTAAAGCCCTAGCAAATGCCCCCGCCAGGATCCTGGTCCCTCCATTCGGTACAGGTCCCACCACCTACAAAAAGGTGCCAGTGATCTAAAAACTCGAATCGCTGCCCCTTGCTCTACCTCTTCAGCAATGCATTCATCCTCCACCTTATACTATTCCTGACTTCCCTGTCGCGTGGCACCAGTAGTAATCTAACGATTACTCCATTTGCGGTCCTTCTTTTTAGCTCCCTACCTAATTCCCTATACTCATTTTTAGGACGTCTTCACCCTTCCTCCCTATGTCATTGGTATCAATATGTGCCACGACATCGGATCATTTCCCTCCCACCTTATGATGTCTTGCGAAGCTACATTCCGGACCCTGGCACCAGGAAGGCAGAACACTATCCGGTTCTCCTTAGCGTGTCCGAATAATCCCCTATCTGTCCTCATAACTATTAAATCGCCTTTAACGACTGCCCCACTCTTCCTTTCCCTGAACTGGCGGAACTGAGCGGTTGTCAAAGGCCCTGGAGGAGGAACACGTCCTGCACCACTTACTCAGTTTCCGCAGCAATTCTGTGGAGTCTGGTGAATAGAAGCAGCGGCGGGTTTTCTTTTTCAGCCAGGCGGGTCGCACAGCATTAGTGGTAAATAAACGTTTCGTTGAAGTATCCAGCCCAAAACGTTACAATCCTGAGCTCACAATGATGAGAGGCATTAATTATATGGGTGGGCAGAGAAGTTAAATGGTCTGGGAAGGGACATTAAGAGAAAAGGTGATAGTGCAAGAGGAGAAAGTAAGAGAAAGGTAAGAGAGAGAAAGAGAGACAAAATGTAATTGGGATTTGATTTGGTCCAGTCTCTTTCCGCACTGAGTGTTCTGAATAATCCCACAATTTAAAGCAAAATGTTATACATATAAACACAGCCCTGTCCTGTAAAGTAACGGGAAGCACACAGACTGAGAAAAAAGTCCATAAAATAGCTACATGGATGTGATTTTCGATGTTGATTTTCTGCAGTACATTTGAGTGGTACACATAACTACACACATCCACACACAGACACACACTGAAATATATATGTGTAGCGACTGTGTCGCAGTGCGAAATGAAGGAGAAAATTATCAGACGGAGTGAAGCTGTGGGCTGGCCCGCTAACCGGCTATACAATGAAATCCAGCACGTGGGTTCGTCTACTCTCGATTCTCCTTAGAATCATCACGAAGCATTTAATTTTGACCTGCGGCTGTGCATATAATTCATGGTCAGGCGAATCGGCTCCGTGCGTCCGCGGAGCAGCTGCAAAAAACATGGTGCCGCGATCGCCTCTCCCAGCGGAGGCTCCGCGCCCGCATGCATACGGGCGGCTCGGTGGCGTCGCAAGGACGCAGTTTCTGGCGTAGGGGGTGGGACCTCTTGGGCCTTAAAATAAATGGCGTGAAGGAAAAATAAACTTTTCGAGTGAAGACCTGCCGTCCGATTGCTAGTCTTGTTTGTTTGCAACGCTACGGGTTAGACATCTCTGAACCCCTCGGCATAGACGCTGCAGCAGTTAGCGCCTTGGCACTAAAAGTTATTTTTGGACACTCGGTTCCGCTCCTGGTTCGGACAGGTGGAGGCACAGTTCCAGATAAAGCAAATCATCTCCAAATACTACCATGTCGTCAGCTCCTTGGACCAGGAAACCAGGCCAGAGTAGACGACCTCATAAAAAAAAACACCATAAATACAATGCGCTTGTCAATGCTCATCAGCATGTACGGTCTATCCATACTCGAGAGGGCAGCCAGGCTCATGCACCTGGAAAGCCTGGCAGACAACGCCATTCGTCCTCATGGATGAAATCCTTGCACTGGCAGAGGGCCACAGACCATGCCTTATGATCGACCATGTGTTTTAGAACATCTGCCAGACGACATCCAGCTGCTGCTGGCCAACGTGGATTTCAGCAACCCCAGAAAGGATTCTGCCACATCCAACATACTTTGGCGCACCAAACATAAGACTGAGTCTACTGTCAGATAGTTGACCCGCTCACAAACGGAACTACAAGCCAAAACCCTACCACCTCGTGACCAACAACGTCCCCACAAGTCACACGAGGGTGTTTCTACCACCAGAGGTGGGAGGCGGATGCTGGTAAATGTTGCTAGTGCTGTGCATTTCCGGGAAACGCCCATACCAGCCGCTGCTGACAACATAGACAGCCTTCTCCACATCACGGACAAATCCACAGGCCACAGGTTTATGGTCTACACGGGCACAGAAATCAGTGTCATCCCACCAACAGTGCTCGATACCCACCCTGTGAGTGGCCAACAACACCTCTATAAAGATTTTCAGAAAACGGCGGATGGCAGTTTGTCTAGGAGATGAAACTTTCCGCTGGGACTTCACACTCGCATCAGTACAGACACCGCCCCTGGGTGCAGACTTCCTGAGTCATACAGCCTGCCAGTCGATCTAAAAGCCAAACAACTGGTGCACGTGCAAACTTTCCAGACCTTACCACTCTCGGAAGCTGGAATGCCAGCCTCACAAATTGCCTCGGTGTCAACCCACACTGCTAAGTACAACCACATTTTAGCCGGGTTCGCGGCAATCTTCAAGCCCCAATTCACATCCACTATGCCGAAACATGGCTTTCAACACCACACCACTACCCAGGGACCAACCTCCATGCACGCTCCCTATGCTACCCGCCAGACAAGCTACTACTGGCAAAGGAAGAGTTCAAACGCATGAAAAAAAACTGGCCATTGTCTGCAGGACTGACAGCTCATGAGCCTCACCATTACATATGGTCCCTAAGGCCACCGGCGGTTGGTGGTTGTATGAGGACTACAGGTGCTTCAACGACGACTGCTATCTGGACCCCACATTCAATACTTCACAGCCAACTTGCATAGCGCACGAATTTTATGGAAGGTTGACCTAGCCTACAGCTATCATCAGATCCCCGTGCACCCCGACGATGTCAAGAATACAGCCATAATGACGCCTTTTAGACTCTTCGAGTTCCTGTACATGCTCCGCATCCTCGATAACGCGGCTTAGGGGTTCCAGCGCTTGCAGTTGGCAGGGATTTGGATTTCATCTTTATCTACCCGGAGGACATCCTCATCACCAGCAGGGATCACAGGGAACAAGAAACGTTGGGCTAGCCTGGTGATCCTGTGGCCCAGGAAATCGATTACCTCCAGTTTAAATTGGCTCTTGGTCAGGTTGACGGTGAGTCCAAAGCCAATGAGGAGGGAGCACAGTTGGAGTAGGTGGGTTTCTTGTTCCCTATGATCCCTGTTGGTGACGAGGATGTCTTCCAGGTAGATAAAGGCATACTGACCAACGTGGATGCCATACACATGTTCGTGCGCCATACTGACTACACTGAAAGGCCTTCAGGAATTCATGGGCATGGTTATTTTTACAACTGCTTAATTCCAGCGACTGCCATGATGGCCGTGATGAAGAAAGACCTAGTATGGGATGTCGCGATCTCAAAAGCTTTACAACAAACCCAGACACGCCCTGGACAATGCTAAGTTACTTCTATACCCCAAGACAAATGTTCCCACCGCCCTCACTGTCGGTCCAAGCAGCTAGTGGACAAACATTGGGAACCTCTAGCTTTCTTCAGCCGCGACTTGAGGCCACCAAAATTCAAATACACTGCTTTCTATAGGGAGTGGCCACTTCAGATACTTCGTCGAGGGAAGGATATTCATGGTATTCGCCGACCACAAGCCTTTAATGTCTCGGAGCCCTGGTCAGCCCGGAAGCAGTGCCACATGACCTACACCTCTAAATTCGCTACAGACATCCAACACCTGTCTGGCAGAGAAAACAACACAGCGGATTTCCTCTCCAGGCCCGCAGTTCAAATGTCAGACGTAGACCACACAGAGCTCGGACAAATACGAGAGGCAGACGCCTAGACTCCTGATCTATGCACTGCCATCATTGGCTTGCAGCTGCAGGACATCCAGCTAGCACAGAACAAAAGGACACCAGTCTGCGACGTGTCCATAGGGAATCCCCGCCTACTCATCCCCACTCCATGGAAGTGCATGGCTTTTGACTCAATTCAATGCCTTTCCCACCCCTACATCAAGAAAACGGTCCGCGTAGTTGCTACTCGTTTCTTAAGCTACTACCTGCCAAAGCAGGTCAGTGAGTGTGCTAGAAGTTGCACGCACTGCCAGACCTCTAAGATCCATAATCACACTAAAGCACCCATCCAGCAGTTTGATACGCCGAGCTGCAGGTTTGAAGATATACATGTTGACATTGTGGGGCCCCTTCCCGTCTCCAGGGGTTACCGCTACCTCCTCGGGATCGTCGACCGGTTGACAAGATGGTTGGGTGCAGCTCCCATCAGCGATATCATGGTGAACACCTGCGCCACGTGAATATTCCGCGTTGGAATCCCACCACATTTGACAACGGGCTGAGGTGCACAGTTCACATCCGCCCGATGGACAGAGTTGACTCGCCTACCCGGTACTAAACTGCAACAGACTACCACCCCAATCCAATGGCCTGGTCGAACACTTTCAAAGGCACTTCAAATCGACCCTTATGACCCGGTTGGCTGACCCCAGCTAGATGGATGAAATATCCTGGGTCCTTCTTGAGATCCAAAAGAGGGCCTCCAGGTATCATCAGCCGAGATGGTGTACGGTTCCCCCTCACACTTCCAGGATAATTCCTGCCAGAGACAATTGACTGGGAGCCAGAAGGCGCTGCGGTGCTCGAATGGCTCCGCAACAAAGGCAACTCACACCACGACTACCATCCCACCACGGTCAGAGCGCCTCCTCCATACGCAAAGATTAAAACACTTTGAGTTTGTTTTCGTCTGCAGAGGTGCCTAATCTCATCCCTACAGCGACTTTATAAGTAACCTTACAAGGTAATCCGCAGCAACGGCTCTACTTCCACTTTGGACATTGGAGATAGGAAAGAACTTTTCACCATTGACCACTTGAAACCAGCCTACCTGGATTTAAGCCAACCGGTTTCACCCTCCCTGGCCAAGTGCAGGGGTAGACCCCTCAACTTAAAAGCTCGGCAAAGTACAGCCAGTTCTGTGAAGTGGGAGGTTCTGTGACGGTGCACATAAATGATGGTCAGGTGAACCAGCTCCGTGTGTCACCCGTGGATCAGCACAGCAGCCTCATCAAACATAGCGCAGCGCGTTCGTCTCCTCCAGCGGACGCTCCTCCCGCATGCGCACGGGCTGCGCGGTGGTGTCACACTGACTTTTCGAGTAAAGACAAGCCCACCGACTAGTTGTCTCGTTTGTTCTCCCCACTAGCACTCCGCTTCTGACATATGTTTTTAAAATTCAATTCGATACATTTGCAGTGGTTTAAAATTTCAATCACGGACAATTCCAGAAAACCGGAGTAATGAGGAATACAATGTTGTTTCATGAACATTTGTACTGCCCCATAATAGCAGGTGAGTACATGCCATCCGAGAGTCTGGACCACCTTTTGGAAATCTCTTGTCTGTTCACCCAACCAATGAACTCCGCATCACTTCTGTTCTTCTCTCCTTCCCTACTGAGCAACAGATCCTGTACGCCTCGTTGGTGCGCTTTCCGCTGGAGGGTACCCCGAAAATATAATCCAATAAAGGAGTCAATGAAGGGATGATAATCGAGTTCAAGTTTATTTATTATCCGATTGGATCAGTACGACCTGCGGTGTCCTGTGCTCAGTGCAACACAATGGTAACACAAATAGATGGGCCTAGTTAGTACGCATGTATAAATATTAAGATAAACTGATATTATTGTTAACTAAATATTAGATTCATGGAGGTTTGAATGAACAGTTTTGCAGGCTCATGGACCGATGAAGCTGTTTCTCAGGCTGGGTTCTGGGTGCAATAATCCCATACCTCTTTCCCAACGGGAATGGCTGCAAGATGCTGTGTTCGGGAAGGTAGAAGTATTTGTGAGCCATTTTTAAAAACGATCCCAGTAGATCACTTAGATTAGTGGAGCGAGAGAGAATCCTGTGATACTCTCTAATCCTATTCAATCCACAGAATCAAAAGAACTGCAAAGTGCTTTTGGAGTGGTCCTCCCCTCCAATCGACGTGATTTATCGAGATCTACCTCCCTGCAGTACCTGTACCGCACTGAGTTACAGCAGGCCAGTGCAATCTCTATGGAGATCCTGTAGATGGCGGTAGGTGGCTTGTTAGATTCCGTGTTCTCAGGAAGTGCAGTCGCTGCTTCACCTTTCTGACAAATGAGTCCAGGATAGGTTACTTGTCAAGTGGTCTCCGAGGAACCTGGTGCTCTCCACGACCATTATTAACGTGTAGTGGAGGGTGGTTCTTGCAGATCCTTCTGAAGTTCGTTATCATCCCCTTTGATTTGTCCTTGTTCAGATTCAGGTTGTTATTCTCGCATCATATCGTGAGATTTTCCGACTCCTACCTGTAATGCGTCTCATTGATGCTGATGAGGCGAACTATTGCGGTGCCATCTGAAAACTTGAATATAATGATGCAGATTAATGGAGTCGGGGAAGTATATTGGCATGGATTGAGGATTGGATAACCGACAGAAGGCAGAGAGTCTGGATGTTTTTTTTTGTTTCTGATTGGTAGAGAATGGTAAATGGGGAGCCGCAGGGGTCGGTGCTGGGCCCGCAGCTGTTCACTATTGATATTAATGATTTAGAAGAGGGGACAGAGGGTAATGTAGTCAAGTTTGCGGATGATAATAACTTGAGTGGGAAAGCAAATTGTATAGAGGATCTGGAAAGGCTTTAGAAGGATATAGTTAAGTTAGGTGAGTGCACAAAATTCTGGCAGATGAAGTACAATGTTAGTAAATGCGAGGTCATGTATTTTAGCAGTAAAATAGAACAGCAGATTATTATTTAAAATTTGTAGTGCAAAGGACTCCTGAGTGCTTGTGCATGAATTGCACAAAGTTGGGCTGAAGGTACAATATTTTATTAAGAAGGAAAATGGAACGTTGGCCTTCATCGCTAGTGGAATTGAATTCAAGAGCAAGAGGTCATGCTGCAACCATAAAAGGTACTGGTGAGCCCGCACTTGGAGGACTGTTTGCGGTTCTGGTCTCCATACTTGAGGATGGATATACTGGCCTTGGAGGCAGCCCAGTGAATATTCACCAGGTTGATCCCAGAGATGATCTGTCAGGAGAGACTAAATCGCCTGGGATTGTATTCACTCGAATTCAGAATAATGAGAGATCTTATAAAAACATATTCAATTATGAAAGGGATAGATAAGATAGATGCAAAAAAATCATTTTTTTCTGATAGCTCAGACCGCCCCAAGATTCAAGGGCGTAGATTTAAGACTGAGGTGCGGAAAAACTGTTTTCCCAGAGAATAGTGAATCTATGGAATTCACTGCCCACTGAAGCATTTGCGGTTACTTCATTAAACACATTTAAGGTTCAGTTGCATAGATGTTCACATAAAAAAGGAATATAGGGAAAAGGCAAATAGGTGGAGTTGAATCAATAAGGCCTCTGAGGCTTTCGGTACTGAGGATGAAGGTTTATACTGATTGGATGTCCGTGGTGAATATGAGGCAGTGGAGTTCATGGAATTTAATGCTGTCGAAGTGATGGAGGGCATGGAACTATTCGGTATGTAGGCGCAGAAGGACTGTACGAGGCCGGACCAAACGTGTGGAGCTAAGCGCATACCAATTCAGTGGAGCGGAAACAGGCCGAAACGATATATCATCCCGGGCAAATGGGTTTTCAGATCTTGGGTAGTAGGTAGAAACGTGCAATGTGGGATTGGGAAACCATGGGTTTCGAGGCCGTGGAAGGAAGATGATAATGCGTGAGAAGGTGGCTGGATGCATTTTGATGAGGTGAAAGCAACTTCAAATAACCTGACTGAAACTGCTGCTCCAACAGCCGATAGATGGATATAAAGGTGGAACTCCGAAAGATGAAGAGCATGCAAACTTCACTCTGTTTCAAAATTTGCCAAGATGTTCTGCCCATCGCGAAAACGCTTGCTGGAGCAGACGAAATGTGCTCATGCTTTTTGTTTAACATAAGGTCACAGGAGACCTCTATGATCCAGGGCATGTATTATTAACACCCTCACAGACGGCCATACTCTGCATGGGTATATTCTTTGATGATGTGGAATTGGGAAACCATGGGTTTCGAGACTGTGGAAGGAAGATGATCATGCGTGAGAAGGTGGCTGGATGCATTTTGCTGAGGTGATGCCACTGGTCGCATATCCTCTCACTAATTCATGCGGCGTTACAAGGACAAAGACAAAAATGAGGTATGTGTGAAAGATGGGAGACTTCTATACGATCATTCGAAGAGTAAATTGAGTGAACGCCGTGAGTCTTTGGGTCAGAGTGCGGTCATCGAGATCCAAAACTCATAGGTTTAAGATGAAAGGGGAGACATTAATTTGGCCTGAGAAAAAGTATATTGGGTGTATAGAACAAGCTACCGGTTGTGGTTATTGAGGAAGTCATCACTACAAATATTTTTTTTAATGACATATTTTGCAGATACATGGAAAGCATAGGATTAAAGGGTTTTATTGAAACACTTCACTGCTTCATCAACAATATAATCTGTTTCATCATAAAGGATATTCCCCTAACGAAATCACAACGACAAAACTTCATCAATCTCTGGCATTTGAAGTGATAATTAATTATGTCCCTCAGATAGTTCCCCACATCATGTATTTCACTGATGATAGAAAGATCTCTGATATCCAGCCACATCATCCCCCCACCCTCCCCACACCATCACCCGACTCGTGCCTAAAAATGTATTAAAATGATATCTTATCTCACTCGTGGCCAATTAGAGTATTAAAAAAACTCAGCTGAAACCGCAGCAAACGTTTCCTTTCCCTCCAATAGCTGAAATGAATAAATCTTATCCCGTACTGTGAATCTCCCCACTGTTCCCACTCAAAGATATCAGTTGACTCGTCTTTATTTAACGGAATTATTACTGAAATATACGCTTCCCCTTCATCCAATCTTCCAATCACAAACACTATTTTTATGTGCCGATTTAAAATGTTCTTTTATTATCTGTTATGTACTTACTAGATATAGGCGTACATATTATTTCTGCTCTTCAGTTTGGACGCTTCTCTTTTCTGTTAAATATTTTTCCTGTAATATAATTTTACAATGCCTACAAATTCATTTTTATCTCATTGTTGAGCGATTTTTATTGACTTCAATCTTGTCCACCTTAATCATGTTTTTTTTTTTTTTAATGAGCCTCCATACACTATTTATGCATATTCTCCCTGTTGAGTTTATATATATATATATATATATATATATATATATATAAATTTTTTTTTTTCCCTTTGGCTTGGCTTCGCGGACGAAGATTTATGGAGGGGGTAAAAGTCCACGTCAGCTGCAGGCTCGTTTGTAGCTGACAAGTCCGATGCGGGACAGGCAGGCACGGTTGCAGCGGCTGCAGGGGAAAATTGGTTGGTTGGGGTTGGGTGTTGGGTTTTTCCTCCTTTGCCTTTTGTCAGTGAGGTGGGCTCTGCGGTCTTCTTCAAAGGAGGTTGCTGCCCGCCAAACTGTGAGGCGCCAAGATGCACGGTTTGAGGCGATATCAGCCCACTGGCGGTGGTCAATGTGGCAGGCACCAAGAGATTTCTTTAGGCAGTCCTTGTACCTTTTCTTTGGTGCACCTCTGTCACGGTGGCCAGTGGAGAGCTCGCCATATAACACGATCTTGGGAAGGCGATGGTCCTCCATTCTGGAGACGTGACCCATCCAGCGCAGCTGGATCTTCAGCAGCATGGACTCGATGCTGTCGACCTCTGCCATCTCGAGTACTTCGACGTTAGGGATGAAAGTGCTCCAATGGATGTTGAGGATGGAGCGGAGACAACGCTGGTGGAAGCGTTCTAGGAGCCGTAGGTGATGCTGGTAGAGGATCCATGATTCGGAGCCGAACAGGAGTGTGGGTATGACAACGGCTCTGTATACGCTTATCTTTGTGAGGTTTTTCAGTTGGTTGTTTTTCCAGACTCTTTTGTGTAGTCTTCCAAAGGCAGTATTTGCCTTGGCGAGTCTTGTCGATCCTTGCATCTGATGAAATGGTGCAGCCGAGATAGGTAAACTGGTTGACCGTTTTGAGTTTTGTGTGCCCGATGGAGATGTGGGGGGGCTGGTAGTCATGGTGGGGAGCTGGCTGATGGAGGACCTCAGTTTTCTTCAGGCTGACTTCCAGGCCAAACATTTTGGCGGTTTCCGCAAAGCAGGATGTCAAGCGCTGAAGATATATATATATATATATATATATATACACACGGAGCAACACTGGATGGTAGAGGATCATTTGCGATTCATTTTAATCCATATTCAATACGAAGAAATATCTGGACGCTCCTTAAAACGCCAAAATTAATTGTGATTTTCTTGAAGATAACCCACGTTCCAGACGTGGAGTTGCAGGACGACTGCAACGTATAAAGTTATAGAAATCGTCTGCCCTGAATAACTGTATCCGACGAGATTATGGAAAGATAAGAAATCAATAGTAGAGCCATGGCAGAGATATTTGCATCATCGTTTGGCGTGCATGAGTTGACAGAAGAGTCAAACAGAGTTAGTGCTGTTTCTGCAACGAGAAGTCAGGGAATTCCAGGTTAGAAATCTTCATGTCAATCCTGGACAAGTTAGCAGAGATTATTGCATTTAATAAGGAAATATTAATATTGACCATGACGTTATGTAAAAGTTGGTCCAAGTAGGTTGATGAGGGAAAGGCGGTGGATGTTACCGAGATATTTAACAAGGACTCTGCAAGGTCAGTTCACAGCGGATCCAGGGTAAGATACAAAATTGGATAAATATTATCTCATTGATAGGAGCGGTAATGAAATGTTGTTACTGAGATTGCACACCTCTTACCAGTGGTGTGCTGCAAGGATTTGTAGTTTGTAATCGAAATCAACGTGTTGGTTGCTAATTCGCTTGCAACACTTGAGTAAATTTGCAAATCCCAGGCAATCTGGTTGTATCGTGAAGTGTGGATGAGGCTATTAGAGTTCAAAAAATGATCTGCTTGCCTTGGCAAAGTGTGCATTAAGACAGATGGAATTTCACTCCGACAAGTGCTGGTTTCAGTTCTTTGGTCAGTTGAACCGTGGTAAGTGTACTACCAGGATTGAGTGGTACCTGCAGAGTTTTGACGAAAAAATAATCTTGGAATTACTGAAACATTATTCCGTTCAAAAAGTAGCCAGTTAGACAATGCAGTGAAGAAGATGAATGCCACGTTTCCCTCCACCTGTCGGGGCATTGAGCACAGAGGCAAACACGCAATGTTATAAACTGAGCAAGTCCAAACTTGGTGCATTCTGTAAAGTTCTTGTCATCCAGATACAGAAAAGGTGTAATTAAGCTGGACAAAATGCAGAAAACATTTTATATTACACGAAATTTCTTTCTCCAGACAAGAGTCGCTATTAGTGTCGTCCGTTGCTCCAGACAAGAATCGCTATTAGTGTCGTCCGTCGCTCCTTAAAGCAAGAGAGAAAGGGAAGAAAGAGAGTTCCTTTAGAATCACATTCAGCACTCTTGGAGCACATTTAGCCCGTCAACCTGGACTTTCCAAATATCGAATTTCCGTTCTACCCTCTCCGAAATCCTGCTGAATTCAGATGGAAAGTTATTCATTCCTGTCAAGCATTTAGCTTTCCTGTAATATTTAATTCACCCGCGTATCCTAGTGTCAGACAGCATTTCGAGATAAAGCAAAAATAAACCATGAACTTATTTTTCAGCACAGTGCACGAATCCGAAATTAAACTAAAATATATACAGAGGAACAGAGGGATTTTGTGGTAGTCGCACAGTGTGTTGGTGATGCTGGAAAATACTACTTGAATATGAGTCACATTCCTTCATTTTCTGCATCTTGTGTCTATTTATAAACATCTTAACAGATTCCACCAAAGCCAGTAATAGCCTGTTCCAGTGACAAAGTGGTCTTTGTGTGAAACAATACCCCCAATCCAACCGTCGCACCTTGTTTAACCTGTCTTCAACGAAGGTGGAATATTAACACTCTGTTAAAGAATTCTGACTTGTCCAGCCTATCTACTCTTTCTGTCACCAAGGTCTCACGTTATGTTCCGAGCCACTCGAGACAGTAACCCGCAATATTCTAAACTCTCGTCATCGTTCACACCCTCAAATATGAACAACATCCTGCAATATCTTCTCTGTACTCTTAAGTACTCCACACCCTTCGTGTGACAGCTGCATTGAATTGTACAGATCTCCCCAAGGGCGGCGGAACTACGTTTTATACAGCTTCAGTATTAATTCCATATTTAACAATCAATGTCCGGCCAATGAAAGTAAACATCGAATTCGCATTTATAGCACACGATGCGCTTGCCTGACTTCTGTCATGGAGCTGTAGCCCTCCGCTCATCAATGCAACCTGTCATTTATTTCTCTTTTACCCTAACATTTAAGCACCCAATGTACACTTGTTCGGACGAGCTTCAAAAATATAGTCACATGCAATACAGCACCTTTCCTAGTGCACATACTGTGCACAAAGGTGAGACAAATTCATGTCCTGTTTATGTGCTCAGTGACTTGCTGGGTAAAGGGTTCAAGCACTACGAGGAGTTCAAGGGTGTCACTGTGCAATATTTTAATTTTTTTATTGCTTCTTTTGCAGCCCTATCACCACGGCAGTCACTTCAACTGACTGATTGCATCGCCAGAATCCCATTCTTTCCTCTGCCCCGCAATTAGCTACCTGCGAACATGATCCACTCAATCTCAATTATTTTTAATGTCTCTTTCCCTTGGGTTTACAATGCTGATTCATTTTGCATAAATATGCATGTTCATTACATCAGAGCCATCGGGACAAATCTGTTGTGCTTGTTTAATGGACTGTAACGAATAACTTCAAAAATGATCTAACCTGCATATACGATAGCTTTTTTAAATAAATCTGATTAACCTAGGTGTCTAAGCTACTGTTTACAGTGCATTCGAAGTCGTTGCTTCGGACATAAATGGAATATCGTTTCATACAGCGGGTTGCTGCTATTTTCTACCCCCTTCTGGCGTGCGTGGGAATACCTGGTGAGCTGCCACAACACTTTATGTAGT
Source organism: Narcine bancroftii (assembly GCF_036971445.1). Taxonomy (NCBI): domain Eukaryota; kingdom Metazoa; phylum Chordata; class Chondrichthyes; order Torpediniformes; family Narcinidae; genus Narcine; species Narcine bancroftii. The sequence goes on along the minus strand of NC_091474.1, from coordinate 97,619,299 downwards.
GTATTTTGCGTATTTGTAATAGGAAATATTTATATCCCTTCATATCTTTGGTTGCTCTACCATTCAAGATGTAGAGTTAACATATGTTAACTTTATGTTTCTTGAAAACTGAGTTTTCAAGGAAACTGAATTTTTGGAATTCATGCCGATGTATGCGCAATGTGTTGTTAAATTGTGATATATCCCACAATTAAAGATTGTCCATTGATGCAGCCATTGTAATTAAATGTTATGCACCTGCAGCATTGTTTTACCGGCTTTTTCAGTCCTCACTTTAATATTACAAATCCGGCTTTTCAATCTCCATGACCTTAGGCACACTGGAAATGCATCAACAGAACAGGAAATCAGAACCCTCTCCAATTTTAACTCCTATGCTTTCAGCCCTTTTCCTGCCCATGAAATGAACTTATGACATAAAGGGCTGCACTGACCCGCCTACTCTCAAGCTTGGGCCTCTTACATTTGGTACAGTTTTCTGCGCACACTGAGAATTATTTTGACTGTTCAGGTTATTTTCTGTGTCATTATTGCAGCGTCATGGGCTGCCTCGGATACAGGCATCAAGATACGAGATTGGTCTGCAAAGCAGGAGAACAGAGTATTAGAGGAAATGTGTTAGAACGAATACAAACTGAGAATAACACGGTGAATTTATATCCAATTATGTTCTTCAAGCAGGAGTAATGTTGCATGTTGGGTGGCCGAGGGATCTCTTGCTATGCAGTTTGTTCTCTTGCACTTCATGTTCGGCAGGAAAGAACAAATAGCGAGTTTACTAGGCTGGAGATGATCAGAACATTGGAGACTGGTACTTTCATAAAATTGTGATTCACAGAATTGTGATTCCATTAAGTGTTGAAGAATGGACAGATGTAGTTTGATGCGCCGAAGTTTGAGGTCGTTAGAAAGAGGCATCTGCAAGTGAATTTAAATTCAGTTTTATGTTTATAATCACGTATAGCAAGGTGAAGTGAAAAGGTTTGCTCAAACTGCATTTGAGCTACTGCGCAGTACACGAGTGCAGAGACATGGGGAGGTATCATTTATTACAGAGCACATAAATATTACTTTACCCATGTGAACTTTATTCAGAAGTATTTCAACAATGGGAACGCAACTGCCTTTTACTTAGTTGACATCGATCTCACACTTCCTTCAGATATGAGGTAGTGATATGGAGTGAGTACTGTTCCATGTTACATGGAACATAGAATTTAAAACACAGAACACGTTAATTGTGGAAAATCAGAGGGATGTTGGGTTCAAATCGATAGTTTCCCACGCAAAGTTAAGAAGGCTTATGGTGTGTTGGCCTACATTAGTTGAGTTGACGAGTCGTGAAGTTGTAATTCTTTCTTCTTTGGCAGGCAAAATCTTCGCTAGGATTCTCCTTAATAGACGAATACCTAGTGTCACCGAAAATGTCCTCCCAGAATCACAGTGTGGCTTTCGCGCAAACAGAGGAACTACTGACATGGTCTTTGCCTTCAGACAGCTCTAAGAAAAGTGCAGAGAACAAAACAAAGGACTCTACATCACCTTTGTTGACCTCACCAAAGTCTTTGACACCGTGAGCAGGAAAGGGCTTTGGCAAATACTAGTGCGCCTTGGATCCCCTCGGATTCCCCCACCCCCCCAAGTTCCTCAACATGGTTATCCAACTGCACAAAAACCAACAAGGTCAGGTCAGATACAGAAATGAGTTCTCCGAACCCTTCTCCATTGACAATGGCATGAAGCAAGGCTGCGTCCTCGCACCAACGCTCTTTACTATCTTCTTCAGCATGATGCTGAAACAAGCCATGAAAGACCTCAACAATGAAGACGGTGTTTACATCTGGTACAGCATGGATGGCAGTCTCTTTAATCTGAGGCACCTGCAAACTCACACCAAGACACAAGAGCAACTTGTCCATGAACTACTCTTTGCAGAATATGCCGCTTTAGTTGCCCATTCAGAGCCAGCTCTCCAGCGCATGACATCCTGCTTTGCGGAAACTGCCCAAATGTTTGGCCTGGAAGTCAGCCTGAAGAAAATTGAGGTCCTCCATCAGCCAGCTCCCCACCATGACCACCAGCGCCCCCCACCCCCACCCCCCCCCCACCCCCACATCTCCATCGGGCACACAGAACTCAAAACAGTCAACAAGTTACGGCTGCACCATTTCATCTGATGCAAGGATCGACAAAGAGATAGACAACAGACTCTCCAAGGCAAATAGCGCCTTTGGAAGACTACACAGAGTCTGGAAAAACAACCACCTGAAGAAACACACAAAGATCAGCATGTACAGAGCCATTATCATACCCACGCTCCTGTTCGACTTCGAATCATGGGTCCTCTACCGGCATCACTTATGGCTCCTACTTGGCTTCGCGGTAATGTCCACGTCAGCTGCAGGCTCGTTGGTGACTGATAAGTCCGATGCGGGACAGGCAGGCACGGTTGCAAGGGAAAATTGGTTGGTTGGGGTTGGGTTTTTCCTCCTTTGTCTTTTGTCAGTGAGGTGGGTTCTGTGGTCTTCTTCAAAGGACGTTGCTTCCTGCCGAACTGTGAGGTGCGAAGATGCATGGTTGGAGGCGATATCAGCCCACTGGCGGTGGTCAATGTGGCAGGCACCAAAAGATTTCTTTAAGCAGTCCTTGTATCTCTTCTTTGGTGCACCTCTGTCTCGGTAGCCAGTGAAGAGCTCTATACTTGCAATAATTTCTTCAGTTCGAGTGGCCTCATTACAGGAAATATGTGAAAGCTGTGCAGAGCAAGCAAAGGCGGATGCAGAATGTTGGTGGATTGAATGACTTTTCTAAAGAGGTAAAGTTAACAGAGCAAAGGATGTTCTCTTCGGCGTGAAGGGGAATTAACGGAGACTTAATATAGGTCTACAATATTATGAGAGGCAAAGATAGCGTCGACAGTTAGAACCTTCTTTCCGGGGCGAAAGTATTAAACACCAGAGGACATCTGTTCAAGCGGGAGAGGAAAGTTTGGAAAGACATCGGGTAAGTTTTATTTCACATAGAGTGTGGCGGCTGCTTTAAATATATTGGCAGGGATGGTGGTGGAGGCTGGTGCATTTGAATAACTCGTAGACAGGCACATCGATTTCTGAAAAGTAAAAAGTTACTGGTATGAGGTGGGGAAAGTTCAGTTTGTTGAATAGATGCATTTATGTCAGCCGAGCATTTAGTTTGCTATGTTTTATGTTTCTCTGAGGTGTGGGCCGGAAGGATCTGTTACCGTGCTGTACTCCAGCCCAATATATTATCTCTGTCGCAATGTTGTAGCGCCCAATATAAATATATTCCAGATCAATCTGGCCCTCCCTCTGTTAGAATTCCTTATTTAGTACATTAACTCGCCTCTCTCAGAGTCGTCTGTACGTCCCCATTGTACCATCTTTAATCATTACGCCTGATAGCACATTCTCGGTTTGGAGCTACCTTTGACATCTGCCCTAAACATTCATCATTTACACTTTCTTCAAAAGTCCTCTGGCATTGACCATGATCACCATTGGAAACAGAGAATAGCTGATCAGTTCATATGTTCTCTCATATTTTATAGTTCTCTTTTTATTTTAATTTAATTTAGATATTCAGCAAGGTAACAGGCCATTTCAGCCCACGAGTCCGTGCCGCCCAATTGACACCCCATTAACCTGCACCCCTGGTGCGTTTTATACGGTGGAAGGAAACCGGAGCCCCGGATTGAACCCACACAGTCTCAGCGAGAACACAAACTCCTTACAGTCAACCTTGCTGCGTTTTGTTTTGTTTCTCATATTCGCCACTGCAAAAGCCAAAGCCCGAGATCGCTCAACATTTCCTCTTTGGACATGCACTTTAATCGAGCGAGATTCTTGGTAAAGTTCAACAGTCCCCTTTCTGAAGCTCACACATCCTTTAGACAATAAGATTACCATAAATGAACCCAACGCTATCAGTTTGGTATAACATATTTTAGCGAACTCATACATTGCATCACGGCTCTGATGTCAATCACCTGGCCAATGAAGACCAACACCCCATTCACCAACTGAAGCACCCTATAAACTAGCCATGTCACCAACGGCGTATCGGTGGACTTGTATATCAAAATCACCCTGTTCCTCCACGCTGCTGGGAATTCTATAATTAACCTTGAACTATACCCTCCAGATCTTCGAAACTCTATCATTTCATTCAGTTCCCGATTGTCCTCCATGGTCAAATTTATTAACCCACCCTTCAATTCCTTAAACAAGCCATCTGTGAAGATTAAAAAAAAGAGCAGGTGGACAAAATACCCCGATGTAAAGCAGCATATTCCACCCCTATGCGGCTGTCGGGTGGCCACCTGAAAGTGGATAACCGGGCCAGGAGGAGCATTTACCTAACCCTCTATGATAGGGATATTCGCCAGCTCGGAGGATCCCCCGTTGCACATGAAAGCAGCTGCGGGACTACGGCCACCGTCCACAGGAGCTGGCGTTCACTCGGAAGCGGCTCTCCTTCAGCTGGCACTTTCAGTTGACAGAAAGGCGTCTTCTCTGCGGTCACCTGAATGACCCAGCTGCACTACCCCAACCGATCCGAGCACCTGAAAGCTGCCATGCCATGAGAAACTACTGTTCACAACCCGCAATAACAAATACACTCGATCCAATGCTATCACTCTGCATTCTATGGGCCGGCGATTTGTCAATCCACGCAGCCAGGATTCCATGGATTCAATATCTGATAGCTGTACATCCATTATTCAGATTTCAACTTCTAGAGAAACTCATTTAGATTCGTGAAGAGTGTTATGCCACAAACAAACCCACGGTCTCTATCCTTAAGAAAAGGTTTCTCCAAATAATCGTAAACTTGTCCCAAGAATGCAATCCCACTGTTTTCTTTCAGTGATCCATAATTCGCGTAACAATACCCAATACATTTCTTGTACAATTAAGAAAGCATCCTCCCATGCTTCCGTCACACTCCATTCGCCATGGATAACATAAAGATTATCGTGCACCCCCATGCAATCTTCTCCCTCGATTGCCGTAGTAACCTGGAGGATTATGCGACAGGACTTCGCTATCCTAATATTGGCTGTTTTCCAATGCAGCTGGATGTATAGATGGAGTGGAAGAAGATCATGGGGCTTGTGCGTTGATCTGTGTTGCGTTCACAATTCTCTAGATTTTTTGACTAACTTTAGGGATGATGTTCCCAATGGAATGCAGCATGCACCCTAATGTATATTATCAACAAAATATAAAGAGAGACTGCAGCTATCTTTAATTAAGAGGGAATGAGGTGTCTTGGTGCTAAAGTGAAAATTTTGCAGCATCCAGAAAACAATCGGGAATGACGATAAACATAATTTTGGTATGAATTACGAAACTTTGTAAAAGGACTCTCAGAAGTGAAAGAACTGCCTGGAGCACAATGCCCAATTATGGTCCCGTATACACAAAGGGTATATAGGAGTGGATTCCTTGGATGATAGTGTTGACCTGAATTCGTTCTGTTGACTTCACATACAATACATTAGATTCATCCTCGGACGGAAAGAGACAATAAATAGAAAGGATAGATGAACAAATAAATAATCACAGTGACAGTTCGTGCAAGACAAAATGCGACTTTAATGAGGGTGTCTGTAATGGTTAGGGTACTACACGGAGGATAAAACAATTCTTGAACAACGAAGTACAGACATCTGTAGCGGCGAGAGTTTGTACTTTCTCCCCGTGTCTGTGTGTGTTTTTCCCGAGGGCTCTGGTTTCATTCCACCATTCGAAATATACCGGGGGTGGAGGTTAATTGGGTGAAACGAATTCGTGGCTCGAAATGGCCTGTTGATGTGCTCTATACCTTAATGTTAAAAAAAAATAGATCACCAGGGTAACGTTCATCCGGTACGATGTGAATAACACCTTGGATAAATACCTTTAATCGTGGGATATCGGAGTCCGTGATGCAGTTATCGAGTTCTACCTTGTGAAGCGCTCTGATTTCCTGGGCAATGTAATTGCAAAACCAGACTGTAATACTATCAGTCTGTATACTTTTTTCCTTAAATTTCTGGAAATTTCATAGAGTGTCTAATCAATGCGTTGGCTGCATGAGAAGTCCTTCGATATGTGGACAATTGAAGGTAAAACACTGTCCACTGCTGTCGCGTCATTGCGCACATTTGCATGCCCCTACCGTTGCGAATTCGGAATAATTGAGTTTCTCCCATTAAAAAGTCAAGGGGTGAACAGCTCAGGTCTGTTTGTTTGATTTTAAATTTTACTGATACGGTGGTGAGATGTGTAATCAAGGAACAACAGACTGATGAATGTTTTTGTGAGTTGCAGGTGGTAGAACACAACATGGCACCCACTATTCAGTTGCTGTGACAAAAGGAGAATTAAAGGTCCTTCCAGAGACTGATGTTGCTTTGAACAGAGATCATAGAATATTACAGCACCACTCATGCCTTTCAGCCCATTGTTGTGCAGACCTGTGGAAAATATACTTTTTTTAAAAACTAACTATTCGTTCAAAAAACAAGTAATATATGACATATACAACGATTAACCATAAACGTGAACGTTATTTTATATATATATATTTTTTTTTAAAAAGAAAAGACCCCCCCTCCCCCCTTCAGCTAACTCTCCTAAGGAGAGCCAGGAAGAAAGAAAAAAGAAAAAAATATTAAAGAAAAATTAAATATACTTATTAAGATCTAATCAATGTAAATTGAAATGTAAATATTCTGAATATAACGACCACTTATTAATAAAAAAATTATAATTATCTCGTGAAAAATACGTAATTTTTTCCATTATTAAATAATATTTCATCTCATTATGCCATCTATTAATATCAATCATATTTGTATCTTTCCATGTACACAAAATATTTTTTCACTACGGATGAAGCTAAATATACAAAAGCAAACTGAAACTTATCTAATCCCAACATTTTCAATGGTTGCAAACTACCCATAAAAATACTGTTGGATCTAAAACTATTTTAATCTTATACAGATATTCTAAAAATGATTGAATTTTCTTCCAAAAAGATTGTATATGTATACATGACCAAATGGCATTAAAAAAATTTCCAACCATATCACCACATCTAAAACACAAGTCTGATTCATGAAAACCATACTTTTTTTAAATTTTTCAGGTGTTAAATATAATTGATGTAAAAAATTATAGTTAATCATTGCATAATGGGCATTTATCAATCAAGTTACACTATCATAACAAATATCTAACCAATCATCTTTGGAAAAAATAAAACCAGTATCTGGTTCCCATTTACTTTTAGATCTATCCAAACCCTTTTTATCCATATCATCCTGTAATATTTGATACATAGATGAAATATAACACTTCTCTGGTACCTTCATAAGAAAGGTCTCAAATTTAGACATTTCAGGTAAAATCATATCTCTACCAAACATACATCTTACCAAAGATCGAATTTGATAATATAAAAACAAAGAATTCTTATCAATACCAAAACCTTCCCTCATCTGATTAAAGGATAAAAATCTACCCTCTTTAAAACAATCTCCCAAATTTTTCACACCTTTAAATCTCCAATGCAATAAACTTCGATTATGTATTGAAAAAGGAATAAGTTGATTATTATACAATGGAGTCAAAGCCGATAATTTACTCCTAGAGCCTGTCATTTTATTTTCCTTTATCCATAACTTCATTAAATGTTTTAGTATAGCCACATTATATTATTGTAACAAATTTATATTCCATCTAAACAAAAATTGATGTATTTCAAATTCAGAAATATTTGCCATCTCAATTTTGGCCCAACTAGGAGGCCGTACCAAATCCATCAATGAACTAACAAATTTAAGTTGGGCTGCTTCATAATCATTTTGAAAATGTGGTAAACATAATCCACCTAACTCATATTTCCAAGTTAATTTATTCAAAGCTACTCTCGAAAATTTACCCCTCCATAAAAACTCCCTAACGATTTTATTTAAATCTCGAAAAAAAATATTATCAAGTAAATACGAAATAGAATGAAACAAATATTGCATACGCGGAAAGATATTCATCTTAATTGTATTTATCCTACCCATTAAATTAATAGGTAAATCTTTCCATTTGATCAAATCAGTTTTAATATTTTTCATTAATGGAGCATAATTTAATTTATCTAAAGATTGATAATTAACATTCAAAATTATACCCAGATATTTAATTTGATCAGTCCACTTCAAATTAATAATATTCTTATAAACTGAATAATCTCCTTCACTTATTGGTAATATTTAACTTTTTACCCAATTAACTTTATATCCAGAAAGACATCCATATTGTATTAAACATTCCTTCAAATGCAAAAGTGATTGAGCTGGGTTTATTAAATACACCAATACATCATCAGGAAATAAATTAATTTTATACTCCTCATCTAAAATGTTCATACCTTGTATTTTCTCTTATCAACTGTGCTAAAGGTTCAATCATTAACGCAAACAAAGCTGGTGATAAAGGACAACCTTGATGAGTTGATCGAGTTAACTTAAAAGATTCCGAAATCAAATCATTCATCCACACTCTAGCTACTGGTTTACTATATAGAGCCCTAATCCAGCCAATAAAAAAAGGACCAAACTTGAATTTCTCCAAAACTTTAAACAAAAAGTTCCATTCAACTCTATCAAATGCCTTTTTTGCATCTAGAGATATCACCATTGGATGATCTGAAGATTGTCGAAATCTATTAATCAAACTAATCACGTGCAAAATGTTATCTGAAGCATATCTGTTCTTTATAAAACCTGTTTGATCCATATGAATCAACTTATGTAAAAATTTAGCCAATCTATTCGCTAATATTTTAGCTATTAATTTATAATCTACATTTCACAACAAAATTGGTCTATATGAAGATACCTTCAAAGGATCTCTATCATTTTTTGGAATTACTGTAATTAAAGCACTAGAACAAGACTCAGGTAATTCATAATGTTCTCCAACTTGACATAATTCATCCCCAAACACTGTACATAAATCATCATAAACAATTTTTAAAAATTCAACTGAAAATCCATCATCACCAGGCAATTTACCATTTGGCATTTCCAGCATAGCCATTTTAATTTCAGAATTAGTAAATGGTTCTTCTAACTCCTGTATATCTGCATCCTCTAATAGTGGTAAATTCAACTGTGATTTAAAAAAGATCAATCGATCCAGTTTCTTGTTTTCCTTCAGATGTATATAACTTTTTATAAAATGAGTAAAATTCATCATTAATCTCACGAGGTTTATAAGAAATAAGGGAATTCCGTCTAACAGCATTAATAGTCCTCGAAATCTGTTGTTTCTTTAATTGCCATGCCAGTACCTTATGTGCTTTTTCTCCCCATTCATAATACCTTTGCTTAGTCCTATTAATCACACATTCAAATTGATAAGATTGCAAAGTATTATATTCCAATTTCAACCTAGATCATTCTATTTTCTGATCTTCTGTAGCATCTTTCTGAAATTCCTTTTCTAACTCATCAATCTGTTTCTCTAATTCAAAACTCTGATTTAATCAATTCTTCTTTATTTTAGAAGTATAACTAATTATTGTCCTGTCAAATAGGCTTTCATAGCATCCCATAACACAAACTTACTTTGAACAGAATTAGAATTTTCTTTAAAAAAAATTAATTTGTTTTTTCAAAAATCAATAAATTCCAGATTTTTTACAAAATTGTATTAAACCAATAATAGGCCACTTGGATTTTCTCAGAAGTTGCATATGTAAAATATAACAAAGAATGATCTGAAATCACCCTACTTTTATGTTCCGCTTGTTGTATTTTCCCTTGTAAATGTGCCGATACTAAAAAGAAGTCAATCCTTGAAAACGATTCATGTCTAGATGAATAAAAAGATAAATTTTTCTCTGTCGAATTAAGATGTATCCAAATATCTACTAAATTAAGATCTTTCATCAATGCTTGAACCTGAACTGCCATCTTGGATTTCTTAACTTTCTTCGGAGATTTATCTAATAAAGGTTCCAAAACACAATTAAAATCACCACCAATTAAAATATTATCATTAGCCTGACCCAAACATAAAAATCCATCTGAAATAAATATTTCATCATCTGCATTTAACCATAACCGTAACCATTTATGGAGCAGAATGAAGCATAAATATTAAGTAAAATCCAAAATTCATTAAAAATCTTACAATTCAATTTAAGAATTACATCCTCCCTTTTCCTCCATTGATTGTAATTCAAAAGATAAATTTTTATGTATCAAAATTGCTACACCTTTAGCCCTAGAATTAAATGAGGAAGAATATATATCCACAACCCAGTGTCTCTTTAATTTCATACTCTGCTTCACAATTTTTGTAAAAAAGCAACATCAATTTTCTTTTTCTTAATATATGCCAAAACTCGCTTACGCTTAATCGGACTGTTTAATCCTCAAACATTAAAAGTAGCAAACCTCAACTTTGACATATCTACTATTGTTACTAAATACCAATAATATCTTTATATGAAAACTCAAATCAACGTATATAGACCCTCCAATAGGAAAAAAAATCACAAATTAAAAGCTAAATAAAATGAAAATAATAAAAAAAATTTAAAAAAACCTTCCCCAAAAAAACCTACCAAAAGGTAGTAATCCCTAAACAAAAATTGGGTGTGGGTCACCCACCAGTGGCTGATGACTAGTAAAGAACTTAGGGCAAATCTCCCCCTCCCCAGCCAAACAATCAATAACATCAAAATATCATAATAACAAAAAAAAGAGTAAGAAAAAAATTCTTCTTTTCATACAAGAGATTCCAATCTCGAAGATCCCATTTCAGAAGAATTTGGACACTTTTCATTCCCGTTTTTCCCATTTCTGGCATTTCTTCCATTTCCAGAACAACCAGATTTTTATTTAGAAGATAATGGTGGACTACGTCTTTGTCCTCTTATATCTGGCAATGAATCAGCAAAAATCATTGCTTCACAATCATTTTCAAAAAACCGAAATTGATAGTCTCCATAAAACATCTTCAACTCTGCAGTGTAGCCAAAAGTAGACTTATAATCTTTACACCACAAAACTTCTTTAACTGGATTAAATCAACGTCGACGTTGAATTACCTCTTGACTGAAATCAGGGTAAAAGAAAACTCTGCTATTCTGAATCAATAACGGAGTTTGTCGTTGTCTCACATTCTGCACTACTAGTCGAAGTATTGCTTCTCTGTCCAAATAATTCAAACATCGAATTATTACCAGTCTCGGTGGTTGACCAGCTGAGGGTGTTCTTGTTAGCGCTCTATGGGCTCTTTCCAGTACCAATCCCCAAGAAAAGAAATCTTGCCCTAATACTTGTGGGATCCAGTCTTTAAAGAAACAAAGAGGATCTTGTCCTTCTATACCTTCTGACAAACCAACAATTTTTACATTAATCCTTCTGCTTTTATTCTCCAAGTAGCTATTTTCCTCTCTAGCTCCTTCTCACGTTCTCCCAATTCTATGACTGATTTTTCAACCTACAACACTTTTTATGTGTTAGAAGCCACTTGTTGTTTACAGTCCAAAAAAAGCAGTCTGAATTTTTAAAAATTCTTCATAAGATGCACCCACATGTGTCTTAACCATATTAAATTCTGAACTTATACCAGCATTCATTTGAGATGTCAAAGGTTTAATAACAGCTTGAACAATATCATTTAATTGCATACACTGTAGGTCAGAAAAGCTCAGCCCTGCTCTCTTTGATGTAATGACAGAACAAGGTAACTGCAGCTCCTGCTGCAACTCAACAGAAGGCATTTTCAAAGTTTTACTGTGGGTCTGGACACCCAGTGGCAGCACTCTGACTTCCTCAGGGAGTCGCCGCTGGTCTCCCCCCCTTATCTCGTTGTTTTTTCATGAAATCACGAAGAAAAGCAATTTCTTCAGATTGAAGTACTTCCTGATGCATTTCCAACAATGGAGTTGTCTTCCTGTGTGCTCCCTCTGTTGAAATCAAAAGACTTTCCAAATCAGGGTCCACTTCTTGGGAACACGCACCTTCTTCCAGAGAACAAGTAATTCCAGCGCCATCCTTCACTTGGTGAGTAATAGACATTTTTTTTTCAACTCCCACAGGCAGTCTTTGAGGTTTAGACACTGAAGAGATTAAGCCTGAGGCTATATCAAGTCATCTAGGCCCCAAATCTTCAGCACTTCGAAAATGTAACTTCTTCTGCACTTGAGGTTTAATATTTTTACCATTAGTGGCCATAATAATTCTTAATACTTTAAACTAAAATTTAAAAAGATTAAACTTTAAAACAAAGAGTTAAAAAACAGGTACTTAAAAGTCTGGCTAGAGAGGTCGAGATTACACGTCTAGACTTTACACCATCTTGCCACGCCCCCGGAAAATATACTTCAAAACAAACTAAACCTTGCATACCGGACACCTGTAATCTTCCCTTTTCCTTGCATCCGTGTGTCTAAGAGTATTTTAAAAAATCTCTATTGTACTAGTCTCCAGCTTCACTTACCACTCTCTGAGAAAATCCATAACCTCTAATATAGCCCTTAAACGTTTCTCCACTCATCTTAATCCATGCCCTCTGGTATTTGCTAATGTATTCACAGAACATATGTTTTAGCTGTCTGCCCTATCCGTGCCATTCATTATCTCCATAAATTCATCTCTCATCCTTCATTGCTCGAGATATGCTATAGGTCTTTTAATCATCCTTCATATGCCATGTTCTACAATCCATAGAAGGGGATGTGGGTTTTTTCAATTAAAAAAAATTAGACGTAAATCTCGGTAAAATGAAAGTCGGACCAGGGATCCGAGCCACCCAATTTACACCCCATTAACCTACAACCACGGTACATTTTGAACAGTGGGAGGATCCGATGCCCCCAGAGAAATTCTCACAGATAACGTACAAGCAGCCTACAGACTGTGCGGGATTCTAACCCTGGCTGATTCTAATCTTGGATCGAAGGGCCTAATATATCCTCTGTGATTCTGCAATTATTTCTTGGGAACTAACAGTCACTTCTCGTTGTCATGACGTCTGGACCCTCACCAACCGATTGGCATTCATATGGGCATTCTTCAACCGGATGGTATGAACATTGACTCATTTGGTTTCTGCTAGCACACCATCCTTTCTCCCTCCCTTCTCCTTCCCTTTGTCTTATTTCCTCCAGCCCGCCACCTCATTGATAGAGCCATCCCTCCTCCCTTATCCACCTCCTGCTTTTGGGACTGTGCTCCTCCCCTTTCTATTCGGGCTGTGAAGAGGGAAACCTTGTGTTTTGATTTTTGTTAATTTCATGACTATCCCTTTAAGACATTTTGTTGTTTGGAGTGTTACCATAGTTAGGATGAGACATATGTCTGCAGCCGGTTTATGGTCAGTCTTTGAAGAACCATGGAGGACGCTAGGCATCGAAATACTTTTCTTTCAATTCATCTTATTTCATTTAAATCATTTTAATGTTGATTTAACCGTTTAAAGAAGAATATCGTTATTATTATAATACAGAATGCTTTATTTACTCATGAAAATCTTGATGCGAAGTTATCCTAAATGTTTATATCAACTGATTAAAGGCTGCATAAAGCTGAAAATACGAAGTTTGGTTTATTGGAGTGATAAGAAATTGGGAAATAGGAGAGAATGGAAATTGTCATCTACACAGGCACCTACCTATTTTTGTTTCGTACCTTGACGAAACGTTGCTAACGTATCTTTATCATTTCTATATAAATTACACTGTTCAACCAGCTGAGTTTGTCCAGTATTGTGTTTTTATTTTTACCAATATCCTACCAATCTTGCCGTTTCTCAGACAGTCCATACTCGTGAAGTCCGACTGGAGGTAATCTCCAACATGTAAGAACGACGATGAATGATTGATCAGTCTCTTCCTTTTGACTTCCTTTTCCAGTAAACGTTGTGGCAATTGCAGTGCTATCCCGCGGAAAATGTGGCTTGTCTACCTGCACCACTATCTATTTGGCCTCCATGTTAACGGCTGACCTGCTAGTCATCATAATGGAAGTCCTACTGTGGCAGGTTGGCAATTATTATTTCCCGGGATCCTTTCTGAAAATCACGACCGTTTGTCGTATAATTGACGTTTTGGTTCGTTCGGCCATAAATTGTTCGGTCTGGTTCACTGTCGCGTTCACCTTTGATCGCTTTGTCGCCATATGTTGCAGGAAGCTAAGACGAAAATATTGCACTGCCAAGTCTGCGACTATAGTCCTCGTCGTCATCTTCATTTTGTTCAGTTTTAAAAATATTCCATTTTATTTTGCATACGAGTTTGGAGCGTTAGTTGATCATGTGCCGTGGTTTTGTAAAGTAAGACAAAGTTTTTATGCCGACCCAATGTGGGTGGGATACGATTGGCTGAGTACAGTTTTAACTCCACTGCTCCCATTCACCTTCGTTTTGCTGTTCAACGCACTAACTGTCAGATATATTTTAGTCACTAATCGAGTCCGTAAGGAATTGAGTTATAAGAGCAGAGGAGAGAATCGCAATGACCCCGAGTTGCGGAGCAGAAGAAGGTCAGTGCTTTCTCTATTCACCATTTCCGGCAGTTTCATCCTCTTTTGGTTGGTTTACGTTGTGGAATTTTTGTTCTACACCTTCTCAGAAACAGGACGTGTAGGTTACAATAGTTCCCTGGTAGGGTTCGAGGAGGCAGGGTACATGCTGCTTAATTTAAGCTGTTGTACCAATTCGTTTATTTATGGGGTGTTTCAATCTAAATTCAGAGAACAATTCTTAATCGCAGTGAAATCTCCTGTGACTTCGATCATTCAATTATGCAAAAAACAACGGATTTCTCGGATGGTTGGGCAATAGACAATCTTTCAAGGCCGTATGTGTCTTTCACAGTGATTGAGAAGGGACGCCGTTTCATCTGCACAGGTATCTGAGCTGAGTGTTGGTGAGACACGATTAAGCTATTATGGTTCTGCCAGTATCCCAAGCACATTAATGCAACCCGCAGAGCCATAAATTAAAAATTTTACATCTATCGAAAAAATGCCAATTATTTGAAACTGTACCCTTGTGATGAACTTCCGATTATTATTTAGGAACCGATATTATGTTAGATTCCTGATCTTTCCTTTGAATATTTTATTGATAAGAAAAACAACCAATAAAATAAAACAATATATCAAAATTCAAACTTGGTTTATTTTTATAGAAAAACTAAGAAATTTCTAAAAAAAACAACACACCCCCCCTCGATCTAAAACTACACCGTCCCTACAATCTACCCCAAAACCCCTAACTACCAGAAATAAAGTAAAAGAAAAAAAAGAAAAAGGAGACTACTAAACACAATTCACTTAATGTGGATTAAAGAGACTCCGCTGCACCTTTAAATTTTCAAATTGAAATAATCCAAATATGGGCTCCAAATCTTTTTAAATACATAATATTTATCCCTTAAATTATGTTTTCTTCTACAATGGAATACACAACCTTAATTCCAAATGCCATCTTAGTAAATTGATCCATCTGATCTTTCCACAAAATAGCTACACATTTCCTCACCACTGCTAATGCTAATCTCAAAAAATCTCAATGAAATTCAACCAATTTATAAAACAAACTCAATTCACTAATATATCCAATTTTTTTTTAAATTTTGAATCTAAAGAATGTTTAATTTTCAAAATAATCTGAAAACAATCTCTTACCCGAGACCAAAAAAAAAACAATACCATACTAAATGTAAAAAAAAACCTTTCTGGTCATTACAATGAAGATACAAATAAGAAACACTCAAATTATATATTTTCAAATGTTCTGGAGTCAAATACAATTGGTGTATAAAATTATGAGTTTCAAGCCTATATCTAGCATTTATAATTTTTGTCATACTATCTCTACAGAAATTGTTCCAATTACCCTTATCAAAATCAACTCCCAAATTTTTCTCCCATTTACACCATGGTTTATGCACTGAATTTTAGGCATTTTGTGCTGCAATAATTTATACATTTCTGAAAAAAAAACCTTTCTTCCCTTCATCACGAATCAACATTTCTAATTTTGACTCCTTAGTTAAAAGCAAATGCCTCCCAAAATAATCATACAACATTGATTTAATTTGATAATAACAAAAAAGTGTATGAGTTGGTATTTAATATTTTTCCTTCAATCTTCAAATGATTTAAAAAAAACAATTCATAACAATCATTTATCATCTTAATCCCTTTCTGGTCCCAAATTTTAAGGTAATTATTAACCATAAAAGGAAAATATTTATTCAGATACAAATGAGTATATCTAGACACTTTACCCTGATCACCAATTTCTTTATTTATCCCTTCCGAAATATCTATCAAATGAGATAAACAGGTAATTTATAAGAACTTATTTATTTAACATTCCATTTATAAATAAAATAATCTCTTCTATCTTCAGCGAGTCTATTTAATTATAGATCTGTCCAAGTCAAAGGACTATCCAAATCAAACATTCCATTAATAAATTTTAATTGAACAGCCTTCTAATAATTTTTAAATTTTGAAAGTTGTAAACCACCTAATTCATATTTCCATGTCAATT
The DNA here is from genome assembly GCF_036971445.1 of Narcine bancroftii. Classification (NCBI taxonomy): domain Eukaryota; kingdom Metazoa; phylum Chordata; class Chondrichthyes; order Torpediniformes; family Narcinidae; genus Narcine; species Narcine bancroftii. The sequence goes on along the minus strand of NC_091474.1, from coordinate 97,602,710 downwards.
TATGCATAGAAACTCTCACTAATTTTCCTGTGCATAAAAATTTCCTAACCATTGTATTCAAATCCTTTAAAAAAAAACTTTGTTAGGAATATTACAATGAATATTTTGAAAAAAATACTGAAGCCTAGGAAATATATTCATTTTTTATACAATTCACCCTACCCACCAAAGTTAATGGTAAATACTTCCATTTATTTAAATCTTATTTTAATTTAGAAATTAATGACAAATAATTTAAATCAGATAACTGATCTATATGTCTATTTACCTGTTACGAGCCAAAAGTACCCAAAAACCCAGAAACAATAGATATTCACCAAGACAAAGGTTGCTTTTAATTATCTTTAAACATGAACATAGAAACAAACTTTAACTTATGTATTATTATTAACTTACTTAACTTAACCTAACCTAACCCCCTTTTAATTCTAAGCACATGTGTGTGTAATGTGTGGTAAATTTAGAAAAGTTAATTTGGTTCGCAGTGCAATCTCACTTCTCATTCTTCCAATTTCACTGGTTGCAGACAATTCATATACTGTCCACAGAATTTACATGTATAAAGTTCACCAGGCATTGGCACTCAAAAGGTAAATGGTTACAGCTCAAGAAGGTTCTTGTAGAGAGAGATGTTCCAGGTCATTGTTATGGAGTCCAGAGGACCCCAAATCCAAGCAGCAATAGATATTCACCACGACAAAGGGTTACTTAAAAAAAGGTTGCTTTTAATTATCCTTGCACATGAAAACAGAATCAAACTTTAACTTATTACTATCAATTTACTTAACCTACTTAGCCCCCCTCTAAAACTAAACACACCTGTGTAATGTGTATATAAGTGTAGAAAAGTTCTTTGGTTCACAGTCCAATGTCAACTGGTTGCAGGCAATTCTTTTACTGTGCACAGAAGTTAGCATTAATAAAGTTCACCAGGCTTTGGTGCTTAACAGGCAAATGGTTACCACACTGGAGGGTTCTTGTTGGTTTTCAGAGAGAGATTGCTTATATTCCAAGACATCCACACCTGATTCTTTTTTAATGAAACTTGCTTCCTTCAGGATTTTCCACATGATCCTCATTCTTTCAGGTCACCACAGAGTTCTTTTCAGACAGCCAGTCTTCTCTTTTGACCAGTCAGTCTTCCAAAGCTTCCCAGCTTGTCCTTCTGGAACCAAAGCCTCTGTCTGTTCTCTCTCTCACTGAGAGCTAAGCTGTTCTGCCTCTCCTGCAAAGATCACATGCTCTTCCAGACAAACTGCTGCCATTTGTTGCTACTTTGCAAAATAGCACCCTGCAAAATTCCTGCAAAAATTTTGTTTTAAAATGTTTATATGCAACCTGCTCTAACAATCATCCTAAACCACCTCTAAATACTCTGTCACTCCTTCCCCCTTTAAAGGAATTTTAAGTCAAGTTAAAATTCAGTTATAACTAAACTATCTTAAAATCACTGAATAGATAACAATGTTATAATACAGTATAACTTGTCATAATACAGTAATTCAATTTTGAGAGTATTTTTATAAATGATCAATTTTAACATCTTAACAATCTGCTATCACATTACTTGTATCTCTGACATGATTAATTTGCAGATTATATTCTTGTAATATCAAACTCCAGTTTAACAATCTTCTGTTTTATTCTTTATTTTATTCAAACATACCAGAGGATTGTGGTCAGAGAAGATAACAATTGGTTTATGGGAGGTACTAAGATATACATCAAAATTCTGCAGACAAGTTCTTTTTCAATAGTGGAATAGTTCCTTTGATGAAGATTGATTTTTTTGAAAAGTAGGCAACTGGATGTTTTTGCAATAAAACTGCATCTGCTGCTCCCTCACTGGCATCTTCTGCTACAGAAAATGGTTTGTCAAAATCAGGAGATTATAACAGACGATAATGGCATAGCATCTCCTTTAAATTTTTGAAAGCTCACACAAATTTCTCCACTTTCTTCAAAAGGTTGGTTAAAGGAAGGGCAATCTCAGCAACATTTCTGCAAAATTTACCGTAATATCCTGCCATCCTTAAAAACCTTCTCACTGCAGAAATTGCATTTACCTTGGCTTGAATAGGTGCATCTTTGCCATCACCAACTACATAACCCAAGTATGTTACCGTGGCATTTGTAAATTGACATTTTGCTAAATCAGCAGTTAAATTTGCTTTGGATAATCTTGCAAACAATTTGTCCAATTCCCTTAGATGTTCTTCTCATGTGTCACTTTTTGTGACCAAGTCATCTGTACGTGTTTACTCTTGGATTCTTTGGAATGTTGCAGGGGAATTTTTCATGCCAAAATGCAACACATTATACTCATATAAACGGGATGGAGTAACAAAAGCAAAATATTCCTTCCTCTTTCAGTTAAAGGCACACACCAGTAACCCTTCAACAAATCCAACTTAGTAAGAAATTTAGCTTTGTCAATTTTATCAACAGTCATCTATTCTCAGAATAGGATAAGGTCTTTTTTTACTTACTGAATTAACCTTCCTGTAATCTGCACAGAACCTAATGGTTCCATCTGGTTTCAGTACCAGAATACAAGGAGACCTCCAATCTGAGTTTGAAGGCCTAATAATATAATTTATCTACATATATTCCATCTGCTGACATCCACATCTTGGTACATCACTGATGTCCTTTTTGGAACATCAGGAATCAGATTTGTTTATTTTAAAATTAATTCCTTCAACTGCATCTGTTGCTCCAAATTTTCCAAAATTGTTGAATTAACCTTAAAGGTTTCTTTAAGGTTACACTCAAAAGATTTTGTTTCCAAATCTTATGATCCATTATTTCCTCCACTCTGTCAACAGCCAACACCTCTGAATGAGATTGTTCTCCACTACCCTTATTCTCATAATAAGGTTTCAACATACTAATGTGACAAACCTGAGTTTTATTCCTTCTATTTGCAGTGTTAACAACATAGTTGTCATTCAGTTTTGATTTAACTACGTACGGTACAGAAAATCTAGCTTTCAAAGGATTGTCAAATGTTGGAAACAAAATCAAAACCTTACTTCCTGTCTTAAAATTCCTCACCTGAGCTATCCTTTCAAATAAACACTTCATTTTACCCTGAGACATTTCTAAATTCTCCTGAGCCAAAGTCCACACATTTTGTAACTTATCCTTAAATTTAGAAACTTAATCCCGCAAGTTCAGATGTAGATCCTCATGAACCCATTGTTCTTTTATCAACATTAAAGGTCCGCTAACCTGATGTCCAAACACAATTTCAAAAGGGCTGAAACCTAATGAATCCTGGACAGCCTCCCTTGCTGCAAATAACAATAAATAAATACCATCATCCCAATCTTCTCCATTCTCCAGAAAATAAATTCTCATGATATTTTTAAGAGTAGAATGAAATCTTTCCAAAGCTCCCTGAGTTTTAGGATGATACGCCGATGAAGTGATCTGTTTTATTCCCAACTCATAAATCAACTGCTGCAACAACCCAGACATTAAGTTAAATCGTTGATCACTCTGGATCTCTTTCATTAATCCAAACACTGTGAAAAATATTTCCAGAGCCTTAACCACCATTTTGGCTCTAATATTTCTCAGTGGTTATAGCCTCTGGAAATCTTGATGATGTACACATAATTGTTAAACAAACTTATCTTTTGGTAGGGGACCTACACAATCTAAAATGTTGTAATGGAGCCACTGGAGGACCCTTGTTAGATTTCCCTGCAAATTGACAAAAGTGATATGTCTTGCAATTTACAACATCCTTCCTCAAACCAGGCCAGAAAAATAAAATTGTTTCAACAATTTATTCATAGTTTTCTTTGCATCACGATGACTACCAAAGGTATACTGTGGGCTAGATTTAATATTTAATTCTGCTAATTTTTAGGAACATTCACCTGATGAATCACTCTCCACTCTTCATCAGCAGGAATGTCAAGAGGTCTCCATTTTCTCATCAACAATTCACCTTTCACAATATCCACAAGCCATTTCTTTAATCTACAGTTCAGTTCCAGACAAGCTTTTGCTGTATGTTGCTTCTTTGTTGCCTTTTGCAAAATAGCACTCTACAAAAGTCCTGCAAAAATTCTGAGTTTTAAAATGTTGTGTGCAACCTGCTCTAACAATCATCCTAAACCACCTCTAAATCCTCTGTCACTCCTTCCCCCTTTAAATCTTCCTACATCTCATCTGTCCATGCTTTTTAACAATCAAAATGTTCAAATTAAAAAGAACTAGCAACAAGGGAAGATACAACAAAAAGAAGTGAATTGGTGGACAAAAAAAATATGATACACTACAAACGTATAAGATGGAGAAGAACATAATGAAAATAAAGCAGAAGTATTACGAGCTAGGAGAAAAAACGCACAAAGTATTGGCTTGGCAGCTTAAAACAGAACAAGCTAAAAGAACGGTATTGGCATCAAGGAAAAAGGATAAACAAATTATATATAACCCAACAGAGATGAATGAAATTTTTAAGGAATTCTACGAGCAATTATACCAAACTGAGAACGAAGGGAAAGAAGATAAAATAGATGAGTTTCTAGCTAAAATGTAACTACCAAAATTGCAAGAAGAGGTGCAAAACAAATTGATAAAACCATTTGAAATAGAGGAAATACAAGATATATTTAAAAAAGTACTAAACAATAAATCGCCTGGGGAGGATGGACTCTCAATAGAATTCTATAAAACATTTAAAGAGTTACTAATTCCTCCTCTCCTGGAAGTAATGAACCAGATTGAAGAAACACAAAACATGCCAGATTCATGTAAAACAGCAATAATTACAGTAATACCAAAGATGGGGAAAGATCCACTAACACCAGCATCATATAGACCAATATCTCTACTTAACTCAGATTATACGATAATAGCAAAACTATTAGGAAACAGATTGGCCGACCATGTACCAAAAATAGATCAAACTGGATTTATTAAGAAAAGACGAACAATGGACAATGTCTGTAAGTTCATTAACTTAATTCATGCAGTACAAGGAAATAAGAAACCAACAATGGTGGTTGCTTTAGACGCAGAGAAAATCTTTGACAGGATAGAATGGAATTATTTATTCAGAGGTTCAACCTACCAGAGAAATATATTAATGGGATTAAAGCATTATATAAGGGTCCAATGGCGAAGATGACAGTAAATGGATATATATCGAACAAATTTAAATTAAGCAGGTCAACTAGGGCACTATCTCCCTCACTGCTCGCTTTAGCAATAGAACCATTGGCAGAACTGATAAGAACAGAAAATAAAATAAAAGGGATTAAAATAAAAGGAATATAAAATCAGTCTTTTTGCAGATGACATCATAGTATACTTAACAAAACCAGAAATATCAATAAAAGAACTACATAAGAAATTGGAGGAGTATGGAGAAATATTGGGGTACAAGATTAACGCAAATAAAATTGAAGCAATGCCAATGAATAATTCGGATTTCACAAAGTTTAAAATGGCAAACACAAGCAATCCGATACCTAGCTATTAGACTAGATAATAATCTAGGCCATGTATAAAAATTAAATTATCAGCCATTAATGAAGAAATTACAAAATGACTTAGAACATTGGAAAGATTTACAACTAACACTGATAGGAAGGGTAAATTGCATTAAAATGAAAATCTTCCCAAGGATACAATACCTATTTCAATTGTTACCAATTCCCTTAACAGAGAAATTCTTCAATGAGCTAAAGAAAATAATAAAGGGGGGTGGGGGAGAAACTGAGGATAGTGCTAGATAAAGTAACAGAATGATACAAACAAGGGGGTTTGCAGCTACCAAACTTTAAGAATTATTATAGAGCAGCACAATTAAGATATCTCTCAGATTTTTATCAAACAAGGGAAAAACAAGATTGGACCAGGATAGAGCTGGATAAAATTGGGGAGAAGGTACCGGAACATATACTTTATAAGTGGGATGAAAAACTGGTGCAATATGGAAGTTCACCAGTACTGCACCATCTGCTCAACATTTGGAAGAAGATTCACATAGAAAGGAAAAATACAAATTACCAACTACCAAAATTATTATTGATGCAAAATCAACTAATCCCTTTCACAATAGATAACCTTTACTTTAGAGAATGGGAGAGAAAAGGGATTAAAAGAATAGAAAATTGTTTTTTTTGGGAAACAATTTATTATCTTTTGAACAAATGAAGTACAAATATGGAATATCTCATCGTACAATGTTTGCATACTACCAACTGAAAATGTACTTAAAGGGTAAATTGGGAAGCAGGCTGAGGTTACCAGAAGGAAGTAGCTTTGAATATGTGATTAGAGACACAATGATAATTAAAAGATTTATAACAAACATATACATCAAACTGCAAGAGAAAGAGAATGATGAAATAAGCTGTAGACCCAAATAAAAGTGGGAACAAGATGTAAACCTAAAGATTAAAAAAAATGAAACATGGGAAAAGCTATGCTCCAGAACTATGAGAAATACAATAAACGAGGTTAGACATGATACAATATAATTGGTTACACAGGCTATATATCATGCCCCAAAAGTTAAATAAATGAGACCCAATAGTATCAGACAGATGTTTTTGCTGTAAGAAGGAAATGGAAACAACAGTACATGCAATTTGGGCATGTGAGAACGTAGAAAAGTTTTGGGAAGATCTAAATCAGGTATTAAATAAAATCACAAAAAGCAACATATCAAAAGACCCAGAGATCTTTCTTCTAAGCAATATAAGAACTAAAGAATTAGGCCTCGAACTGGATGAAGCACAAAAAAGATTTATTAGCTCTAGCAAAAATATGTATAATGTCAACCTGGAAATCAGAAGAGAGACTGAGAGTACAGCACTGGTACATAGTAATGAATAAATGTATTTCATTGGAAAAAATAACATATAATTTAAAGAATAAAGTCACATTATTCGAACAAATTTGGGAACCGTACATGGAACACAACAGAGACAGCCTACCGCAGACTTCTACCCCGTAAAATGATAGAATGAGAAGAAGACGAAATGAACTGACCCAGTGTGTAAAAGTAGATGATACAATTTCTTGTTTATTTTCATTGTGTGATTACATTGTTTAATGGGTTTATTGTATTTTATATGTTTAACGTTTAATGGGTTGGGAGGGAGATGAGAGGGAAGGGAGGGGGAAAAGGGGAGAAAATAACGCTGTGTAAGAGGGAAATGTTTGTGTGTTATTTTGGGTAAAATGGTTCATAGTGTGAAAAATTAAAAAAAATATTATAAAGAAATGTTCAAATTAGATCCCCCCTCATATTCTCGTAAATTCCAACAAGTCCCAAGAATAGAGCCGTCAAACGTTCCTTCGGATAACATGAACGGATTTTTACAGTAACTTAAAATTTATGCAAGGCACTCTCGCCCTATTCTTGTTTCAACTTCCCGAATATTGAGTAGCATTTAATCAATGGAAGAAGTTCAGATGGGGCAGAATATAACAGCTCTAATCAGGATGGATATCTCAAAGAGTTGTGGACAAGCCACCGAGAGGAGGGACCGGTCTTGGGTCATGAACCCTGTCAGGTGACATCTCTCGATGGGTGTGTATTTCGTAGACAGTGACCACAAATCCCTGACCCTAAATATGGACAAGGATAGACATAATGCCACAATTTAACGTGACACAAATTTTCGAGTGACCTGTGTGATATAGAGAATTTAGGTTAAAAAGACTTAAGTTAAAATGTGATGATTAATCATAAACAGGGAAGCCAGAACGGACAGAGAGTTTACTAGCAGTCAAGGACAGAAGGAGCTGCTGAATATGTTTTTTTAACCTATCTTTTCATGGTCATAGTGAGAGACATGCAGGAGACAAAGGATTGATAAGAAGTGTGAGAAACAGAATTTAGTGAATGTAGAGTTCACAGCGTACGTAACGAACGTGATAATTAATAATGCAGTTATACTTAGAATGTTTTTGTAATACTAACCAATTAAAACAGTATTAATAAGAAGGGGAAGGGCAAATAATAAAGGTATAAAAATCAATGCACTGTATGTATCGGGGCTTAACTGGTGAGAAACCAGTTGAGTCCAACTCTGCAGACTTGTAAATAAAGCTTGTCGTGTCATCAGTTTTAAAGAGACTCATGTGTGAGAAGTTTTATTTCTGACAAATGGGGGCTCGTCCGGGATCTACACTCCGGCCGTGAGGGGAGGCGAGAAGAGGGACATCGGAGGCGGTGCACCCCGCTGAGTTCAGCGGCTCCTAGTCCCTTGCTCGTCGCTTCGGGCGGCTTGAGCGAGTGGTATCCGGACAGGGTGACACGACAAGACGGAGAGGAGAAGGGTGACGGTTCAATCCCCGGGAAGACACCGGTAAGTGACGACTTACGATTGTGGTGTGGGGATTGGGTAACAGGTGTAACGGGATACACCTGTTTGGATAAAAACCTAACGGAATAGATTAAGTATAGATCTTTTGTCGTTGTGTGAGGACCCTGTCGCGGGACTCTAGGATAGACCCCAGGGAAACCTCGGCGGTAACCGAAGGAGGGACAGCACCTCCGACGAAGTGCCGAGAAGAGAGGGGTCAACCCCAGGAAAACCTCAGCGGTAACCGAAGGAGGGACAGCACCTCCGACAAGGCGTCTGAGAGGAAGGGAGTAGGGTCCAGAGCGAGAGGGTCCTCAGCAACGATAAACAGATCTAGGTGGGAAAATGGGAGGATCAAAATCTAAGGGCTCGTCTGAAAATTCAGGACAATTCCTGGGAGTACCCCTTGACAGCCCTTTGGGGAGAATGTTTGAAAATTGGGATAGTAATAGATATCGGGACAAAAACAAGAAAAAGATGGTCCAATATTGTCTCCTTTGGTCAAAACAACCTATTAAAGGTTCCTCGGTCTGGTGGCCGAAATTTGGATCTGATGAGGATTGGGTTAGACAAGCATTAAACATATATGTAAATTCGAGACCAAAGGTGAATCAAGAAGAGTCAGCATATGCATTTTGTTGGGTTCCCTGGCCAGGATCCTTAACAGAATGTTTTAAATTGAGAGTGGCAGGAGAAAAGAAATGGGAACCTCTGGACAACCTTCCCCCTCCTTATATTCCCCCGGTGCCTACTGCGCCCGAGGAAAGCTTATTACCGGAGGGGAAAGGTGATGAATCTGATTGCCCCGAAGGGGGCCGGGATAAAAAGGATGAATTAAGGGAGTCGGACCCTAAACTTCCACCGGTAAACCGACCCTGGACAAGATCCCAGACTGGTCCAGGACCATCAAAGTTTTCAATAAACCTAAATCCCCTGAGAGAAGTTCCTATGGGAGGACCGGGAGGGGGAATGGGATATGTGAATGTTCCCCTAACTAGTACAGAGGTGCGGGGATTTAAGAAAGAAATGAAAAAGTTATTGGAAGATCCTATAGGACTGGCTGAACAGCTTGACCAATTCTTGGGACCAAACACATATACGTGGGAAGAGATGCAGGCAATAATGGGAACATTATTTTCACCCCAGGAGAGGCAGATGATTCGACGGGCTGCCCTCCTCATGTGGGAATATGAACAACCTGGGGACCCTAGACCCCATGAACAAAAATATCCCCTAAATGAACCCAGGTGGGACAAACGAACACCCGAGGGATTGGCAAGTATGAGACAATATAGAGAGTGGACAATTAAAGGGATACGGGAGGCTGTGCCAAAGGGTCACAATTTTACCAAGGCATTTGGGAACCACCAGAGGAAAGACGAGTCCCCTACTGATTTTTTGGAGAGGGTGAGAAAGAATGTCCAACAGTATGCTGGTGTGGACCCTAGTACACCAATGGGTGAACAGCTTATTCGAATTGAATTTGTTTCCAAATCATGGCAAGACATTAGAAAGAAACTAGAAAAGGAGGAGGACTGGAGTGAAAAACCCCTAAGTGAACTGTTAAAAAAGGCACAAAAAGTATATGTGCAGAGAGAAGAAGAAGATCAAAAGAAGGCGACAAATGTTATGGTACAGACTATCCGACAGATGAATGCTGAATCCAGAGGGGAAAGAAAACAAAACCTTCCTCTAAACAATCCAAAATATCCAAGAGAGGGAAGACCCCGGAGATTCGTTAAGTGCTATTACTGCAATGAGGAAGGAGACTTTAAGAGGGAATGCCCCCGATACAAGAGGGAATTGCGTGCCCTCGAACTTATGGAAGAAGATTAGGGGTGTCAGGGGTTCCAAATGTTAGGGACCAAATATAAGAGGGAACCCCTGGTAAAACTAAAAATTGGTCCCAAGGGAGAAGAGGTGGTGTTTATGGTGGACACAGGAGCGGAACGAAGTAGTGTAATAACTGTGCCAATCGGAACTGAGCCTATAAAAAGTAATTTGACAATTTCTGGGATAGAAGGAGCTCCCAGAATGGTATCAATAATTCCCCAAGTAACAGTGAAACTGGAAGAAAGAGAAGGGGTACAAGACCTCTTGTTATTACCTTCGGCTGGATTTAACCTCCGAGGAAGGGACTTACAGGCTCTCCTAGGTTTGGGTGCTCTCCCTGTGGACGGAGAAGTGCGAGTCCACCTCTGCGCTTTAAAGGAAGAGGATGAACGGCAGATTGACGAGAGAGTCTGGTATAAGGAGGGAAATCGAGGAGGTCTGGACATCCCACCTTTACATGTCACATTAATACCAGGTCATCAGCCGGTAAGGAAACGTCAGTATCCTATTTCTTTGGAAGGGAGAAAAGGGCTACAGCCGGTAATTGAGACTTTAATACGAGACGGACTATTAGAAGAATGCATGTCACCTTATAACACCCCTATACTCCCAGTAAAAAAGTCAGATGGATCCTATCGCCTAGTTCAGGATCTAAGAAGTTTGAATGCTATTGTTCAGACCCGCCACCCAGTGGTGCCTAATCCCTATACTATTATGAGTCGGATTCCCCCAGACCATGAGTGGTTTAGTGTTATCGACTTGAAGGATGCCTTCTGGACTTGTCCGTTAGAAGAGGAAAGTAGAGATATGTTTGCGTTTGAATGGGAAAATCCATGGACAGGTAGACGGAGACAGTTTCGGTGGACTGTATTGCCCCAAGGGTTCACTGAATCTCCAAACCTGTTTGGACAAATGCTAGAACAAATCCTGATGGACTATCCACAATCTGATGATTCCCAACTAATGCAGTATGTGGATGATTTACTATTATCAGGACCCAAGGAACAAGAAATGAGGAGAGAGACCATTAGACTCTTGAATTATCTGGGGAAAAAGGGTCTACGAGTGTCCAGAAACAAGTTACAGTTTGTTGAGAAAACTGTGATATATCTGGGACACCAGATAAGTAATGGACAGAAACGGATTACCCCTGAACGAATTGCGGGAATCACTAGAATGCCTTTACCCCGTAATAAGAAGGAAATAAGACAATTCCTGGGACTCTTAGGATACTGTAGGTTATGGATAGAGGACTACTCAGTTTTGGTGAAGTTTATGTATGATAAACTGACAAATGAAAATGACTATCCATTGAAATGGACCCAGGAGGAGGAGGGATGGTTCGAGGACTTGAAACATCGCCTAACACGAGCCCCAGTGCTCACTCTGCCCTCTTTAAAACAGCCCTTCCAGCTATTTGTCACTCATAACCAAGGAACAGCTGTGGGAGTTTTAACACAAGAAAAAGGCGGTCAGCGACACCCAGTAGCTTTCCTTTCCAAAATGATGGACCCAGTGTCTCACGGATGGCCGACGTGTATCCAGGGAGTAGCGGCTGCTGCTCTGTTGGTAGAGGAAGCACGTAAACTTACTTTTGGAGGAAAGATGACTGTGTACACCTCCCATTCTGTGAGTGTTTTATGAACACAAACTGCCCATCGATGGCTGACTGATTCTCGCATATTAAAGTATGAAACCATTTTAATGGTTGGAGAAGATTTACAGTTTGCAAAAATTAATAGCTGCAACCCAGCTCAATTTTTATACGGCAGTGAAACAGAGAAAGAGGTGGAGCATGACTGTGTCGAGTTGACAGATCTTCAGACCAAGACCCGAGAAGACCTTTGCGATACTCCGCTGGGAGAAGGATATGAATTCTACATTGATGGCTCCGCCAGATGTGTTGACGGAATGAGAAGAAATGGGTATGCTATAATAGAAGGAAATACTTGGAAAGTGGTAGAATCCACGAGACTACCCGGAAGCTGGTCAGCACAATCCTGTGAACTATATGCCTTGCAGAGAGCCCTCAAAATACTGGCAAAGAAAATTGGAACGATTTACACAGATTCCAAATACGCATACGGAGTAGTGCATACCTTTGGTAAGATCTGGAAGGAGCGTGGTCTAATTACATCAAGAAGAAAGGAATTGGCACACGAACAGATGATTACTCTGACTCTAGAAGCCTTAACATTACCCCAAGAAATAGCAGTGGTCTACATACCAAGCCATCAAAGGGGAGATAACCCGACAGCAATTGGAAACAAACTGGCTGATGAAGAAGCCAAAAGAGCAGCCATGCAACAAGAAGTCCGTTTGCTGACTTTAATCCCAATAAGGCAAGGCATAAAGACAGCTCCCATTTTCACTGCTAAAGAAGAAAAGAACATGGATCAGCTGGGCGCAAGCCAGTTACCTGATGGAACATGGAAAACACCAGATGGAAGAATTGTTCTAAATAAAGAAATAACTCGCAATATTTTAAAACACCTGCATCAACAGAGCCACTGGGGCACCCAAGCCTTATGTGACACAGTGCTTCGAGAATATGTGTGTAAGGGAATCTACACCTTGGCCCAACAAGAGGTGCAAAATTGTTACCTATGCACAAAAATTAATAAGAAGATAATGAGGACAGGGACCATGGGAGGTCAACCATTAGCCATACGCCCTTTTCAACGTATCCAGATCGACTTCACAGAGTTACCTCAAGTTCAAAGATGGAAATATCTGTTGGTGATAATAGATCACTTTACCCGATGGGTAGAAGCCTTCCCAACAATAAATACTACAGCCTCTACAGTAGCTCGCCTCCTCCTAGAGCAGATAATCCCCAGATATGGTATAATGGATTCTATAGACTCAGACAGGGGTCCACATTTTTCTTCAAAAATCCAGCAATTGATTTGTGATGCATTACAGGTCTCTTGGAAATTACATACCCCTTGGCATCCACAAAGCTCAGGGAAGGTCGAGCGTATGAATGGAACACTAAAAATCCAATTGACAAAGTTAATGGTGGAAACTAAAATGCCTTGGATAAAGTGTCTGCCCCTAGCCTTATTGAGAATTCGTACTGCCCCACGAAAAGATGTAGGGCTGTCCCCTTATGAAATGATGTTTGGGCTTCCCTTCTGGAGTACAGTTGAGGGGTGTCCCACCTTGGGGGAAGGGGATATATTTGTTAGGAACTATTTACAGGCACTGTCACGCTCTCTTACAGATTTACGAAAGAGAGGACTATTGGCACAAACACCGCCTCTAGACTTTTCTTTACACAAAGTGGAACCAGGAGACTGGATTCTTATCAAGACCTGGAAGACTGAAAAACTCCAGCCCCAGTGGGAAGGTCCATACCAAGTTCTCTTAACTACAGAAGCTGCAGCACGAACAAGAGAGAAGGGGTGGACACACGCATCCAGATTTAAGGGACCTGTAGAGGCGCCACAGGACCCTGATACGAACTCAGATTGGACTTGTATTCCTGGAGAAAAACCTCTTACCTTACGATTTCGCAAAAAGACTTAATTCACAATGTTATTGTTATGTTCTTTGATTTTTCTTAGTTTGCCTATGTCTTTATCAGGTGTGAAATGTAAGAAATGCAGAGATACAGTGGTCCTGTTTCAGGACCACATTTGGGGAAGAAAGGAAGGTAATTTCATTTCCCATACCTCAGTTCCTGAGAAATGTTGGGCAGAAAATACCACCCAACATCCATATACCCCTTGTGTATATACAGATTCCTAATACCACTCCTTTCCCTCTTAACGGTTGGAAAGGTGACTCAAGCCCACCATGCCCTGATGGACTCTGGTTTTGCATACACCAACGTACTGTTCCAATGAGAAGTTACACTCCACACTCGAAATTGCCTGTCCCTTTAAGACAGCCGGACTTAGTTCGAGTCCATCCAAATAACCATGTAAGTTTCGGTAATGTAATTGGGGGAGATAACCTTTTTGTAGATCTGGCAACTAAAATTGCAGGAACTTTTAATGTAACTAATTGTTGGGTCTGCGGGGGTCCACGGATGTCAGAACAATGGCCTTGGTGGGGAGAACCTCTCAATTCATTGACCATGATTTCCCGCATTTGGACAACTAACCGAACGAGATCAAGAGAAACCTGGTCTCTCTCTAATGTCCCCTCTGGTTTTTATTGTCTCTCACGAGCCGGCAAATACCCAGTAGGAGAAAGTCCCTGCAAGGCTGTATGGATTCGCATTTCGCGTGGTGTTTTCACTTGGTTTCCTAAACCTCAGACTTGGTTCTTATCCACTGTTTTTAAAACTAATTGCCTACCCCTGTCTAATAGCAGTATTCAGTTTTGGAATTGTACCACTTCCACCATCACAGGACCATACCAATCAAATCCTGTTCTTAAAAGAGTTTGGGAAAGGGGGTATGGAGTATCCCCAAATGGATTATTCTGGGTATGTGGTAATAAAGCTTATACTCGTCTTCCCTCACAGTGGAGTGGAACTTGTTTCCTAGGAATAATCCGCCCAGAATTTTTCCTTCTACCCCACGATCACGGTCATAAATTAGGCGTGAAGGTCTTTGATACATTACATCGTGAACCCCGCTCTACCACGGTACATTTGGGAGAATGGAGAGATGATTGGCCTCCAGAGCGCATAATTCAATATTATGGTCCCGCTACATGGGCTCAAGATGGATCTTGGGGTTATCGTACTCCTATATATATGTTAAATCGCATAATTCGCTTACAAGCAGTGCTTGAAATTGTTACAAATCAAACAGCTATAGCCCTGCAATTACTTGCATCCCAGCAAGGTCAAATGCGCTCTGCTATATATCAGAACCGTCTAGCCCTAGACTATCTCCTAGCCACGGAAGGAGGTGTATGTGGCAAACTTAATTTGACTAACTGCTGCTTACAGATTGATGATAATGGAAAAGCCGTTCGTAAAATCGCTGATAATATTCGTACATTGTCCCATGTATCGGTTCAAACCTGGCATCCTTTCCCACAATTTAATTGGATGGACAAATGGTTTGGAGGAACCTGGTGGCGTACCTTCTTGTGGGTCATCGGAGGTATTTTATTCCTCCTACTTATTTTGCCCTGTATTATTCCCTGTCTACGCAGCCTGGTGATTTCCATGGTCGAACAAGCTATGCAACCAGGGGGGATGGGAGACCCTGTAAGACTTTTATTTCAGCGTGAGATTAATGTATCATAAAACATTTCTCTTCCCTAGCTTAGAATCCCCATTCATATCTATACATATATTCAACACATTTTAAAGAGAGAAAGGGGTGGATTGTGATATAGAGAATTTAGGTTAAAAAGACTTAAGTTAAAATGTGATGATTAATCATAAACAGGGAAGCCAGAACGGACAGAGAGTTTACTAGCAGTCAAGGACAGAAGGAGCTGCTGAATATGTTTTTTTAACCTATCTTTTCATGGTCATAGTGAGAGACATGCAGGAGACAAAGGATTGATAAGAAGTGTGAGAAACAGAATTTAGTGAATGTAGAGTTCACAGCGTACGTAACGAACGTGATAATTAATAATGCAGTTATACTTAGAATGTTTTTGTAATACTAACCAATTAAAACAGTATTAATAAGAAGGGGAAGGGCAAATAATAAAGGTATAAAAATCAATGCACTGTATGTATCGGGGCTTAACTGGTGAGAAACCAGTTGAGTCCAACTCTGCAGACTTGTAAATAAAGCTTGTCGTGTCATCAGTTTTAAAGAGACTCATGTGTGAGAAGTTTTATTTCTGACAACCTGTTGTCATTCTATATCCTGTCGCTTCTCCGCTGTTCAAATTCAGATTCTATGCTTCTTTTGGTTCACTGTTTTTCTTAACTGATACTTTCTGAAGTACAATGTTAATGCTGGGAGCATTAAACCGTTCATATCAGTTCCACTGTGTTCACAATGTTGGAAAATAATCAATCCACCCTGTAGGTTAAAAAATGTTCAATATGTGCTCTCTCTCGCTAACGATGCTGCTTATACAGACTTTTCTTTGTAGTCCATTTTTTCATAAGGGCATGCGATGTGAGTGTATTTTACCTTTTCCTTGCTGAAAACGAATACAAAGAATATACAGTATGCAATTAGTCTGTCATTCAGTTGTGACAATCGATGGTTAAAGAGTATCAGCGAAAGAAGACGTCACCATTTTAAAGTCGTTAAGGGGTCTGGGACAGCGTGGTTGTTACCCGAAGAGAAATAAATTGGAGACGCCACTGTTATAAGTTTTATACAGCTTTCCCTGGCGGGAAGATTAATGTGTTCCATCAAAAGTACGCAATGTTCTCTGCTCAGGTTAATGTAATCTGAGCTCTCCCTCTCATTCCATGTGACATCCTGAACTCTGTCTCAACATGTATCAACATTACAACTAACACGTTAACAGCAAACTTTGCTTGTTGGCCTCGTCATTCAATGTTTAAACAATAGAACTGAGCCGCACCAGAGATAAGAAGACGAGACAAACTCTGTGTGTGTATCAGTAAGTGCATGCGAAGCGCATTAGAACGAAGTGCACATCATTAAAGTTGCCCGCCCGAAAAGAGTAGCGTGCATTGACAGATAGACGGCGAAACCTCATTTTCCTAGACCAGATTTGATGCATAAAGACCCTTGACGCTATAAAACCATTGTGCCACGGAATAAATAGGTCTTTCATCCATCATATCCAGCGGTACAAACCCACTAGACTACCACTGATAAGAGCACGACCTATCACCATCGATGCCTTAACAATTGAAAACCCAGTGCGTCCTATAATGTGTGGTCCAAAATTGCATGAGGAATACGAACTGTGACTTTAACATGGTTTCAAGTTATACCAATACCTCT
Source organism: Narcine bancroftii (assembly GCF_036971445.1). Classification (NCBI taxonomy): domain Eukaryota; kingdom Metazoa; phylum Chordata; class Chondrichthyes; order Torpediniformes; family Narcinidae; genus Narcine; species Narcine bancroftii. Next base: position 97,585,681 of record NC_091474.1, on the reverse strand, counting down.
CTGTGTTATTGGATGCGTCTATCGACACAGTATCAAATAGACACATTGAAGAGGAATGAAAATATGCCTTTAAAGTTGAGATCCGAGGCAACTCGCAGCACACCCTGGCATAGTTGGATGCGGTGATCGTGATATGAGCCAAAACGTGGAATTTATCAGACACAAGGGGTCATATTGGGACTAATGTCATAGATAGGAAACGGGATGAGGTTATGTGGAAGGAATATAGTGAACGATAAGGGAATATAAAAATCAGGAATGCAAGGGTGACAATTTCTAGATTTCCTGTGCTATCTGCCAGTAAGGGCAGGAACGGGAAGTAAAGGCAGATGAATGCTAGGTGGAAGAATTGTTGCACCCCCGACCCAGTCGGGGGAGGTGGAGAAGCTGCTACCGGCGCCCAGACAACCTAGTACAAGTGTGCAGTCGTTGCGTGGCTTTGGCAGTTTGGACCAGTCCAGGCGTTGATAAGTATAATTGGGAAGGGCTTGAATATTGTAGTTTGAAATCAGCTTTTGAATTTGTAATAAACATTTGTATAAACTGAACTGCTCTCAGTGTGGGTGTCTATTTTCTTTCGGTAGCTCGAACACTGTGACCAATCTAAAACGAACAAACTGAAAGGTACAAGTTTACCCATGATAATTGGCACTGCGAGCAGGGTTGGTCTCAAGGTGATTCGCTGAAAGAAAGAGGTGAGCCCTGAGCATTTCTTGATTCCGGGATGGACTTCCAAATGTTGGCCAATACTCTGTCTTTGTTGGGACCACCCCTCAGTTGGGATGAGAAGTTAGATCCATCAAGTGCACCTCTGAGAGAGCGGGTTGCCACTCTCCTTCGAGAAAGTAAATTTCCTGTTAAAAAGGGGACGCTGACGGATGGTTTTTGGCTGCTGGCCCCAGCCTTACGCCACTCCGTTCAGCGTGAAGCAGAATCAGTTCAGCGAGAAGTAGAATCTCAGCGTAAGAGAGAGCAACTAGAGGAGGAGCTAGAAGCCCTGCGACAACGCTGTTCCATGATGAGCGAGATTGTTCGCACCAGTCAGGACAGAGCCAAAGAATAGGAGGATAAGCATGTCCAAATGATCTGCCATAATATTAAACTCCGGCAGCAGCTCTGTGCAGATAAAGAAAGGCATGGAGTAGAACACGATCCACATCGTATTCGAGCCATGATAAGGAATGGCAACGATCCTGATGTAATTGATGAATGGGACGGGAATATCTGGAATGATGACAATGGTAATAATGCAGATACTCCTCAGCATGTGCCTAACATACTACCCTCTCCATCTACTGTTCACGCCCACCCCGTAAGGCAGCAGATTTTCCAAACAGACGGAGAGGGAGAGGTGTGGAATGTAACTGATGAGATTGAAGAGGTAGATGATCCTCTGATCTCACTAGAGGACCCAGGGGAAGGTACGCGAACCCCTGCTTATGCTCAATAGCCCACCCCCTCTACAGGAAGGCCTAGGCCTCATCCCATCCACTGGGCAAAGGACCCTGTGGGTCAAAGTGGGAGCAGAGGTCAAGAGCAGTCAATGATCCGTGACTTCTCTGTAAAAGAGCTGGGTGCCATTGGAGATCGATTTAAGCAAAAGGCAGGAGAAACTCTGGCAGCCTGGCTCCTGCGTGTTTGGTAGCAAGGAGGGGGGTAATGTACATTTAACTCCTGAGGAATTGTTGGGATTGACTACTGATATCTGGGTCACTGCTGAGCTGCGGGGTAGAGGAAGAGAGGTGGATTATTTACTTGCCACTCTAGGGGATGCCCTGCTACGAGTATACCCATCACCAGTAGATTGGGATTTACATTTGCAGAACAATTGGGGCACCCCAGAGGAGGGTATAGCAGTAATTCGTCAGCAGGCCCTGGCCTCTGCCTTGTATGCAGGGTGTTTGAGGCTGTGGGGACATGGGGGGAGCCCTGATGAAGAGATATTCACAGCTGAAATGCATACCAGATTGGCTCGTTCCGCCCAACCCACTGTACAGGGACTGGTTCTGTCCATAACTAGTCCGCTAATTGGGCACCCTGTGTCTGAGGCGGTGCATGCCTTATCTGGGCTTAGAGAATTAGAATTGGGAGGTAAAATCCACTCACGTACAGCCCAGGTTAAATCAGACAAGCAGGATGAAAAGAGAGGGGCTGCTACTAATATCGGCCCGACAAGAAAGGACCTTTTTCTAACTTTGTTAAAGTTAGGCGTACCTAAAAGTGATATTGATGGGAAACCTAGTGCAGTCCTTTATGCCCTTTATAAGAGGAAGGCAGGGGAACATCTTCCCCAGCTGTTAAGTGTTCCTGGGCCAGCTGTGCCTTCTGCTCCCACTGCTGCTGCTATCGAGCCGACTTCTCCTGGTCTAGTTACCAGTGATGAGATATAAACAATTGGTTAAAAAGGCTCTTATGGATAATAGTGGCATGTGGGCTTGGAAGCACCCGAACCCTACTAAAGCATGAGGGTGTGGGCAGGGCCCCCGTGTCTACTCCATTGAGATACGGCGGATACATGGGGACCCGCGGCCCTACATACCATTAACAATCCATTGGGGTGGGGGTAATGACCTCCAATATTTGGCCTTGGTCAACACCGGTGAGGAGCACTCAATGATTCCTGGTAACCCCGATCTCTGGACTGGATCGACATTTCGAATGGGGGGACGGGAGGAGTGATCACCCTGGTGAAGGAAATAAAAGTCCGCACCACGGTGGGTGATGGCCCTTCCCCTATATGGTTACATGCCCTGGTGGCTGCCACTGACGAGTCTATCCTGGGTATCAATATGTTGGCCAGTATGGCCCTTGATACTAGCCAAGGGGAATTTGCATTTGGAATCCGGACTGTTACTAAAAGACTAGTGGTGGGTTGGGCTAAGTGGGATCCTGTGATGGTGCCTCCCCCCACCCCCGAAACCAGTATGCATTCCACAATATCACCTCCCTGGGGGGGCAGGAAGAGATTACTGCCACCATCGATGCTTTGCAAGAAGAAGGGGTAATGAGGCCCTCAACGTCGCCCTTTAATAGCCCTGTTTGGCCAGTCCAGAAGCCAGATGGCTCCTGGAGAATGACAGTTGACTATAGTTTTTTGAAAAAATATGCCCACCACTGGCTTCAGCAATTCTGGTCATTGTTACCCTTATTGAAAACGTTGCTACTGGGAACTCAGGAACCTGGTATGATCTCGCTAATGCTTTCTTCAGTATTCTTATAGCTGAGGACTCACAGGATGAGTTCGCCAGTAGGGGCGCCAGTATACCTTCACCTGCCTACCTCAGGACTATGTACACTCTCCCACTATTTGCCACAGCCTAATTGCCCGTGATTTGGAGATGGTGCTAGTATCACCTTCCCTCTCAATTCACCATTATATTGATGATGTGATGATCCAAGAGGCACGCAAGAGATGGTACAGGAAGGTAAGGAGAGTGTCCAAAATACCCTGATGCAAAGATTACCCGCCAAGGTACAGGGCCCATCCCAGACGGTCATCTTCCTTGGAATTCAGTGGCATGCTGGAGAACAGTTGGTTCCCGATAAAGTTCGCAATAAGATTGCAGTCTTGGCCACTCCTACTAGTAAAAAAAGAGACCCAGCATTTCCTAAGATTATTGGGATACTGGCGACGCCATATTCCTCACTTGGTGTTGCTTTTACGTCCTCTATACAAGATTACCCGAAAGAAAACAGACTATGTATGGGATGATGATTAGGAAAGGATGTTCCAGTCTGCCAAGCAGGCTATTCTTCAGGCCCTGTCCATTTCTCCCCACATCCCAAATACCCTCTATGAACTACCGGTCTCCATTATTGATCATGTGGCCTCCTGGAGCCTCTGGCAGAAACAAGAGGGCCACCAAGTCCCACTGGGATTCTGGTCACAAACCATGCCTGAGGCTGACACTCATTATTCTGCTTTTGAACAACAGTTTTGAATAACACTAGCCTGTTACTGGGCACTGCTGGAGACTGAAAGAATGACAGGCGATGCAGATGTACAGTTGCGACCCGCACTTCCAATAATGAACTGGGTCCTGGCTAATGATGCTAATCTAAAGATCGGGCGGGCTCAGCAGTCTTCTATTGTCAAATGGAAGTTATATATTCAGATTTATGTGACCAGAGGGCCTGAAGGGGTGAGCCACATACATGAACAGGTGGCTGATCTTCCATCTCATCATGAGGACATTAAACCCACCTTGCCCCCTCCCCTACCCCCTTCACCAGTTCAGTGGGGTAAACCATATGATTCGCTCACTCCAGGAGAACAAGAGGATGCCTGGTTTACTGATGGTAGCAGCCGGTGGGTGCAAGGAAAGCAGAAGTGGAAGGCGGCGGCTTACCATCCCAGGTCAGGAACTCACTTATTGGAGGAGGGGGGATGGTGGGCCAGTCAGTATGCTGAGTTGAAGGCAGTCACTTTACCACTAGACCCTGACACCCTCTTCGCTTGTTTACTGTTTCCTGGGCCGTGGCTAATGGAGTAGTGGTATGGATGCCTGATTGGCAAAAGAATGACTGGCTGGTACATGACTGCCCAGTTTGGGGCAAACCGTTGTGGCAGCTGTTGTGGGATGCTTTCCATCACCGTGAGATGACCGTATATCACGTTGATGCCCATACCAATGCGACGACGAACATGGGACAACATAATGCAGTAGCAGATCAACTTGCCACTATCAGCCGCGCCAATACTGTCCCCCTGGCTCGATGGGCACACGAACAGAGTGGCCATTTGGGGGAGAAGGGATCAGCTATGTGGGCCCATACACATGCCTTACCCGTCCATCAGGACGATGTCCACATGGTCGTGCGTACGTGCCCAGCATGCCAGCTTGTGAAGTCCCGCACCGTTCCTCCTGGTCCGCATGGCCAAATAAGAGGGGGAACTCGCTCAGCTGTGGTCTGGCAAATTGATTACATAGGCCCTATGCCAGACTGTATGGGTAAACGTTACGTCCTAGTAATGGTTGACACCTTTTCGGGCCTGGTTTTTGCTTTTCCCACCAAGACAGCTGACCAAGCTAGCACTATCCAAGGACTAAACCACTTAATTTCTCGTTATGATGTACCAGAGGAAATTTAGTCTGATAATGGTTCGCACTTCTCTGGGAAGGCAATCTGTGATTGGACAGCTGACAACAGTATTTTATGGGTCCACCATATTCCTTATTACCTGCAGGCTGCCGGGTTAGTTGAACAAATGAATGGCTTACTGAAGGAACAAATTCATTTGTTAACACCACTGGGGACCCTGAAGGGGTGGTGCCATGTGCTCCAGCAGGCAGTCGACAATTTGAATCATCGCCTTTTGAAGGGAGGTACACCTTTCCACTGACTTCTTCACGTTTCTGAACTGTAGCCTATTCCAGAGGAAAAACAGTCATTGCCCCCCATTCCCGAGCCAGAGAATGCCGGACAAGAGGTATGGGTGGCACCAACAGGTAGTGGCCCTCCTGTAAAAGGTGAAATAGTGACACCTGCCCAGGGTAACACTTGGTTGGTAGCTATTGAGGGAGTTTGTTTAAACACTGAACACTTACAGCATCGTGAGTGACATACGTCAGGTTTCTTTGTTCCAGGTCCTCCGTCTTGTGCTCCTGCTGATTTGGCTTAACAGCTGCTTTGATGCCAGCAATTGGATTTGTAATGTCGAGGACGTTCCAAGGGAGTTGCCTGTGGGAGACACGGTCCGATATATCCACTAATATATCAGATATCGTTCAGCATGTTTCAAAATCTGTTCATGAGCTCCAACGTCTGGGTATTGTGGCTCACAATGATAGTTTGAGCCTTGATTGGAATCCTTTTTCATGGTTAGCTGGTACATTTCTGGGATTGGGCCACAATATTCCCTGTTGGTTGCTCACATTATTGCTTATTTTTGTGATTATTATAGTTTTAGTTTTTCACTCCTTCTGTACTCAAATGCTTGTAAGGTCTCGTAAATGACAGGTTGCGACCAAGGGGTGGAATGTAATGGAGGATTTAGACCAGCTGATGCAAGAAGGGATGCAGTTGCATCAGAAGACAATCTAAATTCTACCATGGGGCCCAGGGATGCAGTTGAATAGGAAGGCAATCTAATTTACACCATGAGGCCCAGGATGCATATGAATTAGTAGACACATCTAAATTCCACCATGAGGCCCAGAGATACAGTTTTCTTTTGTTGGTCGCAGACTGTCAGGAGACCTTGAAGATAATTAAATCATTTATTCAAGGAGATAAGCTATGAGTAAACAACTTTTGGGTAACACAAGCCATGGTCCCACTGCTGAAGTTTGAGACTCTCAGAGAGGTGGCAACATCTCTCAGCAAGAAGAAGAACTTCTAGACTCCAACCAACGTCCAGGTCGGGGGAGGTGGAGAAGCTGCTACCAGCGCCCAGACAACCTAGTACAAGTGTGCAGTTGTTGTCTCGCTTTGGCTGTTGGGACCATTCCAGGCGTTGATAAGTATAATTGGGAAGGGCTTGAGTGGGAATGGTAGGTTTAGAACCATGGCTCGAGACCCAATTGTTACTGAAAAATTTTTCTTGAGAGAAATTGTCTTTGCGCATTTCGTTTGGAGCACTTAAACCATGCACATAACGAGTTTATTAGGTACAATTAAAACAGTGGTTTTCAAACCTTTTTATTTCCACTCACATACCAGCTGAAGCAATCCCTCACTAATCGCAGAGCATTGCTTCAGGTGAAATGTGAATTTGCAAGGCAGTTTGAAAACCACTGGTCTAAACATTCATCTCTTGCATCAACCTGGTGAACCTCTTCTGGACTTCCTGCAAAACAAATAGATCTTCCCTCAAGTAAGGAGAGCAGAATTGCATGCAGTACTCACATGTGGCCTCATCAGTTACTTGTACAGTTGCAGTATATCTTCCCTGCTCCTAAATGTAATCCCTCCGGCAACATTCCATTTGCCTTCTTGACAGCCTGCTGCACCTGCAAACCAACATTTTGTGATTCATGAACAAGCACCCCCAAGTCATTCTGCTCGGCAGCATTCTGAAATTGCTTGCTATTTAAATATATTCTGATCTTCCATTTTTTTCCTTCCAAAGTGGATAACCTCACATTTGCCAAAATTGCACTCCATCTGGTATTTCTACTGGTTAAAATTGAATTAAATATTTGGAGAGAAAACATTGGATCAGAGGATAAAGGAACCTAATGGGAGTTGTGTACTAGCACCAAACCGAAGGTAATAATTGCCCATTCAGATGACCTAACATTATCTCTCTGCAGACTATCCATACCCTCAGCACAATTTGGTTTTCTACGCAATTTAGTGTATTCATCAAATGTAGATACACTAAATTGTGTTCCCTCTTCCATGTTGTTAATTTATAACATGAACAGTTTTGGGCCCAATCTAGAGCCCTGCTGCACAAAGGATCACCACCAATTTCCAACCAGAAAAACACCCTTGCATCCCAACTCTCTACTTTCTCTTGGTTCACCATGCTAACACATCATACACATGATTAAATTCTGTATACAACATTTATGCAACACATTATTGAATGCCTTCCAGAAATCCAGGTTGATGACTCCAGTACATTTGTCAAACATGAGCTGTACTTGCTGAATACATGCTTCCTCTGCCTTTCCAGATGCATTGCGATTTATTCTTTAATGATAGATTCAATAATTTTCCCAATTAAAGATGATAACTAACTGGCCTATAGTTCCCTGCTTTTTGACCACATCCTTTTTTTATATAATACTGCATGATATTCGCCATTTCCAATTCACCAGGACCTGCCTAGATTCCAGGGAATTTTGGTAAATTATCATGAAATCCTTGAATATAACTTCTGCCATTTCTTTTTAGTACCCTGGGATGCATTCCATCAGGATCAATTGATTCATTTATCTTTAGATGAGTGGTTCTCAACCTTTTACTACCACTTTAAGTATTCCCTATGCCATGGGTGCTCTGTGATCAGCTAGGGATTACTTAATGTGGTATGTGAGTGGAAAGAAAAAGTTTGAAAACCTCTAGTCTTTGTCCATGTGCCCCAATTTGTCCAATTAATGTAATCCAAAGTCCTTGCATATGGCCCATGTCCCTTCACATCAATGAACCTGTCAAAACATCGTATTTAAAAATGAAAATTCTCTTTAGATTTATCAACAGAAGGGTTTAATATTATATGGCATGTTCTAAGTGACATCAGTGGGAACACTCGTTTAATCAAAGGGAATTTTATGATAGGAAAGCTCTGGAGTTCTTTGTCAGGAAAATTTCAAAAGGCACTTAAATATGCATAATATGAGAAGTATAGCTTTCTCATGCGAGCAAATGGTATTGGCAATGGAAGTAGGGAACAGAACCAGGGGTCTATTGGTGCATTGTAAGAATGTTGACTGTGAGATCTTGTTGATAAATATTACCAATCACGATAATTCGTGTGTTGGAGATGCTGGCGAATGATGAAAATAAACAGCAGGGTAGCTTCTGTATTTCAGACTCTTCATTAATCCTCTAGAGGTAATGATTCTAGTCCTGTTAGCAGTGTTGGTTCCTTAAGTTTTGTCATTGGAGAATGTCCAAATACGGTTCATTATAATTATCCAGGTATGAAATGATTTTCATATTATAGGCGTTTCATGCCTCTGGGAGAGTGCATGCTGGAATTTGAAAGAATAAGAATGGACTAATTTGAAATCTGTCGAAATTAAAAGGCGCCTTTTAATTAAAGTGGTGATTGAGAAGATTTTTTCCTGCAATGGGACAAAGGGGAACAGACTCAGAATATATATAAAAATAGTTACAATTAGGCAGGTAACAAAAGCTTGTGGGAAGAAAACAGGAGAATGATGTTTAATGAGATAGTAAATAAGACACGGTGGAATGGCAGGGCATACACGTTGGGCAAAATGACCTAATTTCGCTCCCATGTCTTATGGTCTAATATTATTGCGAATGAATAATTCACTGGCTGGAAATCCCTTTGCATATTTTTCTCTGTTAATTTTGTTCTTTGTTCCCTTTCACCTAGGGCTGCAATTCCCGATCAATATAACTGTTCGTGACCCTCATTATTTCCCAAAGCACAACGACCAATACTTTATTTATTTTGTCTCTCGTATCTGTGTCCTATTTCTGTGTGAATCCTTGGATTAATTGTTGCTCATTTTATCTAAGCACATACATAAATCTCAATCTCAGTCAACCAAATACTTTCACCAATGCACCAAGACTGAATTGCGTTATTCATGACATTCACTCAACAGAACGTGGTGCATAAAACATCCTGAATGATTTCTGATCTTGTGAAAATAAATATCTTTTGTTTTGCCTGACATCCAGAAATCCTTGGAAGTAACGTGTTAATATTACGGAGAATGCATCAACCGTTAACTCCTCATGATCATCGACTTGGTTTATCAACCACAGAGGTAGTTAGAGCTGAATGTCAGGAGCACAGGAGCCCAATGTGATCATAAAGATCTAATCAGGAACATCAGCAGACTCTGGGATTCAGAGCTGTAAGAAAAAAGTGTTGGAGAAATTCAACAGGTTACGCAGCATCTATGTGAAGTAAAATGCTACAGACTTTTCAGACCCGAGAACTTCTATTGGAGTGGTGAAAATCAGGAAGATACCTGAATAAATGTCAGGGGGTGGAGGTGAGTGCAGTGGAAAAAGGTAATGGAAGGGGAGAAGCAAAGGTGAACAATAAAGAGGTAATAGGTGGATTAAGGTGAGAAGGTAGAGGGTGAAAAGCATAAAATTGAGAGTGCGCAGGTAAGCAGAATAGAGTTATGACACGACTAGGAAGTGTGGGGATGGCGAGCTGGAGAAGAGCGATGGAGGAGTGAGGAAAGAAAGGTGTGGTGGGGTTAATGAAATTTGGAGAAGTTGATACTTATGTCACATGGCTGCAAATAAACAATTTTCCTATGACGTGTTTCTCTGGTGTTTTAATGTTTCGCTTGCAGAGGAAAGTTGCCTCATTGTGTGTGTATCACTAATCAGGCTTAGAAAGCCCTGCCCCATGGGTTACATATTTGAAACGCCACGTACAGCAGACTACTAAAAATTATAGATAAGATAGAACACTACAGCACAGTACAGGCCCTTCAGTTCTCATTGATGAGCAGACCTGTATATTTCTTCAAAGAATGTACTAAACCCACCCTATCCCATAACGCTCTATTTTTCTTTCATCTGTCTGAGTCTCTTAAATGCACCCGTTTCCAGCTTCCACCATCATTTTGTGTTTGTTGGTGTTTGGTGAGAAAACCTACCCATGCCCTTATAATGTTTTAGACCTCTATCAAGTCTCCTCTCATCTTTCTTCACTCCAAAGAGAAATGCCCCAGCTCTGCTAACCTTGCCCCATAAAACTTGTTTCCGAACCCAGGAAACATTCTGGTAAATCTCCTCTGCACCATCTCCATGGCTTCTATGTCCTTCCTATAATGACCTCTCTACTCTTGAATTCAATCCCCCATTAATGAAGCCCAGCATCCCATAGGCCTTCTTTACTATCCTATCAACCTGTGTAGCAACCTTGAGGGATGTATGGATTTGAACTCCAAGATCCCTCTGTTCATACACACTCTTAGGTAATTGTTTGTAGTCAGCCTCACACTTAACTGGATTGACCCTCATCTGCCATTTTTCTGCCCAACTCTGCATCCTGTCTATATCCTTCGTAACCTTTGACAACCTTCAACTACATCCACAACTCCATCCGAGATGTCACCCACAAACTTACTGATTCATCCTTCCCACTCTTCATCCAGGTCATTTATATAAATCACAAAGAGCAAGGGTCCCGGAACAGATCCAGATAAAATACTTTCCTTCCACTACTACTCTCTGCTTTCGTCCAGAAAACTAATATTTATCTATTCAGTCAAGGTTCCACTGATCCCATGACTAATGATTTTCTGGATGAGTCTCTCGTGGGGGGGCCTTGTCAAGTGCCTTGCTAAACTCCATGTAGACCACGGACCTACACTAATCATTTTCTTTATTAATAACTGTTAGGAATTAAAGTACCTTTAAAGAAATTGCTCGAGACAAAAATTGAGAACAAAGAACATTTATTACTACAACAATGCAAAGTTGGGTGCTTCCCCTTACCCTGGGAATACACACACATACTGGGGCTCACCCAACTTTTATACAGTCAATTTCAGTATCAGAATGCCCTCCCCCTTACATTCTTCTGCCCCCTGGATGGGTTTGGCATAGGTAATTCTTCCTGCCTACGTGCAGTTTCAGTACACTTGGAGGACCAGGGGGTATCCTGTGGGTGCCCCATCATGTCATTGTCCTTATTCACACCTTCCTGATTCTCTGGGCTACAGTCTCTTAATATGCAGAGTTGACTCATTCTATCTAGGGTTGGCTAATTTCATATGTATAAATCTGTGTATGGTTAGCTAATTAGAAATGTATGACTTGGTACTTCTGTCCAGGGCTAGGAGACCCTTATCTGATCCAGACTACCTCAACTTCCTACATTCTATTGTACCTTACCATTCCTTATCTTAGTCCTATGGTCTTGTCACAAAGGATAGAAGATTCTTATGTTAATCGTGCTGACTCTGCTTTCCTGCATCCTAAGCCCCAAACTTATCCTGTTTGAACTGGTTTCAGCCATTTTACTGATGAACTTTAGTTTCTTCCATGTTCATAATTTTAGGTCAATTTTCCCATCTCTCACAATCCTCACTTTTCTTTTAGATCAGTAATACTGATCTTTCACCATGATCAGTGTTACTGATCTTTGGTTACTAGTGTCAGTGTGACTGATCCCCCCCCCCCCCCACCCCCTTTCCTCACTTTTCTTTTAGATCAGTAACACTGATCTTTCAAGTGTAAGGTGTAGTTTTACCCAGCTGGTCAATAACCAAATTGTAACACCTGTGTAAAGTCTTTAGGTAGGGGAGCACCATGAAGGTCAGAGTAGCGAGTCCAGCTGCTTATTAGGGTTGCGAGTATCAGGCTCCAGTTCTCAGTAAAGAGTCTAGTCCATCCCACATCAGTCCGAAATTGCCACGTCTGAACATGGGCATGGGCAGATTCACGTTGAAACATTGAAGCAGTGTCTTTGAACCACCCGACTTTTGTAAGCGTTGTCCTGACGAAGTCTGTGAGAGACGCTGCCTTCAGCAGCGAACGAGTAGCAGTCTGTGAGAAACGCTGTCTTCAGCAGCGAACGAGTAGCAGTCGTCAGGCGGTTCCGTTGAATTGTGGCTAGTATCTGATGTCCTCTTCAGCCCCGAACCCTAGGGCCACCGATCTCCGAAGGCTGTTTGGAGCCTGATATTAAAGTGTCAAGCAGCTCACGTTGTTGGAAACTGGTGCTCCCCTTCACGGGGTGATGAAAAGAGACCAAGCTGGGGGGGGATTGTTTCTTGTGATTTAACTGTGTGTTGCAGCTTGTCTGCTAACATTAGCATATGTATCATTGAACTTGTGAGTTGCAGCCTGTCTGTGTACATTAGCATATGTATTAACTCTCTCTCTCTCTGTTACATGTACAATCCTGACTACCATTCTGTCTGTCTTTGTCCCACCATGTCCTTTGTGCTATCGCTTCAAAACTCCTGTCTTTAATACCTGTGTAGGCTAAGATACAAATTAGATGTACTCCACTAAAGCTGTTCAGTTCCCCTGGTCCGTATTGGAATCCCTTGTTAACCCATATCCCACTATGACTATACATTAAATCTATGCCCTGTCTACATTCTAAAGGAGCACAATTGTAACCTCTGCTGCCCCTATTCCAGGGGGACTTAAAACATTTACGAACAATATTCCAAAAAATGAGTAAAACAACAATGAAAGTAAAACCCATTGAAAGCAGCAATAAAATATAACAATAACTGAATAAACAACAATAAATGTAAAGCTCATTGAAAACAGCAATAAAATACAATAACTGAATAAACCACAATAAATGTAAAGCTCATTGAAAACAGGAATAAAATACACAAAACTGAATAAACCATTAAAAAACGAATAAAATTGTAACATTATGGCACTTTGTCATTAATTCTTTGAATGTGGGTCCAGCCTTTCTCTCTTGTTCTTACTGCGGTGTCTGTAATTAAAAGTACACAGAAGGGACCATCCCAGGCAGGTTTTAGTTGATCCTCTTGCCATGCTTTTACATATAACCAATCACTAGATTTTAATAAAATGAATAACAATCTGACTTTCCTTTGTGTTAGTGTAAAAATTGTAAAATGAAACACAAACCATATTTGCATGGGTTTTGAATATGTTAGACCTTATTAAAATGCAGTTGGAGCTGCTTGTCTGTATGGGGCACAACCCTCCAATTTGTTAGAGTGAGTACATAACAGACATTGCAGCACAAGAGCCCCTGCAAGAGAACTTGAAACATATTCAACCTTTAGTTCTGCCTTAAGTAAAATGCCTTGTGCCACAGCTCACAGGAGCTGGCCTTATTTAAAACAGTCTGTAAAACAGGCACCAAAAAAAAGTTAAAAGATGTTCTTATGAAGATTGCACACACAATAATTTAAGTACAGGCTAGTTTCTATTATATTCCACTTAAAGTTCTGCTGCATGAATCCTGGAGCTTGTGGAGTCATTATTGAATCAAGAAATATTGGTACCATGCCAATCTCATTCTAACATGCCAATTTCTCCAGTCCTTAAGTCAAGATGTACTGAATAGCATCTGGTACAAGATTTGTGAGTTATTAATGATATTATTATTCTTATGCACCCAATTGTTCTGAACTATGCCACCAATTTAAATCATATTCCACCTATTGCAGTACTCACACAGCACCATAGACCAGTTCGCAGGTTTATTTCTCCATTAAGCTGAATCCAGTTGCGCAGGGTTTACCTCCGTGATTATTTACAATGTAACTTCCGCACTACCGGATTTAAATATAAACCTGATGAATGGGGGAAAGTTATCATGAATTAAATAACAGCGGCAATACAGAGAAATTGTGCTGAGGCATTAATTTCACTCCAGAGGAAAATGCACCAGAGAAATGAATGATTAAACTTATAGGAATCCCATAGGAATCCCCAGAGGTATCTTTATTCTCCAGAGGTGGGTGATCTTTAAACTCACGGACCTTGACTGCTGAATGTGTAGAAGAAATGTATTAAATGTGTTGATAGGGCTCCATACCTCTAACTGCAAGACAAGAGCCTGAAGCCTCAATTTCAAGTGCCACAGTGCACTTAAAGGGACATGCACACTCCTGCTTCAACTGGCTGAACCAGCCACTTTACACATCAGATCCTTTCTTTATCTTACATACACTTAAAATAAGACGTGTAGAACTCACCCTATTTGCGCAAACATTTCTCCCTGCAAATGTTATAACATCACTCAACTCTCAGGTACTCCCTGTGCAAAATCACATTTAAATACAATTTATTTCATAAATTGGAATTAACTGGTAGTTAAATTCGCTAATTCTACAGTATTGAAAAACGATCATTTATGACATTTAATTTTTAGCATGAATTTTAATCAATATTGGTCAGTGACTGAAGTGGGAAGTCGTGATTTATGAAATTATCTCTGGTCTCTACTCTCCCACTCCCTGCACTTTTCCCAACATTCAGGAGTTGGCACACAGTCCCTGCCTTTTTTTTTCATGTTACTCATCTACTATTCCTTTAACTGCTTGCATCAAAATGTTAGCCTTTGCTTTCTGCTTATCCTCAGATGTCTGGACAAATGCTTTTTGTGTGATCTGTAGAAGCTGGGTTATTCCCTGCTCATGCCAATTTTCTGTCTTTTGTAATTTTCTCCTAATATCTGGGGCTGAGTTGGTAACAAAACCTGTTAGTACCAATTGTTCCCCTGCTGGGGATTCTATGTCGAGACCCCCATATTGTATATATATTTGGTCCCAAAAATTGGTCTAACTGTTCGGCACATCCCTGGGGATCTTCTATCAGGGAGGTCAGTTCTTTCTTAAAGTTATACACTTCAGTACTGGTCAGGGGCACATTTACGAAACCGAGACCCTCTCCCATGGGAACTTCCCGCAGTGGTCTCATCCAATTGGTTTCTGGCTTATTAGGTCTGGGTTCCTGCTCCCTGGGAAATGAATCAAAGGGTTCTGCCCTTTCTTCCTGAAGAGTCTCACGCTGTTCTGAATTAAAGTTACCTCTCTCTCCTGTCAACAGAGGTGGTAATCGAGTGCTTTGTGAGCAAGTTATCATACCACTACTGCTCTCTTCTCTCTTCTCTAGTGGTGGGGGAGGTGGGGAAGGTGCAGAAGGGTAGGTCATAGGAGGGGAAGGAAAGATAGGAGCCGGCATAGGAGGAACATAAGGTGGAGGGAGGGAATGTAACACATCCCAACCCTGTGGTTCAGGGACAAGAGGTTCCTCCTCTCTCTTATTCCTGAATTCTTTCTCATTCAAAACCAGCTGTTCAATGGATCCCTTGAGCCAGCAGGCTGCATATTCCCTGCTCTCAACATTGTCTGGCTGGTTTTGATAGAGCCATAAGTTCAAAGCTTCACACATCCATTCATCCTCGGATCCGAATTTTGGCCAGTACACGGAGCTCCCTTTAACCGGGTATCTCACCCATTCATTACAACAATACCTGACCGTCGTCAGTTTGTCTTTACCGCGGGTCTTTCCTGTGCCCCACTCAGATAACATCATCCCAAGCGGGCTGTACGTAGCTATCTGGTGGTCACGTCCTGTGTCAGGACTCTCATCTCTACTGCCCGCTATTCCCATACTTAGGAACAAGTAAAATACTCTTACCGAGTTCTGGCAGTACTGCTCTAGCGCGCGTCCTTCCGCCGTTTGTTCTCAATGCCTCTTCTCGGATATCACTCGCTTCTTCCACTGACCAGCCGCCCGTCGCCCGTGAGTCCAGCTGAATCAGCCGGGGTGCACCTACTCTCGTCGTCGGGGTACTCTGTCAGTGGAGGGAGTGTGATCCCGGACGAGCCCCCATTTGTTAGGAATTAAAGTACCTTTAAAGAAATTGCTCGAGACAAAAATTGAGAACAAAGAACATTTATTACTACAACAATGCAAAGTTGGGTGCTTCCCCTTACCCTGGGAATACACACACATACTGGGGCTCACCCAACTTTTATACAGTCAATTTCAGTATCAGAATGCCCTCCCCCTTACATTCTTCTGCCCCCTGGATGGGTTTGGCATAGGTAATTCTTCCTGCCTACGTGCAGTTTCAGTACACTTGGAGGACCAGGGGGTATCCTGTGGGTGCCCCATCATGTCATTGTCCTTATTCACACCTTCCTGATTCTCTGGGCTACAGTCTCTTAATATGCAGAGTTGACTCATTCTATCTAGGGTTGGCTAATTTCATATGTATAAATCTGTGTATGGTTAGCTAATTAGAAATGTATGACTTGGTACTTCTGTCCAGGGCTAGGAGACCCTTATCTGATCCAGACTACCTCAACTTCCTACATTCTATTGTACCTTACCATTCCTTATCTTAGTCCTATGGTCTTGTCACAAAGGATAGAAGATTCTTATGTTAATCGTGCTGACTCTGCTTTCCTGCATCCTAAGCCCCAAACTTATCCTGTTTGAACTGGTTTCAGCCATTTTACTGATGAACTTTAGTTTCTTCCATGTTCATAATACCACGGACCTACACTAATCATTTTCTTTATTAATAACCTTCTCAAAAACTCAATTAGTTTCATGCGGTACAACCTTCCCTTTACAAATATATGCTGACTAATCTTAAGCAGTCTGTACTTCTCCAAATGCATATAGATCTTATCCTTAAAGACCACTGACTTATGACTCACCAATCAATAATTGAGGATTCCCCTGTTACTTTTATTATTAAACAAGGGGACTACATTTGCCATTCTTCAAAATCCGACAACTCCCCTGCAGACAAAGAGGATTATCATAGCAACTGCCCTGGCTATGTCTCTATCACTTTGCACAATAACCTGGGTTATATCGCGACTGACCCTGGGGACTTATCAACCTTGGTTTTTAAAAAGATCAAACATCTGTTCCTTAACCACCACATTGTCCAGTACACAGGCCTGTTTTATTTTGACCTCACCCTGATCAAGTTCATTCTTCTTGTGAATACTGAAGCAAAGTATTCATTTATGACCACCATAACCTCCTCCACCTCCAGACACATTGCCTCCTTTATCCTTCAGTGGCTCCACTTTCATTCTGCACATCTATTTGTTCTTTACATATGCATAGGGGCCTTGGTGCTCTCCTTAATTCTACATGCTCCCTTCGACCTCACCCAAGACCTTTCTTAAGCACCTTCCAGGCTACCATATAGTTCGCATGAACTCTTCCTGTTTTGACTTGCTATATCTAACACATGTTTCTTTCTACCTCTTGACTAGTCAACTCACCTGTTTTGTCAGGCACAGTTCCATTTTCCTTCCATCCTTATCTTGTCTCAGTGGGACAAACCTATCCTGAACCCAGTGCATGTGGTCCCTAAACTTGTTCCACGTTACTTTTGTGATTTTACCCTTGCCAATTTCCTCTCGCTAGTTCCTGCCTCAGCCCTTTATAAATAGCCCTTCCCCAGGGAAGTACTTCGCAATTTTGTGTTTTTATGCTTTCCACAGTGAAATCGCTCTCACCAAAATGCTCCCCCAATGAGAGGTCCGCCACTTGATCAGCTTCATTACCCAGAACTAGATCCAGAATGGCCTCTCCTCTCATTGGCCAGTCTATATACTGTGTCACCTGACAAACTCATCCACCTGCATCCACCTGACAAACTCAGCCCCATCCCTCTTGCAGTCATGACATGCCATTCAATATTATGGAAGTTGAATTCACCCATAACTACCATTCTGTATTTCCTGCAACTTTTGAAACTCTACCTGATTACCTGCTCTCGGTGTTCTATGGACTACTCCCTACTTCTGATATCCACCCACACTGACTCAGTAGACACTCACTCTGCAGTGTCCTCACTTTCTATAGCCGTGATAATATCCCTGACCTTTTCCACCTACCATTCTATTTTTTTTTTAATCCCTGTACCTGCATCAGCAAATCCCACTCTTCCTCCAGCGAAGTTTCAATAATGTAGTTCCTCATACTGATCCAGTCTAAATTCATCCCTTTATTCCAATACTCCCAGCGTTGAAATAGAAACATTTTTCAACCATTCTAACTGGGTACATTTATGTTTTATCCTCAGCATGTCCTTCCACACCAAATCATGCATTCTATCCTAATCTCTTCAGTCACCTTCTGTTTCCCACGCCACTGGCAATCCCATGTAATGGCTCAAGGATAAACCTCACCATGTATGTCTACCACAGCCACTGCCAGAAACAATAACTGCAAGCCCAAATCGATAAAAATTCCACCCATTAATAAATAAATAAATAAATATATGGATTTCCCATCAGGCCACACTTTGGAAGAATAATGAATTTTACTTGATGTTTCACATGGACATTGTTAGAAACATGCATGTTTCTGTGCTAGATGACCATGGTGTTCTTATCTTTCACTCTCTCACTTAGGGAATGTATGTAAATTTACAATAAATGTAAATGTAAAGCGTGGTCTGCACAGAGCAAGGAGGGTGCTTTGACACTGCTGGAGGTGGTGGTGGATCAGTTACACTAGCAGTGTTTACGAACATTGAAAACGACAGATGAAAATGCAGGCAATGGTGAGAATCAGCACGTGGAGGCAGATCAAGATGACAAATCTGATCACTCAATAATCGTATATGATGGTGTGGCAGATGATGTTTGTGCTCGTATGCCAGCATGTTGAAATAAGGACACCACACCAGAAGTTGTCAGCCAGCGAAGAGAAGAGCGTTTATTACCGTGTTATCATGCTTAATATAGACACAAAATAGGTGACCTGGCGTCATGATATCTGAAGTGCTAATGACCTCACGACATAGTTACGTTGAGTAGGCCAGGGATTCTCAGTAGACCTATGGGTGTTGCTGCGCCACTATGCCTTGTGGCTGTAGTGGCTAGTTGCCAGTAGATAGGAGGCTGTTGTGTCTAGCCATCACAAGACAGGAGGTGTTAGTGCTGTTTCTGCCCACTCCCTCCATGTGGACCTCTACACAGCTCCCCCTCCAGAACCAGCAGTAAGTGACCAACTGGTTCAGCGGTTCCAAATTAGTGTGGACATTCCACCATAGAACCGAGTAGGGAGAGTGAAGCTGACTTGCCATTCATGATGCAGTGCATCATGTATGAAGGCTGCTGGGGGAGGAAGTGATGTGTACCATACATCCTAACCAGGCTCAATCAAGTATAAAGGCACAAACAACAAATAAAAACAGTAGGAATCATGTGAATCGCTTAACATATGCAAAAGGTAATCACCAACAGTTGCAAAAAGTCAGAGTTGATTACAGATAATTGCAGTTAAGGCACATGAGAAATGCAGAACAGTATCAAACATTTAAGATGCATTACCGAAACTGGAAGTCCATACTCTAAGCCGGTTGTTGGTAATTGTCAGAGTCTATAGAGCTAATCTCAAAGTCTGGTCGGAAAGAGTTAACTGTAGAAAGTCAAGTATCAGCTAGAGTCTGCAATGGCACACCAGAGCTGATAGGTGGCGATCTGCGGAGCGACTATCTATTGCGGCTTAACGTCTATAGTGTCATACAGGAGTTGACAGGTTACACTGTGCTGAGCGTAAAAAAATTTGTACCGTCTGCCTAGTCGGCAGGAAAAGGTCACAGTAGCATCAACGACTGGCAATGTTGTACCGAGTGGTGCTGCACTAAGACTAAAAAACCTGTACTTAACTGCCTGGTCTGCAGGAAAATGTTTCAGTGGCATCATCGACAGGTGGATTTTTTTATGCTTTAGTTCACAGATTAATACCTGGGTTACAGAATCTTCCATCAGGCTAGCTGGCTGCCCTCTAGATCATGCGATCTTGCCATGAGAGAATAAGTGGTTGTCCCCCGGATGGCAGGCTTCTTCTCTCGAAGAGGGGATGCTGGTCATTCCCGGGGTGAGTGGTCTTTGAGGGAGGCTGGTGAAACATGGGAGATATTCCCTCAGGTCACAGCTGCTGAGATGCAAACCTCCCGAAGTTCAAACAGACAAGTTGTAAATGTTGTGCGGCCGGCTGCAGACAAATTGCTGATAAGTGACCACTTCAGCGTAATGGAGTGTGGGGTGCGGTAACATCCTGGATAAACAGTTATTAATGCTATGCCATGTCGAGCAAAAAGACACAGGCTTTTGATGACTGCAGACAATTTTAAATGTTGCTGATAAGCGTTCCCCTGACCTTGCAACTTGTTGGCCATACTTGTTAGACAGTTCACGAGGCACACTGGACAACAGCTTGGCCTACTCCAAGTCACCAAAGTGTGTAAGTTGTAAAATAGTCTTTCAAACGTCAAAACTGTTACCTTCCATGTCGCCCCTTGCTGTTTGTTTGGTCGACCATGAAGGGGAGAGTGACTGGCCTCCTGGTTAGTTATTTGCTGACCTGTGATGTGACACTGATTGATTTGCACTCATTTGTAGCTACAGTTGACTGGATCAGTGCAAAGTAGGTTTAGCTGGGTCAGGCAGTCCATCATTTGTTTCTGCCACATTGGAGGGTAACTGCAATCACTTTGAGCTTGGGCTTGGAGAGTGTCCATCGAGCATGACCGTTATTTATTGTTGGCTCTTTGGCGCATTGCTGTAGCAAATTAATTTGAACTTGGCTGTTCAGCATGTCATTTATGGCTGGCTCATGGCACATTGCCATTGAGCATGTCCATTGTAGGGTCTAGCTACCAATGTGGCAGATGATGTTTGTGCTCATATGCCATCATGTTGAAACAAGACTGCACCTGAAGTTCTCACCCAGCAAAGAGAAGAGCATTTATTATAGTGTTATCAGGCATAATATAGACACACAATACGTGACCTGTCATCATGACATCTGAAGTGAGAATGGTCTCATCACAGCTACGTTGAGTAGGCCAGGGATTCTCAGTAGACTTATGGGTGTTGCTGAGTCACTATGCCTTGTGGTTGTAGTGGCTAGTTGCCAGTAGATATGAGGCTGTTGTGTCGAGCTATCACAAGACAGGAGCTGTTAGCACTGGTCCTGCCCACTCCCTCCAATGCCCACTCCCTCCAAGTGTACTGCTACACAAGCATGGTGTCAGCACAACTATGGTGGGCTGAAGGGCTGGTTTCTGTGAAGTGCTGTTTTATATTTAAAACAATTCGATGAAATGAAATGCATCACCTTTCACAGAAGCATATTGCATGTGAATTCATGGTAACTATTGGATACTTACATACTCATCGATATTACATACACAAACAGAGAGCAAGACACCTATTATGAATGGGAAAATGTTGGTAACAAGAGAGATTAAGACTAAAATAAAAACAAAAGGGAGGGTTTTCAAGGAAGTAAAAATCAGTGGAAAAATAAAGAACTGGGAAAAATTTTAAAACTTACAGAAATAGACAAAGAAAATCATTTGGAAATTTGAAAAAAGATTAATTATGAAAGGAAGTTGGCAAATATACAAAAGGATACTAAAACTTTTTTTTTAATATACAAGGCTAGATATAGGATAGAGTGAAAACTATAATAGGTAACTAAGAGATGCTAGAGAAACTAAATGAGTATTTTGCATCAGTCTTCACTGAGGAAGACAATGGCAATATCAGAGGTCTCAGGGAATAGAATTAAGTACATTCAAGATTACTAGAGAGTTAATACTTAGTAAACTAAATGGACTAAAGATAGATAAGACTCCAAGACTAGATGAGGTACACCCATGGGTTCTGAAGGAGGTGGCTTTGGAGATTGTGGAGGCTCTTGAAATGATTTTGCTGAAATAAATAGACACTGGGGTGGTTCCACTATTCAATAAAGAAGGGAGACAGAAAAAATGAAATGATATGCCTATTAGTCTGAGGTCAGTGGTTGGAAAGTTACTGGAGTTGATCCTCAAGGACAAAATTATGAAATACCTTGAGGTGCATGACATGATTGTTCAAAATCAATATGGTTTCATGAAGGGAAGATTATGCATTCCAACATATTGGTATTTCTGAGATAATCCAAAGTAGGATGGTCAAGGGAGAAGCTGTGGGTGTTTAATATTGGATTTTCAAAAAGCCTTTGATAAAATGCCGCATAAGAGGGTGCTTAATAAGATAAGAGCCCATGGATTTACAGGAAAGATATTAGATTGGGTGGAGCATTGGATGATAGGCAGAAAGCAAAGGGATCCTGTTCTGGTTGGTTGCCAGATTCTAGTAGTGTTCCACAGGGTCGGTGTCAATGTTGGGGCTGCTTCATTTACAATGTAAATTGATGATTTAATTATGTATTAAACGTTTTCAGATGACACCACGATTGGTGTTGGAGTAGGAAGCACTGACGAAACTGAAAGGTTACAGGGAGGCTTAAACAAATTCAGAGAGTAGGCAAAGAAATGGCAGATGAGATAAAATGTTGAGAAATGTACAGTTGTACATTTTGGAAGAAGAAATATTATTATTTATATTATTTTGATGGGGAGAAAATTCAAAATTCAGAAATGCAAAGGGACTTGCAGGATAACCTAAAGGTTAATCAGCAGGTTGAATCAGCAGTAAAAAAAAGTGAATGGTATGTGGAATTCATTTCAAGCAGAATAGTGTTGATATGGCTTTATGGGGCACTGGTGCACCCACATTTTGAGAATTGTGTGCAGATTTGGGCTCCTTGTCTTAGAAGGGTTGTAATGATGTTGAAGAGAGTTCAGAGAAAATTTACCAGGATGATTTCTGGAATGCAAACACTAGCTATGAGGAATGTTCATTGGCTCTTGGACTATATTGGAGTATAGAAGAATGAGAGGGGATCTCAGAAACATTTCGAATGCTGAAAGGATTTGATAGAGTGAATATGGTGATTCCCTGAGTGGGTAAATCCAGGACAAGATGTATTAGAAGGTACCCATTTAAAACAGAGATGAGGAGTAATTTCTCTAGTCAGAGGGTCCTGGATTTGTGGAATTCATTGTCACATATGTCAGAAATAAAACTTCTCACACATGAGTCTCTTTAAAACTGATGACACGACAAGCTTTATTTACAAGTCTGCAGAGTTGGACTCAACTGGCTTCTCACCAGTTAAGCCCCGATACATACAGTGCATTGATTTTTATACCCTTATTGTTTGCCCTTCCCCTTCTTATTAATACTGTTTTAATTGGTTAGTATTGCAAAAGCATTCTAAGTATAACTGCATTTTTAATTATCACGTTCGTTACGTACACTGCGAACTCTACATACACTAAATTCTGTTTCTCACCCTTCTTATCAATCTTTTGTCTCCTGCATGTCTCTCACTATGACCATGAAAAGATAGGTTTAAAAAAAAACATATCCAGCTGAACCTTTTGTCCTTGGCTGCTAGTAAGCTCCCTGTCCGTCCTGGCTTCCCTTTTTAGGATTAATCATCACATTTTAACTTAAGTCATTTTAACCTAAATTCTCTATATAACAATCCACCCCTTTCTCTCTTTAAAATGTGTGTATTATATATAGATATGAATGGGGATTTTAACCTGGGGAAGAAAAACGTTTCATGATACATTAATTTCGTGCTGAAGTAAAATTCTAACGGGGTCTCCCAGTCCCCCTGGTTGCATAGCCTGTTGGACCATGGAAATTACCAGGCTGCGTAGACAGGGAATAATACAGGGCAAAATAAGTAGGAGGAATAAAATACCTCCGATGACCCACAATAAGGTACGCCACCAGGTTCCTCCAAACCATTTGTCCATCCAATTTAATTTTGCAAAAGGATGCCAGGTTTGAACCGGTACATGGGACAAAGTACGAATATTATCAGCGATTTTTCGAATGGCTTGGCCATTATCATCAATCTGTAAGCAGCAATTAGTCAAATTAAGCTTTCCACAT
Organism: Narcine bancroftii; assembly: GCF_036971445.1. Lineage (NCBI taxonomy): Eukaryota > Metazoa > Chordata > Chondrichthyes > Torpediniformes > Narcinidae > Narcine > Narcine bancroftii. The sequence continues at coordinate 97,561,766 of NC_091474.1, read as the reverse complement.
ACACCTCCTTCCGTGGCTAGGAGATAGTCTAGGGCCAGACGGTTCTGATATATAGCAGAGCGCATTTGACCTTGCTGGGATGCAAGTAATTGCAGGGCTAGAGCTGTTTGATTTGTAACAATTTCAAGGACTGCTTGCAAGCGAATAATGCAATTTAACATATAAATAGGAGTACAATAACCCCAGGATCCATCTTGAGCCCATGTAGCGGGACCATAATATTGAATTATGCGTTCTGGAGGCTAATCATCTCCCCATTGTCCCAAATGTACCGTGCTAGAGCGGGGCTGACGGTGTAATCTATCAAAAACCTTCACTCCTAATTTATGACCGTGATCGTGGGGTAGGAGGAAAAATTCTGGGCGGATTATCCCTAGGAAACAAGTTCCACTCCACTGTGAGGGAAGACGAGTATAAGCTTTATTACCACATACCCAGAATAATCCATTTGGGGATACTCCATACCCACTTTCCCAAACTCTTTTAAGAACGGGGTTTGATTGGTATGGTCCTGTGATGGTGGAACTGGTACAATTCCAAAACTGAATACTGCTATTAGACAGGGGTAGGCAATTAGTTTTAAAAACAGTGGATAAGAACCAAGTCAGGGGTTTAGGAAACCAAGTGAAAATACCAGGCGAAATGCAAATCCATACAGCCTTGCAGGGACTTTTTCCTACTGGGTATTTGCCGGTTCGTGAGAGACAATAAAAACCAGAGGGGACGTTAGAGAGAGACCAAGTTTCTCTTGATCTCGTTCGGTTAGTTGTCCAAATTCGGGAAATCATGGTCAATGAATTGAGGGACTCCCCCCACCAAGGCCATTGCTCTGACATCCGTGGACCCCCGCAGACCCAACAATTGGTTACATTAAAAGTTCCTGCAATTTTAGTTGCAAGATCTACAAAAAGGTTATCTCCCCCAACTGCATTACCGAAACTTTCATGGTTATTTGGATGGACTCGAACTAAGTCCGGTTGTCTTAAAGGGGCAGGCACTTTCGAGTGTGGAGTGGAACTTTTCATTGGAACAGTACGCTGGTGTATGCAAAACCAGAGTCCATCAGGGCATGGTGGGCCTGAGTCACCCTTCCAACCGTTAAGAGGGAAAGGAGTGGTATTAGGAATCTGTATATAATGACCCATATTATTTCCTTCTTTTTCCACACAAGGGGTATATGGATGTTGGGTGGTATTTTCAGCCCAGCATTTCTCAGGAACTGAGGTATGGGAAATAAAATTACCCTCCTTTCTTCCCCAAATGTGGTCCTGAAACAGGACCACTGTGTCTCTGCATTTCTTACATTTCACACCTGATAAAGACATAGGCAAACTAAGAAAAATCAAAGAACATAACAATAACATTGTGAATCAAGTCTTTCTGCGAAATCGCAAAGTAAGAGGTTTTTCTCCAGGAACACAAGTCCAGTCTGAGTTCATATCAGGGTCCTGAGGCGCCTCTACAGGTCCCTTAAATCTGGATGCGTGCGTCCACCCCTTCTCTCTTGTTCGTGCTGCAGCCTCTGTAGTTAAGAGAACTTGGTATGGACCTTCCCACTGGGGCTGGAGTTTTTCAGTTTTCCAGGTCTTGATGAGAATCCAATCTCCTGGTTCCACTTTGTGTAAAGAAAAGTCTAGAGGCGGTGTTTGTGCCAATAGTCCTCTCTTTCGTAAATCTGCAAGAGAGCGTGACAGTGCCTGAAAATAGTTCCTAACAAATATATCCCCTTCCCCCAAGGTGGGACACCCCTCAACTGTACTCCAGAAGGGAAGTCCAAACATCATTTCATAAGGGGACAACCCTACATCTTTTCGTGGGGCAGTACGAATTCTCAATAAAGCCAGGGGCAGACACTTTATCCAAGGCATTTTAGTTTCCACCATTAATTTTGTCAATTGCATTTTTAGGGTTCCATTCATACGTTCAACCCTCCCTGAGCTTTGTGGATGCCAAGGGGTATGCAATTTCCAAGAGACCTGTAATGCATTACAAATCAATTGCTGGATTTTTGAAGAAAAATGTGGACCCCTGTCTGAGTCTATAGAATCCATTATATCATATCTGGGGATTATCTGCTCTAGGAGGAGGCGAGCTACTGTAGAGGCTGTAGCATTTACTGTTGGGAAGGCTTCCACCCATCGGGTAAAGTGATCTATTATCACTAACAGATATTTCCATCTTTGGACTTGAGGTAACTCTGTGAAGTCGATCTGGATACGTTGAAAAGGGCGTATGGCTAATGGTTGACCTCCCATGGTCCCTGTCCTCATTACTTTCTTATTAATTTTTGTGCATAGGTGACAATTCTGCACCTCCTGTTGGGCCAAGGTGTAGATTCCCTTACACACATATTCTCGAAGCACTGTGTCACATAAGGCTTGGGTGCCCCAGTGGCTCTGATGATGCAGGTGTTTTAAAATATTGCGAGTTATTTCTTTATTTAGAACCATTCTTCCATCTGGTGTCTTCCATGTTCCATCAGGCAGCTGGTTTGCGCCCAGCTGAGCCATGTCCTTTTCTTCCTTAGCAGTGAAAATGGGAGCCTTCTTTATGCCTTGTCTTATTGGGATTAAGGTCAGCAAACGGACTTCTTGTTGCATGGCTGCCCTTTTGGCTTCTTCATCAGCCAGTCTGTTTCCAATTGCTGTCGGGGTATCTCCCCTTTGATGGCTTGGTATGTAGACCACTGCTATTTCCTGGGGTAATGTCAAGGCTTCTAAAGTCAGAGTAATCATCTGTTCGTGTGCCAATTCCTTTCCTCTTGATGTAATTAGACCACACTCCTTCCAGATCTTACCAAAGGTATGCACTACCCCGTATGCGTATTTGGAATCAGTGTAAATCGTTCCAATTTTCTTTGCCAGTATTCTGAGGGCTCTCTGCAAGGCATATAGTTCACAGGATTGTGCTGACCAGCTTCCGGGTAGTCTCGTGGATTCTACTACTTTCCAAGTATTTCCTTCTATTATAGCATACCCACTTCTCATTCCGTCAACACATCTGGCGGAGCCGTCAATGTAGAATTCATATCCTTCTCCCAGCGGAGTATCGCAAAGGTCTTCTCGGGTCTTGGTCTGAAGATCTGTCAACTCGACACAGTCGTGCTCCACCTCTCTCTCTGTTTCACTGCCGTATAAAAACTGAGCTGGGTTGCAGCTATTAATCTTTGCAAATTGTAGATCTTCTCCGACCATTAAAATGGTTTCATACTTTAATATGCGAGAATCAGTCAGCCATCGATGGGCAGTTTGTGTTAATAAAACACTCACAGAATGGGAGGTGTACACAGTCATCTTTCCTCCAAAAGTAAGTTTACGTGCTTCCTCTACCAACAGAGCAGCAGCCGCTACTCCCTGGATACACGTCGGCCATCCGCGAGACACTGGGTCCATCATTTTGGAAAGGAAAGCCACTGGGTGTCGCTGACCGCCTTTTTCCTGTGTTAAAACTCCCACAGCTGTTCCTTGGTTATGAGTGACAAATAGCTGGAAGGGCTGTTTTAAAGAGGGCAGAGTGAGTACCGGGGCTCGCGTCAGGCGATGCTTCAAGTCCTCAAACCATCCTTCCTACTCTTGGGTCCATTCCAATGGATATTCATTTTCATTTGTCAGCTTTTCATACATAAACTTCACCAAAGCTGAGTAGTCCTCTATCCATAACCTACAGTAACCTAAGAGTCCCAGGAATTGTCTTATTTCCTTCTTATTACGGGGTAACTGCATTCTAGTGATTCCCGCAATCCGTTCAGGGGTAATCCGTTTCTGTCCTTTACTTATCTGGTGTCCTAGTTCTCTCAACAAACTAACTTGTTCTTGGACACCCGTAGACCCTTTTTCCCCAGATAATTCAAGAGTCTAATTGTATCTCCCCTCATTTCTTGTTCCTTGGGTCCTGATAATAGTAAATCGTTCACACACTGCATTAGTTGGGAATCATCAGATTGTGGATAGTCCACCAGGATTTGTTCTAGCATTTGTCCAAACAGGTTCGGAGATTCAGTGAACCCTTGGGGCAATACAGTCCACCGAAGCTGTCTCCGTCTACCTGTCCATGGATTTTCCCATTCAAACGCAAACATATCTCTACTTTCCTCTTCTAATGGACACGTCCAGAAGGCATCCTTCAAGTCGATAACACTAAAGCACTCATGGTCTGGGGGAATCCGACTCATAATAGTATAGGGATTAGGCACCACTGGGTGGCGGGTCTGAACAATAGCATTCAAACTTCTTAGATCCTGAACTAGGCGATAGGATCCATCTGACTTTTTCACTGGGAGTATAGGGGTGTTATAAGGTGACATGCATTCTTCTAATAGTCCGTCTCGTATTAGAGTCTCAATTACCGGCTGTAGCCCTTTACTCCCTTCCAAAGAAATAGGATACTGACGTTTCCTTACCAGCTGATGACCTGGTATTAATGTGACATGTAAAGGTGGGATGTCCAGACCTCCTCGATTTCCCTCCTTATACCAGACTCTCTCGTCAATCTGCCGTTCATCCTCTTCCTTTAAAGCACAGAGGTGGACTCGCACTTCTCCGTCCACAGGGAGAGCACCCAAACCTAGGAGAGCCTGTAAGTCCCTTCCTAGGAGGTTAAATCCAGCCGACAGTAACAACAAGAGGTCTTGTACACCTTCTCTTTCTTCCATTTTCACTGTTACTTGGGGAATTATTGATACCATTCTGGGAGCCCCTTCTATCCCAGAAATTGTCAAATTACTTTTTACAGGTTCAGTTCCGATTGGCACAGTTATTACACTACTTTGTTCCGCTCCTGTGTCCACCATAAACACCACCTCTTCTCCCTTGGGACCAATTTTTAGTTTTACCAGGGGTTCCCTCTTATACTTGGTCCCTAACATTTGGAACCCCTGACCCCCCTAATCTTCTTCCATAAGTTCGAGGGCACGCAATTCCCTCTTGTATCGGGGGCATTCCCTCTTAAAGTCTCCTTCCTCATTGCAGTAATAGCACTTAACGAACCTCCGGGGTCTTCCCTCTCTTGGATATCTTGGATTGTTTAGAGGAAGGTTTTGTTTTCTTTCCCCTCTGGATTCAGCATTCATCTGTCGGAGAGTCTGTACCATAACTTTTGTCGCCCTCTTTTGATCTTCTTCTTCTCTCTGCACATATACTTTTTGCGCCTTTTTTAACAGGACACTTAGGGGTTTTTCGCTCCAGTCCTCCTCCTTTTCTAGTTTCTTTCTAATGTCCTGCCATGATTTGGAAACAAATTCAATTCGAATAAGCTGTTCACCCATTGGTGTACTAGGGTCCACGCCCGCATACTGTTGGACATTCTTTCTCACCCTCTCCAAAAAACCAGTAGGGGACTCATCTTTCCCCTGGTGGTTCCCAAATGCCTTCGTGAAATTGTGACCCTTTGGCACAGCCTCCCGTATCCCTTTAATTGTCCACTCTCTATATTGTCTCATACTTGCCAATCCCTCGGGTGTTCGTTTGTCCCACCTGGGTTCATTTAAGGGATATTTTTGTTCATGGGGTCTGGGGTCCCCAGGTTGTTCATATTCCCACATGAGGAGGGCAGCCTGTCGAATCATCTGCCTCTCCTGGGGTGAGAATAATGTTCCCATTATTGCCTGCATCTCTTCCCACGTATATGTGTTTGGTCCCAGGAATTGGTCGAGCTGTTCAGCCAGTCCTATAGGATCTTCCAATAACTTTTTCATTTCTTTCTTAAATCCCCGCACCTCTGTACTAGTTAGGGGAACATTCACATATCCCGTTCCCCCTCCCGGTCCTCCCATAGGAACTTCCCTCAGGGGATTTAGGCTTATTGAAAACTTTGATGGTCCTGGACCAGTCTGGGATCTTGTCCAGGGTCGGTTTACCGGTGGAAGTTTAGGGTCCGACTCCCTTAATTCATCCTTTTTTTCCCGGCCCCTTTCGGGGCAATCAGATTCATCACCTTTCCCCTCCGGTAATGAGCTTTCCTCGGGCGCAGTAGGCACCGGGGGAATATAAGGAGGGGGAAGGTTGTCCAGAGGTTCCCACTTCTTTTCTCCCGCTACCCTCAATTTAAAACATTTTGTTAAGGATCCTGGCCAGGGAACCCAACAAAATGCATACGCCGACTCTTCTTGATTCACCTTTGGTCTCGAATTTACATATATGTTTAATGCTTGTCTAACCCAATCCTCATCAGATCCAAATTTCGGCCACCAGACCGAGGAACCTTTAATAGGTTGTTTCGACCAAAGGAGACAATATTGGACCATCTTTTTCTTGTTTTTGTCCCGATATCTTTTACTATCCCAATTTTCAAACATTCTCCCCAAAGGGCTGTCAAGGGGAACTCCCAGGAATTGTCCTGAATTTTCAGACGAGCCCTTAGATTTTGATCCTCCCATTTTCCCACCTAGATCTGTTTATCGTTGCTGAGGACCCTCTCATTCTGGACCCTACTCCCTTCTTCTCAGACGCCTCGTCGGAGGTACTGTCCCTCCTTCGGTTACCGCTGAGGTTTCCCTGGGGTTGACCCCTCTCTTCTCGGCACTTCGTCGGAGGTGCTGTCCCTCCTTCGGTTACCGCCGAGGTTTCCCTGGGGTCTATCCTAGAGTCCCACGACAGGGTCCTCACACCACGACAAAAGCTCTATACCTGATCTATTACGTTAGGTTTTTTTTCCAAACAGGTTACACCCGTTACACCTGTTACCCAATCCCCACACTACAATCGTAAGTCGTCACTTACCGGTGTCTTCCCGGGGATTGAACCGTCACCCTTCTCCTCTCCGTCTTGTCGTGTCACCTTGTCCGGATACCACTCGCTCAAGCCGCCCGAAGCGACGAGCAAGGGACTAGGAGCCGCTGAACTCAGCAGGGTGCACCGCCTCCGATGTCCCTCTTCTCGTCTCCCCTCACGGCCGGAGTGTAGATCCCGGACGAGTCCCCATTTGTCAGAAATAAAACTTCTCACACATGAGTCTCTTTAAAACTGATGACACGACAAGCTTTATTTACAAGTCTGCAGAGTTGGACTCAACTGGCTTCTCACCAGTTAAGCCCCGATACATACAGTGCATTGATTTTTATACCCTTATTGTTTGCCCTTCCCCTTCTTATTAATACTGTTTTAATTGGTTAGTATTGCAAAAGCATTCTAAGTATAACTGCATTTTTAATTATCACGTTCGTTACGTACGCTGCGAACTCTACATACACTAAATTCTGTTTCTCACCCTTCTTATCAATCTTTTGTCTCCTGCATGTCTCTCACTATGACCATGAAAAGATAGGTTTAAAAAAAAACATATCCAGCTGAACCTTTTGTCCTTGGCTGCTAGTAAGCTCCCTGTCCGTTCTGGCTTCCCTTTTTAGGATTAATCATCACATTTTAACTTAAGTCATTTTAACCTAAATTCTCTATATAACAACATACATCTGTGGAGGCCCGATCATTGGAGGAGTTTAAGGAGGAGATTGATAGCTATTTAATTAGTTATTGTACCAAGGGATATGGGAGAACCTGCATGAAATTGAAATTAGTTGGTTTAGCTGAGGGTGAATTAGCGGAGCAGACTTGATGGGCCGAATGCCCAACTTCGGTTCCTTTCTCTTGTGTGATCTTGTGATCGAACTACATTCACAACAAGAATGAATGTGTACCTGGAAAGCAGAGAAACAGTATCCCTCAACGTGGACTTGGCCTCGCCTGCTTCTGTTTGACGAGTGAGGTATGGAAATGTAGACCGGCATCATGAATGTCTGACTACGGCAATTGAATTAGATAATTTATTGATCGAGCGCGCTGTGCTACCACCTTCACCAAACCAATCACCTAAGCACATCACCACTCCTTCAATATAAATACTACACTATCTCCAAGCAGTTGTTACATCTATTTCTCCTGCTCTCGGTTCCTAACCAGGATGAAAAGCTCTATACTCTACGTTTTGGGAGTGCTGCTGCTAACTCCGTGGTTCCAACCCGTGTTTCCCTGGACATTCTCCACCGGTGGGTATACTTGCATTTTCAAATCCATGTTTTTAGAAGATAGCATGAGGAATTGATTGAATTATAATTTTAGAGAACTTCAATGGAAAAGAAATGCATCATTATTCAATAGTTTGTTTCTGATTTTACTTTCAATTGCCATTCTGCGTTGAATCTCGGCGATTAGCAAAGGAACTCCCATTTCACATGTGCGGAGAATTAAAGTGCCTCAGAAGATCTGCGATTCACAGCAATGTTATAGGGTGAAAAGTACCAAGCTTCGGTCCCAAGGTACGCTGCCTCGAGGAAATACAGTGGATGAGCGGGTTCTCAAGACGGCTAAATCTTAACTTGCAAAATATTTTAAAGACATTTACCACCCACACGCGCAGACCTTGAATCGTGAATTGGAAGCGAGATTCGTGATGGGTTTTGAAACATGGATTCAGCGTAGAAAGTGAGACAATCTACTGAATCGTGGTAATTCGCTATTCAATAACTGAACACAGCGAAGATTTGGGAAAATACAGATTATAAAATAAATACAATGAATTAATCCTTGAAAATTAATCGCACTGTACCATTCAAAGCTACATTTAGATTCTCAAAGGAGCACTTGAGTGCCTCACTGAACATAACAGATTGAATATATCCAGATTAGTTTCTCACTAAGGTTGCAATCATTTTTATCCTTCACTGAGGGGATCAAAAACAAACCCTTCTGGGGTCCCTTTACATTTGAATAAATTTTCAAACTATGCACATGTTCATGTCGTATATAAAACACATTGCCTCTAAATTTTATCTTCCCTGCATGAAAACTTAATATTCCTCCTGCAGTCTTTCCACTTAAAATGTGTATGTCGTAGCGGCTGTCTGTCTGGTAGAACTAATAAAGCAGTACACATACACCAGGTCAGTCAACACAAGACTTTTATTTAGACTTGAGGCTTCGTTTATATGCGCCAAAGTTCAAGAACAGTGGAGCCACCATAAAGAGGTTCAATGTTGGAAACTTGCAGTCAGACGTAGTGAGAGGAAACTTCCAGACAAACCTCCAAGCAAAGCTCAAGGATGCAAACTGCCTCACTGACACTTCTCCTGAAACCCTCTGGGATCAGCTGAAAACGGCCATACTGCAATCCACTGAAGAGGTACTGGGCTTCTCCTCCAGGAAAAAACAAGGACTGGTTTGATGAAAACAACCAGGAAATCCAAGAGCTGCTGGCAAAGAAGCGATCTGCCCACCAGGCTCACCTTGCAAAGCCTTCCTGGCCAGAGATAAAACGAGCCTTCCGTCTCGCATGCAGCCACCTTCAGCGCAAACTCCAGGAGATCCAAAATGAGTGGTGGACTAACCTTGCAAAATGAACCCAGCTTAGCGCCGACATTGGCGACTTCAGGGGTTTTTATGAGACACTAAAGGCTGTGTACAGCCCCTCACCCCAAGTCCAAAGCCCTCTGCGCAGCTCAGAATGCAAAGTCCTCCTCAGCGACAAGATCTCCATCCTCAATCAATGGTCAGAACACTTCCAATCCCTTTTCAGTGCCAACTGCTAAGTCCAAGAATCCACCCTGCTCCAGATCCCTCAACAACCCTTGAGTCTAGAGCTGGATGAGGTCCTTACCCTGGCCCCCAAGTTCCTCAACATGGTTATCCAACTGCACAAAAACCAACATGGTCGGGTCAGATACAGCAATGAGCTCTCCAAACCCTTCTCCATTAACAACAGCATGAAGCAAGGCTGCATCTTCACACCAACGCTCTTTACTATCTTCTTCAGCAAGATGCTGAAACAAGCCATGAAAGACCTCAACAATGAAGACGGTGTTTACATCCAGTACTGCACAGATGGCAGTCTCTTTAATCTGAGGCGCCTGCAAGCTCACATCAAGACACAAGAGAATGGAGGACCATCACCTTCCCAAGATAGAGTTCCATGGCTAGCCATTCTCTTGTGTCTTGATGTGAGCTTGCAGGCGCCTCAGATTAAAGAGACTGCCATCTGTGCAGTACTGGATGTAAACACCGTCTTCATTGTTGAGGTCTTTCATGGCTTGTGCAGGACTGCTTAAAGAAATCTCTTGGTGACTGCCACATTGACCACCGCCAGTGGGCTGATAATGACCTCCAACCGTGCATCTTGGTGCCTCACAGTTCGGCAGGCAGCAACCTCCTTTGAAGACTGCAGAGCCCACCTCATTGACAAAAGATAAAGGAGGAAAAACCCAACACCCAACTAACCAATTTTCCTTTTCAACCGTTCCTGCCTGTCCCACATCGGACTTGTCAGTCACCAACGAGCCTGCAGCAGACGTGGACATACCCCTCCATAAATCTTTGTCCACAAAGCCAAGCCAAAGAGGCTTCATTTATATGCGTCATGTCTGCTACACTGCCGCTACACCACTCCCACGCAGCCTCCCCCCAACCCCAACCAAGAACTGTCGCCAGAAACTCATTACTCCCGGCGAAGGCGGATTAATGGGTTAAGTGGGATCCACATGGGTAGGCTCCAATCTGTCCACACTGAACAGTTGCGAATGCCCCCCCCCCCCGAGATGGGGAAACTCTCCCTTTGCTGCCTACCAGCGCGTATGTTTTTAAAGTGGTGGCATCTACTAGCAAGTCATGGGATCTTAAAAAATCTCCACCCAAAATGGGCTGTGCAACAGAAGCCAAGGCGCAATTCCAATGGAATGTCGCACCTCCTATCCGAATTGTGACTGTCCTGTGCCAAAGCTGGGAAGGATAGTCCCATTTGCTGCTTGAAGAGCCAGATGTTGTTGCTTATGTGTCTTTTCAAAATAGGATGGCGGATCTTAGAGAAACTTGCACTTACCAGTGTCATCTTGAAGACACATTAAGCCGGTACTTGTGCCAGCTGCTGAAACCACTACTGGCAGCCAGCTTTTTCGTTTCCTAATATTTTTTCAGTAATAGTTACATGGCAGGACACATCTACTGGCATTTTTCCCCCAACATGATGGTAAAAACACCATTCTCGCTGCCTGTCAGCACGTTCCTCCTTTGTCTGAACTGCAGACACCAGAGGTTCATAGGACATGGAAGATGCATCTGCTGTGAAAACAGGCTGTATGTGAGCAAACTCTTGCATTAGAGTACGGTAGAACCTGTCAGACTCAGGACCACGTCATGGGGACGGCAGAAATCCATGTTAGCTATTGCAACACAATCCGAGAGTTTGTACAGGAATAAGTAGGCAATGAGAATGACCATCTGCTAATACATATCTTTCATTAGATCGGATGGATTCCTGTCACCCAGGCCGTCCATATTTAAAAGCAGCATGCCGTGCTCATATCTAGTCAACTCCAGCGTGTCCAGGAGAAATTGGCTTACCTGGTGTCCTCCGAGGATTGGCAATGAATTCACTTACTTTAGCTGCCAATGCACCTACTACGTGCCAGAACTTCGTGGCTGCTGGGTCGGTATTAGCTGCTGCAGTTGCGTCCATGATAACTGCACATTCAAGCTTCGCTGAATCTTGCGGTCAGGGTCACCAATTGTAGTAGCCATCTCAATAGACATAAACCCGGTTAATCAACGCAAGACTGTTTCATTTAGACTTTACAGGCTTCGTTTATATACCTCACGCCCCGGGCTCCACGGGACGGGGTGGTGGCATCATTATGAAGTTGCCGCTGATCCACGGGACCGGTAGGTTTAAATTAAGTACCGTGAGAGTTCCCCGCCTTCCGCAGATCAATGTGAGTGTCGGTTCTCAATACCGCGCTGTGCGACCACTCGGATCGCTAATACGGCCGCTACAATGTTATTCCCACGGAGGCTGAGGATTACACCCTGTCCTCAAACATTTTTCTAACTTCCTTGAACTATCTGTTTTCCTGTGAAGTAAATCCGTTATCTCATTTGTGCCTGTTTGTCGGTCGTTTGCACACTTTGAAAATACTTGAGGTCTAGCGCTTCTCAAGGAAGTGCATCTAAGCTGACTTATCGAAAAGAACACCTGCTGTACGATGGTGAGCCAATTTTAGATCCTCGTGTTTATGCCAACACGCTGCCAGGCATGTACTTAATGACACAGTCAGAGCTGTTTGCAATTTACTGTTGGTCTTTTCATCGCTCATCACTGAGAAATTGCATTAAATTCAATCGAAAATGAGGCATGCGAATTGGCCAAAGGCTGGCCGGAGTAAATTTCGAAGATTCTTCTCGTTTTCCCTGCAGATGTGAATAAATTATGTGATGACTGATTAATTCAATTGCATTTTATGATCTACAGACCGATGTCGCAAGTTGGGAGGAAATTGTGCTTACGTCTGCCCCCCTCACCAAGAACAATATGTATATTGCGGAAATTTTCTCTATTGTTGCAAGCCGCGAAGAAAAGCCTGAAACCTTCTTTCTGGAATTCACGCTGCTTTTGGTCTTCTGTAATTTAGTATAAAATACAACTTCGTGACCACTGCTTTAGTAAATAAAATTGGTTGCATGGTCAGAGTCTCATTTTCTTTTTTATTGGTCTGCTCGAAGTAAAGTGCACGAGGTATTGAGGCAGCTGTGGCAACTACAGAAAATGTACCCCGGAGTGGCGCTCTGGTACTCGCTAGGTGGAATTGACTTAAAGTCGTTGTTTGTGCACAAATCTCCAAAGCACGTCTACGATATTTTTGCCACCTTGCCCAACATGACGTTTTGGAGACCCCCGTCTTTCCGTGGACATTAAAAATAATGATCCATTACTACTTGACTTATATTACTGTCTCGTGTAGAATACCAAGGTATCAACTTCTCTTCCAAAAACCTTCCATTTCTTCCTTCTCCGTGTCTGAGCCCATAATTTCGAAATGTGTCATCAGTCGCTGTGAGATGATCAGCATTAAGTTTTGTCAATGCCATACTGGATAAAAAGAGGCAAACGTTGCCAGAGCACCTCCCTAACTGCGGATGTCCGGGTCACTAGGGATGATGCATGACAAGAAAACGTTAATCAGTCCATGTTGTGACTCCATGTCAACTCTTTCGAACCCTTTCAAAATTTGAAATGTTTCACTGGGAACTCCAGCTTCATAGACTGAAGCGAGTGCATGTCCACGCTCCCACCGATTCCAGCATTATCTAAAACCCTGTCTTGACCCAGAGAATCTTAAGATGTGGGCACACATCTAAATGCAATAGCTATGGACCAACCACATTTTAGCAGGCCTTATCATCATATAAAAAAGGATTATTGCGCATTGCAGGCCCTTCTGCCACAATGATGTCCAGTCCTATATAAACCAACTTAATAATCTAAATATTCCTTGTACCAATAACCCTCTACTCTCTTGCATCCATGTGCCACGTTGCCTTCTACCAACTTCCAGGGTACTTGCAATGCATTTCAGACATGCAGTGCTCTCTATGTAAAATGCTTACCACTTAAACTCTCCCATAAATTTTCTTTCCCTAAACTTGTACACGTCCTCTCATATTTGGTACTGTCGGCCAAAAAAAAAGTGGTGGGTGTCCAACTAATCTGAGCCTCTCATAATCTGTAGGGCTCTCTGAAGTCAACCCTCATCCTTCTTCCCTCCAAATAGAAAATCCCAGGCTCTGTTACCCATCTCACAAGACATATTTTACAATCCAGGCAACATACCGCTAAATCTCTGTTGCACCCTATCCAAGCCTTCCACGTCCTTCTTGGAATGACGCTGTCAGGAATAGAAAAATATTTCAAGAGTTCTATAAACTGAATTTTATAGTGCTGCACCATTATTGCACAGCTATTCAACTCATTTCCCTGATTAATATAGTCCCAGTTAACATAATTAATTACACTATAATCATGGGGGGAAACTTGAGAGATCTGTGGATTTTGACTGTGTTTTTCCACATTCCTGCCAATAATCATGTATTTCACCTTCAACCTTCGACCTTTGAAAATGGATCACATCAACTTTATTTGGATTGAGGTCCATTTGCCAATTCTCTGCCCAGTTCTGCATCAAATTCCGACAATATCCTGTCTTAACTTACGACAACCTTCGGCACTATTCACAACAACTCTTACCTTTCTGTTATCTACAAATTTGTTGACCCATCCTGGGTATTTATACCAATGAAATTATAAATAAAAATCAAGAAGAGCGGGGTTCCAGATTTGATCCCTGTGGAATTTCATTGGCCATCAATCTTCAGACAGACTCCATTCCATTTAGTACTGCCCTCAGCTATTTTAATGCAAGCCAAATAAGAATCCACATTGCCTCATTAATGTTTGAATCAGTTTACCGTAGCGGACCTTGTTGATAGCCTCACTAAAAACCATATCCACTATATCTACCATACAGCCTTCATCTGTTCATTTTGTTACTTCCTCAAAAATTTCAATTCAGCTCTTGAGGCAACACCTATCCCTCACATAACCATACTGCCTATTCATGAGAAGGCTATGCTTCTACCATGCTTGTAAATCATGTCCCTAAGAATTCTAGTCAATAATGTGCCCACCACTGACCGATGGCTCACAGGTCCGCAGTTTCCAATATTCTTCCTCAACTTTTTTTAAACAAGGGGACTACATCTGCCATTTCCAATCCTCCTGTTCCTTCTGTGTGATCAAGAATGATGCAGCAATGATTCCCTGCCTCCCAGAGTGTTTTCTCTCCCTCCTGTATTTTATTAAGACCAAACAGCTAAATGCGTATAATGTAGACTGGCTCGTCTTTCCAAGTACCTGGAATCCCTTTCCAATCAACTTTGATGTGCTCCTCTCTCAAGCAACTGTAGTCGTATTAATTCAATTGCAATATCAACTGGAACATTGTGAGGAGGAGGAGCAAGTCGGAGATAAGCGATCAGTTAAGCCATTAAATTCTAGTGCTTACCGGGGCTTGGGCCTACTTGGTTCGGGCAGCAGGTGGGAGGAGCAAGAGAGGCTTCAGTGAGCTGAGGACGAGCATATCGGGATTAAAGTAAGACTGTCACATATAATATATATATTTTTTTCCTCTTTAAGGGGCGAGAAAGAGACAGGATATGCGTGAAAGCAGTTTGCTGCTCTCAGTGTCATATGTGGGAGGTCCTGGAGTCTTCTAGACTTCCGGACATCCATGTCTGCACTAGGTGTGCTAAGCTGCAGCGTCTCTGGTGCCTAGTCAGCTCTGGCAGCTCAATGACCTTTCTCTGGTCAAGGAGAAAGAGGCAGTCATAGGAGTTATAGTCAGGTGGTCTCACCAGGGTTTTGGTTAGGAGGGGGGCAAGGGAAGGGCCAGGTTCAAGAGAGAACCCCTGAGCCTGTAGTCCTCAACCATCAGTACTCCTCTCTGAGTACTGTTGGGATGGGGGAGGCAGTCAGGTTGGGAAAGGCAGCAATGGCTGTACCTCTGGCACAGGGTCAGCCTCTGTACCCCAGAAGGGTAGGGAAAGGAAGAGGAGGGCAATAGTTATAGGCGATTTGATAGTCAGGAGGATTGAGAGAGGATTATGTGGATAGAACAAAGGAAACCGGATGGTGGTTTGCCTCCCTGGTGCCAGGGTCCGTGATGTAACTTCGAATGTCCATGACATCCTAAAATGGGAGGGTAATGAACATATTTCTACCAATGACATAGGGAGGAAGGAGGATGTGGTCCTGAAAAATGAATGTAAGGAGTTAGGTAGGGAGCTAAGAAGAAGGACCACAAAGGGGGTGATAGTGAGGGCATGTGATAGTGAGGGCAAGAATATAATCAGGTGGAGGTTGAATGCATGGCTAAAGGGGTGGAGAAAGGGGCAGGGATTTAAGGTTTTGTATCACTGGGACCTATTCTGGGGCAGGTTGGACCTGTAATGAATGGATGGGTTGCATCTGAAACACAGAGGGACCAAGATCCTGGCAGGGGCATTTGCTAGGGCTACTAAGTAGGCTTTAAGCTAGTATCATTGGGGGAAGGGGTCCATATAAGGGAGGACAGCAGAGAGATGATTTGTTGGTGAAGAGAAAGGGGTTGTAGACAAAATTTGGGGGTGGAAAAGGATCAGTATTATGATGGAGGGGGAATGATGGTAATAAATAATAGAGTTGACAGTAAAGAGGGGGATAGGCAGAGGGAAAGATGTGGGAAATCTCTGAAATGCATTTACTTTAATGTTAGGAGTGCTGTAAGGAAGGTGGATGAGTTGAAGGTGTGGATAGACACTTGGCAGTGTGACGTGGTGGCGATTAGTGAGACTTGGTTGCAAAAAGGATGTGACTGGCAGCTAAATATTCTGGGATTTTACTGCTTTCAGTGTCATAGAATTGGGGGCTTGGGGGTGTGGCATTGCTTGTCAGGGAAAATATTTCAGTGGTGCTGAGGTGGGATAGATTGGAGGTCTCATCAAGGGAGGTGGTGTAGGTGAAATTAAGAAATAAAAAAGGTGAGGTTACAATTATAGGGGTGGGGAGCGAGAACTAGCTGAGATGAGCAATAAACATAGAGTTGTGTTATTTGGGGATTTTAATTTTCTTAATATAGTTTGGGAGACGCAATCAGCTGGATGGCTTAGATTTTGTAAAATGTGCGCTGAAGAGTTTTTTGCAGCAATATGTTGAGGTACCCACTAGAGAGGGGACAGTGTTGAACCTACTGTTGAGGAATGAAATACGGCAGGTGACGGAGGTGTGTGATCATGCTACCATTAGTTTCAACATAATTATGGAAAGGGACTGGTCTGGTCTGACGGTGAAGATTTTTGAGTGGGAGAAAGCCAGATTTGATGAAATGAGAAGGGATTTGCAGGGAGTGGTTTGGGCTGATTTGTTTTATGGGAAGGAGGTAGAAGAGAATTGGAGGGCATTTAAAGGTGAGATTTTTGGGCTGCAGAATCTTTATGTTCCTGTTAGGATAAAAGGCAGGGCCAAATGTTCAAGAGAAACATGGTTTTAAAGAAAGATTAGGAAGTTGGTTCAAGATAAAAGGGAGGCCTACATTATATACAGGAAGCAAGGAATGGACGAGATGCTATAGCGAATAGGGTGAAAGTAAATCCAAAGGATTTTTACAAATATGTGAATAGCAAAAGGAGAGAGAAGGATAGAATTGGTCCACTAGAGAATCAGAGTGGACAACTGTGTGGGGGCCGAATGAGATGGGAGAGATATTGAATGAATTCTTCTCATCGGTGTTCACTAGGGAAAAGGATATGGAATTGTGTTGGATAAATGAGGCAAAAGGAATAATTATGGACAACATAGGGATTAGGAAAGATGGGGTTTTGTAACTTCTGAAATATATTAAAGTGGATAAATCTCCAGGTCCCGATGGGATTTTCCCCACGTCCTTGAAGGAAGTCAGAGAGGAAATAGCAGTGGATCTGACGGTGAATTTTCAACAGTCACTGGAGGAAGGTATGGTGCAACAGACATGTGTTGTAAACATGGTTCCTCGGTTTAACAATCGTTCCAGGTGTAGGCCCAGCAATTATCGGCCAATAGGCTTGATATCAGTGGTGGTTAAACTAATGGAAAGTATTCTTAGAGATAATATGTATAAGTATCTAGGGGGCCAGGGATTAATCATGGACACCCAACATGGGTTTGTGAGGGGAAGGTCATGTATGACAAATATTGTTGAATTTTTTGAGGAAGAGGCTAGAAAGATTGATGAATGTAGAGCATTCATTTGGTCTATTTGGATTTCAGTAAGGCTTTGAATAAAATGTTGGTGATGAAGGTTCAGACACTAGGGAGACAGTCAGATGGGTTCAATGGTGGCTAGAAGATACGCACCAGAGAGTCATGGTGGACAACCGTTTGTCAGGATGGAGGCCAGTAACGAGCTGTGTGCCTCAGGGATCAGTGTTGTTCATCATTTACATTAATGGTTTGGATGATGGAGTGGTAATTTGGGTGAGTAAATATGCAGACAATACAAAAATAGGGGGAGTTGTGGATAGTGAGGATGGTTTTTGTGGACTGCAGAAGGATTTGGACTGCTTAGAAGAGTGGCCTGGGGGGCTGGGAAAGGACTCATGTGATGGAATAGTGGCTGGTCAGGAAAACCAGCCCGCTCCAGGAAAATAGAAAAAAAGTAAGGAAAAAGCAAAGCATAATAGAAATAAAGTACAAGAAATAGAAGATAAAGGTACAGAGAAGAGAAAGAAGGTGGCTTCCAAGAAGGAGAAAGTAAGAACAGCTGGAAAAAAAGAAGTAAAAAAGTCACCGAAGAAGAAGGAAGAAGCCTTACCTGCAGGAAGTAACAGGACGCTGTGGTGATGAGGAGCATCCGACCCTCGAGGTCAGTACCTGCCCTGCAGAGTTGTGACCCACCAGCCGGTACACTACAAAAATGGCTCTCAGAGCCAAACAAAAATGTGCAATCAGAGGAGAAAGAGGACACTGGCGGGAGGGGGGCTCAGCAGAGGAGCGGGCTTTCACAGACTGAGCAGGTGAGAGATGCCTGACACCAGGGCTCTCAACTGGAGGATAAGGAAGACAGCAGAAGAGGGTACGATGAAGCAGACATGGAAGACAGATGGAGGGAAGATCAACAAGAAGACCAACGTCAAGAAGTACAACAGACGAGCAGCCCAAGAGGGGAGGAACAGCAACAAGAGGCCCAGCAAGAAGAGGCCCAAGCAGCTCATCAGGAAAAACAGAAGAGACACAGACACAGAAGAGGAGGAAGAACAAGACCAAGAACTTCACAGAGAAATAGAAGGTAAAACTGATGAACAGAATATAGATAAAGTATTTTTTGAAGAACAAATTAGATCATTAAAATAATGGTTGTCATTAGAGTTTAATGCAATTAAAAGGAAAATTAAAAGAACAGAAGATATTGGAAGAAAGTGACAAAAAAATAAAGAGACACAAGAGTTGTTATCTCAGAAAATTGGTATGTTGGAAAATTATAGCAGACAAGACAACATAAAAATAGTGGGCCTGAAGGAGGGTGAAGAAGGCACAGACATGAAGGAATTTATAAAAAGATGGATCCTGAAGGTCCTGGGAATGAAAGAAATGCAGGAAGAAATGGAAATAGAAAGGACACACAGCTCTGAAACTAGATACATCAAAAACCAAGATCCATCTTAGTAAAATTTTTGAGATGTACGACAAGAGAAAATATACTGGAACGGGCAAGGGATAAAATTAGAGAAGATAATGAACCATTGGAATACAAGGGTCAAAAAATATTTTTTTTTACCCAGACATAAGTTTTGAACTCTTAAAGAGGAGGAAAGAATTTAATACAGCGAAATCAACTCTATGGAAAAATGGTTACAAATTCATACTAAGACATCTAGCTGTGCTTAAAATATTTATACTCGTGGAGCAAAACAGACTGTTCTTGGATACAGAGAAAGTGCAAGAATTTGAAGAACGTTTGCAGGACAGGAGAAGAGATCAAGAGATGTAACAAGAATGAAGAACGGCAATAAAGTATATATAAAGATGTAAAAACAATGTATTTGTAAAGAACTAAAGAGGGAAAAGAGAAGGGAAGGAAGGGAGTAAGGGGGAAAAAAGAAGAGAGAGCTTTGTTATATGTGTTTAAAAAATGTTTTCTGGAGAGGGCTGGGTGGAGGGGGAATAACTGTCACTGCAAAATCAGTTGATGCTGTGAACAAGATCACAATCCAAATGAAAAGGAGAGTTATGGTTGCCTGGCGGGGGGTATGGGGCAACTCAGAGAGGGAGTAACTTTTGGGGTTAAGGTATTAGTGGATGTGGGAACTGCAGGGGTACTTTATGTCTTAAATGTGTTGTCATATTTTAAGTGTAATAAGAGAAAACTAAGAGATGAAAATGGGGAAAAGGGAGATGTAGGTGGCAAAGTGGAAAAGAGATGTATGCAAGATATAAGATGGCCATGCTGAACTATATGGCTATAAACATTAATGGAATACATAACCAAATTAAAAGGAAGAGGATATTAAATTTATTGAAGAAGGATAAAATAGATATAGCATTTGTGCAGGAAACACATCTAACTGAAGCGGAACATAACAAACTAAAGAGAGACTGGGTAGGACATGTAATGGCAGCATCCTATAATTCAAAAGCTAGAGGTGTAGCCATACTAGTTAACAAAAATGTACCAATGAAAATAGAGG
The DNA here is from genome assembly GCF_036971445.1 of Narcine bancroftii. NCBI lineage: Eukaryota > Metazoa > Chordata > Chondrichthyes > Torpediniformes > Narcinidae > Narcine > Narcine bancroftii. The sequence goes on along the minus strand of NC_091474.1, from coordinate 97,541,757 downwards.
AGGAAATAATAGAACCGGCAGGGAGGTATGCAATGATAAAGTGTCAGATATATTCAGAATTTAGGAATTTGCTCAATATATATGCACCTAACGAGGAGGATCAAAAGATTATGTTGGATATTTTTTGAAGATTGCGGACACACAAGGAAATATATTGATAGGAGGGGATTTTAATCTTAATTTGGACCCAATGTTAGATAAAACTGGACAAAAGCAAGTAAAAAGAATAAAGTAGCCAAATTTATGGTTGAATCAATGCAGGAAATGAAACTTATGGATATATGGAGAAGGAATTTTCATATTATTCAAGTAGGCACAAAACTTCCTCAAGGATTGATATGTTTTTGTTGTCAGCTCATATTCAAGGGAGAGTTAGGAAAACTGAATACAAAACTAGAGTATTACCAGATCATTCACCCCTATTATTAGCAATAGAACTGGAGGACATCCCACCAAGAAGATATAGATAGAGATTAAACTCCATGCTACTTAAAAGACAGGAATTTAGAAAGTTTATTGAATGCCAAATTAAAACATATTTTGAAATAAACACAGGATCAGTGAAAGACAAATTTATATTATGAGACACAATGAAAGCCTTCATTAGAGGGCAGATAATAAGTTATGTAACTAAGATGAAAAATGACTACAATCGGAAATAAAACAGTTGGAAAGGGAGATAGTAAGTATAGAAAAGGAACTAGCAACAAGGGATGATAAAACAAAAAGAAGAGAATTGGTGGACAAAAATATAAAATACGAACATTACAAATGTATAAGGTGGAGAAGAACGTAATGAAAATAAAGCATAGGTATTATGAACTAGGAAAAAAAACACACAAAGTATTAGCCTGGCAACTTAAAACAGAACAAGCTAAAAGAACGATACTAGCATCAAGGAAAAGGGACAAACAAAATGCATATAATCCAATGGAGATTAATTAAAATTTTAAGGAATCTTATGAACAATTGTATCAAACTGAGAACGAGGGGAAAAATGATAAAATAGAGGAATTTTTAGCTAAAATTGAACTGCCAAAATTGCAAGAAGGGGAACAAAACAAACTAATAAAACCATTTGAAATAGAGGAAGTACAGGATATATTAAAAAATCTGCTGCACAATAAAACACCAGGAAAGGATGAATTTCCAATAGAATTTTATAAAACATTTAAAGACTTATTAATTCCTCCTCTCCTGGAAGTAATGAACCAGATAGAAGGAACACAAAACTTGCCAGATTCATGTAAGACAGCAATAATTACAGTAATACCAAAGATGGGGAAGGATTCATTAATACCAGCATCATATAGACCAATATCTCAACTTTTTTTTTTTTAATTTATTTATAGTATCTCCATACATTCATTTCAAATTGACTTAATATAATATTACATAATAGATACTAAATAATTTTCAAATTTTCACCCCCCCCCCCCCACCTCCCCTAACCCCTTAGGAAACCACCTTGTGGTGGTTAATTCCCAAAAACCCAAATGGGTGTGGTATAAACCACAAGTGGCATATGACTTTCGGGAGCAGAAGTACCACTCCCTCCCCCCCCCCCCCCCAGGCAGACAAAAGACACGTATAAACCGAAAAATCATCATTTCTTATATCCATAAAACCCCGGTCCATCAATTTAACCAATCTTATTCATAAACTCTTTTTTTTGAAAATCCAAACTTGATATTAAATTTTGCACCCTTTCCACCCTCCCAACACTGAGTTAAACATTGTTTACAATCAATAAAAGCTTTTTTTAAAATTTTTTTTTCAAGTCTTCCTGAATTTCATCCACTGAATTAAAACACCTCTGAACATCCCAGTTCAACACCGAATCTTCCATTCTTCTCAGTCTCAAGTTGAATTTGTAGCTTACTTTCAAAAAAAGTTTTTTCAAATCTTTTAAAATGTTCTTGAACATAATTCCTTCGGTCTTAATCTTCTAAAGCATCAATGTTTTCATAAGTTCTTTCTTCTATGTTTCCCAATTTAATATCAAATTTTCCACTTTGTCAATCTTCTCAATGTTAAGTTGAAATTATTGTTTATTTTCAAGAAAAACTTATTCAAAATTTTTAACTCTTCTTGGACATTGCTCCTTCAACTTTACTTTTATAAATCATCAATCTTGTTCATAGTTTCTTCCTACTGAGTTTCCAAATTTAATAAAGTTTCCGTTTTTTCCAATTTTCTCAATATTAAACTGATCTTGTTGTTTAGTTTAAAAAAAACCTTTTCAAAACTATTAAAATCTGTTTGCAATGTATGCATACTCACAGATAATAAATTCACTCTTCCAATATTCCATCCAAAAAAAAATCACTGATAAACCTTATTGCAGGTCAAGGAGTTGCATATATATGTTTATCTTCAGAAAATATTTCAAATATTTCAAATCAACATTCGTCGCCATCTTTCAAAAAGGAGTCCAAAATCAACTTTAATAAGTTCTGTTCTTGAGAAAATTCCAGCACCAACTCCGGCTCTGTCTGGGCAAATAGGTCAAATTTCTTCCAAAGTCAAAGAATGTAATTTTGTTCTGTACTTATAGATAATAAGTTCATCCTTCCGATATTCCATCCAAAAATAATCACTAATAAACTTTAATGTTATCTGGATTTTTAAAACTGACGGACAACCAATGCCAATTACTGCAGTTTATCTTCATAAAACATTTCAAATCAATATTCATCACCATCTTTCAGAGGGGTGTCCAAGGCCAGCTTATCCGACAGTCCAATTAATGAGCTCCGTTCTTAAGAAAATTCCAGCCTTGACTCCGTGGTTCTGTCTGGGCAAGTAGGCCGAGTTTCTTCCAAAGTCGGAGAGTGTAGTTTTGTTCTGTATTTGAACTCTATTTTCCTTAATTTTTGTTGCCATTTTAAACTAAAAACAATTGATAAACAAAACAAAGACTTTTAACAGAAAAGAAATATTCTTAAAACGGGTATTTATATAACTGCCTGGGGGAGACCGGGAAGGCACGTCCGCTCCCTACGCCATCTTGCCACGCCCCCCCACCAATATCTCAACTTAATTCAGATTAAGATATTAGCAAAATTATTAGCAAACAGATTGGCCGACTGTGCACCAAAAATAGTAAAACAAGATCAAACTGGATTTATTAAGAAAAGATGAACAGCGGACAATGTCTGAAAACTTATTAATCTAATCCACGCAGTTCAAGGAAATAAAAAACCAACAGTGACTGTTGCTTTAGACACAGAAAAGGCCTTTGACAGAGTAGAGTGGAACTACTTTTTTAAAGTATTACAGAAGTTCAATCTACCAGAAAAATATATAAATTGGATGAAAGCATTGTATAATGGACCATTGGCGAAGGTAACAGTAAATTGATATGTATGGAGTCACTTTAAATTAAGTAGGTCAACTAGACAGGGATGTCCACTATCCCCCTCATTGTTCACCTTAGGAATAGAACCTTTGGCAGAACTGATAAGAATAGAAAATAAAGGAAAAGGAGTATAAAATCAGTTTATTTGCAGATGACATCATAGTATACCTAACAGAACCAAATGTTACATAAGAAATTGAAGGAATATGGAGAAATATCGTGGTACAAGATCAATGTAATTAAAAGTGAAGTGATGCCAATGAGTAACGCAGAATACTCATTTAGAGTAAATGGAAGGCACAAGCAATCCGATACCAAGGGATCAGGTTAGATAATAACTTAAGCCACTTGTACAAACTAAATTATCAGCCACTAATAAAGAAATTGCAGGAAGACTTAGAGCAATGGAATTACCTAACGTTGATAGGGAAGGTAAACTGCATTAAAATGAACGTGTTCCCAAGGATACAATACTTATTTCAAACATTACCAATTCCCTTAACAGAAAAAATATTTAAGGGACTAAAGAGAATAATAAGGAAATTCTTGTGGAAAGGGATGAATCCAAGGGTGGTGTTAGATAAATTAACAGAGGTGGTATACAGTTACCAAATTTTAGAAATTATTATAGAGCCAAAAATTGAGGTATTTATCAGATTTTTACCATACAAGGGAAAAACCAGACTGGACTAAGAAAGAGCTACATAAAATAGGGGAAAAGCTACCAGAACATATACTTTATAAGTGGGATGAAAAGGTGGTGCAATATAAAAACTCACCAGTACTGCATCATTTACTTAATACATGGAAGAAGATCTAGTTAGAAAGGAAAAAAAACGAATGATCAAATACCAAAATTACTATTGACGCAAAATCTGCTAATCCCTTTTACAATAGACAACCTTTCATTTAGAGAATGGGAGAGAAAAGGAATCAAAAGAATAGAAAACTGTTTTTTTTGGGAAATAATTTATTAACATTTGAACAGTTGAAGTACAAATATGGAATAACTCATGGTACGATTTTTGCATATCGTCAATTGAAAGCGTATTTAAAGGATAAATTGGGAAACAGCTTGAGATTACCTGACAGAAGCATCTTTAAATCAAAAGATTTATAACTAACATGTACATTAAGCTGCAAGAGAAGGAAAATGAAATAAACTATAAACCTCAGCAGAAGTGGGAAAAGGATCTAAATATAAAGATAAAAAAATGAAGTAAGGGAAAAGTTATGTTCTTGAACTATGAAGAATACAATAAACACAAGGTTACGCATGATACAGTATAATTGGTTGCACAGGGTATATATTACTCCTCAAAAATTAAAAAAAATGGGATTCAACATTATCAGAGAGATGTTTTCACTGTAAGAAGGAAATGGGAACAACATTACATGCAACTTGGGCATGTACGAAAGTAAATACATTTTGGGAAGAATTAAATCAGATACTAAATAAAATGACAAAAAATAACATACCAACAAAACCAGAGATATTTCTTTTAAGTAATATAAGAAGTAGAGAATTAGGCCTCAAATTGGATAAAGTGCAAAAAATACTCATTATGATAGCTTTAGCGACAGCAAAAAAATGTATAATATCAACTTTGAAGAGGGCATGAGTATACAGCAATGGTACATGGAAATGAATAAATGTATTCCATTGGAAAAAAATAACATATAATTTAAAAATTAGTCACAATGTTTGAACAAATTTGGGAACCGTACATGGAACGTATCAGAGAGAGCTTGCCTATGACCTCCATCTCCTAAAATGAGAATGAAAATGATAAGAGGACAAAACGACTAGATTCAGTGTGTAATAAATAGATGATGCATTTTTCTTGTTTTTTTTCCTTTGTGTGAAAATATTTTTTATGGTTTTATTGTATTGTATATGTTGAATATTTATGGGTATTGGAGGGGGGTGGGTAGAGGGGAGGGAGAGAAGGGGGAAAAAAGGGGAGAAAAGACCACCGTGTAAATTTAATGAGATACGTTTGTACATATTTTGGTTGATATGGTTCACAGTGTGAAAAATTTTTAAAAAGAAAATGATAAGTAACAGCAAATAAGTTTCATAATAAACATAAATATAAAAACTCTAAAAAAAAGAACAGTGAGCTGGAAGGTGGCAGATGGAGTTTAATGTAGATTATTGTGAGGTGCTTCATTTTGGGAATAATAATCAAAATAGGAAGTATGCAGTGAAGGGAGGGCATTGAGGGATACAGAGGAACAGAGGGATCTTGGAATGACAGTTCATCATTCTTTGAAAGTGGATTCCCATGTAGATAGGGTGGTGAAGAAGGCTTTTGGTATGCTGGCCTTTATAAATCATTGCATAGAATATAGGAGCTGGGAGGTAATGTTGAGACTGTTCAAGGCATTGGTGAGGTCAAGTTTGGAATATTGTGTGCAGTTCTGGTCTCCAAATTATAGGAAGGATAGAGAGGGAACAGAGAAGATTTACTAAAATGTTGCCTGGATTGCAGTATCTAGAATATGGAGAAAGAATAAAGACTGGGTCTTTATTCATTGGAGTGTAGAAGGTTGAGGGGGGATGAGATAGAGGTATATAAAATAATGAGGGGAATAGGTAGAGTAGATGATATATAACTTGAGGGTAGGAGAGATTGGAATGAGGGGTCATAAGTTAAGGGTTATATGGCAAATCTTTAGAAGTAACATAAGAGGAAGCTTCTTCACTCAGAGAGTGGTGGCTGAGTGGAATGACCTTCCAGAAAAGGTGGTTGCAGAAGAGTAAATTTTGTCATTTAAGAGGGTGGATAAGAATATGGATGTGAAGGGATTGGAGGGTTATGGGAAGGGGGCAGGTAGGTGGAACTAGTGGAGTTTCACTTAAATTGGTGTGGACTAGAAGGGCCAATATGGCCTGTTTCCATACTGTAATTGTTATATGGTTATATGGACACATCAGATTTCAACTCCGAAATTCTAAAGCTAAAGACTCAATCCTTTATGAAATCTTGCAACATACTGGCCAGGTTTGTGCACTGATCTGTACAATGCTATTAAAGCAACTGCAACGCGGAAGCAAATCAGGCAATAAGGTAAGGTGCTTGGGGTTCCACCCACGTTCCAAGAACTGGAAGGGGACAAATATCCTGGCAGGAGGGTCTGCTAGAGCTGTTGGGAAGGGTTTAAACTAGTTTGGCAGGGGGAAGGAATTCAAAATGAGAGTGCAGGGAATAGGACAGTAGGGAGACAGGGAATTACAACAGGGAGATAAATAAATAGTGAAGAGCTACACAATAACAACAGAAAGGAAAGGCAGGTGAGCAGGGAGGAGAAAGTGCTCCACAAAAAGAATATGGAGCAAACAATTTTGGTTTCAGGTTTAAGGGCATTATATTTAAATGCACATAGCACTAGAAACAAAATGGATAACCTATTTGCTCAAATTCAACTGAAAATGTAAGACATTGTAGCCATTACTGAAACGTGGCTCAAAGAGGGGTGTGATTGGGAGCTCAATATCCAAGGCTACACAGTCTATAGGAAAGATAGGTAGGTGGGTAGAGGAGGAGGGGTGGCCCTGATGATAAAAAAAATGACATTAACTCAATAAAAAGAAGGGACATACGGTCAAAAGGGATAGAATCATTATGGGTTGAATTAAGAAATGTCAAGGATAAAAAGACCACATTAGCAGTTATATACAGGTCCCCAAACAGTAGCCAGGAAGTGGATAATCAAATACAGCAGGAAATACAGAAGGCATGCCACAATGATAACATCAAAATAATTGTGGGGGATTTTAATATGGCAGGGGATTAGGAAAGACAGGAAAATACTGGAAGCCAATAATGAGAGTTTGTAGAAAACCTAAGAGCTTATTTGAACAGCTTGTTGAGAAGCCCGCCAGGGGATCTGCAGTTCTGGATTGGGTCATGTACAAAGAACCCAAGGTCGTTAATGGTCATAGAACCTCTAGGAAGCAGCGATCATACCATGGTTGAATTTAATTTAAAATTTGAAAAGGAAAAAAAATCGTATGTATCAATTTTTCAGTGGAATCAAGGAAATTACAGTGGTATGAGAAAGGACCTGGCGCAAGTAAACTGGGAAAGCAAACTAAATTGGAGGATCAGAGCAGGATTGGAAAATATTTTTGCAAGTAATAAAAGGCATGCAGGATAGATATATTCCAAGGAAAAAGAAATTTGTCCAAGGAAAGATCATAACATTGTAGCTAACAAAAGAGGTGCATTCCAAAAGCAAAGGAGAAGGCATACAAGGAAGCTAAAATTAATGGGAAATCAGAGGACTGGGATTCCTTTCGACAATTACAGGAAGAGACAAAGAAAGTCATTCGGAAAGAAAAGATGAGCTATGAAAGGACATTAGCTAACAATATTAAAAATGATACTAAGAGTTTTTTTCAAATATATAAGGAATAAATGAGAGAAATGTGTTGACATAGGACCGATAGAAAATGATGCTGGGGAAATTGTAATGGGCTATAATGGCAGAGGAACTTAATCAATATTTTGCTTATGTCTTCAACGTGGAAGATATTAATAATATCCTGGACAGTCAGAGATTTCAGGGAGGAGAGTTAGATTTAGTTAGGGTTACTTGAGAAATTGTGCTAGGCAAACGAAACAGATTAAAGATTGATAAATCTCCTGGGCCGCATGATGTACATCCTTGGGTTTTGAAAAAGGTGGCTTTGGAGATTGTAGATCCATTGGCGATGATCTTCCAGAAATCAATAGACTCTGGAGAGATTCCAGAGGATTGGAAGGCCACAAATGTTGTTCCGCTGTTTAAGAAAGGTGGGAGACATAAAAAAGGAAACTGTTGGCCGATTAGTCTGATGTCGGTGGTTGGGAAGATATTAGAGTTGATCCTCAAGGATGAGGTGAGGCATGATAGCATAGGTCCAAGTCAGCATGGTTTTTTAAAGGGTAGATCCTGCCTGACCAACCTATTAAAGTTTTTTGAAGAAATCTCAAGTAGGATAGACAAAGGAGAGGCTGTGGATGTTATCTATTTAGATTTCCAAAAGGCTTTTGATAAGGTGCCACATATTAGGCTGCTAAATAAGATGAGGGCCCATGGAATTACAGGGAAGTTATTAAATTGGATAGAAAAGTGGCTGATAGGCAGGAAAAAAAATGGGTTGAAATTAAGGGTTCCCGTTCTGTATGGCTGCTTGTAACTAGTAGTGTTCCACAGGGGTCGGTATTGGGGCTGCTGCTGTTTACAATTTATATTAATGATTTGGATTGAGGTATAAATGGTTTTGTGGCCAAATTTGCAGATGACACTAAGATAGGTGGTGGAGTAGGAAGTGTAGTAGAAACCAAAAAGTTGCAGAAGGATATAGTCGGATTAGGAGACTGGACAAAATTGAGGCAGATGAGATTTAACATAGAGAAATGTACAGTTGTACATTTTGGCAGTGGAAACAAACAGGCAGAATATTATTTGAATGGGGTGAAAATTCAGACCTCGGATGTGCAAAAGGACCTGGGTGTCCTCATGCAGGGAAACCGAAAAGTTAATGACCAGGTGAAATTGGTAGTGAAGAAAGCGAATGCTCTGTTGGCATTCATTTCAAGAGGAATATTGTACAAGAGTAAAGAGTTGTTGACGAGGCTATATGGGGCACTGGGAAGACCTCATTTGGAGTATTGTGTGCAGTTTTGGGCCCCCTATCTTAGAAAGGATGTGATGTTTTTGGAGAGGGTGCAGTGGAGATTTATTAGGATAATTCCCAGAATGCAGGGGCTAATGCATGAAGAGCATTTGGCAGCTCTTGAGTTGAGGGGAGATCTCATAGAGGCATTTCATATTTTGAAAGGTTTAGATAGAGTGGATGCGGGTAAGATGTTTCCCTTGGTGGGTGAATCGAGGACAAGGGGTCATAGTCTGAAAATTAGAGGTTCTCCATATAAAACAGAGATTAGGAGGAACTTCTTTAGCCAGAGCGTCGTGGATCTGTGGAAGTCACTGCCACATATAGCAGTAGAAGACAGATCTCTGAGAGTATTTAAACAAGAAATGGAGAAGTATCTCATTAGTGAGGGCATCAAAAGATATGGGGAAAAGGCCGGAAAATGGAACTAGTGTAGAGTAGCTGAGTGTAGATTTACAGAACAGATTCAATGGGCCTAGTGGCCTGGTTCTGTTCCTTTGTCTTGTGATCTTGTGAACATCTGGAACTATTAGGGTATTTGGCCAAATGGGTATATTTAGGCAGCGTGGATTTGTGGCAAAGAAGGACCTGAAAATGTGATGATTATTTCACACCATTTATTTTAATTTTCGCTCCTTAATCAAATCGGGTTAATTGAACAGAGGTAAATCCAGAATTGCCCTTACCGTCATCGACTCACTGTCAAGTTGATGAGAAAAATATGACACTGGCATTCCAGAAATTTTTTTCTTGGAATCTAGTGCTGATTTAATTTTTCTAGTATAGCAGCATTTTGATGGGCCATATCACCTCATAACAACACATTCTTTGCAAGTCTTCTCTTTTATAGATAGATAGATAGATAGATAGATAGATAGATAGACTTGATAGTCAGAGACTATCGGGAAGATAAATATGTGATGAGGAACTGGTGCAGGGGGCAGGGCTTCCGATTCTTGTGTGTTGGGGTTGAAAACACTTCTGTGGCCAGGGTTGCCAGTAATGGGAACAGACCGCAGTTTTCTTTGCAGTTTTTTTAATGTCGTCGGTGAACCAAATTCTTTTTCTGTGTTGTTTAGAGATAAGAATGTCAGATTCGAATTGTTATTTATTCTGATAAGATTCAGAGATATGTAGAGTCTAGAGTTAGACCTAAATACTCCAGTGACCGCATCACTCACATATTTTATAATAATCGTGTATCACAGGTGAAAAATAACTCACACAAGATTAAACAAACCTGGGAAAATACTCTATTCAACTTTGTCATGGATTATATCAAATGAAAGTAATAAATAAAGGAATTCCAGACTCTATGGGCAACTATTTCCGAAGATAGTCACTACAACCTAGTCAATAGAAACTCATCTCCATGCAAGACTCGTACGTCAAAGAAAATCTGCACTATTAACCAGAAGGATGAATTGGAATATAACAGAAAGTTGGAAATTGAATATGGAACCAGACTTGAGTGATCGGGCTCTGTTCAGAGGAACTCGGATAAAGAAACATACAATCAAAACCATTGTGTGAACCGATAAGCATTCTGTGTTTGTTATAGAGTAGAACAGGGTTTGGGGCATTGGGGCCACTTACCCAATGGAATATTTTGGGTTTTGGAAAAATTATTGTGCATTTTGATATCTGAGTGCGGCGAACGACACATTGGAAAAATAGCAGCTGCAGCTGCTCAGAGATAATGTGTCATGAAAATGAAAGTAACAGAGTGTAGTGGCTGGTACAACACAGAAACATCGCTGAACTAGGAGGGGTTTCAGTTGAACTGTTTATTTGAATTTTGCACAACGGGAGTTCTGCCCCACGCAGTAGTAACATCATCATGTGGCCCAGGGCGCGAGCGGTGGCCTAAGCCATGAGGCAACGAGTAAGCCCCGATGACGCCTTCTTCTGCAGCTGCCCCGCCAGTGCGACGGTACAAGTGCAGCCGGTTCGCTACAAGAGATGTGCACCACCACAAGAGCTCATATTTGAATTTCAAAAGCTGCAATTAAACCACAAGGTTTAAGCAAGATTGATGGAAGATATAGATAAGGAAAAGAAACCAGTTGTATGGAAAACATCACCACAGAATAATGACAAAAACCATTAATAGGATTGATACTGAATTCTCAAGGGTGGTGTAAGGGATCAAAGTCTAAATGGAGACATTGTCAGAGATTGAAGAATCATCTGATAGTGTCTCAAATGCTGGTAGCATGAGAATTAAGAGGAATTATAGAGCAGGCACAGTGAGCAAGCCCTGATAGGGCCATCTTCTGCAGCTGCCACACCAACATAGCTGTAGAAACGGGGCTAGTTCGCTCACAGAGATATGTGCTGTCCCACAACTTCCACCCCCCACCCCCCAGAACAGGCTTACGCGTCCTGCCGCAAGGTTGGGCTGTCTGCACAGGTTGGTCTAAGTCCACGTCCACCGGCTTCAGTCGGTCGACTGTGAATAGTTCCTTCCTGCCCCCAATGTCCAGAGTAAAAGTCTTTCCCGATTGGAGGAGGACCTCGTACAGGCCCTCGTATGGCTGCTGCAGGGGGATCACGCGCAGGTTGCACTGGACGAACACGAAGTCCACTGAGGCCAGCTCTTTACCGACTTGCCGTGGCGGATCGGTGGTGGGGGTGCCAGCGAGGCGAGTCTGTTGCAGAGGTCCACGAGAAGGGTTGGGATCTCACCTCCGGATTCTGTGCCCACTCCAAAAATCTCCCCTGGTAGTGACAGCAGTGCACTGTAGACGAGTTCCGTTGACGAAGCCTGGAGGTCTCCTTTCGGAGATGTTCAAATGCCAAGCAGGACCCATGGTGGTTCATTTGTCCAGTTGGGTCCTTTTAACCACACCATGAGAGCCACCTTGAGGAGCTGGTGGAAACGTTCTAAGAGTCCATACACTTGGAGATAGGCTGGTGGAGCTTGATTCCCAAGTGATTTGCCAGTTGTGCCCAGAGTACGGAGGTGAACTGGGCATCCCTGTTGATGGCCATGTGGGCTGGAATGCCAAACCGAGCAACCCAACTAACGAGCAGGGTTCTGGTGCAGGACTTGGCAGAAGTGTCCCTGATGGGGATGGCTTCCGGCTATCTCGTCATATGGTTGACCATAGTCAGGAGGTAGGGGGTGTCCCTGGACACTGGTAAGGGGCCCACTATTTCAATATGGATATGGTCAAACCTCCTGGCTGGTGGGTCGAAATGCTGTATCAGGGCTCTGACATGGCACTGGACTTTGGAGGCTTGGCAATGCAGGGAATTCCTCACCATCTGGGCCACTTGCTTTTTCAATCCGTGCCAGACGAAATGTTCCACCACCATGAGCACCGATGTCTTGACTGAGGGGTGGGCCAGGTCGTGAATCATCGGGAATGCCTCCTGCCTCCGCTGTGGGGTGACTACCGGTCACGGTGAGCTGGTCGAGACATCACACAGGACCATATCGTGGCTGCCCGGCAGCTTCAGGTCCTCATGGCGGTTCGGAATGACATTGTCCTTACTCGTCAGATGTCGGTGGTGAACTCGAGATGTCGCAGAATGGAATGATCTTCCAAAAGAGATAGTTGCGGCAGGATCCCTTCTGTCATTTAACAGAAGGTTGGATGTGTACATGAAGGTGAGGGGTTTGGAGGGTTATGGGTGGAGAGCAGGAGGGTTGAGTAGGGGAGTTGTTCAAGTGAACCAGTGCATACTCGAAGGGGTGACATAGCCTGTTTCCACACTGTAAACGGTTATATGGTTATATGTAGGAAAGGTGTCACTGTTGGCACACTGACCGGGGATTCTTAGCCATGGCGAGGGCCTGAGCGAGTGGCCTGTGATCCGTGAAGGCGCTGAATGGTCTGCCCTCCAGGAAGTAGCGGAAGTACCTGATTGAGAGGAACAAGACCAGGAGCTCCCTGTCGAATGCACTGTACTTCAGCTTGGGTGGTCGGAGGTGCCAGCTGAAGAATGCCAGCCAGTGCCACTGCCCATCGACTTCTTGCTCAAGGATCCCCCCGATGGCCATGATGGATGCATCCACCAAGAGTGCTGTGTGGGCGTTGGGCCGTGGGTGATGCTAGTAAGAGCAGCCTTGGTTTGTGCGAAGGCTGTCTCGGTCTCTTTCGACCACTCAAGTGTCTTTTGCTTGGCTGAGATCAGGGCAAACAGTGGGCACATTATGCGTGCAGCCCCCGCACGGTTGGCCACACGAACAACCCCTTAGTGGTAGAAGTTAACCATCCCGGTGAACTCCTGCAGGCACTTGAGGGTGTCTGGCCTGGGGAATTGTTGTATAACCTTGACCTTGTCTTGCGACGATGCTGCCCCAGCTGCAGTGATAGTATGGCCCAAGAACTGTAGCGACTCCTTCCCGAACTGACATTTGGCCACGTTGATGCTGAGGCTGAATTCAGCCAGGTGGGTGAACAGATGGGACTTGTGCTCATTGTGATCTCGACTAGCGATGAGGATGTCGTCGAGATAGATGAACACAAAGTCCAAGTCTCTGCCCACTGTGTCCATGAGCCACTGGAAGGTTTGGGCTGCATTCTTCAGGCCAAAAGGCATCTGATGGAATTCAAAAAGGCTGAATAGGGTGATGATGGCAGTCTTGCCAATGTCATTCGGGTGTTCAGGGATCTGATCGTTGCCCCTCACCAAGTCGACCTTGGAGAAAACTTTGGCACCATGTAAGTTGGCTGTGAAGTTCTGAGTGTTTGGGATGGTCAGGCGTGGTTGCGTCGTTGAGCCGGCGGTAGTCCCCACACGGGCACCAAGCCCCGGAGGCCTTTGGGACCATGTGCAGGGGAGAAGCCCAGGGGCTGTCTGACCTGCAGACTATGTCGAGCCCCTGGAGGCGGGAGAACTCCTCTTTCGCTAACTGCAGTTTCTCTGGCGGCAATCGTCTGGCCTTGGCGTGGAGTGGATGGCCCTGCATGGTGATATGGTGGCGGGATGCTGTGCTGAGGCATGGTGGTGGTGAACTGTGGCCTTAAAATGGCAGGGAACTCGTCTAGGATGCAGGAGTACTTGTTCCTGGGTGTGCAGACGGTTGCTATCCCTGGGCTCTGCATGTTGGATGGCTTGAGTCGGAGGGTCTGGAAGGTATGGGCGTGCACGAGCCTCTTGCCCTTCAAGATGACCAGCAGGCTGTGCACTCTGAGGAAGTCGTCTCCTAACAGCACAGTTCTCATGGTGGCCAGTAGGAACATGCAGTGGTATTTGTTTGGCCCGAGGTGTACCTGAATTATTCAGGTACCAAAGGTATTTAAGTTGGTGCCATTCACTGCCCGCAGAGTGGGGCCTCATGCTCTCATGCGGGATTCAAGGGCGGTCATGGGCAGCACGCTTAACTCTGCTCTGGTGTCCAACAGGAAACATTGTCCGTTGGTCTTGTCCACCATGTGTAAGAGGTTGTTCGTGTGGCCAACCGTCGCACCCTGGCACGAGCAGGGTTGGCGGCACTTGCGAACTTCGGCTCCCCAGCATTGGTGGTAGAAACACCAGGTGGATTAGTGAATCACAACTCCATCTTCTGTCTGGGGGTGGCCTGTGGTTGGCTGGGTCCAGGGCAGGCGACCTGGTTCATGGCGGCCTCATTCTCTTGTTTGATTCGCCACAACACGTTGGCACAGGCTGTGACCTTCTGGGGGTCCAAGAAGTCCTTGTCTGCTAGTAGGAGCTGGATGTCTTCAGCATTTGTTCAAGGAAGGCTTGCTCAAACATCAGGCAGGATTTGTGACCTTCTGCCAGTGCAGGCTTCTCATCCATTAAGGAGGATGGGGCTCTGTCCCCCAGGCCATTGAGGAGCATCAGCCTGGCCATGCGCTGCCAACTGGAGAGACTGAAGGAGCCGAGGAGGAGGGCTTTGAGGACGGAATACTTTGCCCTCCTCTGGAGGATTGTAGATCAGGACATCCACTCTGGATGCAGTTTCTTCATCGAGGGCGCTCACCAATGTTAGAACTTGGTGGAGTTCGAGGTGATCTGCCTAAGATGAAACTGCCCCTCCGCCTGCCCAAACCACATGTGGGGCCGATGGGTCCAAAAGGGGGGTAGTTTCACAGAGACAGCACTGATCGCCAATGAATCCATGTCGGGAGACCAGATCACATCTGGGCTCTGGGGGGTCACCAATGTAGTGGCTGCTACAACACAGAAACACACCACTGAACTTGGTGAGATTTCCAGTTGAACTGTTTATTTGAATTTCATGCATGCCCCGTTAAGGCTAACGGGAGTTCCAGCCCGTGCAGCAGTGATGTTACCATGTGGCCTAGGGCACGGGGAAACGAGCAAGCCCTGACGCCTTCTTCTCCAGCTGCCCCGCCAGTGCAATGGTACAAGCACGGCCGGTTCACTACAAGAGATGTGCACCACAAGAGCTCATATTTGAATTTCAAAAGCTGCAATTAAACCACAAGGTTTAAGCAAAATTGATGGGAGATATAGATAAGAAAAGAAACCATTTGTATGGAAAACACCACCACAGAATAATGACAAAAACCATTAATAGGATTGGATACTGAATTCTCAAGGGTGGTGTAAGAGATCAAAGTCTAAATGGAGACATTGTCAGAGATTGAAGAATCATCTGATCGTGTCTCAAATGCTGGTAGCATGAGAATTAAGAGGAATTATAGAGCAGGCACCAGAGTTTCAAGTGCTGAATCTATGGGTTTAGCGAATCAGACAGCAGGTCTCAAAGTGCAAAGGAAAATGTTTCAGCCTGAATTGAATTTAGAAGATAAGGAAGAGCAGATAAGATGGACATGGGAGCGGTGATGACAAGAGGGGCTGCTCAAGAGGAGCAGCTAACTTTTGAAGAAATAGAGCTAAAAAGACAAAAGAATTAAATTAAAGTGAACAAGGAAATTGCTACTAATGAGGCCAGGTCATGAGCACTGGAAGGTTCAATGGCATTTGGTGCTCGAAATAAATTATGGAAAACATTACATTATGATGACGAACTCCAAGAATGGAAACTATTAGATACCAAACCACAGCATTAGAGCCACAGCTAGGGCTCAGTCTTGAAATAGACAAGTCCAGGTACAAAACTGAAGTAGTGCTCCAGCCGCCATACTGGCTTGGTCCTGAAATAGACATGCCTCGGCATGGGGCTGAGCCAGAGGTAGAACCAGAAGAAGCGCTCAGTCAAGACTTGATGCAGAGCCAGTCCTACAGACACATTTCAGGCTTGGTCTTGCACCAGGCAGTGGAGAGGCTGAACCATTGCCACAGATGAGAGATAAAATTATTGCAACATGAGTTGAATTTGTCATTGTTTATCTGCCATGGGGTTTCATAATACCATCTGCTTCGCTCTAGTAGCTGAGCAAATTAATCTAGTGATAATACATTGTAGGATGGCTAATCCAATAAATAAGCCCAATATATAAATAAACCATATATAGCAAGGTGGATTAACCATGGCTCCCAACCTCCGAAATTCCAATCTCCCCATGTCCAATCACCCCATACACCTCCTTTTTGATATTTGTTTCCAGCCTCCCAAATCTTCTCTCGATACTTTTTAATATGGACCACTAAATCCGAGATATTAGCTAATTCATCCGGAATGTATGTGCAACATTCAGAGCCAATTAAAGCAGGGTGGCTGCTAATTCTTGAATCTCAACCCCAGCTCGTGCGGCTCCTTATGTCAGGAAAAACCTCCACATGAGACGATCGCTTCACCCACCCTTCTTTTGCTTTGCCCATGGGGCGAGACTAGTACAGGTAGCTGATTAAGAACATGGACATGGGGAATTAAGTAAGCCAGGTAACAACATCCACTCCAACTTTTAGGTGTACGGGTCAATTTAAACCCTTTTGCCTGATTCCAACGTTCCTTTTCCTCGGGTAACCATGAATAAATTTTACGTCCACACACCCAATATGTGCCATTTACAGGTTGTGGGATTCACAGTCATGTGAAGGTCCAATTCTGCTTGCAATTGGAAACTCCTAGTTGGTTCCTCAAAAGGAAGCAACTCTCCAGACTGAGTAGTTGCTGACCTTGTTGGTTTTGGTCGTATCGACCACCCTTTGTATTTATGTTGCTGGGCAAGGTATATATGTCAAATAATTCATGTGGGGTGAGAGGGACCTGCTACTAAGGGGACTCCTGAATTGCCATGGTGTGGTATTTTCGCACATACCCAACAATCGGTTTGATTTTGGTTCTTAGCATAATTAGTACATAGAAAGATAAAAGAATTTTTAGGTTCAACACACAAAGCTATGATATGTATAAGTACAAATTGAAATAGTAAGCGTAAAAATTTCATTATTGTAGTTTTCTTTTCTGTCTCTTTTTTACTCCTCTTTTCTTCCTTCTGTGGCAGGTGGTGGGTCCACTGGTCCCTTTATTCTTGAAGCATGTGTCCACCCCTTTTCCTTCATTCAGATCGCTGTTTCTGTGGTCAACAGTACTAGATATGGTCCGTTCCACCGGGGCTGAAGCTTTTCTTTCCACAATTTGATTAGGACCCAGTCACCAGCATTCACAGAGTGGATAGGGAAATCCAGAGGAGGGCTTTGCTCCAGCAGACCCTTAGCTTTTAAATCTGCAAGAGAACAAGAGACTGCCAGTAAATATTTCCTTAAAAACACATCACTACTTTTGACTGTAGGTATTTCTTCTACTCACCCCAAATATGGGAGTCCAAATAACATCATGTAAGGATATATTCTAATGTCTTGTCATGGGGCTGTCTGAATTCTGAGAAGTTCCCCTTCTGATGTCCTGGTACATGTACTATGGCAATTATTTCTGGTTTGATTAATGCTTCTAAAGTCTTTTCAATTAGTTGCTCATGAGCCAATTCCTTTCCTCTTGCTGTTATCATCCCTTGTTCTTTCCAAATTTTCCCAAATGTGTGTTCCACTCCAAATGCATATTTCGAATCTGTATATATGGTACCTTCCTGCCCTTCCAACAGTTCCAGGGCTCTCATTAGGGCATACAACTCACAAGAGTGAGCAGACCAGCTGCCGGGTAGACGCCCAGTTTCCACTTCGGTTCCGGTAACTCCATCAACGATAGCATATCCACTCTATCTCTTCCCATCTATACAGCTTGACGATCCATCTATGTACCACCGTTGTCCTTCCGAGAGGGGATCCTCTTCTAAGTCATTTTGACTTTTCGTTTGCAGCCCGACCACCTCGTTACAGTCATGCCCTGAGTCCTCTGATTCTTTATCTTCTCCTGACGAGTACAGGAACTGTGAAGGGTTCAGACTTTTATCTGTACAAATCGTTAAGTCATCTTTTTCCATAAAGATTGCCTCATACTTTAAAATTCTCGAGTCTGTCAACCATCTGTGAGACTTCTGAGTTAAAATGGTTCTGACAGTGTGGGAAGTGAATACATCCAAACTCCCTCCAAAGATACATTTTCAGCTTTTTTCCACACATGCTACTGCTTGAATGCAATCTGGCCGCCCTCGTGACACTGGGTCCAACATTTTTGAGAGGAATGGCACAAGTTGCCTCTGGCCTCCTCTTTACTGAGCTAGCACTCCCAAAGCTTTCCACAAACAAGTGGAAAGGCTGATTAATATCAGGCAAAACCAGGACTGGAACATTAATCAAGTCTTTCTTCAAGCGATTAAATTCCTGGTGTTCCTCGAGACTCCACTCCACATATTCTTTTTCACTTCCCAATTTTTTATCTAAGAATTGGACTTTCTGTGCATATCTATCTATCCACAGTCGGCAATACCTGATTAATCCAAGGAAATTCCTTATCTCCTTCTGATTTTTAGGTATAGGCAAACCGGTGATACCAGCAATTCGCTCAGGTCCGATTCTCTTTTTCCCTTGACTAATCAAGAGTCCCAAATACCTTACTTCCTGTTCCATGAATTGCAGTTTGTTCTTAGAATCTCTTAACCCTTTCTCTCCTAAAAGTTTAGCAACTCAATGGTGGATTTACGAACTTCATTTTACTTTGCTCCTGAAATCAACAGGTTGTCTACATAATGTATTAACTGTGTTCCTGTCGTGCTTGGGTGTTCTTCTAATACTTGCTCTAAAACTTGTCCAAATAGATTGGGAGATTCTGTAAACCTTTGGGCGAGGACTGTCCATATAACCATATAACTACTTACAGCACAGAACAGGCCAGTTCGGCCCTACTAGTCCATGCCGTAACAAATCTACACCCTCCTAGTCCCACTGACCAGCACCCAGTCCATACCCCTCCAGTCCTCTCCTCTCCATGTAACTACCCAGTCTTTCCTTAAATGTAACCAATGATCTGCCTCAACCACATCTGCCGGAAGCTCATTCCAGATCCCTACCACCCTTTGCATAAAGAAATTTCCCCTCATATTCCCCTTATAAATTTCCCCCTTCAATCTTAAACCATGCCCTCTAGTTTGAATCTCCCCATTCTTAATTGAAAAAGCCTATCCACATTTACTCTGTCTGTCCCTTTTAAAATCTTAAACACTTCTATCAAGTCCCCCCTCAATCTTCTACGCTCCAGAGAAAAAGGATCTAGTCTGTACAACCTTTCCCTGTAACTCAAAACCTTGAAATCCTGTTAACATTCTCGTGAACCTTCTCTGCACTCTCTCTATTTTGTTTATATCTTTCCTATAATTTGGTGACCAAAACTGTACACAGTTTAAGAAAGGGTCCAAATGTAAACCTGGGAATTATAGGCCCATGAGTCTGACGTCTGTGGTGGGTAAGTTGATGGAAAGTGTTCTGAGGGATGGTATTTACAAATATTTGGAGGTACAGGAATTTATAGGGAGTAAATTTGGCCTCACCAATGCCTTGTACAATTTCATCATAACCTCCCTACTCTTGAATTCAATACTCCGATTTATGAAGGCCAACATTCCAAATGCCTTCTTCACCACACCATCTACCTGAGTATCAGCTTTGAGGGTACTATTTACCACAACTTCTAAATCCCTTTGTTGATCTGCACATCTCAATAGCCTACCATTTAATGCATATGACCTATATAGATTTGCCTTTCCAAAATGTAACACCTCACACTTATCTGTATTAAATTCCATCAGCCATTTCTCAGCCCACACCTCCAGCCTTCCTAAATCACCTTTTAATCTACGGTAATCTTCCTCACTGTCCACAACACCACCAATCTTTGTATCATCCGCAAACTTGCTTATCCAATTCTCCACCCCTACTTCCAGATCGTTAATATATATAACAAACAATAGTGGACCCAGGACTGATTCCTGAGGAACTCCACTAGTCACCGGCCTCCAATTGGACAAACAATTTTCTACCACTACTCTCTGACACCTCCCATTCAACCATTGCTGAATCCATTTCACTACCTCCTTATTTATACCTAATGCCTCCACCTTTTTTCCTAACCTCCTGTGGGGAACTTTGTCAAAAGCTTTACTAAAGTCTAAATAGACAACATCCACAGCTTTCCCTTCATCAACCTTTTTTGTAACCCCCTCGAAAAACTCAATCAAGTTTGTCAAGCATGATCTACCCCTGACAAAACCATGCTGTTTACTCCCTATCAATTCCTGTACCTCCAAATATTTGTAAATACCATCCCTCAGAACACTTTCCATCAACTTACCCACCACAGACGTCAGACTCACGGGCCTATAATTCCCAGGTTTACATTTAGACCCTTTCTTAAACAGCGGAACCACATGTGCCACCCTCCAATCCTTTGGCACTACCCCCGTGGCCCGTGACATCCTACATATCTCTGTTAATGGCTCCACTATCTGTCCACAAGCCTCCCTGAGTGTCCTTGGAAATATTTTGTCCGGTCCCGGAGATTTATCCACCTTTATCTTTTTCAACACAGCCATCACTACCTCCTCGGTTATCCTTATATGCTTCATGACCTCCCCACTATTTTCATTTACTTCAACTGGTTCAATATTTTTTTTCCTAGTGAATACCGAGGCAAAGAAATCATTCAAAATTTCCACCAATTCCTCTGACTTCTCACAGCCTACCCTCGCTATCTACAAGGGGTCCAATTTTATCCCTCACTAATCTTTTACTTTTAATGTATCTATAGAAACCCTTTGGATTTACTTTTACTCTGTCTGCCAAAGCCTCTTCGTGCCTTTATTTGGCCTTTCTAATTTCTTTAAGATTCCTTCTACACTCCTTGGAGTCCTCCTTCAAATTCTCAGCTCCCTGCTGTTTATACCTCTTGTACACCTCCCTTTTTCTCCTAATCAAATTTCCAACATTCCTTGAAAACCAAGCCTCCCTATGACTTCCAGCCTTTCCTTTGATCCTCACTGGGACATATCTACTCTGTACCCACAAAATTTATTTTTTGAATATCCTCCATTTTTCATTTACATCCTTACCTGAAAATATCCTGTCCCACTCAATACTTCCCAAATCCCTTCTTATTCCTTCGAAATTTGCTCTTCTCTAATCCAGAACCTCAACTTTAGGCCCCTCCTTGCTCTTCCCTAAAACTACCCGAAAACTAACAGAGTTATGATCACTAGACCCAATTTGTTCTCCAAAATTAATGTCTGTCTTGGGTAAACTTATACCTCTCATTTTGTTCGTTTTAGATTGGTCACAGTGTTTGAACTCTTCTGTGGCTTGGCTTCACGGACAAAGATTTATGGAGGGGTAATGTCCACGTCAGCTGCAGGCTCGTTTGTGGCTGACAAGTCCGATGTGGGACAGGCAGACACGGTTGCAGTGGTTGCAAGGGAAAATTGGTTGGTTGGGGTTGGGTGTTGGGTTTTTCCTCTTTTGTCTTTTGTCAGTGAGGCGGGCTCTGCGGTCTTCTTCAAAGGAGGTTGCTGCCTGCCGAACTGTGAGGTGCCAAGATGCATGGTTTGAGGCGATATCAGCCTACTGGCGGTGATCAATGTGGCAGGCACCAAGAGATTTCTTTAGGCAGTCCTTGTACCTCTTCTTTGGTGCACCTCTGTCACGGTGGCCAGTGGAGAGCTCGCCATATAACACGATCTTGGGAAGGCGATGGTCCTCCATTCTGGAGAGATTACCTACCCAGCGCAGTTGGATCTTCAGCAGCATGGATTCGATGCTGTCGGCCTCTGCCATCTCGAATATTTCGATGTTAGGGATGAAGTCGCTCCAATGAATGTTGAGGATGGAGCGGAGACAACGCTGGTGGAAGCGTTCTAGGAGCCGAAGGTGATGCCGGTAGAGGACCCATGATTCAGAGCCGAACAGGAGTGTGGGTATGACAACGGCTCTGTATACGCTTATCTTTGTGAGGTTTTTCATTTGGTTGTTTTTCCAGACTCTTTTGTGTAGTCTTCCAAAGGGGCTATTTGCCTTGGTGAGTCTGTTGTCTATCTCGTTGTCGATCCTTGCATCCGATGAAATGGTACAGCTGAGATAGGTAAACTGGGTGACCGTTTTGAGTTTTGTGTGCCCGATGGAGATGTGGGAAGCTGGCTGATGGAGGACCTCAGTTTTCTTCAGGCTGACTTCCAGGCCAAACATTTTGGCAGTTTCCGCAAAACAGGACATCAAGCGCTGAAGAGCTGGCTCTGAATGGGCAACTAAAGTGGCATCGTCTGCAAAGAGTAGTTCACAGACAAGTTGCTCTTGTGTCTTGGTGTGAGCTTGCAGGCGCCTCAGATTGAAGAGACTGTCATCCGTGCGGTACCGGATGTAAACAGCGTCTTCATTGTTGAGGTCTTTCATGGCTTGTTTCAGCTAGCGAAAGAAAATAGACACACACACCGAGAGCAGTTCAGTTTATACAAATGTTTATTACAAATTCAAAAGCTGATTTCACACTACAATATGCAAGCCCTTCCCAACTATACTTATCAACGCTTGGACTGGTCCCAAATGCCGAAGTGAGGCAACGACTGCACACTTGTAGTAGGTTGTCAAGGCGCCGGTAGCAGCTTCTCCACCTCCCCTGACCGAGACGATGCCTGTTCTCCAGAAGTTCTTCTTCTTCTTCTTGAGAGATGTTGCCACCTCTCAGAGAGTCTCAAACTTCAGCAGCGGGACCATGGCTTATATTACCCAAAAACTGCTTACCCAAGCACCTATTCCCAGCACAGCAAGAAAGATAAGCAAGCAAGCTAGAATGCTAGGCTTCTAACGAATAACATAATTTTCAGCTTATCACTTTGAATACAATGGTTTATTTTGCATCAAGGCTAGGCCTCCAACAGTCTGTGACCAAAACAAGCAGGAAGATTAAATGTTGTTGGTACACAGATGTCCTTTCGTCAGATAACAGCATATCTGGCCCCTTGGTGGAATTTAGCTTATGTCTGCTAATTCTAAAACACAAGCAGGTTCTCAGCCTTGCAGAACCCAGAGCTGCAAGTTTAAAAAAACAGGTTAGAATCTTCCATTACAATGTCCGTTACCTGACCTAGCTCGTTCCAACAGGAGATCTAATATTACACCGTCCCGAGTCGGTTCTTCTACTAATTGATTTAGAAAACAATCTTGAACATATTTAACGAACTCTAGCCCATCCAGCCCTTTAACTGTATGGGTATCCCAATCAATGTGAGGGAAGTTAAAATCTCCCATGATCACTACCTTATGATTCTCACACATATACGTTATCTCCCTACAAATTTGTTCCTCTAATTTTCTTGGCTCATTTGGTCGTCTGTAATACACCCCTATTAGCACCCTCATGCCTCCTTCACCTCTCAGTTCCACCCAAACAGCCTCACTGGACGATCCATCCAGACCATCCTGCCACCTCACAGCAGTAATGTCCTCCTTAACAAGCAGAGCAACTCCTCCCCCTTTTTTACCCCCTGATCTATCACATCTAAAACAAATGTATCCTGGAATATTAAGTTGCCAGTCCTGCCCCTGCTGTAGCCAGGTCTCACCAATTGCCACAATATCATGACCCCAAGTATCTGTCCATGCTCTCAGCTCATCTACCTTGGTCACTATGCTTCTTGCTTTAAAATATATGCATTTCCATCAATACTGCTGTTTTCTTCCCGAGTGAGGGTCCTCCCACTCGAATGCAAACAAGTCCCGACTATTCTCATCCAAGGGGCAACTCCAAAAAGCATCTTTCAAATTTACAACACTAAACCACTCATGTTCTGGGGAATTCGATTCAATATGTTATAGGGGTTTGGGACTACTGGATGTCGTGTCTGAACAATCTTATTTAATTCTCGTAGATCCTGGATCAAGCAGAAAATCCCATCTGTTTTCCATACAGGGAGGACAGGGTTGTTATAAGGTGACATGCAACTTTTTAGCATTCCGTCTTGCAGCAAATTTTTAATAACCGGCTGAAGGCCTCTTCGTCCTTCTACTGAAATAGGACACTGTTTCACCCGTACTGGCTGGAATCCCTCCTTTAGGGTTATTTTGAGTGGGGTTACTTGCAGTCCTCCCGTGTTTCCCTCTCCGGCCCAGACACAGTCCCCAATGTCCTGGATATCCTCTTCCGTCAACGGGTACAATTTCACCATTATACGTTCTTCCACTGGAGCGGTACCGACTTCTAGTCTAATTTGCAGATCAAATTCTCCCTAGCTTGAGGAATCAGAATCAGGTCTTCAATTGCCTCCCTGTCTTGATACTTCACACAGACCCCCTTGATCAGAGGGATCTTCACGACTCTCCCCCCTACTCCCGATACCTTTAATTGTGGACTAGTGAATCTACATTTAATGATGATCTAGTGGCCTCTGTGTCCACCAGAAAAATGGCATCCTCTTTGTTGGGTCCCACCTGGAAGAAACCCCTGATACCTTTAATCCTCCCCAAAAGTCATCAGAGGGATAGCATCCCTTTCCCTCAATTTGGGACATTCCTGTTTGAAAAGTCCACTTTCCCACAATAGTAACACCCTGCCTGCTGTGGTTACCCAAAACTGAAGTACATCAACATAATAACAACCAGAACATTTCCATCACTCAATTTCTCTATCAGAGGCGTCCCTCTGGTGGAGTCTAATCTCCTGGATGGAAGGTATAAGGCTCATTGAGGAGGACTCATGTGGAACTAAATCTTTGGGGTCCCAATCTTGATAAACCTTTAGATACTTTATATGCTGCCTCATTAAGTTTAAGAAATCACATCTTTATCATGGGTATGTGCTCAACTTTAAATTGCAAACAAATTGATATCTTGCCCCTTTAAGTGTATTCCTGGCTGTCTTCGTTCTCTGCTCTGTAGTATTCTGCACAAACTAGCTGCGTTATCTCTTCTTCTGGGCTTCCTGCCAATTTACCTGACTGGGATCATGTTTTTATGCTGAGTTCTATCTGTCCTCACTGAGAACAGCTTAATTAGTAAACTGTGCAAATGCAAACAAACGTGTTTTAACAAAAGCTTCTAGAATTTTCCATAGATTTTTCCTGTCCTGCTCCTTTCTATGTCCACATTCTTTCTGGAGGACATCCATAGGTTTACTGTTCCCCAACCCCCCCCCCACCCTTCTCCCAATTCCAGGGCACAAGCCACTACCATTTCATTGGACTCTCTCACCTGTTGGTGTTCCTCGGGAGAGATATCACCAGTATCCTGGTGATTCTCTCCTCCCCTCTGACTGTCATACAGCGGGGGCAGGTGCTTCAAAGGATCCCAGGGAGGTATGTCTTCCTCCTCATTTTTTTCACAGCAACCTTAAACAATTCGGTCACTCGGATCCAACACGCTCCATAATCTGACTCCTCCGGGTCTGGAGGGCTTCTTTCATTTACGAATAAATTTAATTTCTGACATAATCCAATCTTCATCTGACCCCAGTCGGGGCCACCAAACTGAAGACCCCAGAATCGGAGTCTGAGGCCATTTGTAATAACAAAACTTTATCATAGTTTCCTAGTCTTTCCCTGGGTCCTTCGCTGACCCCAGTTTCCTAACATCTGCCCTAATGGACTATCGGGCAGAATGTCAATCCCGGGACCCCCACTCTGGAGTCCCTTCTTCTCTCGGGTACTCTAATTACCCATATCCCTGTCAGATCACTCATTCTTGTCAGAATCCCGGTCGCCCGAGTAGTACTTAATAGTCAATTTTTCTTACCCGGGTCTCGTGCATGAGAGTTGCACTGACCAAACCACTCCCTTCATTTTGTTCCACTCCCTCTACCGGAGCTTTCCTAGGTCCTGTTCTCCTGAGTTTCCTGACCGGATATCACTCACTCAAACCGCTGACGGCAAGCAAGGAAATCGGAGACCACTGAAATCAGTGGGGTGCACCTTCTCGTTCTTCGATAGCCAGTTGCCAAGTGGTGGGAGTTGAGAATCTCGGACAAGTCCCCAAGCTTGTGAAATATAAAATGTTCACAATCACTACTCTGGAGACAAAGTCTTGGAGAACAGGTTCAGCTTTATTTCGAGTCTGCAGAGTCGGGTGTCCCTGGTCTGGAGAATACCAGAGGTTCAGAATCATCACTTCTTTGTACAGTCCTGCGTTCAATATCACCCCACCTTCATTTACATTTTTCCAATCAGAATCCCAATACATTACAACATTCTCCTTCTCCCTTCCATCAATCCAGGTATCACTCAGTTCCTCCCTCTTCATACATCACATGTTATGTTAATTAGTTCATTCCCTCCTTAGGGGCGTCTAAGTTAATATTCATGTCTCTATTAAGCAAGCGCAGTACTAGCTATAGTCTGTCTTAGGTCACTGTACCAGCCTGTACCAGCCTGAACCTTGGGGCTCGAGATAAGAAGGGGCCCACTAGCTAGTACTGTCTACTCTCAAGCTCTAATCTACGTACTTTGCATTCCATCACTTTTCACAGAATGGTGTGAACTTAACCACTTTCAAGCATTTTTCACAGTGGCAATTATTGTTCTAGAAAATTGGTCTGCCTTTAATTGCCATGCTAATACTCTATGAGCCCTTGTGGTGCTCTGAGGAGATGAAGTAAATCACAGCCACCACATTGATGATTGTTAACGACGGTTTTTATTCATATTCAGTGCGCCCCTTAAGGGCAGCATGAGCTCAATTACCTGGTGCATTGTGACATCATAATCGCTGCCCAGAGCGCACACTGGAAGGGATGCTGGAGTCAAGAAGAAACCCCTGACGATGCCATCTCCTAATGGCTTCCCTGTCACATGGTGATACAAGCAGGGCCGGTTCACCATTAGGCTATGTGCTGCCACACCACCCCCCCTCCTAGAACCGGCTATGTATCCTGTCGCTTGGGTGGCCGCCCCCACTCTTTGGGCACGGCCGCCTGGACCGGTTGAAATAAGTCTAGGTGGGCAACTTTCAAGTGGTGCACGGTGCCCCCCACGTCCAAAGTAAAAGTTCCACCCGACTCCCAGAGAACCTTGTACAGCCCCTCATAAGGCCGCTGCAGCAGTGCTCTCTGCGGTCCCCTTCTGACAAAAGCCGAATTGTGCACATCAAATTTTTTGGGCTGATGAGACGGACGGGTGCTGTGGGGCGAAGGGCCCGGTTGCCCGGGCATTTATGGAGGTCGGCCAGCCGCTCACCTTCACTGTGCATGGCCTCCGCTTGTGGGCAGAAGAATTCCCCTGGCAGGGAGAGTGGTGTGCTGTAGACCATTTCAGCTGACGAGGCTTGATTCCATTCTGATTCCAAGGAGGACCCAGGGCAACTTGTCCACCCATTCGGGGCCGGAAAGCCTGGCCATCAGGGTGGACTTTAAGTGGCGATGGAACCTCTCTACCAACCCGTTGGACTGTGTGTGGTAGGCCGTGGTGTGGTGCAGTGTTACCCCTAAAAGCCTTGCCAGCTGTGACCATAGGGCGGAGGTCAATTGAGTGCCCGTCGCTCGTAATATGCACCGGCACGCCGAAACGAGCAACCCATTGGCCAACCATATCTGTCGATGCTTCACAGACCAGGATGGCTTTCAGCCACCTGGTAGCTCTGTCTGCTATCATGAATAGGTACTGGACCTACAAGGGGCCTACAACGTCTACATGGATATGTTGGAACCTTCGCAGTGCTGGGTCAAAATGTTGGACAGGAGCCTGTGTGTGCCTGTGGAGTTTAGAGGACTCGCATTGGACACAGTTGCAGGCTAGTGCTGCGACCTCCTTCTTGAGGCCGTGCCAGATGAATTGTTGAGCCACCATGCGGATGGTAGTCTTTACTGAGGGGTGGGCAAGATGGAACTGACAACCCTAGCCCTCCAGTCCTGTGGAACTACTGGGCACAGTGAGCCGGTGGAGGTATCGCAGAGCAGCAGCTGGGTGGAATCGGGGAGGTGGATATCCTCAAGCTGGAGCCCTGATACTGCGGTGCGGAGAGCTTGGGTTTTGGCGTTGTGCTGTTGGGCATGTGTGAGCTGTGCGTAGTCGAGACCTGGAGCTAGCATGCCGATGGCCGGGCGGGAGAGCGCGTCAGCGACTACGTTGTCCTTACCCGCCCTGCGCTGGATGTCCGTTGTGAATTCCAAGACGTAGGACAGGTGGCACTGTTCCCTGGCTGACCACGGGTCCTTGGCCATCAATAGTGCTTGGGTGAGGGGTTTGTGGTCGATAAAGATGGTAAAAGTCCAGCCCTCTAGGAAATATTGAAAATGGCGGATGGCCGGGAAGAGCACCAGGAGCTCCAGGTCAAATGCACTGAATTTGAGTTTGGGAGGCCACAATTGCCTGCTGAAAAAGACTAGCAGGCGCCACTGTTCATCCAGCCTCTGCTTGAGCACCCCTCCGACTGCCGTGGCAGAAGCATCGACTGATAGCACCATGTGTGCTTCCAGGTGCAGGTGCACTAACAAAGTCACCCGCTTCGTCACTGTGAAAGCCTCATCTGCCTCTCCCGACCAAGTCAAGGTCTCCTCCTTGGTTGCTATCAGTGCAAACAGAGGGCGCATGATGCAGGCGGCGTTGGGAATGAATCGATGGTAAAAGTTCACCATCCCCACAAATTCTTGTAGCCCTTTGAGGGAGGAGGGCTTGGAGAAACGTTGGACGGCTGCCACTGCAAAGTTTGTTTCCCGAACTGGCATTTGGCCTTGTTGACCATGAAGCTGAATTCTGCCAGCTGGGTGAACAGGGTATGGAGATGGGCCTTGTGCTCTTCGCAAG
Source organism: Narcine bancroftii (assembly GCF_036971445.1). Taxonomy (NCBI): domain Eukaryota; kingdom Metazoa; phylum Chordata; class Chondrichthyes; order Torpediniformes; family Narcinidae; genus Narcine; species Narcine bancroftii. The sequence continues at coordinate 97,512,734 of NC_091474.1, read as the reverse complement.
TGCAGCTAGCTACCAGGAACTTGTCTTGGTAAATAAAGACAAAGTCCAAATCCCTACCCACTGTGTCCATGAGGCGCTGGAATGTCTGGGCGGTGTTCTTCATGCTGAATGGCATGCAGAGAAACTCGAACAGGCCAAAGGGGTTATAATGGCAGTCTTTCCAACGTCATCAGGGTGAACCGGGATCTGGTGGCATCCCTGCACCAGATCAACTTTTGAAAAGAACCACACACTTTGGAGGTTGGTTCTAAAGTCTTGGATATGGAGGTCTGGGTACCTGTCTGGAGTCATGGCATCGTTCAGCCGTCTGTAGTCTCCTCAAGGCCTCCAAGCTCCTGATGATTTCAGGACCATGTGTAGCGGCGCCGACCAAGTGCTGTTCGATTGCCAAACGATGTCCAACTTCTGGAGTCTGGAAAATTCCTCCTTAGCTTGCTTCAGTTTCTCTGGCAGCAGCCATCTAGCCCTGGTGTGGTTCGGGGGGCTTTGTGTGGAGACATGATGGAATACTCCGTGTTGGGGGGAGGTGATGTCAAAGTGATGTCTGCCTGCAAAAAATCACATGACCTTCCAGACAGCAAGTTCTGTTTTCCTGGCAAAGCTTCTCTGCATGTTGTTACATTTGTTGCTCTTTTTCCAAATGACAGTCCATCATGAATCTGAGCACTTGCAAAAGCTCCTGCAAACATTCTGTTTTAAAGTGTTTGTGTGTGACTTTCCCAATTTAACTCCCAAACACCTCTATATGCTCTGTCACACTAACAATATTCTTTTCTTTGCATTTTTATTTGCATTTGTATTTCCTTCTCTATTTGAGAGAAGTTAAATTACCTGTGTTAGATGAAGGTGAAAAGTTAACACTGTCAAATACTTTTTATGAAATAGAAGTTTGAGACCTTGATGTTACTACAGCATAATAAAGTGCCAGGTGAAGATGGTTTTCCAGCAGAATTTTATAAAGTTTAAGGAGTTATTCGTACCTGTATTAATGGGGTATTAGCCCAAATGAGAGAGGTATATGACCTACCAGAATCTTTTAAAACATGTTAATAACAGTAATTCTGAAGAAAGGAAAGGATTATTTAAGACCTTCTTCAAACAGACCTATATCATTATTGAACAGATTATAAAATTGTATTAAAATTATTAACTTATCGGTTAGTTAAATTTTTACCAAAATTAATAAATATGGATAAAACTGGTTTTATTAAAAATAGAAGATCAACAGGCAATATAGTTAAATTTTTAAGTTTGTTAAATCCAGAATTGCCTTTACCTTCATCGTTTAACCATCACATTAATGAGAAAAATATATCACTGGCTCCATAAATTTTTCTCTTGGTATCCAGTTCTGATTTTTTTTTACAGTATGGCTGCATTTTGAAGGGCTCTATCACCACCATGAGAATTTTATTTTGCATTTCTTCTCTTATTTCATTTATAATTTGCATTCTACATCCCACTTGTAATTCGGATATTTGTATGTAACTCCCATTAAGGTCATTTTATGCTTACAGTTTGTGAACTTCACCCATAAATTAAAAAATTTTGTCCAGATTTGGTCAATGCCAAAGAAACAAATAGAAAAAATAAATCTATTATATACTTCATGATGGTTAAGACTCCCACTTCCCCAACTGAATCCCACCTTAGAAATGTCAAAAGAAGTAAAAGAAAAAAAAGTAAAGAACAAAAAGGGAAGGAAAAGAAGAAAGGCAACAAAAACAGGAAGGACTGCCAAGAAAGTGCCACTCACCACACAACTCTCCAAAATATATATTCTATCTAATTCTTTAGAGAAGGTTAATGCGAGTCACTAGAATTAGGAAGCTGTTTGCAAATTTGTACCTGAAATTTGAAAATATGGGTGCAGAATTTGCAAAGTAAAATCATTTTTATTCTATGAATTTCTGTATTCCATCATGCCATACCTAAATGTGAATCTGATTTCCAAACATTGGCTATACATTTTCTTGCCATTACTAGTGCTATTTTTACAAATTCTGTTTAGTGCTTAGATAATTTCAATTTAGATCTTGTCCCTGCAAAAGTGTTTTGGATCTTATGGAAACACAATTCTTGTAACTTTATCAAAAATAAATGTTTAAAACTATCCAATAAGTCTTATTTTGGGACATGACCATGTCAAATGTAAACAAAAAAGTACCTACCTCTTTGCATTATCTAAAACATTGATCTGATAAATCTGACTTCAACCTATTTAATTTCTGTGGCATGAGATACATTTTTTGTAAAAAATTATATTGAACCAAATAGTACCTTACATATATTGTATTTGTCTAAATCTGCTTCCTAACTCTGTCTAGACTTATGAACTGCATGTTTATGAGTTCACATTTGAAGTAGAAGATAAACGCAGAAATAAATTTATTTTTATTTTGCTTTCAGATTAAAGTCTCCACAACACTATATTAGTAATATCATTGTTGGGCCTAGTTTATCCCTTAACTATGCTCTTAATTGAAAAGAGCAGAAGAGTGTGTTGTTACATATTCCATACTTATTTTTAATTCATTAAATGACATCAAATGTCCTCCTTCATAACAATTTTCAATATGCCTGACCCTTTTACAAGACCAGGTATCTATGAATTGATTATCCAAGTAAGAGGAATAAATCTAGTTTGAATCAAGGGCATATTAAGCGAGAGCACACCCCCCACATTCCAATTTCAACATTTATCTTTCACTAGTATTAATCATATATTTAAACAGAGGGTCTTTTTTCTCACCAGATATTCATATTATTTCCCATTTGTATATAAAGTCCTCTGTATTCTCTCTCCTCTTTTCTCCAATTCTATTCTTACCATGCAGGTTTATCTCCTTCCTCAAAAAGGAGGGAAGAAATCACATTTATGCCACTTGATAATAATTTATAAAATTGGCATTATAATATTCCTAATTCATATGTCCATATTGCTTTTTCTATGGAGATGCTAGACAAAGGTAAGCCCTTCCAAAGAAATAATCTTACATATTTATTTAATTCCTGAAAGAATTTCTGAGGTATTGACATAGTCAATGTTTTCAAAAAGTAATTCGTAGTAATGCTGACATTAAAGGATTTAGGGGTATTCAAGAGGAATATCAAACTAATTAATTGGCTGATGATGTTTTAATATTATGAAAGCTGCACTTAAAATTGGAAGAATATGGAAAAATTTTGGATTATACAATAAATTGGGATAAAAGCAAAATTATGCCTCTTATTTAAATGGCCATTAAATAGGATAATATATTTAGGAATGCATATAGATAATAATTTAAATAATTTATATAAGCTGAATTACTTACCTTTACTTAAGATGTTTGAAGAAGATGTGAATAGGTGGATGGCTTTGCCAATAACATTCGTGTGTAGAATTAATTGTATTTAGATGAATATATTCCCAAGAGCACAATATCTCTTTCAATACCACAGAACCTATTTTTAAAATATATAATTTTGATAAACAGAGACTCCAATCCATTTATCAGCCAGATAAATATGTGAGTTGAGAAACTGGTGCAGAGGGCAGGGTTTGCAATTTATGTATAATTGGGATTTTTTTGGGAAGGTATGACCAATGCAAAAAGGAAGGTCCCAATGGGGACCTTGCATTAATATAGCTATAGTGAGTGCTTAAACTAATTGGGAGGATGAGGGGAATCAGGGCATTAGGGCTGAAGAAGGGGAAAACATAAGTAAAGCAAAGAACTGTGTAGCAAGGAATGCAGGCAAGCGATGAAACTGAAGGATAGCTGGAGGGATGACAGCGAACTGTGCATTCAAACACTGGTCTGATGGTATTATAATTTATGACAGAGTATATAGAGGTGTTTGGGTCACACACACAAACACTTGAAAACTCATAATTTTTGCAGGAGTTTTGCAGAGTGCTCACAGACTCATGACGGACTGCTATTTGCAAAAGACAAAAATATAGCAACATGCCAGGTAACTTTGTCTGAAAAAGTTTGCTGTCTGGAAGAGCAAGAGATCTTGGCAGGCAGAGGCAAAATAACATTGCTCTCAGCGTGGGACAGAGTGAGAGAGAGGAGAGACAGAGACTTCGGTTGCAGAGAGACAAGCTGGCAAACTTTGGAAGACGGCCTTGTGAGAGATAATAGATTATAGGAAGTAAAGTTAGTATGAATGAATTAAAGAATAATAGACTAGACTAGAGGAAGTTAAGTAAGTGCTGAATAGGGATGAATTCCGATAAGAGTGTGAGGAAGGGTTACTCAAGTATAATAGAAGAAAGGTCTTATAGTGATAGAAAGAATTAGCAACTTCTGCATATAGAATTAGTAACTCCTGGGGGTTGAGATGTTTGAATAAGAACAAAGGCAGATTCATGAATAAGGACAATGACATGATGGGACCCAAACAGGATACCCCATGGTCTTTCAAGGTTACAAAAACTGCAAGTAGACAGACAGAATTACCAAATGCCAAACCAATCCAGGAGGCAGAAGAATGTTAAGGGGGGGTATCTCTGCACTAAAATGAACTGTATAAAAGTTGGGTGAGCCTCAGTATGTGTGTGTATTCCCATGGTAAGGGGAAGCACCCAACCTTGCACTGTTGTACAATAAATGTTCTTTGTTCTCAATTTTTGTCTCGAGCGAAATCTGTGAAGGTACTTCTGTTTCTCACAAATGGGGGCTCATCCGGGATCGCACTCCCTCCACTGACAGAGTGCCCGACGACGGGGGTAGGTGCACCCTGGCTGATTCAGCTGGACTCCCGGACGAAGGGTGACTGGTCAGTGGACGAAGCGAGTGATATCCGAGAGGAGGCATTGAGAAGAAAAGACGGGAGGACGTTAAGGAAGCGCGCAAGGAATAGCTACTGGATCCCGGTAAGAGGAATTTATTTACCTGCTAGCATGGGAGGAGTAAGTAGCAAGGGAAACTGTCCTGGAGAAGGACGGGAAGATCAGATACCTAAACATAGTCTGTTAGGATTAATGTTATCTGATTGGGGTGCGGGGTAAACCTGTGTGAAAGATAAACAGACCATGGTCAGGTATTGCTATCAGGAATGGGTTAAGAATCCGATAAAATGGAGTTTGGTATATTGGCCAAAGTTCGGATCCGGCGAGGACTGGCTGTGTCAGGCATTGAACATCTGACTCTACCAAAATCAAGTAGGTAATACCGAGAGCAGAGAATATGCAGCCTGTTGGGTCAATGGATCGTTTGATCAAATGATTTTGAGCGAAAAGGATTGTAAGAACAAGAAGGATGAAGAACCTTCTGCCCCTGAAATACAAGGATGGGATGTGTTACATTTTCTTCCTCCACCTTATGCTCCCCCTGTGCCGGCTCCTATCTTCCCCCTCTCACCTACACTTTACCCTTTTTCACCTTCCCCTCTTCCTCCACAGTTAGAGAAAGAAAAAGAAAGTAGGGGTGGTATGTAACCTGCTCACAGAGTACAAGATTACCACCTCAACTGACACGAGAGGGAGGAGACTTTGGTTATGAAGGTCATTCAGAACATCATAGAGGAGGGGATAAGCAAGAAATTAACTGGATGAGACCTTTACGAGACGTTCCCTTGGAAGGGGATGTGAGGGGTCTCGGGTTCGTAAATGTGCCTCTGACCAGTACGGAGGTGCGCAATTTTAAGAAGGAAATTACCTCTCTGATAGAAGAACCTCAGGGATGTGCAGAACAATTAGATCAATTTTTGGGACCTAATATATATACCTGGGATGAATTAATATCTATCTTTAACTCTCTGTTTACTTTGGATGAGCGTGGAATGATTAGCCAGGCAGGGATTAGAGTATGGGATAGGGAACACCAAGGGGAACCAGAGATGATACCTGGAGAAGCTAAATTTCCCCTGGCGATCCCAAATTGGGATAAGACTACTAATGATGGTCACAAGCGAATGGATGAGTACAGGGGTTAATCTAATAAAAGGAATGAAGGAGTCTGTTCCAAAAGGACAGAACTTTAAGAAGGCATTTGAGGTTCCCCAAGGTCCTGAGGAGACCCACTCTGCATTTCTGAATAGATTGCATGCAGCCATACAGCAATATGGGGGTTTGGATATAGGATCCCCAGCAGGTGAACAGTTGGTATTGTTGGGCTTTGTTACTAATTTAGCCCAAGATATCAGGAAGAAATTTAAAAAGACAGAGAACTGGCATGAACAGGGAATAACACAGCTTTTACAGATCACACAAAGGGCATACATCCAGAGGTCTGAAGATCAACAGAAAGGAAAGGCTAAGATGTGGATGCAGGCAGTCAAGGAAGTTGTGGAGGGACAGCAGGGAAATGTTAGGAGCAGTGTGCCAGCTCCTGGACATTGGGAGGAGTGCCAGGGGTGGGGAAGTAGAGACCAGAGCAGAGGCAGGTGAAGAGGAGAATTCCGGGGACAACGACCATCCCCGGGACCCCGTGGAGACCCTGATAGAAATTGGGAAACAGGAGCATTAGTTTGCTATTATTGTAAAAAGGAGGGACACTTTAAGAAGGAATGCCCAATGCGAGCCAGAGAGACGCGATCTTATGCATTGATGGAGGCAGATTATGAATAGGGGGGTCACGGTTGTCAGTCAATACACACCATGGGGCTGCACGGAGAACCATTGGTAAATTTAAGCATAGGACCCCACAGTGACAAGATGACTTTTCTAGTAGATTCTGGGGCAGCCCGGTCTAGTATTTTACAATGGCCCGAGGGTGTTAAAACAGAAGGGACAGTGATGATTTCGGGAGTGGGGGAAAGAGATTCTACGGTCCCTATACTAAAGAATGTAAGGATACAAATGGGAGAAAAGATAATAACAGAGGATATTTTACTAGTTCCCCAAGCTGGAGTTTGCCTGTTGGGATGAGATTTACAAGACCAATTGGCTATCGGTACCAGACCACAGGGATCAGGTATCGGGATTCAATTTTATGTACTAACAGAGGAGGATCGGAAACTAATAAATCCTAGAGTATGGGCAAAAAGAGGCAATAGAGGAGGGTTAGATGCTCCTCCCCTGCAAGTTACTTAGAAGAAACATCGAAGATAGGAGCAGGAGTAGGTCATTCGACCCTTCGAGCCTGCTCCGCCATTCAACAAGATCATGGCTGATCTTAAAGTTCAGTACCCCTGACCAAGATGAAAACAGTATCCAATTCCTATGGCTGGCCTATAGGGGCTGCAGCCGGTAATTGACGAATTGATGAAAGATGGTATACTCGAACCTTGTATTTCACCTTTTAATACCCCAATTTTACCTGTCCAAAAACCAGACGGTACCTATCGATTAGTGCAGGAGTTGAGGGAGTTATACAAAATCATTTTCACCCGTTATCCGGTCGTACCTAACCCCTATACGATAATGGGTAAAATTGATCCCCATAGTAAGTGGTTTAGTGTAATTGATCTCAAAGATGCCTTCTGGACCTCTCCGTTGGCAATAGACAGTAGGGACATGTTTGCATTTAAGTGGGAGAATCCTTTTACAGGACAGAAAAATCAGTACCGGTGGACGGTTCTTCCCCAGGGTTTTACGGAATCACCAAATTTGTTTGGCCAAGTTTTGGAACAGATACTAGATGAGGCCCCTCGGAGAGAGGATTGTCAATTATTACAATATGTTGATGATTTATTAATCATGGGGAAAACGTATGATGTGGTTAAATAATACACTGTTGAATTTCTGCATTTTCTAAGGAATAAGGGTCTTAGAGTGAGCGAATCAAAGTTACAATTTGTTCAATCTGAAGTTAAATACTTAGGTCATCTGGTTAGTCAAGGAATTAGGAAGATAAGTCCAGAGAGAACACGTGGTATTCTGCAGATCCCTCCTCCAAAGAGTGCTCGAGAACTTAGGAAATTCCTTGGTTTAGTGGGATACTGTAGAATTTGGATTGAGAATTATTCTAGCCTGGTCAAATTTCTTTATAATAAACTTGCGACTCTAGGGGGTGAAATTTTTGTCTGGATAGAGGAGGAGATTAAAGATTTTACCTTGGTGAAACAGCATCTTATTAGTGCCCCAGTTTTGGCTTTACCCGACCTAACTAAGCCATTTGACCTATATAGCAATGTGAAAGACGGTGTGGCCATGGGAGTATTAACGCAAGAGAGGGCAGGCTTTTTCTGTCAAAAATTTTAGATTCTGTTTGTCATGGTTGGCCAGAATGTGTGCAAGTAATTGCAGCCACTGCTATTTTAGTCGAGGAAGGACGAAAGATTACGTTTGGTGCCCCGATGTTAGCTCACACCGCTCACACAGTCCGCACCATTCTCTTACAACGTGCCAGAAGGTGGCTTACTGATTCAAGAATTTTAAAGTATGAAGCGATTCTTATGGATAGGGATGATTTGACACTGATTATAAACAAAGAACAGAATCCAGCCACCTTCTTGGTTTCTCCAGATTCTGATACTGTCCCCAATGATTTAGAGCAAGTATGTTTAGAAGTGATAGATTTACAGACAAAAATTAAGTGATGAACCTTTACGGGAGGGTGAAAGATGGTTTATTGATGGATCTTCCCGCTGCATTGATGGCGTTCGTTATAGCGGGTATAGTATAGTGGATGGGAATGAAGGAGTTGTGATTGAGGCTGGTCGTCTTCCCGGTCATTGGTCAGCACAATCCTGTGAATTATATGCTCTCTGTAGAGCTCTCCAGGGTTTAGACAAAAAGGTGGGCACAATCTATACCGACTCACAGTATGCTTTTGGTGTCGTGCACACCTTTGGAAAGATTTGGAAAGAGCGGGGAATGATAACTGGGAAAGGACAAAAGTTGATCCATGAAAACTTAATTGTTCAATCCTTAGATGCTCTTATGTTAACTGAGGAGAGAGCTGTAGTTCATGTACAGTCCTGAAACACAGGGGAACAGACGGGCAGATGAAGCTGCCAAACAGGCTGCACTCACAGAAAAAATAGACATGCAGCTGTTACTCCCCACCCCACATGAGGTTCAAAAGGCTCCCATCTTTTCACAGGAAGAGGAGGTTTATATGAAAGACCAGGGAATACGTCAAACTGCCGATGGGTTGTGGTGGACAGCAGAGGGACGCCAAGTACTGAACAAAGCCTTGGCTCGTCAGATTATTGATCAGCTCCACCAGCAGACACATTTGGGAACACAGGCACTTGTTGATGCTTTTGTACGGTCCTTTAATTGCTCGGGAATATACACCATGGCCAAGCAAAGTACTCGGGGATGCCCATTCTGTCGGCGAGTAAATAAGAAAATCATCCACCAGGTAATGACTGGTGGTCGCGATATAGCCGTACGCCCGTTTCAATGACTATAGATTGACTTCACAGAATTACCTAAGATATAGTTTTATAAATACCTCCTGGTGATGGTGGATCATTTTACTCGATGGGTTGAGGCTTTCCCGACCCCTAATGATCGTGTTAGCACCATTGTCCGGATATTACTAGAGTCTGTTATTCCGCGCTATGGCATTATTCAAACCATTGACTCAGATCGAGGTACACATTTTACCTCTCAGGTACTCCAGGGTGTGTGTAAAATTCTGGGAATAGATTGGCAGTGACATACCCCATGGCACCCCCAGAGTTCAGGTCGTGTTCAACGGATGAATCAGACCCTGAAAAATCAACTCACTTGACTTCATGAGGAAACTGGCCTCTCCTGGATTACATGCTTACCCTTAGCTTTAGTTAGGACTCACACAGCTCCTCGTAAGGACCTTGCTGTCTCACCATATGAAATGATGTTTAGTCTTCCTTACATGGGATTCCACACTGATATCCCTATCCCTGAGGCTAATGGCCAGTACATATCTAAATATTTACAGGGACTTTCTACTTCTCTATATAACTTAAGACAGAAGGGTTTATTAGCTCAAAACCCACCCCTGGACTATCCTATTAATTCTATTAAACCTGGTGATTGGGTATATGTAAAAGCGTGGCAAGACCATAATCTAAAACTGATATGGGACGGCCCTTATTGTGTACTTCTGATTACAGACACTGCAGTGTGAACAAAAGAAAAGGGGTGGACTCACATACAACGCATTAAACATGCTAATCCACGGACTAAAGACGTTGTTAATATACCCTCCACCTGGCATGCAGTCTCGCATCCTTCTGGTCTGAAAGTTACGCTACGCGGGGAAAAAGTGCTGTAATGTTATTTTTATTATTTGCTGTGTTTTTCTGCTGGTACCCAATTTTTGGGAAACCACCCAATTGTACACAATGTATTAAGTCCTCCTGGAATAGGGGCAGCAGAGGTGATAATTTCTTTGAGGAATGGACATGTTTACCTTTAGAATGCAGACACGGCACAGGTATAGACTCTATTCATAGTGGGGTACCTTGTTTAGTATGGTTTAATTTAGGATCCCAACAGGGACCAGGGAAACAGACCTGCCCTAGGGGAGTGGATTGGGTTGGCGTCCTGGCCTCTACAGATATTAAAGAGATGAGTGCTAAAAATATGGTACAAAGAAGATGATGGGAAAATGATAGGCAGAACATTAGTCAGGGCTATACCTGGAGTAAGGATGAAGGGGGTATATATGCTAATGCTCACAGACAAACTGCTACTCACAAGTTAGGTAACAATAAACGCTCCCCCCCCAACTTGGCATCTTGTAAATCATCCTTTGGGTCACGAATACATTCGGAAGGCTAAAGGCAATCACTATAAGGGGGATTCGAGTTGTAAATGGCTCTAGCTGCTCCAGAATACCATAGCTGTTTGGCATTTAAACCGTTTAACCAGACTCCAGGCAGTTTTGAAGTTATCACCAAACAGACAGCGATGGCCTTGGCTGAAAAACAATGACAGATACGAGCTACAGCTTATCAAAACCGCCTGGCTCTCGATTACTTGTTAGCTGCTGAGGGCAGCATTTGTGGAAGATCGATTGATGACAACAGTCACAATGGTCAGGTGGTTGAACTTTTTACTGGTGACTGGAGGTGGATACACATAGCCCTTATAGCAGTTGGACTTATTAATTTAGCCATCATGAAACTTCCCTGCCTAATGACTTGTGTGCAGTGTTTAATTCAACGGACCATTCGTCAGATCACTACAACCCAAAGGATGTATGTTTCCCAAACTCCGTCTGATGAATCTGAGATTACAGTTCGTTTACTGACTCGCTGGGAAAAAGACCAAGTTTCCAGTTGAGAATTTACTAAACATAGCTAAAGAAAAAGTGGGGATTGTGAGAGATAATAGATTAGATTATAGGAAGTAAAGTTAGTATGAATTAAATAAAGAATAAAAGACTAGACTAGAGGAAGTTAAGTAAGTGCTGAATAAGGTTGAATTCCGATAAGAGTATAAGGAAGGGTTACGCAAGTATAATAGAAGAAAGGTCTTAGAGTGATAGAAAGAATTAGCAACTTCTGCATATAGAATTAGTAACTCCTGGGGGTTGAGATGTTTGAATAAGAACAAAGGAAGATTCATGAATAAGGACAATGACATGATGGGACCCAGACAGGAATCCCCATGGTCTTTCAAATTTACAGACACTGCACGAAGGCAGACAGAATTACCAAATGCCAAACCAATCCAGGAGGCAAAAGAATGTTAAGGGGGGGGGGTATCTCTACACTGAAATGAACTGTATAAAAGTTGGGTGAGCCCCAGTATGTGTGTGTATTCCCATGGTAAGGGGAAGCACCCAACTTTGCACTGTTGTACAATAAATGTTCTTTGTTCTCAATTTTTGTCTCGAGCGAAATCTGTGAAGGTACTTCTGTTTCTCACAGCTTGGTCAAAGGAGAGGACTGGCTGTCTGGTGTTTCCCTTTAAATAGGTGAAACAGAAAGGAACTCTGTGATGACCTTAAAGAAAGAGGTTATCATCTGGAGAAACCTGAAGGGGGTAGGTTTCATCAGCAAGACACTGAAGTGGCTGTCCTGCATCGAGAAAACTCTCTCTCTGAAAACCAACCAGAACCCTCCTGAGTGGTAACCATGTACCTGTTAAGCACCAAAGCCTGATGAACTTTATTAATGCTAACTTCTGTGCACAGTACCAGAATTGCCTACAACCAATGAGATTGAACTGTGAATGAAAGAACTTGTCTAAACTTATATACACGTTACACACACGTGCGCTTAGAATTAGAGGGGGGTTAAATAGGTTAAGTAAGTCGATAGAGATAAGTTAATGTTTGATTCTATTTTCATGATCAAAGAAAATTAAAAGCAACTTTTGTTTAAGTAGCCCTTTGTCTACGTATTACAGCATATCTATTGCTGCTGGGGTCCTCTGGACTTATAACAATTGAAATGCACACAGCATGAGAAACAAAGTGGATTATCTTGCAGTACAGATATTGATTGGAAGGTACAATGTTGTGGCAATTTGAATTTTAAGATTTAGTAGGGCACTTATTTAAAAGACTGAAGAATGCACATTGCAGAATGTGCACAAGTAGGTGTTAATTGAACTGACATAAAATGCTTGACCATTGTCTTGCTGGAGTCATGCTGTCTATCTGTTGTTTTGCTCAGGAAGGTGGAGTTTTTGCAAGACATGAGTCACATGCTCTCAGTTGCAAACGAGAGAGTTGAGTTAACAACTCAGTTAGTGTGTGGGACACTGACAAGTAAGTGAAAAGTGCAATCCAGGGAAAACTGTTTGAAATTGATGAAAGCAAGTTCCAGAGCAGTAGATGGCTGGAAGTGCTATCTGTCTGATGTTTCTCTTGAAATAGAGGAAGGAATGGAACTCTGTGGTAACTTGAAGAAAGAGGTTACCATCTAGAAGACCCTGATGGAGCAAGTTTCATCAGCGAGACATTGAGGTGACTAATGGTGGTACCTCAGTTGTGAAAATCCTGGAACAATAAATCTCTCTCTGCAAACCCTATGAGAACCTTCCTGAGCGGTAAACGTTTACCTTTCAAGCACCAAGTCTGGTGAACTTTATACATGTTAAATTCTGTGCACAGCATGGTGATTGCCTGCAACCAGAGAACTTGGAAGAAGGAGAAGTGAGATTGAACTGTGAACTAAAGAACCTTTTTTGAATTTACACACACATTACGTGCGCTTAGAATTAGAAGGGGGTTAATTTGGGATTAGCTAAGTTAATGTTTGATTCTATTTTCATGTTTAAAGTTGATTAAAAATAACTTTTGTTTTAAAAATCACTAGTCTTGGTGAATGTATATTGCTGCTGGGTTTTGGGGTCCTTTGGGGTCGTAACAGGGGAAAGTAAGGTCAGTACACAACTCAGGTGTGCAATGCACACCTGATGGATTTTTAGAGCAGCTTGTTCATGAGCTGTTCCGAATTTGGTGCTGTGAAATGAACCAGATGTAATTAGAGAACAGAAGGTAATGGAAGGCTCGGGATTCTGTGATCACAATATGATTAAGTTAACTGAAATTTGAAAAGGGGTGACTAAGTCCAATGTGTCCATATTTCAGTTATGTTACAAGCACAGCGGACCCCACAACCCAGCAGCAATAGGTATTGACCAAGACAAATAGTTATTTAAACACCAGTTGCTTTTATCTTTAAACATGAAAACAGAATCACACTTTAACTTGCCACTATTGTGAGAAGCAGAGGTGCCTTCACAGATTTCACTCGAGACAAAAATTGAGAACAAAGAACATTTATTTTACAACAGTGCAAAGTTGGGTGCTTCCCCTTACCCTGGGAATGTACACACATACTGGGGCTGACCCAACTTTTTATACATGCTATTTCAGTACAGAGGTACCTCCCCCCCTTAACATTCTTCTGTCTCCTGGATTGGTTTAGCATTAGGTAATTCTGACTACGTGCAGTTTAGGTGCCTTTCTGTAAACTTGTTTACCAGGAAGTGTCATGTCTTTGTTCTTATTCATAAATCTCAACCCCCAGGACTTGCTAAATCTATCTACTTGCTATACACCCCTATTTTATTATACTTGCTTAACCCTTCCTCACATTCCATTCTTACTCCACCCTTATTCAACCCATCATAATTCATTCCTATTTAGCACTTGCTTGACTTCCCATATTCCATTATCCCTTCACCCCATCCTAATTCATTCCTATTTAGCACTTGCTTGACTTCCCATATTCCATTATCTCTCAGAAACTACCCTTTTTCTTTAGCTACGCTTAGTAAACCCTCAATCGGAAAGTATTATTTTAAACTTGCTCCTTTTCCCAGCGAGTCAGTAAATGAACTGTGACCTCAGCATCATCGAACGGAGTTTGGGAAGCATACATCATTTGGGTTGCAGTGACCTGGCGAAGGGCCCATTGAATTAAACAATGCACACAAGGCATTAAGCAGGGAATTATTATCAGGACTAGAATAAAAAGTCCAACCGCTATAAGGGCCGTATGTATCCAGCTCCAGTCGCCAGTAAAAATTTTAGTCCACCATACACCGGACCAAGGATGCCAAGTCTGGACCAGGACATGGGAAAGTTTTCGAATTCCTGAAGAAATATTTTTTACCGCCTGGCCATTGTCATCAATCTTCAAGCAACAATTGGTAAGGTTCAAATTTCCACAAATGCCGCCCTCAACAGCCAACTGGTAATCGAGGACCAGGCGATTTTGATAAGCTGTAGCATGTATCTATCGCTGTTCTTCAGCCAATAAATCCAAGGCCATTGCTATCTGATTGGTGATAATTTCCAAAACTGCCTGGAGTCTGATCAAATGATTTAGTATATAAATGGGGGTTCGATATCCCCATGATCCATCCTGAGCCCAAGCAGCAGGGCCATAATATGAAATAATATGTTCAGGGGGCCAATCCTCACACCAATTTCCAATTTTAAGTTCTCTCTTTGGACGAGTATCCTGAGGAGTGTCGGATTCTGGCTTTACCCTACCCTCAATTTGGTCTATGTGTCATCTGAGCTCGTTGAATGAAGTGATAGGAGAAGGTATTCGGTTTCACAATCAGTTTTTTACATAGTACAAGAATAAAGCTCAACAGAGCTCTGGTTCAGTCGTTAGTTCATAGGTCACCTGCTCGGTGAGCTATTCCCCAAGACTGACTCTTACTGTCCAATCTCTTCTGTTTATACAGATCAACATTATTACACTGAACAAAAGTTGGCTTTCTTTGCTGGATTCCTTGCATAAGATTTATCTCAAGCAATTTCCTGCTCTGCAGTTATCTAGGGTGTAGACCTCCCATCCTAATCCTCAGGGCCAGAACATCCTGTTGTCTTGATCAGAAATCAATTCATACCCCAGATATTTCTAATTATTTCTTTGTTCTCATCTGGCCATAGTCTTTTGTTCTATTCAACACCTCCTTATGCCTTAGCCTTCCTACTGAATTGGTTTATCCATTTTCTTTGTCTCTGACATTCTCAGTCATGGTACGCTTTGTTCTCGTCTGGCCATAGTCTTCTGTTCTACTCAACACCTCCTTATGACTTAGCATTCCTACTAAATTAGTTTACACATTTTTTCTCTTTTGCATTTGGAGGCAGCAAATTCTACACGTACTATAATCAGCCAACTTTGCTACATACTGTGGCTGCTATTTAATTGCATTACTATTTCCCTTAAACAGTATAATTGAAGAAAATAGTAAATTGTTACATAGTACTGGATTTATGAATACATAATGAATAGTACATAGGCATATTTTCTATGATTACTTAACCCCTTGGTTCTAACAGGAGATTGTGGGATTAGGTGCATATATAGCTTGGTGGAAAGGTGATGGTCGGCATGCAAAGGCAGTAAGACAAATTGAGGTTGAATGATTCCAATACAACAAGTGCCGCTCCAATCAGGTTCTAAAAAGGTATAAGCCATATTCCCACAAATCCAATATAAACCCTCTGGTGCATATCCATGTGGGATAGTCTGGTTCCAGATATGCCAAAGTGAGGGGATGCCCCAGTAAGGATTTTCACCTGAACAGTTCCATATGTCACTGGTGTCATTGATACTCTCATAAAGCACACAATCCAAATCTTTTTCCATGGAGAAATACCAGGTAGGGGTTGCAGGATGCCAAACAGCTGTAGTATTCTTGAGCAGCTTAAGCCATTTACAACTGGAATCCCCCTTACAGTGACAGCCTTTAGCTTTCCGAACGCATTCGTGACCCAATGGATGATTTACAAGATGCCAAGATTTGGGAGGGGGGGGGCGTTCAGCCATCTATATAAACTCAATTATTATCCACTAATGAAAAAATTACAGGGCGATTTAGAGCATTGGAAAGATTTACCACTAACACTAATAGGAAGGATAAACTGTATTAAAATGAACATTTTCCCAAGGATACAATACCTATTTCAGGCATTGCCAATACACTTGACAGAGAAATTCTTCAAGGAGTTAAAGAAAATAATAAAGAGATTTTTATGGAAAGGGGGGAAACCGAGGATAGCACTAGATAAATTAACAGAATGGTATAAACAAGGAGGCTTACAATTGCCAAACTTTAAAAATTATTATAGAGCCGCACAATTAAGATACCTATCAGATTTTTATCAAACAAGGGAAAAGCCAGATTGGACTAGATTAGAACTAGATAAAATAAGGGAAAAGATACCTGAACACATATTATATAAATGGGATGAAAAATTGGTACAACGTAGGAGTTCTACAGTATTACATCATCTGCTCAATATTTGGAAGAAGATTCATGTAGAAAGGAATAAAACAAATTACCAATTATCAAAACTAATAATGACGCAAAATCAGTTACTCCCTTTTAACCTTTCCTTTAGAGAATGGGAGAAAAAAGGGATCAAAAGAATAGAAAATTGTTTTTCAGGAAATAGATTATTATCCTTTGAACAAATGAAGGATAAATATAATATAACTCAAGATACAGTGTTGGCATATTACCAATTGAGATCCTACTTGAAGGACAAATTAGGAAGTAGTCTGAGGTTACCAGAGGGAAGTAACTTTGAATATGTGATTACAGATACAATGACAATCAAAAGATTTATAACAAATATGTATATTAAACTGCAAGAAAAGGAGAATGAGGAAACAAATTGTAAAACTAAACAAAAATGGGAACAAGATTTAAATCTAAAGATAAAGAAGGAAACATGGGAGAAGTTGTGCTCTGGAACGATGAGAAATACAATAAATACGAGGTTATGTATGATACAATATAACTGGATACACAGGCTATACATTACACCTCAAAAGTTAAATGAATGGGACCCAACAGTATCTGACAGATGTTTTCGTTGTAAAAAAGAAATTGGAACAACAATTCATGCAATCTGGACATGTGAGAAAGTAAAAAAAAATTGGGAAGATCTAAACCAGATATTAAATAAAATTACAGAAAACAATATACCAAAAAACCCAGAGATCTTCCTCCTAAGTAACGTAAAAAATAAAGAATTTGGACTTGATTTGGATGGTGCACAAAAAAGATTTGTTAAGATAGCTCTAGTTGTAGCAAAAAAATGTATTATGTCAACCTGGAAATTGGAAGATAATTTGATAATACAACAATGGTATGTAGAAATGAATAAATGTATTCCATTAGAAAAAAATAACATATAATTTAAGAAAAAATATTGAAATATTTGAAGAAATATGGGAGCCATACATGAAACACAATAGAGAAAACCTACCGGGGACATCTACCACCTAAATTAACGAAAGGAGAAGGAAATGAAAAGAATTGATTCAGTGGAATTTCTTGTTTATTTTTATTGAATGACAACATTGTTTGACTGGTTTAATGTGTCTTAGATTTTGTACTTTAAATGAATGGGGGGGAGGTAGGGAGTGTGGGATGGGAGGAGGGAGGGGGGAGAAAATGACACTGTATATATTTGAAAAGGAAAATGTATGTATCTTGGTCAGTGTGGTTTATGCTGTGAAAAATAAAAATTAAAAAAAAAATAGTTTGCACAATACCGTAATGTGGAACAATAGTCTCTAGTAATAGCCGAATAACGGGGTTAGCACTATCATTAGGGGTCGGGAAAGCCTCAACCCATCGAGTAAAATGATCCACCATTACTAGGGGATATTTATAGACCCCTATCTTGGGCAATTCCGTGAGTCAATCTGTATTCATTGAAACGGGCGTATGACTATATCGCGACCCCCAGGCATTACATAGTGCATTACTTTCTTATTCACTCGCTGACAAATTAGATATCCCTGAGTACTTTGTTTGGCTAAGGTGTATATTCCAGAACTATTAAAGGACCTTACAAAGGCGTCAACAAGTGCCTGCATTCCCCAGTGTGTCTGCTGGTGGAGCTGATCAATAATATGATGAGCCAAGGCTTTATTCAGGACTTGGCGTCCCTCTGCCGACCACCATAACCCATCTGCAGTTTGATGCATTCCCTGGTTTTTCATATAAATCTCCTCCCCCTGTGAAAAGATGGGAGTCTTTTGAATCTCATGTGGGATGGGGAGTAAGAGCTGCATCTCTATTATTTTTGAAAGTGCAGCCCGTTTGGCAGCTTCATCTGCCCATCTGTTACCCTG
This sequence comes from Narcine bancroftii, assembly GCF_036971445.1. Taxonomy (NCBI): domain Eukaryota; kingdom Metazoa; phylum Chordata; class Chondrichthyes; order Torpediniformes; family Narcinidae; genus Narcine; species Narcine bancroftii. Next base: position 97,494,287 of record NC_091474.1, on the reverse strand, counting down.
GGCTTCAGGACTGTCAATAATTTGATGGTCTCATACATGAACTAGAGCTACCTCCTCAGGTAACATAAGAGCATCTAGGGATTGAACAATTCTCATGGATCAACCTTTGTCCTTTCCCGGTTATCATTCCCCGCTCTTTCCAAATCTTTCCGAAGGTGTGTACGACACCAAAAGCATACTTTGAGTCAATATAGATTGTGCGCACCTTTCCCTCTAGACCCCGGAGAGCTCTACAGAGGGCATGCAATTCACAGGATTGGGCCGACCAATGACCGGGAAGACAACCGGCCTCAATCACAACTCCTTCATTCCCATCCACTACACTATACGCGCTGTAACGAATACCATCAATGCAGTGGGAAGATCCATCAATAAACCATCTTTCACCCTCTTGGAAAGGTTCATCGCTTAAATCACCTCTAATTTTAGTCTGTAAATCTATTACTTCTAAGCATACATGCTCTAAATCATTGGTGACCGTATCAGAGTTTGGAGAATCCAAGAAGGCGGCTGGATTCTGATCTTTATTTGTATCAATGTCAAATCATCCCTATCCATAAGAATCGCTTCATACTTTAAAATTCTGGAATCGGTAAGCCACCTTCCGGCACATTGTAAAAGAATGGTGTGGACTGTGTGAGGGGTGTGATCGGGGCATCAAATGTAATTTTGCGTCCTTCCTCTACTAGAATGGCAGTGGCCGCAATTGCTTGCACACATTCTGGCCAACCACGACAAACAAGATCTAAAATCTTTGACAGAAAGGCACTGGTTGACTAAAGCTTGCCCGTTCTTGTGTTAATACTCCCATGGCCACACCGTCTTTCACATTGGTATATAGGTCAAATGGATTCTTGTAATTGGGGACTCATTAGTCAGACGGACAGATAGAAGGTTTGTGGGACGAGATCGGGGATCCAGGTTGGTATGTTGCCTCCCTGGTGCCAGGGTCAGGGATATCTCTGATCGAGTACATAGCATTCTGCAAGGGGAAGGAGAACAGCCAGAAGTCGTGGTCCATGTGGGGACCAATGACTTAGTTAGAAGTGGGGATGAGGTCCTGAAACAGGATTATGTAGAATTAGGTAGGAATTTAAAAAACAGGACCTCCAAGGTAGTAATCTCTGGATTGCTGCCCGTGCCACGAGCTAGTGAGGGTAGAAATAGGAGGATGTGGAGGATGAATGCGTGGCTAAAGAGATGGTGCAGGGGGCAAGGGGTAAGATTTCTGGATCATTGGGATCTCTTCTGGGGAGGTCGGACCTGTACAAGAGGGATGGACTCCACTTGAACTGGAGGGGGACTAATGTGCTGGCAAGCAGATTTGCTAGAGCTGTGGGGGAAGGTTTAAACTAGTTTGGCAGGGGGGTGGGGAACAGAGTGTGAGAGCAGTGTCCAGGGAGCATGGCCACCTAGATAGGAATAAAAAAGATAACAAAGGAAGGATGGAGATTAGGGTAGAAGGTAAAAAAGAGAATATATGTGAGGGTCATTCTCTGAGATGCATATATTTTAATGCAAGAAGCATAGTGAACAAGGTAGATGAGCGGAGAGCATGGATAGATACTTGGGGTCACGATATTGTGGCAATTAGTGAGACCTGGCTATAGGAGGGGCAGGACTGGCATCTTAATATTCCAGGATACATTTGTTTTAGATGTGATAGATCAGGGGGTAAAAGAAGGAGGAGAAGTTAAGGCGAACATTACTGCCGTAAGGTGGCAAGATGGTCCGGAGGGATAGTCCAGTGAGGCTGTTTGGGTGGAATTGAGGGGTGAAGGAGACATGAGGGTGCTAATAGGGGTGTATTACAGACCACCAAATGGGCCAAGAAAATTAGAGGAACAAATTTGTAGGGAGATAATGTATATGTGTGAAAATCATAAGGTAGTGATCATGGGAGATTTTAACTTCCCACACATTGATTGGGATACCCATACGGTTAGAGGGCTGGATGGGCTGGAGTTCATTAAATGTGCTCAGGATTGTTTTCTAAATCAGTTAGTAGAAGAACCGACTCGGAACAGTGTAATACTGGATCTCCTGTTAGGGAATGAGCTAGGTCAGGTAGCGGACATTAATGTTGGAGAACCATTTGGGTCTAGTGATCATAATTCTGTTAGTTTTAGGGTAGTTTTAGGGAAGAGCAAGGAGAGGCCTAAAGTTGAGGTTCTGGATTGGAAAAGAGCAAATTTCGAAGGAATAAGAAAGGATTTGGGGAGTATTGAGTGGGACAGGATATTTTCAGGTAAGGATGTTAATGAAAAATGGAGGATATTCAAAAAAGAAATTTTGAGGGTATAGAGTAGTTATGTCCCAGTGTGAATCAAAGGAAAGGCTGGAAGTCTTGGTTTTCGAGGAATATTGGAAATTTGGTTAGGAGAAAAAGGGAGGTGTACAAGAGGTATAAAGAGCAAGGAGCTGAGAAGTTGAAGGAGGACTACAAGGAGTGTAGAAGGAATCGTAAGAAATAAATTAGAAAGGCCAAAAAAAGGCATGAAGAGGCTTTGGCTGACAGAGTAAAAATAAATCCAAAGGGTTTCTATAAGTACATTAAAAGTAAAAGATTAGTGAGGGATAAAATTGGACCCCTTGTAGATAGCAAGGGTAGGCTGAGTGAGAAGTCTGAGGAAATGGGGGAAATTTTGAATGATTTCTTTGCCTCGGTATTCACTAGGGAAAAAAATGTTGAACCATTTGAAGTAAAGAAAAATAGTGGGGAGGTCATGAAGCATATAAGGATAATCGAGGAGGTAGTGACGGCTGTGTTGAAAAAGATAAAGGTGGATAAATCTCCGGGACCGGACAAAATATTTCCAAGGACACTCAGGGAGGCTTGTGGACAGATAGTGGGGCCATTAACAGAGATATTTAGGATGTCACTAGCCATGGGGGTGGTGCCAAAGGATTGGAGGGTGGCACATGTGGTTCCTCTGTTTAAGAAAGGGTCCAAATGCAAACCTGGGAATTATAGGCCTGTAAGTCTGACGTCTGTGGTGGGCAAGTTGATGGAAAGTGTTCTGAGGGATGCTATTTACAAATTTTTGGAGGTACAGGGATTGATAGGGAGTAATCAGCATGGTTTTGTCAGGGGTAGATCATGCTTGGCAAACCTGATTGAGTTCTTCGAGGGGGTTACAAAAAAGGTTGATGAAGGGAAAGCTGTGGATGTTGTCTATTTGGACTTTAGTAAAGCTTTTGACAAAGTTCCCCACAGAAGGTTAGGAAAAAAGGTGGAGGCATTAGGTATAAATAAAGAGGTAGTGAAATGGATTCAGCAGTGGTTGGATGGGAGGTGTCAGAGAGTAGTGGTAGAAGATTGTTTGTCCAATTGGAGGGCGGTGACTAGTGGAGTTCCTCAGGGTTCGGTCCTGGGTCCACTATTATTTGTTATATGTATTAACGATCTGGATGTAGGGGTGGAGAATTGGATAAGCAAGTTTGCGGATGATACAAAGATTGGTGGTGTTGTGGACAGTGAGGAAGATTACCGTAGATTAAAAGGTGATTTAAGAAGGCTGGAGGTGTGGGCTGAGAAATGGTTGATGGAATTTAATACAGATAAATGTGAGGTGCTACATTTTGGAAAGGAAAATTTAAATAGGTCATATACATTGAATGGTAGACAATTGAGGAGTGCAGAGCAACAAAGGGATTTCGGAATTATGGTAAATAGTACCCTCAAGACTGATACTCAGGTAGATAGTGTGGTGAAGAAGGCATTTGGAATGTTGGCCTTCATAAATCGCAGTATTGAATTCAAGAGTAGGGAGGTTATGATGAAATTGTACAAGGCATTGGTGAGGCCAAATTTACTCCCTATAAATTCATGTACCTCCAAATATTTGTAAATACCATCTCTCAGAACACTTTCCATCAACTTACCCACCACAGATGTCAGACTCACGGGCCTATAATTCCCAGGTTTACATTTGGACCCTTTCTTAAACTGTGTACAGTTTTGGTCACCAAATTATAGGAAAGATATAAACAAAATAGAGAGAGTGCAGAGAAGGTTCACGAGAATGTTAACAGGATTTCAAGGTTTTGAGTTACAGGGAAAGGTTGTACAGACTAGAGCCTTTTTCTCTGGAGCGTAGAAGATTGAGGGGGGACTTGATAGAAGTGTTTAAGATTTTAAAAGGGACAGACAGAGTAAATGTGGATAGGCTTTTTCAATTAAGAATGGGGGAGATTCAAACTAGAGGGCGTGGTTTAAGATTGAAGGGGGAAATTTATAAGGGGAATATGAGGGGAAATTTCTTTATGCAAAGGGTGGTAGGGATCTGGAATGAACTTCCGACAGATGTGGTTGAGGCAGATCATTGGTTACATTTAAGGAAAGACTGGATCGTTACATGGATAGGAGGGGACTAGAGGGGTATGGACTGGGTGCTGGTCAGTGGGATTAGGAGGGTGGGGATTTGCTATGGCATGGACTAGTAGGGCCGAACTGGCCTGTTCTGTGCTGTAAGTGGTTATATGATTATATGGTTATATGGCTTATTTAGGTTGAGAAAGGCCAAAGCTGGGGCACTAGTAAGACGCTGTTTCACCATAGCAAAATCTTTCATCTCCCCCTCTGCCCAGACAACAATTTCATCCCCTAGAGTCGCAAGTTTATCATAAAGAAATTTGACCAGGCTAGAATAATTCTCAATCCAAATTCTACAGTATCCCACCAAACCAAGGAAATTCCTAAGTTCTTGAGCATTCTTTGGAAGCATGTTCTGCAAAATACCGCATATTCTCTCTGGACTTATTTCCCTAATTCCTTGACTAACCAGATGACCTAAGTATTTAACATCGGATTGAACAAATTGTAACTTCGATTCATTCACTCTAAGACCCTCATTCCCTAAAAAATTCAATAAATCCACAGTGTATTGTTTAACCAAATCATACATTTCCCCCGTTATTAATAAATCATCAACATATTGTAATAATTGACAATCCTCTCTCCGAGGGGCCTCATCTAGTACCTGTTCCAAAACTTGGCCAAACAAATTTGGTGATTCCGTAAAACCCTGGGGAAGGACCGTCCACCGGTATGGATTTTTCCGTCCTGTAAAGGGATTTTCCCACTCAAATGCAAACATGTCCCTACTGTCCATTGCCAAAGGCCAGGTCCAAAAGGCATCTTTGAGATCAATTACACTGAACCACTTACTATGGGGATTAATCTTACCCATCAACGTATAAGGGTTAGGTACAACCGGATAACTGGTGAGAATAATTTTGTTTAACTCTCTCAAATCCTGTATCAATCAGTATGTGCCGACTGATTTTTGCACAGGTAGAATTGGAATATTAAAGGGTGACATGCAGGGTTCGAGTATACCGTCTTTCACTAATTGGTCAATTTCTGGCTGCAGCCCCTTTCAGTCAGCCATAGGAATCGGATAGTTTACGTCGAACTACCTGGTCGGGGTCTTTTAGAGTAACTTGCAGGGGAGGAACATCTAACCCTCCTCTATTGCCTCTTTTCGCCCTTACCATAGGATTTATCAGTCCCTGATCCTCCTCTGTCAGCACATAAAATTGAACCCCGATACGCGATCCCTGTGGTCTGGAACCGATAGCCAATTGGCCCTGTAAATCACGCCCCAACAAGCAAACCCCAGCTTGGGGAACTAGTAAAATATCCTCTGTTACTATCTTTCCTCCCATTTGTATCTTTACATTCTTTAATTTAGGGATCGCAAAATCTCTCCCCCCCCACCCCTGAAATCATCAGCGTCCCTTCTGTTTTAACACCCTCGGGCCATCGTAAAATACTAGACCGGGCTGCCCCGGAATCTACTAGAAAAATCATTTTGTCACCGTGGGGTCCTACGCTTAAATTTACCAATGGTTCTCCGTGCAGCCCCATGGTATGCATTAGCTGAGAACCGTGACCCTCCTATTCATAATCTGCCTCCATCAATGCGTTAGATCGCGTCTCCCTGACCCGCATCGGGCATTCCCTCTTAAAGTGTCCCTCCTTTTTACAATAATAGCATACTAATGCTCCTGTTTCCCAATTTCTGCCAGGGTCGACATGGGGTCCCGGGAATGGTTGCCATCCCCAGAATCCTCCTCTACCCCTACCTCTGTCCTGGTCTCTACTTCCCCACTCCCGGCACTCCTCCCAACATCCAGGAGCCGACACACGGTTCCTAACACTTCCTTGCTTTCCATCCACAACTTCCTTTACTGCCTGCATCAAAATCTTAGCCTTTCCTTTCTGTTTTTCCTTCAGACCTCTGGACGTATGCCCTTTGTGCAATCTGTAAAAGCTGTGATAGTCCCTGTTCATGCCAATTCTCTGTCTTTTGTAATTTCTTCCTGATATCTAGAGCTGAATTAGTAACAAACCCCATCAAAACCAACTGTTCACCTGCTGGGGATCCTATATCCAACCCCCCATATTGCTGGATGACCGGACGTAATCTAGTCAGAAATGCAGAGGGGGTCTCCTCGGGACCTTGGGGAACATCAAATGCCTTCTTAAAGTTCTCTCCTTTTGGAACAGACTCCTTCATTCCTTTTATTAGATTAACACTGTACTCATCCATTTGCGTGCAACCATCATTAGTAGTCTTATCCCAATTTGGGTTTACCAGGGGAAATTTAGCTTCTCCAGGTATCGCCCCTGGTCTCCCTTGGTGTTCCCTATTGCTGACTCAGATCCCTGCCTGGCGGATCATTCCACGCTCATCCAAAGTAAATAGAGCCTTAAAGATAGACATTAATTCATCTCAGGTATATATATTAGGCCCCAAAAATTGATCTAATTGTTCTGCACATCCCTGAGGGTCTTCTACCAGAGAGGTCATTTCCTTTTTAAAATTGTGCACCTCAGTACTAGTCAAAGGCACATTTACAAATCCAAGACCCCCTCCATCCCCTCCCAAGGGAAACTCCCGTAAAGGTGTCATCCAGTTAGTTTCTGGCTTATCTCCTCTTCTATGATGGTTAGATTCCAGCCATCTGGGAGATAAAACCCATCCTTCTTTAGGACTTTTTCCCTTGCTACTTCCTCCTCCCATATTGGCAGGAAAATAAAATTCCTCTTACCAGAATCCAGTAGCTATTCCTTGCACGCTTCCTTAATGTCCTCCTGTCATTTGTTCTCAATGCCTCTTCTCGGATATCACTCGCTTCATCCACTGACCAGCTACCCGTCATCTGGGAGTCCAGCTGAATCAGCCGGGGTGCACCTACCACCATCATCAGGTGCTCTGTCAGTGGAGGGAGTGTGATCCCGGACGAACCCCCAAGTTGTGAGAAGCAGAGGTGCCTTCACAGATTTCACTCGAGACAAAAATTGAGAACAAAGAACATTTATTTTACAACAGTGCAAAGTTGGGTGCTTCCCCTTACCCTGGGAATACACACACATACTGGGGCTTACCCAACTTTTTATACATTCTACTTCAGTACAGAGGTACCTCCCCCTTAACATTCTTCTGCCTCCTGGATTGGTTTAGCATTAGGTAATTCTGCCTACGTGTGGTTTATGTGCCTTTCTGTAAACTTGTTTACCAGGAAGTGTCATGTCTTTGTTCTTATTCATAAATCTCAAACCCCAGGACTTGCTAAATCTATCTACTTGCTAGAGACCCCTATTCTATTATACTTGCTTAACCCTTCCTCACATTCCATTCTTACTCCACCCTTATTCAACCCATCATAATTCATTCCTATTTAGCACTTGCTTGACTTCCCATATTCCATTATCCCTTCACCCCATCCTAATTCATTCCTATTTAGCACTTGCTTGATTTCCCATATTCCATTATCTCTCACACTATTAACTAACCTAACTTAACCCCCTTCTAATTCTAACTACACATGTATGTAATGTGTGTGTAAATTCAGAAAAGATCTATGATTCACAGTCCAATCTCACTTCTCATTCCTCACTGGTTTCAGGAATTCTTACACTGGGCACAGAATTTAACATTTATGAAGTTCACCAGGCTTTGGTGCTAGAAAGGTAAATGGTTACTGCTCAAGAAGGTTCTTGTCAGTTTTCAGAGAGAGATTTGTTGCTTGCAGGACACCCACAACTGATTCCTTTTAATCAGCCAATTCTTGCCAAAGAAACTTGCCACATCAGGGTTTTCCAGATGATAACTTCTTTCTTTCAGGTCAACACAGTTTCCTTTTGTTTCTCTTATTTCAAATGAAACATTAGCCTGTCCTCTCCTCTCGTATGAACCACAAGGGCTTTGGCCAGGCTAAACTAAGCACTCACAACCCGTCTTCCAAATGGGGTTTTTCCACATGCTTGCCAGCTTTTCCTGTTCTAGTCCCAGCTGTTGCAGCTGACTATAAAACTGCAGAACTGCATTCTCTCTCTCAAGAGAAAAAGCCTGATTGATTCTCTCTGCTTGCAAAACCACATAACTCTCTTAGAACAGCAAGCTGCCCTCCAGACACCCTGTGCCTCTGAACTACTCCTCCAATCTCTTTCATCTGTTGCTTTTCAAAACAACAATCCATTAGTGAAATCTTTTGAGCACTCCCCAAAGTTTTTGCAAAGGCCCCCAGGAGCTTTCCTGTCTGGCTTGAGCCAAGCTCCAGTATTTTAAATGAGATCTATTTTTAAGTGTTTGTATGTGACCTACACTGAAAAACCTGCTCCAATATATCTCCAAAAAACATATCTATAATCTGTCATAGTTAAGTAAAGGAAATTACAATTGTCTCTGAGACAAATTGGCCAAAATCGATTGGATGAGCACACTAATAGGGAAGATAGAAGATCAACATTGGGTAGAGAAAATGCTCAAAAAGGATATCAAAAAGTTTAAAATAAAGACATGAGGTTGCTCTGGTAAATAATGTGAAGAAAATATGAAGGGTTTCTATGTATATTAAGAGTAAAAGGATAGTAAGACAAAAACCTGATCCCCCAGAGGATAAGAGTGGTCAACTAGTGTGGATCCTCACATAATCGGGGGTATCTAAAAGGTTTTTGCATTGTAATTTACTCAGGAAATTGGAATAGTGCATAAGGAGGGAGGGGAAACAAGCAGAATGGTCTTGGATCATTCCAAGATTAAGGAAGAAGAGGTACTTGCTTCCTTACAGCGAATAAAGATAGATAAATCACCCAGGACAGATATGATATTCTCTCGGACCTTGAGGGAGACTAGTGTAGAAATTGCAGGGGCCCTGGATGATCTATTCAAAATGTCCTTAACCATGGTTGAGGTGCCGGACGATTGGAGGGTACCTCGTGTTTCCTGCTGTTTAAAAGAGTCTCCAATAATAAACCAGGCAATTATAGGCCTGTGAGCCTGATGTCAGTAATAGGTAAACTTTTGGAAGGAATTCTGAGAGATAGGATATGCAGGTATTTGGCAGTCAAGGGGTGATTACAGTCAGCATGGCTTTGTGCGTGATAGGTCATGTTTAACGATCTTGCAGAATTTATCAAAAAGGGTACTATAGAAAATAAACTACGTGAACTACCATCCATTATTATGTAAAAATTTACACACAATTTATTACAATAGAAATAAACCATTACGTTTTTACTACACAACACCGCAGTAATGAATAGAAAGCAGCTGGTGGCCGGATATGATGAAACACGTGGTTGTAAACATGATTAGAATAATGAAAATAGTTGTGGTGAGCCAAGGGATGATGTCCTATTAAGATATGAGGTTGTGAATGATTGGGTGCAGTAATGTGATTAAGTCAGGACTATAATATAAAAAAAGAGCAGTGTCACATAGCAACAGGAATTTTAGGGTCCAGGTTTGATTCTTCTCAGCCTTTGTTTGCAAATAAAGGCTTAAACTTTTCTGAACAATTCTCTGCGTTACTTGACTTATTTTTGGACATCAAAAAAACCACAACAGAATTTGGTGCTACGAGCAGGGTCGGAAAGAGACTCATCAGAAAGGAGGTGGCTGGTCAAAAGCACTTCCCAGCCTCTTGGGGATCTTCTCAGAACCAAAAGATAAAGTGGCCATCCGTTAAAAAGGATAAGTGGTTTTTGCTTTAAATTTGGAAAATCTGTTGGGAATGGAAGGTCTCCGAGGACACAGAAGTGCCAAATGACAGTTAGAAGGTCACTCTGATCCAAAGAATCTGCTAACAAATTGACCTAAAGGAGGCTCGGAGAATTGATCAGGAAAACTGTGCAGTGGGCTGAATAGAAATAAGGGGTAGAATTTGATTAAAGAAAAATTCCATGTGTTGTTGGTAATTCCTCATGTTTACCACCCTAGGTAAATAGGGGTCAGCACTGACGAGGCATCCTGTGGATACCATGCTAGGTAAATAGGAGTCTGCACAGGCAGGATAAAAGAGAGACCTCATGGATACCGCTCAAGGACACAACTGGACTGAATGACGAAGTGTGCTGAGCAAGATAGCACAATGAGTAAAGCAACTGCAGCTGAGATATTAAGCAAAAAGTTCCAAGTATCTAAAAACGATATTATAAAAACATCTTAAAAATGAGAAAAAAGAATGAAAAAAATTGTTAACTAAATGACCAAAGAAGTTACCTTCGACTTAAACATTATAAACTTAAAGATAAATCCAAAATATGGGAACGAAAGAGAGAGCAGAAGGTGGAGATAGTGAAGCTTTTCAGGACAGAAGAGGGACTGGGGAAAACGTGTCAGTCAGTGAGGAGAAATTTTTTTTTTCTTTGGCTTGGCTTCGCGGACGAAGATTTATGGAGGGGGTAAAAGTCCACGTCAGCTGCAGGCTCGTTTGTGGCTGACAAGTCCGATGCGTGACAGGCAGACACGGTTGCAGCGGCTGCAGGGGAAAATTGGTTGGTTGGGGTTGGGTGTTGGGTTTTTCCTCCTTTGCCTTTTGTCAGTGAGGTGGGCTCTGCGGTCTTCTTCAAAGGAGGTTGCTGCCCGCCAAAGTGTGAGGCACCAAGATGCACGGTTTGAGGCGATATCAGCCCACTGGCGGTGGTCAATGTGGCAGGCACCAAGAGATTTCTTTAGGCAGTCCTTGTACCTTTTCTTTGGTGCACCTCTGTCATGGTGGCCAGTGGAGAGCTCGCCATATAACACGATCTTGGGAAGGCGATGGTCCTCCCTTCTGGAGATGTGACCCACCCAGCGCAGCTGGATCTTCAGCAGCGTGGACTCGATGCTGTCGACCTCTGCCATCTCGACTACTTCGACGTTAGGGATGAAAGCGCTCCAATGGATGTTGAGGATGGAATGGAGACAACGCTGGTTGAAGCGTTCTAGGAGCCGTAGGTGATGCTGGTAGAGGACCCATGATTCGGAGCCGAACAGGAGTGTGGGTATGACAACGGCTCTGTATACGCTTATCTTTGTGAGGTTTTTCAGTTGGTTGTTTTTCCAGACTCTTTTGTGTAGTCTTCCAAAGGCGCTATTTGCCTTGGCGAGTCTGTTGTCTATCTCATTGTCGATTCTTGCATCTGATGAAATGGTGCAGCCGAGATAGGTAAACTGGTTGACCGTTTTGAGTTTTGTGTGCCCGATGGAGATGTGGGGGGGCTGGTAGTCATGGTGGGGAGCTGGCTGATAGAGGACCTCAGTTTTCTTCAGGCTGACTTCCAGGCCAAACATTTTGGCAGTTTCCGCAAAGCAGGACGTCAAGCGCTGAAGAGCTGGCTCTGAATGGGCAACTAAAGCGGCATCGTCTGCAAAGAGTAGTTCACGGACAAATTTCTCTTGTGTCTTGGTGTGAGCTTGCAGGCGCCTCAGATTGAAGAGACTGCCATCCGTGCGGTACCGGATGTAAACAGCGTCTTCATTGTTGGGGTCTTTCATGGCTTGGTTCAGCATCATGCTGAAGAAGATTGAAAAGAGGGTTGGTGCGAGAACACAGCCTTTCTTCACGCCATTGTTAATGGAGAAGGGTTCAGTGAGCTCATTGCTGTATCTGACCCGACCTTCTTGGTTTTCGTGCAGTTGGATAATCATGTTGAGGAACTTTGGGGGACATCCGATGCGCTCTAGTATTTGCCAAAGCCCTTTCCTGCTCACAGTGTCGAAGGCTTTGGTGAGGTCAATAAAGATGAAAGAAATAACTGGAAAAACAGCCTGCACAGGAGGAGAATCAGGAAAAGAGACTGACTTTATGTGGAGTAAATGTAACTTTGTGTACTTAATATTGAACCTTGATACAGGAATATAGGGGAGTGGGCTACAAGGCCTGTGATTTACCTTGTATGTAGAATGATGATGTTGAAGATCCAACTGCGCTGGGTAGGTCATGTCTCCAGAATGGAGGACCATCGCCTTCCCAAGATCGTGTTATATGGCGAGCTCTCCACTGGCCACCGTGACAGAGGTGCACCAAAGAAGAGGTACAAGGACTGCCTAAAGAAATCTCTTGGTGCCTGCCACATTGACCACCGCCAGTGGGCTGATATCGCCTCCAACCGTGCATCTTGGCGCCTCACAGTTCGGCGGGCAGCAACCTCCTTTGAAGAAGACCGCAGAACCCACCTCACTGACAAAAGACAAAGGAGGAAAAACGCAACACCCAACCCCAACCCACCAATTTTCCCCTGCAGCCGCTGCAACCGTGTCTGCCTGTCCCGCATCAGACTTGTCAGCCACAAACGAGCCTGCAGCTGACGTGGACATTACCCCTCCATAAATCTTCGTTCGCGAAGCCAAGCCAAAGAAGAAGAAAGAAAGAAAGATATCTTTAAAAAATTCTGTTTAAGATTAGATCAGATGTCAAATGTGTGGTCAGAGTACATATATGATATCATATAACAATTTGATATGTTTTTTCCTGTGAGGCAGAATTACCATTTACTAGTAATGGAAAAATATGCACACAACATACACTTCCAGACAAATAAATGTTAACAAAACTGACTGTGCAGTACATAGAAAAAAATAAATCAACAAAGTGCAAATACAATACTTCTTAAATTAGTCCCTGATTGAATGTGTTGTTGAGCAGTAGGATCGTGGAGGGGTAGCAGCTCTTCCTGAAAATGGACGTGCAGATCTTGTTTCACGAAAACGTCTTTTCTGCTGATAACAGCGAGTGCAGAGCGTGTTCTTGGTGATATGGATCCTTGCTGCTCTCTGACAGAGGCATTCCCTGTTCATGTTCCCGCTAGTGGGGAGGCCTTTGCTTGTGCAAACCTATACTGTGTTCACTACCTTAAGCAGAGCTTTACGCCCCCATGCCAAACTGTGATGCATCCAGTCAACACTCTTTCTACCACATATCTGATGAAATTTGCCAGGGTATCGGTGTCATACCACACCTCTGCTAACTCCTGAGGAGGTTGAAGTGCTGACGTACTGATGCCATTAATGTGTTGGGTCCAGGAAACATCCTCCTGAGACATGACTCCTAACGACCATCTATTATAATTAATCTAATTTGTGTTGGTTGGAAAGGTTCAAACCTTGTGTTTTTGATGTGTGATTAATTTTTTGTCTATCCCTTTAAGAAAATGTTATTTGTAGTGCTACCCTAGTTACCATGACATAATATGTTGTCCTATCCAAGTGCACCTGTTTCTCAGTCTTCGAAAAATCATGACAGAGATATAAGATTGAGATACTTTTATTTTAATTCATCTTATTTCATCTTATTTTGTTTATTTCTTTTATATTTGTTGAAAGTTGAACATCATTATCATTATACAGTATGCTTTGTTTACTCATCGTTATAAAAATCTCAATGCGAAGGGGAGATCAGGTGATGGCGTAGAAGCCACAGCACGCCCTCACATCTCCCGGAGGAGTTACTACAAAAAGTGCTAATTAGATAAAGTTTAACTCATCAAAACTATGTTAAAGTTCATCTAAAGTTAATGTTGATTTTTAAAAATCCCACCGCGCAAAGAAAGATACCTGAAAATTACATTGAAAGAAAAACACGAAGGAAGAAAGGAAAAAGGACTTGGCCCGGCCTCGTCAATGAAGCCAGCCCCTGAATTATCTGCTGGGACCAGTGGAGACAGCCCCGGTGAGGGACCATCTCATGAAACCATCTCTGCATCTCTTGGCAAAGATGACATCATTGGCAAGGCCAAGGTTTTAAGAAAAAATATGAATAAAATTTAAAATAAAATTGATAAGCTTGCAAGTGCTATGGAAAATAATTTTAAATTTTTTACTGGGGAATTACAAGTTAAAATGGATTTGACTAAATAACTAATTGGCATATTGCAGAAAGAGCAAATCTCAATGAAGATTCTGTTACTACTTTGGTCTTGATGATTGAAAAGTTATTGGAGAAAGTTGACATCTTGGAGAATTATAGCAGAAGAAATAACTTTAAAATTGTAGGGAAGGTAAAGAACGTCAAGATGTAATTATTTTTTCAGAATTGGATATTGTTCAAGCAAGATAATTTTGAAGAGAAGATTTTGATTGAAAGAGCACATCAGGCTCTTTGACCAAAGCAGGGACCAAATCAGAGACCTCAGTCTATATTGATCAGATTTCTTAATTATCAGGATAGGGAGCAGATACTTGGTCTGGAAATGCAAAGACCTAGAGAACATGAATTATGAAGGCGATAAGATACTTTTTTAATCCAGATTAGAGTCAAGCTGTTTTGAAGAAAAGGAAAGAGTTTAACCCAGTTAAAAAAGGCTTTATATGATAAAGGCTATAGATTTGTGCTTCGTTATCCAGCTATTTTGAAAGTATTCATTCCAGATCAATAGCATATTTTCTTCACCAGTTATATTCAAGCTGAAGACTCTTAAAATTTACCCAATGCTTGGCTTACAGAGGACTTGTTGAAATGATTTGTTGATGAATGGGCAGGGAGGGATGTTAGTCTTGAAATTTTGATGACAAGTTTGTTCTTTTTTCCCCTAGGAGTCAGGGGTTGGGCATGTTGCTCTCTGACACCTGTATAATGGAGGGTAGTAATGCCGGCTTATCTGGCATTTTAGGTGGGAAGGTTTTATTTATTTTTTCTTTGTTGTTATTTGTCTTTAAATGAAACTACTGTTACTGGATGATGATGCCGGGACATACTTGGATTTATAGGATCTCTTCCTGGACAGGAATAAGAGTTGTCTATTTGTTGGAATATATACAGCAATGATGGGTAAAACAGTCAAGATATTGAGTTTTAATATCAACAGAATTAACGGCCCCATAAAAAGGAAGAGGAATTTGTCATATATTAAAGAATTACAAGTGGAATCATTTGACGCACAGTGAACATTTAAAATTGAAAAGAGACTGAATAGGTCATGTTTTTTTTTACTACATGTAATTCAAAGCTAGGGGAAAGGTAATTTTAATTTTAAAATTTACCAGTTAAAATCCAGGATGTCATCACAGACCCAGCGGGAAAATATCTTATAGTTAATTGTCAAATATTTTGTGAAGAATGGACGTTATTGAATACTTATGCACCAAATTTGGATGATCATAAATTTATTCAAGATACTGTGGTGGCGCACATCTCTGTGAGCAAACCGGCCACATCAGGGATCACTCATTGCCTCGTGGCTTAGGCCACTGCTCACGCCCCGGGCCATGTGATGACACCACCGCTGCGCAGGTCAGGACTCCCGTTGGCCTTAAAGGGAAGCGCGTGAAATTCAAATAAACAGTTCTACTGGAAATCTCACCGAGTCTAGTGGTGTTTTCTGTGTGTAGCAGCTACTACAATACCTTCTTAAATTTTGGGAATATACATTAAAATATTTTGATAGGTGGTGACTTTAACTTTTGTTTGGAACCTGAATTGAATAAATCTTCAAAAACTATAGTCAAGTCAAAGGCAGCTAAAACATTGTTGTCTTTGATGAAAGATTTTAATTTAATTGATATATCATGAAGACTGCATCCTAAGGACAGGGGTGATTCTTTTTATTTTAGGAGATTTGATACGTATTCTAGAATTGCTTTCAGCCCATAATAAATCAAGAGTGATTGGTGTGGATATTAAATCTGGATTACTATCGGACCACTCTCCTCTTTTAATTGATTTGGAATTTTTAGAGGGACAAACCTTAGTTTATAGAGGGAGATTGAATAATCTATTATTGAAAAGACTAGATTTTTGTTTATTTATATGACAAAAAATTCAATTGTTTTGTAACACTAACTGACATTCAACTAAAGATATGTTGGTTATTTGGGATGTGTTGAAACCTTATTTAAGAGAACAAATTCTAAGTTATTCTTTGAAGCTTAAAAAGGAATATATGACATTTAGATAAATTGGAAAAGGATACAACGTTATTGGAAAAATAAATTCAAACACCACCTTCTGAGGATAGGCATAGAACTTTAGTTAATAAAACATTACAATATAATATTAATGTACAGAACGGAGAAAATTATATTACGTTCTGAACAGAAATATGAATTAGGGGAATGATCACACAAGGTTTTGGCTTGGTAATTAAGAGTGGAACAATCCTCTAGAACAATCAATGCAATACCACAAGATAATGATCAAGTAAATAACAAACCACAAGAAATTAACGATGGATTTAGGAAATTTTATGTAAAGCTCTATACCTCTGAATCATTACATGATGAAGAGGCTATAGATGATTACTTGTCACAGGATGAATTAGTATTTTTTTTACTGACATGGAGTTATTTGATGTGCTTTCTAGTTTGCAAAATAATAAATCTCCAGGTGGAAGATGGGTTCCCAGTTGAATTTTATAAAGAGTTTAAAGATTTATTGGTTCCATTATTCATGAAGGTAATAGTACAGGCTTTTGAACAACATTATCTTCCAGATTACTACAGTTATTCCTAAAAAAGAGATCCACTAAAATCGACTTCCTATAGACCTATGTCTTTATTGAATGTAGATTATAAAATTGTACAAAAAGTATTATTGAATAGAATTATTAAATATCTTCCTGGTTTAATAAATATGGATCAGACAGGTTTTGTTAGAAATAGACAAACTTCAGAAAATATAGAAAGGTTATTAAGTATAATTAATTTAGCTCGGAAAAAAGATTTAAGCCTTATTGTACTTTTTTTTTTAATTTTATTTTTCAAACTATAAGACCAAAATACATGCAGACATTTTTCTCTTGAACATATACAGTGTCATTTTGTCCCCTTTTCCCCCCTCCTTTCCCTCCCTCCCTCACCCCCCCTCCCCATTTATTCAAAGTTCAATCTATATGATACATTAAACCCGTTAAACAATGTCATCACTTAATAAAAATAAACAAGAAATTTTTGTCTTTTACTTATACAAACTGGGTCAGTTCATTTCGTTGTCTTCTCCTTCTGTCATTTTAGGTGGTGGAGGTCCGTGGTAGGATTTCTCTATTGTGTTTCATGTGTGGTTCCCATATTTGTTCAAATATTGTGATGTTATTTCTTAAATTATATGTTATTTTTTCTAATGGAATACATTTATTTATTTCTATGTACCATTGTTGTATTCTCAAGTTGTCTTCTTATTTCCAGGTTGACATAATACATTTTTTTGCTACAGCTAGGGCTATCATAACAAATCTTTTTTGTGCTCCATCGAAATCGAGTCCAATTTTTTTATTTCTTATATTACTTAGAAGAAAGATCTCTGGGTTTTGTGGTATATTGCTTTTTGTGATTTTATTTAATATCTGGTTTAGATCTTCCCAAAATTGATTGACTTTTTCACATGCCCAAACTGCATGTATTGTTGTTCCCGTTTCCTTTTTACAGCGAAAACATCTGTCTGATACTGTTGGGTCCTATTTATTTAACTTTTGGGGTGCGATGTATAGCCTGTGTAACCAATTATATTGTATCATGCATAACCTCGTATTTATTGTATTCCTCATAGTTCCAGAGCATAGTTTTCCCGTGTTTCATTTTTTATCTTTATGTTTAGATCTTGCTCCCATTTTTGTTTAGGTTTACAGTTTTTTCCTTGTTCTCCTTTTCTTGCAGTTTTATGTACATGTTTGTTATAAATGTTTCAATTATCATTGTGTCTGTAATCACATATTCAAAATTTCTTCCTTCTGGTAACCTCAGACTGTTTCCCAATTTGTCCTTCAAGTAGGTTTTCAGTTGGTGGTATGCAAACGTTGTATCGTTAATTATATTATATTTGTCCTTCATTTGTTCAAAAGATAATAATTTATTTCCCGAAAAACATTTTTCTATTCTTTTGATCCCTTTTCTCTCCCATTCTCTGAAGGAAAGGTTATCTATTGTGAAAGGGATTAGTTTATTTTGTGTCAATATTAATTTTGGTAGTTGATAATTTATTTTATTCCTTTCTATCTGAATCTTCTTCCAAACGTTGAGCAGATGGTGCAATACTGGTGAATTCCTATGTTGCACCAATTTTTCATCCCACTTATATAGAATATGTTCAGGTATATTCTCCCCTATTTTATCGAGCTCTAATCTGGTCCAATCTGGTTTTTTCCTTGTTTGATAAAAATCTGATAGGTATCTTAATTGTGCTGCTCTATAATAATTCTTAAAATTTGGTAGTTGTAAGCCTCCTTGTTTGTACCATTCTCTTAATTTATCCAGTGCTATCCTCGGTTTTCCCCCCTTTCCATAAGAATTTCCTTATTATTTTCTTTAGCTCCTTGAAGAATTTCTGTTAGGTGAATTGGTAATGATTGAAATAGGTATTGTATCCTTGAGAAGATGTTCATTTTAATACAGTTTATCCTTCCTACCAGTGTTAGTGGTAAGTCTTTCCAGTGCTCTAAGTAGTCTTGTAATTTTTTTTACATTAATGTCTAATAATTTAGTTTGTATAGATGGCCGAGATTATTATTTAGTTGTGTACCTAGGTATCGAATTGCTTGTGTTTGCCATCTAAATGGTGATTCTTCCTTAAACTTTGTGAAATCCGCATTATTCATTGGCATTGCTTCATTTTTATTTGCGTTGATCTTGTACCCCGATACTTCTCCATATTCCTTAAATTTCTTATGTAATTCTTTTATTGATATTTCTAGTTCTGTTGAGTATATTATAATGTCATCTGCAAATAGACTGATTTTATATTCTTTCTCTTTTATTTTTATCCCTCTTATTTTATTTTCTGTTCTTATCAGTTCTGCTAGTAGTTCCATAGCTAACACGAACAATGAGGGAGATAGTGGACATCCCTGCCTTGTTGGTCTGCTTAATTTAAATTGGTTTGATATATATCCATTTACTGTCATTTTTGCCAGTTGTCCCTTATATAATGCTTTAATCCAATTAATATATTTCTCTGGAAGGTTGAATTTTTGTAGTACTTTGAATAAATAACTACATTCTACTCTGTCAAAGGCTTTCTCTGCGTCTAAAGCAACCGCCACTGTTGGAGTTTTGTTTACTTGTACTGCATGGATTAAGTTAATGAATTTACAGATATTGTCCGTTGTTCGTCTTTTTTTAATAAATCCAATTTGATCTAGTTTTACTATTTTTGGTACACAGTTGGCCAATCTGTTTGCTAATAGTTTAGCTATTATCTTATAATCTGTGTTAAGTAGAGATATTGGTCTATACGATGTTGGTGTTAGTGGATCTTTCCCCATCTTTGGTATTACTGTAATTATTGCTGTTTTGCATGAATCTGGCATGTTTTGTATTTTTTTCAATCTGGTTCATTACTTCCAGGAGAGGAGGAATTAATAAGTCTTTAAATGTTTTATAGAATTCTATTGGGAGTCCATCCTCTCTCGGTGTTTTATTGTTTTGTAGTTTTTTTTAATATCTTCTGTATTTCTTCTATTTCAAATAGTTTTATTAATTTATTTTGCTCCTCTGTTTGCAATTTCGGTAGTTCAATTTTAGTTAGAAATTCATCTATTTTGTCTTCTTTCCCTTAATTTTCAGTTTGATATAGTTGTTTGTAGAATTCCCTGAAGTTTTCATTGATCTCCGTTGGGTTATATGTAATTTGATTGTTTTTTTTCCTTGATGCCAATACCATTCTTTTAATTTGTTCTGTCTTAAGCTGCCATGCTAGTATTTTGTGCATTTTTTCTCCTAGCTCATAATACTTTGTTTTCTCTTCATTATGTTCTTCTCCACCTTATATGTTTGTAGTGTTTCATTTTTTTTTTGTCTGTCAATTCTCTTCTTTTAGTTGTATCTTCCTTTATTGCTAATTCTTTTTCTGTATTTGTTATTTCCCTTTCCAACTGTTTGTTTCCCGATTGTAGTCCTTCTTCATCTTAGTTACATAACTTATTATCTGTCCTCTGATGAATGCTTTCATTGAATCCCATAGTATAAACTTATCTTTCACTGATTCCGTATTTATTTCAAAGTACATTTTAATTTGTCGCTCAATTAATTCTCTAAAATCTTGTCTTTTAAGTAACATGGAATTTAATCTCCATCTATACATTCTCGGTGGGATGTCCTCCAGCTCTATTGCCAATAACAGGGGTGAGTGATCTGATAACAATCTAGCTTTATATTCCGTTTTCCTAACTCTTCCTTGAATGTGGGCTGATAACAGGAATAGGTCTATCCTTGAGTATGTTTTATGTCTTCCCAAATAATATGAATATTCCTTTTCCTTTGGGTGTTGTTTCTTCCATATATCCAAAAGTTGCATTTCCTGCATCAATTTAATTATAAATTTGGTTACTTTGTTCTTTCTGTTAGTCTTTTTTCCAGTTTTATCCATGTTTGAGTCCAAATTAAGGTTAAAATCCCCTCCTATTAGTATATTCCCTTGCGTCTCTGCAATCTTCAAAAAGATATCTTGCATAAATTTTTGATCTTCTTCATTAGGTGCGTGTGCATTGAGTAAATTCCAAAACTTTGAATATATCTGACATTTTATCATTACATACCTCCCTGTTGGATCTATTATTTCCTCTTCTATTTTGATTGGTACATTTTTATTGATTAATATAGTTACTCCTCTGGCTTTTGAATTATATGATGCTGCTGTTACATACCCTGTCCAATCTCTCTTTAATTTCTTGTGTTCCACTTCAGTTAGATGTGTTTATTTCACGAATGCTATATCAATTTACTTTATTGTACTTTTTGATGCGGAAAAGGCTTTTGATAGGTTAGAATGGAACAATTTTGTTTAAGGTGTGTAAATTTGGTTTTGGTAAAAACTTTATAAATTGTGTAAAGGCTTTATATAGAAGTCTTAAAGCTAAAGTGACCACAAATTAACAGGTGTCTCTATTTTTTAATTTGAATAGATCTAGTAGACAGGTATGTCCATTATCACCTGCTCTGTTTGCTTTAGCCATAGAACCATTGGAACAAAAAATTAGGGATGATCAACAATTAAGTGGATTTCAGATAGATGAGACTCAGCATAAAATTTGTTTATTTGCGGATGATATATTACTTTATTTAACTCAACCACAGATATCATTACTAAGACTATGGAAAATTTTAAGTATATTAAATAAAAGGGGATAAAAGTGAGGTGATGAAAGTACTTAAAGGAGTCTATTCACATTGTAGAGAAGCTGTTCATTTTAGATGGATTGATAAAATTAAATATTTGGGTATATGGACTGGTACTAATTTGAAAAATTTATATAAATTAAATTGCATTCCAATATTTAAAACAATAGAGGAAGATTTAAAGCGATGGGTCGATTTAGAAACTTTGCCTATACCTATACTTCAAAATTTTTTCATTGATTGGAGGCAGTTTTTTTTTAATATCCTGAACCTAACAGCTCCAGGGTAGAACGAAGTGGAAAAATTATGTTATGAGCCCAAAGGACCCCAAAATCCAGCAGCAATAGACATTCACCAAGACAAGTGGTTTTTAAAACAAAAGTTACTTTTAATCAACTTTAAATATGAAAATAGAGTGAGACTTTAACTTAACTCTATACTTAACTAACCCAAATTAACCTCTTTCTAAATGTAAGCGCACATATATGTAATGTGTGTGTAAATTTAATAAAAGTTATTTGGTTCACAGTTCAATCTCACTTCTCCTTCTTCCGAGTTCATTGGATGCAGGCAATTCTTATACTGTGCACAGAATTTAACATGTATAAAGTTCACCAGGCTTTGGTGCTTGAAAGGTAAATGTTTACTGCTCAGGAAGGTTCTTGCAGGGTTTGCAGAGAGAGATATGTTACTCCAGGATTTCCACAATTGACTACACCATTAGCCACCTCAATGTCTCACTGATGTAACTTGCCCCATCAGGGTTTTCCAGATGGTAACTTCTTTCTTGAAGCTACCACAGAGTTCCATTCCTCTTTTTCAAAGAGAAACATCAGACAGATAGAACTTTTCCAGTTTCAACCAGCTCTTCCTGACTTACACTGTTCAATTGCTTTTCAGTGTCACACACACACAAGCTGAGAGGGCTTCTCTTCTCTCCCTCCCTCTCTCTCCAACTGGCTTCCAGAAAGCCCATGTGATTAATTTGTAAAGCTCCCACCTTCTTCAGCAAACAACAGGAGTTATTTCTTCTGTGTATGTGTGTAACTGACTCTAAATCTTACCAAAATCCCAAATATTACCAAATTCTCCCAAAATATTTATCCATTACAATTAAAAGAGGTAGAAGTTGAATTGGACACAAAACAAGGATTCAGAGGGATTGGTAAAGAAATTTACTATTGGCTTTGGAGGTCAAAATGTGTATAGGTAATCTGCAGTGGTCGACAGAAGAATCATTGCAACAGACTCTTAAAGCCATATCTGATAAAGATATCGAGATGTGACTGGTCAGGTGCAGAAAACCATAAAGCAAATGGATAAGAAATTAGAAGTTGTGGAAGAAAGAATAAAAGGAAATGAATACAGCAATTAGAAGATCGGGTGAAAAGTTTGAAAGCAGAATCAAAATAAAAGAAGGAGCACTTTAGTCAGAAGATAGACACGTTGGAAAATTACAGTGGAAGAAATAACATCAAGATTGTGTGGCTAAGAGAAGGTGATGAAGGTCAGGATATGAAGAAGTTTTTACAAAGTTGGATACCACAATTACTGGGAATGGAAGAATTTAAAGGAGACATTGAAATTGAAAGAGCACATAGAACATTAAGACCAAAACTGCAAGAAAGTAAAAACCCTCATCCAGTATTGGTCAATTTCCTTTGCTACGAGGTGAGAAAGTCCTGGAACTAGCAGCAAAGCAAGCGAAGGCAAGGCAAGCCTCAATGGTCTACAATGGAAACAAGATCTTCTTTTACCAGGATATGAGTTTTGAACTGTCGAAAAAGAGAAAAGAATTTAATGTAGTTAAGCTGATAATGTTATATGGGATACTTTAGAGGCATATTTAAGAGGACAAATAATTAGTTATAATGCAAAATTTACAAAGGACTATTTATAGGAAGTAGATCAATTAGTCTAAATGAAGAAAGGATGCAATTAATGAACAAAGATCAAGCTTCAAATGATACAAACATATAGAGTTGTCTGAGGAGTTCATGTGCAATGAGCGCAGACCGACGTTCAGGTCTGTCGGCCTTGTCTAGCATGGTTCTGATGTTCCAGCATGCTAGCTTGAGTTTGTGAGCATCTTTTGAGGGGGAGGACGTGGAGGGGGAGGGCGTGGAGGGGGAGAACGTGGACCTGTCCTCGGGCCTGCGCAAAGGAGCTTTGAGGTGGAGTGCAGTGCGCGGGCTTACACACTCTACTGGTCTGGCAAGCCTATGGATGAACGACGCCTATCTGGTGTAGGCGTCATGGTCAAGAACTCCATTGCCTCCAAACTCGAAAACCTCCCGACAGGCCACTCAGACCGGATCATGTCCATGCGACTCCCCCTTCAAAACAAGCATCGCATCACCCTCATCAGTGTCTATGCTCCAACCCTCCAGGCGGAACCAGCAGAAAAGGACAAGTTCTACACTGACCTGCGCAACCTCATTCAACGCACCCCTACAGCCGACAAGGTTGTCATCCTTGGCGACTTCAACGCTCGCGTCAGCAAAGACTCAGACACCTGGCCAGGAATCCTGGCCAAGCATGGTGTCGGCAAGTGCAATGACAATGGGCTCCTCCTGTTGGAGCTCTGCGCAGAACAGCGGCTTGTCATTACAAACACCCTTTTTCAGCAGAGGGACAGCCTGAAGACTACCTGGATGCATCCCCGATCCAAACACTGGCACCTCCTGGACTACGTCCCGGTGCGAGAAAGAGACAAATGAGATGTGCTCCACACCAGGGTCATGCCCAGCGCGGAATGCCACAATGACCACCGGCTGGTTCGCTGCAAGCTCAACCTTCACTTCAAGCCAAAGCCCAGGAACAATAAAGCCCCCAGAAAGAGGTTCAATGTTGGAAACCTGCAGTCAGACGAGTGAGAGGAAACTTCCAGGCAAACCTCAAAGCAAAGCTCAAGGATGCAATCCGCTTCACGGACTCGTCCCCTGAAACCCTCTGGGATCAGCTGAAGACTACCATACTGCAATCCACGGAAGAGGTACTGGGCTTCTCCTCCAGGAAAAACAAGGACTGGTTCGATGAAAACAGCCAGGAAATCCAGGAGCTGCTGCCAAAGAAGCGAGCTGCCCACCAGGCTCACCTTACAAAGCCATCCTGGCCAGAGAAGAAACAAGCCTTCCGTCGCGCATGCAGCCATCGTCAGCGCAAACTCCGGGAGAACCAAAATGAGAAGGAAAGAAAACAATGGACTCTGTAGAATTTCTGGTGTATTTTTGTTGAATGACAACATTGTCTGACTGAATTAATGCAACCTAGATTGTATACCTAAAATGGATGAGGGGGGGGGGGGGTGGGGGGGGTGGCTTGGGAGGAGGGAGGGGGGGGAGAAAAAGTCACTGTAAATGTGTGAAAAAGAAAAAGTGTATATCATGGCTATTGTGATTTATGGTGTGAAAAATAAAAAATGTAAAAAATAAAAAAAAAGACTAGCCTCGCCAAACGAACCCAGCTCAGCGCGGACATTGGCGACTTCAGGGGTTTTTACGAGGCTCTAAAGGCTGTACACGGCCCCTCACCCCAAGTCCAAAGCCCGCTGCGCAGCTCAGACAGCAAAGTCCTCCTCAGCGTCAAGATCTCCATCCTCAACCGATGGTCAGAACACTTCCAATCTCTTTTCAGTGCCAACCGCTCAGTCCAAGATTCCGCCCTGCTCCAGCTCCCTCAACAGCCCCTAAGGCTAAAGCTGGATGAGGTCCTCACCCGGGAAGAGACATATAAGCCAATTGAACAACTGAAAAGTGGCAAAGCAGCAGGTATGGATGGAATCCCCCCAGAGGTCTGGAAGGTGGGCGGCAAAACTCTGCATGCCAAACTGCATGAGTTTTTCAAGCTTTGTTGGGACCAAGGAAAGCTGCCTCAGGACCTTCGTGAGCCACCATCATCACCCTGTACAAAAACAAAGGCGAGAAATCAGACTGCTCAAACTACAGGGGAATCACGCTGCTCTCCATTGCAGCAAAATCTTCGCTAGGATTCTCCTAAATAGAATAATACCTAGTGTCGCCGAGAATATTCTCCCAGAATCACAATGCGGCTTTCGCGCAAACAGAGGAACTACTGACATGGTCTTTGCCCTCAGACAGCTCCAAGAAAAGTGCAGAGAACAAAACACAGGACTCTACATCACCTTTGTTGACCTCACCAAAGCCTTCGACACCGTGAGCAGGAAAGGGCTTTTGCAAATACTAGAGCGCATCGGATGCCCCCCAAAGTTCCTCAACATGGTTATCCAACTGCACGAAAACCAACAAGGTCGGGTCAGATACAGCAATGAGCTCTCTGAACCCTTCTCCATTAACAATGACGTGAAGCAAGGCTGCGTTCTCGCACCAACCCTCTTTTCAAGCCTCTTCAGCATGATGCTGAACCAAGCCAACAATGAAGACGCTGTTTACATCCGGTACCGCACGAATGGCAGTCTCTTCAATCTGAGGCGCCTGCAAACTCACACCAAGACACAAGAGCAACTTGTCCGTGAACTACTCTTTGCAGACGATGCCGCTTTAGTTGCCCATTCAGAGCCAGCTCTTCAGCGCTTGACGTCCTGTTTTGCGGAAACTGCCAAAATGTTTGGCCTGGAAGTCAGCCTGAAGAAAACTGAGGTCCTCCATCAGCCAGCTCCCCACCATGACTACCAGCCCCCCCACATCTCCATCGGGCACACAAAACTCAAAACGGTCAACCAGTTTACCTATCTCGGCTGCACCATTTCACCAGATGCAAGGATCGACAACGAGATAGACAACAGACTCGCCAAGGCAAATAGCGCCTTTGGAAGACTACACAAAAGAGTTTGGAAAAACAACCAACTGAAAACCCTCACAAAGATAAGCGTATACAGAGCCGTTGTCATACCCACACTCCTGTTCGGCTCCGAATCATGGGTCCTCTACCGGCATCACCTACGGCTCCTAGAACGCTTCCACCAGCGTTGTCTCCGCTCCATCCTCAACATCCATTGGAGCACTTTCATCCCTAACGTCGAAGTACTCAAGATGGCAGAGGTCGACAGCATCGAGTGCACGCTGCTGAAGATCCAGCTGCGCTGGGTGGGTCACGTCTCCAGAATGGAGGTCCATCGCCTTCCCAAGATCGTGTTATATGGCGAGCTCTCCACTGGCCACCGTGACAGAGGTGCACCAAAGAAAAGGTACAAGGACTGCCTAAAGAAATCTCTTGGTGCCTGCCACATTGACCACCGCCAGTGGGCTGATATTGCCTCAAACCGTGCATCTTGGCGCCTCACTGTTTGGCGGGCAGCAACCTCCTTTGAAGAAGACCGCAGAGCCCACCTCACTGACAAAAGGCAAAGGAGGAAAAACCCAACACCCAACCCCAACCAACCAATTTTCGCCTGCAACCGTGTCTGCCTGTCCCGCATCGGACTTGTCAGCCACAAACAAGCCTGCAGCTGACGTGGACATTTACCCCCTCCATAAATCTTCGTCCGCGAATCCAAGCCAAAGAAAAAAAGAGTTGAAAGAGACTAAACAAAACAGAACTAAACAAAAGTATTATGAACTGGGTGAAAGAGTTCATAAAGTGCTTTTATGCTGATTTAAGTGAAGATATTATCAAACGTCATAAGGAGCTAAAAATATTTTGTGGCAGAAAGGGTACAAGTTTCCTTTCCATTACCCTGTGGTGTTGAAAGTCTTTTATGGGAGTTTTCAGCCTCAATTTTTTGATAATGATCATGTGGCTCTTGTTTTTGCTAATTCTTTACCAGTTAATAAGCAGGGTCATGGTGACGCCTGGAGGAGGGAGTGAGAAAAGAGAGATGGAGACATGACAACAGATTGATATTAATGATGATGAGCATGTTCACCATGCATTAGAGGCAGCTTATCATACTTGATGTAATTGTATCTTTTGATTACTGATTGTTCTGTTCAGGCTTAGCTGCCAACTCTTCTGAAGTCATAAGCCACTTGTGGCGTTGGTCACTCCCGTGTAATTGAAGGGAGGTACCACACTTATATTGTTGTAGTTTTTCTTTTTCGTTGTGTTTTATTTTGGGGGTTTTTATTATTCATTTTTCAGGAGTTTCTTCATTTTAATTTTGAGCTGTGATGGGTGCCACTCCAGAGGAGATTCAGGGCTTCTGGCTAATTTGAATTTTGCGACTTTTTAGGTTAATGGGCTTAATAACCTGATCAAAAGAAAACAGGTGTTAAGCCTATATTAAGAAGATGAAGATTAATATTTGCATTTGACTGAGAAGGAGCACCAGAAGTTGAAGAGAGACTGGGTTGGGCATGTATTAACATTGTCTTTTAATTCTAAGGCAAGAGGTGTTGCTATTTTAATACACAAGAAGTTATTTTTGATGTATACAAATCTCAATTTAAAAAATTCGAAATTCATCATTAATTTACTGTGGTTTATGTTATATCCGAGTTTTTCCTAACTGAATTAATCGTTCTAGATACTTGTTCAGTCTTCACCTGCCAGGCTAAAACCTTATGAACTCATTTGCCCAACTCAAAGTAGCATTGTTTCGATCCTTGAATCATTTTTTTTGTAGTTATAAGTTTGCGTAATATTATAATGTACCTTCAATTTAGAAAATTATACATTATCCTCTGTTGAATTTTTTGAAAATTTCTTCTCTAATATTGCAATTTCTTTTTCTAAATTCTGACTTTCTACCATGTATTGTTTCTTCACTTTTGCTGTATTATCTGACCTGTCAAATATGCCTTTAAAGCATCCCATAAAGGGAAATTACTCTGAACTGAACCTTCATTCATTTCTAAAAAAAAACCAATTTGATCTCTAACAAATTTAATAAATTCAGGCTTCTTTAACAGCATTTCATTAAATCTCCAACGGTAGGTAATTTCTGCCACCTCAGCTCCACTACATGAAATTAACAATAGTGAATTATCAGACAAAATCCTGCTTTTATATTCAGCATGACTAATTCTACCTTGCAAATGTGCCAATACCAAAAAGAGGTCGATTCTTGAGAACGAATCATGATGGGCAACATAAAATGAAAATTCTTTTCCAGTTGGATTCATCCACCTCCATATTTCCACAAAACTTAGGTCTCCCATCAACTCAGATATTCTTTTAGCCATTTTAGTTTTCTTCACATTGTTTGGAGATTTATCCAACAATGGATCCAAGCAACAATTACATTGTATTCAGTTTTTACATCAGCAGGTCGAGTGTTAGTGGTAAATTGTAAGATTTTTTGAGGCTTGGACATTGATGAATGTTTATGCACCTAATGTGAATGATGAGGTATTCATGACGGACGCTTTTTTGAATTTGAATCGGCATATGATAATATCCTGGTGGGGGTGATTTCAAATGTTGTTTGGACCCCTTATTGGATAAATCTCCAAAGACGTTGGGTAAAACAAAAATGGCTAAGCAGTTGTCAATGGTAATGAAAGAGCTGAATTTGGTACAGATATGGAGGAACTTAAACCCAACATAGAGAGACTTCTTTTTATTCGGCCAGACATGAATCTTATTCTAGAGTCGACCTATCAGCACAATTACAAAGTAGATTTATTCAGGCGGAATATAAAAGCAGGATATTGTCTGATCATTCTTTGCTATCACTTTCTTGTACAGGTTCTGATAAGAGTCAAAACAATATATCATTGGAGATTTAACACAGCATTGCTGAAATGACCTGAATTTATCGACTATATACGGGATCATATAAAAACTTTTTTGCAAATAATGGAAGGGTCAGTGCAGTGTAAGTTCATGTTATGGGATGCTTTAAAAGTGTATTTGAAGGGCCAGATCATTAGTTATTCAGCTAAAGTTAAGAAACAATATTTGGAAGAGAGTCAAGATTTGGAGAAGAAAATTTATAAATTGGAAAAGGAAGTACAAAGGGATATAATGGAAGATTTAAAAAGCCTCAGTTAACTAAGTAAAAGTTAAGATATAATACTTTACAAACTGTTACAACAATCTAAACCACGTTATTATGAGTCTTGCATGCCAATTGAAAATGAAACAGACTTCAAGGACTATTAATGCTGTTAGAAAAGATAGTCTTATCTTTTCTTAAACCTCGAGATTAATGATGTAGCATTTTATAAAGATTTATATACTTCTGAGGTTGAACAAAATAATGACCAGATTGATGCATTTGTTGTATAATTTAGATATGCCGTCGTTGGAAGATAAAGAAATTAAGGAGTTAGATATCCCATTTAATGAGATGGAATTTAAGAGGCATTGCAATCTATGCCTAGGGGGAAATCCCCAGGTGAGGATAGCATTACCTCTGAATTTTATAAAGATTTCTTTGACCTATTATTCCCTGTACTAATGGAAGTTGTGAAGCAGGCAACCAAAATTGGTTCTTCTCCGGATTCTTTTTCTAAGGCACTGATTACTGTAATTCCAAAAAAAGATAGAGATCCTTTTGAGTGAAGCAAGACTTCAATCACAGGAGTGACCTATTGCATCCAGTGCGCCCTTTGTGGCCTTCTCCATCAGAGAAACTGGGCGCAGTCTGGGAGATCCCTTTGCTGAGCAGCTTCACTCTGTCTGCATCACTGACAGGGATGTCCCAGTGGACAACCATTTCAAATTCTGTGTTCTCCTCCCATACTTGCATGTCTGATCATGCCTTGAGGAACAACACTTAATTTTCCATCTGAAAATTCTCCAACTGCATGGTATTAACATCGACTTTGGTTTCTGCTAACCTCCATTCTCCCTCCTGTCCCTTTCTCCTTCTCTCCACCCCCTTCCCTCTCCATTCACAGAACCATCCCTCCTCCCCGGTTGCTGCTGTGCCCTTCCTCCCCCATCCACCCATTACCTCCTGCCTTTGGGTCTGTGCTCCTCTCCCACCCCCTACTTGAGCCCTCCATTGATGAAGGGCTCAAGCCTGAAACGTTGGTTAAGTCTCTATCTTTGCTATGTAAAGGTGATATAATGGAGGTCCTGCAAAATCATGAGAGGCAGAGATAAGGTGGACAACCAGCACCTTTTTCCAGGGGTCAAAATTAGCATATACCAGGTTCAAGGTGAGGGGAGGAAAATTTAGGGGAAGGTATTTTATTACATAGAGAGTGGTGGGTGATCTCACGGAGGTTTTTGGGGAGAACTCAGTAACCAGGGGCCCAAGGTGGAGTGATTTAGCAGGAACCTAAGGGGTGACTTTTTTCCCTACACAGGGTGATGGCTATGTGGAACGGATGCCAGAGGATGGGATCGAGGCAGGGTCTGTTGCAACGTTTGGACGGATCTACAGATTGGACAGGTTTAGAGGGACGTAGACAGGTGGGACAAGAGTGGGTGGGACATTTGCATAGATCTACAGATAGGACAGGTTTGGAGTGAAGTGCACAGGTGGGACCAGTGTGGGTGGGTACATATTTGGTCAAGGAGACAAGTCTGGACAAAGGAATGGTTTACTTCCACAACCACCCCCTCCTCCCACCTCTCGCCTGTTGCACCTGTCCCAGTGCAGGATGGATTGGGGATGCGGGTCTTTGAAGGTGTAATGGAGGATTTAGACCAGCTGATGCAAGAAGGGATGCAGTTGCATCAGAAGACATAATCTCAATTCCACTATGAGGCCCAGGATGCAGTTGAAAAGGAAGACATTATCTAAATTTACACTATGGGGCCCAGGGATGCATATGAATCAGTAGACATTATCCAGCTTCCATCATGAGGCCAAGAGATGCAGTTGTCTTTTGTTGGTCGCAGACTGTCAGGAGACCTTGAAGATAATTAAATCATTTGTTCAAAGAGATAAGATCTGAAGTAAACAACTTTTGGGTAATAGTTTGAGACTCTCCAAGAGGTGGCAACATCTCTCAGCAAGAAGAACTTAAAGATTCCAAACCGACGTCCCGGTCTGGGGAGGTGGAGAAGCTGCTACCGGCGCCCAGACAACCTACTACAAGTGTGCAGTCATCGCCTCGCTTTGACAGTTAGGACCAGTCCAGGCATTGATAAGTATAATTGGGAAGGGCTTGCATGTTTTAGTGTGAATTCAGCTTTAGATTTAGTAATAAAGACTTGTATAAACTGAACTGCTTTCGGTGTGTGTCTATTTTCTTTCGGTAGCTTGAACACTGTGACCAATCTAAAACGAACAAAGTGAGAGGTACAAGTTTACCCAAGACAATTGGCGCTGCGAGCAGGGTTGGTCTCAAGATGTTTTGTCGAAAGAAGGAGGTGAGCCCTGAGCAGTTCTTGATTCCGGAATGGACTTCCAAAGACGATGGGTTTGGCATGTTGGCCAATACCCTGTCTTTGTTGGGACCACCCCTCAGTTGGGATGAGAAGTTAGATCCATCAAGTGCGCCTCTGGGAGAGCGGGTTGCCACTCTCCTTCGAGAAAGTAAATTTCCTGTTAAAAAGGGGATGCTGACGGACGGTTTTTGGCTGCTGGCCACAGCCTCATGCCACTCTGTTCAGCCTGAAGCAGAATCAGTTCAGCGAGAAGTAGAATCTCAGTGTAAGAGAGAGCAAATAGAGAAGGAGGTAGAAGCCCTGCGACAACGCTGTTCCATGATGAGTGAGATTGTTTGCTCCAGTCAGGACCAACCCAAAGAATGGGAGGATAAGCATGTCCAAACGATCTGCTGTAATATTAAACTCCGGCAGCAGCTCTGTGCAGATAAAGAAAGGCATGGAGTAGAACCCGATCCACATCGTATTCATGCCATAATAAGGAATGGTGATGATCCTGATTTAATTGATGAATAGGACAGGAATATCTGAAAAGATGACCATGGTAATAATGCAGATACTCCTCAGTATGTGCCTAACATACTGCCCTCTCCACCTGCTGTTCACGCCAGCCCCATAAGGCAGCAGACTTCCCAAACAGATGAAAGGGGGGATGACGTAAGGGAAGAGATTGAAGGGATTGATACCCTGATCTCCCAAGAGGACCCAGGGGAAAATACCCGAACACCTGCTTATGCTCAATGGCCCACCCCCTCTACGGGAAGGCCTAGGCCTCGTCCCATCCATTGAGTAAAGGACCCTGTGGGCCAAAGTGGGAGCAGAGGTCAAGAGCAGTCAATGATACGTGACTTCTCTGTAAAAGAGCTGGCTGCCATTGGAGATCGATATAGGCAAAAGGCAGGAGAAACTCTGGCAGCCTGGCTCCTGCATGTCTGGGAACAAGGAGGGGGTAATGTACATTTAACCCCTGAGGGATTGTTGGGATTAGGAACATTGACTACTGATATCCGGGTCACTGCTGAGCTGCGGGGTAGAGGAAGAGAGGTGGATTACTTACTTGCCACTCTAGGGGATGCCCTGCTACGAGTATACCCATCACCAGTAGATTGGGATTTACATTTGCAGAACAATTGGGGCACCCCAGAGGAGGGTATAGCAGTAATTCGTCAACAGGCCCTGTCCTCTGCCTTGTAGGCAGGGTGTTTGAGGCTGTGTGGACATGGGGGCGAGCCCTCATGAAGAGATATTCACAGCCGAAATGCATACCAGGTTGATTCGTTCTGCCCAACCCACTGTACGGGGACTGGTTCTGTCCGTAACTAGTCCGCTAATTGGACACCCTGTGTCTGAGGCGGTGCATGCCTTATCTGGGCTTAGAGAATTAGAGTTGGGAAGTAAAATCCACTCATGTTCAACCCAGGTTAAATAAGACAAGCAGGATGAAAAGAGAGGGGCCTGCTGGTAATAACGGACCGACAAGAAAGGACCTTTTTCTAACCTTGTTAAAGTTAGGCGTACCTAAAAGTGATATTGATGGGAAACCTACTACAGTCCTTTACGCCTTTTATAAGAGGAAGGCAGAGGAACATCTTCCCCAGCTGTTGAGTCCTCCTGGCCCAGCTGTGCCTTCTGCTCCCACTGCTGCTCCCACTGAGCCAGCTTCTCTTGCTCCAGTTATCCATGATGAGATACAACAAATGGTTAAAAAAGCTCATGGATAATAGTAGCATGTGGGCCTGGAAGCCCCCGAACCCCATGAGGGTGTGGGCAGGGCCCTCGTGTCTACTCCATTGAGATAAGGCGGATACACGGGGACCCACGGCCCTACATACTGTTAACAGTCCATTGGGGTGGGGGTAATGACCGCCAATATGTGGCCTTGATCGATACTGGTGCGCAGCAGTCGGTGATTCCGGGTAACCCTGATCTCTGGACTGGACCAACATTTCGAATAGAGGGGATGGGAGGAGCGATCACCCTGGCGAAGGAAATAAAAGTCCGCACCACAGTGGGTGATGGCCCTTCCCCTATATGGTTACATGCCCTGATGGCTGCTACTGACGAGTGTATCCTGGGTATTAATATGTTGGCCAGTACGGCCCTTAATACTAGCCAAGGGGGATTTGCATTTGGAATTTGGGCTATTACTAAAAGATTAGTGGTGGGTCGGGCTAAGTGGGATCCTGTGATGGTGCCTTCCCCCCCCCCCCCAAAACCAGTGTGCATTCTACAGTATCGCCTCCCTGGGGGCAGGAAGAGATTACTGCCACCATCGATGCTCTGCAAGAAGGGGTAGTGAAGCCTGCAACGTCGCCCTTTAATAGCCCTGTTTGGCCAGTCCAGAAGCCAGATGGCTCCTGGAGAATGCCAGTTGAATATCGGTTTTTGAACAAACATGCCCCACCACTTGCTTCGGCAGTTCCGGACATTGTTACCCTTATTGAAAACATTGCTACAGGGAACTCAGGAACATGGTATGCTGTCATTGATCTCGCTAACGCCTTCTTCAGTATTCTTATAGACAAGGTCTCACTGGATCAGTTCGCCTTTACCTGGAAGGGGTGCCAGTATACTTTCACCCACCTCCGTCAGGGCTATGTACACTCTCCCACTATTTGCCACAGCCTAATTGCCCGTGATTTGGAGACGGTGACAGTATCGCCTTCCCTCTCAATTCACCATTATATTGATGATGTGATGATCCAAGGGGCCACGGAAGAGATGGTACAGGAAGGTATGGAGAGTGTCCAAGATACCCTGATGCAAAGAGGGTGGGCCATTAACCCCGCCAAGGTACAGGGCCCGTCCCAGACAGTTATCTTCCTTGGAATTCAGTGGCATGCTGGAGAACAGGTGGTTCCCGATAAAGATCGCAATAAGATCGCAGTCTTGGCCACTCCTACTAACAAACAAGAGACCCAGCATTTCCTGGGGTTATTGGGATACTGGCGACACCATATTCCACACTTGGCATTGTTTTTACGTCCTCTATATAAGGTTACCCGAAAGAAAACAGACTTTCTATGGGGTGACGATCAGGAAAGGGCATTCCAGTCCGCCAAGCAGGCTATTCACCCACCTCCCTCAGGGCTATGTACACTCTCCCACTATTTGCCACAGCCTAATTGCCCGTGATTTGGAGACGGTGACAGTATCGCCTTCCCTCTCAATTCCCTGCCCATTGCTCCCCGCATCCCAGATACCCCCTATGAGCTAGAGGTCTCCGTTACTGATGATGTGGCATCCTGGAGCCTCTGGCAGAAACAAGAGGGCCGCCGAGTCCCACTGGGATTCTGGTCACGTACCATGCCTGAGGCTTTCTGCTTTTGAACAACAGTTACTAGCCTGTTACTGGGCCCTGCTGGAAACTGAAAGAATGACAGGCGATGCAGATGTTCAATTGCGACCCGCACTTCCAATAATGAACTGGGTCCTGGCTAATGATGCTAATCTAAAGATCGGGCGGGCTCAGCAGTCTTCTATTGTTAAATGGAAATGGTATATTCAGAGTCATGCAACCAGAGGGCCTGAAGGGGTGGGCTGAATACACGAACAGGTAGCTGATCTTCCATCTCGTCATGAGGACATTGAACCCACCTTGCCCCCTCCCTTACCCCCTTCACCAGTTCAGTGGGGTAAACCATATGATTCGCTCACTTCAGCAGAACAAGAGGATGCCTGGTTTACTGATGGTAGCAGCCGGTGGGTGCAAGGAAAGCAGAAGTGGAAGGCGGCGGCTTACCATCCCAGGTCAGGAACTCACTTATTGGAGGAGGGGGGATGGTGGGCCAGTCAGTATGCTGAGTTGAAGGCAGTCACTTTACCACTAGACCCTGACACCCTCTTCGCTTGTTTACTGTTTCCTGGGCTGTGGCTAATGGACTTGTGGTATGGATGTCTGATTGGCAAAAGAACGACTGGCTGATACATGACCGCCCAGAATGGGGCAAACAGCTGTGGCAGCTGTTGTGGGATGCTTCCCATCATCGTGAGATAACCATATATCATGGCGATGCCCATATCAATGCGACGACAAACATGGCACAACATAGTGCAGCAGCAGATCAGCTTGCCACTATCAGCCACGCCAATACTGTCCCCCTGGCTCGATGGGCACACGAACAGAGTGGCCATTTGGGGGAGAAGGGATCAGCTATGTGGGCCCGTACACATGCCTTACCCGTCCATCAGCACGATGTCCACATGGTCGTGCGTACATGCCCAGCATGCCAGCTTGTGAAGTCCCGCACCGTTCCTCCTGGTCCGCATTGCCAAATAAGACGGGGAGCTCGCTCAGCTGCGGTCTAGCAAATTGATTACATAGGCCCTATGCCAGACTGTATGGGTAAATGTTATGTCCTAGTAATGGTTGACACCTTTTCGGGCCTGGTTTTTGCTTTTCCCACCAAGACGGCTGACCAAGCTAGCACTATCCAAAGGACTAAACCATTTAATTTCTCGTTATGATGTACCAGAAGAAATTCAGTCTGATAATGGCTCACACTTCTCCAGGAAGGCAATCTGTGATTGGGCAACTGACAACAGTATCTTATGGCTCCACCATATTCCTTATTACCCACAGGCTGCCGGGTTAGTTGAACGAATGAATGGCTTACTGAAGGAACAAATTCATTTGTTAACACCACTGGGGACCCTGAAGTGGTGGTGCCATGTGCTGCAATAGGCAGTCGACAATTTCAATCATCGCCCTTTGAAGGGAGGTACACCTTTCCACCGACTTCTTCACGTTTCTGAACTACAGCCTATTCCAGAGGAAAAACAATCATTGCCCCCCATTTCCGAGCCAGAGAATGCCGGACAAAAGGTATGGGTGGCACCAACAGGTAGTGGCCCTCCTGTAAAAGGGGAAATAGTGACACCTGCCCAGGGTAACACTCGGTAGGTAGCTATTGATTTAGTTTGTTTAAATACTGAATGCTTACGGCATCGTGAGTGACATACGTCAGGCTTCTTTGTTCCAGATCCTCTGTCTTGTGCTCCTACTGATCTGGCTTAACAGCTGCTTTGGTGCCAGCAATTGGATTTGTAATGTCGAGGACGTTCCAAGGGAGTTGCCCATGGGGGACACGACCCGGTGCATTACACCAATGAGGTCCTCGGTCACTCGCCTCAAGTGCAGCTTATATAAATATATTATTGCCGGTCACGGTTCCTTTATTCTGTTTGTGGATAGTCCAACTGAAGGAGTCGATCCCTACTTCTGTGATGGTCATTTTTGTACCCGCTTTTTGTCTTGTAATAACTCTGCACCGCCAGTCGCTAAGTGGTGGGAGGATTCCGGTTCTGTGGAGGGTTTCTTCAGATTTGTCCGACAATTCCTTTCTCCATGCGTACGCTCACCGATTGAATATATCTGATTGTTGGATTTGTACCATAGGCCCTTTGCATACTGGTACAGGCATTCCCATGATCCCCATTCCTTTCACCCGAAAGGAGGTTGCTGACTGGAAATATTTTGATCCCTCCAAAGGCAGGGTTCACATTGATGTTAAGAAGCCTGCGCCTGAGGAGGCCCGGTTCTTTAGTCTTAGTGAAATTTTGGGTATTTTTCAAGGATAGCATATTTCTACCGCACCTTATAATATCACACCCCCCTATTTTATAGTTTCTCAACATGCGAAGGGCTTTATCTACTTTTGTAAGTTCCCCGATAAGCCTGCTGATGCATTGGGACACAGTGACTGTCTGGCATATTCCCCTTTTATTTCCAAGCACCCTATGAACGGGACCTATTGGGTTTGTGTGTCTCGTGCCTTTGCATGGTTACCCCTTACCTGGGGTGGTTGCTGCTATTTGGCATACACCGTCCCCTACCTGCATCATATTTCCCATTTACAGGATCATCCCTCGCTTATGCGTATGTCCCCTGTCCTTAGGCATAGACGTGCCCTCTCAGGTACCGAGATTTTCTTTGACGCCTTGATCCCAGCTTATGGCGTTATTCGTATTTCCCAAGAGGTTCACAAATTGTATGATCTGATGAGTTCTATTGCCAATGAGACATCCTTTGCCCTTTCGTCCGTCAGTCAGGGCCTTAATGACCTTAATCACGAGCTCTCTGCTGTCAGGACAGTGGCTTTACAGAATCGTATGGCCCTGGATTTTCTTTTAGCAAAACAGGGTGGCAGGTGTGCTGTTGTCAGTTCTGAATGTTGTTCATATTGTGAGAGATGAGTAAAGCTGATATAAAAATATGAAGATGAGGAAACTAGTATAGATATATGTGTAATGAATAAAGCCAGTATGAATAGGATAAGAATAGATATTAGAATGTAGGAAGTAAAGTTAGTCTGAATAAGATAAGGGTCTTCTAGCCTTTTAGACAGAATCAGCAAGTTCATCAGTATGAATAAGATAAGGATAGATAATAGCCCTAGACAGAATTAGCAAGTTATGCATATGAAGAGGTTGTAGCCCTGAGAGTTGGGAAGGTGTGAATTAGAACAAAGGCAGGTTTGTGAATAAGGACAATAAGGATAATGACATGATGGGACACCGACAGGATACCCCCTGGTCCTCCAAGTTTACAGAAACAGCAGGTAGGCAGGTAGGATTGCCTAATGCCAAACTCATCCAGGAGGCAGAAGAATGTAAGGGGGAGGGTATTCCTATACTGAAATCAACTGTATAAGAGTTGGGTGAGCCTCAGTGTATGTGTGTATTACCAGGGTAAGGGGAAGCACCCAACTTTGCATTGTTGTATAATAAATGATCTTTGTTCTCAATTTTTGTCTCGAGCAATTTCTGTGAAGGTATTTCTGTTTCTCACAATATGTACCCGATGTATCCACTAATGTATCTGATATTGTTCAACATGTTTCAAAATCTGTTTGCGTCTGGGTATTGTGGCTCACAATGATAGTTTGAGCCTTGGTTGGAATCCTTTTTCATGGTTAACTGGTACATTTGGGGGATTGGGCCACGCTATTCTCCGTTGGTTGCTTGCATTATTGCTTATTTTTGTGCTTATTATAGTTTTAGTTACTTTTTTCGCTCCTTCTGTACTCAAATGCTTGTAAGGTCTCGTAAGTGACAGGCTGCGACCAAGGGGTGGAATGTAATGGAGGATTTAGACCAGCTGATGCAAGAAGGGATGCAGTTGCATCAGAAGACATAATCTCAATTCCACTATGAGGCCCAGGATCCGGTTGAATAGGAAGACATTATCTAAATTTACACTATGGGGCCCAGGGATGCATATGAATCAGTAGACATTATCTAACTTCTCACCATGAGGCCAAGAGATGCAGTTGTCTTTTGTTGGTCGCAGACTGTCAGGAGACCTTGAAGATAATTAAATCATTTGTTCAAAGAGATAAGATCTGAAGTAAACAACTTTTGGGTAATATAAGCCATGGACCCACTGCTGAAGTTTGAGACTCTCCAAGAGGTGGCAACATCTCTCAGCAAGAAGAACTTAAAGATTCCAAACCGACGACCCGGTCTGGGGAGGTGGAGAAGCTGCTACCAGCGCCCAGACAACCTACTACAAGTGTGCAGTCGAGAGGAGTCACGTGATGGAGTAGTGGCCGGTCAGGGAATTCCAGCCCTCTCCCGAAAAGTTTAAAAAAAGACACACAAAACACAAAGGTACAAGATTAAAATTTAGAACAAAGTAAAAATAAAGGTGAGAAGAAAATGGCAGCGAAGAGAGAAAAGTCGAAAACAACGGGAAGAAAAGAGGAAGAAAGAATGTCGGAAGAAGAAGGTGAAGGCCTTACCTGTCCAAAGAGGCCCGCTGTGGAGAGAGAAGCCCGCTCCCTCAGGTCAGTGGAAGTCCTGGGCTCGGGACTACAAAAATGGCTCACAGAGCCGAGTAAAAGTGCGCAACCGCGCATGCGCGAGGAGTCGCGCATGCGCGATGTGCATGAAAAAAACACACTGACGGGAGGGGGGAACAGCTGCGGAGTCGATCTCCACAGCTGAGAGAGACACCTGCAACACAGTAGCAGGTGCAGAACACAGAAAATAACGACAACAAGAAAGAAGAGGGTAAAAAGAAAACAAGGAAACCACAGATGGTCAACCCAGAGGAAGAAGAAGAAGAACAGAAAGAAATGGAAGAAGAAGAGAAAGGCAAGACAATGGATATATCTTTTTTTAAAGAATATATGGAATCAGTGAAAGAATGGCAATTACAAGAATTTAATGAGATAAAAAGAAGAATTAAGAATGCAGAAGAAAAAATGAATAAAATACAAATGGTCATGTCAGAGATAGGAAAAAGAGTGGATAATGTGGAAAAACGAGAAATGATCGTAGAAATGGAAGTAGAGGACTTAAAAGAGAAATTAGAAGAATCTAATAAAAAAGTTAAAGAGGCACATGAGCTGTTAGCTCAGAAGATAGATATAATAGAAAACTATAATAGAAGAAATAATATAAAGATAGTGGGCCTTAAGGAAGATGAAGAAGGCAAGAATATGAGAGAATTTATAAAAGATTGGATCCCCAGGGTCCTAGGAAGACCAGAATTACAGGAAGAAATGGAAATAGGAGGGCACATAGAACTTTAGCCCCGAAACCACAACCGCAGCAAAAACCAAGATCCATTTTAGTAAAATTCTTAAGATATACAACAAGAGAAAATATATTGGAGAAAGCAATGAAGAAAGTAAGAGAAGACAAAAAACCACTGGAATATAAAGGTCAAAATTTTTTTTCTATCCAGACATAAGTTTTGAACTCCTGAAGTAGAGGAAGGAGTTCAATACAGCAAAAACGATCTTATGGAAAAAAGGATATAAATTTATGTTAAAGTACCCAGCAGTACTTAAAATAGTTATTCCAGGGCAACAAAACAGACTATTCTCGGATCCAGAGGAAGCAAGAAAATTTGAAGAACAACTACAAAACAAGCAGAGGGATGAAGACATGTAATAAGAGTAAAAATGACCACGAACTATATGTATGTGTGTATAGGGGTATATGTGTGTATATATATATATATATATATATATATTATATATATATATATATATATACTGAATATACATGAATGCATCCGTATTTAGAGGAAAATATATAGAGTATAGATAAGATTTAATAAGGGAGGGAAAGGGAATAGAGGGAATAAGGAGGGAATTTAAAGAGTGACCTTTGTTACATATGAAAATTGAAATCTTTTCCGGGGGGGGGCTGGGTGGGGAGGAGTTACGGTCACTGCAAAATCAGTTGACGTTTGCGAGTGAATTCGCAAATCCAAATGGAGAGGGGAGATGTGGTTGCCCGACAAGGGATAAAGGGCAACTCAGGAAGGGGAGGGGAGAATGGGGTTAAAGAAGTTTTAAATAGGAGAATAAGGAAAATGTTTGATGTTTTAGAAATGTTGTCTTATAAAGTATTCAAAACAAGAAAGCAGAAATGGATAAGAAGGAAAGGTGATGATGGAGAAACGGAAAGGGAAGATAAACAAAGTATGAAATGGCTACGCTGAACTATATGACTTTAAATATTAATGGAATACATAACCAAATCAAAAGGAAGAAACTGCTAAATTTACTGAAAAAAGAAAAAATTGATATTGCATTTTTGCAAGAAACACATTTAACTGAATTGGAGCACAAGAAATTAAAGAGAGATTGGGTAGGACATGTAACAGCAGCGTCATATAATTCAAAAGCTAGAGGAGTAGCTATATTAATCAGTAAAAATGTGCCAATTAAAATAGAAGAGGAAATAATAGATCCAGCAGGGAGATATGTAATGATAAAATGTCAGATATATTCGGAGTTTTGGAATCTACTCAATGTATATTCACCTAACGAAGAAGATCAAAAGTTTATGCAAGATATTATTTTGAAGATAGCAAACACTCAAGGGAACATATTAATAGGAGGGGATTTCAACCTGAATTTGGATTCAAATATGGACAAAACTTGGGAAAAAAATTAACAGAAAGAACAAAGTAACCAAATTTATAATTAAATCGATGCAAGAAATGCAACTTTTGGATATATGGAGGAAACAACACCCAAAGGAAAAGGAATATTCATATTATTCGGGTAGACATAAAACATACTCAAGAATAGACCTATTTTTGTTATCAGCTCGTATGCAAGATAGAGTAAGAAAAACAGAATATAAAGCTAGAATATTATCGGACCATTCACCCTTGATATTGACAATAGAGTTAGAGGACATCCTTCCAAGAATGTATAGATGGAGATTAAACTCCATGCTACTTAAAAGGCAGGATTTTAGAGAATTCATTGAAAGACAAATTAAAATGTATTTTGAAATAAATACGGAATCAGTGAAAGATAAGTTTATACTATGGGATGCAATGAAAGCGTACATTAGAGGGCAAATAATAAGTTATGTAACCAAGATGAAGAAGGACTATAATCAGGAAACAGAGCAGTTGGAAAGTGAAATAGTAAATATAGAAAAAGAATTAACAATGAAGGAAGATACAACTAAAAGAGAATTGGCAGATAAAAAAATAAAATATGAAACACTACAAACATATAAGGTGGAGAAGAACATAATGAAGTATTATGAACTAGGGGAAAAAACGCACAAAATTCTAGCATGGCAGCTTAAGACAGAACAAGCTAAGAAAATGGTATTGGCATCAAGGAAAAAAGACAAACAAATCACATATAATCCAACGGAGATCAAGGAAAACTTTAGATAATTCTATGAACAATTATACCAAACTGAAAACGAAGCGAAAGAAGGCAAAATAGATGAATTTTTAACTAAAATTGAATTACCCAAATTACAAATAGAAGAACAAAATAAATTAATAGAACCATTTGAAATAGTAGAAATACAAGAGATAATAAAAAAATTACCAAATAATAAAACACCAGGAGAGGATGGATTCCCAATAGAATTCTATAAAACATTTAAAGATTTATTAATTCCTCCCCTCCTGGAAGTAATCAACCAGATTGATAAAACACAAAGCTTACCAGATTAAGGTAAAACAGCAATAATTACAGTAATACTAAAGCAAGGGAAAGATCCACTCGCACCAGCGTCATATAGACCAATATCATTACTTAACACAGATTTTAAGATAATAGCTAAACTATTAGCAAACAGATTAGCAGAATATGTACCTAAAATGGTAAATCTAGACCAAACTGGATTTATTAAAAAGAGACGCACAACAGACAATATTTGTAAATTTATTAACTTAATTCATGCAGTAGAAGGGAGTAAAGCACCAACAGTAGCAGTTGCTTTAGACGCAGAGAAGGCCTTTGACAGAGTAGAATGGAATTATTTATTCAAAGTATTGCAAAAATTCAGTTTACCAGAGAAGTATATTAATTGGATTAAAGCATTATATAAGAGCCCATTGGCGAAAGTGAAAGTAATTGGATATATATCAAAGCAATTTAATTTAAGCAGGTCAACCCGGCAGGGATGCCCACTATCACCCTTATTGTTCGCGTTAGCTATAGAACCACTAGCAGAATTGATAAGAACAGAAAATAATAAAAAAAGGGATAAAAATAAAAGACAAGGAATATAAAATCAGTTTATTTGCGGATGATGCTATAGTATACTTAACAGAACCAGAACTATCAATAAAAGAATTATATAAGAAATTGAAGGAATATGGAGAAGTGTCGGGTTACAAGATTAACGTAAATAAAAGTGAAGCAATGCCAATGAATAATGCGGATTTCTCAAAATTTAAGAAGGAATCACCATTCAGATGGCAAATGCAAGCAATAAGATACATAGGTATACAAATAAATAAAAATCTCGGCCATCTATATAAACTCAATTATTATCCACTAATGAAAAAATTACAGGATGATTTAGAGCATTGGAAAGATTTACCATTAACACTAATAGGAAGGATAAACTGTATTAAAATGAACATTTTCCCAAGGATATTATACCTATTTCAGGCATTGCCAATAGACTTGACAGAGAAATTCTTCAAGGAGTTAAAGAAAATAATAAGGAAATTTTTACGGAAAGGGGGGAAACCGAGGATAGCACTAGATAAATTAACAGAATGATATAAACAAGGAGGCTTACAACTGCCAAACTTTAAAAATTATTATAGAGCCGCACAATTAAGATACCTATCAGATTTTTACCAAACAAGGGAAAAGCCAGATTGGACTAGATTTG
This sequence comes from Narcine bancroftii, assembly GCF_036971445.1. NCBI lineage: Eukaryota > Metazoa > Chordata > Chondrichthyes > Torpediniformes > Narcinidae > Narcine > Narcine bancroftii. Next base: position 97,450,638 of record NC_091474.1, on the reverse strand, counting down.
AACTAGATAAAATAGGGGAAAAGATACCTGAACACATATTATACAAATGGGATGAAAAATTGGTACAACGTAGGAGTTCTCCAGTATTACATCATCTACTTAATATTTGGAAAAAGATTCATGTAGAAAGGAATAAAACAAATTACCAATTACCAAAACTAATATTGACGCAAAATCAGTTACTCCCTTTTACAATAGATAACCTTTCCTTTAGAGAATGGGAGAAAAAAGGGATCAAAAGAATAGAAAATTGTTTTTCAGGAAATAGATTATTATCCTTTGAACAAATGAAAGATAAATACAATATAACTCAAGATACAGTGCTGGCATATTACCAATTGAGATCCTACTTGAAGGACAAATTAGGAAGCAGTCTGAGGTTACCAGAGGGAAGTAACTTTGAGTATGTGATTGCAGATACAATGATAATCAAAAGATTTATAACAAATATGTATATTAAACTGCAAGAAAAGGAGAATGAGGAAACAAATGGTAAAACTATACAAAAATGGGAACAAGATTTAAATATAAAGATAAAAAAGGAAACATGGGAGAAGTTATGTTCTGGAACGATGAGAAATACAATAAATACGAGGTTACGTATGATACAATATAACTGGATACACAGGCTATACATTACACCTCAAAAGTTAAATAAATGGGACCCAACAGTATCTGATAAATGTTTTCGATGTAAAAAAGAAATGGGAACAACAATTCATGCAATCTGGACATGTGAGAAAGTAGAAAAATTTTGGGAAGATCTAAACCAGATATTAAATAAAATTACAGAAAACAATATACCAAAAAATCCAGAGATCTTCCTCCAAAGTAACATAAAAAACAAAGAATTTGGAATTAATTTGGATGGTGCACAAAAAAGATTTGTTAAGATAGCTCTAGCCGTAGCAAAAAAATGTATTATGTCAACCTGGAAATTGGAAGATAATTTGAAAATACAACAATGGTATATAGAAATGAATAAATGTATTCAATTAGAAAAAATAACATATAGTTTAAGAAATAATATTGAAATATTTGAACAAACATGGGAGCCTTACATGAAACACAAGAGAGAAAACCTACCGGGGACATTCACTACCTAAATTAACGAAAGGAGAAGGAAATGAAAAGAATTGACTCAGTGGAATTTCTTGTTTATTTTTATTGAATGACAACATTGTTTGACTGGTTTAATGTATCTTAGATTTTGTACTTTAAATGGATGGGGGGGAGGTAGGGAGGGTGGGATGGGAGGAGGGAGTGGGGGGAGAAAATGACACTGTATATATTTGAAAAGGAAAATGTATGTATCATGGTCAATGTGGTTTATGGTGTGAAAAATAAAAAAATGTTTTAAAAAAAGTGTTCAGTCATCGCTTCGCTTTGGCAGTTGGGACCAGTCCAAGCATTGATAAGTATAATTGGGAAGGGCTTGCATGTTGTAGTGTGAATTCAGCTTTAGATTTAGTAATAAAGACTTGTAAAAACTGAACTGCTCTCGGTGTGTGTCTATTTTCTTTCGGTAGCTTGAACACTGTGACCAATCTAAAACGAACAAAGTGAGAGGTACAAGTTTACTTTGAAGATAATTAAATTATTTATTTGTTCAAAGAGATAAGATCTGAAGTAAACAACTTTTGGGTATGGTCCCACTGCTGAAGTTTGAGACTCTCCAAGAGGTGGCAACATCTCTCAGCAAGAAGAACTTCAAGATTCCAAACCAACGTCCTGGTCTGGGGAAGTGGAGAAGCTGCTACCGGAGTCCAGACAACCTACTACAAGTGTGCAGTCATCACCTCGCTTTGGCAGTTGGGACCAGTCCCGGCATTGATAAGTATAATTGGGAAGGGCTTGCATGTTGTAGAGTGAATTCAGCTTTAGATTTAGTAATAAAGACGTATAAACTGAACTGCTCTCGGTGTGTGTCTATTTTCTTTCGGTAGCTTGAACACTGTGACCAATCTAAAATGAACAAAGTGAGAGGTACAAGTTTACCCAAGACAGAAGGTGAAGAGGGAACGAGGTGACCATTGATGTCTTGTTCTGTGCAGTGAAGCATCGGTAGAGTGGGATTAAGGTCAAGGGAAGAAGGCACGGGGGAAGTGGATGAGGAGTGGGATGTAGTTAGAAGGAGCTGGCTAGGGGAAGTGGTTGGAAAGGGTGGGGGATGGGGGGAGGGTGCTGAGGGAGGAAGTGATGAGAGGGGTGAGTAAGAATCAGGAGGTCGAAGTGGGGGAGGGGATGGAGACAGGGGTGGGCACATCCCCCTTCTCTCCCCTATCTATCTCTCCCCATTCTTTTCCCCTCTCCCCATCTTTCCCCTTTTCTCCACCCCTCCTCCCTTCCCTTTACACCCCCTCCACACCTTCTCTCCTCACTCCCATCCTATCCACTTTTCTCCCCTTCCCCTGTCGTCCCCTCTACTCTCCCTCCCTCTCTACCCTTCTCCCTCTCTTCCACTCTCCTATACTTTCCCTCCTTCCTATCCCTTCTTCCTTCCTTCCTCTCTTCCCTCCCACCCCTCCTTGCCACCCTCTCCCCGAACTCTCCTGCTCTTCTCCTGTTCCCCCTCCACTCACCCTGCGCACACCTCCTCCTCTTTCCCCTCCTATCCCATTCCTCTCCCCTCACTCTTTCTTCTTTCCCCTCCACTCCTCCCATTCACTTCTCCCACACACTCCTTCCCCACCCACCTCCCCCCCTCTCACATCTCCCCTTCCCTCATTCAATCCCTCTCACACCTCTCCTCCTCTCCCCTTTTCTCAGCCCTCTCTCCCCATCCACTCCTCCCTTTTATTTAAGATATTTGTATTGCTAAGTCAAAAAACAAAATGTGATATGACTCAGAACTTCTTTCAGGTACCATAAGGCACACTGAGATTTGCTATCCTGTAAAATTAGCCCTTCGTCCCTTGGAAGCCCTACGTTCCCCCTCCCACATTCTCTCTCCTCTCCCCCTCTCTCCTCCTCCTTCTCGCCAGGATGGGGTGGGGGAATGGATTTAAAACAACGCTTATTCCCTCCCCACCCTCATCCTGCCCGGTCCAATTCAGCCACCACCAACTGCCACACATGTTCAACACTGTGTAGGGAGGGGAGGCTTACCTACCATGAACCTTCATGTGCCACCATTACACTTCCCCATCATCACGTATGTGTCAACTGCCACTTCCAGCATCGCCGTCACATTTCCCCCTTATCGCGCATTCATCAGCCGGCCGCACATGTCTTGCAGTCTCCAGGATGCTGCATTTAGCAGTTTAAGTAGCATTTCTGCCCCTTAATTTGTCCTCCATTTGGGTTATGGGGCCTATATCCACAAATGGAGGACCAATCAATGTCTGGCTCAAGGTGATGCCTGATGGAGGACAGAGGACTCAAAGGCCAGGACAATCTGGTGTAAAACTGGACATATCCTACCATCCCCCCCCAATCCAGTGCCCTCCTTCCCAGTCCAGTGCCCCCCATTCGTCCAATCCAGCACCCCCCTCCAATACCTCCCTCCCGTGGTCTTGCACCCAACACCTCCCTAGTTCAGCTCCTCCCTCCACCATCCACCCCCCCTCCAATCCACTGCCCCCTCCCCTGTGCCCCCTCCTTCATCCAGCACCCCCGTGCAGTGCTCCCCCATCCAATGGCCCCATCCAGCACCCCCAAACATTATCCCTGTCCATCCCACCCCGTCCAGTTCCCAGATCCCTGTCCGGCACCGGGATCCATGCCTGTGGGGAGGGCGGGGGGAATCAATGAGGGACCATGTAGTCCATGAAGAGGGTCGAAAGTCTTAAAATGTTTGGGGAACCCTGTCCTAGACTCTCCCACCATGGGAAACAACCTTTCTACATCTATTCTGTTCATGCCTTTCAATACTGGATATGTTTCAATGAGATCCCGCCTATTCTCCTAAATTCCAATGAGCACAGGCCAAGAGTTGTCAAATACTATGCATATAATAACCCTTTAATTCCCAGAATCATCCTGGTGAACCTCCTCTGAACCCCTCTCCAAATTCAGCATATCTTTTCTCAAATGATTCTCCACTTCACTTTCCTGCCCATGTCCACACCTAGCCTCTGGCCTATTGGTTTGTGCTCCTCCCCTCCTCCTTTCTTCCTCCCCCCCCACCCCCTGTCTTTTATTCAGGCTCCTGCTTGCTTCTTGCTCATACCTTGATGAAGGGCTCAGACCTGAAACACTGGTTATGTATCTTTGCCTCCGATGGGTGTTGTGGAACCTATGGAGTTTCTCCAGCATTTTTTTGCATTCAACTATAATCACAACGTCTTCAGACATTTTTGTTTCACTCACTTTCCCTGTCACTCAGTTCCTCAAGACCTGGCAAATCTTCTCTGTGCTCAGGGAGATGACCTTTTTGTGTCACTCTGAGGTATGTACACCAACCACTCATCCACAGAACCATAGAACATCACAACATGGAAAAAAAGGCCCTTCTGGTCTGTGTCAAACTATTATTGTTAGTCCACTAACCTACACCCAGCCCATAGCCCTCCATACCTCTCCCATCCATGTACCTGTCCAAATTTTTCGTACATTTTAAAATGGAGCCCGCATTCAGCTGGCAGCTCGTTCTACCCTCCCACCATCTCTGTGTGAAGAAGTTCCCCTTAAACCTTTTCCCTTTCTCCCTTATCCCATATCCTGCGGTTTGTATCCTCGGTGAAAAAAAAGCCTACCTGCATTTACTCTATCTATGCCCTTCATAATACCTTTAGCAAATCTCCTCTCTCCACTCCAGGGAATAAAGTCCTAACCTGTTTAACCTTTCACAGTAATTTGGTTTCTGAAGTTCAGCAACATTGTAATAAATCTTCTCTGCACTCTATCAATCTTACTGATACCTTTCCTCTAGTTAGGTGACAAAAACGGCACACAATACTCTAATTTGGCCTCACTACACAACCTCACCATAACATCCCAACTCCTAAATTCAATAATTTGATTTATGATGGCCAATAGGCCAAAAGGTCTCTTTACAACCCTATCTACCTGTGACACCACTTTCAGGCAACTATCTACAGTAGTGTGTTCTAAAGGTTTATTTTATTGTCATGTAATAATACATTAAAATGTAATATAAAGATATATTTCAGCCTTTGTCTGCCTAAGGGATTGCCCAGCACCCCTAAAAATAAGAAAAAGCGAAGCAAAAGAGGGTTCCTTCAGAGTTGCCGAGTGTCATCCAGTGGTCCCACAGCCTTGCAGACACCAATTCACCTGTTCGATCCATCAGCAATCCAAGCTCAAGATCCAAACCTCCAACATGATCAGCAACCCTTCAGAGCCCAAGGCTCTTCTTGTCCTCAGCACCTTCTCAAATCCCGGCTCCGATACCTGGTTTCTCATGAGAAACCAGCCTGTGTGGATCCAGCAGTCTGTGTGGATCCACCCAATGCCTCACTCATGGCTTATGTGGGTTGCTCAGCTTCTCAATGGCCCACTGCCTTGATCGCCATCCTGTGGTGTAATTTCTGCTTCTCCTCAAAGGGGTCAGAGGGTTGTTCTCCCCATTTCTGGTGTCCTGTGCCGGTCCACTGCTCTTGTGGAGTCTGCAATTCCTTATGGTCTGCAGCCCAACAAAGGCACGATCCATCTTGGGCATAGACTTCCACAGATGCAGGATTTTAAATTAAAACACTGTCAGCTCCTGTAACAGGCCATTTAAAGACTGGAACCGCTGGCAATAATGGCTGGGCAGTGCTTCCGCTATATACCCTCCCGGCAGCGAAAAAGTCTCGATGGAGGGAGTCTCTCTCCCCCTTGACATCAGGGGTCCAGGTGTGGAGAGTGCTGTGTAAAGATGCACCGTTTAACCAGTTTTTGAGTCGATCTGCGGACTCTGTTGCTCAAATTGGACTATGTCACATCTATACGTGGGGTGCTGCAAGGTGGCAGTCCCTGCTCTGGAAGGGAGTCGCTCCTCAGGTTTGGTTGTGTTTCAGCCCGTGTCCCTGATCCTCAGAGCACCAAGTGGATGTGGACAGAAGGGAGGGAAGGATCAAGGGATAATCTCGTCAGTCTGGTTCTGGGCCTGGCCAAGACTATCACCATGAGATCTGAGCAGTGGGCTAATCAAATGTTCAGTTCAGAGCTATTTCACCTGTCCCTCTTCTGAGGAGACTCACAAACTTGTATATGGGTATAGGATCAAGACCAGACTAATGATTTTGAGTCTTTGCAAGGGACTGGTGAGACCTCACTTAGAGTTCAGGGTACAGTTTTGGGTTCTTATCGAAAAAAGAATGGGCTGGCATTGGAGAGTGTTTGGAGAAGATTCACAGAAATGATTCCTGGATTAGCACATGAGTAACATTTGGCAGCTCTTGGACTGTACTTAGAATTCAAAAGAATGAATGGGGACATCATAGAGGCATTTCAAATGTTGAAAGGCCTGGACTCAGTAGATGTGGCAAAGTTTTTTCCAACAGTAGTGCAGAGAAGGAAAGAGGACACTACTTCAGGACTGAAGGGTGCCCATTTAAAACAGAGATGTGGAGGAATTTCTTCAGCAAGAGAGTGGAGAACCTTTGGAATTTGCTGCCCCAGGTGGCTGTGGAGGCCAAGTCATTGGGTATATTGAACACGGAGATTGATAGGCATCTGAACAGTCAGGATATCAAATGTTATAGGGAAAGGGCAGGGGAGTGGGGCTGAGTGGGAGAATGGAGTGGTCAACATCAGAGAGGGCTGAGGCTTTGGCTCAACAGGCTTCGGCAAGAATAGGCATGAGGCACGGGATAGTAAGAGTTGAAAGAAGAAAAACCACCCTAATCAAAGAACAGAATGGATTCAATAGGTAGGCACAGGTAAGGGCTGGTCTTGTGCATCTAGATATCTTGTGCATCTAGATATTTTGTACATCTAGATATAAACAGTGGGAATGAGGCCAAGGCAGGGGAATGTTCTTGTAAAATGTGGGTCATCAGGGAAGCCAGCAGTACCCCTGACGACTTCCAATGCAAAAGGTGTATTCAGCTGCAGCTTCTGACAAAGCTGAGTTAAGGAATTGGAGCTGGAGTTGGATGAACTCTGGATCACTTGGAGCTGATAGACAGAAGTTACAGGGACACTATCATACCTAGGAGGTATGAGGAGGGTAGATGTGTGATAGTCAGAGAAGGAAAGGGAACAGGTAGGGATGCAGGACACCCCTGTGGCTGTTTCCCTCAATTACACTATACCATTTTGGATACTGTGGGGAGGGGGGGGGGGAAGAATGACACACCAGGAGCGAGCCTGGTCCTGTTACTAAGAAGGGAAGGGAGGAGAAGAGGCGAGCTACAGTGATTAGGGATTCCTTAGTTAGTTTTCCACAGAGGTTACTAAGAAGGGAAGGGAGGAGAAGAGGCGAGCTACAGTGATTAGGGATTCCATAGTTAGTTTTCCACAGAGGTTCCATGGAAATGATCACATATCCTGGATGGTATGTTGCCTCCCTGGTGCCAGGGTCCAAGATCGAGTTCATGGTGTTCTCAAGAAGGAGGGTGAGCAGCTAGATGATGTGGGTAGGAAGGGTGATAAGGTCTTGAAAGGAGAGTTCAGGGAGTTAGACACTAGGTTGGGCAGGACTCCAGGGCTGTGATCTCATGATTGCCACCCAATGCCATGTGCTGGTGAGATGCAAAATAGGATAATGCAGCTTAACTCATGGTGCAGGAGGGAGGTCTTCAGGTTTCTCGATTATTGTGTTCTCTTCCAGGAAAGGTGAGACCTATTCCAACAGGACGGATTGCATCTGAACTGGAAGGGGACTAATATCCTTGTGGGAAGGTTTACTAGTTCAGCTCTAGAGGGTTTAAATTAGATTTGGAGGAGGAGGGGAACCAGAGTGCCAGAGCAGATAGAGGAGTAGGGGGAACAGATGATGTGAAAATTGCATGCACCATTGGAAGTCAACAGGTTGTACATGGTGAAAATGTTCTAAGGTGCATTTAAGGTGCAAGGAGTGTTGAAGGAAAGGCAGATGAGCTTAGAGAATCAAATGGACTTATGACATTGTGGCCATTAGTTAAACTTGGTTGCAGGAGGGGCAGGACTGACAGCTTAATGTTCCAGGTTTCCATTGCTTTAAACTAATGATTTTCAATCTTTTTCTTTCCACTCATATATCACCTTAAGTAATCCCTATACTCTGTGATTAGTAAGGGATTACTTAATATGGTATTTGAGTGGAAATAAAATCTTTGAAAAATGCTGTTTTAATCCTACCTAATTGACTTGTTATGTGCACAGTTTCATAACTCCAAAGGAAGTGGTCCAATTACAATTTTTCTCAAGCAAATTATTTCAGTGGCAATGGGGTCTAGAGCTGCGGTCCTCAATCTTCCCTTCCCTTCCCATACCACTTTAGGTTATCCCTTATTAATGACAGAGCACAGGGGTTACATAAGGTGGTATGGGAATGGAAAGATAAAGTTTGAAAATCACTGCTTTAGATGCAATAGAACAGAGGGGATGAAAGGGAGAGGAGTGGTATTGCTTGTCAGGGACCGATTGGAGGGGTCATCTAGGGATGCTCTATGGGTGGTCCAGAGGAATGGGGTTGTATTATAGACCATCCAATAGTCAACAAGAATTGGAGGAGCAAATATAAATATATATTTATATAAATATGTATATGTAAATAGCAGATAGCTGCAGGATACATAAAGTTGTGATAGGAGATTTTAACATTCCAACTATTGATTGGGACTCCCATAGAACTATCGAAAACTACAGCACAGAAAAAAAAGGCCATTTGGTCCTTCTAGTCAGTGTCAAAACATCCTTTCTCCAGTTCTACTCCATTCCATAACCCTCCAGATCTCTCCCATTCATGTATCTTTTCAATTTATTCTTAAAACTTGAGAATGCGCCCACATTTACCACGTCAGATGGCAGCTCATTCCAAAATCCCACTGTGGAGGAAAATCTGAACACAAAAGATTAAGGGTTCACCCATAAGTTGCTTCAAGAACATAGAAGAGTCAGTTGCACATTGCATAAGTGGAGGCAGGGAACCTCAAGGTTGTGATTTATCTGCAGACACGCTTATCTGCAGACATGATAAGCTTCGGAATTCTGTGAAACAATGATTAAATTATTGCCAAATGTTGACAATGATAAACTATTGTCAGGTTGTCTGGAACAGGAACGCACTACCATTTATTGTATATAAACTCTGTTAAAACTGGCTGTGAGCAAAGCAAGCTCAGGCCAGGTGCTGGGCATGCTCTCCAAGATATCTTGCTAATAAAACTCTTCTGAAGCGTTACCCTGGTGTCGGTAGTTGATTCTTTCTCCGCAACTCTCAGAGTGAAGAACTTTCCCCAAATGTTCCCCCTAAACCTTTCCCCTTTCACCCTAAAGCCATGTCCTTTTGCATTTATTTCTCCCAATCTAAGTGAAAAGAGCCTACGTTCATTTACTCCACCTCATAATTTTGTATCTCCCCTCATTCTTCTACACTCTAAGGAATAAGGTCCCATTCTGTAAATAAGTGTTCAGAGTGTTTTCTAAATCAATATATAGAGGTATCAACTGGAGAGAATGCAATACTGGATATCCTTTTAGGGAATGAGAGAAGACAGGTGACAGAAGTATGTGATGGGGAACATTTTGGGTCCAGAGATCATAAAGCCATTAGTTTTGTTACTTATGGAGGAGGATAGGTCTGGGCCTAGAAGAGTTGAGGTTCAAAATTGGAGAAAGGCTAATTTTGAGGAAATGAGAAAGGATCCAGAATGCGTGTTTTGGGAGAGGTTGTTTTCAGACAAGGATGTGCAAGGTAAGTGGAGGACCGTCAAAAGTGAAATTTTAAGAGTTCAGAGTTTGTATGTTCCTCTCAGGGTTAAAAGCTATAGGGACTCTTGATTTTCGAGGGATATTGGGGACCTGGTCTGGAAGAATAGAGAGGTGTGTAGCAGGTATAGGCAACATGGATGGAGCAAATGAGGTTCTTGAGGAATATAAAAAAGTGCAAGAAAAACCTCAAGAATGAAATCAAGAAGCCTAAAGGTTGCTTTGGCAGAAAATTTGTCCCCTTGAAGATTAGAGTGGTCAACTTTGTATGGAGCCAAAAGAGATGGGGAGATCTTAATTTTTTTTAACCAATATTCACTCAGGAAACTGGTACAGAGTTGTGTGAAGTAAGGAAAACAAGCAATGAGGTCATGGAACCTATACTGATTAAAGAGGAGGAGGTGTTTGCGGTCTTAAAGCAAATAAGGGTGCATAAATCCTCAGGACCTGATAAGATATTCCCTTGGACCTTGAGGGAGGCTACTGTAGAAATTGCAGAGTTTCTGGCAGAAATATTTAAATGTCCTTAGCCACGGGTGTGGTGCCAGAAGATTGGAGGGTAGCTCACATTTAAAACAGGCTCCAAAGTAACCCTGGAAATTATAAGGCCAGTGAGTCTGACGTCAGTAGTAGGTAAATTATTGGAAGGTGTTCTAAGAAATCAGATATACAATTATTTGGATATCCAGAAACTGATTAGGGATAGTCAACATATGAGTGGTAGGTTTTGTTTAACCAATATTTTTCATGGAGGTTACCAGGAAAGTTGATGAAGGAAAGTTTGTGGATGTTGTCCACAAGGAATTTAGTAAGACCTTTGACAAGATCCCACATGGGAGGCCAGTGAGGAGAGTTCAAATTCATGGTGAAGATTTGACATTGGGAGAAGCCAGAGAGTAGTGGTGGATGATTGCTTCTCAGACTGGAGACAGGTGACTAGCGGTGTGCCTCAGGGATCAGTGCTGAGACCATTGTTTGCCATCTATATCAATGATTTGGATATAATGTGGTAAATTGAATTAGCAAGTTTGCAGATGGCACCAAAATTGAAGCTGTTGTGAACAGTGAAGAAGTTTATCAAAGCTTGCAGAGGAATCTGGACCAGGTGGAAAAATGGGCTGAAAAATGGCAAATGGAATTAAATGCAGACAATTGTGAGGTGTTACATTTTGAAAGGCCAAACTAAGAAAGGACAACATGGTAGGGAACTAATGAGTGCGGTTGAAATTAGAGATCTGGGAATACAAATACATAATTCCCTGAATGTGGTGGATAGGGTTGTAAAGTGACCTTTTGGCATTTTGGCCTTCATAAATTATTGAGTACAGGAGTTGGGATGTTATGGTAAAGTTGTATAAGACATTGGTGAGGCCAAATTTGGAGTATTTGAATGCAGTTTTCATCACCTAACTATAGGAAAGATATTAAAAAAATAGAAAAAATGTAGACAATATTTATTATGATATTGCTCAGACTTCAGGAACTGAGTTACAAGGAAAGGTTAAAAAGGTTAAGACTTTATTCCCTGGAGGGGAGAATTTAATTTTTAAAAAATTTTTAATATATATTTAGACATGAAGCACGGTAACAGGAAATTTCAGCCCATGAGTCCGTGCTGCTCAATTTACACCCAATTAACCAACAACCCCAGTATATTTTGAATGGTAGGAGGAAACCAGAGCTCCTGGGAAAGCCCATTTAGACATGGGGAGAACGTAGTGACTGTCCTTACAGACAGCATGGAATTCAAACCCTGGTCCTGATCGGTGGCGCTGTAAAGCCATTGCACTAACTATCATGCCAACCATGCTGCTCCAAGAAGAGTGAGGGGAGATTTGATAGTTATTTAAAATTATGAGGGGGATAGACAGAGTAATATAGATAGGCTTTTTCCACTGAGGATAGGTGAGATACAAACCAGAGGATAATGTGAAAAGTGAAAGGGAAAGGGTTTAGGGGGAACATGAGGGGGATCTTCTTGATACAGAGAGTGTTTGGAGTGCGGAACAAGCTGCCAGCTGTGGTGGTGAACATGGGCCAAATTTTAACATTTAAGAAAATTTGGAAAGATATTGGCTGGGTGCAGGTCATGGGCACAAAATGGTTCAGCACAGACTCGACAGGCCAAATGGATCTGTTTCTCTACTATAGTTTTCTATGATTCTATGGTCAGCTCATGATGCAATGGTGGGGCAGACTGAAAAAGCTGAATGCCCTACTTGTGCTGCTTGATCATCCCCAGAGAAGGAGCACTCGTTGCTCACTGACACCTTAGAATTTTGGAGGGCGATGTTAGCTGTGTGCCCCCACCCCCGTCCCAAGAGTAGTGAGGGGGTTAGTCAAGAGACCACCCCTCCCCTTACAAATCGGGGTGATAATGAGAATCTTTGGAGGGAGTGGGTGCAGAGGAGTATGCATGGCAGAAAAGGGGGCAGTATGGGGGGGGGTGTTAGAGGGATACAGTATCAGGGAGGGGAGGGGCAGAGGGCATTGCAGAATCACTGGAGAGTATTAGAGAGGGTCAGAGGATGGGGAGAATTGGGAATAGGGTCTGAGGGCATGGCATATCAGAAATGGGGTCTGAGGGCATGGACCGGGAATGGGGTCTGAGGGTGTTGAGTATTGGAAATGAGGTCTGAGGGCATGGAGAATCTGGAATGGTTCAGGGGTGGAGTAATGGGAATGGGTCAGGAGGCTTGGTGTATTGAGACTGAGTCAGAGGGCATGTAGTATCGAGAATGGGTCAGAGGGTGTGGAGTATTGGGACTCGGTCAGAGGGAATAGAGGATTGGGAATGGGTAAGAGGGCATGGAGTATCGGGAATGGTGAAAGGGAGTATCAGGAATAGGTCAGAGGGCATGGAGTATTGGGAATGGCTCAGAGAGCATGGAGTATTGAGACTGGGTTAGAGGGCATGGACTATTGGGAATGGGTCAGAGGGAGTATTGGGACTGGGTTGGAGGGTGTGGAGTATCAGGAATGGGTCAGAGGGCGTGGAGTATCGGGAATAGGTCAGAGGGCGTGGAGAATCTGGAATGGGTCAGAGGGCATAAAGAATCTGGAATGGGATTGTGAGCATGGAGAATCGGGAATGGGTTAGAGGGTGTGGAGAATCGGGAATGGGTTAGAGTTAAGATCATTAGTTTGGGATTACTAAGGGTCAGGCGGTAGAGAGGATAAGAGGGTAATGGATCAGGGAGTATCAGAAGGTCTATGAGGGGTCAGATGCATTGAATATTGGGGATCAGAATGCAAGGTTGATTGGGAGTTAGAGGATTCGGCTTATCGGGGCAGGGGCAGCTTCTCAGGATCATTGGTCATAGATCAGGGTGTATTTGGGGCTCTCAGGTTCAAGTATACCTGAAGTCAGAGAGTCACTAATCAGGAAGTATCTGGGGTTCACAGGTCAGAGGGTCACAGGTCAGGGACTGGGTCTATCCAGGGGCCATGGAGGTCATGGCTGGGCTGCAGGGTGTGCCATGTATCCTGGCGAGAACCACCCTCCCTTTACCCACCCAAAGCCAGTACCCTCCTCAGGCAGCCGTGGTGATGTACTGACCCCCCGTGCCCCCAAAGTAGGAGCGCTCCCACTCGCTCATCAGCTCAAAGTGCAGGGGCTGCTGGCACAGCCTGCAGGAGGGCGACGAGGCAGAGATGACGGGAAGACCCATCTCCTTCCAGACGCCAACCAGGCGCTCTGCAAAACACAATGAGAGAGAGAAAAGTGCTACAGTTACACAGTGCAACTGCAATGGCTGGGTCCCTGGGGTGCATTGTGGAACAGAGACACCAAGGGTTCAGGGACATTGTTACCTGAAAGTGGGATCACGGGTAAACAGAACGTGGGGAGTGTTGTAGAACAGAGAGATCTGGTGGTACAGGGAGATCATTCCCTGAAAGTGGGGACACGTTTAGACAAGAATGGGGAGTCTTTGGAACAGAAGGGGGTGGGGGGGCACGGAGACATGGTTCCATGAAAATGGGGACATGTATGCAGGCCAGAGGGAGTGTTGTCGAACATCTTCCCTCAAAGTGAAGTTCCATGTAGACAGGGTGATGGGGTCAAGAGAGACCTGGGGTACAGGGACATCATTCACTGTAAATAGGTAGCCTGAGGAACAGGGAGAACCGGGGGTTAGAGCGTGACCTCATGGAACGGAGCTAATTCCCCCTCCCCCTTCTTCCTGACCGTCCGAACCACTCTCTCCCTATTTGACCAGCCCCGCCCCTTCGCATCCTCGCCCGTTCACTCACCCACAAAGATGGCCATCATCTGGGGGTCATGGTGTGGGGTAGGGGCAAGGCGAAGGAGCTCTTCCCCACGTGGGACGGTCGGATAGTTGATCGCCTGCACGTACATGCTATGGCGGCTCATCATGGTCTCGCAGATCTCCGCGCTCTTGGCTGCGTCGCCAACCTTCGGGGGAGGGGAGGTGGTGAAGAGGTAATGGAGGGAACAAGCGTTAGATGGGTTCGCACCAGATGCAGGGGCCAGGCCATTGGACCCGCACAGCCTGTCCCCCATCCACGTGAGACTGGCCACTCCCACTACAGGTTTTAAATATTTTCTGGGGTTAAACAGGAAAGTCAGCAGGCGCTGTGATTGTTGGAGGAACTCAGGCCGGCTCAGTTCCTCCAGCATTTCTGTGTTTTTGTTTCTTTTTTGAAAATGTTATTTACAACAAGCTGGAGACGCAAGAGTAGGATCTCCCAGTGGCCACCCATTTCATTTGCCCATCCCATTCCCTTGCTGACATGTCCGTCCATGGCCTCATGCACTCCGTTTCCCTCTGTCAAAATCAATGATCACTTCCTCTTATCATGAGTTAAACGCGAAAGTCTGCAGGCGCAGTGATTGTTATTTTTTTTTCTTTGGCTTGGCTTCGCGGACGAAGATTTATGGAGGGGGTAAAAAAGTCCACGTCAGCTGCAGGCTCGTTTGTGGCTGACAAGTCCGATGCGGGACAGGCAGACACGGTTGCAGCGGTTGCAGGGGAAAATTGGTTGGTTGGGGTTGGGTGTTGGGTTTTTCCTCCTTTGCCTTTTGTCAGTGAGGTGGGCTCTGCGGTCTTCTTCAAAGGAGGTTGCTGCCCGCCAAACTGTGAGGCGCCAAGATGCATGGTTTGAGGCGTTATCAGCCCACTGGCGGTGGTCAATGTGGCAGGCACCAAGAGATTTCTTTAGGCAGTCCTTGTACCTTTTCTTTGGTGCACCTCTGTCACGGTGGCCAGTGGAGAGCTCGCTATATAACACGATCTTGGGAAGGCGATGGTCCTCCATTCTGGAGACGTGACCCATCCAGCGCAGCTGGATCTTCAGCAGCGTGGACTCGATGCTGTCGACCTCTGCCATCTCGAGTACTTCGACGTTAGGGATGAAAGCCCTCCAATGGATGTTGAGGATGGAGCGGAGACAACGCTGGTGGAAGCGTTCTAGGAGCCGTAGGTGGTGCCGGTAGAGGACCCATGATTCGGAGCCGAACAGGAGTGTGGGTATGACAACGGCTCTGTATACGCTTATCTTTGTGAGGTTTTTCAGTTGGTTGTTTTTCCAGACTCTTTTGTGTAGTCTTCCAAAGGCGCTATTTGCCTTGGCGAGTCTGTTGTCTATCTCATTGTCGATCCTTGCATCTGATGAAATGGTGCAGCCGAGATAGGTAAACTGGTTGACCGTTTTGAGTTTTGTGTGCCCGATGGAGATGTGGGGGAGCTGGCTGATGGAGGACCTCAGTTTTCTTCAGGCTGACTTCCAGGCCAAACATTTTGGCAGTTTCCGCTGCAGGACGTCAAGCGCTGAAGAGCTGGCTCTGAATGGGCAACTAAAGTGGCATCGTCTGCAAAGAGTAGTTCACGGACAAGTTTCTCTTGTGTCTTGGTGTGAGCTTGCAGGCGCCTCAGATTGAAGAGACTGCCATCCGTGCGGTACCGGATGTAAACAGCGTCTTCATTGTTGGGGTCTTTCATGGCTTGGTTCAGCATCATGCTGAAGAAGATTGAAAAGAGGGTTGGTGCGAGAACACAGCCTTGCTTCACCCCATTGTTAATGGAGAAGGGTTCAGAGAGCTCATTGCTGTATCTGACCCGACCTTGTTGGTTTTCGTGCAGTTGGATAATCATGTTGAGGAACTTTGGGGGACATCCGATGCACTCTAGTATTTGCCAAAGCCCTTTCCTGCTCACGGTGTCGAAGGCTTTGGTGAGGTCAACAAAGGTGATGTAGAGTGCTTTGTTTTGTTCTCTGCACTTTTCTTGGAGCTGTCTGAGGGCAAAGACCGTGTCAGTAGTTCCTCTGTTTGCGCGAAATTAAAACACATCGAAATGCTGGAGGAACTCAGCCGGTCTTTCAGCGTCCATAAAAGTCAAAGATTTATTGATGACGCCCTTCTTCAAGAAATAAGCAGAATAAGCTTGAAGAATAAAGTCTCAGAATTCAGGCAATGCTGAGCAGGGGAGAAGCCAGACCAAAAGAAAAGTGTTAATTGGATATGATAATGAAAGAGATGAGAATTTATCATGTCTCTACGAAATGAAACTTGGAGATACAGGTCAGTGACTAGGCAAAACAAAATGGGTCAGCACAGACTCGACAGGAGTCAATACTTCCCGAAGAAGTGAGGGGGAGGGTTTAACGAAAGCCAGAGAAGTCGATATTAATGCCATTTGTTTGGAGGGTTCCTTGTTCCTCCAATTTGCAGGTGTCCTCAGACTGACAGTCCATGAACAGGCATGTCAGCAAGTAAATGGTTGCAGGAATTGAAACGGCAGGACACTGGGAGATCCACGCTTTGGCGGTGGACAGAGCTGAGGTGCTTAACAATCTCCCAGTCTGCCTCCAGTCTCTCTGATGTAGAGGAGACCACAGCGGGAGCACTGGATACAGATTCATCTCCAATACCCCACCAGCCTCCACATCCAACACAGCCTCCCATTTCCATCATCTAGAACGTGATCCCGCCACGACACACATTCCCCTCTCTGCTTCTGCAGGGATGCTCACTCCGTGACTCCCTTGTTCACTCTTCCCTCTCCTTCAATTGTACTTTTGGGATCTACCCCTGTGACCTCGGGAGATGCTCCACCTGTGCCCATGCCTCCTTACTCAGCACTATTCGGGGCCCCAAACATTTTGGTGTGTATTACCTCATATCCAATGACCACCTTGTGTTGGTCTGGATTTTTCCCCCTCCCATTCTTGCCCCTTTCTTTCTGCAGCCTTTCAGGCCCGAAACGTCAGTAACATAACTTTACCTCCTCTGGATGCTGCAAAACCAGTGTTTTTAGGACAATCACTGCAGACTTTATTTCGTCTTTCACTCCTTTCCCCCAGTTCTGCATTCCCAGAAACCACCCATCTCACCTGACGTCTCCCCGACCCTCCTCTCCATATCTAATTAATCTTGCGTCTGTTAGGTCTGTACTCCAACCCCCTCCCATTATTTTCATCCAGCTCCCCCCACCCCACCTGTGCCTGCTTTTTACACAATGCTGGATAAATTTAGCAGGTCAATCTGTGTACTTCATATATCAAAGATTTTAAAATGCACAACCAACTCATCAAAGATATGGACAAAATATGAGCAGGCGCCCGTTCAAAATGTTGGTGGGGCAGGGGGAGGTGCAAAGGCCTACAGGCAGGTGGATAAAGGAGGAAGGGCACAACCGAAAACAGGGGGGGATGGCTCTGCCAATAGAGAAAGAGCGGGGTAGAGAGCTGGAGGAAAGGAGACAGAGAGAGGGGGTGAGAGGGAGAACGGGGAGTGGGCTAACAGAACCCGGACAAGTCGATGATCTTTCTAAAGTACACTGACCTGCTGTGTTTCTCCAGCATTGTTTTGACTTTTGGCTTATTTCGTGTTCACTCTGATTTTAACTCATATACAGAAAAAGGGCTCGGGACTAAACGTCGGCGGATATATCTTTCCCTCCTACAGACACTGCGACACCGGCTGAGTTCCTCCAGCATTTCTGTGATTCTCTACACTCACTGCTTCTGCAGACTTTCGCTCGGAACATTTAAACCCAGACACCCAAATTAACCTACAACTATCGTCTGGTTTTGAAGGGTGGACAGAAACCGGAGACCCGGAGAAAACCCACGCAGATTCTGGAAAACGTTCAAACTCCTGACAGGCAGCGCCGGATTACATCCCGTGCTGAGTTTCGGCAGTGGCCGGATGACCCGGCCTTTCGCAGCACAGCCTGGGTGGTCAGGTGACCAGAGATTCGCTGCAGTGGGAATCACTTTGTATACAGAGATTCCTGCTGTTGAATTCTTTGGCTTTCCCGAGATTCCCGCGGCTTCAATCGCTGGATATGCCTAGATTTCCACCAATTGATTCTCTGGATATGATGGAATTCCCACTGCTGAAATCGCGGGGTACCTTGAATTCCCACCGCTGGCTATCCTGAGATTCCCACTGCTGAAATCGCGGGGTACCCTGAATTCCCACCACTGGGTTTACCTCTGGATTCTCTGGATGTCCTGAGATTCCCACCACTGGGTTTTCTGGATAACCCGGGATTACCACTTCACTGGAATTCCTTTATATCCTGGATTGCCACCGCTAGATTGAATATCCTGAGATTCTCACCGCTGGAATCGCGAGATATCCTGAATTCCCACCTCTGGATATTCCGAATTCCATTGCTGGATTCCCTGAATATCCCGGGATCCCCACCACTGCAATCCCCTGGATATCCCGGGATTCCCATGGCTGGAATGGCTGGGTCTCTCAAGATTCCCACAGCAGCTGGAATATCCGGACCAGGGTAAGACCATCTCCGCCTCTCGCCTCCCCCCACCCCCACGCAGTCCGCCACGAAACGCGTTTCCTACTTCCCCCTCCCCATCCCACTGCATGAGGACCACCGCCCCCCCCCCCACCCTCCTTCCCACCCAGCCCCACTGCGGTTAACCCCTTTCCCACCCCACCCTATGACCCTCACCCGGATTGGGATGATGTGACTCGGGCAGTTGATGACCGGCAGCCCGGCCTCGGCAAGCAGCCTCCGCAGGTGCTTGACGTTACGCTGGTGGCCCCTCCGCAGGCGCCGGCCTTCATCGCCCTTGAGCAGCCGGACAGATTCCAAGGCCCCGGCCAGTGCCATCGGGGGCAGCGCCGTAGTGAAGATGAAGCCGGCGGCAAAGGAGCGTACAGTGTCTACCAGCGCCGCCGTGCTAGCGATGTAGCCGCCGACGCAGCCAAAAGCTTTGCCTGCGAAGGAAACAAGTGAAGTTCCGCCGCCAGAAGAGGTCCAAGCCCCAGCTCAGGCCCCTCTTGGAAAGTTCCCCTCCCGTTCTCCCCTGCTCCTAAGATGAGCCCGACGTCCCCAGAACTGACCCGTCCTGCCACCATAGAGGGTTGTCGTCAGGTGGAACAGATGAGATGGGGACATTTAGACGGACGTGGACAGGCAGGTGGGTGGGCACATCTATGGATAGGACGGGTTTAGAGAGTTGTCGTCAAGAGGGACCAATGTGGGTGGAACGGATAGAAGTAAATGACGGGTTTAGAGGGTCGTGGGCGGGTGGGACAGATCCAGGTTTAGCACAGGTTTAGAGGGATATGGACAGGTGGGATTCATGAGGGTAGGAACATTTGGATGGATCCAAGGAAAGCACGCGTTTAGCGGGAAGCGAGGCCAGTGTGGATCCATGGATAGAATGAGTTGAGAGGGACATAGGCAGTTGGGACCAGTGTGGGTGGGAACATTTGTGTCGGGGTGGGCACGTTGCACCTGCTGCCTCCCTGAGCCACTCCACAATTAAAACGAACTCGAATTCGATGCACCCTTTGCCAGTTCTGACCCTGGGACAGCAGAGAAGGAGAGTGAAGTTAACTTACCAAGGGTCCCCGAGATTATGTCCAGCTTGTGTAAGATGCCATCCCGTTCCCCGATGCCAGCGCCGCGGGCCCCATACAATCCCACCGCATGCACCTCATCCACAAAGGTGATGGCCCCGTATCGGTGTGCCACATCGCACATCTCCTCCAGGGGGCAAATAGCACCTGAGTTGGGGCAGCGGGGTAGGGGGGAAAAATGTGCTTTATATGTGAAAACAAAACAGCTGTTGGCCTCGGTGAGTCAGCTCGCAGAAACGTTGGAGAAACTCAACAGGGCTCATGGAAGCAAAGGGTCATCAATATATGGATTTTAATAAGGAATTTGACAAGTTCAGAACATGAGGCATGGGATCCATGGAGTGTCTGGATTCAAAATTGGCTTGCCTTTAGAAAGCAGAGAGTAGTAGTGTATCGGAAGTCCATCAAGAGTGGAGTTCTGCAAGGATCATTACTCTCTGCGATTTTTAGAAATGGCATAGAGGAAGAAGTAGGTTTGCTAGTGATATGGAAGTTGGAGGAGCTGTGGATAGTGTTGATAGATTATAATAGGAGATAGGGTGCAGAGCTGGGCGGAAAAGTGACAGATGTTCAATCTGACTAAGTGTGAAGTGATGCAGTTTGGAAGGTCAAACCAGAAGGTGGAATATAGGGTTAATGGTAGGATATTTAACTGTGTGGAATAACAAAGGGACCTTGGGGTACAAATCCATAGATATCTTGTTGCTCCACAGGTTGATATGACAGTTTATAAGGCCTGTGGTATGCTGGATTTCATGAGTGGAGGGGGGGGGGGGTTGAGTTTAGGAGGCATACAGTAAACCTCTGATGAGATCACATTTGGAATATTGTGTTCAGTTCTGATCACCTCATTGCTGGAAGGAAGCTGTGGAGAGGGTGCAGAGGAGATTTACAAGGATGTTGCCTGGATTGGAAAATATGTCCATGATGCAAGATTAGCAGAACTAGGACTTTTCTCGTTGGAGCGAAGAAGTATAAGACGTGACTCAACATAGGTCTAGATTTTCAGAGAGGCAGAGGGTGGACAGCCAGCGCCTATTTCCCAGGGCAACGATCGCGATAGCAAACACCAGAAGACATCTGTACAAAGTGAAGGGAGGGAAGTTTAGGGGAGACATTAGGGGTCTTTTTTTTTTACAGAGATTAGTGAATGATGGTTCAATGATGGTTTAGGCTGGAGCAATGGGAACATTTAAGAGACAAACAAGCACTAGGATAGAAGAAATCCAATGGGATTATGAGATAGGGAGGGTTTCCTTTTTTGTCATATTTGTAGGTCTGCACAACATCGGGGGCTGAATGTCCTGTACTGTTCTGTTGTATGAGACAAGGTGGTGGGAAGATGGAGGAAAGGAGAAAAGGGGTAGAGCAGGGAAGGCGTGGAGAGTTTCGAAAGAAGAGAGGGATAGGGAAAGCTGGAGGAAAGGAGAGGATAGAGTAAGAGAAGTTTGCTGCGATGGTCTAAGTCTTCCCTCCCACTTACCATCCATCGAATGCACCGTCTCGAAGGCGACGATCTTTGGGGCGTGGGGATCTGCCTGGCTCAGTAGCTGCTCCAGATCTGGCACGTTATTGTGACGGAACACGTACTTGGGGACCCTGCTATTGCAGATGCCCTGGATCATGGAGGCATGGTTACCGGCGTCGGAATACACCTCGCAGCCTGCGGGAGGCAGAGCGGCTCGTCAGCCTTCGCTGGTCTTACAGTCTCGACGAGGGGGCAGGCAAACCTCCGCTACCTCCCCCTCTCGCATCTCTAACTCTCTCCGCTCTCACACCCTCTCTCTCCATACCTTCTCTCAGCACTTTCCGTTTCTCTCTATGTCTGCTTCCCTGTATCTGTTTCCCCCTCTCCTCCATCCGTCTTCCCCTCACCTCTCTCCCACATACTCTCTCCCACCACTCTCTATCCCCACTCTTACCTCCTCTCTCTCTCCCTTCATTCTCCCCCTCTTTCCTCTCCATTCCCTCCCCCTTCACTCTCCGTCTCTTTCCCCGTTTGTATGAGTGTGTGTGTATTGCGGGCGGTGGGTGGGTGTGTCTGTGTGCATGTGTGTGTGTGGGGGGGGGGGTTGTGTCAGTATGTGTGGGGGTGTTGTGTCTGTGTGTGTGTGGGGGGGGGTGTGTGTACGTGTGTATATATGTCCATGTGTGTGTGGAGGGTGTGTGTGTCTGTGCATTTGTCTGTGTGTGCACGTGGTGTGTTTTCTCCCCCTCAGCCACAATGGCCACGTGCTACCCAAGGTGCTATGTAGCGTGGTTGAGCGGAATCTCACGACCCCCATCTCTCTCGCTCCCCTTTTTGTTTCTCCCCCTTCCTTTCTTGCCTTCTCTCCCTCACCATCTTCCCTTCGTATTTTTCCTTCCCTCTCTCACCGTCTCTCTCCCTCTTTCTCTCTCTCGCCTCACTCCCTCTCTGTCTCTCCCTCCCTCTCTCTCTCCTGCCTCCCCTTCCTGCCTTTCCTCATCTATCCCCCGAAAGCCATCTCAGCCCCAATCTGCCCATCGTCCTTTGGCCCCGTGCGTTATGACCTGGGAGCAGCCTTGCCAGCGTGAAGAGCGTGGAGTCGTTGGCCACAAAGCAGGAGGAGAAGAGAAGGGCAGCGTCCTTGCGGTGAAGGTCGGCCAGCTCAAGCTCCAGGTCGACGTGGAACTTGCTGGTCCCCGAGATATTCCGGGTGCCACCCGCCCCTGCACCGTATAGCTCCACAGTCTCCCTGGAGAGGGAAGCCTTGGTCAATTTCAGGTTACTTGCCTCACGGTGTGTTTGGTTGGATTCCTTCAGCGAGCAGACCACTGAGTTAATCCGTACAGAGTACAGCAAGTGCAAAGATCACAGACGGCGGAGTGACACTACCTGGAAACAGACCCTACGACCTGGCTTGCCCGTGCCGACCAGTGTCCCCAACCACACTGGTCCCACCTGCCCACCTCCCTCTAAACCTGTCCCATCCATCCTATCCAGTCTGGCCCCACCTGCTCGTCCCTATAAACCCGTCCAGACCATGGATCTCTCCAAATATCCCACCCACTCTGGTCCTACATGTCTTCGTCCCTCTAAACTTGTCCCATCTGTGGATCCTGCGTGGCAGCTCCCTGTTACTGCGGGGGACGAAGCGAGAGTCACATCAATTAAAGAGGGCTTTCCCTGCTCACTTACGAGATGGCACTCAGGACCCGGGGGTGACAGCTCATTCCCAAGTAGTCGTTGCTGCACCATACGGAGATGTCTCGGCCCTTGGCCAGCGGCCTGGGGTAGTGCTCGGCGAATGGATGTTCTCCGGCCCGGCGGTTCACCATCTTGAACACGCGGTACGTGTGATCCCGCACCTTCTCCTCGATCTTGGCTTCAAAGAAGCCGTCATAGTCAAAGGCGTGCAGTTCTGATAGGGTAGAAGACAGGGAGAGCGTAGAGGGTGGTGAGGATGGGGAAGCCGTTAGAAGGAGGAAGGAACCTTCAAGGAGGGGCATGAGACGGGGACCCCACAGCGCACACGATTACCCCAGGATCACGGGCACCCCAGGGTTCCACACTCCCCCCACAGACACCGCAGGGACACACTATCCCCCAGTCTCATACAGACACACATAAGTGCATACATACGGCATATAGATGAATGCACACACATACACAGACGAACACGCATGCACACACAGATGAACATACACATACACACAAATGAACATACTCAAACACACACATATACGCACACACAGACAAATCCACACATGCACATTCTTTTTCTCTTTGGCTTGGCTTCGCGGACGAAGATTTATGGAGGGGTAATGTCCACGTCAGCTGCAGGCTCGTTTATGGCTGACGTCCGATGCAGACACGGTTGCAGCGGTTGCAAGGGAAAATTGGTTGGTTGGGATTGGGTGTTGGGTTTTTCCTCCTTTGTCTTTTGTCAGTGAGGTGGGTTCTGCGGTCTTCTTCAAAGGAGGTTGCTGCCCGGCGAACTGTGAGGCACCAAGATGCACGATTTGAGGCGATATCAGTCCACTGGCGGTGGTCAATGTGGCAGGCATCAAGAGATTTCTTTAGGCAGTCCTTGTACCTCTTTGGTGCACCTCTGTCACGGTGGCCAGTGGAGAGCTCGCCATATAACATGATCTTGAGAAGGCGATGGTCCTCCATTCTGGAGACATGACCTAACCAGCGCAGCAGCGTGGATTTGATGCTGTCGGCCTCTGCTATCTCAAGTACTTCGATGTTAGAGATGAAGTCGCCCCAATGAATGTTGAGGATGGAACGGAGACAATGCTGGTGGAAGCGTTCTAGGAGCTGTAGGTGATGCCGTAGAGGACCCATGATTTGGAGCCGAACAGGAGTGTGGGTATGACAACGGCTCTCTATACGCTAATCTTTGTGAGGTTTTTCAGTTGATTGTTTTTCCAGACTCTTTTGTGTAGTCTTCCAAAGGCGCTATTTGCCTTGACGAGTCTGTTGTCTATCTTGTTGTCGATCCTTGCATCCGATGAAATGGTGCAGCCGAGATAGGTAAACTGGTTGACCGTTTTGAGTTTTGTGTGCCCGATGGAGATGTGGGGGGGCTGGTAGTCATGGTGGGGAGCTGGCTGATGGAGGTCCTCAGTTTTCTTCAGGCTGACTTCCAGGCCAAACATTTTGGCAGTTTCCGCAAAACAGAACGTCAAGCGCTGAAGAGCTGGCTCTGAATGGGCAACTAAAGCGGCATCGTCTGCAAAGAGTAGTTCACGGTCAAGTTGCTCTTGTGTCTTGGTGTGAGCTTGCAGGCACCTCAGATTGAAGAGACTGCCATCCGTGCAGTACCGGATGTAAACAGCGTCTTCATTGTTGAGGTCTTTCATGGCTTGTTTCAGCATCATGCTGAAGAAGATTGAAAAGAGGGTTGTTACGAGAACGCAGCCTTGCTTCATGCCATTGTTAATGGAGAAGGGTTCAGAGAGCTCATTGCTGTATCTGACCCGACCTTGTTGGTTTTCGTGCTGTTGGATAACCATGTTGAGGAACTTTGGGGGGCATCTGAGGCGCTCTAGTATTTGCCAAAGCCCTTTCCTGCTCACGGTGTTGAAGGCTCAACAAAGGTGAGGTCAACAAAGGTGATGTAGAGTGCTTTGTTTTGTTCTCTGCACTTTCCTTGGAGCTGTCTGAGGGCAAAGACCATGTCAGTAGTTCCTCTGTTTGCGCAAAAGCTGCACTGTGATTCTGGGAGAACATTCTCGGTAACACTAGGTATTATTCTATTTAGGAGAATCCTAGCGACGATTTTGCCTGCAATGGAGAGCAGCGTGATTCCCCTGTAGTTTGAGCAGTCTGATTTCTCGCCTTTGTTTTTGTACAGGGTGATGATGATGGCATCACGAAGGTCCTGAGGCAGTTTTCCTTGGTCCCAACAAAGCTTGAAAAACTCATGCAGTTTGTCGCCAGCCTTCCAGACCTCTGGGGGGATTCCATCCATACCTGCTGCTTTGCCACTTTTCAGTTGTTCAATTGCCTTATATATCTCTTCCCGGGTGAGGACCTCCTCCAGCTCTAGACTTAGGGGCTGTTGAGGGAGCTGGAGCAGGGCAGATTCTTGGACTGAGTGGTTGGCACTGAGAAGAGATCGGAAGTGTTCTGACCATCGGTTGAGGATGGAGATCTTGTCACTGAGGAGGACTTCGTCATCTGAGCTGCGCAATGGGCTTTGGACTTGGGGTGCTCAGCCTTTAGAGCCTCGTAAAAACCCCTGAAGTCGCCAATGTCCGCGTTGAGCTGGGTTAGTTTGGCGAGGCTAGTCCGCCCTCATTTTGGATCTCCCGGAGTTTGCGCTGAAGATGGCTGCATGCGTGACAGAGGCTCGTTTCTTCTCTGGCCAGGACAGCTTTGCAAGGTGAGCCTGGTGGGCAGCTCGCTTCTTTGCCAGCAGCTCCTGGATTTCCTGGTTGTTTTCGTCGAACCAGTCCTTGTTTTTCCTGGAGGAGAAGCCCAGTACCTCTTCAGTGGATTGCAGTATGGTAGTCTTCAGCTGATCCCAGAGGGTTCCAGGGGACGAGTCCGTGAGGCGGATTGCATCATCGAGCTTTGCTTTGAGGTTTGCCTGGAAGTTTCCTCTCACTTTGTCTGACTGCAAGTTTCCAACATTGAACCTCTTTCTGGGGGCTTTACTGTTCCTGGACTTTGGCATGAAGTGAAGGTTGAGCTTGCAGCGAACCAGCCGATGGTCAGTGTGGCATTACGCGCTGGGCACGACCCTGGTGTGGAGCACATCTCGTTTGTCTCTTTCTCGCACCGGGACGTAGTCCAGGAGGTGCCAGTGTTTGGATCGGGGATGCATCCAGGTAGTCTTCAGGCTGTCCCTCTGCTGAAAATGGGTGTTTGTAATGACAAGCCACTGTTCTGCGCAGAGCTCCAACAGGAGGCGCCCGTTGTCGTTGCACTTTCCGACACCATGCTTGCCCAGGATTCATGGCCAGGTTTCTGAGTCTTTGCCGACGCGAGCGTTGAAGTTGCCAAGGATGACAACCTTGTCGGCTGTTGGGGTGCATTGAATGAGGTTGCGCAGATCAATGTAGAACTTGTCCTTTTCTGCTGGTCCGCCTGGAGGGTTGGAGCATAGACACTGATGAAGGTGATGCGACGCTTGTTTTGAAGGGGGAGTCGCATGGACATGATCCGGTCCGAGTGGCCTGTCAGGAGGTTTTCGAGTTTGGAGGCAATGGAGTTCTTGACCATGAAGCCTACACCAGATAGGCGTCATTCATCCATAGACTTGCTAGACCAGTAGAGTGTGTAGCCCGCGCTGCATTCTTGGAGGCAGCCTACATCTGCAAGGCGGACTTCACTGAGAGCGGCTATGTCGATGTCAAGTCTGAGGAGTTCATGTGCGATGAGGGCAGACCGACGTTCAGGTCAGTGGCTGTCAGCCTTGTCTAGCATGGTTCTGATGTTCCAGCATGCTAGCTTGAGTTTGTGAGCATCTTTTGAGGAGGAGGACGTGGAGGAGGAGGACGTGGACATGTCCTCGGGCCTGCGCAAAGGAGCTTTTAGGTGGAGTGCAGTGTGTGCAGTTCTGGCCCCACCCTTTACACGCATGGTTCGTGTGCCGTGGCCAAGCAAGCTGGGATGTTGCAGCGAGGTCCTTGGGTCCTTGGGTCGTAGGTTTTATATCGGAGTGGCCTTCTCCTATGCAGGTTTCTTACTCGGGCTGGAGGGGCCTGCCTCCCTCCGGAAGGAGGCGGGGGCCCCGGTCCGGGCACAGGGAAAGCAGTGGCGGCCCCGGCCCGGTCCGGGCAGAGGGTAGGCGGCGGATGCCCCGATCCGGGCAAAAGCGAGGGGGAGGCGGCAGCCCCAGCCTTGGTAGAGTGAGGCAGGCGGAGGCCCTGGTCCAGGTAGAAGCGAGGGGGCAGTGGCGGCCCCGTCCTCGGTCGAGTGAGGCAGGCGGAGGCCCCAGTCCGGGCAGAAGCAAGGGGGAGGCAGTGGCCCCGGCCTCAGCAGAGCGAAGCAGGCATGCACACACACAGATGAATATACACATACAGACACACACATGAGCGCGCACACGCACACAAGCTGACACACACACACACACACACACACACACACACACAAATGCACACAAGCAGAAACACAGTTGAACACACACACACACACACCCTTCCTACCCCTGTTAATGTTGTCCTGGAGAAGATGCGTAGCCGCCACGTGTTCCTGACAACCATCCTGCACCTCCCTAGCCGAATTCGCACGCCAACCCCGAACACCCTGGCCATCAGAATGTTCTAGAAGTGAAGCTGAATGCAATGGTAAATGTCACGAGAGATTAATGGAAGATAGCTGAGCCTTCTCATTCGTCAGACGCTAAGATTACTTCCGATCAATCTCGCTCGCTTCCATCCCCTTTCACCTGGCAGGTACTGACTGATGCGCTAGCAGATAACGCAAAGACTCGAGATGTCATGGACAGTAAGGAAAGCTTTCAAAGCTTGCAGAGGGAAATCTGAGCTGCAGGACGCCAGGTGGAATTTAACATAGGCACATGTGAGGTGTTGCTACAAGCTGGGACTTACACTGTAAATTGTTGGGCACTGAGGAGTGCTGTGGAACGGAGGGATCCGGAAATACAGGTGCATAATTCCCTGAAAGTTGTGTCACAGGTCGATTGAGTTCTGGGGTAATGTTGCAGTTCTATAAATACTCTGGTGAGTCCACACAGAATATTATGTTCAGTTCTGGCAGCCTCATTACAGGAAGGATGTGGAAGCTTTATAGAGAGTGCAAAGGAGATTTCCCAGGATGTTGCCTGGATTGGAAATTATGTTTATAAGGCAAAGTTAGCAGAGCTGGGGGTTTTCTCTTCAGAGCGAAGGAAGATGAAATGTGAACATTAAGTTTCCAAGATTATGAGAAGCATAGATAAGGTGAACAACCAGCACCTTTTTTCTCAGGAAGGGAGTAACAAACACCAGAGGACATCTGTATAAAGTGAAAGGAGGAAATTGTAAGGGAGACATTATGGGGAGTGTTTTTTTTATAAAGGAAGTTGTGCATGTGTGGAATGAATGCATTACCAGGGTTGGTAGTGGAGAATGAAAAAATAGGAGCATTAAAGAGATTCTTGGACAGGTACATGGATGAAAGAAAAATAGAGGGTTATGAAGTATGGAGGGTTTAGGTGGTTTTGGTAGGTCTACCTGGGTTGCACAATATTATGGGCTGAATGGACTATATACTGTGCTCTAATGTTCTATGATCTCTGTCTCCAACCCTCTACTACTGCACGTCTTTTCTCCCAACCCACTCATCACCTACTGACTCCTCAAATCTTGACCCTCACATCTCCTACTAACCCCTCATTCTCCGACCCACCCATCACCCACTGACCACTCACCCCTCCTGACTCAGCCATCATCTACTGACCCCTCACATCTTGACCCTCACATCTCCTATTGACCCCTCATACCCTGACCCACTCATCACCCACTGACCACTCACCCCTCCCAACCCACCCATCAACCACTGACTGCTCACTCCTACCAACCCACCCATCACCTACCAAACCCCTCACTTCTTCAACAGCCCCTCTAATCGTCCTAAAGCAGTGATCAGTGCATCCTGAAATGTTGGCCGCTCTATCCATCCACCCTCAGGTACTACCCGACCACCCCCCTTCCCATTTCCCACTCCAACCATGTCCCCACCACTCAATCACCTCGCTGAGCCACCACGTCCTCTTGCACCGCGAGGCTTGCTGCTTGGATCACCCCAGAGGACCCTCTGGTGACTTCGAAGTCCACGAAAGGGCAACTAGAAGGTGCTGGGTCGAGGTCCCGGTCGTCGGATCCAATTGTGGGCTTGGCTGGAGCCCGTTGGATGGAGGCTAATTTACCAGCGCCTGGGAAATAACATCACATGCGGATGTTGTATTAAATATACAAAGTGCCGGAGAAACTCAGCAGGTCCCTCATAGATAAAGATGTGTGATCAGTGTGGCCTGAGTATTTCGATAAGATAAGAGAACAAAACAGGCAGGTGCATCATTAATATGGTTGGCATAGGAGGGGGTCCACTGAGAGGAGAGATGCGGAGGAATTTCTCAGCCGAAGGTGGTGAATCTATGGAATTTGTTGCCACTGGCAGTTGTGGAGGCCAGGCATTGTTCTTGATTAACCAGGTCTTCAAATGTTATAGGGAGAAAGCCAGGCAAAGCAGCTGAGTGGATCAGATAATGATGAAATTGCAGGGCTGAATGGGCTATTTCTGCCCCTGTGTCTTCTCGTCTTTTGGAAGCAGGGCAAGGGGAAGAGCATAGGCCAACAGTCTAAAGGGTATAGGTGGGCCTGGATAGAAAGGCAGGAGGGAAAAGGAGATAATTGGTTGGGAGAGGGGGTGTGGCTCTGTAAATGCAGAACTGGAGGAAAGGAGACACAGGGAAAGGGGAGAGAGAGAGGGGGGGAGGGAGAGAGAGAAAGAGGGAGGGGGAAAGAAAGAGAGAGGGGAGGGGGAGAGAGAGAGAGGAAAGGAGGGGAGTGAAACAGAGGGTGAGGTGGAGGAAAGGAAACAGGGATAGGGTAAGGATGGAGTCGGGGATGATGTTAATACCATCAGGTTTTGGGTGCCCAGACAGAGGTGTTGCTCCTCCAGTTTGCTGGCATTCTCAGCCTGGCTGTGTGTGAGACCATGGGAATAGAGTGGGAAACTAAAATGGGTGGCCACTGGGAGATCCCTGCTACTGCAGCAGACAAAGCGAAGATGCTCAAGGAAACTATGTCCAGTCTCTCTTATCAGATCAAATCAGATACAATTTACTGTCATGTAATAAAACAGAATCAGAATTTATTGTCATGAACATGTTATTAAAGTTAGTGTTTTGTGGCAGCATCATTCATAATATGGCCACTGGCCACCGTGACAGAGGTGCACCAAAGAAAAGGTACAAGGACTGCCTAAAGAAATCTCTTGGTGCCTGCCACATTGACCACCGCCAGTGGGCTGATAACGCCTCAAACCGTGCATCTTGGCGCCTCACAGTTTGGCGGGCAGCAGCCTCCTTTGAAGAAGACTGCAGAGCCCACCTCACTGACAAAAGGCAAAGGAGGAAAAACCCAACACCCAACCCCAACCAACCAATTTTCCCTTGCAACCGCTGCAATCGTGTCTGCCTGTCCCGCATCGGACTGGTCAGCCACAAACGAGCCTGCAGCTGACGTGGACTTTTTACCCCCTCCATAAATCTTCGTCCGCGAAGCCAAGCCAAAGATTCATAATATGAACAATCTTACAACTTACTATTAAAATAATTGTGCACGAAAAGTAAGGCAGTGTCTTTAGTTCATTGAATATTCAGGAATCTGTTAGCAGAGGGGAAGATGTCCTTTCGATGATTGTTCATCTTTCAGCTCCTATACCTTTTTCCTGATGGTAGCAGAGTGAAGATGTCATGGCCTGGGTGGTGGGAGTAGAGGCTCTTTGAGGATAGAGGCTGCTTTTTTAAGACACTGTCTCATGTAGATGTCCTTCATGGAGTGAAAAGTTATGTTACAGGCAAAGTTAACAACTCTCTGGAGTTTATTCTTATCCTGAGATTTGGCATCTCCATTCCAAATAGTGATGTAACCAGCCAAATGCTCTCCACATGACACCTGTAGAAGTTAACAAGTGTCTTCAGTGACATACCGAATCTCTTCAGACACCTCACAAAGAATAGCCGCTTGTGAGCCTTCTTCATTTTACAGAAATGTAATATAACACCAAAATGTATTTAGTCTTCCATAAAGCAGACAAAGATTCCCTATGAGTATTGCCTTTAATGGGCAGAAGGTTTTGCGGACATTTGCCAGAATTTCTCCCAGAAATGCAAAGTTGGGCATAGAATTGCAGACTGAGTTCAATCTGGATAAGTGTGAAATTGTGCACTTTGTATGCCGAACTTGAAAGTGGAGTATGTGGATAATGGCAGGATTCTTAACTCTGTGGAGGAACATTGGGATCTCAGGGTCCAGATCCATAGATTCTTTGTTGCCAGGCAGGTTCATAAAGCAATTAAGAAGGTGTGCAAAGTGATGGTCTTTATTGGTTGGGGGGATTCAGTTCAAGAGCCCCGAAGCAATATTTCAGCTCTATAAAACTCTGGTGAGACCACACTTGAAATATTGTGTTCAGTTCTGATTGCCTCATTACAGGAAGAGAGGGAGAGAGAGAGAGAGAAAGAAAGAGAGAGAGAGAGAGAGAGAGAGAGAGAGAGAGAGAGGGAGGGAGGGAGAGTGAGAAAGAGCAGAGATGATTTACCAGGATGTTAACTGGATTGGAGAACGTGTCTCATGAGGCAAGGCTAACAGAGCTCGGGCTTTTCTCTTTGGAGATTAAGAAAAATGAGAGGTCTACAAGATTATGAGAGGCATTGAAAAGGTAGACAGCCAGGACCTTTTTTCCCAGGGTGAGAGTAGCAAACATCAAAGGAAATTTATACACAATGAAGGGAGGAAGGTTTAGGAGAGACATCAGAGGTAATATTTTTACACAAAGAGGTGTGGGTGCCTGGAATGCATTGCCAAGATTGGTGATGCAGGTGGAAAAATAGGGGCATTTGTCACCGAGGCAGGAACATAGATGAAAGAAAAATAAAGGATTATAAGGTAGGGAAGGTTTAGTTTATTTTGCTGGGATTTATAGGTCGAGGGCCGAAGGCTGGAATGTTCTCTGAGGGGTTAAGAAATCAGGGGAGGTTTCTTTTATATAGAGAGTGGTGGGTGCCTGGGTATGGTGGTGGTGGAGGCTGGTACAAATGGGGGCACTTAAAACATGCTTGGACAGGCACATGGATGCATGATACATAGAAGCTTATGTGAGAGGGATGGAGGACTTGTATTGATGTAGAGTATATTTTTATGGTGTCAGGACAACAGCGTGGGCTGAAGGGGCTGTCCTGTGGTGGAATGTTTCCATGTTAACATAACAGGGTCCAGTTCCCTGTCTCCCACACCCAATTTACTCACCGGAAGCTCCCAGCACCTTCGCCCAATGGAGGCCAAGAGTGGATGTAGCCCATCCACGGGACATGGCAGGGCATCGCCCACCATAAACAGAGAGCATGGGCTCCACCCTGCGCTGGAAGAGTTGGGGCATCCGGAGCAGGAATGGGCATCTGTACATGAGGAACCCCATTCGGTCTGGAGTAAAAAAAAATATTTGGTCAGAATGGAGGCAGTAACAAACTCTCCTAATGGTGAATGGAGGCAGGAGGGGTGTTGGTCTGGAATGATTTCACAGTTAGGCCTTATCTATCCACTATAGAGCACAGATCGGGACATTCGGCACTATTCACCCATTCTGATCCGCTTGGCATTCTGTCCTGTTGAACCTCATCCAAACCTTTCCCATCTAGATAATGTGACAGGTTATGTTGTATTTTATATTGTATATAGATATGTTTTAAAGGATATTGTGCAGGTCTTTTTTAGTGTAGGTCACATGCAAGCACCTCAAAACAGATCTCATTTAAAATACTGGAGCTCTGCTCAAGCCAGACAAGGTGGCTCTGAGTGCCTTTGCAAGAATATTGAAGAGTGCCCAAGGGACTTCACTAATGGATTGCTGTTTTGAAAAGCAACAAATGAAAGAACTCGGAGGAGTAGGTTCAGGAGCCGCAGGCTGTCTGAGTGCAGTTTGCTGTTCTAAGAGAGTCATGTAGTTTTTCAAGCAGAGAGAGTCAAACAGATTTTTTTTCTAGGAGGGGGAGAGAGAAAGAGAGAGAGAGAGAGAGAGGATTGAGTTATACAGTGCTAGAGTTCAGCAGCAGCAGCTGGGACTGGAACAGGACAACCTGGCAAGCTGTGGAAAACCCCATTTTGAAGATGGGTTGTGAGTTCTTAGTTCAGCCTAGTCAAAGCCATTGTGGTCCATACAAGAGGAGAGGACTGACTGTCTAATGTTTCACCTGAAATAAGGGAAACAAAAAGGAACTCTGTGGTGACCTGAAAGAAAGAGGTTATCATTTGAAAAACCCTGATGGGGCAAGTTTCTTCGGCAAGTCACTGATGTGGCTGATTACAAAGAATCAGTTTATGTCCAGCAAACAACAAATTTCTCTCTGAAAACTTACACACACAATACATAGAATATGCGCTTAGAATGAGAAAGGGGTTGTTAGGTTAAATTAATAGTAATAAGTTAGAGTTTGATCCTGTTTCGTGTTTAAAGATGATTAAAAACAACTTTTGTTTAAGTAAGCATTTGCCTTGGTGAATATCTGTTGCTACTGGGTTTTGGGGTCCTCTGGGCTTGCAACAATATCAGGTCGAAATAAAGACTTTCCACTGGTCCCAATAAGTGTTGCCAAGCACAGAGATCTTGTGTTTCACGTTCGTCGTCCTTGAAAGTGGTATTACAATTTATAGGGTGATCAAGAAAAGGATCGCTATGGTACAAAATTAATGGTGGGGATCTAGGGGTTGTGGTCAAGCAGAGGGTCCTGAAGGGTGTAGTAGAGCAGAGAAGTCTCCTGCTTGTTGTGGAGCAGAGGGATTTGTGAAGTTTTGCAGAGAAGAGGGATTTGAGGAGAGCTGTGGAGCAGGTGATGTGGGGGTTGTGCAAAGGCAAAGATATATGGGGAGGGTTGGAGGGTGGTGTTGTAGAGTAGGTGTGTATGGGAGAGCAGCGGAATACATACATGGTACCTTGATAGTGGGATCACAGGGAGATGGGGTGGTTTAAGAAGACTCTCTGTACATTGGCCTTCATTAGTCAAAAGATGTTGTATAAGATGTTGATGAGGCCACATTTGGTGGATCACGTTTAATTTTGGACACCTCGCTGCAGGGCAGATGTGGTCGAGTGGAGAGAACTAGGTGGTGACAGCTGAGCCACTGGGAGAGGTAAAGCAGTTTGGAGGATTTATTGGATGGAACGGAGAAGAATGAGGGGTACATGGGTAAATAAGGCGTCTTTTGCCTGGAGGCGGTGAATTGGTAGCCAGAGGTGGAAGGTGAGGGGCAGAGATTTAATAGGAACCTGAGGGATGACAATGATTTTACACAGAGGGTGGCAGCCATTTGGAATGGGCTGCAGGAGGAGGGGGGTCAATGCAAGGACTAACGTAACATTTGTACAGATGGGGCAGGTGGGACCAGCAGTAGGTTGGACATTTGGATGCAATCACAGATAGGCTGGGTTTTCCCTTCCTATCCACGAGTCCATGCCTCCAAAATACACCGATTAATAACCGACACACCCATGTACATTTTTAAAGGGTGGGAGAAAACCCACACAGGCATGGGGAGGACATGGAAACTCCTCACGGACAGCGCAGGATTTGAATCAGAGTTGATGGTGCTGTAATGATGTTGTGCTAATTATGATACCCAATGGGCAGGCAGACCAGTGTGAGTGGGACATTTGGATGGATCCACAGATGGGATGGGGTTTTGGGGATGTGGGCCAAATGCAGACAGGTGGACATTTTGAGCTGAGCTGGGAAAATTGGGCAGAAGGGCCTGCTTAAATGCTGAATGACTCTGTAACACGATGATTTGTTGACCAGTGAGAAGGATCCTTCTGTGAGCTGCACAGAAAGTGAAGGTTGCAGTGAGAAGATGGAAGGGGTGGGAAGGAGCTGCAATGGAGTTCCTCAGAAGCTTGATGGTGGCTGCAAGGAAAACCTCATGGAGGGAGGGGTTAAGGAAAGGGGGGAAACGTTGAAGGGTAGGGTGAAAGGGAAGGGGAGAGGGAGAGTAAGGAGATGTAGGCTGAGGTGGGGATTGAAAGGCAAGGTGGAGGAGAAGAGAAGGAAGGGGGTGGAGATAGAGGGGAAGGGAGATTGTAAGGAAGTTGAGGGGAATGGAAGGGGAGCGAGTTAAGGGGTGAGAGGGGGAAGGTGTTGAGGAGGTGAAAGTGGATGAGGAGGGAGGGAGAGATGGAAGGAAGAGGAAAAGGGAGGATGGGGAGCGAGGGACGAGGAGAAAGAGATAAAATGGACGGAAGGGGAAAGGAGAAGAGAAGAAGAGGACTGAAGGTAAGAAGGGGAGATTTCCTGGCCTGATGTGTAAGGTGTCCTGGGGAGCAATGGGACGGGTTGTTCAGGGAGCAGGAGGTGTAAACGGGGATGGGGGTTGTGGGGAGGTTTGCACCTTGTTGGAATTCCTATCCTGGCTGGGAAACAAGTTGGGCAAGGCCCGTGCATTGAGGTAAAGCCTTATCTCTGTTGGACACACGCTGTGCTGGGTGGGGGGTGGCCAAGGCTCACATCCTTCAATCCTTCAAAGCAGAGAATGCAGTGTTTGTTCACAACACAGGCACCCTCCTCACACCACCTCCCCTCCATTCTCACCTCACAAACTGCGACCTCCATTGCTGGAAACGAAGACCAGTCAGTCCTTGGATGAAGGTTGATGGGGATGCAGAATACAGGACCCACGGAAAGGCAGGCGGTGTTCATTCAGGGCAGGGGGGAAGTTGTGCATGAGATGGGGTTGGGGCATTCAAATGGCAGGGCATCCATTTACAACAGAGATGCGGGGGCATTTCTTCAGCTCGAGGGTGGTCAATCTGTGGATTTTGTTTCCACAGGTAGTTGTGGACACCAGGTCATTGGGTGTACTTAAGACCGAAATTGAGATATAGCTTCCTGATGAGCCGGGGCATCAAAGATTTGGGAAGAAGGCCAGACAGTGGGGATGAGTGGGATAATGGATCAGTTCATGGGCAGACTCGATGGGCTGAATGGCTCCTGCGTTTTCTGGTGTTTTTTATTGGATGAAAAAGCAGGGGAAAGAGCACAGGACAAAGGGCAATGGACCTGGATAGAAGGGCAGGAGGGAAAAGCTGAAAATTGTTCAGGGTTGGGAGGGGTCAGTGGTTGTGACTTTCATTACAGAACTGGAGGAAACGTTACCACATGCCTCTCTCTCTCTCACACACACACATACACACACACACACACACACACACACACACACACACACACACACACACACACACACACACACACACACTCTCTCCTCTCACACACATCTCTGCTCACCCATCCCCTTCTCTCTCTCCTTACACTCAGACACACAGATACAAACACACACACACGCATGCCCTCACTGATGCACACACACACATTTTCTCTTTCACTCACATACTCAGGCTATTTTCTAAATGGAGAAACAATTCAAAAAATGAAGGTACAAAGGGAAGGAAGTCCTAGTCCAGGATTCTCCGAAGGTGAACTTGCAGTCAATAGCAAGGAAGGCAAACGCAGTATTATCGTTCATTTCGAGAGGACTAGAATATAAAAGCAAAAATGTAATTGTGAAGCTTTACACGTTGTTGGTCAGATCACATTTGGAGTATTGCGAGCAGATTTGGGTCCCGTTTCTGCCGGCTTTTGAAAAGGTCCAGAGGTTATTGACAGGAATGGCCTGGGGTTGAGAGGGTTAATGTACAAGGAGCATATGATGCCTCTGAGCCTGTCCTCGCTGGGGTGCAGAGGCGTAAGGGACGATCTCATTGAAACCTTCCCAACATTGATAGGACTGAATAGAGTGAACACGGAGAGGATGTTTACAGCTGTTAGAGAGTCTAGGACAGGAGGACACGGCCTCAAAATAAAAGGATGTCCCTCCAGAACAGAGCTGAGCAGCCAGAGAATGGTGAATACGTGGAATCTGTGGCCACAGAAGGCTGTCATCCATATAACCCTAGAGCCACAGGCCATTCGGTCCTTTTGGTCTGTGCCGAAAACATACCGCTAGTCCCACTGTCCTGCACCCATTCCAAAAACCACCAGACCTCTCTCATCCACGTATCCTTCGAACTTACAAGTGATCCCGCATTTGCCACGTCGTTCCACCCTCCCACCACTCTCTGAGTGAAAATGATCCCCCTAAGCTTTTCCCCTTTCACCCTAAGTCTATGTTCTCTTGTATTTATCTCTCCTAATCTAAGAAGAAAGAGCCTACTCGCATTTACTCTGTCTATACCCTTCATCATTTTGAAAACCTCTATCAAACCTCCGCTCATTCATCGAGTTTGTTCTTGATTAATCAGGGAGTCAAGTTTGTGGTTAGAAGGCAGGAGAATTGAGTTGATATAACAGCCACGGATCCTTCACCCCAATATTCCCCCAAATATCTCACCTTTCGCACTCAACCAACATCCTCGAGTTCTTGTCTCTCACCTAGCCTCAGTGGGAAAATCATACTTGCATTTACTCAATCCGACCCCCTCGTAATTGAGTCCTCTGTCAAATCTCCCTCGTTCTCTGACACTGTCACTCATTTCCTCGTCCCCAACACCCTCGTAAATCTTCTCTGCACTATTTCAATCTTATTGATACCCTTTCTGTAGTGAGGTGACGAAAACTGCGCACAACACTTCAAATTTGGCCTCACCAATGTCATATACAAATTCACCAAGACATTCCAAGCCCTACACTTAACACTTTATGAAGGACAATGTGCGAAAATGCGTATTCACGACTTTCAGCGAATTGTGTGTCTTTATTCCCGGAACCCTCTGTTATGCCGCACTCGGCAGAATCCCACCGCTAACCGAGTATGTCCCATTTTGATTTGCCCTCGCAAAGGGCAAACCTTCATACGTCCGCACGGGGACAGATCATTTAAACACATACCTGGCAGTGCCGGGATTCAAAGTTTCCGATTAAGTTCTGGTTCGTTTCCTGTTGTCTTGCACTGAAGACGAACAGTCAACAGGCAGGAAAACAAATTGCAAAAGGTTTTAAACAGTTGGTTTTTTTTTTCTCTCTCTCCTCAGTCTCTGGGTGGGGCTGTTTGTCACTATGCAGGGGCAGTGCAGATAATGAGACCATAACCCATGTGCGGAGCATCGGATAAGCCCGTTCCGGGAAGCTGTCTGGAGAGGGATAAGGTTGGCCGATGGGGTGTTGGTCGATGGGCTAACACCAAGGTGAGATAAGATTGCTGCGACCGAGACCAGGTTCTGATGACTTATTGGTTGCTCCGTGGTTCAAACACAGGCTGTTCCTGTTGGGAAAGCGAATGCGTCATGGATATGGTGATACCGGTTCAATCCCGACATCTGCTGCTGCTCTCTATCCCTCAGCCGCCCCCCCACCCCCACCTCCTCTCTTTCTCTCTCACTCCGCCCCTCCCCTCTCTCATTTACTCCGTTCCATTTCCTCTTTCACTCCGTTCCTCTTTCCCCTGTCTCCTCCTCTCCTCCTCCCAGCACTCCCCCTCTCACCTGTCAGTTCACCCCACCACACTCTCCCCTCTCTCTCCCCTCCATCTCCCCTTCGCTTTCCCTTTCCCCTGTCATCACTCCCATCTTTCCCCCCACTCCCCCATCTCTCTCTTCCCCTCTCCTTGCTCTCTCTGACCACAGGGAGGAAAAGAGAGAGTATGCGAGTGTGTGAGCGTGTGAGTCTGCGTATGGGCTTGTGTGTGAATGTTTATGTGTCCGAATGTGTGTGTGTGTGTGTGTATGTGTGCGTGTGTGTGTGTGAGAGAGAGAGTATGTGTGTGTCTGTGTGTGAATTTGTGTATTTGCGATTGTATCTGCGCGCGTGTGTGCTTGAGAGAGGAAGAGTGAATGTGAGTGTGTGTTTCTCTCTGTGTGTCTATGTGTGTGTGTGTGTGTGTGTGTGTGTGTGAGAGAGAGAGAGAGAGAGAGGGCTGAGTGAGAGAGCGGTGAGTGTGAGAGAGAGGAGTGAGGGGAGAAAGGAGGTGTGAGGGGTCGGGGGAGGGGGGGGGGGAGTGGGTGTCTGTCTCTGTGGTTAGCCTGGTTGGCATGATCAAGATAGCGCGATGGTTGGCTTTGCGTGCTGCAGAAACCGATGGCTTCTCCGAAGCGGGTCCATAGTGGGGAATGCTTCACGACACCCACGCCCTCTGATGTCCAATTCTTCTGCTTTATCCGCGAGCGCTTCGCGATCACCGCGCCGGCAGGTCAGTCTGTGGTCTCGGGCACTGTCGAGCCAAAGTCACTCGCAAATCCGAGGGACAACACCTTGTCTTCCATCCTGGCCTTCTTTAAAACCAGACGGCATCAATATCGACCTCCAGAACCTCTCCACCCCCCCCCCCCTCCCTCCTTACGTTATTCTGACCCCCTCTCCTGGAATCCATTCTCAATTCACTCCTCATTCGTTATGCCCCCTTCCCTTCCCTTCACCCAGACCCCACTCCAGCTTCAGGTGTAATCGGCAAATTTGTAGAAGGCCTTTAAATAATGCCGAGCCACACAGTGTAGAGAGACTGTGGATCAAATTGAATAGGACAGGAGGGAAACGTAAAATAGATTTAATTTCATTAAAAAAATAACTCGCCACAGAATTAGTACAAAATAAATATTTGCAGACAAAATAAAATTATTCTTCTTCCGCCTTGGTGTCAAGATCGGAGGAGTCGATGCCAACCTCTTCATAGTCTTTCTCCAGGGAGGCCATGTCCTCCCGGGCGTCCTGGAACTCGCCCTCCTCCAGCCCCTCGCCCACGTACCAGTGGACGAACGCCCGCTTGGCGTACATCTTGTCGAACTTGAGGTTCAGACGAGTCCAGGCCATGGAGATGGCGGTGGTGTTACTGAGCATGCAGACGGCGCGCTGCACCTTGGCCAAGTCGCCTCCCGGCACCACGGTGGGGGGCTGATAGTTGATGCCGACCTGTGGAGAGGGAGAAAGCGAAGAAG
Organism: Narcine bancroftii; assembly: GCF_036971445.1. Taxonomy (NCBI): domain Eukaryota; kingdom Metazoa; phylum Chordata; class Chondrichthyes; order Torpediniformes; family Narcinidae; genus Narcine; species Narcine bancroftii. The sequence continues at coordinate 97,410,859 of NC_091474.1, read as the reverse complement.
AAGGAGGGGGAGAGGGGAAGGGAGATGGAGAGGAGCGGGAAGGATGAACGGGAGAGAGGGAAGAGGGAGTAGGGAGAGGAGAAGAGGGGCAGCGAGGTGGAGAGGTCGAGGAAGGGGATAGAACGAGAGAGAAAGAGAATGTTAATGTCAGTATCCGAGACCCAACTCTCCCCCTGACACGTTAGGGCAGGGCCGCTGCCCTTCTCTTCCGGGGACATGGGTTCAATCCCGACCTCTGGAAGAGAAATGGTGGTTGGATGGTCAGGGTTCAGGACAATGGGTGTGAGCAGAATAATAATAGATCGGCGGGCAAGAAATGGTCCCAAGGCCTATTTCTGCACTGTACTGTTCTTTGGCTTTCTGCTTCTGTGGGTAATCTGATTCGCCTTAGCTCCTGTCCAGCAGATAATTATTTTCTGCCAGGGACGACGCTGGTGCCCTGAGTTGGCCCATACTCTTGTTTTTCTTGAGCGAATGCGACCAATCAATGGTAGCAAAGGAATGGAAAGTTGGCTTCATGGCTGAAAGCAGAGTGGGGGGGGGGGGGGGGGGAATGGACAGTTGGTTTTCGGATTGGGTCTGGTGCTGTGCCACAGGGTCCAGTGCTGGGTTCTCAAGTTTCTCCTCCATTCAACCCATGTACATGGGAACATTCATGACAAGACTAGCAAATAGTTCTCCAGAGAGAAGGTTTGTCGAAGGATGCGGCAGGATTTCCATCGTTGCGCCCGCGGGCAGATGAATGATAAATGGAATTTAAGGTGTTGCATTTTGGAAGATCTGACTGGAGTAGGGCCGCCTAGTGCATCTGGCGTGAGTTGGGGAGCAGAATGGTGTCGAAGTAGAGGCAAATAGTGTATTGAAAGTAGTGACACATGCATACAGCGTGGTTAAAATAGGTTGCAGATTTGGGTCAGGTAGACTTCAATCCTGATGCACAGGAGACAACTCATGGGACTGTGACCTTGGCATCGGGCCTGTAAAGAGTTGTGATGCTGAGGAACATGCAGGCAGTTGGCAATTTCAGGTGAGGAATCTTTGTAAGATCGAGGCTGCTGGCGACTGAGGTCAAAGAACTCACATCAGACTGTGGACGGCTGGAGACTGGCTGAAAAGGTACCTTGGGGGTGGTCTCTTTTGTTTCTCTTTCTCTGATTGTAAGTGGCTTTGGGCAATGCTAATGAGTTTTGGCAGATGAAAGGACATTTTGAGTAACCTTTCATCTTTTATTAAATGACAATGAAATAATCTTGAAATGGCTGATGGCAGGATTGTTAACAGTGGGGAAGAGCAAGAGAGGGACTTTGGGTCCAAATCCATAGTTCTTCAAGGTATGGTATACTGGATTTCATTAGTAGGGGGACTGAGATTAAGAGCCATGTGGCTGACCAGGCTGGCCAGGTGGGCAAAGGAATGGATGAAGGATATGAATAGAGAGGAATGAGAGTGGTCACATTTTGGACATAGGTAGAACTCCCACAGAGAACGGAAGGAATCTGGCTAGTGTTTGGAGCAGTGCGATCTGGGAACACAGGTGCATTGTTCCTTGCAAGTGTGGCATTCTCTGCATTGAAAAATCTAATTTGAAGATCGTGGAGACATGTTGAGATGCAATTGGGACAGTATTGGTTTGGCGGACCAGAGGGGGGAACTTCCTGTTGGGTGGTGAAGGACTCACCTTGAATCCGGTGGGGCACCAGTCGACGAACTGGATGGAGCGCTTGGTCTTGATGGTGGCGATGGCAGCATTGACATCCTTGGGCACCACATCTCCCCGGTACAGCATGCAACAGGCCATGTACTTGCCCTGACGGGGGTCGCACTTGACCATCTGGTTGGCTGGCTCGAAGCAAGCATTGGTGATCTCGGCCACGGTCAACTGCTCATGGTAAGCCTTCTCGGCAGAGATCAGGGGCGCGTAGGTGGCCAGTGGGAAGTGGATGCGGGGGTAAGGGACCAGATTGGTTTGGAACTCCAGGAGGTCCACATTGAGGGCGCCGTCGAAACGCAGCGAGGCAGTGATGGATGACACGATCTGGGCCATGAGGCGGTTGAGGTTGGTGTAGGTGGGGCGCTCGATGTCCAGGTTGCGCCGGCACACGTCATAGATGGCCTCGTTGTCCACCATGAAGGCACAGTCCGAGTGCTCCAGGGTGCAGTGGGTCACAAGCACTGAGTTGTAGGGCTCAACCACAGCAGTGGAGATCTGGGGGGCCGGGTAGACAGAGAATTCCAGCTTGGATTTCTTCCCATAATCGACCGATAGCCTCTCCATGAGCAAGGAGGTGAAGCCGGAGCCGGTGCCTCCGCCGAAACTGTGGAAGATCAGGAACCCCTGCAGCCCAGTGCACTGGTCTGCCTGCAAACAGAGGAATGCAGGAACGCATTAGAAGAGAGACGGGATTAGATTGGGGGGGGTGGGGGGAGGGAGAGAGAGAGAGAGAGAGAGAGAGAGAGAGAGAGAGGTGGGAGGGAGGTAGGGAGAGAGAGGTGGGAGTGAAAGGTGGGAGCATAAATGACAAATGGAACTAGAGAGGGAACGAGAGAGAGAGCAGGGCAAAGGAAACGTGGTGGAGAAAAAGGAGGGAGAGACAGAGAAGGAGAGAGAGAGAGAGAGAGAGATCTGGGGGGGAGAGAGAGGAGAGAGAAGCGGGTGGAGGGAGGGGAGAGAGAGAGAGGAGGATAGAGGGGAAGAAGGGAAGGGGGAAAAGAGGAGGGAAATGGGGATAGATAAGCAGGGAGAGAGAGGCAGGGTATAGGGGAGAGGGAGGGAGAAAGGGACGTGAGAGGTAGGGAGGGAGAAAATAGAAATGGGAAGAGAGAGTGGGAGAGAGGGAGTGATAGGGGAAGGGGAGAGAGTGGTAGAGAGGGTAAGGGAGAGGAAGGTGAGAGGGAGAAGAGAGGAGGGACAAGAGGGTACGATGGGTGAGAAAGTGGGGGGAGAGAGTGTGAGAGTGGGGAGAGGATGGGAGGTGGAGCAGAGAGGTGGAGTGAGAGGAGGAGAGGGGAAAAGAGTGGAGAGAATGGGTGAGATGGGAGAGAGGAGGGAGAAAAGGGAGAGGGGCAAGAGGTGGGGATAGTGGAAGAAAGTGGAGAGAAACGAGGAGGGAGGTGAGAGGGGTTAGGGAGGGGAATAGAGAGGGATGGGGAGGGAAAAGTGAGGGGTGGACGGGAGAAAAGGAGGGGAGAGACAGAATGAGAAAGGAAGAGAGAGGAGGTGAAGAGAGGGGGAGAAATGAGGAGCAAGGGTAACGATGAAGATAGATGGAGAGAGGGGGAAACGTTGCAGAGCCCCTAGGCCCAGTCAAGCCTGAGAAGTGGAGTGGACCGGGAACGTTAGAGAGGGAGCGCCCAGTCCACATCGGGAGCGGGCAGGGGTCTAAGTGCCACAGTAGTTTCACACACACGCACACACACAATCTCACCAGCTTCCGGATGCGGTCCAGGACCAGGTCCACGATCTCCTTGCCGATGGAACAGTGGCCGCGGGCGTAGTTGTTGGCCGCGTCCTCCTTGCCTGTGATGAGCTGCTCAGGATGGAAGAGTTGGCGGTAGGTGCCGGTTCGGACCTCATCTGAGGGTGGGAGGGGGAAGAATAAAGGATTAACCAGTGCCACAACACTGAACACACACACACACCTCCCCGGGACATCGAGGCGGTATATATAGAACGCAGAACATTCCGGCACAGCACAAGCCCTTGGTCCACCATGTTTTGCTGATCTATCTTTTAAAACCTACTCAACAATCTACCCATCTCTCCCTCACTCCCACAACGCTCTATTTATTCTGACATTCATCTGCCTGTCTAAGAGAGTTTCAAATAACCACGACCGCCCGGAAATTCCCGCTTCCCTTTATACAGATATCCTCTGGCATGGGAAACAGGTGTTGGTAATATAATTTATCCATGCCTCTCATAACCTTCTATCCATCTATTAAGTCACCTATCATACTTCGTCGTTCTTCGATCCAGCCAACACCCTCGACTATCTCCTCAGTACCCTCCCCAAAGCCCGAAAGGTCAGCGCTCCGCTCTCACCGATGACAGTCGGCTCCAGGTCGATGAAGACCGCCCGCGGGACATGTTTGCCCGCCCCGGTCTCGCTGAAGAAGGTGTTGAAAGAATCGTCGCCCCCTCCAATGATCTTATCGCTGGGCATCTGTCCGTCTGGCTGGATGCCGTGCTCCAGGCAGTACAGCTCCCAGCACGCATTCCCAACCTGGGCCCCTGCCTGGCCAATGTGGACTGAGATACACTCGCGCTATGAATGGGGGGGGGGGGGGGAGGAAGGAGAGGGAAAGAAGTTGGGGAAAGAAGGGGGAAATTGTGAAAGAGAGGGAACGAGGAAAATGGAGAAGGTGTGAACGACGGAAGAGGGAAAGAGAGAGAGAGAGAGAGACCCGGTCACTTGACACGCTAATCGCTGTCCCCAAACCCCGAGCCGCCCAACCGCGCCCGCAGTTGCCATTCTTCCCTGCGTTCCAAATTACCCCGCGTTGCGGAACCGCGCGGATCGCGGACATGATCGTTTCTCTTGCAAGCCGGCGATCCCTGTGGACTTCCGCTCAGTAATGTCTCTCTATTTCACCCCCACCCCCCACGCTTGGTCCTCTATTATCATTTTAAACCGCTTGCCGTCTCTCTCCACCCCAGTGGGATGGGGAGGACCCCGCGGTTTCTTCCCACAGACCCGCCCTCAACACCTTCCGTGACGTCGCTGACACCCCACTGGGATAGTTTCCTAACGACAGCCCGCTTCCCATCCCGCACCAGGATCCCATTTCACCAGCCTCCCACCCGCCCCACAATAAAATGTGCTCTGGATAATGTTCTCCCTTCTCTTCCCAGACATTTCCCGTTGATCCCGTTGGGTAGGGTTTGGTCAGGGTTGATTTGGCTTCGGATGAGTCGAGTTGGTTGAAGTGGGTGGGGTTGGGCCGGTCCAGCCCAGCAAGTCCCGGGACATACCCACCATAATGAACCTCCTCCTCACGCAAACTCCAAGCGAATGGGTTGCCTGCTTTGAATGCGCCAATTTATGGCGCCCCCCCCCCCCGAAACGTTCCGCGCTTTCTCATTGGTGCGATTTGACAAACCCATTGGGCTCCCCGAACGAAGTAACAAAGCCAACGAGAACGTTCGTGCAAGTGACGGAACAAAGCGATCGCGGCAACCCTGTTATTCGAACGGCGCAAATGGATCCAGGGCCTCAACGGCCACTATATTAACCACTGGTTCTCTTGACTCTCTCCTCTGCCCCACAATGTATCGTATTTAAGGCTGAGGACATTCGCCCTGTCTCCAATGCCCCTCACTTTTTTTTAAACTTTTTGCACGCACGGGATATTATCTTGGCCGGGTGCTTCCAAAGTCAGTATTCCCCAAGTAGGGAGTCAGAATTGTACGCAATACTCCAGATGTGGTATTATCAGCTCCATGCCCTGCCCTTAAATTCCATCCTTCTGGTAATTAAGGCCAACGTTAAATTTGCCTTCTTGATAGCCTGCTGCACCTCCAAACCAACCGTTTGCGATTTATGCGAAAGCACTCCCAAGTCCGACTGTATTGCAGCATGCTATTTAAATAGATTTCTGATCGTCCATATTTCCTTCCAGTGGATAACCTCACATTTGTCATCTGCCATGCACATAACTTATTGATATCTCACTGAAGACTCTCCATAAGCTCCGCACAATTTGCTTTTCCATTCAATTAGTGTCATCAGCAAACTTAGATTGTTCCCTCTTTCACATCGTTTATGTATAGCATGGTACACGGCATACCACCAATTGCCTACAGAAAAGAAAACACCCCTGTACTCCAATTCTAAGCTTTCTATTGGTTAACCAATCCTCTATTCATGCTGATACATCACCCCCTACTCTTTGCATCCTTATCTTCTGTATGTCTTTTATGCGGAATCTTATCGGACACCTTTTGAAATCCAGGGAAACATCCACTATCTGCTCACCATCTACTGCGCTTGTTATATCTTCAAAGAACTCCAGTGCATTTGATAAACAGGGACTCCCTTTGCTGAATCCATGCTGCATCTCTATACCCTACATTTGCCAAAGATGCTTCGCTATTTCTTCTTTAATGACTCCTTCAAGCATTTTCCCAACTACAGATGTTAAACTAACTGGTCTATAGTTCCCTGCCTTTTGCCGACATCCTTTTTTTTAATAGTGGTGTCATTCGTCATCTTTCAATCCACTAGGATCCGCCCAGAGTCCAGAGAATTTTGGTAAATTATCAACAAAGCTTTGACTATAACTTGCCATTCCAGGATGAGGGAACTTGTCTATCTTTAGACCCTTGTGTTTTCTGAGTACTATCTCTTTAGTGATACATCCTCACCTCCCATCACATCCATAACATCCGTCCTCGGCGATTTCTGCCTTGCAGCTGACCCAAAATAGTCAATGTAATCTCATTATCAAATATCATGTCTTATATCTCATCTTCCAAGGGACAACCTTCACTTTAGCCACCATTTTTCACTTTACATAATTACAAAAAACTTTTGCTGTCCTTTTTTTAAATATTTAGTGCTTTTTATTCTCATATTCTATCTTACGTCCGCTTATCGCTTGGTCATGATTGCTTCTTAAAGTTTTTTCCATTTTTCTCATTTTCCCACTCCTCGGTGATGTTGTACACATGAGCTTTTAGCCTTTATTTCCTTCATTATCCAAGGCTGGCTATCCCCACCATTACTGTCCTTGCTTTTAACGGGAATATATTTTGTTGAGCATCATGAAAAATCTCCCTGGAAGTCTTCCACTGTTCCTCAACAATCCCTCCATATCCTGCATTCCTAGTCTTCCCTGGCCAACTCCTCCCTCATCCCCTTGTATTTTCCCCTTGCTTGGGCATAACAACACACTCCATTTGTATGAGAAACTTAATCCTAGTGTGATCACTCTTTCCAGGAGGATCCCTAACTACAAGATCGCTAATTTTATTGTCTCATTGCACAGGATCAGATTCAATTCAGAATGTTCCCTTGTAAGTTCAGTTGCATGCTGTTCAAGAAAGCCATCATGTATGCATTTTATGAAGCCCTCCTCAAGGCTATCTCAATCAACCTGATTTACCCAGTCTATGTGCATGTTGAAGTCCCCCATGACAACTATTGTTCCATCCTTACATGCCTCCGATATTTTTTGGTTTATGGCTATGTCACTATTGGGTGGTCGATAGACAACTCCCACCAGTATTTTTCCCTTTACTACTCCTAATCTAGACCCAACTGGACTCAACATTTTTCCCCTTAGATATTTCATCATTTTGCACTATTGCTCTGATCTCATCCTCAACTCTGCGCTCAACCCCACCACCCTTACCTTCCTGTCTGTCCTTCTGTATCACCTTATATCCTTGGATATTTAATTCCCAATTCTCTCCACCCTGCACGTTTCAGTAATAGCCACTAAATCAAAACCTGAGGTTTAAGAAACCTGAGGATGTTGCATCTGCATACCCTTATTAGAGGAACGTTGATGCTTTGGAGAGAGGTGTGGAGGAGATTTACCAGGATATTTCATGGGTTGGAGAACACAACTATTCAACAAGGTTGAAAGAGCTGTTATTTTCTCATTGGAGCAATGATGAGAGTCGATTTAATAGAAGTCAACAAGATTAAAGGTATGGACAGCCAGCGCTTTTTCCACCAGGGCAAAATAACACATAACTGTAGCAGGGGGCATCTAGGCAAGGTTAGGAGAGGGAAGTTTAAGGGGATTTTTTTTTAACACAGAGAGAGGTGGGTGTCTGGAATGCATTGCCCAGGTGGTGGTGAAGGCTGGTACAATGGAGATATTGAACAGACTCTTAGACAGGCACATGGATGTACGAAAAATTAGAAGTTTGTAAGGGTTGGATTGGCGTGGAGTAGGTTTTTATGGTTCCAGGTGCAGTCTGTCCAGAGTTCCCAAGATCACAAGATATACAAGTAAAAGTAACCTGCCACTCCAATCCTCCCACTTCGCCTCAAATACCGATTTTTCCATGTAAACCTGGCTAATTAAAACCTTTCTATCTCTGCCTTAAATACACCTCGTTTCACAGACTCAGGACCATCTGACTAAATAAACTTTTCTGCATCCCTCTTTTAAATTGACACCTTTTTACCCTGAAGTTGTGCCCTCTTCTCCTAGACTGACCTACCATGGGAAACATCCTTACCACATCTACATTCTCCAGGCCGCCCAGCATTCGAAACGTCTTTGCGCCCCACCCCATCCTCTTATGGTCAACCTCTCATTCCTGGTATCTTACTGCCAAATTTTCTATGAAACCTGTCCAAAGCTAGCGTACTTTCTCAAATAAGGTGCCTAAAACTGCACACAGTACTTCAAGTGAAGTATCACCAGTGTTTAATAGTCCCAGCATTACATCCCTGCTCTTACAGTAAAGTGGTAAAACAGAGTGTGTACAGCCGAGCATGACCTCGCGTTTTTTGAACTCAACCCGCCGACTTTACTGAGAACATTGTGTTCAGTTCTGGTTGGATGTGGACGCTTTGAAGACGGTGTAGAGGAGATTTACCAGGACGTTGCCGGATTAGAGAATGTGTCTCATAGATGTTAATAGAGCTTCGATTTTTCTCTTGAAGCGAAGAAAGATGAGAGGCGACATTAGGCACTTTCAAGCCGCATATTTTTGGCAAAATGCGGCTGTGGGAAGGCCACGTGAATGTGCAGGAGGCGCCTGCAAGACGAGTTTGGTAACCCTCCTCCGAGAGGGATAATCCCCGCACCACAGTGGCCTCCCCAGCCATCTGAATGCAGCCACCTAAAAGCGAAATCAGTCCCCACACTGTCGGGCACCCGGCGCGGGCTGTCCCACACTGTCGTAACTAATTTCGGGAGTGGCGAGAAGGGGGCTGGCGTGGCCACCGGAGGAGAATGGGGCTGGCCGAAACGATGCCAGAACCCGACTCGAGCGCCTCCTTCTCCCCCACCGGCCGCTCCAGCCCCATGAGTGGGGAGAGAGTGGGGCAGCGAGATCAATGTGGGGATTGAATTCGTGAGTAGGGAGAGAGTGGGGCAGCGGGATCAGTGTGTGGACGTCCCCGTGCTTACAGCCCGCGCCCGCCGGCCGACAGTATGGGGGACTGCCCTTGCCAGCCGGTCCAGTGAGGGGATTGAATTCGTGAGTGGGTCAGCGGGATCAGTGTGGGGACGTACCCGTGCTTACAGCCCGCGCCGTCCGCCCGACAGTGCGGGGACAGCCCGCGCCGGCCGCCCCACGGTGTGGGGATTGAATTCGTGAGTGGGCAGAGTGGGGCAGCGGCATCAGTGTGGGGACGTACCCGTGCTTACAGCCCGCGCCGGGCGCCCCACACTGTGTGGATTGAATTCGTGAGTGGGGCAGCGGGATCAGTGTGGGGACGTGTCCGTGCTTACAGCCCGCGCTGGCCGCCCCACAGTATGGGTATTGAATTCGTGAGTGGGGAGAGAAAGTGAGGCAGCGGGACCAGTGTGGGGACGTCCCCGTGCTTACAGCCCGCGCTGGCCGCCCCACAGTATGGGGATTGAATTTGTGAGTGGGGAGAGAAAGTGAGGCAGCGGGACCAGTGTGGGGACGTCCCCGTGCTTACAGCCCGCGCTGGCCGCCCCACAGTATGGGGATTGAATTCGTGAGTGGGGAGAGAAAGTGAGGCAGCGGGACCAGTGTGGGGACGTCCCCGTGCTTACAGCCCGCGCCGGCCGCCCGACCGTGTGGGGACAGCCCGGACCGGCCGCCCGACAGTGTGTGGATTGAATTCGTGAGTGGGGAGAGTGGGGCAGCCGGATCAGTGTGGGGACGTCCCAGCTGACAGCCAGCCATCCTGAATTGATTGCCCACCTATTGCAATTTAAAGGGTCGCTTCTTCTTCAGACTCATTCTTAGCGGAGAATGCACCTGAAAAATCTCCAACTATGAGATAGGGTGGACCGCCAGCATCTATTTCCTCGGGCGACTGTAAGGGGAGGAAAATTCAGGGGAGGTTTCTTTATACGCAGAGTGTGGGCACCTGGAATATATTGCTCGAAGTGGTGGTAAAATAGGGAGATTTAAAAAAAACTCAGACACGCACATGAATGAAAATAAAATGGTTATGGATTTGCATGTTGGGAAGGTTAGATTCGGAAAGGTATTGGGGCAGGTAGGCGCGTGGCGGAACCCGACCAGTTGGAACTCCAATGGATGATAACAGGCAATAGGTCGCCTTTCTATTGGTCAATTGCTCCATGTGTCATTAATCGAACCAATCGTTGCCGGGGCATCATGGAACTGTGCGTTGTTCTGTTTCCCACGACAAACGAGCCAATAGCTCTCAACTGAACAATTGCAACTTTAAGTTAGCATGTTCCAAAGCTCCTTTCGGAGAGCTACAAAGCAAGATAATGAGCACACGCGCGAGCGCTCATGGGAGGAAGCTAGGGAATTGGGCCGGAGCGCGCGCTCGTTCCAATTCCACCCATACCCTTTCCACATCCCCGCACAAGGCGGGAGATCAAAGCAGGAAGAGATGGGGGGAAGGGGAAGGGTGGGAATAGAGTGGGGTAACTCCGGAAGAAAGAGGGGGGGGGGGGAATTGAGGGCATCGACGCATAGCAGTGGGAAGGATTTGGGGGAGCGATATAGGGGTGAGTGGTATGGGGGATAGACTGGGATAATGTGACCGGGGAGTGGCCTGTTTCCCTGCCGCCTAACCTTGTATAACGTCCCAACACCTCTCTCTCTCTCCTCTCACCTCCCTTTCTTCCTGGTTCTCCCTTTCATTCGTTCTCTCTCTCCCTCCCCTAGTTTTTTCTCTTTGTCTCTCTCTCTTTGACTCGCACTCCTCCAACACCCCCTCATTCCATAGTTCTCATTCGTCGTTGGCTAGGTCGGGGCCCAGATCGGGAAGGGAGCTGGACTGTCTGGAGCACGGCATCTAGCCGGACGGACAGATGAACAGTGATAATGTTATAGATAGAGAATTTAGGTTAAAAAGGGCTTAAGTTAAAATGTGATGATTAATCATAAAAGGGGAAGCCAGAATAGACAGGGAGCTTACCATAAAAGTTTAGCTGGACAATGTTATAACAAACAGAGATCTTTCATGGTCACAAAGAGACATGTAGGAGCCAAAGATTGATAAAAGAGTGAAAAACAGAATTTAGTGTGTACAGAGTTCGTAGTGTACGTGACTAACATGATAATTACAAATGCAAGTGTACTTAGAATGATTTTGCACAAACCAATTAAAACAGTGTTAAAGAGGAGGGGAAGGACAAGCAAAAAAGATATAAAAATCAATGCACTGTATGTATCGGGGCTTGACTTGGCGAGAAGCCAGTTGAGTCCAACTCTGCAGTCTTGTAAATAAAGCTTGTCGTGTCACCGACTTTAAAGAGACTCATGTGTGAGAATTTGTACTTCTGACAACTGGAGTCTCGTCCGGGATCTACACTCCAGCCGTGGGAGGAGGCGAGAAAGGGGGACATCGGAGGTGGTGCACCCCGCTGAGTTCAGCGGCTCCTAGTCCCTTGCTCGTCGCCTCGGGCGGCTTGAGCGAGTGGTATCCGGACAAGGTGACACGACAAGACGAAAAGGAGAGGGGTGACGGTTCAATCCCCAGGAAGACACCGGTAAGTGACGACTTACGATTGTGGTGTGGGGATTGACGGACGAGACCACCCAGGTAACGGTCATGACGGAATTTTTAAAAATATAAAACGATAAATCAGGTGTAGAGCCTTTGTTGTGGCGTGAGGACCCTGTCGTGGGACCTTAGGATAGACCCCAGGGAAACCTCGGCGGGAACCGGCGGAGGGATAGTACCTCCGACGAGGCGTCCGAGACGAAAGGGAGTAGGGTCCCGAACGGGGGGGTCCTCAGCAACGATAAACGGATCTAGGCGGGAAAATGGGAGGATCAAAATCTAAGGGCTCGTCTGAAAGATCAGGACTTTTCCCGGGGGTTCCCCTTGACAGCCCTTTGGGGAGAATGTTTGAAAATTGGGATAGTAAACGATATCGAGACAAAGACAAGAAAAAGATGGTTCAATATTGTCTTCTTTGGTCGAAACAGCCTATCAAAGGTTCCTCTGTCTGGTGGCCGAAATTTGGATCTGATGAATATTGGGTTAGACAAGCATTAAACATATATGTAAACTCGAGACAAAAGGTGAATCAAGAAGAGTCGGCGTATGCATTTTGTTGGGTTCCCTGGCCAGGATCCTTAACAAAATGTTTTAAATTGAGGGTAGCGGGAGAAAAGAAGTGGGAACCTTTGGACAACCTCCCCCCTCCTTATGTTCCCCCGGTGCCCACTGCGCCCGAGGGAAGCTCGCTGCTGGAGGGGAAAGGTGATGAATCTGATTGTCCCGGAAGGGGCCGGGAACGAAGGGATGAATTAAGGGAGTCGGACCCTAAACTTCCACCGGTAAACCGACCCTGCACCAGATCCCAGACTGGTCCAGGACCATCGAAGGCTCCAGTAAGCCTAAATCCCCTGAGGGAAGTTCCTATGGGAGGACCGGGAGGGGGAACGGGATATGTAAACGTTCCGCTAACCAGTACTGAGGTGCGGGGATTTAAAAAGGAAATGAAAAGTCTATTGGAAGATCCCATGGGACTGGCCGAACAGTTCGACCAGTTCCTGGGACCAAACACATATACCTGGGAAGAGATGCACGCAATAATGGGAACATTATTCTCACCCCAGGAGAGGCAGATGATTCGACAGGCTGCCCTCCTCATGTGGGAACGTGAACAACCTGGGGACCCCAGACCCCATGAACAAAAATATCCCCTGAATGAACCCAGGTGGGACAAACGAACACCCGAGGGATTGGCAAGTATGAGACAATACAGAGAGTGGACAATTAAAGGAATACGGGAGGCTGTGCCAAAGGGTCACAATTTCGCCAAGGCATTTGGGAACCACCAGGGGAAAGATGAGTCCCCTACTGATTTCTTGGAGAGGGTGAGAAAGAATGTCCAACAGTATGCGGGTGTGGACCCTAGTACACCAATGGGTGAACAGCTTATTCGAATTGAATTTGTGTCCAAATCGTGGCAGGACATTAGGAAGAAACTAGAAAAGGAGGAGGGCTGGAATGAAAAACCCTTGAGCGACCTGTTGAAAGAGGCGCAAAGAGTATATGTGCAGAGGGAAGAGGAAGGTCAAAAGAGGGCAGCGAAGATTATGGTACAGACTATCCGACAGATAAATGCCGAGTCCAGAGGGGAAAGGAAACAAAACCCTCCTCTAAGCAACCCAAGATATCCAAGAGAGGGGAGACCCAGGAGACCCGCTAAGTGCTATTACTGTAACGAGGAAGGACACTTCAAGAGGGAATGCCCCCGATATAAGAGGGAAGTGCGGACCCTCGAACTCATGGAAGAAGATTAGGGGGGGTCAGGGGTTCCGGGTGTTGGGGACCAAGTATAAGAGGGAACCCTTGGTAAAACTGAAAATTGGTCCCCAGGGAGAAGAGGTGGTGTTTATGGTGGACACGGGAGCGGAACGAAGTAGTGTAATAACTGTGCCGATTGGGACCGAGCCTGTAAAAAGCAATTTGAAAATTTCTGGGATAGAAGGGGCTCCCAGAATGGTATCGATAATTCCCCAAGTGACAGTGAAGCTGGAAGGGAGAGAAGGGGTACAGGACCTCTTGTTGTTACCGTCGGCCAGATTTAACCTCCTAGGAAGAGATTTACAGGCTCTCCTAGGTTTGGGTGCTCTCCCCGTGGACGGAGAAGTGCGAGTCCACCTCTGTGCTCTGAAGGAGGAGGATGAACGGCAGATTGACGAGAGAGTCTGGTATAAGAAGGGAAATCGAGGAGGTCTGGACATCCCACCTTTACATGTCACATTAATACCAGGTCATCAGCCGGTAAGGAAACGTCAGTATCCTATTTCTTTGGAAGGGAGGAAGGGGCTACAGCTGGTAATTGAGACCCTAATACGAGACGGACTTTTGGAGGAATGCATGTCACCCTATAACACCCCTATACTCCCAGTAAAGAAGCCGGATGGATCCTATCGTCTAGTTCAGGATCTGAGAAGTTTGAATGCTATTGTTCAAACCCGCCACCCGGTGGTGCCCAATCCCTATACTATCATGAGTCGGATTCCCCCAGACCATGAGTGGTTTAGTGTTATCGACCTGAAGGATGCCTTCTGGACGTGCCCACTAGAAGAGGGAAATAGAGATATGTTCGCGTTTGAATGGGAGAATCCATGGACAGGTAGACGGAGGCAGCTTCGGTGGACCGTATTGCCCCAAGGGTTCACTGAATCTCCGAACCTGTTTGGATAAATGCTAGAACAGATCTTGGCGGACTATCCATGGTCCGATGATTCCCAGCTGATGCAGTATGTGGATGATCTGCTGTTATCAGGACCCAAGGAACAGGAAATGAGGGGAGATACAATTAGACTCTTGAATTATCTGGGGAAAAAGGGTCTGCGAGTGTCCAGGAACAAGTTACAGTTCGTTGAGAGGACTGTGGTATACCTGGGACACCAGATAAGTAAAGGACAGAGACGGATTACCCCTGAACGGATTGCGGGAATCACCAGAATGCCGTTACCCCGTAATAAGAAGGAAATAAGACAATTCCTGGGGCTCTTAAGTTACTGTAGGTTATGGATAGAGGACTACTCAGCATTGGTGAAGTTTATGTATGAAAAGCTGACAAATGAAGATGAATATCCATTGAAATGGACCCAGGAGGAGAAGGGATGGTTTGAGGACTTGAAGCTTCGCCTGACGCGGGCCCCGGTACTCACTCTGCCCTCTTTAAAACAACCCTTCCAGCTGTTTGTCACTCATAACCAAGGAACAGCTGTGGGAGTTTTGACGCAGGAAAAAGGCCATCAGCGACACCCAGTGGCTTTCCTGTCCAAAATGATGGACCCAGTGTCTCGCGGATGGCCGACGTGTATCCAGGGAGTAGCGGCTGCTGCTCTGTTGGTGGAGGAGGCACGCAAACTCACTTTTGGAGGAAGGATGACTGTGTACACCTCCCATTCTGTGAGTGATCTATTAGCACAAACCGCCCATCGATGGCTGACTGATTCCCGCATATTAAAGTACGAGACCATTTTAATGGTCGGAGAAGACCTACAGTTTGCTAAGAATAATAGTTGCAACCCAGCTCAGTTTTTATACGGCGGTGAAACAGGGGAAGAAGTGGAGCACGACTGTGTCGAGTTGACGGATCTCCAGACCAAGACCCGAGAGGACCTTTGCGATACTCCCCTGGGAGAGGGATATGAATTCTACATTGACGGCTCCGCCAGATGTGTTTTTTTTTTAAATTTTTTTTTCACACCATAAATCACATTAGCCATGATACACACTTTTTCCTTTTCACACATATACAGTGGCATTTTCTCCCCCCCCCTCCCTCCTCCCAACCCACCCCCCCCCACCCCCCCATCTCCCATCCATTTAAGGTATACAATCTAGGATACATTAAACCAGTCAGACAATGTTGTCACTCAACAAAAATACACCAGAAATTCTACTGAGTCCATTCTTTTCTTTCCTTCTCCTTCCATCAACTTAGGTAATGATTGTCCCCGGTAGGTTTTCGCTATTGTATTTAATGTAAGGCTCCCATATTTGTTCGAATATTTCAATATTATTTCTTAAATTATATGTTATTTTTTCTAATGGAATACATTTATTCATTTCTATATACCATTGTTATATTTTCAAATTATCTTCCAATTTCCAGGTTGACATAATACATTTTTTTGCTACGGCTAGAGCTATCTTAACAAATCTTTTTTGTGCATCCTCCAAATCAATTCCAAATTCTTTGTTTTTTATGTTACTTAGGAGAAAGATCTCTGGATTCTTTGGTATATTGTTTTCTGTTATTTTATTTAATATCTGATTGAGATCTTCCCAAAATTTTTCTACTTTCTCACATGTCCAGATTGCATGAATTTTTGTTCACATTTCTTTTTTACATCGAAAACATCTATCAGATACTGTTGGGTCCCATTTATTTAACTTTTGAGGTGTAATGTATAGTCTGTGTATCCAGTTATATTGTATCATACGTAGCCTCGTATTTATTGTATTTCTCATCGTTCCAGAACATAATTTCTCCCATGTTTCCTTTTTTATCTTTATATTTAAATCTTGTTCCCATTTTTGTTTAGTTTTACCATTTGTTTCCTCATTCTCCTTTTCTTGCAGTTTAATATACATATTTGTTATAAATCTTTTGATTATCATTGTATCTGTAATCACATATTCAAGGTTACTTGCCTCTGGCAAACTCAAACTGCTTCCTAATTTATCCTTCAAGTAGGATCTCAATTGGTAATATGCCAGCGCTGTATCTTGAGTTATATTGTACTTATCTTTCATTTGTTCAAAGGATAAGAATCTATTTCCTGAAAAACAATTTTCTATTTTTTTAATCCTTTTTTTTCCCATTCTCTAAAGGAAAGGTTATCTATTGTAAAAGGGAGTAACTTGTTTTGCGTCAATATTAGTTTTGGTAATTGATAATTTGTTTTATTTCTTTCTACATGAATCTTCTTCCAAATATTGAGGAGATGATGTAATACTGGAGAACTTCTATGTTGTACCAATTTTTCATCCCATTTATATAATATGTGTTCAGGTATCTTTTCCCCTATTTTATCTAATTCTAATCTTGTCCAGTCTGGTTTTTCCCTTGTTTGATAAAAATCTGATAGGTATCTTAATTGTGCGGCTCTATAATAATTTTTAAAGTTTGGCAGTTGTAAGCCTCCTTGTTTATACCATTCTGTTAATTTATCTAGTGCTATCCTCGGTTTCCCCCCTCTCCATAAAAATTTCCTTATTATTTTCTTTAACTCCTTGAAGAATTTTTCTGTCAGTTGTATTGAAATAATTATAATATCCTTGGAAAAATGTTCATTTTAATACAGTTTATCCTTTCTATTAATGTTAGTGGTAAATCTTTCCAATGCTCTAAATCGTCCTGTAATTTTTTCATTAGTGGATAATAATTAAGTTTATATAGTTGGCCGAGATTTTTGTTTATTTGTACACCTAGGTATCTTATTGCCTGCATTTGCCATCTAAATGGAGATTCCTTCTTAAATTTTGAGAAATCTGCATTATTCATAGGCATTGCTTCACTTTTATTTACGTTAATCTTGTAACCCGACACTTCTCCATATTCCTTCAATTTCTTATATCATTCTTTTATTGATAGTTCTGGTTCTGTTAAGTACACTATAACATCATCCGCAAATAGACTGATTTTATATTCCTTGTCTTTTATTTTTATTCCTTTTACATTATTATCTATTCTTATCAATTCTGCTAGTGGTTCTATAGCTAACGCAAACAATAAAGGTGATAGTGGGCATCCCTGCCGTGTTGACCTGCTTAAGTTAAATTGCTTTGATACATGTCCATTTACTGTCACTTTTGCTAACGTTCCCTTATATAATGCTTTAATCCAATTAATATACTTCTCCGGTAAACTGAATTTTTGCAATACTTTGAACAAATAATTCCATTCTACTCTGTCAAAGGCCTTCTCTGCGTCTAAAGCAACTGCTACTGTAGGTGCTTTATTTCCTTCTACTGCATGAATTAAGTTAATAAATTTACAAATATTGTCTGTTGTGCGTCTTTTTTTGATAAATCCAGTTTGGTCTAAATTTACCATGTTCGGTACATGCTCTGCTAATCTGTTTGCTAATAGTTTAGCTATTATCTTATAATCTGTGTTTAGTAAAGATATTGGCCTATATGACGCTGGTGAGAGTGGATCTTTCCCTTGCTTTAGTATTACTGTAATTATTGCTGTTTTACATGAATCTGGTAAGCTTTGTGTTTCATCAATCTGGTTGATTACATCCAGGAGGGGCAGAATTAATAAGTCTTTAAATATTTTGTAGAATTCTATTGGGAATCCATCCTCTCCTGGTGTCTTATTATTTGGTAATTTTTTTATTATCTCTTGTATTTCTACTATTCCAAATGGTTCTGTTAATTTATTTTGTTCCTCTATTTGTAGTTTTGGTAGTTCAATTTTAGTCAGAAATTCATCTATTTTCCCTTCTTTCCCTTCGTTTTCAGTTCGGTATAATTGTTCATAGAATTCTCTAAAGTTTTCCTTAATTTCTTTTGGATTATATGTAATTTGTTTGTCTTTTTTCCTTGATGCCAATACCATTTTCTTAGCTTGTTCTGTCTTAAGCTGCCATGCTAGGATTTTGTGCGTTTTTTCACCCAGTTCATAATATTTCTGTTTTGTCTTCATTATATTCTTCTCCACCTTATATGTTTGTAGTGTTTCATATTTTATTTTTTGATCCGCCAATTCTCTTCTTTTAGTTGTATGTTCCTTCATTGCTAATTTTTTTTCTATATTTACTATTTCCCTTTCCAACTGCTCTGTTTCCTGATTATAGTCCTTCTTCATCTTGGTTACATAACTTATTATTTGCCCTCTAATGAATGCTTTCATTGCATCCCATAGTATAAACTTATCTTCCACTGATTCCGTATTTATTTCAAAATACATTTTTATTTGTTTTTCAAAAAATTCTCTAAAATCCTGCCTTTTAAGTAACATGGGGTTTAATCTCCATCTATACATTCTTGGAGGGATGTCCTCTAGCTTTACTGTCAATATTAAGGGTGAATGGTCCGATAGTATTCTAGCTTTATATTCTGTTTTTCTTACTCTATCTTGCATACGAGCTGATAACTAAAATAGGTCTATTCTTGAGTATGTTTTATGTCTAGCCGAGTAATATGAATATTCCTTTTCTTTTGGGTGTTGTTTCCTCCATATATCCAAAAGTTGCATTTCTTCCATTGATTTAATTATAAATTTGGTTACTTTGTACTTTCTGTTAATTTTTTTCCCAGCTTTATCCATATTTGAATCCAAATTCAGGTTGAAATCCCCTCCTATTAATATGTTCCCTTGTGTATTTGCTACCTTCAAAAAGATATCTTGCATAAACTTTTGATCTTCTTCGTTAGGTGAATATACATTGAGTAGATTCCAAAACTCCGAATATATCTGACATTTTATCATTACATATCTCCCTGCTGGATCTATTATTTCCTCTTCTATTTTAAATGGCACATTTTTAATAATTAATATAGCCACTCCTCTTGCTTTTGATTTATACGATGCTGCTGTTACATGTCCTACCCAATCTCTCTTTAATTTCTTGAGCTCCAATTCAGTTAAGTGTGTTTCTTGAACAAATGCTATATCAATTTTTTCTTTTTTCAGTAAATTTAGCAGTTTCTTCCTTTTAATTTGGTTATGTATTCCATTAATATTTAAAGTCATATAGTTCAACGTAGCCATTTTATACTTTGTTTATCTTCCCTTTCCGTTTTTCCATTATTACCTTTCCTCCTTTTCCATTTCTTATTTTAAACCCTTTATAAGACAACATTCCTAAAACATCAAACATTTTCCTTATTCTCCTATTTAAAACTTCTTTAGCCCCAATCTCCCCTTCCCCTCCTGAGTTGTCCTTTATCCCTTGTCGGACAACCACATCTCCCCTCTCCATTTGGGTTTGCGAATTCACTCGCAAGCATCAGCTGATTTTGCAGTGACCGCAACTCCTCCCCACCCAGCCCCCCCAGAAAAGATTTCACTTTTCATATGTAACGAAGGTCACTCTTTTAGTTCTCTCCTTATTCCCTCTATTCCATTTCCTTCCCTTATTAATTCTTGTCTATACTATCTATATTTTCCTCTAAATACAGATACATTCACGTATGCACATTATACACATACACACTTATACCTCTTTACCTACATACATATAAATCGTGGTCATTTTTACTCTCATTACACGTCTTCATCCCTCAGTCTATTTTGTAATTGTTCTGCAAATTTTCGTGCTTCTTCTGGATCTGAGAATAGTCTGTTTTGTTGTCCTGGAACAAATATTTTCAATACCGCTGGATGCTTTAGTATAAATTTATACCCTTTCTTCCATAAAATCGCCTTTGCTGTATTGAACTCCTTTCTCTTCTTTAGGAGTTCAAAACTTATATCTGGATAAATGAAGATTTTTTGCCCTTTGTACTCCAGTGGCTTGTTGCCCTCTCTTACTTTTTCCATTGTCTTCTCCAGTACCTTTTCTCTTGTAGTATATCTTAGGAATTTTACTAAAATAGATCTTGGTTTTTGTTGTGGCTGTGGTTTAAAGGCCAATGCTCTATGTGCCCTTTCTATTTCCATTTCTTGCTGTAGTTCTGGACATCCTAGGATCCTAGGGATCCAATCTTTTATAAACTCTCTCATATTCTTGCCTTCTTCATCTTCCTTAAGGCCCACTATCTTTAAGTTATTTCTTCTGTTATAATTTTCCATTATATCTATTTTTTGAGCTAGTAGTTCTTGTGTCTCTTTAGTTTTTTTATTAGATTCCTCCAATTTCTTTTTTAAGTCTTCTACCTCCATTTCTGCTGCTACTGCCCGCTCTTCCATCTTGTCCATTTTCTTTCCCATTTCTGTTAAGGTCATATCTATTTTATTCACTTTCTCTTCTGTGTTGTTTATTCTTCTTCTTAAATCATTAAATTCCTGTGTTTGCCATTCTTTAAATGACTCCATGTATCCTCTAACCAGAGAAAGTATATCCTTTACCTTGCCTTTCCCTTCTTCTATTTCACTGTACTCTTCCTCTTCTTCTTCCTCTGGGTTGGCCATCTGTTGTTTCTTTGTTGCCCTTTTCTTCTCTTCTTTCTTGCTTTCTTGTGTTCTCTTCTTGCTGCAGGTGTTCTGCAGCTGTCGTTGCCGGCTGTGGAGATGAACTCCCCAGCTGGTCACCCCTCCCGTCGGTGTGTTTTTTTTCATGCGCGGTTGCGCACTTTTACTCGGCTCAACGAGCCATTTTTGTAGTCCACTTTCTACCGACCTGAGGGAGCAGGTTTCTCTCTCCACCGCGGGCCTCTTCGAACAGGTAAGGCCTTCTCCTTCTTCCTCCGTTGTCTTCTCTTCCTCTCTTCTTACCGTTGATTTCGATTTTTCTTTTTTTGTCGCCATCTTCTTTCCACCTTTATACTCACTTTTCTTTAACTTTTATTTCTGTGCCTTTGTGTTTTCCTTTGTTTTTTTTTGACTTTTCTGGAGAGGGCTGGAGTTCACCGTCCGGCCACTACTTCATCACGTGACTCCCCCCCTGGCTCCGCCAGATGTGTTGACGGAATGAGGAGAAGCGGGTATGCCATAATAGAAGGAGATGCTTGGAAAGTGGTAGAATCCGCGAGGCTACCCGGAAGCTGGTCGGCACAGTCCTGCGAACTATATGCCTTGCAGAGAGCCCTTAGAGTACTGGCAGAGAAAACTGGAACAATTTACACTGACTCCAAATACGCATACGGGGTAGTGCATACCTTTGGTAAGATCTGGAAGGAGCGCGGTCTGATTACATCAAGAGGAAAGGAATTAGCACACGAACAGATGATTACTCTGACTTTGAAAGCCCTAACATTACCCCGGGAAATAGCAGTGGTCTACATACCAGGCCATCAGAGGGAAGATACCCCGACCGCAATTGGGAACAGACTGGCTGATGAAGAGGCCAAAAGGGTGGCCATGCAACAGGAAATCCGTTTGCTGACCTTAATCCCAATAAGACAAGGTATAAAAAAAGCTCCCATTTTCACTGCTAAGGAAGAAAAGGACATGGCTCAGCTGGGCGCAAGCCAGCTGCCTGATGGAACATGGAAGACACCGGATGGAAGAATGGTTCTAAATAAGGAAATAACTCGCAATATTTTAAAACACCTGCATCATCAGAGCCACTGGGGCACCCAGGCCTTGTGCGACACAGTGCTTCGAGAATATGTGTGTAAGGGGATCTACACCTTGGCCCAACAGGAGGTGCAGAACTGCCACATCTGCACAAGAATTAATAAGAAGGTAATGAGGACGAGTACCGTGGGAGGTCAACCGTTGGCCATACGCCCCTTCCAAAGAATCCAGATTGACTTCCAAAGATGGAAGTATCTGTTGGTGGTGATAGATCACTTTACCCGATGGGTGGAAGCCTTCCCAACAGTAAATGCTACAGCCTCCACAGTAGCTCGCCTCCTCCTAGAGCAGGTGATCCCCAGATATGGCATAATGGATTCTATAGACTCGGATAGGGGTCCACATTTTTGCTCCAAAGTCCAGCAATTGATTTGTGATGCATTGCAGGTCTCTTGGAAATTGCATACCCCTTGGCATCCACAAAGCTCAGGGAGGGTTGAACGTATGAATGGAACCCTAAAGACGCAATTGACAAAATTAATGGTGGAGACTAAAATGCTTTGGATAAAGTGTCTGCCCCTGGCCTTATTGAGAATTCGTACTGCCCCACGCAGGGATGTGGGGTGTCCCCTTATGAGATGATGTTTGGGTTTCCCTTCTAGAGTACAGTTGAGGGGTGTCCCACCTTGGGGGAAGGGGATATTTTTGTTAGGAACTATTTACAGGCACTGTCACGCTCTCTTACAGATTTACGAAAGAGGGGACTATTGGCACAAACACCACCTCTAGACTTTTCTTTACACAAGGTGGAACCGGGAGACTGGATTCTCATCAAAACCTGGAAAACTGAAAAACTCCAGCCACAGTGGGAAGGTCCATTCCAAGTTCTATTGACTACAGAGGCTGCAGTACAAACAAGAGAGAAGGGGTGGACGCACGCATCCAGATTTAAGGGACCTGTAGAGGCGCCTCAGGACCCTGATACGGACTCAGATTGGACTTGTGTTCTGGAGACAAACCTCTTACTTTGCGATTTCGCAGGAAGACTTGATTGACAATGTTATTGTTATATGCTTTGGTTTTTCTTGGTTTGCCTATGTCTTTGTCAGGTCTGAAGTGTAAGAAGTGCAGAGACACAGTAGTCCTTTTTCAAGACCGCACTTGGGAAAGAAAGGAGGGTAGTTTCATTTCCCATACCTCAGTTCCTAAGAAATGCTGGGCAGAAAATACCACCCAACATCCATATACCCCTTGTACGGAGAATGAGGGAAGTAGTGTGGGTCATTATATACAGATTCCTAATAGTACTCCTTTCCCTCTTAACGGTTGGCCCTGGGAGGGTGAGTCAGGCCCACCATGCAGCCAGGGGGCCTGGGAGACCCAGTTAGAATTTTACTTCAGCACGAAATTGATTTATCAGAAGATGGTTCTCTTCCCTGGGTTAAGGCCCCCATTCAGAAATAGTACACACATTTTAAAGAAAGAAAGGGGTGGATTGTTATAGATAGAGAATTTAGGTTAAAAAGGGCTTAAGTTAAAATGTGATGATTAATCATAAAAGGAGAAGCCAGAATAGACAGGGAGCTTACCATAAAAGTTTAGCTGGACAATGTTATATCTTTCATGGTCACAAAGAGACATGTAGGAGCCAAAGATTGATAAAAGAGTGAAAAACAGAATTTAGTGTGTGCAGAGTTCGTAGTGTACGTGACTAACATGATAATTACAAATGCAAGTGTACTTAGAATGATTTTGCACAAACCAATTAAAACAGTGTTAAAGAGGAGGGGAAGGACAAGCAAAAAAGGTATAAAAATCAATGCACTGTATGTATCGGGGCTTGACTTGGCGAGAAGCCAGTTGAGTCCAACTCTGCAGACTTGTAAATAAAGCTTGTCGTGTCACCGACTTTTAAGAGACTCATGTGTGAGAATTTGTACGTCTGACAATAAGACCATCGAAGGGGGCGACGATTCGCTCAACATCTTCTTCAGCAAGACCGGCGCGGGGAAACACGTCCCGCGAGCGGTCTAAATAGGGCGAGAGCGGAGGCGGTGGGTGAGCGCTGACATGCAAGGTTATTCCATAGGACGGAGAGGTTTGGCAAAGGTGCTGAGGAGATTGACGAGGGTGTTGCCTGATTGAAGAACGTGTTTTATGAGGGAACATCAACAGAATTAGGATTTTTCTCTATTAAATTATGAAGGGTGATAGGAGCCTTAATGGAGGGTTAGAAGATTATGAGATGCATGGATAAAGTATACTGCCAAAACTTTTTTCCCCCACGGCGATTTGACAAAGGCTGGCAGAGTCTGCAAGCATCGAATCCATGCTGCTGAAGACCCAACTGCGCTGGGTGGGTCACGTCTCCAGAATGGAGGACCATCGCCTTCCCAACATCGTGTTATATGGTGAGCTCTCCACTGGCCACCGAGACAGAGGTGCACCAAAGAAGAGGTACAAGGACTGCCTAAAGAAATCTCTTGGTGCCTGCCACATTGACCGCCGCCAGTGGGCTGATATTGCCTCCAACTGTGCATCTTGGCGCCTCACAGTTCGGTGGGCAGCAACCTCCTTTCCCACCTCACTGACAAAAGACAAAGGAGGAAAAACCCAACACCCAACCCCAACCAACCAATTTTCCCTTGCAACCACTGCAACTGTGCCTGCCTATCCCGCATCAGACTTGTCAGTCACCAACGAGCCTGCAGCAGACGTGGACATACCCCTCCATAAATCTTCGTCCGCAAAGCCAAGCCAAAGAAAAAAAAAGAGGACATCTGTATAAAGTGAAGGGAGGGAAGTTCAGGGAAACGTCAGGGGTGGGTTTTTACACAGAGCAGTGGATGCCAACAATGTATTGGTAGGGATAGTCGTGGAGGCTGAAACAAATTGGGCCATTGAATGTCTCTTAGAAATTATGTCAGAATAAATAGAGGGTTCTGGCTGTGAAGGAGAGAAGAGCTAGATTGTTGAGAAGGAGAGAAGAGCTAGATTGTTGAGAAGGTTTAAAAAAAAAACATGGTGGACTGAGCTGTTCTGCATTCTATGTATTCCATACTCCTCCTCGGTGTCGGGGGGGGGTGGGGGGTGGGGTGCACGTGCGTTGTGTGCGTGCATGTGAGAGTGGATTGTGTGTGTGGGGACTCTGGTTAATCTTTATCTTTCCCCCTCCCACCCTCAGATGAGGACTGGACCGACACCTACCGCCAACCTTTCCATCCGGAGTAGCTCATCACCGGCAAGGACGACGCGGCCAACAACTATGCCCACAGCCACTGTTCCATCGGCAAGGTGATCGTAGGCATGGTCCTGGTCCACATCTGAAAGCTGGTGAGGTCACTGACGCCTTTGCTCTTCCAATGATTCTCACCCTTTATTCAATTCTAGATTTAAGAGCCTGTCTTCCTTTCCCCTCAGCACCCCCTCACTCCCACCTCATTCCCTCTCCCTCCCCCTCCCTCCCCCTCCCTCCCCCTCCCTCCCCCTCCCTCCCCCTCCCTCCCCCTCCCTCCCCCTCACTCATCTCACTCCTTCATCATAGGAACAGAGGAAGTAGAAACAGGAGTAGGCCAAAAATTCAATAAGATCATTGCTGATCTCATAAGATCACTCTCCTCACCGCACACCCCCTTCACTCTCCCCTTCATTTGCCCTCCTCTCTCCCCACCCCACTTCCCTGTCTCTCTTCTCCTTCCTCTTCCACATCCTTCACCCCCATCCCACAACTTCCACTCTCTCCTCCCTATTCTCCCCTCCCTTCCATCTCTACTCCACCTTGCCCCTCCCTATCCCCGTCTTCTCCCTCCCTCCTCCATCCCCTTCCTCCATCTGGTCCACCTCTCCCTCTCATCCCCCTCTCTCCTGTCTCCCCCTCTCTCCCCTGCCTCCCCCTCTACCTCTCTCTCATAAACCCCTCTGTCTTCCCAACTCTCTAGCCCTCACTCTCTACCTTCACTTTTCCCTTCAACCCTATCACTCCACTTCTCTCCCTCATCCCTCTCTCTCCCTCTCACCCTTCTCTCCCTCCTTTCTCACCTTTATATCCCCCTCTGCCCATCTCCCCACCTCACTCGCCCCCTCACTCTCCCCTGTCCCACTCTCTCTAACCTCTCTCTCCCCCTCTCCTCCCTCCTCTCCGCTCGACCCCCTCCACCATTCACTCCACACCACCACTTTGTCTCTCCTCTCTGCACCATTCCCTCACATCCCTCCTCTCTGCACCACCACCCTCCTCGCCGCACCACCACCCACCTCGCCGCACCACCACCCTCCTCGCCGCACTACCACCCTCCTCGCCACACCGCCACCCTCCTCGCCGCACCACCACCCTCCTCGCCGAACCACCCCCCTCCTCGCCGCACCACCCCCCTCCTCGCCGCACCACCCCCTCCTCGCCGCACCACCACCCTCCTCGCCGCACCACCCCCTCCTCGCCGCACCACCACCCTCCTCGCCGCATCAACCCCTCCTCGCCGCACCACCCCCCTCCTCGCCGCACCACCCCCCTCCTCGCCGCACCAACCCCCCTCCTCGCCGCACCAACCCCCCTCCTCGCCGCACCACCCCCCTCCTCGCCGCACCACCCCCTCCTCGCCGCACCACCCCCCTCCTCGCCGCACCACCCCATCATCCTTCCTCTCTGCACCACCCACTCCACCCTCCTCTCCGCACCACCCCACCATCTCTCCTCTCTACATCATCCTCTCTTTTCTGTGCACGACCCCCTTGTCCCTCCTCTGCGCACCAACCCCTCTCCTTCCTCTCCACATAACTCCCTCTTCACTCCTCTCCACACCATGAGCCTTCTCCCTCCTCTCCGCACCACATGCTCCCTCCTATCCACACCACCTACCTCGAACCTCTCCGCAGCAGCCAATCCCGTCTCTCCGCAAAACCACCCTAGCCTTCCTCCTCTCTGCACCACCATCTCCTCCCACCTGTCTGCCCCACCATCTCCATCTCCTCTCAGACCCACCATCTCCATCTCCTCTCAGACCCACCATCTCCATCTCCTCTCAGACCCACCATCTCCATCTCCTCTCAGACCCACCATCTCCATCTCCTCTCAGACCCACCATCTCCATCTCCTCTCAGACCCACCATCTCCATCTCCTCTCAGACCCACCATCTCCATCTCCTCTCATACCCACCATCTCCATCTCCTCTCAGACCCACCATCTCCATCTCCTCTCAGACCCACCATCTCCATCTCCTCTCAGACCCACCATCTCCATCTCCTCTCAGACCCACCATCTCCATCTCCTCTCAGACCCACCATCTCCATCTCCTCTCAGACCCACCATCTCCATCTCCTCTCTGCCCCAGCATCTCCATCTCCTCTCTGCCCCAGCATCTCCATCTCCTCTCTGCCCCAGCATCTCCATCTCCTCTCTGCCCCAGCATCTCCATCTCCTCTCTGCCCCAGCATCTCCATCTCCTCTCTGCCCCAGCATCTCCATCTCCTCTCTGCCCCAGCATCTCCATCTCCTCTCTGCCCCAGCATCTCCATCTCCTCTCTGCCCCAGCATCTACATCTCCTCTCTGCCCCACCATCTCAACCCTCCTCTCTGCCCCACCATTTACTCCCTCCTCACCGCCCCAACATCTCCTTCCTCCTCTCCGGACCACCATCTCCTCCCAACTCACCGCATCACCATCTCCTCCCTCCTCTCCACAACACCCCCTCCTCTCTCCTCTCCACACCACGCCCTATCCTGCCTCCTCTCCACAACACCATCTCCTCCATCCTCTCCGCAACACCATCTCCTCCCTCCTCTCTTCCCCACCCTCTCCTCCCACCCCTCTGCACCACCACCCTATCATCTCTCCTCTCTGAACCAACTCCTCTTCTCCCTCCTTTCCGCACCAACCCCTCTCCTCTCTGCCCCACCCTCTCATCCCTCCACTCTGCCCCACGCTCTCCTCCCTCCTCACTGCCCCACCCTCTCCTCCCTCCTCTCTTCCCCACCCTCTCCTCCCTCCTATCTGCACCACCTCCTCGTTCTCCTCTCCTCACCAACCCCTTCCTCCTCTCCACACCAAGCCCCTCCACACTCCTTTCTGCACCAAACTCTCAACCCTCCTCTCCGCACCACCCACTTGTCTCCCTCCTCTCCGCTCTACCACCCTTTAACCTCATCTCTCTAACACCCCCTCTGCTCCCTCCACTCTTCACCACCACCCTCTCTCCCTCCTCTTTGCACCACCCTCTCCTCCCACCTCACTGCACCACCACCCTATCATCTCTCCTCTCTGAACCAACTCCTCTTCTCCCTCCTTTCCGCACCAACCCCTCTCCTCTCTGCCCCACCCTCTCATCCCTCCACTCTGCCCCACGCTCTCCTCCCTCCTCACTGCCCCACCCTCTCCTCCCTCCTCTCTTCCCCACCCTCTCCTCCCTCCTATCTGCACCACCTCCTCGTTCTCCTCTCCTCACCAACCCCTTCCTCCTCTCCACACCAAGCCCCTCCACACTCCTTTCTGCACCAAACTCTCAACCCTCCTCTCCGCACCACCCACTTGTCTCCCTCCTCTCCGCTCTACCACCCTTTAACCTCATCTCTCTAACACCCCCTCTGCTCCCTCCACTCTTCACCACCACCCTCTCTCCCTCCTCTTTGCACCACCCTCTCCTCCCACCTCACTGCACCACCACCCTCTCCTCCCTCCTCTCCGCACCAACCCCTCTTCTCCCTCCTCTCCGCACCAACCTCTCTTCTCTCCGCACCAGCCCCTCTCCTCCCTCCTCTCCACACCAACCCCTCTCCTCCCTCCTATCCGCACCAATCCCTCTCCTCCCTCCTCTCTGCCCCACCCTCTCCTCCCTCCTCTCTGCACCACCTCCTCGTTCTCCTCTCCTCACCAACCCATCCCTCCTCTCCACACCACCACCCTTTCTGCCCTCTTCTCCGCACCACCTTCTCCTCTCTCCTCTTCACACCACCTACCTCCACCCTCCTCTCCGCACCACCCTCTGCTCCCTCCTCTCCACACCACCACCCTCCCCTCCTCTCCGCACCTACCCCTCCATCCTCTTCTCCGCTCCACTCCCTCAACCCGCCTCTCCACACCACCCTCCTCCCTTCTCTCTGCATCATCCCTCTCCACCCCTTTGACCCTCCTCCCCGCACCATCCCCTTTCATCCCTCCTCTCCGCACTGCTCCTTCTTCCCTCCTCTCCGCACCACCCCCTATCCGTACTACCTTCTTCTCCCTCCTCTCTACACCACCTACCTCCATCTTCCTCTCTGCACCAGAACTCTCCTCCCTCTTCTCTGCATCACCACTCTATCCTCCCTCCTCTCCGCATCACCACCCTATCCTCCCTCCTCTCCGCACCAGTCCCCTCCACCATCCTCTCCACACCACCCTTGCTCCCTCCTCTCCCCACCACCACCCTTTCTGCCGTCTTCTCCACACCACTTTCTCCTCCCTCCTCTCCACACCACCACCCTCTCCTCTCTCCTCCCCTCACCTACCCCTCCTCCCTCCTCTCTGCATCACCCCTCTCTTCTCCACCACTTTTTCCCTCCTCCCCGCACCATCTCCTCTCATCCCTCCTCTCCGCACTGCTCCTTCTTCCCTCCTCTCCGCACCACACCCTATCCATACTACCTTCTTCTCCCTCCTCTCCACACCACCTACATCCACCTTCCTCTCTGCACCAGACTCTCCTCCCTCTTCTCCGCATCACCCTATCCTCCCTCCTCTCCGCACGAGTCCCCTCCACCCTCCTCTCCGCACCACCACCCTTTCCGCCCTCTTCTCCAACTTTCTCCTCCCTCCTCTCCACACCACCACCCTCTCCTCCCTCCTCTCCTCACCTACCCCTCCATCGTCCTCTCTGCACCACTCCCTCCTCCCTCCTCTCTGCCTCACCCCTCTCTTCTCTCCACTCCTTTGTCCCTCCTGCCCGCACCATCCCCTCTCATCCCTCCTCTCCGCACTGCTTCCTCTTCCCTCCTTTCCGCTCTATCCCCTCTCCTTCCTCCGCTCCGCACCACCCCCTCTCCTCCCTCCTCTCCGCACCATCTTCTCTTCCTCCTTCTCTGCACCACCCCCTTGTCCCTCCTTTCCATACCATCCTCTCTCCACCCTCCTCTCTGAACCACCCCCTCCACCCTCCTCTCCACACCACACCCTCCTCCCTCTTCTATGCATCACCCCCCTCATCCTCCATCCTCTCCATACCATTGAATACATCCTTGAGTCTTGAACAATATTTATGAGCGGATTGATCTCCAATCCTTTTATCTGCAGCAACCTTATCCCATCCCACTGTGATGCAGCAGGCCAGGATGCTCTTGATTGATCTTCTCTCCCCTCCCACTCCCTCCCCCCACATCCCCCTCCTCCAAATTCATTATCTCCCCCAGTCTCGTCAACTCCTCTTTCTACCCCTCTCCCATCCTGCCCACCTGCCCGTTCCTCCCTCCCCACCCCCTCCCCTTCAACCTTCCTCTCCTCACTCTTCTCCTCCCCTTTACCCTTGCCCTCCCTTCTCCCCTACCATTCCTCAATCTCACTTCCTCATCCATCCCACCTGACCTCCCCTCCCTCCTATCCTCCCTTCTCCTTCCTCTCCCTCCTCACTCTCCTCACCATCCTCTCCTTCCCTTCCACCCTCACTCCTCCCTTCCTGTTCCTCTCCTCCCTCCCCTTTCTCGCCCTCCCACCCCCTCCCTGTCCTCCCCCACTCCACCCTTCATTGCCCCAATCCTCCTTCCCTCATCATTTTTCTCTCTTCCTTCCCTCCTATCCCTTCCCATCCACCTTCCCTACCCTCCATTCCTATTCACTCCACCTCCACCCTCCCCTCTCCTCCCATCCCTCATCTCATTAACCCCTCTCCCATATTACACCACTTGCACCCCTCCATCCTGCACCCTGACTCACCCACCTCCCTCCTGCCCACTCATCACATCTCTTCCCCTCTCCACTACCCCATTCTCACTACTCCCCACCTCCCCCTCTCCCTCCCCCTCACTCCCCACCTACCCCTCTCTCCCTCTCATCCTACCTTCAGCCCCCCTCTCCTCATCCCTCCTCTCTCCCTTTACCCCCTCGTCCTCCTCTTCTCCTGCCATTTCCACCCCTTCCCCATATTTCTTCACCAACTGACCCCTCACTCCTGGCCCATCCATCACCTACTGACCCCACACCCCTGGCCCACCCATCACCTACTGTCTCCTAACCCTGAACCCACCCACCACCTACTGACCCTTCACCCCTGGACCACCCATCACCTACTGTCCCCTCACCCTGACCCACCCATCACCTACTGTCTCCTAACTCTGAACCCACCCACCACCAACTGACCCCTCACCCTGACCCACCTATCATGTACTGACCCCTCACCCTGACCCACCCATCACCCACTGACCCCTCACCCCAATCCACCCATCACCTACTGACCCTTCAGCCCAACCCACTCATGTGGATCACATGTAGATGGATCCACTCAGGTTGAGAGGAATGTGGACAACTGGGACATTTGAGCCAATCCAGCGATGGGCTGGATTCAGAGGGATGTGGGGCCATTTGCAGAGAGGTGAAAATTTTTGGCTGACCTGGGCAGGTTGGGCAGTGACTCTGAGTGACTCTGTGATACAATGACTTCTTGGCCAGTGAGAAAGATCCTTCTCTGAGCCACCCAGCAGCTTATCTCAGGCCGGGCAGACAGTGAGAGAGAGAGTGGAGGGGGTAGGAAGGAGCTGCAAAGGAGTGGCTTGGAAGCTCCATGGTGGCTGCAGAATGAAGCCTCCTGTAAGGTCATGAAAGGACAAGGTGGAGGGGGATTAATGAAGGGGAAGGGAGTGGGAAAATGGAGAGTAAGGGGATGGAGGATGAGTGGTAGGGTAGGGGGAAAGGAAGGGAGATGGAAGGAATGGTAAAAAGGTTAGAGGCAGGATGGGACAGCGGGTGGGGAGGGAGGAGAGATTCTGGGGAGGGTAATTGAGTGGCGGGGAATGAGAGGGAAGAAAGGGGAGGAGAGAGGGTTTGGGGAAAGAGGGGACAGGGAGGGATAAGGGAGGGGGAATGGGAGTGAGTGGGTGTCGAAGGGTATGGACAAGGAAACAGGAGGGGAGGGAAGGAGAGTATGAAGGGCAGGGAAGGAGAAGGGGATTTAGTAGGGTGAGGGTAAGGGCAATGGAGAGACGGGAAGGGGAAGGGATTAGGGGGTAAGTGGAGGGGATGGGGAAGTGGAAAGGGAATGAAGGGGGAGGGAAGGAATGGAGGAGAAGGGAGAGAGGGAATGGAGGGGATTGAGAAGGGGAGGGAGGGAATGAAGGGGATGGGGAGGGGAGGGAGGGAATGGAGGGGATCATAAGGGGAGGGAGGGAACAGCAGGGAGGGGAATGGGGAGAGAGTGGGAAGGTGGAAGCGGAGAAGAGCCAGAAGGGAACTGGGGTAAGAAGGGGAAGTTCCTCGGCCTGACAGATGAGATGTTGTGGGGAGTGGTGAGAAGGGTCTTTCAGTCTGACAGCTGCTACCCAGATAGCGTGAGGTGTGGACACAGCCTGCTGAGGTCAGGAATGGGAGAGTGGGGTTGGAGAGGTTTGCACCATGTTGAAACCTCCTCCTGGCTGGTTGGGCGAGGCCCATGGGAGAGTCTTATCTCTGTTGGACAGACCCTGTGCTAGGGGTGTGCATGGCCAAGGCTCAGATCCTTCACAGCATAGAATATAGTGTTTGTTCGCTACACGGGCACCCCCCTCACACATCCTACTCCCCACACCAACTCCCCACTCCCCACTGATGGAAACAAAGACCAGTCAGTCCTTGTTTGGAGTTCGATAGGGGACGCAGAATTGAGGACAGGTAGGGTTCAATCCGGGCGGGGTTGTGTGAGGTTTTTCGGGGTCAGGTGGGGGGGGGGTGGTGGGCAGTGGTCAGATATTGGGGCATCCACTTATAACAGAGATGCGAAGGTATTTCTTCTGCCAGAGGCTGGTAAATCTGTGCAATTTGTTGTAACAGGCAGTTGTGGAGACCAGGTCATTGGGTGTATTTAAGACAGAGATTGATAAATTCTTGCTTTGCCAGGGCATCAAGGGATATGTGGAGAAGGCCAGGCAGTAGGGCTGAGTGGGGAAATGGATCAGTTCATGATTGAATGGTGGGTCATCACTCAATGGGCCAATTGGCCTATTTCTGGTCTCATGTGGTTTGAACTCCTGGGCCTATGAAATTCATGTTTTCTCTCTCTCTCTCTCTCTCTCTCTCTCACACACACACACACATACATACCCACCCCACATACACAACACACCCTTTTCTGTCTTACAAACCTCTCCCTCACATACAATCTCTCCCATAGACACTCACTCTCACATACACTCTCACACACACACTCACTCTCTCTAACACTCTCTCTAACACTCTCTCTAACACTCTCTCTTACCCTCACCCTCTCCCTCCCTCCCTCTCCCTCCTTCCCTCCCTCTCTCCCTCCCTCCCACACTCACTCCCACACTCTAACACTCTCTCACACATACTCTCTCACACATACTCTCTCACACAGTCTCACACACACACTCTCACACACTCTCTCACACAGTCTCACACACTCTCTCCCTTACCCTCTCCCTTACCCTCTCCCTCACCCTCTCCCTCACCCTCTCCCTCACCCTCTCCCTCACTCCCTCACTCCCTCCCTCCCTCACCCTCCCTCCCTCCCACACTCCC
Organism: Narcine bancroftii; assembly: GCF_036971445.1. Taxonomy (NCBI): domain Eukaryota; kingdom Metazoa; phylum Chordata; class Chondrichthyes; order Torpediniformes; family Narcinidae; genus Narcine; species Narcine bancroftii. Next base: position 97,377,412 of record NC_091474.1, on the reverse strand, counting down.
TCCCACACTCCCTCCCACACTCCCTCCCACACTCCCTCCCACACTCCCTCCCACACTCCCTCCCACACTCCCTCCCACACTCCCTCCCACACTCCCTCCCACACTCCCTCACACACTCTCCCTCACACACTCTCCCTCACACACTCTCCCTCACACTCTCTCCCTCACACTCTCTCCCTCACACTCTCTCCCTCACACTCTCTCCCTCACACTCTCTCCCTCACACTCTCTCCCTCACACTCTCTCCCTCACACTCTCTCCCTCACACTCAACTCCCTCACACATTCTCACACTTTCACACACATGCATACACACACAAACACACACCTCTCTTTCTGTCTCATCGACCCAACTCTTTCACACACATCATCTCTCTCACTTACACCCTTCTATCTCTCTCTCTCCTTACACACTCACACATTCACATTTTCTTTCTCACTCGTAGACTATTTTCTAAATGTGTAGAGAATTCAGAAAGTGGAGGCCCAAAAGGCCTTGGGATCCCAATGCAGGATTCCCTAAAGGCTAACTTGCAGGTTGAGTCTGTTGTAAAAAGGGCAAATCAGTGTGTGCATTCATTTTGAGAGGACTTGAACATAAAAGCAAAGATTTAAAGCTGAAGCTTTACAAGGCATTTGTCAGACCACATTTGGAGTTTTGTAAGCTGTTTCAGCTTCTGTTTCTGGAGGGCATTTCAGTGATAGGGTATAGGGGACTAGAGGGTGTCACAAAAATAGGGCAGGTTATTGGAGGGGGTCCAGAGCAGGGCTGGATTACCCCAACACCACGCCTTGTCTTTGTAACCTTCTCTGGTCCCCTACACCCCGGTCACTGAAATGCCCTCCAGTCCCCTACACCCTTCTCTGTAACTGTAACCCTCTCTGGTCTTGATACCTTTCCCTGTCTCTAACTCACTCTGGTCCCTTATACCTCTCCCTGACTCTGTAATCCCCTTCCTCAGGTCCCCTACACCTCTCCCTGCCTTTGTAACACTCTCCAGTCCCCAGCACCCTTCCTGGCCTTTGTAAACCCCTCTAAACCCTTTCCCTACACTACTCACTGTCTCTATACCCCTTGCACCTGATCTTGTCTCTGGAACTGCTTCTGGTCACATACACTCCCCCCATAACCCCATCCAGTCCCCTGCACCCCTCCCTGTCCGCTTAATCCCTTCCTTCACATGCACCCCTCCCTGTCACACATGCTAGAAGCTTTCACCTACACCCCTCGCTGTCTCATAACACTCCTCCTTGACCCCTCCCTGTCTCTGTACCGCCCCCCCAAGAACGCTACACCACTCCCTGTCTCTGTAAACCTGTCCCCTGCACCCCTCCCCATCTCTGTAAACCCTTCCGGTCCCCTGCATGTCACCCATCTCTGTTAATCCCTCTGGTCCCCTGTACCCATCCTTGTCTCTGTAACCCCCACTCCTCTCCAGTCCCCTACACCATTTCCTCTATCTGTAAAGCCTTCTCTGGTTCCCCACCCTTGTCCCTATCTCCGACAGTAAAGCACACCCCTCCTTACTCCCTCTGGTGCCCTACTCACCGCCCTGTCACTGTGACCCTCCCCACCCACTCTAGTCCCCTACACCCCTCCTGTCTCCAACCCCTTCGGTCCCCTACTCCTCTCCCTATCCCTATAACTCCACCCTCAGGTCCCCTACACCCACCTGATTTTGAAAACCCCTTCTGTCCCCTGTATTGCTCCTGCACTCCTTCCTTAATTTTTCCCCTACACCCCTCTCTGTACCTCTTTCACTCCTCCCTATCACTGTGACCTTCTCCAGTCTCCTACACCCCTCCATGTCTCTGTAACCCACTTTGGTCTGCTACACCAAAGGCAGAGCTAATGGATCTGAAGTGGATCTTAATTAACATCTGTAGTCAGGAAAATGCTTGAAACTCATTAAGGTTGAAACAGTGAGGCATTTCGGACGAAGGGGCTCCATCAGGCAGATGCAGCATGGATTCAGAAAGGACAGGTCTTGTTTGACAAGCTTACTGGAGTTCTTTGAGGATATAATGGGTGCAGTAGATAGAGGGGAACAGTTGATGTTGTATATTTGGATTTCCAGAGGCATTTCATAAGGTGCTGCTCAAGAGGCGTATCAATGAGATCCAGATGAAAAGAGTTGAGGGAAGTAGATTGGCGTGGATTGTGGATTATTTAACTGACAGAAGGTAAATGTCAGGATAAATGGGTGTTTTTCTGATTAGCAGTCAGTGGTAAGTGGGGTGCCGCAGAGGTCTGTGCTGGGCCTGCAGCTGTTTACCATATACATTAATGACTTGGAAGAGGGGACAGAATATAGTGCAGCCAAGTTTGCAGATAAATTGTGTGGAAAAGCCAATTGTACAGAAGATGTGGATAAGGATATAGCTGTTAGGTGAGTGGTCAAAAGACTGGCAGATGGAGTGCAATGTTAGTAAATGTGAGGTTATCCACATTGGCAGGAAAATAGAAGAGCAGATCATTATTCAAATGGTGAAAAACTGCAGCAGGCGCTGTAGTGCAGAAGGACACAGGAGGGCTTGTACATGAATTGCAAAAAGTTGGGTTGCAGGTACCACAGATTATTAAGAAAGCAAATGGAATGTTGGCCTTCATCACTAGAGGGATTGAATTCAAGAGCAGACAGGTCATGCTGCATCTGTGCTGGTGAGGTCACGCCTGGAGTTCTGTGTCCAGTTCTGGATTCCATACTTGAGGAAGGATATACTCAAGGTTGATCCCAGAGATGAAGAGGTTGACTTATGAGGAGAGACTAAATAATCTGGGATTATTCAATACTCGATTGAATTCAGAAGAATGAGAGGAGATCTATAGAAACATATAAAATTATGAAAGGAATAGGTAAGATAGAGGCAGTAAAATTGTTTTCATTGGTAGGTGAGACCAGAACTAGGGGACAAAACCTCAAGATTCAGGGGAGTAGATTTAAGATGCAGATGAGGAAAACTCTTTTTCCCAGAGAGTGAATCTGTGGAATTCAATTTGTTTGGTTAAAAAATCTTTTTGAAAGCTAATTAAAAGGCTTATTTTGTGTGTGTGGAAACAAAACAGCAGCAATTGTGTTTGGTAAATGTTTGGAAATATTAATCTGTGTAACAATGTTTAACAATGATGTTGGATATGTTTTAAAGTAGGGGGAGGGGAACCAGACTGATAAGGAAATGGATAGGAAGGAGAACATAGGGGTAGTTCGAATAGTCTGTGAAATCTCAAAGCTGCAGGGAGCAAAGAGGGATAGGAGAGTTTCAGAGAGGATGTCAGGTAGCAAATTGGAGAGAGCAGGGTGGTAGAGTTTCAAGGTATTGTATATGAATGCACGGAGTATAAGGAATAAAATGGATGAGCTTGAGGTGCAAATGGACATTGGTCATTATGATGTTATTGGAATAACGGAGATATGGCTGCAGGAGAAACAGGATTTGGAAATTAATGTTCCAGGATATATGTCCTATCGAAAAGACAGAAAGTTAGGTAGAGGAGGTGGAGTGGCTCTGTTGGTGAAGAATGAAATTCAGGCGATGGAAAAACATTGAATCGGGTGGAGTAGTCTGTTTGGATAGAGTTGAGAAATTGCAAAGGCAAAAGATCCATAATGGGGGTTATATACAGACCTCCAAACAGTGACTCAGATGTGGGAATCAGTATAAATAAAAAATTAAAAATGACATGTCAGAGTGGTAGTGATATAGTAGTTACGGGTGACTTCAACTTGCAAGTGGACTAGGAAAATCAAGTAGATGTGGTAAAGCTATTGAATTTATTGAATGTCTCCGAGATACATTCTTGGAGCAGCTTTTGACGGAACCTACCAGGGGGAAGTCAATTCTGGACTTGATACTGTGCAGTGACATGGAGTTAATAAGGGACCTTGAGGTAGGGGTGCCATTAGGTAATAGTGACCATAATATGATTACTTTTAATCTGCAAATGGAAAGGGAGAAGAGAAGGAAGTCAGAAACATTAGTGTTACAGCTAAATAAGGGTGACTATACTGCAATGAGGGAGGAGCTAGCCAAAATAAAATGGAAGGACATTCTAGCTGGGAGGATAACTGGGCAAAAATGGCAGGTATTTCTAGGCATTTTTCACAGGATTCAGAATAGATTAATTCCAAAGGGGAGGAAAGGCTCTACTAAGAGCAAATGGCACTAGTGGCTGACAAAGGAGATCAAGTGCAGTATCAGGTCTAAAAGAAAGAAGTATAAGATGGCAAAGCAGATTGGGAGGTTAGAGGATTGGGAGGCCTTTAAAAACCAAAAGAGGGAAACTAAGAAATTCATTCAGGAGGGGAAAATGAAGTACGAAGGCAAAATGGCAAGTCATATAAAATGGGATAGCAAATGCTTCTTCAGATATGTTAAAAGGAAGAAATTGATTAGGGCTAAAATTTGGCCCTTGAAATCAGAGAAAGGTGAAATTATCAATGGAGACATGGAAATGGCTGAGGAATTTAACAATTACTTTGCATCTGTTTTCACCAAGGAGGATATAGATTATGATCAGAATAGGGGTAGGGGTCGAGAAGTATCTAGGGACAGTGAAATTATGGAAGGAAACCGAGAATTTGATGGATATTCAGATCCAGAAGCAAGAGGTTGTGAGCAAATTGTTAGAATTGAGGCCGGATAAGTCCCCTGGGTTGCATCCCAGGGAGCTTAGAGAGGTTGTTCTGGAAAGTGTGGAAGCACTAGTTGACATTTTCCAAATCCTTTAGATTCCAGGGAAGTGCCTGCAGACTGGAGAGTGGCTGATGCGGTACCACTTTTTAAGAAGGGAAACTATAGTCCGGTCAGCCTGACGTCGGTGGTGGGGAAGATATTGGAATCCATCATTAAAGGAGAAATAGCAGAACACTTAGGAAGGAATAATAGTATCCGTGCTGGTCAGCATGGGTTCCTTAAAGGAAAATCTTGCTTGGCTAATCTCCTGGAATTTTTTGAGGACGTAACAAGGAGGGTGGACTCGGGAGAGCCAGTGGATGTGGTGTACTTGGACTTTCAGAAGCCCTTCGATAAAGTCCCACACAGGAGGCTAGTTTGAAAAATCAAGGAGCATGGTATCGGGGGTAGGGTGCTGTCATGGATAGATAATTGGTTGAGAAATAGGAAACGAAGGGTTGGGATAAACGGGTCATTTCCTGGATGGCAGGATGTGACAAGTGGGTTCCCGCAGGGGTCGGTGTTGGGCCCTCAATTGTTTATCATTTATGTAAATGATTTGGATGAGGGGATAAATAACTACATATGAAAATTTGCAGACGGGTGGTAGTGTAAAGAATGAGGAGGATGTCAGGAAATTGCAAGGAGACTTGGATAGTTTAGGGGAGTAGGCAGAAAGATGGCAGATGAAGTTTAATGTGAGTAAATGCGAGGTTGTGCATTTTGAAGGCAGAAACAAGAGCAGAATATTATTTAAATGGTGTTAAGCTAGGGAGTGTGGTAATGCAAAAGGCGTACTTGTTCACCAATCATTGAAAACTAGCGTGCAGGTTCAGCAAGCGGTGAAGAAGGCAAATGGTATGTTGGCTTTCATAAAGAGGGGATTGGAGTATAGGAGTAGAGAAGCCCTCCTGCAGTTGTACAGTGCCCTGGTGAGACCTCACCTGGAGTAATGTGTCCAATTCTGGTCCCCATATTTAAGAAAGGACATACTTGCTATAGAGGGAGTGCAGTGCAGGTTTACAAGGTTAGTTCCCGGGATGGCAGGATTGTCATATGCAGATAGGTTAGAAAGACTTGGATTATATGCGATGGAGCTTAGAAGGATGAGGGGAGACATGATTGAGGTATTTAGGATTATCAAAGGGCTTGACAGGGTGAAATCAGAGCATATGTTCCCAATGATGGGTGAGACCAGGACTAGAGGGCATAGTTTAAGAATACAGGGAAGGTCATTTAACACAGAAATGAGGAGAATTTTTTTTTACCCAGAGTTGTGGGTCTGTGGAATACATTGCCACAGAGTGTAGTGGGGGTGGATTCGTTGCATAGATTTAAGAGAGTTGGATAAGGCTCTTGTGGCAGGGGAGTTGAGGGTTATGGGGATAAGGCTGGGATTGGTTATTGAAAGGGAAAGATCAGCCATAATCTGATAAATGGCAGTGCTGGCTCGAAGGGTCTACTCCAGCACCTGTTGTCTATTGTCTATAACCATCGGCTAATTTAAATATTTCTTTGTCAGGTCAGAACTCATTAATTCTGAACTTCTAGATGAGGAACTTGTTGAAGTAGGGAATGATTTGGCAGAAAATAAACATAGTTCTGCAGTTAAATTAACAGATAAACAAAATAATTTTAAAGAATTAGAAGTCTGTGACAGAGCACAGGAGTTGAAAAAGGAATTGTGCACTTAGAATTAGAAGGGAGTTAAGTTAGGTTAAGTTAATAGTAATAAGGTAAAGTTTGATCCTCTTTAAAGAAAATTAAAAACTACTTTTGTTTAAATAACCATTTGTCTTGGTGAATTTCTATTGCTGCTGGGTTTTGGGGTCCTCTGGGCTTGTTACAGGTCATAGTGTCTAGAACACACATGTCAAACTCTGGCCCAAGATCATTTCAAAAATGTATTAGAGGTGGCCCGCCCTGCAGCGAGAGCCGATGCTGTTTTTTGGTAATGTCACCCCCACCATCCTCCCCCTTCATTGCACATCCTTCCCCATTGTAACACGAGAAATTGTAACACGAGAAGTCTGTCGATGTCATCAGCCGGCAAGCCAGTTGGATGGCTCCCCGCACAACCAGTCACTTCTCCCACCTGTCGAGTGGTGTGGCGGATGGGCGAGCGCCTGTGATTTCCTGTCGGCGCGACAGGCATGGCAGGCTACGCATGGCCCCCAGGCAGCACGAGCCCCGCGCGACTGGCACCGGACAGCCCTTCCACAGCGCGAGCGCACTTCTCCCGGTCGCCACAGCCTTCAGCGCTTGCACCCGCGCGGACCCCAGGGACGGCTGGTTCGGCCCTGCACGTGAAGAGAGAGATGGTGGCTGTCCACAAAGGCTGATCGGCAGCGCGCTGGGCCTGAGTGGGTGGGTAAGCAGGGGTGGGCAGAGGGTGTAAGTGAGGAGTAATGGGCAGGGGAAATTATGGTGGTGCGAGGGGCAGTTAGAGGGAGGGATGAGTAGAAGGAGGGGTGGATAGGGAAGAGGTAAAAGGGGAGGGGCAGGGCGAGTAGGGGAGGGGTGATTAGAGGGTGAGAGGGGTAGAGGGAGGAACAGGTTGAGGGGAGAGGCAGTAGAGGGGCGTGTATAGGATGGGATGGGTAGAGGCAGAGCGAGTGGAGTGAGGGGTGAGTAGAGGTTGGGTAAAGGACTGGTCAGGTAGAGGGATGGTAGGTCGAGGGTGAATAGAGGCCTAGAGCCTGAGGAGTGAGCAGGAAATGCTGAGTCCTGATGCAGGCCAAAATGGACACAGCCTGTGAATGCTGACTACATCTCCACAGGGACCAAATATGTTTCCCTCAGATCAAGCAAAGGGTGAACTTGAGCTACCTACTGCTGACCTGTAACATTATCCTCCTAAAGTTATATCCTAAAGTTTAACATTAAATATGTTGAAAGAAGAGAAAACATGCAGATGTTGTTGAAAATTTTAAATAAATATTTAGTTCGGCCCTCGACTTAGTCCAAGTTTTTAATTTTGGCCCTCCGTGAATTTGAGTTTGACACCCTTGGTCTAGAATAACAATACCATAATGGAACTGAGAGTTTTTAATTAAAACTCAAAAAATGTTTAGAGGCATTTTGTGCTGACACAGTATTCTTCGAGTGATGTATGGTTAGACTTTCCAGAACAAGAACCAATCAAGAGAAATAAAATTCAGCTGTTTGAGTGATAAACTTAAATCTCTTGGAACTGAAGTGAGGTCATCTTTCAGAGTCGTGACATCTACAAGCCAGAGTTTGAAGACAGCATGGTTTACATAAACTGGGGTTGGCAACTGTTTAAAATTCCAATAACTGATCATGTTTTCCAGGAATTAAGACTGACTTCATTGGTGATGTAATTTCATATGGTTGTAAGAGTAAATAGATCCGAAGGCAGAGGAATCCAGATCAGAAGAAAAATGAACCAGAAGCCAGAGGAAAATTGACAGTACTCTCTGGAAAAGAAGGACGTGCTGTTCTAAGTGGCTTCAAAATAAGCCAGACCACTTCTGATGGTCTCTTTGTTATTAGAGAGCAGCCTCGTTGTGGAAAGAAACCCCATAACTCTTAAGAAACTAAGAGGGAGTTGAAGATCACCAGTGTGAGATTTTAAGAAGAAATGTTTTCCTATGAAAATAGTTCAACCAGATTTGTCAGTCTGAACAGTCTAAGGACTGAATTGGTGTTAACAAGCACTTCATTACTGCTTTAAGCAACAATTTTTTAAAACTTGATATTTCATAATCACTTCTGAACTACAATGTAACAGACCTTCAAGTTCATCCAGACTTTAAAATACTGGATGTTAAAATTAACTTTTCAGAATTGAGTTTTAAACTGAAATAGTTTGGATTTTAACACACACACACTTATACAATTACATTCGCGCATAGTGGGGTTTAAGCTTTGAGTTAAACTTTTAAGCTTTTAGCTGTGGCTAAAGAAATTTCCCGTCATCTCTGTTTTAAATGGGTACCCTCTAATTCTAAGACTGTGTCCTCTTGTCCTGGATTCAATCACCAAGGCCAACATCTAATTCACATCTACTCTGTCCAATCCTTTCACCTTTTATGAGATCCTCTCTCATTCTTCTATACTGCAATGAATACTGTCCAAGAGCCAATATATGTTGTTATAAGTGAAGGTTCATGTGGGTCCCACAGGTTAAGAACCAGACTGAGATTGAGGTATAAAGCACAAGTTTATTCTCAAGAGATGCAGAGGAAACAACAGAATCTAAACACTAAATTAACTTAAAGACACAGTTTGCAAGGGGATGAATGTGCACTGCGGGTAACGAGGGAAAACCGACAAAACTTAGGCATGACACAAACACACATAGAGTAAACAATCAGATCAAGGTAATGCTACGTTGCCCCACCCAATATCCATATGGATATGGCTCCAACTAACTGGTCTTGGGACTCAACCCAACCCAATTCAGAAGGTGATACTTACAAGCCACAAGGAGTCAAGGGAGAAAGCAAAGGAAAGCATGGCCCTTTATAATGCTAGAAGGTCCAGCCCAGATCACTTACAGGAGTCCAATGGCTTGGAACCAGGAGGGTTAATCCAATTACAACAGCCAATGGCCCAAGGCCAAGTACAGTCAGGCTGGAGAGTGCAATCCAGGTAATTTACATGGACTCAAAAGAAAGGTGTGCACTAATGGGTGGAGTGGAACCAAACCATGATTGGCAGCTGGTGTGTCCTACAACTAAGTAAGGGGCAATGGTGTCACATGACAGCCACAACCCTTCCTAATACAATCCATCCCTTGGAGGTCACACCACACACCTGTACTGACAATAACCACACCAGCAGTGCAAGTATAAGACCGCTTTAATAAACTAATATGTACACTAAGAGGTCTTGCTCTCTGCAAGACGAACCTGGAAGGCTAGACTGTAGCTCTGGACTGCTTTATATACAAGGTCACTGGGATGACCCCTGGTGACCTAGTGGTGTAATTACATATCACCACATTCATCCCCCCCCCTTAAAAAATTATTTCCCCCCACCCCCCCTTCCCTTGTTTGTAAGTTCATGTCCAAAATTTTTTGTGGCTTCTGTAGCCTTCTGGACCTCTTCAGTTGTGGTATAGGGGTGGGGAGTGCGGTCTGCCTTTTGACCTTTCTTCTGGAGGTGTGGGAGTGGGAAGTACTAGATGGCCATGTGGGCTGGGGATCATCTTGTATGGGATTAGGTCCTGCCATCAAGACTAGGATGGTGATATTTTGTGGAGCAGGCATACCCAGGGTCCTGATTTCCAGGGTGGGTGGTATAGTCCTCTGGGGTGACTCGATGGATGTCTGTTCTAGTGATTGCTGCTGGGCTCCTTGTTGATCTGTAGACATCTGTGTTTCCTCTGCGTTGTTCACACATCCGGCCAGCACGAGATCCCTTGTGGCTACCGAGTCTTCTCTTACATCTGGGAATGTGACGAAGGAGTACTGAGGGTTCATGTGCCTCAACTCAACTTGATCCATCAGCGGGTCCGCTTTGTGGGGTCTGCAGTGCTTCCAGAGGAGAACAGGTCCCAGTGTCATCACCCATTTAGGCAGCACTGTGCCCGTCGTGGCTTTCCTTGTGAAAGAAAAGATACGGTCATGTGGGGTCATGTTAGTGGCAGTACACAACAAAGAACGTATACAGTGTAGGGCTTCTGGCAACACTTCTTGCCATCTAGTAACAGGCAGGTCTTTTGCTTTTGAAGTCAAGAGGATCGTTTTCCAAATGGTGGCATTTTCCCTTTCGACTTGTCCATTCCCCCGGGTATTGTAACTTGTAGTGCGGCTGGTAGCAATCCCTCTCTCGTGCAGGTATTGGTGTACCTCTGCGCTCATGAATGCAGCACCCCTGCCTGTGTGTATGTAGTTCGGGTACCCAAATATGCTGAAGATGGGTTGGAGGCATTTTATAACTGGCTGCTGATACATCAGAACACGGGATTGCGAAGGGGAAACGGGAATATTCATCTGTTATGTTTAGGAATAGATATTTCTATTATTGGACGAGAGCAGGCCTTTAAAGTTGAGGCTGAGGGGCTAAAAAGGTTTGGTAGCTTTTATCAGGGTGGCTTTGTCTAGCCGGTAAAATTGCGATTTGCATTCCGCACAGATGGGGCAGCTCTTGTTCATTGACCTCACTTCCTCTACCGAAAATGGGAGGTTTTGGGTTTAAATGAAGTAAAACAGCCTAGCGATCCACGGGTGGCTCAGCTCATTGTGCAAACTCTGCAACTGGGACGTGTGGTTAAGGATGGCACAAGTGCCTCTGGACAGCGTGTCCGGGGGCTCGTTGAGTCTCCTGGGGCGGTATAGAATGTCGTAGTTAAATGTAGACAATTTTGTCATTCTTAATTCTTCCCCCTGTTCTGGTTATTGAACGTAAAAGGTACAGATCGTTGGTCCGTGACGAGGGTGATGTGTTTGCACGCCAGATAATGTCGCCAGTTCCTTACTGCTTCCATAATGGCTAGGGCCTCCTTCTCTACTGCTGAGTGTCTTACCTCTGACCCCTGTAGGGTTCGCGAGAAAAAGGGTACCGGTTATCCGTCTTGGTTTAGGGTAGCTGCCTGAGCCATATCGGATGCATCCGTTTCTACTTGAAACAGGATCGACTCATCTATGGACCGCATGGTAGCTTTAGCGATATGGTCCCTAATTTCCCTGAATGCTCTGGAGGCTGCTGGGTACAGTGGGAAAATTGAAGCTTTTATAAGTGGGTGAGCCCTGTCGGCGTAGTTGGGGACCCATTGGGCAAAGTAAGCGAACAGTTCCAAACAGATTTTTAGTGCTTTCAGCATGTGGCACTGGGAGGTCTAGGAGAGGGCGCATATGGGTTAAGTCTGGGCTGATTTCCCCATTCTGCACTACGTAGCCCAGGATTGGCAACTTCCTGCCGCTAAAGACGCATTTGTCCCTGTTGTATATTAGGTTCCTTTCCTCGGCTGCCTGGAAGAAGCATTTTAAATTCGTGTCATGATCCTCCTGAGTGTGGCCACAGATTGTCACGTTGTCTAAGTAGGTGAACACCGCTTTCATTTGGAACTCATCTACTATTAGGTCCATTTCTCTGAAACAGGGACACTCCATTGGAGACACCGAAGGACAGTTACTGAAATTGATACAGCCTGCCATCTGCCTCAAATGCCGTGTAAATGCGATTGCTATTTCTAATGGGCAGTTGGTGGTATGCTGCCTTTCAGGTCTATGGTGGACAACATCTTATACTGTGTAATGTTGTTGACCATGTCTGCTATGTGTGGCAGGAAGTAGGCATCTAGTTGTGTAAATTTGTTGATTGTCTGGCTGTTAATCCACTACCATGCGCAGTTTTTCTCCTGACTTTACTACAACCACCTGGGCTCTCCAGGGGCTGGTTCTCTGCTCTATGATGCCCTCCTGTAGTAGCCTGTGGACCTCTGTCCTAATGAAGGCTCTGACCCTCGGGCTGTAGCTCCTGCTCTTTGTGGCTATCGGTGTGCATTCTGGGGTCAGGTGTGTGAACAGCGGAGGGGGTTCTATGTTCAAGACAGACAGGCTGCAGTGTTGTTTCTTCGTAAGGTGTAGCGGGGGGTGAGGCCCGTTGTGCACTATTGTAATGCTTTCTAACTGGCACTGAAAATCTAACCCCAATAGTACCGGGGCACAGAGGTGAGGGAGTACTAGTAATTTGAACCCTTCATATTTTGTGCCCTGGATTTCTAGAGTAACCCTGCAAAACTGTTTTATCTCAGCTGCAAGGCTGCTGGCTGCTAACAGGATCTGGTGCTCACTCGAGCGTGTGGGGATGGCAAGGCGGTTAACTAACTCCTGGTCAATAAAACTTTCAGTGTTTCCTCTATCTATTAAGTCATTTACCCTCACATCATTAATTTTGATGCACACAGTGGCATCAGATAAATTGTGTGGACTCGCCTGATTCATGCATAGGGAAGCAAGTCTGGCATGTCCTTCGTGTCCTTCCATCCGATAGTACTCGGCATCATATTCATCTCCTGAAGACTGTGTCCTCTGCTCTGTAGCATTTGTCCAAGATGGCCAGCTGCACATGGCATTCTTCTTCTGTTTTGTCTGTGGAGAAAGAAGAGCTTTCCCGCCTCTCATTAGCATGAGAATGGGCCTTGGCTATGGCCTTGGGGCTTCTGCAGACTTTTGCATAATGCCCACGTTTTCCACAGTTGGAACAGACATTTTCTATGGCAGGGCAGAGGACTTTGGCGTGCTTTCTTTGTCCACTGAAAAAGCACTTGGGACCCTCAAGGTGTGCTACTGCTGCTGTGAATTCCTGTGAGGCAACATACTTTTCTTTTCATGGGACTAGAGAGTCCAGCAATGTGACGTTTGTCCCAGCCCCAGGGTCCTGTGAGTAGTCCAATTCTTTCCTGGTGCTTCCTAAAGCATCTGCAATAGTCTCTGCCTCATCTAGCCCCACCATTCCTTTCTTCAGCAAATGATGTCTCGTCTCAGTGGACCGTATGCCCTCAACAATTCTGTCCCTAATAAAGTCCTCCGCATAATCCTGAGCTGATACTGCTTTAAAACTTAAGCCTCTCGCCAGGTCTTTCAGAGAGAGTATGAAGTCTCTGGCAGACTCCCATACTTCTTGTGACCTGGTCATGAGTCTGTACCGGGAGTGGAGTTCGCTATGCCCCTTACTGTAATGCCTCTGTAAAATGCTCATTGCCTCTTGGTAGGACCTGGCATCCTGTATAAGGGATGGTCTCCCAGTTTCTTCACAAGACCACTGGGTGGTCTCCCAGTTGCGCTAACAACAGCATTAATAGCTCTTTATCTGATGCCTCAGCACCCTCCACGTAATTCAGAAAGCATCTCTGTCAGCGGCCAAAGTGCGTGCCGGCACCGGGATTTTGGGGTCGAGCTCCAGCCTGTCTGGTAGCAGCACATGGCTATTGTGCCTGCTGGAGGCGTAACCTGGGTACTTGGGGGTGTTGGCTGAGTCTCTGGCTTTGGGACATTTGCAGCGGGCTTAGGGGGGATCCCAGCGGTAGCGTCAGGTCTCCGTGGTACTGGGGAAACTGCTGCTGGGCGAGTGACAGTAGCGGTTTCTGCTTTCCCTGACTCTGGAGTGGTTGGGAATTCTTCACATACAGGACCATGACTTGTGGAGATCTTTCCACCTGCACTTGTAGTGACCCCTTTCTGATCAGACAGGGGTTTAGGGTTGGTGGCGCCTGTACCGGCGAACCCACAGGCAGGCAGGGCTCTTGGCCATTTCTTACCTGCCCTATCATACTTATGTGGTCTTCCCCACATTCAACCACGATTCCAGTACAGCGGTCCTCTGATGCACATGCATGCTAGTCATCCCCAGATTTCATTCCTCAGGAAGAGTCTCCAGGTGGTCGGGAATGCGCATTGGAGCAGAAGCAACTTCCATCCTAGAAGGTATCATATTAGTTTATTAAATTGTACTGACACCACCAGTGCGAGTATAAGACAGCTTTAATAAACTAATATGTACACTAAGAGGACTTGTCTCCCTGCAAGACGAACCTGGAAGGCTTGGACTACTTTATATACAAGGTCACCTGGATGACCCCTGGTGACCTAGTGGTGTAATTACATATCACCACAACACCAATCATGAGATAAGTCAATAACTCTATGTACGTTATAAGTAAAAACAAAAAGACATTTTAAAAACAATACTAATCACGTGGGTTAAGATATACACCAGTGCCTTCCAAATGCTAGACAAGGCAGATGGTCAAATTCAATGACAACACTTCACCAGACCCCATCCCTGACCAAACAGAGTCATTGTGTTACCGATGGGGCAGGGTGCTGCAGGAGCTGCTCTCCAGTGTCAGAGGGAGGGTAGAAAAAGGAATTTGCTTGGTTACTGATTCATATGTCTGGTTCTCTCTGGCTTAGCTGCCAAATGTGAGCACCCTTACCAATGTCTGTGAGCAGGCAGTGCAAGGTCATCCATTAGGTGCCAGAGCCCTCTCTTGGCCTTATGTTTGAGCACTCCCTACGCACAGAGCCCAGATACCTGCCACCGTGCTACCCCATGGTGAGGAATGAGGCAGGCCAGTAGGCATACATCCAGGGTGTATCTGGGGCGCCCGTTTTTATGGGCAGACACTTAACACCAGGATGCTGTTCCTGATCGCATTCTCTTTTAATGGGTATCCCAAGTGTCTGTGTTAGATCCCTGTTACAATAGCTAGGGCAGAAAGTTAGCCAATTTAGCCCCCACCCCATAAGGTGTTTTTCTGTTGATGGGAGTTCTGGGGTGATGCAGTCATTGTGAAACAAAATATATACAATTTTAGGCACTTTCAGGTGGCCAAAATTCCCTGATGTAAAGCCGCCTATTATGTCCATATGAGCCTATCCGGAGGCCACTTGAAAGCGCAGGAGGCGTATGCGAGGCGAACTTTGTAACCCATCTCCGGGAGGGATAATCGCCAGAGCACTGTGGTCCCCCTTGGCACATGAATGCAGCTATCTGAAAGCGGCTGCTAAGGGGATGACAATCAGCTGGCGAGCGCCTGACAGACCCCTCCCAGCTGCCCCTGCCCTCGGTGCAGGCTGACAGCGCTGGGGCAGCCAGCGTGGGTTGTCTCCATACTGATCCTAGTTCCCCTCTTTCTCCGCACAACCCGATATCAGACCCCACCAGCAATACTGACAGCCTGCGCTGGCTGCCCCACAGTGTGGGGACTGATATAGGGCTGTGGGGAGAGTGTGGGCAAATGGGAACCATGTGGGGATGTATCGCACGGGCCGCCCCACAGTTTTGGGACTGATATAGGGCTGTGGGGAGAGAGCGGGCAAACGGGATCAGTGTGGGGATGTATCGCGCTGGCTGCCCAACAGTGACATCCCCTCGATGACAGCCCACGCCGGTTGTCCCTGCTCTGACAGCCAGCCATCCCAACCCTGACAGTCCGATGGTCTGGGGCGCCTCCCGTGAAGCTGTCCCTTTCAGAGGGCCAGAGCTGCACTTTCAGCGCTGCCACCTGAACAATCATTCCACAGGTCTCAATCTGCTTCTGCAGGCGCATTCTTGGCGGAGAGTGCACCTGAAGAAGCCTATTGTTTCCTACCATGGTCAACACAAACTGTAGCTTTGCGTCCACAGACTGCAATTATGTATCTAAATGTTCAGTTTCTCTAAATGTGCTTAGACACATTATGCACATTATCCCATTTAAAACAAATTACAAAGGCTTGATAAGCTAGAATATCCAGTGATAAAGTTTCGACAGCAACAGCTGTTCTCTTGCTGAGATTTTTTTTTACATGACAAACTGTCGTGTTGGTCAGTAGTCAGTTCAGTGTCACTGTACAGGTGCTCACAAAATCATAAGGGACCCTGAGGAACATGTTGACCAAGTCCTGGTATCAAATGGGTTGTAGCAAGTGGTGGTACCAGACGGAGATTTTGTCCAGAAGACTAGCAGGACTCTACACACTTGGATCTTCTGCCAGAGGTTCCAGTTGGCAACTACCTCACTGGCCGAGATCTGTAATCTGGCAAGAGGCGAGTGGCAGTGCTTGTTCAACAGCTTGCTTTGCTGTGTCAAAAGCAGCCTATTGTTTTGGTCGCCATAGGAATCTGGCTTTCTTACAAGAAACCCTATAGGGTGGTTTAAAGAGCGTGGTAAGGTGGGGTACGTGCTGCCACCAATAACTTAGGAGGCCCACAAGGCTTTAGGTGACTGTTTTATTTGAGGGGATGGCAAGATTTATGAAGTTTCATTCTTGTCCATCTCAGAAATATCTCTGGCCCGAGCAGGACTTTCTGGTTGGGGCACTGCACCTTTTCAATATTAATGAGCCAGCCCTGTTTTCTGAGGGAGATTAGCATGTGAAGGGCCTCTGAAACAATGGTATAACGGCCAATTGACACCTCTGGGTAAGGTTGAACAGGTGGCCATTGCAGCAGATGAAACTGTGGAATGTGTCTTGTGCAAATTGCTCTTGTGAGTTGAAATAGAGAAGAATGGACAAAAAGCAAGAGTCTTTGCTGTGGGCTACACACAATCTTGGAGGGAGGGGAGACAACAACTGGTTCCTTTGTCTGTCCCATCTACAATTGTAGCCCGTGCAACCCTGAATGTTAAACTTGCCCCTCTATACTAAAGGGCCTGACTCTTTAAAACATTGATCCCAAGAATACATCCAGGGAAAGGCTCTATTAAGACTGTTACAGGTATGTGACCTCAGGTCCCAGGCAGGTGTGGGCAATGGAACAAATGTGCCAGGGGCCCTGGCATTTATCCTATAGGAGGGGTGTGGGGGTCTGCCACCCCATGGGTGAGGGTTCCTGCTGGCACAGATGGGACAGTTCCTGTCTCAGCCTTTTTTAAAATATTTTTTTTATTTTTCACACTGTGAACCATATCAACCAAAATATGTACAAACGTTTCTCATTAAATATACACAGTGGCATTTTCTCCCATTTTTCCCCCTTTCCCTTCCTCCCCTCTTCCCACCCTCAACCAAAACCCAAAAATATTTAACCTATACAATACAATAAAACCATAAAACAATATCTTCACACAAAGGAAAACAACAAGAAAAATGCATCATCTATTTTTACACACTGAATCAAGTCGTTTTGTCTTCTTATCATTTTAGGGGATGGAGGTCTGAAGCAAGCTCTCTCTGTTAGGTTCCATGTATGGTTCCCAAATTTGTTCAAACAATATGACTTTATTTTTTAAATTATTCGTTATTTTTCCCAATGGAATACATTTATTCATTTCCATGTACCATTGCTGTATTCTCAGGCTCTTTTCCATTTTTCAAGTTGACATTATACATTTTTTTGGTACTGCTAAACACATTTAAAACATAAAATACTCCAACAATTTCCACACCCAATAATACCTTAACCCCAAATGCTCCCCCCTCTCTGAGTTTCCCCTTATCCCCTTACCACAACTCTCCTTTCCATTTGGATTGCGATCTTGCTCGCAAGCGTCAACTAATTTTGCAGTGATGATTATTCCCTCTCCCCCCAGCCCCCCTGAATACACTTTTTTTTAACAAATATAACAAAGCTCTCTCTTTTTTCTCCCTTCCTTCCTTCCCTTCTCTTTTCCCTCTTTAGTTCTTTACATATACATTGTTTTTACATCTTTATATATACTTTATCACCATTCTTCATTCTTGTTACATCTCTTCATCTCTCCTTCTGTCCTGCAAACTTTCTACGAATTCTTGTGCTTCCTCCGGATCCGAGAACAGTCTATTTTGCTCCCTGGGGATAAATATTTTAAGCACATCTGGATGTCTTAACATGAATTTATAACCTTTTTTCCATAAAATCGTTTTCGCTGTATTAAACTCCTTCCTCCTCTTTAAGAGTTCAAAACTTATGTGTGGGTAAAAAAATATTTTTTGACCCTTGTATTCCAATGACTTATTATCTCCTCTAACTTTATTCCTTGCCTGCCCCAGTATATTTTCTCTTGTCTTATATCTCAAAAAATTTACTAAAATGGATCTTGGTTTTTGATGTATCTGCAGTTTCACAACTAGTGCTTTGTGTGCCCTTCCTATTTCCATTTCTTCTTGCATTTCTGTCATTCCCAGGCCCTTCGGGATCCATCCTTTAATAAATTCCTTAATGTCTGTGCCTTCTTCACCCTCCTTCAGGCCCACTATTTTTATATTGTCTCGCCTACTATAATTTTCCAACATATCAATTTTCAGAGATAACAACTCTTGTGCCTCTTTAATTTTTTACTTTCTTCCAATTTTTCTCTTGTCATTTATTTCCATTTTTACAGCCGTTTCCTGCTCTTCCACATTTTCTACTCTTTTCCCTATTTCTGTCATGACCAGTTCTAAACTTTGCATTTTATCTTCTGCTCTTTTCATTTTTCTTTTAATTGCACTAAATTCTAATGATAACCATTCTTTTAATGATCTAATTTGTTCTTCAAAAATGGCTTCATTTATATTCTGTCCATCAGTTTTACCTTCTATTTCTCTGTGAAGATATAACCATATAATCATATACAGCACAGAACAGGCCAATTTGGCCCTACTAGTCCATGCCGGAACAAATCCCCACCCTCTTAGTTCCACTGACCAGCACCTGGTTCATACCTCTTCAATCCTCTCCCCTCCATGTAATTATCCAGTCTTTCCTTAAATGTAAATAACGTCCCTGCTTCAACCACCTCCGCCTTCTTCCACATCTCAACCACCCTTTGCATGAAGAAATTTCCCCTCATGTTCCCCTTATAATTTTCCCCCTTCAATCTCAAACCATGGCCTCTGGTTTGAATATCCCCCACTCTTAATTGAAAAAGCCTATCCAAGTTGATTCTCTTTGTCCCTTTTAAAATCTTGAAGACGTCCATCAAATCCCCCCTCAATCTTCTATGCTCCAGAGAAAAAAGCCCCAGGCTGCTCAACCTTTCTATGTAACTCAAACCCTAACATCCTGTCAACATTCTCGTGAACCTTCTCTGCACTCTCTCTATT
Source organism: Narcine bancroftii (assembly GCF_036971445.1). Lineage (NCBI taxonomy): Eukaryota > Metazoa > Chordata > Chondrichthyes > Torpediniformes > Narcinidae > Narcine > Narcine bancroftii. The sequence goes on along the minus strand of NC_091474.1, from coordinate 97,358,274 downwards.
TTGTTTATATTCTTCCTATAATTTGGTGACCAAAACTGCACACAATATTCCAAATTTGGCCTTACCAATGCTTTGTATAATTTCATCATAACATCCCAACTCTTGAATTCAATACTCCGATTTATGAAGGCCAACATTCCAAATGCCTTCTTCACCACTCTATCTACCTGAGTATCAACTTTGAGGGTACTATTTACCATAACTCCTAAATCCCTTTGTTGCTCTGCACTCCTCAATTGTCTACCATTCAATGGATATCACCTATTTAGATTTGCCTTTCCAAAATGCAACACTTCACACTTATCTGTATTAAATTCCATCAGCCATTTCTCAGCCTACTCCTCTAGCTTTCCTATATCTCTTTTTAAGCTACGGTAATCTTCCTCACTGTCCACAATACCAACAATCTTTGTATCATCTGCAAACTTACTTATCCAATTTACCACCCCTTCTTACAGATCGTTAATATATATATAACAAACAATAGTGGACCCAGGACCGATTGCTGAGGAACTCCACCAGTCACCAGCCTCCAATTTAACAATTTTCTACCACTACTCTCTGACACCTCCCATCCAACCATTGCTGAATCCATTTCACTACCTCCTTATTTATACCTAATGCCTCCACCTTTTTTCCTAACCTCCTGTGGGGAACTTTGTCAAAAGCTTTACTAAAGTCTAAATAGACAACATCCACAGCCTTCCCTTCATCAATCTTTTTTGTAACCCCCTCAAAAAACTCTATAAGGTTTGTTAAGCATGATCTACCGCTGACAAAATCATGCTACTACCTATCAATCCATGTTCTTCCAAATATTTGTAAATCCCATCCCTCAGAACACTTTCCATCAACTTACCCACCACAGACGTCAGACACAGGTCTATAATTAGCAGGGTTACATTTGGACCCTTTCTTAAACAGTGGAACATGAGCCACCCTCCAATCCTCTGGCACTACCCCTGTGACCAGTGACGTCCTAAATATCTCTGTTAATGGCCCCATTATCTGTATACTAGTCTCCCTGAGTGACCTTGGGAATACTTTGTCCGGACCCGGAGATTTGTCCACCTTTATCTTTTTTAACACTGCCATTACTACCTCCTCAGTTATCTTTATATGATTCATGACCTCCCCACTATTTTTCTTTACTCCAACTGGTACAATATTTTTTTCCCTAGTGAATACCAAGGAAATCATTTAAAATTTCCCCCATCTCCTCTGACTTTTCACATAGCCTACCCTCCCTATCTACAAGGGGTCCAATTCTATCCCTCACTAATCTTTTACTTTTAATGTACCTATAGAAACCCTTTGGATTTATTCTTACTCTGCCTGCCATACCTCTTTTTGGCCTTTCTAATTTCTTAAGTTTTTTTCTACACTCCTTGTAGTCTTCTTTCAATTTCTCAGCACCCTGCTGTTTATACCTGTTGTACACCTCCTCTTTCTCCTAACCAAATTTCTAATATTCCTCGAAACCAAGGCTCCCTAAAACTTCCAGCCTTTCCTTTGATACTCACTGGGACATATCTACTCTGTACTCTCAAAATTTCTTCTTTGAATATTCTCCATTTTTCATTTACATCCTTTCCTGAAAAAAATCATGTCCCACTCAATACTCCCCAAATCCATTCTATTCCTTCGAAATTTGCTTTTTGCCAATCCAGAACTTCAACTTTAGGCCCTTCTACCCTAAAACTAATAGAGTTGTGATCACTAGACCTAATTTGTTCTCCAACATTAACCTCAGACACCTGACCTATCTCGTTCCCTAACAGGAGATCCAGTATTACACCGTCCCGAGTCAGTTCCTCTACATCAGGGGTGTCAAACTCAAACTCACAGAGGGCCAAAATTAAAAACTTGGACTAAGTCGTGGGCCAAACTAAATATTTATTGAAAATTTTCAACAACATGTTTTCTCTTCTTTCAACATATGTTATGTTAAACTTTTTCTTATTAAAATAAATGTTTAATAATAGTTTTGGTTAAACTCTTTCCAGAAGCATTAACAAATGAGAAATAAAATATTCAATAAATAATATTTCTCTATAGCCTTTAAGCTCCATTTAAATGTATTTTTTTCACAAGCCAACAAGTCAAAAAAATAACTTGCTTCAATGAAAATCCAATCTTTCAACTATGAACAGTCCAAAGTTAACCAAAGAAAATATTAATCCAAGCTTAGCTTGCTACACTGTGATTCACTCTGATGCACCTGGGTCTAAACCAAATACTTGGCATCTCTTCTTAGATGTAAGTTCATCAAACTCTGGGGTCAGAGTTTGCCTCCCACCTGTCTTGAAAGGTCCTGTTTTCTGTCTTTTGTTTGGCCATTTTTCGTAAGGGGTTTATTACATGTGAGTTAGGCGACAGGTCGCAGATGCTAATGAAAGTAAAGAGAGGAGGTGGGGGCGATTAGCAGGCTGACGGGCTGGCGCCAATGCATTTGCAAAGCATTCTGGGATTTATAGTATTAGCTGTGCATGCGCTATACTGGCGCGGTGGCCAGCGGGCCAGCTCTAATGCATATTTGATATGATCTTGCGGGCCAAATATCATTATATCACGAGCCAAATTTGGCCCGCGGGCCTGAGTTTGACATGTGTGCTCTACATATTGATTAAGAAAACTATCTTGTACACATTTGACAATCTTGGTCTTCTTCTTCCTCTTCTTCTGTGTCTGTACCTGTGTTTGTGTTTTCTTCTTTGTGTCTGTGTCTCTTCTGTTTTTCCTGATGAGTTGCTTATATCTCTTTGTCAGGCCTCCCCTTGCTGGGCTTCTTGCTGTTGGCCCTCCCCTCCTGGGCTACCCGTCTGTCAGGCTTCCTGCTGTTGATCCTCTTGTTGGTCCCCCCGCCGTCTTTCTTCCTCACCTGGTTCCTTGCTCCCTCCCCTGCTGCCATCCTCATCCTCCAGCTGAGTGCCTTGGTGTTGGGCATCCCTCAGCTGGTCGCGCTGTGGCTGCCCGCTACTTGGCTGAACCCCCCCCTCCCATTGGTGTTTTATTTTCCCTTTGATTGCGCACTTTTGTTTGGCTCCGAGAGCCACTTTTGTAGTACACCGACTGGAAGGTCGCGACTCCACAGGGTAGGCACCAATCTCAGGGATCGGGCGCTCCCCGCCACCACAGCTCCCTGCCCCTTCATGCAGGTAAGGCCTTCTTCTTTCTCTCCGGTGACTTTTCTTCTTTTTTTCCCAGTTTTTTTTACTTTCTCCTTCTTGGGTGCCATCTTCCTTCTGTTCTCTGTAACTTTATCTTCTATTTCTTGTATTTTATATTTGTTGAGTTTTGTCTTTTCCTGACTTTTTTCTTGAGAGGGCTGGTTTTACCTGACCGGCCACTACTCCATCACGTGACTCCCCTCATTCCTGTCTCAGCCGGAGAGACTTTCCAGTAGGGGAGAAGCAGAGTTAGTGATAGTGTCAACAGGGGCAGCCCTAGGCTTTATCGCAGGGTGGTTGTAGGTTTCCTCCTGGCCTCTTTCCCCCACAAAGCTCTTTACACAGGGTGTAAATGGCAGAGGTTGGAATCCCATCTATGCTGGCACGGTCGACCCCTGTGCGCAGCAGATCCAGGAACAGCTGCCTGTGCATAAAGCGGGGAGGAAATGTGTTTCCAGTCCTCACTGCTGCCCTACGGAACTGGGTGGATATCCCCCACTGCATGTATTCTAGCCCTTCCCATCCCGCACAGTCTTCCCATTAGCCTGTGCCATGAGGTGCAGGACCACTGACTTTAAATCAGGACATGTGGAGGTGGCCAGGTATCCTGCTATGGTATTTTCTAAAAAGTTACAGGCCAGCTCTTCAGCGCTTGACGTCCTGCTTTGCGGAAACTGCCAAAATGTTTGGCCTGGAAGTCAGCCTGAAGAAAACTGAGGTCCTCCATCAGCCAGCTCCCCACCATGACTACCAGCCCCCCCACATCTCCATTGGGCACACAAAACTCAAAACGGTCAACCAGTTTACCTATCTCGGCTGCACCATTTCATCAGATGCAAGGATCGACAATGAGATAGACAACAGACTCGCCAAGGCAAATAGCGCCTTTGGAAGACTACACAAAAGAGTCTGGAAAAACAACCAACTGAAAAACCTCACAAAGATAAGCGTATACACAGCCGTTGTCATACCCACACTACTGTTCGGCTCCGAATCATGGGTCCTCTACCGGCACCACCTACGGCTCCTAGAACGCTTCCACCAGCGTTGTCTCCGCTCCATCCTCAACATCCATTGGAGCGCTTTCATCCCTAACGTCGAAGTACTCGAGATGGCAGAGGTCGACAGCATCGAGTCCACGCTGCTGAAGATCCAGCTGCGCTGGATGGGTCACGTCTCCAGAATGGAGGACCATCGCCTTCCCAAGATCGTGTTATATGGCGAGCTCTCCACTGGCCACCGTGACAGAGGTGCACCAAAGAAAAGGTACAAGGACTGCCTAAAGAAATCTCTTGGTGCCTGCCATATTGACCACCGCCAGTGGGCTGATAACGCCTCAAACCGTGCATCTTGGCGCCTCACAGTTTGGCGGGCAGCAACCTCCTTTGAAGAAGATCGCAGAGCCCACCTCACTGACAAAAGGCAAAGGAGGAAAAACCCAACACCCAACCCCAACCAACCAATTTTCCCCTGCAACTGCTGCAACCGTGTCTGCCTGTCCCGCATCGGACTTGTCAGCCACAAACGAGCCAGCAGCTGACGTGGACTTTTTACCCCCTCCATAAATCTTCGTCCGCGAAGCCAAGCCAAAGAAACAGGCCCCCTGGTAAATGCCTTTGACCAGCACCCACTCTCTAAGTGCCCTCACTGACCACACTCCATTGCAGGCTTTCATCTAGATCCCACTCCAGGAGGGTGACCTCACCGCGGTCACTACCTGATCCCACAGGGTAATGCCTTCCCGGATCTCTCGCTGTGGTGCTCGGTTCATTGTTGATGCCATATTGGTCAAAGAGGCTCCCCAGGGTGCTCGCCTCTTGCTGAGAGGGTGTTACAGTGACACGGAGGGTTGAAGGCGATTGGAGTGGGTTACAGAGATGGGGATAGATGTAGCGGACTGGAGGGCATTTCAGTGACAGGACATAGGGGACCAGAAGAGGTTACAGGGAGAGGTGTGTGGAACCACAGGTGTTGGGAGCACAGACAGGGAAATGTGTAGTGGAATGGAGTTGGGCAAGTGGGGGGAGGGGGGGGAGAAATTGCAGAGACAGGGAGGAATGCCGCGGAATGGAGGGGGTTACAGAAACAGGGAGAGCTGGAGGGTACTGGAGCAGTTTACAGAGACGGAAGTATTTTGGGGATGAGAGGGCATTACAAAAATATGGAAAGGACCTTTGGGCGGCATTACAGAAACAGTAAGGGGTGTAGAAGACATGAGCAAAGGGTTACAGGGACAGGGAGAGGAGCCAGTAAGGGTTTGAGACAGGGAAAGATGTTGGGGAATTGTGGGGCGTATTACACATACAGGGAGGGGTGTAGGAGACCGTGTGAGGGGTTACAGAGTAGGGGAGAGGAGCCAGTAGGGGTTAGAGACAGGGACAGGGAGGGGTGACAGGACTGTAGGGAATTTCAGTGATAGGGAGGGATGGAGGGGACTCTAGGGGGTTAAAGAGACAGGGAGGTGTGTAGCATTAACCATTGATAATCCAATCCTGATCTCTTTGTATCATTTTTATATTTATTAATCTGAAACTTAAAAAGATTGAAAAAGGGAGGCATGTAGCAGATTGGAGGACATTTCAGTATTACTGAATGGGTTGGGAACCAAAATGCTTATAGAGATAGGGAGGGGTGCAGGGATTAGAGGGTGTTTCAGTGTCAGGGATGGGTATAGGGGACTGAAAGAGGTTACAGAGACAGGGAAGTGTGTAGGGTACCGGAGGGGGTTAAAGTGGCAGGGAGAAGCGTGGGTGATTTGAGGGAGGGGTTACAAAGACAGGGAGGGGTTTAGAGACAGGGAGGAGTGTAGGGGACAGGATAGCATTTCAGTGACAGGGTGTTGGGGATTGAAAGGAGTTACAGAGACAGGGAGGGATGTAGGGGACTGGAGAAGGTTTGAGACAAGTAAGGGTGTCAGGGACTGGAAGTGGTTACGGAGACAGGGACGGGTGTAAGGATCTGGAGGGGTGGAAGTTTACAGTGACAGGGAAATGTGTAGGGGACCAGAGTAGGGATTATAGTGACAGGGACAGGTTCAGGGGACTGGAGGGGGGTGACAGACAAAGGGAGGGTGTAGCGAACCTGAGGGAGTTATGGACAGGGAGGGATGTAGGGATCTAGAAGGAGTTACAGAGTCAGGGACGAGTGTGGGGGACCAGAGGAGGTTACAGAGACAGGGAGGATTGGAAGAGAGTAGAAGGGGAGGCAGAAACAGGGAGGTGTGTTGGGCACTGAAGTGTGATTACAGAGATAAAGAGTGGTGAAGTGGACCAGAAAGGCTAAGAGAGACAGCGAGGGGTGGAGAGAATTGGATGGGGTTACAGAGACTGTGAAGATTGTTTGGTGCCGCAGGGGCATACAAAGGCATACAGAGACAGGGAGTGGTGGCGGGGATTGCAAGAGGTTGCAGAGTCAGAAAAAGGTCCAGGGAACCTTGGTGGGGGGTTATAGAGACAGGGAGCAGTGTAGGAAACTGGAGGGGGTTACAATGAAAGGGAGGAGTGTTGGGGAAGGGAGCGGTTACCGAGACAGGGAGGGGAGTTTGGGAACAGAAGCCATTAGAGTCAGGGAGGTGGAGTGAACTTGTGGACAGGGATGGTTGTGGGAGACAGGAGGAGGTTACAGAGACAGGGAGCAGTGTGGTGGGTCAGAGGGCTTTCAGAGACATGTAGGGGTGTAGGAACTGGAGTGGGTTACAATGAAAGGGAGGAGTGTTGGGGAAGGGAGCGGTTACCGAGACAGGGAGGGGAGTTTGGGAACAGAAGCCATTAGAGTCAGGGAGGTGGAGTGAACTTGTGGACAGGGATGGTTGTGGGAGACAGGAGGAGGTTACAGAGACAGGGAGCAGTGTGGTGGGTCAGAGGGCTTTCAGAGACATGTAGGGGTGTAGGAACTGGAGGGGGTTACAGAAACAGTGTGTAGTGTAGTGGACCTGAGTACAGGTTAGAGAGACAGATTGGAGTGGGTTACAGAGGCAGGGAGGGGTGTAGGGGACCGGAGGGAGGTTACAGAGATGGGAGGGGTCCAGGGGACTGGAAGGGTTTACAGAGACAGGGAGGGCTGTAATGGACATGAGGGAGTTACAGAGGCAGGCAGAAGTGTGGAGGACCTGAGGGAAGGTTTACAGAGATAGGGAGTGTGGAGGACCTGGGGGAGGGGTTAGAGAGACAGGGAGGGCTGTAGGGGACTGGAGAAAGTTACAGAGATAGGGAGGAGTTCAGGAGGTACAGAGACAGGGAGTGGTGTAGGGGAAAGCTTACAGAATGAGTGACAGGGAGGAATGCAGGGCACAGGAGGGGTTTCAGAGGCAGGCAAGAGTGTAGGGGACCCAAGGGAAGGGTTACAGAGACAGGGAGTGGTTTAGGGGACCTGAGGGAGGGAGTAGAAAGACAGGGAAAGGGGTAGGGGACTGAGGGACTGGAGACAGGGAGGGTTGGAGGAGAATGGAAGGGGGAGGGGGTTACAGTGAAAGGACAGGGTTTGGGGACCAGTGGAGATTACAGGGACAGGGAGGAGTGTGGGTGATGGAAGGAGGTTACAGAGACAGGGAGGTTTAGGCAACCAGAGAGGGCTTTACAGAGATGGGAAGTGCTGGAGGGAGTGGTGTGGGTTACAGAGACAGGGAGGGGTGGAGGGGACTAGAGTGAGGATATGAGACAGGGAAGGGTGCAGGGGCTACAGAGACAGGGAGTTGTGTAATGGAAGATTTCTTTAAGTGCAACAGGGAGGAGTGCAGGGAACAGGAAGGGGTTATAGAGGAGGGGTGCACAGAACTGGGTGGGGGAGTAGTTACGGGGAGAGGTTTATGGGACCACAAGGGGTAGCAGAGATAAGGTCGGTGGCCGGTTGCACAGAGACAGGGAGGGATGTAGGGAAAGGATTTCAGAGGGAGTTATCGTAGCCCTTTTACACTTGCAAGTGGTCCTAGAAATTAACGGCAAATCGGCCTTTAAAGTGTCCCTAGTGTGAAATTAAAATCTTCTCAATGCCGGCATCAGATTTTGTCATCTCATGTCAGGGATTGATGGCTTCGATGCAAGTGTGAAAGGGGTAATTGCATTGCATTGTGGGATTGAAATGGCCCAGTTTTTTTGCATGAGTGCAGGAATATGAAGGAAGAAAAGATTAAAATGAAGGTATAAATTTGCAGTGGGAAAGTCACAGCGAGGGGGGGGAGGGTGGGAGAGAGAGAGAGGGAGAGAGAGAGGGGAAGGGGGGGAGGAAATAAATAGCAATTAATAGCAATAGCTGACAATTCTTATACCGTGGAAAAGTTGGTAGCTCCATAGCAAACAATTTATAAAGACCATGGGAAAAAAGTGATGGTGGAGGACCTGCCCTCTCAGAATTCTTTGCAGCAGAGGAAGGGCTGTGTGCACTACTGCATGCATGGAGCATTCATGGAGGGGGTTTCTCTGCTGATCAGCATTCTGGGAAGTCTGATCTGCCATTGCTATTTCCCATGGTCTTTATAAATTGTACGTGATAGTGCTACCAACTTTTCCACGCTGTTTAATAATTGTCTACTATTGTTATTTATTGCTATCTTTTTCCCATTATCCCCTATAAAGGTTTATATAGGTCATCACAACTGCACTGTACATAAAGCTTAATTATGTTATAATGAAGCGTGATTAATTTTGTTCAAAAATAAGAACATAAGACATTAATCAGGATTTACTCAATGCGTCATGATGTCACTGGTAGAAGATAGAACAGTCTGAACCCTGGGGATGGCTCCTTGTGAGAATAAAGCTCTCACGACTGGAAACCAGGGTTATATATGAGCGGGAAAGCAGGGAATGAGAGATCGGGGCAGCGCCAGGAGGCAGGGCCAGCCATCAGCACAACATAATACCAGTGAATCTCAGTTCACTGCATTCACCCCTTCCTGGAGAATTTATTATCTGTGAATGAAGACAGAGAACATGAATTCAGAAAAAAAAGTAAAAAAATATACAGTTATTTAAAAATTTACAGAATTAAGCGGTCCTGAAGGGTCTGGAAATCCTGGTGGAGCACCTTAGCATTGGGGGCCTTGGACTTCTTGGGTCTCCTGGTTCCCTTGTGAGCAAGGAGAGGTGGGCTGGGTCTCTGCTTTCCTCCTGAACTGGATCCCCTGAGGGCCTGACTGGGGGTGGCGAGAATGTCCTTTGTGGTTCACAGGGCACTTGAGGCAATGGAGCCTCTGATCCAGTGGGTGCCAGGACCCTGATGGAGACAGTGTCTTCTGTCCCATCTGGGTACTCCATATAGGCAGGCGTACATGGGATTGGCATGGAGCAGGTTCACCCTTTTCACCAGGGGGTCGGTCTTGCTTTCCTCATGTGCTTCCTGAGAATGACTGGACCAGGAGTTGTGAGTCAGATTGGGAGTGTAGTTCCTGATGTTGACCCTCTTTCAAAATTGAATAGGAGCTCATCAGGAGTAACATTGGTCGCCGAACATAGTAGTGACTGGATAGAATGGAGCGCAATAGGAAGGACTTCCTGCCAGGAAGGCCTTTTGACTTCAGGGCCAGTTTGACAGCCTTTCAGACTGTGGCGTTCTCCTTTTTAACCTGCCCATTCTCCTGCTGGATGCGATGCCCCTCACCAGCAGGTACTGACGTAGCTTGTCCCTCATAAAGGATGAGTCCTGCTCGCTCTGAATATAGCTGGGATACCCGAACAGAGTGAAAATGGAGTCTAGGGTCTTTATGACTGCTGAAGTGAATGTGTCTGGACATAGAATGGTGAATGGGAAGCTGGAGTGCTCACCAATGATAGGAAGAAAATGTTCCCGTTCATGGAGAGGTCCCTTAAAATCAACACTGAGCCGTTTGAAGGGCTGGATGATTTGATCAGGTGTGCATTTGCAGGGTGGTAGAAGTGCAGCTTGCACTCTGCGCAGACCTGGCAAGACCTGGTCATTTCCCTGACGTCTTCCATGGAGTAGGGCAGATTGCATGCCTTGACAAAATGAGCCATGCAAGTAACCCCTGGATGGCAATGCTCATAATGCAGAGGCTGCAGTTGGCCAGTGTGTGCAGAGGCACAGCTTCCTCTGGATAAGGGATCTGGAGGGTCATTTAGGGCTCCTGGCTGATAGGGAATGTCATAATTGTAGGTGGAGAGTTCGATCCTCCACCTAGCATCCTTGTCATTTTTGATTTTTCCCCTCTTGACATTATTAAACATGAATGCGACCGAGCGCTGATCAGTGAGGAGTGTAAATTTCCTACCAGCCTGGTAGTGTCTCCAGTGCCTCACAGCTTCTACAATGGCTTGAGCCTCCTTTTCCACAAAGGGGTTCCAGACCTCATGTCCTTGTAATGTCTAAGAAAAAAATGCAACACCTGGTTGAGGGTAGTGGCCAGGGCTACATCCGAACCACTTGGAAAGGTACATTCTCATCCATCGCGTGCATGGCAGCTTTCGCAATTAAGCCGTTTGGGCTTCAACCAAGAGGGGGAAATTAATGGCTTTTAAGAGAGGGCGAACCTTATCAGCATATTGAGGGATCCACTAGGTGAAATATGAGAAAAACCCCAGGCATCTCCTCAAAGCCTTTATGGTCCTGGGAATGGGGTGTTCTAATGGGGTGCATCCCATCGTTGATAAGGGCCAATGATGCCATTTTCCACCACATAGCCAAGGATAGCCAGACGTTTCGTCATGAACATGCACTTATTAGAGTTATAAGTGAGGTTCAGGGCTTTCATTGCGTGGAGAAAACTATGGAGGTTGGTGTCATGGACTTCTAAGGTGTGGCCACAGATGGTGATGTTATCTAGGTAGGAGAAGGTATCCTTTAACCCATACTCATCCATCATTCTGTCCATCTGCCTCTGAAAGATAGAAACCCCATTAGTGATACCAAAAGGGACCCTCTGGAATTGATAGAGATGACCATTAATCTCAAATGTCTTATATGGACGGTCCTCAGAATGGATTGGCAGCTGGTGATAAGCAGCTTTCAGGTCAATGGTCAAATAGACCTGATACTGCGCATGTCCGAAATTTGAGGGAGGGGGTATGTGTCCAGGAGTGTGTACCGATTACTAGTTTGGCTATATTTAATTACTAACCTGGACTTGTTTTCCCCTTTTAGCACTACCACTTGCGCTCTCCACGGGCTGGTGCTAGGTTCAATGGTACCTTCATCGAGCAGACCTGTGTCTCAGACTGTATGAAATCTCGGTCTGCTATGCTGTACCTCCTGGTCTTGGTAGCAATAGGTTTGCAGTCTGAGGACAAATTCAGGAAGAGAGGTAGGGGGTCGATATTAGGTGTGGAAAGGCTGCATGTGGGTTCTGATTTAAACCCAACAACACCGGAGCATACAATTCATCAAGCACATACAGGTGAAATTTACAGAATTCCTCCCCTTCAAATGACAGATGTACAATACAATATTGTTGAATATGTGTAGAATGTGAATGAGACACGAGGAAAATGCGAGAATTGGAAGGATACATATTTAGTTTATGTTCTTGCACAGTCCGTGAGTCTATGAAGCTTTCAGTCAAGCCCGTGTCGATTAGGCATTTAGTGGAATGTCCGTTTACCTTCACAGTCACTATGAAGTTGCTGAGCTGGTGAGGACTGTCCTGATCTAGAACCATCGAGACTAGGATCCTGGAGACTCTATGCTCCTCACTCGAGTGGTCCCCACCATTCTGGGTTGCCCTGCGTAGGTAAGATGATGTCAACCTCGTGGCACGGAAAGATGGCTGCCCTCTTTTTCCTCTGACGATGATGGCATCGAGTTTGAATTTGGGTCGCGACAAGATAGCCACTGAGCCTTTTCGCACCGTTTTCTCACTGCTACCCTCCGTTGGCTGTAGCGCAGTAAGTGGGTTTGGGTGAATTTGGGGAAGACAGCTTGGGACTGGAATCGGATCCACGAGCAGTGCAGGCCGCAGACTTCCCCTGGCTTCCCCTCACATGGCAAACACTCGCTCAATGCCCTTACTTGCCACACTGAGTCTTTCGCCTGGCAACGCGATTGGGGATGCTGGCACTTGCCACAGAAAAAGCACTCCCTAGCACGGGAGTGGCAGTCGTTAGGGCTGGGGTAATGGGAGCAGCTGGTCCTTGGAAGGGGTCACCTGGGAGAGCGAGCTCGCAGCCTTCAAGGTTGTCACTCTTGAGCTTGACCTGTTCCAATGATTTGGCCAGTTCAACATGACTAGCCAGCTCCTTCTTACCCGATTCGAGTAGTCGCTGCCTCATGTACCTCAAGTGGTCCCCCGCGACTAGAGTGTCCCAAAAGCATCCACAGATCTAGCAGGTAGTCATCGATGGTCTCTCCTGGCCACTGGCGACATAGAGTGAGTTGGTTCATTGCTAAGACCTTGTTTTGCAACTTCAGATACTGTACCGTCAATGCGTCGATAGCAGCATCATATATAATATGTAGTCCCTGATGACTGCATACCCTTTCATTCCCACCCTCGAAATGAATGCGGACCTCCTTAGTTCATCAGTGTGGCAGACATCTCTGGTCACGTTCAGGTAGGCCTGGAAGCAGACTAGCCAGTAGGTGGACTCCTCAGCCACCGCAGGGGACAGAGGGTCGATCAGCAGCAGACCTGGCTTGAGTTGCACTTCCATCGTTTAGGGAATAAGAAAATAAAATTGTAGTGTGTATAAAAGCTCTCATAACTGGAGGGAGAAGAAACACATTAGCTTATAACTAAGGGTAGGGACTCACAGTCATCTTCGGAAGGGTTCTGGGTTTAGGTAGGAAACCAGGGTTATATATGAGCAAATGGGGGCAGACCCGGGAGGCGGGGCCAGCCATCAGCACAACATTCTACCAGCGAATCCCAGTTCACTGCAAAGTGTGCAAGCGTTCAGTGTCCTAGATAGGAGTGGTCAAGTGTGAAAAGCCAAACCCCCATTCCTATCCCCAGACACTGAATGACTGAGTTAGCTGGATGCAAGTGTAAAAGGGGCTACTGGCACAGAGTCAGAAGAAATATTGCAAACAACAACAAGGTCATGAAACCAATGAAAAAGAAAAGGGACAGTTCTTGCTGTCTTGCAGCAAATAAAAGTGGATAAATCCCAGAGCCTGACAATACCTCGGAATTTGAGGTACCATAGTGCAGCAATATTAGGTGCCCTTGCAGATACCTTTAAAACGGCTTTAGCCATGGGTGAGGTGCGTGATACGCACGATCAATGACTCCAAAAGCTGAGTGAAGAGCAGCAGGCATTTATACACATTAGGTTTCAGCTGGAGCAACTCTATGTGCTTGTCACAGGGGGAGGGGTTACAGGGGATCGAGTCATCAGTGGGAAGACCAGCCACCTATAGACAGAACAGTACATACATATATAAATATCACCACATTCACCCCCTCTTTAAAAAAACCCAGTCCTAAAGATTCAACTAGTCAGGTGGTTTCCTCTGCCTCTGTGACCTGTGCAGCTCTGCCGGTGGTGTACTGGTCAGCTCCTTTGCTGGTCAGTGTCTTGAGGTGCGGGGGCCAAGGCTGTCACTATAGGGGGTGGGTTTGGTTGTCTGTGCGGGCAGTTGTGGTGATCGGCTTGGCTGGGCCAGGATCCTGGGCATGTGGTGTGGGTACCTGGGGGGCGTCGCTAGCCTAAACCAAGTCCCTGTGGTGGTCGGGGCCAGGGATGGGTGGGTGTCACTGGCACATGCCAGGTCCTGGACAGGGACTGTGGCCTCATGGCTGTCAGTGTACTGCACGTAAGCTTATTGCGGATTAGCATGCTGGAGCTGCACTTTTTCCACCAACGGAGTCAATCTTATGGCCTCTTGTGTGCTTCCTCAGCAGAACGGTCCCGGAGATGAGAGCCAGGGTGGCAGAGGGGTTCCAGTTGCCGAACTCCTGGGGAAGGAAAACATGCATTCAAGTGGGGTCACATTTGTAGCTGTGCATAAGAGAGATTGGATGGCATGGAGTGCTTCTGGAAGGACTTCTTGCCAGTGAGACATTGCCAGGCCTTTTGGCTTAAGGGCCAGGAGGATCGCCTTCCAAATGGTCCACCTGGCCATTTCCCCTGGGGTTGTAACTTGTGGTCCTACTAATGGCTATGCCTCTAGCCAACAAGTATTGCTGCAGCTCGTCGCTCATGAACGAGGACCCCTGATCACTGTGGATATAGTCCGGGTACCCAATCAGGATGAATATGATGCAGATGCCCTGATAACTGTGGCAGAGGTCATGTCGGGACAGGGGATGGTAAATGGGAATCTGCAGAATTCATCTATGATGTTAAGGAAATAGACATTCCTATTGGTTGAGGGCAGGGGTCCCTTGAAATCAACACTCAGCCGTTCAAAGGGGTGCGTGGCCTTGATGAGGTATGCCTTGTTGGGCCTGAAGAAATGTGGCTTACATTCTGTGCAGATCTGACAGTGTTTGGTCAGAGACCTGACATCCTCTATGAAGTAAGGGAGGTTCCAGGGATTTTATTAAAGTACATATCCAAGTACATATATGGTCATCATGGAGGGACTGGAGGCGGTCAAGATGCATGCTGGTGCATGTCCCCCGGGATAGGTCATTTGGGGAGATTGTTGAGTTTGCCTGGCCAGGATATCGTTGTTATAGGTGGATAGCTCGATTGTCAACCTCAGGATTTTATTATTCTTGATTCAGCTTTGTGTTGAACATGAAGGCACCAGCCCATTGGTCCATCAGCGGGGTAAATTTTTTCCCGCCCAGGTAGTGACGCCAGTGGCGCACGGCCTCAACGATCACCTATGCCTCCTTCTCGACTGAGGAGTTCCGTATTTTGGGGCCATGGAGGGTGTGGGAAAAAATGCTACTGGCCTGCCCACCTGGTTGAGAGTGGCGGCTAGTGCGAAATTGGAGGCATCGCTCTCCTCTTGGAATAGGATGGATTCATCCACGGCATGCATCATGGCCTTAGTGATGTCTCCTTTAATTTGGTTGAATGCCGCCCGGTGAAGCTTGTGGACCTTACTAAGGAGCAGACCTTATTGGCAAAATTGGGCACCCATTGGGCATAATAAGAAAAGAACCCCAGGCACCGCTTCAGGGCATTGAGGTTGTGTGGTATCGGGAACTCCATAAGGTGTTGCACACAGTCGGGGTCACGCACCCAAGGAGGGCCAGGTGAGTGGTGCTAAACACACACCTCATTGTTATGTCAAATTAAGGGACTTGGCTTTGAAGAGAAATTTCGCTAGGTTTGCATCGTGGTCCTGCTGATCATGGCTGCAGATGGTGGCATTGTCAAGGTAGGGGACATTGCTATCTATTATCCGATCCATCTCCCTTTGGAACACTGAGACCCCATTGGTGACTCCAAAGGGCACCCTGAGGAAGTGATAAAGTCTGTAATCTGCTTTGAAGGCGGTATATTTGTGGTTCCCCAGGTGAAGGAGGAGTTGGTAGTATGCTGACCAGGTCAATCGTGGAGTACACTTTGTACTGGACTATTTTATTGACCATATCAGCTATCCGGGGGAGGAAATAAGCATCTACCCGAGTGAAGAGGTTGACCGTCTGGCTGTAATCGATCACCATATGGGGTTTGCTCCCAGCCCTGACCACTACAACTTGGGGTCACCATGGGCTTCAACAGGGAGCTATGATCCCCTCCACCCAGAGGGGATCCACGCTGGGATGACTGCTGGGGAGGTGGAGCAACTCCTCTGGGATGTCTGCGTGTGTGGGTTGCGGTCGAGGGTGACTCAACAGAGAATGTTGGAGGAGAAAAATGCCTCCCTTACTAGGATCATGGAGGTGGTTTGTTCCCTAGAAGCTGCAGCGTACCATATAGAAGCCTTCGATTCTCACCTCCACCAACCTCCAGCCTGGCCGACAACAATGCCAGCAGTCGTTGAAGGAGACAAACGCCACCGCTGATGTCGTCTGCCACCCCTCTCTGGATGTCCCCATGTGCAAGTGCTGGGCATTGGCATTACTCCGCCCACCTCTTCCGCTTGCAGCTATAACATCACTTCCGGCTCAGCCGTCCAACCAAGCCGCCGCCATGTGCTCACCATGACTTCACCATCTTTCATCTTCTAACATCTGTCTGCACTGATAAGATCACTTCCAAAGTCACTTCCAGCCGAATCGCCCAACCACGCCCACGCCATGTCTGTTTCCTGGGTGCTTGCCTGACTCGCCGACCAGAAGACGTGGTCAAGCGCGCAAGCAAAACCACATACTCATCGCACCTCATGCTCCTAAAGGCACGCACTGGCTGCTACTCGCCACAACCATTGGGGAGCTGCAACTCAGCCCTGAGGCAGTCCTTGCATCCACTACGCTAATTGAAGACATTCCTTACGAACTCAGGTGCTCAATGATGGACATCATTGTCAACAGGAAGGTAATAAAATGGCTGCTTAATAGCGGTAGTACTGAGACCTTTGCAGCACAGGACCACTCCATCATGGCACTCGGGTTCTACTCAGTGAACTTGACTGGTGGGGGGGGGGGGTGTAACATATCAAAGGTTCTGGCTCCTGATCATGCCCAAGCTCTGTGCCCAGTTATCCTGGGGCTAGACTTCCAGTGTCATTTCTGCAGCCTCACCCTTACCTTTGGTGGCCCACTCCCCTCACTCACCATTCTAAAGTCCAGCAACTGCCCACAGTCTACTGTGGGCTCCCACCTTATGGGTGTTCCCTCCATCCCTCTTCAACTACCTGACACCGGACTGTAAGCCTATAGCTACCAAGAACAGGTTCTACTGTGTAGCCGACAGGACCTTTTGTCAAGGACAAAGTGAGACGGCTTCTGGTGGAAGGAGTTATAGAGCCCAGCACCAGCCCCTGAAGATCAGGTCCTGGTCATAAAATGGGGCAGTTACCTCTCAGGAAGGTTTCAGAGAGAGATTTGTAGTTCATTGGACACACACAAATTGATTTTCTCCAATCAGTCACTTCAGTGTCTTGCCAAAGAAATTTTCGCCATCATGGGTTTTCCAAATGATAACCTCTTCTTCCAGGTCACCACAGAGTTCCTCCTGTTTCCCTTATTTCAGGAGAAACACTCTAGTCAGACATTTCCTCTTGTAAGGACTACAAGGATTTTGAACCGTCTTCAAAATGTTTTTTTCAATAAGATGCCAGCTTGCCAGTTTTCAGCCTCAACTGCCATTGTAGAACAGACCTCTCTCTTTCTCTCTGAGAAGAATCCTGTTTGTTTTTGACTTTCTCTGCTTGTAAAAACCAAAAGCCTACCCCAAGGCTCCAAACCTAATCTTTGAAAAATCTTATCAGTACATCTGAGCCTGGACCTTATTACCCATTCACAATAGATCAGCATTCATCATTGCATATGCAAAGCCACAGCCTCAAAACCTATCAGCAAAGCTCTTGCATTTTAAATGAGATGTCTTTTGTGAAGGTTACTCTGTTTGTGGTGACTCTGTTTGTGATTGCAGGCAAAATCTTCGCTAGGATTCTACTAAATAGAATAATACCTAGTGTCGCTGAGAATATTCTCCCAGAATCACAGTGCGGCTTTTGCGCAAACAGAGGAACTACTGACATGGTCTTTGCCCTCAGACAGCTCCAAGAAAAGTGCAGAGAACAAAACAAAGGACTCTACATCACCTTTGTTGACCTCACCAAAGCCTTCGACACCGTGAGCAGGAAAGGGCTTTGGCAAATACTAGAGCGCATCGGATGTCCCCCAAAGTTCCTCAACATGATTATCCAACTGCACGAAAACCAACAAGGTCGGGTCAGATACAGCAATGAGCTCTCTGAACCCTTCTCCATTTACAATGGCGTGAAGCAAGGCTGTGTTCTCGCACCAACCCTCTTTTCAATCTTCTTCAGCATGATGCTGAACCAAGCCATGAAAGACCCCAACAATGAAGACGCTGTTTACATCCGGTACCGCACGGATGGCAGTCTCTTCAATCTGAGGCGCCTGCAAGCTCACACCAAGACACAAGAGAAACTTGTCCGTGAACTACTCTTTGCAGATGATGCCGCTTTAGTTGCCCATTCAGAGCCAGCTCTTCAGCGCTTGACGTCCTGCTTTGCGGAAACTGCCAAAATGTTTGGCCTGGAAGTCAGCCTGAAGAAAACTGAGGTCCTCCATCAGCCAGCTCCCCACCATGACTACCAGCCCCCCCACATCTCCATCGGGCACACAAAACTCAAAACGGTCAACCAGTTTACCTATCTCGGCTGCACCATTTCATCAGATGCAAGGATCGACAATGAGATAGACAACAGACTCGCCAAGGCAAATAGCGCCTTTGGAAGACTACACAAAAGAGTCTGGAAAAACAACCAACTGAAAAACCTCACAAAGATAAGCGTATACAGAGCCGTTGTCATACCCACACTCCTGTTCGGCTCCGAATCATGGGTCCTCTACCGGCACCACCTACGGCTCCTAGAACGCTTCCACCAGCGTTGTCTCCGCTCCATCCTCAACATCCATTGGAGCGCTTACACCCCTAATGTCGAAGTACTCGAGATGGCAGAGGTCGACAGCATCGAGTCCACGCTGCTGAAGATCCAGCTGCGCTGGATGGGTCATGTCTCCAGAATGGAGGACCATCGCCTTCCCAAGATCGTGTTATATGGCGAGCTCTCCACTGGCCACCGTGACAGAGGTGCACCAAAGAAAAGGTACAAGGACTGCCTAAAGAAATCTCTTGGTGCCTGCCACATTGACCACCGCCAGTGGGCTGATAACGCCTCAAACCGTGCATCTTGGCGCCTCACAGTTTGGCGGGCAGCAACCTCCTTTGAAGAAGACCGCAGAGCCCACCTCACTGACAAAAGGCAAAGGAGGAAAAACCCAACACCCAACCCCAACCAACCAATTTTCCCTTGCAACCGCTGCAATCGTGTCTGCCTGTCCCGCATCGGACTTGTCAGCCACAAACGAGCCTGCAGCTGACGTGGACTTTTTACCCCCTCCATAAATCTTCGTCCGCGAAGCCAAGCCAAAGAAAAAAGATACTAAACCCCAAAAATCTGTTTTAAAGTCATATTAATACATAATAATACATCATAATATCGGTCAGTACAACTTCATGAGCGCTATACGCCTTTATGGCCTATAGCACCTAAGTATTTCTTGACCGGTACAATTGTGCCTATTTCATCTGGCAGCTATTTTCAGATTGGAACTTTCCACTGAATGAAAAACATTGTTGCTTATGGCTCTCTTAAATTTCCCCTTCAAACTTAATTTGATGCTCTACGGTGTAAGAGATGGGAAAATTGATCTAAAATTATGAACATGGAAGAAACTAAAATTCATCAGTTAATGGCTGTAACCAGTACAAACAGGATGAGCTTGGGGATTAGGATGCAGGAAAGCAGAGTCAGCACGATTAACATAAGAATCTTCTTTGTGACAAGAGCCACCATAAGACTAAGAAAAGGAATGGTAAGGTACAATAGAATGTAGGAAGTTGAGGTAGTCTGGATCAGATAAAGGTCTCCTAGCCCTAGATAGAAGTGCCAAGTCCTACATATCTAATTAGCTAACCTTACACAGATTTATAGATATTAAATTAGCCAACCCTAGATAGGACGAGTCAACTCTGCATACCAAGAGACTGTAGCCCCGAGAATCAGGAAGGTGTGAATAAGGACAATGACATGATGAGACACCCACAGGATACCCCCTGGTCCTCCAAGTGTACTGAAACTGCACGTAGGCAGGAAGGATTGCCTATGCCAAACCCATCCAGGAGGCAGAAGAATGTAAGGGGGAGGGCACTTTGATAGTGAAATTGACTGTATAAAAGTTGGGTGAGCCCCAGTATGTGTGTGTATTCCCAGGGTAAGGGGAAGCACCCAACTTTGCATTGTTGTAAAATAAATGTTCTTTGTTCTCAATTTTTGTCTCGAGCAATTTCTTTAAAGGTACTTCAATTTCTAACAAATGGGGGCTCGTCCGGGATCACACTCCCTCCACTGACAGAGTACCCCGACGACGAGAGTAGGTGCACCCCAGCTGATTCAGCTGGACTCACGGACGACGGGTGGCTGGTCAGTGGAAGAAGCGAGTGATATCCGAGAAGAGGCATTGAGAACAAACGACGGGAGGAAGCGCGCTAGAGCATTGCTACTGGAACTCGGTAATTCTCTTCTTTTAGTTGTATCTTCCTTCATTGCTAATTCTTTTTCTATATTTACTATTTCCCTTTCCAACTGCTCTGTTTCCTGATTATAGTCCTTTTTCATCTTGGTTACATAACTTATTATTTGCCCTCTAATGAATGCTTTCATTGCATCCCATAGTATAAACTTATCTTTCACTGATTTTGTATTTATTTCAAAATACATTTTAATTTGTCTTTCAATAAATTCTCTAAAATCCTGCCTTTTAAGTAACATGGGGTTTTATCTCCATCTATACATTCTTGGAGGGATGTCCTCTAACTTTATTGTCAATATTCTTCTTTAGTCTTTAATTTTCTTCAAGCTTCTTTCATCCTCGTCGCCAATGTCACATTTGTGGCCGAAATGTGAAGTTAATAAAGCATCAAACGCAAGTTTTATCAGGTAAACTTCTCCAAGTCTTTATTCTCCAGTTTTCTTTGTTCTCCTGCTTGTGCTCTTATCTCTCTCTCATACCACGTGACTTCCGGTACATCTCATACATATTCATTATCATGAGAATGCCCTTTGGCCGAACTTGCCTATGATAACCAGCAGCTCTAGTTCCATCTGCCTGTGTTTCTCCCACACCCTCCATATCAATGTAATCAAGATATTTCTCTGATTGTAATTTAAGCAGGTCAATAGTCTTAACCACCTCTTCAACGGTAAATGGTTTATTTGAATGACAATTTGCCGCAATGATGAGGGGATATTCCGGAAAAGTCAAATCTATGCGGAATGTGAGGCATACAGAGAACAGACAGTCACTTCAGGTTCTAAATCAGCAAAAGAAGTGATTTTTAAATCGACAAATTTTATGTAAATTAGAAAAGAGCAAATGTTGAAATTTCAAGGCCTTAGGATATTAAAGAAAGAAATGAGTGTTAATCACCATGAGATGACAGAAAAGGTTCATTTTAAATTAATTTCTAGAGAAACTCGGCAGATCACACAGCAACTATCGGAAGTAAAGGATAGTTAACGTTTTGGACCTCATCTCTTAAACGGGAATGTGGTAAAGCATGAAGATGCTTGAAGAAATTGAGGGATGAGGGGACGTGGAGGTGGTAAGTAAAGGATTGACAACTTGGAGAAGCAAGCGATCATCGATTGCTCAAATTTCCTTAGAACCCAGCACCGGTCTTTTATATTTCCTACTCCTTTCTTCTGTCCTCCAGTTCCCCATCCCTTCCTTTTCTCAACATCGAGCTAAGCATATTATTCTTCTGTCCTGTCCCCAATTACCACAGGTTCTTTCTATTCTGCTTCCAATCTGTAGCCAATAATTACACTGAACCATGAAGAATTTGCTCCCTGAACATTTTTGGGTTTATTTTATGGATTTTGGGCTTCAGATAACGAGAATCAGTTTTTAATCCTCCTATCGCACCGTTCTATACCTACTTCTTGATTTTCTGTCAAATGTTAACTCTATTTCAAACATACTAAACCATGAAGTGCAACATGTCATGAAAATTCATTTTCTGCATTAGCATTTGGACTTCTTGGTGCAGTCAGTGACAAATGTGGAAAAGCAGTATAAGGGCAACTGGAATAAACCAATGCAGTTCAATTATTGCTGGATACTGACGAGAGGCATCAGATGCTGAATACAAATGGAAATCAGGAGTAACACATTTTAGGGCAGTTGAACTAACACAATGTGGCAGCATCATTATGCAACTAAACATTATGCGACTAAACATTATGTGGCAAAACATTATGCGACTAAACATTACCGACTAAACATTATGCGACTAAACATTATGCGACTAAACATTCAATAAATGTTAAAGTTATGTTTCTCCAACTTCTTATGAAGTGATGCAACAAAACTGAAATTATTTTTGTGTTCAGCTTAAAGTGTCCATCATACTCTCTTTATTTTCAGGAAGCACACCTTTTTTGGAAAAAAAATATTGTCCAGTATTATCTTTTACCTGTTTGCCTGTATTTCTCTCCCTTCTTATTCATTCCTCATTCTCTCTGTTCCCTCCTTCCACTCCTCACTTATTTTACACATTCCCAATGAATGAGTTAGGCCCTAAACCTTGACTGCATTTTAGTCCATATGGATGAGCCGTTCCTGCGTATTGAACAAGACCTAGCATTTGTAGATTTTATTCTTTTACCAAAAGCTAATAACATTACGCCTCTCATTTGAAAAGCAGGGCGCTGAGCTGGAGTTTAATATAGGGCAGCGAACATTTGTATTATGCGCTTTCCTTATATATTGGAAATGCCAATGTAACAGAATAAAAGTAATTGTAAACAATACAAGTGTCATGGAATAAAACAATTGAAAAGATCGGAAAATCTGCATTTACCCACAGTTGAAAATATTGAAAAAAATTTGGACATGAATGGCGCAATATGATTTATTCTATAATGTAGTTTTTGACATAGACGACAGAGCACTGAGACATGGAAATTAACATATTTAATTAACACAGAAAATAATAGATGCCCTAACCTGTAAGCAAATGGCACTAATGGGCACATCTGTGTGGAGGAGAATATAGTTAACATATAGATCGGTCGTCCTTCAATAAACAACCCTGCAAATATTACTGAGCAATCAAAAGGACTGGGCGGAGTAAACATTAAGGGGATATAACATGGCTGTAACAGTTTATCCAAATATGTCGTGAACTGAATTAATGAGAAATTTTCTATAGATGGGCTGCATTTTGATCTGGTGAAGGGGTTGCCAGATGAGAGTTTAATAAACAAGAAAAAAAGAGCATGTGGAATTCAGGAAAGAGTCCTGGCACCAAGTGAGGATAAGGTAGCCACAATAATCAGAGAGTTCAACCTCCCTAGTGGAAGACAACCTTTCTAGTCGGTTAAGAATATAATAGTAAATGGAAAGTAATATGTAAACAGTGAATCTGCTACCTTGGCAAAAATTTAAAACACAAGAACCAATAGAGCTCAAAATGTCTAGAGATGTGGAAATCTGTAACTCTAAACGGGAGAGAGAAAGCTGAAAGCACCCAGCAGGTCAGGCATCATCCATGAAAAGTACACAATTAAGATTGTAACTCTGACGCTGCCTTCTATTCTGTTACTTTATACGATATTTCTGATGACTACACCTGCAAAAGGTGCATCCAGTTGCAACTCATGGAAGACTGGGTTAGGGAACTGGAGTTGTAGATGGATGAACTGCAGATCATAAGGGAGGCAGATGGAAGTTATGGGGAGGCAGTGACTCGCAAAAGTGAGGAATCAGGGAAATGGGTGATTGTGAGGAAAAGGAAAGGGGGGAGACAGGCAGTGCAGAGTACCCTCAACAAATATACTGCTTTGGATACTGTTGTGGGGTGGGGGGATGATCTACAGAGGAAAAGTCATGGAGGTTGGGACTGGACCCTTGGCTCAGAAGGGAAGCGGGGAAAAGAGTAGGGCTCTTATAGGTGGGGACACACTGGTTAGGAGAGCATATAGGAGGTTTGCTGGATGAGAATGTGACTCCTGGTTGGTATGTTGCCTTCCAGATGCCAGGGTCAGGGATGTCTCTGATTGAGTCCACAGCATTTTGGAGGGGGTGAGCAAGCAGCCAGAAGTTGTGGTCCATGTGGGGACCAATGACATCGTTAGAAGTGGGGATGAGGTCCTGAAAAGTGATTACATAGAGTTAGGGAAGAAGTTGAAAAGCAGGACTTCAAGGGTGGCAATCTTAGGGTTGCTGCCTGTGCCACGCGCTAGTGAGGGTAGAAATAGGATGAACGTGTGGCTCAGAAGATGGGGTAGGGGTTTATATTTCTGGATCATTGCGATCTCTTCTGGCCTGTACAAAAGGGACAGGCTGCACTTAAATTGAAGGGGGATCAATATTCTGGTGGGCGGGTTTGCTAGAGCTGTTGGTGAGGGTTTAAACTAATTTGGCATGGTGGGGGGGAAATCAGAATGAGAGTAAGGAGACTAGGGAGGAAGAACACTAAACTGGAATGAAGGGAGGGAACAGAATGTAAAAATAAATGAAGGAGGTAAAGGTAGTTGATAACAAAAGGAATATGTGTGGAGGACAGTCTCTCAAGTGCATATATTTTAATGCAAGGAGCATTGCAAATAAGGAGGATGAGCTTAAGGCATGGATGGCTTAATACGATTCTGTGGTCATTGGTGAAAGGACATGTTTGGCAGTTAAATATTCCAGAATTCCATTGTTTTAGGCATGTTAGAACAGGGGGGAAATAAAAGGGGGAGGAATTGCATTGCTTATCAGAGAGAACATTACATCAGTGCTGTAGCAGGATGGTTTGGTGTGATTGGCCAGTGAGGCTATTTGGGTAGAATTGAGGAATGGCAGAGGCATGAATACATTAATGGGAGTGTATTATAGACCACCAAATTGGCTGGTGGAATTAGAGAAGAAAATTTGTAAGGAGGTTGATAATAAACACAAGGTGGTAGTTGTGAGAGATTTCAACTTTCCAAACATTTACTGGAAAACCCATGCAGTAAGAGGGCTGGATGGGGTAGAATTTGCTAAGTGTGTTCATGAAAGTTTTCTTAATCAATACGTAGAAGAACCGACTCGAGAGGGGGCAGTATTGGATCTCCTATTAGGGAATAAGATAGGTCAGGTGACAGAGGATGTGTGTTGGGGAACACTTTGGGTCAAGTCATCACAATACTATTAATTTTAGGCTAGTAAAGGAAAATAATAGAGGTTGGCCAAAGGTTGAGATTCTGGATTGGAAGAAAGCAAATTTCAAGGGGATGAGGAAAGATTTGGAGGGTGTGGATTGGGATAAGTTATTTTCAGGGAAGAATGTAGCAGATAAATGGAGGATATTCAAGGGAGAAGTTCTGAGAGTCCAGAATTGGTCTGTCCCCGTGAGGATAAAAGGAAAGGTTAGAAATTGTAGGGAGCCTTGGTTTTCAAAAGATATTGGGAACTTGGTTCGGAGGAAGAGGGATATGTACCACAGATATAAACAACAGGGAATGGATGAACTGCTAGAGGAATATACGGAGTGTAAAAAAGTCTTAAGAAAGAAATTAGAAAGGTTAAAATAAGATATGAAGCTACTTTGGCAGGCAAAGTAAAAATATATCCAAAGGGTTTCTATAGTTACAATAAAAGTAAAAGAATAATAAGGAATAAAATTGGACCTCTTGAAGATGAAGCTCCATGAGAAGCCAGAGGAGATGGGTGAAATTTTAAATGATTTTTTTCTTCAGTATTCACTAAGGAAAAGAATATTGAGCCAGATGAAGTGAAGAAATATGGTAGGGAGCTCATGGATAATATAAGAATTAATGAAGAGGTAGTGTTGGCTATATTGAAAAAGATCAAGGTGGATAAATCTCCAGGTCCTGACAAAATATCCCCTAGGACCCTGAGGGAGGTTAGTGAACAAATAGTGGGGGCGTTGTCAGAAATATTTAAAATGTCACTGGCCACGAGGGAGGTGCTGGAGGACTGGAGGGTGGCTCATGTTGTTCCGCTGTTCAAAAAAGGAACCAAAGGTAAACCTGGTAATTATAGGCCTGTAAGTCTGATGTCGGTGGTGGGTAAATTAATGGAAAGTATTCTTAGAGGTGGTATATGCAACTATTTGGAAAGACAGGGATTGATTCGGAGTAGTCAGCATGGTTTTGTACATGGTAGATTATGTCTAACAAATCTTATAGAGTTTTTCAAGGAGGTTACTAAAAAGGTTGATGAGGGGAGGGCAGTGGATGTTGTCTATTTGGACTTTAGTAAGGCTTTTGATCAGGTTGCCCATAAGAGGTTAGTAAGGAAGGTGGAAGCGTTAGGTATTAATGATGAATTAGTGAGATGGATTCAGCAATGATTGGATAGGAGATGCCAGAGAGTAGGGGTGGAAATTGTTTGTCAAATTGGAGACTGGTGTCGAGTTGATTTGCCTCAGGGATCAGTACTGGGTCCACTGCTGTTTGTCATATATATTAACGATCTAGATGATAGGGTGGCAAACTGGATTAGTACACTTGCAGATGATACAAAGGTTGGCAGTGATGTGGGCAGTGAGGAAGATTATCAAAGCTTACAGGGTAATGTAGGACAGTTAGAAGAGTGGGCTGAAAGATAGCAGATGGAGTTTATTACTGATAAATGTGAGATGCTACATCTTGGTAGGACTAATCAAAATAGGATATACACGTTAAATGGAAGACAATTGAGGAGTGAAGTGAAACAAAGGGATTTAGGAGTCATGGTACATAATTCTCTGAAAGTTGAATCACATGTGGATAGGGTGGTGAAGAAGGCATTTAGTGTGTTGGCACTTATAAATCAGAGTATAGAACACAGAAGTTGGGATGTTATGTTGAAATTGTATAAGGCATTGGTGAGGACAAATTTGGAAAATTATGTGCAGTTCTGGTCTCTGAATTACAGGAAGGACACAAACCATATAGAAAGAGGGCAGAAGAGGTTTACAAGAATGTTGCCCAGGTTTCAGGATTTGTGTTACAGGGAACGGTTGAGCCGGCTAAGACTTTATTCCCTGGAGTAGAAGGTTGAGGAGTGATTTGATAGAGGTATTCAAAATTATAAGGGGGACAGAAGGAGTCAATGTGAATAGGCTTTTTACCACTGAGAGTGGGGGAGATTAAATCAAAAGTGCATGGATTGAGAGTAAAAGGGGAAAAGTTTAAAGGAAACAGGAGGGGAATTTCTTCACACAGAGGGTGGTGGGGGTATGGTATGAACTTGGCAGTAGTGGTAGAGATTAGATCAATGTTAATATTCAAGGAAAGGTTGGATAGGATATGGATGGGAGAGGTGTGGAGGTTTATGGGTCAAATGCGGGTCTGTGGCACTAGGTGGGAGAAAATGTTCTGCACAGACTAGTAGAGCCAAACTGGCCTGTCTCTGTGCTGTAAATGGATATATAGTTTAATTTGTTTACCCCAATATATTTGTTTTACAATTCACTCCTTCCAACCTCCAAAAGTTGACACCACATATCGTCTGTAAAATCTAATAGTCTCCAGCTTTGAATGCAGCTGATTATAATTTTATTACCATACCAAGTTCTGACTACATATCATTTTCTTCAAGCATTATCTAACCTGTTGAGTCTTTCCTGCAACTTCAGTTTTGGGCAAATTTACCAGCATTTTTTGCTGTGCCTTAGGAAAATGGATAGAACAATAACTGCAAACATATCAATGCCTTAATGTTAAGACTTATCCGGAACACCGACAGCTGCAAGTAATGGATAATAAATTCGTATGACCTGATAAATTACAGGATATCCCATTTTCCTGCCATGAGTTGATGACATCTGCTGCGGAACACAAAATTCAAGTATACTGAAGCTCTTTATTTATATACCTGAGTGAATTCCTGATGTCTCCCCAGTGGCCATTTCTTGTTCACTGAACAAGCACTAATTATGTTTCTTTTCTGTTTACTCAAAAATATCTCTCTTGCAGCATATTTCACAACTGGATATCACAAATATCTTACTTCATCATTGTATGAAAACCATATATCCATCTGACAATTACAGTAAGGAAACAGGCTATATCAGCCCTTCTAGTCCAAACCGATTTAAATGAACTCCACTAATCCCACCTATCTGCTCCCTGCCCATAGCCCTCCAACCCCCTCACATCCATGGACTCATTCAACCTCCTCTTAAATGACAAAATTGACCCTGCTGCAACCACCGCTTCCAGAAGGTCGTTCCACTCAGCCGCCGCTCTCTGAGTGAAGAAGCTTCCTCATGTTACTTCTAACATTTTGCTCCCTAACCCTTAACTTATGACACCTCGTTCCAATCTCTCCTACCCTCAAGGGGAAGAGCCTATTCACATCTACTCTATCTATTCCCCTCAATTTTATATACCTCTATCAGATCCCCCCCATCACCGTCTACGCTCCAATGAATAAAGACCCATTCTATTCAATCTTTCTCTGT
This sequence comes from Narcine bancroftii, assembly GCF_036971445.1. Lineage (NCBI taxonomy): Eukaryota > Metazoa > Chordata > Chondrichthyes > Torpediniformes > Narcinidae > Narcine > Narcine bancroftii. Next base: position 97,330,115 of record NC_091474.1, on the reverse strand, counting down.
ATTCGAGATACTGCAATCCAGGCAACATTTTACTAAATCTTAGAACTCACAGTTTACGTTGCAAACTCAGTATAACTGCTTAAAGTGCACTATTTGGGAGATACGTTGCACAACATATAAGCTCTCCCAGTAAATGAAATACCTAATTAAAAGCTAACTTTTAAACAGAAATGGGTTTATAATATCATGTAGAAAATTGACATGACTTCCTGGAAAACCAATACTGATGGATCCCGCTTAAATTTCTGATTGTATCTATTCATGAAGCTGGACTCAGAGGCAAAAAACGCCGCTGTTTTTTGCCATTTTATTTTCTGAGACATTAATGAATCAAGTGTTTAATTACTTCACAAACTTTGATGAAAGAACCTAATTTGCTACGATGATGTTAGGTCGAAATTAACCACAGGCAATCAGGATAATTGATAGACCAGAAAAAATCACACAACAGATTAGTTCTAATTATGGATCTACTCACTTAATGCTACTTGTTTTATATTGGATTCAATTTCTTGCCGTTTTGAAAGTCATCAAATAATTCCCTTTCTTTCTTGCTTTCATGCTATAACACTGGAAGAGATACCTGTAGCAGTCAAACTTGTTCAGCGTTTCCAGTATATCTTCTTTTTATCTGTTCCAATATCATTGCAAACTGAAAAGTCCGCATGAGTGACCAAAATCTGACATCCTGCGATGATATTGTTTGTGCATTTGTGCAATTGTTTGTGCAATTCTCCGGTTTGTAACTTCTGGAGAAGTGATATCAATGCTTTTCTTATATGGTGAAATATATGCTTCAGTATCAACTGCCCTCCACCAATGGGGAGTAAACGATATTCCACATGTGGAGGATATTCAAAATTGAAAAGAGTTTATAAGATTTCTTGTAGGTCACATACATATACACATTTTAAAACAGATCTTAATTGAAAGACTGAAGAATTCACATTTCAGGATCTCTGGAGAAGTAAGCACCGAAGAAGAAAGAACTACTCCTGTTGTTTTGTTCAGGAAGGTGGAGTTTTTCCAAGACATGAGTCACATGCTCTCTTTGGAGTTGCAGTTGAAAAAGAGTTAACAGCTCAGTCAGTAAGTCAGTGTGTGGGACACTGACAAGTAATTGAAAAGTGCAATCCAGGGAAAACTGTTTAAAACTGATGAAAGCAAGTTCCAGAGCAGTAGATGGCTGGAAGTGCGATTTGTCTGATGTTTCTCTTGAAATAGTGGAAGGAATGGAAACTCTGTGGTAGCTTGAAGAAAGAGGTTAACATCTAGAAGACCAGAGGTTACCATCTAGAAGACCCTGATGGGGCAAGTTTCATCAGCGAGACCCTGAGGTGACGAGTGGTGGTATTGTGTGGCAGCTCACCACAAGGCAGGCGAACCGGCCCTGCTTGTAAGCTACGCGGTGGGGCAGCAGGCCAAAATAGCGTTTGGGGTTTCCCTTCCTTCCAGCTCGGGGCTCAGAAACCTGGGTAACGTCAGTGCCCTCAAAGCGTGGTTCTCAGCCAGGTCTAGGCTGTGAGTATAAGTGCAGCCCAACAGCCTGCAAGAAACTAGTCTGCTCACTGAGCTCAACCCATCTGTTTGTGTGTGGTATTGCAGGAGCAGTGTAGCCGCCACTACAATTGGTGACTCTGACTGGTTCAAACATCTTTGAACCCATCATGAGGGAGCCTGGGATCAGCGCTATAGCCGTAAAACTGCCTGAATTCTGGGTTCAGGAGCCGGAGACTTGGTTCGGCCATGCAGAGGCCCAGTTTCACATCTGCCAGATTTCGTCCAATACGACCAAATTCTACCATGTGGTCACTGCCCTAGACCAGGCCATCGCCAGATGCGTGCTGCACATTGTTCACCACCCACATGCCAAAGACAAATATGAGACCATCAAGCGAGTGCTTACCGGGTCCCTCGGACTATCCAGACACCAGCGTGCTGCTCGGATGCTGCACCTTGTCGCCCTGGGGGACAGGTCCCCGATGGAGTTGATGGACGAGATGCTTATGCTCATGGGTGAGCACACCAACTGCCCACTCTTTGAGCGCATCTTCCTCGACTATATGCCCGGGGACATCCGGCTGCTGCTGGTCCAGGAGAGCTTCACCGACACGAGGAATGTCACCAAGAAGGCCCAAGAGCTATGGCTCACCCAATTCCCGGAGGGCTCAGTGGTCCAGCAGATCACAAGGCACAGGCAAGACCACGTCAAGCCTGCCCCTAGTGCAGCGATAGAGCACCCGGCCCCTGCAGGAGCCCCCAAGAGCTTAACCAAGGCCACAGCATCTGCTTCAGTCCTCTGCTTCTACCACCAGTGTTGGGGAGCAAAGGCTCGGAAGTGTCGTCAGCCCTGCTCATTCCAGGGAAACGACCAGGCTGGCCACTGTTAATGGCTGCGGCGGCTGGCCAAGGACACAGCCTCCTCTACCTGTGGCCAGCGGTTCCTCATTGACACTGGAGCCAAGATCAGCGTCAACCCGGCCACGGCCGTTGAGTCCAGGAACTGACCTCAAGGATCTCCCCTCCGTGAGGCCAACACAATGGCAATATGGACGTATGGAGACAAGACAGTCCACTTCCAGATCGGCCAATGGAATTTCACATGGAAATTCACTGTCTCGTCCCTCCCTATAACCATCCTGGGTGCAGACTTCCTCCTTGCACATGGGCTTTTGGTGGACATTTGAGGTAGGTGCCTGGTGGATGCCCGTACCTTCCAGGCTGTTCGCTTCGATGCCTCCCACTTGGAGCAACCGCAGATGGCCATGATCAGCATGCCCAGAGACGAGTTCCAGCGAATCCTGGATGAGTTCCCGACACTCCTCAAGCCACAGTTCTCTGCTGCCTCACCGCATGCTGGCTCCCACCTGACAAGCTCCAGGTAGCGAAGGAGGAGTTTTCACACCTGTTGGAGATGTGGATTATTCGGTGGTCTGACAGCCCGTGGGCATTGCCGCTCCACCTGGTTCTGAAAGCCTCCCGCAGCTGGTGTCCCTGCGGAGACTATCGATGGCTCAACAAGGCAACCATTCCTGACCGTTACGCTATTCCTCACATCCAAGACTTTATGGCCAACCTGCACGTTTGTGAGGGTCTTCTCCAAGGTTGTCCTGGTGTGCGGATATCACCAGATCCCGGTGCACCCTGAGGACATACCCAAGATGGCCATCATCACCCCTTTTGGCTTGTTTGAATTCCTGCGCATGCCGTTCGGGCTCAAGAACGCCGCTCAGACCTTCCAGCACCTCATGGACTCTGTGGGCAGAGACTTCCTTTATTTATTTGGAAGACATCATCATCGCCAGCAAGGACTGGGCGTAACACAAGGCCCACCTACGTGTCGTTTTCTCCCGGCTGGCTGACTTCGGCCTTACCATCAAACCGGCCAAGTGCAAATTCGGGAAAGAGTCCATGTAATTCCTGGACCATACCATCACAGCCGAAGGAGCCACACCCGCTGCTGCAAAGGTCGCCGCTCTCAGGGTGTTCCCACACCAGGACAGCCTTAAGGTGCTGCAGGAGTTCGCGGGTATGGTCAACTTTTATAACCGCTTCATTCCGGGAGCTGTGCGCATCATGCAGCCGCTGTTCACCCTCATCGCAGCCAAGCACAAGACGCACGCTTGGAAGCCAGAAACCTGCCACATTCGAGGTCACCAAGGATGCCCTCGTGAAGGCCACCATGCTCGCCCACCCGCACACCTACCTACATATGGCACTCTCTGTCGATGCCTCAGCCATAGCCATCGGTGCGTTCCTGGAGCAGCAGGTAAATGGACATTGGAAGCTGCTGGCATTCTTCAGCTGCCTACTCCGCCCACCAGAACGCAAGTATAGTGCCTTTGACCACGAGTTACTGGGCATTACCTGGCGGTGCAGCATTTCTGCTATTTTTTGGAGGGGAGGACTTTTACCATTTTCACCAATCACAAACCCCTCACCCGGGCACATGATGGCAAAGGATCCCTGGTCGGCCCACCAGCAGCGTCACCTCTCCTTCCTGTCGGAGTTTACCACTGACATTTGGCACAAGGTGGGGAAGGACAATGTGGTTGTCGATACACTCTCGCGACTGGCCATCTGCGTGCCTCGACTTTGACCAGCTCGCCTGGGACCAGGAATCTGATGAGGAGGCGAGAGCCTTCATGGGCCTGCAGTTCCGAGACCTCCTGACTCCGAGCGGCAAAGGGACTGTGTGATATCTCCTTGGGCACCCTGCGGCCAGTGGTTCCCCAAGAGTGTCACAGGCAGGTCTTTCATCACATCCACGAGCTTTCACATCCATCCATCAGGTCCACGGTCCGGATGGTGGCAGAACGTTTCGTATGGCGTGGGCTGCAGAAGCAGATTGCAGGCTGGGCCAGAACATGCACCCATTGCTTGTTGTCCAAAGTGCACAGGCATACCAGGGTGCCCGTTCAGGAGTTCGAGCACGTCTGGGAACGGTTCAGCCACATTCATGTGAACATTGTCGGGCCTTTACCCATTTCCTGGGGCAACCGTTACCTGTTTATGGTGGTGGACCGCACCACTCACTGGCCCGAGGCAATCCCGATGCCAGACGCCTCCCCCGACTCCTGTTCCCGAGCACTGTTGCATGGTTGGGTCGCCCGGTTTGGCGTCCCGGGTCACCGGGTGCCCAGTTCACATCTGCACTCTGGGCACAGATCGCAAACAGGGGGATTCAGCTACATTGCACCACAGCCTACCACCCCCAGGCCAATGCACTGGTCAAATGTCTGCACTGCCACCTTAAGTCGGCGCTCAAGGCCCGCCTCACCGGCCCCGACTGGGCAGGCGAACTGCCTTGGGTGTTCCTGGGCATCCGTTCCATTCCCAAGGAAGATCTGCAGGCATCATCAGCTGAACTGGTGTACAGTGCACCACTGGCACTACCTGGTGAGTTCGTCAACGCACCTCACAATCCCCAGCAGTCGCTGCACGAACTACTTCCTCACCTCAGTGCCGCTTGAACTTGTTCGAACCCAGGCATGGCACCCGCTCATCTCACGTTCCTGGCGAACTGCTTTCCACGGAGTACATCTTCGTTCGGTGGGGCCCGATCGTGGCACCTCTGCAGTGACTGTACGAGGGGCCGTACAGTGTTGTGCAGCATTCCGGCTCGACGTTCACTCTGGACATTGGCGGCAGGCGGAAGCTGTTTACCATGGACAGGCTGAAGTCAGCGTTCCTCGATCCCACAGAGCCTGAGGTCGTTGCCCAGCCCAAGAAGTGAGGCCGCCCGGTGAAATGGGACATTGGCGCCGGTTCTGGAGGGAATAGAATCAAACATTAACTTAGCTAACCCAAATTAACCCCCTTCTAATTTTAAGCGCACGTAATGTGTGTGTAAATTCAAAAAAGTTTCTTTAGTTCACAGTTCAATCTCACTTCTCCTTCTTCCAAGTTCTCTGGTTGCAGGCAATCACCATACTGTGCACAGAATTTAACATGTATAAAGTTCACCAAGCTTGATGCTTGAAAGGTAAATGTTTACCGCTCAGGAAGGTTCTTGTAGGGTTTGCAGAGAGAGATTTATTGTTCCAGGATTTTCACAACTGAGGTACCACCATTAGTCACCTCAATGTCTCGCTGATGAAACTTGCTCCATCAGGGTCTTCTAGATGGTAACCTCTTTCTTCAAGTTACCACAGAGTTCCATTCCTTCCTCTATTTCAAGAGAAACATCAGACAGATAGCACTTCCAGCCATCTACTGCTCTGGAACTTGCTTTCATCAATTTCAAAGTTTTCCCTGGATTGCACTTTTCACTTACTTGTCAGTGTCCCACACACTAACTGAGTTGTTAACTCTCTCTTTTGCAACTGCCACTCCAAAGAGAGCATGTGACTCATGTCTTGCAAAAACCCCACCTTCCTTAGCAAAACAACAGATAAACAAAATCCTTTTTATGAGCACTTTGCAAAAAGGGTACTGATAGACAGCATGACTCCAGCAAGACAATAGTCAAGCATTTTATGTCAGTTCAACTACTTATGCACATTCTGCAATGTGCATTCTTCAGTCTTTCAAATAAGTGCCCTACTCTAAATCTTAAAAATTCAAATTGCCACAACATTGTGGCAATCAATATCTGTACTGCAAGATCATCCACCTTGTTTCTCATGCTGTGTGCATTTAAGTTGTTATGAGTCCAGAGGACCCCAAAATCCAGCAGCAATAGATATGCTGTAATAAGTAGACAAAGGGCAACTTAAACAAAAGTTGCTTTTAATTTTCTTTGATCATGAAAATAGAATCAAACATTAACTTATCTCTATCGACTTACTTAACCTACTTAACCCCCCCTCTAATTCTAAGAGCACATGTGTGTAACGTGTATATAAGTTTAGACAAGTTGTTTTGTTCACAGTTCAATCTCATTGGTTGTAGGAATTCTGGTACTGTGCACAGAAGTTAGCATTAATAAAGTTCATCAGGCTTTGGTGCTGCATGGTTACCACTCAGGAGGGTTCTGGTTGGTTTTCAGAGAGAGAGTTTTCTCGTTGCAGGACAGCCACTTCAGTGTCTTGCTGATGAAACCTGCCCCCTTCAGGTTTCTCCAGATGATAACCTCTTTCTTTAAGGTCATCACAGAGTTCCCTTCTGTTTCACGTATTCAAAGGGAAACACCAGACAGCCAGTCCTCTCCTTTGACCAGTCTGTGAGAAACAGAAGTACCTTCACAGATTTCGCTCGAGACAAAAATTGAGAACAAAGAACATTTTTTGTACAACAGTGCAAAGTTGGGTGCTTCCCCTTACCATGGGAATACACACACATACTGGGGCTCACCCAACTTTTATACAGTTCATTTCAGTGCAGAGATACCCCCCCTTAACATTCTTCTGCCTCCTGAACTTTCTCTAGTCTAGTCTTTTATTCTTTATTTCATTCATACTAACTTTACTTCCTATAATCTATTATCTCTCACAATCCCCACTTTTTCTTTAGCTATGCTTAGTAAATTCTCAACTGGAAACTTGGTCTTTTTCCCAGCGAGTCAGTAAACGAACTGTAATCTCAGCATCATCAGACGGAGTTTGGGAAACATACATCCTTTGGGTTGTAGTGATCTGAAGAAGGGTCCTTTGAATTAAACACTGCACACAAGTCATTAGGCAGGGAAGTTTCATGATGGCTACAGTAATGAGTCCAAGTGCTATAAGGGCTGTGTGTATCCACCTCCAGTCACCAGTAAAAAGTTCAACCACCTGACCATTGTGACCATTGTCATCAATCGATCTTCCACAAAACCTGCCCTCAGCAGCTAACAAGTAATCGAGAGCCAGGCGGTTTTGATAAGCTGTAGCTCGTATCTGTCATTGTTCTTCAGCCAAGGCCATCGCTGTCTGTTTGGTGATAATCTTCAAAACAGCCTGGAGTCTGGTTAAACGGTTTAAATGCCAAACAGCTGTGATATTCTGGAGCAGCTTGAGCCGTTTACAACTCGAATCCCCCTTAAAGTGATTGCCTTTAGCCTTCCGAATGTATTCGAGACCCAAAGGATGATTTACAAGATGCCAAGTAAGGGGGGAGCTTTTATTGTTACCTAACCTGTGAGTAGCAGCTTGTCTGCGAGTATTAGCATATATACCCCCTTCATCCTTACTCCAGGTATAGCCCTGACTAATGTTCTGCCTATCATTTTCCCACCATCTTCTTTGTACAATACTTTTAGCACTCATCTCTTTAATATCTGTAGAGGCCAGGATGCCAACCCAATCCAGTCCACTAGGGCAGGTCTGTTTCCCTGGTCCCTGATGGGATCCTAAATTAAACCATACTAAACAAGGTACCCCACTATGAATAGAGGCTATACCTGTGCCCTTTCTGCATTCTAAAGGTAAACTTGTCCATTCCTCAAAGAAATTATCACCTCTGCTGCCTCTATTCCAGGAGGACTTAATACATTGTGTACAATTGGGTGGTTTCCAAAAAATTGGGAACCAGCAGAAAAACAACACAGCAAATAATAAAAATAACATTACAGCACTTTTTCCCTGCGTAGCGTAACTTTCAGACCAGAAGGATGCGAGACTGCACGCCAGGTGGAGGGTATACTAACAACGTCTTTAGTCCATGGATTAGCTTGTTTAATGCGTTGTATGTGAGTCCACCCCTTTTCTTTTGTTCACACTGCAGTGTCTGTAATCAGAAGTACACAATAAGGGCCGTCCCATAACGGTTTTAGTTTATGGTCTGCCACGCTTTAAATATACCCAATCACCAGGTTTAATAGAATGAATAGGATAGTCCAAGGGTGGGTTTTGAGCTAATAAACCCTTCTGTCTTAAGTCATATAGAGAAGTAGAAAGTCCCTGTAAATATTTAGATATGTACTGGTCATTAGCCTCAGGGATAGGGGTGTGGAATCCCATGTAAGGAAGACCAAACATCATTTAATATGGTGAGACAGCAAGGTCCTTACGAGGAGCTGTGTGAGTCCTAATTAAAGCTAAGGGTAAGCATGTAATCCAGGAGAGGCCAGTTTCCTCATGAAGTCAAGTGAGTTGATTTTTCAGGGTCTGATTCATCCGTTCAACATGGCCTGAACTCTGGGGGTGCCGTGGGGTATGTAACTGCCAATCTATTCCCAGAAGTTTACACACACCCTGGAGTACCTGAGAGGTAAAATATATTCCTCGATCTGAGTCAATGGTTTGAATAATGCCATAGTGCGGAATAACAGACTCTAGTAATATCCGGATAATGGTGCTAACACGATCATTAGGGGTCGGGAAAGCCTCAACCCATCGAATAAAATGATCCACCATCACCAGGAGGTATTTATAAACCCCTATCTTAGGTAATTCCATGAAGTCAATCTGTAGTCATTGAAACGGGCGTACGGCTATATTGCGACCGCCAGGCATTACCTAGCGCATGATTTTCTTATTTACTCGCTGATAGATTTGGCACCCCTGAGTACTTTGCTTGGCTATGGTGCATATTCCCGAGCAATTAAAGGACCGTACAAAAGCATCAACAAGTGCCTGTGTTCCCCAATGTGTCTGCTGGTGGAGCTGATCAATAATCTGACTTGGTGTCCCTCTGCTGTCCACCACAACCCATCGGCAGTTTGACGCATACCCTGGTCTTTCATATAAACCTCCTCTTCCTGTGAAAAGATGGGAGTCTTTTGAACCTCATGTGGGGTGGGGAGTAACAGCTGCATGTCTATTTTTTCTGTGAGTGCAGCCTGTTTGGCAGCTTCATCTGCCCGTCTGTTCCCCTGTGCTTCAGGACTGTCAATAATTTGATGGCCCCGTACATGAATTACTGCTATCTCCTCAGGTAACATAAGAGCATCTAAGGTTTGAACAATTAAGTTTTCAAGGATCAACTTTTGTTAATCATTCCCTGCTCTTTCCAAATCTTTCCAAAGGTGTGCACGACACCAAAAGCATACTTTGAGTTGGTATAGATTGTGCCCACCTTTCCCTCTAAACCCTGGAGAGCTCTACAGAGAGCATATAATTCACAGGATTGTGCCCACCAATGACTGGGAAGGTCATTCAATCCGGCTTCAATCACAACTCCTTCATTCCCATCCACTATACTATATCCGCTATAACGAATGCCATCAATGCAGCGGGAAGATCCATCAATAAACAATCTTTCACCCTCCCGTAAAGGTTCATCATTTAAATCATCTCTAATTTTTGTCTGGAAATCTATCACTTCTAAACATACATGCTCTAAATCATTGTGAACAGTATCAGAATCTGGAGAAACCAAGAAGGTGGCTGGATTCTGTTCTTTGTTTATAATCAGTGTCAAATCATCTCTATCCATAAGAATCGCTTCATACTTTAAAATTCTAGAATCAGTAAGCTACCTCCCGGCACGTTGTAAGAGAATGGTGCGGATTGTGTGAGCGGTGTGAGCTAACATCGGGGCACCAAACGTAATCTTTCATCCTTCCTCGACTAAAATAGCAGTGGCTGCAATTGCTTGCACACATTCTGGCCAACCACGACAAACAGAATCTAAAATTTTTGACAGAAAGACAACTGGTTGTCTAAAGCCTGCCCTCTTTTGCGTTAATACTCCCATGGCCACACCGTCTTTCACATTGGTATTAGGTCAAATGGCTTATTTAGGTCGGGTAAAGCCAAAACTGGGGCACTAATAAGATGCTGTTTCACCAAGGTAAAATCTTTAATCTCCTCCTCCGTCCAGACAAAAGTTTCACCCCCAAGAGTCGCAAGTTTATCATAAAGAAATTTGACCAGGCTAGAATAATTCTCAATCCAAATTCTACAGTATCCCACTAAACCAAGGAATTTTCTAAGTTCTCGAGCACTCTTTGGAGGCGGGATCTGCAGAATACCACGTGTTCTCTCTGGACTTATCTTCCTAATTCCTTGACTAACCAGATGACCTGAGTATTTAACTTCAGATTGAACAAATTGTAACTTTGATTCGCTCACTCTAAGACCCTTATTCCCTAGAAAATGCAGAAATTCAACCGTGTATTGTTTAACCACATCATACGTTTCCCCTGTGATTAATAAATCATCAACATATTGTAATAATTGACAATCCTCTCTCCGAGGGGCCTCATCTAGTACCTGTTCCAAAACTTGGCCAAACAAATTTGGTGATTCCGTAAAACCCCGGGGAAGGACCGTCCACCGGTATTGATTTTTAAGTCCTGTAAAAGGATTCACCCACTCAAATGCAAACAAGTCCCTACTGTCTGTTGCCAATGGACAGGTCCAGAAGGCACCTTTGAGATCAATTACACTAAACCACTTACTATGCGGATCAATTTTACCCATTAACGTATAGGTGTTTGGTACGACCGGATAACGGGTGAAAATGATTTTGTATAACTCCCTCAAATCCTGCACTAATCGATAGGTACCGTCTGGTTTTTGGACAGGTAAAATTGGGGTATTAAAAGGTGACATACAAGGTTCGAGTATACCATCTTTCACCAATTGGTCAATTACTGGTTGCAGCCCCTATCGGCCAGCCATAGGAATTGGATACTGTTTTCGTCTAATTACTTGGTCAGGGGAGGAACATCTAACCCTCCTCCATTGTCTCTTTTTGCCCATACTCTAGGATTTATTAGTTCCCGATCCTCCTCTGTTAGTACATAAAATTGAACCCCGATACCTGATCCCTGTGGTCTGGTACCGATAGCCAATTGGTCTTGTAAATCTCGTCCCAACAGGCAAACTCCAGCTTGGGGAACTAGTAAAATATCCTGTTATTATCTTTTCTCCCATTTGTATCCTTACATTATTTAGTATAGGGACCGTAAAATCTCTTTCTCCCACTCCCGAAATCATCACTGTCCCTTCTGTTTAAACACCCTTGGGCCGTTATAAAATACTAGACCGGGCTGCCCCAGAATCTACTAGAAAAGTCATCTCGTCACCGTGGGGTCCTATGCTTAAATTTACCAATGTTTCTCCGTGTAGCCCCACGGTGTATATTGACTGAGAACCATGACCCCCCTATTCATAATCTGCCTCCATCAATGCATAAGATCACGTCTCCCTGGCTCGCATTGGGCATTCACTCTTAAAGTGTCCCTCCTTTTTACAATAATAGCAAACTAATGCTCCTGTTTCCCAATTTCTACCAGGGTCTCCACGGGGTCCCGGGGATGGTCGTCGTCCCTGGAATTCTCCTCTACCCCTGCCTCTGCTCTGGTCTCTACTTCCCCACCCCTGGCGCTCCTCCCAACGTCCAGGAGCTGGCACACAGCTCCTAACATTTTCCTGCTGTCCCTCCACAACTTCCTTGACTGCCTGCATCCACATCTTAGCCTTTCCTTTCTGTTGATCATCAGACCTCTGGACGTATGCCCTTTGTGCGATCTGTAAAAGCTGTGTTATTCCCTGTTCATGCCAATTCTCTGTCTTTTGTAATTTCTTCCTGATATCTGGGGCTGAATTAGTAACAAAGCCCGTCAATACCAACTGTTCACCTGCTAGGGATCCTATATTCAACCCCCCATATTGCTGTATGGCCGCACACAATCTATTCAGAAATGCAGAGGGGGTCTCCTCTGGACCTTGGGGAACCTCAAATGCCTTCTTAAAGTTCTGTCCCTTTGGAACAGACTCCTTCATTCCTTTTATTAGATTAAACCCTGTACTCATCCATTCGCGTGTGACCATCATTAGTAGTCTTATCCCAATTTGGGTTCGCCAGGGGAAATTTAGCTTCTCCAGGTATCGCCTCTGGCCCCCTTGGTGTTCCCTATCCCAGACTCTAATCCCTGCCTGGCAAATCATTCCACGCTCATCCAAAGTAAACAGAGTGTTAAAGATAGACATTAATTCATCCCAGGTATATATATTAGGTCCCAAAAATTGATCTAATTGTTCTGCACATCCCTAAGGTTCTTCTATCAGAGAGATAATTTCCTTCCTAAAATTGTGCACCTCCGTACTTGTCAGAGCACATTTACGAACCCGAGACCCCCCTCATCCCCTACCAAGGGAACCTCTCGTAAAGGTCTCATCCAGTTAATTTCTGGCTTATCCCCTCCTCTATGATGTTTAGGTTCCTGCCCTCCAGGAGACAAATCAAAGGGTTCTGCCCTTCCCTCCCGAAAGGTCTCACACTGTTCTGAATGACCCTCATAATCAAAGTCTCCTCCCTCTCATGTCAATTGAGGTGGTAATCTTGTACTCTGTGAGCTGGTCATCATACCACCCTACTTTCTTCTTTCTCTAACTGTGGAGGAGGAGGGGAAGGTAAAGAAGGGTAAAGCGTAGGTGAGAGGGGGGAGATAGGAGCCGGCACAGGGGGAACATAAGGTAGAGGAAGAAAATGTAACACATCCCATCCTTGTATTTCAAGGGCAGAAGGTTCTTCATCCTTCTTGTTCTTACATTCCTTTTCGCTCAAAATCATTTGATCAAACGATCCACTGACCCAACAGGCTGCATATTCTCTGCTCTCGGTATTACCTAATTGATTTTGGTAGAGCCAGATGTTCAATGCCTGACACAGCCAGTCCTCACCGGATCCGAACTTTGGCCAATATACCAAACTCCATTTTATCGGATTCTTAACGCATTCCTGACAGCAATACCTGACCATGGTCTGTTTATCTTTCCCACGGGTTTTCCCCGCACCCCAATCAGATAACATTAATCCTAATGGATTATGTTTAGGTATCTGATCTTCCCAACCTTCTTTAGGACTGTTTTCCTTGCTACTTACTCCTCCCATACTAGCAGGTAAATAAAATTCCTCTTCCCGGGATCCAGTAGCTATTCCTAACGTGCTTCCTTAATGTTCTCCCGTCGTTTGTTTTCAATGCCTCTTGTCGGATATCACTCGCTTCATCCACTGACCAGTCACACGTCGTCTGGGAGTCCAGCTGAATCAGCCGGGGTGCACCTACCCCCGTCGTCGGGCACTCTGTCAGTGGAGGGAGTACGATCCTGGACGAGCCCCCAATTGTTTGAAATAGAAGAACCTTCACAGATTTCGCATGAGACAAAAATTGAGAACAAAGAACATTTATTGTACAACAATGCAAATTTGGGTGGTTCCCCTTACCCTGGGAATGCACACACATACTGGGGCTCACCCAACTTTTATGCAGTTCATTTCAGTGTAGAGGTACCCTCCCCCCCTAACATTCTTCTGCCTCCTGGATTGGTTTGGCATTTGGTAATTCTGTCTGCCTACGTGCAGTTTCTGTAAACTTAAAAAACCACGGGGTATCCTGTCTGGGTCCCATCATGTCATTGTCCTTATTCATGAATCTGCCTTTGTCCTTATTCACACATCTCACCCCAGGACTTACTAATTCTATATGCAGAACTTGCTAATTCTGTCTATCACTATAAGACCCTTATTCCATTGTACTTGCGGAACCCTTCCTCACACTATCGGAATTCATCCCTACTCAGCACTTACTTAACTTCCTCTAGTCTAGTCTAGTATTCCTTATTTCATTCATACTAGCTTTACTTCCTATATTCTATTATCTCTCACAGTAGTTGTAAGCCTCCTTGTTTGTACCATTCTATTAATTTATCTAGCGCTCTGCAGCCATCTTCAGCGCAAACTCCGGGAGATCCAAAATGAGTGGTGGACTAGCCTCGCCAAGCGAACCCAGCTCAGCGTGGACATTGGTGACTTCAGGGGTTTCAACGAGGCTCTAAAGGCTGTGTACGGCCCTTCACCCCAAGTCCAAAGCCCGATCTGCAGCTCAGACGGCAAAGTCCTCCTCAGCGACAAGATCTCCATCCTCAACTGATGGTCAGAACACTTCCAATCTCTTTTCAGTGCCAACCGTTCAGTCCAAGATTCCACCCTGCTCCAGCTCTCTCAACAGCCCCTAAGGCTAGAGCTGGATGAGGTCCTCACCCAGGATGAGACATATAAGGCAATCGAACAACTGAAAAGTGGCAAAGCAGCAGGTATGGATAGAATCCCCCCAGAGGTCTGGAAGGCTGGCGGCAAAACTCTGCATGTCAAACTGCATGAGTTTTTCAAGCTTTGTTGGAACCAAGGAAAACTGCCTCAGGACCTTCGTGATGCCACCATCATCACCCTGTACAAAAAGAAAGGCGAGAAATCAGACTGCTCAAACTACAGGGGAATCACGCTGCTCTCCATTGCAGGCAAAATCTTCGCTAGGATTCTCCTAAATAGAATAATACCTAGTGTCGCCGAGAATATTCTCCCAGAATCACAGTGCGGCTTTCGCACAAACAGAGGAACTACTGACATGGTCTTTGCCCTCAGACAGCTCCAAGAAAAGTGCAGAGAACAAAACAAAGGACTCTACATCACCTTTGTTGACCTCACCAAAGCCTTCAACACCGTGTGCAGGAAAGGGCTTTGGCAAATACTAGAGCGCCTCGGATGCCCCCCAAAGTTCCTCAACTTGGTTATCCAACTGCACGAAAACCAACAAGGTTGGGTCAGATACAGCAATGAGCTCTCTGAACCCTTCTCCATTAACAATGGCATGAAGCAAGGCTGTGTTCTCGCACCAACCCTCTTTTCAATCTTCTTCAGCATGATGCTGAACCAAGCCATGAAAGACCTCAACAATGAAGACGCTGTTTACATCCGGTACCGCACGGATGGCAGTCTCTTCAATCTGAGGCGCCTGCAAGCTCACACCAAGATACAAGAGAAACTTGTCCGTGAACTACTCTTTGCAGATGATGCCGCTTTAGTTGCCCATTCAGAGCCAGCTCTTCAGCGCTTGACGTCCTGTTTTGCGGAAACTGCCAAAATGTTTGGCCTGGAAGTCAGCCTGAAGAAAACTGAGGTCCTCCATCAGCCAGCTCCCCACCATGACTACCAGCCCCCCCACATCTCCATCGGGCACACAAAACTCAAAACGGTCAACCAGTTTACCTATCTCGGCTGCACCATTTCATCAGATGCAAGGATGGACAACGAGATAGACAACAGACTCGCCAAGGCAAATAGCACCTTTGGAAGACTACACAAAAGAGTCTGGAAAAACAACCAACTGAAAAACCTCACAAAGATAAGCGTATACAGAGCCGTTGTCATACCCACACTCCTGTTCGGCACCGAATCATGGGTCCTCTACCGGCATCACCTACTGCTCCTAGAACACTTCCACCAGCGTTGTCTCCGCTCCATCCTCAACATTCACTGGAGCGCTTTCATCCCTAACGTCGAAGTACTCGAGATGGCAGAGGTCGACAGCATCGAGTCCACGCTGCTGAAGATCCAGCTGCGCTGGGTGGGTCACATCTCCAGAATGGAGGACCATCGCCTTCCCAAGATCGTGTTATATGGCGAGCTCTCCACTGGCCACCGTGACAGAGGTGCACCAAAGAAAAGGTTCAAGGACTGCCTAAAGAAATCTCTTGGTGCCTGCCACATTGACCACCTCCAGTGGGCTGATATCGCCTCAAACCGTGCATCTTGGCACCTCACAGTTTGGCGGGCAGCAACCTCCTTTGAAGAAGACCGCAGAGCCCACCTCACTGACAAAAGGCAAAGGAGGAAAAACACAACACCCAACCCCAACCAACCAATTTTCCCCTGCAACCGCTGCAACCGTGTCTGCCTGTCCCGCATCGGACTTGTCAGCCACAAACGAGCCTGCAGCTGACGTACACATTTACCCCCTCCATAAATCTTCATCCGCGAAGCCAAGCCAAAGAAGATCCTCGGTTTTCCCCCTTTCCATAAGAATTTCCTTATTATTTTCTTTAGCTCCTTGAAGAATTTCTCTGTTAGGTGAATTGGTAATTATTGTAATAGGTATTTTATCCTTGGGTAGATGTTCATTTTAATACAGTTTATTCTTCCTATCAGTGTTAGTGGTAAGTCTTTCCAGTGCTATAAGTCGTCTTGTAATTTTTTCATTAATGGCTGATAATTTAGTTTATATAGCTGGCCGAGATTATTATTTAGTTGTATACCTAGGTATCGAATTGCTTGTGTTTGCCATCTAAATGGTGATTCTTTCTTAAACTTTGTGAAATTTGCATTATTCATTGGCATTGCTTCACTTTTATTTGCGTTCTTCTTGTACCCTGATAATTCTCCATATTCCTTCAATTTCTTATGTAATTCTTTTATTGATATTTCTGGTTCAGTTAAATGTATTATAATGTCATCTGCAAATAGACTATTTTTATATTCCTTTTCTTTTATTTTTATCCTTATTTTATTTTCTGATCTTTTCAGTTCTGCTTTTGGTTCTATAGCTAACACGAACAGTGAAGGAGAATAGTGGACATCCCTGCTTTGTTGATTTGCTTAATTTAAATTGGTTTGATATATATCCATTTACTGTCACTTTTGCCAATGGTCCCTTATATAATGCTTTAATCCAATTAATATATTTCTATGGTAGGTTGAATTTTTGTAGTACTTTGAATAAATAATTCCATTCTACTCTGTCAAAGGCTTTCTCTGCGTCTAAAGCAACTGCCACTGTTGGAGTTTTGTTTCCTTGTACTACATGGATTAAGTTAATGAATTTACAGATATTGTCCGTTGTTCGTCTTTTTTTAATAAATTAGAATACATTGCTCAATATACGGTTCATATCTGGCTGAAACAACGTTAATGCAGCAAATTTATATTTTGGCAAGTTGCTCTGAGACATAAATACCACATTTTACAAAAAGAATGGTACATGGATAAAGATGCAATGGGGTTTTGATGCCCATCTCAGTGGAAAAACTTGTTGGTGAAGGAAGGGAGAAAGGAATAATGATTGAATATGGGCAAACAGTAAAATAAACAAGGAGTGAAAAATGCCATGTTGTGGATCAATTGCTTCTACAGTGAATTCACTGCGATCACATTTGAAAACAGAATGCCTTGGTCTATGTATTATGGCGTAATTATTACATTCAGCATCATTATATGAGGAGTTGCAACCTTAATAATATGAGATTGACTTCTTGAAATAACCTTGTACTAATTATGAGCCCAAAGGACCCCAAAACCCAGCAACAATAGACATTCACCAAGAGAAATGGTTTTTAAAACAAAAGTTATTTTTAATCAACTTTAAACATGAAAATAGAATCAAATATTATCTTAACTGTATACTTAACTACCCCAAATGAACCCCATTCTAAGTCTATGTGCACGTGTATGAAATGTGAGTGTAAATTCAAAAGTTCTTTGGTTCACAGTTCAAACTCACTTCTCCTTCTTTCAAGTTCTCTGGTTGCAGGCAATCACCATATTGTGCACAGAATTTAACATGTATAAAGTTCACCAGGCTTGGTGCTTGAAAGGTAAATGTTTACCATTCAGGAAGGTTCTTGTAGGGTTTGCAGAGAGAGAGAGAGATTTGTTGCTCCAGGATTTCCACAACTCATGGCAAGCGGCAGCTACACTGCTCCTGCAATAACACACACAACCAGATGGGTTGAGTTCAGTGAGCAGACTAGTTTATTGCAATTATACTCCCAGTCCGGACCTGGCTGAGAACCACACTGCAGGGCACTGACTTCACCCAGGCATCACATGGTCTCCCAGTGCAGATTTCTGAGCCCTGTGCAGGAAGGAAGGGAAATGGCGCCATTTTGGCCGGCTGCCCCGCCGCGTGGCTTACAAGCGGAGCCGGTTTGCCTGCCTTGTGGTGAGCCGCCACATAGCCCCCCTCCAGAACCGGCGCCAATGTCCCATTTCACCGGGCGGCCTCACTTCTTGGGCTGGACAACGACCTCAGGCTCTGTGGGATCGAGGAACGCTGACTTCAGCCTGTCCATGGTAAACAGCTTCCGCCTGCCGCCAATGTCCAGAGTGAACGTCGAGCCGGAATGCTGCACAACACTGTACGGCCCCTCGTACAGTCACTGCAGAGGTGCCACGATTGGGCCCCACCGAACGAAAATGTACTCCATGGAAAGCAGTTTGCCAGGAACATTAGACGAGCGGGTGCCATGCCTGGGTTCGAACAAGTTCAAGTGGCTCTGAGGTGAGGAAGTAGTTCGTGCAGCGACTGCTGGGGATTGTGAGGTGCGTTGACGAACTCACCAGGTAGTGCCAGTGGTGCACTGTAGACCAGTTCAGCTGATGATGCCTGCAGATCTTCCTTGGGAGTGGAACGGATGCCCTGGAGCCTGCCCAGTCGGGGCCGGTGAGGCGGGCCATGAGCGCCGACTTAAGGTGGCAGTGCAGACATTTGACCAGTGCATTGGCCTGGGGGTGGTAGGCTGTGGTGCAATGTAGCTGAATTCCCCTGTTTGCGATCTGTGCCCAGAGTGCAGATGTGAACTGGGCACCCGGTGACCCGGGATGCCAAACCGGGCGACCCAACCATGCAACAGTGCTCGGGAACAGGAGTCGGTGGAGGCGTCTGGCATTGGGATTGCCTCGGGCCAGTGAGTGGTGCAGTCCACCACCATAAACAGGTAACGGTTGCCCCAGGAAATGGGTAAAGGCCCGACAATGTTCACGTGAATGTGGCTGAACCGTTCCCAGACATGCTCGAACTCCTGTACGGGCACCCTGGTGTGCCTGTGCACTTTGGACAACAAGCAATGGGTGCATGTTCTGGCCCAGCCTGCAATCTGCTTCTGCAGCCCATGCCATACGAAATGTTCTGCCACCATCCGGACCGTGGACCTGATGGACGGATGTGAAAGCTCGTGGATGTGATGAAAGACCTGCCTGTGACACTGTTGAGGAACCACTGGCCGCAGGGTGCCCAAGGAGATATCACACAGTCCCTTTGCCGCTCGGAGTCAGGAGGTCTCGGAACTGCAGGCCCATGATGGCGGTCTTGAAGGCTCTCGTCTCCTCATCAGATTCCTGGTCCCAGGCGAGCTGGTCAAAGTCGAGGCACGCAGATGGCCAGTCGCGAGAGTGTATCGACAACCACATTGTCCTTCCCCACCTTGTGCCAAATGTCAGTGGTAAACTCCGACAGGAAGGAGAGGTGACGCTGCTGGTGGGCCGACCAGGGATCCTTTGCCATCATGAGTGCCCGGGTGAGGGGTTTGTGATTGGTGAAAATGGTAAAAGTCCTCCCCTCCAAAAAATAGCAGAAATGCTGCACCACCAGGTAATGCCCAGTAACTCGCGGTCAAAGGCACTATACTTGCGTTCTGGTGGGCGGAGTAGGCAGCTGAAGAATGCCAGCAGCTTCCAATGTCCATTTACCTGCTGCTCCAGGAACGCACCGATGGCTATGGCTGAGGCATCGACAGAGAGTGCCATATGCAGGTAGGTGTGCGGGTGGGCGAGCATGGTGGCCTTCATGAGGGCATCCTTGGTGACCTCGAATGTGGCAGGTTTCTGGCTTCCAAGCGAGCGTCTTGTACTTGGCTGCGATGAGGGTGAACAGCGGCTGCATGATGCGCATAGCTCCCGGAATGAAGCGGTTATAAAAGTTGACCATACCCACGAACTCCTGCAGCATCTTAAGGCTGTTCTGGTGTGGGAACACCCTGAGAGCGGCGACCTTTGCAGCAGCGGGCGTGGCTCCTTCGGCTGTGATGGTATGGTCCAGGAATTACATGGACTCTTTCCCGAATTGGGACTTGGCTGGTTTGATGGTAAGGCTGAAGTCAGCCAGCCGGGAGAAAACGACACGTAGGTGGGCCTTGTGTTACGCCCAGTCCTTGCTGGCGATGATGATGTCATCCAAATAAATAAAGGAAGTCTCTGCCCAGAGAGTCCATGAGGCGCTGGAAGGTCTGAGTGGCGTTCTTGAGCCCGAACGGCATGCGCAGGAATTCAAACAATCCAAAAGGGGTGATGATGGCCATCTTGGGTATGTCCTCAGGGTGCACCGGGTTCTGGTGAGATTTCTTTAGGCAGTCCTTGTACCTCTTCTTTGGTGCACCTCTGTCTTGGTGGCCAGTAGAGAGCTCGCCATAGAACACGATCTTGGGAAGGCGATGTTCCTCCATTCTGGAGATGTGACCTATCCAGCGCAGTTGGATCTTCAGCAGCGTGGATTCGATGCTGTCAGCCTCTGCCATCTCAAGTACTTTGATGTTGGTGATGAAGTCGCTCCAATGAATGTTGAGGATGGAGCGGAGACAACGCTGGTGGAAGCATTCTAGGAGCCGTAGGTCATGCCAGTAGAGGATCCATGATTCAGAGCCGAACAGGAGTGTTGGTATGACAACGGCTCTGTATACGCTAATCTTTGTGAGGATTTTCAGTTGGTTGTTTTTCCATACTCTTTTGTGTAGTCTTCCAAAGGCGCTATTTGCCTTGGCGAGTCTGTTGTCTATCTCGTTGTCGATCCTTGCATCCAATGAAATGGTGCAGTCGAGATAGGTAAACTGGTTGACCGTTTTGAGTTTTGTGGGCCCGATGGAGATGTGGGGGGGCTGGTAGTCATGGTGGGGAGCTGGCTGATGGAGGACCACATTTAAAACACACTTGTGAATTACTAAATCCATATTTTTTCAATTTCTCAGGGGTCATATACAACTGATGCAAAAAGTTATAATCAACCATACTGTATCTTACATTAGGCAATTTAACCATTCCATCATGACACACAGTCTTCCAATCAGCCTGATCAATATGACAACTTAAATCACTTTCCCATTTAGCCCTAGATTTATCAAAATTTATTTTATCCACTGTGTCTTGCAACAATGTGTACATCTCAGAAATAAAACCTTTATTTTATGATTGAGAAGTCAAGAACTCAAATTTTGTTAACTTAGGAATTTTCATCTCTCTTCCGAAATTATTCTTCACTAATGCTCTAAACTGATAATACACAAATAAAGAATTCACTGAAATTCCCAATTTCTCTCTGAAGTTGATTAAAAGATAAAAAAAAACCTTCTTCAAAACAACCTTACAATAATTTTATTCCCTTAATCTTCCAATCATTTAATAATCTATTATTCAGCGAAAAATTAATAAACTAATTTTTATATATTGGACCCTGGACTGATAATTTACATTTCGTACCTATCAATAAATTCCTTTTAGTCCAAATCTCAAACAAATGTTTGAAAATTGTTACATTATATCCCTGAAATAAAATAGGATTCCACTTAAATATAAAGTAATGTGGGCTAGATTCTGAAATACTAGCCAATTCTACCCTAGCCCAAAAAGAAAGATACGAATTATTCAACATACAATTAATAAATCTTAATTGGGCAGCTTCATAATAATTTTGAAAACCTCCCAAAGCATATTTCCAAGTCAATTTATGTAATGCTACTCCAGCTAACTTCCCCCTCCATAAAAACTCTCGTACTAGTTTATTTAAATCTTGGAAAAGATGTAGGAAGTAAACAAGGAATTGACTGAAAAAGATATTGAATTCTCAGAAAAATGTTCATTTTAATACAATTTACTCGACTTATTAATGATAAAGGTAAATCCTTCCATTTAATCAAATCAGCCTTAATTTTTATCATTAATGGAACATAATTTAATTTATATAATGATTGAATATTTTCATCAATCATTATTCCCAAGTATTTAACTTTATCAGTCCAACGAAGTTTAGTAATTTGAAATTGGTATTATTTCACTTTTATCCCAATTCACCTTATATCCTGTCAATATACCATATTGTTCTAAACATTCCTGCAAATTAATTAAAGAATGTTCTGGATTAGTCAAATATATTAAAAAAATCATCAGCAAATTAATTAATCTTATATTCATCTTCCACTATTCTTATATCTCTAATATTCACATTCTGCCTTATAGCTTGAGCTAATGGTTTGATGACCAATGCAAATAGAGCTGGTGACAAAGGACAACATTGATGAGTTGAATGCGATAGTTTAAATAATGAAGATGTTTGACCATTTTTCACCACCTTAGCCATTGGATTCCCACCTCACTGACAAAAGGCAAAGGAGGAAAAACCCAACACCCAACCCCAACCAACCAATTTTCCCCTGCAACCGCTGCAATCGTGTCTGCCTGTCCCGCATCGGACTTGTCAGCCACAAACGAGCCTGCAGCTGACGTGGACTTTTTACCCCCTCCATAAATCTTCGTCCGCGAAGCCAAGCCAAAGAAGAAGAAGCCATTGGATTATTATATAGATCCTTAACCCAACCAATAAAAAAGGGTCGAAATTTAAATTTCTCTAATACCTTAAATACAAAATTCCATTCGACCAGATCAAAAGTTTTTTCAGCATCTAAAGCAACCAAAGCATCTAAAGTAGGTTGGGCTTCTGACATGATTCATTGATCAACGAAATAACTCTTAGAATATTATCAGAAGCATACATATTTTTAATAAAACCAGCCTGATCTAAGAACCAATTGAGGCAAATACTTAGCATGCCAGTACTTTCGCTATTATTTTATAATCTACATTGAATAAAGAAATTGGTCTATATGAAACTACCTTCAAAAGAACTCTGTCTTTTTTGGGTATAACCATTATTATTGCACTCAAACACAAATCTGGTAAAGCTTGTTCCTGAGTCACTTGTTGAAAGACATCCATAAAGAGAGGAAACAAATCCTCATATAAAATTCAACAGTGAATCCATCATCTCCTGGAGACTTCCCATTGGGCATTTGTTGAATAATGTCCTTTATCTCTAAATCAGTAAAAGTAGAGTCTAGTTACCTCACATCATCTTCCTCCAATCTTGGCAAATTTAAATCAGACAAGAAAGCTTCAATAGCACCATCATCTCGAACTCCCTCAGAAGTATATAATTTCTGGTAAAATGATCAAATTTGGTCATTGATTTCCTGAGGTTTATAAGTAATTGTGTTATCTTTGTGCACTGCATTGATAGTTCTCGATGCTTGTTCTGTTTTCAATTGCCATGCCAAAACTTTATGAGCTCTTTCCCCTAACTCATAATAACATTGCTTAGATCATTGAATCAATCGTTCAAACTGATATGTTTGTAACATATTATATCTTAACTTTAATTTAGTTAAAGCAGCTTTATCTTCTGTACAATTCCTCTGAAATTCTTTTTCCAAATCAGCTATCTGTTTCTCCAACATCCAACTCTCTGCCAGAAATTTCTTCTTCTCTTTCGATCCATAGCTAATAATTTGACCTTGTGAAAATGCCTTCAAAGCATCCCATAAAGTAAAATTACTTTGAACTGAGTTCCTATTCAAATTAAAAACAAATTGATACTTAAAAAATTTTACAAATTCCAGCTTTTACAGTAACATTTCATCAAACCTCCAATGAAAAGTTGATTGAGTGATTTCTGGCCCAACACAGGAAATAAATATCAATGAATGGTCAGAAACTATTCTACTTCAGCTTGAATAAAATGTGATTGCAAAAACAAATCTATCCTTGAAAGTGAATCATGACACGAAAAATAAAATGAAAGATCTTTCTCAGTAGGATTTAACCTTCTCCAAACCTCTATCAAATTTAAATATTTCATCAAGGAAGCCAATTGAACTGCTACCTTCGACTTTTTCACAGAGATTTATCCAATAAAGGGTCCAACACACAATTAAAATCTCCCCAATCAAAATATTATCCTTAGCTTAACTTCAGACATGAATTGTTCATCATCAACATTAGACACATACACATTTAGCAATAACCATGATTCAGCAAACAATTTACAATTGATTATTAAAGATCGAACAGCTGTTTCCACCGAGGATTCAAGTTGAAATGGTATTTTCTTATGAATCAAAATCGCCACTCCTCATGCTTTCAAATTGAAAGAAGATGAAATAATATGGCCAACCCAGTCTCTCTACATTTTTAAATGTTCTTTCTCAGTTAATGAGTCTCCTGAAAAAAGCAACATCCATTTTCATCTTTATATAAGTCAAAACACGCTTTCGCTTGATTGGATTATTTAATCCTTGAACATTAAACATTGCAAAATTCAAATTAGACATTATTTTAACAATTAAAAAAAAACACCCCCTTCTTATCAAACCAAATAAAGCTCCCCTTGCTTAAGATCATGCGTAGCATGATGGCATAGGAAGAAGAAGCATAATTCCACCTCTCCTCAGTTGGACTAATATAAATGAATTAATACTTTAAAAAAGTTATGAAAATCTACTCTGAAGTTGTTTGAATACTACAAGACTACAATGGCTACTAATACAAAGAAGTCTAAAGCTCAGATTCAGAAGAAACTCCCATTTAAGAGCACAGAGGAACTGAGGCCTACTTACCAAGTGGAAGCCACGGAGTTGACTGGTCAACCACTCCGGGAACAACACCCTCCAGGCCGCTTGAGTATTACCCGTGGGATTCCATTTTTATTTTCATATCTTGATCAGCATGCTCACAATATCGAGCACGCTGGGGAGATGCTGGAAGGTGCTATGTAGGGCCCAATGTGCGGCACCACTGTGGAGCCCAGTAATGCAGAGTCCCGAGGCAGTGCATCAGAAGGTGTGCATGCTCGCCATGTCACAGGTCCGAAATTTACTGGAAAGAGTCTGGGCCGTTGTTGACGCTGGCTGGCAATAGGTCGAACATGTCGGCTCCGAGTCAGTCAGCATGCAGACATGGAGAAAAGTCGGGAAATCATTGATAGGAGTGAAGGAACTGGAAGGAAAAGTTCCTGTACAAATTGAAAGGGTGGAAGAGGGAGCATTGATTATGGTGAACTGAGTGAAGGTAAGCCTCAAGGAGAGACAAGTGAATGTACTTTTGATGCTCTGTTTACAATTTTGGATTCTATAGCTCATCAGATGGGTGTGAACACAAATGTCTACTTAGATTGACCAGGGATTTATGAAGATCGCTGAGAAAATGAATAATATCTGTGAGAGGGTTACTACTGTTAAGAAATGCATTTCAGTTGTTAAAGCTGATGTTAACAGATGTTTGAATATGGTGGGTACAGTGCAAGATAATTTTAAGAAAATGGAAGGTGCCTTTCAAGATTGCAGAAAACAAGTGGAACATAATACAGGAATAATAGAAAAAGTGCAAGATTCCTTTGTTGGATGGGAAATTCAGAAGAACAATTTATTGAAGAAAATGGACTCTTTAGAAAATCAAAGTCATCAGAATAATGTTAAAATATTGGGAATTCCAGAGGGATTTGAGGGTCAGACCTATTAAGATTTTTTTTAAAAAGTGGATCATCAATTTTTTTCCAGAAGGTTTGGAATTAGACAGGGCACATAGAGCTTTGAGGAGTAAACCATACCCAGGTCAACCTCCAAGAGCAGCGTTGATATGCTTCTTGTGGTATGAAGATAGGGAGACTATTTTGTGGGTTACGGTTCAAAATGCATGTAGATATCAATCTCCATTGATGGTTCAGGTTAATAAGGTATTATTTTACCCAGAGTTAAGCCAGGAAATTATTAAGAGGCATTAAAAAATAATTCTGCTAAAAAAGTGCCGTGGAGGAAGGGATACAAGTTTTCTTTTCTATATCCTGCAGTTTTGAAGATTTTTTTATGGCAACTTTCAATCACAGTTTTTTGAGAATGCTCAGGATGCTTTAACTTTTGCTAACTCTTTGCCAGACAGGGTTACTGAAAGGCATTCTTCTCCTAAGAGGAAGACTTCTGATAAGAAGAATGGAAATGGGAATGGAAAGGCAGATTCATTGGGGTTATGAGCTGATTTTGATTTATAATTTCGTAAGTCTGGTTGGGGGAGGAGGGGTGGTGGATGACGCTGAAGCTTTTGGAAGTCATCTTCCACCTGTTGGGGCGGGGGTTACTTCTTTGCACACCCAGTTAATTAGGGAGTTATTCATTTTCTTTGTGGTTTTTAGTTATACTTAAATTTTTTTTCTTTAGTTGTGTAATTTTTAATTTGTTTATGGGGGGGAGTTTAGTACATGCAGACATACATTCGAACAGCGCTGTAACAAAGCGTTTCACCCTCCGTTCCCCTAACTAAGAGTAAAAAAAAACCCTCCTATACAGACATTTGGATCTAAGAAAAATAGGGCGTTCTGAGCATGTTTATATTAAATTTTATAATGTAGCTTCATATTTCACGTTTCAGATTTCAGATTTATTGTCAGAGAGCACGCATAATATCACATAAACCGTGAGATTCTTTTTTTCGACGGGCGAGGCAGAAATGCCACTTATTGGTAATGAAAAATAAATATTGCATATCACATACACATGTAAAGAAATGAAGAAATATAAACAGTTAAAATTTTTAAACCAATTTACTGTGCAACAGAGATCATAAAAAATGAATAAAGTGCAAAAGTAAGAGACGTTATGTGAGTTCCTGATTGAGTGCGTTGTTGAGGAACCTGAGAGTGGAAGGGTAACAGCTGATCCTGAACCTGGTGGTGCGAGTTGTCTGGCACCAACACTTCTTTCCTGATGCAATGAGAACAGAGCCTGTGCAGGGCAATGTGTTCTCTGACAGCAGCTTTACCTGTAGGAGTTCTTGATAGTGGTCAGGTTTTTGTCTGTGATGTCCTGGTGTGTGTGCACTGCATTTTGGAGGGATTTCTGCTCAGCGATATTACTGTCCCCATACCCCATACCAGACAGTGATGCAGCCTTTCAGCCAACCACACATCTACTGAAATTTACCAGGGTTTATGATGTCATTCTAAACCTCCTGAGAAAGTAGAAGTGCTGACTTGTTTTATATTCACAATACCATTTATGTATGGGTCCATGAAAGATCCTTCAAGATTGTGATAACCAAAAACTTAAATTTGCTCACCCTTTCCACCTCTGATCCCAATATACCTCTGTCTTTTCCTTCCTGAAGTCAACAATATGTGCCTTGGTTTTGGTGACATTGAGTGCAAAGTTGTTGCTGGTGCACCATTCAAACAAGTTTCCAATCTCTCTCCTTTATGCTGATTCATCATTATTTTATACATCTCACTAACTTGGTATTGTTGGCAAATTTATAGATGGTGCTGGAAAACATCTTGGCCCAGGGGCCTGTAGCATGTTGCAATATTCTACTGTATTTCCGGTACTAGATCCACTATCGTTTTGTCTTTTGCTATGTTAGGAATCTTTCTTGGACACACATTTCATTTCTGTCCCATATATCCCTCTTACAACAGCGAGAGGACAGTCAATATCAGGGAAGTAGAAGGCTCCCATAAAAAAAATCCTTTTACACGATTCCAAATCATGGCGATATATCTGCTCCTCAGTTCACTGATTCAAATGTGGGGAGCTATAGACTACTTTAATAGAATGATCGTGCTGTTCTTGTTTTTGATTCCACCCACACTATCTCAGTATATAATTCTTATGCAACATCCCCACTTCTGGAGGTGCGATACTATTGTTACGAGCCCAGTGGACTCCAAAACCATGCAGCAATAAATATTCACAAAGACAAATGGTTACTTAAACAACAGTTGCTTTTAATTATCTTTAAACATGAAAACAAAATCACACTTTAACTTATCACTATTGACTTAACTAGCCTAACATAACCCCTTTCTAAGTGCACATGTATGTAATGTGTGTGTGTGTGTGTGTGTGTGTGTGTGTGTGTGTGTGTGTGTGTGTGTGTGTGTGTGTGTGTGTGTGTGTAAGTTAAGAAAACTTATTTGATTCACAGTCCAATCTTACCTCATTCCTCCAAGTTCACTGGTTGCAGCCAACTCTTCTACTGTCCACAGAATTTAACATTTTTAAAGTTCACCAGGCGCCTTGGCGCTTGAAAGATAAATGGTTACTGCTCAGGAAGGTTCTTGTTGGTTTTCAGAGAGAGAGATGTTGTACACTGGATACCCACACTGATTCCTTTTCAATCAACCATTCCAGTGTCTTGCTGAAGAAACTTGCCCCCTCCAGGTTCTCCAGATGATAACTTCTTTCTTTCAGGTCACCACAGAGTTCTTTATTGTTTCACTTATTTCAAGTCCTCTCCTGATGAAGCACAAGGGGTTTGACCAGGCTGAACTAAGCACTCACAACCCATCTTTCAAATGGGGTTATCCACAAGCTCGCCAGCTTGTCCTGTTCTAGTCCCAGTTGCTGTTGCTGCTGATGACTGTAAAACTGTAGACCTGATCTCGTGTTCTCTCTCTCTCTCTCTCTCTCTCTATCTATCTATCTATCTATCGATACTCTCTCTGTTTTTACCCTCGTAGAACAGCAAGTTCCATTCCACACAGAATGCTGCTCCACAAGTTATTTCATCTGTTGTCTTTTTGTAAACAACAATCCATTAATGAAGTCTGTTGGGCACTCAGCAAAGCTTTTGCAACGGCTTCTGGCCCCGATATGTCTAGCATGAGCAGAGCTTCAGTATTTTAAATAAAATCTATTTTACAATGTTTGTATGTGACCTACACGAAAAACCCTGCCCCACCTATCTATATTCTGCCACACAATCCCTTATTAGCAATACTATTTCCACCGCTTCTTTCTTATTCCTTTTGAAATATCTGAACCATGGCTACAATGCTATAACGATCAGATCATCGTACGTCCATACTGCACGTTATTCCTTACGTGAACATATTTCCGTCCTTCCAACTGACATCATTTATGATATCTCCACTGCCTTCCCTTCATCACAATCGCACGATACATTGCACCAACCTTTCCACCATGTGCTTTATTCTCTGCTCAATCATTCTGGTACCCATGAGCCTGACAAACTTTTGGAAAACTCTCCGCCAGGATATTGTTCCACTTCCAGATCGGGTCTAACACTTCATTTTTGTTCCAATCCTATGTTTGCCCAAAATGCATCTCAGTAATCGAGAAATCCGAAACTCTGCCGACTGCACCAATTATAGAGCTGTGCAGTTCTCTGCCATATCATCCGATTCTTTCTCTAACGGGGGCATGACATAATCAGAAAATCTTCGATTGCTACCTTTAATGCCCTGTATTTTAACTTCATACTTTGCTTCCTCTATTTACTCTTATCAATTTTCCGATATAACTCGTTGTTATTAAAAGGGACCACGAGTTCTAGCTGTAAACTTTAAACGCAGTGACTCTAATAGGGTGTCAAGGTCGTGTCGACAGAAACTCATGCCTGCTTTTGTAAATGCTGAATAACAGATCGCGACTGCTCTCGTTTCCTTCCTATTTTCCATCTGAGCCACAAGAGGACTGGTCACTGCGGCTTTGCCCTGGCAGGTCGTCACCCCCACCAGCATCAAAAACAGGCAACGTTGTACTGAGGAGAACTGCCACACGAGTACCCTGAGCCAACTGCCTGGTTGCTTTCCCTCCCTCTCCTGACAGTCACCCAACCAACCTGTCTTCTGCCACCCTGCAGCTCTTATGTACGAACTCTTCATTCTACTATGAGAGCTGAAGATCATCGAGTGGCAACTTCAATTCCCTAACATGGTCTGTAGGGAGCTACCACTCGACTCACTGGATGTAAAGATTTGACTGAATTTTTCTGTGGTTACTCTTTACCTCTTTATTTTACTTACAAAATCCCTTGGGATCACCCTAATGTTATCATCCATTTTTGCCTACTTTAGTTGGCTCCTTGTTTCTCGATAAACATCCTCGTACATACTTTTCCCATGCTCCCTTTATTGCTCTAGAGGTTAAATTTCCCTTTTTATCCCAGATTGCCCGTGTGGCTTGCCCGAGCCCTTCCGTTTAAAAGAAACGTACATACACTGAACTCTTCTCACAAACTTTAAAAAAAAACTATTTTACTGACGACCTCTTCTTTCAGAAACGCGCTCCCCTGAACTCCAGTTGGTGTTTGGCTTCTGCTGTCAGTCAGTTTGCCTTAATTCCAATATTCAACTCATGGTCCAGACGTAGCTCTCTTTAGAACTATTTCAACTCAAAGAGAAGCAAGTCGCCTGTCTTCAAAATCTCATCCATGCACAATTCACATACTTGTCCTTCGCAATTTCCCAAGTCTCGTCCTGATCCGTGTAAGCACCTCTATGTAATACAGTAGAAGACGTTCCTGAACACAGTGACAAACCTCACTCCGTCTAAACTTTTCACAGGATTCAATCTGTTGTCAATTACATTTATCTTATTTTACTGCGATAAGGCATAATAACCTGGCATATTTGCTCCGATAACTATCCTTGACCAGTAAGGGGCCTCTCGTGCATTCACCGCAAAGTTATCGTGCTCTTCTGCACCATCCAGAAAACTTCATTGCCGCATGAGTCAGCGTGGCTGTAATGTTCATTGCTGCGGTATTACTTGATCAACAATGCACCATCTATCTTCTCCCCTAACCCTGAATTTCCTGATGGAAATATGCCATAAATGTTGAGCTTCTCCGACGACTGCACGTATTTTCTCAAATAAGGCGCTCGAAAGGTACACAGTCGTCCGAGTGAGGTCTCGATAATGCTGTATATTCTCAATATTACATGCTAGCCCTTAAATGTTGTTTCTCTAGAAGTGAATGCTAATATTACATTCGCCTGCTTCACCACCGACTGATCCTAGAAGTTAACCTTAAGGGTATCTTGCGCTAGGACTCCATTTGAACCTTGGAATACCAACGAGTGTTGTCTAGTTTTGATGCCTTTGTAAGAAGTAGGAGGCACCCGGCAAATGAAGGAATCGGAATTCCTGTTAAACTGTAATAATAATAACAACAACGGTAAAAGTGAAGCGAAAGGTCCATTTCTATACTGGAAGACACTCGTTTGTATTTGGACCACAAAAAATGCAGACGAGCCCTTGACGCTAAATTACACCAAATTGACCAACAAGCCCCGGTATGTTTTGAAACGTGCGAGAAAACCTTTGTGCCAGGGACACATGGGGAAAAGATCCAGACTTCTTAGAGCCAGCGCCGGATTCGAACCACCATCGCTGGCACTGCAATCCCTCATCCCGATTTGGAAGAGGGGACAGAGTGTAGTGCAGCCAAGCTTGCTAGTCATAATAAATTGAACGGAAAAGCAAATTGTTCTGAGGATGCGGAAAGGCTGCATAAGGATATAGTTAAATTCTCTTCTCGTTTGTGGCTGACAAGTCCGATGCGGGACAGGCAGACACGGTTGCAGCGGTTGCAGGGGAAAATTGGTTGGTTGGGGTTGGGTGTTGGGCTTTTCCTCCTTTGCCTTTTGTCAGTGAGGTGGGCTCTGCGGTCTTCTTCAAAGGAGGTTGCTGCCCGCCAAACTGTGAGGCGCCAAGATGCACGGTTTGAGGCGTTAAATTAGGTGAGTGGTTAAAGATCTGGCAGATGGAGTGCAATGTTAGTGAATGTGAAGTTAGCCCCTTTGGCACCAAAAAATAGAAGAGCAGGTTATTATTTAAATGGTGGAAAACTGCAGCATTCTGCAGTGCAGAAAAACTTGGGAGTCCTTATGGATGAATCACAAAAAGTTGGCTTGCAGGTACCACAGATTATGAGAAGGCAAATCGAATGTTTGCCTTCATCGCTAGAGGAATTAAACTTAAGAGCAGGGAGGTCATGCTGCAACTATACAAGGTACCAGTGAGCCCGCACCTGGAGTTCTGTGTGCAGTTCGGGCCTCCATACTTGATGAAGGATATACTAGGCTTGGAGGCATCCCGGGGTTGATCTACGAGGAGAGACTAAATCATCTGGGATTATACTCACTCGAATTCAAAAGAACAATAGGAGATCTTATAGAAACATAAAAATATGAAAGTGATACTAAGGTAGAGGCAAGAAAATTGTTTTCAATTGTAGATGAAACCAGAACTAAGGGACGCAGCCTGAAGATACGGGGGAGTAGATTTAAGATGGAGATGAGGGGAACTGTCTTTCTCAGAGAATAGAGAATCTGCGGAATTCTCTACCTAGGGAACTGGTTGAGGCTACTTCATTAAATATGTTTAAGGTTCAGTTAGATCGTTTTTTTTTACACAAAAAGTAATTAAGGGATATGGGGAAAAGGCAGGTGGAGTTCAGTCAATGATCAGATCAGCCATTCATCTTATTCAACGGCGGAGCAGTCTCAATGGGCCAGATAGTCTACTCCTGCTCCTATTCCTTATGTTCTATGTACTACAAATTTTGCAAGGTTTAAAGCTATTTGCGGTGATCTCAACTGAAGTATGAAATCTAATCCATAGTGACACAATGAGGAAAAATAGTTTTCCACAAATGTTTGTTCAGTGGGTTGCACCTAACATGCTGCAGGGGATGGTCACATTAATTTTCTCAGTAGAATTTGATTCGCTTGTATAAGAATTTGCTAAACCCAACACTTTCACATCTGGGAAATTGGGACGTGATGAACAGCTGATTGTTGAACTCACACAGAATATGGGATATGCAGCAATTTACTACATTGCGAGGATTTACTTCCCTGTACTTGCAGCGGTCGGTGTCCCTGGTAAGATTCTGGAGGTGGCTAGTATACGTGTGGTTCAGACTTCTTGTAGATTCTGCTGAATGGAGAAACGTCCAGCACAGGTGCTGCCTGACTTGTCTATTTTTTAAGCAGAATCTTGTTTTGAGCAATTGTTATCTTTACATTTTGCTTATTTTACTGTTATGGGTGTCTCTTGGTTTAATGAAAAAAATACCAATATTCATAATGTTCCAATCTTTACTTGTTCCAGATTTCCGATCTACTTGGAAAGTATAGTTAGTTGTTTTTATTTGAACAGGGAAAACATATTTACAGTATCGACGAAGTAGTTCTCTGACCTGCCGCATTGAATTTCAAATTTCTTGGTGCCAATATCCCTTAGGATCTGTCCTGGTGCCTCCACATTGATGCAATCACGAAGAAGGCTCGCCAGCGGCTAGACTTTGCGAGGTGTTTGAGGAGGTTCGGTATGTTACCGAAGACTCTCGAACACTTACTTATACAGGGGTACAATGGAGAGCATTCTGGCTAGTTATATCACTGCTTGGTATGGAGTCGCCAAATCCCAGAACAAGAACAAACTCCAGAGGGTTGTTATGTCGGCCTGCGACATCATAGACACCAGAGGTCACTCCATCAAGGTCACCTCCAACAGGCAGTGTCTTAAGAAAGCAACCTCTATCCTCAAGGAGCAATCCCCCGCCCCACATTCAGGCTACCGGGAAAATGTTACCGAGAACTCAGCGGCACAAGAACAGATTCTTCCCAAGTGCCATAGGATTCCTGAATAATCACTGAATCTTACTTATCGTCAACTATTTTTTATATATTTATTTTTGTAAGATTGTTGAATGTTTGCACTAATGATGCAGCCACAAAACGCAGAATTTTGTGACTTGTTCAAGACAGCAAATTATGCTTCTGATTCTGAAAGTGACAAAAGCTGCAAATTTTCAGAAGAACGGGAAGGAGGTACAATTTTCCCCAGGTGTAGTTTTCCTAGTTGTATTTTATATTCGTAACTCCACTTGATCATTAGATTGTCATTGAAAATGCACATCAATTATATTTTATCAATTCCCCGGTCCAGATTTCCAGCTACAGTCTCGGTGATTGTGGCGAACAGCTCTTCACCCTCAAGTTTATCGTGACTTGAGAGCCCCAGGTCTAAACTGCTGGAAGACCCTGGGCAGCTGTTGTCCTTCAGCGAGAGTGAAAGCGGAGCCTTGACGGGCTGGATTTCCATTCTCTTTCACCCTGTCCCAACAGAGGATCCGACTCATGGACACCCAATGCCGCTCATGTCTCTGTGTGTACCTAAAGTTAAATAGATCAGGTATGGCCCGGTTGATCTCACCTCTTGTTTTATTTTTTTTCCCTCCTTGAAGGTAATTTAATGGCGATTGTAATGCTCTCTCGTGGAAAATGTGGTCTATCTAAATGCATCACTCGTTACTTGGTCGGAATGGCAGTATCTGATTTATTGTGTGCGATCATTGGAGTTGTGGTGGATCAGATTAATAATATCTACAATTATTCCCGTTACTTGCTGATAACGCCAATATGCGCTCTGACCCTTGCCATAAGGCTTGCCGTCATGGACTGCTCCGTTTGGCTGACGGTGGCTTTCACATTCGATCGTTGCATCGCGATTTGTAGTCAGAGGTTGCGGAAAAGTTATTGCACCAAGAGAATAGCGACAGTTGTGACAGTGATTGTTGTGACCGTCACCTGTGCAAGGTATGTTCCCTCTTACTTTACAGTGGGACCTTACGTCATCATTAATCAGGTACCCTGGCGTTGCATGGGCACAGCTGAATTCTTCACTTCACCCTTGTGGAAAGTGTACACGTTGTTTACAAGCATCGCCACACCTTTGTTGCCAATTGGCCTCATTGTATTGTTCAATGCTTTAACAGTCAGTCACATCATAGCTGTAAATAAAAAGCGTCGGCGTATCCGGAACCACCGTGAAAATCAGAAGGATCCAGAGGCTGAGAATCGGAGGAAGACAATGATTTTGCTATTTGCTCTATCTGCCAATTTCATTGTTCTTTGGATTCCCTGCATCGTATTTCACCTGAATTGGTCGTTTCAGAATTATTTTTACCAAGATAGATACTTTACCAACCCGACTTATGTCCTCCAACAATTTGCAAACATGTTGCAATTTCTCAGCACCTGCACCAATACTTGTATCTACACACTGTCACAAAGGAAATTCAGGGAGGAACTGAAGAAGGGTTTGAATTTCTTAATTAGGATTGGTAGAAATAATCGCAGATAAAATGAGCGTGAAATTGCAACTTCCGTTCACCGGTCTAATAAATGTTCTAAAAGTTTCATCTGTTTGAAAAATACCATAAATCATGTTTCAAGATTGTTGAACTTCTTTCACTTGCATTAAAAACTTTGAATTGATTGTTAAAATGACAGAATTATGTTCAAAATTAATTAATTGAATCTGCACCAATTCAATGGTTACCGATTAGACGATGGTAGTTACATTCTTCAAATTTGTAGCCTATTTATATCTGGATGGTATTCTCTGTAGCAGGGTGGCGAAAACCTGGTGTCAAAGAAAACGCGTTGGTCATATGAAATGTACGAAGATTAGAATCGAGAACATATTTACCTAAAACAGTCAAGGAAATTCGATCTGCAGGGTCGTGCGATCTAATAACCCAATCTCTCAACTACTAAGGATTTTCCGACTGCATGCCCCACATTTTCCGAGGGTTTCCCAAACATTTTCGTTCCATTCACATACCACCTTCAATAATTTCTATGCCACAAGTGCTCTAAGCGATTACCGAAGTTCTTCCTGAATTAATTCATGAGCGCCTTAAAACCGTGTTATCAATTTCAACCATGGCAAATGCCTCTGTTCATGCACACGCCAATTCCTCTCATCGCATTGTACATAAAAATCGGTCATCACCCACATCCTCCGTTGCTCTAACAAGGAAAAAAAAACATGTTAACTTAACCGATCATCATGAGGTATTTTATACAATCTACGTCTATAAATTTTCTGATGGTACCTTGGTAGTGGCTTGTATAAAAAGGCGCGATGAGTTTGAAAATAGAAGGGAGATTGAAAACTTGACTGAACGGTGCACCAACAGCAACCTCGCACTCAATGTCACCAAAATCAAGAGCCGAATGTTAATTTCAGGAAGGGAAGGCAAGCATTGTATGATCCAGTGATCATTGGGAAATAAGAGGTGCGGAGGGTGAGCAAATGTAAGTTCCTAGGAGTCGCTATCTCGGAGTATCTTCCCTGGACCTAACACACTAATGGCATCGTGAAGAAAGTACGTCAGCATCTATTCTTCCTCAGGAGTTTGCGGAGGTTTGGTATGACATCTGAAATCCAAGCAAATGTCAACAGATGTCGAGAAGAATGTATGGTGACCGGCTACTTCAGGGTCAGGTATCTGTACACCAATAATCCTGAGTGTAACACCCTGAAAAATGTATACTCGATCCTGTCCATCACAGACAAAACCTCCCCGCTGTCCAGAACATCGACAGGTAACGTTGCCTTCGGAAATAAGCAGCAGTCATCAAAGATTCACATCATCCAGCGCTGTTATCGCTGATTCCATTAGGAAGGACAGTAGCTGCCTCAGAACTCACGCCGCCAAGTTCATGCAATCTTTATTTTTTAAAATAATATTCAAGAATAACACAGTTTTTTGGTACCTTGGTCGATTTGACAAATTAACTATAAAATCAAAGCATTAATAAAATTCACAAAATAATTGAAAATTGAAGATGCTTTAATCTGATCTACTTGTGGAAACACAATTGGGTGAAAGGTTTAAAAATTAGCCATGCTAAAGTCACATAGATTACGTTTGGCTTTATTTGGAAAGGTCACTAATACAGCCTGTGATTCAATTCAGCGAACGTGTTTATATGAGAACATGAGATAAACGATTCAGATTAATCTTCAATATGTTATGCGTTAATTGCAGATGGCTATGTTTGGTGAATAAATTCTTGTCTTTAATGTGACACAAACATTTCATTGACCTTTAATATTTATGCTGCAGTTGAAACCCAGCTTTGATTATTATGCTACCTGTATTTGTGCTATACAGGATGTTGTTCAATAAAGAAATGTAAACCAGTTTGAGCAGATCACCAGATTTTACAAGGCTCAGAGGGTATGCATGAGGAGCTGACAATGTTAATTGTCAGTATAATCCCGTCATCATCGAAATGAGTTCTTTGGACACTTTCCAAAATCTTTAATTTTCTTCAAGGAGCTACTATAGTTTTACAATCATCCATTAAATAATTATGTCATTAGAATTTATGAGCTTGAAGAAACAGAGATAGTATTCCATGAATCGTCATGACATGGAAAATGACAATCTGATAGGAGAGCTGATTGCACATCTAAGAATTCCATTTATTTTGTTTAGACGTATACATTGTGTGCCGTCCAATTACACAAAATAAACCTATGAACGTAATGTTTGAATGGTGATTAGAAACAGGAGACTCCATGGAAATCTCATGTAGACAAAGGGATGTTTATCCATTTAATATGAACCCTTACCTACCAGGATGATTCCTGGAACGCAAAGGCTAACATATTTGGTAATTAGTGTTTTTTTATCAGCTTTTCATCCCACTTATAAAGTATATATTCTGGTATCTTCTCCCCTATTTTATCTTAGTCCAATCTGGTTTTTTCCTTGTCCGGTAAAAATCTGATAAATACCTTAATTGCGCTGCTCTATAATAATCTATAAAGTTTGGTAACTGCAAACAACGTTGGTTGTATCTCTCTGTTAATTAATCTAATGCTATCAGCAATTTACCTCCCTATCAACGTTAGCGGTAATTATTTTGAATGTTCTAAGACTTCCTGCAATTTCTCTATTAGTGGCTGATAATTTAATTTGTACAAGTGGCTTAAATTATTATCTAACCTAATACCTAGGTATCGGATTACTTGTGTTTGCCATTTAAATAGTGATTCTTTTTAAAATTCTGTACAATCCGCATTACTCATTGGCATCACTTCACTTTTATTTGCGTTGATCTTGTACCCCGATATTTCTCCATACTTCTTCAATTTCTTATGTAGTTCTTTTATTGATATTTCTGGTTCTGTTTTCTATGATGTCATCTGCAAATAAACTGATTTTATACTCCTTCTGTAATTTTATCCCTTTTATTTTATTTTCTATTCTTATCAGTTCTGCCAATGGTTCTATTGCTAAAGCAAACAGTGAGGAAGATAATGGACATCCCTACCTAGTTGATCTACATGATTTAAATTGGTTCGATAAATATCCATTTACTGTTACCTTTGCATTATACAATGCTTTAATCCAATTTATATATTTTTCTAGTAGATTGAATTTCTGTAACACTTTAAATAAGTAATTCCACTCAAAGGCTTTTTCTGCATCTAGAGCAACAGCCATTGTTTGTTTCTTATTTCCTTGAACTGCGTGAATTAGATTAATAATTTTGCAGACATTGTCCGCTGTTCGTCTTTTCTTAATAAATCCAATTTGATCTTATTTTACTATTTTAGGTACACAATTGGCCAATCTGTTTGCTAATAATTTTGATATTATCTTATAGTCTGAATTAAGTAGAGATATTGGTCTATATGATGCTGGTGTTAATGGATCCTTCCCTGTCTTTGGTGTTACTTTAATTATTGCTGTCTTACAGGAAACTGTCAAGTTTTGTGTTTCTTCTATCTGGTTCATTACTTCCAGGAGAGGAGGAATTAATAACTATTTAAATGTTTTATAGAATTCTATTGGGAATCCATCCTCTCCAGGCGTTTTATTGTTCAGCAGCTTTTTTAATATATCATGTACTTCCTCTATTTCAAATGGTTTTATCAGTTTATTTTGTTCCTCTCTTTGCATTTTTGGCAGTTCAATTTTTAGCTAAAAACTCTTCTATTTTATCATCTTTCCCCTCATTCTCAGTTTGGTATAATTGTTCATAAAATTGCTTAAATTTCTCATTAATCTCCATTGGATTATATGTACTTTGTTTGTCCTTTTACCTTGATGCCAATACAGTTCTTTTAGTTTGTTCTGTTTTAAATTGCCAAGCTAATATTTTATGTGTTTTGTTCTCCTAGTTCATAGTACTTTTGCTTTATTTACATTATGTTCTTCTCCACCTTATACATTTGTAATGTTTCATATTTTATTTTTTTGTCTGCCATTTCTCTTCTTTTGGTGATATCATCCCTTGTTGCTAGTTCCTTTTCTGTACTTACTATCTCCCTTTCCAACTGTTCTATTTCCCTTAGTTACATAACTTATTATCTGCCCTCTAATGAAAGCTTTCATTGCATCCCATAATATAAATTTATCTTTCACTGATTCCGTATTTATTTCAAAGTACATTTTAATTTGCCGTTCAATAAACTCTCTAAATTCCCTGCCTTCTAAGTAGCATGGAGTTTAACCTTCATCTATATGTTCTTGGTGGGATTTCCTCCAGTTCTATGGTCTCCAGAATGGAGGACCATCGCCTTCCCAAGATCGTGTTATATGGCGAGCTCTCCACTGGCCACCGTGACAGAGGTGCACCAAAGAAGAGGTACAAGGACTGCCTAAAGAAATCTCTTGGTGCCTGCCACATTGACCACCGCCAGTGGGCTGATATCGCCTCAAACCGTGCATCTTGGTGCCTCACAGTTCGGCGGGCAGCAACCTCCTTTGAAGAAGACCGCAGAGCCCACCTCACTGACAAAAGACAAAGGAGGAAAAACCCAACACCCAACCCCAACCAACCAATTTTCCCCTGCAACCGCTGCAACCGTGTCTGCCTGTCCCACATCGGACTTGTCAGCCACAAACGAGCCTGCAGCTGACGTGGACCCCCTCCATAAATCTTCATCCGCGAAGCCAAGCCAAAGATTGCTAATAACGGGTGAGTGATCAGATAGCAATCTAGCTTTATATTCAGTTTTCCTTCCTCTCCCTTGAATATGGGGTGACAACAAAAACATATCAATCCTTGTGTATGTTTTATGCCAACTCAAATAATATGAGTATTCCTTCTCCCTTGGGTGCTGCCTCCTCCATATATCCATGAGTTTCATTTCCTGCATTGATTTAACCATAAATGTGGGCACTTTATTCTTTTTTCTTGTCTCTTGTCCAGTTTTATCCAACTTTGGATCAAAATAAAGGATAAAATCCCCTCTTATCAATATATTCCCTTGCATACCTACAATCTTAAAAAAATATCTTGCAAAAAATTTTGATCCTCTTCATTAGGTGCATATATATTGAACAAATTCCAAAATTCTGAATATATCTGACACTTTTATCATTACATATCTCCCTGCTGGATTTATTATTTCCTCCTTTATTTTGATTGGTACATTTTTATAATTAATATAGCTACACCTCAAGCTTTTGTATTATATGATGCTGCCGCTACATGCCCTACCCAGTCTCTCTTTAATTTATGATGTTACACTTCAGTTAGATGTATTTCTTGAACAAATGCTATATTTTTCTTTTTTCAGTAAATTTAATAGTCTCTTTCTTTAAATTTGGTTATGTATTCCATTAATATTTATAGTCATATAATTCAACATGGCCATCTTATTTCTGCTTCCTCACCACCACCAATTTTTCCCAATTTTCATCTCTCAGTTTTCCTTTTTTATACTCAATGTATGACAACACATTTAAAACATAAAATACTTCAACTCCCACATCCAATATTCCCTTAGCCCCTCTCTGAGTTGCCCCTTATCCCTTGTCAGGCAACCACAATTCCCCTCTACATTTGGATTGCGAACCCGCTCACAAGCATCAACTGATTTCACAGTGACGGTTATTCTCTCCCACCCAACACCCCAGAAAAGATTTTTTTACACATATAACAAAGCACACCCTCTTTGTTCCCCCTTACTTCCTTTCTTCCAATCTCTTTTCCTTCTTTAGTTCTTACATATACATTATTTTTACACCTTTATATGTATTTTTATCGCCGTTCTTCATTCTTGTTACATCTCTTCATCTCTCCTTCTGTCCTGCAGGCGTTCTGCAAATTCTCGTGCTTCCTCTGGATCTGAGAACAGTCTGTTTTTCTACCCAGGGATAAATATTTTAATCACAGCTGGATGTCTTAACATAAATTTATACCTTTTTTCTATAGGATCGATTTTGCTCTATTAAACTCCTTCCTCTTCAAAACTTATATCTGGATTAAAAAAAATTTTTTGACCTTTGTATTCAAATGGTTTATTGTCTTCTCCAATTTTATTCCTTGCCCACTCCAGTATATTTTCTCTTGTTGTATATCGCAAAGATTGTACTATAACGGATCTTGGTTTTTGATGTGTCTGTGGTTACGGAGCTAGTGTTCTGTGTGCCCTTTTTATTTCCATTCCTTGCTGCATTTCTGTTATTCCCAGGACCTTTGGGATCCATTCTTCTGTAAATTCCTTCATATCTGTGCCTTCTTCATCTTCCTTTAGGCCCACTATTTTTATGTTGTTTCGCCTACTATAATTTTCCAACATATCAATTTTCTGAGCTAACAACTCTTGTGACTCTTACTTTTTTATCACTTTCTTCCAATTTTCTTCTTAAAGCATTCACTTCCATTTCTACAGCCGTTTCTCTTTCTTCCACATTTTCAAATCTTTTCCCTATTTCTGTCATGACCAGCTCTAATCTATGCACTTTTTCTTCTGTACTTTTCATTTTTCTTTTAATTTTACTAAATTCTAATGTCAACCATTCTTTTAATACTCTCATTTATTCTTGAAAAATAAATTTTATCTATATTCTGTCCATCTGTTTTACCTTCTATTTCTCTGTGCAGATCTTGGTCTTCTTTCTCCTCTTCTGTGTTTGCACCTATGTTTGTCTCTTCTTCTCTTCCCTGTATCTGTGTCTCTTCTGACTTTCCTGATGAGTTGCTTGTCTTCTTCTTGCTTGGCTTCTGTTGTTGGTTCTCTGCTTCTGGGCTGCTCTTCTGTTGGGCCTCCTGCTGCTGCTTTACTTTCCTTTCACTCCCTTTCCTGTCACTTTCCTCTTCTTCCAGCTGAGAGCCCTGGTGTTGGGCATCCCTCAGCTGGCCGTGTTGTGTTTGTCCGCTCCTCATCTGAGCCCCCCCTCTCGTCGGTGTTCTTCTTCTCCTTAGTAAGCATACTGCGCACTTTTGTTTGGCTCAGAGAGCAATTTTTGCAGTCCAGCAGTTGGGGGGTCATGTCTCTGTGGGGTCGTAACCAACCTCGGAAAACAGGCTCTCTTCTCCAAGATGGCTCCATGTTTCTTCATGCAAGTAAGGCCTTCTCCTTTCTCTTCCAGCATCTTTTCTTCTTTTTTTCCCATTGTTTTTACTTTTTCCTTCTTGGGTGCCATTTTCCTTCTTTTTTCTACAATTTTATCTTTTATTTGTTATGTTTTTTATTCCTTGAACTTTGCATTTTCTTCACTTTATTTCTTCTTTTCTGGAGAGGGCTGATATTCCCCTACCGGCCACTACTCCATCACGTTAGTCCTCCAAAGGCTAACGTATAAGGAAGGTTTATCGGCAATTGGACTGCATTCATTGCAGTATAGAAGAATGAAAGGGAATCTCATAGAAATATTTCGAATTCTAGAAGGATTTGACAGAGTAGATGTTTCTCTTGGTGGTTTAATCCACGATAAGAGGATTGAATTAGAAAGTACCCATTTAAATCATAGATGAGGAGATATTCATTTAGCCAGGGGGTCATGGATTTGTGCAATTTGTTGCCATATACAGCTGTGGAGGCCCGATCATTGGGGGAGTTTCAGGAGGAGAATGATAGGTATCCAATTAGTCAGGGTACCAAGGGATACGGGGAAAAGGCCAGAATTTGGAACTAAATGTAAGAATTGTTTTGCTCAGGACAGAGTTGTGTAGCAGATGTGGTAGGCCGAATAGCCTACTTATGTTGGGATCTTGCGATACATCACAGAATTCGAACCCTGATCCCTGCCACTGTAAGTGTGTTGTGCCATCCATGTCATTAAATAGACTGAATGAGACTAGATTAGATTACATACCTAACAAATACCTGAGCACCAATGTAAATTGGGTGGAGATAAACTGTCTACATTTTCAGTTATACTTGCTGAAAACCTGATGTGTCAACATTGAGAAAGAAATTGGTTCGGGTGAAACGCCTTAAATGCATAAATAGAATCCTGTAATAGGTTATGCGTGGGCAATAGAGCTTTGAGCGAGGTCTTAGGGAAATGCAACAGCTTCAATTTCAAAGAACGGATGGCAGGGTCAGCATTTATGCATTAAATAATATTGCATAATAAGCACAATTGCAAGTTGGCCATTCAGCTCAGCTTATGCTGGTGGTTATACTTTGCAAACCTATTCCTATTCTTCATCCAGTACCACGACATTTACTTATATTTGTCTCATTAATGTACAGTAGCTTGTCATAAATTAACTAACGAAATATGACCAACATTATACCGGCAGTTTAAAAGGCTTTATCTAATGGTTTGACATCACATAATTTTTAATAATTAGTAGGACTGACAATTACTTTTCTGCACTGCTGTGCAAGGAGACAATTCTGCTTATCCACATGGGAAATGCACACATGGAGATTGACAGCTTCCTGCACCACGGAAATCCACGAGGCAACAGGTGCCACTGCAATGCTGCATGCCTATATAACTTGCTCCAGATGTGGAATCGACATTCCTGCGCTATGATCACCCTCAAATATTTGCCCGCGGCAGCAGGAATGGAACTTCAGAATCCAGGAATTGTGATTCTTCAATTCTTGTGTGAAAAAAGAGCAAGCGTGTCCACCACTGAAATGCATTCTTATTGTCTGTTTTCCATTTTAATTATTGACATATTCTGTTGTCTCCCTTCTGCTGTTATAAGATAATTCTTCTCCCATCAGGTGGACGGTACCAAACCCTTTTATCGTGCACCAGTAGGCTCAAAAAGAGCTTCTTTAAAGAAGCTGTAACCATGTTGAACACTGAATCACGGCATTGAATGGTACTCCATTCATATGGTCAAATCAGTACTCATAGTAACTGTAAATAGGTGTAGGAATAGGCTATTTGGCCCTCCAGGCCGATACTGGCATTCAGTTTGATCATGGTTGATCATCTACTCAGTACCCAGATGATGCATTCTCCCCATACACCCTTAGCCGCAAGGGCCAAATCTGACTCCCTCTGAAATATAGATAAGGAACCCGTTTCAACTACTTCCTGTGGCAAAGAATTCCACAGTTTCATCCCTCTCTGAGAGAAAAAAAATTCTCAACTCAATCCTAAAAGATTTGCCCCTTATCCTTAAATTGTGACTCCTGTTTCTAGTTTTCCCCAACATCAAGAACAACTTTCCTGATTCTAGCCTGTCCAATCCCTTTTTATTCATTTCTATAAGATCACCCCCAAATCTTCTAAATGCCAGCG
Source organism: Narcine bancroftii (assembly GCF_036971445.1). NCBI lineage: Eukaryota > Metazoa > Chordata > Chondrichthyes > Torpediniformes > Narcinidae > Narcine > Narcine bancroftii. Next base: position 97,286,039 of record NC_091474.1, on the reverse strand, counting down.
AGTATAGGCGGAGTCGATCCAACGTTTCCTGACATGTAAACCCTGCCATCTCTGGTATCTTTAACAGTTTGTTCTAGAATAGATTTTTTTTGTTGGTTGAATATTATTGTAGGGAATATTATTGTATTATTGTAGGGAAATGCAATGACTTCAGTTTCAAAGAACAGATGGAAGGATCAACTTTCGATCAATGCTGATTGTATCGAATTGGATGTTTTATTGTTGCAATGACAATAAATCAAATCATCATCATCATAATTATTATCATTTTGGTCCATTTCAACGTTTGCCACACATAATTGCACAAGCAAGGATATTGTGACCATCAATTCAAACCTTCAACTCCAACTTGCGCTTTTAGCATAGCAACCACAGGGCGGGGATGTCATCTGATTTTCTTTAGCTTGTGGTTCCCTTTAACTCGTGTACAGTAATACTTGATATTGGTTTAACAATACTGCTTGATTTGCCTCATTAGAGATTCCATTCTCTTGACATCCAGTATCTTAGACAATAGATTGTACAGGATGATACCCAACACCGTGACCGATGCTGTGCTGTCTTAATTCTGCAGAAATCCATTGTTACATCTAAATATTAGCCACCATGGGAAGTTGAAGGGGGAGTAATGAATGATAAAGCCTATTAGCTGAGAAACCATGTTTACCACCCTTGCCCATATAGAACATGGGGTATTTATATCACACAAAATTTGAAAGCTCTGTCTATTCAGAAGCTGAGATTATGCATCTTCTTCCTGGCCTATTCTGGAGAAGCCTTACAGTCCTCAGCTAAGCTGGTGCTGAAGAGTTACACTGGCCTGCATTCCCCTGCAATACCTCGAGGCTGTATAGAAGGCCATGGTGCTCTCCTGCACAACCACAATATGACAATATGCAAACCATTGTCACTAGGAATATAACAAGCAAATAAGGAGAAATAAGACGGAAGGACTATTCAGGTTTATTTGTGTTTTATTTTCTCGGAGCAACTCAATCAAGGTGTTGCGTTTGGAAAGGAAAACCAAATAAGGTTTTAGCATAGCAACCAGAAGGTGGAGATGTCATCTGATTTTCTTTAGCTTGTAAGTTCCCTTTAACTCGTGTGCAGTAATACTTGTTATTACTTTAATAATATCACTTGACCATATGATTTACCCCATTAGAGATTCCATTGTCTTGACATCCAGTATCTTATACAATAGATTATACAAGATGATACCCAACACTGTGACCAATGCTGTGGTGTCTTAATTCTGCAGAAATCCATTGTAAGTTATAGGACAGTTATGGGTGCAGTAGAACAGAGGGATCTTGGAATATAGATGAATAATACCAAGAAAGTGGAGTCTCAGTGGATAGGGTTAAAAGATTGCTTTGGGCACATTGGCCTTAATACATCAAAGAATTGAGAATAGGAATCGTAAAGTTGTGTGAAATATTGGTGATGTTAAATTTGGGTGTTATATGCAGCATTTTCACCTAACTACAGAAAGCAAAGAAGATCAACAAGAATGTCATTCGGACATCTGGAACTAAGTTACAGGGAAAGGTTAAACAGATTATAATTTTATTCGTTAGAGCATAGAAAACTGAGACAACATTTGATATAGGTGTTTGAAATTATGGGAGGATAGTCAAGTAAATGTAGGTAGGCATTCTCCGCTGAGGTTAGGTGAGGTACAAACCAGAGGACATGAGTTAAGGGTGAAAAGGGAAAGGTGCAGGGAGAACATCTTCACTCAGTGAGTGGTCAGAGTTTGCAATGAACTGCCAGCTGAAGTGGTGAATACAAGCTCACATTAACATTTAAGATGAATTGGGAAAGATATATGGATGGGAGAGGTATGGAGGACTCTAAACTGGGTGTAGGTCAATGGGAGTAGGCAAAAACATGTTTCGGAACAGACTAGAAGTACTGAAGGACCCTGGTTCTGTGCTGCTATGTTCTATGGTTATATGCTTCTAATTGGAATACTCTAAAAGCAACCGTGATTCCCATTCACTATCAGTTTGATTCTGCTATAATCGACCTCAAATCTATTCAGAAACATACATTATTATTATTTATTAAGGGATCATTGTGGATTGAATTAATCAATTGTGAAGGTTGCTAAAATGATATAAAGACCTCCAAACAGCAGCTGGGATGTGGACAACAGATTACAACAGCAAATACAAATGTCGTGTCAGAATCGCAAAGTGAATGGATTCATGAGGGATTAAACATGTTTGGATGGGATCCGAAGGGATTGAATTTGTAGAATGCCTACTAGATGATTTCTTAGAATACCATGTGGCTGGGCCACCAAAATTAACCATTTTGTTTCAGGGAGCTGAATTAAGGGAGGTATTTGGAGGCAGTATTCATAATATTATAGAATTCACCTGCAGTTTGAGAGGGAGAAACTAAATTCAGAGGTGCCAGGTTACTGGAGGAGTAAAAGCTGCTGAAGTATAAGACAGGAACAGATGTAATTTAATTAGAAAAGCACCGTGGCAGGTAAAACTGCAGGATGGAAATAGCTAGAATTTCTGCGAGAAGTATTTCATATAAATATTATTTTATATACACATATTATATACACATTATTTTATATATAAATTTTATATTCAAATTTTTAATACAAATTTTTAATACAAATTTTATATGGTTAGCATAGTGGTTTCTGCCACGTTGTTACATTTCCAGCGACCGAGACTGGGGTTCGCATCCTACACTGCTTCTAGGGAGTTTGTGTGTTCTCCCCATGTCTGCGTTGGTTTCCTCGGGGGGAGGGGGGGGGGGAAATCCAGTGTCTTAACACCATCCAACAATGTACCAGTGATTGTAGGTCATTTGGGTGTAATGTGGTGGGGGGGGGCCATGCGTGCATCAGCCGAAAGGGCCTATCCCCTCCGTCTCCCCTTCCCTCTGTCCCTCTTTTCTCCATCTCCCTCCTTCCCTCTGTCTTCCCTTTCATCTGTCTCCCCCCCGTCCCCACTTTCCCAACCTCCATCCGTCCCCCATTTCCTACATCTCGCCCGCCTTTGTCCCCCCTTAACTCCGCGTTTCCCTTCCCTCTGTCCCCCTTCCCTACTTCTTGCACCCTTCCCTCTGCCACCCCTTTCCACCATCTCCCCCGTGTCTGCCCTTTCCTCCGTCTCCCCCCTCTGTCCCCCTTTCCTCCATCACCCCCTTCTCTGTCCATCCTTTCCTCCATCTCCCCCCTTTCCTCCATCTCCCTCTTCCCTCTGTCCCCTTTCCTCTGTCTCCCCTTCCCTCTGTCCCCCTTTACTCCATTTCCCCCACTTTCCTCCGTCTCCCTCTTCGCTGTGTCACCCCTTTCCTCTGTCTCCCCCTTCCATCAGTAGCCCTTTCTTCTGTCTCACCCCTTCCATCTGTCCTCACTTTTCCTCAGTCCCCCTTTCCTCCATCACCCCCATTCCCTTTGTCCCCCTTTCATCCATCGTCCCCCTTCCCTCTGACCCTCCTTTGGACCATCTCCCCTTCCCTCTGTCCACTCTTTCCTCTGTCTACCCCTTCCCTCTGTCCCCCTTGCCTCCATCTCCCCCTTCTCTCTGTCCACCCTTTCCTCCATCTCCCCACCTCCCTCTTCCCTCTGTCCCCCTTTCCTCTGTCTCCCCTTCCCTCTGTCCCCCTTTACTCCATTTCCCCCACTTTCCTCCGTCTCCCTCTTCACTGTGTCACCCCTTTCCTCCGTCTCCCCCTTCCATCAGTCCCCCTTTCTTCTGTCTTCCCCCTTTCCTCTGTCACCATTTCCTCCATCACCCCTTCTCTCTGTCCCCCCTTTCATCCATCTCCCTTTTCCCTCTGTCCCCCTTTCCTCCATCTCCCCATTCCATCTGTCCCCCCTTTCTCTCTGTTCCCCCCTTACCTCCATTGCCCCATTCCCTCTGTCCCCTTTCATCCTTATCCCCCTTCCCTCTGTACACCCTTTGCTCTGTCTCCCCCTTCCCTCTGTCCCCTCTTTCCTCCATCTCCACATTCCCTCTCTCCCCCTTCCTTCTGTCCCCCCTTCCCTCTGTCCCCCTTTCCTTCATCTCCCCATTCCTCCTTCACTCCGTCACTCTTTCCCCCTTTCCTCCATCTCCCCTTCCTCTGCCCCCCCTCCATCTCCCCACCCTTCCCTCTGTCCCCTTTCCTCCATCACCCCCATTCCCTCTGCCCCCCTTTCCAACCGCTTCCCTCTATCCCCCCTTTCCTCTGTCTCCCCTTCCCTCTGACTCCTCCTTTCCTCTGTCCCCCCTTCCCACTGTCCACCCTTTCCTCCATCTTCACCCTTCCCACTGTTCCCCCTCCTCCATCTCCCCTTCCCTCTGTCCCCCTTTCCTCCATCTCCCCTTCCCTCTGTCTCCCTTTCCTCCGTCCACCCTTCCCTCTGTCCCCTACCTTCCCTCTATCCGCCCTTTCCTTCCTTTTCCCTCTGTCCCTCCTTTCCTCCGTCTCCTCCCCTTCACTCTATCCCCTCTTTCCTCCGTCTCCCCTTCCCTCTCTCCCCCTTTTCTCCATCTCCCCTTCACTCTGTCTTCCCTTTCATCTGTCTCCCCTTCCCTCTGTCTCCCCTTTCCTCCTTCTCGCCCCTTTCCACTTGCCCCCTTTCCACCATCTACCCCCCTATCACCCATTTCCTCCATCACCCCTCCTCTGTCCCTCATTTCCTCTGTATCCCCCTCTCTCTGTCCCCCATTTGCTCCGTCTTGCCCGCCTTCCCTTTGTCTCCTCCTTATCTCCGTCTGCCCCTTCCCTCTGTCCACCCTTTCATACATCTCCTCTCTTCCCTCTGTCCCCACTTCCCCGTCTCACCTCCTTCCCTCTGTCCCCCCTTTCCTTCCTTTTCCCTCTGTCCCTCCTTTCCTCTGTCTCCTCCCCTTCACTCTATCCCCTTTCCTCCGTCTCCCCTTCCCTCTGTCCCCCTTTTCTCCATCTCCCCCTTCCCTCTGTCTTCCCTTTCATCTGTCTCCCCCTTCCCTCTGTCCCCCCTTTCCTCCTTCTCGCCCCTTTCCACCTGCCCCCTTTCCACCATCTACCCCCCTATCCCCCATTTCCTCCGTCACCCCTCCTCTGTCCCTCATTTCCTCTGTATCCCCCTCTCTCTGTCCCCCATTTGCTCCGTCTTGCCCGCCTTCCCTTTGTCTCCTCCTTATCTCCGTCTGCCCCTTCCCTCTGTCCGCCCTTTCATACATCTCCTCTCTTCCCTCTGTCCCCACTTCCCTGTCTCACCTCCTTCCCTCTGTCCCCCCTTTCCACCGTCAACCCCGTGTCCTCCCTTTCCTCCATCTCCCCATCCCCATTTCTTCTGTCTCCCCTCCCTGTTCCCCTTTCCTCTTTCTCCCCCTCCCTCTGTCCCCCATTTCCTACATCTCGTCCACCTTTGTCCCCCCTTAACTCCGTGTTCCCCTTCCCTCTGACTTCCATTTCCTCTGTCTCTCTTCCCTCTGTCCCCCCTTTCCTCCATCTCCCCCTTCCCTTTGCCCCCCTTTCTACCGTCTTCCCGTTTCCATCCTTTCCTCCATCTCGCCCCTGTCCCACATTTCCTCCATCTCCCCTTTCCTGTCTCCCCATCCCTCTGTGCCCCTTTTCCTCCGTCTCACCCGCCTTCCCGTTGTCCCCCCTTAACTCCGTCCCCCCCTAACTCCGTCCCCCTCTTTCCTTTGACCCCCTTTCTGTCTCTCCCCTTCCCTCTGTCCCCCCTTTCCTCCATCTTCCCTTTGTCCCCCCTTTTCTCCATCTCCTCCCCTACCCTCTGTCCCCCCTTTCCTCCATCTCTTCCCGTTCCCTCTGTCCCCTCCTTTGCTCTGTCTCCCACTTTCCTCTGTCCCCCTTTCATCCGTCTCCCACCCCTTCCCTCTGTCCCCTTAGCACGTTCTCCCTATCCTTCTCTCCCCCATTCCTCCATCTCCCACTTCACTCTGTCCCCTCTTTCCTCCGTCTCCCTCCCTTCCCTCTGTCCCCCTTTTCTCCATCTCCCCCCTTCCCTCTGTCTTCCCTTTCATCTGCCTCCCCCCTTTGTCCCCACATTCCACTTTCTCCACCTCCATCTGTCCCCCATTTCCTCCATCTCCCCACCCTTCCCTCTTTCCCCCTTTCCTCCATCACCCCCTTCCCTCTGTTCCCCCTTTCCTCTGTCTCCCCTTCCCTCTGTCCCCCTTTACTCCATTTCCCCCACTTTCCTCCATCTCCCTCTTCACTGTGTCACCCCTTTCCTCCGTCTCCCCCTTCCATCAGTCCCCCTTTCTTCTGTCTCACCCCTTTCCTCTGTCCTCACTTTTCCTCTGTCCCACTTTCCTCCTTTTCCCCCATTCCCTTTGTCCCCTTTTCATCCATCGTCCCCTTCCCTCTGACCCTCCTTTGCACCATCTCCCCCTTCCCTCTGTCCACTCTTTCCTCCGTCTACCCTTTACATCTGTCCCCCCTTCCCACTGTTCCCCCTTTCCTCCGTCTCCCCATTCCTCCATCTCCCCCCTCCCCTTTGTCTCCCCTTCCCTCTGTTACCCCATCCTATGTCCTCCTTCTCCACTGTCCCTCTTCTGATTTCCCCCTGTCACCCCTTTCATCCCTCTCCCCCTTCCTCCCTCCCTCTGTTCCCCTTTCTTGCATCTTGCCCCTTCCCTCTGTCCGCTTATCTCCATCTCCCCTTCCCTCTGTCTCCCCCCTTTCCTCTGTCACCATTTCCTCCGTCACCCCCTTCTCTCTGTCCCCCCTTTCCTCCATCACCCTTTTCCCTCTGTCCCCCTTTCCTCTATCTCCCCATTCCATCTGTCCCCCCTTTCTCTCTGTTCCCCCCTTACCTCCATTGCCCCATTCCCTCTGTCCCCTTTCATCCTTATCCCCCTTCCCTCTGTACCCCCTTTGCTCCGTCTTCCCCTTCCCTCTGACCCCTCTTTCCTCCATCTCCACATTCCCACTCTCACCCTTCCTTCTGTCCCCCCTTCCCTCTGTCCCCCTTTCCTCCATCACCCCCATTCCCTCTGTCCCCCCTTTCCTCCTGCCTCCCTCTATCCCCCCTTTCCTCTGACTCCCCTTCCCTCTGACTCCACCTTCCCTTTGTCCCCCTTCCCTCTGTCCCCTTCCCTCTGATTCCCCCTTCCCACTGTCCACCCTTTCCTCCATCTTCACCCTTCCCACTGTTCCCCCTCCTCTGTCTTCCCTTCCCTCTGTCCCCCTTTCCTCCATCTCCCCTTCCCTCTGTCCCCCTTTCCTCCATCTGCCCCCTTCCCTCTGTCCCCCACCTTCCCTCTGTCCCCGTTTCCTTCCTTTTTCCTCTGTCCCTCCTTTCCTCCGTCTCCTCCCCTTCACTCTATCCCCTCTTTCCTCCGTCTCCCCTTCCCTCTGTCCCCCATTTCTCTATCTCCCCCCTTCCCTCTGTCTTCCCTTTCATCTGTCTCCCCCTTCCCTCTGTCCCCCCTTTCCTCCTTCTTGCCCCTTTCCACCTGTTCCCCCTTTCCACCATCTACCTCCTTATCCCCGTTTCCTCCGTCGCCCCTCCTCTGTCCCCCATTTCCTCTGTCTCCCACTCTCTCTGTCCCCCATTTGCTCCGTCTTGCCCGCCTTCCCTTTGTCTCCTCCTTATCTCCGTCTGCCCCTTCCCTCTGTCCACTCTTTCATACATCTCCTCCCTTCCCTCTGTCCCCACTTCCTCCGTCTCACCTCCTTCCCTCTGTCCACCCTTTCCACCATAAACCCCGTGTCCTCCCTTTCCTCCATCTCCCCATCCCCATTTCCTCTTTCTCCCCTCTCTGTTCCCCTTTCCTCTTTCTCCCCCTACCTCTGTCCCCCCTTCCCTGCTTCTCGCCCCCTTCCCTGCTTCTCGCCCCCTTTCCTCTGTCCCACCTTTCCACCGTATTCCCCATGTCCGCCCTTTCTTCCATCTCCCCATCCCCATTTCCTCCGTCTCACACCTTTGTAGTACTTTTCTCTGTCCCCCTTTCCTCTGCCTCCCCCTCCCTCCGTCCCCCTTTCCTCCGTCTTGCCAGCCTTTCCTTTGTCCCCCCCTTAACTCCGTCTCCCCTTCCCTCTGTCCGCCCTTTCATATGTCGCCTTCTTTCCCTATGTCCCCCCTTTCCTCCGTCTCGCCCCTTCCCTCTGTCCCCCCTTTCTACCATCTCGCCTGCCTTTGTCCCCCCTTAACTCCGCGTTCCCATTCACTCTGTCCCCACTTCCCTCCTACTCGCACCCTTCCCTCTGCCCCCCATTTACACCATCTCCCCCGTGTCCGCCCTTTCCTCCGTCTCCCCATCCCCATTTCCTCCATCTCCCCCCTCTGTCCAACTTTCCTCTGTCCCCCTCTTCCCTCTGTCCCCCTTTCCTCTGTCTCCCCTTCCCTCTATTCCCCTTTACTCCATCTCCCCCACTTTCCTCCGTCTCCCTCTTTGCTGTGTCACCACTTTCCTCTGTCTCCCCCATCCATCTGTTCCCCTTTCTTCTGTCTCACCTCTTCCCTCTGTCCCCCCTTTTCCTCTGTCCCCCTTTCCTCCTTCACCCCCATTCCCTTTGTCCCCCTTTCATCCATCGTCCCCCTTACCTCTGACCCTCCTTTGCACCATCTCCACCTTCCCTCTGTCCACTCTTTCCTCTGTCTACCCCTTCCCTCTGTTCCCCCTTTCCTCCATCTCCCCATTCCTCCATCTCCCCTTCCCTTTGTCTCCCCTTCCTGCTGTTCCCCCATCCTTTGTCCTCCTTCCCCACTGTCCCTCTTCCGTTTCCCCCGTCAACCCTTTCATCCCTCTCCCCCTCCCTCCCTCTGTTCCCCCTTTCTTGCATCTTGCCCCTTCCCTCTGTCCACTTACCTCCATCTCCCCTTCCCTCTGACTTCCCTTACCTCTGTCTCCATTTCCTCCGCCACCCCCTTCTCTCTGTCCCCCCTTTCCTCTATTTCCCTTTTCCCTCTGTCCTCTTTCCTCCATCTCCCCATTCCATCTGTCCCCCCTTTCTCTCTGTTCCCCCCTTACCTCCATTGACCGATTCCTCTGTCCCCTTTCATCCTTATCCCCTTCCCTCTGTACCCCCTTTGCTCTGTCTCCCCTTTCCCTCTGTCCCCTCTTTCCTACATCTCCACATTTCCTCTCTCCCCCTTCCTTCCGTCCCCCTTTTCTCTGTCTCACCCCCACGTTCCCCCTTTCCTGCATCTCCCCACTCGTTCCCCCTTTCCTCCGTCTCACCCTTCTCTCTGTCCCTTCTTCCCTCCATCACTACCACTTCCCTTTGTCCCCCTTTTCCTCTGTCTCCTCCCCTTCCATCAGCCCCCTTCCCTCTCTCTCCCCCTCCCTCCATCTCCCCCTTGCCTCTATCCCCCCTGTCATCCATCTCCCCCTTTCCATCATCTCCCCCCGTGTCCGCCATTTCCTCCATCTCCCCCCGTCCCCCATTTCCTCCATCTCCCCCCAACTGTCCCTCATTTCCTCTTTCTCTCCCTTCCTCTGTCCCCCATTTCCTCTGTCTCGCCTGCTTTCCCTTTGTCTCCCCTTAATTCCGTCTCCCCCTTCCCTCTGTCTCCATCTCCCCCTTTCTCTCTTTCTCCCCTTTCCTCTGTCTTACCCCTTCTCTCTGACCCCCCTTTCAACTGTCTCCCCATGTCCCCATTTCATCCATCGCCCACCCCTCTGTCCCCATTTCCTCTCTCCCCCTCCCTCTGTCCCCCTTTCCTCCATCTTGCCAGCCTTCCCTTTGTCCCCCCTTAACTCTGTCTCCCCTTCCCACTGTCCACCCTTTCCTCCATTTCCACCCTTCCCACTGTCCTCCCCTTCCTCCATCTCCGCTTCTCTCTGACCCCCTTTCCACCATCAATCCCGTGTCTGCCCTTTCCTCCGTCTCCCCCCTGTCCCCTTCATCTGTCTTCCCCCCTTTGTCCCCTCTTTCCACTTTCTCCCCCTCCCTCTGTCCCCCATTTCCTACATCTCGCCTGCCTTTGTCCCCCCCTTAACTCCGTGTTTCCCTTCACTCTGTCCCCACTTCCCTCCTACTCGCACCCTTCCCTCTGCCCCCCATTTACACCATCTCCCCCGTGTCCACCCTTTCCTCTGTCTCCCCATCCCCATTTCCTCCATCTCCCCCCTCTGTCCCTCTTTCCTCTGTCCCCCCTTTCCTCCATTTCCCCACCATTCCCTCTGTCCCCCTTTCCTCCGTCACCCCCTTCCATCTGTTCCCCCTTTCCTCCATCTCCCCTTCTCTCTGTCCAGCCTTTCCTCCATCTCCCCTTTCCTCTGTCTCCCTCTTCCCTCTGTCCCCCTTTCCTCTGTCTCCCCTTTCCTCTGTCCACTTTACTCCATCTCCCCCACTTTCCTCCATCTTCCTCTTCGCTGTGTCACCCCTTTCCTCTGTCTCCCCCTTCCATCTGTCCCCTTTCCTCCTTCACCCCCATTCCCTTTGTCCCCCTTTCATCCATCGTCCCCCTTCCCTCTGACCCTCCTTTGCACCATTTCCCCCTTCCCTCTGTCCACTCTTTCCTCCGTTTACCCCTTCCCTCTGTCCCCTTTCCCTCTGTTCCCCCTTTCCTCCATCTCCCCATTCCTCCATCTCCCCCCTTCCCTTTGTCTCCCCTTCCCTCTCTTCCCCCATCCTCTGTCCTCCTTCCCCACTGTCCCCCTTCCGTTACCCCCCGTCACCCCTTTCACCCCTCTCCCCCTCCCTCCCTCCCTCTGTTCCCCCTTTCTTGCATCTTGCCCCTTCCCTCGGTCCACTTACCTCCGTCTCCCCTTCCCTCTACTTCCCTTACCTCTGTCTCCCACCTATCCTCTGTCACCATTTCCTCCGTCACCCCCTTCTCTCTGTCCCCCCTTTCCTCTATCTCCCTTTTCCCTCTGTCCCCTTTCCTCCGTCTCCCCATTCCATCTGTCCCCCCTTTCTCTCTGTTCCCCCTTACCTCCATTGACCCATTCCCTCTGTCCCCTTTCATCCTTATCCCCTTCCCTCTGTACCCCCTTTGCTCCGTCTCCCCCCTTCCCTTGTCCCCTCTTTCCTACATCTCCACATTCCCTCTCTCCCCCTTCCCTCTGTCCCCCTTTCCTCCATCTCCCCTTTTCCTGCATCTCCCCATTCTGTCCCCCTTTCCTCCGTCTCACCCTTCTCTCTGTCCCCTCTTCCCTCTGTCACCACCACTTCCCGCTGTCCCCCTTTTCCTCTGTCTCCTCCCCCTTCCATCAGCCCCACTTCCCTCTGTCTCCCCTTCCCTCTATCTCTCCCTTCCCTCTGTCCCCTCTTTCATCCATCTCCCCCCTTTCCATCATCTCCCCCCGAGTCCGCCATTTCCTCTGTATCCCCCATCCCCATTTCCTCCATCTCCCCCCCCACTGTCCTTCCTTTCCCCTCTCTCTCCCTTCCTCTGTCCCCCATTTCCTGTCTCGCCCGCTTTCCCTTTGTCCCCCCTAAATTCCGTCTCCCCCTTCCCTCTGTCTCCATTTCCCCCTTCTCTCTTTCACCCCTTTCCTATGTCTTACCCCTTCCCTCTGACCCCCCTTTAAACAGTCTCCCCCGTGTCCCCATTTCATCCATTGCCCCCCCTCTGTCCCCCATTTCCTCTGTTTCCCCCTCCCTCTGTCCCCCCTTTCCTCCGTCTTGCCTGCCTTCCCTTTGTCCCCCTTAACTCCGTCTCCCCCTTCCCTCTGTCCGCTCTTTCATATGTCTCCTTCTTTCACTGTCCCCCCTTTCCTCCGTCTCGCCCCTTCACTCTGTTCCCCCTTTACACCTTCAACCCCGTGTCTGCCCTTTCCTCCATCTCCCCCTGTCCCCCTTCATCTGTCTCCACCCCTTTTGTCCCCTCTTTCCTCTTTCTCCCCATCCCTCTGTCCCCCATTTCCTACATCTCACCCGCATTTGTCCCCCCTTATCTCCGTGTTCCCCTTTACTCTGTCCCCCTTCCCTCCTTCTCGCCCTCTTCCCTCTACCCCCCCTTTCCACCATCTCCCCCATGTCCGCTCTTTCCTCCATCTCCCCATCCCCATTTCCTCCATCTCCCCCCTCTGTCAGCCCTTTTCCTCTGTCCCCCTTTACTCCTTCACCCCATTCCCTTTGTCCCCCTTTCATCCATCCTCCCCCTTCCCTCTGACCCTCCTTTGCACCATCTCCCCTTCCCTCTGTCCACTCTTTCCTCCGTCTACACCTTCCCTCTGTCCCCCTTTCCCTCTGTTCCCCCTTTCCTCCATCTCCCCATTCCTCCATCTCCCCTTCCCTTTGTCTCCCCTTCCCTCTGTTCCCCCATCCTCTGTCCTCCTTCCCCACTGTCCCTCTTCCGTTTCCCCGTCACCCCTTTCATCCCTCTCCCCCTCCCTCACTCCCTCTGTTCCCCCTTTCTTGCATCTTGCCCCTAACCTCTGTCCGCTTACCTCCATCTCCCCTTCCCTCTAACTTCCCTTACCTCTGTCTCCCGCCTATCCTCTGTCACCATTTCCTCCGTCACCCCCTTCTCTCTGTCCCCGCTTTCCTCTCTCTCCCTTTTCCCTCTGTCCCCTTTCCTCCATCTCCCCATTCCATCTGTCCCCCTTTTTCTCTGTTCCCCCCCTTACCTCCATTGACCTATTCCCTCTGTCCCCTTTCATCCTTATCCCCTTCCCTCTGTACCCCTTTGCTCCATCTCCCCCTTCCCTCTGTCCCCCTTTCCTCCATCTCCCCTTTTCCTACATCTCCCCTTCCCTCTGTCCCCCTTTTCTCTGTCTCACCCCCACGTTCCCCCTTTCCTGCATCTCCCCACTCTGTCCCCCTTTCCTCCATCTCACCCTTCTCTCTGTCCCCCCTTTCATCCATCTCCCCCCCAAGTCTGCCATTTCTTCCATCTCCCACGTCCCACATTTCCTCCATCCCCCCCCCCCACTGTTCCTCCTTTCCTCTTTCTCTCCCTTCCTCTGTCCCCCATTTCCTCTGTCTCGCCCACTTTCCCTTTATCCCCCCTAAATTCCATCTCCCCCTTCCCTATGTCTCCATTTCCCCCTTCTCTCTTTCCCCCCTTTCCTACATCTTACCCCTTCCCTCTGACCCCCCTTTAAACTGTCTCCCCCATGTCCCCATTTCATCCATTGCCCCCCTCTGTCCCCATTTCCTCTGTCTCCCCTTCCCTCTGTCCCCCTTTACTCCATCTCCCCCACTTTCCTCCGTCTTCCTCTTCGCTGTGTTACCCCTTTCCTCTGTCTCCCCCTTCCATCTGTCACCCCTTTTCCTCTGTCCCCCATTCCTCTTTCACCCCCCTTCCCTTTGTCCCCCTTTCATCCATCATCCCCCTTCCCTCTGACCCTCCTTTGCACCATCTCCCCCTTCCCTCTGTCCACTCTTTCCTCCGTCTACCCCTTCCCTTTGTTCCCCTTTCCCTCTGTCCCCCTTTCCTCCATCTCCCCTTTTCCTACATCTCCCCTTCCCTCTGTCCCCCTTTTCTCTGTCTCACCCCCACGTTCCCCCTTTCCTGCATCTCCCCACTCTGTCCCCCTTTCCTCCGTCTCACCTTTCTCTCTGTCCCCTCTTCCCTCCATCACCACCGCTTCCCTCTGACCCCCTTTTCCTCTGTTTCCTCCCCCTTCCATCAGCCCCCCGTTCCCTCTGTCTCCCCTTCCCTCCATCTCCCCCTTCCCTCTGTTCCCCCTTTCATCCATCTCACCCCTTTCCATCATCTCCCCCCCGTGTCCGCCATTTCCTCCATCTCCCCTGTCCCCCATTTCCTCCATCTCCCCCCCACTGTCCTTCCTTTCCTCTCTCTCCCTTCCTCTGTCCCCCATCTCCTCTGTCTCGCCTGCTTTCCCTTTGTCCCCCCTTAATTCCGTCTCCCCTTCCCTCTGTCTCCATTTCCCACCTTCTCTCTTTCCCCCTTTCCTACGTCTTACTTACCCCTTCCATCTGACCCCCCTTTAAACTCTCTCCCCGTGTCCCCATTTCATCTATTGCCCCCCCTCTGTCCCCCATTTCCTCTGTCTCCCCCCCGTCCCCCTTTCCTCCATCTTGCCAGACTTCCCTTTGTCCCCCCTTAACTCCGTCTCCCCTTCCCTCTGTCCGCACTTTCATATGTCTCCTTCTTTCCCTATGTCCCCCTTTCCTCCATCTCGCCCCTTCCCTCTGTCCCCCCTTTCCATCATCTCCCCCGTGTCCGCCCTTTCCTCCATCTCCCCCATCCCCATTTCCTCCATCTCCCCCCTCTGTCCCCCTTTCTTCTGTCCCCCCTTTCCTCCATCTCCCCTTTACTCTGTCGCCCTTTCCTCCGTCACCCCCTTCTTTCTGTCCCCCCTTTCCTCCTTCACCCCTTCCCTCTTTCCCCCTTTCCATTTCCCCCCTTCCTCTGTCCCCCTCCTCCGTCTCCCCACCCTTCCCTCTATCCTCTTTCCTCCATCACCCCCATTCCCTCTGTCCCCCCTTTCCTCCCGCTTCCCTCTATCCCCTTTCCTCTGTCTCCCCTTCCCTCTGTACCCCTTCCCTCTGTACCCCTTTTCTCATCTCCCCCTTCCCTCTGTCCTCCCTTTCATCTGTCTCCCCCTTCCCTCTGTCCCCCTTTCCTTTTTTTTAAACTTTATTTAAAATTTTATGACATGAATAAAATAAAAATTACATTTAAAGAAATAATAAAAAATAAGATAATAAAAATTAGAATACTACATCATTAAACTACACAAATTAACCCCCCCAATAATTATAACACAACATTAATAATCTAATTTAAAATTAGTCCAACCCTCCCCCCCTCAAAATAAAGAGTGAAGAATTAATTAACAATATTGTAAATAAAATAGAAAAAAACCCACTTACAAAAAAAGGATAAAACTTAACAACAAAAAAAATCAATACTAAAATAATACCCTTAAACATATATTTAAATCAAACATAATACATGTATTTAACAAATTAAATCCACTTTAAAACTAAGTTCAAATATTAAAATCATATATCAACCACATATCTGTTATTCAAAAAAATCATAATTAATAATACATAAATACAGAATTTCCATTAATACCAAGTTTCCTTTATAATTCATTGAGAGAACAAAAACATCCCTTAGAAAAACAATCAGATAAACTTTTTATTCCCTTCCCCTCCCCTTATATAAAAAAAAGAAAAAAAAAAGAAAAAAGTTCAAACTCTTATAAAATTCTCCATATTCTTCATTTATAACATCTTCAAAATTCTCTATCGAAATTAACTTAATTTTATTAAACTCTTCTCCCTCAATGTATTTGTACTTAATTTTCTTCTTTTTCTTCTTATCACCTCATCTTCCTCTTCATCTAATTCAACATCCTCAATTTTTGACTTATTATCTTCTGTGACATCATCCTCTTAACAAAGAAAGAAAAAAAGAGAAACCCCCCCACCCAAAAGAGAAAAAAAAGGAGGGAAAAAAAAAACCTCCTAATTCCCTCTCAATTACAATCAGGAAACAAAAAGAGTTTAAAAAAAAATATTTATTTAAAAAAAATAATTAAAAAACCTTCACTTCTTAACCCAAAAATTAAAAAGAAAAAAAAACAGGTCGGAGGTCACGACTACCTCCTCCTGTTTAAACCGCCCAAAGCGGTAACTCCCCCAAAATATTGGGTGTGAGATAACTCACAGGTAGCTGATGACTTCTGGAAACTAGTGCCCACCCAGTTCCCTCTCCCAACTCCCATTTCATTAAACTATCATCATTATTTAAACTATTTAAACTCTTCTCAAAAAAAAGATAAAAGGTTTATTTTTTTAAATCAACGTTACCACTTCGGTCACCATTTCTTTTAAAAAACTGGATCCCACCTTACACCTCTACTCTCTTTGGAGACCTTGGAGGACTACATCGTTCCTGAAACTGCATGATTGGTAGAGACTGAGCAAAGTCCATAACCTCTTTAGGATTGTCAAAGAACTTTGGCTAATTTCCATCCTAAAAAATCTTCAGTACTGCAGAATACCTGAATGTTCCCTTATGTCTTTTTTTCCACAACCGTTCTTTCACAGAATTAAATTCGCGTCGTTGAAACATAATTTCTTGACTCAAATCTTGATAGAAGAAAATAGGATTATTCTGAACCATCAAAGGAGATCTATTTTGCTGGGCATTTCTAATAGCCGTACGTAAAATTGTCTCTCTGTCACAATAGTTTAAACAATGGATCAAAACAGATCTTGGATTCTGTCCTGAAAAAGATTTTCTTCTTAAAACTCTATAAGCACGTTCCAGTATTAAACCTTCAGGGAATTTATCCTGTCCTAACACTCATGGAATCCATTCAGTAAAAAATTTTCTTGGATCTGGTCCTTCTATGCCTTCTGGCAAACCAACAATTTTCACGTTGTCTAGATTGATTCTCCAAATAATCAACCTTTTTTGCTAAATTTTTATTTTGGATCTGCAATGTTTCAATTATTCTATTTTCACCTTGCAGTTGATCCTGTGCATCGACTAAACCTTGATCACACATTTCAAATCTTTCAATGGTTTCAAGCTTAAAAGCTCCATTAATGGCTTCTGCCATCGCATTAATCTTGGAAATAAACAGGTTCACAAAATTAGCTAAGTGACTCGCTACAGAATATATCTTATCTTCAAGATCCTTAACAGACATTTCAACAGAAGTAGATTCAGGCATAATGAGGTCTTGCTGTTCCTCAGAGACCACGGGATCTTCTGTCCCTTCCCTTAATTTAGTATCTTTTCTAGCAGTTTAACTTCGTATAAAAATCCCTCACAAAGTCCCCCCAGCAATGCCAGGAGACTGAAGATCAGAGTTATCTTTAAGCCAAATCTCTTTAATCATCTTCACTGAATCGATGTCTGGAAAAACCGTTGTAATTGAAGATGCGTTTTGCAGCGCCACCACTGTAGCAGTCGAATGACAGCTCTTTAACTCTCCAGCTGGTGGCGCCCCAGCTAATTCAACTGTCAAAGCCTCAGCAACAACATCTGCAGTGGCCACTGTGCGAAACACTGGCACCCGTCCAGCCCCTTGTTCTGAAAGCTGTTGAGTGTGACCTTCAAAGAGCCTCACCGGCTTAAAACGAAGCTTCAATGCCAAACTCTGCACGTCCTTCTCTGGATCCATTCTACATTGAGTCCTGGCTTCTTGTAAACAAGTAGGCTCAGACAATTTCGGAAAATGTAGTATTTTAACAGTCTGTTGATATTTTCTTTTACCTCATTTTTTGCATATAAACTATTAGGCACTAATCCAGCACCTCTTATTATTTATAAACTTTTAAAAGAACTTTAACGGGCACTTAAAGTCAGGAGAGGTCTGGAAGACACATCTGTTCCCTACACCATCTTGCCACGCCCCCATTGTCCCCCCTTTCCTCATTCTCACCCCTTTCCACCTGTTCCCCTTTCCACCTTTCCCCTGTCACACATTTCATCCGTCGCCCCTTCTCTGTCCCCCATTTCCTCTGTCTCCCCCCTCTCTGTCCCCCATTTGCACCGTCTTGCCCGCCTTCCCTTTGTCCCCTCCTTATCACCGTCTGCCCCTTCCCTCTGTCCGCCCTTTCATACAGCTCCTCCCTTCCCTCTGTCCCCACTTCCTCCATCTCGCCTCCTACCCTCTGTCCCCCCTTCAACCGTCAACCCCGTGTCCTCCCTTTCCTCCATCTTCCCGTCCCCCATTTCCTCTGTCTCCCCCCTCTGTCCCCCTTTCCTCTTTCTCCCCCTCCCTCTGTCCCCCATTTCCTACATCTCGTCCGCCTTTGTCCCCCCTTAACTCCGTGTCCCCCTTCCCTCTGACTTCCCTTTCCTCCATCTCCCCTTCCTCCGTCTCCCCTTCCCTCTGTCCCCCCTTTCCTCCATCACCCCCCTTCCCTTCGCCCCCCTTTCTACTCTCCCCGTTTCCATCCTTTCCTGCATCTCGCCCCTGTCCCCCATTTCCTCCATCTCCCCTTTCCTCTGTCTCCCCTTTCCTCTGTCCCCCCTTTTCTCCATCTCCTCCCCTACCCTCTGTCCCCCTTTCCTCCATCCCTTCCCATTCCCTGTCCCCTCCTTTGCTCCGTCTCCCACATTCCTCTGTCCCCCTTTCATCCGTCTCCCACCCCTTCCCTCTGTCCCCCTTTGCTCCTTCTCCCCATCGTTCTCTCTCCATTCCTCCATCTCCCCTTCACTCTGTCCCCTCTTTTCTCTGTCTCCCTCCCTTCGCTCTGTCCCCCTTTTCCTCCATCTCGCCTTCCCACTGTCCCCCATTTCCTCTGTCTCGCCCACCTTCCCTTTGTTCCCACGACTCCGTGTTCCCCCTTCCCTCTGTCCCCCTTCCCTGCTTCTCGCCCCCTTCCCTCTGTCCCCCCTTTCCACCGTATCCCCTGTGTCCGCCCTTTCTTCCATCTCCCCATCCCCATTTCCTCCGTCTCACACTTCTGTACCCCTTTCCTCTGTCCCCCTTTCCTCTGTCTCCCCCTCCCTCTGTCCCCCCTTTCCTCTGTCTTGCCAGCCTTCCCTTTGTCCACCCCCTTAACTCCATCTCCCCTTCCCTCTGTCCACCCTTTCATATGTCTCCTTCTTTCCCTATGTCCCCCCTTTCCTCGGTCTCGCCCCTTCCCTCTGTCCCCCCTTTCCACCATCAACCCCGTGTCTGCCCTTTCCTCCATCTACCCCCTGTCCCCTTCATCTGTCTCCCCCTCTTTGTCCCCTCTTTCCTCTTTCTCCCCCTCCCTCTCTCCCCCATTTCCTACATCTCGCCCGCCTTTGTCCCCCCCTTAACTCCGCGTTCCCCTTCCCTCTGTCCCCCCTTTTCCTCTATCCCCCTTTCCTCCTTCACCCCCATTCCCTTTTTCCCCCTTTCATCCATCATCCCCTTCCCTCTGACCCTCCTTTGCACCATCTCCCCCTTCCCTCCATCTACCCTTTACATCTGTCCCCCCTTCCCTCTGTTCCCCCTTTCCTCCGTCTCCCCATTCCTCCATCTCCCCTTCCCTTTGTCTCCCCTTCCCTCTGATCCCCCATCCTCTGTCCTCCTTCCCCACTGTCCCTCTTCTGTTTCCCCCCCTGTCACCCCTTTCATCCCTCTCCCCCTCCCTCCCTCCCTGTTCCCCCTTTCTTGCATCTTGACCCTTCCCTCTGTCCACTTACCTCCGTCTCTCCTTCCCTCTGTCTTCCCTTACCTCTGTCTCCCCTTTTCCTCTGTCACCATTTCCTGCGTCACCCCCTTCTCTCTGTCCCCCCTTTCCGCCATCTCCCTTTTCCCTCTGTCCCCCCTTTCCCCGTCTCCGCATTCCATCTGTCCCCCCTTTCTCTCTATTCCCCCCCTTACCTCCATTGCCCCATTCCCTCTGTCCCCTTTCATCCTTATCCCCCTTACCACTGTACCCCCTTTGCTCCGTCTTCCCCTTCCCTCTGTCCCCTCTTTCCTCCATCTCCACATTCCCTTTCTCCCCCTTCCTTCTGTCCCCCCTTCCCTCTGTCCCCCTTTCCTTCATCTCCCAATTCCTCCTTCTCCCCCTTCACTCTTTCCCCCTTTCCTCCATCTCCCCCTTCCTCTGTCCCCCGTCCTCCGTCTCCCCAACCTTCCCTCTGTCCCCCTTTCCTCCATCACCCCCATTCCCTCTGTCCCCCCTTTCCTCCCGCTTCCCTCTATCCCCCTTTCCTGTCTCGCCTTCCCTCTGTCTCACCCCTTCCCTCTGTCTCCCCTTACTCCTTTGCCCCATTCCCTTTGTCCCCCCTTTCATCCATCGTCCCCCTTCCCTCTGACACCCCTTTGCACAATCTCCCCTTCCCTCTGTCCCCTTCACTCTGTTCCCCCTTTCCTCCATCTCCCCCTTCCCTTTGTCTCCCCATCCCTCCGTTCCCCCATCCCTCTGTCCCCTTCTTCACTGTCCCCCCTTTCTGTTTCCCCCCATGTCCCCCCTTTCATCCCTCTCCCCCCTCCCTTTGCTCCCACTTTCTTTCATCTTGCCCCCTTCCCTCTGTCCCCTTCCCTCCATCTCCCCTTTACTCTGTCGCCCTTTCCTCCATCACCCCCTTCTCTCTGTCCCCCCTTTCCTCCATCTCCCTCTTCTCTCTGTCCCCCCTTTCCTCCATCTCCCACCTTCCCTCTGTCCCCCTTTCCTCTGTCTCCCACATTCCATCTGCCCCTCCTTTCTCTCTGTCCCCCGTTTCCTCTAATGCCCCATTCCCTCTGTAACTTTTCATCCATCTCGCCCTTCCCTCTGTACCCCCTTTGCACCGTCTCCCCCTTCCCTCTGTCCCCTCTTTCCTCCGTCTCCACATTCCCTCTCTCCCCCTTCCTTCTGTCCCTCTTTCCCTCTGTACCCTTCATCTCCCCATTCCTCCTTCTCCCCTTCACTCTTTCCCCCTTTCCTCCATCACCCCCTTCCCTCTGTCCCCATCTCCATCTCCCCCCCTCTGAATTCCCTTAGCTCTGTCTCCCCCTTCCTCTGTATCCCCTCCTCCATCTCCCCACTCTTCTCTCTGTCCCCCTTTCCTCCATCACCCCCATTCCCTCTGTCCCCCCTTTCCTCCCCTTTTCCTCTGTCTCCTTTCCTCCCGCTTCCCTCTATCCCCCATTCCTCTGTCTCCCCTTCCCTCTGTCTCCCCTTCCCACTGTCCCCCCTTCCCTCTGTCCCCCCATTCCTCCATCTATCCCCTTCCCTCTGTCAACCCCCCCTTCCCTCTGTCCACCCTTTCCTCCATCTCCACCCTTCCCATCTCCCCACTTCCTCCATCTCCCCCTTCCCTCTGTCCCTCCTTCCTCTGTCTCACCCCCTGTCCCCTTTCCTCTGTCTCTCTCCTCTGTCCCCATTTCCTCCATCTCCCCCTTCCCTCTGTCCCCTCTTCCCTCCATCACCACTACTTCCCTCTGTCCCCCTTTTCCTCTGTCTACTCCCCCTTCCATCTGCCCCCCTTTCCTCTGTCTCCCCTTCCCTCTATCACCCCCTTCCCTCTGCCCCCCTTTTCATCTGTCTCCCCCCTTACCTCCAACTCGCCCCTTTTCCTCTGTCCGCCCTTTCCACCGGCTGCCCCGTGTCTGCCCTTTCCTCCGTCTCCCTCCCTCTGTCCCCCCTTTCCTCTTTCTCCCCCTCCCTCTGTCCCCCATTTCCTATGTCTCGCCTGCTTTCCCTTTGTCCCCCCTTAATTCCGTCTCCCATTCCCTCTGTCCCCCCTTTCCTCCCTTCCCTCTTTCCCCCCTTTCCTCCATCTTACCCCTTCCCTCTGATCCCCTTTCCACTGTCTCCCCATGTCCCCCATTTCCTCCATCCCCCTGTCCCCATTTCCCTTTTCTCCCCTCGCTCTGTCCCCCATTTGCTCCGTCTTGCCCGCCTTCCCTTTGTCCCCCCCTTAACTCCATCTCCCCCTTCCTTCTGTCCGCCCTTTCATACGTCTCATCCCTTCCCCATGTTCCCCCTTTCCTCCATCTCGCCCTTTCTCTCTTTCCCCCCTTTCCACCATCGATCCAGTGTCTGCCCTTTCCTCCGTCTCCCCCTGTCCCCCATTTCATCTCTCTCCCCCCGTCCCCCTTTCCTCTTTCTCCCCCTCCCTCTGTCCCCCATTTCCTATATCTCGCTCACCTTAACTCCGCGTTCCCACTTCCCTCTGTCCCCCCTTCCCTCCTTCTTGCCCCCTTCCCTCTGTCCCCACTTTCCACCATCTCCCCTGTTTCGGCACTTTCCTCCGTCTCCCCATCCCCATTTCCTCCGCCTCCCCCTCTGTCCCCCTTTCCTCTGTCCCCCTTTCCTCCATCACCTCCTTCCCTCTGTTCCCCCTTTCCTCCATCTCCTCATTCCTCCATCTCCCCCTTCCCTTTGTCTCCCCTTCCCTCCATTCCCCCATCCCTCTGTCCCCTTCTCCACTGTCCCCCTTTCCATTCCCCCCCGTCCCCCTTTCATCCCTCTCTCCCTCCCTCCCTCCCTTTGCTCCCCCTTTCTTTCATCTTGCCCCCTTCCCTCTGTCCCCTTCCCTCCGTCTCCCCTTTCCTCTATCGCCCTTTCCTCCATCACCCCCTTCTCTCTGTCCCCCCTTTCCTCCATCTCCCCCTTTCCTCCATCTCCCCCTTTCCTCCATCACCCCTTCCCTCTGTCCCCTCTTTCCTCTGTCTCCACATTCCCTCTCTCCCCTTCCTTCTGTCCCTCCTTCCCTCTGTACCCCTTCATCTCCCCATTCCTCCTTCTCCCCTTCACTCTTTCCCCCTTTTCTCCATCTTCCCCTTCCCTCTGTCCCCATCTCCATCTCCCCCCTCTCCTCTGAATTCCCTTACCTGTCTCCCCCTTCCTCTGTCTTCCTCCTCCATCTTCCCACCCTTCCCTCCATCACACCCATTCCCTCTATCCCCCCTTTCCTCCCCTTTTCCTCTGTCTGTCCTTTCCTCCCGCTTCCCTCTATCCCCATTCCTCTGTCTCCCCTTCCCTCTGTCTCCCCCTTTCCACTGTCCCCCTTCCCTCTGTCCCCTTTTCCTCCATCTCCCCTTCCCTCTGTCCCCCTTCCCTCTGTCCCCCTTTCCTCTGTCTGCCACTTCCCTCTGTCCCCCACCTTCCCTCTGTCCCCCATTTCATTCCTTTTCCCTCTGTCCCTCCTTTCCTCCATCTCCTCCACTTCCCTCTATCCCCTCTTTCCTCTGACTCCCCCTTCCCTCTGTCCGCTTTCCTCTATCTACCCCCTTTCTCTCTGTCCCCCTTTTTCCCTGTCTCCCCTTTCCTCCATCTACCCCTTCTCTCTGTCCCCCTTTCTGCCATCTTCCCCTTTCCATCTCCCTCTTCCCACTGTCCCCCTTTCCTCTCTCTACCCTTCCCTTTGACCCCCTTTTCTCCATCTCCCCCTTTCCCTCTGTCCCCCTTTTCCCTCTGTTGCCCCTTTCCTCCATCACCCCATTCCCTGTGTCCCCCTTTCATCTGTCTCCCCCTTCCCTCTGTCGCCCCTTTGTTCCATCTCCTTCCTTCCCTCTGTTCTCTCTTTCTTCCGTCTCCTCTTCCCTCTGTCCCCCCTTCCCTCTGTCCCCCCATTCCTCCATCTCCCCCTTTCCTCTGTCCCCCTTTCCTCCGTCTCCCCACCCTTCCCTCTGTCCCCCTTTCCTCCATCACTCCATTCACTCTGTCCCCCTTTCCTCCCCCTTCCCTCTGTCCCCTCTTTCCTCCATCTATCCCCTTCCCTCTGTCAACCCCCCTTCCCTCTGTCCACCCTTTCCTCCATCTCCACCCTTCCCATCTCCCCACTTCCTCCATCTCCCCCTTTGTCCCCCCTTTCCTCCATCTCCCCTTCCCTCTGTCCCTCCTTCCTCTGTCTCACCCCCCTGTTCCCCTTTCCTCTGTCTCTCTCCTCTGTCCCCATTTCCTCCATCTCCCCCTTCCCTCTGTCCCCTCTTCCCTCCATCACCACTACTTCCCTCTGTCCCCCTTTTCATCTGTCTACTCCCCCTTTCATCTGCTCCTCTTTGCTCTGTCTCCCCTTCCCTCTATCGCCCCCTTCCCTCTGCCCCCCTTTCATCTGTCTCCCCCCTTTCCTCCATCTCGCCCCTTTTCCTCTGTCCCCCCTTTCCACCGGCTCCCCCTTGTCCGCCCTTTCCTCCGTCTCCCCCCCTCTGTCCCCCTTTCCTCTTTCTCCCCTCCCTCTGTCCCCCATTTCCTCTGTCTTGCCTGCTTTCCCTTTGTCCCCCCTTAATTCCATCTCCCCTTCCCTCTGTCCCCCTTTCATCAATTTCCTCCCTTCCCTCTTTCCCCCTTCCCTCTGATCCCCTTTCCACTGTCTCCCCATGTCCCCCATTTCCTCCATCCCCATCCCCCATTTCCTCTTTCTCCCCCTCGCTCTGTTCCCCATTTGCTCCGTCTTGCCCGCCTTCCCTTTGTCCCCCCCTTAACTCCATCTTCCCCTTCCTTCTGTCCGCCCTTTCATACGTCTCATCCCTTCCCCATGTTCCCCCTTTCCTCCGTCTCGTTCCTTCTCTCTTCCCCCCTTTCCACCATCAACCCTGTGTCTGCCCTTTCCTCCGTCTCCCATCCCTCTGTCCCCTTTCCTCCATCTCCCCTTCCCTCTGTCCCCTTTTCCTCTGTCTCAACCCGCATCCCCCTTACCTCCATTTCTCCCCTCTGTCTCCCTTTCCTGTCTCCCCCTTCCCTCTGTCCCCTCTTCCCTCCGTCGCCACCACTTCCCTCTGTCCCCCTTTTCCTCTGTCTCCTCCTTCTTCCATCTTCCCCCTTTCCTCCGTCTCCCCTTCTCTCCATCTCCCCCTTCCCTCTGTCCCTTTTTCCACCCTCCCTCC
Source organism: Narcine bancroftii (assembly GCF_036971445.1). Classification (NCBI taxonomy): domain Eukaryota; kingdom Metazoa; phylum Chordata; class Chondrichthyes; order Torpediniformes; family Narcinidae; genus Narcine; species Narcine bancroftii. The sequence continues at coordinate 97,261,932 of NC_091474.1, read as the reverse complement.
GTGTCCGCCCTTTTCTCCCTCCCCCGTCCCCCATTTCCTCCATCTCCCCCCCTCTGTCCCCTTTCCTCTTTCTCCCCCTCCTTTTCTCCCCAATTTCCTCTGTCTTGCCCACTTTCCATCTCCCCCTTCCCTCTGACCTCCCTTTCATCCATTTCCTCCCTTCCCTCTGTCCCCTTTCCACTGTCTCGCCCCGTGTCTGCCCTTTCCTCCGTCTCCCCCCTGTCCTCCATCTCCCCCCCTCTGTTCCCCCTTTCCTCTTTCTCCCCCTCCCTTTGTCCCCCATTTCCTCCATCTTGCCCGCTTTCCCTTTGTCCCCCCTTATTCCGTCTCCCCCTTCCCTCTGTCCTCCCTTTCATCCATTTCCTCCCTTCCTTCTTTCCCCCTTTCCTCCGTCTCACCCCTTCCCTCTGTCCCCCCTTTCCACTGACTCCCCCGTGTCCACCGTTTCCTCCATCACCCCCAGCCCCATTTCCTCCCCTCTCCCCCTTTCCTCTGTCCCTTATTTCCTCCGTTTCACCTGCCTTTGTCCCCCCTTAACTTCGTGTCCTCCCTTCCCTCTGTTCCCCCTTTCCTCTTTTTTTTTTAACTTTATTTAAAATTTTATGACATGAATAAAATAAAAATTACATTTAAAGAAATAATAAAAAATAAGATAATAAAAATTAGAATACGACATCATTAAACTACACAAATTAACCCCCCCAATAATTATAACACAACATTAATCGTCTAATTTAAAATTAGTCCAACCCTCCCCCCCAAAATAAAGAGTGAAGAATTAATTAATAATGTTGTAAATAAAATAGAAAAAGCCCCACTTACAAAAAAAGGATAAAACTTAACAAAAAAAATTACTAACAAAATATCAATACTAAAATAATACCCTTAAACATATATTTAATTCAAACATAATACATGTATTTAACAAATGAAATCCACTTTAAAACTAAGTTCAAATATTAAAATCATATATCAACCACATATCTGTTATACAAAATATCATAATTAATAATACATAAATACAGAATTTCCATTAATACCAAGTTTCCTTTATAATTCATCGAGAGAACAAAAACATCCCTTAGAAAAACAATCAGATAAACTTTTTATTCCCTTCCCCTCCCCTTATATTAAAAAAGAAAAAAAAAGAAAAGTTCAAACTCATAAAATTCTCCATATTCTTCATCTATAACATCTTCAAAATTCTCTATCGAAATTAACTTAATTTTATTAAACTCTTCTCCCTCAATGTATTTGTACTTGATTTTCTTCTTTTTCTTCTTATCACCTTTCCCCTCATCTTCCTCTTCATCTAATTCAACATCCTCAATTTTTGACTTATTATCTTCTGTGACATCATCCTCTTAAAAAAGAGAGAAAAAAGAGAAAAAAAAAACCCCCCAAAAAAGAGAAAAAAAGGAGAGAAAAAAAACCTCCTAATTCCCTCTCAAAGGTAGGCGGCGGCGGCCCTGATCCGGGCAGGAGCAAGGGGGAGACAGCGGCCCCGGCCTCGGTCGAGTGAGGCAGGCGGAGGCCCCGATCCGGGCAGAAAGTAGGAGGCGGCGGCCCCAGTCCGGGCACAGGGAAAGCAGCGGCGGCCCCGACCCCGGTCCGGGCAGAGGGTAGGCGGCAGCGGCCCGATCCGGGCAGGAGCAAGGGGGAGACGGTGGCCCCGGCCTCAGTCGAGTGAAGCAGGCGGAGGCCCCGATCCGGGCAGAGAGTGGGAGGCGGCGGCCCCAGTCCGGGCACAGGGAGAGCTGCAGCGGCCTCGGCCCCGGTCCGGGCAGTATGGACCGACCTAGGAGGGGAGGCAGACCCCTCCAGCCCGGGTAAGAAACATGCATAGGAGAAGGTCACTCCGATATAAAACCTACGACCCAAGGACCTCGCTGCCACGTCCCAGCTTGCTTGGCCACGGCACACGAACCATGGGTGTAAAGGGTGGGGCCAGTACTGCGCGCACTGCACTCCACCTAAAAGCTCCTTTGCGCAGGCCCCAGGACAGGTCCACGTCCTCCCCCTCCACGTCCTCCCCCTCAAAAGATGCTCACAAACTGAAGCTAGCATGCTGGAACATCAGAACCATGCTAGACAAGGCTGACAGCCACCGACCTGAACTTCGGTCTGCCCTCATTGCACATGAACTCCTCAGACTTGACATCGACATAGCCGCTCTTAGTGAAGTCCGCCTGGCAGATGTAGGCAGCCTCCAAGAACGCGGCACGGGCTACACACTCTACTGGTCTGGCAAGCCTTCGGATGAACGACGCCTATCTGGTGTAGGCTTCATGGTCAAGAACTTCATTGCCTCCAAACTTGAAAACCTTCCGACAGGCCACTCGGACCGAATCATGTCATGCGACTCCCCCTTCAAAACAAGCGTTGCATCACCCTCATCAGTGTCTATGCTCCAACCCTCCAGGCGGAACCAGCAGAAAAGGACAAGTTCTACACTGACTTGCGCAACCTCATCCAACGCACCCCTACAGCCGACAAGGTTGTCATCCTTGGCGACTTCAACGCTCACGTCGGCAAAGACTCAAAAACCTGGCCAGGAATCCTGGGCAAGCATGGCATCGGCAAGTGCAACGACAATGGGCGCCTCCTGTTGGAGCTCTGCGCAGAACAACGGCTTGTCATTACAAACACCCTTTTTCAGCAGAGGGACAGCCTTAAGACCACCTGGATGCATCCCCGATCCAAACACTGGCACCTCCTGGACTACATCCTGGTGCGAGAAAGTGACAAACGAGATGTGCTCCACACCAGGGTCATGCCCAGCACGGAATGCCACACTGACCACCGCCTGGTTCGCTGCAAGCTCAACCTTCACTTCAAGCCAAAGCCCAGGAACAGTAAAGCACCCAGAAAGAGGTTCAATGTTGGAAACCTGCAGTCAGACGAAGCGAGAGGAACCTTCCAGGCAAACCTCAAAGCAAAGTTCGACGATGCAACCCGCCTCACGGACCCGTCCCCTGAATCCCTCTGGGATCAGTTGAAGACTACCATACTGCAATCCACTGAAGAGGTACTGGGCTTCTCCTCCAGGAAAAACAAGGACTGGTTCAACGAAAACAGCCAGGAAATCCAAGAGCTGCTGGCAAAGAAGCGAGCTGCCCACCAGGCTCACCTTACAAAGCCGTCCTGTCCAGAGAAGAAACAAGCCTTCCGTCCCGCATGCAGCCATCTTCAGCGCAAACTCCGGGAGATCCAAAATGAGTGGTGGACTAGCCTCGCCAAACGAACCCAGCTCAGCGCGGACATTGGCGACTTCAGGGGTTTCTACGAGGCTCTAAAGGCTGTGTACGGCCCCTCACCCCAAGTCCAAAGCCCGCTGCGCAGCTCAGACGGCAAAGTCCTCCTCAACGACAAGATCTCCATCCTCAACCGATGGTCAGAACACTTCCAATATCTTTTCAGTGCCAACCGCTCAGTCCAAGATTCCGCCCTGCTCCAGCTCCCTCAACAGCCCCTAAGGCTAGAGCTGGATGAGGTCCTCATGCAGGATGAGACATATAAGGCAATCGAACAACTGAAAAGTGGCAAAGCAGCAGGTATGGATGGAATCCCCCCAGAGGTCTGGAAGGCTGGCGGCAAAACTCTGCATGCCAAACTGCATGAGTATTTCAAGCTTTGTTGGGACCAAGGAAAACTGCCTCAGGACCTTCGTGATGCCACCATCATCACCCTGTACAAAAAGAAAGGCGAGAAATCAGACTGCTCAAACTACAGGGGAATCACGCTGCTCTCCATTGCAGGCAAAATCTTCGCTAGGATTCTACTAAATAGAATAATACCTAGTGTCGCCGAGAATATTCTCCCAGAATCACAGTGCGGCTTTCGCGCAAACAGAGGAACTACTGACATGGTCTTTGCCCTCAGACAGCTCCAAGAAAAGTGCAGAGAACAAAACAAAGGACTCTACATCACCTTTGTTGACCTCACCAAAGCCTTCGACACCGTGAGCAGGAAGGGGCTTTGGCAAATACTAGAGCGCATCGGATGTCCCCCAAAGTTCCTCAACATGATTATCCAACTGCACGAAAACCAACAAGGTCGGGTCAGATACAGCAATGAGCTCTCTGAACCCTTCTCCATTAACAATGGCGTGAAGCAAGGCTGTGTTCTCGCACCAACCCTCTTTTCAATCTTCTTCAGCATGATGCTGAACCAAGCCATGAAAGACCTCAACAGTGAAGACGCTGTTTACATACGGTACCGCACGGATGGCAGTCTCTTCAATCTGAGGCGCCTGCAAGCTCACACCAAGACACAAGAGAAACTTGTCCGTGAACTACTCTTTGCAGACGATGCCGCTTTAGTTGCCCATTCAGAGACAGCTCTTCAGCGCTTGACGTCCTGTTTTGCGGGAACTGCCAAAATGTTTGGCCTGGAAGTCAGCCTGAAGAAAACTGAGGTCCTCCATCAGCCAGCTCCCCACCATGACTACCAGCCCCCCCACATCTCCATCGGGCACACAAAACTCAAAACAGTCAACCAGTTTACCTATCTCAGCTGCACCATTTCATCAGATGCAAGGATCGACAATGAGATAGACAACAGACTCGCCAAGGCAAATAGCGCCTTTGGAAGACTACACAAAAGAGTCTGAAAAAACAACCAACTGAAAAAGCTCACAAAGATAAGCGTATACAGAGCCGTTGTTATACCCACACTCCTGTTCGGCTCCGAATCATGGGTCCTCTACCGGCATCACCTACGGCTCCTAGAACGCTTCCACCAGCGTTGTCTCCGCTCCATCCTCAACATCCATTGGAGTGCTTTCATCCCTAACGTCGAAGTACTCGAGATGGCAGAGGTCGACAGCATCGAGTCCACGCTGCTGAAGATCCAGCTGCGCTGGGTGGGTCACATCTCCAGAATGGAGGACCATCGCCTTCCCAAGATCGTGTTATATGGCGAGCTCTCCATTGGCCACCGTGACAGAGGTGCACCAAAGAAAAGGTACAAGGACTGCCTAAAGAAATCTCTTGGTGCCTGCCATATTGACCACCGCCAGTGGGCTGATACCGCCTCAAACCGTGCATCTTGGCGCCTCACAGTTTGGCGGGCAGCAACCTCCTTTGAAGAAGACCACAGAGCCCACCTCACTGACAAAAGGCAAAGGAGGAAAAACCCAACACCCAACCCCAACCAACCAATTTTCCCCTGCAGCCGCTGCAACCGTGTCTGCCTGTCCCGCATCGGACTTGTCAGCCACAAACGAGCCTGCAGCTGAAGTGGACTTTTACCCCCTCCATAAATCTTCGTCCGCAAAGCCAAGCCAAAGAAGAAAACAATCAGACAATCAAAAAAAAATAAAAAAATACCTTCACTTCTTAACCCAAAAATTAAAAAGAAAAAAAAACAGGTCGGAGGTCACGACTACCTCCTCCTGTTTAAACCGCCCAAAGTGGTAACTCCTCCAAAATATTGGGTGTGAGATAACTCACAGGTAGCTGATGACTTCTGGAAACTAGTGCCCACCCAGTTCCCTCTCCCAACTCCCATTTCATTAAACTATCATCATTATTTAAACTATTTAAACTCTTCTCAAAAAAAAGATAAAAGGTTTATTTTTTTAAAATCAACGTTACCACTTCGGTCACCATTGCTTCCATTTCTTTTAAAAATCTGGATCCCACCATACATCTCTACTCTCTTTGGAGACCTTAAAGGACTACATCGTTCCTGAAACTGCATGATTGGTAGAGACTGAGCAAAGTCCATAACCTCTTTAGGATTGTCAAAGAACTTTGGCTGATTTCCATCCTGAAAAATCTTCAGTACCGCAGAATACCTGTATGTTGCCTTATGTCTTTTTTTCCACAATCGTTCTTTCACAGAATTAAATTCGCGTCGTTGAAACATCATTTCTTGACTCAAATCTTGATAGAAGAAAACAGGATTATTCTGAACCATCAAAGGAGATCTATTTTGCTGGGCATTTCTAATAGCCGTACGTAAAATTGTCTCTCTGTCACAATAGTTTAAACAACGGATCAGAACAGATCTTGGATTCTGTCCTGAAAAAGATTTTCTTCTTAAAACTCTATGAGCACGTTCCAGTATTAAACCTTCAGGGAATATATCTTGTCCTAACACTCGTGGAATCCATTCAGTAAAAAATTTTCTTGGATCTGGTCCTTCTATGCCTTCTGGCAAACCAACAATTTTCACGTTGTTCCGTCTAGATTGATTCTCCAAATAATCAACCTTTTTTGCTAAATTTTAATTTTGGATCTGCAATGTTTCAATTATTCTATTTTCATCTTGCAGTTGATCCTGTACATCGACTAAACCTTGATCACACATTTAAATCTTTCAATGGTTTCAAGCTTAAAAGCTCCAGTAATGGCTTCTGCCATCGCATTAATCTTGGAAATAAACGGGTTCACAAAATTAGCTAAGTGTCTCCCCCGTGTCCGCCGTTTCCTCCATCACCCCCAGCCCCATTTCCTCCCCTCTCCCCCCTTTCCTCTGTCTCCCCTTCCCTCTGTCCCTCATTTCCTCCGTTTCACCTGCCTTTGTCCCCCCTTAACTTCAAGATCCTTAACAAACATTTCAACAGAAGTAGATTCAGGCATAATGGGGTCTTGCTGTTCCTAAGATTCCACGGGATCTTCTGTCTCTTCCCTTAATTTAGTATCTTTTCTAGCAGTTTGACTTCGTATAAAAATCCCTCTCAAAGTCCCCCCAGCAATGTCAGGAGACTGAAGATCAGGGTTATCTTTAAGCCAAATCTCTTTAATCATCTTCACTGAATCGATGTCTGGAAAAACCGTTGTAATTGAAGATGCATTTTGCAGCGCCACCACTGTAGCAGTCGAATGACAGCTCTTTAACTCTCCAACTGGTGGCGCCCCAGCTGATTCAACTGTCAAAGTCTCAGTAACAGCACTCACAGTGGCCGTTGTGTGAAATACTGGCACCCGGCCAGCCCTTTGTTCTGAAAGCTGCTGAGTGCGACCTTCAAAGAGCCTTACCGGTATAAAACAGAGTTTCAATGCCAAATTCTGTACGTCTTCTTCTGGATCCATTCTACGCTGAGTCCTGGCTTCTTGTAAACAAATAGGCTCAGACAATTACGGAAAATGTAGTTTTTTAACAGTATGTTGATGTTTTCTTTTACCTTTTTTTTTTGCATATAAACCATTAGGCATTAATCCAGCACCTCTTATTATTTATAAACTTTTAAAAGAACTTTAACGGGCACTTAAAGACAAAACAATAAATCAGAGTCAGGAGAGGTCTGGAAGGCACGTCTGTTCCCTACGCCATCTTGCCACGCCCCCTGTCCCCCCTTTCCTCTGTCTCCCCCTTTCCTCCATCTCCCCACTCCCTCCCTCTGTTCCCCCTTTCCCCACCCCTTCCCCGTCTCCCCACCCCCCCACATTTCCCCACCCTCTCTCCGTCTCCACACCCATTCCTCCCTTTCCCCACTCCTCCCTCCGTCTCCTCATCTTCCTCCCTTTCCCCACCCCTCCTTCTGTCTCCCCACTCCCTTTTCCCTCTCCTATACATGCCTCTTGCTCCTCTCACCTTTATTCCCCCCCCTTTTATCTCCATTCACCCATCACCCACCCCCACCCTTTTATGCAGGTATCTGCTGATCCTGATGGAGGGCTTTGGCCCAAAATGTGAACCATCTTTTTTCTTCCACAGATGCTACCTGAGTTCCCCCAGCATTTTGGGAGTTTGTCCCGATTCCCAGCACCTGCAGACCCTCTTGTTTACCTCCAGGGTGAATGTTTTCCCTGAGTGTTGCGAGTGCTCAGAATTCTCTTCCTCGGAGGATAATGGTTGCAGAATCTGAATATTTTCATTCAAAGGTTGACAGATTGTTAAAAAGTGGGGTGAAAGGGTATGTGGAAATGAAGTGATTATCTTACAAAATCTCCAAGCAATCTTTGTTAATATCTCATTTATTTCCTTCTGGCTTCATTTCCTTGTACTGATATTGGTGATTCCACCACTACCTTCTCAGCTAATTGTAGCCTCCAACCACCGAGTGGGAACTAAAAGTCTTTAGACTGATCGGGGAATTGTTGCAGCTTCACTCAGATCTCATTGTGGGGAGCTCATCCACTGAGGCAAAGTGGGTGGAAATCACTGTGTTGGGCTGATAGGCAGGAGATCGAGGGGCATATGTATGCAGATCATGAAAAGATGCAAAAGCAGAGGGGTTGTTGAGTGCTGTGGTAAACCACTGTATGTCTGGGCAAACCCACTAGCCCCTCCCACAGCTCCTGAATGAAGGTGACTCCTCGTCAGCCCCCTCCTCAGTTCGGGACAGCAGGGACGTACCTTAATTCTATTGCAAATAAAAGTCTTATCAGTTTTGCCCAACTTCAGTCTTTTGGAGCCATTAAGCACTTTTACACAGCCAGAAATTTCCTGCTCCAGTGGCACTGTAAAAATGCTGTGATGGAATTTATTATGTAAATTCTGTCCCATAATTTTTCCACTGGGGCCCCTGTGCATTTTTACGGAGTGGCTGCAGTGTGAAATGACTGCAGTCACTCTGGAAGAAACAGGACTGATGAATATGACGCTCCCCCTCCGGCAAACTCCGCAACACAGGAAAGCTGCGTAAAAGTGTCCTGTGTAAACAACCACTCCGACAAACTCCGCAACACAGGAGGCTGGGTAAAAGTGCCCCTGTGTGAACAACCACTCCGACAAACTCTGCAACACAGGAAGGCTGCGTAAAAGTGCCCCTGTGTAAACGACCACTCCGACAAATTCTGCAACACAGGAAGGCTGCGTAAAAATGCCCCTGTGTAACTACCACTCCGACAAACTCCACCACACAGGAAGGCTGCGTAAAAATGCCCGTGTAAACGACCACATCAAGACCCACCAGAGGCAAGTATGCTCATTTTTTTTCGGAATAATTTTCCAAAGTTTCTGTGTAAAAACACCAATTGGTGGTGCATCAAGTGCAGTACCTGTTTTATATTTGGCTCTTGCTTGCCCCTCAGCTTGGCTTCCTCTCCCTCCCACTCCCATCTTCACATTCAGACATTTGCTTGATTTTGGACCCACCAGATAAAAAGCTCAGGCCAGAAGTGTGGACTGATTTTTACTTCCCAATGATGCTGCATGACCTGCTAGGTTTTGCCCGAACTTTGGTGGACTGCACTGGACCCCAATATCCGCAGATTTTCTCAGTGCTGTTAGAGTGAGTGACGCTAATTTCTCCAACACTGACCCAGACTTGGGTCAGGGGATGAAATGGGGCAGAATTTGCTCGCTAGATCAAGCAGAGTTATTTTGACAGCGACATGTCATGGCATCCTGTACGAAAGGTACTCTGTGGTTAATGAAGGATTATTTAAGGAGGTATGTGAGTGGAAAATAAAAGGTTGAGAACCCCTGGTCTAGCTAATCCAAATGGGAAAGGGAGAATACTAAACCTTGTATTGGAAAATAAGCCTGGCCAGGCAATTAGGTTCTCGGTGGGAGGGCATTATGGACACGATTAAAAAACAAAACTCTGCAGATGCTGTCAGAAATAAAACTTCTCACACATGAGTCTCTTTAAAACTGATGACACGACAAGCTTTATTTACAAGTCTGCAGAGTTGGACTCAACTGGTTTCTCACCAGTTAAGCCCCGATACATACAGTGCATTGATTTTTATACCTTTATTATTTGCCCTTCCCCTTCTTATTAATACTGTTTTAATTGGTTAGTATTACAAAAACATTCTAAGTATAACTGCATTATTAATTATCACGTTCGTTACGTACGCTGTGAACTCTACATTCACTGAATTCTGTTTCTCACACTTCTTATCAATCCTTTGTCTCCTGCATGTCTCTCACTATGACCATGAAAAGATAGGTTTAAAAAAACATATTCAGCAGCTCCTTCTGTCCTTGACTGCTAGTAAACTCTCTGTCCGTTCTGGCTTCCCTGTTTATGATTAATCATCACATTTTAACTTAAGTCTTTTTAACCTAAATTCTCTATATCACAATCCACCCCTTTCTCTCTTTAAAATGTGTTGAATATATGTATAGATATGAATGGGGATTCTAAGCTAGGGAAGAGAAATGTTTTATGATACATTAATCTCACGCTGAAATAAAAGTCTTACAGGGTCTCCCATCCCCCCTGGTTGCATAGCTTGTTCGACCATGGAAATCACCAGGCTGCGTAGACAGGGAATAATACAGGGCAAAATAAGTAGGAGGAATAAAATACCTCCGATGACCCACAAGAAGGTACGCCACCAGGTTCCTCCAAACCATTTGTCCATCCAATTAAATTGTGGGAAAGGATGCCAGGTTTGAACCGGTACATGGGACAATGTACGAATATTATCAGCGATTTTACGAATGGCTTTTCCATTATCATCAATCTGTAAGCAGCAGTTAGTCAAATTAAGTTTGCCACATACACCTCCTTCCGTGGCTAGGAGATAGTCTAGGGCTAGACGGTTCTGATATATAGCACAGCGCATTTGACCTTGCTGGGATGCAAGTAATTGCAGGGCTATAGCTGTTTGATTTGTAACAATTTCAAGCACTGCTTGTAAGCGAATTATGCGATTTAACATATATATAGGAGTACGATAACCCCAAGATCCATCTTGAGCCCATGTAGCGGGACCATAATATTGAATTATGCGCTCTGGAGGCCAATCATCTCTCCATTCTCCCAAATGTACCGTGGTAGAGCGGGGTTCACGATGTAATGTATCAAAGACCTTCACGCCTAATTTATGACCGTGATCGTGGGGTAGAAGGAAAAATTCTGGGCGGATTATTCCTAGGAAACAAGTTCCACTCCACTGTGAGGGAAGACGAGTATAAGCTTTATTACCACATACCCAGAATAATCCATTTGGGGATACTCCATACCCCCTTTCCCAAACTCTTTTAAGAACAGGATTTGATTGGTATGGTCCTGTGATGGTGGAAGTGGTACAATTCCAAAACTGAATACTGCTATTAGACAGGGGTAGGCAATTAGTTTTAAAAACAGTGGATAAGAACCAAGTCTAAGGTTTAGGAAACCAAGTGAAAACACCAGGCGAAATGCGAATCCATACAGCCTTGCAGGGACTTTCTCCTACTGGGTATTTGCCGGCTCGTGAGAGACAATAAAAACCAGAGGGGACATTAGAGAGAGACCAGGTTTCTCTTGATCTCGTTCGGTTAGTTGTCCAAATGCGGGAAATCATGGTCAATGAATTGAGAGGTTCTCCCCACCAAGGCCATTGTTCTGACATCCGTGGACCCCCGCAGACCCAACAATTAGTTACATTAAAAGTTCCTGCAATTTTAGTTGCCAGATCTACAAAAAGGTTATCTCCCCCAATTACATTACCGAAACTTACATGGTTATTTGGATGGACTCGAACTAAGTCCGGCTGTCTTAAAGGGACAGGCAATTTCGAGTGTGGAGTGTAACTTCTCATTGGAACAGTACGTTGGTGTATGCAAAACCAGAGTCCATCAGGGCATGGTGGGCTTGAGTCACCTTTCCAACCGTTAAGAGGGAAAGGAGTGGTATTAGGAATCTGTATATAATGACCCATATTATTTCCTTCTTTTTCCACACAAGGGGTATATGGATGTTGGGTGGTATTTTCTGCCCAACATTTCTCAGGAACTGAGGTATGGGAAATGAAATTACCTTCCTTTCTTCCCCAAATGTGGTCCTGAAACAGGACCACTGTATCTCTGCATTTCTTACATTTCACACCTGATAAAGACATAGGCAAACTAAGAAAAATCAAAGAACATAACAATAACATTGTGAATTAAGTCTTTTTGCGAAATCGTAAGGTAAGAGGTTTTTCTCCAGGAATACAAGTCCAATCTGAGTTCGTATCAGGGTCCTGTGGCGCCTCTACAGGTCCCTTAAATCTGGATGCGTGTATCCACCCCTTCTCTCTTGTTCGTGCTGCAGCTTCTGTAGTTAAGAGAACTTGGTATGGACCTTCCCACTGGGGCTGGAGTTTTTCAGTCTTCCAGGTCTTGATAAGAATCCAGTCTCCTGGTTCCACTTTGTGTAAAGAAAAGTCTAGAGGCGGTGTTTGTGCCAATAGTCCTCTCTTTCGTAAATCTGTAAGAGAGCGTGACAGTGCCTGTAAATAGTTCCTAACAAATATATCCCCTTCCCCCAAGGTGGGACACCCCTCAACTGTACTCCAGAAGGGAAGCCCAAACATCATTTCATAAGGGGACAGCCCTACATCTTTTCATGGGGCAGTACGAATTCTCAATAAGGCTAGGGGCAGACACTTTATCCAAGGCATTTTAGTTTCCACCATTAACTTTGTCAATTGGATTTTTAGTGTTCCATTCATACGCTCGACCTTCCCTGAGCTTTGTGGATGCCAAGGGGTATGTAATTTCCAAGAGACCTGTAATGCATCACAAATCAATTGCTGGATTTTTGAAGAAAAATGTGGACCCCTGTCTGAGTCTATAGAATCCATTATACCATATCTGGGGATTATCTGCTCTAGGAGGAGGCGAGCTACTGTAGAGGCTGTAGTATTTATTGTTGGGAAGGCTTCTACCCATCGGGTAAAGTGATCTATTATCACCAACAGATATTTCCATCTTTGAACTTGAGGTAACTCTGTGAAGTCGATCTGGATACGTTGAAAAGGGCGTATGGCTAATGGTTGACCTCCCATGGTCCCTGTCCTCATTATCTTCTTATTAATTTTTGTGCATAGGTAACAATTTTGCACCTCTTGTTGGGCCAAGGTGTAGATTCCCTTACACACATATTCTCGAAGCACTGTGTCACATAAGGCTTGGGTGCCCCAGTGGCTCTGTTGATGCAGGTGTTTTAAAATATTGCGAGTTATTTCTTTATTTAGAACAATTCTTCCATCTGGTGTTTTCCATGTTCCATCAGGTAACTGGCTTGCGCCCAGCTGATCCATGTTCTTTTCTTCCTTAGCAGTGAAAATGGGAGCTGTCTTTATGCCTTGCCTTATTGGGATTAAAGTCAGCAAACGGACTTCTTGTTGCATGGCTGCTCTTTTGGCTTCTTCATCAGCCAGTCTGTTTCCAATTGCTGTTGGGTTATCTCCCCTTTGATGGCTTGGTATGTAGACCACTGCTATTTCTTGGGGTAATGTTAAGGCTTCTAGAGTCAGAGTAATCATCTGTTCGTGTGCCAATTCCTTTCCTCTTGATGTAATTAGACCACGCTCCTTCCAGATCTTACCAAAGGTATGCACTACCCCGTATGCGTATTTGGAATCTGTGTAAATTGTTCCAATTTTCTTTGCCAGTATTCTGAGGGCTCTCTGCAAGGCATATAGTTCACAGGATTGTGCTGACCAGCTTCCGGGTAGTCTCGTGGATTCTACTACTTTCCAAGTATTTCCTTCTATTATAGCATACCCATTTCTTCTCATTCCGTCAACACATCTGGCGGAGCCGTCAATGTAGACTTCATATCCTTCTCCCAGCGGAGTATCGCAAAGGTCTTCTCGGGTCTTGGTCTGAAGATCTGTCAACTCGACACAGTCATGCTCCACCTCTTTCTCTGTTTCACTGCCGTATAAAAATTGAGCTGGGTTGCAGCTATTAATTTTTGCAAACTGTAAATCTTCTCCAACCATTAAAATGGTTTCATACTTTAATATGCGAGAATCAGTCAGCCATCGATGGGCAGTTTGTGTTAATAAAACACTCACAGAATGGGAGGTGTACACAGTCATCTTTCCTCCAAAAGTAAGTTTACGTGCTTCCTCTACCAACAGAGCAGCAGCCGCTACTCCCTGGATACACGTCGGCCATCCGCGAGACACTGGGTCCATCATTTTGGAAAGGAAAGCTACTGGGTGTCGCTGACCGCCTTTTTCTTGTGTTAAAACTCCCACAGCTGTTCCTTGGTTATGAGTGACAAATAGCTGGAAGGGCTGTTTTAAAGAGGGCAGAGTGAGCACTGGGGCTCGTGTTAGGCGATGTTTCAAGTCCTCGAACCATCCCTCCTCCTCCTGGGTCCATTTCAATGGATAGTCATTTTCATTTGTCAGTTTATCATACATAAACTTCACCAAAGCTGAGTAGTCCTCTATCCATAACCTACAGTATCCTAAGAGTCCCAGGAATTGTCTTATTTCCTTCTTATTACGGGGTAAAGGCATTCTAGTGATTCCCGCAATTCGTTCAGGGGTAATCCGTTTCTGTCCTTTACTTATCTGGTGTCCCAGATATATCACAGTTTTCTCAACAAACTGTAACTTGTTTCTGGACACTCGTAGACCCTTTTTCCCCAAATAATTCAAGAGTCTAATGGTCTCTCTCCTCATTTCTTGTTCCTTGGGTCCTGATAATAGTAAATCATCCACATACTGCATTAGTTGGGAATCATCAGATTGTGGATAGTCCATCAGGATTTGTTCTAGCATTTGTCCAAACAGGTTTGGAGATTCAGTGAACCCTTGGGGCAATACAGTCCACCGAAACTGTCTCCGTCTACCTGTCCATGGATTTTCCCATTCAAACGCAAACATATCTCTACTTTCCTCTTCTAACGGACAAGTCCAGAAGGCATCCTTCAAGTCGATAACACTAAACCACTCATGGTCTGGGGGAATCCGACTCATAATAGTATAGGGATTAGGCACCACTGAGTGGCGGGTCTGAACAATAGCATTCAAACTTCTTAGATCCTGAACTAGGCGATAGGATCCATCTGACTTTTTTACTGGGAGTATAGGGGTGTTATAAGGTGACATGCATTCTTCTAATAGTCCGTCTCGTATTAAAGTCTCAATTACCGGCTGTAGCCCTTTTCTCCCTTCCAAAGAAATAGGATACTGACGTTTCCTTACCGGCTGATGACCTGGTATTAATGTGACATGTAAAGGTGGGATGTCCAGACCTCCTCGATTTCCCTCCTTATACCAGACTCTCTCGTCAATCTGCCGTTCATCCTCTTCCTTTAAAGCGCAGAGGTGGACTCGCACTTCTCCGTCCACAGGGAGAGCACCCAAACCTAGGAGAGCCTGTAAGTCCCTTCCTAGGAGGTTAAATCCAGCCGAAGGTAATAACAAGAGGTCTTGTACCCCTTCTCTTTCTTCCAGTTTCACTGTTACTTGGGGAATTATTGATACCATTCTGGGAGCTCCTTCTATCCCAGAAATTGTCAAATTACTTTTTATAGGCTCAGTTCCGATTGGCACAGTTATTACACTACTTCGTTCCGCTCCTGTGTCCACCATAAACACCACCTCTTCTCCCTTGGGACCAATTTTTAGTTTTACCAGGGGTTCCCTCTTATATTTGGTCCCTAACATTTGGAACCCCTGACACCCCTAATCTTCTTCCATAAGTTCGAGGGCACGCAATTCCCTCTTGTATCGGGGGCATTCCCTCTTAAAGTGTCCTTCCTCATTGCAGTAATAGCACTTAACGAATCTCCGGGGTCTTCCCTCTCTTGGATATTTTGGATTGTTTAGAGGAAGGTTTTGTTTTCTTTCCCCTCTGGATTCAGCATTCATCTGTCGGATAGTCTGTACCATAACCTTTGTCGCCTTCTTTTGATCTTCTTCTTCTCTCTGCACATATACTTTTTGTGCCTTTTTTAACAGTTCACTTAGGGGTTTTTCACTCCAGTCCTCCTCCTTTTCTAGTTTCTTTCTAATGTCTTGCCATGATTTGGAAACAAATTCAATTCGAATAAGCTGTTCACCCATTGGTGTACTAGGGTCCACACCAGCATACTGTTGGACATTCTTTCTCACCCTCTCCAAAAAATCAGTAGGGGACTCGTCTTTCCCCTGGTGGTTCCCAAATGCCTTGGTAAAATTGTGACCCTTTGGCACAGCCTCCCGTATCCCTTTAATTGTCCACTCTCTATATTGTCTCATACTTGCCAATCCCTCGGGTGTTCGTTTGTCCCACCTGGGTTCATTTAGGGGATATTTTTGTTCATGGGGTCTAGGGTCCCCAGGTTGTTCATATTCCCACATGAGGAGGGCAGCCCGTCGAATCATCTGCCTCTCCTGGGGTGAAAATAATGTTCCCATTATTGCCTGCATCTCTTCCCACGTATATGTGTTTGGTCCCAAGAATTGGTCAAGCTGTTCAGCCAGTCCTATAGGATCTTCCAATAACTTTTTCATTTCTTTCTTAAATCCCCGCACCTCTGTACTAGTTAGGGGAACATTCACATATCCCGTTCCCCCTCCCGGTCCTCCCATAGGAACTTCTCTCAGGGGATTTAGGTTTATTGAAAACTTTGATGGTCCTGGACCAGTCTGGGATCTTGTCCAGGGTCGGTTTACCGGTGGAAGTTTAGGGTCCGACTCCCTTAATTCATCCTTTTTATCCCGGCCCCCTTCGGGGCAATCAGATTCATCACCTTTCCCCTCCGGTAATAAGCTTTCCTCGGGCGCAGTAGGCACCGGGGGAATATAAGGAGGGGGAAGGTTGTCCAGAGGTTCCCATTTCTTTTCTCCTGCCACTCTCAATTTAAAACATTCTGTTAAGGATCCTGGCCAGAGAACCCAACAAAATGCATATGCTGACTCTTCTTGATTCACCTTTGGTCTCGAATTTACATATATGTTTAATGCTTGTCTAACCCAATCCTCATCAGATCCAAATTTCGGCCACCAGACCGAGGAACCTTTAATAGGTTGTTTTGACCAAAGGAGACAATATTGGACCATCTTTTTCTTGTTTTTGTCCCGATATCTATTACTATCCCAATTTTCAAACATTCTCCCCAAAGGGCTGTCAAGGGGTACTCCCAGGAATTGTCCTGAATTTTCAGACGAGCCCTTAGATTTTGATCCTCCCATTTTCCCACCTAGATCTGTTTATCGTTGCTGAGGACCCTCTCGCTCTGGACCCTACTCCCTTCCTCTCAGACGCCTCGTCGGAGGTGCTGTCCCTCCTTCGGTTACCGCTGAGGTTTTCCTGGGGTTGACCCCTCTCTTCTCGGCACTTCGTCGGAGGTGCTGTCCCTCCTTCGGTTACCGCCGAGGTTTCCCTGGGGTCTATCCTAGAGTCCCGCGACAGGGTCCTCACACAACGACAAAAGATCTATACTTAATCTATTCCGTTAGGTTTTTATCCAAACAGGTGTATCCCGTTACACCTGTTACCCAATCCCCACACCACAATCGTAAGTCGTCACTTACCGGTGTCTTCCCGGGGATTGAACCGTCACCCTTCTCCTCTCCGTCTTGTCGTGTCACCCTGTCCGGATACCACTCGCTCAAGCCGCCCGAAGCGACGAGCAAGGGACTAGGAGCCGCTGAACTCAGCGGGGTGCACCGCCTCCGATGTCCCTCTTCTCGCCTCCCCTCACGGCCGGAGTGTAGATCCCGGACGAGCCCCCATTTGTCAGAAATAAAACTTCTCACACATGAGTCTCTTTAAAACTGATGACACGACAAGCTTTATTTACAAGTCTGCAGAGTTGGACTCAACTGGTTTCTCACCAGTTAAGCCCCGATACATACAGTGCATTGATTTTTATACCTTTATTATTTGCCCTTCCCCTTCTTATTAATACTGTTTTAATTGGTTAGTATTACAAAAACATTCTAAGTATAACTGCATTATTAATTATCACGTTCGTTACGTACGCTGTGAACTCTACATTCACTGAATTCTGTTTCTCACACTTCTTATCAATCCTTTGTCTCCTGCATGTCTCTCACTATGACCATGAAAAGATAGGTTTAAAAAAACATATTCAGCAGCTCCTTCTGTCCTTGACTGCTAGTAAACTCTCTGTCCGTTCTGGCTTCCCTGTTTATGATTAATCATCACATTTTAACTTAAGTCTTTTTAACCTAAATTCTCTATATCACAGATGCTGTATTTGGAGAATGCTGGAGAAACACAGTGTGAATACATAACCAACTTTTCGGTCTTGAGCCCTTCATCCAGCTAAGTGGGAGGAGGGGTGGGGGGTGGAGCACAAAGGCAGAGAAGGGAGGGAGGGCACATCAGCAAATGGGAAGGGGGGAAATAGAGAGAGGTGAGTGGAGAGCTGAGGGCAAAGGGGGAAGGGAGGGAGAACGGAGAGGGGACCAGCAGAAACTGGAGATCAATGTTAATGCCATCCAGTTGGAGAGGGCCCAGAAGGACAATCAGCGTTGTTCCTCCAATTTACTGGTGGTCTTGGTGGGATAGTACACGAGGCCATGGACAGACGTGAGAGTAGGGTGTGAAATTGAAGTGATTGGCCACTTGTGGACAGAGTGGAGTTGTTGAGTGAAGTGATCTCCCAAGTCTCTCCGATGTCGAGAAGGCCACATTAGGAGCACGGGCTGCAGTAAATCAGTCCTGCAAATACATGTGAAGTGTTGCTTCATGTGAAAGGACTGTTTGGGGCCCCAGACGGTGGTGAGGGAGGAGGTGTGGGAGCATGTGGTACTTCCTGCAGCCGTAGGGAAGATGGTGGGGGAAGGGGTGATTGGAGGGGAGGGATGAGCATTACGAATACAGTGATCAGAACTCCATGAAAGTTAAGATAGCTAAGGATTAGGGTGGGGTGGGGATAGGAAAATGTCACCTTCGTTAGACAGGAGCTGGGGAGCGATCATTCTTGGGTAATCCACATAATTTAAAGACCAGCTGCTCAGAAGTAGGACAGGTCTGTGAGAAAGAAAGAAAAGGATGGAAAGGTTTCGGAACCTTGGATGATGAGAGATGTTGTCAATTTAATCAAATAAAATGAAGAAAATTGAAGGTTAGCAGGCGGGAACAAACTGAAACAGGAAATGGGCAGGGCCAAAAAGAGCCATGATGCGTCCTTGACATGAAATCCCAAAGCTTTACAGGTAACATAGAGCATTACAGCATAGTACAGGCCCTTCAGCCCTCAATGTTCTAAACTCTCCCTACCCCACAATCCTCTATTTTTCTTCCATCTCTTAAATGCCCCCAGTGTTTCAGCCTCGACCATCACCCCGGCAAGGCATTCCAGGCACCCACAACTCACTGTAAAGAATTTACCCCTGAAATCTCCCCTAAACTTCACTTTGTACAGATGGTGTTTGCTACTCCCACCCTGGGAAACAGACGCTGGCTGTCCACTCAATCTGTGCAAATCTTGTCGACCTCTATCAAGTAAGTCTCTCATCCTTCTATGCTTCAAAGAGAAAAGTCCCATCGCTGTTAACCTTGCCTCATGAAACTTATTTTCCAATCCAGGCAACATCCTGGTGAATCTCTTCTGCACCCTCTCCAAGGCCTCCACATCCTTTCTATAAGTGACCAGAACTGAATACAATACTCTCGGTGTGGGTCTCACCAGAGATTTGTAGATGAGGGACTAAAGAAAAGACTCGTGGGAAGGAAGTGAGTGAGGTACTAAACAGATGCTTTGCAAGTTAGAGATGTCTGAGACGACAAAAAAAACAGTAAAAACACGATGTTGGAGAAACTCAGCAGGTAAAACAGTGTCCTTTATATAGCAAAGATAAAGATACAGAACCGACATTTTGGACTTGAGCCCTTCATCAAGGTATGAGCAAAATGTAGGCAGGACCCTGATTCAGGAATTCTGGAGGCAGGGGGTAAGGGAAAGAGAGTTAATGCCCACATCCTGCATTCGGTAAGTGGGATTGGCCCAACAAATTCCATTTGCAGATTTGAGGGCAGCATGGTTGGCATCAGCGATCGGGACGGGTTCAAATCCCGCACTGTCAGTAAGGAGTTCTCCCTGTGTCCATGTGGGTTTCCCCTGGGGACTCTGGTTTCCTCCCACCCTTCAAAATGTATTGGAGGTCAATTGGGTGTAAAGAGGCAGCACTGGTTCATGAGCTGAAAGGACCAAATTTAAATTTAAAAATTTTAAACTATAGATGTGCACACCACGGACCCTTTTCATGAAGAGCCAACTCCCAATTATACTGGACAAAGAAGATTTTGCTTCCTGAACACTTTTGGGTTCATTTTAGGGATTTTGGATCACAAAAATCACCGTCAAATGTTTCTATCACATACATTTTTTTTAGATATAACCTCTTTTTGTGATTTCCTGTGATATTTTGTCTAATTCAAGCAGATAAAGCCATAAAGTACAGCACATCATTGAAAATTCATTTTCCGCATTCGCACTTGGACCTCTTCCCCGCTGATCTCGGTGCGGTCAGTGACAAACATGGTGAAAGGTTTCACCCAGGACATTGCGACCCTGGAAAAGCGATATCTGGGCAACTGGAATCCATCGATGCTGGCATCAGTATTGTTGGACACTGACATGAGAGGCATCAGATGCTGAGTACAAATGAAAATCAGTGGCAAAAGATTTTTGGTTCAGTTGAACTAACGCAATGTGACAGCGTCATGATGCGATTAAGCATGCTAAATTCAATAAATGTTAATTTAATGTTTCTCCAACTTCCTGCGTGATACATAATATCTGAAATTCTCTTTGTGTACATCTTGAAGCTATCATAATCCCCAATTTTTTTTTTAGGAAGCACATATTTTGAAAAAAAATCTGTTGACAACATCAACCCCTCATCTCCCCCACCCCTCCTTCAGCACACTGGAAACCTGTGTGTTCACTTGGCAGTGGCTGTTGAGGTCGAGATGATCATTAAATCCCAACACTACTTCAGCTGGAAATCAATCAATCGTCATCAGCCCAGCGCTGGCAGGATCCAAACAGACAAAATCACTTATTGCAGCAAAGATGGGAAGAGTTCTGTCGAGCGGTTTCCTACAAACTACAGTTGGTGGGAATGACAACGTCCTTTTATTCCCTCGGGTTCCAAGTTCCAATTCCTATTCCAGATGTTCACCAATGTGGCCTCTGTCGGGTATGTTGTCCTATGCACAGATGTCCTTTTGAGACTCGCTTCCATAGGCACTATCGACCGACTGCTTCCCATCTGGAAGAAACAAACCTCCATCAAACCCATGAGCAGCAGTAACCTCAAAGCAAGACATAAGGAAAGTTGATGCGTTGGTCAAACCCAGCTACTGATGACACTGAGTTTATCACCATGCATTTTGTACAAGGCACCACCATTCTTGCTTCCCACAGCTGAACAGGTCCTTCGTAAAAACATAAACTACAATAATGTACATAATGAGGGGAGTAAATGCAAGCAGGCTTCCCCCGCCCCCCCCCCATAGGTTGGGAGAGGGAGGTATGTGGACAAGGGTTAAGGGTGAAAGGCAAAGGGTTGAGGGCAGAACTAGCTGCCAGCTGAAGTGGCTCGATTTTGACATTCAAGAAAAATATGGATAGATTTGTGGATTGGAGGGTTATGGTCCAAGTGCAGGTCACTGGGATGAGGCAAAATAATAGTTTGGCACAGACTAGATGGGCTGAAAGGCCATCATGACCGTCGTGTTCTATGGTTCTAAACTAAACAGTGTTGATAAACACTCACGGCCATCATAGTGCAAGAAACGTGATGTTACAACAGCGCACAATCCTTCCTGTGGTGCCAGAAGAGTTCATCGTCAGGGGAGGTTCAAGACCCTGATGGGCATTGGAAATAAAAGGTTCCTGAACCCAGAGGTGCTGCACTTCAAGCTGCTGGACCTGCCCAAAGGGAGCAGCGAGAAGAGGAGGTGGGAGTCCTTTCTGATGTTGGCTGCCTCACACAGATGTATGGTATACCACCAACCCCTGCAGCAGTGGAATCATGAGTACCCCAAAATCAATGCACAAACATGGACTGAGCTAGTGAGCAAATTGAAAACCAACTTGTCTAGCTCTCGAATTGTCACACAGGGACCGATGGGAATCCACGGGGACCAGAGGGAATCCAAAGAGATCGGTGGGACTCCACGGGGACCGGTGGGAATCCACGGGGAACCATCAATTCAGAAGATGTGTCAACCTTATGGCAGGGAGGACTGAACATTTCCAATCACTCAGGACACCAAGAGGGAAGATGAGGATGGAAGGAAACTCCAAGGAGACGTAGGCACCTCGATAAGTGAGAAACAACAGAGAGAACAAGATGAGATCTACCAGGTGAACAAGTGCAGAGAGTTTTTTCTAATGAGACTTACTGAAGTGTCCCTCGTGCTTGTAAGTTAACACAAAGCTACAGCAAGTCTTATACAGGAAAAGTAAGACCACACTCGGGATATTGTGGGCTCCTGGTTGCCATTAAAGCAAAGTTTCAAGATTCCGTTGTTGTTACATCATAAAACAAGTGTAATATTACATGAAATTTGCTTTGCTCTGTCGACAGATTTGCCACCAGCAGAAATTGCCAGGTGCCCCTTAGAGAAAGGAGGGTCCCCCTAAAGACACTGAGGGTCTTTGGATTCACCTCCAGTATTCTCGCAGCCACACAGACCAGTCCAAACTTTCAGCAGCCCGAGCTCCAGACCCGAACCTCCGAAACGATCAGGAAGCCTCCAGCCCCCTCGGCACCTTCTTGCATCCCAGTTCCGTTACCTGGAACCCCTTCAGCCCGTCTCTGGCAGACCCCAGCCCAGTGCGAGTCCTTTAACTGCTTTCACCAGCAGCCTGTTCTTCAGCCTCAGAACCCCTCACTGTTCCACTGCCGTGGTCACCATCCAGTGGGTCACCTCCTCGGTCAGGGTGGTCTCCCCACTTTCGGGTGCCCCACACCAGCCCTCTGCTTCCCCGGAGTCTGTAACCCACAGCCAAACGCAGATGCTGCCGTATTGGGACCAGACCCCATGGTTGCAAGGTTTTAAGATCAACAACTGGTGATTCCTTTAACAGGCCATATAAAGCCTGTGAGGCTGGGCCTGCAGAGGAGCACTGCGCCTTGGTCCTAGGGAGGGTGGATCAGTCAGTCAGTCTGGGGAGTTCAGAAGAATGAGAGGTGAGCTAAATGAAACATTCAACGTTGATAGTGCGCTGTTCAGGATAAATGCTTGGAGGACGATTCCCCTGCAATATGACCTCAGTCTGCCCCTAAGGATGGTGAACCATTGCAATTCTCTACATCGAGTTCATTGCAGTTCATAAAAAGGACAGAGATGATAGAAACAGATAATGAACCAGAGAAAAGGAGGGGGTGGGGGGATGTTTAAACACAAGAAAACTGCAGAGTTGAAGATCTGCAATGACGTGCATGAAGGTTGTAGTGACTGGAGGATCGAGTACAGACGTCCCCTCAAACACTCGGCACCTTCATATCACCTGGGATATGGCCCCAATCTGCCTCCAAAACCAGCCCCCACTCTCCATTTTCCAAGGAAATCCCGCCCATAGCCAATTTACAGATCAACAACAATGAGGGCAATTCACCCCCCCCAACGTAATCACACACCTGAGGATTGAAGTATTTTGTAGACTTCTGTTTTCTGGATAATATTCACGGCTTTCTCCAAGCCCAACTGTTGTAGTGCATTAATTAACTGCTCGATCGTTCCACCTGAAATCTGGAGAGAGAGAAATTTATGAAATAACTTTGAAATATCAGCTTACTTTTGCAGTTCATCCCATTCAGGCTCCAAGCAATAATGTGCAATGATATCTGGACCACACAGTAGAAACACATTAAAAGCAACACTGCAGCACGTTTAATTAGGAAACACACAGTGTACACACTCAGAGTTTACAGGGTGCATTGGACTCTGGACCCCTCTCCACAAGTCTCTTCCTGCAACATGGCAATTGTTGATCTGCTGGGCTGGCCAGGATTGCAGTATTGTGTGTAATATTGCAGGTGGCATCTGTCTAGTGTGTTGTGTAATATTGCAGGTGGCATTTATCTAGTATGGTTTGTAATATTGCTCGTGGCATCTGTCTTGTGTGGTGTGTAATATTACAGATGGCATCTGTCTAGTATGGTTTGTAATATTGCACGTGGAATCTGTCTCATGTGGTGTGTAATATTGCATGTGGCATTGTCTAGCCTGATATGTAATATTGCAGGTGGCATCTGTCAAGTGCGCAGTGTAATATTCAGCAGGTACCTGCATCCCTGAAGCATCACTGGTGATAGACGAGTGGACAGCACTGAGCCACCCTTCACCCAGATGCCAGGACAAGCTGCCTGAGGCCGCGAGAGCTGGATCAAAGAGCCTCCTTGCCAAAGGCACTCGGACATGCTCCACATGGTCCAATGCTCCACAAGTGAGTCAGACCTCAGCAGGCCCTGGTTCTTCAGTCTGGCCTCTCCCGTGAGCAGCTGGTGAATGGATTCAACCACAAACCCTCCACCTTGAACAAGTGGAACTCTTTTCCAGAAACCATGTTTATCGTGGATCCTGGGGAATCCTGATTAAAAGGAGTAACGGCCCTAATTAAGCAGAAGGCACTTTCACATGGCCAATTGCCCCACGTTTAGGCAATATGCAGCTGTTTTAAGACCACCTGAATGTGCAGGAGGTGCTCTTGAGGTGAGCCACGTAACCCTCCTCCAAGAGGGATAATCAGCTCAGCAGCTCCCCCAGCCACCTGAATGCAGCTGGCTGAAAGCGGATGTTAAAGGGTCAGGCTGCTGATCACAGCTGTCACTAGGCAAGAGCCGAATATGCTCAGAGTCGCATCCTGTGCAGCTGTGTCCTTCAGGTGGCCAGCGTTGCGCTTTAAACGCTGCCATCTGAACAGCAATTTAAAGGGCTGCTTCTGCTTCTTCAGGCGCATTCTTAGCATAGACATCTAAAGGTTACATTTTCTGAAACATTTTGATTCTCCCTTTGGATTTAAACAGGGAAGTATAGTCTTTAGTGCAACACCTTTACAGCGCCAGCGATCAGGACCAGGGTTCGAATCCCACGCTGTCTCTAAGGAGTTTGTATGTTCTCCCCGTGTCTGCCTGGGTTTCCCCAGGGGCTCCAGTTTCCTTCAAATATAGGTTAATTGGTGCAATTGGGGCAGCACGGGCTCGTAGGCTGAAAGGGTCAGTTACCGAGCTCTACGGCCTCTACAGGAAGTGCACGGTCACCAACGTCTCAGGCCTGAACCCTTCGGCAAGGTATGAGCAGGCGCCAGAACAAAAAGGACGAGGGGAGGGGCAGAGGAGGAGGGAAGAAAGGGCATGGAGAGGAGTGCAGACCCATAGGCAAGAGATGGATATGGGTAGGTGAGCAGGGAAGTGATGGGGGAGGGCAGGGGTAACTGGAGAAAGGAGGGGTGGGGAGCTGGAGAAAGGAGGGGAAGGGTGGAGAAAGGAGGGGAGGGGGTGGGGAGCTGGAGAGAGGAGGGGAGGGGGTGGGGAGCTGGAGAGAGGAGGGGAGGGAAGCTGGAGCCAGAGGGGGAGAGATGAAGAGCTGGAGAAAGGAGACAGGCAGGGAAATAGAGACAAGAGAGACAATGGAAACTAGAGTCGATGTCAATGCCATCTGGTTGGAGGGCCCAGACAGAATATTAGGAGTTGTTCCTCCAAATATGCAGGTGGCCTTGGTGTGGCCATACATGACGCCATGGACAGACAGGTCGGGATATGAATGGGGTGTGGAATTAAAATGGTTGGCCAATGGAAGGTTCCTGATATTGCAGTGGACAGAGCAACAGTGGTCAACAAAGTGATCTCCCAGCCAGCGTCCAGTCTCTCCGATGTAGAGGAGGCCGTAACGGGAGCAGTAGATGGTCACGGAAGATTCTCAAGTGAAGTAGTGAGAGTAGGGTTTTCTGTGGTCACGGGGGTAGGTACCGAGGGGGAAAATAGTGCAACAGGATGAGTGGATGAGGGTGCGATCCCTGCAAGGGGAGGTGAAGGGAAGATATGTCTGGGTGGTGGGATCACATTGTCAGTGGCAGAAGCTGCTGGGGTGGTGGGTGAGGATGAGGGGAATGTTGAGCTTTGGGGTGGAGGGGCCCAGGGCGGATGTGCGGGAAATGGAGTACTGAGTTGATAGCAGTGTGGCGGGGAAGCCACGTATTTTGAAGGTCACCTTGGATGTTCCACGACGGAAGACATCTTCCTGGGAGCAGTGTGATGGAGGGGGAGGAATTACGAGAAAGGGGACAGAGTGGGAAGAAATGCTGACCGTGTAACTAAATGTTATTTTTTTTTATGCAGTACATTCCGATTATCTGAAATCAAATTCTCCAAAATCCTGTTATCCAAAATTTTAAAAAATTTCAGATAAATTAGCATATTAGAGTCCAAATCAAATCAAGAATCTTCATTTATCCAAAATTTGTTTGAGTCGAACTGACCGGGACCCTCAGGCTCCCAGCACGAGCGGGGCCTCAGTGGGGAAATGTCAGTGATCGACAATGGCCAGCATTTTTTTGGTGAGAATTGAGCTTTATTTAAAAAGCCCTTCTTTGTTGTTGTAGAAACCTGTTACAAGTGATTCGCTTTTGGCACCAGGCTATTTTTTTTTAAATGACCGGTTCTCCGAAAAAAACGTTTATCCGAAATGGGTCTGGCCCTGACCATTCCAGATAATCGGCATTGTATGGTATATTTAAATTTTATTCACAATACAGAAGAGCCGATTCTGCCAAGTGAAACCCATGCAGCTCAATTATTCCCAAATAAACCTACAACCACGTGTTCTGAAGGGTGGGAGGAAACCCACACAGACAGTGGGAGAGCGTGCAAACTCCTCATAGACAGCATCAGATTCAAACCCGGGTAGCTGCGCTCTCGCCACCATGGGAGTAGGTAGGCTGACAGAAAATATCTGTTTGTATCCAGTGGTGGAGACAGATCAAAAAAGGGGGAGATGGACCAAGTGAATTTCAGTTGGAGTGAATGTTTCCTCTATTGACAACATTCACCAGGAGCATTACTTAAATTTGGCTCAGAGAATTATTGAGGACCCCTTCCATCCAGGACCCACTGCCATCGGGAAGGAAGTACAGGAGCATCAAAATCAGGGCAGCCAGGCTGGAAAATAGCTTCTTCCCGCAGGCTGTGAGATTGATGAACGGTGTCCTGTAACTGAGTAAATCAGCCCAAAATCTGTATAATTTTATTTTATATTGTATCTGTGATTACTATGTGCTATGAATTGTGTGAGTGGGCTGCAGAAACGCTGCTTTGTCTGGGTACATCTACACAGATGATATTGGACTTGAAAATTAAAATGAGCTTTTTTTCCCAGTTTGTGCTCAATTAGCTTTCAGCCTCCAAGCAGAAACAGCAGAGGGTGAACATACATCAAAATTATCTAGCAGGGACTTGCTTGGAGATTTGGCACTTTTGAGCAGCTCCGCAAGAGAGCCGAGGTCCAACTTCTCTGCCAGTTTCTCCCAGTCCTCCCCTGAGACATCCTGGTTCAACACAGCATTTAATTCTCCCAAGGCCTCGCAACCCAGAGATGCAATGGTACCTGAAACAGAACGAGACTCTTATTAACCACCAGCGCAAAGTCACCAAACAGGACGGAGGTGCACGGATGGTTTGGGTTGTGAGAGTCAGAGACAATCCCATGTGGTCAAACCTCAAGGCGGCCCAGACGTGCATGGGTATTTCGACATGAAATGGGGCATGAACCCAGACGTGACTGGACTTCAGGTGTAAGTCAGGGGAACATGACCCAGTCCTCATCGAGGGTTCAGGAGTGGAGAAGGTCAAGAGCTTCAAATTCCTGGAGGGAAGAGCCAGCCTGAGTGGCAAGAAATACTGATGCCATGGCGACATCGACCAAAGATGTCACCTCCTAGAATCGGAATCAAATTGTGAAAACTCCACAAAAACGGCGGCAGAGGTCGGGATTGAACCAGGGTCACTGGATCTGTGAGGCAACTGCACCTCCAGCTGTTCCCTCCAAAACCATTGACATCCACGACACGGTTGGCGTAACGCTATTACAGCGGCAGCAACCCGAGTTCGAATCTCGCACTGTTTGTAAAGAGTTTGTACGTTCTTACCTTGTCTGTGTGTCTGTGTGGGTTTTCCCCGGGGGGGGGGGGGGGGGCGGCTCCAGTTTCATCCCACCATTCAAAACATATGGGGGTTGTTAATTGGGGGATGTAGGAAGCACGGTGTCGTGGACCAGAAAAGCCTGTTACCGTGCTGTCTAAATTACATTTTTTTTTAAAATCGAGAACAGATCTCTACCTCGAAGCTGCTAATTTACCCATTGCAACCGCTGGAGCACTAGGCTACTTTTCCAGTGGCTCATTCTCTCTGACATCCTACCTCCCAACCATTTCTCACAGTCTCGCCCTCTACTTGTATCTCTCTCCAATTTTCCTTGTATCTCTCATTCCATGGCACATTGTTCCTTCTGCCAACACCTCCCAACTCCTCTCACATGCCCCTTTTTAACCAAACATCCCCTCATCGTGTCCAAACCAGACGAAGTTTGTGATCCAATTAAAACACATTGTCCTCAAAGGTTGTTGTGGAAAGTTGAAGAGGAGAGTGGCTGATACCACAAAATGGAACGTTGGGGGGCGCGGGCCTTGTTTAAATTTTTTTTAAATTTAGACATTCAGCACAGTAACAGGCCATTTCACCCCATGAGCTCGTGCCGTCCAATTTACACCCAATTAACCTACTTCCACGGTACATTTCAAACAGTGGGAGGAAACCGGAGCCCCCGGGGAAAACCCTCGCAGACATGAGGACAAGGTCCAAACTCCTTACAGACAGCGCGGGATTTTAACCCTGGCCCCGATCGCTGGTGCTGTAACAGAGTTGTGCTAAACACTGTGCCAATTGTGCCACCGTCTTGTTAGCAGAGTACTGTGTCACAGATCTGCACAACACCTCAACTTGGCACATCTTTTAAACTGGCATCGTGTATAAGGAAGGAAGGGAAACAGGCAGTCATGGCATGGAACATATAGAGGTTCAAGAGGGGGAGGGGCTTGCAGCAAATAAAGGTGGACAAATTCCCCAGGCCTGACATGATCTTCCCTCAGACCTTCAGGGAGACGAGTGTAGAAATTGCAGGGGCCCTGTCAGATTTATTTAAAACATCCTTAGCCATGGGTGAGGTGCTGGAGGATTGGAGGGTAGCTCATGTTGTTCCATTGTTTAAAAAAGGCTCCAAAAGTAAACCAGGAAATTACAGGTGTGACGTCAGAGGTGGGTAAATTATTGGAGGGTGTTCTGAGAGATTGGATACACAAGTATTTGGACAGCCAAGGGATAGTCAGCATGGCCTTGTGCATGGTAGGTCTGTAACCAATCTTATAGAGTTTTTTGAGGAGGTTATGATGAAGGAAAGGCTGTGGATGTTGTCTGCATTGACTTTGACTAGGTCCCACATGGGAGATTAATTCAGAATGTTCAGACACTAGGTATCCAAGGAGAGGTTGTAAACTGGATTTGAAATTGGGTGAATGGAAGTCAGAGAGTGCTAGTGGATGATTGCTATTGAAATTGCAGGCCTGTGATTAGTGGTGGGCCTCACGAATCGGTGCTGGGACCATTGTTGTTTGTTGTCCATGATATGGATGATAATGTGGTAAATTGGATCAGCAGGTTTACTGATGACACTAAGATTGTGGTTGCTGTGGGCAATGAGGAAGACTTTCATAGCTTGCAGAGAAATCTGGACCAAATGGAAGAATGAGTCAGAAATTTAATGCAGACAAGTTTGAGGTGTCATTTTGAATGGACAAACCAAGGTCGGACATACACGGTAAATGGTAGGGCACTGAGGAGTCCAGAGGAACAAAGGGATCTGGGAATACAGAAACATAATTCCCTCATTGCGGGTAGAGAGGGTTGAAAAGATAAATCCAAGTATTGAGTTGGGATGTTATGGTGAGGTTGTACAAGACATTGATGGTACCAATTGTGGAACATTGTATGTAGTTCTGGTCACCAAATGACAGGAAGGATATCAATCAGTGCAGAGAAGATTTACTAGGATGTTGCTAGGTCTTCAGGAGTTGAGTTACAGGGAAAGATCAAAGAACTTCATTCCTTGGAGCAAAGAGGAATGAGGGGAGATTTGATTGAGGTATACAAAATTATGAGGGGTATAGACAAAGTAAATGCAAGTAGGCTCTTTCCATAGATTAGGAGGGATATATACATGGGTTTAGGGTGAAAGGGGAGAGGTTTAGGGGGAACTTCACTCAGTGGTGGGAGTGTGGAATGAGCTGAAATCTGACGTGGTAAATGCAGGCTCACCAAAGAATAAATTGGATAGATACATGGATGGGAGAGGTCTGGAAGGTTATGGAATGGGTGCTGGTCACTGGGACTAACTAGAGGAATGATGTTTTGGCACAAACTAGAAGGGCCTGTTTTCTGAAGCTGTATATTGCGTGCTATCCAGGCAAGTCAACCCACACATGGCTACATCAGGCAGTGCAATCGTAAAGCAGAAGCGCAAGGGGTTACAGTGCATCACTTTACAAGAGCAGGTGGAGAGCCCAGGGCAGCTGAACACTGAGAGCAGCAGGAACAGAAACGGTCCATGAACCCAGAGGTACCTACTGCCCAGTGAGTGTGACCAGGGTGGGATAGGTCCTCTATCCTCAAGGACCCCCGCCACCCAGACCATGCCCACTTCACTCCGCTACCATTGGGAAGGGTACAGGATGAGCTCCCAGCGGCACAAGGCCAGCTTCTTCCCCTCTGCCATCAGATTCCTGAATGGACCAAGGACCACAGACACGGCCTCACTCCCTCTCTTCTTTTGCACTGTTAATTATTTGTAAAATGTAATATTTTTGCACTTGTAAAACAACAAATTTTGTGCCAAACATTCATGACAATAAATTCTGATTCAATATGTTGGCTGCTCTCCTGAGATGGAGTCGATGGGGGTGGGGGGGGGGGGGGGGATGGAGGGAGGTGTGGGGTTTATGCGATGGTCTGAGCTATTTTCACGGTTAGCACAACACTGTTATAGCGCCGGTGACCCCGGTTTCAAATCCTATGCTGACTGTAGGGAGTTTGTACCTTCTCCCCTGTCTGTGTGGGTTTCCTTCGGGGGCTCCGGTTTTCCCCCCAACCATCCAAAACATATGGGGGTTGTAGGTTGATTGGGGGATTTGGGCTCATGAACAGAAGGGCCTGTTACCGTCCTTTGTTTGAAAACCACTCTGCAGCTTCCAGCATTCTCTTTAATGAAAACACAAAGACAGGTGACCTCGAAGAGGACACAAGGTGCCTACAAAGGGATAGACATGGTTCAGTGAAGGGGGCAAATGGAGTGCGGCTTAGCCCAGCTGGGGAGAAAAAGGGGTGCCATGTAGCTGGTGAGAGTGCTCTGAGATGGGGACGCCGCGGGTTGGAGAGGGAGGGGGGGAGGAGGAATCAGAGAGGGAGTGGGAGGAATGTGGAGGGATCTGAGAGAGGGAGGGAGGGAAGGATCTGAAAGAGGGAGGGAAGGATCTGAAAGATGGAGGATGGATCTGAGAGAGGGAGGGGTGGATCTGAGAGAGGGAGGGGTGGATCTGAGAGAGGGAGGGGTGGATCTGAGAGAGGGAGGGGTGGATCTGAGAGAGGGAGGGGTGGATCTGAGAGAGGGAGGGGTGGATCTGAGAGGGAGGGGTGGATCTGAGAGAGGGAGGGGTGGATCTGAGAGAGGGAGGGGTGGATCTGAGAGAGGGAGGGGTGGATCTGAGAGAGAGGGAGGGGTGGATCTGAGAGAAAGCGGGAGAGATCAGTGATGGAGGGAGCAGGAGAGGTCGGAGACAGATGA